>NC_044333.1:31508154-41508154 GCF_007399415.2 Gopherus evgoodei | reverse complement strand
AAGGGTGTCAAGAAGTTTAATGTTTCTAAACTGCTGAGATCCTCAGGTTAAAGGTGCTATGAAAGTAATATTCATGCAATTGTATTCCTTAATTATATCAGAAGATATTTTTGAAGCTGCAATATTTAAAATTTTAGGGTTGTACTTAGTTAAAAGAAACACCTGTTAACTTCCACAGCACAATTTAGTTATTTTGGTTCTTCTCTTTATAAATACATATCTATTTTATAACTGGCTCTTTCTACTATCTAGCGATATGTTAACCCACATGTTGAATATTCCTCTCCTGATACACTTGCATGTTTGGGGTAAGTGAGACATTTCTGAGAGAAATTTTGCAAATCGTAAGTTCAACAAGTAGGCCTCTGGACCCTGCATAGAAGAAAACAATAAACAAAACTATTCTGAGCTTTCTGCAGTGTGGTGCTTGTGGGCCTTTTGGGATGCCATGCTTACTGGGAGCTACAGAACAACCTCATTGCTTCATTCAATCAGTGTATTTTCTAAGGTAGTCCTTTACACAGAATGAGCTCACACGTACAGATACAATTTTAAATCTCAGATATAAAATATACCTTCTGTATTAAGCAGATGTTAGAATTAAAGGATTCAGCAGACCCTAGATTGTTTCAAATTTCATTTTATTTATACTGAATTTTACATATTCATACTTAATTTTTATTAGAATAATCCTTCTTAGTTTTCATTCACTCATGCCTAGGGGGAAGCTCTTCCAGTTCCTGGTACTGAAGGGAGGAGAATACCAGCAACTGTTCCAGGAGAAACATGGAATTATGAGCTTGGGTCTTGGTCAGCAAATCAAGGAAGTTTCCCTTAGACTTTTTTAAATGTTATGTCTGTGCCTGCTCTGGTACTGATCCAGAGTCTTACATTTTAAATTTAATGTGGCTACTATGCGATCCACAAGGTCATGGAACTGCAAAGCATCTTCAGAGGGGGAGGACACAGACGCTGTGCCCACAAATTCATAGGATGATACATCTGGATCAAAGAGTGTATCCATTTATTCCTGTTCAAAAAGAGTAGCTCTCTCCTTATCCTCTTCTTCAGAAAGCATATCAGTTTCTACCATATGAGCTACCAACAGATATGGAAGAACCGGATCTGAGAACTGTTGACTAACCAGATCCTTAACAGATTAAACTTCACCTCTCCATCCATAAGGAGGTTGACCCAGTAACTGTGGTGGTGGACTCCAATAGGGACTTGAAGACCAGAGCTGCCAGTCTCTGCAGTAGCGGGGATCTGGAAATATACCATAGGAGGAGCAAAACTATAAGGAGGAGACATAACTAAGGACAAATTAGGACTCTTGATTCTTCCTCCATCATCCTCTATCCTCCCTCTCAGATCCACTATGGATCCCACTGGAGACAGCAGTGGAACCTTAGGGTGAAAAGAAATAAAGGATGAGAAAGATCTGTCTGTAGGAGTCTTAGGAGGAAGCGACATAAAAGGGTCAGGAAAAAAATTCTCTCTCTCCTCTGCTCTTCTCCCCTTTTCAAGTGACAATGAAGCAAACTGTGGAACTGAGGAAGACTCTCTTCCTCATTGCCAGGTTTTTGTCAGACAGACCTGAGGAATGTTTAGAGCAGGTCTGCACTTAAAATACTGCATCTGAGCTAAGAGGCAGCTCCACCTCCCCAAGAGGCAGTTGCTATGTCATTGGGAGATCAGGGGTAGGTCAGTTTTACTGTCCCTCAGCGTTGGGGATTTTTCACACCCATGAGCGACACAGTTATGCTTATCTAATTTCCTAATGTAGACCTGGCCTTAGGTGCAGGAAGATGGTCATCAGCCACAATTGTTAACATTCTCTTTGAATCTGAGGAAGGTCCGGATTTCAAAGTCAGAATCTTAGAGGCTAGGTCAGACTCGGACAGATTCAGTAAGTCTGACGTGCTGGATCTGGCATTGCTAACAGTCGCTGTCTTCTCCTTCAACTGCTTCTTTGGAACCAAAACGGTCAGAAACAATATGGCTTTAGGTTCCTTAGCAGGCCATTGACCATTTTCTATCAAAGGTGCCTTCAAATGCTTGACGTTTTAGCTAAAGGATCAGAAACTGGAACTGATAAAGAACCCAATGACTTGGAACTCAACCTTGCTAAAAGAAGCCATCAAAACCAAATCAGGCCTATTAGTTTTCAGAGCCAGTGATCTTCCAGAACTGGTTGATTTAGCAGCCAGAGATTCCCTGAGCAGCAGCAGTTTCTGTTCTGCCTCTCCTTAATCTGGGAATGAAAGTCTGGCAAATAGAACACCCATACAAAAAGTGTCCTTCTGCCAGGCACGTAAGGCACTTCATGCATTTATCTGACACCAGGATGACAGCTGGTAATGAAACATCTCTCTTAAAGCTCAGCTTCTTCTTCTGCAGTTCCACCCTAACACATGGAATTGCCTTATGAAAGTTATATTAAACTATCTATATTCTACTGTACATAAATTACCTTATACTAAAACTATACTAAGAACAACAGCTATAACAAGGCACTATAACTGGAGAAACTCCGGATCTGAAGGACCAGCACAGTTCATTTCCATCTCGCACAGCAGGTGAAAAGAACTGAGATGGTAGAGAGAGAGAAGCACCCCCTTGTATAGTCTTTTCCCTAGAACATTCAAAATCACCACAGGAAAAGTCAAATGGGGCTCATGTGTGCTCCAACAGGCAGTGCTTGGAGAAGGTTCTTCTGTTGGGCACAACAGCGTGGCAAAATACCCCACAAGTGGGAATATGCAGAGCCACTCAAAGAAGAAGCATGTGTCAGTACTATCTGGCCCATACTGGAACAACTAATATGGCTGGGGCTACGTCTACACTACAGCATAAAATCGAAATTACTAAAACTGGTTTTATAAAACCGATATTATAAAATCGATTTTATGCGTCCACACTAGGGCACATTAATTTGGTGGTGTGCGTCCATGGTCCTAGGCTACCATCGATTTCCGGAGCGGTGTACTCTGGGTAGCTACATTAAAGGAATGAGACCAATAACTTCGATTTCCGTCCACACTAACCCTAAATCGATATAGTAATATCGATTTTAGGGTTACCCCTCTCGTTGGGGAGGAGTACAGAAATCGATTTTAAGAGCCCTTAAAATCGATTTAAAGTGCCTTGCAGTGTGGATGGGTATAGAGTTAAATCGATTTAATGCTGTTTAAATCAATTTAACTGTGTAATGTGGACCAGGCCTGGGTTCTATCTTTTTCACCACAGGTGGGATTGAAGGAATCAATGAGAATGTATAAGCTTCCTCTATGCTCTGCTCTCAACAGAAATACATGGGTGATAGTCTGTCCATCCCTGCTCTGAAGCAGAACAAGAGAAACTTTGCTATTTGACAGGAAGAGGTCTATAGATGGACAGTGCCACTTCTTGAATAGACAGGTAGTCAGGAGTACTGGCTACCAGAGGGGATGGTGCTGCAAACATTTCTACTGGTCTGGGAAGCAAATAAACAACATAGTTGTCTTATGAGAGACAGAAAGGTGAGGAGGAGTCTTATGGCTGATCTGTTAAATCCCCAGACTCCCAAGGGTCAGAGGAAAGACCCTGCCAGTAAGGCTACATAGGAAAAGAGACTGAGGTGTCCCCCAAGGGTCTGTACTGAGACCAGTCCTATTCAACATATTTATAAATAACCTGGAAAAATGGGTAAACAATGAGGTGGCAAAATTTGCAGATGATACAAACCCCACAGTATTCTTGCCAGAAAGTTAAAGAAGTATGGATTGGATGAATGTACCGTAAGGTGGATAGAAAGCTGGCTAGATTGTCGGGCTCAACAGGTAGCGATCAATGGCTCAATGTCTAGTTGGCAGCCGGTATCAAGCAGAGTGCTACAGGGACTGGTCCTGAGGCCAGTTTTGTTCAACATCTTTATTAATGATCTGGATGATGGGATGAACTGCACTCTCAGCAAGTTCACAGATGACACTAAGCTGGGGAGGGTAGGGATAGGGTCCAGAATAACCTAGACAAATTGGAGGATTGGGCCAAAATAAATCTGATGAGGTTCAACAAGGACAAGTGCAGAGTCATACACTTAGGAAAGAAGAATCCCATGCACCGCTACGGGCTAGGGACCGACTGGCTAAGCAGCAGTTCTGCAGAAAAGGACCTGGGGATTACAGTAGACGAGACGCTGGATATGAGTCAGTAGTGTGCCCTTGTTGCCAAGAAGGCCAATGGCATATTGGGCTGCATTAGTAGGAGGACTGCCAGCAGATCAAGGGAAGTGATTATTCCCCTCTATTCGGCACTGGTGAGGCCACACCTGGAGTATTGTGTCCAGTTTTGGTCCACCGCCCCCTCTTCCTACCACCACCACCACCACTACAGAAAGGATGTGGACAAATTGGAGAGAGTCCAGCGGAGGGCAATGAAAATGATTAGGGGGCTGGGGCACACGACTTACAAGGAGAGGCTGAGGGAACAGGGATTATTTAGTCTGCAGAAGAGAAGAATGAGGGGGGATTTGATAGCAGCCTTCAGATACCTGAAGGGAGGTACCAAAAGGGCTGGAGCTTGGCTATTCTCAGTGGTGGCAGATGACAGAACAAGAAGCAATGGTCTCAAGTTGCAGTGGGTTAGGTCTAGGCTGGATATTGGGAAACACTATTTCACTAGGAGGGTGGTGAAGCACTGGAATGGGTTACCCAGAGAGGTGGTGGAATCTCCATCCTTAGAGGTTTTTAAGGCTCGGCTTGACAAAGCCCTGGATGGGATGATTTAGTTGGTGTTGGTCCTGCTTTGAGCAGGAGTTTGGACTGGTTGACCTCCTGAGGTCTCTTCCAACCCTAATATTCTATGATTCTATGAAAACTACTCAAAAGAGCTAAGACCCAAGCAAACAGTGAAGAGCTACAGAAGGATCTCTCAAAACTGCATAATTGGGCAACAAAATAGCAGATGAAATTCAATATTGATAAATGCAAAGTAATGTACATTGGAAAATATAATCCCAACTATACATATAAAATGATGGGATCTAAATTAGCTGTTACCACTCAAGACAGAGATCTTGGAGTCATTATGGATAGTTCGCTGAAAACATCCACTCAATGTGCAGCAGCAGTCAAAAAAGCAAACAGAATGTTGGGCATCATTAAGAAAGGGATAAATAATATGACACAAAATATCATATTGCCGCTATATAAATCCATGGTACGCCCACATCTTGAATACTGCATGCAGATGTGGTTGCTCCATCTCAAAAAAGATATATTGGAACTGGAAAAGGTTCGGAAAAGGGAAACAAAAATGATTAGGGATATGAAACGACTTCCATTATGGGAGCGATTAATAAGACTAGGACTTTTCAGCTTGGAAAAGAGATGACTAAGGCATAGGCACCAACTTTCCCTGATGCCGGTGGGTGCTTGCACCCCCTCCTGCCCCGACTCCACCCTTTCCCTGCCTTGCCCCCATTCCAACCCCTTCCCCAAAGTCCCCACCCCAACTCCGCCCCGTCCCTGCCCCTATTGGTCCCCTTCCCCAAATCCCAACCCCAGGCCCACCTCTTCCCTGAACGCGTCACGTCCCCCCTCCTCTCCCCTCCCTCCCAGACGCGTGAAACAGCTGTTTCACAGCGCAAGCGCTAGGAGCTAGGGAGGAATAGTGGGCATGTGGCATGCTCAGGGGAGGAGGCAGAGGTGAGCTGGGATGGGGAGGGCAGAGTGGGGAGCTGCCGGTGTGTTTTTCCCCATGGGTGCTCCAGCCCCAGAGCACCCACGAACTCAGCGCCTATGGACTAAAGGGGGATATGACAGAGGTCTATAAAATCATGACTGGTGTAGAGAAAGTAAATAAGGAAATGTTATTTACTTCTTCTCATGACACAAGAACTAGAGGTCACCAAATGAAATTAATAGGCAACAGGTTTAAACAAACAAAAGAAAATATTTTTTCAAACATCACACAGTCAACCTGTGAATGCCTTGTAAGAGGATGTTGTAAAGGCCAAGACTATATAACGGGGTTCAAAAAAGAACTAGATAAGTTCATGGAGGATAGGTCCATCAGTGGCTTTCAGCCAGGATGGGCAGGGATGGTGTCCCTAGCTTCTGTTTGCAAGAAGCTGGGAATGGGTGATAGGGAATGGATCACCTGATGATTACCTGTTCTGTTCATTCCCGTTGGGGCACCTGGGATTGGCCACTGTTGGCAGACAGGATACTAGGCTAAATGGACCTTTGATCTGACCCAGTATGGCCATTCTTATGCACCTGAGACTTTGGAGGCTGTCTCAAACGGTATGTTTACACTGCAATTAGACACCTATGGCTGCACATGCCAGCTGACACAGGCTCACAGGGATTGAGCTCCAGGGCTGTTTTATTGTGGTGTAGATATTCTGGCTTGAGCTTTGTTACCTCCCACCTTGCAGAGTCCTAAAGTCTGGGCTCCAGCCTGAGCCCAGACATCTACACTGCAGTTAAACGTCCCCGCAGCCCAAGGCCAGTGAGCCCAGATCAGCTGGCAAGGGCCATCTGCGGGTTTTTAATTGCAGTGTAGACATACCCAAAGTCTTTGCACTGATAGCCTCATGGCATGGCACCAGCGTCTTCTTGACTATGGAAGATCCTGGTACTGGGGGAGGTGTAGGGATGGGGTGGGAGTTAGCTGCACTGGCTTAATCCAACACAACAAAGCTCTCCAGTACCAATGGAATCTGGTGTCAGTGTAATCTACACACCTCCTGGGTGTGGTGTTCCACTCCACATAGTGGCACTGAGCCCATTTTACAGAGTGAGATAAAAGGAGTCTGCTCTGCAGCCTTAGCTACCTGCCAGCTGGCTTTTAGCTCATGCGGTAGAGGCTTATCCACTAAGCTGCAGAGACGACTGGGGTCTGTCGGGGTTACATCAGCACAGAAGTAAGTATCTGCTTAGGACCAGGTTTCTTCAGTACCTGGACCAATGGGATCCTTAGAAGACAATATCTGCTTCTGCACTAATAAAGTTCTGGCACTAGAAGGCTCTCTCCTCTAAGCCAGTGTGGTCTCATGCCTAATGAAGACTAGGTACTGAAGCCATGGACTTGATCTATCTAATTGTGGCTCTCAAGATGATTATTATATATATTGTGGTAGTGCATAGGAGCCACAGTCAGGGATCAGGATCCCATTGTGATTGGTGCTGTACAAACACAGAACACATGGGGTCCCTGCCCCAAAGAGTTTACAATCATCTAAACTGACCCTTTGTCCCTTCTCAGGGACAGGAGGCTGTTCCAGAACTGATCCTATGTCTGGACTCAGACTCTGGGGAAGGCACAGAGCCACCTGTGGCTATCAGTGTGGGCTTGAGGCATGATGGTCCTAATCCAAGGAATGAACTTCCTTCTGGCAGAATGGGTACTAAGGAATGCACACTTGCCTCCAGGAACATACATCATGCACCCTGCTTAAATCCAGCATTGTTCTCTGGATCTTTGACAATCCTGCATCTGGGGGGAAAAATGAATTATGTAATATTACAAGCTAACACTAACTAGTTAGCTAACTATTATACATCTTAATAAATAAGGAGATTGGGATTTAAAAAAAAATAACAGAAATCTCTCCAGGCAGAGAGAAACAACTCCTATACCCACAACTGACCATGGGGAAAAGAGGAACAAATGGTTCGGTGTGCACATCCCTTCTGGGTTTTGTGATTATTTTTTATTAATTTTCCTAAAGAAACAAAAAATACAAATAGATAAATGACTCATAGCTTGTATATGCTACCAAATAGTCCACATTTCATAGTATATCCAAGAAAATTGTGTAATTATGCAACTTTACAATTTGTCAAAGCTGCAAGACCATACAATATTACACAGCCATAACATGTTAAGGGCGGGGATAACAATAAAAACAAAACACAAATAGGCAAACAAAGGAAAGAGAAGGTGAGTGGCAAGAAGAGGGAAAGAAAAAGCAGAGAGGCCAAGTGGAATGCAAATAACTCAAATAATATCAGACTTCACCATTCTTTATCCAAATGTATCAAGAGACAGGGTGCAAATTTCTTCATATAATTCATGTGAAAATTTCAAAATTAATATAATTGCTGTCTACATCAATAAGCAATACTTTCCTTTACGGCTAACTCAGACAGGTCCAAATACATTGCTCCTCCAGTTTTGTAAAATCATGCACTTGGTAATCACTACAGGCCTCAAGTACCAAAGTCTTGTGGAGGAGTTAAACCCAGGGTAGTAGGTACATAACCTATAGGGTGTTATTTTTAGCTGAGGTTTGGTTGCTGAAGCCAAGCACTGTTTTCACTCTCATGTCCATCTCTCTGCTTAACTGCCTGACTCTTAGACAGTCCCATAACATATGCAGCCAGGTTCCTGTTTCTTTACTGCAGCACCAACAAACATTAGAGGACAAGGCCCATTTTTTCCATAATCTCTGTGGCATCCAAGACATTTTGAATATAATTTTTTTGTTGTATCTGGTGTAGCCCAAGATCCACAGAAGCATCTGTAACATGCCCTGCCATTGGGGTTGTTTTAAGGGCTGTGATAACTCTCCACATTTTCACAAAGAACTCCAGATCACTAGAGTTACTCGTAATTAATAAAGGATACTGAATAGACATGGGTCTGGGGACTTTATGAAGCATTTTCAAGATTCTTTCCTGGGTGTCTGGCTGGTGAGTCTTGCCCACATGCTCAGAGTTTAGCTGATCACCATATTTGGGGTCGAGAAGGAATTTTCCTCCAGGGCAGATTGACAGAGGCCCTGTGGGTGTTTCACCTTCCTCTGCAGTGTGGGGCACAGGTCACTTGCTGGAAGATTCTTGGCATCTTGAAGTTCTTAAACTATGATTTGAGGACTTCAGTGGCTCAGATAAGGAGTGGGTGGGTGAGATTCTGTGGCCTGTGATGTGCAGGAGGTCAGACTAGATGATCACAATGGTCCCTTCTGACGTTAAAGTCTAAGAGTCTATGCTTCCCAGTAGCTCCTGGGCCTCAGCCAGTCCTAAGGCATCTGGACCAAACTGATATATTAGTAAGTGTTTAGTTGTAAATAGTGGTAGGCAGGTCATATTGTTGCTTTTAGTATTAGACAAGAGACAAATCCCTCATCCCTGACTAATTGGGAAATCCATATGATGGTTTGAGCATTGGCCTGCTAAACCTAAGATTGTGAGTTCAATCCTTGAGGGGGCCACTGAGGGATCTGGGGCAAAAATCAGTACTTGGTCCTGCTAGTGAAAGCAGGGGGCTGGACTCAATGACCTTTCAAGGTCCCTTCCAGTCTAGGAGATTGGTATATCTCCAATTATTATTTTATTTTATAGTTTCCCTCTCCCCTCAATTTGCAAGTCTGGGTTACCTCAGATAGGTCCTGTTCCATGACAGCAAGGATGAATTTGGTACCTCCTAACTGGGATGCCCATACCCTTCATGTGACCACTACTGTGTAGGACCTTCATTTTTCCTCCATTGGACAAGAGGAACTGAGCAGATCCACAGGGGGAATTGGATGCATTTATATCCATTCAATTTCTGCCTACTTAGATGGTTAGCATGCTGGAACCAATTTGACACCTGGGACACGATGAAAGCATAATAGTAATTTTGTAGGTCTGGGAGCCAACTCCCACCTCCCTTGGCTACAGGGAGCTGTAGTTTTCTAAGTGATAGTCATGATGATTGAGCAGGGCCCACAGAAAGGCGCTAATAATGTTATTAATTTTTTTTAAATAACGTAGAGGGCCATATGTAGGGACACCACTTAGAATATAAAGGGCCCTAGCACAACCCTTTTATAACCTCAGCTCTGTGGTTAAAGGGCATTATGCAGCTCCAGTGGACTATGCTTTCCAGAAACCAACCAAAGCTCAGTGGTAATGTGTGTACATCCCACAAGTGGGACTGTGTAGAGACCTGGTCCAAAAAGACCCTCCCTTTCTCTAAACTGAGGACTGGCCAATGTTTCCTCCACAGCCCCTTAGCATTATTCCTCATATTAGCCTTAGGGCCTTGTGGTGCGGCTTGGCCGCAGTTTGTCCCTCAGTGGGGCTATGGGATATCCCACCGCCTCGCTCTAGTTCGCCAGCCGGTGGCTCTGCTGTCGTGGGGAATAACGCACACTCAGTCAGGGGGGTTTAGACCCCCGGGCGGGTCTGAGTCAATAGTCCGAAACCGGCCCAGGCCCTAGGTCAGGGCGGAACAGCGAACACTGAGTCAGAATACTCAGACCTTCAGGCAGGGCTGAGCAGTAATAGTCTTAGGCTTCGGCCTCCTCAGGCCAGGGAAAGGGGGAGTCTGCCACCCCGGAGTGAGGTGGCAGGGGGGACACAGGCCCTCCCACTCCACTGGGTCCCAGCTGGGGCCCTAGCAGTGGCAGAGACTCGCTGCTGTCAGGGGGGATCCTGGCCACAACACACTGACATGGGCTCTGGCAGTGCTGCAGCCAGACTGGGGTCGGCTGCCCCGGGCTACTTCCACTCTCCCCCTCGTAGGGTACCTGAGTCGTCGTAGCGTCACCAGCGGTCTCAAACACCTCTGGGTAAGTAGCCGATGGTAGGCTCAGCGGCTCCTCGGGGTAGCTGGCAAGAGGCCGGCTCAGCCCTTCCTTGGGGTAGCTGGACCGGGGTGGTCCCGGCCAGTCCTCCTCGGGGTAGCGAGCGCGGGGCAGGCTCGGCCAGTCCTCCTCGGGGTAGCTGGCACGGGGCAGGCTCGGCCGGTCCTCCTCGGGGTAGCTGGCAAGAGGCCGGCTCAGCCCTTCCTTGGGGTAGCTGGACCGGGGTGGTCCCGGCCAGTCCTCCTCGGGGTAGCGAGCGCGGGGCAGGCTCGGCCAGTCCTCCTCGGGGTAGCTGGCACGGGGCAGGCTCGGCCAGTCCTCCTCGGGGTAGCTGGCGCGGGGCAGGCTCGGCCAGTCCTCCTCGGGGTAGCTGGCGCGGGGCAGGCTCGGCCGGTCCTCCTCGGGGTAGCGAGCGCGGGGCAGGCTCGGCCAGTCCTCCTCTGGGTAGCTGGCGCGGGGCAGGCTCGGCCAGTCCTCCTCGGGGTAGCGAGCGCGGGGCAGGCTCGGCTGGCCGGGTGTGAGCTCCGGCTGGCAGCAGCCGCAGACATCTGGCCCCTGCAGTGGCTGGGCCTTGACTGAGCTCTGCAGGCGAGCTTTTACACTTCCGGGTCTGCGCCATGATCTCTGAGGGGCGGGCGCAGGACCCAGCGGCTCTGCCTACAGTGGTGGTAGGGGAGGTTCGTCCCTCAGCGGGGCTGTGGGGTATCCTACCGTCTCGCCACAGGCCTTACTAGGTGTTCCCTACTGCCACCAGGATGGATATTGCTCAACTATGTTCAGTTGGTCTCTCCTTCACAGGAGGGCAGTGTTGTTTTGAAATCTGTAAGTATACTGAAGTATATTTGACAGACCCTCAACCACCTCTTTTCTCATGCAGCTGTAGAGGAATCCCACCTCAATAGAGAAGGGCCCAAATTTCACCATTATTTAAAAATAAAACAAATACACAAAGGAGGGCGTAGGTACACTGGCTTTATTTTAGAGAGTTTTTGGAGAAAGCTGAGAAGGAGCATTGTTACAGCTGATTCACTAGCTGGCTGAGCTGTTAATTTGTTCCTCTTTGAATGTTTGCTTTTTAGCTGTTGTCGGTATATTTTGCTGTTGTAAAATTGAATATTGGAAGTTCTTAAAGCTATACCTTATATACAACTATCTGTCACAATTAATGTTTCCTTTCATCGCTTTAGTTTATTCCAGTCTCATCAAAACCTCTTGTGCAAATATACAAATGACCCTTACAGATAGAAACCTGAATTTTGAAAGGGAGGTGCTTAAAGTTAGCACCTACATCAAGCCATTTTATTTTCATGCAGCTTCCATAAGTTTCAGAGGAAGTTATGGGTGTGGTCACTTCTGCTGAGGTGGCTAAAGAGGGACTCTACTGCCTAATTTTAGGAACCTAAGTTTGAAAAATTTGGCCATGGTGTTTTTTTCCTTGTTGAATGTACAGCTCCAACATTTTTTTTAACTTTGTCCTTAAACAATATATAGCTTGATTTTCTCAAGATGCACTAACCTAAGTGAGGCTAATGTACACATTTGCATTATGGGGTATTAGAGTTTTAGCTTTATAAGCAAGATAATCAAATTAAAATCCCAAATCTGTCTGTATTAGAAATGAGGGGACATTAACTTTTGACAGTACAGTGGAACCTGCACAGGAGTCTACCCTTATTAGGCATCTCCCTGTCTTAAAAAACTATGCCAAAATATCCACAAATATACTAAGTATACCTCTGCCCCCTCTTACTAAGCTGCCTCCACGAAGCAAGCAACTTTTTGCCAAATACCTGAAGTCACTTCAGACATATTTCACTATACATAAAATGAGGAAATAAGAAATGTTACCTTCCGAGGCTATGAAGTACTTTGAGAAAATAATCTTAGCACATTTTATTAAACTAATGTAAATGTTTCTGATCAAATATGTTCTTCTGTAAATTCAGTTTTCCAGGGAAAATTGTTGACTATTGTTAATTGCTGGTTTCCTTTTATAAAGGAGGAAATAATTATTTTTTTAAAAATCACCTGGAAAAGAGCGGTTGTGACAAATCTTAGAACAGTATTTCAGGGCCCCCTCATTAATCAAAGGAAATTATTTGCAAGATGCTTCCCTTATCTGTATAATACAATGCTGATCGTCTTGTGATGAAGGGGTCAATATTTTTGTAATCGTTCCAAAATAAAATAACTGTTTTCTTCTCAATCATGTTCTCAAACTCTTTATAAATTGGATCCAGCTATTAACAATATTTGCCAACTTGAAGAGAGACTCGGATGTTAATCTTAGAACACTTTGAGGGCTTTTTAGCTTCCTTTTTGCAGCGTTAGCAGCAATACAGATGTTTAGCATACATATTCTTATAGAACTCTAAAAGAGCTACACAAAAGTGGAGCTCAGCCTCTGGTGCCTCCCCAGCCCTTCATGCACCAGCATACATAGCTCTCATGGGTGGGATAAAGCCATTACAACTATACAGCCTCCTAGCCGTTAAAAAATAACCTCCTGAAATAAGCTTTTGAATGATTTTTCACCTATTGAAACGTAGCTGTCCTGGTCACTTACCTCCAACAGGAATGGCAGGTGAGTGGGTTCCTCTGGAGATAAAACTCCATGGATAAACAGGCCGTGGAGCTGCACAAAGGACCCTCTCGTCACCCAAGAGTGAACGCATCACTTCCAGTGAGTCAGCCAGGTTCTGCCATAGGGAGCTGTGAGACTCTCCAGGTTTCCACTCTGCTTGGTGGCAGTTTGGCTCCAGCATGCCAGAGTTCACAATTCAGCCAGAGTTATCAATTCACTGCAGAACAAGTTCAGCAGGGAAATTCCTTTGGGGTTGTCACAGCCTAAATGCTATTGAGACTGTTCCTGGGTAGAATCTTTAACTGTTTGCCACAATCTTCTTTTCCATGAGTCAGCCCAGTATGTAGTCCTAATGATCACAGCTGAACAGTCCCCGTGAAGTTCCGCTCTTCACAGTAGGGATAACAGCTAGTATCAGTGGCTGATTCAAGAGATTTCCTGTGTTCAGCTGTATGAACCCGACTGGCAAGTCAGAGCTGTAGCTGTTCCAAATTAAACATTTTGGCCCTTCTGCCTCTTATCCTCTCTAAAAATTAACTCCTTACAAAACACTGTTGGTGCCAGGAAAGCCTCAGTATCACCATCTGTCAGCTGGAGAAAAAAGCCCACTATCTTCATCAGCAGAAGCTGCACTGGGAGAGAGGCTGTTTGTTCTACCAGGGTAGAGGTATTTATTGCTGCTCTGCTTATTGCAGCTGTTATTGGGAGCTGATAAGCACTGATCTTCCCCACTGCTACTGGACTAGCTGTGTGCCAGAACACTGCAACAGGGCCTGCTGATATAGCCAGGCCTAGGAATTATAAACTTAATTCACCGTCGGTGGTCATACACTCCCAACACTCTTGCACCATTCCCTAGAGCACCCCCTGCTAGGAGAATTAGAGTAAAATATTCTGCTGCTAATATTAATTGGCACACCATGTAAAGAACATTGGATTTAATTTATTGATTTATATAGGATCTTTTGTATCCCTCCAAATGCTTTACAAAATTATAGGCTAAGAATACAGTGTATGCACCACTGCAACTTCCCCACCACTTGAAATGCAGCCACTTCCCATCTGGAATACAGCAGCCATTAGAACCATTTAGTTGTGGGAAATGAAGAATATCACGTCCAGCCACAGCAGAGAGGGAATATCATTAACAAAGTTGAAATCTGGCTTGGACATTGAAGGCCCCAGTTCTCGTTCTCTAACCTGAATTACATGGATGTAGCTCCCATTTACTTTGTTAGGAGAAGTACCTGTGTAGCTGGAGGGAGTGGATTTGGCTTTCAGACCAACAGTCCTACTCTTGCAAAAAATTGCTGTGGGATCTCTGAAGATCACAGGGGGTGGGGGCTGGACCTCAGTTTTAAGTCTCATCTAGAAGAATGTTCCTGCATCATAACAGAAAGAACTTTCCTCCCCCTATTGGAGTCACTAAGGCCACTTACTGCACCACCTGGAATTTCCTTGATGATCTTCCAGACAAGCACTGACCAGTTTAATACTGCTTAGCCAGATAGCTAACAAAAACCATCTGTGGTGCTCTAGCTCGAGGTTATTTAATAAGACACTGTCATTGTAGTGTGAACCACATCTTAATAAAGAGTGTCTCACGGAAAGCGGCTCCCATTCACAAATGAGTTACATCCTTGTGGCAGTTTCAGGAGTATTTTAAGTTGACTTTAATGCCATAAGGGTTTTGTCCTCTTTGGATAAAATGAAGCACACTGTGCTTTTGCTTCTTCTTCCCCTTACACCTATTCTATTTCAGCTGGAAACCAGGAGAGTCAATACCATGTGACTGACTAGATGTCCCTAGACCAGCAGCAAAAGCTGCCTGGAGTGCAGTTTGGAAATTGCTGCAAGCAGGTATTAATGCTAGACATATTTTGAATCAATAGAAGGGAAGATGCTGCCTCCAAGGGATATGGAAAGCAGGATAGGCACAGGCTGCATATGTGAAAAATGCAACATAGCCAGGATTGGGTCAGAATAATGGCATTAGCGATTCTAGCCAGAATGACTTGATGCTGCAGTAT
The DNA here is from genome assembly GCF_007399415.2 of Gopherus evgoodei. Taxonomy (NCBI): domain Eukaryota; kingdom Metazoa; phylum Chordata; order Testudines; family Testudinidae; genus Gopherus; species Gopherus evgoodei. The sequence continues at coordinate 41,492,979 of NC_044333.1, read as the reverse complement.
GTTGAGCTGGAAAGAAAGAGATTGCTTAGCAACTTAAAACTTTGTTTTCAAATTATTTGCTCTTCCAGTTAGCACTTGCTGCAGGGCACTATTTAGCATTTAACATAAAAACAGCATTCAGAGAAGAAAAATGAATATAAAATTAATGTGAGCATTTACTGAGCAGCAGGGAATACAGTTAGGATTTAGATTATCATTCATAAGAGGACAATGCAGGGGTGGTTTAGATAGCTGGAGCATTCATAATGCACTTAGTACTACAGATAGCCTTGGCTGTTGTGTATTGTGCACCTCTTATAGTGAAAAACAAAGGCAAAATGTATCCCAGCATTCTCTAGTTGACCAATGCAGCGTAACTCAGTAGACCACAACCAGGGGAAACGTAGAGGTCTTCCGGGGGTATATCAACTCATCTAGATACTTGACTAGTTATACAACAGGCTACATAAAAAGCACTAGCAAAGTCAGTACAAACTAAAATGACAATGACTTGTTTATACTGCTCTATATACCATACATTGACATGTAAGTATTAATATTCCAATTGATTTATTTTATAATTATATGGTAAAATGAGAAAGTCAGCGATTTTTCAGTACTAGTGTGCTGTGAGACTTTTGCGTTTTTGTCTGATTTTGCAAGCAAGTAGCTTTTAAGTGAGGTGAAACTTAGGATACACAAGACAAATCCGACTGCTGAAAGGGGTAGAGTAGTCTGGAAAGGTTGAGAGCCACTGGAGTAGCTGACTGACTGGTCTGCAGAATGTAGTTTGAGTGGTAAGACTGAATTCTTCTAGGTTCTGTTTTTATCAGTGCTGGACTGACTTGCTCGTGCTCTTAGGCAAGTAATAACTTCAGTGTACTTCAGTTGCTGTAGGGGTTAGAGGCTCTTACAGCAAATGTCAACACTATTAGTTTCAGGCTTTGGGGTCCTGATTCATAACCTATTTAAGTCCATTCAAAGACTGCCATTTACTTTAGTGGGTTTTGGATCATGGTCCTAGTGAACTCAAACTCACAGCAAGATACTGTCTACCAAGGAAATAACTTATTAAGAATAAGGGGAATGCTTATAACTTTTTCTTCCAGTAAAAAGCAGATCTAGGATGCCCTCTATTCTGACTGGATTCTCTGCTTTCTGGATCACACAGCTGTCTTCTCATAACTCAGGAACCTCTTTTACAATACATATTTGTCTGCATGTTATCCCCAACAGCTGTCTTAAATTCCCCTGCAAGTACAGGAACTTCTGACTTCAGTTCAAGTTATGGCCAGGTGGTTTTTTTTTCTTCCCCCCCCCCCATTTTCTTTCATGCAGATGTCCCCTTTAATATTTTCCTCCTATTTGTCTTATCTTCTCTTCTTAAACCAAGTGTCTCACAAACATACTCACTCTTCAATTAGTAGTTTGGTGGTTTTGTTGAGTCAATTAATAGTTTCCTGCTGTATCCTCTTTGCATTTTAATTTAATAGCACTTGTCATTTTTTTCCAATCACTGCACAAACCAATCATTTTCATATACAGCTTATTTATTCCAGTTGTGAGACTGTAGCCTTCTGCAGCATAGGCATGAGAAATATGGTGGAATGATTCTGTTACGTTCACTAGGTCAGGATCCCCATCTCTCAGTCACACTTCTAGTTTGATCTGCTTGCTTCCCTTATTCCTTGTATTTGGGTAGAAAGCGTTCAGTTCATGTTTGTCTGTTACAGAAAATCGGCCTCGGATTTATCTTGTATATTAGATTGAGTTAATCAACAATGTTGCCTCTGTATCATGTGTTTAGAGCTTGCCTATTTAACTGAATACATTTTGTCCAGCATTTAGGGCAGACTAGAAAGGTCCACTTCTGTGGGTTGGTCACTTTTGTCTTACAGTGTTTCCCGTCCTCTTTACTCAGCTAGCATCAGCACAGCCCTCTGCTCGTCAGCTCTTTCTTAAGTCTTTTCACCTTCTTCCCAGCTGTGCTTATTCTTGGGATGCTCTCTCCCTGAACTGAGCTGTAAGGCTACTTCCGACTCCTCCTTAAACCCTTCATAATAGGTGTTCTCTTTTGTGTATCTGTACCTAGTGCAATGGGGCCTTCGGGAGCAACCACAATGCACATTTACTGCAACTACCACAACAAACTACACAAAATCAGCTCAATTTTACGAGCTTGACTATTTAGCAGTTGGAGAAAGCATGTGTTATTCATATATGTAATTACCAAAAATAGTACAAGTGTACTTACCTCTGTAAAACTGCATACGTTTCATAGCTCCCTCTCCCCCATCTATCTTTAGTTTTTCTTCACTTCCAAAAAATTATGGGATAATTAACAAATGCTAACTATGCCAGTGTAAAATCCTAGTGGAGACAGGCACTATTGTTTTAGTGTGAGGTAGCTACGAAAAGTCAACACTATACCCATGCCTGTGGTAGACCTCACCTAGCTCCCTCACAGTAAAAACTGTGGTGTCTTCTCTCCACTAGGATTTTACAGCAAGATCGTTCATGTGTGTTATCTCAGGGTATGTCTACACTATGGGATTATTCCGATTTTACATAAACTGGTTTTGTAAAACAGATTGTATAAAGTCGAGTGCACACAGCTACACTAAGCACATTAATTCGGTGGTGTGCGTCCATGGTCCGAGGCTAGCGTCGATTTCTGGAGCGTTGCATTGTGGGTAGCTATCCCGTAGCTATCCCATAGTTCCTGCAGTCTCTCCCACCCATTGGAATTCTGGGTTGAGACCCTAATGCATGATGATGCAAAAACAGTGTCGCGGGTGATTCTGGGTAAATGTCGTCATCATTCCTTTCTCCGTGAAAGCAATGGCAGACAATCATTTCGCACCCTTTTTCCCTGGATTGCCCTAGCAGACTCCATAGCACGGCAACCATGGAGCCGTTCAGCTTTTTTTTTTTTTACTGTCACCATATGTCTACTGGATGTTGCTAACAGACACGGTACTGCAGCGCTACACAGCAGCATTCATTTGCCTTTGCAAGATAGCAGAGATGGTTATCAGCTGATGGAGCTCAGCCCCCAGTTGCTATAATGAAGATGGTTACCAGCCATTCTGTACCATCTACTGGGAATGACCAGGAGTCATTCCTATTTTTACCCAGGCGCCCCCGGCCAACCTCACCTGAGGCCAGCCAGGAGCACTCACAGGCTGATGACAAGGATGGTTACCAGTCCTACTGCACTGTACCGTCTACCACCAGGGAAGGAAGAAGAGAGGATGCTACTGTTCATTGCCCCAGCACCATGTCTACCAGCAGCATGCAGTAGACATACAGTGATGTTGAAAAAAGTCAACAGATTTTTTTCCCTTTTCTTTCATGGGGCAGAGGGGGAGTAAATTGACGAGCTATACCCTGAACCACCCCGGACAATGTGTTTGACCCTACAGGCATTGGGAGCTCAGCCAAGAATGCAAATACTTTTTTGGAGACTGCTGGGGACTGTGGGATAGCTGGAATCCTCAGTACCCCCTCCCTCCCTCCATGAGCATCCATTTGATTCTTTGGCTTTCTGTTACGCTTGTCACACAGCCATGTGCTGTGGACTCTGTATCATAGCCTGGAGATTTTTTCAAATGCTTTCTCATTTCGTCTTCTGTAACAGAGCTCTGATAGAACAGATTTGTCTCCCCATACAGCGATCAGATCCAGTATCTCCCGTACGGTCCATGCCGGAGCTCTTTTTGGATTTGGGACTGCATCGCCACCCGTGCTGATCAGAGCTCCACACTGGGCAAACAGGAAATGAAATTCAAAAGTTTGTGGGGCTTTTCCTGTCTACCTGGCCACTGCATCCGAGTTCATATTGCTGTCCAGAGCGGTCACAATGGTGCACTGTAGGATAGCGCCCGGAGGCCAATACTGTCGATTTGCGGCCACACTAACCCTAATCCGATATGGCAATACTGATTTCAGCGCTACTCCTCTTGTCAGGGAGGAGTACAGAAACCGGTTTAAAGAGCCCTTTATATCGATATAAAGGGCCTTGTTGTGTGGACGGGCGCAGCGTTATATGGTTTAACGCTGCGAAAATCGGTTTAAACGCGTAGTGTAGACCAGGCCTGAGAAGTGGGAAGGTAAGATGGTGGTTAACAGCATAACTGTCTCAGACAACCATTTAGATCGAATTACAAATTAGGCAGTTGCAACAGAGAAAGATCATGATTCCAAACAACTGGGCACCATTTTCAGCAAGAATTATTTGTCTAGGAGACTGAGTTAACCCACTATCGTGGTACCTGTGCACCTCCCAAAGTCTTTTAGTGCATGGATACATTACTTTATTACAATGTTTAATAACTTTTTTAATGTAGGTCATTGTGGCATTAATTATATTATGCAAGAAAACACTGAACTCTGCCTGCACCATGTTTTGTCTACAGCTTTTCTAAGTGTTTTGCAAGAAACACTTATTATATGGTTGCAATACCCTGAATAAAAGCTTTGGCTTAGGCTTTCAGCTGAACTGGTGCAATCCAGAAGTTTTTCTCTTTGCATGGATGGGAAACCACAAATGCTACTGCTGTAGTGTAGTCCTTTGTCTGAAAAGATGTAGCTAATGTGAGACCTTGAGTCTGGAAAGTGTAAAATGTGAGACTGATCTGCTTGCTTTTGGGACACACAAAAATAAGCAGAGACTCAATCTGCAGCAAAATTTTCCAGTTTTAGTATAACAATTGAAGGAGATCAGCTCAATACAGAACTATGCACTCAGCTGTACAGATGCTTATTTTAAAAAAGTATATAATCCAGCATTTCACTGGACAGACAATATTCAGATACAAATTTGCATTGTACAAATCGTTACAATTTCAGAACCAGGCAGCTTCCTAAATTCTTCCCATCACAATCAGCAATTTACTTGGATCAGTTTCCAAGACAACCAGATCTGAACCTTGGCTTTTCAGACAGACCTGTACCTTGTTCCCTTGCAATTTGTTTCCTTTATCAGCTAATTTCAACAGAAATGAAAACAGACTCAAATCTGGCTCCTTGGTCTTCATAGCATCCACAAAGCCAATGTTACACTTGCATTCACATGTCAAGGAATTTAGATTCTTGAAGAGTCAGAAACCCAGTAGCAGTCCAAATACTCTGGCACTCTGGAGGCCAGTTTTAATTTAGTTATGTTAATAATTTTAAAGCTGCCTCTGATCATGTATACAGTAATTTAGAAGAATCCTTTTCCAGAACACCTGAAGGGAACAGACCCTACACACCCAGCTTTATTTTCACTGAAATATCTTTATTGCATGGATGAAAGTTGAGACAATACCTTTATCGTGTAGCAGCTCTGGTAACAAACTTGCTTTGTGAGAAACTCAGTAAAAAGAAAAATGTTTTTGTTTTTAAAAAATTCTGAAATGAAATAGGTAAACAAGCTATTATCAATGTTTCTGTGTTCATTCAAGTTTTAAAGCTGGTTTTAGTTAGCTTTAAACCTAAGTTATAACCACTATCCATGTGACTTGTAAGGAAAAAGGATTGAAGAAAACTGGATGAACCCAATCCTTTACAAAAAAACCAAAAAGTAAGTGCACAAGCTTGTGAAAGTTATGGACTGACTGCATTGTCAGTCATGTATGCTCCTATCTGCCAGTGTGCTTCTATACAGCAAGTAGCACCATCCTATTTTTCAGTCCTAGACAGTCCAACCTGCCTATCATGACTGCTCATCTGATGAATTTTTGGTCCTTCAACACAGTCAACAAACTTCCAATTCTGTTTGTGGCCAGGTCTCCAGCAGCAGAAGGTAATTGAACCTGCCATCCTTACCCTAGGAATCAGAAGCAACTAGGTATTGCCATTTTACGGTACCAGCGGCAAATTACTGCTCCAGGAATCAGCGCAAGTGTCTGTCAAACACCGTGAATGCACTCAATTAGACCAAACTGTTACAGCTCTCCTTCCGAATACAGACATAATACGATCCTGCTAGAGGAAACCTAGAGGCAGATATTATTAGATGCCAACTAGGCCTTCCTCCTTGTTAAAATTAAACCCTGTAAAGTAGCAATACAGACTTGAAATTAAGCCCCTACTGCTGTTAATGAGCAAACAAGTCACTCACAAAAGTATCATCTTTGTTTGGAAGAACTAGAGGGCTGATGGCCAGACTCAGCTCTCTTACAGAGCACTATGCTTCCCCAACAGTCTGAACTCCAGATATTTGCTGACTTGGATTCCAAACTGTGGACTGCACCACAGTCTATCATCAGTGGAAATAGACAAGTAAATGCCTCACAGACCATAGTGGACACCGCTGGCTGAAACGTGATGGATTCCACAGATATTAAAACGTGGCTCTAGTTGCCTAAGACAATAAATATAGTGCTGAGTGAGGGGGTGGGGAGATTTCTATATGATGGATATTTAGTTCTCTCATAAGGACAAACTAGATTGCACATATGCTTAACTCACAATGGATTAAATTCTTTATTAATGAAGTTCTGTATCAGATGTTCCATTATTTTGCCTAGGATTGATGTCAGGCTTACAGGTCTATAATTAGCCAGGTCACTCCATATATCCTTTTTAAATATTTTAAAAATCATGGATATTTGCAAGATCTTTCCCAATGGATTTTGCGTGGCTCAAATGTATACCTCTCATACAACTGGAGCCAACACCCCCCCCCCCCCAACAGGCCGATGAACTGTTAAAGTTAACCTTGGGTTCAGTCCCTTCCCCTGTAGCAGCAGACCAAGGACAGCTTGTAATGGATGGAATGGCTAAAAACTGTTTTAGCAATTCTTAGCACCACACCATAACCCAAGGGTTCCCTTCACTATAGATGGCAACTTTCTGCCTCCCGCAGTTCACAATAGAAGACAGAACATAATCCACAGCAGAGGAGGGGAGTCCTGCACCAAAGAGAAGGGCTTTTTAATACTTCTGTTCTATGGAATCCTGACATGGAAGATGACTCAGAGGCAGCAGCCCCAAAAGCCTGCTAATTAGTGCTAAGCCACGTGAGTGACATCGTGGTGGTAGTGACAGGATCCCACATGTTGGAGGGGAGTTAAGGCCATTTGAATAGTCATTCTTTCCTATCAAGAGAGACTTCATGACTTTTTACATTGAATTTGGGAATTGCAGGCTCGTTTTTTCAAAGACTCAACAGCAACTTTGGGGAGCACACTGGCTGCATGGAAGTAGGGAATAACAAGCAGCTAAAAAATTTAAAAAAACCCTTCCAGATGGTATTCTCATATACAGGACAGAAGCATGCAGTAAAAAGAAGCAATAAAGGAAGGAGGACATTCCTTATCTACTATCCAATGACAAGCTCTGCTATGGTCCTCTCCTCATTGCCAATATCCCCCCAACTGGGAAAGAGTCTCAAAGAAAGTTAGAAACAATAGAATCACGGAGGGATGGTAGGAACCAGAACACTAATTCCTTTTTTCTACCTGGTGTAGTATTGTATTTCTCACTGCAGTTACCACACAGGACTACACTACTGGAAGAGATAGGAGAGATAAATGCCTTATGATGCATAAAGCATGCTTTGTCCTGCCTCTCTTCCCTGTTTGGGGCAGGCGGCAGAGGATAGCTTCTTGAATAGACACAGGAAAAGAGGAACATCCACACTCTAGTCCCAAGAGAAAACCAGAACATCATATGCCAATCCCAAGCAGGGAGTTCTAACTGCTACTCTTCCTGCTAGCCCTCCCCAGGAACCCAGGCTGTACGAGGGAAGGGATAGTTTTTGTCCAGCCCACCCTCATGTTTTCAATAGGAATGTGTTTTAACCCAAGTACATGTGTCAAGATGAAGAGCTCCGGGAGAGAGAGAAGAGACCTGTTCCAAGAAGCCAGCTATCAGTTCCTATGGAGCTGGGGTCCGAAGTACAACAGCTGTGAGCTCTCCTTTTACAGGACAGACAAATATTACAAAGTGAAATGGATCATTTTTTTTATATATATGTTTGCTTAACCATTTAAAAACAGCCACATAGATGAAGAGACAACAAGAGCTAGCAATTTCCTGCTGCTCCTGTTAGTGTTGCCTGGGTGCACTGGGAAAGCTGTTCTGCTCAGTCTCAGAACACTTCTGCTGGACAGGGTTATAGACAGCTTGCAGTTTCTTTGACAATGCTCACATGGAAGACAGGGGCATTTCACAGGCTCACATGCTAGCAGCTGTTCCACATTGTTGGGATTAACAAAAAGGTGTTAAAAGAAACGTTACCCATGACTGATTATTACAGCGAGCCAGACTAGACATATAATGGAATATTAGGACACTGCACCTCACCCCCTGCCCCAACACACATACGAAGACTCTGAAGAGAATGTGAGACAGGGCAACGGATCCCAGAGTCTGGACAGACACTCTCTAACAGTAGCTTGACTCTGCAGACACCACCATTGCTAGACAGACTCAAAGCTAAGAACAAAATACACAAGGTTTAAGAAAACCAAAACCCCAGAGCTCTTGCTTGCATGCGTGTGGTCTCATGCTTCTCAAGGTTCCAGCGAGGTCAGATCAAGATTTCCCATCCAACATATAATATCGGTACATTAAGCCTATGACCAGTGCGCCAAAGATGGAGATTAGCCATGTTGACCAGAAACTACAGAAAAGAGGGGAAAAAAATCAACACAAAACAGAAAAGAGCAGCAAATTAATAATTTATTCCTAATGTCCAACATGCTCAAATCTGGACTGGTTTGATCTGGGAAATTCTCTGAGAGACCACATATTTAGACACTGAGAGGAACTCACCTCCAGCCAAGCTGACTGGCTTCCTTATGGAAGGGGGCCTTCTACATCAGTCATGGAAATCCAGAAACCTGTTCTGACTCGACATACTTCTGGGACTAGGGTTGCCAACTTTCTAATTGCACAAAACTGAACACCCTTGCCCTGCTCTCTGCCCCAAGGCCCCACCCCTGCTCACTTCATTCCCCTTCCCTCCATCACTCGCTTTCCCCCACCTTCACTCACTTTCACTGGGCTGGGACAGGGCCTGGGGTGTGGGAGAAGGTAAGGGCTTCGGCTGGGGCCACAAACGAGGGGTTCAGGGTGCAGGGTGGGGGCTCTGTGCTGGGCAGGGGGTTGGGGATGAGGGTTCCCCATGGCTCCCAGAAGCAGCCGGCATGTCGGGCTCCAATGGGAGCTCTGGAGCTGGGGCTCAGGGTGGAGGCAGCGTGCAGAGCATGCAGAGCCCCCATGGCTTCCCTTGCGCCTAGGAGCCAGATATGCCGGCGGCTTCCGGGAGCCGCAGGGAGCCTGCTTAATCCCCATTGCGCCACCAACCAGCCTTTAGCTGCCCAATCAGCAGCACTGACTGGAGCTGCCAGGGTCCCTTTTTGACTGGGCGTTCCAGTCAAAAGCTGACACCTGGCAACCTTACCTGGGACTTCAGCTAAACTAGACTGGCCACTCTACAGTAAAACAGCAGCTCCCACAAATTTGCCAATCCATAGAATGGATTCACAGCGTGCCAGGAATCTGTGACATTCACCTAAATGGGCATTACACTGGAGCAGTTTGCAGCCATGGTAATATTTCAGATGAAAGTGTGAACCAAAGACAACGTCCCAGATCGCTAGCAGGTCTAGCTGTTCTGAACAGGAGGGAGCTTTGCATGCTGGGACTTGTCTCCATGGGTGGCTCCTGCCTATTAAAGAGGGGAACTGTGGACTCGTTGGGCGGCAATTTGGCTACTTATCTTGGACTGGCTGCACTCCAGAGCTCTGCATTAAGGTTCTGGGATTTCTGCTCTGTACATTGACAAGGCACAGAATTAATATGGAATGCTACAGAGTGCCCCAGCCCTCAGACCTCTTTATTCCAATATTTCAACAGGGGACTATACCTTGACTGGCTTGAGGATGTCGTGTTTGGATCCTGAGGAGAGAGAGAGAGACATTATATGAGTTATACTGACAGAACTACAACCCTGAACATGTAGTTGCCATAGAGAGGGGGACAGAAAAACCCTCACATCTTCCTCCCTTTCCCATTTCTTTTCCCTTCCATAACCAACACAGGGTTCTCACTTGCTCGCTACCACATCTCTTCACTTGCCTCCCTGACTCCACTCCCTCCTGAACCTCACACTCAAACCTATTCACCTCTAAATACAAGCATGTGCTGGCTTAACCATCCTTAAAAGCAAAATGAACTCTTTACCCCACCTGCCTGCACCAACCATCCAACTTCTTCCCTTCACTTCTGAACTCACTGAATGTGCTATCTACAACCATTGCCTCAAGTTGCTCTCCTGAAGCTACATCATAGATCCCCCTCCAGTGTGGCTTCTATGCTTGGCATTCAACCCAAACTGCTCTCACTAAGTCTGAATGATCTCTCCCTGGCTAAATCCCTGAGCCAGTATTCCATTCTCATCCTCTTGACCCCCCTGCTGCTTGACACGGTCAGTCTCATCCTCCTCAAACTTCTGCCTTCCTTGGCTTTTGCCTGGTTCTGTCTGATCATTCCGTCAGCATCTTTTCTGGCAGGTTCATCTCTTCCCCATCTCCCAGTCTCCATGGGAGTCCTATAGGGCTCCATCCTCAGCCCTCTCCCCTTCTCTGTTTCTCTGGGTAATCTGTTCACACTACTTCATGTGCTATGGATGATAATTACTTGTAAATCTACCTTTCCATTCCAGACTTCGTGTCCTTCCACCAAATTCCACGTCTGACACAGATGTCTCATCAACAACCTAATGTGTCCAAAAATGGACTCCAAAACTGTATCTACTTCCCCCAGTGACTGTTGACACCACCAACTTTCTTGTCACTCAGGCATAGGATCTAGGAATTTTCTTCAACTCCTTCCTTGCACTTACTATACATATCCAGGATATCTCCAAATCCTAACACTTCCTCCATCAAATTTCCAAAATTCATCCTCTTCTGTCCAGGCAGCTGAAACTCTCATTCAGGCCTTCATCTCCGGTCTCAGCTGCTGGAACCTCATAGCCATCATTGCTGCCTTCCAATCTAGTCAAAACACAGCTTCTAAAGTCATCTTCCTTGCCCACATGTCTAACCACATCACATCCTCCTCCTGTAAGTCCCTCTGCTGCCTAACCCTCATCCACCAGGTCAAGTTCAAGTTTCTTCTCTTTACCACCAAAGCCCTTTACTACTCTGTCCTTCCATATTTATCCCTGACTTTCTTCCAATCTCCTGGTGATTATGTTACTGGCCGCTCACTTGTCTGTTCCTTCCATAAATAGTTTTGCGCTTTCTGCCATGTCACCCCTTATTTATGGGACTCCCTCCCTGAACTGATTCGTAAGGCTACCAACCCCGTCCTCCTTCAAATCACTTTTAAAGATCCATTTCTTCCATAATACCTACAAGAAGTCAATCAACAATTAATGCCTAGAAGGGGCAGGGTAGGGAAACTTGATATTTATGTATTAAAAACCCTCAACATTTTATATACATTAGTCTCAGCCTCCCCCCTCTCTTCTTTCATTATAAACATTTTGGGTCAGGGACCACATCTCTCTCTATGCACACAGGGTCCAATCTTGATCGGGCCCTCTGGTCACAACTATACTTTATTACATAGGGATACTATGTGGATAGCTACTACAGCCTTTAAGGGATATGCTACCCCATCTCCTAAAACAGACAAAGTGTGTATCTAGCCCACATCAGGAAAGAAACATGGAATTTGCCAAAACATCAAATCATTGACTCAACTAGCCAGATACCTTGCATCCAGGACAAGTACCTGATGTTTCAGAGGAAAGTATAAACAGCTATAAAACATCTGGACAAAATCATAATTTTGTATTTAACATGGAGATTGCCTGGGGGAAAAAATCTTTTCCAATCAACTGATGCCATGATGTCTAAGAGATTATTCCCCTTCATAGTTTAGCTTGAAGAGTTGCATATAGTGTGTCCACATCATCATCCCCCCCACTTTTTTTTTTTTTTTTAAGTGGGTTAGTTTCAGTGTTTGTGAAAAGGTGTCAGATAACAAGGAGACACAAAGCCAGCCTAGGGCTGGTTTGGGGGTTTTAAAATATATGATTGTGTATACAAGCAAGAGTATTGATCTTCAGTCAAAGGAAGTTTCACAAAGTGACGATAAATGTGTAAAAATACTTTCTTCCCTTTGACTCAGTGTGAAATGGATGAAGTATGAGTGTGATATGTGATCCCTTGTTTTCGTGCTATGGGGCAGAAGAAAGGAAAGATCTTCTGAGAACTGAATACCCCTACAACACTTACCCTTTCCAGGGTCTTCTACAGGGTCTCACCCTCCATAAGTCCCAATACACTTCTAACCAATGTACTGCCCTTTGCAATGTATGCTGTTTTAGATGTAGGGACACCATCATTTGTGCTTGAGAAGAACTCTGAGATCCTCAAAAGGAAAGTGATATCAAAGAGGCAACATCTTTTATCTATTTTATGTATTATTTCCATATTTTGTTATTATTTTTAAATACACCTGAACCACCTACTTGTTCCCCTAGACTGCTGCAGCACACTGGACTGCTCTTCTCCACTGAACTAAGGATAGCAGCAGCGATCTTTCTCCTTAGAGCATCCTGCAAGTTCAGAATCCATCAGAAGAAGATACATCTTTCTTCCCCTCCAATGAGCATTAAGTTGGATTTATCCAAGTTAAAATGCATTTTCCATAGTGTTGCTCAATCTTCCAGTTTCTTTAGATCCCCTTGGAGGCTCACCATCCACCATTTTGACAAATCTAAATATGCCGTAAGTTCTCCTTCTCATATTCAGCACAGCTGCTCAGGCTGACACCCATTGCTATACACCCTTTATTGAAGCATGTGGCTCTGCATTGGTTTATGAAATAGGGTTGAAATAAAAAAGAGAATTTGAAAGGTCTGCTGTTCTGTATAACTAACCTGGGGGTTGAGCTGGTTTGAACGATACTCTCCATGGCTGAACAGAACAAACAGACCCTCCCAACAGACTGCAGAAAAAGAACGTTGCCTCTTCAGGATGTCTAATGAAAGGGCTGTCTAAAGCAGAGCTGTTACCAGGCCAAGTCTCCTAGTCAAGTACAAGGAGAAGCCAACTGCAAGACACACATTTAACTCCTTAATTAGATTCCATTTATTACAGATTCTCCACCCCCGTCCTTTCAAGGGTAGTTTTCCAATATGCCTCCCCACCCTGGTTCTGATCCGGGAGTCCCCAAAGTTTTCAGCAGAAGCCCTAAAGATCACTTGGTGATGCTAACCAGAATTCGTGATTTCAGGCCAAACCCAGGTGGTTAAGTCTGTCTCCTGGGTTGAATCTGACAACACTAAGAGTTCAGTGATCAGGACAAACAGAGGTCTGCGGTCCAAGGTGCGGAAATAACACTCTGCTGATGTCAGGGGAGTGAGGTTCAAATCCCACACTGAGGTGCTGCTGATCTTTAGAACAAAAACAAAGTAATAATTTGCTTGCAAGGTTTATTCAGTATCCCAATTTGTGTAAATACACAACCACCAGCTCTGTGGAAGAAACACTGAATGATTCATTTTTTTCCCTCCGGTCCTGAGCCACAGGCAGCAATGTACACAGAGGCCTGGAAAGATGGGGTTTGGGGCTTCATTTTACTAGAGCAACTAGTAAACTGGTCAGCTATTTTGACCATCTCCAGAGGGAACCATGCCTAGCTCTCCCGAGCTAGAGCGGCGAAGGCTGCCATTCAATTCTTAATCCACCCCCTTGAAATTTGGAGTATCTATACAGGCACCACCAACATTCAGAGAGTACAGTTTTCCTCTTTAGTCTCTTGGATGAGGTTGCTCATTAAGGTTAGTCAAGGAAGGGACGGTTCACAACCCCGTCTCTATTCTTGAACATGGGATAAGAGGGAAGGTTCTCTCATGGATCAATAACTGGTTAAAAGATAGGAAACAAAGGGTAGGAATAAATGGTCAGTTTTCAGAATGGAGAGAGGTAAATAGTGGTGTCCCCCAGAGGTCTGTACTGGGCCCAGTCCTATTCAACATATTCATAGATGATCTGGATAAAGGGGTAAACAGTGAGGTAGCTAAATTTGCAGATGATACAAAATTACTCCAAATAGTTAAGTCCCAGCAGACTGCGAAGAGCTATAAAAGGATCTCACAAAACTGAGTGACTGGGCAACAAAATGGCAGATGAAATTCGGTATTGATAAATGCAAAGTAATGCACATTGGAAAACATAATCCCAACTACACATATAAAATGATGGGGTCTAAACTAGCTGTTACCACTCAAGACAGAGATTTTGGAGTCATTATGGATAGCTCTCTGAAAACATCCACTCAATGTGCAACAGCAGTCAAAAAAGCTAACAGAAAGTTGGGAATCGTTAAGAAAAGGATAGATAATACGACATAAAATGCCATATTGCCTCTATATAAATTCATGGTACGCCCACATCTTGAATACTGTGTGCAGATGTGGTTGCCCCATCTCAAAAAAAGATATATTGGAATTGGAAAAGGTTCAGAAAAGGGCAACAAAAATGATTAAGGGTATGGAACAGCTGCCAGATGAGGAGAGATTAATAAGACTGGGCCTTTTCAGCTTGGAAAAAAGACAACTAAGGGTGGGATACGATAGAGGTCCATAAAATCATGACTGGTGTGGAGAAAGTAGATAAGGAAGTGTCATTTACTCTTCCTCATAACACAAGAACTAGGAGTCACCAAATGAAATTAATAGGCAGCAGGTTTAAAACAACGAAAAGGAAGTATTTTTTCCACAAAACGCACAGTCAACCTGTGGAACTCCTTGTCAGAGGATGTTGTGAAGGCCAAGACTATACTAGGGTTCAAAAAAGAACTAGGTAAATTCGTAGAGGATAGGTCCATCAATGGCTATTAGCCAGGAGGGGAAGCGATGGTGTCCCTAGCCTCTGTTTGCCAGGACAAGGAATGGATCACTTGTTTACCTGTTCTGTTCATCCCCTCTGGGGCACCTGGCACTGGCCTCTGTTGGCAGACAGGATACTGGGCTAGATGGACCTTTGGTTTGACCCAGTGTGGCCATTCTTATGTTATGTTCTGATTAAATGTACATTTCAGAAACAAGCAGACAAAAGGTGACTTCCAGATTCAAGTAGTGAAAAGGGTAACGAGACCATACGATCAAAAAGCAGCAAGGACTTAAGAAATCCCACTTAAGGAACACAGAGCAGTCATCTACTTGTAGTGTGAAAAAAGCTGCTGTAATACAAACTTGCTAGGGTACCAAACCAATACTAGAAGCTACTGGGGCACATACCACCTTTCATATGTAAGAAGAAATCACTCAGTGCCTAAATGCTCCAGAAACAGAAACCTGCAACAACATCTGAGAACCCTAACCCAAGAATACAAAAGCAAGTTCCAAAGAGTACAATGATGCAATAGCCCTGTTTTTAGGTTACAGCTCATCACTGAAAAGGTGAACAAGATGGACATCAGCAGATAAAGGAAAGCATTAAATATATCAGTGATCCTCTTGATGAATCATCCTATAATTGTAGGGCCTTGCTGTGGAAAAAAATCTTGGTACCAAAACATGATGTAGTCCTAGAGCAGGAGGGTCCATGTAATGGGAAGGCAAGATTCTCTTCCAGTCTCACCCTGTTAGAACCATGTGGGAAGTTTCTGGTTAATTCCTACTGAATTCACTGGGACATGGATGACTCATTTAACTCCAACCCAAATACGAAGAGAGGTGGAGCAGCTTTATGAAGAGCAAAGTAGGGTCTGGGAGAGAGAGACAGGAACTATAGGGGAACCAAGCCTGTGGAGAAGGTCTGAGGAGTTTCTTAGGCTGAGCTGTCTTACTTTCAGCAACACAGACAAGCCCTGTTTGAGATAATTTTTGACCTTACACAAAACGTGTGTAGCCTTTTGTTGGAGCATGTTGGGGAGCAGTTTACTGTCCACAGAACATCTAGCTCAAGATAGAATCTGGCAAAACAAAGCTGCATCATCTTCCTTCTATGACCATTCTTCCCTGTAATCTTGTCTGACACCAGTTCTAAATTAAAGAGCTGTGTAAACATGCCTGCCCCAAGCACAGTATTGTCTACTACCAAGCAGAAGGAACCGTACTGATTGGGAAAGCTGCACATGTTAGCATGCTCTTAGTCATAAGAAAGATTACCAGCTTCCTTCCAGTAAATAAAAGTAGCTAAAACATGGCTCTTCCACACCTATGAACAAAAACTTGTGCTTTAAACAGAAAAGTCACATACTAACCATCAGCTGTAGAGATCATGTTACAGTGCAACCAACCATAATTAAGGCTACGATTTTGTTATGGACATTTTCAGTAAAAGTCACAGACAGGTCACAGGCAATTAACAAAACGTCATGGAAGCCATGACTTGTTCCTGACTTTTACTAAAAATGTCCATGACAAAAAGAGGGAGGGAGGAGGGTCTAGCACCCTGCCCTGCTGTGGCTGGAAGCTGCAGTCTCTGCCCCATGACTGGGAGCTGGGAGGGACCCCCACTGTGGTGGCTGGGGAGCTGTAGGGGATTCTCTGCTGCCTGGGGAGCACTGGAGGATTCCCCCCAGGGGGGAGTTGCCAGGGGTCCCCAGCACCTGCAGGGTCTGGGGAGCTACCGGGGGATTCCTTGCCACTGGAGGCTGAGGAGCTACTCAGGGCTTGGGAGCTCCGGGGATTCCCCCATATCTGTGGCAGCTGGGGAGCTGTGGGAGACCCCCACCACTCCAGGCAGCAGGAGTACCCCCAAAGCTCCTAGCCACCACGGGAGATGGGGGTAGCCTGCAACTCCCAGCCACTGCGGGCTGACGTCATGGAGGTCTGTGGAAGTCATGGATTCCATGACTTCCGTGATCTCCATAACCAAATTGCAGCCGTAACCATCCTTCAAACAGCATCTAAGCATGCATTAAAGGACACCACCACAGATTAGGTGAAAGTGCTCACCAACAAACAAAAGCCTGTCTAAGCTAGAGGACCTGACCAGGAGACTCACTGGGTAGATCAGAAAGGCATAGTGTGATGAGGTGGAGTGGCCTCCCACTGAGCCAGAGGGGGAGGAGCCATGCTGATCCCAAGTGGGGTGCGCAAGACGATCTATTGGGGAGTGCAGCAGGAGGAGCGCTGCCGGGTGGGGGGGAGGGCAGCCGGAGGAGGGAGGGAACGAGCAAGTGAGGAAGCTGCTTCCCCTCCCTGCCCCCCCGCAAGCAGGGCCACCCGGAACACAGGGGCTTTAGGGGCTGCAGGGCCCTGGGCTAAGGGGGCCCCAGGGCCCTGGCCTGCAGCTCTAAAGCCCCTTTCGGAATGTGGCCCTGAGTCCTCCGGCCCGTGAAGGAGCAGTGGCAGCCGCACAGCCAGCGGCTGGAAAGCGGTGTTTTCCCCTTCAAAGCCAGCTGGAGAGAAGCAGCCGCTAGTTGTGCGGCTGCCCCCGCTCCTCCTGAGTCCTGCAGCCCGTGCTCGCAGGGCCGCATTCCAAAAGACCCTTTAGAGCTGCAGGCCAGGGCCCCAGGGCCCCCTTAGCCCCTGTGTTCCGGGTGGTCCTGCCTGGGGGCAGGGGAGGGGGAACCTGTCTGCCCCAGCCCTGAGCCTCCTCCCACACCCTAACTCCCTCCCAGACTCCGCACCCCACCAAGCCCCCTCCCACACGCTAACCCTAACCCAGACCTTCAAATAGCTGTATCACAAAGTGTTAAACCAAGATTTTCAGAAATAATGAAGCATATTCAATCACATTGCTCTCACTAAAAATTTTTTTTTAGATCAAAAAGGTTTTTTGTACCGTTAATAAATAAAATACAACAACAAATTTTAAATATATTGTTTTTCATCTCTCATCCTTTCTTAATTTCTATTTTTTGTATGTTTTATAATGGACATACTATATTAGTATAGTAGTACATGTATATATTTTATACATAAATATACATATATTGGGGGTGCGTGCTCAAAAAATTTTTACTGATAAGGTGCACGATCAAAAAAGTTTGGAGACCACTGTCCTAGACTCCTTATAGCTCGGCCCTACATAAGGGCATGTGCTCCCTTAAGACTGTTTGTTTGCTCTTCCTGGCCTGAGGGGCCTAGACAGTATTATTGCCTGGCCCTGCCCTGGCACTGGGGCGTGGCCTCCCACTGAGCCAGAAAGAGAGGGACAATCGTTAACCCACTACACCCAGCATGACCATGATCCTGTGACACTGCACTTCAGTGATATTATATGATTAAGACAACTATAAATGTATTTCATGCAAGAAAAGTTGTGTGGTGTAATTGAAAAGGTTATGATTTCCTGAATATTATGTGTATGCAGGTATCATTTTTGTATATGAAGTTATGAGTATTGACTATGTATCTGTATTTCAAATGTAGACACACCTGGGGAACATCCCCTAGACAATATGCTTTCAGTCTAGATAATGAGTGAGGAAGGGCCTATTTAGGGCAATGGACCATTAGGAAAAAAAAACAGTAGATCTTAGCAGAAGCTTATCTCCCACCTGGGGAGCCTTCCTGTGAAGGCTCCAAATAGCCAGTGAGCGATGGCTGCTACGATTATACAACAATATGTGATGAGACCATATCTGCAGACTCCATCTTGGGATGTCAGTATTTTTCCAGGACTGATCTGGGAACCAAACTCTGAGAACAATGGGTTCCCGCCATATGCAAAAAGCTATATAAGGCAGAGAGTGACATCATCTGGTGGTGTTCTTTGGTCTCCACACAAGAAGACTCCTGAAAACACCTGAGGAACCAACACTGAACTGGGGGAAGTGCTGGACCCAGGCTAAAGGGATTTTTAGCCTGTGAATGAAACACCTGGGGATTCCAAGCTGCAAAGCAAATGCAGCTTGCCCCTTAAGAATCTGCAGCCTGCTTGTATCATTTCTTAGGGTAAGAATCTGCTATTCATATCCAATCTATTTAATATATTAAGCTTAGTTTGCATTTTTTGTTTATTTGCTAGGTAATCTGCTTTGATCTGTTTGCTATCACTTGTAAGCACTTTATCTTTTGCTTCATCTAAAGCAGTGTGTGGGAATCATCTCTCTGGGCAAAAGGCTGTTGCATATTCTTCTCCACATTGAGGGAAGGGGCAAATTTTATGAGCTTACGCTGTACAATTGCCTGTGCAGCACAAGACAGTATAATTCTGGGTTTATACTCCAGAGAGGGTGCATGCCTGAGGAGCTGGGAGTAGCCTGCCCATGCTGGCACTGGTAGCTGGTCAGAGAGTCTGCTTGTAACTGCAGCTGGCTGTGTCCCTACCTGTGTGTATGCTAGTGAAAGTGCAGGCTGGAGGGTTTGTCACAGCAGTACAGTGTGAGAGGGAGCCCAGGCTAGTGGGTCATGAAGCTCAGTAGTGTCCCAGTTCAGGGTGGCACCCTGGGGGGAACCTGTTACACATCCATCCGTCAAATATTATTTTCTCTACAGAAGGTAGACCAAGAGAACACAAAGTGTAAGACAGCAAGAGGATACCCACAGGCTTTAAGGCCAACTACAGTAGCAGAGTCTCATCTAAAAGACACTAGTCAGTAACTAAAGACAGGAAAAAAGTCCTCCCCACCCACAAGCATTTAACAACTTGTCCCTGTCAAGTCCAAGTTTTTTGCTGTTGATACTTGAACAGCAGACAGTCTGATACACATTCATATTCTGGCACCAAGGCTTTCTGTTTCCAGTTCTCTTAATAGTACCCAAAAGAGGCCTGAGCTACCATCACCATGGCTCCCTTCTCATATCAGTATGAGATATTGTGGTGTGTGTCACATATCCAGCCTCTCAGGGTAATAATCACTGCATAGGTGCTCAGTGAGAACAGTGCATTTTGATACTAGTCTTTGAAAAAGCTGGTCAAGGCCTGCAAGCACGCTCTCCAAATCTAGTGGCTAATCTTGAGTTAGGTGAGCAGGTTGCCTCCAAGAGGTTTCTTCAGCACTTAGACTAGGAAGGGCCTAGATATGAGCAACCATTGGTACCTTAAAGCATCCTCCACCGCTAGAAGATTTTGTTAGACTCACAGGACAGCCTTTTGCTGAGCACATAGTGAAAGTGAGGAAGTCAACACTACGTAAGTATTTAACACGAGAGCAACTGTTCAAAAGCAACCCATCAGTTGTACCTGGCAGTGCGGAAATTTGGATGGAGAGTTTTTCCCCCGTTCTCTAGAGAGGATTGAGAGATTCTTGTCGCATCCAAGCTATGAACCATGTCACACTAAGACCTCTTTAGTTACACAATCGTTAACTAAAGTTAAGATGCAGGAGGTGATCTTAAAAGTTTGATACCAAGGGGACAGGTGCCTTAAAAACACCTACAAGATCAAAGGGAAATATTTACTTTATTGCAGTGTTGATTTTACTGCAGAATTGTGGTGTTCTCCTATACTTAGAATGAAATATCACAGTGCGGTGTTTATAGGACAGGAAGCATGGTAAAATAGCTCTTTTTTCTGGCCACTACTGCATGCATAAATTTGCAAACAAGTAACATTATCATAAACAAGACATGTTCCTCCAGCCTGCCACTCACTGGAATACAAATAGGACCAACCTTGCTAGGATATCCTTACACATTTTCATCCGCTATAATGAACGTTCCATTTGGGTGGTTCTGTAGTTGGCTTTGTACTGGTGCAGTTTGTTTCCACATTTGAAGATGTTACTCATATTTTCAAGGATCTTTTGCCCTCTGACATATCACAAACCAAACCATGGTATGGATTTTACAACCTCTCAAGACATTAATACTGCACATGGGAATAGCAGATCCTTTCTAAGCAAGGCCATTTTCAACAAAGGCCACAAACACATGGTAATATTGGCTTAAATCTCTTGGCTGCTGGGGAACACTTTCAGATTAGTAGGGCACTTCCCTGGACATGTTTACAATCAAAAATTGATGTTCTCAGGACAAGTTCAATAAACTGAACTAGGATATCATGGTAATCTCAAATCTTTATCAACAGGAACTGGGGAGGAAGATTTAAAAAAAAAAAAAAAAAAAAGAGGACAAGGCACAGATAATGCTTAGAACTAGTTCAAAAAACCACTTTATTCCTCTTTCAGTAAATGTGTCGTGTACCAGACCTGAGCATGGATAGACTCCACAGACCTCATTTACACAGTTAGAATTGCAAGGCAATGGATGATTCCTCTCCTGCTTATATTCCATGAGACCTTCTGGGGACAGGCAGGTGCTAAACATTCTTGTGTCTGAACCAGAACTGTTGGCTGTATTTCACTCGCTGTGCAATTTAGGCCATCATACTAAAAGTTACATCTACCATGGAGGTCTGCTCAATAATTCTTGTGGTCCTTACCCTGCATATTTCCCAGTTCCTCAAACTCAATCTGCTTGCTCTATACACTGGATTTGCAATGAGAACCCGGACAAGCTGGTATTACTGTGGCAAAAAGAGAGGGAAAGACAACTCTAGCAACTCAATCATCTATTTTAAACAATGGGCTTTCTGTCTAGGGGCTCATGTTGAAGGGCTTTACAAATATGTATACAAAAATAACTTTTCCTGCCAAATAAATGTAGCTAATCTTGAGTGTGAGATGGTAGCTGTGTAGCAGCTCACAGCAATACTACAGATTAGGAATAGAAGGAAGATATTGTAAGTAAAATTTTGGGGGACAGTTAGGTGGTAAGATGCAATTACTCAAATTAGAATTTGAAAGGACACCAATGGAAGAAAAGCAGTGCCCTTCCCTCACTAGGGTAAAAATACAACAAATCCCTGCTCCCTAAAGGATGAGCCAGATCTCATTTGCAACGCAAGATACCATCTTTCTCTTCCACTTCATATCCAATGTGACAGCCCTGCTGTTCCTGGGATGGCCATGAGCCCCCCTCTTCTCCAAAGCAGCATTCAACCCCTCCCCTCACACACACTTTCTTGGGTTTCTTCTCCACAGCGTCCAATCCCTATGGTTTGTGTAATCTTTTCCATCTAGGCTAATACCTAACACATTGTGTAGAAACAAAATGAAATATCTGCTATCTGAACCCAGCAGACTCCTAGACAATAAATTATGGATGGGCGGGGGACACAAAACACTTGCTTCTTACCTTAGAGCCTTCATTTTTGCGATCGCACTGCAGGTTTTTGGAGAGGTGGGGGGAGAAAAGAGAAGAGAAAAAATTGCAAACATTGTAACTTTTCAACCATTGCAGAAGAATCAGCAGGCACCCAGCCAGCATCACCTGGGCAGCTGCCTGGAACATTTCAGCTTCAGCTCCTCGCTGTGACCAACAGCAGCAGAAGCTCCCTAAGAGCAGTGGACCCATCAGCACCCAAACAAGGGCCACTGGCACCCAAACTGGGGCCCCGTCCCTTCCCCAGAGGCCCCGCCCGAATACTGCATCTTCCCCAGTGGCCCTGCCTCCTGCTCGCACCTCTTCACTCCCTTCTCCATTTGTTGCTCACCCTTACAGCCAGTAAAAAGTGGGAGGGCATAGACTTCCTACTTTTAAAAGTGATGGGGCCGTGCCCCTTCTCCCCCCTTCCTGGTGCCCCTGGCTGTGACCAAGGCCTTGCCAGCCAAAAGGCACTGGCTTTACGGCAAGTTTAATCACAAAGCATGTAGAATGCAGGGTCCACAGCATCAGCTGTCTCACATCATCAACCCCTGATCCACAAGGCAAGGAGTTCAGACCCCACCCCCTGCACAGTCAGCCTCCCAAAGGAATTTTTTTTAAGGGACATGATGGGGTGAGCTCCCACATTGGCCCTGCAGGAGCTGAACTGGGCCAGGTTGGGGGTTAATCAGCTAATTAGGCTGCAAACAGGGGAGCTTTAGGCTATAGGCAGTTCATTAGAGAGGCTCATATGTGCAGAAACAGGGAGGGGAGCAGGGGCTGTAAAGCTAGGTAGTGGGCTACAGACTGGGTGGCTAGGATAGGCTGCAGGAAGGCAGGCAGCAGTCACTCCCAAGGAGAGGATTCTTGGAGCTAGTACACCCAGAGAGAGAAGGGGAGCCAGACAGGTAGGAAGCAGTCCAGGAAAGGAGCAGTGAGGGGAGAGAAAGGAACCCGAAACTGTTGAGCCGAGAGTCCCTGGACTGGATGTTGGAGAAGATGGCAAACCTGGGTTCCCCTACCAGCCTCCGAGGGCATGGCTCGGAACTCAAGCAGTGAATAGCAGACTGCCTAGGACTGAATCCTGGAAGGGGGAACGCCGAGTGACCTAGCTGGAGGACTAAATCACAAAGGCTCCGCTGTGGGTCCTGGAGCAAGAGGAGCTTCAGACCAGGGTCGGAATGATGGTGTGCAACCATGACTAGGAATGTCAGTCTTGAGCTAACCCCAGAGTGACCAGGAGGAGGTGCCAGTCCAGCAGCAAGAGGTGCACATTGTGACAGGGACATTGACTAAATTGCATTCAGAAGCCTCTGAATGGGGAAGATTTGTTTAGAGTTTAATCTACAGCCTACATTTCTGCATATGTTTGGGGGATTTGTTTGGTTTTTCGGGTGGAGGAAGGAGGTACACAGCAACTCCTCATTTAGTAGGACATATCTTGATGTAGTTGTCTGCTGGATTACCCTGAGGGGGCATGCACAGAGTTCCCTCTGGGTTTGTCACACCCTGCTGTTGCTTACCGGGTGAACCTCTCCTATGAAGTACTCTTTGAGCATTTCCCTGGCATCTGTGGAGTGCCCAACATCTTCAAAGCTCTCTGTGGCATCCTTACCAGCCTGTTCGAGCAAAACTTCCTCTCCACCTGGATGCTGGAAAAGAAGGAATTCAGTGAGCCCAAGGCTGAGGGATAAAAAGCAATGAGAAGAATTCCAGTCTCCTCTACACACACACACATACTGTGGCAATGTCCTGGGCCCAACACTGCAAACATACTCCAGTCGTTTCAATCCATCACAGACCCCAAAGAACAGCTTAAGATAACCACACTAAAGGTCCAAGTCTGCAACCTCCTCTTCAGGCAGTCACGAGTAATGAGAGAGCACTGCAGGGTCTGGCAAGCACCTGGAATCCAGCCTTACCTGCTTTACAGGCAGCAAAAATCCCTCCACCAACAAGAAGCAATTCCCCAACATCCACAATGCACTGACTCAGCCCTCTCAGTCAAGTCTGCTCTGTAGTCCCTAAGGTTCATAGCCAAGACAGGCTGGTCTGACTCCTGATGCCCCTAGATGTATGCTCATGCAGAAGCACAACACAGAATATGAGCAGGAGTTCACCTCTAGAGGAGCCGTGAGTGCAAGCAACACACAAGCACAGGAGCCCCGAAGAGCAGAGCCTGAGGCATTGAGTATACTCCAGCAGGGACCGTGATTATTTAGGCATAATAGAGAGAGCACCTCCTCATGGCTCTTGAACAGAACATGCTGGGCAGGCCATGCACTCTCGCTTGCAGAGAACTTTTTCCTGCTGTGTGTTTTCCCCTTTCCTTCCATGCATGAGCCATTCTTATTTCTTCCTCACCTGCTGGAATAAAGGCGGCTAGGGAATGGTTCCCAGATGCTCAATCTAGGATGCTCTGCTCCTGGATGTCAGTGGAGGCAACATTGCTATTCCATTTCCCCAGAGTCCTGCACTAAGAGGATCTCTCTCTGCTTTAATTAATCTTTCCACTTACAGTAACATCAACAGAGAGAGGGCCAGGCTTGCCAATGGCATAAGCTGACAATTCTAGTGACCCTCCTCGAAGCACCCTCTGATTCACCAGCACTGCATCTGGCCCACTCTGAAATCCAGCCAGGGGCAAACAAACACTCAGCAGCCAGGGGGAGTGAAGGTCCTAAAGAGAAGTTTTACTGTTTGCACTCTGACTGATTTAAAAAAACATTTCACCTCTGAAGTGTCTAAATCACTGAAATTAGTCTCCTTCCCCCTCAAGGCTGCATTCCTCAGCAGAACCTTTATCTAACTAGTATATAAAACACCACAGGTGATAAAAGATACCTGTTCACCCTTGAAAAGTCAGTATGACCTGTAATCAACAACAGAATGATAGCTGTGCACAGACCTACCCTGGGTCAGAGTTCAGAGTGGGCGTTGCATATGAACATGCTTCTGTAATGAGCTGGGAAGAACCATGGGGAGTGTTCTCCACCCAAACTAAGGGTATGTCTACATCTACAATTTTGCAGCGCTGGTTGTAACAGCTGTATTAGTACAGCTGTATAGGGCCAGCGCTGCAGAGTGGCCACACTTACAGCAACCAGCGCTGCAAGTGGTGTTAGATGTGGCCACACTGCAGCGCTGTTGGGCGGATTCAAGGGGGGTACGGGGAACGCGAGAGCAAACCGCGGGGAAGCAGGTCTCCTTCCACGCGGTGTGCTCTCGCGTTCCCCGAACCCCCCTGCAAGCAGGTCTCCTTCCCCGCGGTTTGCTCTCGCGTTCCCCAAACCCCCTTGCAAACCGCGGGGAAGGAGACCTGCTTGCACGGGGGTTCGGGGAACGCGAGAGCACACCGCGTGGAAGGAGACCTGCTTGCGGGGAGGGGGTTCGGGGAACGCGAGAGCAAACCGCGGAGAAGGAGACCTGCTTGCACGGGGGTTCGGGGAACGCGAGAGCAAACCGCGGGGAAAGAGACCTGCTTCCCTGCGGTTTGCTCTCGCGTTCCCCGAACCTCCCTGCAAACCGCGGGGAAGGAGACCCGCTTGGGGGGGATTCGGAGAACACCGGAGCAAACCGCAGGGAAGGAGACCTGCTTGATTACCAGAGAGGTATCCTCAGGTATGCTGGGATACCTGCTTATTCCACGGAGGTCAAGAAAGCGCTGGTAAGTGTCTACACTTGATTACCAGCGCTGGATCACCAGCGCTGGATCCTCTACACCCGAGACAAAACGGGAGTACGGCCAGCGCTGCAAACAGGGAGTTGCAGCGCTGGTGATGCCCTGCAGATGTGTACACCTCCTAGGTTGCAGCGCTGTAACCCCCTCACCAGCGCTGCAACTTTGTGATGTAGACAAGCCCTAAGCCTTCTGAGGATGAGGGCAGAGGTTAAGTGTCACCTCCATGATGAACGCCACAGGCCTTTCCCATTGGCAGGTTTCACACCACCAGCCTACTACCTCCAAAGTGAGACACAAGAGGGTGCAGAGATAGTAGATGCAGGTGGGCAGTACAAGAAGTGACAGATAGAAAAAGCATTATTAAATCCCTTAGGAACTGGATTTCTCCTGTTCCTAGTTTTGTTAGAGAGAACAAGAATGCAGGAAAGGAGATGGAAAGATGCTTATTGGAACCTAGCAACCTTGCTCACTGCAGAGAACATGCATCACTAAGAAAAAAAGAGATGCATTCTGCCATGACAGCCAAAGCATGAAGTGCACCTCATCCTTCCACTCTGCATTTAAGGGAGTTGTGCCTGAAAACGAGCCAAAGTGATTCATCTAAAGCTGTAGATCTTCACGGGTGGTTTTCAGGACTTGAAAAATTTACCCAGCACCTACTAAGGAAAAGTCCATTAGCCAGGAACTAATAACTAAAATACTGAAAAGTTCCAGGAAGGTGGCTTTGCACATCTGAAAGTTTTACAGCCACTGCTGTCATCCCAAATCTGCATAACAATGTGATCCCACCACTCACTGCTTGTTTCTCAAGCCTAGAAACCACAGTCCACCATGTGCAACTTCTCTGTGAATGCAATCACAGCAATCTTGAATTGTTTCTTTCCCCGTAAGGCAGACACCAAGGCATTGTCATCAGAGTCACAGCTCATGAAATACTGCAGGATGAGGTGCGTTGTGTTCATAACGCTCATCACAATAGTCCACCAGCCATGCTTTCCACCAGCCATGCTTTCTGACAGAGACAGAGGGCGCGCAGGTTACAGGGACTGCTGAAAAGCAGCATGAAACATACTAGTATGCGCACTGAATTATAGGATGGGAAAACTGCATCATGGGATGCTAAACCTGCCCCCCCGAGTAGAACCCTCCCAAATTAATGGTCACGAAAAACATGTCACAGACAATGAAATCTGGTATCCCACTATGAAAAATGGTCTTCTGGGTGCTTTTACTTTGTACTATACAGATTTCACTGAAGAGACCAGTGTTTCTCAAATTTGGGGTTCTGACCCAAAAGGGCGTTGGGGGGGTGTCGCAAGGTTATTTTAGGGGGTCCGCAGTATTGCTACTCTTACTTCTGTGCTGCCTTAAGAGCTGGGTAGCCAGAGAGTGGCGGCTGATGGTTGGAGAGTGGTGGCTGGTGGCCGGGCGCCCAGCTCTGAAGGCAGTGCCCTGCCAGCAGCAGCGCAGAAGTAAGGGTGGCAATACTATACCAGGCCATCCTTACTTCTGCGCTGCTGCTGGTAGCAGCTCCACCCTCAGAGCTGGGCTCCTGGCCACCAGCCACCGCTCTCCAGCTGCCCAGCTCCGAAGGCAGTGCTGCAACCAACAGCAGTGCAGAAATAATGGTAGTGCTACCGCAACGCCACCTACAATAACCTTACGACCCCTCCCCCCCACAGCTCCTTTTTGGGTCAGAACCCCTACAATTACAACATGAAATTCCAGATTTAAATAGCTGAAATGTGAAATTTACTACATTTAAAATGTTATGAGTGTGAAATTGACCAAACTGGACCATGAATTTGGTAGGACCCTATCCATGAGGCATTGCAAAACCTTCCCAACACACCCTGTGGTAGATGGTGGTGAGCTGCACAGTGGGATAACTACCTGTGACACACTCCACCGACACAAGGTGCATAGTGTGGAGATGCAACAGCGGTTTAATTATAGCAGTGGCTGTACGTTACGGACTGTAACTTAAGTCGACTTAACTCTATAGTGTGGACAAGGCCTTACTCTTTCTGCCTGGGTCACACATTCTACAGACCCTATCATCCACGGTGAGCCCATATACACACAGGTTCTGGCTACAATAGAGAACTTGTAGCAATGCAGCTGTAAGTTCTCTAACGTAGCTGCTCTAAGCCAGCCCCCGTGAGCAGCAGTAATTATGTTGGCCAGAGATGCTCTCCTGTTGACATAGCACTTTCCACATTGGTGCTTACATCAGTGTAATTTATGTCACTCAGTGGGGTGGTTCATGCACACCCATGTGCGACATAAATTATGCTGACATAAGCTGTGCTGTAGACAGCCATAGGTACTCATAAACAGCGGTTCTCCCTAATACAACTTCACAATATCAACCAGAATTCATGTAGAGAGCCCCCCAACTCACAACTCTTCAGTTCCCTAGCTGTAAAATACAAACGCCACCACTGCCTGCCTCCGAAGGGGACTGTGAGAAGAAATCCAGTAAAGCCCCCCACTACGATGTTTATGAGTACCTTAGATCGATAGAAATGCAAGGGGGTTTGGAGGGGATGAGTTAAATGCCCCAAATGGCAGTGTGCATGTGGTGGAGAGAGGGGCATGCAGCACAGGGCTACTTACACTTCATAAAGCTAATCAAAAGGTACATTCACCCCTGCTCCTGACAGGCCATTTCAGCACAGAGTTGGAAAGTTAGCCCTCGGCAGTTGACCTGGAATCCATATTTAAACACACAGACTTGGTTTTCATGGCTCCAGCAGTTGCAGCACATAGACCCCACTGTAACCTGCACTCTGGGGCTTGTTCTGTTTCAAGTGGTAAGTGAATGACTCTTGTCCTATTTGGGCGATATTTATGGCAATGGTTCTACTTCATCTGAAACACATCAGGCAGACCCCCACTGGAGCACAAACAGATACCAACTCACACTATAGGGTTTAAATGCAACTTGAGGAGCTGCCTTTGCACATCTCTCTCATTCTGTCCATGTTCTTATGACCCGATGGACTTTTGCCATGTGGTAAGTCCAATGTCTTAGCACTTCTATTATGTAACCAGCAGCATAAGACTTTAAATAAAGTTTAAAATAATTCATATTGCAACTGACACACTTTAGCCAGACTGACCAGCACCTGACCCACTGTGTCTGTTTGCAGGAACTGGAGTGGCCTCTCAGAAATTATGCAATAGCCTTGCAATAGCACTTCAATGAGCTCAGCAATTCTGTACAAACAACATGTGGCCATGGGCTAGAACAGGCAGCAATTAGCAATTGCCCCAACCATGACAGAGGATTGAGAGGGAACATTTCATGCTGAATCCCTGACATCTGCAGTTACAGCAATTCAGGCATTGTCTACACTAGCAAGTTTCTGCCAGCAAAGCAGCTTTCTGCGCTGTAACTCCTGAGGTGTACACACTGCCAACCCACTGCGCAGCAGCAGCAGCGCTATTAAAAAAACAGAACAAAAAAACCCCAACACCCCGACGAGAGGCATAGAGCTTTCTGTGCCAGGGCTACAGTGCCACGGTGCCAGTGTAGATACCCTGGACGATTACAGCACTGCAACTGCCCTCTGTGAGGTTTCCCACAATGCCTGTTCTAGCCTCTCTGGCCATTGGTTTGAACTCTACTGCCTTGCCCTCAGGTGACCAACTGTCAGCCCCACCCCTTAAATTCCTGGGGAATTTTGAAAGTCCCCTTCCTGTTTGCTCAGTGTTGCATGCAGTAGTCTCAACACCTCTTTCCAGGTGATGATGCCTGCTCCACGCACCAGGCGATCCCCCACTTGCAGCAATGCTGAGCTGCTGGACCTCATCAGCATTTGGGGAGAGGAGTCTGTCCAGTACCAGCTGTGCTCCAGCCACAGGAATTATAACAACTACGGACAGATTTCACGATGCATGACAGAAACGGGCCATGGCCAGGACATACTGCAGAGCAGGGTCAAAGAAAAGCAGCTGCAGAACGCCTACCACAAGATGTGGGGGGCAAATTGCCGCTTTGGTGCTGCCCGTTCTACGAAGAGGTGGACGTGATACTCGGTGGAGACTCCACTACCACTGCGAAGGCCACTGTAGATACTTCAGTGGCTCGCATGCCAGTCAAGACTGGACTGAGCCAGGCGGAGGAAATCTTGGATGGAGAGGGGGACCCAGGGGCAGAGGACAACACAGAGGTCAGAGATGCATGCAGCCAGGAGCTCTTCTCTACCACAGAGGCGGCTAGCCAGCCACAGCTTTTGGAGCTTGGTGAAGCACAAACAGGAGAGGAGGCCCCTAGTAAGTGGCTTTGATTTTTGGAATTGCTGAAGTGAGATGTTGGGGGCATCATTCCTGGAGATACTGGGCAATCCACTGACACAGGTTCTTTGGCAAAGCTGCTTTGTTTCTTGCCCCATTAAGGGTAACTTTCCCACGCCACTCTGCTGTCATTGGGGCGGTGGGGACCATTCCTGAACACAAGTGAGCCGCATAAGGGCCAGGGCAGAAGCTGCAGTCTTGGAGAAGACCCTCCTTTGATTCCCTGCTCACCCTCAGCAGCGAGATATCTTCCATAATGATCACATCCTGTGGAAAATGTGGGGCCCTTAATGATTATAAAATCCCTCCCCTCCACCCCCCGCCCCGAGCTGACTCTCCCCAAGAGCCAGGTGCCCAGTGTACAGTAGGGTCCGGGAACACTGATTTCCCCTGTGGTTACTCATCATGTTGGTGGTCTTGTGGCTCATGTGTGCTTACCTGGGGTCAGCCAGTTAGTGATAGATATGTGAATAGTGGCTGTGTTCAATCAGTGTTCTGTGTGTTGCAAACAATACTGCTTCTATAAAATGTTGCATTTTGGCTTCACAGAGATGACCTTGGGAGCCCAGCCTCTCTCTTTGTTATCACCAGCTGAATGGCTGCACAGAATTAGAAAGCGGCCACCAAGAACTAAAGAGGGCTCTCTGCATGATGTCATGATGCACTCCACAGCTGAAAAACAAGGATTGAAGGAGTGGCAGGACAGCAAGAAGAGAGACTAAAGGAGAATGTGATATGCCAGAAGAGTGCAGAATCCATTCCTGCAGACTGTGCACTACACAAACCGTTGAAAGATGGCACCAAATGTGGACGGAAGCACAGGGATTGCCGGGATGTGAAGCAATGCATCACAGGGTACTGGGACAGGACCCAAGATGTCCCATGGCCCCCCTCCACCTTCCCATAACTCTTAGTGACAGAAGAGGAAGAGATGCTCTGTGGGATAGCTGCCCAGAGTGCACCGCTCCGAATACCGCTGCAAGTGTTGCAAGTGTGAACACTATTGTGCAGGCAGCTGATGGGGTGAACACACAACAGTGGTTTCCCTTCAGCACTCTCTGAGCGGTGCTGTAACTGCTGGTGCTATAACTCTGCTAATGTAGACATACTCTCAGAGAACTAATGCAGAACAGTTTATCAGACACTGGGCTTGTTTAAAATCTATTCAAGTGCCTGGGTCTGACTCTCCCAGCAGCTGTATTGACCACACAGGCCATGCTATACTGGCAATACACTCCTAGCATGGACACAGCTACATCGTTAAAGCTGTGCTTTGTACCAGTATAACAAGATCCCCCCCGTGAGCAACAAATTATACCAGTAAAAGCCCAGTTTTGCTAGTATAACTTTCTCTACCCTAGCAGCTTCTGCTAGCACAGCTCTGTTGGTCAGGGATCACACCTCTTCACACTCCTCGCTGACATAGCTACTTCGTCAGAAGTCTGTACTGTAGACCTCACTAAAGACAAGACAAGATTCCAGTTCCATTTCACTATGAAAGCTGCAAACAATGCAAAACTGACTCAGGCAAAGAAGGGACAGCCTAAGCCAATGTAGCGTGAAAGACCCCAAGCTGCGTCACAAAGGGGCACAGAGGTTGTCTGCTTTTTACAAGAGTCTTCCTACAAGATGACTATGAGTGTTGTTATCATCACCACAAATTCCAAAGGAATGCATCCTCCTTGCAGATCAAGCACCACCCAGGTCAATCTCTAGCTAGGCCTTTAAGACAGTCTTGCTGGATGCTCAATCTATGATCACCACTGCCAACCTCACTGCAACACCATAGCCTCTGGCATGTAAGCCATCATCGACCATGTAGCAACATTCCTTCATAAGTGTGCTTTGTAATTCACTGGTCATCCATCCTAATAATATGTCCATACCAAGGAAGATGCCAAACCAAAATCTGTGCTGATGGAGGTGGCTGGTGGGTTCAGCTACAAATATCTTAATTGCAAATCTTCGTCTGCCATTTAATCTGGAGCAGCTGACAAAGACAACGAGAATCAAAGACATCAATCTGGTGCTCTTCAGCCTTCCTCAGAGCCCTCATTTCCACTTCCATACATCTGAGTTGGTACAAGCACAGTCCTACAGACCCACAGCTTCATAGTGGGCTTGATGTTCCAACGTTGCCACGGAGGGTCTGGAATGTGGCAATGACATGGTGATTGTTGACTTGCTTTTCATCACCTGAGGATTCACAAGCAGACCTCAGTAAACGCCACATGGTTTCACTCACTGAAGTGCTTCTGTTTCAGCATGAGTTCAGAATGAGGTGATAAGCGCATTGCTCAGGAGGAGGCAGAAGCTCGAGGCAGGTGGGGGTGGCATGGCAGCTGAGGTTTTATTTTGAGGTGGGACAAAAAACACAGCTGACAATTTATTATTAATTCTGCTGAATTACTGACTCCAAACACTTTTAGGAGCTGCCTATACCTTAAAACGTTTCCAGAATCCAAGTCAATAGCCATGAGTTATCACATAACACTGCTAACCCCAAAGAATACAGGAGAACTGCAGACTATACACAGGGATAACTCCCCTCCCAGTCAGAGAAATACACCCACCTCTTGGAAGTGAATAACATGACAGATACTCATCTACTGAATCACCAGCATTGTCTCCTTTAAAACCTGGGTTCTGCTTGGAGATCTGCCTTGAAAATACTGACCGACCCTGACACTACTTAGGGCTTGGCTACACTGGCACTTCACAGCGCTGCAACTTTCGCATTCAGGGGTGTGAAAAAACACCCCCTTGAGTGCTGCAAGATACAGCGCTGTAAAGCCTCAGTGTAATCAGTGCCGCAGCGCTGCACGCTACACCCGCAAGGGATGTGGTTTACGTGCAGCGCTGGGAGAGCTCTCTCCCAGCGCTGGCGCTCCGACCACACTCACACTTCAAAGCGCTGTTTCAAGTGTAGCCATACCCATCATTTGCAGCGTTGTAGCCATGTTGGCCCCAGGGCATTAGAGAGACAAGGTAGGTGAGGCGATCTCTTTTACTGAACCAAGGTCTGTTACTGAGAGGAACAAGTTTCCCCCAGAACTGAAGCAGAGCTCTGCCTAGCTTGGAAGCTTGTCTCTTTCATCAACAGAAGTTGGTTCCAGTAAAAGATATTACCTCAGGCACCTTGTCTTACAACTTAGTATAAAATCTTCTAGGAATTCGTTTAGCCTGAGGGAACCAACACAGAAATTTCAAATCCAAGCCTTCAGTTTACTTTTTTCATATCATGAGAGGAGCAGAGATGCCAACAAGAACTAGGTTCAATTATTTGTTGGGGGGGGCGGACCTCAAACGATTTGAAAGCCCCACATCATGTGTTACGTCTGTCCCCCGTCCCCACTTCCATCCACTTGCTCCATCTGTTTTAAATGAGACTGTAGGCAATAGGAGGGTGACCAGATGACCCGATTTTCTAGGGACAGTCCCGATTTCGGGGGCTTTTTCTTATATAGGCTCCTATTGCCCCTCCCCCCGTCCCGATTTCTCACACTTGCTGTCGGGTCACCCCCCGGGGCAGGAATGCGCCTTTCCATACACGCGGTGTGCCCCCCCAGCCCCGAGCCTGACCGCTTCCTCCCGGCGCCGCTCCCCTCCAGCCAAAGAACGGTTCATAGACAATCCCGCTCTGGGCCCAGCAGCGCCAGGGTCCCCAGCCCCCCCCCAGCCCCACGGGCCGCCAAGCGGGGCAGTGCTCAGCCCCGGGAAGCTTCCCTCAAGCGCTACGTAAATACCAGCGCCCCCCGCCCCTTCCCAGACCCGGCAGGGCCCCCCGCCGCGGGCCTCACCTCCTCCAGGAAGCGGCCGACGTCGTACACGCGGCCGTGGATGACCAGCCAGGCCTCGCGGCTGGAGCTGCGCTTCGCCACCTCCGCCAGGGTGAAGAAGGGGCCGCCCTCGGGCGCCGCGCCGACCCCAGCGGCGCTGGGCTGTTCGCTCCCCATCCCGGCTCCCGGCACCGGCACCAACGGCAAACTAGCTAGGCCCAGCGCGGCCGCCGTACCTAGGCCACACCCACTCCGCGCCCAGGAGACAATGGGTCTTCCGGGTCCCAAGTGCTCCGCTCGCTGTCGACCAATGGGAATGAGGGGCGGGCGGGCGGCCGGCCGCTTGTAGCCGGTTCTGGTTCGACTCCCAATAGCCAATCAGAGGTGCCCTCACACCCCACCGCAGCCAATGAGAGGGCGACATACCACCGACCTGACCGAGAAGGAGGCGTGATGGGGGCGCTGGAGCGAGAGCACCCGGGCTACTCGGGAGTAGCGCCCCTCCCGGCACAGGGGAGCGCTGCAGCCTCGAACAACCCCGCCCGCTCCCAGGGAACGCGGGGTGCCATTCACCTGGGGAGCCTCTGTGCCGACCAGCCCCAGCCTCTGGGGGTGCAGGGGCCCCTCCCCCAGCCCCATGGGCCTGCCCCTCCCCCAGCCTCTGGGGGTACAGGGGCCCCTCCCCCAGCCCCATGGGCCTGCCCCTCCCCCAGCCTCTGGGGGTACAGGGGCCCCGCCCCCAGCCCCATGGGCCTGCCCCTCCCCCAGCCTCTGGGGGTACAGGGGCCCCTCCCCCAGCCCCATGGGGCTGCCCCTCCTCCAGCCTCTAGGGGTACATAGTCCCCAGCCCCATGGGGCTGCCCCTCCCCCAGCCTCTGGGGGTACAGGGGCCCCTCCCCCAGCCCCATGGGGCTGCCCCTCCCCCAGCCTCTGGGAGTACATAGTCCCCAGCGCTATGGAGCTGCCCCTACCCCAGCCTCTGGGGGTACAGGAGCCCCTCTCCCAGCCTCTGGGAATACATAGTCCCCAGCGCTATGGGGCTGCCCCTCCCCCAGCCTCTGGGGGTGCAGGGGCCCCTCCCCCAGCCCCATGGGCCTGCCCCTCCCCCAGCCTCTGGGGGTGCAGGGGCCCCTCCCCCAGACCCATGGGGCTGCCCCTCCCCCGGCCTCTGGGGGTACAGGGGCCCCTCCCCCAGCCCCATGGGCCTGCCCCTCCCCCGGTCTCTGGGGGTACAGGGGCCCCGCCCCCAGCCCCATGGGCCTGCCCCTCCCCCAGCCTCTGGGGGTGCAGGAGCCCCTCCCCCAGCCCCATGGGGCTGCCCCTCCCCCAGCCTCTGGGAGTACATAGTCCCCAGCGCTATGGGGCTGCCCCTCCCCCAGCCTCTGGGGGTACCGGGGCCCCTCCCCCAGTGCTATGGGGCTGCCCCTCCCCCAGCCTCTGGGGGTACAGGGGCCCCTCCCCCAGTGCTATGGGGCTTCCCCTCCCCCAGCCCCTGGGGGTACAGGAGCCCCTCCCCCAGCGCTATGGGGCTGCCCCTCCCAGCCTCTGGGGGTACAGGGACCCCTCCCACAGCTTCTGGGAGTAGATGGGCCCCAGCCCCATGGGACTGCCCCTCCCCCAGCCCGTGGGGGTACAGGGGCCCCTCCCCCAGCCCCATGGGGCTGCCCCTCCCCCAGCCCGTGGGGGTACAGGGGCCCCTCCCCCAGCGCTATGGGGTTGCCCCTCCCAGCCTCTGGGAGTACATAGGCACCAGCCTCTGTGGGTACAGGGGCCCCTCCCCCAGCCCTATGGGGCTGCACCTCCCAGACTCTGGGGTACAGGGACCCCTCCCTCAGCCTCTGGGAATACATAGGCTCCAGCCCCATGGGGCTCCCCTCCCCCTGCCCCTGGGGGTACAGGGACCCCTCCCTCAGCCTCTGGGAATACATAGGCTCCAGCCCCATGGGGCTCCCCTCCCCCTGCCCCTGGGGGTACAGGGACCCCTCCCCCAGACCCATGGGGCTGCCCTTCCCCCAGCCCCTGGGAGCACAGGGGCCCTGCCCCCAGCCCTATGGGGCTGCCCAGCCCCTGGGGGTACAGGGGCCCCTCTCCCAACCATATGGGGCTACCTCTCCCCCAGCCTCTGGGGGTACAGGGGCCCCTCCCCAGCCCTATGGGACTACCCCTCATCCTGCCCCCCTCCCTGGTGGCACAAGGGCTCTTTGCAGTGCCTGACCCCATTGCCTCTTCTACTGGAGTGAGGTTCTCCTGCTCCTACTCTGCCTATGGTGACACTCCCCTCGCAGTGCCCACAGGTAAAGATCCTTGCTCCCTGCTCTTGGTTGCTGTGGGGCTGTACAACTGTCTGGCTGCCTCATGGGTGGTCTCAGTGCCCCCTGAAGCTGTGGGCAGTGAGTGCTTTTGTAGGCAGCTGGAGCTGATAGATTGGGGGCCTGACCCAGAATGGCCAATTCTGATACAGTTACAGTGGGATGGTGCTTTGCTACTCTTGTCCTAACGTGCTTTTAGAGGTAACAGCTAGTAAGGGGGGATGCGGAGAGGTGAGAGCAGGAAGCAGTAGCTGTGTGTGTGTTAGTGGCTCACATGAGGTTTTCTTAATAACTCATTGTAGGCATCATGGAAGAGACAGATTTTGAGGAGAGCGGGGTGGGCTGGAGTAGAGAAGATGTTCTGGCTGTAGCGGGCAGCATGGAAAACAATGCAGAGAAGACTGTGGGAGAAATAGATGATGGGAGCATCAAGACTGGCATCTGATGAGGAAACCAGGTTGGACAAATAGAGAGGAGCAGAGATGCCAACAAGAACTTTGAATCCAATGTGGTAGCAAAGGAGAAGCCAGAAATCAGTTATTAAGTTTGTTGAGTGCTATAGAGGGAGTGTTATGTAAATGTCCATCATTATCAATCCTTTTCAAGTACAAGGCTGGAAATGTCTTCCAACCAGCCTTAATCAAAGGTTATGAATAGCTTCAGTGATTCCTTTGCTATATAGATGGACAGGGAAAGAACCATGCGTGCTATGGAGCTTTGAGAGTAAACCCTTTTAGAGTCTGGTCACATGGTGTGATGTTTACCTTATGTCATGTGAGTTATTCCCTGTATGACTGTATTTCTGTCACATGGTCCCATCGGTAAATTCCTGTCTTCCTGTTCTCTGTTTATTCAGTACGGAGAGGAAATATTTTTGGGAAAAAATCTCATTTCACAGGAAATGAACATTTGTCTTCAGTTGCCAGTTAAGCTAGTCTAACCGCATGAGCCAGAGAGCAGCCCAAATACCTTTTCCTTTTTTTGCCATTGACATTAGAGAAAGGTTAAAAATGGTAACAAGCAGAGAGGTGTCAGAGTCACAAAGTCCAGATCCAAACTGCAGAGATATTTGGAGCTATATAGTCTGGTTCTAGTCCAGCCCTAGTAACAAAGAAAGATAAACCTTCTCTCAAAATGAATATTCTGACACAGTCCTGATAAAATGGCAGAGTGTATCATGACTAACAGTTAGCTTGTAGTGGCTTTGGTCTGGAAAGCAGGTACATCCCAACACAACAGGAATATGTTCCACACTGGTTCTTTTGTTTCCATTCCTTCTGAAAGCATATGTAGAAGTCTATTGTCTCACAAGTCTTTAAAATGACCAGTAAAAGCAGCAAAGAGTCCTGTGACACCTCATAGACTAACAGACGTACTGGAGCATGAGCTTTCGAGAGTGAATACCCACTTTGTTGGATGCATCTGACAAAGTGGGTATTCACTCACGAAAGCTCATGCTCCAATACGTCTGTTAGTCTACAAGGTGCCTGGGGACTCTTTGCTGCTTTTACAGAGCCAGACTAACACAGCTACCCCTCTGCTACTAAAATGACCAGGTGCTTTAACACCATCTGGAAAGCAATGAGGAATTTCTAGCAGTTTCCAAAATAAATGTCCACATACAAAACTGCAGAAAGAAATGCTAAGCGCCATGGGCCATTTCACAGAGTAGGTAACACAGCCACATGTGAGTAAAGGCCTTTCAATGCTGCTCCTATCCAGCATGCTGAAGGGACAGCAGTTAGCTTGGAAGCTAACTGCAGAAGTAAGGGACATCTCTGGGCCTGAAGTTTTTGCCCTTAATTTCCAATGGAGTTTTTCTTGTATATGTGCGTCATAGATTTAAATATAATCAGCTATATTTGCTGGTCGACAGTGGGCTACAAACTCCAATCTCATTGCTGAGGGAAGAATGTTGCATAACTCAAAAGAGGTGTTACTAAAACTGTCCATTGTTACATACAGAGAAAGAAAGAATAACCACACTGATTCCAGATTATTTACTACAACTGGGGTTTTCCAAGGAGACCAAGGGAATTAAACACCCAACCCTATTTAAATGCAGTGGGAGCTGGGTGCCTACCTCCCTTACACTTTCTTCAGAATTCCAGCCTATGTGTCTAACAAATCTTCCAGGTTTCTTTCTGGTCAGAAAGGAGTATTTTTATTATTGGAAATAAGGAAATTGCCCCATTGGTGCCTGGCAACCATAACTTAAAATCTAATTGTACTGCTGTCTTGCATAGCCCAGCTAGCCATAGCTGGGAGCTAAGAGCTGAAGTATAGGGCAGTATTCAGTTACACTGGTTTATCTTTGTCTCATTCTAGTGGTTCTGTCTAAGGAGATGAATCAGGACCAAGAAGCAATCAAAGAATTAGTAAGGGAAGAGGGACATTGTGTGAGATGCATCAGTTGGGACAGGTGTAGGAAAAAACATTCAGTCAAAGAAACATCTAATTCATATTGACCTCAGACCAATTTTCTGCTCTTAAAATGTATCCTCTATCCCTCTGCTCCCCCAGAAACAGGGAGTTAGTTATGTATTAAACCCATTTACACCACTCGTCAGAATGGCACATTCGTACTGTCCTTTGATATCCTCTGGGGTGGATAAATGTTTTCCTCATGCAAGCTGCGTTGCACAGGATGTGACGTTTTTCACAGCCCTGAGCTATACAGCTAGGTTGATCTAATCTTTAGGCCTAGACAAGTGCTCAGGTTCTACACTGTATCTGTCCAAAGGAAGCGGCTCTCCTTTATTAATGCATCAGATTTCCTTGTGCCTGACAATTACCATCTAGACCTTCATCATAATTCTTATTCTGTGCTCTGCTGGCACAAAATACTAAGGGCTGTTCTACACAACAAAGTTAGGTCCGCTTAACTATATCACTCAGGGCTGTGAAAATTTTCATGCTCTGTGCTATGTATTTAAGCTCACCTAGCCCCTGGTTTAGATACCATGAGGTATACAGAAGACCTATGAAAAGTCAGAAGGGGCCTGCCCCAACTCCTCCAACACATAGCAAATGACTCTCCTGCTAGTCAGCTCCCTAAACTAAGCAGTATTTGGCCTGATTGGCTCCTGGTTGGGAAATATCCATAGAAATCCCCAGTGTGCTTCAAAAAGCAGTGTTGGTTATAGAATATGTGACTTTATTCCTTCTGTATGAGAACTGAACCCCATGACTCAGCCTGGCGCTGAAGAAAGACCCCAGTACTGTTGGAGTACTTATTTCTGAAGGAAGGTCTGAGCCACTTTATGGTAACTAAAAATCCCATGACAGTTTTTGCCAAGGTAGAAATGTTAGTCTTGATGTCTCAAATTCGAGCTCAGGTAAATTACTCTCTGGCCGACCTGACTTACTCTAGTAGTTGCAGCTAGCCAAAGTACCCATGAACAATTAGGGTGTGCACTGCGTTGCATTTCGTCCTAGAGGGCAGTGAAGTCTCCCACACAGTCTGCAAAGCACCTTAAAGTCTAATTTTAAAGGACCTATAGAAATATATTAAATTATTTGCTCCAGAACATCTCTTAACTGCCCAGAGTCATTATCAGTCCACCACCAAGGAAAGGTTTGGTTTTCTCTATGAAAACAAAAAAACAAAAAAACCAACCAACCTCAGCAGGAAGGAACAGATCACAGCCATGTTTGTGCTTTTTTGTCCTGACTGCTTGATTTAGGAGCCTCAGTGCAATGATTAGAGATGAAAGAAAACATTCCAGAGGCCAAGACCTGTACATAGCTGGTGTCTCATGTCTGCCTTTCTGCCTGAGTTACTGTAAAGGGGACGGGAAACAAAACAGGAAAATTACAAGGAGCATACTGGTCACCACAGGCTTCTTTCTCTCTTATCATTTACTGAGCACCAGCTGTGTGTACAAAACAGGAAAATAATCCCTGCACTAACATGTTTGTTATCTAGACAGATGAATGATAACGTTCAGGCTCCCATTGGTGTCTAAGAATGGTAAAGAGTAATAGTGGCCAAAGGCTAAGTTTATTGCTTTATTTTGCTATTTTTTTTTAGGCAAATAAATATGGAAGAACTCAATGTGCCTGATTAGGGTGGGCTGTCTAAGAGTATGTTTTAAGTGTTTGAAAGGGAAAACGGTGGATGTTTGTTGCACTGGACTGGAAAGGATGAGAAGAAAGGGGACTAGAGAGGCTGCTAGTGATAACACAGTTTTCGTTCTGTATATAAATGAAGACAAGATAAAGTTGTAAGTACAGGGGTGGCTTGCTCCCCAGGACTCTGCACTGCTACACAGGAACTCACACACATGGCTCCACAAAGAAGCTCTGGACAAAATGTGCCCTTGTAGTGCGGGCACTTACCACAGTGATGGAAAGGGTTCTTTCTTCCACTCCTAACCCCTGCAGCTTTGCAGGATATAATTGTGATGCTGGCAGGCCAAGTGCCAGCTTGTGCCAAGGCCCCAGGCCTCACGGAACACTGACAAATGCATAGCTGGAAACCAGTCTGACTCTCCTGTCTGTTATATTTATAAGCTAGATAGTAGAGTTGTAAGAATGTGTTTGACATTTACACCTTATGAATAAGGCTACAATTTAGTCACAAGTACTTTTAGTAAAAGTCATGGACAGGTCACAGCCAGTAAACAAAAATTCATGGCCCATGATTATTCTATAAATACCCCAGACTAAATCTTGGGGCAGCTGCTGCTGTGGGGGGTACCCCAAGGGGTCGCTGCTCTGAGGGGCACACCGGGGGGTCATTGCTGGGGGGGCCAGGGCCAGCAGCACCAGCTGCTGGGGGCTACCAGAGCAGCCGCTGCTCTGGCTGGCCCAGGGACCACTGCTCGGGTGGTCCCCAGGGCCAGCTGCCCTGGGCCACCCAAACAGTCGCTGGCTGCAGAGCTACTCCAGCAGCAGCCCTGTCCCTGAGACGGCTGCTTAGGTGACGCTGGGTCAGCCACACTGGCTGTTGCAGAAGTTGCAGAAGTCGCAGAAGTCTCAGAAAGTGACAGAATCTGTGAATTCTGCAGCCCCTGTAACAGACACTGAACTGTACTTATTAATTACTTGTAGAATGCTGCATAGTCTCACTCATCTGTACACCATGTTATAAAGCAATAGCAAATGTTACACTGTAAACCTCTCTAAGGGCCTGGCTACACTGGAGAGCTGCAGCACTGGTGGTGGGTTTACAGCGCTGCACCTTACTCACCGTCCACACTTGCAAGGCACATACAGCGCTGCATCTCCCTGGCTGCAGCACTGGCTGTACTCCTGCTCTGCCTGGGGTATAAGGATTGCAGCGCTGGTGATGCACCGCTGCTCCACATGTGTGGCCACCAAAAGCGCTGTAATTGGCCTCCGAGGTATTCGGAGGTATCCCAGAATGCCTGTTCAGACACTCTGCTGTTTTGTTGTGAACTCTGGGCTCCTGGAGCTGCTTATCTAAAAAACAAACACAGCTCGTTTGCTCGAGCAGAGGCAGGCAGGGGGATTCCTTTGGAATGTTCAGAGTTTGCTTGAGGAGAGAAGCAACACGGCGGGGGGGCAGGAGTCCGTTTTGGAGCAGCTGCTTATCTGGTCTGAAGGCTATTTGCATTTAGTGAATAAGAGAGGGGTGGGGGAAGGGGTCGAAACTTTTCAAATGATTGAAGGTTGGTGCTGTGTATTTTCCAGTCCTTAGAACTTGCAAGGCAGGGAGCTGACACAGGCCACGTCCACACTACAGAGTAAAATCGAAATTAATAAAATCGATTTTATAAAACAGATTTTATAAAATCGATTTTACGCGTCCACACTAGGGCACATTACTTTGGTGATGTGCGTCCATGGTCCCAGGCTACCATCGATTTCCGGAGCGGTGCACTCTGGGTAGCTCAGTAAAAGAATGGGACCAATAACTTCGATTTCCGTCCACACGAACCCTAAATCGATTTAGTAATATCGATTTTAGGGTTACTCCTTTCGTTTAGCTGGAGTACAGAAATCGATTTTAAGACCCCTTAAAATCGATTTTAAGTGCCTTGTAGTGTGGACGGGTACAGCGTTAAATCGATTTAACGCTGTAGTGCGGACCTGGCCACAGTGTCAGCTCCAAAAATCCACTCTCTGTCTCCCCCACGCTCCCTGTCACACTCCACCCCACCCCCCTCTTTTGAAAAGCACCTTGCAGCCACTTGAACGCTGGGATAGCTGCCCACAATGCACCACTCCCAACAGCGCTGCAAATGCTGCAAATGTGGCCACGCTGCAGCGCTGGTAGCTGTCAGTGTGGCCACACTGCAGCGCTTTCCCTACACAGCTGTACGAAGACAGCTGTAACTACCAGCGCTGCAGAACTGTAAGTGTAGCCATACCCTAACTGTGTAACTCATCAAAGGAACCTTCTCTAATGCAAATGCTGGCTTCCTGCAGAAGATGTTAAGTCCTGCCCAACAAGCATGTCTTTGAAATCAAATGAGCCATTGTGAAACATCAAAAGAACAAAGATTTTGTTAATTGCACTCCTCACCCCTTCCAGGAAGAGGAGACCTGCATATGATCTCATCCCATCAGCCTGGGCTCTGGGGAGAAAGAGAGAAAAATCCCTGACGCAGAGAAGCTTGGTTCTTTTTGCTGCTTGCACTCTAAAGGGGTAAGAATCACTAAGCATAAGTGGGGCGGGGGCAGAGTGGGGGTGGGAAGAAGCAGGGTGTGGGTGGGGCCTTGGGGAAGGGGTGGGGTGTGGGTGGGGCCAGAGGGAAGCCTCCCCCCCACCCCCCAGCAAATTAGAAACTCGGTGCCTATGCTATGAGGGCAGCAGCAGCAGCAAATAGAAGTTCCCTGAGTGGCACCTTTTTTACTTTGGTCTTTGACTTAAGTGGGGACAGGTTGAAGAGTTTCCCATCTGAACTTGTGTGGAGATAAACTCCATCTTTCATGTCCTTAAATGCACAGTTCAAGAGTACTGAGAGGAAGATTCCAAAGAGTGTAGGGGCAAGAACACGTCCTTGCTTCATTCCACTTTTCATCTCAAAGTTGTCCAAAGTGGCCCCGTCAAACTGGACAGTCGCTCTCATGTTGTTGTGGAATGAACGTGTAAGACTTGGTGGGCATCCTATCTTTTCTAGTATTGCAAATAGACCTGCTCTGCTGACAAACCAGCTAAAAGTCGTCCAAAAGTTCAGCTATTTAGGTTCTACAGTGACCATCGACCTTTTATTGGATGAAGAACTAATGTTCGCATTGGAAAGGCTGCCACCACCTTTATCAGACTAACTAAAAGAGCCTGGAACAACTCAAAGCTTATCATCAAGACCAAAATGCTAGTGTACCAAGTTTGCTTTTTCAGCGCTCACGTATGGTGGGGAAACATGGACAACTTATGCTCACCAGGAGAAAAAGTTAAACAGTTTCCACCTATGCTGTTTACTCAACACCAAATGGCAGGATAAAGTCACCAACGCAGAGGTTCTTCAAAGGGGCAAGTTTACCAAGTGTGACAACCCTGCTCAAGCAAAGACAACTGTGCTGGCTGGGCCATCTGAGTAGGTTGTAAGACCAGACAGATACCCAAGGACATGTTATATGGTGAACTGTCAGAGGGAACAAGAACAACAGGACATCCCAAGCTTTGCTATAAAGACACATGCAAGTGAGAGATGAAGGTATTTGGAATTGATCCTGACCAATGGGAAATCTTGGCGAGTGATCGTAACAGGTGGCACTGTGGTCTCCATCAGGGTTTCAAAGTCCTTGACAAAAGCTAGCCCCCCAAAGCTTGGAGAGTAAAGAGCCCATAGGAAGCAAGCAGCTCCCAAGATACAGACATTTGCAATAACTGCCAAAGATCATGCAAATCTCAGATTGGACTATTCAGTCATATGAGACATTGCAAACCATCTACATCATAGGCTCCAATTCCCACTGACTCTTGCAGACAAAAGGATGCCAACAATTCAAACTGGGCTCCATAATGTAAAAAAGCATTGTTTATTGATATTACTGATTTTAACCAACTGAACACAGAATAGTAGAAGATACAAATTGAAAAGACCTATAAGGTCACATGAATTCTTTCCCTCCTGTTCACTCCCATCCCTGCAGAAGCCATTGCAGGATTGTTCATTACCCTGTAGTCTCCAGAGCTTTGTCCAGTGACACAAATAGTGAGGCTTCCACTATTGTCCTTGGGCAGTCTAATAGATCTCACTTTTCTGATGTTCAAGCTAAAATGAACAAAGAAGCTCAAGCTCCTGAAACCTCTATAGTCTGCTGAATGCAGCTGCATCAACCTTGGCTAAAGCTGCTGCATGTAGTAGGAGCAATGTGTCTCAGCAGGGTGAGAAAGTTGTTGTGTTTAACAGATCTTGGGTGCTTTAGGATGTCTCAGCCTGAAAATAAAGAATGTATTTTAAAAAATTAGAGTAACAATCTTACGGATGATTTCCCTTGGTGATAATGTTTCCCTCGGATCATGAGTAGCCAATACAGCATACTAATACTGAACTGATCAGCTGTTTTGCCATGGTCTGATGGGCTGAGACCTGAGTCATCTTGCTTGCTCCATTAGCTCTTGCCCATTTTATACAGCAAGAGATCCTAA
This sequence comes from Gopherus evgoodei, assembly GCF_007399415.2. NCBI lineage: Eukaryota > Metazoa > Chordata > Testudines > Testudinidae > Gopherus > Gopherus evgoodei. The sequence continues at coordinate 41,448,299 of NC_044333.1, read as the reverse complement.
GGAAACTGCGCAATTCTGTCATGCTGCCTCACAGAACAGGACACAGTATGGATCTGTAGATTTCTTTATCCTTCCTAACCCTTCAGTGCTGCGTTCGAACAAATTAACCTTGTGACAATCAGGTTATAATTAGTTCTATTCTAACTGCCCCATGACTCTGTATGCACTTGTCATAAACAGATAGTTAAGGGTTAATGTCTCTTTTATCTGTAAAGGCTTAAGAAGTTCAGTACACCTGGCTGACATCTGACCAAAGGAACAATGGCGGGACAAGATACTTTCAAATCTTGGTGGAGGGAAGTCTTTGTTTGTGCTCTTTGTTTTGGGGGTTGTTCGCTCTTGGGACTAAGAGGGATCAGATGTAAATCCAGGCTCTCCAAATCTTTCTGAATCAGTCTCTCATCTTTCAAACTTGTAAGTAATAGCGAGGCAAGGCGGGTTAGTCTTATTTTTATTTTCTTAACTTGTAAATGTTATTTTTTTTGCTGAGAGGATTTTACCTCTGTTTGCTGTAACTTTGAACCTAAGGCTAGAGGGGGTTCCTCTGGACTATATGAATCTGGTTACCCTGTAAAGTATTTTCCATCCTGATTTTACAGAGATGATTTTTAGTTTTCTTTCTTTAATTAAAAGCTTTCTTTTTTAAGAACCTGATTGATTTTTCCTTGTTTTAAGATCCAAGGGGATTGGATCTGGACTCAACAGGGATTGGTGGAGGGAAAAAAGGGGGGATGGTTAATTTCTCCTTGTTTTAAGATCCAAAGGGTTTGGATCTGTGTTCACCAGGGAATTGGTGAAGTCCCTCAAGGCAACCCAGGGAGGGGAAAGTTTTGGGGGGACAGAAAGTGCTCCAGATACTGAAATTCTGGGTGGTGGCAGTGTACCAGATCTAAGCTAGTAATTAAGCTTAAAAGTGTCCATTCAGGTCCCCACATTTGTACCCTAAAGTTCAGAGTGGGGAAGGAACCTTGACCTGGTGGGAGCAGTGGGATTTTTAGGAACCAAAAGCCTGTAGGATTTTTTTTCTCCTTTCTAGCTGCTTAGAAAGCAGCCTGAAGGCAGAGGTGTTACGTTTTTTAACAAGAGTCTTTGTTAAGAGGAGGCTTCAAGCTGTGAGCAAGCAGCCAGCAAAAGGAATTTACAAGCTGAATTGTTTTCTTTCTTTCTACCTCTCGGGTATAGCTAGTTAGAAAGTCTCTGTTAACCAAGCAGCCCTGAGCTGAGTGCATCCGAGTTTCAGTGAACTGCAGAGAGGTGTGGCCAGCACAAGAAAGCAGGAAAATGAGTACCAGTGGAGCAACTAACAAACTAGAGCTGGCTAGGCTGGAAGCCACAGAGAAAGACAACAATCATAAGAGATGGATGGAACTAAAACAATTAGAAATAGCTATAGAAGAGGCTGCCCACAAAAGAGCTTTGGAGATGAAACAAAAAGAGATGGAGGCGAGAGGAAAAAAAAGAAAAGAAAATAAAAAAAGATGAAAATAAAACAAAAAAAGGTGGAGGAGAAGAAAAAAGAAAGAAAAAGAAAAGAGAAAGCCAAAGAAACTGCCCACAAGAGAGAGATGGAGGCGAAAGAAAAAGAGATGGAGGAAAGAGAAAGAGAAGAGAAAGCCAAAAAGGCTGACCACCGGAGGGCTATGGAGATCCAGAGGGAGGCCCACCAGCAGGCCCTGGAATTAGCGAGGGCTAAGCAGGATGTACCCGCCAACCCTAACAACCCTTCTCCAGGTTCTGTTTCCCATCCCAGAAAATTCCCCACCTACAAGGCAGGTGATGACACTGAGGCCTTCTTAGAAAATTTCGAAAGGACCTGCCGTGGGTGCAACATCTCTACAGACCAGTACACGATAGAGCTGAGGCCACAGCTCAGTGGACCCTTAGCAGAGGTGGCGACTGAAATGCCTAAGGAACACATGAACGATTATGAACTTTTCAAACCAAGGCCAGAATCAGAATGGGGCTAACACCTGAGCATGCCCGTCGGCGGTTCAGAGCCCTAAGGTGGAAACCAGATGTGTCATTTACCCGACACGCCTACCACACTGGAAAGAATTGGGAGGCCTGGATATCAGGAGCAAGTGCTAACTCTCTGGCAGAGCTGTCCTTCCTAATGCAAATGGAGCAGTTCTTAGAGGGTGTTCCTGAGGAAATAGAAAAGTACATCCTAGATGGGAAACCCAAAACTGTAACCGAGGCGGAGGAGATTGGAGCCAGATGGGTGGAAGTGGCAGAAAAGAAAAAAAACTACTAGCAAGGGGAGCGAATATCAGAGGGGGAAACCGAAAATAAACCCTGTCACCGAGTGCAACCCAAGACCCCACCTACAACCCAAGGAAAGCCCCAGATACCCTATTGTCCCACCTCACCAGTCTCCAGCAACCCACCTCGACCCAGTGACCAGTCAGCTGGGTGATGTTTTAAATGTAATGAACTGGGACATATAAAGGCCCACTGCCCCAAGAACCCCAACCAATTACAGTTCATTACACCACAATCACACCAAAGATCCCCAGGCACAGATGCCTCTCAGATACCCTCGGAGTGAAGGGAAACCTTGAGAGTGGGCAGAAAGAAGGTTATCGCGTGGAGGGACACTAGGGCACAAGTGTCAGCTATCCACCAATCCTTAGTGGACCCCAAATTCATCAACCCAGAGGCCCAAGTGACAATTCACTCATTCATATCAAAATCTTTAAACTTGGCTACAGCTGAGTTGCCTGTCCAGTACAAGGCTGGTCAGGAATGTGGACTTTTGCAGTCTATGACAATTATCCCATCCCCATGCTACTAGGGGAAGATTTGGCCAACCATGTGAAGCTGGCCAAGAGGGTGGGGATGGTCACACACGCAGCCAAGCCAGGCAAGCTTCCACGCCCATCCCTGTTCCTGAGCCGTCCACAAGGGCCCCGTTTGTGTTACCAGACTGGATCCCCTGCCAACAACTGCAACAACCATAGTGCATCCAGTCCCAGAACCAGAACTGGAAAAGCAAACGGCACCAGAACCGTTGCCAGCACTGACTCCAGTGCTTGCAAACTCATCTACAACTCCAACGCCAGAGGGCACCAGCGGGCCTGAACTGGCAGAAGCAGCAGACAACCCTACCCAAGAGGCTCAGCCAGAGCCTGAAATATCACATAGTGCACCAGCGGAGAGCGGTTCACAATCAACGAAAACAACCTCATCATCTATATCGCTTCCAGAGGGACCAAGCCCAAGTCCACAGTCTAAGGAGGAACTGACGTCTCCAGCATCAAGGGAACAGTTCCAGACTGAGCAGGAAGCAGATGACAGCCTTCAGAAAGTTTGGGTGGCGGCACGGAGCACCCCACCGCCTCTCAGCTCTTCCAACTGATCCTGGTTTGTTGTAGAACAAGGACTTTTATACAAGGAGACTCTTTCTGGTGGACACCAGGAAGACTGGCATCCTCGAAGACAGTTAGTGATTCCAACTAAGTGCCGGGTAAAGCTCTTGAGCTTATCCCATGATCATCCCAGTGGTCATTCTGGGATGAACAGAACCAAGGACCGGCTGGGGAAGTCTTTCCACTGGGAGGGAATGGGCAAGGACGTTGCTAATTATGTCCGGTCTTCTGAGGTGTGCCAAAGAGTGGGAAAGCCCCAAGACCAGGTCAAAGCCCCTCTCCAGCCACTTCCCATAACTGAGGTCCCATTTCAGCGAGTAGCTGTGGATATTCTGGGTCCTTTCCCAAAAAAGACCCCCAGAGGAAAGCAGTACATACTGACTTTCATGGACTTTGCTACCCAATGGCTGGAAGCAGTAGCTCTAAGCAACATCAGGGCTAAAACTGTGTGCCAGGCCTTAGTAGACATTTTTGGCAGGGTAGGTTGGCCCTCTGACATCCTTACAGATTCGGGAACTAATTTCCTGGCAGGGACCATGAAAAATCTGTGGGAAGCTCATAGGGTGAATCACTTGGTTGCCACCCCTTACCACCATCAAACCAATGGCCTGGTGGAGAGGTTTAGTGGAACTTTGGGGGCCATGATACGTACATTCGTAAATGAACACTCCAATGATTGGGACCTAATGTTGCAGCAGTTGCTTTTTGCCTACAGGGCTGTACCACATCCCAGTTTAGGGTTTTCACGTTTGAACTTGTGTATGGCCATGAGATTAAGGGGCCATTACAGTTGGTGAAGCAGCAATGGGAGGGGTTTACGCCTTCTCCAGGAACTAACATTCTAGACTTTGTAAGCAACCTACAAAGCACCCTTCGACACTCTTTAGCTCTTGCTAAAGAAAACCTAAAGGATGCTCAGGAAGAGCAAAAGGCCTGGTATGATAAACATACCAGAGAACGTTCCTTCAAAGTAGGGGACCAGGTTATGGTCTTGAAGGTGCAATAGGCCCATAAAATGGAAGCGTCATGGGTAGGGCCCTTCACGGTCCAAGAGCGCCTAGGAGCTGTTAACTATCTCATAGCATTCTCCACCTTAACCCTAAAGCCTAAAGTGTACCATGTTAATTCTCTAAAGCCCTTTTATTCCAGAGACTTAAAGGTTTGTCAGTTTACAGCCCAGGGAGGAGATGACGCTGAGCGGCCTGAAGGTGTCTATTATGACGGAAAAAGTGACAGTGGCTTGGAAGAGGTGAACCTCTCCACAACCCTGGAACATGTGCAGCGGCAACAGATCAAGGAGCTGTGCACTAGCTTCGCTCCAATGTTCTCAGCCACCCCAGGATGGACTGAATGGGCATACCACTCCATTGACACAGGTCATGCTCACCCAATTAGAACTTCACCCTACCGGGTGTCTCCTCATGCCCAAGCTGCTATAGAACGGGAAATACAAAGCATGCTACAGATGGGTATAATCCACCCCTCTAATAGTGCATGGGCATCTCCAGTGGTTCTAGTTCCCAAACCAGATGGGGAAATACGCTTTTGCGTGGACTACCATAAGCTAAATGCTGTAACTCGTCCCGACAACTATCCAGTGCCACGCACCGATGAGCTATTGGAGAAATTGGGATGTGCCCAGTTCATCTCTACATTAGACTTAACCAAGGGGTACTGGCAAGTACCGCTAGATGAACCTGCCAAAGAAAGGTCAGCATTCGTCACCCATGCAGGGGTGTATGAATTTAATGTGCTTCCTTTCGGGCTGCGAAATGCACCCGTCACCTTCCAAAGACTTGTAGATGGTCTCCTAGCAGGACTGGGAGAATCTGCAGTTGCCTACCTCGATGATGTGGCCATTTTTTCTGATTCATGGGCAGAACACCTGGAGCACCTGGAAAAAGTCTTTGAGCGCATCAGGCAGGCAGGACTAACTGTTAAGGGTAAAAAGTGTCAAACAGGCCAAAACAGAGTGACTTACCTTGGACACCAGGTGGGTCAAGGAACAATAAATCCCCTACAGGCCAAGGTGGATGCTATGCAAAAGTGGCCTGTCCCAAAGTCAAAGAAACAGGTCCAATCCTTCTTAGGCTTGGCCGGATAATACAGGCAATTTGTACCACACTACAGCCAAATCGCTGCCCCACTAACAGACCTGACCAGAAAGACACAGCCAAATGCAGTTAAGTGGACTGATGAGTGTCAGAAGGCCTTTAACCAGCTTAAGGCAACACTCATGTCTGACCCTGTGGTAAGGGCCCCAGACTTTGACAAACCATTCCTAGTAACCACAGATGCATCTGAGTGTGGTGTAGGAGCAGTTTTAATGCAGGAAGGACCGGATCAAGAATTTCATCCTGTCGTGTTTCTCAGCAAGAAACTGTCTTGGAGGGAAAGCCACTGGTCAATCAGTGAAAAAGAATGCTACGCCATTGTGTATGCCCTGGAAAAGCTACGCCCATACGTTTGGGGATGGCGTTTCCAGCAACAAACCGACCATGCTGCTCTAAAGTGGCTTCATACTGCCAAGGGAAACAACAAAAAACTGCTTTGATGGAGTTTAGCTCTCCAAGATTTTGATTTGAAATTGAACACATTTCAGGAGCTTCTAACAAAGTAGCTGATGCACTCTCCCATTAAAGTTTCCCGGAGTTAACTAGATAAATTGTCCCTGGAATGTAAAAAATCTTGTAGTTTTACATAATTAGTAGTATATGTAAAGGTGCATGTGTTTTATTAATCTGTTTATTCTAAAGTTCTAGGAAGAAATCACCACCAGTGTGGTTCCACACTGTCTGAGATTTGGGGAGCATGTCATAAACAGATAGTTAAGGGTTAATGTCTCTTTTACCTGTAAAGGGTTAAGAAGCTTAGTACACCTGGCTGACACCTGACCAAAGGAACAATGGGGGGACAAGATACTTTCAAATCTTGGTGGAGGGAAGTCTTTGTTTGTGCTCTTTGTTTTGGGGGTTGTTCGCTCTTGGGACTAAGAGGGACCAGACGTCAATCCAGGCTCTCCAAATCTTTCTGAATCAGTCTCTCATCTTTCAAACTTGTAAGTAATAGCCAGGCAAGGCAGGTTAGTCTTATTTTTGTTTTCTCAACTTGTAAATGTCCTTTTTTTTTGCTGAGAGGATTTTACCTCTGTTTGCTGTAACTTTGAACCTAAGGCTAGAGGGGGTTCCTCTGGGCTATATGAATCTGATTACCCTGTAAAGTATTTTCCATCCTGATTTTACAGAAATAATTTTTACTTTTCTTTCTTTAATTAAAAGCTTTCTATTTTAAGAACCTGTCATAAACAGATAGTTAAGGGTTAATGTCTCTTTTACCTGTAAAGGGTTAAGAAGCTCAGTAAACCTGGCTCACACCTGACCAGAGGACCAATAGGGGACAAGATACTTTCAAATCTTGGTGGAGGGAAGTCTTTGTTTGTGCTTTTTGTTTTGTTCATTGTTCGCTCTCAGGACTGAGAGGGACGGGACATCAATCCAGGCTCTCCAAATCTTTTTGAATCAGTCTCTCATGTTTCAGACTTGTAAGTAATAGCCAGGCAAGGCGTATTAGTCTTATGTTTGTTTTCTCAACTTGTAAATGTTTCTTTTTGCTGGAAGGATTTTACCTCTGTCTGCTGTAACTTTGAACCTAACGCTGGGTGGGGGGTCCTCTGGTCTATAGGAATCTGATTACCCTGTAAAGCATTTTCCATCCTGATTTTACAGAGATAATTTTTACTTTTTCTTTCTTTAATTAAAAGCTTTCTTTTTAAGAACCTGATTGATTTTTCCTTGTTTTAAGATCCAAGGGGATTGGATCTGGACTCACCAGGGATTGGTGGGGGGAAAGGAGGGGGATGGTTAATTTCTCCTTGTTTTAAGATCCAAGGGGCTTGGATCTGTGTTCACCAGGGAATTGGTGAAGTCCCTCAAGGGAACCCAGGGAGGGGAAAGTTTTAGGGGGACAGAAAGTGCCCCAGACACTGAAATTCTGGGTGGTGGCAGTGTTACCAGATCTAAGCTAGTAATTAAGCTTAGAAGGGTCCATGCAGGTCCCCCACATCTGTGCCCTAAAGTTCAGAGTGGGGAAAAAACCTTGACAGAACCTGATTGATTTTTCCTTGTTTTAAGATCCAAGGGGATCTGGACTCACCAGGAATTGGTGGGGGAAAAAAAGGGGGGATGGTTACTTTCTCCTTGTTTTAAGATCCAAAGGGTTTGGATCTGTGTTCACCAGGAAATTAGTGAAGTCTCTCAAGGCAACCCAGGGAGGAGAAAGTTTTGGGGGGACAGAAAGTGCTCCAGACACTGAAATTCTGGGTGGTGGCAGTGTACCAGATCTAAGCTAGTAATTAAGCTTAAAAGTGTCCATTCAGGTCCCCACATTTGTACCCTAAAGTTCCGAGTGGGGAAGGAACCTTGACAACACTGTAGAGGTCACTCAACTCAGTCCAGAGGTAAAAACACATCATCCTCTTGCTCTTGCAGATTTTAATTATTTTTACTTCCCTTTGTTTGTTTGCCAATAGCATTTCTTTCCCTCCCAGTTTTATAGTTTTCCTTTTGACACACATTGATTTTTTCTTGTTTATTTTTCCTCCTCTTTCTCTTCTACGGAGCCCCTGGAGGGGAGGAAAAGGGTGGGGATGTCCTGAAAGCCAAACAGAACTCCCATTTGTAATGGCTTTTCTAACTGAGTAGAAATGGATGAACAATCCTTTTTGGAGCCTATCAGTGCAGGGCTTCAAAGAAGGGTCACTGTTAGGTACTAGGAATCTGTGTAGGGTTATTGTTTGCAACAGGAAATGTTTTTATAGGAGGAACGCACCAAAGAGATAATTGAGATCCATTGGGGATTAGAGCTGGCATTACATAGAAAAGGAATCTAACAGAAAAATAATGTTGAGATTGAAAACAAGAAAGGAAATAATGAAGGCAAGGCAGTCATTGGCTGTAATATTATAAACCTAAATCATTCACATAAATTCTCTGTCTATGGGAATAAATCCTGCAGTATGTTAACTAGAATATTGAAAGAAAACAGCTGTCTTCAGATAGAATTTGCATTAGGAACAAAAGAGGAGACAGGAGCATTGATCCTACTAAAGTGAGTTAAGCTTCCAAGATTCCTGGAAGAAGTATTATATGTGAGGGGAAGAAGAAGAGTTGTTGGCAATGAAAGATGAATTTACAATACCATCAAATATTCTAAGCTAGAAGAGAATGAAATCTCTGAAGAAATTAGGATGAAGCTCGGATATCCTCAGGTCTGGGAGAACACTACTGTATTGTATGCTAGAGAGTGTTACTCCCTTCCCTCTTTCACATATTTTAAAATGCAAAAGAAGAAAGGGCAGTACATAAGAATGGCCCTACTGGGTCAGACCAAAGGTCCATCTAGCCCAGTATCCTGTCTAGCGACAGTGGCCTATCCTAGGTGCCCCAGAGGAAATGAACAGAACGGGTAATGATCAAGTGATCCATCCCTTGTCGCTCATTCCCAGCTTCTGGCAAACAAAGGCTAGGGACATTCCTGCCCATCCTGGCTAATAGTCACTGATAGACCTATCCTCCATTAATTTATCTAGTTATTTTCTGAACCCTATTATGGTCTTGGCCTTCACAACATCCTCTGGCAAGGAGTTCCACAAGTTGACTGTGTGAAAAAATACTTCCTTTTGTTTTAAACCTGCTGCCTATTAATTTCATTTGGTGACCCCTAGTTCTTGGGTAAACAAGGATGTCCTTATCTACTTTCTCTATACCAGTCATGATTTTATAAACCTCTATCATATCCCCCCTTAGTTATCTCTTTTCCAAGCTGAAAAGTCCCAGTCTTATTAATCTATCCTCATGTGGAAGCTGTTCCATACCCCTCATAATTTTTGTTGCTCTTTTCTGAACCTTTTCCAAATCCAATAGATCTTTTTTGAGATGGGGCGACCACATCTGCATGCGGTATTCAAGATGTGGACGTATCATAGTAGCACAACTTCAAAGTGAGGGTGGCACGATGTCTCTTATGACTTAAGTGACAGGCACAGAATTCTGCAGGTGGACAGAGTTTGGCTAATTTTATATTTTGACTAAATTTAGGGTTAGCAAGACTCAATCATAGTTCATCCAAGGTTATTAATGGGGCTCAAAATGGTGGTGTCAAGAGAAGACAATATTTTCTGGGCCTCTGAGTTGTTGTTACTATATTCTGGACAGTTAAGAGAAAGAGGTGGCTACTCAGTTCCTGCTTTTATATGTTGAGAGAGGTTTTCAATCATCATTAATTTGTTACTAGAGATTAGGAGAATGTTTTTCGCAAATGTGTAGTTATATGTACAAGGAATCTGGGACCAGGAGATTACACGTAGCAATGTGGAGACTCTTTCAATCAGGCCACAGGGACCAGGCTGGGGTTCCCAGGGTCACCCCTGGAAAGAAGAGCAGTTTGTATTGCCGAGTGGCTGGGACGGCAACAGGCTGAGTTCACCCTAACGTAACCCCCCGGGGGCAGCACCGAGGACGAGGGACTTGGGCCGGTCTGTTCGCAGCAGGGCTGTTATCGCCCAGGACAGGCCCGACAATGGCCGTGTAAGGACTGGGGAAGGGCAGGAGCCTCTCGCTAAGGACCGGGCTGCGGCATAGGACACGGTTCCGGCCCCCGTGCAAACAGCCCATTAAATCCCTGCGCCCCGCTGGGCCTGACGCGCCGCCGCGGCGTGGGCCGAGCCGGGGACTGCACAGCTCGTGGGGTCCAGCAGGGGGCGCGCAACGCAGTGCAGGCCGGGAAATCCGGGCTGTGGGGCATATTGGGAGCCGGAGGCCGCAGTGCATGTCGGTCGTTGTAGTCGCCCGTGGGCCCAGCCTAGCAATAAGAGGAGGAAGTGCAGGGGGCGCGCGCTTTCCCTAAGGCGTCGAGAGGCCAGCGGCGGGATGGCGTCACTTCCGTCGCGCTGTGCGCGTCACTCCCGAATCCTGGCGCGGGATGGCTGGCGGGCGCGGGCGGGTCTCCAGGAGCCGGCGGGGGCCCATGGCGGCGGGGAACGGGGCGCTGGGGCTCCGCTCCCCCGAGGAGGCGGTGAACTGCTGGGTGCTGCAGTTCTACTTCCACCAGGCCGTGGGGGCCTATCGGGCCCGTCGGAACCGGGACTTCCGCGAGTTCCGCGACGTGATGCAGGGTGAGGGCCCGCCGGGGGGCGGGGGCGCTCGGGGAGGGGGAGAGGGCGGGGGCGCTCGGGGCTGGGCGGGGGGGGAGGAGAGGGAGGGGGCGGGAGCGCTCGGGGAGGGGGAGGGGGCGAGGGCGCTCGGGGCCCGCCGGGGGGCGCTCGGGGCCGGGCGAGGGGAGGTGGAGAGGGCGGGGGCGCTCGGGGCCCGCCGGGGGGCGGGGGCGCTCGGGGAGGGGGAGAGGGCGAGGGCGCTCGGGGCCCGCCGGGGGGCGCTCGGGGCCGGGCGAGGGGGAGGGGGAGGGGGAGAAGGAGAGGGCGGGGGCGCTCGGGGCCCGCCGGGGGGCGGGGGCGCTCGGGGAGGGGGAGAGGGCGAGGGCGCTCGGGGCCCGCCGGGGGGCGCTCGGGGCCGGGCGAGGGGGAGGGGGAGAAGGAGAGGGCGGGGGCGCTCGGGGCTGGGCGGGGGGGAGGAGAGGGAGGGGGCGGGAGCGCTCGGGGAGGGGGAGGGGGGTGTTTCTGACTTGGATGTCCCAAGCTCTCTGTCTCCTCTCTCTCTAGCTCTGCTGCTGCGGCCCCTGGTTAAGGAACCTGCAGTCTCCCGGCTGCTTCGGATTATGCAGTTTCTTTCAAGAATTGAGGAGGGAGAGAACCTAGGTACGAGAGAAAAGCGCCACAATTTGCCTTACTGGTGCTCAGCCCTGTTCCCAAAACGTCATTCACCTCAGTGCATTGCCTATGCTCAGTGCTGCCTGGGACCCTTCTGCTGAAATCACTTTTTATCTACTGTTTGCCTGAGGAAAACCAACTATGCTATTTAGATTTTTTTAAATTCAGGTTTGGATAAAGGTCTCTGAAACGTCTGTGATAATTCCTTGAAGTAATCTGCTTGTGTTTTTTTTGTTTATAAGGGTCTTTTCTGCAAAGGAAAGGGCATAAACCTGATAATAGTAGGAATAGTGCCTCTGACCAGAACCAAAGCAGTCAAAAGTGACACTTCTCATAGGGTAGTTAACGTGCAGGGTAAACTGGGAAATAGTGAAGTAATTTTCACTCTTTTCAGTAATAGGAATCGAACAATAATAGGTAGAGCTTTGAGACTGAGGTATGATTTGTTTAGCATTGTCACTTGAAGGCAATGTGGGGTAAACATCAAACCTTCTGTTGTTAATAGCCTAAAACCCAAACGAAAGTTTTTGTTTATGAAAAACCTGGCTTCTTTGCAGGGATTCTGTATTTTCTCTCTCTGTCATCTGGAACAAGGTCACTTCCACTTTCTTTACAAACAATGCATAGATAAACCAATTTCATTCTTAATTTCTCCTGTGATAGACCAAGAACACAATGTTTGAGTGAAAACACTGTGAAGAAGGCTTTGTTTTGCTTTCAGTTGGAATTAAAATATTAAGTAAAGCAACCATGTATATCAATCTTAGATCTAGTTATATTTGAGGAAAACTTAAACTTGAGGATCAGATTTGATCCGACAACAGTGCCCTTTCAATATGGCAAGAACTTTACTTTTGAATTTCTTGATGTTTGAGAATTTAAACTGCATTAGTGTAATCTTCTGTAATTTTTATTCAGTGTGTTAATTCCTGATTTTTCTCTTTGTAGTTTAAAGTAAAGCAAACCTCCACATACTCAGCTCACAATGTTTATTGCTTTCAATTTCAAACTCACCAAATGTCATGTTTCTTTTTGAGGACCTTGCATAACTTAGACAGCCTTTCTTGATCATAATTGTTTTGTGTGTGCTGTTCTCTGCTGTGTCAGTTACTGCAGCATTAGTGGCCTAACAGAGCAAATACTAGCCTACTTGTTTTGTCTGCTTCCTGTGGAGGATTTCTTGGTCCCAGGTAGATTTTTGTGTCTGTTTTAAAACCAATAGGAATGAATTGTTTCTTTTAATTGTAGATTGCACCTTTGATACAGAATCAGAGCTCACCCCTCTTGAATCTGCAATCGGTGTGCTGGAGCTGATTGAGAGAGAATTTCCTGTGTCTGAGGTGGCAATGGAATCTGTTAGAAAAATGGTGAAGCAAGCTGTAAGGGTCAAGTTCTCCTTTTTCATTCAAATAGTTTAGAGTTTTATAAGCTTTAATCTAATTAAAAAAAAAAGCTTCCCTTACACTGAGGGCAATTGTCCCTTCTCAGGTCTTCCCTCCATTATTTGTCTTACTTCTGGGAGCTTTCCATTGCTAGGAAGATAGTAACCTATCAGGATCTGTAATTCTATTAAAGGTGAACTGAAAAGCAGAACATTTCTTTTGCTGTTACCATTTTCTCTATTGACTATATTAGAAATAATGTATTCTTTCTCTCTTCTTTTTACTGGGGGACCTTTTAAATGTAGAATCAGAATGCTCTTAGAGTCTAAGAATCGCTCCTAAAAATTTACTATTGCAACTAGTCATCCCCTGCAAACTGGTCTGTTCATACGTGCAAACTTTATCTCAAGCCTTCAGATTGATGTATGTAAAATATGAAATGTAACTATGATGTTTTATTGCATATTATGCTACAATAAGCAAACCTGAGGCTACAAGACACTTGCCAAGGGACATCAAAATGTCTTTGATGCGTTTTCTCTTCCTTCCTACATCCACATGCTGTCTGCCTTCACTTGTAAGCTCTTTGGGGAGGGGCCATGTCAGCTTCTTTTAGTATTGACATGCCACGTAACTCTGTGGTCCTGTAGAAGGCTACTTGTTTGTTTAAAATTAAGCCAAGGAAATCTAGTGAGAACTGATGGATTCTCAAATTTCAGGGGTGTCCATGTACATTTACTGAATTGAATGACACCATACAAATGAAATTAGGTAACGCAATGCTCAATTGGAACCTTGCATTAATGGGATAGTTAGAAGGGTATAGTGGGATTTCAGGTTAGCAGCTCATTAATGTGTTTGGTGCAAGAAGTGGTGTTTCCATGTTACTTGAATTGTGTTTGGAAGGAACATCCCAGGCTTTGCTTGCATTTTGAGTGTGCTGTGTGTGAAGCTGATTTAGGAGATGTGGTTGAATTGATACACCTATAAAAATTGAGATCCTCTTTTTCCTCTCTCTAGGCTGTTATCATTTGTATCAAAAAGAGGGAGTTTGATAAAGCCTCAAAAATTCTGAAAAAAAACATGGCAAAGGACCCCAGCACCCAGGTGAGTTTGATTATTTGAATTTTGGGGCTTGAGATGGAGTATCTTGTTGGCTGTGCAATAATGTTCCCAAACATGTATTGCCTTTTCTTAATTTGTCTGCTGCTACCATTGCATTGTCCGGCACCGAAAGCGAGTATAGTTGGCAATGCTGACGCAGAATCCAGACTTTTCTGGCTTTTGCTTCCAATTTAGATCAGTGTAAATTAGCTGATAATGTTGTAGTGTCAGTGGGGAAGTCCCTCTCCACCCAAACCCCCAGCTCCTGCATTTGTAACCTGTATCATTTGTACATATTCTGAATGTTCTTGCCTCTTGACTAGAAACTGAGGACAGAGTTGCTCAGCATTATCCGTGAGAAGAATTTGTCTCATACGATGATCCGAAATTTTTCCTACAAGACTTTTCAACAGAGTGCATTCCAGTTCTTGGAGACCTACCTGGAGGATTCAGAGCCCTTTCTCTTGACCGTATGTATCTACCTTGGCTACCCACATTTTAGCTCTACCCCAGCTGTCACCCCCCATGATCTGCAGGAAAATTGCATGTGATGAATGTCACTTCTAACCCCTCCGGGCTTCAGTTCAAGGGATACACCCTTAGGTCTCAGGCCTCCTGCTGTCACCTCTCTATAGGCAATGTCCTATGACTCTCTCCCTTCAGATCTGGGATTTAGGCTTGCTGTTCTCTGTGACTATCCCAGCAGTCTGACCTAGCTCCCCACCCATGATTTCATGCTTTTTCCTGAAGGACAAGAGACTAGCTAGCCTTCACAAAGCAAAGTATGTTTATTTAAGAACAAAAGAATTACAGAGGAAAATTTGTCATAAAACCATAAAAAGTCTAAGTGTATATTAGAAGTGACTCATCTTTCAAATAAGGATCCTTCAGATCCTTCCAGCAGGGCTTGCCCTCTTGTTAAAGGTTCAGGTCAGTTTTCAGGTAAAGAACAACCCCCCAATCCCCCGCGTTAAGTTCACCTTTTGTACCGAAAGCCTTTCTTTGTTTCCTGGGCCTCTGGAAACTGGTCTGATCCACCATTTGTAAAATCCTTTGGGGTTATACTGCATTGGTGATGTTTACCTGTCCCAGGGTGTGCAATAATCACCTCCAGTGATTGTCAATCCTGGGGGAAACTTGGTAAACCACCTCTGTGCAGTTAGAATACAATCTCTGGCTCACCGAGATGCAGGTGACTTTTATAATGTTGATACAATAGTCTCAAAAGTTACTAATCTGTTTTTCTTATTGATGTGTAATATTTTTGACTTGTACTCAAAAATCAGATACAAATGTCTGACTGTAACGTTTTGGGACCAGCGCACCAAGGGAATAAGTTTTTTAGCATTTAAAATTCAGACCTTCTCTTAAGGTTCCATGCTATAAAATTACTTGGTGGTGGTTATAGTTCTTAGTCCAGATAACTTAACTCTGCACAGTAACTACTGCAGAACACCTGACAAATGACCATAGTCATCTTATCTACAATATACTAAATAGCACCCTGACCATAGAACAGCTAGTAATTGCAGGGATTGTGCACTTAATTAATGAAATAATGTTCCATGCCTGTGGAATGGGAGTAAAATAAATGCAGTTCCATGGAGTTCTGTTTGTAATGATTATGTGCTTTCTTCCTGTCAAAGATGGCGAAAAAGACTTTGAATTCAGAATATATTGATGAAACTAAGAAGCTGGCATTAGTTCCAGAGCCTGTGGAAGTAGTGACTCCAAAGCCTGTGGAAGTAGCCAAGCAACCACCAGTGGTGGCTCCAGACAGTGTGGAAGTAGCCAAGCAACCACCAGCGGCGGCTCCAGACAGTGTGGAAGTAGCCAAGCAACCACCAGCGGCGGCTCCAGACAGTGTGGAAGTAGCCAAGCAACCACCAGCGGCGGCTCCAGACAGTGTGGAAGTAGCCAAGCAACCACCAGCGGCGGCTCCAGACAGTGTGGAAGTAGCCAAGCAACCACCAGCGGCGGCTCCAGACAGTGTGGAAATATCTTCGAAGGACTCTGAGAGGTGAGCCGCTACAGTGATGCATTAGCAACTTAGAGAGGAAAGCTGACCACTATGTTGAATGAAGTTTGCCAGAATTTTGCTTCTGAATTGTAACACCCACTGGTTTCACTCTGTGCAGGCAGCTGTAATTTTTTGCCATGTGCCAATGCAGTTGTGCTGCCCCAGGGGCTACTACTTGAGGATTTTCACTAGGCTGTCTAAGCTCTGAATTTTCTGAAGAGTACCCTGGTGAGTGTTTGGACTATAGGAAGGGAAGGTGTCCCTTGTGACAGGTGGTGAATGAGAGAGGGTCTTATGTTTACAGAAGGGTTTTGGTGTGTCCGTGGTTCAGAGGACATAAGTTTGGTCAATGGCATTTAGTTTGCCACTTTTTGGAGGGATAAAACAGATGGATGCTGTGATCTGAGGTGCCTATGGTAGCCAACACTGAAAATGCCAAGGTCAGGGCAGGCTGCAAAAAGGGGAACAGATTCTCCCAAAACTGGTGGCTAACACTGAAGTTAGATTCACCAGCTAGTCCCAAACTGTGCTCCTGATATCCCACAATGGTTATCAAGAAGCTAAAAAAGAAATCACACAGCCCCCTTTATTGCATTCCAGTTCTCTGGCTCCCAATCAGCAAATAGGTCCAGTACAGTGAGAAGTTTTTTAGACTGTGTTCACTACAGAGAATGTTGTTCTGATCCCCAGAGGACCAGCCACATTGCCAGATCAATACTAGTTTAGATCTTACCCAAAATACCATGCTGCCAGCCAGTCCTTTAGTATCTAAAACTAAAGGCTTTATTATAAAAGAAAAGAATGAGAAGAGAGTTGCTAAATAGTCAAAGGAATCAGATACATACATATGACTTCAGAGTCCATATATCAGGTTCTTAGCAGCATTGGTGAGTTTGCTGGCCTGTAAAGCCCCCCTGGAAAACATCCAAAGCGTGGATGGGTCTATCAGTGCTTTGTTAAAAGCTACAGTTTGTAGAGAAGATGCTTCAAAAGTGGAAAGCAGGATTGAAAATGGAGAATATGCTGCTGCCTTTTTATATCTTTTGTCTCAAACCCAAGCTCACAGCATATAGGCATGGAAAAGCACTTGGAGTCCCCTGTCTGCAGGCATGTCCCGCTGAGTCATAGGGTAGCCCCTGGCTTCTCTCAATGGGTTCATTGTACAACTGATTGCCTTTGATGGCCATCAGACAGACTGAATAGTGTTGATGCCAAACTGTCTGGGAGTGTCACCCAGAAACAAAGCATAAGTTTGATACACAAATATGTCACACATTTATAACTCAATACAAAGACATACATATAAACATAATTATACTTGCCAAATCATAACTTTTCCACTGATACCTTACATGGCATATCTTGTAGCAATCACTGCAATTTTGTAATATTGGTATCAATAATATTACAAGTGATCACCCGTATTCCATATGGCATCACGGATGCTTTCAGGATCGTTGCTGTCGTTACCAAGCAGTACTGATATCTGTCTTGGACAGTGGTTCTCAGACTGGGGGTTGAGACCCCTCAAGGGTTTGTGAGGTTATTACTTGTGGGTTCGTGAGCTGTCAGTCTCCACCTCAAATCCTGCTTTGCCTCCAGCATTTATAATGGTGTTAAATTAAAAACACTTTTTAATATCTTTATAAGGGGGGTTGCGCTCAGAGGCTCCCTGTGTGAAAGGGGTCACTAAAAAAGGATGAGAGCCACTGATCTTGGAGGAGGCAACTCACCTGCACTGCTGGCAGGATGGTACATGACACTGAAGTTCTTGTAGAAGGGAGATGAGTCAGTGGAGATTGGGAATGCCTTGTGTTGTGATGGGGTATCTTTCAGGCATAATTGTTTGCTATGACACATTCACTGTCCATTTTGATCAGTTTCATGGCTAGAGGGTTTTTAAATTAGTCAATTTCACATTTTAAGATGTTTACACCTGAAATTTCAGGGTGTTGTAACCAAGGGGGTCCTGACCCAAACGGGGACTGTGTGTGTGAGATGGGATTGCCGCCATCACTCCTGCGCTGCCTTCAGAGCTGGGCTCTGAAGACAGCAGCCACAGAGCTTTCTGCAGGCAGAGGAGGTTCCTGGACATAGGTCTGATATCCCCCTGTGCTTCTGGGAGCGCCCCAGCTGGGGGCTCCTAGCTGCTCGTCCGGGCCATCTGGGGAGGGACAGGACTTCCTCTTTGCCTGCACGGTGGCTCCTGGGGAGAGGTCAGACCCAACTCTGGGATCTTCCGACTGCAGGAAGCTCCATGGCTGTGCTGCCTTCAGAGCTGAAAGGGCTGAAAGCTGGGCTCTGAAGGCAGCATCCTTGGAGCTTCCTGCAGCCGAGAGAGGTATCCGGAGGTGGGTCTGACCTCCCTCTGAAAGCAGCCGTGCTGGGGAAGAGGAAGTCCTCTCTCTGACAGGATTAGCAGCTGGAAGCCTGGTGCATGGGAGCAGTCCCCAGTTGGGGTCCCCTGGCCCTGTCTCTCCCTCACCCCTTTAATAGCTAGATTTCACAAGGGAAGGTCTGATGTCATGGTCTGTGATGTGCTTTTGCATGAATGTGAATTTGGTAGGCGCTTAGCTATGAGGCGCAGTGAGGGGAGCAGCTGTGATTTTAGTGAAGTAGAGCCTTGTATTGTTGAAATCATTGATGTAACCTGCTTAGCTTCATTTATTTTATAGGCAGCCTCCTGGAACTGTAACCACATATGGGATTTCTGCTCTGAGAGAAGCTTTCAAGACCTTGTCAAATTCCCAAGATTCTGATGCAGCCTTTACCAAACTGGATGAAACAGACTTTTCTTTCCCCAAGCAATTGTCCCCTTCTGTATCCCACAGACTGAAGAGGCAGAGGGAAGAGGAGAATCCACACTTGGAGACCTCTCAGACTTCAGATGTGCCTAAATCACCTCCAAAGAGTAAACGCTTGTTGACTATAAGCAGACTGATTATGGAGCAGGACAGCCAGAGCACTGAACTGAGTGAGACTCCAGACTCATCCCAGGAGCCAGTGGTATCTTCTGCATTCAGGACTCTTGTTCAAAAGCCACATGTTCAGTGTGTGTCTTCCAGAAGTCCCAAGTATGAAGCACATCCATGACACTGTATTCTAGCACAGACACAATACTTTGAGAACTTGTAGCTAACATTGCTACATTAAACAATATAACCGTATCAGTGCAAAACTAGAATGTTAAAAATCCCTCCCTTTTGGAAAATGTGGAAATGGATAGTTAAAGCAAATATTCTATTGCCTTTGTAGTTCATACATGTGGTTAGCAACATGGAAAATGGGAAAGCTCACCACCTACATTCCAATGACCTTAATGCTGACTCTTGACATCCTTGCAAACTGCTTCTCAGTGTATGCATCTGACTGTAAATCTGCAGTTAGTAATACACAGGTTGGAGTTTGTAGATATGTTTTGTGGGACAGATTAAGGTAAATTTTCACATCCGTGATGAAGTTAAACCATGTATGAATTTTAAGAGTAATAGAATATTGATGCAAGTTACTTTAATTCTTCCACACTTGTTTTGTACCTTGTACGTTTATTCTATCACTTAGCTGTAAGTTAGAGAGGGGAGTGGGTGGATATGTGGGAACAAAACTTTCTCTGGAGCCAGGCTTCTGGGATGCATGTATTCTGTAGGACGTGATGAGGGTGTAGCAGGGTTCCCTTTTAACGCATCTTGGAGGCTGTGCAGACGAGGGCTCTGCTTTTGCACACTTAAGGCGGTACTGTGGATCTGCAGGAATGAAACAGCAGGGAATTCCCTTTCCTGAGCAGTACTTGAGTTCCCCAGGAGAGATGAGGCAAACATGGTAGTTCCATAAGGTTTTCAGACTTAGGAGCACATCGGGGTACTGATTGCGGAGCAGACCCTACTGAGCTGCATGCACTTTCATGCTTGAAGAGATATTGATTTAGAGTTCAGCATTTCAGGTTTTATATGCTTAAAATGTTAAGTGCTAACACACTAAAATGCTTGGAAGTTGGCCACTACAAGTGTAAAATGTTCTATGCAGTTGAGTAGGCTCCAGCTGTTCCCAGTGCCCTGCGGAGCACCTGGGATTGACATGTTTCCAAAGCTCCCCAGCTCCTTGGCTCTTGCCACCCATTGTTGTTGACTAAGATCCTAGCTAGGTTGCAATGCTTTAAATGGCAGTGGTGCTGATGGTGATGGCTACTGGTGACAAAGGATGTCAACCTTTGCTTAAGGAGTTCAACTTCAAACCTTCCCCTTCCCAAATGCTCGAATACACCTGTGTGAAAACGCTTGCATGCTGCCACGGAGATGGAATGCACAGGAATATTACTGACAGGGAGCATTTGTTTTCATGTAGTTGCTGTAATATTAAAACTAATTGAATCTACTTGCAGCATATCCTTTTAAAGAATTTTAAATGCACCTGATTTCAGCTGAATCTTCTCCTATAAGGAGTTGAGTGCATGCATGTGAGCGAGAGAAATAAGGAACATAACTGGTTTGGAACCAGCTGGCTTTGCCTGTAGTGAACATTTCATAGCAGCCTTGTGGAGCATCTGACTCTTGCTAAGTGCTCCTGTCCCATTCCATTGTCTGTTTCATGCCACATGCTTGGCACCTTCTTGGTAGCTCAGGTGTTTGTATCAGTTTTCAGCAACTGCGTAGTTTTTACATAGCTCGCTCTCAGTTGCTTCTCGTGTGTTTGGTACAGGGATCTGTCAAGGTCCAAAGAGGGAACTGCCTGTAGTTATTAAAATGGCACGGAGTAGCTCTGAATGCCAGACATACACACATGGCACCTTTACCTACAAACCAGTCAAATGGCAGTGGACTAAGATGCATGTGCTGTGGAGATGAAGCAAACATACATAGTCCAGGTGTCAGGCAAGCTCCCCCATTTCCCAGTGCTGCATGCCGATCTGAGTCTTGACTCATTGCTACCAAGGTGGTCCTGGACCGTGGCCTCTAGGTAATCAGTCAGTGGTCTGTGGTCCTTTTGGATGTTTGATTTAGCTGTCTGCAGTGACTGTCTCTTTAACCAGGCTGGCTTGTTGCAGTTAAAATGTGTCTGTGGTGTGTTTTCAGGCCACTGAAAGCAAGATGGAACACCTTGAATGAGCAAGAAGTAAAGGACACTTGGAGTGAGGAAGATGAGCTCTTCCTGGACAAGAGTAAGTATGCTATTTTTGCCATGCACACTCTAATTTCTGGTCCTAGCCATGCTGTTAGCCCTTGGGCACTCTGTTGCCTTGAATACTTGACAGAAACTAAAAGCCTAGAAATCCCATAACCCTGGAAAGCTTGGGACTACGGTTGCTGTTATAAGACTGCAGAAATGGAGATGATGTCCTTTCTTAGGGGGGCCCAAACAATGGGAAGTTGCTAAATCTATTGTGTATCTGATCATGGAACATCTAGCAAGTACCCTCTTGTTACAGCTTCAGACCTGAGATGAAACTACCTCTTAGTCATTGTCAGCTGTTCTAGTTTGAGACCCAGCCCGAAAGCAGTTCCTTCCCGTTAACAGCTGTACGGTGGCAGATCAGTGTTTGCATGCTTGTTTCAAAAGGTGTAATTAACCACAGATAAGACTTTTCTCCTGGGTGCTGTTCAACATCTGGGACCTTCCCTGCTGTGGCCTGAACATGCTTCCATTTATGAACAGATTTTTATTGAGGAAGCTTTTTGGCTTGGGTCGTCTTGTTTGTTTTTTTTTTTTTTTTCCCTTAGACACAAGTCCAGTTCCTTTTGATGAAGTCTGAGTTATTTTATTTCTTTAGTTACACTTCTTATGAGGTAACCAGGGCTTGGATCAGAATGGCCAAGTGCCCTTCAGTACGTGAAATTCTAGAAGCTAGAGGAAGTAAAGGCATTTGTTTGTTTTCCATACCCTGGTCAAGGGCGTTCCCCTGGTGGCCATGCTGCTCTCTCCCTGTAATTGAACAGGCTAAAGCCAGTCTCTCTGGGAAATACATGCACAGCAGAAGGCGAATGCTGAAATATGACTCTCCTTGGGTTTATTTTTCAGAGTCCCCTAGAAGAAATAGCCACAGCTCTTCAAGCCTCGGTTCCAAGAAGCAGGTAATATAGAGCCCTCCAGCTCTGTTCAGCAGCTCAAAGCAAGGCTTTGCAGGGATAGTGAAGCAGTTGGAAAGGGGAAATCCCTTTTGCTGGTCAGAGATTTCTTAGCCTCTGGTATCAGCTCAGTTAGACGAGTCCAAGTGATTGATGCACACTGAATGGAAAACTCTCAGAGATGCTGCACTGATAAATGATATTTACCACGGGACTGGAGTACCTTGGTCACTGCTTGCATTATCTAAGCGTTGAACTTACAAGGGGGTGAGTTGGGTTGCACGGATCTTTAGATTGTGAGGCCTGGCTTCAGTTTGTCTATTAAAAGCCAGGATGGTGGTAAGAGGCCTAAAATACTGTACGCTGCTTATCCTGGCTGGCATCTGCTTCCTGAACTGCTCAGCCGGTAAGTGAGCTGAAGAGGTGGAGAACCAGAACACACTCTAGAAACCACATCATTCTTAAATAAGCCTGCAGCTAGTATTGAAAATATAAATACGCTTTCGGGATGTGCCAGGGTTGGTGTCTCCTGAGTGAATCCTCCTTGCTTGCCCCTTTTCTGTCTGATGCCAGTTGTTTGGAGCTGGGTCTGTTGGATTTTCCATGCAGTGAAAAAGCATGGTGCATGCCAGTGGCACCACTTACAGAGTTTGTCACCTGGTAGCATTTGCCTTGTAAAGGCTCCAAAATCTGATACCTGCAGTAACCACCTTTCTGACAAGTGAATGGCTGTTCACTTTTATGCTACCTGTAACATCTTACAGTGTTTGCTTTCTTGTGGTTCACCTCTTCCCTTCTACTTGGCCTCCGGTCACTGAAATTCACAGTGCCCTCTCCTTCTACGAGCCGCAGGTAGTTAGTTCTTTTTACTTGTATGAACGTTGCATAGGGTATGTAACTTCCATACTCTCTCCATGATTACTTGGAGGATACAAGAGCAATAACTCCTTAGAATTTCCTGGGTAATCTACACTGTGATTTGGGAAACAGAACTAGTCCTGAACTTCAGCTATAGTATTTTCCTGGTATATAACCATTGTAACAATTCTTCTGGAATGGAGTGATCACTGGGTACCGGTGTGGAGTTACTGGCAAGGTACTTGTGCCTATGTACTATGTTATAAGAAGGTGCTGATAGTATGGATGTAAGGGGGACCAAGGAGGCTAAGAAGCCTTTAATGCAGAGCCCTGTGCCTTAAGAGTCATGGCACTCCTTGTTCTTCTTTTGCAGAGATGGACAGTTCAGGAAAGCGAGTGGATCAGAGAAGGAGTGAAGAAGTTTGGAGAAGGGAACTGGAAAATCATTTGCAAAAAGTTCCCCTTTGAGAACCGCACCTCGGTGATGATTAAGGATCGCTGGCGGACCATGAAAAAGCTGGGACTCCACTGAAAACAGCAGTTGAGGAACTCTTAGAGTGACGCTCACATTTCTCTCCAAAAGATGGACAAAGCAACAACTCCAATGGGAGGAAGTTTGTAGCCCCCTTCCTAGCAATGTGATAGGAATGATGTGGAGACTTCTTGTGGCTGCTTGGGAGAGCTGAATGCTACAGCTGGAAGAAGCAAAGTTTAACTAGAGCTCGGGAAACCTTCCTAATTCTTATATTTAGCTGAAGTCACTAAATTTATCTTTTATCTTTAAATTTGACTTTATCTGTCAACAGGAGCAACACAGCCTGAGTAACTATGGAAAGAGTCTAGTAAAAGTGCTACAATGCTGACATTTTGTAAATGTTCAGAAAGAGTGAGGACTCTGGCAGCCTTTACCCTGTGAGCATTAGAGCTGGAATCTGAGTGGACTGTAGCTGGGATCACAGCTTTCTCTCCTCAGATGTTGGTTGAATGGCAGGGTAATCCTGTCACCAACTGTTTTATCTATATTAATTTTCTTAAACCAATTGTGAATCACTTGGCAGATCGACTTTCTCCCTTTGCCTGTCAGCCCCTCCCAGAGGGGAAAGCAGTGTGTAGGCTGAGCTGTTGCACCGACAGAAGTCTGGTTTCTTGGCAAGGGGACTGGCATTTGTTTCCACATTTCTCTGCTTTGTACATTTTTATACTGAGTGAGGATTTCCTCCTCTACATTTTTTTTGATGCTTTAAAAAGAGATGTTTTGTCTTTGTACTCATTTAGTTTCTAGAATGTTTGGAGCCAGATGTCATCAAGTTAAAAGTTACAGTATTCAGTTGGTTTGACTTTTTTGTTTTGAGTTGCCTCCATTGCAAAATTCCCTTCCTTCTGTCTATTTCCTGGAGTAGTGCATTATCTCTGAAAGGTCTCTGGGGATCTCTGACAGGCATCAGACATGCTGTGCCTTCTAGTGCCATTCCGATCCATGTCTGAACCCATCATTTAAAATAAAGCAGATATAACAATTGCAACAAATTTGATTTGCCTCTCCCCAGCATTCCCTCCTGAGGTAAATATTCCCCCTTGGAAAGGGAGAAGCTTGGCATATCCCTGGGTCAGTGGCCTAGTGACAGCTTTGTGGGACACCCTGTTAACAACCAGAATTTCATCCTGCATTCACTTCCTGAGCCAGCTGAAGCCAGGAGCATTGCATCAGCAACTAACTGAATTAGAGTGCCAGAAAGTCTTGTACCCCTGTCCGGTGGGATGCTGCTGCTTATTAGGGATAGGTGGATTTCAGAGGCACTTATGTATCATCTTCCCCTCACTTCCACCAACACTCATGCATTTAATTTCCTTCAGTTCTAGTTGCAGAAATACCCCCACAGCAGGGGTCCTGGGAGCTGCTTCTGTTGTCATTGGTGCTGGGTAGAAGTCCCCTGCTGGTTTTAGCCGTGTCCTTTGGCACTGGCAGTTGCTGGAAGGAACTTTGCCAGAGGAACCTGCTGTCTGGATACAAGTGGCTCAAGTAACCTCTTTAACTTAGCTATTAGCCAGACTCTTTCTCCCTGCCCTTTGCCCTGTTTGTTTTATATTTTCTTCTGTTCTGAAACTTTCCCCTGTGCTTGAGTGGCCTGGCTGTGAAGCACTGCCTTTGGCAAAGTCTCAATAGAGCCATGGTTCCTGTTTAGTAGTTCCATTTGGGCCAGTTACAGTAAACCAGATTAATAAGTGTCAGTGGGAGAAACATGGGATGCTTTCTTCCTTGTGCCGTATGGGGCATGAGAATAAATATCATCCCACATCCAAAAATCGATACCAGCCCTTTGCCTCCCACTTGATGCAATAGAACACTTTCCAGCCAGTGGTGCCCCTTCCCCATTTATAGAGCGAGGACATTGCCATGGACTCCATAAGAGAAGAGAAGTCACAGCCAAAGAACAGGACATATCTTTAAGCAGCAGATGGGATGGCAGCATAAGGTAGTGAAGGATACACACAGCCCATGTAGCCAAGTCCCTGTCTCTTCTCTGGCATATTGCTGCTCTGTGATCACTATATTTTTTGTACTAAATAAAGTTTCTAGGAATGTTTTAATGCACTAATCACTATAATAGCATCCTTCAGACCATGGTGTAGGCTGTAGACAGAAGTCAGTGCAGGACACCCAGCCTGCCCCCAGAACAGGCAGTTCCCCAGGAAAGATCGTTTGTGCCTAGTGATGTTTCTTCAAAGTGGACTTCAGGGTTTTACAAAATGTTTCAGACTGTTAAGCTCTAATGAGGACAAACTGCACAGCTGCCCATGCAGGCCTGGTAATTGCACTGAGATTATCTTGAGGAGCTGAACCTTCAAGTGCCCCAGTGTTTGGATAAGTGCAGCTGTGTTATGTGCTGAAGGAAAAATGTTTGGTGAAAGCAGGGGAGTGAGGAGTGAAGTTAATGATTATCCCTTTGCATTCTGGGACCCAGGCTCCTGCTCTGCCCCAGCCAGAGTGGTGGAGGCTCACAAGGCAGCATGGTCCCACTCTTTCCTTTGGCTGTGATTGTGGGTCTGCTTAGTCTGACAGGCCCTGCCAGGAGCCCAAAGACAGAGCCTCTGAGTGGCTCCAGTGAGCAGCCTCTCTTCCGTGGAGCTGATCGCTATGATTTCGCCATTGTTGTCGCTGCAGGTGGCACAGAGTGCTTCTGGCAGTTTGCACATCAGAGCGGCTACTTCTACTTCAGCTATGAGGTGAGTTCTGGGGACCCGCTCCAAACAACTAGCTAAAGACTTCATCAGGCTAAATGATCTAACTGTCCCTTCTGGCTTCAGAATCTTCAAAAATGGTATCTTCTGTACCAACTTGCTGCCTTTCACTTTCAATGTCTGTTTGCTCTTGTATGCTGAGTGGACATGAATAGGAGTGCCCAATCTACCTTCTCCACGCCTCTATTTTGTACCTTCTAATGTCTCCTTTGAACTGAACAGTCCCATTCTTGTCCTCAAAACATCCATCCCTGCCTCTGAGCACCTCTGGTTTTGCTGTATCCCTTGAAGGAAGGTGACAAGTACTGTGTTCTATCCTGGTAGCACACAGGAGTTGACCTCTAGTCCAGTGCCCAATCTCTGGCAGTGGCCAGAGCCAGATACTTTAGAGGAAGATGGAAACAGCCTTGTATTAGGCAGGTGTGGGATGATCGTCCCGTCACCTCCCCACACACAGATGAGGTGTGTCTAATTCCTTAGAGATGGGTTTTAAATCCTGAAGC
The DNA here is from genome assembly GCF_007399415.2 of Gopherus evgoodei. NCBI lineage: Eukaryota > Metazoa > Chordata > Testudines > Testudinidae > Gopherus > Gopherus evgoodei. Next base: position 41,421,943 of record NC_044333.1, on the reverse strand, counting down.
ATGAGGTTTATTGTCTCTTCCAAAAGTTGTTAGCATTAACTAGAATAACTCTGGATATTCTTGTTACCCATAAATGCCCAATCCCTTTTTGAATCTTGCTAAGTTCTTGGCCACACTAACATCCTCTGGCAATGTGTTCCGCAGTCTGGTCTCAGGTGGAAGTGTTTGCTTCATGTTAAGTTTGCATTTTGCTCTTTTTTTTTTTTTTTTTCCACTGAATGTCCTCTATGTTAGGAGAGGGAGAACAGACGTTCTGATTTTTCTCAGCCATTTAAATATCCCCTTTTAACCTTCCTGACTTCCATTTTCACTCTTCATGCCATAGATTACTCTCCTTTCTATTGACTTCACTGGAGTTGGATTTCTTTCCCCTGAACAAGAGGGGGCTCAAATAATCTCTTCAACCTCATTAGCCAGACTCTTCCCCCTGCCCCCCCCCAGCTCACCTTCATGTTTATTTTGTTAAGAGGAGTTGCCTGCCTTCTAGTTACCTCACTCCAGGCTGAGTTTAAGGACTCTGTTTTTAGGGACTTTTTGATTAAATTTCTTTTAAACTCCCCCTTCCTAAAGGTTAAGGCCCCACCATGCTTCTCCTGGGGCCCTCCCCTCTGTTGAGGAAGCTTGAACTTGATTGTATTGTGGTGACTATTAGAGGTTCAACTAGTGATTACTTCAGGCAACTCCCGGCTTTGGCTTTGACCTCAGTGGAGAAGACCTTCTCCTGGTTCTGGAGAATGTGCTGTTTCAAAGGTTGCTAGGCAACTTGGCCAAGTTGGTAGTAGAGGGGCGAGAGCTAGTAGCCAGCATTCAGTGTTGGTTGGATTTTCACTGGGCAGGAGGTTCCACAGTGCCTGGACTCAGCTGAGCACTCACAACGAGACCTTCCTGTCCCCTGGGCTGCGAGTGGCAGGAGTATCCAAGGTCTCTTGCCATGTGGTTGTGTATTGCCAGTACTAGGTACTGGGCTCCCGCCTGGGATGGAGCCCTCTAATCCTCTTATCTTAAATCCTGTGACTTCCCAGCTTCTGTTTACACTGGGCCGATTGAAGTAGATGTGGGAGTTTGTGCCTGGCATTCTTGTCACTATTTGTGTTTATCAGCTGCTCCCTTTATCTGTGGTGCGTGTGGAGCAAAGCAGCTGGGCTGTAGGCAGAGGGGCTGGAGGTGTTCAAGGATTCTGCGGCTTGAGCTGGCATTCAAGCCCCAGGTGCTCCCGCCCTTCTCTGAGCCTGTTCCAAAGCAGGGAGGTGTGTGGCTGGGAGCACTGATTGCTGCATGCGGAAAGGGCAAGGAGGGCTGGTTTGGACCCTAACACAGCTCCTGCTGGGGACTGACTGTACCTAGAGGGAAGGGAATCCACTGCCCAGCCATGGAACGTGTTTGGGGGCCAGCCCTGTGCTAGCCAGATCTCTACTAGCCGTGGCATGGCTCAGTACACAAATGGTTGGGGAGAGAATTACATTGAACAGCGCAAAACTGGGCAAAATCCTTGGTGTCCTTGCACTGATGTGGGCAGAGGAAGAAGCAGACTCGGCAGTTCTCCTTGCCCCAGCCTTCCTTTCTGAGCCTGCGTACTCTGGAGCTAGGCCTGAGTGCACAGGAAACCATTCAGCTGCCAGGTGGAGGCTCTTATCTCTCATCCTGTAGAGTGGTAGCTTTCTCCCCATTTCACGGACAGGAACTGAACCATCCAGCGACACGCTCTGTGGAGAGCCAGGACTTTCCCAGTCCTGTGCTTGTTCCTCCAGATGGTGCCTCTGCATAGCTTGTCTGGTTTGCTCAGGATGCTGCGGCTCCTGTAAACTTGTGGGCAGCCACTTGAGGTGAGTTTAGCTGTGTAGTTGATGCTGCTGAGAACAGGCATGGGCTTTGCTGCCTTTATAAGCAACACAGCCCAATCTGTTCCCATGGGAATTTCCGAGGACAGCACCAGTCAGGCTTGTTGTGATGGAGTAGGGACTGTCTGTGTGGGGAGTGGGAGAGCAGGGGAGGACTTTAGGGGATGGACGATGCCAGAGCCTGTAACCTGAGCTAGGTAAGGGAGGGGAAAAGGTCAACCCCTTTGCCCGGGAAGGGGACAAAGGAAGGGAGTGGCAGGAGGGAAGCAGTTTGAGTTTGGGCTTGGGGCTGTGTGGGTGGAATTCAGGGTATCCTAGCTAGGATCCAAGCACCCTGAAAGCCCAGAAGGACTCGGTGGAGGGGTCCTGACTGTGCCTGCAAGCTCTGCTGTAACCTGTGTTCCTGTTGTCCAATAAACCTTCTGTTTTACTGGCTGGCTGAGAGTCACGTCTGACTGCAAAGTGGGGGTGCAGGACCCGGTGGCTTCCCCAGGACCCCGCTGGGGTGGATTCGCTGTGGGAAGCACACGGAGGGGCAGAGGATGCTGAATGCTCCAAGGAGAGACCCAGGAGGTGAAGCTGTGTGAGCTTCTTGCCCTGAACAAGTCTGCTCCAAGGGAGAGGAGGTTCCCCAAAGTCCTGCCTGGCTTGGTGGGGAGCAGTTCCAGAGCATCGCCCGGTGACTCCGTGACACTTGTTCTTTGCTAGAACTCAGAGCTGCACCCAAAGTTCCTTATTCTGCTCATTGTCTCTTGGCTTCAGGTACAACGGACTTCGGGAATTGGACATGACAGACATGTCTTGGCCACTGCAAACGATCCCAGTGGCCTCCAAATGGGCACGTCCCAGGATGTACGAGGACAGATGAACTTCCCAACCAAAGAGACAGGTTCTTGTCAGCTCTGCTATGTCTCTGGCCCATGTGAGAGCTGCACTACTCCAGTCCAAGGGCAGCCTGCAGATCGTTAGTGATCTGAGCCATAGTCCTGTTAGTCTTGCTAGACACAGCATGTGAGATCCCGAGCTCGGAATTTGACTATACAGGCAACCAAGCTTTTCTGCAGCTGCTAAGCTTGGAGAGATCATGTCTCTGCTGCAGAGAAGGGGTAAATGGGAGCTAACAGAGCAGAGGATTTGGGGTAATGTCTGACTGTCACAGCACCTGCTGCTCTCCTCTGATGCTTTGAACCACTTCCCTCTACAGGTTTTTACCAGCTGTGCTTGAGCAATCAGCTCAACCATTTCGGTGTCGTTCAGGTTTATCTCAACTTTGGTGTGTTCTATGAAGGCTTTGACCTGCAAAACTCAGCAGACATGGAAAGGAAGAAAATTAATGACACGCTGGAGGCAATTGAGGTAATGTTTTATTTGCACTGTCAGCTCCCCTGGAATCAATTGCAGGGCTGAGGCAAGCTCAAACGGGCATCTTGGTTTTGAAAATGAGGTGCATGGAAGTAAATGGGGAGCTAAGGAGAACTGCTGCTCCTAGGGAACATACATGGGGCAGCAACTGGAGTAGTGTTAAACCAGTCAGACACTTGGCTCCGGAGAGAGCCAGGAATGAGGGGGTGTCACATTCTGGGGTGCAATCCAGATCAATGAGTAGCTGTGTCACTGCCTGCCCTGTAGCCCTTGGGGCCTCACAATGCTTTGCTGCTGTAGCTTCCAACCTGGGCCAACCAAACAACATGCAGATCACACCTTGACTGTGTATAGCCAACTGGCCCAGTAGCCTATTGGCAACACTCCAGTCACCTTCTGGCTTGGTTACTACCTGCAGGGTGACCCCAACACACCCCCAGTCCTGAATTTTCCCCAAAATGTGTTCTGTGCTGTCCAGCCCTCTGCTGAGCAGTTCAGGTATCAGAACTCCATTGCCCCTCAATACTCAAGTTTGCTATCTTGAGTTACCCAAACAATTCAGTTCAAACACAGCATTGGATTAGTTCTGATTGTAGTTAAAGAAACTCATTTTATTTTTTAAAGACATTTTAGGTGAGTACAAGTATAAGGCATTAAAGTCAGAAATGGTTACAAGAAAACAAGATAAAGCACTGTCTAATTGCTAAAACTGAACAAGCTAGACTTGGTTGAAGATAAAATCCTTAGCAAAACTGCTGACCAAATTCTCAGGTCAGGATCTCTCCTAAAGTCAAAGGACTGGCTCCTTTGTCACCTTGGTGAGAGCGGCAGGGAGAGCTTTGGGTGGTTTTGCCCCTTGCTTTTATAGTCCAGCCCCCTTCTGAAGTGAATTCTTCTGAGGATTAACCCTCAAAGCAAAGTTTATTCAAACTCTAAAGGTGGCGACATGGAGACTGGTGGTGAAAGTGGCTCTATGCTCATTCTTCTCCCCAGTATATGCTGAAATTCAGCTTGTCTCCTGCCATTTTCCCCCTTTTGTTGTCTCAAGGACCCTGTTTACTCCTTGGATCTAAATTGAGGTGTGCACATTCCTGTGTTAAACAGGTCTGTTCTAAACAACTTTTGCCCAGCCATGGCTGTGCTATCACCACCGTACTGGGGAATTCATAACTCTACATATCATGTTGCTGTGTACATCTCACCAGGATATTGACAAGCAAGTTATTAACTTCCAGATACTTCACAGGGCCTATGTTCAACACATAGTACGTGTAGTGTGTGAATACAGTGGTGCTTTTGGCCACGGGGTTGGGTGAAAACAGGAAGGGTGGCTGAGGGAGAGGTTTAAGTGAGTGGGGCATGTGAAGTTGGATGGGGCTGTCTGCCGGGGATCTGGATGGAGTGCAGTCGTCAGGCTCCTGTTCTGCTCATCATTCAATCCCAAATGGTGAAAGATCTGTTCCTGCAGGCTCTGGGGGAGATCTGCAGGGCTTCCATTCTTCCCCTTACTGGTTCTCATAGGAACTTAGCAACTGCTGTACCAGATCAGCCCAAAGGTCCCTCCACCCCTGGATCCTGCCTGACAGTGGCCAGCACCAGATACTTCACAGGAATATTCAAGGAACCTAGCAGAAGGCAGATGTGGGATAATGTCCCCACAAAGGTTTTCATCCCAACCCCCCTCACTAGAGGTTGTCTGAAGCCCTGAAGTACATAGTTAAAGCTCTTCCAAAACAATTGGCCAGATCCAGTGGATACCATTGTTCATGCTAAGTCCTTGGCCTCAGTGATACCTGGTGGCATAGAGTTCCACAGTCTAATTGAGGGTTGGGAGAAGGATTTCATTACCTGTGCTTGTGCTCATTGCAGGAGAGCACCCGTAAGCTGCAGGCCCATGTCTTCCACATGTGGCGCTTTTATAACTTTGCCCGGATGAGGAAAGCAGCTGACTACTTCATCCTTCAGTCCAACTATAACTACGTGAACTGGTGGTCACTAGCTCAGAGCCTCATCATTGTCCTCTCGGGTGTCCTGCAGCTGTATTTCCTAAAGCGGCTCTTCAATGTCCATCCCACTACTGCCACCAACAAACCGAGGTGCTAAGGCCTCTGGCCTACACCGCTGCTGGACCCATGCAGCAGGAAGGACCAAAGGACAGGCCTGTAACACCACAGAACACACTGAACTCCATCTCATCCTTTCTCCCCTCTGCCTCCATGGAAGAAAGGGAGATCCTGCCTGTGGAAGGAGCGGGACAGGGATTTTTCAGGAACAGAATTCCCCTTAGTGCCCTAGTGTCCAGCTGGCTCTTTATTCTCTACTCAGCCTCTAGTACAAGATTCATTTGGGGGGAGGGAGAGAGGATGGTTCACTGCTAGTTTAGGCCTAATCTGTCCAATGGTCTAATAGTGAAATGGCTTGAAAATCATGTTCACGTATTATAAATAAAACACACAGTTCATACCATGCAAGCACTGTCCTGTCTGAATCTACCCTCCTCTAGGAACCAGGGCTGCTCCCTGCTGCGGAAGCCACTGCTACAGCACTCACCTACACTGCTTCTGCTTTGCCCTGGTTGTGTGGTCATGTCCTCCTCCAGTGGCACAACCCTGTATGCTCCCACTCCTGCTGGACTTGGGTCTCTGTTGGGGAAAAAGGCAGAAACAACCCTGGGGGAGGGGAGGAATCACTCTATTCCTGTTAACTGAAACAGTTGTGTTCACCTCAGTCTCCTGCTACACCCAATTTCCAGGTTGCCCTAGCACCCATGGAGGGAGTAGGTAGCTGCACTAAGGTGATCTACCCCCCTCAGCAGCTACTACTGAGAACTGCCTTTAGTCTGGGCAGGGCTTAGGACCAGGTAGCTGAGTTCTTTCACGAGGTCACACCAACATGGTTTTTATTAGATAGAAAACAAGTTTTATATAATCCTTGTCTCCTCTTCAGGCTAGGACAAGCACTCCTCAGAGCTCACAAGAGTATGACTAAGTCACAGGTAGACTGGTCTGTAATCCTCCACAGCAGCCTGTAGAGCTGCTCGCTGCTGCTGTGAATTCTGATTTCACAACATGCTCCATTCTTGGCATGTGCAGCTGGCAGCCCTTTAAGTAAGTGTCTCCTCATGCCGCACGTACTCCCCAACATCAGCCTGATGAAACACTACGATCGCCATGGGGTCCACTTTCCGACAGTCCTGGGTAGACTTCGCCGCTACTCCAAAACCCTGAGGAATTAAGAATAGTGAAACTCAGGCACCCGCTTGTATCAATACCACTCTGCTCAAAGCAAGTTCATCACCCTTGTCTGAAGAACAATCCACTCCCCTACCAGCACTGTCACTTACCAGGGGAACATCAGCCATGGAATACACCACCACTCCCTGGTACTGAGCTGTGTTCTCGGTGATGCGGCCTAGGCCAGATTTCAGCACGTGGTTCCCATAAAGGAAGGACTGTTCTGCGCCAGGTTTCACCCACACTTTATACTGCAAGAGAGAGGCACTCATCCTCAGGAGGCACAGCAGTTGCTCACCCAGATCTTCACAAGTTAAACGAATTGCTGAACATACAGGGTTATTCCTCTTACAACTGGGCACAAGGGTAGAGACACAGGTGATCCCACCTTATGAAGCAAGGCTCAAGTAGCGTATCCGGGGCATGGGAGACAACAGGGACAACCTGAAACAGTCCATTGTTTCCTTTTGTTCTTCATGCAGCTATGTAAGGGGACCAGAGCCTGAGGCTAGCAGGGGTTAGTGCCAGGGAAGCAGATTACTTCATGCAGCTAGGTGGAGCCCCAGTATAGGGTGAGCCAGAAAGCAGACACTTGAGACTGGAGAGCTCCAGGGCCACAAGGGGAGCGAGTAGGGAGGGAAATACTAGCAGTAAGTAGTTGTGAGTAGCACCTAAAGATCCCAAACAGGATCACATCCCCACTGTCCTGGGCACTGTACAAATCTATCAGACACACTCCATGCATACAAGCTTGAGACACAGGGTAGGGGATATGGGTAACACAAGAGCAAATGAGTACAAAGAACTGGTCCCTCTTGGTTAGCTACAGGGGCTGCAGACATATTACAACCTTCCCCTAGCCCCTCACCAGCAACATTCCCTCTAATTTTTTCCATCCAAGTGCAGAATAAATGTTATGTGCAGATGTGCACCAGTAGGAACAAAATACCTAAATATATTTTTTAAAAAGTTAAATAGGGATAATTACTCTAGCCAGGACAGGTTAGGCATTTTAGAACTCACACTTAAATTAATTCTTTCAGTAGTAAGACAAAAAAGTGATGAAATGCATAGACCAGTCAAAACACTAAAATAACACACTTTGAAAGAATAACAGAGAATATATGTGCATTGCAAGAAGTAACAATATAAATATATGTTGGGAGGTGCATGACACAGACGGTGTGTGTACTGGCTGCTAGGAAATTTTTTGAGAGATGCTCCATGCTGTCTTTACAGCACTCACAGAAAGCTCTCCTGCTCTGTCCTGAGCCTTGTTGTCTCCTCTCCTCTCCCCTGCCCTGCTCTGTGGAGATGGGGCACATGGGTGGGGAGAGAGACAGAGACTGTGTGAGCTGGCTGCTGGGGAAGGCTCAGAAACAGTGCACTCTCTCTTTTAGAAAGGCATTCAGTCACTCACCCTTTCCTACACAAGCTCTGAGTCCTGAGCCAGGCTGTGTCCCCTCGGCCCTGCAGAGATGGGGTGCTGGGGAAGGGGGATCAGCACCCTCCTCCCCCACCCTGGCTCTGCTCTGCACAGCCAACAGGAGGGTCCTGGGAGCAGCTGCAGAATGGAGCAAGGTGTGAGTAGGGGCACCTGAGCACATGCTGCCACTGTGCTAATCAGCTGAGCAGCACTTAAATCGCTCCTGGGCTGCTCAAGTGAGCAGCTTACAGGGAACACAGCACACCAGCGCTGCTAAACATGACCAAGGATCAGGTTGCTGCCTGAAAGCTGCTCCTTAGCAAGCCTCTCACCTTGGCATAGGGAGCAAGGTAATCCAGGGCAGTGACGTGGAGCCGGAACTTCGCGGTCTTGGTGAACTTCCCAAAGCAGGTGCCCAGTGCCACCAGCTTGTCCCCAGGGATACTGGTCGCCACCTTCAAGATTCTCTCACTAGGAAAGAGCAAATGCAGCCAACATGTGATTAGTTCTCAGAGAACCTCAAGACCTAAAAGAGAAAGTTTAACCAGCACCAGGCACCCCACTGTTAGCCAGAGGCACCGATGGGCAGGGCATGAAGAGCTGCAGTCCCAAGAAGCATCAGCCCCGCACTCTCCAGGAAAGGCCCAGGAGACAGAGCGCCCTGGGGCCAATCCCTGCCCTGAGGCAGCAGGGGCCCAGTCTGCAGAACTGGTCACTTCAATGGCAGCTGCGGAGCCTGCGCTTGTGGCCGGGGACTCTGCAGCCCGGCTGCGCCACCCACCTGACGTAGTAAACGCGGTCCTTGTGCAGGCGGAAACAGTAGGAGCCGTCGGGCCGGTCCACCAGCAGCTGGATGTTCTCGCCGATGCTGCGGGGAGAGAGACCATGAGCGGTGGGCCCTGGGACAGGCCACCGGGGGGGTCACCAGCCCCCCTGCCAGGCCGGGCCCACGCCCAGCCCCCGGCCCAGCCGCCCCTCCCCCTCCGGCTACCCCAGCCCAGCCCCCTCTCGGCCCAGCCGCCCCCTCCCCCCCCGGGCCAGCCCCCTCTCCGCCCAGCTGCCCCCTCCCCCCCCGGGCCGGCCCCATCTCCGCCCAGCCGCCCCCTCCCCCCCGGCTACCCCAGCCCCCAGCCCAGCCGCCCCCTTAGCCCCAGCCTCCCCCCCCGGCTACCCCAGCCCCCAGCCCAGCCGCCCCCTCCCCCCCCGGGCCAGCCCCCTCTCGGCCCAGCCCCCCCGCGTCACCCCGCCCCCCTCACTATTTCGCGAGCTTCTCGAACAGGGCCCGGGTCTCCTCCTGCGTGAGGGGCCGCATCGCCGCACCCGGCAGCTCCGGGCTCGGTCAGGGCACGGCGCCACGTGGGGGAGGGGAAAGCCCGGAACCGGAAACGGCCCTGGGCCAGTAGAGCGTCCTCCGCCCCGGGGGTGGGGCCACAGAGTCCGGCGGTCGCGGCGGGCCCCGCGCTCCGGGGCTGGGTTCGCGGCGCTGTAGGGGGCGCTAGACCAAGTCTCTCCAGAGCAGTAGAGTTGCCGAGCGGCGGGTAGAGTGTCCCCCACCATAGAGTCCTGCGTGCCGTGGCGCTCTCCCCAAGATGGCGGCGGCCGGCGCGGCGCTGGAGGAGGCCAGCCTGCTGGCCTGGCTGTTCCGCGGGGCGCCGGGGCCGGGGCCGGGGCCGGAGCTGGCCGGGTACCTGGCGGAGCTGGCGGGGCTGGGGCTGGAGGCGCTGGGCCGCGAGCCGGGCCGCCTGGCCGAGGAGCGGGCGCTGGCCGCCGCCCAGACGCGGCACTTGGCCTTCGCCCACTACAAGACCTTCATCCGCTCGGCCGAGTGCACCAGCGAGACGGGCCGCGGCTTCGGGGGCATCGAGCGCGGCCTGGCCCGGCTCCTGGGGCGGCTGCCCGGCTTCCAGGAGAGCTGCAGGTGGGCCCGGGGGCGGGGCCGCGGGGGGTGCAGGGGGCGGGGCTGGGGGCGGGGCCGCGGGCCCGGGGGTGGGGTTGCAGGGGGCGGGGCCTTGGGCCCGGGGGTTGCAGGGGGCGGGGCCTTGGGCCCGGGGGGTGGGGTTGGGGGCGGGGCCGCGGGCCCTGGGGGCGAGGGCAGGGGCGGGGCCTGGTGGAGATTTGCGCGGGGCTGAGTTCTCCTTCCCTCTGGCAGGAGCTTTTTGCGGGACGCTGAGGAAATCGCCTCCAGCCGCCGCATGAACAGCCTGACCCTGAACCGGCACACGGAGATCCTGGAGATCCTGGAGATCCCGCAGCTGATGGACACCTGCGTCCGTAACAGCTACTACGAGGAGGCGCTGGAGCTCGCTGCTTACGTGCGCCGGCTGGAGAGGAAACACTCCTCCATCCCAGTCATCCAGGTTTGTCCCAACAGTGCTGCCCATGCTGGGGGCTGCAGCCCCTGGGCATGGGATGAGCTCCTCAGATGGTGGCTGGCTGGGTCAGCTGGCCTCCATGCAGCGGGTGGGGTCTTGGTCCGAGAGGAGTGTGGTTTGGGGGTGTAATGTTTGCGGCATGGAGCGTGAGGCTGTGGAGGACTGTCTCCTAAATGAGGTCTCTCTCTCCCCCTGCCTCTAGGGTATTGTGGACGAAGTGCATCAGTCTTCACAGCTGATGCTGAATCACTTGATCCAGCAACTGCGCACTACTATCCAGCTGCCAGCTTGCCTGCGTGTCATTGGCTACTTGCGGCGCATGGATGTGTTCACGGAGGCCGAACTGCGCATCAAGTTTCTGCAGGCCCGGGACGCCTGGCTCCACTCCATCCAAGCCTCTATCCCTGATGACGACCCCTATTTCCACATCACCAAGACCATCGAGGCCTGCCGCGTCCATCTCTTTGACATCATCACACAGTATCGCGCCATCTTCTCGGATGAGGAGCCGCTGCTGCCTCCCGGCGAGCATGTGGTCAATGAGAGTGCCATCTTCCATGGCTGGGTGCTGCAGAAGGTTTCACAATTCCTGCAGGTTCTGGACAGTGACCTCCAGCGGGGAGTGGGCAGCCGCTTGGACTCGCTGTTGGGTCAGTGCATGTACTTTGGCCTGTCCTTTAGCAGGGTGGGAGCTGATTTCCGGGGCCAGCTGGCCCCAGTCTTCCAGCAAGTTGCATTTGGCACTTTCAAGAAGGCGATTCAGGAAGCAGTGGACAAATTCCAAGATGAGATGAACTCCTACACGCTGATCTCTGCTCCTGCTGTCCTGGGCAGCACCATCCCTGTGGCAGTGCCAAGCACCCAGCCAGGAACCCTGCAGCCTCCCATGGTGCTGCTGGACTTCCCACCTCTTGCCTGCTTCCTGAACAATATTCTGGTTGCCTTCAATGACTTGCGTCTCTGCTGCCCTGTGGCTCTTGCCCAGGATGTAACAACTTCCCTGGAGGTTGCCCTGGGCAAGGTGAGGCAGGCACCTGACAGGGCAAGGCCGTTTCTCTCTATTTCAGCAATTTGTACCCGGCTGTCAGAATGCCAAGGATAGATCTTGCTGTTTCCTTCTGCACCCACTTCCTGTTGGCTGAATGAGCCCCTTTCTCCTCCCCTGCATTTCCCCTACAATTGGGCAACTGAATCAGACTCGGGGTCCAGCATCAGAAGATGAACTGTGTAGGGCAAGGTGGTGTGTCAGTGGCTGCTCTCCAGGGCCAGTCCCAGCACTCTGAGCAGCTTGGGGAATGTGGGGCTGTTTGGTGCTGCCGCCAAGGGTGGAGGTAGCAGGATGAGGAACTGAAAGTGCTTACGCGCTCACTCTCTCTCTCCTTCCTGCAGGTGACTCAAACAATCTTGGCTTTTCACCGGGCAGAGGAGGCGGCTTTCAGCAGCCGGGAGCAGGAGCTTTTTGCTCAGTTCTGTACGGTGTTTGTGGAAGACCTGCTCCCCTATCTTAACCGTTGCCTCCACGTGCTCTTTCCCCCAGCCCAGATAGCACAGACCCTGGGTAAGAATTCCTTCTTCCCTCAGCAGAGAAGTATGAGGGAAGTGCCTGCTCTCATGCAGAGCCAGGGCATATCTGCTGAGCAGGGTGAGTCCCAGAGACCCTTGTCTTGGACTCCTTCACTGCCCTGCTCTGGTTCCCATGGGACATCCGTTGGCTGGAGTGCCTAGAGCTCCCCCAGTGAAGTCCAACAGTCCACAAGGATCCCTGCCTGCGCTGTGTGATGTTGTCACTGTCTCCATGTCCCTTTCCAGGTGGGCTCTGGGTGAGTTAACTCTCTGCTCTCTTGGCCAGGTGTTCCTCCCACTCAGCTGCACAAGTATGGCAGCCTTGGCTGTGTGGACGTCAATGTGATCAAGGAGCCACTCGCCTTCGTCCTGCCAAAGAGAGACGCCATGTTCACTCCAGATGAGAAGGAACTGGCCCAGGAGAGCCTTGCACCTGCACCAGAAATTCCAGGGCCAGAGCAGGGAGTGGAACCTAGTGTGCAGCTGCCTCCGGTGGCTGGAGAGGAGAGCAGCGTGAACACAATGGCTGTTCTGCAGCCTGATGTCCCAGTAGCCACAACCTAACAGAGGGAGGGGACTGCCCCAGCCTGCCCACCGTGCTGTGTGCATATACTGAGTGATTCTGGCCTCTGCAGAAGCCTGTGGGAGTCTTGCACGTAGCAGCACTGGTATTGAACAGTGGCACTGCATGTGGGGTGTGGATGGAGATGAGCAGCAGCACTGGTATTGAACAATGGCACTGCGTGTGGGGTGTGGATGGAGATGAGCAGCAGCACTGGCTGTGGCTGCTGATGGGAACTGTACAGAGGGTTACAGGCTGCATCAGCTGTAACTGCTTCCTTGTCTTCACTGTAACCGTCGCGTGTGGGCAAGGGCCCCTGCAGGTCTCTTGGGCTGGGCCTGCGTGGAAGGAGGCTGGACCCAGGCCCTCTACAGCCTGTAGTAGAAAGAGAGTCAATGCTTTCTGATATGGAGAGCAGGTTCAATGATGTAAATACCTCTGAGAAAGGCTGATCATTGTGTACATAAAGCTCATTTGTGTGTTCGGTGCTGTGCCTGCTTCCCCCTCCAGCCTTGGCTGCAAGCAGCTGCTAGGGGCTGTCATTTCCCTCCGCAGCCTGACAAGGCCTCAGCTGTTGAAGATATTCACAGATGCTCAGCTGCTGCTTTTACCCCCTCTGAGCTTTGGGCTCAAACCTTGGGTAGCTCAAGAGGCAACGGCCAGTGTATTTTGCACTGCGGGGAAGGAGGTGCAGTGGCGTACAGGCCATCTCAGGGCATGGCTGAGTGGGGTACAAGCTGGAGCTGGCACTTGGAAGGCTCTCAGGTGCCTCTGGGTTTTTGTTTTTTCTTTCCATGTGCTCGCTGCGTGAATGGAGAACTGGCTTTCTGGAACCTTCAGCTTGGGGCTCAGTCCAGGTGGGAAGGCTTGTGCCCCCTGTGCTGCCGGGGGGTGGGTTCAAGCAGAGGGTGGTGGAGGGCTGGTAGTTGAGGGCTTGGAGCAGGGCTGGGGCAACTGGAGGGCGAGAAGCATGAATGTGGGGCCTGGGGCATGCCCCTCCCCTGCCTCCTCCCCTCCCTTGGAAAGTGTAGAGCCCTGGGTGACATGGGAGGTGGGGAGAGGCCACCCAGCAGCCTCTGGTCTATGGAGCAGATCTATCCCCGACCTGCTGTTGTGTCAAGGGATGTGACACCCCATTTCCCCACAGTGGGGGGCAGGGGCCTGGATGAATCTCCTTGCAGCCCCCAGAGACCATGGCAGGGGGCTGCTCTTGCTCTCCACAGGGGGGTGCCCTGCAGTTGCCCTTGTCTGCCGCAGTGCCTCAAGTGGGGGAACGCTGCAGCCCCCAGGCTGGACCTCCCCTGCCCCCCCCGTCCCGGAGTGGTTGCAACCCCCCTGCAAACCCCTCTAATCCCTGCCCCCGCCCTTGGCTTGGAGCCGGTGACCCCGCCCTCCCCCGCCGCCGGGGGCTGCGCTCTCCCCTGGTCCCTTAGGAGACTACAACTCCCGGCAGGCGCCGCGGCGGGGCTGGCGGCTCGGGCGCGGGAGCCCCTCGTGCCCATGGCCGCGTGCGGGGCCAGGCCGCCCTTCGCGCAGGTGCGGAGCCGCTGGGGCCCGGCCTGGGCCGGAGCCCGCCCGAGCTGCTCGGCGTCCCCCTGGGGGGCCCTGCGCCGCGCGCTGCTGCCGCCCGTCTGCCAGGCGGGACACCCCTTGCTGCGGGCGGCGGCTGCCGCCGTGGACCCCGCGCTCATCGCCAGCGCCGACGTGCAGCGCCTGATCCGGACGCTGGTGCGGGTGATGCGGCGGCTGCCGTGCGTGGGGCTGAGCGCGCCCCAGCTCGGGGTGCCCCTGCAGCTCTTCGTGGCCGAGCTCCCCGAGCGGCTGCACCTGGCGACCAGCCCGAGCCTGCGGGAGGCCCGGCAGATGGCCCCGTTCCCGCTGAAAGTGTTCGTGAACCCGGCCATGCGGGTGCTGGACTCCCGCCTGGTCTCCTTCCCCGAGGGCTGCGCGAGCATCGCGGGCTTTGCCGCCTGTGTGCCCCGGTTCCAGGCGGTGCAGGTGTCAGGTAGGCGGGGCAGCCCCGGGCCTCCCTGCCGGGACTGCAGCGCGCAAAGCCAGGCCCGCCCGTCACCAGGGCCGGTGCAACTAGGATGGGGGGGGGGGGCGGCATTTTCTTCGGCCGCTCCGATCGCCGCCAGCATTGAGGCGGAGGGAGCTGGGGCCGGGGAGCGCAGCGAGCGCCGCCTGCAGCAAGTAAAGGGGGCACCCAGGGCAGCTCCGCCCCCAGCTCACGCCTGCTCCCCCTCTTCGCCGAGCCCAGCGTGGCTGCTTCCCTTGGCCGGCCTCCCAGGCTTGGGGCACCTAAGCTGATAGGCGCCGCAAAACAGGGAGGTGGAGGCGGGGCAGGAATGAGCTGGGGAGGGGGGCGCCTTAGGGCAGAAGGGGAGACCCCTCAGGGCGGGGGCTCAGGGATGGGGGAGGGCGCAAGGCGGAAGTTTTGCCTAGGGCACGAAACTTCCTTGCAGCGGCCCTGGCCGTCACACTGCAGCGGGCCTGTCTCGTAGCACCCCAGTGCCAGGCCTGGCCTGCTACTGCCTCCAGCCCTCCGCACTGGCTCCCGCTCCTCTTCCTGCGTGTCCCAGCCCCCTCGGCTCCCCCCATCACCTGGTCTGTGCCACGCATCACCTGCCTCAGGCCTCCCCCCACACACACCCCGTTTCCCTCCCCCCAGCCAGGCCTGTCCCCTCCCCGCCCAGTCACCCACGCACACCAGCCGTGTGGCAACAATTCCTATTTCTGGGAAGCCCTGATTATGTTCAGCCACATATATTCACGCTGGCCACAGACAGTGTGCTGGCATTGAGTGGCCTGGCTTGGCATTCTGGCACATTGAGTACATCCCCCATAGTCTGGCAGGAGCCCCATATCTCTGAATCCCATAGCTGGGGATGGACTGAGGTCTTTGATCCTGGTAAGCTGTGCAAGTGGCAGGAATTCATGCTGGTGTGGGGGACACCACACTACCGTTAGGCAGGGCCCAAACACCCCCCCTTGCATGTGAGCAGCTCCTAGGCAGGGTAAGGCAGCTGGCCTTGCTGGTGTTATACATGCTGTGCTTAGCCAGAGGGGTGATTGGTGACAGCTGTATTGGAAGTGTGGGGGCCTGATGCTCAGCTTCTCACCTGGGCCATGTTTGCTTCTGTAGGCCTGAATGAGGCAGGAGATGCCGTTTCTTGGCAGGCAAGCGGGTGGGCAGCCCGCATCCTCCAGCATGAGATGGACCACCTGCAGGGCATCCTGTACATCGACAAAATGGAGAGCCGGACCTTTGTGAATACATGCTGGACGGAGCTGAATGACTGAGCCCCTCACGTGCTGCATCATGGACAGCTGGACTGACTGGCTTAGGTTGGGGTGTGCCCTCCACTCTGACCAAGGGCACGATGGCTGTGCTGGGAGTCTCTGGCAGCAGGTGGTAGCTCTCCCACCGACAGCAAGGGAAATAAATGTGTTCCACAGCTCAGCTGCAGTCTGAGAGTTCTGAGGGCCTGTGGCCAGGTGGGGGCCCACCCTCCCTTTCCCTCTGAGGCTATGGCTAACCCCCCTGCTGGGAGCCAGAGCAGGCAGACAGGTGCATCTCCTGTGCTTTCCTAGCAGCCCCTGCCTAGGGCTGGCCCCTGGCTGCATGGGGGAGTCCTGCCACGCAGGTTCAGTTTAGCCCAGCACTTGGAGGGGTAGTTTTATGATGTGCACCCACAGGGCCCAAGCTGAGAGTAACTTGTCTTCCCTTCTGTCAATGCGCTATGTGACACCGAGGCCTTAAGGGGAATGGATGTAGCCCTCCCTCCTGTCAGCAGGAACAGTCACCTCCTGCTGGGAGAGGTGGCTGAGGGGTACCACACTAGTGCTGGTGCTGGCGCCCCCAGCTGGTTGCTACCGACAGCACCAGGCCGCTGTAGCAGGGACCAAACACACTTGCTGAGCCACAGGCCAGGGAGACTCATTCAGCTTTATTACAGCAAACACAGAGAAAGTATTTCCCAATTCCAGCCTGGGTTCCTCCCCCGCCCCGGCAGCCTGCTACTGCCACCCACTCTCCCCTGCAAGTTGGACAAGGGCAGGCCACTTCCTGCTCGTGGGCTGGGCTCATCCCACTACTTGTGGCTGCTCGGTTCCCTCCAGGGCGCCACAGCCAATCTGCAAGAGAAGCCTGATGGGCAGCTCCCCTACGCGCGCCAGACTCTGCCTAGCAGAGAGCAGCTTTGTGGTGGACCCTAGCAGGGAGTCATCTCCCTGGGCAGGGGCTCTCTGACTGCAAGGCCTTCTAGCAGGAGTTCTCTTCCCTACTGAGAAGCCAGGCAGCAACTGCAGAAACCCACGGATGCTGCGAACAGGCCATCTTAGTGCAGAGCGGAGCGAAAAGTGGAGCTCTTCCCAAGAGCCACCGCTGCTGCAGAGATTTCGTTACAGACGCTGCCCAAGAGCTGCACACATTGAAACAGCCCCTGGAGCGCTGAGCTCCCATGTAAATCCAGCCTTCGGGGTGAGCTGTTTCCCTAAGGAGGCCAGTGGGCAGCCCAGGGCGCAGTGAGCAGCGTGGATGGGTTGGGAATTAAATTCACCTAAAAGGGCGTGAGATGAAGGTCATGGAGCTAAAAAAAAACCACATTCAGGTTACAGGTAGCCTATGGGTAAACTCCAGCCGTGACGCCCCTCTGCCCAGCCACTCAGCAGCCCTGCATTGGACACTTTTCCTGCCCAATCTGCACACATACACCCCACCCCCCAGCACCTCTCCTGTAGGCAGCTGGGCCAGCCGATCCACCCTCCCCGCCCTGCAGCAACCTGCCTGGCTGGGTTCTGAGCTGAGCCCCCAGATGTGATACTGCAACCCGACTAGGCAGCAGTGGGGGGTAGGATGGGGGAGACGGAGGTGGGACCTTAGTTAAGCACTGGGAGCCTCAGGCCGATGCAGGCGCCTTGTGCCAGGCACATCACCCACCTCCAGGCTGGCTACAAGCGTCCAAAAGGGATTGACAGTCAAACTGGCCCGGGGGGGGGGGAAGAGCAATTGCTGCTTTTCTCCCCCCCACTGGCACCTCAGGCTCTAGGACAGTGATTCTCAAATTTTTGTACTGGTGACCCCTTCCACACAGCAAAGCCCACCCTCCCTTATAAATTAACACCATTAGAAATGCTAGAGGCAAAGCAGGGGTTGGGGTGGAGGCTGACAGCTCGCGACCCCCCAGGTAATAACCTCCCGACCCCCCGTTTGAGAATCCCTGCACCAGGAGTCTCATTCCCCTAGCCCTGCATTGTCCCTGTTTTACACAGCTCCAGTGCTCAGTCTACCACTCGGGAGTTCCTGGCGCCCAGTCCTGTGCTCTGACCACTCTGCAGCACTCCTCACTCAGCCTCTCAAGCCTGGGCCCAGCTTCCCACAGATGGGGTTACCCCGGCCCTGGGCAGCCTCACCTGGCCCTCTGGAAGCACAGACCGGGAGGGGCAGGGAGTCTCACACTCCAAGGAGCTGGCTGCAGATCTGAGCACTTTGTGAGGCCACAAGCTTTTGTGCTCCAGCCAAGTGATCTGCCTGGCCCTGGTGGGGAAGGGGGCGCTCTGGGATCCTGCCCACAAACAGCACAGAGAGAACTGCCCCCATGAGCTCTGGAGCACAGCCACCACCCTGTTACTGCCAGCATGGCTGGCTATTCTGCCACTCGTCCCCGCAGGCCCATCTGGCTCCCACACCCAGCAAGTGCAGGTGGGGAGATCCCGGGAGCAGCAGCTGGTCACTGCAGTGGTAGCTGAGACGGCTGGGGGGTTGCTATTGAGTTTGGCCCAACAGCAGCCAGGGCGTGGGATTAGCTCATTAGGCTAACGCCTACACAAAGCTCCTCAGCTCCAGTGCTGGGGCTTGGCACTTGGCTACTCCTAGGAGAGGGGAATCAGGCACAGGACAGGGAAGTACAGGAGCCAAGGGGCTGCGGATTGTCACTCCCCCTTTGGAGGACGTAGCCCTCAGATCTTCCCCTCCCCTTGACTGTTATTCAGCCCCTCTCGCCCCACATCCACACCTTCAATCCTCTAATGCCAGCGGAGGGAGGGTGAAGCTGCGTAGCCCTGAGCTCTGCGGCAGGGCTTGGGACCCAGCTTGCAGCAGGAATGAAGCCTTAGCATACGGTGATCCGGGAATTGATGGGATGGAGGGTTGCAGCACCCGGGAAAGCAAAGAGCCTGGCTCACAAAGGGGCCGTGGAGCAGGCTGGAGAGGTCCCACAGCTATGGAAAAGCAGCCAGCTGGAGAGGACTCCTTTGGACTCCTTGCTCCCTGTGTCAGCAGCACTGCAGACAGTGGCTACAGCAGGGGCAGGGCCTCGCTGGAGACAAGGCACCACCCATGTGCTGCAGAACCTGGCCGTAGCCGTGCATCCAGATCTGTTTCTTGCTGGCAGTGCTACGTGACAGGCTGGCGCCTCACAGCACAGCTCCAGCATGGGGCCGTTTCAGTGAGGGGAGCTGGGGGGCCTGGTATGTGAGGCCTAGCCCAGAGGCCTTTGTCCTTCCACACTCTGCCTCCTCCCTGCGCAGCGTGTGCAGCAGGTGGACGAGTGTTACGCCCTGCCAGCTGGCCCCGTGCTCAGTGTGATTGGGGCATCGCTGTGTGGGCTCGGCCACCCCAGGAAAGTCCCGTTTTGGTGGGCGAAGCTTTTGGATCGTTTTTATTTTTATATAAACAAGACAAAACAAGCAGCATTAATTTAAAAAAATTAAAAAAAAAAAAAGGTGGGCAGGAGAGTTCGGGGCCCCCGGGGGAGGCAGGGCAGGCCCCTAGGCTGTGCTCAGCTCCTTCCGCAGGCCTGCCAGGCTGGCAGGGGTCGTGCTGCTGTGTGACTCCCAGCTGGGGGCCCACAGACAGGTGGCTTTCGTAGGGAGCTGAACATTAGTGTCCACCTGGCACCGTCTGCCTGCCAGCATTAGGGCTTTGCAAGCGTACACGCTGCCACTGCCAAGGCATGCCTTGCCCACCCCGCCCTGCCTGGCCACCCCCGCACGCCCCACAGCAGAAGCTTTTAACCTTCCTGTCCAAAGTCTTCTGTGAATTTCTTCACCTTCAGGAGGTCCTCTGCATTCACGGTGGGGCGGGTGGTGGCCAGTGAGCGCAGCATATCTGACTGCAAACAAGGGGAGAGGGCAGCTGAGGCCAAAGTGCAACATCAGAGTCTGTGTCGCTTTTATCTTGATGCCCTCGGAAATCCTACCCGAGTTCTGGTTGTGAGGGAGAATCCCATGTCTAAACACCCCAGCCCTAGCAAAGGCAGTGGAGCTAGCGCCTCTCTGCCCTGAACAACAGGCATCTCCCTATAGGGTCCCCCAGGGCAGGTGCATGGAACACAGGCCTGGGAGCCGGGACTCAGGTTTGATGCTGCTCCTGGTCACTACCCAGAGGTGGAGGTCACACCATTCTCCAGCCTGTCCCCTGGGATGGCCATGCTTACTGACCTCCCTAGGTGCTCGGGGAGGGCCAGGGGTCACAGGTGGAGAAGGACGCTTTCCTCTTCCAGCAGGCATTAATCCCGAGGAGCCCATGTCTGCTCTGTGGGTTCCCCTGCCCTGCACATGACACTGCTGCCCTGGCCACTCCGCTGCCTCAGCTCTCAGCACAATAGAACTGTCAGGGAGAAAGGCCAGAGGCTCTCGCACTCGGAGCTGTGAGCCAAGCACTCCAGATGGGACAGCTGCAGGGAAGCCGCAGGAAGAAGGAACAAGCAATCGCTCAGGGATGCCCACTGACCCGTTCAGCTATAGTGGTTAATTCTGAAGCCTAATGACGACAAAGTAAATCTTTTACGCTGAGGATTTCACCGGGAACATCCAGCTATGCTGGGACAGTGGCTTTGACTGGGATAGCACCTCTTTGCCCAGCCCCAGTGGGAGGGCAGAGCGAGGCTGTCCACACCAGCAGGGGCTCTGCTGGCATCAGGAGTGTTGCACACTGACTTGTGTCACTGGCCAAGTGATAATCGCTCTCATCCCAGCCACCCTCCGGCACAGCGTCTGTCCCTAATGAATTACTTACCATGCAGATCACTGGCTCCAGCAGCTTGTCACTAGGCACCTCCATCCAAGTCATCTCGATGGCTCCAGGGTCCCCCGGCGAGCATGGGGTCAGGAGGTCATCTACGGTTATGCTGGGATTGGTTCGAGACGGGCCTCGCACCTGCCACATGCGAGAGAGGAAGTGCATTGAGAGGGCAGATGCCAGGGCTGGCTCTCCAACCACCCACAGGGGCCTCTCTGACATGGGCCCTCTGGGGCTGGCCTGGGGGACTCAGGAAGGATCCCACCATGAGGGGTAAGGGCACCTGGCACACCCAGGTGGCCATCGAGCCCCCCTCCCTTGCAGAGGAGCGACCCCAGACTCGGATGCCGCAGTCCCTGGGGAGCAGCAGGTCCCGCACACCTGCTCTCACCTTCTTGAAGTGTGTGGCCGACTGCACTTTGCGGACAGGCTGCATGAGGGCGTCACGCACGATGACGCTGATGTCGGCTCCCGAGTAGCCGTCCGTCTTCCTGGCCAGTTCGTGGATGTTGGCCTCTGTCAAGTGGCGTGGTGTGTTCCCCAGGTGCAGCCTGAACATCTGGGCTCGGGCCGCCTCCTCCGGCAACGGGATGTAGATGCGCTTCTCAAACCTAGGCACCGACAGTGGGTAGAGCAGGTGAGCAGCTGCCCACGTTCTGCCAGGCGGGTCTGGCAAGCAGTGTGCCGTGCAGATCACTGCAGCACTGATGGGTTCCAGCAAGAGCTGCCGGGTGGAGGAGGGAGGGAGGTCTTGGGCTGTTGAGTGGGGCTGGGGATCGCTGAGGCACTCAGTAATGGTGACAGACCACTCTGTGTTCTCTGGGCCACTCCCTAAGGGGAGGGGCAGTGGCTCCTGGCACATTCAATGTGGCTGCCCTTAGCCAGGCAGAGGAGAGCAGCTCTGGCAGCTGGTTTCCAATAGCTCCCACTCACCTTCTCCTAATGGCCGAGTCTAAGACCCAGGGGATATTTGTGGCACCGAGGACGAGGGTCCCGTCGTTGTTATTACCAACACCTACCGGGAAGAAGAAACAGTGATCAAGGAGCGGGACTGCCTCCTCGGAAGGGCCCGGAAGAGCACAGGGCTGGATTAACCTGTGGGCCCCAGACCCTGGACCATGGCCCCAATCCCACGCTCTGCCCTGTCCCTCAAGGCCCCACCCACCACTCCCACAGGGCGGAGGGGGCAGAGGGCAGCAGATGGGGCCACAGGAGGAAGAGGCAAAGTGGGAGTGGGGCTATGGGAGAGAGTGGGCGCCAGGACCACTTCTGGGTTTACAATGGCACCAGGCCCAGGCTCAGTACTGGCTAGTCAGCCAGCTGCCAATCCAAGACAGATCCTTCACCCAAGTACCCCAAGCACCCTTCAAGGCTGCCCTCAGCAAAGGGAACGAGCAGGCTGAAGACTAGAGCAGCCCCTCGTTCTCCACCCGCCTGCCCCAGGGCTGATCCAGAATCATCTGAGCCAGCTGCGGGAGGGGTGAGCTCTGGGGGGCCAGAGCTCACCCACTGCGAGCCAAGGCCCCACCCACCCTGCATCTGCACCAGGAACTCTGTTTTGATCCTGCGGCCAGCCTCACTCTCGTTCTCATTGCGGGAGCCACACAGGGAGTCCACCTCGTCGATGAAGATGATGGAAGGTTTGTGCTGCCTTGCCAGCTCAAAGAGATTCTTCACTAGCCTGGGGCAGAAAGACACAGGGTCAGCGCTAACAGACAGGCAGCCTCCCCTCCAGCCCTGACCCTGCAACCCACACATGCCCCCTCAGTGGGGGAGCGAGGAGCAGCACCCTCGGGCTGCAGGCAGGGAGCTCCCTCGCTGTCACCGCTTAGCTTGTTCTCATTTACCCCACTGCCTCTGGAGTCACCTTCCTCAGGAGACACGCTAGTGCCTGTGAGGAGTGCAGCAGCCACAGTGCGCTCTCCTCTGCCCTGGTGCTGAGCACTGCAGTCCAGCTGCTAACTTACTTCTCGCTCTCTCCCAGCCACTTTGACATTAGGTCCGAGGATGACACGGAGAAGAACGTGGAGTTGTTGGCCTCAGTTGCCACAGCCTTGGCCAGGTACGACTTCCCCGTGCCAGGGGGCCCAAAGAGCAGAATCCCACGCCAAGGGGTGCGCTTACCTAAGAACACAAGAATGGCCATACTGGGCCAGACCAAAAGTCCATCGAGCCCAGTATCCTGTCCTCTGACTGGCCAATGCCAGGTGCCCACATGGAGTGAACCTAACAGGCAATGATCAAGTGATCTCTCTCCTGCTGTCCATCTCCACCCTTTGACAAACACCACTCCTTACCCAGCCTGGCTAATAGCCATTAATGAATTTATCCAGTTCTCTTTTAAACCCTGTAATAGTCCTAGCTTTCACAACCTCCTCAGGCAAGGAGTTCCACAGGTTGACTGTGCGCAGTGTGAAGAATAACTTCCTTTTGTTTTAAACCTGCTGTCCATTAATTTCATTTGGTGACCCCTAGTTCTTCTATTATGAGAACAAGTAAGTAACTTTTCCTTATCCACTTTCTCCACATCACTCATGATTTTATATACCTCTATCATATCCCCCCTTAGTCTCCTCTTTTCCAACCTGAAAATCCTAGCCTCTTAAATCTCTCCTCATATGGGACCCATTCCAAACCCCTAATCATTTTAGTTGCCCTTTTCTGAATCTTTTATAGTGCCAGTATATCTTTTTTGAGATGAGGAGATCACATCTGGATGCAGTATGAGAGATGTGGGCGTACCATCGATTTATATAAGGGCAATAATATATTCTCCTTCTTATTCTCTATCCGCTTTTAATGATTCCTAACATCCTGTTTGCTTTTTTGACCACAGCTGCACACTGTGTGGACATCTTCAGAGAACCATCCACGATGACTCCAAAATCTTTTTCCTGATTAGCTGTAGCTAAATTAGCCCCCATCATATTGTATGTATAGTTGGGGTTATTTTTTCCCAATGTGCATTACTCTACATTTATCCACATTAAATTTCATTTGCCATTTTGTTGCCCAATCACTTAGTTTTGTGAGATCTTTTTGAAGTTTTTCACAGTCTGCTTTGGTCTTAACTATCTAGAACAGTTTAGTATCATCTGCAAACTTTGCCACCTCACTGTTTACCCCTTTCTCCAGATCATTTATGAATAAGTTGAATAGAATTGGTCTCAGGACTCGGGGATACCACTAGTTACCCCTCTCCATTCTGAAAATTTACCATTAATTCCTACCCTTTGTTCCCTGTCTTTTAACCAGTTCTCAGTCCATGAAAGGACCTTCCCTCTTATCCCATGACAGCTTAATTTACAAAGAGCCTTTGGTGAGGGACCTTGTTAAAGGCTTTCTGGAACACAGCACACACTGAGCAAGAGCGGACCTGGCTTTGAATGGAGGGAATTAGGTACCCACTCCGGTTGGCCAGGCCTCTGCCCCAGCCCCCTGCAGCACTCTCCTGCCGTGCTGGGGGGGGCTGGCCAGTTCACATGCACCTCGCTGCTCAGGGGTCTGCTAGGGCTGTTGGGCAAGGAAGTTTCTGGGCTCTGCTCAGTACTCAGATCCCAGGACGTGGTCTCCACCTGGAATCAGCACCACAATGGCCACAGTCCGTCTCGGACGGAGCAGCAGCAGCCAATCCACTCTGCCCTAGCCTCACCCCAGAGCTACCAGAGCAACCCTCACCTGTGAATAAGTGTGGGAATTTAATGGGTAAAATCACAGCCTCTTTCAGAGCCTCCTTGGCACCCTCCAGGCCAGCCACATCGTTCCACCGCACGTTGGGCTTCTCCATCACAATGGCACCTGCGAGAGGAAGGCAGCTCTCTCTAGCGAGACAAGAGACGACAGCACTCGGGGCTCACCTGAGCCTCCCTCCAGCCACTGCACCAGCTGTCAAACTCCACCCGCCCGGGCCAGGCTGTCATCACGCATGAGGGATGTCTCCTTTTCGCTAGGGCTCACGAGGAGTCTCCAGAGCTGCCCAGCAGTCACAGAGTTAGAGAGGAGGCGGCCCTGCAGCCCCTCATCCTGCTCCAGGAGTGGCTCATATATAGTCCCACCGACCCTGCACCAAGCAGCAAGCACCAGACGCTTCCCAAGTCAGGAACTCGACCTTGCAAGGCAATGCCGTGCTCCCAGCCCCCACCTCTTACCCATCAACTGCTCCTGCAGCTTCTTCTTCTCCGGATTCTCGCCCTCGCTGTCACTGTCGCTCCTGTGGAGAGGACGCAGTGTCATGGCGAGGCCAGCCAAGTCCCAGGTCCTGCTAACGGGGGGAAGCAAGGATCTGGCCTGGCCGTGCCAAAAGGGTCAAAGCCTCGCAGTGCTGGCTCTTGCCAGCCCCAACAGGAGACCCCAACGCGCACTCAAAAACTACACAGTGCAGAGAGGGAGAAGTGCTGGTTTGAAACCCACTGCCGGAGTCTCCCTCAGGAGAAGTGGGGGCAGCCAGGGCCTGCAGCTGGCCTCTCCCATCGTTACAGGCATAAGCATGTTTAGGGAGTGCAATGGAGACTGCACACGTACCCCTTGCTGTCATTTGGAGACTCTTTGACAGGCTTCTTGCTTTGTTTGTCTTTGTTGCGTAGATAATCCTTCAGCTTCTCCGCCCGGTCCAGGTACTGCATGCACTTCGCCCGGATGCTCTCCTTCGCCTTGTCACTGTGAGCCTCATCTGTCAGGGCACCCGAGACACAGTGAGCAGCTCGCCACGGGCATGGAGTGAGGAGAGCCCTACAGCACCCTCCCTTTTAGGGCCAGCAATGGGGAAAAGAGCCCTCTCTGGGGCCATGAGACACCAACGTCTCCCTTCACCAGCTCCCACCGGGTGGGCAGCTGCAGAGAGTCCCCCAGGAGAAGCTGCCCCTAGAGACAGACGCAGCACAAACCCACAGCCGGGGAAGCCCCACCCCCCTTTGGATAATCCCACAAGTTCAGGGTTTCTGAGCCCAGCTCTACACTCAGCTCATTCCCCAGAGAACGCATGCACTCATGGGAACTCTCAGCAGGCTGATCTCTCTGGGGATGTGCTATTCTGGGCCGGCCTGACTCCCAGCAGGGTGAAAAGGGAAGAAGTATCCTAAGAGGAACAGCGAGGGAAAGACCTGGCACAGGCTGGCTAGGAGAGAGAAGCCAGACTCACATTTGATGGCATGTAGGAAGTACTCCACTGCATGCTGGTACAGCCGCAGCGCCTCCTCATAGTTCTTGGCCTTATCCTCCTCAGTCGCTTTTGTTACCAGGTCGATAGCTTTCTGCAAGGAGAGAACGCAGCTCCAGTGACACAGCTGCCCCAGCAATGTCAATAGAAGAGTAAAGAGGTAATGCTTCCCACAGAGGTAACGGCTTTTTGGACACCTCTGAGAAGTAGCAGCTGCACCACAGGCTCCTGGTGTTTACAGTCATCTCCTCTTTCTCATATGAACCTTCTGCTCACACACAACAGACAAAACTCACAAGTGGCTCCTTCTCGGCTGGACAAAGCCATTGATTCCAGAGAGCAAAAACCAAGCCCAGAACCCATCTCCATTTGCCAGGTCGGGGCAGGACAAGCAGACAGCTCCTGTGCCACTGGGACCTTTAACCAATGACACCACCACAGGGCAAGGGAAGGAGAAACAGATGCACTCGTGGGCCTTGCAGGGAAAGCCCTGTCTACATACAGAAGCCGTAGCACCTGTTTAGCGAAAGCACGACAGCTCCCTAATGTGGACAGTTACCCTGGTATCTATTGGGCTTCCGGGAAGTGGGCGGGCTTTAGGATCCTCCCCCAGCCTAAGGGGAGGATCCACAGGACCACAGAACCCACTGAGTTCGGGGGACAACTAATAAAAGAACAGGGACAGGAGTGCGGTCAAAGGGCCATAAGAAGGGAACCTGACGGGGACACCGAGCAGAGAACCCCGGACAGCGCCCACTGCTCCTCGAAGGCGACAATGTATTTATCCCAGTACAGCCAGGACAGGGTAACAGGCACCTCCACCTCACCAGAGGGGCGGTACTGGTCCAAGTGTTTTGGCAGGAAAGAAAGAAAGCAGCAGCCCAACTTGCACAGGATGCAAACCCTGGGCGCAGAACTGGCTTAGCGCCAGTCCCCCCGGGGGGCCGGGCACCCCTCTGGGCGAGGGGGAGGCTCGCCAGGGCGCTGCGCTAACCTGCGCCCCCCTCGCCGGTGGAGGCTGCGGGGCCCAAGCGCAGGGGGCGCCTGGACAGTCTCACCCCGAAACCGAGACCTGGAGCAGGTCCCCCGACAGGGCCCGTGCCTGGCCCGGCCCAGGCCCCACGGAGAGCCCGGCCAGGGGCATCGCCCCACGGCCCCGAGAGCTACGCAGCTGCGTCCCCGGGGACAGGCGCCGCGGCGGCCCCCAGCCGGGCACTGGGCCTGGCACCCGCGGGGAGCGCTCCGGGCTGGCCCGGCGCAGGGGCGGCCTGAGGCCCGCAAAGGAACCGGCGCCGGGCGGGGTGGGCCAGGGAGGGGCCGGAGCCGGGCCGGGCGTGGGGGGGGACGCTGGGGATGGACCGGGGGCCGGGGCGGGGGACGCTGGAGCCAGGCCGGGCGGGGTGGGCCGGGGAGGGGCCGTAGCCGGAGCCAGAGAGGGGCCCAGGCCCGGGCCGGGCGGGAGACGGGCGGGGGGCCGGGGGGGACGCTGGGGACGGGCCGGGGGCCGGGGCGGGGGACGCTGGGGCCGGGCGGGGGGGGAGAGGGGACGGTGGAGCCGAGCCGGGCCGGGCGGGGGGGGAGGGGACGCTGGAGCCCGGCCCGGCCCCGCCGCCGCTACCTGCAGGGTTGACGTTGACATTTCATCGCCCGGCGCCGCCCGGGTCCCCGGGACGCTGCGCGCGGCCTGGATCCGGCTCGGGCGGGAGGCGGCGGCACCGAACCGCGCAGCCGCGAGGTGGGGAGCGAGGGCGGCGGCGCCCCCTGCCGGCCGCGCCGGGAACTGCAGCGACCGCCGGCAGGGGAGGGAGCCCCGCCCCCCAGAGACACCCCCACGCGGCCCCCACGCGAGTGGGCTCCAGCGCGATCCTCGGGGCTTTGATTGATGTACACGCCTGTGAGTGACCCGCTCAGCCTCGTCCACCCCCCTGCACCGAGAACCCCCGCGATGGACACGGCCCCCCCTTCCCCTACCGACTCCCCGGGTTTCAGTCTGAAGGGACCATTAGCTCATCGCCTGCATAACAGGGGCTATTCGGGTGCACCCCCCGCTAGCCCTGTGCTGCGCGCAGGAACCTGCATCTGGCTAAAGCCGCCTCCGGAAAGGTGTCCAGGCTGGACCAGAGGATGCTGGGGATGGAGAAGGTGCCACTTCCCTGGGACACTGAGGCTCAGCTGTGTCTGGGGGGGGGAGGGGGGGGCTGGCTCCAGGTCTGTTACAGCTTCGGCCGCTGCACAGCACTTTAGGGGCAGCATCTGCTCGGGAGAAGAGCAGCGCAGGGGGAAGCGGTGTTAGTCTAGAGCAGTAGCGAGCGAGTCCTGGGACACCTTACCGCAACTCTGTCGCCAGGGCCGGGGCAACCATTTAGGCAAACTAGGCAGCCGCCTAGGGCGCCTAGTGGTTGGAGGCGCCTAAAAGCCCCCTCAGGCAAGGAGGTAGAGGTGAGCTGGGGGGGCGCAAGGAGAGGGTTGCCCGCAATAACGGGGGGGGGGGTGAAAAGGAGAACAGCTCCCCGCCCCAGCTCACCGCTGAGCACACGGCCCAGCTCTAAGTCTCCTCCGATCAGCGCCGCACGCCTGGGCAGGGAGGAGAAGTAGAGCAGCCCCAGCATGCTCGGTGGAGGAGGCGGAGCCGAGGTGGGCTACCCAGGCAGGGTTAGCTTCCATGGGGGGAGTCTCTCCAGGCAGGGTTAGCTGCTGGGGGAGGGGGGTAGGCAGGGGAGAGAGATTAGCTATCACAGTGCAGGGGGGTAGCTGCTGTGGGGCGGCTCCCCCGGTGAGGGGCTGAGTTAGCTGCCATGGGGGGGCAGGGTTAGCTGGTGGAGGGGTGCAACGTGGAAGTTTTGCCTGGGGCACGAAACTTGCTTGCACCAACCCTGTCTGTGGCTTTCTGGAGACAAGGTCACTCAGCCATGGTTTTTCCTTGACAGGTCCCTTGTAGGGGCTGAGGTGGGGGTGAGGAAGGTTACCTGCCTCCTTGCTGACACAGAGAATCCTGGGCTTTGCACTCCTGTTTCTAAAGTGGCATTGTTACCCCATTGCCATCTGCCTTGAACCAGGAGCCCCCTCAAATGGACCGTGCTATTCCCCATCTTCGGCATTTGCCCCCTAGAATGCATACATCCATTCACATTCAGGCCTGGAGCTTTAATAACCATGTAGAGTTAATGGACACCACAGTGCCTTTCCTTTTTCCATAGATAGACCTGCCCCCACCTTTCAGTGGGTGAGGCTTGCTTGGTCCCATGTGATTGTCTGTACACACTAGCCTTTCCAGAGTATCTAGTGGGTGTCTGGGAAGTGGGCGGGCTTGCTAAAGGATCCTCTCCCAGCCTAAGGGGAGGAACCACAGGGCCACAGAACCCACTGAGTTCGGGGGACAACTAATAAAAGAACAGGGACAGGAGTGAGGTCAAAGGGTCAGAAGGAGGGAACCTGACAGGGACACCGAGCAGAGAACCCCGGACAGCGCCCACTGCTCCTCGAAGGCGTCAAGGGAGCCAGTGGACGCCGCCCAGAAGAACTCCGCCCGGATGTGTGATCGGACCATGGAGCGGAAGCAAGCCCCACAGTCACTGGAGTCTCCATCGGCCAACCTCCCCTCCCTGGTTGCGTGGATGGCCTTTTTTGCCAGGGCGAGGAGGAGGTTGAGTAGGAGGTCCCTGGACTTTGTGGGGCCACGGATAGGGAGTGTGTACAGAAGGAGGTGAGGGGAAAAGTGCAACCAGAAACATAAGAGGATAGCAATGAGGAGCAGGTGTAGGGGCTGCAACCTGGCGCACTCTAAGTAAACGTGCGCCAGGGTCTCCCTCACGCCGCAGAAGGGGCAGGTGTCCGGGCCTTTCCAGAGTAGGTAGGCAGTTCCATTCTTAAACCCTAAAACTTTTTGGAATAGTGCATTGTCTAGGTGAGATTTCTTGCCCCCTGGCACATCACAGCAACAAATAGATGCTTATTGGGCTGTGGGCCTATCACTGCAGCCCCATTCATCCAGGGCTGCTTTAAGTTATAGGTTCTGCAGGCCAATGCCTAGGGTCCCAGCTCCTCCAATCATGTGGGTATGTGGGAATTTCAGCTTTAACAAAAAAAAAACTAAATACACCACACTTTCTTGCCCTCATAGGGGTGAAGAAAAGCTCGATGTAACTGATGCAGGGACAGTTCTTTGAGCCTGCAGACAGCCAATGGTTCAGATGGGTGAACCGCCTCATGAATCTCAAAGCATGACCACCACAGATCCACTTTCTCCTGGGGGTTCTGCCAAGCCCCCTCCCCTCCAACACAGAACTCTGTGTGGCAGGAAAAACAGAGAGTCTCCTGTTCTAGGATCAGGTGGTCTCCCTGGCTGCCAGCTTCCAGGGGTGCTGCACCACTGCACTGCTTGGGGTTTGTTTTTTTTTGTTTGCTTGTGGCAGAGGAGGACAGGGAGCAATGATTTCCATCTTGAACGGCAAAATTACATCTGCATCTCCTACCCCAGACAAAATATGTTCCACAGAGAAAAACCCAAATATAAAAATCTAAAAGCATAAAAGCCTTTATTGTTATTTACAGTGTAAAGGATACACTTGCCCTTAGGTTACATTTTCATTGTAATGTACAATACTATACAGTTAACATGCAACTCAAGGGACAATAGGTTGTCTATGCATCTATATTTATAGAGTACACATAAAGCTTTAATGTGATTGTAAAACACACAAACTCCCTTGCTTTTCACCGCTCGGGTTATTTGGATTTGGTAACCTGGAAGTTCCAAAAGCTTGAGATTAAAAACATCAAAAAAGGAAGAATTATATGAACAGTTAACTACAAAGAATACAAAAAAAAAATTGATTGCATGTTACTTTAGTTTTTTCATGGGAGTGTTAAAGTCTGTGCCTTGATTATATCATATCAAACAGCATAGAGTTTGCACAGGTTAAAAAACAGTTTACTTGTAGTGGTTCGGTGCAATTTATTATTCAGGTGACCTGGGGCAGTTCTACCTACAGGGTTCTTGTCTTTAGGACCTGGGGCTTGTAATGCTCTATTTACCCAAATTGTAAACTTAACACTGATACCCTGTAGTGAGATCCCCTACACTGGCTGATCCCAGACAGGCAGATATGCTAAAAGGAAAATGGAGCACCACAAACATTGATGTGCCAATGGGATTTTATTTTTTTAATTTTATTCGGCAGAGAAGAGATGTCACTGCAAATTATTTTTAAAACAAGGTAGAACTAGCCCTGTAGTTCTCCCAAATTCTAGAACATGAAAGTGCAATCAATGTTTTGATGTACTGTGTTGCAGGCCAGGATGCTGTAAGATCAGCAACAGAAACAGAATTAACTCATGTAGCAAAATCCTGGCAGCATAAAGGCAAAAGGCAGAGGTGGGCTGGCTGTAGAGAACAGTTACTTAGCCTTACAGCAACCGTGGTGCTTCAAGATGCTCTGTCCATGTGGATCCCACAAAGCACATGCACACCAGGAGTGGGATCCACAGCCAAAGACTTGAACATTTGCTTTTACTAGTTTCACGTCCATTTTCTTTATTGCTTAATATCTAATGCGAAGAGGCTACTGGCTTCCTTTAAAAAAAAAAAAAGTACAGCCTAGTTTCTACATGGAAGCAGTGCTTAATTTCTGCCAGGGCTGAGCTACCTGGCACCTTTGGGCCTGGCATGTCAGTTAGGAAAGTACAAAAATTGCTTGAAACCTTGCACCTCTTTCATTACAAATTAAGCCCTGCATGCTACGTTTGCTTTCAGTTGTGGGAATTAGCCACAGGCATAGAAATGTTGTATTGGGGAAAGCACAAGAATCTCCAAAGATTTTGCAGCGTATTAACTCTGAGAGTTGATCCCACAAATGCTGTTTGAAGAGGAGTTGGTAGAAGAAATTGACTTGACTAGAGGGGACCAATAGCTTTTAAAATCTACACAGCTTGTATAAGGTTTTGTAAACACCATTCACTAGTTTAATTATGCACCACCATATGGTCATCCAGGCTGATAGGGCCATATTTAAGACATTTATCTGCTCTTATTCCGGATAGAAAAGATAAGCTCAGCATAAATATTCTCCTCTCTGGTTTCCAAGGATAACGTGGGATGCCTCTCAGTGGTGTATCTTCCACATGGAATGCTCTAACAGCTCTCCAGCTGCAGAGCTGGAGCGCCACATGGGGCATTTTCTAGCTTTCAACATACCACCTCACTCAAAAATCCAGAGGTTTGCATAGATGTGGGAGGAGGCGGGAGGAGAGTCTCTTGCAGACATTCCGGGGCCCTTTTCCCTTCTTACAGGGAAAAGACAGGGCAAGCTCCCAGGAGTCTGAACATTTCCCCATATCTCTACACAGGCTCTGGGAAGAGGGGAGCCTGCTGCCACCAGAAACAAACGAAGCCAGGTGAGGCACATAATGTATGTACTGCAGATAAATCTGGTACCTCAACACTTCTGGGGAGGAGTTGGGACACAGTGGGGGCTTCAGCATCAGAAATTCAGTCTGCAGAACAGGCTTTTAATACCAAGTTAAAACATTAAAAACCTTAAAAGCTAAGAGGACCTGAGCTTCCAGAGTAAGTGATGGCTCGCAGTGTTCCAAAAGGGCATGCAGCATTCTGTAACAGGGCAGATATTTGGCATGAATGAAAGACAGCCCTGAGGAGACCTAGGCAGAGTGCAAACTGGCAAGTACTTGGGGGAATCTCTGATCCGCAACAGACCTGAGCCACCATTCAGTGGACACTGATGCTCACGCGAATGAGAAGATGGGTCAGGTTTGGACACAGGTTCTCTGGGAACTAGGCTGAGATCTCAGGGGCTTCACTGGTGAAGCAAGTCAGGATCGAATTCAGGCTTTGTGGCAAAAGGCTCAAACGTGAGTGCTTACACAGGACAGAATGTCATTCCTAACACAGTGAAGCCTGGGAAGGAACCTGCATCTGTTGGGAGACAGTTTCAGGCTGGCAGCCTGAGCCTTTCTGCACATGAACTATACCGTGTCTGATGCAAAGGGGAAGGCAGACCATACTCCGTGCACAAGGGGTGGCAGCTCAGCTTGCAGTGGGTGGTCATGACAAGGCAGTACTAAACACTCCTCCACCTCCCAGAGAAATCCAAATCCAATTGAAATGAGTGAAAACCTCTTGTTAAACCAAACCTCCACCACGTGCAATTCCATTTGGCGTCAATTCTTGACATTTCAGTTGCGATCTCAACCACAGCTTTGCTAGTGACAGGCGATTTGGGAAGAGTTCAGCCCACTGACAGCAAGTTTTGTACAGATCACGAGCAGTACTGACAATCAGTGGCCACCACCAGAGCTTAAAATAGCAACCACTCAACCTTAAGTGTCAGAGCAAAATAAAAAAAGCAGAGAAAGTGCTTAAGTCTACAAGTTCTTCCCTGAAATCCTCAGGGATATCTAACCCCTTGAAACCAGTCAGGGCACAACACAATTTGCATAGCAGCTTATTAGGTAGTTTGCAGAACGAAGGAATAATATGGGGTGGGGGGGGGCTCTCCCATTTTATGTGATATCTTGACACTACTCTCACTTTCCAGTACAACAGGTGTGAATATTCCCCTGCTGATGGACCCCACATTTACCCTCGTAAACCTGGTTCCTAGCAAGCCATGTTTTCCTGGGAGAAGGCGGGACCTTGTCTAGAATTCTAATTTAAGTCGACTTGTGGCTTTTGGTAAGAGACCAAACTGCCTAGCCTCTAACTTGTAAAAGTATTCCAGATGCTTTACAGCCACCAATGTGGTGAAGCTGCAAATTAAACAAAAAAAACAGACATTCAGATAAGAAAATAGTCCAACATGGTAAAAGCTTAATCACCCTGTGGCATTAGGAGTATTTCTTTATGGGTTGTCTAAGAACGGAGGCTTAGAACTAGTCTGCTGTCCCTGGAGTAGATTTTTCACCACGCAGACTCTGTGCTTTCCAGCACTTGCCGTACTGATGGGACAAACCTCAACCATACTAGAGGTAAAATATCCTCTTTTAGAGCAGCTAAAATAGACTGAAGAGCTTAACAGCCTTGTGTTGGAATGACAACTCTTCCAAACAACAGTCTGTTGGGTGAACACAAACCTATCCAAATCAGTACTGTGCGGGAACTCACACTTTATATTAACCTTATATTCACTTCATAAACCCCAATCAGCTAGGACACTATTCTAAGTATGTTATAACCTGGTGTGATTTGTTGTTTAAACAAACACGTTTCAACTGACTGGCCTTTGCTGATTGCTAAAACAGTGTTTGGAAGTGAGCTGCTAGGCATCAGGCATAGGCTACACGGTTGTGAGGGGCCTGTGAAGAACACTTCCTCCCTAGGGTTTCAGCAGGCTGCTGTGCTGGCAGGACAATCTGGGCAAATCAGCTTTGCTTCATACCTCACTTAAAGGAAGTGTGCCCTCCAGGATCGCTTCTTTCCCAGAACAGGCTCGCGGTGTGTGAAGGCCAGGATCGAGGCGGCAAGCTCTTAGGTTCACCTCCAAAAGCTTTGTGCTGTGAACTCTCACCTTAAGTCTAGTTACATCAAGCTGTTGATCTGCGCTGCTAAGGAGATGGGCTACCGTACTGGTCTGCAGATGGCGTAAGTGTCCCACTGCTCTAGCCAGTCTCAGAAAGCTCAGTACACTGGTAACTTGTGAAGCTGAATCCCAGGAGTTAATCCTGAGCAACCTACACTGAGAATCAAATGCTCACAACAGCAGGTGCTAGAGGTGCTCCAAGGAAGCAAGCAGAGCCTCAAAGGACTGTCCAAGCCACCTGCTGTGTGCGCGCAGTGGGCTCCTGGAGTCCCTGTCCCCCATCTCTAGGTGTCCCAGGCACAGTTCTTCCAAAGCATGAGAGAGACCAGGAATCTAGGAAGAGAGCTGGAGGGTGCAGGCCCTGCTGAAGGTCTGGGTTATGCAGTGAAATCCATTTCTCGGAGTTCTGAGCCAGGCTGCATTGCCAGGTGGCTTGAGTCCTTTTGGGAAGAGGTCAGTGATGTGCTGGGAGGGGGCTTCCAAAAGCCCTGTGTTCAAATTCTGCCACCAGAGTGAAGGAAGCACTGCAATTTCCCTGCCTCTGGTGGATAAGCTGCCTCCCCTCGGCCCTGCAGATGCTTCAGAAGACTTTCTTTAGGAATGGGACAGGCTGTGCCAACAAGCATTGCAAGCATGCACACAGCTCTGCATGGCTTGAAAGCTGGTCCCTCTCAGCGACAGAAGTAGGTCCAATAAAATATACCATCTTCCCCACCTTGTCGCCCAGGTATTTCAAAGTCATTCACAGGCCCCCGTCACCCATCTCTCTGCAGCACACACACCTGGGCACATGGGCTTGGCACAGGTGGAGGGAAGCAGGCAGCCCAGCACTAGGAAAGGAGAGGGTGCTGCTAGTGTCTCAGGAGGAAGTTGCCAGGCCCAGAGGCTGTGCGCATCACTATATGGGCATCAGCTGCTTTACACATTCCAGCTCATCTCAGAACACGCAACCAGCTGGCCCTTCTGTGCCTCTGATCCAGCCATGTGGCATCTGTCCTGTCACATTTGACCATCGGGGGCCTCGATAAGAAGCATCAGCGAAAAGCACCAAGTGCTCTGTATTTAGGATGTTTCCAGGTGCCCAAAGCAAGTCAGAAAAGTGACTGAAATCTCCCTATCCATCCCACTCAGCAAGGGGGATCTAAACCCACTGGCTAGTGAGAAGGACAGGCCTCTTCCTTACCAAGGATCCCTGGGAAAGTGGCTTTGTGGCAACAGAGGGAGCTGGGTCAGCTTGGAACAAGCTGAGGGCGGGGGCTCATGGAACACACTTCCAGAGCGACCAGCACTGAACTCCCAGTCTCCTCATCTCCATCTCCAGTAAAGCACCAACCCACCTTACACCAAAGGCACATTTGGTAAGCAATAAAAATGGCGTCATATGGACTGGTTCTAGTTCCGACCCTAACCTCCCCCCTCACAGTCCCATGCCAATGGCTCTTCTTGCAACAGATGAGTGACGGATGCTCGGCTTGACGCTGAGTCTTCAGGGTGACAATCGAATCCCAGGAGTGTCAGGAAGAAGAGTCTCAAATTGCCAGCAGCCAGGAAGGGGCTGGAAACTATTGTGCTACCAGCAGCAGCCTGGCCTCAGCATTTTCTAGGCATGTGGCACAGTTATTCCAGGGAATTGTGGAGAGGCTGGAGTTTCTGGCTATGGCTTTGAGGAGGGCAGGAGCTTCCTTCCACACCATCATGGTTCTGGCATGAGTCAGTCTTTGTCAAGGCACTGGTACTGCAGGAGGACACCACAAACTAGGGTCTTTTGTGCTTTTTTGCTGCTGGGACAGTAGATGTGTTGTTCAGGGCTGTTGGAACCCTTCACCTCTTACACAAGCAGTCCCATACGGGTGACTTTGGCTGACAAGAAAGTGTGCAACATAAAAACAATGGGTTTCGGACAGGAGTGCAGGTCCAGAGTCTGGAGAGAAAGCACAAGAGATGCTGTCAGTCCCACACAAAGCACAGGGCTCTACTTGGAGCAGAAGTGTCAGTGTACAGATTGCAAACAAATCACCCCAAGACAGTGTTTTCAGCTCCCACTCAACCACAGAGCCCAATGGTTACAAAGAGCTTCTCACACAGCAGGGAAGAGCAGATCTTGACCTGGGCTTTCCCCCTGGGAACCGCCAATCCCACACCCCCAATTCCAAAGGTGATGGAAAAGCTAGGCCCAAAGCACCGAGGGCCTGTAATCACCATGAGGCCACACTGCTCAGTCTGGCTTCAACAAGCAACAGACTCTCAATCCACCTGCCCCTTGGGATCTGAGTGTGAGGTGTCTGCACGGTAATGATTAGGGATCAGCCACCAGCATGGTGTGGGAAGGACTGGCTCTCCTGGTATGTCTAAGCAGACAGGGATCCTTTGGCCCAATGGTACCCAGCTTGTGAGAGTGGAATCTCCCAGGGCAGGCGAGGGCCACAGGGGGTGGGATGGGAGAGACAGACTTTGAGCACCTGAAATTAACTCAAGTCACACAGTAGTTTGACAACAGACAAGCCCAAATCCTTCCCACTCCACAAAATACACATCACGGCACATCCCCAGCCCCATTCTCACCAGCTCCCCCTCAGGGCCACCAAAATCCAAGTAGAGGTTCCTGATGCCATCATCTGCAGACACTCTAAGCTTCTCAAAGGGGTAGAGGAACAGGGTGCGACTGGAGCCTGCCTCCTCCCTGGAGAGAGTGAATCCATTTTCATAATGGACTGTGAGCTTCACCTCCTGACCATTCAAAGTGCAGCCTGCACAGAAACAGCATAGAACCTCAGAAGCAGCCAGCCAGCTCAGAGAGCATGCCCCCTAGCCCCCCCCGCCACTGCAAAGACAGAGCCTGCAACCGCTGCACTGGACCCTGTGTCCCAACATTAAGAATATAAGAACGGCCAGACTGGGTCAGACCAAATGTCCACCAAGCCCAGTATCCTGTCTTCCAACAGTGGCCAATGGCAGGTGCCCCAAAGGGAATGAACAGAACAGGGAATCATCAAGTGATCCATCCCCTGTTGTCCATTCCCAGCTTCTGGCGAACAGAGGCTAGGGACACCATCCCTTCTCCTCCTGGCTAATAGCCATTGATGGACCTAACCTCCAGGAATTTATCTAGTTCTGTTTTGAACCATTATAGTCTTGGCCTTCACAACATCCTCTGACAAGGCGTTCCACAGGCTGACTGTACGTTGTGTGAAAAAATACTTCCTTTTGTTTTAAACCTGCTGCCTATTAATTTCATTTGGTGACCCCTAGTTCTTGTGTTATGAGGAAGAGTAAATGACACTTCCTTATCTACTTTTTCCACACCAGTCATGATTTTATAGACCTCTATCATATCCCCCCTTAGCTGCCTTTTTTCCAAGCTGAAAAGTCCCAGTCTTAGTAATCTCTCCTCACATGGCAGCTGTTCCATACCCCTAATCATTTTTGTTGCTCTTTTCTGAACTTTTTCCAATTCCAATACATCTTTTCTGAGATGTGGCAACCACATCTGCAAGCAGCATTCAAGATGTGGACGTACCATGGATTAAGTATAGGAAATATGATCTTTTCTGTCTTATTATCTATCCCTTTCTTAATGATTCCCAACATTCTGTTTGCTTTTTTGACTGTTGCTGCACATTGAGTGGATGATTTCAGAGAACTAACCACAATGACTCCAAGATCTCGGTCTCGAGTGGTAACAGCTGATTTAGACCCCATCGTTTTATATGTACAGTTGGGATCATGTGTTCCAATGTGCATTACTTTGCATTTATCAACATTGAATTTCATTTGCCATTTTGTTGCCCAGTCATCTAGTTTTGACAGATCCTTTTGTAGCACTTCAGAATCTGCCTGAGACTTAACTATCGTGAGTAGCTTTGTAACATCTGCACATTTTGCCACCTGACTGTTCACCCCTTTTTCCAGATCGTTTATGAACACGTTGAATAGGACTGGTCCCAGTACAGATCTCCTTTGTCCGCACGCTTGTTGACCCCCTCAAAGAATTCTAGTAGATAAGCAAGGCATGATTTCCCTTTACAAAAAACATGTTGACTCTTCCAACAAATTATGATAATCTATGTGTCTGACAATTGTTCTTTACTATAGTTTCAACCAGTCTGCCTGGTACTGAAGTCAGAGTTACTGGCCTGTAATTCCAGAGGTGACCCCGGCAGCCCTTTTTAAAAATTGGCATCACATTAGCTATCCTTCAGTCATTTGATACAGAAGCTGATTGAAATGATAGGTTACCAACTACAGTTAGTTCTACAATTTCACATCTGAGCTATTTCAGAACTCTTGGGTGAATACCGTCTTGTCCTGGTGACTTATTACTGTTTAATTGATCAATTTGTTCCAAAACCTCCTCTAATGACACCTCAATCTGGGACAGTTCCTCAGATCTGTCACCTAAAAAGAATGGCTCAGGTTTGGGAAGCTCCTCACATCCTCAGCCAAGACGACTGATGCAAAGAATTCATTTAGTTTCTCCGCAATGGCCTTATCCTTGAGTGCTCCTTCTGTGCTCACTGTGAGCACAAGGGCAGAGAAGGGGTCTACTCGCCCCTGGATGGGTGCAGGAGAGTGACCAAACTGACCTGGATGTGTGTAGTGAAGATGAAGCATTTCCATGCTAGTATCATTAATGCTACAGACTAGGCCAGAGTGAAATCAGGCTGCCCACGGAATTGCAAGGGACACATCTGCTGCTCTGTGAATTCACACAGGAGTATTATTTGAGTCCATGCCCTTGTGTACCTAGCATATAAAAGAATAAGGAAGGGACACCGGGGTGTTTCCTGGCTCTTGGATGAGACTGGCAGTGCCCTTTGTGAAGCCAGGAAATTCACCATGCTGTTGACAGCCCAGAGAGCACACAAATGGAACCACTGCACAGAAAAAGGGAAGAGACTGGGGATCGTGCGGGGTTCAGAGCAGACATCTCTGGGACAGGGATGCTGTCACCTGCTACAGCTAGAACCAAGGAGTAGAGACTGGCAGATGTCGCCGAGGGAAGAAATACCTCAGGAAAGCCAAAGCAGCAGCATGATGGTGAGGACACTAGCAGAGGAAGCATCTCAGAAAAGCAGAAAGCCTGGGATTTCAATCATGTAACTAGACGGGTACAGGATGACTAATATCCTGCTGGATCCTGGGATCTGTCAGAGCCACTCTGGCTGTGTCCCAGGACAGCATGGGGGCAGCTCAACCTGGAACATCCTTGAGGCACCAGCATGACACAGGATCTGCGCCCAGGAAGAGCACGATTGCTCAGTTTGTGTCTTCACAGCTTGGCAGCGAGAGGGGCGGGGAACACAGGATGAACTAACTCACCAAGAATGCACAGGGCGGTGGCTTAGCCTGTCAGTATAGGCCTGCCTTCCGCTCTCCAGTCTCTTTCCGAAACCCATCTCATCCAATACTTAAAGATGAAAAGAAAGCTCTCTGGGGTTTCTCTGCTCACTGTGGACAAAGATCTCACAGTAATGATCAGGGATCAGAGAGACGATTAGTCTGTTCTGGACTCTCCTATCAAGGGGAACCTGAGAAGGACAACATTTAGGTTTGGGATGTATAAAGATGACCTGAAAGCATTTTTAAAAGTTTTTCTACTTGACTTACTGTTTGTCATGCAATCGTGGCTATTCAATTTTTCCTGGAGGACTCAGGATAGAATGTGAACCTTTTTCAGGCCTTATGTCAGAGCAGGACCTGAATCTTCACAAAATGCTTTTCTCCCGACTATTTTTAGGCCTTTGAGTTAATAAAACTGTGCAACAGTTTCAATAAAAATCTATTCCCACCTCAACCAAAGTTTACTTGCATGGCATATCAATCCTACCAGTTCTCCAGACATTCCAAGTCTCCCAGGAAACCAGGGTAGGTAAGACTTGAATTTCCAATGGAGAAAAACAAAGTAGATTCAATTCCCGCCCCCACCCTCAAGGCCTTTAACAGATTAGAAAGCAGCCAAAAAGGGACAAGTCCATCACTCCTCCCTAGATTTTTACTTTGTGCCTAGATTGCCTGTCACATCTAAGGCTGTGGAACTTGTTCACTCACGGAGAGCCACTCCCTGTCAGCAGTCATGCATCAGGTCCTGTTTTTGAAAGACTTCAAGCAGTTGTGTGCAGTATCAGGGGACTTGCATTTGTCTGTAACAGAGGACAAGGCAGGGTGTGTGTATGAGGGGGGAGAAGAGTCTGAAATGTGTGACATCACTCAGGTGTTTCTGGTTCATCTGTGAAATACTACAAGGCCAGCCAAGCCTGCTCTCCCACCAAGTCTTCCCTTTGCTGCCATGTCTAGCCTTAGTTTTCACCAGCCAGATTTCTATTGCCAAACCAATCAGCAGCACATTCTTGGGTTTTGTTTGAAGGAGTGTATATCATGCAACCAACACAAGACTATTAACTGCTCCTTAGCCTAACCTCAAAAGCAGCCCGTCACTTCTGCACCGTCCCAACGAGAGCAGCTTTCCCTAGCGCACAGCCTATCTTTCAGATGCTCTGTTTTTGATGCCTAGTGGCATCTGGAATCTTTCCGCTTGTGGCAGCAATTTTATGACCTCAACTGGCACCATACAGGGCTCTGGGGTGCCTGATACATCACTGAGCACCTACTGCCAACAAGACAGCTGTCATTACAGATGCTGAAGGACAAGGCATGGTGGGGAGCAGGCAGACTGCACGAGAGTATAGCCTTTAGGGAAGAGGACTCCTGATGGAAAGAACTGGCTGAAGGGCCCTTCACACAAAACTCGCAGGACCATCATGCAGAGGGCTATAGTAGTGCTTGTGGAAGGTGCTGGCTCCCAAGCCAATATTCTCCTTGCAGCAATTAAGCTGCCATTGCAGCAGGATGGAAGCTGGTCTGCCACCTCACATTAGCTTTTCCCAGTAAGATGATTGTCAGAAATAACAATTAGAGCCTTCAAAAGGTGGAAGGACTTGTAGAATGGGTTCTATTCTCTTCTGAACACTAGAGGGAGCTTTTAAGCCATAGGTAACAGACTGACCCAAACCTCTCAGCCTAGAACAGAGGTCGGCAACCTTTCAGAAGTGTTGTGCCGAGTCTTCATTTATTCACTGTATTTTAAGGTTTCGCGTGCCAGTCATACATTTTAATGTTTTCAGAAGTCTATAATATATAACTAAACTATTGTTGTATGTAAAGTAAACAAGGTTTTTAAAATGTTTAAGAAGCTTCATTTAAAATTAAATTAAAATGTAGAGCCCCCCGGATCCATGGCCAAGACCCGGGCAGTGTGAGTGCCACTGAAAATCAGCTTACATGCCACTTTTGGCACGCATGCCATAGGTTGCCTACCCCTGGCCTAGAACTTCATTTTTGGCTGTTTCTATTTCTCTGCTATTGAGCCCTCTCCCGCCCCCAAGCTGGAAGACTCCAGCTAGCAAGGCTGAGACTAGGTTTTCTAAGTGCACAGGGGTCACTTCACACCCCCACTGGCTGAAATGATTTCCATGCCCAGGGACGTACTGCCCAGCTCCTCTCTGTTCTCAAATGTACAGGCAGCCTCACATGTTCAGAATGCAGGAACAAAGCTGGCTTTCCCAGCACTCAGCTCCAGCTGCATGCCAGAAGGATGTCTCAGAATCACAGATTCTGCCAATCACACTGTGGTCACAGCACCTCCGGATATTAGTGATGCTGTCCTTACACTGGGGAGATGGACCAATGGCCAGAGTCCAGATGGATAAAACTTTCCACTCAGGATTGTCTGCCTACCAAGAGAGCCACACATTCCACATAACTCAAGAAACCAGCACACACTTGGCAGTGCCGAGGCAATGAAGATATGTTGTGCACCACCTGGGGCTGAGAGATAATTGGCTTCCTTTTGATTAGGCTGCTCTACCAACCAGTTAGGCGTGAACTGTAATCAGCCTTCCAGTTTCACTGCACTATCACTACCATCACCTCTGGGACACCGGCCACCTCTGAGCACATGAAAGCATTCAGATCTTCCCATGTCAAGAGGTAGAGAAGGGCAAGGCATTCACTCCAACTGTACCTGGGCTCCGTTACAGACTAGCAAGAGTACCTCGGTTATAGCAG
The DNA here is from genome assembly GCF_007399415.2 of Gopherus evgoodei. Taxonomy (NCBI): domain Eukaryota; kingdom Metazoa; phylum Chordata; order Testudines; family Testudinidae; genus Gopherus; species Gopherus evgoodei. Next base: position 41,379,811 of record NC_044333.1, on the reverse strand, counting down.
AGGATACCCCTCATCCAAGAGGCAGAGCTCTGAGCAGTCCACATGGCCCCACCATGACCTCCAGAAGCGCAGTCACTGAGCCGAGACTCCAGGCTATGCAGTTTAGCCTGAACAGACTGGGCGCCTTAGTGTTAAGTTTCCCACACTTACTTTTCTTGTGTCCCTCATGAGTCTTAATTCCAAACCATGTCCCACAACTCTCTCGTGTTTGTAAAAGCTAAGCAGCCCCGCATCCAAGCCCTCACAGGCCTGGCTCTGCTCAGTTAGGGAGAGCTGCTGAGACCCAGTCCCAGAGAGTAGGTGATCAACTGATTGCTTGGCAGTTGAGCAACTCAGGAAGGAGCAGTGGGGCTGCAGATAGTTACTGCCCCCCAGCGTACCTACGGACACCTCCTTTATCAGCTCCGCAGCAGTGTGGCAGCCCTGAACTAGCATCCTGGTCCAGGAGGAGAGGTCCCGATGCGTCTCCACCCTGAAAACGTGCATTTCAATGCCCTGGCGAGATCCTGTCCTCGTTGCAAAGGTGAGCTCGGATCCCGGAGAAGGTGATCTGCGCCCGGAGCCAGAGTGAACCAGCCTGCAGATCACATGGGAGAGAAGAGGGAAATCAGTGTGACTGCACAGTGGCCAGGGAGACATCGTTCCAGGACACTGCTGCTTCCCAACATGGGGGAGGAGCAAGCTGTAGTTCATTAACAAACCTCTATCACGGGGCCAGGAGGGGGGAGGTCTCCCTGGGAGAATGCTGCTTTTGTTCATTCATTCAGATTTATTGGCTGGCGAGTGGCTGAGCTGTGACTTATGCTGCTCGTAAGCCACTGTTTGAGCCAACTTGCTTCTGGACAGTGACCTGGGGAAGCCACATGCATGGGCGACAACACTCACCTTTCCCCAGTGCACACATCCAACACCCAGTCATGTGTCACGTGGGGAAAACCTAGCACCAACCAGACCAACCACTCCCAGCTTGATCTGCCGCCACCTCCCATCACACACAGCCTCCTCTCTGTCAGTGGACCCAGGGCGCCTCAGAAGTCCGTCCACCAGAGCAGCAGCCAGGCAGTGATGGAGAAGGTCAGAGCAGACTAGGCAGACATTGCTCACAGGCTGAGCGAGCATTAGACACATGTGAGGCAGTGCCCTGGGGAGATGGGCAGTAACACAATTAACACTAGTTAAACTGCTCTCTCCTTACATGGGTAGCAGGCTGGCAAAGGCACACTCCTTAGTGCGAAGGGCTGCGGGTTCTCTGGGCAGATGCACTAGAGAGGTGCAGCTAGCTCCCCTCCGTCCTCTCAGCTGGTGCAACCAAGGGCTGCCTGGAACCAGACAGCTGGAGCCCAGCCCTGTGGAGGTGGCAGGTGACATTCTGAGCAGCCACATGACACAATGGGCAAGACGCCCAGAGTCTGCAGATGCCAGGCAGGGATCAGCCTGTTCCAGGAGGCCTCAAGCCAGATGTTATAGAAATGCTCAGGCTAGAGGAATGTTTCCCTCCGATGGTCCTGGCTGCTGAAGGCTTGGCAGGGAACATGAACTGATCCAGCGGCAGGACCTGCACACGCCCCTATGAGCGCCACAGGGAGGCTTGAGCAATGGATGCGAACATGACACCAAGGCCCCACGGAGTCTGCTCAGGCAGGCCAAACCTTTCCTCTGGCAGCATGACAGCCCCTCCAGCTCCCAGCAAGGCTGGACTCAGGCTGCTAGCAAAGCAGCAAAGCTAGGACTCCTCTCAGGGAGACAGGGCTAGAAATGAAAAGGTAAGTAGCCAAGAGCCCCCTCCCAGCACTCAAGCAGCCCAACACAAGATGCATGCAGACATCTCACCATGCTGAGCGCCTGCAGCCCCTCCTATGTCAGGGGACCCCCGCTCTGATCATAGCAGCTGCGTTCCCTGCCCCAACAACAACAAAACACTCTTGTTTTGGAGGCTGTAATGGCTGTCTGAAATACAGGCTTGTCAGCACACCATGCTCTGCTCCCTTTCACTTGCAGGACAGGCAGCAAGAGTGGGCCTGGGAGGAGAACACACATGCACCATGCCCCATAGATCATCATGGAAGGAGTTAGCAGGGCAATAACACCACCTAAGTCACCACAGAGAAGGAGAAAGTTTGGTATGGACTCCAGCAGGAGCACATGCTTTCTGCAGATGCTGCCAGGCAGCCAAGACTGGTTTCACAGTCCTTAGCTCACCAGCGCCTCCCAGGGATACCAACACTGGTCAGCCTGATTTCCAGGTGAGCATTGGCTATTCATGGTATTCTAGTAGCCAGAGCTTCATGGTGGTCACCTTTGCCTCTTGGTCTGTGCTAGGGCCACAGGGCTAGGTTCTGTGTGGACTGGAATGAACGCCGTGGCAGGGCTGGGAGAGGCAGGGACATTCTCTCAGTGCTCAAAGCAGGAGTGCATTAGTTTACAAAAAGGCTCTTATGCTGTAAGCACACTCCTCAGGGGCTGGAATGTTTGCAGCTCTGTATTAGTGTTGAGTGCCTACTGCTAAGTCTGTCTCATCCTTCAGCGCGAGCATTTCGTGTCATTTACGAAAAATGTCACCATCTTGCAGAATGCCTGGGAGTTTGCGATCCCTTTCCCCCAGCAATGCCCAGTGCCTTGTGGCTTACAGCTCCTGGGAGGGCTAGGCCACACACACTGGCTTATTACAGGGTTACTCTGGGCTGCTGGCCACATTAAGAATCAGAGTTATGGGCCCAACAAGAGCAACTGGAAGAAAGTGGCCTTTTACCAGGTGTTTTATCAGAGGCCTGCATTGCTGTGTGAGCGAATAGGAGCCAAAACTCAAAGTCACTAGCCAATGGTGGCTGAGAGAGGGATGGCCTGAGCACAGCTAGCCCTCCCCTGACTCTCCCACTTGCTACCAGGAAAAGCAGCCTAGTCTCTGCTGATTTGCCAGAGGGGTAATAGCTACTAGCAGTCCTGCCGCCGAGCAATGTTTGTGGGAGGGCTGCCTCGGCTGCTCTGATGAGCACTCCCGCAGCTGTCGCTGGCCAATCACAAGCGCCACCCATCACCCTTGGAATGGGGATCCAAATCTGACATTTACTCTGCAGGTGGGAGCCCTGCCAGAGCAGTGGGGTTTGACCAGGCGGAAGTCATCCTACACTAAGGAAATCCTGCCACTGCAATGGAAACAAGTTCCAGGTTGCAATCAAAAGGAAAAGCAGCCCAATGCTTGCAGCAGGGTGGCCGACTGACTGATACTACAGCTAGGGAAGTGACTGGGCCAGTATTTCAGTGCTCACATCCTAGGGCCCTGGCCCACCAGCAGTGATGAGTGTGCACTGGCACTCTCATCTCAGGCTCAGCACAGAAACAAACAGGGCTCCCATGCCCCAGCTACTGTTGCCAACCCTCCCGGTTTCACTGGGAGTCTCCTGGAATCAGGCTCCATCTCCCAGAGCCTACTGAAGCCAAAGTGGGAGATTTTAAGCCACTAAAAGTCTGGCAGCACAGAGGGGCTAAGGCAGGCTCTCTGCCTGTCCTGGCCCCGCACCACTCCCAGAAGTGTCCGGCATGTTCTTGAGGCCGCGGTGTGTGTGTCCGTGTGCTGCCCATGCCTCAAGCACCAACTCTGCAGCTCCTGCACCCCCAATTCCCTGCCCCAGGCTCAGCCTGGAGCCCCCTCCCATACTCTGAACCTCTCAGCCCAGCCCAGAGCCCACACCATCCCCCTCTGCCTCAGCCCAGTGAAATTGAGTGAGGGCAGGGGAGAGCAAGCAACAGAGGGAGAAGGGCTGGAGTGAGAAGGGCGGGGCCGCAGGGCAAGGGTGTGTGGGTTTGTGTGCTTAGACAGTTGGCAACCCTACTCCCAGCAGCCAGGTAAGGAGCTGCTGAGAGGACTATCAAGCAGCAAAACAAGAAAGGACCCAAGCCAGGTTATTCCAGCAATGCTCTGGCTAGAGCTGTGGACTGAGGCAGCTGTGGTTTAGCAGACTGAAAACTGGGCAGAGGCCAGAAGTCTGATCCCAGCAGTCAGACTCACTGTATGACACTGGGGAAGTCATGTCCCAACTCTGTGCCTCAATCTCCCCTGGAAAACTGCAGCTTTACAAAGTACTTGGCGCCTGGTGGGTGAAAAGCGCTAAGCGGGAAAGGCTTTCACTCTATGGGGCAGGGTTTAGGTCATCAAAGAAATGTCCCTCCAGGCAACTTGGAGGCTTGGATCTTACCTGGTAGCAACAAGAGGGTAGCTGTGGCAAGGTGATGCCCATGCGTCTCTTGTCCAGGGCATACAATCATAGAGCAGCAAGTCCTTCTCTGTCATAGCCATGAGGATGGGCCGCCACTGCTGCCTTCCTCCATCTAGTCTAGACTGCAAGAAGTCAAGAGAGCTGTTAGCATGCAGTCCAGGAAGCAGTGTGTGCTGCTCGCTGGGGGCAAAGGATCCTCATCTGAGAGCATCTAAGATCTGCAGTCTGGGGCCAAAGGACATTTCTGATTAGTGCATCTGTTAAGGAATTCACAATGTGCCAGTGGCAGAGGGGAAAGGAGCAGACGGGGCAATGCAGACTGAGGAAGGGAGTAGTGAGCCGAGTTTGGAGTTTTTCTATCCTCAGTTCCTGCCTCTCCCTCCCTCCCAGCAGCAAAGCCCAGTGTCTTCCCCTCTCTCTGGGGCACTCGGGGATTAGGCAATGTGCCGTAGTGCTCTTGTCTGACCCCATGTGGAATCAATCCATGATGCTTGTGCTTGCCTCCCCTCCCCAGGCGAGGCGATCTACTCAGAGAGATCAACAGCACTAGGGCAAAAAATAATCTGGAAAATTAACGAGAGAGGATTTCCCTTCATGCCTGGAGCTGGGCCCCGTCTGAAGCAAGCAGCATATTGTTGCACCGTATTAATAACCTGGCTGTGGAGTGGCGCCCTAAGGAGCAGGCACAGAAGAGAGTCTAATCTGACCCAGTCGGAATGGTGTTAACTCATCATCTGAGGAATGCCAGCAAGGCACTAATGGGCCCAGCCATCCGGGAGATCCCATGCCAAGGACGGCCACAGCTTGCTGTGAACCTGGCCAGCCCTCTCTGGGCTCCTGGGGTGGAATGCAAAGTGCTTCACAAGTGCTTCTGGAGTTGGAACACTGGGATGGCTTTGCCAGAGGAGTCTGCAAGTGTGCGGACCATGGGCAGCGACAGCGCCTCCTGCAGTAGCAGGACAGTGAGCACAATGCACCCTGACCTGATGTTACAACTAATTCCTTGTTGTCACAGCAACACTTCGCAGGACACTGTCCCACTGGCCTATGAGGCTCATCGCATTGGAATAGTGTTATGCCCCGTGCAGAGATAAGCCTATTTTCCTTTAGCTGTTAAAAAGCTCACCTGCCTGAATACCTTGTGGAAAGCTATTCCCATTGCTGGGTTTTCTGCACTGTTGCACAACATACATCCCTTTAACTCTGCAAGGTTGTGGTTTTCATACTGCACACAGGAGGGAGTGCATTGCTTGATAATATTTACGACAAATTAACCTCTGCAAACCCTGGAAGTTAGGTCAACATGACCCCTACATCAGACTGGGAAGTGGAGGCAGAAAGTCACAGACTTGCCCAAAGCCACGGTCTGTGGCAGATTCCAGACCTAACTCTTGGCCATGTGCTTTAGCCACTAGCCCATGTGTCCAACAGCTGACATCAAGTGACTGGCTTAAATACACAGGACATTCCGCCCACACAGACTCTCTTTTGTCTCCTCTTATCTGCAGAAACAAACACTCCAGGTCACTCTCTGAAGAGGATCTAGGAAGCTTGGAGCTGTCAAAGGTTTAACATCTTTAACTGGAAACTCAACACAGACCTGGGAAGGAAGTGCAGGCTCAGTGGGGGGGAGGAGGGGTGTTCATGTTCACAATGGTTCAGCACGTAGCTTTGTCTGTATTAGTTTCAGGGCCCAGATTCACAGCAACATAGTTGTGAGCCTGGCTGAGCACCAGATATGGGACCTCAAGAAAAGTCCAGCAATCTTGTGAAGTCCATGGGTCAGAGATTTTCACTGAACCTCAACTGTCCCTCCCACTGGCCCGTGAGGAATGGCCTCTGCTTTACCAGGTCTTCCTACCCACAACACTTTGCTTTGTATCACACCTGGTACCCAAGGATCTGAAAGCATTTCAGTAAAAGCAAGTTACTTTTCCTAGCTCCAAGGAGGGTTCTCAACCCCATTACTAAATTTGCCACAGCCACGTGACTCAGTGACAGGGCTGTGCACAGACCCCAGGTCTCTGCTTTAACCATGCTTCATCCCCATTAAGATTATGGCATTGCCACCCCTTTCCTGCCAGTCTAGTTACCCAAGGGGTGCATGTACAATGGTGCACAGATACCCAAGCATCAGATCTAGAAAGCTCTGCCAACCTAGGATCAAGTGTGAAATTGGAACTTGGAGCATGAACTCCCACTGAGAAAGAAGGCATTTTATTGCATGTGGAGGCCAGTACGACAACTGCATATGCCTAACGCCTTTAAATAAAGAGGAAGAGCATCAGGTAAGGTTTTGACTAAAGGGGAAATGAATTATTGAGGGAAGGAGAGAGGACAGACACTTGGATGGGAAATTCTAGAGCCCTGTGTGCACGCAAAGCTGCTGACTGAAGCACCATCCTCGTGCTGCAAGGAATGAGATCAGGCTTGCACTGACACTGCTGAGAATCAGAACAAACCCTGCACACAACCCATCCACAACAGGCATGGGAAGCCTGTGAGGAGGTTACAGCCCTGTTACAACAGGCAAACACTACTACAGCACATGCCCCTGCAGGGTTGGTAGGGGCCACACCTCCAGAGAAGAGGGTTACTGGAGCTGTGGCCTGCCAGGCAGAGATGAAAGCCATCTCCGAAACATTAATTGGGTCAGGATGTTTTTAGGTAGAAGTTACATTTTCAAAACTGGATTGGCACAAATCCCTCCCTGGACAGGTCTCTCCCACAGCTCCAGCTGCCATTGGATTCCATTACTGAGCTGGCTTCTAGGCTCACAGTAGTAAGTGAAGAAAGGAGAACTGAAAACACACGAGCCACTACCGAAGTGCTGTTATCTCTGCAGTGCTGACCTGCTCCCATATCTGCCAATGAAAACTAATCTCTTCACAGCTACACCTTAAGCAGAGTGCTAGACTGCACTGCTACCACACCTGTAAAAATGAGTTCTACCCAAATAAGGTCAAGACATCAGGGGCCTTCCATCTCAGCATACCTGTTCTGCCAGCCAAGCGATGTGTCTGACCTCCTTGCTACTTCCTGTGGCATTGCTGGCACCTAGCATGGCATTGAGTTCAGCCAGCACCTGAGGGAGGAGGGCCATGATGTTGGTGTGGATTGCCGTGAACCAGGAGTGTGCGGTCGCTGTGTCTTTGCACCGCAGGATCAGGGTGTTTCTGCTGTCCGGTGAGTGCAGCTCTATCAACCTGAATAGGAAGAGACAGAGCTAGGCTGAGAAGTGCAGCCAGGGCTAAGGCAGAGGGGGAACGTGGAAGCCCTGCAACAGGCACTCCCTACATCAATGGGATTTGGTTCCCCAAGAAAAGTACACATGAAACACTCAAACCCTTTGGTGTCTGCTAAGGAGGGCCCCTGGCTGGGGTCAGCTACAAGCAGCCCAGGCAGCGCTCACATACACTTCACCACAGAGACGGAGAGTAGGGCAAAGTTGGCTCCGTGGCAGGATGGAACTCCAGTGCTGCATGGCAGAGCACTGTCTGGAAACTCATCTGTCCAGGTGCTTATGAGACCCGCAGCGTTGGAGGCAGTGATGATCCCTGCTCTGCTAGAGCAGGGGGATGCCTCATGAATCATTCTCTCCATCAGCTGGCTGAGAAGCTGTGCCACTGATTAAAAGATTACAAAGCTTCCTAATCTTAGCTGTCAGGAAGCCCTGCCAGGAGCGGATGCAACATCTGAGAGTAGGAAGAAAGAGAGCACTGGCCCTTGCCAGCACTCAGTGGGTTTTGGGGGCAGCAAGGGCACCCAGGTTCCTGCAGGAACCTTCCTGCGGCAGTTCAGCATCCCTCAGAGCAGCGGGGGTGCCCAGCCCAGATCCCTGCCTGGCTTCTCACCCAATTGCTCAGGCACTGGCTATGAGATAAGACAGATACTAAAGGGTGAGCTGGCATCTCTTCCCTCCCTGGAATGCAGGTAGAGCACACACAAAGCTCATCTCCTCTGCCCTTCACTCAGTAGCTACAGAACCCAGAACAGACTGGCCCTGCCAAACTGCTGCAGACACATCTGCTCCTTATGATGCTCTTTTGATGCCTAACTCAGGATGTGATGGGAGCCTTCTGAAAGCCAACTCCCATAATCTGTTAAAGCTAACAGTCCTTTCTCCACAGTTACCTTCTTGGATCTGGGGATGCGTGCATAGTAGAGACAGGGCTGGTGCAACCATTTAGGCGGACTAGGCGGTTGCCTAGGGTGCCGAGATTTGAGGGCGCCAAAAACCGCCCCCCAATTTTTTTTTAAATGGTTGAGCAGCCGCTGCTGCTGGGACAGAGAGGGAGTCTGAGCTGCCGGCGGCAGCCAGCAGTCCAGGGTGTCCCCTGGGTCAGGGCGCCGCTGGAGGGGGCGGCAGGCAGCTCCCGTGGAGCTGCCGCAGTGGTGCCTGCGGGCAGTCTGATGGTCCGCGGTTGGGTGGAGCTGCCGCAGTGGTGCCTGCGGATGGTCAGCTGCTCGCGCAGCTCCAGTGGACCTCCCACAGACACCACTGTGGCAGCTCCACCGTAGCTGCAGAGCACCGGACCCTCCGCAGGCACCACTGCGACAGCTCCACCAGAGCCGTGGGACCAGCGCGCGGGGCGACGAAATTGACGTGCACCTAGGGCGCTCAAAACCCTAGCACCGGTCTTGAGTACAGAGCAGCTATTAATTAGACTGCCGGCAAATCAGGAGCCCAGCTGGACTTAGAGGGCAATCACCTCCTGACAAGCAGCTACAGGGATGAGACTGTAACCGTAAAACGTCCGAGATAGGCTGTTAAGTGGAATGGAAGTTGCACGAATGCCACCCAAAGGCAAGTATCAGAGGGGCAGCCGTGTTAGTCTGGATCTGTAAAAGCAGCAAAGAATCCTGTGGCACCTTATAGACTAACAGACGTTTTGGAGCATGAGCTTTCGTGGGTGAATACCCACTTCGTCAGATGCATGCAGTGGAAATTTCCAGGGGCAGGTATATATATGCAAGCAAGCTAAAGATAACGAGGTTAGTTCAATCAGGGAGGATGAAGCCCTGTTCTAGCAGTTGAAGTGTGAAAACCAAGGGAGGAGAAACGGGTTTTGTAGTTGGCAAGTCATTCACAGTCTTTTGTTTTAATCCTGAGCTGATGGTGTCAAATCTGCAGATGAACTGAAGCTCAGCAGTTTCTCTTTGAAGTCTGGTCCTGAAGATTTTTTGCTGCAGGATGGCCACCTTAAGGTCTGCTATAGTGTGGCCAGGGAGGTTGAAGTGTTCTCCTACAGGTTTTTGTATATTGCCATTCCTAATATCTGAATGGCAATATAGAAAAACAAAGGCAAGCTGCCTACCACCCTCTTAGCACAACAGAGAAGTAGGCACGAGACCACAGAACACGTAGAAACGACTCCGGGTGCTTAAAAATACATTGGGGCTGGCTAGTTTTGAGACAGGAGAGTGTGCACTGCTCCTCGTGGGAAGCCACCAGCATGCGAAGTCAGTGCAGAAATCCTGCTGCAGAACTCTGGAGAGGCAGCAGATACAGCGTGACAAGTCTTTTGCAGCAGCAGCTTATTTCCACCTGGATGAGCGGGGGTTGGGTAATTGGATTTGCATTCTCCAAACACCAACTAAATGCAGTTCACTCTGATCCTGATCGGAACCCCAGGACAGCTCTCTGCCCTTCCCACTTGCCTGTGCTGCAGGAACCTAGACAGGGAATTGGTGCTGCCTCTGTCCAGGTCCAGAGCATGGCTCAGACCTTTGGTGTCACAGCCCCTCAGCGGCTCACCTCCTTGTCAAGTTCTGGGAGATGGGGAGACTTTGTGCGCTTGAGTCTGGCTGGAAAGTTCTACTTGCCAGGGTGCCGCTTGCCTAGGAACCCAGGGGTATAGACTGGCTTAGTAACCAGCAGCACTATGCAGTGAATTGTGAATGGTGTCAGGAAGCCCATGATCTCAGCAAACATCGCCATGGTGCTAGCCCAGGGACAATCCTGGCCTGAGCCCTTTGTGAACCGCTGCTACTTTTAACGCTTTCTTGGTACCAGGCCGCAGCTTTAGGAATGCTCCAGTGCTGGAAATTCAGTCTTGCAAGGACACAGAAGCAGCACAGCAGACCCAGAGACTTGGGGTACACCACACTGCAATAAGAGACCTGCGACCCAGCCATGGATGGTCCAGGTCAGCTGACTATGGCTTGTGGGGCTAAAAATTGCAGTCTAGTTGGTTGGGCTCAGGCTGGAAGCCAGGCTCTGAGACCCTCCCCATACATAGGGTCTCAGCATCTACACTGCAGTTCTTAGTGCCACAGCCCGAGCCCCACGAGCCAGCGTCAATTGCCCTAGGGTCTGGGACTCTGTGCCATGGGTTTTTGATTGAAGTGTAGACGTACCCTTGGACTACGCTCCTCATCCCACACAAACTACAGGGGAGGCACTTCAGTACAGACCATCAAGCCCTCCAGGTCAGCAGTGTGCACGTCAGAGCTCACTTGGCTTTCCACAGCTATGCAGACTGGGTTGCTTGCTAGCTCTCCAAGGACAGACAAAGCCATCATTACGCTCTTGGTCACTGTTATTTACACTGATACTGCATTCTCTTCCAACTACAGAATCCCACTCCCATTCTTGGCATTGCTGCCAGTGCCAAGGGGCCTTGGATAGCTCAGCCCCAGGAAAATCTCCCAGCATTAGGACATGGTGCTGAAAACACCTGCACAAGCACCTATGCTGGCACAAACTCCAGCAGTGCTGGGAAGGGTGGCTCACCTTACACCAGACACGCTAGCCTCGGGAGTGCCTATTGCTCCATGGAAGCGGACTCTCCCACTTGAGAACAAATACTGTTCTGAGTTCAGGACATATGAGCAGTTAGCTCTTACTCGCCCATGTACATTTCCGGCAATTTAATTCCATGGGCATTCTAAAGAGATGCTATTTTCCTGGCCCCCCCCACCTCATCATGTTAGTACTGAAGCCCTTATGGCTCTTTCACATGTCCACCCACCAACACAAAAGCTTGCCAAGTTGTGCAGCTTAAAGCAAAGGGGCAGAAGACTTGGCAGATATGGCATTACATTCCCCACCACCTAGTTAAGAGGAGTCTGCAAGAGAGATTCTGCCCTGTTCAGAAAGGAATGTGCAGGCCGGAAATCTTAGTCATTTCCATAGAGGACCAACTCTGTGCCAGGATAGAGATAGAGGGCAAAGGTATCAAGTCAAACTATTCCTGGCCAAGACCGTCTTGTGGGAAAATTGAGGGAGAGTCCTGCAAAGTCAGCCTGCATGCTGCAAAAACCCTGTAGCTTGGCCACGAATGTTCCCAAGAGCTGCGGGGGAGGCAGCCTCCCAGCAAGGGTGTGTGGGGAGCATGGGACAGTGAAGGGACACCACCTTGGAAACTGGTCCTGCAATAAGTGTCAGAGCTGCTTGGCCCAGAAGATCAGGTAATCAGCCCTACAGCAGTGTCCTGGGGCAGCACAACCCCCTGAAGATTCAGTGCTTTTAGCTATAGCAACTTCCCCATCAGTGAGAGCCTGTCAGCATTTCCCTGGTCCCTAGCACCCAGGGGAGGGCTTTGCATAGGTAATGACAGATACAAGGAAAACAAGGGGAAGTGATTAGTGTCATTTCCTCCCTCTAATGACAAATCCAACTCTCAGAGCTCAGCAATGCAACCCCACTCTGCATGGCAGAGCCCAGCCACTTCCTGGGCAAATGGAGAATCAGTTCAAATGCTCAGTAACTCCCTGACAGGAGAAGCAGGTTCCAAGCAGCAGAGTGCAGTTTGGGACATCACTGCTTACCCAGTACGGCCAACCAATGATGCTCATTTGCCCCGCCTCTATGCCAGAGCCTGTTCACACAGGCCACGCCAGCCTGGCTCCAGAGGCCTCACCTGTTTTTACACAATTTAACCTTTCCTTTTAACAAAGCCCAGGTGGTTGAGGAAATCCTTCCAGATACACCCAACAGAATCTGCAGGATGTAGGGGTGAACTACAGGTCCAAGGGCCAGTTCAACAGGTTAACTCTGAACCCTGATAAATACTAGACAGATACACAGTTGTCAACTCTCTTTTCAACAGGAAAGTGGAGCTGCTCTGGGACCATGGACTAGGTGTGACATTCCAACTCTGCCCCCGGCTGGGCATAGGATATAGTCACTTGGCAGGTACAAAGAAGAGGTGGCAAGGGCAGAGAATGAAAATAAGCACAATCAAGATTCCCCCTCCCCCCCCGACACATCCCCCCAACAGGATCACTAATAGCCTCTAACTGCCCCCAACCACCACTCACTGGCAGGAGTGCATGCAATACCACCCCCACCTGGCAGGTGTGTGACAGGGTAGACAGGTGCTACCAGAGCAGGGAAAGCCTCGGTGAGATTCAGCCCAAATCCATCTGAACTCTGTTTTAGAAGAAAGCTGACCTGCCAGAAAGGCAATTTAGATGAAGGGGTTTGCATCCTTCCCTGAGCTGGAGCCTTCTATCCCAGGAGGACAGCAAAATGCAAACACTGCCTGTCCCAGGCGGCAGCCAGCCAGCCAGCTCTCGCTGGGGCCTGAGAGGAGGAGAGGCACTGAGTGGAGAGACCTGGCTGGCAGCCAAAACATTGAGAATTTCCTGCAAGCTGCTGTTACGATTTGATGAGTGAATCAGGAGATTGGCCTGAGGTGCAGCTGTTCCCACCCTAAGTCTCTTCTAGTCCATCTTCTGCTGCTTAACTGAAGCCCGAGCCTTGTCTCCAGGGCTGATCCCGGGCACATGGACCAGCAGAGGAACTGCCATTTCCGCTGGAGCGTGCATGTGGCACAAGGCCAGGTATCTTCTCCATGGAAAGTGTTCAACACAGATTAGCCAAACATCCTGTGGACACCCGGGCAGTCAGCCTGCACCTCCCAAAAGGCGGCAGGAGAGGACACTTTGTCTTCAACCCAGACGCTGAATACACAGGCATTACACGTAACCTGGCTGCAAGCAGAGACACAGCTGAACTAAATGCTTGGAAGATGGATCACAACCCCACTTCTCCAGACCCATCTCTGCTGTGACTGAGAACGAGCGGCAGCAGGATCTGCAGCATCTATCTGCACAGAAGGCCCCTGTGGCCATGGACCTCACTGCTCCCCTCACCTTCCTGCCCCATGTGTGTCAGGCGCTGGGTCATTCAGCTCCACAGGCCTCCCTGTGGGTGTACAGCACCTGGCACAACAGAGCCCTAACTGTGTTCAGGACCCTAGGTGCAAATTAATAAGCCAAAGAAGAAGCCTGGCACTTGTATATTACCTTTGACTCAATAAACTTGGGTCACATCCACTAGTTAAGGCTCCCAACCCTCACTTTGTGGCAGATAAGGAATAACCACACCCACCTATGGAACAGCTACTTCTGGAGTGGAACGCAGGCTTCTCACTGAAAGCTTTGGGGCAGGAAGTCAACACTGACAGATCCTGCTGGAACTGCCAGGAGGGACTCATGCGAAATAATGACCCCTTTATAGCACCTTCCAGCCGCGGAGCCCAGCTCTCCAGAACTGGGCAGGTTAACCCTCACATCACCCTGCAAGGGCAGTAGGGTAAGAACTGGCCCAGGCAAGTGATGTGACTGTGCTAGGTCAGAGGAGTCTGAGCTGCAGGCAGCGTTAGAAGGCAGGTTTCCAGACTCCTAGCTCTATCCTCTACCCAGGCAGGATCAGCACCCCTTGAAATGAAGTTACCTGGCCGAGAACAAACCAGTGGCAGGGTTACCACCTCCAATGTCGGGAAGCACCACAAACAGTCAGGCCACCAGCTTCACAGCCCACTCAAGGCACTGTCAGCCTCTCTTGTAGAAAGCCCCACGGCTGCTGCCACGAGGTCAGCTGCAAAGGCATTCGCATTGCTGGGGGACCCAGCACAGACCGATTCCCACCTATTCACCACAGTGATAATAAGCACAACAGCTCCCCCCACCTGCCTGAAGGAACAATCCCGTGCCACTGGATCTCTCGCACATAAGGGGGCCTGCAAGGGAAGAGAAACGTGCTCTTTCCTGACATACAGCCAAAGACTGGTGTGCTTTTCCTGGTTGGTTTTGCATCGGGAATGCAGGTATCTCATATCTGCCTTTGTTTGCTAGAGGATTCAAAACAAATAGATCTAGCAGGACTTTACCTCACAAGGGCGTGCAAGTTCGTGTGTAGGGATTCAAACCCTGTTTGTCTTTGTAAGTACCCATTTAACTCCAGCTCCTATTGGCACCTGGGAGAAGAGTCTCAAAGACTCAGACACTCCTATTCCAATAACTAGGCCCTGGGACTCTCTTGCAGTTCTCTGGCCTCCCAAGAGCCCTCCAGGAAAACAGACACACGAGGCTCCACATTTCTGACATCCAGATAGAAGTCAAGCAGGAAAAACAGCTTTTTTAAAAGTCTTCCAGATTCCTTTACACATTGCAAAGCAGCAAAAAAGGGATCATTTCTCACCTTGCATGTCCGGCCAGCATTGTCAACACTCCTCCCTGCACCCAAAATGCCAGGAAGATAGCCCCAGAGCAGCCTGCTGCACCCCAAGGCCTCTGTCTCCCTAGGCTCCAGCTCACCTGTTCTCCAGGTCTGGCATGCTCAAGTTCCTGGCGGCGAAGCACATTTTCAGAGGGATCACCTTCCTGTCTTTGGTGCCATTGTAGTGCTTCGGTGAGCCGGAGTCCTCACTGCCACTCAGGCTCGGTGACTGGGGAGCTGCCCCATCCCATGGGAGGTCTGACACCAGCGATGGCTTCTTAATGTAGGGAGTCACTTCCCGCATGAACTTCACTAAGAACAGAGACAGGAGAGGAGAGTTAGCACCTAGGCTGCCTCAGGAGGGGGTGCACAAAACACTGCATGCACCTGCACAGAAAAGTAAGGCAGCACCTGCAGATCTGTGCATCCCATGGCAGTGTGCAGACTCCCCCACCAGCAGGGAGCAGTGGTCTGCACTCACTGTGAGGGCAGTGCCTGCCAGTGCGGGGGTGAGGGTGGGGGGGGGGGCGACTAAGCAGGCCTCAGAGCATGTTCTCCTGCGAGGACCAGAAGTCGGCTGCTAGGGATCTAGCTTAGACTTAGAAGAGTTAGTTGCTCTCACCTTCCAGAGAGGACAGATGAACGAACCTGCCCAGCTAGCCCATTATATGGATGCGTGCAAGCTTTTGCCCCTCTCTGCAAGTCGAGGGGGGGGGTCTTGCCTAAACTATCCTAGGAGGATGTAGTTTCACACCCCCATTTGTCGACAAGCTCTCAGCTGTCTGGCAGCAGGATGAGAAACGGTAAACACATTTATTCACTATTTCCACAGGGGGAGGGTTCCTCCGGACTGTGGGTGACAGGAAGCTGGTTTCTAGGCATGCTGAGAGGACAGGAAAGGACTTGCTTGTCAGATGAAATCAGACTGCTGCTGCCTCTGCAAATACAGTCCTCGTGCTCTGCTCCCCCAACTCATGGCCTCAGGGGGAGCAGGGTGGGTCTCAGAGCTATGTCAGCAATGGTCTCTGGATAGTGAAGCCAGAGGGTTACCAGACACAGGTGGTATTTTATGGACACTTCCAACTCCTCCTTCCCTTGGTCATTCTGCCTGTACACGTTTGCCAGAGATGAGGGATGGCCCCCTGGTTCAGTTCCCTGCTCTGCCACAGACTCCCTGTGTGACCTTGGGCATGTCACTTAGCCTCAGCTCCCCAGCAGTACAGTGGGGATAACTGCCCTGCCTTGCCGCACAGAGTGCGTGAGGAGAGAGACAGAAAAGACAGACACTCAGATACTATGGTGATGCAGACCATGTCAGTACCCTAGAGACAGACCAGAACACTTCTAGAATAGATCCTCCAGCAGGCAGATGCTACAGCCTGGATGCTTAGTGACATCACCATCCGCTACAGCACTGATCAGTGAGGTGGTATTGCCATTACCTGACCTTGCCAGCTAGAATACTAGTTCAGAGTGAAGCTGGCTCGAATATTCCCTGCAATTTTGGGACTGGTGGAAGAAATCAAAAGTTACCACCCCACAGACCGACAGAACCAGAGCGAATGACCTCACAAGCCCAGCCAACCAGAACAAGCTGGAGTTTCCCCTCAGAGTTTTGAGCAGGAAACGTCTCAAGAAATGAATCAGCTCAGTTCTGGACCCCTCATGTTACCCAACTTGCCTCACAGGATTCCTAGGGGAACTAGCCTGGTGGTAGAACCCATCTGAAGTTTTACAGGTGGGTCGGTTTATTTTGGGTAAAATTTGACAGAGGGATCAAAAACCTGCTTTATAACTGGAAGCTGCCTCTGCCTTTAATTCTCAGCCTCTCGTCTCAGCATGAGACAGTACAAGCTACATATTAAACATCCTCCAGACATGAGGATTTGGCTGGGAAGAAGGAGAAACAGCAGCAGCGTCAAACAGGATCTTTCTTCCCCAGGTGATCAGGAGTGGAGCAGTCATGCACAGTGCTCCCATTAGGGGAAGCAGGTTCTCTCTGAGCAGCTGACCCAAGCATTTAAGTGCATGGCCCTCCACTCCTTTTGCTTTGAAGGGAAGAGCAGAGCACATGGGCTTTAGCAGTCTCAGCCCTGAGTTTTCACTCACTGCCCGTGCGACTGCACCATCTCCTCAGGAATGAAAGGGGAAACAGGAGCTCAGAATATCATCCAACTGGAAAGGAAGGAAGTGCAGCCAGCTGCAGCCAGATGCAGGACAGACACTGACAGCTGCAGTTGCCTGTGTCCCCCAAATGTAACAGGCCAGCTCCGGGGTGCTGGGGATTCAGTTGAGGAATTCCAAGGTGTTTAGAGTTGTCCTAACAAACGAACCAAAAAGGCACATTTCTGTAATAAACTGAGTCATCTGCTTGAAGTATAGCCCAACCACTGCCCCCCAGAGACCAGGTGGCTGCAGCTCCAAGAGTAACCACCACAGCAGCACAGGAGAAAAATGTCTTTCAAATGGCCTCATGCAAGACGAGCCACTATGAAAAGGGAGCCTGAGGAGGGAAGGTTCAAACGAGGAGGCTCAGTCTAGATGGCCTCTTTTCTAGGTCTTGCTGTGAACCTGCCCTGGGACCCATGGGCTACCCAGAAACTCTGATCACTCCCAGGAAGGGCGGCTCCCAGACAGCCTAAGCCCTCGTCCAGACTAACCCGCGGCATCGGCGGGTTAAAATCGATTGCTCGGGGATCGATATATCGGGTCTAGTCTGGACGCGGTGTATCGATCCCCGAGCGCGCTTACATCGATTCCGGAACTCCATCAATCCGAACAGAGTTCCGGAATCGACACGGAGAGCCGCGGACATCGATGCGGCGCCGTCCAGACTGGTGAGTACCTCGATTTTAGAAATTCGACTTCAGCTACGTTATTCTCGTAGCTGAAGTTGCGTATCTAAAATCGATTTTAATTCCTAGTCTGGACGTGGCCTCAGTGACACATGGTTAAAGGAACAGCAGTAAGCTCCCAGGTGGCCCAGCAGGCAAGGTACCCACCCCAGAACTGTGCTGCTCTGGGAATCTGGGAGAGAATGATCTATCTGCATGCCAGCTGCACAAAGAAATGGAAGCAGGCCTGTCAGCCCTCTGGAAAATGTGAACAGGACTTTGCATAGGGAAGTGTTAAGAGCAAGCTGTTCCCTTCCCTTCCTAAAACCAAGCAGTGGGGAGGGGGGAGTTGGGGCATGGAAAGTATACAGCTGCAGAAAGTTTGGATAAGTATCTGAACCTCTGGATGTGCTTACCAAAGCAATTGCAGGCTCTGCAGCTGTGGGGCTGCCAATGACTACACTAGCATTCACCATACACTGCATAGGATATTCTCTGAAATTGGGTTCAGCATATGATACAGCATTTAAACAATGAAGCAGTTAAGATTTTTAAAACCACAGGAAATTCATGGTTCAGGCCAATATGGTCCCCAACTCCCTCTGCTGAGGAGGAGAACAGGGTCCAGACAGCTGAGTTATGGTTCAGAAAAATCTGAGTGACCTGGAAATGCAGCTTTTTGGTATTTAATTGCTTTGTTTATTTCAGGGATGAGCGTGTCAGACGCTGGAAGGGGTACTGAATTCTGGGGTTTACTGGATTTTTTAATCATTGAATTGTTTCTCTGTCTCAGCAGCTTCCTGGACCCAGAAAAGCTGCATAAAGCCACATTTAGTGCACACCCCAATTCCTGATACACAACATTCTGGAAAGTTACTGCATACATCAGCTGTCTGCTTATTTGTGAAGAGGGTTCCAGCTTCCGTGACAAAAGGATGGCTGCTGAGACACTCTCCAGAATGTGAGGACTTTAGTCACTACTTTTTGTGCGTCTAAATACGCTTTTGTACATCACTGCTCGAGGTGCTGTTCCAGTAAAGGACCAAACCCTCTGGCCACATTCTAACCAGAAGTGAATTTCTGTGGCATATAGATTTAGAATGGCTCAGGGCTTGCCTATGGCAGGGTGGCCAGGTGCCTGGTTTTCAACTGGAAAGTCCAGTCAAAAAGGGGACCTGACAGTGTCCAATCAGATCTGTTGACCGAACACCCAAAGTCCAGTTACTGTGGGATGGGGAGGTGCTGGGTCATCACCCGCATCAGCCCCTACAAAGCCAGGGCTCCCCAGCACTGCAGGTAATCCCTCCTGACCCAGGCAGGGAGGTGGGAGGGAAAAAGCAGCAAGCGATGGGGGAGGGGGAATTGGAGGAGGAAGAGATGGAGCCCCAGGGAAAGATGTGGGGCAGGGAAGGTTTCAGCACTCTGATGGGGTGTCCAGTTTTTAATTACTACCAAGCTGAAAAACCTATGTCTACATGAACATTTAAGTTTGTGGCAAGCCAGGGTATAAGTGTACCCCACACTACCATGCCACACACTAAAAGTTCCCAAGTGCACTTTGATGTGCCTGCTTTGAAATAGGGTCAAAGTGCACTAGGGAACTTTGAGCGCATTGCAGCAGGGTCCAGATGGACAGTTAGTATTCAGCAGGCTAGCACAAGTTTGCTTTACACCCCAGCCTTCCACAAACTAAGCGTTCATATAGACATACCCACAGTCTAAGAGGGGTAGCAGACTGTATTGGGCTACCTAGACTAATAGAAGGCAGACTGTTCCACAAAACACAGTGCACTATATAATTAGCTACCCTGCAGGTACACTGAGAATGTCCTCTTTACTGCCTCCCCTCCAGATCAGCTAACTCACGGGAAAGAGCAGCACAGACCTACCTTCCCCTCAGCGTCAGCACTGTGTTTCCCTGTGACTAGGCTCTAGGAAGCGGGAAGGCTCTCTCTGCCCTGGCCTTCTGTGCACTAAGCCACCATCCTGGCTGGGCTGAGTAAGTGCTAATCATCTAGACATGATGGTTATTTATTACAGCCACAAACCTTTCATCAGCTGGTTCCCAGAAACCACTAATTTCCTTTTACAACACAATTAGCACTCCATCAATCCTGCGTTCATGCTCTTCGATCCTTCAGGAGCGGGTCTGCAATTCCCAGCTAGCATCCAAACCAAACTCTGCAAAAGGAAGCTTCCAGAAGACACCCTAAACTGGCCTGCACGGGAGTGGAGCTTGGAGCACAATTCCGGTCTCTTCCCAAGCTGACTGTACCCATTTACACTGCCCTGCTTCAGTTCTCTGGCCATCCCTCCCTTCTCAGCATCAGACTTCAGGCTCAAGCCTGAACAAACCAGTTTCAGGCAGGAGGAGTCTAAACCTGCTCCTTGAGGATGGCCAGCTAACTGCTCCCATGCTGGCTACAAAGAGCTAAGCCTTGCGCTTCAGGCTCGGATGTGGTCTAATTAAACAGAGGAGCTGACAGAGAGAAGCCCCTGGCACCTGCCCAGAGCACACCAAGAGGTAGAATTTAGCTGGATGATCAAAGACTCCACAAAAAAGCTTCAAAATCTCAACAGCTTCATTAAGCAGGAAATCTGAACCAAACCCAGTTGGTGTGGGAACCTATGCCACCAAAGGCTCAGATAGCTCTGCCAAATCAGTGAATGACTGTGCAGGGGACATGCTCTGCATGGAATGCGTAAATTATCCTTTATCCTTGGTCAAAGAGGAACTTGCCAAAGCTACTAAAAAATGGACAACGGAATGCAGTATTGTCAAGGAAAAACAGAATGTCCAAAGTTACCACCCCGATTAGGGAATTGCTAACAGTTGCCTAGCCAGTCCAGCTCTTCTCTGCAATGCATTCTGCACCACATTATAGTAGTGCAAGGTTCTTTCCCTTGTACATGCTCCCTCTAGAAGAATATTGCACGACTGCCTAGAGTAATCTCATTACAGATTACATGACAAGGAGGAAGGGCAAGCTGCCTCCAGTGGTGCCGAAAGCGAATGGTGTCGAGAAGAATGACATTATAACATGCTCCCCGCAAAGACTCAGATGTGTGGATTCAGACTTCATTTTTGGGCAATTTGAAGCTTCAAAACTGTCTGAGGCAGAATCTCCATAGCAGGCATAGCCTCCTTGCTCCCTCTGCTTCCAGGCAAACTGCACTCAAAGAGAAAAAGGCTAATGGCTGGTTGATTGATATCTGCTGGAGTGAAATAACAGAGACCCACCGTGAATTGTTCCAAGAGGAAAGGGGAGCAACCAGTCCCTCCTGGTTCAGACTATCACCACTACTAAGGGCAGTGAAGAATTTTCAGACCTGGGGAAACTCCTCTGCATTCAGAACAAGGGCTCTTCATATGACGTTCAACTGCACAAAACCTCCACCTAGGAGTCATGTCCTTAGAAGGGTGGAGGGACCAGACAGCTCATCCCCAGTTACTGGCAGCACAAGGAACGGAACTGAAGCAGGAAACAGAATATAAACCAGCACAATGAACGTGACCAAGGGGTCAGCTGCAACCCCATCCTGGATCTCATCTGTAGCCATGCCTGCGGAAGGACGACGCTATCCAAGTTTCCAAAGCTTTCGACCCTTCATCACCAGCTTAGGATCTGCTGTTCACAGCTGCCAGGATTCAGTCATCTTGGGGGATTTTCTAGCCAAGCTGGCACAGCTCCAAAGGCTTCTCCAGTGTCAGCAGTAGGAGAGAGAAAGGGGAACCATTTGTACATTTCCCCCAGCCAGATCACCTCCCCCCAGAAGAAAGGACTAAGGAGTACAGCTGAGAAGGAGCACTTTTCACAGTAGGCTAATGGACTCATCACTAGCCTTGCCTACACTAAGGACGTTTTGGAAAGATTCCTCAGTATTGCTGTCAGTCCAGAAGAACCAGCACTAGCAAATCAGTTAGATTTGCTCCCAGCAGGCATGGATGACACAGTGTTGAAAAATGTACCAGCAGCAGGTGGGCTGTCTACATTAGGGCTTCCAACATCAGTAACTCCAGGGAAGGGAGAAGCAATGCAAGGGAAAAATTTTTTCACAAGTTTCCTCTAATACAGACAAGGCCAGTTCCCTGCCAAACACGTAGGGGGAAAAGCCCTATGAACAAGGGTGGATTAAAACAGAATTTTTTTTAAAATGTATGTATTTAAATTGGGTTTTTCTTTGTAAAATAAACCTATTTAAAATATTAAATTTGAAATTATGACAACCTAAATTAAGGCCTCAACTTACTATAATCTTTTAAATAAAAAAATCAAGCAGTACATTTGCTACTGAAGTTTTAAAAGAAGTCAAGCCACTGAACAAGGGGAAATCACTGGCTAAACACCTGGACCAGGGCTTGAAAGTGCTAAGCCAGCTTTCTGATAGCAGTAATCACTTCTTTAGGAGGTGGAGGGGTCAGGACAGTTCTTTTTCCTCTTCCAATCTATGAATACAAATGAGGTTCAGGAGGATAAGATCTAGTTTAAAATTTTGAAGAACACAGTGACCAGAAACAAATCAGCTCAATTCACTATCTACAGATAGTGCTTCCTCCTCTGTTAGTTTTAAACGCAAAACCTGTTTTGTATAAGTATTCTTATCATCAACACAAGACAAAGTTGTGGTCAACACTGGTAGAGCCCTTCACTTTACAGCCTCATGCTTGCTGTTCCACTCACCAAAGCAGTAGCTTGGGTTATTACAGTGTTGTGTGATGTTCTCCAAAGATCCTGCCCAAATCCTCCAGCAGAAACAGTGAAGGGATGACCCAAAACTTAGAGTGGAAGTAGTCAGAGATCCTTCTGAAGCTGAGAGAAGCAGTTCGGTGGGGTTTTTGCCACTTAGACCTTTGCAAGGCCTTTCAGTGCCAACCATTTAACATTAAATATGTTAACTTGCAACATAGGTGAAGCCTGCCTCTCATAGAGGCATAGCGTGCATACACCTAAGTAGGCACTCATCTGGTCTCCACAGGACAGACACAGCTAGATCTGAATTAAGTTAGAAAATGTTGTCCTGCATCTAAGTGTCCAAAATAAGGCACCCTACTAAAATGGTCCAATTTTCCATGCATGGCCCACTCCCGCTGAAATGGGAGCTGTTGGTTCTGAGTACCAATAAGTGACCCACTGTCAGCAGGGGGCCTACTGTGGCTTTAGGCAGCCAGTGCAAGAGCTCTGGCCACAGCTACTTAGGGCAGGGCTGTTTTGTCCTAGTCCCCTCTCGGGGACAGGGCCAAACACATTGTTTTCTTTCTATAGCCCCGTCACTTGTAACAAAATCTTGTGGTCAGAAGAGCCACACTGAGACCACCAGCCCTTCACATGGCAGCTCCTCTGAAGCCGGCATTAGCAGGGGACACAAGAGGTGACCCCTGAAGTGTTCCTGTTTAAAGGCTACATTGTGAAAGTCTTCATTGAGGGCCTAATCCTGTGCTCACTGAAGTCAGCAGCAAAACTCCTACTGAGACTTCAACAGATGCAGGATCAGGCCCTAACACGACAAGTTCACCTGTGTAGCTCTGCACATGCTCTCCCTAGCCCTTCAGAGAGGCTCTCCCTGCATTAACCATTGACCTCAGGGGCTCTGGAAAGGCACAGATAGATGTTTCTGAGGTCAAGAACACTCCTGATGCAAGTAGGCATGGCAGAATTAATTTTTTTCCGAATTGTTGACTGATAACATCAATGTTCATATTTAAGCATTTTTATATCTATTTAAACTTTCACAGCAGTGAGAAATTAATGACAGTACATGTTAAGATTAAAAAAATGAAAGCCTCATAACTTAATGCATATTATCAAGCTCACATATCAAAATCCTCAAAGTAAATATCCTTAAATCAAACTTTAATATGTTTTCAAGCAGCATTTTTCTTACTTTGCTTAACTGTATATTTCAGTAATTGATGGGAATATTCTTTGTTGATTTGTGTATTCATGATGAAATTGACATTCACCATTAAAAATCTAATCCTCCTATGCCCACCTAAAAGGCAAGGAAGTAGTGAAAACATCTCAGCATTCACATTTTAAATGTCCTAGCTCTGGAGCAGCTGGTGATAGGCATGTTTTCAGGTAGAGAATAGGAGGAACCCAGATCCTGAAAACAGTCAGTTGACAGTGAATCCTAGTTACACATCTTTGAGGAAGGGGAACAAAGCTGGCAATAACTAATGAATTACAAGTCAGCAGAGAGTAGAAAAGAAAAAAGTGAACTAGCTACAGCCCCTATGAACTCAAACGGTCTACAGCTTGGAGAAAATATCTGAAAAGCTCTCAAAGTCTTAGTCCTCTCCACATCAAATATTTGCAACCCAATTCATGAAAGCACCATTAAAACCCAAACAATATGCCATCCTGCTCCAGTAACACACACATACCCACAATAGACAATGTGCACTGCTAACATAAAACAGGACATGCAGGCATTCAGAGCCCGTGAGGCAGAACGATTTGCTTTGTTTAGAAGTTGAGGGTTTCAGTAATGAGTGGCTTTCCCACAGTCTCAAGCAGAAGGGAGCATTTGCCCATTACATTTTTGGGGATGCTGCCTCTTTACATCTCTCCTGAATACAAACAGGATAGAAATTGGTATTACAGCAAAACCTGCATGCCTTATTCAGCCCCATTCAACAGAGAATCATGCTAACCATCTTGTTTCTGATCATTATTTTCCCCAAACAGAGCTACTGACAAAGGCTCGCCAGCTTACATTAGTGGCACCAGCTCCCACACTCCTTGAGCTTGTGTGTCAAGAGAAGTGAAAATTGTGTGGCTATTTTCATCTGACTTTTGTCTGGGTCTGATCCAAATGGGCAGCTGCAATTAACCCAATCATGTCAGATAAGAACGTAACTAACAGCAGTAAGGCGAGTGCAACACTCTGTGCTGAGACAGGACGCAGAACGCAAAGACAATGAGTTGTGATGACAAGCCAGCAGAGGGGCTGAGAGATAAATAGTAGAGAGATTACACAGGGGCTGCGCAGTCATTTGATTCCACTAGTTGGGATTCTAAACTACCTACACATTAGCCAGACTGTCTGATCCTCTGATTTAGGCTTCTGGCATTTTGCTGGAACTGTATAACAATTGATACAGAATGATCCAACACCAGGCTCTCCTGTAATTTATGCTTAGAAGTGTTACACATTAGGTTTTAAATTTGTTTTTGCCTTTTCCCCCCCCAGAGGATAGTAGCATGTTCTCAGAGGGCAAGAACAGGCTTTGGTATCATGCCCTCTGCTAAGGGAGCATCCCGATGGGACTGCTTGAGGTAGCAGAGCTGTCCAGTATGGGGGAGAAGCGGCAGCATTAACATGCTAGGAAAGGCATGGGCAAACTTTTTGGCCTGAGGGCCATATCTGGGTATGGAAATTGTATGATGGGCCATGAATGCTCACGAAATTGGGGGTTGGGGTATGGGAAGGGGTGAGGGCTCCGGCTGGGGGTGCAGGCTCTGAGGTACAGGAGGCAACTCTGGGCAGGGACTGAGAGGTTCAGAGGGCAGGACAGGGATCAGGGCTAGGGCATGGGAAGGGGTTGGGATGCAAACTCTGGGCAGCGCTTACCTCAAGCAGCTCCCAGAAGGAGCAGCATGTCCCCCCGCCGGCTCCTATGCGGAGGTGCAGCCAGGCAGCGCTGTGCGCTGCCCTGTCCACAGGCGCCACCCCTGCAGTTCCCATTGGCTGCAGCTGCCAGCCAATGAGAGCTGCAGGAGCCGCACAGAGCAAGCCCCTGACTCTGCTCCCCAGCAGCAGCTCAAGGGCCTTATTAAAACGTCTGGCCCTGGGGCTGCATCCAGCCCTTCGTAGTTTGCCCACCCCTATGCTAGGGCTCTTCAGTTCCCATTTCCCGTTGCCTGCCTGCGCAGGTGCCGGAGTCAGCCATATAGTAGTAATGCCAGCCCTTTGCTCTGGACACGTCAGGAGAACATGCCACGGCTTCAGTTCCTTTGAAGAGCAGTTTCTTTTTTATGCTCATTAAAAAGGAAGCAATCCCAAACTGGCAAAGCTGATTAACAGAACAGATTATTTCACCTCTTCGGTCTACACCCATTTGCCAAGTTTCAGTCTCACTCAGTGATCAAGTTTCAAATGTTTCAAAAATGGGGTTTTGTAACAGGAACTCAAGCAGACAAGGAGACCTCTGCTCTTGGGTGTGTCGCTTATTGGCAATGCTCTGTACAATGAGTTTTGTAGTGGCCAAAGCCAACTCTTGAGAGGAATGAAGAATCCTTCAACTCAGAACCCCTGCCCCTCTGAGCACCACTGACAAGGCCATTAGCCTTCATGTGTCCTGGCTTAGCACCACAGTGCATTATCTACTTCTCACTCACCTTCCCCAGTGCCCAGGTGGTCTCTAACCTTGGGAAGAGTTTGCCTCAGCATCACTCACACTGCCCCACCCGTCCTTCCAGCTCAAACCCTTGGGCATTGCTCCCTCCTCTGCTCTGGCATCTCCCTCTCCCCTGTCCCATTCCATTCCAGGTGTTGCTGTTAGTCCTGCCTACGATGACCAACCACACCTTCTCCCACTTCTGTCACCCTCAGAAGTCTGAGCTTCTCCCGCTTCCCAAGGCCATACCCACCTCCAGCCATCACATGCACAGTGCAGCAGGTTGTCAGGAGGTTCCATCAGCCACAGGGACCAGGAAGGGGTTCAGTCACCAGCCCAGGTCAGGGACTCAGAGCGAGCTCTGACACTGCTGAATTCAGTACCAGCAGATACTGCTCTACCCCTCAGCAGCAAAGGGGACATTAAAGCAAGGCCCTTCCAGCCTCTCTCTGGACACAAGGGGAGTTCTTAAAAAACAGGCCACAGAGCCTTTGCAGAGTGTTCCAATCTCAGTTCTGATGGCAAGGTACAGGCAGACTTCTGCTGAAGGAGCATCCCTCTGCATTACCGCTCACTGGATTCCCAGGCTGTAACACATCACTCCAAGGTCGCATGACACAAAGCCAGGCTTTCACGGTGCTAGATCAGAATTTAGCATTTGGTCACAGCCCTCCAAAGCTGCCTTCCAAAAGGTAACATTTTCAACTGACCAGGAAGAAGAAAGTCTGTCACTAGAGGGTTAACGCTGCATTGTAGCATCTCCTTACACAGCCAATGAAGCACCAGTGGCTGCACCAGGGGAAAAAGCAACACTAATGCAGCCAGCCCCACCTCTGGATTAGGTCTCTGCTTGTGACAGGTGCCTAGACATGGTTTGCCATGCCCACCTCCTTGGCACCCATGCTTTGTATCCGGAGGCTGTTAAGCTGTCAGAGCAGTGGGTGCTGAGTGCTGGCATGGCAAAGGAGCCAAAGCCATGCAGAAAAGTTTCATCTGGTTATATGAGCTTCAAGCCAATAACCCCTCCCCTTCAGCTCTGTGCTCCCATCAGATTGGTTCGACTGAGCAGCACAGACAGACCGAGATCCATGCTTTGAGAAGCTTGCCCTTGCTGAGGGCAGCAAACTAGAGTTAATATTAGTCTCCTGCAGGCAGTCAGAGCACTTATCCCAGAACTACACAGCTCCATGCACCTTAATCTTCCCCTCCCTGCTGTAGATAGGCGAGCCCTGCGAGGTGGAGCACTAATCCAGAACTCTGCAAATGGGCCTGCTACACAGATGGCCACCAGATGTGGATATTGGTGTCTTTGTTTTAAGCTGCTTTCCAATACAGTCAGGCAGTTAAATACCACCAAAGCATAATCCACATGGTGGAACACAGGTGGGTCATTTATACCTCACCCTAACTTTCAAGGAAGGGCTAAAGGCTTGACTCTTTGGAAAGGAAAAATCTGTGAACTCTGAAACACCCCAGACAATGTGTTTGACCCTACAGGCATTGGGAGCTCAGTCAAGAATGCAAATACTTTTCGGAGACTGTGGGATAGCTGGAGTCCTCAGTACCCCCTCCCTCCCTCCATGAGCATCCATTTGATTCTTTGGCTTTCCGTTATGCTTGTCACACAGCCCTGTGCTGTGCACTCTGTATCATAGCCTGGAGATTTTTTCAAATGCTTTCTCATTTCGTCTTCTGTAACGGAGCTCTGATAGAACAGATTTGTCTCCCCGTACAGCGATCAGATCCAGTATCTCCCATACGGTCCATGCTGGAGCTCTTTTTGGATTTGGGACTGCATCGCCATCCGTGCTGATCAGAGCTCCATGCTGGGCAAACAGGAAATGAAATTCAAAAGTTCATGGGGCTTTTCTTGTCTACCTGGCCACTGCACCCGAGTTCGGATTGCTGTCCAGAGCGGTCACAGTGGTGCACTGTGGGATAGCGCCCAGAGGCCAATACCGTCGATTTGTGGCCACACTAACCCTAATCCGGTATGGTAATACCGATTTCAGCGCTACTCCTCTCTTCAGGGAGGAGTACAGAAACCGGTTTAAATAGCCCTTTATATCGATATAAAGGGCCTTGTTGTGTGGACGGGTGCAGCGTTAAATCGGTTTAACGCTGCTAAAACCGGTTTAAATGCGTAGTGTAGACCAGACCTTAAATTCACAGAAAAGGAAAAAGCCAACACAGCCCTTTTGAGAGAGGGACTGTTGCCCTGTAACAGCTGGAGCCCGCAATCCCAGCAGGGACAAAACTGGGAGCTTGGTTATCATTCAAGAGTGCAAGCTATTGAAGTCAAGGAATTGGCTACGACTTAGCACCCTGTTTTCCTGATGTTAATATGTATTTCACTGGGACACAAAAACAGCCCCAAATCAGTGGTTCCTTCTTGCCTTACAAATTCATGAATCTATGAACTGCGTGGATGGAAATACAGAAAGGAGCCACCAAAAGTGAACACAGAACTTCTAACTGGGAGAGGAAAATATACAAACATGAAAAAGCTGCCTTCACAGCGAGCAAGTGAGCTTCTGCATAAGAGACCAAGGTTGGCCTCTGCACTATAAACACAGTCACGATGAAACAATTGTAGCAAAGTCAAAGGCAAGAAGTTTGTCTGCACAAAAGGGCTATGCTGTAACAGTATTAAACACCTATGTTTTACTTCTGCTAGGCCACTAAACTAAGACACAGTAAGAACAGACTTTTTCCTAGCCACACAGCCAAGAATACACCATGGAGTAATGTGGTCTGG
Organism: Gopherus evgoodei; assembly: GCF_007399415.2. NCBI lineage: Eukaryota > Metazoa > Chordata > Testudines > Testudinidae > Gopherus > Gopherus evgoodei. The sequence continues at coordinate 41,351,214 of NC_044333.1, read as the reverse complement.
CCTCAGCAGCTTTTCCACATGCTTATTTTTGCAGCATAAATGAAGGAAGATTTGCCAAGGCCGGCTGGATTTTTAACCCCTTTTTAAAAAGGCAGAATCAAGCACTGTGATATACTTTGTGTTGGAGGGAACTCTCAGGTTTTCAGGGAGAACTTTGCACAATGCCACTTTTTTAACTGGGGGGGGAGAGGGGTTGGCGCAATACCAGGTGCTCCATTGATTGGTTAATTCCCTTTCCAAAGCCTAAGGGATAAGGAGTAAAGAAAAGCAGGAGACCAGTGACCAAGATCCCCACAGTGACTAAATACCACTCCACATACGAGCTACTCTGAACCAACCATAACTTGACCTGGTGCGAGACTAGTTAAACATCTACCTAACGAACCCATCGAAATCTCTGCTGCATGCCTCAAGCCATGAAGCCCTGACAGTCAGGCACTAGCCCCAGCTACTGCTCTGTATGAACAAAGTTCTTCAAAAGGTGAAAATCCATGGGACAACTACCCAAGCAGTCTGGTGTTTTGAACTGTTCCCAGAGTGGGAATACATGGGACTACTCAAACAGTGGAGGTCATAGCCTACAGGAACTATAGGGCACTGACTGCATTGTAGATGGCAAAGGCGACTAAACAGGAATGTGTTAACAAGAATGCTGGAGACATTTCGAGAAGACTGATCTTCCCCCACACAAGTGCATCCTTCTGCAGACAAGATGTGCTTCTCTCCCTTGATATGCTGGCTGGACATCTGGACAAAAGATTCTGGACTCATTTCAGTGATATGAACAGATGCCATATGCGCTCTCTAATTACACTGCTCTACAGCCAAAATGCTTCTGAAATAAATGTAGTCCAACTTTACTAATTCTGGGTCACTGAGAACAAGAATGATGCTTAAAATTGTTGATTGGCTCTAGTTTTCAAGATATGCTATTGGGTCAGTATATACGACCCTTCTCTTGGGAATGTCGGAGGATAGGTGAGTTATAAAGGGAAGGGATCTCAGTTTAAACCAGAAGTGACTACAATACATCTTTGACTGGATCTATGAATAAATCTATGACTGGTTTGGACAATACTTGCTTTTTAGGCAAAACAATGAGTGATGCAATCTGAAGCTGGTATTGCGTCATACATGATCTGAATTGCATCATGTTATTCCTAGAAGTCATGGATGATGCAATCATAATGAAGCTTACATCACTCTGCTGAACAAATAGCTCTATATCAGCTCTAGAAATCATACAGTGTCCTGCTCTCTTATTTGTCAGTGTTTGATTTTGCAAAGGGACACATTTCTGTTTAGCCAAAGTGAGCAGAGATGCCTCGTACTTGTGTGAACAGCGCAGATAACTTCTGCTATGTTTGTGGGGAAGTGACTTTTGCATCACAAAAGCGCAGTATAACCACTCTGGTTAAGAAAGCCTATCACCTTTATTTTGGCTGCAAAATTGGAGATCAGGACAAGTGGTGGGCCCCACACATATGCTGCAACACTTATGCAACAAATCTTCGCCAGTGGTTGAAGAGGAAAAGGAAATCTATGCCTTTTGCAGTGCCAATGATTTGGAGAGAGCCAACAGATCATACCAGCAATTGTTACTTCTGCATGGTGCCTCCAGTTGGGAAAGGTGTGTCAAAGAAGAAAAAGTGGACTGTGCATTATCCAAACATTCCATCAGCTATATGCCCAGTACCCCACAGAGAAGGACTGCCGGTTCCTGATGCACCAGAATCATTCTCACTTGAGTCAGACGAGGAAGAGGATGAAACTTCTGGACCTGAACCATCAATGTCACAGGACCCACATTTTCTCCCATCCTCCTCCTCTGAACCACACCTCATAACACAAGGTGAACTGAGTGACCTTGTCAGGGATTTGGAACTACCCAAGAGTAAAGCAGAGCTGTTGGGCTCCAGACTACAGCAGTGGAATCTCCTGGCAGGCTATCAGGGCAAATGGAGCCCATCAATGCTTGCAGACGATTGCTGGACAGTGACAAGAGATGCTCCATTTAATGAATACAAGAGACAAGCCAAGAAGCGCCAAGTAGACACTGAATAGGACTAAACTATGTACATAATAGTTTTTTGCCTTTTGTTTCATAATAAATTTTATTTATATAACCCTTTTGCTGATTTTTAAAGTGTTACATAAACAGGACAGGTGAAATATCATGTAAAGCAACCATAAACACATGAAAAGACCTAGGTTTACAATTTATGAGTAAAACTCTACTATCTACACAATATACAGACAAAATGTAAAAACTTGAATATCTTAGAAACAGTAGCCAATCAGTTGTTTTAATTGTCATATTTGAATTCAGCACATCAAAATACATAATAAATATCACATTTTATCTCTGAAGCAGACGACTTCTCAAAAATTGTAGACCAGTGTTATAAGAGAGACCATTTTGCCACATATGCACCCCTTCCTCCCCCTACTTCTGAAGCCAGTCAACCCACTGCTCCCCGGGAATATCAGGCCTGATGCCTGCATCTGCTCATAAAAAATTAGAGTGCCATCTGGTTCAGCAAGGATCAGCCCAGCAGTTTGACACCAACAGAGGAAACATCACCAGAGAGGAAGGGTGGGGTGAGCTGGTGATGGTCACAGAAAGACAACTGCTCCGCAGTGTGGGGGAAAGATAGCTCAGTGGTTGGAGCATTGGCCTGCTAAACCCAGGGTTGTGAATTCAATCCTTGAGGGGGCCATTTAGGGAATGGGGGGAAAAAAAAAACACCTGTCAAGGGATTTGTCCTGCTTTGAGCAGGGGTTGGACTAGATGATCTCCTGAGGTCCCTTCCAACCCTAATAATCTATGATTTCCAGCAGCATTCAATGCAAGTTTAAGTCCAGCACCAACCTGGAAGTGCTGGTAAGCAGCAGACCCCCCAGAACAGGTCCAGAAGGCTTACTGACATACTAATATAAAGCTGCAAAAGCCAGAGGCTGGTCTATGCAGCTGTTGCAGCAGGGCAGATGGCTGCACTTTCAGGAGAGTGGTTCTGAAGCAGCCTTGGCCATGCACTCCTTTAGTGCAATGCTTGGGAGACACTAAAGCCACTCACCTGCTAAACTCCAGGACACAGGCATTCAGCTGGGAGCAATAATGACTGGGAGCCCAATGAATTATTCCTCCCTCCTACACTACACACACTAAACACACCTGTACTTCGAGAGAGAAACTCCTTCTCTGCCTTCAAGTGAACAAGGTAAAAGCAAGGAAAACTCTGCTTCAGAGGATTTCATGCCCTTCTCTCATTTAATCCTCTTCCCCAGCCCCAATATCTTCTCTAATTCCAATCTATTGTGAGAATTGCCTTGTGTCAATTAGTCTGACCCCAACAAGCTGCAGCTGCCATTTTAAAGGTGCATTGTGGCAAGCATGGCTAGCCAGCTCTGAGCCAGAAATGCAGTCATACCTGTGAAAGTAAAAATAATTGAAGTCAGGCCCCGAGCTTGGCCATTGTAATGGTTTTGGATCATTTGGGAAAGGGAATAAACTCCCAACAGTTTACTTATCTTGAATCAAAGTATATCTGGGGTGTCTGCTGTTGTAGCCTAGCATCGCGGGACCCAATCCCCGACTGCAGCCTCTGGGTGCTTCCACAATACAAGGAACACACATACCAATCATCTAGTTCTCCTTAAGCACCTTGTTCCTGAGCTAGTGCATTTTCGCACACAACTCTGCCAGGCCTGGCCCGGAAAGTAGAGCACTTACTCAAAAGGAACGAGCTAGTGCAGTGACAAAGCCTCACACTCACTAGCGACACTATACAGAAGAGTCAGTACAAATACAGCCCTCAGAACTTCCACAGACCCCAGACTCTTTAAAGCTTGCGGGAAGAGACAGTAGGAAAGTGGGAAGGTGCCATGGTATGTACACTGCAACAGGACATTGACTTCTCCAAAGTTAAGGCAGGTGCAGTCTGAACTTCTCAACTCCTTCAGAAGAGTCTGATCCACAAACCCCACCTTACAACAAGTACCCTGATCCTCTAAACCGTTAACTGTTTGAGTAACGGGTTCTCAAGCTCTGGCCCCTTGCTGGAAAGGGACAAAGGAAACACTGGAGGCTGGGGTTGCTGCAGAGAAAGATATATGGTCTGGGGACATTCTAACTGTGCATTTCTGTCCTGGCAAGTGTTTGGGCTTCCTTAAGTTGCACCTTAACTCTGAACGTCTTGGGTTTCTGCTGCTTGTTTGGTGTATGGCAACAGCTCTCCTGTAGGCTTCACCACTTGTAAATTACCAAGATGGTTCTACCAACCTCAACTCCAGTTTAAAGTTCATTGCCTGGGAATTAAGATAAACTCTAACAAATGAGGAAGTGGTCATGTGCGTTTTGAAACCCAGGTTAACTCTATCCCCTGATGCAATGGAAGTTGCCTTAGGGCTGAGACTTTCTCCACCAAGTGTACTAGAATCTTAACCCCTCCCCCCACTTGTTCCTTCCCTCTCTCACAGACCTTGATGAGGACCCCTAACTCCACCTGTCACTGCCAGGGGCTGATTCATCTCCAGCTATTTAAATGGCCCTTGGTACGAGCAGAAAGGATATTCTGCCCATGCCAGATGTTAGGGAGGGGGGCTGTAAAAGCTGCTGTTAAGCCAGATCTACCCTGGTTAGTTACTTCATTCCAATTACCAAGACCTGAATTAAATGCTTAAAAACAGGATCTCCTCACCCCTCAAGCTGAAATGCTACCATCACTCCGTGAGTCAGTTACCTCCCAATGGCTGCTTGGGGAGCAGATTTTCACAGGTCTCCTTCATACTGGTAGGCAGTGACATTGTAAAACCAGGCCATACTACAGCTTAATGGTGAAGCTGCAGGTCGTCCCTAGAACACAGAATGTTACAAATCTTCAGACACTAAGTTTATTGTTAACCAGCTTTAGTAAGAAGAATTAGGCCTCTGCAGACTCACTTGCCAAATCGCGGCAATAACTGCAGTTTCAGCACTGGCTACAAGCCAAACATGCATCTGCTGGCAAACTACATGAGTGGGCATGCCCTCCAGCAGCTAGTTAACAAGGTGGCACCCAAGCACAAAGACAGCAACAGTTAGCACCAAAGGGAACAAGGAAGATTTTGGTAAGGTGATTAGAACATAGCTTTAAATATACTGATGAAGATACTGAGCCTCAGCAGGTAGATCGGGGGGGGGGGGGGGGGGGGAGCATCATCAGGGCAGTTTCTTTTAAGCAGTTAGCTGACCAAGCTCTCTAAAGCAGTATCAACCACAGAACCCTGCAGGGAAGACTGTGCAGCACATTACTCTCTGGGCAACATGGCTAGGGCGCCTTGGCACGTGGCTTTGCCAGTCAGGAAATGCATCCAGGAGATAAAGGGTAGAGAACTCTCAGTGCCACTTTTCAGTACTGCCATAGCCTGCAAGCAGGAGTCTCTGAACTTCAGCCCTGGCACTTTTAGATTCCTTAGAACACTTGTCATGCTTAGTTGATTACATACCCTCAGTGGTCAAAGCTGCAGAAGCCAATACAAAAATGGGAGGATTTTGCTAGTGTATCTTCAGTACACCAACAAGGCTAACCTTCATGGGGACTAGAGTGACACTACATGGCTCTTCCTGCTGCAGAGCCTCAAGACACTAGCATTCCTAGCTCCTGAACCATGTCCCCTATTCACGGTTAAAGGCAGCCAAAAAGGTCAGAAACAACACTAGATAATAGCTGGAACAACAAAGAGGAACCAGGGCCTTGATTCACATTCTGCTTTCAATCCGGAGCACTACATGTGCACCCATCTTCCATCCTCTTCCCATGCCTGCAGAACCATCAGGAACCAGGCCTCAGAGTGAGCACAGCATCCATTTCACCTCCATCAGTAGCCAGCATTGCTCAGCACTGCATTGAACACAGGAGTAATGGTCACAGAGGAGACCCCACCCTCTGCTGTTAACACTCCATTACAGGGAAGATAGCCCAAGTCTTCTTCCCTTCCCAGCACATTGTGGGTAGGCCTGTCTTCACTGCAGAAAAATGCAGTGCTCTTGACTTGGGTTAAAACGGCAGTGGAGACGTGGCAACACTGTAGCTTGATAGAAGCCTACAGGGCAGCCCCCATGTTTGCATTTGAGCTGCTAACCTGAGTTAGAGACAAAAATCTTTAACATTCTGGGCCCAACATAGTCACAACTACACTGCACACAACCTGAGTCAGAGGCAGAACTGCTGTGCCTTCGCTGCTATTTAACCCAAGTCAAGATCAAGAACACACCTTTTTTTGCAGTGAAGGACAGGCTCTTAAGACTTCTCTTCAGGACAGCGTGAGCTCAAGTTAGCCCAGCTCACACCACACACAATCTGCAGCTCCACAGGATGAGAGCAGCGGGTTAGCAGCACAGCGTTTGGATGAGCTGCAGAGTAGCCGAGTCCTGCCCCTGCACTACTGGTTGAGCATCAGCAGTGCCCTGTTGATGGCACAGCCAACCAGAGGCTAAAGCTCCACTACAGCTTTGTGGGTGTGCACAGGAGCCTGGCTAGGAGCACTTGCATTATACCATGAGCCAATGCCTCGACGACCAGCCCTTGTTCCCCTAGCATCCCTCATGGCCAGAGCTGACTAGAGACATGGGGTTGCCAACATGTCTTAGAAAAGCTGCAGCTTGTTCCCCACTATCTCCTCCATGGAAAACCTTCATCCCTGGGAGCTGCCAGCAGAGCAGCGAGATTTGGGCAGGGAAAGCTGTGGAACATGCAGAATGTTATCTAGATTGCGTTTGTCTTGCGGCTCTCCTTCCTCTTTGTGAGCCACACAGGCTGAATTTTAACCTGCCCCATTCCCTGGAAGCTCTGCTCTTAAGACCCAGGAGCCTGCTTTAGAACTAATATAAGGAAGAGCTTCCCACCCTCAGCTCAGAAAACCTTCTGATCAAATAGTGCACTAGAACACATTCACACACAACCTCCCTTTAGAGGGAGTCCTGGGAGGCAAACACTCACCATGGGTCCATCCCCCAGAAATACAGCTTCTTTAAACAGCTCCCATAGCTAACTAGCAAAGGAGGGGTAAGCAATGTGCTACAGATGAGCCCAATCCCTGCAAGCATTGCACTGGTTACCACTCCCAAGCGTGAGAAGCAGCTGAGCAACCAGCATGTTTGCTGTGCACCTCTAATTGATGCCTTCTTGCCCCTGGATGCATCTTACAGCAGCTACTAGCTCAGGCTTTTACAAAGCAGTTGGATGGCATTTCACTTTCCTGGTACGATGGCACTTCTGTGATATGCCAGTGCAAGGTGCTTGGTCCATCCAAGATTAGAGTTTTGTTCCCAAATACTACCACTGCACAGATTCTACCAGGTCTCTAATCATCATAGTACAGGGGCCTTTCTATAGAAGGCCACTTTGGCAGGGCTCAGCACTGAGGAGCATGATGAGCCTACTGACTGGACCAGTTACCCAGTCCTCACACTAACTGCCCTTTTGCCTACATCTCACGAGACCTCCACATAAGAGAAGCTGGAACATAAGAACGGCCAGACTGGGTCAGACCAATGGTCCAGCTAGCCCAATATCCTGTCTGACAATGCCCGGTTCCAGATGCTTCAGAGGGAATGGACAGGGCAATTTCAAGTTACCCATCCTGTCATCCAGTCCCAGCTTCTAGCAGTTAGACATTTGGGGACACTCGGAGCACGGGGTTGCCGTCCTGACCATCTTGGCTATCCTCCAGGAACTTATCTAATTCCTTTTTGGACTTCATGACTTCCCCTGGCAATGAATTCCACAGCTTGACTGTGTGTCGTATGAAGAAGTACTTCCTTGTGTTTGTTTTAAACCTGCTGCCTATTAATTTCATTGGGTGACCCCTGGTTCTTGTTTCATGCATACACAAACCCCAAAGAGGCTCTCACTTGAGCTATGTACCAATGGGTCACTAGATAATGTACACCTGATGAACTAGTAGATTTACAATCCCCACTAAAAAGCAAGAAGCATCCTGTAATGTATTCCAGATTGTAAAGTGAGCAAGTCTGTCTTTTGAGCTCTGGCATCTCAGAGCTGTCTCTCAAGACTGAGATGAAACGTACAGTACAAACTTCTAAAACGTACAGTTACTTGTTCTTCTGTACAAGAGGATAAAAGAAACCTTACAATGAGACAAGGAGTGAAAAGGGAACAGATGGAGGAGGTGAAATATTAAGTCTGGCGCACAAGACCTGAAAGAAAATTCTCTCTGCTTCTCAGCCAATAATTAGAGACCAGCCTGCAATCCCATCAGCTGAAATGTAATGCCATGGAGAGCGTAAGTGACAAGTCCAGTTTTTCTTAAAAGCAATAACTGTGATTGGAGCTAGTGAAGTGACGTGAAATCTTTTCCCAGCCACTGCAGAGCAACGCTGACTTTCTCTCCAGAGGTCCCAAAGGCTCAAATTATCAGGTTACAGCTGAGCTGGGGTAAATCAGCACCCTTTGGTAGCTCTGGTCTTCATGCTGGGGTTCACAACAATTGTGCACCAGCTGTAGTCCCTCACGTTACCACTCTACCAACTGGTAGCAGCACTACCGAATCCCTTCGAAATCCAGAAGGGGGTTCAGGGATATGGGTAATGGGCTGCATACCCTGTTTACTCTAGGTCACCAATTCTAATGCAGTCCAGGCTGAACATGGCCTCAGCAGACCCCACATAAGTGTTTAGTGCTGTATGTGAAAACGGGTGTTCTCAAGCCAGTTCCATAGCCCAAAAATCAACCTAAAAACTGACATTTGTGGGCAGCCATAGCAAAAACAAACAGAAATGCCAAGATGGGAAATGTGCTGAACTGCACTCTGCTACCGAAGGAGGCACCTACATTGCCAATGCCCAGAATGCACCCAACTACAGCCTATGGGCAGTTCTTACACAACTCTGTACCAGACAGGAATCAGTGCATTATGCTCAGCATTTCCAGCCTGGTACTGTAATGTATTACAACACTGACTTTTGAATGGAATCCCATTGTATGCAGCAATTCTATCTTGGCAGTCCCAAAGCACTGACCATTCACCTAGAATTACTCATTCGAGCTCTTGGAAGGCTGGATTATTTTATATTTCTTGTTCAAGTGTGTCAAATAATGGTAGTGCTAGAGTCATGTTTGCTTTGCACAGCAGAATATTATGCAGTCTCTGGTCATGTTGATCACTTTTACACCAATTACTTCCACCAGGACTGAATTCTTATCACCAGTCACTGGCTGTGACAGAAAGGCCCAACAAAGTCTCATGAGATTTCTAGCCCAATCTGCAAACTGAGGACTCAGGAATCTACCACATGTCAGCAACTTTCAGGCTTTACATTTTAAAAGGTTAGTGTAATCGTTAACAGGTACCTCTGAATCAGCCACATGAGCACAGGGAGGATTTAGAAAGCTGTACTAGAATTAGAACATCTAGCATCTAAGTACTTCAGGATTTACTCCGACAACCTCAGGCCTGCTGCAAGACGGTAGATTCCGGAGGCAGCAGCTACACTGCAAACCCACCCCTGTTCTGGTAGCCATCTGTCAGAATACAGGAACATAAGAATGGCCAAACTGGGTCAGACCAAAAGTCCATCTAGCCCAGAGTCCTGCCTTCCAACAGCGGCCAATGCCAGGTGCTTCAGAGGGAATGAAAAGAACAGAGCAATTTCCACTGATCCATCCCATCATCCACTCCCAGTTTCAGGCAGTTGGAGGTTTAGGGACACCCAGAGCACAGGTTTGAATCTCTGACCATCTTAGCTAATAGCCGCTGATGGACTTTAAAAGGAAGCTCGATTGGCAGCGTCAGACATCAGTTCTCTCTAGAATCATAAATGTAGTTGAGAAAGGGCAGCCCAGGGAAGGCAGTAGAAGAGCAGATTCACTCCCTCTAGTTTTCCAGAGTTCTGCAGCTACCCAAACAGCTCAATGCAGGCACCGTAGGTCTTAAAATGGAATTACCTCTCCAGAAATCATGGTTTCTCTGTCTGCTTTCCTGATGCATCCTGCAAGCTAAGATTCATTTTTCTGTTCAGTTTAGAAGAGAAACCACTCAGTTTCCCTTACTTGCCACCACAGATTACTAATGACAGAGTCACTCCCTAGACCAGCAGATAATTTATGCTCTCAACTCCTTTTAATCACAAAGCTGTGTAATAAATAAAAAGACAAGACTCTAAAAATAACAACATCTCCATACCACAGCATGCAGACTTCAAGGAAACAGCTTCCCAAAGGAATAGAAAACCTGGACCATGTTTTACCTCCAGCAAGAATCAAATCCTTTCACAGTATTAAATAATGTGTAAGCTGAATTCTGCCTGCCTGCTATAGCAGTGCATTGAATGGTTAGGACAGTGAAATAAAATACACTCCGATAATTACAACCCTTCTGAACGTAGCTTTATGGTTTTCTTACTGCTATAATCTTCCAGATAATGCAGTCATCCTCTTCACCAACAGTGGGTCAGCTTGTTGCATATTTCAGCCTTCCACAGGTAAATTCCTCTTTTAAGACCCTCTGGATCTGCTTCCAATCAGAAGCACCTCTCCCATCTCCTTCTTTGCACTAGCATATAGAGGCTTTGCTTCAGAAAACAGGTTTGCAAGACTCTTCATAAAACAAGGCTCTTAACAAATAAGCAGTCTATCCAAGCCAGGATGTTCAGGGCACAGGAAATATGGCTGCGAAGCCATCCCAGCTTCTTCCAGACCAGTTCTCAAACTTTTGCACTGGTAACCCCTTTCACACATAGCAAGTCTCTCATTGCAACGGCCTCCCCTTATAAATTAAAAACATTTTTTATATTTAACTCTTAAAAATCATGGAGGAGAAGGAGGGCGGAGGCTGACAGCTCATGACCATGTAATAACCTGGGTCATGACCTCCAGTTTGAGAACCTGTCCCAGATCATCCCATCTAACCTGCAGTCCCAAGCTGGGAGCCTCAGAGCTCAATGTTCTTTGCAGAATGCTACCCACACACAAGCAATCAGCAGTTTAATTCCAGTAACTTTACAGAACATATTCAAATCCATCACCTAATATTGCAGTTTCCTTTAGGCCACCAATTACTTTCCATTAGGGAGAAGACTTATTCCCACAAAACCAACAGATAAGCATGGGCTCTAGTTAAGGGAGGACTGTTCTGAATAGCTGACAGCATGTGCCTCCAACTCCATGCAAACAGAAAACTTTGGCCAGTTGCTTTGCAGCCCTTAGTCTGTTCTGGTGACCTTGGAGCACATCACTCACAAACCTTACTGCTCAACCACCCAGGAACTATACAGCTGCATTCTCAGTTACAGGCCCTCAGCTATAAGGGACTTCCAACCACAAATACTATCTTGCAGGTTCAATTGCAGATGCTGCCCCACTCAGCAACTTCAGAATAGCAGCAGCATCTCTACTGGAGGCAAAGCCACAACAACAGACTTGAGTATTAGAATTGCACTGAAGCTTTCACCATGGGCTGGGGCTTAGCAGTGAGCAGATGTTGCAGCTAGCATGTGAGCCAGGCAGTGAACAATTCCCCTAGGAAAGGAAGGGAGGAGCTGGATTACACTTTCTCTTGCAGTTTGTGGCTCCCCGGCTACTTTTCATGAATTCCCCTAAAACAACAGATAACTCAGGCAGGGACTTGCACCTGCTGCCAGTTTGAGCACTGGCCTGCTAAACCCAGGGTTGTGAGTTCAGTATTTGGTCCTGCTAGTGAAGGGCTGGACTCAATGACCCTTCAGGGTCCCTTCCAGCTCTCTGAGATAGATATATCTTCCAACCCCAAGAATACAAGCACACTACAATATAGCAGATCCACTACAAGGGCTGGGGTGAGGACTTGTCCCCTCTAACACTGGGTTACTCAGAGATGACAGACTGCGAAACAGGAGCTTTCACTCTAGCAGCCCTACAGACAGCATCTCCAAAGAGGACTCAAAGGCTAACCCCACTGCTCCGCTTCTGTATTACAGAGAACCCAACCGGGGCAAATGCCACAGAGCAGGAGCTTTGAAATGCAAATAAAGGAAAACTGCAGGCGATAGAGCTGTTCAGTTTAGGACCACACACGAAGTCAGCGGGAGGTGCTTATTTTCAGGCACTCTCCTGCCTTCAGAGCTGCACCTGTGAACAGAGCTCCCCTGCCCAGGGACGGGGTATGGATGAGCACAGTCGCAGGAAAGCAAGATTCTGCTGGACCAAGACAAAGTAACCAAGTATCTAGCTCCGATGTAAACACTGGGCTGCTGCTCCTCCTACACACATACTCCCGCCCTGCAAGATCCCACCGCTTTGGGGATCATTCTGTACCATGACCCAAACAGGCTCTTCATTTCACCCCCTGCGTTTGCCTCTAAAACGCATACGGACAACCCTCCATGCCACCTTCAGCCCTAGGGCTTCAGAGCCCAGACATACAGACTCACAGCGGTATTATCCGTCTTATAGCAGCGCCTGGAGAGGCCAGGCCAGACCAGACCAGGCGAGGGCCAAGCGTGCGAGGCGCTGTACAGACACATCGGCCCATGCAAGCCGCAGACCGGCTTCAGGGACTTGACCACGGTCACACCGGGAGCCCAGTCTCGCCCGGCGCCTCCCCCGCAAGGCCAGTCTGGCTCCGGGCAGGGGGAAGCCTGCCCCGGGGACCGAGGCCCGCTGCACTGGGAGGCCGGCCCCTGGGAGCCTGAGCTCGTCCCGGAGCCCGGGGGAGGGGGGTCCACACACACACCCCCCTAGGGGGGGGAACCTCCGCCCGCCCCGCCGCCCCCGGTACCTTCCAGCAGCACCTCGCGGCCGGCCCGCTTCAGCGCCTGCACGGCCTGGTCGTGGGTGGCCTCGCGCAGGTCGGTGCCGTTCACCGAGAGGATGGCGTCCCCGAGCCGCAGGGCGCCGCAGCGCTCGGCCGCCAGCCCCGGGAAGATGCGGGAGATGAGCACGGGCATGCGGTTCTCGCGCCCGCCCTTGATGCTGATGCCCAGCCCGCCCGCCTCGGCCTTCACCACCCGCACCCGCCGCACGCCCGGCGGCGCCGGCTCGGCCGGGGGCGGCTCCGGGCCGCCCCCCGCCGCGCCCCACTCGGCGCCGTTGGGCAGCCCGTTGGGCGGCCCCGCGGGCTCGGGCGGCGGCTCCGAGGTGAGGCTCAGCGCCTCGCCGCTCAGCTCCGCCGCCACCCGCACCCAGCGCTCCCGCAGCAGCAGCTCCAGCAGCCCCGCCTTGGCGGCGCGCGTCCACACCGCCATCCCGCCGCGCGGCTCCCCCGCCGGCGCCGGGCCCGCTGAGGAGAGGGCGGGCGCGGCCCTGCTATTGGCGGAGCGGCCAGGCTCGCGCTCCCGTCCGGCCTCCTCCCCGCAGGGGGCGGGGCAGTGCCTCGATGGGAGCACGCGATTGGTGGGGAGCGGGAAGGGGCGAGTCTGCAGGCCTGAGCTCCGCCCCCCGCCAGACGCAGCAGCGGGCGGGATTCACCAGCTCAGGGCTCCCCCGCCGGAACGGCTGTAAGGGGCGGGGCTTATAGTAATAAAGCCTCACGGTCGCTAGGGGCGGGGCTTCTGCTGCAGGCTCCTCCCACCCCTGCCCTTCCCCCGCTCTCGGGCACAGAGGAGAGGTAGCGGACCCCATCCCAGCAGGGTTCCCATGCACACTGCGTCCCGGGGCAGCAGCTGCTCCAGCCCCACCCATGCCGGGCTTGGGCTGTCCACCCCAGACCCAGCAGATGGACACCAGGAGCCCTTCCCACGCTGTAGATCAGACTCCCCAACTGCATAAGATGGGCCTCCCTCAGCGTGTCACACCTGAGCTGCCACCCCACGGCCAGGGGCATTGCCTTCAGCACCCACATGGGAGTCGCTGCCTCTGTCCTCCTAGCCCTGCCCGAGGCACTAAGAACCAAGATGGACTTGAGTCCAGGGCAGGGAACAGCTATGGCAGAAAAAATACCATCTCCCTTGGAGACTGGAGCACGTCAGAGCTGGAATTGGAGACCCAGCTGTGGAAGTCCAGACAGCCCTTCTTACCCCAAAAGCCCGTTCAGAGTGGAAGTGAGATAAGACCCAACTACTAGAGATCAAAGCTGTAGCACGGGTCGGAAACAAGGCTAAACAGTATTAATAATAGGGGAAAATAGGGATATGAATATAGCCACTAGGTCCTTCCCTCTTGAAGAACCAGAGTGTAGCCAAAGCCTAGAGGGGAACACCTAAGGGGATTCCCGATCACCTTACTTTGCTTCAGTTTCTTGCTTTAGGAAAAAGCTAGCCCTGAGCAAGGGGATCATAACCAGGTTTACACAGATGGCATTAGTTCAGCAGCAGATAAAATATTAAGACAGAAATTTCATTGCAGGCCCACTTGAGAGTAGTGCAGGCTGGAGCTTGCTAACTTCCTGCCTGAGGCTAGGCCTTGGCTGCTGCTCCTTCAGACCAGGAGCACTATTTTTAACTCAAGCATATGTAACCACTGGTGATCCTCGACTCCTGAGGACACCTACTGAGAGAAGGGAAATACAATAGACTCCTTCCAGCCCTTGGGCTCTAAGCACTGAGGCCCAGTGGACTGTGATTGCAGGGGTCAGGAAGCAATAACCACACTAAATTGACACCCCATTCTCAATCATGAGAATTAAGGGAATTGTGAATTAGAGCAGTTCTAGGGCTTCTGGAGAGTGCGGGGGGAGAGGCAAGATACAGGCATTGTTGCTTTAGAAATCAACTGGCCAAAGTACTAGGAAAAACTCAGTTAAAGAAGTCATCTATCAAGAGTAAACGACATTCCCTCCCCGTGTCCTAGGCTCAAACAGCAGCAGATACAAGTTTCACTTGCACAGTCAGGTGCTTTTGCACATCAGACCTCTGCTAAATATTACATGCAACAAACAGCAATAACCGCTGCAATGACCATTACTAGGATTTGGGGATACTATTTTATAAGACAGGTATCATGTTTAATAGGTAGTATGTCAAGTGCTTCAGGATGAAGTTATCACAAACAAATTATAATAGAGGGTATAATTACTTACAATGTATCAGGACTGCCTACTCCAGAATTACAAGCATCGCAGGGTTTGAATGTTAACACAATTGCTGTGTGAGACCAAAAAAGCTGGGGAAAGCAACTACTGCCCCTGTGTAACTGGAGGCTTGTTTTAGGCATCCTTCCTGTTGATCAAATGTATAAATAGCACCAAAGGGCGGTAGCCTATGGGGGGAGGCTGCTTTCCACTGTAGGTGGAACAACCTACACTACAAAGCAATTCTTTGCAACTATGGTTTCCTGCTGAAAAGTGTAAGTAGGCAGGGACCTGATCTGATTCACTATTTAGTACAAATGCTCTCAGCACACATGAGCTTTTGCCTTGACATGGGAGTTACAGATGAATTGAAATGTCATCTAATTTCACTGGAGCTGAAGACATCTGCCAAGCTGCTATTTTGTAATTTACCAGGGCCTGCTGAATGAGTTCTGATAAAGAGCTCTTGCCTCCTCCTCCTCCGGACAGATGATGCTGTAACTCAGTCCAAGGGCTGGCCTTTGTTACACCCATACCAACACAGCTGCACAATATTCGCAAGTGCTGGAAGGCCAGATGGATTGCAGTGGTGCTTGGTTAAAAGGTGACATACCACACTGAGTTCCAGCAGGAGGGGAATTAAGACAAAATAAGAGCCTCTGAAAAAGGAGATGAATGGAAATGCCAGCACAGCAGAGCAGAGAGGGCAGCAGTCACACAATCTGACTAAGTATCATCCCCTTGGGGGGAGAAGGGAGCACTCATGGAGCCCTAAAGATGATGCCCCATTTGCAACCAGGCTTGGGCTCTGTCTCACTTCACGGATCAGCAGGGAAATTCAAGCTCACAGTGATCAAGGTTTTGCAAGCCTGAGCATACCTCCATTCATCACATTTTGTGAATTAACTTCCCTTCCTTCTGACACCTACCAAGCTGTAACAAGCTGACTGCCCAGAGGGAACCACCCACACAGTCCTTTACTCTGCCTTGCACAAGTCTGTTGCTTTGGCCAGAAAACCCATGTTCAGTTTTACAGCATCTTAGAATCATGGAAGTGCAGGGCTAAGAGGGTCCTCGAGTGGTCATCTAGTCCAGCCCTCTGCATCGAGGCAGGACCAAGTACATCTCAGGAGAGAGCAACTCAACCCCCCCTCTCCTCTTTCCTTAGCAGTATCCTAAAAGCTAAGGAAACAGTGCCCCCTGCTGGCGTGGTGTTAGAGGGGCCTGCAAAGAAAACCAGGGTGCTGTTTGATAATCTATAAAGGCTGAGCGGGCATCTTTCTGCTTGTTTCTGCACCAGAGTTCAAAATATCACCCTTAACAGCTATGAAAATGCAGAACAGCAGATCTCAGACCGGTCAGCAAAGCAGTGGCTGCTGCCATGGGGCTGGCTCTCCAGCCCAGCTGTTCAGTCATATTACAAGACAACCAACATCCCTTAACACTTTCCTACTACTTCTCTTCCATGTAAACATCTGCTGGAGTTGGCAGAGGAAGGTTATGGGATGGGAAGTGGGACTAAATGATGGCAAATGGAGGACCGGGGGGGGGGGGGCGGGGGCGCAAGTGATAAATGGAAGGGAGGCATTCACAGCACAAGCCACACTATGAAAAGAGCTGAGAACTTTTGGGGTAGAACAGGGGTGTCCAACATGGGGTTTAAATAGCTCGTAATCATTTATTGAGCCAGATACACATCAGATCAGTGTCCAGGTTCTGGGGCAAGATGGAAGTCTGTCTACGGTCTGGGACAGAAGCTACTACCAGACTGTCCTTTTAAAATGTAGTTGGTAACATTTCAGGCCAGCTCTGCCTAATACAACGCCCACTGTGGAGAGAACTGGGTCTTTTACCACCAGTCAAGGTGCACGTGGCTATGCTGAACTATGTAGGTGCAAAGGCACGCAGAGGGAGGGGGAGGGCACCGGGCTTGGGGGAGGAGGTGGGGTGAGATGCCTGGAGGGGACAAGGAGCTGCCTGCAGCTACCTTTGGGGTAGGACATGTGAATACAGGCAGCGAGAGCCAGGTAGCTACAGCATGTACACAACAGCAACAAGTCATTACCTGTACGTGCAGCACTGACATCCACTCCGGGCACTCACACAGGCTGGGAAGTCTGTGTGTGAGTGCCCGGAGTAGATGTGTGAGTCTGGTTAGCCCAGAGCCGCTGAGACCAGCCAGTCAGTGTTCTTGAGTTACTGTGTAATTGCCTGCAGCTTCATCTAGGCCCAGATTTGTACACTTGCCCATAAATCTGCACAGGCAACTGCTGCAACTGCACACGAAAGCGGCCAACTGGTATGTGCAAGTTCCATGGTCTAAGCGAGGTTCCTGCCCAGGCAGGCAGCAGTGACTTGGATCATGGCATTAGCAGCGAATTGGGCACAAACCAAACCCAAATTGCGTGAGCACCTGCGTTCCATACAGGAGCCACAAACACAGTAACATGCACCAGACACTGCAGTTCAAACCCACTCCCCAGGTACAGGCACCTACTGAGTACAGGTCACCAGCTAAAAGAACTCCGGCCTGGTCTGCTTCCAATCACCCCGATCTCCTCCCGTCAGAGCTAGTCACTGTCCAAAGGGAGAATTGGGTGTGAAATCTGGTTCGATGCAGGGTTTTTGGCACCAGTCAAAGTGGCTATATTTGTTGGTATGAATTTCAGCAAGAACGGACTACATCCGGCAGAAGCCCCCCCAATGCCCTCCATAGCGAGCAGCCCAGCAGCAAGACAGAGAAGTGGATGGAAAGGTCCAAAATATGCCACCAAAATGGATTCCAGCATCTAAGTTAGGCTGAAGGTCTTTTGGGACAGGGATCGAGCAGAGCCTGGCTCAAGGGGCTTCCAGTCCCGAGAGCCACCAGCGGATGTTGCTGTCCCCATTAACCATGGTGAGCAGAGCTCCTTTCCAGTCTCAGTTCTGGGATCAGACTCAGACCCACCAGTGCCCATGAACCAGCCCCGCTGCTGGCTGTCAGTGCCGCAGGAAGAGCGCCAGCATCTAGAGTAATAAAGCCACTGCCGACCAAGAGCTTGGGGTCCACGATTACCAAAAAAGAGGGAGAGATTGGTGTAACCCTCCAGGAAGTGAGGCCTGGGGTCAGGTCCAGCCTCTGCTCGGTCAGCTGGGGATGAGAGAAGCCCCAGGAGAACTGATGGGCCCATCCCTCCAGCACACATCCCTTCTGGGGAACCTGACCTTAGAGCCATCTCAGTGGCTAGGAAAGCAGGGAGCCCAACAGGGCAGAGGAGATTCACCAGCACAAGCCTACAGAACAGCAGGTGTTTATTACTACCAGGGTCCCCAGGGAAGCAACAGTACAAAGAGTCTCCATGGGCAGAGCACCCAGCTCTGCTCTTAGGTGCCAAACTTCTTCTGTTGGACAGGTGGGGGCAGCTGTGTCTTGATGTCCATCAGGGGCCGCTCCACCACCACCAGGGAGCCCTCCTCCAGGAGGTCCACAAATAGCAGGGGCTGCAGGGCAGGAAGAGGGAGACAAGATTAAAGCTCTTCTCGGAACAGCATGAGCAGCTCTGCCGAGTGCATCCCAGAGCCTGTGCGGTAACATGAATCAACTCTCCAGGAGCCTTGCCAGACCAGGTCCTAGTCACAGGGTCCAGGAGCAGGAGCAGTGAGCCCCTCTGCAGTTGTCAGCCTAAGATCCTCTGAAACCCTGCAGTTCCCTGCACCAGGCAGCCCCATAACCTCAAATCAGGTCTTCTCAACCTACTGCTGTGTAAGGTCAATGGGATGGGCACGTACTGCTCCCTAGTGACCAGCCTCCAGCAAGGCAGCTCTGGTTAGATTCAAGAGGTTTGTGCAACAGAGCAGGCAGAAGGGACGCTGATCATAGAAATACACACCCAGCAGCTGGTAAGCGAGCCTGGGAGATCACAGCGGTCTGTACTGCTGGGGAGGAGCAATACCACCTCCCTAACCATCCCAAGCATGGGAGATTTCACGTCAGAAACACCTGGGCACAAGAGCTGCCTCAGGCCCTCTCAGCAGGACTCCGTTTCTCTCCAGGAGGCACCCAGGAAGGCCAAAGAATTGGTCTGGATCAGCTGCAGGTGGGGATGGCTGCTCAGAGATAAGCCATAAGCTTGTCAGAACATCTAACAGAAGCAGATCCAACACAGCACCAGATCCCGGGGGAGTTAAGCATCTGCCACTACTGCCCAAGACCCTGCAGGAGGGAGGGAGGGTCAGGCATGGAGTGAGAGTTACACATGACTCCTGTGGCTGGCAGCACGTTTCAAGCACTTGTGTTTCATACGAAGCACCAGAGTGAGAAAGAGAGAGAAAGTGTGTGCGTGTGTGTGTTATGGATGCTGTCCCATCAGCATCATGTCCCCTGTGAGAACTGACTGACCCTGGGGGGAGTTCAGGAGCTAGAGAGGCCCAGTCTTCCTCCAACAACAGATCCCAGACCTCCCTCCACTGACTGACAGGGAACAGGTGTATCCAGCCTGCTCCAAGCTCCATGTGTCAGCCAGCTGCAGCAGCGGTGACTCCCACCCCAAAACCCATGGGCATCAAGTTCAGCTCTCTCGCACCATCCTGCTGTTTCCAGAGCCGGCCAGCTAGCAGGGCACCCAGGGGTTGATCTTGCCAGCTTGGAATCTCAGCTCTGGCATTAGCCTCCCGGGGAGTAAGCATCCTACTAGGGAAGCACTGCAGTGCAGCACCTCCCAGCACACGTGTGAACTTCAGCACAAGGAAAAGCTCTCCTGGCTCCCATACCCGGCTGCAGGTGGTGAGCTGTGGGCCCAGCAGGCAGCCGCCCATCCCTCCCCAGAAGTGGCCCTCACATTAGCACACTCACCTGGTACTTTTTGCAGATCTTGAAGGCATGAGCACAGCCCCGCCTGGCCTTCTCTGAGAGTTGCTTCAAGGTAGTCTGATTCATCAGCTGGGTTGCATCATCAGGGAGAGGCTGGGGAGAAGGCCCACAGTAGGCGTCTCAGCCTTCCAGGGACTCAGCACCATCCACAGAGCCTCCCATCCCTTTGTTTGGTCCATTCCTCCCGCTGCTCCCACCCAACAAAGTATCCTTTTCGGGGGGGGGGGGGGGCGCTTTGGTGGGAAAGGCTGACCACACAGGCACAGCCATTATATTGAGATCAAAGCCCCTTGGGGAGCTGTCTGTTGGCACAGGCTATGCTAAAGAGGCTGCAAACGGGGTGCGCTCCCCATCCTGCACACGGCAGGACAAGCCCCTGTATTGTGCGGGTGCACACTCAGCGCACTACTCCTCAACCTTCTGCCACCCCTCCCAAACCAACTGGCAAACTAACATCCCACCTGCCACCCTAAGGCTGAGCACCACCAGCGGCTACAAGAGCCACTTCAAAAAGTATCAGGAAAGCCCCTGGGGACACACACTCCACATACTCCCCTGCACCCCACCCTGCCCTGCTCCCCTTCCCAGACAGCCAGGAGGCCCTAGCTGCTGGTGCCAGACATGGCCATTGCTAACAAGGCAGCTTGTGCAAGTCACAGGAGTTTCTGCGCAGCTGCATGCCCATGGGGATGCCAATCGCCCTGCGCTCCAGGGAACGTCCCTTGATCAGTGGGGCGAGGCCCTAACTGGCAGGACAGCTTTCCCTGCTCGCTCCACCTTGTACCACAAGCTGCTTCCCAGAAGCGACTCAGGGCCAGGGCTCACCAGTGACTTGTCGAGGATGCAGAACATGTACGTGTCATGGAGGAGGATGTGCGCTGGTTGCTTGGGGTTAAAGGTGATATGGGTGATGGGCGTGTCCCGCTCCAGCCAACCCTTATGCAGCCCGTGCTGCTGCACCTTCCTGCTCCACGTGGTGTATTCTCTGTCGGTAATGCTGAATTCAAACACCTGCAGAGCACGGGGAGGGACAGGAAGAAGCAGGATTACAGCCGCAGTCACAGCCGGACATACCCCTGGCCAAGTCTCTCCTCCACCCTTCCCATGAAGGCCAGATGAGCAGTCAGCACCAACCTCAGTGTAAAACTACAGGAACCGCCAGGCTGCTCCACCACCCCACAGCCCAGGCTGACCTGACCCAGCCTCCCCTCCAGGACTGAGGCAACTGGTGGCCTGTCCTGGCCAGTTCACCTCCAAACCGCTCTGCTGGCAGTGAGCAGAATGGTGCCCACAATAGGAAGAGTTCCCTGTCACGGGATTGACATCAGATGTTGCCAACTTCACACCCAGGCTGTGGCTGGTAAATACCAACGTCCCTAAACTGGAACTCCAGCGACTGCAACAGTGACCCACAAACCAGTCTACGGGGTGCATTCATTCCTGAGAGCCTGGACACAAGGAACAGCGCCCTGGGGGCATGGACTCCGTAGCGCCCAAGCACAGGCAGTTAACAGGAAGCGGAGCAGCAGGCAAGAATGGAAAGCCTGTGCAGGAGACAGCTCCTACCTGCTGGTCTGAGTGGGCGATGACGAGGTTATTGGTCACAGGATGAATGGCCAGGGCAGTCACTGCGCAGTTATACACAGGCACCGTGCAGTGGGGCTGAGAAGAGAAGACAGGGTGAGATACGGACGTCCGCGGGACTGGAAGGCCAGGCTCGCTGTGTCTGAACAGTCCGAGCAGCAATGAACTGATCGCAGCACAGACTCCCAGGATTCTGCCCTCTGGAAGGCAGTGATGCAGCAAGAGAGCCCCAAAGGAGCCCATGCACCAAGCCAGCTGGTCTCCCGGCTACAGCGACCCCCAAACACATGCAGGTTCGCCCTCCCACCACAGCTCTCACCTTGAAGTGTCTCAGGCTGTAGACGTTGATCTCCCAGTCCCCACTAGCAGCAGCCAGCCAGTCCCCATCCACGCTCGCTGTCAGAAGGTACACAGCCTGGGCACTGCCTGCAGGAGAGTCAGAGCGGCCGCACTGCTCAGCACCAGTCGTTTCCTCTCTGGCGCCCATGGAGGTGCAGGGCACTTGAAGGCACCCCAAATCCAACCCCAGTCCAAAGCCATAAGGGATCTCTGCCCCCCACCAGGCTCTTCCTAGGGGTGCACACCTAGTCATAGTGACCTCTGCAGAGGTCACATCAGGGCACTCGGGGCAGATTGGCGAGCAAACCTGGCAGAGTCTGAGGGAGTGTGGACGAGACACGCTCCATTTCAGGAGCAAGGGGGAGCAGCTCCAGGGCATTCTGGGCATCTCAATGGGGGGTAGGCATTCATAGGGCACCCCAGGGGAAAAATGCCCCCCAGCAGCAAAGCCCCAGGGAAGGCAGTGGGGCTGGAATGGCTCAGGCCAGGGCTAGCCTCCCCTACGGCCTCAGGCACAGCTTTGGGGAGGGCTGGGGATCCTTCAAAATTTGCTCCCACCTGCAGCCACACAGGAGCTGCAGGGAGCGCATACCTGAGTTTGGGCGGAGGGTCTGAAGGTGCCCACAGCGCCCTGGCTCCAGGAGCTTGAGGACATGAACGGCACCCTGATCTGAGGCCACGAACAGACTGGTGGAGTCGGCGGAGCACAGGAGCTGGTGGGCTGAGCACAGCAGCTTGGGCACCTTGGAGACCTTGGAGAGGGCAGGAGAGCAGAATCAGCACTCACTTCCTACGTGCAGATGGCAAGGCACGCCCACTGCTCAGGGCTCCATGGCTCTCCAGCTGGCTACAAGGGGGCACTGGACCAAGGTCCTTCCCTTCCCATCGCTGTCTCCCCTCCCCCACTCCATCCTACAACTCCGCAATCCCACAGAACCCATCAGCGACCCTCAGTCAGGGCAGGAACAAGCCCCCACGCCCAGGTTCAGCCCGACAGCAGGGCCTGTACTCACCCTCTTGACCCTGACGCTGCCATTCTCCAAGTGCACTCTGTGCAGATGAAGCCTGGAGGTCGTGGCATAGGCGATCCAGCTGCCACACAGCGAGATGCAGCTGCAACAGATGTGTTCAGGGCCCTGGGAACCACACAGAGTGCTGAGGCTGGGTTGGCCCCAAAGGTACCTGCACCCCACACGCAGACGGGTGCCCTCATTTAACGGTTGAGAACAGCTGCCAGCAGAACTGCACTGCGGAGGTCAGAGGGGCTCTCCCCATAGGAAGGAGTCCCATAGCAGCCATCCTTTCTCGCACACATCCTGGGGAGTATGGGGTGCGTCTGCCCTTCGCTGTGGGACTGACACATGCTGGGTCCCTCTGGGACCAGGACTCTCAGTGACCAGACATATCAGCTGCAGCTCGTCCCAGCAAGAGGGAGTAGGCAGGGCCGGACAGAGAGAGAGGGAGCTGCCAGTGGGATGGCAGGGGCCTGCCTTCCCCACCACCCAGGTCACCGCTTGCTGTCAGAGCCCGACGCTCTGTGCAGAGCGTTCCAGCCCCCAACCTGCCCCCTGCGGCTGAGCCGCGGGCACAGCAGGAAGCTTACTTCTGCACCTCAGTAACCCACTCTG
This sequence comes from Gopherus evgoodei, assembly GCF_007399415.2. NCBI lineage: Eukaryota > Metazoa > Chordata > Testudines > Testudinidae > Gopherus > Gopherus evgoodei. Next base: position 41,327,829 of record NC_044333.1, on the reverse strand, counting down.
CACCCCCTAGCTCCTGTACCCAGGGGGGCTCGACAGCAGACACGGCCGCGAGGGAGCGCAGTGCAGCAGGGCTCTGAGAGAATGTGCTCCTGCCTCACAGCACCCGCCAGCGACTTGGAAGCACCCTGGGCCGGGGAGGCCACAGACTGAGAAAGGCTCGCTGTTACTCTCTCTGACTCTCCTGTAACTCTCACGCTACCAGGGCGTCCCTGCACACAGGGATCTGGCCAGGCAGGCACAGCACATGTGAAAACTTATAGCTGGGGACAGCTGGGGCCTAGGCCAGGCCCAGCCACCAGGGCAACAGGGAGGTGGCACCCCCTCTGGAGAGGCTGCTCAGCCTTACCTTGCTCTTCAGCTGCAGCAAGTGCTCAGGGGCACGGGAAACTGGCAGGATATCACCATCCTTCCCTGGGAGAAGAACCAAGAGCACTTAGTGTGACACTGCTTGAGGAGCTCTGCACAACTCAGGTCACTACCGACTCCCCCACGGCACGGACAGGGAGAGACTTGCTGATGATCCGTCCTAGCCTGAACCCAGCACCCCACCCAAGATGCTGGGAACCGTAGCAGGACGGGGAGCTTTACCCATAGAGATGCCCACCCCATGACTCAGCTCTGCCACACTCAACTCTACTGAACCATTCCCAGCACTTGTGCCAACCCCCCGTGACACATGCTGGCACAGCAGGGATTTGGTGTGTCGAGTGACATTGAGTACAGTGGTTTTATGTGGGCAGCACATGATTTCTGCTTGGCCACATGCAAGCAAGAGAGGGGAGTGGCACCAGCCTGTGCCCAGAGCAGGGAACGCTTCCTAGTGTCAATTGTCAGGATGCTACCCAGGCCCGAGCACGTGGCTGAAACAGCCGATTAACAGGCAAGAGGTTACGCTGAAGCCAATCCATTTAGGCCCTTTCCAGGCTCTGGGAGTCCCAGCGGGGCCAAGGCAGAGGCTCTTTAACCCTCCAGTCACAAAACTACATCTCGACTTCCTAGGCCAAGAGCATTCTCTTTTTGGAACCTTTTCCAGGCTGGAGGCACCTGCTGGAGACTGACACACTCCAGAGACACAGGCAGCAGTGGGCACTTCCTGCGGGCCATGCTGACAAGGCACAGCCATCATTGCCCTTTCTGCCAAGAGGGGAGCGGTTAGAGCCCGCAGGGGAGAAGGGAGTTGGTGACGTGGACACCTGTCCCCTAGGAATTGCACTGGCTTTGTTTCATGGATTTGCTAGAAAATCCCTTTCGGGCACTTCACTCTGCCAGACCCCAAGGACAGGTTCAGCTTTCAATCAGAGCTTGGGAGCCCTCACGGGGTCTTACCTGCAGAATCGGTGGCTCCGAGTCTCCAGAGCTCCAGGTGTTGGGGGAACTGGAAGAGGAGGAGCCTGGCCTTCTTAGCGCACGAGACGAGGCGTCGCTGCAACCAATCAAGAGTCAGGCAGGTCTGAGCCCCTGGGTGACGGGGCAGGGTGAGGCAAGCCAGGTCGGAGGGCAGACAGCCCAGCACGCACAGCTCCGACCTGGGGGTGCAGAACCCCCCGGGGTGACAGGCACCCAGATGCCACAGAATCGGCGCACGGCACGTGGGAAGCCGGCCAGGCACCTCTTGTGCTCCAGACTGTCATTCAGCACATTCTGATGCCCATTCTCCCCAGCAGGTCAGCAAGCGGCATGGGCCATACCCAGCCAGCACATCAGTGGTGACCCCACTGGAACCAGGAAGGGCGAAGAGGGACCAGGCTGCCACTCCAACAGGGAAGGATCTGCTCTGGAGCAATTCCAAGAGCAGGAGTGACACAGGCCTGCAAACAGGAGTTGATGGCTGTGGCAAGGGGACCTGGTGAGCAGGGCTATCAAGGCAGAGCTCATGGGGTGCAGCACTTACATGGGGGAAGGTGAATTTCCGGAGGACAGCATCATAGCCCTTTCCATGCACCCTCTCCATGAGTGGGCGGATCACCAGCTGGGCATCCAGGCCTGGAGGAGGGGGAGGAGGAGTCACTAAGGTGGCTAAACTGTGCTGAGCCAAGCCAGGCGCGATCAGAGCCCCACTTCTAGGCTGGTACAGCTTCCTCGCCCCATACCTCCAGAGATGAGGGCCGTCGCGCTGTGTGCCACGGCCCGCACGTCATGGGTGTGATGCTGGAACGGCTTCGTCCGCACCCACTTGCTCTCAGCACTGCCCCACTTCACCGGCAGCAGCTGGAACTGATACACCGCCCCCTCCGAAGTGCCCACCACAATGCTGTCTTCTTCCTGGGGAGGAAACCAAACAGCCATGGCTCGCTGTGCCGACAGTGCAGGGCCGGGCAGTGCCAAGGGAAGGGTGGGGACGTGAACCCCCATCCCACCAGGTACTGGACAGAGCCCAATAGCTCCTTGCACCCTGGCCCAAGAGGGTGGGAAACGGGCGAGCTCCAAGCCAGTCAGCCAGGGCAGCATCCACCCCAGCAGCCTGCAGTGCCCTTTAATCAGGTGGGGATGGCTCCTGGCCAAGCCGCTCTGGGTCAACCGGTGTCACAGAAGATGCTGCAGATAAGGGGTGAGATCCCAGATTACTAGCCTCCCTGCGCAGAGCCCACACAGCCACCACCCCTCTGCCCAGCCTACGCACGGGGCCTCCCAGGAGCCGCCAGGCCCCTCCTACCTCAGACACAGCAAGACACAGCACAGCCGAGCTGCTGACTGGGTGGGTCTCCAGGAGGGTTCCTTTCTCCGAGTCCCAGAACTGCACCTTCCCCACCGAATCAGAGCTGACAATGGTGCCGTCGGAGAGGAATGCAACGCTCCACACCACGCACTCACGGCGGTACAACCCCTGAGGGTGCCGGTCCACCAGGATCCGCTGGATGGCATGGCCTGTGAATCAGACAACCCCGGATAGCAGAGGAGAGGGGGACAGGGCCATGGGGAGCTTATAGCTCAGGGTCAGGGCAGGGTGCGTGAGCTGAGCCCCTTGCTAACATGACAGATACGCCAGGCTCTGAGTCTCTCTCCTCCATGGCGATCTGCTCAGAAGCCCCATTCAGCTGCATCAGGAATGCCCGGTACATGGACCAGCAACCCCACCTGGCATGGAGTCCACAGGGCACAGCTGGCTCCGTTTGGGACATTTGAACTCTGCTGGGGGAAGGGAGTCAGCAGCCGGGCTGCAGGAATGGGAGGGCGAGCATGCAGCCCACGTGGACAGGAGGTGCTCAGGGGACAGCCTACCAGCACATCTGGCACTCAGGGGACCTGGACGCTAACACTCCCCTCTACGCCTCTGCTGGGCACTCCTAGTCACCTGATTTGACGTCAAAGACTCGGAGAAGGTCGATGGAGCCAACAGCAATGCGGGTGCCGGAGGGATGCCAGGAAAGGGACATGATACGCCCTGGAGAATTACACAGCAAGGAAGGAGATCTCACGTGAGCCAACCCAAACCAATGCCCCTCACCCCCAACGTTCAGTGCAAGCCTGCGCTCAGAGATTGCCTTGCAGTGCCATGGGGCAGAAACTCCAGCCTTGGGTGACAGAAATAGAAGGCGCTGTGCCTTCCCAATAGGGGAGAGGGTACAGGGCTAGGACAGGCTAAGCTAGAGGACAGTTCAGAAGCAGGGCTAGCTGGATCCATGGGAGGCTGGCACATTTCTCTCAGAGAGGTGTGCACCAGCCTCCCCTTCACCACACCCACATCCTGGACTCCTGAGTGACCACATGTCCCTTCTAACTGCCCTCTGCCCACAAGACCCCATCCATGGCCATCTGACTGGGGAAGAGGGCAAGCTGTGACTCCCGCTGCTCAGTGTGGGGCCTCTAGAGGGCTCCCTGGTGGCAGCGGGTCCCACCTGGAGCAGATTCAACTCATCTTAGTTGCTTCTTTGGAATGGAGAACACAAGTCCCACAGCTGACCCAGGGCAGAGAGAGCTGCAGAGAACCAGGCTTGGGGCATCTAAAGGGAGTGGGAAGAAGATTCTGTAGCCTTCCCTCCATCACTCCCCCCAACCACAGCTTCCTCCATCAGCCTCTGCCCTGCTCTGTCCCCATCGAATCTACCTTTCTGCCGGTCCAGGCTCCTCTCAAACTGGATTTTATCAGGCAAGACCTGGAAAAGCTTCACTGACCCATCCTCACAGCCAACCTATGGAGGGCAGGTGAGCGTGGAGACAACACAAGAGAGAGATGATTAAAGCCCTTATCTGGCTCATGCCCCACCTGTCTGCTGCCAAGGGCAGGCAGCGACGGGCTCCCCAACTGCCTGACCATTGACGCTCAGAAGCAAAGTCAGTTCCAGGTCCCAGCACAGTAGAGTGCTTGGCACAGTGACCCAGCAAGGCCAGGACTGCTCCACACTGCCAGCCTGGCCTGCCCCACTGTCTGGTGAGGAGTATTGCTTAGCGCATAGAACTCCTTTACCGCCATCTCCACAATGCTGCTGCCTGCTTGTCAGAGATTTACATTCAGCCCCTTCTGCATTCAGGAAGGGCCCGGGGCTGGGCAGCCCAGACTCTGTGCTGAAGTAGTTTGAGAACAAACTGCCCTTGGGCCTCGAGGGCACATCTCACCGCCACTCAACTATGATGCCAGCCACCCGGCTCTCTATGCCCCCCCAAGATGCACTGCTCACAGCTCATCAGCTACCAGCAGCAGGGGCGGGGAGCCCCACAGTCCCTACGCCACACTGTGATCTGTGGTAGTGGGAAGGGGCTCAGCACACCCACCCGCAACAGAGGGAAGAAGATTCTGCAGTCCCCACTCTATCATTCCCTGCAACCAACATGTATGATTCTCTCCCTCCCCTAATCTCAGCACTGTCTGCGGCTTGCACCAAGCAGTCCCATTGCCCGGCACAGACCCAGTCCATCATGCCTTGTGAGGCTGGACGGGAGCATAGCCACTGAAGACAATTCAAGAATGCACCTGGGTTTCAGAACACCAGGGAGTTTGCTAGTTGGGAGCAGCAGCAAGGGAGGCAGAGCTCATCTGCTCCATAGGCCAGCAGGAGCCAGAAGTGACATCCTGGCCCAATGGCAGAACCAAGCTACAGAGCTGGCAGGCTTCCCTGGGATTTTCCAGCCAGAGTACTCACTGCCAGCTGAGTGCCACTGGGATCAGCCGCCATGCTCCAGATGGGGCCCCCAAAGCCATCCAGGGAGTACTTGACTCGCAACTTCTCTAAATCATACTCGCTGACGTCTCCGCCCAGGCCTGCTCCGAAGAGCCGATCCCCAGTGGCCCAGCACAGCGCCTCTGTGGTTCTCGTCTCATGGCCTGGGATACCCTGAAAAGATGCACGGATGAATCACACCATCCCGCTTCCCCTGGAACCCACCCGGGCTCAGACAGCCCACATCTGAGCACCGTATAAGGATAAAGTCTCATTTTGTGTCCCCCATCCCCTGCTCCTATGGAATTCCCCTACCTCAATCCCCAATGGGAGGGCCCAGGCTGAGTGCCCCTCCACTGCTCCCTATACACCAGCTAGTAGAGGTTAGTCACTCTCAGGCAGGCAGTACAGCTGTACCCTTCCCTATAGCGCTGCCTGCTGGGATGGGCCCCAAGTTCCTCCACTAGCCCCTGACGCATGGCCAGATCAGCGAAGCCACTGGGCCCTGGGCGAGCACGGACGGTTGAATAGGACCCGGAACACCATCCTGAGCAGCTCCCAGGCCCTCAGGGGCCAGGACTGTTCCACGCCCATCCCTGTATGAAGTCTCGCTCACTGGAGGGGGTTGCTGGGTTCGCTGGAGAGCCCCCCCGTTCCACAGTGAGCGAGAAGCTGAAGCCCAACAAAGCCAATGACACTCAGGGCTGCTCAACACCGCGTGTTACACACGAGGCTACGCTGCCAGCTGCCCGCTCAGGGTGCCCTGGGAGCCCAGACTTCGTCCAGGGCAGGTGAAATCCCAGAGCGGGGGGGGCTGGTTTCCGGGGGGAGCCCTGAGACCTTCCCCCGGCCCCACGCACGCCCCAGCGGGCGCTCAGGCTCACCTCTGCCCCCGGCTCTCTCCCCGAGGCCCAGGCTGGATTGGGGCCGGGGGCTGCCCAGGGGTGCACCGGAGGCGGGACCCCCCGGCCCCGGGCGGCCCGTTACCTTTTCCTGGAAGTAGTTGGCAGCGAAGTTGTAGACCTCGAGGGCGCCGTCCGTGCGGGCCAGGGCGAGGCGCGCGGAGCGCGGGCTGTGAGCCAGGCAGCGGATCCCCGCGGGCATGTAGGCGAAGAACCGCACCCGGTGCACCTGGAACTCCCCCATCCCGGGGCGGGCCCGCGGGAACCGGAGCGTCTCCCGGCCCCGCTCAGCCGCGGGCAGCTCCGCCTCCTCCTGCTCCCCCACGTGCGCGCCCTGCGCCCCGGAACCGGAAGCGAGGGGAAGGGTCCGGCCGAGCGGAAGTGCGCAGCGGCGGGAGGTTCGGTTGTTGCCGGGAGACCAGGCAGCCCCCTGCTCCCTCGCCAGGCCCTGCCGCGTCGGCGGCCCCCCTGCAGGTCGGGACGAGGGACCCTGAGGCGAGAGGTGACGGTGGAGCCCGGCGGGGGGAGGGGCCGTGGTACAGGGATGTTGGTGTGGGGGAAGGGCTCGGGGGAGGATGAGGCGGGAAGGGTGGGGATGGAGGGGCTCTGGGAAGGTGGTGGGGGAGGGGCTTATGAAGGGCTCAGTTGAAGGATCTGGGAGGTTGCTAAGGGAGGGGTTCTGGAAAGTGGTGAGGGAAGGGGCTCTGGGAAGGTGATGGGGGAGGGGCTTTGGTGAAGGATGAGGCGGGAAGGGCTGGAGGAGGGTCTCTGGGAAGGTGGGGGAGGGGCTAGTGAAGGGGCTCTGGGAAGGCGATGGGGGAGGGGCTCTGGTGAAGGATGAGGCGGGAAGGGCTGGAGGAGGGTCTCTGGGAAGGTGGGGGAGGGGCTAGTGAAGGGGCTCTGGGAAGGTGGTGGGGGAGGGGCTCTGGGCAGGTGGTGGGGGAGGGGCTAGTGAAGGGGCTCTGGGAGGGTGGTGGGGGAGGGGCTAGTGAAGGGGCTCTGGGAAGGTGATGAGGAGGGGCTCTGGGAAGGTGGTGGGGGAGGGGCTAGTGAAGGGGCTCTGGGCAGGTGGTGGGGGAGGGGCTAGTGAAGGGGCTCTGTTGAAGGATCAGGGAGGGTTGTGAGGGAAGGGCTAGGGAAGCTGGTGCAGGAGCAGGGGGCTGAGCCAGGCTGCAGGAAGGAGAGCAGAGGCATGAGGATACAGCTGGGTAGAACCTCACTCGGGTGTGGCATGAAGAGAACTGTGCAGCCTGTGGCCACCATTCCCAGGCTGAGGTCTAAAGCCCTCCCTTATCCTGTGTCACACTGAGCCTGTGTACGGCTCAGGACAGCAGCCTGCAGAGCACCTCACCCACTACGTGGACCCAGTCACACTATTGACTGAGTTTTATGGGACACATTCATTTTTTATACTGTCCCCCCAGGAAGTATCATTTCCCCACACCCTTAATTTCATTGCAAGATGGTTGGCTCCTGATTAAAATGACTGTATTGGAGGATTAAATAGGAGGCGGGTCATGAGAGGGCTTGGGAGTCTGATGTTTCATGTGCAGTTGCAAACAGGGAGTGTTTCTATGCAGGAGTTTCAAGTCTGGCTGTAGCGAATGCCAACAAGAGGCAGAGGAAAGGAGAATTATTAGTAACGGAACTCTCTTTCCTGGGAATAAGGATATTCTGTGAAAGTAAGTTACATTTTAGAAAGTAAAGATTTCCACTAATCAAGTCAAACATCTACTTGTTCCACCAAAGAGGTGGCTGTGTTGCAGTGGCTGGTGTTGTGATTCCACTGTGTATGTAATTAAAATTTGTAATGCAGGCTGGAATGATTCAGGATGGAAAGTGCTATAAGATAGATCTGTTTAATTTTTTAATAATCATTTTAAATTAGCCCCTTTCTACACAACTCTGATGCAAGCACACCTGGAATGTTCCATTCAATTTTGAGCACCAAATTGTCAAAAAGATATTAATAAATTGGAAGGAATTCAGATAAGAAAAAAGTGGCTGGAGCAATTAATTTATATGGGAAGAATATAAGAACTAACTTGGCTATGTGACAAAGGTGAGGGACATGAATCTTCATGTATCTAAACAGTGTAAACACCAAGGAGGGATAGAAATTACTTTCCTGCGCACAGCTGGATGTACATAGGAGGAATAGGATGAAATTAAGCAAGGGGGAATTTAAGTTACTGTAAGGAAAGAGCTAGGGCCAGTGAGATGTATATGGCCATGGAAGACTCTCAAGGAAGGGGCAGAAACCTTGTCATTTGAGGAACTTTAAATTAGATCAGACAAAGCACTAGAGAATGTCCTGCATGGAGTACTCCTGCCATGGCCCTTGGGAGATGGACTCAGTGGGAGCAAAAGGAGCTTTTCCAGTTTTAATTTGCAACAGTATGTTTTATTATGAGTTTATCCCAATAAATACATCTCCAAGAAATGATGAATTAGCCTCTGTGGAGTTTAATACTTGGAAGTCTGAGATATTAGTGTAAATTCATTTCCCCTGCAAACTCCCATGGACTCAGCTTTCACTGCTGAATAGTTTGGGGGAGTTCACATCACACACTTCAGGCTACCTGAATTACAGACAATAAGAATGTTTAATTCTAGCTTTACAGGAGAATGTTCACAGTCTGGGCTGGTTGAGCTCATTTTCTGGGGTATTGGGATCCAGGGCCCACCATGCTAATGATAATGAAGTAAAAGACAGGAGTCAAACTATTTACAGCCAAGGAAACTACACAATCTTGCTTATCCATAAGGTATTTGGAGAATGCCTCTTCTAAGCACTTTGCTGACATGACAGTGACCATCCAAGCAAACTGGTTTTGAGACAGCGTGGTGCTGTGTAAAAGGGAGGCCTGCTGGAGCCACATGTTAGTCACTCGTCTGCCTGTGTTCAAATCCCATTGGTTGTTTCCAGTGAAAATGATCTTGGAACATCCCATCTGGTAGTCCAGCCTCTTCAGTTGTTTGTTACAATCAAACAAATATATTGTGGTTTGGAGTGTAACCTCAGGGGTCAGGTATGTGCCAGCCACTTGCTAACGTTGCAGTCAGGTCATTATGCCATGTGCTTGGTGATTGTCCCTGCTTCTGGGAGACTCCCTCTGGCTGTTTTGGGGAGCACAACATTGAGCCACTTCTATTGTTCATAACTCATCATCCATTGTAGCTGTAAAGGAACATTATCTGAATTTGCCAGTAGGTGGCAGTAAAATACAAACTAATCTGCTCAACCCACCACTCCCCCTTGTGAAGCAATGGGGAGCTCCCGTCAGAAGGGCTGCTTAGGGCACAGAGGGAGCCTGTGTGTCAAAGGGCCTCTTGGGGGCTGTGCCATAAGTGGTTCAAACACTGAGCCTTGGCAGTGAGGCGAGAGTGGACTCCTCCCCTCCCCAGGTACAACTGGGTGGTCATTTCTCACCTAGTGAGACACTAGTGGCCCAGGAGGTTCAGCCCAGGTGCCTGGTCCCTCAGCCCCATTTGCTGATGAATCTGTGTCTCCTTCGCTTTGCAGAAGAGAAGCGGAGCATGGTGCAGATTGTGATTTCCAGGTGAGTTTGGCACGACTCCTTCCTGTGCTAGTGTTAGGAAGTGATGAGTTGTCAGTTTCTGAGCTAGCTTGTGTCCCACTGGGGTCTGAACATGCTTCAGCAAGGCCCTAGGGCACTGTCTAAACCTGGGTATTGCACAGAAACCAGAGAGCTGGTGGAACTGGCTTGCCACAGTTTTCTGTAGTGGAGCCTCTGTCCTGGCCCTTCGACCCTTAGGACATTGTAACCCCCAGCCCTTTGCTTTCAGTGATGAGGCTGATGGCCTGGCAGAGTGGGTGCTGATGGAGCTGCAGGGAGAGATTGAGGCTCGCTACAGCACCAGACTGGCTGGAAACCTCTTGGGAGACCTGCATTACACCAGAGAGGTGAGGGAGCTTTCCTTATCTTTCTTACAGGCTTGGGAGAGCAGCTGTAGGGAGTCCTCTGCCAAGTCAGCTCCCACAAAGGCTGCACCTGGTTCTGAGATGCATCTTCTTGTGGAAGGGGTAAGGAGGCTGTAGTGAAAGGAAGGGAGCCTGGTCCCTGCAGGGCTCTGACCCTGTGCCTGTTATCTCTTCTTTCCCAAGGGGGTCCCTGTGCTCATCGTGGGCCATCACATTCTTTATGGGAAGGTAGTGCACCTGGAGAAGCCCTTCGCCGTCCTCACCAAACGTTGTGCCAGTGAGCACGGCTGTGACCGCAGCCCCACAGGGGCAGCTGCCCACTACCTGGTGACTGCTCTGATCAAGACCAAGCTCCTCTTCAAAACCCGCCCCAAGCCTATCATCACCAACGTGCCCAAGAAAGTATGAAAGAGCCCCGGCCCCATACCAGAGAGCGACCTGCCCCCTGGACACGAGCCCAGCTTCTGTCCCGAGGGCGGGGGGCTGGTCCCATGGGGGCAAACTCAGCTCCCTTCCCAAGAGGGGCTGGTCCCATGGGGGCAAACTCAGCTCCCTTCCCTAGAGCATCCGGACTCCTGGGCACAATCCCAGCTACCATCCCGAGAGGGGTTGAACTCCAAAACATGAGCCAGGATCTCCTGCCAAGGCCTGGTGGCCTCTTGGGTACAACTCCAGCTCCCATGCCAGGCGGGGCCATGTGCTTGGGCCAGAACTGTGCTCCTAGCACAAGGGGGACCCGACCTCAAGACACAAGTCAAGCTCCCTTCCCCAGGGCAGGTGGCCTCTTGGGCATTAGCCCAACTCCCATCCCAAGGGGCACTGGAGCCCTGGGCCCAAACCCAGCTATCTTCCCAAGGGCAGGTGGCCTCCTGGGTGCTAGCCCAGCTCCCACCTTGCTGGGAACTGGAGCCCTGGGCCAAAGCCCAGTTCCCCTACCAAGGGCAGGTGGGCTCCTGGGCCCAAGCCTAGTTCACACCCCAAGGACACGTGGCCTCCTTGGCACTAGCCCAACTTCCACCCCCAGGGGCACGGGTGCTGTGGTCCAGAACCCAGCTACTCTTCCAAGAGCAGGTGGGCTCCTGGGCCCCAGCCCCGCTCCTGTCCCTAAAGCAGGTGGCCTCCTAGGGACTAGTCCGGCTCCCATCTCAAGGGGCACCGGAGCCCTGGGCCCCAGACCAGGTCCCGTCCCGACGGTGACCGGAGCCCTGGGCCCCAGACCAGGTCCTGTTCCTAGGGCAGGTGGCCTCCTGGGCCCCAGCTCAGCTCCCATCTCTAAAGCAGGTGGCCTCCTAGGCACTAGTCCGGCTCCCATCTCAACGGGCACTGGAGCCCTGGGCCCCAGACCAGGTCCCATCCCGACGGCAACTGGAGCCCTGGGCCCCAGACCAGGTCCCGTCCCGACGGCAAGCGGAGCCCTGGGCCCCAGACCAGGTTCCGTACCTAGGGCAGGTGGCCTCCTGGGCCCAAGCCCAGCTCCCATCACAAGGGCAGGTGGCCTCCTGGGTCCTAGTCCGGCTCCCATCCCAAGGGGCACTGGAGCCCTGGGCCCAAGTCCAGCTCTAATCCCCAAGCCAGGTGGTCTTCTGGGTCCAAATCCAGCTCCCATCTCAGTGGGAACTGGAGCCCTGGGCCCAAGCCCAGCTCCCATTGTGAGGGTAGGTGGCCTCCTAGGCCCGAGCCCAGCTGCCATGCTGAGGGGGACTGGAGCCATGGACCGGGGCCCGGGCCCGGCTCCCATGCCGAGGGGGACTGGAGGCCTGGGCCCGGGCCCGGCTCCCATGCCGAGGGGGACTGGAGGCCTGGGCCCGGGCCCCATGCCGAGGGGGACTGGAGGCCTGGGCCCGGGCCCCATGCCGAGGGGGACTGGAGTCCTGGGCCCGAGCCCGGGCCCGGCTCCCATGCCGAGGGGGACTGGAGTCCTGGGCCCGAGCCCGGGCCCGGCTCCGGCTCCCATGCCGAGGGGGACTGGAGGCCTGGGCCCGGCTCCCATGCCGAGGGGGACTGGAGTCCTGGGCCTGGGCCCGGGCCCGGCTCCGGCTCCCATGCCGAGGGGGACTGGCCTCTTCACCACTAGACCAGCTGACAGCCTATCTATGAATCCGTTCCCCTTTCCCAGGGAAGGAGGACCCTCAAGTGCAACCCCAGCTACCATTGCAGGGATTGGCTCACCCTTGCACATGAATCTGGCTCCCAGCACAAGGGCTGGTGGCCTCCTAGGTATGAGCCCAGCTCCAGTTCCAAGAACAACTGGCTCCCTGGGCATGAACACCGCTCCCATCACACAGGGGCCTGCCATGCTGGACACTAGACCTACCGGTCCCCTGGGTCAATCTCCCTTCCCTGGGGCAGCTGGTCCCCAGAGTGTGAACCGGACTCCGTTCCCCAGGGTGGGTGAGCCCCAGAGCATGAACCCCATCCCCTTCTCCAAAGCAGCTGGCCCCCTGGGGCCAAATCCAACTCCCTGCCCTAGGCCAACTGGCCCCCTGGGGCTAAACCCAACTCCCTTCCCCACACCTGCTGGCCCCATGGCTGTGAACCCAGCTGTTCTCTTTCCTAATGGGACATTGTCATCTCCCATTAACAACACAGCCAGGCTGCGATGGTGCTGATTCTCTCCTGACCCCCTACCCTGGAGAGAAGATCAAGAGTGCAGCCATACTCCTGCCACCTGCCTTGCCAACAAACTAGGACCTAGCACAGTCTCAGCTTTTCCTAGAGCCTTGCTGGGTTCTGGACTCCAGGGGTTCGTAGGCCAGCAGCCCCTCGTCCTCCTAGATGTGGTGGAGCACTGTGTTTGGGTGACGCACTCCTCAGGGAATGCAGATCTCAGGCCCAGTGACTCCAGCACTACCACCTTGCTGCACAACAGGGAATCCAGGAGGCCCCATCTCGGTCTGGCCGTAGTGCTTGGAACTGGAACAATGAGCCACAGGAGGCTGTTCTGAAGCAGGCCCCTTGGTGTAACCCTGACCACGCCGCTGCTGCTGGAGACAGCAGGTGGCATCACCTTTCCTTCTCAGCAGGAGCCAACTGACCTTTTGTTCTGGGTTTGTGTTCCTTCTTCCTGCCCCTTGAATAAAAGTGACAGGAGGTCAGTGGGCCTGCACTGGCTCCTATGTCATCCCAGTGCCACAGGAACAGCAACCCTGCCTCAGCCAGGAGGGACAGGGCCACGCTGGACACTGAACCCTCCTTACTGCAGCATGGAGCAGCTGCTATTCAGCTACTGGAGTAAACCCTTGGGAATTCTGCCCCCCTTGGACCCCTCCAGGGCAAGGCTGGGGCGGAAGTGGCCCTACCTGGGTGGCAGGAGCGTAGGCTGAGGTGGCCCTGCTGCTCATGAACATGGCCCTGGGGAAGGCACTCAGTTACCAAGCCAGGCTCCTGGCAGAGCTGCTCTGGCTATGGGTGGGGACTCAGTTCTAGGGCCAAGAAGGCAGCTGCCCCCCCAAGATACTCCCCCAGCCTTCCTGTGTGCAAATCTCTTTATTATGACAAATCCATTGTGATATAAAAACAGACCTTTTAAAAAAATGAAAAAATGCAGGTAAAAAATAAATAGATTTACAAACAATGGTAGCAATAAGTGTAAATATCAAAGCGCTACAAAAGTCTCCTAAAAACCTTGTATTAAATGGAGTAAGTCACCTGGCGTAAGGTTTCTGCCCTGAAAAGAGGCCCTGGGGAGACCGCTGTGGTGCAGCCAGACCAGACACAAGGAATGTGGGGACACTGTTGGACTGGGCAGGCGTGGAAGCTGCTCTCCCAGACCCAGGAGGGAGCACATACCTGTGGTCTAGATCCAAAGGCAGGTCCCTGCTCAGGCCTCCACGTATGCCATGCTCCCTCCCCCTAGCACCGGAGTGAGGGGAGGGAAGGGGGGTGCTGCAGGGAGGCACCTGTTCCAGAAGCCCACAGAGTACACGCCCCGGGGGCCCTCCCTGAGAAGACAGCACAGAAGTCTGGGAGCAGAGCTGCCAGGATTAGCCCAATGCAGAGTGCAAAGCAAGCCGTGTTCTGCTGATCACAGCACTGGGAGCTGGGGGCATCCCCTTTCCTGAGGGAACTGCCCACCTGTGCTCTGATTCAGACAAGCTGCCTGGCCCAGCTGCTGGAATCCCAGCCCTCAGCATTTGCCTGGCCAGGAGCAGCCTGGTGCGGTGGCACATTAGTCCCTGCTGGTGTCCTGTTAAGTGCGCTCGTTAACAGGCCCAGGCACAAGGAGCCATATAGCCAAAAAGCTCCTGCTGCAGCAACTTGCAGGCTGGATGCGCTGCCCGCAGCTGGAGTGACCACTCTGCTCTGGCACACCAACCCGTAATGTGGGGCGGGCCCACAGCTCTCAGTTCAGACTCCTGTCCCTCTTGTATGTGAGGGGGGTGGGTACTAGGGGAACCCCCAGCCCACTAAACCTGGCCCAAGAGCAGCACAGGGACTTAAGCCAACATGCAAAAATATTCCATGGGGCTGGGGCCCCTGCAAGGGCAGTTGGCCCCCAGCTTAGTGCCCAGCACAGCATCTTGCATTACTCAGCAGAGGCTGGTGTCCCCTTAACTCATGGCAGAGGCACTGTGCTAGAAGAGTGGGGCGGCACCCAGCTCACCGGGACACAGCGCAAAATATGGTTTTTGGCTACAACCACCCTTGCAGGCCCTGGAAGGGTTCCCAAGCCCCTGGAGCACTCCTTCAGGCACAGCAGAGGGCAGGCAAAGAAGCTGCTGGCAGCCATTCTTGGGCAGGCTCCCACTGACTGTGGCCTCTCACTGCCCTTCCGTTCTTTGGCAAAGGAGCCAGAATTAGCTGCTGCTCTCCCATGGGGCAAGCCTCAGACCCTCCCAACACCCACCAGGGGCCAGGGAGTGGCAGCTGGAGGGGGCTTAAGGGGCTTCTGTGGTGTTTCTTCAGCAGAAGGGGCCTCCCAACCCCTTCTCCACAGGCTGGGTGGCTGTTCCCAAAGCTCTAAGTCCTGCTGTCCTGCCTCAGCTGCCCCTGGCATTGCTGGGTTCCTGCATGAGGCACCTCAGCCAGCAGAACAGGGGCGAGCGCTTTACTTGCTGCATTCCCGCTCTGGCTAGGCTCACTCCATGCATCCCTCACCATCCCTTTGCTTCTCTCCACGCTGCCCCAAGCACCCTCGCTGTACTGGGCACAGATGCCCTTATGCAGAGCGGCGCTTTGCTGCTTTGTCTGGCATGTTATCCTCACACAGGGACGCTAGAGCTACAGCCAGGGCGTGGGGTAAGACCACAGCTGGTGGCAGACAATAGTGTGGGGCAGGGATTCTGACTGAAGCTCTTGGTGGAGTCTAGCTTAGCAGTGGGGCCCACAGTGAAGATACCAAAGGGTGCTAACCCCTGGACTAGACAGCACATAATTAACTGCCCGGGAGAGCACCCATCTCCAAAGGTACCCACCTGCCCCCCCTCTTTCACAGCTGGGGAAGAGACTTGCCCGAGTTTGCCTGCATCAGTGGCAGAGCCAGGAATAGTACCCAGGGTCCTGCCTGCCGGGGCACAGGCTAGGCTGCCTGCTTGTGCGCAGGTAGGGCAGGGCAGGACTGCACTGAGCAGCCGTAAAGACGGTGTTCCCTCACCTTGATGAGAGGGGATCTGGCACTCCTGCGTGGTGTGGACAGGACATTTGGACCCAACACAACCAGGAGCCCTGACCTGAGAAGCAGGAAGGAGGGGAAGCACTGAGAGGCTAAGTAATAAGCACTTTCTAACTCCAGCTTAATGCTGCCCCCTCTCCGTTCCTCTCACCAGCCCTGACAGCCAGCCTTAGCCTCCCTCCATTGCAAAGGTTCTTCCCCCTTGTGCAGTGGGCCCTGGAGACAGGCAAGGGAGGAGGAAAGCTCAGAGCCGTGTAACCTTAATGCAGCCACTCACCTTTCTGCCTTTGCCCTCAGCTGCTGGCACAGTCTGGCTCATGGGTCGCTTGTAAGCACTGGGTAATGCTGAACAGGGGTCAGAGGCAGCCATCCCAAGAGAGGCTCCAGGTGACCCTGCCGTGGGCTTTGGCACCATAGGGCACTCGAGCTGTACGTGGCACCATGGCCCCAGCAGCAGGCTGGGTTGGATTATTGCTCTTGCTGCTGGTCTGGCAGTTGTGGGGATGTTCCTTTGAGACAGGAAAGACTAAAGCTGGAGCCGTACTGCCTCAGCCTTTGAGGAGCAGACAACCCAGGCCATGGGCTGGGCAGAGCGTGCACCACTGCCCTCTTGCAGTGACCCTAGGGCGCAGCCCCACTGTGTGGAATGAGACAGAAAACCTGCCTGGAGATCAGTGGCAAAGCGGGCAGAGGGGACAGAGGAGCAGCAGCTCATACCACCATCAGCACCGTGGGCGTACGCTGCCCTCATGCCCAGGGCTTTGGATCAGAAGGAGCCATGGGGGAGCCCTGGAGGCAGCTGGGCCACACAGACATGCAGCAGATCCCTGTGGTAGGCCATGAGCATTCAAGTTTTCAAGTGGCTCAAGGAAAAGGCTGTGGTATCTGACTGAGGAAGCCACTTCAGAACAGCGAATAATGGTCCAGTTCAGGCAGCCCAACTGCTGTCATCTGGGCCCTCACAGGGGAGGATCCTTCCCCCTGCCTTGGAAACTCTCATGTTGTCAAGTTGGAGACATCCCTTCACTGCACCAGGGAAAGGACTGCAGTGTCCTTAGCAAAGCACCATAGCATTAGGAGCCCACCCCGCCCCAGCACAAAGCCACAGGGAACCCTCCTTAGTTCACAGCATTAAATCCACAGGCAGCCAGTCCTGTGTGCGGAGGGGGGGAGACTTCTGCCCATTTAAATAAATTGAATATTTATGGACCATTTTCCTGCTGGGGAGAATGCAAGACTGACAGGGAATCCAGTGTCTGGACACTAAAGCACAAGAGGGAGGGAGCTCACGGCCTGCCAAGCACAGCTCTGCCTGCAGAGACCTTGGGGCACTCCTTCCCGGGAGGAGGGGAGCCTTCACTATATCTGCCTCGGACCTCGTGAGCCCTGACTCCTGTAGGCCAGTCCCCACTGCCAGAGTTTATGGACCAGCACCAAAGAGGCACAGGGCCTGGCCAAACCCAGCTCGGAGCAGGCCCTGGCTCTGGCTAAGCAGTGCCCCTCTCAGCCTCTTTTGCGGGCCCCAGGCAGGAATCAAGTCCCCAGGCTCCAGGGGCACACACTGCGGCCAACTTACTGTGTCCCCTACAGGGCAGGACAAAGAGTTTGCAAACTTGGATTCTTTTGACATATGAATTCATTTCCATGAGCGCTCCCATCCCTACTGGAGGGCAGGGGGCGCAGAGCACCCTCACTGGCTCCTGGACTCAGGCCTCCCGCGGAGCATTATTGCTCAGGTTGGAGTCTGCAGGCAATGCCTCCGGCCCAGGGCCTCTCCCACGCCAATGGAGCTCAATGCAGCTCCCACCGCAGGTTTCAGGCCCTGGCAGTGGCAGACAGGAATCTTCACAGGAGCCATCGTCATTGCACCTGCGGGCAGGTGTGTGTGGCCCAGGCTACCTGGAGCGTTCTCTGCTGGGCAACAAGCAGCCTCTCCTCGGGCAGCATTCAGACTCAGTAGCCCAGGAACTCGCTCCTTGGACAGCAATTTAAAACCCCACCAATAAAATCCTGTCTCCTCCCCACCCCGACCCGCAGCTGCCCCCGAACAGCGCATGGCAGCAGCACTAATCCTTTCCCATTGCACTCTCCCCACTCCATCCAGAGCCCCTCCGCCTGTCACACCTCGGCAAAAGCCAGGCTGCTCTGCTCCTGCCGCTTCCCACAGCGCCGGGCAATGATGGCCATGTAGAGCATGAGGAGGCCCATCCAGTAGCAGCCGTACAAGATAGCGCCAGAGATGAGGAAGGCCAGGTCCGTCTCACTGAAGAGGTCCTGGCAGTACGCCGTGTAGGCCAGGCCTCCCAGCAGGACAGCGACCCACACAGAAACCGGGATGAGGCCAATGAAGTTGACCACAATGGTTTTGCGGCCAGAGGTGCCCCAACCTGACTTGTTGATGGTGGCGATGGCGAACATTTTGGCTGGCAGGAGGCTGGACATATAGAGCAGGGAGTAGAGGGACATAAAGATCATCTCCGCATTGCCCCGGAGGAAGCAGGCGTAGGTGGCCTTGATGATCCCCACCAGCTGCACAGTCAGGAGGAAGAGAAGGATATTCCAGATGCGGCCACGGTAGAAGAGCTGGATGACCGTGGCAATGAGGAAGAAGGGGAAGAAGCCAGTCACCACGGACTCGTAGGTCATCCAGAGGTGGTGCTTGTGGAACCACAAGGCGTTGTAGAGCCACTCCCTGAAGTAGGACTTGCTCCAGCGAGTCTGCTGATTGAGCCAGCGGAGGTATTTGGTGGGAGTCTCAGTCAGGCACTTAGAACGGGCTGTGTACTTAGTTCTATACCCCAGGCTCAGGACACGGTTGGTGAGGTGTCTGTCATCCCCAAAGCTGCACTTGCTGCCAAGAAACTTCTGATTGTACCAGTCCTCCAGGAACTGCTGCAGGAGGGTGTTACGGTACATGCCCAGGGGGCCACTGATGCACTGGACGCAGCCAAAGTAGGACTGGCAGGCCCGCTCCACGTTGAAGGCCATCCAGTACCGCACGCTGCTCAGGAAGGAGATCCACGAGTCGTACTTGTTGAGGATCTGGGAAGGCAACACACATAAGGAGACACCATTAGTACCTAGCCCTGCAGGGCCTCCCTCCCCAGCCGAGGCAAGGAGAGCAGCATCGCACTGCGGCCCAACGGCTCCCATCCAGCAACACCCTCACCACAGGGCTTGCCATTGCAGGGGAGCCCTGCTGTGAGAGGGTGGCTGAGAGGCCCTTGCCTTCAGAGCGACAGCAGTAGCCAGCTTTTCCTGTGCATGCAGCCAGGCCTGCACAGCAGAGACTAGTGCACAGACAGGCACTATGGCCGTTCTAAGGAGAAATGGGGCTCTCGGAGAGGTGCCTCCAGGACTTCAGCCCTGCTGCCCAGTTATTCAGGGAGCCGGTTCCCTGACTTTCACTAGGCACCTGCCAGCCTCCCACCAGTGAGGGAGGAGCCCCACAGCAGGCAGCAGTATGAGGAGGGCCGAGGGACATTGTCCCTCCCCTCCCCACTGGTTGCGCCTACAGGGTGAGGACAGAGCCTGCACTGCCACGCAGAGCTGCCGCCCCAGGTGTGCCTCACGATCACTGCCAAAGCATGCGGCAGCAGGCTCAGCACAGCGTGCAGGCTGGCTCTGAGCCGCAGTGAAAGCCTTCCTTCCTGGGCTGTTCCCTCTACCCTAGGATTTTAGACAGTCTCTTGCCTTGGCATCCCCAGGCCTGGATATGGCACTGACCCCTCCCTCCCAGCACTAGCACAGGGACTTGCTCCCTGCCCACTCAGCAGCAGCACAGCCAGGCTCACTTTGAACCTGGCACCCAACCTCAGAGGAGCCAAGCGATCCCCCCACCCTACCCCTGGGTGGCCCTGCATTCCCTGGGCTCGGCTGGCTCTGGGATTTCAGGGCAGTCTCATTCAACTCACGCGCCATTGGCTACAACCCTTGGGTTCGAACCTGAACGTCTCCACCCACTGCGCCCACTCGTGGATCCTCCTCTAAAATGCGCAGCATCTCCACCGTGCAGGCTGGATCCAGGACCGTGTCTGAGTCACACACCTACCGAGCAGAGAGAATGTCACGGTCTGCTCGGCCTAAGCCTCTTGCTCCCTTCCACGCATGCCACGGGAGCCCAGCCTCCAACCCTGCATCCACCAAAGCCCGACTCGCTTAGAACTAGACAAAGCACCGCAGAGCAAGCCCGGGGAGAGGCCCATCCTGCCACACACACATTGGGGCCTACAGGGCAGCTCCAGGAGTCCATTCTGAGAGGCTGCATGGGGCATACACAGCCACAGATGGACACAACCTGATTCAGGAGCTCCGGCAGGGGAGCAGCATGGTACTGCCCAAATCACTTTTCTTCCTTGCTCTGAGCTCACAGAACCATGCAGAGCACAGGGGCCCTAGTTCTGAGCCCCAGGCAGGGCTATGCCAGCCACTGAGGGGGGCTGGAGGGAAGAGAGACATGTCTCTATGCTTGGAAGTTGGCAGGGAAGAGGAGTCCGCCGTTAGGGGGCAGGGGTGCACTACGGGGCAGAGGTGAAGGGTCTCACTAAGGAGTTGTAGGGGGAAGATGTCATGAGGTAGTTCTGCTTCCAGGAGCTGAAGTGGCAGTGCCAGAGGAGCAGTAGGGAGACCTGGCACGGTCCAGGCAAAGGCATTTGCTGCAAGGTTAGTGGCTCACAGGGCCCAAAGAGCAAGTGGCCATGGCTGGGGCATGCATCGCCAAGCAGGGCACTGCTCAGTGCCTGCTGGGGAATAGCAGTTCCTGCTTCTGGCAGTGCACAGGAATGCCATGCGCCTTGGCAAAGCTGCTGGCCTGGCAAGGGGAGCACCGAGACGGCCTTTCTCCTCTCGGGGCAAAGCTCCCTCCAGCCATTCTGGCTAATGTCTGAGTCCCAGAACAACGGCAGGCTCCGAGATGCTCAAGACCTCCAAACACCTGTGCAGGGCTTCCTCAATGTACTGACGTCATTTTCTCATGCCCAACACCTTGGTGAGAGCCACCTGCACCCTCCTGGCTCCTCAGCAGTACCTCCCCTCAGCTGCAGCAGAGTCTGACCTGCAAGGGATGCCCCCCCCCACACACACACACAGAAGGGTTGCAGCAGAGTCAGGCCCTCTCTGTACAGCACAGGGGGGTCAGAGCAGGGATCCCATGCTCAGTGCTGGGCAACTCAATGCCAGAAAGAGAGTGACAAACTGAAGGGAGGTCAGAGAAGAGCCAGGAGAGGGATTGGTCCAGTCTCACCTAGCTGGGTGTCTGGCGAGCCTGGGCACATGTCAGCCAGGGGGATTCGCTCATACGGAGATCAGGGAATGCTCCTAATGGGGGCTGTGGAATCATCTCCCACGGGAAGGAAGGGCCTGCTGCCCCAGCCACTGAACACTGGGCTTCACAAAGACCTGGAGCAGAGCCTGGCAGGGAGGGTCTAGGCTAGACGGGCTTTTCCACCTAGGATTCCGTGGCAAGCAGGAAGCCATCCTGAGCTCCACTCCCCTGTGCCACCCGGGTTACAGTCCTGCCCCCATCTAGCCCTGCTCATCCTGCTGTCTCCACCATTCTAGAGTGGCCTGCACATCCGTGCCACTACAGACCTGGTGCATGAACACTGGCTCTCCAGTGCACCTGGCCCTTTGCTAGAGCCTCACAGCCAGGAAAGAGAAGCAGCGATCCCAGGAGCCACAGCCCTCCCCGGGGACGATGGCCCTGCACGCTCCAAGTCCCATTCCTGGAGAGGATGTTGCAAGGCAGGAGTGGGAGGGACCCAATCTGCCTATTTGGCCACTGCCCACTCAGGGCAGGCTGGCCAAGCAAGATCCTCTGTGCACCAGCTGCTCTGGACTTTCTGAACCCAGTGGGAAGGGAGGGCTGCACTCCCCTGTGCTTGGCTAGCCGAAGGGTTTGCAGAGAGAGCTCCAGCACCCTTCGTCCCCAAAGAACCAATTTCTGCCTCTCTGCATGCAGGGCTCCAAGCGTCTCCTGCCCCTGTGAAGACGGACCCAGGATGTGCCCTCACTTTCCTGAGCTGGACTCTGCTGAGCCCCGGGGATGCACTCTGAAGCTGGCTGTCAGTTTAATGGGTTAGCCCCCGGTTGAGTGCTATTCCCCCGGGTGGTTGGGGGAAGGGCGAAGTTGTTATGTGGTACCTGGTGAGGGCATCTCACCTCCTTTCCTTCCCTTAGCTTCTCCCTAACCCTGGCCTAAGGAGCTTGTATATCCCACAGAGGCAAGTTTCACAGGCTCACACCTCATGGCTGCTGCTGAGACTCCAATAGAAAGCAGGAGGGGCAGGAAAATTCAAATCCTGTTCTTGGGAGAGCTCCAGACCAGATCTGCAACCCAAGAGCATCTAAACTCCTGGGCATTTGTCTATTGGACTAAGCCTTTCGAGCCAGGGTTACCCCTCCAATGGCTCACATTAACTACCCTGGGTAACTGAGTTCTCGCTGGGCGGGGGGATCCCCGGGGGGTTTGTACAGAACAGAGCTGGAGAGAGTCCCGCTCAGGAACACACGACCCGCCAGCAGGCAATAACTGTGAGCTGAAGGCACCTACAGAGCAGAGCCCCATGCTCCCTGCAGGCAGCGCCAGGCAGAGGTAGAACGGGCAGTAGGCAGGACAGGACTGAGAGCTGGCAAGGGCTGCACAAAGGAAAGGGACAGGATTGAGGACAGTGACTGTGCTACTGCTGTGTCCCCCCCATGCCCTGAGCAGCCTGGCTGATGCACTGCTGCATACACAGCCACAGAGGGTATTAGCCAGCCCAGCCTCCCTGCTCTTGCACTGTCTGGTAGAGGATCTCAAACACTTTGAGCACAAATGAATCCCACAAGAAGGCTGGGCCTGGGCTGGATCTGAAGAAGGTGGGTATGGAGCCAGGCCCGGGCCCTGCCATGAGTCAGCTGGGAGTGCAGCATCCCAACTATCAGCCTTCGCCACTAACCCTTCCTTGCTCTGGCTCTCCAGTCTGCCTGAGCCAGCCAATCCCCGGTGCATCAGCTGGGACAGATCTCGGCCTAGCCTTGCGTTCCCTCTCACCCAGGCAAGGTACAGCAAAGGCTGTGCTGCCCCTGTCCCGAGGCAGCAGATTCCCCGCCCCAGCCCCTCTCACCTCCCCCTCCTTCCAAGAGATATGAAAGGGTTCCCCACTGGTTAGCGTGAGAGCTGCGTGGAAAGCCTGGCCAGCACAGCATGGTCACTGCTCCTGGTGCCGTGCCCTCCAAGGCAGGAGTGTCACCCCTCTCCCGTGCCGTTCCACCCTCCAGCCGCCCCCAGGAGCTGGCCACCCACCTGGATGTAGTCCACCGAGTCCCCGAGTGCTTGGAAGGCTGTGTACATCACCTCACGCTTCCCCCCCCACTTCTGCAAGATGCAGGAGTAGGTGCTGTTCCGCACCAGCTGCTGGATGTGCCCCATGCTCTCCTGGAGGCTGCTGTCCGTCTCCCCCTCGCCCCTCTCATGGAAGTTGCTCTTCCAGACGTAGCAGCCTGTTTTCTCGGAGCCCAGGATCTCATTGAAGATCTCCAGCATGTAGGTGTCATCCTGGCCATTGCCATCCACCACCATCACCACCTGGAGGTCGGGGAAGGAGATGCGCTTCACGGAGTGCAGGCATTTCTTCAGGTAGTCGGGATCCTCCTGGTAGGCAGCGATGCAGAGCGCCACGGAGCGCTGCAACTTCAGGGGCCGCCCCTCAAGCCGCATGTGACGGTGCTCCAGGAAGGCAAAGAGGCTCTGGATGAAGAGGTGCAGGCCCAGGATGGCACCATACAGGCCGAAGGAGAGGTAGTGCTTCTCGGTGTGGATGAACTGGTAGCCAGTGATGTAGGCTGCAAGGATGCCTCCCAGCACCACCAAGGCGAAGAGGCTGGTACCAAAAACACGAAGGGCCGTGGTGAAGCTCACTGGCATCTGTCCAAAGAGAAGGGACCAGAGGCTATGTTAGGGGTGCAACACAAAGCCCACAGGGCAGGCTGAGGTCAGGACAGCAACGCCACAGAAGCAATGGTGCTGCCCTGGGGGGCCCCAAGCAACCCTTCCTCCAGTCACCCAGCTGGCAGAGCAGGGGGCCTTCCTTCTGGCAGCATGCCAAATGGCAGGGGTCACTCGGGTACTGAAGGCAGGACCAGGGAAGGGTGCTACAGAAGGAGAGGGGGTCCCATTCCCAGCCAGCTCCAGCTAGGATGAAGCAACAGTCCAGAGCCCTGGGCCAGCCTGAAGTGCATTGGAGACTTCGTACACCCCTTCAGGCCAATGAGGATTGCCGAGTCAGCCCCCCACTGCCCTCCAGGTTGCAGAGAAGGGCCTGCCATCGCTCAGTGCCTCGCTGAGCTGGCAAGCCCTTTGCAGCAGCCTCTGTCTGCGCTCTGGAAAGCACCATGCACACGGCTGTCGCCACACCCAGGGCTGCACTGTTCGAACACACAGGACACGCACTCACTTTCCCCGTAGTGAAGGAGCCGGGGTCAGTTCTAGCAGCTGCGAGAAGTGCTGGCTAACCACCTCTGCAGGGATCCCACCCCTGTGAGATTGCCTAGTAGGTTATGTGGGAGTCACTTCCCAGAGACCTTCAGCTCTGAGCCACCCAGGAGCAGTTCATAGCCAGCCACTCACACAACCAAACACCAAGTGCTACTGCATCTGTGGCTTTTTCTCCTGTTTCACAACCCACGCTGCAAGTGACCTGTCAAGGGGAGAGAGAGGTTGGCTACTCTCCCTAGAGTTTCTGTATGTGAATCCCAGCCAGTCTCAGGTCTCCTCAAAACTAGTGCTAAAAATCCAAGCATCTTCTTCCCAGAAGTGGCCAAAGACTTGTCACAAAGTCAGGCTCTGACTGGACACTGGCTCTGTATACAGGAACCAAGCTGGCCCACAGCGTTTCAAATGCAGGAGGAAAGGTTTATTACACACACACACACACACACACACACACACACACACACACACACAGTTGTGTCTGTTACCCCAGCCAGATACCCACTTATTGTGCGCTGTTGCTGGCCATTCAAAGGCAGGCCCTTGGAACACTCCTCTCTGCAGGGTGCAAAATCCTGTCACCCAGCAGCCAGAAAACTCCCACACAATTTGAACACAGGCTTCAGATTCTGGACCCTCAGGGCCAAACACTTCAGACAGCTGAGTGTGTGACTGCTTGATGGTGCATGACACAGGGACTGCGCAAGTGTGCAAAAGTGCATAGGCAGCCATTTGTACAAGCAATCGCAGCAACTGCTCACCCAAGTCAGACACTCCTCAGACCTGCAGCAGAGGAAGAGGTCTGTCCCGTGCCATCCCTAGTGGGGAGGGGCTGGGCTGTCAGTCCTTTTCCTGATCTAATGCAGTTCCCCTGCTCCATCCATGCCCCCTACAACGGGGAAGAGTTGCCTTCCCCAGCCAGCCAGATTATGTTCTGTTCCTCCGGGACGGGCCCAGCCAAGGGAACAGGTGGAGCCAGACAGCCTCACTCTGCTCTCAGTCCTTCAGGTGCAGCCTCCTTACACTCAGCAGCAGCGCACCGGCTCGTAGGGGTCTTGTGAGACCAGCCACAAGGCTGCTGGCCACAACAGAGGCCTGGAAGAGGGAGGTTCCCAGGGACACAGAGACCCCGTCACCCAGTGGTGGTTGGGAGCAGGACACAGGGTCTGACTCTCACCTGGAGGATTTGTTTCCTCTGCTCCTTTCTGAGCACTGTTATTGGAACAAATCCCAAAGCTTAGTACAAAGCCAGCATTATGGAGGGATTTGGCCCCATATCCTGGGGCCACAGGCCTGCTTGCATTTGGCTTTGCACTTGCACTGGCCATCCCCAGCTACCAAGCTGTGTCAGAGGGACGAGGAAGCTCAGCAGCCAGAGACACTCCTTTGGGCCCCCAAGCTACAGGAAACCAGAGCCCCCAAAAGCTTGGACGGGGCTGCAGACAGTGGTCTCACCCCAGGGAGCCAATCACCAGTGGGAAAGCACAGAGCCATGTTTCCGCAGGAGGAAGAGCTGGAGACTTGGCCAACAGCCTTTCATTCCTAGTCACACAGGTGAGCGAGGCTCTCCGATAACAGAGGGTGTACGAGGGGGGGAGCCAGAGGGGTTGCTGCAGAGCTGCCAACAGCCATGCAGGCTATGGTACCTGGAGCCTTTCCAGCTGATATCCAGGCTCCTCCCCAGAAGCCTGCACACCCAGACTGCTGGGTGCCAGGCCCCGCCGGAGCAGAGCTGGGCTTTGCTGAAGGGCATGAAGGATGCCTTCGTCCCACTCCCAGCTGACCCCACAGCAGGACAGACTGTATGCCATCGGCATTCACTTGTACCCATGGCACCGACAGACCAGCCAGGTGCTCACTGCCCTTACAGAGGTCCTCGGTCTTGAGTGTGTGTGTGTGTGGGAGATAAATACAGGGAGTCCCTGTCTGCTTAGCAATCCCACTCCTAAGAGGAGTCTCTGCCCCTGGGAAGGGGCCAGTCAGCACCTGGCCTGCATGGGCTTACAGGAGAGGAATCACTGACCCTCCCACCCAGCTCCAAGCCCTCTCCTGCCAATAGCACTTCACAGCTGTCCCAGCACCCTGGGTCAGGCAAATCCCTGTGTGCGAGGGGTAGGGACCCACTAGCGCTGCGGGCCTGTTTCTGCCCCAGGTGCGAGGTGCTGGAAGGCACAGGCTAACCTGCTGGGTGGAGCAGGCAGGTCCCAGCCAGGAAGGCTCTCAGATAGTCCCTCCCACTGGCCCACAACCCAATCTGCCCTCGGCTCCCCCCCCCCAAGCCAAGCCAAGCCAAGCCAAGCCAAGCAGGTTCTGTCTTAGTGCCCCCACTTGCTCTCCCATGGGCAGCAGGCCCTGGCTGGGCAGGCACTCTCTTCTCTTGGGTCTAGGGAAGAGGCTGCTAGGTGCAGCCAGCTCCATGGCTTTAGAGGTCCCTGCAGCACATTGGCTTGTGCTCTCTCCAGCCTGGCTGGTGGTGTCCCGTGAGACGCAGGGAACATGCAGGTTGCAAGGCGGCCAGGTTGGGGCTCTCTGTTCCTCCACCTACCTGTCGCCCTGGGCTCCGGGCCATGTGCCAGGCAAGGAGGAGGCTCGAGGCAGAAGCTGGGCAACACAAACCACCAGCTTCGGGGTATCAGGGCCTGAAACCCAGGGTAAGGGAGGCTGGATGGCCCCTGTGAGCATCAGCCCAGCACTAGCTGGCATGGCCCCAGTGCACTCCAGGGAGCGCTGGAGGGCCCAGTCCTCTGCCCCCAGGGCTGCACGGATCTGGGCAGGGCTGATTGACAGGGGAGCAGACAGTCATTCCGGGGGGCAGGCTCAGCTCGGTTCTCTTGGCGGGCAGCGCACCAGGGAGAGCCCGGAGGAGGGTTTCGGGGGAGGGCCCCCCGGGATGTGCAGCGCCCTGCGACCAGCCCCCGCCTGCTCGCCACCCTGCGAGGCAGGCCCCGGCTCTCACCGCCAGTCCCCTCCCCGGGGGAGCTCTGCAAAGCCGGGCCGAGAGGCTGCCCCGGCTGGCCCAGATACCCCAGGGACCGGAGAAAGGAGACGGGCTGGGGCCGGCAGGACCCCGGAGCAGCCTGCGGGACTGGAGGGGGCCCAGGCGCCTCTCACCCTGCAGTGCGGCAGCTCGGGCCGCAGCTCCGGAGCCCCCGGCCGGCTCCCCGCGCTCCGCCAGCCCGGGGTGGGGGGGCAGGAACTGGCGATCCCCGCCCCGCTCACCGTGCCGCCGGCTCGCCGCCTCCCGCGCCGCTCTGAGCCCGACCCGGCGCCCTCGAGCCGCCTTTAAAGGAGCGGCTGAGCCGGCACCTCCCGCAGCCCCCGGGGGCTCCGCCTGCCCGGCCGGGGGAGGCCCCCGAGGCCGGCCGGGGGAGCCCCTCTCGCGCGCCCCCGGCACCGCTGGGCCTGCAGGGTCCAGCCAAACCAGCGGCCCGGGGACCCCCGGCTCCGACCAGGAACCGCCGGCGGAGCCCAACAGGCTCGTCCCAGCCCAGCCCAGCCCCAGGTCAGCCAGGCGGGGCTTGTGCCCGGGCCGGGTTCTGCCCCTGCCCCGGGACCCAGCAAGTCACCGATCCCCTCTGCCTCAGTACCCCCGGCGCTGGCCCCAAGCTCCCCGCCTGCAGCGCCAGGGAAGGGCTCGCACGGATGCAGGATGAAGCTGGTTTCCCAGCCAGCCGAGGGGGTACCTGAGCGCCCGCCAGAGGCCCCTCGGGGCTGGGCCGTTCAGGTCTGGGGGCTGAGGAGGGGGCGGCGCCCAGGCCAGCAGGAGGGAGCTGGGACGGGGAGGAACATGGTTACCTCCACGCCGGAGTGAGACCTGGAGCTGCCTGCCGTTCTGTTTCTCGTAGCCACATGCAGGCTCCGCTCCGGAGCAGCCCCGGAGGTTACAGACCGTTGCTGGCTTGGGCCAAGTCCTCCTGGCTCCTGGGCCCGAGCAGGGTGGCGGAGGCAGCCGGGGTGCCTGGGCTGTTCATCCCCTGAGCACAGCACCCAGACTAGAAAGTGGCTTTCACCTCCCACGCGAGTGAAGTGCAGGGAGCCAGGTTCTTGGCACGCAGCCTCGGCTCCTGGAGGCACAAAGTGAACCGCCCCAGAGCCAGGTGTGTGAGGGGAAGTTACAGAGATAAGCGAGCACCGGGCCCTGCACCGCTTCCAGCTCTTGGATTAGTGTCGCCTTCCATGAGCCTCTCAAACTCTGACCCTTGGGGCTGAAATTCTCCAGGGCTGGGCTCGGCCAGCCCCGGCTGTCGAGAACTGGCAGCAGAACCAGTTCATCCTTTTGGGGCAGGAGAGGGGAAGGAGCCCCCTTTGGTGCCCGTGCTTTACCACCACCCCAGCACTCTTTGGGGCCCCTCCAGAGGGGGGAGGGGTCCATGGGGGTGCCTGTGAAATCAACGATTTGCACCTGTCAAAGTCCAGTGCATGAGCAGTGGCAGAATTCAAGGACAAACACATTAGGGCGTGTCAGAGCTGTGACTGGAGCAGATGTAGCCATGGCTGGAAGCTAACACGTGTAGGCCCTGGCTACACGACCAGCCAGCAAGGGTTTTAAGGACAGATTATGCTGGGAGATGACACTTTCTGACCTCTGCTGCTAAACCAGAGCAGGGCTTTAGGGGACCTGGCCAGCTGGGAGAATAAAATCACTACAAAAGCCAGACAGAAAAGAACCCTGCAAAGGCCTGTGTGCTCCCCCGAGG
The DNA here is from genome assembly GCF_007399415.2 of Gopherus evgoodei. NCBI lineage: Eukaryota > Metazoa > Chordata > Testudines > Testudinidae > Gopherus > Gopherus evgoodei. Next base: position 41,299,107 of record NC_044333.1, on the reverse strand, counting down.
GTGCTGGGGGTCTTCCCTAGGGAGGGGTAGGAGCCTCTCTCCTGCTCCCTGCTGGAATTTCATTGGGTTTGACCAGAACCTTGGGCAGACTGAGGCTCCACGCACTGCCCCTGCCCCCCGTACGGTGCAGAGGGGATGGATCCCTCTCCTCTGACCAGGCAGTTGGAGCCTCCTGCATGCGAGAGCTGGAGGTGCAGGTGGACGGTGACGGGTTTCACTTTGTACCAAGCATCGGACTGGAATTCCCGGGGGTGGCAGTTTAACTGACCCATCTGATTGTCCCATTTTACATGAGTCTAGCAGGACTGGCACAGCGGGTGGTTTCCTCTGGCTGAAGTCCCCCAAGGATTAGTCAAAATCCACACTGGAAAGTCCCTGCTCTGGCTGCCAGCGCAGCACCTGGAGCAAACTGCTCCCTGGGGTGTTGACTTCACTGCCATCCCTGGGAAGGAGGATAAGTCTCCTGCCTGGAACGTTGGTGTGGAGGGGTGCAGCTTGTTCAGAAGGACAAACATGGGAAAGGGGGGGGCTGCATTACATGCCAAGAACATATACCCTGTTTTGAGGTCTGGGTGAGAGGCAGAGCAGGTGACAGGCTCTGGGTGAAGAAATAGGGGTGACGGCAGTAGGGACCCAATTAGTAAGAGGTGGGTGAGGCATTTCTAGCACAAACAGAAATATCCCAAACACAAGAACTAGTAGTTGGGGCACTTGCCCTGCCCAGACATCTGCTGGAAATATAATACAGCAAAACACAAACTGCCCAATAAGTTCTTGGAATGTCCTAGGGCTAACAACTGGTTTCAGAAGGGGCAGGATGTAACCAGGGGGACCGTCATTTTAGACTTGATCCTGACCAACAGGGAGGCAGTGGTAGTGAGTCTGAAGGTTGAAGGCAATTTGGGTGAAAATGACCATGAAATGACAGATGTCACGAGTCTAAGGAAGGTGTGAGAGCAGAATAAGGACAGTGGATTACAAAAACACACACTTTAACCAACTCAGAGAACTGGTAGGTGAGGTCCCATGGGAAGAAAATCAAAATGAAAAGGAATTCCAGAGAGCTGGCAGTTTCTCAGAGACAGTATTACAGGTGCAACAACCAACTCTCCCACTGCAAAGAAAAGGCAGGAAGACTAGTCAGAGGCCAGTCTGGCTGCATCAGGAGCTCTTGAATGACCTGAAAACCAAAAAGGGATCTACAGGAAGTGGAAACATGGACAAATTGCTAAGGAGGAGCACATACAAAACCCAACAGCACAAGCATGTAGGGAGAACATGAGTTACCCCAGCAAGAGGCATAAAAGGCAAGGAGAGCTACTAATGGACGACCTCAAGATGCCTGAGGTGTTTACTGCCTATTTTGCTTCAGTCTTCCCTAAAAAGGTAAATTGTGATCAGATACTTAACACAATTAATATTAATAACAAGGGGGAAGGAACACAAGCTAACATAGAAAGAACAGGATAAAGACTATTTAGATGAGTTAGATGTATTGAAATCAGCAGAGCCTGATGAAATTCATCCTAGGTATTGAAGGAACTAGCTGAAGAAACCTTTGCGCTATTAGCAAGTATTTTTGAGAGCTCACGGAGGACAAGAGAGGTCCCAGAGGACTGGAGAAGGGCAAACACAGAACCTGTCTTTAAAAGGGGGAACAAAGAGGACCCCGAGAATTATAGACCAGTCAGCCTAACTTCAATGCCTGGAACAATACTGGGACAAATGATGAATCAAACACTTGGTAAATATTAGGGCTGTCAATTAATCACAATTAACTCACATGATTAAAAAAATTAATTGTGATTAATCTCACTGTTAAACAATAGAAACCAATTGAAATGTATTAAATATTTTTGGATTTTTTTCTACATTTTCAAATATACTGATTTCTATTCCAACACAGAATACAAAGTGTACAGTGCTCACTTTATATTATTTGTATTGCAAATATTTGCACTGTAAAAATGATAAACAAAAGAAACAGTATTTTTCAGTTCCCCTCAGACAAGTACTGTAGTGCAATCTCTTTATTGTGAAAGTGCAACTTACAAATAGATTTTTTTGTTACATAATTGCACTCCATAAAAAAACAATATACAACTTTAGAGCCTACAAGTCCGCTCAGTCCTACTTCTTGTTCAGCCAAACGCCAAGGGAAACAAGTTTGTTTACATTTATGGCAGAAGCTGCCCACTTCTTATTTACAATGTCACCTGACTGCTGCTTTTAATGTCACCTGAAAGTGAGAACAGGCGTTCTCATGGCACTTTTGTCGCTGGCGTTGCAAGATATTTATATGCCAAATATCCTAAACATTTGTATGCCCCTTCACGCTTCAGCCACCATTCTGGAGGACATGCTTCCATGCTGATGAGGTTAGTTAAAAAAATAGTGCATTCATTAAATTTGTGACTGAACTCCTTGGGGGAGAACTGTACATCCCCTGCTCTGTTTTACCCATATTCTGCCATTATTTCATGATATAGCCGTCTCAGATGATGACCTAGCTCGTTCTTTGATTTACAAACTGTCACTGCAGATTCCACAAAACACAAAGAAGGTAGCAATGTGAGATTTCTAAAAGTAGCTACAACACTCAACCCAAGGTTTAAGAATCTGAAGTGCCTTCCAAAATCTGAGAGGGAGGAGGTGTGGAGCATGCTCTCAGAAGTCTTAAAAGAACAACGCTCCAGTGCAGAAACTACAGAACCCAACCACCAAACAAACAAACAAAACCCCCAACCTTCTGCTGGTAGCATCTGACTCAGATGATGAAAATGAACATGCGTTGGTCTGCACTGCTTTGGTTCATTAACGAGCAGAACCCGTGTCATGGTATAATTCCCCACTCTGAACCTTAGCGTCCAAAAGATGGGGTACCAGCATGAATTCCTCTAAGCTCAATTACCAGCTTAGAACCTGTAGCGCTGCCATCAACCAGGAATTCCAGTGCCTGGTACACTCTGGCCCCCCAAAACCTTGCCCGGGGACCCCCAAGACCCAGTCCCTCTGGATCTTAACACAAGGGAAGTAAACCCTTTCCCTCACCGTTGCCTCTCCCAGGCTTCCCCTCCATGGGTTACCCTGGAAGATCACTGTGATTCAAACTCCTTGAATCTTGAAACAGAGAGGAAAATGCACCTTCCCCCCTCCTTCTCTCTCCCCCTCCCAGATTCTCCCTGAGACAATAATCCTAACACAGAGAGAAATTAGCCTCTCTCTCCCCCTTCCCTCCCTTCTCCCCACCAATTCCCTGGTGGATCCAGACCCCGTTGCCTGGGGTCTCACCAGAATAAAAAAACCAATCAGGTTCTTAAACAAGAAAAGCTTTTAATTAAAGAGAGAAAAAACAGTAAAAATTATCTTTGTAAATTTAAGATGGAATATGTTACAGGGTCTTTCAGCTATAGACACTGGGAATACCCTCCCAGCCTAAGTATACAAGTACAAATTAAGATCCTTTCAGCAAAATACACATTTGAACTCCTCCCAGCCAATTACACATTTGCAAATAAAGAAAACAACCATAAGCCTAACTCGCTTTATCTATCTAGTACTCACTAGTCTGAACTTACAAGAGCCTGTATCGGAGAGATTGGAGAGAAACCTGGTTGCATGTCTGGTCCCTCTGAGCCCCCCGAGTGAACAACCACCAAAACTAACAGAGCACACACAAACTTCCCTCCCTCAAGATTTGAAAGTATCCTGTCCCCTGATTGGTCCTCAGGTCAGGTGACAGCCAGGCTCACTGTTCTTGTTAACCCTTTCCAGGCAAGAGATATGAAGCACTTCTGTTCTATTAACTCTTAACTATCTGTTTATGACAACCCATCATCAGCATGGGAGCATGTCCCCTGGAATGGTGGTTGAAACATAAAGGGACATATGATAGCACATCTGGCACATAAATACGTTGCCACGCTGGTTACAAAAGTGCCATGCAAACACCTGTTCTCACTTTCAGGTGACATTGTAAGCAAGAAGCAGGCAGCATTATCTTGTTTGTCTGAACAATTGGCTGAAGTAGGACTGAGTGGACTTGTAGGCTCTAAAGTTTTATATTGTTTTATTTTTGAATGCAGTTTTTTTTGTACATGATTCAACATTTGTAAGTTCAGCTTTTGTGATACAGAGATTGCACTACAGTACTTTGTAAAAGGTGAACTGAAAAATACTATTTCTTTTGTTTTTTACTGTGCAAACATTCATACTAAAAATAAATAGAAAGTGAGCACTGTACACTTTGTATTCTGTGTTGTAATCAAAATTAATATATTTGAAAATGTAGAAAACATCCAAAAATATTTAAATCACTGGTATTCTATTATTGTTTAACAATGTGATTAATCGTGCAATTAATCATGATTTTTTTTAAATTGCTTGACAGCCCCAGTAAATATCTAGAGGATCATAATGTGATAATGAATAGCCAGCATGGATTTGTCAGGAGCAAATCATGCCAGACCAACTCATTTCCTTCTTTGACAGGATTCCTGATGTAGTGGATAGAGGGGAAGCTGCAGACATGATGGATCTTGATTTCAGTGAGGTTTTTGACATAGTCCCCCAGGACATTCTCATAAGCAAATTAGGGAAATGTGGTCTAGATGAAATGACTATAAATGGAGTGTAGAACTGGCTGGAAAATCGTACTCCAAGAGTAACTGTCAGTGGTTCACTGTCAAATGGGGGGATGTATCTACATGGGTCCCACAAGCATCTGTCCAGGCTCATCTTCATTAATTATTTGGATAATGGAGCGTACAGTGTGCTTAAAAAATCTGCAGATAACACCGAGCTGGGAGGGTTGTAAGCACTCTGCAGAACAGGATTAGAATTCAAAAGGAGCTTGCTCCATTGGAGAATTGGTCTGAAATCATCAAGATGAAATTCAGCACAGGAAAGTGCTGTACAATTGCATAACTACCAACTGGGAATAACTAGCTAGGCGGCAGCGCTGCAGACAAGGCTCTGGAAGTTAGAGTGGATCACAAAATGAATATGGCAACAGTGCAATGGTACTGGGACAAAGACTAATATTGTTCTGGCGTATATTACTGGAGTGTCACACGTGAAAACCGGGAGGTCATTGTCCTGCTCTACTTGGCACTGGTGCAGCCTCAGCTGGAGTCCAGAGTCCAACTGTGGGCACTGCGCTTTGGGAAAGATGGGCACAAATTGGAGAGAGGCCACAGAGCCACCAACATGGCAATAGAAGGTTTAGGCAGCCTGACCCGTGAGGAAAAAAAAAACTGGGCTTATTTCGTCTTGAGAAAAGATTGAGGGGGACCTAGTAGCAGTTTTCGGATCTGTGAAGGGCAGTTATGAAGAGGACGGGGATCAATCGTTCTTCATGTTCACTGAAGGTGGAACAACACGTGATGGGCTTAACCTGCAGCAAGGGAGACTGAGCTTAGATACTAGGAAGCCCTTTCTATGTACAAGCGTCCAATGGAGGTTGTCGAATCCCCGTCATTAGAGGCCTGTAAGCTCAGGTTGGACAAACCTGTCTGGTCCTGCCAGTGCCAACGGCTGGCTGAGCCCTCCTGAGCGCCTTTTCGAGGGTTCTGTGATTCAGGACAATGGGCCTTGGGGTGCCCTCAGCAGAGGATGTTGACGCATGACTATGGCACCAAGGACGTGCCCAGATTGAATAACATCCTGGTGCACACACCAGTTCTCTAGCCCTCGACACACCTCCACCTACCTCCTCCTCCTGGCCAGTCAGGGCCACCAGAACCAACCTCTCCTGCTGCCTCTCACTGATTTGCTGTTGGGATCATTGAAGAAGAGGTGAGATTTCCCCAGCAACAGTGGATTTCAGCTCCAGGGGCAGCAGCAAGGGAATGGGCACGTTGGGTTTGTTCTGGGTGAAAGCTCAGCTCTCCCCGGGGCAGCAGCCTCCAGGAGAGAGAGATGGGGTTGCCTGGCTAACCACTGCAGCCCCACAGCCAAGGGGCCTGGCTCAGTCACAGCCCTGGGCTAGGGCGGATGTCAGACTTGCCAGCTTGACTCCCATTTCCAGCAGACCAGCCCGGCAGGTGACTGTCTAGGCACTTCCCTCCGGTGCTGGCACCAGGCAGCATTGCCAGCACTCTGGTGCTGGGCTTGTGTTGTGTGTGCTTGCAGCCCCACCTGCCTGAGCACTGCTGGGGCACTGAACAGTGAAGCCCCTCCTCATTCTGAGATACAAAGGGTTAAAAAATCCCTCCCCCCCCTCCAATTACCAGCAGCTGCTATTTTTCACAGGCTTCCCCCCACCTTGCCACTTGCACAAAGCCAGAGTCCAGCCCTGGCAGAGCTAGGCGCCCAGTCCAGTCCCCTAGAGCCCCGGACGGGGAGCGGCAACCAGCCTACCACAGGGAGTGGGAAAAGGCCGGGGCCAAGCTCCATCTCCCAGTTCTGCCACTGGCTGGCCAGGTCTTGGCGAGTCCCAAGCCTGTCGGAGCCCAGGTGCAGGGAGCTGAATTCTTTGGGAAGCGCGTTGAGAGGGAAGGCACCAGAGCAAGGCCTAGTAACGAGCGTCCTGGCCTCAAGGCCCAGACCCTCCAGGGAGCCGGGGCGGGGGGTTCTGTGGCCCAGCTGCCGCCTGCAGAAGCTGCTGGGTCTGACCTTCAGACACTGCACTCAGGAGCAAAGCCCTTGAGGAGACCGCGAGCATTGGCCATGCAGGTGGATGCAAGCAGCAGGAATTCTGCACTGCAGGCCCCCCCGCCCTATCTCCTGCAGCAGGCCTGCCCTCGCACGGGATCCAGGGAGAGCAAAGCCTGAGAGCTGCCTGAAGAAATGCCTCCCTTGGGCAAGTCCTTGGAGCCCCTGGGCAGCTGCACCTAGTGCTGGCGGGATGCACCTGTTACCATCCAGCGGCTCTGGGCCCAGTATGAGCAGGGGGTCGAGCAGTTTGCTGAGCCGCCCGTGTGCATGGGACAGAAATCAGCCAAGACCCCTCTGCCACGCCCCTCTCATGCCCCTGCAGCCAGGTTTGGCGTCTAGCGGCAACAAGGGAGTGTTTAGAAGAAAGCCAAGGTTTGAAAGCCCCTGCTCCATTGTGTGTCTGCTTAAAGCTGCCGGGGTCAGGGGAGAAGGGCAGGGAGTTCTCACTGCCTCTGCTTTGGGAAAGCAGGGCAAAGGCAGCGTCGCCTGGTGTGAGAACTGGGCACGGTGAGGTGCAGGGGGCCGGGGGGCGCGTGCGCACACACGCACAATATCTAGTAACCTTTATGCTCCTTCCCAGGTAACGTTTAAACAGGTGCAGACAAACATGGCCCATTTGTTGTAAAAATCGCAGCACTGCAGCTTCTTACCTTTTGATGCAAACGCTGCTCGCAGACACCTCACCTTTCTTCCCTTCCTGTGGCTCTCTGCAGAAGCACTTCCCAAGGTATAAATAAAATTTCCGTCTCCTCCTGCACAGAAATCGCCTTGTTTGCACAGGGAGAATTGCAGCCAGAAGCCCAGAAAACATTAAAAGAGACTTTTCATTCAAAAATCTTCCCCTGGTGTGATCCCCAGGCGGAGGCAGAGCTCAGACATAAACATCGCAGGACAGACAATTCACCAAAGAAGTGGCCTCTGCCCAGCCAAAGCTGCAGGCCAGCAGAGCCTGGTGTAAGCTGGAGAGGGAAAGAGGGCTGGGAAAACCTACTCGTGGGAGCTGATCTTGCAGCAACCTGGCATTCTCCAGCAAGGACAATGAGTGCGCGCTCGGCTGCCGCTTTCCTTCAGTTCAAAGCCCAGACCATAAAGCTATTCTTAGACCTATAAAACCATTTCTCTAGCTCCGGCTGGCTGCGGCAGAGCGCTGCTGGGGAGCCGGGTTTGCTGGGCAGATCAAGGTACTGAGATTAGAGAACGTTTGCTTTGCTGAGGGTGGAGGGGGAGGCAGCGAGGACTGCGATTCAGCCACACAACACTGGGAGTCTTTGTACCTGGACCTGGGTACAGCTCAGAATTGCATTTCCCCAGGGATCGCTGGAGCTGCGCATAGCAACTGGCACCGGGCCTCAACCTGATCCCATATCTTTAGGCAACAATGGCACTTCTCAGCCGGGAGGAAGGCTGCTGGCCCATCAGCTAGACAGCCGTGGGGATGGGCAAAGAAAGGGCTCAGTGTTTGCCACAGAGCCAGCATGTTTAAAATATCTTCACTCACAGGGACGTCTGGGGCCAGGAAAACCCGTGGGAAATCTACCCACGTCCACCTGCTGCTGTGTAAAGGCACCCAGCCCCATGGGGCAGGGAGCAGTCGGGCAGTGGCCTGTGATCACCCCGCTGGCGAGGAGAGGGTGCCAGGTGCTGAGTTGGTGGATGTTGGGCAGGTGTACAAGGGAAGGTGTTCTGGCAGACTCCGCTCTGAGTCAGCCTGGCTGCAGATCACCAGGGGGGTGAGGCCAGCCCTGTATGCCAGCAGCTGCCCTAGGTACCCATGCTGGGGGGTAGCAACAGAAGCAGGACTGGGAGTGACAGGACATCTAGGGACCCTGTAGCTCACACAAGTGTTTTGCTGTCTCCAGCTCGGGACCCAGGGGGCTCTGGGCTCACGGACGGGGTGCCAGCTCCAGGCCAGGGCCCGGGGGCTCTGGGCTCACATGGACGGGGGGCCAGCTCCAAGCTGGGGCCCGGGCTCACACGGACGGGATGCTGGCTCCAGACTGGGACCTGGGGGGCTCTGGGCTCACATGGACAGGGTGCTGGCTCCAGGCAGGAGCCTGGGACTCATACAGACACGACCCTGGCTCCAGGCAGAAGCCTCGGAGATCCCAGGTTTTAATGTTTGTTCTCAGGTATTTTTAAGAGGTCAGCCCCTGCCCCTGCCCCTGCCCCAGCCCCAGCCCTGCCCAGCCCAGCTGAACCGGAGCCAAAGGCCGCTCCTCTCCCTGTGTGGGGAGTTAAGAGACACAGGCCATTGCAGAGAGATTTGGGTGCGTTTTCTGCCAGCCAGCGTGAGGCTTCCCTGGGTGCAGCACCTGGCCCTGGCTCAGAGGGGCAAGGAAGATGCACGCAGCATGGCAGGCAGGTGAGCCTCCAGCAGTGCGGAGTTGGGGGAGTAGTGCCTGCCCCGGCTGGAAGCTCTGCAGAGAGATCTCCCCTAAACCCGCCCGTCCCAGACCCACCACAGAGCTAATGTCTTCTCCCCGCACATCCTGCAGCCTCAGAGAGCCTCCCAAGACAGCACAGGCAAGTATCCTGGCCACTTGCTGCGCCAATGAAAGCAGGGCAGCGAGTCATTCTCCACATGTTCTGGAGGCCTGGGCCGCTGGGTCACGCCCAGGCAGGAGGGAGGAATCAAACATGCCACAAGCCCCCACCAGGTCACTTTTCAATCAAAGGCCCCATTGGTTTTAAGGGAGACTCTAGGGACCAGTGGAGCTGGATGTGCCCATGATGCCAGCCCCTCCCTGACTCACCCCGTGAGCTGACGTGGAGGGATTGGGCTCAGGGCAAAGAGGCGTGCAGGGCTTCGCAAGCTTTCCCCACATCTCAGAGAGGGGTCACGAGGGCCTCCCTGCCCCTTTCACCAGCCCAGGAACTGCACCTCCTCCTGTGCCCCCCCACTGCCGCCACATGGCAATGACAGCCACTGCCTACATGGAGGTGTCCATTAAGGAAGTGGTCAATGGGTCTGTTTGGTGCCAGGCACTCAAAAATCACCAGTCAGAAAACACCTGCCCCCAACACACGAGATAGGCTTTGTTCAGGAGAGTTTGACAAAGACTGAACCTGGCTCTGGTTCTTTGCCTTCTGGGGCCTGAGCTGGCCTCGCATTTCCAGCTCTTCTCCCCCGCCACGAGGGCCACAAACCTCCTTTTAAATCACACACAGCTGAGAGTCTCCTGCAGTCACATGGCTCCAGGAGCGGGGCTTAAAGAGTTGCCAAGGCTGCTTGTAGTAGGCAGCAACCCATGCAGCTGCCAGCTCCCCCCAGCCCAGCAGCAGCAGCCCTGAGCTCTCAAACAGGTCTTCACACCTGCTGATCCCAAAGCACTTCACAAAGGGAGGGAGAACTCAGCAGGTCACCACTGGAAAGCTGCACCTTCCTGCCAGCGGAGCGCTGACCTGCTCCTTGGGCAGGGTGGGAGAACACAGGCCTTGCAGGCTTGACATGGCTGGGCCTGTCTCACAGATCAGCACTAATGCGGTCTGCGTGCTGCCTCACACCCACCCTGACTGTGCAGCCCTGGGGCACCGGAAGTGTCAGACACCAGGCTGCGTGGGAAGGAGGGGCTGGATCCTACTTTGCATTTCCCAGGGCACTGTCCAGATCAATTCCCTTCCCTCCCCTCTGCAAGTGAAAACAAATCCATTTCCTCCGATTTCCCTGCCTCGGGCACTCACTTGTGCTGGGCTGTGCTCTCCAGTATGGCACGGGGGGCAAGCTTCACCATGCCAACTTAGCTTCTTTATCCAGGGACAGCAGGAGAGCATGCTCTGCCGTGCCCCTCCCTCTGCCCATGCAGGTTGACTTTACATGTAGTGACACTGACAGAGGTCCTTTATAGCCAGCTTAGAGGGGCCCTGGCACGACAAAGTTGGCCCAGAGTTTAGATATTGTTAAAAACGTCAAACGTACCCCACCCCACCAGGCACCCCAGCGCTAATGCCTGAGAGCCCCCAGTGCAGGTCAAACGCAGGGAGTGGAGGAGAACTGACTTCCAGTCCCTGCCTTTCACCACTCGCCAAGGAGCCAGTCCCACGGGCCTGGAGAGAGGCTGTCGTTTTAATGTCTCTGCATTTTGAGCAGCGAGTTCCCTCAGTCTGAGCACATGGGGGGAGCCGAGGGGGCTTTGCACCTGGCAGGCCGGCTGAACCCTCTGGGAGGTACCTGTGCCGGGGCCGCCCCGGTGCCACTGCCTCCTCGCTGTGACAGGCCGGTGGTTTCATTGGCAGCTGTCCTGTTAAACATGAATGGAGGGCAGAGCAAATGGATTCTTCACAGGTGGGGACTTTTTCCTGCCCTGCATTTGGGTTCAGTACAAGTTTGGTTTTGGTTTTAGAAGCGACTCCCTGCACGAGTTCCTGGCATGCTCGTCCCTGTGAGAAGCTGCCATCTGTAGCTGTGCTGGCCCCAAGCAGTGCTGTAGTCTGCACAGGCAAAGAGCCCTCACGGCGACTTTCTGATTCTTGCAGATTCCACGGAGCCTCATTTATAGCCAAGGCAGACAGGCCAGAACACACGCAGGCAGGCTCCAAGTCTCACAGCCTGGGGCAGGAGCCTCACGAGGACTAGCAAATTCTAAGCACATCCTAGAGTGCGTTAAATGCTCTCAGCAAAGCGGGAGGCAGGAGTGGGCGCAGGACTCCCAGTCTCTCCTGGCTACGGCGCGCTGGCACAGACCGCGAGCTGCGGAAGTCGGGCTGGGGGCACTCGATCCTGCTGGCCTGTCTGTCTCGCTAGGGCAGGACCATGAGCTTCTTCTGTAGGGTCTGAGGGGGGAACAAGAACCTCCTCACGATGTCATCAAGCTCCTCCAAGGCCAGCTGGGCATGAAGCACAGTGACCTCATCACGGTCCGAGACCACCACTGATTTCAGGAGGCGGTAGAGATCCCGCAACACGTCCCTGAGAACCTGGGGAGAGACCAAGAGTCATCACTGCCCGATCTTCACATTAGGAACAGCCACAAGCCAGTGTCCCCCATTGGGGCACAGACCTGACGCCTTCTGTCCAGCACCCCAGGCTCCGCCAAGTCACTACAGCAAATCACAGCAGTAGGATCACTTAGGCACAGAGGGGCAGGGATTTGTCCCAGTTTCCCCACCTGTCAGAGAGGGACCATGATACAGGCCCTCCTCTGTAAACACTGAGCACCACAGCTGAACAGTGCTTGCTCCCCACAGCAGATGCTGAGCCAGTGGATTTTCCCTAAGACAGGCAAGTGGTGGCTTTTCTCCCCAGGGGCAGGTTTCTAGTTCCTCGGCTCGGGGACTGAAGCACGTACAAATTAGACAAGTTGTCTGGCTGTGCATGTCCATCCCTTACTAACCCACTTGCCATGTGATCCACTGCTCCATAGGAGTGTTGGCTGCAGCAGGCAGCCAGGCTGCCCCCCCAGGTCAGAGAGCTGCATGAACATCCAGCCAGGCTGAGGGGGGAACGGGGATCAGACAAGGGTGGGAGCATGTGTGGCATTCATGGGGAAGGGATGCACAGAACCAGGCTTTCCCAGCTTTGGAGCAAGAGGTTCTAGATCTCTGGGATTTGGGCAAAGGCCTTTCTGGACGTGCATATAGGTCAGAAAATCCCAGTGGCAGGGGTAGATGAAGTCCAGAGATGCCTGAAAACACAAAGTCCTTCCCTGCCTTGGTAGTAAGCCTGCTAACACCTTGGTGTCCATGCTCATCATGGAAAGGGGCTGCCCCCGGGGCGTGTGATGCGCAGCTCCACAGCTACAGTGGCACCATCCCGGAGGGAACAGGGCAGGTTCTGGACTGACACACCAAGTTGGTAGCTCCAAGGTCGACCGAACTGGTGCCTGCATTTTCCAGTCTACATCACTGCTTTGTCCAGACGAGCTGGATCTGAATCCCCTGCAGCTGGACAGCCAGATGACAAGGCTCTGGGGTGAGGCCAGGGGTGAGGGGTTTGAGAGGGCTCAGGGCTGGGGTAGGGAAGGGGGTCAGGGCTCTGGGCTGGGGGTGAAGGGTTTGGGGTGCAGGGAGGGGCTTCAGGTTTGGAGGGAGCTCGCCTGCAGGCACACCTCCCCCAGCTCCCATTGGCCGGGAACCAGCCAATGGGAGTGCAGAGCCAGTGCGTGGAGCCCCATGGCCCCCTGCCTAGGAGCCGGACCTGCTGCTGGTCGCTTCCAGGGTGCGGCGTGGTGTTTGAACAGGTAGGGACTAGCCTGCCTTAGCTGGGCAGCACCACTCATGGGACTTTTAACGGCCCGGGCAGTGGTGCTGACCAGAACCACCGTGACCCAGTGCCTTACATTCCACAGCCCAGAAAACTACTGCCCTAAATGATCCCCTTCCCCTCCTTGGCTTCTGCACCCTTCCGTTATCCAAAGGCTTTATCCCCTGCACCCCCCTGTCTTCACTGTGTTACCTGATGGCACAGCAATGGGTGGGAGAGAACCTGTCAGTGTCATCCACCTCTAGCAGGGGCCAAGCGAGGGCACAGTGCAACGCAATCCCAGCCTGGCTCTGGGAATTCCCAAGAGCAAGAGAACTATTTCCTTTAACATGGGAAAGGCACCCAAACAAATTCTGCTGCTGGGAACATCAAATAACTGGCAAGGAGAGCGGGGAAGTCCTTGCCCCTGAAGAAAAGGGCCAGTCCTCAGTCCCTGCATTTACATGAATGCCCCCACGGCAATGCCCACGGCTTTCCAAGACGTAGTACTGACATGTTTTACCCGTGTCCACCGGCTCCTGTGCCAAGTTCTCCTTTCCTCAGTCTAACTCCTGACAGGGGAATTCCACTCCCCTGGCAGGGAAGAGGCATCTTGGCGGGGAATCCAGCAATCAGCAGGAAAGGCCAAGAAGAGAGAGACAAGGCTGGATGCCTTCCTTGGAGTGAGAGGCTCCATGACCACCTGCAACCTATCAAAACCTCTCCCTCTGGCTGTATCCCTGTATGTCACTTGCAACTGACACTGCACTGCCCAGCCTAGGTCCCTGGCCACATGGGGCCAGGCCATGAGGGGGGCAGACTTTCTGCACTGCTGGTGGGGGCCAGCCAGCTGAGAATGTGCAACTGGCAGGGTTCGTTTTACACACAGTCGAGGGCACTGCTGTCTCCAACAAGAATGACATGGACCTTTCATCAGGAGCATCTCTCCTTGCTGTGGAGAGGGATGGGCAGGAAGGCCTCACACCAAGGCAGAGTCCCTTATGTTCACAAGCTAAGGGAAGGTGCTGTCCTGTGGGGAAGGGAAGAAACAGGCAAGTCCCTGGGTTCTCACCAGAGCCATAGTTATTCATCAGGAGGCTCGAAGGAACCAGACACTTGAAATGGCCCAGCCCGGCCTTCTCTACCCCAGTGCCTGCTGTTTCAGCTGTTGGCTCTGAAGATCAGAGGGAGGGTGTGCCTCTTCCATGCACAGGGAAACGGGTGCCAACAAAATGTACCAAAAGGGGAGACTCCAGATACCTGCCCAGCAGAGGTGCTGCAAAGGAAGTGAGGGCAGCTGGAAAGGACGTACACAGCCAGAGGGTGGGTTTGGAAAAGGGATTTTACCAGTCAGGTTCACTGGCATACAAGCCCCTGGGCTTTCCCCACTTCGCTCTGCAGCCAAGCCTTGAATTCAGTGTTTCTGTGGGACCACAAGGCTGCTAGTCTTCCCAGTGCAACATGGGGAACCCTGGAGTATGAAGCCCAAGTGGCTGCTGTTAGTGCCAGTCCTGAGTAGCAGAGCTCTGAGCCGCTCTACCCAGGAATAAGACTGCCCCGCACAAGCGCCCAAGGATAAGCTGCCAGCATGCCATGGCCAGGAACACAGCTTTGCAGGACCTGGCCAGCGCAGTAACTGGAATGCTGGCACAGTTACCAACAAGTGAGTCTAACCTAGGGGTCCCTAGCGTGCCCTGCAGACAAAGGGGGAGGAAGCTGTTGTGTAGACAGGGCTTCTCCGGGATGCGATACATTAGAATTCCCAGTACTCCATTCAGTTCATGTCTTATCAAACTGACTCACACGTGACAGTTCATCCTGAAGACCTGTCCGTGTCCCCCACCGCACACCTGGCCTCTTCCTCTGCTGTGCATGTGGCCGGCACTTCTGCAACTGCACCACGAATCCCAAGGGCAGCTGGCATCACAAGCCTGTATGAGCACCACCTACTGCTTTTTGGGGGAATTTCACCTACCGCACTTTTAATGCCAGACTCACTCCACTCCCCTTTGCAGCAATAACCCCGTGTCATGCACCTGTTGCACTCACTGAGCAGGATTTCGGGGTGACTTTCCAAATGTTTGTGTTCTGGAGGGAGGTGGGAAAGGTGAGGCCCCAGGGAATTTGCCTATGTTGGAATTCTTGGAACAGCAGCTAAGCCTCAGCAGAAACCCCTCTAAACCATAACCAATGCAACACCACACCTAGCATGCACACTGTCAAACTGCCCATCCCTCCCCAGCACGTGCCCAAGGCACTAACTCCATTTCACAGATGGGGAAACAGACAGAGGCCCCATAGCAAGTCAGGGACAGAAGGGGATTAGAACTCAGGAGTTCCTGACTCCCAGTCCTGTGCTCAGTCCACTAGGCCACATGCCTCCCTGAACTGAGCAGGCTACCTCAGTAATTTGTACACCAGCCACCCACTGAAGTTACAGTCATTCAACAAGCATTGTGCTGCAGTGGGATGGTATCAAAACACTTCCACCTTAACCAGCAGCTTGTTCAGGTACAGCAACTACACTGGAATCCTCCTCCTGGTAAATTGCCATTTAATAAATTTTATATAGCACGTTGTTCACACAGGAATAAAACCTCACAAGCAAACAACAGGGAAGAAATGAAGGGACAAGCACTCCCCCACAGAGAAACTGACATCTGGCTATACTGGGACAGATAACCAGGACTGGACAAATCCACTCACCCATGACAAGTGGGAAGCATTCACTGGAATGTGATTGGGCACAGGTAAGAGTGTGTGTGAATCTTCAATTTCTTTATAAAGTAATATTCCATTGCAAAAGTTGCTAACTCTAATCCTTGGTTGTGGGAGAGGGAAAAACCTTGGCAATATGAAAGAATGTAAAGCAATGCAGTGTCAACTTCCTGAGACTGCAGACAGCTCCAGTGCCTCTGCTGCAGCTCATAGCTTTCCCATACTGTAGCAGAGGAGATTAACTCCACTCTGGTCAGTTTCACTTCTGCTATCCAGAATTCTGTAGGGAGCAGTGCAAATAAGAATGTCAGTTTCACTGTGCTGCAGGCATATGGGCAACAGCAGAGGCAGATGCTGGTACTATTCATTCTCACTGAGAGAGAGAACCAAAAATGGAGGCTCAGGGAGTGGGAAAGCTATAGAAATCTGTCCCATCTTGCAGATGCTCTTGAAGGGGTGGAGGGACAAAGAGCAGCTCCTTTTCCCTGTAAGCAGCTAGCAAGAAGAGAAATTATCAGACACCTGGTAGAGTATTTGTACACAGACAAACCTGCAGTAGGAATGCAAGCAGCCAGCTCTCTACCTTCCAGGTTCCAGAGAGAAGCATATTAACCACACACAGAGCAGATGAAAACACACAGCCAAAGCACACTGGGAAACTGCCTATGAGTGACAGGAAGCAGTAAAGTAAAGGTAGCTGCTGTGAGACTGTCATGCTCTCTCTCAATCTCTGGTCAATGGTATCAGCCACAGCAAACCTGCCCTAGCTGCTGAGAGCCCCAGGGGAGAAAGTGTTCCATTCCCAGCAAGAACTCTGACAATACTCAGTGCTCTGAGAGCCTGCAGCAGAGCAAGCGCCAGTCACCGAAGGGCAGCTTGCCGATGCCACACGCTGTCTTGTGGAAGTGGGGGAAGCAGAAAGGTTAGAGGCAGACAGTTAGTAGGGAGAAGCAGCAGGGCAAGGGGGCTGTCTCCATTTGTTTTCTGCCTATCGAGGACCTTGATGACTGGCTTTGAAAGTTTGCAGAGGAATAAGGCTAACCTGGATGTGAGTCACTCTCATATAAATGTTCTTTTCATTTGTGCACTACAGTGAGCCTCTGTCTATATGTGGAGCACTTGCTGGGGAATAGCTCTGCAAAGGAAACAGGAGCCCATAGCCCATTCTGCAGCCTGTGTCAACACATGCTCAAAAAGGTGTTAAAACAACTTTGGGGGTGGAGGGAGACGTAAGACAACAAAAGGCAGGAAGCTGCTGGGCAGCTCTCAGGCTGCACAGGGACAAGGAGGTGAATCTAGGTCAGTAGCAGAGTGTTAACTCAGAAATCCTGGTTTCATTCTCGTAGCCTATGCAGTGAGTGCAGGAAGTGCAGAGTGTGACAAGCGAGGGGCTGCATGGGGCTTGGATTGCTTTCCCCGGGGGTCGGTTCTCCGGGTGCAAGCTGCACGACCTGCAGCGAGACACCGAGTTAGGAGGCTGCTGCTTGCAAAAGCAGAGCCCCTCCCGCCCCCAACAGCAGCTGCCAAGGAGCAGGCTCTGTAGCCAGGCCTAGGATCCAGTCCCGTTGCCCAGGTGCTCTCTGCAGCGAGTGCGCCTCACGGACATGAAGGAGCCGCCGTGGTTTAGACCCGCTGCTGGGCTGGCCTAAGAGCTGCTGACACCAGCATATGTTGTCCAACGTGCTGGTGTAAGAGCAGCGAACATGCAGCTTCCCAGACGGGATCTGCTCTTTGCCGCCAAAACATTAAACTCTGACATGGGATTTCTAGTGAACCCAGAGAGACACGTCCCAGATTTTACATATTACCACATCAGCCTTTATAGCGCTGTGCTGTGCAATACCCACGCACGACGACAGCGCACACGTCTGGGGTGCTCTGACTGCCCCACAAAGGGTTGCACTGACAACCTGCCTGGAGTGCCAGCACTGCACCCGACTGCCATGCCATTGGCCTGGTATCAGCTGTCACTCTCTTAAATACAGAAGTGCAGGTGGTGGAAACTACAGATCCCAGCATGCCAGAAGCTGGGACAGGACAACGGGGATGGATCACTCAAAACTGCCGTGTTCTGTAGATCCCGTCTGAAGCATCAGGCACTAGTCACTGTCGGACAGGATAACGGGCTAGATGGACCATTGGTCTGCCCCTGTATGGCCCTTCTTATGTTCTTAATACTCTGTTTTGCCTTGTGATGGCCAGAAAAGCCAGCTCTCAGCACGCTAAGGGAACTGCACATTGGCCATGCCTCACCTCTGCCCAAGGCAGTCCTGTTGTATGACACGCCTATTGCCACTCCCACAGGGCTGAGCCACTTCTGGTGGCACAACTCCTAGTACCCGCTGTATCGCACTCCGTTAGCAGGTCCCTCACACTGACCCCACAGGGTCTCACATGCAGCTTGGCACTACCCAGCAGGATTCTGTGGCTACAAACCCACTGTGAGGAAGAATCCAAGGGGCCTCGGCAGACAGCAAGGAAGGGCAGCACAGCCTGAAACCCCATGGCTCTCTGCTGAACACAGAAGCACCCAAGGGGATCGTGTATGTTATTACAGGGGATGGAGCTTGGTTCAGACCAGCTCCTGACTTCACAGACGCACAGTTCAAAGGGGATAAACTAGCTGAAAGTTCAGCCTCACCAGTGAAGAGCCAACCCTGCTCTGACGTCTTTGGCGGAGTGGCTCAGTCATTCCACACACAGGCTTTACTAGAGTGTGATAAAGAGCTGGGCTTTTACCCAGGGACAGACCCAAGGAGAGGCAGGCACCTGGGTGAGGGCTCACTGGCGTTCAGCAGACTCCCCAGCTGGCTAGGACCTCCCCCTGCATGCAGCCTGCTGTAACAGAGATCCATGCACAGAGAGCAAGCCTCAGCACAGAAGCAGAGGAGGGATCTAGGGAGCTCTGGTGGGTAGCAAGTGCTGCCCATTCTGTGCAGTGTTGCCCCTTCTCCAGATGCTGGGCCTGCTCCTGACCCCAGCCAGGGGATTCAGAAGATGTAACCAGCCCCAAATGGCTGCTCTGAGGCTGGTGGTTCCGGGTTGGACCTGCTGCCATTGTTACATTCAGGCCCTGGGGTCACATGGGATTGGAGTCACACACTATCTAACCCTTTGGCATCTCATCCAGAAGTCACACTGCTCCATCTGTCCAACCAATTTTATGGGGAGAGCAAATGACCTCTTGGCCTAAGAGGGTGACTTTCCCAGTGCACCACCTGCTTGGACAAATGGGGACCCTGGATCCCCACTGAAGCACTACACGGAGGCAGAATCCAATAGTGTCCACATCTTCTAGTCCCTGAACCACCCTCTAGGTGCTGGGCTGCATGGGGGCTTCTCCAGCTGACAGCTTCCTAGCACCACCTCAGACACAGCAATGCCAGATTAAACTTCCCCAGAGCACAAATCTATCCCTGGCAGTGCCAGCCCAGCCCCAAGCGCTGTCACTGTCAACAGGACAGGCTTTTTATAACGCAGTGGACACCAGACGCTCTCTCCCACTCTCTGCAAACACACGGAAGAGCAGGGAAAAGGAACAGGGCAGCCCAGGGCTGGCAGCATGTCCTGGGTGCTTTCATGTGTCAGAAATAGCACTGATTAGACTGAGGCAGAGATGGGAGTGAAATCTCTGGCCATGGCAGGACGACAGCCTTTGCTGTAGTAATGCAGGGAGGTTGCTCTTCATCTCTCCAAGGAAGACAGTCACTGTTGCAGTGCTAAAGCCACTGTGGGGAACGGCCAATAGCAGGAGCTGCTGTGTAAGTGAGGAAGCTGGGATCAATGTTAATGCAGAACATTAACAGTGGGTGCTGGGAAGTGGAGGAAGTCTGTAGCTTTTAGGGTAATTACTGTTCTCGTAATATTTCACCACATCCATGCTGGTGACTCCTGAACAGATCTGTGCATTAGGAATCATGAAACCAGGACAGAGGGGAGCTCCCGGGTACTCCAGGAGGGGGGGATCTCCCCGCTGGGGACTGGCGCACCCAGACAATAAGAGGAGACGCCATTGTGCACTAATCTTAGAGCTCGGCACAGGAGCTAGGCAGGAATCCCTGCAGGGGAAATGAATTCCTAGCTCACCGTTACGCTTTCATTAGATGTGGAAGTTTAACCTTCTGAATTATTAGGCTCCCAAAAGCCGCATGTTGGGTTTTACTGCCTGCAACATCGAGAGGAAATGTTTCTTGTAACCCTTCCCAGCGACTCAACACACACAATCAGAGCCTGAACTGCTGCTCATAGACTCATAGACTCTAGGACTGGAAGGGACCTCGAGAGGTCATCGAGTCCAGTCCCCTGCCCTCATGGCAGGACCAAATACTGTCTAGACCATCCCTGATAGACATTTATCTAACCTACTCTTAAATATCTCCAGAGATGGAGATTCCACAACTTCCCTAGGCAATCTATTCCAGTGTTTAACTACCCTGACAGTTAGGAACTTTTTCCTAATGTCCAACCTAAATCTCCCTTGCTGCAGTTTAAGCCCATTGCTTCTTGTTCTGTCATTGGAGGCTAAGGTGAACAAGTTTTCTCCCTCCTCCTGATGACACCCTTTTAGATACCTGAAAACTGCTATCAGGTCCCCTCTCAGTCTTCTCTTTTCCAAACTAAACAAACCCAATTCCTTCAGCCTTCCTTCATAGGTCATGTTCTCAAGACCTTTAATCATTCTTGTTGCTCTTCTCTGGACCCTCTCCAATTTCTCCACATCTTTCTTGAAATGCGGTGCCCAGAACTGGACAAAATACTCCAGTTGAGGCCTAACCAGCGCAGAGTAAAGCGGAAGAATGACTTCTCGTGTCTTGTTTACAACACACCTGTTAATGCATCCCAGAATCATGTTTGCTTTTTTTGCAACAGTATCACACTGTTGACTCATATTAAGCTTGTGGTCCACTATGACCCCTAGATCTCTTTCTGCCATACTCCTTCCTAGACAGTCTCTTCCCATTCTGTATGTGTGAAACTGATTGTTCCTTCCTAAGTGGAGCACTTTGCATTTATCTTTATTGAACTTCATCCTGTTTACCTCAGACCATTTCTCCAACTTGTCCAGATCATTTTGAATTTTGACCCTGTCCTCCAGAGCAGTTGCAATCCCTCCCAGTTTGGTATCGTCCGCAAACTTAATAAGCGTACTTTCTATGCCAACATCTAAATCGTTGATGAAGATATTGAACAGAACCGGTCCCAAAACAGACCCCTGCGGAACCCCACTTGTTATACCTTTCCAGCAGGATTGGGAGCCATTAACAACTACTCTCTGAGTACGATTATCCAGCCAGTTATGCACCCACCTTATAGTAGCCCCATCTAAATTGTACTTTCCTAGCTTATCTATAAGAATATCATGCGAAACTGTATCAAATGCCTTACTAAAGTCTAGGTATATCACATCCACCGCTTCTCCCTTATCCACAAGGCTCGTTATCCTATCAAAGAACGCTATCAGGTTAGTTTGACATGATTTGTTCTTTACAAATCCATGCTGGCTATTCCCTATCACCTTACCACCTTCCAAATGTTTGCAGATGATTCTTTGATTACCTGCTCCATTATCTTCCCTGGCACAGAAGTTAAACTAACTGGTCTGTAGTTTCCTGGGTTGTTTTTATTTCCCTTTTTATAGATGGGCACTATATTTGCCCCCTTCCAGTCTTCTGGAATCTCCCCCGTCTCCCATGATTTCCCAAAGATAATAGCTAGAGGCTCAGATACCTCCTCTATTAACTCCTTGAGTATTCTAGGATGCATTTCATCAGGCCCTGGTGACTTGCAGGCATCTAACTTTTCTAAGTGCTTTCTTACTTGCTCTTTCCTTATTTTCTCTTCTAAACCTACCCTCTTCCCGTAAGGATTCACTATACTAGACATTCCTTCAGACTTCTCAGTGAAGACCGAAACAAAGAAGTCATTAAGCATCTCTGCCATTTCCAAGTCTCCCGTTACTGTTACCCCCTCCTCATTGAGCAGTGGGCCTACCCTGTCCTTAGTCTTCCTCTTGCTTCTAATGTATTGATAAAAAGTCTTCTTGTTTCCCTTTATCCCCATAGCTAGTTTGAGTTCATTTTGTGCCTTTGCTTTTCTAATCTTGCCTCTGCATTCCTGTGTTATTTGCCTATATTCATCCTTAGTGATCTGACCTAGTTTCCATTTTTTATATGACGCCTTTTTATTTTGTAGGTCACGCAAGATCTCAAGGGTAAGCCAAGGTGGTCTTTTGCCACATTTTCTATCTTTCCTAACCATCGGAATAACTTGCTTTTGGGCCCTTAATAGCGTCCCTTTGAAAAACTGCCAACTTTCCTCAGTTGTTTTTCCCCTCAGTCTTAATTCCCATGGGACCTTGCCTATCAGCTCTCTGAGCTTACCAAAATCTGCCTTCCTGAAATCCATTGTCTCTATTCTGCTGTACTCCTTTCTACCCTTCCTTAGAATTGCAAATTCTATGATTTCATGATCACTTTCACCCAAGCTTCCTTCTACTTTTAAATTCTCAACAAGTTCCTCCCTATTGGTTAAAATCAAGTCTAGAACAGCTTCCCCCCAGTAGCTTTTTCAACTTTCTGAAATAAAAAGTTGTCTGCAATGCAGTCCAGGAATTTATTGGATAGTCTGTGCCCCGCGGTGTTATTTTCCCAACATATATCTGGATAGTTGAAGTCCCCCATCAGCACCAAATCTTGGGCTTTGGATGATTTTGTTAGTTGTTTGAAAAAAGCCTCATCCACCTCTTCCGCCTGATTAGGTGGCCTGTAGTAGACTCCCAGCACGACATCACCTGTGTTTTTTACCCCTTTTAGCCTAACCCAGAGACTCTCCACCCTTCCGTCTCCTATGTCCATCTCCACCTCAGTCCAAGTGTGTACATTTTTAATATATAAGGTAACACCTCTTCCCTTTTTCCCCCGTCTATCCTTCCTGAGCAAACTATACCCATCCACACCAACATTCCAGTCGTGTGTATTATCCCACCAAGTTTCAGTAATGTCAATAATGTCATAGTTGTATTTATTTATTAGCACTTCCAGTTCTTCCTGCTTATTACCCATACTTCTTGCATTTGTATAAAGGTATCTAAGATACTGGTTTGATCTTGCCTCCCAGCTTTGCCCTGACCCTCCTTCCTCTCTGCCATGATAGCCCGTGCTCCCTCCTGTTTCCAACCCATCTCCCAGGTCTTGTTCCCCACTTACCTGTGGGCTTTGCTCACCTGTCCCTGTCGAACCTAGTTTAAAGCTATCTAGAGATCACTTCAGAGACACCCAGAGAGTTCACTAAGTTGCTGTATCAGAGCACATTAAGCTGGCCAGGCTTGGGATGGGTGCAGTGGCAGGACCCTTGGGTCTGGAGACACTTGGGAGTTTCCTTGTTATGTAGCAGGCGCCAGAGCACTGACTGTACGCTCCAGGGACAAAGCGTGATGCGTGCCTGTGCCATGAGTGAGGGTCAGTCTGCGAAGAGGCTGCGTGGCAGCACCTGTGGCACTGCTGGGGGCAGGGAGGGAGGCTTACCTCAGTTGCTTTCTCACTGAGCCCGCGGAGCAGCACCACCACCACATGGACAGCAGCTCTTCGGACTTCAGCCTCGCTGTCTGTCTTAACTATGGCTGTCAAACAGGAGGTCACCTGGCAGGGCAAACCGGGGTGAGAACTTCGTTAGTGTACACGCAGCGCCTTTGCCACACTCCGTCGTCCCCACCGCGGTATCACCAGGCTGGGTGGGGGTGCAGTCAGGAACCCATCAGTACACCCACACGAGACATGGAAAACATAGCAGTGACTGTAACAGGAAGATCCACATGTTACAGGCGTACACACAGCAGGGAAAACGCCACAGCAACAGCCCCCAGGGCCTGCCCACCTGCAGCTCCAGAGCGTGCAGGAGAACTCAGGGCAGAAACAAGCCCATCGAAACCAAGACAGACCTGGCCCAGCAGGCTAGAGTGCACCCCATGACATGGGTCTTTACAGAAGCTGCAGGCAATGGGGGCTGCGTCAGGAGTGGAAAGAAGGGAAGCCCCATGTTATGCTGCTCTCCTGTCTTTTCTGCCAGCTGAGGTCTGGGGCTGCTCATTCAGCGTTCTCTGGGGCCGGGGGATGACGTCTCATTGCCTGTGATTTCAGGGGATAGGACCGGGGGAAATCCTCTTGACAACATCAGAAGACCTCTGGCCTCTCAAGCTGGCTCCCTACATTTTCAAACCCAGGTGCCTAAAGTTAAAATCCTAAACAAAAGTGACCGAATTCTCAAAGGTGCTGAGCTCCTGACACTGCCGCTGACTTCAGAGAGAGCCGGGTCATTTAGCACCGTTACATAGGTCAATTTAGTGGCCTAAACGTGGATTTGGGCACCTAACTTTAGGCATCCAGATTTGATTAAAAGTGCAGATGCCACTAGGCTCCCCATGGATTGGGAGGGGCTTTGCTCCGTGTGTTGTCAGGGCAACGGGGGCCGCGAAGCTGAGTGGGACCCAGGAAAGCAGCAGAGACTGTGTGATGAGAAAGCTGTTGTATAACAAAGGATTCTAAGCATGGTCCAGTCCCGCTCCGCAGAAGGTCTGAGAAGGAATGCTACTTGCCCAGGTATTTGTTAGGTACCTCATGGCCTCTGAATTGCTCAGTGGTACAAGACTGGGTTTGGTTCATATATTCCCTTGTTTGGGCACTGGCATCCATGATGTCTGCATTTCTCTGGGCAGGGGCGGCTCTAGCTTTTTTGCCACCCCAAGCACGGCAGGCAGGCTGCCTTTGGCGGCTTGCCTGCGGGAAGTCCCCCGGTCCCGCACCTTTGGCGTACCCGCCGCTGAATTGCTGCCGAAACCACAGGACCAGCAGACCTCCCACAGGCAAACCACAGAAGGCTGCCCGACTACTGCCCTTGCAGGGACTGGCAGAGTGCCCCCCGCGGCTTGCCACCCCAGGCACGTGCATGGAGCGGTGGTGCCTGGAGCCGCCGCTGTCTCTGGGCCACTGGATGGTATTGGCATTCCCCACCCCAGGAGGCAGGCACTCTCTCAGCAGCAGTGCCAGATAGCATGGGTCGTAGGCAAACACTGGCTATTTAATTATTAAAAAGCCCCTTTCAGCCAGTGCAGATGATTGTGAGCCAGAACAGGTCCTGAAGAGCCTGTAATACAGACTGAAGGGGGTGTCACTGGTATCAAGTAGGTGAATTGGGGGGTACAAATTGCTTGAGCGAGACTTCCTGGAACAGCTACATCTAAAAACCTGAGAGCAGAAACTGTTGCCCAAAAGCAAAGTGCCTCATGCAGAGAACATGGGCGTGCCTGGGTCATGCCTTTAGAGAGCGAGTGAATCTCCAACTCGAGGAGAGACACTTCACTTGCACAGGGATTCGCTATGCAGACCGTGTATTTCTCTGCTGTTAAGCAGGCAGGCAGAGTTTAAAGCGCCTAATTAGATAATCAGCAACAGCAGGGAGAGTTTGCAGAGCTAGCATGTTCCTGAAATAGCTGACATGCGGTGCATTGGCATCTTGTCAAATGCTGTCACTACCAGATCAATGCGTGAGCAGAAGAGAAGGGAAATATTCATTACATCTTTCTGACTGTCTTGCAGAAGGCATGCTCTGCCACCTGCTTGCGTTCACTCTGCTTTTGGCATTGCTCCTGACCTCACAGCTTCTAACCACACCAATGCGTCTGCTTGCCTCTGACACTAGCCAGTCACCCAGAACCATATGGGCTAAGAAGGGTTTCTCAGAGCAGCCTGTGAACAAATGGTGGGAAAACTGTCTCAGCAGTTCCACTGGCACAGGTGGACCAGCAGAGAGCTGAACAGCGAAGTCCTACAAATCCTATCCCAGTCCACGACCGTGTGTCTCTCAATGGCCCTGGCTAGGTGTGCTCTTGTTTTGAATCATGCCTGGGAGCATGACCTGCCTTCCTCCTCACATATGCTGCAATAGTTCCTGGGAGATTTTAACCCACCTGCCTCCTGCTTCCCAAATCCCCAACATCCAATGCACACTGCATCTGTGCTTAAAGCTGTTCTCCTCCAGTAGATCCCAGCTTTGCAAAGCACTGCCTGACATTAACAGACATGCTCCACTTTCCGTGGCTGCTTGGCGCCATTTCCAAACAGAATAGAAAAAGAGTATCAGCAATTTGTTCAAGGAAAGTGCCTAGTCCCCCCGGGCCCTGGAGAGTGTATCTCACAGAGGAGCTGGCTGCTGCCATGCCTGCTGAACTCAGCTGGACTCCCTCCTGCTGCAGAGCCAGAAGGGATTTACACAGCAGCAGCAGAGAGGCTGCACCAGACCTGTCCACATGCTTATTCATGCCAGAGACTAAGGGCTCAGAGAAGAATGGAGCTGGAGCCTGAGCTTGAAGTGATCTGGAAGCACCCACAACAGGCCTGCGCTAGTCGCACACAATTGTAGGGCTCTGAGAGCTTGTTTCAGGCACATTCATAGTGCCCACTCACTCAGCAGTGAGTGGGTCACCTTCGGGGGGCAGGGTGGGGGACTGTGACTCTGCAGGACTCAGCCCTAGTGCAATCTCTGGACAGAGCTCCTCAGCCTTCTCTTTCTGCCAATACACAAGCCCTTCATCCTTGGACCACGTTAAACACAAAACTACTGGAGCTCTACCCGAACAGTAACAAGGTCCCCCCGGCTTCCCAGCCCTGTGACTATCTGTCCCAGTGATTCTTCTGAGGTCGGCAGGGGGATGGGAGCCTGCTGCCTAGCACCGTATGGGAAGGCACAGCCCAGGTTTAAGCCAACACAGTTTTCATATGGGACCACAGAGCTGACAGGGTGTATTTCTACAGAAACCCTGGAAACAGAGCTTCTTCAAGCACTGTGAGAATGCCCCGGCTCCCAGGCGGTATCTCCACACTGCTCTCAGCCCTTACGCTTACATCCAGAATTCACACAGGCTGGCACCAACCCAGCCAATCCCCAGGAAGAGCCTGTGCTGGGAAGCAACTCACAAGCAGAGGGGATTGCAGAGAGCCTCCCCTGGCTGCAGCTGTGCTCCTCCCTTCCCTGAAGCACTTCCACCTGCCTTAGGGTCTGAAAAGGGATCAGACCAACTGAGCAGAGAACAGAGGTGACCTGCTTGTCCTCTGGCATGTGCTCACACCTCTGCCTGACTCCTAGTGAGCACCTGCATCAGCCAATCCTTCTGCTCACTCAGTGGGGATGGCGCTGATCTCAGCATGCCTGATGTAGATCGCCTTTAACTCATGAACAGTCTGCCCATTCGAAGGAGCATTACCGCAGGCCCCATCTCTGCTCTGTAAACCCGGCGCTGCCTAATGACTGCACTGACACGTCTCTGCAGAAACCTACAGTGCACGCCACTGACCGTGTGTGGCTGACGCTGCCCTGCCAGGTGGGCTCATTTATCAGCATTTCCATAGCACTTGACGCCATAGTACCGGAGCAGCTCACAGTGATACGGCCCCTCCCAGCTCCTGGGTGGCGGTTAGAAATCACATGCATATCTGTCAGCCCAACACAATGCCTTAGGAGAAGAGGCCCTGAAGACTGCAGTGCACTATTCCAGGCACCTCAGCTTCTGATTAGGAAGCACAGATAAAGCAGTATCAGCACCTGGTATAGGCCATGAGAAGATATTCCTAGTTCTCAGCACCCTGGGAGACTAGAGCTCAGTGCAGTATCATCCCAGACACAGGCTACCAGACTGGGAGTGTCTCTACCTTGCACTGGATGGCGCAGAGGCAGGTGCTCTGGCCTTTAATATGGAGCTGCTGGATGCAAAGAATGTGTGTGAAGAGGACAGGCTAGAGCATGGCATAGGCTTGATGGGCAACACTTCCATTTCAGCAAAGGCATCAGGGAGCTTCACTTCTATGCAAATGAGGTTGATCCCTGGGATCCCGGCCAGTTACCAGGCCCACCCTCACTATCTACTCATGGGCCACACCTCTCTGGGCAGGCTGTGGTGTCACTGGGCTGTCAAACACACCTGAGCCCTTTGGTCAGAGAGGGCACCTCACGAACACTGGTGAGCATGCATCAGAACTGCTACAGAGCTGCACCCAATGTTCTCATCTCTTGTCCACAGAGCTAGTCACAGGGCTCTAAGAGGCAGGAACACATCTCTGTTATTTATATTACCACAGCACCTTGGGGCCCAGCCCTGCAGGAAGGACCCAGGGTGCTAGACACTGTACAAACACATGGTCCCTGCCCCAAAGAGCTTACAGTCTGTAGTGCAGCCGTTCCCAACCAGGGCGGGGGACAGGAGTGTACAGCTGTCTGGTCACATGGGGCTGGCTCTTCTACTCCAATGCAATAAAGACCAGCAGCTGGATACAGTGAGAAACACACGAGCAAAATATTTCATGCTATTTTTATGTACGTGATTAATCCAGTTGACACAGAGGTGTGTGAGCACAACTGGGAGGTGAGGGCTGGTGACGGCAAATGGGAAGGGAAGGAAACACACAGCTCCCCAAATCCTCGTGTGCAAAGGGCACTAACATGGAAGGACATTTGCCAGGTCACTACTTGATCTGTGTGTGAAAGTGTTCTTCACACATGCCTACTGAGAGGCCATTTTTGGTTTGTTTGTTCCGAAACAATTAAAGCCCTGGACCATGCACACACCGGGGCTGCACGTGCACGTGCCTTCCAGAGAAAGGAGTGATGTGTGGGAAGGGAACAGCTCTGGGAATGGCCTGTTTGCAGACACACTGGCTGTACAAGCACAGTCTTCTGGGCCTCAGCAGCATTCAGGGCTGAGTGAGTGAGACGGTGTTCCTGGGTTTAGTGCCAGAGTAGCAGGTTCACTGCCTCCAACACATCAAACAGTTACAATCAGCCAGGGAAAAACGAGAAACTCACCTCTGGCCCTGAAAAAACTTCACGGGAGAACAGCAGCTGGGGAAACTCCACCTTTGTTGTGCCTCTGATATAAACACTTCTTGCCTAAAGCCTTTCATCAAAGTGCATAGACTGCAGCACCCCAGCCACTAGGATAAAACTGACACCGAATTCTCCTCTTTTGCAGCAATGAAAAGCATAATGAGATGCTATTAACTGGGAGGAGGTGCCTGTAGCAGGTACAAAATATGCTGTAAGGTCCTATACTACAGTTAAATTATTAGAGGCAGGGCTGGTAGCCCGACACTTCCCATTATACGACCCTGTTTTCAGTTGCCAAACTAACTATTTCGGCTGAAATTTTCCATTCCATGAAATTTTCCAGACTTTAATTCAGTCTGAGGATCTGCCTCAGACTGAATTAAAGTACCAACAAAAATTGTTCAGTTGATTCAGAGAACAAGATGAGGGAAAAATACATTGTTTTGCCCATGTTTAAAATATTCTTTCTGTGTTTAACTGAGAAGCTATAGTGCCTCCACATCTGACAGCGAGGGCTTGAAACGTGGCAGGGATGGTGGCTTCACCCAGTGTCAGAGCTGTGCACATTACTATTCCTGTGAAAAGCTGCCCAGATTTGGTAAAGTGACAGGCCACTGGAAATGCTCTGTTTGCACATGCTCTGAAGGGACCAATAGGTAAATTCTCTGAAGATTCTGTCTACACTGAGCATGCTCCAGTTCAGGGCCACAGAGGCTGAACAGGACTTTCCCAGTAATCCTTGTTCCCAGCTGCCAGGGAGCACTGTGGTGCTGGGTACCAGAACTGACAGGGAGACTCTCTCCTGTGTTTCCAATTATCCATCTGTCAGGCAGGCTGGAGGAGGAAGCTGCCTGACTTGAATGCAGAGGGGACAAGAGCTGAACATGTGAGAGGGGCAGCAGAGGGAGCAAAGTGCCAGGGGCAAGACTGGGAACTGGGAAAATAGGTAAGCGGAAGACTGAGATTAGACAAGGAATCTAGGGGCAGGGATGACTAGGACTGCCTAGGCAATGAGTCGTGGGGGGGACGAGACTGAGTGAAGAGTCAAGGAAGAGTGACTGGGAGCTGTGGGGGAGACACTGGGGAACAGGAGGGGGGAAAGGGGTAGGGAGAAGACTGAAATTAGACACGGTGTCGGGGGGGGGCGACTGGGAGCTGGGACTCAGAGGGTGAGCTGTACTCTGCATTCAGAATCAGACTTGAACAGCATGCAGTAAATAGGACCTGGAGTCACACACGAAACAATGATAAAACCAAATCTCGAATAGCTGCTCATTCAGAGTGCACCATCCATCCTGTGCACTGAATGAGGCAGGGTCCTATGGAAACAACAGCATGGGGTCACCTAAATAAAGACTATGTTATAACGCCTACACACAAGGGGGCCAAATCAAAGTTATAGGCAACCTTAATTCTGGCATTTCTTAACCCAAGTGCTTGACTCTGCAATCTTTACATTCTTTTGCACGTACAATATATAAACAGACAGAAATGTCAGCTCCCGAAGACCTGATTCAAAGGACATACTGCTCTCAGGGTATAAACAGGCCTCCTTGTTCCCATCTCAGCCAGCACAAATGGTTTCTAAGATTAGGAACCTAAAAACACACCTGCAAGATATGCAGCAGCCCTAGGAAGATTCCTCCTCCACTGATCCCATGCCTCCACTCTGTGGGAGAGGAGTCGGCAGGAAGACCCCTGTAACTGTGTCATTAAGACCACTCTCCAGTGGCAACAGATACAGCTAAAGTGTCTATTATATAGGGGAGATGTACAGCGTTGATACCTCCTGAACCACGGAGCCAAGCTGGAAGTGAAGTCTCTGACACAGCTCTCCCAAGTTGGACAGACTGCTAGCCCTCAGGGTGCTATCCGGGTCTCTTGCTCCTCTTAGGAATGCATGAATCAGAGGAGCTCTGTACTGGCAGCTCATGTCCCCTGCAGAAGAGAGAAGAAGAAAGCACAGGAGATTTAAGGAGATTTGACAGGTTTCAAAAGCAAAGAGTTTAAAGGCCAGGAGATGCTTCCACTAGTGGGAAGGACTTTTCAGAACTCCTTTCCCGCTATGCTGAGCCCATTCCTGGTGCAGTACTGAAAAGCCCTTTCTCCAATTCAGTCTTTTTAGTTGCTGGCATTAGATATTAGTGGAGCTAATAATTTTAACCCCTTCATGGCTGTGTTCCTGTACCATGCTTCCTATAGAGTTCTAGGATATAGCACTTAAGCAGCTTCTCTCCTAGATAATGCAGGTGAGCCAGTGATCAGCGCTTATTAAATGACTTGTGTTCTCACTGGCAACACACCACTGTGTTGTCTCTGAGACGGGGCTCTGCAGACCTAGTCCCTAGAGTGGATCATCAGTGTTCTGTGTAATCTGAAGCAGAGACCCGCATCTGAGGCTTTCACTCGGCTGCGCATGGTCTCAGCCAGTGCCATTTCTGGTACCAGCTGAGGGCCGACTCCATCAGGAGAAGCTTCAAACGATAGTCCCACTCCCTCTTAGTTCTAGGTCTAAAGCTCCTGCAAATTCAGCACAGGTCTGTCTGATGACCTTCTTCTAGGCACTTAAGATAAGCAGTGTCGCCTCTGGTCATAGGTTTCGAACACCTCTCACATGACTTAAACCTCTGCAGTAGAGGCCTGCCCCGGTGTCTGGGGAAAACTGGGGGGGAGACGACCCCCCAAAGTAAGTTTAGCTAACTATAAACTACAAACTACTGTAACTATAACTGTGAAACTATTTACAGCTAGGAAAAGGGGAACCACTAGGTAGGTACTTGTGAATGCAAGAGACTGAGCTGCTCCAACGACTGTCACTGGTCATAAGAAGCAACTGAGCAGGCGGCGGGTCTGCAGGACCTATAGACACTGCCATGAAGATGCCACTCCAGGGGGCTCTGCAGCCAACCTGATGGGTACCACTAGGGGAAAAACCTTCCGACAATCGTGCACGCGGTGCGCACACCTATTGGAATGTGCATGCGCAATCACTCGAAGAAGGATTAATGGTTCAGAGTGGGAAAAGCGGGCACTCTTGTCTAGACCTTCATACTACAAGGCCAAGGGATGCACAGAGCTGAAACACACCAAAATTTAAAGCCCAGGCTCAGCAGCAGTCATACAAAGATTTAACATTTCTGTGAAGAACAAGAAGAACATCCACTCTTACAGTAGGCAGGATAAACCCGGGCTTCTGCTGCCAGACATAAGCCAGCCACATTCTCCATAAGCCCACGCATTCTCCAGTGCTGAACAGCAGATGGCTTCTACCAAGGACTGGCTTCCGTAACAGGGGACCAGAGGTGGGGTGTTCTCAAGAGTGCTTCTCAATGCATTTCCAAGTCATTCTTAACTTCACCTCTCTTTGGAGTCAAAGTGATTCCCTTCCAGTTCAGACAGCAGCACAGAACACACAGCGTTCTTGTGACGTTGCACCCCATAATGCTTTATAGAAATATGTTTATGAGTGTAAATATGACATAACTGGAATATGTTTTATGCTAGATATGCCATGTAACATATCTTTGCAAAGGTTATGATCTACTGAATATATTCATCCTATTTGTATGCATGTATCATTTTTATATCTGAAGTTATGAGTGTTGGCTCTATGCTTGTATTTAAAGTGTTTGCTGCAGGAAGCACATAAGGCAGATTTGGGTCTATACTACGTGTTTAAACCGAACTTAGCAGCGTTAAACCGATTTAATCCTGCACCCGTCCATACAACGAGGCCCTTTATATCGATATAAAGGGCTCTTTAAACCGGTTTCTGTACTCCTCCCCGATGAGGAGTAGCGCTGAAATCGGTATTGCCATGTCGGATTAGGGTTAGTGTGGCCGCAAATCGATGGTATTAGCCTCCGGGCAGTATCCCACAGTGCACCATTGTGACCGCTCTGGAAAGCAATCTGAACTTGGATGCACTGGCCAGGTAGACAGGAAAAGCCCTGCGAACTTTTGAATTTCATTTCCTGTTTGCCCAGCGTGGAGCTCTGATCAGCACGGGTGGCGATGCAGTCCCAAATCCAAAAAGAGCTCCAGCATGGACCGTACGGGAGATACTGGATCTGATCGCTGTATGGGGAGACAAATCTGTTCTATAAGAGCTCCGTTATAGAAGACGAAATGAGACAGCATTTGAAAAAATCTCCAGGCTATGATACAGAGTCCACAGCACATGGCTGTGTGACAAGCGTAACAGAAAGCCAAAGAATCAAATGGACGCTCATGGAGGGAGGGAGGGGGAACTGAGGACTCCAGCTATCCCACAGTCCCCGCAGTCTCCGAAAAGCATTTGCATTCTTGGCTGAGCTCCCAATGCCTGAAGGGTCAAAAACATTGTCAGGGGTGGTTCAGGGTATATCTTGTCAATTTACCCCCTCTCCCCCCCCCCCGGTGAAAGAAAAGGGGAAAAAATAGTTTCCTGCCATTTTTCAATGTCACCATATATCTACTGCATGCTGCTGGTAGATGTGGTGCTGCGGTGCTGAACAGCAGCATCCCCTCCCCTTCCTTTCCTGATGGCAGACAGTACAAAATAGCGGAAAACCGTCATCATCCCATGAGTGCTCCTGGCTGGCCTCGGTGAGGTCAGCCAGGGGCGCCTGGGTAAAAATGGGAATGACTCCCTGTCATTCCTGGCAGATGGTACAAAATGCTAGGTAACCATCCTTATCATAGCAGCTGGAGCCTGAGCTCCATCAGCCCCCACCCCTGCGTTTCGTGTCTAAAGAAAAGATTCTGTGCTCTTCTCCTCCCCACCCTTTAATGTCCTGCCTGGACTATCATAGCAGCTGGAGGCTTCCTCCCTCTCATTTTATCTCGCTAAAAAGTCAGTGTTTCTTATTCCTGCATTCTTTATTACTTCATCACACAAATGGGGGGACACTGCCACGGTAGCCCAGGAGGGTTGTGGGAGGAGGGAAGTAACGGGTGGGGTTGTTGCAGGGGCACCCCTAGAATAGCATGCAGCTCATAATTTCTGCGGGATCTCTGGGGCTCTGACACGGAGCGGCTGTGCTCTCTGGCTCTCTAGTACACTTGCCTCATATTCTAGGCAGGACTGACTCTATTTTTATACAAACATAAAGAAGGGAATGACCCGGGGAGTCATACCCAGTTTTGTCCATGCGCCCCCGGCCAACCTTAGTGAGGCCAGCCAGGAGCACCCATGACAGCAGCAAACAGTACAAAATGATTGATAACTGTCATCTCATCGCCAATTTACAATGGCAGACGGTGCAATAGGGATTTAACCATCTCTGCTACCTTGCAAAGGCAAATGAATGCTGCTGTGTAGCACTGCAGTACCGCCTCTGTCAGCAGCATCCAGTACACATACGGTGACAAACAAGGCTCCCTGGTTGCCAGGCTATGGAGTCTGCCAGAGCAATCCAGGGAAAGAGGGCACAAAATAATTGTCGGCCATTGCTTTCACGGAGGGAGGATTGAGTGACGACATTTACCCAGAATCACCTGCGACAGTGTTTCTGCACCATCATGCATTGGGATCTCAACCCAGAATTCCAATGGGTGGGAGAGACTGCAGGAACTGTGGGATAGCTGTGGGATAGCTATCCACAGTGCAACGCTCCGGAAATCAACACTAGCCTCGGTACATGGACACACACCGCCAAATTAATGTGCTTAGTGTGGCCGCGTGCACTCGACTTTATACAATCTGTTTTACAAAACCGGTTTATGTAAAATCGGAATAATCCCGTAGTGCAGACATACCCTAGTGTGAAGGGGTTATTCAAGTAATTGGCAGTACTTAACTAGCAACCGCCTTTGGGAAGACGCCAATCCACATCTGAGCTTTCCTGGGAACGTTCAAACTAACACGTGAACAATGGCGTTGGCCTGCAAAAAGCTGAATCATTCACAGACATGTGACTTGCCCAGGTGGCTACAGACTCCATCTTGTTACTGTGATTTTGCACAGGAGAACAAAGGGGTTTCTGCCCACAAGAGAAAGAATATAAAAGGCCCTGGAAACAACTCCTTTTTGTCTTCAGCTGGCTCAAAGATAGCCTCTCCACCCCAAAGAGATGCCTGAAAGAAACTGGAACAAAGGGCAGTAATCACAGGGGTGTAAGTGATTGCTGGGCCCAGACTAGGAAGAAGTCTAGTCTGTGAAAGAAGCTTATTGGAACATCTCTGAGGGGGAGATTTACCTGCATTTAGTTTCCTACTGTATTAGGCTTTTACTTGAATGTTTTTGTTTTATTTTGCTCGGTAACTTATTTGTTCTGTCTGTTATTACTTGGAACCACTTAAATCCTACTTTTTATATTTAATAAAATCACTTTTTTCTTATTAATTAACTCAGAGCAAGTAATTAATTCCTGGGGGAGCAAACAGCTGTGCATCTCTCTCTATCAGCATTATAGAGGGCGAACAATTTATGAGTTTACCTTGTATAAGCTTTATACCGAGTAAAACAGATTTATTTGGGGGTCTGGATCCCATTGGGAACTGGGTGTCTGGGTGCTAGAGACAGGAGCACTTTCTAAGCCATTTTCAGTTAAGTCTGCAGCTTTTGGGGGACATGGTTCACACCTGGGTCTGTGTTTGCAGCAAGCTAGCATGTCTGGCTCAACAAGACAGGACACTGAAGTCCCAAGCTGCCAGGGAAAATGGGCACAGAGGTAGTCTCAGCACATCAGGTGGCAGTCCCAAGGGGGTCTCTGTGATGCAACTTGTCACAGTTGTATCAAGGTCACACAGCCTGGACTGCTCACTGGCATCCTCCAATTCTACACAGACAGACTTCAGCCAGTTACTAGTAGGCTTAACACCACTGCAGAGTTTTGGGAACACCATAAACTAAAGCAATTGTGCCCTCGCACTACATGGCTGCCCATCTGTAATATTTTCTCTGTCCATTACATTTTCAAACAAGCCCCTTCATGCTCTCTCTCATTCCGCCTCTCACATTTTGGAGGAGCTCCCTGGAAACATTCCAAAGATACCTCATGATCCCCCTTCAAATCTTTCCTTAAAACTCTCCTTTGCCGACACATCTAAAAACACTTGACAACAGTTTGGCTGCTGGGTATGCTGAAACGACACCTGTCATGCTGATCAGCACTGTCTCCTTGTACTTCCCTGACTCTGTCTCCATTTGTTTCTCTTGTCTTATACTAAGGGTATGGCTACACTTGAAATTTCAAAGTGGACGTGTGAGTGTGGTCGCAGCGCCAGCGCTGGGAGAGAGCTCTCCCAGCGCTGCACGTAAACCACATCCTCTACGGGTGCAGCTTGCAGCGCTGATTACACAGAGGCTTTACAGCGCTGTATCTTTTTTCACACCCCTAAACGCGAAAGTTGCAGCGCTGTAAAGTGCCAGTGCAGCCATGGCCTTAGGATTGTCAGCTCTTTGGGGCAAGGACCAGCTCTTTGTTCTGTGGCTGTACAGCACTTAGCACAAAGGGGTCTGGGTCTAGGCACTACGCTAATACAAATAATAAATAAAAGAATGCTACGTTCCTTGTTCTGCAATTCACACACATGCAGCAAAGATGTCTATACCCCTGGAGGTAACAGTGTAGGGTTTTCTTTGCACTGGTCAGCAATGGGAGGCTGGCATCTCCCCAGCATTGCACTGAAAGGACCACGCCATTGAAGGAAAGCTAATCACTCTGGCTCTCTCTTGCTAAAGCCAGTGACAGCACTGGTCGGTGGGTGGATTAGTTACTGAATTAACAAGTATCAGAGGGATAGCTGTGTTAGTCTGAATCTGTAAAAAGCAACAAAGAGTCCTGTGGCACCTTATAGACTAACAGACGTATTGGAGCATGAGCCTTTGTGGGTGAATACCCACTTCGTCCGACGTATTCACCCACGAAAGCTTATGCTGCAGTACGTCTGTTAGTTTATAAGGTGCCATAGGACTCTTTGTTGCTTTTTGAATGAACAAAGCAGCCTCCCCACCCCTCCGCAGAGCAGGGTGGATAATCCCTGACTAACCAGAGGAATGTCTCCCCTGACGTAGCTTTGGCAGATTTAATGTGCCTGTGATGAAAACTCACTGCAATGATGTAAATCCTTCAGGAAACCCCAGAGAGGGAAGGGAAAAGCTTTTTCCCCACTTGCCCCATCCGAAATGGGGCTTGTTGATAAGAAGGGTGCAGCCACAGTGATTCAATGTGACACACACACCAGCATCAGGTTACACAGATTCTGTTCGCTTTCCTAGTACTTTCAGCCAGCTAACAGATCTCAACTTGTCTTGAACTATCTGCTACCAGGCGCCAGAAGCAAAAATGCTACTTTATAATAAGGCTGAGACAATGAGCTAAAGCTGGTGCAAACAAGCACTCTTTGGGCGGGAAGTTTGTGTGCCACACGGTCTGAGGCAGTGGCAACTGTCACAACAGCCCACAACCAAGGCCTCAGCCCTGACCTCAGATAGATAAGCAGCTGAGTGCTGCATCTCCTGTAGAGTGCAGCACCACAGGAGATTTGTCAAGGCAAGCAGTGAGATGCGCCTACTACCCAAGAGGAGAATTCAGCCCGAAGAGAGCAGAATATAGCACAAACAGTTTCTCCGGGTCAGCTGAGTCTGTCCCATCATTGACATCAGCTGTGTCACAGCAGGAGGGGAAAGGAGAGAAGTCACCATTTAATTGGTCTAGGCTGCATGTGGAGCCACAAGATTTCCAGCTCCACCGTCTGCAAGTCAAACAAGGGAGTGTGCAGTATGGTACAGACTGAATGGCATGGGGGGTCCCTAGAAATCAACCCAGATTTCCACAGTCACCAACTGACTGCGTTTCCTGATTGACTCTTCTGTCGGGACTGGGCTGGCCTGGCCAGCCAATTACTGAGGAACAATTAATCAGTTTCTCTGCTGTAGAAATCTGGTTGATTAGATTGTCACACACTCTGGGGCTTTTATGCCAGAAATGTACCCTCCCTCTGCACCGGTCAGCTCTTGCCAATCTGTCATTGTTACTGCTAGCACCACCGGGAAGGGGAGGGGATGGTTTAAATTGTTAATTTCTTTTTACAGTTTTGCATCGTCCTACTATGTCAGTGATTTCTGGTACTCTCACCACCTAGTGAGTGGCCAGTTGTTGGCTGGACAGGGCCACCAGGAGGTGCCCAACAAGACTGCTGGAGCTCCATGATCAGCTGAGAGGATCACAACCCTGAGCCCTACAGCCATGGTTACTGAAGCTGCAGCAGACACGCAATTTATTCATAACCACTTAGAGCCGACACAGTTACAGCCATAAATTCAGGTTATAATATCCTGCTGAAGGCAATGATCAACTGATTGGACTTTTATTCTGTATTGAGCCTCCAGTTCCAGCCCAGATTGCTACAGTTTAACCTGCCATAAAAATTGTTTTCCATTGTCTTGAGGGCAAATGGGAAAGAATGATGTATCCTCTCATTCCTCTGGAGCTGTTGGGAGGTTGAGATAACCGGCTCAGTGGCTGCCTCCGCACTGCGCACGTACTACCAGCATTCAACCACCTTCATGCTGAAGCAAGCTCTCAGTCTTGATGGGACACGTGAGTGCAGTCAGAACAGAGCACTAAAGCACTCACTGGATGGGCAGGCCGCACACATTTCTACAGTCCTTCCGTAGTTCTGCTTTCCTGGTTTGCGCACACACAGCACCAGAGTCCGTATTTCCCAGGGTCCCATGCACTTTGGGGAACATAAGGCCATTACTGTTCTTATCTGAGAGAGTTCAGATCCCTGGTCACCTGGAGAGGCACAGCCTGAGCAGGGGTAGCCCAGCAGCTGCTCCCCAGACCTACTCTTACATCTCAAATCTGACGGAAAGACCTCAGCTAGGGGCAAGAAAGATTCAGTCTTCACAACTCTTCAGCGCTTGGCTTCTCTGCCCAGGGTGACAATTAATGTCATTTGTAATGTGGGCACTTGTTCACTGAGACCAACCACCAGCTACCAGTTGGTAACAACTGTTGCTCCCGACCAGCCAGCTCAGGGTGTTCCGTTCAGCAGTGCAGTGACACACCCCATTAAGGCAGACAGACCATGCCAAGTATTTCAAAGTTACAGGAGCCCAATGTGCACCTTGGCTGCACTGCTTGAAGGGATAGTTTATGCCACCAGCCGTGCAAGAGTCCCATGGAGGCAACTGCAAAGCAGTTTTCACCCAGTTTAAGAAACAATGGCCCCAGTCCACACCATTTGCTTCAGATTAGCAACCACATAGGAGGAGTCAGACACCACTGTGGTGTCTAAATAGAGTTAATGGCCTTTCGCTAGGCCAAAGTACTACTTCTGAAGGGATCGTTACGACACAGGAAATGCCCTTTGCCAGGGATGTTCCTGCTATAAAAATCAACCCGGAAAGAATTCATGTGCATTTATTTTTGTTGTGAGAGGTTGGGCGTAGTCTCAAGCAGCCTGTCCATTTCTATTGGATCAGTACCATGCACATTAGCTTCGTTACATTAGATGCTTCAAATCAATATTAGGTAAAAGATGTTCAAAAATGTTACCGGCATTTTGATTTCATATTAAAATACAAAATTCTTCTAATGGTTAATTTTATTTCTTGTACAGACTGGCAAACTCCACTCAGCTACAGTCATCTGATGTGATCAGACCTATGCAAGTAGCCTTCCCTCTACTCCAGAGGAGACAGAAGGGTCGGTTGTGCTGCAGAATTGTCTCCCTGGAGGAGATGGAGGAGTTCCAATTCATGGCAAAGTTGAGAAAAAAAAACTGAGATAAAAGGGTGGGTTTGAAATGCAGGATAAACTCTTTAGAGTGTTGCAATATGCACAATTTAAAGACATATCGTTTAATTTAATTTGGTCTATAAATACTCAGGCTAGTCAGCACATGCCAAAGAGTCAACGTCCCAGGGACTGTAGCGGTAAAGGAGCGTTGTCTGGAAGAGACGGCTGAGACCCTGGCGACATCACAGCTTGCCCTCCAACCCCCAAACTCAGCAGCCTCTGTGGTGCTCTCCTTGCAGTGACACATGATGGCTGAGGCACCCATGTGCCAGTCACAACAGAGCCCTGTTCTGCCAAGGCTCAACAAGGGGCATCGCAAGGTCGATCTTCTACCAGGACGAAGGGCTGTGATCTAATGCCAAGGAGCTGATCCCTCCTACATGGCAGTCCCCGACGGACAGCAGAGACAGTCACCTACGAATCCCAGCCAAACAACTGAAGTCAGAGTGGAGGTTGCAGAGAACTACTGACCAGTTTAAAACATTAGAGCATAATAGAGCTAATGAGGCAAAAGTCAAGATGACCGACCATACTGAGGGCTTGTGTACGCTACAAATGGTTGACAGGTTATGCTGACAAAGCCCCCTAGTGTAGACGCAGCACACACCCAGAGAGGGAGTTTTCTGTCAGCATAACAACACCCCCAATGTCAGACAGAAGCACTCTTCTGTCAGCAGAGTTGTGTCTCCTCTCTGGGGGTTCTGACGGCATAGTTGTCAGCTAGGAGGTGTGGTTTTTCACACAGCTTAGATGACAAAATGTTGTAGTGTAGACCTGGTCTGAGAGTTCAGAAATGCCTGCCATCAGAGTCCAGGAATACTCAGCTCCGACTCCACTGCAAACTTTGGCTCTGTCTAGCTTTGGGATTTAACGTCCCTGATCTCATTTCCTGAGCATCCTTCACAGAATTTTCAAGTATGGACCACAGGCCCCACTCCCTTTTTCTTAGAAAAAGCTCTCCATAACAGGCTTGTAAACTGCAAACCCCTCTCTCGTAAGAGGCTAGAGACAAAATCTTCCCCAGGGCCTTGAAGTATGTGCCAGAGACCACATCATCACACATCCCCCTGTACATATCATCCACAAAAGACCCTGCTCCCCAGCTATTTCTCCATTATTGGCCAAATACCTGATTCTGCCCCCATTCAACCTCCCAAAACTGGTCAGGCCACTATATCAGAGATACTTGCTAGAGCCTCAGTCAAGAGACTAGGCTGAATGCAGGAAAAGCTCCAGCCTCCCCATCATGCCCTGCCAATGCCTTCGGAGCCTCCTCTACTCAAGAAAGGCTGGAAGAGTGAGTGCACGCTGTCCCTGTGCAGCAAAATATCTTGCTGCTGTGATCCAAGGAATTCATGTCATGTGGCTACTAGTGGGCTCTTGCAATCAGTAAGAGGAGGATAAATAAGAGACGAGAGGGCAGAGCCAAAGCTGGGGTGGGAACCTGCACTTTCATATTCTTAGCAATGCTGAACACCAAGCATGACATTCAGATCTCCTGACTCTCCAGTCTGGTTTGGTAACTGCAAAGTTCAGGGGATAGTTTAATGAATGGTCTATTTACACAGCCAGCCTTACATTTTGTCTTGGGATTTTATTTTTTTAAATTCAGCCTCTTGCTCCCTGTTCTCCCAGATCCAGAACAGGGCAAGGGTCACCAATCCAAACCAGCTCCCTTGCTTTGGGGAGGAGGAGGAGAGAACTGCAAATGTGTTTTTTTGTTTTTTGTTTTGTTTTTTAAAGGAGAAAAATTAGCAATGAGCAGGATAAAACATTGACACACTGCAGTGTAATTATGTGATTATCTTTAAAGAAAGGGCCTTTTGCCTGTTGCAACTCGTGTCTATAAGCCAAGAAAATTTTCCCGCAGTTGGTGGCTTTGGAGAAGGTTTAGGATAGCAGTGTAAAGGAATCCAACCTGCAAGAGATGTAATTCTACCTTGGAAAATAAAAAGCCCTTCAAATCCCCATACAGCTGAGTGGGAAGGTGAGAGTTAAACATTCTAAATGCTGCAAACTGTCTGCAGAGACCACACAGCAAGTGGTCTCACACTATCAGTGAAAAGTCAGTGATGGACTGGTCTACACACCTCCCCCAACCACTCTTCTACTCACTGAAGGGGACTGGCTGGGAGGCAGCAAGGTAATGAAAGCAAGTCAGAATCATTCAAGAGTTGGGTCAACCGCTCCCAGTGAGCAGACAGGAGTCCGGGGCTGTTTTGCGAAGTAGGGGAACATGACTTATGTTCTGTGCTGAATCTACAGAATCACTCCACATGGAACCTCATTTGTTCAAGATTCCTGGGCATAAGGTTATAGCCCAGGACAATACATTTTAACAATAACGGGATGGTGAAAGCACAACACCTCATTCCAGGCAAATTGAGGAGATGGGGGTGTGACATCGCACTCTATAGGATTTTATAAAAATATGCTAGTAAGTGAATATAATGTAACTGGGATAGGCTTCATACAAAAGGTCTCTTGTAAGGTATCATTACAAAGCTTATAATTTACTGAGTGTGATCATCCTGATTGTATAAAGGTAACACTCTTGTATCTGAAACTAGAAATATGAATTATAACTCTGAGGGCCTATTGTAATTTTGCAAAGTGTGGGCCATTAATGGTGGTCCGGAATCTTGATGACTTCCACTAACCAGAGCAATTGCCTGAATGGCTCTGTTTGTGGGCAGGCCTTCCTGTGAGCCAGGCTGGGAGGAATGAAAGCTTGGGGACTTACAGTGACATGTGATCATGTCACCTGAACTGGAATCCATCTTTAACCCTGGTGTTTTTCCATTGAGAAGGAGGGGGTGGGAACAAAGGATTCCCGCCATATGCTTTCATTACCTTCCTGCCTCCCAACCAGTCCCCTTCGTTGGAGCAGATGGGAGTGTCTGGCTCAGCAAGACAAGGTGCTGGAGTCCTGAGCTGGCAGAGAAAACAGGAGCAGAAGTAGTCTTGGCACGTGAGTTGGCAGCTCCCAAGGGGGACTCTGTGATCTAACCCGTCACAGGGGGCAATGTGAATGCAAACCTCCAGCTAACCCTTCTCAGTTCCCACCCCAAAAGTGATGAACACAGGTTTGCTCCCACCAAACCAGCATAGCCACTTTTGAAAGAGAAGAACACCGGTCCAGGAGGGCAGAGGATTCACCGGGCTCTCCAACCTCACTGCAGTCCATCATTCTGACACATTCCCACAGTATTCTGCAGCAATCTGCAGAAGAGAAGTTTTCCCTTCACCAGGGAGAGGTCTGAGCTACAACTCGAGTGCAGAGAACATTAGCCACAAAGGGTGAGTGGTAGTAGGGCTGGCACCCAGAACACAGCACTGCTGATCAGCATTTAAAGAAATTCCACACCTGTGAGAACGCATGTCCCCCAGCCACCTTGCCCACACCCAGGGAATCACTGGAACATCCCTGCTGCTGCTAACCCAGGCTCAGGCCCCGCAGTGGGAGCAATGAAGAACCATAGAAATGTGGGGCTGGAAGGGACCTGGAGAGGTCATCTAATCCAGCCCCCAACACTGAGGCAGGACCAAGCTAAACACTTGTCCGAGATGGTCTAGGTTGTCTAAACTGTTCTTGAAAACCTCTAGTGATGGGGATTCCCCAACCTTCTTTGGAAGCCCGTTCCAGAGCTCAACTACCCTTAAGTTTTTCCTAAACTACAACCTAGAGTAGAAATCCCAGTTCTTTGGAAAACACGAAATGGGTTAACGTTTCTACCAGCAGCTATTTAATTTAAAGGGACAGGCAATCTATTTCATAAAGGGAAGGAGACGGAGCCCAATCTATTGAGTGTTTCCTTAAAAGTGATCTTGTTAGTTCTCTGTCTCCATGACATGCTGAGAGCGCATTACACCAGGGCTCTGTGCTGACATCTTACCAGGGTGATTATCCTTCCCCCTGTGCAATACCTGCCACTACAGTCACAATAAACAGAGGTGCTTAAGCTGAAATCCCATTGGTTTGTGGGTGGCGGACAGGGCGTTCTTTACAAAGGCTTCTGGATGCTGGACTTGCTTCCTCCCTTGTTCTGCAGGGCTGCAATTCATTTGCCTTCTGGACACACTGCCAGGCTCATTCCCCCATTTGGTACACCCCCTCCAAAGGAGAAATTGCTGTAGACTCACCCAGTGCCCGGGTTACCCGCATCAGCACCTCTCCCACTTTCATCCTGGTCTCTGCAGTCTGGGGTCCTCTGGTGCCTGGTGAAGCACAGCCATACTGGGCCAGCAGGCAGGGTAGGATTTGCTCAGGGTACACATCTGACAGAAGGGCAACACCTGATGTTCAAAACAAAAAGGGGCACATGATTCAATCTAAAATATAAGGCAGCGGATAGACCCAGGATGTTTAACCATGGAGCACCAAACCACAGTGAACTTAAAGACGAAAATCAATCTCAGGGTCTCTTCTGGGTTTACTACCTGTTTGCTCAGTGAGCTTCTCTGCCTCAGAGGGCTCTGCCTGCCAGGTCAGTTCCTCCCTGGGGCAACAGGCTCCCATTCAGCTGTAGCCCAAAACTACCCAATAAAATGCTAAGAGTATCCAGCCCCAAGGGCTAATCACTTGTAGATCTGTGAATACGGGTGAGGTGGGAAAACTGGTCATGCAGCTGCAAAATGCACCCCCCTCCTCCTCATCTCAGCTCCATTAGTGACTAAGCAGAACTGTAAAATAACATGGTTCCAACTGGTGCATACCCGCCTCCCATGAATTGCTGCGGGGTAAATGTTAGTGATACAGGTTACTGCTCCTGCCCTGTGTGTGGCGGATATAGCTGGCATCCAGGCCTCTCAACCACAGCTGCAGGGCAGCAGCAGATGCACTCGGGCACAGAACGAGAAGGG
The DNA here is from genome assembly GCF_007399415.2 of Gopherus evgoodei. Classification (NCBI taxonomy): domain Eukaryota; kingdom Metazoa; phylum Chordata; order Testudines; family Testudinidae; genus Gopherus; species Gopherus evgoodei. The sequence continues at coordinate 41,255,088 of NC_044333.1, read as the reverse complement.
AGAGAGCTCGCAGACGGAGGTTCTTACAGTGATTAGAAGTAGCAGGTTTATTTGCATAAGGCAGTGTCAGTTGACAGTTTGAGGGATTTTAATAGTCTTTGTTCACTTTGGCATCTCTAGCACATGTCAACACGCTTGTCAAACAGTCTCCGTCTCCTCACATTTCCACTCTGAGGATCACAGTATCTTGCTGTCTGTATCAACCTCAGAACCTGAAAGGTAGTTATGCTCCCGCAGGTCCTGTGCCAACCCATCACTCCCACTGTCACCCAAGAAAAATGGCACTGACTGTGCCCTTGGCATGCAGGGCCAGCTAATCAAGCTACGGGCGCACTCACTCCTCCCCAGACCTGTCTGCAGAGGGCAGGCAGAGGTGACCAGAGCTCAGCCAGACTGACAGGAGATGTTAAACATCCAAAAATTAGTTACAAAATTGAAGGGCAGGAGAAGGGTTGAAATATCACTGGAAGCTGCCTGAGCTGACAAACAGCAGCACAGCGGCACTTAATAGTGCTCACCTGAGCTCCGGAGACAATTCACTCTGTAGCCTAAGATAGACTCTTTTTGACCTGCCTTGCAATGGGGATTGTGAGAGAACACCAGGGAGTGTATGACCAGGAAGAACTGTCTGACCCAACATAGTGGTCTCCTTTTTCCCCCTCGCTGGTCCCTCCTCAGACCCTCCCTCAAACACTGTGCTTGGGGACTGACAGCATGTGTCCTACCCTGGCCTCAGTACTCCAATCTCTGGTGAGCCAAAGTCCCGAGGCAGGTCCCCAAAATCACGAGACTGGCTTAAAACTCTGGGCCCACGCCCCTATCTCCTCACACAACTCTGAACCCTCATAAGAGATTTCTACCCCATCCACAGCAACAAGAGAACCTCTAAATACAGCCCCTTCGTACCAGATCTCTCTCACGTTCAGCTCACGCGGTTTGCCTGCTATGAACCGTTCACTCTCTGGTTCAATATAACTTCCAGCAACCTACTTCTGTACACTAAGGCTTGTCTACACAGTGGGGTAATAGGCTCTGCAGGGGAGGAGTGGGGTTTATTTCTAATGCACAACACTTTAGTGCACTGTAACTGGTCTGTGTAGACCCTGCTGGTGTGCTTTAATGGCGTGCCATTTGCGTAGAATGCATTGTCCCACAAGCCCTAAGTAGTTCAATGAACTGCTCCTTACATGAGCCCATGGTTGTGGTCGTCTGGCATTGCCAGTCTGTTAATAAATAGCTTTTGCAGGGGCTGGAAGCTAACTGTGTGACAAGGTATCTCTTGAAGATCAGAAGGGGCTCGTGTCACATGAGTAACTCATCTTGTACTGCTCCAGGTTGAACACCACAGCGGATGAGAGGAGATAGCTCACAAAATCGGTTTCTAACAGGTTGTGCATTGTGTGTATCTCAACTCTGGAGTTGCTATCTCACCTTCTTAGTAGAGTATGTCCCACTCCCCTCAGTAGCCTCCAGATTACATGGAACCCATGTTAACAACCTAAAGATTCCCGGAGAAATGCATTCTGGCAGAAGACTGGAAGTTTTGAGAGTTGGTGGGGTTTAGATATGAAATGAATGTACGTCTGTGCCCCACACAGGGAGTGCTGGAGATACTGGAGCAGGGGAGCGGGAGGGGAAGGGACACAGTAAATGAATAGTCTTCTGGAATCCTAGTTCAAATTTGGTGTCGGGCACAAGTGCAGTGTGCCTGGAATATCTGTGCAGACCCTGATGGAACTGCAGGTAAAGAATGGGATACTAGGGCCCAGCTGTGCAGGGGGGGAAGTCAGGGCTGGGATTGCGCTGGGTGCTGCCAACTAGGATGGAGACGCACTGGCACCGCTGTGTGGGAGAGGCCCAGACTAGAAAAGCAGAGGGTACTATAGGGCAAGAATGAATGGCATAGGAGCTATGGCCTTTATTTGAATGAGTAATGAGCATCATACGGAGTATAAAACTGACATGAAAGTCCTGCTGATATAACTGATGTGACTCCTTTTAGCCACACCCTAATTAGGTAGGAAAGAAGAGACCCATTGCCCTGCAAACAGAAAAAAATGAGGCAGCTGGAGCCAAAGCCTCATCTCAAAAGCCAGGAAGTACATGCATTCCTCCTTCTTAGATCTATAACCACCTCCTTCACACAACTTCCCCCCTGCCATATATGCAGATAAATCGCAGCACTGGCAAAGCCAATGGAAAACTGTTTCCACTTGCTCTGCAGAGAGAAAAACTAACAGCAAGTTTGCCCACGCAAAAAGCTACACCCAACATTGCAGAGCCCTCCTACCTGCAGCCAGAACAGATTTCTCTAGGATCCATGCCTGGGTCTGAGTTTAGCCTTGAGGAGCCCTTGAATTCCAGGCCCCTGATCATTCTCCTTGTGTCTCTCTCAGCCCTGTCTACTTCTGGAAGACCCTTTCCGAGATGGAGTGGCCAGTGCTGCACATGGTGTCCAGGTGAAGCTCGTCTCTCACCAACAAAAGTTGGTCAAATAAAAAATCTGACCTCACCCACCTTGTCTCCCTGACCCTTCTCTGTATCATTCACCATCCTATTTTCTATGCTTCCTGACATTGTTTGATCCTGGTTGCTGAGTTGTAGTTTGCTGTGATGCCTACAAAAACTTGACAGCAGTTTGATTGCTGGTGTGCTGAGACCAGAGCCCGTCATGCTGACCAGCAGTATCTCCTCATCTTCTTGTCCTCCACCACTGGGCTGTTTTCTGCTGACTCTTGTCTTACACTGAGGTAGTCAGCTCTTTGGAGCAGGGATTGTCTCTGTTCTGTGTCTGTACAGAGTGTGCAATCCGAGCTGTGTATCTGTACAATGTCAAGAGTGGGCAGCATCCAAACCCTTTCACCTCCGCTAGCCTCTCAACCAGTCTTGGAGCATTGCTCTCAACCAGTCTTGGAGCATGAGCTTGGTAGATCAGTTTGCTTTATAGGCTCTCTCTTCCAGGTCATAAGACCATGCCCTGCCAATGTCTAGAATATTAAAGACAACAGCAATGTAACCAGAACTCAATCAGTACAGAGAGCTGGACTCACAAAAGACTTTTAAAAGTGAGATGGGAACTTCCAGAATGAAACTGTCAGGGTGGCACTGGCCCTTCAAGAGGAAAGAGACTAGTGCATTTGTGAATCATCAGCTGACCCAACTAAGGTTAAAAGAGGGTGCCTGGGACTTGGAGTCGAGAGAGGCCTGGTGAGAGGGTGACCTTAGAGCAGAGGCAGTGTCAGCAGGACAAGGGCAGGTGAGGAGAGCTCCCAGGGAGTGAGACACTGACAAGTGACGGCTGCCAAAGCATCGAGACTGAATGCAATTCCTGGGGGGAAGGCGGAAGGCAGGAGAGCAGCAAGAGCGAGGGGTTTGCCAGTTGACCTCCCCAAGCCAGAGAACCAGGGCCAGAGGGCTGAAGGCCAAGGAGGGGCTTCTCCAGCATAGGGACCTCAGTGGGTAGCTTGAGCCAGAGGGCTGGGAGCCCAGGGGACTGAGGGTTATTCCTCTGGTGAGAATGAACTTCCAACAGAGAGGCTGGGGGGAGGGGGTGTCCTGCTGGGAAGAGTGGGGCTGCGCTCCAGCTGGAAGGCCTGCAGGGGGTGTCCTGTAAAAGGACAGGCAGAATGATGAAGAGACCAGGTGTGGTGGATGTGTGGCATGATGTCACAGGATTTTAAGAACCATGTTGTAAGGCCCCATGGGTCTAGAACCCAGGCCTGCATCAGGCAGCTGACATCTCCAGGTGCTACGCAGCGCCAGCTGTAGCCCACCTGTGCTCCACTTCCCATGACCCGCTGTGGACACAGACACACGAAAGTTTTGCTTCAGGAGCTTGACAGACAGCAACCTCATGGCTCCTGATTGGCTCCCTGCCCTATATAAACCCAAGGGGCATTCCAGGAACCGTCCAGGCAACAGCGTGGATCTCCTGTAGCTGCCATGACTGTTCCTGCTCGTTGCTCCTGAATCCCCGGCTTTGACCTTGGCTTGGTCTAGACTTCACCTACAGACTTGGACTCTGACCCTCAGTATCAGCTCTTGCCTGGAATCCAACTACATAGTCCTCTGCTTCTCCCAGCCTCAGGTTTGCCCCTGCTCCGACCCCGGCCCTGACTGCCCTTGTTGGGATCAGACAGATGTGGCACCAGTGTGTTCTGGTTAAATTTCACTATGTTTTTGTAATAAACCAGTACCAAGAAGGGGTGTTATGAGACAAGAAAGCTGGCACAGAGTTACTAGGACCTTCAAAGGAGGGGAAACTGAGGCAGACACCCCAGTTCTATTGTTGGGGGTGGCTCCATCTGGAGCCGTCCTATAACCAACATACTGAGAACCAACCGACAGACAACTGGGATGGTAGGAAAGGATGAGCCTGTGAAGGGTGTAAGTGCTCTCTCTCAGGACTGAGCCACAGAATGAAAACACTGGAGACTCTCAGAGAGGCTGAGAAATAGGGAATCTGAACATGCCTGGCCATTTTGCCTGAATGACACTGAAGAGAAGCATGGCCTTATGGTTAAAGCACAGTACAGAAGCCAGGAGACCTGCTTGTGTTCCGTACTGCCATGCCCTGTCCAGGATTTGCAGTTCTGGAACTGAGCTCAAACAACTGCCGACTTACTTCGGCCTTGACTGTCAACGTAATAAAAAGCAGCAACTAGTAAGTGAAAATTATATACTGGCACAAAGCTTCCTGGCTCTGACAAGCACATTGGCAGTGAGGGCTGACATGCAAGATCTAATTCCCTCCCATCCTCAGACTAGCAGCCCCACCTGTAGGTCCCAAATCTTAAGTATCAATGAACTAACACCCCCTCTGTCAATTACTGGCCATCAGCCTATACATCGATACAGTGGCATAGTGCCAGACCCCTCTCCCTTCCTGTATCATGCTCTGGGGTGAGCTCTGATTTCAGCTCTCAGCACAACTACCCAGCCTGTAAGTTCCAACATCAAAAAACACTTGCAAAAAGCCCTACCGCGGAAGCAGCATGTGTTGCCCAGAGAAAAAGGGAACCTGCCTAAAGCATCCATTAGCTGCTCTCAACCTCTACCCTACATCCCCGAAGGCCATTTACAGGGCAAGACTAACAATGCTTTCTAATCTTAGCTAACATGTTACTTCTGTGTACAGTTAGTGACTCAACACCACAAGAAAGTGTGTCAGGGTTAATCGGAACTATAACCGGCGGCTAAACATGTGAGGAGCTGCCCACAGTACACGAATCGTTCAGAGGCTATCTAAGCGTGCGTGCCTATTTCACCTGCAGGGCAAGAATAACCTCATCACACTCAAGACTGTACAGGCAGAGAGGAAAGTGTACTGATAAGATAATCTTCCAGCTGTTTCGGAAGGGGTTGCTCTTCCAGTCATCAATTACGAGAAGCAAATATAGTATTTCTTCTCTTGCTCCTACTCCAACCAGCAAGAGAAGTGAGGACAGACACTGGGGTTTGAAAATTTTTAAGGAGCCAGTCTTAACCACCCCAGACTGCCTTCATCTCAGATTTCTGCTACACTGAAGAGGTCCAGAGACAGAGGTAACTAATTGTACAATCCGCAGGGGTTTTCTTCCTCCATACTTATGCATCTCCTAAGCAATACATGTTTACCCCTCCTAAGAATCTAATTGTTCATGTCACTAAGACTTTCCTTCCAACGGAGCAATGCTACCTTATGCACCCAACCCAGCAATACACAAGAAAGATCTGTCTATTGAGGAGAGAGACCTGGGTCAGAGGTGGAAAAAATGCCTATATATGAGACTGAGTAGGATGCATGGCCTGGTTCCCCATCTGGCTCAACAGTACTAGAGTTTTGTGTTTAAGATTTGGAAGGATTAGATGCCGAAAGGTAGACTTCTATGGTCTTATTCAAGCTTCTATTGCAGGCAAGTGACAACTCTGTCATATGTCAGCCTTGTCTACACTAGAAAAGTATAGATATACTGGTAGAGCTATCCCAGCAAACCCTCCTAGTGGGGGGACAGTTTATTCTGCCAAGAATGCTTTTGTTAGTTGTGATGAAGTGGGGATTTTCTGTAATATTTTTATGGACCCTGTGTGTGTCTCAGTGTCCCTCTGGACACTGTGCTGGACTTCTGTGCTGCACCACAGCAAAAAGGGGTAAGTCTGCTGTTGGGGCAGCACAGAAGGCATGAGGTGTGTGCACCCTCCTGCTGCCTGGGTGGAATGAATAGGCATTAAAGACCTGGTTGAAACCAACCCAAATCAACAGAGGATCTACAGAGACAATGAGAACCCCCCCAATGGCTGAGCAATCAACGCTTAACGGGGGGAAGCGCTTAGAGGTGGAGTATGTGAACTCAGCATAGCTTTGCCTGAAAACGAAGGACAGAGGTACAGGCAAGGATAAAGACTTTGCTTCTGGAAGAGGCTGGACTGCTCTCCCCTGGGACTGATAAAGGGTCAGAGCGAGCCAGAAATGGGGTTCACAGCAGCTTGGATGGTGGATGGCACTAGCTTGGCCAGACAGATACTGTCTTCATCTTAATTTCTCTGTGCTAACCTAAGGACTTCCAGTGCTGCACTCCAGTTGCCTAATAAACCCCAGTCTGTTTGGAACTGAAAATATCTGCTGAGGCCCATTTACACTCTTCAGGGACTATAACCAGGTGTCTGTTAGCTGAACGCACTGGACAGAGCTCATAGTATGAAGCGGGAGTGCTGAAACCTAGAGGCTCAAGTGTAGGAGCTGGTGAGACCCTATGGCCAACCCTGATGGAAGAGTGGGACCCACTGAAGGGGTTCCTCCAATAGCTGGGATGTAGCACAGGTCTTGTGGAGCCATGACACAGGCTACAGTTTATACCAATTCCCCAAACAGACTAAGCGATACTGGCAAAACTTAAGTGTAGACCAAGCCTGAGAAATAACAAGTTTTGACAACGGCCACAGTCAGCTGATTTGGTGACTACAGGAGATGGTGTGTGCATGTAACCATCTTCAAGTGGTGCGAGTGCAGGGGTTTCAAACTCATTCTGTGGCGAGAGCTGAATCCCATTTCTAATTCTGATCCATGGACCAAAGTTTCAGTCTTGCACAAATACACTACTGTTGATCCACAGTGGCACCCCAACAATGTCACAGAGACCCAGGGGAGAATCTGGTCTTTATGTAGCAATGAAACTTTGAGCTATTGTCATGACATGTTTTGTTTGGAACCCAACTGTCTTATTTGGCAGCACCCCGTAGGGAAATCTGCTCCCCCATAGGATCATTATTGTTTCTTCACTTTGTTTCCCTTCCCTGTCTCTCTCTTAACTGTGTCTGTTTTTTTCTGCCCCTCCTTCTCTGCAGCAACTCCCTGTGGCCCACCTTCTTCCCCATTCCATGCACTGCAGAAGGGGTAGGCAACCTATGGCACGGGTGCCCAAGACGGCATGCTAGCTGATTTTCAGTGGCACTCACACTGCCCAGGTCCTGGCCAGCGGTCCAGGGGACTCTGCATTTTAATTTAATTTTAAATGAAGCTTCTTAAACATTTAAAAACCTTAGTTACTTTACAGACAACAATAGTTTAGTTATATATTATAGACTTACAGAAAGAGATCTTTTACAAACGTTAAAATGTATTACTGGCACATGAAACCTTAAATTAGAGTGAACAAATTAAGACTCGGCACACTACTTCTGAAAGGTTGCCAACCCCTGCACTACAGTGATCACTAATTGAATCGTTAATGGTTACATTAAAGTGTCATCAGTGGGCTACAAGATTAACATATAGAGGAGATTAATAGGGCTTTGGGGAGTTCAGACCTCTCAGAGCCACTGATTCAGGCTGTCTGAAGAGTCAAGCAATCACTACTACACTGGTTACACGTAGGCCACATTTTGGAAGGGTTTTTTTCAACCATGCGAGCCAGAAACTTCTTATAATTTTTTTAATAATAATGAAAGCTTGTATTGTGAATGTGAATGTGTCATTTGGGCCTCATGTCTGACATTGTTCTAGTCACACCTACAAGGCTGGAGATCATTTAGTGGTAATAGATGACTAGATCATTCCCAATGATTATGCTACCTAGCGTTCCTCAAGCATCCATCCCCTGTCTATCAGTGGTTTTATTGAGATAGTAATGGGGGCACTAAGTGGTGAATATTAAAATAACCTGCCCAGGTACCCCAATATGAGGTTTCACTAGATACTCTCTCTTCCTGTGTCTCTCCTCTTATTGCAGGGACTCAGTCTAAGATAGGAAGCAAGATCAGGAATCTTGGCACCATTTTCAGCAGCCATTTCTATGGAACAGGATGCACGGGCAAGCTAGTAACCTCTCCTCACACGCACAGGTTTCTTAGGAAGATATTTTATTTTCCCCAAGATGACCTCCCCAGCAGCAAATATACCTGGGGAGCCATACAGCATGATTACAGTAATTCCCTCAGCAGAACGGCTCCAGCTCTTGCAGCTGCTTTAGAATAGGTAATAGGTAATAATTGGAGATATACCAATCTCCTAGAACTGGAAGGGACCTCGAAAGATCATCGAGTCCAGCCCCCTGCCTTCACTAGCAGGACCAATTTTTGCCCCAGATCCCTAAGTGGCCCCCTCAAGGACTGAACTCACAACCCTCGGTTTAGCAGGCCAATGCTCAAACCACTGAGCTATCCCTCCCCCCATGCAGCTGCACAGTTCCTTGCTGGATTCAGCAACTAATCCTATTCCTGCCATGGAGCCCCCTTTAAAAAGTGCACAGCAACACTACCCAAGAGTTTGGAGTGAAGATCGGAAACCACAGGGGGACTGTTTAGATAGCTAGTATGCCATAGGGTTGGAGTCCGGATACGACAGCTTTTCTTTGGAAGGAGCTCTTTATTTGTTCATCGTCTGTAAAGCATGTTGGTACAGCTTTATGCCAGATCACCCTGCAATTCTTTACAAGCAGCTAAACAAACATCTGTGTTCCTCGAGAAATGACACATTTCCCCTTTCAGGAGAGCCCAGGTATTTTCACCATGTGGCTGGGTGGCTTATGCTTTCATAGTTGGAGAACCAAGCAACTCAGAAGAGTTTCTGGTGTCAGACTCCCAGTTTCAAATGTGCATGCTGAGCACCATGGACCAAGAGGCACTTCAGCCTGGTCTACACTACAAAGCTATGTCGACCTAACGTCCAGAGCTATGTTTGTCTCTCACTGAGGTTGCCTCCCTGTTGCGTGGAAACAGTAACATCATTTCCCCATACGACATAAGACCAAGGACAGCCTACTTCTGCCATCACTGCTAGCGTAGACACTGAACTACCTGTCAGCTCCAACAGTCCACCAGCAGGTGTCCCACAATGCCACTTTCCCTGGGTCAGCGGTCGCTCCGGTCACAACTTTGGACTCCCCTGCCCACGGGTCACAGGTATCAGAAGCTTGCCCCCACCTTTCCCCTTTAAATAACCTGTGTATTTCAGGAATGCCTTTCCCTGGTGGCCCAGTTTGGGGAGCACACTTATTAGCCAACCTCTGCAAGAATCTAAGAGTCACCTGTGCTCTACTACCAGCTGCATGCACTGACTAGGACTGAGGTCACGGCCCTTCATTCTGATGCAGAAGCCCTGTACCATGCCTGTGACAGCAATGAATTGTTTGCCCACTCAGCTGAAGGAAAGGTGTATTCACCACCGTGAACTCTAACACAGCCACCAACACACTTCCATAGACTGTCTAGATTAGCATTTACGCAAGTTAACTGGTAATTAATTGCCTTGAGTTACAACATGATCAAAGCTCTAGTCTAGACAAAGCCAAATAGATGCTAGCTCCAGGAGGCCTGCAATCCCAGCACAAAATCCATATGGATCCAAACTGCTGATGGGAAGGCATAAAGCTTGGCTTTCATAGCCACTGGCTCTCTGGTTTCCAGGGAATTCTCTCCTGTCTCAGCTCTGACTTTCTTGGGAGTGTGCAGTGTTTAAGGATGAGACACTCACTAAATCTGCAGCACATCCTCAGCAGGGGAATATAATCAATGGCTTAATTGGTAAATAAACAAGCACACACCTTTCAGCTGATGTATGCCAGCAGTTCACAGATAGGAGCATGGGTGGAACACAAAGGACTCAGACATATCACAAAACAAATGCTAGTTAAACGGTAGTGGGAAATATGCCCTACAGCACCTACACCTCCATGTGCATTAGTCACACACAAGTGGGTGGCAGGAATCATGAGCTACTAGTTGTTCTATTAGACCAAAAACCTCTGCCCCACTTCAACCAGGAGATGGTGCTGGAAACAGCTCCGAGGCAGAACCTGGAGCCATGTAAAATGTTTGCTTTTCCTTTTGTTCTAAAAGAAAATCTTTCCCAGTAAGACCTATCGCTGGAACCGCCGGGCACAGACCGTTGTGCTCTTCTGGCTTAAATGTGTTGTAATTCATTCACTGCTTGTTCATTTGCCTTTGCAGTCGTGGTGATTCGATCTCCAACTTAAGTTCAGTGAAGCAGCTTTCTGGGCAAAGTATTGATGTCAGCCAGAGAAAGCTTCTCACCCCAAGCCACAGAGGACACGAAGATAGACCCAGCTGTGAAGAACTCAGCAAGAACTGGGTACCTTTCCACCTTTCAGATTACAATAGCCTCAGAAACACTCACAGAAACTGCCCAGAGAGACTTCCACAGATTGGCCTAAAGACAGCAGGGTGCTGGGGGGAAACAAGGTCCTCCCTGACATTACAATAGGGGTCTCAGTACAAATCAATATAAGAAGAGTGGAGAGATGCAGATGACACAAACAGGGGATTGCTTCTTTCCTTACCATGCTGCAGACAAGTGACCAGTGCCTGTGAGTTTCTGCAGCTAGAGAGGGAGAAAGAGAAGCTAACCCCTCACTGTTGGCAGGTGATCCAGAGACTGGGGTGATTACTGCTGTTGGCAAGGAGGAGACAACAAATGGGGCAGAGAAGTTTCCTACCTAGACCAGGCTAAACACAATTCTCCTCACAGGTGTCATATACCACAATAGTATAGTTCTGCCAAGTGCAGTTCACACATTAACCCTCAAGGAGCCCAGGACGTAGGAAATATCCCTGTTTTGAGAAAGGGAAACAGACACAGAGGTGAAGGTCACAGAACAGGAGAGTGGCATAGCTGGGACTGGAGCTCAGCAGTTCCTGGCTCCCGATCCTGTGTTCAGACCTGGCCCCACCGATCTCACTCAGGCAGTGATCATTGTGCTACTCTCTTGGTAGCTGCCTTGGGTCAGACACTTCTAGAAACTGAAAGGAGCGAAGGGCTCCGCATGACAGACACAACGTGCACATTTAACCAGCAAATCCTTAGAAAAATATTAGATACCAAACCCAAGCTACTTGGGCACTGCACTCACCTTGAATAGCAGAAAGGTACACAAAGGAGTCCCCATGTTCCATATTTTCCAGGAAAACCTGGAGGACAAAGCACACCAGTTACCTTCCTAGGAGTGCAAGACCCATGTTCTCACCTAAGGGCTTGTCTACATCAGAAAGTTGCAGCACTGGTGAGGGAGTTACAGCGCTGCAACTTTGAAGGTGTACACATCTGCAGGGCACCACCAGCGCTGCAACTCCCTGTTTGCAGCGCTGGCCGTACTCCCGTTTTGTCTCGGGTGTAGAGGATCCAGCGCTGGTGATCCAGCGCTGGTAATCCAATGTAAACACTTACCAGCGCTTTTCTTGACCTCCGTGGAAGGAGGAAGCCTCTGGTAATCAAGCTGATCTCCTTTCCCGGTTTGCTCTCTCGGTCCCGGAACCCCGAGCAAGCAGGTCTCCTTCCCTGCGGTTTGCAGGGTGGCTCCGGGAACGCGAGAGCAAACCGCGGCAAAGCTGGTCTCCTTTCCCGGTTTGCTCTCTCGTTCCCGGAACCCCGAGCAAGCAGGTCTCCTTCCCTGCGGCTTGCAGGGTGGCTCCGGGAACGCGAGAGCAAACCGCGGCGAAGCTGGTCTCCTTCCCCGGTTTGCTCTCTCGTTCCCGGAACCCCGAGCAAGCAGGTCTCCTTCCCTGCGGTTTGCTGGGTGGCTCCGGGAACGCGAGAGCAAACCGCGGCGAAGCTGGTCTCCTTTCCCGGTTTGCTCTCGCGTTCCCGGAACCCCCCTTGAAGCCGCCCAACAGCGCTGCAGTGTGGCCACATCTAACACCACTTGCAGCGCTGGTTGCTGTAAGTGTGGCCACTCTGCAGCGCTGGCCCTATACAGCTGTACTAATACAGCTGTAACAACCAGCGCTGCAAAATTTTAGATGTAGACATGGCCTAAGATAGCTCCAGTCCCACACACTTGGAGGTGTTATCCAGACCTCCCCATTTCTCTGAGCGAGTCTCTGTACCTTGTGGTCAAGCTGGAGTTACAAGCAAGGCCCTGTGTGATCTGTAGGGAAGCAGCTTTTCTCTCCACCTTATAGGCAAGTTTGGAGCAACAGGAAATTTTGAAATTCTAAACTTTGACAGCAACTAGCTGTTCCACTGCCTCTTACCCCAATACACTCCTCTGCAGCCAGCAGTGAGGGACCAGGACATTGGCTGGATGCTTCTGTCAGCAGTGAAATAGTGAATGCTGTCAATTTAAATCATCATAACTAGGCTTGAGAGTTAGCATCACGCTGAGATGAATGTGGAAGTTTACACCTCTCAGAGCTGTCATATGGGTGGATTCCCACAGCATCATGGACTGCACATGGCCCTGGTTAAAGGATTTGAGCCTGGGTCATGGTTGCCACAAATGTAACACTGATTCATGAAATCTGCTAGCGAGAAACTGACTGCTCAGCTGCCCATCGCTACAGCAGAGACTGCCTGCTGCAGGGTGGGGAGTGGCTCAGGAATCTCCTCTGGGTCCTGCAGTAGCATGTAGGACAATTTGTTTCCTTAGCTATTCACAGGGAGGATGCGAGGTTTTCACTTACAGAGATCTGTGGGCACTTTCCCATTTTAACTCTGGTTCCTCTCCTTTAGCTGCAGAAAAAAGTGGAAGTGACCTCTGCTCCTCCCTGAACCCAGGAATATGGGGCAGAGGTGGGGCATGAGACGCCAGCATGAGAATAGCGCACAGGGACATTAGCCATGTTGGGCCAGAGGAACCTTGTTAATCTCATGTCAGCAGGGTCAATAACTGGGCTAACAAATCATCATGTTCACTGCTTCATGGGGCTGGGAGGAGAGAGAACAAACCCCCAACAGTTCAGAGGGAACCCAGTAAGAGTTGCTGGGACCACAAGCAGGACGCAGGCTGAGCTCTGCAGGAAAAACCTGCCAACAAGGGATCTGCGTGCTCTTCCCAGACATGCATACGGCCCGCCTGAGTCACTCCCCCAGAGCCCACATTGTCCCAGGTGTGTTGTCATGTAAGAAGTGCGAAGACAAGCCTGTAAGCGTGACGCTTGGTTGAGCATGGCACAGTGTCAGATGGGAAACAGCACATTAAACAAACACACTCTGTAAGCAAGCTTTCGTCCTGAATTCTGCCTACCTTGAGGAGTTTCTCCTGAGCCTTAAGTCCGTCTGGATCTCTCTGCTCTATCAAGCGGGAAAGACCCCGCAAGGCAGCTGCCCGTACTGGGATTTCAGGGTCATACGCTGATAAGAGGAGCTCCTGAAGCTGTTGTGGGCTGAGAGCTGCTGTAGGAGTCCCAGCGGGGCACTCTTTCTGCACGGTGGAGTCCCCATTCTTTCCTTTAGGACTGTGGTTACTGGCCATACTGCTGTTTGTGTGGCTGCAATTTTCATTATTCTGTGGTGGTCCCAGGCTGAGCCTGGCTGTTTTGTCCTCAGGACTTTCTGTGGGGTTTGCGTGGGTCTGTCCTCCTGACCTGTTTGACCCTATACTTTTCCCCAGGGTGCTGTGGGCAGCAGTGCCAACCATTTGGGTGGAGAAGGCTCCGTGAGTGCAGATGGTGATGCGCAGATCAGCAGCGAGCTCCTGGATGACAGGTTCAGGATGAATGCGGGAGATCTCCTCCAACAGGGGCACCAACTGCTTTAGAAAGGCAAAGTCACCCGATTTCAGCTGAAAGAAGAACACAACTGTCACTGGCATGGTCTCAAAATGAGAGATGGACACATTGACTTACAGCAGCTCCAGAGAACACTGCCCTGGGCTGAGGGGCCCAGGAGAGAGAGTGGTGGGAGACAGTCTGATGGAGCTGAATCTATTAAGAAACCTCGGTAACTGCACAGCGTGGATGTGAGCCTGATGGATCAGATAATAATGTGCCCCAAACTGGCAAGAGTGACCACTAAGTGGGGTGGGACAGCAGCTTTTCACATTTCCCTTCCATCCTCACATGGGGATGTGGTTACAGGAGACCCAGAACACCTTGTCTGGTCATGCAGCTTCTCAGACACAGCAGTAAGTAGTCTGACTTGTTTCTGTAAAGTCTCACTGGCTCCTTCTCCTGCACATCCTAAATACCGACACTGTTAGTCTGCTTGCAGTGCAGTTCAGCCACACGGCACTAGCTCAGCTGAGCGGGGGAGATGCTCCTCTCAGGAGGCATTTACTCAGGCCTCATGTTCACTGTAACACATACCAAAAGGAACATGCGATGTGCAGGTGCAGCTGTGTGAGCAGTCACTTGACTAGCTGCACATGCAACTGATCACAAACTGCAGGTAAAGGTGTGCACAGGTAATTGCAAGCAACTATTACAACTCTCTGCAGTGCCCTCTCTTCTACCTGTGCTTCTGGGGATGGAGAGAGACGAGGGCCAGCTTCATGAGTGCAGATGGTGATGTGCAGACTGGCAGCATGCTCCAGGTTCAGACTGAATGCAAGCCATCTCCTGCACTTGTGCTAAGAGGGTATTTGTTTGGGGTTTGATTAATCTTTGCTTATTTTTTTCTTGCCTAGAGGTGAGGAGCAGCTGCTGGTTCAACCTTTATGTAAATATTTTACGACAAAGGTGCCCAGATCCCAGGATTAGGAGCCATTTGTGTATGTTGTAAATCAAAGCAAATGACTGTCTGCCTCTCATTATCTGCTAGGAGGCATGCACAGGAAACCAATGTGTCTGCTAGGACTAGGCAACGAGCCTGATCATTGACAGTTACCTAAAGCACAGCAAGTGCGACACTTCCCTCCGAAGCATATTCCAGAGATGAACGTGAACTGGGACACAAAGAGCTTTTCACAGACTAGATTAGACAGAGTATAAGGCCAGAAGGCACCACTGTGATCATCTCATCTGACCTCCTGCATAACACAGACCACAGCACTTCCCTGCATTAATCCCTGTTTGAACTAGACCGTATTGCTTAGAAAAAGATCCGATCTTGATTTAAAATCTGCTTCTCAGTGGATATCTTTTTACTTGTTAAATAACCCAGTACTTTCATCCTGTCAATGTTTTCAGGAAACACACGTGAGAATAACAACATTTCCCCACTTTGGACCAAGTGCCTCTGCTGTAGCCAACACCTCAACAGATCCATTGAAAGGACCTCAACAAAGGATGAATATGCTACTTGAGGGGAAAATTGCTGTGTGTGTGACAAAATAAACCAAGTGGCAATGTCCTGGATTTAGCACACAGCACCATAAAAGAAACTAGGACGGGAGAAGACTTTGGAGGGCAGGAGCAGGGGGGAGGCAGCAAAAGTCTTATATCAATTCCAAAGGATTGCGTCACAACTTCCAGGACTGGGCCAATCCCCTGTCTCCACCACCAGTGCCAATCCCAGTACTGCCTCTAGTCCAACCCGGAGATGCCTGCTTGGCTCTAAAACTCTACTATTGGGTCAGGGATCTCCAAGAGGCTCAAGAAACCTATCACTCCTCAGAAGAGGAAACATGCCCTCCCAATACGCATGATTGCACACCCTAATCAACAAGCTAGCAGGAGACAGACCATCTTCAGATCTCCCAAAGAGCCTCCTGCAGCAGAGCCCATGTGCGTGGAATGCCCGTTTGGCATCAGTAATGTTTGAGCTTCAGGACTGACTGGATGAATCAGGCTCCATAGCTCCCTTTAGAGATGGGAAAATAAACATTATCCACTTTCTTCTGCTTGGGAAACTGAGCTCCTGCACAGTCAGGTGACTCATCCAGCACCACGCAACAAGTCCGGAGAAGAGCTAGGGACTGAACACAGAAATCCAAACTCCGAATCCTGATGCTGAAATCATGAGACTTCAACACCTTCCGAATAAGGCTGCATTGTCAATGCCTGGGATTTTAGCATCTCAGATGCTGGGGAGACTCGGGGAGCAGAGCTCTCACACCTACTTTGGTTTTCACTCTCTGCTGCACCAATGTTGTCCTTTCCCATTTGACAAATATTTTCTCTCGAGGTTGCAGAGATTAAGGTGCATTTTTCATTTACTTCCTTGTTTAATGAGCAGCACTGATTGACCTGCCTTGCTCTGGCAAAGCGCCAGCAGGAGGAGCACAAGAGCTACAACCTCACAAAGGACATGTGCAGGACGGGGCAGGCAGGCATGAGAGAACCGCCGGGTTCAGCAACACAAGGGTAGATCACAAAGCTGTCCTCTGTACGCTCCTCCCAAGCTCCCTTTTACCGGGGGGAATGCACTGTGCCTAAGCTACTCAAGAGTGTCGCTGGGTAGAAGTTCCCTCTGAAGCTGCAGCAATGTATTAGACCTGCAAGAGGCATTGTGGGGTTTTGCTAGCAGCGTGTATCAGGACATGGGGGAGGATGAAAAGAAGTTCTTGCACTGAACTGCATTTCAAAAATCAGAGAGAAGGTGAGAGAGGTAATATATTTTACTGGACCAACTTCTGTTGGCAAGAGAGACAAGCTTACGAGCTTATACAGAGCTTGAAAGCTTGTCCCTCTCACCAACAGAAGTTGGTCTAATAGAAGATATTACCTCACCCACCCTGTCTCTCTAACATTCTGGAACCGACAGTTTCAAAATTCAGTCATTAGATCTGGGAAAGCAAAGACTTGAGTAGTGAAGCTGATGGTTTGCCAGTGGCTTCAGGAGATATTTTGGCAAAATTGTGCAAAACACTTAACTGAAAACCAAGATAAATATCCTCTGTAGTGGCCATTTGAGACAATACACAGAGTCCTGCATGGATACAAAATTTTCAAAAATGGTCCGCAGATGCAGATATAAAGCGAATACCCATAGATTTGCAGGACACTAAATGTTAACCTAAATGTCTGATGTCAACCACCATCTGCCCTGGGAAACCTTTCTCGTTCAATTGATTTGGACACATTAAGTTGCTTCCATTGACAATGGCTAGCGAGCGGATATGAGCTAGTGAGAATCAGGTCTGACTTAGGAGTGGGCCCACGTACAAGTGTGGAGCCCTGCTCCACTACTTCATCTGCTGTGGGTCAGGGGCACAGACCTAGAATGCACATTCTCTGTGTCTGAGGAGGTGTTGCTCATGCCAGAGGAAGGAGGTAAGGCGCAGCTGATCAATGAGAAGACCCCAAAAGGAAAGCAGGAGTCTAGGTGAGAAAGAAAACCAGAAAGGGCAGAGAGTCAGCTTCTGCTCAAGTTCACATGGTGTTTGGCTGGTTTAGATCATAGCTAGGGATGATGGCCCGCAGTGCTCTAGGCTCCCCTGCAACCAGAAGGGAAAGAAATCCATCGTGGTACATGCCCACCTTATGCGAGTGGAACACTCCCAGGCAGTGGTTCAGAGGAAGGTAAAACCCTGCCAGGCCCTGGGCAAAATTCCTTCCCAGACCCACATTTAGCTATCAGTTTAACCCCATGCACACAACCAAAAAGTCAATATGAAATACCCAGTCCTACTTCTTAGCATATGCCCAACGTGCCTCAGGTGGCACGTGAGCAGGATTCATCACCAAATTTGGTCTGCTGGTTGCATCATCAGCTTCCCCAGTCTGGGCTGGGCAATGCAACGTGAACACTGATCCATGCTCCCACCCAGTCCCACTGACAACCTAAAATGCTGGGACTTGGCAGAGGGTGGAGAATGGACTTTCTGTCTTCCCCTTGTGCACATGTAGCATGATACGGTCATTAATCACATGATCACAGGCTACTGCTGAACTAACATAGCTTCATTCAAGAGTTCCACTGCTTTTCACATGAGACCACATACCATTTTTTCACACTTCTCCCAACTTCACTGTCAAGACAGTCCAGAATGTTTTCACTGAAAGGGTCTCCTCTTCCGTTAATTATTTTAGTAACTTGTGAGCAAACAGATGCAACAAATTCTCTTTTCCACCAGCAGATCAGCCTTCCTTTGGTATTATTCAGAAAATGAGGCAGTTGACCAGAAAGTGAATTTAGCTGCAAACTTAGGTGCTCAGCAAATGTTCACTATTATTCCCATGTCTGCTTAATTGGTAAGATGTCCTATCAGTTTAATTTATTGTGTACTTTTCATGTAAGTGACTTTCAGGGACTGACAGACATATACAGAGTAATGCACTTACAAGATGCAAACACGTGAGCATCTCAGACTAAAAACATGAATATTTAAGGAATACAATGTGATCACGTAGAAACTCAGATCAGCTATACCTGGCGGTAGAGTCCGGATTCTGCATGAAACTAACTGGTACTTCATGACTTGCGAGCACTGAGCTGTGCAGAGTTTTTTGTATGCCATGTCCTAGGTTTCTTTACTTTAGAGAAAAAACTCATGTCAGGAGCAAGTTGATTCTCTATGACTTGGAAGCTGCTGGCATGCAAAGTACATGTAAACTCCATAATCTGGAACTAAGTGGCAAAATATTACCAGAACAACCTGTCCCCTGGACCCTAAGAGTCCCAAGACAGGGCCCTATTCTCCCTTATGCTTTAAGAGTTGTGTAGCTAGGGAAAATATTTTCTGCCTTCCCCAGTAGCAAAACCTCTAAGGTGTGTCCCAGAGCGCCTCCCTCTTGTGTACCTTACAAGGCACATGCAGGATCACTATCCTCTTCATACTTTAGAAGATTTACAGAACTAAACTAAAGGAGAAGTGTAGTAGTTTGACTAAATATGCACCCAGGCCATGTGCCTTCACAGGGTCTGTTCACAGATTTAGAGTTTGGTGGGTTTTTTGTTAGAAACACATCACATTATAAAGAGACCCTGGTTAAATGAACAAACTGAAGGAGGAAGAGGCTGTGAAATGAAGTAGGATCCAAGCCATGCAACGACTTGCATGATGGCGTGAAAATGCTTCCAAAACAGGTACAAGTGTAACCTCTTGAGCAAAGGTGCTACTTAAATAGCAACAGGTAGACAGCTCAATTGTGAATCATCTGGTCCTTTTGTTACAACACAGCTACATCCTTCGCACATTACACACTAGCCCACTCTAGTTGATGTAATGGCATGAATCAATTTCTTGGCATCACTCTCAGACAGAAGTCAGCAGATGTGGGGGAGAGAAAATGGACGGGAGCATTGTAGTATCCAAACCACAGCCTAAGAGTCATCCTGGTGAAGGGAAACCATGTCTGTACCAAAAGGCAAGGCACAGGAGTGGAAAGGATCTCTATTTTCAAAATTTCAATATGATCTGATCTAAACTAACCATCCAGTTCCAGCAATTCTAGTGTTGCATCTCAGCCCATGCACAGGCTGTCATGCATATGCCAGAACAGCCTGCATTGCTAGCCAGGGGCTCCAGAGGCCCTTTCATGAATTTAGATCACATGCACACATCCCATTGTGTCCTGGCTTACCTGCACTGCCCCTCCTACCATGGCAGCCACTAGTCCCATGGACATGCTCAGAGTCTGTGCTTCCACAGTGCCCTCTGGACCCTGGGCAAGATTTGC
The DNA here is from genome assembly GCF_007399415.2 of Gopherus evgoodei. Taxonomy (NCBI): domain Eukaryota; kingdom Metazoa; phylum Chordata; order Testudines; family Testudinidae; genus Gopherus; species Gopherus evgoodei. The sequence goes on along the minus strand of NC_044333.1, from coordinate 41,235,375 downwards.
ACATGCCCGCTGCAAGGTAACTGCCACAAATTCCACCACCTGCCAAAGGAAGGGAGTTTAGGGAACAGAAGAAAAAGAAAGATCACATCATTCCAGCTAGAGACACAATGATCCTTCAGTCACCGCACCCATGGTATTGCACCCCCTATGGGCTGGCTGCAGTACACTGCACACTACAGGAGCTCTGGTCCTCTACCAGGGGAGCCAGAAAAAGATGTATTTACTTGGAAGCGGAACTTGATTCTTTGTTTGGCACTCTCACCGTGCTCAGTGTTGTACCATAAACAGAAATAGACAATTCCTGCCCCAAAGAGCTCCCAGTGCCAGACATGCTGGGAGTTCCAGAGGAAGAGGAGACAGCACGGCTTTGCTTAATTTATTTATAAACTCACTTGGTGGGCACCAGGAAGCCACAGGAGTTTGAGAGACACTTTTAGCAAATTTGAAGTATTTCTGGAGATATGAATCCCCAGTAGCTGCTCATATATTATGAGCTTGGCCTGTCTAATTTTCTTCACTATGAAAAGCAATATTATGCCTCAACGTTCTGGCCATTTTAATTTTAACAAGCAGACTTGGATGTCAGCACCAGGAATGCAAGGCTGCAGCCAAACCAACAGGCCTTCCCCCTCCCTCAAGTCCTTTAAACCTGAGACAAAAAACTGATATTTCTGAAACTTGATACTTAAAATACAACACTCACATCCCCCGCGTGAGTCATACATAGCAGGTTTTAGCCCAAAGCCTAGCTAGAAACTCCTTAAAAAGCACACACTGATAGACTGGGCTATAAACAGCAACAGTGGCTTGGCTTCGGTCAAGGCTTTCCGAGTCCTTTACTCCAAGGGAAGCAGCATGTTTCTTTGCTTCTTTACTACAGCCCTTCACAGTCCCTGGATGACGATAATGCAGCAGCTCACTGCCTTCATTAGCAGACCTCTGCGAGAGCAGGAGTCCTGCAAGGTCTCCAGGGAGCAGTATGTTAGCAGCCCCCGGGAGCTACCCCTTTCTGACCTGAGCTAAGCAAACTGCCAGTCTCTGCAGGTGACTAGAGGTTTGTGCAGAGCGAAAGGGTTGGAAGTGGGCAAGGACGGAGGAGGTTCTCAGAAGCAAAGAGCACTGGACTCATCACCTGATCACTGTTGGGAGGGATGACAGAGGAGGATTAAGGGTTCAAACATATTAGGAAAAAGTGAGGGCTTGAAATATTAACTAGGTAAATATAGAGTGGGTAGGGGTTAAAGAGTGCAAAATATTAAGAAAGGACTGGGTTTAAAATATCCTGTAAGGACCAGTTAGAAAGCTCAGTAAAACAGGGTTAGATTAACACCAGCACACATCAAAGCTGCGGGCTAGCTACAGGGTCAAACGGCAAAGCAGGAGTTCAGCATGGATCAAATACGTTCACTGAGAAAATCCTGCTCCCTCCCCTTTTCGGCAGGCTGTCTTTGACTGCAAGTGCTCTGTGGCACGGACTGTGCCCTTCTCCACTGTCACCACAGCACTTTGCATCGTTTGGAGTATTCCGCGAATAAAGAATAATTGGTCTTTTCCAGAAACACACTGCAGGGTTTCCAGCCTCCAACAATTATTCCTTCTCTAGGCACATTTCATCTGTTCAAAGCGCTCCCCAATTAGGCAGAGTAAGACAAGGCCAGGGGATTAGACCTCACGCGCTCCATGCCAAGTCTGCAGTCAAGAATAGGGTCAGATATTTTTTCCCATGTTTCACAACTCTCTGCAAGCAGCTTTAAAATCACAAACACATTTCCTGCCCGACTGGCTTTGGCCTTCGCCATTTGGCAGCCCAAACCTTTGATCTTCCCTTTGCTTCCTGCATTTCTAATGGAGCTCAACATTAATATAACTCTTCCGGTTCACTTCTTTGTTTGTCCACCAGCAACACTGCTGCAGCACAACTCTGGAAAGAGGCTCATTTAACGGCTGGTGCAGAGCCGGCATGGAGCACCCGAGTGCTGATTTGTGCTGGGGATGGAAGACTAGCGGTTATTCATACTTCACGCACGGGGTTCAGTTCAGAGTAACCTTCTTTGGAGTAGCTCCCAATGGGGGCCCCACGGCAAGAGGGTATCTGGTCATCACATCACATTTCCACCAATTTGGAGCTCCTTCCATCCCTGAACAGCAGCTCAAATCACCTCCACAGTTTGAGTAACACAGGAGCTTCTGAATTCTCCCAATATTGTTCAAACTGCAAATGGAAGGTCAGCAGGCTCTGGGAACAAGGGGCTGGGGAAAAATATTGGCACTCTGCTTAGCTCAGGAGAAGGCGCTGTTGGAAATGGGACAGGAGCACCAAATATGGCAAGGTCCCCATGGTCAGCGGTTCTCAACCTGGGGTCCACAGACTATGTCTACGAATTCCAAAGGGGTCCACACCTCCATTTGAAATCTTGTAGGGGTCCACAAATGAAAAAAGAAGTTGAGAACCACTGCTCTAGATACTCAGCCCCAGCCTCTTCCAGCAGGGTGCCCACCAGTGACTGGTGTAGAAGTGCTGGCTGTGGGAAGCTCAGAACTGTTGCTGTCTCATTTTCCCAAGCAGAAATCTTCGAGATTTCAGGCTATTCTCCCCTGCAGTCACACAGGGAACACCGCTCCTCACTGCACCCTCACCTCAGTGCATGGGAGTCAGTCAACGGAAAGGCAGTAGCCACGTCTGACTTCATGTCACACTCTGCAGACCAAGACTTATACAGGACCCACCTGAGGGTTGTTCTGTGAGCCTCAAGTCAGATGGCATTTCCCATGTGCAGTGCTGTTGCCAGTGCCATGCCCATGGGCTCTGCCAGGACCTACCTGGACAATGTCTGTGAACACAGTGTCTGAGACGCGCTCACACAGCATGGCCACCAGCTGCAGAACGAGCAGCTTCTTCTTCTGCCCCACAAGATGCTGACTGTGGTATTGCTCCAGCTCCACCAGACTCTCACAGGAGAGGGGAACAGCATCCGAGCCAGACTCATCCTTTGCAGCCACGTGAGTCAGCTCCTGTCGGGGAGGGGAGTGCACGGCACAGTCAGAAACAGAGCTAAATACAGGAAATAGGTCGCTGGGCCACCGGCAATGACAGCCCCATCCACACAGCTGGGGGCACCCAGCTGGAAACTGGCCAGCAGCAAACGTCCAAGAACAAGGTCAGATTTAAAGAGCACATCAGTATCACAGACCAGCTGATTCTACTATAGTAACTATAGGCCTCAAACCTTTGCTGCCATCCTCACCCTAGCCCAGAATCTTCATCCAGGTGCCGGGAGGCAGGTTGATCTGCACTAAGGCCTTGGGGATTCTTCTCCAGCCATTTTCCTAAAGCCCAAGCTTTCCAAAGGGATCTCATGCTGGTTCTGTTATCCAGGCCCGGGATCTCCCACCCCTCTCCTCATACTGCTACCACTGGCCCAAATGCTGCAGGGTGATCTCTTAGCACATATCAGGGGAAGGAACACTAAAAGATTCCCCTAAGGATGGTCACTTTAGGGCTGTAAACCTGCCAGGGTCTTGCTTGCCCATTTGCTTTGGTGCTTGCCTCAGACACACCAGAGACCCTTTGACCTCTAGCAAACTAGATTTTAACTGTATATTTCCTGAGTTATAAAATGAACGGGAACATCCGCTGAACACTTTGAGAAGGGCTTCCTGGTGGTGGGCTGTGTGGCCTGGGCTCCCCACTTGCTTCACACAGACGTGCCCCTGTGCTGCCAGTGCCCCTTCCCATCCATACACAGGATGAGCTCTTCTGGTCGCCACTGAAAGAGGCCCAGACAAGGAAGCGCAGCCCTCTGTGCACAGCAGAAGGGCCGTAACCAACCCCAAAGCGGGCTAGCAGGACATGGATTATACACTCTGCCCGGCAGCAGAGCAGAGCAAAGCCTGGCCCAGCCCTAGCAAACATGGCGGTGATTAGGCTGGATACGAAGCTGCAGGAAGAAAAGGAAACATGGGGCAGGGAGCTGGGGAAATGCCTTTCCTTCTCGAAAGCCAAGGAAGTGGAAGTCTGCAAAGGTAGGCATTACCCACAGCCTAAATCCCACCATTCAACTTCAGACATGTTCCTGCTCTCAGAACAAGGGTTAACCCTTCCACAGACTGAGGACTCCATGCGCCTCCTCAGGGCTTGGTGCTGGAACTGTCGCGAGATATAGCTACCCTATACCTGTAGTGGCATGGAACCATCAGGCATGTGAAAGTTAACCCTCTGGGAATGCAAGGCACTTCCTGGACCCTTGCACCCAGCACAGGCTGCTAACAGGCTGTGGCTTCTTACCTTTAAACAGCAGATGAAGAGGTCTCCAGCTAAGCCGCTCTTCTGGCAGTGAGTTAACAGGCCCACCAACTGCTCCATCTGCCACTGCTCCGACGAGACCTTCTGGTAGAGCGCCTCCTCCTCATCACTGAAATGCAGCCAACGTTTCACCCGACAGGAACCCACCCAGAGTCCCTCTGGTGTTGGTTTTTTAAATACCCCTGGCAAGAACATTTCCCTGGCATATATCATCCCCATGCGCTGTAGGGATTTCCAGAACACTTCCACAGGGGCATCCTTTCATCTCCCCATTAAAATGCAGCAGCCAACACACAGTAGTGCTACACCCCGGTTCATGACAGGAAGCAGAGAATACCGTATCCAACAGAAACGGCAGGGAAACTTTTTCAGAGAATGTTATTTGAAGACGGAATTTTGCCTGGCCACCAGGTCTAAGGTCCCTATTCATGTAAGAAGCATGCAGGGCTCTAATGGTCAACAGTGGCCCCCACTGCCTAGCCCACTCCAGGTGCTGTTTAAGCTAGTCAGCAGTCAGGGATCTGGTTTTAAGATTCAAACAAGCACGAAAATCACTCCCAACCCCAATGGGAGAGACCACAGACTGCTGAAGATGTGCCCCCAACAGGATGGTCTGCCTGCCTTCTCTTTGATCAACAGCATTATACGACCTCCCTCCCAGAAGAATCCCTAATCTGCTGCTGTATGCCAGAGCCTTGTCCATGTTCCTGTGAGGGAGAGGGCTGGGGTGTGAACCCATGCTCCAGATCCAGCATGTAACTCCAGCAAGCTACACTCTCCTACTGACATCAAGGAGCAGTGCCAAACAGTTCCAGGAAGAGTTCTCAGTTGTATTTAGTAACCCCCTCAGTGAGTGCAGACAACTCCAAACTTGCTTACACAGTAGGCCAGTGACAAAGCAGGAGTTCCTGGTTCTTTCCACCAGGTAATGCTGGCTCGTAGATACATGCCCCAAGCTGGTGATAGGCTCTGTTTGGACAGTGCTGGAGCCTGCAGTCTTCCATTTACCCTCAAAGCAGACAGCGCATGGGCAATTGCCATGTAACGCCAGGCACCAACATGCCTGACCCTATCCTGGAGGGACCATCTCCAGGAGCACTGGGGGAGTTCAATCACTATGGCTCATTCAGTCAATCTACAGAGGATGTCAACAAGAGGGTCAATTAGTACCATGCTGATGGTGCCAGATGTCCACTCCATTCATTTCACACACGTAACTTATCAGCCATTAGACCAGGGTTGGTCAACCTGAGCCTGAGAAGGAGCCAGAATTTACCAATGTACATTGCCAAAGAGCCACAGTAACATGTCAGCAGCCACCGTATCTGCTCCCCCCAACCCACCGGCAGCCCCACTGATTAGTGCCTTCCCCTTCCTCCCTGCATCTCCCAATCAGCTGTTTCATGGTGCGCAGGAGGTTCGTGGGAGGAGCAAGGAAACAGCAGGCTCAGGGGAGGGGGTGGGAAGGAGTGGAGAGGGGGCAGGGCCTGTGGCAGAGCCAGGGGTTGAGCAGTGAGCACCCCCCTCCCGGCTCATTGGAAAGTTGGCACCTGTAGCTCCAGCCCCAGAGTCGGTGCCTATACAAGGAGCCGCATATTAACTTCTGAAGAGCGGCATGTGGTTCTGGAGCCACAGGTTGGCCACCCCTGTATTAGGCTGTGATGACGTCAGACACTACCAGTCTGGTCAGAATTTGAACCAGTGATTCAGGAATGAAAGGCCATTTCCTATTCTCAGTCCCCTGAGCCATCCAGCCTCAGGCCAAAGGGCTCCCAAGAAGAAATTAATAATGCTAATAAAAGCCAATCATGAATTTTATTACTGGTTTTGTAGGTGTATCAGGGCTAAAAGTCTGGTCCAACTTCACACCTCATTAGTCCAGCAATGTTCGGCTCAGTTTGCCTGTAAAGTCCGAGTCCATCGTCCATCTCTGCCCTGTGGTGACACTCACAGGGATTACAGAATCCCCGACAACATCTTGAACCCTGCCACTTTCATATTCTGCGCATGTTGTGGAACTTTGCATGGGCACCCCTTACTGGCTGAGCCATAAAACAGCCCGAGATGTTGAATGACGACAATTGAAGGCACGCCAGGCAGTGGGTGTAAGGCTGCTAATGCAGTGTGTCACAACATAGTCTCTTACCTGATGGTCTCTTTGACAGTGATCACGGCACCACCTCCACCAGCTATTTGAAACTGGCACAGCGGATGGAGAAACTGCATGGTTCTACCCAGGCCTGCAAACCCTTCCAGGATGGAGAGCGCCACCTTTCTCTCTGACTTCTCCAAGACCCATAATAAAATCTCCTGGCATGGTGAACTGTCAAGAAAGAGAGGCCATGACAGAGTCCATCTTCTACCATTGGCATGTTGCCTTGTAACAGACACATGGAGCAATGTCACAATGATGTTTTGTGAGCTCCAATACACAGCAAACACCATCAGAGCGAGCTGGTGGCACCGGGAAGATGGCAGGTGACCACAGACACACCTTGGAAGGTTCCTTCTGTGCAGTCTCACAGATACAGTAAACCCCAGGGAGGTGACAGTTCTTTATGTGCGCTTATAAGGCAGCTGCAATGCATCACAATGGCTTCTGCTCCTCCACAGTTCAGATGCAGAAGGATCTGGGTCGTTAAATATTTCAACCCAGCAACGAATGGATAAGCCTGACCGTGTGCCTGAAGCCTGCCTGTAGCCCCATTCAGTGAACAGAGCTATTCCTGAGCCAAGGCATCAGAGGAGGAAATTGGGAAGAGACTGAGGTGACAGATAGCCTGTAACTCAGTAATGACTGGATGAGCTCCAGCAGCTGTTTCATGACGGTGCCAGATTCTGGAAGATTGACCAGTGCTGGGCAGCTGCAGTTTGGTTACGCTTGCTGAATTCTAGGAAAGATCCAGTGCCCTGGAAGCCCCACTCTCCCTGCAGCTGGTTTAGTTTGTTGTTTTCATTCTTTACCGATGGTTGCCCCTGCACCTTTGAAATTATTAATTATGTCTTTCTGCTGGCAAAGGCTGTCTCTCCACAGAGCTTTTCGTCAAAACCTTTGTGCCCCTCCCAGTATTAGTAATGATGGAAGGGCTTGAGTAAACCTCCTGGCAACGTGTTTATCAAACTGTTGTCCAACCCTGCTTGGAGCAGGCCGAGAGGAAAGTGGCAAACACACCAGCAGCTGGTCTGCACTCATGCTGCCCACATAGTACTGGTGCTACTCCAGGGGTGGAAGAACTCAACAAAGAGCTCAGTGTCTACAAAGCTACAATGGCCAGGAAAGGAACAGGTCCTGTGCACCTCCGGGAAGAAGGAAATCAGCTCAAATGGAAAACAAATGACCTTTACTTCAAACAGCCAGTGGAGCACAATGACAAAAGCAGGTCCATATACTGGAATTTATTTAAAGTTTTCCCTGTCCCTAAATCCCACCTGCACAAAAAACACCCCACACCCAGCCAAGACCCTCGCCTCACACACACACAGCTTTCTGCTGTCCCTGGGCAACCATGATCCCTCCTTCCTACTCAGTTCCACATAGGCCAGACACTGAACTGATTAATGGCTGATCCCTAGCACCTAGCAGACTTGTCACCACTTCAAAGTACTAGTTTCTGATCTACCAGACGAGCACTGTATCTTACCACGGCAAGCCTGGGGGCGGTTCTGGTCTGCTGTGTGTGTCTGACATTCATAGTCGGGGTGAGTTTGATTCTAAACTCCTTGGGGCTGCAAGCTCGGCACAGGAGTGTCCTCTGGACACTTCCATCTCTACCCAACAATAAGGCACTAATTTCTCTGTCTTTTACAGCTGGGCACCAAGCAGGGAGGATTCCCCCACTCTAGGATACAGAGCTGTGTGCCAGGCATTAGCACTTTATCACTATGTTACCAGTAGCAGAAGAGTTTTGCCACTTACCGTAAGTGAGACACGTTCTGCTTGGTGAAACAATAGAGAGAGAAAATCACTCCCAGAGCTGGCTGCAAAGATTCCAGCAACACATCAGAGGGCTCATTCCCAACCACATACACCTATGGAGACAGAAGGGTCAAATGTCTGACTGGAGTGCAGAGGAAGGGAAGGGAAAGGTGAAAGGCATGTGCATGCCTGGTAGGGACTGATTTCTGAACGTACATGGTGCAGGTTACTGCTCCCAGCCCTTCCAATTCTGAGTCCACATCCCTTGATCACACCAGACTCCTGTTTGCTATTAAGCACTGATAGCAGCCTTCATCAGCACCATCTTCTCCAGAGTCATCTAGGAACTGCCAGAGCTAGCTACAATAGGGCTTCATGCTATTTGCCTATTACAGCCAGTTACTCAGGACAGCTATCACTCAGGGTTGGGGATTAAAACTACAGACTGCAGTATTTGAAGAGACAAGTCTTTATAAACCTAGTGACCAACATACCCAGAGTCACATCCCCATTGTTGGACAGATCAGACCCTCGAAAGCGAAGGCGGAAAGACAACTGGGCTGCTATGTGCTGAGTGAGGTATCCGAGAAGGCAGAGGGCCCGTGAGACTCAGGCTGCTGACAGGCAGCACTGTGAGGAGACTTCAGAGTGACACTCTCTCCTCCCTCCTTTTATTTCCAAAAGGCACCTGCCCAGAGCTCTATACCCCGATACATTTCAAATACCATCATAACCACTCGCAGCACCCCCAGTTACCAGCCACACAGATCACCCCACATCTCCCTTCCCTGCCCCAAAGCCCAGGGAGAGAGATCCTGAAAAATCTTACAACTGACAGGTTTGTTTTGAACTATTTCTCTAAAAACCCTCACAAGATGGCTGCGGTTATAGCAATAACTCTGGACACCCAGTGCAGAAGGCTACAAGAAACAAAAAGCTCTGATTAGTTACAGAGTTACAATTTCAGGGTGTGCACATTTCTTACAGTAAATTTCAAATTAACAGGTATGTGGGTTTGTTAAAAATGTTTTTACTGCGGAGGATGCCATGAAGAGGCAAACAAAATACCGACCCTGTTAGCAAGCTGTTTGAATGATCTCCAACTCAGCAGGCTGGGAAACTGGCTGATTGGAGGACACTGTTCCTTTAAACAAGACTATTCCTCCCGGCTCCAGATTCCCCTGGCAGCTGGAGGGCAAGCAGTTCCCAGGGTTTGCTCCAATCTCAGGGCAGACTTCCAAGTGTTGCTATTGCCTGTCAGATCCAACATGCCAGCCCAGAGCGACAGGGCAGCTTAGGTGAGGAAGGAGGAGATTCTTTGGATAATATACTGGCCTATTGTTTTGATGCAGAGGGTTTTGCCCATGCTAATCCCTGTGGAGCTGTGCTTCCTATCCAGCATCTTTGGTGTACAAAGCCTTCCTGGTGAAGCCCCAAGGAGCAATTCCCACTCTAGCATCAAATGACACTTGCGAGGCAAAAAACCTGCACGCTTGCAAGCCGAAGTCTCCACTATTAATCCCTCTGCTGTCAGGACTAAAGCACAGTGCCATAAATGAGGGATCCACCCTGCACTCCAGAGGCATTTTTATAATGAACACCAGCCACAGAGCAGCCCCCTGACTGGCCTCTGCCTCCCAGCTAGTTATAACAGATCATTACTACCCAAAATGATGCACCAATCACAGCATTTAAAACAGGGGTGGGCAAATTTTTTGGCCCAAGGGCCACATCTGGGAATAGAAATTGTATGGCGGTCATGAATGCTCACAAAATTGGGACTGGGGTGCAGGAGGGGGTGAAGGCTCTGGGGTGAGGCCAGGGGCTAGGGAGTGAGGTACGGGTGAGGGCTCCAGCTGGGGGTGCAGGCTCTGGGGCAGGGCTGGAGATAGGGGTTTGGGGTGCGAGAGGGTGCTCCGGGCTGGGATCAAGGGGTCTGGATGATGGGGATCAGGGCTGGGACAGGGGGTTGGGGACACGGGAACAGGTGCAGGTTCCAGTTGGAGGTGTGGTCTCTGGGGTGAGGCTGGTGATGAAAGGTTTGGGGTGCAGGAGGGTGCTGCGGGTGGGGATTGACGGGTTTGGAGGGCGGGAGGGGGATCAGGGCTGGGGCTGGGGAGCAGGGAGAGGCTCAGGGCATAGGCTCCGGGCAGCGATTATTGCAAGCGGCTCCAAGATGCAACAGCATATCCCTTTTCCGGCTCCTACGCAGAGGTGCGGACAGGTGGCGCTTCATGCTGCCCCGTCTGCAGGTGCCACCCCTGCAGCTCCCATTGGCTGTGGTTCCCGGCCAATGAGAGCTGGGGGAGCAGTGCTTGGGGGAGGAGTGGGCAGCGTGCAGAGCAGAGCCTATTGGCTCCTCCTACGTGTAGGAGCCAGAAGGGGTCATGCCGCTGCTTCCGTGAGCCACATGGAATGGCCCCAACCCTGCTCCCCGGCTGGAGCACCGGAGCAGGGCATGCCCCAGACCCCGCTCCCCAGCAGGAGTTCGAGGGCCGGATTAAAACAGCTGGTGAGGCAGATCTGTCCCATAGTTTGCCCACCCCTGGTTTAAAAGCTCAGACTGCCACAGCTTCTGCCAAAGATCCGATCACTAGCTTCTTGCAGTTAAACTCCATTGCTCCAGACATTCCCCTTCTAGCCCGGAGCTTGGGATTCACAAGAGAGCAGGTTCCCCTGATAGGACACATGGCTAAGCCTCAGAGCTGGCTCACTGCAGACTGGTAGCAGTCTGAGATGGGTCTGAATCTTGTTTTCTGCTAGACCCAAAGAGGCCATCTGCTGTTGTGGTCACAGCAGAGGATCAAGCACTGAGCCACTAGGGCTTTCCTGTTCCACACCTTCCTACACCAACCAGGGGGCTCTACACTGCTGCCTCTCTCACCATTAATATGGCTATGGTACTGTCTTCATCAAAGACAGGTCTCAGCACGGAATGCTCCATCTCGATCCAAGCACTGCTCTGCATACTTAGACTGTGCAGGCTGCAACTCAGGCTTCTGGCAACATGGCCATTTGCTCCTTTTACCCTCTCTATAGCATTTCATTGGGCAGATGTGACATGTGGGAAGAGGGGATGAAGACAGTAAGATACCTGCCCAAGCCTCTCTCACCACATCAGATATCTGGACATAGTTCTGCGCCAATGGATGCGGTTTACCTTTAACAACCTAAGAGAACACCACAAGGGAAGGTTAGTCCCTCTCCACAGCCATAGCCCTGAGACCTGCATTACAGACCACCACGCCCAAAGCCACCAGCGCTCCAAAAACCCCATCTGAATCCCTCGGATAGCATTCATCACAGTGGCTTTTCAGTTAAGAGGCAATCAATTCCATTGAGCAGTTTTCTAGCAGCAGCTTCAAGAACAATCAATCATTGTTGGGAGGAGTGCCACATAAGACACTGAGTCTGCACTAACCTCCCTGCCAGCTGAGATTTCTGCATTAACATTAAAGACAGTCAGTTATTGGCAAAAGCTGACAGTGACAGGCCCATTAGGGTAGGAAGCTCATGGTTCCATCAATTTTCCTGTCCTCTTGATTTTGCCTGCTCCCCCATCTCTTATAACCTGAACCAGAGTGCCCCCTGTGCTTTGGAGCAGGAAAACCATCGTGTTTCAGTGAGCTTTGGTAGCATTTGGCCTAATCACCATTAATTTTGGCCAGCTCATTCTCCTCCTCTTGATCTACACCATGCAGCAGTTGGTCTTGAAAGCACACTAGTCAATTACACTGCTTGGAAAAGATGCTGAAAAATGGGTGATGACTGATGACCAGGTTACTTGTCTGCAGTCAGGGCCGGCTCTAAGTTTTTTTGCCGCCCCTGGAATTGTGCCACCCCAAGCACGTACTTCGTTTGCTGGTGCCGGTCCTGTCTGCAGTGCTGAAATTACACAACACAGAGGAATCCACATGTTGCAGAGTAAGATGAGGGTCCCTGTCCATTGCTTCACAGTTGAATTTAAATTTAGAATTAAGCTATTACTTTTTTCCTTTGCACATGGGACAGCATCATACTTACAATGAGGATGTTACAGAATTGCTCCAAGGGAATCCAATGGGATCAGGAATCCAGAAAGCACTATACTATTGACCTCCCCCCATTCTCTGACTTCTGTCATCAAGAGAAAACGTATTGACAGTAGCAGAGGTGAAGAGAACTTCATGTTTCTTTCTCACTATTCCTTCAGTGTTTTGAGAGGTACTACCCCAGATGGAAGGAATGCATCACAAAAGAGAGGAATTACACCCAAACGTGTTTCCTGCCAAGCATGAGATAAGCATGGATGGTAAAAGCTAGGTTTTGTGGGAATTAAAATCTGTTAGCCCTCTTCCGGGAAGGTTAAAACTGGGAAACCCCTGACAGATTTCAGCTTGACAAAGACACAATATAAACGGAGATTGCTCCCAGCAGTTAGAATGAAGCTTTAGATGGAGTTTAAAGTGATTCACTTCTGTGTTTTTGGAACTACTTTCACGGCAGATCTTTTTTCATAGATTTTAGGGCCAGAAGGCAAGGCTAGATTTAGGGGCAGGTAACCCAGGTGACAGCTTAGGGGGTGCTGGGCTCGGGGTGCTGTTTTTGTTGTTAGTGGCAAAAGGGAAAATAAAACATTTAAAATAGAATGTTTCAGGTATTCCGTATATGGATTCATTTTTCACTAACTTCCTAGAATGTTCTAGACCGTTGTAGAATCTCATGGAACCTTCCAGGCTTTGAGAACTATATTTTGCTCGAACCTCCTAGAACGTTGTCAGCCATGTCCTCGTGGGTATCTAAGGGGCAGGGCGGCGCCAGTCAGTCAGTGAGATATAAGAATGAACTGAAGTTAAGTGACAGCCCAGTTGCAATATTGTAAACCTTGTTTTAGTGCGTAATTGTGAAAGTGTACATGTGTTTTAAGACTTGAGGAGTGTAAGTCGTGACCAATAAAGGACCTGTTTAATGAGATGTCTGAGATATCTATCGAACCTCTATCTACGCAACAAAAAATACTGTTACTCCTTTTGCCAGGCTTAACACGTAATGTCTGATGACTTTCTAAGACTGCTGAACACAGACTTTTGCTCTCCCTAATACTGTCCGTTTTCCTCCTTCAGGAGCTCAGTATAAGAAGCAAAAAGCTCAGTTGCAATCTAGTTTGCAGCAAGGGGCAAATATGATAGGACAATATCTGAAACAGAACAACAAAGGGTTAACATTCTAAGGCTGTCACCTACTGTAACACTATTTAATATTGGTCCACTCAATACTGGTGCACAGTTCAATCTCTTGATGTTAGTACATTTCAGTTACTCTGAAAAGTAAAATGTTTCTCTAAGCTTAGAGGAAACCATTTTTTATTTGTTTATATATGGCATGAATAAATACAGCTTTACAGATCCTAGCGTGCAAATTATCATCTTACAATGAAAGGGGTAAATCATGCATTCAACTAGTGCATCAAAGTCATGAAATGGGCTACAAATGCAAAAAACATAAGGTATTCAAAAGTTTAACAAATGGAGGGGAGGCACTAAAAACACTCCTCCCTTGGGGCACCATTCCCAGAAGGGACCATGACTCCACCTTATTTCAGCATTCAGGCTGCACTGGAGATTTTGTTCTCTTTTATAGTTTAGAATATTCATCTAAGTGGCTCAGCAGGTCCCAGACATGAAGACTGACTCCTGACAGACAGTTTTCTCTTCAATCCTCAGACAACAACTACACATATTAGAAATCCAAATTAAATACTGTACCTTGAACACATCTTCCACGCAGCGGCTGAGCTCTGCCTCTTTCACCAGCACAGTCCCTGCAGGTAAGTCTTCCATTGCCACCTCTTAAAAAAGAAAAAAGAAAAAGAAAAGAAAACAGAAAATGAGTATCAAAACTCTGCTGCCACATGCACCTTCACTACACAGCCTTCAGGAGCAGGAGTGTGACACCATCTTGGCACATTGCTACAGTACCCAAAGCAGTTTAATAGAGCAGCACTGGAACATACATGTGCAAATAGGTTATAGAATAATAGATGGAAGGAAGTGAAGAGTTAAGGGTGAAAACAGCAGTCCCCAGGTCTATTCTACAAAGTTAGGCTGACATAAGCCATCTTGATCTAGCTGCACACGTGTCTACACTTAAATTGGTCTCCAATTAATGTAAGCGCTCCATGACACTGACATAGTAACACCACCTCCCCGAGTGGTATTGAGCCATGTTGAGGCTGATTCAGCATGAGCGTAAACACTGCGCTACCTATGTTGACCCTAACAGTCCTCCAGCAGCTATCCCACAATGCCCAACACTGACCTCTCTGGTCTAAGTTGTGAACTCCACTGCCCAGGGGTCATGCAGACGGGAGGGCCCCCCACCCTCCTCTTTAAAGCCCTGCAAATTCTTGAAATGCCTTTTCCTGATTGCCCAGAATGGTGAGCACACCTAGCAACTCTCCATTATTGCATGCAACTGCCCAGCTGATCATGATGGCTACATGCTCCACACATAGAATCACAGGATAGGAAGGGACTCGAAAGATCGTCTAGTCCAGCCCCCTGCACTCATGGCAGGACTAAGTATTATCTAGACCATCCCTGAGATTCCACAACCTCCCTAGGCAATTTATTCCAGTGATTAACAACTCCAATAAGTAGCTTTCCTAATGTCCAACCTAAACCTCCCTTGCTGCAATTTAAGCCCATTGCTTCTTGTCCTATCCTCAGAGGTTAAGGAGAATAATTTCTCTCTCTCCTCCTTGCAACAACCTTTTTTGGGGAAGAATTACTTCTTGTGTCTTGCTTACATGCTCCAGCCTGGAGCAGACAGGAGATATTGGATCCCCTGAGCCTGTGCAGGCACTGCTGTGGACCAGCCATAGAAATATCAACATCTACGAGCAGATTGCACAGGGATGCAGAAAGAACCAGCAGCAGCGACACATGAAAGCGAAGGCACTGTGGCAAGCATACCAGAAGACCAGGGAGGCCAACAGTTGATCCAGTGTCAAACTACAGACCTGCCACTTTTACAAAGAGCCACATGCCATACTTGGTGGAGACACCAACAGCACCCTGCACACCACCATGGACACTTCCAAGGAGCCAAGCCATAGGCCTCTAGCCTGAAAAGCGAGGATGGGGAGGAGGAAGGGGAGGAATTGGGGACATACAACTAGGGGATTCAGTTATGCTGCAAGCCAGAGCCTGTTTGAGACTCCATCAGAGTCTAACAAGGGCCAGGGGGAGGATCCATGGGTAAGTATGTAATGTAAATTTATTTCCCATTTCAGTGATGGCGATGTTACAAGAGACACTGACTGACAAAACCACAGCAATTTTGTGCACTCAGCCATCATTAATTGGAAGTGAGAATATCTCGTAGTCAAGAATAACTTGGGTGTTGTATAAGCATACAAAATAGCTGCAGCGGCAGTTTTGCTGATAAGGATCAAAAGTAAAACTTGGAAGAACCATGAGAATGGGTTAAAGTGTGAACAGCTGGCAACAGATCTAGGGCAGTGGTCAGCAACCCGTCGATCGCGATTGACTGGTCGATACTGGGGACTCTCCCAGTTGATTTGTTATCTCCAGTGGTATAGCAGGACTGCCACTAAGGCAGGCTCCCTGCCTGCCACGGCACCACGCTGCTCCCAATAGCAGCCAGCATGCCCCTGCAGCCCTGGGGGGGGGCACAATGGTCTCTGCGCACTGCTGCCTGCCTACAAGCACCACCCCCTCTGCAGCTCCCATTGGCCAAGAACGGGGAACTGTGGCCAATGGGAGGTTTAGAGACAGTGCCTGCAGAGAGGGTCAGCACGCAGAGCCACATGCCCCCTGCACCCCACCCTCGCGGGGGCTGCAGAGATGCATTGGCCCCTTCCATAGGGTGACCAGATGTTCCGTTTTTAAAGGGACAGTTCTGTTTTTTTGGGTCTCTCTCTTATATAGGCGCCTATTAACCCCCACCCCCATCCCGTTTTTTCACAGTTGCTATCTGGTAACCCTATGCTTCCGAAAGCAGCGTGGGGCCGAGGCAAGCAGGGAGCCTGCCTTAGCCTTGCTGCACTTCCAACTGGGAGCTGCCTGCGGTAAGTGCCGCCCAGTGGGAGGCTGAATTCTAACCCCCAGCCCTGATTCCCCTCCTGGAGCCAGCACCCTTCACCCCCTCCTGCACCCTGAACCCCCTGCCCCAGCCCTGACCCCCTTTTCAGAGCCAGCACCCTGTACCCCCTCCTGTACCCCAGCACCCTGCCCCATCTCAAAGCCCCACCTTGCATACAAATACCCACCTAGAGCTTGCACTCCTCACCCCCTCCTGCACCCCAACTCCCTGCCCAAGGCTCAGCCCAGAGCCTCCTCCCACACTGCGAACCTCTTGCCCCAGCTCAGAGCCCGCACGCCCTCCCAAACCCCAACCCCCATCCCCAGCCCGGTGAAAGTGAGAGAGGGTGGGGGAGAGCAAGCAATAGAAAGAGGGGGGAATGGAGTGAGCTGGGCTTTGGGGAAAGAGCAGGGCAGATCCTGGGTTGCCCTTAAATTCAAAAAGTGATCTTGGGCGTAAAGAAGTTGGAGATCCCTGATCCAGGTGTTCCTGATTATGAGGTTTTGCTGATGTCAGGCTAGGAGCTGCTTGCTGATGACAGGAAAATTGATTGTTTGCAAGGGTTACTATGAGTTATGCGCTTTGTTTTGGGCAACCTATAAAAACATATGTCAGAATATGTAAATTGGAGAAGCTTTCCTGCTTGCTCAGAGGCTGACAACACACTCCCCAGCAGCTGGGAGGAAGGGTGGCCACCAGAAACCTGCCACTGACGGCTCAACACCACCTCAGACTTCAGAAGTAGCAGAAGCCCTGCCCCGTGAGTCATTTAACAGTGTGGTAGAGATTGAATAAAGCACTGCAGAACATCATGTAGCCTCTGATAGCAGGTGACTTAGCACAGGAAGGTACCATCCGTCTCACTAGCACTGCCACACTAGAAACAGACTTCTCTCCTCACACCACTTCCCACAGCGAAAACCAGGCCTCCATGCACGAAGGGGACTGATTTCTGTGCACTGATTTCAGAGAAGGAAGTCATTCCTCAAACCTCTTAAGAATGGAACATATGTAGCTATCATGGGGTGGAATTAGAATCTGAGACGCGTGTCTCAAGTACAATCCACCCAGCTGTTCCTTAAGCAGCACAACCACAAAGAGGCAGAGGTCTGGGCAGGCTATAAAAACAAAGTGTTCCTGGACCAATGCCTCTTTCTATATGTTCCAGTTTGAGCCTAGACACTGAGCAGCCAGCTAGCCAATCAAGAGGAACCCTTGATGGAAGGACCAGGACCCTGGATCTGCAGAGATTACTCCATGGGATTTGCTTCAGGGCAATAAGCCCACAGATGCATGACAGAAAGAGAAACTCATCTTCCCTTTTCAAGGGAGAGGTTTTGCCTGATATGTTACAGGATCACATGACCAAGAGAGATGGACCGTTACCTGCCATATCCCAGCATTGGAGAAGTGGTGCTAGCATGGGATGGAGCAAATATTTCACTGCCAGCTGAGGATGTTCTCTGGCCATGGTTAGAAGAGCCGTGGTGGCAACTCTCTGGAACTGGTGTGTTGTCAACTTCTCCTGAATATGCAGTAAGTCTAGAATCTGGAATGTAAATTACACATACAACACAGGTCAAGAAACAAAGAGAGCAGCTAACTTCTAGCCAACAAATGAGAATGAGGAGCCCTATTAACTTCAATTCAACTGAGCGCAATGCATGAGGAGGCATCTCAGCTATGAGTCTGGCAGAGGCAGGGCTCCTCCACAGTATGTGCTGCCGTGAAGAGTGGGGGAGGAAATATGGGAATTTTTCTGAGATGAGCTAGAACACCAACACCTGCAGCAATTTTGGGGGCAAGGGCTGAGAAGAAGCAAGAGCTCCATGGGGGAGCATTTCTTAAATTCTAGTAACTTTTCATAGCTTGGGCAGCGTTGCCTAGTGAGAAGGCATCAGGCTCCAGGGGTCTATTCCAGACTATTTCCTGACTGTACAGTCTTGGACAGATCTCCTAAACTCTCTGCACATCAGCTTACCCTCTGAAGTGGGGTAATGCTTCACAGGCTTGTTTAAGGTTTAATACACATTTACAAAGGGATTTGAGACCCTTAAATGAAAGAAGATACAAGAAGAGCATGTGAGTCACAAAGAGAGAAGGCAGTTTGGCCAGCTAGGATACTCATGTTGAAGACATGTCATCAAGGAAACACAATGGCCCATGGACAGTGATCAGCAAGAGAAATGCTCAGGAGGACACAGTAAAAGTAAAAGAGAAATCGTTTGACTTATCAGCTAAAACAAATGCCTATCAGCCTAGGACAGAAAGAGCCTGTAACCGAGCCACATGTTCTCCCCTATACTGGAGTGTGGGGCTCCTCTGTTGGGTTACCCCATGGTCAGAGCTAGAACTGCACATAAAATGCAGGGTAATTATTGCTAACTTATGCTAGCAGGTGGATCTCATTAGCTCCAAGGCTGTAAGACGGGCAGTAATTTGGAGTTTCTCTAGGGCTACGTCTTCACTACCTGCCATATCGGCGGGTAGCAATCGATTGCTCGGGGATCGATATATTGCGTCTCATCTAGACACGATATATCGATCCCCGAATGGGCTTGTATCGATTCCGGAACTCCACCAACCCCAACGTAGTTGCGGAGTCGACATGGGGAGCCACGGACATCGATCCCGCGCCGTGAGGACGGTGAGTAATTCGATCTTAGATACTTCGACTTCAGCTATGTTATTCACATAGCTGAAGTTGCATATCTGAGATTGATTTTCCCCTGTAGTGTAAACCAGCCCTCTGACGGAGGGAACTAGGAGCTAAGACAGAAGAGTTCCTGAAAGGTGAAAGCTGAAGCTCATGTTTTTTTATTACTTTGGTTATTTAAGGAGCACATAAAGCCAAATCCTGGAAAGGGGATAAGTTTAGATCAGGGCTAGGCAACCTATGGCACACCTGCTGAAGGCGGCACACAGGCTGATTTTCAGTGGCACTCACACTGCCCGGGTCCTGGCCACCAGTCCGGGGGGGGCTCTGCATTTTAATTTAATTTTAAATGAAGCTTCTTAAACATTTTAAAAACCTTATTTACTTGACATACAACAATAGCTTAGTTCTGTATTATAGACTTATAGAAAGAGCCCTTCTAAAAATGTTAAAATGTATGACTGGGACGCAAAACCTTAAATCAGAGTGAATAAATGAAGACTCGGCACGACTTCTGAACAGTTGCTGACCCCTGGTTTAGATGATCTATGGTGTGTACACACATGGCAGGGTGGGAATTTCTCCTGTTTACAGATCCCCAGTCAAATCTTCTCCAGTTCGGCTCTAGTTCTGTACTGGATCACACTCACAACAATACCATGCCGCACGCTATCCCCTAGTTAGGGAGGCAATGGTATTTCATACTGAGGGACCATGGGCTAAGCACATAATCCCCTGCTCATAGGCACTGCAGGCATGCTCTAGTGAGAATGGGGAGTGAAGGGCATACCTGTGGGCACACCTGTCGATAGTAATCCTCCAGGGACAGAGATTGCTGAGGACAGGAGGCCAAGATCCTAGCAACCATGTCACACTTTCTCCAATCTGCAGCTGCTGCTTCAGCGCCGCTGCCACCAGCTGAAAGCAAAGGAGAGCAGGACACAGACCCCATTAGACTTGGGCTTTCCCAGGTTTTTTCCTAAAGCGAGACACTTAAGGCTAAAAGTCCGATTTTTGTTTTTAACAATCTCCTCAGCACAGGTGTTTTTCAGGTGACTGCCCTGCTGCTTTGGAGAAAGGGAACAATGTGTTATCAAAGGCCTTGGACTCCAGCAGCCAATTCCCACCCACAAGCATAACAGCCAAGCACTAAAGGCAGGTGCTGATCTCAAGACCCTCTCAGAGAGCACAGCACAAGACTCTGACCACCCTAGCCAGGGTTCTGGGAGTGCAGGCTATGGAACACAAGTCCCTGATGTCATGTTCACCTAGTCTTGGTGAGAAACCCCTTCCTGAGCTAACTGGCAGGCCTTGAGATCCCAAACCCTATTGGGTGTGGAATCGACCTCACTCCTCTCCAGATCATTATGATTTACTAACACAGAGCACTGCTCCCGTGCACCAATGCCCTTTACAGAAATAAGCGCTAATAAAAAAATCAATAATACAGATCTTTAAACACAAACTTACTCTTCACAAGAGCAAGGAACTGGCATTTCATATACACAGTTATTTCTGCTCTAGGTTTTGTCATTTTATTTATATTTTGTCAATAACTGTAGACGTTTCCAGTCCCAGAACCCAGAAATGTAACAACGCACCCTGACAAAAGGAATCTTGAAGTTCAGGAGCTCGGTACTCCCTTTTTAAGACCAGAAGCAATTATAACTCGTGCGTGTGTGTGTGTGTGTGTGTGTAAGTTAGTCTAATAAGAGGAAATCTCTTATGGGAGGGTCCCCATAATGCTATTCCAGCTTGTTATTTCATCGGATGGGAAGATCTCTGACCCACTCTGGAAGTCTCGTTTCACTCATAATCTGTGAACCAGAAATGACAGTGTCTGAGCAACACACTTACTTCCTGCTCCCTCCATGATGCCCCGGACAACAGCCTGAACCCCACTGGGTCTCATCAGCCTCTCTGAGAGCAGCTGTCCGCAGAGACGCCGAAGCCAAGCTGGGGCTTGGGCAAGCGGCTGCTTCACCTCTTGTCCAGGGAACTGCAGGCCCTGAAAGGATACGAAGAGGGGGATTGGAAATGTATTTTCTTTAGAGAATGGTGCCAGCACTCACAGATGTGCAAAACTACATGCTCTCTGTTCTGTAGGGCTTTGATCTGTATGTGATGGCAGGAACACAACACAGAGGGGAATTTTCTATAAATCACTTCACCACCTAATGGCACCAAAATAATTAGGGTTTAATTAGGTGGGCTGAGTATCCCAGGAGCCTCTCCTCCATGCAGGGATTTCTTTCCCTAAATTACAGTCTCCTGGCGTTACACATCAGCTTTGACTCTCTCACTACCAGTGATACACACAGGGGGTTCTCAGTATGATTCAGGGCTCATTGCATTCAAGAGGAGAGCAAGACCAACTCCAGTGACTGCTGGGCACAGTAATAAAGCAACTGTGCTAAGAAGACAGACAATACAAACTATAGGTTATGTGGTCAAGAAAAGAAACACAACCCCAGTGTGCCTCAGTACTAGGACAGATGCTGTTCCAGTAGAAATGGAAGTGCCATCTAGAGTGTGCAATCCTAGAAATCATGCAGTCTGCATGGACAGCGTTTGCTGTCAGCTGCCATATCAATAGTGGAAAAGGCAGGTGTATGTTTGCTTTACTGAGAAAGTAGCTCGGGGGATTCTCTCACCTTTCTCTTTACAAGGCAGCCCTCACTTCCATGTTAAACAGCTACATTAAACACATAGAGTATTTATGGAAGAAGAAAGATCAAATAAGAACGAATCAGATTCAAGGCTACTGGCAACCCAGGTCAGAACTGATCAGAAATGTCCAGCTGCTTTATTTAATGAGATCTGACACCCCGAATCCTTCAACGGACTGTTCTTTCATGTTGCTTTAACCACTCCAGAGGGAGAGGAGCAACCTCCATCCTGGACAGCAGCTTTCTTTAATGAGCTGCTGCCTTCCCTTTAAGCCTGCAGTGCTAAGTGAAAACAGACGCAGCTCAAATTTATCAACTTTGATAAACAAACTTAAATAGATGGATCAGCGTAACACTACACAGTTAGAGCACAAGAATACTGCTGACACTATACAGAAAAGCAATTAGAAAGTGTATTTAAAGAACTCCATAAAGATTCTTAAAAGGAAAATCTAATATTCTCCTTGCCGGTAAATCTAGCAGTATAAGCCAAGCGTTTCTGAACACACAATTCCAATTTAGGGGCAATACTGTGCCGTGCATTAGTCTTTTAAGACCAAGGCCAGGTCTACACTACAGCGTTAAATCGATTTAACGCTGTAACCGTCCACACTACAAGGCACTTAAAATCAATTTTAAGGGGTCTTAAAATCAATTTCTGTACTCCAGCTAAACGAAAGGAGTAAACCTAAAATCGATATTACTAAATCGATTTAGGGTTAGTGTGGACGGATATCGAAGTTATTGGTCCTATTCTTTTACTGAGTTACCCAGAGTGTGGACGTAGGCCAAGACTCAGATTTCTCGTTTCACCAGATGTGGTACACTGAATTCCTGACAGCAACATTGTTCTCAGCCTATGTCCACACTACAGCTTTAAATCGATATTAGTAAAATCGATTTTATAAAACAGGTTTTATAAAATCGATTTTACGCGTCCACACTAGGGCACATTACTTCGGTGGTGTGCGTCCATGGTCCCAGGGTACCATCGATTTCCGGAGCGGTGCACTCTGGGTAGCTCAGTAAAAGAATAGGACCAATAACTTCGATATCCGTCCACACTAACCCTAAATCGATTTAGTAATATCGATTTTAGGGTTACTCCTTTCGTTTAGCTGGAGTACAGAAATCGATTTTAAGACCCCTTAAAATCGATTTTAAGTGCTTTGTAGTGTGGACGGTTACAGCGTTAAATCGATTTAACGCTGTTTAAATCGATTTAACGCTGTAGTGTGGACCTGGCCTCAGTGTGCTGAATTCCCCTGGTTCTCCCAGTTTACAGCCCCACAGAGCACCCTGAAACATGGCCTAGTTTAAATTGCTACATGGAGGAAAGACATGCATCTAGCTGCAATGCCTCTGTTCATTTAAAGCCAAATAACAGTCTTTTCCCAGAGGTCCTGTACAGATTGAAATCAGGAATTGGATATTTGCTCAAGTTAGTGCCACACAGTCTGAAGAGAAAGCAATGTCTGTTTTGCCAGAGTGACATAGGAAAGTTACAGGACAAGACACTTCACCAGAAGGACAGTCATGTTGAAGCTTGATAGAATACAAACCGAACTGGTGCTGTAATGGCTTTGTCGGAAGCCAATGGTATATACACAAACTCCGAGGAGTTCTAGGGCAAAGCACCCCTAACCCGATGAACAAAGCATTGGCAGGAACTCCTATTTACTATTCATAGAGCACCCAAGGCGTACAAGGTGTTTCACTGAACAATTTTTTTGCAAAGAAGGAAGTGTGGTGCTGTAGTCAGTTTGTGGAATTGACAAGCTCTGTATCCTAGCTGCAAGGGTAAATGCACAAAAATTAACTTATTCAAGTTATGGCTCTCACAGCAATTCTGCTTTATTGCAGGCATCACAAGTAGGATTTTTATTACTATTTTATGCCATAAACATGTATGTTCAGTGTGACAGAATCACTGCTGCTGTAGGAGCCACAATTTTGCTGATTTTTGCGCATTTATAGTCTAATCCATAATGTTTTATTAACATATTTTTGCATTATTCATGACTAGTAAGATAGCCAAGTTTCTAGGACAAATAGCCCAGCCAATCTCAGAGTGGAGAAGTAGCCGTCAGTGCGTATTTAGCACAAATTCAGCTGGTTTGTCAGGAAGCATATAAACCACCACAATGAGCCAGATTCATCCCTGCTGACACAGCATTATACTTGGTGAAGCAACACAGCAAGGATGGATCCATGGCACCATCTTCTCTAGGGAACACGCTTCTGTGCTTCTATTATGTTTTCAAGAAAACAGATTCACTCCTAGTATGTAGCTTGAGTGAAAATAAAACAAAGCTTCCAAATGCAAGTCTCTGCAGCAAATTCCAAGCCCCATATCTTCATCCCACTAGTCAGACAGGTAGCTAGGAAATCACAGTTTAATGCTCTAGCACAGGGGTGGGCAAACTACAGTCCAGGAGCCACATCTGGCACGTCAGACTTTTAATCCGGCCCTCGAGGTCCCATTGGGGAGCGGGGTTGGGGGCTTGCCTCACTCTGCACATGCCATGGTTCCCAGAAGCAGCAGCATGTCCCCCATTCAAATCCTACATGTAGGGGCAGCCAGGGGGCTCCGCACACTGCCCCAGCCTTAAGTGCTAGTTCTGTAACTCCCACTGCCTAGGAGCTACAGCCAATGGGATCTGCAGGGGCAGCACCTGTGGACAGGGCAGTGTGCAGAGTAACCTGGCTGCCCCTACATGTAGAAGCCAGAGGGGCTGCTTGAGATAAGCACCGCCTGGAGCCTGCACCCCTGACCCATCCCCCTGCTCCAGCCCTGATCACTCTCCTGCCCTCCGAACCCCTTGGTCCCAGCCTCAAGCATCCTCCTGCACCCCAAACCACTCATCCCCAGCCCCATCCCAGAGCCTGCAACCCCAGCAGAAGCCCTCCTCCCACCCCCCATACTCCAACCCCCAGCCCAGAGCCCCCTCCCACACCCTGAACTCCTCATTTCTGGCCCCATCCCAGAGTCTGCAGCCCCAGTCAGAGTCCTCACCCCCTCCTGCACCACAACTCCCAATTTTGTGAGCATTCATGGCCCATCATACAATTTCCATACCCAGATGTGGCCCTCAGGCCGAAAAGTCTGCCCAGCCCTGCTCTAGCATATCATATTCCAGCTCCTGTACCACTGAAAGGCGCAGGCACTGAAGACAGCCTCACGAGTCAGATTCCCTTCCCCTGCCCAGCTACAGAACCAGTTGGCAGCCTCGGTACCTGTTTGGATCCACCCTGGAGAACAAGCAGTTCCCGGACCACTAGGGGTTGGTAGACTCGATCCAAGACACTCTTCAAGGCCTCCCTGCAGTGGGTTCGCTGCTCTTCTGTAAGGCCCTGAAAAATACCAGGTCTCTGTGCTGGAATATTAATACAGTGCAGGCAAACAGTAAAGCAGCATAGGGTAGGTATTTCGCTAGGTTCTGGCTCCCTCTACTGGACCATTAGCAACTTATAAGACGTTGATTGGGAAATATCCAGGTGGGCATCTAGAGACCATTCTAAATTCTTTTTGACACAGGGTGTTTTTTAGTCAAGGCAAATATAAACAAAAACTGTTCAGGAACAACTGCTACCCGGGAACTGCCACACACACACAAAGAATAAACACACAAAACAACCCTGCAAGAGTAAAAGCAATGCAGGCAGAAGTCCATCAGAGTGGGGTCTATCCTGTTTATTACACCGAATGCAGTGATTACTTGCCTTCCGGACAGATGGTGTATGTACATTTGGTGCAAGCAGTTTGCGGCTCTCAGAGACCCAAGATGAGCTTTTGAGATGAGAGTTTCTGAACTGGAGGAGCTAAGAGACAGTGAGATACATATGAGACTTTGCGGGACAAAGGCCTGAGCTACAGTACAGTTAGGTTGACATAAGACAGCTTACCTTGGCCTAACTCTGTAAGTGTCTACACTAGAATGTTGCACCCGCTGATGTACGATGCCCACTACGCTGACCTAATAATTCCACCTCTGCAAGAGGCGTAGTACTCAGGTCGATGTAGTAGGGTGAGACAGTGTCTGTGTAGCCACTGCATTACTTACATTGCCTGTTGGCTGTCGGCCCAGCATGGGACTCACAGCTGGAGCCCTGCCAGCACAGAGCCCTACTGTCGGGTGGCTGCCAACCTGGAGCCCCGCTTCTACCTCCCAGTGAGGGATTGGGTAGGGGGGAGGAGGAAGGAGCCCAGGCTTGGCCTCTCCTCTGCACCCATCCCACACTGGCAGGTGGCCGCGGGGCTCCGGGTTGTCAATCCCTCCTCCCATGTGTCAGCCCTGGCTGCAGAGCTTACAATGGGAACATCCCACCCACACCCCAAGGTTGACAGTCTAAGATGCAAGACCCGCCCCAGGCTCAATTTCACAGAAAGGAGCCTACCAGCAGTGAAATTGACATTCTTGTCAGTTTCACAGCTGCTATTATTTCACCTTTCCTCTCTGGCTCTGGTTGTCAGGAGTGGGCAGGAGTCCAGCTGACAGCCAGAGAGGAAAGGTGAAATAATAGCAGCCGTGAAACTGACAAGAATGTCAACTGTGAAATGGAACCCTGTGCCTGGCTCACAATTGGCACTGTCACCCCTGTGGCAGGAGGAGGGCTCCAGCTGTGAACTCTGTGTGGCTATCAGTGCCCCAGAATGCCCCACTTCAGTCACTGCAAGTGCTCCTGGTGAGGATGCACACCACCGGCAAAAGGAAGGTAGTGTGAACACCAACAGCCGATTTAATTACTGTGCTGGCTGCAGGTCGACCTACTTTTGTAGTGTAGACAAGTTCAAAGTAAAGCGGTTCCACCCCTCACTATGACAGCCTCTGTGTTGCTTAGGAGGAGGAAAGTCTCAGGGAAGGGAACATCAAGCTGGAGCGGAGGGAACCAATCCCACAGCTGGGACCCTCCTTCCAGATGATGTCATAGTATTCTTTCACACTGAGGATACCTTTCTGGGGTAGAGCACCCCTGTTATTAGGAAGAGGCAGGTAATAGTAATGGGGGATTTGATTATTAGAAATATAAATAGCGGGGTTTTGACGACCAGGAGAACCCTATGGTGAATTGTCTGCTGGGTGCAAAGGTTGTGGACCTCTCAAGACATTTAGACAGTTTTATGCATAGTGTTGGAGAGGAGCAAAGTCCAGGATTTCCATGGTAGCATTCTCTGAAATGTTTCCAGTGCCACATGCAGGGCCAGTTAGACAGACAGAACTACAGGATCTCAATGAGTGGATGAGACAATGGTGTTCGGAGGCGGGATTTAGGTTTATTAGGAACTTGGGAATCTTTTGGGAAAGGAGAAGCCTATACAGGAAGGATGGGCTCCACCTAAACCAAAATGGAACAAGACTGCTGGTATGTAAGATTAAAAAGGTCATAGAGGAGTTTTTAAACTAAGGAGTGAGGAAAAGTGATAGGTGCAGAGTAGCACATGGTTCATACATCCTGCATGGGAGGATTTATTAAAGGGAATATTCCATATCCTAGTAAAGAGCAGAGGATAGAAGTAGACAAAGTATAGGTAGGAACTGAAGAGAGACACCAAAGAAGAGTCCCATTCAATTACATCACTCAAAGGCAGACTAATTTTATAAGTGCTTAGATACAAATGCAAGAAGTCTAAACAGTAAGATGGGTGAACTTGACCGTCTGGTATTAAATGAGGATACTGATATAATGGGAATCACAGAAACTTGGTAGAATGATGATAATCAATGGGATCTGGTAATATCAGGTTACAGAATACATAGGAATGTGAGAGTGGGTCACACTGGTGGGGGAGTGGCACTATATGTAAAAGAAAGCATAGAGTCAAATACAGTAAAAGTCTTAAATTAATTAAAACAGTACCTTAGAACCTCTATGGACAGAAGTTCCATGCTTGAATAATAAGAATACAGCAACAGGAATATACTACCAACCACCTGACCAGGATGGTGACAATGATTGAGAAATGCTCAGGGAGATTAGAGAGGCTACCAAAACAGAAGACCCAATAATAATGGGGGATTTCAACTATCCACATATTGACTAGGAACATGTCACCTCAGAAATAAAATGTCTAGACACCAGTAACAGCTGCTTCTTGGAGCAGCTAGTCCTGAATCCCACAGGGAAAGAAGCAATTCTTGATTTAGTCCTAAGTAGGGGACAGGATCTGCTCCAAGAAATGAATATAGCTGAACTGCTTGATAATAGTGACGATAATGTAATTAAATTTAACCTTCTTGTAGGGGGGAAAATACCAAAGAAACCCACCACAGTAGCATTTAGCTTATAAAAAGAAAGTCCTACACAAAAATGAGGAGGCTATTAAATGGAAATTCAAAGGAACAGTCACAAGAGTGAAATGCCTGTAAGCTGCATAAAAACTTTATAAAAACACAGTAATAGAGACCCAAAATAAATGTATACCTCAAATGAAAGAAAAACAGTAAGAGGACCGAAAAAAATGCCAGCCCGGCTAAACCGAGTCAAAGAAGAGATTCGAGACAAAAAGACATCCTTTAGAAATTGGAAATCAAATCCTGCTGAGGACAATAGAAAGAAACACAAACTCTGGTAAGTCCAGGCAGGCCAAAAAAGAATTTGAAGAACAGCTAACCAAAGACAAAAGATAACAACAAACATTTTTTTAATTACATCAGAAGCAGGAAGCCTGGCAAACAATTAGTGGGGGCCACTGAATGAGCAAGGCACTAAAGGAGCACTCAAGGAAGACAAGGCTGTTACTGAGAAACTAAATAAATTCTTTGCATGGGTCTTCACTGCAGAGGACGTGAGGGAGATTCCCACACCTGAGTTATTCTTTTTAGGTGACACATCTGAGGAACTGTCCCAGATTGCAGTGTCAGTAGAGATGTTTTGGGAACAAATTGATAAATTAAACAGTAATAAGTTGCCAGGAACAGATGGGATTCACTCAAGAGTTCTGAAGGATCTCAAATATGAAATTGCAGAACTACTAACTGTGGTGTGTAACATCTCACTTAAAACAGCCTCTGTACCAGATGACAGGCAAACAGCTAATGTAACGCCTATTTTTAAAAAAGGCTCCAGAGGAGATCCTGGCAATTACAGGCCAGTAAGCTTCACTTCAGTACCGGGCAAACTGGCTGAAACTTAGTAAAGAACACAATTATCAGACAGGTAGGTGAACACAATATGTTGGGAAAGAGTCCGCCCAGCTTTTCAAAAGGGAAGCCACACCCTATCAATCTCTTACAATTCTCTGAGAAGGTCGACAAACATGTAGACAAGGGTAATCCAGTAGATATAGTGTATTTTAGACTTTCAGAAATCCCTTGACAAGGTCCCTCACCAACTGCTCTTAAGCAAAAGAGGTAGTCATGGGATAAGAGGGAAAGTCCTTTCGTGGTTCAGTAAATGGTTAAAACCTATGGAAAAAAGGGTAGAAATAAATGGTCAGTTTTCCTGGTGATGAAGGGTAAATAATCGTGTCTCCCAAGGATCTGTACTGGAACCAGTGCTGTTCAACATATTCACAAACAATTTGGAAAAAGGGGGTAAAACAGCAAGGCGGCAAAGTCTGCACACAATACA
Source organism: Gopherus evgoodei (assembly GCF_007399415.2). NCBI lineage: Eukaryota > Metazoa > Chordata > Testudines > Testudinidae > Gopherus > Gopherus evgoodei. Next base: position 41,206,174 of record NC_044333.1, on the reverse strand, counting down.
AAAGTATCAAGATAGTCAAGTCTAAACCAGATTGCTAAGAGTTACAAAAAAGAGTTTCACAAAACTGAATGACTGGGCAACAAAATGGCAGATTAAATTCAGTTTTGATAAATGCAAAGTAATGCACATTGGAAAACTTAATCCCAACTATAAACACACATTGATGGGGTCTAAATTAGCTGTTGCCACTCAAGAAAGAGATCTTGGAGTCTTTGTGGACAGTTCTCTGAAAATATTCTGCTCAATGTGCAGCAGCAGTCCAAAAAAGCGAATAGAATAGAATAGGAAACATTAGGAAAGAGATAGATAATAAGGCAGAAAATATCATAATGCACTCCATAAATCCATGACATGCCTTCAATACCACACCTTCAATACTGCACACAGCTCAGCTGCCCCATCTAAAAAGAGATATATTAGAATTGGAAAAAGTACAGAGAAGGGCAACAACAATTATTAGGAGTACAGAATAACTTCCATTGAGAAGAGATTAAAAAGACTTCAGTTTAGAAAAGAAACGATTAAGAGAGGGATATGATAGAGGTCTATACAATCATGAATGCTATGGAGAAAGTGAATAAGGAAGTGTTATTTACCCCTTCACATAAAACAAGAACCAGGGGTCACCCATTAATAGTTTTAAAACAGACAAAAGGAAGCACTTCTTCACACAACACACAGTCAGCCTGTGGAAGTTGTTGCCAGGGGATGTTGCGCAGGTCAAAAGAATAACTGGGTTCAAAAAAGAATTAAATAAAGTTCATGGAGGACAGGTCCATCAATGGCTACTAGCCAAGATGGTCAGGGATGCAGCCCAATGCCATAGGTGTCCCTAAGCTTTTGACTGCCAGGTGCTGGGACTGGACAACAGTGGATGGATCACTCCATAAACTGCCCAGTTCTCTTCACTCCCTCTGAAGCCTCTGGCACTGGCCACTGTCAGAAGACAGGATACTGAGCTAGATGGAGCACTGGTCCATCCCAGTATGACCACTCTTATGTTCTCATGACAGGATCAGATTTGAGGTTCAGCTAGCCCAGTATCCTGTCTAGGACAGTTACTGGTACCAGTTGCTTCAAAGGAAGGTGCAAGACACCACACAGAAGGCAGACATGGGATAATCTGTCCCCCAAGGAAGGTCTCATCTTGCTCCCTGAAGCACAGGGTTTTATGTCCCTTCTAGACAGTTGTCTTTGCCCCAGAAAAATGGAAGCTACAGGATGGGGCCTGTATGCAAAATGAAGGCAGGAAATTCTGATCAGAACACACACCTTTAGTTGCTTCAGTGGCCTGGCTTGCTCCCTCTTTCCTTTGGTTGGGCAGAATCCAAGCTGGCACAGACCTGCGATGAGATCCCCAAGGTGGCGGGTAAGGATGAGGCTGCCCAAAGATGGGTGCTGTGCAATCTGCAGCAGTGCAGTACAGCTGGCATAGAGCCGATGCAGAGTATTGGGGGCAGTGCTGGGAGATACCACATCCTGAACAACAGCACTGAACTCTGTCCTGTGCTTCAGCGGGATTCCAACCCCGGGCAAGAGATATGGACAAAGGCCCAAGGTAATCACAAACTGTAATGCAGACTGAACAGTCTTCTGCTGGGAGATACTGAGCGTGTCAGGGCTGAGAGCAGGAGCAGCTTCAGCAGTCCTAGGGTTTGGTTTGGCTGGATGATAAGCAGCAGCTAGGAGGATCATGCACTTTTTCAAACTCAGCAGCAATAGCAGGACTTGACAAGTAAAACTCCAGGTCACATCTGTAGAGCTTTCTAGCCAAGCAGCCTGCTCTCTGACTTCAGCTCTCAGGCTCCGCAGTTCATTCCACTGGGGATCCTGACCAAGCTTTTCCTCTAAAGCAGCCAAGTTGGAGTTTAAGGTTTCGAGCAGAGCTGCATGTTTTGCCATCTGGAGAGAACCTGTATCTGTTCCTAAAAGGGAACACAAATAGGTCAAGCACAGTACAAGGATTGCAAGAGCGGAGCACCTGCCCTCCACTAAGCCATATAATGTCCCTCCTTAGCTGCTATTATTAGCAGGACCTCACAGAAGAAACGGTGGTAGGGGACAACCTTGGTTCGAGTGATCATGAGCTAATTCAGTTTAAACTAGATGGAAGGATAAACAAAAATAGATCTGGGACTAGGGTTTTTGACTTCAAAAGGGCTAACTTTAAAGAATTAAGGAAATTAGTTAGGGAATTGGATTGGACTGAAGAACTTGTGGATCTAAATGCGGAGGAGGCCTGGAATTACTTTAAGTCGAAACTGCAGAAACTAACAGAAGCCTGCACCCCAAGAAAGGGGGGAAAAACCATAGGCAGGAGTTGTAGACCAACCTGGATGAGCAAGCATCTCAGAGAGGTGATTAAGAAAAAGCAGAAAGCCTACACGGAGTGGAAGATGGGTGGGATTAGCAAGGAAAGCTATCTTAGTGAGGTCAGAACGTGTAGGGATAAAGTGAGAAAGGCTAAAAGCCATGTAGAGTTGGACCTTGCAAAAGGAATTAAAACCAATAGTAAAAGGTTCTATAGCCATATAAATAAGAAGAAAACAAAGAAAGAAAAAGTAGGACCGCTAAACACTGAGGATGGAAAGGAGGTTACGGATAACCTAGGCATGGCCCAATATCTAAATAAATACTTCGCCTCAGTCTTTAATAAGGCTAATGAGGAGCTTAGGGATAACGGAAGGATGACAAATGGGAATGAGGATATGGAGGTGGATATTACCACATCTGAGGTAGAAGCCAAGCTTGAACAGCTTAATGGGACAAAATCGGAGGGCCCAGATAATCTTCATCCAAGAATATTAAAGGAACTGGCACATGAAATTGCAAGCCCATTACCAAGAATTTTTAATGAATTGGTAAACTCAGGGGTTGTACCGTATGACTGGAGAATTGCTAACATAGTTCCTATCTTTAAGAAAGGGAAAAAAGTGATCCGAGTAACTATAGGCCTGTTAGTTTGACATATGTAGTATGTAAGGTCTTGGAAAAAATTTTGAAGTAGAAAGTAGTTAAGGACATTGAGGTTAATGGTAATTGGGACAAATTACAACATGGTTTTACAAAAGGTAGATCGTGCCAAACCAACCTGATCTCCTTCTTTGAGAAGGTGACAGATTATTTAGACAAAGGAAATGCAGTAGATCTAATTTACCTCGATTTCAGTAAGGCATATGACACGGTTCCACATGGGGAATTATTAGTCAAATTGGAAAAGATGGGGATGAATATGAAAATTGAAAGGTGGATAAGGAACTGGTTAAAGGGGAGACTCCAACGGGTCGTACTGAAGGGTGAACTGTCAGGCTGGAAGGAGGTTACTAGTGGAGTTCCTCAAGGATCGGTTTTGGGACCAATCTTATTTAACCTTTTTATTACTGACCTTGGCACAAAAAGCGGGAATGTGCTAACAAAGTTTGCGGATGACACAAAGCTGGGAGGTTTTGCTAACACAGAGAAGGACCGGGATATCATACAGGAAGATGTGGATAACCTTGTAAACTGGAGTAATAGTAATAGGATGAAATTTAATAGTGAAAAGTGCAAGGTCATGCATTTAGGGATTAATAATAAGAATTTTAGTTATAAATTGGGGACACATCAGTTGGAAGCAACAGAGGAGGAGAAGGACCTTGGAGTATTGGTTGATCACAGGATGACTATGAGCTGCCAATGTGATATGGCCGTTAAAAAAGCTAATGCAGTTTTAGGATGCATCAGGCGAGGTATTTCCAGCAAAGAGAAGGAGCTGTTAGTACTGTTATATAAGGCACTGATGAGACCTCATCTGGAATACTGTGTGCAGTTCTGGTCTCCGATGTTTAAGAAGGATGAATTCAAACTGGAACAGGTTCAGAGATGGGCTACTAGGATGATCCGAGGAATGGAAAACCTGTCTTATGAAAGGAGACTCAAAGAGCTTGGCTTGTTCAGCCTAACCAAAAGAAGGTTGAGGGGGGATATGCTTGCTCTTTATAAATATATCAGAGGGATTAATATTTGGGAGGGAGAGGAATTATTTAAGCTTAGTACCAATGTAGATACAAGAACAAATGGGTATAAACTGGACACTAGGAAGTTTAGACTTGAAATTAGACGAAGGTTTCTAACCATTAGAGGAGTGACATTCTGGAACAGCCTTCCAAGGGGAATAGCAGGGGCAAAAGACATATCTGGCTTTAAGACTAAGCTTGATAAGATTATGGAAGGGATGGTATGATGGGATAGCTTAATTTTGGCAATTGATCTTTGATTATCAGCAGGTAAGTATGCCCAGTGGTCTGTGACGGGATGTTAGATGGGATGGGATCTGAGTTACTGCAGAGAATTCTTTCCTGAGTGCTGGCTGGTGAGTCTTGCCCACATGCTCAGGGTTTAGCTGATGGCCATATTTGGGGTCGGGAAGGAATTTTCCTCCGGGGCAGATTGGCAGAGGCCCTGGAGGTTTTTCGTCTTCCTCTGCAGCGTGGGGCATGGGTCACTTGCTGGTGGATTCTCTGCAGCTTGAGGTCTTCAAACCACAATTTGAAGACTTCAATAACTCAGACATAGGTTAGGAGTTTGTATAGAAGTGGATGGGTAGGATTCTGTGGCCTGCTTTGTGCAGGAGGTCAGACTAGATGATCATATTGGTCCCTTCTGACCCTAAAGTCTATGAGTCTATTAGTGTCCTGCTGAGAGGTACTGGTTACTCCTTGGATCATTAACCTCCGTGAGCCTGGGTGTGAACACACCTGCCATTAACATAAATGTCTGCATAAATTAATCACAAGGCAAAAGGGGGCTGTGAACCTGCCCAAGAGTTCTTGGGCTAAGAGTCAGAGGGGTTTTGCTGAGTACTGTTTTGTGTTTCTGAGGCATGGGGAAGGCAGAACACAGAAAAATTTACAGCTTGTCTACACCACGCAGCTTTCAGCGACAACACAGCCTTGTCACTAAAAGTCAGCATGTGTAAATGCTCGTTGTTGGTACTTTGTCAGCACTTTTGCCAGCAAAATACTTCCAGCCCCGCAAGTGCGGTTAGCTTTGTTGGCAGAAGATCACACTGCTCCTTACATCAGCAAAACTTCTGTCTTTCACGGGGGTGGGGCAAGGGTGTTTTAAGTACCTGTGAAAGACAAAGGGCTTGGCTACACTGGAGAGTTGCAGCGCTGGTGGTGGGTCTGCAACTTACTCACTGTCCACACTTGCAAGGCACATACAGCGCTGCATCTCCCTGGCTGCAGCGCTGGCTGTACTCCTGCTCTGCCTGGGGTATAACGACTGCAGCACTGGTGATGCAGCGCTGCTTCACCAGCGTGGCCACCAAAAGCGCTGTAACTGGCCTCCAGAGGCAAATGTGGCCACACTGCAGCGCTGGTAGCTGTCAGTGTGGCCACACTGCAGCGCTTTCCCTACACAGCTGTAACTCCCAGCACTGTACAGCTGCAAGTGTAGCCATGCTCAAAAGTTTTGTGACAACTTCGCAGTGTAGACATACTCTGAGAAGAGAGAAACTGGGAGAGACAAAGGCAGACAGACAGCTAGAAGGAGCAGTTGAAAGCAGGGTGTCTGGGCCTGTAGGAAACCTGGGAGACATTTTAAAGTCAGGGGTGCAGACATGATGATAAACATTTATGTCATAGTAGGCAGGATGGGACCCCGTTGCACAGGGCCAGATAAAGAGACAATCCCTGTCTCAGAGGGGTTATGGGGGCACCACATTGTTGCTTATCTGGGTTAGCAAGAAACTACCAACATGGAACTCACCAAGCAAGAGCTTGGTACCTGTGCATTGCATGTAAAGAGTTTGGTAAAAAAAACTTGGGTACCTCTTCCATGACGCAGAAAGATACAGAAGAAGAAAGAGACTCTCTTGCTCTCCGATAAATGGTGAGAAACAGCCCTCCCCAATCCATTGGGTGAAAATAAATATCAGGAGTTGTTGCCTTTTCCCTACTTGGGTATGCCTACACAGCACTCTGGAGCCAGTCTCCCAACCCAGGACAAGTGCTAGTGCTCTAAAAACAGCTGTATAAATAGTGCTTTAAATTGGCGGCTCAGGCTGGAACTTGGGCTCTGAAGCCCACCCTGCAGGCTTCAGAGCCTGAGCCCCGATGTCAAAGCACTATTTACACAGCTATTTTTAATGAACTAGTGTGAACCCCCCTAGCCTGAGTCTATCAATCCATGCTGGGAGGCTTGTGCCAAAATGCTGCATGGTCATACCCTTGCTGGACAACATCCATCCTCACCAGACAAAGAGGCAGCCTTTCAAACTGCACTTTGTGATGGGAGAAAAATTGGAGGCTGTAAGTTAAAGCGAAAGCCTAAGAAAAGTTTGCATCAAACAGAAATGTGGATTGAAGTAATTCTATATCACCCATTGGAAGAGCAGCAACTACTAGAGTTGGGTGGAGAAAAACATTCTCGTATTCTCTCTGACTCAGGTTACCTCCATGGCACAATGCTGATGGGAGCCTTACTAGACTGGGGAATTCAGAAGCAGAGTGGAGTCCTTGAGGCTGCTCCCATACAGGTCATTCACCAGCACAATCTCTTAGACAACTGCTCTATTGGTTACTAACTTTTAATTAAAAACAAACAGAACTGTCAACAGTACAGGTCCTTTACTATCTCTGTCTTCCTCCAGCATTAAAAAGGCGATGATAACACTAAAAGTACAGGAACCCAGCAGAACTGAGACAGAGTGAGTTATGAGGGACTGTAGGAATAAACACTTTTTCAGAACAGTATGTATCAGTGATTTATCAACAGGGCCGGCTCTAGCAATTTCGTCGCCCCAAGCACAGCGGCACGCCGTGGGGGGCGCTCTGCCGCTCACCGGTCCCGCGGCTCCGGTGGATCTCCCGCAGGCATGCCTGCGGATGCTCCACCGGAGCCGCGGGACCAGCAGACCCTCCGCAGGTACGCCTGCGGGAGGTCTACCAGAGCCACCTGTAGCCCTCCCGGCAACCAGCAGAGCACCCCCTGCGGCATGCCACCCCAAGCACGTGCTTGGCACACTGGGGCCTGGAGCCAGCCCTGTTTATCAATTTGTCCCATTCAGTCCACCTTTCCTCAAACAGCTGTTGGTAATCCGATACAGAACATCATTCCATTTCTGTATTTGTATTCTAGTCAGCCACATCCCTGTGGCTGGTATTTGTTCCTGCAGCCATAGCGACAAAGTAGATTTATTTCCTTTTCCCCAACTTAACCTTAATATGGTCAATATTGCCCTACAGTTAAATAAGAAAGTGCATATGGTTTTAATTTAAAAATCATGCGCATCAACCTAGATATCTGCAATACCCTTAAATAGCTTTCTGTTGGGGATGAATTTAGTTCTTCTGAGGGCACAGCTCTTTTCAAACAGTGCTAGCCTCAGAGCTCTGAGAACACAACAGGTTGGTCAAAACTGTGCAGAACTCCCCTTGTGGCATTTTGTCTTTCCCCCACCCCACATCTCACCACCCTGAAGTGCAGAAGCCTGCTCCTCTGGGTAGCTTCCCTGGATCTCTCCACCTCAGGCATTCACCCACCCCTTCATTTCAGATCTCAGTGGAGAACTCTTCTTTCCTACACCTCCCTCACTTGCTCCTCTCTCTGCTACAATATGTCTCTGTGATTTATTTCATTCCCTAAGCACCCCACAGCCCAGCTCCATTAACAAAGCGCACTGCTCGGAAAGCCAGGTTTGGCAGGTCAGGCCCAGAGGTGGACACAGCAAGGGGGTGTGATTTATTTGGGGTAAAGCACCCTTTGCACATCCAGCCCCACAGACAAGCAGCTAGGCCTCGCTACAGGCCTTTGTCCCAAACCCCCCAAACAAGCCTGTGGGGTGCAGGGGACAGGACAGGAGGCCTGTGGAGCAGAAGTGAAAGGGGCCCCGCCCAAGAGAGTCAGAAGAGCCTTCGTGAGAAGTGGGTGCAGGAAAACGGGGGGCCTCCCCCATGGTGGTGAATGAGGACCGGGCGGAGGGGGCCTGCTCAGGGCAATGGGGGGACAGGGACCCACACAGGCAATGGGGGGCAGGGAGGGGCTGCTCAGGGCAATGGGGAGGCAGGGGCCCACACGGGCAATGGGGGGCAGGGAGGGGCTGCTCAGGGCAATGGGGTGAGGGGGGCCCACACAGGCAATGGGGGGGCAGGGGCCCACACGGGCAAGGGGGGCAGGGAGGGGCTGCTCAGGGCAATTGGGGAGGTGGGGACCCAGAGAGGCACTGGGGAGGGGAGGTGCTGCTCAGGGCAGTGGGGAGGCGGGGGCCCACACGGGCAATGGGGGGCGGGGAGGGGCTGCTCAGGGCAATGGGGAGGCGGGGACCCAGAGAGGCCCTGGGGGGCGGGGAGGGGCTGCTCAGGGCAATGGGGGCCCACACGGGCACTGGGGGGAGACAGGGGCACTGGGGGGCGGGGAGGGGCTGCTCAGGGCAATGGGGAGGCGGGGGCTCACACAGGCAATGGGGGGCGGGGAGGGGCTGCTCAGGGCAATTGGGGAGGTGGGGACCCAGAGAGGCACTGGGGGGCGGGGAGGGGCTGCTCAGGGCAATGGGGAGGTGGGGGCCCACATGGGCAATGGGGGGCGGGGAGGGGCTGCTCAGGGCAATGGGGAGGTGGGGACCCAGAGAGGCACTGGGGGGCGGGGAGGGGCTGCTCAGGGCAATGGGGAGATGGGGGCCCACACGGGCACTGGGGGGGGACAGGGGCACTGGGGGGCGGGGAGGGGCTGCTCAGGGCAATGGGGGCCCACACGGGCACTGGGGGGGGACAGGGGCACTAGGGGGCGGGGAGGGGCTGCTCAGGGCAATGGGGAGGTGGGGGCCCACACGGGCACTGGGGGGGGGACAGGGGCACTAGGGGGCGGGGAGGGGCTGCTCAGGGCAATGGGGGGACAGGGGCCCACACGGGCACTGGGGGGCGGGGAGGGGCTGCTCAGGGCAATGGGGTGAGGGGGGCCCACACAGGCAATGGGGGGACAGGGGCCCACACGGGCACTGGGGGGCGGGGAGGGGCTGCTCAGGGCAATCGGGAGGCGGGGACCCAGAGAGGCACTGGGGGGCGGGGAGGGGCTGCTCAGGGCAGTGGGGAGGCGGGGGCCCACACGGGCACTGGGGGGGGACAGGGGCACTGGGGGGCGGGGAGGGGCTGCTCAGGGCAATGGGGGGACGGGTGACTCCTGCGGGGGAATGGTGGGGGGACCCCAACATGCGAGCCCCACTGTCCCCGCGCGCTGAAGGGAGCGGCCCCTCTCACCGGTGCCTCCTCCGGGGCTCCCCAGCAGCAGCGCCAGCGCCTCCACCGCCCGCTCCAGCTTCAAACTCTCGGCCATAGCGCTCAGCGTCCACTGCGCATGCGCACAATAACGCATCAAGACGCCATCTTGGGAGGGTCAGACCAGCGCTGCTCCGTAGGGGGAGGAGCGGACTGGCCCTACCGCCATCTTGGGAGTGTCAGACTAACGCAGCCCCATGGGGCTGTCTTCCCTCCATTTTGGGAGGGTCAGACCATGGGCAGTTGGCTTGTAGTGTAATAGCGGGGTAGTCGTGTAGCAGGGTTCAGGCGTGGCTCTTCCCGCCCGGCTGGGGTTGGAACAGGGCCAGGGGGTGAGCACCCACCAGCCCCAGCCGAAGTTGGCAGCTCTGCTGGGAGCTCCATGCAGGGGGGCTGTATAGTTCCCTCGGAGGTGCCTGCCTTGGTGGCCACCCACCCAATTAGTGGAGCTGTGCAGGTGCGGCTCCACTAATTAGGTGCCTGGACCCTGGAGAAGACACAGTTGTAAGGTGAGGGGGTGGCCTTGGGGGGAATAAGGGGTATGTGGGAGGGGGCATTGGGGTGAGAAGAGGGAGTGGGGGGAATTCGGGATGAGCAGGGCTGCAGCAGCCAGAGAAAGAGGTGACTTTCCCCAGCTCCAGGGCTGTGTTGGGCAGGGAGACCCCACCCCTCCTTCCCAGCCCCAGCTCGGGGGCTGCCCCAGTGCGGGAGTAGGGTGACCAGACAGCAAATGTGAAAAATCGGGACACGTGGGAGGGGGGCAATAGAAGCCTATATAAAAAAGACCCAAAAACGGGGACTGTCCCTATAAAAATCAGGACATTTGGTCACCCTATCGGGGAGAGAGACCCCCCTCCTTCCCAGCCCCAGCTCGGGGGCTGCTGTAGCAGGGAGAGAGAGCACATCCAACGCATTAGAAAGGTAAGACTACTGATATTAAAATATGAATTGTGTGCTTTTATTTGTAGAACCAAAAAAATTGAATTAATTTTTAATATAGGGCTTTTATCCAAAGCGCTTTACAATAGTTAGCGCACAGTACAAACAACATTTGGAAAGATCATTAATGGTCTGCTGAGACCTTCAGCAATTTTCAAGTGGTCTGTGGAAAAAAAAGTTTGAGAACCACTGTTCCAGAGGATAAGCACAATGAGCTAAGGGCAGCGAAACCCGTGCAGAGACTTTTAGCCTTAACATTAAAAGAGAAGTCTTTTTTAAAAACAAATTTATTAAAATATTGTAAAAACATCAGATTAACACAAAGCTGTTGCTGTTCTGTGAGCTTCCTTTGGGTCCCACCATTCCCCATCACAGAAAGGTACAAAGTATTAAGGCAGCCAAATAAACAGTTTAGAAACCAAATAAAAAATTTTTGTTTTGTTTTTTTAAAAGCTCCATTGCACAGTAATTACACTGCATACATTAGAGATTAGACAATGCACTGAAGGAAATAGTCACAATGGAAATATATAAGTTGGCCTATAGCTATTAAATCAAATAAGACATCCTGCTAAATACTATGTGGAAAGAACATGGCATGGTATTGGCTGGCAATTTTATAGATCCTCTCCCCCCCTATTCAAAAATATGAATGAACAACTTTATACAAAAATACAGCATCAAACCGGCTGACAGTCAGGCTTTAGACGTTGCATTTATTTATACAGAGCCCCAAGTGTACTAGGCACTAGTCCTGTGACACTTCCTCAGTCACACCTCCAGTTGGCAGAGGACAGACGACAGCCCTCTGCTGCACTGGGGAGAGGAGGGACTCCACAGTGCTATAATTAAGAGTTGGTTTATAACCCAGATTTTTTGGAAGGGTAAGGAGTGCGTGACAAAGTATAGGGGGCGAGGAAGACTGAACTCTATTTAGAGAAAGAGAAAGTCACTACTGCAGTGCACAAAGACAAACTATCACTACTTTCGGAGCATATGAACGCACGGACAGGGACGAGCTGGATTAATTAAAACCAGCATACAAAGGTATTTGGGCACTTGCCAGTAGAGCTCCCGAAGTGAGTCCTGGGGTTCCTCTCCAGGAAAGGGTGTGAATCTGCTGTCCGTTTCCTGAGGATTTCCTGGGGGCTCGCCCCCATATCTCCTGTGACTGATTGCTTAGTAAGAGGCTACCCTCATCTTTGGTCTTTGGATTGGCACAGTGCTAAACGTATCAAAGTGCAGCTCTTGTTTAAGGGTAACTATAATAATAAAAAATAAACGGCATCTGAAAATTCAATAAAAAATATCTCTGGCAAAATCCCCTGCAATTTGGTTGTGTTTCAGACTGGCCCAGCGGTAGCGGGTCGCCACAGTTACTGAGAAAGGCTACTTCACACTTGCTCTTCAGAATCTACTTTGTAGAACACACCCACTCCAGGGGCACACGCAGCACCGAGGCACACAGTGGGTGGCGTGAAAAGGTGAACAAATCCCACATGCTGGTGGAGGGGACTTTCCCACTAGGCTTCCTGTATTTGGAATGAGGTATTCTGAGAGCACCAGGGAAATGGTTAACTTTTAATGACACCACTGGAAGACAGGAGCCCCCAGAAGTTAGCAGGCCCCTGTCCTGGGAGGCCTGCAGCAAGAGATGCAGGACAGGAGAAGACATTGCTGCACAGCACCAGACTGGTGTGTGTGTGTTCTCCAGGCACCCCTTGCCCAGTGTGCTGCAAAGCAGCAAGACTAGGCCATTTAGCAGGTGCATGTGAGTGCTCACCCTCGCGGGCACAGGGAACTCAAAGGGCCTGGCTGTCTGGGGGAAGTAACAGCAGCCAGGAGCTCCCCAGCCGCACGAGAGGAAACAGAACTGGGCTGTGGCTTCTGCTTCTAGAGAGCAGCCCAGGTCTGCCCTCTCCTAGAAACCGTCAGTCTGTGGAGGCTGTCGATCCCAGCGTGCGTTGCTCTGCCTTGAGCACAATGGGACCTACAGCCCCTACAGTGAAGTTGTCAAAGTGCAGTGTGTTCTGGGGAGAAGCCTCGCACTCCGGGCAGGCTGCCACCAAGGCCCTTGGTTGACCGAAATCTGGATGCCCCCGAAACAGAATCCTCCCCCAATCCCCATTAACCTGGAAAGCACTGGCTATCCACGGCTGAACAACGGGGGCTGAAGAAACTGAGCCAGGACTGCGAGGAGGACAGATTTATGTAGTGCTATTGTCTGCTAAGGAAAGGGAATTTCAGCCATCCAGCCCACTCGGGAAGAGCAGCGACCTTGCTGGTCTGTGTCGAATGGGCCGCAGCACATTTCTCACACATGACGCCTGGCTGCAGCCCGAACACACAGGTGGCACCTACTCCTCATCCTCGCCCCCGCCGTACATGTCCGCCAGCTTCCTGAAGCGGCCGCCCCAGTCGTTCAGGTAGTCGTAGTCCTGGTCCTGGTCCGAGGCGGAGGAGTTGAGGGAGCTGAGCGAGGCCGCCTCGGAGCCGCTGCCCTCGTAGTCAAACACCAGAAGGGAGTCGTACGGCGGGGCAGTGGGGTCAGTGTCGGCCGCCTTCAGGTTCTGGGGGTGGGGAAGAGTGTTAAATTGTGAGCTAGAGCAACAGCTTCGCCCTGCCAAGAGGTGCCACTCGGGGGATGCCCTCAGGAGAATCTCAGACAGACTTTAAATGGAAGGGCAGTACAGTTCTGCTGTCCCAGAATCGTCCCTTCCTGCACACACTGTACCTGCATCACAGTTAGCAGCCCCTGCACCGGCACCCTGCAACCACGGGAGCTGGCATCTCGTGCTAGACACTCGGCTTCTCATTGGAAGAAACTTAAACCTCGAGCTCTCATGACCACAAAGGAACCCTTCATAACAGGAGCTAACTGTGAAGAGGTAAAGGGGGAACAACCCAGAGCCCTCTCTGCACTGGGGGTATTCACAGCAGTGCACACCCCAGTGTAGATGCGCTCAAGGGTGGCTCCAGGCCCCAATATGCCAAGCGTGTGCTTGGGGCGGCAAGCCACTGGGGGCGCTCTGCCGGTCACAGCGAGGGCGGCAGGCAGGCTGCCTTCAGCGGCTTGCCTGCAGAGAGTCCACTGGTCCCGCGGCTGCGGTGGACCCTCCCCCAGGCAAGCCACCAAAGGCAGCCTGCATGCTATGATTGGGGTGGCAAAATGCCTAGAGTCGCTACTGGATGCGCTGCACGCGGGTACAGCTTATCCCAGTTTACAACAGGGCTAAGGGCCACACTGCAGCAGGTACCAGGTCACGCTGGGGCAGCACATGTAAATTGGGGGGTTGCTTTGCTGCAGCTCCACTGGTACCCATCTCTTTGGGACAGACAGGCAGGCGTCTGCAAGCAGCCTGAAATAATAGCCAGGAAAGCAGTGCTCTGCCCCATTCCCGGGGCGCCAGAACGGTGATTTACAGATCGCCATGTAACTATTTCACAGCTGTTAGAAGCAGATGAGGAACGATGGGCCACACTACCATGATGATCTGGGCAGTCTTCTGGGAATGGCACCTGAGTCCCTCCACGGGGTGTGTGCAGGGGCAATCCAGCAAGGCAGCCAAGCTCCCCAAGGACGCTCAGCAGAAGTTCCATCCCCTCCTCCCTTTGTCCCTGTGGGCTTGGCCCTCCAGGCCCCGTCCTGACCAGGTGTTTAGATGTGTCTGGCACACCCTGGTATTGCGAGGGGATCCCAGAGCTGTCACCAAGAGAATTAAAATGCTGAGTTCCAAGCATTGTAATGGATGGCAGTTAGACTCTTCTGGCCTTCGCTACTTGGGGGGAGGCGGGGGTGCTGTGCATCACGCTCTGAAGGAGGCTAGGCCTGAGCTACAGGAAAGAATTCCCTAGCCAGGGCCTGACACCGAGAATGCCCTGGCCCCAGTGAGTTTCATGCTCTGGATCTTTGATTTTAGTGTCCCCACTGGGCACAGAGATGAAGCCTTAGGAATTATGGTGCAGGGTCTCAGGAAGGGTTTTTGTACAGCCCAGCCTGCAGCAATGGATTCTGCTGCACAGCCCGAGCCAACAGGAAGTCTTGCTAAGAGAGAGAGCTCTGAGTAACCGACTCCTCTGCCTGCCCCACTCACCTCATCGATGAAGTTGCCGATCTCATCAGGGTTGGTGGGGCGTGGCCGGTATTGCGGGGCTGGCATGAGAGTCGGGACGACATCGTTGCGGGTGACCTCAGGCCGAGCATCCAGGCCGCGGTGCAGCTGGCTCAGGTCGTAGTCCTGCGGAGGAGGAGGAGGAAGAGGTGGGATGTCAGGAAACAAGCAGGAGAAAGCCAGACTGTTCTGTGAGACGCAGACAAAGCAAGGTTGTAAAGGGGGCGGGGGGGGCCTCAGGCAGGGCCCAACAGCAGGAACTCCCCCACCACTACACAGTCACCCCACAGCAGCACCTCCCTCGAGATGTGTCCCGCTCTCAGCCCTGCACAGGGGCATAGCAGAGATCCGCTGTGTACCAAGGCCTGCAGGGAAGCATTAGCTCAAGGACAACACTGGACCGTGGTGGGGAGGGCCAGGGGGTAGGAGCACTGAAGGCAGGGTGGGTTTTCATGTCTCCTCCACCTCCTTTTCTGTAAGTGGCTCATGTCAGTGTTTGAAGCACAAGCAAATCCAACGTTACCGGCCACGAGAAGCCGAGGGCAGCGTCCTCAGGGCCACGCTGGGGAACCGAACCCAGAGATGCAGCGCAGCTCCGCAAGCTCCACCTCCCCGTGCCAAGCGAGTCACACTCAGGCTGTCCAAACGGCCTGGCCCACGGCGGAGGGGCTGACATGGGGAGTGTCCGAGATCTGAGGGGGCAGCTGGCGACCAAGGCCCTGGGAGATGGCGGCATCTGCATGTGTGGAGCGATGTGGGAGACCGGCAGAGCCACTCATCACAGCGAGCGGCTGGATCGAGAGGATCCTGGTTTCAGAGCTTGGCAATGCCACTGACCCTCTGTGTGACCTTGGCCAGGCCACGTGAGCCTGGCTGTGAGACTGGGAAAGGCACCAAGAGAGCCCACCCTGCCTGCGTCTGGAGCAGGTCCCTGCGATGCTCTCTGGCTGGAGACATTCCCAGCCGCACGCAGGGGAGAGCGGGGCCTTCCTAAAGCAATGGCTTCAGTGCTCCACCCACCTGGTCTTCCTCCCCACCGCCCTCCTCGTCGTAGTGATAGACGTTGTCCCGGGTGTCGTCCTCGGGGAGCAGCAAGGGCTCCTTCACCACCTTCCTCCGCCGCACGAAGAGCAGAAGCAGCAGCAGCAGGACTAGAAAGGGAGTGAAAGCATTGCCTTTATCTGGCTGTAGCGCCAGGAGGGGCCAGCAGCCTGCACCACCAGGCCAGGCACTAGAGCAGCGGGAGCAGTCCCCAACTGCACTGCTCCAGCCAGGGAGCTCTCAGACAATGGCGCATGCTGTGCTGGGGAGTCGTTTCGGCAGCAAGGGCAGTTGCCATTAGTCTGAGGTTAAGGCCTTTTGCGACAGTAACTCGCTTGGCAGGGGCGCGAGGCTCTTTGTTTCTCCCCGAAGTGAGGGGGCTCTGCCCGCGGTACTCACTCAGCAAGGCAAGGATTCCACCCAGAATCCCCAGGATGGCCGGGATCCCCAGGCCGCCAGCGATGGCTGCTCTCTTCTCACAGTTCCTGGCTTCTCCGTCACAGTCGCACACACTGGCTTTGACAGTCGTCACCTGGGCTTTACCCTGGTTGTCCACCAGTTGCAGGATGATGCTGTATTCTCCTGGCTCCAGGTATTTGGTAAGCTTTAAGGCCAGGCTGTCTCCTGGGGGAGAGCAGGATTCAGGGCTTGAGTCAGAAACACGCTCCAGGGACAGTGACGGGATCCCGGAGGTGGGCAGTCTCAGCACCGAGCACACCACATCAGCACTGTTGCAGGACCCCAGTGCGGTGGGAGGCCAAAGCCGCCAGCCCCTCCAGCTCTGTGGCCAGACACACTGCAGAGCAGCCTCCCCACTGGGAGGTCCTGGCTGTCTGCAAAGCCCAGCTCCCACAGGGAGGTTTATGGAGCTTGGGGTTCGTAGAGGTGGGGGGAAGCTAGCAACTCTTACAGCTGGCAGTGTGAATGGCGTTGGGGGCATTAGAGGGGTTAAGCTGCCACTGGCTACAACCAGCAGGCCCAGTGGGAATGGGGAAGCATGAGCCCCCTTCACCCTTCAAACATTTGGGGTCCTTCACAGAGGGGCTCTATCCTCAGCTACCTGCTGTGGGTTCAGGAGACCAGTAGGGTTGGCTGGCACCTGAAGAGTGGCCCAGCAGACACATGCCTGCTCCAGAGCGCGCTCATTCTCCTTCTGAGGAGCGGCAGCTGGGCAGGTTAGTGAGAACGCACCAGGCCCCAGAGGGGACTGGGGTCCCTGCCCCTTGCTCTGCTGGGGGGAGCACAAGCAGTACCTGGAAAGGCCTTATGGCTCCACTGGCCTTTTCACAAGTCAAACAAAGCAACAAAGAACCAGCGGATGGGCCCAGTTCTACCCCACAGCCCCTGGGCCACCAGCCCAAGTGGGAACGCCAGCGCAGGGTAGCTCCCCCCCGCAACGGACTGCTCTGGAAGCCTGGGGCGGGGGCATAGCCCACTTCGCAGCAGGACAAGCCGAGAGGGGTGCACAGCGGCCCAGCCCCTTACTCTGGGCATTCATAGTTGCTGTCCAGTTGGAGCTGGAGCCGTGTAGCAGGTCCACCTTGAAGGGGCCGGTGTTCGGGGGAAGGTCCGGGTCCACAATATTTAACAACTGAACCGCTGGGTTCTGATTGCAGATGTAAAATTCCCGCGGATCTGGCACTGGCCCGTTGTCATTCACATCCTCGAGGGTCAGCAGCAAGGTCCCCGTGCCCGTGGCCAACGGCTTCCCTAAGGGAGAGTGACACAACAGCTCAGTGCACTGGACCCCAGAATCCCACACGCGTCTCTGCTGCCGCCCAGCCTCTTCCCACAGCTGAGCAGGAGCACTGCATGGGCAGCTGGGGGAGAGCCTTGTGATCAGATGGGCCGGGGCCAGGGGGAGCTGGGCTGATGGCCTTAAACCAGGAATGGACAAACTTTTTGGGTATGGAAATTGTATGGCGGGCCATGAATGCTCACGAAATTGGGGCTGGGGTGCGGGAGGGGGTGAGGGCTCCGGCTGGGGGTGTGGGCTCTGGGGTGGGGCTGGAGATGAGGCGTTTGGGGTGCAGGAGGTTGCTGCAGGCTGGGATCGAGGGGTTCGGAAGGCAGGAGGGGGATCAGAGCTGGAGAAGGGGGATGGGGCGCAGGAGGAGGTCAGGGGTGCAGGCTCTGAGTGGCGCTTAACCTCAAGCAGCTCCCGGAAGCAGCAGCCTGTCCCCCCTTGGCTGTGGGACCTGCAGAGCTGGTGCTTGTGGCAGGGGCAGCATGCGGAGCCCCCGGCTGCCCCTATGCATAGGAGCTGGAGGGGGGATATGCCGCTGCTTCTGGAAGCCGCAGAATGGGGCAAGCCCCTGACCCCACTCTCCAGCAGGAGCTCGAGGGCCAGATTAAAAGGTCTGATGGGCTGGATGTGGCCCCTGAGCTGTAGTTTGCTCACCCCTGCCTTAAACGGTGCCATGCTTTCATGAGCGTTCCCACAGTTTTAATTTAGTCCATCTCTGTCTCTAAGCAAAATGCAGACCACATGGGGCCATTCCATGTTCTGTGGCATTAGCCCTGGTATCCTGGCCACCTCCCAGCTTGGGTAGTTACGTTTTGCCCCAGCAGTGTCCATTGGGCACTATTTTTCCTGTTCCTGTCCCAGAATATTATACAGTGCAGTGCAGCCAGGGGCTCGTATGCCACTTTCCCCACCGCGGGGGTAGCAGCTATTTGCTTTCTACTCCATGGAGCAGCACAAGACTTGGGGGAGGAAAGCCGCTGCGTAAGCACAAGGCGAGGTTTTCACTCTTTTCCCTAGCCAGGGGCATCTGTAGCCAAACACAGCGTGAAGGCAGCACGGCTGCCAGAGAGTCACGAGCAATCCCTGCCTTACAACCCATCACACAGGCAGTTTGCTCAGCCAGAGAACAGGGGCCCGAAACAAGAGGAAGCCACGTGTCTTTACCTGAATCGACAGCTAGGACTATGGCCTTGTAGATGTTGTTGACTACGAAGCTTGACTCCCTGTCCAGAGGGAGTTTTGCAGTGATGATGCCATTTTCGGCGTCAATAGCCAGCCACCCTCCCGGGTCACTCCCCATGCTGTACCTGGAGAGGAGGGCAAGCAGGGATGAGGAGAAAGGTCCAGCATGTGGTGTGGGGGATGAGCAGGTGGGCAATGCTCTTATGGAAGCATGAAATGAATTTCCCAGTGAGAATTTAAGGCTGAAATCTAGCAAACTAGGTTTGCAACTATAAACAACCAGCCCCTTTCATGCTTCCATCCCCTGCAGGAGAGGACTGGTCACCACCCTGCCGAGGGCTCGCAGGTGCTTGCTAGGGTTCACTCTTTCTCACAGACTGCTGGCAGGAATGCAGCTTGTCTCGTTTCAGACCAGAAGGGCTGGTTCCTTGCCCTCCAGCCAGTGAAAGAGGAAGAGAGTTTCCAAGAGCACACAGCGTAAAGCCACTGAAGGGAAGAGCTCAGGACAGAGGCGTGGATGAGTAGAGTCGGCCGTGCCTACACTACACTTTTAAGTCAACATTCAGGCAGCGCAGTCGTTAAAGCGCTGTTTCACATCACACTTGCTCCTTCTGTCAGTGGCAGAAGCACTTATGTGGGGCACTGACACCTGGAGCCCTGCTGCCCTGGGCCTGACAGCTGGGAGCCCTGCTGCCAAGGCAGGGATCCGGCTCTGAGCCCCACGCAGAGCTGACAGCCAACGACACGGTGTCTACACGGACGCTGCTATGACGAACTGGGAATGTTCTTAATGTTTTCTCAGAATACTGTGCAGGTGCCTCAGTGTCCCCTAGGCAGTTCTTAAAGTATCTAGGTGGTGGAATAAGGGTGTGTGATTACTGCAGAGGAAGGGGCCGGTGCACCTAAATGCCTGGCACTCTGTCTCCTAGCAACTGATGGCCTGGACCCCTCCTCTGCAAAGGTGCCAGCTGAAGGTGTTGGAGACAAAGAGGTGACCTCCTGGCCCGGGAAAGGGGCTGAGGAGAGAGGAGGGGCTGGAGGGGGTTGTTAGTCTGGAGCTGGCTGGGGATGAGGAGTGAAGTGCAGACGTGGGTGTCTGGCTCACTGTCCCCCAGAATCGACCCAGCCGAGGGGTCCGGTTCGCTGTATCTGCAAGCTCTGTTTTAGACCCTGTTCCTGTCATCGAATAAATCTCTGTTTTACTAGCTGGCTGAGAGTCACGTCTGACTGCAAAGTGGGGGGGCAGGACCCGGTGGCTTCCCCAGGACCCCGCTGGGGCGGGCTCACTGTGGGAAGTGCACAGAGGGGCAGAGGATGCTGAATGCTCCAAGGAGAGACCCAGGAGGTGAAGACGTGTGAGCTTCTTGCCCTGAACAAGTCTGCTCCAAGGGAGAGGAGGCTCCCCAAAGTCCTGCCTGGCTTGGTGGGGAGCAGTTCCAGAGCATCGCCCGGTGACTCCGTGACAGCTACATCGACGAAGCACTACACCTCTCACGGAGGTGGAGTTATTAAGTTGGCGTAGTGGATGACTTATATCGGTGGGAGCTACATTTTAGTGTAGACACTCACACAGTTAGATGTAAGCTGCCTTAACGTCAACCTAACTCGTAGCGCAGACCAGGCCTTTGTGTCTCCAGGCAGCAGCTTGATTGGCCTGGAGCTGCCGGTGGCTTGGCTGCGCTGCACATGTAGCTGCGCCCTGATCTGCTTGGTTAGCTGGACAAACAGCCAGCTCGGTATATTTCCAGTTACTCAGTTTTCAAGCATGAAGGTAGATCGTGCAAAGTTGGGTCTGAGTTTTGGCAGGGCAATCGTACCACTGATCTGCCCAGAGAATTTGCCTTTATTTCAAGAGAGCAGATTTGAGATGATTTCCGATGCAGGAAGGAGGAGTTTGCCAACAATTAGAACCTCCTTGGTGCCTGGCTTTCCCCGGGGCCCATGGGACACAGAAAGGCCGTGCACAGGCCACACTGTGTTTGCCGTGCAGCATTTCTGGACTGATCTGGGTGGCCTGAGCAGCTGATGCACAAATCAAGTGGCTGCTGTGAGCTCAGTCCCTGGGGCCTATCAAGGCTTATCTGCAGCATTCCTGCCCTTACGTGATTTTCTGCATCTGGCTCTTATCTGGGTCCCGGGCCGTGTAGGAGGTGACTTCCTGTCCCACAGGCAAGTCCTCTGAGACCACTGCACTTTTGATAGGTGGATCAAAGACTGGGGCTTCGTTCACATCCTCAACGTTTACAGTGACGGTGGCTGTGGAAGTCGGGAGAGGCACCGAGAAGGCAATGTCGTTTGTTGCAGCAACAAGGAGGATGAACTGCCTTTGCACCTCAAAATCCAGGCCCTGGAAAGAATGCAAAGGAAGGAGTCAGCTTTCCAGGAGAGACACAATATAAACCCTGCTAACGCCAGGGAGAATTCCCGGTGAGGAGCAGCGCTCTGAACGGCTAGGAGGCTATTCTTCCTGCCCTTGGAGAAAGGACACACACTAATCTGGTGCAGATGAACATCAGCAGGCTCGTTTCGGGAAGGTCCCTTGAGAACGCTATGCCCTTCCCCGGGTACCTTCTGTCCAAGACCCCCCGAGTGCTCCACACGCACTTGCCCCCGAGCCTCCCAGGAGGGAGAACCCTCCCCACCACACTGACAGGGATAAGGAAGCTCTGAATTCTGTGGCAGGATTGTTCAACTCCCATCCCCTGGTCTAATCCCTCGACCGTGCTCCCACACTGTTCTTTGGTGCCATTCCACAGTCCACTGAGCTCTGCTCCTGATGGCAGGACCACAGCCCCTAACCAGATCCGGAGTGGGGAGGGAGAAATTTGGGAACCTAAAGCCCCGAGTCCATCCTGCCAGACGGACATGCCCCACCCCACCCCAAGCAGTGCTGGGAAGAGATTCCGAAGAGTAAGTCTCAGTAGAGCTGGTCCTGGGGTGGCTGAGGGTAAGCCCCTGTGATCCCAGACAGAGCCGTACCTTCCCGGGGAAGGATTTGCACACAGCAGGGCTCTGGGGACCCGAACTGGGAGCTCCCCAGGGCACCCTCTGCTGGGGATCGTGCTCCTGCAGAGTAAGAGCAGGGGGCTGAGCCGGGCTGGTTTACATTCCTGGGGTGAACATGAGTGCGTGCAGGAGGGAGAAGCAGTGCAGCCCAGGACCCCGGGAGACGTCCCCACCAGCCTGTAGCATTTTCGAAGTCAGTCACATCAAGGTGGGGTGCGGGAGCTGAGGCAGCGCTGGGTGGGCATGACTCACCTGGGCAGTTTTCAGGAGCCCGTCGTTGTTGTTGGGGTCAGTGGTTATGGTGAAAAAGCCCTCTTCGTTCCCTCTCACGATCTCATACCTCGCCTGCCAGGCTGGAGAACCCCGCTTGTCCCTGTCCGTCACATGCAGCCTGTCAACCAGCACTCCCACTTCGTTCTCGGGCACCGTGGCTTGGTACTGCAATAGAAGGGACAGGCTGGATGCAGGGTGCCACTCTGACTGGCTGGTTACTGCACAGCCGCCGGAGCACTTCTCGCAGCCCTAGAATCCCATCGATTTTTAAAACAATAAAGCCTTAGTGTCTGGCTTCTGCAGCGGGGCTGGAACCCTCCACACAGGGGCAGAGTGCAACTGCATCAGCTGCTGGGCTCCAAAGGGAACCCCAGCTGGACCTCCTGGGCCAGAATCACGGGCCTTGCTGTCACAAGTGGCACCTATTTCCAGGAAGCACCGTTGCACCCAGAGCTGCTACACTCTCCTCAAGGTGGCCCGCACATTGGAGGCGGGGACGGAAAGTGTTGCACTGAGCATTCCAGCGACAGATGTCATCTCTTGCTGCAGTGGCTATTCCATAACTACACACCCAGGGCCAGGATCCACAGCTAGGGGAAATCAGCAATTTCCACTGGCTTCAACAGGGCTATGCCGAGCTAGGATCTGGCTCTCAGCACTCATGTACGAACACTCACAGCAAGCAGGTCCCCAGCTCCCCTAGTGGCTGGCGGTACTTCGTTGAGGTTGATGTTATGTTTGTCTTTCACTAATGTTCCTAAAGGGAGCAAGTTCAGGCAACTTCCAGATAGAGGCAAATTTTTTTGGCACAGAAGAATTTGATTCTCTAACCCCATGGAGTAATTCTGCCCCTTTGATTCTTCACCAAGTCTGGGCTTAGTAACTGGACAGTTTTGTCAGGCATCTAATTAACTCTTTGCACAGATGTAGCTAATGAAATCCTCTGTGTTGGGAGTGGAGCTCCCGACCCGGGTAGTGCAAACAGAGATCGAAGCAGGCGAGAGATTACATTACCGTGAGTGGATCAAACACTGGAGCATTATCATTGGTGTCTGTGACTTCAATCATTGCTGTGGCTGAGGTAGTAAAGCCTTGGCCTTGTACGTCAGCAGCCTGGACAATCAGCGTGTAGTTGGGGGTCATCTGCAAGCCACAAAAGTCACTTTTGGGTTAGCACCCAGAGGAGATGTCAGGCTGCTGCAATACTAGCTAGGAACAGCTTTGGCAGGCCCTGCCTCTCTTCCTCTCGGGGGAACTTTTTATGATTAGTTTCATCGCTGTCAGAGCAGCCAGCCGGTGAAACAGGAGGTGAGAGCTCCTGAACTCAGCTATCAAGCAGCACCACTCTTCTGGCTGCGGGTGCTCTCTCTGAGGAGTTTCATCCACTGAAATCCAGCTCTAACAGATAAGGGAACCTGCTTCACAATTCAGCAGGCAAGCGGTCATTGTCCCCGCTACTAAAAATCAGTATTTCACATTGGTAGCCAAGAGCATTTTAAGCATTCACTTTGCTTATCTCCAGTGAAGACCTTGGGGGTTTCTGCACGTCTGTCTGGGCATGGACAATTAATCAATGACGTCAGTTTCACTTTGTATTTGTTAGAAAGTGGGTTTCCCTTGATCAGTAGAGTTCCCAGTGCAACCTCTCCTGTTGGGCTCAGGCTCAGCAGCAACGTATTTCTACACAACCCAACGTGGGGCTGAGATTTGAAGTTAGGTGAATTAACCGAACACGGCCAAACGATTGGGCCTCCCACGGGGGGGGGGTGTCAATTTCTAGCGCTGCAGAGATGCCCGTTAAACCCCCCACTGCCTCCCTGCCAAGCACAATTCACTCAGCCCGAGGGCTGGCCGGGCAGGGGAGATCTAACATGGCACAAGCACCCAGGAGAAACAGAGACAGTGGAAGTTTGTCAAAGACATCCTGCAGCGTGACACGGATTGTGCCCGCCACTCCGAATGCGTCTCGGTGTGGAGCTCGCCCTTCAGAACCTATGGCTGTCCATCCTCTCTGTGCATACGTAACACATGGACGAGCCTCCAACCCAACGCTGTGGCACTCACCTCTCTATCCAGCCCAGTTGCAATCACACTGATGACGCCAGTCTCTGAGTTGATGGTGAACATCTCTCCATGGGGTTGTTCAGGTATCTGCTGCAGGATGGAGTAAGCAATGACCCCATTGTAGCTGTTTACACTGTCGTCTGCATCTGTGGCTGTCACTTGCATCACGGAGGTACCTGGGCACGAGTTATGAGTAACACCATTTTTATAATTCTAGGACAAAATGAGATTGGAGACGATTCTCCAGAACGTACTACCAAGAACAATCCCCCCTTGGCCCGCCAAGGGGGATGGGGGAAGGTGACTAGATCAACCACCAGGCATTTCCCATCCCTAACGTCTACCAATTCCTCTCTGCAGTCACCAAGGAAGGGGAATAAGACTGCAAGCGCCTCGGGGCAGCGCAGGCTGAGCCGTCGGCCCAGAGCCATCGATCTCACTGGGGCGATACAAAGACTAGAGCCCTGGGAGCGTCTCACAGGTACACGGACAGCACCATTGGGAGCTACATTTACTGTTACTAAATTAGCTCCCCTGTTCTCTTCCAGTTCTCGTACCGACCCCATCAGCAGTATCTGCGCTGAGCACCTGCTCCCTGCCAGCCCCAGAGCCTTCTGGGAAGGTAACTGGTCCCCTCCGCGGGGTCTGTAGCGAGGCGGGTGGTCAGCCCCAGGATGCCGACTCTCCTGCAGGATCGGGGGAAGGAACTGCTGGGTTAGAAGGGGAGGGAGATCCTGCTTCAAACCCAGCCAGCCGCACGAGCAGCACGCTCTGGACAAGGTGCATCTGCTCAGTGGGCAGATTTTAGCCCCTTTGGGTTATTCTGGGATTTTAGTTCTTCAAAGCAAAATTAACCCAACGCTCAAACAGCCCCTGTCTCTCTCGCTCTCTCTCTCTCTCCTTGGACAAAACCCTCCAAAGCCACATCTCATGACCGGTGTGTCTCATCCCCCCAGCAGAGGCTCTCCTCACATACCTGGCTTGGCTCCTTCTTCTATGGAGCCTGTGAAGACGCTCTGGGTGAACTGGGGTTTGTTGTCATTCTGGTCGCTCACGGTGATGATGATCTCCATGGGGTCCTCCACAGGCACCCCATTTGCAGACACGGCGTGGGAATAAAGCTGTAAAGCCAGCACAGTGGGTAAGGCACCATCAAGCCACCCTGCGAGTCCTGCAGTTGCCTGGCCATGCACAGCCAGCAGCGCCTGCCAAACCCAGCCATGGCTCCAAAAGTAGTGGCCATGCTTGGCTTGTGCGTGGCATTCCACACGTCCCTGCAGAACAAGCCTGAGCCTGGCTGGCTTAACCAGAGGGGACTTGCCTTCGATTCCCCACCTGCAGCTGCTGGCTGACCATCCCCACGAGGGTCCTGAGTCCACATGCAGGCCACACAGAACACACCCAGCATGGGGGATGTGCCCAGCTCAGCCTATGCCCAGGGTCTGGACAGCCTTCCAAGGGACCACCAGCTCCCCTCCACACTCGGAGGATAATCACTGGCTGGCCCATGCACAGTGAGGTCCTGTTACCCAGGGAGGGGCCAGTCTTGGCTGTCCCGACCCGTGTGGGTTTATGGTTTCCCTGCCCTGCTGGGCCAAACCCCAACATCAGTAATGGACATGGAGCCACCCGCTAGCCCCGCTCTGCCTAGCAGAGACCCATGGGCCCGTGACGAGACATCCACCCAAGCTTTCCGAAATGAGAGGCACACGCTGAGCGCGTCTCCAAGCAGCAGGGGCCCTGCTGAGGCAGCAAGATGGTGCTGGGCTATCAGTGTGCTCTAGGCCCGATTCTCACCAGTGCTGGGGCCCCTCAGCTATCGCTGCAGCTCTCAGCACCTTGGGGAAAGAACCAGGCCTCAGGGCCAAGTGCTGACGTGACCTGGGCCGGGCACAGAGCAGAAGGCGGTGCCCAGCTGGGGTCAGCACCTCTTCTCTGGCCTTACTCTGCCGGGACCTTGGGGAAGAGGCCATGAGGGTGAGAAGAGGGCAGCTGCCCTCTGTACCATGCAATACAAGAAATGGAATGAAACCCAGTTCACTGGAGCCTCCGGCTCCTTCCCAGCCACCTCCAAGTTCCAGGGGCCATCAGCCCCTGAGGACATGCCCCTGCTCCATCCACGGCACCCAGGGACTCACCGTGTAGTGGCTGATGTCCTCTCTGTCCAGCGGCTGTGTCACCTTCAGCTGCCCCGTCTCCCTTTCGATGATGAAGACGCCCACAGGGGGGGTGTCTGCGCCCTGTCCTGTGATGCTGTAGAAAACCTTGGTCTCTTTGTCCTTGTTGGATTTTATCTGGTGCCGGGGAACAGGAGGGTCATCCGGGGGATTCTGAGCATCGGGCCCGCCCCAACCTGTGCTCCCCTCCCCATCTGTCCAGAACCCCTCCAGTCCCCGAGAAGCTGCCCCCCATATTCAGGCTCCTGCTCAGCATCCCCTGCCCCCATTTACCCCATTAGAGGATACGGCAGAGGAGCACAGGCCTGGAAGGCGGGTTTGGTGCCACACAAGCCCAGTAGCAGAGAAAGGGTTTGGGTCAGTTCTGTTTGTGAACGCTGACAGAGGAGCCGTCCAGGCACAGATGGAGCCTTCCCCCCAGCACCACGCTGCATGCCGCCCTGTGGCAGCAAGCTAGTGTACGAGACCCTGGCAATGAAACGGCTCCTCGGCTCAGCTAGATGCGCTGAGTGGAACCAGAGTGTCAGACCCCAAGAGCTCTTCCAAACAAAAATGCCACCCACCCATCTCTCCATGCTCCCTCTCTGCCTTCTCCCAGCTATCTCCCACTGCTGGCTCTCCAAAGAGCCCCCTTCCTTACACCCCAACAGTGACACACTCGCCACACCGCACCTGGCTGGGACGCCGTGCCAAAGGCCTCCCATACCTGAACTAGTTGCTTGGGGAAGGGCCCCCTCTCATTCTCAGGGCAGTTGATTGGAGGGATGACCCAGTCTCTCTTCTGCCTCTTCCGGCTGGGGCGGGACTCTGGGAAGATGAGTATGTCTGCCTGAGCATTGGCAGGGGAGTCCTGCAGGGAGAGAGAGACGGTTCACAGCGAGGTCCCTTCATTAGACACAAGGTGGCTGGAGGTTTTAACAATCTGTCCAAGATCCAGCCACACCGTTACACAGACAAATCCAGACTCTGGTTCTCCACCTTCTGCGAAGGGCTTGAGGAGCCATGAGCTGCGAGCTCTTGCTAATTCACCACTGGGCTGGGCTCGGCTGGAATTGCATGGAACTTCTGCCTATCCCTTTTATAGCTGGGCATGGCACTTTGTCACAAGGGACGTAACAGGCCCCAGACCAGATACAGAGCAGCAGCTGCCAGCTCTTTCGACTGCCGCTGCACATTGAGTTGATGTTTTCAGAGAACTATCCACAGTGACTCCAGGATCTCTGTCTTGAGTGGTAACAGCCAATTTAGACCCCATCATTTTATATGTACAGTTGGGATTATGTATCAGAGGGGTAGCCGTGTTAGTCTGGATCTGTAAAAGCAGCAAAGAGTCCTGTGGCACCTTATAGACTAACAGACGTTTTGGAGCGTGAGCTTTCGTGGGTGAATACCCACTTCGTCAGATGCATGTAGTGGAAATTTCCAAGGGCAGGTATATATAAGCAGGCAAGCTAGAGATAACGAGGTTAGTTCAATCAGGGAGGATGAAGCCCTGTTCTAGCAGTTGAAGTGTGAAAACCAAGGGAGGAGAAACTGGTTTTGTAGTTGGCAAGCCATTCACAGTCTTTGTTTAATCCTGAGCTGATGGTGTCAAATTTGCGGATGAACTGAAGCTCAGCAGTTTCTCTTTCAAGTCTGGTCCTGAAGTTTTTTTGCTTCAGGATGGCCACCTTAAGGTCTGCTATAGTGTGGCCAGGGAGGTTGAAGTGTTCTCCTACAGGTTTTTGTATATTGCCATTCCTAATATCTGATTTGTGTCCATTTATTCTTTTCCGTAGAGACTGTCCAGTTTGGCCAATGTACATAGCAGAGGGGCATTGCTGGCATATGATGGCGTATATTACATTGGTGGACGTGCAGGTGAATGAAACGGTGATGGTGTGGCTGATCTGGTTAGGTCCTGTGATGGTGTCACTGGTGTAGATATGTGGGCAGAGTTGGCATCGAGGTTTGTTGCATGGATGGGTTCCTGAGCTAGAGTTACTATGGTGCGGTGTGCAGTTACTGGTGAGAATATGTTTCAGGTTGGCAGGTTGTCCGTGGGCGAGGACTGGCCTGCCACCCAAGGCCTGTGAAAGTGTGGGATCATCGTCCAGGATGTGTTGTAGATCCCTGATGATGCGTTGGAGGGGTTTTAGCTGGGGACTTATGTGATGGCCAGTGGAGTCCTGTTGGTTTTTTTCTTGGGTTTGTCTTGCAGTAGGAGGCTTCTGGGTACACGTCTGGCTCTGTTGATCTGTTTCCTTATTTCCTCGTGCGGGTATTATAGTTTTGAGAATGCTTGGTGGAGATTTTGTAGGTGTTGGTCTCTGTCTGAGGGGTTAGAGCAGATGCGGTTGTACCTCAGTGCTTGGCTGTAGACAATGGATCGTGTGATGTGCCCGGGATGGAAGCTGGAGGCATGAAGGTAGGCATAGCGGTCGGTAGGTTTTCAGTACAGGGTGGTGTTAATGTGACCATCACTTATTTGCAACCCATCCTGGACAATGATCCCACACTTTCACAGGCCTTGGGTGGCAGGCCAGTCCTCGCCCACGGACAACCTGACAACCTGAAACATATTCTCACCAGTAACTGCACACTGCACCATAGGAACTCTAGCTCAGGAACCAATCCATGCAACAAACCTCGATGCCAACTCTGCCCACATATCTACACCAGCGACACCATCACAGGACCTAACCAGATCAGCCACACCATCACCGTTTCATTCACCTGCACGTCCACCAATGTAATATACACCATCATATGCCAGCAATGCCCCTCTGCTATGTACATTGGCCAAACTGGACAGTCTCTACGGAAAAGAATAAATGGACACAAATCAGATATTAGGAATGGCAATATACAAAAACCTGTAGGAGAACACTTCAACCTCCCTGGCCACACTATAGCAGACCTTAAGGTGGCCATCCTGAAGCAAAAAAACTTCAGGACCAGACTTGAAAGAGAAACTGCTGAGCTTCAGTTCATCCGCAAATTTGACACCATCAGCTCAGGATTAAACAAAGACTGTGAATGGCTTGCCAACTACAAAACCAGTTTCTCCTCCCTTGGTTTTCACACTTCAACTGCTAGAACAGGGCTTCATCCTCCCTGATTGAACTAACCTCGTTATCTCTAGCTTGCCTGCTTATATATACCTGCCCCTGGAAATTTCCACTACATGCATCTGATGAAGTGGGTATTCATCCACGAAAGCTCACGCTCCAAAACGTCTGTTAGTCTATAATGTGCCACAGGACTCTTTGCTACTTTTAGTTGGGATTATGTTTTCTAATGTGCATTACTTTGCATTTATCAGCATTCCGGGTGTGGACATACCAGGGATTTATGCAGTGGCATTAGGATGTTCTCTGGCTCATTATCTAGCCCTTTCCTAGTGGTTCCCACCACCCTGTTCGCTTGCTTGGCAGCCGCTGCACACCGAGCAGATGTGTGCAGACAACCAGCCACAGTGCCAGTCTGAAAGCCCAGCTGCAGAGCACGGGAGCCAGAGCTGGAAGAGAGCCAAGCTCCTAACTTAGCGCCAGTCCTGCCAGGTGCCGAGTGTCCTTAGCTCCTGCTTATGTGCAGCCCCAGGTGCTTGCAATTTACAGCCTCCCTTTCACCCCAACCCTCTGCCCCTTAGAGCAGCAGCTCCCTGGCAGGAGACAATTAATCAATGACGTCAGTTTCACTTTGTATTTGTTAGAAAGTGGGTTTCCCTTGATCAGTAGAGTTCCCAGTGCAACCTCTCCTGTTGGGCTCAGGCTCAGCAGCAACATATTTCTACACAACCCAACGTGGGGCTGGAGGACAGTGTCCCTGCAGCGTTGTGCTCACTCCTGCTTCTCCATGGGACCAGAGCCTCCTTCTGCTTCACCTTGGCCTTTCCTCTCACCGAGCTGTAGTGGCAGGGCACACGACCAACAGGAGCCCACATCGAGGAGGCAGCAGAATGGAGACACCCAGTGTCAGGGATGCCCCCACTCTAGTATTCAGGGAGGGAAGACATGGCCTCTGGTTCCCAGTGGACCGAAGCTAGTGGTGCCCAAGGATACTGAGTTTCCTTGCTCTTGTTTGTAAAGTAAGCCAGACCCAGGAGAGAGCTGTGGGCTGAATGGCTGCCAGGAGCTTTATCCTGGCCCAATAGCTGACAGCCGCCCTCCTCCCCCAGCGCAGCAGGCAGAGTGCCACCTGAGCCCCGGGAGTCCTACCCAGGCTCTGCAAGGCAGAGGCAGCACCGGCAGCCACACAGTGCAGGCACTCAGGGAACAGAGGCCGTTCTGCTGGCAGAGGATGAGCCCAGACTGGCCCAGGGCCAGCATTGGGGGAACCCTCTGGGCCTGAAAGGACACAACGGCCCCCGATGGATACCGCGTCAGACAGGCAGAGCCAGGGCAGACAGGTCACGCGAGCCAGCCCCGCTGGGTTTTTTGCCATACCATGTGCTGGTGGTGGCGGTGCACGTGCCCCTCTCTCTTCACAGTAACCTTAGCAGAGTGCTTCTTGCTGGCAGAGTCCCAGGCATGGATGAAAAAGGTCTTTTTGTGCCCGTGGAGATGGAGGCGACGTTTGACTGAGACGACTCCATCTGTGTGCACTTTGAAGTGTGTGTCATCTGACAGGTACGCCGTCCGGTTCCTTCCTGCGCAGCCCTCGAAGCTCACTGCAGAGAGGGAGACAGCAAAGCCCAGCAGGAGAAGGGGGTTAGAAGCAGAGTCACCCTGCCCATCTGTGTATTCCAGTCCCTGCCCCACTAGATACCAGGACAGCCAGCAGCTGGACCTCCCTCTCTCTGGACAGAGCCCTGCCAGCCTGGGGCCCGTATCTCCCACACTGTGCCAGGCTCCGTGGGCCTCGCTCTGGGCACTTAGCAGCCTGCTCCCCTGTTTTGGAGCTCTGAAAGCGCAGGACAAAAGTGAGACAAAGCTGCTGGAGAGAACGCGAAAGGGGCGAACAAGGAGGGCTGGTGTTAAAGACTGAGCTTTGCCAGCCTCCCTGCCTGCAGCAGTGGGCTGAGGGGAGGTGGTTTCACTGAGCTGTCACCCACAAGCGCAGGCAGAACCTGGATCCTTTACAGCAGCCAGCGGAATGGCGACTCCGACCGGCGAGTCTGCGAGCAGTTCAGAGGCCAGGCTACAGCAGAGCAGAACATCCTGGACGCAGGGCCAAGGGCCATTATTAACCCATTAGTCACTACGCGGCTCCCCAGCCACAAAGCCTTAGCAACTCGGCCTCAAGACGAATTGCTCTGCCGAGGGCAGGGAGAGACCGCAGGGTTTGGTGCCTGCTAGCACCAGGCGGGGGGTCGTTAGCAAGGTTCTCAGACTGCAGGGATACAGTGGTTGAAGAGCAAGGCTGCGCTATCACTCTCAATGGAGATTCTGCAGCAGCAGCAACTGGGACGTGATCTCTGCCCTGGAGTACTGGAGGGGAGTGGTGACCTGCGTATTCGCAGAGTCTTCCACATACACACCAACGGCGAGCTGTACGGCCGATCACCCACTGGGAAACCCAGGCCAGGAAAACGCCTCAGCCAGGCCTCAGCGGCTGCCACGCAGCGGCTCATGCTCGAGTTAAAGCAGATGCTGCCCAGGGGCTGCTTTGCAGCAACATTGCTTGACCTGAGATCTCAGATGTTACAGAGGCCACTTGCAGCTCTCTCGAAAGAGACGTGTCCCCCGTAGTCTTCCAGATGCCGTAACATCCCACCCCATCCTACACTGCTTCTAACCAAAGCTACGGGCCCAGCTTCCAACAGCTAACCCCCTCCCCACCCCCGACCTAGGGATCCTGGACAGGCACAGACTGATGGTAACCGTCAGCGAGTCTCTCAGGCTCTAGCTGAGGTCCCAGTCTCAGCCAGAGGGCACCCGTGCTCCACTTTCCTTGGCCCTGGGGACAGCAGCAGCTCTGCCAGAGCAAACAAGCAAAGTTCTCCAGACTGGGTGCCAGCAGCGCAAACAGCAGTGCTGGGCTCTGGGAACTGCCCTGGGCTCCTGGGGGGTTGGTGTAAAATGGTTTCACTCGGGGTGAGATTTATGGTGGGCTTCGTGGGGCCCACGCTGGGATTATCCGGTAAGGAGCCTGGGTGGGCACAGCAGGGCCGGTAGCTCTGCAGGCCCAGCCACCCAGAACTGCTGGCACAGGTTGGAAGGGGATTCCCGTAGCTCACAGCCCAGGAGCCACTGGAGGGGTTTGCTGCACCCTCCCCTCGAAATCATACCCTGACCGGGGCATCAGCAACTTTTTTTACGTGTGGGGGGGGGAGGAAAACCAGCTTCCATTCCAGACACCAGATATCCTGCATTTATTAATGTAAGCCCCAACTTTTGGGTTGGGGTGAAGGGGAGCTGAGTTGTCTTCCCCATGCGGAATGCAGGTTTTCCTTCCCTCCCCTCTGCCCCTAGCACAGCAGGGAGTCCCAGGTGCTGTCTAAGCCCAGGGCTAATGGCAGCCCCACTGCTTTGTCATCACAGCTCCAAGATCAGCAGGAAATGGCTGCGGGACCCCACGCCCTCCCCTACCCAGGAAGCCGGGTGATTAACCTGGGAAAGGAAGGTCTGGAATGCGGATGCTCCCACTCAGGCAACCATCCCAAGTGGTTACCACTAACATAGGTGAGACCCACCTGCCTCTTCCCAGGGGCCAGCCCCCAGAGCGCTGACCGGGCAAGGGGCACCTTGCCCCAACTCCCGGATCTCACCCCAAGGAAATGAAGCGATGCCTAATTTCCCCCCCCAGCCCCCGCAGAGCCCATCCCAGCTAGTGCACTAGGTTATTAATGCCCTGCACGGTGAGCGCCAGGTGGGGGGGGGTCACTAAAAGCTTTCACGGTACAGCCCTGCTTTAATGGCCTCTCCGGCTCTCCTTCTAGGCCTGCCAGCACCAAACAGCGAGCAGTTTAGAGGGTGGGGGGCGGGATCCACAACCTGCAGCCCCCAGCTGGAGAAGCAACATGGCCAGCTCCCAAGCAGGGTGAGCCACTGCCCCTCCGATTTGGGTAGCCTCCCATTGCTGGCCCCTGCTCAGCACGGCTGTATGGCCGGGGTGGGAAATGCATCCCAGCAGGGCCCAGACAATCGATAGTGCAGCCTTCATACGAATAGCAACATTAAAGCAAAAGCCTCTGAGGGTGCGGAGTAGGCCGCTGGCTGAGAGGGTAGCTGAGTCCCCCGCCTCCATCAGAGCAAGCGCTGCGCATGACAGGCACTTTCCAAGCACCTATGGCAAAGGCTCCCTTCACAGCCCATCTTGCAATTACACAGCAGCACAACTTAAGAACTTTTCACCCAGAGGCTTCTCAGGCTGTGAAGTGTCAGATCCAGAGCACCTATAATCCCGAAGTGCTGCATGTGCGCCAGGACAGTGTGCGTGGGGGGGGGAGGGGGCGTGATGCAGCAAAGTTTATAGGAGGTGGAACTAGGGTGCTGGGGATCCAGCCACACCCCCTGGCTTGAAGTGGTTTCCACCATACTCAGGGTTTACTGGTTGATAATACCTTAGTAATTGGAATCATAGAATATCAGGGTTGGAAGGGACCTCAGGAGGTATCTAGTCCAACACCCTGCTCAAAGCAGGACCAATTCCCAGCCAGATTTTTGCCCCAGGTCCCTAAATGGCCCCCTCAAGGATTGAACTCACAACCCTGGGTTTAGCAGGCCAATGCTTCAACCACTAGTCTATCCCTCCCCCTTTGATTCAACAGCTCTCAGCACTCGTGCAAATTGTTCCAGCGCCTGACAAAGTTATGGGGACATTTCATCTTTCAGGGGACCCGCACTCCGCTATCTGAACAGGAGATTTTCTTTGTTCTCCTGCTGAAGAAGAGGGGTCTTCGTTATCTCCCCTCTTTCCCCCATACAAGCCATGACTAACAGTCGCCTGCATCAGGGAAGGAAGCCGGGTTGGTTTTAAACAGGACTTTGACCACAGAACCACTCCTAGGGCGTGTAAAAGTGCTACGTTCGCTGTCCCATCCACCAGCCCCAGAGGGCACAGCTGAAATGCATGCAATGCTCTCCTCTGTCCATACTTATGGTAGCATGAGTCCCACACCTATGGAAGTGGTTTTGTTTGCTTCTAATGAGCAATGTACAATGGGAAATGTTTCTCCATCTCTCAACACCTAACCCATTGGTTCTCAAACTATGGTTCAGGAACCCCTTTTAATGGGGTGGCTGGGGATGGCTTAGACTTGATGGGGCCTGGGGCTGAAGCCCTTGGGCTTCAGCTGTGGCCCCCTGCCCGGAGCAGAGGGGCTCGGGCTTTGGCCCACCAACTTGGGTTGGCAGGGCTCAGGGTCATGTAGTAATTATTGTCATCAGAAGGGGTTGCGGTGCAGCAAAGTTTGAGAACTCCTCAGCCTTGGAGGGGGTCTTGCCTCCTTAGGCAGCAAATCCCTTAGCAGATAAGTGGTCTCGCTGGCCACCAGCACTGAGGCAAGTCACCCTCCATGCATGCTCCCAAAGACCTGTTACACAGCAGGTGGCAGCTGGCTGGATACATGAATGGAAAGGTGCTTGCACCTACCTTCCCACCACCACAGCAGGCTACGGTCGCTGCTATTTTGGGTAACAGCCTAAGGCCAATTCTTTCCCACTAAATATTAGAAACAAACAAGTGTTGGGACGTTCAGTGTCAATCCATGTTGATGGGAACTAAAAAGCTTCATAATTAGAACCATGAACCCAAGCAAGGGAGCAGAAAAATTATGAAACCAGCATGGGACACTGATTCCAAGCGAAGAAGGCTTTGGGCTGTGTTTTGTGTTTGTAAAAGCCTTATTTTATCATGGAGAAGAGTTAGCTAGATGGCCAGACACCCTGATCAGGGTTAGAGATCATGCAGTTCTTCTAGCACGCAGGAATGGTGGGTGGAGCAGTTTGCCTTGTACCTGGCTTGCCCTCACCCAGACTTCCTAAAAACCTGATTTGTTAAACTGAGGCAAAGCCCTGGGGGAAAACTCAGCTGGTTTAAAACTGGTTATATTGGTTGAGCATGAGCCCATAGATTTATCATTGAAAGTTACACAGATAAGCCAGATTTAAACCCCATGAGCATCCACCCACAGATGTACTAATTCAACCCATCATGCCTTTCATTAAACCAGTGCCAGTGCATGAGCAGACCAGGCCTTCACAGAAGTGACAGTCTCTGCACGCCTTGAATGGACTGACAACCCCCGAAGGCCTCTGCCACCATCCCGGATCAGTCTTTCCTCGGATCATATGGGAATGGGGCATTTTCCTTAGGGGAGCACCGGTCTCTGCCTGACCTTGGCAGGTGCGGATTGATCAATCAGCATTCTGCACTGGAAGCAGATCAGCTGCAGGGGCAGCACCCAGATCTCAGGGGAGTTCCTGTTACCACTTCTCTACTCCTACCATGCTCTGCAGGTCAGTATTCCCAGACTGTCCATCCTATGGGCTTTCCCGAGTCGCTGCACTTGTCTGGAGCCAGGCCTAGAAGCTAAAGGAGACCCTTAGAACACAGCTCAGGCAGGCCTGGATCGCACACCATCAGTCTGACAAGTGCTTTGTAAGAGTCAGCTTGGAAAGACAACGATCTAAGCCCCTTATAGTTCTCCTGCCCTTGCTCGCTCTGAGTAGCTCCACTGGCTCAGGGAGAAAGGGGAGCAGGATCTGGCTCATGGCTATTGGGAACCAGGTCAGTCCCCAGCATGACAAAACATGAGAATCCAATTTCAAGTATCGATCTTCAGTGAAACCAGAGAGTCGACAGCCACCCACTGCAGAGCTTGGTTTCACCCAGATTCTTGCCGTGCTTGACAGAAGAGCCAGGACCCAGCCCACTTCTCTCTCTCACACACACACACACACACACACACACACACACACACACACACACACACAATGAAACAATGGGTGTTACCATACACACGCCAACGAGGGTGATCAGTTAAGATGAGCTATTACCAGCGAGAGAAAAAAAAAACAACTTTTTGTAGTGGTGATCAAAATTGAAGCGCTCATCCAGCACTCTCCAGAGAAAGGGGTGGGTTGTCTTTATTACAGAGAAACTGAGCCGCAGCGAGGCTAAGTGACTTGTGCAAGGTGTCTCAGCAAGCCAGCTGCAGAGCCAGGAACAAACCCCCAACTCTCCTGCTCCCCTAGTCTTGGGTTTTACGCTGGGATACCACACTGGCCCTTATGTCATGATGGAAGCTTGAGCCTTTTCACTGGAAAATGTGCAACAACATTGTCCTGAGAAGCCAGCCAGTGAGGTAGCGAACGTTTCCATTAACCATCAGAGCTGGGAGCCCCTCCCTTAGTGAAAAGTGCTTTGCATTTGCAGCGGGAGGGATTAAAGGGTTACATTGTACCTGGTTAGGAATTGCATCACAGTTCAAAGGCTGGGACACCAGTTAATGCTCTGCATGAGGCATCCTCAGAGATGACTGGCTGATTCAGCCAGTGCAAAACCATGTGCAGACACCCTAGGTCCCAGAGGGGCCTTGGAGGACAAAAGGAGAAGAGCTTTATTGTTATACCCAAAACGAAGAGTGAGCCCCGGCAGGACATAAAGCAAGAGCTGGAAGAGTTCTAGCCCACGAAAGCTTATGCCCAAATAATGTATTAGTCTCTAAGGTGCCACAAGGACTCCTGTTCTTTTTGCTGAACCCAGACTAACACAGCTCCACTCTGAAACCTCTCACCCACCTTGTGTCTCTAATATCCTGGGACCAACAGCAGCCTCTATTCCTTTTAGCCTCCTGCAGCAGTGACTTACATAGGTGGACTGTGTAAACCACCATCCTTCTATTTGCTCTAGGCTTTCAGTTTCTTTGGGTGCTTCCCTTTGTCCCACTGCTCAGACGATGGGACAGAACAAGCGGAGGAAATGGGCACTTGCCACTGGGTTTTCCGTAACTGAATTCCCTAGAGTCCTCTAATCCCTCCTTTCAGGGCTAAACAGCCACCACTTCCATGCTCTCTTCCTTTGCCATCTTGAAACTAACATTGCAGCAAGATTCTAGCCCAGGGTAGGCAACCTATTGCACACGTGCCAACGGCGGCACGCAAGCTGATTTTCAGGGCACTCACACTGCCCAGGTCCTGGCCACCGGTCCAGGGGGCTCTGCATTTTAATTTAATTTTAAATGAAGCTTCTTAAACATTTTAAAAACCTTATTTACTTGACATACAACAATAGTTTAGTTCTGTATTATAGATTTATAGAAAGAGACCTTCTAAAAACGTTAAAACGTATGACTGGCACTCAAAACCTTAAATCAGAGTGAATAAATTAAGAATCGGCACCACTTCTGAAAGGTTGGTGACCCCTAGGATAGACCCCGACAACTGGAAAGTGAAACTGACCAGACGCTATAAACCAGGGGTTCTCAAACTGGGGATTAGGACCCCTCAGGGGGTCGTGAGGTTATTACTTAGGGGGGTTGCGAGCTGTCAGTCTGCACCCCAAACCTCGCTTTGCCTCCAGCATTTATAATGGTGTTAAATATATTTAAAAGTGTTTTTAATTCATAAGGGCGGTCACACTCAGAGGCTTGCTGTGTGAAAGGGGTCACCAGTACAATAGTTTGAGAACGACTGCTATAAACAGAAGCCTGTGTAAGGGGCCAGTCCGTTTACTGTCACTGTTTACTCCCCTGGGTTGGAGCAGCAGCACAAATGGTGAAAAGCAAGTTTGACTTTTAAACCTCTTTCAGTCTAACCACCTAAGGGAAGGAAATGGGTTTAAAAAAAAATGTTTCAACTGGACAGTGTCCCTACAGTGAAGGCAGCACTCCAGACGTGGACAGACTAGTGTCTGGTGGATACAGAGAACACTAGTCTTAATCTTAAAACAATATTATGCACCTTGCGTCCCCTTTGCTTTAACTGCTACTGGGCAGAGAGAACGTCAGTGGAGAGCAGAGCAGCCATTCCATATATCATAACGGGGCCCTGAGCAGATCTTCTATAGCACCGACAGCTCAGTGTGCATTATGTAAATGGAGGAAGGCAGCTAAACACCTTCTCTAATATACTGTTTACTTCTGCCTTTCCTCATGCACAACCTGCTGATCCACCCTGGAGTCAGAGCTCTTACCAGCAAACCTGTATGTGTAAACAGGAGTCTGCCCCTGTGAACCGCTGACACCTGGGAGCTCTGTAATGACAACCAACTGCTCAAAGGGATCAAGAGAATGAAGAATTTTCCATGATGCATTAAGTGGACAAAGTCACACTTCTCCCTGAACTTAATCACGTCTGTAACAAGTAACCCCTGAGATCCCATCACTGACAGATCAGAGCAAAGCACTCAGTTTCCCAGGGTTTTTTTAGTTGGTGCATTTAACCACAATTTGTAGAGTCAGGTTTATTTCTTCCCCTGTAGATTGTGTTCTGTCCCCACCCCTTGGGCAGCTGCAGAGAAGAGCAAGGTTGTGTTTGTTTTGTTAAAGAGCAAACTATGGACGGGGGGGGGTTAGGAGGGGAGGAGACTCTCAGGCATGTGTACCATTGAAACCACTTTAACTCATTCTTTGCAATTGACTAAATTCATAGACTCAGACTCCAGGACTGGAAGAGACCTCGAGAGGTCATCGAGTCCAGTCCCCTGCCCTCATGGCAGGACCAAATACTGTCTAGACCGTCCCTAATAGACATTTATCTGACCTACTCTTAAATATCTCCAGAGATGGAGATTCCACAACTTCCCTAGGCAATCTATTCCAGTGTTTAACCACCCTGACAGTTAGGAACTTTTTCCTAATGTCCAACCTAAATCTCCCTTGCTGCAGTTTAAGCCCATTGCTTCTTGTTCTATCATTGGAGGCTAAGGTGAATAAGTTTTCTCCCTCCTCCTGATGACACCCTTTTAGATACCTGAAAACTGCTATCATGTCCCCTCTCAGTCTTCTCTTTTCCAAACTAAACAAACCCAATTCCTTCAGCCTTCCTTCATAGGGCATGTTCTCAAGACCTTTAATCATTCTCGTTGCTCTTCTCTGGACCCTCTCCAATTTCTCCACATCTTTCTTGAAATGCGGTGCCCAGAACTGGACACAATACTCCAGCTGAGGCCTGACCAGCGCAGAGTAAAGTGGAAGAATGACTTCTCGTGTCTTGTTTACAACACACCTGTTAATGCATCCCAGCTACTGGGTGCCTTTGAGCAAAAGCAAACAATCGGAGGATTAAATCTACATCCTGCCAATTTCACCTAGTCTCTTCTCCCACCAGACAGCTGAACTCTGCTCACTATCAATGTGCCATACGCACTCAGAGGATGGAGGTCAAGCCACGCCCACTGCCAGGCTAGCTAAAGGAAAACTCTCTGAAGCCGTTAAAAACGTAGGACATCTCATCCAGCAGCAATCTGCTGCCAAAGTACCCAAACCTCTCCTTCAACCCCTGGGCAGCACCATTAGTCTGCACCTTGCAAGGGGCTTCTTCCATGGGGAGTGGGTGAACCCCTGGCTTTGGGAGGCTAGGTCCCCAGCCCCACCCCTTCCAGTTGAGGCCCCTCCCCTTCTGCACCCAGCAGAGCCCAGCCCCCACTGTGGCCACTGTCCTCCACCCAGCGCCCCCAGCTCCCACCCCACCATGGCCACTGGCCTCTGCCCCAGGCTAGTGCCCCAGCATCCCCGGATCACGCCATCGGGGCCGTGCCACTGAGTCCAACCCCTGCCAGACAGCCAGCCCCCCTGCCCCTGAAGGCGCCTCCTGGCCTGGCCCCCAGCCCCAGTGCTGAGCAGGGTGACAGGCAGGCAGTGTGGCCCCAGCGCCGAGAGGACGGGCAGTGTGGTATGGCCCTGGGGGCACACTGCAGTCCTCAGGCTGCCTGCCCCAGCCTCTGGCACAGGGAACGGCAGGCAGGATGGGGCCTGAGGCTGCTCTCAGAGAAAGGAAGGTGCCATTTTCTGAGTGCCTGTTCATCCTGGGAATTGCCCAGTACACCCCAGAGGGCAGCCATGCACCCCGTGGGCGTGGTGCTGCAAGGGTTCTGGGGTTCACAGCACTTTGAGCCTAGCGGCTGGAGACACTCTCATGGCTAAAGCCACCTTTGCATCCTCCACAGCCTTGGTGTCTGTTTCCAGGGTGGTCCATCAAGGCAATATTCTGCCATGGCATTGGCTGGTTTGCTTCAAGGCGTTAGCAGTCAGCTCTACTTCATTACAGGGAGGCGAGCTTGGCGGGGGGGGGTCTAATGAGGTGGCAGGTTACAGCAGTTGTCACCAGCACACGTGCCTCAGACACCCCTCGCAGCAGCCAGCGCTCTCATATTTGTGGGTCTGCAATCTGGCTCATGCTCCACTCGGGGGGGGGGAGGCACGAATCCCACACGCAGGTAAGGGGGCTGAGCCGATGGAGAAAGGCTGGCAAATGCCAAACACACAGTCTGAAGGGACAGGTCACAGTCCTGTGGTCGGCAGGCCAGCCGGCATTTTGATGACAAGCACCCACGCAGTGCCGTCCATACACTGGCAATCCTGCATACAGAACCGTCCAGAATCCTGACAGGACTTCGAGGTCCTTCCGCTCCACAGGCTTTTATCTGCTGGGTCTCCGTCCGACGTGCCCGGTGGAACTCTGGCTTTTGAACCGCTGGCTGCGAGGGGAGCTCTGTCTACCCTCCCCGACTGCCAAAAGGGCCCCACTGAGCAGGGCCGGATCCAGCTTTTTTGCTGCCCCAAGGCGGGGGGGGGGATAAAGCCGCAATCGGCAGCAGCTGTACTGCGCCGCTTCATTCTTCGGCGGTGGGTCGTTCGCTCCGAGAGGGACCCGCCGCCGAAGACCCGGACGTGCCGCCCCTTTCCATTGGCCGCCCCAAGCACCAGCTTCCTTTGCTGGAGCCTGGAGCCAGCCCTGACACGGAGCACAGCCAAGGGATGAACACAGTCCTGCAGCCAGGAGACCTGCCGTCAGGCTCTCGGGCAGAGCCGATGTGTCCCTCTCCCTGCGCGCGTTGGTTAGCACACAGGTCACCAGGAGGGCAGGGCCAGTGCAAGGAAGTTTCACGCCCTAGGTGAAACTTCCACCTTGCACCCCCCCAGCTAACCCCCCCCCACAGCAGCTAACTCAGCCCCTCACCTGGGGAGCCCCCCCTACAGCAGCTACCCCCCCCAGGACAGCTAACTCTTCCCCCCCAGCAGCTAACCCTGCCTGAGGAGACTTTCCCCCTTCCCTCCCCCCACCCTGGCAGCTAACCCGGCAGAGCGGAGGTGAGCTGGGGCTGGGAGCTGTTCCCCTGTGCGCTCCACCCCCGTTACTGCAGGCAGTCCTCCCCGCACATGCCCCCCACCCAATTCCACTCCACCTCCTAGCCTGAGGGGGCTTTTAGGCGCCCCCAACCACTAGGCGCCCTCCGCAGCTGCCTAGTATGCCTAAATGGTTGCACCGGCCCTGCAGGAGGGAGTGCTGACAGAGCTACCTGTCTCCGTTTAGTACGCTAAGCCATAGGCCGGGAGAGAGGCTTTCCCCAGACCTGGTATTACAATAGACCCCACGATGGAGCAAACCAGCTCCCTGCTGGGAGGGGAAGGCAGGCGTGAGTTTGGGGTTACCTTTTCCTACTAGCTGTGGGTCCCAGAAGAGCAAGGGCATCAGCTCCTGCATGGGATAAGAGACAGAGGGGCCCAGCGTCTGCATTTTACTGAAGTCAGACAATCCTGTGCAGAGCCAGCTGGCAGCTCCCAATTGCCAATAATAATAATAATAATAATTGGAGATATACCAATCTCCTAGAACTCGAAAGGACCCTGAAAGGTCATTGAGTCCAGCCCCCTGCCTTCACTAGCAGGACCAAGTACTGATTTTGCTGCCCCAGATTCCTAAGTGGCCCCCTCAAGGATTGAACTGACAACCCTGGGTTTAGCAGGTCAATGCTCAAACCACTGAGCTATCCGCCCCCCTCCCCTGTCAGCCATCCCTCCCCCCAACGGTGCCTGGGGTTGGGGTGCCCCCAAAGCCTGGCAAAGGCACTCTAGGCAGGATCTCTATGGCAAGAGACCTCCAGGATCCCCAATATGCAAATGAGGGGATCCCATCCTGGGCGCTGTCTGCAGCTGACAGGTGCTGCCTCCTCTGTGTGCAGCACAACTTCCCACCTCTGCACGGGAGAAACTCTTCCCAGGGGCCAGCCAGAGGGGCTGCTGTGGGGAAGTGACCTTGGAGACTCCCCAGGTCATGCCCCCGCCCAGTGGCATGGTGCTGCTGCAGGCACAGCTGGTCAGACGGGACAGAACAAATCCCAGCCACATCCTGCTGATCTCAACCGTCTCTGCCATTGCAGGATGTCAGACTGGCCTCTCCACACCTGTGCAAAAACTGTACCTGCAGAAAGCTAGGGATCATATGCAAATACAAAGCATTAATATGAATATGTATCATTTATGGAAATCCACCAGGTCATTAAAGCCTTCACTTCTTTGCCCACCCCCCAGCCAGCCATCATTCCCTCCCAACCACTTTCTCTTTCGTTCCACCCTCTGCTCTCTATCTCCCCTCGGCCAGGAGCGCGGCCTCCAGTAGCCACAGGCAGATTGCTCCAGTGACACTGTGACAAACTGGGAATGTTCTTAATGTTTTCTCGGAATACTGTGTTGGTGCCTCAGTGTCCCCTAGGCAGTTCTTAAAGTATCTAGGTGGTGGAATAAGGGTGTGTGATTGCTGCAGAAGAAGGGACCAGTGCACCTAAATGCCTGACACTCTGTCTCCTAGCAACTGATGGCCTGGGCCACTCCCCTGCAAAGGTGCCAGCTGAAGGTGTTGGAGACAAAGGGATCAGGTGACCTCCTGGCCCGGGAAAGGATCTGAGCAGAGAGGAGGGGCTGCGGGGGGGGGGGGGGGGGCTTGTTTGCCCTCAGCCAGCTCCACACTGACGTGGGGGTCTAGTTCACTGCCCCCCAGAATGGACCCGGCCGAGGGGTCTGGTTCGTGGTACCTACAAGCTCTGTTTTAGACCCTGTTCCTGTCATTGAATAAACCTCTGTTTTACTGGCTGGCTGAGAGTCACGTCTGACTGCAAAGTGGGGGTGCAGGACCCTCTGGCTTCCCCAGGACCCCACTGGGGTGGGCTCACTGTGGGAAGCGCACGGAGGGGCAGAGGATGCTGAATGCTCCAAGGAGAGACCCAGGAGGTGAAGCTGTGTGAGCTTCTTGCCCTGAACAAGTCTGCTCCAAGGGAGAGGAGGCTCCCCAAAGTCCTGCCTGGCTTTGTGGGGAGCTGTTCCAGAGTATCGCCTGGTGACTCCGTGACAGACACCCCCGCACACACTGTGTGTCTTTGTATTTGCATCTGCAGGGCCACAGGCAGGGCGAGGGCTATTCTCTAGCAGGAGTCTGGGATTCGGACCCTGGAGGACTCTGGCCATTCAGACTCTCCCTCCAGCATTTGGTAACCACCAAGATGCAGCCCAGAAGGGCCTCCCCATTGGGAGAAGAAGTGGCTGGTTGGGCCCCCTGGATGAGGACCCTCCCAGCCAGGCAGGGAGATTTAATGTATGCCCTGCTCACCACACTGAACACTCATTCCACAATGCGGCTTCTTCCTGGCAAACTGAGGAAACTCTGCTGGGTACAGCAGGGTCTTGAACAAACATTTTGCAGTTATAAAAAACATTTTAATCCAGTGAAAAGGGTGGAGTAGATCCTGGGATGCCCAGACCTCCTATGAAGAGCTGGGACAGTCTGGTGGTGAGACAAGGACACGGTCGCTTTACCCAGAGGTAGCTGCATTCCAGAGACGTGCCCAGGGATTCTCTCTCAAATTAGCACACATTTTATTGGGTTTCCGTAGCACCGAGATACTAAACGGACCTTATAATTTAATACCTTTGTCACTCCTGGTCACAAGCACTCACACAGTCACTAACTAGGAAGAGAACAGTCTAGTTCAGAATTTTTCCAATGTGAAAAATAATCATGAGTTTTTGTATTGCCAGCATCCCCTCCAGGTTGTGTTTTGGTTTTTTTTTTAACTCCAGATGATGGGGATGAATGATCTCCTGGGTCCCCCAAACTGATCTGGAACAGAGTCTAGTCGCGACTAAAAAGCAGGACATTAGTTCTGTAGATTTCAAATGCCGATTTTCCAGAGGCAGGCTCAGTCATAGACCCAGGGAGTCACTGGTAAGTTACTGCCGGCAGCACCTTTCATTTGTTTTCATAGCTGTTTCCAAAGTGTTTCCATTTTAGGGAACGCTCATCAAAGCTGTATGAAATCTTCTCAGTTCATGCTACAGAGTTTGCAAAGCTCTGGGATCCAGCACAATATAAAGGCAAGATCATTATAATAATGAGACACTTGCCACTTTCTCCATCACATAATGCAAAGTTGAGTTAGTCTATGGCTGTGTTTAAGGCTGTCTTAAACCCTTAAGAGGGATGGGAGGTGGGAAAGAAGGATTTCCCCACACTGAAATCACAGGCTAAGTAGAAAAGTTCCTACATTTCATTTCAATCCAGTTTCAGAATGACTCGCATATCTGTTCTTCCTGCAAGAAACCTTCTGGGTGAGAGCAGATGCTTTGGACAATTAAGGCAACAGCCACGTTAGGCAAAGACTCAGAGTTGCCCTCCCGCTTGAGACCATGTCCTCACTCTGCCCATTCCTACCCCCATGCCAGTGAGACAGGGGGCGCAAGGTTCCATTCCTGGCTCAGCTACAGACTGGCTGGGTGCCCTTGGCCAGGTGATTCGCTCGCTGGGCA
The DNA here is from genome assembly GCF_007399415.2 of Gopherus evgoodei. Lineage (NCBI taxonomy): Eukaryota > Metazoa > Chordata > Testudines > Testudinidae > Gopherus > Gopherus evgoodei. Next base: position 41,161,712 of record NC_044333.1, on the reverse strand, counting down.
TCTGTCCCCCCCATTTGCAGAGCAGGGAGACCCTGGAGGTGAAGAGTGCCCAGACTCAGTGTCATACAGGCCCAGGCGAAGAGGAGAGTTAGACTGCCAACCCCTGAACAGTGCCCAGGCATCATAGTGGCAGCGGCCTTTCCTCCAGTCCAGGGGAATGGAGTGGGACACCCCTTTGGAGGGGGTCAGTGCTGCTCATACTCCTAGAGAGAGCAGACGAGATGTTCTCCTCCTCCCCTCTGCACACTGGCTCCCCAGCACCCCTGCTCTGGGCCAGGAGGCTGTGCCCAGGGAGCGTGCTGCAGAAAATCTCACCTTAGCACAAGAAAAGAGAGAGGACCACCCTGTGCTGGTGCCACTCTGAATGGAGCTCGGATTGACTCTCTTCTAATTTGAGAGAAGCAGCTGCCAAACCGGTTTCTCCAGGAAGCCTGGCTGGAAAGAAAGTGCATTCCTGCCCAGCCACACCCAGGCAGCACACAGCAGAGTTCACTTGTACCCTGGCCATGCAGATTCCTCCTCCCACAGGACAGGTGCTTGGAAGCGCTATGGACCGATCCTCCCGCAGCACAGAAGCCCAACCCAGGCACCGTCAGGGCACTGGACTGAGGTTCATTTCCCTCCAACTCACTTGCCTGCTCTGGCGCCCAGGGAACAAACAGAGAATTTGCCACAGAATGGAGCAGCTCAGTTCGAAACTCCTGTAACTCAGCTCTGCAGAGACTGAGCAGCTCTCACTAAGAGCTGGGGCCAGATGCAAAGCTGAGGGGTTGTGTAGACTAAAAATAAATAAATAAATGAAAAAATTCAAGATACATGCAAAATATTTGCTGCATTAGCAGTTCACACAAATGGCTGCATTAGGCTAGCTGGGGGATGCACTAACCCACATTATAATCAACTTTTAACAGCAAAAGGCCAAGATATCAGACACTGAAAAGTGGCTTCTGGCCCACGCAGAACTACTGGCAAATGACGCACAGTCAGTTATGGGCCTAAAAAAATCTGCCCTTGCACAATACTGCTCCAGTCCCCTGATCTCCTCCAGCCAGGACAGAACAAGCACCAGGACAGGCAAAGCTACTTATACCTACGATAGGCTGCCCAGTGAGAACCCAGGCACGCCATGAACCACCACCCAAGCCTCCAGCGGCCTGGCAGGGCCGAGCTTGGGCAGACAGTCTTACTTTGAAAGGACGGCGATGGCACAGAGCACCAGCCTACCACTGGGCAGCGTGTGACCGTCACACACGATACTCGCCCTGTCCCTACTGCCCTTTGCCAAAGTAACGGAGCAGCCTGGAGAGACCCCTTGTTCTTTCCTCAGTCCATCTCAGCAGCCACGTGGTGCCACAGGGTGGCCTGCCTGCGGGAGCTTTGGACACAGGACGTGATGCCCAGACCCATCACTGCTCACTGTGTGATGTATGAAGAAAGGCTGGCACTAGCCTAGATCCGGGAGACCCAGGTTCAATTCCCTGCTCTGCCAGAGATTTCCTGTGTGACCTTGGGCACGACACTTAGTGCTGTACGATGAGGATAACAGCAGTGCCCTGCCTCCCAGGCGTGTGTGAGGACCCTGAGGCGCACCGATAGGACAGTGATGGAGGCCCCGGACACAGTGCCCAGGACACAGAGAAGGCTCTCTGAGCACCTGAGGCACAAGGGCTGTGGGATGCTAAGGGTTTGATGAACAAGGGCTTCAGGATTCCTCCCACTTGCGTAAAGCAAAGATTTTCTGAAGCCTCAGCTAAAAGGAGTCACCGGCTCTGGAAGGCTTTGGAGTTTTATCATTTGTCATTTAAGAGCTGAAAGCAGAGTTACCAACTTTCTATTTGCAGAAAACTGAACACACTTACCCTGCCCCCTTCTCCGAGGCCCAGCCCTGCCTCCTTCCCCGAAACCCGGCCCCACAGTAACTCTCCCCCTCCCTCACTCACAAGCTCATTTTCACTGGGCTGGGGCAGGGGACAGGGAGGGGCTCCAGGCTGGCGGTGCAGGCTCTGGAGTGGGGCCAGAAATGAGGGGTTCTGGGTGCGGGAAGGGGCTCTGGCCTGGGGCAGGGGCTTGGGGTGCAGGAGGGGGTGAGGACTCCCAGCTGGGGGTTCGGGCTCTGGGATAAGGCCGGGGATGAGGAGTTTTGGGTGCAGGAGGCGGCTCTGGGCTGGGGCAGGGGTTGGAGTGTGGGAGAGGGTGAGGGCTCCAACTGGGGGCCAGGGATGAAGGTTTGGGGTACAGGAGGGGGCTACAGGCAGTGTTTACCTCAGGTGGCTCCTAGAAGCAACGACAGGTCCCTCTGGCTCCTTGGCACAGGGGCGGCCACAGGGGCTCTGCGTGCTGCCCCGTCCACAGGCACCGCCCCATAAGCTCTCATTGCCATGGTTCCTGGCCAATGGGAGCTGCAGAGCCGAGGCTTGGAATAGGGGCAGCACACATAGCCCCCATGGCCGCTCCTGCGCCTAGGAGCTGGAGGGACCTGTCGCTGCTTCCAGGAGCCACGTGGATCCAGGCAGGGAGCCTGCCTGCACCACTGCGCCACAACCGGACTTTTAACGGCCCGGTCAGAGAGCCACCAGGGTCCCTTTTTGACCGAGTGTTCCGGTCAAAAACCGAATGCCTGGCAACCTTTGCTGGAAGGAGCAAAGGTCTGAATTCAACAAGCCTTGTTGCCTGAGCCGGGGGGATGGCGGGGGGGGAAGAGGGACAGCGGAATATGCCAGTGTCAGAATTCAATATGGAGGGCATGGAAGTAAATGGTCCACAACAGAGCTGGAGCGATGCTGTGAGATGTCCTTGTTTGCTACGCCCCACGTATCGGCAGCAGAGACCCAGGGTCATATTAACCTGGGCTGTGATCCCAGAGAGGGGACGCCACGCTAGCCTTTAGCACAGTGCCTAATATGGTCATCCTAGTCCGACCCACGCTGGAGCAGACTTTCACTCCAGCTCAGGCTGGGGCAGGGAACAATGACATCACTCAGCTGACTCAGTCTCCTTCATTCAGGCCCAGCAGGCCCCAAGCAGGTGGAGGTGAGTCATTCGCTGGCAGTAAAGTGCCAACCCCTCCTGAACAGATAAGCGGCTTAGAGCTGCAGATTAGCCAGACAAGCTCTCACCTCCCACACTGGAGTCAGGGAGGGGTTCTGGGTTTATTTGTCGATGGTGCAAAGGCAGTGAAACAATCAGCCCCTAGGTTTGGGCAACAACCTGTCTCTGTGTTTTCCCAAATCCAGCCGCTCCTCCACAAAACGCAGCCCCCTGTCGTAGGAGGAAGTGAGAATCCAGAGAGACTCATCAGTTTTTATGGATCTTGGGGACAAACAGGAAGGCAGAACTCCTACCCCGCCTCTCCCATGGAAACACCTACTGCCAGACAGCCCCCTGATGTCATACTGAAGTTTCACCATGACTTCAGGCTTGCAAGACAGAGTTTCTCCTGAAAGGTGATTCAGTGCGAAATCACCTGTACAAAGTGAACAATTCACCGAGGCTGCCAAAGGCGACAACCCAAGAGGGGACGTTGGTAGCTCAGGGAAGCTGGCCAGCCCAAGCCCTACGCTGGCAGCCTTTGCCGCTGGTCGGGGACCAAGGCTCTGGATGCGGCAGTCCCAGCTCAACACAAGCACACAGACAGAACGAAGGGGATGGGGCAGCACATGCTACCAAGGGGACAAAACCAAGGTGCAGGGAGGCCAGTGAGGGAGTCGTTGTGTTGCTGCTGCCTCCCCAGAAGCTAGTCAGGAGTTGGCCACCAGCAGCCACACTGCACAGCTTAGGCCAGAAGCCAAAGAGCCGCGCCCCCCTCCCCAAAAGGGCAGAGGGTGTCAGCAAGACCCTATTACCAGATACGCTTAACAGATAAATAAAACAGGTGAGAGAAGCAGCAGCTGCCTTCTCCATTAGCTGTCACCCTGCCCCAGATTCCAGATTTCGAGCCCTCCTGTCTGCAAGAATGGGACGGGCAGGATCAGCCAGAAAAATCTGTTCCAAAGCGCTGCACAAGCTAGTCCTCTCCCTCCACTTGTGGCCGCGATGCCATTTCCTCCTCTGTACCCTGGGGACACAGAGGTGAAGTCACCTGCCACGGTCACCAGTGAGTCAGTGCCAGAGCTAAAAGCTCAGGAATTCCTGGCTCCTAGCCCTATGCTCAGTCCACTAAGCACACTGCATCTTCAGCCCAGTTTGCAGGGGCTAGAAACAGCTGTGGTCCAAAGAGTGGGTAACCACCTGTCTTTGAATTCAACAGCAGATGCTACTGAGGTCCTTCAGAAAGAGATGGTTTGATCCCAGTACCTGCCACCCCTTACGTGAGAAGTTCAGCAGGCAGAGCAGTTACAAAATGTTGTATAAATGTTCCTAACCAATGGTTGCTGCAAGAATAATGCAACAGGCAGCATTTATTCTTTGCAATTCATTCTTAGGAAGTTGCATCTTCCTCCATCAAACTCTTTCATTAGCTCTTTAAAGGGCCTTATCATGCAATAAAATCTTTAGGGAAGGTTTAGAGTAGGCACCCAACTTCCTCCAGAGAAGAGGTGTTTAAGCACAGATTGGATGGCCAGTTAAGAACCCCCAGACCTCTGGCTGGTTGAGGTCTCCAGTCATGATCACAACAACAGGTGTTTTTTTCTCCTAAGCTCAATGAGTCCTGAAACCTACCCAAACAAATCAGCTGGAAAGTGCACAGGCCCTAATCATGCTAATTACAGCCCAACTCCTCAGCCTGGGGAAAGCTCCCATGCTTCAAAGGGAATCAACTGAGTCCTGTGACTGAAGTGCCATGATTAGCTGTCTGGAGCATTGGCTCAGGACAACCATCCTCCAATTCCAGGGCTGCCTTTTAGATCAAATTTACTGCAATCAAACAGCTATCCCTGTGGCATCTAAGGACCAAGCCCTTAAACCAGAACTTAATGTGTAGTGGACAGTTTAATATAGAACATCAGAAAATACAAGTGATCCCGTTCCTCTCCCTGGCACGGGGCTAAACTCTGATCTACCACGGAACTGTGAGAGGGACATGACCCCACTGGGCAGGGACCCCCTCCGTCAGAGGCACAGATCAACCTTCCAACAGCATTCAGCATCAGGGTTACTTTGGAGCCACCTCTCCCCGGGAGTCCCATGTTCTGGTTGCCATCTGTGGAGTCTTTTCCCACCTACGCTGGCTAGGAAGCTGTGGACATTCCTGTGATGCAGACCCTGCTGCTGTGATCCACTCCTCTCACCTGGAGGACAGATCCCGGCAGAGGACTCTGCTTGGGCCTCCCAGGAGAGGGCTCAGACACCTCAGCTAGTGCAGAATGGAATGGTTTGTGTTGTGTGGCAGACACTGCTAGGAGCACGAAGCAGCAGGCTGCATGCTTTGCCTCCAGCAGGTGTGGGTTACAGTCCAGAAAGCCCTGAAAGGCCTCAGATCCCGTTACATGAGGAATGGCGATTCCTCATGTAATGGGATCTGCCCTTTTCCACGTGTCCTGTGATGGGAATTACAACCTGCTGAATGGCTCTTTTGCTGCCAGTCCCAGGTCTGGACTCTGTTCCTTGCCACTGGCTATGGAATCAGGAGAGCGACAACTCCGGCAAGATGCTGCCTCTAGCAAGCCCCTAGGCACAGGGCAAGGCCTTCCTGTTTGCTCAAGCTTTTGACCTCTACTAATAAGCAGCAAGGACGTCAGGCCTTTCCGACACTGGGCCTTGGAGGTAGGGGAGAAAGGAGGGGGACAAGCCCAGAGCAATTTCTCATCTCCCCTTCCCCCAACCTGGGAGCAGAACATGGCAGTGAACAAGGGGATTTCCAGCTATCACCAGCATGAGGGATCGGGGTGGCTTTGCAGAAAGATGACTCAGGCTGCCAAGTGGCAAACCACCCTGTCACGCCAGCACAGGCAAGACTGGCAGCAGGGACTTGGCAGAGGGACCCAGAGAGGGAGGACGAGTGAAGCAATTTTTCTAATTATCAATGACAACAGAGGTGCAAAGTCTAACTTGTGTCTGCCAGGTTCCAGGGGCCCAACGGTGCAGGGCCTCTGAAGACCTCACTCAGCAGGAGGAACTACCAGGAGTTTCTCCCGGTCCTCAACTACTCACCCAAGGGATAGAGCTTTCCACTGCTGCACTAGATCCGAGCATGCCTGTCTTTCCAAAGGCTGCCGACCTACAAGTGAAACCCTATCAACCATTAACCACAAGTACACAGCATTTCCATAGCAACCCTGTCAAAAAACAACAGAGCAGTCCTGGGAACTTAAGTGGGATCCCAACACCCAGCGAGTCAACCGAACACAGGAGCTACCAGCCTTTCTGACAGGGCACTACCCTGCTGGGCTGGCTGCTCATGCGAGACCCACTTGTCCTTCCTTTGTCTACTTTACAAACACAAAGAGAAAAAGGGTGCATTGCTCCCAGGCCTTCCCTATGGGCATAGGCTCTGCCCCAGTGCCTACCAACTTTGCCATAACAAGTGCCCCTAGTAGGGGCAGGAACACTTGCTGAAGCTATTCAAGAGGGCACCATATAGGCAAGGGAGGCTCTAGGCATTTTGCCGCCCCAAGCACGCCAGGCAGGCGGCCTTTGGCAGTTTGCCTGCAGAGGGTCCACTTGTCCCGTGGCTTCGGCAGACCCTCCACAGGCACGCCTGCGGGAGGTCCACCAAAGCCGCGGGACCAGCGGACCCTCCACAGGCAAGTCGCCGAGGGCAGCCTGCCTGCCGCCCTCATGGCGCCAGCAGAGCACCGCCCGCAGCTTGCTGCCCCAAGCACGCGCTTGGCATGCTGGGGCCTGGAGCCGCTCCTGCAAACAGGTGAGGGGCAAAGGAATGGGGCTTGATTTTACAACCATGCTGAACAGACAGGCATGTTTGGACCGGGATGCACAACAGTCACTTCTAGACTAGATCACAACAGCAAAAATAAAGTGGGTCCTAAGCTCTGCCCAACACCAGCTCATTCTTGGGCTCAGCTACAAAAGAACTCTGCCCCACACAACATCTGGGACCTTAAAAGTGCAGTGGTCACACTGGCCCCCACTGTTCCAAATGCCCCATCAAAGTCTCCAGTATGTTGTCTTTCACCATGCTCTTCAAAGGGTTTGACACCTAGCCAGAGCTGATTCTCCCCCCACAGCCCACTTCCTGGCATGGCTACACATTGTTCCTCACAAGCCATAAGGAAGCTAGATGCAGGCTGGAGGAGACCCCAAGCAACAGTTTGTCTTCTTGATAAGAAGTTTAGACAATGGCTTCTCACCAAGCATTCTTCCAGTTATGAAAGAGGCATTTCCAGGGATGGTGCAGTCACGAGCCAAAGTTGTGACACTAGACACCTCACAACTCTTGGTACCAGTCACACACAAAATCAGCTTTCCTTTGTTCCATAGTAGACAGCAAAAAAAGCCACCAGCCAACCCCAGGACATCAGAACAAAGGCAGCTAAGTACTGACGGTTCCTCTGCACCAGCTCATTCTTCACAGAATGCTGAGCATGGGAATTTTATCCCCAATGTCACTTAGCAGAAGCTCGAGAAGTCAGATTTAAAGGCTGCCAGATCTTTGATGATGTTAGGGAACCAATGTCTTGGCTCTGTCACAGCCCGCACTGGGAATTGCCATCTGGACAAACTCTCCTTCTTCAGCTCATCTTTGGGCACTTGTTGTCAACACTGAGACATGGGAGTGAGGAAGTGGGTTTAAGTGGGACTGAGGTGGGTTGAGGGAAATTGTCTCTTCTGGAGACCCATGAAGAAGAAGTGGAACTTGTGGTCTCCTTCTAATTTGGTCTTCTGATTTGCAAGTTTCCTGGGATGACACTAAGTTGGAGTGGGCAGCGTTGACTGGAGGAGGCGATGGGTGTGATGGCTAGGTCTACTCCCAGAGGCCAGGTTGGATGTTTGAGAGGTGCAGCACATTTGTAAAGGAAGCGTGATGTGTAGCGAGAGATGGAACCAGACACCACTGACACACCTGCGACTCAACTCTGCTTTAGGCAGATGGGTTTTGGTTTACAGATGTGGATTGGAGGTGCCTCCAAAGAGGGCCCCATTGCCTGCGTGTTTGCAAAACACCTAGACTACCAGCGGGAGCTACAATGAACAAAGAACTATTCATTCTCTCTGAGATGGGTCAGAGGCATCTGACGCAGTCGTGACCCCAGAACGCATGCACGACACAAGGCAGTTCAGCTCCAGCTTGCACTCACCAAGAGAACCAAAGCTCCATTTGAGGGCGGGGGGCAGGGCACACTTAACCTATCAACAGGCTCAGAGAGGACAGAGGCGCTGCGTTTGCTGGACATGCTACCATCCAGAGGCTCGCAATTACGACTTGTCTAGTGCGAGGTGTTTTACAGACAGCTGTGGAAGGGTCCTTCCCCCTAAAACCATACCGTCCAAGAGACCACAGCCCTGTAGACAGATTGTCTGCTTTGATTTTGTTGGTCATGCCTGAGAACCAGCTATTTACAGCCAAACCAGAACTAAGTCCCCCATTTAAGTAATTAATGAATAAGTAAGTAATAATTTCCTTATTAAACAACGTCAAAGGCCAAAGAGATGACCTACTTATATTACCGAAACTTCAGTAAGAAGAGCAGGAAATGGGCATTCCTGCTGCCAGGCACAGGGATGATAGTGAAAAGCTTTGAAGACAGATTGTCAGTGAATAAACACAAGCCACACACCCAAAGACGCTAGTTAGAACAAGTCTGCTTTCAGCTTGCCTTACGCCTCCCATAGCTCGAGGGGAAAGGGCAGATTTCAGTGAGCCTCTCTGCTTGTTAACACTTTCATGTCAGGAGCAAGAGCCACTGAGAAACATTTACTGGCCTAGTCCATAACTTCAGCCACTGTTACAGCACGAGGCTCAAAACCATAAAGCAAACTGCGGTCTTCTGACCAGCCATATCTCCCCAGCTCTCCCTTTTCCCAGCTGCTAATACAAAACATTCTTTCCTAACTGGACTTGTCCCTATCAGTGGTCCCTGCTGTAAGGGTGTTATCTGGTGGCTTCTCCAGCACCAGCCATTTTTACATCCAAATTGAACTAGAAAAACAGCCAAACAGGGATTAATTTGAGGCAGTCCCATGGGCCAGGTTATTGCGGTGGGCAGACGGGATGAGCACAATGGTCCCTTCTGGCCTTAAACTCTATGAACCTATGATCAGGAACTGTCTGCATGACGACAAACACAGCAGCCAAGGGAAACGGTCTCTGTATGAAGGCGTGAGCTGCCCTAAGACAAAAGATGAGAACACCTGCCTCGAGTGGAGCATTCAAGGAGCTGAGAAGTCACCTTACCTTTGCCCAGCACTCGGCCAGTTTCCAGATCCTGCCGGGAGACAGGGAAGGTGTAGCTCTCTGAGCCGAAACCTGGCTGGCACTGCGACACCTCTTCACAAAACCACCGGCCAGCCTGATTCCCAAGAAATAAGCGTTAGTAATTCACACATTCTGGCCTGGCCCTGTCGGTGATTTCCCTTAAACCCCATCGTTCTGACCCCCGAAAATCCTGCCTAGAGAGTTCTACTCTGGAGGATCCAGAAGGAATGGGTCCCAAATCTCCCAAGCTCCCAGGGGATCTGTATCTGGCATCTGGGACAAGTCACAAGCAGTACGTCCCCCAGAGCATCCCCATCTAGAAGGAAATTCCCACCTGCAACCTCAGCCCTCCTCTGCCCTCTGCACGGCCTGAATTCAGATGAGGCAGGAGCACTAGGCTCCAGGGAGAAAGTCTGTGTCCAGGGGCGGCTCTAGCCATTTCGCCGTCCCAAGCACGGCGACACGCCATGGGGGGGGGCTCTGCCGGTCCCGCGGCTCTGGTGGGCCTCCCACAGACATGCCTGCGGACAGTCTGCTGGAGCCACGGGACCTGCGGGAGGTCCGCCGGAGCTGCGGGACCAGCGGACCCTCCACAGGCACGCCTGCGAGAGGTCCACCAGAGCTGCCTTCCACCCTCCCGGTGACCGCCAGAGCTCCTCCCGTGGCATGCCACCCCAAGCACACACTTGGTGTGCTGGGGCCTGGAGCCACCCCTGTCTGTGTCACAGGCCAGCAGCCTCACGACAGAGCCTGTCCCATGAGACTCCCAGCCCAGGAACGGAGACCCAGAGAGTCCAACATGCCCTGAACTCTGGAGTCAGGGCCTGGCTATAGCACACAATGCTGGCCACTGCCGCCCCAAGGGGTGTCCCGGAGGCAGCGTGTGGGGGACACACTGCAGGGGGTACTGCCCTAACAAAGTGGGTGGCAGCGAGGCAGCCAGGATGGGAGCTGCCCTTACACAGTGGAGGTGGGGGCAGGAGGGGGGAAGGGGGGCAGCCAGGGTGGGAGCTGCCCTTACACAGTGGGAGTAGGGGCAGGAGGGGGGGCAGCGGGACAGCCAGGGTGGGAGCTGCTCTTACACAGTGGGGGTGGGGGCAGCTGGGGTGGGGGCAGGAGGGGAGCAGCCAGGGTGGGTCTGCCCTTACACAGTGGGGGTAGGGGCAGGAGACGGGGGAGCCCTTACAGCGGGGGTGGGGACAGGAGGGGGCAGCCGGGGTGGGTGCTGCCCTTACACAGTGGGAGTGGGGGCAGAAGGGGGGGTAGGGGACAGCCAGGGTGGGGGCAGGAGGAGAATGGGGGGCAGCCGGGGTGGGAGTTGCCCTTACAAAGGGGAGCGTGGGAGGCTAAGGGGGGCCAGCCGGGTGCTGCAGGAAGCGGCTCCGCACAGCCCCCCAGCAGTGAGCCCCGGTCTCTCCCTTGCCGAGCGGAGCTGGCGGGCGCAGTCCGGCCCCGCGGCTCCCCGCGCCCCAGCCCCGGTACCTGCAGCAGCAGCAGCAGGAGGCAGAGCCCGGACAGGCGGCCCCGCGGCGGCCCCATGGGGCAGGAGGCGGCAGGTCGGTGCGGACCGAGGGTCACTCCGCTCCGCTCCGTGCGCGCTGCAGCGCCCAGTGCCGGCCGGGCAGGTGCGGCCGCTTCCAGCGCCCCGCCCCGCAGGTGAGGAGGCTCCGCCGCCCCGGGAGGCGGGACTCGCGGCCCTGCCCCGCCGGGAGGGGCCCCGCGGAGCGCCCTGTGCCGGGGGTGCGCTCCGCTCTGGCGCGTCCCCCGAGGCGTCTTCCAGCGCCCCCTGCGCAGGGCATCCCGCTCCTAGCGGGCTCCTGGGCAGCCGAGAGCGGGACTCCGGGCAGGTCCCTGCTGATGAAATAACGACCAGTGTGTGGGATGGCAGCGCCCCGGCGAGCAGGCCCCTCCGCGCTGGGTGCCCCCAGAGCCAGTCCCTGCTCTGGAGCAGGCGGGGGAGCCTGGGCTCACGTCCAGCAGAGCTGGCAGGACAGTACCCCACTGGCAGGCACAGGCGGACCCACCCCGGCCGGCGGCCAGCAGGAGCCTGGACTGCCCAAGAGGTGCCGAGAGCCCCAAGGGGACGCCAGACAAATCTGACGGGTACACGGAGGAGGTACCAAAACGATCCTTGCTAAGGCCGAGCTGTTCCAGCCGCAGCCCCAGCCCAGCCCCTGAAAGCTGTCACTGAGTTTTGTCCTTGCCCTTCTAGCCTCCCTAACTGTGGCACAGATCAGAGAAGCGAACGCAAAGGCAGCCCTGCAGGGAGCCGCGTTTCCATTGGGGATTTTCGGGAGAGGCAGATTTCCCAAACCAAGCCCTGGGCGCTGCTCAGGAACAACTCACTGGCCCTTGAACTGGAAGGCCTCATGTCTCTGCAGCTCTCACCCCACTGGGGGCCCCAGCTTAGCTGATGCTTCTGGGTGCTACCCAAAAATACAAACTGTCACCCCTCAGTCACTTCACACCCTGTCCCTCAAACTTTGTCTGTTGGGATTCCGGTGAGGAATCTAGAGCCAAACAGATCGGGCTGTTTAAGTCCGTGGATGTGTTTGCAGGTTTAGGTTCTCAGACTGTAAAGTTTTCAGGAGAGGAAACTTCTGTCCTGTAATAAGAGTGTCCTGACCTCTGCAGGTTCCGGAGACACTGGAAAGCTCTTGGGGTTTGCAATGGTTGGGATCTACGGTCACCTGGTGTAAACTCTCCAAACTCCACTGATGTCACTGCCAGGTTCCACCAGACGAGGAGCTGGTCTCTGAACTTTCAGTCTTTATTGCAGGCTAAATGGCCACCTGATGGCAGAAACAGGTGGCTGAGGTGCGGTTTCTGCGCAAACACAGAGCAAATGCTTTCCCAGAAACAGCTGTTGTTTGTGAATTTGCCTGACACTGTCCAGTTGTCAGCAAACAGAAGAAAAGCACAGCTGGACTTGGGAACTGAAAGGACTAAGGAAGACAGAACCAGCTGCTTGGTGTGAATTTAGGCCCAGGTCCTCACAGGTGTTTAGGCTCCTACATTCCCTTGAAATCAATGGAAGTTAGAAGCTGAACTGCTTTTGTGGATCTGGCCATAGGGCCTCCCCAGCTTCCCTGGTACCTATTGTGCCCCAGCCCAAATGAGAGAGGGCGAGGGCCAGCCCCTCAGCCCTGTGCAAACGGTGGGTTCGTAAGTGTGGGGGTGGAGTAGAGCCAGATGCCTTGTCACAAATGTTTGTAAATCTGCCTATTAATGGTAGCATCAAAGCTTTCCTGGATCTGGGAACACGTCCCCAGCCTGGAAGGCAGGGCCAGGCTGTAGGGCAGCCCAGGCTAGGGGAGCCTTCTCTCCCTGTCACTCTTGCTTGCTCAGAAGGACATATTAGCATCTGTCTCTTTCCGAGAGGGAGGGAAAAGGGGGGATTTTGGCCTCAAGGGCCTGGGTACTCTCACCCCCTGGCTGGTGGGAATTCATCCCCGTGGTGGTGCAGGGACCCAGGCGAGGTGGACTGAATTGCACCTCTTAAGATGAGGGGCTGGTTAGCACGTGTAAACCTGTCCATGGGAAATGCGTTCACACGCTGTCCTGAGCTTCCTCTCCCTGCAGCGGGCTTGCCCAGACTCAGCTGCGGCGGAGTCTCAAACAGGGCCTGGCTTGTGGCACAGCTGGACGCCCCGGTGCATGTCCTCCTGCCAGTGCCTGGCAGTGGTCTGTCTCAGGCACCACAGAGGTAGCCCTGTGCTCTGGGGAGTCTCTGCATGCAGCTCATTATAAAAGGTCTGCAGGTGGGCACCAGTTCGACTGCTGGCCTTCCTGGCCTGGCATGCCTGCTGCAGTTCCTTCACTTCCCCTCTGCACTGCTGCTGGCCACTGTCACACCCCTTCACCTGCCCCCATGCGATCCTTTCGCTGCTGGCCATGGCCTTACGCCTGCTCCTAGCTGTGCCTGCAAACCACTTCCCCCCACAGGCCCAGGAGAGCCAGTCCCCTTGTTTGCTCCAGGCAGGAGCTTGGCACGTGAGGGAGTGCTGGAGTAGTTGTGCAAAGGCAGTTCAGAAATACGTGGGGTTCCCCGTTCTCCGGGACCCTGGGCAGTGGAGTTCACAATGGTCAGTTTGGGACAGTGGGGCTGGAGGGCTGATTGGATCGACAGAGGTAACCCCGTATCTGCACTCGCACTGTGCCGACCAGGGCTCAGCACCACGCGGGGCAGGGATGTTACTGCAGTGCCGTAACAGGACACTTTCAGCGGTGGGAGACACGTGCCCAGCTAGGCCAATGCAAGGCGGCTTTTGTCAACCTAACTCTGTAGCCTCATGCTGCAGCTGGACGTGCTCCCGCTGCCCTGGGGACACAAATCACCCAAGGGAAGGGGCGGGGAAGAGCCCTGCCAACTGCCTATGGAACGAAGCCTCAGAAAACACCTGGGAGCCTCCCTTGCCCTCTGAGCATCTGGGGAAGGCAAATATTTGCACAGTGCAATGAGGTAGCCTACTGGGGGCTGCCCCAAGCGTCCAGAGTCCAAGGTGCTCATCCCTCCCCCCGGCTCCCAGGCATTGCTCATAGTCTTGTCTCCATCACCCCCCTCCCCTCCCAAGTAGCTGATCCGCTCCCATGTGAATCCTTCCCCCCAGCCCCCAGGAACTCACACTGTTTGCTGGCATCACATCAGTCACTTGGCTTGTGTCCTCCCCCTGCCCCCCCCGGGCTAGCTTGAGTATTTAGCCCTTGGGGGAGGGACCAGCTACTCGGTGTTGGGGTAGCGCTGAGCCCAGTGTGGCCTGCTGAGCAAAACAGGATTAATTACAAAACCCCCAACCCGGGCTGCCCACGCTCTGGGTGTGTGGTGCCAAGCGCTCGGGCGCATCCTGTGGACAGGCTGGCACAGCTGAGCCCCTAGGAATCACCCTCGCGGGTCAGAGCAGGGGTCCATCACCGCCCCTCCCCCTGCCGCTGCCAATAGCCAGTGCCAGCTGCTCGGGAGGGCAGGGGTGCAGGAGGCGGATTATGGACCCTGCTGAACCTGACTCAGGTTCCTCACACTCCTATTTCCCACATTCTCCTCCTGGCTTCAGGGTCAGACACCGAATGAACCTGGGAGCCCCACTGCTGCAGAGCCCACGGCCTCGCTCTCACTGCGCTCGTGTGGTACAAACACAGCGTGCGGCCGCTGTGTTTGAGAACGCTGGTCCCACCCTGACCGGGGGGCTGAGCCCTGTGTGGCAGACATGAACCTCGAACCAGACCTGCAGCCGGGCAGTGCTGGGCATGAGCAGGGTCGGTGCATTTCACTGGTTAACTGCATTTAAATCCCTGCTACTGACTCCACAAGAGAGGAACCGCAGACCCTCCAGGCCCTGGTTTGTTGCCCCAGGGACATTCCCTGGAGGGCTAAGCTCATGGCACACATGGGGCACAGTGCATCAGTCAGTTCTCCCCACGGCCTCACAGCATCCCAGAGCGCTTGTCTCCACAGGCCTTAGGTGCTGCATGAAGGCACCCGCCAGGGACCAGAGCAGCCTGGCTGGAGCTGGGTCTCTCTGAGTCACTCTCCCGCAGCAGCTGCTGGCTGCGCATGCGTTGGGAAGTCGGCACGCTGAGTGGTCTCCCCTGTCAGCAAGTGGGGGGTGTTCAAACCCCACGGGAAATGTGCTCCGAGGGGAATGTTTGCCCAGTAGGCAGGTCACATGGCTCCTGCCAGCTGAGCTGCGTTCCCCAGGGAAGCCCATTCAGGCATCTCATCACTTGCATGCTGGCCCACCCCATTCTCTGGGGCTCTGCTCAGCCCACACACACACAGCCACAGCAAGTCCGAGGGGCTTCAGCAGGAGGCGTCCCCTCCCCAACCTCAGCTGATGTGGGGATTTATTAAGGTACAGAAGGCCCAATGGGCAATAATCCTTCCTTTGGCCCAGCTTGGGCCTGGGTTGACTGTTTAGCCCATTCGGGATGGCCTCTCCCCAGCTGCCTGTGCAGCGCTGGGCATGGTGGAGCCCTGGTCTGCGGTGCTCCCCTCCGAGCTCATACTAATGAATGCTGCCCAGAGACGGGCTCAGGCCTGGGCGCCTGCAAGGCCTTTGTGGTCACTGGATAGCAGGTAACGCCCTCGGTGCTGCTGGGTCATGCTGATGCTCTCCGCTGAGCACTGCCCCCCGCCCTAGGGGTGGCTGCTGCTCTTCCCCTCCCGTGCTGCCTCACTGCCATAAGGGACATGGTGGTGCTCACATCCCAGGGGCCTGCAGCTGCTGGCAGGCTTGGAGTGGTGAGAAGCCGGGGGCAGTGCTGAGCAGAGATGGGCAGGATGCCAAACCTGGGGCAGGGTGAGGCTAGGACATAGAGCTGGGGCAGGAAGGAAGGGTGCTTGTGGCTATCATGCAGGGGCCTGGATGGGGCAGGTGGTATCTGAGGGACAGGACTGGGGCAGGGCGGGGCAGGGCAGAGTGGAACAGCAGGCTGGCCAGTACCTCCAGGTAGCGCACGGCTAGCTGCAGGGAGTGCCCCAGCAGGAAGATGGTGCAGCGCGGAGGAAGATGGTGCAGCGGAATCAGATATAAGGGGCTCCCCAGTCAGACAGAGCCCAGCCCTGCCCTCCCATTCAGCTGTGCTCCTCAGGTGCCTGTACAAACCTTCTGTGTGGGCACAGGCCTCACCTATTGCACAGGGTGTTTTTCCCTTCAAGTGACGTTCCCATAGCCCTTTCCTCGGCCTTCTGGCTCTAGCTGCTCCTGTAACGGTGCCCAGCTGTGCGATCCCGTCAGACGGTGCCGGTTCAGCTTTGCACATCCTTGGCTCTGACTGCGGGAGCCAGAGCACTGAAGAGACAATGGCCGTTACCAGGGTCTGGGCTGCAGGCCCCCAGCTTTCTGAACCCTGCTTTGGGGGCAGGGCACGTGAAAGCTGAGCAAGCGGTCTATCTGCTGGTGAGCATGCCAGGCCTGATGTGCCCCAGGGGGGTTTCCAGCCCGCAGTGGGATGCTGTGGGGGAGGTCTAGTTGCACAACAGGGATGCTTGAGGGAAACGCAAACCCAAGGAAGAATTTGGAATTGACGCTCCCTGTTTGCAACCCCTAGCAGCTGCACTCACACACCAGGGCCTCACTGCTAATGAGATGGGCCCTGCCCAAGCAATCACAGTCTGGGTCCAGGCAGGTCCAGGCACACAGAGTGCCGCCAGCCAGCTCTGCAGAGCCAAACAAGCAGCAACCACAGCCCATCGGCCACCCGGCACTGGTGCTGTGGGGACGAATGATGGGTCCGTGGAGCCGAACCTCAGCCTTGAGCTGTGTCTACGCCAGCCCTTTGGTGTAGCCATGCTGGGCCAGGACAGAGATACGAGCTGGGTGAAGATGAGCTCGGCGGAGCCCACACACTGGTCTCTCTCAGCGAGGAAAGAAAAGCTATTCCCTCACACACCTTGTCCATCACCATTCTCCCCTTTCCGCTGCTCCTGGGGACAGCTCACGAGGGGAGAAAACACCAGCGGCTGCTGTGCGCACGGTGCCCTCCAGGCCTGCTTGGAGCTGGGCAAGCTGACTGGGGGGCCCTGGAGCCTGCTCTGTGCTAGCACCCACTGGTGACCACGGTGGTGGAGCTGAGCGTGTGCCCGCAGGGAGACTCCAGGCTGGGAAGCACCTGCTTGGTTCTCAGAGAGTTAACTTGTCCCCATCTTGTTCTGGGGAGAGTGGGGACCCTGCACAGCTGCCCCTGCAGTTCCTGTCCCCTGCCGACCCCCTGAGCTAGTGCTGGAGGTGGGTCACACTGCTGCCCGTGCTGGCAGCTGGACAGGGCTGTGCTAAGCCGAGCTGCTCTCCTGCTGCTTCCTGGCTGAGGTGCCCGGGGCGCTGGCTAGCGCAGGTGGAGCTCGGGGAGAGCCAAGAGTCACCGGTGGGCACTGAGCATCAGCAAGGCCCTTTGTCCTAGGGCACCCTCCACTGGTGGGTGCCTGCCCGTGAAAGCAACCCCAGTGCCAGGTTGGCAAGCTGGGTGAGAAGCCAATGCCTGCTGCAGGGGAGGAGGCGGAAGTGAGGTCCCTGTCCTGTGTGGTGGTCACGGAGCTGAGCCCTGCAGTGGGGAGACCTGCCTCTGCAAAACGCAGGGGAAGGGAAAGGCTGAGGGTGCTGGGATGTGCTGCCTGGGGGGCTGATCTTCATTGAGCACACTGTGGGTGCCCAGGGGTCCCACAAGCAACAGGGTGTCGTCTTTTCCTGGGAGAGTTCAGCACAGATCCAGGGCAGCTGCAGGGGGGGGACTCAGAGGAGCAGGGGTCAGGCCCGGGTGGAGAGACACAGGGACTGTTATTTTCCCCTGCAGGCCAGCAGCAGCTGTTCTGAGATGAACAGGAAAGACTGGTTTTGGAACTAGCCCTGGGCTTGGCCCTTGGTGCAGGAGGATGCTGCACCCACATCTGTAGGGCCACCTGCTCAGCCACTGCTGGGATATCCTTGCACCATCAGCGGCTGTGTGCAGGGCAAGATGTCCCAGCCAAGCAAACGGGCTGAAGTGAGCAGGTGGGTGAAATGGAGCTGTCTAGAGTCTCACTGCAGCCACCTACGTTAGCCACGCAGGGGGCAGGCAGAGACCGACCTAGGGTTGCCAGGCAGCTGGGTTTCAGCCGGAACAGCCAGTTAAAAAGGGATCCTGGTGGCTCCAGTCAGCACTGCCGACCGGGCCACTAAAAGTCCACTTGGTCACATCTCCCTCCAGCTCTTAGGTGCAGGGGTGGCCAGGGGGCTCGATGAAGTGCCCCTGTCCTGAGTGCCAGCTCCACAGCTCTCATTGGCTGGGAAGCACTCAGGGTTGTTTGTCCACACTGCATTTAAAAACCCAGAGCAGGTCACCGCGAGCTGAGCTGGACTCATGGGGCTTGGGTAAGGGGCTGTTTAACTGCAGTGTAGACCTCTGGGCTTCGGCTGGAGCTCAGGCTCTGGGACCCTCCGCCTCCCAGAGTACATAGAGCCCAAATGGCATCTGAGCAGTGTAGACACCTCCTGGGTGAGCATCAGGCCGGGGGCAGCTGGAGCAGCTCCTGCAGTGCTGGGTCCAGGCACTGTCTGCATCCAGCCTCCCCACACCCCCAAGGAAGGGCACTGTGGGGAGAAGACAGTCTATGCGCCCCCCCCCGAGCAAAGCGAGGAGCCAGGGCCTGGCCTCAGTTCACAGGCTGCTCTCTGGGCTCAGGAGTGGCCCCCTCACCCAGCCTGGGATTTCTCTGGAGCAGGCAGATTATCCCTGGGCAGAAGAGGCCAGGCTGGAGCAGGGGCTTTCTGCTCCCCAGCAGGGACCTGTTAAAGTAGAAGGGGCCTGTAGAGGTTCCTGTGAGCCGCAGGCCCAGACCTGTTCAGTCTGGGGAAGGGAGAAAGCGAGGGCACGTGCTGCTGGAGGGAAAAATCACCATCCACCCCAAGGCTGGCACGAGAATGGTGGTGGTGAGGGGAAATACAGGCCCCCCCCCACTGGCATGGGGAGAATAAGGCAGGAAAAGTGGGGACTAGGGCCCTGCTACTTTTCCCCTCCCCCCAAGCAGGATTTGAAGCTCAGCTGCTTAAGTGACTTCCTGGTATTCATCTCTGCAGCGCTAAGGTCCTTGGGCCTGGGCCTGGCCCTACCCCTGCTCATGAGCACAGAGGATGCAGCACTGCAGGGCACCTCCCCCCACTGTAAGAACAGTCACTGGCCTCAGCCCAGAGCAGCTGCCTCCTCACAGCTGCAACATGGCAGCTTTTTAGCAGCCCACAGCAAGTCCCCATCAGTGAAGCAAGAGCCAAGCATGCACCGGTAGGGCAGGACACCTGGGTTCCCGTCCCAGTTCTACCACTGGCTCAGCGGAAATCCTTTCCCAGGGGTGTCTCACGTGGCTGTAGGGTGACCTGATGTCCTGATTTTATAGGGACAGTCCGGATATTTGAGGCTTCTTATATTGTCTATTACCCCCACCCGTCCTGATTTTTCCACACTTGCTCTCTGGTCTCCCTAAGGGGCTCTGAGGTTGCCAGTACAGCTGCTGTGGAGGGTAGTGCTCACTCCAGGGTACAGGCACGTGCTGTCAATACAGAGTCTCACTGGGCACATTCACAGGACAAGCCCGATTCACCCCCAAACTCCAGCCCCTGGAGCTCAGGAAGCTCATGGTCACTTAGTTTAGGGCAGTGTGGAGGAAAACCTCACTGTCTCCTTCCTGCCCACACTGCAGCGGCCCAGCTGTCACCAGTTCACCAGCCTCTATCACACATACTGCACAGGTGACTGGTCACCCAGCCCAGCAGCGGGGGCCACCTCAGCCCCCTGCAACCACAAAGGAAGCTCCTGCGGGCAGCAGGATCTTGCTCCCCAAAGCCTTTCTGCAGATGGATATTTGATCACAGCTCATGAGAGCTGCGGTCTGGGTGGTGAAGCCAAGGCTGGAGCAGCCCCAGGAGCCTGACAGCTTTAGATGTTGCTCCTTGTTCTTAATGAGGTTCTAGACCTTTCCTGGGCTGGCTCTGGGTCCCTGTGACAAGGGCAAGCAGCTGTAATTACACAGGTTATAAGAAGCAACAACATTCACTCTTGTAAATCTCTCCTCCACCTGGGCTAGCCAGACGCCCAGCTCTGCTCTACCCTGCCCAGCTGGGGGGAAGAGCTGCCACGGCAGCTTTGTTTGGAGATCAGTGGCCTTGGCATATTCTCAAAGTTCTTGTTTATGGCTCAGGTTTGCAGGAGGGCTGGGATGAGATCAGGGATCAGCAGGGGCTGCTCCGGCCACCTGGCAACGCCACACCAGCTGTGCATTCATGAGGTGTGGGTGAGGCTAGTGCAGGACAGTTTAGTTGGGTTACCCTGGCCCATGCAGCCTTAAAACACCTCCCTGCCCCCCCCCCCAATGGGCCTAGGCTCTGCCAAATACTGCAGCTGTTCACCTGCAGCAGGATCACTCCCAACACAGGGTGACAAACTCCTACTGAAAATGCATAACTGGAGGGAGGCAACAGCTGGATGCCCTTCAGATAGCAGCAGCTTGTTGGCTGGTCCCAGTGCCAGCATTGCTAGAGGCTAAAATCCCTCCACTTCCCCACCCCACCGAGTCAGGCAAGGCTGGCTGGCCGGCCACTGGGGCAGTATCTGCAGGCCTGAGGGCTGCTCTACCTTGCCATGCTGTTAGAGCACCTCCCTGCAGGATGAGCAGGCAGCACTAGGTCACTGACCTGCAGGCTTAGCCATCGCTGCCGAGCAAGTAGGAGTCCTGCCTTGGCCAAGGTTTATTTAGATGACCAGCGGCTGAGGGCCCAGGAGGCAGGGTGAGATACACTGAACCCCAGCCCAATCCTGCCTCTATGCTAGGGAAACCCCTTTCCCCTCCAGCTGTCAGGAGGGGAGTGAGGGCTGGCCTGGCCTTGCCAGCTAGGTCTCCCACACACACACACAGGAAATGGGTCCCTGCCATCTCCCTCTCAAGGTGTGAAGGGAGCCAGTGGCAGACCAGGAGGAGCTCCATTAGCCAGCATGGCCAGAGCTCTTCGGAAGTTGCCCCTGTGAACAGGCCAGAGTTCCTGGGGCTCCAGCGTGTGGAGATTTCTCTATCGACTAAAGGGGTGTGATGGGCGAGACCCCACGTTCCCTAGTTAGTACAGGCTAGGGAGTTCGTTACTGCTCAGCCCTTGAACATAGCTTGGAGATAGTACTTCCTCTGCCTCAGGCTGTGTGAGTGGCCAGAGGGATGCCAGGAATAAAGAGCCAAGTCTAAAAAATACACAACTTCCTTTATTAAAAGTGACCTCACCCCTTGTCTCATGCTTGGCAGCAACTAGCTTACTTTATACACAGTACAAAAGAAAAGAGAGCGGCCTAGGAAGCTATAAAAGGCCAGAGTCAGACATTTTGTAGGGAACATGGCTAGCAGCAAGGCATGAACAGTCGAGTAGTCGGAGCAGAAAGGCAGCTGGATGTGGAGCTAGCCAGCAGCCTATGGACTGATTAGGTTCCGCACCTTGCACTGATACCTTACCCTGATGTACTGGAGTTTGACAAATTTCACACAAGGAGGTGAACCAGCCACAGTTCAGAATCAGGAGCCAGAGGTCTCCAGGCCTCGGGGATATTCTAGGAGTTAGGGATTCATAAGATGGGCTTTTATTTTCCCTGGCAGGCAACTGTGTCTTAAGATCCAGAAGGCACCAGCAGCTTCATAAGGCTTCCAGGCACAGCCGGGTCTGGGTACAAGGCTGTTTGCAAGTCTCCAGGAAAGTCACACTAGGCTCCTCAGCTCCAGGAAGCACCACACCCACCAGGCAATCAGGGCTCAGCCCTGAAGGTGGCATGGAGAAATGGGCACCCAACAGGAGCCAGAGCTGGGCTCTCTCATGTGAAGGGACCCAGGCCAGTGAGTTTGCCCATTGAAGCTCCAGCCTGCCCGTTGCTCCATGCAAGACAAGCTGCTCTGCGGAGCTTCCTGGAGAAAATCGTGCATCCCAGCAGATTCTGACTGCCCCCCTTACTCATCCTCGCCCCCGCCGTACATGTCCGCCAGCTTCCTGAAGCGGCCGCCCCAGTCGTTCAGGTAGTCGTAGTCCTGGTCCTGGTCCGAGGCGGAGGAGTTGAGGGAGCTGAGCGAGGCCGCCTCGGAGCCGCTGCCCTCGTAGTCAAACACCAGAAGGGAGTCGTACGGCGGGGCAGTGGGGTCAGTGTCGGCCGCCTTCAGGTTCTGGGGGTGGGGAGAAGCGTTAGGTTAGGAGTCATCCCAGCATGCGCCACTGGGGCGACTCCAGTGCAGTAAGAGGCCACCCCATCGGTGCTGGCAGGCAGCACTAACACCAGTCAGTCGTCACCTTGAGGGGAGCCCACCTGAGGCCCAGACTTGGGCAGGGCAGGGGAAGTGAGCTGGTACCAGCCAGTACTGTATCAGCAAGAACCCGCACCAGCCCATACCCAGCCGCAGTGCTTTAGTGTCCCTGCCCCTTCTGCCTCCTCTGTCAGTAGGGTCTGAACCGGCAGGGCTGCCGATGGGGGAGTGAGGAGAGACAAGGGGCAACCATGGCAGCGCTTTAACATAGCTGCCCCTTCCCTCTGTCGGCACTTTGCACCTCCCTGTTGGCAGGGCTGCTGATGGGGAGGGTGGCGGGCACAGCAATTAAAGAAGAGTCCCTGCCCCTTCTGCCCCCTCCCTCCCTGGCTGGGGGTGACAAAGAGAAGCTGCCCTGGGTCCAGCTATTTAAAAGGGTGTGGGGCTCCAAGGGCTGCTGACCCCCAGTCCTGCCCTTCTATCCAAGGCCCCGCCCCTTCGGGGGGCCAGAGTGCCCGCCCCCCCCCAGGTAAGTGTCCTCAGTTAACTTTCATCCCTGGGGACAGGACAGGCAGCAGGCTCTCAGATGGGGAGTCAAGAGGCAGGTTTGTATCATGAGACCAGGGCATCGAAGGGTGGTTTCGCTCAGCAGTGAGATTACCCTCAGTGTTTGCATTTGGGCCTGGGGCTCCTGGATCAGTCCTGATGGACCCTCCATGAGTCACCAGCAGGGAGATCCTGACAGCCCAGAGCAACCCTAGTGCCAGCTGCCTTCCCATCCCAGAGACTAGAATTTGGTCTCCCAGCTGGAGCTGGGGAATCCTCTGGCAGGAGCCAGATCCTGCCACCCCTGCCCAGGCAGGACAAGTGCAGGTGAAGGTCCTGGGGAACCCTCGTTCCCACTGAGGCCAGTGGGAGCTGGTGGGCTCAGCGACCCCAAGGAACTACAGCCACTATAACCAGAGGGATCAGGTCTGAGCAAAAGGTCTGGCCCATTACCACTCTGACAGCACATGCACTCAGAGGCTGGAGCCAATCGAGCCAAGCGCTCTGCAGAAAGGAAGGGCTCAGACCCTGACTAATGGGTGCCACAGGCCATTCTCCTGGAGGTTAGTCTCCAATGCTGGCCAAGGGGTCTAGAAGAGCCCAACAGCTTCCGGGGCAGGGAGACAGGTCTGTGCTCTGGCCACATTCACAGTGGGTTGCCATGTTCTCCACTGCTCCCAGCCAGTTCCCCTGAAATCTCTACACCACCAGTTCTCAACCCACTGGCCACTTGTGGCCCATCAGCACACAGCTGAGGCCCATGTGACATCCTCAGGGTGCCCCCACCCCAAAATGGATGTGGCCTGCTAATAGATAGCTGCCTATGTCCCTGGCAACGAGGGCAGGCCCATCAGAGCATAGCACAGCCATAAAACCAGCCTCCCCAGCAGCTAGGCAGCTGCACCAGGCCAGGCAAACACCCATTGCTGACCTCGAGTGGGCAGAACCGGCTGTCCAGGGAATCCCCACAGCGGCAGAGCCGCGGGGTGCTAGCGACTAGCCCCAAGGGTGGCATGTGCCTAGTGTACACACATCCAGCTAAAGCGAGGACCAGATCTTGAGCTCTGGAAAGGAACTGTTGACACTGATCAGCCAATGCCCATGTCCAGAGCTGGCTCCAGCTCCTCACTAGGTATCATGAGCCCAGGCTCACGCGAGTTTAGTGACACACATCCCTGGCCTCACCTCATCAATGAAGTTGCCGATCTCATCGGGGTTGGCAGGTCGAGGCAGATATTGGGGAGCTGGCAGCAGGGTTGGCACCACGTCATTGCGGACAATGACTTCGGGGCGAGCCTCCAGGCCGCGGTGCAGCTGGCTGAGGTCGTAGTCCTTTAGGAGAGAGATGCACAGGGTCAGGGCTGTTTGGCTGATCCAGAACTGGGATGTCCCTTTGCCAGGCCTCATCTGTCCTGGGGATGGGCAGCAGAGGGGCTCCAAGGCCATTCATTTTGCATGCCCACATTGCCCACTTCTGGAGCATGCGAAGCCTGAGAGTACCAAGGTAGGACCCAGTTGAGCCCCCAGGGCAAGCCAGTGCGTCGGGTGTGCTGTTACCCATCCCCTACCCCCAGCATGCCACAGGTCACTAGTGCCCACCTGGTCTTCCTCGCCGCCTCCCTCCTCGCCGTAGTAGAAGACGTTGTCCCGGGTGTCGTCCTCGGGGAGCAGCAAGGGCTCCTTCACCACCTTCCTCCGCCGCACGAAGAGCAGCAGCAGCAACAGCAGGATGACTGGAAGAGACAAGCCAGGTCAGCATGTGCCATGCAGCGTGCTCTCCTTCCCCCATGCTGGGGCCCATGCTGCTCTGGACCCCATAGAAGGGCAGGCCTGCAGTGATGCTGATACACCAGCAGGCTCCCATCTCAGGGCACTTGGCAGGAGGGCAGGTGCCACAGGTTTAATGGCAGGGAACCCAGGGCACAGAAGTGAAACAGCAGGTCACTAGTAGAGCTGAACAAGATTCCAGGTCTGACTGTTGGTCCTCTAGCCACTAGGCCAAGCTGCCTCACTACAGGCAGCAGCAGGTCCCATCCTGCACTGCAAGACACCTGCTGTTGCAGCTCACCTTCTGTGCAGGCCTGGATAGCTTAGCTCTGGAAGACCCCACACTGGCACAAAATGCCCATCAGCCAGACCTAGAGCAACTCCTCCCGGGCACTCACTCAGCAGGGCCAGAATAGCCCCCAGGATGGCCAGAATGATAGGGACCCCCAGAACAGGCAGCCGTTCCTCTGGGCACTTCTCTGCATGCCCCTCGCAGTTGCACACTTCTGCCTTGAGGACAGTCAGCTGGTCTTTGTTCTGGTTGTCAAAGAGCCGCAGGTAAACTTGGTAGATGTCTTTCTTCAATGGCTCCAACAGCTTCAAGGTGAGCGTCTCCCCTGTGCAGACAGTGGGATTACATGGGTGAGAAACAGCAGCTTGGATACCCGAGGGGTGGGTCACCAGGGGTCAGAGGAGAATAGGCCCCCACATCCCCTCTACCTCCCAAGCAAGCCAAGACCCTATGGTGGCTACAGTGCCATGAACATGCTCTACCCAAGATCACTTTATCCCAGGAGTTTGCACCTTCCCTCCCCAGCATGTCTGGGACTAGGATACCCATGACACATGCAGAGAAGTTACAGAAATGTCAGGCTGGAAGGGACCACAAGAGGTCATCTAGCCCAACCCCCTGTGCAGAGGCTGGACCAAGTATTCTCTATACCACTGGTTCTCAACCTGCAGCTCACAGGCTGCTTGCAGCCCAATCAGCACAGAGCTGAAGCCCATGTGACATGCTCAGGGCCATACAGGTAGTATTGGATGTGGCCCACAACGGTAAATAGGTTGAGAACCAATTCTGCAGACCACCCCTGACGTGTTTGTCCAACCTGTTCTTAAAAGCCTCCAACCACAGAGGTTCTGCAGCCTCCCTAGGGAATTTGTTCCCCTATGTAACTACCCTGACAGAGACTAGTTTTCCTGATGTAAGCCCATTGCTTCTTGTCCTTTCCTCAGTGGTTAAGGAGAACAATTTGTTACCCTCTTCCATGTATGTAAAAGGTTGTTACAAAAAAGTGACTGTTTGACTGAAAGGGGACACGCTTTCTCCAGACTAGACAAACTAACTTTCAAATCTTTCCTGGTAGGTCAAGTGCTTTGGACCTAGTCACATGAGTGACTCCAAGCCAGCACCACCCCCTATTATTCTGTGGGCAAGGGCCATGTCCTGCACTGCCTTGCCTTTGATCTACACCCCCAGTTTGGGCTCATTCCTCCTCCTGGAGGGAATGGGAGGAATGGGGCAGGAGAAAGGGGCAATGGATGGTCTGAGATCTCAGGTGACCAGCAAATCCCTTCAGCAGTTACCTTTACTGTCCATTTCTGCAGCCCAGCTCACACCAGATCCATGGATGAGCTCTGCTCTGAAGGGGGAGGTGTTCGGAGGCAGATCCTTGTCACTGATAGTTAGGACCTGTGGCACTGGATTCTGGTTGCAGACCGTGATCTCACGACGGTCTGGCTCAGGCCCGTTGTCGTTCACATCCAGAAGAGTCAGAAGCAAGGTGCCCGTGCCAGTGGCAGGAGGGGTGCCTGTTGGGGAGAGAGGAGGTGAATGGCTGCACATGACTCACGATCTTATTTGCCTAGCCCAGAAAGGGAGCCCACTGCTCAGCCAGTGGAACACCCCTGCTCTGTGCCTGATCCAGAAAAGAGCTGGCTGTTTCTGCCAGCTAGAGAGGTCCCCGGTGCAGCCCCCAACAGGGACCACCACTGGGCCCCCACTCTAGGCTACAGGACCTGCTTTGCCCATGACTCAGGTGAGGCTTCCAAGCCCTGCGCCTTCAGTTCCACACCACCACAGGCTGCTGCAGACTGGAGCAGTGTCATGGAGGGGCCAACAAGCCAGCCTGGGCTGCTTTTGGAATTACTCCCATCTTCCCAGGAAGAGAGCTGGGGTTTTAATTTATCTGTGGTTTCTCGTGACAGCCCAGGAGGGGGCGTGGCCTTAGCACGTCTCTCACATGGGGAGCCACCAGGAGCGCACTGCACAGGGGAACAAAGATGCTCTTGATCACAGAAACGCAGCAATCAGACAAGCTCTCAGCCCTGCCCCCCACGTTCCAGCTGCAGAGCCGTTACCATTGTCCACAGCCAGCACAATGGCCGGGTAGGTGTTGTTCTTCACAAACACAGCCTCTCTGTCCAGCTGGGCCTTTGCTGTTACAATGCCGTTTTCTGGGTGAATCTCCAGCCACCCTGCAGGGTCATTCCCAATGCGGTACCTGAAGAGAAAGAGCATTAGGGGCAGACGCCAGTTCATAGGGGACACGGTTCTGGAAGGTGCTAGATTCAGCACCGCTCTGACCGAGTGCAGCAGAAAGCAGCTTGCTGACACCTGCCCTGCTGCACAGCTACGTAACAGGCTCCCTGAGGGAGGCCTCCTGCCCAAATTCCTGCTTCCCTGGGGGATCCGTACTCCTGAGCGGCAGATGTTGAACTCTAGAGAGTAGAGCCCAGAAGTTCTGTTCTGCAAGGGCGGCCGTGCCAGCCAGCCTGTTCCGGGGACGGGAGCAGTGGCCATGGATCTGACGAAGTGGGTCTTCACCCACGAAAGCTCATGCTCCAATACGTCTGTTAGTCTATGAGGTGCCACAGGACTCTTCGCTGCTTTTACAGATCCAGACTAACATGGCTACGTTGATATGGTACGTTTGGCTTCGCTGCCCATGGTTTACAGGTCCAGATCCAAGCTCACGTATTGGCACAGGGCTCTCAAGGCCATCAGTCCCCGTTTGGGCTGTTAGGCATGAAGTTGGATTTAGTACATGTGGCATTACCGGCCCAATCACCACTTACCGGATCGTCTGACTCTGCATTTTGTCTGGGTCCTGAGCAGTGTAGGAGGTGATTTTCTGCCCAATAGGCATGTCCTCTGAGACCTGAGCTGTCCGGATAGGTGGGTCAAAGACAGGTGCCTCATTTACATCCTCCACATTCACTGTGACAGTGGCCGTGGAGGTAGTGAGCTTCACGACAAAGGGCTCCTCATTGGTGGCTGCTATGTAGAGGACAAATTGGCTTCTCACTTCGAAGTCCAGGCCCTGGGAGGGACGAGAAGGAACGGTAAAGCCTGGCCTGTTGCCTCATGCCCAGGAAACATGCTTTAGCTCAGGAGGTCCCTGGTGCTCTAGACATCACTACGTGGCAACGCCATCCACTCAGCTGTGCTGAAGAATCAGCTGCAGGATGGTCTTGGGTTTTGATGCAGTTGCTTCATTCTGGCAGGACTACGGTGACCAGATGTCCTGATTTTATAGGGACAGTCCCGATTTTTGGATCTGTTCCTTATATGGGCTCCTATTTCCCCACCACCCCAATCCTGATTTTTCACACTTGCTGTCTGGTCACCCTAGGCAGGACGCTAGAGCCTGACGCTGTTGGTGCTTAGCCCTGCACACATCCAGAAGTGCACATATCTAGCTGCCCATGAAACCGGAGCCCACACTCACCTTAGCTGTTCGCAGAATGCCTTCATTGGTCTTGCGATCCGTGGTGATGGTGAAGAAGCCTCCTTCGTTGCCTCGCACAATGGTGTACACAGCCTGCCATGCTGCCGTGTTGACCTCATCTGTGTCCGTCACAATCAGCCTCTGGACCTCGCGGCCTGCTTCGTTCTCCGGCACTGCCACGGTGTACTGCAACAGAGGGGCATGCAGGCCACATGGTCACAGCTCAGAGCAGAGACCCAGCACCATGCTGAGACCTGGGCCTTCTCCACTGGCCAGCCACACAACACAGCCAGTGGAGACAGTGATAGCTCCTTGCCCTCCCAGCCCTGCCCCACTCATCTTGTCCTGTGCCGTGAGCAGGAAAATAGACTCCAGCCCTTGCCTGGAACCAGGACCTCACTGTTCGTGCAGCCCCTAACAGACATCTGGGGCACCCTGGCTGTTTGGTCCCTGACAACTGGGGTAGGCACAGGATACCAGCAGCTGTGCAGACAGCACATCACATGGCTCCTAGCCAAGGGATGCTTTGGCTGGAGGAATGGCCACTTTTCCTTGCAGTTGTCCCTGAGCTGCCATCCCCTGCAATCCCAGGAAGGTGAACGAGACGGGACACCCCAGCACAGCAGGGGTCAGCAGCTGATACTTGCAAGAGGGTGACAGAGTAGGGTACCGTTTTGGGGTCAAACACTGGAGCGTTGTCATTGGTGTCCGCGATCTCTATCACAGCGGATGCAGTGGTTGTTAAGCCTTCCCCATCCAAGTCTGCAGCCTGCAGCGTCAGCGTGTATTCTCTCACTCTCTGGGGAGAGGCAGACCCGCCAGTAAGTGGTAGAGATGGAGAGATAAGACGAGCAGTGCTGCCCCAGATGCTAGTTCCCTGTAACCCTTTCTCACACAGTCCCCAGCAGCCAGGGCATGCATCAGTCCACCATGCATCAGGGCTTCCTGGGCCAGGAATCTGCCCAGATCTCAGAGGCATGGATCAACAGGGAGCCCTTCTCCACTGCAGCCCTATGCAAGGGCCAAGTTTTGTCAACAGCAGTAGCATACCTCTCCAGCCAGGGAGAGCCACTGCAAAGGTCTTCTGGTGTCAAGCACAAATTTATAAACCTGCTTGTTTCCTGCAGCCCATTTCAGACCATCAAGTGGCAGGCTGCTAGGGAGGAGCCATCTCCTTCATAGGCTTGTGCCAGCATGGAAGAGGACTCAGTCCTCAGCACACTTCACTAACTGAAGCATAGCTGTGATGCTGCCACCCTCCTTCATGCAACTTTGCTATGGCAACAGTTGCTGTGCTTCTAAGCCCATGTCTCTGCTCACCTCTCTGTCTAGACCACTTGCAATCACACTGATGGCACCAGTGGCTCTGTGGATGGTGAACATCTGGGGATGGGGTTCCTTAGGCTCTTGGTTCAGGATTGAGTATGCAATGACCCCATTGTAGGTCTCTATAGCATCATCTGCATCAGTGGCAGTTACTTGCATCACAGAAGTACCTGAGAAAGAAGGGTAGAGTTGGAGGTGGTAGAGGATCTCTCCTCCCCCATCAGGAGGAGGAACATTTCCCCTGAGGAGTGCTGCAGCTTCATACAAGATGCTTAGAATTTTTAGGAGATCAGGACAATAGTAGAGACTCTGAATGGAGCCAGCGCTCGGCTTGTCTCCTTTGGTAGAGAGGAGCCCTAATTGCTCTGAGAAGGACTCATTGGCATGGCACATGGAAGGGTGCGTAAGTGGGCACCACATTCATGGACCAGTGGCTTGGGGAGCCTGCCTGACCCGTCAGGCCTGCAGAGATCAGAAGCTTGTAAGAAATGAAGCCCTGGTGACCTGTGTTCAGTACCACATGTGGATCACAAGGGCATGGATGCAGGCACCATCAGAGACCTCCACTGCAGAATCCCACCTGCTAACAGGGACAACCCAGACCCAGTTCATGCCCTGTCCCATTAAGGGCTAATGCAGCAGAGTCTAGAGGTGCAGATTTTTGGAGCCTGGATCAGTATTGGCAGGATAAGGCTATTTCCACCCATTTCTCCTACCTGGCAGTGCTCCTTCCAGGACCGAGCCTCTGAAGAGCTCCTGGGTGAACTGGGGTTTGTTGTCATTCTGATCTGTCACGGTGATGATGATCTCCATGGGCTCCTCTACAGGTTTGCCATTCTCAGACACAGCGTGAGAGAAGAGCTACAGACAGAAACAAGAGGCCTGCGAGCTCCACCATGCTCCCTTCCACCAGCAGCTGGCTGAGAAATGGGCCCCCTGACCACATGCAGGGCTTGGGTGACTTACATGGTATTTGTCGATGTCTTCTCTGTCCAAGGGCTGAGTCACCATCATCCAACCGGTCTTGGCCTCGATGGTGAAGACGCCATTGGGAGGGGTGTCTGCACCCTGCCCTGTGATGCTGTAGATAATCTTGGTTGCTTTATCCCGATTGGATTTGATCTAGGGGGAAGTCAAAGCACATACGTGGTGTACCATGTAACCAGAAGGTGGAATTAGACTAGCACACCACACTTCAGAGTCCAGTAATGGACAGGAGTAGGGCGAAGCTGAAAGATAAGCTTGCGTTCAAAAGAAAAAAAGTGGGAACCTTTAGGAACCCGCTGTACTTCAGCATATACAGAAGATCTGCTGCAGCAGCATGCAGGGGAGTGCAAGGATTTTCCTCTGCTGTAATTTCTGACAGTGAGATTCTGTAGTTCGTTACTATTGGTATAGTGATTACATTAAGATACCAATGATAGAACATGCAACAGCTAGAATATGAAATTATAAATGCTGAAAATAGCGGCCTCCCCCCCACCCCCAAGCCCTTTCAAAAGCCCCCAGTAGCAAAAAGAAGAGTCAGCGCCTGTGTGTCAAATACTTGACTGCACATTAAGGTCCAGCAACAAGAGAACTGGCAGCATCTGCCTGCCCAAGACACAGTTTTCAGGTGGGCGAATGCCGGTTTGAGATGCCTCCATACCTGCACCAGCTTTTTAGGGAATGGGCCCCTCTCATTTTCAGGAACCCTTATTGGAGGGATCACCCAGTCCCTCTTCTGTCTCTGCAGACCAGGTCTGGCCTGTGGGAACATCAGCACCTCTGCTTGATGGTCTGAAGCAGCTTCCTACAGGGAGAGGGAGACGACATCCATGTGTACAAGAAACAAGCCCAGGGATCCCAGACCAGCCAGTGTTTAACCCGGGTTAGTGCAGTGCCAGCTCCTTCACACAGAGCGTGCTGGGAGCACAGCAGAGCTGGAGTCAGACCTGCTGATAGTTCAGACACTGCAGGAGGCCAGACCATGGCAAGTGGGATGAAGACCATACACGAGATCCGAGCCAGACACAGAAGTGAAGTGCAATGGAGAAGGTTGCACTCTGGGCCCAGTGTCAATAGGGGCCAACTTGGTGGTCCAAGGAGAGCTATGAGTAGCTATTCCCACTGAGCCCCACACTCCTGGACTGCTCTAGCCAGGAAAGCGGTTGCTAGACCAGACCAGTGTCATTCTCCATGTAACTCAGTCCCAGTAAAGCAACAGGCAGTTGGTGGGCTGGGTGCACTGGCAACGCTACAGTGTTAATGGTTGTGGGAATGGCCTTCCCAGCCCTGTCTCTTGTAGGCGCCATGAGCCGTCAGGGCACCTTGCCATCCCATTAGGAGACCAAGGTTCGCTAGCCAGGCACAAAGGTTGCCATAGAGTCAGCCCTGTGTGCTCCCTACAGGCCTGCCAGCTGGCACGAGCTTTACCTGTGTGGAGTGAGGGCTTTGAGTCTTCACAGTCACTGAAGCAGAGAATTTCTTGCCAGTGGAATCCCAGGCGTCCACGGTAAAAGTCTTCCCCTGCCCATGCAGCTGGGTGTGGTGTCTCATCAAGACCGTCCCATTCACCAGCACACGGAAGTCAGCATCATCTGCATCATACAGCCCTAGCTTCCATCTCGTGCAGTCCTCAAACCTCACTGGGGGAGGAAGGGCAGCACAGTTAGCAGCCATGCACGGGACGGCAGGAGACAGGCTATCGGGGAGACCCTGGCGCTATGACTGCGATGCTTTCCAGTTGCAATGGGTTTGCCTTGACCTATCATTTGCATGTTACCCTCTTTCTAGAGCCATTGACTGAGCACATGTCATTGTTCTCTGGACTGATGAGCCTGGAACCTGCCTTCTGAGCTACCCAGGCACGTGTGAACAAGTTTCTCAATGCCAGGGCAAGAGTGTGGGGAGAGGGGAGACAGGAATGTGACTGATAAGGTATCTCCAGCTAGACTCTGGCTAACCTGCTAGGAAGCATTAAGTGTTTAAGCCAGACATGTGACAGCACCACCATACAGGAAGGGGCAGGGGAGATCTGGATTTATCCTCCAGCGTGATCAGCTAAGTCTGCTCAGACACAACTGGAGCTGCTGACTCAGCTAAGACAGGCTCTTAGCACAGTCACTACCCCAAACAGAGGCTGGGTTTCTGAAACTGGCCACAGTAATGGTTGTTTCCCCATAGCAATATACCAAGGTCAGAATCCCGATGCGTCTGTCAGCCTGGGCCCCCACCACACAGCATGTGGCCTTCCAAACTTGGGTGAGGGAAACGGTGCCACTTCAGATATGTGGCATCGCTTGCTAGTACACCTCCAGAACAAGGCAGTAAGGCAGCTGCCTGGTGGTTAGCACCCATGACTGTGCAGTTCTAGACGAGAACTCTGCCTCCATGCGTCCACGGGTTTGCAGACAGCCCTGTCAGCAAGGGGCAGAGGGATGGAACAATTAACAGGAGGACCAATTCTCCTCTTGCAGGTAGTTCCTACCACAGAGGAGCCTGTGATGGCCTGCCGCAGTTTAGAGGTTTAGTTGTATTAGGAGTTGGGAATGCAAGAGGCAGACTTCAGGGCTGAAGGCTCTGGGCAAAACCCACACCAGGTGCATGATGCCTTGGCAAGAGCTCCAAGGAGTCTTTGCACTGCATGCTTCAGTCATAGGGTATCCTGGCCAGACCCGAATGCCTTGTACAGAGTGCCCACCGGACATACCCCATTTCTATCCCAACCACCATGCTGCTAGGCCAGGTGTACCCAGTTCACCAGAGCTACCCCAGCCCTGTGTGGCCAAGTGCATTGGGCCAGCTGTTAGTAAGAGCACTATAGGTCTTTGTAGACCTCTCTGCCAGCTCTTCCACAAGGTCACGCTGCCTAGGTGAGCTGCAGCCAGGACCTCTGCTGTCAGTTGGGCAGGAAGGCTGGTGCTTTAGGCCAGTGGTCCCAAAGCCTTTGCCATGGGATAGTTTACAGATTCTTGGGAACACCCACCCCACCATTCACTCTTGCCTGGGTCCCCATTCTATGCCATGCCCATGAAATGCAAGAGAGACTTTCTGTAAGCCAGGAAAGCCAGCACCCTGCAATAGCCAGCTTGGTAGACTACTGCATGGGAGCCTGTTTGGGACATTCTCCCCTTTTCTTTGCCATTGAGGAGTGAGGTCAGACTAACACGGGCTTAGGCGGTCACCTCTGTTCTCAATGCAAATACCCTAGGAGACAAGGTTCCCATAGCTGCCTCACATGCAGAATGCCAGCAGGTCTAGGCTCAGCTGCCAGTTTAGAGGGGCCCTGTGCCCTGCAAGGGCAGCCAGAGACGTACAGAGCACTCCAGACCCAGGGCTTTGCTATCCCATCTTTTGTTTAGGAGGGGTTTCTGCTCACACTCCAGTTCCAGGGAAGCCAGGAACCCCTCTGGATAATGCAGTGGGCAGTCACTTGTCTCCAGAAGTCCACATGTGTAAGAGCCTGATGTGAGGCCAAGCAGGTGCAGGGCCTGTTGGGTAATCTGCCCCTAGCAGCGAGTTACATGCACGTTTCCGGTTTGCTTTCAGACACCGTGCCCAGGATGAGGCGCCGACTCTTGGGTAGTGCTGAGAGGGCTGGTCTCTGCTATGCAGGTAATTAAATGGCCAAGTTACTCAGACCTGTCCCACCTCCTGCTCCTGCCATGGTGATCCAGCCACAGAGCCTCCCTCCCTGAAGATGGGGAACACAGTGCAGGTCTGCAGAGTGGCTTTGGAGGCATCAGGCTGGAGACTAGGGGGCAGCTCCTCACAGCTGGAAGGACAGGCCCTCGGCTCTGTTTTGCCCAGGAAGATGCTCATGCTCTGACCCCTTCACCACCTTTGGATCAGTGGCATGGAGTGAAGCCCAAACCAAACCAGTCTCCAGTTAACAGCTTTCAGCGCCATCAAGGGAAGGCTGCAGCTGCTCACCAGCAGGCCTGGTCTTGGAGAAAGCCAGTCACTGTGCCATCTCTCCCCTTCCCTGGGGCAGGAACAGTCAGGTAGCAGCTTGCTGCTCTGCTCTCACTTGAGATCAGGCTCAGCTAGACTGGTCAACTCTGACCTTTCCCATGAACTGGGAGCATTTCCAAGAAACTGACTCTCCTCAGACTGACTCCTCCTCTGGTCCGAGTAGGGACTCGGGATGCTAGCTCAGGATAGGTACCAGCCTCTCTGGGGTGGGTGGAGGGAGGGAGGAGTGTGGCTACAGGAAACCCAGTAACTGCAACATTTGCCTGAGGCAGCAAAATTACCACCCCCATACCCAGATGATTCCACATGCTCTTCATTCCCAACAGGTTTTTTGTTTTGTTTTGAGATTCACCTATTTTATTATACACAAAAACACAACCAGAGAATTCTACTGAGGAGGCGGACCATGTCCACCACCGAATCCACCTCTAAATTGGAATTTAGTAGCTGCTCCTGCAGCAGCCTCAGCCTTTTTGAGAGCATCAAGTGGAGCAGTACTGCGTCTGTAGGTATCTATCAGCCTCTCCCTGAGTAAGACGAGCAGGGCGTTCACCTTCCAGACCTTGGGGCCGCAGTCTGTCCGTCTCAGGGCGGCTGCAGCGTAGGGTGGCAAGCACAATTTCAGGGAGTAGATGAAGATAATCATGCAAATAGTGGATACCCTTGTTGGTCAGATACCAGTAAAAGTGTCTCCAAGCAAATGGCTCCTTCACGTAGCCGTGTGATTTCAGTGACTGCATGGCTTTCATGACATGGAGGTTGGGCACACTGTTTGCCAGCTCTGGGTGTTTAGCCATGTGAACATCTTTCTTGGCCACCATCACTCCCTCCTTAAACAGGTTGCCAGTTTGTTGCCTTGCTATGCTTGGAGCCTCCACAGCAGATGTCCCGGGCTAGCCTAGCAGGAGGGCAGGACCAAGGGACTTTGCAGGAATTTAGGGCTTTGATGATAGCTCAGAGAGACCATGGAATAGCTCAATCCAGTGCCCCTTGGAAAAGGTCTTGGCAAAGTGCTGGCTTTCCAAGGGCATGGCCAGGAAAGCTTAGCTGACTTGGAGTATGTCCGATACCAGCAGATGGCCTGTGCCAGCTGACTTGGCTCCTGGGGCTTGGGAACACCTACACTGGAACTGAACACCTCTTCCCCCAAGCCTCCAGGACGATGACTGCACCCTCCATACCTGAGGGCCGGTAGCTTTAGCGCAGAGCTCTGGTCAGCTGCACCAGCCCTAGCCTAGGGACTCAGATGCCTTTTAGCCAGGAAATGGGACAGTGCAAGACTCTTCTAGTCAGGGTCCCCCTGTGGGGTAGCAGGCTGGGCCACCCTACAGCAAGACCAGCATGCTCCCCGTGAGGCTGTAGGGTTTGCCAGAGTCCTCCCACTCTCATGGGCTCTAGCCTCCAGCAGGCTGTGGAGTTGCCTCCGGCTGCACGGAGCAGGGCTCGCCAGCACCATGCAAGCCCAGCTGCTGGGCTCCAATAGTGCTCCCTTGTCACTAGCCCTAGTGAACTGCACAGGAGGGATGATTTTAGAGTGCCCAGTGCAGACAGAGCCAGTCACCCCACACCACCTGTGGTCTTGGACAAGAATTCCTGAGGGCCATGCACAAAAACACATCTCCCAGAGACAGCACCAGCCTCAGTCATTACTCGCTCCAGAGGGGAGCTGCATTGTGCACTTGTATCCAGAATCACACAAACCCTGCAATAAAAATGCACCCTCTTGCCACACTTAACATGGCCATGGGGCCCACAAGGCTTCAGCACATTTGTAGTTTTCAGCCTGCATGTCCATGAGACTCCCCTGGGCCAGCCCAGCTACCCTGGCATGTCCTAAGCCCCAACTTGCAGCCACAGCCTGGACAGGACCAGGACGTCCCAGAGTGATACTTTGAGAAATGGAGGCATGCGTTCCAAAGAGAAGGGACAGACATCACTGCTCTGGGATGGAGAAAACAAGGAGGCTTCCAGCTCCCCACATCTAGCTCGACCCAGCAAAGGTACATGCAGCGAGCTGTGCATTCAGGTCAGCGCGCCTGGCCTTGGCTCGCTGAAAGCACTCACCACTTAGTGGTATTTCGAGTTCTGCAACCATTAGCTAAGCCCATCACCGAAGCTAGAGTTCTGCATGCAGTTACTGGAAATAGCCTCCTCCCCCAGGACACTTCCAAACGGAAAGAGTAAACAAGGGCTTGCAATGCTGCCCTGCATCAGGCAGCGCAGGAGAAATACGCAGCCCCCAGAGCTCTGGGACTGCTGGCCACAGTCCCCACCAGAGGCACTGCAGCAGAAAGCTCCCACCACTACAGAGATAGCAGGGGCTAGGAGGAGAGGCACTGGGAATGCTTATTTGCTTGTCTTCACCCCTGAGCAGAGCCACTTCACATCCACAGCCCTGATACCCCAGCCCAGTGCAACTGCCTCCACCTGGCATTCACTGCAGTCATACCCAGCCTTGACATTGCCTCCTTGGTACCAGCTTGGGGGGTGGGGCACAATCCTTTCAACCAGACAACAGAGGAAGCCCTTTGCATGAGCCCTGTAGTGTGGGCAAAGACCTCACCCACACCCAGGAGGCTTCTGCATCACTGCTACCCTGGTCAGAGGCTTACGTGTAATCAGAGCTGACCAGTGTGTCTCTAAGATGGACGAATAGCAACAGGCCAACAACTCCTCCTCCTCCACACTGGAGAATTAGCAGTTACACTTTGGAACATTTAGTGCATGTGATTTTTTAAGATGCATTTTGATCCCTGTGTAATGCTAATTAGAGGGAACTCAAATAGCTCCGGATATTAAATCGCTCCTAAGGCACCACAGTGCCATGTTGAAGAGTACTTTGTAGCAGGCTTCACAGCACAAGGGGAATTCGAACAGGCTAGGAGATCAGCACCTCCCCTCCCTCCAGCATGCATGGAATTTTTGCAGCCCCTGTGTTGACATACCAAAGGTCTGTCTCAAGGCCTCTACTTTACAGGGGTCAGGCTGTGCAAGAGGTGAAGGAAGAGCAGAGCCTGCTCTGGTGAAACCCTCCATAAGCACAGCAGTAAACACCACAGGGCAGATTCAGCACCCCCAGGCTGCCAGGGGCACTATCCTTCAGGGTCCTGTTACAGCAATCCCTGGTCTGCAGCCACCAGTGCAGAGTTTCTAGTCAAGCTGAAAGCACTAGGAAGGCAACATTGGTCCCTTGGCATGGCAATTTGCATTTTGAGGAAGGTTAATTAGGCTTTGGGCACTAAACAAGTAACTGCTCTGCAGGCTGGATTTGGCTAGTTTCACAGGATGATGAATTACTGAACAGCATGGATCTGGTTTATAATGGGAGGGGTCCCTTGATCCACCGCACATTTCTGTTCGGTATTTTAGGGGGGGGGTTGTCTGTCTGGAGACGTAGAGTGAGCTTTGAGAGCCTACAGCTTGGTCTATACTAGAAAATTAGGGTAGTTTAACTACACTGCATGAAAAAATCCATCCCCCCGAGCAGTATAGTTAAGCAGAACCAAGCCCTTGCACAGATCAGGCTAGGCAACCTATGGCAGGGGTGACGAAAGCAGCGTGCGAGCTGATTTTCAGTGGCACTCACACTGCCCGGGTCCTGGCCAGCAGTCCAGGGGACTCTGCATTTTAATTTAATTTTAAACTAAGCTTCTTAAAACATTTTTAAAACCTTATTTACTTTACAAACAACAATCGTTTAATTATAGACTTATAGAAAAAGACCTTCTAAAAACATTAAAATGTATGACTGGCACACGGAACCTTAAATCAGAGTGAATAAATGAAGACTTGGCACCACTTCTGAAAGGTTGCCGACCCCTGGGCTAGGCTGACAGAAGAATTCCTCAGCCTACTTACTGCCTGTCAGACAGGTGATTACCCACATGGGTACTGGGGAACCCTGCAGTCTACACCCAGGCTCCAGCAGCTCTACTCTAGCCTCTCAAGTGTAGGCAAGCCTTTGGCCACATGCAAGTGCAGTCTCGCCTTCCTCTCCCTGTGAGGGAGGCTCTGGCCCATGAGGAAGGGAAGTCTTTCTTCCACAGAGCAGTGGACGCCATAAAATCAACTCCGTTCTGGTGGCCTGCCCTGAAATCACTCTGGCAAGCATGGAGTTAAGTGCATTCCAGTCCGCGGAGGGAGGACAGAAGACAGACTAGCCTCTGTTCAGAGCACAATGTGCACATTTCACATGCCGGAACCATGCCCAGCACTGACTCGGCTCATCTCAGCACCTGATCTGCACTCCCTAGCCCACTGCAGGGTGGGCCAGGAAAGGGAGGGAAGAGAGTCCAAAGCAGTGCCATTGCCCCGATTTGGGACACTGGGGAGGTCACCCCGTAGGTGATGGGAGCATGTCTGTGGGGCCATGAAACACCCACCTCAGAGCAAGAATCCTGCACTGGCACCCACTGCCCTGCTTGAGCGAGCCTGGAATGCAAGGGCAGAAACGGGCACACTGACAGCCATTTCAGTCAGAGTCTACCCCAATGCCACCCTCCAACGCCTGGAACTAGCCATTAGAACATGGGTTCAGGGATTCTGCCATGTGCACAGAGACTGGCCAGATGGAGCCCCACCAAACTGAATCATGCCTGGGGCTCCTGGTTTGGTCTCACCAGCACATCAGGAGCAATCACCTTTATCCACATCCCCAGCATGGGGAGACCAGTGCAGGAGCAGCAGGGAGGGGGTCGCTGGAGGGGAAGGCGGGGGAGGATCTGTTAGACATGCCACCAGCCAGACTAAGCTGCCAGGTCAGGGCAGTAACAGCCTCACAGAAACCCCTGCCAGTGTGCGCTCAGAGCCTGGCCCCCCGTTCAGGCACCTTCACAGGATGATCTATTCCTGCTCCATTGTCCTAGGCAGGGTGGGGCTCCAGGTGTGGGAGTCTTTTGCCTTCCACTCAGAGCATTGTCCTCCAGCATTGAACGTTAGCATTTCAAAGGCTGCATTCCCCAGGACAAAGCCTCCTGCACTCCAGGGGGAGGAGCAGAGATAAAGAGGAGATAGGCCCACTCTTTCTGGGGGTGGAAGCAGTTTTTATAACCTCTGCCCTGTAAGTGTTGGAGGCCTGGGGGATTTATGAGCACTGACAGCCAAGTTCACCAGAGCAAAGTTATAAAAAACACGGTGGAAGTTTCCCCTACTTTGGGGTGGGACAGACATGACACAACCTTTGCAGGCAAAGCCCTAACTACATTAGGGTGAAAGAATGAGGAGTCCTTGTGGCACCTCAGATATCTATATCTATCTTCCTACTGTATTTTTCACTCCATGCATCCAATGAAGTGGGCTTTAGCCGTGGAAGGCTTGTGCTCAAATATATTTGTTAGTCTCTAAGGTGCCACAAGGACTCCTGTTCTTTTGCTGAGACAGACTAACACGGCTGCTACTCTGATACATTAAGGAAGTTTCCACTAATGTGTAATCCCCTAAATGCTCCAGTCTGAATTAAGGTTTTAGCAATTCAACTGCAGCAGAAAAAGCCACCGAGCCCCCCCATTTGGAGTGGAAACAGACTCTCCTCTACAGGGTCTGATCAGATCGTTTGCTGAGCACACTTCAGAGGGACAAAGCAGCCAGGGCCTGGCGCTCCCCATTCCCACTTTCCGAACAGCCAGTACCCCAGCCCCGGTCCAGCCCCACAGGAAGCCCGGAGGATCGGGGTTTAGGTAAGGAGGCCACCAGAATCACCCAGTGCAGTTTGGGAGGAAGGGGAATCAGAATTAACCCTCCATTCCAGGACAAGATTTGGAGCCAGCGGGATACTAGGAGGGTGGAGAATAAGCTGGAATGTCAGGGCAGGTTGTGAACTAGGAGCAGCCAGGAAGCTGTTTAGCCATTATATCCCCAGGGAAACTCCCTCAGTGTGCAGGGTTTCCTCACCTAGGCAGCCTGGGCCCCGGCAGTTCTTTCTGTAGAGCCTTTGTGCTCTGGGGGGCCTGGGCAGAGGAGGTCTCTGCCCCAAGGTCTCGGCCTGCCAGCAGAAGGGAATGGAAGCCGGCTCTGCCTGGCAGGACTCCAGGCATCACGGCAGAGCAGGTGATTATCTCGGTGCAAGCCTGGCTCGTGCCCCACCGGGGCCCGGGAGGGAGCGCCGAAGGGAACGCCCCAGCCGAACCACACCCCAGAGCATCAAAGCGAGTCTCGGCCCGGGGCTGACCCCGACCCAGGCGGCCCTAGGGGCGCCGGGGAAGGACCAGCGCAGCAAGACAACAGGCACCCCACAGGCAGGGGGGCAGACCGGGCTCCTGGGGCAGCCAAGGGCACGTCCCACAACTGCTGCAGCATCCAGGTCCACAGGGCAGCGAGCAGCACCCCGGGCCTGGCCCGGAGCCTGAGACAGGCAGGCGCCACCCCCATGGCTCTACCCCGCTGCCCCCCGGATCCCGGCCCCCCCCGTGCCCCAGGTCCCGCGAGGGAGGCGGCCTTACCTTGGCCCAGGATCTGGCCCCGGAGCAGCTGCGCACGGGGCACCACGAACGTGAACCGCTCCGAGGTAAAGCCAGCCCGGCACGGCTCCGCCGGCTCGCCCAGCTGCCGGCCCACCTGAGCCAGGGAGAGCGGGGTTAGCCCGGCACGGCCCATGCAGCACCCCCTGCAGCCCCTTCCCCCCACAGCGCGGCAGCCCCTGCCCCCCGCTCCCCTCCAGCCCCGGGGCGCAGCCCCCTCCCCCCACAGCGCGGCAGCCCCTGCCCCCCGCTCCCCTCCAGCCCCGGGGTGCAGCCCCTTCCCCCCACAGCGCGCCTAGCCCCTGCCCCCCGCTCCCCTCCAGCCCCGGGGCGCAGCCCCCTCCCCCCACAGCGCGGCAGTCCCTGCCCCCCGCTCCCCTCCAGCCCCGGGGCGCAGCCCCCTCCCCCCACAGCGCGGCAGTCCCTGCCCCCCGCTCCCCTCCAGCCCCGGGGCGCAGCCCCCTCCCCCCACAGCGCGGCTAGCCTCTGCCCCCCGCTCCCCTCCAGCCCCGGGGCGCAGCCCCCTGCCCCCTGCCCCCCTCCAGCCCCGGGGCGCAGCCCCCCTCCCCCCACAGCGCGGCTAGCCCCTGCCCCCCTCCAGCCCCGGGGCGCAGCCCCCCTCCCCCCACAGCGCGGCAGCCCCCCGCTCCCCTCCAGCCCCGGGGCGCAGCCCCCCTCCCCCCACAGCGCGGCAGCCCCGGGGCGCAGCCCCCCGCTCCCCTCCAGCCCCGGGGCGCAGCCCCCCGCTCCCCTCCAGCCCCGGGGCGGGCAGCGAGCGCGGTCCTGGGGCCGGTACCTGCAGCAGGAGCAGGAGGCAGAGCCCGGGCAGGCAGCCCCGCGGCGGCCCCATCCGTGCGGCGGGGCGAGGGGGACGCAGCGGCTCCGTATCTGCCCGGCCGCCCCGCCCGGCGCCCTTAAAGCGGCGGCTCCAGGTGAGGCGGGACCAGGTGCCGCCCGTCGGCTCCGCCCCGGGAGGGGCCGAGCGCGCCCCCGGCAGCGCGTGTGCGCGGCCCGGGGGGGCGCTGCAGTCTGGGGGAAGCGGCAAGGCCCGGCCCTTCCCGCCCCTGGAGCCCCATAGCCCCTCCTGCCCCCACCCCCAAAGCCGCCCTGCCCCCCCCGCACCTCCCCCCGTTATCCATCTCCCCCCCCAGAGCCCTTCCGTCCTGCCCCC
Source organism: Gopherus evgoodei (assembly GCF_007399415.2). NCBI lineage: Eukaryota > Metazoa > Chordata > Testudines > Testudinidae > Gopherus > Gopherus evgoodei. The sequence continues at coordinate 41,119,717 of NC_044333.1, read as the reverse complement.
TGCACCGCCCCCACCCTGCCCCAGAGCCCCCCCACCTCCGCCCGTTATCCATCTTCCCCCCCCGAGCCCTTCCGCCCTGTCCCCTACACTGTCCCCCACCCTGCCCCAGAGCCCCCCCACCTCCGCCCGTTATCCATCTCCCCCCTCAGAGCCCTTCCGCCCTGTCCCCTACACTGTCCCCCACTCTGCCCCAGAGCCCCCCGCTGTCCAGCCTCCCCCCGGAGCCCTTCAGCCCTGTCCCCTGCACTGCCCCCCACCCTGCCCCAGAGCCCCCCGCTATCCAACCTCCCTCCAGAGCCCCCCGCCTCCCCGTTATCCAACCTCTCCCTAGAGCCCTTCTGTCCTGCCCCCTGCACCGCCCCCCACCCTGCCCCAGAGCCCCCCCACCTCCGCCTGTTATCCATCCTCTCCCCAGAGCCCTTCTGTCCTGCCCCAGAGCCCCCACCTCCCCCTGTTATCCATCCTCCCCCCAGAGCCCTTCCGTCCTGCACCGCCCCCACCCTGCCCCAGAGCCCCCCCACCTCCCCGTTATCCAACCTCCCCCCAGAGCCCTTCCGTCCTGCACCGCCCCCACCCTGCCCCAGAGCCCCCACCTCCCCCTGTTATCCATCCTCCCCCCAGAGCCCTTCCGTCCTGCCCCCTGCCCCAGAGCCCCCCACCTCCCCCTGTTATCCAACCTCCCCCCAGAGCCCTTCCGTCCTGCACCGCCCCCACCCTGCCCCAGAGCCCCCACCTCCCTCCAGAGCCCTTCTGCCCTGCCCCCTGCACTGCCCCCCGACCTGCCCCAGAGCCCCCCGCACCTCCCCCTGTTATCCAACCTCCCCCCAGAGCCCTTCCGTCCTGCCCCCTGCCCCAGAGCCCCCCACCTCCCCCTGTTATCCAACCTCCCCCCAGAGCCCTTCCGTCCTGCACCGCCCCCACCCTGCCCCAGAGCCCCCACCTCCCCCTGTTATCCATCCTCCCCCCAGAGCCCTTCCGTCCTGCCCCCTGCCCCAGAGCCCCCCACCTCCCCCTGTTATCCAACCTCCCCCCAGAGCCCTTCCGTCCTGCACCGCCCCCACCCTGCCCCAGAGCCCCCACCTCCCTCCAGAGCCCTTCTGCCCTGCCCCCTGCACCGCCCCCCAACCTGCCCCAGAGCCCCCCGCACCTCCCCCTGTTATCCATCCTCCCCCTGGAGCCCTTCTGTCCTGCCCCCTGCACCGCCCCCACCCTGCCCCAGAGCCCCCCGCCTCCTCCCGTTATCCAACCCCTCCCCAGAACCCTTCCGTCCTTCCCCTGCACTGCCCCCCACCCTGCCCCAGAGTCCCCCACCTCCCCCCGTTATCCATCCTCCCCACAGAGCCCTTCCGTCCTGCACTGCCCCACACCCTGCCCCAGAGCCCCCCCACCTCCCCCCAAAGCCCTTCCGTCCTGCCCCCTGCACCGCCCCCCACCCTGCCCCCATTATCCATCCTCCCCCCAGAGCCTGTCCGTCCTTCCCTCTGCAGTGCCCCCACCCTGCCCCAGCTCCCCCCGCACCTCCCCTCGTTATCCATCCTCCCCCCAGAGCCCTTCCGTCCTTCCCCTGCACCGCCCCCCGACCTGCCCCAGCTTCTCCCGCACCTCCCTCCGTTATCCATCCTCCCCCTAGAGCCCTTCTGTCCTGCCCCCTGCACCACCCCCAACCTGCCCGAGAGCCCCCCGACTTCCCCCTGTTATCCAGCCTCCCCCCAGAGCCCTTCCATCCTGCCCCCTGCACTGCCCCTGACCTGCCCCAGAGCCCCCCCACTTCCCCCGTTATCCAGCCTCCCCCCAGAGCCCTTCCATCCTTCCCCCTGCACCACCCCCACCCTGCCCCAGCTCCCCCTACACCTCCCCCATTATCCAACCTCCCCCCAGAGCTCTTCCGTCCTGCTCCTCACCCCCAAAGCCTCCCTTTCCCTCCCTCCAACCTGCCCCAGTGCTCCCTGTCCCTCCCCCCATTATCCAACCTCCCCCCAGCACCCTTCTGTCCCTTCCCCCACCCTGCCTCAGAGCCCCCTGCACTGCTCACCACTGTGCTCCAGAGCCCCCCCACCTCCTCCCATTATCCAGCCTCCCCCAGCCCCTCCCCCCACCCTGCTCCAGAGGCCCCCCCTGCACCTCCCCCAATTATCCAACCTCCCCCTAGTGCCCACTGTTCCTCTCCCCACCCTGCCCCAGAGGCCCCCCGCCAGCCTCTCTGTCCCTCCCCCTACAACCCCCATCCCTCCCCCTGCAGTTTAAACCAGGTTCCTGCACAGACTATAACTGCATCTACACTGGGCCCTTTGCCAACAGAGCTGAGCCGTTAGAGGGATGATTTGTTCACACTCCCATTGACACAGCAATGTCAGCACCCCTTTTAAATATGCCAGAGTGTCTGCCCCTTAAAGTAAGGCCTTTGCCAGCCAGGGTGGGGAGGGAGGCTCCCCTGGAGCGGGACTGCAGCTTTACAGTGCCCTGTTTGGGTGTTTGTAACAATCGCAGGTAAAGTCATGCCCAGGCAGAGTGTGCGTCTGACGCGGAAGGCACTGAACAGCTTTGATTATTAATAGTTATTTATTATTAATTATCACTGTTTGCTTGGGGGGGCACTCTGCAACTGTTACACCTTTTGCTTTCTGTGTATGGCCTCATTCTGTTTCTCAGTGTGGGGTGGGATGTATGTTTGCAGGCAGGCGTGCAGCGCTCAGCAGCCGCTGTGTTCGTGGAGTTGATCCTTGGAGGAGACACACACGCTGTGCTCTCCCAGGGAGATTTCACTTTCTTCTTCATTCTCCTGAAATCCAAACTAGAAGTGTTTTCAGGCTGAAAGTGTGTGCTTTGGGTAGAAATGCGACTTCAGCTGTTTGTGAGCTCAACAGCTGGGCCTGCTGCAGGAGGAGTGAGGGACCAGGATAGCAGCTTTGCAGAGTGGGGCGAGAGGGAGGAAGGCACAGAGACAGGAGTCTGATGAGGAGCAGTGTGGATTTTGGGCAGCGGATGTGCCAGCGTGACCATGCAGGGTATGACAGAGGGGTGCAGTGACAGGCAGCATCCCAGGGATTATACGCTGGGATTTGGAAAGTAACTCGGGTGACAGAAAACTGAACTAAACACAGAGGGCCCGATCCTCAGCTGGTGTAAATCAGCATCACTCTCTTGGATTTGATGGCACTATGATGATTTGCACTAGCTGAGGGTTGGGCCCCGGGGTAGGGGAGGAGGGGCTGTGGAGATTAATAAAACTGGGACTTTTCAGCTTCGAAAAGAGACGGCTGGGGGGGGAGATATGACAGAGGTCTATAAAATCATGACTGGTGTGGAGAAAGTAGATAAGGAAGTGTTATTTACTACGTCTCATAACACAAGAACTAAGGGTCACCCAATTAAATTAATAGGCAGCAGGTTTAAAATGAACAAAAGGAGGTATTTTTTCACACAGCGCACAGTCAACCTGTGGAACGCCTTGCTAGAGGTTGCTGTGAAGGCCAAGACTATACCAGCGTTCAAAAAGAACTAGATAAGTTCATGGAGGACAGGTCCATCAATGGCTATTAGCCGGGACGGACACGGATGCTGTCCCTAGCCTCTGTTTGCCAGAAGCTGGTCTGTTTGTTCACTTTGGGGCACCTGGCACTGGCCACTGTCTGCAGACAGGACACGGGGATGGATGGACCTTTGGTCTGACCCAGTCTGGCCATTCTTATGTTATTTTTTCCAGCAGGATAATTCTGTTCTGACGGGAAGTTCCAAGGCAGCAATCCCAGCCCCGAGCAGGGGTGCAGGGGAGATGGGGCAGTGGCCCTGGGCACACGCGCCCCAGCTGAGTGTGTCATACTAACAGCAATGCCCCTGGACTACGGGGAGTGGCCTGCAGCCTCTTGTGCCGTTACCAGGAGGAGCAAATACTGGGGGAACATTTGGAGTAGTGTCACGTCACCGGCAGGCCCCAGTCACTGGCCTCAGTGGGGTGCTCAGGACACAAATTGCCAGCGTCAAAGTGAATGCCATGCTGGTGACAGCACTGGCTGCACAGTCTGGGACAATGGAGCCCAGCCGCTAGCCCCTGAAGTGGGCAGGGTCGATGCCCACTCCCCGCCCTGCTGACGGCCTGGCCCAGGCAGGAGTGAGAGGGGAGATCGGTCTCATGGCTGAATCAGACCGTGCCCAGCAGGGTCAGTTCGTGCTAGCCGGGGGTTCTGAGGTGGACACGCCTCCCCCTGGATCCAGCCTGAAACGCACCAACTCATTTCACGTTGGCCACTCACAGACAGTCACAACCCACAGCCGAGACTGAACCAACCCCATTCCGGACCCAGCTGCCTGTCTACACATGTAAGTCTCATGCATCCGGGGGGGCCTGAATCCTGGGCTGGTCCATTCCCTTCAGGGGCAGTGGCTGCGAAGTCAGTTCTAACCCCCGCTGATACTTTCCCAAGGTCTCTGCAGGCACCAGCAACACACTTCCACCGTGAGAGCCAGGGGGCTAATTGTTGGCTCCAGCATAATTCTTACATTAAACAGACTCTGCATTTGAAACAAGCTTTTACAATTCCCTCCACTGCTCCCAGGGGACGGATCCTGGGAGGAGCATGAAATACCGGAGGGGTTGGTGTAAATCAATACTAACTGGTGAGGCTGTTGTTTCCCAGCCAGCATTTCATTACACATGGCAATCCAAGGAGGCAGAGTGTACAGGAACCCGGCTCTGCTGCCATTCACGGGCTCCTGGCCTCACATGCTGGCACCTGTGCAGCCTTGTGGCCTGTGAATTACAGCCTTGTGTAAGGGGACTGTTGCCCCCTTACTAACATTCAGTGGGGGTGTTTGGTTGCTAGCTCCCAGCACTAAAAAGGGAGGGGTCGATGGGAAATCAGGAGCCTGAGACTGACAGTCCCCAGGAACAAGGGCAAGAGGCCAATGCTCCAGATCAGCCTGATTGACAGGGCGGGCAGGCTAATCAAGGAGTCAGGAGGGCGGGGGGGGGGTGTCCCGTCCTCCTCCATGTGAGCTGGAATTGCCTGGGTCAGAAAGAGTGGGGCCGAGCTAAGGAGAGAGCAGGGGCCCAAGCTGAGCTGATGGGAGCAGAGCTGCAGCCCCAAAGCCAAAGCACAGCCCAGAGAGAGCAGACCTGCCCTGGGAGGGGAGCTGCAGCAACCAGAGCCAGAGGGGCCAGACAAGCAGCCCAGGAAGCAGGTGAGAGCAGAGAGCAGAGTCACAGAAGCAGCCTGCAGAGCAGACCTGCCCTGGAGCAGAACTGTAGCAACCAGAGCCAGAGAGGCCAGAGAAGCAGCCCAGGGAGCTGAAGGCAGAGCAGCAGCAGCAGCCGTGCTGAGGCAGTCTGGGGCTGGAGCAGTGCGGAGCTGGGTGCGATGAGCAGCTGGAGAGAGCAAGGGGGACCCTGGGCAGTGGGCCCAGCACAGGGAGACGCCTCAGCCAAGAGGCCCTGCAGGTCAGACTTGGAGTGGGATCGTAACCCTGACAGGGCGGGGGTGACACTGGGGAGAAGGGTCCTGCCACCCAAAGCCTGAGAGTGTGGCCACTGCCAGAGCAAGTGTCCAACCCGCAGCGTCCCTGCAGCACTGCCAGGGCCTGAGAAGGAGGCCTGGGACCTACAAGGAACAGACTGTGAAGTGCCCTGATGTCCAGAGACACTGTTTGTGATGGTCCCTGCCACAGAGCAGGGTGATGTGTTTTCCTTTAACCTTTCCCATTTTTCCTTACTCTTTTTTTAAAATTAATTGTTAAACAACTTGTATTTGCTTTAAATTGTATGAAATGATCAGTGGGTCAGGGAGGTGCGCAGTGCAGAGAGACTACCCTGGAGTGGGGACACCCTAGCCCCTGTCCCAGGTGACCACAGCAGGGTTGGAGGTTGAGCCCCCCAGGAATCCTGGGCCCCGCCTTCTTGGGGTTATGAGGACTCTGCCAGACAGGAGAGTGGAAGGGGAGTCCTCGAGGGCAGGGAGGCCTCTGGGTAAAGGAAGTGGGAGTGAAGACTCAGATCCTTTCACTAGCCCACTTCACCAGGGTAGTGCAGAAGCCAGGAAAGTTCCCCACAATAGTGGGACCATTCCCCTGCTTACACTTGCACTCACACAGGGACTGTCTATCTCACAGTGCGAACAGAAGGGCCCCTTGGGGCTTCTGTTTTCATATTAAAACCATCCTGCTAAAGACACCCAATCAAAAAGACAGACACAGGCAGTGGCAGCAGCAAGTGCCAATGACTCGCTCTGATAAGATCGGGAGGTGCATGCATCTGAGGAAGTGGGTATTCACCCACGAAAGCTCATGCTCCAAAACGTCTGTTAGTCTATAAGGTGCCACAGGACTCTTTGCTGCTTTTACAGATCCAGACTAACACGGCTACCCCTCTGATATCTGATAAGATTGTGTGTGTGTGTGCACGCACACGCCCCTAGTGCCCCTCTGGCAGGCCCTGGTGTGGTTTGAGACGCATCCACTTTGATTGGCCTTGTTAGCACTACAAAAAGTAATTTTCCCTCTGTTAAAAGAACAGGAGTACTTGGAGACTGACAAATTTATTTGAAGAAGTGAGCTGTAGCCCATGAGAGCTTATGCTGAAATAAATTTGTTAGTCTCTAAGGTGCCACAAGTACGCCTTTTTGCGGATACTGACTAACACGGTTGATATTCACCCATCTGTTGATATTCACCCCTTCTTGTCAACAGTTGAGAATGGGTCACTTCCACCCCAATTGAATTGGCCTCGTTAGCACTAACCCTCTCTTGGTAAGGCGACTCCCATCTTTTCATGTGTTGTATATTTATACCTGCTTAGTGTATTTTAGGGCAACCAGACAGCAAGGGTGAAAAAGCGGGATGGGGTTGGGGGGTAATAAGCACCTATATAAGACAAAACCCCAAATATTGGGACTGTCCCTATAAAATTGGGACATCTGGTCACCCTAGTGTATTTTCCACTCCATGCATCTGATGAAGTGGGTTTTAGCCCACAAAAACTTATGCCCAATAAATGTGTTAGTCTCTAAGGTGCCTCTGGGGGAGATATGGATGAAAGTGCGTGAGGCTCCTCTAGTGCTGGTGGGGCACTAGACAAAATCTAGGGCGAACTCGCCCCTGGGTGCACATGGGGCCTCAGCACCGCCCCTGCCCTGCTTGAGCCCCAGCGTGGAGCAGCCCTCAGCACAGCTCAGCCACCTCGAGGGGCTGGCCCTGTCTTTGGTTTTGGTGGCTGGTTGCTCGGGCGTGGCTGGGCCGCACCCCTCCGAGCACACCCAGTGGTTGGCTCCCTGTCACGTGTCTGTCCAGCCCTGGACACAGGGGGCCCTGCTCTGGTGGGGCTCTGGGCATTACTGCAAGAGAGACATTAAATCCTAGTGCAAACATACTGTGGCCAGGCCACTGAGCAATCACTGCTGAGCCTGCTCAGGGAGTCCCCAAAGTGAGGGTTTACGCCCTGCCCCCCTCGAGGTGTCTCTGCAGGGTGGGGATTCTCCCTGCTAAGGGCTCAATGTGGATAGGAACTGCTTGCAGGCCCCGCTGGCTTCAGAGAGACAAAGCGTGAGTCACTGAAGCAGACAGCAAAGTCCTACCAGCCCCAGCCCCCCCATGCTGGCGTATCCCTTCCCCAAAAGCCCGGCAGGGAGGAAAATCCCCACCACTGGGTTTTTGGGAGTTCCTTCTGCCTCCTGCAGTTTGCTGCACATACATGACTGTTTGACCCTTTCTCTTGGCAAAAGCCCTGCTGTGGCATGGCCAGATGTGCAGCTCCCTGGCAAATCAGCCCAGCTGAAAACTGTCTCCAGCCAAATAACAGTACGGCCCAGGTGTGAACTCCCCCTTGGGCAGCCTGTGCACTTGCAGGGGGACTGGCACACCCCATTGGGCAACCTGTGCAGTCCAGGGGGGCTGGCACACCCCTTGGGAAGTGCAATCACTGCAGGGGGGCGGCACACCCCCTTGGGCAGCCTGTGCACTGCAGGGGGGGGCGGCACTCCCTATCAAGCAGCCCATTCGCCGCAGTGGGGGGTGGCACTCCCTATCAGACAGCCTATAATTAGATCATTCATAATTAGAGCTGACAGAACATGGGGAGGAGGAGAGATCGTTTCAGTACAAGATTCCCCCTTCCTTTACTGAAATTTGGAATTTCAACAGAATGTTTCATCTGAAGATTTAGACCAACCGTATTCAGAACTAGTATCAGTAAGAGCCTAAAACCTTGGAAATCCCTCTCCGCCACAGCGGACAGAGCCAGAGACATGCGGGTGACTCCATGGAGGGGAGAGGTGCAGCCACAGACCGAGTGAAGGAAAAATCCCCAAAAGGTCTGAAAGTGACATCGTGCCTAGTTACTTACAGAGCCCAGGGCATGCTGGCTGCTCCGGAGACAGCAGGAGCCCCAGGGCTGTGCCCCAAAGACCCTGCGATCTAGGCAGAGAGCCGCTGGCTGGGCGAGAGGGATGTAATGCACCAGCAGTGAGCTGGAGCCAAGCATGGAGGTGAGCCCTTAGCTTGTGAGGTGCTGACGCCCCAGGGGTTTGACTTGGGCCTCGCATATGCTGGCCTGGAGATTCAGAGAAACTCAGCCCAAGTCAAGGAAGGGACAAGTATAAAGCCAGTGTGAGAGCGATAGCTATTCCTCCGCGCTAGAGCTTCACACCCAGCAAACAGCCCCTCACCCTTGGCTCTGTCCCAAGCACCTATTCAAATGCCTGGTCATTCAGGGTTAGCTCCCGGATGTGCCTGTGTGCTCCCTCTCCGACCCAGAGAGCGCACAGCCCCTGCGCTGAAGAGCAAACTGTCTGAAAGGGGTGCAATCTACACGTGGCCAACAGCAAAGTGTCTTCCTGCTCGGCAGGGCCGTCCAGGCATGAGCAGCGTGAGGTGAACTAGGAAAAAGAAGAATCTCACCCAGGCTGTGTGTGAAGAATTTGACAAGTTTCAGCCTGGAGCAGATGTGCCTGGCTGAGTTCTGGGACGATGAGCTTTCCAAGGCCATCGCTTAGCAAAGGGGCTGGGATTAAACAAACCCAAGTGCAGGCTGCTAACGCTGCTGGGGAAGGCAGCAGATGCCCATTCGACAGCCAGCAGGAAAGCCAGGCAAAGAGGGGCCTGTTTGTAAGACTCCTGAATCCACTTTGCTGCGTGACATTTGATGGCCTCTGTTCATCCGGCGGCCTGTGTTGTGCAGGTCAGACTGTCTGGTCCTGGTGCTCCCCTCTGGCCTTAGGCTCTATGAATGAATGAAGTGACCCCACTGGGGAAGAGCAGAACGAACAGAGGAGGAAGGGAACTGCCACAGATCTGGGCCATGAGTGGATTAGTTTGCAGTTGGAGCACAGGCTGTGCTGGGAATGGGAGCGGTACCGCATTCAGGCGAGCAGGCAGCTGGGTAATAGATGGTGGTGAGGAACTGGGAAGCCTGTCAGGAGTCAGGTTCAGAGTCCCAACTGGGGCAGGGCAGGCTGGCCAGGCCGGTCTTGTGCAACTTCCCCTGGCCCAGGTAGTGATGACGGGGCCCTGGCTCTGACCTCGGACATGGCAGTGCTGGCCAGGCCAGGAGTGAAAGGCAGAAAAGAGCTCTCCCCTGCCCACCTTGTCCCCCCTGATCCAGTGGCCAGTTTTATCCCACTGAAACCTGTGGTGTCACCAGGTCAGACAATCGGCTCTCGCGGGACTCATTCCTGTGATGCCAGTCACCAGGTGTGAGAGCAGGGCTGGGCAAACTTTTTGGCCTGAGGATCACATCTGGGTTTGGAAATTGTATGGCGGGCCATGAATGCTCACGAAATTGGGGTGGGGCACAGGAGGGGGTGAGGGCTCCGGCTGGGGGTGTGGGCTCTTGGGTGGGGCCAGAAATGAGGCGTTCAGGATGTGGGAGGGGGCTCTGGGCTGGGGCAAGGGGTTGGGGTGCGGGTGTGTGTGTGTGTGAGGACTCCAGCTGGGTGTGTGGGCTCTGAGGTGAGCTGGGGATGAGGGGTTTGGGGTGCAGGAGGGTGCTCCAGGCCTCATGCTGGCAGGAGAGGGATCAGGGCTGGAGCAGGGGATGGGAGGAGGTCAGGGGTGCAGGCTCTGGGCAGCGCTTATCTCAAGGAGATCCCAGAAGCTATGGCCTGTCCCTTCCTTAGCCATGGGAGCTGCAGAGCCGGCACTTGGGGCAGGGGCAGTGTGCAGAGCCCCCTGGCTGCCCTATGCGTAGGAGCCTCAGGGGCAACATGCCGCTGCTTCTGGGAGCCACAACACGTGTGGAGCGGGGCAAGCCCCTGACACCGCTCCCTGGTAGGAGCTCGAGGGCCAGATTTAAAGGTCTGACAGGCTGGATGCAGCCCCCGGGCTGCAGTTTGCCCACCCCTGTGCTAAAACCTCAGTCGTTGAGAGAAATAATCCCCGTGGGACTGAGTTTTGCTGCTTCCTGTGTATATTCCTCTGAGACACCTGATGAAGCAAGGCCTCCGAGTCCTTCCTCTGGGGCTATGGGCCAGCCTCGGGGGCAAAGCAATCCAGTCACTGGCGGTTCAACCAGAGCTTGTGCCCATCACAAAGATCCTAGCCAGCCCTCAGCAGCATGCCCCAGCGCAACGGGCTCTGGTGGCAGGGCCGATCTGGTGGAGGGAATTGATGTCGTCTTCACTGATTTGATTCCTTTGATTGGTTTAACCCAGACCGGCTAATTCAGGTGACAGGTGGGAGCCTGAAGTTGACTCACTCGCCCTGGAGAAAGGCCAGGAGGCCGGGGTTTTCCCTGCCTTTTTCCTGCTTCCTTTGAAGAAGAAACACAAGATGCAACTAAGAGTCTAGGCAGTGGTTTTGTGGTGGTGGTTTCACCTGCACACTGAGACGCTGAATCAGAGCAGAGTGTGGAAATGTCCCCAGAGCGCCCATGCAGGCAGCTGCTCAAGCCCACTGAAGGGAGACGCACAGAAGTCCAGCTTGGCTTCCAGCCGCCCCAGGGCAGACAGGCAAAGCTGCTGTTTGCACCGGGAACTCGCTCTTGCTTGAAGCCAGGCTCAGGTGCGCCAGTGCAATTGCAGCAGACTTGCCTGCCTGGGCTGGAGGTTTGCATTGGTGCCGCTTCTCCGAGGGCAGAGGTGAGGGCAAACCTCCGTGGGAGGCAAGGCTGCAGTCTGGCTGGGTGGCCCAGGGGCCGGCATGAGGCCCACATAAGCCCCGAGGCCCGGAGAGACTCCAGCCCGAGGTCTAGGGGTCTCACAGGGTGCCCAGGCCTGGTGGCTTGCTCCCTGCCAGGCTGAGGTTGCTGAGACACCAGGCTGGCTGGAGCAGGCGGAGTGAGCCAGGTGGGGCCTGCCCAGCCAGCTGCGTTCCTCTAGCCCCCTCTTGTGGCCATCACGTGCGGTGCCTCTTTCCATTTTCCCACCGCAAGCCGAGCGCTCAGACCGGGGCTCAGGGATGGGTGCCCCGGGCGGGTGCTCAGACCAGGGCTCAGGGGTGGGTGCCCCAGGCGGGTGCTCAGACCGGGGCTCAGGGGTGGGTGTCCCAGGCGGGTGCTCAGACCGGGGCTCGGGGTGGTGCCCTAGGCGGGAGCTCAGACCGGGTCTCAGGGATGGGTGCCCCGGGCGGGTGCTCAGACCGGGGCTCAGGGGTGGGTGCCCCAGGCGGGTGCTCAGACCGGGGCTCAGGGGTGGGTGCTCAGACCGGGGCTCAGGGGTTGGTTCCCTAGGCGCTCAGACCGGGGCTCAGGGGTGGGTGTCCCAGGCGCTCAGACCGGGGCTCAGGGGTGGGTGTCCCAGGCGGGTGCTCAGACCAGGGCTCAGGGGTGGGTGTCCCAGGCGGGTGCTCAGACCGGGGCTCGGGGTGGTGCCCCAGGCACTCAGACTGGGGCTCAGGGTTGGTTCCCCAGGCGGGTGCTCAGACCGGGGCTCAGGGGTGGGTGCCCCAGGCGCTCAGACCGGGGCTCAGGGGTGGGTTCCCCAGGCGCTCAGACCGGGGCTCAGGGGTGGGTGTCCCAGGCGGGTGCTCAGACCGGGGCTCAGGGGTGGGTGCCTCAGGAGGGTGCTCAGACCGGGGCTCAGGGGTGGGTGCCCCAGGCGCTCAGACCGGGGCTCAGGGTTGGGTGCCCCAGGCGGGAGCTCAGACCAGGGCTCAGGGGTGGGTTCCCCAGGCGGGTGCTCAGACCGGGGCTCAGGGGTGGGTGCTCAGACCGGGGCTCAGGGGTGGGTGCCTCAGGAGGGTGCTCAGACCGGGGCTCAGGGGTGGGTGCCCCAGGCGCTCAGACCGGGGCTCAGGGTGGGTGTCCCAGGCAGGTGCTCAGACCGGGGCTCAGGGGTGGGTGCCTCAGGAGGGTGCTCAGACTGGGGCTCAGGGGTGGGTGCCCCAGGCGCTCAGACCGGGGCTCAGGGGTGGGTGCCCCAGGCGGGAGCTCAGACCGGGGCTCAGGGGTGGGTGTCCCAGGAGGGTGCTCAGACCGGGGCTCAGGGGTGGGTGCCTCAGGAGGGTGCTCAGACCGGGGCTCAGGGGTGGGTGCCCCAGGCGCTCAGACCGGGGCTCAGGGTGGGTGTCCCAGGCGGGTGCTCAGACCAGGGCTCAGGGGTGGGTGTCCCAGGCGGGTGCTCAGACCGGGGCTCAGGGGTTGGTTCCCCAGGCGGGTGCTCAGACCGGGGCTCAGGGGTTGGTTCCCCAGGCGCTCAGACCGGGGCTCAGGGGTGGGTGCCCCAGGCGGGTGCTCAGACTGGGGCTCAGGGGCGGGTGCTCAGACCGGGGCTCAGCGGTGGGTGCCCCAGGCGCTCAGACCGGGGCTCAGGGGTGGGTGCTCCAGGCGGGCGCTCAGACCGGGGCTCAGCGGTGGGTGCCCCAGGCAGGTGCTCAGACCGGGGCTCTGGGCCCATGTCCCGCATCGTCAGGGTGCAAAGAGAGGCCCAAACCCAGCCAGGCCTGAGATCCCAGGGAGCTGTGCCCATCCATGCCTGAAGTCTGATGAGCTCCCCCTGCCCGCGGGGAAATGGGCAGATGGTCCCTGTTGGTGCCAGCCAACTCCCTTCCTGAGGGCAGAGCCAGGAGCTGCGTCTGTGGGCAGGAGGCCTGTGTCACCCCTGCAGGGGATGGGGCAGGCAGATGCTGGCTGTGGCTGACCGCTCCCAGTGCCCCCAGGCTAAGGTGTGCTGGGCATAATTAGGGGGAACACTGTGGGTTGGGGCCTGCTCATGCCTGTTACCTCCCCTGTAATCTGAGCCAGCAGGAGGGCAGCCTGCTCCACCCACCGCAGAGGGACAGGCTCATGGGCTGTGGGATCCATTTACACCCCCTCTGGCTGGTCAGCCGGAGGGACCCGGCGGCATTGCACAGGCTGTCCCAGCAGCACCAGGAAGGGGGGACAGGCATTAGGGAACCTTGCTGAGGGCTGCAGCCCATAGAGCCTGGTGACTCGCCCAGCGCGCTGCCAGCTACTTAGGGCGTTGGTGTCCCCCAGCACCCACAGACCTGCCCTGCAGTGGGGTCAGCTGCCAAACGTCCCTCACACCAGGGAGTGTCGGGCACCAGTGGTGGGTGGTGGCTCCGGCACTGGCGTTCCGGCCAGCTCCCCAAATGCACATTTGCCTGTGGCCCTCTGCAGTGCCAGGTGTCACGCTCACCAGCAGAGCAGCCCTGCCAACAGCAGGAGCTGTTTGGGTGCAGAAGCCAGCGGGCAGCGGGCTCTGAAGCCACAGCGGGACCTGACGAGCCGCTTGGCAGCCCCTGCTGCAGGCGTGTGCGTTGGCGCCCTGAGGGTGCCCCGCTGAGAAACGCAGCCCCCTCCCCCACATGCCCGCTGAGAAACGCAGCCCCCTCCCCCATGTGCACTGGGAGGAGCTGTTGACATGAGGGGTGGCAGGGCCTGCGCCCCACAAGTGCAGTGAAATGAACAGGGAGCTGCAGGGCCCCAGGACTTGGCAAACAGGCCCAGTAACATGCCAGCCATTCCTCTGGGGTGGGGGGCCACCCCTTATACTCTAGGCACTAGGACCAAGGGGGCGGCTTGCTCTTTGCCTGGGGGGAAGCTGCAGTGAGGAGCCAGCCAGAGCCTGGAGCAGGGGCAGGATCTGCCAGGGCAGCGACCGTGGAGCACTTGCTGCACCTATTGAAGTCCGGGGGGGGGGGGTGAGTTGTATCTGAAGGCCCCTCCTCCAGCCTAGGACTCTGGATTGAAATAAGGGCTGGGGCCCAGTGATGAATGACAGGGTCAGCAGAGGGTCAGAGCTCCAAAAGCAGGAGCCAGAGGGGCACCCCGAGCAGAGAACCCCAGACAGCACCGCTGCTCCTCACAGGTGTCTAGGGAGCCAGCGAAGCACTCCCTGCGGCTGTGAGCAGACTCTGTTCTGGGCCAACCCCCTGCGTGCTCCAGCCATGCCCCCTGGAATGGGCACGTGCTCTGTTGTGTGGGTCACTTCCCCCACCCTGTGTCCAGCCAATGTCGCTTGGAACCCTCAGGGCAGGGCCTGGCTACTGTGTCTGCAGCACCTCACACAATGGCCATGGGGACCGGCGCAATAAACATGAGTGATAATAATTAACCTGTGCTGCCACCCAGCTCCTGCTCCAGGCCAGGCTGCCAGGCTGTCTCCCAGGCGTGGGGGGGGGGATGGGGCCATTCCCCTGGGCTGGGCAGAGGGGATGGATGTACAGGGGCCGGGAGGGGGACTGGGCTGGGCAGGACAAGGCTAACCCAGAGGCCTGCTGGAGCCTGCAGCACAAACTCTTCCCAAAATCCAGTCCAACACGCAGCCTTTGCCCCTGCTGAAGGTCAAGGTGGGGCGTGGGGAAGCCGCCCCATGGCCCAGCCAGCCAGAGGGAGGCTCTCACAGGGCCAGCAGACAGCCAGAGCCATGCGCTGCTCCCCTCTCAGCCTCCTCTTCCTCCTCACGCAGATAGGGGGATCCCTAGGGGCTGGGGGGGGGGGAGAGTCCAACACAGCGAGGGGGGGAGAAGGGGAGTGTGTACAGCAGAGCGGGCAGTATCCGGACTCCAGGGGAGTGCGTGGGTCCCAGGGCGGGCAGGGGGAGCACAGGCTCCCAGCAGGGCAGGCAGGTTTGGGAGGCAGGTAGACCCTGAGTGCCATGGGGGGCATGGGATGGGGCAGGCTAGGGAGCACAGATCCTGGGGGAGGGAAACAGATTTGGGGGGCTGGTAGAGCCTGCAGGCCCTGGGGGGCGTGGGATGGGGCAGGCTCGCTGGTGAGGGATGGGGAAGGGGAGCAGACATTGGCAGGGCAGGGGGCAGGGCACGGGCTCAAGGGAAGGTGGCACAGCCCTTGGGGTTTGTCCCTCTGCCCACGGCTGCCCGACGGGGGCTGCAGCCTGTGCTCTCAGAGAAGCTGCCCAGGCCCTTTCTGAGCCCCACATGTCCCGGAAGGGGAAAGAGCATTGGTACCCGGGTCAGCTGCTTTGGAAGAGGCCTGTCCTGGCCCCTGGGTGCCGTCGTGGTAGGCTGGGTGCTGCTGCCCACGGTCCTGGGCAGTGGACGGCCACGGTGTGTGTGTGTGTGTTGGGAACATGCACTGAATGGGCTGCTGCTGACGGCTCCAGCCCTGCTCTCCCTGCTGCTGTCTGGAGCAGCCTGTGCCAGGGGGCTGGACATTGCCCTGGACTCGTGCGTGCCCTGCCTTGGCTCCCGTGATATGCCAGGGGTGTCTGGTTCCAGGACAGGGCTCTGAGCCCCCTCCCCCCAGGGCACTCTGGCCCCTCTGACGTTGGACCCTGGGCAACTGAAGGTGGCACCTGGGCTCTCCGGCCAGTTTCCAGGAGCTGTGAAGGAGAAAGCAGCCACCAAGGGAGTGTAGGCTGGGGGGAGTCCCACAGGTAGCCTGCTGCCCCCAGCCCCACAGAGCAGCCCTAGGGACACTAACCAGCATCTCCCTCCCACTCAGGCTGGCCCCAGCAGCAGGACGCGCAGGCAGAGCCCTGCGCTGGCTCCAGCAGCCCTGATGGGGCATTTCCAGGTCTGGTCCCAGGATCCCTGGTCAGGATCAGCAATAACCACCCTGCAACCCCCACAGACACCTAGCAACAGGCACCGGGGGCAGCACCATGCCCCAAGCAACAGGCAGAACTTACCTCCTTCTTTGGCTGTTTGGGGTTTGCAGTGGCTCCCTGGTTCCCTTTCTAGCAGCTGTCTCTACCCTGCAGGACTTCTTTCCCTGCCTTCAGGCAGCTGGGCTGACGGTCCCAAAGGCCAGCCCTGGCCAGAAGAGAGACTGGGTCATTCCTCCAATCAGCTGCCCTGAGAATGAGGGGGCCCTTCCCCAAGCCTCTGGTTCAGGTATGGAGAGGCCTTTGGCAGTGTGGTGGTGGCACCCTGGCACTAGCTGCCAGACATGGTGTGTATGGATGTCCGGGGAGCTGTGGGGAATTTATACTGCCAAGTGCAGCTCCATGTATGACATGTTATGCAAATCACTAGCATACTAATTTGCATATTACATATTTTGCATATATTATAAACAGCTCCTTTAGCAGAATTATGTGCTGCTGGCAAAGGTGTCCGCCCATTTGACTCCTCTGGTGTAAGATGCCCTGGTTCTCCTGCAGGGCGGCCGCAAGGCCAGCGTCCCATCCCCACATTAACCTGCTGACCTGCCTCACCCTAATTGGGTGTGGGGATGGTTCTTCTGGGGCAATTAGGTAGGGCAGCATTGAGGGTTTGGGATAGCAACCCTCATCCTTCTGGCACATCCCTTTTCAGACCCTGTTCTTTCTTAGTATCCTATTCATCCCCCCACCTTCCCTTACTGCTGCCTAACCCATGTGGCTTAGGTACTGTGTACAATAGTGGTCTCTGGTGCCCTCAACTTAGCTAAAGGTGGGAGATCCCAGCAATGGGGTGGGTCAGCATGGCAGGGCTGCCATGGGTGTTCCACAAGATGCTGGTGCTGCTTGGTGGAAAAGGGGCAGGGTCCAGGAATCTACACGCTGTAGAAGGCTTTGAGAGGGGAGGGACTTGGGGGGAAGTGAGGCAGCGAGGAGCAGCCTGGATGTGAGCAGTTCCTTGCAGGTTCTGGACAGATGGGGAGGGGAGCACAGGCTGGGCTGGGCCTGGCCCCACAGAGCAGCCCTAGATGCAGAATCCCCCAGATGACCCTCCTGTTCTCTGGCACAGATCAAATACAACAAGGACAAAGAGATCATGGTTTTCTACAGTATCATGGGGCAGAAGGCAGACACCCTTCCGTGGGCGTCTTCATCATCGAAAGGGAGACGAGGCAGCTGAAGGTGACACAGCCGCTGGACAGAGAGGACATCAGCCACTACACGGTGAGTCCCTGGGTGCGGTGGATGGAGCAGGGGCATGTTCTCAGGGGCTGATGGCCCCTGGAGCTTGGAGGTGGCTGGGAAGGGGCCGGAGGCTCCAGTGAACTGGGTTTCACTCCATTTCTTGTACTGCACGGTCCAGAGGGCAGCTGCTCTCTCCTCCCCCTCATGGTTTCTTCCCCAAGGCCCCGGCAGAGTAAAGCCAGAGAGGAGGTGCTGACCCCAGCTGGGCGCTGCCTCCTGCTCTGTCAGGTCACGTCAGCCCTTGGCCCTGGGGCCTGGTTCTTTCCCCGAGGTGCTGAGAGCTGCAGCGGGAGCTGAGGGGCCCCAGCACCGTTGAGAATCGGGCCTAGAGCACTCGCTCGCTGCCTCAGCAGGGCCACTGCTGCTTGGAGACGTGCTCAACGTGCGCCTCCCGTCTCCAAAAGCTTGGCTGGATGCCTCGTCACAGGCCCATGGGTCTCTGCTGGCTGCTTTTGGAGCCATGGCTGGGTTTGGCAGGCACTGCTGGCTGCACATTGCCAGGCAGCTGCAGGACTCGCAGGGTGGCTTGATGGTGCCTTACCCCCTGTGCTGCCTTTGCAGGTCTATTCCCACGCTGTGTCTCTGAATGGGCAGCCTGTGGAGGACCCCATGGAGATCATCATCACTGTGAGCGACCAGAACAACAACCAACCCCAGTTCACCCAGAGCATCTTCACAGGCTCCATAGAAGAAGGAGCCAAGCCAGGTATGTGAGGAGAGCCTCTGCTGGGGGGATGAGACACACTGGTCATGAGATGTGGCTTTGGAGGGTTCCCTCCAAGAAGAGAGAGAGAGAGAGAGAGAGAGAGAGAGAGAGAGAGACAGGGGCTGTTTGAGCGTTGGGTTAATTTTGCTTTGAAGAATTTAAATCCCAGAATAACCCAAAGGGGCTAAAATATGCCCACTGAGCAGATGCACCTTGTCCAGAGCGTGCTGCTCGTGCGGCTGGCTGGGTTTGAAGCAGGATCTCCCTCCCCTTCTAACCCAGCAGTTCCTTCCCCCGATCCTGCAGGAGAGTCGGCATCCTGGGGTTGACCACCCGCCTCGCTACAGACCCCGCGGAGGGGACCAGTTACCTTCCCAGAAGGCTCTGGGGCTGGCAGGGAGCAGGTGCTCAGCGCAGATACTGCTGATGGGGTCGGTACGAGAACTGGAAGAGAACAGGGGAGCTAATTTAGTAACAGTAAATGTAGCTCCCAATGGTGCTGTCCGTGTACCTGTGAGACGCTCCCAGGGCTCTAGTCTTTGTATCGCCCCAGTGAGATCGATGGCTCTGGGCCGACGGCTCAGCCTGCGCTGCCCCGAGGCGCTTACAGTCTTATTCCCCTTCCTTGGTGACTGCAGAGAGGAATTGGTAGACGTTAGGGATGGGAAATGCCTGGTGGTTGATCTAGTCACCTTCCCCCATCCCCCTTGGCCCGCCAAGGGGGGATTGTTCCGGGTAGTACGTTCTGGAGAATCATCTCCAATCTCATTTTGTCCTAGAATTATAAAAATGGTGTTACTCATAACTCGTGCCCAGGTACCTCCGTGATGCAAGTGACAGCCACAGATGCAGACGACAGTGTAAACAGCTACAATGGGGTCATTGCTTACTCCATCCTGCAGCAGATACCTGAACAACCCCACGGAGAGATGTTCACCATCAACCCGGAGACTGGCGTCATCAGTGTGATTGGAACTGGGCTGGATAGAGAGGTGAGTGTCACAGCGTTGGGTTGGAGTGTGTTGCATTTGCACAGAGCGGATGGATGGTCATAGGTTTTGAAGGGCGAGCTCCACACCGAGACGCATTCGGAATGGCGGGCACAATCCGTGTCACGCTGCAGGATGTCTTTGACAAACTTCCACTGTCTCTGTTTCTCCTGGGTGTTTGTGCCATGTTAGATCTCCCCTGCCCGGCCAGCCCTCGGGCTGAGTGAATTGTGCTTGGCAGTGGGGGGGTTCAATGGGCATCTCTGCAGTGCTAGAAACTGACCCCCCCCGTGGGAGGCCCAATCGTTTGGCCGTGTTCGGTTAATTCAGCTAATTTAAATGCATCAAATCTCAGCCCCACGTTGGGTTGTGTAGAAACACATTGATGTCGAGCCTGAGCGCAGCAGAGCGGTTGCACTGGGAACTGGGCACGGAACACTCCTTGGGGACGTGAGCACACGTGGCCTTTCTAGAGACACAGGCCCCACCCTTCTCCCTTCATAGTCCATTGCAACTGGGAGCAGGAGGCTGAGAACAGCCCTTCGCCCCATCTCGCTGCCTCCTCCCCTGCTTCACAAACAGTCACAGGTCTTCTCGGCCTGCCCCGGGTGGAGGAACCATTATTCCTGTGTTACAGAAGGGGAAACAGCCATGGCAAGGGCAGGGAGCTGCCCAAGGCCACATGGGAAATTACTGGTGGCGCCAAGCCCCTCCCTCGGACTGCGAGGCTGTGCCAGGGCAGGAGTCTCCAGGACCTCCGGCCACACCAGGAGGGCTGCTGCAGGCTCCCAGTGAAAAGCTTCAGAGGGCACGGTTAAATCATCTTCCTTGTCCATCAGTCAGACCACGTCACCCCTTCCTGTTCACATCCCTTGCCCTCCCTCGCCCACGCACCATGTCCAGCCAGTTTATCCTCACTGCCACGGCCCCACAGGGCTCTGTCCTGGCTGCAGCTCCGACCGCAGTCCCTGGCCCCTCCAGCAATGCCAGGCACAGCCCCTGGTCTGTGTTCCCCCATGGCAGCTCCCCCAGCCACCCACCCGCCCTTCCCAACAGCAGCGCATTTGTGACTGTAATAGGCGGACCAGACAGCAAGTGTGAAAAATCAGGACAGGGGGTGGGGGTAATAGGAGTCTATATAAGTAAAAGACCCAAAAATCAGGACTGTCCCTATAAAATCGGGACAGCTGGTCACCCTAGATTGTAACATGCTGGCAGCTCTAGTAGGGTGAGCAATGAGTTAATGGAAAGGAAGGCCCTGGCCCAGCCACACAGGGGAAAGGCCCCTCTTTGAGCCCCACTCTGCAGGGGAAAGGCCCCGTTCTGAGCCCCATGTGTCTCTCTCTCTCTCTCTCTCTCTCTCTCTCTCTCTTTCACAGACTGCCCCCCAATACAGGCTGACAGTGCAGGCTGCAGATCTGCAGGGAGAGGGGTTCACAGCCTCCGCCACTGCTGTCATTGAGGTGCAGGTGAGGCTCTCAGGCTGTGGTGAGGGCGGGGCTGGGCTTCCATTAACACACAGGGCACTACTAGAGATGCTGGGGCCACAGACCTGGCAGCTGCCTCTACACTCCCACTGCTAGCCAGTGCCATCAAACTACTGCTCGTACCCAGTTAGCAAGCCTGCCACAGGCTGCACAGGAGTCCCCAGTGGTGGGCAGAGCTGGGGCAGGAGAGCCTGGCTGGAGGGAGGCAGCTTTTTCAAAAACCACAAGCTGACACGGGTCTCACAAGTGGCCCGCAGCTCTGAAAGCACCCAGCCACCCGTGAGCAGCTTCCACCCCACCCCAGGGCAGGTCTCCCAATCCCTGGCTGGTAAGAAGGTAACACCCTTTCCTCAGCCCTGGCTGACCTGTTGCTCTTTAAATAGCTGTGAAGAACCAATCAGTGAAATTCACCCTCTTTTTCAAACCAGTGGAATGGCCAATCATGTGGCTCCACTCACTTAAAAAAAAAATCCTTACAGCCCATTGGCTGGCAGGCAGAAGTGGGGTGGAGTTTATCAGTCACATGCTGGGCAGGGCTCCACTGCCACACACAAAAGCCTGCCAAGGCCCGGGCAGGGGAGTAAAGCACAATAACCCGCAGGCAGAAACTTGGGTAAAAAAACAGGCTTAAAACATCCAAGTCCAAAGTTGCTTTTTTTTTTTCCTACCTTGGCACCTTGAAGTGCGGTTTGCTCTGCTGCCTGTGAAGGGCACGGCAGCTGGGCTGGCAGGGAGCAGCAGAGGGAGGGTGCCCCAAAGCCTGGGCAGCAGTGGGCACAGCCTGACTCCTGCTTAGAGAAGGGGTTTCTCGCTGGCTCTCTGGCGTCACAGCATCCCCGGGGGAGCCTGCCCCTTTGGGACCCATGACTGTGGTAGGGGTGTGCCAGCAGTAACTACCCCACACCCTGCAGCTCAGCTGAGGGTCACTGAGCTGGTTGCAGGCCCACAGCAGGGGCAGGTTCCCATGCCCCGGGCAACCTGCTCACACTCTGGTGCAGGGCACTGTGGCACGGAGCTCCCTGGGAATCGGGGCAGCCCCGTCGGGCACTCAATGGGCTCCCCTCCTAAGTGTAACTGGGGATCTCCACTCCAGCCCTGCCCCTTGGCTGCCCACACAAATACACAGGCCAGTTCCGGGGACACAACCCCTGCCCCTACCACAGCAGAGCAGGCGAGGGCAGGTGGGGAAAGGCCGCACACTGAGCCCTGCTGATATCCGTTTGCCAGAAGCAGCCCAGGGCCGGGGTGGGATGGGGTCATGTAAGCTGGGCCCCTCCCTCACCCATCAGCCGTTCCCCACAAGCCAGACCAGGCTGGATCCTCCTCCTGTCCTCACTGGGGGACACTCTGTTCCTGGCCCTACCCTGGCTTCTCACCTTTGGGGCCACTCAGAGGATGGGCTCTCATCCTGGCTGCCCCCTGCTCTGGAAACTGGCTCTGACAGGGAATGGGGGTGTGGGGCCTTGTCTGGCCACATGGGTCAAACCCTGTTGCAGGCAGTGTTAGAGACAGACTGTCCCTCTGCAGCCAAGGGCTGGCGCTGCTCCATGGTGCTGGGCCATCCCTCCCCAGGCCCTGCTCCTCGCTGAGGCCCCAAGGTTACTCATCAGCCTCGCTAGCTCAGCAAACAGAGCCGGGCCTGGCTCCCAGTGCTAAGCCCTGGTAATATGCTACAGGGAATGGTGCCACAGGGAGGGGACTGGAGGGTGGAGTGTGGCAAATGGCCAGTGCTTTGCGCTGCCCTGAGCTATGTCAGAGCTGCTGGGGCGATGCCACACGTTCATGAGGTTAGACAGTTCTGGGGACAGCGGTTCTGCTGTGCGGGCTTCAGAAATCAGGGTTGGGCCCTGCCTCAGGCCCCCACCCCCCATCAGCCTGGGGGTGCACCAGGGCCCTGCCTCATGCCCCCTCCCCCATTGGCCTGGGCGTGTGCCAGGGGCTCTGCCTCTCACACACCCATCGGCCTGGGCACGTACCAGGCCCTCTGCCTCACCCCTCACCCCCCATCGGCCTGGGTGTGCACCAGGCCCCTGCCTCACGCCCCCTCCCCGATTGGCCTGGGCGTGTGCCAGGGGCTCTGCCTCTCACACACACACATCCATCGGCCTGGGCGTGCACCAGGGCCCTGCCTCTCTCTCTCACACACACACCCGGCCTGGGGGTGCACCGGGGCCCTGCCTCAACCCTCATCAGCCTTGGAGTGCACCAGAGCCCTGCCTCACACACACACACCCATCTGCCTGGGCGTGCGCCAGCGGCCCTGCCTCACCCCCTATCGGACCAGGGACCTGCCTCACACCCCTACGCTGCTAGAAGTGGGTTTTCCATCAGGGTTGGACTCAGACTCCACCCCCCGAGCGATGGCAGCTGGGCTGACGGAGGCATTGTTCCATTGCCCGGGCTGCCCGTACAGAGGGTGAGATGGGGGTCAGGTCAGCAGAGCCACAGTGCGCAGGGGGTGGATTTTCCCAGCCTGGAGCACCGTAGCGATGGAGTGTAGAGCAGGCCTGAGTGCCCTGCACTCTGCCCTCCGAGCCCTCCCCGTTTACCAGAGTGCGGAGACGCTGCTCCCCTGCTGCCCACACCAGCGCTCGCCCCGTGTGGTGGGCACTGCCGTGGGGCAGGGGAATGGCCATAGGGCTTTGGGGGCCAGGAGTGAGGGGCCTCGCTTGGCTCATTAACTTATGTCCCAGGTCAAAAACATGTCCGAGGCCCCTAGCAGCTCCCTGACCATCCACGTGTTGAACACTCTGATGAGCCAGCCCGCAACAGGCCTGGCCACGCACCTGTCCCAGCTCGAAGGCCCCAGGCTGCAGTGGATGGAGCTGATGAAGAGGTAGGTGTGGTGAGGCAGATGGTCTGCCCCTGAAAGGGGAAGGCCACCCCACAACCCCCCTAAGTGCAAAAGCCTGGTGGGTGCGGGGAGACAGATCCTATGCTCTGACATGACCCACTACGGTTCAATCTCCCCGTCAACTCCCAGGGCGGAGTGATGCACACATAGCATGAGGTGGTGCTGCCCAAAAACCGTCTCCTGGAGTCCCTGGGGGCAGCTCTTGCTGTCTGGAACAACCCCCCTGCCTGCTCCACCCCCAGGCGCTCTCCCCGCTGTCACTCCTCTCCTTGTTCTGCCTTCTGCTTCCTGCTCTGCTCATGGAGAGAGCACGTCATCCCAACAGCTGGGCCTGGCTCAGCCTGCACCTGGGGCTGGCTCCCAGCAAGGAGGCTCCAGGCGACCAAGAAGGGAGCGGTGGACAGCTTCAGTCTGATACACTCGTTTGGATTTCAGCTCTACCAACGTGGATGGGCACTGCCCGCTCTTCCTGGCTCCTGGGCAGGTGAAGGCTGGACTTCGACACTGGGGCTTACTGGCAGCAGCTGGGCTACACTAGCTTCTACCCCTATGTGGAGGTAAATCTATTAACAAGGAGCATGTCTGGGCCCAATCTCTCTCACCCGGGTTAAAGCAGGAGCAAGGAGAATCAGCCCCGTCTACAGAGCCAGCGCTAACATGTGCAGACCCGTGAGGCAGGGAGCACGTGGAGTGCCTGACACCCAGGACACGGGTTGCTCTGTGACTGCCTCTCCAGAATCCTCCACTAAGTCAGGAGAGGTTGCCACAGATGGTACAAATGCACTGGAGCCCAAGGTCAAACTCTTTGATACTCCACCGTAAACTCTGCCTCGTGGCCTCGCAGGACAGCGGCTCCAGACTGACAGCAGCGTAAGGAGGCAGACTCTGGCCCCGTCTCCCCGCTCCCCACCCATCGCCTTTGCCGTGTCAGAGTGACTAGGGCTCAGTGCAGGACAGAAGCACTTTACAAGGCTAATGTGCAGCTCTGTCCCCAGCAATCCCCGGCAGTGCTGGAGCTGCTCACTGTCACTGGGAAAGGGTCGCATTTCCTCCCGCCCTGGTGCTGCTCCTACATTCCCTTAGGGACCGTCTGCGAGAGATCGAACTGCTGTGGGGCCGAGGCTCCTCTGAGCCAGCACACGCTGTGTCACACACGTAACCTGCTTCTCCCTTGTCTCTGCCAGGCTGTCTTCATGGTCACAGAGCAAACCCGCCAGCTGCACATCCCTCTGCTGATCAGCCCCTTCTCCTATACCACTTACAAGGGGAGCAAGAGCACAAGGGAGAGCAAGTCGGCACCCGCAGCCGGCCTGGCCATGGCTCCAGAGATGGGCTGGAGGAAGTGACATGAGAGGGGTTTGGGGGAGGGGGTTTACACTATTAAAGGGTTCTCTCAACAGCACTTGCCTTAGCCTGATGCACTCAGCTGCTCGTTAGTGAGCTCTGCGGATCCGAGTGGTAAAGCAGGCAAGGAGATGGATAGCTCAGCTCCAGGAAGGGCAGCATGGCTCTGCTGCTCAGGGGCCCAGTTCTCCCTGCTGTGAGCGCAGTCTCTCCAGAGCCAGCAGGGCTCATCGCTCTTCCCGAGTCAGAGAGCTGTGCAGACAGAGGAGACCCAGGGCAGGAGAGGGTCTAGCTCAGAGGCCTATGGGTGCAGAGCTGGCTGGGAACAGGCTGCATATGGATGCCATGGGTGTGGTCTGGAGTGGCGACACTCCCCTGCTTACGGTGCTGTGCTACCCAGGGGCCAGCTACCAGCTGGCTGGCTGGCACGTTCTCTAGGCAAAGGAACACTGGGCTGTGAGAGGTCTCCTTCCACGCTGTGCTCAGCCCTGCCCTGGGAAGTGAAAAACAGTTCCTTTGGAGCCTGCTTAAAAACCTTTCTGGGGTCTGTTTAATGAGGCAGAGCCACAGCCCAGCCCCCTCCCTGTGGTGCTGGGACAGGAGCACGTGGGGAGGCTATTGATAATATTTAGCATAACCCAAGAGGTGATGGACAAGCATGTGCCCAGCAGTGCTAGGTTGGGGTAGCAACAAGTCCGGCTGGGCCCTGCCCCAGCGTCTGTCCCATCACTGTGGTCTCCAGTGGTTTGAAGCCCACGTTGTCCAGGGGGATCCCGAAGGCTGTGAGCTTGGCCTCATAGGTGCGGAGCAAGTCGTTGTGTGCCTGAAAGTGAAGCAAGAGTGTGAGTCCCAGGGAAGTGCACTCCACGCACAGGTCTTCACTAGCTAGCTCCTACCCGTGCAGAGCACCCACTCCTGCACCATCCCCGGTGGTGCCCAGCAGGGGCAAAGGGGGGCTGTCATTATAACTAGGGAAACCTGAACTTGGGCCCTGAGCCAGTCTGGGTGCTGGGGGTCCCTGGGTAACTCCCTCACAAAGAGAACCAGCACCGTGTGTCTAATTCCTGCCCAGCAGCGAGGGCTGCCCACACAATAGGAGATGCCAACGTGCCAGAGGGTGAGCTGCCTGGCCAGCTCTTTCTAGCTTTGCCACATAATCAAGAGGATTAAAATCCTGACACAACAAGGGAGGTGCTGGGCAAAGGCTGTATCTGTCTTAGCACACGTGTGCGGGAACAGCCCCTCCACTGCCTCCTCTCCTGCAGGAGAGATGATGTCTAACAGAGCCACAGAGAAGCAGTGCCTTAGAGCTTCTCCTCCATTCCCATTAGGTTTTGCACAATAGGACTCTCCCTGCAGGGCATGTGACCATGTGGCATGTCCCAGCGCTGACCCTGCCTGGTTCCACTGGGGCAGGACAGAAGCAGGGTCCCCTCTCCTCACCTTGCAGACTCGGGCCAGCTCGTACTGGAGATCCTTGATGGTGTTGTTCTTGGAATCCAGCACGTCCTGGGAAGGGAGATCAGAGCTTTGTTACTGGGTGGTCCCCCGGGCATGGGTCAGAGCCCAGCTCAGCATGGTGCCATGGGAAAGTTGCAGAGATTGGCGTGGCAAGGTTCCCACAGTGCTGACAGAGGAGGTGGTACCTGCTGGCTGGGGCTAGTTTGTGGGGGAGGGGGAACCGGAACGTAACCCCAAAACCCTGCTCAGTGTAACTGACCCAGAGACTGAGATGCCTTAGTGCCGCCTGCCGCCAGTTTATGTTGCTTCTGGGGGGTTAGACATGGCCCCATGCTCCCTTAGGTAACAAACACTGCAGAGAAGCCCATGCCCCTGCACGGCTCTGGGGGAGCTTGCAGCCCACAGCACCCCACTCCAGCCTGGTTTCCTCCCAGCACCAAGCCACAGATCCGACAGAGGGAATCCTCAGGCCACTCTATGGAGTGCGACCTTAGTCCCCAGGGAGGCATTAAGAGTGCCTTGAAACCTTCCCATGACAAGCAGTCCCCACCCCTGATCCCACCCTCCTGCCTCACAACACAGGGTCCGAATCCAGTGCTTCTGGATGCCCAGTGCCCATTGACAGCCAGCCTAGCATAGACCCCCGGGCTCTCTGCAGCTGGGGAAAGCGGAAACTGGAGGAGATCCAGGACCCTGGTGGCTGAGTAGGGCCCTTTCTCTGAGCCCCCTTGTCAAACTGCTACACCTGGTCTGACGTTCTGGGGTTCAGGAATGTGTTCGCCCTTCGGTTAAGTGGCTGGTTTGCTGCAGAGGCTGTGGGATGTGTGGAGGCTGCACGTGTGTCTATTAAGCATGAAGTACCTGACTTGCCAGCAGCCTGTGATCTGCAGAGGGCAGCAAACGAACAACAACAGGGTGGAGGGCCCTGCTCAGGGTCTGGTCTCAGGAAGGCAGGGGACCCCCAGTTTGGGGCCATATTATGAAAGGAACCCCTGGCGGGGTATGGAGTTGTGATGAGGCGAGGTGGCTGTGCCTCACGTATGCTGCCTGGCCTTTCCGCTCCCAGAACCCAACCCGGGGCCTCTGGACCTGGGTGCCACCGAGAGCTTGTCTACACTAGTTAAATCGGTCCTGAGATGTACAAACGGTGCCGCTCTGCTAACGTTAGTGAGAGGGGGAGGCCAGGGCTGCATTTTTGCCGTTCCATCACCTAACTGTTCAAATGCCAGGGCCCGGGCTACATGGCACCAGTGCAGAGTTACAGACCGGAAGCTTCGCAGTGTAGATGTAGCCAGCAAGAGGCAGCTGAGCAAAGGAATTTGGAGACTCCAGCACCGCCAGCAGCTGCTGCAGAGATCATTGCCTTGGTGGTTTCTGAAGAATGTGTTTTGTGATCTGCTCCCCCCAGGCCAGGCAGTGGAGCTCATTCCCATCCCCCGCGTCTGAGCACTACAGCACTGTTACTGGTTCACCCTCACAACACCACAAGGAGGGAGGGAGGGAAATGGTATCTCCATTATAGTGCTGGAAGCTGAGCATGGGGTGGATAAAGTGACTGGCCCCAGGTCACACAGGAAATCCATGGCTGAGCCAGGACCTGAGTCCTGAGCCCGTTCGAGCTGAGCTGGGACAAAGGCAGACAAGTGCTGCTTCTCCTGTGACAGCTGCCACTTGCTTGGAATGTGGAATCACTAAGCCTGTTCTCCCCTCGCCCCAGGAGCTCCCTGCCATGTATTTGTAGGGTGCCAGACGTCCCAGAGCCTGCTGTGAGCCACAGACCCAGGAAGGAAAGCAGGTGGTGCGGGGGGAGTGACTAGTGAGATTCATCTTCATTCATCATTGGTCATTATGTCTCCACTAGCCCCCATGGCCATAAAGCCCTGGGTGTGTCTGCACTAGAGCTGGCAGGTGTCACTGCCGGCTCCAGGAGACATACCGTGCCAGCTCTCATCGAGCTACCTGCTAAAATCCCAGGGTCACTCTAGAGATGCAGGCAGCAGGCGAGGCTGCTGCCCCAGTATGACACTTAGAGCAAGGAATCACCTTCCAGCTCCAAGTGTTGGCATGGCCAGAGTGGAGCCTGCTTAGATGGCTGGGTGTGGGGCCAGCCAGGAGAGGGCTGTCTCCGCAGAGCTGGCCTGGGGAAGCCTGGGTGAGGCTGCTGCTCAGGGTGCTTCCATCCCTCACCTTGACGGGTGCTTCCATCCCTCACCTTGACAGAGTACAAACAAGCAGAGTGCCTGGCTTGTGGAGCCTGGCACATAAAAGAATCAGCAGCTCCAGCTCCGACAATTCTCCTGTGGGATGGGACTCGGCACAGCCCTTTCCACAGTTGCGGGAGTGAGACTCAGCACTGAGCCTGCCCCTCCTGCGAGGGGAATTGTAGTGCCCCAGGGGGGTTACCCATACAAAGGCCTTCATGGCAGTGACAGGAGGCCGCTGAAACCCATCCCCTTGCCACAGCGGTAGCCTAGGGATTCTGGCAGGACAATGGACCATGTCAGGGCTTTTCCCTGAGTGTGCCAGGACCCCAGCTCTACACACATCTTAGAGGTGAAATTCTCCCAAGACGAGGGGTGAATCTTCCTGTTCTCCCACTCCATTGGGCCTCTCCTCCTGCACCACAAGCCTGGGGCTGCGCTAACAGCAGAAGCTCTGACAAAACTATCAAGTTCAGCTAGCCACCAGGCGGGAGTAACAGAGTGTGGGGTCCCACAAGGTTGGTCCTCGCTCTCAGAGGATGCAGGGAGGAGAGGGCTCCCGCCTGGTCACAAAGGGATCATTCTCTGATGCCTTCTCCAAGCCTGTCTGCACCACGAATGTAGCCCCCTGCTGCCTCCAGCAAGATCCCTCTCCAGCTACAGAGACTGCTCTCAACTCTTTGGTGCTGAGGTTAAAAGGCCAGAGATTTAGCTCATGTTTAGCTACAGAGCAGGCCTGGCCCACCTGTGCAGCCCTATCACCCCAAGCCCTAATCCTTGCAGCGGGGAGGGGCAAGCCCAGCAAGAAGTGACCTTTCTGCTCCTATCTCTCCCCCAAGACCCTGAAGCAGGGTACGGTACCTCCAGTTTGTGTGTGACCACAGTGAGGGCGCTGGGGTCAAGATTGGAGGCTGAGAGGACTTCGTTAAGCTGCACCTCCTTCTTCTCCAGTATGTTGGAGAGGGCCTTTAACTTGCGCTCCAGCAGCAGGTTCTTGAAGCCAGTCTTCTGCTGCACCTCATTAATAGCTTTGGTGAACTTCTGATAGAGCTCGTCTCGTTCTGCCTGCACCTGCTCAGGAGGGAGCCACACACCCAGTTAGCAAGGAGAGCTCCATGCCATGCCTTCAGAACCATCTGCTCTGCACTGCCACACTGGACTGACCAATGGGCCACCAGGTTGGGTAGCATGCCCCTGACATGGCCAAGACTGGAAACTTCAGTGGAAGTTAACATACCCGACTCCCAGTGAGAAAATCCCTCCCTGTGAAGCAAGAGGAATGAGGAGTCTGGAGCATTTCTCCCCAGCCAGCACCACTGCATGTGTTCTTTAGCACATGCACCCCATGGGCCTGACTTTAATAAGCACAGTATACCTGCCAGAGCCAGGAATGTCATAAACTACCCCCACCAAACAGCTCCTGCCCCAGACGGATTCCCCGTAGGACGCGGGTCTTCCCCCTTAGCCCACTTTCATTCCTCTGCACCGTATGCCCAGTTCCTGTCCTAGTTTCCACCTCAACAGCTACGTTTTGTGCTTATCCAAAGGGGCCTGAGTGCTCTGTAAACATTAGCCAATCCTCAGGTCATCTCTGAGAGGCAGGTATTACTATCCCCAGGTCAAGATGGGCTGGCTGAGACCAGCCCCAGGGCACGCCATGAATCAATAGCAGATATGGGAAGAGAACACATGAATCCTGGCTCCTAGCAGAGCGGTGCTATGGCAGCATGCTGGGCCCAGAGGCTGATGGATTGAAACCATCCTCTGGTAGCCACAGTCTCCTCCTTTTTTAACAGGGAGGGGAATTAATCATTGGATCAACTGACCTCGGGGCGTGATGGATTCTCTATCACTTTGAATCTTTAAACCACGACTGATGTGTTTCTCAAAGATGTACTATAGCTCAAACCAAAGTTATGGGCTTAATGCAGAAATTACTGGGTAAGGTTCTCTGGCTTGTGCTTTGCAGGTCAGATTAGATGGTGACATTTGTCCCTTCTGGCCTTAAAGTCTATGGCTGTGAGACCCCAGAACCGTATTCTGGCCCTCAGAGTAACCCCAATGCCAAGTGCATACAGGGATCACCCACTCGCCTTGCAGCGGGTAGGAATGGCAGATGTTAGCAGCAGCAACTAAGAGAACCTTGGTTCTTATCTAGTTAATGTGTCTGAATTAAGACATATCCTCCAAAGCCTATTTCCAAATGCACTGAATATGCTGCTGTCTCAATGACAGCTTGTTAATGAGATCTCCTATCAATGTTCACATTGCTGGGGATTCTCCGCAAATTGCAGACAAGTTCCATGCTGTCTGTGAGGAACTGGGAATGTTCTTAATGTTTGTTCTGAATACTGTGTTGGTGCCTCAGTGTCCCCTATGCAGTTCTTAAGTATCTAGGTGGTGGAATAAGGGTGTGTGATTGCTGCAGAGCAAAGGGCCAGTGCACCTAAATGCCTGGCACTCTGTCTCCTAGCAACTGATGGCCTGGGCCCTTCCTCTGCAAAGGTGTCAGCTGAAGGTGTTGGAGACAAAGAGGTCAGGTGACCTCCTGGCCCGGGAAAGGGGCTGAGGAGAGAGGAGGGGCTGGGAGGGGTTTTAGTCTGGAGCTGGCTGGGGTCAAGGGTGGAGGGCAGACCTGGGGGTCTGGCTCACTGCCCCCCAGAATGGACCCAGCCGAGGGGTCCGGTTCGCTGTATCTACAAGCTTTGTCTTAGACCCTGTTCCTGTCATCAAATAAACCTCTGTTTTACTGGCTGGCTGAGAGTCACGTCTGACTGCAAAGTGGGGGTGCAGGACCCTGTGGCTTCCCCAGGACCCCGCTGGGGCGGGCTCGCTGTGGGAAGCGCACAGAGGGGCAGAGGATGCTGAATGCTCCAAGGAGAGACCCAGGAGGTGAAGACATGTGAGCTTCTCGCCCTGAACAAGTCTGCTCCAAGGGAGAAGAGGCTCCCTAAAGTCCTGCCTGGCTTTGTGGGGAGCAGTTCCAGAGCATCGCCCGGTGACTCCGTGACACTTTCTTAACCCACTCAGCTGGGGGAAAGACTCTCAGGCTACAAGCACTTAACCTGAAGCATGCTCCCTGAACGCTGACATGCCAGTAACAGACTCCGCCTGGTCAGAGCAGGGAGCACCCTAAAACCAGTGGTTAGAGGAGAGACCAAAGATGCTAGTCCCAGTGGAAAGGATGGGGCTCCAGAGTGGTGTTCTGTTGCTGTGCTGTATCCAGCGCTCCCTCACCGTAGCATGGAGACTCTTAGCAACAATCTCTCTTGTCTTTCTCCTGGCCTAATGCTGCAGCCAGGCAACCCCAGGCCAGGAAGGGACCAGCGGAGCATGTGTTATTGTTTAGTCAAGTACAAAGCTGGGCCTGTCCACTGAGCACAGGAGATGGCAGAGCAGAGAGAGAGCTCAGAGGAGGCAGCTGTTCACATGGAACTCAGAGGGTGTCAGAACCCAGGACAACCCCAGGCTGAGCTGAGGTCTGTGCAGTCATCTACAACGTTACCATTGTGACGTCATCTCACCCCAGGATCCCAGCTGTTCAGAGGGGGCTGGGGTGGGAAGGGAACTCCCCATGCTCAGGTGCTCTCACTTCCTGACTATGGCTCTCACCTTGCTGAACCTCTGCTCCAGCACTTCATGTTCCCACTGAAGGTCTTTTAATTCCTTCTGGGTGACTTTCAAACGGGCCTTTGTGTTCTGCAGAGGGGAGGAGAAAGGGAAAGCGATTAGACGCATGCTATGGGTTCCTCGGGCAGGGGAGAGGCGGCACAGGAGAATACCAGACTCTGCTCCCCAAGCTGAGCGTCACCAGACAAGACACCTTAACAAGACATGTGCGGCTCAGGAGTCAGCCCCCGGGGGCAGGAATCTATTATTCCCCTTCCTCCACTAGAGTGAGATCCTCTGCACCCCAAGTTCGGGGATCCTCACTAGATGCTATGCTGAGGACTCCAGTATAAGCCAAGCACCACTGAAGGGGATTCCATTTTGGAGTCTGTCAATGTAGTTCCCAGATGACCAGCAGAGGCCCAGTCTGTACCCTGGACACAGCACAAGGAGTGCTCTGAAAAGGAGCGGGAGAGACACTACAGGACATGGGACCTAAACCGGATGGGAGCCAAGCAGGTGACTCACAGCCAGTGCCTCCTTGTCCTTCTCGTAGTGGGCTAGCTTCTTCTGCAGCTCGGCCACCTCCTCCCGGGCCCGCTGCAGGGGCTCTGTTTGCCTCTTGTTCTGAAGCAGCACTTCCGCCATCTCCTTCTCCAGGTGATCCTCCTTCTTCTTCATCTCCTCCATCTGCTCCTGTTCTCGGGGCAGATACACAAGTACTGAGTCCCTGAGCAGGGCTGCCAGCATGGGGCATTGCAGCAGGAGACCCCAGGCCTGCAGGATTCCCAAGCACTGCATGCAGCACTGCCGCAGCAGCATTCTAGCAGATGCCTTACAATGGGGATGTTTATAAAGCAGCTGCATGATCTTCATGAGTGTAATTGTGTGTGAGTATCACCACTCCTCAGGATTAGAGGTGATGGTGCTCACAATGCATATGAAGCAGCTGGGAAAACCCCTGCAGTGGAAGGCACTCAATGGGAAGCCAATACTGAAATGCGTGTAGAGTTAACAGGCAGGAACTGTCACCTCCAAGAAAGCATCAGTCCTCTCCACACTGGGCTTCTGGCCCAGCTGTGTCCCCACTCCGGCGCCGGGCACAGGTGAGCGTTACCTTGAGAGTGTTGATGAGTGCCAGGTTGTTGAGGGTGACGTCGTTGTAGTAGTTCTTGATGTCACTGAAGGCCTTCTCGTGGTTCTTCATCAGCGTGTTGATCTGTCCGTTTTTCCTCTCCTCGATCTCATGGATCTCCGTTTTCCTCCGCAGATCCAGCTCGTCCCGCAGCACGCGCATCTTCTTGTCATACTTGGCCTCAATCTCTGAAGGGAAGCACCACACATAGCTGAGTGACCACCCCATAGGGCAGGCCAGACAAGCTGGGACCCAGTGCATGAGGACCCCTTTGCTGTTGCTACAAGCTGCTTGGTCAGTCCACACTACAGGGATGGTACTCTTGGAAAGGATGCCCATTAATGGTGCCATATCAGCTCCCATTAGTGTATGGAGCAGTTACAGCAGAATCATGGAAGGGAATGCCCAGAAAGCCTGGCTGACGGCGGTGCCCAGACACCATAGGCACGGGAGCACTAGAAACACTCAGGTAATCAGCCAATGCAAATCAAACCACATTGTAATAAAGAGGTACCAGCACAAGGCCAAAGCGCCTGTAAAGTCTCCTCCAGCCTCAGAGCCCTGCAGCTCCAGAGACCCAGTAAGCAGCTGTGAAGGGCACTAACTACTGCTTAGTGCCCACTGTGGTGCCCATCAGACCACAGTGTTAAACAATCCCCCCCGGCAGAGATAGGGGGAGCAGGGCTGCACTGCCACATGGAAACAGGCAGTGTAGAGTGAGACCTGCATCCAACCTTGAGTGGCAGCAAAGCACCCACTGCTGGTGCTGCTCTGATCCATTCTACATGCGCAGACAAGCTGCTCCTTGGAATTCAAACAAGCCACTTAGCCTACAGCCCATAAGCAGCAGAAGAGGGAAGGAGGAGGAGAATGGCCATCCACCAGCGGGGCCGTTTTGCTCTGGGGAGGGAGCCTGGTGGAGGCACAGTGTGATGAGTGCTAAGGCAGATCTCACTCTGGGTTTCATATAGGAGTCCAAATAGGAACTGACCTTTCACTTGTCTCTCAAAGTCGCTGCGCAGCCGTGTGATCTCTTCCTCTTGTTTCTGACAGGGAGAAGCTGCACATTAGACCTGGATAGCCAAATAGAGAGAGAAATCCTCCCCTACGTACAGGCTCAGAGTCAAGGCCATCTGCGCATCTGGCTGCAGTGAAAAGCCATCACCAAAAGGCTTGAGGACTGCTGACCTCCTGTGTCAGTAATGCCCGCTCTGCCTAAGGCTGCTGAGTGTGCCCCCGATGTATGGACTACATTCAGACACCTGGATCATGCAGAGAGCCTACACTGAACCTGCAGGTGTGTTTCAGGGGCACTCCCCCCCAGCTTATAGACAGTATCACTCTCTGGGGACATTTCTTTCCCAACTGACTTTGGCCCTTTCTGTTTGGCAAACACCGATTCCAATGCCCACTCCACCATGCCCCAGGGTTCCTTGTGCAGCACACACCAGGTTGGTTCTGCCTACAGTAACCCCCATGTCAGTGTACCAGCACTCAGCATAGCTCTGGGAACTACACTGGATCTACCAGATCAAATCAGACCTTTGGTCCATATTACTCAATATCCTGCCCCAGGAAATGACCAACGGCTGAGGAGGACACAAATTCCCACAATGCACCTGGCCATGCCAGAAATCCTTCATGACCCCATGGGGATCAGCTGATGCCCTGGAGCCCATGGTTTGATTACCAATCCTACTGCAGTTTGCAAAGTGACACATGCAATTACTGATCATCAGGTTCTCCAGCCGCAGGTTGGATTCTGACTCCTGCGGCACTGAACCTACTGGCTGACTCCCAGCCCCAGGCGGACAGACTTCTGTCAGTAACTCTAAATAGATCTCCCACAGATGTCACTGGGTGACCCCTTAAGTTTCACATTATGGGGATGGTGCAAGAGTCAGGGACTGATCAGTCTCCATTCAGCCCTTCAGAGCCTGGATGTCTCAGCCAGGTGCCTCCTCTCGCCTCCTTCTCTGACAAGCTAACCTTGGGCTCTCCCATCTCCGTTACATGCCAATACCACCCAGACCTCGACTTGCTCCAGTGTCTCTGCTGCTCTCTTCTTCCAGGCTGCGGTGAGGAGGCTGGAGAAGCCCTGCAGCTAAGGTGTCCCCAGCCCCATGATTATCTACCTGACAGCAACGTACCATGCGCAGGTTTTTCACCACCACCTCATTGGCCAGCTCCTGCTCCTTTAGCTCCACTTTCAAGGTGCGCATATCCTTGCGCAGCTCCGTCTCCTGGGTGCGGTGCTCCTTCTGGGCCAGCTTCATGGACACAGTGCCCTCTGCCTTCAGTTCTGTGATGTTGTTCTGGTGCTCGTACAACAGGTGCTTCACCTTCTGCTTGTAAACCTGGAAGAAAGGAACTCAGTGGTGTAAAGCCCCCAGACAGGGATGGGAGCAGGGGGAGCCCAGCAGTGGGGACCCAGCCCTCTGCAGGGGCTTGGGAAGTGGGGCATTAGCAGATGCTGGCAAGAACACATTTGAACTTGAAATACTGCCCGAGATACCCCTTGCTAGTGTCCTGCCCAACTCCTTTTGCCCCCTCACGGCTCACGCAAAGAACACCGGGTGCTACTAACTACGGGCACAGACAAGGAACGATCTGTGGCACCCATAAGGACAGCTGGAATCCACTAACTGTCCTCCCTTAGCCTCTCACTTTAATCTCCACTTGATGCCGCTCCTCGGCCTCCTCCATTTCACGGTCCTTGTTGCGCAGCTCCGCCTTCTTCTCATCCAGCTGCCGACGGGTGATCTCCCAGAAGGTGTGGATCTTGTCACGCTCCAGCTGGAAGTAGTTGCGCTCCTCCCGTTCACGGTCCAGCTCCTCCCGGAGACGCACAATGTGCTCCTCCAGCTGCAAAGCCAACAAGCGCAGCTGGTGAAGGCATCGGTGGAGGAGTTCTCCTCCCACAAAATTGCTGACTGATGTCTCTCTAGCACCTCTCCCCTCTGGGGGACCAAAGCTCTTTCCAAACTACCTATAGCAATCCCTACAGCCTCCTCTGGGTGGAGCATGGCAGCTTTTTAACAGGATACAGAAATTTAGGACAGGAAGTGACGATGCCAAATCCAACAGAAACCACAGGGCGTTTAGGGAGGTAGGCTGTAATTAGCCATTAAGATATGGATACTGGGACTAACACCCTGACCTCTGGGAAAGAGAGCTAAGGCATCTTTATTGATCAGAAGGGAACAGACCCGCAGATCTATTTGTCACCTGAAAGAGCAGTGCTGCATTCATTAACAACCAATTCTGACTCAAAATTGCAGGCTCCTCTTGTAGACTGCAAGGACATTGGGTCAAGGATCATGTCTTCATATGTGATTGTATAGCAGCCAGCAAAGCAAGGCCTTGACCCTGAGTGGGCCTTTGGACATTCCCATACTAAATAATAATACTAGGGAAGAGGGTTACCTCTTGAATCACTAACTCCCCTTTGCGCAGCACCTAGTACGTTCTCTCATTCAAGCACTGGCTTCACTTAAGATGCTATGAGAGCGCAGCAGCTAGCATGATTGCAGATCATCGAACCACTGACTGAACAAGCATAGAACTAAATCTGAACGAATACCACTTGAGCAATTAGTTTGCTTGGGCCCGAAGAGAAGAGGAAGGTGTATTTATGGCATGGGATGTATGAATGCCCTAGCAACAGACATTGATTTCATCAGTAATTCAAGTTCTAAAAGGGTTATACATCTGTATCAGAGTGAGTGGAGGGGGCTGTTTCCAATAGGAAACAAAAGACAGAACAAGACATAGCGCTCAGACTAACAGGGAAATGCTAGACTGCGTCACAGAAAACCTTTTATAACTACTAGACAGTGGAACAGGGTGCAGAGGAGGGCGCAGAATCCTGCTCATGGGCAACAGAGTGCAGGCTAGATGAGGGACACAGGGAAGTTATGGAAGCTCTGGAGAGGGAGAGATGAGATGGTTAAACCCTTCGGGAACCCAACTACACCCCAAAGCCCACAATGAGTCCATTCTTGTGACACTCATACAAATAGTTCAGGCATGTGAGGGATGGTGTTGATGTGAAAACCCACCCTGTCTTTTCTATGAACCTTCACCCTCTGCCATCTCCATGGGTTGAACCAAACCTTGTGCACTTCGTGCCACCAATAATCCTTACAAATGGGAGCCTCCTCTCTCCAGGAGCTCGGTGGCCATGTGAAGCCCTAGGGGAGAGAGCCCTAGGAGAGATGCTGTGAGCTCTCACCTGATCCTTGCTCATGTCCTCTGGGGGGACAGCATCCACCACCACTGCAGCTTTGCTCCCCTTGGCTTTTTTGCCACTTTTCTTTTTGGGCGCCTTAGAAAAGAAAACAATATACATGACAGGTGTGCATAGCTCAGACCTACAGAGGTGTCACTGATCTGGGCTGCTGGGGACCACTGGGTGTGGATGTCATTCTTATCAATGAGATGACACAAGGTGGGATCATCCAGTTCCCCACAGGCCACAGGTGTAGCTTTGAGAGGGCTGGAGGGTCAGTAAAGGTACAAGAAACTCCACACCAGGGCAATTAACTAAGACTGCACTGGTACTGCTACTTCTGGTGCTGGGGACTGGGATGCATGGCTCCCTCTCACACTCCCCATACTATGTCTGGTGTGTCCTCGCTCACCCAGATCCCATGTGGTACTTGTCCTAACCAGCCATGGCATTTCAGAGCAGCCTGAGCCCTGTGATGAGTTAGGGGCATGCACTTAAGGGGAAGGCAACAGGAGCCATGGGCTGGTGCAGCCCAGGTCTCAGAATGACCCGTCACCCGAAGGACTGTGTGACCCAGACCTCAGGGCATTGACCAGCCCAGCTGCAGCTCCAGGAAGGCCACTGCAGCCCTCAGTCCCGAGCAAAGTGCCCAGGCACAGAGGAAACGGGACAATTCTGCTGCCTGCCCCAGAACCTGCCCCAAATGCTGCTGCCCCGCAGCGGACTCCTGAACACAATGTTTTCCTCTCAGCCACCCTCTCCAACCCAGGGGCTCCCCCCAGCACCTCAGGGGACCCCTCAAACCCTGGGGCTCCCCCCAGCACCCCAAGGGACCCCTTGATCCCAGTGGCTCCCCCCAGCGCCCCAGAGGACCCCTCCAACCCTGGAGCTCTCACCATCACCCCAGGGGCTCCCCCAGGCGCTCCAGGGGACCCCTAAAACCCTGGAACTCCCCCAGAGCCCCAGGGGGCCCCATCAACCCTGGGGCTCCCCCCAGCGTCCCAGGGGATCCCTTAATCGCAGGGGCTCCCCCCAGGGAACCCCTTCAACCCTGGGGCTCCCCCAAGCGCCCCCCTCGAACCCAGGCGCTCCCCCCAGCGCCCAAGGGGACCCCTCGAACCCAGGGGCTCCCCCAAGCGCCCCCCTCGAACCCAAGGGCTCCCTCCAGCACCCCAAGGGACCCCTTGATCCCAGTGGCTCCCCACAGCGCCCCAGGGAACCCCTCCAACCCTTGGGCTCCCCCAGCGCCCCCCTCGACCCCAGGGTGCCCCCCCTCACCATGGCTCCTGCAGCGGCTCCTCGAGCTCGGCGGAGTCACCGAGTCTCCAGGCAACCGCCGGGGAAGCCTCGCGAGAACTCCGGGCGGGCCGGGCCACCCATAGCAACGCGCGCCATGGCCCTAGCAACCGCCGGCGGCGCTGCTCCCTGCGGAGCCCGGCCTGGCTCGGGGGGCGGGGCCCCGCCCCAGACCCTGCCCGCCCCGCCCCGCCCCGCCCGGAGCCCGGGCCCTGCAGCTCGGCCCCCCCCGCGGTGTCTGGGCGGCGCACAGCCAAGCCCCGGCCTGTGTGCGGGCTCCGGAGCCGGCGGAACTGCCCGAGACCGCGCGGGGGGACGGGGGGGGCAGTGTGACCCTCCTCCCTTCGCCCGGCCATCGGGGGGCCGTGCCAGGCAGCGTGTGGTCCGGGGCTGTGGGCGAGCCAGGCCCGCGCTGGGAGCAGCACCGCTCAGGGATGCTCTGAAAGCGGAATCCTCAGCGTGGGAAGGCGGGGGCAGCTCGGAGGTGGAAGGACCAAGGGGGTTTTCAGGCCCCGGGGGAGTGTGCAGGGAATAGACTTGACCTCAGAAGGGAGCAGCGTGGAGCTGGAAGTCCTAGTCCGAACAGATAACAAAACCTGAGATGCCGCTGCACAGGCACCTTTCTGATGTGACGCTCACCTGAGTCAAAGGAACCTGGGAGCATGCAGCATGCCCTCTGCATGGCACTACCCCGGGGCCTGAGGGTCACATCTGGGAACAGAAATTGTATGGCAGGCCATGAATGCTCACAAAATTGGGATTGGAGTGCCGGGGGGAGGATGGGCGGTGAGGGCTCCAGCTGGGGGGGCGGGCTCTGGGGTGGGACTGGGGAGTTTGGGGTGTAGGAGGGTGCTCTGGGCTGGGACCGAGGGGTTTGGAGGGCATGAGCGGGATCAGGGGTGGCTTAGGGGCATGGGGAGAGGCTCAGGGGTACAGGCTCTGGGTGGCACTTACCTCAAGCAGCTCCTGGAAGCTGTGGCATGTCCCTTCTCCAGTTCCTATGCTGCGGCACAGCCAGATGGTTCTGCATGCTGCCTGTCCGCAGACACTGTCCCTGCAGCTCCCATTGGTGTGCCGGAGGGGGCCATTGGAGCCTGTAGGAGCCAGAGGGGGGCCATGCTGCGGCTTCTGGGAGTCGTGTGGAGCGGGGCAAGCCCCAGACTCCACTCCCCAGCAGGAGCTCAATGGCCAGCTTAAAATGTCTGGTGGGCCACATCCAGCCCACAGGCTATAGTTTGCCCATCCCTGCACTACACCCAAAGGCCACTCATAACCTTCAGCAGATACAGGATGTAGCTGCCTTCTTGCCTAGCAGGACTGCACACAGGGAGCACACTACACCAGGCCTTCCAATTAGTTTCCAGATGCAATTAATGGTGTTGCCTCTGCTGTATGACATTGTTTGTGTTTTGGGGTCTGCCTCCCTTAGGCTGGCATCCCAAGGGTGTTTGCAGTGAGGGAACTGGGACTCACTTGGCCCGAGACCACTCTGCAAGGCTCTCTCCCTGGAGATGCTGAATGAGAGGTGTCTCTGACAGGGACTCAGGCCATGTCTACATCTAAAATTTTGCAGCGCTAGTTGTTACAGCTGTATTAGTACAGCTGTATAGGGCCAGCGCTGCAGAGTGGCCACACTTACAGCAACCAGCGCTGCAAGTGGTGTTAGATGTGGCCACACTGCAGCGCTGTTGGGCGGCTTCAAGGGGGGTTCCGGGACGAGAGAGCAAACCGGGAAAGGAAACCAGCTTCCCCGCGGTTTGCTCTCTCGGTCCCGGAGCCACCCAGCAAACCGCAGGGAAGGAGACCTGCTTGCTCGGGGTTCCGGGAACGAGAGAGCAAACCGGGAACGCCGCGGTTTGCTCTCTCGGTCCCGGAGCCAGCCAGCAAACCGCAGGGAAGGAGACCTGCTTGCTCGGGGTTCCGGGAACGAGAGAGCAAACCGGGAACGCCGCGGTTTGCTCTCTCGGTCCCGGAGCCAGCCAGCAAACCGCAGGGAAGGAGACCTGCTTGCTCGGGGTTCCGGGACCGAGAGAGCAAACCGGGAATGCCGCGGTTTGCTCTCTCGGTCCCGGAGCCAGCCAGCAAACCGCAGGGAAGGAGACCTGCTTGCTCGGGGTTCCGGGACCGAGAGAGCAAACCGCGGCGAAGCTGGTTTCCTTTCCCAGTTTGCTCTCTCGGTCCCGGAACCCCGAGCAAGCAGGTCTCCTTCCCTGCGGTTTGCTGGGTGGCTCCGGGACCGAGAGAGCAAACCGGGAAAGGAAACCAGCTTGATTACCAGAGGCTTCCTCCTTCCACGGAGGTCAAGAAAAGCGCTGGTAACTGTCTACATTGGATTACCAGCGCTGGATCACCAGCGCTGGATCCTCTACACCCGAGACAAAACGGGAGTACGGCCAGCGCTGCAAACAGGGAGTTGCAGCGCTGGTGGTGCCCTGCAGATGTGTACACCTTCAAAGTTGCAGCGCTGTAACTCCCTCACCAGCGCTGCAACTTTCTGATGTAGACAAGCCCTCAGTGTTCCTGGGACACATTGGTAGCCACTGCCCTGTGCCTGCATTATACATTGAAAATTTGAACACAAGTTCTTATGGTAGATGTGCAGGATTTTCCCACCGTCAGCCTAGATGAGAGGACCCAGCCCACCCCACTGGAGCACGTGTCAGCCCACACTGCCCACCGCACTGTCAGCCTTGCTGGATATTCTGAGCTCCGGCCACTGCTGTGACTTGACCCTGTCCAGGGATGAGCTCAGTGCTCCTGGAGCTGGGCTGGAGCCATGTTCTCATCTCCGTGCTGGCCAGGCTGGGCACTTGTTACTATCGTTCAGAGTTTGCTTGAAGAGGGGCACTAGGTGGGCTGCAGCTCCACACAAGGCAGTTTGTAAGTCAGGCACCATGTTCCATGAGAAGTGAGCAGGAAAAAACAGTAGCTGGTACCTCCACTATAGATGGCTGCAATTTGTACGAATTGCCCAGCAAGGTCTCCAAAGCATGAATTTTCAGATCCTGGAGCTGGGTTCTGCAGGGTACCAAGCCCCACCCCCACATCTGCAACTGACCCCCATGTGAGCCCCTCAGAGAAGCAGACCACCCTGACTTCGTTGCCTGCCTGGAATTGATTTCAGTTTAATTATAACTTAAGCTTAGGCAACTGATTTTGCCATAAGTGGCCTAAACTCCCACCCAGTTACCTGCCCTGATTCCTCACTGCATCTAGCTCCTGTCGGCAGTTCCAGAGATGTCACTTTGCTGCAGGCAGCAGGAGGTGCTGCTCTTGGCAGTGTGAGGGAGGGATGGAATTGGGGGACACAATGGGCTGCCTTTGAATGTAATGCATTAACGGGAATCACAGGCCAGGGACCCAGGAGATCTGGGCCATCAGACAGCGAGGGGGCCAGAGCACAGCTAGCTTTCATTTGCCAATCCACTGCCCTTCCCAGTTAGGACTGTGTAAGCACTTTGGCGGCGGGTGAGACGAGTTGAGCTGGTGGAAAATGAATGGCTGCCCTGTCTGGGCTGTTGTGCTCTGCGCTGTTAGGTCACTTTTCCAGGTATTTGGATTTATCAGAGCTAGTCCCACAGCTCATGCAGTATCCTTACCAGGAAGGCCTCAGGGCACCTGGCAGCTCAGCCTGTGGCTCTGCTCTCTGATGCCTGAGTCTCCATCCCAGCAAAGTTTCATAGGGACCACTGATGCAGGGATGCAAGTTGAGGACTTCTGAAGGCTACCCACGGCCCCTGAGCAGGGGAGGTACAAACCACTCCCCATTGTTCCTGTGCTGGCCCCTGGTTGACAGGGTCTGAGTGCCCTTCTGGCCTGGGGCTTGGCTTTATAGGTAACACAGTAGATGCCTCCACTGCAGCTGTGCCACTGCAGCAGTGTGGGTGCACTGTACGTTGCCTGAAGGGGTTCTTCTGTCAATGGAGTTAATCTACCTCTACCAGCCGGGTCGACAGAGGATCCTTCCCGTAGGCCTAGCTGCACCTCTGTGGGGTCAGGTGGGCCTAACTACGTCACACAGTGCACACACTTGTTCACAGCCCCGAGCCATGTGGCTGGGTCCATCTATTTTGAGGCGTGGACTAGGCCTCAGAAACAACCCACAGCTCAGCCCAAGCTCCGTCCTTGAGCCTGGCATCACCTAAGCTCTCCTGCTGGACGCTCCTCCCTCCCAGCTCCTAGTTCCCGCTCCCATGGCACTCTGCCTGCCATGGTGCTGATGCTGTCTCCCAAGCCTGTCTGCGGCTACAGCATCTTCCTCTCCGGGGTCTGTATCATGCTGTCCTGTTCCTTTCCTCCTCAAGCCATATCAGCAAGCCCACCCACCACACCTTCCAGCTTCCACCCAGGCCAAGCCTGCCTGTTCTCCAGGGCTCTGTCCCCCAGCGATGGGGGCCCACCCTTGCCCTGGGTGTGTGCACCAGTTCCTGCTGGGGATGCGGGGAATACAGGTCACTTGCTGCTCCTCCTGCAC
The DNA here is from genome assembly GCF_007399415.2 of Gopherus evgoodei. Lineage (NCBI taxonomy): Eukaryota > Metazoa > Chordata > Testudines > Testudinidae > Gopherus > Gopherus evgoodei. The sequence goes on along the minus strand of NC_044333.1, from coordinate 41,076,696 downwards.
CAGGGGCTACAGACTCCCTGTCTTGAGCAATGAAAAGGAGCATGCAGCCATCTCCAAGGGAGGTGTTGCCCCTCTCTGGCTGTGAGAAAGCCTGGGACCCCTGGGCTTGCCTGGGACCCTGGGGCTTTCCTGTAAATGGTACCTTAAAGAGTTTGCAATTGCAGAAATGAAGGGGCCAAGACCATGTGGGAAGGAGAGATGGGAAAGCGGGGTAAGGCTGCCAATTTTGGTAGGACCTATTATTATTAGAGGTTTCAGCAGGACATAATCTTTAACTCCTGGAGGCTCCAGGACAATACTGGAGAGTTGGCCACTCCACACTGGGGGCAGGGAGCCTAGGGAGGCAGAAAAGATACAGGGCGCTGCTCCAGAGGCCGGGGTGCAGAGAAGGGGGCAGCGCCCCATGGGGAGGTTGGAGCAAAGAGGCAGTTTGGGGGTGTAGGGTGTCCGCAGGGACCCCACCACTATGTCCTTCATGCCTGGAAAAGTAGAGACTCCCCCATCACCCTCCGGGATCCTCCACCGCCTCCAAGGCCGGGGCTGTTTTCTTGAGCTGCAGCTTTGCCTGCGCCAACGTCGGGGCGCGGCCGCCCCCCTGCCCCAACCCCGCCGAGGGAAGCGCAGCCTGTGGCGCCCCGGGGGCCGGCAGCCGGTCCGCCCCGCCCCGCATTTCACATGCTGCAGAGCCCGCAGCTCAGTGCGGGGGGAGCAGCCTCGGGGGGGCTGCAGCCTGGGGCGCCCGCTCTGCCCCCAGCTAGCCGGGCTGCACCTGTCCTCGCCGCTCCCCCGTCCCCGGCTGTTGCCAGCGTCTGCGCCCCCCGCCCGCTGCGGGCCCCGCCCCGCCCCGCGCTCAGCGGCGATGCGGCGCCGGCTGGGCAGCGGGGGGCTCGGCTCCGGGCGCTGATCCCCGGCGCCGCCATGCTGCAGGGACACAGAGGCTGCGGCTCCGCCTGACACCGCCCCCAGCTCCCCGGCGGCGGCTTCCGACGCAGCCCGGCTGGATGGAGGCTCCAGGTGGGGCGGGGACCCCAGGTACGTGGCGGCTTTTCGGGCCCTTCCCCGGGTGCTGGGCGGGGCCGCTCCGCTCCCCGGGGTGGGGTCCTGGGGGCTCCCACGTCCGCCCCCCGCAGACACCGGGACACCGTGCGCGGAGCGTGTCGGCTCGGCTGGGGGGTGGCGGCTGCTCCCCGCAGTGCTGGGGAACCCGGAGCCTGGCCCGCCTCGGGCAGCCGCGCCCTGCGCCCATCACCGCCGCCTCTGCTGAGGAAGCGACTCCCCGGGCACGGGAAGGACCCGCGGCCCCTCCGAGGCGTGTCACCGGCCGGGGCAGGTGCCGGCTCCGTTGGCCTCACCCGGCGGGTTTCCCGAGCTAAGCCCAGCCGGGGTGTGTGGGGCCAAGCAGCCGGCCCCCCCGGGCACAGCGCCAGAGTCCCAGGCTGGGGCTAGCTCCGCATCTCGCAGCGCTGCGTGGGGCCCAGCCGGAGCTCCTGGCCCAGGCAGCGCGGCCAGCCGTGGGAGTGGCCCATGGCAGCGCTAAGCGTGGGGAGGGCGGAGGGGGAAGAGTGCTACTGTCCGGTGCGGTGCGGTGCGGTGCGGGGCTGGGGGGGGGGGCTGTAGTGGGTGTGTGCATGGGGGATGCCCAGTGGTGCGGGGCGGGTTGTGGTGGTGTGTGGGGATTCCATGGTGTCGGGGGGTGTGTGCCCAGTGATGCAGTGTGGGTTGTGGTTGTGTGCATGGGTGTGCGGGGATTGCAGGAGGGTGTGTGCAGTGGGGTGGTGTCTGTAGTGTGGCAGGGTGTGGCCTGCACGTGGACATGGAATGCCTGTGGGGCTTGCACGTGGCTGTGTGTACGCCCTGGCGTGCTTGGTTTGCACACAACGAACTGTGTATGTGTCTTGGTGCCTGGGGCGTGTGTGTAATTTACCTTCACATTCCGGTGCTGCAATGCCGGGTGTCTCAGGGCCCCAGAGACCCACAGGATGTCCCAGGCTTTCCCTGTGGCTGGAACAAGGCAGGCCTGAGCCATAGGGGAGCAGCGGTGCCTGTAGGGGGCAGCAGGGCACCCCTGGGGCCTAGAGGAGACAGGGCAAGATGTGGGGGGCTCCAGGGGGATGACCGGAGGGTTGTCTGGAACATCCTGATGGAGCTATGGGGGCGCCCATGAAAGGGCAGCAATGGCAGGAGGGGAGGACAGAACCCCTTTCTAAAGCTAGAATCAGGGTCCCGCTGGGTTGAGGGACTAGCCTTTCCCCTCTGGAAACGGGGGTTGAATCCTGACTGTGGCGCAGGGAAAACTTCCTCAGCCTGGTTCCCAGTCTGATATTCACCCACATTACAACCCTGCAGCCTGGGTTGTTCTCTGCTCAGAATTGGCTTCGGGTGGGGGTGCGGGTTGGGATTGAGGGGCCCTAACCATGCTGCATGGGGGCTGCAGGACGGGAGCATCACAAGGTGCTGCAGGTTCGGACGAAGTGCATTGGCCGAGGTGTGGGGAGAGGCTGGGAGGGGTTGGGGTCCGCAGGCCAGGTCAGCTGCGTGTGTGGTGGAGGCTTGCGCGGCACCTGTCTCCTGGGCCCGGCTGTCCCCAGGCTGTCGCTCGTCTCTCTGCCGGGAGGGGCATGTGCCTGCATGAGAGAACAGAACAAAGCCGGAGCACCTCTGCGTGTATTGAATGAGCAATCGGGGCCAGAGTTTCTGCCGGTAAATTAGGGACTGGATGTGGGAGACAGTTTGATGGCTGGAGCTGAGCCAGTTAAACAGGTTCCTTTATGCTGGTGCCTGGCTCCTGAAGTGCGGGGTTCAGTCTCTCGTGGCTGAATGCACCAGGGTTATAACGCAGTGTAACCCATGCTAATGAGGCCCTGGGGATGTTCGATGCCGCAGGCGAGGCGTCCAGGCATGGGTATCCTGGACTCCAGAACCCGCCTACCTAGGGCTCCTTATAGCCAGCACAGCAGGCTCCTACTCTCCAGGACGTGTGTCTCCCTCTCAGCAGGGGAACAAGCTGTGAACTCCACCCCACGGGGAGTGGATCCCCTTCCACACATCAGGTCTCCTGGGCCACATCCCAGCCCCAGGTGGTCTGAATTGGGGCATGTAACTCGTGGTGCCCATGTGTGCCAGCCATCCTCCAGGTGCATGGGGCCCCTTCATCACCAGCAGCTCAGGAGCATGCTGCCTTCCCCATCCAGGCAGGCTCCTACAGCCCTTACCCAGATTAGGCTGAATCGAAGCCCTCCCCCCTCCCACCCCCCCGATCGCTAAGGGAAGTGTTAATCATCCCGTCACCCCGTGGCCAAGCACCATCCTTCCCCCCAGCTCTCTGCCTGGATTCTAGGGTGACCAGACAGCAAGTGTGAAAAATTGGGATTGGGTAGGGGTAATAGGTGAAAAACCTCAAATATCAGGACTGCCCCTATAAAATCAGGACATCTGGTCACCCTACTGGATTCAGTCAGGGTGGGAAGGATTTCAGTTCCCGTCCATCGGTCTGGCTAATATATTCCCATTGGAGATCAGTGTGGAGATACCCTTGCCCGTGAGCCCCCATTGTGAGGGCAGTTGGGGAGGAGATGAACAGCGGCGTGGGGTCTTGACCTCAGGAACTGCAGCAACAAATCCTTCTTTCTAACCTCCGCTCCATCCCTCCGTCCTGTGCGACCCCCCCCCCCCAGCGTCCAAGTGCTGACACCCAGGAGAGCTCCCATGGAGAGATGGGGTCACTGGACACAGCCCTACCCTGAGCCTGACTGCTCAGCTCTGCCTTTCCAGTGGCCTGCTCCCTGCCTGGGCCCCAATGACACGTTCTTGCCTGCTCTGCCGGTTCAGAATTGATTTTCAAGGCTCCCCTTTGCCTGATGTTTCCTAAAGGGGCCACCCAGGATCTTTGCCCTTGGTGGGGGAGACCCCATCCCTACAGCAGGAACCAGCAGGCCTCCTCTCAGACATATTCAACCAGTGCAACTATGCAGCCTTCCATGTGGGGTGGCAGCTACTGGACACCTGGGGCAAGAATAGGCTTCCTGCATCCGGAGGGCTACAGGCCACCCGTCTAATCAGCGGAGTCCTGCACACGACAGTGGGAGCAGTCAGGCCTTGACAGTGAATGGAGCTGGGAGTCCACAAACTCTTTGCATGTGTAGGTGTCTGTCCAGAGTGGCCCAGCGCATGTCCTGTGGGTGCATGGGCAGCTCTAGCGCAGCCGTCCGGCTGCAGCATATGCATGAATGAGATCCCTTGCATCAGTCTCGCTGGCTAGCTTGCCTCCAGCATGTGCCCCTTCAGGGCAAACCAGCTCCACTGCATGCTTCGGAAACCCACATGGCCAGGCACCATCCTGAGCAGCCAGAGTCCTGTGCTTCCTTTTCCTTGCCTGACCCTGGTAAGAACATTCTGCACCCAGAGCAGCATGATCTGCGGAACAGCTGCTCAGACGAGGGCTGGGGTCTCAGGTCCGCTCGAGAAAGATGGCTGCAGCTCCTAGCCACAACCCAGCATCACACAGCACGAGCTTGGTGGAATTGTGGGCCATGATGCACAGACGAGGCCTGACATGGGGCGTGTCCTGCTTGGTAACAATTCTATGACCTCAGGAACGCCGGCGCCCGACTCCGATAATGGCCCTAGTGCTGCTGTCATGAGGATACCTACGTCTGGTGGTCCTGGGGTTTGCCAGCACATGTGCTGGAGGTCTCAGGGATGTGGACTGTCAGTCTCCCCCAGGCCCCAGTGGGGCGGTGGGGAATCTTTCACAGCAACAGTTTTTAGTCCCAGGGGTTTCTCCAGCAGTGAAATCGAACAGGAGTTAACAAACACACACAGTCTGATTACAAATCCTTCCCTCCCACTGTCCAGCTTTCCGTGGTGCTCCGATCCCGCGCCCAGGGACACCCAGCTCACACAGGGGGGAAAAAACCCTTAAATCCCCTAAACAACGACTCCCTCCTGGTCCCTCTCTCCAGCCCCAGGACGCACAAAGGCCTGAGCCCCTGCTGGCCCTATTCACAAGGCACCATGAAAAGCAGCGACTGCTCCACAGCCACATGCTGGCCCTCCCCTTCCGTGTGCCCGTGACCAGCGTGTCTCCTGTCCCCTCCTATGAGCAGGCCCCAGCGTGCTGCTGTTCACCTTTCCCTGGCTCCTAGGGGGATACCTCTGGCCCAGCAGGCTCCTGCCAGCCTCTTGATCTCACTCAGGACTGACGTGCTCTGAGAGATGCTGGTGGTGACAGGCAAAGTCACGCCTCTTGCTGTGGCTTCCCGGCAGCACTGATGCATCCTGCCCCCCAAGTTTGCGTTGGGAAAGCGCCGGCTCCAGGACCTGGGTGGGCAGTCAGGGCAGGGTCTGGCCGAGCACCATCACCCCTTGGATCTTGCTTCCCCCAAAGACAAACCGCCTGTTATCGCAGGCTTCCAGCCTCCCCAGAACAGGCTCTGCTTTTGTATTCACTGAGACAAAGGGTCCCTGTGCAGGGCAGGGCGTGTGGAGCTGCAGCCCACGGGCATGCAGTTGCTGGTACTGGCACCCGTCCCCATGGCGGCCTCCCCCAGCCAGGGCAGGGTTCTCGCCATGTGTTACGCAGTGCAGTGTCTGGAACTGTCCTTTATCCCATTCCCTCCCCCGACCCTGCCGGCTCATGTCTCCTCTCCCCCAGCCGCTGTGGGGCTGAGCACAGTGGCTTGCGCTCTCTGACCTGCTCTGTGTGCGAGTCTCTCCTCTCTGGTGTGGGGATGAGGGCAGAGACCGGAGCCTCCCTGACACCCCCTCATCCTATCATTTCAAAATGGCTTTCCTGGGCTTGGAAAGCTGCGCCCGATGTGCCCCCCAGAGCCACCAGACTGGCAGTGCCAGAGCACCCAAGGGAGGGAGCTGGTAGCCACGTGGGACCCAGGGAAGAGGCTGAGAGCAAGGGGACCTACCTGTCTGCGGCAGGGCGGAAGTGTAGGGCTGCGGGAAGGGGCCTAGCGCAAAGCCGTGTCCCCAGAGCAGGAGTGGTGCAGGAAGCAGCAGCGAGAGCCCAGCGAGTGCCACACCACCCACCTGGGGGACTGGGCACCTCAGCCTCCATGGCCCCTTCAACGCAGGGGCCTGGCCGAGGCTGGGGACCCACCAAAGCCATCTCCTGGCTTCAGGCCACTCGCGGCCAGCATCCCAAGGGGGAGAGGCCCCATCCCTCCAGCCCCCACCCTGCCAGGCACCCAGCTCTCCTGGGAAGGGGGGCCAGAGGTGCCAGTGGAGGGGTCTCTCCCCCATCCCCCACCTTGCTGAGGGAAGTCCCAGAGGCAGGCGTGTGCTGAAGCAGCCATGGCAGTAAGCCATACAGTGTCTGCCCAGGGGCGGGGGCTGTTCGGGGGCTTCGGCCCTGCATGAGTAGGGCAGAGGGTCAGAGCCCAGGGCTCGGTCTCTGGGCATCTAACACCGGCAGCGCTTTGATTATAGAACGGGTGAGAGAAGCCCAAACGCTGGAGCGAGCTGCAGGCATCCTGGCACATGGGCCGGTGGAGGAGCCTCCCAGCCCCCCTGCCGCGGAGCAAGGAGGGATCCCCATCCCCAGCTCGGGCCTGCTGCAGGTCGCTGAACGGAGACGTGAGTACAAGGCACATCCCGTGCCCCCCTGCTTACAGCTGTGCAGCCAGCCAGGGGCCTGGCCCCGGGGCTTCCTCCCCCTGCCCTGGGCCCAGCCCAGGGCCTGTCCCCCAGGACTGAATCCCTTCCAGCCCTGGGGCCCAGCCTAGCCACAGGCTCGCTCGCTGGCGCTCCTCCCCCCCAGGAGCCCAAGCCAGGGAGTGGTTGTCTTGGTTCCAGGGGCTCATTCCCCCAGGCAGACTCCAGGGGGAGAATCCCCAGTTGTGGATACATGGCGAGAACGCAGGATCTGCCATGGGGAAGGAGAGGGAAGCAGGGCAGTTACTCTGGCCCCCGGCTGGCCCTGAATCCCTGAGCTGTCACCTCTGCTCCTCAGAGCCTCTGAGCAGTGTGTCCTCCCTGGAGGTGCACTTCGACGCGCTGGATCTGATTGAGCTGCCGGAAGTGTGGGACCAGGAGCACGCCGAGGTCTTCGCTGACTCCGACGACGAGAACGTAGCCAGCGAGTCCCCTGCCGGTGAGTGTGCCCAGCGTGGGGGTGGGCAGCCTGGCCTGCCACATGCACTGGGACAACTCCACTTACCTGCCCTCCCGGCCCCTCCCGGCTGGGTGGGGGCTGAGGCAGCACCTGGTGAGCTCAATGTCTAAACACAATACGGGACACTTAACGACCCACTCAGGCCTCCCCCAGCTAGGGTGTGGCCCCCTTGCCACTTCCCCTAGCCACAGACCGCATGGGATCAGCACATCCTTCGTCTCCCTGAGCTGCCTTAGTGCAACCAGCCTCCTTGGTAAAAGCAGCAGCAAGGCCCAGGAGCAGAGAGGCAGGGCCAGCCCTTATCTATCAGCTGCACCTTGCCTGCTCCTCCAGCACCGCCTGAGCCCCAGGGCTGACAGGAGGGTGTCTGGATCCAGGCCTTTGCAGACAAACCCCACCCAACCCTCGAGCCCCAACCCCAGCGTGGGCCATAGCCTGTGACAGTGCGGCAGGGCTGTGAAACCTGCTCGTCTGGCTGCAGGGGGGGCGGGGAGCTCATTAAATGCACCAGCTCTGCCAGGCATCTTGAGCAAATCAATACTGTCTGACGGGCGTCTCCTCGGGGCATCGCTGCTCCATGGGAGGCTCGCTCTTTCCTTCATGTAACTGTCAGAGGGCTTGGGTCAGCCCCTGCAGCACCCGAGGCCACACGGGGCGAGGCGTGGGGCTGCAGTAGTTATGGGCACAAGTGTGCGTGGGGGGATGGGTGAGTGTGGGGCAGGGAGGGGCGCATGTGCACGACTACATCAGAGGTTGCACACTGGGGCTTGCTGCTCTGTCTGCAGCAGGTAAGGTGCCATTCCTGGGACAGCCCCAGTTGTGGGGTGCAGTCTCACTTCAGGGCTACTTGAGGGGGAGGCGCTTGGGTTTCAGTTCAGTTGCAGCCCTTCGTCTGAGGCGATGGTCTAGAGCAGCTTTGCAATGCTGGGATGGAGGGCAGGGCAGAGCCGAGGGGAGGCTGTTACTCAGGGGTGAGGGACTTGCATTTCCCCGCTTGCCAGGGAGGGAAGTGCTCTATTGCATAGGCTACGAGCATGGATCCACTGTCTGAGAACACGTGCAGCCCTGGGCATTCCGGGGGGCTCCCACCTGTTCCATGCCCCCAGCATCCCATCTGTCTGAGGCTCCTGCACCGCCTGTCTGTCTCAGGGCACGCAGAAACAGCAGCTGCAGCCTGGTGAAACAGATTGAATGAATATGTAAATCAGCCCCTTTAGCATCTTCAGTGGGAACACGTGACCTGAATTAATTAGCAGAATTCCTCTGCACTCTAACTAGGGAGCTGGCTGGAGCCAGAGGTAGCTCTCTGCTGCAGCTTTGTTCCTGTGACACAGCACGTGGGCATGCACGCATGGCACAGGTACCAGGGCTGTGTGTAAAGTGCACTTCAAATGCTACCCTGCCAGGCTGAATCTGCAGCGAGTCATTACTGCAAAGGCAAGGGGAACGTGAACCACACGGCTGTGGCCAGGCGTGAACTGAAAGGCCCTGCACCACTGAAGTGAGCATTGGCTGTAGCTCACATGCACACCCAGGACTGCCAGAGAGCTGTGTTACAAGTCTGCCCCGCCCCCAATCTCTAGGCCTGCAGACAAGACTGTTGTGCTTTGGAGGCAGGAGTGCAGATGGGCCAAAGTGCACATGTAGTTACCACAGCAGGACCCGCAGCTAGCCAATGCATGTGCGCCATCACTCAGCCAGGCGGGGCAGGGCACAGGACTGGGAAGGGTTCTGGTGTAACCTTAGCCAGACAAAGACTCTTTCTGTGCCTCAGTTTCCCCATAGTTCTTGCAGAGCTTACATGAGGCTGTGACACACCCTGTACAATGGGGCCAATTGGGCACACATGCTTCTGAGCACCTCCACTTCTGAAAATCAGGCCTAGCGCAAAGCCCAAACTCTCTTGCCCCTGACTTGACTGCAACGTAGTTTGCTCAGGAATCTGCTCCAAAGGAATTAAAACAAGTGGAGGAAGGCACTGAATGGCTCTGGCAGTAAGATACAGACCTCTGGCCTCTTGGCTGCTAGGGCAGCTTCAGGCCCAGCTGGTTTTAAACAAAGGTGCTTAGCAATTTGGGCTCCTGGCTGTGGAAGGAGCAGGGGATCTTGCTCCACTTCCTTATGGCTGTAGGGCCACAGCCCACCAGCTGCAGCTGGTACGTAGCAGGCTCAGCAGTGATCCTGGGACTCGGGGCCTGAATGCTGCCTCGAGCTGGTCTCTCAGGCGTGGGGGGAGGAGACAAGCGAGCAGGGGAGTTTGTACTGTTGCTGCCTGTCCTGGGGCTGTTGTGGAACAACCCAGACCAGCACGTTCCCGTAACCTTGAAAGGGCTGGCAGGGGCACGGGAGGTGCCTGCTTAGCACATCTGTCTCTTTCACAGGTCTGCACCCGCACCCCATTCCTCGGGCAGGGGACCTGCCATCCCCCTCCTGGACAACGACCAAAGGCGAGCAGGGGCGGGAGAAGAAACACCTCAGTGACTCCGAGCTGCAAGTTCCTGGCGGGGGAGAGGCCTCAGGAGGAATAGGGGGCTGGGAGCCATGGTGCCCCTCACCCCCCATTCCAGACAGTTTGTGACTTAACAGACCCCTGCACCTAGAGAGACATGCAACTGCTGCTGGCTCCACGTAACACAACGCTCCCCCCTTAGTGCAGCCACAGGATGTGGAGCAGCTGTGCGAGGGCACTGGCCATGCTGGACCAGGAACTCCAGGAGGGAGAGCGATCATCATCATACCGTTTTAGCACTTTTGTAACCCTTTCCTGCTCATTCTGCACAAAACCTGGCCAGGCCAGCAGGAGGGAGAGCCGTGAAGGGAGTGTACAGAGCAGGGCCTAGGGCTAGGAGGGAGCCTGGCTGCACAGAAGGGAAAAGCAGGTTTGGAGAGAATCGTGTCTTTCTGGAGAACAATGCTCCTGCTGCAGGCAGAGTTCAGATGGGGGCGGGGGGGGGGAAGCTCCCTCTCTTCCCCCAGGGCAAGGGGAGGCAATGTCCAAGGAACCTGAGAGCAAACAGCCATGCTGGTTCTTCCCCCATGAAGTGCTGCAGCTCAGAGCAGAACCCAGCTGCCTGGGAGCTGCCGGCCAAGGCAGGATCTAGCCACCACCTTCTAGAAGCACATTCCCTTCCCCATGGCCTTACGCCTGTACGGGCTTTAGCTCTGGTGTAAGAGCAGCACAGCTGGAGATGCCAACCCGGGAACAGCAGCCTGTGCTCATGCTCCATCATGCGCCTGCACCAGGAACTCTGCAGTGGGACTGGCACGCGTTAACTCACGGGGCTGCAAGGAATCCGTGGGTCTGAATTATGACGACTGCTCTGCCATTGTTACAAGGAACCCCAGTTCCATCTCTGGAAGCAGCGTGGGCCACTGCCCGGTCCCTGGGGAGCACCATGGGGCCAGGGGCAGTTGGACAGACGTCTTTCAGCGTAGAACCGGACCAGGCTGAAGCAAGCTGGACCATGAGCCCGAGCGTACAGATCCTGCTGGAGGGGGCCCTGGGGCGAGGCAGGAGGAGCTGTGTTCACCTGATCCTTTCACCACTGACACAAGCCGCTTTGTGCTAAAGAGCGGAACGGATTTGAGGTGGCCTGGGAGGAGGACGGGACCAGCGCTGCGCCCAGAAAACAAACACGGCTAAGCTGGACGTCCTGGCCTGGCCCCTTCAAACCTCAGCCTCCACTGAATTGTTGCCACTCCCCTAGCCGCTGCTGTCCAACTGGAGTCTGACGTGTTACCGAACTTTTCCTACCTCCTCCCGGGGGTGGCTTTAGCCTGTTGAATGCCCCTGGGCCCGATCTCGCTAAGCCCCGCCCTTCTGCAGGGGGAGCCGGACGATGCTCAAATGTCTTTGCAGGCTCCCCCCACAACTGCTGCTGTCCACCTAGTCTTCATCTTCTCCCTTGTTCAGAGCACCAAATAATGCCAAGGCTGCCTCAGGATCCGTGGCAACTTTCTTACAAGACAGCTACAAAGGAGGGATGGGAAGGTCTTCCCCTCCTTCCAACCTCCCTTGGTTAAACTGGGGAATCCTCATTTTCCGCTGTTATGGAGCAGAAACTCTCTGGCCGAACCAATCTCTTGCCTCACTGTAGCATCGTGTTGGGTGCCTGGCTGCCTTCGGTCCCTGTGGTTCTGGGTGCGCAGTAGTGTCCTGGCCGGGGCTGTGTTGTCCTTCCTTTTCTGAGAAGCAGCACTGCCAGCTCTGTTTAAGACCCCTGGGTCCCTTGAACCTTGCAGGCAGCAGTTAGCGGCCAGCTGGCAAGGTAGCCTGGCTCGGAGGCCATGTTCACAAGACGGGAAACAAGACAATGCAGAAGTGGCCAGCACAACCCGTCATGCCCAGCTCTCCGTAAAGCTCACCTTTAGTGCCCAACAGCAGCACTGTGAAGTGAGAATAGGAACAGGCTGGAGGGACCAGTTTGTCAAGGGATTGGAAATAATTAGGGCCCTACCAACCTCATGGGCCATTTTGGTCAATTTCACAGTCAGGATTTTAAAAATAATCAGTTTCATGATTTCAGCTATTTAAATCTGAAATGTCAGTGTTGTAATTGCAGGACCCATAAAGGAGTTGCAGATGGGCTGCAAGGTTACTGTGTGTGTGTGGGGGGGGGGTTGGTACTGCCACCCTTACTTCTGCACTGCTGGTGGAGCACTGCCCTCACAGCTGGAGAGCAGCGGCTGCTGGCCGGGAGCCCAGCTCTGAGGGTGGAGCCGCTGCCAGCAGCAGTGCAGAAGTAAGGATCGCCTGGGATGGTATTGCCACTCTTACGTCTGCGCTGCTGCTGGCGGAGTGCTGCCTTCAGAGCTGGGCACCCAACCAGCAACTGCCACTCTCCAGCCACCCAGCACTTAAGGCAGTGTAGCAGTAAGGGTGGCAATACTGTGACCTCCCCCCACTCCTTTTGGGGTCAGGACCCCAATTTGAGAAACGCTGGTCTCCCCTGTGTTCAGTAGAGGGTAAAAGCACACAAAAAGACCAGATTTCACAGTCCGTGACACGTTTTTATGGCTGTGAATTTGGTAGGGCCCTACAAATTCTGCTCCTGGTCATAGGATCATGGCCTCTCTCTCTTCTACCAAATCTGGAAAAGTCTGAGCCAGATCTTTGGAGTGGGAAGACCCACAACTCTCGTTTCTGCTGAGTCCAGCTGGGCTCCTGCATGGAAATTTAGATGCAGCACGGAGAGGAGGTTCCAGCAGGCTGTTCTCTGCGCTGCACCCTGAATTTCATGGCCTGACAGTTGCGCTGCTCCTGATTCTCATGTAAATCAGGGCAGTTGGAGTGCAGCTGGGCTTCCGCAGGCAGGAGTCACGAGGGGCTTTGGCAGCAGCTTCCATAATAAATCCCCTGCTTCCAGAGCCCAATGTAGCAGTTTGGGCTGGTTTACAGCTGTCACTCAGATCGGTGCTGTTGCTACTCCAGCATCCTACCTGTTAGTTATGGAAGTGCCAGCAGCCCCCAGGAAAAGGAAGGCTCCAACTCTGATGTGCACAGGGGGTTTGCAAGGGAAGGATTCCTTAAAAACAAACACAATCTCCCATGCAGAGCAGGAGCTGGTTAAACTCCTCCCCAGAGCTCCAGCACCGAGCCGCCCGACCAGAGTAAAAGAGCAGTTAGGTGGTGATGCCGGCAGGGCACAATAAGGACTTGGATGGTTTTAATCTAAGTCTTGAGGCAGCTCCAGGCATCCAGGACACACCCACTGCACCCTCCAGCTGTTGAGTCATTCTGCCCTTGTCCTGTACTTTTCATTGGTTGTGTAGCAGCTTTCTGTACTGTTAAAAACAAACATATCCCCACCTGCCCAGCGAGGTGTGTCGTTGTTTCCTTGGTCCCCCACCTCGCTCAGCACCAGCAGCGCTGCACCCAGCTATGCGCACCTGAAGTAGATGGGGGCTTGCATGCAGAAGGGTGTGATCAGCTGCTGGGCCGTGCTCCTGCCCAAGGCGAAGGGGTGACCGTCGGGAAGGCCTGGCTTTCAATGCTCAACTGCTGTGACACTCAGCCCAGAGCTGCCATTGGCTCATGGCTGTTCTTTAGTCACGTTCATCATGGGCCACGGCTCTGAACCCCTAGACCTGCTTGGGGGACCAGCTGGGGGTAAAAACAGATCATTCGTTAGAATGGGATTTCTCAGCGTTAACAGGTGAGCAGGTCCATCTCCCACACTCCTCCGCTCTGGCCTAGCAAACAGCACAGCAAGGAGGGGCAGTCCCCTCCCCAAGGATAATGCTCCTTTGAGCCATCAGCAATGGCTGTTGCAGGCCGCAGGCAGGTCCCTCAAAAAGAACCATGAACTCTCACCAGGCCAGACATGTGATCTGATGCCTAATCTGGGCACCTCATGCAGAGGGTTAAAGCACTGGTCAGAGGTGGGGCAGGAGGGAGTTTGCCCTGCAGACCTTGGTATTCCAGTTCCTTCACCAGGGCCTCAGCTCCAGTGCTGCACTGGGACCAGCTGGGCTCATCACCTGCAGCCATTTGGCTAGTCACATGTGCTTGGCTCTGAGTCAATCAGCCTTGTGCTTTCTGAGCACCCTCGGCTGTGGTGGGAAGGAAAGTGCTGACACAAGGAATGATCCCTCACCACACAGTGGGGTTTGGTTTATTTGGCACCCTGCATTAGAAATCACAACTCTACGGTTATCAAGCTGGGCCCAGGGCAGTGGGAAAGGGGGGCTGGATCGCCAGAGATGACAAAGCTGGTTTTCCTTCGTGCTGTCTTCCCCCTCCCAAGCACATACTGCTACGCCAGGTCCACCATGTGAGAGGAAATATATTATAAACACTAAGAGAGTCCGCTTCATCGTCTCCTTCCCTCCTTGCTCCCTACCTGAAGGGCACCGCTGGAAAAGAAGGCAGTGGGGTGGTGATGTCACCAAGGGGCTCATGTTTATGGGTGATGAGTCCAGATCAGAGGGCTCCATTTACAAGCAAAGGCCTGAATTGTCTAATTGCCAGTGCCCCAAACTCAGCCCGGAATCTGAACATCAAGCCGTCGTCTTCCCTTCATCAGCCACAGGAATGAAGGGTCTCCCAGATACATTAACACCAGTCATGTAGTCCCTCTGCCTTCACATTATGGCTTTTGTGTCATCGGCGCAGGCCTGCGGCTTCCAGTGGCGTAACAGACTGAGTTTCGTGCCCAGCACTTAGGACAATGTGCTCCCTGGTCCAGCAGGTGTCAAAGGCAGTAAATGCTTTTCTCACCACCAGGTAGCAGATCCCATGTCAAACAAACAGTGGGCAGCTCTGCTGAGAAAGCCAGGGCCTTTTCCGCAGGCGCTAGTCAGAGGAGAGCTGCAGGGTACCAGATTTGACTGTAGCTGCTTAGCCAACAGAGCACACCCCTATCGGGGTGATACAAACGCTGAACACTTCTGGAAGGGCACTGCTGAGCCAACCCATGTGTCTCTGGCTTCTGGAGGCAAGACCTGCCTGGCGCTCTGCAGGTGTTACGAGTCAAATACTGGTTACAAAAGCACTCTGAGGCAGCACAGCCTGGGGCTGGTTACTGAAGTCCCAGTATTGGGCAAGCTGCAGTCACACGGGGAGCACACAAAGCACTCTTCATAGCTGTCCAGATCAAGTCACTGCCTCCACTGGGGCTGGGTTCTTGCTGAAACAGGCCTACACTCCAGAGAAGGGAGGACAGGTTCCTGGCTGCACAGCAGCTGGCTTGGCACTACCCAGAAGTGCTTCATACTGTATCTGAGCCGGCAACAGGCACCCAGCCCCAGGAGGGCATTTCTGCTAGGCCAGTCGCTGGGTTTCAGAGCCTGGCACATCTAGACTGGTAGTTTTAGCCCCATAGCACCAGCCCGAGTCAGCTGACCCAGGCTCTCAGACTCAGTGCTCCCCTCCACACACCCCCCAACATAGATATGCCCAGCTCTGCCCCTAGACAGTGGGTGCTGGAGGTAAGGAGGGAACTGGGCCTTTAATTCCTAAGCCCAAGAAGGCTAGAATATGCTCCCAGGCTTGAATGGCTGAGCTTGCCCCCACACTGTGGCCAGGGGAAGTGACTAGACCAGGCAGAGGGGGATGTCAGTGTAAAAGAGCAGGGGTTGTGCTGTCTGCATTTGCCTTGGTGAAAGGGGAGGAAAGGGACTCCGAAGCCCAAACCCCGATGGCTGCAGGGAAGGCAGCTCATCAGCCATGCAGCGGCCTGGCTGGAGCAGGCTCCACCAGCAGCAGAGATGCTGCACTCTGTCAGGTGTGATCCTGGCCGAGGGGCTGGCGAGGCAGGAGCCGTGCACCACGGCCCAGGGGCTGGGAAGGCCAGCGTGCTGGGGGGACAGGCCATATGCAAAGCTTCCTCCCATTACTAAAACGTCACCTTCTGAACTGCACTGGAGGTATGGTCTGGGTTTGCTGCAGATGCCCCTCCCCTCACAGCCCTTGCAGCATGAATGCTGCTCCCTCAGGAGCCCGCCGGTGGCAGAGAAATGCCCTTTGCAGGGATGCTGCACGGGGCCCAAACGCAAAGCTCCGCCATGCCAGAGCAGTGCTGCAGCCAGGCCATGGCTCAGACCCTGCATGGAACGAGGGTGCATGCAAGGTAGGCACGGCCCAGTGAACCCCTCGCCCTGGGTATGAGGAAACAGCAGGGTACAGACTCGATGCACACAAGGAATAGAAGTGAGGCTTCCCTCCCCCCATTGGGGTGAGCTAGGAACACCAAGCTCAGAGAGAAGCTAACTCAGGACAGAGCTGGACGCACACCAGGCATGTCTGGGCCAACAGCTACCCTGCTTTGATACACGGCTATAGGTGCCATAAAGACACCCCAGGCCAAGAGAACCACTGCCAGGCCCCCAGGAACTCGCACAGCCAGTTACAACCCCCCAGAACGGCTCAGAGCTGGGGGAGCTTCTGGCTACCAGCGCCCCACACTGTCCCACGACTCCCCGAGTCCCACAGGGCCGGAGTTACTCCTGCCAACATCCGACAGGGCGGGCAGGCCAGGGGGCAGAGCCCACTGCAGCACCACTCCATTAGCACCATTTTGTTAGCCCATTTCCACTGCGGAGCCGGTTGCCTCGGGTGAAGGGGGGGCCTTTCCCAGCGTAGCACTGCAGGGACTGCCCCCAGGCTTGCGCTTTCTACCAGGCCCGTGTGGCCACTGCTCTGAAAGGATCTTTGGACTTGTTCGGGCTCGTCTCCTAGACACTGCCCGTGTACAGGGATCCGAGGGCAAAGCAGGACTGCACTGGAGCAAAGCTGCAAAGGCTGGATGGAATGGAAGGCACTGAGGACAGGAACTCGGAGGGGAGGATCTTCCCCCGGCTGCGCACCCTCCCCTCCGCCTGGAGAGGGCGGGAAAAGCTTTGGCCTTGGCTCTTTTCACATGGCCTGGGACCCTTGGCCCCCTTTGTGCCGGGCTGGGCGTTACAGCTGGGGAGGATGCTGTGGTAGCACTAGAGTAACCGCATCCTGGACAGAGGTGCTGGTCAAACGAGAGCTGGCTCCTGGACAGCTCACCCTGCTGCTTGCCTGGGCTCCCAGCCTCTGCCCCATGGCTGGGGAGCCCCTCCAGCACCCTCCTGGCTTTGGGACAGCTGCTGGCAGGAGCACACCCCTACACAGACTGAACAGGCCCACGGAGACTGGGCCATGAGCACCAGTAAAGCAGCTGCTGTCCCGCCAGTGGGAACAGGCACTTGTGACCGGGAGTGGCCAGAGCCCTCCTGTCAGCCAGTCAGACCCAGGCTGGCCCTGGGGAGAGGAGAGAGCGGGACCTGCAGCTTTCAGAGGGAAAGCCAGTGCACCAGCCCTCCCACAGCAGAGCGGGGCCTGGCCTGCTCTTCCTATTTACAGACTTAGCCTCGCTCCTGCTCCCCTGGATGGCTCTGTCTGGTGTCATCATTACCACTGGGAGACGCCCATAGAAAGGGTCCCTGGAAGCTGGTGCCTATCCAGCAGCAAGGGCTGGCAGCAGTTCGGGCACCATCCTGCCCAGCTGGCTCCCACTGCTAGGAGGTGCTCTCCTGCACTCTCTCCTCCTGTCTCTCCTCTCTCTCACAGTTCCAGTCCTTCAGGCCCTCCGGGAGGGAGGTGTCTTCGTCCAAGCTCCCGGTGCCCTCTACAAACGCCTCATAGGTGGATTTCTCTGCGAACGGCCTGGGGCCCAGCAATTCAACCATATCCGCTTTCTCCAGCACTTCTTTCTCCAAGAGACGCTTTCCTACCTGTGGGGAAAATAAACCCCTCAGCCCTCCAGCCTCTGCACTTTCCCTGCCGCACGTCGCACACTTCCCTACAGGCAAACGCTCCAGCATGCTGTGCGTCAGGATGACAGACAGACCCGTCTCTCCCTCTCCCCTCCCATGCGGGTGTTATCAGGAGCTAACCATCCAGCTGCTGACAGGGCCACCAGAGGCCCCTCTGTTGGCTCCCGCTGGGGCATGGACCAGGGCCCATTCATGTACCTTCTCCACCTGGTCGTGACACCGTGTCAGTAGGTCCCAGGTTCTTTCGTATGCAGAGTTGATGAGGCTTCGGACCTCCTCGTCTATTAGCTGGGCCGTCGCCTCGCTGTATGGTTTCTCTGTGAGCAGCTCACCCTGCTGCAGGAGGTCGAAGGAAACCTGGCCCAGCTTGTCACTCATCCCAAACTGGACAATCTGGAAGAGAGCAGCCCCACTAAGCTGGCTAGTGCCAAGGGAACGAGCTGAACCGTTCCCATCCCCCAGGCAGAGAACCTGGCAGCACGGTGCCAGCCACACGCTCCTTGCTCTGGGGATTACCTGGGCGTAGGCGCTCTGTGTCACCTTCTTCAAGTCGTCCTGAGCGCCTGTGGTGATGCGCCCAAAGAACAGCTGCTCAGCCACCCTGCCGCCCAGCATCATGCACATGCGATCGAACAGCTGCTCCTTGGTGTACAGGTACTGCTCCTTGGGCAGGTACTGCGCGTAGCCAAGCCCCTTGCCCCTGGGGATGATCGACACCTGCAAGACATGAGGCACCTGGTGACAGACTGGCCCCTAAGCCAGGGCTCCCGGATTCTAGAATCTGCCTGCAAGAGGGAATGTTGGCCAGCATGCTGGGAGCATGCCTTGGGCTCGGCTTTTATCCAGAGACACTGGAGCTGGCCACAAAGGGGCCTGAGAGCGAGCATGCTCTTTGCAGAACAGCCCAGCAAACAGTTAACGGACTTGACATGGTCAGGGCAAGGGAGGGGGCCAGAACACTGCCTGTGGGATGCCCAGCACCTGGGGGTGCACTCCTCCAGGGCAGGGTGGCCTGAGGCACAACTGAAACAAATGTTCAATAGCCTCCACAGCCATCTGGCCCCGAGGGTATAATCCAGCCAACAGAGCCTCTGCCAGGAGCTGGCTCCTCATCCTGACCTGAGCCCCTCACCAGTCACGCTTGGGGAGGGCATGTTGTGAAGTTCCAGATGCGCCAGGCTCAAGGCCAGAGCAATGGGAAAGCCCTGCAGGCTGACCCTGGGAAGGGGGGCAGACTAGACACAAACCTTCAGCAGGGGATCAGCGTGCTCCAGGAACCATCCCACCACCGCATGCCCAGCTTCGTGATAGGCCACTGTGGTCCTCTCGTTCGGCTGCAGAACCTGGGTCTTCTTCTCAAGACCTGGACACAGGTTCGGGAGAGTCAGTGGCACTTGCGGGGAACTGAGGTACCAAACCCCATAGTCGGCGCCAGAAAGTCCCCTGTCCCAGTGTCCACAACACCCAGCAGGTAGAACCTCACTGCCCTCTCTTCCAAGCCAGAGACAGCACCTGGGGCCTTGGCTCGCTGGCTAGAGACGATTCCCGAGACCCAGCCTGCTATTTAGGCTCGGGGGAGGTATTGGCCCCTCACATTTCCTCCCTAGAGGGATGTGCCTGGCCATGGGAGCTGCCCAGCTCTGTGCGGTGGGTTTCTGGAACACAAGCTCAGGAGTTCAGAGCTCACAGCACTGCTGGGGAGGTAAGCTGATGCTGTGCTGATTGGAGGGGCCACAGGAGGGGGACAAGGAACCCCTGGACACCCCCAGCCACATGGGAGGACGGGAAGATGAGGAGTGCAGGGATCTGGAACGCTGGTTCTCACAAGCACCTCTTCTGCGGGGCTGGGCCAAGCTCTGGAGCGGAGCGAGACGAGCCTATCAGGATGGCTGGAATCACTGTTCCAAGCCGCTGCAGAACTGTTAGCTCAGCAGGCTGAGGTTTCAGCGGGGGCGGGGGGGGGGGGGGGGGGGAGGGCACAGAGATTTGCACATGGCTCAGTGGCCCTGCTGCTTTCCATACCCTGGGGAAAATTGGTGCTTTTCATTCCAGCTCCTCAGCCTCCTCCATCAGCTGCAGCCCACGATTCTTCCCCGCTTGGCTGAGACTCCCCAGGGAGCACGTGGCTCTTCATGCCACACCTGGGAAGCTCTGAAGACGCTGCCCTCGCCCTGCAGGGACCCACCCATTGCGTTCTCAGGCTAGTGGGATTGTGCTCAGCTTAGCTCCTAAGCTGGGGGGGGGGGAGGGGCACATAACCCCTAAAATGAGTACAGGGGATAGAGTCGCCTTCCTGACAGCACCAGAGGCGGCTCCCCCACAGTAACGGCCCCTAGGAGAAGTGCCTGGGCATCTTCCCAAGACTCAGCTGAGTGCAGGGCCTGACTGGGCTGAGCCCCAGGGCCCAGGAGAACCCCACGCTGCCTAGCGCATTGTCCGGCAGCCTCAGGCGGAGCCCTGAGCCAGTCTGGGCTCTAGCAGCCGAGCTGTCTAGGCTGTGTGCAGGGCCAAAGCAAACGGCAGCAGCCAGCCATGCCCTGCATGGTTCCCAGACCCCCCTGCACCTACGCCCCCCAGCAGAGCTCCGAGCTAGCCTCACCCCCAAGGACTCTCTCGATGGCCTGCTCAAAGTGCTTCTCGGCGACAGAGGGCTTCAAGTGGCGAGCAGCAATCAAGGCAGCCTCGTTGCAGACGTTGGAGATGTCCGCACCTATGGACAGGAGGGCCACACCATCAGCCTAGTCCCCGAGCACATGTCAGGAACCCGAACCAGCCGAGGCAGCTCGAGTGTCCCCCAGCCATGGCTCAGGACAGTCACAGCAAGAAACGGCCAGCAGGGCAAGCACTACCTTTGCGGCACGGGGTGCCAAAGGAGCTGCCCAGTGTCCCCCAGGCTGTGCGGGCTCTGGGTGTCAAGCAGTGGACCCAGCGCTGGTGCAGTGCTTGGGCTCCCGGGCACAGGAGGCACTCAGAACGTGGGGCTTTGCGGGGCTAGGACTGGGCTGAATCCCTGCTGTACTCAAGTCCCTTCAGAGAGAGGGCGCTGGCCCCCTCAGTCACCCGCCTTGCTGGCCCCTGCGGAGCTGCGCTCCCCTGCTATTCATACACAGGCTCCCGCCGCTCTCCCCATGGCTAACGCCCATCACAGCACAATTCCAGCAGCAGGACCGGCCAAGTAGACCAAAGCCCCTCTGCTCAAGTATCCCAGCTCCAATCCCGGGATGCCAAGGAAGGTGGAACCCCCCCAAAGCACACCTGACTGCACAGTGCTATTCCTGGGGAAGGGGCTTCCTTCCTGACCCCAGTCAGTGATCTTCCCACGCCCTGCAGCCTAAGAGCTGCTGACATTTGCCCTCCCTTGAGCATCCAGAGGGGAGCGTGCTGTACAGAGTGGTGCATATGAACACAGCTCAGGAATAGCAGCATCGCAGCATTCTCGTTCCCGTCTATATGCACAGGTCACACCCCGCTGGGGAAGAATCAGTGAGTGGGGGACAGAGACCAAGAGAATGTGGGGCAGCACTGTGACCCCTCTGCTGTCCTGCAGAGCAGGGCAAGGCCTGGCTGCCTTCCGCCACGCTGACGTGCTAACTCAGCCCTCTGCAGCAGAGGCAGAGAAGAAAACAGCGACTCCAGTGAACCCTGCTGGGGCTGGAAGTCTGCAGTGAATATTTACTGTGCAGCTCATTATCATTTCTGGACCTGTCCATAACAGCAGGGGGCTCACAGCTGCTGTCTAGGTACCTCCAGAGCCCCTGGCATTGGTCCTCCCACCCCTGATCAGATCAGTTTCACAGCAGCTCAGTCAATTGCTACAGCTCCCTCCACCACGCCTCCTCCCATTTGGTATTTCCTTGCCACACACCAGTGAATCCTGGAGTCCATGCAGCCAATCTCCTGGCCAGGGCATCTCTGCTGATGCTTTCCTCCAGTTTCAGGGGCCGGAGGTGGACCTTAAAGATGGATGCTCTGCCTTTGATATCAGGCGGACCTGGGCAGAACAGAGTCAGAGAGGCTGCTTCAGAAATGAATAACGCAGGGCTCCTCCTGCAAACATGCTCTCCACCGGGACCTCTTCTCACCACCCCAGACGCACTAGTTCAGGGGCCTTGTCTGCCCCAGGTTGTTGCTGGAGAGAACGCTCCCAGCCATATTTACAATCAGCCGCCTGGAAGTGTCCCCGTTTCCTTGCAATGACAGCGATGCCTGTATCCAGAGCACGTCCTGTCGCACAACATACAGAGATCGCTGCAGAGACCACACCGACATGGAATGCAGCAGCTGCGTAACAGCCCCACAGTGACAGCACGCAGCCAGGATCGTTAGGAAATGGCTGGGGGGCTTGAAGGTGCACAGAACACCCCCAGTGAGACTTACCAGGCTGGGCTGCCTAGTGGCAAAGACCTGTTTACAACAGCACCTGCCCCGAGGACGGCTAGAGCACCCAGCAACCCATGCAGGTATGAGCCGAGATGGCAGCAGTGTTGCTAGTGACCACCTTGGCAGTGGGATCTCTCACACCCCAGCACAGGGGCCTGCAGCTCTCTCAGGCCAGGGTTGGTCTTGCTTCCAGCCCTGCCCGTTTCACAGTAACCCTCGCTGGGCTCCCCCCACTCCTTGCAACTATCATGGAACTCCATGTTTACACAAAGCCAGATGATTCTTCAACTTCCAGCCAAGCTGGGGGAAATTCAATCTGCTCCCCGGGGCACCAGATCTCCCCACCCCACTCATGATCCCCTGGCTTTCCAAATGCAGTGTTAGCAGCTGTAGGGCAGGACATTCTTTTCTCTACTGCTAACGATCAAGTCTAGGCTGGGGAGCAAGGGAGGAGGGCAGAGGCCAAATCTGCTGAGGTTAGGCGTGGCAAGCATTACCGATGTAAATCTGACGGTCAAAGCGCCCTGGTCTCATCAGCGCAGGGTCCAGAATGTCTGGGCGATTTGTTCCTGCGAGCACCACCACGTTGGTGCTGGAGTTGAACCCTAAACAGAGTGGGAGGAGCGTGATGAACTAGGAATGTTCTTAATGTTTTCTATGAATACTGTGTGGGTGCCTCAGTGTCCCCATGGCAGTTCTTAAGGGTCTGGCAGAGCAAAGGGCCAGTGCACCTAAATGCCTGACCCTCTGTCTCCTAGCAACTGATGGCCTGGGCCCCTCCTCTGCAAAGGTGCCAGCTGAAGGTGTTGGAGACAAAGAGATCAGGTGACCTCCTGGCCCTGGAAAGGAGCTGAGCAGAGAGGAGGGGCTGGAGGGGGTTGTTAGTCTGGAGCTGGCTGAAGGCAGACGTGGGGGTCTGGCTCACTGCCCCCCCGAATGGACCCGGCCGAGGGGTCCGGTTCGCTGTATCTACAAGCTCTATTTTAGACCCTGTTCCTGTCATCAAATAAACCTCTGTTTACTGGCTGGCTGAGAGTCATGTCTGACTGCAAAGTAGGGGTGCAGGACCCTGTGGCTTCCCCAGGACCCCGCCTGGGTGGGCTCACTGTGGGAAGCACACGGAGGGGCAGAGAATGCTGAATGCTCCAAGGAGAGACCCACGAGGTTAAGACGTGTGAGCTTCTTGCCCTGAAGAAGTCTGCTCCAAGGGAAAGGAGGCTCCCCAAAGTCCTGCCTGACTTGGTGGGGAGCAGTTCCAAAGCATCGCCCTGTGATTCCGTGACAAGGAGGTCACACAGGTATCGGCAGGGGGGGTAGGGTGGGGAAGCAAAATGCACAGGAGACTGGGAGGGCCTGGACTTCCCAGCAGGCTCTATGGGGCTCACAGCTGTATCGCTGGGTGGGCCCAGTAGGCCAGACAGATTCCACTGCTCAAGCCAGACCTTTTGCTTTCACTAGCTTTGAGCATAGTGCAGCACCCCTTCCCCTGGCATCCTGGGCTGGGGCATTACCAGCGAGTTTCTAAGGAGCACCCCGATGCCCCGCCGCAGGCTGCTTTAGTTGGGGTTGGCCCTGCTTGGAGCAGGAGCTCAGACCAGACACCCCCTGAGGCCTCTTCCAACCCTGACATTCTCTGATTCTCTGCTCACTCACCGTCCATTTCGACCAGCAGCTGGTTCAGGGTGTTCTCCTGCTCGCTCTGGCCCCCGAAGTTTCCCTGGCCCCGCTTCCGGCCGACGGCGTCGATCTCGTCGATGAACAGGATGCAGGGGGCATGTTTGCGGGCCAAGGCAAACATGTCCCGAACCTGAAACAGCCACATGCAATGGGTTCGCCAGGGTTCCAAGGCTCCGGACAGGCCTCCACTGGCCACTGCCCTTCTGCAGGGACAGGACGTAGCGGGGGCTCTGCAGAGCCAGCCACCCTCTCGGCGCCATTGTCCCCAGAGAAGGAGTGTCCCGAGGCTCCCTAGGCACAGCTCTGACTGGTCTGGGACACTCCCACCAGGGCTGAGATGGGAAGAAGACAACAGCACCAGGCTAACCCCTCCCAGGGGCTCCAGACAGGGCCTGGAAAGAGACCTGCCCCGCACCAGCAGCCTGTGCAGTGCATGTGCTGTCCTGAAGCCCCACTGAGCTGAGGGGGCTCACACAAGCCTATGGCTAATGAAGCCAGGAGGAGGCTGAAGTACTGGAAGAGAATCTGGAGGCCAGTTCTCCTCCTGTCCCGCCCACAGCCCGGGAGACCCACTGCTCCCCAGGCTCTCGAGGCAGCTAGGAGCCATCCCCAGCAGATATGGGAAGTCCGTCTAGCTCCAGCACCAGAGATGACCCCCCCAAAAGGCCCACATGCCTCCACCAGAGGCACAACATTCTGGGGAGCCCTCATGAGCCTCGCTGCCGCAGACTTACTCGGGCAGGCCCCACACCCACAAACATCTCCAGGAACTCCGAGCCGTTCACCGTGATGAAGGGAACATTGGCTTCTCCCGCCGTCGCTTTGGCCAGGAGGGTTTTCCCGGTGCCTGGCGGGCCCGTGAGCACAGCGCCCTGCAGCAGAGACAACGGAGACCAGCGCTAGCATGGAGCCATTGGCAGGGCTGACAGTTAGAAACCTGCTGCCAGCAAGGCTGCTCCAAGCGCCCTGTCACTCGGTGGCTTGGGCTGTGTCTGGGGACTGGTTCCCTCCCAGCAGCCTCCGTCAGAATCACTTTCATAGCAGGCCTGGCCCGCAGGACAGGGACTGAGCCTGGCAGCGTGTCGGGAGAGTCCAGCACTGCCAGCACACAGGGCTCCAGAGCAACCAGTATCACCAGACAGTGCCGCGCCACAGGGCCCGAGGGGAACACCAGGGAAGTCTGTGTGTACGTGTGTGCACAGGCACTTGCTACACCTCCCCTTCCCCTGTGCAGGGGGACACACACCCCATGCCTTGCACGGCACACACACCCTGGTGCCTCCTATGCCTCAAAATATCACATGTACTGGCACTTACAGGTGCCACTAAGCCCTGCCCACACCATCATCCCCATGGTAACTAACGTACATCCCAGGGGAAAAGAGAGGTGACTAAATCCGCAAGTGGCCAGAGGAACTGCGTAGCGCTGCTCAGGCACAGCGGGCAGCCGGGAATCTGGGCAGCTTGTGTCATGGGCATCCCTGCTGCACAGCTGTGAAAGCTTCAGCACCCCCTGCGGGGCCGTGCCCACGGCACCCCTCTCCGCCTCATGCCCCGCCGGCTGCAGCAAGGGAACCAGTCTGGTAGGCTGAGTGACTTGTTCAGCATGGCTCAGGCATGGGACACAGTCCACGGCTGGGCGAGCTGCCCTCTGCCGGTCCCACCTTTCCTCGCTCCTTTCTCCGTTAGTCACAAAGCTCAGCTCAAGGATCTGGACTGCACGGAGCCCCCAGGACAGCGCTCCAACTGCTCAGCAGAGGGGACCCAGCCACCCCTCCCTCTGAGATGGCACCTTTGGGATCTTGGCGCCCAGGTCTTGGTATTGTTTGGGGTTTTTCAGGAAGTTCACGAACTCCATGATCTCCAGCTTGGCTTCCTCGCAGCCGGCCACGTCTCGGAACTGCACGTCAATGTTGTCTTTCAGGATCTTGGCCGTTGTCTCGCCAACACTGAAGAGCCCGCCCCCTCGTCCTCCACGCCCGGCTCCCATTGGCCCGCGTCTCAGAGTGACCAGAAGGAAGCCAACCAGCAGCAGAGTGGGCACCATGCTCATGAGGAATGTGCTGGGAGTGGAGAAAAGCACAAGCCACCGTCACCCAGCAGCAATGGTGCGGCAGGGCACACCCAGCCAGCACGGGCACTGGCACTGGCTCCAGCCACTCCCCCGCTGGCACTCACCCATCACTCTCCCTGGCGTAAATCACTGCCACCTGCTGGGTGCCTTCCATTCCCAGCTCCAGCTGGGCAGTCTCCAGGTTCCGTTCAAATGTGTCCACGCTGCCGATGTTAAACCAGACGTACCTCTGCTGGGACCAGGGACAGACCCAGAGCCAGTCAGTCGCTGCATCGGCCTCTGCCCCCCACCCACGGGCAGGATCCCCGGCTGGGCCCAACAAGCGCTGCCCTCTGCCTGCCGCACACACGCGCTGCCGCAGCGCACACACTGAGCTATGTCACAGAGCAGCTGTTATCAGAGACCTCTCACCCCCCCCCGGGCAAAACGGCAATTTGTAGAGCATGCGCTGCCACCACTGTGGCCCCAGAGCCTGGCTTGTGCTGTGGGGCTCAGTATGGGGCACACTCGCCTGAGGGCTTCCCTTTCCTCCCCCAGTTCTGCTGGTGTGCCGAGATCCCTCCTCCCCTACAATCCCATTACCTCCGAGCTCACACCCGGCACGAGGACCACGCGCACAAACTGTTTGTTCACCACTTCCAGACGGTCCACCTAAGACAGACAGACAGGTGATGGGTACAGCCCCTCCCTAGAAGATGAGCAATCTGCATTCTCAGGGAGGCTGGCGCTAAAGGGAGGCGTTCAGTAGAAGACAGAGGCTGTTCAGCACAGGCCTCTCCGGGTGTAGTGAAAAAAGGCCACTTTGGGAGGCAGCCCCCAATCACAGAGCCCAGCCCAGCCCCGGCCCCAGCGGCCCTGGCCTGGGGAGCCAGCCCCCGATCACTGAGCCCAGCCCTGGCCCCTGTGGTACAGCCCCAGCTGCTCTACTGGGAGTATTTACCAGACACCCTGGGGTAGCTGGGAGCCAGAGGCTACAGTCCTTTTAAAGCAACCCCACTAGACAGGGGTGGGGTACAGTGAAAGCCTGTCTATGCTACACGGGTGGCGGAGTCCCTGTAATAGGCTCAGGCCGTCCTCATCCCACCAGCCATGAGGAGCACTGAGCTGTGTCCATCCAGCAGCAATCCCAATAGCGCCTCAGCAGGGACCAGCCAAATGGCCCATGGAGCAGGCAGCTACACACGCGTGGCTCGGGGGTCCCACAAAACAGCAGAGCAGCACCAGGACACAGTTCTGGGGAAGTCTTGCTGAGAGAACCCCGCAGAGAGACCCACCTAGAGCTTCCCCTAATTATGGGGGCCTGAGACAGCAGGGCACAGAGCCAGTCTCCAGGGAACAGTCAGGGGGACGTCTGTTCACGAAATACACTAACATTAAGGCAGGCTCCACAGGGTGCCTGCAACAACCCAGGAGCCCCCACTTTCCCGACGTGCTCTGTGGCCAGCCCGGAGCTCTGACAACCAGAAGTGCTCTGGGGCTCCCCTGATAAGAATGGATGGGAGAAGTGAGCTCCAGAATCTTTGCTTCCTTAGACAGGCACATGGAGACACCGACACCCTTCTAGACCTCATAGCTGTGGTGAAACAACATGAACCAAGCATAAATGGACACAGATGCCTGCCTGAGTTTGCAGAAAGCCTAAAACAGAAGCTGCCTCAACTCCAGCCTCAGAACGGTGCCTGAGTAGTCACTGCTTTCCAGAGGGCACCTGGGGGTGGTCTGCTCCAGCCCGGAGCCAGCAGGATTCAGGGGCGACTTGATAACCCAAGCACCGTGCTAGTCACAAGTGGACAAATGGGAAAAACATGCACAATGAGCCAGGAGAGAGCCATTCGCTCTCACACAGACACTGATGACATTTCCTCACCAATCCTCTAGCCAAGTAGTAATGGACAAAATGCTTCCAGTTGATTTCTCTGCCAGGATCTCGCCAAAAAAAATAGAGGAATCCCACGGCAGCGCCGGCCCCCATGACAGCCAGGTAGACAAAGTTCTTGTCATCCCAGGGGAACTCTCCCTGGGGTGGGAGGAAAGGAAAAGAATGCTACACTTCAGCAGCCTGATTCCAACCAGGAAATAAACATCCAACATTCAGAATTAGCCTGGGAGCAACTGTTGGTTCCCTGCTGCCCCCTGCCCTGACAGCCAGCCCTACAGTGCTGCTGAAGGATTCAGTGCAGGCTGCTAGCACAGCAGGTTTGCAAGGGGTGCAGGACTGCTCCAACTGTGAAGAAACAGCCAGTGCATGTGTGCCGCAGCCCCACCCTGATCTCCAAATGCAGAGCCTGCGTCTACACGGAGCGCTCACACGTAGAGCGGGAGCCCCGTGCATCAGACTGGACTCAATGCCTGCACTTGTGCAGCTGGGCCTGAGAAGGGGCACGCCGGCAGCCGGCACTGATTCGACATACTGCCCAACCAAACACGCCGCGGGAGGCGCTCTGCCGGTTGCTGGGAGGGCGGCAGGCGGCTCCAGTGGACCTGCCGCGGGCGTGCCTGCGGAGGGTCCGCCGGTCCCATGGCTCCGGTGGAGCATCCGCAGGCAGGCCTGCAGGAGGTCCACCAGAGCCGCGGGACCAGCGGACCCTCCGCAGCCAAGTCTGCAGGAGATCCACCGGAGCCGCAGGACTGGCGAGCGGCAGATGCTTGGGATGGCGAAATGGCTAGAGCCGGCCCTGACCTTAGGCAAAAAGCAAGAGGGTTTGTAATCCTCACAAGAAACCCCAATGACTTGGAAATAAAGAAGCTGATGCAATCAGTGACTTATATCGCTTATCTAACTACAGCACTGTCATTAAAACACCCCGTGTTACTGACAGGAAATGCCCAGTTCAGATCCTCAGAGAAACATTCTATCAATTCACCATTATCCTGAGGGGAAAGTTCACCCTACATATTCCAACCACCACCTTTGCCCTGCCCTACAGGACAGGCTAACAGACTCTTTCAGTCCAGATGCTCCACACTTGAGTCTGGGCTGTGAGCCAGCACTAAGGTTCTCCCTGGCATTTGTAGAGTTTTCACATGGATACTGTCCTTAGCCAAGGTCATATTTCCTGTCTCTTCAGTGGCAATGCTATAGGTAGGCACGGTACATAAGGGTTATATGGCTATTTCAGCTTCCTTAACCCTGAATTAATTAAGTTTGTGTCTAGGTATTGTCTAGTTTTTAAAAACCAAACCCACCTAAGGAGCAGGGAGTCTGACGGACAGGAAAGCCTTTTCGTGCTAAGCACTGCTGGCCCAGTTCTTCCCGGAGCTAGTGCGGAGCCCAGTGCAGGACAGACAAGGGGACCCACATACCCCCCTAACCCTCAGAGGCTGCTCTAACTTGTGCCTTGGCTGGAACTGCCTTTTGCTGCCAGCAAGGCCCACTGAGTTAGCCAGGTAATGGAACACCCCAGCCATGTGCCCTCCTCCCCTGGGCTGCCCCTCTGCACTTACCAGGGAGACCACCCTAAGCTGTAGGTACTGTCCTTGGGTGGGTGTGTGCACGCGTGGTGGTAGTGGGGGAGCTGGCTCACAGCTCCTCCACATCCCCTTGGTGCTGACCCGGCTGGAGCAAGCACACACACTGCACTGCACAGGGGGACACATTCTTTCTGCATGGCTAGCGGCTTGGTGCCCCAGGCAACTTGTGCAGGTGGGCACATGAAGACTGCTGTGGTGCCAGGCTCGAGTTCTGCCGGAGCCTTGCAAGTCTCAGAAAGCTGGCGCATCGCAGCAGCCCTGTATGTGCTTTGCTGTGGAATATTCTATCCACAGCTTGCGATCGATTTTGTATTCCTATGGCTGCTGCTGGGGCACAAACAGAAACATTTCTGACACAGGATTCAAACTGAAGGTTACGGTGAGTGACTGCGGTGAACATTAAGCTGAACTGATCTGAAGGAAGAGCCAGACAGCAGATTTACACTGCAAACAAGGAGCCATTTGAACTACTAAACTAATAAAGAGATTTACGTGTGACTTTCCAGACAAGTCAGTCTGCCCTGCAAGAGACAAAGTGATGAACCTGTGAGGACAGACTGATTTTCGGAACGAACAAAGGGCCGTGACCCTCCTGGAACCTTAGCTATCACTGCCACTCTAACAGAGCTAAGGACCTTCCACAGGCGTCTCCACCACCCAGAATCCTCCTTCTTCCCTCCTCTCTTGCCGCCACCTCCTCCGCCATCTCCCCTATGACCGAGATCTTTTGGGTCAGGGAGGCCTAGGGAAAAGAAAGGTGCATTAAGACAGACAATTGGCTTTGAAGAGAGCCCAATTTCCCCATCCCATTCACACACCGAACGGCCAGCCCATTTATTAAATAAGCCAGTCCTGTCTGGAAGGTCTAATTAAAAAAATATGTAAAAAGAGGTCGATAGGGCAAGCAAGATAAAGCCAATTGTACTCAGAAACCCTACAGAGCAACGGGGATTGTACAGATCTGAACTAGGGTGGGCAGGCCTAGAAGAGCAGAGAGAGTTGGGTGTCACAACAAGGACTGAATTCTCAGAGTAGTGGTGGTGGGGAAATGTAATGACTCATGGTCATGGGGGTATTTTAGGCACACACATCCACACTGTAGCAATCGCTATCCAGCCCTAACACTCTCACACTCCTGAGCATCTTTATAAAACCTAAGGACTAGCCCTGAAGGATTCGGGACTGTTTACCTTTAGTCTGGTGAGCAGCCTCTACTGGGCCAGGACTTCTTCCATGCTTCTTAAAATACTTCTCAAAGCCTTAGAGACAAAGTGGTTGTGTTTTGGTTATTTAAAGGTACAATGACACTGGACTGACACTGTGCAGTCAAAGAGCCCTCTCTGTTTATAGGGGAAAGATTCTGGGCAAACCAGGGAGATGCTAAAACAAACCAAAAGGTCAGGGGAAATGATTTTGATGACAGCCTTTTGCACGGATCGCAGGGGGCAGGTTAGTATCTGCAAGACTGGAGAGAAGAAAGTTACAATAGTCAATACCAGATATTATTAGGGGATGTAGCTTTACAGTTATTTACCGAACAGCATTGTTCAAGAAAGAAAATCTCTGCTTCCAGGATCTATCTTAGACAGATCGAGCCAAGGGAGGAAGAAACACCTGCTAGCGAATATGTTGCTGCCTCTGTAGAGGGAAGACCCCTGCGCAGAGGAATGCCTTGCATTGTACTCTCTGTGAAAGTCTACAGACAAACATATCCTAATCTCTAGTAGGGGATCCCCCCCATTCTCTGGCTCAAAGACTGGAATGCAGACTAAGCCAGGAGGACTCATTCAGCTCACGTTGGTTACCTTCGACTATCCCACTGCACAGGGGAGATGTGGAGAAAAGGTGCCCCAACATTCAGGTTTTAACTTGGACTTCCTGAGGTGGGCTGAATCTGCCTGAGGTGATTCTGTGGGGATATAAATCAGGGAAGCAGGCAAGAGCCCTGCAACACAGCACTTACCAAAGGGTCATGAGCAGCTTGAATCTAGGCAGTTGCAGAAAGTGAATTATAGTGAGGTATGGGCCCTACCCCTGCCGGAGTCTCCATGCCGATTTGTCTGGATTTATAGCCACACAAACCTCAGCTGTTACCCGAAACACACATTAAAAAACCTACCGTTAAACAGAAGTGTGATTTTTAAGCTGATGACATCCCTTTAACATCACTAGGGGCTATTATTATTAGTAGTAGTATTATTAATGGGCCCAGGACCTGCCAAATGATGTATGTTATTAAGTGTATTATGGTAGCACCTGGGAGCAACAGTCATGGCCCAGGACCCCATAGTGCCAGATGAAGTACAAACACAGAACAAAAAAAAGTGGTCCCTGCCCCAAGGAGTGCAGCCAGATCTCTGTTCCCCATTGTTTTAGGTCTTCAATGATCCTTAGCCCTGCAGCAGCAGCAGCCCACCCTCTGTGCGCAGTGCTGCTGTGCAATCCATTCCCACGCCCCTTTCACTGCCTGCCTGCATTCGCTCCCTTCCTGTTTAATGTCGATATCCCTCTGCCGAGCACAGCTCCGCTGGCAGAAGCAAAGGGCCCTACAAGAAGCCTTGCTGCAGACACATACCTTTGGGTGGCTTTGAGCAGAGCCATTGCCAAGCGGATGCGATGCTCCCTGGGCAGCCCTGCCGCGGGGCGCGGATCCCCTCGAGCCGCTAGAACAGTAAAGAGCAGTCTCATGTAGGCCACTGACACGGCGGCACTGGCTCCCCGCGGAGCGATCAGAGCGCGACAGGGCTCCACCCACCTCAGCGCGCGGAACCCAGAGCCGCCCCGGGGCTGCTCTAGCTGGCGGCAGGCCCAGGCAGAGCCAGCCCGCCGGGAGGCAGAAATACCTGCGGCCCTGCCTCCTCAGCCTGGCCCTGCCTCCGCCCCAGGCGGGACGGCAGCGGGCGGGCCCGGTGCCCTGGAGCCGGCGGGGGGGGGGGGGGGGGGGGCGCCGACCGTGCGCAGCCGCAGAACTCGGAGCACCGCAGGAGCCGGGCTGGTTCCGCCCCCTCAGGCAACGCGCAAGGGGCGGGGCTTCCACTCCGCTCGCGCCTCAGGCGGCCTCGTTCTAACAACCAGACTACGCCCCCTGACTAGCGCTTATCTCCAGCCATTGGGACGTCATGGCCGCGCGGGTCGCGCACCGATGACATCATCAGGGCGACGGTTCCCCTCGTCGTAGTGGCATACGGAGCCGTACATTTTACGACAATGCCGGAAAAGAAAGAGTCACCTCTCACCTGCCGGGTCTGTGGTAGGTCCCTGCGCCCCGCCGATGTGCGCGTCCGGCAGCCCCCTCGCCACAGGGCAGCGAGAGACGGCACTAGAGTCCCCGACGCGAGCCGATGAGCCATTCCCCACTGCTGTGCTGCGCCTTGACGCGCATGCGCAGAGTTCACTCCCGCGAAGTGTGTATGCACATGCGCCTTGCCCCTCGTCCCGGGCGGAAGCGCCTGACGCGAGGGGGCGGGACAAGGAAAGGCGCCGCCGGGCTCCCAGCGAGACATTCCGGGTAGGGACGAGCGCTCGGCCTTTGGTTCCGGGCTGACCACGGCTCCGTGTTTCCTGTGACCCCAGAGCGGCCTCCCAGCGCAGGGACAATAGGCGGTGGGAGTCCAGTGTGGATACTCCCGCCCCATGTCTGCAGTGTGTGTGTGTGGGGGGGTGTTTACAGCCCTGGAGACGGACCCCAGCTAGCGCCCCCCCCCCCGTCTGCAGTGCAGTGAGGTGGGGGCTGCAGCCCTGGAGACTGACCCCAGCTAGCTCCCCCCGTCTGTACTGCAGTGGGGTGGGGGCTGCAGGCCTGGAGACTGACCCCAGCTAGCCCCCCCCTGATGTCTGCAGTGCATGAGGTGGGGGCTGCAGCCCTGGAGACTGACCCCAGCTAGCTCCTACAGTGCTCCTAGGCTTCTCTGCAAAGGTATAGTGGGCCAAGAACTAAGCTTTCATTTCTACTACAACTTACACCGTAGCTGCAGGGGCCTGGGCTCACCCCACCACTGCATCCCCAGCGTGGGCTTGTACTGGGTGGTAGGTCACCAAACCCAGCCAAGCTATTCCCCTCATTGGTCCCAGTCTGGCCCATGCCCATGTGGGAAGCTCTGTTAATCTGTGTCCCAGCACATGCTGAGGCAGGCTTTAGCCTTTAATTCATTAGCAACTGGACTTTCCTCCCCAGGCTGCAGTGCAACAGGTTCAGTAATGACAGACCCAACAGCAGCAGGTAACCTCAGTGACCCCGTTTGGCCTGATCCCCACCGCCCCCTCCTTCAACAAACGAGCAATGACAACACTCCATTAAAATGATCCAGTACAGTGGTTTATTGAATCAATACCATTGTACCTTAGATTCCTGTGCTGTGATCCCCCATTCCTCCTCCTGGCTACAGCCACCAAGGTGTGGTGTAACCACATCCTCAGAGGTTTTGTTTTTGTCATTCACACTTTGCAAACTGAAAACTTTTGGTCCTGGTTCTGTCCTCTCTTGCTGTGCAGATTAGAGGGCAGCTGTGTCAGCTAAAGTTTTATTCTCATTATGAAGGGACCCCTTGACAGAAGGGCAGGCATGGCAAGGAAGCAGACTGCCCTGTAAGAGGGTATGTTCACAGTGTAGCTAGAAACATGCCTCCAATGCTGGACAGACACATACTAGCTCTGCTTGAGCTACCTGCTAAAGAGAGTAGTGTGGCATGGCCTAGCTCAGGGGTTGGCAGCTTTTGGCACCCAGCCCGTCAGGGTAAAGTCGCTGGCGGGCTGGTTTGTCTATCTGGAGCGTCCGCAGGCACGGAGCCCCGCAGCTTCCATGGGCTGTGGTTCGCCATTCCTGGCCAAAGGCAGCTGTGGGAAGCAGTGGCTAGCACATCCCTCAGTCCACACCGCTTCCCACACACACCCCCATTGGCTAGGAACTGCGAACCACAGCCTGTGGGAGCTCCATGCCTGCAGATGCTCCAGATGAACAAACCAGCCCGGCCCACCAGTGGCTTTATCCTGATGGGCTGGGTGCCAAAGGTTGCCAGCCAATGAGCTCAGAGCTGCAAGAAGGGCAGATATGCTTGTCCTCATCTGGCCAGCCCATGCCATAACACTGACAACGCTATTTTTAGCCCAGTAGCTCAAGCAGAACCAGCTGTATCTGGGAGGTACACTCCCAGCTGCTATGCAGATAGCCACTTCCCCTGTCTTTTCCCTTCCAGATACAGGCAAGAATCATGCCATCTGTTCTGTCTGTGGTATCTTTCCCATGGGTGGTTTATGCTACTCGAAGCAGCCCCAGAGTTACAGACTCCAAGGGTCTGGTAACAACACACACACACAGACTGAATTACAGGGATTTGCCTGCCGCTCAGGTGCAACACGGCAGCTGCTGCAGTCACTCTTTCCAAGGTGCATTTAATAAAGGCCATAGAGCAGCTAGCCTAGGTCCTAGACTGTCTCTCATCACAGGTGCAACAGTGCTGGGTCTGATAAACACATGGCAGTCGGGTTATACATGATACCGCCTGGAAGATGATGGTCTGAGAACAGGTGGGAATTGCGCCCTTCCTCTGGGACTGCCCATCCTGCCATAGACTAGCACGTGTGGCCACACCTGTGGCATATGCTGCTTGTCAGGATTCTACAAGCGTGTGGACCAGCAGGTTCAGCAAGTGCTCTTCCATGCCTAGGCAAGGATGTAAAACACGCTCACGCTGCTAGTCCTGCCCTCTGAACTGTGGGGAGGGGGCCGGGGGAACATTCTCTTAAGACCTTGTTATTGCAAGATTAGGAACTAAACTTTAAAAAAACAACCACCTCACCCCAGCTTCACAACGATCCCTGCCTACCTGGAGCCTGCCATCTGAATCTCTCACCCATACAGGCAAACAAAGTGTTTCTAGAATCCAAGAAAAAGATCCACCTGTAAGTCAGGGACTTAGAGGGTAAACAATGATTCTATAGCAAGGTGTGTTATTTCTACTCAAAGAGAGCCACCGTACACGTCTGTACAGAAATTAAAGTGCTCACGCTAGTGTTCATGCATTGGTGCACACCCGCCCTGGCAGACTAGCCATTAAACATAAAACCATTCGGAGAAGATTGAAGCAGCAGCTCACTTTTTGAGGAGTGTCCCAGACACGTGGCGGTTCATTTTAACTAAGAGACAAGGGCCAGTTTTCTCCAAGCGCTCGCCTCTGCTCAGAGCCCAGGACAGGGATGTTTCAGCCTAGCAGGTGAAAGTTACGAACACCCGAAGAGGGAGTTAGAGTTGAAGGGCCTGGGGCATGACAACCACACCAAACCCAGAGTATCCAACACCCGCACTGCGAAGGGGAACCAGAGGCTGAGTTAATACTAGTGTGACGTGGGAGGGTTTCAATGTGTAACAGTCCTGAGCGGGATGCGGTCGAAGGAGGAGAAATTTCATCCCAGAAATTTCATCCGAGAAAGAAATGAAATGAGTGAAAACCGAGCATGGGGTTAACAATCCCAGCGTTTGCTAACAGCAAACACCATGAGCCCAGCAGAGGCAGTTGGAAACTGGCAATAATGGCTCTCCCCACACTCCACTGGCTAAGGGGGTGAGGGTGCTCCCTTTGGCCCAGCTCGGTTCCCAGAGGGGTCTGACTGCTCGCCCCCGTTCAGCAGAGGTGGGGTTTCCATTCCAGCCTCCTGACTGGACTCCAGCTCTAAGCAAGAGCTCAGGGCCTCTGCTGGCTTCAGCCTGCCCTTACCACTGGGACTACAAACAAGGCCCTCATCCAAAGGGAGTGGAAATGGCCCAGCAGGGGAAACGCATCCTCTGGGAAATCAGGCGAGTGGGTTACAAACAGGTAGTGTGTGTTTCACTGGTTAGCCCGAGCGTTTCATACACAGCCCTCCCCCCGGTGGTGCAAGAGCCCCACCAAGATCAGCTGGAGCAGAACCCACAAGAGGAAAAGTGATTAGAACAAAACCTGCTAGTTCCCACTTCCCCCAGGGACAGAGACGGAGGGGCTCGGCCCTGCATACCCTGCAGCCCTGCTCCCCCCTCTGTAGAAAAAGGAAGACTAAAGGGATTAGTGCTCATTCCGTAGCTCTCCCCCAGAGCTCCATCACTGTCACTGCCCAAAGCCTGTGCACCTCCCTTGCCGGGCCCAGCAGCCTCGAGTCCTTGGTTCTGCCTGTTGAAAACACCCACGTCTGCCCTGCACTGGGGAGGTGGGATTGCAGCATGGGGAGACGGACCCCAGCTAGCTCCTAGCCCCCCACCCTGTCTAGCCCAGTAACAGCATGGAGGAGGCAAGAGGCAGCAGTGAGGGAGGGGGTGGGCGGCCCTGGTGCTCTCTCTTCCACCCAAACACCCTATGTATAGCAGTAGCCCCCACCCCAGTGCATTTTTAAATTCCAGGCCGTACCACTCAAAGGAGGGCCGGGGGTGTATGTGTGTGTGGGGGGGGGGCGGTTTAGAGTTCAAGGCTCGAGGGGCCCATCCCAGGTACTTTTTTATGTAAAGGGATGACTCTGAACGTCTCCTGCCTTTCCTGCCCCTGACGAGGGAGTGGCAGTTGCACTGCGGGAGACACAGGCTGGCAGTGGGGTCACTGACATGCCTGTAAGGGTGCAAGGTGGCACGGGAGACCAGTGCCACTCTGGGCTCCTGCAGCAGTCAGCCAGTGTATGGAGCCAGCGGACTGCGAGCCCTATGCTCCCAGCGCCGAGGAGAGATGCTGGCACTGCTCTGGGCACTGCCAGGCTGGGCACGGAAATAAATACAAGACTAAAGCAGCTAGACTCCAACCTGAGGCCCTGGCCTCTGAACGGCACAGGAGGGTCCTGGGAAAGGCCATGTAATGAGCAGCTCTACCTCAGCCCCAAACTCATTTCTGCGTCTCTCTCTTTAAAAAGCCAAAGAGGTGCCACCTGCATTCACAGGGAGCTGGAGGGAGCCAGTACCAGTAACAAGCTCCAGCCTGCAGCCCATGGCATTCGCGTCCTCCCTCAGCAGAGGGCATGCCCCCACGGCTCAGGCTCTGAGGAGGCCAGTGAGATCAGCCTAGCGAGGCTGAGAACCGAGTGCGAACCATTCCACCAGCCCACACTGGTTTGCCCCAGCCTCTGAGCCTCACTCCGGCCCTGCAGAGCCCGTGGACAGGAGAGGGACATGCCAGCTCGATGGCCCGGCCCAGCCGGGGCTGAGTGCTGCCGGAGAGGATGGGGACATGATGTGCACACTTGTCTCCAAGGGACCAGCCTGAGTCTCACACGCCACAGGCCCCTCGCCAGCTAGGCCACGGCCAGACACCTCCAGAGGAGGCTCCCTGGGCCCACCCCCGAAGCCAGCCCGGCCATTCAGAGGCCAGACCAACGTGGCCCTTTAGACGCAAATGCACCAACCGGAGAGCACCGAGCAGCTGGCAGAGGGAGCGCTGTAACGCCAACGGAGACTGGCACGCCGGCCCATGCCAGGAGGCTTGCTGGGGCGCAGAGGCGGCGTTAGAAAAGGACATATCCAAAGGAGGGGTTAGAGCCGTGATCAGCGTGGGAGGAGAACACAGCAGCTCTTCCTTATCACAGCCACCTCCCTCTTCTCCCCACTCGGCCCGGGGCCAGCAAGTACCTGCAGCAGGGAACTCAGCACAGGCCGGGGGCAAACCACCTGCAAGTGGCAAAGCCCTGGAATGCCCCTGCTCCAGGCTGATCTCATGTCCCCCTTTGTCAGTGAGTCAGGGACACCAGGCTCCTCCTTTCCCCAGGGATTCCTGCACCGTCACCCCTGCTAACACCTGCCACAGCACGGGGCATGTGCCCTGCTTCACTGCACAGCTGCAAGGCAGAGCAGCAAGAGGCAGAGGCTGGCTGGGACAGTGAGAGACCCCCAGTAGCTCCTGCCACTCCATTACGCTCAGCCCCAGCCCAGGGAGTTCTCAGAGCTGGGTTCAGAATCTGCTGAGCTGGCTCCCAACAACAGGCAGCGTGCTGGGCTGGTCCCAGAGCAAAGCACTCGTTCGGGCCTGTACAGCACCTTGCTCCCTGGCCCGGGGTCCACCCCCAGTGGCAGCTAGTTCAGATCTTGCAGCCCCAACGCTGCAGCCGCCCCCTCTGGAACGCCCAGTTCTCGCCAATGTTCTTTGGTGCTCAGGTCTGGCGGGAGCTGGGGGACCCTAGGCCTGCTCCTCTGCACTGGGACCTCGGAAGAGTGACTGCTTCCTCAGGCTGAGCCGGACACACCTGGGGCACGTGGTTGAGTTGTCATAGTAGCAGTCCCTGGAAACGAGGAGCAGGAAGGTTACCCCCATCGGCCCTGCCATCAGGAGTGTGGGGCTCAGGCCAGCCCTGCAGCCTCACCAGGCGCTCCTGTTGGCAAGGAGCTGCATGCCCCCCCAAGTTCACAGCCAGTGCCCCCCAAGCTCTGGGAGCCACCCACAGTGCCCTGCTCGCCCAGGGAGACGTGTGCAGTGTCCAAGCTAGTGCCCAGCGCCAGGGGCGTGGCTGCAGCAGCCCAAGAGCCAGCAGACAGGTGCAGACCCACAGGAGAGGGCAACATGCCAGGGAGCAAGCCAAGTCCTCCAGGCAGCCCAGCCCAGCTCCATCCTCCCCCACCCCAGCACCGGAGAGGTCCAAGGTGCCACACTCGGGACCTGCTTCACCCAACTGCGTGTGAACAGACTGGCCAGCCATGGCCACCACTGAGCCGAGTGCAGGGGCAGCATCCCAGGCACTGCCCAGCAGAAAGCAGGATCTCAGCCAGCAGCTTCACCTCCCCAGGGGCCAGTGCCAGGTTATGCCAGGCGCAGGGGCAGCCCAGTGCTGGTTCCTTGCAGTGCCACCTGAGGGCACCGTGGGGTCTGTCTCTGCGCCCGGCTCATTTCGCAGTCCTGCATATCTTGGGGCTCCCCCCACCCAGAGATCTCCCTGCTCTCCCTGACTGGGCCCCATGCTCCCATCCATGGCTGGCACAGAACGCCATGGGGGCTGACATGTGGCCCCAGGCTCCTCCCCACCCACCTGTGGAAGACAGCAGAGCAGTCCGTGCACACCGACGTGTGGCTGTCGAACGGGAAGAGCACGTCCCCTTCTTTGCAGAGCTCACACACAAAGCCCTTTGCCTGGCACCGCTGGAGACAAGAGTGAAGATTGCTGAGCCCTGTGCAGTGCATTCCCCCATCCCCACCAGTGCTGGGATCCAGGCCCCCCCCCCAGAGCTGCTGGCTCCAGCAGATTGCACACTGGGGTGTCAGAGCCCTGGGGCCCGACTGCTTCCAGGCCCTGCTCCTCCAGTCCTGTGTGCCCCATTCCCACCTCTGCTACCTGGGGGTTCAACAAATACATCAGGGCAGTGGCAATGGCACCTCCCCACACCCATCCCGGACTCAAAGGAGGAATTCCTCCCACCACATGTCCCAGGGTTGTTACTGGGGGAGGGCGGGGCCTGCCCCCCCCAACTCCCCTGTTTCCTAGGGGAGGGGTTTAGACACAAGCATTTGTCTAGCAATGAAGATGCAGAAATTAGAGTCTTTGCAAACATCCAGGGAGGACGGGCTGGAGTGGGGGGTTGCGGTCCCTCCGAGAGCTGATCCCCACCCAGCCCCACCTCACAGTCCAGCTTGATGTGCTTGGCGAAGAGGGTGTGGATCTCTGTTAAGGAGCAGCTGAGGCGCCCAGCCTGGATGTCGATCAGGTCCTGCAGCGAGTACATCTCGTCGTTCTCCACAAAGTGCTGCCGGTCCTGCAGCTGCAGGGGAAGAATCGTCAGACGCCGCCGCTCCCCAGCCACCCACCTGCCAAGGGGCCTTCCCCAGCTGGGGCTCAGATAGGGAGCAGAATCCAATGAAGCCCTGGCCAAGAGCTCTCCACCCTACTCTGTGGCTGGTCCAACATCACACACTGGGGTTCAACGTGCCCTTCCTCCCCGACCCGGGGCTCGACGCCAGCAGCCCAGTGAGTCTCCCAGGGTTCATGGCAGGCAGGTGCAAGAGCTGAAGTTCTACCGAGGACACAGGGTGATTGGGATAGAGGCCACCCAGACCATCGTCTGGGCTAGCGACGGCCATTGGACCCAGCCACCTCCTCCTCAGCTGGGCTTGCCACAGCCACTAGTGTGGCCTGAACGCCTCCCTCGTCCTCCCTCGGCACGTGGCTCCTGTCCCGGAGAGAGTCCATGTAACGTGCTGCTGTGCACCGCCTCGGGGGGGGGGGTCAGTCACAGATCCCCATGTGGCAGCATGCCTAAGAGGGGTCTCCACAGCAGCCACAGGCGCCAGAGCTTCGGGGCTGGGACAATCACGCCCATGGATTCTGGGCTTGGCCCGTGTGACGCTGACCCCACAGCTCCCCTGCCCTCATGGGACAACAAGGCAGAGCTGATCCCAGACAGGGATGGGTTAACGGATCTCAGCCCCAGGAGGTGGACAGTGCCATGCCCCTCAGGTGTCACCTTTTGGGCTGGAGCTGCCCAGGCATGGCCCGTCACTGGGCACCAGATGGGCACAGGTGGAAGATCTGTACTCTGCCGGGGAGTGGCACAACTGGCTTCATGAGCTCAGGGGTTCAGCTCCCTCCCCATCCCAGCACACTCGCTCGCACACACGGTCCCCGCACAGCGGCTCCTCCCCGTGCAGACACCCCCGCACCTGAAGCAGCAGACGAGCCTCCATGGCCTCTTTGCAGGTGATGAAGTAGGGCTTCATGAGCAGGATATCCTGGCGCAGCTTCTGCAGGGAGAGGGGGCAGGTGAGGCTCAGGGAATAGGGCCTGCCCAGCTAGCCCAGCATCCTGCCCAACAGCAACCAGACACCTCCCAGTGAAGCGCAAGGGCCCTGCAATAGCAGGTGTGGGATAATCTGCCCTCTGGCCCCAGTATCGAGGGGTGAGAAATCGGGTGGGCAAGTACAACTCTGTACAAGCACCGAGAGAAGGGGGCATGAGTGGGAGCTGCTCCTGGCCCAGCCCAGAGCTGGAAGCCCCAGGGAACTCCCTCACACTAGGGGACGAACATGCTCACAAGCCAGTCTGGGGATGTGACCCCAGCCCTTAGAACCAGGGGCACGAGCCCCAAGCAGAGCCCAGCCAAGCGGATGCAGGCACTTACCCGGATCTCCACCAGCTCCTCCACGTAGTTAAAGAGAAGGGGGTTGATTTCCCGCAGCTTGAGCACTGGCCGCGACACCATCAGGGCAAGGTAACGCATGCTGCAGCGGGAGACCTGGGCCCGGAGAACACAGCGCCGTTATTAACCAGGGGCAGGCGGCAGCACCGCCTTGTGCCAGGGGCCCCCGCTGCCACCCCAGGGACAGCACTGAGTGTAAACAGCACATGGTTCGTGGAGGGGCCCTCCAGGCCCATGTGATTAGCACAGAGTGGTTTGCGGGGCTGCTGGGCACGGTCCCTCCATGCTGACCAGCAGTTCTGGTAAGTAAAGGACATGAGGGCCAGGGAGGGGGTCTGCAGCCCATTCCGGGAAGGGGGAGGGCCAGGGCCCTGCTGTGCTGACACATCTGAGAAAACCAGCCCAACTCCTGCGCTGTACACGGACCCCATCTCTCGTGGGTCACCAGGGAACCATCTCCTAGGGCTGGGCCCAGATTTAAATGAACCCCTGCAGGCCCCGGGCTCACATCGCAGGCCCCCAGGTGCAGATGGGAACTAGCTTTGCGCTCCGCCAGCCAAGGCTGGAACGGACGCTGCTGGCCAAAGGTGAAAGGCTCCATGTCCCATCCCCCAGCCTGTGCCCTGACTTGCCTCAGGGTAGCTGAGCCTCAGTGCTCCCTAGCATCACCTCCCGCCCTGCCCCTGGGGCTGCCCTGCCGGCACGCTCACCTTGCGGGGTTCAAAGTCCCAGTTGTGGATGACACGGGCTGGGATGACGGCCAGGTCGTTCCAGTGGCAGTTTCCGCAGTAGTACAGGCCAGTGTAGTCGCACTGCCTGGCCTCGCTGGGCATGCCCCCTGCATGGGACACGGGGCTGTCAGCCCCATCATGCCAGGAACAGCCCCAGGGCCCCAGCCCTGCTAGGTCCCCCATCCCAATCCCTCCCAGACCCAGCAGGGGTCTCTGCTCTCACCCGCCAGGGCAGTACCTGCTGCTCCCCTTAGCCGTGAGGCTGCAGAGTCTCCCAACACCAAGCCAGTGCCAAGCCCTGCACCTGGGGAGGCTGGGTGAGTGCCACCGACCCTGTCCTGCACTTGGGAGACTGAGGCTCGGAGAGG
This sequence comes from Gopherus evgoodei, assembly GCF_007399415.2. Classification (NCBI taxonomy): domain Eukaryota; kingdom Metazoa; phylum Chordata; order Testudines; family Testudinidae; genus Gopherus; species Gopherus evgoodei. Next base: position 41,034,566 of record NC_044333.1, on the reverse strand, counting down.
GGAAGTGACTCACCCATAAGTGCACAGTGAGCCAGGGCAGAGTCAGGACCAGACTCCACGTGTCCTGATGCCAAGGCCTTTGCCCATATCTCTGCTGTCATCTCCTTCCACTCAGTGCTCAGCCCATGCTCCCTTCACTCCATATACCCAGAGCAACCTCCAGCCACACCCCTGCAGAAGCCCCACCCCAGGGATGCCAAGAGTGGGCTGAGCACAGACCTGGGAGCCATGAACTCCCGAGATCTAATCCCAGCTGAGCTCTGCTCCCTCCATGTTCTGTGCTCCAGCCTGCTCACACACATGGCAGGGTGACCCCACTGATGCGTTGGCTGTGTGCACCCAGGCCAGAGGGATTGCCCCCGTCCCGCTAATGGAGCTGTGCTTCAGCATGAACAGGAAGGTGCCCAGGACGTGGCTTCCGGTCCCAGCACTCGCAGGCTGGTAATTGCAAGGGTTAATGGCTATCCCTGGCCACGCCTCAGCCCCAGCATCCTCTCCCGTGCAGGTGGCACTTACGGAGGGAGATGGGCGCCCGGCACTCTGCACAGCGGTAATCCTGGCTGTCCAGGCCTGTCTCGGGGCAGATGCTCAGCTCATACTCGGCCTGGTGGCTGACCTTGGACCTCACGCAGGGCTTGGAGATGAGGTTCAGGCACTTGCTGTGACAGCGATAGTAACACCCTGGGGAGGACACAGCACAGAGACGCAGGAGTCACCCGCCTGGCCAAGCCTTCCCGTGGCTTCAGCCTGACCCGGCTGGGGAGCACCCAGGCCTCTTGCCAACACTCACACGACACTCAGAACTGGCCCAGCCCTATTCCGCACGGCAGGGAAAGGCTCAGAGCAAAGCGGGTGGCAGCAGAGAAGTGACTGGGACATTTATGCCATCAGGGGTCTGCACTCCTGTCTGTGCAGGACCCAGGTGACCAGCAGAGCCACCCACTCATCCCGACCCATCCCGGGGGCTCTGCCGCCTCCCGTGTGCCCTGCAGCCCAGCCTGAGAGGGAAGCTTTGGCTGAGCTCCGGGGATCAGCCCCACCGGGAAGGAGAACAAGCCTTCATCCTACCCCAGGCTGGGGAGCAGGGAGGCGCTGCCTTGGCAGGGCTGGCTGCTCACCTGTGCAGGTGTACCAGATCTGAATCAGGCCCCAGATGATGGCGTTGCACTTGTCACATGTCTGCTTGACGCTCTTACTCTTCTCCTTGTAGAAGCGATGTTCCAGGAGCACCCGGATGTTGGGCTCGTCTTCGCTGGGGTCCTGCAGCACAGACAGATGGCTAGAGCAGGGCTGAGCCTGGGAGACATTCCCCTCCTTTGCACCGAAAGCCTGGCCACCACCTCCTGTGAGCACTGCTGCTAACACCCCGGAGTGGGGGCCCCCGCTCCCTGCCTGGGCTGCGGAACCTCAGAATCCCGGTCAGTGCTGCCCGGGCCCTCATTGGCAAGTCAGCAGGAAGGCCCAGGCACCTGGCACAGAGCGGGGGATCCTGTCCTTTGCTATCTGGGTGGGCTGTTCTGTGCTCACACAGCTGAGGCCTCAGCTAGCAGAGCCACTAGCCGGCTGCAGCCACCACCCCATGCCCAGCCCCCGTGCCACACCTTCAGCTCCTGGAGTTTCAGGCGCAGGTGGATGAGCCTCACCACAGCGTCTTTCTGCCTCTCCGAGTGCTCAGGGAGCTCCAGGATCACCTGCTTGCACTCCTCGATTGCCTGCCGCAGCTGCTGGATGTCTGAGGCCAGGAACAAGCCCTGCAGGCAAGAGATGGGCAACGCCGGTGAGCAGCACTGCCCCTGCTGGGCTCAGGCACGGTGCCGTCCCCATCCCAGGCACAGAGACTTCCCAGATTGCCCCTTCTGGGCCAAGGAACACCTCACCACAAGTCCTCCAGTCCCTGCCAGCCCCAACCTTCACCCAGCCGCCCCCGGGAGTCACTCACCACAGCCCCTCCAGTCGCTGCCAGCCCCAACCTACACCCAGCCGCCCCCGGGAGTCACTCACCACAGCCCCTCCAGTCCCTGCCAGCCCCAACCTTCACCCAGCCGCCCCTGGGAGTCACTCACCACAGCCCCTCCAGTCCCTGCCAGCCCCAACCTTCACCCAGCCGCCCCCGGGAGTCACTCACCACAGCCCCTCCAGTCGCTGCCAGCCCCAACCTACACCCAGCCGCCCCCGGAGTCACTCACCACAGCCCCTCCAGTCACTGCCAGCCCCAACCTTCACCCAGCCGCCCCCGGGAGTCACTCACCACAGCCCCTCCAGTCACTGCCAGCCCCAACCTACACCCAGCCGCCCCCGGGAGTCACTCACCGCAGCCCCTCCAGTCACTGCCAGTCCCAACCTTCACCCAGCCGCCCCCGGGAGTCACTCACCACAGCCCCTCCAGTCGCTGCCAGCCCCAACCTTCACCCAGCCGCCCCCGGGAGTCACTCACCACAGCCCCTCCAGTCGCTGCCAGCCCCAACCTTCACCCAGCCGCCCCCGGGAGTCACTCACCACAGCCCCTCCAGTCGCTGCCAGCCCCAACCTTCACCCAGCCGCCCCCGGGAGTCACTCACCACAGCCCCTCCAGTCACTGCCAGTCCCAACCTTCACCCAGCCGCCCCCGGGAGTCACTCACCACAGCCCCTCCAGTCGCTGCCAGCCCCAACCTACACCCAGCCGCCCCCGGGAGTCACTCACCACAGCCCCTCCAGTCGCTGCCAGCCCCAACCTTCACCCAGCCGCGCCCGGGAGTCACTCACCACAGCCCCTCCAGTCACTGCCAGTCCCAACCTTCACCCAGCCGCCCCTGGGAGTCACTCACCACAGCCCCTCCAGTCCCTGCCAGCCCCAACCTTCACCCAGCCGCCCCCGGAGTCACTCACCACAGCCCCTCCAGTCGCTGCCAGCCCCAACCTTCACCCAGCCGCCCCTGGGAGTCACTCACCACAGCCCCTCCAGTCCCTGCCAGCCCCAACCTTCACCCAGCCGCCCCCGGGAGTCACTCACCACAGCCCCTCCAGTCGCTGCCAGCCCCAACCTTCACCCAGCCGCCCCCAGGAGTCACTCACCACAGCCCCTCCAGTCGCTGCCAGCCCCAACCTTCACCCAGCCGCCCCCGGGAGTCACTCACCACAGCCCCTCCAGTCACTGCCAGTCCCAACCTTCACCCAGCCGCCCCTGGGAGTCACTCACCACAGCCCCTCCAGTCCCTGCCAGCCCCAACCTTCACCCAGCCGCCCCCGGGAGTCACTCACCACAGCCCCTCCAGTCGCTGCCAGCCCCAACCTTCACCCAGCCGCCCCCGGGAGTCACTCACCACAGCCCCTCCAGTCGCTGCCAGCCCCAACCTTCACCCAGCCGCCCCCGGGAGTCACTCACCACAGCCCCTCCAGTCGCTGCCAGCCCCAACCTTCACCCAGCCGCCCCCGGAGTCACTCACCACAGCCCCTCCAGTCGCTGCCAGCCCCAACCTTCACCCAGCCGCCCCCGGAGTCACTCACCACAGCCCCTCCAGTCGCTGCCAGCCCCAACCTTCACCCAGCCGCCCCCGGGAGTCACTCACCACAGCCCCTCCAGTCGCTGCCAGCCCCAACCTTCACCCAGCCGCCCCCGGGAGTCACTCACCGCAGCCCCTCCAGTCACTGCCAGCCCCAACCTTCACCCAGCCGCCCCCGGGAGTCACTCACCACAGCCCCTCCAGTCACTGCCAGCCCCAACCTTCACCCAGCCGCGCCCGGGAGTCACTCACCACAGCCCCTCCAGTCACTGCCAGCCCCAACCTTCACCCAGCCGCCCCCGGGAGTCACTCACCACAGCCCCTCCAGTCGCTGCCAGCCCCAACCTACACCCAGCCGCCCCCAGGAGTCACTCACCACAGGGCGGGAGAAGTGGTCCTCTGCCAGCCCCAAGTCCATCACGCGCTCCGAGCACTGGAACCCGGGGTCCCCGTGGGAGAGCCCCAGCAGCGAGTCTGCAACAAGCAGAGACATATGGAGAGGGAAGGGAGACACCCCCTCCCCACCACCACGATATGGTCTCAGCTCAGCTCCAGGGCAAGCGCCAGACTCAGCCCCTGCATAACATGTGCACCGTTGCCCCTGGAATCCCCTCAGCACTGAATGGTGAGGGGCACTGGGAGGGGGCAGCTCTGGGCACCAGGTCCGAGGAGCAGCAGCACTTAGCAACACCTCCCAGGAGCACACCCCAAATCCTGGGGACACAGGAGAGGTGTCACTCGAGGCCTGCCCCTGCACAGACCTTCCCAACTGAACATCTACAGCAGAATACGGGTGGGTCCCCTCCCCACACAGCCACGCTCAGCACCCAGACATGCTGGGAAAGCGCTTTCCCATCTCACTTCGCAGCCTCCCTGCCCCAGAGAGAATGACTGGCTGCGGCAGGTGCAAGATCTACCAATGCTCAGAACTTCACAGCTTCCATGCACAAGTCACCTGGCCACGCAGCCAGCGGGTGGATGAGCCGGGGTTAGAACCAGAAGTCCCTAGAGCCCAGGCTGCCTTTCTGGGAGTCTGCCTGGTGTGGAGAGGCCACCTGGTCCACAACCCCCTTATGCTGGGGGAATCTAGTGTCCTCTCCCCACCCCTCCAGGGTGTGGGGAAAGCATTCCAGATAAAGGCACTTAGGTATCCGGCAGCCCAGGGACTGGGCAGGAAATTGGCTTGCAGGGACCCGGTGGGGGAGGACTGGGGTCAGAGGGGGCCCCCACCCCTTTAGTTGTGGCTCTCAGCACCAGCCCCTGGTCACTGCATGCTCCCCCGCAGCAGGTCGACATGCGCCCCCCCAGCATGGGCGAGGGAACCCCACACTAACCTCGACAAGAAAGGTCGTCCCCAGCCTCCTGGTCATGCTGGCCTTGCCCCAGCTGCTTGTTGAAGGGGTTGAGGTGGGCCTGTCGGAACCGGACCAGCTTCTCATCACATTCCATAGCAGGCCAACCTGCCGGATCACGCAGAGGTGAAGGGAGCAGTGCGCGCCAGAGCCAACGCCAGGGCACGTCACCTGCCCCAGGTGCTCACCCGTCTCTGCCGGTGACACTAGAGCAGGGCAACAGGCTAGAGCTGGCAATGCCTGATCTTTCCCTCCCACAGCCCAGCCCAGCCCAGCCCAGGCAGCTTCCACTTAAAACTGGAATCGATGGATCATTTTCCCCAGCCACTACCGAGCAGTATCACCCGCTGCTCACAAGCTCTGCGGGGTTTGTGCTCTACAGCGGAGGAGGTAGAAAAACCAGTCTATCCACCTGCCTGTGTCACCAGAACAGCTTCCAGCCAAGTCAGCCAGACACCTGGGAGCCCGGCACGTGGCACCCCATCATTAGAGCATGCACCCCAGCTCCGGCCAGCTGGAGTTACCACCACCACCAATGGCACTCTACAAACGTGTGCTGACAGTGCTTCCCGTCCCAGCAGAAGAGCTCATTGTGCTAGACGCAGGACATATACCTAGCAAGGGCCTGCCCTGAGGAGCATACAGACATATTCACCCCCTTTTACAGATGGGGAATTGAGGCACAGAGACGAAGTGACTGGGCCAGGGTTCCACAGGCCAAGAATTAAACCCCACTCCCAAGTCCCAGTCCAGTGCTGTACCGACATGGCCAGCCTTCCTCTGATGGCCAGGTGTACACTCCAAAGACTGATGTTGCTGGGTTGACCTCTCAGGGGGAAAAAATACACCCCCTGTGCGACAAAGCTAAGCCGAGCTAGGCACCGGCGCAGAGAGTGCTGGGTTGACAGAAGAATTCTTCCATCCACCTAGCTCCTGCCTCTCAGGGAGGTGGACTGACCCTGCCGACAGCGGCTGGAGCCAGCATCTATGCTGCAGACTAGCCCTTAGTCACACAGAAAAACGCCACATTTCTGGAGAAGCGTCCTTGAGCATCTTCTCCTCGGGCAAGTACTGGCTTCTGGTGTTCTGGGAGGGTCTTAACCTAGCAACGCAATTACAATTGGACACAGCTGGGGAGTGCTGTTAACATCTCAGCGTGCTGCACAGACAGAATGTGCAGTCTCTCACCCCACCACTGCCACCCCCAAGACATGTGAAAAATCCAGAGAGCTCCTTGTGTTACCTGCTGCACAGACATCACAGACATCAGGGCCCACCACCCCAGGGCCCTGCAAGCCCTAGATGGGATACAGTGCGCCCCTGTAAGGCAAACACACCAGTGGGGCTCAGCCCCATATTCCATCACTACCCTTGGTGTCCCCCAGCCAGTTCTCTCTACTGGCTACCACACACAAAGCTTCCAACTGCCTTGTCTTCAGGGTTTACCTCACATCAGCTCAGCCAAGCTCCGTGCAGGGTCTTTGTGGCTAGTGAAGACAAGGCTGTGTGTAGGGAATGGCCAAGTGGACTCTGAGCAGCCTGCCTCATTCAGTACCAGACGCCCCACAGAGAGGTTCATGGTGGACAAATACAGAACAGTGCAGCTCCTACGCAGCCCCTGCATTACCCTGCTCAGTCTGGTAGGGGGTGATTTGTACAGATACAGTCATAAGGGTAAACCCCTTGTGTGGGCTCAGTTCTACTAGTGTAAAGTGCTCACCAGGATAGCTACTCTCATACAGGAGGGGGAATAAGCAGATTAGCAGCTGCACCGATTAACTCAGCTGACATCGTTATGAGCGGTACAACTTTTGGGTTTCCGTTTGTCCTCGTGGCCAGAAACAGAAGAATGTGTGTTCCTGCCAGGGATTTTTTTCTTTCAAGAGGGTTGTGCAGCGTAGCTGTGGCTATTTCCCTACTGGTCTGTATCGAGCTGAGCACACAGCTGGTGCTACAATCCTAATAATGCTCTTTACTGAGTGAACTGTCTGACCATTCGACAACAATTCTAGAGTGATCAGCTTCACTTCCTAGTTCTCATGAATTAGCCTGACATCCAAAAGGGAAATTTAAATGCAGGAAAACTGCTTTGCCTACAGTTATGTTGAAATAGCTGCTTAATTTCCAGAAACCATTTCTGATCCCATTTAATGAAGAGACACTGTCAGGATCAGTCTGGCCTCCAATTTTAATACTGTAAACAAACAGAGACAGCCACACACAAGCTTTTCCCAAACCCATGACGCACACAGAAACACGTGTCTCTATTCAAAACTCCAGTGTGAGCAGTTATTTTTTCAGAACCATTCCCCTGCCATCTGACATCCAAACAATTCAGCACCCAGACCTGAGAGAGACTGAGTTTCACTGTGCAATGCCAGAGATGAGCACAGAGGAAGCAGAAACTTGCTAAGGAAAGGGATTCATTATTTGCCTACTTCCACTTTCAAAAATCCACACTTCATTGACAGCATGGGGAAGGAACTTGGTTTACAACAGGTGTGTTTTTAAGTTGCAATCCCACCCTAGTGCCTAGGCAGCTTCGTTCCAATGAATACACTAGCTAGATTTAGGCTCGAAATAAAGCATTTTAGGCCCTTCAATAGAAGGCTCTTGAAAAACATCAACAGTGGAGCCTAAAGCTAATTGTCACTCAAAGCCTAGTTGGTGGGCAGGGTGGGATTCAATGCTGTGCTGGGCTCTTTACTCACGGTGAATGTAGCTGGGTTTTGACAGTTTCCTGTGTGGGATTTCTGAAAGGATCGCTGTGCTGTTGTGACAAAATTGGAGCTGTGGTGCTATCCACACATCCAAATAAAACCACCACTAAGTTACTGCCCCTCCCTGCCTCCCACCTGCCCCCGGAGCTCCCACAGCCAGAGTGGGATGATAAACATGCTCAGTGGTTATATAGGGCAGGGTCGGCAACCTTTCAGAAGTGCTGTGCCGAGTCTCCATTTATTCACTCTAAGTTAAGGTTTTGCGTGCCAGTCATACATTTTAACCTTTTTAGAAGATCTCTTTCTATAAGTATTTCTGGTGTTCTGGAAGGGTCTTAACCTAGCAACGCAATTACAATCGGACACAGCTGGGGAGTGCTGTTACCATCTCAGCGTGCTGATACAACATACAACAATAGTTTAGTTATATATTATAAAGTAAATAAGGTTTCAAAATGTTTAAGAAGCTTCATTTAAAATTAAATTAAAATGCAGAGCCCCCTGGACTGGTGGCCAGGACCCACGCAGTGTGAGTGCCACGGAAAATCAGCTCGCGTGCCGCCGTCAGCACCCGTCGCATAGGTTGCCTACCCCGATCTAGGGCTTCGCAGCACAAGAACATTGCACCCACAGCAATAATGCTCTGAAGCCTGCCATGAGACAGGGCATTTTATAGATGGGAGACCAGCGAGGGGAAAGTGACTCACCAGGTGTCACCCAGCCAGAGCTAGGAGCAGGATGCAGATTTCTACAGTGGCCTAGAAATACTGCACAACCTGGTGGGGATGGGCACCGCAGAACACCAGGACCCACAGCGCTCAACCTGTGGCCCTCTGGGCTGGGGGCACAAGCTAGCACCTCCCAGTCCCTGCTGCCTCTAGCCTGGGGGCAGGCGGCTGGGAAGGATGCCTGGGCCTGCGGCATTCGCCAGAACCCCTCCCCGGCCCGTTTCTCGGAGTCGGGGGGCTGATCCCCAGGCTAGACTCAGGCGCCCTCTTCCCGTCCCCACGCAGGAGAGTGACAAGTGGGCCTTGAACACACTGCAGGTCTCCAAAGCGCCCCCAGCCAACCCCCCCCGCCCCAGGCCCGCGGCACCCGGGACAGCAGCGACCGCTCCCGAGCGGTTCCAGGGTCGGGCTCGGCCCGAGCCGCCACAAGACCCCACGTTTGGGAGGATGCGGCACTGGGGGGTCAGGGGGCTGGAGGCGAGCCCCGCCCCCCAAAGCCCGGCCGGGACGGGCAGGGGGCACCGCCCTGGAGACCCCACCCGGGCACAGCCGGCTCCGCTGCCGGCGGGGAGGGGCCGGGCCAGGCCAGGCTCGGCTCGGCTCGGCTCGGCTCGGCCCGGCCCTCACCTGCTCATGGCCTGCCGGGTCCGCAGCGCAGGGTCCGCCCGGCCCAGCACGACCCGCCGGGTCCGCAGCGCAGCGCAGCGCAGCCCAGCTGCCCCTGCTACATTGTTGCGAGCTCGGGCGCTGGGGCCGCAGAAGGCGGCGGAGGGGCCGCTGCTGCCCCCGCAGGCCGGGAGGACCGCGCGCCCCAGCCGAGCCCGCGGGAGCACGGGGGGGCCGGGCCCAGCCAGCGGCTCGGGCTTCCCTCGCGGGGACCCCACGGCCAGGCGTCCAGCAGCCCTGGCCAAGGCCGAGTCCCAGCAGCCGCCGAGCGCTCCCAGGGCTGGGCTGGGCTGGGCTCAGTGGGGCTGGAACCGTGTGTAGGGCGGGTGCCCAGAGCAGTGATTTTCCTCCCCCCAGTTTTGTGAACTAGTTTCTTGCCAAACCTGGTGGCTGAACTTTGCGACTTTGTCCTCACCCACAACTGTTTCACACGTAGGGACAACAGATACTGTCAGCGGCTCTGCTGTGCGTACCCGCCTGGCCCCACAGTATGCCAACCTCTTTACGGCTGACTTAGATCACCGCTTCCTCTGCTCTCGGCCCCTAGCACGCCTTCTCTCCTTGCGCTACGCTGACGACATCTCCATCATCTGGACTCATGGAAAAGAAGCCTTTGAGGAATTCCACCATGATTTCAACAATTTCCATACCACCATCAACCTCAGCCTGGACCAGGGGTCGGCAACCTCTGGCACATGGCTCGCTGGGCCAGTTTGTTTACCTGTCATGTCGGCAGGTTCGGCTGATTGCAGCTCCAGGCCAATGGGGGCTGCAGGAAGTGGCACGGGCTGAGGGATGTGCTGGCTGTGGCTTCCCGCCGCCCCCATTGGCCTGGAGCTGCAATCAGCCGAACCTGCCGATGTGGCAGGTAAACAAACTGCCCCAGCCTGCCAGGGTGCTTACCCTGGCGAACTGCTTGCTAGAGGTTGCTGATCCCTGGCCTAGACCAATCCACACAAGCGATCCATTTCCTTGACACTACTATGCTAATAAGCGATGGTCACATAAACACCACCCTATACCAGAAACCTACTGACCACTATACTTACCTACATGGCTCCAGCTTCCATCCGGGACACACCACACGATCCACTGTCTACAACCAAGCTCCAAGATACAACCGCATCTGCTCCAACCCCTCAGGCAGAGACAAACACCTAAAAGAGCTCTATCAAGCATTCTTACAACTACAATACCCACCTGCTGAAATGAAAAAAACAGATTGACAGAGCCAGAGGAGTACCCAGAAGTCACCTACTAGAAGACAGGCCCAACACAGAAAATAACAGAATGCCACTAGCCGTCACGTTCAGCCCCACTAATACCTCTTCAGCGCATCATCAAGGATCTACAACCTATCCTGAAAGATAATCCCTCATCACTCTTACAGATCTTGGGAGACAGGACAGTCCTTGCTTACAGACAGCCACCCAATCTGAAGCAAATACTCACCAGCAACCACACAACAAAAACACTAAGCCAGGAACCTATCCTTGCAACAAAGCCCGTTGCCAACTCTGTCCACATATCTATTCCAGTGACATCATCACAGGACCTAATCACATCACCCACGCCGTCAGGGGCTCGTTCACCTGCATATCTACCAACGTGGTATATTCCATCCTGTGCCAGCAATGCCCTCTGCCATGCACATTGGCCAAACCGGACAGTCGCTACGCAAAAGAATAAATGGACACAAATCTTGACATCAGGAATCATAACATTCAAAAAACAGTAGGAGAACACTTCAACCTCTCTGGCCATTCGTAACAGATTTAAAAGTGGCAATTTTGCAACAGAAAAGCTTAAAAAACAGACTCCAAGGAGAAACTGCTGAACTTGAATTAATACGCAAACTAGATACAATAAATGTAGGCTTAAATAGAGACTGGGAATGGCTGAGCCATTACACACGTTGAATCTACTTCCTCATGTTAAGTATCCTCACACCTTCTTGTCAAACGGTCTTAAATGGGCCATCTTGATTATCACTACAAAAGTTTTTTTTTCTCCTGCTGATAACTGCTCATCTTAATTAATTAACCTTTTAGAGTTGGTTGGGCAACTCCCACCTTTTCATGTTCTCTGTATGTATACCTATCTCCTCACTATATGTTCCATTCTATACATCTGATGAAGTGGGCTGTAAACGCTTATGCTCAAATAAATGTGTTAGTCTCTAAGGTGCCACAAGAACTCCTGTTCTTTTTGCGGATACAGACTAACATGGCTGCTACTCTGAAACATGTCAATTTAGTGACTGTTTGGAAATTTGAATTGAAATTGAAACATTAATACACACTTTAAAAGCATATACAGTGTATGATTGTCTCGGAGTCTCCGGGCAATGCTCTGGAACTGCTCCCCACAAAGCCAGTCAGGACTTTGGGGAGCCCCCTCTCCCTTGGAGCAGACTGTCTTCAGGGCAAGAAGCTCACACAGTTTCACCCCCTGGGTCTCTCTTAGGAGCATTCAGCATATGCCCCTCCGTGCACTTCCCACAGCGAGTCTGCCTTGGCAGGGTCCTGGGGAAGCCAGGGGGTCCTGCACCCCCACTTCGCAGTCAGACAGAACTCTTAGCCAGCCAGTAAAACAGAGGTTTATTTAGATGACAGGAACACAGTTCAAAACAGGTCTTGCTGGTACAGACAACAGGACCCGCTTTAGTTAGGTCCATCTGCGGCCCCAGGGAGGCTCCCCTCCATTTCCTAGTGAGCTTCCAAACTGAAAACTCCCCCGGTTTTTGTGTCCTTTGTTCAGTGTACCGGGCCTCCAACCCCCCTCCTGGGTTCTCAGGTTACATGCTCAGGTAACCTCCCTTCCCCAAGGCAGGCCATCCCAGCACAACTCCCCTGCAACCTTCCCAGGTCAATACTCCCCACTCAGCATTCACATAACACAGCACGAACATTCCTACTTTGTCACAGTGATAAAAGATGTGTATCTGGAAAAGTATAATAGATTTGAAAAGTATGAACATAGACTAGCTTCCTTATACAGCTGTTGTTTTTATGACAATGTCAGTGCATTAATTTCGGTGATGTTGGCCGACCTAATAATTTCAAATGATTTGTAAGCAAAGTCTAAATGAGCTCTCCCTGACAGCTAGTGATGAGCTGGGAGCTGGGGGCTGGGGGGAAAGGCTTCAGGACCAGACTGTATTTACATTCACTCCTAATCTACCTCGATATCCAGCAAACACAGCTGTGTTGCCCAAGTGATAGATTTTGGCAGGGGTTGGGTTACAAATCACTTGATGGTGGGAGGAATGGGGGATGAAATGTTCTTGTTGTATGAGTAAAGGGCAGTAGAACTGTACTTAGCCTGTGATGATTTGAAGGCATCAAGAGAGAGGGTGGGGACCTGTTCCTCTCCACTGTTTAAAGACAGAGCTAATTAGGCTCCATAGAGAGTCTTTTGTTCTGTTCAGTGACCACTGCAGCTGAAATCAGTGACAATCAGGTCTAAGTGCTTAGTCCTGTTGTGGGGACAGTGTTCCTGTGGGGACAGTGTTTTTGTGTAAGAGGCAGCCCAGACTGCGCTAGCAGCGAGCGAGGTTCCCCCACTGAGAGCTCAGCTGAAATCACTGAGAGCTGGTGGAACCTCAAGAGACCAACTCGCAGAGGTCACAGGGGCAGGTGGCAGCAGAAGGTGATGGCACAGGGCCATTGGCAACAGAGTGGTGGAGTGAACGGTGGCACAACGAACAGCCGTGGCCAGAGCGAACAGTGAGCAGCTGGAGGAACAAGGAAGGTGCCTTGTTGCCCCCCACCTGGGAGGTGTACTCACGTGAAAGCACCTCTGAACTCTGAGTCTCCACTGACCAAGGACAACACCGGTGAGTGGGGTGCGGTGGAGGGAAAAGCCAGGGGCACGTTAAATAAACGTTTGTTGGACTATATTTTAGTCACTTTGCTCCAAAATGCTAGATTTGTGACTGGTAATGGAAACTTAGATAAATATGTTTCCTAGTAGGCCAAGATTTTTAAAATGCATTATTTGCCAAGGTTGTTCTCTCACATCGTTGCTATCTTGAGAGGTCATTATGTTGGGGAGCTTCTGTACTAAACGTTTTTATTATTATAATAAATTTTTACATAAGAACGGTCATACTGGGTCAGACCAATGGTCCATATAGCCCAGTATCCTGTCTTCCAACAGTGGTCAAGGCCAGGTGCTTCAGAGGGAATTAATAGAACAGGAAATCATCAAGTGATCCATCCCCTGTTGCCCATTCCCAGCTTCTGGCAAACAGGCTAGGGACACTCAGAGCATGGTATTGCAGCCCTCCCCATCCTGGCTAAGAGCCACAGATGGACGTGTTCTCCAGGAATTTATCTAGTTCTTTTTTTTAATCCTGTAGTTTTGGTCTTCACAGCATCCCCTAGCAAAGAGTTCCCTGGGTTGACTTTAGGTTGTGTGAAGAAGTACTTCCTTTTGTTTTTAAAAAACCTACTGTCTATTAATTTCATTGGGTGACTGGTAGTTCTTGTGTTATGTGAAGGATTAAATAACACTTCCTTATTCACTTTCTTCACACCAGTCATGATTTTATAGACCTCTATCATATCCTCCCTTAGTCATCTCTTCTCTAAGCTGGAAATTCCCAGTCATTTTAATTTCGCCTCCTGTTTCATAACCCTAATAATTTTAGCTGCCCATCTGTGTACCTTTTCCATTTCCAGTATGTCTTTTTTGGGATGGGGTGACAGATCTGCACTCAGTGTTCAAGGTGTACACGTACCATGGATTTATATAGCGGCAATATGATGTTTTCTGTCTCATTATCTATCCCTTTCTTAATGATTCCCAACATTCTGTTCACTTTTTTTGACTGCTGCTGCACACTGAGTGGATGTTTTCAGAGAACTGTCCACAATGACTCCAAGATCTCTTTCTTGGGTGTAATAGCTAATTCAGACCCCATCATTTTATATGTATAGTTGGGATTATGTTTTCCAATGTGCATTTCTTTGCATTTATCAACATTGAATTTCATCTGCCATTTTGTTGCCCAGTCACTCGGTTTTGTGAGATCCCTTTGTAACTCTTCGCAGTCTGCCCGGGACTTAACTATCTTGAGCAGTTTTGTATCACCTGCACATTTCGCCATGTCACTGTTTACCCATCTTTCCAGATCATTTATGAATATGTTGAACAATAATGTTCCCAGTACTGACCCCTCAGGGATACCACTATTTCTCTCTCTCCATTCTGAAAACTGATCATTTATTCCTACCCTTTGTTTCCCATATTTTAACCAGTTACTGATCCATGAGAGGACTGCCCTCTTATCCCATGATGGCTTACTTTTCAAAAGTCAATTTAAATTAAATACATTTTTTTAAATATTTTTTTAGAAATCTAGACCTGTTTTGTGTTTTGGTGTAACTTGCATTATTCTAACAAAACATTTACTTTATTCATATCTTTTTTTATACTGTGTATCTCATCGGCCCTGACACCGCCCCCTGTAAATTCGAACACCCTCCCTAATTTCAATTCCTGGGGAAACCACCGGCTGAGAGCCACTGAACTAACTACCCCTGCATAGGATGGAAACCCCTTCAGGCCAGAGGGTGCGGCAGGGCAGCCCCCTAGTTCCAGCACCTCTGGCTGGACTGGGCGGGGACAGCTGCAGGACTGTCAGGCCCAGCGCACAAGGCCCCAGCGCCTCTTGCAAGGGAAACTAACTAGGTACCCAGGGCTCCCGGCCTTGCTGTGCACCTGCCCAGTGCACCGGGGGAACCGAGTCCAGACCCTCTGGCCTCTCCTGTGTCCTGGCAGCCTGCCCTGTCCTCAGAGAGCCCCTCCATGGCCCAGCAGCATCAGGCCCTGAGTTGCCCAGTAGAGCTGGTACCAGCTGGCAGGTTCTGCTCTCTGAGCTGTCACCCTCCAGCCTGGCGAGGGATCGGGCCCAGGGGCAGCATCTCCTGCTTCTCCCTGTGGTGGGTGGACCCTGGGCTTTGGTGCTGTAGCTAGAAGCCACCATGACGCCCCGCAGGGGGTCAATTCCTACCCCATCCCATGGGCTGCTCTGGAGACCTGCAGCCTGGGGGTCAGGAGCTAGGGCTGGAATAGCAGAATGGCTCAGCAGAGCAGCTGGACATGTTAGGTGCTGAGCACTGGACAATCTAACCCCACAGCTCCTTCCTCCACCCCCCTCTGTCTCGGCCCAGGCGCCTCTCCTCCAGCCCTGTTCCAGTGCTTGAGTATACCTAGCGGTGCTTTCTAGCACTCTCCCCAGTTCTCCTTTGGGGGATTCTTTCCCTTCTGTGTTCTCTCTCCCTCCTTTCCCCATCAGTCTCTCCCCACCGCTCCGCCGTCCCCTGAGCCCTTTCAGGACCAGGCCTGCTCCTCTGCCTCACCTGCAGGATGGTGTGTTCAGAGTGAGAGAGTGGCTGTGACCTTCCAAATGCAGGTCAACAGGCTGGGCTGGGCTCTTCTCAATTCATACTGCTCATCTGTTTGGGGATATTTAAGGCCCCATAAATTCATGGGTTTATCTGGGTTGCACTCAGCTGCAATTAGCTGGCTCATGTGTATTGCAGTGCTGCCCTCTACTGATTATTATCAGAACTGCTCAAGTGGTGTGTCATAGGCCAGATACATTAACAGCACATGAAGATTCTCCTTTAATGCAAATAGCATGGGGTTGTGCTTTGGAGGAGTAAAGCTCTGAGCTCTGACCCCACTGCTGCCATGAAATCCAGAGATCCCATAGAGAGCAGCCTCGCAACAAAGGAGAAGCCTGTGGATTTGTAGCAGTAACCCCAGGCAATCACACGCTTCGGCTCCCTGCCAGGCACGGCCATGTCTCCTTTGGTCCTGTTTGCCCTGACCCAGGCACACAGACACAACAGGCTTGGGTCCTCCTTCACCCCATGCCAGTCCCTGGTCAGGCTTCAGCTGGCAAAGTCGGCTCCTGGAGGTTTGAGGGCATAGAGATTTCTGGAGAAGAAGAGGCCACTCGGGCAGACAAGCTTTAGGCTTCTCTTCATCCAATTTCTCCAGTCAGCCCCCATCTCTCTAGGGGAGCTGGATGACAGGAATCAGAGGCTAATGGTTAAGACCCAGAACTGGGAGATTTGGGTTCTCTCCAAGGCTCTGCCACTGACTCACCGGGCGGCCTTGAAAATCCCGGCACCAGCTGTAAACCAGGGCTGGCAATACTGCCTGAGGGGAGCATTGTGGGCTTGACTTCGGGTCTGTAAAATGCTTTGCGGTCAACAGCAAAGTGGCACTAGAGAAATGCAAAGCTAATGAATATTCTTCTGAAGTGCCTGACAGTCTCAGGGCCACGCCCGGCTCACGTTCCTGGCCCGCTGCTTTGACCATCTCTCTCTCTTTCTCTCACACAAGTGCTGCCAGCCTCTGTCACTCATTTGGCTGCTTCTAGCAGCCCCTGGCACTTTCTGCCCGCTGCCCCATCCACCGAACGCTCTCCCCAAAGTAACCCCCAAAGCTGCTCCCTTCTCTTCTGTCAAACTTTCCTCAAGACCTGCTGCCATTGTTCTGTCTGCAGCACGTGGCCATGTGCCAGGGCCGGCCCGGAGAGCTCCAGGGAGCATTCAGCTCTCCTGTTTATGTGTGTCATCAGAACCCATTTTACTCAGCCTGAAAACCAGGGGCCTAGCTAGGCTGTGTCCCCACAGAGCCTCTCCCCACTGCCCTTCCCTTTCCTGTTTGTCACAACCCCGTGTCTGTCTTACAACAGATGTAACCTCATCTTGGGGGAAGGGACAGGCTCTCACCCTGTGTCTGTGCAGCACTGATCCCAGCTGAGGGCCCAGGGCCTCCCCTAAACAGGGCCCGATCCCGACGGTAAAGGGGTCTGGGGGGGGCATGTATTATATAAGGCTATTCCAGCTGGACTCCTGTAGCCCTTTTAAGACTAGGGAGCTCGTGCTGTTCTCAGTGGGGCCCACTGTCAGCAGTGTTTTCTGGGCCCCACGGTGAAAGGTGTTGAGTGTAGCAGCAATTTCTTGTCCAGGAGGGTCAGAGGCCCAGCAGCATTTAGGGTCAGACTTTCACACAAGGCAGGTGCCCATGAGCTAGCAGCAGTTCCTGACCACACACACATGGGTAATGTGGCCCACATGTGCACTGTCCCCCACACCACCTCTATCCTGACCTGAGTCACACACCCACTGGTACAGAGGCAGATTAAGGCTTTGTGGGGCCCTGGACTAGAGCAAGTGGGGGCATCCTCCCCACCTCTTCTGCCTGTGCCCTGCACCATTGGCCCCAGAGCTCCTCCAGTCCCTGGCCAGCAAGGTGAGCTCTCTCTCCATCTGGGCACTACCACATCCTGGCCCCAAACCAGGGCTGGGCGATACATGGCTCTCAGAACCACATGTGCCCACCTGTGCCATGCCTGGCTGAGGAAGGGTGCAGTCTGTGGCCCTGGAGAGCAGAGGGTTAACACTGCAGTACCTTGGAAAGGGGATAGGGTACTGTAAGTGAGGCCCAGCACTGGGCTACTTAGCTGGAGCCTCATCCAAGCCAGAGGCAGCAGTGCCCATGTCTCCCCAGGGTGCACCCTGCTGCAGATGGGAACTTGCTCCCTAAGCCAGCCGAGGAAATAAGAACCAGCGGCAGCTTCCCTCCCAGGAGACCATCCAGGGCAAGGCCTGCAGGACAGGACTGCTCCTACCTAGTCAGTGTGGGAGGTGAGGGCTACAGGCAAGAGAGGCAGGAGGCTGACGTGGCCTCTGCCTTTTGCCACAGACACCACCAGCCTCATCCCTCTGACCACCAGCAACCCCTCCACCACGATCAGCACCTTTACAGAGCACTGGTAAGCCAAGATTCTGCCATGCTCTCCACCCCAGGAGTGCCTCAGCCAGGTAGCTTCCTGCTGGCAGCTGGAGTATCGTCTCTGCCAGCGTTTGGACCCAAGACTTCATTGTGGTTCTACCCTAGGAGGCCACTGAAATCCAAACAGCTTTCGGCTGAGGGGCAGAGTAGGAAGCTTGAAACATGAAAGGCACCTGCAGGGGGGTGCACGCAGACTTGCAAAGTCATCCATTGTCTAAAGGGAAAGCTGGAGAGATGGTGGCAACTGTGCCAACAGACCCCTTGCAATGAAGCTCAGCGCCTAGTTGCCTTCCATGGGGCATCAGCCACCATTTCCAATCCAAACCATTCAAGATGTCCCCCCCCAAAAGGATGGTTCTATCCTACCCCAGGACAGGACCAGCTCGTGTGCACTGGGCTGAACTCTAGGGCTTTGACAGGGCTGTTCTACCCCTTCCTCACCCATGGAACATGATGCAAAAATCCAGCCATCGCACCAAGCAGAACATGTGCCAGAACCCAAGCGCCTTTGGGCCACGAATGGAGGGGCAGGATGGGCAGTGTTGAGTCTGTGGAGCCTGAAACAATAGTGAGATGTGAACTACTTGTTAGTTCCACTTCCGATCGCTGCTGGATTTCCCCAGCCCACGTGTGGGATGAGCACAATTCCAGACAGCCTGCCAGGATGCCACATGGGGTGACCAGCTGTCCCAATTTTATAGGGACAGTCCTGATATTTGGGGCTCTCTTATATAGTTTCCTATTACCTCCCATCCCGTCCTGATTTTTCACACTTGCTGTCTGGTCACCCTGCTGCCTCCAGCACCTGCCTCCCTTCTGCAGAGCAGTTATCAAACCAAACGCCCATAGCATACTGAGAGTGTAGGGGCAAAGTGACGGGTATGTGGAGACAGTCAGCCCAGGCTGCCCCTGGCAGAGCCTCTGCTGTCTGCTTTACCCCCTGCTGCTGTTGAATTCCCTGTTGTGGCATTGGGCCCAGCCTGCTGCAGAGCTTCCAGGGCCTGGGCTAGCATGGGCCAGGGAACTGAAATCCTGCCAGAAAAGCCTCCTCTGGAGGATTCCGCCTTTGCTCCCACATCTGTCATTTGGCCCCTCTGCCAACTCAGAGCCAGGTAGGGATCTGGGGTGTCAGGACTGAAGGATAAATGCTTCTTACAAGCAGACAGTTGCCCCCTGCTAACTCCAGCAACTCAGTTGCAGGGATGTTTGTGGAGTGGGAGCAGGCCTGCCAATGGGGGGAGTGGGGAATTGCCTGGGTGCGCTGCAGGGCTGTTAGGTGCACAAGACAGCTCTGGGCCTGTGCTTTGCGGGGCCCCACAGGCCATCCTGGAAGTGATGGATTAGTCACTTCCACCCCAGGCTCTGCCCCCCCGGCACCTGGAATTCTGTTGGTGGGCCTGAGTGGGAGTGTCCCCTTCGCCCAGCTACTCCAAGGAGGAGCAGACTCAACTGGTGGGGAGTCCTCAGCTGGCACAATACAAGCTGTCATGTGTGTGACCCTTGTGGACGGGTCTGGGAAGGGATCTCTGGGCGTGGGGCAGAAGGGTCTGCCTGCTCCCGAGGCTCCACACGTAGGGGTTCAGGCTGGCATTTCAAAGCAGCTTGAGGCCCTCTCCCAACTCCCAGACTCTCCCTGGGGGCTAAAGCGAGGAGTTTCGGAGGAGCCTAGTGAATCGAATCGAAGTCCTTCTCCACACCCCAGGCAGCACAGCACCCCCACTCTGCTCACAACTGACAAGCAGCATCCCCCTGCTCCCCACCAAACCCACTTGTCTGATGCCCCATTGCTAAATCCTGGGGCTGGAACAAGGAAGGTCTCACACAGGAAGTACTGGACAGCAATACATTTATTAAGTATTCAAAAAAAAATTTAAAAAAATAGACACAAACCAGTAAAAAAAATTAAACATCAGGGTCATCGACATGATCAGAGTCATGAGGACGGGCTACAGCTGTGCTAACTCAAGGATGGGGAGGGGAGATGGTTAGTAACTACAGAATGATTTAAAAATGTGGAATCTTTAATCAGAAGCAACTAAATAGATGTTGTCTCGTACTCGGCTAACAAGTAGTGAAGACGGAGGACCACGCTGGACAGTAGGGTGCTGTAGAAGCTTGACCTTCATGGTAAGAATCTTGATGCAGGCCAACTCTAGAGGCTTCACTTGGCAACCTGGGCCTCAGATTCCTCCTCATCATCTTCATACATCTCCCCTTCCTCTTCAGCTGTGGCATCCTGGTACTGCTGGTACTCTGACACCAGGTCATTCATGTTGCTCTCTGCCTCTGTGAACTCCATCTCGTCCATGCCCTCACCTGTGTACCAGTGTAAGAAGGCTTTGCGTCGGAACATGGCAGTGAACTGCTCCGAGATGCGCTTGAAGAGTTCCTGGATGGCTGTGCTGTTCCCAATGAAAGTGGAAGACATCTTCAGCCCCCGGGGTGGGATGTCGCAGACTGCCACCTTGACATTGTTGGGGATCCACTCTACGAAGTAGCTGCTGTTCTTGCTCTGGATGGCGAGCATCTGCTCATCCACCTCCTTCATGGACATGCGGCCTCTGAAGACTGTGGCCACCGTCAGGTAGCGTCCATGACGTGGGTCACAGGCGGCCATCATGTTCTTGGCATCAAACATCTGTTGAGTGAGCTCGGGGACTGTCAGGGCTCGGTACTGCTGGCTGCCACGGGCTGTGAGGGGGGCAAAGCCTGGCATGAAGAAGTGGAGGCGAGGAAAAGGCACCATGTTGACTGCCAGCTTCCTCAGGTCAGCGTTGAGCTGGCCAGGGAATCTCAGGGAGGTGGTGACGCCGCTCATGGTGGCGGAGACTAGGTGGTTGAGGTCACCGTAGGTGGGCGTGGCCAGTTTAAGGGTTCGGAAGCAGATGTCATACAGGGCCTCATTGTCGATGCAGTAGGTCTCGTCCGTGTTCTCCACTAGCTGGTGGATGGATAAGGTGGCATTGTAGGGCTCCACCACTGTGTCGGACACCTTGGGAGAAGGCACCACACTGAAAGTGTTCATGATCCGGTCAGGGTACTCTTCACGGACCTTGCTGATGAGGAGGGTACCCATGCCTGAACCAGTGCCACCACCCAGGGAGTGGGTGAGCTGAAAGCCCTGCAGACAGTCACAGTTCTCACACTCCTTCCTCACCACGTCCAGGACAGAGTCCACCAGCTCAGCACCCTCTGTGTAGTGCCCCTTTGCCCAGTTGTTGCCAGCACCACTCTGACCTGTGGGGGAGAAGACATAGTGAATCTCCTCGCTTCCATCAGTTGGGAGTCAGGTGTGAACAGTGACCAGAGCCTTTTGCTGCAGGAATTTGGTCTCTCCTGGGTGTGCCCAGCCACTGGGCTTAACAGACACTATGTGCCAGGAAGGGCTGCTGTGCAGCAGAGCTGAGCTATGTGAGAGGCTAGATGTTGCATGAGAACAAAGCCTGGGAGCTGCCTGGATCAACGCTCTCAGGCTGGCACCACCTACCACTTAGAGCAGCCATGTGCAAGTTTGGAAGGCAGAGGGGATCAGCCCCCCGTGGTGACTCCCATGGCATGAGGCTGCCCTGACCTCTCTACTTTCCCCACAGCTGAACTAGACAGCTTTCAGGAATGGACAGTCTCAGAGAACGGGCTACAGGCTAGTCGTGTAGCAGGGCAGGCACTGGGGAGCCACCAGCTGACTGCATGAGATCTCAGAACAGAAAAGAAAAAGTTAAGTCTTGCCTAAGGCTAGAGACCCGAAGGGCAGGGGTAGGGTACGGGAAGGGGAGCAGCAGGGATGGTTGTAGTGAATTCTGAGATGCTCTGCACGCGTTTCCTGGGCAATGGGAGAGACGGGGCTAAACTCCTGTGCAGGTATCAAGGGCCCAGCAGAACCGTGGTTTGCAGTGGAGCTCTTCCTCCCAGCACCTGGTCACATGCTCCTCTGGCCAGGTTTCCACTAGTGCTGATGTCGCTATAACTTAGGTCACTTGAGCCACCCCCTCCAAGTGACACAAGCTACAGAGACCTAAGCGCTGTCCACACGGGTGCTATGGGGGCGAGAGACTCTCCCGGCCACACAGCCCCTTGCACAGGTGGAGTAGTTCTGCTGACAGGAGAGCGCTGTCCTGTCAGCACGGAGCCAATGTAGCGCTTCTCGTATAGACGGGCCCTGTGAGAGCAGAGAAGAAGGGACGTTTTCCTACTTTCCCCTGCCTTCAGTGTCATGGGGAGGAAAATCAGCGTAAGGCTCAGCGTC
This sequence comes from Gopherus evgoodei, assembly GCF_007399415.2. NCBI lineage: Eukaryota > Metazoa > Chordata > Testudines > Testudinidae > Gopherus > Gopherus evgoodei. Next base: position 41,012,556 of record NC_044333.1, on the reverse strand, counting down.
TCTGTTCAGTGACGTTCCCGCAGGTTTGTCTAGACTTTCTGCCCTGAGCTGATCAGCTGTTTGCTCCAGTCCTCCCTAGGCCCCTTCATCTCAGCTACACCCTATCCTTTGCCCCCCACCCTCTTCACCCTGTCCCAACCACCCAATTCCCTCGCAGGTCCTCTTCCTTCACTGTCCTCTACTGAGCTTATCCCCCCCAACCCCCAAGCTAAAAACGCACCTCCCTCCAAGCGACGCAGTTCTAACGGGCCATTGGCCCCATCACTGGTCACTCTGGATGTGCTAGTCCCCTTCCCCCACCCCCAGTCGGGCTGCTTTACTTAGATTAAACTCTCCTGGGCTGACACCATCTCCACACTGTGCAGTACCTCACACTAAGGCACTATTGGAATAGCACGGAGGTAGAGACACGGCCCAACGAGAAGTGACAGCAGGCAGCTGTGTCATGGGGAGCAGGGTGAAGGAGCTCTGAGTGAGCAGCTAGGATGGACCAACTAGCGGCCAAGAGAGGAGCACAACACAGGGCAGGAGAGAGTTAGAACAGCAGCAGGGGACTGGGACGTACCAAAGATGAAGTTGTCAGGTCTAAAGAGATGTCCAAATGCCCCCGATCGAACGCTGTCCATGGTCCCGGGCTCCAGGTCCACCAGGATCGCACGGGGTACGTACTTGTGAGCTGGGAAAGAGACCACAAGTTCCCTCTTAACTGGCAAGGCTCCATGGGACCAGCTTCCACTGCTTGGCCTCAGAGTCCAGAAGAGCCAGCTCATAAGAACGGCTGTACCGGATCAGACCAAAGGTCCATCTAGCTCAGTATCTGTCTACCAACAGTGGCCAATGCCAGGTGCCCCAGAGGGAGTGAACCTAACAGACAATGATCAAGTGATCTCTCTCCTGCCATCCAGCTCCATCCTCTGACGAACAGAGGCTAAGGACTCCATTCTTTACCCATCCTCAGGACCAGCTCATCTGCTGAGACTCCAGCCTCTGCCCCTGGGCATTGGCAGCACCCTCCAGTTAGTGGTGCACCAGTCCCCATTAGACCTGGGCCCAGCTCGCTATGTTCCATAGGCTGGAGCTTTGGCACAGGGCTGTTTGGATTTGGGGACAAGCTCAGAACTCGCAGTGCACTGAGGCAAGGCTGGGAACTTCCCCAGCACTGCACCCCTGAAGGCATCTCCTCCCTTCCGATGAGCTGCCACAAAGGCAGGAAGGAGCACAGGCAGCGGTCACATCCCCTCTGGCCAGATGGGCATTCGCTGCAACAAGCAAGCCACCAATTGAGTTTCACTTGCCCCCCTCCCCATGCCAATGCCCATTCCAGACAGCCGAGTCAGGGGCCTGCGTTGCCCTCCTGTTGACCCCAGCAGCCGGCCCTGCACCACAGTAACCAGCTGGCGTCACCTTAACCTCCTCCGGCTGGGATGAGAGGGGGAACATTCCCAGAACAATCCTGCAAGCCTGGACTGGCCAGCAGAGCGCACTCCAGGAGAGATGCTCCCTGGGGTGCTGGACACACCACCCGCCCTGCGTTCCCACACCATGACATCATGGAAGGGACTGGCCAGGCATTGCAGAACAGCTCTGTTTCACAGCCCACGCTCCCCGCCTGAGCACAGTGGGAGAGGAGGCTCAGGGTAAGCACACATATGCCCGGGGCAGCACTGTTAAGGGCCAGAGAGGAAACCCTGTAATGTGTCACACACTGCTCCAGTCAGCCTGGCCCAGGGGGAGAGCAGCAGCCAACTCCCAACTTACAGGAAGCCTCATTGTAGTAGACACTGATCCGCTCCAGCTGCAGGTCAGAGTCTCCCACGTAGTTCCCGCTGGGGTCTATCCCGTGTTCATCGCTGATCACCTCCCAGAACTGTGGAAAGAGCAGGGGACATTCAGAGCTGTGGGCACCTGGGCAGGGCCAAGCACCACACTGAGCTAGGAGAGGTACCAGGCCTGTTTTCTTTGTTCTCCAGAGAACAAAGCCAAACCACCCCACTCCAAAGGCCAGCCAAAGATTTCAGCTTGGCCTGTGTGGAGTGAATCCTGGCACCTAGGAGCAGGACCAGAATCAGATTCTGAAGTGGACCATGCCCCCCTGCACCTCAGTGCAGGCCTGGTCCCCCAATAGCTCTGGTTCCTCATGCTGTCTAGCCCCAGACACTCCAGACCAGGCTCCCTGGGGAGGCTATTCCACAGCCTGATGCCTTACTGCCAGAAACCCCTTTGGCTAGTTAGCTAGAAGGGTCTCCGACAATTCAATCCCCTGGCCCCTATACTTGGAGGCAGAGAGTTGAGGCTGGCTAAGTACTAGCCGCAGGAAGGGATAAGGAGTCGAGGGGCACTGCAAAGCAGAGGAGGCACTGGATTTGGGAAGGGGACAATTGCTCTGCACTCACCATCTACGAAGACCACAGGGAGAGTCAGACCTGCCGGCAGCACTAGTTGACTGACCCAGAGACATTGATTAGGTGCCACCTGTGAGCTTCACAGTGACTGGAAGCAAGTCACAGCTCAGGGACAAGGGTAGCTTTGGAGACCAAGGCCTGAATTCTCAGTTACCCGAGTACCCAGATTCCAAGGCCAGACGGGCCCATTGTGATCATCATCCAGTTGGACCTTCTGCACAGCACAGGCCAGAGCCCTGCCCCCCAGTAATCCCTAGTGCGGAGCTTAGGGAAACATCCCACCCTGATGTACAAGTGGTCAGCGATGGAGACTCCATCACGGCCCTTGGTAAGTTGTGCCAATGGTTAGATATGCTCAGTTAAAAGTTTACCCCTTATTTTCAGGCTGAATGTGTCTCACTTCACCTTCCAGCCATGGGATGGTGTTCGACCTCCCTCTGCTAGACTGAAGAGCCAGTTATGAAATGTCTGTTCCCATGTTGAGGCTCCAAACACCAAATGGGTAAGAATCTACCAGGATCCAACAAGATTGTCAGCGCTACGGGCTCACTTTGTCATTGGGTAACACCGTGCTTTGCATCCGTCAGTCTCAAAGCTTTACATCCAAAGTCCCATTCCCAGGTGGGGAAACTGAGGCACAGGGTGGGAAAGTGACTTGCCCAAGGCCACTTGGCAGGCCAGTGAGAACTGGGCACAGAACCAAGGTCTCCGGAATAAGAGTCCAGTGCTCTCTCCACTGCCCATATGCTGCGGTGGGGTAGAGAGGCCCTGGTGTAAATGACCATCAGGCCCAGCTCTTCACTTCAACAGGCTCAGAGTTCCTCAGGCAGAGACACCAGGGGAGTCCCCACTGGGGCCAGAGTTGGCTGCTAAGATGCTGGTATTCAAACCTCCAGCGAGCCGAGGAGCCCTTCATGGAACAGCAACACGGTAACTGCCCAGCAGCTGGCGCATAAGGGAAGCCCACATTCGCGTGATACCCCGGGGCGGGAGCTAAGATCCTGCACAGGCACCGCATCAGTCCCACAGCGGCTGGAGCGCTCCCAAGGAGTGAGATGTTCCCAGAGGTTCAATGGTTAAACACGCATTACAAACGGCTCAGATCACAGGGCTGGGCTCCCAGGTCCTTTCAGCAGCGCAGGGAACTCCCCATGCCGGCTGTTCGCGTCTCAGCCGGGCTCCCCGTCAGCCTGTAGGGGCCGAGCTCTACCAGCAGCCAGTCCTGTCTACACTGCGGCATTGCCTGGCAGTGCAGCACCAGACGGCTCCGCGCCAGATGGGAGCTAGCCATGGTGCTGCAGCACACTGACCTCCCGTTACCTCCAGACTAGCTGAGTCACTTGCCTTTGTTCTCCTGGGTTTCGTAACAGGCAGCAGCGACAGCCGAGGGCGAGTGGCACCCTGGGAAAGGAGGCTTTGGCTTCATGTTCAAAAGGTGCCTGAAGCCAGAGAACACATTTGAATCTGCTGCTCTCCTGAACTCCTTGGGCTCTGGCCAGGTCTTAGCAAGGGCCCAGCATTGCAAGGAGCAACGTGCTGCAGGAGGGGTGGACAGGCTGCTCGCTGCCACTGTGCCCTCGCCAGGGTCAAACTAATCACATACAAGGGCTGCCATCTGTGCAGAGCCCCCTACGTGGAGAAATCCTGGCCAAGACAAGCCCCCTGAACACAACAGCACCATGCAGCCTCTGCACCGAGCACCTCACCCCCCAGAGGCCTTGCATTCCTCTCCCACTGCCCAGTGCCCTGCCTCAGTGGGCTGCTCCCTCGGGGGTGGGAGTTGTCCTTAGAAGAGACACTTCCTCTCGCGGGGGTGTGTGTTCATGTGGAGCTGCACAAGGGGGGGGACGGACACTCATTGCCAAATGCCTGAGCTAGAGCTAAAACTCACTCAACTCTGAGGATTGGGGAACATGCTGAGCAGGGCTGGCTCTAGACACCAGTGTCCCATGCATGTGCTTGGGGCAGCACTTTTCAAAGGGCGGTGCTCTGGCCCTTGGGGGGAACCTCTTTTTGGCTTGGGGCAGCAAAAAACCTGGAGCCGGCCCTGTGCTTTAGCCTTGATGCTGTGTTGGGGGGAGTGCCGGGGAAGTGTCCTACATCTGACAGTGCTGCGTGTTTTGTGCCAGCGCTGCTAAACTGAGCTCTAATTTAGAGCAGCAGCCATGGCTGTAAGAGGACAAATTGGAACTGATTGCAAGGTCAGGGTGATCTTAAAATACACAGCAATGTCTGCCTGCAGTGGGGCTCCTCTGTTCAGCTGCTCACTCTGTGCAGAGTGACCTCATCTCCCCAGTGACCCCTTGCTAAAGGGACCACACAGAGCTGAGCCCATCTGAACCTCCAGCGAGTGGAAAGTGCTGTGATCACCCACCCAGGACTCAGACATGGCTCCAGCTCACCACAGACAGGCAGTGCTCTGAGGAGCTGTCACTCAAAGAAGCTTGCATCCCACATTGAGCAGACATGTCAGTTACTGGGCTTATGAATTATTCATACCAATTAACATATAAATGAGTCTCTTCAGGTAGCAAATACAGAGGTTCCCCAAACAATGAGTGCGCAGGGAATGACATCTGAAGTGCTGACTGCGAGACATGCGCTGGAGCAGTAAGGTAAGGATTGCGTAAGCAAGGGTTCTTGCTGCCCCATCCGGCTCCAGGTCAGCTGGAGCCTGGGACTGGAAACTAACCAGTTAGATCCCAGTGGGTGGCACAGTGCACCCAGGCACAGCTCCATGGGCAGTCCCTCTTCCTTCTCCCCTGCCCCCTCCTCTCATCCCTTCTGGGGGAATCTAGGGCTCTGTCCTGCTGCCATGTCCCAGCAAGGGGAGACCAGTCATGGAGATGAGCCCCAAGCCCAGCAGCCCTGGAGCCTTTTCACTTCCAGTGCAGAGGGGGGCTGATCCCTCACATGCATGGAGAAACGGGCTGCAGAGATTTGTGCCACAAGCCCTCCTGGAAATGGGCACTGGCAGGGCTGATTATTCTGCTTGGTAGCTGGCCTCTCCCCCTCCTCCAGCCACTTGGCCTATTAGTGGCAGGTGTTCTCCTGGCCCCTGGTGACCAGGATAATGACAAGGCATCCCCCCTTCATCCCTGCTGGACGCACTCAGCCGCAGCTGCACACAGACTCCCGAGCACTGATTTGATTTCAGCCCCCTCTCCCCAGCCCTCCTGGGACAGGGCAGGAAGCAGCTTCCTCTCCTGGCAGACTTGCCTTGTTCTATATTCAGAGCAGGCACAGATGGCCCCCGGAGGCCTGATTGATGATTAGCTGTTACACGCTAAGTCACCGCAGCAGGTGTCTTGAGCTGAAGCGCCCAACAAAATCTTTTACACATGCAATTGCCAAGCTGGGTTAGCGGGCCCCTCCCCTCCCCCCAGATTCATGTATTTCACTGTGCCTGGAACAAAGACACCGTCCCATGTCCCATAAGCCCCAGCTGCAGCCTGGGTTGCCTACTAGCCATTCCCCCCTTGGCTACAGGAAGACTGAAATTACCCTCTATTATCGCTGCATTTCACACACAGGATGGTGCGAATCTAACAGCAGAAATCTGTTCCAGCTCCCACAAGACACCCCTGCCAAAGAAGGACCAAGCGTCTGAGGTGCTGCTCCTCAGCTCTGATTCGGGAGGAGGCTCCTGGTTACCTATGATGTGTTGGGGGGTGGAGCATGGCTGCTCAGTGCTATTGTCCTACCCTGGAACCAAGGTTGCTTTGTCACCATTTCTCTAGAGCTGGAGAAAGCCCAGGCGGCAGCGTCTCCCTCAGACCGAGCTACAAAGTGAGCAGCTCTGTACGGAGCAGGACCCAGGCCAGGGCTCTGAAGAGAGCTCCAGGGCTCACACCATGGAGGGGAGTCAGGAAAAAGGGGCCTGGCAGCACCGGGCTCCTGACGTCCCTAGATCAGCTGCCTTTCAGCTGGGCCCTTCTACTACAGGGGTAAAAGGGTTTGCCTGGGGCCCACGGGAGGGTGCAGCTCACGCAGGGTCACAGCCAACACTTGGCTCCCAGACCTCGGTTCTAGCCACTAGCTCGCACAGCTTGCAATTACAGAAGGCATCTGGCTTGTTAAACCAGAACAAAGCCATTCACACTAGCATTCCTGCCAGTGCCTGGGCAGGTCAAACCACTGCTGGAGAAATTCTGGCTTGGCAGCATCCTTGTGAGGGGCAGAAGCTGCCCTGCCCACCCCACACATCTCAGGGTGCTTTGGGGCAGGGTTGTGAGTTCAATCCTTGAGGGGGCCATTTAAGGATTTGGGGATTAATCCTGCTTCAAGCAGAGGGTTGGACTAGATGATCTCCTGAGGTCCCTTCCAACCCTAATAATCTATGATTCTATGATTTCCAGTTTTCCCTCCTAAGAGGCATCACATGAAGGATGCTCAACAAAGGGCCCCACCTCCTTTGCTTTTTTGATGCTCCTGGCAGGAGCTGCCATGCTGATGCCAGTCACCTCCCAGGCAGAGGTCACACCCACAGCCCCTCAGTTAGGGGGCTGCGAGGCCCACTCTGCCCGTCAGAGCCCTGGCACTCAGGCTGGCGCACCAGGCTCAGCCCCTCACACAGACAGGGGTTGGGCTGGTAGGGGGTTGTGCAGGGAACAGTGTCACATGTCTGTGCCACCCACCCAGCCTGTACCCTCTGCAGTGGGTGACCCGCCCCCCCGAACATCTGGGCCAGCTCGCCCCAGGCACTGCGCTGCCCCGAGCAGCCACCCTGCCGCCCGACCCGCACTGCGGCGGAGCAGCCTCCGGGAGGGGCTGGGGGAGCACAGAGACGAGGCTGGAGCAGCCAGTCGCCCTGCGCCACAGCATCCCCCAGGCCCGAGGCTGCGCCCAGCCAGCCCCCGAGGAGCCCCCGGCCAACCCCGGGCAGCGGGTCCCAGCGAGGGCAGCCGGTGCCGTACCGGGCACAGCCCCGAGCGCATCCCTTTGTTCCCAGCTCCGCAGTGCCGGGGCGTGGCTCGCTCGCTCCCAGCCGCCGCCCACCCCCTCCGCGCCGGGCTGGGGCTGGGGCGGGCGATGCGGGCACGTCCCGCCCCCCCCGGCAGAACGCGGAGCCGCAGCCCGGGACCCCGCCAGCTGCCCCGGCCGGTACCTTGGCTCCGATCTGGTTGCCGCACTGGCCCGCCTGGATGTGCACGATCTCCCTCATGCTGGCCCGGGGCGGCGGCTGTGGCTGCTGCAGGCGGCTCGGGGGGCGAAGGAGCGGAGCGGGCGGGGGCTGCGGAAAGCGGCCGGGCGCCTGCCGGAGCCTTTTATAGGCGCCCGCCGCTGCACCCGGCCGGCCGCTGACGTCACCCCGGCCCGGCCACCAATCAGCGGGCGCCGCTACAAATGCTGCAACATCCCTGCAGCATCAGCACCAGCGCATCCCCCGCCCTGCGCCCCGCCACAATGCAACAGCTGCCGCGCCCCGGAGAGCAGCCGGGGACCCCCCAATTAACAGCGGGGCGGGGCAGAGCCTCGGCCCGGGTCCCGCGGTGGGGGGGCAGCTGGGGTGGTTCCGGCACTGGGTCCAGCCCTGGCTCTGCCCCAGTTACCGAGGGGGCCCCTGGGAGGGGCTCAGCGCTGGGTCCATGTGGGGCGCTGGCCAGTCTGGATAGTGCCCCCCAGTGTCTCCATCCTTCCTCCCCCGCCCGTCTGGGCCCTTCCCCTTCTGCGCGCTTTGAAGCAAGGCCAGTCTGTGCAGGGCCTGGTGGGGGCCTGGTTCAGCTGCTGCCCTTGTCCAAGTAATGGAAGCAGGAGCAGCCCCGGCCTGAGCAGGTGGAAGCTGCCAGCACAGAGCAGCCCAAGGGGATGTTGTTAGGGTTCATCTGGGTTATTGTGGAGATGCCCAAGGACCCACTGACACAGGAGCAGCCAGTCCCGGTGAGTTCACAGCCTAGACAGACACACGGGGCGCACAGCCTGGAGGCAGAGTGAGCCGTGGAGGGTGGCAAACGCCTATCAGTGCCAGTCCCTGTGACCAGCATCCTCTGCTGCAGAAGGCGGCATGTGGCTCCTTGCCGCACCCTGCCCAGCCCATCCTGCACCGAACCAGGAGAGGGCGGCTCCTTCCCGAGCTCTAGGTGTGTTCTGCTGGGTTCTAGCCTCACTCTGGTGGCTGGAGCTTCTCACCAGCCGCTTCTCCTCTGAAGCTTAATAAGCCCTGACTCTCCAGGAGCCCTAGTGGCCAGGAGTTCCACATGCTAATTGTTCATTGTGTGAATGAGGATTTCCTGCCATCATGATTTTCAACTGGCTCCTTTCCCGTTCCTTGCATGGCCCCTGTTCCTGCCCAGTCACTGTCTCTATCCCAGCCATTATCCCATGTTATTGAGTCATGGCCCCTCTTATTCATCTCCCCGGGGAGTCCCAGCAGCACCCACCACACGGGAGGGGCACCACACTCCAGCCTCAGAGACACCCGCTATGGGGCAGGTCGGGAGCACTGGCTCTGGGACTCAGATTCACCCACTTTGCCTAGAGATTGGGACAGCAGCTTTACTGGCTCCACTGGCTACAGGGTGCAGGGCAGGGGGAGATCTGAGCAGGATATTTGCACAGCATAAAACTAGCCCTTGCTGGGGACGCTGGGGATGCTGGAGGCAGGGGAATTGCCAGCCCCTGATCGAGGAGGCCATGTGGGAGGACCTGCTGCAGCTAGAATGAAAGAACAAAAACCCCATCAGAGCCGCTGTGTGAGGGGAGAGGTACTGCAGGCCAGGCCTGCTAGTCACCTCCCTTTGTTCAGCTGGAGCAGCCAGGCTGGCGCAGCCTTCAGGGAGAGAGGCTTTTCTGAGCCTGCTACAACTGGCTCTGCACACCCGGGGGGTGCTGTTGTAGTGGGGTGGTTCCCCCCGGGCAGCCAGGGCCTGGAGGAGAAGCTGCTGTGGCCCATCCCCCTCGCTGGCTGAGTGATGCCGGTTGCCCAAGGCATTGCCTGCTTCATTGTGTCTGCGCAGCCTCAACCCGCCTACAGCATCAGGCTGGGGCCATCTGAGCTTCCCTCAGGCACCACGTAGCAATTCAGGCCCCTGGGTCTGATTTTCCCTGGACTGGCAGCTGCGTTGCTCCTGGGTCATGCCAGTGACCCAGCGAGTTCTGTTCACACCAGGGAGGCAGGGCAGAATTGGGCCCCCTGAGGCTACATCCTTGCGACACAGCTTGGGGCCTAGAGTCACTGGAAAGGGGTACTTGGGACCTGCCTGTCCCAGGCTGGTGTGTGGGGATGGGGGTGCAGCTGGGAGCTGGGGGAGGGGGGTCAGAGACGCAGCAAGTACAACGCTACGAACTGTAATTCCATTAACAAACCACCGACAAAGGGAAAATGCCAACTCACTAGCAAGGAGCATTCCCTCGCGCTGCACTGCAGGGCACTGCCCAGCCCTCCCCCGGGGAGTGATGCCCATGCCATGGCACAAGGCACTAGTTACTGGTGGTGCCACCAGAGGTGGGAGCTGCTGGAGAGATGCTCTGAGGCTGGCAGGGGCTGTGGGGTGGGGGGCTCTTCCCTGCCCTCACCCCTGGGTCCTGGATTCCTCAGTCCTTCCCCAGGGTCAGGTACTTGCCTTTTGGGGCAGGTTTGCCAGCCCTGGAGTTGGCAAGGCGGAGTCCCCCCATGGGACACTGGTAGGAGACGGTGGGGAGGGAGGTGAGCTGGAGGGCAGTTCATTGCTGGGATGTTGCAAGAAACCTTCACACCAAACGGCCCCACTGCCAACTCCCCTCTGCCCCCCTCCACCGCCCGGGGCTAGGAACGCTGACCTCCAAGCCCTGCACCGCGGGAGACATCCGGGCCCAGCCACCCTTGCCAGGTGCAGACAGTGCAGGGCCCTTGCTCAGTGAACACACCTCAGCCCTCCACGGCTAGTGCACGTGCCCAGTGACTGCACGCTGAGCTCAGCCTGAAGAGCAGCCGAGCTACCAGCACACTGAGGGGAGCCGCCCCCGGCATGTACAGCCCGGCTGGCTGGGGAGGGAAGCCCCTTGGCTGGAGCTCTGGCCTTGGAAATAGAGGCCTGATGTCACCAGCTAGAAAAGAGAGCAAGCGACAGCTTGGAAGGAACATGGAGCTGCAACAAAACCAGCTAAAAAACCCTGAGCTGGGTGGAAGGGGGAGTCAAGCATCCCCCACCCAGGGGCTGGGGGGGTCACCACGATTGTCCCTCCATGGGACCTGTGTTGGTGGCACAGATGAAGGGACTGGCAGGCACAGAGCATGGGACTGGCAGTGAGCAGGCCCTGCAGCAGTGCCAGTGTCATAGGAGGGTAGTGAATAGGGAACCCATGGACCCCTCTTTGCACCAGGTCTCCCCCATGGCTGTTACTGTGATACAGGCAGCCTGGCCACGTGCCTTGGGGTGGCGTGGGTGCTGGGGGACTTTCTGCCCATTTGCACTGAATGCCCAGTGCCCTTTTCTCTAGGGCTCTCCAGTGTGGGTTTCCACACCCTGCCACTGAGCAAGAACACAAGGGGCCCGGTGCACCCATCCCAGAGGCAGGCCTGAGTCCTGGCTCCCTCACTAGCTTCTCCCAGGGCAGGAGGTGCCTTTGCCTGACATACTCCATCTGCAGAACGATGTGCTGGCCAAGCAGGGAGCTGACATAACTGGGGAGGGAGTTGGCCCCTGGAAAGATGCTACTTCTAATTCTACCAGCAAATCCCAGAGACCTGACCTGCTGGTTCCGTGGGTGCCCTATGGGGGCATCTGAGCACAGCTGCACCTTTGTGTCTGTGTTGGTAGCTGGGCGTAGGCTCTGGCCAGGGGCTCTGTGTCCTGTTCCTCCTCCCTGCTCCCCAATAAACAAACCTGCCTGGAGGCCAGCGCTCTGTGCACACTGAGCTCCACAGACACCAGTGGGAGCTGAGTGCGGCAGTGATTGATTTCTGCTCAGGCTGCTTCAGCTCCTTGCTTTGGCTAACACCCATTTAACCCCAGCGCCTGCTGGACTTGGCTACAGGCCGAAGGTGCCACCTCTTGGACGGGCGTTTGCTTTGGGGGTAGGTCTAGGCTCTCCAGGGCACCCCCGGGCCAGATGCCAAAGGTGTTAAAGCACCAAAGGATGCAGAGAGCCACCTGGTGGATGGTGCTTTTGTAAATTCCTCATCCTGCTGCTTTCAGTGCCTAACCACATCTGGAAACCTGCCACAAGGCAGATAGGGCCTGAAAGGCGGGGGCCCCAAAGGCGCAAACAGTCCCCTCCCTTTTCAGGGAGCCCTGCAGGCTTCCTTCAGCCCCGTGGCAAAGCCAAGAAGGCAGAAGGCCAAGCTCCTGTGCAGGTCACATTCAACACCTCTGCTAAGAACGCAGGCAACTCTTGGTCTCCTGGGCCCTCCGCTAGTGTGTGGTGGCAGATGCCAATGTGACCCCCATGTGCTGATTACTAGCCCTTGCCTCACACTGAGCTGCCCCAAAGCCTGGCCCCCTAAGATGGGCCAGCCCCATATAGCACCAGGGCTCAGCATCCCACAAACCAATGGCTTTAAAGACGGGCCCTACCCCCACTCCTAATCCCAATCCAGTGCCCCTGGCTGCAGAGGCACCCAGGTCTCAGTGCTTGCTGGCCATGCCAGGGGGTTGGCCTGGGAGGCACGTGGAGGTTAGCCGAGTTTGGAGAAAGACGCCTGCAGAGGGTGACACAGTGGCCTGCGCCGCAGGGGCAGCACACGTGTGCATAGCTGCGAGGCGTGTGCCTGTGTGCGAGGGTCCTGGCAGGGCTGGCACGGCCCCGGATGGGGAACACAGCACAAAGGCCTTTGCAATCTCCAGGCAGCAGAGGGCATCGGGCGTGCCAGCACAGCCTCCAGCCGATGCGTTTCTGTGGGGTGAAACCCCACCCATGGGGGGCATGGCTGTGTGGGAAGAGGGGTCCAGTACTGGCCATGCTGGGGGAGGCTCTACCCCTGGGGGGTGTATGGTGTGGTGTGTCCATTGTGTGCCCCAGAGTATGGGTCGGAGTGTCAGCAGAGGGGGAGCTGTGGGTGGATGGGCACTAGCATAGGGGGTGTCAATGGAGGATGTGGGGGGAGGGACACTGGCCTGAGGGGGATGGGCTCTGGCATGCAGATGTCTGTGGTGGGCATTGGGGAGGGGTGCTATCATGGGGGGGATGTCTATGGTGGGTGTAGGGGCCATGGACTCTGGCATGGGTCTGGCTGTGGTGGGCATGAGGGGGAGGGGCACTGGCATGGAGATATCTGTGGTGGGCAGGGGGGGCGCTGGCATGGGGGTGTCTGTGGTATGTGCTTTGCTGCCTGCCATTCTGGGCTTTTCCTGTCCCTGTGCCAGCCCCTGGGCCTGTCCCGGATTGCAGGGGAGACCCAGTGTGCTGTTCCTCAGGGCAATGACCTGGCTCCCTCCCCAGGCCCTGCCACTGCGCCCAGGGCAGTGCCCATCCCTCAGAGCAGCCGGGCTGAGGATGCCACACCGTGGGGCAGCAAGGGCTGAGGACCTATGACAGGCTGAGCCATTCCTCCCACCCCTGGCAGATGGGATGGCACAGCAGGGCACTCAGGGGGGCACAGCTGTCCCCACTTGCTTCCCAGTCCTGCCCACACAGGGAGAAGGGCTCCCGCCAGGGCAGCATGGGGCTGGTCCTAACTGAGACTAGCTCCATGGTTGGTCCTGAATGGGGCCCTGGTGTGGGAGCCAGGACTCCCAGGCTCTAGTCTCAGCTCTGGTGCTGACCCACCGTGTAGCCTCCATGATGTGCCTCAGTTACTTTGTGACCCTGCCTCCCTCATTGGGGGAATGATAGTGCTAGGGCAAGGCCAGTGCCAAGGGGGGCAGCCCCTCGCCTCCCGGGTGCTGGGGCCAGCATTGAAGCCCGAGGTTTGCTCAGGCATCAGGAGACCTGGCTGACTGGGGAGGTAACCATTCCCATCACACTTCAGCACTGTGCGGTGGGGGAGTAAGGGGGTGACAGCTCCTGGCGCCAGGAACTGCAGCCTGCCTCTGCCCCCAGCAGACCCAAGGAGCAGCCCAGGGGCTAAGCCTAGATATTAAGAGCTGGCACCATAGTCCATGGGGGACCCTGGCATCAGGCAGTGCCAGACACCCAGCCAGGCTCCTTCGGACGGGAGAGAGTCCAGAGGAAGGGAACGAGCAAATACAGCCACTAGCTCTAAAAAGGGAATAGCAGACCAGGCAGCTTAGCTTCAGTGCCTGGAAACATGATAGAGCAAATAATTGAACACTCTGTTTGTAAACACCTGGAAGAAAAATAAGGGGATAAGTAAGAGCCAGCAGGGATCTGTCAAGAACAAATCGTGTCAAACCAACCTAACATCCTTCTTTTAACAAGTCTTGTGGCTGGGGTAGGGGTGGGGGTGGGGGTGGGGAGAAGGAAGATGTGATATCTTGACTTCAGTGAGGCCTTTGTTACTGGCTCCATGACCTTCCCATAAACAATCTGGAGAAATACAGCCTAGACCAAGCTCTTGGAAACGCGTGCTCTGAGAGTAGTTACCCATGGAACCCGCAGGGATCTGTCCTGGGTCCGGTTCTATTCAATATCTTCATCCATTATTTGGCTAATGGCATAGAAAGGATACTGGTAAAGTTTGCAGACGATACCAAGCTAGGAGGGTTGCAAGCGCTTTGGAGGATAGGATTAGAATTCAAAATGATCTCGACAAACTGGAGAAACGGTCTGAAATAAATAGGATGAAATTCAATGACCAATGCAAAGTACTCCACTTAGGAAGGAACAATCAGTTTAACAAATACAAATGGAAAATGTCTACCTAGGAAGGACCACAGAAAAAGATGTGGGGGTTATAGTGGATCACAAACTAAATATGAGTCAACAATGTGATGCTGTTACAAAATAAGCGAACATCATTCTGGGATGTGTTAGCAGGAGTGTTGTAAGCAAGACACAATATGTAATTCTTCCGCTCTACTCCGTGCTGATTAGCCTGCAGCTGGAGCATTGTGTCCAGCTCTGGGCACCACATTGCAGGAAAGATGTGGACAAATTGGAGAAAGTCCAGAGGAAAGCAACGACGACGACTAACGGGCTAGAAAGGCTGACGACCTACGAGGGAAGATTGAAAAAAAACTGGATTTGTTTAGCCTGGGGAAGGTGAGACGGGTGGGGGAGTCACATGCTAACAATCTTCAAGTACGTAAAAAGGTGTTCTAAAGAGGAGAGTGATAAATCATTCTCCTGAGGAGCAACGGGCTTACATTGCAGCAAGGGAGATTCAGGCTGGACATCAGGAAAAACGTCTTACCTGCCAGGGTGGTTACGCACTAGAACAAATTGCCTAGGGAAGTTGCAGAAGCTGGAGGTTTTTAAGACCAGGCTGGACACACACCTGTCGGGGATGGTCTAGGTTCACTTGACCCTGCCCCGGTGCAAGGGGCTGGCTGAGATGACCTCTCCAGGTCCCTTCCAGTCCGGCATGCTTATGAATCTATGATTCCATGCCGTAGAGTTGAAGCAGTGACAATGGGAGTGCTCCCCCCCCCCGCCGAGCTCCACACTCCTTGCCCAGTGACTGGGGGAGCAGGAGGGGGAGGTAGCCAGCAGGAGTGAGCTGTGCAGAAGGGCAGACTCACTGCCTGTCTAGGTCCCAGCCAGCAAGATTTGAGGGCTGGGCAAGACGGAGAGCCTGGCCTGGAGTTACCAGTCCTTCTGTGTGGGCAGGAAGCAGCAGAGGGAGTTACAGGAATCCCTGCTTGGGGACAGAACATAGCAGTAGCCCTGGAGTGGCTGGGACTCGCTCACGCGCTTCTCCAGTGATGGGAGAACCACAGATTCTGTGCCCTGGGACCTCACCGGGAAGCTGGCCAGAAACAGCAGCTGCTGTGCCCAAGGCCCTGCCATTTTCTGCACCTGACCCAGGGTGGGAGGGGATGGGCTGGCGCAGGCACAGGCATCCCCTCAGAAAGGTGCTAGGTGCCGTTCAGCAGCTAAATTGTCTCCAACCCCCAAAACAAAAACACTCACAACAAAGCCCTGCTTGATTTTCCGCCACCAACATCCTATAGGAACTGACCGGTGCCCCTTGCAAATGGCCTCTCTGCCTCCCATGCACACTAGGGGCCACTGTGCTGTGGGCTGTGGGCTGCCGTTACCTCTGAGAGCAGGAACCTCGGCTACAACAGGCCTCCTCAGCCCCTCGGTTATGCCCGAGTTACCAGGAACACAGCACCACGTCCTTCAGGGTTTTCCTGAGCTCCTGGCTCCGGAAAGCATAAATGAGTGGGTCTATCACTGAGTTACAGATGATGAGGATGAGGAAGAGATTGAAGTAGTTGAAGAAGCAGGTGCAGAAGGGGTTCTTGGGGCATGTGACGATCAGCGTCAGGTGCAGGAAGAAGGGGCTCCAGCACATGAAGAAGACCCCCAGCAGGATGGTGAGGGTGACTGCCCCCTTCATGCTGGTCATCTGGTGGACAGTGCGTTTCTTCTGTAGGCTGGAGATGTTCTTGGCATGGTGGCGTGCCAAGGAGAACATGTGGATGTAGAGCCCCACCACGAGGATGAGCATGGAGAGGAAGAAGCCAATGAGGCAGAGGATGACGGCGTTGTTCTTGTAGTAGGCGATGAAGATGCTACTGGAGATGGTGCTGGTGACCCAGATGCCCACAATGATGATCACTGCCCGCTGCATGGTCATGATGCTGTGATAGCGCAGGGCATAGAAGATGGTGATGTACCGGTCCACGGCGATGGCCCCCAAGAAGGAGAGCGATGACACCATGGAGCTGCAGATCATCATGTCAATGACGTTGTCCATCTGGCGAACGATGCTGGTCTGGAGGACCAGCATGCCGTGCTCCATCAGCAGCATGAACAGGGTCTCCACCAGGTTGCTGACGCTCACCAGCATGTCGGACACAGCCAGGCAGCAGATGAAATAGTACATGGGTGAGTGCAGGTTCCTGTTCTTAATGATGGCTGTGACCACCAGCACGTTCTCCACCAGGCTGACAAGGCCCAGCGTCAGGAAGAGCTCGTTGGGGACGAAGACACCCTGGCACCAGGCGCTGCTCCTGTTGGCCGGCTCGTCGGTCCTGTTGCTGGGGGCAGTGGCGTTCAGAGAGTTGAGCAGCATCTGCAGAGATGCCAGCGTTGACATAGCGACAGCTTCGGGCTGGGTGTCAGTCAGGTTCTGCTGCTGGCAAACACAGGCAGAAGCAGGTGTGGCCACCATAGCTGCTGCGGTTCTGGCCAGAGCAAAGCCAAGAGTTTCTGCTCCCTCAGAGTGTTCAAGGAACAAGTCTTGGGAGAACAACTCTCCCTGGTGCAGCAACCTGGAAAGTGGCGTTTACAGTCTCCCTGCATCGGATGGCAGAGGATACCCAGAGCAGACAGTGCTGCGACTTCAGCAGAGGGAACACACACAGGACAGGTCCATGGGGCACCCCCTAGGCTGGAAGGAGATGCCCTGGGCTGAAGAACTTCAAGCTGCCTCTGAGACCAACTCCTTGTCACGGGCACTTGCTGTCTTCAGAAAAGGAAGAACTCAGAGAAGCACCTGCCGGACTGGGAGGGTGAAATGCTCGTCCACGTACGTGCGCTGGATCCCAGGGGCGTCTGGGGCTCTGGACACAGCCGCGCGAGGAGCTGGAGACGTGTGCTTGGACTCTGTGCTCCTCTGCATTCGGGGTGCGGGTCTCTTGCTCTCTGCAATCCTGACTGGAACAGGAGGGAGAGCCCTAGCCTTTGGCCCCAGCCCCTTCCCGGTTTCCAAACCCTCAACTCCACTTCCTAGCCCAGCAGCTGTATTTATCCCTTGCCCAATGTAATCGATTAGCTGGAGCGCAGGACAAAGAAAGAACCCTTTCTCTTCCCTACTTTAAAGGCAGTTTGCTCAGCTCCTCCTTCAAAAGAGGGTGGTCAGCCACATGACAGCATGGCATGCAAGGAGTGCGCTGAAGGGCAGCTCCAGGAGGGGTTATGAAACATCCCTGAGAGCCTGTGTAATTGTACCCCTTCCTCAGTGCTTGGTGGGCAGCGCTGGGACCAAGCACCACAGGCGCTGGCCCCAGCAAGGGGGCCGACAACAAAGCACTAGTGCCCTCCCAGGGGATTTCCACTGTGGGCAGCTGGTGGGTAGAACGGCTGGAAATACCTGGCTGTGCTACTGCTCATGTCCACTGGCTGCTGGTGGGTACCACACAGGCACCGTCCTGTGGGACTCACCGCAGACACCCAGCAGGTACTACGCGGGCACTGTCCTGCGGGGCCACTCACCGCAGACATCCGGTGGGTCCCATGCAGGTGCTCTCCCCTGCCCACTCACTGCAGACATCCGGTGGGTCCCATGCAGGTGCTCTCCCCTGCCCACTCACTGCAGACACCTGGCGGGTCCCACGCAGGCGCTCTCCCCTGCCCACTCACTGCAGACACCTGGCGGGTCCCACACAGGTGCTCTCCCCTGCCCGCTCGCTCCAGACACCCGGCGGGTCCCACACAGGTGCTCTCCCCTGCCCGCTCGCTCCAGACACCTGGCAGGTCCCACACAGGCGCTCTCCTCTGCCCACTCGCTGCAGACACCTGGCGGGTCCCATGCAGGTGCTCTCCCCTGCCCGCTCGCTCCAGACACCCGGTGGGTACCACGCAGGTGCTCTCCTCTGCCCGCTCGCTCCAGACACCTGGCGGGTCCCACGCAGGTGCTCTCCCCTGCCCGCTCGCTCCAGACACCCGGTGGGTACCACGCAGGTGCTCTCCTCTGCCCGCTCGCTCCAGACACCTGGCGGGTCCCACGCAGGTGCTCTCCTCTGCCCGCTCGCTCCAGACACCTGGCGGGTCCCACACAGGTGCTCTCCCCTGCCCACTCACTGCAGACACCCGGCGGGTCCCATGCAGGTGCTCTCCCCTGCCCGCTCGCTCCAGACACCCGGTGGGTACCACGCAGGTGCTCTCCTCTGCCCGCTCGCTCCAGACACCTGGCGGGTCCCACACAGGCGCTCTCCCCTGCCCACTCACTGCAGACACCTGGCGGGTCCCACACAGGTGCTCTCCCCTGCCCGCTCGCTCCAGACACCCGGCGGGTCCCACACAGGCGCTCTCCCCTGCCCACTCACTGCAGACACCCGGCGGGTCCCACACAGGTGCTCTCCCCTGCCCGCTCACTCCAGACACCTGGCAGGTCGCACACAGGTGCTCTCCCCTGCCCACTCGCTGCAGACACCTGGCGGGTCCCACACAGGTGCTCTCCCCTGCCCGCTCACTGCAGACACCCGGCAGGTCCCATGCAGGCGCTCTCCCCTGCCCGCTCGCACCAGACACCCGGCGGGTCCCACACAGGTGCTCTCCCCAGCCCGCTCGCTCCAGACACCTGGCAGGTCCCACACAGGTGCTCTCCCCTGCCCACTCACTGCAGACACCCGGCAGGTCCCACGCAGGCGCTCTCCCCTGCCCACTCGCTGCAGACACCCGGCAGGTCCCACGCAGGTGCTCTCCCCTGCCCGCTCGCTCCAGACACCTGGCGGGTCCCACGCAGGCGCTCTCCCCTGCCCACTCACTGCAGACACCTTGAGGGTCCCATGCAGGTGCTCTCCCCTGCCCGCTCGCTCCAGACACCTGGCAGGTCCCACGCAGGTGCTCTCCCCTGCCCGCTCACTGCAGACACCTGGCGGGTCCCACGCAGGTGCTCTCCCCTGCCCACTCACTGCAGACACCTGGCGGGTCCCACGCAGGTGCTCTCCCCTGCCCACTCACTGCAGACACCTGGCGGGTCCCACGCAGGTGCTCTCCCCAGCCCGCTCGCTCCAGACACCTGGCGGGTCCCACGCAGGCGCTCTCCCCTGCTCGCTCGCTCCAGACACCCGGCAGGTCCCACGCAGGCGTTCTCCCCTGCCCGCTCGCTCCAGACACCTGGCGGGTCCCACGCAGGTGCTCTCCCCTGCCCACTCACTGCAGACACCTGGCGGGTCCCACGCAGGTGCTCTCCCCTGCCCACTCACTGCAGACACCCGGCGGGTCCCACGCAGGTGCTCTCCGCTGCCCACTCACTGCAGACACCTGGCGGGTCCCACGCAGGTGCTCTCCCCTGCCCACTCACTGCAGACACCCGGCGGGTCCCACACAGGTGCTCTCCCCTACCCGCTCGCTCCAGACACCCGGCGGGTCCCATGCAGGTGCTCTCCCCTGCTCGCTCGCTCCAGACACCCGGCAGGTCCCATGCAGGCGCTCTCCCCTGCCCGCTCGCACCAGACACCCGGCGGGTCCCACGCAGGTGCTCTCCCCTGCCCGCTCGCACCAGACACCCGGCGGGTCCCACGCAGGCGCTCTCCCCTGCCCGCTCGCTCCAGACACCTGGCAGGTCCCACACAGGTGCTCTCCCCTACCCGCTCGCTCCAGACACCCGGTGGGTACCACACAGGTGCTCTCCCCTGCCCGCTCGCTCCAGACACCCAGCGGGTCCCACGCAGGCGCTCTCCCCTGCCCACTTGCTGCAGCCAGCCCCATCTCTATTCACAGGCATAAGCTTTCTCTCTGGAGGCACAAATGCATTCTGTGCTGCAGAACAGACGCTGGAAAATCCGATGGGCCAGATTCCTTCCTGCCAATGTCAGCGGAGTCATGCCCAGGGCAGTATGTCTGTCGGCTTCTCAGAAGTCAGGGCACTTGGCAACAAGACTTTGTGCTGCGGCGGTCAGGGCTGGTTAGACCCCATCTCCCCCCGGCCCCCCTGCTGCAGAGGTAAGCAGTGTCTATAGAAGGCTCATTGACTGGGAGGTTCCCTGGGAGTTCAGTAGGGGGTTCAGCCAAGGCCCAGCACGAGCATGGACACTCACTCAGCCCCGTGCTATATTGATGTGTGACTCATGGCTCACAGTACGGCCCGCACAGCCCTTCTGCGTGCCAGCCCAGCATCTTCACACGCACTGGAAAGGCAGAGCTGTGGCGCTGCGGAGCTCCCCCCGACAGGGCTAGAAAGTCATGCGCAGGGAAGTTATTTACCCCTTCACATCACATGTGAACCCGGGGTCACCCTACCCCATTAGCAGGCAGCGAGTTGGCCAAAGGCAGCACTTTACAGAGTGCAGTCTGCCTGTGGGACTCGCTGCCAGGGGGTGTTGTGGAGGCCAAACATACAACAGGGTTCAAAAACGAACTAGATAAGTTTCTGGAGGACAGGTCCATCAATGGCCATTAGCCTGGTGGGGCAGGGACACAACCCCATGCTCTGGGTGTCTCTAGCCTCTGACTGACAGAAGCTGGGGCTGGATGATGGGATGGATCACTTGATGATTCCCTGCTCTGTTCATTCCCTCTGGAGCACCTGGGATTGGCCACTGTCGGCACGCAGGACATTGGGCTAAATGGACCTTTGGTCTGACCCGGTCTGGCAGCTCTTATGTTCTTACCACCTCCAACCCTGCAACCTAACAAAGGGCAGGTGGGAATTAATTAAAGGGACCAAGGAGCCCAACCTTGAACTGCCTCAGCAAGTCGTGCCGGCAAGGTTTGTAAAGGAATCCAGACAAATGGTGCAAAGTCCGTCCTGTGAAGCACCCACAGGCCTCACCTCTTGGAGCATTTGGGCAACTTTTGAATCCACAGCTCGTGAACTTTCCTGTGATGATCATTCCAGCCTAGCTGGCTCAGCAGGAAGAAATGTCTTGCCCCTGTACAAGTGGAGAGAGAAGAGCTTTGGATTAGCCCAGCATTGAAGTGCAGCAGCCTCAGGACAAAGCAGGAAAAGTCTTTCCTTGACAGAGGCCTCTGGCAGGTGCAAAAATGTTTGCATTGTAGTTGTGAGCAGCAGAAAAATGAGCTGGACTGAAAGGGCCCCTGGTGGTGGAGCACTGAGCCTGCTTCTCACCCCCAGGGGTGGTGCAGAGAAGGGGGATAAGTGACACGCGGTTCCCCTAGATCCATTTCTCCATGCACTCATACTGACTGTGGGTGCCAAGCACTGTCTCCACAAATGGAAATCCTCTTGTGGTGCTAGGAAAGGCACAGCAGAGACCAGAGCCCTGAGTCCAGGCAGCAGCTGCAGGGCATTGTGGGTACTAGAGAATGCAATGGAGAACTCAGCCAGAGACCCTGGGACTTCATGGGAATGGAGAATACGCAGCACCGGCTGTGGACAGCAGCGATAGATTCTGCTGGCTCATGGAGACCATGGTGCTGGTGCCAGGCACCAGCAGCGGGAACTGAGGGGGAAGAGACAGTCCTAGGGGGCCAGGAGAGAAGGAACTAGCTGCCCATCCGACTGTGGGCACAAGACAGGCCAGAGAACTTCCAGGGGCTCAAGCTGAATAATGCCTGGCTGAGCTAATGGGGAAAGATGTCCAACCTCGATTTCAGTCCTCCAGCAAACAGAGTTCACCACAGCCCCAGCTCACTCACTCCAGGGGCTCATTTCTCTCTGTTACACGTTGGTGCCTTATTTCCCTCGGGTTCTGCCTTTCGCCCATTGGGTTTGACACCTTCTCCCCATGCCAGCACTTACAGCCCACGAGCCCATCCCCTCGAGCCGGATGCAGGGCAGGCCTGTGCTCTGGGTACCAGCGGGGGAAGCTGCAGGGATGCCAGGCCGGGCCCCAGCTGCAGGAATTTGCTAGAAAGCAGCTGCCCATTCCCCTGCGCCCAGACGGCGGGTTCCTCCTACCACTCAGCAAGTCAAGAACCAAAACAGCTTCAGGTGATGAGTTTGAAGCCCTCTGCCACCCAGAGCCGGCCCTAGCCGCAGGGGCTGACCTTCAGCCTCCTCCTCTAACTTGTTTTCCTGCTGGTTGCCAGGGGAGCCACCCAGGCCTTTGGCTGGGCGTGATCCAGCCCCCATGAGGGCATTGAGAAGAGCAGGGCCGAGATAGGATCTCTGGCCCCAGGGGTTGGTCTGAGCTTCCAAGTACAGTGCAGACCACGTGGGGAGCCCAGGGGTCGAGGTGGCACCTCAGCACTGAAATAGGCTCGGGCAAAGGGGGCAAATGAGCCAACCACCCTGCCCCCAAAGAAGGGACCCAATCCTGGAGGCCTCTGGCCTCAAGGCAGGAAAGGATGTAGTGGCACCAGCCACGGGTTTGGTTAGGGCTCAATAGCACCCTGCCTTCACCCGAGACCAGCGTCCTCATACACAAACCTCTGCCAGGCTACTCCAGCCCCGCTGCAGCTACCGCAGAGAAAGAACACACAGGCTCTCTGCTGCCCTTCCTTTGCCAAAGCTCGCCCCACCTAGAGTGAGAGCTGGCAAAGGACGTCAAAGAAAGTACTGGCCTGGCTCCCTGCCTTCCCCTCACTTAGCTCTGCTATGGCTCTGCCCTCGTTTCCATTCCCACAACCCATAACCCACAGCCCATTGGTCCACTGCCCTCCAGCTGCCCCTGGCCCTCAGCTTGAGTAGCCCCATATCTACCCCCCAGCAGCTCTCCCCACCTCCCATGCTAGCCGCCACGGAAGCTGGAGTCCTGGGCCCGCTCTCCAACGCCCCGGTGCACGGTGTGAGCACGCCAGCACGGTGCTCTTCCTGCTACAGTGCGCCAGGCAGGAGCTCCCATTCCACAGCCTTTTGATGCTTTGTCCCTCCCAGGGCTGGAGGATAAAGGCGAGTGTGTTTGGGGGGCAGGGTGCAGGGACGTGGCTCAGCTGATTGTCATGTGCCTTTGGGTTCTTGTTGATGCCTGAAGCGGCAAATCTGCCAGAGAGGAACTGAAATATTATCCAATGGCTGATTCCTGCTGCTGTTTCCAGGCCCAGTGGTGTCCGCCTCCTCCTCCTTCCCAACAGCCCTCTCTTGGCACGTGGGGGCTTGCAGGCTCCAGGCAACCATGGTGCATAGCAGGACCGGCACGCAGGGTCCCCTGCTCTAGGCGCAGCTCTGCTGCTGACACACCCTATCAGCCTGGCTCAGTGCCCCTCTCTGACATGGGTAATGCTCCATCCATTAGGGGACTGTGATGTGCTTTGAGATCCCCTGGCAGACGGTGCCAGAGAGGTCAGCGAGTTACTGACGGAGGTGGAAGCCCATGGCAGTACTGGTTAGCTCCAGCAGCGCAGTTCTCCCCTGGCCATCCCCTTCCCAAGTGCAGGTCTCTTGCCGTTGACCCAGCTGCCAGGCTTCCCTGTGGTAGCTGCCATGTGCCTGGAAGCATCTGAGGGTGTCTTTGGAACAACATGACTGCATGAGCCCTCATGGGCAAGGGGGGTTGGCTAGGCAGAGCTTGCACTGTCCCTGCCAGTCGGGGGTGGGGGGAGGTTAGCAGTACTTTGAAGCAGAATGCTTCTTCTAAGCATAACAGGGGAAAGGAAGAACCACTCCCATGCACTGTGAGGTGCCACCTACCAGCAGCACCTTGTCCAAAGCATTTTCACCCCAAGCTGCACCGGGTGGCCACTGGCCAACCCAACATATCTGTCAAGGGGAGAGCAGTTCCCACAACACCTCCACTGGGACACAGACTGCAGAGAGAAGCGCCACTATCCCCATCAGCCATTCGGGGTCATGGTAACACAGGAAAAGCTGGAGAGGAGTGGATTCCGGGGGCCCACACTCTGAGTCATTGCTTGTTTGGGCTTCCCATGAATGATGGGATTAATGATCTGGATGATGGGATGAATTGCACTCTCAGCAAGTTCCTGGATGATATTAAGCTGTGGGTGAGAGGTAGATACGCTGGAGGGTAGGGATACAGTCCAGAATGACCTAGACAGATTGAAGGACTGGGCCAAAAGAAATCTGATGAGGTTCAACAAGGACAAGTGCAGACAAGGAAGGAAGAATCCCATGTACTGCTACAGGCTGGGGACCAATTGGCTAAGCAGTAGCTCTGCAGAAAAGGACCTGGGGATTACAGTGGACAAGAAGTTGGATATGAGTCAGCAGGGTGCCCTCATTGCCAATAAGACCAACAGCATATTGGGCTGTATTAGTAGGAGCATTGCCAGCAGATTGAGGGAAGTTATTATTCCCCTCTATTCGGCACTGGTGAGGCCACACCTGGAGTAGTGTGTCCAGTTTTGGTCCCCTCATTATAGAAGGGATGTGGACAAATTGGCGAGCATCAAGCGGAGGGCAATGAAAATGATTAGGGGGCTGAGGCACACGACTTACAAGGAGAGGCTGAGGGAACTGGGATTGTTTAGTCTGCAGAAGAGAAGAGTGAGGGGGGATTTGATAGCAGCCTTCCACTACCTGAAGGGGGTTTCCAAAGAGGATGGAGCTTGGCTGTTCTCAGTGGTGACAGATGACAGAACAAGGAGTAATGGTCTCAAGTTGCAGTGGGGGAGGTCTAGGCTGGATATTAGGAAACACTATTTCACTAGGAGGGTGGTGAAGCACTGGAATGGGTTACGTAGGGTATGTCTACACTACAAAATTAGGTCGATTTTATAGAAGTCAATTTTATGCAGTCGACTGCGTATGTCCACACTAAACACATAAAGTAAGGGGAGTGTATCCTCACCACCGTGGTTAGCATCGACTTATGAAGCAGTGCACTGTGGGCAGCTATCCCACAGTTCCCAGTCTCCACTGCCAATTGGAATTCTGGGTTAAGCTCCAAGTGCCTGATGGGGCAAAAACATTGTTGCAGGTGGTTTTGTCTACATGTCGTCAGTCGCCCCTTCCTCCGTGAAAGCAACTACAGACAATCATTTCACGACTTTTTTCCGTGCAGACACCATACTGTGGCAAGCGTGCAGCCCGCTCAGCTCAGCGACACCCCTGCTGTTGTGTTCTGGGTACTGCTGGCAGCAGACGGTGCAGTAGGACTGCAAGCCATCATCATACGCTGCTTCCACTGCAACTCTGCTCTGCTGATATTGCCTCAAAAGCGAATTTCTCCATGTTGTTGGTCATGGGCTCCCAGGTACTCAGTAAATGTGCACAGTGCTAACAGTCATCCTCCATCGCTTCTGCTGCAACTCTGCTCTCCTGGTGCCATGAATCTACCTTGCAGGTCCTCTCATCATTCAGTATAAATATCTATTCTCATGGTATCCGTCGTCATCCACCGATTCCACTGCAACTCTGCTTTCCTGCTCTCCTGCAGATGCCATAGCACAGCAAGCCTGGAGCCCGCTCAGCTCACCACTGCTGTTGTGAGCATTGTAAACACCTCACACATTATCCTGCAATATGTGCAGGACTTGCAAAAGCAGGTGAGGAGGCGACAACAGCTCAATCATGGGAGTGATGAGGACATGGTCACAGACTTCTCTCCAAGCACGGGCCCTGGCAATTTGGACATCATGGTGGTAATAGGGCAGGCTCATGCCGTGGAATCCTGATTTTGGGCCTGGGAAACAAGCACAGACTGGTGGGACTGCACAGTGTTGCAGGTTTGGGATCATTTCCTGTGGCTGCGAAACTTCCACATGCATAAGGGAACTTTCATGGAACTTTGTGACTTGCTTTCCCCAGCCCTGAAACGCCATAATACCAAGATGGGAGCAGCCCTGACAGTGGAGAAGCGAGTGGCAATAGCCCTCTGGAAACTTGCAACGCCAGACAACTACCTGTCAGTCGTGAATCAATTTGGAATGGGAAAAATCTACTGTGGGGGCTGCTGTGCTGCAAGTAGCCAAAGCAATCATTAAGCTGCTCCTACGAAAGGTTGTGACTCTGCGAAACATGCAGGTCATAGTGGATGGCTTTGCTGCAATGGGATTCCCTAACTGTGGTGCGGCGATAGACGGAACGCATATCCTTATATTGGCACTGGAGCACCAAGGCAGCAAGTACATAAACCGCAAGGGGTACTTTTCAATGGTGCTGCAAGCACTGGTGGATCACCAGGGATGTTTCACCAACATCAACGTGGGATGGCTGGGAAAGGTACATGATGCTCACATCTTCAGGAACTCTGGTCTGTTTGAACAGCTGCAAGAAGGGACTTACTGCCCAGACCAGGAAATAATTGTTGGGGATGTTGAAATGCCCATAGTTATCCTTGGGGACCCAGCCTACCCCTTAATGCCATGGCTCACGAAGCCATACACAGGCAGCCGGGACAGTAGTCAGGAGCTGTTCAACTACAGGCTGAGCAAGTGCAGAATGCTGGTAGAATGTGCATTTGGATGTTTAAAAGCTCGCTGGCGCAGTTTACTGACTCAGTTAGACCTCAGCAAAACCAATATTCCAATTGTTATTGCTGCTTGTTGTGTGTGCCACAATGTCTGTGAGAGTAAGCGGGAGAGGTTTATGGCAGGGTAGGAGGTTGAGGAAAATCGCCTGGCCACTGATTATGCGCAGCCAGACACCAGGGTGATTAGAAGAGCGCAGCAGGGCATGCGGTGCATCAGAGCAGCTTTGAAAATCAGTTTCATGACTGGCCAGGCTACAGTGTGACAGCTGTTTCTCCATGATGAAAACCCACCCCCTTGGTTCACTCTACTTCCCTGTAAGCCAACTGCCCTCCCCCATTTGATCACCTCTTGCAGAGGCAATAATGTCATTATAGTTTCAAAATCTTGCATTCTTTATTAATCCATCACACAAATAGGAGGATAACTGCTAAGGCAGCCCGGGAGGGGTGGGTGAGGAGGGAAGCACCGGGTGGGTTGATGGATAAGAGTAGGAGGGAAGGACAAGGCCACACTGCACTTCAAAAACTTATTGAATGCCAGTCTTCTGTTGCTTGGACAGTCCTCTGGGGCGGAGTGGTTGGGTGCCCGGAGGGGCCTCTCCCACCCGCACGTTCTTGAGCGTCTGGGTGAGGAGGCTCTGGAACTTGGGGAGGACGACAGGCGGTTACACAGGGGCTGCAGAGCCGATCTGTGCTCCTGTCGCATTTCTTGGAGCTCCACCAGACGCCGGAGAATATCGGTTTGATCCCCCAGTAGCCTCAGCATTGCATCCTGCCACCCCTCATTGTGCTGCCGCCCCCTCTCCTCTTGCTCCCGTCACCTCTTATTTTGCTCGTCCTTCCTGTCGTTGCGTTCATTTTCTGCTTTCCTGGACTCTGACATTGCCTCCATGCATTCTGCCAAGCTCTTTCAGTGCAGGAGGACTGCATGAGCTCAGAGAACATTTCATCGCAAGGGCATTTTTTTGCTTTCTTCTCTGCGCTAGCCTCTGGGATGGAGATAAGGGGAGCGTTGAAACATTTGCAGCTCCGGAAGGAAAAAAAGAGTATTCTTTAAAAAGACTCATTTTAGAGAACAATGGGTAGACTTTCATGGTGAACCAAGCTGTTAACATTACATAGCACATGTGCTTTCGGCAGAAGGTTGCATTTTGCCTCTTATATTGAAGGCCTGCTGCTTTGGTGTGAGAGGTCACACACGCAGGGCTGGGCAAAAGAACTAGGCTTGCAGGCAGCCATGGTAAGCCACAGTCTTTCAGCTTCTTCAACCTTCATAACATGTGGGAATGGTTTCAACCAGCAGAGCCCTCCTTTTCCCATACCAAGCACCTGTTGGGTTGGCCATTTAAAAGGAGGGGCTGTACTGACCACGAATGCATCCTAAGTCTTCAGGGCTTTTAAATCATGCGTTATATTTACAAAGGTACACACCCGAGGTGCCTTCTCTGGCTTCATGGTCCGTGAGCTCGTGTTGGGAGGTATTGGCTCCAGGGTGATAAACAGTTTCTGGCTGTTGGGGAGAATGGTTTCTCTGCTTGTGCGCTATGCACTATCCTCCTTCTCCTCATCTTCCTCATCCTCCAAATCCTCATCCCTGTTGTGTGAGACCGCCTCTTGCAGGTGTCCATGAACAGGGTGGGGTAGTGGTGGGGGGCCCCCCAGAATTGCAAGCAGCTCATCGTAGAAGCAGCATGTCTGGGGCTCTGACCTGGAGCAGCTGTATGCCTCTTTGCCTTTTTGGTAGGCTTGCCTGAACTCCTTAATTTTCACACGGCACTGCTGCGGGTCCCTGTTGTAGCCTCTGTCCATCATGCCCTTAGAGATTTTTTCAAATATTTTGGCATTTCATCTTTTGGAACGGAGTTCTGATAGCACGGATTCCTCTCCCCATACAGCGATCAGATCCAGTTCCTCCCGTTTGGTCCATGCTGGAGCTCTTTTGTGATCAGGGACTGCATGGTCACCTATGCTGATCAGCTTGCCACACTGGCTAAACAGGAAATGAAATTTAAAAGTTCCTGGGGTTTTTCCTATCTACTTGGCCAGTGCATCTGAGTTGATGGTGCTGTCCAGGATGGACACAATGGAGCACTCTGGGATAGCTACTGGAGGCCAATACCATAAAATTGCATCCACACTACCCCAAATTCGACCCGGTGATGTTGATTTCAGCGCTAATATCCTTGTAGGGGAGGAGTACAGAAATCGATTTTAAGAGCCCTTTAAGTTGACAAAAATGGTTTCGTTGTGTGGATGTGTCCAGGGTTAAATCAATCTAACGGTGCTAAACTCGACCTAAACTCGTAGTGTAGACCAGGGCCTAGAGAAATGGTGGAAT
Source organism: Gopherus evgoodei (assembly GCF_007399415.2). Classification (NCBI taxonomy): domain Eukaryota; kingdom Metazoa; phylum Chordata; order Testudines; family Testudinidae; genus Gopherus; species Gopherus evgoodei. The sequence continues at coordinate 40,983,826 of NC_044333.1, read as the reverse complement.
CTCCATCCTTAGAGGTTTTTAAGGCCCGGCTTGACAACGCCCTGGCTGGGATGATTTAGTTGGGGATTGGCCTTGCTTTGAGCAGGAGGTTGGACTAGCTGACCTCCTGCGGTCCCTTCCAACCCTGCTATTCTATGATTCTATAGGGCAAAGCCAGAGAGAGGCAGGGAAATGGAAAAGGGACTGAAGCTAAGGGAGAAGCACATTCCTCTCTCGCTGGCAGCAGCTCTCTGGACTCTACCCAGCGCGGTGATATGCCGCAATAATATCTTCAGCTTTATCAATGGGGCCTTTGAGAGCACGGCTATAAATGGTCTCAGTCTGCTACTTCAAAGTGTGACCGGAACAACTCTGCAGCTACAGCATCTGCTGCAGGACAGAGGGGGCAGCGCGTGGCTTAGGCTCCCTGCAAGAGTCACTTGTCAGAACAAGACCTGCTGCTCTGCCTTGCAGTGCTACACATAGCCACAGGGAACACTTCCCGGTATGGGGCTCCCTGGAAAAGAATCAGGAAATGGGGCCAAACCCACGTGCGTGCAGGCAGGGGATCCCCAGGCCCCCAGATGGGGGAATAATGGGCCTTTTCCTTCTCGAACTAGGGCTATTATGGGCCTCCACCAGCACAGCCAGTGTGAGCCCTGCAGCGCCTCCACCCTTGAGCAAAGCAAGTCCACATTCCCTGTAGCCTGTAAGTGGCATCTGGATACAGAGGAACATGAGGAATGGAGCAGGAGTTTGAGATAAGATGGTGAATTGAAGCAGGGTATAACTGGTTCAAACAGGGTTTTCAATGGGTGAGAGAATTTGGCAAGTTTGACTAAGAGGCTCCGTCTCGGGCGCAGGGGAAGGACACTGGGGTGGCTGTTATTTAAATAGCACAGAATGTAAGAGGTGGGAATAGGTCAGTTTAAGCTTAGTTGGCATTAGAATGGCTATAAACGGCTGCCTTCGGGCAGGTCCTAGGACTGTAGCGGCGCTGACTTCATTCTGGTGCCTGCCCGCCCATCGAGACACCATTCCATCTTCGGCTGTGAGCATAATGGGGGAACCCGTGTAAATGGCCATGGGACGCCTGATCGCCTAACTGATAGTTGGTTCTGTCATTCCAAGGGCCATCCAGGGCTCTTGACTAAATCGAAGTGCCTGGAACTGACCTCGAGACACGCAGCTGAGAACTACGTTTGGTTCATTGCATCCTTAGCTTTAATGATTGAAAGCCATGGGCCTGGGCTGTGCCATAAGACTCCGTCTCCGTTAGCATGACCCTTCCCTCAAGGGCCGGTTGTTCCGCAGCCCCGGGGAGACGCAGGGGTCAACAGGTGGAGGGGCCGAGAGTGTAGGCGAATGCGAAGCTGCTGCAGTCCGGGTGGAAGCTAAGCCCCAGCACTTGTCTTGGGCAGACTCCTTGCATGGCTCCGCGGCCGGCAGGACAGGAGTTAAATGCCGCAGATCTAACTTTGTTACAGCAGAATTTTAAATTCCCTTTGCCTGACTCAAAGCCCAGCGGCTGCTCACATGAGTCTGATTAACTGGATGTTGTCTGTGGCCCCAGCTTGCTCTACACTCCCCAAGGCACTGTGTGCGAAGCAGCACGAAGATGAAAGCAGAGCAGGGGGACAGGGAAGGCTTCTCTTCCTTACCCCCAGGGTCAGAGGGCCCCACTTGGGCATCCTGCATCTCTCCCCTTGTGGGGCAGTGTAGGAGTCCTCTCTGCACTCCATTCCACAGGGCTGTGCCCTGACTCACTTTAAAGTCACGCACGGGAGCTAAAGGACAGGATGAAAAACAGGCCCCCTTCCTCCCAAGCCCCGTGAATAGAGGCAGGCAGCATGCACGGCCACCATGGCTCCTGCCTCCGCAAGAGCGGCACTAGAGCCGTCCTGCTGCCACGGGGCTGTCCCCAGATGGGCGAAGGATCTCGACTGGCTCCCATCAATGCCATGAGGCTCTGCTCTGTGATACTGAACTTTGTGAGCTGGCTTCCCTGCAGCAGACATGCTGACACCTCTGGCTGCAAAGGCAGGGACTCTTTGCCCTGCCAACGCCGTAGCCTGGGGCAGTGCAGTGCAGCTGGCTCGGGGGGGCAGAAAATGCAGGGGCAGAGATAGGCAGCGTGGGGCCAGTCGTCACCCTGAGCACTTGCCAGCTGCAGAAGAGGGCGGCAGCAATCGAGGGTCCAGGGGCTCTTACCCATCAAGGCCTGGGTGTGGCATGGAAGGTGGGCAGGAGGGAGGGGACAGCAGCTCGGCTGCTAGTGCTGCATTAGACTCAGTGCGGTTCTGACTCGGTGTTCGCTCCTCCAAAGCAGCGTCCCAAGAGGACTCCAGCTCCAGCAGGTTGGAAGTTATGGAGAGACTAAAAAGGGCTTTTTAAAACCAGGACAAACCTGTGCCCACCCATCCCTCAGCCAAGCCCTTTTATCCATGGCCAAAGCAGCAGGGAACATCAAGGACCTGGCCTCCCTGCTCTGTGTGACTCTTTATTATGCTGGTGGTGCAATCAGGAACATAATTACATAGCACGGCGTGGGGACGGGGCTTGGTCTGGTTTCAGTCCCAGTCCGCGTCTCCATCGGGGTTTTCGTCTCGCGGAGGCTCCTGGAACTGGATATTCGCCAGCATGTCCCGCATGGCTGCCATTAGCCTGTTCACACCCTGGTTTAGATCCTGCCCAGCTCCAGCCTCTTCAGCTCCATCTTGTCTGACCTCCCCCTGCAACACAGCGCAAGGCACATAGTGAGAACAGGGAGACCGAGAGCCCCAGTGCTGAACTGCTCAAAATGGCTTGGCCTTTAAACCCACAAGAATCAGGGCATTCATATTTCAGGTTGCCCTGGGGCATAAGATCAGTGAATGACTTGCAATATGAGTTAATCATTTCAGATGTGCACTTGACCCCTGGGCAGCTTTTGAGAAAGAGAGTGTCAGAATTTTAGACCACTTCGGGAAAGCAAGCACGGTCAAAGCACAGGCCTGTGAATCAGGAGATGTGACGTCTATTTCTGAATGACAAGTCATTTCCCCTCTCTGTGTCTCAGTTTCCCCCATCTGAGCATGAAGGAGGACAAATGTTGTGAGCTTTGCTCTATAATGGTTATGAAGCACTGAGGAAGCGCTTTGAAGCCACAAGGTATTAAAGCAACTGCTATAGTTGAGGGAACAAAGCTTGTTATTATAAACTCAATTTCACGCTCCGAACATTCCAGAAAGGGTGCACAATTCCTTCCGCTGGTTTAATTACACAGTGGTTAGAAAAAGGGACCGTTCAGCTTCAGAAAGGGAGCTGCCGTCTTCCCCCAACTGCAGGGGACTAATTGATATGGTGGAACTCAAACACCCAGCCTTGCCTATGAATAGTTACCACCGAGACTGGGCTCTGCCAGTTTTTAACACAAAAAGCACCTGAACACACAGGAGCAGGTGTGCAGTTACATTTTGTCGTAAATTCAGCACTGAAATCTGGATGCAGCATCCACACATACGATGCTAGTTACAGCTATTCACATGCTCTGCCAGCAAAGCGGTAAGATCTGTAAGCTGAACAGTTCTGGATTTCGCTTCAAAAACCCAAGCAATTTTATAGAATTAGTGCAGCTTGCAGTTCAAATTTCAACATGAACAGAGACTCGGCCTCCTTGTTTCTCGGATTAGATGGTAGTTATGCTGCTAATCTGACTGCTGCTGCGGCACCCAGCTTTCCTGGTGAATGGAAGCAGGCTGTCTTTAAATGATTCTTGTCTGAATACTCTCTTCACCAGCCACAGGGAGGAGAATACTTGGATGCACTGAAGGAAAAGAAGATTCCCACACACGTGCTGCATGCAAACAGACCTTAAAAAGGGTGAGAACTCAAACTGCTGCCTTCAGATTTAATTGACTGACAAGACATGAAATGTAGCTGTTCCAGGATACATTGGATGAAAAGGCTTTTTGCAACTTAGGAAGACAAGTCTTTTCCCAGGTCAAAATCCTCCCTGTGTTTGTATCTGTGAACACAGACTGAATTACATTCTGAAATTGTGTGTTTAACTGTGGTAGTTCCACATGCAACCTCCAGCTTACAGCGCAATGGGTTGCTTGCATGCACAATACAATGCTGGGTTGGAAGGTTCGGTGTGGAATTCCATGCACATGCTAGAACACATGTGCAGCAGTTATAGATTCATTTAACATACCTGTAAGGTAAAATTTGGCAAAAATGATCGAAAGAAGAGAGATAAAGTGCTTTCATTGGATGGCTGAGTCATCCTGGAAAAGAAAAACCCAAACAATCCCATTCAGTGAAACAAAGGACAGTTGTATTTGACTCTCCCACACTCATCCCAGCCTTGCATGAAGACCCCCAACTCCTGTACAATTGCACTTTGTTCTTTAGCAACGTACAGTTTTCCGTGAGCCCAGAGCCAGGTTGGGCTAGGGTTATCTGAAGCAAAATGCTGGAGATTCAGCTTTGTCTGGACTCCATCACCCCCAGTTTAGCGAGTCTCCGCTCCAGGCAGAAGCATTTCCACAGGGATGCAGGCTCTGGTCAGATTCCTGCAACCTTTGCAACGTGCATGATACCAAACAGACAGCCGTCATGGCATCTAGCCTAAACCCCACCCAGAGGGGATCCCAGCCTCATTCAGAGAGGTCGGTGCAAAGTGACATTTTGAAGCAGTGCTAATACTGACAGGTTTCAGTGTAGCAGCCGTTATCCGCAAAAAGAACAGGAGTACTTGTGGCACCTTAGAGACTAACAAATTTATTTGGGCATAAGTTTTCATGGGCTACAGCCCACTTCATCGGATGCATGGAGTGGAAAATACAGTAGGAAGATATAGATAGATGCAGACATCCGTATCTTCCCAACCATTTAGCGACCGCCTACTGGCATTTTGGGGGGGGGGGGCGCCATTTTCTTTGGCAGTGACTGCGGCGGCTGGATCTTCAGCTACGCTGGTTGCTGCTAGCATTTAGGCGGAGGGAGCTGGGAAGGGGAGCGCGGGGAGGGCTGCCTGCAGCAAGTAAGGGGGTGGTGGGGCGGCATGCAGGGGAACTCCCCGCCCGGCCTCCTCCCCGAGCACGCCGTGGCTGCTTCCCTTCTCCTGCCTCGCAGGCTTGCAGTGCCAATCAGCTTAGGCACCGCAAGCCTAAGAGGCGGGAGAAGGGAAGCAGCCACGGCGTGCTCGAGGTGCTCATGCTTGTAGTAGGGGTGAGCTGGGGTGTGGGGGGTGCCTCAGGGCGGGGAGGGAAGAGCTGCCGCAAGGGGGGCACCTCAGGGTGGGGGCACGGGGGGGGAGGGGGAGGACGCAAGGTAGAAGTTTCGCCTAGGATGTGAAATATCCTTGCACCGGCCCTGCCTACTGTACTTCACTGCATGCATCTGATGAAGTGGGCTGTAGCTCACGAAAGCTTATGCTCAAATACACGTGTTAGTCTCTAAGGTGCCACAAGTCCTCCTGTTCTGTTTGCTAATACTGAGTGGCCTCTGCAGACTGTCTCAGATGGCGACTCACAGTCAGCTACCACCCCACAAAAGTGGCAAGACACAACCCGTCTGTACGGTTCATATACCTGACTGAGTGCCATATGTCAAACCAATGGTTCACTGTTCTCAGATGGAGAAAGATTTAACTCCAAGCCCTGAGAATGGTTCGTTAGCGTCCATCCCACTGTGTGGCTGGGCACTTATTAAAGCAAATAGCTGAGCTGTGCAGACAAACATGAATCCGAAGTGGAGAAGTACCTTTCCGGTCTTGTATAGGAAGTGATGGAGTCCAAGGGAGGTAGGGGGTCAAACCCCATTAGGGGCTGGGATGTCACTTCCTTCAAAAAGAGGGAGGAAAATCAGACCTGTCAGAACACGGCTACCTTCTCATGCCTGCTGTCTAATGGAGCATCAGTGTCATGCAGCAGGGGCAGAGAAGGCACACAACTGACCTAGGACAATAAGTCCCCGCTGGCACACAGCCCCATGTAGCATTAAGACCATCACAGCAGCCTTGTCATGGCCCCAGTTGTCCCTAGGCATAGCAGGACAAGTCTGGTTAGTGTCCCAGGACACCATGTGCTCATAGACTCAGACTCAAGGACTGGAAGGGACCTCGAGAGGTCATCGAGTCCAGTCCCCTGCCCTCATGGCAGGACCAAATACTGTCTAGACCATCCCTAATAGACATTTATCTAACCTACTCTTAAATATCTCCAGAGATGGAGATTCCACAACTTCCCTAGGCAATCTATTCCAGTGTTTAACTACCCTGACAGTTAGGAACTTTTTCCTAATGCCCAACCTAAATCTCCCTTGCTGCAGTTTAAGCCCATTGCTTCTTGTTCTATCATTGGAGGCTAAGGTGAACAAGTTTTCTCCCTCCTCCTGATGACACCCTTTTAGATACCTGAAAACTGCTATCATGTCCCCTCTCAGTCTTCTCTTTTCCAAACTAAACAAACCCAATTCCTTCAGCCTTCCTTCATAGGTCATGTTCTCAAGACCTTTAATCATTCTCGTTGCTCTTCTCTGGACCCTCTCCAATTTCTCCACATCTTTCTTGAAATGCGGTGCCCAGAACTGGACACAATACTCCAGTTGAGGCCTGACCAGCACAGAGTAAAGTGGAAGAATGACTTCTCGTGTCTTGTTTACAACACACCTGTTAATGCATCCCAGAATCACGTTTGCTTTTTTTGCAACAGTATCACACTGTTGACTCATATTAAGCTTGTGGTCCACTATGACCCCTAGATCTCTTTCTGCCATATTCCTTCCTAGACAGTCTCTTCCCATTCTGTATGTGTGAAACTGATTCTTGCTGTTGTATGCGTGGATGGTACCTTAGTAACAAATTAAAAAAATATCCACACGACCAAAGACTTGCAGCACACCCATTTCCAGCCCTGGGACGAGGCAGTCTGAGGAACACGCACTAGTGCCTTGGTGCAATGGGCTGAGGCGTTTCCACTGCTATTTGTTTGTGACACTACTAAGCCTGGGACCTATTTTCGGCTTGGCTTTCCCCTTGCCTGCTGCAGCACCCTGCCTGGCCCAGAACACCCAGCAACCAAAGGAGGGGTTCTCTGTGGGTGCCCCAAAGGCAGTGAAGCAGTGGGAAGGCAGAGACGTACAGTAGACCACAGGAGGAGGTGCTATGTCAGTCTCTGTTGAAGAGCCCCACTGGGCTTGGTCTGACATGGCCGGGGACGGGGGAGGGGAGCACGTGGGGGGCCGTGAAGCATGCGTGACACTGGGCACAATGCCCCATTTTTACTCACCAGGGGCAATGCTGCCGTGGCTTCTTTCAGCTCCGAGAGAATCACATGGCGAGAGATGTTTCTGGGGGCACTCTGGTACCGCACCTTGCGCCTAAGGGCAGACAGGGAAGGGTCTCACTGATGCACCCCACAATGCACTACAGCACTCACGAGGTTTGCATTCCCTGGGCAGCATCAGCTTCAGCCCAATCTCCTACGGGATGTGCCACGCTGATCAGCCCCTCCCTCGCCTGGCATTCAGTGGCTGCCCATGTGCCGGTGAGAGCAGCCAGACTGCCGGGTGGTGCTCTCCTGCGGGCCCACCACACCAAGGCTAGGTCTACACTGGCGGGGGGGGGTCAATCTAAGATACACAACTTCAGCTATGCGAAGAACGTAGCTCAGGGCTTCTCAAAGTGGGGGTTGGGACCCCTCAGGGAGGTCACGAGCTGTCAGCCTCCACCCCAAACCCCGCTTTGCCTCCAGCATTTACAATGGCGTTAAATACATAAACAAGTGTTTTTAATGTATGGGGGGGGGGGTCGCACTCAGAGATTTGCTGTGGGAAAGGGGTCACTAGTACAGAAGTCTGAGAACCTCTACCCGCAGCTGAATTCAGTGTATCTTAGGTCGATTTACCTGGCCGTGAGGACAGGGGCAAGTCGACTGCTGCCGCTTCCCCGTTGACTCCACTTCGGGGTCGCCGCGGTGAAGTTCTGGAGTTGACGGCAGAGCAATCGGGGATCGATTTTATCGCATCTACATTAGATTGATAAATCGATCCCCAATAGATCAATCACTACCTGCCGATCTGGTGGGTAGTGTAGATGTACCCCAAGGGATCCAAGCAGCCTCGAAAGAATGCTGCTGAGATGCCCAAACAGCCCCAGCCCCCACTGCATTCCACGGACCTGGCAAGCCAATCCCTACTTCAAAGCCCTCACCCCATCCACACCTCACTCGCCTCTGCCTCTCAAGTCAGTCTATGAAGAGCACATCCCTGCCCTCAGCAGTGTGACAAAGTCAGAGCTCCCCACAGCTGGCCTGGTCATTCCCTGCCAAGGGGGGAGCGGCCTACACAGACAGTCTTTGCTAGTAGGAAATCCACCTGCTTTTCAGGTTCATTCCAAGGCCCTGCTGACAGCCAGGGCAGAGTGAGGAAAGCAAAGAATGGGACCTTCTACTGGGCCACAGATACAGTGATTCTCAAACTGCGGGTTTTAATGGGATCGTCAGGGCTGGCTTAGACTCGCTGAGGCCCGAGGACTTCAACCCTGGGCAGCGGGGCTCAACTTACAGGCCCCCCAGCCTGGGCTGAAGCCCTTGGGCTTTGGCCACCCTGTCCAGAGCGATGGGGCTTTGGTTCCCCCCCCCACAAGGCACTGGGGCTTGGGCGGGCTCAGGCTTCAGTTCCCCCTCCTGGGGTCGTATAGTAATTTTTGTTGTCACAGTGCAATGAAGTTTGAGAACCCCAGACTTGCAGCTCACCTCCACGCTGGCTCCTATCTCACTAACACTTCACCTTCCTGGCCACAAAGCTTTTCCCACCAGTGGGAGCACCTGCAGAAGCAACTAGGCCAAATGCCTAAAATGGGGCCATCCCTCCCCCAGACCATCAGGGGAGATGACCCCACCCCTGGAGGGCACTAGGACCCAGGTGGTGTTCTCCTCTGCCTTCACTTCTCTTTCCCTTCAGTTGACCACTCTAATTAACCCCACAAAAATCAGGGATCCTAGAGGCCATTGACTGCTCACTCTTCCTGCACATACTCCTTCCCACCCCCAGGTCTGTCTGGGGTTTGTAGGTTGCAGACTCTGCAGGACAAGGACTGGCTGCTCCAGTGTTTGTCCAGCATCTCGGATACGGGGGCCCCCTTCTTAGCTGGCCACAGGCACCACTGTAATAAACACGTTTAATAACCCCAGTGCAGTGCAGCTTTGTTTGTCCAACAAGATGTACAGCCGTCAACTCTAGAGAAGTGCGCTTCCAGCATGACGACACAGCTGCCAATAGGCTAATGCTGGGACACTGGGGATCCAGACAAACATCTGTACAGCTCAAAGGATTTATACCTTTGCAACACATGCTACCCCTAACGGGGGGGTGGGGTGGGAGGGGAGAATTTCCTCTTTGGTGAAGGGTGCTTTAACCCGTAGCGGTATGTGACAGTTGGGAAGCAGCCCAGGGAACCCCACAGGACAGAGAAACAAGCCATTCTGTGGCGTTCATGCTGAAATTTGTAATGACACTGGGCAGCTCACTCGTGCACTGCATACACGGTACAAAAGTAGCCTGACAGCACTGGGCTATCAACGCCAGTACCTCAGTCTCACTGTTGAGACAGACTAGGGACAAAGTAAGTCCCACTCATTCTGCAAACGAGGCACAATCTAGCCTGAAACTGCTGCAGATAAATGGGAATCACAGCTGTGAGGGAGAGAGAAGCCACGAGACCAAGGCATGGGTTGGGGGTCAGTGAAAGGGGAAGAGAACTAACTGTGAGAGGCCAAGAGATGGAGGAGAACATGCCTGACCCCAGAACGGCAGCCCCCTTGGCGATCGGCAGTTTGGCACAGAACTCCTCCACAGCTCAGAGGCAAGTTCCAAGGGGCACAGGGAACAGCACCTTATCCCTGGCGTGGTTAGATCCAGACTGATTGTGCAGTGCAGTTCTACAAGCCAGACTGCATGCAGCATTCTGGGCCTGGCTGGGAAATGCCTGGGATAGGGTCCAAGACCAACAAGGTTCTTTTATTGAGATCTAGATCCCCCCTCATCAGAGCATCTCAGTTCCTCCACCTCTAACGGCGAAGGTTCTAGGTTATCTGGTACGGAAGGGCGGTCGGCCTCAGCCAGCTGTACTCACTTCTGTGCAAACTCCTCCACCACTGGCTCACTCGTGTCCACCCTCCGTAACACTTCATGAACATTGGTTTCCAGCCAGGCCATGATGGCAGGGTCCTTCCACAGGGAGTGAGTCCTTCCTACGTACAGGGAGACCAGCTGGTTCAAGGCAGGAGGCTGGCTGTGGGACACAGAGTGTTAGAACACAGCTGGCACTGCTCACCCCAGCCCACACCGAGACCTGTCTCAGATTTTCACACTGAACAATGAGCTGCAATCTCCCATGTCTGCTATTTGCACCAGCATCCACCAGCTTATTGTGTCTCGAATGACTGAGTGGTGTTCCCAAAACAGCCCGGACAGGGAGAGGGTGAGAAAGTGCCTCACCTTTCCCAGAGTGCCAGGCAGTCAGATGATCATAGGGTACAGAACCCCCTGAGCCAGACAAGGACCAGGAGGGAGACAGCCTGCCCTGGTCACATGCACACACTAGTGTCTGCTGCAGCAGGGACAGACACTTGCAAGGCCCAAGATGAACTTATGGCCTACCTATATTAAGCTGGGTGTTTCTACTTGGCACTATCTGTCTGGGTTCTCCTATGGGTCCCCAGCAGCCTGCTACCCAAGTGTCTCCCATGAGCAAACAGCCCTCTCTCCCCCTCCCACTCCCTGCTGGGACAAGCAACCCTCCTCTCCTCAGTTCCTGGAAATGCAGACAGCAGAATGAGCTGAGAAACCCGCCAAAGCTGCAAGGTGAAACTTTGACTCCTTCTGTTGAAAAGTTTGGGCAGATCTCACCTTATCTGAGCTTGGAGTCCAAAAAAAGAATGCGAAGTGACCCTGGAGTCTGGCTGCACGCTACAGTGATCCAGCAATGGCATGAGAACTGCAAGAGAAAATCAGTGACGCCTTCACCACAGACAGGGACTGCCAGAGCTACCAGGTCACCAGTGCCGTGGTTGCAAAGAGCTCCTAGAAGTGGGACAAAGGCCAGCTGGGGAAAGCAGGTGCTTTCCTCAAATCAGGCCATGTCTACACTACAGGGAAAAGCCGATCTAAGCTGCGCAATCTGAGTTACGTTAGTAGCGTAACTCAAGTCGACGTAGCTTAGATCTGCTTACCGCGGGGTCCACACTTCATTATGTCACTGGGAGAGCATCTTCCATCAATGCCCCTTACTCTTCTCGTTCGGTGGAGTACAGGAGTCGACGGGAGAGCGATCTGCAGGCAATTTAGCGGGTCTTCACTAGACCCGCTGCATAGACTGCTAATGCATCCATCGCCGTGCGTCCATCCCTTCGTAAGTGTAAACAAGGCCTCAAGCACCAGACACAGGAAGAAGATGATTTGCAATTTTATGGCTGAAGATTTTGTTGCATGTTTCTTATATTTAACAGACAGCAGAAATAGGACCTTTGTTCACATAGCATGCTCCATCTGCTATATAACATGTTTCAAGGTTTTTTTTTAAATCACTGTCCAGAGCTCTGCATAAACATTTAATAAAATGCCAATAGGAACAAGGTACAATGTTGTGAAATTAACACTGCCAGTCTTTGAACTTGAATACAGGTTTTATTTTCATCCTCATGACCAGGAGCAGAAAGGATGGGTTATGTCAAGAGTCAACACAAACTGGACCCCTTTGTTCAGGGAGAGCTGGATATTCCTGCCTACAAAGGCAAATCAGTTCTTGTAACTATGTCCCTTCCTGGCCCAGAGGCACTACATGGCTCGTTTCTGGGACAGCAGCATCAGCTGGATGAAAGTGACAGTGATAGAAGCCACAGACAGAGCATCTAAAGTGTAATGGTGCCTCGGAGGGAGAACAGAGATAAAGAGCAGACAGTAAATCTGCTCTACTTGGATCAAAGCATCTTCCTGTGATGACTCAGAATCTGTGCCCCTGCCTCCCAACCTGTGTGCATGTGATGTGTATGTTTATACATGGGGGAGAGGCACCGAGTGCTGTGCAAGCTCGGAGGAGAATAGCATAGAGGTAGGGAGAAGACATGGACAGTTACTGACCCCTTTCTGACATATTGAAGGCTGAGGGTGCCAAATATTGCCCATAAAGTTCTACAGTCTTTGAATAGCCCCGCTGTCATATGATGCATGTGGCATAAAGCCACATTCACCATCAGCTGGGACTCACCACTTGCACTAAAGGCCTCCACTAACATGCAGCACTCCACCTCGAGCTGAGTGACTGTGCTGCACTGCGTCTGAGAACCACATCTCTGTACTGAGAAAAGGCAGTGCCGTTTGCTCCATTATAGGAATACAAAGTCTGCCTTCAGTCACCGAGAATTTGGCCATTGTTTTTGTGGATAAATCCTAAACCGAACATTCTGGGGCTGTCTGCCACCATACTTACCGCTCGGGAACATGATCAGCGCGTGCTGGAGAAGGTGGGCAGCTCTCTCCCATGCCTGGCTGAGCTCCGCTTCCGAGAGCTCTTCCTGCTGGCTCAGAAGGAAATACGCCAGCGGAACCGAGAACGCAAAGTTTGGGAGCTGGGACAAGTTCCGGTGACCCTGAAGATGAAAAACAGATTTCCCAAGCAACAACAACATGGTGCTAGTCCCAAGACTGCTAGGTTACACTCCTGTGGGTGCCACTTCTCACTGCATAACTTCTGGAGAATTACTTCCCATTCTGTGCCTCAGTGTGCATGTGTGTACAATGGACAAAGTGATACCAAACTCACACAATTGCTTATACAGCACTCAGAACCCCCAGTTCAAGAGAGCCAAGCCTGGTATCTTATGGTACAAGCGGCCTGGCCCTCACCCCCCATGGTGCAGCGGCCCTCCCTTCTCAGCCCAGCGCTCACAGAGACAGGTCACCAAAGGGTATGGAGCCTCAGGAATCTGCTCCTGCCAGGGGAGCCTGCTGCCAACTCACCTCCCACTCTTGGAACATGCGTGTCAGGAAGGCGTATTCTCTAGCTCGGAGCGAGAGCAAATCAATTAGCAGCAGTACACACAGCGGGTCATTCTCCGGATCAAGGCTAGGAGAGGGGGAAGGGACAAACCAGAAGAGCAGCATTACAAAAACTCACAGTAGAGTTACTCGCTCAAAATCAGACCGGACTGCTGGGTTAAGACTCAACCTGTTATGCCCCCAAACTGGTCAGAGTTTGTGGGATGGCGCCAATGAGGGAAGGACAATCACTGCCACATGGCAGGACAATAAGGCCACTCAGGCAAGGAAGCGTCTAGCCAGGGCTAGGAAGCACAGGGCCGGGAAGCAGAGGGCCAGGCAAATACAGAATAAGTCTACGGCCCTAGAGGGGGACAGAGGGATCCTGCCCAAAAGGGAGTCCAAGCTGCCTGCAGTGAAAGTACAGGTACAGAGCACAATTTCCAGTAAATGCTAAAGGTGAGGTGTAAACTGCTCTGCTCTAGCTTTGTGTTTCTCAATGACCGGTCTGTGGACCAGTCCCAGTCCTGAGATCTCCTTGACACAGCTTAGGAAGGCAGCAAGCCAGTCCCTGGTATCAAAAAGACTGAGAAACACTGAACTAGTTCAACACCGGCTATTGCACTTGAAGCAGGAAGTAATTCAAGGAAATTCTATGCCGTTATGCAGGTCAGCCTAGATGATCACAAAGGTCCCTTCTGGCCTCAGAAGCTATGGAACAGCCAAATGTGCCGATTGTCTCAGAGTCCAGAGACAGCCCGGGCAGCTGGCAGAGTCACACCCGAACCCTGATCTCTGGTTCCTGCATGGGGGTGATGTGCACTTTCCATGGGAGCTCACTGCTAGTGGCCAGGAGGCTGAGCACTCAGTCAGGGCAGACTGTAGCCAGACTCACGGGCAGCCCATTGGGACGACAGGTCCCGGTGTGCAAGGCTCCACCTTGATCTGATCACCCAGGCCACAGGGCGAAACATCAGCCACAGCCTGCACTGCACTCCATGGCCATGCCTAGGCTACCCAGCCTCCCTCCATCTTGTCAAAAGCAGCACCAGAGCAGTGAGGCAGGAGAAATTCCTTTCTGCCCAATACCTGCCCCCATGGAACCGATCAGGCTCTGTCTACACCAGGGCCTTTGGGCACTGATGGACTTGCAATGGTGAGAAATTTTACCAAGCGTGCTGCAGACAAGGCCCATGCAGTGTTTGGAGCCTGCACTACGAGCAACCAGAAACCTCAGCTCCAGCCCAATGGGGATGCCGTATGGTTTCTGCACACACTCCCTCAAGGGAACCCAAACCAGAAGGACCCATCCCTGCTCTTTACCTCAGGATAAGTTTGCAGAACTCCAGGGCAGTACGGGGACAGCCTCTCTTCTCCAGGAAGATCATGTGTTTGAAGAGAGACAGGTAGAAAGCTCTGCAAAGGCCAAAGCAGAAACATGCTGAAAAATATATGGGTGGAAAAGAAGCACATCACCCTTCTAATTCTGAACAGGGGAAACACTGGCCTGAACCCTGCTGCCCAGGATGCCAAGGGCAGATCTATGTATCTGGATCTAGCACAAGACTTCTAGGAAGGAATGTGGACAGCCAGGTCCTGACTCCTCTTTCCAGGAACTGGTCCATGTCTCCATCTTGAGCTGCTGGTTTGTATTGAATGGGATGAGCTGGGGGATCCTAACTCAGGCTGTACTCCCTAGGAAGATACTTTAGTGTGTGGATGTTACAGAGCTGGGGCCAGGGGATCTGGAAGACTGGAGAGGGAGTCAGGGATTCTATTCCAATTTGACTGCACAGGCTTACAACAGACATGCATCTCATCCACAGCAGCTGCCACGAGTGCCTCATGGCTTTCAAGTTACAGATGTTGGCGAACTGCAGGGGTGGGTGGGTGCTAATGTCAGAGTTGGAGAAGCACCCGAATTGTGACAAAAAGAAGTCTCACATCAAGTTGGAACTGAAAGCACATGCAAATTCAAGGTACAGAGGGGCAAGCAGGTTCTGCACCCGTCTGCTGTTTCCTGATGGATTTCCTGCCCAGGTGCAGAAGCTGGGGCTCTGATTAGCTGGACATTAAATAAGGGTGAACAGCACATCAGAACCACCTCTAGGCTGAATCTCATTTCCCCATCCCAACACCACAAACAGAAGAGAGGGGCTGGGAGGTCCCCACCTGTTCTCGGGTCTCCGGTAATCAAGCCTGCAGGTTCCACTGGTGAGACTGAACACAGGGTGAAACGCACACTCCAGACTGTACAGCGCTCGCTCTGCACACAACACAAGCATTATTAGGGGCACCGCCACACCTCATCCCCACTTCCCAATCCGACAGTCAAATCCAGTCCCCAGACACCACTGACAAATGGCTGCTCGGGGCCTACAGCCCATGGACCATGCTATCTGCGTTTCCTAGCAAGCGCCACAGTCACACCAATGACTAGCTTGGCAATCTCAGCAGAGACCCAGTTACTCAAGTGGAACATGTCCTCCCGGATGGATCTGTCCTGTACAGAGGACTGTGGGCAAGCCACCTTTCCCCAGTTCTATGTTTCGGGTAATAAGATTTTGAACAAAAATTCATCAGGAGGAGGCCTGGGATCAGGGCTCAAGGATGAGCCACCTGCACAGCTATCTTGGGATTCAAAACTACAGATTCTGTTCTAGCCTGTGGGGCCTGCCATCGCCTCCATCCGATACCTTCCAATCGGCAGCAACCCAATGCTGGTTTCCCAGCACTGCCCCGGCTCACCACTGACTCTGTCGTTATGTGGACGTGTCTGGCTCTGCGGCTCACACCCAGCGCTCTCTTTTCCACGAGGCTGAGACTCAGGGTATGTCTACATCTAAAATTTTGCAGCGCTGGTTGTTACAGCTGTATTAGTACAGCTGTATAGGGCCAGCGCTGCAGAGTGGCCACACTTACAGCAACCAGCGCTGCAAGTGGTGTTAGATGTGGCCATACTGCAGCGCTGTTGGGCGGCTTCAAGGGGGGTTCGGGGAACGCGAGAGCAAACCGGGGAAGGAGACCAGCTTCGCCACGGTTTGCTCTCGCGTTCCCCGAACCCCCCTGCAAACCGCAGGGAAGGAGACCTGCTTGCACGGAGGTTCGGGGAACGCGAGAGCAAACCGGGGAAGGAGACCAGCTTGATTACCAGAGGCTTCCTCAGGTATGCTGGGATACCTGCTTATTCCACGGAGGTCAAGAAAAGCGCTGGTAAGTGTCTACACTTGATTACCAGCGTTGGATCACCAGCGCTGGATCCTCTACACCCGAGACAAAACGGGAGTACGGCCAGCGCTGCAAACAGATGTGTTGCAGCGCTGTAACCCCCTCACCAGCGCTGCAACTTTGTGATGTAGACAAGCCCTCAGGCATCCCAGGACCAGACAGAGTCCCTGACATACTCTCAGCGGCACACATGGACCTTCAGTTATTGCCCCTTTCTGAGGTTCGGTTTTATTGGTAACAGGACAGCAGAGCAGAGAACTCAGTATAAACTGCCTCCCTGAGCTTCCCGTCTAAGAGCTCCTCTGTCCTCGCTGGACCTGCCTACCAGCATGACTCAGCAGTGACCCTGACTCCCACAGCAAGGTCTCGGTACACTGACCTTGCATTCCTAACGAAGGGCTTAGAACTGGCACCGTTACACTTCAGAAATGTGCTAAGGTCAGACGTGTTTCCCAGGGCTCAACCCATACAGATCCACTAGCTTCAGGCCAGAACCCAGGAGCGTTGCTGGACCCTCTGACCTTTTGACAGCTACATTTTCTATCCACTGAAAATCACAATCCAGCCTCCTCAGAGCTTTCTGGAGAGGCTGGTTCTCCAAGAGTCCCCCTTCGCCCTCTGCCATCCTCAAAGGTCTCTGTCTAGTCAAACCCTGCTCCTCCGACTGACCAGCACCCACCTGGGATATGACTGAGTGACAGGCTGGTGCGCTGTAGATTCACATCCTGGCTTGCTGCACACTAACTAGTCATGTAGACAAGCTCTAAGGGGGTGTGAAGAGTCAGCTTCTAATGAGAAATGGTAACTACATTGCAGAGCTCAAATGCTATTTCCTACACTGGGTTCTTCCTATACAACCTCTAGTAGCAGGGGCTGAGCAGTTGTCCTCTGTCACACTGGGATATGGCAAGACGCCCTGAATTTCCTCACTCCCCAGTGAACGTAGGGAACTAGCTGGATGGCTCGTGGCTGAGTACTTGTGGTGCTCACCCACTCTTTGGGAAGAGCTGTATGAGCTAGGAGACAAGGAGAGATTGGCAGTCACAACCCCAAAGAGAAAAACTGGAAAGCCACAATCTCGCCTACCTTGGCATAAGTAACCAAATCACAGACGTCGTAAGGGAATGTAGAGATCCTCTCTCTCAGCTGCTGCGGCGCTACCCATGAGGACTGCCAAGGCACGCGGCAGTGCAGTCCCACGCCACCTGCCCACTGGCACACTTGTTCCTCACTCCCAGTTCTCACCTACAAGATCTCGGGCCATCTCCTGATCCTCCTGCATTCGACACACCTCACTGAGCTGCAGCAGCGAGTCCACATGGTATGGGTTCATCTGGAGCAAAAGCTATAGGCAGACAGAAGTGGGCTGGGCTGGATTAAGTCTTTACACAACACGCTGCTTCTTTGTGCATGGGACCTTGGCAGTCACACGCTGCGAGGGCAGCAGGATGGCAAACGCTGCGCAGTGACTTGGGAACCAGATAATTAATCTTATGGAGGTGGCAGAGAGGCTCAGCTGGTCGCACACCCGCCTCCAGGTTTGAAGGTAATGGGATCAGATCCCAGGCCATCACATGGCACTCGGTGCTGATACTACAGAGTAGGGTTGGGGTAGCCCCTTGAGACAGCACACAAAACCCGTGTCCATCTGTGGGAGATGCAATTCTGCTTTTCACAAAGGGGGAAAAAGCCTAGTGTTCTGCCCAGTGTTCCCACCTCGGTAGGATGTGAATGGTCAAGGCTGCATGAATTATTGTTGGGCACATAACGGCTGCAGCGTTCGACTAGATGCCCCTTACACACTCCTTGTTTTGAGCTCTCAGTGTTCTAGATACTCACATGGCCCCAGTTGCCATAGTAACAGAATGCCCAGTGTCAATCCAATGGGAGAAATTGCTCCTATCACTAAATATTTAAAGGGTTCTCCCATGAAAGCCAGTTACTCCACTGCTGAGAACTGAAAAGTTTCACTGTTAATAGGACCTACACAAATAATGTTTTTTCTATGGGATCAGGTTAGATGCGGTGCCTAAGATTCTGCAGGCATCACAAATGTCACACGTAAACAGAGATATTTTGGGATTATGAACCACCCCAGTCCTGTTAAATTTCACCTTGGTTCAGCTGACAAGATGGAAGAGAAGAAAGTGGTAGGAAAGATACCTACCGTCCCGACTCTAAAACGGCACTGCGCAATTGGGCGGGTAGAGGACTAGAACATGTTACATGGCAGGCTCTGCACTGCTACATGGGAGACCCAGATCTGTCCCAGGCCCAGACTTCTTGCTCTCAAGTTGAGCACACCTAGGGAGGAAGCACCTGGCACCATTTCCCAGTGATCCTGGGGGCTGATTAATAAGCAGAGTTGTCAAGCTCAGGAGAACAGCCATTATGATCAGAGGACAAGGAAGAGAAGGGAGATGAAAACGAGGATCCATTAGAGAATCAGAAGGAACCTTATTTACTGGACAATGGCCCCTCTAAAACAAGTCTCTTAAGCGCATACATTTGTGCTCCTTTGGGGCAGGGGTTTCAGAGAAAACATGTTTCAATTATACCGGAACACTTCCAGTGTAATCTCGTTACTGTGTGCTATAAATGGTGCTATCTGCTTTCACTAGCTTGGACACACTCAACAACACTTCAAGGCAGGGATTTTTCTGCTAACATACCAAGAGAAGGCTACCCATTTTTTTCTTCCATACAAGTTAGTTTATAAACAAAATAGCTGTTATTTTAGACCCTGCCCTTAAAGGTCACTTTCCACTGTGCAGTATTTTTGACTTTCCCAGCTGAAGAGTGAAGACAACAGAGCTTTATTCGGGAGGTCTGTTCTCAACGGCTTCCTGGAACGAATGCTCCAGGCAGAGCCATCCACTCTCTTAATCACAGGGCTTCAACTCTGCCCAGGGACATGCGGGCAACTTGCCAGGAGCCCCCAGCCCACACCTCATCTGCCTGACTGGAGCAGCGAGCAGCAGAGCACAACTCATCAAGTAATACTCCATCTTAAGCTGGGGTGGGCAAACTACAGCGAGCAGGCCACATCCAATCCGCCAGCCGATTTAATCCAGCCCTCAAGCTCCCGGAAGCAGTGGCATTTTCCCCTCTGGCTCCTCCTACACGGAGGGGCAGCTAGGGGGTTCTGCATGCTGCCCCCGCCCCAAGCGCCGCCCCCGCAGCTCCCATTCACCAGGAACTGTGGCCAATGGGAGCTGCAGTGGCGGTGGCTGCGGACGGGGCAGTGTGCAGACACACTTGGCTGTGCCTCCGCATAGGAGCCGGAGAGGGGACATGCCACTGCTTCTGGGAACTGCTTGAGGTAAGCACTGCCTGGAGCCTGCACCCCTGAGCCCCTCCCATGCCCAACCCCCTTCTCCAGCCCTAATCCGCCCCCCAAACTCCTCAGTCCCAGCCTGGAGCAACCTCCTACACCCCAAGCCCCTCATCCCCAGCCCCACCCCAGAGCCCTCACTCCCCCCCACACACCTCAACACCCTGCCCCAGTCTGGAGCCCCCTCCCACACCCTGAACTCCTCATTTCTGGCCCCACCCCAGCCCCCACACCCACAGCCAGAGCCCTCACCCCCTCCTGCACCCCAGCCCCAATTTCGTGAGCATTCATAGCCCGCCATACAATTTCCATACCCAGATGTGGCCCTTGGGCCAAAAAGTTTGCCCAGCCCGATCTTGAGCCGAGCTGCGGGCACACAGGAGACTAGAGCGCCAAGCTGCTTAGCTCAATAAAATGAAGGCTGGGCCTTTTACTCATCACGTCACACATCCACAATTAAGGTAACAGGGTGCAGGTGGCACTGGACAGTTCCACCGGCCGCACCTGGCCTGGTGGCTACGCTCTAGGCATCCCTGTTTCATGACATACCACAATGTTGTTTGGGTCCAGAGACTCTACTGCATCCAGGAACCTGAACTGCACTTGCTGGTACTCTCGATGGTGCTCAAAGGTGAAGTGCTGGACTCCTCTTCCTGTCTCCAGAAGCCTCATGGCAATGCCTAGGGGTGCACATGGACAGCCGTTGCTCCCTCAGGAAGAGAGAGGCAGCTTCTGCCAGCCAGCAGGAATGAGCTCTTCTCCCTGTCTGCGCAGACTGGTAGCAGCGGGGTGAAGGAAGCCTGTTCACATCACTGGGGCCACAACAGGACTCTTTTCAGACTAGCTATGCATTCAGAGCTCATTGAGGTGATCTCCCCTTAAGGCAAATGCTTCCAAGTTCCTCCCCGCACCATTTCCAAAACCCCCAGCAGACTGGCCCTCCCGGCCATGCCTCTGATCAGCCAGCATGGCCATCCACAGGAAGACACTTGAGAGCCCTCGGAGGCCTCTTTGCAGTGGAGCAGGAGGGGCAAGCCCCAACGCTGACAAACAGCGCTGCTTGCTCTAGCAGTGGAGGGGAGCAAGGCCGTGGCAGCTTATACAACAGGCTGCACTCTGCACAGTATCCAGGCTCTAGTAATGGCCACACGGGTGGACCCAGGAAGTGGAGGCATGTTTCAAACAGAGGGTTGGAACTCTGTGCTCCCATGGACTAGGCAGAGAGACTGACAGCTCACCCGAACGCAGGGGAGAACTCGCCTGTTTTGCTGTAGCGTGGCCAGGTGTTCTTGGGAGCAGTCAGCCATGTGCTGCGAATGTACGGACGCTGCCTCTGCCGTGGCCTGTGGGAACCAAACACTACATTATAGCTTCTATTTACTGGACCATTCACTATGGAACAGGACCAAAGCTAAGCACGGGGATGGGAAGTGGATGATAGCTCTCTAGCACTTGGATTTGGGACAAAGAGATTCAACATCTCATCTGACTGCAGCACTAGGAAATTAATCAAATCCCTCCATGGTCTTTTATCAAGCTGAACATTCTCAGGTGTCCCTTCGAGGCTCTGCATGGCTGCATGCCAGCTTCCACCTAGGCTTTGGCCTGTCAGCCTCTCTGCTCCACTGATTCCCTTCCCCAGCTCCCACTTTCTGTCAGTTTCTCTCCTGCCCCGGAATAGTTTCCCACTCCCAGTTCATAGAACCATCCCGACTGTGGGTCCAATCCAACCTTCGCCCCAGGACCCATGCAGTGGGTCTCAAACTCCTGGCTGGACTCACAAGACGTTTATAGGATCAGTGATAAGAAGGAGCTAAGAAACCTCGGCTACTTTCCAGGAACACAGTCAACCCTCTACACTTGGAAACGTCTCCCTCTTCCCTTGCACTTGTCACCTCTGCTCTGCCTTCAACTTCCTTCTTAGCGAGCATCCTTCTTCCATAGAGCCCCTCAGAGATGGCCTCTCCAGCTATCAGCACCATTGCTTTGAACTTGCGCTCCTACTGTACTGCGTATGTCTCAACCAGAGGGCAAGCTCTTTGAAGCAAGGGTATCAGCTTCTCATTTGCAGAGACAGTGCCAGTAATGAGACCTGCACAAGTACAGCACATGCAGAGGCAACAGCTGGACAGCTTCCCTGGGTCTACAGCACACAAGCGTATCTGAGACCAGCTGCAGAGATTGGGCCACTCAGACCCCACTCCACAAAATTGCAGAGATTCTACAGCAGCAAGAACTGATAAAGAAAAATATGAGGGCCCCATAATGACACGGAACATGGACAGTGCTTTAGAAGTGCAGGTAACACTAATGAGGAGGAAAATCATGGAACAAAACCAAGGATGTGGTGTGACTCTGGATGAAGTCTTGCCTTCCTCCACCCAAACATCTAGTGTTTCACTTTTAAAAAAATGATTATTTCTGCCACCCTCAGGGTCACTTGTAAGTAAGAGAGGAGCCCTGGAACAGGGGTATGAACAATATGCCTGTGGGCACTCTCTCTAGACTGCCCGTCTAGGAAAAGGGTTGGAGGTACAGTCTATGGTACCGCTGGACATGGAGAGAGACTGACCCATGCTTTGAAAATATAGTTAATATTGCAACTCTGGTCTCACCTCTGATCGCCAAGAACAGCCCGAGCCCCAAAGTACCTCTTCAGCTCAGTCTCCGGATTCAAGTTTCTGGAAAATGTAAGATACAGGTGAGGAAAACTACCAAGAATTAATCCCAGAGCAAGCTTTTCTGAAGCAGTGTTCAACCCATCTGACCAATACTGAAGTCGCCTGTTTTCAAACTCCTGCACTGATGCCCAGATCAGTGATCTGACACCCCAAAGCTAGGAACCATGCAAGGATGTTTCAAGATTCAGATTCAACCAGTTATTCTACAGGGATCATAGCCACATTTCAAAGACTATGTTCAGTCACGGAATAATACTGCTGCCCTCTCTAGGGCAACTGGTGTAATTAGTCTAAACTTTAGAGTAATTTACACTCTATAAAGCATCAGTAGAGAACCCTCTGTTCCAGGCTGCTTTATGGATACTTATGCTTGATCCTAAATAGAAAAACAAAGGACTCCAGTTTCCAAACTGTGTACACACTTTGGAATTAATTGCTGGAAACAGGCATCTATCAGACCTGGAGAACAAGTGCTCTATCCACACAGCAGATTCTGCATGGGCAAGCAACCCCACTGCCTGGAAGAGACACATGACACAGTAGTGCCTGAGTCAAATTACAAATTCTATCATGATGTGTGTGTGGAAACGCTGGCAGTGACTGCACCACCCTGGACACACCCAAAACCAACCCCCAGTCCTGCATTCCAGCCAACTCCCTGACCTGGAAAGGTGTGACACACCGGGCTGATGGACTAATACTATGGGGCCAACAACTCGACTGCCCATGACTGGCCCATCCCCATTTCTACACAGGAGGTCAAGGGAGAGGGGCCAGCACCTGGTGGGTCTGTAGCTTCTTGGCCTGAGCACATGGCTCAGAGAGGCCCTAAGCACAGGGTACTTCTGCTCTGCAGGGAGCTGACCAGCACCACACATAAGGACTTGCAACAGAGAGAGGTCTGAGAAACCTTGGACGCACAAGGGTGAGCACAGACCAGTGGAGAGGCATCTTAGGACTTTCATTGTTTTCCTAGATCTGTAACTCAAGTGTTTTAAGGGTGAAGTCACTGCAGCTACAAAATTCCCTGGGTAAGCTTGTGTGCTATGCTGTCCTCAAAGGGATTCAACTCGAAGCCCAACGTGTCCACAGTTGGTCAGGGGAACTCTGAAGGCGTGTCAGTGACTGGGAGGGCTCAGCAGGTCTCAGACGCTGGGTTCAGGCTCTGGACAGTAGCACCCATGTCCCGAAGAGGGGTGTCAGACAAGAGGTCAGAAGCTGGGAGCATGCCCGATGGTCCCAGGGCTAGAAACAGTGACTTGACTCCACTGACCCAGCTGGCTTGGAAGCACATGGGATCCAGTGACTGGCTCCATCCACAACACGCTGGCGAGTGTAGAGTAGGGTATGGCCAGGTTGAGGCAGGACACCTCTAGTGTCTGAGGCCATTTCATTCCTCAGTTTTTTGCTGAGATCAGTGGGTGAGCCAGTTTGGTGGTGGTCACATGTGGACAAGTTCACTGCTGGTGGTATTAGCTCTGTGAGGCCATGACGGTACCATACAGGCCCACGCAGAGGATGGACCATGCTGTGCTTGGCATAGAGGCTGTGTCTACACTGCACTTTCACCAGTAAAACTTCTGTTGCTCGAGGGTGTGAAAAACACACCCCTCTGGCCGACAAAAGCTTTACTGATGAAAAGCGCCGGTGCGGAGAAATGTACTGCCCCTGGCTGGGGATGGTTTTAGTGTGTCGTGGGAGAGCTCTCTCCTGCCAACAAAGAGCAGCTCCACTGTGCGCCTTACAGCCGGGAGGCTTTAGTGGTATAGACGCAGCCTGAGTGCTGCTGGAATGAGGAGGATTATAACCTGTCTGGATGCTGCTGCAAGGTATAAATTATCTGCCCAGTTTAATCTGGTTTTGGTGCTTTACCCTGCAAGGTTTCAGCAGCTCTTCAGAGGCACCTCTGTACTGGGACGAGGAACACCAAAAGCACTACCAATAACTCAGCCTTTCAACTGAAGCAACACGTGGTCAGATTAGAGCCGCCCTCACTTATCAACACAGCAGCACCTTTCCAGCATGGTCCCAACTCAAAGCCAGAGAGAGCACTTTACAGCAAGACTCCAAAGCTCCCTTGGGACAGGAGGTCCCTACGCGCTCAGAGAAAGACAGACAGTGATGCACATTACCTGTGCTCTACGTAGAGCAGAGGCCGACTGTCTGCGATTACACCACTCTTAGTTTCATACGACAGCCCACTGGAATCCTCCATTTTCTCCAGAATGCTGTCAATGTCTTCCAGGTCGTCGTCTTCCTTAAGGCACCATGCAAAGACATCACACCCATTAAAGGATCGGTCTCACCCCAGCCCGCATGAGAACACATCACTCCTGCCTTTCTGTACAAAGTCCCATTTTGGGCTGGCTGCTCGTCCCCATTTGCCTTGCTGTTCGTCCATTACATGATGACTCGTGCTATTTTCACCATCATTAGCCTTTGACTCAAAACTGGCTGTCGGGCTAAACCAAGTGCTCTAACTCCGTCACAAGTTATTGGGTTCAGTGCAGGAGTCACTGGGGGAGATTCTCTGGCCTGTGCTATGCAGGTCAGACTGGATGATCAGAATGGTCCCTCCTGGCCTTAGTGTTTACAAGTTTGAGTTTGTACGTTTTTAACCCTTGGCTGCCCCTCCCCAATGATTTTATTTCCATGTTCTATATTTGTCTGATTTAGATTATAAGCTCTTGGGTGCCACAACTATTAAGTTTTTTAAAAACTCAAAAGCACCATGAAAAATTACAGTGCTACGTAAACATTGACTACTAACAACAGTCAGCCCTCAGCGCCTGTGTCAGACAGGAACACTGTCCTCTCCCCGAAGTACTGCGTACTGCAAGGATCACAGCCAGTCCCTTGATGTCAATTACACAAACAATGCGTTGGACACACATGGGACAGGGCTCCTGATTCCGCCCAGAGCAAAGCCTACACATTTCCTTAGGAGGAAACAGTTTAGTCAGACTCAAAATTTGTGCCCTTCCCCCACCCTAGCCACACACACATTCACCACTGCATGGACAGGACACTTGACAAGGACAAGTCCCAAAACCACTTGCTGGCACTATAATCGGCACCAGCCACCGCTCTTGGTGGCGCTTTTGCTACTAGTAGTCAAACTGGCATGAATACAGTGATGGCAATGTGCCGCTATGCAGGGGATGAGTGTCCAGGCCTGGCAAGGCGAGAGGACAGCGCACCAGCGTTGCTCTCAAGTGAGCCCTCTTGCCAGCGACTGGAGCGCTGGCAGCTAGAGAGAGCAGTGTCTGGCCCTGCCTAGCAGGAAGAGTCCGTGTTCTGCAGGACCTGGGAGGATATGGGAAACAATAAAGGGAGGGGCACAAAAAGCAAGATCCCAGAGGATCCTCCCACACCACAAAAGTCAGTAAGATGGAAGATGCTGGTTTGAAGGTTCCAGCTTTAATAACCTGCAGCTGAGCTCTGAGGACATGAACGCAGGCTATGAAATAGGAATCGCAGCCTCCAAATAAATCAGTACAACATACTACGTAGCACTTTCTGTGCGTGGATCTCAAAACACTTCACAAAGGTGGGTGACCGCTGGTGGGGGCCTTCCGAGCCTGGAGAGAAGGAAGAGAGTGGGGCTGAATCCCAGATCTGAGGCAGACATACCAGAGTCTCGCCAGCTGCAGTTCTCTTGTTCTTCCGTTTCTTTTTTTTCTTCCGTGGCTTGTTAGCTGATACAGGCTATGGAGATAAATGCAACAGGCACCAGTGAGTGCATGGGAGGGAGGCAGCAAGGAAGGTAGAGGTGGCATTTCCAGCAGGAACACAGGCTGCTGCCATGGGCTTGACCTAGGAAAGAGCCATTCCTGACACACTTGAAACAAGGAACAAGATTAGGGAAGGGTGAGGGCAAGAGGTCACAAAACGCTTCAACCATCGATTCCCAGCCTTAAGGGGTCAAATGCAAACTGCAGTATTCTCATACCAGTGACTGGGACTGATTATTCAATACAAGATCAAGCAAGAAATATTTTAGTTTCTTCAGGATTGGAGGAAGTTGTTTTAACCTCCCTTTGTTCCCCCAAGTCTCAGTGGTAATTAAAAGGACAGACTAAACAAAAGAAATGTTACCAGGGAATCTGAAAAATCACTCATTAGCCCAGAAACATACAGCTGGCTGAAAACATCACAGGGGTTCTGGGCTCTCCACTCCGTCTAGGTACAACTACTTAGGCTACTTATTGCTGCCTAGTCTTATCCAACAAGGCAGACAGGTGTACTCTTTTCCCAAGGGACACAGAGCTAAAACTCAGTCCCAGGATTACTGGCGCCACACAGATATTGCATCTGGAGATGTATCCACGGCTTAGGCAGCGCTCCACAACCACCACCTCTGAGAGATCATGTAGTTTTTGCAATTTGGAACTAACTTAACTAACTTTCCCCTTCTCTTGTGAGCTTCTCCCACAGCATACAACAGTGAGACTGCTTTTCAACTTCAGCCATGACCCTGTTAATCCCCCTCACTTTTCTTAAACTAAAACCAAAAATAAAAAACCCCAACAACAAAGCACTACTGTCAAGCCCCCCAAAACCCAGTATTTAATCCGCATTCCCTTGTACCCATTTGAAATCTTCATGTAATTCTGCGTACGTGCATCTTCAAAGCAAATGCTTCACTGTACTTTGTTAAGACAACAGACCCGTCCTTGTAAGCAACCCAACAACTAATTCAGGTGTCCAAAGGAGGGGAAAAGGACAATTTCTATTTCAAGCTACCAGGGATTTTTTTCCCTTTCATACATTTTACATTAATTTAGTGCTTATGAAAATATAGAACTAGTAAGAATGGCACAAGCCACTTACCTCAGGTAACTACTACAGTAACTTTCTCTTCACAGCTGATCACCATATCCTGATCCAGGTATTCCACTGCTTTCCCAACAGACCACTCTGCCCAGGCACCTCACTCCCAATACTGCTATCCCAACCCTAGACCTCACACCGTCAGTCAGGCCAGGTATGCAGTGCTTTGGGGAGGTGGACAAATGGCATCTCAGTTGTAACCGGTATTTTCACTTGTTTGAATTCTGGTCCCCAGAGGTCACAGACTGATGCACTAACCCAGTAAGGCACAGAGCTACCGCTGCCAGTACGAAGAGGGAGTAAGAAAACTCTTCATAATTATGATCAATCCCTAGCGGGTGTGGATATTGCTGAGCATTCATAGGTACCTGCAGTTTGGTCACTGTCTGGTCCTGCTGTTGAGTGTCTTCTCCAGCTCTCTGCCCATCACTCTCTGGCTCACCAGTTTCAGCTTCTTCATTGTTCCCTGGACCATCTTGCTCATTCAGTCTGGACTCTGCTCTCTCCTCCTTGGATTCCAGATCATCCTCCAATTCTTCATTGGTTATCTGCGCAGACAGGGGTACAAGGTTCAGGAATCTGGGGAGAACAGTGGGATGGATACTTGGATGAGTCTGCACTGCCTTGGCTCCCACCAGCACAAAGCTGCACACCAGGAGCAGGGATCTGCATTTTACTCACATTTACAGAAAGAGAGAGAAAAACCCTGCCAGCGTGACAGGAGCTCAAGTTGGCCACTCACCAGAACCCTGCAAGAAACCTGACAGCAGTTTGGCTGCTGAGATCAGAGCCTGTCATGCTTACCAAGGTTGTCTCCTTGTTTCCTTACTCCCTGTCTGCCTGTCCATCTGTTCTCTTTTGTCTCATCCAGGGGCCATGGTTTTGTTCTCTATTTGTACAGCGCCTGGCGCAATGGGAACCTGGACCAGAACTGAGGCTCCAAGGCAAATGAGAAGTGAACAGCAGGGCTCAGCCTGGACGGCTGTATGCCTACCAGGGGGGTTGGGAAGATACCGGCCACCCAGCTGCACTTCCAGGCTGGTACCTGGGATGCTGGCACCACGCAGTTGTCGTGAGTGACCACGGGTGAGCCAGGGGCCGGCAGGGCCAGCAGCACAAGCTCTCACAGCCCGACCCCCGACTCGGTCACTGCTGGAGAAATGCGGGGATCCAGCCACCCGGTCCATCCCCTGCCAGCAAAGGGCTGAGGAGCCCCCCGGCAGCCCCAGAGCTGGAGACAGCTAAGGAGTGGGGGCTGGCCTGGCATGACATCCCTGCCCTCTATGCCGGGTCCGCCGGTGCCCCCTCCCCCACCGGGCAACTCCGGGCTAACGGCGGCAGCTTGTGGCATTACAGCCCGGGCCGGCTCCTCGCCTGGGGCAAGCGGCACTGCTAGGACCCCCAGCACTGTCACCGGTCAGCCGCCCGGTCCTTCCGCCGGCCCCGCCCCTCTCCGGCCCCCCGCCCGGTCCTTCCGCCGGTCCGACCCCGCCCCGCTCCGGCCCCCCTCGCCGGCCCTTCCGCCGGCCCCGCCCCTCTCCGGCCCCCCCGCCCGGTCCTTCCGCCGGCCCCGCCCCTCTCCGGCCCCCCCGCCCGGTCCTTCCGCCGGCCCCGCCCCTCTCCGGCCCCCGCCCGGTCCTTCCGCCGGCCCAGCCCCTCTCCGGCCCCCCTCGCCGGCCCCGCCCCTCTCCGGCCCCCGCCCGGTCCTTCCGCCGGCCCCGCCCCTCTCCGGCCCCCCTCGCCGGCCCTTCCGCCGGCCCCCGCCCGGTCCTTCCACCGGCCCCCGCCCCGCTCCGGCCCCCCCGCCCGGTCCCCCCGCCGGCCCCGCCCGGCTCCTCACCAGCTCGTACAGGTTGCTGACCCCGCCCCGCTCCGGCCCCCTCCTGCCGCGGCCCGGCTCCTCCCCCGCCCCCTCGGGGCCCAGCCGCAGCCCGCCCGGCTCCAGGGGCTCCTGGCCCCGCTGCTCCCCCCGCAGCCTGCGCAGCGCCCGCCGCGACATGGAGCCCGCCCGCCTCGGCCCCTCCTCTGCTGCGCCTGCGCGACTCCGCCGGCGAACGGAACAGGGGCCCTGCGCGCATGCGCCGCTTTCCCTTCTGCCACCTGTGTCACGCTCCGGCCTCAGGCTTGAACGGCGTGAGATAAGTGGCACCGGGACCCAGCTGAGGCCCGCGCGCCCCCTAGAGGGAGCCGAGGGGCCGGCAGCAGCGAGATCTCGCTTCGCAGCACGGCAGGAGCCCCCGCCCCGCGACCCAGCTGAGCTCGGGGGCCGGCTGCGGCGAGCCCCTCCCTGGCCAGAGCCACAGCTACCTGGGAGTTCCGCACCTGCCCTTGGGGGGGGGCTGCACAGGTGGGGCAGGTGAGGCATGCGCACGGGGCTGCCGCTGACCCCCGCCAAGCCAGCTGCTGGTGTAAGGGCGTAGAGACAAGGAATGGGCACAATACTGGCAGCACGTGCCATGTGCCGCCAGGCCCGGTTAGGCTGGCCAGACAGCAAGTGGGACAAAGTGGGACGGGGGGGGGGGGTAATAGGAGCCCCTATACAAAAAAGCCCCAAATATCAGGGCTGTCCCTATAAAATTGGGAGATCTGCTCATCCTAGGCCCAGTCCATCCAAGGTAGCCTCATGTACTTCATGCCATGCTGGCTAAGCAGTCGCCTGCCAGAAGCAATTTAAATCCACCATGACTCTCGGCACGTCCAGGAGTGAAGGAGAGAAACGGGCACCTATCTGTTTAGTGCTTATACGTAAACCAACCGGTGGCATTTCAGGGCAGGAGGTGAGTGCTGCAGAAGCCATACGGCACAGACCCTCCCCCAGGGCCGGCGCTTCCATTTAGGCGACCTAGGCCGTCGCCTAGGGCCCCAGGATTTGGGAGGGTGGCATTTTGCAGCCCTCGGTGGCAATTCGGCGGCGGGGGGTCCTTCTGCGCTCCGGGTCTTTGGTGACAATTTGGTGGCAGGTCATTCACTCACTCTGGGACCCGGCGCTGAAGTGCCCGGAAGACTGGGAGCGCGGAAGGACCCCCCCGGCGCCAAATTGCCGCCGACCGGGAGAGCAGAAGGACCCCTGCCTAGGGTGCCAAAAACTCTGGCGCCGCTCTTGCCCTACCCCCTTCTACTCCCTCCCCCCTTCTCTAGGCCAGGGACTCTCGATTCTAGTACAGGAACTAGCACAATGCGGTGTCACTCATGGGCCTTAGGCACTACCATCAAAACATGATTCTAGAAATAATAATATGCTGTTCTCCTATTGCATCATTCCCAGGCCCCTCCACTCCAGCCCTGAACACCCACTTCTCCCATGGACGTCTCCATGCTGCCTCCTGCCTGGAGCGGAGCATGCTGCCTGACCTCATCCCCAGCAGCGTCATCCTCCTGTTTAAATCCCACCTCCGCAGGATCCACTGCTGCCAGGAGGCTCACAAACCAAGTGCTGCTGGCCAGGCTGTAGGGCAGGGGGCAGCGCTGGTCAGGAACCAAAATGCTCTGGAACCAAAATGTCAAGGTCACTGTTAGCCCATGTGATCATCTCTCCTCATCCTCCCTCCCTGCGACCCTCAATTTGCTTTCGTTTGTTGCATCTTGTTTCCATTTAGATTGTAAACTTATGGGGCAGGAACCAGGTTTTCCTGTTTGTGCAGCACTCAGCAGTGGGGCCCTGATCCCATTAAGGCCTCCGCATGGCTGCAGTGCAATCACAGTAATTGTCTGGGGTGCTCCGCTGCCTGGGGAGGAATGGCCACTGTGGGCCCTACCTATGATACATACCCACGTACACTGGCCAAACTGGACAGTCTCTACGTAAAAGAATAAATGGACACAAATCAAACGTCAAGAATTATAACATTCAACAACCAGTCAAAGAACACTTAGGCCTCCCTGGTCACTGAATTACAGACCTAAAAGTCACAATTATTCAACAAAAAACCCTTCAAAAACAGACTCCAACAAGAAACTGCAGAACTAGAATTAATTTGCAAACTGGACACCATTAAAATAGGCTTGAATAAAGACTCGGAGTGGATGAGTCATTACTAAAAACTATTTCCCCATGTTAATTTCCCCCTACTGTTACTCGCAGCTTCTTGTCAACTGTTTGAAATGAGCCATCCTGATTATCACTACAAAAGCTTTTTTTCCTCCTGCTAATAGCCCACCTTAATCAATTAATCTCATTAGAGTTGGTATGGCAACACCCATTTTTTCATGTTCTCTCTCTCTCTCTCTCTCTTCCTACTGTATTTTCCAGTCCATGCATCTGATGAAGTGGGCTGTAGCCGACAAAGGCTTATGCTCAAATAAATTTGTTAGTCTCTAAGGTGCCACGAAGACTCCTCATTGTTTTTCCATTAGAGGAGAGTAAATCTTTATTCCCTCCCCACTGCTGCCCCTCCTGCTGTTCGCTGGGCAGGCACAACAGGACTTAGCGTTCAGCTCCTAACAAGGTGGAACAGATTCTCCTGCATTGCATGTTATCAATAGCCACCATCCATCTGCCGTTTTCAAGAGCTGTCCCTTTATCCTTCGTACACACAGACACAAGACTCCTGTGCTACGCTGGCAGCATGCAGGGAATGGACAGTTTGTGCGGCTTACTGAGAGCTCTGGGGACTTGCAATACCCTCATCTGTGGCTCTAGTTCCTTCCCGTGCTCTGGGCTCTGTCTGGGTTCTCTCTGCCAGCTCCTCCCTCACTTCCAGAAATCAAGGGGCTGGCAGCACGTGAGCAAGTGACATTGTGGGAGACACACTGCTTGGATGGGGCTGTTCCCCCAGCCCAGTATGGGAGTGTGTGTTACTTCAGCCCGTGCAGATAGCACAGTGACGCTTGTGAGCCGAGGGAGTGCAGGGTTATGCAAACTAGTTTGACAGGGCTGGGGCAATGGGTGATCATGCATCTGAGAGCCACGTTTACACGTATGTTAATGAGACATGTTGGGGGGAGCGACACTGGCAAACGAAGGCTCACACGGATACGGCACCTGCTGCTCCGATGACAGAGGCCTTCCTGCTGCTGGGCTGTCACCCAGGTGCCTTTCTCCTGCACTGAAATTCATACACACACAAACAACGTGCCAGGTCCTGGGGCGGGGGGCACCAGCCTGCCCTGGTATGGAAAGTCTGTCCCCAGCCCCCCCACCGAGCTCACCATCTTGACGGGAGAAAGCCAGCCACAGCAGGAACAAGGCAATTCAGCAGGTCTGGAAAAGCCCCTTGCTGGGTTCCAGGGCCCACCGAGATGGCTGCAGCAGTAACCACAGCAGGACACTCGCTCTGCAAGCCGAAGGCTCCTGTACAAGGGGCCAAACTCAGTCGTAGCATGAGCAAGTGCAGCTCTCTTCTGGCTGAGTGTGGACTGAGACCTTTCTTCGATTGGGGGTTCTACGGGGCAGGGCTGTGTCACTCGACGTGTGCGTGTAGAGCCAGCACAATGGGGCTGCAGCCCGGACTGCGGCATCTGGCTGGCGCTCCAACACAAACACCTGAATACGTCTGAAACATGAATAAGAATTTAGGGACAAGGTGCTGAAAAAGTTCCTGAGGGAAAGCGCTCGCCTTCCTCTTCTCAATACAAGCCGAGCGCGGGCTGGCCCAAAGCTTGCTGCCCTGGATGTCTACTGCAGGGTCCTTTCCTCACAATCCCCCCGTCCCCATTTCATTGCTCTCGGTGGCTCGGTGCAGCTACTACTCCTGAGGACATTCTGCGCCAAAACATTTCAAATTCTGCGCACAATATTTTAAAATTCTGCAAGTTTTATTTGTCAGTAAACAAATGCAGAGGCTCCAGCATGGCAGTGGGGAGCACAGGCCAGTGACAGTTAGGAAAAAGTTCCTAACTGTCAGGGTGGTTAAACACTGGAATAAATTGCCTAGGGAGGTTGTGGAATCTCCATCGCTGGAGATATTTAAGAGTAGGTTAGATAAATGTCTATTAGGGATGGTCTAGACAGTATTTGGTCCTGCCATGAGGGCAGGGGACTGGACTCGATGACCTCTCGAGGTCCCTTCCAGTCCTAGAGTCTATGAGTCTATGAGTCTACGACTTGTGGAAGGTGGAAGATCACCCTGCAGCCCCCCCACACCCAGGACACAGACTCAGCAGTGAGGCTGCACCCAACCCTGACACAGCACAAGGCCTGGGCTTGCCCCAGAAACACCCTGGGGCAGCCAGCTCAATCAAGCAGGATCCAAGTGTGAAGGGGCTCAGTGTGGGGGGGATCCAGGTGTGTGGTGAAAGAATTCTGTGGGAAAATCTGGGTACAGGCAGCTAAGTGGGGGGTCTAGGTGTGGGGGGATCTGGACGCACAGAGGCTTGTTGGGGTTGGAGGTTCCAGGTGCAGCAGCAATTGGACTCTGCAGGGGCTTCCAGGTGAAGGTGGTTGGGGCTCAGCAGAGGGGTCTGGGTGTGGGGGGCTCAGGGTGGGGGTTTGAGTGTATGGAGCTCAGTGTGGGGTGATCTGGAGGCAGGAGGTCTGGGTGCAGGAGGGCTCCAGATGCAGGGGCAGAGGTTCAGTGGGGTGGGGTTTGGGTATGAAGGTTCTGAATGTACCCGGTGAGGCTTGGCAACGGTGTCTGGGTATGGGAGGTCCAGATGCACAGGAGTTGGGTGGATGGGGGAGCAGGTCCCCATACAGTGACCCCTACCCTACAGTTGAGGAGCGATGGGGGAAGGAAGCAGAGGAGGATGCTGACCTTCCTGCAGCGGGGGAGGTTTCTGGGGGTGGGTCTGCTTCCAGGGGAAGATTAAGTCCTGTCCTTTCCTGCCTCCAGCCCAGCCAGGACTAGCAGCTGATCCCAGCTCAATGTAGGAGCCACTGGCTGGGGTGTCCCCAGCCCCCTGGTGATTTACCTCTCTGCTGGCTGCTCTGGGGGCCTGAAACGATGTATCTGCTCTGCTAGGGACTGGTGCGTGACTGCTCTTGCAGCTTCCCTTTGTTTCCCTGTTAGAAAGTCATTTTTCTGTAGGAAAGCAAAGAAATCTGCGGGGAATATTAAGTCTGCGCACACACAGAGGCGCAAAAATTCCCCCAGGAGTAAGCTACAGCACTGTCTGGGTTGGCTCCCTCCACCCATAGCTACCTCGCCAGCTTCCCCACTTACCCAGCCCAGGAATCAGTATGTGCTGACAAAGCATCATGAAACAGCCACTGCAGCTCAAAATAGGGATTTATTAGTATGGGAGCAACCATATGTACAAGAGCAACCATGCCAGTCAAGGTGCACGTTATTTACAATGTACATTTCATCTGTACAGGATGGGCTGTGTACAAAACATTGGCTGATGGGTCAGCCATGGACAGGACACGTGGGCGGGGTCACCCTCATTCGCACACGCCTGTCAATGCTGACACGGGCAGGAGGATGAGTTATTGCAGACAGTGGGCAGGATGATAAGGCATTGTCGTTCTTATGTGTCAGCAGGGAGAAGCGAGTGGGGTGGCATCAACGCAGGCTAAGCTCAGAAACCAGTGCCCATGGGCAGCAGAGCACCACGGGTTTCTGCCAGGATGGTATCTCCAGCGTGGAGAGGGGCTGCGAGGTCGTGGAGTCTGCAGGAGTGTTCACCCTTGCTTCCCCTATCACACATTGTGCAGTTTCCCAGGGAGGATGAACCTTCCCCAAATGCTGCCAGCTCCCATCCAGGCCTGGTTTGCCAAAGCTCAGTTGCTTCATGCTGTATGCAGAGATCCACTGGCAATTATTTACTTGATTTATGAGCATGAGCCACTTGCTGGTCTGAGGCCTGATCTACAGTGCTAAGTTTTGCGGCAGCTGTGTTGGTTAGGAGTGTGAAAAGTCACTCTCCCACCTGACCTCGTTAGGCTGCTTAAGGCCCCAGTGTAGACAGTCATACCAGCAAAAGGGGGCGTTTGGCCAGCACAGCTGTTTGGTTTGGGGAACTGGTATGAACTATACCACCAAAGCACTCGTTCAAGCTACATCCCCACTAGAAGGGTTTGCAAGTGTAACCAGCAAACCTTTTCTAGTGTAGACAAAGCCTGAGTGTCTAACTGGCCGCCTGCAGGCACAAAACCCAATCTGCCCAGGTAGTCAGCCTGTGTGAAAGTGCAAAGCAGGTGCTCCATGGCATTGGCCCATGTTTCTGAGCTACTGAAAATCAGGCCCTGCCCCTGGACTTGTCTGGGCATATTAGACATGTGTAGTTTGCATCTCCCTGTGTCACACGTCACAAGACACAACACACCCAAGTGGTGGAACACAAAAGGCTAGTAGCACATTGTGGAACAGTCCCGTTAGTTCACACGGCTTGGGTGCTTTACCTGAAGCACAGCACGTGGGCAGGCACAGTCTGTGGGGAGACAGTGCGCCCAGTACGCTGGACACCCGCCCACTGAGGAAACCTGATACAGGAGCATGATTTTGTTTGGCCCAGTTCCCCAGGCCTCTCTTGGCCCTGGGCAGGGAGGAGGGCATGGTGTCCCTCAGCCTCCACAGGCCGGCGACTTCGCACAAAGGATGCTCTAGACAAATACATTCTGTAGGCACAAACAGCAGCCGTGGCTGGTGACCCAGCCAGGCCTCCTCAGTGCAGGCCACGATGGCGAAGCAGCTGACGATGGAGCCTAGAGGAGGCCAGCTGGACTCCTCGGGGCTCCAGGCACTTACTTCTTGGCCAGGGGGGATGCTGAGCCACATCTGGGTGCACTAAGATGGGAGAGAGCACAGACCTGTGCCCATGGTCAGGCTTTCTCCAGGGCTTCCCTGTTGTTCTGTGACTAGTCTGGTTCAGGGCCCAGACCACATAACCCAAATGAGCCTTGGAAAGGCCAGGAGATGCCTGGAGCCAGAGGAGTGGGGCTGGCAGTCTTTGGCAATCTCCTCTACCTCCAGTGAAGCAGGCGTTGGGCAGGAGCCTTTGCTCCTCATCGCTGGACTCCTTACTCAGAGCGCAGCAGCCAGTCGGGCTCTGCCCGGGATGGAGAAAGGGCCCATGAATGTCGGGTATCCCATGGCTACCACGACAGCCCTGCCGCCTGGCCACTTCCCCAGGGATGATCCAGGGGGCAGGGGCCGAGGCTGGGGAATAAGAGATTTAGCACATGCTATGCCGGGCCCTGGCTGCCGTACACTCAGCCACGGCGAAGCCCCCGCACTGGGAACAGGCCGCCAGCCCAGCCCTGCCCGGAGCGAGCCCCCTGATGCCACACACAGCCTTGCAGCACAAAGACAAAGATATACTCAGAGCCGAGTGTCTGGTACAAAACCAGGGTCTGACTAAATACAGCCAGCGCCTGCTCCACCGCCAGGACACCAGGCAGCCAGAGCAGCGAAGGGAAAGGAGCAGTGGGGACAGGCAGACACTGGAGACCCCCATGATCCCAGCTCAACGATTGAGCTAGAAAGCAGCCATGAAAAGCCTCTGCTCTCAGCAATGGCAGGTGCAGGGGGTCTCCCCATGGGGAGCAGGAGGCCCCAGTCTGCTCCTCGGGGCAGGGCCATGCACCACCCTCACTGAACCTCACAAGGCTCAGCCCCCCCTCTGGCTCCCAGGACAGGCCTCGGGCCATCACAAGCACCATGCCCTGGATTCAAACCCAGGGCCTAAGACCCAGCCAGTGCTTCTAGCCAGCCCAGGTCCACCAGGTGCTTTCGGTGGGAACTAAGCCCCACCGGGGGCCTCCCAGCCCAGGCAGCCGTTGACACCAAGGGATGTGTTGGAAGGGAAAGGTGCCGGACTGGGTGGGCAGAGGAGGGCATCTACAGCCTGCGTCCCTGATCCCAGTGGCAGGGCTTTGGCCACATGGCAGAACCAGCACGTTGCCTTGTACTAGCCAGCAGCACACACTGGCCCAGGAGCCTCAGCCTAAGGCTAGGACTCCATTCCTTCCAGGCGAGTCAGAAGCAATGTAAACAGAAGAGTCTGAACAGTTCCTCCTCCAACATGTTTCTGGTCCCCACCTTCCAGACAGATCGCCCCAGCCTGCTCCGGGGCCCCGAGGAACCGGGTGGGAAGGAATGAAACATGCCAGGACCCGCTCCAACAGATCTGAGAGAAGCTGGGTCCTGCCCATCCTCAGCCAGAGCAAGGGATTGGGTCCTTCCGCTCTCCCATGGGGAGACACCGAGCTCGTGGGGTCCCGGCTGCGCAACACATGGCCTCAGACACTCGCCGCAGTCTGTGAGTCCCGCTGGCTGATGTGCCATCTCGCTGGTCACTAATGTCTATAAATATAGAGCTGTATACAGATTATCTACGTACACACACACACCTCCACTAGCAGGGCATCGCAATGGAGGCCAAAGAGCGGCACGAGCGGTCAGGCTGGGGGTAAGCAGCGGTGTCTGCAGCACGCCAGGGAAGGATGGGGGCAATCTTTAGGCAGCAGGGTCATCTGGAAGCCATCTTGGTTTGGTTCTTACGCACGAATGTTGGTGGGGGTGGGAGGTGATGCCCAGAGAGTCCCAGCTCTTTGGAGAGCCAATTTCTGCAAAGGTGCTAACACTGTGGAGTTGCTTGTGAGCCTGGCTCCTGATGCCTGTGAAGCTGCCGGGGCCAGGCCTGGCGGGGCGGCAGTGGAGTCCTTCACTGGGGTTTGGCGATGTGGGTGGGCTGGATGTAGAGGGATTGTGTCTTCCTGCCCTTGCGCGGCGTGGCGTTCAGGATGTCCATGCTCTTCCGGCTTGAGCTGATGACCTCGGTCACGAAGCTGGTGCAGTCACTGCAGATGTCCTTCAAGATGGAGCCGTGGGCATAGATGTGGGGGAACTCCTCTTCCACCCTCCGCCAGTGCAGGGAGCTGCAAGACACAACCATGAGAAGCAGCCGTCCACTTGGAAATACCTCTCTGCTCCGTGCAAGGACCCAAAGCCCCCCCAGCCCAGGGGACTGTCAAGCCTGTGATTTGCATTCTCCAGTGCTGGGGATGACGCCCTCTTGTAGCCTTGCCAGAGATCAGCCACAGAGAGAGAAAGGGGCAGGAGGAGAGGACAGAACTCTGTGGGCCACATGCTACTCCTGTGGCCATTCTGCGCCAAAACATTAAAAATTCTGCACCAACAAATTAAAAATTCTGCACACAATATTTTAAAATTCTGCAAATTTGATTTGTCAAATAAGTGTGGAGGCTCCAGCATGGCAGTGGAGAGCACAGGCCACTGGCTGCACAGAGGTGGGAGATCACTGTGTAGCTCCTCCCCAGGATGCAGCGATGCTGCTGCACCCAACGCTGACACAGCGCAAGGACCGGGTCTGCCTCAGAAACCCTCCAGGGCTCTGCCCCTCTGTGCAAGGTGCACCACGTGTGGACAGGCAGGCTCAGGAAGGCAGGATCCAAGTGTGGAGGGGTTCAATGTGGGGGGGATCCAGGTGTGGGTTGAGAGGGTTCTGTGTGGGGCAATCTGGGTGTGGGTGACTCAGTGGGGGATCCAGGTGCAGGAGGGATCTGGATATACAGGGGCTTGTTGTTGATTCTGGGTGCAATAGTAATGCGAATCTGCAGGGGGTCCAAGTGAAGGTGGTTGGGGCTCAGCAGAAGGGGTCTGGGTATAAGGGACTCATGGGGGGGTCCAGACGCTGGGGGAGTGAGGCTCAGTGGGATGGGGATCCACGTGCAGCTGTCTGGGGTTCAGTGGGGTGGGGGTGCAGGTGGCTCTGCGGGGTTGTCCAGGTGCAGGGGGAGTGGGGCTCATCGGGGGGATTCTGAATGCAGGAGGAAAGTGAGGATTGGTGGGAGAGTCTGGGCATGAGGGGGTCTGGATGCACAGGGGTTGGGCAGATGGGGGAGCAGCTCCCTGTACAGGGATCCCTACCCCTGCAGCTGAGGAGTGATGGGTGCAGGAAGCTGGGGAGGGAGGAAAGAGTTTGCAGAGTTTCCTGCAGCTGGGGGAGAAATCTGGGGGTGGGTCTGAACCAGCCCTGGATGCCGTGCAGGGGAAGTAATGTCCCGTCCTCCCCAGCCCAGCCAGGATTAGCAGCTGAGCCTGGCACATGGTAGGGAGCAGGATCTTCCCCAGTCCCACTTCCTACCCCACTGTGATTTACCTCTCTGCTGGCTGCCCTGGGCACCCAAAACATACTGCTGGGGAGGGTCACATGACTGGTCTTGTGGTTTCCCTTTGCTTCCCCGTCACAAAGTCATTTTTCTGCAGGGAAGCAGAGAAATTTGCAGGGGACACATATTCTGCATATGCGCAGTGGCGCAGAACTCCCCCAGGAGTAACATGTAAGGGAAGTTGGAGATGGGTCCATCAAATCAGACTGCACAGGAACAGCCACAGAGGTAGGATGAAAACCAGGAGGGCTCGGAGCCATCACGGCACACAGGAGCGTAAAGCATCCTAGAGGTCTAGGAAGTATGGCATGGAATACAGCCCTTGGACTTAGCCAGGAGTTGGTGGCTGGAGATGTTGGTGGGAGCGGGTTTGATGGAGTGGAGAAGCTGCAGCTGGACTAGAGGGTCCAGGAAAGAGCTAGAGGAGAGATTGAAGGCAATGGCTGTAGCCAGCAGGATCACTGAGCCTGGAGGGGATGGAGAGGGGGGTGGGTTTGATAAGGGAGGAGACCAGAGCATGTCTGCTTTATGGGGGAGGAGCCTGAACAGTGGTGGGCCTTGACAGGTTGGAGATCATGGAAGGGTGGGTTGGAGATGCAGCGAGTGACACTGCAAGGGGTGAGGCGGGAGCTCAGCTCTTGAGAGATGAGAGGGAACAGCAACTGGCGAGTCCAGGGCAGGCAGCAGCCAACCCAGGGCGGAAGGTCACACTAGGAGGTGAGAGTCAGGGGTGCTCAGGGATTTACTGTTAGGGAGCGAAGTTGCCAAGGAAGGCTCGGGGGCTGTGAGGGAAGGCAGAAGGGGGCCAGGTGTCGAAGTCAGAGAGGAAGCCTGCCCAAGGAGGGGTCAGGAAGATGGTAGGGGACAGCTGCACAGCAGAGAAGGCACCAGCACAGGGCATGGCTGTGTTGGGAGGAGAGGTGACGATGGTGCTCCCCACTCTGGTTTGTTTTGTGCCCTGCCCGGGGTGCACGGAGCTCTGCAACCAACCCAATGCTCTGCACAGGAACCGCCAGGAAACAAAGAGCTGGGTCTGGCTGGAGACGGGCCAGTCCAATACACCCCACCTCTACCAAAGGGCCATTTTCAGACATCTGTGGGATCTGGAGAGGGATGCCCGGCTCTCTAGGGCCTGCGGTGCCCATCAGCCTAGCAACATAGGGGAAAGACTAATGGTTCGCTTTGTCCCAGTCCACCCTGTCCCCCACCCCACCCCGCCGCCAGCAGGGAATGCACCACGGCTTTAGCACTGGATGCTGCTAGCATGGACACTTACAACACCCAGGGGCCTGATCCTGCATTCCTCACATCCCCCATGGCTTCAGCCAATGCAGCCTCAGGCCTCTAGGTCACCCTGCCTCTGTCTCTGCTGATATCTGGCCCCTTGTCCTGTGGCTCCAGATCCCGGGGCCAGGTGCCAGCAGCGGGAAGGCTGTGCTGGAGAGGCCACACACCTCCTGTACTGGATGGGGCGGCAGGAAGCACTGGGGGGAACTTACTTGAAGGCGTCTCTCCTCCTCAGCAGCAGAGCTTTGGCATTCAGAGATCCGGGGAGGTTCTCGAAGCCCAGGGCGTAGACGGGAATATGAGCAAGCTTCTTTGAAGGCATCTTAATCTGCAGGAGAAGCAGCAGAGGTCAGTGTCAGGTGGGCACCTGGGCTCTTTCTGAGCTACTGCCATGGCCACCGGCCGTCCAGCAAAGCTGCACCAACACGTATGTCCTTTCCTGTGCCTGACACAGCTAAGTGACACAGGGAAAAGGGGCAAGTTCCCCAGGCCAGAGGTAGCCACAAAAGCGAGCCAGCTTGAAGCCCAAGTCCTGTGTTTCCCCCAGAGGATGAGATCACGGCTCACCTATGCTGGGTGACTTACGCAGGGATTGGGCCACGTTCTGTGCCAGCTTGTGCTCAAGGAGGGACCGCAACGTGCTTAGCACAGCTCCCCAGCACTGAGCTCACAACAACCACAGCATCACTCCAAGCAAATGCTGTCCCACAGGCCTCAGCTCCCCCGACGGAGGGTCCCCTGCGTCCACGTCATTTCTGACCAGGCCACTTCTTGCAGCAGAGGTGGGGAGTGGTGGCCTGAAGGTTACTGTCCCCCCTTACAAGTCAGTTAAATGCAGGAGCGTTGTAACAGTTTGTACAGGGTGGTGCTGAGAGCAACTGAACAAAATGAAACCCCGTGGATGATGGAAACCACTTCAAGCAAGGGGGTGCAGCACCCCAGGTTAAATATGAGAGGCCACAAAGAATCATCCCCCTGACTCTTTCCACTGCGCTATGGCCAGTGTCCTACATGGTGGGGTGACCATGGTGGCCAGGAGTTAGCTAAGCAGGGGCCCCAAAAATGCTACAGTGCTGCCAGCCCACAGCCAGCTCAGCACTGCATCTCCTCAGCACAGTGGGTACATTCACATGCCCACTGCGGGGCTTCCAGGGCCCACCCCATCACCATCCCACCGGCACACTGCACTCTGAGATCACTGCCGGACCTGCTACTTTAGGGGAGGGGAGAGGGGGGAACACAGTGTCCAAAAATGAGACAAGGTGCGGGCGCCCACGGAGTTAAGTGGCAGGAGGCCCCAGACAATGGGCACAATGCGGATGGTTCTCTTGGGACTGATTCATGAAGCGTCTCTTACCTTGAGGCTGCAGGAGGTGCAGACGGATCTAAAAGCAGAGAGAGAATCCCAAGGGTGAGTATAGAACGTCATTCCCCTGCCCCCCATGCACCTGCCCCCCCCAAAGCAGGGGACCTTTCGCTCACCTCTTGCAGAAGAGACAGGCTGGGGGCCAAGAGAACAAAGGGAACTTTGTTCTGCAGCAGCAGCAGATCTGTAGGTGGAGAAGGGCCGAGGTAAACGGTCACGGTCTGTATGGGGTAGGATCCCTACACCCCAGGGACTGTCTGCTGCCCTTTCCGCACACGCTCACGCCCTAGACCCCAGGCAGTCGCTCACAGGGAGGCCATGGTGCCATCCCATCCCCTGCCCTCACCTTCCCCTTCTTCAGGCTGTTGTAGAGTTCCTTGTTTTGGAGGAATTTCTCCATTTCGGCCTTTACCAGCACCCTGCGCACGTCCATCATCTCCTCCACGGTCAGGGCCAGGCTCTCCACGGGGTGGCTGAACTCCTGTGTACGGAGAGGGGAAGGGCACTAAGTGGGGCGCAGTCCCGCCCCAGGGCCTGGCTGATCACTGCCCAGCCACAGCCTGAGCTGAGCCCCTTTAATGCACAGAGAGTGGGGGGGCGGCATTTCGGCGGGGAGCGAACTAACCCAGGATGTGTCCATGGCCCAAGTGCCCACCAGGACCCCGGAGGAGATGGCAAGAGAGACATGCAGCTGCTCACGCAGGCATGGAACAGAGACTGACAGGACAGCAGAAGGGACGAGCTCCCAGGCCCTGCCCCCTACGACTCCCCTGCATTTGTACCTGGCTGCATGAGGGCCCCACAGCCATGGCTGGGTTTGGATGGGGGGAAGCCCAAACTTGGCTCTCTTTATTTGTATCCTTTACTCTGTTATAGTGACTGTGGGGACCTGGGATCAGTCCTGTTCTGCAGCATCTCCTTCCCGCACCCCACCCAGAACTAAGTGCACTTCTATCCTGACCTACAGCACCCTGTTCATTCTGTCCTAGCCTTCCCCCCTCCAGCTCACTGATGCCCCTCAATCCCGACCCGCAGCCCCCACTACTCCAGCCCTGGCTTGCCCCACCCACGGCTCTGCTGATGCCCCTCAATCCTGACCCGCAGCCCTCATTACTCCAGCCCTGGCTTGCCTCACCCACGGCTCTGCTGATGCCCCTCAATCCCGACCCGCAGCCCCCACTACTCCAGCCCTGGCTTGCCCCACCCACGGCTCTGCTGATGCCCCTCAATCCTGACCCGCAGCCCCCACTACTCCAGCCCTGGCTTGCCCTACCCACAGCTCTGCTGATGCCCCTCAATCCCGACTCGCAGCCCCCACTACTCCAGCCCTGGCTTGCCCCACCCACGGCTCTGCTGATGCCCCTTAATCCCGACCCGCAGCCCCCCCTACTCCAGCCCTGGCTTGCCCCACCCACGGCTCTGCTGATGCCCCTCAATCCCGACCCGCAGCCCCCCCTACTCCAGCCCTGGCTTGCCCTACCCACGGCTCTGCTGATGCCCCTCAATCCCGACCCGCAGCCCCCACTACTCCAGCCCTGGCTTGCCCTACCCACGGCTCTGT
Organism: Gopherus evgoodei; assembly: GCF_007399415.2. NCBI lineage: Eukaryota > Metazoa > Chordata > Testudines > Testudinidae > Gopherus > Gopherus evgoodei. The sequence continues at coordinate 40,940,521 of NC_044333.1, read as the reverse complement.
GGATGCCCCTCAATCCCGACCCGCAGCCCCCACTACTCCAGCCCTGGCTTGCCCTACCCACGGCTCTGCTGATGCCCCTCAATCCCGACCCGCAGCCCCCACTACTCCAGCCCTGGCTTGCCCCACCCACGGCTCTGCTGATGCCCCTCAATCCCGATCCGCAGCCCCCACTACTCCAGCCCTGGCTTGCCCCACCCACGGCTCTGCTGATGCCCCTCAGTCCCGACCCGCAGCCCCCACTACTCCAGCCCTGGCTTGCCCCACCCACAGCTCTGCTGATGCCCCTCAATCCCGACCCGCAGCCCCCACTACTCCAGCCCTGGCTTGCCCTACCCACGGCTCTGCTGATGACCCTCAATCCCGACCCGCAGCCCCCACTACTCCAGCCCTGGCTTGCCCTACCCACGGCTCTGCTGATGCCCCTCAATCCCGACCCGCAGCCCCCACTACTCCAGCCCTGGCTTGCCCTACCCACGGCTCTGCTGATGCCCCTCAATCCCGACCTGCAGCCCTCTGCCGTTCCACTCCGAGCTTCGCCCTCCTTCAAGAATCTTGCTAGTGGAGACTAAGCTGCATCAGGCCAGAGCTCAGGGCAAACTGACCAACATGGTCCAATTCACTTCAGGGAGATCTGCCCTTGGCCCCAGGAGCCTGACCATCCTCTTTCACTCACAGGTGCCCCTCCACCAGCAGCAGCCTGAGCCTCTAGCCCACGAGCCCCTACGGCAACCCGGTGCCACGCAGGTGTGGACTGGCTGCCCCTGCCCCCAAGGGGAGCGACCGTTACTGAATCAGCAGTCAGCAGTTTTCTGGCTGTGAACAGGCGTCTCGCTGACATATGGGGGACTTGGTCAACACGGCTCAGGGCTCTAGCGCAGCTCGGACGCATGCAAATCGGACACTTACCAGCCACAGATGCTTGGAGTTGCTGTCAGGGGTGGAGCTGGAGCCGCTCTCTGACCTCTCCTCCACAGCCCCGAGGCAGCCGCAGTCGGACGTGAGTGGACCAACACTAGGCGGGATCTGGTGGTAACTGGCTGGGAACGAACCTGGAGGAGAATAACGCAGGCAGCCAGAGTCAGTCCTGCTGAGCTCTGCTCCTCCCTGAGCATCAGCCAAGTGGGAGGCTGGGAACCCTCCAGCCCGGGACCAGGACCAAGAGGGGCCCAGTGGGAAGGAGGCTGAACAAGGTCTGGCAGTGGCCAGCGTGGGGAATCAACTCCAACAACTGCACGTCTTGCTGGGATAGAGCTGGATGGGGGAGTGACACGGAACAGGGCCAGAGCCAAAGGCTGTGTGGACATGAGCTGTCCTCTAGCGGTGCAGAGCTTAGGGAGAAGAGGAGGCAGGGAGAACCCTGATGGTGGTTTTGGGGTGTCCTGCAGGGGCCCACTGCTGCACTACAACATCTACAGACAGCAGAAGACTCTGGGCTTTGCTAACCAGCAAAGGGTTCCACAGGTGTGGGAATGAATGGTTCAGGATTTACAGTGGCTCTACTCCTGGCCCCGCTTCCAGGGTTCCAGCTGCCGGCTCCGTGCCTGGGGTCCCAGCGGCCGGCTCTGTACCTGGGGCTCCCCACACATCCCCAGTTGTGGCCCCAGCATTGGTCCCCTTGCTGCATCCCCCCATCCTGCAGCCACAGCCCTGCGCCTGGCCCTGGCTCTAGGGTGCAGCGAGGGGCATGGACAGGGCAAGGGGGGGCACAGCTCCCCCACTATAAGAAGTGTTCCAGCACCACTGAAGGGTTCTGCACTGGGCAGCTCCTGGCAAACCAATATAAACAAGTGCTGGTCCCCAAACCCAGACTTTGTATGGAGCCTGGCACCCCGCTGCAAAGTCTCCTAAGGGGGGCCACACCTTCCATTAATGGGGGAGGGGGAATGGCGACCCGAACTGGGATTGCACCTGTGTCCCTTTTGCAGGTACAATCCCCAGTGCCTCTGGAGACAGCTGCTCTAGGCAGGTGCAGTTCCAGCGGGTGTGTGTGTGGGGGGGTAGACAGGGAGGCTGTATCAGCTGGGGAGGGGAAGGAAAGGGAAGGTAGGAGGAACTTGCCCTTGGTTTCCATGCTGATCCGTGCAGTATTCATGCTATCTGAGCGGGGTCTTGGCTCAGACTCCCGTGGTACCAGATACCCTGAATCGGGCTGGCTGGTGCCCCTCTCGCTCTGGAACTGGGCCAGGTCCTGTTCAGAGAAGGAGCGATCACGCTTCAGGGGGAGCCCTAAGCCAGGCTCCCTCCCCATCTCAGCGCTTGGAGACTCCTCCTCCTGCAAAGTCATACAGAGCAACATGAAAACGCAGGCCCTGGGCCAGGGACCTGCTGTAAAAGTGCCCCTGTCCTGCAGCTGCCAATGGGCAGCTTTCTGGAGTGCCAGGTCCCTGACTCAGCCTGGCTGCTGCCCTCTGCACCCACTGTGAGGCAGCGTCAACACCTTACTGTGCCCAGAGAGCCCATGGAGAGGGCATCTTGGGTGGTGCGATCCACCCCCGGGAAAATGGTACTGGAGAGATGACTGCACAGATCCCATCCATCACCAGGGCTGTCCCATCACTCACCATCAGCTGCTTCCTTATAGCCCTGTCTAGGTACAGTGAGCAAAAAGACAAATTGCTCAGAAAATGGAGCTCCCACTTTGTTATCACCATGGAGCGCCACTCTGTTACTGCCACGGAGCACCTCTCTGTTACCGCCACGGACCGCCCGCTCTGTTACTGCCTCGGACGCCCGCTCTGTTACTGCCATGGATGTCCACTCTGTTACGGCCACGGAGCACCCCTCTGTTACTGCCACGGAGCACCCTTCTGTTACTGCCACGGACGTCCGCTCTGTTACTGCCACGGACGCCCGCTCTGTTACTGCCACGGACGCCCGCTCTGTTACTGCCACGGACGCCCGCTCTGTTACCGCCACGGACCGCCCGCTCTGTTACTGCCTCGGAGGCCCGCTCTGTTACTGCCACGGAGCACCCCTCTGTTACTGCCACGGACCACCCGCTCTGTTACTGCCACGGAGCACTCCTCTGTTACTGCCACGGACCACCCGCTCTGTTACTGCCTCGGAGGCCCGCTCTGTTACTGCCACGGAGCACCCCTGTTACTGCCACGGACCGCCCGCTCTGTTACTGCCATGGACGTCCGCTCTGTTATTGCCACGGATGTCCGCTCTGTTATTGCCACGGACGCCCGCTCTGTTATTGCCACGGACGCCCGCTCTGTTACTGCCACGGAGCACCCCTCTGTTACTGCCACGGACCGCCTGCTCTGTTACTGCCACGGACCGCCCGCTCTGTTACTGCCATGAACGTCCGCTCTGTTACTGCCATGGACGTCCGCTCTGTTATTGCCACGGACGCCCGCTCTGTTACTGCCATGGACGCCTGCTCTGTTACTGCCACGGACGCCCGCTCTGTTACTGCCACGGACGTCCGCTCTGTTACTGCCACGGATGCCCACTCTGTTACTGCCACAGACGTCCGCTGTTACTGCCATGGAGAACCCCTCTGTTACTGCCACGGATGTCCGCTCTGTTACTGCCATGGACGTCCGCTCTGTTATTGCCACGGACGCCCGCTCTGTTACTGTCACGGACGCCCGCTCTGTTACTGTCACGGACGCCCGCTCGATTACTGCCACGGACATCCGCTCTGTTGCTGTCACAGATGCCCGCTCTGTTACTGCCACGGACGCCCGCTCTGTTACTGCCACGGACGCCCGCTCTGTTACTGCCACGGACACCTGCTCTGTTACTGCCACGGATGCCCACAGCAAGGACACAGAGAGCACAGAGCCACAGGGACGCAGGTTGCCTTACCAGAAATGTTACTACATCTTGGTAAAAAGAGCATCAAATCGCTGTCTGCTTTCATATCCTGTGTCATCCAACTGGACAGGATGCCTAAGCTATGGTGGAAAGCTAGGGTGAGAGCTCCACCAAAGCCAGGAAACCCCTTCCAGCTAGCTACCATCCTAGATCACTTCTGAGCCACATTTATAGACATCTGGAGTAACTAATTCTGGGAGAAGGATGCTCTGGGTGATGAGCAGGCAGGCTTCAGACCTAGCAGGAGCATTTGTAACTGAGCACATACCGGACCCAGAAGAATGGACTCCGTCAGGGATCTATCTGTTCTTGCTCCAACCTTTTTCATCGTATTTATGGATTATCTGCCTGCAACAATTTCAAGGTAATTCAAATATGCAGATGACATCTGCCTAATTTCAAGAGACAGAGACCACAAAAAGACTGAACTAACACACAGCAGCCGCCAGTGGCTATTGCAAGAAAAGGCGACTTAAGTATGTCAAAGACGGTGTGGTCTCATGCTTTTGTCTCCATCGCCTCAAGACGTCATGAGAACTCAACACTTTCTTGAATGGAGAATGACTAACACATGATCCAAAGCCTGTATATCTTGGAGTAACTCTACCCTTGCACAATCCACACACCGACCTACCAGGATCACCTCACCAAGGTAGCTCAGAAGATTAAGAGCAGAAATGTCCTCCTACATAAGCTTACATGCTCAACTTGCATTCTCAAACACCGCTAAGCTCCCACCTAGCTCTCTGCCGCTCAGCTGGAGAATTCTGTGTTTCAGTCTGGTTAAACTCTCCACCCACGATATACAACTGAATCAAGCCATGAGACCAACAGTAGCCAAGTGGCTTCCAGCCCTCTCTCATATTCCACCTCCCAGCACTTGTCAAAGACACATGGAAGCGCCTTGCCACCATCTCATCAGCAGAGCCACATTACCAACCACTTCTAAGGAGGAATGGGAACAAGGTGCTCCTCTATAGGAAACTCCTTCCTCCTCACTCAGCCTGGTGAGAGAGTGCCTGGCTTCAGGCTGCCACGCTGCCTCTGGGACAAGCTCCAGTTTCAGAGGAGGGTGGCGAGGGTGCGATAAATGGCCACACCTGGGGACTCAGGTACAGCCCTCTGTGATGCAGCTGAGGACACCACACACCTACTGAATGGCAGCTTCTCTTGCGCTGGCCTGTCAGAACTTTCCAGCCCCCACACTGCTGATGCCGAGGCTACTGACCCGCTATATGATGCCTACCTAAGCCCTTCTGATATTCTTTTCCTGTATTGACTTAGATCTCTCTCCTTTATCTCCTTACTTTGTATTTTGAACTTTTTGCCACTTTTCTTGTGCCACGACAACGCCAACACAAACCCTTTACTGGTCAGTCAGTCCAAGAAAGGAGGCAACTCAACAAAAGCCCCAGAGAGGCTGACAGCCTGATCTCCCACCCAGCTGGGAGCCTGGGGCCATGGCTTCATTTTTTTGAATAAAGAATTTAGTGCTGGCAAGACGCACTGGAGTTTCAGCCGTGCGGCCTCAGTGCAAGCTCCCACACCCCCTCCTGTCCAGCCAGCCGTGAGGTCTTCTGGGCTGACACTGCTAATGAGGCCAGCTCTGCTAGTTGTTCTTGTGGGATGGCCAGAGACTAACCAGCAGAAAGCAACAGCTTGTAATCCCTATTGTCCTGGGCTGGATTTGAACCGGTGACCTGGAAGTGAAAGGCATCACCCTCGGGAAGGGAGTATCCCTGTGAGGGATAGGCAGACGCCTGCAACTGGGCCAGCCTGGGGGGTAATGGAGGAGGCCCTGCCCCGCCCTAGAGATGGGCTATAGAAACAGGAAGAGGAGGTTGAGCAGAAGTCACGCAGGCAGCAGTGGGGCTGGTTTTTCCTCAGGCTCTGGGAAACCAGCTTACCCAAAGAGGGTCTGTGAACTTTAAGTTTGGGAGCTGACCCAGGGCCCTGTGGTGAAGGCCTCAGGAACTTTCTGCTGGCCTGAAGCTCTAGTAGAAGGCCACATGCTATTCATTAGTGTGTGTGGGGGGGCTTCTCCTTGCCTAGGGCTCTCCACGTGAACCCACTGCAGCCCCACTCGGGGGGAGCTAAGGCCGGGCATGCCCTCTGGGCTGCCAGGGGGCAGGCAGGGACTGCCCCCCTTTACCCTAAACAATTCCTGACCCTGGCCCAGCCAGTCATGCAGAGCCCTCTCTTGCTCCTGCCAAAGCCAACAGAAGAGCTCCTGACTACACGGGGGGACGGGCCGTGCCACTGACATCAAGAAGGGTCACGCAGCAGGCTTGAAGGTGAGCTCTGCCCAGAAAAGCGACACAGGGCACTTGGCTTTCAGATACAGAGCCCCTCTGCCATGCTGCTACGCTCATGTCAAGGGCTGTGTCTCCCTGCCAGCCATCCCCTCGCTGCCCCAGAAAATGACACCAATACCAGCAATCCTGAGCACCCTCCCACCAGTGACCACAGACAAAACCAGCGCTTACTTCAGAGATATTCATCTCCTCCATCTCAGCCAGCGTCGGAGCCTTGAGTAGAACCCTTGGCCGCAGGCGCTGGGCGGGGGTGCTTGAGTCGGGTACAGAGAGGTTGATGCAGGAGGTTGACTTCACGTCGCTGGAGCAGGCATTAAGGATGCAGGGCAGAGAACCAAAACCTGCAAGGCAGGGGAGGGGAGAGACTCACACAGGTGCTCAGGGCAGGGTAGGAGGATGGAGGGATGGCATCCACCTAGAGCGGTGGGCTTCCCTGTGGTCCAGGGATACCTTAGAGGAGGCTGCAGTTTCAAACGGTCCCCTGAGCCCATATGGGAGGGAAGTGAGTATGAAACCTCTTTGCATGGACAGAGCACAATGCAGGGAACTCCTCATCCCAGCCATGGGGCTGGGGGACAGGGCTGATGGGTACTAGCACCCCACACAAGACGTGGACTCATGCAGCAAACGAGGCCGGAGTGCTATGTCTCAGCAGGCAGCGGGAAGGAATTTACCTTTGGGGTAGAGCTGCCCGTCATGCCTTCCCCTCAAATTGGGGCAGTTGTGGCCTCTGAATTTCCTCACAAGCACAGAGCAGGCTGCACAGGGGCGGTGAGGGGGAGGAGCCGTGCACGCTGCATGGGGGAGAGGGGAGCTGAGCGGGTTAGGGGGCTAGTAAAGCTCTGGGAATGTCCTGGGTTCAAATCCTGCTGGCAGCCAGTGCTGGGGACTGTTAACCTGGTGTTTGTTTTTGTACAGAACATCTGGAATGGGTCATGTTTCAACAGCACCCTCTGGGGTTAGGGCTGGAGCCGCTCCCTGACAGCCTACAATTTCTCTTCGCCCGCAGAGCGCCCTGCATCCCCCCTCAGGACTCTCACAGATGAGCCAGCGTTTCGGGGACCCCACAAGTTCCACATGCTGAGGCAAGGCCAGGGGTGCTGGATGGCACCATGCAGCTACATGGCTCCCTGCTGGGGCGGGCTGGGACGGTACCTTTCTGACCCTGGTGCCGCATCTTGACTGGGCGAAGTTTTCTCTCTTGTTTGATTTCTTCCAGAATCTTCTCGTGGAGCGTTCTCTGCTTCGGGGGCATGGGGCGCAGCCGCCTCTCGGACGCCTGCAGTAGAGGCCGGAGCAGATGAGACAGGCCAGTTAGAACAAAGATGCTGCACTGGGCATCTGTGAACTCAGGCTGCCCAAACTTACCCAACCAAGGACGACCTGCCAGGAGCCCCATGGTAGCCCCTCACTTCCCTTACAGAGGTCACATGGCTGCCACTCCTGTTTTTACAAGCACAGCGTGGCCTGTGGAGGCAGAGCACTGTTGGCCTGAGACCTGCCGTCTCCCCAGGCTGCCTGTTCACGTTGGACAGGGGAGTAGCCACGACTGCGCTATCGCCCCATATAATGGGCTTGGCCCCTCCCCAGAAGCAGAGATCACAATGGGGCCCACAGAGAGCGCTGGGATTCTCGGTCCTAAAGCCGATGCTGCTGCCCCTGGAGCCAGCCATGCGGGCACAGTGTTACTCTAGGGGGAGGCTCCAGGGCTCTCCAGGTGAAGGAAGAGCACCACTAGCTCATGCCAGCAGGGTCCCAGCTGAGCCTCTCTCCGCAGCTCCAGCCAGCAGCAGGCAGGACCCTCACATCCGCTCCTCCTCACTAGGCAAGTGTCAGGAAAAGGGGAAAGTGCCCCTGGAAGTGGGCTCCCAGGACAAGCGGAGAAGAAAGCAGTCTCCAGTGCTGGGACACTGCGTGGGACACGGGCGTTGCGCTGGATTTGAGGGGAGTATATACCCCAGAATGTGATCAAGCTAATTGCAGCCATATTATCTGCACTCAGCCACTCTGAATTAATGAGCTAGAACACCACCTAGTTAAGGGTTAATGCGGTGACAGGCTTTCAGAAGCAAGGTCATAGCTACTGGCAGTTTTGCTAATCAGTGTGGGAGGAGGGAAGAAAAAGTAAATAACAGAGAGTGAAACAAAGATATGTGGCTGGACAGCCTTGAGTCTAGATGCCTCTGATAGTAAAAGTTTATTGAAAGTTAGGAAAAGTGATGACTTGGGTTATAATGACCCCTACTATGTGTTTAGCAGAAATTAGTTATAAAAAGTTCAGATAATACAGGGTATTTGGGAGCGTTAGGCCAGCACTGATCTGTCATTGATTACTCAATACCATCTCAGAATATAGGTAAATATCTGGGATGTTTTAAACCTATTGCTTATATCTCTGTGTGCTTAAATCTAATAACCAGCAGTGTTAGACAAAAGCACGCTGACCTGCATTTCTCCTTGGTCCGACAGAATTGCTGAGTTCCCGTTGATTTATTCCTTACACTGCCTGTTGGGGTTCTGATAACCCCGGGTAACAAGGGGACACTGGAGCAATGCACCTGACATTAGCAAATCCAAACAGTGCGACAGCCTCACCCTTCAGTAGGAAGGCTCTTTCACTGAGTCAGCGATTTAGAACCTGTTTCCTCCTGAGGATTCTCATGTGCCCCTGAGCACCTGGTCAGTCAGAAACCCACCACCCAGGCATTACATAGTTCACACGGACGTTACCTGTTTCAGTGGCGGCCGTGACCGTATAAAATCCAGAATGCGTTCATGGGCATCTTTCTTCACCCTGGGGGGGATGTCGCCGTCCACCTGGTGGGGGGTGGGATGGGCAGAGAGAGGAGGGAGAGTTAATGCCTAGGAAGGAGTGCTGCAGAAAGGGATCTGGGGGCCAGAGAGGCTCACAAGCTAAATATGAGTAACACGGTTGTAAGAAAAGCAGACATTGTTCTGGCATGTATTAGCAGGACACAAGAAGTCATTCTTCTGCTTTACTCCGTGCTGACTAGGCCTCAGCTGGAGTATTGTGTCCAGTTCTGGGTGCCACATTTCAAGAAAGATGTGGACAATATGAAGGAAGTCCAGAGAAGAGCAACAAAAATGATTAAAGGTCTAGAGAACATGAGCTGTGAGGGAAGATTGAAAAAACTGGGTTTGTTTAGTCTGGAAAAGAGAAGACTGAGAGGGGACATGGTAACAGTTTTCAAGTACAAAAAAGGTTGTTACAAGGAGAAGGAGAAAAATTGTTCTTTTTAACCTCTGAGGACAAGAAAAGCAGCAATGGACTTAAAATTGCAGCAAGGGCGGTTTAGGTTGGACATTAGGAAAAACTTCCTACCTGTCAGGGTGGTTAAGCACTGGAATAAATTGCCTAGGAAGGTTGTGGAATCTCCATGTTGGAGATTTTTAAGAGCAGGTTAGACAAACACCTGTCAGGGATGGTCTAGATAATACTTAGTCCTGCCTCAGTGCAGGGGACTGGACTAGATGACCTTGTGACACTGCACTCCATATTCTTCATGGGCTATTATGATATGGTTATAGCATATTATGATGTATTTTATGCATGATAAGTCATGTGAGGTGTCATTGGAAAAGTTATGATTTGCTGAATATCACTATCCTCTTTGTATGCATGTGTCATTTTTATCTGAAGTTATAAATACTAACTATGTATCTGTACTTCAAATCTAGTTACATGTGGGTAAGGCCCACTAGACAGGATGTATATCTGGTTGGGAAGGGCCTATTCAGGGCAATGAGTCATTAGGGAGAACAATAGGCCTTAGGAGAAGTTTATCTCCCACCTGGGGAGCCCTCCTGAGACAGGGGCGGCTCCAGGCACCAGCACGCCGGAGCTCATGCTCTGCCGGTCGCCGTGAGGGTGGCAGGCAGGTTGCCTTCGGCAGCATGCCTGTGGAGGGTCCGCTGGTCCCGCGGCTTTGGCAGACTGCCCACAGGCATGCCGCCGAATCCACGGGACCAGGGACCTCCTGCAGGCAAGCTGCCGAAGGCAGCCTGCCTGCCGTGCTTGGGGCGGCAAAATACCTAGAGCTGCCCCTGTCCCGAGAACACTCCAGACACCTGTGAGCAATGGCTGCTGTGACTCTACAAGGACATGTGACCCGGCCTCATGATGCTGGACTCCATCTTGGGATGTCAGTATTTTTCCACAGACTAGCCTAAGAACCAAGCTTTGGAACAAAGGGTTCCCGCCATATGCAAAAAGCTATATAAGGCAGGGAATGACATCATTGGGGTTCTTCACTCCCCACACAAGAAGAGTCCTGGAAACACCTGAGGAACAAACACTGAACTGGGGGAAGTGCTGGACCCAGGCTAAAGGCATTTCTAGCCTGTGTATGAAACACTTGGGGATTCCAAGCTGCAAAGCAAGGGCAGCTTGCCCCTTGAGGATCTGCAGCCTGCTTGTATCATCTCTTAGGGTGAGAATCTGCTATTCATATCCAATCTCACTAGTATATTAAGTTTAGTTTACATTTGTATTTATTAGATAATCTGCTTTGATCTGTTTGCTATCACTTATAATCACTTAAAATCTATCTTTTGTAGTTGATAAGCTTGTTTTTGTTTTAATCTAAACCAGTGAGCTTTGACTGGAGTGCTTGGGGGAAATCTCGGCTTGTTTGCCACTAGTGTGCATTGTTCTCTTCACATTGAGGGAGAGGCGGACCCGGCATTAAACCCATATACTGGCCAGATTTGACCAGGGCAAAGTGGTACTGCTCTGCGTCCCAGGCTGGGAAGCTGGTGGTTAGAGAGCCTGCATGTAACTGCAGCTGGCTGTGTCCCTACCTGTGTGAATGCTGGTGAAAGTGCAGGCTGGAGGGCATTGCAGCTTGTCACAGCAGTACAGTGTGAGAGGGAGCCCAGGCTGGTGGGTCAGGGGGCTCATTGGTACCTCAGTTCTGGGTGGCACCTTGGGGGGAACCCATCACAAACCTCTCAAACTCCCTTCCAGTCCTAGGATTCTTGGCTCTGCAGAGGCACTAGGGTGAGTTGGTCTAAGTGGAGGGGCATGTATTACCCTGGGGGTGGCTCTGAAATGCCCAGTGAGGGGTGTCCCAGCAGCAGCATGAGCCCTACAATGAGCTAGGCCTTCAGCATCAACAGGTCCAGGAGGTGCAGGTGGTGGGGGCTCCAGCCCAAAGGCAGATGGTGTGTCACTAGGAGCGAGTGACCCCTGGCAGTCACCCCCTGGCCGTGGCTCAGGCACCTTGGGCATGGCTGGACTCACCATGACTTTGCGAAGCTTGTAGTTGCGTGCCCGGATGTCCTGCATCAGCATTTCAAAGGGCGTCAGCTGGTACTCGGTGGGCAGGGGGTTGTACTGCTTCTCCTGGACTTTCTTCAGCTTCACACCATCGCGTAGCTCCCGCATCAGCTGCACCCACAGCCGGGCCTGGAACAGCCACAATGGGCAACTGCCCCTTACCAAGGAGATGAGCCCGCGGCATCACAGGTTTCCTCATAGGGGAAAGGAGCCCTGGGTAATCATGGGACATGAGCTCTGTGAATGGAGCCCAGTGGGGGCTCTGTGTGCTCCCCCACACACACACTGGGACTTGACCTGGCGGGAGGATGGCAGCATGCTTAGCCCTGGTGTGATGAACAGTCCTGCACTGGCAGGGAGATGGATGGGGTCACCTCCCAGCGCCCCTCCCATCTCTAACTCCAATGAGGGTGGCAAGCGGCTTCCCATCTAGAGCATGTGACTATGCCCGGAAGCCTGTCAGGAACGAGGGCCTGCAGCTGGGCCTGGGATTACCTGACAACCACAGCCGAAAGTGGCCAGATGGCCTGCCTGGCTGAGCAGCATTGCCAGGGCTGCTTCGAAGCCCAGTAGCAGCATTTGGCCAATGGCTGCTCAATGCACTTGCCTGCAGTTGCAATCTCTCCTGTGTTTGCCTTGCTCCAGCCTGTTCCAGCCTCCTCCTGATTCCTGAGCCCTTCACTGGGCTCCTGATTCCTAACACTGGCTTTGAGCACCGCTGATCTGACCATTGGACCTTACCACCCATGTCCTGGTCCATGTCAAAGCCAATGGCTTGGCTATTGTGGCTTTCCCGGCTGGGCAGGCTGAGGTAAGAGGGGAGTGTCTGTACTGCAAAGGTGTCCGATCCCTTCCCAGCTCTCCTGCTCCCTGGGGGGTGGGTGAGGTGGATGCTCTGGATCATGACCCTGATGCTGGGGAGGCAGGGTCAGTGCCCCGTTCTCTAGCTACGACCTGTCCCAGTGCCCCCCACTCCCACACTCCCCTCCGTGTTCCCTACACTCTCTGCACTCCTTCCAGTGACTGCAATGGCAGCAATCATTCTGCCTCTTTCAGGGATCTGTATCCAGTCCTTGAAGGGGTCCCCAGTGGGTCCCCCATTTTCGTGATGATCTCCCACCTGCATCATCATGCCAGGCTGGATGGAATGCCCCATCAGCATCCCCTTTGCTGGCCAGGGGTGCAGGAGCGGCGCCAGGGTTTTTGGCGCTCTAGGTGAGGGTCCTTCCATGCTCCCGGTCGTTGGCGGCAATTCTGCGGTGGGGGAGGGGTCCTTCCGTGCTCCCGGTCTTCGGGGCACTTTGGTGGCGGGTCCCGGAGCGAGCGAAGGACCCGCCACAGAATTGCCGCCGCTGACCAAGAGTGTGGAAGGACCCCCCGCCGCCGAATTGCAGCCGAGGGTGGCAAAATGCCGCCCTCCCAAATCCTGGTGCCCTAGGCAACCGCAAAGGTCGCCTAAATGGAAGTGCTGGCCCTGCAGGGGTGATATAAATCTGCAGGGCTGAGCACGTTGTCTCTGCAGCACCCCAGTGCCTGCTGTCCCAGGAACGACTGGTCTCCCCTGTGACATGTCTAAGCCACCAGGGTTTGCAGGTTCCCACACCTCTGGGCCGCGGGATCCCAGGCCTTTTCCAAGTGCTTCTTCTGTTCATTATGCTGCCAAAACAAGAACACCCGGACAGGTTTCCATCAGCCCCTCACTACCTCTGTCTCCTGCAAGGCAAGAGCTGCTGATCAAAGCGCCCGCAGGGAGACGACCCTGCGCCACTTACCCAGTCTGTGTTCCGCAGGTTATCGAGCTCATCCGTCGACCTCTCCTCCAGCTCCTCCTCCTGTTCCCTCAGCTTCCTCAGCATCTGCAGCAGCACAGACATGTCATGTTCCCCATGCTGGGTCCCCAGCACCTCACCAGCCCAACATGCTCCTAGGAGAATCCTGGCTGAAGCAGTCTCATAAAAAGAGGGACCCCTGGACACAAGGAAAGAGTGCCCAGATCCTCGGCCCCCATCTGCCCCCACTGCCAGTCCCTCCCCCTGGATACAATTACACTCCCATTAGGGGGTTGTGGTGCCAAGGAGTCCCATCACAGCTCCACAAGGCTCAGCTTCCACAGGCTACTGGGCACTGAATGTGCCTGGCCAGGTACAAGTCAGAAAGAAGGCATGGTCCCTGTCTCAAGACGCTACTCTGCATCAGCAGCAAGTCTGGTCATGCCTTGGGTCTGACCCCAGCCACCCACTCCCCTAGCTGGGGCCTTTTAACCACAGCTTAGGGTAGAGATCTGGGCAGAAAGACCGTCCAGGTGCCATTGACTGGAGCCTGGGGGGAGGTTCTTAGCCAGGAGCATGCTGGGCCCCAAGGGAATCTTCACGGTCTGTGGGACTGTTCCATCTCAACTCAGCCATGTGGCAGCACCTGTGGGGGACAGTGGGAGATGGATTCGGATTCCTCCTGGATTCTGAGAGCACCTGGAATGGACTCTGAGTGCAGCCCCTGTGTCTTCCCCAGCAGCAACATGTGCCCCAGGAGAAGCTCTGGATACTTTGATTTCCATGCAGTTTACTGTTTGGCAAGCTGAGGCCCTGCCTGTTTGGTCCAGATGTTAAAGGTCCCTTGGCACTTCCTGGGAGAGGAGGGTTTATCACCGTCCTACAGCGTTGGGATGGATAGATGGTTACTGCCTTCCCCCCAGAGGGGGCTGCATTTCATTGGACCTGTGTGTGTAATTTGGAACACGCTCTGGGATCCTTTGGAATGACAGGCAGCAGAGGAAAGAGAACTATAATTTATTGCTAATAAACCCACCACAGATCAGAGCCTCGTCGTCACTGAGAAAACCTTGAGACCCTATCATTGCTGGCAAATTGCGGTTGTGTTTCCCAGGCTCTTCTCACGTGATGCTGAAGCATCATCTGCTTCCACCATGTGGCATCTGACCAGCACTGCACTCTGGCTGGTGCACAGACAACTGCCTGGGGCTGCACCTGGGAATATGCTGCAGACTTTCTAACCCGTGGCTGAAATAATGGAAGGTGCATTTCCCTCAGCTGGAAGGACCTGGGCAAGCCTGTTAAACTACCCGGGAGAGCCAGGAAGTCATCAGAGTAGGTAGAGCAGCTCTAGGTCAATACTTGGCACCTCGCCTGTTCTGCCTGCATCAGATCATCTTTGGCAACCTTAAACCTTCCCCACAGCCCGACCAATCCTGCATGGCCTGCGTGCCTGCTGCATGGAGCTGGGTAATAACATGCTGGCTGCTTGCAGCTCCCTCTTGGATGTCATTACAAGCAGGGAGAGTGCGTCTGGGCAGGTGTGGGCCTGCTGTGAAGGACTTGGGGGAACCTTCTCATGCCTTGCTGCTTGTGCCCAGGAGCTGCAGTGTCAGAGGTCTGCATAGATTCCAAGCCCAGAAGGGACAACTGGGCTTATCCAATCTGACTCCTGGATAGCACAGGCCAGAGAACTGCTCCACAATAAGCCCTACAGCAGATTTTCTAAAACAACATCCCGTCTTGATGTAAAAGTTGTCAGTGATGGAGACTCCGCCCGACCCTGGGTAGACTGTCCCAGTGGTTAGTGACTGTCCCGCCTTATTTCCAGGCTGCCCTGGGAAGTGGGTACTCATGCCCATGTGGAGAGGGCAGCCACAGCACGTGGATATGGGGTACCTGCATGGTCCTGCCATCATCTTGTGACCCCAAATATATACAGGGTTTCCCTTCCAGTGTTCAGGCTGTGTGGGCGGAGCGCCTGCTGAACCTCCCTGTCACATGCCCAGTCACTGCAGTCACTGGGTCCCTGCTTCCTCCCATCCTATACATGGGGTCACAGCCTCCCCCCCAGCCCCACAGCATCTCAGCAATTCTCCCCGCTACCAGGCACAGCAATGCCCAGCAGGATATCAGGCTCCCTACGTGGCATTTCTGGAGCCCACCACAACTCATGCCCCAGGCATTGCTGGAGACACGGGTGCCGGGATGGATGAGCAAGGGGAGGTGGAGACATTTTTCTTGAGCTGTTTCGTAAGTTTAATGAGCAAGTGACAGCCTCTTTGGTAACATCGCTGACCCCATCAATTCCTAACCACGTGCCTCTGCCATTGAATTTATGAGCTCGCTTCCTGAAACAGATTATTGCCTTGTGATTACCCATAAGGGTGGAGTTCAAGGCAATCCTAGGAAACTGCAGCTTAAACTTTAACCCCTTTGAGGTTGGGACTGCAGGTTTGCCTGACGTGTGTCAGAGCAGGTGCCACAAGACACCAAACCCCCAATGCCAATGGGGTCTTGAACACGCCGCCTGTCACATAGGGAATGGTGACGCTGTAGAGCAGATTCACTCCCCTGCAAAGGCAAATGCTGGGCCTCGGGGAGCGTCCTGGAGACTCCCCTGCATGTCCTGTCAGGTCTGTTTGCCTGTAAGCTCTTGGGGGGCAGGGGCTGTGTCTCACACAGCACCACACACAGTGGCTGTGCTAGGGGGTGGTTACAACCTCTGGGAGGAGACGCAGAGAAAAGCAAACCAAACAGACTCAAAGCCAGCGACTGATGCACACAAGTCAGTTCTGCAACCTGGGGTCCTGCTGCTGCCAGATTGACCCCCCCTTTTTCCCCCCGTTGGGTCTGCTGGTGGGTGAGATGCTAAGTTCTGCGGAGCAGGGACAGTCTTGTACTTGTGCACAGCACAATGGGGCCCTGCCCTGACTGGGGCCTCTGAGCTCTATCACAACCCCCATCATCATCATCATCTTAGGCTAGAGCAGCTTGGTACACCAGGAAGAGCCAAAGATTCAGACTTCTGCCCTCCCAGACCTGCACGTAACTAGTGAGGTTCCCGCCAATCCAGGCCTTCCCAAAGAATCGAGGGTCTGGCCCCTCTGGGTCTGGCAATGGAGCAGTAAGCGGGGTGCTCTGATTCACACAGCTCCATTCCTGTATTGCTGCTTTTACTTCTCCTACTCAGGGACCCCTGAGCTAGCCCCCCCTCCCACTAGCTGCTCACTAAAGATTGTAAGCTCTGGGATGGGGACCGTGGGCGTGTGTGTCTCGTACAGCAGCAGGCACACTATTGCAGCCTAGTCAGGCCACAGAACAGCGTCAGTGTTCTGTGCTATCTGGCCCCCAGATGGCAGACCTGAGATACTCACTGGGACCGCAGGTATTGCACTGGGAATCCCTGACTGAGCACACTGGGCCCTGGGCTGGAAAGCTGCAGGCTGGGGGAGCTGCATGGGCAACTATCAGTCAGGGCTGGGGCGGGACATGGCCTTTTAAAATGAGACAGAGGAGCTGAAATTATCTGTTGAACGGCAGCGCTGTGTTAGCGGTCGGGGACTCGGGCACCCTTTACCACATCAGAATTTAGGGAAATCTCTCACAGAAAGCTAGTGAACCACCTCTCTGCCTAGCTATCGAGGGTCTCGGGGGCCTTACCTCCTGATTTCTCCCCATGTCCCATTTTTATAAATACAATCCTGGCTCTGCCCTGGGAGCAGCACCAGGGTGAAATGCACATGGCAGGCAGCCTCCTCTGGGCCCTGGCACACCATGGACAGAGGCCTGGGGAGGGGGACGGGCTGACAGAGCAGAGGGCAGAGGATTGGGATCTTGGCTCCGCTATCAAATGGGGCTCAGAACACCTCCCTCTCAGGTAGAAGGACTGTCTCAGGTGGCACTGGGGTATAAATCAGGAGCCAGGGGATGAAATAAGACAAAGGGAGATTTTGGGGAATATCGGCGGACACTCCCTCATGGTGAGATGTATCAGCCTGGGGAGTCGCCTCCCATGGGAACCCCGTCAACAGAGTTACCCAATGCTGGGCTGGAAAAAGCCCTGGAGAAGAGTCTGAAGGGACAACCCTGACCTGGCATCTCACAAGTCTTCTGCTCTTGTGCCCCTGATGTTGTGAGTCACGTGGGGTGAAGTCACAATGAACCTGTGCAAAGTGCTGTGCAAGCCGGGGAGAGGGAACTAAGCCGTACTGCGTGTTTGTATGACTAGTGGAGGCTGGTTCCTGCTCCCAGCACACCCTCCCCTTCAGCAGAAGGCTTGGGAAAGGCAGAACATGAGGCCATGGGCCAGGTACTGTATGGCCCCCACTCCAGAATCACTGAGCAGAGCGTGACCTGGGGAGAGCAAAGTCCGCAGCCATTGTGGGAATGGAGAAGCCAGTCTAGTCTGTTGGCATCAGATGGCTGGCTTTCACCAGCCACCCCGGAGAACGAAAGCCAGAAGGAAATCCCAGGGATGCCCCAGACCCTGGTGCAGATTTCTAAGGATTTCCCTTAGGGAGTAGGTGCCCAGCTACCAGGGCCCTGAGATCTGCAGGGCTTTACACCCCGGGGGGCCTAGGGAGCTCTGTGTTACTCCACTTTTACACCGGGGTGACTCCACTCACTGGTGTAATGCTGCAGCAAAGCGGTGGGGAATCAGGCCCTTAATGCAGCACGAAGAGGAGCACTTCTTCAGGGGCGACTTCACACAACACTGAGATGCTGCCCCCTCTGGGCCAGGGTGCAGCACCAGCAGCTGAGAGGGCAAGGCAAGTGGTGAAGAAGCCTCCCATCCGATCCCTATGGCAGTATCACAAGGTGTGAGCATCACTGCCACACGCTCTGCTTCTCGGGGAGGACGGGTCGCCCCAGACTCCTGCGGACAAGGCTGGCTCTCACCTCCTTAGCTTCCCGGATCTTGGTGAGAAAAGCCTTCAGCTCCACCGTCTCCACAAAGAGGGCCCTGCACACAGCCTGGTAATGCTGCTGTGCCTCCTGAGGGGCCGTCAGGCGAGCGGCGCACATCCTCATGGCCTGCCCGAAGGTGCGCACGGCTCGTGGGAGCCCGTCCACAGCCTCCTCCTCTTCATCCTGCCCCCCGTAGCCCTCGTCCGCCATGCTGCAGCCGCTGTCGTCAGAGTCGCTGTTGGCCATGAGGTCGATCAGCTTCTCCAGCTGGGGGCTCAGTTCTCGCTCCTCACTCTCATCCAGCCCCCAGTCCAGCGCCCGGTAAATGGCAAATCCCAGCGACTGCACCATCTGCAAGTAAACCGGAGAGCAGAGCACAGGCTGAGGCTGGGGCTGGGAAAGGACAGCTATGCTGAGATGCCTCCGGAGGGGAAGAGGCTGAGAAATCCAGTGTAGCTGCACTGTGATCTCTACCCCCAAACAATGCCAGGGCATGCACAGGGCAGGCGGCCAGCCAGAAGGGCACGAGGTGTTTAGATGCCGGGCCCACAGCCTGACCCATCTGCCCATTGCGTCTTGGGCAGCCAGCAGAGGCTATGCTATGCCACCCGCCTTGAGGGCAAGGAAGAGCTAGAGACATTGACTTCAGCGCTAGGACGCCGGGCGAGGGCACATGACATGGGAGGGGGCATCACAAAGCTCTGTAGCCAAGCACTGGAATGGGCCAGGTATCACATCATGCTTTCCTTCCCCCCACCTGCCTGTGCGTTTCACATACTGCTCCCATTTGAAGGATTTCCATCACCGTGTAGCACCCCCTAGTTAGCCTGCTGCGTATTACCAAACTTGGCTCCCGCGAAGGCAGTGGCTCTCAAACTTTTGTACTGGTGACCCCTTTCACATAGCCAGCCTCTGAGTGTGACCCTCCCCTTACACATTAAAAACACTTGTTTATATATTTAACACCATTATAAATGCTGGAGGCGAAGCAGGGTTTGGGGTGAAGGCTGACAGCTTGTGATCCTTCATGTAATAACCTCACAACCCCTTGAGAGGTCCCAACCCCCAGTTTGAGAACCCCTGCGCTAAGGGTGGTGCCGAGTCTGGGGGGAGTCTGGCCACACCTAGAGAGACCCTTGTCCCACCCTATCCCCCCAGAGAGGCTCACTGATATGATTAGTAACAAGCAGGGATGGTGCCAGCAGGTGACCTGGAAGTGAAAGCTCCATGTTCCAGCCCCAGACAGGGCCGGCTCTAGCAATTTCGCCACCCCAAGCACGGCTTCATGCCTGGGGGGGGGGGCGCTCTGCCGCTCACCGGTCCCGCGGCTCCAGTGGATCTCCCGTGGCTCCGGTGGACCTCCCGCAGGTGTTTCTGCGGACGGTCTGCTGGTCCCGCGGCTCCGGTGGACCTCCCGCAGCTCCGGTGGACCTCCCGCAGGCGTTTCTGCGGACGGTCTGCTGGTCCCGTGACTCCAGTGGTCCTGCCACAGGCGTTTCTGCGGAGGGTCCGATGGTCCCACGGCTCCGGTGGACCTCCCGCTGGCGTGTCTGTGGGAGGTCCACCTGAGCTGTGGGACCAGCGGACCGTCCACAGCCACGCCTACGGCAGCTCCACCGGAGCCGCCTGCCGCCCTCCCAGCAACCGGCAGAGCGCCTCCCGCGGCGTGCCACCCCAAGCACGCGCTTGTCGCGCTGTGGCCTGGAGCCGGCCCTGGCCCCAGACTCCTCAGCCCTGTGTCTGAATTAGATACAGCCATCGGCTTTCCCATGAAGCCTGCAAATGCAAAGCTGCCCAGAGCGGTATGAGAGAAAAGGATCCCCTGGTGCTCCCGGTGCTGGCAGGTGGGTGGAGAGGGAAGTGTAGGATACATGGTGATGGATACCCCTTCCCCCAGCCCCAGTCTCCCATGACCTTACAGGCTGGCTGTGAGAGGCTTATGATGCTGTTTGAGCCATGAAGATGGCTGCCTCCCCTGCTCCCCAGGAATCTTCCAGGCCTTTGCTGTTTATCATGACTCCATTATCATGGGAGTGGAGGGAAGCATGAGCCAGCCCAGGGGATTGAGGGAAAGACGCAGCAGAGGTTCTGCGGACAGTCCTGCGGGGACCGACAGGCACTGCACAGTTAGCTACCCCAGACCCTCCGGGAGGAGAGGAAACACTCGCCATTGGGGGCGCGGGAAGGGAGAGGCAGGGAGAGTGGAGAGGAGCCAGATATGGGCTGAACTTTGGACTGTGACACATTCCTGACCCGTGCAAAGGCAGCGTGCGGCAGTCTACAAAAGGCCACTGCGCTGGTAGCTTATCTCTGCTACACCTTGCTGCTAAGGCAGATCTGGGGCCTGATCCAAAGCCCACCGAAGTCAGCAGAAAGACTCCAGTGGCTCCATTGACCCTAGGCCAGTGACAGACTTCAGTGGTTCAGGAGTCAAATTAGCGAGCAACATTACCCAAAAGAGTCACAGTCCTGTGAATTCATTTACTATTTGTACATATAGACAGATATTATTCTCACAGCAAAATGACTGATCAAGTATTATTATTTTATCAACTACAATTGGTTAATAACATAGTAAAAGCCTCCTGATTGGTTAATAACTTAGATGGGTTAATAATTCAGTCACCCAGTGTTTTAATATCCTGTGCTGCAAAGAGCTGCAGGAGACACATTAAGATGGTGGGCAGTTACTGTGGATGATGGCTCCAGGACCAGCCATGCTCCAGTCGCTTCACATGGAATTGGCCCTGAGAGAGCCTCGGATGGGGCTGCCCCCTGAGGATACAGCCCCTGGAAACTGAGATCTGCAGGGGTCTGGAGCAGGGAGAGCAGTTGCTCGTCAGGCTGTTATTCTTCCTAGATCGATAAAGTAGGTACGTGGGTGGGGAATCAAAAGGTGAGGGGAGAGCATAGAGATCTGACTGCAGTTCATAAGACAATTAACCCATTTCAAATGCTCTCCTGCAGTTCTACAATTGGTTACTAACATAGTGAAAGCAGCCCGATTGCTCTCCTGTGTTTCTAACTGGCTGGAGTTTTCTTTGGACAATTTCACTGAGCACAGTCAGTCATGCCGCAGTCTCATTGGCTTGTAATATATGAAACCCCAGCCAGTGGCAGAGGGCAAAAAAATGTGTGTCCAATTACAAAAACAAGAGCCACCCAGCAACCAGGGCAGTGAAAGCAGCACCCAGTGTTTGCAGTGGGGCATTTGATTGGCAGCCGTGACCTGGAACCAGGCCAGCGGATAGAGCTGCTGCTCCTTCACACGCACCAGGTGTGGATGGAGCAGGGAAAAGGAGCAAAACACCCGGTCCTATGGTTTGAAAGCAGCGATTGCCCAGCCTGCTGACACCGCACCAGGCAGCAGCAGAAAGGACCCGTCCCCTGTAATGCCAGAAGATGCGCTGCACCTGTCCCATTATTTTCATGCTTTGAGGCTAGTCACTGAACCTGGGGAGAGACAGAATCTCCTGGAAGGCCTCCTGGCTGCTCTGGCTCTGCATCTGGGCAGGTCATGACCTGTGCACTCAGTCAGACCTTTAATGGCCATATTTAAAGCAGCTTCTGGCTCTTCACCGTTCTCTGTCAGGGCACATGGTGACACAGGAGGAGAATCAATCACTGACTCTTAGCTCAGTCCTTGAATCTTTCCCCTGAGAAGAGTGTGACAGACCCAGGGCTGCTCTGTGACAGTTGATGAATTGTGTGTGAGACATGGGTATTGGGGTGCTCACTGTAGGAACGCGTTGGTTTACATTCACCGCAGGCTGCTGGAAAAACAAGCTGGAAGTAGAACAATAGTTCAAGATACACCAATTCCCAGTAAACTCTTCAGGGTGGTTAAGAGACAATGCCTGAGCAATAAGCCCCGTTACAAAGCTTGCTCTCCCAGTGCTGGGGCCAGCAGCTCAAAAGGACTGAAGCATTAAAAAGGCAGAGTGTCCGGAGGTCAGGCAGCTCTTGCTGAGGTGTTCAGACTGACACAGACAGCACTGGGGTGTCTGGAGATGTTAGGCTTTCCTAAGCTTCCATCAGGGAATGGTAAGCCTCTAAGACAGACAGACATGCGTGAAGACTGTTTGCTGTTTTAACCCCCCTTTTCTCTTGTTATGATTTCTTCCTACTGTTACTACTTAAGAAGCTGGCTGGCTGGTCAGTCTAGAATCCCCATTGGTCTCAGACTCCCGCTGGGAAGAACCACAAGGGCCAAACACAGTCCAATCACCCGTACGCTGGTTGATGTAGCCCAGGGCCTGATCTAAGAGAGAGAGAATCATGTGACTTCACCCCAGGAGAGGGAAAGGCATGAGACCTGACACTTGAGTGGGAGTCAGTGAGAGGCCCAGCTAGCCCTGCAACCATGACAGAGGAGATCCCCAAATGGCTACATCATGCTTTTCTGAATGGAGTTTTGTGTACAGTAATCACAGGGCACAATGTTTCCTTCTCCCTCAGCCCTCACCATGCACGTTTGCTGCAGGACCCAGCGTGTGCACAGGCCAGGACACTGCAAGAAGCAGCTGGTTTAGCAAGGGGATGAGCATCTCCAGCCTCACCCCCAACGCTAATGCTGGCAGCAGAGCTCTGTTTGGGTTTAAAAAGAAACCGTCTGTGCACACACGCACATACACACAGAGAGAGATACACACACAGCCCCCCCCCACAGAGAGAGAGAGAGAGAGAGAGACACACACACACACACACACACACACACACACACACACACACACACACACACACACACACACACACACACATAACATGAGATTTATTTGCTTGAACAGTTTTCTGAACAATTATATTAGCGACATACCTGTGCTTCCGTTGAGGGTGACAGGGTCAGGGGAAGCTCTGTGAAGGGAGAACAGACATGGTTAATGCTCCTCTGGCAGCTGCAGAATGCTGGGCGTTTGGGTTAGAAATCAAACTCCTGAAGCTTTGCTTTTAGAACTCCGCTAGTGTATTTGCCTGTAAGTTATTTACACTTTGATCCCATAGACCAGAGGTGGGCAAACTACAGCCCGCAGGCCACATCTGGCCCTTGGGACCGTCCTGCCCGGACCCCGGGCTCCTGGCCTGGGAGGTTACCCCTGGCCCTTTCCCCGCTGTTCCCCCTTCCCCGCAGCCTCAGCTCGCTCGCTCTGCCGCCGGCACCATGCTCTGGGCAGCGGGGCTGCGAGCTCCTGGGACAGCGCAGCAGAGGCTGTAGTGCCGCCAACCACCAGTGCTCCAGGCAGCGCAGTAAGGGGGTAGGGAGCAGGGGAGGGGGACTGGATAGAGGGCAGGGGAGTTTGGGGGGTCGTCGGGGGGGTGAATGGGGTTGAGGTGATCGGGAGGAACAGGGGGTTGAATGGGGGCAGGGGTCCGGGGGGGGTAGTTAGGCAGAAGGGGTGTTTGGATGGGGCAGGGGTCCCGGGGGCCCTCAGGAATAAGAGGAGGGGTTGAATGGGGTGGTGGGGGTCCGGGGAAAGTCAGGGAACAGGGAGCAGGGATGTGTGGATGTGGCAGGGGTCCCGGGGGGGCCATCAGGGAACATGGGGGGTTGGATGGGGCAGGAGTCCTGGGGGAGGAAGACAGGAGGGGGAGGCTGGGCCATGACCCCCTCCCTAACCGGCCCGCCATACAATTTATGAAACCCGATGCAGCCCTCAGGCCAAAAAGTTTGTCCACTCCTGCCATAGAGTCTAAGGCCAGAGGGACCACTGTGACCATGTGGGCTGAGCTCCTGTATAACAGGCTGCAGAATGTTCCCCAGAAGCTGGATTAAAGCATGGTGTCTAGGAAGACAGCTCATCTCAAAGGCCCCATGTGGTGGGGAGGCTGCCAGCTCCCCAGGAAGCTGGGCTAATATTTCGTTACCCTCACGGCTAGGAAAAGGCATCTCATCTCAAGGCTGAATTTGTCTAACTTTAACATCTGGCCACTGATTCTTGTTCTGCCTTGTCAGCAAGGTAGGAAGGACCCCCCCCCCCCGCTCAGATCTCCTTTCCGTGTTTCAGGGCACAGCTTCTCTTCAACAAACTGAGCAGACTGAACCCCACCAGCCTCACACCACAAGGCTTGTTTTCCAGACCCGGGGGCATTGTTGCGCCCCTCCTTGGAACTATCTCCAGGATTTCCACATCCCTCCTGAGGTGCGGACCCCAGAAACGGACACAGTGTTTTAGCAGCAGTCTTGCCAATGCTGCGTACAGAGCACGCTCACCTCCCTACTTCTACTGGATGGTCCCCTTTGCACACATCCAAGGGTCACGTTAGCCCTTTCGGCCACAGCGTTGCACTGAGCACATGTTGAGGTGATTACCCATGATGACCACTAAACGCTTCTCAGGCTCACCACTGTCCAAGACACATCCTGTAGCTATATCCTGCCTTCTTGGTTCTCAGACATATTACTTTGCAGTGGCTGTACTAAGGTGCATTTTGTTGGATTGTGATCATTTACCCAGGCAAATCAATCACTCTACTCTCATTATTTACTACCAGACTAATCTTTGTGACGTCTGCAAACTTTATCAGAAGAGATTTTATATCCTCTTCTAGATCATTGATAAATATTTTAGAGTTGGACTCAGAACCCATCCTTGGGGGGCCCTAGCAAGTAATGGCCCCATTCATTGATATCTCTCATTAACAACCACATTTTGAGGTCTGTCAGTGAGCCAGTTTTTAATCCATCTAATGTGTGCCATTAATTCCATATGATGCAAGTTTTTTTAATCGAGATGTCATGTTGTACTAAGTCCAATGCTTTAAAGAAATCCGAGTATATTGTATCAACACAGCTGCATTTATCAACCAGACCTGTAAACTTGTCGGAAAAAAAAAAAAACCAGGCTTGTCTGACAAGACCTACCATCCACAAAACCACGCTTTCTGGCATTAATTGTATTTTTAGCCTCTAATGCTGTATTGACAGAGTCCTGAATTAACAGTTCTCTAATTTTGCCTGGCTCAACATCAGGTTAACCCATCTGTAACCCCAAGATCATCCCTTTTACCCTTTTCAAATATTGGCGTTTACACTGGTAGTCCAGCAGCCCCTAGGACTCGCCCTAGTTAATTTACAAATTAACATTAGTGGTTCAGGTAACTCCTCCACTAGCTCTCTTAAGACTCTGGGAATAAGGTATCTAGCCTGTTGATTTGAAAATGTGAAGGTTTAGCATATGCTGCCTCACACCCACGTTTCTTACAGATAGCGAGTTTCTATTCCATGTATCTGCTTCATTCCTCGCCGCACAAGTGGAAGAAATGTCAGCTCAGGAGAAAAGTCTAGTTTCTATGTTCTTACAGGGCCTGGCACTATGAGATAGGAGACTGTAGGCCCTACCACGGTATAGATATTCTAAAAGCAATAAGCAATCCCCCCATCCCCAAAAAACTAATCTTAAAGTATAAAGTTTTTTTAATCGAGATGTCATGTTGTACTAAGTCCAATGCTTTAAAGAAATCCGAGTATATTGTATCAACACAGCTGCATTTATCAACCAGACCTGTAAACTTGTCGGAAAAAAACAACAACCAGGCTTGTCTGACAAGACCTACCATCCACAAAACCACGCTTTCTGGCATTAATTGTATTTTTAGCCTCTAATGCTGTATTGACAGAGTCCTGAATTAACAGTTCTCTAATTTTGCCTGGCTCAACATCAGGTTAACCCATCTGTAACCCCAAGATCATCCCTTTTACCCTTTTCAAATATTGGCGTTTACACTGGTAGTCCAGCAGCCCCTAGGACTCGCCCTAGTTAATTTACAAATTAACATTAGTGGTTCAGGTAACTCCTCCACTAGCTCTCTTAAGACTCTGGGAATAAGGTATCTAGCCTGTTGATTTGAAAATGTGAAGGTTTAGCATATGCTGCCTCACACCCACGTTTCTTACAGATAGCGAGTTTCTATTCCATGTATCTGCTTCATTCCTCGCCGCACAAGTGGAAGAAATGTCAGCTCAGGAGAAAAGTCTAGTTTCTATGTTCTTACAGGGCCTGGCACTATGAGATAGGAGACTGTAGGCCCTACCACGGTATAGATATTCTAAAAGCAATAAGCAATCCCCCCATCCCCAAAAAACTAATCTTAAAGTATCACATAGGAATCCAGGAGATCACTCTGTAAGATGGAGGCTGTGACAAAATGGATAAAACAAAAATAATATACTGTTATGTCATCCATGCGAATGTTCAGAGTTTCAGGAAATTATGCCGGGATTAGGCAATTACTTAATGACAGTATATGTGACTCAAAAAGTTAAAGCTTTATCACCATTAAAACACAAAATGTCAAACTATACAAAGGAAATATCCTTAAATCAAACTCTAAGTTCTCAAGCAGCATTGTTCTTACTTTGCCTACCTGTAAATCTTGATCATCATAGATGGAAACTTGCTTCGTCTATCAGTGTGTGTGTGCATAGTGAAATCGATGTTTACTGACATTTATCAATAACAATTTTGCAGAGGAAAAGTGTTAAATTGTTATAAACTTCCTCTAACACTGACTATTATTGATTAAGTCATGGAAAACCAGGCAGGTACCAGTAGGCGGAAGAAAGCAAATGTGGTAAATGTCCTTTTCAAAGGGGTAAGAGCAGGAGGGGAAGCAGGTGCTCCTGGCAATGGCTAAGAACTCTACCTACAGTCCCTAGTAAAGCAATGGAACAAATACCAAGCACCTAGAAGATGACAGCACCAGAAGTAACGAGCAGCTTGGATTTAAGGAGGACAAATCATTCCTGAGGAGTAGGACTGCATTGCACATTTAAGGCCTGGTCTTGCATTTCCTCCATGCTGGATAAGGCCCTTCTGGCATGCAGTACTGTGGTACCTTGAGAGCATGTATAAAACATTGGTCACAGTCTCAGAAAACTTCACTTGAAACAGTTCGTTCTAATTGTCTTGGAGATGGTGCACTGTCATGTGGATTACACTGCAATGATAGGTAACGTCCGGTCGGGCCATGGGCAGCCTGTGAGTGCAGGTCAGTTACCAAGTTGTGGTCAGGAGGCAAGTGGAAGAATTGTGTGTCAGGGTTCCAGGAAGTCAGGATCAAGCACCAAGCTGCAGACAGGAGGCAAGCAGCAGAGTCAAGGCTGAGCCAGGGACAGAAGCCAGAGTCTGGGGTTCAGAGCAAGCCAACATCCGGAGTGGAAGCAAGCAGCCGGTATGCATCACTGCTCAGACAGGTCCCCGTGATGACCTCCTGGTTTATACATCAGCCTGGGCCAATCAGTGGGCTGTGAGGGGGCCGCCAATCAGACCTTGCTGGGTGGTATTTCCTGCAATGTCTAGCTCCACAGGGTCCCCCGGTGGAAACCCGATGCAGATGTGTCATAGCCTGGCACCTCCATAGTCTCAGGTTCTGATCCTGCAGGTTCTTACAGTAATGAGAACAGCAACGGACTGAGGCTTTGGAGGGCACGGGGGGCAGAGAAGTTGGATGCAGCGGGGATCAGCCTTTTAGGTAAACAGCACATTTAATTAGCTATGCAGATGACACTCAACTGGGAAGCATCACAAATACCAGGAAGAGCAGAGAAATAACCCCCAGGGACCAAGAGAGAGTAGAAACGTGGGCAGAAAATACAATGAGATTCAACCTGGACAGTTGCAGCTAATCCATTTGGGGAGGAATAACCCAAAACATAGATATTCCATGGGAGGCAGGTAACTGGAAAGCAGTAATGTGGGAAAAGGCTAAGGGCTAATAATGGATAGCAAATTGGATGAACACTTAGAGTGCAGTATGGCTATGCTAGTTTATGCTAAAATCCCAATTCTCATTTGGCTTGCACATGTAGAGGTGTCATGTCAGAGCAGGGAAATCAAGAGCTAGAATTGTGGGTACATTCCTCAGCGGGCCAATGGACAAGGCACTGAACCAGGAGTCACGAGCCCTGGGCTTTACTCCTGACCTGAGGAGCGATCTTGGGCGAGTCACTCAGCCTCTGTGTCCCATCAGTGAAATGGGGATACCGAGGTGTGGCTGCCTACGTGAGACGTGGTCCAAGTACAAATATCCTGGGTTTCTCAACACCAGAAAGTTGTTGGCAAAGTGGCAGAAATCTGGAGAGGAGCAACAAATGGTCTGAGGGGGCAGGAGGGGTTGATTTATTAGGAAAGATTCAAGGGATGAAATGTGTTTGGCTGGGCTAAATGAAGATTAGAGAGGGGAGGAGAAATAGGATAAGCCCCTATGTATAAGCATCACAGCGGGAAAGGAGTTACTGCAGCACCCCAGTGGTGATGGGGGGCCAATTAAAGGGAAAGTCAGACCAACTTCAGGGACATTGTTTAATTGTGAGGTTTATTAGCATGCGGAATCCTCTTCTCAAAGAAAGTGGGACATTTAAAATTAGACTGGCTAAAGCACTAATGAAAACACTATAGGAACAATCCTGCACTGGCCCTACGGGAGGATAAAATGACCTAACAGGCCCTTTCCAGCTGCACTTTCTGTGATAGCACAACTCCAAAGCCACATGCTGGATTTGTGTTCACAAGGGAACTTGGGCTATTAACATGCCATTTATTTAGTCAATAGCACTCAGAGTGACTTCCAGACAAAGAGCTCATGCAACACCCACAAGCAGGGCACTGGTCAAAGTCTTGTACACGGGTCTGGAAGAGCCGGCAGGCAGTGAAGGAGCTGCAGCACTGCGGTGTGGGACTGCAGTCCAGAAAAGCGAGTGGACTCTGCAGAGCCCTGCAGATCTGCTCCAGGAGGGTTTCAACAGAAATCCCCATTTGCTCAGGTGGAGTGAGATTCATCCCTGGGCACAGGCCCAGCACAAGGTCTGTGCCCCTGCAGCCCCAAGTGGTGCAGGGTTTGGGCCAGCCCTCAGCCCAGGAGTGAATTTCACCCTTGGAGATCACCCACTGTCACTCAGTGAAAAAGGAGCCCCCGGCTCAGAGCAAGCCTTGGCAATCTGAGTGGGTGCTGGACACCTGGAGGGTCAAGCGCCAGGCCTGAGAAGGCGTATCGGGCACCAATGACAGCTTGTGAATCCTTCTCTTTAGGAGGCTTCTCCCCTTCGCACATTGTTTTACTCATTATTGTCTGTGAGAGCATATGGCTCCTGCCGAACCACGCACAAGTGGAGGGATGTGTTAGGCACCATGTTACTGAAGAGACATTTACAAATGCTGGGCTGCACACATACCAGTTTGCGGTTGGCAGATCCCAAGAGTTCTGTGCTGTGCTCGTCGGTTTTTTATGGTGGGGTCTCACATGGACTGGACATGTCAGTTTGCTACTGGAGAGTCATTCCCAAGTGCATGAAGCAGGCAGCTGGGTTTGCTCACACACACCAAGCTACACAGAGAAGAGGAACGATTGTGCTTAAACATGGCACAGTAAGCACTGTTCTAGGACAGCTCCACCGAGCAGTGTAGACTGGACTGCAAGACAGTGACTGAATGGGACCACTGCAGCTATTCACGCTCCAGACAGCCAATACATTCAGGAATCAGCTCAGCATGATCTCAGCAGTAAAGCACACTGCCATTAAGAGAAAATGGAAAGCAGCTTGGCAAAGCTCCTGTCTGAACAGCACGTGAGGGAAACGCAGGGGATCAGAAAATTGCAGAACTGTGGGGCTGGAAGGGACCTTGAGAGGTCACCAAGTCCAGCCCCCAGCACCGAGGAAGGACCAGATAACACTAGACCATCCCAGACAGGTGTTTGTCTAACCTGTTCCTAAAAACCTCCATTGACAGGGATTCCACAGCCTCCTTTGGTAACTTATCCCAGTGCTTAACTGTCCTGTTGTGAGAAAGATTTTCCTAATATCTAACCTTAAATCTCCCTTGCTGCAGATTAAGCCCATTACTTCTTGTCCTACCTTCATCAGATTGGGAGAACAACTGACCTTCCTCTTCATAACAGCCCTTAACATAATTGAAGACTGTTAACTGGTCCCCCTCAGTCTTCTTTTCTCAAGACTAAACATGCCTGATATTTTAACCTTTCCTCACGGGTGAGGTTTTCTGAACCTTCTATCATTATTGTTGCTGTTTTCTGGACTCTCTCCAATTTGTCCACATCTTTCTCAAAGTGTGGTGCCCAAAACTGGACACAGTACCCCAGCTGAGGCCTCACCAGTGTCAGATACAGCAGGACAATGACCTCCAGTGTCTTTCATACAACACTCCTGTTAATACACCCCAGAACAATATTTGCCTTTTTGCAATTGCATCACATTGTTGACTCATATTCAGTCTGTGATCCACTGTAACCCCCAGATCCTTTTCCGATCCTGTTTGGAGGCGCTTAGGATGGGGGGCGGGGGAAGGGAATGTGGCGTGCTCCGGAGAGAAGGTGGAATGGGGGTACAAAGAGGTGGAGGTGGAGTGGAGCGGGGACAGGAAGAGGCGGGCCTGGGGCATTCCTGAAAAAGTCTGAGCCTGTTCTTCTCCGGGGAAGCTGCCGCTGCTGCTGCAAAGGTGCTTCCTAGCATCCTTGCCTGCAGCAGCCTGTGCCTGTGTGAGGTAAGCCTGAGGCACTTCCCAACCACAGTACAGTACAGTACTGTACAGTATATGATGCCTTTTGTCTGCCTCCCAAAAATTTCCTTGGAACCTAACCCCCCACATTTACATTAAATCTTATGGGACAATTGGATTTGTTTAACATTGTTTCACTTAAAGTTGCATTTTTCAGGAACAGAGCTACAACGTTAAGTGAGGAGTTACTGTATTCTTTAACCTGTTCTTTCTCTATGTTAGCTTGTGTTCCTTCCCCCTCTTTGTTAATATTAACTGTGTTGAGTATCTGATCGCAATTTACCTTTTTAGGGAAGACTGAAGCAAAATGGGCAGTAAACACCTCAGCCTTCTTTATGTCGTCCGTTATTCGCTCTCCTTGCCCTGTCAGTGGAGGACCGACACTTCTCTTTGTCTTTCTTTTGCTCCTAATGAATTTACAGAATCTTTTCTTATTGCTTTTTATGTCCCTAGATAAGTGTAGCTCATTTTGTCTCCTAGACTTTCTCATTTTGTCCCTACATGCCTGTATTATTCCACTATGCTCCAACTTAGCCTTGTTTCCACTTTCTGTAGGACCCCTTTTTGATTTGCAGGTCATTCAAGAGCTCCTGATGCAGCCAGACTGGCCTCTTACTAATTTTCCTGTGTTTCCCTTGCATCGAGACAGTTTGTTGATGCACCTGGTACTGTCTCTCTGAGAAACTGCCAGCTCTTCTGAGCTCTTCTTCCCCTTAGATTTTCTACCTACCAGTTCTCTGGGTTTGTTAAAGTGCGCTTTTTAGAAATCCATTGTCCTTATTCTGCCTTCCTTTCCTTAGAATCATAAAATTTACCATTTCATAATCACTTTCACGCAAGTTGCCTTTCACCTTCAGATTTGCTACCAATTCCTCCCTGTTAGTCAGAAACAAGTCTAAAATGGCGGACCCCCTGGTTACATCCTGCCCCGTCTGAAACAAAACCTTGTCCCTGGGACATTCCAAGAACTTATAGGACATTTTCTGTTGTGCCGTATTACTTTCCAACAGATCTCTGGGTAGCTGGAGTCCCCCATACCGACCAGGTCTTGTGTTTTGGATAGTTCTGTTATTTGCTCTTGAAATGCCTCACCCACCTCCTCCTCCTACCAGGATATCGCTCCTGTTTTTTTCTCCTTTTGTCCTCACCCAGAGGCTTTCAAGGGCTCTGCCTCTCACCTCCTTTTGGACCACTGAACAAGAGTATATATTCTTGATGTACTGTGCAACCCTCCTCCCTTTGTGCCCTTCCTGAACAAGCTATACCCCTGCTGCCAAGATTCCAGGCAAGAGATTTATTCCCACCACATCTCTGGGAGGTCTATTAAGCCATAATTTAGTTTACAGACTAATACTTCCAGTTCTTCCTGTTTACTCCTCATATGCCTCACATTTAAGGACATGTGCAGTCGCCAGGACCGCAACGAGCTCTCGGCTCTGGTTTGAGCTCCAAGCCCAGAGCCCCTCCCCCTGGCTGGGGGCCACAGCCGCAGAGCTCTGAGCCCAGAGTCTCACCCCCATTCTGCCCCTTCCATCATGGCCCCACCCCATTCCACCCCTTCCCTTGTGGCTCCGCCCCCATTCCATCCCACTCCGCCTCTTCCCCCAAGGCTCCAGCCTCCACTGCGGCTCTAAGACAAGAAAAGCTCTGTGCCCCCACTGCAGTGGGAGCTTCTCCAGCCCTGGGGCCACGGCAGGGGGGAGATTTTTCTGGGGCCCCCAAATTGGCTGGGGCCCTGGGGTAATCTACCACTGCTCCCCCTGCCCCCCCCCCAGCAGCATGAGGTTTGGGCAGACTTAACCTTCCCATGCCTCAATTACACACCGCCCGTGTTTGAGGATGTGGCGTTTACTGTAAAATTGCTGTTTGTCAGAATCATTGAGGATAACTAAGCTCCTTCGTTTTCAGTTTAAACAGATTTATATCGAAAAACTCTCAGGTTTTACAAAAAGTTTTTTTCTCCTATTTTCACACTACTTTTGTATCATTCAAATATATAAAAAATAACTTGTTTTATTAGGAAACGACAATACTTCACATGAGATATGTTAGTCTGTGTGGATATGCAAAGCTGCCTGTTGAAGTAAGGCTATGTATTTGTCTAGAAGATATACCCAAAAAAACAACAGGCACACATGCAAATTCTGAAGTGCATGCACATCTGAACATACTGATGAA
Organism: Gopherus evgoodei; assembly: GCF_007399415.2. NCBI lineage: Eukaryota > Metazoa > Chordata > Testudines > Testudinidae > Gopherus > Gopherus evgoodei. Next base: position 40,907,715 of record NC_044333.1, on the reverse strand, counting down.
TCTCACACCCATCATGTACACATTTCAAACTGTTAGCAGATAACGGTTTAAAGATCTGGCACACTCAAATGGGAAGAAAACAAAAATCTGAATCAAAATATGTTTCAGAACCCAAGGCAGTATTTGAAAGTTAAAAAAAAAAACCCAGAGAAAAGGATGAAGTTGAGTGTATGCACTGCAAATGGTGTGACCCAATTATTAAATGTAAATATTTATACACTAATAGTTCTAAGTCTACAACAGTAAACTTTATTCAAATGAAAAGTTTTATTTGGGCATTAGAGATACGGTAAAAGCTGTGTCACCTGGCTCTTTACCACCCGGAAAGCTCTAGAAACTGGCATTTCTGATATCCGTTAAAAGTCCGGTTGGTGTGGGGCCAGCAGGTTCCCTACTTGGCTCCATGTGGCTCCCCGGAAGCGGTGACATGTCCCTGCTGCTCCTAGGTGGAGGAATGGCTTGCACTGCACCTGCCCTGCCCCGAATGCTGGTTCTGTAGCTCCCATTGGCCGGGAACAGCAACCAATAGGAGCTGCAGGGGTGGCGCCTGCAGGCGGAGGCAGTGCGCAGAGCTGCCTGGCCGTGCCTCCTCCTAGGAGCTGCAGAGACACGTCACCGCTTGCAGGGAGTCGCCCAAGGTAAGCACCATCTGGATCCGGCACCCCGAAACCCTTCCCACACCCAAACTCCCTCCCAGTGCTCACGCCCCGCACCCCCTCCTGCACCCCAACCCCCAGCCAAACTCCCTCCCTCCATTGGTAAGTATAACTCTTAGTTAACCACAATTTTTGACTTACCAGCACCCCCTATTCCTCCAATATGCCAGATAACAAAGCTTTTCCTGTATGTTGTTTTCTTTAACTCATAGATTATGTTTTGAGTTCTGTTTTAGTTCTGCAGCAAACCACATTGAATTCCATTCATCAAAGCATTAATCTATTGAATACTTTCCCCATCCTTCCATCCACCAAAATAAACCCTAATATTTACTCAGAAAAATTATTACTAGTTTTTTCCATCAATTTTCACCTATTTTTGTTGTTGTGGTAATAGACATTGATAAATTCCTGGGAAAAATTAAACAAAAACCAAAACCGAAGGGCCCTAAGGATAACAGAGAGAGAGATGTTCCACGAAAGGCTGGTTAAAACAATAACAGCAACATCCACGATTCCTTTAAGGACTCCCAGAGCATTTTCAGACATCTACAACAACTGAAAAGAATTTAAACCTTCTCCCAGCCCCTCCAAAAACAAGAGGGCCCAAAGGCTGCCTGCACATAGAATCCCAAGCATCATCAATACCACCACTGCTTGGACCAGACAAATCCCAGCAAAGAAATGGAAAACGCAAATGGAGAATTACTATTTTGTGGTTCCACTGTACCTCAACTAAATGCCAATGGATTTAGAAGGAGCAGGCCCAGAGTCATGCGTGTGAAACTGGCAATCATGTGTGTTCTGTAAAGACCCCAACACTCATTTTAGTCTCAGACGAGATACAAAGAGAACTTAATTACCTCCAGCAGCTCAGCTTTATGTACCCACCGTGAATCCAAAGTTACTTTCTGCAGACCACCCGCAAAACATACTAGTGGTGTCCTGACATGAAGCTGTTGCTGTGAGCAGAACAAGCTGAGCAGCAATCCAGGGCATGGTTTCTATAACTCCTGCATGGGCCCAACGAATTCAGTAAACTTCCCACAGTAATACGTCTTTGCACTTAGTATAGATCCTCTTATACCAGGGTCTAAAAACACTTTTACAAGCATTAATTTAACTGTCACAGCCCTGCAGAGAGAGAAATAGGTGGGTTTTGCAGATGGGGAAACTGAGGCATAGACCAGTTCAATGACATTCCTAGCATCACACCATGAGTCAGTGGCAAAGCCAGAGCAGAGGAACCCAGGAGTCTTGGCTCCCAGGGCTGTGCAGTAAGTGTGTCTCTCACCAACAGAAGTTGAGTCCAATAAAAGATAAAATCTCACCCACTTTTGCTATCTAATATCCTGGGAGCAACCCGGCTACACTTACGTTGCATAATCAAAATGAATGTCACTTTTAGGACAGATCCCTTCTCTCTCTTGTTCTGTCTTTGGCTGGTGTTCCCTGCAGCCTAAACATTCTCTGTAAACTGGCCCTGCTGCAATTCTCAGCTAGACACATGCTAGAACTATCAGACAGTGCGGGATGATGTCAGGGCGCTCAGTTGCACCCCTCCTCCCCTCTGGCTGCATTTACAAGCAGCATCAAGATCTTCCCCAGAAGGATGGTAACTAAGGACAGGGTGTTGAAGATTTAAAGCTAGGGGAAAGGAGAGAGACTCAAAACTCTAGGGAGATTCCCCTGCCCACCAAGAGGAATGCCTCCTCCCCCTACAAACACCAAACCAGCACCTTCAGCCATGCAAACGTAGAATTTTGAACTAACATTCAATACCAGTTATTTAGAGAAACCAGGGCTGATAGCCTCAGAGGCAACACTTACAGGTCTTTCTAGGGAAGGGAGCCAGTCCTCTAGAACCCTTTCTGGTCTGGGAGAATGCTGCTTTGCTCTAACCAGACAGAGATGCTCTTCAGCAGGGGCCAGCTAAAGGCAGAAACACTGATAAGCAGGAGTTAATGCAGAAACAAACTGACAGTGTGTGGGCACGTTTAGGAGGTTATCAGCAGTTCTACTGCAGCGTCATGTTGAATTGTTGCATCCAGTGGAGTCTGGGATATGCTAAATCCTGAAGACAGATTGCATCAGAGGGGAATTTGTGCACATCAAAACATGTAACACTCAATGGGCAGGGGCTACATTGGGGCCCAGCTGCGATACAGCTGGGCTTCACAAGTTCATTGTTTACAGTTTGGGGAGAGGGTGTCTGGGAGGCCACACAGAGTGAGGAACCTTGTCATAACTGCCCGCCCTCATCCTAAATCACAGATGCAGAAATTCTCCTACTCCCCCCATGGCACTATGACACCAATAGTACAAGACAACCTCTGGGGCCATATGGCCAGTGCTGCTCATTCCCAATCAAGCAACCAAAAAGGGCAAAACTGCTCCCCTTAGGCTCAGGACTCCGCAAATCCATATTCCTACCAGGACCAAGAGCCTGCCTCCTAAAGCAACTCTACTTAGCCAACACTCTGCTAGGAAATGAACACAGAAGCCTAACAATGCTCCAGGCTCCTATCACTGCTCATGACAACTTAAGTGCGTTTTGTATTAAACACCCAAGGAGGCAACTTGCCATTTCCATTTCTAAACACCCTGAAAGCTGCCCAGAGTGGTACTTATCGAGAGAATTACAGAAATTTGGCTGGGGAACAGGCAATAAAGATGTTAATAATAAGCAAACAAGAAAGCACTTCCAGCATGCAAACTATGCATGAAAACACACATGGCAGGTCCTGCAGACCCCTGCATGAATTGCACTATGTTGAGAGGGAGGCTGCAAACTGAACTCACAAGATATCACTAGCCATGCAAAAACCATATTAAAAATGGAGGCTTTTCTATAGGGGTAGAGATGCTTCTACACATAACATGGCACAGCAGTATTGTTCCTTCAGTGACCATTAAAATGATGCAATCCTTGGCCTCCTTCCCACTGAAGAGATCAGCATTGCCCGTGGGCAAAACTGGCTATAGAGTTATAATGATTTAATGAACAAAGACTAAAGTCAGATCACTCAGTATTTTCAGTATTGTCTTGAAAAGTGGCTTCCTTTTGTATCCGGACACACATTTATTTAAATTGTGCTTGTCCCGGAACAGGATCAGCCAGTTTTTGGAGCTTATGTGAAAAGTTTTCAGTCAATATTATCAGAGTAACAACCCAGCCTCCTTCTCGTTCAGCTCGCCGGTAAAAGCATAGATCTGGGGATGGCAAGCCGAGTTTAGGCAGTGTCAGAGGTAAAGAGCTGCATAGCAGTAACATACATTCGTAAAATGCACATTAATGTTTTTTTAACTGTTTGTTTATCCTATTTATCCTCAGAAACATCAGGAGGAGGAGGAACTCACAAGTAGCACAGGCATGATAATTGGAATTGCTCAGCTAAATACCACTGAATCACCCTGATAATAAGCAGTGGTGGAGCGTGCAAAGGTCAGCATCTGACAGGACAGGTGTGGCTGTTTGGAGGCTGTCAGGTGTAGTGAGGCTGAGGGCCAAGTGCCTCAAGAATTCCAGGAATGAGGCTATCTGAGGCTATCTCACAGCCAGAACAGGCTGCAAGAGGCTTGCTTTTTAACCATAAACCACCTGATTTCTCCCTCACAGCTTGAGACTACTGGGTGGCATTGGGCAAAGCAGTTAGGGGCTGACAATGTGAAGCGCTGAGCATCTCTGCTCTTCACCCCTTCCAACAGTGATTCGGTGCCTCATAGGATCTGACCCTTTCCCTCTCTCTGTCTGCTTCCCCCTCTGCAAAACTGGGTTAATACTTTCCTACCCGACAGAACTGAGGCAAAAAGTAGTATGTTCGTGTTTGTACAGAGCTCTGAAGATTAAAAGTGCTGTACAAGTATTATTACCTGATCATTATTATTATGGGCCTACTAGTCTGTTGGTGCTGGTCTGAGACACTTATCAAATTACAAACAAAGAATTTCCACTGGCTTGGGGTATACTTATAGACCACAGAACTACCAAGAATAGGAAATGTGTCTTTGTAAGAGGCACTGACCTCCTGGCTCATGAACAGGTAATAAAGATGATCAATAAAGTTTAAAGTTCACTTTTACACATGTAATTTAGACATCTCCTAAACTTTGAATTTGTGCTGCTAGCATCTGCCTTTGCTGACCTGGCCCTTCTTGACAGAAAGAATACATGGGAGAACGAAGACAACCAGTGACTGTGGTCAAGAGTCTAACTGATCTGCACTCCCAGACTTCTATCGTTATCCAGATTTTGAATTTTAACATCTCTGCATCTTGACACCCCAAACAATGCACTTGTCATGTGTCCAATATGTCAACATCTTACTGAGGAGCTTCACAGTAATTGTGTGTCTGTCTTCTCCATGCAGTGTGATATTCCTTTAATATTAAGGCTGAGAGAGAACCAGGGAAGCACGGTGATTGAGATAAAGCATCATATCCTCAGATGTCATAGCATCTGGTGTATTCCCTTAATATTGCCATTTTCTGCCTAGATACTACAGGGCATGGTCTATTTCCATTATTAATTATATTTATTATTATTTCACCCTTAGACATGAATGCATTTAGTTTTCTTCCTTTCTTTCCCAACCTTAACTTTCCCATAAGATGATTTTGTCAGTAAATTTCTTAATACACAGATTACTAACCACCAGTTTTTAACCCAAAGAGCTAGAAAGTCTGAAGAGCAAATTACTTGTAAATCTCTGGGTTACACATGATATAAACTTTCCAGGACCTGGCCTGTTTATTAGCAGGCATGTTTTCTAGGGCCAAATAATTCTGACTGTTTAAAAAAAGTGCCCAAACAGATTCTCCCCAAATGTCCTCTCTCTCACGCCCTCCCCCCACATCTCCCAATCAGAGTGGTGGGTTTCAACTCCATTAATTTTTTATGTATTATAAAGCCTGAAGAACAGAGGGGTTCAAATGGAAAAGCCTGACACACTGTGACCACCTCAATCACGGCATCCCAGTGGTGCAAGGTCATGTGTATACATTGCAATGGGAATGGCCAGGGATGTCTGTTCCAGCCACTCAGCTCACAACCCTTTGCACGCAGGATGCCTGCAAACACCTCTCAGGTCTCCCACCATCTGGGCAGCTGTGTGTTAGATGTACTGCCCAGAGAGCTGGCACACCCACTGACACGCTGCCTGTCTCTAGTGTCCAGGGGGAAGTGTTAGCACACCCCAGGCACTGTGTAGCGGGGGAGCCGAGCCGAGCCTCTCCTCCCCCAGGCTGCACAGGCGGCGAGCTGAGCAGCCGCGGCGGGCCGGGGGAGCAGGGCTGTAAGCAGACAGCAATTCACCGCAACCCTCTGCCGCTGATCCCCGGAGAAGCAGCTGCCCAGATGGGGTGTGGGGAGGGCAGACATGGGGGCGGGAGCCTGGGGTGCAGACTGACCCCCACCCCTGGGGTCTCTGCTCCCGTCACCGCCAGGCCGGGCTCGGAATTTTCCTCCGGGTGGCTCTGGAAAATTCCGCTGTGGAGGGTGTGATCACAGGGCGGCAGAGCCGGCCCCAGTCCCCAGCCCCTGCAATATGGGGAGGGGCCCCGAGATTATCCTCCGCAGCCCCCACCCCGCCCCACGGCACTCGCCGGCCAAGCCCTCCCGCGCTCCCCTCCGCACTGGGGGGCGGAGAGAGTCCGGCACCCCCCCTCGTCAGCGCGCATCTGGGTGCTGCGGCCCCCCGGGGTTCCCCGCCCCGGGGGCACTCACCGGCCGAGCCCTGCTCCCCGCGGGCCGTCACCGTCCCGTCCTTGTGCAGCAGGATGTCCGCCGTGTCCCGGATCCGGCCCGCCGGCCTCCAGCGCCCCTCCACGCCCGCCAGCCCGCGGCAGCACTGGTAGCACACGGCCCACGCCTGCTCCTCATTGATGGGCTGCTCGTAGGACTTCAGCACCTGCTCCAGGGACAGCTCCCAGGGGTCCCCCGCCCTGTCGGGGGGCGCTGCGCCGCTGCTGCTGGCCTTGGCCATGGCTGCTCCATTATCCGCTCGGGCAAGCCGGGCTGGTTTCCATAACAGCAGCGCCGGGCAGCCGGAGGAGGAGGAGGGCTGAGCCCAGCTCGCCTCTGCTTTGTCATCCCTCCAGCCCAGCCCTAGAGCCAGCCAGCGCCTAGCCAGCCCGGCGTGCAAACAAGGCAGCAGCCTATGGAAGCCCCAGGTGGAGGGCGGGGGGCGGAGAGAGCCCTGGCCGGATCCGTGCACACGAAGGCGGCGCGCAGGGCGGAGACCAGAAGGGGGCAGCGAGGGAGCGGCCCGGGGCGAGGCGGAGTTCAGCCAGAGGCGCACGCAGAGCCTGAGCAATGGGCATTAGCCTGGCAAAGCGGCCGGGCGTTCCCTAGCCCCGGGGAAAGGCAGCAGGTGCAGGCGAGTTTAGTACAGACACCTCCCTGCAGGAGAGAAAGCTGCAAGTTAAAGAGGCATGTGCCAAGCCCAGTGCCAGGCCTTTCCGAACACCTGAGCCAGCCCCCGAGAGCGCCCACTGGGCACAGGGCCCAGTGCTCCTCTCCTGCGCACACGTGTAACAGCCCCTGGAACACCCGCAGAGCCCCTACCCTCTCCTCTGCCGAGAGACTAGCTGAGTAAGTCGCCCACCCACCAAGGGTATTTTCTTTAAGAACCTCTTCACTCCTGCCTGCTGCTCATGAGCCTTGGCTCCTATAAACCCGTTCTTTCTGCCTCCTCTCGCCCCCTCTGCCATCCTGCTAACTCACACATTGGGGTCACCCTGGCTATGTCTACACTGCAATTAAAAACCCGCTGGGCTGGAGCCTGGGCTCTTGGGCCCTGTGAGGTGGGAGGGTCCCAGTCCTTGGGCTACAGCTGGAGTCCAAAGGTCTACACCACCAGTGAACAGCCACTGGCACAGGCCAGCCAGTGGTGTCTAACTGCAGTGTAGACATACCCCTAAGACTAGTTTGTAAATTCCTCAGGGCAGGGCCTGTCTCTTTTATGTTGGGCAACTCCTCAGACACTTTTGGGCACTGTTAAAACAAATAAAACAGTAATAATATAGGACTGGCCTGCCCAAGGGCAGCAATTTAATCCCACCCTAGTTAATCCCTTTAAAGTATCCATGGACAGGCCCTGACATTCCTTGCAAAATCAAAACTAGTCTCTAAACTGATAAGAACAGATTTAAAATTTTTATTAAAGTTAATGTTTAAAATCAAATTTACACAAGTTAAGAAGGAAGGTACTGTACGTCTGGGGTCAGGCTTGGGTGTCAGTTACAAGGTTCATAAGATATGTACATACTACATAACCAGCATAGACCCAGATTGGGGTGCAGGAGTTTTTAAAACATCAGTGGATAAGTGATCTCGGGTACACCACTCTTTGAATGTATTTAGAGTCTGAGTCAGTGTAGGTGTAGTGAATAAGTACATGGATGGGGTGCATCCCTTGGATCTTCAGCCTGCAGTAATTGTCCAAAGCGCAGAACTACATGACTGTAGCATTCAGGGCGAGGAAGTGCAGCAGAAGCCCAGCCCTATATGCAGTTGGAACTGCAGGGGGAGCTTGGGAAGGCTCGGACTTACTTATAAAAGCACTATTGGTTCTTCGGTGATCACAGGTCAGGCCTGTTTTGCTTTTCATCTAAAAGATAACACCTTGATTTGCATAGCACCAACACTTCTTGTAGCTCCGGATTTACCCTGGAGTTCTCTCATCCAGGTAATGGCAAGGTCCAACCCTGCTTCTCTTAGGAGATCTGACGTGGCCACAGCCCAAGATGGTTTGGTTGCAGAATACCAAATTCATGCAGTGATTAGGCTTCTACCATAATTTACTATTTTAAATGTCTTGTAATAGAGATGCCTACTGAACACTTTGCATCATGGGTACCAGTTTTATTGAGGGGACTTAGTTCCTGTCCTCAGCTAGAGGGACACTGCTTTGACATAGGGCCCAGCACAGGAAATAAGAACTAGCAAACTGATGCTGGCTGTGCCTGTGAGGTGTGTGTGATCTTTTATGGGAATAGTCTATACCTCATCTGCCCTTGCTGCACCGAATCAGCATTGTTGATTGTGCAAATCCCTTCTTCAGTGAAGAGGAGATGCTTCTGGAAACTCTGGTCCAGAAAGACCAGGAAGAATAGCAAGAATCTTCAAAGAAGGGTCAGGTAGACTGGGTGCAACAAAGACTTTACAGCTATGAGACACCCATTTGTAAAGTGGAAAGAGAACTCAATCCCATGTCAGAACTACTAACGGTAACTAACCCATGTAGAGAAACTAGCTACTGATCCTGCGTGCAGGCCAAGATACCTAATGAATGAATGATGGGGGAGCAGGTACACAAGTACTTGTCCTCTCTATTGCAAGGGACCTGAATATTGACTAGAGATGGTCTGGGGATATCAGCAACAAATACTTTTGGATAGTGTTTATAGCACAGAAACATCATGTTTGTTTTGGAGAAGGAAGAGAATAGAGCAAGGTAGGAGAGAGGCTCCTGTTTGAGGAATCTTGCTGTCCACGCAAACTTACTTCGTAACACTGGAATTCAGAAATGAGAACAATATGGGATTAGCCGTAGATTCAATTTATGCATGGGATTATTCAAATCTAAACATTAGCAATCAGGGCCTGAGGCATATTGTGGGCAGCCCAGGGAGAAACAAGAGCCAGTAATCCCATCTGATTATTAACTGCCCCCCAAAAATGCCTTGGATCAAGATCAGTTTATTTCCCTCTCTCCTGCCCCAGTTAGTGCTTTTCCCCTCTGGTCTTTTTTCTGGTAACTGAATCCCTTTGTGGTTCTTCAACATGCTGCTGATGTATTACACTGGTCTAAGGAATGAATAAATGCACAACACAGTCACTAAATCAAATTGGCTTTGTGGGTGTGGGGAACAGAAAATTTGTCACCATGTTTACATACAAAATAGCCACCCAAAGTTTCTGTGCTCAGTTGGGACTCTTTGTCCCCAAAGAAACAAAAGCAAACCTCACTTTACACTTCTGCCATACCCTTGCCACTAAGCAAATTCATATTGTCTATTCTTTCCACAGGGCCATAAATGGGCATGGGGCTTTACAGACAAAAAACGGTCAAATTCTGCTCTCGTTTACACCAGTTTGCATCCAGAGTATAATGGAGTTAATCTGGACACTAATGTAAGTGGAAAGAGAATGTGGCCCAATGTCTCTGCCCCAAAGTTTACAACTTAAATTACAATCCAAAGTTAAGTATCAAGGGATCATGACAAACACTGCAGTGGGGTAGGGAGAAGGGCACATGAGGGCTACAGCAAGAGAACCATGCATATCATCAGGCTGGTGAAGCACATATGATGAGGGTTATAGGCTTCTCCCCCCCGCACGCCTCCCTCTCTGACCTTGAGGTGAAGATTCAGGTTTCATAACCTTAAAGAAGGAGTGAGTTTAAAAAGAGAACCAGAGAAGAAAAGGAGACTGTGACTCCACCATGATTTTGTCCAGCATACAGCTGCTTTCTCTCAGGTACTTATATGGCCCCTATTAGTGGGATATCCAAGCACCTCACAATCTTTAGTCTCACAGCACCCCTGCGATATTGGGATGATATTTACCTCCATTTTACAGACGGAAACCAAGACTCTCAGAGAGGCTAGTGGCCTGTCCAAGGTCACACACGAAGTCTATGGCAGAACAGGCAGTTGAACGCTGGTCTCCCAAGTCTTAGGCAAGTTCCCTTCCACTGGACCATCCAGCTCCAATCACCTCTCTGGGGTGATATTTAAAGAACAACAAATCATTTTAGATCAGCTACCTGCTACATGCAAGAATGAACTCCATATTTACTGCACCAGAGAGAGCCAGTGTGAACCCAAACGCCTGCTTACCCGTTCCTGCACTGCTCTGACAGCCCAAAGTTGTTCGGATGGCTCTGCAGGTCTTTGGTTCCAATGAGCCTGTTAAACTTAGTGGGCCTGTCATAGCATTCTTTCTCAAATCTGAACCTTAGAGTCCAGGAATGAGATACTAGCATGAATTTCCCTAAGCTTAATTACCAGCTTAGATCTGATAGGCTGCCACCAACCAAAAATATAGTGTTTCGGGGCACTCTGACCTCCCCAACCTTCCCTGGGGACCCCAAGAACCCAGATCCCTTGGGTTCTTAAAACAAGGAGAAATAAACCATTCCCCCACCTTCCCCCTCTCAGAACTTCCCTCCCTGGGCTATCCTGAGATACTGATCTAACCTCTTAAATCACCATACAGAGAAGCATCTCCCTTCCCTTCCACAAAGAGGCAAACAGATTCAAGGAAAACAGAGAGAGATTTTATCTCTCCCCCTCCCGTCTCCCCACCCGTCCTGGTGAGTTATCCCAATCTCCTGGGATAAAACAAGGGAAACAGAGAAAAAACAATCAATCAGGTTCTCTAAAAAGAAATCTTTTAATAATTCAACCTTGGTGTAGTGGGGAGCAATTCCATCTAGAGCTGCAGCTGCTTACAACAGGACTGGATTTGGCCCACTGAATGGAGGATTAATTGGCCACACAGGTCACTCAGCAGGATGGCTGCCAGAGGCTCCTCAGGACCAAACTGCAAAACGATACAGGGCAGCACAGGGATCTGTACAAGCAACATTTTGTAGGAAGTTTCCATTTTGCTCTAATTGGCCAGCATCCCCCGGAGCTGGTGCCTTCAGTACCGAATAGAGTTCATCTTTTTCCTGCCTCCCTCTCTTTGTTGTTTTCTAGAGATGGAGCTGAGTTTAGATCTGTGATTTTGGTTACTATAATAATTGTTAATTACTTTATAGCACCTGCAAATGTGCTAGCTGCTTCTAAAAAAAAGGTCCCTACTCTGAAGAGCGTGCAGTCTTATTGCTGGACTGGAGTGATTAGAGACAATAAAGCATGCACCTAGGTGAAAAGGGAAGGTGTGTAAGAGAGCCTGGATGAAGGAGAGATAAGTAATTGATTACTCACTTTTGGGAGTCAAGCCTCTTGGTAGCTCCACTTTTTAGCATAAAAAAGCACTTGTGTAGGCACTGCTGCAGAGGGGGGCTTTAGGATTTACTAGAGCAATGCACTGGTGAAGAGGTGGTGAACAGATTTGAGAGGGTTTTTCCAAGCAGAAGGGGCCGGGTGGGAAATGGCACAGAGAAATTTGTGAGGGAGGGAGATGAAAGGGGGATTGAGTCTGACTGTGACGAACTAGGAATGTTCTTAATGTTTTCTCTGAGTACTGTGTTGGTGCCTCAGTGTCCCCATGGCAGTTCTTAAGTATCTGGCAGAGCAAGGGCCAGTGCACCTAAATGCCTGACCCTCTGTCTCCTAGCAACTGATGACCTGGGCCCCTCCTCTGCAAAGGTGCCAGCTGAAGGTGTTGGAGACAAAGGGATCAGGTGACCTCCTGGCCCGGGAAAGGAACGGAGCAGAGAGGAGGGGCTGGGAGGGGTTGTTAATCTGGAGCTGGCTGGGGTCGAGGAGTGAAGTGCAGACGTGGGGGTCTCGTTCACTGCCCCCCAGAATGGACCCAGCCGAGGGGTCCAGTTCGCTGTATCTACAAGCTCTGTTTTAGACCCTGTTCCTGTCATCGAATAAACCTCTGTTTTACTGGCTGGCTGAGAGTCACATCTGACTGCGAAGAGGGGGTGCAGGACCCTGTGGCTTCCCCAGGACCCCACTGAGGCGGGCTCACTGTGGGAAGCACACAGAGGGGCAGAGGATGCTGAATGCTCCAAGGAGAGACCCAGGACGTGAAGCTGTGTGAGCTTCTTGCCCTGAACAAGTCTGCTCCAAGGGAGAGGAGGCTCCCCAAAGTCCTGACTGGCTTGGTGGGGAGCAGTTCCAGAGCATCGCCCGGTGACTCCGTGACACTGACATCCATAATGGAATGGGGCATGTGCTCTGGGAGACATGAAAGGAGACCAGGTCAGAGCCACAGGCAGAGACTCCATGGGGCAGGGACTTGAAAGCACAGAGTTTGAATTTGATGCATAGTATAATGAAGAGCCAGAAAAGCGACTCAAAAGGAGGAGGGAGGCAAGCATAATTGAAATGGTGGGTGAGAAAGCTGATGGATGGACTGGAGCATAGTAAGGCGAGCACCAACAAAACCCTACCAGAAGGGTGTGAAGTATTATTATCATGACACAAAGCCTTCCATCTCAGGATCTCAAAGCATTGTACAGACCTTACATTTATGCTCACAGCATCCTCATGAGGTAGATACATCGTATTCTAGTCATTTTACAAATTGAGAAACTATGGAACTGAAAGGTTGTATCGATTACAGCAAGACTGTAGCAGCCATGAATAGAACCCAGGAGTCCTACTCCCATTCAGTCCCTGCTCTCACCATTAGACAAAAGTAGTTTTGCAAGAAGTTGAACGCTTTGTATATTGTTTATTTTAAAATAAATTAATGAAATAAGAGTGAATATCTTCAAGCACAGGTTATTCCTAAAAACCACACTAAATCAAGATGCTCACACAAAGGGACTCTTTCTGGTTAAAATTCATATATTCAGATATCCTTACCAGTGTTACTAATACACCTGAGATCATTAAAACTGAAAATATTTTACAAATCTGGTTTACTTTTCATTTCTGCTGCTTGTTTAGTTTTGCACTTAATTGAATTTGACAAAGAAACTAGATTACAGAAATCAATTTTTCTTTCATTTAGAGACAGTTTCACCTTGGTTCCCTTGCATTAGAGTTCACCTGCAGACAGGGCAAGGCAAGTTATTCCTTTAAAATCAAACTACTTCTATTTTCAGTTAAAAGAAGAACAATGACAACACTGTAGCAAAGCAATGGATGCCATTACAGTACCATATAAACATACCCACCCAGGGAGCCAGACCCAGCACTGGAGTTAAGTGAAATCTCCCTGAGTGCATAAGAATAACAGCTTCTATGGGCCCTAGAGAGCAACACAAGATCATGCTCACAGTCGCAGTCCTGTACTAACTATGGCCATGGCTACACTAGAGAGTTGCAGCGCTGGTGAGGAGGTTACAGCGCTGCAACTTAGGATGTGGCCACACTTGCAAAGCACGGGCATCCCAGCATACCTTTTAAGCCTCTCTGGTAATCCTGCACACTCCACTGCCCTGGGCTCAGCTGACCCCCCCTTTAAATGCCCCGGGAATTTTAAAAATCCCCTTCCTGTTTGCTCAGCCAGGTGTGGAGTGCAATCAATCAATCAGCGACCATGCCTCCACGCCCCAGACGAGCCCCAGCATGGAACAGTTCCGAGCTGCAGGACCTCATCAGTGTTCGGGGTGAGGAAGCTGTGCAGTCACAGCTGCGCTCCAGCCGGAGAAATTATGATACCTATGGGCAGATATCACAGTCCTTGCTGATAAGGGGCCATGAATGGGACGCGTTGCAGTGCAGGGTAAAAATTAAGGAGCTGCGCAGTGCTTACTGCAAAGCCCGTAAGGGAAATCGCTGCTCAGGAGCTGCCCCCACGACCTGCCGTTTTTACAAGGAGCTGGATGCCATACTTGGGTGTGACCCCACTGCCAATCCTAGGAGCACGATGGAGAGTTCAGAGCAGGGAGAAGTGGGGGAGGGTGTAGAGGAAGCCGAGAGTGAGGCTACTGGGGTGGAGGAAGACACCCTGGAGTCCCAAGAGGCATGCAGCCAGGAGCTCTTCTCAAGCCAGGAGGAGGCTAGCCAGTCGCAGCAGCGGGAAGTTGCTGGTGAAGAAGAAGCAGAGGAGCGTGCTCGGGGTAAGCAGATTTTATGTTTTGGGAGAGGACGGTTTGGGTTATGGCTGCCTGCCTGCATGCCTAAACGTGGAAGAGCCCATTGATTTGCTCTATCACGTCTCTGTAATCGGCCTCGGTAATCTCTTGAAAAGTTGCAGCCAGAGTGTGGGCAATGTGCTTTCGCAAGTTTATAGGGAGAGCCACTGTGGTCCTTGTCCCGGTCAGGCTAACTCGTCCGATCCACTGTGCAGCGAGGGGTGGGGGGACCATGGCTGCACACAGGCAAGCTGCATAGGGGCCAGGGCGGAATCCACATTGCTGTAGAAGACCCTCCCTCTCTTCCCAGGTAACACGCAGCAGTGATATATCTGGCAGTAGGAAACCCTGTTGAGAATTTAGGGGTAATTGAGTGAAGGGGGCCAGGTTCGCGGTCTCCCCACTCCCCTTCCAGCAGGTAGCCAGCCCCGCGGTGCGTTCCGGTCTCCCCACCCCCTTCCAGCAGGTAGCCAGCCCCGCGCTGTGTTCCGGTCTCCCCACCCTCCTTGCAGCAGGTAGCCAGCCCCGCGGTGCGTTCCGGTCTCCCCACCCCCTTCCAGCAGGTAGCCAGCCCCGCGGTGCGTTCCGGTCCCCACCCCCTTCCAGCAGGTAGCCAGCCCCGCGGTGCGTTCCGGTCTCCCCACCCCCTTCCAGCAGGTAGCCAGCCCCGCGGTGCGTTCCGGTCTCCCCACCCCCTTCCAGCAGGTAGCCAGCCCCGCGGTGCGTTCCGGTCTCCCCACCCCCTTCCAGCAGGTAGCCAGCCCCGCGGTGCGTTCCGGTCTCCTCACCCCCTTCCAGCAGGTAGCCAGCCCCGCGGTGCGTTCCGGTCTCCCCACCCTCCTTGCAGCAGGTAGCCAGCCCCGCGCTGTGTTCCGGTCTCCCCACCTCCCTTGCAGCAGGTAGCCAGCCCCGCGGTGCGTTCTGGTCCCCCCCCCCTTCCAGCAGGTAGCCAGCCCCATGGTGCGTTCCGGCCCCCCCCCCTTCCAGCAGGTAGCCAGCCCCGCGGTGCGTTCCGGTCTCCCCACCCTCCTTGCAGCAGGTAGCCAGCCCCGCGGTGCGTTCCGGTCTCCCCACCCTCCTTGCAGCAGGTAGCCAGCCCCGCGCTGTGTTCCGGTCTCCCCACCCTCCTTGCAGCAGGTAGCCAGCCCCGCGCTGTGTTCCGGTCTCCCTACCCCCTTCCAGCAGGTAGCCAGCCCCGTGGTGCGTTCCGGTCTCCCCACCCTCCTTGCAGCAGGTAGCCAGCCCCGCGCTGTGTTCCGGTCTCCCCACCCTCCTTGCAGCAGGTAGCCAGCCCCGCGGTGCGTTCCGGTCTCCCCACCTCCCTTCCAGCAGGTAGCCAGCCCCGCGCTGTGTTCCGGTCTCCCTACCCCCTTCCAGCAGGTAGCCAGCCCCGTGGTGCGTTCCGGTCCCCCCCCCTTCCAGCAGGTAGCCAGCCCCGCGGTGCGTTCCGGTCTCCCCACCTCCCTTCCAGCAGGTAGCCAGCCCCGTGGTGCGTTCCGGTCCCCCCCCCTTCCAGCAGGTAGCCAGCCCCGCGGTGCGTTCCGGTCTCCGCACCCTCCTTGCAGCAGGTAGCCAGCCCCGCGCTGTGTTCCGGTCTCCCCACCCTCCTTGCAGCAGGTAGCCAGCCCCGCGGTGCGTTCCGGTCTCCCCACCTCCCTTCCAGCAGGTAGCCAGCCCCGCGCTGTGTTCCGGTCTCCCCACCTCCCTTCCAGCAGGTAGCCAGCCCCGCGCTGTGTTCCGGTCTCCCCACCTCCCTTCCAGCAGGTAGCCAGCCCCGCGCTGTGTTCCGGTCTCCCCACCTCCCTTGCAGCAGGTAGCCAGCCCCGCGGTGCGTTCCAGTCTCCCTACCCCCTTCCAGCAGGTAGCCAGCCCCGTGGTGCGTTCCGGTCTCCCCACCCCCCTTGCAGCAGGTAGCCAGCCCCGCGGTGTGTTCCGGTCTCCCCCGCCCCCTTCCAGCAGGTAGCCAGCCCCGCGGTGCGTTCCGGTCTCCCCACCCCCCTTGCAGCAGGTAGGCAGCCCCACGGTGCGTTTCCCCCCCCCCAGAAGGCCGGCAGTTCCGCGGACCGCCCGCCAGCAGCTCGCCAGCTTCATGTTCCCTACTGTCCCCTGTGCAGGCCACTAGCTACCTCCAGTGCAGATAAAGCCCAGTGAGCCATCAGTCAGTTCCCCCTCCCAGGTGAAGTCGGGGCAGAAACACTCACCCCATTGCTCGCCATGCCTTCGCTTCCCTGGCCTCTCTGTGTTATGTTAGGTATGTGGGAATGATGCTACAAAAAGTCTACAAACTCCTTCACTGTGTGATAATAAACAATGTAGCCTCTGTGTATTACATGTTTCTATCTGTGTTTTTTTTAGTGACCTTGACTAATGCAGCCGGATCACTGGCCTCACGTCGCTTGCAGAACTTGAGAAAAAATCCGCGAAAATCAAAAGAAGAATTGATCAAAGCAGTTATGAATCACTACAACAGAGAAAGTAGGAAGACACAGGAATGGAGAGAGAAAACGTATGAGTGGAGGCAAACACAAAGCAGGAGAAAGGAATTGGCTACCAAAAAAACCTCAAAGCACATGATAAGCCTCCTGGCTCGCCAAACTGACTCTTTCGAGTCTCTTGTAGCCATGCAGGCAGATCTGTACCGTGGTAACCCACAACCCTCCCAAAGCTCTCTTTCTTGTTCCCCAGTATTTGCACAAAGCACCTTTCTCCAGCAGCCAGTTTCTTATTACCCCCAGCTACCCCCAACATCTGTACGATCACCTACCAGCCCTGATAACTACAATCCTTACCCTGTGCACTCCACCCCCATTACTCTGCAGCATAGTAATCCTGAAGTACAGCAGACATTGAACAGTAATCCAAACAGGACATATTCAAACCTCTGAATGTACAGTCCACCACCCTAACCCCCCTGGCCTTATGTACTGTGCAAATTCATCCTCTAGGCGTCGAACCTCGGAGGTCCATTCCTCACTGAATCTTTCACCCTTCCCTTCACAAATATTATGGAGGGTACAGCACACGGATATAACAGCGGAGATGCTGCTTTCCCCCAAATCTAGCTTCCCATGAAGACACCTCCAGCGGGCTTTCAAACGGCCAAAAGCACACTCCACAGTCATTCTGCACCGGCTCAGCCTGTAGTTGAACTGGTCCTTGCTCCTGTCAAGCTTCCCTGTATACGGTTTCATGAGCCAAGGCATTAAGGGGTAAGCGGGGTCTCCAAGGATCACAGTGGGCATTTCGACGTCCCCTACTGTGATCTTGCGGTCTGGGAAAAAAGTCCCGGCCCTCAGCTTCCTGAACAGGGCACTGTTCCGAAAGATGCGTGCATCATGCACCTTTCCGGGCCATCCTGAGTAAATGTCAGTGAAACGCCCACGGTGATCCACAAGCGCTTGCAGAACCACGGAGAAATACCCCTTGCGATTAACGTACTCTGATGCCAGGTGGGGTGGTGACAGAATAGGAATATGCGTCCCATCTATTGCCCCTCCACAGTTAGGGTAACCCATTTGTGCAAAGCCATCCCAATGTCCTGCACGTTCCCCAGAGTCACAGTTTTTCTTAGCAGGGTGCGATTAATGGCTGTGCAACTTGCATCAGCATCATTCCAACGGTGGACTTTCCCACTCCAAACTGGTTTGCCACCGATCGGTAGCTGTCTGGAGTTGCCAGCTTCCAGATTGCAATAGCCTCCCGCTTCTCCACTGGCAGGGCAGCTCTCAATCTCATGTCAGCAGGGTAGGGGTGAGCTCAGCACACAGTCCCATGAAAGTGGCTTTTCTCATCCGAAAGTTCTGCAGCCACTGCTCGTCATCCCAGGCTTGCAGGACAATGTGATCCCACCACTCAGTGCTGGTTTCCCGAGCCCAAAGGCGCCGTTCCACGGTGCTGAGCACGTCTGTTACTGCCACAAGCAATTGAGTGTCTTGAGCGTCAGGCGTTTCAATATCATCGTCTGACTCCTCACTGTCACTTTGCAGCTGAAGGAATAGCTCCACTGGCATGCGTGATGTGCTGGCAACACTCATCAGCAAGGTCTTCAGCAGCTCAGGCTCCATTTGTAACAGAAATCTCAGAAATCGCGCTGCAGACTCGCAATGCCGCCAAACTGCTCGGAATGTGTAGCAAAGCACCACGGGGCGTTGGAACAGGAAGCGGAAAGACCCGCACACTTCCTTCCCCTTCCCACAAGCCACAGCGCCAAAATGGGACGAGGTGCTCTGTGGGATAGCTGCCCACAATGCACCACTCCCAACAGCGCTGCAAGTGCTGCAAATGAGGCCACACTGCAGCGCTGGTAGCTGTCAGTGTGGCCACACTGCAGCGCTGGCCCTACACAGCTGTACGAACACAGCTGTAACTGCCAGCGCTGCAGAACTGTAAGTGTAGCCGTGGCCGCTACAAACCCAAATATTGAGCCCTCATCAACCAATCTGACCAAGTCCCTTCAACTAGGACATTTGTTTCCATTGACATGTGTCAGTTAAGATGTTTTGCTGCACCTGCAGTACACACTCTCCTGACAGAGGAGGACAAGTAGGCTCCTGAATGATTGCCTCTCATATAAGTGAGGTAGGATGTAAAATGGTTAATCACAGCAGAGGGCCAGACAGTGTGTTCTGCAGCCCATAATGTGCAGCAGTGTTTCATAAGGGCTGAGGTGTAAATGACTAGACAAGGTACAAGGCAGGGCAAAATCAGGTCCAGAGAATATCATTCTGCAATAGACTCAAGGAATTGTTACCATTAGAGCTTTGTTGTCCTCCTTTTTATAGGGGCAGGACACATGGTACAGCTTATGGCTGGAGTCTCCTCTCACACCAGCATTACATCCAGGGCTGGCGCTATCATTTAGGCAGCCTAGGCAATGGCCTAGGGTGCCAGGATTATTGAGGGGGCGACATTTTGCTAGGGGGGCGGCAAGTGGCTCCGGTTGACCTGCCGCAGGCATGCCTGCAGAGGGTCCGTTAGTCCGCGGCTTCGGTGGAGCTGCCACAGTCATGCCTGCGGATGGTTGGTTGCTCCTGCGGCTCCGGTGGACCTCCCGCAGGCATGCCTGCGGCAGTTCCACCAGAGCCACGGACCAACGGACTCTCCTCAGGAACGCCTGCAGCAGCTCCACCAGAGCTGCGGGATCAGCACGGGAGGCGGTGAAATGGCCATGCGCCTAGGGCGCAAGAAACCCTAGCGCCGGTCCTGATTACATCGGGATGACTCCATTGACTTCTGTGCTTCTGATTTATACTGGTCTAAGTGAAAGGAGAATCAAGCCTTGCTGCCCACATGTAGAAAGGCTGGTTTCTAAATTTCCACCAATGATAATAAAATGATTTAAGAGTCACACTGACTGAGGCAAATTTCATATGGGGGTGGAAAGCCAAGATATTTAATTTGCAGAACATAAAAAGAAGTCCCATTTCCTTTTTAGATTCCTTTTCATTAATATTTTAATTAAAACTCATCCTCTGAACAGACTGCATTAACTCAGGGTGCCTCGCAAATAGTGCACCAGATTAAATATAGCCAGCAGTGCTAATTGCAACCTAGTAAGCCAGTGAGGCTGTGGAAACCTGTCAGTAATATTAAAAATAGAGAAATCTATTCTTAGAGTGACAGGATGAGGGGAAATGGCTTCAACCTTGAAGTATAAAATTAGTACAAATGTCAGGCACTTACACGGGCAACCGGCTAAATGTAAACTATTGGTGCAGCGATATCTGCCACAGAATCATAAACCTTAAACATGGAAATTAGCCCGGGGTCCCAGGCAATCCAGCCTCCTGTCCTGGCCAATGCAGAACTGTTCCCTACAGTATATTTTCTAGAGCTTTCTCCAGTCTAGTTTTAAGTCTCTGCCACTTCTCTAGGGAAACTATTCCACAGTCATAGGAGAAAATCCTGCCCCCTCCAACATAGCTGTAGATGGTCCCAGATGCAGCACAATTCTGAGGCCAGCGGGTGGAGATAGAATTTGGGGATGTTCCACAAGGGGTCTGCAATCACTGTGCATGCTCCCTGCCTGTCCCCATGCAGCATGGTTCAAGCCATGTGTTAGAGGTACACGGAGCGGTTAGCAATTGCCCCAGCAGAACTGGGACTGAGGAACAGAGAACGGTGGCCTGGGAAAGGTTCCTTATCTCCCAGACTTCTATGGAGGGACCCTGTATCAAATGCAGCTACTCAGGTTTTGCATTAATATAGCCATTAATGACCTCACAGACAGGATGATTTTCCCTGATACTCAGCCTAAATTATCCTTCCCTTAATTTAATCCCATACACCCTGCTTTGTCTCTTTGTATCATGCTAACGAATTCCTTCCCTCCCTTCATATTTACATCTGTCAGATAGTTGTAGGCAGTTATATCCTACCTTAGCTGTTGTTATTTAGCCAGTCTATGCAAATGAAGATACTTGATTCTGTCTGCATAAATCAATCCTGCCCACCCCTCCATCATTTCTTTTGTTCTCTCTAATTTTCCTCCAGTTTTTTCTACATTTTTCTTGTAGTGACCCCTGAATTTGACTCAATATTCCACTTGCCATCTCACCATAGTCATACAGAGAGGGATTATAAATAGACTGTTCCATGTTGTAATGTCTTTGTAGAGGTGGTCCAAAATTGCACCAGCCTTGTTTGCTGCCATATCAGATTGCAAACTGAGCTCCAGTTTGCTCCCCACTGCAACCCGAGCTCTCTCTCAGAGGTTACTCGTTTCCTGGTTTACTTAAAAAAACCTCTTCATTATTTGTAAAATATTTTTAGAACATGAAGATGAAATATCTTTCTCTGAAGACCTCAGTCTGCCTTTAGCAAACACAGCATTTTGCTCTTTTTCTAGCACATTTTTTATTTACTTATTTGCAGATGCACCATCATCAGAGTTTCCAGTACCTGTGCAGCACTGAGAACAGTGCTGATTAGTTAGCTGCCATTGCTGAATCAGCAGAAGGTGCACACACCCACTGTGTTCTTATGTCTCCCACCCAAAATAGTGGCTTTTAAAAATATTTCTTGGTAATGGAGTGTTGGATTTAAAAAAAACAAGAACCCAAACCTGACTCAATAAATGACTTTAACCAGTCACCCGGAGGCCACAATTTTACAGACAGTTACATGCAGGCGGACCTGTGTCTTGAACATAGCCCAGTTAAGTCAACAGGGCTCCATGCAGGCCCCAAGACATACTTATTGCACGTCTCTGATCCAATGTTCAGGAAACAAGAATGGCAGCATTAGAGTAAAGCTCATCAATTATTTCATGCTTTAAATTCCCACTCAATCCTACCCCTGTTTGGAACTGACTCCCTTAAGGGCATGTGAATTTAGGTGGCCTGACAGGATTATGCCGAGACACACAAAAACCTTAGTCAACATAGCTCAGCCAACGCACCTCGGACTAGCACTCCTCACTATGCCAGTCTTGGCTACCCATGCAGCCCTACTAAGATACTTCCACCCTGGCCTGCGGCACCCCCTGCTGTTGCAATCTTGAGTCATTTCTGAATAAAAAATACCAGTTGCCCCAGACCAAGGTGTTTTTGTGCTTGTGTACAAAATGCTGAGGCCAAACTTATCTTCACTTTTAAACTCAGGTTTCCTGAGCTGAAAATCTAGTCAGCTATTCCTACGCCTCACTGCACATGCCCCTAGTCCTGAACTCTTGGACTCTCCTGCTGAAGAACACTCTCCATCCTTGTATACTGTATTACACGGAAACATGGAATTCTACCAACTTGAGGCCTTTGTCAGTGAGCTGAGTCCAGGGCCGGCAGCAAAAAAAAAAAAAAGCCGCGATTGCGATCTGTGGCAATTCAGCGGGAGGTCCTCCGCTCCGAGCGGGAGCAAAGGACCCTCTGTCGAATTGCCACCGAAAACCTGGACGTGCTGCTCCTCTCCGGAGTGGCCGCCCCAAGCACCTGCTTGCAAAGCTGGTATCTGGAGCTGGCCCTGGCTGAGTCCAACAAACTCATTTCACTTTCAAGGAGGTTATTATTTTAAACAACTCAATTCCTAGCTAACCAGCTTCAGAGTCTAAATGGACCAGTATGGCACTCACAAGGATGATGAACATTTAGACAGGCATTCTGGACATTATAATCTAGTTCTTTCCTTCCAGGCCCATAGACAACAGAGTAACTGCACAGTGTTATAACTTATCAAGCATCTTCTGCATACACGCTGGTGTAGAAAACGTAAAGTAAGACCCTCTAAGGAGTTCACTTACATTCCAGATATTAAACCATGAGCCTTGTCTTCAAATTGAGCAGGATCATAAAGGGTTTTCTCCTGCACACAGCAGTCTTAAGGATTGCTGAGTAAGATGCTAGGCGAAGAAGAAGAAGAATAAATGCCTCACAATCAAATCCAACAGGCCATTTTCGGAATCCATTTCTGGAAAAAGAAAAAAGGTTGTTGCATCATGTTAAATATCCCATGAATGTTAATTTACTTGGTATTTACTGCACTTGTGCTGCTGAATGAATTATTACACCTCATGCTGTACGTCCCTCTGTGGGACTGTATTGCTAACAGACACTTAACACAAACAAACAAAAAACCCCATTTTAAAATGGGATTTCTCCTGACCCCTGAAATGAAATGTCTATAAAACTTTCTGTTCCCAGAAAACCAAAGCACTGTGCAGTGACAACCCTATCACCTCCTGACTAGGGAACCGAAGTGTCTGAGTCCTAGAATATAAGATTTTATTTCAAGAAGATGCAGGCTCCAGAGCAGAGACAGGTGGCGGGAAAAGCTCTGGGTAGCGACAAAGCTCGTTTCTTTCACCAACAGAAGTTGGTCCAATAAAAGATACTACCTCACGAAGCTACACCGGGCCCTGTGGGCCTGGTTCCTAAACTCCAACCCCACCACAAACGAGGAATCTCTTCAAAAATGGCTGGAGAAGGGATACCTAGGTTGTTGCCACTACCAAGATGGCGGACTCCACGTCAATTACTGCCACTACCAAGATGGCGGTCACGAAAAGTCAGTAGGCGGGGTCAGACGGAGCCCTTTAGCCAATGTCTGGTGACGACATTGGGCGCCGTAGCCAATGGGAGCGCAGGGCGGGCTGGTCGCTTCCACAGTGGCGGTAGCCGGCCCCGGCGCCGTCGCTGAGGAGAAGGCGGGTGCGGCGCGGCCTAGCAGGGATGGCCGCCGGCCCGGGCGGGCGGAGGGGGAGCCGGGCTCTCTCTGAGCTGCTGGGTAGGTGACCTCCAGGGGCCGTCAGCGCACACGGGCTGCGCCGGAGGCGGCCGGCTCTGGCAGCGCCTCTCCCTGGCGGAGCGGGCGCCCCAGCCGGTGGCCCGCGGCAGCAGCAGCTGCAGCCCCGCTCTGCACAGCGCCGTGCGCCGAGGTGACCCGCCCCCGCGGGGTGTGGGCGCGAATCGCTCCGCTCACACCCCGTCCCGGTGGGCGTGGGGCGGCCCCGCCGCGGGCTGCGCCTCTCCCCGACAGCGGGGAGCGGGACCAGCTCCAAAGCCCCCGCGCGCTGGATTTGCTGCAAGAGCAGCTGGGTGGCGTGAAGCCGATTTGTGTGTCATACGGCGGCTTTACCGGGCTGGAAACCGAAGCGAGGCGGGGGATGTTCCTCCCTCCCTCCCTCGGCGTCCGCTGTGTTTGTAAGGCTGACTCGCTGTGCCTCTCCGATGTTGGTCACTTAGGGTATGTCTACATCTACAATTTTGCAGCGCTGGTTGTTACAGCTGTATTAGTACAGCTGTATAGGGCCAGCGCTGCAGAGTGGCCACACTTACAGCAACCAGCGCTGCAAGTGGTGTTAGATGTGGCCACACTGCAGTGCTGTTGGGCGGCTTCAAGGGGGGTTCGGGGAACACGAGAGCAAACCGCGGGGAAGCAGGTCTCCTTCCCCGGGTTGCTCCAGTGTTCCTCGAACCCCCTGCAAGCAGATCTCCTTCCCCGCGGTTTGCTCTTGCGTTCCCCGAACCCCCCTGCAAACCGCGGGGAAGGAGACCTGCTTGCACGGGGGTTCGGGGAACGCGAGAGCAAACCGCGGGGAAGGAGACCTGCTTGCACGGGGGTTCGGGGAACGCGAGAGCAAACCGCGGGGAAGGAGACCTGCTTGCACGGGGGTTCGGGGAACGCGAGAGCAAACCGCGGGGAAGGAGACCTGCTTGCACGGGGGTTCGGGGAACGCGAGAGCAAACCGCGGGGAAGGAGACCTGCTTGCACGGGGGTTCGGGGAACGCGAGAGCAAACCGCGGGGAAGGAGATCTGCTTGCACGGGGGTTCGGGGAACGCGAGAGCAAACCGCGGGGAAGGAGATCTGCTTGCACGGGGGTTCGGGGAACGCAAGAGCAAACCGCGGGGAAGGAGACCTGCTTCCCGCGGTTTGCTCTCGCGTTCCCCGAACCCCCCTGCAAACCGCGGGGAAGGAGACCCGCTTGGGGGGGGATTCAGAGAACACCAGAGCAAACCGCGGGGAAGGAGACTTGCTTGATTACCAGAGAGGTATCTCAGGTATGCTGGGATACCTGCTTATTCCACGGAGGTCAAGAAAAGCGCTGGTAAGTGTCTACACTTGATTACCAGCGCTGGATCCTCTACACCCGAGACAAAACGGGAGTACGGCCAGCGCTGCAAACAGGGAGTTGCAGCACTGGTGATGCCCTGCAGATGTGTACACCTCCTAAGTTGCAGCGCTGTAACCCCCTCACCAGCGCTGCAACTTTGTGATGTAGACAAGCCCTTAGATCCATCTTGTGCGAACTCTTCATCTCCCCCTTGCCTTGACTGTCACACCTCCCTCTTCTGTGGCCTTTGCCAGCCCCAGCTCCCCAGACTGCGGGATGCTGGTGCCCCCTTCTTCACACGTACCAAGCAGTGTAATCACATCACCCCAACCCCCATTTCAAACATCTATCCTGGTGCTTGATAGGTTTTGAGATTCAATTCAAAGTAACCCTAAAACTGTCAGTTTCAGTCTTGCTATGGTTAGTGCAAATAGTGTTTTTGCAGCATGTGGAACAGCCAGTCTCATTTAAAAAACAATCATCTTGTGTTCCTTGTCTTTGTCTCTCTTATGGCACAGTTGGCAGTTTCTGTGTAAAGTGATCTGGTCTGGATTAAGGAAAAGCCTTGGGGATCAGAAGGCAGACTTTGGTAGAGGGTGTGTAGCATTAGCCCACACTATGTCTGGCTCTTGCCAATGTCAAGCATTCCTTTTCATGAGCACAAAATTCATGCAGTCTAGAAATAAAACAGCAGAAAACAGGCCATTAAGTAAACCTTTAACTTAATTTTCTTTTTAAATTTCTTAGCAGGAAGAGTCAAGAAACAGAAATGCACATTTGAAAGTGGACAGGAGCTTCAGAAAGCAGCTGTTCACCTTCTGAGTTGCCATCAGAACTTGAATGACCTCTTGCTGGAGGTAAGACAGCTGACAGTTTTGAACGTACCAGTCATATCTTGGGTTTCCCTAGAACTCAGCTGAAGTATGGTCTCCAGACAAGTCTTTCTGATATAGGTCTAAGGTGCATGTCCTATAAGCAGAATATCTTCAGTAAGTGAACAGGTTGGAAACAGCTGTAAAAGAAAACTCAAAGACAAGTGGTTTTCCTTTTAGAAATGAGATTTATATTCATTATTTCTTTATTACTGTGGCCTGAAAATGGAGTTAGGGTTATATAGAGCAAATTCAGATTTGAAATATGGTGGTAAATTACCATCTTCTTTGTTGGGATCAGAACTGGCTTTGTCTATTGCAGAGATTCCCAAACTTTTCCTGAACCCCTCCTTTGGAGACGCATGTCCCATGTATGCCCACCTCTTAGAAGTGTGGTGGGAGGAGGGGTGCTTGGTACCCGTGGGGGAAGAGTGTCCTGTACTCATAGGGGATGTGGAGGGAGGGGTACTCACCAGTTGCAGTTGAAGAAGACTTCTCACCATGCAGCAGTTGGGCAGTCTCAGCTGCTGGGACCCAGCTTCCTGCTTGTCTGGCTCCCATCCTGTTCAGAATAAACAAACAAGGCCATGTTGAAGAGCCAGAGTCAGCTGGGGAGCCAAAGTCTGCACTCTGAGTGCTGGGCCATGCACTGACACAGCCCCATTCTGACCCTGGCCTTTCAGCATGGCACTGTCCACTTCCTTTGCACAGGCTCCCTCTGGGAGAGGAAGTGGATGTGCCCAGGGGCTGTGCTGAAGGGTCAGGAGGGGGCTCAGTCCAGCAGGGGGTCAGTCATCCCAGGGGGCAGCCTTTGGCTCTCTCCTTGCAGAGTCCCCGCTGGCCTATCCAGCAGAGGGGTAACTGCCCATTGGTGGCGGCTGTGGCAGTGAGGGACCAAGAGAGGTAGGGAGTCTGGTCCCAGTAGTCAAGACTGCCTATACAGAGCCCAATCTACTTCCCCTACCAGACAAAGCCCCATCCTGACCCTGGTCTTTGTGTGTCTTGTTACTGATAATTCATCACTCCCTCCCCACCCCCAAGGGGGCACGCCCCACACTTTGAAAGCCTCTGGTCTATAGTGAACAGAGTCAAAAGTTATTGGAGATTATCAGATTTCTCTTAATAGCCACCCATGATTCCATAATGTGACTTTATACACGTGTGTGAGATACATACATGGACATCATGCCAAGTTTCTCACTCCTTGTACATTATCTTGCACTCTCAGGCTGGAGAAAGCATTTGTTTTTGAGGACTTTTATAGGCAGATTAGGTACTTCCTATAACTTTTTCTCTGGGATCTTTTTTTCCTTAGGAGTGCTATAGAATAATACCTTTTAAAAGGAAGCTGACTTTTTCTAGTTCCTAACACTTTTTGTCATGTTTTACCAAATATATATGGCATAGTGGAAGGAGCTAGGACTAGGACTCAGGAGACTTGGGTTCTGTTCCTGCTCTGCCATGTACCTATTGGGTGACCTTGGGCAAGTTACTTTCCTGCCTCAATTTCACCATCTGTGAAATGGGGATACTGACCTCTGCTTTAAGATCTACAGATGAAAAATACTAAAATAAGAGCTAGGCTGTATTACTTAATATTAGTTTTATTTCAGTTGCTTCAGGTTTCTAGAATGCTGCAGATGGAACATGCCATATAAAGGTAATATATTTATATACATGTAAACACAGAGATTTAAAGTACTTTATTTTGTTTCTAGGTGGAGAGTTCCAGTAAATCAACTGAGCAGAGTGGTC
Organism: Gopherus evgoodei; assembly: GCF_007399415.2. Taxonomy (NCBI): domain Eukaryota; kingdom Metazoa; phylum Chordata; order Testudines; family Testudinidae; genus Gopherus; species Gopherus evgoodei. The sequence continues at coordinate 40,880,176 of NC_044333.1, read as the reverse complement.
CAGAGACTCAAAATGCTTTTTCAGAATCATTTGTAGGTGGGTGTGAGTGAGGAAGTACCTGTCCAAGAGAGAGATGGAAATTAAGTTTGCCTGACACACTGAATTTCTACTTGTCATATGACCTTAATTTCTTGTTCTCTCTATCAGTCTGCTAGTTTGTTCTTCTCTGAAATAGAGAGATAGTTGCAAGTATATTCTGAGCATAGTTGTTCTCTTTTGCGTAGAATGAGGACAGCAGCAAGCCACGTTTCCTATTGCTGGCGTAGCTTGTAAAGTCTTACAGGATAACTTTTTAACACTACATCTTATTGGTTCCAAAATTTCAGGGAATGTTCTAGGCGTCAAGGGTAGAAACCTATTGATTTTGGTGAAAATGGGACAGTCGGAACGGAGAAACAAATGAGGGATACATGCGTATCATGATAAGATTTTGAATTATGTGATCACTGTCACAGTTCAAGGGCAACTGCACCAATATTCCTCCTCCTTGGTCTTCCAAAGGCACCTAGGCCTCAGGGCATAGTTTCAAAAAGTTGGGTTTTGCATAACCAGAGTTGGGGAATTTAAATTCACCTCCCCCTACATAGTCCCAAGGAAAACCACTTAACACTTCTTGTTCCAGGAGTCTATTCTTGTCTGACACATTGTTCAATCTAGTCTCTTGAACCCCCAGGCCTCACATCTGCCACATTTCCCTCCTCAAGAGGTTACACAATCCTGTCCTACAATACATAAAAAAATCATTTAATATGCTGGAACCAAAAGATATTTAAACTTAATTCAATAAGATCTCTCAAAGATAATGCAGAAAACTGCCGTATTTGTCACATACTATTTTTTCTACAGAACCCCTGCCTTATTCAGGGCACAGGATGGATGATGTGCAATTACTGAGCAGCTATTAAATATTTTGTTTTACCCTCATTGTTCAATGTACGGTTGTAGGCCTTATTTACGGCATGCTATTCGAATCCTGCCGTGAAGATAGAATTACTAGCCTCATGGGCTTTTTCTTTGGCACTCATCACTATAGTAGCTGAGTGCTTCACAAATAACAACTAGTTATTTTTCACATTACCCCATGTGAAATAAGTATTATCCCATTTTACAGATGCTAAGCTAAGATGGAGGGAGATTAAGATCAAAAGTATGAACTAATTTTGGGTGCCCAAATTTGAGAGAGTGATTTTTCAGAGTACTTAGCATTATTTTGCACTTTATGTATTCAAGCACTTCTCCCATTGCCTTCACTTCTAATTGAGTGAGCTCGGCACTTCTGAATATGAGGTCCCAGATCTCAAAGTGGGCACCCAGGAAATGAGGTACACACAAATAGTGACCACTTCTGAAAATCTGATTTAAGGAGCACCCCGGAGGTCCAGTCTCAAAGGGGTTGAATCATATGATTCCATCCTTGAAAGATATGAAGATAGCCAGGCCTGTCAATGGAGCGGTCCAGTCAAAGGACAAACACTGTTCTAGAATATGGCTTGCCCTGTAACTCTGACAGTAGCCTTTCTTAAGTCTGTCAGAAACTGACAGGTAAAGTCCCCTGGCTTCTGAATATTTTGATTATTTTCAAAGTTTGTGCCTCAGAGAGACAAACAAGAGCTCTAATACTGTTAGTCAGCGAGCACTTTACAAACAAGGGATCATCACAACACCCTTTTGAGGTAGGTGGTGTTCTGTCCATTTTGTGGATTGGGGAAAATGAGACAGGGAAGGAGATCAAGCAATTTACCCAAAGCCATAGATGGAGAGACAGTTAGCCAGGATTACAACTCGGGAGTTGTTGGTTCCCAGTCTAGTGCTCAGCCCGGAATCCTCACACTGTTAACTTCGCTTTATGTTCTAGTCTCCATTCTGCAGGAGCAGGCCTCGAGGCTGGGAGTACCAATAGGAATCTTGTCAGCCAAAACTACGGCTACCAACATTGACCAGATTTGCAACATTTCCAGGGAGTCCAACCAAGCTGCATTGTTGAACTTGGAGCAGAGAGTAAGAGGAAAATCTTTTCTCTTATGCCCACAAAGATGAACACTGGGAGGGAAAAGGCATTGTTAATGGTTATTTTTGTTTTTACATTTTAAGCTCACTCTGTCTGGCCTCCATAAATGTGTATATAGTCCTCAAAAGATTAAAAAAAAATACAAAACCAGGAATGGAACTAGGTAGCTGATGGGTCATATCTGTATGTTGTAACATCCTTAGAAATGGAGCATTCTTTTCCTAAGTATGAAAGCTACTGAACTGACAGGCCTGGAAATGATATCCTCTGTTTATCTACAGAGATAGTACAGTGTGAGTAGTGGCTGAACAAGCTTCTTGTATATGACTTTTCTTTAGTATGTCCCAGTCCTTCCCAAGAGGGTTAATTTTATTGTGTCCATTGTTTAATTTTTAGCATCCTGCTTGCAGTTGTAGCTAATTATTGTGTTGACTTGTGTGTGTGGACACCAGAAGCTGTACTGAGACTACCAACTCACTTCACCAAGGACACTGAACAGCCGTCAGGTCCTGGTGGTATAGGGGTGACTCTCGCTTCTGATGCTTGAATTCATGAATTCACATCGCTGCGCTGCCATCACTGGGTGAACAAAAATAGTTGAAAAGCTGTCATGTAACAGGGATTTCGGTCACTACTGACGTGGTGCATTTGAACTCATAACCCAAAGGTGAAAACCTCACTACTCCATCCCCTGAGCCATTCAGTCACTAAAATTTAACAAATAAGGAAAAACAGGAAAATATTTTTATAATTACATGTAATATTTACAGAGGGAACTTTTTCCATTCCAGAAGAAACTGTCTTATTTGCTTCAAACTGTCAAGGATTTGTTGGTGCCCAATGCCTTCTGTCGTTTGCTCTTCTGTCAAGAACTTTGGAAAATGCAGGTAAGACCTCTGAAGAGAGATGCTGGTCCTGCACACTGTAGGGACAGCAGCAAAGAATCCTGTGGCACCTTATAGACTAACAGACGTTTTGGAGCATGAGCTTTCGTGGGTGAATACCCACTTCTTCAGATGCAACTTCAGAACATCTTGATTATTTGGGTGGAACCCAGTAGTGCATATTAAATTCTCTTGTTATGCCCTGAAAAGTGAGGGGTAACTCTAAAGTAGACTGCAGAAATCTAGTAATCTGATTTCCTCTTTCCAGTACTGTTAATGGCCTATAGCAGCATGCTCAGGAGCTTATTGGTCCTACTTCTTGAAGGATGGTGGCCATCTTGAGTTTCCCTGGGAGTCACCATGGCCATTTTGGTGCTTTAAAAGCATAATTCTGTCTTTAATTGATAGAGCATAAATGTTTTCCATTAAAAATATTTTAAAACTAAAATCTATTAAAGCTATGTGAATTAATTTAAAAGGGCTGTACATACTGGGGAAAGAAGCCAGTAAGGATACCCTTCCCCCCCCCCCGCCTCAAATATTAATGGCTGTTTGATAGTGCCTGCAACAGGTGAACAGGAGATGGCTTGCAAAGTAGGACAGTATTTTAAAAAAGATGATCGTTTCTGATGGGGGAGGACGAACATTAGTAGACTTCTGGGTAAAGAGTTTAACTAAAAGCAATAGAAAATTCTTGGTCATGCATGTTATATTCTTAATAATGAGTCTTCCTGGGTGTTTGAAAGCTCTTTATTTTTCATTCTGCTTCACAGTGCCTCTGAAGCATGCTGATACCTGGAATAGTAAATGCCCCTTTTCATATGCTATTGATTGTTTAATAACATACTAGCTATAATGCAAATAGTTATGTAGTTTCCATTTTTTTAAGCCACCTGACTGGCTTCTGCATTCAACACTTGCCATGAGAAAAAGGAGCATTAGCATTTAGCATTGGCTGACTGGCTTTTGGAATCTAAGAGTGGTAGTGACTGTAAGGTACTACCTGTCATTCTGCTTTTTATGTGAATGCTAGTGTTTGTGAAAAATGCTAGATTGATAGCACTGGAGGGTGAGATCTATTTTCCACAAAAAATGTGCAACACAAACAGCAGCTCTGCAAGTTTCAATCCTCCTCTGTAGGGAAAGGTAATTTACTCTCAATGTCTGTCTACTTTGGGTTTTATATTGTCACTAGGGCTGTCAAGCGATTTTAAAAAATGAATGGCCATTAATCGCTTGATTAAACAATAATAGAATGCAATTTAAATATTTTTGGATGTTTTCTACATTTTCAAATATTGATTTCAGAATACAAAGTGTACAGTGCTCACTTTATATTTATTTTTGTTTACAAGTATTTGCACTGTAAAAAACAAAAGAAACAGTATTTTTCAGTTCACCTAATACAAAGTACAGTAGTGCAATCTCTTTATCATGAAAGTTGAACTTACAAATGTAGAATTATGTACAGAAAAACTGTATTCAAAAATAAAACAGTTTACAATTTTAGAGCCTGCAAGTCCACTCAGTCCTACTTCTTGTTCAGCCGATCGCTCAGGCAAACAAGTTTGTTTACATTTGCAGGCGATAATGCTGCCGGCTTCTTGTTTACAATGTCACCTGAAAGCAAGAACAGGCGTTCTCATGGCACTGTTGTAGCCAGCGTCACGAGATATTTACGTGCCAAATGTGCTAAAGATTGATATGTCCTTTCATGCTTCAGCCACCGTTCCAGGGGACATGTGTCCCTGATGATGAGGGGTTCTGCTCAATAACAATCCAAAACAGCTTTCTTTTTTGGTGGTTTGGGTTCTGTAGTTTCTGCATCAGAGTGTTGCTCTTTTAAGACTTCTGAGAGCATGTTCCACACCTCATGCCTCTCAGATTTTGGAAGGCACTTCAGATTCTTAAAACTTGGGTCGAGTGCTGTAGCTGTTGTTAGAAATCTCACATTGGTATCTTCTTTGCATTTTGTCAAATCTGCAGTAAAAGTGTTCTTAAAATGAGCAAGATATTGAGTCATCATCCAAGACTGCTATAGCATAAAATATATGGCACAATGCAAATAAAACAGAGTAGGGGACATACAGTTCTCCCCCAAGGAGCATTAACGCATTTTTTTAACGAATGTCATCAGCATGGAAGCATGTCCTCTGGAATGGTGGCTGAAGCATGAAGGGGCATACAAATGTTTAGCATATCTGGCACGTAAATACCTTGCAATGCCAGCTACAAAAGTGCCATGCAAATGCCTGTTCTTATTTGCAATGTTACCAGAAAATAAGAAGAGGGCAGCATTATCTCCTGTAAATGTAAACAAACTGTTTTTTTGTTTTTAGTGCTTGGCTGAACAAGAAGTAGGACTGTGTGGACTTGTAGGCTCTAAAGTTTTATGTTTTGTTTTTGAATGTAGTTATGGAACAACAAAAATTCTACATTTGTAAGTTGCACTTTCAGGACAAAGAGAGTGCACTATAGTACCTGTATGAGGTGAATTGAAAAATACTATTTCTTTTGTTTATAATTTTTACAGTGCAAATATTTATAATAAAAAATAATACACACTGATTTCAGTTATAACACAGAATACAATATATATGAAAATGTAGAAAAACATCCAAAATATTTAATAAATTTCAATTGGTATTCTATTTAACAGTTCAATAAAACTGTGATAAATCGTGATTAATTTTTGAGTTTTGTGATTGATCAACAGCCCTAGTTATTCTCAAATCTGTTGAGGTGTCCATTGCCCCTTTAGAAGACATGTAATCAGGATTATTCCAGGGACGTAAAGTGACCTGAATTATTTATCTTTATTAAAAAACATGTCAAAAGTGGGTAGGAGAGAATAGGTCTATGGTAACTTTTTTTTAATTGGTATTTTATATATTACTGTTGTAATGATGAGCTCAGAGTTTTCATACCCTTAATTTGACAAACCAGTTTTTAATTTTCTTTTACTGTTTGCCACTGGAAAGTTTGCTATTGTAAATGTTACCCACTGTCATCTGACTGTAGCATTATTCCTCTCAGAATCCTCCCGTGTTGGAAGTTGTGTGGCACCTGCACAGAGGCAACATCGTTAGCTTGGGAGAGCTGCTGGAGAGGTAAGCAGAGGTTTATACATTTGCAGATGTCTTTATTCTCTCAAAACATATAGAAGCCTTAAGAAGTGAGCTGTAGCCCATGAAAGCTTATGCTGAAATAAATGTGCTAGTCTCTAAGATGCCACAAGTACTCCTGTTCTTTTTGCGGATACAGACTAACACGGCTGCTACTCTGAAACCTGTCTGGGATTAGTTGTTTGTGTCTTAAAATTTGCTCCAGAAGTTCTTATTTGGCCACTAAAAAGTAAAATTGGTCTAGAACAGGGATCTTACTGTGCACAAGCTGCGCACTTCTGTCTTTACAAGGCAGAGTATTACAACAGAGTTATACCTTAGAGAATAAATTTACCTCTACACTATAAATTGATATAGGACAGAAACCTTGATGATAGACTGAAGTTACGTGTTAAGATATACTGGAATGATTGTGCTTTCTGATAAACTTTCCATAGGTCCCATTTTAGGAATCATTTGGCAAAAATTTTGTCATCCTGAGAATTTACAGATTCAGTTCCGGTAGCAGTCATGTGATTGAAACCCTGCACAGCATTGTGCCACAGTGTTCTAATAAGTAAAATCAAACAATCCTTCAGATGATTCTCTTATGGTATGTGAGGAGGTTGGAGATTTCTTGACTCCCCTGATAATGATATTGCTTTATTTTTCTGTTACTGATACTGGGTGGGATAATTGCATGCATTGCCTATTTTAATTAGTTGAACTTTGAAAAAACAACTATGTGACCTGAAGAAACCACCCACAGGATGTTAGGTAGTTCCTTCGAGACTAAAGAGAGCTTTTTTTCTTACAGTTCTTTATGGATATATTTTTATGGTGGAAATAAAGAATTAATTTAACATGAGATTTCAAAATCAGTTCTCTTTTTGTGGGCACATTCATTCTGAAATATTTTATAAAGGAAATAGAGCTTTCAGATGGCACAGCTTTTAAGAAATCAGTACTAGACATGGAGTCAAGTGGAGGCATCTGTCCTCTCCTGAATGTGAATGAATGTTAGCTGGAGGAAAAACAAATATCACAATCAAGAGAGTGAAACAAATCAAACCTGCTTTTGTTGTCTTCTCAGCAATTCAGACACCTCTGCTGTGGTGGAGTGGTTATGCAGCAGCCTTTGTCTGCTGTGTAAACAGACAGACAGTTCTTCCCTGGATGTGGAGCTTTCTGGGCACATACTCTCAGGTAGCACTTTGAGTTTAGGCATTTAACACAGCGTGTTCTAAAGTACTTAAGCGTTAGAATCTACAACAGACAACATTCAACTCAGAACTTTAGGTGCATGTAAACAGTCTTCAGCTTGTATTCTTTTTTTTTCTTTTTTTTTTTTAATGAATGGGCTACATTTCTATATTGTTAAGGGAATTTAAGACAGTGAATTCTTTGACTATTAATCTGAAACCATAAGTTTCCTTCTTTCTTCCCACATAACTTTGTTTTAATAATTAAGAGACTGTCCATACCAGTACCGACCATGATATCATTAGAGTTGTGGTGGCTAAAATCTCCTGTTGCTCTTTCTTCTATCCTGTCCCCACTATTCCATTTGTCTTTCATCGCTTCTAGCATGTAGCTTTGCAAGTAAACGTTTAATATTCTGTTACATTAGGTTAGTAGCCTGAAGTTCGTTTTTTTGACCAGCAAGGGGCGCTGGTGGTGATGTGTGTCACTAGTACTCATTTCCTGCATCCTGATCATGCCACCTCTGTATAGTACCCATCATCCATTTGGCTATTGGAAAAAAACCCCTAATGCTAACCAGGAGTCCATTTTATGTTTTCTTCTCTGCCCACCTTTTTGTCTAATTTTCTGCTTCTCTCCTGGTTCAGAAAAAGCCAATAGCTTGGTAATTTGACTGAGTACCAGTCAGATCTTTTGACCAGTGCACTTGGTCAGGTACTGCCAGGCAAACTGAGGTATTTGATTGAAATTTCTGCATGTTCACTGTTCAAATACATGCATTCTTGAAAATTCAACATTCAGTCTGAGCTTTTGTCTGCACTGAGTGAATCTCTTCTAATAGTGGTGTGGGTTAATCCTTTTCCACAGATCTCCTCAGGCACAGTGGGATTTCTCTTCTGAAAAGGCTCACCTGGAGTGTAAAACTCCAAAGAGCCAATTAACTCTTCATGCATTTGAATTTGTAGCATGAGGAAGAGATGATAAATCACTTTGTAAAATTATTTTGTGTAAGATGTGTAACAAACAACGTATTGGCATTCTGTTGTATTGATTGCATGACACTGGAATATGTGAGTCAATGAACTGTCTGATCTATTTAAGTTCTTATATGGCCGCTATGATTGAAGTATGTGAGCACCTCTGATATCTGATGTGTCTGGTCATTGCGTATATGAAATAATTTTACCTCTAAGGAGATAGTGAGGTTGCCCAACACTAGGCTAACTTTGCTGTGTAACAAATGAAACTTTACCAGTAGTAGCCCTTCTGGGAGACTGGATGTGTTCTTTCATTGTAGGTAGAAGGGAATGCTGAAACAGTTGTTTGTTCTTGATTTGCAGACTTTGTGATCATGTTTCTTCAGAATGGATTTCAGCAAACTTCAGATCTGGGAAAGAAGGTGGAATTCCAGAAAATCCACCATGTAAGGGCAAAATGCTACTATTTATACCTTTTTTCTTTCTTTTTTTTTTTTTTTAAAGCAGCATTGATATATGTGGTGCTTTATAGCATACAGAATAAGACACAATCTGTGCTGCAAATTGCTTACAATTTAACATAGACAGGACAATAAGTCAGGAGAGCAATCAGAGAGGTAAACAGTGAGGAGGCCAATGCAGAGGTGATTCTTTGAGAGTTTATCATGGACCTTCCTGAACTAATTTATGAAACTGGCTTTTTTCAAAACCGATATGCTTTGTAAAGATTATTTTTGAGATGATGAATTGTCACAGTAACTCTTTTCGGGGTCACCATTTTCTTTTCTACATACAGATTTTGCTTGATTGCTCTGCTTCCTTTCCAGTGTGCTGTGCAAAATACTGTGAAGTAGTGGAGAAAAAAAAATTGGGAAAGCCTATATACTGTGTTTATACTACAAATAGTTGTATGTTAACAGTTAATCTTTAAATTAGGAATTTTAAGATAATTTAATTTTTGAGCCAATATACTGTCTCTGAACATACTTAACAGCCTTCTTAAATGCTAAATGGTCTTAATTTGTTAATTTTAAATAGATCTGTTATGCTGTACTGCAACAAATGTTGACATGTAAGTATTGATTATTTATAATTTGGGGCTTTGTAACAGTTTACTAGGATTGTACTTTGCTAGCCATACCTCCATTCTTTCCTGGGAGATTTCCAAGGGCATTAAGGAGTTGTTTACTAGTGATGGATTTCCTCTGTTGTGTTGCATCATGTACATCGCTTGTCATTTAAGATTTCTCTGATGCACCTTCCCCCATGAGCTTCCTCTTGCATTGCAGATAACCCCTTGTTTTTTTTATACTAGCTCTCTGACTAAGAACTTGGAATTTGCATGTTTTATACAAGTGACTTGGTGCTAAGTCATTGTCGCCATAATGCTGCAACTTTAACTAGCAGAATAACTTTTTTTGTAAAATTTGAAATATCTTTATATAGTGATGTGTTAATAACAATGAGCCAGGAATGAGACCTTGTAATTTAAATTGCACGTGTAATCTTCAAATTACTAGTCTCCCTGAATTTTCCCATGAATCATGTATCCATCTTGTGCTGGCCAGTCCTGATGATATTGCTGATTGGGCAAGAATAGTAATGCCTGGATTTTCATCACAATGCCAAAAAGACCAAACAGATGTCAAAGCTTTTCCGATCAGCAGCAGATGATCTTCCTCACCTGTTTCTGTGCTGTCCATGCAGCTGTCTCTCTGCAGGATGAGCACCCAGTCATTGCCACTGATGCTTTGTAGACTAGCATATTGCCCTAATCCTCACGTGTGGCTGTCATGCTGTTGACCAGTTGTTTGTCTGGTTTCTCAGTGCCAGTATAATACAGCCCAGAACTGTATATAAACTGCAGGGTATTCCACAAAAGGGAAAATTATAAGGGCCTTAATACTAATTCTTAAATTTAGCTTGCTTAATTTACATCTGTGACACTACTGGGCTCTTTACACTTCAGTAACTAATCAACTGCCTTAAAGCAGATTTAGATATTTTATATAAAATAACTTAATGATTTAACAAAGACCTTTGGTCTGGGGGAGAAGTGTCTGTGTGAGACAAGTGGTGGGAGCATTATGCTTTATATTAGGTATACAGTGATAGTGAGCTCCTGTGTCTGTAGATCAGTGGTTTTTCTCCTCTCCCTTCCCTTAGTCTCCTCTATTTCACATTAATTTATTCCCCTTTAGGAAGGGAGAAAATAGCAGGGTCTGGCAGATAAGGAACAAGTTTGGGGCATCTGTATGTCTCCTGAATCCCAGTACATTTCCTTTTAAAAGTGGGTCACTAGAGAACCCCACTCTTAATCAAAGGGCTCTTTCCTTAAAGCTCAGGAGTTCTTTATTGATTTCCCTTCAGTCATTGAGGCTTTTAAAGATGTGATGGAGCAAGAAACAGAAAAGCTGTTCTCTCTACCACATTCACTAGAGCAGTGGCTTTCAATCTCTTTCCATTTGTGGACCCCCTAGAAAATTTCAGATGGAGGTGTGGACCTCCAGGGGTCTGTGGACCACAGGTTGAAAACCACTGCACTGGAGTAAAAGATCAGCATTTTGTCTGGTCAACGAGAACTGTAACTTGATGGGCCAAGAGAGTACAGCATGTGAGTTGCCAGTGCACTTTGTTGTCTTTGTCAGCAATTAATGCAGTAGGCCTAGTCTTCACTTGAGTGTTACTTAGTAGATATAACATGGGAAAACCCCAGAGTTGGGACGGACAAGCTGCATTCTGCTTTCTCTTTAATATAGTGAGGAGAATTAGTCATCCACTAAAGAATAAGTGAATATATGATCTTCTAGCACAAACTACCTTCCTCCATGCAGAATCCTATTGTCTTTAGTGGGACGCCAAACAGGTGTGAGGATCTACACTAGCACATCAAACTTCAGAACCTAGGGCCCTAGGGTTTGGAAATTAAAAATTTTAATTTATGTGCATCTTTAAATGGTTTAATTTCTAGCACATGCTGGGGAGCCATTTAAAGTGGTTCAAGGTTAGTATTAGTAGCTTTTAAGCCCTTGTATTACTTGGAGAAATTTTTATAAGATCCAAGCACTGACGAATGGTTCCTGCTGCACATTTCCCTAAAGGGGTCACCTCCTTAAAGGATGCATATGTTGCTTGTTCTAATTAGTTCCTCCATGTTGTTTAATGACACCTTTCTTTCTCTTCCTTTGACTATTTGTGTCTTTTTGTTTTTGTTTTTTTTTTATTTTGGGGAATCAGGGGTACTTGATGCTCTTGCTAATGAAAAACAGGAAGATTCTTCTAAATTACAGGCTGTGAAATGCTGGTAAGAAATCTCTTCCTGTGAGTTTTGTTTGTGTTTTTCCCACTGTTGCATGTCTGTTTTCTGTAGACATAAAAAATTATAAAATGAGCATATTTTAACCTGTTTACAAATAATTTAAAAGTATGGCTACTTATTTTTGGCATTCCGTTCCCTCATCAAATATACCTATGCAGACACCATAGACGGTATCTGTAGAAAATAAATGTAAGTGTAGTAAAATATACTTTGGCAACATAGCTGCCAGTCCTGAATTGTAGGGTATCCTCACATGGCATTCTGTGACTGTCCTGGCAGTTATTCCTACCCTAATTCTCATCTTCCTGTCCCCTGCAGCTTCCATCAGTTCAGCTCTCCTCCTGAGCTTCCAGACACCGTTAGTCTTGCTTTGGTTCTATTCCCAATTAGCATTCCTGCTATGTATCAGGGGACTGCTGCCCCCTTACTAACATTCAGTGGGGTGTTTTGGTTGGCTAGCTCCCAGCACTAAAAGAATGGGGAGAGGCCAATGCTTCAGGTCAGCCTCAGCCTCTGAGCCTGATTGATAGGGCAGGTAGGCTAATCAGGGAGTCAGGAGGCCAGGGAGGTCCCGTCCCCTGTGAGCTGGAATTGCCTGGGTCAGACAGAGTGAGGCTGACCTAAGGAGAAAGTAGGGGCCCAAGCTGAGCTGGGGAGCAGAGCCCAGAGGGGCCAGAAAAGCAGCCCAGGAAGCAGATCAGAGTTGGGAGCAGAGTCACAGAGCCAGAGACAGCCCAGGGAGAGCAGATCCTGTGCTGGGGGCAGAGCTGCAGCCACAGAGCCAGGTGTGGTGAGCAACTGGGTCCAGCCAAAGGGGGACCTTGGGCAAAGGGCCCAGTGCAAAAAGACGCCCCCAGCCAAGGGTCCTTGCAGGCCAGACTGAGAGGGGGATCTTAACCTGATGGGGGGCTGACACTGGGAAGAAGGGTCCCACCACCATTGGAAGTGTCCAACTCGCAGCATCCCTACAGCACTGCCAGGGCCTGAGGAGACCTGGGACCCACAAAGAACAGACTGTGAAGTGCCCTGATGTCCAGAGACACTGTTTGTGATGTTCCCTGCCATGGAGCAGGGTGATGTGTTTTCCTTTAACCTTTCCCATTTTTCCTTACTCTTTTTTTAAAATTAATTGTTAAACAACTTGTATTTGCTTTAAATTGTATGAAATGATCAGTGGGTCAGGGAGGTGCGCAGTGCAGAGAGACTACCCTGGAGTGGGGACACCCTAGCCCCTGTCCCAGGTGACCACAGCAGGGTTGGAGGTTGAGCCCCCCAGGAATCCTGGGCCCCGCCTTCTTGGGGTTATGAGGACTCTGCCACACAGGAGAGTGGAAGGGGAGTCCTCGAGGGCAGGGAGGCCTCTGGGTAAAAGAAGTGGGAGCAAGGACTCAGATCCTTTCACTAGCCCACTTCACCAGGGTAGTGCAGAAGCCAGGAAAGTTCCTCAGAATAGCAGGACCATTCCCCTGCTTACATATGCATCTTTCAGTCTTCAGTCCTGTCCTTAGTTATTGTGTGAGCTGATAGTTTGAGCAAAATACACAGTAACCTCTTTTTGTATGTATTATAAGACTGGTGAAAACAAATTTAAAGGGAAAGAGTCATCAACTGTACTCCATTCATTGTGGATCATGGCTCCCATTTATTGTTCCTGAACAGTTCTTTTGTTGTTTTCATTTGTAGGCTGAACATATTCACTGTGACAATGTACAAAAGCACCAGCTTTCCAGAGTCTCTGCAACAGTTCTTCATTCACACTCTGACTAAGATTCTTACCTACAATCCTTTGTTGAAAGGTAGGAATCAAGGAAGGAAAGGCTAGCTCTTCATGTTGTAGCTAGTGCATCAATCCTCTGCTGTAATGTGATACAGTTACAGGAAAGATTTGGTTTCTAAGTGTACAATACAGTCCTCCCCAATGCTTGATGTCACTTTTTTTATTTGTGTGGGTTATTTTCTATTGGCTTACATCAAATTTTAAAGCAGGAGGGCTGCTGGTCTTTGGTGCCTACTCTAAAGTATGACTTGTCCAGGAAGAAATACATTTGGACTGCAAAGCATGTGGAAAATAGCCCCATTGAACTGTGGTGTGGCACTGCTTGCCTGCGAATTGGGAGACGTTTACACATAGTGCTAATTGCAGGCTGTCAGTTAAAGTGTGAGGAAGGGTTGTGAATTACTGTCTGAAATATATCTGGATGCCAGATTTCAGGGAGGTTTCATGTTTTTATTTAACTATTTGTGGTAAAAAAAACTTGTTTTCTTTCCTGTGGATGCAGCATCTGATGCCATTCATATGCAGAGAGAGTGGAGCTTTGCAAGAACCTGCCCACTGCTTACTACCTTGTATCGCAAAGTACGTCTGTCTCCCAAGATTTGCTAAGAGAATATTGTTTACATTTTTGCACATCTTCAATGTCTGAAAACTGTCACTGCTCGATGTATTAAAATTGGTTTAAGAATATATTTACTCCAGTTTATGTACTGATTTTTCTTGTTGAAATGCTAATGTACTCTAGATCAGTGGTTCTCAAACTTGGGGTGCCACTTGTTCAGGGAAAGCCCCTGGCAGGCTGGGCCAGTTTGTTTACCTGCCGGGTCCACAGCTTAGGCCAATCGCGGCTCCCACTGGCCGTGATTCGTCTCTTCATGCCAATGGGGGCCGCGGGAAGCGGTGTGGCTGAGAGATGTGCTGGCTGCCCTTCCTGCAGCCCCCATTGGCTTGGAGCGGTGAACCGTGGCCAGTGGGAGCTGCGATCGGCCGAACCTGCAGACATGGCAGGTAAACTGGCCTGGCCTGCCAGGGGCTTTCCCTGAACAAGTGGTGGCCCAAGTTTGAGAACCACTGCTCTAGATTGAGGTGGGACTTCTCAAGAACAGTGTATTTCAGTCTCAAAATCTGGATCATCTAATAGTGGTAGGCAACAGTGTGGTGGAAAGGGAGTGTCATAAGATTTTGTTTTGATTAATTTTGCACAACTGCGTGTGGATAAAGGAGGGAGAATGGAAGTAAAAGCACTAATTTTTCCAGCATGTAACAATAACAGTAACTAAAAAAATAAAGTGGTGAGTGCAGGGCACTTGGGTGGTTTGGTTTTTGTTAACGGACTTGACTTTGCTCCCACTGAAGAAAATGGGAGTATTGCTGTTTATTGTAGCAGTAATAGGGTCAAAAAAGACTAGGGCTCTGGGAAGCTGGTGTGTTGGACATGTAGCTTTATCAGAAAATCAGGCAGAAGTCTGGAGTGTCCTGTGAGAAGCAAGGCTGGGGTGGATTTCACTCTAGTGAATGTTAGAATTCATAGCTAAAGTGATTCACTGTTCCTGTGTTCCAGCTATTTGTGGCATTCAGTGCAGAGAAGTTGATGTGTCATTTGCAGCAGATTCTGGAGACTCATGAGGTGAACTGGCAGCACGTGCTGTCCTGCTTTTCTACATTGGTAGTCTGCCAGACTGAAGCAGAGCAGCTGGTTAAAGGTACAGAGGGCTATGAAACTTGGTAGGGAACTTGTGTGCACTGCTGTCTCTTGCTTTCCAAATGCTGAACAGTCAACAATAATTACCATTATAATATTAAATTTATAATCACTGATTTTAGATGGCTTCAGACATTGTATAATTGTCTGCTGTCATAAATAAGATAATGAACAATTCAGGAGCTCTGCTTTTCCAGTCAAATACTCCAAGTTGCAGCTTGATGCACATGCCACATCCTATGACTTTCCCATTTCTCAAATTTTAAATTCAGCTAGCAGTGGTTATGTGATAACCACATTAGCAATTAAGATGGTTGATAGGGTGTTGTAGAGTCTGACTTCTGCCTTCACATGTGCACTTGCAATGTGATACTAGTAGTTAGACTCCATTTTTCTGAGTTTCCTATTGTGCATTCAGGTGCTGTATTCTGTGCAGTGCTTGGAGCCCTGTAGAGCCTAAAAGGTACGTAGAATAGCAAAAGTGCCTTTTTATTATATATGAAAAGATCAAGTCCCAAAGCCTCTCCCAAATTTGAATCGGTGGTGTAGTATTATGTGCTGCCACTTGCCACTGTTTCCCAGACCTCTTTTATCACAGGTAATTGGCTGCATTTATTGTAGTAGTAATCCAGCACAGTTGCCAAGATTCCATTAAGTTTTTACTACAGTTATTTAGTGTGTCTGGGCTATTGTTATACCTTTTCTAGACCTACTGAGCAGTCTGCTGATAAAAGCATTTGAGAATTACGATATGGAAAACATGATCACTGCATTCTTGATAGCTCGTCAGGCTGCCCTTGAGGGTCCTGCTGTGTTCATGCCTTATGCTGAATGGTTTAAGGTAAGAATAAAAAGGGACTTCTTATGACTGGGAATCTTATTCCTTAACTGAAGAGGAAGTGTGTACAAGGGAGACAGCTGGAAAGAATGGGTTGATATAAACCTGTACAAGAAGATCTTCATTTCAGTCAGTCAGCCTGGTGTAGAAATAGAGCAACAATTGATGATTCTGATATTGGTGATACTGTACATTATTAGTCTTAAATATTGCCTTTTGTATGTACAAATAAATAATTTCTTCTTTAGTCATTCTAGCTTTCTCTGATCTTTCCTTCCTTCCTCCCTAACTACAAGTTGGCTTCTCCATTTATTGGTCAGAAATCTCTCTCCTTGCACATTTGTTACAGTCATGACAATTGAAATCATCATTAACACAAGTGGTAGGCTAGAGAAATGCATGTGTAAGGTACTCCTGTTTACCAAAAATGTGTATGCAGTTTTTGTAATTGCATGTGTTGATCCATTAGGATAATGGATCATTTGCTTTTACAGTTGTGATAAATGTGTATGCAATTTACGCAAACAAATTCGCATGCATTTTTGTACATGCATATTGGCTTGAAAGGTCTGAAAATATGTCCTGAAGCTTTTGATGGTGAAATATTTAGGATTTACTGAAAAGTGAACTGATTCTATTGTGTGATCTCAATAGATGAGTTTATTATTTCTGTAATGCTTAAGTGTATCAGAGCAAAGCTATATTTACCCTGTGTAGAAACCTGTGCATTTGCTGTTGCAAATCCTTCAGTATACTACCTCATTTAACTACCTACAGATGTCCTCACAAGACAGCATTAAACCAAACTTTGATAGTTACCATGCTAGATTTTCTGGCAGAGATTGTTTTTTATAATAATATCCTTTTGAATATCTTTTTGCAGAAACACTATCTGGGCTGATAACAGATTTACAGGGTACATGGGATTTCTACACTAAGTGTAGCAGGGTGCAGTGGTAGTAATTTTCTCAAGGCAGAAAGACAATATTCAGATTTTTCCCCTTTCAGGTTTCCTTTGGAAATGCCAGTGGTTACCATGGTAGCAGTAAGAAGGCTTTGGTCTTTCTCTTTGAGTTCCTGTCAGAATTGGTCCCCTTTGAAGCACCCCAGTATCTGAAGGTGAGATGCATCTTATGGGGATCATTTTCTTGTGGGGTTGTTAGGGGCCTACTTCAAACTGCTTCAGTTTATCAAACTAAGGTCACATGGCCTTTGACTGGATCAGATTATTATTATTATAACTTTCAATATGAACCTCAGAAGCAGGACCAAGTTTTCTCTCTAAAATAAACTAGCAGAGAGTTATTTTAATGCTTTGACACAATGAAGAAAGAGTACCTCAGGAGACTAAATTAAAATTCATAGCAATTTTGTATGTGGAAAGATTTCCTTTGCCATATAACTGGCTTTTCTGTGAGCTCTTAAGCAGGCAACAGTGCCTTGTCGTTGCCTAGCTTCAAAGCTCCCAGGAATCTGTAAGGAGATGAACCAGAAGCTGGCTTCTGTATGCTGTCAAAATAGTAAACCTTGCTTTGAATTTTATTCTTTAGGTCCATATAATGCATCCGCCTTTTGTGCCAACAAAATACCGTCCCTTTCTCTTGGAATATATCACTCTGGCCAAAACCCGATTGGCTGATCTCAAGGTTGGTGAAAAGCATTCTCCTCCAACTGAAAAATCCTTTTCCATCAGAATATCAACTGCTCTGTGACATTTTCCTTTTTCTTGTGACTCTTACAGGTTGCTATAGAAGACATGGGGCTCTATGAGGATTTATCTTCAACAAAGGAAGCTGTGCAGGTACTGGAGGATTTTCCAGGAGGACTTCCAGTAAATTATACTTTGTTACTGTGGTAACACTTCTCAGTATAAAATTACACTGCATTTTTGGCTACATGAAAAACTATGCAATATATCAGCTCAGTAAATAATTATTATTTTGAATTTTGTATAGCATCTGTTTGCTATAGAATCTACATGACTCTCACATTTAAGGGGAATAATCCATTGGGGGGAAGGAAGGGGAAGTTGTCTACAGACTGTAGTTTTATCCTGTCCTGTTTATGGTATATTTTGAATAATACTAATCAAAAAGGGAATATTTAGCTTGATCTCTTTGAGTCACACTTACGTCTATAGTTTCTGTATTTTGAGTTGTTAATGCAATAGGACATACAGATGGAATGTGGAAATAAGTAAAGAAACTGAATTCATTTTAAAGTGCATGAAATAAGACTATTGTCAGTGGTGCAGCAGCTCAGTACATTGGTGGTTTGTCTTAGGAGGATCAAATTCTATAGAAGTCCCTAGTGAAAGGGTCATCTAGTCTCTTCCTCATCTGCATTAGGTATGTTTGCACATTGGGAGATTGCCACAAGTTGTTGCAACTTCATGTGATTAGCAGCCTGCTTGAGAGACACCTAGATGGCCATGCCCTGCATTCTGTTTAGTTCTAGCCAATGCAATTAAGTGAAAGGTTATGAGCACTAAATTAACCTCATCCCAAAATCCAAAGCACATGAAGATAGAGCAGCCTTCCCAGTATACTTGCATTGTTCCTCTCCATACCAGCCTGTTTCAGTATGTAGTTGCATCCTTTGTGCTGCAAAAATAAGACCACTGTTACTAAGCAAGAATAATTTACTCCGTTATGCTAAAAACTTCACTATATTATTCGCTCCTTGTCACCTGCATGAGCCAGCCCCAAAGCCAGGCACTCGAAGATGTTGAGAAGGCTATTCGGATCTTTGAAAATACAGGGAAGATCCCAACAAGTGTGATAGAGGCCAGGTATGGTATCTTTCTAGAAGTTTCTCAAAAGATTCTGTTTCAAGAGCACATCAAAGAAAAAATAAGAGAAAAGTTTAGGATGGAAGCAAAGAAGCACTTAAGAAAATCGTAATTTATCCAGTGCTGCAGTAATCCTCTAAGCTCAGACTATGTGTTTTGATGATACTCAGAGGATAAAAAGGCCATATGTACACAGAAGGGAAGACACCGCTTCCGTTAAAAAGCCATCTTTTGAGGATGTTTAAAAATCAAAAAACAATGTCTAAGAATGCACTGTGTGAAAACCCAGTGTTTCATGCTATGAATACTAACTGGGAATTTGGACTCTGTCCGAGCGGTCGGCAACCTTTCAGCAGTGGTGTGCCGAGTCTTCATGTATGCACTTTAATTTAAGGCTGTGTGTGCCATTAATATATTTTAACATTTTTTAGAAGGTCTCTCTATAAGTCTATAATAGATAACCAAACTACTGTTATGTAAAGTAAACAAGGTTTTCAGAAGCTTTATTTAAAATTAAATTAAAATGCAGACCGTACTAGTTTAGTGTGATCCTTGCTCTTGCTCTTCCTTGCTGAGTTTTCCAATGTCTGGTGGCATGTATTTGGATACTTTAAGCTGCACACAGGCGTCTGAGTGATCAGTTGTTTACCAGCTGGAACCTCAGATCGGCAGCTGAGGTGAGTGGAGCTGGTGGCTGGTAGGGCTGAGTAGGGCCAGAGGCCTGGACCCTGTCTGGCAGGGGTCCTGCGCTGGAACTCCAACTGGAAGCAAGGTGAGTGGGGCTGCAATGGGGACCCTGGCTGGCAAGGGGCCAGGAGCCAGAACCCCAGAGTGGCAGCAGGCTGAGTGGGTCAGCCCACCCAGTTCTGGGGTTTCAGCGGTGGGCTAAGCGTCTCCGCCTGCTCCCGCTCTGGGGTTTCAGCCACCGGCTCCTGCCAGCCAGGGTCTCAGCCCACTGCCAGCCTGGGGTTCCTTCACCCAGGCTAGCAGCGGGCGCTGAGTGGGACTGGCGGCGGGACCCCAGCTGGCAAGGGGCCAGCAGCGGGAACCCCAGAGCGGTGGTGGGCTGTGCAGCTCGGCCTGCCATGCTCGGGGGTTTCGGCCACTGGCTTCTGCCAGCCAGGGTCTCAGCCTGCTGCCTGTCTGGGGTTCCTTCATGCAGGCCAGCAGCGGGCGCTGAGTGGGACTGATGGCGGGACCCCAGCTGGCAAGGGGTCAGCAGCGGGAACCCCAGAGCGATGGCAGGCTGAGCGGCTCAACCTGCCCTGCGTGCCATCAAAAATTGGCTCGCGTGCCACCTTTGGCACGTGTGCCGTAGGTTGCGACCCCTGCTTTATCCTCTGAGAAGCTAGTAATAAGGAAATCCCACACTAAGAATAGTTAACATGGGTATGGTATTTCTCCATTTTAAATTGCTGAGTTTTTATGGTTAATAAAGTTTGTTCTGGTTTTTAACTGAAGCAACTATATACTCAAATATTCTTATTTGTGTAGCAAGCAGAAATCATTCCTAAGATATTAATGAAATTGCTCTCCATATTTAGTTGCTAATCTTTTCACCTTTTGTTTTAGTATTTTCAGAAGACCCTATTATACTTCCCACTTTATTCCTGCTTTACTCATGCCACGTGTGGTTAGTATTTTTCTTATCCTTTCATTTGGAAACATGTTTGTGGGTAGTAAATGCATTTCTGACTTGGCTGCTTTTTGTTACAGCTCCCTGAAATTCCTGACTTGCGCATCATTTTTATAGACTCCTTAAAGAGGTATGAAAATAAAGCACATGAGGCAAAGGGAGTTTCTGATTTTCTGGACTATGTGTTGGGAGTGTTTGACTAAAGAATCAGGTTATCTGAGGTTCATGCGCTGTGATACCTTGTTTGCAAAATGGTACCTACTAGCTAACCTCATGGGTAGGATTTCTCACCCTCTGAGACACCTGGTTTCATCTGGTAGGTACAGTGCCTTGCTGCTGGGGGTGGGTTGCTGCAATGGCAATACTTCAAGATCTGCTTTTATGGTTTGTCAGGATAGTGTCTAAGGAGGACATATCCCATGTAAAGAATGCATTTGTTCCTGAATATTGACTGTTTGACATTTTCTTGCCCAGTGGGAATAAACCTGTTTCAAAACTAGTAACTTTTCTGTAGCTGACTTTAAAACAAACATTTCTGTAAGAATGCCTACAAATGAGGCATTCAATCGTGTCTCTTAATTCCAAACTATATCTAAGACTTAAGGCTTGTCTGTATGGTGAAATAGTGCACTGTATGAGGGTATGATTTCTAAAGTTTACTAGTATATTGAGCATTGATTGGTCCTTATAGACCCTGCTGGTATTCTTTAATGTAGTGCTGTCTGAAACAGTACTACGTTGAAGTACACTAGGAAACACTTAGTGTGCACCAGCAGGGCCTACGCGGACCAATTAAAGCACATTAGTATACTTTAGAAATCACACCCCCATAGAGCGTGTTACCCCACTGTGCAGACAAGCTCCTAGCTGCATGTTACAACTTAAACTGATTTAATTGATCTAATCCTTCTGTTAACACTGTAATGAACATTTTAGTATTGTATACCTGCCTATCAGGTGTTTGGAGATCATAAAGCCTTTGATCTCAGTCTCGCCCTGCACTTGAGATTAGTGCTTACTCTGTCCCATAACCGCACTCCCTTCTGTGCACTCGTACCCCCACAGATTGTACAATACTGCTGATCTCTAGTGTGCAACTATCTTTGCTTTATGCCAGGTGATATCGTAAAAACATTCTCAAGTGTAGTGTCTGCTTTAGTGCTATTAGTCTATAGGGAAAAAAATTATTGTATGAAATATAGTTATACCCTTATTTTAATGAGTCTGAACTCTGAGGTTAAATGATGTAAATGGAATTTTTTTTTCTCTTACTGCAGAGCTGACAAAATTCCACCAAACTTGTACTCCAGATATATCCAAGCCTGTCATTCTTTGAAAGAGAAACTGTTACAAGGTGAGAAATATCTGTATTTACTTAAGCATTAGTTTGTTAGAGAAATGAACCAAGATTCAACATCTGTTTTCGCTTACGCCCTTTTAGATGGGAATTTTTCCAAGCATTACAAATCACCAGATTCTTCCCCTATATATAGACAACAGTGATTGGTGTTTTATTAATACATAAAACAAAATATATTGTAGTTTGATTCTGAATTTTATTAGGGTGGTGTTTGTATTAACTATATTTGCTTGGATACCTACCATCAAGGGTGATGGGTGTAATAAAAATGTGTAGAAAAATGAGTGATCTTTGCTTTTCTTTAAGACTTTATTGGCCTCTGGATTTCCTTCTCCTCCTCAGCTTCTGTAGTAGTCAGGTGTGTACATATAATTCTGGTGAGAATTTTGCTGGCTATTGACATCAAAGAGATGTCCTGATAGCTGTTGTAGGATTGTCTGTTACTTTTCTGTTTGGACAAGTGGATGATGGATGCAACCTTTTACTCCTTGAGCATAGTTCCTTGAGTCTGCATTGACTGGGAAAATTCAGTCAGTTTCAGAGCCATGTGCAAGCCTCTGGCTTTATACTCTTATGGTATAGCACAGGGGTAGGCAACCTATGGCACGTGTGCCGAAGGCGGCATGCAAGCTGATTTTCAGTGGCACTCACACTGCCCGGGTCCTGGCCACTGGTCCGGGGGGGGCTCTGCATTTTAATTTAATTTTAAATGAAGCATCTTAAAACATTTTAAAAACATTATTTACTTTACATACAACAATAGTTTAGTTGTCTATTAGACTTATAGAAAGAGACCTTCTAAAAACATTAAAATGTATGACTGGCACGCAAAACCTTAACTTAGAGTGAATAAACGAAGACTCGGCACAGCACTTCTGAAAGGTTGCTGACCCCTGGTATAGCATCTGCTTCAGGTGCTTTACCCTTTTACAGCAGGTCCATCATTTTTGCAGTTTCAGTGAGTGTTGGATCAGCGAGAGATGTTAATATCAATCTGGGGCAGTTGATCAATTGCCTCCTTGCCAATAGATGTTTGATATGTTGTTAAACTGTTCTGCCCATCTTTGCTGTGTTTTTTTTTTGCTTGTTTGTTTTCTTTGTCAATGAGCAGTGTGGTGCCATCGGCACTCAGTATTGGAAATGTTCCTGATGACCATGGCCCATAGATTGTCCTTAGAGCATCATAGAAATTCTTCATACCATTACTGTCTGCATAAGACTGACTCTCATCTGCCTAGCTGCTCAGCCATCAGTTTTGCATCTCTCTAAATTTGCACTGGACAATCCTCTTGATGTTATTGAAGACTGCCTTCTTAGATGTTGAAGTGCTGTCCCCTAAACAGGCCTTATGGAGCTGATATTTCTCATTCAATAGTCTCCCTTTGCCAGTATTGTTTTCATCAAACCAATCTTGATGTTTACATGTGATGGAAGCATGGGTATTTGATGCAGCTGAGTACACGATGCCCAGTTTTCCTTGATGTTGTTAGTTTGCATCAATTTGTTACAAGTTGCACAGTTCTTCAGCAAAAGCCTGTTTCACATTCTCCTGTTTTAATTTGGAGACATTAAGCTTTTCGGGTGCTTTTTTTTACTTTGTGGTCTTCCACTAGGACAGGGATTGGCAACCGTTCAGAAGTGGTGTGCCGAATCTTCTTTTATTCACTCTAATTTAAGGTTTTGCATGCCAGTAATACATTTTAACCTTTTTAGAAGGTCTCTTTTTATAAGTTTATAATACATACATAAACTATTGTTGTATGTAAAATAAATAAGGCTTTAAAAATGTTTAAGAAGCCTCATTTAAAATTTAAATTAAAATGCAGAGCCCCCTGGACTGGTGGCCAGGATCCGGGCAGTGGGAGTGCCACTGAAAATCAGCTCGTGTGCTGTCTTCGGCACCTGTGCCATAGGTTGCCTACCTCTGCACTAGGATGTATCTGGATATTCAGCTTGGAGACTATATAAGCCTTTGATCAGTCCAGCGTTCTGCACTTCTCACTCTAACACCCTGTCAGTCTCTTCTCCTGATGATGACATGGAATCATGAATATTAGGGTTGGAAGAGACCTCGGGAGGTCAGCTAGTCCAAACCCCTGCTCAAAGCAGGACCAATCCCCAACTAATCATCCCAGCCAGGGCTTTGTCAAGGCAGGCCTTAAAAACCTCTAAGGATGGAGATTCCACCACCTCTCTAGGCAACCCATTCCAGTGCTTCACCACCCTCCTAGTGAAATAGTGTTTCCTAATATCCAACCTAGACCTAGTTAATATGATACTCGTGCTTGAAGTGCAGATGAATCCAAGACATCTTGTCACAGTTTGACAGGTAGAAGACTGTGTTGGTGATGAAGTCATGTTCAGCGCATTTTCCTCGTTGCTGTTGCATTTCCCAAGGCCATTTTTTTCCCCCAGTGATACCTGGCCATACCTGATAATCTGCACCAACTCTAGCACTGAAGTCACCAAGAATGATGAGCTTGTCTGCCTTGGGGATTTCTTCAGTGAGCAACCCCAGGTCTTCGTAAAATTTATCCTTGATCGAATCTGGGTCAGTCATGGTGGGTGCATTAGCGCTGATGATAGTTGCACATCTTTTCCCAAACAGTGGGAGTCTCATTAGCATGAATCTAGCATTCACACCCTTTGGGAAATTCGTAAACTTGCTTACTAGCTGTATTTGATGGCAAACCAACCCCAGTTTCATGTTCATCTTCTTTGCTACGGCCACTCCAGAAGAAGATGTAACTGGCTCCTTTTTCAGTAACTTGTTCTTTAGCTAGGCGGGTTTCAATCAGGGACGCTATCTGGATGTTACATCTGGCCAGTTCTCTACCAACTAGAGCTGTTCTTCTCTCCGGTCTATCTGCTGTTGTGCAGTCCATTAATGTGTTTGCATTCCAAACACTGATGGTGAGTGGGGTCACCTTTGTCTTGTATTTGTATTTGTTTTTTGTGTGTGATTTTTCGACTGCTGTAGCAGGATCCTCATCAGCCGTAGTATTCTGACCAGGGTTAAGGTGAAGCAGACAATGATTAGGGCACCTGCTGTATTGCCTTGTGCAACATATTGGATAAGGACTTCTCCCTGAGAGACCGTTTGGCTTCAGGAAAGGATGCAAGATCATAGATATGGTGTTTGCAGGTCATCAACTTCAGGAGAAATGGCACAAACAGAACTCCAACTTGTATATGACTTTCATTGACCTGAAAAAAGCATTTGCTATAATCAGCTGGGAGGGCCTTTGGAAGATCATGGCAAAATTCATTTGCCCAGAGAAATTCATCATGGTGGTTTGGGAATTCCATGATGGCATGGTCCCTTGCGTTATGGATGATGATGAGTCATCTGAACCATTCCCGGTTATCAATGGAGTCAAGTAGGGCTGTGTTTTGACCCCAGTCCTCTTCAGTATGAGGTTTTCTACCGTGCTTACAGATGCCTTTTGTGACTGTGACACTGCTATTGGCATCAGATATCGGACTGATGACAAATTTTCAATTTGAGGAGACTACAGATAAAGACAAAGATATAGGAAGTGATAATTTGTGATCTTCTGTTTGCTGATGACTGTTCCCTGATTGCCAGATCTGAGTCTCACATGCAGCAGAGTATAAACTTTTTCTCTCTTCAGCTTGTGATAATTTTGGTCTCTCAGAAATGATGTACCAGCCTGTGCCAGGAAAACCTTACATAGAGCTACTATCACAGTGAATGGCCAAACCCTCCAGGCAGTGGACAAGTTCACCTATCTTAGCAGCACACTGTCATGTGCAATTCACATTGATGATGAAACCAATGCCAGAATTGCTAAAGCAAGTGTTGGCCTTTGGCAAGCTATATGCAAATGTGTGGGAGCGCAGAGGCATTAGTTAACAAACAAAACTGAAGTCTACAAAGCCATCATTTTGCCAGCTATGATGTATGCATGCAAAATGCGGACAGTGTACAAATGCCATGTTATGAAACTGACTCACTTTCACATTGGCTGTCTGAGGATATTGATAAAGATAAGATGGCAAGACAAAGTTCCAGATATTGAGGTTCTCATATGGGCAGATATTCCAAGCATCCATTCTCTTGATGAAATCACAGATGAGGGGCAAGCCATGTCACCAGAATGTCAGATGAACAACTGCCAAAGATCAGAGGGGTAGCCATGTTAGTCTGGATCTGTAAAAGCAGCAGAGAGTCCTGTGGCACCTTATAGACTGACAGACGTATTGGAGCATGAGCTTTCGTGGGTGAATACCCACTTCGTCGGACGAAGTGGGTATTCACCCACGAAAGCTCATGCTCCAATACGTCTGTCAGTCTATAAGGTGCCACAGGACTCTCTGCTGCTTTTACAACTGCCAGAAAAGATCTTTTAGGGTGAGTTAAGGGAGGGAAAGCATGCTCAGGGAAGCCAACAGAAATATTTCAGACTCGACATTTAGACATTGACCCAGATATTTGAGAAGATCTTGCTCATGATCGTTCTACCTGGCGAAGTCTCATCCATACTGGAGCTACAGTCTGTGAGCAGAAGAGAACCACTAAGGCAGAGCAGACACGCCAGCAGTGTAAATCTCACAACAGCGGCATGTCCGCTGTTAATCAAGTAACCCATAATGGCGTCTCTTGCTCAGTGTGCCACAGACAGTTCAAAGCTCAAAATGGCCTGATCAGCTACTCACATGTTGACAGAAACCAAACCAATTAGTGATGTCGTGGTCATCTTTGAACTCTGACGAACAACAAAAACACAATTGCATATATGCCTCTATCCTGATATAACGCTGTCCTCGGAAGCCAAAAAATCTTACTGCATTATAGGTGAAACCACATTATATTGAACTTGCTTTGATCTGCTGGAGCGTGCAGCCCTGCTGCCCTCCCCCCTGAAGCGCTGCTTTACCACGTTATATCCGAATTCGTGTTATCGAGTTGCGTTATATCGGGGTAGAGGTGTATTACTCTTTAGATATCACATTTAAAAATTTGGTGGCTGTCACTTTGCAAATGGAAGAGTTTGCAGAGAGAGATGTGTATTGTTACAGTTTCTACTGCAAATCATTTTCTGTCATCAAGAGAATTTTTTTTCCCATCTAAATTAAACTTTATCAGCTGTCTTTGTGGTGATAGACTGGAGTTCCATATTGTGAAGCCTCAAGAAAGCAAGTATATTAAGTGCCTTTTTGGCTGAGCCTGGTAATTTTATTGCTATAGGATTGATCCAAACTCAGTCAGGTATTGGCTCTTGGAATGTGAGAGCATAGAACCGTCTGCAGTGAATGAAGCACACTTGTGGCAGACAGGGAGTCAGTTGCTAAAATGGAAATTCCAAAACTACATCTAAGTGCTAGGTCATATTTAGCAAGCAGGCAGTTGGATTTCTGCTACCCTTTGGGGGTTGGAGGTGGGGAGGCAAGACCCATGTTCTGTACAGGAGCAGGAATTAAGGTGAAGGAGCTGAGGTAGAAATACTTTATTGGATTTCTTTACCTCCTTACTCTTGCCACCATTTTTAATTCCTTGCCAACTCTATGAACACTTACTGTGATTTGAGAGCGTCTTCTACAAAGCCATGTATGAGCTTCTGTAAACAGCCGTTACCATAGTGTCTTCATCTCTTCTTCAGAGACTAAGTGCTCTCAGCCCTGAGTAACATAGTCCCCACTAGTATGCAGAATGAGAACCCAAGTCCTGGTCTTCTGCATGACAGGCTCTTTCTCTTCTCTAGCTGGCTGGGAGTGGCGGCTGTGCTCTGTTGCCACAGCACCCTCTGTTGGGCAAAAGGCAGAACTGCAGCAACTTTTCAGCAGAAGCTTTTTTCTGCACAAAAAAAATAAAAATGTGTGCGGCTGATAGATTATGTGCGTTCAGTAGTGCAGAATTCCCCCAGGAGTAAATGATTTTGAGGATAAAAATGATTCTGTGCATTGGGCATATCTATGTTCTTTGTATACAATTTTATATCCCAAAGTGAATTCTGCTTTCACATTAACCCGAAGTAGAGATCAGTGAATCACTGCTTTGTTTTGTGTGTTTAAAGTGGTTGTTCCACTCTCTCAACTCTGGTGAGGCCTCAGCGGGAGTACTGTGTCCAGTTTTGGGTGCCATGCTTTCAGAGATGTGGATAAATTGGAGGGAGTGTGGAGGAGAGCAACACAATGATAAAAGGTTTAGAAAACCTGACCTATGAGGAAAGATTAAAAAACCTGGGTATGTTTAGTTTCAAGAAGAGAAGATTGAAAGGTCCTGATGAGTCTTCAGATATGTTAAGGACTGTTATAAAGAGGACTGTGATCAACTGTTCTCCATGCCCACTAAAAGTAGGACAAGAAGCAATGGGCTTAATCTGCTGCAAGGGAAATTTTGGTTAGATTTAGGAAAACTGAGAACTGGGCTATAGGTTACTGAGTGAGGTTGGGGATTCCCTGTCATTGGAGGTTTTTAAGAACAGATTGAACAAACATCTATCAGGGATGGTCTAGGTATACTTGACTCTGCCTCAGTGTTGGGTGATGGATTAGATAACCTCTTGAGGTCTCTTTCAGACCTATATTTCTAGTATTCTAATACAAACATAAATAATATAGAGCATCTCTCTCTTCTATTTATATAGATGGATCAACAGAATTAGAGACTGACCATCTCAAAGAGCCTGTTGAACAGCTGAAGGCTGAACTGGATGAACTGATAATGCTGATCACAGATCAAAGCAAACATGATGGTATGTAGGGAGGCATGTAGCAATTACTTTCATATAGTGGCCTTGTATGAACTTTGTTTTAAAGTGGCTAATGCTAGCAGAAACAGCAGTGGTATGCTTCATGCCAAAGGTGGTTGAGGACTGTAACCTCTAATTCATATAATTTCTTAAGGTCTGATATTTTTGTTTTTTGAGTGCCTAATTAGTTTCTGACAGTTAAAAGAATAAGTCAGTAAAGATTCCTAGACAACTCACTCATCCCTGTCAAAAGGTTGGGGGGGCCCACCCCCACTCCTGCACTTGTGCTCATGAAAGCTGTTAGGCAGTTCCGTTGTTGGAGACAAGGGAGCTGCCATTGGGATACTCTTCCTCTCATGGAAGATGAAATATGGTTCTTGTCATAAGTCTCTGATGGGAGTAAAGATCCCATTAATTTAACAAAAAAACAAAAAACCCTGATAATTGTGTTCTGACTAATGTTCTTCTGATCAATAAAGTACTGTATGTACTTGCTAATAAGCCGGTTCGCTTGTAAGCCAGTCCCCCCAACCCTCCGATGGATAAGTAAAAATGGAAAATTTTCATAACCCATTCATAAGCTGACCCTATAATTCAGGGGTCAGCAAACTTTGGCTCCTGGGTCATCAGGATAAGCCGCTGGTGATCCGAGATGGTTTGTTTACCTTTAGCGTTCGCAGGCACAGCGGTAAACCTAAGTAAACAAAGTGTCCTGGCACGCCAGCTGCTTACCCTGATGGGCTGGGACAGCAAATGGGGGGGAACTTTTTTGATGGGGAGAAGCTGGGAGTCAGGGGAGTAACCCCTGTGACCACCTCCCACATGACCCCACCCCTAGCCTAGCACCCCCACACTCTCTCCATCCCATCCCTTCCCAGCTTATCTGGGGAGGGGCAAGGGAGGATGTTTCTGACCTGGTCGCAGCCTGCTCCTGCGGGCCGGGGGCAGCGTGGCCACAGCCTGCTCCGGCGGGCCGGGGGCGGAAGTGGAGAGACTCTGGCCCTGCCTCTCCTTGCTCCCTCTGTTGGGGCAGAGGATCTGTGTCCCACCTCTCCATTTCTATACCCGTTCATAAGCCGACCCCTGTCTCTCGAGCTTCCCTTTTTTACTAAAAAAAATTCAGCTTATGAATGAGTATATACGGTAAGTTTTATAATGTACTTAGCACTGTGTGAACTATTACGGAATGCCTAGTGGATGCTCCATTGCCTGCACAGTTACTACCCTTGTGCTACTATCTAAAGTGCTTTGAGATACCTTAAACTATGAAATACATTTTATGAAAACAATTCTAAATGGACAGTCAGGATGGATGCATTGGTCAAGTTTTTATGTCTGGTGAAATCTATCATCCTAGCAAATGAAAGAAAATGCACTTGCAGAAACATAATATATAAAATAAAACGTAGTGATTGGGAGAACAGTACATAAGTTTTCTGATTTGTTTAAAAATTTGGGATTCAGTATTTAACACCCTAAACATCATAGTAATTTATTCTTAAAGATGTAAATATGCTCAGCACTCTACAAGTAGGTTGGCAGGAACATTTGAGTTTGTTTTGAAGAGGATGGGAAGCTCTCTACTTTTGTGACAGAGGCCTTTAGATAATGACAAAGTGACTTATCTTTCCCTATCCCTCAACAGGGAATATTCTGGGGCTTAATCATTTCCATATACTTGAGACTTGAAACTCCTGGAGTGATACCAAGGAGATGCTCTGCAAGGCAGTAACACGTAACACGTTGGTCTGAGCTGGAAATGCAGGAGTTTCATCCACTCCTTCATTCTAGGCAGCCATTTTGCATGTTTCCAAGCCAAAAGATGTAATTTATTCTGCATTTTGAGCACATCAGGAGGGAAAATCTCTTTTGCTGCTTTTCAGGATTTTAGAGTGTCTGGTGTGAATTTTAAAGGCAGTGAATGGGACATACTCTCCTTCCTCTCCCTCTTACGTTAAAAATTGACATCCATCAGCTTGGATGTCTCTTAATTGGTATTCTCTTAATTCCAGCTCCTTTCCTACCTTCACACTTACCCTTTCTTGTTCTCTTCTTCTCACATTGCTCTTTTCTGCAGCTGTACCAGCTCAGATTGCACTGATCTCTGAGAGACTGATGACTGTCCTGCGACACAGCCATAATGAAAATGAAGCTGCATCCTTCATTTTTCAGATCCAACTTAACATTTGTGCCCCAAAACTTGAACAGCAGGATCAGTGTGTGAGTATTGTAGAGCCTGAAACAATAAGCGAATGGGATTGATTGAAGAAATGTAAATACGTGTACAGTGCTTGTCAAAAGCTTCCTTGTCTATGAAGAGCAGTAAATTTATTTCCAATCTGTGTCTCTTGCATTGCTCTACAGAGAATATAAACTTATATTTAGCCGTTCAGAAATCTTTGGATGTCTGGTGAAGAGACTGTACTGTATGCTATGTAAATCTTTCAGATGGGATAAGCTTTCTTTACAAGACATATATGTAACAAAGTGGCCTTTGGTGGGACACTACTGAGAGTATCAATTCAGGACAAATTACTTAGAGCAGGGCAGTCACAGCCCAAGGCTGGGGGTCCTTCACTACTAAGGCACACCAAGCAAGCCAGCCAGCCAGCCAGAGAGGACTTTGGTTTTACCCCACTGCCTAACCAGAAGTCATACAAGCAATTTCCTCAGACGCTCCAGTTTCCCAATACATATCACCACTAGCACTAGCCCTTATGGGGATGAATGGTTATGAAAACCAATACCCTAGTAAAAGAAAAAAGGTTCTCCCGATCCCAAAGGACCAAGTCCCAGACCCAGGTCAGTATACCAGTTAGATCTTACCCACAAATTACACTGTTGCCAATCCTTTAAAATCTAAAGGTTTATTCATAAAAAGAAAAAAATATAGATGAGAGTTAAAATTGGTTAAAATGGAATCAAATACATACAACAATTGCAAAGTTCTTAGTTCAGGCTTGAGGGGATTACTGCTGATTTAAACCAATCAAGTCTCTGGAGTACAAACATCACAGCTTGGATGGGTTGCTCAGTCCTTTTGTTTAGAGCTTCAGTTTCAAGCACAGTTCCTCCAGAGGTCAGAAGCAGGATTGAAGACAAAATGGAGGTGTTTCCAGGGCCTTTTATATCCTCTGCCATGTGGAAGGACCCCTTTTGTTCTTACTGTGGAAAATCACAGCAGCAAGATGGAGTTTGGAGTCCATGGGCAAGTCACATGTTCATGCATGACTCAGTTTGCAGGTGGCAGCCATTGCTCATGTGATACTTTGAACATTCCCAGGAAGGCTCCTTAGATGTGGATTGGAGTCTCCCAGGGTCCATTGTCAGTTGAGTGTTCGTTTCTTGATAGGACTATTCTGAGTAAGTGCCCATTCTCAAGAAGCTGACCAAATGCTTCACTGATGCTACTTAGAATCAAACACATTGAGATACAAGTACATAGGCAATATTCATAACTTCAAATACAAAAATGATGCACACATACAGAGAGCATAATTGTAACCATCAAATCGCAACCTTTTCATAGACACCTCACTTGACCCCCTTTGTACAAGATTTGGTGCAACTATATAGGACCTTGGTTGCAACAATGATCTATACAATCACAGTTCATGTTAATAACATCAAAATATGTCTGGATGTTAATTGGGGGATATAAAACATTCCTGGCTTTATAACACAGGACTTTAATTTCAGTTTCTTGGCACCAGTGATCTGGTGCACCCATTATAAATATTAACATATTTTCTTTAAGATTGTGTTGGGTAATTGTATGTATATACATATTCTAAAACTAAATCTAGACACAAACTCCACAAAGTAGAAATGAATTATGTCTTTTGTTCCAGGTCATTGATCTTTTACTGACATCCTTTTGCCAGAATCTAATAGCTGCTTCCTATTTTAACCCTCCTGACAGGTAAGGTGCATACTATACATGCAGGCAGGTCAAAACTGCTTAGTGCCCCATAATACCTGCACTGTGCAAGGGTCTATGAAGACCCCCCTTGTTGATGATATGGGATATAGCATACTGACATTTTCAGGCACTTTTATCCTGAGCCGCTGTGATGCAGAAACTAATAGATGAGAATAGAAATACCATGTGCTCTCCCACTATCATTGAGTTTTCTTGAAATAAGCTGCCCACTATGTGACAGACCTTTTTAAAATATCCCTCTGTCTAATACTGCCTTTTTGTAATACTAACACCATGTTGTTTCTAAGGATGGGATTATTAAGAGGGGACACTGGAGCAAAGTTTCAACAAAAAAAAGCGCTAAAAATAATCAGAAACAAATCAGACCACAAGAATATTTTTCTTTAGTGTTTTATGTGCAAAGGCAAAGTGTCTTCTGGGTTATTTTGGGTACATCCAGTGCTGTTCTGGGTCTAGGCGCTCCTGCCATTAGCCTTAGGGCCATCTCCAACATTAAATGGATGAAGCACAAAGCTTACTGCTGAAGACACAAGGTCAAGAGAAGAATGAAGCTTTTATCTTTTCACTTTGATCTTAAACCTGTGCATGCCTCACTTTATTTCGGAAATTAAATACATTTGTATTGACAAATGGAAACAGTGAGAGTATGACTAGACTTTCACTGGGCTTTACTAGAAGTTCCTCTTTGGAAGAAGAATGTGGTGTTTTGTGTGTGTGTGTTAGCAAATATTTTGTAAATGTTATCGTCAAAGTAGTTCCCTAAAAAGTAACTTCACTGGCAACTTCCAAGCTGTCTACAACCCTGTAACCTAAATGGGATGTGCTTTTAGCAGCATGGCAGCACGGCAGCACTGAACAGTTTTCTCACCACCGTTTAAATAACTACCCTGAAAGAAGACTCCTTTCTATGCCCCTCAGCAACCTTCCTCTTCTCCAGATCTCTCTCGAAAACTCTTCTTTGACTAGATTGTAAGCTGCTTGAGGCTGAGACCTTCTAATTTTACACGTCATATAGTGCCACGCACATATGGTGATATATAAATAGCAATTATTATGGTGCTGAATTGATTATATTGCTGGAGTGATAGTTGTGTGATGCATTTACACTTAAAGGTGCTTCAGATGAATTCTGTTTAACCATTATTAAAATCCTCTTCTATATTAAGGATAACAGTGATCTTTGGCAGTAACTTGATCACATGGCTTGTGTCTTCTGTAGGCAGGGCCCCTGTTTGTGTCTGTTTGTGAAGATGATTTGTGGACACAGGCATCTCTTACCTGCCCTGTTGACTAGACTCTGTCAGCTTATTTATCATCAGGTTAGTTTCCGAGCATAAAGAAATTGATGGTAACTATGTGATAAGGGCTCCTTTGGCCTCATATCTCCACATGTACATTGAGTACCTGTCTGTACTGTACTCTACGATGGAGGGATTTCACTAGCTTGTACTTTTCCAAGAGTTCTCATTTTTAACAAACTTTTCAAACTTGGTCTCAGAAAATGCAAACAATAGTGATCCTGCAGCAATGTTAACTTGGCCATGTTGCTCCTTTATGATGCACATTTAACAACATGAACTGAAATATACAAACTCTTAATGTATATAAGCAGAAAAGGTGTAATATGGTCAGATTAACTCTTGTATTTTCAGACTTCTTAATTTTTAACTATACAGCCTTATTATTAGCAGAGACTTATGCATTTAATGTATAAGGGGGAGGCACTGACGTTAAATTAAAAGGAGCTCTTGTGCATTAGATATACTGAGTAAATGCTGTATCAGTTTCAAGACCATTTTTGCCCCCTCTAATTTTCATTCTGAACTGATCCAGGCAGTATTACATTGCCTAGTAATTTTTCAGACCACAGCTCTCAGTTCTGCAGCTAGATTCTGTGTTGCATGTGTGAGGAGGCACAGCACAGAAGATGACTTTATACTATATTTGTGTGTCCTGCATTCTGGATCAGTGCAGGCCATTTTGTATGTTAAAGCATTCCTGCCTGTGCTGGCAATCCCCTGTGCTACAAGCTGCATGGGGGAGGCAGCACAGAACTGTGTATAGATGCTTTTATGTTTCCATATGTTCTATGCTGTAGAATGGCTGTTTTTCCCTAGGAGCTGTTAAAGCCCCTTTGCTGGAGTGATGTAAAGGGGTTGTGATGTAGCACCTGGTGCGGAACTGGACATCCACCACTGTTACCAGCCTTAGTCAGCTTTTAGGAGACAGTTGAGACTGAGTCGTTCTAAATACCTAGGTGCAAGATCCAGAGCTATGCCTTTTGTGTTCATTGTTTTTCTTTTTCTTTTTTTTTTTTTTAGTGTTTCCTTGGTTTTGTGCTCTTCAGTCTGTTGTACTGAAAGCATTAAGTTATGAGACTGATAAATGAATCTAAATGCCATGGATCTGAAAAGCCATTGGCCTTTAAAATTCTGCAAGGGTATAATTAAAGTTAGTTACGCCAGGTTACAGTTGTAGAATTATCTTTATTTCTGCTGTAGAAGCTAACCAGAAACTACTTCAGAATTCCAGACAAGGAGGAAGTTGTCCAATTTAATTGGTGCCTTCTATCTGCTAAATTGCTCTTTACGCTGAATTAGTCACTGGATAGCAGCAGTATTCTGCCCCTTGATTAGTTTGAGGTTTAGTTGAGACTTGCTGCTTTGTTACAAATGCTATGTATCTTTTCATCTAGCTATTTATTTGTTTGGCTGCAGGGTCCTTCCCTAAATGATGCTCATGTTTTAGGACTAGCTGCCTTTATGATTCATTTAAATGAATCCAAATTTTTGATTCCTGAAGTGAACATTGGCTCCCAGGTTGCTGCTGCAAAAGGCCTTTCTGTTGCTGAGTACTGGAACCATTTACTAGTGTGCAGGACAGGGGAGTCCATAGCCTTCTGCATGAGGTGAGTTTCTTCCTTCATCGTATACTAGGTTTCCCTGTTTCTAGGGATGACTTGCATTTGGCACAGGCAGGGATATGGAACATTACATCCTATCATGCAGGTGATTGCCCTCTTATGAATGTGTGGCACTCACACTATGGGACATCAGAGGTGTAGCCGTGTTAGTCTGGATCTGTAAAAGAGTTCTGTGGCACCTTATTGACTAACAAACGTATTGGAGCATGAGCTTTCATGGGTGAATACCCACTTCATCAGATGCATGTTACTGGACGTGTTAGTGTTTAGGTTTAGAACGTTTTTATTTGAAAATGAAACTTAAAAGTAGAAACTTTAGACCAGATGTGCCCCAAGTTTGCCCACCAGTAGGCTGCATAAGAAATTTGGGAGGAGCCCAGGGATTGCATCTAATTTGGCATGATTCAGAACAGATTGAAGCCACCTTCATCTTTCCGTATGGAGGTGTGATCCATGGAAATTCCAAATCCTACCTGGTCTTAAATCAAGATGAAGCTTTTTTTGGCACTTGTGGTCTTTGCAGTCTACACCCCCATATTAAAAATTAGGGTGGCTCTGGGTCAGCTCTGAATTACACAAAATAGGACTGCAGTCTCTCTCCCAGGTATGTTGTGATTTTATTCTCATCTTTTTCTAGACTTCCTGTGCCAACTTTTGAAATGATTTAGTAGTTACTTTTATCACCTTGCTCTTTAAAATCCATTGTCAGAGCTCGCACAATGTTCCAATATGATTACACTGTTGGAGTGGATATCACTGCAGTTTGTATTTAGACCATTATAAAGCATGATATCCTTGATTTTTACTTGGCCCTGGGCTCTCCTGGATGGAAAGCAACAGCAGTTGAAGATGGGGCAGATATGACAGATGAACCAAACCAAATAACTGCTCTCTCTTTCTCTCTTCTCTCAGGTTTTGTACTGCAGCTGTTGCTTATTTTTTGTGCAAGTTTCCTTCCCTCTCTCATAATGATTTATGCAAGCTGCTTCCCTCAGGGCTTATAAAAAAGGTAAGCATTTTAATAATAAAAAAAATCCATTGCCGTCACTTATTAAAAAGGCAGTGCCACTGGAACTTTTCTGTTGCCAGTATCTGTACTGTAATATATTAGTACTAATTACAGTATTTATCCTGAATCCGTTATGGGAGCTGCCTTAGCTCTCTGCTTATTCATTTCATAGGGTATACAATAGTATGTAGCCAACTCTGTTTGCTTTCTTGTTTCCTTACAGAGCACCGGAAGGTTTAAAAGTCTAATATTACATCCTATCATTTTTGTCCCAGATTCCATGATTTTCTTGATCTAATCTCCCCTCCCCCCACACACACCCCCAACCTATATTTTTTTACAGTTTGGGATTTTTGTGTCAAGTAGCTGGGTAGCATGAGGAACAGCTAAACCAATGTAACTGAGACATTTTAGTTCTACCGAGTTAACCTCCAAAACAGAGCAGGATTTATTAGAGAGAAGAGTAACAATCACGCTGCTCCAATTCTAAGGACTGGACTCATGAACTCTGTGTTTTAGGGCCTGATTTTTAGTGACACCTCCACTTTGTTACCACTTGAGCAAACACATTTTTGCCAAATAATTGAATAAAAATACATTTTTGGTAAAGTATCCTTGTCTCTTTCCACACTCACTACTTCACGTAATTGGTACTGCACAGGAGCTTTTTTTAAATTCATGGCAATATGTAAATTTCTACTGTCTTTATTTTAGTTACAGTATGTTGTGCCACGGCTGAGCTTAGAGGCGCGAGGAATTGGCCATGAGGAGGAAGCACCTGAATTGTCCTGGAGGTCCCTCTCCTGTCCCTCTGTAAACTACATGAAAACCAGCATCTGTTTATGGAAGCAAACACGCTTTCAAGAACTCTTGAAGGAGAAACCATTCCAGGTAATAGTCCTATCATCATAGCATTATGCTAAGTCTTCAGATCTGTGCTTTGGGATTTCCCAGCATAGATGCAATATTATTACTCATTAGCAGCAGTAGCTGCTCCCTGTAAGTGTATTATTTAGTCAGTGCTTGTACAACACTTTGAAGATGTGTACAACCAGATCTAAGCATTAAAAATTATCATTATCATCCCTGTAACCTACAGATAAGGTGCAGATAGGAGAAAAGACATGAGGCATTTTGGCTTTTTAGAGAAATTGATAACAAAAAATAGAGTAGGATATAATGTGGTAATGCAGAAATAGTACTGTGGAGGCTTTTTAATTATAACTGTACAATAAATATATTTCTATCTCAGATGTATGCCTAACAATTTAATCTATTATAGAAACAGTTCTATGAGAGGGCCAAATTTTTAAAAATGCTCATGGACTTTTCTTGGCACCCAGTTTAAATCATGCAATCCCTTGAAGTGCACATGAACATTGGATTATTTGTGCACACCAGCACACATTTGTCCCTGTATCAATAAAAAACAGGATAACACATTTCATAGATTTATTCTCTTCACCTCATCTTGGGGATTTATCTGATGTGACAGTTATTCTTTTATCTGATTTTTTCATTAAAAAGATGTCTTTGTGTAGAGAAATCACGGGAGACCATGAATAGAGTATTGTTAGGTTTATTTCACATATTCTATTAGTTAAAATGGTCAATACAGTAAAGTACATTTCCAGGTATAATATTTTGACTTTTTCTTTGAATGGAATGTGTTTGATTAGGCTGCCTTACTTCCAGGGTATGTGTTTTTTAATTATTGTTTTCTCCTTTGATTTATATTGTCATATGTTCCACACTGGTGTCTAGATATTGAGAACATGGGCACATTAGAAGTATTAGAGATATGCGTGCTTTTAGTAGTCTTTGAAACTAGTGGTGACTTGGTTTGCTAAGAGAATGCTCCAGGAACAGAAATGTTCTTGAGACTAAATGGGAACTGATAATTCCAATTGGTGTGTGTGTTGGGGGGGCTGGGGGGAGTGTGGGGCTGAGCTCCTTTTGGTAACCCAGCTGTAGAAGTAATGTTTCCTTGCTGATCTCTTTTTTTTTTTTTTTTTTTTTTTTTTTTTTTTTTTTTGGTGCTGAATCTCTGCGTCTTTCCCAGTTATCTTTCCGAGAGTGGCTGCTGTTTGAGCTAGAAGTCCAGCCTGAGAAGGATATCCTTTCTGTTTCTGAAAGGTAAGTGCAGAGTGGTCCTGTAAAAATAGAAGTAGTTTGAAATGCATTTCCAGTTAAGTCAGAAATAATAGAGAAGGTCCTAAGCCTCGAGTTTGATGACAATGTAAATAAATTTGTCTGGGTTGGGGCGTGAATTTCTAATGCCCCCACATCTCAAACAAGAGCTCAAGGTATGTTAGAAATGATGGGTTTGGCTTCCCTTGAGGAAGTTATACAAGGTAACCATTGACCTCAACAGAATTGACTAGAACATCTTTCTATCTCAGGACTTTGCCATGCCCAGAAGCAAGAGATGGTTGTTACAGGACAGCCTGCAAACGCTATATGGCCAGCCTCGTTACGTCTCTGGATTGTTAAAAGTCCCTCAAGGGAGCTGTTAGTTTTTAATCTGTGTTCCTTTAGGAGCAATCACTTTCTAGTTTCATATAGATTTATCATATATGCAGATCTGTGTGGCAACCTTTTTTCTGCCATTCCATTTGACTTGGTGTACTGTGTTCTCTTTAAAACAATGGACAGGAAGCACTAAAATTATTTGATATGAATCCAATCTTCCATTGTTCAATATTGCAGGCAGGACTTCCATTACTGGGCGTTGTACCAGTGGTATCTTCCAGCATCCTCTGCTTCTGGAGGCTGTGATGGAAACCTGGAAAAGGCATGTGGCATTCTTATTGGTACAATTCTGGATTTCTCCCAAAGGTACTTTATCTCACATGAATACACTTGTACAGCAGTGACAGGCTTACTGTGAATATGGAAACTAATGGTAGAGCAGCATTTCACTCTGTACCCACACCATAGGAAAGGTTCATATGTTGGATTTTAATGCACACAGTCACCTAATTGTTGCTGAGTCTCATTGACTCAAGCCAGAGCAATGTCATAGAATATTGCCCCTCACTCACTTCTTCATAATGCGTATTTGGGGGAGGGGGTTGTGTATACACAAGTGTTTAAACGTTTCATATTGCTATAGATGTGCATGTTTACCCAGAGTTTGATTTCCTCAGAAACGAAATTCTAACTTCCTAAGTCAGCCATGAAATTATGTGATTCTATACATCTGTATGAATAGAGCATACATTCCTGTACACCACAATGCGTTTGCACTATCATTAAGACTTCTTTAAAAAAAATTATAAATTTTATAAAACCTTATGAATATTAATACTTCATTTCATAATTAAACATTTTAAAGTTGTTTGAGTGATTAGCTGAACACTTTGACCCCCCCTGCTTTTGAGTAAGAGGTACCTCGTTTCTTAGTACTAAAGTAAAGTAGTGGTGGCTTGGTTTGCTAAGAGAATGCTCCAGGAACAGAAATGTTCTTGAGACCAAATGGGAACTGATAATTCCAATTGGTGTGTGTGTTGGCGGGGCTGGGGGGAGTGTGGGGCTGAGCTCCTTTTGGTAACCCAGCTGTAGAGGACACTTCTGTGGCAGCCAGCATAATCCCCTTCTGTGACTATTGCTGAGATGGAAATCCCAAAGGCTGCTGTAGAAAACCTTTTAAAGTTTTAGTACAAGAGATAGGCCTCTCCCCTCGCTATTCCCCACTGAACACCACTAAGTACTGTGGATCTTGCCATTCACCTTGTTTAGTCTCTTCAGCACATGATAGTGTCATATCCCTGGGTAGGCTGCTCTTTCCAGGATGCTCTTCCAGTCCCCCAAGTGCACCCTTTCAAGTGACCCACACCTCCACTTCTCTTCGGCGTGGGATCCTGCACTCCAACCACTGTCCCACTGTGTCTCCAGGTTACACCTCTCTGGCTGCCAACCATGTAGCCAGTGGTCAGTAACAATATGCAGTGACACTCAAGCAGTTTCTCCAAAACCAAGTATGATTTATTTTGCCCAAATGGTACGGTGGAAGTAGAGAAAGAACTGACAGGGATTTGGAGGGGATCTTAATGCAAGACAGTCTCTGTTAGCAAGAGTTAAGCTAACTGTAACCCTAATCGAGATTTGTAGAAGTGAGGATTGTGTGAGGCGAGTGGAAAAGAACTGTGTGAGAAGTTGTTTTGACCTTGTGTAGATAATATGAAATGTAGACCTGGCGTGTCTCAGAAATGAGAAAAAGAAGATATCAGGATGACCTATGTATAAACAAAATGCAGCTGTTATTTATTATTGTCTGTAACAAAAGTATAAATGCTGCTGTAATTGTTTACCTGTTGAGAGACCTGTCTAGGAAGGGGAGACCCTATGTCCTAGTGCGCACTCTCCCTGCTGTAGCTGCTAAACAGAATAAAGTATCTCACTCTGCTGCACTCAACCAAAAAGTGAGAACTAAGTTTTTCTCCGACAGTACACAGAACTGAGAAAAGTAGATTTAAATATCCTAAAGCATATTGTCTTACATATGTTTGGCATTCCACTCAAGCCACTAGGTAGACATAACTTTAGTCTTGGGGTGAGTCATTCTCTCTGGGCACTAAGTTACAGCTAGC
Source organism: Gopherus evgoodei (assembly GCF_007399415.2). Classification (NCBI taxonomy): domain Eukaryota; kingdom Metazoa; phylum Chordata; order Testudines; family Testudinidae; genus Gopherus; species Gopherus evgoodei. Next base: position 40,839,397 of record NC_044333.1, on the reverse strand, counting down.
TTGCTGCAAACCATGGCTCTCAGATAAATCTGTGTCAGCCTCGCTGCTTCCTGGCTCTGTCTGTCCCTCTGTCAGCTTCAGCTGAGCTGACCATTTCTTCTCTCTCTTTCTGCCAGAAGCTTTTTTATTTATTTATTTATTTATTTATTATCTCCTCAGCATCTTTTGATCTCAGCCCTAGCCTTGGGAAGAGAAAAACATCCTAATTTGGATCAGGGATGGCTCTAGGTTTTTTTTGCCTCCCCAAGCAAAACAAATGTTGGCTGTCCCCACCCCAGCCCTGGGTTCTTCCCCCTCCCCCCACCTGCACCCCCCTGCCACCCAAGCCCTAGGCTTCCCCCTCCCCAACTGCACCCTTTCCGCCCCAGTCCTGGTTCACTGGTAACTTGTTCCCAGGGCAGGTCATTCAGCAGGAATTTTGGATGTGCACAGAACACAGACAGGATTGGTTCCCATATGGTTACAGAACTGCAGTAATGTGGAACAATTTTCAGCTTGTGTGATTGGAGGATATCTGGATGCATATTATAAGACTGTCTTCCATAAATGAGGAAAAGTTGAGGTGCCTTTATTATTCTTTTGTTCCACTCTTTGTTTCTATGGGGAATTTGCCCATGCAATATCACTGTCTTCCTTTTAAATAAATAAAACTAAAAAAAAAAAAGGCAATTCCAGATCTAAAAACCACTGGGAAGCATTTCTTGCTCAATTTTATCCTACTTTTTCTACAGCAAATTACAGTGGGTCAGTATATTTATTTTGGGAGAAATGAAGTAACAGCTGTCCAAATTAAGCTTGAGCACTCCTGAATTTTGAGCTGTTCAAATCTGGAAGGCAGGTGCTAGATTCCCTTTCTGAATATTAACTAAATCTGGAAAGGAAAAGTCAATTTCTGCTTCCATGGCTCAGAACTGGAAATCCTCCTACGTGCCTGGTACTGTATCTAAAGCTGCCCAAGTCCCCTAGCAGAGCCTCCCCTCCCTTTTCATTTTAAATTCGAGTGGGATCCACATACCTCCCTTGCTAGACTTCAGATAGAGAGGAACACTGTCCATTTAGTCCACCCAATTCCTTCTTTGGTGGCTGCAAGGTGAGGTTACACCAGTATCTCTAATCCAGTCTAGGGATGTCTTCTGAAGGGGATATCTGTGCCAAAGCCTTCTACTCCTTGGGCACACTTGTTCCCCATTCACAGTGCCACCCCGCTCTACCAGTGACCTCTCCATTCGCAACAAGCTGCAGCATAAGGTTTCAGCTACCATACTCCCTCCCCTTCCCTTTCCTGTTGATAGCGGCCAAGAGAATGCTGGGAAATGTCGTTCTTTCCCTGCTCCAGGGCTGGCTCTATAGGCAGGGAGCTAACCAGGGAACTTACAGCTCCCAGGCTGGATCCCTGTGGGCTGCCGCCCCTGCAAATGGGCTGCTCCAAGCACCTGCTTGCTTTGCTGTTGCCTAGAGCCGCCCCTGATTTGGATGGTGCCAGCCAGGTAGCCTCCTTCCCTCCATTGATGGCTCAGCCACTGTTGTTTGAAGTGGGTACCAGAGAGACTATCTTATCTGTGTCATTGTTTAACTCTTCCTGGATTCCTTAACTCCTACTTATAGCCTCCTTTCATTTTACTATATGCATTCAGTTAGGCATGAATATAAAATTGAACAGGGAAATCAAGTTTACATAATGCTAATGAGAAATAACGCAGACATTTTCCCAGTTTGTTACAGGTAGGGTCACTGATTATATACATATATAAAAATAAAATAACAGGGATAGTCATCAGTAGTCTCTCTTAATTCCAGGTCAGAGTTGGACAACTGTGGCCAATTGGAGAAGTCAGAGTTTTCCGTTCATAACAGGACAGTCGATCCTGATATTCTCTGCAGATTACAGGTGATTTTAGATCATGATACAAATCCATATGCCAGATCCATGAATTTGGCATGATGAAATCTTTTATAAAATATCAGTGTACGGAAGACAGTCCTCAGTGTTTAGATATTAGGATTGGTGCTCTGGATACCCAAAGAAAATCAGTCAGAATATTTTCTCCACTGCTTTAGTGTGTTAATTCACATGTCCTTAAGGTGCTAGAACAGTCCAACCTACCTTCTTACAAGCTGTGAGAAAAACACATATTTTGAAAATGTGCAAGCAGCCAGTCTTGAAGTCTAGATTATGACAGTTTGCATTACATGCTGAATTACATTTACAAAAGTGGAATTCTGTTATAAGAATTGATTTTTGGCCGTTCGCTCCCCCCTCTTCTGCCCCGTATTAATATACTTACATGCAGGTTCTTGAAGTAGAGTTTCTCAAATTAGTTCTACAGAGAAGCAAGGTCTCCATCTTGCAAAGATAAAGTGAGTTCTACTAGGCATTTTAGTACCATGGCAGCTCTTCTATTTGTAATTGTTTCTAATTAGCTGTCAAGCTAGTCAAGTTACATATCTGCCTGCATCTGACTGTTATTCAAAGGTACAAATCTATCTTTCCACTGAAGACATCAAAGAAAGTAACTTTTAATCTGGTCCTTCCTGATCCCACAGATCAATATAAACAAGACAGAACACACAAAGCATGCTTGGAATCTGGATTTTGGAAAGTGAAATGTAATCCATATAGCCACCTAATCACTTCAGGCACTGAATAATCAGTAAAACTGTTTTCCTCTGAAATAGGGGAATCGAACTGCTGAGTAATGCAAATTTAGTAGAGTATGTTTGGCAAGCACCAATGTGCTTTACAAAGCCAAAAGCTAAAGAAACAAAGTTCAGAAGAATAAATTGGAAACTGCACACTGGATCGATGTAGCGTTCAGAAGGGTGAACTCTCTCATTTCAGGGGTTGTTGAGAGAGTTCTGTCACTTCATTGTGTATTTATCCAGGTTCTGGGATTTCTGGGCACTTGTGCAGTTGCTGTAAATCTAAAATCGCCTGTGTCACTGATACCGTGGGGTGAAAGAGGATTTGAAATGCAGACTGATGTAAAATTATGAATTTCTTTCTCCCATCAGGAAGTGGTACTTGAGCTGGGGTGTAGGAAGACTTCACCCACTGGCTGCTGGAATGACAAGGGACACTTCCTATTTAGGATTTTCCAGGAAAGGTTAAAAACTATAGGAAATGGCTCTGCTGTAGGTGAACGGCTACTGAGGCAGCAGGAAATGCTACTGCAAAAAAGGTAAAATACCAACAGGATGCCAGAATGAGAAAACATATCTGATAAAGCTACCTTCAGAAACTCAACTACACTGCACAACAGTGATGAAATAATTGTACATCCATTTTCCTAAGGGGTGATAATTAAGGTGGGAACATATTACGTATGTTTACTGGTTTAGTGTGATAATCTTGTGGGGTGAGGTGTTTTGTAACACCCTCAGGTATTTGAGCTCTCACTCAACACACCACACTTAGCTAAAGGAGGATCCTGATAGTCCTAGGAATTCAACCTCCTGAACCAGCTATTTACAACCATCACTGTTTGTTTTGGTCACAATAACAGGCTTTACTTCCCACTAGGGATGAGATGGGAACTCCACCATTTCTAAAGTCATTGTTAGTGTGTCTTGAAAATGCTCTGAATATTTTATTGAAACACTAAATCCATTTCTGGACATGTGGAAAAATCCCCAGTGAGTAATCTTTACATTTCCTGGTAGCAGATGTTTAAGGAATTGAGTCTTGGAAAATTCTCTAAATTGTACTGAAAATCAAAGTCAGGCTTTATATGACCTGAGCGCTATTCTGTCCTCTTCTTGACTGCATGTTTTTAAATTTTACTTTAGGATTCTGTTGAGTCTCCCTCCATCATTTCTCATCATGATGTGTCGAAGAGGAAAGAAAATGACCTTGGATTGTGAAGATTTCTTTCATTTTGTAAACACTGAGCTGGTGTGTACAGTTTTCTCAAACAGTAGCAAGTTTGGTATATGCTCTGCATAGGGATCTTAAACTTGAGAGTAGGGAATTTGGAGAAGAGATCAAACACCATCATACTTGAAAGCAGGTTGTGTGGGAACCTCAGACAACTTATGCTTCTGATGTTTGTGGCACTCAGGGCTGGCTCCAGTGTTTTTGCCTCCCCAAGTGCCCCCCACCCACCCACCCCCAAAAAAAGGCTGCGATCGGCTGCAGCTCCACTGCCACCGCTTCACTCTTCGGCAGCAATTCGGTGGCAGGTCCTTCCTCCAAGAGGCACTGAGGGCCCCGCCACCAAATTGCTGACGAAGACCTGGACATGCCACCCCTCTCTGTTAGCCGCCCCAAGCACCTGCTTGCTGCGCTGGTGCCTGGAGCCGGCCCTGGTGGCACTATAGATGTCCAGATACCTGGAAAAGTTTTGTGGTGTTGTGAACTTTACTAATGATTGATACTATAGTATTCCTCTGTGTGCTTTTTCTCTGTGGCAGAATGCACTCAAGTAAGTTTTTGTCTGGATTCACAATGAGTATATTGTGCTGATGAGAGAGGACTCTTAGGAAATACTATATAAAGATTTGGTCTGATGAAGTCATCTGCCACTTTGTTGGATGTAGTGAATATCCCACAAATGTATGCATATCGGAGTAAAATCACTGATAAGCCGTTTAGACTTTTGACCTGCAGGGTGGTGTTTTAACCAGTTTGTGAACAATAGGACAGCTATTTTCAGTTTTGTGACCTTGTTTAAGTCAGGTTGAGTAGAGTAAAGTGTACAAAGAATTTTAGAAGGGGGAGTCCTTCAGGCTATACCCATTTTATTCTTTTTATTCCATGCCTCAATTATAGGTCACTTGTCATGGCTCCTGGAGCCTGTCAACAATATTTCTTGTTGCCATTAGAGTCATTAAGAGCATTTGAAGTAGAGAAATCTGCAGCATTCCCTGGTGGCCTGGAAGTGAGAGACTGAGTTTATAATCCTAGGGCTGGTCTTCACTACGAGGAGATCAGTGCTGTTGCAATTGATGCAGCAGGGATGGATTTTTAGTGGGTCTGGCGAAGACCCGCTAAATCAACAGCAGAGTGCTCTCCAGTTGACCCCACTACTCCAGCTTTCTGAGAAGTGTAAGGGAAGTCAGCCAGAGAGCATCTCCTGTCAACACAGCACAGTGAAAACACTGGGGTAAGTCAACCTAAGCTAGGTCGACTCCGGCTATGTTAATCACGTGGCTGGAGTAGCATAACTTAGATCAGCTTATCCCCATAGTGAAGACAAGCCCAAAGTCTCTGATTTCTCTGACACCTCAGGGCACTGTCCCAGGTCCCTGCCATATATATGGAAATTCAGACCCTATCATAAGCTAATTTTCCATCTTTAAAACCGTGAGATATTTTGAAACATCTTTAGTATTTGACATAAAACAATAGTGTCATAATGGTTGTGCCATCAGCTTCTGGGGGGTCTCTTCCTTTTATATTCTTTTGGTGTTCATCAGCTTTATTTACTTTACTTGGCTAATGTAAATGCAAACCACCTGTATCTCTCCATGCGTACCTGGAACAAGGGAAATCCACTCATCCAAACAGTGTCACTCTGCCTAAAAGAAGTTCTGTTATCTACAGTATGCAATAAGCAGCATTATCTGTGTTACTGTCTGGCGATAGCAAATTGCAAAGCACTGTCTAGTGACTGACGTTGCTTCACAGGAGAAATGAAGTCCTGAGTGGGGCTCTAATGGGAACAAGTAACTGGGCTTTCAGAAAGGTTTATTCTGTTCTGTCAGACCTACCCCTACTGGGAAGTATTGCCAAAGGATTGCAAAATGTTTAAAAAGAAAAAAAATCTGCTACCTACCGAGTAAATTTCGTGTCCGTCTTATTCTGTCACAGAGGAACGTTTGTTACAGAGGATGTGCACTCTCCTATGACATCACGGCTCACTTCTTAAGGGTAACTAGTAGTTTAATCTTTCTCCTCCATTTCTTACACAATGCAAAGACTGAAATTGTTTGCAAGGAAACAATTTGCTGACTTTCACACTAGGACCCTGATCTGCCACTGTTACTAGAACTGGAATGTGCATTTATTTATGCAGTGGTTTTGAGAACCCAAAATAGTAACTTTGTGTTTGTGGACTTTGTATTTACATATTCTGAACTGTGGCTGTGGAAGAGGAGCGATGGATGTAAATATTGTATAGGAATTGGTGAAATGTGTGAGGGATTAGTCTACAGGTGTGGAAGTTTTATTGACATATCAGTTTTAGCTAATTTTCACAGTAGGAGAAAACTAGGTTCAGGGTAGGTTTGTGGGTATGATTTCCCTTCTGAACAATGCTGACTCCTACAGCTGGTTTTTATTAGTTGACAACATATAGGCTTGAAATGTATAAGAAAGATATATTATTATTATATTGTACTTCCACTTCTCCAGGGCCTGCTGAATGCCAGTTTGGATTATGAGGAACCAGCACAAGCGGTTAATGATGTTTTGAAAACATGTCGAACCGAGTGTCCCATTATCATTTCTTCTGCAGCGGTAAATGTTCTTAATTATATTTCCTATTTTAAGTACTGGCTCCAAAATACGATGCAAACTGTAAATTTAGCTTAAAATGTTAAGGGGCAGGGGGGTTAATGGGAGACGGGAGGGAATATTTTATTTATTGCTATTTTGGTTAATTTACAATAGGACATTAGTTACATTGTCTTGACATATATAGGTACATATCTTAACACAAAATTAACAAGATTCAGCAATGTATTGCATTTTGACCATATATTGTTATATCATTTCCTTTTTTCCCTAGAATTATTTAGACACAACCTTAACATGGGGCGGGGGGGTATGTTGTCACAATTCAGGGCAACTGCACCTGCATTTTCCCCCCGAGCATCCACTCTGAGGCATCTGGCTTCCCAGCTGTTGCCTTTTTTTCCGTCTCATTCCCTTCTGACCAGGATATTTCCAGGCTCCAGAGTTCTCTGCTTTCACCGTTATTCCCAGCAGAGACAAGCTGCCCAAGCACATCTGTTTGCTTTCTCTTCAGAGACTGATAAGAGTGATTGTCAGCTGTTGTAAGTTCTTCAAGTAGATCCAGCTGTGTATTCCACTTAGGTGTGTGCACTCCCAATGCACCACTGCAGGAGAATTTTGCCTCCCAGTACTCAGAGGCATGGCACTCATGCCTCATGGCCATAGCCCCTTCCCTAGCTATGGCCAGTTTGAGCTCTTTGCCCAAAAACAGTTCTTGAGCATGTGTTTTGAAGAGATCAGATGCCATATGGCAGTGTTTCTGATCCTATTTACCATTGTGGGTCGCATCTGATACTACCTCCTATGGCCCTGAGGATGTCACATGGGCTGCAGCTCTGTGCTGATTGGGCCGCAATCCGGCTGCGGGTTGAGAACCACTGTTATATGGGATAACTCCCCGGATTCTGTCCAAAAAGCAGCAGACCTTGCTGATGCTTATGTGTAAACTAGGGTATCCAGTGAGCACAAACCCAGAGGAAAGGGCAGAAGCCTGGTATAAAGGGGGGGACCCCATTTTATCCCTGGGAAGGAGGGTTGCTTGGAGCCCAGGCATACACGTCCCCAGAATTGATTCCTCCCTAGAAATCACTCAGACCCTCTATAGAGGAGAATGATCCAAGAAGGTGTTACCTTTGTGACTGCCCTGAGCACGTGACAAATAATGGCCCTAAAGCAGTGGGCCCCAAACTTTTTCAATTGCCCCCACCCCCGAGCCACGGTGGGGGGGGGGGGAGTGAGGAGTGACTGGGAGAGGGGGACTGCTGGTACTTTCTCCAGAGTGGTCCCTGAGTGCTCTTCCAGGCTCCAGCAGCAGTTGCTCTTCTTCCTCCTGCCCCCTTCCCTGGTGCAGAGGCTGGTTACTGCAGGTAACTGTACTTTGTATCCTGGCAGCTGGGGCAAAGCGGGGCTGAGTGGCACTCCCTCTGCACCCCCAGGAAGCTGGCCCAGGCTTGCTGTGTGCTCCCTTGAATGTTTTTCTGTGCACCGCTAGGGGGAGTATGCCCACATTTGAGGACCACTTCCCTAAATTAAAAGAAACGAAACCCACATCCATCCAATCCAGATTAATTAAGCTATCTTTAACCTAGAGGTGCCTCCAGGGCACCTCATTAAGTTGGAGGTGGACATGGAATTTAATAAAGTTGCAAGATGTAAGTGGCAAAGAATACCTAGTGTGGGGAGAGACTGGTGCCCAGATTTCTCTGGTCAGGGAAAGCATGGTCAAAAGAGAATTACATGGCATTGGGAAGATAAAAAAATTCCTAGACCTGTCACTAAGATACATTTGGAGTGGGAAGGTTTAGAGAGTATCCTAAAAGTTAGGATGTTGGATTGTGTATTCCAACGGAAATGCTGGACTTTGGCTAAGGCTGTTAAAACTGTAACCCATGGTAAAGAGGAATATGGTTCTGTGATCTCAGATGGGAATATATAAAACCATTCAGATTAACTTCTTTGGGGTAGGGAGAAGACTCTCAGGACAATAGAAAGAAAGCTGGGGGGGTGAGTGTAATTCAGTTATTCTCTATGTATCCTTCTTCACTATCCTACAAGTATAGGATTTCCGTGTCCATATCCAAGTATCTCAGTGATTGCAACATTTCTCCTGTATTGTTTTCCTCTGAAAGGTACACTTATTTTTATCCACTTTTTTTTGTGAATTTATGTGGGAACGTGTTGTGTTTAAGTAGTAAATCGGAACCCCTTGGAGGCTTTTGTAGCATGTCACTATCTAATATTCCACAGATGATTCCAGCTTTGCTTATATGATTCAGGAAGAGTGAGCTGGTAGGGGAATCTTGTTTTGTTTGTGGAAATGTTGTTAAAAGACTGGAACAGAATTGTGGGACGATAGCCTATGGTTGTGCAGGACAGGGAAGGTGGGAGAAGCGTCTGTATTTCTAATATACAGTGCAAACTTGTCTTCTGGCCAGTAGTCCAGAAACCCATAAGCACAAATAAATTATTTTTTCCCCTGTGCCTAATTCTTCAGTCAAGTTTCTATTTGCTGCTCTGGTGCTGATGTCCATGTCTGTAGCAGTTTCATGTAGTTTGTGTGCTGATTATCTCTCCAGGACAGCTAGGCCCTGAGCTGCTTAGCACACTTCCTGCTAAGGGAATGTGAGTGTACTGATGGAGAGGCACTGCCACAAAATACCTTTTTATTGATAAAGATTTAATGACCTTTGCACTGCTTCATCTTTGTGAGACACCACCTGCTTCTTTATCTACACACAGTTCAGTCAGCCCAGAACTATTCTTAAAATAAGAAAATAAAATAAATAAAAATAAACAAAAAAGAACCCCAACATTCTGATAGCCATCTGGCCAACATGGCTCACAGACTTCACCAGAGATCATTAAAAATGTAAAAAATACAAACCCTGCTTTTTAACACTATAAAAGCACCCAAAATATTACATACAAATTAGTCAGTTATCTAAAATCCCACACACTTTAAGTGTCACAGCCTTCAGAACACAGATATACCATGAAAATAGCTACAGGCATCAGCCAGAGACACTGTCCCATGTGCCTTGTGGGAATGATGGAGTAAGCAATCAGAAATATGTAACCCAGGTGGGACTGCATCATCTTCTGTATGGCTGAAGGGAGGCTGAGGAAAAAAAAAATCCCTCCTCAGAGTGACTCCTGTTGTAAGAAGCAGGAATGGGCAGCTAGTATCTTGCTGATTAACAAACACAAGACTGCAAAATTGCAAAAAAAGGTATCTTCGGGGTGTTCTAGATGCTGTCCGTCCTGGCCTACCTACCAAACGTAGCTACCGTGGTCTCACTCCCTGTGCTGCGATTGCTAACTCTCTTGGTTTCCAATGTTCTTCTAGCTGTGGTGGCCGAGGTTGGAGCCAGTGCTTTGCTCCCAGTGGAAAAGGCTGTTTGGGGCTCCACTTGCACAGGAATTGCAGAGACTGAGGAAATGCCAGAATTCTGCTACTAGGTAAGTCTGAGGAGCCTGAATATCAATCAGATTGTAGGCAGAAATGAGAATGCACTCAAGGCAATTTATCTTTCTGTGGAAAAATGAAATGTGCGAGCCAACTCTCTGAAACAGATTGCTGGACTTTCCACTGGCAGTATGACATGCTAAGGGGGACAGGAGATTTGCAGGACAGCTTTATACATAGATTCATTTGTGGAGTTTAAGGCCAGAAGGAACCATTATAATCTTAGTCTGGCCTCTTGCATAACACACGCTAGAGAATTTCTCCATTTCATCTTGGGAGAGTGCCAAGCAGTACAGGAAAATATAGGTGCTTTGTGGAATAGAATAGAAGACCAGAGTTATTGTTAGACAACAGAGACAGGAAAATAGCCTTGTGCAGTGGCGGGGAGTCAAATTCTTTACCCTTGATGTGGTGCAGCCTCTCTGATACTCCCAGTTTTCATGAATCCTCATATTGATGCTGTGCTGCACATCTGTTGACTCTCTCCCCCAAACACCACTACTCCCTCCTCTTCAGGGTACTGCAGCTTTCCTGACTTACAGCAGCAGATGGGCAGAAGTGGAGACTCATATGTTTGACACTTCTAGCTGACGGCCCTTGTAGGCAATAACTGGATGTTCCCATTCTGATAATCGTACTAGTCTTAAAAGCTAAAATAATAGATTTTTTGAGCTAGGAAGCTTGTGACTGAACCATCCCCAGATGTGACCTTTGGTCAGATGGGATTGTGGCCATACCAAAACCTTGGGCAAATGTTTTGGAGAACTGTCTATATGTAAGAACAAAAGTTGGGGGGGAAAAGAGGTCTCCCAGGCAGAAAGACTTTGTCTCTTGATCCCTTACTCTATTGTGGCCTTGAGTAAAGGCCATGATTTCTCTCCTCACTCTCACCCATGGGTATCCCTCTCCTGAATGATTACATTGTTTTCATCCCCAGCTTCCTCTCTTTAGAAGCAGAATTTTCTCTCTCTGATATACCCTGGATTTCTGCGGCCTTTCTACACTTCACTTGTCAACAGCAAGCAGCACATGGAAGAATGAGAGACGTGCTGAAGAGAGTGGGGCCTGACACAGAGCAGGCAAGACTAGACGTCTTTAACTCTTTGCAGTTCTCTGTTTGCAATTGTTCTTAAACCATTAGTAAATGTAAACTTGATTTTATTTATTTGTATCAACACTAAGAGAGAGAACTGCCCAGGGCTATCGTCTTGTCCCTGTAAACCTTGTTGTTAAATCTGCTTTCTGGGAGGGATGTGGCACTAAGTTCCTTCCTCTTCTCCCTCCACTCCCCTGGGTAAAGTTGGGTCCGATTTGTATAAATTAATATGTCGGAGTTTTCTGATAAGTGAAAAGAAGAGAGAAAACCGTTGCCCACACACTCCAAAACCAAAAGTCAGGGGAGAGTGCTGAGATGACAGCTGGGACCAGTGGGGCTGCAAGTAAGGCAGCATTGGTGAATTCTGAAAGGAATTCCAGCTTGGCCTGCTCAGCTCGGAGGTTGATGGTTGAGAAGCATATACAGGACATGAATAAGGGCACTCAGCAACGCCGAAAGGAGGAATTTTCCCATGGGTGGCTGCCATTTTGCCCGATTTACTTGGTGTCCTTAGTGCACAAGGATTCACTTTCCATGTGGAGAGGAAAAAAGAAATAGCTGCACAATCAGAGCCGTTTAGTATTTTTTCAGGGGAAAAGAGTTGCTGTTGCCCCAACTTTTTTTTTTTTTTTTTTTTTTTAAATTACAGTGTGTTCTCTCAATGCAGTGAAGTTCTTGGAGAAATCTTTTTATATTGACAACTTGCATTTCAAAATATACAACAAAATTATCCCTGTACAGGTAGTAACTTACATGAGTGGGAAATAAGCAGTCTGCCTTTTCCTGCCATTGGGTCAATGATTACTACTATTGCTATTTATGTACGCTGTGGTAGCTCTCAGAGGCCCTAGTCAGGGATGAGAGCCCTGTTACGCTGGGTACTGACCACACAGAAAATGAAAAGACACCTCCTTTCTCAGAGTTCACATTTAAACATATGGTGAAGACAAACAGGAGGAAGGACAGGGTAACAGTGCAGTGAGTGAGTATGGTTAAATGAATAGCAGTCAAAACAAAACTGTCTAGCCACTGATCTAGGGTCAAATTCTCCTCTCTTACAGCAGGATAACTGCCCTGACTTCAGTGGAGTTGCACAGGTGTAATTGTGAAAAGAATTTTTTCCACTGTGTACAGGGTTGGCATTGTGTTTGTGCAGCTAGAGAACCGTACTGTCGTGTGAAGCCTGGAGTGTGTTGTTTGGATCAATTAGCCCTGTCTAGGAATGGAACAGTGAGGGGAGTTCCATATACCTCATTCCTATTTAGTCCTGGCTTGTTAGCAAATTATTTATATTTTTCCTCATTCTATCTCTCTGCATCTGTTGGATTTCAGTGGAGTTAAAAAGTGCACCCTGCTTTTTCCCCTCCGATACCCTACTCTATAGTGTATGTAAATCCTTGACAGCTGAACCAACCAAAGATTTCTTGGAAGGAGGCCTGGGTTCCTATTTGAATAATGGCACAACTGAAAATCAGGGTTGGTCTTACCCTGATCACAAAACCACCACCCCCCGTTTTACCTGAATGGCAGAGCCCCAGAACAGGAATAATAGGCTTGTTGTACAGTAGGACTGAGTACTGCCAGAGTTGGGAGGGGTGCTTAGCATGTGCTTGCAATATGCTTTTGCTTGGGCAGTACTGTGCCTTCCACAGCTTCCTGAGTGTTGAAGATCACTTATATCTGTGGATTTGGGGAAGGCTGTCAGTTCTTTCTGATCACTGACTTTCAGTGAGCCTCATTCCTGCTGTTAAGAATTTTATGTGATTAATATGGAGTTTTGCCTTAAGAAATGGACTCTGGCTTCAAGACTTCCAGTCACTGCTACCCCCATTTCACCTGCTGTATCCACTCCCAGAGTGCTGTGCAGGCTTGGGGCCCTCTTGAGCCACAGTCTTCCTGGAAAGAATCCCATTGCTTGTAACAAACCCAGAACAGCCTTGGGACATGTTTGAGGGGCTGGCTTCATGAATGGAATGTACACATTTCAAGTCAATACAGATAGCATCAATAATATACAGCCTTTTTCACTTGTAGCTCCTAGTGTGCCTGCTGTTCTTTTCACTCATGGATCTCATCTTGACCAGATTAGCACCAAAGGTAAATCCAAATCTCTGTCTCGTTACACTGTATGGGTTTAAAAGGCTGGTTTGCCACCTCAAAATCCCTTAGGCCAACACTATTAAGCTTGATGGGATCCTGCTGCTAGAGGAGGGAGTAAGGAATGTCCCAGGCAGAGCATGATGCAAGTCCTTGCTCTCCCCTATCTTGTTCATAAGCCGAACACAGCAGCCCTCCTTTAATTATGACACCACCTTCCCCACCATTAATGTGTCTTCCTGGCTGATTCACAGTTTTCAGACCTTCCCATTCAGTGGACTTTATGCCTCACTCACCTACCTACTGCTTGAACTAATACAAATAATGCTGCTTAGCCTTTGTATAGCATTTTGCATTTATTATTGGTCACTTTCCATAGGGCATGAAATAGACACGGCACTTTACAGGAGATAATGTCCCAAAGAGGGAGCAGAATCCCTGTCCTGACAATCTAACAACTGAGACCAAACAGAGAGGTTAGGGATCATAGCAGCTGAATTACTTTGTGCAACAAGGTTTTGGGGATTTTTTTTTAAGGGAAGGGGTTTGGCAAAGGTTGATCTGAGAGGCTGTTCCAAGCAGAGGGGTGATGTGAAAGGAGTCTTGGAGACAAACTGGTCAGGAGAGAAGCATGAACGGTGGGAGAAGATGGGGTAGAGCTGGAGAATGCTGTCTGAATGCTAACTAATGCTCTGTGAAATAAGTGGTGACGTTCTCCCTTTGAAAGATGCTGAGGGGAAGTGACTTGCCCAAGACTCCGTGCTGAGAACTGTTTGGAAATGCTTTGGTCATAGGCTGGTCCTTACTGTTACTTTTTCTACAGCTTTTGATAAACTGCTGGTTACAGCATGCTTTCTGCCCTGGGCCAGGGGGATCTTGCACCTCCGGCATTTGACTGTAGAGGTGGAGGAACGCTCTATCCGTGCCTTTAGTATTACTAATCCTGGCACTGACACTGCACTTAATAAACATTCACTATTACTAGGGCAGTTCTTGGATTGAAATGTAACCACAATTCAGTAAGGGTTGTGCATGTTTTCTGAAATATACAGCAAGGGCCAGAGGTTCAAAAATCTTTGGAATGGTGCCTGGAGATCCTCGGATGCTTGGAAGAGCAAGGCATATCCTGGCTAGCTCTCTTTCACTCAGCAGAGAAAGGTGAGTAGAGCTCTCCTCCTGAACTTGTGGGAATGCAAAATTTAGTACCAGGTGCTTTAAGGGTTCACCTTTTGGGTTTGGTGAATATATCTGTCTGAAGGAGCCTCTCCACCCTGTAAGCAGTACAGAGAAAAAAGCCCTCTTTGGGGCATAAAGAAACTTTTCTGACTCTAGGTTTTGATGTGGTAACACTTTGACTTCTACCAGCTGCTGTGTCGAGGGGAGCCCAGTGAAGGGTTGCTATTCACCGAATGTAACAAATTGCTGTTTAGACTCCAAACAGTTTAAACCTTACAGTAGCTGACAATCAGTATGAATGTTACACAAATTTACTGTGCCACCTGCTAGAGACAGGCTTGAAAACCATCAAGCACTCCTCCGCAGGAGTGACTTGATCCAAACTTCAGATTATGCACTGTCCCCAGCAGTTGCCTGGAAGGAACTATGCCCAGCATCTGCACTGCCGTAGAAGTACCTGGAGAGACCCAATGATGATCTAAGACATTTTACCCTTCTCCTGTCTTTGGATATTGCAGGCCGTGGCCCTTATCAAATTCTACATAGTGCGGCCTCAGACCAATACGTCAGCCTGTTACCTATTGCATTCTACAGGTAACAACAAAAAATGTGAAGGGAATTGTTTATGGGAGAAGAAAGTGGTTGGCTGCTCAGATGCCCATTTCTAAGCAATTCTATACATGTTCTGTGATTGAGTCGAGCTTAGACAAATGTGGATGCAGGGAGAGAATCCCTAATGGGGATAATGTGATAGAAAAGTTTGATTGCCGTGAGTTTGGGATGGCTGTATTACTCCAGAGCAGATATACCCCACCCAACATGGCTGGGATGGCCACTTCAGGTGTAGCCAGTGTCTTATGGGTGAAACAAACTGGTAACTTGCAAAGCTAAGAACACTTTGTAACCCTCTGAAAGCCAATGCTACTTCTGTTTGATAGTCCATGAAAGCTTTCCCTGCTCCCCAGGACCTTCTTGCAATCATACTGTTTTCATCAACTCAGCAGAACTATGATTTCCAGACGGTGTGATTCCATCTTCTCTTGCTAGAAGTGTCCATTCACACTTCCCTGTGTTCCAAGGGTGGGAGTAGTGTCCAGTGCTGAATACAGCAAGTCTGATAGCGAAATTCCACGTGAGGTGGTGAAAATGCTGGTTGCACCTTTGTCCCTAACGTGTTTAAAGATGTATGGTGAGATGCTGTTGAGGGGCTGCTTCTTGCACTGTACTCATTCTATATTTTGTGCGATTCCCTCTAGCCTTACCCCCTGCTTTCACCAAAACCTACTTAACCGAGAGCAAACCTTCCTTTACGTTGCTGTTGACATGTATACCCAGCTGCTTCGACTCTACATAGAAGGGGAGAATCCTCAGAGATCAGATCATGGGGGACAAAGCCTACACAGCGTGAAGCATGTGAGTGGTGGTCATTCTCTTCTCTTACCTAACTGAAATTTACTTTGAAAGCCTCCTAGCCACAATACCATTTATTCTCTTGCCTGTACAAAGTATATTTACTTTTTGAAATGGCTGACATACCATTGCTACTTATACAGTACCTAACCCAGTGGGGCTCTGATATTGCTTAAGGCCTGGAGGTGCCAAAGTCACACAAATTATTGTTGGTGTGGCATAAAAGAGTGATCAAGTTGGAGTGCCATCATAAAATAGATATGCCCATTAACCTTGCTATTAGGACTTTAGAGTGCACTTTAATTTTACACATGGTGAAGTTATGTACCTAATCTGTAACTAAGATAAACTGAAGTACCTAAGCCACTTGTAAAAGTCAACACTCTTTTAATAGAGATGAAAGTGAGGATTTCAAGTGACTTTGCTTTTTGTCCTGAACCTGATGTCTTTTCACTAGGTGGATTCTTTAGAGGTGATAACTAAGGCTCGTCGATTTCTGCTACATTCAATTGCACGGTGCCCTAAAAAGAGCTTTTTACATATACAACAGGTATGCTAAGTCTACCTCCTTTTCACTTTTATCAAGCCACTGTAAGCTCCTGCCTAGCCTTCATTTGGTGTCAGCATGCATGCAGCCCTCAGTCTTTTTTGCAAGACTAATCATGAACTAGTGCTGTCCACAAACCATACAGCATTTAAATGCCCCTTTCATAGTACTTTTCTGTACACCTCTACCACAATATAATGCAAATTGGGATATAATGCAGTAAAGCAGCGCTCGGGGGGGGGGGGAGGCTGCACGCTCCAGAGGATCAAAGCAAGTTCGATATAACACAGTAAGATTTTTTGGCTCCCGAGGACAGCGTTATAGCAGGGTAGAGGTGTAGTACAGATCCACTGTTTGTGTGGAGTCGGCTGTTCCATGACCCCAAACCATGCTGTCTCTTCTCTAGCTGAGACATTTTGGGAAGTTTTACTGCTTCTTCAAAGCAAGCTAAGATCAGCACCAACTCAGCCTGCCTGTTTACAGTAATGGGCCTCTAATACCAGTTGCTTTCTTTTTCCTCCTAGTTACAGAATCCCTGTGAAGAGTTTGACCCAGAGGTGAAAGCTGCCCTCTTCCATTCCTCGAAGCCCACTGTAGCTGAGGATTTCTATGATGAACCTGTCCTCTTCTGAGTGATATTGGTAGCCCAGCAAGGGCAGCAGAGAGAGATGTGTCTAACTCTGCAGCTGCAGACAGTGTTTACTAAGTTTTTCCTGTCAATCCATTTCTTTGGATTCCACAAAAGTTATCAGCTGTTCTCCATCTTTGTAACCAGGACTACTTGATTCAAATTACTTTGTAAATAATTTATTACAAGCAAAACCTTGAAGCTCTTGTTAATAAAGTAGGTTAAATTTTTTACTTTAGACTTGCTTGGGGAATTGTAATTTTAAAAAAAGCCTAGTTTTAAGTCACTCCACTGTGCCATATAACTGTAGACCCATCTGAATAGGAACTACATACATACCTGCAGTTTATGCAACTACTGAACTGATGTGGTACAACTTGGTTTCTATCACCACATGGGGGAGTGTAGAACATCCAGTTCCTTTACATTTGATGGAGACTGTTTAGTACAACACTGCTGAATTTGATCTAAGCATGGAGAATCACAGCACAGTAAAAGCTTTTTTTTTTTTCTTTTGAGCAAGCTGAAGCTATTTCCACTGAGGTGGGTTTTTTCTTGAGAATCTATTAAAATGTATATTAAAAATCCCCACTGCTGAATGGTTTATACAAGGCAGGATCAGTACGCACCTCCAGCAGCCCTTCAAGTAGGCTCCTGTTGTGCAGTCTGTTCTGGTTTTACAGCCTGGCTTTCCACAGTCCCTGAAGGATTCAACATGAGAATCTGCTCAGGCTCCAGTGGCTTGGCTTTGTCCTGAGTCTGGGTCAGAGGGTGCACCATGGACATGTGAACATTAAGGTTATGGGCCTTCTCAAAACGCTTTCCACACTGGTCACAGGCAAACTCCAGCTCAGTCTCAGCTTTGTGTTTGGTCATGTGATATTTGAGAGACGCTCGCTGCCTGCACTGGAAACCACAGATTTCACATCTGGAAAGCAAAACACAATTAGAGCAAGGCTACAGTGGCCCCAGCTACAGGTAAGGATGTCAGTAATTCATCACTAGTAAGAAACTAGGGTAACACCTTACTGAACAACAAGGCTTCGACTGGAGATTGTTTTTAATACGCTCTCCTGTTCCTGCACAGCAATTATCTGGGTAAATGGGGTTAGGAATATGAATAAGATTGGTGACAGCTAATATATTTCAGCACTTCAATGGAACATCTCTTGTGCATAGGGCAGGGAAGCTACTGGAGCAGCGCAGTACAAGAAATGCTAAGCTACTGAAGGCCTCTCATTCATAGATTCCAAGGCCAGAAGGGACCACAGTGATATAACACAGGACATAGAACTTCCCCATAACTCCTACAATATCTTTTAGAAAAACATCCACCCTTGATTTAGAAAGTAGCGGTAATGGAGAATCCACCACAACCCTGGGTAAACTTCCATGGCGAAATACCCTCACTGTGAGGAACATACACCTTATTTCCAGACTGGAAATCTGACAATGCCTTGAAGTTGTACCTTGCTCTGTGAGATTGGAGATTGAAGAGGCCATTACTAAATATTTGTTCCCCATGTAGATTATAATCAAGTCATCCTTAACCTGCTCTTTGTTAAACTAAACAGACTGACTCACAACCCAATCACTTCTAATCCATTACTCATTTGCAGGGGTCTCCAATTTATCAACATGCTTTTTGAACTGTGGACAGCAGAACTGGGCACAGGATTCCAGCAGCACTTGCACCAGTGCCAACTAGAGGTAGAATAACCTCTCTACTTCCATTTATTTCCCTGTTTATACATCCCAGGATCACATTTAGCTCTTTTGGTCACAGTGGGCACTCATGTTCAGCTGATTATCCACTACACCCCACCGATCTTTTTCAGAGTCCTTGCTTCCCAGGACAGAGTCCCCTAGCCTGTAAGAATGGCCTACATTTGTTCCCAGATGTATATGTTTATATCTATTTTAAAATGCATATTGTTTGCACCCATTTTACCAAACAATCCAGATTGCTCTGAATCAGTGACCTCCTCATTATTTACTAATTCCCCAGTTTTTGCATCTACTGGGAGCTGAGGCAACGCAAATTAGAAAGCTTGAGAGTAAGCCTGCAAAGGGAGCGCACTGGGGTGGAGCTAAAAGGAGTCCTGGAAGCAGATAAGTCGAGCTAGTTTGACCAGTAAAGGGAGACTCACACTTGGTCAGGATCATGATTAGTTACAAACCCAATGTACAACTAGGAAATGTCTCCCTTAGTTACATCACCTCCCTGCTGGTACGCTAAGAGGGCAGAGAAATCCCTACACTTCCTAGCATAGGCAGCAGGTCCACCAGGACCCTGTTTTCCAGACACTACAGGACTTCATCCAGCACACCAGGCCCCAGCTTATTGGAACTTTTCTGAACCTGACTTCAGAAAAATGTGTCTTTAAATGAATGCCTTATCCTGGCTTTCAGAAACATGACTGCTACCTAATCCTCCTCAGCTTCCAAACTGAATTTTCTGATGAAAATGCCAACATCTTACAGTGAGACTCTTAGATGGGGCCTTTTTCTAAACAACATTTAACTATACACACCAATACTTTGCTACTCTGACTAGTGGAAGGAAATCATACAGATTCCCCAGCACAGTTTTCAGTATTCTTTAATCAAAGTGCTGTAGGGTTTAGGAAGACTGAATAAATAGGTCATACACACTTTAAGAAGCTAATAGGGCTTCATATTTTAAAGGGGGTCTACCTGGTGACCCTGTCTATTCATTTACTTTATTACACCACTAGGATGTGCATAAGGCCAAAGTGCACTTACTGGAGAGGCTTTGCTCCTGAATGGCGCATCTGATGGACTGAGAGGTGTTTGCGTTGTTTGAAGGTCTGCCCACATTCATCACAGATATAGTTCCGTACCTCTGCAGGGAGAACAGAGCTGGTGAAGGAGTCATTGGCACTGTTGACACCTTAGCACCTCAAACATTGATACACACAAGCCCATGCTTACCAGAATCAATTTAAGCTAAACCATGAAGTTCCTTCACTAGCACCTGATGTGGGAAGTAGCTCAAATCCTCCCAAAAGAGAGCATAGCCTGGAGGCCTATCAGTACCAAAGAAACAGTAGAAAGGAGGGGAAGGGGGTCTTAAGCAAATACCACAGTGATAGGGCAGTTTCATACCCAACACAAGGTCTTGGCACAGTGAAGTCATCATCTTGTTCTTGCATAACACCCTCCCTTCGGTTGTGAGCAGCCACTGTCAGCAGGAAGTACCTGTATGAATGAGTTTCACATGGCGCTGTAGGTACCGATCAATCATGAACACCTTGTTGCAGCCAGGGTGGGGACAAGGCCTCTCCCGCACTTCTTCATGATGCTCCTTTATGTGTTTCTAAAAATAAGGATTGGAGACAGGAGCCTCTTTACCCTACTAGGGGTCAGAAGTTAGTTCACGTAGCACAAGCCAGAAGACTCAATGGAAAAAGCCAGCAGTACACAGCACATCTAGTTCACTATGTGAAATGACTCAAGCTTGCATCCAAGCCTGCAAGTCCAGCCTTCTGTAGGACTTTAATAGAACATTGTTAAACTTTCTCTCCAACATTAGGCACCAAGCAGCCCATTAGCCTGCAGCGCTTCCAAAAGGGCTCCCCACCAAGGCAATGGCGGAATCTCAGGAGAAGGTGAAGCACAGCATGAGTTGGGAAGAGACCAGTTCCTCTTTCCACTTGGAATGGAACAAAGACCTCAGACTACACAGGTCACAGGCTGAACTGTTCACTTTGACCCATCCCCATCCTTCAAGAGAAGGAAAAAGGAATGTCCAGATACCATTCTTAATTGTCTACTTGCATGAAAGGTGACTTGTCCCCTTTAATAGCTCTCAGCACCTACACTGGAAATAAGTCACATGTTAATTCTTAATTTACCTTCATGCCATCGGCCCCTCTGTACACAGCTGTGCACCCCTGGTAAGGACACTTGTAGATGGTAGGCAGCTCCTCCCTGAAAAGCAGAGAATTACTGCAGTGAGATTGTGCTAATCTCAGAGAGTCTCTCATCTCCTTGCTCAGATCACTTACCTTTCACATTTGATCTTTTTTTTCCAGCCTGGCTTGGGTCCTGGCTTCTTTCTTATTTTGGGCTCTTCGGCCTTCTTTGCTTCTTTATTTTCACTCTTTTTGTTGGACCCCCTAAGGCAAAGAACAACAATGTAAAGAGATGAATGAGTGTTTGATATTTCATTTGTATTTAATTCAAGTCTAATTTCACCTGAAATGGCCCAGCTAGCTCAGCTGTTTAACCAGAGAGTAGCACAGCAAAGGGCTGGAGACACACAGGTGGAGGAGGAATGCAGCCCCTGATAGATCACATTCACCTGTTCAGTGAACCATTCTACTGAGGCACCGTAAATCACATCTCTAGGTGCCAACAGGTTAGGAAGGGAGTGAGGGAGATGTGGAGATCTTGAGTTCTGGGTCATGTGAGAGCAGCAACAACAACAAAAAGAAACCACCTTCCCTGGGTTGGCCTCCTCCATCCCCAAAAAAACCCAAAGAAGTGGGTCAGGGGACACTGATGCTAATGTCTAGGCTATACCTATTCTGTGGATAAAGAACCAAGTTGTGTTAAAAAAGCAAAGTAAAAAAAGCCCCTTACTTCTTTTCTGGATAAGGCTCAAAGGAGTCATCTGAAGATTGCATGGTTCTCTTATCATTCTCATCTTCACTCAGGAAGTCTCTGAGAAAGAGAAGAAACTTTATAATACATGGTTTGGATGAAACCTCAGCACTAACACTCCAATTTGCAGATTACTTTAGCAGTCGTCAATATTTGTTTTTTAATCTCCTGCACAAAGTCTCTTCCCACATCATCTCTTAAAGCAAGAAAAAAAAAACACCCCAAGGAACACTTGAAACTGCAAAATCTACTTCTTTGGAGATTACAGCCAGCAAGAATAAATTGAGGATTGTAATGAGAAAAAAGTCTGGCCATGCAGTTAAAGAGATGTACTGGAAGTTGTCAGAGTGGACTTGTCACAACCAACCTCTGCAATAGAACAGGCAATTCTGCAGAGCAAGAACGTAATACAGTTGTTCTGACAGTTACTCTGCAGCTCATTCCACATTCTCCTAACAGCAGCCAACAGGCTTGGGCTTTTTATCCTAGCTATAGAAACAAACAATTCTGGGGTCAAGAAGGAGACACCACAACATTCTAGTATCTTCTAGGTAACATTTTTCAGGCGCTCAGCGACACTTTTGAATTACACTTTGACCCAGAACTACTATGCTATATGGTCGCTCATTTAGGAGTTTCACTTTAGACATCCTCTTGGGAATCTTGGCCTAATTTTCTTCCACTGTTATGAGGGGTTATGATGATCTCAAAAACTGACAGGCCTTAAGTGTCCTTTACTGCCACTCAGCAAGTTCCCATCAAACACGCTCCTTTTGTAAGTAAAGACAAGATTTTGCTAAGTGCAGTCTGATATCTGACAACCAAGATGGATTCTCCTTTAGATATCCACACCAGTGGCTATTCTGGAATCCAGACTCTCAGCAGCTAGAAATGAGAATGAATTATGAGACAGAATAGAAGCTATATGGGCCTGCAGGGCTGGCAACCATCTCACCAGACCTAGCACAGGGCTGGGCAATACCAAACCGCGTGCTTGAAAGACACAGCTCTGCTGGGAAACTTTTTCAGAAGCTGCTAAAACATCTATCAGGGATTCCAAATGCTATTTAAACAAAAACGGGACACAATTAGGAAAAAGGAATCCAGGGTGTCAGCTCAGTGAACTTTTATCAAGCTCAGTACAAAGAAACCAGTCCCTGTCAGATGCTGGGTCCAAGGGAGGAAGGGGTTTCACGTGACCAGGTCACACTGGAGAATGAGATTCCCCTCGGCTGATCATTTTCATGCTTGCAAAGTACATTTAGGCTATTTTAAACCCACTCTTCTCTCACCCCTCAGAAAGGTCACTGAACTCGTCTTTTACCCGCTCATCCGACGTTGAAGACAGAACCTGCTTCCCACTCAACTGTCCTAGAAAATAAAGGAGAACACTGTGTATTACAAACAAAAAGCAGCTAAAAGAAGCCAGCAAACGTTGGAGAATTCACTCTCAGCGGCTGGCTGCATACGCTCTCTGAGGATGGGTTAACCACATGTCTGACCCCAGGACTTCATAAGACCTGGGGCCTTCATCTCCTATACTCCAGGAACTGTTGCCCCAATGCTCATGTAAACACTCTTGATTATGACCCATACCAGTTTCTGATTTGTGGTTGTAATATATCTGAGACTAAGCATCTTTCAATTACGTTTCCTCTCGTTAGCCCCAGGAAGTCTCACTCACACCTTTTTCAGATGCATGATCCAGAAAACAAGGTGGAGTCACCCAAGCCCACCTATTTAAAGTCAGGAGATAATCCCCAGTGGTGTCACACATCACCTTGAGAAGGGATAAGAGATGAAGGTGCCAAATCAGGCCTGCAGGGTGAATGGAAGCAGCTCTCTAAGTACTTACTGGTCCACTGCTGGGATAATGCTGGAAAGTTTCCCGTGAATGACTGAGGGCAGTGACCAGGCTCTCCCTGGTTCCTCACACACCTGCTGTGGTGCTGGAGAGGAAGGAGGCAAGGCCATCCACCCAGCAGCTCAGAGACACACCTTGTATTTATTAACAATTAGGGAAACTCTGGTAGCGCAGCATAGGAGCGAAGAGCTAACAACTGCACTGCATTGTCCAGCCCCCTGCACAAATGTTTCTCTCTGAAATGTCAGCACACGCCACATGGAACAGCCTGGGAAACACATCCAGAGAGCTCCCAGAGCGAAGAGGAGCAGTCCAGTCCCCCCCAGCCATGGCCCATTTCGCTACTTGGCACTTTTCATCATGAATCTCCACTGGGGCGGAAGCAGGTCTCATCCCCATCAACAGACGGGGAAACTTGGGCACAAAGAGGCAAACTGACTTGCTCAAGGTCACAGAGCAAGTCCATGGCCAAGCCACGATTTGAATCCACATGCTTCTGGGCCCCAGCCCTGTGCTCAGAGCCCAACTTCCGTGGTTAATTTTTAAATATGCTTCCTTTCTGCAAAGCTCGGTTTCTAACATCAACCTGGACTGAGTCCTAGGTGCTTTTGATTGCGGTCTATGCCATCCTGAAGGACCACTCATCCCGGAGGTGACAGCACAGTCAGAAAGTTCTGCATGGACCCAGCCTTGGAGTCTGGGGAAAAGGGCCTTCACCTGTCCCCATACAGTTGGAGGTCACTTTTTAGGCAAAACTCTTACCTGGGGCACTGCTCAGTGGAGAGGCTGACTGGGGCAGACTTTTCTCCTGTAAAGAGACTGGACTGTCCTCTTGTGAATGAGATGAATTCCTGCTCTGTGGCAACTGATTCTCAGCACCTAGCGGCTCCGATGTGGTCCCTTTGTTTACTGGCTGCTTGCATGTGCCAGTCCTTGCTGGAGTAAGCTGGGGCCTGGGAGCAGAGGCAGCCCCCGCATTGTCTGCACTTGCCCCATTGTCAGTCAAACGCTGTGCTGCGCCCTTGTTCCATTCCCATGTAACGGACAAGGCATTATCGACTAGCACCGTGCTGCAATCAGAATCTGTATCCATAACATAGTCATGCCCATTTCCACAGCCCCACACGGCTCGAATTATCCCACAGTACTCGGAAGATAACACACTCTGCAGGCTTGGCACAGACTGGCAGTTCCCTGCATGGTTGTGGGTCCACATAACCAAATTATTCAGGCACTGGGGGCTGGATGTGATCAGATCTACTGTTCAAAGGGGAAAGAAGAGCATGCAAGCAGTTAGTTACTTCAGCAGTACCAGGCTGTTGAACGGTGCTTATCCCCACTTACGTAGCATGGTGATAAGTTGTTTTGCTATCTATCTGGCTCTGTATACCATGCCCAACAGCTAAGCTGAACCATTTAAAAACACCCGAAACGTGTGGCTGTAAAACATGCAGAGTTGATGGAGGAGCTCAGGCAGGCAGAGGACCCAAAATTACTTTTTAAAAGAACGCATCTACTGGAATTTAACAGACTGTTTTTAAAAAATAACCTGATAAATTGGGACTACTACAAAGCTGTTTTCTGCCACTCCGCTGGGTTTGAGGGACTTTTGGGCAGGCCCAAGAACGTGACCAGATATACTCAGTCCCAGCCCTCTTCCTCTCTGTGTGCCCTGCTGCCTCTTCAGCTGATGCCACTACTAAACCCCCTTGTGTGGACCCTGCGAGGGGAGCAAACCCATCCCAGAGCAGGGCAGACGTCTGATGTCCTCGTCTAGTGAATGACACAGGACCATGATGAAGTGACACTGAATAGACACACAGAACTGTCAAATGCACTAAAGGAACAAACTGAAGGGAACTTCTTTAAATGACCAGATTTCAAGTTAGTGGCGTCTCATCTGAGTGTTCAGTTGAAAACCTCAAACTCTGACAGTATCACAGAACAAACAAACAAAATAGTTCCAAATAACTCTGTACTGCACTTACCCAAACAGGGGGCTTCTGCATCTGGCTGTGGCTGCACATCACTGTTCCTACACACAAAACAAAGCAGCACATGAAGAATCTCTTCCAGGAAGACAGGAAACCAGGAACACAGTAGCAGCTAGAGACAGGGCAGTAACAAAACTAATGCATCTAAATGTGGCAGTAGCAGATAAGAGCACATGCTGTCTACAAAGAAAGCAGATTCAGCCATTAGCTGTTTACAGCTGCTAAAAATACATCCTGTCCTGGGAGTTCAGTGCCCGGAAATTCCACAAGTAAACTAACATGTACAAATATACAGAAATTTATGACTTGAAAAATGAACAAGAATAAAAAAACCTCAACACATACTTTCCTTTTGACTTTATATGGCCTGTGGGAGATGCATTCACCCTCTGAATAAACGTCTTGAGGATGCTGCGACATTTGTAAAACTGTGCATGGCATTTCTTGCAGACATATTGCGGGAGAGCAGGATCCTGCCGGACTGCTACTCTGACCAGTCGCTGGAAATCGGTGAAGAACACTTGATCCACACGTCGTTGCTTCTCTGAGTTCTCTCCCGTTACAGGAACCTTCCCAAAAGCATTCCGCAAGCTCCGGGAGGAAAACTTCCCATGGCAGAGCCGGCAATATCCTGTGCTCAGGGCTCTACCAATTCCTAAGGAAGGACGAAAATAAGTCAGTTCTTACAAATATACAGGGACTGTCGTGTGTTTGTACAGCACCTAACACAACGGGCCAGACAGTTGTGGCCCTTACGCGTTACCACAGTACAAATTTTACACAATGACTTCACGCTAAGGTAGTGCATTGCCTTAAAAGAGTCTTGGGTGCAGAGCAACCAGGGCACTCCTTCACTCCAGCCCAAGATCAAGGTGATCATGTGGGAGGCATGCCTGAGGAGTTAAAGAAACACCTGCCTTTGAGAAGCCAGCAACTGTTGCTGTGTAAACCTGTGCTCAGGACAAGAAAGGGCACCAGTGAAATGGGATTAAGCAGCATGAGGGGACACAAACCTCTCCTCACAAGGGATTACTTCAAAGTAACACACCCCGCCCACCCAAGGACTGAGCAGCCTGCCAGCCCAGCATCAGGCTGGAGTGTGGCTCTTTGACCCTCTCATGGCAGCCCACTGCTCTCCTGCTGAACTACCCTGTACAGAGGATTTCAGTTCTGCCCCTACACAAAGTGACAGTTACTACCTGGCAGCTGCAGTGACACGTCCCTCCCAAAAACTGACCCCTCTAAGGGCTGGGTGACTGCAGCGCCACTGTATGCACTTATACCCCAGCTGAATACAGACCACAGATGACCCCTGTCCAAGCGAGGGAACACTGAAGAGATTTCTGTCCACTGACCCTAAAGCACTGGCCTCTGAGAAGCCAGTGCACCATTTCAAATCATACAGCATCACCATGTGCAGCACCCAGCGTGCAGAGAAACCAAGCACTCAGCCAGGACCTAGCCACCTTGGGTTAAAATTAATAGCTGTGCTTAGCCCATGTGACATGTCAACAATGTCAGTGTCCAGAACAGTATTAACAGCATTTGTGGAAAACTGGGTTCCTGTCAATACCAGGGAATCCAAGCAGTAACCTAGGCCCTTCCCCTCACCCATGCCCACAGTGAAGAGCTGACTGCCTGGACCTGCACAATTCTCTGCAGTTGAGGAGTGGCACATGGTAGTAAAAACCCTCCCTGCTCAATTCGCAGTTTCTTTACAGGCACGAGAAAGCTCAGACACTACTGCTGGCTTTTGGGCTTTGATAGGGTTTTATCACTAGTTATATTACAAATGTTGCAACTTGAATTCATGTGTAACTGTCTTAGCTTTGAAAAAAATGTTTCCTCTTCAAACAAACAATGTAGCTGTTTCAAGTACAACTCTCAATGCGCAAAAATATACACAAGTTAATACAGAATGCGTGCATTCTCAAAGGCCAATGGTCTGGCGTCCAGTACTCTGGTACTTCAGAACAACCCTCCCTCTCTTCCGCACACTTAGCACAGTGCACTGGCAAGGAGAGATTGTACTTCCTGACTGTAGCAATGACCAGCTCCTGCCTGGAAGCATGGCAATGGTAACGCTTGTAAGGTGTATCCTCACTCAGGTAGCTGCCAGCAGAAAGCTTTCATGGCTATCGTATAATGGGTAGGGGGTATCTTAAAATGCTGACAGGTTGAGACCATCTGTGCCCCAACATGCTCATTTTATTCTGTCACAAAGAAAGAGCCTGCAGGAAGTTAAGGCTACACCATTTCCTTTGAACAGACAACTTCCTAATTTTTCAGTGGATTTTGAATCCCACGATCTGGAACACTCATAGAAGATCTCCCCGTTTTTCTCTCTTCTTTCACTAGGGCGTGTCACCCTGCCAGCGGATAAACACCTCAACCATCTTCTCAGACGGGTACCCTGGGTGCTGGTGTCAGACACAGAGCTGCTCCCCCTAGTCCCCCGGACAGTGAGATGACCTTCTATTCAACAAAACAGGCTCTGGGGCCACCCCCCATACAGGTTAAATCCCAGCCCCTCTCGTGGGAGGAGAAGTGACAGGTGAGGGGCTGCCTGCCACTTTCCGTACTACTTCGGGGCCGGATTTATAGTCACTCGCAGCTTCTCCCCGCTACCAGAAACCGCATTTCCTGCGCTACCGAAGGTCGGCCCAGCGGCCCCGGACTCTGGCAAGGCCCCAGCAGCGGGTTTGCGGCTCCCCCAGCCAGAGAGCTCCCCCCTCGGTCTCTTTCCCGGGCCCTGGAGGCCAGCTGGCCCTCGCTCTGGCGGCCCGGGACCCCGCCCTGTTAGCGGGGGTGTGCGGGGGACTCCGGCCCGGCCCACGCGAAGCCCCCCCTGCCCCCCGGCTCCCCGGGCCAAGGGCCCCGACAGGCTCTGGGCGGGGCGGCTCGTCTGGGCTCCGCCGAGGGGCTCGGGGACCACTGCCGCGGGGGGGGGGGGCAGGGCTCGGGCCGGGGGGGGCCGGGTCCGGGGGGGGCCGGGTTCAGGTCCGGTCCCTGCCCCCCCCCGACACCCACCTGCCTCCTCGGCGCCGCCCTCCGGCTCGTGCTGCGCCGCGCGGCCCCGCCGCCCGCTCCCCGCGCGGGGCTCCGGCCTGCGCCCGCCGGCGAGGGACAGGAACCGGCCGCGCCGATCCCGCTTCATCGCCGCCGCCCAGGGCCCGCTGCGGGCGCCTCCCGCCTCGGCGCTGGGGCTGGCGGGGCACAGCGCCCCCTGGCGGCCCGGAGGAGCCGAGCGCAGCCGAACCCCCACATCGCTCCCAGCCCGGGCTCCGCCTCAGCCACCCACGCGTGTCACGGCCGCGCCCCCCACCTATCCGCGTGCCGCCAGCCGGGGGGGGGGTGCATTTGGGAGCGTATTTCTGCAGCCCCGAGGGCTAGAGATTTCTGCCTAAGAGAACGTGGATTCTGCGGAATTGGAGTGTGCCACGCTAGCCCCACGCAGGCTGATGCCACCCGTGGGCCAGGGATTTGAACTGGCTTGTGCTATAGCGGGGGAGCGCCCACGGCATGCTGGGCTCGGTCTGGCCTTTCTTTCACTCCCAAACCTAATCAGACCCTTCCGCTCACATTCCTTCCCCCAGCCGGCTGTCCTGTCCTGCGTGGAGGGGCGTTCCCCTGAGCCCGCCTTCTCCCCTGTACAACCCCTTCCTCCCTCAGTATTAGCTGCAGCGCCGGGCCCCCGGCCTCCCTTCAGGCTGGAAAGGTGGCCAGCTTTACCCACCTGTCTCCAGCACAGGCCAGTGGCCAGACCTCTGTCCACGCCCTGAGGCAGGGACCAGCCCCACTCGTTTGCCTGAGGTGCCCAACGCACTCTTGCAAAGAACCAAAGGAGCGGGGTGGATTTAACACTATTTTTTCGGATGGTCTTTGAATTAACAAAAGGCATTATGGGCTGGTGTGTAGGCACTGGGGCTGCTGGGGAGATCCGGGTTCTTGTCCTGGCTCTGCTGCAGACTCGTGATTTTGCGCGAGTCCTTCCACGGATCCATGCCTCAGTTTCCCCTCTTGCAGAACGGGGCTCAGCATAGGCCACTCCCCTATGGGGCGGAGGAGGGCTGCACGGATAAGCCCACTGTTATCTGTGAGGTGCTCGGGCACGGCGAAGACGGCTCCCCGGGGGGAGCCAGAGCAACCAGGGAGAGCTGGCGGGAACGGGTCCCCGAGGGGCCAGCCCGGCTGGTACAGCTCAGACCAGCACGGCTGGGCTCCAGCCCGGCCGCTCCGCGCTAGCTGCCCGCAGATGTGCCCGGCGCTGCACGAATCAGCCCGGCCGCCGCGAGCCCCCCTCCCGGCCGGGTGGAGACGTCACTGAGCCTGCGCAGTAGCAGCATGGTCCCTGCTTGCAGCTGCGGCTCAACCCCTGTCACGGCCCGGTGGGCTCCGAGCGCGGAGGGACCCGGCCCGGCCCCGGCCCCGGCCCCGGCCCGCTATGGCCGCCGGCGGGGACGGGGCGGCGAAGCCGCTGCAAACCGCCATGAAGCTGGCGGCCGGGGCGATCGAGCTGGACACCAGGAACCGGCCGCAGGTGAGCTGGGCCCGGCGGCGCGTCCCGTGTCCCGTGCGTGGGCCGCGAGGTGCCCCGCGTGGGAGGGGCCTTGTGCTCAGCGCTGGCGCGCAGCTGGGGGCAGCCTCGCGTGCTCGGGGGGGCGCTGGTCCACGCCCCCCAGTGCCCAGGATGGAGGCGGGGATGTGTCGGGCCGGGGCCCGCTGCTGGGGGCCGGGGACAGCAGCCCCTGGGACGGGGCCCACGACACAGGGCGGGATTGCGCGGGGGCGCTGGGCTGGGCTTTCCCTTCCGGGCAGGGGGAGGGCGCCTGGGCCTGCTTGTGTTGGCGGCGCCGAGTGGGGCAGGGCCATAGGCTCCTACAACAGCCCCTAGCTGGTGACCCCTCCCTGGCGGGGGGGGGGGTGCATCCAGCCCAGTATCCAGGGCTCCCCCAGTGCACTGCCTTACCAGAGTCTTGGGCTCCTAGGTGTTACCCCAGTACAGATGTTCCACAATGACTTCCCTGTAAGGCAGAGCAACTAGGGCACCCCTTCCCTCCAGCCCCACATCAAGGTAATCTCGGGGGAGGCATGGCCTGGGGCCTGCCATCCTCTCCCACGCCCAGCTGCAGCCTGCACAGAGCCCTGGGCACTCGCTGGGTCTCTGTGTTAGTCTGTACAGGGCGTGCAGATAGACGACGGAATAGGATGCTGGACTCACGTGACCCCCAGGTTCCACACCACACAGAGCCTTCCATTTGCTGGGGGGGCTGGGAGCATCCCACACTGGGGGTCAGTTTCTCCAGGAGGAATTGGAAGGCCTTTTCAGCACTCGTTATCCAGGGCCCCCATGTGAACCCGCTGCAGCATCTGCAGCTCAGCGTCTCTCTGGTGCCCGCTGCAGGATGCGGTGTGCTCCTGGTGCAAGAAGTGACCATGCGAGGGTCTCTAGGAGCTGGGGGGAGGGGAGGTGAAGCCTTAGATTCCACAGTGGTGGTGCTGTACAGAACCCTGCAAGACCGAGGTGAGGCGACTTGCCACCTCCCCCAGTCTCTCTCCCAAAGGAAGCCCCCAGAGCGCTCTCTGGGTTCCTCTGTTGTGCTTCAGCTGAGAGTTCAGCTGCCGAGTGGGTCAAGGCTGCAGGTTCCGTGGCTCTGATTTCTGGGTGAATGGGTGGGCGGATGGTGCTTGGTAAAGGGGAACTTGGTGAACCAGCTGCTCCTGAGCCCCCATTCTCTGTCCCTTCTGCTGGATAGGAGGCCTACATGGAGTACCTGAAGAGCATCAGCTACATTTCCCAGGCCCTGCTGGAGGAAGCAGCAACAGCGAAAGGTACAAAACAGCTTTGTGTTATTTTCTCCCATCCCCCGAAGGGTGGGTCACTGCCTAGTTACCTCCCTGGACGCACCCCCGGATAGTTGGGGGGAGTCTCCAGAGATTAAAAGCTGAAATGCCACGAGAACCCCCAGCCTGGGATTCTGCCTCAGCAGGGGCGGGGCTCTGTGGCTTAACCCGCAGTTCAGATCTTTGGGCCTTAGGGGTTATTTTGATTGTTTAATTACTGTAAAAGTGAGCTGTGTGAGGAGTGCTGCACAACTCACTAATGAAATACAGCCACGCTGGGACAGCTCTCTGGCACCCAGTAGCTGTCTCCGTGCTCCAGTCCCAGCTGTCTTCGTTCCTCCAGCCCCCTAGAAGGTGGCAGGGATTGTGTGGGGGTGGGCAGCGGATGATGTACAGTCACGTACCTGGCGGTGTTGCTCTCTACCCACGTGCATGCAGGAGAGCCCTTGGTAGAAGGGAACTGCTGACTGAAAATTCCCACTAGCAGGCAGTGTCCAGCAAAAATTTCCAACAGTAACCAACAGACTTGCCACTTCCATGGTGAAAAGCAGGTGCTGGACTGCTTTTCCCTCACTCTCCGCAGGCTTCACAGCCCTGAAACATTCGTTTTCCTTCATGGCCTGGGGGCCGCTGCACAGCTGAGGGGTTTCAGGCAGGCCCTGTGTAGTGCAGCCAGTCTATGCACCATCTGACTGCGTGCATGTGCCAAGGACTAAAGGGACAAGGAACTACTTCACATTGTTGGCTGCCTCTGTGCTGGAAGCACGGATAACCATATTCGTCCTTCACGTAGCCGCAGTCTGAGTGATTGGATCAGCAAATCCAGTAGAACCCCAGAGGGATGGGTGCTGGCCGTAACTCTGAAATGTTTGTAACTCTGAACCTCAACTTAATACAGCTTTGAAACTTTACTAGGCAGAAGAAAAAGACTGCATTTAAGTGAAACAAGCACAGAAACAGTTTCCTTACCCTGTCAAAATCTTTTTTTTAACTTTCTTTTTATTTTTAGTAGTTTCTGTTGAACACCGGACTGTTCTGTACAGGTTTCAGAGTAGCAGCCGCATTAGTCTGTATCCGCAGAAAGAATAGGAGTCTCTGAGGTGCCGCAGGTACTCCTGTTCTGTGCAGTGTTTGCGTTTATTTGCCTCTGCTGGCTGACTGCATACTTCCGTTCCAAGTGCAGGGTGCGGTTGACTGGTCACTTCATAACTCTGAGGTTCTGTTGTACCCTTCGAGTCTGTCAGCAGAGCACCTGGGACACTCTGCAGCCAGGAAGGAAAGGGTGCGGCCTCCCTGGCTGCCTCCTGCAGTGTGTTGGACCCAGAATGCTCTGGGGCCCTGTTAGGCGGCATTGGTGAGGGCTACTGGAGGCTGCACTGCGTCCGGCGGAGGGCCCAGCTTGGAAAGTCTCTTGTCTCAGAAGGCCCTGGAGAAAGGCAGCCTGCAGTGCCTAGGGAACCCTTCCCTTGAGGCAGGGCCCTGTGTCCCGGCTGGCCGAGGAGGAGGGTGGGGTAGAGAACAAGCTGTGCCTTCCCGTTGGTTATAACACAAAGCAGCCCGGTGGGAAAGCAGTGCCAGCTGGAGGCCTGGGTGGGTCAAACTCCCCCCAGCACCTTCCTGTCTGGGAAAGGACACCCAATGACCCTGACTCTTGCCTGTGCCAGGTGGGAGCGACACCGTGCTGCCCGACACCCCAAAGATGCTGAAGCTCGCTGAGCAGTGCTTGGAGCGAGCCAAGTCCAGTGCCGCGGTGCTCGGTGAGTTGCCCCCGGCCGCAGGGCCAGGCGGGACGCGGCCTGCTGGGCTGAGCTCTGGGGAAGGAGGATTCTTGAGGCACAAAGCACCTGCTTCTTGCCTCTGGGAGCTGGGGCCTCTCTCCGGCAGACACGCACCTTGTTGCAGAGCCACTGCGTAGGCTCTTGACGGAGCATGAATGTTACGGCCCAGGCTGGCCAGCTGCCCCCCATCCCGGGGAGAGTGGGTGGCTCGGCTGAGGTCAGGGGAGTGGCAGCAGGAGGAGGCTGACCTGTATCTGTAGGGATGGGAGGAGGGGGTGGGTTTCATTGATTCTCCACCTCCCCACACAACAGGACCTTGGAGCCTTTGGAGGCAGAGCCCCCAGGGAGGGGAGACTGGTGCTGGCTTCCCTAGCAGGACTGCAGCATTGCCTGCTTCCCTCGCCTCTGGTGCTGAGACCCAGGAGGCATCAAGGCAGCAGATCCCTGCCAGTGTCTGGTTCAGGTGCCCATTGCGGAGGCCTCTGGGTGCACAAAGGGGCTGGGGCTGGCTTGCCTGGCCCTGCTGCTCCGAGGCACTCAGGAGCCCCAGGTTTCCCTGCCAGCCTTCACTGCTTGTAGTAACTTCTAAACAAAACACTTGCTTTGACCCATGTCTTCCCCCAACCCCAGGGAAGGTGAAGCCAGCAGCCCACGAGAGGGGCCCCAGCCCTGCTCCCATCTCCAGGCACCGCAGGGTCTTCTCGGATGAAGGGGGAAAGCTGTCTCCCTTCCTCCCCCCGGAGATCTTCCAGAAGCTGCAGATCACCAAAGCTCAGGGCACTAAGAAGTAAGTGAGGTGGAGCTGGGCCATGTGGCGTGGAGTCTCCCCAGCCCTCCAGGGGCTGCAGGCTGGGGGGGCTGCATGTGGAGTGAAGAGCCATCCCCTCCCAATGCAACCATGTGCCATAGTGCCAGCTTGACCCAGGTAGGGAGGTTCCCTCCTCTCCACTAGCTGTGCTCCTGTTTCAGGCCAGCAGTTGGCCAAGGGGTTGGATGCTGCCTGCCGAAACCTCTGGAAGCTCTGGACCATGCCCAGGACTTCCCTGCAGAGCTCTGGGCTCCCCCGGTTTTGTGTCTTGCCTCCCAGGAGGATCTGGGTGCTGGGTTTCTAGCAGCCTCCTCAGATGTCAGCCCTTTGGCCAAGGTGCCCAGATGTTCAGGCCTGAGGCAGCTTGGCAGGGGGAGCTCTTTGGTCCAGGCCATTCTGCCCACGCTGAGCCACCTGATTCCAGCTGCCTGCGTGGAGCCCAGCAGTGACGCTGAGGGGCAGGACCTCGGGCACGGGGTCGGGAAATGGGGTGTCGCTCCGTGAGCCCCTCCTGTCGGGAGTAGTTTCCTCCCTGGTGGAAGAGAACATGGAGGTTCCCGGTGCAGGGTGCTGCTGTGCCAGGCAAGGAAGGGAAGAATTGTGTGGCCTTCGAGCCTGTCCAGGTTGGGCCAGAACATGGGTGAAGAGAGACCCGGGATTGTCTCTTGCTGCAGCTTCTTGATCTAGGCAGGGCTGATCCAGGTCTCACACTGAGTGTGGGGCCAGCCCTTGCCGGGACGTCCCTCCTCTCCCAGGGTAACTTTGCAGCTCTTGTGTCGTCTCAGGGAACTCACCCCTCTGGAGGAGGCTTCACTGCAGAACCAGAAGCTGAGAGCTGCTTACGAGGCCCGGATGGCACGGCTGAACCCCAGCCAGGCTGTGCAGAAGACTTCCCTGGCAAGTGGAGACCCCCCGGCTTGGGCAAGGATCTGGGCGGAGGCTGTAGCCCAGCCAGGCTGCACAGGAAGCCATCCAGCATGAAGCATGGAACGGGCAGTCCCTTCATGGCACATCCTCTGTGCTTTCCCCAGGGGCTTCCCCTGCGTGGAATGGGTACAAACGCCAGCCGGAAGCTCTGTGAGAGTGGTGTGCTGGGGTCCAGGTCTCTGGTGCACCGGTCCCTGCTGCCTGGGAGCCAGGCTCCTCTGGCTGGGGCATCGGGAGAACCATGTTTAACAGGTGCTGCTGGGTTGGTCTTAGCTGCAAGAGGGTGAGCGTCAGCTGCTGGATAGCACAGCTGGGATGGCCACTCCTGCTCCTCAGAGAAACTGGGCTCCCCGGTGCGGGGATGGCCCGGGGGGTTCCCCGGCATCTACAGCACCCTGCTGTCGGGGTGTGGGGGGCTGGAAGGGGATCATGGACCAGCGGAACCCAGACATAATGGGGGGTAAAACCAGAGGACCATTCCTTCCCCCCAACTTTGGAATAGCCTGCAGTTGCTCCTGCCTCAGAGCATTCTGGGTAGTGGCATGCAAATAAGCTTGGTTTCCAAGTCGCTGCCACAGCCCCGTGGGTCTGCCCCACCAGCTGCGTGGCCCTGGGCCCTGTGCTTCAGGAGTGCCAGCACTGGGTGCTCTCATTTACATGTCCTTACCCAGAGTGCCCTGCACTCCCGGCCGTCCCCAAGCCGTGTCGGGTTCTGGGAGCATGTGGAGAAGTTTGGGCGTTTCTGGGGTGCAGCCGATTCCTTTCCGAGCATGCTGCACACGAGGGATGGCCTGGCCCGGCCCGGCCCGTGCTCTGCCCCAGCACTCTGCAGTGCACATGGCTGATGTTCTGAAGAGGTAGAGGTCACAGCGAGCTTGTGGGAATGCCAACGAGGCCTGTCTCTGCTTTGCAGACACTGTCCCTCCAGCGGCAGATGATGGAGAACCTGGTGATTGCCAAAGCCCGGGAGGAGACGGTATCCTTCCCATCCTGCCCCGGCAGCAGTCACGGCTCCCCAAGCACAGCGGAGGAGAAATTCAGTTCCTGGCACAGAGTGTCACCACCCAGTCTGAATCCCCCTAGTCTGAATCCCAGGGGAAAGGCCAGGGAGATGGCACCTCTTAGATGTAACAGCAGCACTAATGCCAAAGAGACAGCTGCTGCCACCAGTGCATGGACTGCTTGTGTCTCCTGCGCAGCCTCCCCAGAGCAGGGGGCTGCTGCTCCCCCGCCCCAGCGCATACCGAGAAGCACAGGCCCCTCAGCCCCCGCACCAGGCGCCTGGTTCAAATACCCTCCTGGCCAAGTGGAACGCAGGACAGGGGTGTCTGCAGCGTGTCCCAGCCAGGGCTGCTCTAAAGGGATGGGGAGCTGCTCAGTTCCCCCAGGGCGCCTCTCAGCCCTGTCACTGAGAAGCAGTCATGTCTGCCCCCTCTCCATGCAGGGCTGCACCGGGGTGTCGGTGGGTCATGGGGCTCTGGATTCTGCCAGGTGCCGAGTGACATTTGCTGTGATTGCCTCTGTGCACACTGTGTTGAGCCGCTGGCCAGAGGCATGTGCCTCTGAAGCTGTCTGTGCTGAGCTGCGGCCCCTGTGCATGGCCATGGCCATGGCTGGCTGGGTAGAGACACAACTGTGGAGCCTTGACTCAGCTTGCCCTAGCTTCAGAGGAAGATGGAGGAGCGCAGGCTGCGGCTGCAGGAAGCTGCCAACAGGTGAGCAAGACCAGGGCTCAGGGAAGGGCCCCTTGTCCGGAGGCCTTTCTGGGGCGGGAGACCCAGCTGTGGTGGGTGAGGAAAGGAAACAGCAAAGCTTCTGTTGGTTAAATAACCCCCTGATGGGGAGAACTCCCACTTCCTGGCTCCCCTCAGCCGGCCCCAGGGGCTCGGGGAGGAAAGGCTGCTTGTTTGTGGCAGGGCAGAGAGCGATTATGGGTGTGCTCATTTGCATGTCATTACCCCACATGCTCGCCCATCCTGTAGCTACCTCCAGTGGGAGCAGGGTTCTGGGAGCGCTGGGAGAGGGGTGTGAGTCCACAGGACTGTCGTCAGCATCCTTCCGAACCAGCATCCAGCAGCTTCTCCAGCTCTGTGTCGTTTGGGTTCCCAACTGGTGCCAACTGCCTCTGTGCCCTGCCACGAGCAGAGCTGAGTCAGAGACGCTACTGGGTGTGCCTGCGCACCCCCAACACACTTGTGCCTGCCCCATCCCATCTCCAGTGGAGGCACCCATACAGCTAAAGTGATCTGGCATGGCAGCGTATGCTGGCGCTTAGCCCCGGGCGCTCGGGTTGGATCCGAAACTTATGGCCTGTGTGCAGCATACCGCCTGTGACCTCCTGGTGCTACTTTCCCTTCCCCTCTGAGCGCTGCTCGGGGCCCAGCCTTCAGGTGCAGGGTGTTCCAATGCTGTTCCGTGGGTGAGCAGCCCCGTTTCCAGATGCCTGTTCCCATTTGTCTGGGTCATTGCATCGCGGCCAGAGCTGGCTGGGCTCTCGAGGCATCTGCTCTGGCTATTGCTAGAGCTGGTGTCCTGCAGTCTGCCCTCCCGCCCATCTGGGTGGCACCCAGCCCTGGCTCCAGACGGAAGGGCAGCAGCGGGTCTCTCACCCTGCCCTATGGTCTCTCTTGGGCAGGAGGTTCTCCAGCAGCATCGCCCTCACCCCCGAGGAGCAGGAGCAGAGGGCGCTCTATGCTGCCATCCTGGAGTACGAGCAGGACCACGTGAGTACCAGCGCGGCAGCACCCTGGGAAGTGACTGGCTGGACCCTATTCTCCGGTGCGCAGCCCTCGATGCCTGCCTGCTGCCCCACAAGCCATCTGCCCTGGTCGGTCGGAAGGGGACGGAGCTGGGAGCTAGCCCCAGCGAGGCCAGGCCATGGTGGGAGTGACAGAAAGTGCCCAGCTGTGATGCAGGCGTTCTGGTCTCTGGCAGTGGCGCTGCTGCTTGGCTCTAGCAGTTGAGAGAACACAGGCCCCCCTGCTGTTTGACTGCGTCTGGGCAGCAGTGCCCATCTGGCCAGGCTGCGGCTCCGGAACCAGGAGGTTCTGCGTGCTGGGGGGGCCATGGCCTTGCTGGGTGGTTGGGAGCACTGGGAGCTTTGCTGGGTGGGAGGGGTCAGTTCACTTTTGGGGTGGCCTTGTCCAGTGCTCCCCCGGTGGGAGCCGCAGCCTCAACTGTTCTCTGCTGCTGTCCCCCCAGGAGTGGCCGAAGCTCTGGAAAGCCAAGCTGAAGAAGAACCCGACAGATCTGTCTCTGGTGTCCGGTCTCATCTCCCACCTCCTCAGGTAGCAGCTAGCAGGAGAGCTGACGCGGGCTGAAGGGCCCCTCCCCTGGCCAGGACTCTGCGCTGGGGGGTACCAGGTGGCTGGGTGCCGTGTCCTGCTGAGTTGCTCCTTGGCTCTCCTGGCCCTAGGCAGAGGGGGTGGCTGCCAGACAGTGACAGGAGGGGCTTGCCTGGGAGTGCCATGCACTCGACCACCAAACTCTGCCCTGCCCCTGGAGGGAGGTGCGGGGGAATCCCGCTGAGGCTCCTAGCCCTGGTGTGGTGCTGTGCTCCCCGCCACATGGCCTGCAGCTCCCGTTGTCCTGGCAGTGCGCCCCAGGTGAGGCCTGGCTCCTCTCCCCTCCCTGTAGTGAGCATCTGCCCTTTGCTTCTAGCTTCCCTGAGCATCCCATTTCCCAGCTATTGAAGAAGCTCCAGCATGTGATCTACAGCAGACTGTACCCCATCGTGAGCCAGAACCTCGCTGACCTCAGCGCTGCTTCCAGGACCTCCAGGGGCTTCTCCTCCCTCTCGCTGGATGCTGACGGACTGTTGACCCCAGTGCCTGGGGGCCGGAGACTGAGGTCCTCCCAGAGCTTGTACTGCATGGCCTCCGTCCAGGAGAACAAGGTGAACTTGGGACACAGCCTGTCCACGCCGCCCCTGAGCGAGGGCCTGGGGACAGAGAGCAACCCACAGGAAGAGGCACCTGCCCACCTGGCCAACCGAGAGGGCTCCTTTGAGGACCTGGAACGGTTCCTGGCAGCGCCCGAGACCTGGCCCACTGGCCCCCCAGCGGAGCCCCAGGCCCCAGCTGAGAAGGAGGCCTCTCTGCAGGAGCAGCTGAAAGCCATTGTGAAGGACATTCACAACTCAGTGGGTGAGGGGCGTGTGGGGAGAGGTGTGAGTGATGGGCCCACGTGATAGTCACATGGGGACTGAGTATCCTAGTGAGAGAGACAGGGTCCCATGGATTGTTCCCTCCAGGGCTTTGTCCTGTGGGAGGGGGAGTAATACCACAGCCATGAAGATAACCCAAAGTGCTGGGCCCGTTCACCCCTCAGTTACCCAGCTTGTCCTCCTGATCAGTGCATACCCACCGCCCATAGACCTAACGGCCCATGCCGTGTCCCAGCATGCACCGCTCTGTCCTGCTCCACGCTCTTGGAGCTGGAGCCTGTCGGGAGGGTGAGAACGTGGCCTGCCGGTGCTGGGTGCCCCTGCTGTGGGGCTCCTCCTTGGTTCTCAGCTGGGCAGAGTCCCCTTCGGAAGCTCCACAGAAGGCAGCGTGGGCTGCCTGGCCCTTCAGCCACAGGGTAAAGCACCCTGCACTTCTCCACATGGGGGTCGGAGGAGGCCCGGCGAGTGAGGCAGTTGTGCCAGGTTCTCCTAGCGTTTCTGGCACCTGCGGTGGTGGGCTCCTGGGAGCCGCTGCTGTCATGCTGGTAGGACTGGGGGCCAGCAAGCCACCTCCTTGCTCCGCTGTGACACATCTGCTTCCTGCTCACCTGCCCCTGCCCTCCCAGGTCGGATTGTTGCAGGCTCCTGGGTCTATCCCGGGCAGGCAAGTGACAGAGTGTTGCTCCTCCGTAACGAACACATGCAGAGGCAGCGTGCGTTGCCGGGCCCCACCCCTTTCTCACTGTCAGTGCCTTCAGGAGATGCTTGCTCTACGGGCTGGCCGTGCTTAGAGAGCCTGACCCAGCCTGCTGCCCGTAACACTTCCTCCCCAGACAGGCTGCTCTCCCTGACCCTGCTGGCTTTTGAGGGCCTGAACACCGCCTCCTCCAAGGACCAGTGCCTGGCGTGCATTGAGGAAGCCTTCTTCTCGCCCCTCTGGGCTCCCCTGCTGGCTCTCTACAGGTACCTCAGCTCTCCTGCCCCTCCGGCCTTGCCCCGGGCTCCGCTGGTGTGGGATGGCAGAGCGTGGGGCATGGGAAAGGATGCTGCATGTGGGAGCCGAGGCCCAAGGCTTTACCCACCTGTCAGGTTCTACTGGAGAGAGCCCAGTTCTCCAGACCGAATTCTCGGTGCTAGTGTGTCGCTCCGCGTGTGGAGCTGTGGAAAGGCCAGCGGTGGCTCCGGTGGGGCTGCTGATCCCTTTCCCACAGACAGCGTCATTTGCTGCGGAGAGCAGGCAGCTGGGCCGTGGGGTTTGAACCCGTCCATGTGTGTCTGTGCATTGGCGTGGAGCATGGCGGGCGGGGCCCAGTGCTCCTGGCAGGCGTTGCTCTTGTATTAAAGGTCAGGGTGGCTGCAGCCTCTCCCCTCCCTGTGTGAATTCGGAGCAGCCCGCAGGCTCCTAACGGATACCAGGGCAGCCCTTAGCTGGCAGAGGTCAAATGCGCCTGGTGTTCTAGCCCATGCCTGGCTCCCGTGTGAGTGGAGCAGTTGGTGTGTGTGTGGCAGTGCCATTGTGGGGCCTGGCTGGTGTGGGGTGGCACCAGGCTAGTGTAGGGCAGGAAGAACCCAGCCCGTAGGCTCCCCAGCCCCATGGCCGGGAAGTGCTTGTGGGCAGGATTTGGCAGGACTCTGGGAAGACAGTGCCCTGCCGTGCATTCCACCTCCTTTCTGCTATGCACCCCGCAGGCGGGTCTACCAGGCCCGGGAGGTGGCCCTGTCCAGGAGCATGGAGCGCTACAGGAACGTGCCCCCTTCGGAAATAGGAGTCTCTGCTAACCTCTTCCCCCAGGCCAGCAACGGCCATGCAGCAGGTTCCTACCCTTACAGCACGGCGGTGCAGGAGCTGGGGCTGATCCTTCTGGAGAGCTGCCCACAGAGGAAGCTGGAGTGCATTGGTGAGGCTCGCTCTTATTTAGGGGTGCAGGCGGGGCACCCAGGAACCTGGCTCGTTTGGTTTGTTTTTTATAAACTTGTCAGTTGATTTTTCAGGAGTGGGTCTGTTTAGGGCAGGAGAGCCCCGAACAGCTGGGGTCTATTCTCTGCTCTGCCACTGATTTCCTCTGTGACCTTGGGCAAAATCATGTCCCGAGTATGTGCCTCGGTTTCCCCCACAAGACCCTTCAATG
The DNA here is from genome assembly GCF_007399415.2 of Gopherus evgoodei. NCBI lineage: Eukaryota > Metazoa > Chordata > Testudines > Testudinidae > Gopherus > Gopherus evgoodei. Next base: position 40,798,385 of record NC_044333.1, on the reverse strand, counting down.
GAAGGACGCGCTAGAGAAGGAAAGAGCCACTGTGATTTACTTGTTTCTGCTCTTCTCCCTGGTGAGTGGGGGCCGCTGTATGAGAACTGCTTTCAGCCCCGTGACTTGGGATCTTAGTCAGAGGCTTGGTAGGGTCCCACGCTGCCCCTCTCAAGAGCAGAGATCTCCTGTCCTCACCCCGTCCCTCAGTTGGCTCATCTCAACCGTCTGTCTTTACTTTGTGCATCTGTATTCTCTTGTTGCACTGTTACCGTCCAGCAGTTTGAGCCTCTCTACCCAAGGCAGCCGTAGGCTGTGATTGCGGCTCTAGGCAGCAAAGCTCTGCTCCGTTCCTCTCTGGGCCTGTCCCTGATGCTCCCTTCGACGGGAGTCCGCGCTCCAAGCCACGATCACGATACAAAACCCTGCCAGCCAGGAATCGACCAGTGAGGAGTCTGGCTGACCTGGTTTTGCGTTGGGCAGCCAGCAGCTTTAACCCTTCCCAGGCCTTCTCTCCGTCTGGAGACCGCAGTGCGTTTGGTCGGCACTAGCACCAGTTCGCAGGGAGCCAGCAGGAGGCACAGAGTGAAACTGACTTGCTCAGGGCAGTTGGGAATAGAACCTGGGAGCCCTATCCCCTGGTCCCCTTCTGTACCCGGCTGTCTAGAGGTCCCACGCTGCTTGCTGGGAGGAGCAGAGAGCTGTTTGGTTACACGGTATCGGCTGCTCCTCATTTCTGTCTGCAAAACCACCCTCAAAGAAACCAGAAACACAATGGACTCCTCCCTAGTGATGTCCCCTGTGGCAGCAATGGCTGGAGTTGCCACAGGGATGGTAGAGAGGAGGGACGGGTAGCCCTGTGGTTCGGGCACTTGGGAGACCCGGGTTCAGTTCCTTGCTCTGCCACAGATTCCCTGAGGGACCTTGGGCATGTCACTTAGCTCAGCTCCACATCTGTGCCATGGGGATAATGGCACGAGGCGGGGAGGATAAATCCGTTTGAGGTTGCCAGGTGCTCGGATGCTGGGGCCATCGAAGTACGTCGGAGAGTCAGGGAACAAGCTGTGATAGCGAACGGGCCAGCCTGTGGGATGGGGAGCAGGAGAGGACGTGACCATGAGACAATCTGTTTGAAGACCTGGGTGCTTGAGGCCCCATACAGTAGCCATCCCCTCTTAGCCGGGGGTGGGAAGAGATGTGGGCTGCTAATCATCGATCCCTGGTGCAAACACAGAGGGTCTGCTTTGGGCCCCAGCATGGCCTGAGAGAGCCACCTGCACCTCCCGCTGCAGTACGAGCCCCCCGTGCATGTTGTCACTAATGCTCTGTGGTTTGTGACTTGCAGTGCGAGCCCTTCGTGTGATCTGCGAGTGCGCCGAGGAGTACTGCGCTGCCCGGGAGAGCCGGCCCCAGCCCGCGTCTGCGGCCATGTGAGTGCAGCTTGACTCACCTGGGGACATGCACCGGAGATGGATGCATGGTGGCAGGACATTGAGCCCAGCTGGAGAAGACTAGAGGGGGGAGGAGCAGTAGAAACGAGCATCAGTGGAAAGGAATTGGGGGGCATCTGAGGCCCCAGAGCTCTGTGCACCCCCAGGGCTGGAGGAACATGGTGGGTTCACACCAGACACTCCCCCAGCAAGTGAGGAGCCCAGGTCCCTGCCTGCAGGAGATTGCTCCTGGAGAGCTGCTTGGGGGTGTTACTCTCTTCTGGGCTGCCCCCTTGCTGCCAGGCAACCTGATTCTGTGGCGGGTTCCCTGTGGCTCACCCTTGTCTCTGGGCTGCACCGGGACAGCTCTGTGGGAAGCCAGATCCTGCCCGTCAGCCAGGCGGCCGTGGTGGAGCTGGAACTGGGCCTTGACGGATAGCTTCAGACAGCGCCCCCCCCCCAATGTGACTTCTGCTGAGCCTGGGCTGCGGCAGGGAATCGCTGGGCCAGGGCTGGCAATTAGCGAGCTTCGACTCTGTCCGTTGGACTTAGCCAGCCAGCGGGAGACGGGAGTGAGAGCAGGAAACTGAGTCCCAGCAAGCCGCAGACATCCCGCAGGCTCGCTCCACAGCAGCTCTCTGGGGAGGGGGAGGGCACCAGGCCTGTCAAAGGCATTAAAGCGGAAGGAGGGAGACAGGCCAGTCACTCAGCTGCCTTGTTCGAGAGGGGCAGGGGCGGGGAGAGGCAGTGATAGCAGCAGCTTCTGCCCAGAGTTTGGACTGGGACATTTCAAACAAAGGGGCAAACTCCCCATAAAGTGAGGGGGCAGCAAGGAACACCAGGCCAAGGTGCCCGGCTGTGAGGGGCTGCAGCCCCCGGCGGTGGGGAGGAGACTCCTTGACACTCACTGCCGGGCTGTTTTCCCTCCTTAGCTCGCTGGTTGTGTAAAATGGGTCACTCTCGGCAGCTGCCCTGCTGCAGCTCGGCCCAGCTGGTCCTGCTTAGCGCTGCCCCTGCCTCCATCCCCAGCTTCCTCTGGCCATCCCCAGCTCGCAGTTCCTGCTCAGCTCCTCTTCCCAGGCTGCCCACCTTGGAAAGCTGGCAACCTGATGGTGTGTGGCACAGACCCCTGCCCAGCGAGGGCTCTGTCCCCTTCTGCTCCCTGCGTCGGGCTGGAAGGCAGCTGGAGAGGTTATCCAGGCCAGCCCACCACTCTGAGGCAGGGCCACGTGTCCCCAGACCTTATTCCAACCTATGCTTCAAAACCCGGCCCTCCAGTTCCAGTGGGGAGAGGAGAAGCCAGCTTTCCAGCCCCCGTGCTACACACAGCCCAGGGCCCTCTGGGGCGAGGCACCCCATGGCAGAGTCCATGGAGCAGAGCGGGGTTCTGGTGGTGCCAGTTGATGGGGGACAGTCTCGTGCCAGGGGGTATCCCGGAATGCATTTAAATCTCTGCCCCAGAGACGGCTGGATAGAACCCTTGGGGTCCGGGCCTGGGGGACCAGGAAGCTGAGCAGAACGGATGGTCAGCCACGGCCCTGCCCCCCCACTCCCTTGGGAGCCCCCGAGGCTGGGCCGAACGGGCAGAGACCCGTTGGAACTGGAAGGGGCCGTGGCCTCCCCCCAGTCCTCACTGCTCTTCTGGAAGTAGCAGAAGCGAGAGCCGGGCCACGCCTGGTTCTCGGCCGCACTGGGCTGGGGACCATACAGCTGGGTGAGGCAGTGGGGAGCTCTGCCAACCAGCCGGGTGCGAGCGCCCTGAGCCCAGCCAGCCCGAGGCTCCTGTCCAAGCCATTGTGGCCGAGCTCTGTCCTTTCCCAGGGCAGCCTGTAGGTGGCACCCTCCTGCTTTATGTTGCAGCTTTTGTGTCTCCCCTGCCCCCCACCTCGCCCCCCCTTCGCATGGTACAAAACCCTGGCAGCTGATGCAGCAGGACGCCCTTTCTGCTGGGCTGTGGTTACTGGAGCCCCGGGCAGCTGCCTTGCTCCTCTTGTTCCCCATGTTCCACTCGATGCCTGTGGTTGTCGTCCTTCCTGGCTTCTTGGGGGATCCTCCTGCGTTGTCTGGGACAGCCCAGCTCTTGGGAGATGAATGATCCCGAAGCAGCTTCCGGGGCCTGTGTGCGTCATTGCGCTGCAGTGAGCTGGCCCGGTGCTGTGAGGCAGGGAGTATGTTTGCCCTGTCTGTGCCTTTCTTCTGGTTCCACGCTCCCTGTCGGGTGGGTCTGTCTGCTGCCGCCAGGCTGGCCTCCTTCCGGCGGTCTCTGTTCTTCGGGGACCTGGGGTTGTCTCTGACCTGGAGGCTGTTCTGTGCCTCCTGCTGAGAACTGAAGCAGTGCAGCTGATGGAAGCCGGCGGGGGCTCCTTCCTGGGACGGCTTGTGAGTGACTGATCCTGATTATTACTGCCCATGCTTGGCATGCCCCAGGGGCCCCAGCCAGCGTGCTCAGCTTTTGCTGTTCATTAATCCCTTGTTACTTGGAGATGTTTGACGCCTACCCACCCAGCACTGCCCAGTGGGTAGCTCCTGCCCCTCCCCCTGGCTAAGGGCCGGTTAGCTCAGGGCCCTGCACTGCAGCCCCTAGGAGCTGAGAGACTCGCTGGGGGACTTCCAAACCCCCTTGCTCTCCGTGAGCCTCTCAGGGCTGTGGGTAGGGCCTGGGCTCAGCTTTCTTCCAGCTCAGTGTCTGGGGCGGGGACCGTGAAGGCTGCCCAGTGCTGGCGTCTGCATCTGAGAGCAGGTGTCCGTGCTCCTCAGAGAGTCTGCTAGCAGGAGAGACATAGGTGTCAGCATATGCTTCCTAGGCGTGCTCTGCCCAGCCCCTTGTCCAGCCCACAGCACTTCTGCCGTTCCAGCCCTGGGCCCCCTCTCCTCCCGGCCAGCGCCCCTCAGTCCTGCCCCGCTGCCTCGTGGGCACCCGCTTGGCACCATTCCAGCCCTGGGCCCCCTCTCCCCTCGAACAGCGCCCCTCAGTCTTGCCCCGTGGGTACCCACTTGGCGCCATTCCAGCCCTGGGCCTCTCTCGTCTCAGCCAGCATCCGTCAGTCCTGCCCCGCTGCCTCGTGGGCACCCGCTTGGCACCATTCCAGCCCTGGGCCCCCTCTCCTCGAACAGCGCCCCTCAGTCTTGCCCCATGGGTACCCGCTTGGCGCCATTCCAGCCCTGGGCCCCTCTCCTCTCGGCCAGCATCCGTCAGTCCTGTCCCACTGTCCTGTGGGCACCTGCTTGGCACCATTCCAGCCCTGGGCCCCCTCTCCGCTCGGCCAGCGCCCCTCAGTCCTTCCCCGTGGGCACCTGCTTGGTGCCATTCCAGCCCTGGGCCCCTCTCCTCTCTGCCAGCACCCCTCAGTCCTGCCCCACTGCCCCGTGGGCACCCACTTGGCACCATTCCAGCCCTGGGCCCCCTCTCCACTTGGCCAGTGCCCCTCAGTCCTGCCCTGCTGCCCCGTGGGCACCCGCTTGGCATCATTCCAGCCCTGGGCCCCCTCTCCTCTTGGCCAGCGCCCCTCAGTCCTGCCCCATGGTTGCCTGCTTGGCACCATACCAGCCCTGGGCCCCCTCTCCTCTCGGCCAGCGCCCCTCAGTCCTGCCCCACTACCCCGTGGGCACCCGCTTGGCATCATTCCAGCCCTGGGCCCCCTCTCCTCTTGGCCAGCGCCCCTCAGTCCTGCCCCACTACCCCGTGGGCACCCGCTTGGCATCATTCCAGCCCTGGGCCCCCTCTCCTCTTGGCCAGCGCCCCTCAGTCCTGCCCCACTGCCCCGTGGGCACCCACTTGGCACCATTCCAGCCCTGGGCCCCCTCTCCACTTGGCCAGTGCCCCTCAGTCCTGCCCTGCTGCCCCGTGGGCACCCGCTTGGCATCATTCCAGCCCTGGTCCCCCTCTCCTCTTGGCCAGCGCCCCTCAGTCCTGCCCCACGGTTACCTGCTTGGCACCATACCAGCCCTGGGCCCCCTCTCCTCTCGGCCAGCGCCCCTCAGTCCTGCCCCACTACCCCATGGGCACCCGCTTGGTGCCATTCCAGCCCAATGGAAAGGGAGTTTTGAAGTGGAATCTGTTCCTGTGTAACCCTGACTCACTGTCTCGGGACGGAGGACGGCAGAGCAGTGAGTGCTGGGATGGAATGGAGCCCGCTGGCAGTTACCTAGGGAATGTGTCACTGCTGCCTGCCAAGCCCTGGTGATTCACCTGTCCAGGGCCTTCACAGCGAGGGTAGGGACACAGATGCCAAACTAGAGACATTGAAACTGGACGCCAGCTGCTCCTGAGGTATCCAGCCGCTGTCCAGCCTGACGGGAACCGATGGTTCAGCTTACTTGGAGCTGCCCAGTATCGACAGGGACACCCCTTGTGCCCTCGCTAGCCTGGGTACTGACTGCTGCTTTGAAGTGACAGGCATGGGCTGCGCTGGGAAAGGGCCCATTGGCCCAGCTGATCTCTACTCTCCAAGCCTTCCCTCTGTTCCATGGGGCTGGAACAGTGTGTGCAGTGCAGGGCCTGAGAGTCATTGAATCAAACTAAACCCTGGATATGATGGAAACCACTTCAAGCCAGGGGTGCAGCTGCACCCCTCGGTCCAGCACCTCTGACTCTGTCCTGCCTGCTCAGGTTTCTGCTGGGCTCCGTTCTGCCCCTGCGTTCTGAGTCTCTGCTGGCGATGGCGCAGGGAACAGAAACCCCGGGTGGCTGGGTTTCCAGACTGAGCTGTCAGCGTTGGTGCTTGGGGAGGCTGAATCTTGTGTTATCCTTCTCTGGTCCCATCCTCCTGGGGATCACAAAGCACTGGCAAGCCAGCGCATCTCGCAGCGCCTCTGGGAGGAAGGTAAATAGTCTCACCAGACAGGGAAACTGAGGCAGGGGAATGGAGGTGACTTCCTGCAGTCACACAGGGAGCTGTTGGCAGAGGCAGGCACAGAACCCAGGCCTCTGCTGGGCCATGCTGCTCCTGTCCTTGTCTTGTAAAGTCAGTGCTCTGGGTCTGGATCTCCTGTGGGGAGAATCCCGTTACCCTTAGGGCTGGTAAGTTACTTTCCCTGTCCTGCTGCCCCTTGGCCAGGCCCCCTCTGCTGCCGGTGACCAGCTGTAGCAGACAGGCTCCCAGCAGGCCTCCTGCTTTCACCTGGAATTGATTTATGCACTAACAGTCCTAGAGTCGATGGCAATGGGCACTGCAGCAAACCCTCTGCCAGCTGGAGAAGGACCTGCCAGGTGGAGGGGGATGTCTTAGCTCCTTCGGGAGAGTAACCTGATTGTGACCTGTGCCCCCTGCAGTGGTGCCGACGACCTCTTGCCCATCCTGGCCTACGTGGTGCTGAAGAGTAACCTCCCCCAGCTGGTGGCGGAATGCGCAGCGCTGGAGGAGTTTATCCACGAAGGGTAGGAATGGGGCGGGGGGACGGGATGAGGATTCCTCCTGCTGCCTCAGTTCCTTTGGCGCTGGTGGGTCTGTGCACCACCCATTCCGGACTAAATAAAGCCAACTCTGCATTTCTGGGCAGTTAACGCCTGGCTGCTCTGTGCCAGATGCTGGAGGTGGCTTCTCTGGGCCCCATCCCAGTAGGTGATAGGCCAGTGAGTGGGTGAGCTGGCCCGCCTCCTGTGGCAGCTAGGAAGGGGCTGGCACTGGAGCGGGGCCGGGGAGGGTGGGAAGTGCCAATATGGGAAGGTTATGGCCTTTGGAAACCTGGCAGCAGATACTTCCTGCCCTTCCCCAACTCCACTCGTTCAGCCAGGATGCTGACCAGAGTGGGGCGCCACCCACAGTTCCCCTCTCCTGCGCTGCTTTGCCGTTCCCCCGGTACTGATTCCCAGCGAGACCCCTGGAGATTTGCCGATGGCTTCATCACACACTGGATTCCCCCCATCCACAGCAGCAGTCAGTGCCTGGTGTGTCTGGGGCCAGTGGCCTCTTCTCCTGCAGCTGTGATGATGCCTGTCACCCCCCTCGAGCACCCAGCTACATAGCAATTGCTTCCCTCCGGCAGGGGGCAGCAGTTTAAGGGGATTTAGCAGAACCCACCACAATACAGGACTGGATCTAGCTCTCGCCTGCCCTTCTCCATGAAGCTGCAGGGAGAACTGAGGCAGAGGGACTGGGCTGGGCGCTGGGGCCACGCCACCGAAAAGTGCTGTGGGCAGAGCTGTCCTGGAACCGCAGCTTCCATCCTGTGAATAGTTCACATTTCAAAGCAAGTGTTGGTTCCAAATTGGACCAAGGTGCTGGGTGCAAGTTCCTCTGCGGGACGGACCCGTCCAAATTGAGTCTGTTTTGGAAGCACCAAACTGGAGTTTTTTCAAGGATTTCTGTGCCTGGCTCCGTGGTCGTCCCGTATGCCATGCTCCCTCTGGAGCTGCTGCAGACCCAGGAGCATGGGGACGGAGGGAGCCTGGTTGGCAGGGAGCTGGGCAGGTGTGCTGCTGTCGTGGCATCCGTGGAAAGCTGGCTTTGGAATGGACACTTTCCTGCAGAATGTTTCAATTCCATGAAATCAGCACTTTCCAGCGGGTAACTTTGCACCAGCTCTAGCCAGGGGCTCTTTAGTAACAGCTCCATTTGGGCTCTGGCTCCTTTCACACAGCATCCTCTAGCTGCAGGCTGGGCCACCAGGTCAGTGCCGGGTACTTGACAGCATCCCCTCCTGCAGCACTCAGCTTCCTTGGCCCCGCAGTGCCCTGGGCTCCCCTGCGTTGCCTGAGATTTGTGTGGTTGGCACCTCAAGGTGCTTAGACTGCAGAGCTGCTGCCTCTCGCCCTGAGAGGTGACCGCATCTCTGCTGCCCGGCCACCTAGACTGAGCCTGCCCCGGGGCACAGCTGGGGTGTCCTTGTGGGTAGGGCACTGGGCTGGGACTCAGCAGATGTGGGTTCAGTTCTGATCCCTGCCACAGGCTCTTAGGTGACCCCAGGTAAGTGCTCTAACCCTCAGGTTAGTGCCTCCATTCCCCAAAGTAGCACCCTAAGCCCATTGGTCCCACTCTCTGCACTCCCCGAGCACCGGGGAGGGGAGTCTCTGAAGTCCAGCGAGAGGCTGGGCCTGCCTTGCCATCTTGCAGCTGCTTGTGCGGGTGAGGCTCCCTCCAACTGCCCGTTCCCCTCAGGAATCCCGTGGTGAGGAGAGAGGAGCATTGACCCTGTCAGTGCCAGTGGCACATTGTGTTGACAAAGGCAGCACGCGCCAGAGGCCTTAGAAATATGACAAGCCCTGTGCAAACCAGCCCGCTGCCTCTCCGCTCACGCCCTGCTTTCCACAGCCCAGCTGAGCCAGCAGTCTGCTGCCACGCCCTGACCTGTAACACGTCTGAGCAAGGCGGGAGTGTCTGGGCAAGGTGGGCAGCCCGGCTGCAGCTGGCAGGGCCTGGCTGAGCCCTGATGGTACAACAGGCGGCTGAGACGAGCACGGGGCAGCCTGGGATGTGTTTGAGAGGGAGCTCAGCAGTGTGAGCCCAAGAACTGCTGCTGGAGGGGCCCTTCTGGCTCATTGGCCCCTCAGCCCCCTGCACTGCTGCTTTCACAGGGCTGAGACCAGCCATCTGCCGCCCCTGCGAAGCCCCCTCCCCCTCCTATCTGCAGATCAGATTTTCAATCCCCCCCTCAGTGTGGCCATATCTGCATGGTGGCTGCTCCCTGCATGCTGAGATCCAAAAGAGCGCCCTCCTCAGGCTGCCTCGGTGCCTGCAGACCTTTGCCTACCTAGAGCCAGGGGCGAGGAGGGGTTTCTGCATGGGGTATCTGGTTTGGCTGAATTCACACGGTGTGGCCCCAGGGGTGCCCGGGAGCCAGCTGGACCCTTCAGCAGGGCCGGCTCTGGGCACTAGCAAATGAAGCACATGCTTGGGGCAGCAAAAACCCTAGAGCTGGCCCTGCCCTCAGGGTCCTGTGGTTTGATCAGTAAGTTTCCCTCCGCAGCCCTGGCCAGTACTGCGGGGTAGAGTGGTGGGAGCCAGGCTGGCTGTCCTGGGATGGGGGGGACCTAGCATGCAAACCCTGCTCTGACCCCCAGGCCTGGTCTCCGCCCCCACAGCCAGTGGGGAACCACTGGCTGGGCTCTTGCTGCCGGCCCTGCTGGGTACAGTCACTAGCCGTGGCTCCCAGAGCACTTCAGACACCGGTGGAGCCTGATGTCCCTGTCCCCAGGACATGGGTGGGGACCGAGGGGCAGGGCCTCTCCTGCAGACCCAGCGAGTCAGTGCAGAGCTCACGTTAGAGCCCGAGTCCGGCCGCCCCTTTTAGTATTGGCATCAAGTGTCTGACGAAGCCAGAGCGAGCCACTGGGCCACCCCAGCCCCCTGGCCCTGCTGCAGCCCCAGGGCCAGGCAGAGCCACTGTCCAAGGCTAGGCCCCTCAGCTTGGCCAGGGAGCTGTCACAGCGAGTTCGAAACCGAACGAGCTTCATGGGCCCCCTAGAGTGGGCGGCTGGGGGGAGCTGGGCTGACCTGGCCCAGTACGGCTGCTGCCCCCTTCCTCAGCAGCCAGCTGAGAGCTCCACACCAGGGGTTATGCTGAGAGGGAAGTAGCGCCCCCCATGAGGCCCTGGCCCCCTTGGCGTGCCCAGGGGTTTGCTTGCCCCATTGCCAGGGGACACGTGCCCCTTGGCGAGGGTGGTATGTCCTGTGCTGGGCCGGGACTTCACATGAGAGGGGCTGGCGGTTCCCTGAGAGGCTGGAAGCCCTGGGCTGAGGTAGCTGCCCGGCCAGGTGCCCTGTACCCAATTGGGCCATGTACTTGGTGGGGAGTGGCAGGGAGACCCCAGGTCCCAAGGAGTTAACGGTGCTTTCTCGGCGTGGCGGGCAGGGGAGGGAGGGGACGAAGCTGCTGGTGGCCCTGGGAAAGCAGAGCAGTGGATTTCTGTGAGCAGCATGGCATCCTCGCTCCTTCTCATGTCCTGCTGCCGGGCACTGAGCACTAACCCAGCAGGCTCTGGCTCTGTGCGGTCAAGGTTCCAGGCAGGCCGCCAAGCTGCGGCAGAAGCTCTGGCCTGTTCCTACTGAGCTGTCCTTGTGATCCTGTTAGCTCCAATCAAACGTGAAGAGACTCAAACCGGCTCCTCAGGATGGGGGCCTTGCAGTGACAGGGGCTGCAGAATGGAGGGGGCTTTAATCCCCCTCATGCTCTCACTGGTCCCCCCAGGCCTTTGGCAGCAGCTGTTTGGCTTGTCATGTGCAGAAGGGAGTTGGGAGAACAGGCCCTGGCAGTGGAAGGGGGGAATTGGTGGGCTCAGAGGACACAACTCGAAAGGATCTGGGGCATTGACAGGGCTGCATCCGAAGGTGGCTGACGATGCCTCCTTGGGAGTGTTCCAGTGACGTGCCCCCACTGAGGCATTTGGGATTCAGGGTTCCCATCCTTCCAAAACCCTCTGACTTTGCAGGATTCCCCTGTTGGCGGGAAGAGGCCCTACTCTCAGGGAGAATTGATTTAAATCACAGATTTTAATCATGTTTTGTATCTGTACTTTTAGTTATTTTCCTAAAGAAAGGTTGATTCTCACTGGTTGGTAACAGTTAAAACATGCTGATTTGCAGTTAAATATAGCCTTTACACTACATTTGGTGCTGCTTTTTGCTAATCAGGAGGATACACTATATTTAGAAACATTTATTTAAGCACTTATGTAGCTTAACTTGTATTCATTGAGATTCTTAATTTTTCATTGCTAGAAAATGGTGAGTGATACATTTCTGCTTTACTGGATGAATAATATTTTACTTGTGATTTGTGTCAAGTTCTGTTTGGATAGAAATTCAATTTCAATTAAAAATGCACAAAACCAGCATTTAATTTTTTTTTTAATTTAGTAGAACTTCCGTAACAGTTTGGGAGACAGAAGAAAAGTTATTTGAAATGCAAAACGTGTTTTGATCAACTTTTTAAACTAACAGATTTGTTACACAAAGGAAGTATTGTCTGTAGCTAGTAAACTGAAGAGATTGTTTCTGGTTGTTGTGTCTTCTAGGATGATAGAACTAGTAGATTGCATCCTCTCACACCTAGTTTTTTTCAGAGAGCAGAAGAGGAAAACAAGCTTTCCTGCCACTGCTGTCAAAAGTTGGTTTAGCCCTTCCACAAATTCAGGCTCCAGGGACTTCCTCCAGTTCAGGGCTTTGACTGTCTTTAAAACTTGGCAGCAGACACGTATTGCTTCATATTGCATTTAACGTAAATGATTGTAACAGATGATGATAAATTGAGGCCTTACCCTAGGTTGTCAATTTCAGATTTAATTTTAAATGGGTTTATTTTTCAAGCAGAGCCCTGTAACTGCTGTACCCCCTGCTTGGCGGTTAACCCAGAGCACTCGCCGCTGGGGTAGTGGGGAGGCCAGCGGTCTGGGAAAGAGAGGGGAAGGCTGAGCTTACACCATCACTGGCCTTGACAAGTTGTTGCCTCTGTACCCATGGGTGGGACAGGCGTGGCGAGGCGGTTAGTGCATGCTGGGGAGGCTCAGAACTCGCAGTGGAAAGGGGATACAGCTGTCTGCAGGACCCGGCGGGTGGTGCATGCCCCACTAGGAGATGGGGTGGGGCTCTCTCCAAGGTAGGCCATGCTACTGATTGAAATCCCTCCCTGGGGCTTTCGGGGTGCCCTGATCTCTCTTGTTTCTGTGCCAGGTACCTGATTGGAGAGGAGGGTTACTGCCTGACCTCCCTGCAGAGCGCACTGTCCTATGTGGAGTCCTTGCACAGAGAAGCCATGGTGAAGTAATGGGACTTCACATCCGCCTGCTGAGCAGATGGGCCCCGCCCTGATCACTCAAACCCCCCTCGGCTGGGAGATGCAGCTGATGCACGTATTCCGGAGACACTACCTGGGGCCCGACTTGAAGAGAGAGGCCCAGACGTTCCCACCTTCCCTACCCCTTTGTCCTGCCTGCTGTGAAGGGCAGGGCATGTTTTGTGCAATGTTTTGGGGTGGCAGTGACCCGGGGTTGCTGCTTGGGTTGCTCCGTGCCTGTCATGCTAACTGTAACTACTGCGCGGCGAGGGGAGAACAGGCTGCTGGCAGGGTTCGACCAGTGACTGCTGCTGTTAGGGCCTGTCTTGATGCTTTTTAGGAGCCTGTCTTTGCTGCTTTTGTGTGGGGCTTCCTGCAGCCCTCCCCCTGGAGCACAGGCTCAGGGAGGCGGGGTCTGCAGCAGGCGGTTACTGTCCTGCCGTCCCTTCCCCCAACTGAGAGGGACGGCCTGGAGGGCTCTTGGCCCGGACAGCTGCCCTTGTTTTATCTAGGGAGGACTTTGAGCTGAGTGCAGGGTCTCCTTGGGGGCCACCAGGCCTGGCCAGGGCGTTGGCTGTTGGTGAGGGAAGCCTGAAACAGGCCCCAGCTTTGTGAGTCCTCGTCTCGAATGTTGCCTATGTGGCCACTGCAGGGTCCCTGGGTGCTGCAGCTTCCGGCATGGACGGTTTTATCTTCTAAGGGACATTGACCGCGTGCTACCAGGAGCTGCTGTTGGGTGTCAGCACCATGCTCCCTGCGGCTGTAGCGCCTACTCGCCTGCCCCCCGGGCTGCGCCAGCGTTTGAACTGTGTATTTAAAGCGTGTGAGAGAGAGAGCGGCTGTGATACCGTGTCTCAGCACCCATCTCATTTCAGCTGCTGCCCAAGGAGCCCTGTAGGCTGCCTCTGGGGCCTGTTCTGGGCGGGTGCTGGAGTCTGATTCTGCCAGCTAATGCGGCGCTAGCGTCTGTGCACAGCGCTTGGCGGTGGAGCCAGAGGCTAGTGTGTGTCTGGGGTGGGGGGCAGCATGTTCCAGTCCCAGAGGAGAGTTGGGCGGAATCTGTGTGTTTGTTCTCCGTGACTCTGCACGGGTGCTCAATTCTGACCAGACAGCAGCTGGTGGGGCAGGGATGTGGCACCGCTACCCCCCAGGCTGGGGAGTGCTGTGCCCATGGGAGCTAGGGCTGCAGGGCAGCGATTTCCACTGCCTCAGCTACTGGGCTCATTTCAGCTGGAGCTTTAAAAGCTACTGACCATGGGGCAAAATCCCTGGCGGTGAAAGACTACTGGATTTGCTGAAGTTACTTGAAATCCTCCCTGGAGAGGGTGTCCGAGCCGGCCGCGGTAGCTGTCAATGGGGAGGTGAGTGAAGAACCTGCTGTGTCCCCCTGGAGCAATGTCCTGGCCATCCCTGCCCCCTACGGGCTCAGGGAGATTGGTGGCAGGGTGGTGGTGCTGCCCTGGGCATGGCTGGGAGAGCCGTGATCTTCCGGGGCTGTGGGGGTGCAAGCTGTGCAGAGTAGAAGGGGCTTGTATTAATTTAGATAGAATAGAAGGACCCAAAGAGTCACGGGTGTTAACAAGACCCTGTTGCTGTCAAACGAGGTCTGGGTTTGGTATACGGAGACCTCGGCCTGCTTCGCACCATGGCAAACAACCCTGAAAATCCTTCGGACCTTGTGTTAAAGAGACGAGACAAGGAAAAACATAAAGCCTTGCCCTGGGAAGTATTAAATAGGATTTTCATGTTAACAACACCCTGTTTGCTGTCCCTGTAGCTGGAGAGATTTTAGCTGGAACCCCCCTCTGCCAGTCTCGCAGCCCGTGAGAACTGTCCTGCTGGGGAAAGGAGGAGTGAGCTGAGCTGGGTGCAGCTGTCATTGTTGTTATTCCTGTTCTGTTTCCTAAGGAGACAAGACAAGACGAACACACACAAAAGGGGAGGGAAAGGAACAGCAAAGAGACAATGCAACCTCTGTCTCCGATGCTGACTTCTGATAACCTCGCCGGTGGAAAAACACTGGCACGGCACACAGGCTGCCCAGCTCCGGTGAGCCCCAGCAAACTCATTCCAGCTTTGGGCAGGGCGGGGCGCTGCTTTTAGCTGCCTCTCTGCTCCCAGCCGTGTGCAGAATATACAGTCTCAACCAGCTAAGCCGGGGGGTGGGGTGAGGAAAGAAGAACTAAGGTGGGGAAGCAAAAGGACCTGGGGGGAGGGAGGAGATGAATTCTCACATCCCAGGTGGGGGTTACCCTGGCGCTGGCAGAGGTGTTGACGTCATCTGGGTCCCTCTTTCTGGCCTGGTCAGGACCTCTCTCAGGATTAGGGTGACAAATGCCCGGGGTCCCAGGAGACGGGGTGGCAGCCAGGATGGTGAACCTTTCTCCAGTAGCTAATTTTTCTCCCCACTGTCTCTTTAAGGACCCCCCCAAGGGAGTGGTGGGCAGAATAACTCATCCCCTTGTTATTTTGTTTGCCAATTAGGCCTAGTTTCCTACACACCAGTTTTGGTTCTCTGATTGCTGGGTGCACACGTCTCTTGTTCACCTGGCAGGATCTTAACACAATCCTTGAGTTACAGCAATAGGCCTCTTGGTTAAACTAATTTGGCCTTTCTGTCACCCATTGCACCTTTCCCACCACCGTCTGTTCTAGGTGATTGTGAGAGCTTAGAACTCGTGCACTGGGCACAGCTGAGCTCACCATTCAGGAACATTTGTGGGCCCAGTTATCCCAATGGGGCCAATCTGCTTCACTCCGTCCAGGAACCCCCATGGCAGCTCCCGGGGCCTGGATTCCTGGGTGCTCAAGAGAGCAGTAGAGCCACGTGTGTCTTGGGGCTGGATGGTAGGACTGGGGCAGCTGTTTCCCTCCATAGAGCCCTGGGTTTGGGTGTGGGGAGAGCTGGGCCATGCTCCAGTTGGTTGGGGCCTTTGACCGTGCTCAGCCATAGCAATGGCTGATTTTTGCTCATCTGGCAGCTGCCCTACACAGGAGGGCAGGGAGCAATGGGACCTGCCCATCACTCTCTTCCCCGCAATGGGAACCTCCACCCAGCATGTTCTTTGGGCTCCCAAAAAGGAGATTTCTTCTGTTTCAAAGCAACCTGCTCTAGCCGTTAAACTGAGCTGGCCGACGGCTGTGTGTGCAGCCGGGTGTTTTCTGTCCCTGCCATTCACCACTCCACTCTCTCTCTTTCAAGGCTGCTTTGTTTTAACGGTGGAGGGATTGTACCATAATAAATGCTGCTCCCCACCCCCATGGTGTGTCTGTGCTGGTTCCTTGCCTGAGTTCCAGGCGTGACTTCAGAAGCAAGGAAGGAGCTGCAGCCCCAGCTCCATCCTGACTGTCCCTGGGGAGCTGCCCTGGAGAAGTAAAGGATGGAGTGGGCCTGGGAGGCAAAGCCCCCATCCCCCTTTAGCTCATGGCTGTGCTGGTCCTGTAGCTAGAGGAGGTGGCAGGCTGGCTCTGAGTTCCCTTTAGCAGTCACCTGGGTGGCGGCAGAGGAGATGCCGCTGCACGGAGCAGAGGGTGCTCGCTTGCCAGGTGCAGCCAGAGGTGTGTTGAGAACTCCCTGCTGGGAAGCTCCTTGCCTGGCAGCGAGGAGATTCCTGGGGTTCGCTGAGTGGCTCCAGTGGGGGAGAGATGGGACAAGAGGCTCCCTGTCTTGGCAGCGGCGGGAGGACCCAGCTCAAAGCGGGGCGGGGCTGGGTGTGCGGAGGCGAAGCTGCAGCCTGTCCCTGGTGGTGAGCAGCAAAGCCTTGGGGCAGGCAGACCGATCTGTGCTAGGAAAAAGCTAGAGCCTAATGTGGAGGCGACTACAGTGCTACCATGAATTTTTCTATAGCCTCAGCTGGAGTCCTCTGCCTGGCTTTGGTGCCTTGTCTGCAAAGAGCCGAGGGGGGAGAGAAGGCAGTAGGCCTGGGGTCTGTCCAGCAGGGAGCCAGCCAGGCTCTCAGTTGCCCTGTGCTGTAACTCAGGGATGTGAACAGGGAGCGCAGGATACAAGGAAATATTTTTGCACATGACCCATGGAACTCACTACAGGATGTTAGAGGCAAGTGGCTTAGCAAGAGTCAAAGGCGGGCTTAGACATTTCCAGGAGCACTAGGGTGAGGTCAGCGAGGCTAGGGTGAGCAGGAGCCTTGCTCCTGCTCGTGGAAGAAGCTGGCGGCCAGGTGGTCTCAGGAAGGAAAAGTCCTGCCATTGGGGGATAGAGCTGCTGGCAGGGGGGCTGTTCTAGGGACTACCCTTCCCCCGGAGCATCCAGCATTGGCTGGGCTTGGAGACGGGCTGCAGGCTGACTGGGCCAGCGCTGTGCCAATGTGAAGGGGGAGCTGAGCTCAGGGCTGGAGCCTGATGCTGATGTGACCTGGCAGGCGTGAAAGTGCTACTGACAATGCTCACCGCTCCTGGAGTGGGGTGGGCTGCGAAGGGGCGCTGAGCGCCAGGGTAAACATGCCAGCCTGCATCAGGCACATGGCCATGGAGGTGTGGGACCATGGCCCCGTCCCTCCCTGCATCTTGCCCGTGGGCCCTGCAGCAGCAGGGGGCCATCCGGCCCTTCACTTCATGTTCTGTGCACTCACGCAGGTTTCCCAAGCGGCTGCTTGAGCTGTACTGCGAGGAGACACCGAGCAAACCAACCTCCTGGTACCCCAGGCCAGAAGGGGATTGAGTGACGGGGTGGCTCACTTGCTGATTTCCTGGTCTGTTCATTCCCTCTGGGGCTCTGGCACTGGCCACCGTTGGAAGACAGGACGCTGGGCTGGATGGACCTTTGGTCTGACCCAGTGTGGCCAGTCTGATGTTCAGGCTGGCAGGGGACTGAGTCCGGGGGGTGGAGGGGAGCCACCCCAAGGGGCAGCACTGGCTCCCACACGAGCCACCCACCCATCCAAGCAGCAGCCCTTCTCCACCTATGGAGCCACCCTGGGAGGATCTGCTGTGCTGAGCCTTGGGGCGCCAAGAGCACCCTGCGGAGCTACGGGACACAGGTGGCCAGAGCAGGAGCCTTGGCTGAAGCCAGGCTGGAAAGAAGGGGGTAGCCTGGAACCCCTGGGGTCTCTATTCTCACCCCAGGCACCTCCCCAGGCCTGGCCTATGTGCTGAGGAGACATTGCCTTGTGGTGCTGGCAGGCAGGGACAGAGCCAAGTGGTGGGCATGGTGCCCTTCTGCAGCAGCCCTGTGTGAGGGCAGCTGGCTTGGTGTCCAGGGGCTGGGGAGTAGCCATTCACCATCGCGGGATGGCAGTGGGCAAGGCGTGGGGCTGCCTGGCCCTGTATCAGCTCAGCAGTGCTGGGCTGGCCCAGGGCATGGATCAGAAACCCCCTGAACCCTGCAGGCCAAAGTGGTGTGAGTCAGTGGGTGGTGCCCCCTCCCAAGCTCATCAGAGCAGGCCCAGCCCCTGGGGCTAATGAAGAGAGAGGTGCTGGGTGAGGCAGGGAGGGAGCCAGCCAGGCTTGTAGCATCAGAGGAAGAGGGACTCGGGCCGGCCCGTTACCGCTCATCTGACTGGAGGTGCAGGGCCCAGGCCAAGCTGGGTGCCAATGCAGCTGCTTTCTTGTCCACTCTGCCCCCTCAGCTGGGAGCCCCACGCCCAGAAGCGCGAGGACTGGGAGGAATGTGGGGGTGAGGAGCAGGCTGGGACTAGTGACGGCCTGGTGCCCAGGTCAGAGCTCATGTGTGCCCATTTCCCTGGCCAGCTGCTGTGGGGGCAGAGCACATGGCAGGGCCCCATGGACACCCTTGCAGGTGCCCCATCCTGGGGCAGGGGACCATGCCACACCTCATGGCGGTTTCTTCTAGCCGTCGCCCACCTGGGGCCTGGCCAGGGGAAGAGGGCAGCAAGAACTGGTCACTCTCAGGGCCCAGGAGGCCAAGGCCCCAAGGCAGGAAGTAAACGAGTGTGTGAGCAATGTTGGCTGGCCTGGCGCCTGCTCCCCTGGGCCCTGCATTGCACCCTGGGCAGAGGGGCCCAGCTCAGAGCCAAGGCCAGGCTCGCAGCTGCGAGGGTGGGTCACTGCTAGGGGAGGGATGCTGGGCCTCAGAAGGCAGCAGATATCAGAGCTGTGCTCTGCCTTGGGGCCTGAGGAGCTGGCGCAGGGTGGGATGTTGACAGCCATTGGGACAGCAGGTGACCCCCAGGTGGCCACCCTCTGCCTCCATTGCATCAGCCCGACCAGATCCTCTGCAGCCACCCGCGTGGGCTGCTCGTGTCCTCACAACAGAGCTGCCGGGGGCTGGGGAGTGTTTCTCTGGGCTGAGGTGCCAGTGCATTTCTCCAGGCTGCAGGGAGTGGGGTGCTCCCCCCACCCACCAGCCCTGCCTGGGTGTAGTGGGGAGGGCTCAGCGCAGAGGGGCAGTGGGTAGAATGAGCTGGCAGAGCAGCCAGGCATTGGTGCAGGTGATGAGGATTTGGAACGAGCCCTCCTTAAGGCTGGGGAGTGCCTTGCTACCTTCTCCTGCCATTCTTCCAGAGCACTTCAATAGCCACAGAGCCCCCCAGGCCTCACCACAGCCAGGGCCCTGCCTCATTCTGGCCTGGAGCAGCCCCTGCTCTGCTAGGCCTGCGCTGTGGTGCCCCTCGTCCCCATGCCTGAGCTGCATCCTTTTGCTAGGCCTGGCAGGGGCTTCTCAGGCAGGAGCAGACTCCTGATGGCACAGTGACACGGGACGGCGTTGGTACAAATAATGTTTATTCAAACATGCAAAACCATGAGACATCTACTGGGAGCAAAGCGCCAGGCGGAGGTAGGCAGACAAGGTGCCCAGCCTTGAGGCTGGGCAGGAGGCCTGGTGCCAACTGGAGCACATGACTTTTCAGAGCTTCGCTGTGATTGAGAAACCAACAACAGGGTCCGGGGCCCAAGGCTGCACGGTTCGCGAGCACCCTGAGCTCCCCTGCTCTAGGGATGGGACACTGAGCAAGGGGCCCAGCTGCTCGTTTGCAACAGCTGGGATGGGCGTGCGGAGGAGAGAGCAGCATGGAAGAGGCCTGATAAAATCGCAGCCTCTGAGAGGTGGAGGGAATGTAGGGCAGGCTGTGGAGGGCAGGCCGCTCGATGGCTGGAAGGATGGACCTGCCCAGCTCGGCACGACTCACCAGGCAACTGGCTGGAGAAGGAGCTGAAATGTGGGGCTTGCCCTATGGCTGCTAGGGACCTCAGGGCAAGCAGGGTGCTTGGGGCTGGCTTCCCCCTCCTCTGGGGCCATGGCTGCTCCTCACAGAACTGCCTGCTGCCCCAGCCTGAATTCCGGCCAGGGCTTAGGAGCAGAGGTGCCAGCCAGAGCAACTGCCCATTCCTCCCCTCCGCTGCTGGGCCAGGGAGGAGAGAATGGAGCTTAGAGAGGAGAGGATCCTAGGTCCCCAGCAGGGAAAGGAGGCATCAGCTGCTCTTGCTAGGTGGTGAATAAGAGCACAGAATGACGCAATGCTGTCTGTGCTGGTGGCTCCAGGGCTGGCAAGGCAGCTGCCGCTCAGAGTCAAGTCCCAGCTGAGCTCACCCATCCTGGCCGGGGACCGGAGCATGGGGCAGATGTACCCAGAAGCCCTGTACAAGGGAGTAGGGGGGGGAACTAGAAGTGGACACAGCTTGAGAGGGCTTAGCAAAGGCCTCAGATCTTCCCTTCTAGGGTCAGGGTCTTCAGGTCTGCTGGCGAGCGGGCGCACAGCACGGCGTGGGAGACGCTCCCCTTCTCGACCAGGGAGGCCACTGCCTCGCCCACCTCCAGGTGACTCACGTAGCTGGGGCGCAAACGCTCCGGGGTCGCCACCCCCATGTCAATCTTCACCTGCAGGGGAAAGCAGAGCCAGTTACGCCCAGGCCATCCACCACTGGCTGGCCAGGAGGGGGTGCCCTCTCCCTAGGTAGAGTGGAGCAGAGCCCCCAACCCGCATTAATAGCCACAAACCTGCCCCAGCTGCAAGGGGCCCCGTGTTACTTGTATCCTCCTGGAGCAGGACCCCACTGAGCCAGGCGCTGGCCAGACACATGGAGGGGTCTGGGCTGCCCAAAGGGGCTGTCGAGCAGCAGCTCTGGGCGCTTTTGCTGACCTACATGAGACGCCAGCCAGTCAGGGCTAGCACCAGGTCAGCAAGGGGGCCAGGCCTCACTGGGCTCTGCTCCATTCCCCTCCAGACCCCAGCGAGCAGGCTCCTGGAGGGGGCAGGGAGAGCTGTGAGTGCCCCTCCACCCCACCCACCCCAGCCAGGGGCACTGACCTCATTCAGCTTGCAGGGCACGTCTGGATACTCCTCCCGGACCACCTGGCAGAAGGCCAGTGTGCCCGCAGCCCCCAGCGTCAGGAACCCTGTGCCTGGCATGAGCAGACGCTCACCAGCCCCTCCTGAAACAGAGAGCGTCCGTTGGCCGCGATAGGGCGGGGGATGCAAGCAAGGCCTCCTTGCAGCCCCGGCTCCCCAGAACCCACAGCCGCACGCATGGCAGCCCCTGCTGGCCCAGTCTGCGGCGAGGGGCTCTCCCGTCGCCGGGGGCTGGGCCTCCTCTCACCAGTGATGAAGGTGTAGGAGCCGCTGGGGTTCTCCTGGACCAGAGGGAAGAATGCTTTCCAGGACGTAAAGGTGCTCAGCAGCAGCGTTTCCAGGACCTGGGGGGTGGGGGGAACCACAGGTCAGACCGACTGTTTTCTTTCCTGCAGCCACATCCCACCCTCCTACCCCCATCACCCCTCCGCTGCAGGCTGCTGATCTGTGCATCCCGAGAAGAGGCCCAGGGCCAACAAGGATTGGCTGCTGCCCCGGGGACAGCCGCTCTTTGGAGACAGCACAGCACTCCAACACGGTGACCCCGCTAACCCAGCTCTGTGTAAGCCAGTCCTCAGCCTGGGGTCACAGCTGTTCCCTTCCCCAGGGGCCAAACATGTTGTCTCCATGGCACTCCCAGTGGCTACTGTCCTGAGGCCTTGCACAGGCTGGCACTACCTGGCTGCGGCTTTACAAGACCACAGTGGAGTCTAGATCCCAGCCTAGCTCCCTCAGCATCCCCACTGGCCCTCCCTACAGGCTCACTGCCACCTCCTCCCCAGAGCCAGCTGCATCACCTGCCCACACTCACCCGGTGAAGCTCCTGCAGTGTCTGAGTGTGGGGGGGCCCTCCCTGCCACCAGCTGAAGCCCAGTGATGACACCACGTCCGTGACCTTCCCAACACTCTTCAGCAGGGCTTCCTTGGTGGCTTCCGCTCCCTCCTCGGACCCTGGAAGGATTTCAGCAGCGAGTGAGTGCGCCGGCACTGGGCCCAGCCCTGCGACCGCAAGGGGCAAAGAGAAGGTCCTGCTGGCAGAACCCAGCCATGCCCTTGCTGCAGAGGGGTCCAAGCAGGAGGGTCCTGGCCGATTACATGGCTCTCTCTCTGGGCAAGGTGCCTTGCCTGCTGGGCCTTGCTCGGGCATACCTAGCTGAGTGGAGCTGGCTGCAGCAACATGCTCCTCTAGCACGGAGCTCCCAACATGCAACAGAGGCCAGCTGGCTTGAACACTCCTCTCAGGCTCTTGCCCTCTCCTCCAGCGGGGAAGCCCTGGAATAAGGGGTTCCCTGGAGGGACAGCCTGACTCCAAGTGTCTCCCCTGGGCACTGCTATCAGCCCCACCGTTCCTCGGCCAGTGTCCCTGGGAATCCTGCTGGCAGAGCTGCAGGCTGGGCCTGGCCACATGCTTTACCCACGTCCCCGATGAGCGTGTGCAGACGGTCACGGGTCGGCGCTGGCACAAAGCTTTTCAGTTTCTCCAGCCTGCTTCCATCGCGGGAGACAACAGCGACTCGGAAACCTGCGGGAGAGAGGGTGTCGGGGAGACGCGGCCCAAAGCGTCCTGCAGCCAGCTGGAAGGGAGCTCACGAGCACAGCCCCTTGGTCCTCAGCACACAGAGCCTCTGCCCAGCACTTCCTGGGGCCTCGCGCACCAGCATTGTTCTGTTAGCAGGGAGGGGTCGCGGCTTGTCCCACTGGGCGTCCCAGGGACCAGGCCTGAGGTGGCAGTGCAGCTTGTGCTGGTGAGTGAGGGGGTCTCCGGAAGCAGGGACAGTACCTTGGGCTAAGGAGGGAGGGAGGGAGGCAGGCGCTCCAGGCCTCCATTCCCTGCTCTGCCACTGGCTCCTGGCCTCTTTGAATCTCCATCTCCCAGCTGAGGAAGGGGTGATACTGACACTCTTCCCTGTAGCAGTACATCAGGAGAGCTGGAGTGAGGGCAAGCTGCTGCGTGCTCCGGGCTAGCACAGGGGTGCAGGGAGGCCCTGTGAGCCGGGGTGATGGAAGGAGCCTTTGTAAAGCCAGACCCTTCCCTTCCCTCTTGCAAGGGAGCTGCTCTCCCTGTCTTGTGTGACCCGCCCAGCACCCAGACCTGGGGTGAGCCGCAGCCTTGTGCACACAATGCCATGTCATGGGGCCTGCGCTCAGGGCAGATCACTTGGTGGGGAGGGGGAACCGCCTCAGTGGCCTCCTTCGCCACAGCTCTGTGCAACATGTGCAAACATGGCTGTGCCAGCGCCACACTGCTCCCACCACCCCCCACCGCAGGCTTCTGGGTGCTCGGCTGGGCGTGGCGCTGTCAGGAGAAAACACCAGAGTCATCTCTCTCTCCCCCATTTATGCTTGCCTCAGCACGTGCCTCTCCCTTCAAAAGCAGGGCTGAAAGCAGGGCCGTTCATCAGGGCATCACGCCGACACAGAGCAACAGCTCTGCCCACGCTGGGACCCAGCCAACTTCTGCCTGTGGCTCTGGGTGGAGCCTTCTACACATAAAACTGCCCCTTGGCTGGAGGGTGCTGGTGTCCTAGAGATATTTGGGGTGGGGTGAGCGTTGGGGATTGGTACCGCCGGGGGGCAGCAGGGTTTACCTAGGCAGCAGGTCAGGCTGGTACCTCTGAAAGGGAGTGGTCCTGATTTCTGCCCTAATCTGGCTTCCCAGGGCACGTACCCTATGCAACAGCAGAAACAGATGGCGAGGAACAAGCCACTGGCACCAGGGGGTGGAAGAGATGGTACCTCCAGCTCTGCTATCTAGGACTCTGCTGCTGGCTCAGGAACGTGGATGCCAGGCTCCAGCCAGGCAGAGAGGAGGCGCAGCACGCAGGTGCAGGGAGCACCGGAGCGCCGAGGGCAGGAAAGTCACCCACCATTGTGCCATCGATGGCAGAATTTGCACAGGCAGCTCCACCAGGGCACTCACCCCTCCTGCACGGCTGTGGCTGAGCTGGGAGCAGTGCGTGTCCTAGCCGGCCCCTGTCCTTTGCTCACTAGGGTGGGGCAGAAGAGAAAGGCTGGGCTGAGCAACACATCGGGGCAGCAGGCACCCACAGCAGGTTTCCCCTCACTCACAGGCAAGGTCCTCTTCTCCGTTCCCCAGCAGGGCGCTCTCAGCTCAGCTCCACCCCAGAGTCAGCTGGCTGCCTGGCCAGGACACAGCAGCTTTTTGGCCCTGTTGCAGCCCCAGATCTAAGTGTCTGCAATCATCCAGGAGCTGGCAGGGGCTGGTGTCAGCAGGAAGGGACCTGGCATCACCCACTAGCTGTGGGTCAGGTCCCCATCACCTCAGGTCTAGTGTGAGTCTTTGCTCACGCCAGGGGGAGAGCCCAGCATTGCAGCCAGGGCAAAGCCGTGCTGCCCCTGCCAGCCCATATGTGGCTGTGGTTAGAAAACAAAATCAACCACCTCCCCATCATCACCTCTGCCAAACGCCCCACTCAGCCGGCTGCCCTTACCTCTCTCCAACAGTGACTTCACTATCCCGGATCCCACCGTGCCAGCCCCTCCAAGCACCACGACCACTCTGTCCAAGGCAGACATCCCGGCGGCCAGGTGGAGACCAGGCTAAGAGCAGAGACACACCAGGGCCAGCCACCAACCAGGCTGTGGCTGCGTCCAGGCAGGGAAATAAGTAGGGAAGGTGCATATCTAGCTCCACCTCCAACTCCCACGGCCACACCCACTGTCCACTTAGCCACGCCCCCTGCTTCTGCGCCCACCGGTCCTTTGCCTCCTGTCTCACTGGGTCAGTTCGGACTCAGTGGGCCTGAGACAAACGCCGTCGGGCCTCCCTGGATGCCAGCACAGGGCTGAGTGCCTCCGCCAGTCCAGCCATAAGCGTCTCAGTGGTGGGGCTCCCACCCCTGCCTCTGGGAGACTCTGCCATCCTGCCAGTCTCCTGGGTCACGGTCCCCTCCTGGCAGTCATTTAGCTGGGAGCCGTGGCTAGCGAGGTCGGCTCACTCTCTCTGCCCACCTTGGTGGGGTCCTCACCCAGTGCAGAGGTGCCCAGAGCGAGTGCAGCATGTGGCTGCAGGTACCCAGCACCCTGTCCACAGTGCCATCTCCTGCTCTCTGCATCGCCTCACTGGCCACCCCCTCTCTTCCCTGCCTGGGCTCTGTGTCCAGCACCCCCTCTGGGAATGCCCCAGGGAGCCACCACCTCTGACCTCAGGCTCCTCAGGCATGTCTGACACCTCCTCTTCTGGGCCACGCTCTGCACAGACAGCTCCCCAGCAGGCCCACTGCTCCCTCCTCGCTCACCAAGAATCAGCAATATTCGGGTCAAGGCGAGTCACTTAGCACCCCCCCCCCCATTGCAGGGCAGATCTCACCCCAAAGACAACGCTTGTAGCCAGTCCTGTAATAATCCATCTCAAGATTTATTATGTAGGACAAGGAAACAAGATAGGTATTTACAAGGCCAAAGCAGCTAAACACACACACAAATGAGTTCCCGCTGTACATTTCAAAAGGTAACAGACGCTTGTATGCTCAGCAAGCTCTGTATGTTCTCTAGGGCTAACCCCGGCCAACCACTGGGCAGCTTTTCTTACGCTTGGTGATCTTTGCCTCTGACAGCCCAGGCAGCATAAAGACACAGATCCTTCTTCCCATCCCTTCTCACCGCCTGCTTGGAGCCGCCAACCCCACTGCTGGGAGGAATTCGCTTGCAGGACGGGGCATGGGCGGGACAGGGCTGTGGGAAGAAGCCCAGCCTGGCCCCCCTGTCTGGGCTCCGCAGGGGTCATACGGGGAACCAGGCCTCCCTGCAGCTCCCGCCCCGGCCACTGCCTAGCCCACGGGCCGCCGGGCACACAGACCGCCTGGGCCGGCAGGGAGGGGGTTAACCCAACGGTGGGCGGGGCGACGGGAAGCCCCGCCTCTCATCACGTGACCTCCGCTGGCCAGGGGGCGGAACGAGAGGAAACCGGAAGTTGTTGCCCGGCGGAAGAGCGGAGAGACGGGGGCGGCAGGTGAGTGGTGCGGGGGGGGCCTCCGCCTCAGCCCCCCCTTTACCCCGCAGAGGGGGCGTGGCCTCCGCGCCTCACCCCCTTTACCCCGCAGAGGGGGCGTGGCCTCAGCCCCTTACCCCGCGGGGGGGAGGGATCTCTGTGTCTCAGCCCCTCCCCCTTTACCCCACAGAGGGGGGAGGGGCCAATCTCTCAGTCCCCCCTTACCCCACCAAAGGGGACAGGGCCTCTGTCTCAGCCCCTCCCCCTTACCCCAAGGATGGGGGAGGGGTCTGTGTCTCCTCCCCCTTCACCCCATAGGCTTTGAGAGGGGTCTCCATCTCTGCCCCTCCCCCCTTCGCCCTCTATACCAGGGGGAGGGGCTGGGTATGTCTGTGTATCAAAGGTGTCTTGGGGTGACAGGACAGTCCTGGAGGGAGAGGCCAAGGGTTGGCCCCACCCCTTCCCCGGGCAGGGCACTGGCTGACACCCCCCCCCCCCGACCCGGGGGTGGCTGGCAATGCCTGAGTGAACCGCTAAGGGGGAGGAAGCTGGCCTGACTCTCAATGGTGGAGCTGGAGCCGGGCGAGGCAGGGCAGAGCTGCCCCAGTTTAGGTTGCACAGGACTTTCTGGGGCCCTGGGTCAGTGCTGCATTTCGTGGGCTCTTAGCTACTCACCCCTGCCCTCTCCGCGGCTCTAGGATGGGCTCCAGCTCCCTGGTGCAGCAGAAGTACCGGAAATGTCTGGAGAGGGATTTTCGAAGGGGCCAGTCGGGGGTCTGCACTGACCTGGCCCTGAGGGAGTGGCTGCAGCAGCGCCTGCTGGCAGATCCAGAGCTGCACTACGCCCTGCGGAATGACGTCTTTGCCATGCTCACCAGCAGCCTTCAGGGATGGGACGCCCTGCCCTTGGCACTCAGGGGGCTGGCCAGGGCCTTTGAGGTCCTTGAGCTGGCAGCTGTCAATCTGCACCTCCTCCCTTGGCGCAAGGAATTCAGCACAATCAAGGTGAGCATTGGTGTGTGGTCATGGCATGTCCTGGCTGCACTGCTGTCTCTCTTGGGCATGCTGGATAGAGACAGGGAGCTGCTGAAACAGTGTGCAGGGGCCATTCTGAGCAAATCACTGAAGAGAGAGAGGGTCACTCCAGGGACTTCAGCACAGATTCCCTGGGGTGCAAATTCCCCAGGGGAATAGAATATTCAGGCCAGTCCCTCGTGTAGCTGATGATTACACTCGTGCCCAGACAGATCTGGGATTTGTTAAAGAGACCCACCCCCTCAGTGGGAGCAGCGCGGTCTAACCCCAGGACGGGGAGTCAGGAATGATCCCTCCTGCAGCAGCATAAGTGTGTGTTGGGCCTTTAGACAAAGGGATTCCACCACGATGGAAAGCCCGCCTCTGCATGTATGGCCCCGAGGGGCTGGAACACGAAGGGGCAGAGGTACTTCGTCTCTGGGCGGCGTCACTGTTTGTGTGGCTGTCACACAGTCTCGGGTTCAAGGATCTTAGCAACGTGATTGGGACAGCCACAGAAATGGGCCGAGGGCTCCGGGCTGTGTA
Organism: Gopherus evgoodei; assembly: GCF_007399415.2. NCBI lineage: Eukaryota > Metazoa > Chordata > Testudines > Testudinidae > Gopherus > Gopherus evgoodei. The sequence continues at coordinate 40,771,488 of NC_044333.1, read as the reverse complement.
GGACCTGGGACTAGCTAGTTCCTTGATGCAGTGGGTCGTGTCTCCAAAGGAACCCCAGTGCAGCAGGGGCAGGTCCCTGAGGCACCCGCAGCAGATGTTAGACAGGAAGGTGAGGAGCGGCACTGCCCCGGTCTGACTCCACTGCCTTCCTGGGAGTTGAATTTCCTGCCCTGCCTGGCAGGCCCGGGAGCTGTGGCATCCTCTGGTGGCTGTGCTGCCTGGAGCGCCCTCCCCACTGGGCAGGCTGGAGGCTAGTGGTGGCTTGCGGTGACTGTGCTTTGGGCTGTTGGGCGGCAGCTGAGAATTCAAGGTGCTCTCAGACTGCCATGGGCTTGGTGGTGCTGATTGCCAACAGGCTGGCTAATTGCTCATTGTGTCAGTCTTTGTGGGGCGGAGGCGGGATGGTGAAGTCACCGGGTTAGACTGGCTGGGAGATGGCCAGCTGCGTGCTCAGCAAATAACACACTGCTGCTGTTGCAGATGTTCTCGGGGGTGTACGTGCACTCCCTGCAGGCGGCACTGTCAGACAGTGACATCGCAAAGAGCTTCCACAGGATGGGATATGTGAAGAGAGATGACCACCACCTCGTGGTGTCCCAGCCACCCCCGGGAGCTGAGCTCGTCCAGGCTGCCTGCGGCTTCTTTGCAGCAAGGGTGGAGTGTGAGATCCTGGGGGAGATCCTGTGGCAGCTGGAGCCATGCCAAGTGTCTGCTGAAGACCTGCTGCAGGTGCGGAGGGGCACCAGGGACCTGCATGACTGTGTGGAGAAGCTGCAGAGACTTGCTAGATGGCCGAAAGGCAGAGAGCCCAGAGCCAAGGCAGCTCCTGGCTGTGCTGAAAGCATTGATCTCTATGGTGATGAGCTGCAAAGCCCAGAGGCTGCGACCCTGTACAGTGACCCCATGGAAGCCAGGCTGCAATCACCCCCAGGGGCTTTGTCCTTCCAGGAGCTACACAGGCCTCCCATCTGGGGACAGAGCCCCAGCCTGTGGGGTGAGGCTGTTGGAGTACCTGGTCCTGAGGATCTTGGGGGAAACAAGGGAAGGATCTGGAAGAACCGGGGGGCTAGTGAATCTGGCCAGGAGCAGCCTTATAGAAATGGGCCCAACTCAGAGGCTGCCGCCTTCTCTTTTATCTCCTTGAGAGGGGAGCTTAGCAAGATCAGTGACTCAGTCTCTCCTGAGACCATGGGGAGCACAAACCCTTCTCTGAGCTCCCCTTCTGACACTGCAGTGCTCGAGCCACACAGGGCAGCAAGCTGCCTAATGCTGCACTCTGCTGGCAAGGTTATGCCCTCAAAGTGCAGAACTGCCAGATTCTTGCCTATGGCTACAGAGACACCATGGAAGCTGCTGCCTGCTGCTCCACGGCTAGAGAGCAGCGAAAGGGAAGTGCTGGCGTCACCCAGCTACCAGCTACATTCATGCCTGATCCGAGGTGGTCTCCCCTCCTACTGCTGTGCCACATGCTGCCTGCTCCACGCCAGCGGCTGTGATGCCATGCAGACCTGCAGGAGTAGCCACTGCATGCAGGAGCTGCAGAGTGAGCAGCAGAAGCTCCTGTGGTTACGGAGGACCCAGGTGGACATGCTGCTGAACAAAGGCTCTGGGGCTCGGCCCTAGCTACAGGACGAGCTGCCTCCCTAGTGCCTGCAAATGCTGTGGGATGTGTCAACCAAACCCTACCTCAGGACAGGTGATGACACCTGGCTGGTTCTGTTCTAGGGGAAGCCTCTAGTGGCAGAGTTGATTTCCTCCCCCTACCCCGGTGCTCTATAGACTCGCCCCAGATCCTCCCCTGCTGTAGCTGCCTACAATAACCCTGCCCTACATTCAACACTACTACTCCTCCCTCCCAACTCCCATAAGCCAATTCCAGGGATTGGCCTCTGCTGGGTCTCTGGCATGATCTCCTGGCCATGCTTAGTCACAGCTCTAGCTTCCCTCTGCCTGAGGAGCAGGGGCCTCTTAGCTCACAGGCTTCTCAGGACAGCCTGAAATACTGGACCTAGGTACGGACAAGGAGAAATGAGAGACTTGCTCTTTTTCAAGCGATTCCCTTGAGTTGGTGGAAGGATGCTGCTCTGTCCAGGTGCTCTGTGGCATGGCCCATGTGGACAGCACTGTCCCTGCCCCAGGAGAGAAGCACAGATGAACTGTCCACCAAAGGCAAGCCATGAGAGGCGAGAAGATGGCTTGGGGAAAGATCTTGTGCTGGTTCTACCCATTGCTGCTCAGGCTGACTGGCCTTAAGGTTCGGGGGACAGAAGGTGCCCAGGGGAAGAAATGTCTGGGTTTAGGCTGGGCCCTGGCTCCTCCTGGCAGTGGGTGTTTGAGCTAAAGCAGCTTTTGCCCCAGATTGATGGGTCATATGGAAATGACAAATGCTTTGAGCTGTGTGCATCTGCCCATCATTGGGTAATGTGTCTCCTGCACCGTGCCTGCCTCAGCTGCCCTGGACGAGTTGACAGCCTTCAGGGAGTTAGCAAGCTAGGCTCTTGCCTTGCAGTATCCCCTGGTACCAAATTCTTGTCCTCATGAGCGCCATGGCACTTGAGGTTCTCCAGAATCAATGGTTGCTGGAGCTTTGGAAGAAGGGTTACACTGTTAGTCCCATGGGATGCAGTGCAGTAGGAGTTCCCTTGTCCGATGCTCTAGCTCCTTGATCAGCAGAGCCTTAGGGATTCAGTTCCCATCTCCCCAGGGCTCAGCTCTGATGTCTCAGGCCCTATTCCTCTGCCTAGGTCCCTGCCTGCACCTTTCCTGGGTGCTTTTGGTGCCCAAAAGCAAAGCTTCTCCTTCCTGTATCAAGGGTTAAGTGGAGTGGGCACTGGCTTGTGGAAATGACAGCCAATCCCCTCCCCATGTGCACATGCCCACAACCCAGCTGGAAACTCAAAGGCAGCAAAATGCTGGACCCAGGAAAACCAAAAAGGGAGCTGCCTGCTGCTGTTGCCTAGGGGGAAGGGGGCCATGTTTCCCTCTTGCTACACTGTTTAGAGCAGCACTGCCAGGGCTTCTGGCTCAAACTCAGGGAGCGGAAGCTGAGAACACTGGGGACGGCCCCCCTTTCGGTGTGAGGTGGCTGAAATCAGTGCCAGCAGCCAGGCACTAAACAGAGCCACCTGAAAACCTACCCCAGGTCAAATCCAGTGGTGATGAGTGCTGTTACCTTACAGGGCACCCCTGCCTTTCAGCTGGCCCACTGGCCAAGTACCCCAGCCCCTCTGGCTGGTTAAGGCCCCCTTCCCAGCTCAGCTCTTGCTGGTAACCCTCACCTCATCTCTGCTGGACTCAGAACAAAGAAAGAATGTTGTCTATCACCCCCACAGTTACCTAATAAAGTGTTTTTCTTTCTAGCCTGGTATTCTGGCTCCTGGGCAGGGTGTGGGAGTTCATCCTATGCCACACAAATTCCACCTGCCCATTACCAGGGGCTCTTGCTTCAGCCTTTCATGTCCTTAACTCACTGATGGCGGTGGCTCATTAACAGAGGGTGATCTTGTTAAGAAGCTCCAGGCGATGATGGGTAGAGGGGAAACTGTGACTACCCAAGCTGCTGAGGGTGCCGTGTGTCACATCAGAATGAGTCAGAAGCCTTGAGATCTCAGCCCAAGACCAGTACGATTGGCTTGGGCCCCTGTGGGGGCGGCACAGCTCCTGGAGGAAGTGATGGCACTGCTACAGTACACTGGCTGAGGGGAGAGCACCTGCAGCTGGGGTTTTGCAGCTGGGCTGGGAACATTTGTCACTGCAGCCCCAGGGTGCTTGGAGGGGGGAGAGTTCTGAGCTAGGTCACTACATTGTGCTTCCGGGACTCTGCGCTCCCCATCCTGTGCAGCGTTAGGTTATGGGAGAGCTGTGACACACTACACGCAGCAGCCGTTCCTCCCTTGTGCTGGCCCGGCTACCTCGGATAAACAGGAGAGCAGCTCTGCAGGACTATCCATTACAGCTGACACTCACACGACATTTTATTGAGGGCAGGATCACAATGGGGAACAAAGAACCAAGGGACTTTTCTAAGTGCAGCTTCCAGCTTGTAACAAACCCAGCAGCCATTCAGGGTCGGCCAGAACCTCTTGCCCCGGCTGCCTACCTAGCTCAAGGTGCCTTTCAGCCCACAGGAATGTGTTCACACACTGCCCTTCCTTGGAGCTTCTGCCAGGGGCTGGTGATGGGCCAGCCACCATGAAGGATGCAACTGGCACTGGGTGGAGAGGGGCGCAGATAGATACGAAGTTTGCCCTGACTGCTCTCTTGGTGCAAAGATGATAGAACAATCCACAGCCCTTGAGCACGTCTCCAGCAGCTGCATTTGAGTGGAAGTTTGGGGTACCATCCTCCTAGGCAGCACCGGACCACCCAGCAGGAGGCACCCTGAAAATATCGACAGGTCAAGAGGAGCCTGTACTGCGTCTGCCTTGTGTCCTATAGCAGCTGGTTACAAATCCTCCTTCAGCTCTCGGCGCCTTCCCAGCCTCTGTTTTGGATGTTCCCTTTATCCGCATCTTTGTCCAAACCTTAAACAGAAGAATGCATGTTGTTGAGTGGGAGTGAGTAATCACACAGACTGGCTGAGGCTGTTGCCACTGTAGAGAACACCAGCTTCTGGGGAGTAGGGTAGGAACGTAGAGTCCTCCAAAGCACGGCCTGAGCGAACCACATGCTGCCTTAGAGGCAGCAGAGCTAGGCCCTGGGCTGGGAGTGCTGCAGACCGCATGCTCACTCAGGCAGGGAAGAGCACCCCCAACGCATGGCGACACGTGCAGCCTTTGGACATGAGAATCTGCACATAAAAACAAACCAAACTTCCCAGGGACCAACTCCTGGGACTGAAGAGGCCAATAGGAGGGAGCGGGCACCTTCCAGGGCGAGAGCAGTACATTGACTGGGAGGTCTGTTTCCCCACTCACAGATGGGGCTGTCTCTCTCCGAAACAGGCCAGTACACCAAGGCTCCTCAGTTGGCAAGTAACTGGGAAAACTGGCTCCCAGTCTGCACTCCCAACAGGAGCTAGGCTCCAGTCTTTTGCAAGCGGTTTAACCTGAGAATCCTGGGGCAGAAAGTGAAGTGGGGCAGCCTGGTAATGCTGTGGCCTCCAGTCACCTGTGGTTCTGTCTAGTCCTCATCACAACCCCCTGCCAGGTGTGAAAGTCTCAAGCCAGGAGAGGCCCAACAGGGACGAGAGAAGATCGTTCTTACCTGGCAGAACATGCAGCCTCAGGGCTTGCTGCGCTTGCCCTGGCTCTCCGCCCCGGCGCTGGCGGGAGCAGCTCGCTTGTTGCGGTGGTGGGGGAAGGTGGGCATGAGCTCCGGTTCACAGGCTGGGGAGAAGAGGAGAGGAAATGAGTCTCAGGAAGGGCTCGGAGTCCCATAGGCCCCAATGGCGCAGAGGAGTCACTTACGCAAGGGCTTTTCTTTGAAGTAGGAGCTCTCCAGGCAGTCTCCCGCTGTCGCCCTTGGGAGGCAAACGCAAGTTACAGGAAAAGTCCATCATTCCCCCACAAACATTCCCTCTGCTTCTTCAGGAAACCTCTGTACACGTGAGACCTTCCTTGTGCCCAAGCAGCTCAGCAAAGCTGTGACCAAGCCACTGCTTTCACTTCCTGTCCAGAGGGCAATGCGCAGTACATCCCACGCTGGGCTCCTCTGCATAATCCCAGAGGCCCTGCGTGCCCAACGGCATCTGGCCGGGGAGCAGTACAACCTGGTCCTATAACGGTCAGACACTCCCATGGTCTTGCAGTACAGGGGGCAGCGATGCCTTGGGGATCAGCCCCGGGAGCAAGGCAGCACTGCAGCTGCAGGAGCTGGCCCTGCTGGTTCGCCTTGATCTGCTCGATCCTCAGGGGAGAAGCTGATTACAGGGGTTGCCCAGTGCTTCCTGGCAGCTGACAGCTCCCCCACGCACTGCAGCTGTTTACCCCCCAGGGGAACAGCCCTGCCCGGCGGGAGGGTGGCAGGAGCCACACCCACCCCATACACTGAGGAGCCCGGGCCCCACACCACACTGGCAGTTCCATGGCCTGCGCTGGGCTGCAGATGGCTCTTTACCTCTTCTTGGGGTCATACATGAAGAGGAAGTTGAGCAGGCGAAGCCCAGCCTCCGACAGCCATGGGAACTTGTGCTTGAGGTTGTTGTAGGGCTGCTTCCGCAGGGTGTACTGGCTCACTAGGGGCAGCTTGGAAAAGCCCTGGGAGGGAGGGAGACGTGAGGATCAGGAAGAGTGTGGCAGGGTGGGGGATGCAGAGCGAGCACTTACTGGCCAGATGTTTTCATTGGGTGTCCCCAGCAGCTGCACTATCAGGTCAATCTGGTGGATCTCTGAACTGCCTGGGAGTAACGGCTTGTGGGCCAGCAATTCCGCGAGGATACATCCCACTGCCCTGGGGAGGGAATAGGTCTCCTGGGTTAGTGGGAATCAGACGCACGAATCCCTTGCAGCAGACTTCTCCTCCTTTGCCCCCAGCAGCAGATCCCTCCTGTTGCTGTAGACTCACCTTGGCCATAGTTCAGTACGAGATCTTTATACAGATGTGAACATTGCTTCCTGAAGTACCAAGCTGTTGCCCTGACCCCAGTCTGTCCCCTGGCTGGCCCCCAGCTAGTTCTGCAAATTCATAACTGCAAATTCCTTCCCAGAGTGTTACTCTCCAATACAAGATCCCCTTACCACATATCTATGCCTGTGGTCTGGGTCGTCGTTCCCAGCAGCAGCTCTGGGGCCCGGTACCTGTGCAACGTAATGAATGCAGGAATTACGAATCGGTGGAGCTCCCAAAACTTGTCCAAGATGCTTCCCATTGTCTCATTCACCCAGATTGACTGCAGGGCTGACCCTCAGCCTCCCAGGGGGTCCATGCTGGGTGACTCCCTCAGGAGTAAGCAGAGCCTACTCACCAGAGGGTGACGACTTTAGGGGTCATTGGTTTTAGTGGCACTCCGTGAGCACGAGCCAGCCCAAAATCCGCTGCAAAGAGAGGGCAGTTTCAATGTCAAAAAGCAGGCCAGCTACTGCCCTTGCCTCTGCATTACAAAATGAGAAAGCTGGAAGCATCTCTGGAGCTGCATTAGCAAAGGTGACAGGGGAGCTCACCTATCTTCACGCAGCCTTTATCAGTCATGAGCAGATTAGACACCTTCAGATCCCTGCCATCAGAAAGAAGCCATGATGGTTGTGTTAGAGGCAATGCTTCACGTGGGGCCATTCCATGCTGCCCAAATTACTGCTGCTCCAAGAGTGCCTCCCTCTGCCCCACTGAGAGCCAAGGAAACAGCCCAAGTGGCACAGCTGGCTCCCAATGTCCAGTGCATTACCCAGTGCCCCTCCCATACAATCCCTTTACCCACAGTGCCTTTCACTCTGCCCCTTACCTATGGATGATGAAGTTCTCATGAAGATACTGAAGGCCCTTGAGTACTTGTAGGATGATACACTTCACCTGCGAGCGGTGGGAGACGGGATTAGCAAGACAGCATCACATTAGTACTTAACATGTATCTGCATAGGTTCCTACCCTGCCCTCATAACTCCAGTATCTCAGTGCCTTCCAGTCGAGCATTAAGCAATCTGACTAAGAGCTGCTGACAGCTTATGCCCTGGTTCATTTTATGCAGAAGCTCAAGGTCAATGCAAAGCCATGTGCCCTCGTTTGGAGCCCAAGACCCAAAACACTGTAACAAAGGGGTTTTCTAACTGCAGTGATGCAGACAGGGTTTAATGCAGGCAGCTGGCAATGCCCCATATCACAAAGGGTCAACGGGGTTGGATTATTCGACCCTATGCTAGACAGGACAGGTCGTTAAGTTATGATTAAATCAGGTCATGTGACCTGATGACTGGCAGCCAATTTACAGACTGGCATCGGTCTCCCAGTGCCCACCACCAGCTCCACCAACACGACCGCTGCCAACTGCCTCAATGGCCTGGGCTGGAATCTGCATCCTTGGCTGTAGGTTGAGCAGTAAGTGCTGGTAGCCTGCTCCCGTTGGCTAGAGCCACAGCAGCCGCTTACAGCTGGGAGCGGTAATGCCCTGGCACAATCCCCTGTACCTGAGCCTCAGAAAAGGGCGTCTGCATGTTCTCAAGAAGGCTGGCGAGATCCTGTTCACAGTAACCCATCACCAGGAAAATACTGCAGGAGACACACACCACAGTCAGTCACCTCCCTGCAGTTCCACTGTGCTGACCAACCCCACCACGCGTCATCCAACTACCATTCCTGCCAAGGGCAAGGGCAGGGAGAGCAGTGCAGAGCCAGTACTATGGGACTGTTACCTCTCCAGATGGTTCCCCACGACAACCTCCTTCAACTCCACGATATTGGGGTGCCGAAGCTTCAGAAGCAGGGTTATCTCCCGCAGGCTGCTGATGGGGATTCCTGCAGAGTGGTACTTGAGTCACACATTAGAACTCCCCCTCCAGGCCCCTGGCCTGACCCAAGGCTCTGATGTGGCTGTGCAGGGCTAACCACATTTCTGAAGAAGTGTTTTAAGAGATCCCTCCCCAGCCCTAAAACCCCAGAGCTTCCTAGGAAGAGCAACTCCCCTTCAGCTCTCCCCTTACCATCTTTCTCCTTGTCCATCCGCACCTTCTTTAGTGCCACAATCTCATCCCTCTGAGTATCTCGAGCACGGTCTGAAACAGTAACACACCATGTGGTCAGTACCTGGAAGACAAGCCTCACAGCAAAGTGAATGCCTGATCCACCACTGACACCGGTCACCAAGTGAACCATTAACCATCACCTCCCAACACTGGGGGAGGAGGGAGGGTAACAGTGAAACCCCCTCCAACTGATGTGCTCATCACTGGGGAAGAGACAAGATCCTGGAAGATGGGCTTCAGCCTGTGCTGGGGCTGCCCTTACACCTAGGGACCTGTGCCACTGAGTATTTTCCAGTGGCCTGGTACATGAGGTATTGCTGTCAGCACCCCACACAGCAAGAAGCAAACCAGCTCCCGCTGCTGAAGCCTGCAGCAGATACAACACTTACACACGATGCCATAGGTCCCTTCCCCAATTCGATTCAGCTTCTCAAACTCCTTCACGCTCCGGCACCTTCCCAGCTGAAAGCAGAGAGCCATATCACAGAGCAGCCAGCCCCCTCCCCAGAGCTGTCTTGGGGGCAGTGTTCAACTATTAGGGCTTATGATTTTCGTTGTGAAGTTAGATTTATCTGGAGCCCTCCGGAAGCTGGAATATGTCATTGCTGCTAGCCAGACACAGCTGTATCCCACCAGCATGAAACCACCACAAGACAGATGTTAGTTATGGTGCTTAATGCACAGCTGGAAGGCACTCAGCTACTAGGGTGATGAGCATAGTTAACAACTATAGCAGCAGTTCTCAAACTGTGGGTCAGCACTCCCTTTTAATGGGGTCACCGGGGCTGATGTTAAACTTGCTGGGACCTGGGCCCAAAGCCCAGGCCCTTGGTGGCAGGGCTCAGGCTTGGGCTTCAGCCTGGGCTCAGGTTACAGGCCCCCCTGCCTGGGGCTTGGACGGGCTCTGGCTTCAGTCCCCCAGCCCCAGGGTGGTGTAGTAATTGTTGTCAGAAGGGGGCATGGTGCTATGGCGTTTGAGAACCCCTGCACGATAGGTAGAGGAGCTATCTGACAGCGTTACAGCCTCTAGACAGCGAATGTAAGAGCTTCAGAAAGGCCAAGGGCATCATGCTAGAGGCAAAGAGTTAGCGTAAGGCTCATGGGAATATTACTGTTTGGACACTATTCTAGCCAATGCTTCGCAGTGCAACCTGCCGTTGATCTGCTTTGTGCAATGGCGTGAGAGCAATGGGGTCCCATGCCAACTGTCGCTGGGCTGTGCCCAGCATCTGGTCACGTGTTCCCAACTCTGTGTTTGCAAACACACGTGTCATTTCCACGCACCATTACCGCCACTGTTCATGGAAACGTGGGAACTGAATTGTGAGCAAATGTCGGCCTGTCACTGCCACAATTTCCACAGCCTGGGCATCTCCCTCCTTCCCCCCACCGCACCCTGCCCCAGCCTTCCCTCCTTCACCCCTCCCCATTCACCCTACCCCACCCCTCCTTTCCTCAGTTCTCCCTGCCCCAACCTTCCCCATTCACTCCTCTCTACCCCTCCTTCCCCCACTCCCCATTCACCCCTCTCTACCCCTCCTTCCCCCACTCCCCCTTCACCATTCACCCCTCCCTACTCTTCCATCCCCACTCTCCTCCCCCATTCACCCCTCCCTACTCTTCCGTCCCCACTCTCCTCCCCCATTCACCCCTCCCTACCCCTCCGTCCCCACTCTCCTCCCCCATTCACCCCTCCCTACCCCTCCTTCCCCACTCTCCTCCCCCATTCACCCCTCCCTACCCACTCTCCTCCCCCATTCACCCCTCCCTACCCCTCCTTCCCCACTCTCCTCCCCCATTCACCCCTCCCTACCCCTCCTTCCCCCCCATTCACCCCTCCCTACTCCTCCTCCCCCATTCACTCCTCCCTACTCCTCCTTTCCCCACTCCCCCCACCCCATTCACCCCTCCCTACCCCTCCTTCCCCACTCTCCTCCCCCATTCACCCCTCCCTACCCCTCCTTCCCCCCTATTCACCCCTCCCTACTCCTCCTTCCCCCACTCCCCCTCCCTACTCCTCCTCCCCCATTCACTCCTCCCTACCCCTCCTCCCCCATTCACTCCTCCCTACCCCTCCTTTCCCCACTCCCCCCACCCCATTCACCCCTCCCTACCCCTCCTTCCCCACTCTCCTCCCCCATTCACCCCTCCCTACCCCTCCTTCCCCCCATTCACCCCTCCCTACTCCTCCTTCCCCCACTCCTCCCTACCCCTCCTTCCCCCACCCCATTCACCCCTCCTTCCCCCAGTCCCCCCTGCCCTACCCTTCCCCATTCACCCCTCCCCCCTTCACCCCTCCGCCCCCCCCCAGGCGCCACACGGGGGCGCTGCCTTAACCCTTTCGCGCTGGGCCCACGCCCGCTCACCCTGTCCCCGGCGGGCACCGGGAAGAAGCCCCCGCCGCGCAGGCGCTTGAGTCGCAGCACTTCCGGCTCCTGCTCGGGGCAAGCGGCCTCCGCCATGATTCCCGCACCCGGAGGGGCGGAGCCGCGCGCTTCACCACTGCGCATGTGCAGCACCCCGTGGCTCTTCACCGCGCAGGCGCAGTACTCTCCCTCAGAGTCTCTAGCAACGGTTGCTATGCAGGGCCTGCTGGCTAAGGGCCCACCGGGGGCTGCTGGGGAGGGGCAGCTGTGCTGGGGGAAGCGGGGATGGGCCCGCGGGGGTGGGGAAGCGCTCCGGGGAGCGTTGGGGAGGGGCCTCTGGGTGAGGAGCGCCCCAGTGTGCAATGGGGAGGGGGCCCTGGGTGGGGAGTGCGGTGGGGAGGGGGCCCTGGGTGATGAGCGCCCCAGCAGGGCCCGGTGGGGAGGGGGCCCTGGGTGGGGAGTGCGGTGGGGAGGGGGCCCTGGGTGATGAGCGCCCCAGCAGGGCCCGGTGGGGAGGGGGCCCTGGGTGGGGAGTGCGGTGGGGAGGAGGCCCTGGGTGAGGAGCGCCCCAGCAGGATCCGGTGGGGAGGGGGCCCTGGGTGGGGAGTGCGGTGGGGAGGAGGCCCTGGGTGAGGAGCGCCCCAGCAGGATCCGGTGGGGAGGGGGCCCTGGGTGGGGAGTGCGGTGGGGAGGAGGCCCTGGGTGAGGAGCGCCCCAGCAGGATCCGGTGGGGAGGGGGCCCTGGGTGGGGAGTGCGGTGGGGAGGGGGACCTGGGTGAGGAGTGCAGTGGGGAGGGGGCCCTGGGGAGGGGGCCCTGGGTGAGGAGCGCCCCAGCAGGGCCCGGTGGAGAGGGGGCCCGGGGTGGGGAGTGCCCGAGCGTGTAATGGGGAGGGGGTCCTGGGTGATGAGTGCAGTGGGGAGGGGGTCCTGGGGAGGGAGTTGCCACCTGCCCAGGTTTTCCCAGCATTGCCCCTTGTTTGAAGCCGCTGTCCTGGATGAAGTGGTTCCGATGTGACTTTTTTACACCTCAGAGGTGGCACCCCCAGTGTCCCGGCAGGGCCCACCGTGCAGTGCTGCCCATGGAGATGGCGGGGCCCAGGAGGGCATGTTCCATCTTGATCTGTCTTGTTTCAGTTCCCTCTGGGCGTGCTGCAGTCCCTGGGGGCTGGGGGCTTGGGCCAGGAAGAAGTGCAGCTTGCTGGAGCTGCTATCTCACATGGGCCAGACCTCTTCGGTGAACGTGATGGACAGTTGAGAGCTGCTCCATGTCATGCTGTTTAGGATGGCACTCAGAGCGCATGGTGATGATGAGCATGGTAGAAATACCTACAGAGGATCTGGCCTCAGGCAATGGGCAGAAAACCAGCCACAACTCGTTTTGCTGAGCAGAAAAAACAATGATGCTCTTGCTCTTTTCAATAATTCCAGATTTGGAGGGTTCACATATTCAAGGTGGTTGCTTGGGAACTGTGAGTAATAGAGAGGGAAAGGAGATGGCCAGCTTGCCTAGCAGTGCATGTACTACAGACAACCCCCACCCCAGAAATGGCCACATCAGCACTAACACACAATTAACCAGATGCTACTTTGTGGGGAGGGTTTCATTTTGTTCAGTAACAATTTGTTGTAAGGCAATGCAGATAATATATGGTGCAGTGAAACCTGCTCTACCTGCTAATCATGATGACTCTGTCTAGTGGCTGGACTTATTACAGCTGAAAATGTTTGAAAGCTGTCTGTTGGAGAGAGGAATAGGGGCAGACATTTTAACACCATTGGCATTTCATTGGAGGAAATGGAAATCTGATATGATTATCTCTCTGGTAGGGACAGTTGGTAGTAGGGTGACCAGATGTCCCGATTTTATAGGGACAATCCTGATATTTGGGGCTTTTTTTTATATGGGTCCCTATTACCCGTCCCCGTCCTGATTTTTCACACTTGCTGTCTGGTCACCCTAGTTGGTAGGTAAGAAATCTCCAAGGCCTGGTAAAAGTTGCTGTCAGCATCATGTTCACCTGCATTATTTAATAAGAACGCCTATGTGTCATGAGGCAGAAGCTGGACCATTTTGTCAAAAGCAATTTAGATATTTGGAAAATGAAAACACTTTCCACAGCCAAAAAATCTCCACCATTGTGGAATGGACAAAGACTAAATACCTTTGTGGATTTGGGCAAAGCTTTTAAATACAGAGCATATCAAATTTAAATCTGTCTGGAGTTGGGAGACATGGGCCCCCCTCCTGGCTCTGCTGTCGAATTCCTGAGTAACCTGCCTCAATTGTAAAATGGGGATAATGATACCAACCTACCTCCCAAGAGTACTGTATGTCTTAAATTAATTTATATTTGTAAAGCACATTGATATCCTTGAATGGAAGTTGCTATAGTTGTGCAAAGTACACATTATTAGACGGCTGACCATACTCACCAGCAGTACTGAATTAATATTAATACATTTTTAAAACTGAGTAGGATAGCCTTGCAAAATTCTACTCAGGTGAGGCAAATTATTTTTTTTAACAGGCAATTAAAATGTCCTTTTTTTGGGTCATTACCATCCTCTTGATACAGGTGAGCGAATAGATTTTGTGATGACCAGAGATGCAGAGTATTCTGAACACTAGAGTGTGATTAGATGTTGATAGATGTTTGGCTGTGTGTGTGTGTTCCCTGCGTGTGCCACCCCAGCCCTGCGCAGATAGCTGGCACGGCAGACCTCTAGAGAACCGCCCAATGACCACACGATCTGTTAAGGGATGTTGACAATAATGGGTCATTATTGTCAACAAAGCATGGTATTAGTACACTGCAGACTCTACCGAACCATTATGTCCGTAATGATGGACCAGCACAGTGAATGGCGGGCCTTTCTGTTCCTCCCTAGGCTATACAAAGATACTCGCTCTTAGATACATCTTTATATCCCAATACAAAAGAATTAGTACTGCCTCTCTGACATAGTTATCGGGATATGTTTGCGTGAGTCCTCTGTGACTAGCACGTCTTATGAATGTGTATTTCTGTAATATCAGCCCTGTTCTTGTCAGATTCTGTAAGCAGGTCCTGCCTCATACCAAGCCTCTGATACAAGGGCTTATGTCTCAGGCTCTCTTCCTACTACATAGGGTATCCTGATGGGAAAGGGAGAGTTTATAAAACAATATTTGTTGGAAAATCAGCTTTCAGTACCAAGCAGCACTTCTTGGCAAATATTTGCTTTTACCTAAAATGTATCCATAATGAGGGGTTTAGGTATGTGCCTTAAAACACACATTTCACCTGCTTCTTACAAATAAATATTTTATAAATGAGGATTCTCATAAAAATCTCACTCTCAGTGGTTCTGGTGCCAAATTAGCAGATTACAGCTTTTACATAAAAGGTGAACTGAAAGGCTTTTTACTTGCCAAAACCTGAGCTTAGAGTTCTTCTGTGTTTCCTTGGCTACAGCTGGTAGCATCACTAATATCCAAAGAGTAGGGAGTATTTTCATTTTAGGTGCTTAAAATGTCATCAGTTATTGCTGGGGTAGCTCAGAACCCTAAGCTTGGATTTTGGAATCTAAATGAAGGAGAAAAGGATTTTCTAATGGTCTGTTTGTCATATACCAACTGGGTCTGAAATCTTTAGGCTCCCTGGAATGACAAGGTTCAGACCTCAGCAGCAGGCTCATCTCAGCCCTTCTCCTTCTGAGGTCTGGTAAATGAAAAGAGTTCAGTGGAGGTTGGTGTGTGCAGGACCCTCAAAACCAAGGTCCTGTCTTCTCTGGGGAGACATTAACGACTGCTTGAGCCACTTCACATAAAGATGTGGCCTTGCCTTGGTGTCTGCCCCAAAATTCCCCTCCTTCGGTGTTCTGCAGTGGGCTGCTGCCCTCCACTCCAAAGGTGGCTGCATTTCCAGGGTGCTGCACGTACACACTGGGATCATTTGGGGTGAAGAATGCCATGATGATTATCTGTCATACGTCTGCCCACACACGTATTCTGTTACTGACTTGCATGCTTAAGCCATTGATTACATATATTTATTCTGAAGCAAGCTTTTCGGTTCACCTTTAAATGTTAGCTGTCTCCTGTCCTTCTCCAGATGGCGTGTAGAGCTGAGGAAAGTGAGACCATGGAAGAGCTTGTTGGGTCGGATTCCTGTTTAATGATTGTGGAGTCCAGGGCCCTATTTGGTGGCATTCATCACATCCTGGTGTCTTTGTGTTGTCACTATGAGCAATAGCTACTCGCCAGAGCCAGAGATCATGCTGCTTCTTTTCTGACTTGGTAAGCCTCTATGGTGCTGGGTTTTGTGTGCACATTGTACAAACCACTATCAGCTATATCCCTGATGGTTTTGGACTCAGGGAGATCATCCACTGAAGTACTCGACATTTCATCATCGAAGGGCCCAGTGACAACAATTTTGGGGATAATCCTTTTCTTCATTGGTTTATCCAATGTCTCTACAGGAAAGGGATAGAGAAAGAAAACCAAGCCTTGTATGAAGGACTGAATTCTCTCCTGCATGCTGCATGTTTACACTGGAGAATAAACACAGGGGGAAACCCATATGCCCACTTTGAGGCAACGTGATGGTACTTTATAGAGGCACACATCTAGCAACCAGGAAAATTATTTATCCAGACAAACACCCAGGCTTCAGCAGATGTTCATCCAATATAGACTGAAAGGCATATGGGTCCGGGAGATGGCATCTCCACTAATGGGCTTTTACTGAACAAAGAGTTCAGAAAACCTTGTACTAGTTATGAGAGGACACAGGGAACACTTCCAAGGATGGTGGTACAGGTGGGTTCAGGCAAAGTGAGCACAGGTGCCATTCTAACCTGGGGTCCCCTTTCCCCTCTCCCTCCACCCAAGCATCCCAAGTCTGACCTGTGGCACACATGATTACTCTGAGCCTCTGGTGACTGCAGGTCACTAGTACAAACCGTATGGTCGTTTTAAGAGGACTGAGGGTGGGACCTACCAAACAGGTTTCCTTGCGACTCAGTCCATGATTTGAACCCATCTCTAGGAATAATGGATTATGCTGTATAATCCAGGGCAGTGGACTAGGAGATAGGACAGCTGGATTCCAGTCCTAGCTTTGCCATTGACCTGATGTCTGACTTTGGGCAAGGCCCTGCCCCTCACTGTGTCTACGTTTCCCCGTCTGTAAAAAGGAAATAGTAATACCCTCCCTTATAGATCTCACTGCGCTTTACAAGCGAGAAGCATATGAGGGCTCTGTATTCTTGTTCTATAATCCACTAACCCAGCATCAGCCTATTTTGATAAGACTATAAACTGTATGTATCAACTGGGGAGAGCTGGGTGCTGAAAAATCATGTAATTCAAAGATAGTTACTATCCAGTATTGAGAAGTCCTTTCTATGCAGAGGAGAGCTGCAGTGAGTCGGGATGACAGCCTTGGCTGGGATGATTTAGCTGGGGTTGGTCCTGCTTTGAGCAGGGGATTGGACTAGATGACCTCGATGACAGGAAATGCCCAGAGAGGTGGCTTAGGTGAGTGCCATGTTGCTTGTAAGCTGCCTTCTCCTAATGGCCACAACTGCCAGCCAGAGCAGCCCAGTCACTGCTGCTCACCCTCCCTCCTCTGAACTTTCCTGTGACCCACATTTGCGATAGCAAGTAAGAAAACAGCTGCAGCCCAAACACCCAATGTTCTGTGGGGAAGACAGAGATCAGGAAGCCCAAGGGAAAGATGCCAGTAGCCCATGCAAACGTGGATAAAAAGCGAGCGTGACTAAACCTTTGACTGGAAAAGGCACCCTCTTGAACGAACAGGTCTTGGGAAGGGGAAGAGGACATGGTTAAATTAACCACTGGACGATACTGGATACTACCATCCCTCCACCTGGTTGGTGCCTATAAAGGCAGTAGCTTCCCAGAGCTCCTGGATGTCCAGCATTCATTTTCCTACTCAGTGTGTCTTCTGAGTGGCTTTAGAACATCTGGCCTGAGACCTGTTTTACCCAGCAAATTTACAATAGGGACAGTGTGGTGTTATCTGGGATCTGGGCCCATTTTACACCATTTGTGGCCTGTTATGGCCTATTAAAAACATATATTAAAAGGGAACATCGCTGTTGAGCAGCTTAGCTCTAAAAAACTTGACCTGGCTTAAAACTGTCATCATCCAGTGAGGAGGATCCATGAGCCAAGAACATCCCTAATATGACTCCCTGAGGTCAGGTTTTTTTTTGTGGTTTGAAGGCCCTGCTGTTTGTCCCCTACCATGTCCATAAGAACTGTCAGTGGACAGATGACTTCGCTGCAGTTTCTTTGTCGATTTAGAAACAGAGGCTTTAGAGAGATTGCCGTGGTCCCGTGAAGAACTTTGCTGTTTCTCAGATTGCTCCTGGTTTTTTGGCTGTTTGGACTCCCCGTACTTGTTACCAACTATGCTCTGCTGGACTTCAGCTGCAAGAAGAATTTGAGATGCAAAGAAAAGAGAAAGAGAACCCTCTTCAGTCGTTTAATGCTGTGGCACAGTATGCTAGTGCTCTTAGCCACAGTCTGCTCCTACTTGTTTTGATTCATGGTCTTTTAAAATGCAGCTGTTGGAGATCTGAGAAAGTTCACTGTTTATAAGCAACAAAGTTTCTCCTCCCTTGGTGTTCACAAGAGGGCCTCACCCTCTCTGATTGAACTAACCTCGTTATCTCCAGACTGATTCTGGCCTGCATATTTATACCTGCCTCTGGACATTTCCATTACACGCGTCAGACAAAGTGGCTATTCACCAACGAAAGTTCATGCTCCAATACATCTGTTAGTCTATAAGGTGCCACAGGACTCTTTGTTGCTTTTTAAAGATCCAGACTAACACAGCTACCCCTCCAATACTGTTTATAAGGTCACTCATCATTACTTGCCTGTTTGATCAGCTAGAGAGAACAGGGCCCAGCATGAATTCCTGGAAGTGTCTGGTCTCTCCCTCTTCGTGCCTCTTTTCTTTTGGGGGAAAACTGAAGCCTTGACACTGCATGAGGAAAATGCTTGCTCTCCTCATTGCATACACACTTTTGGGATATACTGGGGCTATGGATATGAGGCAGACAGGCACAGAGCTGTGGAAATGGTGGGCACCCCACATGTATTTCTTGTCCCCAGGCAATCAGTGTGATTCTTGATACTAATTGCTTTTCATAGATTCATGAATTATAAGGCAGGCTGAAGGGACTGTTACTATCATCTAGTCTGATGTCCTGCATAACACAGGCCATAGGACTGCCCTGAATTAATTCCTGCTTCAAGGCCAGCAGTTGCATCAGTTGAACCAGAACAGATCTTTTAGAAAAACATCCAATCTTGATTTTAAAATATCCAGTGATGGTGAACCCATGACAACCCTTGGTACGTTGTTTCAATGGTTAATTACCCTCACTGTTAAAAATTTGCACCTTATTTCCAGTCTGAATTTGTCTAGCTTCAACTCCCAGTCACTGGAGCTTGTTACAGCTTGTCTGTTAGATTGAAGAGCCTTCTATTGTCAATTTTTTGTTCCCCCGGTAGGTATTTATAGACTCTGATCAAGTCACCCCTAACCTTCTCTTTGTTAAGCTAAATAGAAAGAGCTCCTTGAGTCTATCACTCTAAGGCAGGTTTTCCAATACTTTAATCATTCCCATAGCTCATCTGTGAACCTTCTCCAATGTATCAACCTCATTCCTCAATTGCGGACACCAGAACCAGACACAGGATTCCAGCTGTGGTCGCACTATGCCAAAGACAGATAAGATACTCTCCCTACTCCTACTTGGTATTCCTCCAAGGATTGCATTAGTCCAGGGGTCAGCAACCTTTCAGAAGTGCTGTGCTGAGTCTTCATTTATTCACTCTAATTAAAGGTTTTGCGTGCTAGTAATACATTTCAATGTTTTTAGAAGGTCTCTTTCTATAAATCTATAATATATAACTAAACTATTGTATGAAAAGTAAATAAGGTTTTTAAAATATTTAAGAAGCTTCATTTAAAATTAAATTAAAATGCAGAGCCCCCCCGGGCCGGTGGACAGGACCTGGGCAATGTGAGTGCCACTGAAAACCAGCTTGTGCGCCGCCTTCGGCACCCGTGCCATAGGTTGCCTACCCCTGCATTAGCCCTTTTGGCCACAGCGCCACCTTGGAATTCATGTTCAGCTGATTACCCACCTGACCATGGGCGGCACGCTGCATAGGCTGGGCCTTCCCAAACAGCCAGGCATGGCCCCGCCCACTACTTACCACCCCTCCCTGTGTGTGGCTCCAGTCCTCCAGTCCCCAGTGCTCATGCTGGGGCTGGAGGCTGAGGACACATGCCACTTGCCTTTCTGGGGCTAGGGGGTGGGGAGCTGCAGCCTCCCAGTGCTCCGGGGGCTGTGGCCGCCCACTCTCCCATGCTCCAAAGTTCGGGGGGGATGTGGCCACTTGCCCTCTTGGTGCTCTGGGACTGGGATGGTGGCGGCCACCCACCCTCCCGGGCTCTGGACGTGGGACGGCTGAGGCCGTGCGCCGCCCACCCTCCCAGCACTCTAGGGTTGGGGGTGCTGCAGCCGTCTGCCCTCCCACGCTCCAGGGCTGGGGCTGCGCAATGCCCATCTTCATGGCTCTCTGGGGATGGGCGCGCTTTTGGGGCTGGGATGCTAGCCTGGGGTGGGAATGGGCCGATGGCCATGGTGGGGGGTCTGGGCTCCAATGAAGGGGGGCAGAAGAGGCAGGGCCTTGGGCAGAAGGGGCGGGGTTGGGGGCTAGCCTCCCGCAGCTGGCAGTTCACACACTGCCCATTCAGCTGACACCCAAGTCTTTTTTCAGAGTCACTGCAGTGCTCCCCAGGACAGAGTCCCTCATCCTGTAAGTATCAGAGGGTAGCCGTGTTAGTCTGGATCTGTAAAAGCAGCAAAGAATCCTGTGGCACCTTATAGACTAACAGACGTTTTGGAGCATGAGCTTTCGTGGGTGAATACCCACTTCCTCAGATGCATGTAATGGAAATATCCAGGGGTAGGTATATATATGTGTGCTAGCAAGCAAGCTAGAGATAACGAGGTCAGTTCAATCAGGGAGGATGAGGCCCTGTTCTAGCAGTTGAGGTGTGAAAACCAAGAGAGGAGAAACTGGTTCTGTAATTGGCAAGCCATTCACAGTCTTTGTTCAATCCTGAGCTGATGGTGTCAAATTTGCAGATGAACTGAAGCTCAGCAGTTTCTCTTTGAAGTCTGGTCCTGAAGTTTTTTTTTTTTTGCTGCAGGATGGCCACCTTAAGGTCTGCTATAGTGTGGCCAGGGAGGTTGAAGTGCTCTCCTACAGGTTTTTGTATATTGCCATTCCTAATGTCTGATTTGTGTCCATTTATCCTTTTCCGTAGAGACTGTCCAGTTTGGCCGATGTACATAGCAGAGGGGCATTGCTGGCATATGATGGCGTATATTACATTGGTGGACGTGCAGGTGAATGAAACGGTGATGGTGTGGCTGATCTGGTTAGGTCCTGTGATGGTGTCGCTGGTGTAGATATGTGGGCAGAGTTGGCATCGAGGTTTGTTGGATGGATTGGTTCCTGAGCTAGAGTTATTATGGTGTGGTGTGCAGTTACTGGTGAGAATATGTTTCAGGTTGGCAGGTTGTCTGTGGGCAAGGATTGGCCTGCCACCCAAGGCCTGTGAAAGTGTGGGATCATTGTCCAGGATGGGTTGTAGATCCTTGATGATGCGTTGGAGGGGTTTTAGCTGGGGGCTGTATGTGATGGCCAGTGGAGTCCTGTTGGTTTCTCTCTTGGGTTTGTCTTGCGGTAGGAGGCTTCTGGGTACACGTCTGGCTCTGTTGATCTGTTTCCTTATTTCCTCATGCGGGTATTGTAGTTTTGAGAATGCTTGGTGGAGATTTTGTAGGTGTTGGTCTCTGTCTGAGGGGTTAGAGCAGATGCGGTTGTACCTCAGTGCTTGGCTGTAGACAATGGATCGTGTGATGTGCCCGGGATGGAAGCTGGAGGCATGAAGGTAGGCATAGCGGTCGGTGGGTTTTCGATATAGGGTGGTGTTAATGTGACCATCACTTATTTGCACCCTGGTGTCAAGAAAGTGGACCTCCCATGCAGATTGGTCCAGGCTGAGGTTGATGGTGGCAATATACAAAATATACAAAAACCTGTAGGAGAGCACTTCAACCTCCCTGGCCACACTATAGCAGACCTTAAGGTGGCCATCCTGCAGCAAAAAAACTTCAGGACCAGACTTCAAAGAGAAACTGCTGAGCTTCAGTTCATCTGCAAATTTGACACCATCAGCTCAGGATTGAACAAAGACTGTGAATGGCTTGCCAATTACAGAACCAGTTTCTCCTCTCTTGGTTTTCACACCTCAACTGCTAGAACAGGGCCTCATCCTCCCTGATTGAACTGACCTCGTTATCTCTAGCTTGCTTGCTAGCACACATATATATACCTGCCCCTGGATATTTCCATTACATGCATCTGAGGAAGTGGGTATTCACCCACGAAAGCTCATGCTCCAAAACGTCTGTTAGTCTATAAGGTGCCACAGGATTCTTTGCTGCTCATCCTGTAATTATGGCCTACATTGTGTATTCCTAGATGAATGGCATTTTGTTTGTACGGAAACCCATTGTTTGCTTGAGCCCAGTTTTCTAAGACATCTAGATCACGCTATATCAGTGACCAATACTCTTGTATTTACTATTCCTTCAATCTTTTTCAGGGACAATTTTATGTTTTTTTCCCGGTCATGAAAAAAATGTTAAATAGCACAGGTCCAAGAACTGATCCTTGTGAGACCTCACTAGGAACTCACCCATTCCATGATGATTCCCTGTTTACATGTATATTTTGAGAACTACCTGCCAATTTTTAATCCAGGGAATGTGCACCATGTTAATGTTGTATCATTCTAATTTCTTAATCAAAATATCATGTGATATCACATAAAATGCCTTTCAGAAGCCTACATATATTACATCAAACAATTACCTTTATCAACCAAACTTGTAGTCTCATAAAAAATCACTATCAAGGTCATTTGACAAGATGTATTTTCAATAAATCCATATTGATTGACATTAATTGTATTACCCTTCTTTAATTCTTTATTAATCAAGTCTCGGATCATTCCATTATTTTGCCTGGGATCAATATCAGGCCAACATGTCTATAATTACCCAGGTCATCTTGTTTATTCTTTATAAATATTGGCACAACCTCAGCTTTCTTCCAGTCCTCTGGAACTTCCTGTGTTCCAAGACTTACTGAAAAACAATACTACCTATCCAGACTGCTCCTCATCCAACTTTTTTAAAACTCTGGACCTGCTAATTTAAAAATGAATGACTTTGGTAGCTGCTGTTTAGCATCCTCCTAAGTTACTGTTGGAATGAAAAGTATTTCATCATCATCATCATGATATGACTACTTCACCTGGGCTTTTTCACAAATACAGAACAGAAATATTTATTGAGCTCTTCTGCTTTTTTCTTTTTTGCATTATTATTGACAGTTCTACCATCTCCATCTAGAAATGGATGAGTACCATTGTTAGGATTCCTTTTGTTCCTAATACACTTAACTCTGCTGGTTATAGACTTCTCTTGTGTCCTTTTGCTTCCCTTATCAACCTTCTAATCTATATTTATTTCTATCAACTTCCTCTCTTTCCATTTGTTATATATATAATTTTTATAGCTGCTTTCATTTACCCTCTAAGCTAGGTTGGCTTTTTAATCAATGTAACCTTCTATGTCGATTGTGGCTTTTGGCGCATCTAGTAATATATTCTTAAATAGTTCCCAATTATCATTCCCATTTCTCTGTTTAAATTCTTTCTCCCAGCTGATTTGCCTCATAATTCTTTTCAGCTTCATGAAATTATGTGTGTGTGTATATATATATATATAATGTAGATAGATACACACATTTTTATTGGTTTGGACTTTAGGTGATTATTCTGTTTTCATAAAACAAATATAAAGAACCACTAATGTTTAGTTCTATGGTCAGTTCCTATTTATTTGTCAAGATGACATTTTTCTCATGTTGGATGCAATATTTTCCAAACAAATTGTTTCAGAAAAGCTAAATCTGTGTCAACATCCCAGCCCTCATGAGCAACCCACAACTGCAAACCACAGTGCAGAGCACAACCTTTGCAAGCAACCCTATAACAACAAACGAAGGTACACAAAAAGGCAGGATGTGACACTGATTGATCAAAGGTATGGGAACCCCCCACACACCCCCGCCGATCTAAGATGCAGCCCTGGTTTGGAGGATAAAAGTCCAACCAAGGTTCTACATCTTTTATTGCTTGGACAGACTGGGAATTCTGAACTAGTATCAACAAAGGGCGCCCTTGGAAAGTGCTCTGAGATCTCTGAGTGAAAAGCATTATGTGAGAGCTTAGCATTAGTATTCTAGAATCTGCTGATCCAGTATCTTCGCACTTTGATAAGACCAGAAACTATATGTATCAAGCTGGGGATTGTTCAGCTGAAAAAGCATGTAATTCAATGATTATTACTATCCAGCAAATGGGAAATCCTTTCTATGGGGAGGAGAGTTGCAGTGAGTCTAGGGGTGACAGGAAGTGCCCAAAGATGTGGCTTAGGTAGATCAGTAATGCTGCCAATAAGCCATCTTCTCCCAGGGGCCACAACTGCCAGCTGGGCTGGCCCAGTACTTGTCTTCCCAATCTTGAACTTTCCTACAAGCCACATTAGTGATAGCAAGTAAGAAAACAACTGCAGCCCAAACACACAACATTCTAGGGGAGGACAAAGATTGGGAAGCCCTAGGAAAAGATGCTTAGAAATGGCCAGTAGCCTACACAGCTGTGGAAAAAAAGCCAGTGTGACAAAGCCTTTGACTGGAAAAGGGCAGGCTCTTGAAGGAGGAAGTTCTGGGAAAGGGAGGAAGACATGGTTCAATTAACCACTGAACAATATTGGATGATACCATCACCTCCTCCTGCTTGGTGTCTAAAAAGTCACTAGCTTCCCCAAGGTTCCTGGAGGTCCAGCATTCATTCTCCTACTCGGTGTGTCTTCTCAGTGGATTTAGAACATCTGGCCTGAGACCTGTTTTACCCAGCTAACTTCTAAGGGTACAAAATGTTGGGATCTGGGTCTACTTCACACCATTTGTGGCCTGTTATGGCCCATTAAAAATCGCACATTGAAAGGGAACATTGCTGTTGAATAGCTTAGGCCTAAAAAATGACCTGGTTTAAAACTGATGCGATTACTGAGAATCATCCCTAGGGCATTAATGGGCCAAGCACATCCTGGGTGTGACTCCCTGAGGTTAGTTTTGTTTTGTGGTTTGAAGGCCCTGCTGTTTGTCCCCTACCTTGTCTGGAAGAACGGTCAGTAGACATCTGACTTTGCTGCTGTTTCTTTGTTGATTTGGAAACAGAGGCTTCACCAGGTCTGTTGTGCTCCCGTGAAGGTGAAGAACTTTGCTGTTGCTGAGATTGCTCCTGGATATTTGGCTGTCGGGATTCCCTGCTCTGGTGACCAGCCACACTATGCTGGACTTCAGCTGCAAGAATTTGGGATGCAAAGAAAAGACAAACATTGATCACCCATGTCAGTGGTTTAGTGCAGGACACAGAACATTAGTAGCCCTTCGCCACAGTCTGCTCCCACTGGTTTTTACACAGGGCTATTTACAATGCAGCTGTTAGTGATCGGAGAGTGTTATTGATAAAGTCACTCATTATTATTTGGCTGCTTGAGCGCTTAGAGAAAACAGAGTCCAATCGGAATTCTTGGAAATGGCGGGCTTTTCTCTTCTCATCCTTTTTTTGGGAAAACTGGAGCCCTGTCAGTGCAGAAAATACCTGCTCTCCTCAATGCGTATGAGTTTGGGGAATTTATTGGAGCTATGGAATGAGGCAAACAGGCGCAGAGCTGGGGAAATTGCAGGTTGCAGTTACCGGGCAAACTGCACAACTGACCCCTCCTTATTTTGTAGAATGCATCCCCTCCAAGGTCTCTGGCCCCGAGCCATCACCTGACTCTGGGTGGAGTGACATGCTTCTCCACTCTCAGATCGGGCCCTGAGTTGCAGTCCCCTGCTACTTATGTGATTGCCTCAGTGGGTCTGAATGGCTCAGACCTTGCAATTCTGCTCCTTCAGAGAGCAATGACAGTGGTGAATACCAGCCAGCCTACTTAAAGCACAGGATCATTTGTTTGGAACAAAAGTATTTCAGAGAAAAAACATCTGGAAAACACTAAACTAGACTGTTCACATGTCTAGCTTTATTCTAGGCTTACCATTCCCAGGCTCTGGATAGGCTCATTTCTTTAGACTCCCCCACAATGTTTCTGTCTCCCTAGACAGCTTTGACAAATGACTCCCCTTCTCCCGCTGGGAAATCCTTTTAAACTCTTTATTATGCTTTTGATCTTCAAGTTCCCATCCTGGTAAAACAAGCTGACCATCTTCTTGAAGACAGGATCCTTAGCGGTAACAGCTTTCCTGTTTGCGCCTCCCACAGTCCTCTGTTGTGAGATCCGTAGTAATACAGGAAAGTCTAATGACCAACCATAGCTGTGCAGTAACTTTACCTTACTGACCAGGTTTTATAAAGGGTTCACACAGTTACTACACCTCAGTATTGTTAGATTACATAGCGATTCCACATCCATCACAGTAGGCACCCCAAGTCTATCATCTCTTGTGCCTGGGCTCTCAGTGTGATTCTTTATATGGGTTGTTTTCAGAACAAATCCTTAAAAAAATCAAAACCTATGTCAAGAGTCCAGCCCTTCTGAGCAATCCACAATTGCAAACCAGGGTGCACAGCATAACCTTTGCAAGCAACCCTATAACAACAAATCAGTGCACACAAAAATTAAGGAGGGGGGGATAACACAGATTAATAAAGGACTTGGGCCACTCCTCCACACTGAGGTACAGCCCAGATTTGGCAAATAAGCATCCAACACATGTCCTATATCTTTTATTGCTGGGACAGAGCAGCTATGCTGAATTTGTACTTGGTGCCTAAATGCCTTCTACCCCCCGAGTGCGGCAAAGCAATCTCCATTGATGGGTGCAGAGAGACTCAAGTAGTGGGCACTGCCCTCCTTTTGCATTGTGTAGCACAGTGGTTCTCAGCCAGGGGTACATGTGCCCACTGGGGGTACCCAGGTCTTCCAGCAGATACATCAACTCATGTAGATATTTGCTGAGTTTTACAACAGGCAACATAAAAGGCACTGGCGAAGTCAGTACTGCTCTGCATACTATACACTGAAATGTAAGCACAATATTTATATTCCAATTTGTTTATTTTATAATGATATGGTAAAAATGAGAAAGTCAGCACATTTTCAGTAAGAGTGTGGCTGCGACACTTACTTACAAAATCAGACATAAAAATACAAGTAGCTTTTAAGTGAGGTGAAACTTGGGGGTACACAAGACAGATCAGACTGCTGAAAGGGGTGCAGTCATCTGGAAAGGTTGAAAGCCACTGCTCACTCCACTTCAGCTCTCTAATTCCCAGGAGCACCGCCAGCTTTTTTGCCACCCTAGTCAGCAAAAGGTCCCACCCCCGAAATGCCACCCCTGACAGAGGCGGTGGAAGGTCTAGCCTCTGTGGTCGCTGCCCCCCAAATGCTAGTGCCCTAGGCGACCACCTGGGTTGCCTAATGGGTTGCCCGGCCTGCTAATTCCTCAGATATGTGAGATCCAGTGGTGTCTCTTGGTTTAGAACTCCAGTGCAGAACGAGGTAATGTTTTTGGCATGTTTCATCCAGGGATATACGAAAACTTATTCTAGAGGAAGGAGTGAGACACCTTTGTTGGGTCTTAGATTCCCATTGGTAGAAACATAGATACCAGAGCTTCCTGGACCTTCCATTTTGGAGACTCATCTAAGAGAACTTCCAGACGATCAAAAAGGCCAACAGCC
Organism: Gopherus evgoodei; assembly: GCF_007399415.2. NCBI lineage: Eukaryota > Metazoa > Chordata > Testudines > Testudinidae > Gopherus > Gopherus evgoodei. The sequence goes on along the minus strand of NC_044333.1, from coordinate 40,744,577 downwards.
TGTCCTCTTTTCTTCTAGGAAAAATTACCTTTTTTTGCTTCTGTAATGGCTTTCACCACTTTTCCAGCCTTCCCTAATTAATTACAGCCCCTCTGTGGGGAACCTCAGACACAAATACAGATACAGATACAGCAAATCAGTAACAGAGCTGGGAGGAGTCTGCCTTGCAGTTCCTTTTTCTCCCAGCAGACCACATTCCCTCACAGAGCTGGGAATTGACTACAGGAGTCCTGACTCCTGTTCTCTACTGCTTTAACCACAAAAATCATACTCAATAACCTCTTTATTGCATTGGCATGGATCTAACTATGTCAACGGGCTCATAACATTAACCCTTCTTACCCTATTGGGATGCCAATCTCTGTTAGCACAGAAACTACACTGGGGAAGGAGAACACTCTACCTTTCACATCTCCTTGTTTGCTCTGGAATTGCCCCATAGATGAGCCCCCAGTCCGGGTCACATGTGCTGGGCTCTGCAGCTCTCTTGCTTACACCACCAAGGCCCTTTTGTGACTCATCAATAAGCATCATCATCACAGGCACAGTAAACTGATGCTGCTGCCGGAGGGACCTTAGCACTATGAGCTGAGATTGTGAAACACATTTTTGGCCCTCTTTACCCCAGACTAAACTGATTCCTATCCAGCCTTGGGGTTGGTGGAGGATCAGCCGGCAGAGTACTTGGGCTCTCACGTACTTAAACTCATTTCATTTAAAAGGGTGAGGGGATTTTTGATCCACCACCTGCTGCAAAGGAAGCAGAGCCTGGAAGCTCACGGGTTTGTTGCTTCATTGTCAACATGCTGCATGGAAACTTTTTAAAGACACCATAACAGTGGCTCAACTTAAATGTGTACCCCACATTAAAAAACATAGTAAGAGAACCAAAAAAGAGCCACTGTGGCTAATCAACAAAGTAAAAGAAGCAGTGAGAGGCAAAAAGGCATCCTTTAAAAAGTAGAAGTTAAATCCTGGTGAGGACAAGAGAAAGGAGCAATAAACTCTGGCAAATGCAATGTAAAAATGTAATTAGGAAGGTCAATAAAGAATTTAAAGAACAACTAGCCAAAGATTCAAAAAGGAATAGCAAAAAAATTAAGTACATTAGAAGCAGGAAGCCTGTTAAACAACCAGTGGGGCCACTGGACAATCAAGATGCTAAAGGAGCACTCAGGATGATAAGGCCATTGCATAGAAACTAAACTAATTCTTTCTATCGGTCTTCAGGGCTGAGGATGTGAGGGAGATTTCCAAACCTGAGCCATTATTTTTAAGTGACAGATCTGAGGAACTGTCCCAGATTGAGATGTCATCAGAGGAGGTTTTGAAACAAATTGATCAACTAAACAGTAATAAGTCACCAGGACAAGATGGGATTCACCCAAGAGTTCTGAAGGAACTAAAATGTGAAATTGCAGAACTACCAACTGTAGTCTGTAACCTATCATTTCAATCAGTTTCTGTACCAGATTACTGGAGGATAGATAATGTGAAGTCAATTTTTAGAAAGGGCCCCAGAGGTGATCCTAGCAATTACAGGCCAGTAAACCTGACTTCAGTAGCAGGCAAACTGGTCAAAACTATAGTAAAGAACAAAATTGTCAGACACATAGATGAACATAATTTGTTGGGGAAAAGTCAACATGGTTTTGTAAAGGGAAATCAGGCCTCACCAAACTACTAGAATTCTTTGAGGGAGTCAACAAGCATGAGGACAATGGGGATCCAGTGGATACAGTGTATTTAGATTTTCAGAAAGCCTTGACAAGGTCCCGCACCAAAGGCTCTTAAGCAAAGTAAGCAGTCATGGGATAAGAGGGAAGGTTCTCTCATGGGTTGGTAGCTGGTTAAAAGATAGGAAACAAAGGGTAGGAATAAATGGTCAGTTTTCAGAATGGAGAGAGGCAAATAGTGGTCTCCCCCAGGGGTCTGTACTGGGCCCAGTCCTATTCAACATGTTCATAGATGATTTGGAAAAAGGGGTAAACTGTGAGGTGGCAAAATTTGCAGATGATACAAAATTGCTCAAGATAGTTAAGTCCCAGACAGACTGTGAAGAGTTACAAAAGGATCTCACAAAACTGGGTGACTGGGCAACAAAATGGCAGATGAAATTGAATGTTGATAAATGCAAAGTAATGCACATTGGAAAACATAATCCTAACTATACATGTACAATGATGGGGTCTAAATTAGCTGTTACCACCCAAGAAAGAGATCTTGGAATCACTGTGGATAGTTCTTTGAAAACATCCGCTCAGTTTGCAGCGGCAGTCAAAAAAGTGAACAAAATGTTGAGAATCATTAAGAAAGCGATAGATAAGACAGAAAACACCATATTGCCTTTACATAAATCCATGGTACACCCACATCTTGAATACTGAGTGGAGATGTGGTCCCCCCATCTAAAAAAGATATATTGGAATTGGTAAAGGTTCAGAAAAGGGCAACAAAAATGATTAGAGGTATGAAACGACTTCCATATCAGGAAAGATTAATAAGAGTGGGACTTTTCAGCTTGGAAAAGAGACATCTAAGGGAGGATATGATAGAGGTCTATAAAATCATGACTGGTGTGGAGAAATTATTTACTCCTCATAACACAAGGACTAGGGGGTCACCAAATGAAATTAATAGGCAGCAGGTTTAAAACAAACAGAAGGAAGTATTTTTTCACACAACGCACAGTCAACCTGTGGAACTCCTTGCCAGAGGATATTGTGAAGGCCAAGACTATAACAGGGTTCAAAAGAGAACTAGATAAGTTCATGGAGGATAGGTCCATCAATGGCTATTAGCTAGGATGGACAGAGATGGTGTCCCTACCCTCTGTTTGCTAGAGCTGGGAATGAGCAACAGGGGATGGATGACTTGATGATCCTCTGTTCTGTTCATTCCCTCTGGGGCACCTGGCATTGAGCCACTGTTGGAAGACAGGATACTGGCTAGATGGACCTTTGGTCTGACCCAGTCTGGCCAGTCTTATGTTCTAACATTTAAACAACTTCCAAGGAACAAGCTGGAGGCTTGTGGGGCTACTGGGGTGAGGACTGCGCATTCTGATTAATTGAGTGTGTTTCCCCTACATTTTTTCTCCAGTTGTTTAACTGCAGAAGTCAGAGTTGCCAGCAATATGAATTTAAAAGAGCAAAGATTAGATTCACTAATCTGAACATGGTGGGCCCCTGCTTCAGTGCTTAATCTGTTGTCGGGGCTGAGCCATGGCACCTCTAGGCCTGCTGCGTTAGTTATGAAAGTAAAAATAATTGCTTGAGCCCCAGCACCTCTCTCGTTAAAAATTAAGCATTGCCTTGCTTATTCCCTTTTCTCTTTCCACTCTACCTCTCTCCACAGTCAGTCTTTTCCCTCCCTCCCTCCCTCCTGTTTTCTCTTCTCAGTCTTTCCAAAGCAGCACTCCCATCCCTTTCCTCTGAGTCTTCCACACTGTTCACCCCACCCCCGCACTCAATCTGTGCTGTCACCAGGAGTGCAAGTAGGACAGTACCCTCCACTATGCAGTAACGGCAAGAGATTTTTAGTGGGTACAGGGTACCAGAAAGATTTGGGGCAAGCACCCCCCCCCGGGGGGGGGCTGTACTCTGCCCCTTAAAGGAGCAGAATGGGGCTAGGGAGGATATTCATTCTTTGTATGACTTTAACAGCACAATACATATGCTAAGAAACTTAAACAAACTTTGTTTAAGTTTGTTAGTATATGTATTGTTCTGTTACATAGGTCAGGAGTCCTCAAGAGGGGAGGGGTGGAGGTGACGGAAAGTGTTTCAACAGTGTTTTTGATTCTGTTTCTCCCCATTGCTCTGAATTATCCATGACATCCATACTGCGTCACATCAAGTCCAAATCATTAGAGGAATGCCTCTGCTTGCAATGACCATAGGATGTTTGAATACTGATGTCAGGCCAGTTTTGCAGCCTGATGGGAATTAGGTGTTGTCCCTAGTGTACCTAGAATTTTTCTTTGCAGCCAAACTAGTCTAACATGCATTTTGTTAACTGGAGCAGCAAAACAAAGAAAACAAATGCCTCATTTTCCAGCTTTGTGGGTGAGAGATATTTAAGTGAAGATTATAATGCTGGACAGTGACAGCCTTAAACCAGCCAGCTGCTTCAGAAATCTGCCAAGAACTTTGCTGAAAATACATTCCTCATCTTAGCAACAGAGCTAAAACATCACACATCTGCCCACCTTTATTCGAATGAAGCTCCTTCTGATCTGACAGCTCAGGCATTGTCAGTTTCATCCAGAACAATGTATAAACTTGGAACCTAATCCTGTAAACCTTTAATCATTTGATCAATCTCATTGAAGACAATGGGACTATTTGTATGACTATGGACCGCTTCTGTGGCCTGGTAGTGGGCTGTAGCCCATAAAAGCTTATGTTCAAATAAATTTATTAGTCTCTGGTGCCACAAGTGTTGGTGTCACTAAGCATAACCCTACGTAACTCGGGAGGGTAGAAGGCCACAAGGGTATGGAGCCTTCCTGGTTTTAGGCCTCAGCAGACAAGAGTCCCTCCATGTTTGAACTTTAATCGACCTAAAAGGCCAGGTGAACAGCCGTTATCAGTTGCAACAGTTCTAACTGGTCTAAAGCAGAAATAATGAGGCCTGTGCACCTTTAGTAGAAGGACAAGATAACTTGCAGAAGGAAAACTTACTAACGAGCTGCCGCGGCCAAGATTACTTAATGCACCTGCGCTTACATAATTGCTACGGGGGAGGAAGGAGGAGGGGGGGGAGAAAGAAGAAAGAGAAAAAAAAAACGTATAAAAAGGGAAAAGCCGCTTGTGTAGGGGGGTTGGATCTGAGGCATGCTAAGTCTCCCAGCAACGCTTTGAGATCTCAAATAAACTTTGCTTGCTTCTCCACCCTGGTGTGTTTATTGGCGCTACGCACTCTGGGCAACGAACCACTGTTGCTTGCCTCCGGCACCCTCTGTGCCTGCAACACAAGGACTCCTGTTCATTTTGCGGATATAGACTAACATGGCTGCTACTCTGAAACCTGTTCCTATAAAGGAAGTTGAATCCCGCATTGAAATGCAAAATTTGGGTACAATACATAAAGCAGTTTAGGATACAGTTCTATTTAAAATTTGTCTTTTAGTAAGTCATACATATGCTGAAATGGCTCCTCAGCCAACTCCCATATTCTATATAAACAGACTGAAATACTAGGTATTTGGGGGGAAAGTGAGTAGTTAAGCATGTTGACGTTTGTCTATACAAGGGGGGGCCCCAGGCTGGGAGGAGTCAGATGGGGAGGTTCCCCCTGCTCCCCCTTGTGTCCCTCCCATGAGTGCAGTACACAAGAAATGATTTCTGCTTCCACCCCTGGCTGTAACCCATTCCCCTCTGCTCTGCTTTGCCCTTCTCGCTCCCTCTGCGAGTCCCACCCCCCCTTGCTCCTCCCCACCTACATTCCAGGGGCTCCCTCCCGCTCTTGCTGCTACCAAGGAGCCCTCACCAATCCCACTCTACAGATGGGGAAACTGAGGCACAGAGCAGGGGCGACTGGGCAAGACCACCCAGGAGGCAGAGCTCCGAACCCCACTGCCCCCCTTTCCCCGGAGCCACGTGGGCTGCTGCAGGGGGAGAAGGGCGTGGGGGGCAGCGGCTCGCGAGTTCTGGTCACGTGACTCCCGCCCCCCAGCCTGGCTTCGCTGTGGGAAACCCTCCGCCATTTACGCATGCGTTGAACGGACCGGGGCTGAGGGGAAACCTCGCGAGAACAAGCGGAGTGATGACGCAACAATCAGGAAGTGTCGGAGAACCGGGAAGCGGCGGCTGCCGAGATGGACGGTAAGAGCGAGACGCCCCCATCCGGGGGGCGGGCGCTGTTCCGGCCGGAGCCGGTTCCCGAGGCAGCGGCGGGGTGCGGGGGGGCAGGTCCGGGTCAGGGGGGAGGGGAAGGAGGTCAGGGGGCTGGGACCGGGACCGGCAGAGTGGGGGAGGGTAGGTCTGGGTTAGGGGGCCGGGACGGGTGGGGTGGGGTACGGGCAGGGCCGGGGCCGGGGGGAGGGGAAGGAGATCAGGGGGCTGGGACAGGTCAGAGCCGGATCAGGGGGCTGGGCCTGGGGCTGTGGGGGAGGGGAAGGAAGTCAGGGGACCGGGACCGGGACCAGGACCAGGACCAGCACCAGCAGGGTGGGGGAGGGCAGGGCTCGGCTCTGCTCAGTCGTCCTGGCCAGTAGGCTCCTGAGGAGGATGGTGGAGACCCTGTCAGGTGTGTGGCACTGGGTGAAGCTGGGGTGGGTAGGTGCAGGTGCACTGTTACAGGAGCTACATTGGTCAGGGAGAGAGAAAACTCAAGGGCAGCTTGTTTGTCCCTGGCTTTTCTGATGAATTGAAATAGGTCCAGATATTTAAGAAAACTAAAATGTATTTAGAATTGCTGAACTGATCCACTTCCTCTTGCATGAAACTGGCCGGGTGAAGCTGGCTGAGAGTTATTTACAGGGATATCTGGGGTGTGCCAAGTTCTGGGTCAAAGGTCACCGTGTAATTGTAATCAGAGAAACCACAGTGACAAGTAACGCAGCTATTTCAATAAAAGCCATGAAGCTGCCTTCTGATGAGTCACTTGTTAGTTGCAAGACAGAATGTGGTTTCTATTAGCTGCACTCCAGGATTAAGGTCCGATGCATGAAGTATGTCAAATTGAGAGAGAACTGCATAGTGAAGCCACTGGCCTGTACCGTGGATGCTGTGATACTTGCCAGATATGCATTAACTTATGGTAGATAATTTTTTCCAGAGAACATTTCAGTATCTAATGTTCAGTGAGTCCATTTATTTCAAAGAGCCGTATCCAGGGGATAATTCACTAGCTTGTATGGCTCCTTCAGTATTCTGAGCCAGTCCCCAGCCGAGCAGTTCAGATAGCACTCCTATTAATTACCCTGGGTGCTCAGGGCCTCCGTTAGCCGTGCCTATGCCTGACCCTCATTGATTAGTCATGACAATGAAAGCAGGAGTCAATCCCGTGGGAGTGTCTCCAGTAAAACCCTCCAACAGCTCTTTTAACATGCTCTCTGAAATGTCTCATATTCCATTCTAGGTAGTTTTTTCAGTCCCTTCCTGTGTACAATGGTCCAATCATCACTGGCCTTAGAACCATTTAAAAATCAGTGTAAGTGTCGTTTGAGCTCAGTTGTAGCCAAATGAGTCTCCAGCAGGGGTTGGTCAGCTGTGTGTAGACAGGCCTTTAACACAGGAGTTTCTGCTTCTGTGCTATAGAATGACAGGAGAGGAAGGATTGGCTTAGTGGTTAGGCACCAGCTGTGACTTGGGAGACCTAGGTTCAAGTCCTTGCTCTGCTACCAGCTTTCTGTTTGCCCTTGGGCATGTCACTTAATTTCCTTGTGCCTCTGTTCCCCATTTGTATAGGGGGATAATGGCCCTGGATAAAGATTGGGAGGTGCCTACATACGAGGGTGATGGAGGCCATATGGAGTACTTTAGTTGGTAGCCTGAGAAGTCCCCAGTGCACAGGCAAAGGCGGAGAGTACAGTGGAAGCCTCTGCTTGCCCAGAAGAGACTCTTCTGAACAATCGTGGTGGTGGTATTGGGATATGCAAGCAGCACAACCTCAGCCTGTCCAGCCCCCTTCAGGCAAAAGGAACATTGGTGTGATGCTTTTAAGGGGAAGGGGGCGGTGTGTGAACTTGGGAGACTCATCATAGAAGGTACCTCCCAAAGCACAGTTCCTTGGGTGAAAGATTGTGTGACCTTTGTTACTGACTGACAGCGACTCTAAAAACCCACTGTGATCTTAGTCATCTCCTCTCTCGTTTCAGATACACTCTTCCAGCTGAAGGTGAGTGTGTCCATTACAGGATTTTGCTTTCTGCTCCTGCATGGGGATTCATTATTATACACCTCCCAGCACGGGTTGCCCTGTGTGGCCTTGATCAATTGAAAGTCGACAAGCCCAGCTGAACTGTTGCTCTAAGACCCTCTTATGGTGTCTTGTGGTATGGCTGGTAGGTTTGTACACAACCGAACTTTCTTCCTGGTACAGGCTGCTTACGAGCCTAGCTGACTACCAGACCCTGTTCTAGTGAGGAGTTTTGTGGGCTCCTCCAACAGCCGGAGGCCAGGGTTGATCATCTTTAAGAGGCAGCTACTATCGGTCTAGGTTTATTCCTTGTTTTTAAATTTGGCTTCTCAAATGCCTTCTGCTCCGACCTTCTCTCACTCACTTGATGGAGAGTTCACTGACTTGGAGAAACCTCTCCCAGAACCTTCCTTCCTACCGTCAACTCCTATTGCTTTCATTGTTCTGTCTTCCCAAGGCTTTATCTCCTCCTTCCAGTGCTCTCCCTCCAGCAGGGGTGTGATAGTCTCCCAGGGTGGGGGGATCACTGGGCTTTCTGTCCACAGGGGCCGGGGAGAGGTCAACAGCTACCTAAAGATCCCAATATTTAAGGCTGTGGTGGTGAAAGAACAGGACCCTGTACCTCTTATTCTGGGGGAGGGAGCAGTGCAGAGCTCCCTAGCGCTGCTGTGATTTAGACCCTGAAGACATCATCGATTATGTTGCAAGCCCTTGTCTCTCCTGAGGTAAAGGAAGTGGCATTGAAGCTCCCGATTGCATAAGGTGCTTAACCTCCAATGGTGTGAGCCACAAATCAGTTAAGTGCATTAGGCTGGACGGGCCCTTCACCTGGTAATTGGATTAAATGTAACAGGAACCTATAGCCCGTGTTCTCCTGTGCTCTGTGCTAATGAAGAGAGGCAGAATATGTATGGTACCAAAAGCCACCTCCGTTCCTAGAGGGGAGATAGAAATCCCTCCCCCAGAGCTCTGCCTCTATGAAAATCTGCTTAAAATAACAGCTGCAACTCTGCCTCTGCAGTTCCCAGCCACAACAGGAAGGGGGAGCTATTTATCTAGAGAACTCGCATCACCTGTTCTGGGGGGCATAGGCAGTGTAAACCCAACCTGGAATTGTCATGCATGGCAGGGGATAGGAAGCAAAGACTATGCCAAGTCCAGAGCAAATCCCTTCCCATCACTCCCCTCAAGCACCAATCAGTCCCTTTCACTCACCTCTGAAAGGCCTTGAGAAGTGAGCCTGTGAGCATGCCCTGAAGGTCCCTGAACCCAAGCTAAGGGCTATGTTCCAGACACCTCCCTGAGAGCCCCCAGGTCCCTGCCTCTTACACCAGGGGGCTGAAATCTCAAGTGCCTCCACTGCTCGCTACTTTTGTGTGTTTCACAGCAGGAGAGAGAGGACAACGTGCTTTAGCCAGTACCATGCCACAGGTCCTACCTGTCTGGCCAAGGAAGCCAGGCCTTCCTTCACAGCACTCCAGCTCTGCTCCATCGGTCAGCCAGAGGGGCTACTGCAGCTCACCGAGTCCCTTTGCTCTTGCTGCCTCTGCTGTGTGCCCAGACACGTCCATAACTATGGCACCTGCCCAGCCAATCTCACTGCATTTAGGGTTGTATAAAGGACAAGGCAGCCTGCAAAGGCAGCTGAGGCAGTGCCAGCAGATGCTGCGGGCACCATGCACACACTTTGCTAGGACAGCCTGTGGGCTTTTGTGAGAGTTGTGGGAGCCTCTGGTTGTGTTAATGTTTGACCCTTTCATGGCCGAGCACTGAAGTCTGTTTCTCTTAGTTCACAGCAAAGCAGCTAGAGAAGCTAGCCAAGAAGGCCGAGAAGGACTCGAAGACTGAGCAAGCCAAAGTCAAGAAGGTAGCCAGTGCGGCTGAACTCTGTGGAGGTGGTGGGCCTCCCTAGTGGAGATGAAAGTAAAGGCTGTGATGGCTAGGTGTCATTTCAGCCATCGCACCCTTCAGCCTGTGCTGTCAGTCCACGGCTCTGCATCAGAGGGATTAACACAAGGAATTAGAGTAGATTCCATGTAATAGCACATCTAGCCATCACAGCCTTTACTTTCTGATCCATCCCTGCCCCATTGACTTTAATATTAATGTCACTGATTGATGTGCCAGGTGTAATAGGCCATCCTGATATCCCCAAGTCTCCTAACCTCAACCCTAATCCCGTCCGTCCTAGGCTCCACTAATCCTGATCCAAGCAAACACCAAAGTCCCTTTGTAAAGAACACAGACAATAGAGATTTCTGCATGACATCCCTTGGGTGGAAATGGGAGACATTTGTTTCTGACATGTGAAGCAAAATGGATTCCTCCTGCAAATCTTTTCCCTTCCACGTTCCAGGCCCTTCAGCAGAAAAACGTAGAATGTGCTCGCGTCTATGCAGAGAATGCAATCCGGAAGAAGAACGAAGGTTTAAACTGGCTTCGGATGGCTTCCCGAGTGGATGCAGTGGTCTCCAAGGTGCAGACAGCAGTGACCATGAAGGGGGTAAGAGGCTTTGTCGTCTCAGGTGTACCCCTGGAGGACAGAGGCTGTTTCCTGTCCTTGTACAGATAGAGACTATTGGCCCGACCCATCCCTTCCCCCTCCTGTTGACTTTCCTCTCTTCTTTTGTAACTTGGTTAGAACTGAGCTTTAGTGTTGGCCAGAGCTATAACGCCTTCCACCCTCAAACTGGAATTTGGTCAGGGCCCAGGGCTAGACCAGGCATTGTCAGAGACTGCCACAGGTGCTTGCCTTGTGATGTGACCAATACATTTCACTGGGGGACCAGAAATGAGACCCTCAAACTTGCTTCATTTGTGGCTTCATCCATATTTGAGTCTGCAGGCTTGGAAGGTGTGTCCCTGGAATCACTCCGCTGCCTTAGTCGTGTGTCCATGCATGCTTGTGTGCAGGGAATTGCGGGTTAGAGTTCTCTTCTGCAAGCTACTGAGCACCCTCAAGTCCTTTGGATTTTGCTGGGAGCTGAGGATGCTTGTTCCCTCTTTGGATTCTGTCTGAAATCTCTCTTCACTGTGAGCTACTGGACCAATACTGGAGTCCCACCTGGACTTCCTGGAGTTATGTAGCCCAGCTTAGAGAGAGGATGGGCAGCAAGAACAGCCCATGAAGCACATTGCACCTGGTGGATGGAGCTTCTGTCTTCACGGTGTTTGTACTAATGTTTGGAGTAACATTTCCGGTATGAACACTGAAGTGTTCACTGGAGAAATAGCAGGAGGCTGTGCTAAAAATGCATGAAGCCCTTGCATAGAAAAGCTCATGGACATGGCTACTATTTTCACGTGACTGTCATGGTGAAGTTGCCTCTGTACTGTTAAAGGGCAGATTTCCAGGGCTGTGTATGAAAACGATGCGTGTGTGTCATTTGTACGTGCAGTAGATGCCAGGTGCAATTCCGATGTGTACCGTGACAGCTAGAAGGCTAGTGGATCACTTGCATGTGCATTTTCAGTAATCATGCATTTGGTTGCATGTGCACAATTCCAAAACTCTGTGGCCAGTCTGAGCTGAGAGTCCCCACTATTCACGGCAGGACATCGCTGACCTGTGGTGGAAATGCCAGTAACACCGAATTGCTTTTGGCCAGGTTTGGCTCCCACTCTCAACTTAGACATTTGTGTCAACTTTGTTTGGTGTGTATATTTTCCAACCTCCTGTTACAGGTGACTAAAAATATGGCTCAGGTGACCAAGGCCTTGGACAAAGCTCTGAGCTCCATGGACCTACAGAAGGTCTCGGCGGTGATGGATAAATTTGAGCATCAGGTTCAGAACTTGGATGTTCACACCTCGGTAAGTGCTCTGTACTTGCTCGCCTGGGTGTAGACTGCTGGGTGGCAGGAAGAATTTACTCGTTGGAGGCTGGGGGGATGCAGCAGAGAGAACTGTATCACCCCACCATCATGGGCTCAGGCACAAGGCCCTTCCCGGGCTCCCAGATGTGGTCTTTGGATTAATGGCTCGGTTGTTTTCAAAGCTCTGGTCTATAGTAGCTCATCAAGGAAGATCAGGGTTCTCTTGGGTTAGGAGCTGCACACAGAGAATCTCTGTCCCAAAGAGCTTGTGATCAAAGCAGGCAGACACACAGACAAAGGGTGCGGAAAGTCTTGTCCCCATGGTATATTCCTGGGGAAATTCTGTGCCAAAAAATTAAAAATTCTGCACACAATATTTTAAAATTTAGCAAAATTCTGCTTATTTTATTTGTCAAAATAATACAATATAATCATGCTACTTTCAATTATTTTGATAATTTATTTCAAAATACCCATCAGCAAGTGTGTCTGTAACAATGCAGACAACAAAAAAGATTCAGGAAATGTTTTTTGACAGTTAGATTCCTCCCTAGGCATATTAATACAGAACATTCAGTAATTCATTTAAACCACACTACAGAAACGTATTTCCCGCACCCCTCAGAAGCAGTGCAAAGGGTTTGAGGAGTCGGGGTAATAGAGGAGATGTGGGAGAAGGGAGTAATTGCTGGAATGAAACCTGGTAGCGAACTGGAACGATTGTTCAGTGTGGGTGGGAGAAATATGGAACGGGTTTTTTGTGCGGGGGGGGAGAGGGATTGTTAGGGAGTTGGGGAGCCTCCCCTATGTAGACCCCTAGCCTCGTTCAGTCAGGCACATCTGCTCCTTTCCCCATGTGGTCCTGCAACCCCACTCCCATTCAGCCCCAGCTCAGTGCTGTCACCCCACAAGTCCCTGTGCCACCTCCACTAGCCCTTCTGAGCCCCAGTCTGTGACCCCCCCCCCCCACAGCAGCCCTGTGTGCCCCATGCCTCCTCACCTGACCCTGGGCAGGGCACTGTGAGAAAAGCAGCCTTTTCTCCACCCTCTCCATGGCTGGCTGCTCCAGCCATGAGCCGGCCTCCCTCTTTTCTGGTGCCACAGCAGCCCCTGGTGAGTGAAAGGTGTAACTGCAGTGCCTCTCTGATACAATCCATTTTCTGCAGAGAAAAAAAAATCTGCGGGGGATATGAATTCTGCATGTGAGCAGTGGGGCGGAATTCCCCCAGGAGTAATGATACAGACAAGGAACTAGGTGCCTTGCCCCAGATCACATGGGGAGTCTGTCAGAGCTAGGAACTGAACCAGAGCTCCTGAGTCACAGGCCAGTCCATCCTTCTCATCATGATGGTCTCTGGCTTGTTTGATTTCCCCGCTCTCTCCAGCATGCTCAAGGGGCTGGGCCAGAGGAGTGATTGTAGCTCATGTTCTGTTTCGATCAGCCTTTGACCTGATCAATCTGGGAGCAGTCTAGAACGTTCCATACTCCCAAGTAGAGCTGGCCTTGAGCTCATTCTTGAATATTGCTTTGACCCTGGATGGGCAGAGTGTCTGACCAGGAGACGAGAGCTGCCCCTGACGGCAAGGAAAAGCCCCTGTGCAAGTGTCTGACCATATCTACAGTATCTGAAAGCTTCACTGAGAACCTGAGGCAGCTTGGAGGCTAACATGGACAGATGGGGTCCATAATGCTTCATACAGCTGTGTGCTATCAGGTGCTGGGTGGTACTCTGTCTAGGGGCCTCAAGATCTCTCTGGCTCCAACCCATCCTCCTGTCCTAAGGCCTAGCTGTCAGGCTGACAAGGATGTGGAGAACCCTCTGGGGAGGAGAGCAATGGGTCAAACTCAAGATCTGTAACTGGCTCCTACAGGCAGGAACGTGGGCTGAGTGGGTTCTTCAATGGAGCCAGATGGTGGCTCTGCTTCAGATACTGACTCTGCCCATTGTAGGTGATGGAGGACTCCATGAGCTCTGCTACCACCCTGACCACGCCGCAGGAGCAGGTGGACAGCCTCATTGTGCAGATTGCCGAGGAGAATGGCTTGGAGATCATGGACCAACTCAACCAGCTCCCCGAGGGGGCTTCGGCAGTGGGGGAGAGCTCTGTCCGCACCCAGGAAGACCAACTGTCCCGAAGGTTCTTTCTCTCCCCCACGTCCCTTGGTGTGATTGTGTCCCTGGGCTTCCTGTTCCTGGCAGCTTGAACTGCCCCCGGGCATCTCTTTCACAGCTCGTAGGGGGTAGTTCAGGCAGAAGGGATGGCTGGGAGGCAAGCCAGCTGTTGGAGCAACCTCTGGGCTCTCGCGTCCCCATGCATGGTGGAGCCTAGCAAAGCTCTAGAGAAGCCATGTATAGGCAGCGCACCGTGTCGTGGTCCACAGAGGAGAGGGGCTTCCTGATTCTACTAGCAGTGGGGCTGTGGGAGCACCGGGGAGTGGAGGTGGTAGAAGGCTTGCTTGCTCAGCCCAGTAGATGGTGGGAGTGGTCCAGGCCCGTGCTTGCCTTGCACAGTTGATACTGCTCTGGGCATGCTTGGCACAGACCTTCAAACAGGCTGTCTCTCTGGAACCTCCCCGGAAGAGGCTTGAGGCCGTCTCTTATTGCTGGTGAGCTCCTCTTCCTCCTCCCCATCCCCGCAGCTCTGCATGCAGCTACCGTGAGAGGGCCCCTCAGAGAAGGGAGCCCTGCAGTTCCCGGCTGTACAGAGCTCCCTTTCCCAGAAGTCACTGCACAGCTGCCAGACTCTCTCCAGGTTCTCTCGCTTTGGGCTGTCAGAAGTACAGACAGGAGCGGTGGGTCTGGTGTGAGTGTCCTCAGGGTGGGAGGCGTTTTACAGACCCTGAGAAATGGAGACCGTCACCTGGCTGCATCGTGTGGTGTGACTGGACGGTGCCTCTTGCTGAAGATGACTGAGCGTCTGTCAAGCCACACACACCCGAGATGGCGTGGTCCTGGTTCCAGGGCTCTGCGATGGAGGGAGATGCTGTTCTTTCTCCTCGCTCGTGGGGCCATCAGATAGGTTATGAGATGACAAACAGAGCATCCAGCCTTTCCTTAAACTCCCTTTGCGCTCTAAGCACTATTCCAGACCGCCCCCAGGAAGCAGCCCAGCTGCTTCCGCACAGAGCCCTGCCTGATACTCCCCCCTGGTGGCTGGAAGGGGCTTGTCCTGGGTCCCATCTGAGCCCAAAGGTGTTTCCAGCATGGAGGCTTTCTCCCCATCCTCCCACATGCTTGCAGTGCACCTGCTGCTCTCTGCTGAGGTCAGAGTTCGCATTGGGCCCCCCGCTCCCCGGAGCTGCAGGGAGTGTAGGTGCATGTGCTGAGCCCCGGGTCTCTTTGGGTTCCAGCAGCATCACACTCTTCCCTTCCTGGCCGGTGGCGTCGCATTGCCGTGCCGTTAAACATGCCCGTGTTTCGCTGCTGGGGCCGCTCTGGCCTGAGCGCAGGAAATGCATTGGCTGTGTTGGAAAGTGCTGGTAACTCCCCCACTAGAACGTACATTGTTATCCGTGCTCCAGAGGGAGACTTCTGTCCCTGCAAACCGCCTCCTCGCCGATTCAGACTCCTTCCATCACTGGGCGTAGTGCCCAGTTCTCCAGCGAGCAAGCTCCCCCCGTGCTCTCTGGGTTCGCTTGGAAGCAGCTCCCGTGTTCCGTGCTCCCCTTTGACTCTCTTGTGCTGTTTCTTCCAGACTGGCTGCCTTGCGGAATTAAAGTCTCCCATTGTTCTGGATGATCACTGTTCCCCTACTGATCGTGCGTGGAGTGGGGACATGTGGGAGAGCCGCCCCCCAAAGCTCCCACTCTATCCCTGCTGTGGCCTTCTGCTAGCAAAACCAGAACCAGCAAGCCACTCCTTCAGAGCCTGTTCTTCTGCGGTGGACTCTGGTCTTTTCCGACGATGACTATTCCCTGAAGAGGCAGCAGGAAGAGGTGTTGGAGGGAGGTTTGCCGAGTGAGCGTGGCCTTGCTCTAGGTGGCAGAGTGTTCAGGGCTCTTATCTTTAAAGCAGCGCTGCCACTGCCTCTCCGCATCCTGGGCCTCTAGGGGGAGTGAAGATGCTGCTTTGATTCTAACACTACAAGGAGATCTTGTTGGAAGGGGAAGTGCATGTTCTGATGGGACACTGGGTGCCTGCCCATCTCTGGATGGCTGTATCTCTAGCAAATGTGTAGTGCATCTTTCTCTCCACATCCTGTACATTGGCTCTCTTAGCCACAGTGTGCTTTGCTGTGGGTGACCCTCCTACTAACAGCATGCAGCAGGTAGTGCCATGGATCCTTCCTGTTTCCATCTAAGTCCCTTCCTTCCCCACTGCCTGTGGTAGCTGAGGGGAAGGGGTGCCCACCTGGGGCGTACGTGCACATTGGTAGTGTTTCATGGGCGAGGCAGCTGCCTTGGCTGAAGGGCACAAATCTCTGTAGTGGCGTCTAGTACATCCATATTCCCAGTTATCTGCTAGTCCCTGGTGCAGCACCTGTAGCATTGAGACAATAGGGATCCCAGCGTGCAGGGATCTCGCTTTGCCCACTCTTAGCCCTGGCACTGCTTGTCACGTTGCCTGCCCTGGATTTTCTCACCGTTAAGTGACCTTTGAGAAGTTTGCCTCCACAACCACACGCTGTGACCACTGAGATCTGGGATTCTTCATGCATGCCACCCCAGGGAGCGAAGCTGTTCTGAGCTGCTCCAGCCCGGCAGCGTTCAAGGTGCAGTGCTGTCTGCTGGGAATGCAGGGGCATGGTCTGTCTCCCAGCTCTGTCACTGGCAGCATGACAGCAGAGCAAATGTCCAGCCCCTCCTGTGAATGGTGAGGATGTCTCCACTGTCCCAGCAGATGTTGTACTTCCCTCCTAAATACCTCTGTTGCCTTTACCTCTTGGGTCTCTTTCCCCCGCCTCCGCTCCCTTCCTCAGGGCTGACGCAGACAAGAGGCCCCAGCTCCACTGGTGACTGAGTGTAAGCTCGTCGCTTCCTTTAACCCAGTCGACACTGCAGGCCTGGGAGCCAGGCTGAGAAGGAAGGATTGGCCCGCACACCTTCCTCAGCCCCAGGCGTGAGAGCTTTGAGAGGCATACGGTGTCACTTCTCACACTCAGCCCAGCTCTGCGTAATGGTGGGAGACACCGCCGGGGAAGTGGGGAGGTAGCGAGGGGAGATCTGAGCCCAGCTTGCTGCTGAGCCAGGTTCCCATTCAGAGGAGTTTTAACCTCCATCCCTGCTGGCTCTACACTAGCTGCCATGTGCTGGGAGTCTGGTACCACTGTGCAGGAGTCAGTGCAGAGCACTTGTGGCATACCCAGCAACATGGCGCATGTGTTTGGCAGCAGCTAAAGTAGAGAGTGGTTACTGTGATGAACGGCCCTGGGACTGGAGTGCTGGTTTCACAGGGAGGGCTGGCTCATAATTCATTAACTGTCTCTAAGTGTTAAGTGTCCAGTAGCTTCTCGCAGATGTGCTAAGGGACCTGCTTCTCTTTGGTTAGGGAGCAAGAAATCCCTGCTTTGGGGAGCAGGGGAGGCAGATGGCATCAGACACACTCCCCATCACCGTCATCCCTGAGAGCATCTGGTGCAGCCTGGTGTCTGACGGTGGCTGGCCTTGCCACTCTCAGTCGGAAGGCATGTCGCTGGGGTACAGAGTCAGCAGGCTGGGGGTTCTGCAGCACTTACGTGCGGACACACTTTGACATCTCTGATATTTTCCCTCCACGTCTTGTGGCCTTGGAAGATGCACGTTGGCCTCCCTTTTGCGATTAGCCTGAGCTGGGCTGTTTGAGTCCAGCTGTGGCCGCCCCCCACACGGTGACAGAGGAGACACAGGACTGAGGAGGAAGCTGGGGCTGTAGGTGAGCTCCAGGGCCGGCTCTAGCAATTTTGCCGCCCCGAGCACGGTGACACGCCACGGGGGGTGTGCTGCCACTCACCGCGCGGCTCTGGTGGACCTCCCGCAGGCATTTCTGCGGAAGGTCCGCTGGTCCTGCGCCTCTGGTGGAGCTGCCACAGGTGTGTCTGCGGGAGTTCCACCGGAGCCGCTGGACTAGCGGACCGTCCGCAAGAATGCCTGCGGCAGGTCTACCGAAGCCACGGACCAGCGGACTGTCCACAGAAACGCCTGTGGGAGGTCCACCGGAACCACCTGCTGCCCTCCCAGCAACTGGCAGAGCCCCCCCCCCCCCCCGGCGTGCTGCCCCAAGCACGCGCTTGGCGTGCTGTGGCCTGGAGCCGGCCCTGGTGAGCTCAGGGGCTTTGTTCCTAATCCTGGCAGGGTCCTGGACTCACTTGTGACCATGTGTTTGGTCTCTCTGCCTCAATCAGAGCCAGGTGGGTAAAACGCAGGAGCCCCCCTGAAAATCTGAGCAGAGCTTTCCAGGGCAACCCCAGGGAGAGGCTTTTAACGGGTTGAAGGGCAGGCTGGCCTGGGGCAACTGTGAACATCTTGTTCCACCCAGCTGGGGTGTTTTCAGGAGGCACAGTGAGCACTAGGCACCCCTCCCCCCGCTCCTACCTTGTGGAAATGGCCTGCCCCTGCCCAGCTCCTCTCTTGGCAGCTGTGTGAAATCAGGAGAAGGGGCTGGCCCGGCCTTTGCCCTGGGGAGGAGATCCTGCCCTCTGTAAATGAGCCTATTTTTTCCGTGAGGTGCTGTCTGTTTTTACAATGCTGCTTTCCTTTGCTGGTTTTGAAAGGAACACTGTAAAGTCCACTCTGCGTTTTAAATAAAGGGACTGTCCCCGAAAATCAGCCTGTCGGCATTCCATGGAGCATCAGCTTCTGCCAGGGCCCTGCTGAGATGTGGAGCCATCACGGCAGAGGCGGGAAGCGGCCTGGGTAGGAGAAGCAAATGCAGTGTGCTGGTCTCGGGTCTCATGGCACTGCTGCTGGGTTCTGGAGGGACCGACACTGGCCTGTCTCAGTCTGACCCCGGCTCAGGGAGGGAATCCACCCGCCCTGCCTCTCAATGGGCTGTCAGGCTGGTCCTGCTCCTTGTGTGACATGGAGCTTTCCGGTCCCCCCCCCAATTCCTTTTGATGCTAGATTTACTTGGCTTAGCCAAGCACTAGCAAACATATAAGGAAGAGTCATGCCCTGGCCCCAGGGGCTGGACGTGGGGAGCCCTAACCTATCTTCTCCAGCTCTGATTTCTGGGACCGTTGCATCTTTCCGAAGGATCCAGGCAGCCCACGCTGCCATGAATGGGGAGTGAACGCTCCCCACTGTGCCTTGCTCCTCAGAGGCAGCGTCGTGGGTGCTGTAATTCGCTGTACCGCCCAGGGGAGCCGTCTGCTAAGCGATGTGCTGCTCTCCTGCCGCCTCGCAGAGCAGCCTCTCCCCTGCTGGCTCCAGATCCCAGGAGGCTGCATGCTGCAGACTCTTCACGTCTTCCTCTCGCACAGCAGAACTGAGCGCTCAACCGGGTGCATCCACTCTGCTGCAGCAGGCGCTTGTGCCCTGCAGGACATCTATCAAGATCGTGGTCTCGCAGGCAGCTCCCCAGTATGAAACGTACCTGTGGGCTGAGTGGCCAGGGGCTGCTGTGGTGTGAGCAAGTGTTGGGGTGGGAGGAACTTCCACACACTAGCCAGTTCTGAGAGAACTTTTTCTTGGCTCCTCCTGGAAATGGTGTGTGGAGACGGTTCCTTAGCTGGCTTGTCACCAAGAGTAGGTGCTGCAGGCTTTTCCAACTGATCCTTCAGCTGCTTTGGTTCCTTGAAGCAGCTCCTGGGGTAGCTCTCTGTTCCTTGTTCCCCTCCTTTCTGACTGGTGCCCACAGCCAGTTCCCCAGCCCTGCATACGGGGGTTTGCAATGCAGAGAACGCTCGAGGACAGCAAAGCTCCTCAACAACCCAGCAAGGTCTAGTGTCAACCAGTGCAGGGAACAAGGCTCCCTTCCCCTGGTGGGAAGGCGGGGGAGCCAGCACTGCCACTTCTGCAGGAGGCATGAGGGGGCAGCAGCAGGGGCTGCTCGAGTCAGCATGGGCCATCAAACTGAAGGGCCGAATCCCACATCAGTAAGAGTTGGTGCCTTCAGCTCCAAGTACATGCACCATGGCCCAGCTGAGGGCATCCCTTCACAGGAGGAGGGCCTGGGGACGCTGGCCCTGCCAGGCTCAGGCAGGTCCCTGCTCTGCAGATACTGGAGGGCTCCAGACCTCAGCTCTGGCATTCTGGCCCCTCCCAGGGGAATACTAACCCTGTGTTGTGTGGGGTTTCCAGCCCTAGCCCTCTCTTTCCAGAGGCAGCGTGTGCCCTGCTGGCTTGTCCCAAGATGAAAGTACCAGCACCAGCATGGCTTCCGGGGGAGGTGGGGGAACTTTGAGCCTGACTCAACCCATTTAGCCCCGCACTCTGGGCTGAGCAGTGATGGGTCCCCCACCCACAGGCCCCTGAGCCATGCTGGGGTTGAATAGGGGATGAAAGGGCCTCTGTCTGAGCACCCCACTCCTCCATCTTGCAGCAGGGGTAGAAGGCTCCAGTGCCTGCCTCTCTGGAGGGGCCTGGTGAGGGGTAGGCAGAGGCCTAGGATCACTGTGTATTCTTGCCAGTTTCGCTGGCAGGTGGGGGCTCTGTACTGCAGCCAACTTGCAAATGCAACAGGAAGATAGCTTGCTTTGGGGGCTGTTTACCAGGTGTCCGTTGCCGCCTCCACTGTAAAGACAGGCTGCTCTTTAAATGTTAGAGGAAATTGCTAACAGGATGATTGATTGGCCAGCTAATTAGCTAATGATTAATGGCTGCACAGTGCCTTCACCATGTAAAGGCTGCCACAGATCCTTACTTGCAGCTGGGCTCTTCTCCCACCCCAGCCTTGTAGCCCCAAGGGCTTCTCAGCTACACCTCTGGTGCCACAGGCGGGCTCTGCTCCAGGCCACTGAGCTTTGTCTTGGGAAGGACCAGGATAAAAGGCTCTTCCAAAGGGGCTTTTATCCAGGAGCCGTGTCCTGCTCCTGCCTTCAGCCTGGTGGAAAGCTGGGGGCTGGCTTTGGGGAGGTGTGGCTGGTCCTAGGTCATAGACTAGACAGACAGCAGGGAGCGGAGCGGAGCCTCAGCTTTAATTCAGGATTGCAGGCGCCAGCTGGGTGCAGGCAGATTGGGGTGGGACAGGGTTAAGTTGTGTTAGCTCAGCTGAGTGGGTTCAACCCCCAGGAAAAGCCGCATGGAGGCCCAGGTTGCCCACTGGCCAGAGGTGAACAGTGGGGCCTAGGCTGGCGCATGGCCACTTAACCTGGCTTTGATCATGGCAGGATGACTGAACCTCACCCCCTGTGGGCCCAGTGAGACTGGGAGACAGCGGGGCAGCAGTGCTCTGCTGGGCTCCCCTTCAGGGCCAGCCCCAGAGCGGTGGGGAGTCCCCGGCACTCCCCCTGTCCCCCCCCCACCCCCAGGCTGGCTCAGAAGTGAGAAGGTGGGGTCTGGGCAAGCGGGGGGCTCTGCTTCCAGAGCTCTACAGGAGGAGGGAGTAAAGGAGGGGGACGATGAGAGCGGCTGGCAGCATGCTGGGGGGGCTGGCGCTGTCACGGGCGGGGTACCCATAGCTGGTTCTGCACTGCCCTTCCAGTTCCTCGTACGCAATCGGCTCATCATCAGGTGGCTCCTGGGACAGACTGTCCCTCACCTAATGGGGAAAGGAAAGTCAGCCTTTCACAGTGTGCTGCAGAGGGGAGCCACGGCCGGCTCTGTGCTGCAGAGGGAGGCCAGGGGCCAGCATTAGGTCTGTGCCACAGAGCAGGGCTCGGAGCCGGGGGCTGGGGCTGTGCCGTGGAGTGGGGCTCGGAGCTGGGGGCTGGGATCGCGTCTGTGCTGTGGAGCCGGGGACTGGGGCTGGGTCTGTGCCGTGGAGCGGGGCTCGGAGCCGGGGTCTGGGGCCGGGCCTGAGCCAGGGACCAGGGCCAAGTCTGTGCCACGGAGCGGTGCTCGGAGTCAGGGGCTGGGGCTGGGGCCGTGCTGTGGAGCCGGGGACTGGGGCCGGGTCAGTGCCGTGGAGTGGGGCTCAGAGCCGGGGGTTGGGGCTATGCTGCGGAGTGGGGCTCGGAGCTGGGGGCTGGGGCTGGGTCTGTGCTGTGGAGTGGGGCTCGGAGCCGGGGCTGGGTCTGGGTCTGTGCTGTGGAGCCGGGGACCAGGGCCAAGTCTGTGCCGTAGAGTGGGGCTCGGAGCTGGGGGCTGGGGCCGGGTCTGTGCTGTGGAGTGGGGCTCAGAGCCGGGGCTGGGTCTGGGTCTGTGCCGCGGAATGGGGCTCGGAGCCAGGGGCTGGGGCTGGGTCTGTGCTGCGGAGCGGGACTCGGAGCTGGGTCTGTGCTGTGGAGCTGGGGGCTGGGGCCGGGTCTGTGCTGTGGAGCCGGGGACCGGGGCTGGGTCTGTGCAGTGGAGTGGGGCTCGGAGCCGGGGCTGGGTCTGGGTCTGTGCCACAGAGTGGGGCTCGGAGGCGGGGCTGGGTCTGGGTCTGTGCCGCGGAGTGGGGCTCGGAGCCGGGGCTGGGTCTGGGTCTGTGCCGCGGAGTGAGGCTCGGAGCCGGGGCTGGGTCTGGGTCTGTGCCGCGGAATGGGGCTCGGAGCCAGGGGCTGGGGCCGGGTCTGTGCTGCGGAGTGAGGCTCGGAGCCGGGGCTGGGTCTGGGTCTGGGTCTGTGCTGCGGAGTGGGGCTCGGAGCCGGGGCTGGGTCTGGGTCTGTGCCGCGGAGTGGGGCTCGGAGCCAGGGTCTGGGGCCGTGGGATGGGGACAGAGCTGCGGGGCAGGATCAGGATGGCAGGTGCAGGTTGGGGCCGCAGAGCCCCATGGCAGCACTGCTGGGTTAGGGCCAGGCTGCAGCGTGGTTCATGGAGGTGTGCCCCCGTCACACAATGGCCCAGGCAGGCATCTGGCCCTGCAGTAAGGTGGGGTGTGGGGGGCCCAGCGCTCCGTGCAGCGATTCTCCCATCTCTTCTCACTCACCTCCTCCACCTTCTTAAAGACTCTCAGCAGGTTCATGGCGAGGGCATCCTTCACTTCGGTTTCTGTCCAGTTCCTCCTCAGTAACTCAGCTATTAAGTCTGGGTATTTGGAAACATCCTCGAGCCCCTGGGGAACCCTGCAGGATGCCGGAAAGCATTGAGCTCACGGCTTGGTCTGGAGTTTACCAGGCCGGCCGAAAGCTCGGGGACCAGCCTGACCCTTGCGGAGCTCAGGCTACGGGACTCCCCTGCCGACATGGTTCCCACGCTCAGCTGGCCCAACTTGCAAAGGTTTTGCACTTAGGGGTCCAGGAGATCAGCGGTTAGCATGCGAGCCAGGCTGCCTCGGGACGGCTTCCAGCATTCCAGGCAAGGGCCCAGGCAGCAGGCGGCGGATCCCTGTTGATTCTGGGGGACATCAGAAAGCCAAAAGGGGCAATGGGGACACAGGAAGGCCTGCCAATGCTATAACACAGCCCTGCCTGGTTCATGTCCCCCACCAGTGCTTTCCCGGCTAACGCTTCTCCCAGCTCAGCTCTGCGTGTCCCGCTAAGAGGAAGTCACTGGTATCAGCCTGGATAGCTTATTTCCCCAGAGAAAAAAGAATGTGGGGGAGAGGAAACTGGGGGTGCACCCAGCCCCTGGCATGGGGGGCCCCGGTATGGGGAGGGAAGGGAAGGTGGGTTGCACAGAACCCTGGTCTGGGGGAATGCTGCAGGGAATCCATGCCCTAGAGGGGCCTGGGCACTATAGAGGGATGGGGCCCACAGGGAGCTGGTGGGAGGACGCCAGGAGCCCCTGGGATGTACCGCGAGCTCAGCCCACAGGAGCTATGAAGTGTGTGGCCCCCAGAGCCCCTCACTGGCAATGTGCCTTATCGCTAGGCCAGGCGTGGGGCTCTTACTAAGGGATTGTGCCTTGGGGAGGCCCCTCACCCAGCTCCCAAGCAGATAGGCCCCACAGCTGGAAGAGGCGGCGAGGCCTGCGAACAGGCACCCAGCCCAGGGCACTGTGGCATCCAGGAGGTGCTGCCTAGATAAGTGTCCTTGGGAGCTGGCTCACACAGGGCCTCCCATCTGTGTGCGCTGCCCCTCGAGGGAGAGACTCACTTGGGATGCCTTTGCGCAGGGCCCCTGAGCCGAGGGGCTAAGGTGGCCGGGGGAGCTGCAGCCTGTTGTTTCCTGTAGAGCCTTGGTACCAGGAGCTGCCCCAGCCCTTGGTTCCAGAGCTGGGGGGCCTGGCAGGGGCCTGGTGCAGGGGGAACATTTCTCTCCTAGGCTCAGTGACAAGCCATGACCCATTTCTGGGCAGCAAAGCAACCTGCAGCCCCTCGAGGCCTCGCCAGCATCTCCCTGGAGACCAGTGGGTGGAGTGAGACGCTGAGGCTCTGGGGCAAGCTCAGGGGAGGGACCTGCAGGAGGGCAAGCCCCAGATCAGCCTGCTCTGGGGTGCCATGGGCCCCAGCCTGCATGGCTGGGGGTGGCTCAGAGATGGCCCTGCCAGTGCTGCGGGGGGCTGGCTGTTCTGTGGGGTTAGGAAGCTCTCCCCATCTCCCCTCCATGGGTCATTCCTTACGTGGGCACGCCATCGTAGTCCCCACCAAAGCCAACCGCCGCAGAGCCAGCCACCTTCTTGACGTGATCCAGGTGATCTGCGGCGGGACGTGCCAGAGGTGAGCGGGCAAGGCCCAGTGTGCGGGTCCCCCCCACGTCCCTCAGGTCTGGCGCCAGACTCACCTGCAACCTGGGACAGGTTGGCAGCCTCCATGTTGCAGGACACGTACGAGTTGTAGAAGTTCACCATCACCAGGCCGCCCGTCTGGTTCTGCAGGCAGAGACATGCAGGCATGGGCAGCGGGTGAACCCCCCTTTTGGGGAGGCTAGACAGCCAGCCCCGCCCCCCACCTGCTGGAGCCCTGAGACCGCCCATGACCGGAGGAGCCTCGAGCTGCCCACTGGCCCGCCCCTGGCTGCACTGGCCTGACCCCCAAGCACTGGGCCACCAGCCAGCCCAAGCAGCTGCCTTGACCCCTGGACCGGCCTATGGAGAAAGGGAGCGAGGGCGGGGCCCTGGCCTGGGTTAGGGGAGCCTTAGCTGCCCCTGGCCCATGGTACCCACCGCCCATGCACACGGGTTCCTAAAGGCTGCAGCAGGCGAGGGCTCTCTGGACCGGGCAGCCCAGTGTCTCGGCTGCGGCTGCCGGGGCAGGGATCCCATGCCTGCCCCAGTGCAGGAGAAGCCGGCGGTGGTGCTGCTCGCTGTGCTGTCCAGGATGCTACTTCCCATTTAGAGCCCTGGACCCTTCCTGAAGTGATCCAGCCGGCAGGCTGCATGAGGCACCGTCAGCACCTCCAGCTCAGACACTTAGGTTCTCACTCGCAACCTGATGTTACCACTGGCCGGGTTCCCACCCGTGGCCCCTCGTGCCTGGGATCCTGCCCCCATCCCCTTGAGGCCAGGGATCCTCCCTTGCACCCAGGACCCCACCCCCTTATGCCCAGGATCCCACCATGTGATCCTGCCCCTGGCCCCTCAAGCCTGGGATCTCGCCCCTGGCCTCTAGCTCCTGGGTTCCTGCCCCCAGTCCCTCGCGCCTGGGCTCCCAGCAGGGCCTGCTATACCACATCCTTCCTGACCCCTGCTTGGGGGAGAGGACCAGTGGCTCGTGCCGGTTTTGCCTAGCGGCTGTCTCTGCAGGAGCTGCTCCTGCCCAAGAGCTGGTCCCTCTCTGCCTGAGTCGGAGCTGTCTGCCCAGGTCTCGTGTGCTGGAGGAAACGCTCATCATTCTGCATGTCCAGACCATCTTACCACCCTGCGGAGGATGTCGTCGGGCACGTTGCGCCTGTTTCTGCAGAGTTCATAGGCTGACGAGTGGCTGAATATAACAGGAGCTTTGGAAACCTCCAGGGCATCCTCCATTGTCTGCACAGACACGTGGGCCAGGTCGACCAGCATGCCCAGGCGGTTCATTTCCTGGACCACACGCTAGGGGAGCGGATGAGAGATAGGTATTGAGTGTGCGAGCCCCTCCTGCTAGGCACAGGCCACATCAGCGACAAGCTGGCCCCAGGGCCCTGCAGTCTGAGCAGTGGGACCTGCATGTTCTCCTGGGCCCTCCTCACCCACTTAGCCTCACCCCACCTGCCCGAGTGAATGGGACCTTGCCCCCTCCCCCTGGGCACAGCGCGGGGGGTCTGAGCCAGGGGACTTGCCCACTGAGAGGCCGGGGAGGCAGCACATCGAACGGGGACGGGGGTAAGACAGGGCAGGGACAGGAGCGCCCACCTACGTGTCCACTTCCACCAGCTCATTCTTGAGCTGCCCCGGCTGGTGGTGCCCTGCTATGACGAACTGGGAATGTTCTTAATGTTTTCTCTGAATACTATGCAGGTGCCTCAGTGTCCCCATGGCAGTTCTTAAGTATCTGGCAGAGCCAAGGGCCAGTGCACCTAAATGCCTGACACTCTGTCTCCTAGCAACTGATGGCCTGGGCCCCTCCTCTGCAAAGGTGCCAGCTGAAGGTGTTGGAGACAAAGGGATCAGGTGACCTCCTGGCTGGGAAAGGAGCTGAGCAGAGAGGAGGGGCTGGAGGGGTTTTGAAATCTGGAGCTGGCTGGGGATGAGGAGTGAAGTGCAGACGTGGGGGTCTGGCTCACTGCTCCGGAGAATGGACCCGACTGAGGGGTTTGGCTTGCGGTACCTACAAGCTCTGTTTTAGACCCTGTTCCTGTCATCGAATAAACCTCTGTTTTACTGGCTGGCTGAGAGTCACGTCTGACTGCAAAGTGGGGGTGCAGGACCCTGTGGCTTCCCCAGGACCCCGCTGGGGTGGACTCGCTGTGGGAAGCGCACGGAGGGGCAGAGGATGCTGAATGCTCCAAGGAGACACCCAGGAGGTGAAGCCATGTGAGCTTCTTGCCCTGCAGACAGTCTGCTCCAAGGGAGAGGAGGCTCCCCAAAGTCCTGCCTGGCTTTGTGGGGAGCAGTTCCAGAGCATCGCCCAGGTACTCCGTGGCACCTGCATGTGTGTAAATCGGGGTGAGCAGGGTTGGGGGAGACAGACGTGGCCTGGGCTGAGGACTCCATGGGCAGAGCCGTATGGTGCTCTAGGAATGGGACAGTGCAGTGGGGCAGACGGCAGGGCTCTGGGGCCCCTGGGGTAACATGGGGGGAGTCAGCCCACAGGATCTGAACTTCACCCCCCAGTGCCAGCCGAGAGCTGGGCAGAGGCACAGAAACCGTCAGGCCCTGGAGGTGAGCAGCAGCCAGGTTTCTCTGCCCTTGGCAAATCACAGGGGCTGCAGCTGAGCGTTGGCTGGGGCAGGGGGATGACAATGGGGCACCAGGCATCCCAGAGAGGCCGTACAGCGGGGTCAGGAGTTTGCACTGCCAGGCTGCTACTGGCCTGAAAACACTGCAGTGGCTTTGGGAACGTGGCCAGTGATTGGCAGCTCCCGTGGTGGGAGCCGGGCTGGAACAGCCCCTGCAGCAGCATGTCTGGCGGGCTGTGCTCTGGTATGTGGCAGGAGCAGCCCCTGAGATGCCAGCAGCGCCCCTTCCAGAACGGCCGGTCCCTGGCTGGAGAAGTGGGAGGGCTCTATTCCCTCCCCATCCCCACAAGGGCCTCCAGCTGAGAGCTCCCTGCCCCATGTGTGAGCATGGGGAGGTCGGCCTCCAGCCCCTCAGGTAGGGGCCGTTCCCACTCACCTTCCCGAATTGCGATAGGCCGTTGTGGACGGGCTGCTCCTGGTCTGTGTCCACCAGCCAGTTGTCCACCCTGCGAGCCAGAGCGCACACATCAGGCCAGCGCCTGGTGAGCCCACGCGGCCTGAGCTACTTATTGGCCCTAGGCTGCTGCCCACCCCCGAGTGCCAGCACCGGGGCAGGAAGAGGCATTGGCCCCCCTGTGGGCACTGGGACCTGCACTGGGACTTACTCACCTGGGGAATCCCTGGGTCCCTGTAGGTCGTTCCAAACCCAGCAGCCCCCATTCTTCTGCCCCCTGCATGCCGACCTCACTGGGCCCAGCAAGCTGCCCTGTGCCCCAGCGCTGGGGTCCTTACCAGGGGGTGTTGCAGCTGTGGGCGAGGGTCATGTAGCGCACCCCCAGCCGGTAGAACATCCGCAGGGTGCCCAGGCTGCTGTCCATGGAATGGCCGCCCTCCACGCCAATCAAGCTGGCAACCTTCTTTGCTCGGAAGGCATCTTCTATGCCTGCAAGAGCAGCATTTCCCAGTCTTGAGTCAGGGGCAGGGGGAATCCCAGCCAGCCATGCCGGCTAATGGGTGCCAGGTCACCCACTAAGGGGGTTGCCCCAGACCTGCTGAGCTCCCTTCTGCCTGGCAGGCCCTAGCTACCCTTGTGACGAAGTGGGGCTGTTCTTAATGTTTCCTCTGAATGCTGTATGGGGGCCTCAGTTCTGGCCGACACTCCGTCTCCTGGCAACTAATGGCCTGGGCCCTTCCCCCTGCAAGGGCATGCTAAAGGCGTGGGAGAACAAAGAGATCAGGTGACCTCCTGGCCCGGGGTAGAGACATAGGCCAGAAAGGAGGAGCTGGAGGGGTCTTCATTTGGGAGCTGTCTGAGGACGAGGAGTGAGGGCAGATGGGGTTATCTGACTTACTGGGCCCCAGAATGGATCCAGCTGAGGGCTCTGATTCTCTGTACCTACAAGCTCTGTTTTAGACCGTGTTCTTGTCATCTAATAAACTTCTGTTTTACTGGCTGGCTAAGAGTCATGTCTGACTGCGAAGCGAAGTGGGGGTACGTGCAGGACCCTCTGGCTTCCCCAGGACCCCGCCTGGGTGGATTCACTGTGGGAAGCGCATGGAGGGGCATATGCTGAATGCTCCAAGGTCAGACCCAGGAGGTGAAGCCGTGTGAGCTTCTTGCCCTGAAGACAGTCTGCTCCAAGGGAGAGGAGGCTCCCCAAAGTCTTGACTGGCTTTGTGGGAAGCAGTTCCAGAGCATCGCCCGGGGACTCTGTGACAACCCTTGTAGGAGACCTCGGAGGGGCTGGCTCCTGACAACCTGAGCTCCCTGCTACCGACTGCTGGAAACCTCAGTAGGCTTTGCACGGGGCAGGCACGTCTACCAAGAGAGACGGTCCCCCCAGACACACACATGGCAGGGTGCCAGGGAACTACCTCCCTGTAGCGAGGCGGTCTGGTTCCCTGCTGCCACGGAGAGGGATGAGCCTCTCTGGACACCAAAGTGGGCCAAGCCAGCGAACCCTGTGCCCGCCCCCCAGGTCAAGGCGCAGGACAGGAAATTGTCACGGAGTCCCTGCGTGATGGTCGGGAACTGCTCCCTACGAAGCCAGGCAGGACTCTGGGGAAGTCTCCTCTCTGTGAGCAGACTGTCTCCAGGGTGAGAAGATCACATGGCTTCCACCTATCTGGGTCTGACCTTGGAGCATTCAGCATCCTCTGCCCCTCCGTGCGCTTCCCACAGCGAATCTGCCCAGGCGGGGTCTTGGGGAAGCCAGAGGATCCTGCACCCCCACTTTGCAGTCAGATGTGACTCTCAGCCAGCCAGAAAAACAGAGGTGTATTAGATGACAGGAATACGATTTAAAACAGAGCTTGTAGGTACAGAGAATGGGACCCCTCATCCGGGTCCGTCCTGGGAGGTAGTGAGGCAGACACCCACGTCTACACTTCACTCCTCGTCCCCAGCCAGCTCCAAACTGACTCCCGCTCCAGCCCCTCCTCCTCTCTGCTGTCTCCCTTTCCCAGGCCAGGAGGTCGCCTGATCTCTTTGTTCTCCAACACCTTCAGTTGGCACCTTTTGTAGAGGAGGGACCCAGGTCATTAGTTGCCAGGAGACAGAGTGTGAGCCATTTTCTGCCCAGACAGTATCACATCTGCTCTCTAGGGATCTGCAACAATCACACTCCCTTCTCCCATCACCTAGATACGTAAGAACGGCATGGGGAAACTGAGGCACCCACATTATGAACATTCCCACTTCGTCACAGAAGTATAAAAGCCCGACTCCAGAGCTCACTTGGAACACAGCCACCGGAGAGGCCAGACGCCTGTGGCGTAGCTCCCAGTTGGGAGACCAGAGCAATTGGCAGCCGACCCGAGGACTGGCCAGACCAGCCAATGCCTGATGCTAGCCTGAGCCCAGAGATGCTGCCAAGCCTGCTGCTCAGCAGTTACCCCGAGGAGCTGCCGAGCCAACCGTGCGCCAGTTACCCCAAGGAAGCCATGGTGTGTGACCCCGTGGAGGATGCCATCCAGACCCAGGTACTTCTAGAGGGAGAAGTAGGAAGTAGCCTGAGGGCAGCTGACCCTAGTCTGGCTGCAGCACTGCCAGAGCCAATGTCAGCGTGTTGCGGTCAGGATCCCACTGACGCAGCAGTGGGTTCTCTGCCCCTGCTAGGGCCCCGGGCTGGGACACAGTGGAGTGGGTGGGCCTGCGTCCCACCTGCCACCCACCTAGCGGGTGCCAGTCACCCTCCCTCCCAGGTCGCTCGGAGCCAGGAGCCTGGGGTTTCCTGTTCAGCTGTTTGCTCAGCCCTGCCCGAGGGCCTGTGCTACTGACAGCAAGTTGCCCGCCCTGACCCAGGGCTGGGACCGGCTAATATTGGCTGTTTGCCACTCCGCCAGGCTAGTTCCCGGACACACCTGGCCGAAGGAGCGAGGTGGTCTGGTTCCCCGCCGCCCCAGAGGGGGCACGAGCCCCGGCCGAACCCCCTACACTCCCCTATACAAGGGGCTGGCAAGGACCATGCCCTGACAGGGTGCTGGGTGCAGAATGGCAGCGGCTGCTAGGCAGGGAGGTCCCCCTCACCCAGCTCATTCGGGGCTGGGATGCAGCACTGGCTGTCCTTGCTCCACTCCTGCACTCCCCATCCTCCCAGGAGCCGGGCAGGGGCTGCGCCCCATCGCTCACCTGTGCTGTCGGTGACACACACAAAGGCCTCGGGGTACTTGTCGCACATGCGGTGAATAACGTCGATCTGCTCCAGCGTTCGCTTCACCGCGTCTTTGTTCTGGGTATCGCAGGGCACGTAAGCCGCCCAGAACTGAGCAGGGAGACAAGGGGGGCGTTAAGGAGCCCAGCCCTCCGTGCAGGGCAGTGCCGTGGGGCAGGGCAGCTTCAGCTGCTCAGGCGGCTGCTTTGCCTCATTCATTGCCACCTTCAACCCACACCCACCCCAGAGCCAGCTGTGGGGCTCGCTCAGTATCTGGGACTGGGTGGGTGGGCGACATGCACAAACCGCCAGCTGCTGCCGCAGGGGTCTCACCCTGGGTGGGCACAGACCCAGAGAGGTCAGGCAGCTGCTGACGGCCATGGAGCGTCAGTAGCTCCTGGCTCCATCCCTGGGCTCAGAGCCTCTGGGAACTGCTGTGAAGGTGGTGAGGGAGGCCCTGCTTTGCCTGGGGGCTGGGCTGGATCCCTGGGCATCAGGGAGCCGGAGCCTGAGCACGGTGGAAGTGAAAGCAGCTGTGCTGGGGAAGTGCAGGCAGTAGGTGGGTGACAGGGGCTGGCTTCCTCTGGCCCCAGGAAAACTCCAGCGATTGCTCAGCCGAGAGAGGGCCGGCTGCCCTGCCACTGGGGCTTTCCAGGGAGCTCTCCTGCTGCACCGGGCTGAGTCAGACTCATAGAGGCTCCTCGGCTGGATTGCGCCGGAAAGCCCTGCCTAGTCCATGCTCCTGGAGTCAGGGTTGTGTTCCCTGCTCGGCTGCCTCCACGGGGGTATGAGCGCTGCCAGTTGAGGGGGGGGGGCCTTGCTGCGAGCATGGCTGTGGCTCTGTGGGCCGTGCCCGTGGGATGTGCAGCCTACCTGCCCCCCCACGTGCCCACTCTGCAGCTTGGGGATGTTGGTGTGGGTGTCGTTCAGCAGGGTGAGGTTTGCCGCTGCCATGCTTAGCCTGTTGTTAAACAAGTTCAGCAGCTGCCAGGGGAGGTCGTTGTGTCTGGAAAGAAAGAGATGAAAGTGAGGGAGCCTGGGAGCCATGCTCTGGCACCCCCACATGGGGGGGAGCCCCACCCACCCTGCCTGACCCCTTGGGGCAGGGGATCTGAGTGGCTGGCATGAGCCCTCAGCCCAGGGAAGCCTGGGCATGGACTGTCACCAGGCAAGGCTGGCGCGTAGCACTACCCAAAAGGTGCACTGGTGCGAGGGGCAGCTCCTTCCGGGACAGATACTAGGGCTGGGCTGTCCCCATGTTTGCAGGGGGGCCAGGTCCCAACAGTTAAACCGGGTCACCCCCTGGCATGGACGCAGGGTAACGGAGCTTTATTCTGCTGCTGGGACAGGACTAACCACACTCCTCTAAGCACATTTATCCCAGAGTAGCTGCATCCGCGGGTAACACCAACAGAGCCCGGCCTTGGCATACACGATGGAACTGGGACCTCTGGAGTTTAGTGCATGAGCCTCTATTGCAGGAGCTAAAAGCCAGCTGGCTGGTAGCTCAGGCTGTAGGGCAGACTCATTAATTGCTCTCTGTGGTCTCGGTGCCACTGGATGGGACAGGACACCGCACCCAGCAGGTGTGTGGTTTACACACGCTCGGGGCTTGTACCTTTTCCATTGTGCCCAGACAGTCGAAGCAGCACAAGCTGCTTTTGTAGACGAGGCCTGGTGAGATTTAGTTCCTACACACGCAGGCTGCAGAGCTGTATCGGCCTGGGGGGCACCTGATACCCACCCCTTCCCCTGCACCTTGGACCCCTTCTCTGCTGAGCATCGCCCCAGCTCTGCGTTTTCAGCCACCCCCACCGCAGCCCCACAGCCGGCTGCAGCCAGCATTTGGAACAGGGGCCACAACCATAACCAACTCCTCTGGGCTAGCGCCATTGCTGCTGCCCACCCGACGCCCAGTTTTGTTGCTGTTACATGAGTTTCGAAGCAAGAGACAGCTTGGCACATGCCCACCCACCTGCGCGCTTTCCTCCCATCTCTGCATGGCAGAGACGGGCCCCTCTCTGCACTGTGACACTAGCAATGCCCGGGTGTCAGCTGGCTTCTGCACAGCCCGAGGGGAACGGCCACCCCCACTGTTCCCGTCCCAGCTCCTCCGAGCCTGCTCAGCAAAGCACCTGAAGATCACTGGGCCCCATGCCTGGAGCTGGCTGGCCCCTCTGCGGCCAGTGAGACCTGAGCTGTAGCCCACGCAGCCGACACACCTTCGTCCTTCAGGTGCTGAGTGCCCAGGGCTGGCACTGGCTCCCCGGTTTGTGGCGTTTGCCTGCTGACCTGCCCCTGCCTCAGTTCGCAACTGGCAGGTGCCTGGAACCTGCCTGCCCTTAGTAGAACCGCTCCGGCCATGGCTCCAGTCCCGAGCATGGCAACATCTGCCTCCTGCACCTCTGGGAGCCCTGCCCTGCTCTCCGCATGTGAGCAGAGACGCAGGAGCCAACGACCTCTGTCTCCTCCCTGGGGCTTCTCTCCCCTCCTTACACTAACCAGCCTGGGCAGAGGCCGGGCAGGAGGTCCCAGCAGCCCAGCTGAGGCTGATTAACCCTCGCAGTGCCGTCTCTAGCCTCACTAGACTTGCGTCTCTTCCCAGCGTCTGGAGCAAGGAATCTTTAGCCTAAGATTAAATGGCTTTTTCTGCAGGCTCCCTGTTTGTGGCGGTGTCTGGAGCGAGGGGGGCGGGAGATGGCAGGGGGCTGGGGACAAAGAGCTGTTAAGGTTGCTGGTGGCTTGGAGGCAGCCAGGAGGGAGCAGGGCTGGGCTGCAGGCAGATTAGGGAGCATGATACACAGCAAGCAGCTGCCTGGTGCCCATGGAGCTCAGGGGCTGCAGCAGGGAGGATGCGGCGGTGGCTGGAGTCAGGAGGTGCCGGATGATCACGATCACTCCAGGGAGGCGCCGCTGCAGACCAGCTAGACAGGAAGAGTCAGATCCCTGGTGGGTCGGAGGTGGGAGGATGCCGTGAGGATGGGTCCCATGCTGGGCCTTTGTCATTCCCAGCCTGAGCCGGTGGCCGGTGCCATCTCACTGCTCTGTCCCCCAGGGCAGCAGATTGCTGCCCTTGCTCTTTGATGAGATGCCTGTTCTGGCTCCTGGGGGGCTGGGGAAGTCTCTTCTCTTGGCCTGGGGCACTGGAACAGAAATTATGTCTCCATCTCTCCTTGGCCCGCTGGCTGCACAGTCATGTCCCCGGGCATGGACTGGGGTCTCTGCTGCCCACTCGTCAGCGTTGCTTGTGGCCAGGAGGTGCCATTGGGTGAGAGCTGGATGTAGTTCTGGGCAAGTCCCTGTAGTGATGGGGCTCAGCAGTCCGGCCATTGCTGGGTGGGATTTGTTCTGCCTGTGACTCTCATACTGGCGGCTCAGGTGCTTTCCCCTTTGGTTGTGCCTTGCCCCTGCCGGTCCTTGGGAGCCATGACGGAGGAGTGCACCGTGTTTGCTCTGGTGCTTTGCTGCACAAGGGCCTGAGTGTGTTTACTGGTGGAGCAGGCAGTCCCAGACAGTGAATGCTCCTGTCTGGGTGCCGCTTAGGAGCGGGTGGGGATCAGCCCAGGTCTGCTCTGCAGCCTTTGTTGCTGGTTGGTTGCAGAACTGCAGATGAGAGGTGAAATCCTGCCCCAGTGAAGTCCAGGGGAGTTTTGCTGGTGATATCAATGGAGCATCCATAGGGTTTTATCCAGTTAGTGTAGGTGGGCCTGAATTCCTCCCCATGCAGTACAGAGGGTTGGATGCTGTCCTCCTTCAGGAGTTCTCTTGGGGGTTGTGTCCAGGTAGTGGTGCCTCCTGTGCATAGGTTGCCAACCCTCCCAGATTGACTGGGAGCCTACTGGAATTGGCATTGATATTCTGGTGACTACTGAAAGCAATCCGGGAGATTTTAATAGGCCGCTAAAAGTCCGGTTGGTGGCACGGGGGGCTAAGGCAGGCAGGTGCCTGTCTTGGCTCAGTGTGGTTCCCAGAAGGGACTGGCATGTCCAGCTCCCAGGCGGAGGTGTGGCCAGGGGATCTCCACACACTGCCCCCACCCCAAGTGCCGACTCCTCAGCTCCCATTGGTTGGGAACCATGGCCAATGGGAGCTGCAGGGTGGCACCTGCGGGCATGGGCAGTGTGCAGAGCCACCTGGCTGTGCCTCCACCTGGGAGCCGGACATGCCGGTCGCTTCCGGGGAGCTGCCTGAGGTAAGTGCCCCCCAGCCTTCACCCCCTCCCATGCCCCAAACCCTGCCCCAGCCTTGAGCCCCCTCCTGCACCCAAACTCCCCCCTGCACCGCAACCCCTTGATCCCAGCCCAGAGCCCCTTCCTTCAGCCCAAACCCCTCATCCCCAGCCCCATCCCAGAGCCTGCACCCCAAGTCAGAGCCCTCACAACCCTCCCGCACCCCAACCCCCTGCCCCATCCTGGCGAAAGTGAGTGAGGGTCGGGGAGAGCGAGCGATGGAGGAAGGGGGATGGAGTTAGCAGGCACAGGGCCTCTGAGAAGGGGTGGGGCAAGGGGGGGCTCAGGAAGGGGCGGGGCAAGGGTGTTTGTGCACAAGTCCCCTGCAGAGTTTGTGCACAAGGCTGAAACTCCCTGAAGGTCTGTGGCTGAGGCTGACTGACTGTAACTCAGGGCCGGTTCGATCTCTGTAGTAACATTTGACTCTTATTGGGCTGTTTGGGGGCTTTCTCTGGCTGTCTTTCCCTCCCTGGCAGGAGGTTTCTAGATGAGGCACAGGCCTCCGCTTGGAGGCCTCCTTGCCTGCTGGTTGTTTTTCCTCTCGCACTGGACAGCTCGGCACATGGATTTACTGAGGTCACATGTGTTCCCTCCAGTTCCATTTCTGCGGCAATTTAAGCTTCCCCGCTGAACAAAAAGCGTTGGGAAGGTGATGTAGCCAGCGCACATCCTCCCCTGCTGGCTATTTCTCTCTGCGGGGTGAAGCATTTCCTGGCAGGGAACCACTTTGCCTTCCTGGAGGATGTCGTGTGACTGGCTGGCTGCCGTGTGACGCGGGTGCTAGGGGAGTTTGCTGCTGTTGCGTGGCAGTTGGTTGGGGCTGCATTTGTACACTGGGGTGACGGCTCTGCCTGGCCCAGCGGCATGTGCCCGCATCTCAGCTGCCAGGAGCTAGGCTAGTGCTCCCCAGGGGCCCCTGGCACCCCCTTCATCCTCTCAAGCTTTCCCACCATGCACTTCCTTAGGGCTGCCAGTTTCGGCTGGGCGTACGCCTGGAGGTTTCATCACATGACATAAGCTTTAATTAAAGATTAACCATTAATTCCTGGAGATGCCAGGACATCCTGGAGTGTTGGCGACCTGATGTTCCTTTGGCTGCTGCCTAATCCCCAGCCGAAGGTGGCAGGGATGACACCGGCTGTTACCCAGCCTGCGTTCCAGGGCCACCAGGGTAGTAGCGGGGGCTGTGTGCTAGCGACAGAGGCCTGGCCCCGACTGCTCTGCAATGGGTCACTGGGCTGTGTGAGCCAGCGCAGGAAACGAAGCCCCAGGAGAGCCCCTCCGCTGGCTTTGCTGCAGGGGCTCCTAGGAGCAGCTGACCCCAGGGAAATGGATTGGGGACCTCCTAGCTCTGTGCTCAAGGGCGCTGAATTAACTCTCTCACTGCCGGAGCACAGGCGGATACAGGCAGGGCTGTGTATTGCTCCATGGAGGGAGGGCAGTGCCTGGCCTGGGAGCGCATGCGGCCCTGGCACAGGGGTGTTGTACAGCAGCCAGGAGGTAGCTGCGATGGTCTCAGATGTGTATGCAGAGACCCCTACCCCTGCCCCTGCTCAGCATGCGAGAGAGCCCAGGCGAATGCCAGCACCCGGCCAAGCCACCATTCAGCCCTGACAGCAGCCAGAGGTGCCCAGATGTTCCTGTGTTACCGCCCGAAATTCCACCCAAGCCAGTCTCCCTGCGCCCCACTGGAGCCAGAGGGGAATTGCCCAGCGAGCCCATTATGAGCTGAGAGGCTGGAGGAGTTTTTCTTTCCAGGAGTTTTGAGTGTTTCTCTTTCCTGGGTAAGAAACTAATCACAAGAAGGAAGGCAGAGGGGTTCCGAGAGCCGATGGAAAACCCCGCAGGGAACTCCGCAGGCCATGGCTCCAGCACTGCTCCTGGCAGCACCGACCTGCTCTGAGGCTTGGGGAGCCATGGGGAGGTGCCTGGGAGCCGCCCAGCACAGCGGGGTGGTTGGCAGCAGGCTCCTGCTCGGAGGGAGGCAGCTGCCATTTGCTGTGGTGCTTTCCTGGGGGTGGGGGTGGGGTTAGTTACTGAACTGGCTGCCTGTGAGTTTCCTCTCCTCTGGCCCTGCCCCGGCACCCCGACTAGCTGCATTTGAGGCCAGCTTGGTAGGTGGGCTCAGACACAGCTCATCCGCTCCCCGGGCCAGTGCAGGATTGCGCCCATGGTGGGGTTTCAGAGGTGGTCTCTCTTCACCTCGAACTGGCTCCTGTCAGGCCCCTGAGAACCGCCCTGGCTGCACCACGTCAGCTTGCTGATGTATGCGTCTGCCACTGCCGTCATTTAAGGAAGTGTCACACAGCCAGGGGAAGCAAGGTGTGTGCCGCGATGGCAGGGGCTTCTTCCCCTTTCGGTCTGCAGACGGCTCCCCTCCCATGTCACTCAGCACTAGACGGCCCTTGGGGGTTATTTCTGTCCCTGGTCACTGCACCACGGCCTGAGAGCTCACCCGGGTTGATGGCTCCCTCTGTGCTGTGCCAGTGGGGCTGGGGCCCAGGAAAGAGGAGGGGTTCCTCTGGCTCTGTCAAGCACCAGCCTGCAGGTCTCAGCCTGGGGGGACCCTCCTCCCTTTCTGTATAGCCAGGGGGGTCCTACCCCTTCTTTCTGGTGTAACCTGGGGACAGGGTGTGGAAGGGCTGAGGGCCCCTGCTCAGGCTCCTCAGGGAGTGGGAGGGCCCAGGGCGACGCTGCCCAATTTGCAGCCCTCAGCCACTCTGAATGGGGTGAAGAGCCCAATAGGAAGGGCTGAGGAAGGGCTCACCCTGCAGTCCAGCCCCCCAGGGCCCGCCAGGACCGTACCTGGCTCCTCACCGCTGCAGGCTCGGGTCAGTCTTCCATGGATATGGGGCAATGCCAGCCCTGCAAGCAGGACCAGCTCCACTGGACCGACACACACACGGTTTGGTGCACCTGCTGGTGGCTATGCTGGAGGGGCCCAAGGCAGGCCTGGGGGGCAGTGACCAAGCTGGGGACAGGAGCCCACTAACAGAGCAGTAGGGGGAGGGGCAGCACCGGTCACTGGCAGAGTGACATGGGTGGAAGAGCCCCCTGCCTCCGTGACTCTCCCTGGGTGTGCAGGTCTGTTGCCTGCTCTGAATCTCTGGCAAGCCCAGAGCCCAAGTCTGTACCAGTAACAGTCCCAGTCCCGGCGCCCTGTGGCAGCTCTGGCCTTTGCCTCTAGCACCGCTCGCAGATCAGCATCACGCTTACCCTCCAACCCCCAAAGCCAGTAACTGCAGCAGCCCCCTCCCCCCCAGGCCACACACCCGCCTGCCTGACCAGGCCAGACCCTGCACTTCGTCCCCCTCTGGGCTCTGGCTTGCTGTCTGCAGCAGCTCCAGGGACCCGGGCTTTCCTTAGTGCCAACGAGGCCGAAGGAAATACAGAAACACCGCTGGCTAGCGGTGACCTCCTGGCGTGCACTGGGGACAGCAGCTCCTCTGGGGCAGGCCCAACTGAGAGTGGGAAGCCCTGGTGGGTCCCTGCAGCCAAACCCCGCCTGCTAGAAAAATGACTCAGTGCTGGGGTTTCTCCTCCTGGTCTGATACAGCCCCCCAGCTTTGTGCCTGGCACACAACGGAACGGATGTGGTCCTTGGACCGACGCTCCCACCTGCCTCGGGGTCACTGAGGTGCTCCCTGCCTGACCTCACAGGGTTCTCCCCCCAGCGATGTGCCAGCAGGGCTGGGTTTCCCCTTTGTGTTTCGCAGTGAACTGATGGTGTAAGGTAACATGGCCTGGTCCTGATAACCCACCACATGCAAATCCACCCCGCCCTCCCATTCCCTTGGGGCATGCCAGAAACCCCAGCGTTTCCTGTGGGGCACACTGAGCAGGTCCCTGTGGAGTTCTGAGCCGGGGGCTTCCCCAGGGCTGAGGCGTGCTGGGAATGGAGCCGCGCAGGGCTTTCATCACTGGGGGTTTCTCAGGGAACTGAGAATCCTTGAGCGGGTAAGAAACTTTCCTGCTGGATAAAGCTTGTGCACCCTGGCTTCCCCTGAGCCAGGAGCTGCACAGAGGGGACGACTCTACCCCTTGGCAAGGAAAAGCTCCTGGAAAGGCTGACCGCTCCCTCAGGAGCCGCGTGGTGCCAGGGTGGCAGGCAAGCTACTCCTGCCATGGAGAGCCTCTTGCGCCCAATGAGGACTCACTCCTGAGCCTGCATTTCCACTGCCTGAGTTCGGGAGCTGCTGTGCGCTCAGACTGGCCTGGCCTCGTGCCACGCAGTGCTGAGAATATATCCCCTGCCCAGCCCTAGGGTAAAACCTATCACCCCCCTCCCTCTCCTGCAGAGCTCAGGCGTTTTCCCGCCAGGGGACATTTCCCAACTTGCTGAGAAGAGGCAGGGAGCAGCAGGGGCTGGTACTTACCCATCTATTAGAGGAGTCTCGGTCATGATTCTCTCTGCCGCCATTCTGTAAAGCTCCGCTGAGCAGAATGGGAAAATGGATACAAGCAAGTAGCTGCACAGCATTGGCTTCATGGTGGCCAGACAGCCCAGCCTTGGCTTCTGATTCCTCCACCTCCAACCTTTCGCCAGAGGGGTCCCTCTGCGCAAATGAGACTGTCTAGTCCAAGACCAAGATCTCAGAGATGTTCCTCTGCTTGGGAGGTCACGTTCCTTGGAACCTGGCTTAGTCAATAAGTAACCATGCTGGACCATAAAGCAATCCGGAGCCATCTCTAGCCGGCTGCACCTTAGCCTTGCCATACATGATCTCTTCACAAAAGCACCCTGTACAAAGTGTTCAGGGCACACATGGGGCAACCCCCACACATGGTCTTGAAGCTCGGAGCCCATCCCACTCAGAAACGTCATGCACAAGCAGCAGCTTCAGGCACTGTCCTGCAAAGACCACGTCTACACTTGGAGCTGGGGAGGCGACACGTGTGCTAGCTCTTTGTGCAGTAGGGCACCAGAAGCAGCACAGGCGGTGTCGAGTGTTAGCACGGGCCAGCTGCCCCAAGTCCATGCCTACAGGGTCCAGGTGGGTTGGTGCTCTTGGTAGCTAGCCCGTGCTGTGCTGCCATGGCTGCTGTTCTTTTAGAATGTCACCATCGATGGTGGTGGTAAGCGTGTAGCTGCTTGGGTGCGGGGCGGAGAGCGAGCCGCATTCCATCTGCTAGGCCTGATTAGCTCGGTCCAAGAGAGGCAAGTCTGAGGACACATGGGGCCGGGCAGGAGACTGGAAGTGCGAGATGCCGCCATGATCCCTCATTTACAAGGCATCTAGAAGAGCTGAGTGCAGCCGGGCTGCAGCCCTCACTGTGTGCGGCCAGGCGGCTGTCACTTGTCAGAGACACTCTCCTTCCTAGAGCAGCAGCTGAGGAGGGAAGATGCTTTTGAAAGAGGAGAATGTTGTGGTGAAACCATGAAAAATCAGCTGGGGCAGGGCCTGCCACTGCTTTCAAGGGTCTCTTTAATTCCACACATTTCAGGCCCAGCTGCCGTTTGCCGTGTCGGTCCCAGGACATTAGTGAGACAAGGGAATCACTTTTATTCGACCAACTTCTGTTGGTGAGAGAGACCAGCTTCTGAGCTTCACAGAACTCCTCTTCAGCCCAACCTGGTCAGTCTCCTTCCAGCAAAGACCATGGCCCTCAAGTTCCCTCCATGACCCCTGTGTCTAGGGGACTTTGGCTAGGGAGAGGGGAAGTTGGAGGGCTTCCCCTTAGAGTAAGTGTGAGACAGAGTCGGTATTCCAGACCTTCCCGGCGTGTAGGCAGGGATTGCAAACCAGCAGAGTCCATGTACTAATGGCCGCACTGTCTGGGCTCCCTTGCTAATGATCGAAAGCCCCCCGGGGTTTGCCCAGACTTGGCAGGTTTGTTTGCGTTCAGGTTTACACAGAGAGCATTCCCTTCTGGGCCTGGTGCCACGTTCCATTCAGGTTGTACCCCTGCTGGGGTATCTAGTGGGGCACATACGCCCATCCTCAGCTGATGGCACCTTTCCTGATTGTTGGCTGTGGCAGCTGGTGGGGAGTGTGTGGAAGACACAGGTCTAAAGTGCAGCGTGTTTCTAAAGGAGATGCCAAGGTGATGAGCACAGCGCAAATAACCATACAGCGAAATGCTCAGGGAGAAAACGAAAGCCACCCTCTCCGTTCTGGATTTTCTCCTCCGCGGGGGCCGTTCCCAGCTGGAGAACTTGCCACTTGGTCACAACAGCAACCCGCTGAATCCAAATTAAAATAGTGTGGCAGAGAAGGGGTTAGCCACAGACAATAGCAGGGAAGTGAAGGAGCACCAGGGAGAAAAGTGTCTGTGGCTGGGGCCTGAGAGGGGAGACTCTGGCGTGGCTTTGCACAAAGCTCTGACTTTGCTGCCTTGGGCGCTGCTTGGCCTGGGATGCCCTACAAGGCCCTGCCTGCCACACCACTGGGCCTGGGAATGTGGGGCCCCATGGTTTGAATCCCAGAGTCAATCAATGTTTTAAACAGGTAGTGCTCGCTGTGTGGTCCTAGATCTGTGGCCGACGCTCCATTCAGGGGCGGCTCTAAGAATTTTGTCTCCCCAGGCACGGTAGGCAGGCCGCATTCCGCAGCTTGCCTGCGGACGGTCTGCTGGTCCCGCGGCTTCGGTGGACCTCCTGCAGGTCCACCGAAGCCGCGGGACCAGCAGACCCTCCGCAGGCACACCTCCTGCAGGTCCACCGAAGCCGCGGGACCAGCAGACCCTCCGCAGGCACACCTGCGGGAGGTCCGCCAAAGCCGTGGTCCCCCGGCTCTGACACCCCAAACACATGCTTGGCATGCTGGGCCTGGAGCCACCCCTG
Source organism: Gopherus evgoodei (assembly GCF_007399415.2). NCBI lineage: Eukaryota > Metazoa > Chordata > Testudines > Testudinidae > Gopherus > Gopherus evgoodei. The sequence goes on along the minus strand of NC_044333.1, from coordinate 40,703,032 downwards.
GCTCCATCCGCTTGCTCTTTGGACAGGGCCAGTGCTGTGCGGGATGTGTTAGGGGGCACACTGGCACTCGTTTGTTACTAGTCACTTCTGCTTTCTAGCCTGGCACTGGGAAGTGTCTGATACAGAGAAGCTGTTCCAGGCGCTTGTCCCAGTTCTGGGCAAGTGCACCTGTGCTTCTCCTCCATGGCCCAGGCTTCCGGCTCCCCTGGCCGACACCTCTCTGGGATGGAGACCTGTGCCTCCCTTGGGAGCTGGGTATTTCCAGGCCACCAGCTCCCTGCCTTTTCTGTGCTCTTCCCAGCACAGACTGGCTGTTCTAGGACACCTGCTAGCTTTCTCTTCAGAGCCGCCTCGCATTGCTACAGATACATGGTACTGCCCAGCACCTCCTAGGCAAGCTGGCTTTGTTCTTCAGGTAAAAAACGTTACAGAGAAAACATATTCAAACCAGCAAGAGACCCATGTGTCACGGAGTGTGGGGGAGTCAGGACCCTGTACCCCCGGCTTCCTGTGATTCACCGTGACTCTCAGCCAGCCAGTAAAACAGAGGTTTATTTAGATGATAGGAACACAGTCCAAAACAGATCTTGCTGGCACAGACAACAGGACCCCCTCAGTTAGGTCCATCTTGGGGGGAGTCGGGGCAGGGAGGCCAGAGCCCTTTTGGGAGGCCAGAGCCCATCTGGGCTCCCATCCATTTTCCCAGCCAGCTCCAAACTGAAACTCCCTCCAGCCGGCTCACTCAGTCTTTCCTCCGGCTCCTCCTCCAGCCTTTGTCCATTTTCCCAGGCAGAGGTGTTACCTGGCCTCCAACCCCGTCCTGGTTCTCATGTTGCGTGCTCACGTATCCTCCCTCAAGGAAAGTCTCCCATCCCCAATGCAGACAAACTCTCCTGCAACCTTCCCAGGCCAACACTCCCCACTCAGCATTCAAAGAACATTCCCACTTCGTCACACCATGCTAATAACCCTCCCAGGGATCACCCTGACTCTGCCATGGGCTCATCTGCCAGGAACCATCCTTGACATGCCTCCCCCAGACTTTCCTTGTGGTTACAAGTTCATCACAGCATCGGCTGAGAACTAGCACCCAGTTGTATGGGGCGCCATCGGCCCAATCCTGCCAATCCTACCCTAAGGATTGGGACCCTCGCTGGACATGGGGTCCTGGCTATTTGCTAGGTCAGAACTGAAAGCCCCAAGCCTGTTTAAAACTAGGCTATTTATCCCCAAACCCTTCCTTTATGTGTTGGTCCCTGGAGGATTCAGTCTGAGCAGCACATGCGCATCTCCCCGGGGGCAGCTTCAAAGGGCTGCTAAAGGAGGCATTAAGTTAGCCCCCACTCCTACTAGAGCAGGTACGTGCAGTGCTGCAATGGCACACTCAACTGCATGGCTAATCCAATGGACCCCAAAGGCCTTAACCCCAATTCAATAAGGTTTAACTTAATCCAATAACATTGTTCTTAATCCCATTAGGCTTTGTTCAGGCCTGTCACCATTTGCCCCCACTAACGGGAGCCCCAGCTAGCAGCTAGAGCCGGGAGTGGTAGGCTCCCAGCACTGATTGAATCCAACCAGCAGGGACTCCAGGGCTGGGTCTGTGTGTGTGGGGGGGCGGGGGGGTTGCCAAGTGGTCTGGCCAACGCCCGTTCTGGAGCTGCAGGGCAGGTGTGGAGATTCGCTGGGTTAAAGTCAGTGCAGGGCTTGCCAGCTGACTGGGGCAGAGGGCAGTTGGATGGCGACGCTTTGGTCTGTGCCACACACGGTGCAGCTACGTGCGTGTTCCCGCGAAGGGCCCCAGCACCATGCTCTATGGAAATCCATTTCTCCGGGCTGCAGCAAAGAATCCTGTGGCACCTTATAGACTAACAGACTGTCTGTTAGTCTGTAAGGTCTGTTAGTCTATAAGGTGGCACAGGATTCTTTGCTGCTTTTACAGATCCAGACTAACACGGTTACCCCTCTGATACTTCTCGTTGGCGCCTGGCACTCTGTGAGCGAGGCCAGGGCAGACACGATGGGGCCTGCTGTGGTGTGTGGAGATGCCACCAGCACGCAGGATGTCAATTTACCACCCTCCGCACAGGAGCATCTTTAGGTACTTGGCTCCCTTCTGGGTCCCCTGGGCGCTGGGCAGGCTGCAAAGCCGTAGGCAGCTGTGTGCTCCTGCCAGGCTCTCAGTGCTCAGCCAGCTCTTTCCCGTGCTGGTCCCAGACAGGTGCTGCCATCCCACTGGCTTGATTCTAGACCCTTTCCATCCTGCCTGGCTCCGTCTCTAGCCACGTGCTCTCGCTCCCAGCACCCAGTCTCAGCATGGCCAGTGGCTGCTGCAGCTGCCACTCCTCAGCACCCTCTAGGCTGGCAGACCCATCGGGCTGTTCGAGAGAGTCCTGGCCCTCGCCCCATGGCACCACTGGCCAATGAGCAGAGCAGCGCAGGGGCGGGAGGTTGCTGTGCGCAGCGGGGAAGTCGCTAGTGCCCCGTTCAGGAGGGAGCCAAAGGTCCCGTTGCTTTGGGTGGTGTCAGCAGTTCTCAGATCTTTGAGGTGATGCCGCTATCTCCTGGCCTGGTGCCCCGAGAGCATCTCAAGTGCGCAGGCTGTGACCTTGGGGCCGTCATAAATCGTTATCGCTGCTGCAAATGGTAAACAGGGTTCCCAGCGGTGGGCGGGTGAGGGAGCCACCTTCGACAGGGCCTATGGCACAAATGGCAGCCTGCCTCTGGCTGGCTGGGGCCCGACTAATCGGCCGGTGAGGGGGCTGTTGTGGAGGTTGCGGTTTGGGGAAGAGGTGCAGTTCCTGGGCAGTGGTTGGCTGCTCGGGGAGCATGATGCAGCAGTATCGGGCCTGGCCCGTGTGGCTTGCCAAGCTGGGCCAGGGCAGGGATGATGGCTGGGGGAAGCTGAGGCTGACTCATCACTTCGTTCCTCACCGTGGGCTGGGCTGGGATTTGCTGAAGGCCCCGAGTGCTTCCCAGGCTGTGCAGTGGACAGCATGTTTCCCGCACTGCTCCACGTTCCCTGCCTTGGGGATGGGCGCTGAACGTCAGCCTGGCCCTGGGAGACGAGTGCACCCAGCTCTCGCCCTGCCAAGGCTGGGCTCAGGCCTCCGGAGCAGGTGCAATGGGTCTGCTCAGACCTGGAACCACCCTTGGCTTTGGGTGTGGACGGTGCCTGGTCTGCTGGCAGTTTGTCAAATTAAACCAGACATGTACCTTGAATGCTAACAGTGGTGAATGTGATCCCTGAGCCAGCGCCATGGGGATGGGCTCCAGGCCTCTGGGACTCCCCCCACCACTCTGGGGAGTGGGCTCCGATACCTCCCCCACTGCTCTGAGGACTGGGCTCCGGCACTATAAGCCTCTGAGTGCAAATCACCAGCCAGGAGAGAGACATCAGTGTAAAGTGCTGACCTCCAGCAGACGGTGTTATGTCCTGCCTCGCAAGAGAGACAATGGACACCAGACAAACTATTGTGGAACATCAAAGAGGACAAAACACTTTGCCGATTGCTCTTCCCCCACACCCCCCCATGAAGCTGTCTTGCAAGTGAATTCCTCCCAACAGCTGAGTATGCGGCTCCAAGCAGGCGGTGAGAAGGGATAGGAAGAAGGATCTGTGTCTTTATGCTGCCTGGGCTGTCAGAGGCAAAGATCACCAAGCGTAAGAAAAGCTGCCCAGTGGTTGGCCGGGGTTAGCCCTAGAGAACATACAGAGCTTGCTGAGCATACAAGCGTCTGTTACCTTTTGAAATGTACAGCTGGAACTCATTTGTGTGTGTGTTTAGCTGCTTTGGCCTTGTAAATACCTATCTTGTTTCCTTGTCCTACATAATAAATCTTGAGATGGATTATTATAGGACTGGCTACAAGCGTTGTCTTTGGGGTGAGATCTGCCCTGCAATGGGGGGGGGGGTAAGTGACTCACCTTGACCTGAATATTGCTGATACTTGGTGTAAAGGCCCATCTGTCACAAAGGCAGGCTCACCTGGATGGCAAGACAGAGTGGGGCACCCAAGGGGACTCTCTGACTCCTTGTTAAGGAGTTCTAGTGCCGGAGGGGTTTACACTTGAGAACTGGTTGGTGAAATTGAAGTGTTGGGTCTAAACTTTTGGTGAACTTTGGAGCCAAAAAACACCCAGACTGGCCGTCTCTGCATAATCCTTTCTGAACCTTTTTTGAACAAAGCACTGACCTGCAAACTACTCATGACACCCCCTTCCTCAAGTAGCCATTAGCCTTTATCTCTATGCATTTACTTGTTAAACTTGCTCTTCCTGTAAAATCTTGATTGATTATGCATGACCATTATCTTTTGTTAATCACTTTGTTTACTTCTGTGTATAAATATTGATGCCCACCCCTAATAAAGGGGCCACACTTATTCTAAAGCTTTTGGGGTAGTGTGTGCCCGTTGATCAACGCATTTGTGTCTGGTCTCTGACAGAATTGTGGGCCCATATTCCAACTCCGCAGCAACCTCGGGTGTTGGAGAGGTGAGTGAGGACTTGCTTTATTACCTAACAATTTGGGGGCTCGTCCGGGATTCCTTCTGGTGCGGTACCTCTGTCCAGTGGTCAGACCACTCATATATGAATTGGCAAGGCGCCACAGGAGATTTCTCCTAGCCAATTCAATATTGAGGGGTCGTGTACTGGACAGCAGGGTAAACGCCAGTTGGAGGGCTCCTGTCAGACACCATGGGTCAAGGGACTAGCGTGCCTCTTGAGAGTCCGTTGGGGATTGTAAATAAGTTATGGAATGAAGGGAAACTCCCAGTACAGACAGGAATGTCTAGGAAGAAGTTGTACACACTATGTGTAAGGAATTGGACTGGGTATACCGCGGTATTGGCCGACTCGGAGATGAGGTGGCCTTCGTATGGCTCTTTCGAGCAGGCTGCCTTAAGAGGAGTAAAGAGCCAGATCGAAAAAGACCATCCGGGACAGTTATGTTACTGGTTTTGTTGGGACACAGCAGCAGAGCTGTGGAAATCTTTAAAAATTATGGCAGTCAGGTACTCTCCCGAGAGTGAACCCCCTCCAGGTTATTTCGATGAAGGGTGTAGACCACGGCGTGTTTTGACTCGTCAGCTGGTCCCCTCTGCACCTGCCCCTATTCCTCCTCCGCAGGGGAACTCTCTCCTTGTAGCAGAGGGGAATCTGCAGGATCCCAGATTGGAATTTGTGCAGAAGGATGAGGAGGAATTGGAGGGGCCAACCTCGGGAGGAGTAGTTACTAGGCTTAGGTCCAAGCAGGTACAGCAGGGTGCATGCCCCCCCCCTGAGGATAGCCTAGAGGATGTCTCTGTCAAATCTCTTGCGAATAATAAAAGTATGGTTATAGAGATGCCTTTACAGGTGCACGATCAACCTTATATGAGCAATGATGGACAATTGCAACATGCTAGTATTGTGGAATATAAAGGATGGCTAGAATGGGATTTGAAAGAGTGGGGACAGTTGTCAGGGTCTTTTGGGGAAAATCCCCGAAAGATCATAGAACTTCTAGAAAGATTGTTTTTAAGTTATAATCCTACTTATACGGATGTGGATCAGTTGTTAAGTAGAGTTTTGACTGGAGAAGAACGTAGTAGATTGTGGATGGCAGAAAGGACATGGGGAGATAGCAATGCAGCTAATGTTACTTGGATGGATAGGCGGGATCTGGCCGCTGGCTGGAATCCCCTAGACTGGACTCAGCTAAGGCTGACTCAGCTGCGAACAGATAGAGAGCGATTGTTAGAGAGACTCAAGGAAATGGCTCGCCGCTCGCCTAATCAGGCTAAGTTCATGCAGATTCGGCAGGAATCTGATGAGCCGCCCAGAAAGTTCTGGTCGAGGCTATTGGAGGGGGCCCGAATGTTCACTCAGATGGATCCTGAGAGAGAAGCAGACCACCCTACTCTTATTTCATTTTTTGTGAATCAGTCGGTGCCCCCTGTAAGGGATTACTTCTTAAAGTTTCGCCCTGGTTGGGGAGGTGAGTCAGTCACTTCAGTGTTGGAAGTAGCTGATTTTGCCTGGGAGAAAGAAAGGGAAAGTAGTAAAAAGAAAGAGAAAAAGGAAGAATATAAGCTGATGGCTTTAGCTTTTCACGGTGGTGTTCGAGGCAAAGGCCGTGGCCGTGGCAGGGGATTCCAGGGTGCCCGGGGAAGAGGGTCCTGGCGACCCCAGCCATCAGGAAATTGTTTTCAGTGCGGACAGCCTGGTCACTTTAAACGTGAATGCCCCTGGGGACGCCCAGAAGGTCTGGCTGCATCCGCAGATGCTTACACAAGTGAGGAATACACCCCTGCACCACCAGCTCAGCCCATCCCCCAGGCCTGGATCAACTATGGAAAACAGCAGCAGCCGCAGCAAACTCAGCCTCCTCAATGACGGTACCCCGGGGGCGAAGGCAAACAATGTGATGGTCTTATTTCCTTAATGTCTTTAGCCGGCTCCTTTCTCACTTTCTCTCCTCCCAGCGAAGAGCCTCGTTTAACCCTTTCAGTCCAGGGACTGCCTGTCTCTTTCCTCATTGATACTGGGGCTACTTTCTCTCTTTTAAATCATGCCCCCTCTCCCTGGCTATCCTCTGAGGTTAAAATTGCGACTGGGGTGGAGGGCAACCCACAGTCTCTGGGACTCACTTTGCCTTTGAATGTTATTTATGCTGATAAATGTTTTTCTCACCGTTTTCTTTTTTCCCCAGCTTGTCCGATCCCTTTGATGGGCCGGGATTTACTCTGTAAGCTTGAGGCTACTTTAACCTGCACTCCTGAAGGGGTAGGATTATTGATGACAGTGTTAGGAGATTCGGCCCCTACTCAGGGTAATTGGGAAACACCCCCCTCTCTCTCCCCTGACCTCACTGACTTGCCTTCAACCCTCTGGGGAATTTCTGACACTGATGTTGGCCTGCTCCTTTCGGCAGAGCCTGTAAGGATTCAGGTAAAGCCTTCCTTAACCCCCCCGTCAGTCCCTCAATACCCCCTGTCGCTGGAAGCCCGGGAGGGCATCCGCCCCATTATTGAGGGATTCATTGCACAAAAGCTAGTCCGCCCTCAGCGCACTCCCTGTAACACCCCTATACTGCCTGTCAAAAAGCCTCCTAAAAAGGACGGAGACCCTGTTCGTTGGCGCTTTGTACAGGATCTACGAGTTGTTAATCAGTATGTGGTCCCTCTTCATGCAGTAGTTCCTGACCCAGCTACTATCATCAGCCAAATCCCCTGGGATGCTGAATGGTTCACTGTTATTGACTTAAAATCAGCTTTTTTCAGCATTCCTGTGCACCCAGACTCTCAGTATCTCTTTGGTTTCACCTGGGAGGGACAAAGTTATGTCTGGCAACGACTTCCTCAAGGCTACAGAGACAGCCCCACGATTTTCAGCCAGTGCCTCCGCCACGACTTGGAAGGTTTCACCAGTCCGCAGGGATCCACATTGGTCCTATACGTAGATGACATCCTATTAGGTAATCGCGAAGAAGCTGCCCTCCGCATCGATGGTAAGGCACTTTTATTATACCTACACACCAGAGGCCACAAGGTAGACCCTAAAAAGATTCAGTGGGTCTCACAGAAGGTCCGATATCTGGGCTTCCTGTTAACCCCAGAAGGAAGACAGATGGACCCAGCCCGCATAAAGACTATTCAAAACTGCCCTCTACCGAACACCAAGAAACAACTTCGAGGTTTCTTAGGATTAATTGGCTTCTGTCGCCCCTGGTTGCCGTCCTGCGGGGAGTTAAGCAAACCGCTCCACCGACTCACTGCTAACCTTGCTCCTGACCCTTTGCAGTGGTCCCCGGACACTATTCAAGCCTTTCAGTTACTCAAGGACAGTGTGGCCTCCTCCATGTCTCTCCGCCCCCCCCAATTACAGCAAACCCTTTCACCTTTTTGTCCACGAGAGGGGCGGAATTGCTAGTGGTGTCCTTACCCAGCTGAGCGGGCCCCACCATTTCCCGCTTGCTTTTTACTCTCAGCAAATCGACCCTGTCGCTCAGGGAACCCCATCCTGCACCCGGACTCTGGCAGCAGCTGCCCTGCTGATCACAAAGGCAAAGAGCCTAACCCTGGGTCATTTTACCACGGTTTGGACCTCTCATGCCTTGTCAGCCCTTCTGCGTAGGGGCACAACCCAAGTCTTTTCGGCCCATCGTCAGCAACAGCTAGAGGCCGAACTCTTAGAAGACACTAACCTAATTTTTGAAAGGTGTGGACCCCTTAATCCAGCTACCTTGCTTCCTGACCTGCCAGTCCCCCAGGACCAGCACGACTGTGTGGAAGTAGTTTCCAGCATCTTACAGATAAGAGACAACCTGTTTGACGTGCCACTGGACAACCCCGATTGCATCCTCTTCTCGGACGGAAGCTCCTTCTATGTTGATGGCAAGCGTTTCACTGGTTATGCTGTCACCTCTGAATGGGACATTCAAGAGGCCGCCTCACTGCCAGGCAACTGGGGAGCCCAAGCCGCTGAACTCTATGCCCTGGCCCGAGCTTGCCAGTTGGCCGCTGGTAAGACCGTTACCATTTTTACTGATAGCAAATATGCTTTTGGAGTTGTGCATTGTCATATCCACCTCTGGAAGTTTCGAGGTTTCCAGACAGCTGCCGGTAAACCCATTCAGCACCTCCCCCTCATCCACAAGCTTTTGGACGCCCTCCAAAAACCCTCCGTCCTGGCTGTAGTTCACTGCCGGGCCCATACTAAAGATAGCAGCCCCGTTACCCGTGGGAATGCCCTGGCTGACGCCTCCGCCAAGAAGGCTGCCACCTTACCTTTAGCCATGCCCACATTGGCTATTGCAACCTCCTCCTTTACTCCACCGCACCCCGTACCAGTACCCGCTGCTGAACTAAAATCATGGGAAAGCCTCGGGGCCACTCTGGTCAAAGGGACCTGGCTTATGCCAGATGGCCGAGCCTGCCTCCCTCGCTCCACATACCCTGTGGCAGTTCGCTGGCACCATGATAAAGGGGGTCACTACGGCACGCACGCCCTCGTGGACACTATCGCTCGCTTTTGGTATGCTCCAGGCATTCAACCCTATTGCCTATCAATAGTGAAAGCATGCAGCACATGTCAGCGTAATGGACCTGCTCCACCTCTTAACAAAATTAAGGGTGGAAGACCTCCGCCTGCTGCTCCATTTCAACATCTTCAAATTGATTTTGCAGATATGCCAAAGGCTTTTGGAAAAAAGCACCTCCTTGTTTTGGTTTGCCCTCTGACTTCCTGGGTCGAAGCTTTTCCTACTGCTAATTGTACTGCTGCCACAGTGGCGAAGATTCTCCTTAGAGATATTGTACCCCGTTTTGGCATCCCTCTTGTGCTCGACTCAGATCGCGGACCTCACTTTACTGGTCATGTCCTTGGCCATTTAGAACAAGGACTGGGCATTTCACACTCCTTTCATACACCCTACCACCCCCAGTCTAGCGGGAAAGTTGAGCGTATGAATAGGGAACTTAAGTTTACATTGGCTAAATACTGTCAGGAAACAGGATTAAAGTGGCCTCAGGTACTTCCCTTGGTCCTGTTTCACCTTCGTACTCGCCCAACCCGCGCATTGGGATTATCCCCCTTTGAACTGCTCTATGGACACCCCCCTTTCAAAGGCGGGGCGCTACCACGTGCTGATGTTTCACTATTGGGAGGGGATCATATGACTGCGTGTCAGTTTCTCTCCCTACAGGCTCGCCTCCGTACCCTTTGGAAAGCCTCGCAGTTTTCCCAGACCGTGCCGCTGGAGGAACAAATCCACCCGTTCCAACCAGGGGACTTCGTCTGGGCCAAAAAGTTCGTTCGTGACGACACCCTCCAGCCAAGGTTTACTGGACCCCACCAGGTTCTTTTGACAACCCAGATTGCAGTGTTCCTGGAAGGACGCAAATCTTGGATCCACCACTCCCACGTCAAGCCAGCCGTAGTGGACCACAGTGACGGACCAGCAGCTCTTGTCACCACTGAGGACACTGCCTTCGACCAGTGGACCAGCTTACCTCTCTCAGACATTAGACTTAAATTAACTCGGAAAAAATGAGAGGACCCTTTATTCTGACAACTGTATGTTTTTTATGCTTTTTCAGTTTATTTTCTGCTTATGAAGATAATGCTTTTATTAGATATTCCCATGAGGTTAAAACTCGTATTTTAGGAAATAGAAGTGATTGCTGGGTATGTACTCAATTTCCAGTAAATGCAGCACAGGGACTCCCCTTCACACCCATTCCCCTAACCACTGCTAATATGACTTGGATGCCACCGACTAGAATAAAAGATCCAGTCCAACCCAATCTTACATGGGACAAAACAGAAGTGCCAATTAACAAATATCTCAGGGTAACCAATCAAACAGGATCACTGTGTTTTGTTAAAGAAAAAGGGTCAACTTTTGTGGGAACAAGTAAATGCAACATATATTTTAATGGCACCGCCTTTAGTAAAAATCTTGGCTTCAAGCCTTGCGCATCCCACTTATCCCATATGTGGATCCCTCACCCCGATCCAACCTTTTCAACTTTTTCATGGAGGGGCAGGTTTTCAGAGTCAGTTTTTAAAAAGCCCTGCTCAGAGCTCGAGGGTGTCCAACTAATTGTTAAAGGATACACAATTGCCTTCTACAACTGCTCAAGCAGTACTACACTGCCCTTTGAGGACAACACTACCAAATTGTGCCTCTGCAGTTCACACAACGACCCCTCTGCGTTACCAGGGGAACAGTGGTACAACGGGCGGTGGGTTACCTCCTACTTTGAGAAATGGAATACCCAAAACGCATTATATGGAACATACTGGGTGTGCGGGCCCAAGGCTTATTATTTCCTCTCCCCTGATTGGGCAGGGTCATGTTATTTGGCATGGCTAGCACCGCCTTCTCGGATCTCCCTCACCCCCCCTCATTTTCCCCACGTTCGTAACATCCGTGAAACTGACAGAGATATTAATCTCCGTGATGGTTTGTCCTGGCAGCGGTGGGCTGGTCACACTAGCTTGAAGGGTGCTATCATCCGTCTACAGGGACTATTAGAATCTTTGACCAATGAAACTGCAACCCTATTTGAGAACCAGGCCGGGGAAATGTCCCAGCTGCGCCAGTTGGCTTTGCAAAACAGAATGGCTTTAGATATGATGTTAGCAGCCCAGGGAGGAACTTGCGCCCTCATAAATGAAGAATGCTGTGTTTTTGTAAATGACACCTACTCTGACACTTTTCAACGTACCAAACACCTAAGGGAAATGGCTAAAAACTACTCCTCTGGCCAGCCACCTTATGATTGGTGGGGAGCCTTATGGAATTGGCTGCCCGGATTTGGGTGGGTTAAAAACCTCTTGGTGGGTGTTGTTGGGGCCATGGTAGTCCTTATAATACTGTGTTGCTGTATTCAGTGTGTCCCCTCCCTCATAAACTCATGTAAGTCAGTTTATTCTTTTCCCACTTCAGCTAAAAGCCTTACTCTCTTCGAATTGGCCCAGGCTGAAATTGCCAAGCGGCCCTTGAGATCTTGAAATAGGGTGTAGCTTTTTGATTAATAGTTATCTCAAAGCTACAAATGGAGGAATGTTGGGTCTAAACTTTTGGTGAACTTTGGAGCCAAAAAACACCCAGACTGGCCGTCTCTGCATAATCCTTTCTGAACCTTTTTTGAACAAAGCACTGACCTGCAAACTACTCATGACACCCCCTTCCTCAAGTAGCCATTAGCCTTTATCTCTATGCATTTACTTGTTAAACTTGCTCTTCCTGTAAAATCTTGATTGATTATGCATGACCATTATCTTTTGTTAATCACTTTGTTTACTTCTGTGTATAAATATTGATGCCCACCCCTAATAAAGGGGCCACACTTATTCTAAAGCTTTTGGGGTAGTGTGTGCCCGTTGATCAACGCATTTGTGTCTGGTCTCTGACAGAATTGTGGGCCCATATTCCAACTCCGCAGCAACCTCGGGTGTTGGAGAGGTGAGTGAGGACTTGCTTTATTACCTAACAGAAGTACTGTGTCGAGCTCACAGGCAATTTAGGGTCCGGCAGTCTGCCCTGAGGTCAGTAGTCACACCCCGAGCCCTGGTCTACACTGCAGAATTCCTTTGGTATAACGCTGTCGCTCCAAGGTAATCCACCTCCCGGGTGAGTTACACTGACCTGAGCGCTGGTGTGGACAGCGCTATGTCGGCAGGAGAGCATCTCCGACTGACACAGCTCCTGCCTCTCCCCAAGCTGGGGTTATTGAGGATGGGAAAGCGTCTTCCATCGGCTCAGAGCAGCTTCACTAGCAGCGCTGAAGCGGCACGGTGCAAGTTTCTAGTGTGGACAAGCCCTGAGTCAAAGCAGAACAGCCAGAGACATTCTGCTTCTGCTCCTCCCCCACACACACCCCCCCACAAGAGGAGGGGGAAGCCAGAAAGGGAAGGTTCCTCTTTCTCTTGCAGCTATTTAAGCTGCTAGCATCTGGGAGCACTCAGACTCGTCCGCCCACAATCACCATGGACAGGATGGAGGTGACGGAGACCTTCGCTGGCATCTCCTTGCCTGGCCACTTGCACACGGAGGAGTCCCTGCGCTTTGCCAGCAGCTTCCAGTTCCGAGACACGGATGTCGTCATTGTCACCTACCCCAAGTCTGGTAAGAGCCGGAGTCTCGCTGACCCGGTGCCTGCGGCGAGGAGCAGGGCCCCCTGCTCCCCGATCCAGCAGGAGCCGTCGCTAGGAGGCTGGCTGAGCGGCACTTGGCCCCCAGACGGGCAGGGCAGGGACTAGATCACCGTCCATGTCTCACCCTGTTGTTAGCGTTGAACTGTCCCCCAGACAGCGCAGTACTGGGGGGCTGCAGAGAGGGTTTGCTCAGGCTGGCCCTCAATCCGGCCCCTGGCACCGCTGGTCAACGTGGCAGAGCCTCCGGGAAGAGGGCTCTGACTGCAGCTGCATGTTCCTTCTGGCCCCCAGCCCGATGCCGCTGGCTTGGAAAAGAGCTCTCTGCGGCCAGCTGGACGGGCTGCAGCCTCTGCTCCCCACAGGTTTCTCAGCATCTGGCAGAGCCAGGAGCTGTCAGGGAACGCCCAGGTAACAGGACTCCTGCTACTGGCTGCACTGCCGACTTCTGCATGCGAGCAGCAGGGCTGGCAAAATTCCCCTCACCCCTGCCTGGCCCCAGGGAGCACCCCCCCCCCAGCCCCAGCTCAGCTGCATTCCCACCCTAACAGCCCCCAGTGCCAGCTGTGTCCAGCCCAGTGCAAATGCCTCAGGCCCGGGGGCCCATTGCAGGGGGAGGGTGTCTACACCCCCCTGCGAGGCTGGGAGGTCCACAGCAATGAGGAGCTTGGGCCCCCCCGACTCTGTGCAGGGGGGCTCCCAGCAAGCACTGGCGGTGGGGTGGGTTCCAGACTGTTGCAATGATGCAGACGTCCCACTCCAGCAAAGGTCCTCACCAGCACTACGCTGATGCCAGCCCCCACTTCTGACTAAACACTCAGGGCTCTGGGCGGAGGCCTGGCAGATGTCAATAAACCCAGCTGTGTTATGCCTGACCTTGGGCGTGCTCCACTTCTTTGGAATTCTCTGTTGTGTAAGAGGCTCTTGGAGCAAGCAGCCCCTCCTCGTCCTCCCCTGCTCTGGAGGGGGAATGCAGCAGGGGCTGGGGGCTGCTAAGAGGAATATGCTGGGAATGTCGGTGCTGCGGGGCAGGCGGGCTCCAGGCAGGCCCACTGCTAGAGGTTATCACTCCTGCTCTGTCTCTGGGGCAGGGGAGGAGCCCTGGGGAAGCTCACAGCCCCCTGCCTTTCTTCTCTAGGCACCACCTGGATGCAGGAGATCCTGACCCTGATCCACAGCAAAGGGGACCTGGAGCCAGCCAAGACCATCCCGAACTGGGCCAGAGCCCCCTGGCTGGAGCACACGTACTTCAAGGACATGCTGCAAGAGACCAGCAGGCCCCGCCTCATCACCACACACCTCCCCTGCCAGGTCCTGGCCCCAACGCTGAGGAAATCCAAGGCCAAAGTGAGTGTTCGGGATACAAGCTCTTCACCCTGCTCTGCTGGGGCCAGCTCTATTGTGGCTTGTATCTCCAGGGTGGGGCGAGGATGGGGCTGAGTGCTCTGCCCATGCGCCCAGCAGCTGCCTAGCAGTGGGGCTAGATGGAGATGACTCGAATGGCTGCCAGAGCTTGCCGGGACCCCCCATGGCTGCTTTCCCTCAGTTTGGTCTGAGCCCCAAGGGGATTGCACTAGATTAGCTTGGCCTGCCCTGGCTGAGTGAGCTGTGTGGCTGAAAGGGGCTTCCCCCAAGCCAGCGGGCTTGCCCTGGGGCTTTCTGTGCACTCAGGTAATTTACAAATGAGGAAGCACCCTACTGCCATGCGTAGGGCCCATGGGGTGGTGGACCTGGGGGCAGGGAGGGCTGCATGCTGAGCCCCTGGGGTGATGTAAGGAGTCTCCCTGCTCCGAAGGCTTTGCTGTTGGGTCCCACCACGTTGTTCAGGACACGGTCCTGAAGTGTCTTGGGAATGGAGCATGGAACGGGGAGTGAATCCTAACGGCTCAGAGCAGCTGGAAGGAACCACGCCACTAGGGGCAGGGCAGGGCATGTGGCCATTGCTCCTGTCTGCGTGTCTGTCTGACACCGATGTCCTTTGTCTGCTCCCGATCCCAGGTGATCTACATGGCCCGGAACCCCAAGGACGTCGCGGTTTCCTTTTATCACTTCCACAAGATGGCCAAGTTCCTACCAGACCCTGGCTCCTTTGAGGACTTCCTCGTCCGCTTCCTGGAAGGCACAGGTGAGTGGGCATCCCCTGCCCTTCTCCATCACCAACCCCAGAGAGCTCTGGGCACTTTGCAAACACGCTCTAGGCTTTGTCGCCTCTTGCCAGTGCCACCTCCCCCATTTACAGCTGGGGAAACCAAGTCAGGGGAAGGGCATGACTCACCCAAGCGCTAATGGGTGGGGGCGCTGGCTGGGCTCAGAGCTTAGGAGGCCTGGCTCTGTGGCCCCTGCGCTCGGCCCTGCCCAGACCACACAAAGGGAGACTAGGGGGTTGGCTCAGAGGCTCAGGCAATCCGCAGGAGCCTGAGAATTAGCTGCAGCCCAGTAACAGGCAGTGGAGAGCCCAGGGCAGCCAGCTTTCTGCTGCCCCAAAGGCAGCTTGCTTTTAGTGCCGTTCCCTACGCTCAGCCAGGGATGTGGCTGCCCCCCGGGCACATTCCTGGGGCTTTCCCTGAGCCTAGCAGCACCCCAGGAAGTGCTCTGGGGAGGGGCTATGGCGCAGCTGAGCCAGAGGGGGTGAGGGCCAGATCCAGACTGTCAGGGCCCTGCCGTCAGAACCAAGGGTACTTTCAGCGTGGGATTGGAAGAGGGCCCCATGGGCCCCAATGCTGGCTCTGGGGTGCATGAGCAGGAGCTTTCCCAGGGCCATTTGCACCACGGCCAGAGTCGCCTCTGAATCCTGACCCTCTCTCCTTCCCGCAGTGCAGTACGGCTCCTGGTTCGACCACGTCAAGGGCTGGCTCAGCCAGCGGGCCGAGCTGGATCTCTTCTACATCACCTACGAGGACCTGCACCAGGTGAGTTAGCCACGGGCCTGCTGGGTCACAACCACTGGCATCTGCTGGGTGGCAGCGGAATGGCCCAGCGGAATGAGCGGCTTCCTCGGTGTGCGCTTTGGGATCTGGGGGAGCTGAGCTCTGTCTGGGCTCCGGGAGGCCACGGGTGGCCTTGGCATGTGGGACAGCAACAGCTGCCAACTCCCACATGGCACCATATCTGCTGCAGGCCCCACAAGGGCCAGCAGCCTCTGCTTTGCCCTGACATGGCCTGTGGCATCCCAGCTGTCTGGGTGGCAGCAACTGACAGGAATCCCAGGCTGGTCAGGGGTGCTGCCCCCTCTCCCGGCAATGGGCTGGTGCCCAGCACAGCACTGGGCAGATGGGGCACCTGTGGGGCAAAGGCAATGGCACATGAACGTCCCCCTGCCTGTGACCTGGACCCACTCACACAACACCTCCTGGCTGAGCCGGAGCCCCCAGAGCAGGGGTCCAGCCCGCCCAGTCGCTGGCTGCTCACCGACCTGCCCTGGGGGTGCCCCTCACTAACTGCTGGTCGCTGCGGCTTCGCAGGAGCTGGGGCGCTCGGTCGAGCGGCTCGCTGATTGGCTGGGCTGCCCGCTGCAGCCGGAGGAGAGTAGAGCAATCCAGCAGCACTGCAGCTTCTCCTCCATGCGCGAGAATGCGATGGTGAACTACACGCTCATCCCCTGCGAGATCATGGACCACAGCCGGGGCAGGTTCATGCGGAAAGGTAGGGGGGTGGAGGGGTGCACTCTCCCATGGGGGAGTGATGGCAGCAAAGGGCCTTGGCTCATCCCCTGGCCTCTCTGCCTCCGCCCCCAGGTGCTTTGCTGACCATTGGAGCCTCCGACCCCTGTGGAGGATGGAACCAGCTCGCTGCCCTGGGGCTGCCCCGGATGGGAGCCAAAGACGGGAGTGAGATGCCCCCGCGGGCAGACGGGCTGAGTCAGAAGGTGCCAGACAAGCCCTGCTCGCTCGTGTGCCCACAACCCTTGCTGCCACGGCAACGGGTAGGGGCTGATGTAACCTAGGCTTGGCTGCAGGAACGCCTGGTAACTCCTCCCGCGGGGACTGCTAGCAAACCGCCCAAGCGCTGCTGGCAGCAGCCCGGCTGGGGTGGGGAGGGACAGGATGCCGTGCTCCTGGAGGCAGGTGTCCTGCACTCCGAGCTGATCCCCAGTGGGTGCTGAGGAGCAGAGTGAAGCCCAGAGCTGCGTGTCCTCTAAACAGGATTTTTGCGCCCATCACCATGGCTATCTGGGCCCTGATAGGGAAAGGCTGGCAAGCCTGGCTCTGGCCCAGTACCAGGTTCACTTTGCATCTTCTCCTCTGTTTCAGGGATAGTGGGAGACTGGAGAGACCACTTCACCCCGGTGCAGAACATGCGCTTCCACAAGATCTACCAGGAGGAGATGCAGGACTCCAGTCTGCGCTTCCGCTGGCTCATGGACTGATGTGGGGGCTGCACTGGCGAGGGGTGTGGCTAACAGGCAGGGCAGGGGCTTTGTCCACGGTTGGGACTTGGGGAACAAAATTCTAAGCTACATATTTTGTTGGGCAACGTGTGCTGGGCCCCCCACCAGCCAGCCCCAGTCAGTGGAGAAGGCTGTGCCAGTCACAGCCCTAGGGAGGTGATCAAGGCCCCTGGCTTCTCCTGGAGGCGGCGGGGGGCACACAGAAGATTGGCTGGAACATCATGGCGGGGGATGCACTGGTCACAGCCTGGGTCACAAGCCCGCGCCCTGCTGAATGTTACCCCACACACAGCTACAAGCACCATTCCCCAACCCTTCTCAAAAGTGAGCGCCCGCCAGGCTGCCCATCTCTGCCCCAACCTAGGCTGTGCCACATCCCCCTGATGGGAGATGTTGACTCGGCCCAGTCACTCCCTCCCTTCTCAGACTTTGCAAAACACCCACTGTGACCAAAAAAGGAAGCACCGGCCCCAGGGTATGGGGAAGGACACAGCTTTCGCAGCCAGGCCGCAATTCCTGTGAATCAATCACAAGGTTCTCGTCTTCAAGCCAAGATAAGCTTCAGAATAATAGGTGATTCTTGCCAGAGGATAAGCTGTATTTATATATAAGAAGGCAGCAGATTTCCCCTCAGGCTGGCTGGCCCATTGGCCCAAGTGGCAGCCCTTGGACCAGTGCAAACCAGCCTGCAGGCCCTGCATAGCCAGGGGGTTTAAGTAGGGTGACCAGATGTCCCAATTTTATAGGGACAGTCCTGATTTTTAGGTCTTTTCCTTATATAGGCTCCTATTACCCCCCACCCCCATCCCAATTTTTCACACTTGCTGTCGGGTCACCCTAGGGTTAAGACTTGTCTAACTGACACGGTTGTATATTATGGGGACAGTGCTGAGCACACCCAGGAGGTGAGGGGTGTCACTCGCGCCATCAGGGCTGGGTCTGGCCTTTGTATTGGAGAGTTAAGTATAATTATTGAAGGTTTTGTTTATGGGAAGTGTCTTGTGAATTCTTTGGAGAACCATCAAACAATCCAAGCAGGTATGCCGGCGTCTCCCACGGGGTCATGGTTGGGAGAGACTGACACAGCGTTCGCATGGGCCAGCAGGCACTGCCCAGCACACACGGCCTTACACCCCCAATACCCAGAACCCCCCTGACAAGCCCAACTCCCCCTGCACCTGGATCACCCCAATGAGCCACCGCACCTGGATCCCCACCCTACCTAGCCCCAACCAGCTGCACCTGGAGTCCCACCTCACTAAGCCCCTCTCCTACAGCATCTGGACCCCCACCACTGAGCCTGAACCACCTTCACCTGGACCCCTTGCAGAGACCCGTTACCATTGCACAAGAGGGCGCCCCCCCAAGCCTCTGTGCATCCAGATCCCCCACTGAGCCACCTTCCCAGTCCAGATTGCCCCACACAGAACCCTTTCAACAGATACCTGGATCCCCCCACACTTGGATCCTGCCTTGCTGAGCCTGCCTGTCCATACCTAGTGCACCTGGCAAGGGTGGCAGGGTTCTGGGGCAGGCCCAGTTCTTGTGCTGTGTCAGGGTTGGGTGCAGCCTCATCCCTCAGTCTGTGTCTCATGGTGGGGGAGCTGCACAGTGATCTCCTACCTCTGTGCAGCCAGTGCCCTGTGCTCCCCACTGCCATGCTGGAGCCTCCACATTTGACAAATAAACTGCAGAATTTTAGAAATTCTGCACACAATATTTTTCTAAGTGCAGAATGCCCTCAGGAGTAACAGAGACCTCAGTGCAGCCAAGCTGCCCTATTAACCCTATAGCCACAAGGTACAGGAAGCTGAAGTTCATGGTTATACAAACTAGCTGATTAAATGCTCTACATGAAGCTGCACAGAATTTGGCTGCTGCCTTGCCTTCTTTGTGAAGACAGCTGGTCGTTTAAAAATAAGAATGAGGCCTTGAGGCATGTGCACAGGGTGGCCAGGTTGACGTTACTAGAACTTCAGCTCTCATCCCAGAGAGAGTTTGGAACTCACTCAGTTCCAGGAGCATCAGGGCTGTTTTACCTGCCCAGGAACTTAAAGTGTCAAGGATGTTTTAGGGACCAGATTTTTAAGAGCAAGACAGGTACCCAACTGCACATGCCTTTTGTGCACCTAATTTGTGTAAGTAAACACTCGTTTTTGCTCATGCAAGCTTGAAAGCAGGAGCAGAACTGTCTCCATCCCATTCCAGACCATGGAGGTCCTCCCCCCCGACCCAAATAACTTAATTTATTGTAATTCCAGCCAAGTGTACTCTAGATCCAGCTGTGCTATTGTCCTTTACATGACACTGCAAGCTCCTCTGGTGCTTTTCTCTCCAGTCCTACTTCATCAGAGTCCTGAGACCTCCACAACCCCAGCCAAAAACTGGTGTTTGCCAGAACATGCCTCCCCTATTCCAGACCCCCTTGGCTTGTCAGATTCACTGCTTTTGCAGTCTACAGCCAGCCAAGGAAACACTCAGCCAGAGGTTAAATAACTAAATATTTTTTATTTACAGTCCTTTTAATTAGATCTTTTTTTCCCCAGAAATATATAACATTTAAAGGGGGGGGGGAAAGGAATCTACTTACATACAGCTCCAAATCCAAGAGATAAAAATATACTTTGGACAGTAATAAAAAATAGTGTGCATGTAAAGAGCATTTGGTGCAAACAGGACAGAAGAGACTCCACAGTACAGCTTTTTCCAAATCTCCTACAATATACACTTGACCAAGTCATTTACAAATACTATTTCAATTTGATGCAGTTTCCACAGGTCCATGATGTATAAATCACTGCAGGGGGGAAGAGAATGTCAGAACCTGCCTGAAACAAGCAGCAGGAACACTGAGGAGGGAGAACAGATAAAATGGCTATTTACAATCCAACATTAAGAGAAAAATTCTCTAATTCAAGTCACAATGGAGAGCAGAGGTCATTTTGCTCTAACCCAGCATTACTGCACTACTGCTTTCCTTGTGACATCACACATTCGCTTTAAGACTTAATATTTGTTGACAATGGGAAAGCCCAGCCTTTCCCTGAATGGGGAGGTTTCAGGGGCTGGAAGAATTCACCTTGAAAAAGAGCAGAGAAACTGCCCAGGGCCTTAACCGCAGCTGCACTTCCCAGATTGCTACACACTTTGTTTGCTCACTTCATCTTTCTGGGTTTCTTAATTTAATCCTCTGGTCTGGCTAGAAGTGAGAGAGGAGAATGGAGGAACAGCTCCATCTCCTGACTTTCTCCATTATCATCCCAAGTCACTAAAAGTCTGGTTAACCAATTACAAAATGTCAATTTCTCACTGGTTTCTGGGGAGTGGGCCAGCAAAGTGCAAAGGTGGGAGCTTCAGGAGGGGATACTTCAATTAGGATGGGACATTCAGCCTAGCAAACCCCCCAGCCATACAGTGCAGGAGTGAGGCTAGCCATCAGCCTGCAGCTCCTTCCTTTGCACCAGGACACAGTTTAGGAGAGCACCCAAAGTCAATGCTGTCAGCAAGGGGTTCCCTAAAGTTCCACCCCTGTGACCTGAAGTCTTTTGTCCAGACTGGTCAAACACACGGAGGATGAGAATTTATCCAATTTAACTAAAACCTACTCTAAAACCCCCCAACATACAGATGGCAGAGGTAAAAAGGTGTTAAAACCAGACAGACTGTCGTGCCAGAAGCTGCAGTTTTCTCTTTTAAAAGTATCCCCCCAAAGTGAGTTTGTGTCCTATGTCCAAGGTCCCCGTGAAGTGAGAGGGGAGGGGAAGGGAAGGAGGATCACCCAGCTGGGATGGCAAATGGAGCAGGAGGCACAATCTGAGCCTGGGGAATGGAGGTAGGCAAGTCTGCAGCCAGAGCAGCAGTGCAGCAGGCCCTTGGGCAGGTTTCAGAAGCGATCACATGGTGGGTGCAATAGCCACGGGGCAGGAACCGCAATGCCTGCTCGACAGTCCCTTTTGCAGTCAATCTCACACCTTCCCCTCAGCCCTTAAGCTTCACCCAGCCTTCTGCACACCTGGCACTAGCCATTAGTGCCAATTCATCAGGTACTCTGGAGTGACCTGGCTTGTTGGGGAGAGAACCACGTCCCCTTTGGCTTAGAAGGAGACTTGTCACACTGCACTGATGGAGAGGCAGTTGTCTGATCTACAGAATCCCAGAGTGGGGCTGTAGGGCAGCAGGGACTTTATACCTTCTCTGCCCCTGGCTGGGATGGGCCAGGGCACTTCGCTCCGAGTGGATGTCCTGTTTCATTCACAGCAGAAGCTCATGACCACACTGTGACCAGTTCCCCACACAAAACCCCTTCCCAGGAAGGGCTCCTTAACCCAAACACTCTTTGTATATTTCTCCACTGACACCATTTGGTGAAGCTCATGGAAAGACACTTGGCTTCCTCTGGTGACCTGACAATTTCCTTCCCCACAGCCCGAGCAGCCCTAGCCCCAGGAAGAGGCAGCAGCTCCTTCTGCTGCACAAGCATCCAGGCTCTCGACAAAGCCAGGCATTCGCACGTCTTGCAGGCCACAAAGAGACTGATGCACTGTACAGAACCCAGCACAGGAATGGCCTTTCGTAGACACTGCAGCTGACGCAGAAGGTGTCAAGGTAGCTTCTAGGCTAGCTTGTGCTACTCTGGGCAGTAAGGTGCTGGTGGAAGACCCACTGCAGAAGCGGTCCAGGAGGACAGCAGGCTGGCTGCTGCGCCTCTCCACCGCTGCACTGATGGTGACCATCCTGTGCACGTCCTGCTCCCACTTGGCTCGGCTGCAGGGCCCACAGAGCTTGTGCCCGATTTTCTGGAACTTGTGTCTGAAGTTCCTGTTGGTCCAGAAGTAGACAAAGCAGTTGAGGAAGCCACTGCCACTAGGCAGCCACAGGGCCACGAACTCCAGCCACTCGTGGACTCTGTCCTTCGTGATTGCTGCAAGAAGGAGAGCACCAAGTAAGCGTTCCCCACATTACAGGGCTCTTCATGCCCAGGGGTGAGACCCTGTGATCCTTCCCCACCCAGGGCGGGCAGAGGGCAGAGGTAAAGGGAAACCAAGTCTCCCAATTGCTGCACCGAGCTACTACAGGATGGAGGAAACGGTCAAGAGAAGGAATCCCTGGCCCTAGTACTAGGAAGCAATAGCTAGGTATTTACTGGCCCCCTTTTGCTGCAGCGTCCCCGTCCCCAAAAGCAATGTGAAGAATCCCCCACCCCTCACCTCTCCCAGGCAAGCACTCAAAGCCAGGCCACTTCAAGCAGGGCTCCCAACCACTCCTTGGTTTGGGGTCTCTCCTCTCCCCCAGGACAGGGCAAGTGCACCTAATAATGATATCAGTACATGGTGTTGAGGTGCCCCTCCCCAGCAGGGGCTGATTCTAGTATCGCCAGCCCCACAAGTTACACACACAAGCCAGACCCCCAAAGACATGAGGTTGGCTTACAAAGCTGAGAGATCATAAAAGCACGGGCAGTTTGTTTGCGCTCCCCTGATAGCCAACCTGGGCGTGACACACACACACCCACACACCCACGAGGGGGCTCCACTTAACTGCTTCCATCCTCATTGTGTAAGGGTCCCATTCCCTGCTCGCCAAGGGAGCCCAGCACCAACCCTGGGCACAGGCTTGTGAGAGGGTGGTACCCACCGCAGCTCATCCGTTTCCATGAGCGATCCCCCACGTCTCCCCCACCCACCATCTCCCTTCCCCTCCCCACTGCCCCATCCCCTCCCCTCCAGCCCCCAACCCCCCAGCCCCCAACCCCTTCCTCTCCCCTCCAGCCCCACTGCCCCTTCCTCCCTCCCTCTTCCCCATCCCCCGCCCCACCCTACTGCCCCCCTTTCCCATATCCCCCGCCCCTCGCGGACCCACCGTTGTACAGGATGGTGGCTATGCAGGGCGCCCAGCAGACGTAGAAGGCGACGACGACGGGCACTAGGACCCGGGAGGCGGCGTCCAGCTGCAGCAGGCGGAGCCGCCTCAGCCCCGCCCCTTTGCCGGGCGGCCCCGCCCCGTCGGCGCGCCGGCGCTGGGCGCGCGCCGCCTGCCAGAGGCGCAGGTTGGCGAAGGTGACGGTGGCCGCGGCGGGACAGAAGATGGCGGCGGCCAGCAGGCCGGCGTAGGCGGCGTTGGAGGCGTAGTCCGGCTCGCAGAGCAGCGCGGCGGCCGAGAAGCGCACGCGCAGGACGGCGGCGCGGCCGGGCAGGGCGACGGGCAGCAGCAGCAGGGCGGGGCCCAGCCAGGCGGCCGCCAGCAGCAGCGCGAGGCGGCGCCGGCCCAGCAGGCGCGCGTGGCGGAGCGGGAAGAAGACGGCGACGTAGCGCTCGAGCGAGACGCCGGCCAGCGAGTAGAGCGCGGCGCCGAAGACGCTGCAGTTGACGAAGGCCGCGGCCCGGCAGTAGGGCTCGGGCGGGGGCGGCGCCGGGGCCAGGCCGCCGTACAGGTTGAGCGGCACCACCAGCAGCGCCAGCGCCGCGTCGGCGGCCGCCAGCGAGAGCAGCGTGAGGCGGCTGCTGCGGCTCCAGCCCGCCACGGCCGAGGCGATCACCGCCACCACCGCCGCGTTGCTCACCATCACCAGCGCCCCCAGCGCGCAGATGATGCCGATTTTCAGCCGCCGGCTGCCGCAGCAGCCCCCGGCCGGGCCCGGCTCCCGCGCTTCGCCCGCGGGCCGGGGCCCCCCGCAGCAGCCGCCGGCCGGGCCCGGCTCCCGCGCTTCGCCCGCGGGCCGGGGCCCCCCGCAGCAGCCGCCGGCCGGGCCCGGCTCCCGCGCCTCGCCCGCGGGCCGGGCCCCCCCGCAGCAGCCCCCGGCCGGGCCCGGCTCCCGCGCTTCGCCCGCGGGCCGGGCCCCCCCGCAGCAGCCCCCGGCCGGGCCCGGCTCCCGCGCCTCGCCCGCGGGCCGGGCCTCCCCGCAGCAGCCCCCGGCCGGGCCCGGTTCCCGCGCTTCGCCCGCGGGCCGGGCCCCCCCGCAGCAGCCCCGGGAGCGGGAGGCGGGCAGGCTGGCGAGCAGCAGCAGCAGGAGGGGGAAGCGGGTTCCCATCCTGAGCATGCTCCCTGCCCGCCCAGGGGCCCATCGCCCGGGGCCAGGCATTATATAGCTGGCCGGGTGGGGGGCGGGGGAGCTGGGCACCCAGGGAAAGGTGGGCGCTGCCTGGAGCGGCGCCTGGGAGCGTGGGTAGAAATGGGATCCAAGAGTATCCCAGTGGGATCAGAGAGGGGCTATAGGGTGTCCTGGGAGCAAAACTAAGTCCCATGCAACTTCGGACAAGCTTAGTCTAGTGCAGCAGCGGCCCAGCCCCCAAACATCTTCTCCAGCTGTCAGCTTTGACTGGGAGATTTAAAGGGAAACACCGCAAGGAAGGGAGCTTACTACATAAATTCACATCTTTAGATTAAATACTAGGCAAGGAATTCAACCAGCCCTGTTCAACACTGAGTATGAGTCCTTGGAGTCGAGGCTGTCTGTGACACAGTCACTGCCTGTTGTGCCATTGTCCGTAAATAAAGCACATAGCTGAAACTTGTGTTGACTCTTAAGTGTAAACAGTTTGCCTTTCTGCAGATTTCTCAGCGTCATCCATTTTTGTACAGATGGGGAAACTGAGGCACGTACATTTAAAGAATGTGATTGTCAAAAGTGCTGACGTAGTTTAGCAGCACAAGTCTCACCGAAATTCAGCAGGACTAAGCCAATCAGGCAGTTTTGAAAATTCCTCTCATCTTCCACTGGTCACACATTTAAGTGGCGGAGCTGGGACGTGAACCCAAAGCCTGGCTACCGTGCTTCCTCGCTGGCCATGTACACTAACCTTGAGCTGATGAAATGAAAGTGTGATGCCTGTCAAGCTTTTTGCATTCTTTGATGCTTTTCTTCAGTTAGACTATCTGATAGAGCAGTCACAGTTTCCAGGAATTTGACCAGCTGGTACCAAGATGGCGGGTGAATTAAACTGAAGGCAGTGTTGCTTTCTTATAAGTGAAGATATTTAGGAACAGAAGAGGCATCAGGAGATGGACTGCTGATTTCTCACATGTGGGATAACAATAGGCATGAAATCAAAATTTTCTAGTTTCCTCTCTTTTGGGTCTTTATCCAAATTGATTTAGCTAGGAAGTAATTGTGAGGATGGAGTAACTGCTTCTTCTCTCTGCACAAGATCCTTCCCTTTGGTATTTGAGACAAAAACTTAAGTATCAGTAGCAGCCGAAGGAAGGAGTTGATTGGAGAAAAGCTTCCACTGAAGATTTGCCACCACTCTTGACTGGAGCATTGAAGGCAGCTCCAACTGCTCTGAAGAGATGCCACCCTGGTCTAGTAAGGTCCAGTAGTCACTGAGCTGGTTCATCATCATCATGCCCCAACATATCCCCTGTAGGGATGGATGTCTATGCAGAAAACCCCTATTCGTGTTCGTTGGGTTGACCAGTCTGCTCAACCAAGAGCCATGCTGGCAATGTGCTCGAAGCCCAAGGGCAATGTCTCTTATCTAAAACAGAGCAGATTGTAACCACTCTTGCCTTTTAGGGTACAGAGTTTAGAGACTAAAGGTCCCATCATGCAATATCACTGGGTCTGTATCAGTAAGAAGTCCTTCAGCTGATCTCAATTACAGGCATGGTTCATAGAAAGCTGTTGTCTTATAGCCAGGATCTGGAACAGAATCAACGCTCTGAATTGGATCTTGAAGCAGATAGGAGGCCAGTTCTCCCTGCCAGCCCAGGATGATTATGGGCATATGACTAACAGCAAGCAAATATGTTATGCGTTCTGCACCAGCTGAAACTTCAGTAACCCCTGGTGCAGAGCACTTTGGAGCAATCTCACATGGCAGAGACAAAGGCATGGATCATTGTCGTGGGGTCTATATTAAAGAAGAAAAATCATAACCTCCTAACCCAGTGCAAAATGCTTGTGTCTATCACCACTACCTCAGCTTCCATAGGCTGTTGGGAGTCCAAAAGAACCAGGAGACTATACAACCCACTGTTAAAAAGAGGCACTCTTGCTCGAGAGAGGGCAGATTGCACCCTCTCAGATTCACGTACTGCTTTCCCCTGTCATCTCTGCCTTTTCAGGCTGAATTTCAGACCATTTGTTGTGTGCAATGTTGTAGTTGTATTGGTCCCAGGTATTAGAAAGAACGAGACTGGAGACAGTTTCCTGTCATACAAGTCCCTATCCTGGTAAGGGACTAGGAAGCAGAGAAAATGCATTGTCTGCATCCATGAAAGAAGATGTAGAGCTGAGAGGCAGTACAGTCTAGTGGCTAGGACTTTGGATGGGGAGTCAGGAGGCCTGGGTTCTATTTCAATGGCTGCAGCAGACCTATTTTGTATGATCTTGGGCAAATAACTTACCCTGTTTCCCTTCTCACTCTTTGTCTAATTAGTTTGTAAGCTCTTTGAGCCAGGAACTATCTCTTGCTATGTGCTGTGCCCAGAACAGCAGAGTTCTGGTCTTGACTGGGGCCTCTAGGCACTCTAATGCAAATCAACCCTCTGCTCCTGTATAAAGACACTACAATGCAAAGGAGAACGTGAGAACCTAGATGATAGATGGATGGCACTGCAGCCCAGAATTTTACACACTCTCCCCTGATTGACAGTTTTCAAAGGAGCTTTTCCCAGGAAAGGTACTCTAACGCCCCATCAAAGGTTTTCCCTCCTCTCCTCTTCAAACTGCTCACAGGAAGCACTGCCACTTGGGCTGTATCTCCCGGGTGTGTGACACAACCTGGGTGACTGCACTGAGAGAGGGCATGGATTTTTGCCCTGAGGGTCCTTGGCACTGGGTGGAAGAGAACTACTTTTTTAAGTCAAGCTGAAGTGTGTTGTAAGCTTGCTCCTATATCAGTTTGTTTTCTAACCTTTGCCTGACTAGATGTCTTCTGATTTTCCAGACAGATGTGCCAGTGCCCATAAAATGCCAGTCATGTTTTGTAACAAACAAAGCTTGGAAAGAGTCCCTGCATGGTTAATGTTTGGATGCAGAAAGTGGTTAGTTATGTTGGCACAAGGAGTCTGTCAATTTTCACCTCTGTGTAAATTTGCAGTTAGGATTCAGTGGAAATTAAACTCAACCAGATGCAGCCAAGAGAGCACAACACTGGGCAGGTTTCATTCCCAGTGTTGTGACTGCAGAATTGAAGATGCATTAAATGATATTGAGAGCAAGGCTAGGGTTCCTAAAGATGACTGCCAGGCTGCTAGTGCTGCAGAGGTGGCATGCCGCACGTGGCAAACATTGAGCCTGGTTAGCCAAACAGGGCTGCTGAGTGGTCAGAAGTTCTGAATATGAATTGTCCTGGCCAGAGGATAGCGGGCACAGGGACAGGTGTAAGGACATGTATAGGAGGAAGGAAGATCTTGTGGGTAAGGCAGGAAACTTGCTGTCAAGAGACTTGGATTTGGTTTCCTGCATTGTTGCAGACTTCTCGTGTGATGAGGGGTAGGTCACTTAATCTTTCTTGCTTCTGATTCCCCAGCTACAAAGGGAGAGTAATCCACCCCACTGGGAAGATGTGGAGCTCAGCCAGTGTCTGTGAAGCTCTTTCAGATTCCCATATTACAGGTGCTAGGGAAGGGCAATGTATTATATTAAAGCCTTAAATGTTTAGTTCATCCTGGGGAGTGTCTCCTCCCCCCCCCCCCCATTACCAAATTCAGACATCATGGCCTGGTTGATTTCTTTGCCTGGAGGTTGCCCATCATGGGAAGGGGTGGTTGATACGATGGGGCAGAAGGGGTATTCCCTGTTAGCAGCAGTGTGGGTTTGGGGCATTGTTAGCCTTTCCATCTGAGGTGTTCCAAAAGCAACTGAATAGTGAGCTGCATGTTGTGTCCCTCTTCAATCCTGCTACTGGAAGGAGCATTTGGGTCATCCTGTGAATTACCAGCCAGCAGGGTCCCACTAGGACCTATGGAGAGCTCTATTATGGATGGGTGAGGGTAACCGTGGAGTAAACAAGAACAGAAGAAATGGAAGTGCTCTTTAGAAATGAGTCTGAGAAGTTGTCGTTGACGACAACTAGAGATGCTAGAGATGGGGCTGAGTATGTGGCCAAACATGTCCCATGCAGTCTTCTTATCTCAACTCCTTTGTTTGGGGTGCAGGAGAACCTGGGACAGTGGAGCTTTGGAACCAGATAATCTGTACAACTGTCTGAGAAGCATGTATTCTTAGTGAGCATTGTCATTCCTTGTGCAATATTAACTGAGTAAGTAGTGTGGGGGCAGAAATTGCCTATTAAAAGGAACGTCTGACAGCCCCAATTTATCAGGGATTTGTGGAGTGTGATCCATGTAGTGATTACGATAGGCTACAATTCCCTGGCTGTTTGCTTTTCTCTCTGGCTTCTCTAGGCAGAGAGATTAGACTCATTATTTTGAAACGGTGCTTTCATTAAAGTCTTTTTAAAGCTCGTTCCCTGTAACATAAGAGATGTCTTTGAATCAAAGGTCTTTCCTATTGAAGCACAATTGAACACAGCCTGAGAGCCTTGCTGTTCGGATATCATCAGCTTCCAATTCCACATCCACTTCCTTAGCTATGTCTCTGCAAAGAGTCCTATTGTTTAAGCTCCTTCAAACACCTGCAATGGAAAAAATGGCTCTAGGCAAGTCTGAACTGAGAAAATTTCTTGGTTCACGGGGCTGGCACTTGGGAGGTGCAATTGCAGTGGGGGAGAGAGGTGCTCAGGACCCAATGCAGTTCAGCAGGTGGGTACTGAAATAGGAATGTACATGACCTGTAGTAAAAAGCTCCTCCTGTCCCCACCACCATCTTCCAGGAGGGCTCACTCCTCTGCTCAATAACAAGAAGAAACTCCCCTGGAGGACCTTCTCTGTTCTGATTTGAGGTAAACGTTTGTCATGGTTTCTTCAGCAAAGGAATTCAGGGTAATGAGGCCGGTCCTCAGCCCTTGTCACTCACTCTGCCTGGTTTGTTGCTGGTGATTATACCAGAAAGGATGCGGGCTGTGTCCCTGAGGGAGTCCCTGCTGCTCCCAATACCCTGTTGAAGTGCCCCAAAGATTTCTTTCAGGCCAGCTCCAAAAATCTCCATAGCGAGTGTGGATTTCCACTCACCTTAGGATGAAAAAAAAGCCATCTGTCCTTGTTCTGTAGAGCTAGAGTCCCCTGTGTGATGTGTGCTTGAAGTTTTCTGGGTCTGTCTGAACTGGGCCTCTGATCTAATGGGAGAAATGTTTCTTTTAAAGTCTAGCTGGATGATTTGTCTGGTTTTTGAACATGCATCAGCACAGCTGGTCCCTTTTATCCTGCTATCTAATTTGCTCGCCTTTTGGTTTACACGGCAGCAGTCAAATATTAAGTTGTCTATAATGAGTCAAGTTAGCACCTACAAAATGGGCTCTCTAGTTCTAGTTTGCAAATATCTCCGTTTCTGATGTTGAATCCTCCTTGGGGGCAAATTGGGTCACAGGAGACTTAAATTGTAGGAATAATCCTTATTAGTTGTGCAGCTAGATCCTTATGCTGTGGTTATCAGCTGGAAAGTGACTGTAAAAATGACATTAAAGGATTCCATGCTGAGACTGCCTTAATAGCAGCCAGGACCGATCTGCTCACGTTACAGAGCAAACTTGCCACGGGATCCCCAAATGAATCTGGGTTCCTTCTAACTTGGGCCTGTCACTGGCAATAGAGTCCATAGTCAGTGGAGTTGGCAGATGAGCAGGCATGCAGGGAGTTAACCAGTGAGCAAGAAGAGGCGGCTTTTACATGGACACTTTTCTTAACATCATTGCCCTTTAACACAACCACAAGTAAGAACTGTATGGAAGAGGGTCCAGAATGTCCCTTTGCTACTGTTGGGCTGACCTCAGGGGACTCTGCCTCCACTTAAAAACTTCCTTGAGAGGAGGTGAGGCTGCGATGCTGGCCCCACTCAACTGTGGAGCACCCGTGGAAGCAAAGCATTTCTGGTGACGAGGCACGAGACAGATGGAGAAACCAAGGGAGGGCTGTGACTCTGGAACTGCAAACTCAGCTCAACTGAATGAGACTTTATTGGCACAACAAGCAGGGAAAGCATTGCCAAAATGTAAAAAGAGTTGGTCCCTTCATGTCTCTGGCAGAGAGGCACGATCCACCTAGGACAGAGCTATAGATTGTGTTGGGGTTTGGTCCCATGTCCATTACTGATCCCGGGGCAGGTAGCTCCATCATGTGATGCTGTCACTGCGTCTTTTGCCTTTTGTTCGGGGTCAGGCATGGTGTTTTCTCATTGCTGTTTGATGAGACGTCTCTCACAATGTCTAATAATTAGAGGCAGTCCCTCCTCACACTCCCGTATGTGCACAGTCAGAGCACTATGCTGAATGAGGACTTGGAGCAGGTTCCACCACAAGAGAGTTAGCTGGTCTAGCATCTGAATGCTGCCCTTGAGGTGAAATCCACCAGTCACATTTCAAGGTTGACCACATGTATCTTTTGAAACTCTGCCTTGCTGAGAGTTATTGATGATTAATAAGCACCAGGGTGAAGAGTTCTCATGGAGATCCTGCAAAGCCAGGGATACATCCTTAATACGCTGCTTTCAGCATCAGACCACTCAGCTGTATCAAAGCTGGAGATTGTTCATTAGTGTTTCCCGTCTCAGCCCACCAAAGCACATGCTTGCGTGTATTTGCACCTAAGAGTTTTATCTTCACCTGTGTTATGTACAAGATCTTCCCTTAACTGGGAGGTCTAGCCCCAGCAGTTTATACATGAAAATTAATAAATCCAGATTTGGTAAAAGGTTGAATCAGTTGCTTTTTAATGGTCAGGGTTCCTCCCTGCCTGAATGGTGATAGCCTGGGTTTACTTCAAAATGGACCATGTGGATGCTCAGGAGGCGTGTGCAAAAAAGCTGTACAATAGAACAGGTGCAGGGTTAGTGTCCGATATTTGAGATCCACCCCACACCCAGGAAATGAGGCCTCCTCCAGCACAGCTCATGGGGCCCCCCTACTCAGAAGAAAGAGGGGCTCTGTCACTGGAGCATTTCCCAGATCAACTGGGGTATGAGATCCAGCACTGAATACCCGTCCCTTGAAATAGCCTGCCTCCAACCTCCTCCCATTTAAACTGGGAGCTGTTTGCTCAGTTGCTTCAAAGTGAGTCCATGTGTGCCCGCAGAAGGGAAAAAGACTTTCCTATGTGTGTCCCGAATGCAGACAAAAGCAGGTACCCTCTGGGGGCTGAGAATGGAGCAGGAGGCCAGCGTGGGCAAATGAGGGGACCTAGGAGACAGCCCCCTGCCCCCCCAGCTAAAAGAATGCAGCCCTGAATCTCACACGAGTGGATGGAGGGGTCGTAGCAGCGTGATGTTGCTGCTTGGAAGCAGCAGGTGGCAGCCGAACAACACGGCCGGCTTTCGAGCTGGCTGGTGAGTGGAGAGCGATGGAGTCCGGCAGGACAGGCATGGCCAAGCTGGGCACATGGGAGCAGCTTGAGCCTTGTGCCCTGCAGGAAGGCCTACCCAGGAGAGCCCTGCCATGTGGACCTGCCATTCCCACCTCCAGCAGCTGGGAATACCTAGAAAGCTCAGGGCCTCTCCTGGGGCTGGCAGGGACTCCTGGCTGCTCCCCGTTCAGTGGGGTGCCAGGCCGGCAGCATAACGCTCCGGTGGCCCTCATCCTCACACCTGCCTCTGAGTGTGATTCCCATCTTGCCCATGAGGCCCGGGCCAGTCCAGCCACTCCCTGCCTGAAGCTGGTGGCACGTAATTCTCTCCCAGGCTCGATGCTGCCAAGCCATTGGCTTCCAAATGTCGCAGACCCACCTGCATTAATGTCGGCTCTTCCAGCCCTGTGTGGCCCAGGGCTGGGGCCCATCTGCTCTCCACTGTCTCCCTGACCCTTTCTGCTAGCCTGGCTTCCTGCCCCTCTTTCATTCCTTGGCTGCAGCCCGTGCAATCCATGTTTCTTGTGCTCTCTCCCCCACCTCATCGCTGTGCTGCTTTCTGCTGTGCCCTCGCCTCTGTTCCTGTGGCTGAGGGCAAGGCTGGAAACTGCCCTGTCTCTGACTGGGGAACCCTCCCGGCAGGTGGAGCACCAGCTGTTAAATGGGGCGGTGATCCAATCACACCCCAGCGGGAACCACAGTGACCCCCAAGTTCTGGGATCCCTGGGAAGTACCTGCTGCCCTGCAGGGGGCTGGGATTTCAGGGGGGAACCAGAGGGAAATGGCATGGGGAGGCACAGGATACAAGGGAAGCCAAGCAGTTCCCAGTGCAGTAGGGTGCCCCTGGCTGGCCCCATCTGTCCGTGACATTCACTGGCTCCTACTGGGGTGTGTGCTGGGCTGGAGCCCCATTGGGGGCAGGGCTGAGATGGCTCCCCCTTGGGGGGTGGTGCTGGTTCTTCAGTGGGAGGTGGGATTGGTTCCCCATGGAGGGGGATGGGGCTGAGTCCCAGCGGAGGGCTGGGAGCTGCTTACCGCACTGCTTCCAGCCCAGGGAGTAAGGGCCAGAGCTGGGCCCAGAACCAGTGACCTGGCCCGGGTTCCTTCCCTTGTGCTACCTCCTGCCTGCAGCCTGTGGTTTGCAGGGGGTGAGGGAGTCTGCCACTGGGGACAGGCCAGATGCTAACATCCACCCGACTGCACACATCTGGCCCTCCCCCTCCAGATCGTGGCCAGACACTTCCTGCCTTTTCATTTTGTTTTGCAAACCCTGCAATTGCAGCAATTTGACAGAAATCATTCCTGTTTGTTCGGAACGGCTCAGCCCCCAGACGTGGGGCTGATTACTTGCTGCAATCGCTTTCTGGTGAGCTCCTTAATTACGGGCCTGCCAGTCAGCTGTGCAGCGAACGCAGCCTGCCCCGCGGGGCACCAGTGAGTGGGCTGGCCTGAGCCTGCGCTTCCCTCCCACGCTAGTCAGCAGCCAGCGCTTAGCACCGTCCTCCTACCCTGCCAGGCACCGTGGCGCCTGCTTCCACTCTGCCAGACCTCCCAGCCCCCAGCCGCTGGGGATGGCAGAGCTGCTTGGAAGATGGTCTGAGTGTGGTGCCTTGGGCACCCTGAGCATGGTGTGAACGTGAGAGCCCATGCAGTGCCTGCCACTCTCTTGACCCTGCCGGCCCATGCCCCTGTCCTGCTGAATCACCCCCCGCACTCGTGCCTGACCCCAGGGGCTTGCAAGGGTTGAGCGGAGCGACTGGAAGGGAGAAGAGACCCCCAGCTTGGAGGAAATTGCTGAACATCTCATAAGGCTTCCCAGGCTGAGAACAGCTGCACTCCCCCGCAGCTAGGGGCCCCTGGGGCAGTGAGTGTCACACTGCTGGGTGAGGAGGTGGGTGATGGGACCTGCACCCTGCCAGCTTTCAGGGCGGTGGGCCCTGGGTGCCTGGTGGCCAGTGCTCTGCCCTGCAGGGCCCTGGGTGAGAAGCCCTGTCGCTTGGGCTGCCAGGGAGCTCAATGCTTTCCTGCCACACGGTGGTAGGTTCCTTATCTCCTGGGGTCTCAGTTGCACCCCCTCTAGAGCAGCCCTGAGTGCCTCCCTCCCTCCAGGAGCTTAGCGGTGGCCTGGGTGCACCTCTTCCTGCTTGGGGCACTCTCTGGTGGTGTGTGTGCTGGCCGTGGAGATGGGGCGGCGGGGTGGGGGCCCCGTGCAGGGCCGGCTCAGTGCAGGCACAAGTGCTGCCCACTGGGGAGCTCTGAGCCCGTGGGTGCTGGCTCTGTTCCCAGGAGCTGGCTCGGCCCTGGCATGGATATTTCATAGACAGTTTTGTGGCTCTGCTGGGTGCTTTCCGTCATCTTTTATTCCTGGCTTCCCTGCGGCGTTTGCCCTCCGGCAGGGCCTCCTAAACGCCGGCACGTTTGTTCAACCAAATATTGCATGAGTCTGGCGAGGCTCAGACAGAGCATTTACCGCCCCCTGCCTCCCGCTGGTGCACTGATTGCTGAGCACACTGACATCCTGCTCAGCGGCGAGGGGGGGGGGGGGCCGCATTGCCCTGCCTCCGCTCAGCCAGCTCCCAGCTGGGCCTTCGCTCTCCTGGCTGGTTCTGAAATACACAGGGGCTACATGGGGGGCTACAGGCCCAGGGCAAACACTTACCTTCCCCCAGGGCTCTGACCCAAGCTCAGCGGGCGGGCGGGACTGCTCCTTAGAGGCAAGATCCCAGAGGAGCACCGCAGTCTGAGTCCCCACTGAAGGCCGACCCAGAAGGACTGTGCTGCCAGAGGTGCCAGCCCAGGCAGTACCCAGAGGACCTGTGGCACTTCCTGCAGCTGTGTTAGTGCTGCCCCCAGGTCACTCCGCCACCCTCAGCTCACTGGCAGTGTCCGCTAAATGTGGGTCTTGTCACGGTGCCAGCTCAGGGTCTCTACCCCACGGGGGCTGCATTCGAGCCCAGGATGAGGGGAGGCAAGCTGCTTGGATTCCAGTTTGTAAAGCTCTCGGGAGCCTGCTGGCTGTTCGCTCAATACAAGAGAATGGTCAGGCCCTGCTCCCGGGCTGTCTGGGGGTGCAAGGCACAGCTGCTGCATGCACAGTCCAGGGAAAGCTGTGTGCAGAGGGGTAGGTCAGGGACCCAACATTACCGGGAGTGCATGTGCAAATATGTGCAGCCTATGGCTCAACCCAGCTACTGGCACACTTGGAACAGGCACACACGTGCATATGAGCATCTGAGGCCGGTGTGAACACAGACATGCTTTGTACTGTCACAGGCCCGTCCCCCTGGCAGCCACCCACTCCCATGTCCATCCTGACACACATGCCCTCGTTTCCCTCCAGTCGCTCTGCAGTCACAAGAAACCAGCCCATTAAAAAAAGATGGCTGTTAAATGCAGGCAAAGTGAAAAATTAACCTGGCAAGTGAATTAAACATCCTGGTTATTTACTGAGGCCGCAGTCTGCAAAGTGCTTGGGCTGCGCCCAGGGAGCTGGCCCAAGTGGCAGGCAAGGCCATCTCTCTGCACCGCCCTCGGGCTGAGAAGTGGCAGCCGGGCCCCAAGATGGTACAGCTGCACCTCCCTAGCCTGTGGCTCTGCCTCGTGTCTCCCCACAGCAGCTCACCCAGTCCCACCTCCTCCCCCCCGTGGCTGGCATGCCTGTTGGCACTATTGCTGGTGAGGGGTCAGACCTGCCAGCTGCATGCAGGGCGTATGGGGGCAGGCAGGGTAGCCTCAGAAAAGACTAGTGCTGCCTAGGGCCCTGCACTGTACTGCAAACAGAGATGTCCCAAGCCTCTGTTTGCCAGCAGCTGGGAATGGGCGACGGGCTGGATCACTCAGTGATTCCCTGGTCTGTTCATTCCCTCTGGGGCACCTGGCACTGGCCACTGTCGGCAGACAGGACACTGGGCTGGATGGACCTTTGGGCTAACCCAGTGTGGCCGCTCTTATGCTCCAGCCCTAGCTGGAGGCCACTGGCTGTGGGCTCCTGCATTGTGCGTTCAAGGCCAGGCACAGCTCCCAGGACAGAACGAGGTGTAGCAGACGTAGCTCTCCTTACCAGGCTCTTGCTGACCTGGCACTGCCAAGCCCCACAGGCCTCTTCCAAAGGCCAGTGCTGCCTCCTTCAGCCCAGCCTGTGCAGTGCTGGGGCTGGCTAGCCCCTCTCCCTGTGAGCCCATTGGGACTGGCCAAGCACCGGGGCCATGGGAGAGGCTGGCCTGCTGGTGAGCACGTTTTCCCTGGGGCCTCAGTGCCCAGATCACAGCCACTCCCAGACCCTGTGAGCTGACGCCCACCCTGGGACAGGCGGCGGAGCCGGGTGGCACTACCCCCATTTGGCAGGGTCCACGCAGAGGGGCCAGCATAAAAAAGGGCCCAGGAGGGGGAAGGACGGGCATGTTAAGGCCAGGGCAGGGACAGCGGGGACGGACTGGGGGGAGGGAGGCATGGTCTCTGGGGCAGGGCCCTAGTTTGGGCCATGTGGGACGAGGAAGCCAAGGGACGGCTTGGGACCCTGAACAAAGGGGCCAGACTGCCAATAGTGGCAGCGATATGGGCCAGGCTGGGAGTGTCGCACTGGGCTCATGTCAGGCAGGGCTGCTCGTGCTCTGGCGAACAGGCTGCAGAGGGGCTGGCCAGGGAATCCCGGAGGGGACGTCCCTGGGGGCCCAGGGCTCTGCCGCTGCTGGTGCGCAGTAGCCGTGACAGTCTTACCGGACTGGCTGGCTGGCTGTGGAGGAGGCAGCAGAGGTCCAGGGGAGGGTGGAGGCAGTGGGTGGCCAGAGAGGAAGAGGCAGCAGAAGGTCCATTGGGATGTGTTTTCCTTCCCCATGCACAGGCTGTGCTCACTGGGGGAGAGGAGGCTGGTGCGGGGAAGGAGGCTGAGCCCCAGCGAGCGGGCGGGAGAGTTGTTCCTGCTTCACTCTCATCTGCACGGCTCTAACGACTCTCGGCACGATGCTGTGATTAGCAACGCTCAGTCTCTGCAAACCCAGCTGTCTGGCACGGCTGCTGGCCCTCGCAGGCTGCTGCACAGAGAACCCTGACTTGGCTCGCACTCCCCGCAGCTTTCTGCCCCCGTGGGACGGTTGGAGGGTGATGCCCTGGCTGGGGCAGCTGCTCTACCAACCATGCACCGACACGGGGGCCAGTTTTAGCAGGCAGCCCCATTGCCCTCCCCCAGGGATCCCAGCACTGGGGATGGAATCGCTCGGCCCTGCAGGCACAGGGCTGGCCCCCCAGATTAGCTCCCCAGTTTCTCCCTGCTGGAGCCCCTCACTCACTGCTGCTCCACACGCTCCCCTCTGCACTTGGAGCTTTTGGTGCTCCATGCTGGGAGCGCCGCAGTCTGGGCTGGTGCCATGCGCTCCCCTGGTGACGGCGTGAAGGTTATTAGCAGGAAGCTGCTCCGTGGCCTGAGCTGGATCCATTTAGCATTGATTTTCCACTTGCCCCTGATCAGATCTTGGCATGAGCTGGCGACAGCCTGAGAGCCGCCCCCAGGGGCCACTGGTACTGCAGATATGAGTGCACGGCTGGCCATGCTGGAACCCGGCCCCTGGCAGCCTCTGCTCCCCGTGAGGTCTGTGCCATGGGGCGATAGCTGTCAGCTCAGCCCCAGAGCCCGGACTGCCCTGTCCCAGCCTAGCGTCTCCAGGGCAGTGTGGGCATGGGCAGCTCGCCCTGCCAGTGCCTGGGCTGCAGCTGTTTGGGGGGTAAATTAGGGGCCCTCAGCTACCCGGGCTGTGGAGCTGGGCCCTGTCTCTGGGCCCTCCCCAGGCTGGGGCCTGAGGGCTGCAGCTGGCTGGCTGGGCCTGGTCTCTGCAGTGACTCTGAGGCCAGGAGCTGTGTCTAAGGCGCTGCCTGTGCCAGACTGTCATGGAGTGTGGGGGAGTCAGGGCACTGCACCCCTCTTCCTGAGATTCACCATGACTCTCAGCCAGCTAGTAAAACAGAAGGTTTATTAGATGACAGGAACACAGTCCAAGCAGAGCCCCTCAATCAAGTCTTTCTGGGGGGTTCAGGGAGCTTAGACTCCAGTTTGGGGATCCCTGCGTTGCACCCTGCAGCCCAACCTGAAACTAAAAATTTCTCCAGCGTGTTTCCCCCCTTCCCCTCTGCTCCTCCTCTCCTTTGTTCAGTCTCCGGGGCAGAAGGTGTCACTTCTCCCCACCCCACTCCTGGCTCAGGTTACAGATCACAGATCAGGTAGCTTCCTTCTCATCCCCAATGTAACCCCCCTGCAACATTCCCAGGTCAAATCCGCCCCGCTCCCTGCTCCATCACACAGACACCTTGCCCGCCCGCCTGGCAATCTCTGACTCCCAGCAGCCCAGGGCAGACTGAGGGCATCAGCACATGGGAGTGCAGGGCCGGCCTAGCAGGGGAGCTGCAGGTCAGGTTTGAGGAGCATCAGCAGAGATGGTGGTTGGGGAGTCCAAGGCCAGGCTAGCAGGAGGGGCTGGGGGGCAGGTCTCAGGGATACTGGCAGAGCTGGGGGGGAGGAGAAGCTTGCACAGCCACTGCCCCCCTACACCATCAGCCCCTCACTTCTGCGAGTAATTATCCTAGGTGGGTTCCAGCTACCCCTCTGTCCCTCAGCTGCGGCCTGGGGGCTCGTTCCCTGGCAGTGCCACGCAGGGAGGCAGATTGAGCACAAGCTGAGGAGGGAAACAGAGGCAACTCTGCCGTAGCCGTCACAGACTCAAGAGCCATGGGCAGCCCAGCTCCCTGCACCACTTCCAGGGAGACGAGATGCACTTCCCGGCCAGCCAGGCTCTGGACTGAAAGAGGCCAGGGCAGAAGCAGCTGGGTACTCGCTCCCAAAGTGAGGGGCTGGGCATCTCAGCGCCAGCAGGGTCCCCAGCTTGGAGTATTCCTATGTAGAGGGGCACTGCGTGCAGATCCGTGTCTGCTCGGGGCCACCGGCTGCAGCTTCATGTCTGCCCAGGGGCATCACGTGCAGATCCGTGTCTGCCCGGGGGCCCCACGTGCAGATCCGTGTCTGCCCGGGGGCACCGCATGGGGTGGGAAGGGGGTGAGAAATGTGACTGTAGCAATGACTAATCTGAGGATTTAGACAGCATCTTGCTGCATCCTGGAGCTGCTAGCAGGTGCTTTGTCTTCCTCCGGCTCACACGGACGCTCGACAGCTGGGCCTGCCTGGGGAGAATCCCTGGAAAGCTGTTATGCCAACGGCTGATCCCCTGGGTATTCCTCATCCCTGCAGACCTGGTTTCCTTCTGGACACTGCTGGGGGGCGCGGAGGGGTGTCAGCCCCATGGGTGACTCAGAATGACAAGTGGCTGCTCCTTGCTGGCTGGAGCTGAGCATGTCGCTGGGCAGCAACCCCCGCTTGCCTTGATGGCTCTCTTGTCTAGTCCCCAGTAGTACCTACAGCAGGAGGCTGAGTGGGTCACGGCTAGAGGGAGCTGGCCGGCTGGTGATGACAATGGCACCATTTATTATACCTGACACCAGGAGTGGATCCGGCTCATAACCTTCAGCCCCTAGGATCCCAGGAGGCAGGATGAAGGCTGCTGTCCCCCCTCTCCGGGTCCAGCCAGAAGGAGCTGCCTAATCCCGCGGGCCAGAGCAGGGCGTGTGCAGAGGCACGTGGACTCCTCCTTAATAATCAGCTTGGGAAACACACCCAGAAAGGCGAGCCAGGGCTGTCCATCCAGCAGCCCCTCCCACTTGCTTACAGCTCCACTCCCTGCTAACTGGGAGACACCGGCACAACACTAGCTCTAATTAGCCATGAGATTCCTGTTAACCCCCTGCAGAACCGGTGACTCGGGAAAGATCATTAGGGCTAATGGAGCCAGGCACCAAGCCCTGTGAGAGGCACTCATGGGAGAACTGCAGCCTAGGGCTCCCAGAGCAAGACACCATAGACCAGGGCTTGGAGTTGGGCTCCTGGGCTGTCCTAGCTCTGGTCAGGGTTTTCCCCACTGCTGCCTCCAGCTGGCAAGGACCCTACAGTCAAATGCCACAAAGACTCTGGGGGCACCTCGCTCTGCCAGCAGCACGGGCTGTATACCTGGCAGAGGGGGTGTGAGAGAGACACTGCTGCAGCTCAGTTCTGGCTGCGTAGAAGGCCAGGATTCACTAAGGCTACGCTGACATGACAACTCGGCTGGCGCAGCCCTGTGGCGCAGACCTGGCTGTCACAGAGTCACCAGGCGATGCTCTGGAACTGCTCCCCACAAAGCCAGGCAGGACTTTGGGGAGCCTCTTCTCCCTTGGAGCAGACTTGCTCAGGGCAAGTAGCTCACACAGCTTCACCTCCTGGGTCTCTCCTTGGAGCATTCAGCATCCCCCTGCCCCTCCGTGTGCTTCCCACGGCAAGCCCGCCCCAGCGGGGTCCTGGGGAAGCCACAAGGTCCTGCACCCTCACTTCACAGTCAGACGAGCCTCTCAGCCAGCCAGTAAAACAGAGGTTTATTCAAAAACAGGAATAGGGTCTAAAACAGAGCTTGTAGATACAGCGAACCGGACCCCTCGGCTGGGTCCATTCTGGGGGGCAGTGAGCCAGACCCCCACGTCTGCCCTCAGCCAGCTCCAGACTAACAACCCCCCCAGCCCCTCCTCTCTGCTCAGCTCCTTTCCCGGCCACAAGGTCACCTGACCTCTTTGTCTCCAACACCTTCAGCTGGCACCTTTGCAGAGGAGGGGCCCAGGCCATCAGTTGCCAGGAGACAGAGTGCCAGGCATTTAGGTGCACTGGTGCTTTGCTCTGCCAGATACTTAAGAACTGCCATGGGGCCACTGAGGCACCAACACAGTATTTAGAGAAAACATTAAGAACATTCCCAGTTCGTCACATCTCTCCCCCCTTTGAGACCGAACTGAGTGAGGTCACTTCAGCCAGTGACCTGGGGAAGTTTGATCCCACCAAGGTTCCTATGGATGCCCCAGCATCTCTCCCATCCCTTGGTGTGAGTTACACCAGGACAGTCCAGTCTCACGCCCTCCCTTAAGTCGGGTGTGCTTGATGGCACTTGCAGGCTGCGTGTGGGAAGGTTTATGTGGCTTGAACCCTTTTGCCACCCCAATACCCCTGGGGTTCAAACTGGGACGGAGTCTTCTCCCAGCACCCTGGTCTGCAATTTGGGCTCCCTTGGTTAAGAGCCCCTATCTTGGCCTTGGCCAGCTGTGGGCTTGGGCAGCCACTCCTCACCTTGTGGCCCAGATACAACACCTCTGCCGTCCCCCCTTACACTTTCCAGCTTTTACCGTCAGTCCCACCTCCTTGAGGCAGCCCAGCCCCCTCTTCACCTGGGACACCTGTTCCTCCCACGTCTGGCTAAAGATGCACATGTTATCAGTGTCTGCCAGGGCCAAGTTCTCCATCCCCCTCAGCTTGTCTAGAATCTCCCCAGGCCTAGGCATGGGGTAGGCATGGGACACTGTGATGGCTTTGAGCTTCTGATAGCCCCCACAAAACCAGATCATCCTGTCTCCCTTGCGGATC
The DNA here is from genome assembly GCF_007399415.2 of Gopherus evgoodei. NCBI lineage: Eukaryota > Metazoa > Chordata > Testudines > Testudinidae > Gopherus > Gopherus evgoodei. The sequence goes on along the minus strand of NC_044333.1, from coordinate 40,662,121 downwards.
AGCCCCATGGGTGAGGCCCATGGGCTGTAAAACGGCTGGATCCCCTCTAAAGCCAGCATGTCCTTGACTTCTCTCTCCAGGTTCTGGGCTGCTTTCCCAGTGACTCTGAATGGGGAACACCTGATGGGGAGATTGGCTCCCACCTCAGGGAAGAGATCCCCCAGGGGGTCTTCCTCCTTCTCCTCACAATCCTTCCTTTCCGGGTCCAGGGGTCCCCTCACTCTCCTCCCATCCAGCAGCTCGAACAGGAAGAACCCTGTGGATTCCTGGGGCACCACAAGCTGTCTCCCGATTCCCCTCAGTTCTACTTCCCCTTGGGGAGTCCATTCCCGTTACAGGAATCCCTCCTCCTGCAGGACTCTGTCCCTGCAGCCTTCCCCAAGGGGGTTTGCAGCGCTGTGGCCAGCAAGTTCCCTCAGCTTCTCCAAGGAGGGATCCCTCTGCACCTCGGTCTGGGATTCAGCTGCTGGGGCAGGGAGTGGGACCTGCTCCCTCTCGCTGGCTGGGCCTGGGGTCACAGCCCCCCTGAGCCCTGTCCCTGGCAGCTCCCTCCCTGCGGTGTAATCACTTCCCAGCAGCACGTCTGGACCAGGCAAACCTGGTTGGCAGCCGACCTGCCCTTCCTGGGTGTTCCCCCACCCAGCTGGGGTCTCAGCTCCCCTCGTGCTCAGCGTTGCCCTTGCTGTCCCAGTGGGGGCAGGCAGAGAGCTCTCTGCTCTGGTCACAACATCAGAGCCAGCGTGAGCCCCCTCTCCGCTGTGCAGGGGGGCGGGGAGCATCTCTCCCTCCCCCTCAGCCCCAAGGGGCTGGTTACAGATAGGCAGGTATCCTGAGCCCAGCAGCCCCTCCCCACTGCCAGCCAGGTCATTTGCATTTTCACTGACCATTTCCATCCTAGCCAATTGGTTCCCTGGATTTGAATTCAAACCCTCGGCCGTTACAGGAGCAGGGCCTGGATCCTGTCCCATGGGGAGACAGTCACCACCCAACAGGGCCTCCCAGCCGATATCCTGGAGAACCCCAATGACCAGCCAGTCTGACCCCTCCTGGATCTGCACAGGGATCCGGGCCATAGGCAGGGCGAGGGGCTTCACCCCAGGGACCTTCACCCAGGTCCCACAGTCCCTCAGCATCTGCGGCTGCACCACCACAGTTCTCTCTGTCCCAGGGTCTCGCCCCCGCAGGCGTGTTTGCCCACTGACCCCTGGGCAGCCCCCTATGTCTATCCACTCCACCATCTCCAGTCCATGCTGCTGCTGCTTCTTCTGCAGCTTTTCCTCAGCCTCTTGCTCTCTCTCACGGTCCTCTCGCTCTCTTGGGCTCTGCTCTCATCCCACCCGTCTCCGATCCCCTGATGGGGAACCCAATCGTGAAGACCCTCGTTTGGTTGGGGACCAGACTCTCAGGGATGCCTGGCTTCTGCTCCAGCTGCTCCCAGATCCTCTTGTAGCCCCATCTGGGTCAGGAATCTGCTCCTCAGAGCGGTCCTCCTTCTCCAACTGCACGATTAACTGTGCCTTGATGAATTTCCCCATGCGTAACCCTCTCTTTGTGCACAGGATCACAATGTCCTTCTTAAGGAGATGGTGATAGGCCATCACTTCACCGTTCCCAAGTTGCTCTGGACTCACAGGCCTGTGTGCTCTTGGCTCCCCCATTGTTTCCAGGAAGAACCCCGGGTGTGCCAACCCTTCTCGTGATCACCACCTCTTTGCCAGGGTCGAGCTGCAGACTCCTCCGCCCCTGCGACTGCTCCTGCCATCCCCAGGGGAACCCTGCTACTGCAAAATCCTTCTCTCTCCCAGGGTTGAGCGGCAAGCTCCTCCACCCCTGAGACTGCTCGCTGCAGTCCTCAGGGGGACCCCGTTACTCCAACAGTCCTTCTCGCTGGTCACACACTCCCAGAGGTTAACTGCCCCCTGAAACCGTCCCTCTCTGAGCCTTCAGCATGCCTGGTCCTCATTATCCCTCCTTTGTTTTACTGCTCTCCATTGACTTACTGCAAGACATGCCATTCACGGGGTACAGTACATCCCGCCTCTGCCACCAGTTGTCACGGACACCCCGGGCGATGCTCTGGAACTGCTCCCCACCAAGCCAGTCAGGACTTTGGGGAGCCTCCTTTCCCTTGGAGCAGACTTGTTCAGGGCAAGAAGCTCACATGGTTTCACCTCCTGGGTCTCTCCTTGCAGTATTCAGCATCCTCCGCCCCTCCGTGCGCTTCCCACAGCGAGCCCGCCTCAGTGGGGTCCTGGGGAAGCCACAGGGTCCTGCACCCCCACTTTGCAGTCAGACGTGACTCCCAGCCAGCCAGTAAAACAGAGGTTTATTCCATGACAGGAACAGGGTCTAAAACAGAGCTTGTAGATACAGCGAACTGGACCCCTCGCAGGGTCCATTCTGGGGGTCAGTGATCCAGACCCCCACGTCTGCACTTCACTCCTCGTCCCCAGCCAGCTCCAGACTAACAACCCCCTCCAGCCCCTCCTCTCTGCTCAGCTCCTTTCCTGGGCCAGGAGGTCATCTGATCCCTTTGTCTCCAACACCTTCAGCTGACACCTTTGCAGAGAAGGGGCCCAGGCCATCAGTTGCTAGGAGACAGAGGCTCAGGCATTTAGGTGCACTGGTGCTTTGCTCTGCCAGATACTTAAGAACTGCCATGGGGACACTGAAGCACCAACACAATATTAAGAGAAAACATTAAGAACATTCCTAGTTCATCACATCCGTGGCGCAGACCTGGCACCACCTACAGAACACGTTGATCTGCCGGTGTAGGAACACCAGCTCCCCAGATGACAGTAGCTAGGCCAGCAGAAGCTTCTGTCAGCATAGCTGTGTAGACACCAGAGTTATGTCGGCATAGCTACATCAGGCAAGGGTGTGGTCTGTTCACCCCCTGCCCAACAGAGCTCAGCTGGTCCAAGTTTTAAATATGATCTAGTAGCTGCTGCTGGAATTCAGGACTCCTGGGTTCTTTTTCCTACTCAGGCCTGGTCTACACTAGACAATTAGGTCGGTTTACCGATGTCTCTAAGGGCTGTGAACAATCACCCCCTCCCCGCCCAGAGCAGAGCAGTTAAGTCGCTGTGAGCAGCTCTGGGTTGACAGACGATTTCGCCCATTGACCTCGCTACACTTGCTCATCGGCATCGGTAGTGCCCCCACTGAAGCTTGCAGCCGTGCAGCCATGCAGCCATGCCCCTGTAGCTGTTAAGCACAGCCAAGCCCGTGGTCTCTGCAAGACCTTTGCTCAGTCACTTAACCCATCTTTGGGCCTCCGGGCCCCATTTACAACAAGCCCCCTGCTTTGCGAGGGGTGGGCGAGGCCAGGTTCATTGGTGCTGGCGAGTGCTTTGAGATCGCTGCATGGCGGGAGCCATAGAAGGGCAAAGTGCTGTTGCCATAGGCTGCTAAGCCTAGAATCCCAGGGGCTGGAGCCCAGAGCTGGAGTCCTGGAGCCATAGAGCCCCTGTCTGCAGCCCCTGTCCTGAGTATGCTGGAGATCAGTGGGCTCGTTCCCCAAGGCCTCTCCACACCATCCCCTGCTGCTGAGAACCCACCTGAGGTGTGCTGCTCTTGTTCATGGTCCTCTCATTCGTGCTGCCTCTCATTAATGTGGACACTGGCTGAGCAGAAGGTGGGTGTCCGTTCGCCTGCCCGTCCAGGGCTGTGTCTGCCCGGGCGCCGGCATCGCAGTGGGTTGGGGAGTGTGCAGCTGCTGGGACCCTGAGAGGGCAATGGGAATTGTCTCTTCCTGCTCCCACTTGTTCTCTCCTTTAGCTAAGACTCCTGCGTAGCTGTCCCCCAGGGGCTTCCATGGCACTGCAGCGCTCGGGGCCAGGGCTTCTGGCTGGTACTTGTCCCTCTATCCCCAGGGATGGTGCAGTGGGTCCCCCGGGGCCACGGGGAGTGGGCAGGGAGCTCGGGGGACTGGAGAAGTCACTACGCACTGGCTGCCCAGCCAGGCTCTGGGGGATGCTGGAGGGAGAGGCTGCGGCACCTTAGAAGCTGGAGTCTCTGTCACATGAAGGATGAGGCTGGCTCCAGTTTGTGCTGTGTAATGCAAACGCCCCATCGCCTTGGGCTCCTGGCAAGGTGCAGCCAGGGTTGAGTGCCTGGCTGGACCACGGGGCAGCCAGCAAGGCTGGGCGTTTGTCCGGCCAACGTTGCTGGGAACGGCAACGTGGGAGGCTGGGCAGAGCACGGTGCCACCCGTCCCGCACGGTGCACTGCGATTAGTGCATCAGGCCATGCCGAGCTCTGGGATCAATGCGTGCCCTTCACACTCACACCCACGCTTCCTGCTTCTGCCCAGCCCAGTGATCTCTCCTCAGCGGGCAGGGCAGGCTTCCCCTTCCTGGCCTTCTGCTTCAGCCCAGTCGGAGCTGCTTACCCATCAGTTACACTGAGCCATGCCCCTGGGCCCTCCCTGCCCATGTGGCTCCCCCAATGGGCTAACTCGATCACTGGGATCACTGGGCACAACTCCATTGACTGCCAAGGGCGGCACTGGCTCATGCCAGTCGTGCAGCTGGCCCATGTGTCTGTGGCCAAGATCCAGCCCTGGGGCTGTGCTGCTGGTGCAGGGCTCCTGCTCTGCTCCTATGTTACCAGACCGAGTGCTGCCACAGCCCCGCCCTAGGTGGAGGAGGCAGGATGCCTGGTTGTACCACCCAGCTGGCCAGGATTCTGCGCTTTCGCAAGAGCATAGATTGACTGTGGGCCCAGGGATGGGACCTGGGAGCCTGCCTTTCCTAGCTCGGAGAAACTTCCGCCAGAGGATCTGCCTGTCTAACCAATGAATTCTGGTGGAGACTGTGGTGCTCTTCTTATGGAAACTGTTATCCTGTCTGTTGTGTATACCACTGCTGACAAGCCTGGAAGCACACCGCTCCCAGATTGGACACGATGGAGAGAGGCTAACCTTACCGGCTGTACTCAGACCGGTCAATAAATATGCGTGGGACTGTTCTTAATGTTTCCACTGAATACTATGGGGGTGCCTCAGTTTCTCCTATGCAGTTCTTAAGTCTCTAGGTGGTGGAATAAGGGGGTGTAATTGTTGCAGAGTGGAGGGCTGGTGTGCATAGGTGGGTGACACTCTGTCTCCTGGCAACTAATGGCCTGGGCCCTTTGTGACGAACTGGGAAAGTTCTTAATATTTTCTCTGAATACTGTGTTGGTGCCTCAGTGTACCCTAGGCAGTTCTTAAGTATCTGGCAGAGCAAAGGGCCAGTGCACCTAAATGCCTGACACTCTGTCTCCTAGCAACTGATGGCCTGGGCCCCTCCTCTGCAAAGGTGCCAGCTGAAGGTGTTGGAGACAAAGGGATCAGGTGACCTCCTGGCCCGGGAAAGGGGCTGAGGAGAGAGGAGGGGTTGTTAGTCTGGAGCTTGCTGGGGTCAAGGGTGGAGGGCAGACCTGGGGGTCTGGCTCACTGCCCCCCAGAATGGACCCAGCCAAGGGGTCCGGTTTGCTGTATCTACAAGCTCTGTTTTAGACCCTGTTCCTGTCATCGAATAAACCTCTGTTTTACTGGCTGGCTGAGAGTCACGTCTGACTGCAAAGTAGGGATGCAGAACCCGGTGGCTTCCCCAGGACCCCGCTGGGGTGGACTCGCTGTGGGAAGCGCACGGAGGGGCAGAGGATGCTGAATGCTCCAAGGAGAGACCCAGGAGGTGAAGCCGTGTGAGCTTCTTGCCCTGAACAAGTCTGCTCCAAGGGAGAGGAGGCTCCCCAGAGTCTTGCCGGGCTTGGTGGGGAGCAGTTCCGGAGCATCGCCCCGTGACTCCGTGACACCCTTCCCCACTGCAAGGAGATGCTAAAGGTGTTGGAGAACAAAGGACTAAGGTGACCTCCTGGCCCAGGAAAGAGACAAAGCCCAAAGGAGGAGGAGCTGGAGGGTGAGTCAGTTTGAGGCTGGCTGGGAATGTGGAATGAGGGTAGACGTGGGTGTCTGGCTCACTGCCCCCCAAAATGGCCCCAGCTGAGGGGCCCTGTTCTCTGTACCTACAAGCTCTGTTTTAGACCGTGTTCCTGTCATCAAATAAACCTCTGTTTTACTGGCTGGCTGAGAGTCACGTCTGACTGCAAAGTGGGGGGGCAGGACCCTCAGGCTTCCCCAGGACCCTGCCTGGGCGGGCTCGCTATGGGAAGCGCATGGAGGGGCAGAAGATGCTGAATGCTCCAAGGTCAGACCCAGGAGGTCTGCCTCAAGGCAGGGAGAAGAGAGGTCAGGCCTCTTTCTGGAGATGGAAGTGACTCTGGCATGGACTGGCCTCAGAGGGAATCTCCGGTTCCTTCCTGGCCTGGGAGCAGCTCCTCCCCAACGCCGACTCCATTGAGAGGATCAGAGGGACAGGCTCCAGCGGGAAATTCATCAGGCATGGGGTTACTATGGCAACGTCTATTATCCCTCGTTATAGGGAGATGAATCAGGAGCTATAAATACGCAGATTGATCCGAGGAGCCAGAGGCGCCACGTACCATTTGTTTGTGGTGAAATTAATTACAGGGCTTGCAATGTGCAGGTGCTATTTCCCTCTGCCTTCAGCAAAATGGATAGACAGGTGGATGCAGGGGTGCATATGGGATACATAGATAGATAGATGGGGGGGTGTAGATAGATAGATAGATAGGGTGTGTGTGTGTGTGGATAGATAGATAGATAGATAGATAGATAGATGGGGGTATGTGTGTATAGATAGATAGATAGGGTGTGTGTGTGTGTGTATAGATAGATAGATAGATGGGTGTGTGTGTGTGTATAGATAGATAGATAGATGGGTGTGTGTGTGTGTATAGATAGATAGATAGGGTGTGTGTGTGTGTGTATAGATAGATAGATAGATGGGTGTGTGTGTGTGGATAGATAGATAGATAGATAGGGTGTGTGTGTGTGTGGATAGATAGATAGATAGATAGATAGATAGATAGATGGGGGTATGTGTGTATAGATAGATAGATGGGTGTGTGTGTGTGGATAGATAGATAGATAGGGTGTGTGTGTGTGGATAGATAGATAGATAGGGTGTGTGTGTGTGTGTGTGTGGATGGATAGATAGACAGATAGATAGGCAGATGGGGGTATGTGTGTATAGATAGATAGGGTGTGGGTGTGTGCATAGATAGATAGATAGATAGATAGGGTGTGTGTGTGTGTGTGTGGATGGATAGATAGATAAATAGATGGGTGTGTGTGTGTGGATAGATAGGGTGTGTGTGTGTGTGTGTGTGTGGATGGATAGATAGATAGATAGATGGGTGTGTGTGTGTGTGTGGATAGATAGATAGGGTGTGTGTGTGTGTGGGGATAGATAGATAGGGTGTGGGTGTGGATAGATAGATAGATAGATAGATAGATGGGAGTGTGTGTGTGGATAGATAGATGGGGGTGGGTGTGTGTGGATGGATAGATACATAGATAGATAGATAGGGTGTGGGTGTGTGTATAGATAGATACATAGATAGATAGAAAGGGTGTGTGTGTGGGTGTGTGTGGATAGATAGGGTGTGGGTGTGGGTGTGGATGGATGGATAGATAGATAGATAAATAGATAGGGTGTGTGTGTGTGTGTGTGTGTGTGTGTGTATAGATAGATAGGGTGCTGCTCCTGCAGCTTCCCAGGGATCTGGCCACCTCTCCCCTGGGTCTGGTTAGGAACGTTGTGGAGACTGGCTTCCCTACTCCCCGGTCAGAGGCCAGCCCACGTCTGTTTTCTAACTAGCGGCCCTAGGAGTGATCTGAGGCTGGTCTCTGTCCTGTGCTGTCCGGAGGTGGGGGGAGCGGTACACTGGAGGAGAACAATGGTCCCTTCTGGCCTTGACATGTGTGCATCTGAACTTCTCCACAGCTGGCCTTGCGCTGAAGTGTGTTCCTCCCTCCCGCTCTGAAGTGTGGCTGTTTCTGGGCAGCGACTGCTTGGAAAGGGCTCATTTCACTCGCCAGCTCGGCCCCCGAGAGGGTCCTGTCTCGCTGTAGAGAGCCAGGCTCTCAGTCCTGCTACAGGGGGTGAGCAAGGCCTCATGCTGCGTGCTGCCCCAGCAGTCCCCACTGAGCTCCGGGGGCCTGGAGAGCAGAGCTGGCCTGGAGTTCCCCTCCCTCCAGGTGGGGTTGGCGGCAGTCAGGAAAGTCCCCTTTGGAATTGTAAAGCCCAGCAAGTGTGAGCTAAGAGCTGAGGTGCCAGGGACCCCCTGTCACAGCGTCCCTGGGTGATGCTCTGGAACTGCTCCCTACAAAGCCAGTCAGGTCTTCAGGGCAAGAAGTTGACATGGCTTCCACCTTCCTGGGTCTCTCCTTGGAGCATTCAGCATCTTCTGCCCCTCCATGTGCTTCCCACAGCGAGTCCGCCCAGGCAGGGTCCTGGAGAAGCCAGAGGGTCCTGCACACCAACTTCACAGTCAGACGGGACTCTTAGCCAGCCAGTAAATCAGAAAGTTTATTTAGACGACAGGAACACAGTCCAAGACAGGTCTTGCAGGTACAGACAACAGGACCCCCTCAGTCAGGTCCATCTTGGGGGGCCAGGGGAGGCCAGGAGGTCTGTCTGGCCTCCCTCCATTTTCTCAGCCAGCTCCAAACTGAAACTCTCCGGCCCCTCCTCCTCCGGCCTTTGTCTCTTTCCCAGGCCAGGAGGTCACCTGATCTCTTTGTTCTCCAACACCTTTACCATCCCCTTGCAGGGGGGAAGGGCCCTGGCCATTAGTTGCCAGGAGATAGAGTGTTGGCCATTTTCTGTCCAGACAGCATCACATCTGCCCTCTAGGGCTCTGCTACAATCACACCCTCTTCTCCCACCACCTAGATACTTAAGAACTGCATAGGGGAAACTGAGGCACCTTCACAGTATTCAGAGAAAACATTATGAACATTCCCACTTCGTTAACTCCCCCCATGCCTGGGCATGGCAGCCCAGCTCTGCCACTGTACATCCAGCCTGGTGCCCCACCCGTGTGTGGTGCAGACAGGGGTGGAGACTGGGGAGGTGGCTGGGCTGATGTTTATAGAGGCTTTTGCAGATCCCAGCTTGTGTAAACAGCCTTCAGGCTGGCAGCACTGAATGAACCGTTCTCTCCTGCTGAGCGTGCCCCGAGCACCGACAGGGCCCGTCCACGCTAGCAGCTAACTGCAGGCCCTGGCCAGGGCTGACTCCAGCAACTCCACAGCCGTCTCCGGTCCCAGCATTGGCTTTCTGCTGCAGGTGCTGCCCCCTCAACCGCCAGCCTTGTCAGCGCTCAGGCGCCGTGCGTCAGTCCCATTCAGCGTTAGCACAATTGGAACAATTAGCCCGACAGCCAGAAATAATCGCTCTGTTCCCGGTGAGCGGCACTGCTGGAGCCGGGCGGGTGGGGGGAGTGGTGCACAGACTCACGATGGACGTGCAGCCCGGCCAGGGATCTGCAGCGACCCAGGTTAGCCACCAGCCAGGAAGCTGATTTCATAAGGCAGTGATCGGCTTTCGGAGGGTGAGGCATACGTAGGGGCTCGAATGAAGGGTGTGGGGGGCTGCTCACCCCCCCGGCTTGAAGTGGTTTCCATCTTACACAGCGTTTGCAGTTTGGTTCACTGGCTCTCAGTCCCCACCACCCCTCCATACAAATGGTTCCAGCGCCCTGGGGATGTAGTGAGGCAAACGTCAGCCCCAGGCCCAAGCAGGGGAGCAGTCACCTGCCCTGCACAGAGCGCCTGGGCCGGCCTGGCAGCATGAGGCCAAAGTGAAAGGGAAACAAGATGCCAGCTGCTCCATAGGGCCACATGGGGTGTGCGTGTGTGTCTGTGTCTGTGAGAAATGCTGTGAAATTCCAGGGCTAAGCCCTCCCCACAGCAGCCTGAGTGGTGCTGTCCCACGTGCTGAAACTGGTGCCAGGAATGGGAGCCCAGCTGAGTCCATGTTGGGAATCCAGCCGCTGGCATTTCTAAAGCGCTTGGCAGAGCAGCAGCTAAGGGCTCTCGCTCTCTGTTGTTTGGTGCCGCGAAGGCTCGGCTCGCTCGCCACTCACATTTCACGAAACCTGCCCCCAGAGCGTCCGTGTTGCCGGGATTCTAGGCTGGGTTTATCGCCAGGGCTACAAAATGGCCTTTGAATCACAGCGAAGAGGGGATGGGATTAGCGCCTCTGTTTGCGGCGAGTTCCGTCACTCCCAGGGAGGAGGGTGAGCAGAGAGCAGGTGTGAAAAATCAGGAGGGGGGATAATAGGGTCCTATGGGGGGGACAGGGTCCTGTATAAGACAAAGCCCCTAATATTGGGACGGCCCCGATAGTATCGGGAATTCTGGCCCCCTACCAGGGAGATCGAGTGAGGAAATGCTCTAAAGAACCCTGAGCGTCTCCTCCACGCACACACCGGCTTGTCCAGTCAGCCCTGGGCGCCCGGCCGAAGCATCAGTGGGCGCTATAGGCAGGGGTGGGAACTGCCGACCCCAGCCCAGCAGGGCACTCCCCTGCCCCAGCCCTGTGGAGGCGGTGCCCCGGCCCAACCGCGCGCAGGGTTAGAAAGGGATCCCTGCGCACAGCTTCCTGTGCTCAGTTTCATCCCATCACTTCCTGGGTCTGCCACCCCCAACAGTCACCTCTCCTTCCTGGGTCTGACCCCCTCCACCTGCTAGACGGGCGCTGGCCACCCTGCATCGCCTAGCCCAGCCCGGCTCTTTCTTCAGAAGCCAGGCCCCTCCAATGCTTCCAGGGCTTTGGCTGCTTTTCTCCGAAGCCCTTCCAGGCTCTGCGTGATCTAGACGTGGGGCCCTGGCCTCCCCACTCTGGTGTGCAGCTCCATCACTGGCTGGCCCTGATCGCCTGTTCTCGAACCGTGCCAGGGCAGCGGGCAGATGGGCTCAGCCCATCCTGCTGAGGGGATGTTTCGGGAGGGGAGCCTGCTACCTCTGGTTCCCCATCCACCCCAACCTGTGGGCACAGCTTCACCAGGGATTTCTGCAACTAGTGCCATCTGGGCAGAGAGGAGAGTGAAGTGGGAGGAAAGGGACGGGCGGAGCTGCTTCTGCCACCTCGTCAGGAATGGGCTGGCTACTCCCAACAGCACCAGGGCAACTCCCTCCCTGCTCCCAGCTTGCAGGAATTAGAAGGCAGGCGGAGTCAGTGGGGAGTTCTGGGAGCAGGGATCCAAACCCAGTGAGGTCCATGGGAGGCTCTTCTATGATGTCAATCGGTAGAGCACCTCCTGGCTGTTCACTCCGCGCCCTGACCCTCTGGGGTGTCACCAGTCTGGGCCCCAAACCCTGCCTGCTCCTCCCCAGAGGGAACTGGTCTGATAACCCCCAGCACGGGCTGTGTTGCCAGGGCCAGTGGGGGGTGAAGGGCCATGGAGGCAGCGGGAGCTCCTGGGGGGAAGGAAGGCTTGTGTTGTGTTGCTGGAGCAGAGCTGGCAGTGCCAAAGGACGGCTGGCATGGGGGAACCTGAGGGCATTGACAGGGATGTGGAGGACATCTCCCCTTCGACACCCCAGCACTGGCGCCTCTTCCTAGCGTCACTGGAATCTCCCTCCCACCTGCACTCTTCCAATCGCTGTGGAGGACCAAAGCCAGTGGCCCCACGCTCTGGTTCCCATGGGCTCGGTGTCGCCTCTCCTGGGATGGGAAGCCACCCTCGAGAGCCCTGCTGTCCCCGTGGCTTTATAAAAAGCTCTGTGGGGCTCGTCCGGTGGGGGAGTGCAGGGGAATGCATGGGGCTGGCTCTGCCAAAATAATCATGAGACTCGTCCCTCCCTGCAGCCCTCTTCTCTGCACTATCAAACAGCAGCTGCTTGTCTGCCCTCTCAAGGCCTTGCCCAGCTGTCCTGACCCACCCTGTCATCTCTCCTGCCAATCTACCCATGCTACCAGCCTCCATAACCCCCTTGCCACATTCTCAGACTGGCCTCTTTGTGCTCTCTCCTGTGCTGCCCGCTGCTCATGCCAGCCTCTGCAGGACCTCCTTCAAAGCTCGCTCTGAAACTCACCTGTGCCGGGACGCCCACGAAGGAACGACAGCGCTTTGGCTGCCGGTGTGCTGCAACCTGCCATGGCATCGGCTCCTTGTGCTCCTGGCTTGGTCTAGCGACAGCTGGCGGCTTGTGTCTTGGATTGTCAGTGCTTTGGTGTCATGACGTCTTTGTCTGCACAGCGCCTAGCATAGTGGGGTCCTGCTCCAGGGCTGGGGCTCTGAGGTGTATTGTTATAGACACAAATCATGATATCAAGACTGCAGTTTAACCTGGTACAGACCTACTCCGTGTCACCTTCCTGCTCCCTCTCCTGGCACCATGCCCAGGACGGCTCCATGCCCATGGGGTACGAGGGCTGCTCCCTGCATACTCCCGCATTGAGAGACACATGTGACGCACCCCAGAAGTTCCCATCAAGCCGAGGGCACTGAGAACACCCGGAGAGGGTGAATCTGCCATGTTTGGGTGGATTTGCTGAACCTGTCCTCGCCAGCCCACTCCCAGGCAGCAGCCCCCAGCAACCCTCTTGGGCCAATTAGCTGGGAGCAGGCATGGGCCCTTGGCAGCTCGGCTTTGACTGATTTGTTGTGTTTTGTCCAAAATAATTAACTCCTGACAATGAAGTTGTCTGCAGCATGTCTGAGCTCATTAGCCAGTCAGCAAGGCCGGGCACTGTGCTCCGAAAGCCTCGGCTGACGTGTCTGTGCAGCCAGGGAGTGCGGTCAGGGCACAGGAGAGGCATTGCCGGCAGTTAGAAGACAGAATGCCCTAAAAACCAAAGCAACTCGCCTTTGGGCTGAGAAGCGCCAACATTCCTAGCTGTTCTGCAGCCTGTCAGCTACCAAGACTATTTCACTCTTGCATGCTGCTATACTGGGCCAAGCGCAGAGGCATCTGCCTCGACACACGTACAGACATGTGCACAGGTACCTCTCCCTGCCCACACACACACTCCACCAATTGTCCCAAAGGCCGTTACTTCCTGCCACTCCCGAGCAGCCTCTGGCCAAAGAGGTGCATCTGGCAGAACAAAAGGAAGCTCACTTTGCCTGTTCTCAACCCCAGTCAAAAGGCTCCACTGGCCCCTGGCCCAGCCCAATAGGTCACGTACAGCCTTGGGGGTTTCCAGCTGCCAGGTCTCAGTCATTTGCTTGGAATTCACCATAGATGAAAGCCCCCCTTTAGTTCTGGGTTGGAGGGGAGCTGAGTTTGGTGAGTGAAAGGCTAACAGCCATGGGTAGAGCTGTGTGAGTCCTGCGTGCATCCCCATGTCCTGGGGGGGGTGGGCGCACGCAAACACATGCACACACACACACACGTCCAGCCCTGGGTTGCCCCTCTCCAATTCTCCCACTGTACCTCAGTCCTAATCTGCAGTGATCCTGGGCTCTCACACCTCAGAGCAGAGATGCAGCAGTCCCTGTTCGTCCAGCTTGAAGCCCATCCTGCAGTCTGCATTGCACCTCTGTCCTGCTCTGCAGTTCCCTCCCTGCTATTCCAGAGCTTCCCAGTCCACCCACCGGCACGGCATGTCTGTGAGGTGAGTGTAGCTTCGCTAGTGACCCATCTGAGACTCAGCAAACCAATGTCCCCCCTGGCCCAATCATTACGTGACACCAGGGCGCCAGTGGCAAAAAGCTGGTGTATTAATCCACTCTTTAAAAGAACTCCAGCCATTTGTGCCACTGGCAGACCCGGTGCCGGCTCAGGCCAAGGTTCCCTGGCTCAGCTGAATACTGACAAAGACACAGCTGGAATCGCCGTGTGCTGGTGTTGGGTAAAATAGGTGTAACCCTTCTGTCCCTCTGAGTTGGCAGCAACAAGGGCCGGGTTCAGTATCCAGGAGTTCCGTTTCCGTAACACAATGCATAACCGGCTCGAGCCCCCACCCAGTGACCTGGGACACTCACATACCACACCCCCCTGGGCGCCTCTAGGAGGCAATACTTCCCCTCTTGCAAGCACGGAGTCAGAGTGTAGCAAAATCCTTTTAATAAAGGAGGGAAACAATGCGGCATCACATTGGAGAACACCACAAACAGGATTATAACACAAACCATAAGCAAAAACCCACCTCCAAGTACATTTGGCAACGTCTTTTCCCCCTTAGGGTCTTAAGTCCAATCACCCCAAAGTCCAACAACCCAAAAGTCTCTGGTCAGTGCCACCTCAGAGTTCAAAAGTTTATCTGTAGAGTTTTACCCCCCTCAGCCTGGTTGGAAATAGGGGGGGGCCCACACAGGGTGGTGGGGCCCACACAGGGTGGTAAGGGGCACCTTACTTGGGCCAAGGCCAACTGCTCCACCTCTCCGTGGAGTTCTGCTATAGCCTTCACCAGGACTAGCTCCACTACACCAGCTGTGCCGCTCCTCCAGCCAACCCACAAACCACTCCACTCCGCTCACTGTTCCATGGGCTGCTCCAACATGCTGCAAACTGCTGCACTCTGCCAGCCACTTAGCAATAGGTCTTCAGGCTCCCCCACTAGTTAACACAGCCCTCAGTGATTTCAGCTCTTAGCAATTTTAGCTTGTAGTACAGGAGCCCCAGTGCTATTGCACCATTGGACCAACATGAATTCAGCTCAGCAGCCTTTAGATGGACTCCTAATGGACTCAAAATTAGCTCTACTCTTTAACAGTGGAGAGAGGAGGATGTGCAATTGGCGTTCCAGACCCTCAAAAGGGGGGCCCATACTATCAAGTACACACACACCAGTCCCCTCCCCCAACCTCTCTCCATTCACTGGGTGTTGGAACCCATGTCCCTTGTCTAGCAAGTACTACTTAAGTGAGGTTGAGTCATTTCTGGCATAAAGCAGTCTCATATTTACTCATGCACATAATCAGGATGACAACACTTTATTCTTCCTGCCCCAATAACAAAGAAATTGGGGATCCCAGAGCTGTCAAAATAACCATCCCAGGCTGCCGTGGGCTATGCTAGGTGGGGAGGGTGTGCCAATGCAAATACCTGAAATTCCTTTCCACACTCCCTGAAATTCTTTCCACACTCCCCATAATTCACCACCAGATGTCGGGGTAGAGCTCATCCTGACTATGCTTACATAGGTATTCAAGTTATAAGGGTCTGTTGAGGGCTCAGACTTCATTGAATGCTTGGGAGTTGCTGTAGCATTAATCACCCTTATAAGGGCTGTAGTCCATACTGTAAAGTAATATTTGAGCATTTGCACTGCAAGCCTTTGCAACCGTGTAACTCCCCAGGCAGGCAGGAGCCAATAACTACCGTGAGGTGCTGGTCTCCAGCAGATGGTGTTACGTCCAACGGGACAGGCCCATTGACACCAGACAGCCTAGACTGGAAAGGGATCTGGGGTCATAGTGGATCACAAGCTAAATACTGTTTGAGTCAACAGGGTAACACTGCTGCAAAAAAAGCAAACATCATTCTGGGCTGTATTAGCAGGTGTGTTGTAAGCAAGACACGAGAAGTAATTCTTCCGCTCTGCTCCACCCTGATTAGGCCTCAGCTGGAGTATTGTGTCCAGTTCTGGGTGCCACATTTCTGGAAAGATGTGGCCAAATGGCATAAAGTCCAGAGAAGAGCAACAACAATGATTAAAGGGCTAGAAAACATGACCTACGGGGGAAGATTGAAAAACGTGGGTTTGTTCAGTCCGGAGAAGAGACAAATGGCTGCTCTGTCCACAGCGTCACGTATGTGCTAAAGTGCTTTGCTTGAATCAGGGCCTGTATCTTCATGCCTGGGGCTGCCTGGGGCATACCATGGCTCCTCCCTGCCTGTGGAGCGTTGAGGGGAAGGAGAGGTAGTTTTCTCTTATGGGCTGGAAAACTGTTATGGGGGGAGGGATTCAGAGCTGTGCTCAGTGTTTGGGTAGAAACATCTGCTGCTTCTTCAGTGGTGGTCCCCTCCAACATGCAGGGGCTCCAGGTCCACACTGCCCAGCGCTGCCTGGAAGATGTGGGGAGGAAACCTATGGCTTCTTCCAAAGGGCGAGGACTAGGACCTCACTCTGCCCGCAGAGCTGCATACTGGGTACAGTAGGATGTGCAACTTGCCAAGGCTTCTCCAGCCAGGGGCTGAGGTGCAGTCAGGAGCTGGTTGACCACGGGGAGCGTGCAGAGCATAGCCTGGCAGAGAAGCGGCTGCCTCGGGCTCGCAGGCTGCAGAGTCCTTAGCATGCAGGCTCGCGAATGCTGGGCCAATGGAATTTCCTCGTAAAGCTTCCCTCCGAGCCCCGAGTGCTGGAGAGGATTTTATGGGGGGCCGAGTCTCACTCCTGCAGAGCATCTCGAAGCCACAGATAATGAGGAGGAGATGAGGAGAGTCTGGTCATCTGAATCAAAATCCATAACAGAGCACAGACAAGGCACCACTATCCCTGCCTGTCCTGGGCCACTCTGCCCTTGTCTCATCTGAGTACCACCATTGGCTGGAGGGCTTCTTCTGGCCTGCCCCTTGTGCCAGGCCCTCCAGCTGCCCGTGGTACGCCTGCCACGGCCAATGCTGCTGTGCCCATCTCTGCCATAACCCGAAATACTCCTGCCCCTTGTGATTAGCAGTGTGTTCCATCAGCCCACGAGGCGCTGGCTCCGAGCTGCACACGGGCAGCCTGGATTCCTGTACAGAGCTCACCGGAGCGCCAGGGCTGTTCAGCCCACGCTGTTTGCAGAGATGGTTTCACATCCCTCAGCCTCACCCGCAAGCCATTGCATTTGCTCACCCCGTGAGTCAGACACTGAAGCTCTTCGGGAGGGCTGCTCTCCCTTACACTGGCTCTTCAGGGCTGTACCCCAAGATCTGCTGTCTCCCAGCCTGGCTCCTCCTGCCAACCCTGCTGCGGAAGCAAGATGTGGAATCTGTGGCATCAGAACAATCTCCATGGCAACAGATTTGGATGCCAAACACACAGGAGTTTGCCATCACAGCAGAATCTCACACGGGGGGATGCTGGGGAGGGGAAGCCCCAAGACAGGTCAGTACTGCAACTTCTGCATGCCACACTCAGCAGAACTCCCCACCCACATCAGAGGGAGAATGCAGGCCGTCCTGCTGCTAAAGTACAGAGCTGCCTCACTAAAAGGAAATCTCTGTTAGCTGTTGGCAGTATAGGGCCTATGACACACAGCTGATTCCTGATTCCATCCAGCAGAGAGCAAGGAAGGACACATACACTCACAGACACACACAGAGCCATTCCAAGTGCATTCCACTGTAGCCAGCTGGGCTCGGTGTGTGAGGATTCTTGCAGAGGTGAAGTTGCTCTTTGCAGCAGGACAGAGCAGAGAAGTGTCCTCCAAGGTTCATGGCCTCACAGCCCAGGTTTATCCCCCTCCCCATTCCAACCCACGCCAGGAGGCCAGAAAGCCAGATTCCTGGTTTGTGAAAACAATGGAGGTTGTGAAATTTGTTTAATTTCCCACTGGGACAAACCCAGACCTTTGGAATTTTTTTGTAAAAAAACACAAGCGGCCAAGCCTCACCCAGCATAGTTAGAGCCTGGGGGCCAAGCCACTCATGCTGGATGTGAGAGCCCCACATTCAAGTTCCCCACCCCAGAACAAGGAACGGAACCTGGCTTTCCCACATCCCCGATACATGCCCTAACCACTGGGCCACAGGCTCTTCCAGGGCCCCCTTTCTCTGTGACCAGAAATTCCATCCTGGGCCCAAGAAATGTTTCAGCTAAGTGGCATTTGAAGCAACCATTTTTTGCCGAGCTCTGGGGCTGGGCTTGGAAAAGGGATGTCTCAGAGCAGTGTAGAGCCCATGCCAGCAGCACGGGGGCACTCAGGGTAGTGGGGAGTCACGTTGTGCAGAGAGTAACTGGGGGGGCTGAATTCCAGGCACGGAGGGGGCACCAGAAAGGCAGTCTGGGAAGATCACGGGAGCGAGACTGCAGAAGGGAGCAGGGGCAGAGGGAGGATGGCCACACAGCTGGTGACAGCACAGGTGAGGCTGACGGGCAGCAGGTTGGAGGCTGCCATGGCAAACAGGGATATGGATTTGCTGCTGCCACTGCATGCAGGGTACTTCCCCAGTGCTCTCGGCACATGCTAGGGAAAAAACCCATTTCACAGAGACACCTGCTGTATAGACCCACCCCACTGCCCTGCAGAGGGCCAGGAGAGCACATGGCTGCAGCTTGCACTTTGGAGCAAACAGCAGGCCAAATGGGTCAAGCAGGATTCTGCAGGGGGGGTGGAGGGGAGCATTTCCTCCAGGGCCACTTGTTCTGCAGCTTTAGCAATGCCAGAAAGCAGAGCAGCCTCCAGGCCAGTCACAATCCTGCTGGACCTGGTGGGCCGTTTTTCCCTGGCTCCAGCCCCAGAGCGTATGTAATAACGGGGCGGGGGTGTCTCCTGAGTAAGAACTTGTTCCTGGGGGGGCAGATCCCCAGTTATAGCACTGTCCTGGAGCCTGTGGTCCCCAACACTTGTGCTAGCTTGTGGGAGGTGGCCCATTCAAGGGGAGCAGCTCTGCTCTGGAAGTCACTCCCCCAGCTGGTTGTCCTGCAAAGGCCCCGTGCAGGGTCCTGCACGAGGAGACCCAGACTCTGCCCCAAGGCACTCCCCAGCTGATGACAACCTCCCCACCTAGGGGGAGATGCACACAGAGCTCCAGCTGGTGCTGTGGTGGGCGAGGGGCTTTGACAAAGCCATTATCTGGTCTCTAGAGCAGCTCTGCAGGAGATGGGCAGGCCCCATGCCATGCTCTGGGATAATGACTCCTGCAGCCCTCGGCGGGCTCAGCATGGCAGTCGCCTGCGTCCCAGTCATGATCCGACACCTCATGCAATCCATCAGCATGCCGGGCGCTGTCTGTGCCATGCGGCACCAGGAAGAAAGAGGCTGGCAGAGGGACCACCCAGAAGTGCTGTTGCTGAGGCAGGAAGGAGGGTCGAATGCAGCTGGCTCTATGGCAGGTCACCTCGGATGGGCAGCACAGGACCCCTGGGTTTGTCGGTAACGGAGGTAGAAGGGATTGGGGTGGGGACAGAGAAAGGCAGGAACCAGGGGCCCTTTTCTGACCCTAGCTGTCACTTTAAAGGCTTGTGGGAGGGGCTCTTCCCCTCTTACCTGAATTTGCAGGGTCATTGACCCCGTGATTCCCCGGGAGCAAACCCCACCTGGTTCATTTGTCAGGCTGCAAAGCAGGGCAGAGAGAAATGAAAAAGCCAGAGATACTCAGAGTAATCACAGCTGGGGCAGCTTGGAAGCGACTTTAAAGCCATTGCTGCTACAGAGTGCAGCAGCTTTAAATTCAAAGGTCTCCCTGCTTTAATGTGACTAATCCATGTTAAATATGCATGCCGTCCTCATCCTGCTTTGCACGAACGCCAATCTCATTCCTAATTGGGGTCGCTGGTCTCCATGCAGAAAAATCAATGAGCAGGAGCCCGGCGGAGCTGTGCTTTTCTGCACTGTGTAATTAACCAGCGGAACGCATTGCTGTGGGATATTACTGAGTTTAGCAAGTCTCAGGAAACAGTTAGACACAGGGGAATTTCTACCACGCGGAACATGGGGCTCTCAGTGCTATAACAAATTAAATCAGATTGAATCTGTGTTCCAGTTGGAGGCAGGATTTGAAGTTGCCATGGTAAAACATGAAGGAATCCTGTCAGGGCCATTGGCCCAGATCCTGAATGATATTTGGGTACCTAATGCCCATTGTTGGGAAACCTCAAAGCAGCAGCCACAGTCTCCATTTCAGTGGTGCAGAGACTGTGGGGCATGTTCATAGATCTTAAGGCCAGAGGAGACCATTAAGAGCATCTCGTCTGACTCCTCTATAAGCCAGGCCAGCCAGTCCCACCCGCTCACTCCTGCACCCTAGTCTGTGGTCGGGCTGCACCAGGCGGTTTAGAAAAACATCCGGCCTTGATGTAAAGAGTCCAAGAGATGGAGACTCTGCCGGCAGCTCCAAGGGTGAATTCCCTTTACTTTCAAAATGTGCATCTTATTTCTAGGCTGAACTTTGCTGATTTTGCCTCCCAGCCATTGAATCTTGTTCTGCCTTGATCTGCTAGAGGAAAGAGCCCTCTGCTATCAGATACCTTCTCCTTGTGTAGGTGCTTAGGCACTGTGGCCAACTGACCACTTAACCTTTTCCTTGATAGCTATAGAGATGGAGCTCTTTTAGTCTCTCATGGGAAGGTGCATCTCCTTCATGGAGCTCTTGACTGAGCTCTAATTTTTCAACATCCTTTTAAAAGTGTGGACACCCGAGCTGGACATGGTGTTTCAGTACAGAGCTCACCCATTCCGTAGACAGTATTACTATTTATTGTAACCTATATTCCATGTCCAGAGATAAAGTGTATCTCTAAATACCGCCAGCTCCCTTTTGGCCACCACATCACACTGGGAGCACGTGATCAGTTGTTTTCCTCCAGGACTGCTAAATCTTTGTCAATCACTGCTTCCCCCAGTACAGTTCTGCAGCCTATAAACATGACCTGCATGCTTTGTTCTTTGATAGATAGCCCAGTATTTAGCTGTGTTAAAGCTATGGTGTTTTATTATACCCATCTTACCAAGCCACCCAGATTGCCATATGTCCTCAGCATTATGTACCTCCCCACCAAGCTTTGTAGAGTCTGTAAACTTTATCAACAAGTTTATATTTTCTCCCAAGTCACTGATAAAATTATAGAATAGCATTAGACTGGGTACCAGTCTCAGGGGCTGCCGACTAGAAACACACCAGCTAATTCCTTATTAATAGAGCATTTGGAGATCTATCAGTTAGCCAGTTTTTAATCCATTTAATAGATACCATAATCATAATGAATGAGCCAACTTGTAGCTGGGAGGGCTACCAGGCTACCGGGTTCCACTTAAATGTTGGTACATCAGCTTGCCATTCACATTGTGGAGTATGCCATCTGGCAACTTGACCTGTAAGGTAACAACGTTTTGTAGGTGGGAATTTCCCAGTTTTTTGTAAAAGAGTATCACCACCAAGTGGAGCATCTGCTGAGACATCAATGAGACTACAAATGGAAAGGGCCATCAATCATCAAACTTCAGGGGAGGAGCTGATCGCCACGGGGGTCAGGCAGAAATACTCCTGCTGTGGGACAGCAGTGCCTAACTTGGTGCACCGAGGGGGGCACAGAGGACTCCCAAGTAGCGGGGAACCTCTGCTCTGCTCAGGCAGCTTTCAATAAAATGTACCAACACAGGGGGGAATACAACATTGCCTTTATTGGCTCATTCCACCCATACAGCAGGAACAGGAGATTCGTCATGCAGACGCTAAGTGACAGACAAGCACACGGTACATGGAAAACTATGCACAGCTGGGAACAGCGCCTCCACTGGCAACGTGAATGAGCCCAGCTAGCATCATGCATTTGACGGGGAAGTGGCAATACTAAGCGGTCGGGGATCCCTTTCACTGGCAGCTTTGGCCTAGCCATGCCCATGTCACCGCTTCGCTGCACAGGCTGGAGGCAAAGCTGGCAAAGCAGCTGTCCCTTGGGCCGGACCGAGCTCCCTCTTCGTTCTCTCTCCCCATGCCATGAGATTGCTCTGCTGTCAGAGGTGGGAGGGGCTCCTAGCAGATCAGACCCTGCCAGTCAAGATGGGGGTTCATATATTTTCCTGGTTATTTTTGTTGTTCATTAAAATACTCAGATATGATATGCAAAGGGTGGCTGGGAAATGCCCAGCAACCAGCTGCTTCTGGGGCTCAGCGCAGTGCAGGGGGGGCAGGACATGGGCCACACTCTGGGCGGTCTCAGGTGAGAGAGGCAGACAGAGGCAGCAACAGAACTGTTGTCAGCTCGCACGCGCCATGTTATGGGGGCAGCTCACGCCACCTTGGGAGTTCTCACCTGGCCTCAGCCCAATGAACTGGGGCCCCAGCACGTCTGCTGTGCTGGGCACAAGCCATCCAGGTAAGAGGCCACTCCAGACCCATTGCAAAGGATGGTCAGGTTGCTCTCCAGGTTTCTTTGACAGGCAGCAGAGGCTACTCCTGGGGGATGCTGACATGATCCACAGTCAGGGAGGCTGCTGGTCCAGGGCTGGGGATGCCAGCCGCGTTCTGGGCAGAAGATGGGAAATCAAGCAGTGTGAGAGCGGACAGAGGGGCCTCAACATTGAGTGCATAGGTGTGTATTCCCTGCAGCAGATCTGATTGGCTGCTCTTCCCCCAGAGGCGGGGAAGGGAGAGAAGCAGCCAGTCAGAGGGAGTCTCCCAGTTCACTAAGAAATTTTATTTCCAGAACTGAGCCAGCCCTTTAGACACTGGGTGCTGGGGATGCCTGAGAACCAGCAAACTCACTGCACAAATGGGTCACTCACCCAAGAGCTGTCAGCCACTGGAGCCCACGAGCCAGGCTCCCTATCCCATTCCTAGTACTCCTGGGACCACCAAACCTGTGCTCTGGAGGCAGCAGGCTCTGGTCCTCACCACCCCCCCCCGGTCCAGCCAGCCCCTCACTCACTCTCTGCTGGCTGACCAGCCACTGCCACCCTCTCTCCCCTTGCCTGCCTGATTCCATCACACTGTAAACACCCACCTCTCCGCATCCAAGGCCAGGTCACTGCATCATGCCTAGAAGCTCATTGTCAAACTAAGCAGGGACCCCGCCTGAGTGAGAAACCGGCAAGGCACCCCCCACCCACCTCACACTTCCTATGTGCCTGTGCACTGCTGGCTCAGCTCGCTGTCTGGGTCCTTCAGACGGCCGGGGGAGGCAGGGGGTGCAGCGTGGCATATGGCAGTGGGGGGAGGCTGCCTGGGGCCCTGCACTTGCTGCTGCAGGGAGCTTGTACGATTCAGACAGTGACACACTCTTGCTCTCCTTTGCCTTTTATTTCTTTGTCCATCGTGGGCCAGGCTGAGGGACGACAGCAGGGCAGGGGCGCTGGAGGGGTGGTCCCTCACTGGGGCGAGTTGAGGGTGGAGTTGGGCGAATCGGCTTTGGGACACCGGGGCGGCAGGGCCTTGTAGCTGTAATACTCCACCACCTGCTTCGGCACCTCGGCCAGCACGCACTTCGCCAGGGCCGTGGGTGAGGCCTGCAAGACAAAGGGCAGCTGCTGGCTCTGGGCTCTCCCAGCCAGGCACTCCTCAGCACAGCACCGGAGGGTGGCGGCGAACAGCCTCCCCTCCCCACTGCCCCGTTGTCCTTTGGGGCATAAGCCCATGCCTGGGCTCTGCCATTTCCCAGTGCTTCCAGCAACTGCATCTGCAGGGTTAATCCTGCCCAGTGGCTCTCGGTATCACTGTGGCTAAAGGAAAAAACCGTAAGTCTCCATAAGCTTCAATTACTGACCATCAGGATCAGTTAGCCCTTGGAGTGCCCAAGCAGCTCAGATCTCAAGAGGGGCCAGAAATGCAAACTATGGATTCCCCCCCACCCCCAATTCCATCGCAGGACATGGAGCTGGGCTGACCCTGAAGGACCCAGAGGAGCCATTCCCTCCATCTGGGGCTTCGCCCGCACACACAGCATCAGCTCAGCTTGATCAAGAGAGATTCCAGCATGGAGCTAGACAAATCCATACACTGCGTCTCTGCCCTTTGGCCAGCCCAGCTGCTTAGATGTTTGGCTAGCGCGGCTGGAGATCCTGGCCCGGCGGCTCTGGGGAAGGGCATTGACACAGGCAGAGACGTAGGCCAGGGCTCCCTGGTGGAGCATCTTGCTCATTGCCACCTTCCATGTGCAGGAAAACTCAGGGCAGCATCACCAGCAAAGCCCCCAGCCACCCTCCTGTGCTACGCACAGCACCTGTGGCCCCACACAGAGCCCCACCCAGACACCCCCTCTTTGGCCTGTTTAAGTGCAGTGTAGACATCTGGGCTCAGACTGGAGCTCGAGCTCTAGGACCCTGGCAGGAGGGAGGATCCCAGAGCCGAACGTCTACACTGCAGTTAAAGAGTCCCTGAGCAGGAGCCTGAGTCAGCTGCAGGGGTCCAGCTGCAGTGTAGACACACCCTGTGTGGGTGAACCAGACAATTGCAACACTCTGCAATGAACGCGCACAGGACAACGATAAAAGCCAAAACATCCTATTGCCTGTGGGTGAACATGTGTCACAAAGCGATTGCGCTTCGGCAGCCCCAACAGAAACCGGCACAGGGCTTACATTCAGATCTCTGCTGGACACTACAAATCACGGTCTTCACAAAGACACTGGCTTATTACAACACTCTGTAACCACTAACCCCTTTCTGTCCTGTGACTGCAGGGCTGTCCCTTGGCTCCTTCACCTTGAATGGGCCCTTAGGATATGTGCTAACTGCTTATTGGAAACTATCGCTTTGATCTTGTATTTAGCCGTGACAGCCACATCTACACTACAGACCTATATCGGAAGAACTAGGTCACTCGGGGATGTGAAAAATCCCCCAGTGCAGACAGCGCTGTGTGGATGGGAGCGCTTCTCCTGCCAGCGCAGCTACTGCCTCTCATGGTGGAGTAAGTACGCCGACCGGAGACGCTCTGCCGTCGGTGTCAGAGCATCTTCTCCAAAGCACCACACTGGTGCAGCTGTGTCGCTGAACGTGAGGACAAGGGGCACTCCCAGTACCGTTCCCCGAGCAGACAAGGAGCTCCGTGTAAATCGGAAGCTGGTCTCCCTCACCAACAGAAGCTGGTCCAATGGAAGCTGTTCTCTCACCCACTTTGTCTCACCTTTTGTTTCAGCATGGAGCCCAGAGACCATGCGGGTGTCTGGAGCCCCTTGGCTGGGTAAAGGCCAAGGATGTCCCCCTCAGTCCCCTGTGAGCCGCAGGTCAGGAGAGTTTCCTTCGAGGCACAGAGCAAGGACATGGTTTCACTGAACAGGGAGCGAGGGCAGCCAGACTGAGACAGGGCCCATGGAAACCACAGGGGGTGTTAGGTGTTTTTTTACCCCCTCATTAGCTGCCTTCACCAACAGCACAAACCCTGAATCCTGCCCCTGTGGCCCTTGAGAGGTTCAGCAGAGCAGGATGGCACCAGGCCACCCTCCTCTGGGAGCCCCGCAGTGCCAGGGCAGGCCTGAGCCTCTCTGATTTTGAGGATACTGCCAGCCCCTTTCCTAGCCCTCCGAAGTGCATCTCTGTAGGTATCCCACAGCCCTCATCACTGAATGCAGCCCTTGACTTACCCTCATGGCACCTTGGGAGGGGTGGCAGTGTCATCAGCCCTGGTGATGGGGAAACTGAGGCAGGGAGCCACAAAGGGACTTGCCCATAGCCAGAGATGGAGTCTGTGGCAGAGCCAGGATGTGACCCCAAGTCACCCAAGTCCCAGCCCTGTGCCCTACCCACTAAACCATCCTCCCTGATGCCACGGTGATGGGCACGCCACAGACACGTGCGGTGGTGGCAGCCATGCGGTCATTACGGAAGGGGTCTCAGGGGCTGACTCACGTTCTTGAACTCTCTGAAGGGGACGAACTGCACGATGTCCCGGAGGACGGGCTCCCCCTTCGGGGAGCGCAGGACCCCGTCGTCCCCGTCCAGGATCTGCATGTCGGTGAAGTCCGCGTTGCCCACCCCTACGATGATGATGGACATGGGGAGGTAGGAGGCCCGCACGATGGCCTCCCGCGTGTCCGCCATGTCGGTCACCACCCCGTCCGTCAGGATCAGCAGGATGTAGTATTGCTGTGGGGCAAAGTGGGGAGAGCGGCTATGGGTGACTGGGCAGAGCTGAGCTAGCCCCCCGCCCCAGTGCAGGCAGTGACTGATTCCTTGCTCCTCGTCAAGCCCCATCTTACGGCTGCTGGTTCCCGACTCCCTCAGCACCCTGACAGACAGAGCGGGGTCAGCACACAGGTTGACAACGATGCATTATGCTGTCATTAATTGATGGCTCAGCCGGCGCGGTAAATGATTCAGTGAGCAAATAGCCAGGGAGGTCCCAGAAGAAAATGACATTTTCCTAAAACACTCCACATCCGCAGGTGTAAATAATTGACGGGATTTTAATGAAAGGCCCCGCCCGCCCTACCCAGTGCACACACGCACACAGAGCCAGTCCATGGAAGACGCCCCGAGACGCACTGTGACCAAGTGGGAATGTTCGTGCTGTGTTATGTGAATGCTGAGAGGGGATATTGACCTGTGGAGGTTGCAGGGGAGTTGTGCTGGGACGGCCTGCACTGGGGAAGGGAGGATACCTGAGCATGTAACCTGAGAACCCATGAGGGGGTTGGAGGCCAGGTAACACCTCTGCCCCGGAAATTGGAAAAGGACAAAGGCTGGGGGAGGAACCGGGGGGAGGCTGAGTGGGAGGCTGGAGGGAGTTTCAGTTTTGGAGCTGGCTGGAAATGGAGAGGGGCGCCCCGACGGGGCTCGGGCCTCCCAACGGGGCTGTGGCCTCCCTGGGCCCCCAGATGGACCTAACTAAAGGGGGTCCTGTTGTCTGTACAGGCAAGACCTGTTCTGGACTGTGTTCCTGTCGTCTAAATAAACCTCTGTTTTACTGGCTGGCTAAGAGTCTTGTCTGACTGCGAGGTAGGGGTGCAGGACTCTGTGGCTTCCCCAGGACCCCGCCTGGGTGGGCTCGCTGTGGGAAGCACACGGAGGGGCAGAGGATGCTGAATACTCCAAGGAGAGACCCAGGAGGTGAAGACGTGTGAGCTTCTTGCCCTGAACAAGTCTGCTCCAAGGGAGAGGAGGCTCCCCAAAGTCCTGACTGGCTTTGTGGGGAGCAGTTCCGGAGCATTGCCCGGTGACTCCGTGACACCAGGTGATCAGGGGCGTTGCATGGAGACTGGGATAACTGGCCCCACTGGACTCTGGCACTGCATCTCCGGAGCCAGAAATCTGCTCCATGTATCCCTGTCACTCCACTGCCCCCAAAGAGCTCCGTGCAACCTCACGCCTTTTCTTACTCAGCTAGCCTGGCCCAGTAACTCCACACTGACCTGCCAGAAACTACACAGGCCTCTGAGGGTTTGGCTATTTATCCACAGCTGATCGAATGTTCCTGCAGGACATGAGGCCACTGCATGAGCAGAGGGGAGAGGAGGCCTGTTCCGAGGAGTCCCTGAACTCGGGATCTTCTAATAAGCACTTGGCTTCTGTCACGTGCTCCAGGTCCACCAGGGCCAAGCACGCCGGCTGTGCTGTGGAATGGGCTGCAAATGTCTGTTCAGGCAGATGTCCTGCATGTGAGGCTGGGCGCTTGCTGCCATGTTAAACATTCCCGGCACGTGCGGCTGAGATAGGAGCTGGCATTCCTTCGATGGCCAGGGGCTAGCTCTGATGCCCAGCCAGCAGCCATGGGGCTGACAGTAGCAGTGCTGAGCCATGCTGGGCAGGACTGGCCTCTCCCTGCTAGGCCTGAGTCCCGAGTGATGGGCCTTCCCCACAGCCTGGAATGTCTCACTCTGAGGAAGCTTTCCCTGGCTCTCAGCTGAAGGTTCATGTTGTTTCACCCCATCTCTGCTCGGTGCACTCCCTCTTCCCCGCCACTAACTCCTGCTCCTGCCTGGTGCTTGTGCTGCAGCAGCTCTCCGAGGAGCAGACTCAGCATCCGCCACAGCGTAAGAGGAACACTTTGCCCTTCCAGCTGAGGGGTGCAGAGCGAACTCAGCCTCCCAGCGCCCCGGGAGCAATACAGCCCCAGGGCGCAGATGAAGAACATTTGCAAAAGTGCCCTGCTGTCTTAGGAGCCGATGTCCCATTTGACAACTAACCTGGCATCGGACCCTCTCTGAGTCAATGGGCCGTAGTCGCTTTGACAGTGTTACCCTAAGCAACCTGCCCCAGGCCACGGCAGCAGCCTCTCGCCTTGGGATCCCGGGGAGATCACATGAGAAAGGAGGGTCTCAGCCAGGTCCCTCACGTTGCAAACACCACCACGCTACGGGCACAGCTGGCACTCTGTGCCCAGCCCAGGATTGTGCCCTCACAGAGCTGCGTGGCAGAGGCTTACACAGCACAGTTGGAGAGTCTGCATCCAGGCAGAAGCAAGTGCCGGAGATCCGAGGCCCCTTGGCCTGCGGTGCAGGCAGCATGGTAAGAAAGGGGCAGATACTCACAGAAGCCTCCTTCGTTCTCTCCTCCGCCGCTGCCACCCTGGCCACCTTGGAGATGATGGGGGACACGTTGGTGGGGCCGTAGAGCTGGATTTTTGGCAGGCAGTTCTGGTAGGATTCCACCACGCCCTGAATTCCTAGTGGGGGACATCAAATCGGGTGACGAGCCGCCCGGCCCAGCAATTCCACGGCCCAGGGCCGCTAACCTCTCCCTGCCCATCCGCTGTGAGGACACTAATGAGGCAGGTCCAGGCCCCACTGCCCGGCTCCACCCACGTGCCCAGCAGACAGGCTGCCAGGATTCAGCCATTCCTCGTGGGGCGCTGACAGTGGTCAGCGAGGGGGCCCAGGAAGCCTCGGGAGGAGGGCCCCGGATTGGAGCATGGTCCGTTTCCAGCGCAGAGGCCATGACTTGCTGGGAAGGAGGGGAAGCGTCCGTGCTCAGCAGCCAGAGAGGGGGTGGGAGCAGGGCCGTCGGGGGCAGCTGCACTCGGGCCCGCAAACCCCCCTCACACACACTCCCAGCAGCGAGGGCTAGATGGGGTGAGGCCTGGCTGCCCCCGGGACCCTGGCATGGCGTTCAGCAGCCTGGCTCTCACTCTGCTGCCAGCCTCTTACCTTCACACTCGTCATCATCCGGATTGAAGTTGATGGCGAAATCATGGGAAACCTACCAGAGAGCAGAGAATGAAGGGGGGGGGGGCTCCTGGCCCTTCATGACCCCCCACTGCCCCTTTCTGTGCAGCGAGGGCACGTCTCTAGCCCTGCCTCTCGCCTCCCCGGCTGGACTCTGGCTAAAGGGCAAACAACGCAGGGGCTGTTCCTGCCTCCTCGTGCGAAGCCCTCGCACTGCTCGGCCTCAGCCCTCCCCGGCACATGCTCTGGAGACCACACTTAGTCCTGTCATTTCTCTGGGGGTCTTTGTCTGCTCTGCTCTATAGAAATGGCAGGTGCCGTCGACGTGATGTGACGTGACGTGTCCTGTCAGGGCTGCGCGCTGCTCCCCGGGACGGAGCCCACTCGGCAGCGCCAGCGAGAGGGAGGCCTGCCCAACCGAATCCATCCAAAACCCTCCACGCCCTGAACAGGGGGAATCAAGGCAGGTGAGCTGGGAGCAGCTGAGGCAAGCAGGAGCTGCCCAGCCCGGCCTGCCAACATCACAGCCCCGGACAGGAGCATCCCCTCCCCCTGCTCCTCAGTCCATCACCTCCCCTACCCCCACTCCTCAGCCCCCCTATAGCCTCTCCTGTATCTCAGCCCCTGTAGCCTCCTCCGCCCTACGCTCCTCAGCCCCCGTAACCTCCCCGGCCCCCACCATGCTGCTCCTCAACTCCCCCCCGCAGTCCTGTTTCTTACCCTGCAGGGGTCTTACCTCGTACTTGGGCGGGATCCTTGCACCAAACCCTAAGGCGGAGAATTTCTTATCGCTGGAAGGAAGCAGAAGTCAGATGCTGCTCCAGTGCCCCAGCACCCAAAGCGCCCCCATGCCTCATAAAGGGATCTCCAGGGAGTGAGGGGCCCAGACAGGGCACAATGAACCCTGACGCAGAGCCTCCAGTCGGCAACACCAGCCCCTCCCCGCTCAGCGTCTGCAACAGAGCCCTCTGCCCCAGGAGCCCCCCGGAACGGACCAGTACCATGGTAAAGTGCAGGGACTCCTGCCAGGCCCCGGCCCCACCTGGCATGGGGGTGCCCGGGGAGCACTCCGTGTATTGCCGCCCTCTCCTGCACTGGGAGGGGCCTATCCCAGCCAGCTCCCAGCAGTGGAAGGGCTTGGCAGCTGAGGAGTCGGCCAAGCTGGGGCACTTCTCGTTGGGGCAGCAGGGGGGTGGGCAGCTTTGGGGGTGTCTGGGGCCTTGTCATTTCTGTGTGGCAGAGCCTACAAAAACCCAGAGAGGAAGACCTGGCCCAGACGCAGCTGGGCTGCTGTGTGTGTATGTGTGTGTGTGTTACAGAGTGGGGGGAGTCAGGACCCAGCACCCCCCACCTTTTTGATTTACTGTGACTTTTAGCCAGCCAGTAAAACAGAAGGTTTATTAGACGACAGGAACACAGTCCAAGCAGGGCTTGTAGGTGTCACAGAGTGTGGGGGAGTCCGGCCCTGCACCCCTCTTCCTGGGACCCACAGTGACTCTCAGCCAGCCAGTAAAACAGAAGATTTATTGGACAACAGGAACACAGGTTACAGCAGAGCTTGCAGGCACAGTCAGGACCCCTCCACTGAGTCCTTCTGGGCTTTCAGGGTGCTTGGATCCTAGCTAGGATACCCTGAATTCCGCCCACACAGCCCCAAGCCCAAACGCAAACTGCTTCCCTCCTGCCACCCCCTTCCTTTGTCCCCTTCCCGGGCAAAGGTGTTGACCTTTCCCCTCCCTTACCTAGCTCAGGTTACAGGCCCTGGCATCGTCCATCCCCTAAAGTCCTCCTCTGCTCTCCCACTCCCCACACAGACAGTCCCTACTGCATCACAGTAGGTACAACCAGGACCCCTTAGCCAGGTTTTTTTGGCGGGGGGGGGGTCGCCCAGCAGGCCAGTGGACATGGGGGGCTCCTGTGGGCATGCAGCAGCTGAGAGAGCAGGGCCCAACAGGTGGGAGCCTAGGCAGCCAGCTCTGAACTCCTGTATTCCCCAGAGGGGCTGGGCAGGCTGGCGGGGATGTTCGCCAGACAGGCCAGGCACAGACAGAGCCCAGGGCCGTCTCACCTGTCGTAGTCCTGGCAAATCTCTCCCACTGCCACCAGTGCCTTCAGGTACTCGTTGGGCTGGTAGGGGTTGATGTAGTGTAGAGAGCAGCTGTTCCGGGGGTCCCCGTTCGACGCTGTGAAATCAATAGCCACCTGGGATCGGAAGGCAGGCGGTCAGCAGAGCCAGCCCTGGACTCACGAAGCAGGTAGGTGGAAGTATCCAGCAGTAAAAGGCTTTTTAAACCCACCTTTGCTAACCGCCCCCCCCCCCAACATCCTCCCGGCACCTCCTCGCTCATGGACGTTAGCCCAGTGTGCACCATGGTTTGCAATAAGGGCTGGGGGTGATGCCACATGCGAGGTGGCACCGGCGACAGAGCAGGTGTCAAGAGCAGCGGGGAGGAGTTTTCTAGAAGTTCCTGCAAACTTCTTTCATTGCTGCTCGGAAGGGACAGGCGGCCAGCAGGGCTGAGCTAAGCCCGCCGGCGTTTCTGCTCTGCCGTTCCCCTTCAAGCCATGTCATGGAGTGATGTGACATGATGTCTCACAACATGACAGGCCTTGCTCCCAGGACCAACCATGGCTCTCGGCTTGTCTCATGCTGAGGAGCAGAGCCAAGCAGTCTGCTTCCCGCATGTTGCGGGTCTGACTCATTCTGAGAAGAAGATGCTTTTGCAAAATGCAGTCTGGAGGCTGGTTGTTTTTTCATTTTTAATGAGGAATCTGTGCAAAGTACCAGCAAAGGTCTAACAGCAGGGAATGCAAAACGCTAAGGAGCGGAGGGAAGGAACCTGGCTCATGTCCAGCACCAGAGTGTGACAGAGACTCAGGTGCAAAGCCAAGGAAGGAAGATGTTTTCAGGGACTGATATGCATTTGCATGTGCAAAAAACTATGCACACCCATGTGCTTAACTTACATGTGCAGTTGTACGCACAACTCAGCTAGCTGCAAGTGCAGTAGGTGGTTTAAATGCACAACTACCCAGCTGTGTGTGCATGTGCAATTCTTGCACATCCCAGGCCCCTACAGTCTGCAGGGAAAGAAGCTCACTAGTTTGTGTTTTAATTAATAGGACTGGAGTACGACAAAGAAAACTGCACCATGACTGGCTCTGAGGTGTCAGTAGCCCTTGAGAAGCCACTTAAAGCCTTACTGGACTCAGAGAGTTAAACAGTGCATCTGCATCCCGCCTTTCTCTAGCAAACTGAATCTCGAGGGGGAAAGAAACCTGCCCCAGGGTCCAAGCAGGGGCTCCGGACTGCTGCTGGCTGCACTAGGTATGTCCAGTTCGAGCTCACCTCCTGCATGGCTGATTGTGGAGACTACGCCCTGAAGGTCTGGGGATCTCACTGAGGTGCTAATGGATGACTATGGCCAAGCAGGAGCAGTACCGACTGCTGAGCCAGCAGTTAAACAGCATGGGGCAGGTTCACTGGTCCGTTCTGGCTGTATTGTCCCAGTCCAGCCAGGGAAGCAGCTGTAAAATCAGCCACGCTAGCCAGTTCATCAGGGTTTACGGCTGCTGTGTACATGAGGCCGCGTGCTTTTCTTGTTAATCATGTAACACTGCGCTGTCCCTCCGAGGCAGCACACAGCGAGCAGGGCTGGTGCAAGGATGTTTCGCACCCTAGGCAAAACTTCCACCTTAGCGCCCCCCCGCCCCCGCAGCAGCTCCTCCTCCCCCGCCCTGAGGCACCCCTTTGCAGCAGCTCCCCACCCTCTGCCCTGAGGCACCCCTCCCACCCCAGCTCACCCCTGCTCCGTGCACAAGCACCAGCATCCTGAGCAGGCCGTGGCTGCTTCACTTCTCCTGCCTCTCAGGCTTGTGGTGCCTAAGCTGACTAGTGCCGCAAGCCTGGAAGGCAGAAGTGAAGCAGCCACGGCGTGCTCGGGGAGGAGGCAGGGCAGGGCTAAGCTGGGGTGGGGAGTTCCCGTGCATGCCCCACCCCTCCCCTTGCTGCAGGCGGCCCTCCCTGCGCTCCCCTGCCCCAGCTCCCTCTGCCTAAATGCCAGCGGCGACTGTCGCTGCTGAAGAAAATGGCGCCCCCCAAATCCCAGCGCCCTAGGCGACCACCTAGGTCACCTAAATGGTTGCACCGGCCCTGACAGCGAGGCAGAGAGACAGGAGCCGTGCTACAGAGCCACGCATCTGCAGGGCTGAGAGCTTGGGGAACCACATATTTCTCTTTAGGCATGAAGCTACAAGCCCTTCCAAATGCTCCTGCTGGGGGCCCTGTAACAGCAGGGCATGGCCGAGGAGCAGCTCGTCAGCCCACTTTGCCGTTCATTTCCTTACGGGTGGAACGACCCTGTGCTGATACAGGGTGCGGGATGGACAGGCCAGGAAGCCTAATGATCCCGATACTGGCAGAGGGAAGCTTGTGCTCTGTGCCCACGAAGCCCTTGGCCCCTCTGTGTGCCATGGAGATCTTCCCCCCAGGAACCAGACAGCGACCCACCAAACACGTGTCCCATAGGCCGCTAAGCAGCCTCCTGAACTAGTGCCCCATGGAATGCCCTATGCCTGATCTCCAGCCTCCTGCCTCATCCGCTCCCCGGGATGGGCCTGAGCAGGATCAGCTCCTGTGCAAAGTTCTAACACTTCTGTCCTGGGACCCAGGACAAAGTTTGCTCCGGGCTCACTGCTCATCCCGCCATCCCCGCTGGGGAGGCCTTGCCAGCGGAGGGACAGGGCGTGCTCCTTACCGTGAAGTGGATCTGGCATCCGCCCATGATGTAATCCAGGAAGGAGTAGACCCTGTGGAGCTTCCAAACAAAGGCCGTGTTAGGCAGCCCCTGACAGCACAGCCCAGAGCTCTTCTGGCTTGCTGGCTGTCCTTTCCCGGCAGCGATCCAGGCACAAGCAGCCCGGAAGGACAGACACGAGCAGAGCATTCTGCACTGCTAACAGCTCAATTGCCTGCCAGACAGCATGGGGACACAGCAGCCGCCCGCCGGACGCTGGGAGCCAAGGAGGCTGTTGCAAGGGGAGGGATATGGATACAGCAAGACATGTGTGTCAGTGTCCCCGAGCCAGGACAGAGCTCTTCTTGTCACTGCTCCTTTACCAAACAGCCTCAGAGGGGGAATATGTCCTGCAGGCTTGTCCGACCAGGCCCCTGTCCCAGAGTACAAAGGCGCTTTCGCCTCCTGCTAGCCCCTCTGGCATCGAGGTGCCAGGACAGCCGAGGGGCACTGAGTCACCCTTGGCACTGGGCTGCTTCCCTTGGGGTCACCACAGGGTGCTGCAATTCAGGGCACAAGGGCTGATGTGAGAGCTCCTGGAAACGCCAAGGGCAGGTTCAGCCCGGCTCCTGTCTCACCTTCAGATCCAGTAAGATGACCACGCCTGAGTTCTTGTAATTTCGTTTCTTGATTTTGTACTTTGGGTTCATGCAGTCCCACTGCACCTTGGAGCACAACAGAGAGAGAGCAGGGGAGATCTGTGATTTGCGGACGAGCAGCCCTGGAGCTCAGCCAGACGTGCCAAGCACCACAACAACACGCAGCACCCCCGGGCATCCCTGCAGTGACGTGCCCCACCGGTCCTGGCCTACAGCTTCCGGCAGCGCTGCACACACACACGAGTCACACACCCAGACTGTGCACCCGGCAAACAGCGAACCCCAGAGCTAGGCAGACAAGGGGAAATCTGTGTCACAAAACAGCTCAAAAACATCCCGGAACATTTCAGGGGGTTGGTCTGATAGTTTGAGGATTTTGCCTTTTCTCATTTTAAACGTCAAGGAAGGGGGAGAAGAGAGGGAAAAAACAAAGACCACAAAACAAACGCAACCCATTTTTGTTTTAGTTTTCCTAGATTCCCACCTCCTTCCCCCAAAAAAATGGAAAAATGTGAAACCACCGTGTTAGGGACAATTGTTGAAAGTCGGCTAATTTCAGGGAAAAAGTTTTGCCCCAACATGTGACCAACTCAGGCAAATACCCAGCACACACACGGAAAGGGCTTTGACACGGAACGGCCGAGTCACCTCACGTCACCAGCAGCCAGCCCACCTGGAGACCCACGTGCGTAGGGTCCCCCCCCCCCCCGCAACAAACCTTGTTCTCCCCACTCGCTTTCTGCATTTCCTCAAACGTGGTGTAAAACTCTCCGATGAAGTCGTGTTTTCCCCGGGAGTCGTAGTCCCAGACGACACACTGTAAGGAGAGGAGCTCAGCTCAGCTAGAGGGTCCCACCTCATTCACCCCCTCTCTAGGGAGGGGCCTTTCCCAGCCCCCAGCATCCCCCCCACACTCACCTTGGACCCTCGCCGTGGATATGCACCCAGCCCTGACTGTGCATGCAGCATGGTGTCCTTCTTCCAGCCCTGAGCTATATAGACACTTCAGAGGAAGGGCCCAATGCCCCTGGACAGCTATGTAAGCACACGAGGGGGGTACTTACCCTTCTTGGGGGCCAGGTCAGGCTCTGAAGCAGGAGGACTGAAGGCCCTGGTCATGTGTCTGTGCGTTTGTGAGGGTAGCCTCTACAGTGACACTAACACATGGGTGTCCTGTGGCAGTGAGTTCCACAGGCCAAGCCTATGTTGCATCAGGATGCATTTCCTCTGATACATTGTTGCCTTTGACCCTGGGGGCAGGTTGCACTGTGATGGGGCCAGACCCCCTTGCAGGAGTCTCGGTGAAGTGGCCCCTTTCAGCTCCCCCGAGGGCGGTGGCTACTCAGGGCTTCCCCCCTTCCCTTCCTCACCCTCAGCTTCCTCATCTCCTCGCAGCTGCACAGCGAGTTCAGCGAGACCTTGAACGGCTCCCAGACAGGGCTCAGGTTGTTCTTGACCACCTGTAAACACAAGAGGGTAGTGGGAACGTGCTGCATACGGCCTGTTGGGGCACCCCGGGTGATGAGCAGGGTGCCCGCCGGGCTTTGATCTGCCAGAGGCCCAATGGGCTTTGCAAACAGCCCTGAGTGGCCCTTGCCCTCCACCAACTCCTGTGGGCTGAGGCACAGGGAGGGAAGGACCCTGCCCAGGGTCATGCAGGATCCAGGCAGTCCCATGCCCAGCCCTGTGCTCTAGCTGGCACAGAGTCCCCGGGTGATGCTCTGGAACTGCTCCCCACAACGCCAGGCAGGCCCTTGGGGAGCCTCCTCTCCCTCAGAGCAGACTGTCCTCAGGGCAAGAAGCTCACACGGCTTCACCTCCTGGATCTCTCCTTGGAGCATTCAGCATCCTCTGCCCCTCCGGGTGCTTCCCACAGTGAGCTCACCCCAGCGGGGTCCTGGGGAAGCCACCGGGTCCTGCATCCCCACTTTGCAGTCAGACGTGACTCTCGGCCAGCCAGTAAAACAGAGGTTTATTTAGACGACAGGAACACAGTCCAAAACAGGTCTTGCCGGTACAGACAACAGGACCCCCTTTAGTTAGGTCCATCTGGGGCCCCCAGGGAGGTCACAGCCCCTTTGGGGCACCCCTCTCCATTTCCCAGCCAGCTCCAAACTGACACTCCCCCCAGCCTCTCACTCAGCCTCCCCCAGGTTCCTCCCCCAGCCTTTGTGTCCTTTGTTCAGTGTCCCCGGCAGAGGTGTTACCTGGCCTCCAACCCCCTCCTGGTTCTCAGGTTACATGCTCAGGTATCCTCCCTTCCCTAGTGCAGCCATCCCAGCCCAACTCCCCTGCAACCTCCCCAGGTCAATACTCCCCTCTCAGCATTCACATAACACAGCACGAACATTCCCATTTCGTCACACTAGCCCCTAGCCTGCGCTCCGGCAGGGGGAGGTGCCAGGCAGCCATGTCCTAGACAAGAGACTCCCTGGAGCAGCATCTATTGCCCCTCTCGCCTCTGTCTCTCCCCTCCCTGCAGGCTCCCACCAGGAAGGGAATGGCAGGGCCCAGGTGGCTGGTGGGCCGGACAGCACCTGACAGCGTAACAGCTCTGCTAGGTGCCTAATCCTCCTAGGCCCCCCGTCAGGGAGGCATGAGCAGAGCAGCAACAGGCACTTCCATGGTGCGCTGCCAGCACAGGGAGCAGCAGGGGCGGGGGCGGGGGCCGTCATTCATCCCCTCCCTTCCCAGGCAGAGCCCATTACAGCTCTGGGGGCCCTGCTCTGCCAGGGGAGAGGAGCAGGCAGGGGAGGATCCTCTGGCAGCATGGAGCCACGGGGAGCTTTCCAGGCATGGCGCTCTCCCCCTCCGCTGCCCGTCCTCTCCTGCGGGGGGAGCTGCCTGGGGTTGACAAGCACCTCCTGCTGGGGCTGGAGCTGGGGGCACGGGGCGAGGGCTCCAGCGTCCCCACCAGCCCCTTCTCTGCACCCCATCACCCCATCCCCCCAGCCCCTCCTCCACCCCACTCCCATCCCTTTCACCCCCACTTCCATCACTGCCCACCCTTGTCTCCATTCCCTTCCCCCTGGGTGGCAGCGGGGGCTCCTTGGAGGTTCTGCCACGGCGGGGACCCACCTCAGTGCGATACACCAGCTGCTCGCTCCTGTCGTCGTTGATCCGGTAGAGCTCCAGGAAAGGATCCGACTTGCTGAAGAGATCCTGCCAGGGGGTGGTCAGGGAGGCACGGTGAGCTCCATGGCTGGTGCTGCCCTCCCGCTCTGGGCAGAGCCAGCAGGGGGACAGCTCTGCCAGTCAGAGCAGCAGGACCAACCTCCGGACCATCTCCCCCAATACCCCCTAGACAGGGGACAAGCCGCCGGACCAGCCCTGCCCAGGATGGGGGCTCTGAGCACCCAGGGGCCACTGTGCCAACACTCCACACTCCCTCGCCCCTGCCATGGCCATGCTGGGCTCCTTCCCTGCCCCTGCTTGGTGCCCACTCTGGCCCTGGCCCCTGCCTGTGGCTCCTGCAGTCTCACTCTTTTGCCCAGCCAGCCTCTCTTGTGCTGTGCCCGCAGCAGCCTGCCCCAGTGACTCCCAGCCCTTGGCTATCACTGAACTGCCTCCCAGCATCCCTGCCAGCCCGTGCTTTCCCAAGGGGCTCCGGAGAGCGGGGCTGGGAGAGGGAGATCTTTCACCCCAGCAGGTGGGGGGAGCCCTTTGGACAGCTGGGTGCAGTGAGCTGGGTGGGGCTCGATTAGGACAGGGGCACCAGCACAACCCCCCCATCTCAGAGGGCAGGCTCAGCGGAGGGACAGAGCTCCATGTGTCCCGTCGCTGGGCAGGGCCATGGCTCGCTGACCAGGCTGCTGTGGGGTGAGCTGGCCTGGCTGCCATGGGCGACTCTAGACATTTCGCCACCCCAAGCACGGCGGCATGCCACGGGGGGTGCTCTGCCGGTTGCCGCTCCCGCGGCTCCGGTGGACCTCCCGCAGGCACACCTGTGGGAGGTCCACCAGAGCCACGGGACAAGCGGACCCTCCGCAGGCATGCCGCCAAAAGCTGGCTGCCTGTCACCCTCCGGGCGACTGGCTGAGCACCCCCCGCGGCATGCTGCCCCAAGTACGCACTTGGTGTGCAGGGACCTGGAGCCGCCCCTGCTGGCCGCTCCCATTGCGTGCTTTGCCAGGGGCAGCTCCAGCCTCCCCCAGCAGCACGCAAGCATTGGAAAGGTGCCGGAGGAGCGCCGGGGCCAGTTGGCAGCCACGGCTCCCAGCTCTCAGCAAATAACCACACTGGCTCCTCCATGCGGCCATTCCCAGGCTGCACCCCGCCCGATCCAGGGGGCTGGGGGCACCGTGGACTCAGCAAAGGCAGAGTGGAGTCTCTCGGCCACCCCCAGCGGTAGGCGAAGGTACCTTGTCATCCAGCTTCTTGGCCCGGAACGCCAGCTCCACGTAGCCATTGTTGCCAGAAATCTCTTCTGACAGCACCTGAGGGGAGAGCACCAAGGGACCCTCAGAGACAGGCAGCTGGTCAAAAGCCATTGTGCACATGCCACACGCCAGGCCAGGTGGCAGGGCCCGGAGAGGCCGTTGTGCACATGCCACATGCTAGGCCAGGTGGCATGGCCTGGAGAGGCAGCAGGGGCCAGGGGCCGCCATCCCAGCACACTCTTTAGTATGTTCTCCTTCACGTTCAAAGAGCACAATTCCTGCGCTGCACGGAGCAGGTGTCCCAGCAACACCCATACACCAGCTAGCGGGGCTGGACTCTGGGGAATGAATGTGGATTCCCCACTAT
The DNA here is from genome assembly GCF_007399415.2 of Gopherus evgoodei. Taxonomy (NCBI): domain Eukaryota; kingdom Metazoa; phylum Chordata; order Testudines; family Testudinidae; genus Gopherus; species Gopherus evgoodei. The sequence continues at coordinate 40,623,423 of NC_044333.1, read as the reverse complement.
GGGCAGGAGCCAGGGACCAGTGATGAGAACCTGGGTTCTCCTGGGGAGATGGCGGGGGCAGATCAGGGCTAGTCTGCATAGGGTGGGACGGGCTGGGGGGCAGGAGGAGACGGGCAATGGGAGTTTGGCCCTTACAGCAGTAGGATCTTCAGCACAAACCTAGCTGGTTGTGAGCCATACCAGAGCCCCAGAGGATGTGGCAGGACCCCTCTCTGGGGCAGACGGGGGGACAGCAGCATTAGAAATACAAAGAGGAGCTCCGGGCTGGGGGCAGCAGAGCACCACGCAGCTCTCTAGAGACAGCTCCTGCCCACAGAGTGCCAAGCTCCAGAGCCCGTCAGATGGGTACATGTGCTCAAGGGTTTCCTGGCAGAGCCGTGTGGCACTGAGGCAGCCAGAGCAGGGCACGGGGTGGCTCTGGGGTCTGCCCCTTCCTGTCCTTTTCCAAATGGAATGGTCCAAGCAGGCCCAGCCAAACGTGTTCCCCCCTCCCTGCAGGCTGCATGAGCAGCAGGACTGCTAGGAAGTGCAGAGCTGGAGCCAGCCTGGAGGCACAGGCCGGGCTGACCGCACTCACCGTGATGGTGGACTTGCCGGCGTACTTCCCGTACTTAAGAAACAGCGGCTTGGTCACCCGCTTCTGGGCCACGATCTGGAAGGGAAGATGATGGCATGAGTCGGGGAGGAGGGAGCCATGGGCCCATGCAATGCGCTGGAGATGGGGGCAGGGGACCCATGGGCCCACAGGGGAGATGGTGGCACTGGAGTCGCGCTGGAGCATGAGCAGCCATGCTGTGGGAGTCATCTCAGGAGAGGACTCAGGGGACACGGCGCATAAGTCACTCGGGGGACATTGGCGCGAGTCATGCTGAGGCACGAGTCATCCTGGAGGACGTCAGCATGGGGGCCAGTGAACCCCTGCGGATGGAACCAGCGCTGGGCCAAACCTGTGTCACACGCTGAGCTCCCCCAGCGATTCCCAAGCTGCAGGCGGAGGGCCTGGGGCTGCCAGGCTGTGGTTTCATGCACAGTGCTTGGCCTTTACTGACAGTCAGTGCTCAGATGTGCCAAGCAGCAGCACTTCCTGACAGCGTGGAAATCGCTCCCTTCTCCAGGAGCTGGGAACCACCCCTGCTACGTCAAGTTCTCCCCGGCCCTGGCCACGTTAACCCGCAGCATCGTCCCTCCGCTTTCCTCTCAGCCCTGGGGACTTCCAGTCCCACTAGCAATGACATTATAGACTATGTGGGGCTTCCCCAGCCCTGGGAGGTCAGCGCACAACGGATCCAATGCCAGCCCGTCCTCAGCCAGGAGTGTTCAGAACTCCCACACCTAGGCCATGCCGCTGATTGCAATGATGACATTCTGCAATGTGCAAATATGGTGGCAATACGTTCCTGGCACCGCTAAGCCCTTCTGCCAGCCACCCTGAGCCACCTTCCCAGGCCAGGAACAGAGCAGCCCCGTGCCCGGGAGCAGTGAATGGTCGAATGGCAGGATTTCCTCCCTAGGAAACACCGCAGCCCTGCTGGGCCACAGGCTGGGGACGGGCGAGAGGAGCGGCTCCCAGGGGGCAGCAAGGGCAAGTACCTGGCCCACGGTGCACTCCATGCCCCCCAGGAAGTCATCATCGTGTGTCCCGAGGCTGGAGTGCCCATGACTGTCGTACACCTCAAACCGCAGCTTCTGCACTTCCTCGAAGTAATAGTCCACTGTGAAGACCTTGGAGAAGACGGGGTGCAGGTTGCTCTTGATGATCTCGCTCCTGTCCACCTGGAGGCAAGAGGAGACTCAGGGTCCAGCCCAGCAGCCCTGGAGACTGAGGGCCTCTCCTGGCCCACCCAGCTGCCACTGCAACAGCAGTGCAAGCTCCCCCCTCGCCTCACCTCACAGAGTGCCACCCCCCACCCACAGGGCTGGGGCGCCGTCTCCAGCCCCGAGCCTTTGCGCGGAGACTGTCAGCTGGTGCCAACTGGCATGGTGGACTCAGAGATGCAGCCCCCCAGTCCCAGTGGGAGACCACTGCCTCTTTTCAGCCACAAGGCAGGGCCCGCAGGGCCTAGAGCCCTGTACTGTGGCGGGCAGGGTTCTGCACAGCTCCAGGGCTCTGGCGCGTCGGAGAAGATGGCCCCATTACCAGCAGGAGGAGGGTTTCCCCAGCTGCCAGCGCCACAAACTCCCCCTGGGCATGGAGAGTCCATGGAGCTCCCCGCCCACACCACCACCTCTTGAGGGCCCTATGCCAGGCGGTTGGGGAGGGTGGGGCAGTGGGGGGCACTATTCTGCCCTTTGTAATGTCCAAAGAGAAGCATTTTTTTTCCACCGCCTCTTCCCGGCAGATGAACAGTGACTGGTTCTTCACGTGTCAGACCTGGATGGCACCTAGCTGAACCCAGTCCCTGTCAATGGTCAGGACCTGCAGCCCCTTCCACTCCCAGTGCCCCAAATCGGCGCTTGGCACTGTGTGGGCACGGCTCTGACAAGGGGCTTTGTTCTTTAACTGCTGCCGAAAACACGACAGGGGGAGCAAGGCTTGAAAAGGTAGGTTTTTGTAGGGTCTACACAAATAGCCATTTTAAAAACATGTCTCAGTTTTCGAGCGGCAGAATTCTTGGAAATGCCCAGCACCGAGGGCTTTTCCCCTTCACAGGTCCCAAGTTCTACATTTATTTTTAATGCAGTTCTAAAAACAATTTGAACATAGCTCAAAACACAGGAGCCAAATCAAACCTTCGTCTCCGTCCCTCCTGCAGGAACAAACCCAGCATTTGTGTGAACTGCCATGAAGTAAACCCAAGAGCGCTCACACTGAGAGAGGGATAAACTCTAGGCTGCTGCTTTCTCTTGCTGCTCCCATGTCCCTGGCTTGGCGGCAGCTGAGCCTTGCCCCGCTGTCCCCTCTGACAGGCAAGTTGCTTCACACCGTGAGGCTTTGCCATCCCCCTCCCAGGAAGCCAGAGCAGGGCCCATGCCCGGCCAAGTTACTAGCCACCTCGTGATCTCAGCAGCTTCAGAATCCCAGAAACTTGCACTTTTAAGGAAACTGAATAAAACGTCTCAAACCACCCTGAACACAGACTCGTTAGTGTGGGGAATGCAGATGAGATGCTAATGAGCTACTCGATTGTCAATGACTGGGAAGCGAGAGCTGCGTGTGTGGCCAATTCGCTTCTCAGGACCAGCCCTGGGGCTATGCAGGTGGCTCTGGGTACTGAGCACTAGGGGCACTGGAGGGTATTGTCCCCTCCCCTCTCCAGTCTCTGGCTCCCACAGACACCCATCCATCCCCTGCAGCGATAACCAGAGAGCTGCCCACCGAGGGGCCATGCCCGCTGTTCTCTCTGGGGCAGCACCTCCTCCAAGCGACGGCCATGGCAGCTTTTGCCACCCTCTCCTGGAAGCTGGAACCGGGCCCACGCCCCCTCTGAGTTATAACCACCCAGGGTGTCAGGTAGCTGGTGGGGAGCACCCCATGTTATGGGCGAGAGAGGCGCTCATTCCCTCTGCCTTGCGGGCTAGCCCCAGGGCACTTGCCCATTACATGGGCAGAGAGGGAGCACCCGGTTCTCCGGGCGCTCAGGCCCACCCAATCAAATGGGATCAGCCCTGTGCATGGAAATGGGCCAAGTACTGGGTCAGGAACTGCAGAGAAGGGACCCTCGGAAGCTGTGGGGAGAGAGAACAGGATTCCCCAAGAGGAGTGAGCCCTCCCCAGGGGAAAGGGGTTCCCTGCCCCCTTGCTCTCTGCTTGTATCATCGTCTTTTCCCCGGGCAGAGGCCCCACCAGCAGCCCTGTCAGCACAGTGGTGGGGGGCAGATGAGGACCCTGCAAACACTGGAGGGCTGTGATCTGGATCCTCAGGCAACTCCCGGGGATGCTGGGCACAGCCAGCTTCCCCAGTAGGTGCTCTGGCATGAGTGAGCTGTGCCCAGCTGTCACCAATTTCAGCCGGGAAGAGTTCATGACTGGGACACTGGTAGTGGGACCAACCTTCCATTTGCTAGCCAGCCCTGGCTGCGGCCATGGGCTCTGAGCCGGAGTGGAAGGATGAACGCGGGATTTTGGACCCTTCGTGGATGTGCACAAAGCGAGGACGTGGAGGACTCAGGCCCCACTGCCAAGGCAGAGGCCATGGGGTCCGGGGTAGGAGTGGAGCTCAGCCATTGGAGGACTCTGCAGGGCTGGAGCCTTTTTTCTATTGGGATTATCAAGCTGCTGCCGCAAATCTCTGTGCCAGTGTCAGGCTGCTGAACAGACGCACACAATTTGACGGCTTAGCAGACTTAGCTGCAGCTTAAGGCCCTGGCTGCTGTTTGGCTGGGGCTCGGCTGCACTGCACGGAAACCAGCATGTTTTTATCCTTCCCTGCACTTGCTATGCATCTGGCACATCACCCCACCACTCAGCTGCCCCTGGCTGCCTCTCCTCATCACCTCTCATGCCTTTCAATGGAGCCTGGAGCTGGGAAATGCCTAGCCCATCACTAGTGCTTTTATTCAGCATGCAGATCCGTGTCTGCCAGGGACACCATGTGCAGATCTGTATCTGCTGAGGTACCCTGTGCAGATCTGTGTCTGCCTAGGGGCATTGTGTGCAGATCGTGCTACCCGGGGGCACTGCGTGCAGATCCAGTCTATCTGGGGGCACTGCGTGCAGATCTGCATCTGCCCGGGGGCATCGCGTGCAGATCCGCTTCTGCCTGGGGGCACTGTGGGTGGGGGTGGGGGTGAGAAATGTGACTGTAGCAATGACTAGTTTGAGGATTTAGAAGCATCTCACTGCATCCCAGACCACTAGCCAGGTGCCTTTGTCTTCCTCGGCTCCCACAGACGCTCGACATCTGGGCATGCCTGGGGAGAATCCCTGGGAGAATTGTTATCCAAACGGCTGATCCCCTGGGTATTCCTCATCCCTGCCACCCTGCAGGTCACCGCACAGCATAACCAACCACCTGTAGCATGGGGCACTCAACCATATACATACTGGCCACTGCCGGATGGGGCCGGAGTCACTGTCCGCAGATATAGAGCCGGTCAGCCTGAAGTGTGCAGTAGGGTCAGCGGCTGTTCTCTATGTCTCCGGACTGGACCAGCGCAAGTCTCAGAATCAGGTGCCAGTTAATATTATTGCTTGGGGAGCTCGGGAGGCCCCAGCCCTGGCACCGTTGTCCAGGGTGCTGTACAAGAAAGTGCAGAAGAGAAGAATGAGGAGGGATTTGATAGCTGCTTTTCAACTACCTGAAAGGGGGGAGTTCCAAAGAAGATGGATCTAGACTGTTCTCAGGTTCTCAGTGGTATGTGATGACAGAACAAGGAGCAATGGTCTCAAGTTGCAGTGGGGGAGGTCTAAGTTGGATATTAGGAAACACTATTTCACTAGGAGGGTGGTGAAGCACTGGAATGGGTTACCTAGGGAGGTGGTGGAATCTCCATCCTTAGAGGTTTTTTAAGCCCGGCTTGACAAAGCCCTGGCTGGGATGGTTTTAGTTGGGAATTGGTCCTGCTTTGGAGCGGGGGGTTGGACTAGATACCTCCTGAGGTCCCTTCCACCCCTGAGATTCCCTGATTCTATGAAAGAAAACAAAGCCAGGTCCGGTCCAGGGTGCTACTCTTCCAGGATTATACTAGACACAACAGGTGGCTAATCAGGACACGTGGGGGCAGAGGGCAGGTCACAGCCAACGTGGGGCGTTTGCATGGACACGAGGGGAACACTCTGACTCCCAAGCAGAGCTCTTGTCCCACAGAGGTGCTCAGATATTGATTGAAACGTTGCTGTTTCAAGATCGCTTTCCCTAGCCTGGCACAGGAAGGGAACCCACAGGGGTCAGGAGTGGGGAACCAGGGTAAATTCCACTTTATAGTTCAAGCCAGCTGGAAAGGCCTGGAGATGCTTTGCCAGCTGCAATGGGGGGCACCAGGGATGCCTACCAGGGATGGGCTCCAGCATGGGTATGGGCGAAAGTGTGCCCTTGCCCTCGATCCTCTACTCACTGTCAGTATAGACGGGGAACAGGATTCTCAAGAATCTGAACAGAGATTCCTATGAAGGGAAAAGCACCTGGTTCTGCTACGAAGTGGCAGCACAGCCCCGTGACCCCAGAGGAGGGAGAGACCAGAAGGGGTTAACAGAGGCTCCTTTGCAAAGCGCACCCCATTCATAAACTAAAGTAGCAGATTCCAACACAGAATCAAAGCACAGGAACCTCTACTCATTGCAGTCCAGTGCTCCAGCCCCTGCCAGGAGAGATCCTTGTGGTCTTGCCCTGCGGTATCCAGCGGGGAGAGGCTCTAAGATTAGCAGAGACCATGGCATCCCTTTCCGTACTGATTACACGGTTGTGCTTTCTGGTCAGTGCCTGGAACAGGGATTTCATCTGGGTTTCAATACGGCCGTTATCAAATCTCAGCTGTGTAGCAACTGATTTCTAGGAGCGTGTTTATCTCGCGAAATCTCAAAAAAGATTGTCTCACTAATGAGCTGGGATGATTAATTAGATGCAATAACAGTCCAGACTAATCTCATTGCATCGCGTTAGTACATTGGCAGGGCACTCAGCTCCCAGGGTTACACATGGGGGACTCCATGGAAAGTGGAACCCTGTCTGGACGTGGCGGCTGGAAATCCAGCTTCTCTTTCACGGCAGAGTCGGATGCCAGGTAAACGGGTGGGAACCAGGTGACCTTCTTGGGCCAGCGTGGCTGTCTGCTGTTGAGCATCAAGCTCAGCTTCTGAAGCCAGGAGCCATTGTCAGGTTGGACTCAGGAATCTGAAAAGTCCCAGTAGTTCTCCAGGGCGGTGGAAATGACCCAGCTCAGCACCTGTTTCCTACTGATTTTCTCGGCAATCAAAGTGCGAATGGCAGTTTTATGACACAGCGCAGAGCCAGCTCCAGAAAAGAAATGAGTCTCAATAATTGCTACTCAGGCACATTCCAGTGAAGTGCTCTGGGAAACAGGAGCCCAGTTCTGGGGGTTGTTTCACAGCATCCTGCCTAAAGCCCTTCCACTGCGTCAGCTGGATTCCTCACCTCTTGGTTTGAATCTGCTCTGTAGCACTGCCGTGGGCAGGGGCAGCCTGGGGCACGTTCCACCCGAGGCAGAGGCATGCCAGTCGCAGATAAAGTGGGGTGTCAGGGTGCCCCACCATGGCTTCATGACGGGCACCTCAGAAATACCATATGGAGACTGGATGTTATAATGAGTTCATAGCCACCTAGGCCTTCATCTTTGTCACTTTGCTGCATACTACAGCCACTCAGAACATTGGGAATGGAACTGACCTCCTCTCATTCCCAGCACCCAGGCCCCTCCCGCTAAAGGAAACTCCCCACTGGTCATTAGCAGTATTGTACCTATGACACATGCTGAGCAGGTCTGATTCCATCCATCAGAGGGCACCTGAATCTGTGAATGGGAATTAGAGCCATCACACAAAGCTGGAAAGTGGACACAACAGTCCCTCAGAAACACTCATTTTGTTTCCTTGTGACCCTGCAGCAGGGCACTGCCTGGCTGCTCTCGTCAGGTCTCAGGAGGCCAGATGGGGGTGTTCCTCACATCCAGCCGGGGTCGCCTTCCCCTATTGCTCTCCTGGTCCTGGCCTGGCATACGCCCTCCTGGTACCCTTGGGTGCTCAGGCGCTGCAGCTCACTAGCACCTCCACCCACCCGTCCTGAGGGGCAAGTTAATTTCTCCCTTTGAAAGCAAACTCCTGTTGCCTCTCCCAGGCCAGACGCCCCATTAGGCAGAGCTCTTGGCAGACAATCCAGGGAACCATCAGTGAGCTACAAAGGCGGCCAGAGAATCAGCAGTGCACACGTCCCCTGGCCGGGCCAACCCCACCCTGGCAGTTCCCACACACTGAACTGTGGCCCCACTGGCCCGGAGCGGACCCCCACCTGCGATGGTGCTGCACCTACAGAGTGACGTGGTGGCACCTTTGCTTCCTGTCCCCTGGCCCTGGGCTCCCCTGGGACTAGGTCAGGCCCCATGGCGGCTTAGAGCAGCCCCTGGGAGGGCTGCTCTCAGTCAGACCCACTGCAGTGGGTCCCAGAGGGTTATTCCAGTAGGTGGGAATAGCCAGAGCACTGCGGGGTTTAAGCACGGCCCCTTCTGGCCCTTGTCCCTCACCCACTGTCCCCGTGCCTCACATGCAGGGAGGGAAGCTGGGTGAGAGGGCCCCCTCCCTGGAAGACGGTGCCAAGAGCAGTGTCTGTGCCACACGCTGCAGGCCAGCAATGCCCTTGCTGCTCAGAGTCATGTGCCTGCGGGAGAGGGTGGCAGGAACCAAGGAAGCAACTGGGTCCTGGGGACGGGTTCCTGCAGCCTGGCTGTCCGAGAGGAGCAGCTGCGTTCATCAAGCCAGTGGGGAGGGGAGGAAAGAGATTCGGGAGAGGGAACAATGCTATCGCCATGGGGAACATCACTGCTCAGCTTGCAGTGCTGAGAAACCACTGCTCCAGTGCAGCTGACTCCTCCACGCCTTTCCCCCCAGCTTCCCGGGCATCCATCCCCAGCAGTGGGAGTCTCGTGGCCCATACTCAGCTGGAGCTGGCCTGCTCCCATGCCTTCCAGTGCAATTCAAGCAGGATCCAGCTGCAAAAATGAGTGCTGGGATTTACTGGCAGCTGCATGAACCCCCCGGGAATGCGGCACTGAGGACTGGAGCCCACAGCCCTGTGCAGTGCTCCTGCCGCACCCCATCGCCCACACCCCCGTGAAGTGCTCCTGCCGTGCCCCATCGCCCACACCCCTGTGCATACTCTCCACTCCATTATCCAAGTTATCAATGAAAATATTAAATGGTGCCAGACACAGGACTGACCCCTGCAGGATCCACTCCCAGTTTGAGAGTGAGCCAGTGAGAACTACTCTTTGAGTCCAATCTTTCAATTACTTGCACATCCACCTTCTTGTAATTTCATGTAGAGCACATTTCCCTTGTTTCCTTCTGAAAATGTCATGCAGAACGGTGTCAAAAGTCTAACTAAAATCAAGATCTATCACATCTACTATCATATCCCCCACATCCTGTAGGTCAATAACCCCGACAAAGAAGGAAATCAGGTTAGTTTGGCATGATCTGTTCTGAACAAATCCATGCTGTCTATTCTTTATAACCCTGTTCTTAAGCACCTATCCTCCAGGTGCTTCCAAACTGATTGCTTAATAATTTGTTCCAATATCATTCCAGGTATCAAGATTAGATTGACCAGCCTATAATACTCCAGGTCCTTTTTGTTCCCCTTTCTAAAGCTACATACTATGTTTGCCCTTCTCCTGTCCTCTGGGACCTTACCGATCCTCCATGAGTCCTTGTAGATAATTGGTAATGATTCTGAGATTGCTTCAGCTAGTTCCTCAAGTACTCTAAGGTGAATTTCATCAGACCCTGCCAAATTGAATCAATCTCACTTATCTAAATATCTGTTAACCTGTTCTTTCCCTATTTTGGCTTGCGTTCCCTCCTCCATGTTCTTAATATTAATTACGTTGAATATCTGGTCACCATTAACCTTTTTAGTGAAGACTGAAGCAAAGTAGGCAGCAAGTATCTCAGACTGCTTTATGTCATCAGTTATTAGCTCTCCTTCCCTGCTGAGTAGAGGACCTCCACTTTCCTTCGTCTTTCTCTTGCTCCTACGGTAGTTAAAGAAATGCTTTTGATTGCCTTTTATGTCCCTGGCTAAGTGTAACTCATTTTGTGCTGTAGCCTTTCTGACTGTTGTCCCTACATGCTGGTGCTGTTCTTTTGTGCTCCTCTCCTCCTTAGCAATGTGTCCATGTTTCTGCTTTTTGTAGGATCCTTTTCTGGTTTTCAGGTCATTCTAGAGCTCCTGACACAGCTACACTGGCCTCTTACGAATCCTCCTGTCTTTCCTTTGCACTGGGATAGTTTGAAGTTGGACCTTTAATATTGTCTCCTTGAGAAACTGCCAGCTCTCCTGATCATCTATATCCCTTAGATATTCTCCCCATGGGACCTCATCTACTAGGTCTCTGAGTTGCTTAAAGTGCGCTTTGTCCTTATTGTACTGCTCTCATGCCTTCCTTTCCTGAGGATCATAAAAACAACTATTTCATGGCCATTTTCACCCAAATTGCCTTCAGCTTTCGGATTCGCAGCCAACTCCCCCCATTGGTCAGAATCAATCCTAAAATGGCTGTGGCTCAGGTTACTTCTGCCACATTCTGGAACAAAAAGCGGTGCCCACCATATTCCATGAACTTACTGGGCATTTTTTGTTTTGTACTTTTTCAACCGCTAACACCAAACCACCTTCTTGAGCCAAAGACAATTAATCATGAAGTAGTTACAAAAGAGCCAATACCAGGAAACTAGCACAAAAGAAACATTACGATGAGAATATCCAACAGAGAGCAGATTCAAATTCCACATTCCACATTCAGATTTCAAAACAGAAAGAGGCCAGCAATCTGCCAAGGTGACAGCTCTAACATCTGTCCCGTGTTATACCCACGGTGACGGCTCCGCCCTCTGTACCAGGCTGTACCCACAGTGATGGCTCCACCCCCATCCCATGCTGTAACGACTCCATCCTCCGTCCCACACTGTACCCACGGTGACAGCTCTGCCCTCTGTACCACACTGTACCCACGGTGATGGCTCCGCCCTCTGTACCATACTGTATCCACGATGACAGCTAACGACTCCGCCCTCCAACCCATACTGTACCCATGGTAACGGCTCCGCCCTCTGTCCCATGCTGTCCTATGTCACAACCAGGTCTGAGGCATGTCCTAGCGGAGGAACAGAAGCCCCCTGGACCAGTTCCAGGAGGACAGAGCACGCACACCCACCCCATCCCTGACAACGCCAAACACCAGAAGTGGCACATAGGGGCTACGGGGGAAGAACCCCCAGGCCTGCCCATCTAAGTGCAGCAGAAGGCGCTGTCAGAAGGACTAGATGTGGCCATGGAGCCCATCGGTGGTGGTTACAGACGACACCCTGCATGTGGCTCCTGGCCTGGTGGGCTCGGGCTGCGTGGTCTGTCAGCTAGCCAGGTTCCTTTGGGGGGGTCATTTTTAGCCAACTTCATATTTTATTGGCCTTTGATTTACCAAGTGAAGGCAGGGGTGTAATGGCAATCCCTGAAGCCAGGAGGCGCCAGCCCAGATGTGAGATGGGGTGACCCTGCGCCATGCCATGGGTCGGCAGGTGGGAGACACAGGCCAGTCTCTCCCCAGGGCTGCTGTCGGGCCCTTGTTCCAGAGGGGAGTGGCAGGGGCTGTGGGGAGCAGCAGGGCCCCAGGGGCAGGGGTGTTGGCTGGCGCCCGAGTCCCTGTGTGCCGCAGGAAGGGCTCGGTGTGCGTTGTCTCATGCACTGAGCCATGCTGGCAGAAGGAACAGTGGAGCCGCTTCCAGGAACGGCGCTGACTCCCACACACCAACCCCCTGCCAGCTCTGAGTCAACAGGACAACTTCCTGGGGAAGGCACCCTGCCAGGACAGCGCCAGCCCCAGATCAACCCTGGCGAGCGCAGCACCACCCCTGCCATCACCTCCATGCACTGGAGAACCACAGCCCCGCTGCCTCCCTTGCTCGCCATGGGCAGGGCCCCTGCAGAACCCCACCCACCACCTAGCACCAGCAGGGAGCCCGCGGCTCCAGCCTAGCCCCTCACAGGGTCAGCACCAGTCCCAGCAACATGCTACCCACCCCTTGGCACCCAGCTGATCTGCAGCCCAGCAGGTCACGGAGAAGGTGGGAAGGGGGCTCTGCAGGCACCAGGCTCAGCTCGGCTCCCTCCCTGGCCAGCGCTAGGCTGTGGCCTATGGGCAGCAGGATGTGTGTGGCACCTTGCATCCCAAGCTGCCTCAGTGCCCTGGCACCACAGCCCCCATCTCCTGCTGGGGGAAGCCCCAGGAGCAGGGGCAGGCCAGGTCATTTCCAGCACAGAATGCAACGGGCCCTCCTGGGGATGGAGACCCTGCCGCGTGCTGCGGCGCCTGAAGTGGTTGTGTCCCCTGTGTGTTGTTTGTACCACAAACCCCCCTCGGGCTGGGGGCTGGGCACCCCAGCAGGTGTTTGACAACAGCTGGACCCAGGCACCCATCCCAGAGGGAGTTTTGCCCATATATAGTACGAGCAAGCAGCTCTCGATGCAGCCCAAGGGGATCAGCTGGGGCAAAGGGCAAAGGGGGGACACTGGGACCCAGGCAAACCAACTGCAAAGTCCCCAGGCTTGGCCACTCTCCCTGTAGTGATGTCCCCAGACCCCATCGCTCACATTCACCCAGTGTCACATGATAGGTCATTAACAATCATTAATTAGCATCTCCATTAGCCCTAGCATCTCCATGGTGAGGCAGAGTGGTGGAGCTATCCCTGTGCGACTGATGGGGAAACTGAGGCACTGAGGGAGGACGGGACCTACAGGTTTATGCATTGATTGTTTAGGCCAGAGGGCTCATTAGACCCCCGCCCCCAGGCTGACCCTGCCTGGCACAGGCTGGAGACCCCTGCCCAGAGAGCCGGCCTCAGAGCTGGGAGCTGAACCCAGGTCGGCCCCCTGCCTCCCCAGGCTCTGCTCACTCTGCCGGGCAGGAGTGAGCACGGGCAGGCCGGGGCCCCATGTACCCCGCAGCCCAGCTTATAGCGCAGCGTGGCTAGGTGGGGATTAAACCCCCCCAGCCCTCGGAGATGTCAAAAAAGCCTCAGTGCTGCTAAAAATAGTCCCACAGCAGAGCGATGGGGCCAGTGTGTGACCAAATCCAGCTTAAGCAGGGCTCAAGGAATGGGCTTAGTGGGGATCAGGGGAGTGGGGGGCTCTGCCTGACGCTCCTGTCCCTCCCTCTTCAACCAGGCACATAAGGCTGCAATGCCTCGCGCCTGGGGCAGGAGGCTGTAAGCCAGGGCTCCTGGTTCTGTCACTGACTGTGGGCAAGGCCCTGGACCGCTCTGTGCCTCAGTTTCCCTCTCTGCACCCCCTGCCTTGCAGGGCTGTGACAAGGCCCTTTGTGGCCCTGGGCTGAATGGCTGAGCAGGGCTCTCGCCGGCTGCCACAGCCCACCCATGGGATGTGTGACCCAGCCCCGCCCGGGTGCTGCTCCTCGGTGTGAACAGGGCTGACATGAGGACGTCCTCTCCAGGCGAGGGACCGGGGAGAGGCACCAGGCTGGGGCTGCTGCAATCACAGAATGTGTCTGGCGAATCGGTGTTGCGGTCCCTACCAAGGAACACCGGCTAGTTAACCACCCCCTAGGCCCAGTGCACTTGGAGGTGGGGGAAGCGTGGCGCATGTCCCCCTGGAACCCCAGTTAGACACGCCTGCTCAGCGCTGCCTGCCCCAGCTCACAGGGAATTCGCCGTGAGAACCAGCTCTGGGAATCTGGCTTTTTCCTGACAGCAGTCAGCAATTCCCTGAATACACCTGCAATCGGCGCCAAGCCACTGAGTACATCCTAGGGACAGTTCCCAGCTACATGTGTTCTGCCCGGACCCGGTGGTCACCCGGGATCACTCCCGGACCCGGATGGGATGAGCGCAACTCTCAGGATCAGGCCCCCAGGAGCAGGTCAAAATGGACGTGACACGAATGCGCCCCTGGGCTGGCTCCGAACCCTTTGCTCCCAGGACCCGAATCGGCAGGGAATGGCCAGGAAAAGAGCAGCCAGGGGAAGCTGTTCTCAGCACAAACATCCCTCCAGCTCTGCTTCTGAGGCTGCGTGTGTGTGTGTGTGGGGGGGCGACGGGGAAGCAGAACTCCCCCTGCGCCCATGCAGTTCCACCACTTCTGATGCCCAAGCCCAGCTGGTTGTGCTCAGGGCACGGGAGGAACTCTAAGCAACCCTGCAAGTGCCTGGGAACGTGAGGGTTTGCACAGGCTCAGGAGACGCAGGTCACTCACGCTGATGCAGAGCGTCTACACTGCAGCAATGTCGTGGGGAGAAGCCCTGTGCATGTTGTGACGAACTGGGAATGTTCTTAATGTTTTCTCTGAATACTGTGCTGGTGCCTCAGTGTCCCCATGGCAGTTCTTAAGTATCTAGGTGGTGGGATAAGGGCATGTGATTGCTGCATAGCAAAGGGCCAGTGCACCTAAATGCCTGACACTCTGTCTCCTAGCAACTGATGGCCTGGGCCCCCCCTCTGCAAAGGTGCCAGCTGAAGGTGTTGGAGACAAAGGGATCAGGTGACCTCCTGGCCCGGGAAAGGGGCTGAGGAGAGAGGAGGGGCTGGGAGGGGTGGTTAGTCTGGAGCTGGCTGGGGTCGAGGAGTGAAGTGCAGACGTGGGGGGTCTGGCTCACTGCCCCCCAGAATGGACCCGGCCGAGGGGTCCGGTTCGCTGTATCTACAAGCTCTGTTTTAGACCCTGTTCCTGTCATCGAATAAACCTCTGTTTTACTGGCTGGCTGAGAGTCACGTCTGACTGCAAAGTGGGGGGGCAGGACCCGGTGGCTTCCCCAGGACCCTGCTGGGGTGGGCTCGCTGTGGGAAGCACACAGAGGGGCAGAGGATGCTGAATGCTCCAAGGAGAGACCCAGGAGGTGAAGACGTGTGAGCTTCTTGCCCTGAACAAGTCTGCTCCAAGGGAGAGGAGGCTCCCCAAAGTCCTGACTGGCTTTGTGGGGAGCAGTTCCAGAGCATCGCCCGGGAACTCCGTGACACGTGCCACCCGCAGCGCAGGGATCCTGATGCCAGCCGAGCCCTGGGACCCTCCCGAATGGATCCATAACACCAGGCGTTTACAAAGTGTTCCGAGGCCACAGAGCAACTGAGGGGGTGGGGAGGGCTGCTCAAATGTGGAATTCGCAGCCCCAGACAAGCGTGTTTTCATCTAGACCCCACCTCCCCCCTGAACACTGATGAAAATTCCTGTTCAGCATTTGGTGAGAAGTCCCTTGGCCCAGCCCTGACTAGAGCCCCCTGGGGTAGGTGCTGAGCCCTGCTCCCCTGGCTGTCCCACATCGCCCCCAGCCCCCAGCCGCTGGGCACACCCAGCTGGGCCATCCTGCCAGCACTGTGCATGCAGGCAGCCCAGTACAAACACCAGGAGGCCACCCAGCCCCAGCCCGGCCCCACCGCCTGCGCCTCTCACCTACCTCCATCCACTGGCCCTGGGACTGCATGAGCAGCACCACACAGGGGTCTGACTTGTTGAGTGTGTCCCGGTCGAGCAGGTGTTTGCAGCTGACCCGCAGCTCCACTTTGGAGACACAGGTGGCAGAGACCACCCCCAGGGAGGACTGGGATGCCAGGTCCGGGATCTCGTTCATCCTGGCGCAAGGTGGGATGGCAGGGTCCTTGTTTGGAGGAGTCGGTGGTAGGACGGACAGGCAGAACGTGGAGTTAAGATCTGGATTTAGGGGCAAAGAGCATCCAGGGCTGTGATGGGTGGAGACCGGACTCAGATGCAGCCCCGGGAAAAGTTATGGGATGAGGGCTCGTTCCAGCCAGGCAGCAGCAAGCCCAGAGGAGTGCAGCCTCTCGGGGCAGCCGCCAGGGAATCTCCCGTTAGCCACAGGCTGGGAGTTGGGCTGGGCACCGAGCCCTGTGGCAGAGAAGGAGCTCAGGTGAGGAGGGGCACAGCCCCAGTTAGCCGGTGGCTTCTGATTTGTTCCTCACCGTCACTGGAGTCTCTGAACCCTGCACTGCATGACTGTGACCTACAGGAGGCGCTGCCACCTCCAGAGCCCACCGCAAGCCAGCTGCCAAATGAAGCCAATTAGGGTTTATTTCCCCCCGGATATTGAGGAGTGAGGATGCGTTGTTCTTCGCCTCCAGGCTGACCCAGGGGCACCGGCTGCAGCACGAGCCACCCCCTCCCTCTCTCCCAGCTTTGAGTCACTTGTGTCCTGGCGAACGGCAGCTCTGGTTCACGCTCCTATGGCCTCTGCCTGGCCCTCGCGCTGCCCTGGCCAGCGGGGAAGGCTAAGCCGCTGCTTTCATCGCGTTTTCCCAGGGGCGAGGGGAGGAAGCCGGGAGAGATGCAAGCTGGATGGTCAATGGGCTCGGTTGCAAAGTCAACAGCTAAATGGAACCCCCCGAAAAATGTCTCGAGTGGGTGGTGAGGCTGGCTCAGCAGCAGCGAGGGGTCGGCTGCAGTCAGCAGCGGACAGCCTGGCCAAGGGGGCCACCGGTGAATTGTCCAGGGGCGTCTGGGCCTAGGAGCGGGAGGCTCCTCCGGGCAGAGGGTGAAGGAAGGATCCGCTGTTTGGCCTGGGCCAGTGTCTCTTGGGGGACAGGCGCTGGGGGTCGCTCAGCGGGGTCACCTGCAGGGTCCAAGAGCACAGACAGGTTGGATAAAGGCAAGGGCCCCTGAGACCCCTAAGCACAGCCCCCTCTCTCCCCAGGCACACTCCGGGAGCAGGAGGGAGGGACCATCGGCGGCGCAGGGCAGGGAAGGATCTGAATGGAAAGGAGAGAACCATGCACCCAGCCCCCTCCCAGAACTGCCTTCCCCTCTCCCCAAGCCAGCGCCATGTGACTGGCACACCAGCCTCTCCTGGCAGGGGCAAGGCGGCACGGCTCAGCACAGATGCCCCGGAAGGGAGGAGGCAGGTTGTGTGAGCGCCAGCAAGACGCCAATGGCAGGGATTCAAATCCACCCTGCTGAACAACAAGGGGCAGGGGCTGGCGTGTGACAGCTCCCCCCGGCAGGCTGCCCACGTGGGAGCCACGTGCAGGACCCTCCCCACCGGCCACTCAGGCATAGCAACCCAGGCCAGGCCACCCCCCAGGGGGCCGCGGGCCGGGTCAGTCCTGCCTGGGGCTCCTCACTCCGTTCTGCCCAGGCCAGAGAATCCCCTGCTGCCCAGCCAGCCAAGGAGCATGGACTTCCCAGGGCCCACCCCACCCCCAGGGGCTCCCTAACATGCCAGCCCCCCGCCGAGCGGCAAAGCCCAGGCCGTTGCCAGGCGAGCCCAGAAGTTCTCCTCCCTCCTCGCTCGTTGCCATGAGACTCGGCTGAGGGAACAGCTGGCACAGCTCTTCTGTGCGCTGCGAACACCAAGGGCACCTCGGAGAGACACCCCCTGGGGCCCGCACGTCCTGGTCTTGCACTCGGCAACACCTGGGTTCAAATCCCACCACACGTCCCACGTGACAAGGAGCCCTGGGGCCTGTGGGGCTCCTGGGGACACGCAGCTCCCTCCCAAAATCACCACAAAACTGATCACCAGTCTCTGCCCAAGAGCCGCCCAGGGCTGGGCTAGCAGGGGGCTGTGGGTCGGGAGTGAGGGGCACTGGCAGAGCTGGGGGGGCAGGTTAGCAGGGGGATGTGGGTCGGGAGTGAGGGGCACTGGCAGAGCTGGGGAGCAGGATTAGCAGGAGGCTGTGAGTCGGGAGTGAGGGGCACTGGCAGAGCTGGGGGGGGCAGGGTTAGCAGGGGGCTGCAGGTTGGGAGTGAGGGGCACTGGCAGAGCTGGGGGGGCAGGGTTAGCAGGGGGCTGCGGGTTGGGAGTGAGGGGCACTGGCAGAGCTGGGGGGCAGGATTAGCAGGGGGCTGTGGGTCGGGAGTGAGGGGCACTGGCAGAGCTGGGGGGGCAGGATTAGCAGGAGGCTGTGGGTTGGGAGTGAGGGGCACTGGCAGAGCTGGGGGGGCAGGATTAGCAGGAGGCTGTGGGTCGGGAGTGAGGGGCACTGGCAGAGCTGGGGGGGCAGGATTAGCAGGAGGCTGTGGGTTGGGAGTGAGGGGCACTGGCAGAGCTGGGGGGCAGGATTAGCAGGAGGCTGTGGGTTGGGAGTGAGAGGCACTGGCAGAGCTGGGGGGGCAGGGTTAGTGGGGGCTGTGGGTCGGGAGTGAGGGGCACTGGCAGAGCTGGTGGGGGAGTCTAGGGCTGGGATGAGGGGGCAGTGCTGCAGGTTGCATGGGTAGAGCTTGCCCAGGGTTTATATGTACCTCCCAGATGAAGGGAGCCCGCAGCCTTCCAGCCTCACTCCCACAGCTGGCACTGGGGCGGGCAGAGGGCAAGCGGGCACAGGAGCCCCAGCGCAGTGAATCCAGCACAGGCTAAAAATGGGGCAGGAACCTGGGCAGGAGGAACTGGAGTGCTCAGAAGGGAGGAGACAGGAGAGGTCCCTGGCCAGGGCCCTCCATACGTGGGGTGGGAGAGAGAAGATGTGATATGGGGGAAGCAGCTGGTGGAGATGAGTCACTTGGGGCCACAGTGACTGGTCCTGGCTCCAACCTGGCTGTGCTGGGTGCACAGGGCACCAGGAGCACCGGGCGGCTGGCTGGAGCCAGAGGGACACGTGGTGCCCGCTTACCCTGGGAGGTGCTTCTGGGGACCACGGTCCCTGCTGCTTCTCTGGGTTAGTCCTTTCTCCCTGGAGGGGCTGTAGGAACCTCCGTGAGGCCGGAGTCCTCCCGGGGGCCAGGGCCAGCACTGACTTTGCCACATTCTGGGACTACAGGCCAACACCGTGTGCAGCCCAGGGCTGGGCACCAGAGCTGCTCCTGCGGGGCCCAGCAGCTGGGAGCCCAGGGGAGTGTAGGGGAGAGGAGCTGGGAAGAGCAGGATACTGGCCAATGGCAGAGAGCTGCGGCGGGAGGGGACCTGCCACCCCACTCCTGCAAATAGGGTGACCAGGTGCCCCAATTTTATAGGGACAGTCCCGATTTTTGGGTCTTTTTCTTATATAGGTTCCTATTACCCCCCATCCGCTGTCCCGATTTTTCACATTTGCTGTCTGGTCACCCTACCTGTATATGCTCCTTCTTACCACCCCTCCCCTGGGCACAGTGCCTCTGCCCTGCCCCGGGTAACCCAGCCAGTGCTGGGGGTGAGCTCCCTTCATTCCCTGCCCTCCTCCGCCATGCAATGGCTTCAGTCAGACTCACCCCCGGCCACTCTTTGCTGCTAGGGGAAGCCATGTTGGGAGTTGAGACCCTTCAGATCTCAGTGCCCAGCTCGGCTAAGTCCCTGCTCCCCCCACACCTCCCCGTGTACCCACTGGGGTCCCGCTCCCCCCCAGCTTCCCCGTGTTATCACCAGGGTCCAGCTCCCTCCCCCCCACATGCCTCCCCGTATACCCACTGGGGTCCTGCTCCCTCTGCACACACCTCCCCGTGTACCCACCAGGGTCCCGCTCCCCGTGTATCTGGGGGATGCCCCAGGAATGAGCTGCACCCTGGGCTCAGCAGGACTTCGGCCGAAGGCTTTGCCTGCTCGCAGCCATTCCCAGGTTGCCCCGGCAGAGCCCAGTGGGCTGCGCGGGGCTGGATCTGCCGGGGCAGACCTGGCTGTGGCTCCAGGCTGCTCTATTGCCCTTCCAGGGGGTGCCAAAGTGCCCCTCACCCTGGCACCTGGCACAGCCCACCCTGCAGACTCCACTGCAGTCGGGATCTGGAGGGGTGTCGCTGGCCCGTGTCTGTGCCCAGCTGGCACAACGGGATGTGCTTGGCATTCCCCCTTGCTCCCCGGGGAAACATGAGTGAGGGGGGCAGACAGGGCATGAGGACCCCACAGGGCAGGGAGAGGCAAGGGGTCTCTTCCAGCCTCAAGTCCCCTGGCCTTGGCACCCAGCCGCAGTCTGTGGCTTTTACGCCGGGGGGGGCGGCACACGCACTCGCTGGCTCCTGCACACACTTACTTTGGGCTCAGACTCAGAGGGGGCCATGCCATGCGGCGCCCGTCGGTCACACTTTCCCCAAGCCAGAGGCTGTGGCTCTTTGTGCCAAGTGGCAGCTGCTGCCAAAGTTTGCTGGGAAAGTTCTATGGGCAGCGGCCCATTGCCCCGGCACATCGCATTTGCCAAAGCCCCCGGGAGCCTCCCCCTGCCAGCTGTACTCACCCGGCAACTCCCCGACTCCTTCACAGCCCCGCTCGCAGCTGGGGATCCCTCTGTCCCAGCCCCCTGGTCTGCTCTCCCCCACTCGCTCACCTGCTTGCCGGCCCCCAGCCTCACTTCTCTCTGCGCTGCCTCCTGGACCCAGCGAGCGCTCGCACCATGAGCATCCTCTGCCAGCCTGAGCCGCGCGCTGCCTGCCACCTCCACAGCCTCTGACTCAGGCTGTACTTCATGAGTAAAACCCTAAGAGGGAGACTAGCAGCAGCTTTTAACTGCTTCGCTGCCAGCCCCAGCGCTGCGCTGCGCTGCCAGGCTTGGAGCAGAACTCAGCTCTGCAGAGACGCCGGCCAAAGAACATTTTCATCCGCTGGATGGATCCAACCCGGCGGGCCCCGATCAATGCACCCTTGGGGGCTTAGGAACTAGCGGATGCAGTCACGGAACTGTTAGCAGTTACCTTTGAGGACTCCCAGTGGACGGGCCAGGGCCCAGAGGGCTAGAGAAGGGCAAACATTGTACCTGTCTTTAAAAAGGGGGAACAAAGAGGACCCAGGGAACCCGACTTCCATACCTGGAATGCGACTGGAACAAATTGTTAAACAATCAGTTTGTGAGTCCCTAGAGGATATTGAGTTCTGAGGACCAGTCAGCATGGGCATGCCAAGAACAAATCATGCCAAACCAACCTGAGATCCTTCTTTGCCAGGGTCACAGGCCTCGTGGCTGGGGGAAGCAGGAGACGTGGTAGATCTTGGGTTTAGTGAGGCTTTTGACATCTCATAGTGAACTAGAGGAATGTTGGCTGGGTGAAATGACTAGAAAGTGGGTGCACAAGGGGTTGAAAGACTGGACTCAGGGGAGTTCTCAGTTGTTCCCTTCAACCTGCTGTCAGCTAGGGAAAGGCTGGTGGTAAGGACGATGGAGATCAATTGTTCTCCACGTCCACTCAAGGTAGGAGAAGTGATTGGTCCCATCTGCAGCCTGGGAGATTGAAGTGAGATATTAGGAAAAGCTTCCTAACTCCCAGGGGAGTGAAGCACTGGAACAGGGACACGGGAGGCTGTGGAATCCCCATCGCTGGGGGGTTTCAGAAGAGGATGGACAGACCCCAGTCTAGGTTTACACAGCCCTGCCTCGGCACAGGGGCTGGAGTCGGTGACCTCTCAAGGACCTTCCAGGATTGTGATTCTCAGAGCTGCCTTGGTGCATGGCAACTCTGGACTCATGTCCCATGAAACACAGGCCAGAGCATCTCCTGCCATGCAGTGCTGGGCTTGGGGCTGCCAGGGCCCCCTAGCCAGAGGGCTCCATGCTCTGCTTCTTGCTGCCTGGATCACAGCCACGCACAGCAGGAAAGGCCACGCTCCAGAATGGCCCTGTCCCACTGGAACCCACAAAGTTCCAGCTAGGCCAGCACTGACCCCTCTGGCCATCTCCCCCAGGGCGGGGCCATCCCCTCTCCCCTGCAACCAGCACCAACCTCCCATGCTCCCTCCCCATCCCCAACACCCCCCTGCTCCCGGGCGGTTTCCAGGATGAAATCCTGCCATGGCTACAGAAAAGGCTCCTGGGAATTTTGCAGGACCCCCCCCCGCTCCATGAGGCCACAGTCCCCATGCACTGCACAGGCCACAGTAACAGCCCTGGGGGATTCGGGCTTTTCCATCCAGCTCTGCCAGCCATCTACCAGTGAACCCTGCATTGCAGCCCCATCCCTTGTGTGATGTTATTGATATAAACTGGGACCATATAGAACATGGTTTGCAACCAAGGTCCTGTAGTGGCAACAAATCTTATGTAAAGGGGGTCTATAAGGTGTCTAAGACCAGGTTATGGGTTGCTGGTTATGATTATGCTGTCTGTATGTCTGTATCATTTTGTAGTTAAAGTTATGAGTATTGGCTCTATACTGTCTGTATTTCAAATTTGTGCTGTAGTTCTGAGAAAAATCCCAGACAAGTTGGTGTTAGCTCTGCCTAGCCTGCCTGATGGCCCATTAAGGACCATCAGCTACACAACTGACCCGCTGAGAGGAGGCAGATACGCCTTGTAACTTAGCAGGGTGTGCAGGGACTTGCTCATGTGACTCCAGACTCCATTTTGCTGTAATTTTCCACAGTAAGAACAAAGAAGTGTTCTTACACCTGGAAGTCCCTATATAAGGCAAATGCCTCATCTCTATCTGTTCTTCAATCCTGCTTCCTAACTCTGGAGGGACTTTGCTACAAGCTGAAGCTCTACACAAAGGACTGATGACCCATCCCAGTGGGGGATGTTCTCCAGAGACTTGATTTAAACCTGCAGTTGACTCCATCACTGCTACAAGCCTGAACTAAGAACTTGGCCATTCCTGTATGTAACTGATTCCATTTAACCAATTCTAGCTCTCATCTCTACCTTTTTCCTTTTATGAATAAACCTTTAGATTTTAGATTCTAAAGGATTGGCAACAGCGTGATTTGTGGGTAAGATCTGATGTGTATATTGACCTGGGTCTGGGGTTTGATTCTTTGGGATCGAGAGAACCATTATCTTTTATTGGGGTGTTGGTTTTCATAACCATTCAGCCCTAGGATGGGTGGGACTGGTGGTGATACTGGGAGACTGGAGTGTCTAAGGAAATTGCTTGTGTGACTTGTGGTTAGCCAGTGGGCTGAAACCGAAGTCATTTTTGTCTGGCTGGTTTGGTTTGCCTTAGAGGTGGAAATACCCCAGCCTAGGGCTGTGACTGCCCTGTTTGGGCAATTCATCCTGAACTGGCACTCTCAGTTGGGTCCCGCCAGAACCACATTGTCACACCATGTCACTGGCACTTCCCACTGTATCGCCAAGCTGCCTGCCCGCGCTGCCCTCCCCTGCGGAGACACACACGTGTCTGGGAGCTGGCAGAGCTGATTTCAGAAAGACGATGAAATTAGCTCATATTTGGAGCTATTAGAATGCAGATGTGGCTAAGGACCACGGTGACAAGGGTGTCGCAGGACCTAATCCCCAGCCTGCGTGGCAGAAATAGGGCACCCGCCTTTCAGTCTGGCATGACACACTCCAGCGAGAGCTCTGCCGGCCCTGGGGCAACGCTCGTTGGGACTGACCCCAACAGCTTCTAGCAGCAGCTCAGCAGGGGCCACAGAAGGGCAGGAATGAGAACGGCACATTCAGGGATCCAAGAGACGGGGGCCATCCATCCCCATGCTTCAGCCACCAGCTGGGGTCAGGAAGTGACAGCACCTCACAACACACGCTGCACGATACAGCAGGTGATGTAACTCCTTCCTCTGGAGCATCAGCCATTGGCCGCAGCTGGAGGCAGGAGCCGGGGCCCATTGGTCCTGGCCCCACGTGGCAGCTCCTGTGCCCTCACGCCAGTCTGCAAGTCACAACACACAGACAGGCTGCGTCTATCAGGCAAATCCCCCCATGTTCCCACTCCTGGGGGCGCAGAGACCCTAGCGCTGACAGGCAGGGGATGTCCTCGAACCCGGCTCTGATCAAGTGTAAATCGCAGCAATGCCAGAGCTCTGTCTGCTCTGTTCCCCCACTTTGCTGCGAACACCAGCAGAGCTGCACCAGTGCTCGCAACAACAGGGGAGCCCCCAGGGTGCCTGCTGCAGGCCAGGCCCCAGCACAAGGCAGCCACACAGGGGCACGAAGGAACTCGGTCCGCTGACTGCTCCGTTAGTGCTCAGGAGCCAGGCCCTAGCCTGTAGCACCATCACTGTTCATCTGACTCCTTGCACAGAGCAATCAATGCTCTCTGAGCACTCGCTCCTGGCCCAGGGGCCTGCCCAGTATCTGAGAGCCCTGCTCCCAGCAGGCAGCCAGCGAGCCCCACGCAGTATTGAAACGGATGCTGGATGAGGCATGGGGAAGCTGGAAATCCCCCCATCATTCTCCTATAACATGTAATTGAAGGACATTAGTCAGGCTGCAGGATCCAGGGTGGAAACACCACAGGCAGGGGCTAGCAGGCGCTGCTGTCTCTTGCCCGCAGTCTGGGGGCTCCGCCAGCCTGGCTGTGTTTGCACCAAACAGACCCTGCCGCCAGCCTGACCCTGTAGCCATGCTCGTTATCCCAGGGCTGGTGGGATCCAGGAACGCCCACCCTGGCAAAGCCCCTGGTCGGCCTGCCCCCAGCACTCCCCACAGGGCGCTCGCTGGGGGGCCCAGTCTGCACCCTCCAGAATGAAGTGACTCCAGCAGAGGCTGAGGTCCTGCGAACGGCCCTGCAGCGCGTGGTGAGCGTGCGACCGGGGCACGGCTGTGGGGCTGTGTGGTAGGGTCAGGGAGGGTCCCGCAAGCTGCCTTGCCATCTGGGAGCTCAGGGCTGGCTACAAGAAGCCACATGTGCCAGGTAACAGAGTGAGGCTGAGCCCGGCTGCCCCCCTGCACCTTGCTGACTGGACAGCAGCAGATGCCCTTAGCTGTGGCCCGGCCTCTAAGGGGTGCCGTCGCACCCCCACTCACTAATACTGGTGTTAGGGACACGCAGCTGCTGCCTCCCAGCCACTACCCTGCAGGGTCACTTCTTAGGCCGCACGTGGGGGAAGGGGGCTGCATTTAATGTGGCCCCTTTTATTAAGGGGAGTCAGAGGAACATGGGCTGTACTCAGCCAGGGGGCTGCCCGCTGAAGGCCAACCCCAGCCCTTCCCCATGGGCCCTAGAGGTTGGAAGCACCACTGCTCCACTCTGTTTGGTGGGCACCCAAGGGACCAGCTCCGAGGCACCCAGAGGACCCTCCGGTGCATTCTGGGAATGTGGGTGTGGCCCATGAGAACCCCCTCCCCACACCTGCCCCCTGCACCAGTCTCCCCTTCTCTGAGCCAGCTGGGTCCGTGTTCACGCCCATGAGAGACCAGAGCCAGGGCCCTGGCACAGGGAGCCTCTGCCAAGGGGAGACAGCCGGAACCGCAGCCTAGCTGCGCCGGCACGGGGCGTGAGGAAGGGCCCTGCCAGGACTGAGTGTCTCCTCCTCTCCCCGCACCTGCCAGCCCCCCACCAGCCTGACGGCTGCCTGTGAGATTCCCCACCGGGGGCGGGCAGAGCCCCCCTCTGTCCCCAGCTCACCAAAGCGCTCTCAGGCCCAGCCTCAAAATGATCTTCTCCGCCTTCCCTGCCTGGCTTCAGAGCCTGCTAGTAAATCCTCCCTGGAAATGCAGAGTGTACCGGGAGCACGCTCAGGGCCTGGGCGTGAGAAACCGCCCTCGCTCACAGCACACAGGTGCTGGCCGCCTCAAGGGAGGCCTACCAGAATTCAGCCCCGGCGAGTGGGGCTGGCCAGCAGCCCGTGATGCGCGGCTGTGGTTTATGCCCAGCCCTGGGACTGCAATGGAGGGAGGTCATGGACCATGGCTCAGCGAGGGACCAGCGCCAGCCCACTTGCCTTAACAGCACGTGTGTCCAGGCCCCTGGGGCCATTGCACACAGGCTGCCAACGGGCATCAGCGCTTAGCAACTGGGGTCGCTCTCGAAACCCACTGCCCCATTCCCAGCCCCACCCGGAGCCTTTTCCTGCTTTCACTAGTAACAGAAACCCCAGGCCTGAGTCCCCAGCATGTTAGGTGCAGAACACCCTTTGCAGGGCCCGTCCCTGCTGATGCACAAGCAGAGCAGGCCAGCCTGGAAATGGGCACAGCTCCATGGCTGGGCGACACTTGCTCTCTGCATTGCTGCCTCTGCCTGCCAGGGGGTCCCACCTCTCCCACCGCCTAGGGGCAGCGGGGCCAGCAGCCTCTGAGCATGGGCATCTCCCTCCAGTAGGCACTGCCAGGGCACTAGCCTAGCCAGCACTTGCACAGGGCTGGAGTGGCGAACGGAGAGCTGGGCTAGGAGCTTTATTTCTGGAGAAGGGAGGTGGTCTGGCTAAAGCTGTGGGCCAGGGAGTGGGGGGTGCGTGTGTTCAGGACTCCCAGGTTCTTTTCCCGGCTCTGCCCCGGCTGACCTTGTGTCCTACCCCCACTCAGTACAGGCGGGTTGTTATAGCAGGAACCAGAGGGACCGGTGCCAAGACACTCATGCAGCGTCCCCGGCCTGCTGGAGGAGCTGCCGCCTGCCTGGGTCAGGCTGGTTTCTGGAGCTTCTGGCATATGGCCCACTTGCCAGGGGAGCCAGCCGGCAGGTTAATTAAAATAAACCGCTGTAATTAGGCAAACAGGACATTGCTGCTGCAGAAATTACCTTCCTCCCAGGGCCTGTCACAGCGCTTGGCACCTCGGCCTCATTGCCTAGGACTCGGGTCAGCGCTTTGCAGGAGGGGCCTTAGGTCAAGTCTGGAAGAGGCAGGTTCTTGTGCTCGGTCTCCGGTGCCTGGCTGGGCCCCCCATGCACACACGAGGGGGCAGGCTGCCCTGGCACCAATGGCTGGGAAGAAGGGACAAGTCCCAAACCAACTGAACCCTGTGAACCACCAGGGTGACGTAGCTCAGCGTAACTGGGGGCAGACGGCCACATCGTCCCTCCTCTGCCAGGCACCCCGAGCTCCACCCGAACCTCACCCTGGGCTCCCCAAGCAGCTGGGAGCTGGCAGGGTTTTCAGGGTAGCCAGGCCACGGGGTCCCCCTGCGCTGATGCAGGGAATTCCTGAGCACTCGTTCGGCAAAGGGAGGTTCACGCAGGAGGGGGAACAGAGGCTCCAGGGCTGGGCACGCGGCTATGCCAGCCCTGCTAGCCAGGCTGCTCTCTGGCATGTGGCCAAGTTTCCTCAGTTTCCTTCTCCGTGCAAGGGGAGTGGGGGACAGCCATGCTGCCTCCCTGCTGCTGCTGGCCAGGTTGGTGCCAAGGACTGTTAATTACTACTAGTGCTGCTCATGTGAGGGGCATTCCCCATCCCCGAGCCACAGCAGGGGAATGCAGGGGGGCTGGGGCGCCAGGCTGGAGGCGCTGAGCTCCCTGAAAACGCCACTAAGGAAAGACCCCGAGCACGCAGGGAGGTTGGTCTTTCAGTCCCTCACTCTAGCAGAGATGGGGCAGCACCTGGGAGGCTCGCACTGCCTGGTGCCGCAGACAGAGCACAGTGCCAGGACTCCTGGGTTCCATTCCCAGCTCTGTAACTGAGTCACTGCATAACCTGGTTAAGTCACTTAGGCCGATGCTTTCACAAGAAAGCTCAGATTTCAGGTGCCACCTTAAGACACCTGCCCAGCTCCTCTGAAAATCAGGCCTAAGCCTTACACCAGGCACCTCCACTCAGGCCCCACTGCCCATGGTCCCCGGCTGGCGTGCGCCCGCTGAGGGCAGTGACTGAAGGCTCAGGCTGATGTGGGGTGGAGGAGGAAGCTGGGAAGGAATGGGGGAACGAGGCATGCATCTTCAGCAGAGAGTAATTCACCACTGGAACGACTTACGCAGGGTCAGGGTGGATTCTCTGTCCCTGGCTGTTTAAATCCAGAGGGGATGGGTTTTGAAGAGCTCTGCCCTAGGGATTATTGTGGGGCAGGTCTCTGGCCTGTGCTGTCCAGGTCAGACTACGTGACCACAACGGTTCCTTCTGACCTAGGAACTACTCGAGTCCAGGGTGGAACTGCTCAAAAATTCTCCAGCAGAAACAGGCACTGGAACATTCTGCAGAGTCTATTGAAACTTTGGATAGGAACCAGGCAGGGCAGCAGGCTGGGTCCATCAGCCAGCCAGCCTGGGGGCAAACTGCTGGGCTCCCAGGGATGTCCAGCCCCTGACAGGGCGCTGGGATCCCTGCCTCCACAGCAGCCTGCTTTAGACAGATTTCTCCCCTTTTCAGAATTTCCCGTGGGGAAGAGCCAGCTCCCACCCGTGACCCTCTGCTTCTCCTCGTTCCCTTTGCTCTTCCTTGGCAGGCTCCAAGCTCAGCACTGAGCTGCTGCTGGAACTGACACATCACAATACCGCTGTGATGTCACAGCGAGGGCTGGGGAAGAGCTGGTTTGATGGCAGGCAGGGGGTGGGGAAAGCAGGAGAGCTCACAGCAGCACGGACCCTTATCCGGAGAGGGGGCGAGCCCCACACTGGGCAGGACGACCCACCCGCATGGTCCCTGTTTTCCATACAGACATGGGGCCACCAAGAGCCAATTTTCATTGCAGGGTCAGCGGCTCTGCAGGTCTCTCAGCTCTGGGCTCGTTACGCAGCCAGCAGCCCCAGGGCCTTCTATGGGCTCTTCTCCAGCACCCAGGGGAGTTACTGGGTGTGTCTGGAGTCAGGCAGTGCATGGGCAGTGCAGAGGGGCCAGCTCAGACGCCCCGGGAAGGGGGATGCTGCCCAAGGTGCAAACCATCTCTGCTTTATTAAAGCCAAGTCCCAGCAGGGGTTTGATGCCAGCTGAAGATTTACAAGATGTACGACTCCTGCATGAAGAATGATATTAAAACCCAGACCTCATCATTGAGGCCAAGCTCCTTGGAGGCAGCGCGGGGAGGAACCATCAGCATTGTTCAATTAAGATCCTATTCAAACATGCAAGCCCTGAGCTCTTGGAGCCAGGTTGATGAGAAGCAGAATATCCCAGACCAGGACATTTCTTGCCAGAGGCCTGGGAAGGGAAGGGAAGGTCAGGTTGCCCCTCCACCTCACCTGTCCTACAGGCTGGTCAGTCACTCGGCCTCTCTTTTGCAAACCCTCTGAGAAGTCAGGGCCCAGGGCTGGGAGCTGGGCTGGCTGGCAGGACACTCGTTAGCAGGCAGGGACCAGACAAGCCCAGCGATGAGGACAACAGAGCTCAGGACACTGCACTGGGGCAGCTGCTGCCATCACCCCAGAGGCAGCCCCACTGCAGCAGGTGGTGTGTGTGACTGGAGATGCTACTAGCCCACTCCGGCAACCTGAGCCTGGGCTAAGCACATCAGGGCAGGAGACTGTCCCTCCCACTCCCCCAGCCTGCTCCCTGCGCACAGGATCTGACACTGCGAGCTGCCAGCGTTTCAAGAAACGCCCATCACTCAACCTGCATCAACCCAATTTCCAAGCTGACTGGTGCTGCAGAGTCCACCCGGCCTCACATCACCCGCTAACCACTGCCTGAGTGGTGCTAGCTCATGGCTGGAGCATCCTTCCCTTTGCCCCGGGCCCCGACTGCCCCAGCCAAACAGGGATTGGACACTGCAGCAGCCCTGCCTGAGCTTGGCCCCTTCCATCCACCTGGAACCAGCACAGTGCTCCAAGGCATGAACTGATGCAGGACAGGCAGGCTAATTAACCTGGCCGCCAGGGTGCACCTGCTAGTTACATGAGCTCTAACGAGGCCTGGGAACCAGGAGGGGAAATTGGAAATAAGCAGCCTCAGGCCTTTCCCAGACACCACCCCCAAAACAAGCGGGCAGAGAATCAGAGGCGGGGGGGGGGGGGTGCATTCTGCAGACCCTGCCTGCGGGGAGAGGAACCCAAGAGCCCAGATACCAGAAGGGGAAGAGGACGGTGACCACACAAGCCCTTACAGGAGGGCGTATTGATCTCAAACCTGCCCTGCTGTGACTTGGCTTAGTCAGTCAGGCTCATAGCTGCAGCGGGGAAGGCGTGGGAGGCTGACTGGGCCAGACCACACACCTCCCACATATCACGGGGGAAGCAAGGAGAGCTCGCTGCACCCGGAGACATTTTCCTCTTCAAATCAGTTTCCAGAAGCCCAGATTGACAATCCGAAGACTCTGAAGCCAGCTAATCAGATAGTCCATGACAGCAAGCCAAGCGCCTCCTGAAAAGCAGAACACACAGTTAGCAACAGCTGAAAAGCTTCAATTAATTTCCTGTCATGTACGGAGACTGGGAAGTGCAAATGGTGTTTTCTGGCAGCCCAGCTGCAGCCTCGCCCACGGCTCCGGACCCAGATTGCTCGAGCTTCCCTGCCTAAGGGACACGGTGATTGGGTCCTCTCCAGCCATGGAGATCCCTGCAGAAAGCCCCTGGTCCCGACGTACCCAACTCCCCCCCTTGCTGGGCAGGCAGCTCGTTCCTTTTGCAGCCTGCCAGCAAGTGGTGTGTGACAAGGCTGTGTAAGCCCACAGTGAACCAGCCAGCGCAGCCTCCCACCTGCAGCTCCTTCAGGGCCACAGATCCACCGTTGATATTGCCCTGGGAGCCGAAGTGGAACATCATCAGGGTAAAGGTTTGGTCTTCAAACGCAGAACTTCCCCGGCGTCTTCCCTCAGCTCCACTATCACAGCAGCCTTCCTTGGCTAATGGAGGGTGGATGGAACCCAGACCCCATCCCCACCGCCCTGCCTTTAGTCAGCTACCCGGGGGAATGCAGCGTAGTGGCCTGTGGTACTCCCTCCTCTGCCACAGGGCCTACACAGCAGCCCAAGCACAGGGGAAGATGGTTCAATAAGGCACATGATGGGGACTCTCCACCTAGGTTCTACTGCCAGCGGCGCTGCTGACATGCTACAAGAGCTTAGGTGTGTTTCTTACCTTCTTTGCCCCCCTTTCCCCCACTTCTCCTGCCAGGCGCAGTCAGGGCCCATTTGCGAAGGGCTGTGAAGTCCTCACACACTTTGCAGTTCTATTAGTACTGGAAGGTTGCCTTGAACAAAAACAATATAGCAGCTGCTCATCCCAGATTTGCATGAAAGCAAGCACATCAGTGTTCCTTCAGCCAGCAAGATGAACCTGCCTGATTCAGAGGCACCCTTGCCTAGCTGAGTATGCCACACAATCGTAATTATCTAGCTCTGCTTCACAGACCACACAGGAACAACCTCCATAAAAGTTTCCAGGCATGCCCTGACCATCCCCAGCTGAGCAGGTGGCCAGAGGGTCCGGATAGAGCATGTAACAGCAGTAAGTAACTGACAAGACTAGGGAAGACTCTCTTGAAATGCTCATTCACATGGACTGGATAGAATTTCAGTTCTTTAATGAAAACTGCTCACAACACCTGCTGGTCTCTGTAGGGATTTCAAACCATGCAGCCTCCAGCACCGTTTGTTTCACAGAATAGAGGCCCTGAGAGGCAGCTGATCAGACTGCCCATCCCAACTGCGCTTTAACACTCAAAATATCGAACTTTGCAATGCAGCCACCTCTGGGGTGGAAAGCACAAGCCAGCCTGGCGCACGGCAAACTGGTGGGATTGAGCGGAGGTTTAGCTACACACACCAGCGCAAGCCTCACCATCTACTGAAAGTGGGTTGCACCCCATTTGCTAAAGTTTTATATGAAAGACATTCCCAGTTCCTGAGCAAAGTGCATGGAACTCAACCTATGGAGGAGGAAGTGCCAAACAGACCCTGCTAGGATTGACCCGACGCATCTGGGGAGTTTAATGTTTTCAAGGCCAAGGCTCAGACCCCTGAGCCACAGCCCCCAGCACACTGGTTGGGTAGGAAAAATATTGAAGACACTTCCCAGGACAGCCACCTTTAAAAATGGTAATAGTCAAAAATCTAAACTGAGGTTTTTGCTCCACCAACTGGCAACAGAGAGTGACTGCACCTTGTCATTTGAAAGAAACTGCACTCTAATGTGCCTATTCATTTACTGAATTTTACGGCTAAAGTGACAAATATTTAAAATCTGGCCTGTTAACCCCCCCTGTATAAACTGGAAGCTGGCACTAGGCCTGACAGAGGGCTTATAACACGAGATGAGCACCTCCCACCATGACCGCAGGAGACATGTACAATTTCTTAGGTATGTGGACATTAAACAGACTTCTGAGTTTTTCTAGATTATGTCTTGGCCACTTTCCAATCTGGATAATTACAGTTTTAGTCTTGCCTGCATATTCCATTGGTTTGGATATTTATGGCCTGCCTCTGTTAGGAGCAGTTAGATAGTTGTCACATTCCATCCCAGGGTTGGTTGCATTTCAGTGGTGGATTCTTGTTTCCTGTGCATGTACGAGCCACTGGTTGTCTCGAAGCACCTTTTGCTTCTTTCTGTAACACAGGCTATGTTTACACTACAAAGATAAGTCGACCTATGCTAAGTCGACCTAGCCATCCTATTAATTCTTCCAGTGGCTGATGTCCACACCAGCCTCCTTCTGTTGGTGGTGGGCGTCCTCACCAGGAGTGCTCCCAACAACTAAAGAGGGGCAGTGTGGAGGACTGAGCATCAGGGCTCTCAGCTCCATGCAACTCCCCAGCAGGGAGCGAGGAGGCAGCTGCCTGGACTGTCTTACCTCTGGTGGAGAGATCTGTGCTCGGAGTCCAGTCAGCTGCCGTGCTCCCAGTGGACAGCTGGGAACCCAGGGGGCAGCAGGGCTCCAAGGAGGGAGTAGAGCGCCTGGGTGGCAGCCCAAGCCTGGATGGAAGCCCAACTTGGAGTGGAGACTAGGCAGCAGCCCAGCTGGAAAGCTGGATTTCTTGTCAATTTCACAGCTCCAGCAGTGTGAAATTGACAAGAATGCCAGCCAACAGCTGATGTAAGAAAGTGTGTCCACATATGTAGTGTATCACCGTAACTACACCCACATAAGCCCTACACCTCTTGGTGAGGTGGTTTTATGATGTTGGCATAGCACAGGAGTTACATTGCTGGGAGAAGCATTTCAGCTGACTTGTCAACAAAACTGCATAGTGTAGACAAGGCCACAATATGTGCAGCTCAGTTAAGTCAGACCCATTTAGGAGAGCCAGTAACAGAACAAAATCACATTAAAATCTGATTCAATGAAAAACGGGCTCTCCCCAAAACACTTCCCTTCATTCCTCTGCCCTTTTCATTCACGTAACCCAGTATTCTCAATTGCAAGCTCTGCAGGAAATTGTTTCTTCCAGGACTCTGTGGTACCATGCACACCTTTGGCACTGTACAAATAACCCTCCGATCCCCTCAGAAGTTTTACAAGTTCTAGCAACTATGCCTTTTTTTGAATGGATTAGTGTGACGAACTGGGAATGTTCTTAATGTTTTCTCTGAATACTGTGTTGGTGCCTCAGTGTCCCCATGGCAGTTCTTAAGTATCTGGCAGAGCAAAGGGCCAGTGCACCTAAATGCCTGACACTCTGTCTCCTAGCAACTGATGGACTGGGCCCCTCCTCTCTAAAGGTGCCAGCTGAAGGTGTTGGAGACAAAGGGATCAGGTGACCTCCTGGCCCAGGAAAGGGGCTGAGCAGAGAGGAGGGGCTGGAGGGGGTTGTTAGTCTGGGTCTGGCTGGGGTCGAGGAGTGAAGTGCAGATGTGAGGGGTCTGGCTCACTGCCCCCCAGAATGGACCCGGCTGAGGGGTCCAGTTCGCTGTATCTACAAGCTCTGTTTTAGACCCTGTTCCTGTCATCGAATAAACCTGTTTTACTGGCTGGCTGAGTCATGTCTGACTGCGAAGTGGGGGTGCAGGACCCGGTGGCTTCCCCAGGACCCCACTGAGGCGGGCTCGCTGTGGGAAGCGCATGGAGGGGCAGAGGATGCTGAATGCTCCAAGGAGAGACCCAGGAGGTGAAGCTGTGTGAGCTTCTTGCCCTGAACAAGTCTGCTCCAAGGGAGAGAAGACTCCCCAAAGTCCTAACTGGCTTTGTGGGGAGCAGTTCCAGAGCATCGCCCGGTGACTCCATGACAATTAGGTTCCAGATTCTCTCCTCCATTAACTACTTACGACTGTCCTTTTCACAATGGGATGCAGCAGTGAGATGGCAGCTCATTCGCACGGTGAAATACTGACAACTATTTCAGAGAAGGCATCTAGCTATTTAGTGGCAATACCTTAAGATCATGGCTTTTTCCCCTTTAGGAATGGCTGGACTGGCCCCTTCTCCCCAACACCAAACTATGTGAAATATGGGGCTAGGAGGGAAAGAAATAGCCTAGGGTTCTTTCATAGAAAAGCCTCACGTATTGTTAGGGGCAGGAAGTTGGGTAACCCCACACACCGGAAGAGAAAATATTAGCTGTGAAAGACAAGTCATTGCTTAGAGATGACAAACGAGATCTGGTTGTGAGAGGAGTTATCCGCTTCTCCCAGATGGAGAACACAGTGTTACGCTACAGCTGCCGCATTTTCTCCATGCTCGCAGACGAAGGGCGGGCTGGCTGGGTCAGGGCAGCAGAGCTCCGGAATGGATTGTGCTTCACAATGCACATTACACACAACACACCAGTGCAGGTTAAGGTTAACTGCTCCCTGTATGTCCTGCTCATTCTTATACAGAGGGGAAAATGTGTGTGTTGTTTAAAGAGTCAAGCTCAAATACATGGGAGTCCAAGCAAGCATGGAAAGAGCAGTAACAAAAACAGCTCTTATGGTGAGCAGGTAAAAAGCAAGTTTGTAATTGTTTTGGGGGGCGGAGGGAGTTCTATTTCTCTTGCTGTTTCTTTGTTTCAAATTCAACAGGCTGGGTAGTGCTTTGTGCCTCCCAGAAGCTACGGCGCTACTCTGAACAAGATACCCAGGGACCTAGTTCAAACAGCCTACAGAGGGGATGCCAGAGAAGCAAAGGAAATCAGAATCCCTATTTACTAGTAAGAATCCAGAGGGGGTACCCTGCTACTAAAGACACCATACATACCACAGCTGAGACTGGCATCCTACAGTCTACCAATTCCTTTTGGAAAGCCCAGGCACCACTAAGGAAACCTGCACAGCAGTTTTACAGGGTATTAGACTGGCTTGTCAGAGAAAAAAACACATGTAGTTAGTGCTGCACGAAGACAGGGGCCCCCCAGTGGTAGTTTAGGACTGTATCAAATTCAGTACTCTTTAACAACTTGATTCAGCCAAGTACTCCACACACTGGAAATTTCAGTCCTGTTTCTTATAGGCAAAAGCGAGCAGGCTGTCCTTAAGAAGAGAGGAGCAATACAGGGCTGTGTCTGGCTACTGATTAAGATCCACCTGCTCCGGTTCCCCTCAAAGCAGCTATGATTAAACAGCAAGCGGAGGGGAAAACGTAACTGTTTAAACCTAAGGCAACTCCACCCAGACTGAATGAGTACCTGCCACCCACAATGCCAGGAGCCTATTACCTGCTCATCTCAGAAGAAGCAGTGAGCAAACCAGTTGAGACGACAGTTCAATTTACTTTTACACAACACACGGTTAGAATGCAGCTGAACAAACTAAAACACTGCTGAGTATAGACTTCGTGTTGAAAGTATCACCTTCCTTTATTCCGATCCCTTTGCATCTGGCCTAAGATGACACCACACCAGGTTACATTTCTAGACTCTTTTATTGACAGTTCAAGGGAGAACAGTTCATTTCTTCTTCTCCACATCCTGCTCTGCAGCTTCCTTGGCTCGTTTAGCACGGATTCCAAAGAGACGGGCATTTGCCCGGGCCATACGCAGGCTGGCAAAGGCTTTGAAGTTCTTCTCATCCTCAGAGATGACACGGGCCTTTTCCTTTTTGTAAACCTAGCAGAAAGAAGAGCCAGATAGACTGTGTAACTATCTTCTCTGGTATCCTCTGGTCTATTCAATGTTTAAAAAAGTTACTTCCTGGTACAGATTTCTACTAGCAACAGGCCATGGTGACTGGCAGGGATGCTTTATCAAAGCCGGAAGCCATGCCTGCAACACTATTCAATCAGGTACCTCCATTTTATTTAGCTTCTGTATTTCTCAGCTCACATCACTGAGGAGGTGAGGGAAGAAACTCCAAGAATAACAACTGCAGGGTAGATTGAGACTTACCTCACGGTCAGTTTACACTCATTTGTGGATTACCACCATCAAGCATCAAATATAACCCTTCAAAAGTAGCAATGGTTCTAGAACAAACTGCAGTGAACGAACAAGTGAACAGCTTGTCATGTTATACTTAGTGTAAGAGCGACCAGCCCTGGGTCACTGAAACTAAATTACCAAAGCACAGGGCTGTGCACGGACAGCTGCTAACTCTTCCATCCTCAGTTTTGAGTTGCTGCAGGCAGAACCCTCAATTTCAGAACAAGTTCTCAGAGCTGAACCTGCATCCATTAGTCTATCCCCAGAAAAACACTGCCACTACTTCAAGCCCATGAACTTGCCCTTCGGCTCCTTCAAGGGAGCTCCAATTTAACCAACAGTTGGTTAAAAGACTCAGGGTTTCAGTTTTATACACTGGCAAAACTTTAGTGCAGCTTAAAGCAGTCAGCTGTGTGCATCTCATTACACAACTGCAAAAAACCCAGAGACCCTGCTAAAGTTACACTCACAGTAAAATATTGAGATTTAAAAAAAAAAAAAAAAAAACAAAAAAACCCCAAACCCCCACATCAACAGTATTTTACTAGAGCAGTGGTTCTTAAACTTTACTGCAGCCTGCACCCCTTTGGTTCTCAAAATATGTTCTTGCACCCCTTATCAAAAATCATTGAAGGAGGTCAGTTCTTTAAACCTAGATATATTTTTTGTCTGTATATTACAGTATAGTTAAAAATGTATAATGTTAATAATTACATAGGTTTGATGAAACAAAGTAGTTGTACTTGCGTGCCTGTGCTTAATTTGTGTTTTCGATGATTTACCTTTTAAAAAATTTGGCACCCCCAGGTGCCTCACACCCCCAGAAAGGGCATCTCGCACCCCAGGTTAAGAACCACTGAACTAGAGAAATATGAGGTCAATTTTAACAAGCTCTTGTTCTTTTGTCTCAAGGTAACTGCTGCAGTCTACAGACAGTGAAATTTAACTGCACTGTCACAATGCAGCTCTGAAAAAAAACATTTCTGTTGAGCTGGTTCTCTCTAGCATTTAGTGATACACCACAGCAGCGTCTAACTTCCCAACAATCAAACAAAGCACATGATTTGCAGGGTCACTTACGTTCCTGATTGGCATAACAGGGCCAGAGAGCTGAGTTGCCATCTTGAGTTCTTCTGGCTGTGTAACAGAGGAAACAAGTGATTACTGAGTTCAGCCAGACAAGCTGACTCCTTTGGCGGCAGGCCTGTGGGAGCTGCCTGGGTTAGGAAACGTACCGTCTGGAGCAAAATATCAGCTCTTCAGTTTCATTTATTCATTAAAACTTAAGCCTGTGTGCAAGGCCCCAGCTTGGTGATCTGACTGGAGAATCTAGCAATACATGTTTAACAGAAAAAGTTCCATGGTTTGGACCTCAGGAATTCTGGCCCATATTGCAAACTGAAGAGAGGGCCCTATACTCCCACATACACACTATGGAAAGTCTTGGAAACACACAAGTGGAGAAGTGTGCTATTTCCCATTCCAACAGAGGATGTGCTAGTATTTTGAAGGGGCCAGCCTAAAGCAGACTTGTTTTTAAGAGAAATTCAACTGAACCCAGAATTTGCAAATGCACTGAGGAATGTGACCTATTAACTATGCTCAGTTAAGAAAGCTGGAAGGAAGCAAAGTCATCCTGAGGGCTTGACAAGGTGCTGATGCATCACCATTACTCCACCACCAAACTGCCTCTCCTGGTCACACCAAAAACAGGAACCAAGAATGTAAAGTTCTGATTCAAGTGCACAACACCGACTTTAAAAAAGTTAAACCAACCTGAAAAAATTTCAAGTTTACTATTGTTTCCAGTAACATCTCTGGCTCCCATATCAGACAGAGAAAAATTACTTTGCAGTTTATTTTGTATTTTCAAACAGCATTCAACTGCCTCTATTTGTCTGGTTCTCATGCAAAACAACAGGGAAAAGAAACATTTTAAAATGTGGCAACAGAAGGCAAAAGAATTAAGACAGACCCTTGGGAGGAGATAATACGTTTAACAATTTTTATCTCACTCTGAAACTGTTCATTGTACCCTTTTAAAGCTGTGCTGGTGCTAAACATTCACAACTAGATCTGCCTTGCTAAGCAGTCTAGGATATAAACACACGGAACTACACTATTGTAGGTTCTAGTTGTAACAGTTATCAGTGATATTCACATGACACCCCAGGGAAGTCGGAACAAATTGCCCCCAAGGAAACCCTTGTTACAGAAGACCTTGCTGGAGAAAAAGCAAAACTTTTAGTCTGCATATAAAGTAGTTTCTACTTCAGCCTCTTCACATCCACAGCTCCAGCAGTCCCAAACCAGGTTCCAAGGCATGTTTTCCAGGACTGTCTACAATGGGCTTAGGGAAAATGTTAACCTGACAAAAAGTTCCAACAAAGCCACACTGAATATAGTTTAGCCAGGATGTATAAATGCAGTCAGAGAAAAGCTCAATGACCAGTTTGAAAAAGTTTTAACATACTTTGACCCAATTCCTGCTGGCAGACTATGCCATGTTAGAAACATTTAAACAAGAAGCATGTTTAAATACAGGTAAAAAGCCTAGAGCACATTAAGAGTCTATGGATGTTGCCTAGAAATCCCCTTCTTCAAATCTTTCATTTCACTACATACACCTCCTCACTGGAAGCACAGAGCCTACATAGCTGGAGCAAAGAAATACATGGAAATCCACCGAAACGCACCTCAAGCTGATACAAGTGTTTTCTCTGTATTAAGATTTACAGGTTGATAGGTGGAACTCCCCTAAAATTGACCAACTCACCACCTCTGTAGGTTACTCAGCTAATAAAACCTCTCTGTCCCTTCATTTTTTCTCATTGCTCTCTTCTGTAATTATTTACATAGGGAGACAAATACTCAGGAAACTGTGGCTTGTTATCCACACTAACTTATTAACTGCTTAGGCAAAAATCAGACGTGGTGAGAGCTGCTAAATCTATCATGGCTTTGATTCAGGGCAGCTTCCCCTCAACAATGTGGCTTTAAATCACCACTGCACACTCCACACTTCAGGCCCAGCTCCCAGCACAACAGAGCTGATACATGTTATAGCACATACCCTGGCCAACACCCAAGCTCACCCGGCCATCAGATGTACCTGAAGGCAGATTAGGGCTGCTCTATCAACTCTTTGCTAGTGGAAGAGCCCTCCCATGCAGGGACATTACATTAGGAGACGTTCTACTGTAAAGCACTGTTTACTTAGACACACGAGAGGATTAACCATAACCAACCCTTAGCACCACTGAGCAGAAGGCCTTTAAAAGCTTTCAGGACCCAATGTACTTACAGAGCTGTCTCCCTTCTTGGGTGCAGAGGGCTTCCTTGGGAAGAGGATAAGTTTGGAGCGATACTCCTTCAGTCTTTGCACGTTGGCCTGCAGCGATTCTGTAGACTTGTTGCGTCGTCTGGGATCCACAGAGATCCCAATAGTCCGGGCAACCCTTTTATTGATGCCAGCCATCTGTAAAGCAAGAGAGTTAATGTCAGCCTTCAAGTGACTGTTATGCCATTGTGCTACTGAGTGAA
The DNA here is from genome assembly GCF_007399415.2 of Gopherus evgoodei. Taxonomy (NCBI): domain Eukaryota; kingdom Metazoa; phylum Chordata; order Testudines; family Testudinidae; genus Gopherus; species Gopherus evgoodei. Next base: position 40,584,548 of record NC_044333.1, on the reverse strand, counting down.
GCCACTACAGTCATCAGCTGGAAAAGGGTTCAATACAGTCATCACAGAGACTACAGAGATTCCGGAGAAAGTGTCATCATTTGACTGTAAGGCCCATCAGAAGCAGGAGTGGTGATTAAGAAATATGAATTGTGCTATGCCCAGATGTTGGACAGCAACAGACAAGGCATCTCCAAAAGAGTTTAGACTCAAATATAAGACAACACAAACTTATTACATGTTATGCAATTTTCAAGTCTGAGGTCAACACTCTTTCAAATAGCAAAAGGAGGGCACAAAATCTGAGGCCACAGCGAAAAGAATGGTGGACACCACTTTCACCCACTGGAATAAGCAAGGGTCCTTACACAATCATACATTACACTGCAACGTGCAATTCCAACTGCAACAAGCAACTGGACCATTTAAATCACATATGCCAACCTGACTCGTGAAGTTGGCTATACTAGGAAGGTTTAAATCAATGCACTATCAGGTATCACTTACCTCATGAGCCATTAAAAAAATACCAGAGAACCAAAGGAAGCAAACTATTTCTTAGTGCTGAACAGTCCTGTAGACATTTGATTTTGCTGTCCCATAAGATGGCTACATTACCATAATACTCCCTCCCTCCTCTCGCCTGAAGTTGAGTGGTTTAAAACCCTGGAATTTTGTTCAACTGGCAAGTTGACCACCTCTCTTTCATTTTCAAAACAAGCTTGTGTTCATGTTTGCTGCTGCCTACACATCTCATTCCCATACTATTGGAATGCCTGAAATTAATACGAATACTGGAAACCACCAACACTAACGTAACCATAAATTCCTTTATTAAATCCGAAGTGATACAATTACTCTAAACATGCATAAATAATTTACTACATCCAAACTGTACAAAACATTTGATCAAGATACTTACAAACAGGTTAAACTCAGCGTGCTTAGACCCATATTGGTCAGCTCTAACGTGGCCAGACAGGTATTGGCAATGAACTTTTTTATACTCTTCAAACAAGTGATGTCATAGCCAAGTACTGACTTCAGTTAACCACTTTCAGACAGTTCACCCTTATTTCCAGTCTTATCTTGTCATAGTATCTTTCCCAATTCTGAACCTTAGCATCCAAAATATGGGTACTAGCGTGAATCCCCCTAAGCTTAATTACCTGCTTAGATCTGATAAGCTACCACCAATCAGGAATTCGAGTGCCTGATACACTCTGGTCCCCCGAAAACCTTCCCTGGGGACCCCCAAGACCCAGACCCCCTGGATCTTAACACAGGGAAAGTAAACCCCTTTCCATACCATTGCCTTTGTCAGCCTTCCCCTCCCTGGGTTACTCTGGAAGATTAATGTGATTCAAACTCTGTGAATCACAACACAGAGAAATTAGGTCTCCTGGAGAGAGAGACAGATTCATGCTCCCTGAATCTAAAACAAAAAGGATTCCACCCTTCCCCTCCCTTCTTCTTCCCTGTTAAGTACAGACTCAATTCCCTTGAGCCTCAACAAGGGATAAAAATCAGACAGGTCTTAAAAGCAAAACTTTTAATACAAAGAAAGAAAAAAGTAAAATGTCTATCTCTGCAATTTAGATGGTAAAAAGTTACAGGGTCTGTCAGCTTAAGAAATTGGAGAAACAGCCTCCTCCAATAGAAATACAATTTAAAGTACTTCCAGCCAAATACACATTTGCAAATAAAGGAAACAAATAAAAAGACTATATCGCCTTTCTATCTTTATACTTACAAAATTGGAATAGAAGATTAGAGAGCCTGTAGGTACGTATGGTCACTCCCAGAGCCCAGAGAGAACAAAGCAAAACCCAAAAAACACAAACAAAGGCTTCCCTCCACCCCTCCACCGAGATTTGAAAGTATTTTGTCTCCTGATTGGTCCTCTGGTCAGGTGTTGCAGGTCACTGTCTGTTAACCCTTTACAGGTGAAAGAGACATGAACCCTTAGCTATCTGTTTTTGGGTATGTCTACATCTACAATTTTGTAGCGCTGGTTGTTACAGTTGTATTAGTACAGCTGTATAGGGCCAGCGCTGCAGAGTGGCCACACTTACAGCAACCAGCGCTGCAAGTGGTGTTAGATGTGGCCACACTGCAGCGCTGTTGGGCGGCTTCAAGGGGGGTTCGGGAACGCGAGAGCAAACCGCGGCGAAGCTGGTCTCCTTCCCCGGTTTTGCTCCAGTGTTCCCCGAACAAGCAGGTCTCCTTCCCCGCGGTTTGCTCTTGCGTTCCCCGAACCCCCCTGCAAACGGCGGGGAAGGAGACCTGCTTGCTCGGAGGTGCGGGGAACGCGAGAGCAAACCAGGGAAGGAGACCTGCTTCCCCGCGGTTTGCTCTCGCGTTCCCCGAACCCCCCGAGGAAGCAGAGCTCCTTCCCCACGGTTTGCTCTCGCATTCCCCGAACCCCCGTGCAAGCAGATCTCCTTCCCCGCGGTTTGCTCTCGCGTTCCCCGAACCCCCCTGCAAACGGCGGGGAAGGAGACCTGCTTGCACGGGAGTTCGGGGAACGCGAGAGCAAACCGGGGAAGGAGACCTGCTTCCCCGTGGTTTGCTCTCGCGTTCCCCGAACCCCCCTGCAAACCGCTGGGAAGGAGACCCGCTTGGGGGGGGGGGGATTCGGAGAACACCGGAGCACACTGCGGGGAAGGAGACCTGCTTGATTACCAGAGGCTTCCTCAGGTATGCTGGCTTATTCCACGGAGGTCCTTATTCCTCAGGTATGCTGGCTTATTCCACGGAGGTCCTTATTCCTCAGGTATGCTGCTTATTCCACGGAGGTCAAGAAAAGCGCTGGTAAGTGTCTACACTTGATTACCAGCGCTGGATCCTCTACACCCGAGACAAAACGGGAGTACGGCCAGCGCTGCAAACAGGGAGTTGCAGCGCTGGTGATGCCCTGCAGATGTGTACACCTCCTAAGTTGCAGCGCTGTAACCCCCTCACCAGCGCTGCAACTTTGTGATGTAGACAAGCCCTCAGACATACCTGGATGAAGATCTACAAACTCCTCTCTTCCCAAGGCCTCTCCTCCTCTCCTTGCTGCCAACAGCTTTCCCATTGCCCTTAGATTCACACATGCTTTACTGGTGTGTGGGTTGGCAAGGGCCATGTTGGCTCATTTTAAGACAGATTCTCTTGGTCTTATTTAAAACCATGTGCAGTCATCCCCAAGGGTCAGAGACCTTCTTCTTAGCTCTTTTACCTCATTTGTTATTCTCTGACCCAGACACAGAATCACAGAACTGGAAGGGACTTCAAGAGGTCATCTAGTCCAGCCCCCTGCATCTGCCCTACTTCATTCCTTCTGGCTTTACAAATTATTTTCAAGGCCTTCCTTCTAATTGCTAATGAGAGCCTTTCGTTACAACATATATTTTCTTAACCAAACTTAAGCTAATTAATTCTTTACTTTCATATTTATCCTACACATATTGTCCATTTTCTGTATTTACAGCAATTACACACCTATAGCAATCACCATCCTTTACTCTGAATAATAATGTTGTGTTATCTAGGCCTTGTTTACACTGACACTTTACAGCGCTGCAAATTTCTCACTTAGGGGTGTGAAAAACCACCACTGAGGACTGCAAGTTTCAGTGCTGTAAAGTGCCAGTGTAGACCAGAGGTGGGCAAACTACAGCCCGTGGGCCACATCCAGCCCATGGGACCATTCTCTCCAGCCCCTGAGCTCCTGGCCCAGGAGGCTAGCCCCAGTCCCCTCCCTCTTAATGCTCTGGGATCAAGCTTCTTGGGCAGTGCAGCTGCAGAGCACAGCCTCCCCTAACTTGCCCTCCACACAATTTCTGAAACCCGATGTGGCCCATCAGGCTAAAAAGTTTGCCACCCCTGGTGTAGACAGTGCACCAGTGCTGGTAGCTACTCCCCTTGTGGGGGTGCTGCAACTACACAGCCACATTAAAGCGCTGCCACGAAGACATAGCTCTAGCAAATTCCAAAACAGCCACACGCACAGCCAGTTTAAACAGATATCCATTTGCCAATCACTCTCAGCTCTCACATCTTACACTAACTACTGACAGACTAACCAGGCCACGCAAGACAAGGAAATTTATCACTGAGTTCATTTCACCCACTCAAAAACAAAAAATTGAGTTGAAACACCAAATTACAGTTGGATACTTTACTCTGCACCCACCCCACCCTGGACATATTTATAGAATTTATCCGATACATGTGAGCAAACTCTACTAGGAGATGCTAATCAACCAGTTATACTCACTCGCAGCTCTTCCAAGCTGAATCCTCTGCCAGCACGAACTTTTGTGTGGTACCTAACAGTGGGACACCTCACAATGGGTCGGACTGGCCCTGACACTGGGCGTGGAGCAATGCGCCGAGCCTTTGCCTGACGGGCCTTCCTCCTGGTCAAAGAGAAATATCACAGCAGTCAACAAAAGGATGTTTGTATAAGATACATAACTTCTACACTGACAATCTTCGAATGGCCATGGGGACCCTCCCAGAGAAAAACGAGGGTACATCAAACTTGCTGAGGTAAGGAATGTGTCCTCTAGTAACTGACGTGAACAAGGCCAGACCACATGCTCTCATAGTAAGCTACAGTCATCAGCTAAAAAAAGGGTTCAAACAAATCATCAATGTTGTGCAGAGATTCCGAAGAATTTTCATCATTTGACTGTAGACCTAATTAAAGGCATTAAACTGGTTTACTGGCCTCTGTGTTTACAACCACGGTAATTTTTAATCACTCTCTAACCACCACAACATGCCACAGGAGACACGGTGACAAAACTCCCAAGTAAGTGATCTCGATGCCACAAGGCAGGTAGAGGCACTCAAGGACACATGCAGCCAGCTGTCCTTAGCATCTCACCTGCGGATCTTCCTAGCAGGCTGGTTAAACCACGTGGCAACTCGTCTTTGCCAATCTTTGTGGAAGTGGGGTTTCAAGATCATGCCATTTCGACTGGGTGCCATGGCTGCTTATATCCCTGCAGACAGAAGGCGCACGTTTAATGACAGCTGCAGTTCGAGGCAGGCTGGGGTTACAGAGAGCGGCCCTCAGTAGCAGAGCGAGGCGAGGGCCCACCCCTGGGCGGCAGCACCCCAGGAGCTGGGGAAGCGGCGGCCGCAAGAGAGGCCCAGCCAGGCCAGACTGCAACAGCGGGTGGAACCAGCTCCCAGCAGCCTAGCGCGGCTGGGCCACACCGCACAGCCCCCCAGACACGAACCCCTGACCCGGGGACTCAGGCTCGGCAGCCCCGCGCGGGGCGCCACCCTGGGAACGACTGAGGCGAATGCCCGGCCCCGTCCGCCGGGGCGCGGCCCCCCAGGCCCAGGCCCGGCCCCTGGCCGGGCCCGTCCGCCGGGGCGCGGCTCCCCAGGCCCAGGCCCGGCACCTGGCCGGCCCCGTCCGCCGGGGCGCGGCTCCCCAGGCCCAGGCCCGGCACCTGCCCGCCGCCTCCCCCAGGGCGCGACAGGCCGCAGGCGGCGCCCCTGTGTTCGGCCGCCCAGGGCCCGGGCCCCGCGGGCCGCCCAGGCGGCGGATGGAGGCAGATAACCCTGCACGGCCCGGCCTCCGCTCAATCCTACCTCCACTGGGGGGGAAAGGCCGACCGGAAAAGGAGGGGGTGACGCAGTGCACGCTGGGATATCAGACCTAGCGGAAACGGAACTAGTTACTGACCAATTAGAATAAAGAAGAGGATACCCGCCCAGCGAGCTTCAGCGCTCATCTCGCCAAAGGCCCTCTGCCCTTTACAAAGATGGCGCCCGTTTTAAAGCGGCCGCGTACGGAAAACCAACGAGTGCCGTTACCTGCATCAGGTGGGCTAGGGAAAGGCAGCTGCTGCACAGAGGAAGCGCTAAAGTTGCTCATCCATGACAGTTCATGGGAGATGGGTGAGGTCTCAGAGGACTGGAGAAGTGCAAACAATTCCTAGCTTTAAAAAGGGGAACAAAGACAACCAGGGAATTACAGACCAGTCAGCCTACAACCATGCACAAGATTCACTATTTTTTAAAATCTTGGTCCTAATTTCTAGACCATGTACACTAATCCCTCAAATTCCATACCCCCCACAGTAAAACAAAGTCTCTTAAATAAGATACACAAACAGCAAAGAGGAACAATCGCAACCTAGACTGAACTTTCGTGACGATTCAAAAATAATTATGTTGTGAAACTGATTATCCCAGTCAGGAACTGTCCTGTTGGTGTAGCATATATAGAAGCTATTTGCAGCAGCAAGTTCTTATTTAGTTTGCTGTAAATCAAGCCCATGATCTTAAAAAATGATCTAGCAATAACGCTTAGCATTTACACGGTCAGCTACACCTTTGGGGTGCAGCACAAACATTAGTCCAATCAATTTACAAGCTACTTTGAAGTATTCCAGCTGGCTTAGCCACATCCACGTCCTCTACATTAATTTATTTTAGATTCCAGAACTGAATACATCCTTGTGTATGCATCCTCCCGAGAGCTCTGCAGCCCTAGAGAGAGCAACCTGATCTAATGGCCTGAGCCCCGGACTGCCCAATACTTCAATAGTCTTGGCCTAGAGGTAACTTGCACTTCTATTACCACACATACTTGCATGTAAAATGGTGACATAAAATTACAACTGCCCAGAGTGTAACTATGCTGTTCCTACTCCATGTATGCATTCCATCGACCCCCATATTGCATATATGCCTGGTCAGATATACATGGATGAATAATTCCTATAGACATTGTGACAGACCCAGGCCAGTGGCAAATATACTGGTCACTGGGTGAGTAGTTTTCTGTTCCCTGAGTGATCAGAGCAGGGGCTGCACTACAGTAACCAGGAACCTGCTAGAACCAAATAAGGCAGACAGGCTGTTTAGCCTGCCTTGATTGGCTGCAGGTGTTCTAATCAGGGCACCTGGGTTTAAAAAGCTCACTCCAGTCAGGGAGGGAGAAGAAGTGCATGTGAGGAGCTGAGAGGGAGAGGGTGTGCTGCTGGAGGACTAAGGAGTACAAGCATTATCAGACACCAGGAGGAAGGTCCTGTGGTGAGGATAAAGAAGGTGTTTGGAGGAGGCCATGGGGAAGTAGCCCAGGCAGTTGTAGCTGTCATGTGGCTGTTACAAGAGGCACTATAGACAGCTGCAATCCACAGGGCCCTGGGCTGGAACCCGGAGTAGAGGGTGGGCCCAGGTTTCCCCCAAACCTCCCAACTCCTGATCAGACACAGAAGTTGACCCAGACTGTGGGGAAGATCACTGAGGTGAGCAAATCTGCCAAATAAGTGCAGGACCCACCAAGATAAAGGAGGAACTTTGTCACATGTACATTTCTCCTCCAGAACAGTAGTTGCCTGCTCTTGCCTGTAGCACTGTTTTGGTATGGGCTCATGTCTAGATCCTGCACATTAGACCTGCTCTGGCTTACACAGCTCATCCCAGCCCCTTCTCAAACTACTTCCTATACCCAGTGTTGCCTCATGTTTTAATGGCTGCTTCTTCTCAGACCAGAGTTCTCATTCAAGTCAAGTGAGGAAGGAGAGGGGCCCTCATAAGTCTAGTACCACTGCCACTAGGGGCTGCAAGTGCTTGGAGGACAATTTTTCACACATTCACATGACACACGTTCTTTTCAAGGTGGCTATGACTACTTTCACAGCATTTAGAACACAGCCAGACTACATCTGCCTTGAACCAAACTCCCACAGGGTGTTACACTTAGCATGAACAGAGCTGTCCCACAAGACTGCTGATGTGCTACCTGCTGTCCACCTTAATTGGCATTTCTTACCATCAGTCAGCTCCTGCACGGACTCAAGTGTGGGCTTTGGGATGAGGCCTGATGCTTCCCCAAGGAGTAGGAGCAAGAAACAGCAGCTTCCTGCCCTCATTGCAGAGGATCCCGGTGACCAGCAAATGGGGCTGGCTTCAACGCACATGAAAGCAGAGCAAAACTAAGTTCCTAGGCTTGTAAGGCACTCTCTCCGTGCGAGACACAATGAGGGGAAAGGCCTGGGGGAAACAGGTGCACTTGTTGAGCTGACATAAGCAGTGACTTCACGGAGTCTCCCATCACTTCTACTTTACAGTTCATTTGATGACTGATGCATTTTGTGGTCAGATGATAAAGATTTGTCGTGGTCTCTAACGCAGGTTTCGCTTGTCACAGCCAGTGACCCAGCTATGCTGCAACATCTGCTCCCCAAAGCACTTTCCTGCATGTGGATACTTCCGTTTGTCTGATCAGTTAAAAGTCAATCGTGTGCCAGAATATGGAATGACAAAGCACCCTAGATGCTGCAGGTTGCACAGGCATCAAAATGATCAGACTGGTACGGATATTGTAAACACAGGAGCCTGCAGTTTATTAAGAAAAGTCCCAAACCAGTTGCATTACATTTGTATTCACACTACCGTTAACAGCAGTGCTACAAGATTCCAAGTATGCGTGCTAACAGGCCCAGAACATATTTGAGACAATTTTTAAAAGGTTGAGAAGTGAATTCAGTTTCTATAGCAGGTGAAATTCTAGAGTTCAAAGAATAAAGGGGAAGCCCATCATGTTAAAAAGAAAAAAAGGGAAAAAGCAATGGAAATATCAAGTTTCAGACTAGAAGCAAAACATCCCTCCCCCATAAGGTTAACCAGTAAAAACTACTACAGAACGCTGTGCCAACACCGAGCTGGCATTAAAACTCATACAACCAGTGGATCAGGCAGGTGGCACTGCCCTACAGTAGCCTATAGAGACCAGGCAGGTCAATTTTCAGGACCCAGCTTTAGTCCTAAACCCAGCAGAGGTTGGGAGTCCTGAGACAGAAGCAGGCTCTGCATCAGATAAGTGATGGTGGGTAAGTATACCTCGGATAACTGCATCCATTCCAGGGCCGGCTCCAGGCACCAGCTGAGCAAGCAGGTGTTTTGGGCAGCCAAGGGGAAGGGGCAGCACGCCGGGCTCTTCGGCGGCAATTCAGCAATGGGTCCCTCGGTCCCTCTTGGAGGGAAGGATCTGCCACCGAATTGCCGCCGAAGAAAGCGGCACAGTGGAGCTGCCGCCAATCGTGGCCTTTTTTTTTCCCTTCTCCCTTTCACTGCTTGAGGCAGCAAAAACCCTGGAGCCAGCCCTGATCCCTTTCATCTCAACACCACAACATCCGCTGCTTCAAAAGTCTTGTCTAATTCTCCACAAATGGAAGTCTGATGGCAATAATGTGAGGCGTGTTCATTTGCATTGATTTCTACGGGGGGCTGTAGACTGAAGTCCTTCACTTGTGTTCAGACCTCTCAGTCCCTGACAGAAGAAACTGGGGTAGGGGAGCATCTGGACTGCGGCCTTTTAGGGACACAGACAATAATCCTCATGGAATAATCCATGGAAATAATCCTCAGTAAGAGAAAAGGGCACATTGTACAGCCAGCCAGCAAAATACCTCAGGCATCAAGGCACAGATATTTCAGATGCTCTCATTGTGGAGTGAGAATGATCATGCCACAACAAGGTTCTTCCGCAGAGAACTTAAAGGTCTGAACACAAGTAAAGGAGTTCAGTCTAAAGCCTCCTGTAGAAATCCATGCAAATGAACACACGGGCTTCCATCCCAGAGTCTTTACTGAAAGGTGCTTCTCAAGTTCCTACTGAGGAAAGAAACAGCACATCTAGACTCAGCCTCTCAGTGCACTTGTGTTCAGAGTCCTGATCTGGAAAATGGGCTTCTGATGTAAAAGTAGATCCTAGACTGGATTTTAGACTTGTGGGTTGGCCAGAATCTGCACACAAACTGATAACTCAAAAAAAGTGTTGATAATCCACAAACTGATAACCCCAAACCAATCAAAACATCCCCATAGAGAGACATGCACAGAACTATCAGAGAGATCAACCAGCAGAGGAAGCCCCTAAATCTGCAGAACTGTGTACTTGTCATAACAGGTCTCATGTACATGTCAGAATGCCCCATCCTCCTGCATTTATTAATATGGTCTATATAACAATGCGTAAAGACCATTTTACTCCAGTGAACCTTGTTCTCTCAGTCAGTATATTTTTAAACTCTGAGCAGAGATAATCAAAGGGTATAGACAAGTCATGTACAAACTACTGTGTCTTAAACTGCCTTGAGCCCTTCCGAGTGGACTCCATGATTGTGCCCGACAGAGACACTTCCGAAGCTATGGCGTGGGAAGGAATAACAGCACACACTCATGTCACAGCACAGATGCTGAGAGTTTACACTGAGATTTTAGCATTGAAATTAATTCTGAACCCATGTACTATCCCTTTCTGCCTTACATGACCAACTATATCTGTGCTTGCATCAGGAATCCCCAACCCCGGAGATAACCAGCTGCAGAATCCCTCTCTGAAGACAGCCTCCCTCTGAGACACCCAGAAGTTGGGGCAGGATATTGGCAACACAAAGATTCCCTGCTCTGGTCTCTCAGTGCCTTTGACCCTGTAGCTGAAAGGGGAAGGACTCAGGTACGGTGCTGGAAGGAAGCCTCTAAAGCTCTCCTCTCCCATTCTGGATTAGGAATGGGTTTCATACTGGTCTCAAACTGGGTTCTTCCTCCTCTTCTCGGGTCTGGGGTTGCTGGGGTGGCTCTTCATCACCTGTGTCTTGTTTGTCTCTCTCTGCTTCAAGCCAGCTCTGAGGAACGATCATTTTCTTTGGCCCGTGAGGAGGCAGCCCAATCAGGGCTTCCATGTCCTCATAGTTTATCACTTCCTTCTCCAGGAGGGTATTCGCCAGCTAGAAAGAGCAGACAGGGCAGAAGGTGAGTGTACATACACTGAGTTCAGAAAAGTTAGTGGCAGCTCTGGCAAGGCATGAAGGGAAGCATGCTGACATGGCAGCTAGTGCTTGGGGTGAAGAATTTCCAGGACATGCCACCATCCTCCCCAGGAGGTCAGCTAAAACAGAAGAGAAGATGTATGTCCATGACTGTAAGCAGCAAACAATATCAAGGTATATACAGCTCTACCCCGATATAGCGTGACCCGATATAACATGAATTTGGAATAACAGTAAAGCAGTGCTCGGGGGTGGGGCAGGGCTGCGCATGTCATAAACAGATAGCTAAGGGTTAATGTCTCTTACACCTGGAAAGAAGTAACCTGAAACACCTGACCAGAGGACCAATCAGGAAACAAGACTTTTTCAAATCTGGGTGAGGGAAGTTTGTGTCTGAGTTCTTTGTTCTTGTCTTGTGCCTGTCTCTCTCTCGGCTACGAGAGGATTTCTGTCTCTTGCTTTCTAATCTTGTGTGTCCAAGTTGTAAGTACAAATATAGTAAGGCAGTAAGGTTTATATTGTTTTCTTTTGTATTTACATGTGTGTAGTTGCTGGAATGTTTTGAATTGTATTCTTTTTGAATAAGGCTGTTTATTCATATTTCTTTTAAGCAATTGACCCTGTATTTGTCACCTTAATACAGAGAGACCATTTTTATGTATTTTTTTTCCCTTTCTTTTTATATAAAGCTCTCTTTTAAGACCTGTTGGAGTTTTTCGTTAGTGGGGAACTCCAGGGAATTGAGTCTGCAGCTCACCAGGGAATTGGTGGGAGGAAGAAGTCAGGGGGAAATCTGTGTGTGTTAGATTTACTAGCCTGACTTTGTGTTCCCTCTGGGTGAAGAGGGAAGTACTTGTGTTTCCAGGACTGGAAACAGGGAGGGTGTCGTCCCTCTGTTTAGATTCAAGGAGCTTGCTTCTGTGTATCTCTCCAGGAACCCAGGGAGGGAACACCTGGAGAGGGGAAGTGAAATGGTTTATTCCCTTTTGTTGTGAGACTCAAGGGATTTGGGTCTTGGGCTCCCTAGGGAAGGTTTTTGGGGGGACCAGAGTGCCCCAAAACACTAATTTTTTGGGTGGTGGCAGTTTTACCAGGTCCAAGCTGGTAACTACGCTTGGAGGTTTTCATGCTAACCCCCATATTTTGGATGCTAAGGTCCAAATCTGGGAATAGGTTATGACAGCGCACTCCAGCAGATCAAAGCAAGTTTGATATAACACTGTTTCACCTATAACATGGTAAGATTTTTTTAGCTCCCAAGGACAGAGTTATATCGGGGTAGAGGTGTATTTGGACAAAGATGCAGCCAAAGCAAGATGTGCTACTTTACTGGTATAGAAATACCAGTATGTTATACCGGCAAAGTGCTCCTAGTGTGATCACAGCTACATCAGCAAAGCTTGTTCTGTACTGGTTAGTAAGACAACCCCATACAAGCTGTATCAGTAAAAGTGCAGCTTTGCTGCTATAGCTGCATCTATGCTAGGGGCTTCTGCTGGCTTCACACCCGGACCAACATAGCTATGCCAGCAGAAGTACCTAGTGTAGATCTGGTCTATCTGTAGTTTTGGGGGGGCAATATGCAACTTTTTGTGCTGCTGGCACCTGCTACAAAGACGGAGAAACAGCCAGAAGAGCTTTGGGGAGAGGAGCACTCTCACAGCAGAGTACGACTTGATGCTCTGTTTCCCCTAAGCTCGGCAATCTACAGCTAGTGGGGTATAAGTTAAGCTGGTGATCTCTAGCTGCTGGCCTGGAGAAGTGACCAGGAGAATCACTTTAGCTGAATGAGGTCCAAGGAGCAGAGGTAGAAAGGTCTGCCGCTCTATTCCATACACTTACGTGACTTTGCACTTGTGTGAATACTTGTGAAAGATGCCAGGTTAACAGTCAATGAAAATAAAGGCCTCCATAGGATAGGTACAGTCTAGACAACGGCAACACAAGTTTTCCTCACTGCCCATTGGACAAACTCTCTAGGCATGGGAGGAAAGTTCATTCTCCAGGTCCATTCAGGTGTGTGAAAGTGACAGGACTGCCCACATTACCAATGAATGTGTCAGCAATTAGGTAAGACAGGTGTGTGTGTAGACAGTTGTATTCAAGTTCTTCTTCTTTACATGGTTTGTTCCCACTGTTAAAGCGAACAATACTGTGCTTGAAGCAGGCTGGCTGGTCATTATATCTCACTAGTCACAGATTCCCTAAAGGAAGGCTCAAAGGTGTCCATACTCCGTTGGGCCAATGGGTGAGCACAGTTGATACACATGGTGCGATAGCCCAGACCCTGCTCCAAGAGTGGGAGAATTGTGACATTCCATCCCAGGATAGGTAAAGGCCCACGACTTGACACCTGAGGGGGCAGAGGTGCAGCCAGCGCTGTAACACTTGCAGCGGTAGCTTAACAATGTGAACTGAGACTATCAACTCATCCACACTGGTGACATGGAGGTAAAAGGCTCCACGTCCCATTATTCCTCCCCTCAGATACTGTCCACTTCAATCCCTATGTAGATTTCCTGTGCACTGGTCCCCAGCTGCAGTGGTAAAGGCAGCACTTGCTTTTTGACTCTGGCAGACATGCTGTTTCTGACATGGCAGACTCTTCTGGGCAAGGCCAATATCTATTCTCCTTGGGGTGGTGTAAATTACACCTTGGTCCCATATTTGGCATCCCAGGATCAGAAAGTCACCAAGGAAGTAAACATAAAGGAACTGCAGTTCTGTGCTAGAGTCTAACCTTCAACTACCCCCATCAAGCCCCTCCACAGAGAGCACCTCTCTTACCGAGCAGTGAGTCCCTGAACACCACCAGTTAATGTCTAGAGACTCAGCTCATTCACCACTAAAGAAAATTCCCACTGCAAACACACATGCAAGCCAAGTCCTAATCCAATGGCTGACCAGATACGCAGCTCAAAGTCTTCTTCCTTTGCTTCCTGCAATCTGGAAATGCACCAGACCCCACATGACTTCTCAAAGCTGGAAGATAAGCACAGAAACACTGCTTCCTGAAAGTACCACCACCACTCCCCAGGACACGAGCAACCAAGGACCTAGTGGCTGCAATGATGCCAGAAGCACTACTGAAGTCCGTACCGTTTGCAGTTTGTCCCGGTTGTCCAGTAAGAGTTTCTCTGTGTGCCTATATGCTTGAGCCACCAGCACTTTTGCTTCCTGGGAAGAGAAGTGAGAAATAATGACAATGGACAGACAAGGATGAATGAACACTATGTTCACATAAATGATGAGCTGTGCCTAGAGACATGATTTACGAACAGCAGCTGGTCAGAAAGTCCTGTCCCTATGGAAAAGTTTGGTTCTCTTTTTTTTTTTAAAACCAAAAAATCAAAGATTTTCTGCCAAAAACTAGTCTACTCTCTTGATGAACTGCCACAGCACAGCAGGCGAATTCCTAGTTGTGGGGCACCATGGGAGATGTAGTCCAGCTGGGAAACCTGGCCATAGAGGAGGAGGCAGCTGAACTGTAATTTCCATAATGCACCATGGCAGCATTTCTGAATCAAAACATGTCAGTTTTCAAGTGTTTGGTTTCTCAGGAGTTGACACTGTCTGGAGAAAGCAGACACTGACAAAATGCAATGTTTTGTGAGAACACCCAATTTTCTGTTTAAAAACAATTTCACTTGGAAGTTTTCAACCCGCCCTAATACAAACACCTGCTCTCTCCCTCCTTCAGGGTGTCCAAGAAATCTAGAAACCAAAGAAACAAAAATTCTATTCTTGAGATTTTTAGCTACGTATCTTTTCACAATCCAGACACCACACAGTATGGTTTTTTGCAAACTGTTACTCCTGATATCTTTGCTTCCTGCAGAAAAAATTTTTCTAACCGGGAAGCAAAGGGAAGCCACAAGAGCAGCCATACGACCATCCCCAGAAGTATGTTTTGGGAGCGCAGGGCAGCGGGCAGAGAGCTAAATCACAGTGGGGCAGGGGGGTAGGACTGGAGAAGACCCTGTTGGTGGCTCTTACTCGGCGCTGGGCTCAGCTGCTAGTCCCAGTAGGCTGGGGAGGGTGGGACTTCCTCTTCTCCTGTACAGCATCTGGGGCTGTGTCAGACCCACCCCCAGATTTCTCCCCCAGATGCAGGAAGCTCTGCAAACTTGCCCCTCCCCCAGCTTCCTGCACCCATCGCTCCTCAGCTGCCGGGGAAAGGATCCCTGTACAGGGAGCTACTTCCCCCAACCCTCATGCATCTAGACCCCCTTATACCCAGACCTTCCCGCTAAGCCCCCCCCCGCCACACCCAGTACCCCCTTCCAACAAGCCCCCGACACCTGGATCTCGACCTTACTGAGCCCCCAACCAGCTGCACATGGATCTCCACCCGCTGAGTCCTACTCCCCCAGCATCTGGAACTCCTCACTAAGTCCCCCACACCCAGACTCCACTGCCAAGCTCTATCTCTCCCAAACCTAGACACGCCCCCCCCCCCACTGAGCCCCAACTACCTTCACCTGGACCCCCTGCAGAGTCCCATTGCATCCAGAACCCCCCAACAAGCCCCTGTGCACCCAGATCCCCCCACTGAGCTGCCCGCACCCAGATTGCCCCACACAGAACCCTCACAACCCACATCTGGATCCCCCAAACTAAGCCCCTCAGCACTTGGATCCTGCATTGCTGAGCCTGTCTGCACCTGGCACAGAGGGGCAGCACCGTGGATGTTTCTGGGGCAGGCCCGGTTCTTGTGCTGTGCCAGGGTTGGGTGCAGCATCATCACTGAGTCTGTGTCCTGGGGAGGAGCTGCACAGTGACCTCCCACCTCTGTGCAGACAGTGGCCTGTGTGTCCCAATGTCACACTTGACAAATCAAATTTGCAGAATTTTAAAATATTGTGCACAGAATTTTTACTGTTTTGGCACAGAATGCCCTAAGGAGTAGCATGAACGTGAAGGGGATGTATTCGCTCAGATAATCACAGCGTCTTTCCCTATCCAAGCATCTACTCTCAATCCCACAATCACCCCATCCTTATTTTGTTTCCCACTCCACCCTCAAAAAAGTTACCTACAGTCACACCCTGTCCCCCATTCTGCCCCATCTCGTCAGCTCCGGTCACGCTGAAATCATGACTGCAGATCTCTGCAGAGATTACGTCTTTATACATTGCAACCTGTTTTACGGTAACTAACCGAGGTTCAAATCAGCAGCACCACTGGTGCAGAAGTTGCAGCTTCACATGATTCTGCCTGTTAGGACTCAGTAAACGTTCCTACCAAGGTGACACAGAACAAACCCGTGCTGGTTTTGGAGGCATTTACTTCTAAATGGCCAGTGAACACAAAATAGTGGGCTGCCAGTTTTATTTGCAATTCGGTTTTTTAAATGAAGTGAGAAGCAAAGAACAAAAGGGAAGCTGCCAGGACAGAGACTTACATGGTCCATCATTTGCTGAAGGCCCTGGCTGAAGGGGCGCTGACCTACTCCGGGAGTGCGTTCCAACTCTGGGAAAGAAAGATGCCCAATGCTGGGCACCATTCCATACTGCTTCACCATCGAATAGGCTATCTTGGTCACTTTCCTCAGGTCATCCTCTGCTCCTGAGAGACAGGGAGACAGGAACTCAGCATGGGATCACAGAGCTGACAGGTTTAGCAACTGGTGCACCTCCAGCACACAACCCACTCTGCGAGTCAGGAGTTCAGAGCTGCAAGATCTGTGTAGCTGAACAGCCTACCCCAACCACTGACTTTGCTAACTAATCCAGGTGAAACTGTCACGCATTCTACTGACAGCTCCTACAATGCACAATCTTTCCTCACTCCTCTTTCAGAGTTTGAAAACACAGTATTTTCACCTCATTTGTTAAAAGAAGGAGGCTCTAGGCCCCTCATCGCTACAGCATGCTGCAGCCAGAGCCTCTAGGAGTAAGCCTAAGCCAGCAGGCCAGCATGTCAGTTAGGAAAAGATGATCTACACAGTGATGAGGACAAACCCATGATCAAAAAACTCATTCAATATTTTATCCCACTCCACAGTCTGCAGATACATCTGCTGCTCAGATCACTACTAGGAAACTGGTAAGCAAAGACCCAGGGTCAGGTTTTCTAAACACCCTGTAAACTACTTCAGAGACTAGAGAGAGAACACTGAAGTTCTTGGCACATAGCATAATGCTTCAAGGTGGGGATTTCGAGACTGCTCAGCAATAGTCTAGCTCTGCTCCCATCCAGATCAATTTGCCAGAAGCTGGGAATGGGTAACAGGGGATGGATCACCTGATGATTGCCTGTTCTGTTCATTCCCTCTGGGGCACCTGGCATTGGCCACTGTTGGAAGACAGGACATTGGGCTGGATGGACCTTTGGTCTGACCCAGTCTGGCCATTCTTATATAGAAGTTTCACTGTTGGCTTCATCGTGAACAGAGTTAGGCCAATGCTGAACACTTCTGAAAACCACCCCCTCCACTTGGATTTCAACGATTAATGCTATTCTCCCACACGTTATACCTAAAGACAATGACACTGGAGGTGAATCCCCCTTCTCCCCACCCTGACTTCCTCCAGCTGGTGTTACTAGGGCAGGCAGCTGAGGATCTACAGTGCTGTATAGGAGTGTCTCTGCAGAACAGCTCCTTATAAACCAACATGCTATGAAAGCCAGGGAGGCAGACAGCTATCTACTCTTTATGTAAGGGAAGGGCCCTCTTAGCCTGGCACCTCATCTGGGCCAACCCGTGTAAGGTTCTGGCTCCTCACCCGTCGTGACTTTGTTAAAGGTGATGGCTTCAGACACTCTCCCTCCCAACGCCATGCACATCCTCTCAAATAGCTGCTCCTTGGTGAAGAGGTACTGGTCTTTCGGGAGGATCTGAGTAAACCCCAAAGCAGCATTTGTTCGAGGGGCTATGGAAACCTGAAACACACAAAAAGTCTCTGCCAATTTCAGAGAACAGGGGCTACGAAACAGAATCCAAGCAGGGAGAGAAGAGGAAGATATTCAGATTCTATATTTAACTTTGGACTCGTGAGAGGCTCTGGGGTGCACTTGTGTGAGGGAACCCTTGAGATTACAGGCACAGGAGGCCAAAAAGTGACAATGTCCCTTGACAGCGTTCCCACACTGAAAGATCTGCCTTCACGATTGTGCTTCCTGACATTACGGAGGGAGGCAGAGAGGAATGAGACATGGAAGTCACTCTTAGGGTAGGAGTCAACTAGCCAGTGAACCCTCAAGATGCCAAAGTGATTTTAGAAACCATCAACCAAATTCAACTCACTTCACACTTGTGCGCATGTCCTGCTGAAATTAGTGGGATTACCAGAGTTAGTAAGGCAAGCAAAAATTGGCTCTATATTAAACAGGCATCATTTGTAAAATCATTTAATTGTTGGGAGTACAGTAATCATTTAACAAAGCAACACTACACAACAGGGTTTAGTGCTAGTGTAACACAAACGAGCCTCTGATACTGTAGGAGATTTTATTCCAATGTTAGGACTTTTTTGGGGTAGGAGGAAACACATAGGAGAATACAGCCCCACAGGTCTGAAAGGAAGCCCCTTCCTATGGAGTGCCTCCAGAGGCAGGCCAACTCACAAGCCTACCAGTCTCAAAAAGCATCCCTTCAAACCAGGGGCACGCGATGATCCAACCGATAGTTTTCCAACATGCTGGCAAGCCATCTCTGAGAGGGAAAGATTGTGCATGCACACACAGGCCATGCTGTGTGTCTGGGAGGGACATACACATCAAGGAGCAATTGTAGGCTGATTTTAGTTCGTTTAGTTTGCACAGGGAACACTGTGGTCTCTGAGCACATCCAGTTCAGCTTTTAAACATAAAACGATGGCTGAAGATGATTCCCTAGATTAACAGCACAAAGTGCAATGCATCACCGTTATTAATGGAGTCTGATAATGGATTCCCTAATTGGGTACTTGGCCGTGCTACTGTAACCAAGTTCAGAAGAGGTGAGGGATGATGCAGCAGAGTTTAGCACAAGCTGTTGCATTATGATCAGTGTACATTAGACTGGAATCCAAAAGGACCCTCTCCCCACCCCAGAGTTGAGCTGTGTTATTAATTCATAGCAGACAGTTAGGTTACCTTCATCACAGCCTCTGTGTGTTCCAGTAGCCAGCCAACCAGCGCATGGCCTGACTCGTGAAAAGCCACTACCCTCCGCTCCTCCTGTGACATGATCTTACTCTTTTTGGCAGTGCCTGAGGAAGCAGGGGGAGAGCTTCAGTTAGGAAAATGGGTTCTTGGCTTACACCTGTCACCAGGTCAGAGTTTACTCTCTTTTCTGAGCCAGCCAAGTGTGCAGTGTAACAGTTAGCGAGCTCATTACTTTTGCTTGCCCTGCCACCCCATCCAGATGGAAAAAGCAACACTGCTTCAATTCTGTGCTGTTAAAGAGGTGTCCTCTATCACCTTATTAGTTAACCACGGCAGAATTCAGCCTGAAGGCTGTTTCATTGTGCAGTGAACTGAAGTATGAGATGTTTTCAGCGGAGATCTCTTATTCTTTCTTTTCAAAGGGCTGAGTTAAGATACATTTTAATAGATTATTTCCGCCTTCCTAATGACTAAAGCACAGGATTCAGATTTGGGATCAGGTGTACCACAGACTCTCAGAAAAGTGAGTTGGCCAAGGTTACAGTGTCTCAATTTCACATCTACAAGATGAAGATACCCACTGAACTGGCAGGGGTGTTCTGAGGCTTAGTTTGGCTGTAAGACCCTTGAACTCCTTAGATAGGAGACATCGTAGAAATGCAAGATGTTTAGATTATAAACATCTGCAACAGAAGAGGGTCCCCGTCCAAGGATTCAGTCTACTAGGAACACTGAAATAGTGCAAGATCAAGGGTGCACATGAAAGCTTAGTGCAAATCTTGGGAGGTTTTCCATGCTGGTTATTCATGGAACAGTCTAAATCCTCGCAGTCTGAGGCCAAGCTTTTGGAATTAGCAATTAAGATGAACTCTCAGTGTTCTCTCCTCTCCTCAAAAAGGAAAAAAAAAAGGTATTTTAATGTTCATTTTCCATGCCAATGCACTACAAATTGGAAAAAGCCCAATTAATATTTTGAAGAGATGCTAAATAGAAGTCAAACCTATAGCATATGTGCAGAAAATATGCTAACTGTAGAGTACAGTACACATCAAGAACTCCACTACATGTACTGTGCAGGGTGCCAGTATTTTAAAACAGCTGTTTCTGCATGGTGCCGGATCTGTAGGGGGCGAAAGAATGGGCTCAGTGGAGAACCTCAGCAGTGCCCTGATTTTGTATGATACCTTGGAAAAACATTGTTTAAAATATGTTAATAGAAAGCCAGGAGCCTTATTCAACAAAGAAATTGCAAATTACATTCAAATATGTTTTGCACAATCACTGCCCAGGGATCCCAGCAAGAGCTATGCCTCAGAAGACATGATGGGGATGGAACAGCAGCTTCAAATCAGAATGGCCTTAATTTTAATCAGAATAAGGTCAGTCCCTTAATCTTCTTTTAACACAGGTTGGGTTATTAATTACTATTATTATTATTATTTAATTCTAGAAGCATTTCCTTGTCAACCCACCAGGGAGAGAGACTGTATGAAACTCTTTGCAATAGCACAGAATGTTCCTGCATAATTGCTTCTTCCCTTGAATAAAGCCAGCCTCGTCTAGGAGAGTCCCCCGAGGGCTTGTTTTTATGCTGTTTAGGAGCAGAATGTGCCGAAGATGCTGCTCTAATGCAGCACTAGTCAAGGGTGCAAGAAGGCTCCACTATAGGCACAGTCGCTCTCTCTGCTGGCATCCTCCACAGGGAGCCTATTAGACACTGCTCCGTCTTCTCAATACATTCTCCCTCATTCCCAGGAGACAAGACTTCCAGACTGGTCCCATTTCCAGGCTTGAAGTCTTGGCAGTGATCAGCATTTGAGAAGCACCTTTACCCCTTTCTCCCTTGTTACAGCAAAGGGGTTTAAGGCTGACGTGGCTTTCAGCACCTGCCAACAAATCCCTTGATTTAACACCACTCTTCCTAAAGCAAAAACACTTGCAGTAAAAACTGCGGGTATGTCTCCTTCACTTGTAGGGAAGTCCAGCAATGACATTGTTGTGTGTGGACGGTTAAGACAGCAGCAGCACCACCATTAAGTATTTTTGTGCTTGGCAGCAGCATGAAAGCTCCAGACTCCCTTAACCCAAAGAGCTACAGTCCCGCTGGTTAATAAACTCAGTCTGTTCAGTGATTCAAAACACTTAATGACCTCAGACTTGCATCATAGACCTTAGTTATAAAATCAAAATGTGTCAGAATGAGGATGCAACATTTTGGGTGTGACTGGGGAAGGCAAGTGTGACCACCAATGGAAAACTCAACTAAGTCCCTCCTCAAGGAGACTGGCATTTTCTCCAGCTGAGGCAGCAGCTGCACTATAGGGGAAGCTGAAACAAGCATTGGCCTTTGCTGGCTTATGCCTTTGCAGAGCAACTTGGAAGGACCTTCACTGGCCACACTTGGTGCTGCTAAGCAGCCAGGTGTCTGGCTTTGTGCAAGTGTGCACAGAATTACCCAGAATGCTCAGGGGGAATTGCACTTTTAAGGTAGATAAAATTGTAAATAGTCTCCTGCAATTCTTATTTAAGAGGTTTAGAAAGCACAGATTCATGGGCATTTAAGCACTTTATAATAAAACAAGACAAACTCCAAATGAGGAAACAACTGACTCAACACAAGTGTTCTGACCCATGGACCATAACCATCTGGCAGAGCACCTCATGCAGAGCATGCAGCCTCTTCTGTGTGTCCAGTATCACACCTCTTAGAGTGGCACTGTACTATGTAAGTAGCCAAATATTTGCATTGTCATAATCAAGACCCTTTGTGCTCTGCAGCAGAATGGACCAAAATTCTGCAGCATTCTAGTGCAGCAGACTCAAAATTCTGTGGCAGTTTCAGGTGAATTCAAAGAGGCTTTTACAGAATTAAAAAGGAATACTACCATCAGTGCAGTGTAGTGTAGAATTAGTACAGTACAGTCCCTGGCTTATTTTTGATATTAAACATACTCTGCTCACAAATTTTCTGTATTCTGCAGATTGTTACATGAACAGTTCATAATTTGCATTTTTGGAGTTTTTGCTTTGGGGAGGAGAGCCTGAAATGTAATCAGCTCACTGGGGGACAGCTGTGACTTTGGCACTTGGGAAAACATGGCTTGGGATTGTTGGATAAGTGCTCAAATAACATGGAGTTGCTGGCAGGATGTTCTCTTGGATGGCTCCTCAGTTTTAGAGCTCACCTCAGCTTGGTCCATCAGAACCTGGGTTTGTTAACTTTGCAGACACACTGCGCAGCTCCTCTTTTTCAGGGCTGTTGAGGAGGGGGCATCCCTTTAGAACGGTTTTGCTATTTATATTTATGCCATAGGTGCCCAGAGCGCTGGATAGGCACCGAAAGCTACATTTTAGAAATGTAAAGAACTGAAGAACAAACATGTGAATTGTCCTCCTTAGGTTTCAGAGTTACCCTTTTGTGATAGGAGCGGATTGCACCCACTAGTCCAGGTTGTCTATAGACTCGGAAGAGAACTATCAGTTTGGGCTCAGGTTTGGAAAGTTCTCTGCACCATAAGGGCTAAACACATGTTCTAAAAAGAGTGCTTAGACTCTCAAGCACAGTTCTGCAACTGCATGTTTCCCAAAGCCCTACCTGTACTAACGGGAGAGTGTGGTCAGAACCACCTGTCTTGCTAGAACTCTGCCCACTAAAGAACCATATGCCAAAAGACATGACAAGCATCACGGAGGCATTAGAAAGAATGAAAAAAGGTCAAGGCTTCTTACCTGCAATGACTCTCTCTACAGCATACTCAAAGTTGAAAGTATCAATGGATTTATAGCCCTCCCTGGCAGCATGGAGAGCTGCCTCGTTACAGATGTTTGCTATGTCAGCGCCTACAGGTAAGAGTTAACAAATCAAGCTTTTTTGTAATGAGGAACAAAGAGCACAGGACACAAAAGGCAGACACAAACCTGGGGGAGGCGCTATGGAAATGAAATAGACCGGCATCACCAGCTCTCTTGGAAGAGAGCACAAACTTTGTTTCTGTTGCTTATGTTCGATTTAAATAATATGGCACCAGGCTGCCACACAGGACAGAGCTGAACTATCAGTTAGCAGGGCGAAAGCCCACGCTGGCTCTCAGCAATAAAGGAACGGTGCGGGTAGCTGATCTGGCTTGGGCCACTGCGTTGTTCTTATTGCAACTGCACAAACCTCTCCACAGGAGAGAAAACAGCTGTTCTGAGTTTGTGTGCATGAGTGATGGGGGAGGGGAGTTGCTGCAAGAAGTCACAACAGAAGCAGTGTGCTGGGGCCTGTTAGAGGGGAAACCCAGCAAGGACATTCCAGGAACTACATGCAGACCGACGCCATGGAGTCCGTGGTCAGAAGCTGTGTTCCAGTAAACTATCCCTAGAAGTTCCGGGGTGTGGGAATGTGGAGATCGGCTTGATTTAACCCTGCTCTACAAAGTAGTCTCTATTCATTGCTACCCAGCAGTGAAGTATTTTTGTTAAAGTGTTCATTGATCTACAAGTCTTTCCCCATCTTAATGCACTGAGGGCAGCATCTCATTCTCAACAACAACCAGGAAGAGGCAAAAGCAGCAGCTCTTTCCCATGGGACTCTGGGTTATAAGTGATGTGATGGCTCCCCTCCACCTCACCACCAAGGCAGAAAACAGCTGGATGCTCAAAACTTTCAGGGACTGAAAAACATCCACAGACAGTCGCTCTTCCACACACAGATTTGTATCCAAGAGAGTCCGCGCAGTTTCTGGCCATTTCAACAGGAGAGGGAGCAGAGAGGAAATAAAACCACTCAGACCAACAGACATTGTAAAGGAGGGTGTGGCTAAAACAGAGATGAGCAAACTACAGCCTGCAGGACTGTCCTGCCCAGCCCTTGAGCTCCCGGCTGGGGAAGCTACCCCCTCCCCTGCTGTTCCCCCTTCCCCGCAGCCATGCCACCCTGCAGGCAGCACGGCTTGCGCCCACCCACCTCTCAGGCTTTCCAATAAGCCAGTCCTGCTGCTCTGAGCGGCATGGTAAGGGGCTGGGGAGTGTGTGTGTGTGTGGGGGGAAGGTTAGATAAGGGGCCAGAGGTCCTGGGGGCAGGGAGAAGAG
The DNA here is from genome assembly GCF_007399415.2 of Gopherus evgoodei. NCBI lineage: Eukaryota > Metazoa > Chordata > Testudines > Testudinidae > Gopherus > Gopherus evgoodei. The sequence goes on along the minus strand of NC_044333.1, from coordinate 40,560,615 downwards.
AGTGACTGGATGGGGTGGAGGTTTAGCAGTGGTCAGGGGATGGGACATGGGGGGGTTGGATAGGTGTGGGAGCCCAGGGGGGCCTGTCAAGGGGCAGGGGTGTGGATAGGGGGTGGGGCAGTCAGGAGACAGGGAGCAGCGGGAGTTGGATGGGATGGAGGTTTGGGGGTGGTCAGGGAGGGGGAGTAGGGGGGGTTGGATAGGTGTGGGAGCCCTGGGGGGCCTGTCAGAGGGCAGGGGTGTGGATAGGTGGTGGGGCAGTCAGGGGACAGGTAGAAAGGGGTGACTGGATGGGGCAGAGGTTCAGAGGTGGTCAGAGGATGGGGCGTAGGGGGAGCTGGATAGGCATGGGAGCCCTGGGGGACCTGTCAGGGGGCAGGGGTGGGGATAGGGGGTGGGGCAGTCAGGGGACAGGGAGCAGGGGGAGTTGGATAGGGGGTGAGGTCCTGAGGGGAGCGGTTTGGGGTGGGGGATGTGAAGGGACAAGGAGCAGAGGAGGGTTCTGAGGGGGACAGTCAGGGGGGCGGGAAGTGGGAGGGTTCAGATGGGGGTGGGGGCCAGGCTGTTTGGGGAGGCACAGCCTTTCCTACCCGGCCCTCCATACAGTTTTGCAACCCCGATGTGGCCCTCGGGCCAAAAAGTTTGCCCACCCCTGGGCTAAAACAACCAACCCTTGAGTTCCCAAACAAGGAAACCCTTACAGTGCCTCAACCCCCGCCTAAGGAAGAAGCCTAGCTCGTACCACTGAACCCCGGGGTGAGCTCAGCCAGGCGCTGGGAATAGAAGCTGCCAGTTTGGGTCAGCTTCAGACTCTTCAGGTGCTGTTCGAAGATCTCTCTTCTCTCCTGCAATGAAAAGGAAGAGCGTTTGCATGGAGGCGTTAGAGCCCCAGCCCCAAAACCTGGCACCACTTGTCACCTGGAGGTGAGATTAGGGGGAATAAATGTCCCCCCATCACACACAGCAGTAAGCGACATCACTGGGAAGCCGGAGGTAAGAAGCACAAGTGACTAGTACATTACGAAAACGGTGATGAGGGCCAGCCACAGGAGGGCAGAGATGCTCTGCTTTGAGCCCTCAAAGGATTTACCAGTTTTGATTTCCCCAGTGACACAGAGCTCTCAAATTCAGGATAGACATATGGAGGGTTACAATGAGTCACCGGCTCCTCTCTCTAAGGGGAACTCTCCCCCCTCCCAGCTTTCACCCTCACTGATCTCTGAACATTTCTTTAACAGCACAGCGCTTAGAGCAAAGGAATCAGGAGCTCCCAGCCCAAAGCCTGCTCCCTCCCCTGCCACTGGGAAGACATCTCCTACTTACTGTGCGGCACGTGGCCATTTCTTAGATTAAGTTGGGGGGCTAGATGAGAGCTGGCAAGGGGCCAAAGTGTGACTCATTCAGCTGGTCCAGGAGGTCCTGATTAAAACAATGAGCTCCCCCCCTCCTCCTTCGGGGCAGCTGCACAGTTCATATTCCAGTGCCAGATTGCATCAGGCATTTAAGGTATTTTAAATGAAAAGTCTGTGGATGACAGTAAAGCCGCAGATGGAAGGAGGAGACAATCTGCTGGAAGAGTGAGTCTTCCTTGCTGCTTTCAGAGTCTGGACACAGACTCTGCTACAAGTCCCATCCTAGCAAACATGTTGGACTCCCACTGCTAAGCGGATCTGACTGCGCTCATGGTTCAGGAGGATACACATGCCAAGCAGCCTGCAAGGAAGAGAGTGGGTATCCAAACACAAGCAAGACAGAGAGCGAGGTAACTAGTGCTTCATTTATAACGAAAGAGGAGCTGGGTCTCAAGCAATTTATTTTTTTACTTTCATAACTGATGCAGCAAGCCCAGGGGCGCCGGGGCTCTGAACCGCCAGGCTCAGGGGCGCCGGGGCTCTGAACCGCCAGGTCGCAGCACAAATTAAGCACTGCAGGTAACACACAGGAATGAATGGTGAAGATGCATTACTAACCCAATGGTGAAGATGCATTACTGCCCAGACAGGCAGCATTGGCTAGAGAACCAGTTTAGGCAGCTCCTAGTTTCATGGAGAGAGGATACAGATATGCATGAAATTGCTGTCTCCATGACAAAAGGAGAACTCCAAAGCAAAGCTCTCCCTCAAGGCCAGATTGAAGCAAAGGGAGGCGCTAATACCACAGAGCCTCTGTACAGTGGGCTACTGCATTCATATATTGGGTCTTTGGCTTAGGACACAAATGGTAAGATGGGCAACACAGGATTGTCGTTCCCACTACTGCCAACTTTGGACTGTGCCAGCACACATACTGACCAAAAAGTGAAGAATTGTGACACCAGATTCACACACACAGATGGTGCAAGAGGATACATACCTGGAGTGTGGGAAGATCAATAAAAATGTGTCTGTCAAGCCTCCCGGGTCTCATCAGAGCATTATCCAAGATGTCAGCACGGTTGGTGGAAGCCAACACTATGACATGATCTGTGGTTCCCATCCCTGCAGCAAAACAAGAGCAGACATGAAGGTAAAAGGTTTCTGTATCATAATGTACAGTGCAGGGTTCTTGTTGCTGAGGCGCGATGGGACGTGGAGAATTCCATCCACAGCTTTACAACATTCAGCCACAGGACATCTGTGGCATCCTTTGGGGAAGGCGAGATTGAAGACATTTGTTCTTTTCAGTAATGTGTGAAGGGAGGCCGAGAGAGGTGTGTGTGTGATTAGAAGTGGGTTATGGATTTTGGTCTTTCCTTGCACCCCTTGCTAAACAAAGGCATCCCAGGTGCGCTATACAGATACAAAGAATCCAAGCCCGAGGAGCTTACAACCTGAACAAACAACATACAGACGAGGGACAGAATGCAACCAAAAAAGTGACTGAGCAGCGATGTTCAGCACACAGCTCCCGGGTGGCATGATTTGCACTGGGTTTGCTTTTCATGCTGATAAGGATAAAAGGGAGTTATAGGGTCACCTTAATCCACTTGTCTTACAACAGCAGACATCAAGAGCCCTCAGAGCTGTAAGGCATGCAGCAAGCTTCCAGGGGAAGGGATGAGTGAGCATTCCACAATTCCAACAGAGAAGCTGCCAAATGGGTCAATATCCTATAGCTCAGTAGAGAGTTTAAGGTTACAGGTAAGTCTGACAAATGGCCCTATAGAAAAAAGCAACTCGTTCTACAGTGAACTTAGTTCTTCCTCCCCAAAGGATGCCTTCTAAATAGGCTCCTGAAAAGGATGAAGCATGATCACTCTTTGGTCATGTTTTACACTGCACTTTAGAGTGTGATAAATAAGCAGAGAGACTGGCCGTCACCTGGCGGCTAACAAGCTTTATTCACAGGGCAGGATTAGAATGTACAATGCATCATCTGCTCTGCAGCTGGGAAGACACAGTTTTAAAATAGGTCAAACCATTAGAACAAACAAAAACCAAAACCACTGACTGCACCCTCCTTGCATCAGCCTCTGCCACACTCGCTTTCAGTCTGGGTTCCAGTGGGTGGGAAATACACAGCTCCAGGAAATCTATATCAGCAGACTTAAATCTATACTACTCCTCCCAACTGCTGTCACCTGGCTATTAACATGCTTTGGCCTCAGCATGCAAGCATCAGTCACAGTGAACAGTCTATAAAAGTAACACCTAAGAGTCCGTGACAGTGAATTAAAGCTAGTGCTGGGAACCCAACTTGAAAAACCTTCTCTGCAGCACGTGTGAGACAAACCATTTCAAGGAAATGGTGAAGAGGATTTGGTTGATTTAACAAGTCCCCTGCTTCCTCCACCACTCCTGTAACAGAGTATCTCAGCCGTACACATATAGCTTCACTGAAATACAGCCACTATGCAGGGAGGGGCAGCAGCTGTCAGGCCAACAACTGGCTCACAACACAAGAGCTGGGAAGAGGGAGATTTTGGCCAAGGACTCAGGGCAAATAACTGCTTCTGAAAAGTGTTATTGGCTCTAACGTTCATGTAATGCAAAAAGAATCTTGGCCTTAAAGGTCTCATCTATTCAGACACTGCAGAAGAGTTGTAGGGATTGTGCTTCCTTGTCTGCTGTTTAGTTGTTTGTGCTCAGAAAATGCACTATTCAAACTGCTTATCTGTTCTGAGAAAAAGAGTTAAATTTACTAATATTGCCAGGCAAATTGAACAATTTGTAAATACAACACCAGGCATCTTTGATCAGTGCCCTAGTCTTCCCTTGCTGCATAACCAGAACTTGCAGAACACTGTCACAGATCTGATGGAAAGCAAGGTCGTCTGTATGCATGAGGATCATCACAATCATACTCTGAATTACACAGTGAAATTAACAAGACGCAAACTTACATTCATCCAGTTTAGCTGGGCTTAATTGCTCCTTCAAAGGATCGGCCTCACCCCCCTCCAGCTTTTTGGGGGATTCCCTAGGGCTCTGTCTTTGGTCCCCTTCTCTTTTTTCCTCTATACCTTATCTCTGGGTAATACACACAAATATAAACTATTCTATGACTCACAGATTTACCTCTACTCCAAACTATCTCTTCTGTCCAAACTAATCTTGGCTTGTCTCTGACACCTACTCATCAACATCTAGCATCAGCTCAAGATCAACATAGCTAAAACAGAGCTCCTAATCCACCTTGCCCTCACCCTTGTCTATCACTATGGACAATACCACCATCCTGCCTGTCACTTGGGAGCATAACCTGGACATCCAGCTCAGATTCCTTAGGTCCTCACATCCAAACTATGTCTAAATCTTGCAGATTCTCTCTGCATATGATCTCTGAGATACAGCCTGTCCTACAGAAACAAATCATCAGAAATGTAGCGGCCAAAGGGACCTTAAGAGGTCATCTAATCCAACTTCCTGTGCTGAGGAAGGACCAAGTAAACCCAGATCATCCCTGACTGGTGTTTGTGCTCTTTAAAACTTCCAATGGGGATTCCACAACCTCCCTCGGAAGCCTATTCCAGAGCTTAACTACTCGAAGAGCTAGAAAGTTTTTCCTAATATCTAACCTAAATCTCCTTTGCTGCAGATTAAACCCATTACTTCTTGTCCTATCTTCACTAGAAAACAACTGATCATTGTCCTAACATATTTGAAGACTTATTTAGGTCCCTTCCTCAGTCTTCTTTTCTCAAAATTAAACACCCCCACGGGGTCGGTTTTTTTTTGTTGTTGTTGTTTTTTTTAATTATTCACTTTTCCTCTTAGGTCAGGTTTTCTAAAACTTTGTATCATTTCTGTCGCTCTCTTTTAGATTCTCTCCATTTTAACCACATCTTTCCTAAAGTGTGACGTCCAGAATTAGACACAGGCCTCACCAGTGCCAAGTAGGGCAGGACAATTACTTCCTGTGTCTTACATATGACACTTCCTTCAATACACCCCAGAATTATATTAGCTTTTTTTAAAACTGCATTGCACTGTTGACGAATATTCAATTTGTGAACCACTAAAATCTCGGTTCTTTTAAGTGGTACTAACACCTAGGTAGTTATTCCCCTTTTTGTAGTTATGCTTTTGATTTTTTCTTCCAAAGAGTACTACTTTGCACTTATAATTATTAACAAGCCGTACTATTTATAGCCATACAGGTAAAACTCTGTTACTGCAACATCCTTCTCTCTGGTCTTTACAAATGCAATCTTATCCCACTTGTATCCATTCATAACGCTGCTGCCAAATTCAGTCTCCTCGCCTAAGGTAAGGTAATAATTGGAGATATACCAATCTCCTAGAACTGGAAGGGACCTTGAAAGGTCATCGAGTCCAGCCCCCTGCCTTCACTAGCAGGACCAATTTTTGCCCCAGATCCCTAAGTGGCCCCCTCAAGGATTGAACTCACAACCCTGGGTTTAGCAGGCCAATGCTCAAACCACTGAGCAATCCCTCTCCTCGCCTGTCACTTTGACTATGTCACCCCGACCCCCAAGCTTCCCGTTCTCTTTCCATTAAACGTAAGCTGCTGGTCTTCACTTTCTACACCTTCATGGCCCACCCCACCTGACCAGGCATCTCTCATTCACTATTATGATGTCGACTCAAGCAACCAATTCCATATTATTCTCCATCCCCCACTTCATACATTTTCAAACACCTTTGTGTTTTCTCTGATGCTGTCCCTCATGCTTGGGAGGAGCTCCCTGTAAACATCTGCAAAACTAATTCATCCTCTTTCAAACTCTCCTTTTCCATGATGCCTCCAAAAAATGTGGCACTGGTTAGGATGCTGGTGTGCTGAGACCATGGCATATCATGCTGACCTACTGTCTCACTATTTCCTTGTACTCCCCCATCACTCTGTCTCCATCTGCTGTTTCTTGTCTTATACTCAGATTGTAAAACTCCTTGGGAGACAGGGACACTTTTTGTTCTTGGTCTGCACAGTGTCTAGTATACTGAGGTCCTGGTCCATGACTAGGACTCCTGGGCACTACAGTAATACAAATAAATAAATATTTCTTTTCAGAAGGCAGCCAGTGGCAACAGAGTGAAGAGAATCCATCAGTGCATTAGTAAAGACTTCTTGTAAAGCATGTATTTAATAAGGAGATTATTTTACCTTTCATCTTCCGACACCTGTAAAAGGGGGCTGGGCCCTAATTTTGGAATTGGCAGCTCACCAGGGTCTCCAGCACTACACCTGATTTCTATAAACTGGAGGAAACGGCAGACATTTTCATCTTTAGAAAGGGCGGGGGGGGGGGACAGGGATGGGGGGACTACACTTCCCAGAATGTGGAAATTCATTTTGGTCCAATGGCCCTCTACTTGAATCATGATGCAGCAGCTCATGCTGGGACGTAGTGTCCTTCCAGGCCACCCTGCTGCATTAAAAGGAGGATGGCCATGGACAGTAGCTGGGTTGGGGCCCACCAAGAAACCTGTTGGCATTACCACCTCAGCTGTATAATGCACAAGCCCAAGTAAGGTTACATCTTTGGTTAAGTTTTCCAAAGCTGAGGTATGCACAAAGCATTGGGGACGGCGAGCATGGATTCGGACTGCCTTTGGAACCCTGGCCCATGGGGCCTTCAGCGCACTGTGCACCAGCTTCAAGGACGTTCCTGTGCACAAGGCACTCAGCTGTCTGACTACTCAGGGCAAACTCACAGCTCACTCCCCCCTCCTGCAGGGTGGTCACAGAACCCATGCTGAAACAGTGGCACCCTGTAGCCCACTGCACTGTAGGACGGTCCATGTCCCTCCTTACCCCATACTGCGCTCTAGCTTCAATTCCTCTCCCCTCAGGAGAGAGGGTATAAATCCATAACACTGACAATCTTGTGTGAGACGCAGGGGATCACAGGTACATTCTGATGAGCAGGCAGCTAGTGCAACTTCTCTCGCCAAGAAGCTAAGGCTTACATCAAAGCATCCTCCTATGGGGCAGCCTCACTATGGACCAGGAACTTTGTGGGGCACAAATTGCAGAAGCTGCTCTGCTCTCAGCTCAGCAGTGAGTCAAATTCCAATCTCCTTCCTTCCTGACTGCACCCCAGGAAGTAGCCTGCAGTTCAGATCCCAGAAAGGCCTGCAGGAGAAATGTTCCTCACACCTCACTGCTGCACTGAATTTCTTGCATGGAGACAATTTGGGGAGGCAGCCAATTTCACGACTCAACGGGGGAAAAGAGGGATCTCTCCCACCAAATGTATTCAAGAATCTGAACCATTCCCTGCTGGGCAGAGCCCTGACACATCTATTCTTTGTCCTGCTCTACAGTAATAAGACAACTACAGAAGTAATGCAAGTTGGGTTACTGCGGTAGGGGCTGACAGACTTCAGTCTTTGTAAATGCCCAAAGCAGGGCTGACACCAGGTGGGGTCCAGGCAGAAAGACATTCAGAGGCTGGGCAGGGCTTGCTTGCAAACTACAAGGCTGTCTCCCCTGATTCGGAAGTGGATTTCCTAGCGAAGCCAGGAAGGTGGAGATTAAAGTTAGAGGACAGCAGAGGAAATTTACTAAATTGTTTATGCCCCTCTGGGACAACTAAATTTTAAATCTCATCAGGCTTTAAAATTACCTGACTTGGACAGGTTGTATCAAGTATTAAACAATATTTAATGGCTGGCAAACCCCAAATGTTACCCTCGAAACATAGTTCTGCCCTTGATACAGACTAGCTTTACTTTACTTCTTCAGGGCTGTAAATTATCTCCATCCTGTCACCAGTGGGAAGACATATTTCTGGGCTGAAACAATTACATTGTGCATTAAGAGTGACTATGGGCTTCCTGGCCTCCTCCAGCCCCGTCTTTGATGCACATGTTGCCTTGGTTTTATTAGCAGGCTGCAAGATGATGCCAAAGTTATCTCCAGTGCACATACTGCCTCAGGATACCACAGCAAGCTCCCATCTGTCTCACAGCCTTTAAAGTTATCACTAAACCTGAGGATTTTAATTTTAGTCTTACAGCTGTTAGTAGCCTGAGATTATATCCTCTTTCCAATTCTATATTAAACTCTCACGAGGGCTGGCCCAATGATCCAGTGACCGTGCAGAAATCAAGTCCGAAGTCTGTCTCCTAGAAGTCTCTGATTACTCTCTAGCAACTACAGACTCTGAAGAGAGTCATGTCCAGTCTTCCAAAGACAAAGGAATGGTTGCTACGACGTGGGGCCTTTCAGCATACTGAGGAAAAATGGAGTGTGGTGAGGGGGCGTGAGGTGAAAACTGAAGTCCCAGAGGACTCTTCACAGTTTCTTGTGGGGATGGCTGGGCAGGCTGGGGCGAGAAAGAGGGAAAACAGGAACAAAGTGTAAAGCACTTAGCTCTGAGAAGCTCTCTGCTGAAGAGACGCAGCAGCTTTTGCTCGCCCTACGACACACGCTCAATATAGCCACTGATGGAGGAGGAGGAGGAGGAAGTAGAACATAACAGAAAAATAACTCTTCTGGATATATCTACACTGCAATTAAACTCACCGCCCCAACCCCTGGCTGGCCTGTGCAACTGGGGCTCGGGCTAAGGCATAGGCAGCGACTCCATGGGCGCTCCGGGGCTGGAGCACCCACGGGGAAAAATTAGTGGATGCTCTGCACCCACCAGCAGCCAAGCTCCCCATACCTCCCACCCCATCTCCTCCTCCTCCTCTCCTGAGCACACCGTGTCTCTGCTCCTCCACCTACCTTCCAGTGCTTCCCACCCAGCCACCGCCAAACAGCTGCTTGGGGAAGGGGTGGAATGGGGGTGGGGCAAGGGCAGTGCGGGGCAGGGGGGAGAAGGGGGTCGAGCATCCACCGGGAACAGGGGAAGTTGGTGCCTATGGGCTAAGGGGCTTTTTAAATTGCAGTGTAGGCGTTTGGACTTTGGCTGCACTCTGGGACTGCTGATCTTGCAGGGTGTTAGAGCCCAGGCTCCAGCCTGAGTGTCTACAACACAATTAAACCACCTGCAGCCCGAGTTAGCTGGCATGGGCCAGCCATGGGTTTTTACTTGCCGTGTAGACATTCCCTCTGAATGATACACCTGCTATTTCAGAACAAGGCCAAGTGAGGCCACGTGGACTCTTTTTCACAGTTCTCAGGTGTCAAACTTTCAGTGCCAAGGTCCCACTCCCTACAGGTGTTCGAGAGCCATAGATTTCACCTGTCATCTGGAGTAGGATCTATAGGTGATACACTCTGAGTTGGAGGCTTAGAGGGTGGCCACCTTGGACAGGGAGCATTGTGTGAGCTGCAGCCTGACGTACTAGGAGACACTGGCATGGGAAGGGGGAAAATGGAGTTCAAGTCAATGGGCAAAAAGAGAAAATCCTTAAACATGAGGAGAACGGTAAAGCAACATGATCGGTAGGGGTGGAAATGCATGTTTAAGAAGCTGAATCCTTATGGAGGCAGAAAAGGCCTCATCCCTGGCTGGGTGAGAGGAATACTAACCATCCATTTCTACCAGCAGCTGGTTTAAGGTCTGCTCCTCCTCAGTATTGGAAAAGCCGGACATGTTGGTCGAGCGTTTCTTACCCACAGCATCGATTTCATCAATATACACAATACATGGGGCACGAGCCCTGGCTTCTTTGAAAAGGCTCCGTACACGAGCAGCTCCAAGACCTGGAGAAGGGCAAAGAGTAAGATGAAGAGAGACTTGCAGGAATCAATCCGTACTTGTTATATATTTTAATTATCTCTACTACAGCTGTACCCCTAACCGAGATAGTGCCCAGGCCCCGTACACACACAGGAAGTGACAGTCCCTGCCCTGAGGAGCTTACAATCTAAACAGGCACGACAGACAAAGGCTAGGGGGAAAGAGGGACAGAGAAACACTTGGCCTAGGTCCCCTCGTGGGTTAGGGACTAGAACCCAGGTATCCTGAGTCCCTATCCACTGGATCACATGGCCTCTCCAGATGAACTCAATATGTCAGCTTGTCTGCACAGCTGCTCTAGGAAAAGCTCCGCACCCAACTGCAAACAGGCACACCTGCTCCTTTCACAGGGTAGGCGTTTAAATGCTTAGCTATGTTAGCTGTGCTGTGCTTTAAGGACTGGGGGTAGCTATATGCTGTTCCAGCATTCCCCGTTGGCAAGAGCGTTATACTCATGCACTGGAAATCCACTGATACGTACAAAGAGGGCAGCCTCAACGGGAGCGATTTAGCTTTTTGAAAGACAAGACAAGACATGAGAGCATACGTAAGGGCAGGGAAGCCAGTGAACGGATGGTTATAGAGTAAAGGCTCTACCCCAAAGAGCCGTGTGTGGGTGTTATCAGAAAGAAAGATGCATGGGAGTTCCCACACCATATCCTAGGTAGTAAGGAATGTTCCAGAAGAGTCTGAGGAAACCAGACTCTTTCTGATGAAGGTTTTGTGTAGACAACAGGACGAAGAACTCTCTTCTAAACAGATGAGCAAGTGAGAGGGAAGGATTTTACGTTCCCATAGCTGCACTAATGGCACTGTCTACTGATGACAAAGTGTTTTATACCCTCTACAGAAACAAACACTCAGTCCTGCTCAAACACTCCCCATGCAAAGACAACTATGAGTTCAGTTCCTTGTCATAGACATGGATAACACTTACTCTAAATGGCAGCAACCTTGTGTGCTCCCACCACAGCTTGATTTACATCTTCTCTTTTTTTCCTAGCAGAAGGTCAGAGGACTTACCTCCTATTACCTCCACAAACTCAGAGCCGGCCATCGCCAGGAACGGCACTTGTGCTTCTGTAGCCACTGCCTTTGCCAGCAAGGTCTTTCCACAGCCTGGTGGTCCAAGTAACAAGGCACCTTTGGGCACTTTGGCCCCAAGCTGGAGGTAGCGCTCTGGGCTCTAGAATTACAACACAATTCCATCAGGCATCTGGGCTCATGAGCAGTGTTTCTGGAAGAAAAGACTTGTGCAGAGGTTCACTGGATGCTTTTCCCAACATATGTCACAGCAGCAACAGCTGCTAGCTCGGGACTCATGTGAACAGCAGTCTGTCCTTTCTCCCTCAGGAAACAGACAATATAGAATCTGGCTTTTGCCATCACTGACCAAAGCCTTGGAAGACAATCAGCTCGTTAAAACGGAGGCTGCTCAATGTCCCCGCAGGACGAAGAAGGAGCCCAGGCTGCCAAACTATTCCAGGGCACCACTGGCAAACACACCAAAACTTTTATTTTATTTCTCTCTTTTGGGGTGGAGGAAAGGCAAAAGAGGGGATTACAGAACACTTGAAGCACTGCCGGCACCAGGCATCTTATTCACAAAGGACAGGCACCACAAGCTAATCAGCTATCGAGTCAAACACTCTCCTTCAGCAGAGAGAATCTCTACCACCTCCTCTTGTCCTGCTTTATGCAGATAAAAAACCCAGTAACTGCTGGAATCACATTGCATTCACATGGGCTGTCCGGCAGATTTGCTCCCTCCACTTCCACCTCTTTATCAAGCATATTTGAGCTTCTTACCTTCAGATAATCCACAAATTCCTTGACCTCCATTTTCGCCTCATGCATTCCTGCTACATCCTTGAAGCTGATCCCTTTCCCAGACTTCCCATTCACAATGGTAAAGCGAGCCATTTTCAGCTGGTTCTGTGGAGGACAGCACACACACTGAATTCTGAGGGCACAGTCCTGACGAGGGAGATGGTGGGCACACTGGAGAGGCTGTGCAAGATCAGGCAGTGGAATACACATTTTTTTTTTTAATGGGAGGAGGCATAATATATGAGTGGGTTATGTGTGATCTTCCCATATGAAGTGCATTACAATGCCCACCGGCTCTCTCTTGTTGTAGCAGAACAGAATGATTCTAGGCCCCAAGTTCAGTAATGTACTTTCATGAAAAGGTTTCCCCTTGTGGATGTTGGAGTTTGGTACTGTGACTCAACCATTTCATTAACCAATGTTTTATTGGCACGAGGCATAGAGGAAACCTGCAGCAATTCCCCCCATACATCAACTGAGGGCACTTAATTCAAAAACTTGTGCAGATTGCCCAAGTCTGTAGAGTTTGTCAAGAACCCCTGCTCTCTAATTCTTATTGACCCTAGTCTTTAGTATACTTGGGCTGGTTACTATTGGTACAGTTTGAAGAAATAATGTGAATTAATGGGTATTTATCATCAACACTGTTCTAAATACACAAACATACACAGCCAACTGTCACTGGGAGCTGCTGCCACAGTTGTTGTTCCAAGACAGTCCAGGAATGGAACTATAGGCTCTCAAGTAGAACAGGCCCCACATTTGAGCCTCCTGGTGCGTGTTAAGTCACAGTGACAGTCAAAACAACAATTTAGTTAAACACCCTCCTTGTAACTGCTTATTATGTGCTGCTGAAAACAGCCACTAAGACTTTATTTATTTATTTTTAAGAGGAAAAAAAGGTTTAAAGCAGTTCAGGCCCTCAGAGCTGCCAGCTTCTTCAGAGAGTTAAACATGGAGGGGCTAATTGTGCTCACTCCACAAAGACAGGAATCTAGCCCTTAAAGCCCCCCTACAATCAAAGCTTTCTAAACCACTTCTTTCCATCCAAGCAGTTACATGTCACTCCATAAAAAAAGTCACTCATAGCAAGATGAAGAGAGCACAGGAAGGGGCTGCTGGGCACCACCTTAACGGGGGATTTAGGTGTCCACTCCTTCCATCCAGAAGCCCCCTGAGTTACTGCTCCTGCACCCAGAGCAGACTTATGCAAGTTGTATCAGCTGATTGAGAGGGAGGGATCTGATTGATGTTGCAAGTGGGGTATGGGTGGGGAGACGCCAGCCCATAATGAAATCCAGAATTTGAGCATATTTTAAAAATATCAAGAAGTTATTTTGCAAAACCCAGAGATTCCTACTCCCGGCTGTATGGGAGGCTTGTTAGCAGGACAAAACGAAACACACTATTTGCAGCTGCAACTTATTAGTGAGGTTTGAAAATAGCATCGCAAACTGCACTGGAAATTCACTGAGCTCAGCCCTTCTTGCAGTCAGGGAAAGAGGGCCTCAAGTGAAACCAGTTACTGCACAATCTAGTCAGCTGATCAGGAAAAGATACAAGATATGACAGCACTGCACAGCCTCTAGCATCAGCTAATTCTTGTCCTCTGTTGACTTTATCAGGGAAAGAGCAGGAAATCGCGCCAGTACAAAGTGAGACTAACCAAGAGCTTTAGAACAACTATTATACAGGACCCAAACTACTTACAAAGGCGCTGAATCCTCCTTCCCTTCCTGCCATCCCAGCAAGGCGGAAGATGTACCACAATATGGCTACACCAACAGCTGCCATTCCAAGGGCATAAAGGGCACTGAAAAGAAAACAGTTAGTTAAGTATAAATTTAAGCATCTAGCCATGAGACAGTTATTAAGTTAGTAAACATTTCCCAACTGTTATCTGTTTTCAGAATTTTAAAGATCCTGGCAGTTAGGCTAGAAGTGCAGCTATGGGCAGAGAAGTGACTGAGAATGTGGTACATTTTGAAAAATATAAATTTTGTATAGAACACCCCCAACAAAAAAGATAAACAGATAAGACCCAGAGTGGCACTGGCTTACCATCTCTTTCAGAGTCATATCTGCTCATAACAAATGGGCTAGATCTTCACAGATTGGCTATGCTGGATCAGTTCACAATCTGATGGAGAACAGGCAAAGGTGGCAGCCAAGGGCTAATTTGGCTCCCAGTGTAAATCAGAGTCATTTCAGGGCTGCTCTAATCTATGCTGGCTGGCAATGGCCCCCCAGGGGACATTACAGAGCCAGGGATTGCTGGAATGCAAGGCACTCTGGTCATCTCTCTTACATGCTCACTATGTCAAAAGCAGGTAGCACAGCACCCAGCATTGCCAGGGGAATTCCCAGATGCCCCCTTAGGACAGATGCCTGGACTCTTTGTGCTGCTGGTCCAAATGTGGGGCCCAAGCACTACGGCTCCAATGCGGCTCCAGGCACATAAGCCAAAGTTTATTCTGTCTCCCGCATCAGCAACAACATTCTCCATTAAGTTCCAACTACAGAATCTTTTTGGCAGTAAGAGGAAGGATGGTCCAGTAGTTTGGGACTTATGAGACCCCAGTTCAAGTCACTGCTCTGCTAGAGACTTCCTGTGTGACCCTGGCCAAGTCACTTAGCCTCTATGTACCTCAGTTCCCCCAACTGTAACATGGGAGTAGTAGCCCTGCGCTACCTCTTAAGAGGATGAATACATTAATGATTGTATGGCAGTCAGGTAGTATGGGAATGGGGGGGGAAATCACAGAAGTACCGTACACAGAGAAATAAGAGGCAGAAAGAATGCAGCTGGGTTTGTAGACCTTAATCTGCAGCACTGGCAGTTAAAAAGTCATATTTGACTTGTCAACTGAGCAAACAAGGGACTTGATCCTGCAAGGTACCAAATGCTCTGTTCTCTGAAAGAAGAAAATTTGAGTCGCCAGCACTCAGCACTTTACCAGATCAGGCTCTGGATCTTGAAGCCACTGAGAATATGGAACCCCACAATATCACCTTTAGAAAGTCTATTTTCAGAGCAGAACCACAGCAGAACCACAGCAGAACAGTTCTGAAAGGTAAAGAACAGCTAGAAACACAGACTCCCTGGGGCTGGTATACAAAAATTGTAAATTTACAAATTTGAGGTAGAGATCTCAGGCCTTATGATAAAAAACTAAAAACAAATTGCTGAATCTTGAAACATTTATTCAAGTAAATTGCCAGCTGTAGGACCTGGCCGCACAACACAAGACCATACCCAGGTTTCTCTTTTATATGAAGCATTTTCTAATACATTCATGAAATGCATGTTTTGCATCCATGGTGGAAGTTCCACACCATAGCCAACCATGATTGTTAAGGGAAAGATATATCTGGTCCGCTGCACTTCACAAACCACAGAAAACAAAACCCTTGCACATCCAGTTAATGTTGCCACCATGATACTCTGTTGCAAGTATGTGGATAGGGAATGCTGAAAGACAGCTATGGTTCCTCTGAACCAGCAAGGTAGCTTGACACATCATGCCTGCTTTTTGGAGAGGGGACCTCTGGAGCTGGCAGATACAGGATTGCAACATTACACATCTTTGTTGAAGGATTAGAGAGAATACACAATTAAGAATACTCCCTCTGGTGGAGTCTCCACACATTCCCTTATGGAAAGCTTTCCTGTACAACACGGTATCTGTTCACAGTGACAGAGGTGCTTCTGGACTGATTCAAATCCTTAGTGAGTGGGCTTTATAAATCTATTTTGCATTCTGGATTCCATAAATCTCGGTTTGCAAAAGCTGCCAGTTGTAACAGAAGGACAAATAAACCACAGCAGCAGAAAACAGACCACAAGATGTTGGTACTAGTGTTTGAAAACACAAAATAAATTCCACCCAGCAGCTGATTGACAGATTTTTTCCTTTCTTTGCTCACTCTCCCGTTCGAGGCCCATATTACAATTAAAACGTTAACCTTTGTTGAATTGTTTTGACAAAGGATCCTGGTTTTGGATAACAAAAAAAAAGTCTATACATTTAATAAGAATCTCATCTAACTGACATGTGTCTTATCATTAAAGCTGTTCTGTTCAGTATGTGGCTGTAAATCTGAGTCAGTGTCAGACCCTGTTATCTGTCTGAACTGCAGCTCCTGTTGTAGTGGGCTAAAGTTAAGAATTTATTTTTATAACCTGGCTCACCTCAGAATAAACCAGTCAATTTTAAAGCATTATAAAATGGGGAAGGCTCATTATGGATCTACTCCAATGGGTAATTTAAACGAGGGGCCAGTATCATGTTTGTTGAGCCCACTGTGTTATGGGTTTTATCATGGTTTTCACTATAATAATTGACTGAAGACAAAGTGCTCAATTAGGAAAACTACCACATATTACAAAAATCCATAGCAACTGAAAATGGGTTTTGCCTCAGACACGCAGATTCTATTCTGCACGCCAAGAGGAGGAGTTTTTCTGCAGGCACAGCAACATCACCTCCCCGAATGACATTACTACATGACAAAAGCACTCTGTCAGCATAGTTGCATCTAAACTACAAAGTTCTGCCAACATAGCTACGTCGACTAGGGGGTGTTTTTTCACACACTGACCAACATAGCTATGATGACAAAAACTTGTACTGTAGACCTGGTCTAAGTTTTAACATGTCTTCTAAAGATGGGGCTACTTCTGAAAGCCACATGTGAGCTCTTCATGGCAGGGACCGTCTCTTCGTTATGTGTTTGTAGGATGCCCTACAATGCAAGGCCCTGATCCCTGACTGGGGCCCCAGGCACTACTACAGTACAAATAAGCGATCAGTTAATATCATACTTTCCAAAAAAGCCTGTGCGCTTGTAGGAGACTGGGATCCTGTCCTTCACATCAATATTCAACTCCTCCTCCGCTGCTCGCAGCTTCTCTTCAAACTTGTCAATATTTGCCACCTGCATCCTGTACATCAGGGAAAGCCTCTGGGGACATGAAATCAAGAGAACCACATTGCAGACTAAGGATAAAGCAGAAACTAGGTCACCTATCTACAGTGGATAGTTAGATTAAAGGCTTCTCTAAATTATGGGTCACCCTCTTGCTAGCAACACCAGTGGAGTGTTAGAAGGTGACTATGGGACCAGAAGTGAGGACTAAAGGAGAAAACACTTCTTTTAAAGTTAAACATTCACAGTGATGTCATTGTAAGGACAAAATCTACTGAAATCCAGCAAAGAAGTTAGTCTGCAGACAAGGAGACGCAAGGACTTTGTACGCAAGTCAGAGGCTGGATTTAATCCTTCAAAAGCCCACATTTACTGATACTTTGAGCCTATAATCATGCACTTGCTCTGAACGTGAAGACCTCAGAAATCCACAGGAATCGAGTTTCCTGTGCTTAATGTAGATTTCCGAGAAACCATCTGCACACCACATAGATGGTAATGGATTTCAGTGACCAGAAGCTATCCAACTAAATAATAGGCCAATCAACAGAGAAATAATTTACTGTCTCACAAGTTTCTGTTTCTCAGTGGTGACAAGCCCAGCAGCCTGTGTCCTAACATGCACTCACGCTTTTTTTGGTTTTAAAAAGAAATAAAAAGGCATGTGCTATTAGTGCTCGTTAAACATCTGGAACTTTGAATATGATGTTTTTCCTAACCCAGCCAGTTGTAAAAAATTACAATCAATTCCAAGCTCCATGAATCATCTCAAATTGTGCTAATATTAGGAATAATTAAAAAAAAAATCAAACTTTTCCAAAATCTGCAATGGATTTTCTGACTTTCTCACAACCACTGGGGATGGGGGAGATTCAGGCAATATTCTTTATAAAAAACCAACCAACTAAATGACTCATTCATCTCTCAGTTGGTACAGTATAATTGACAAGAGTGACACACAACTTCAAACACAAAGAGGAGAAGGAAATCAGTAATGAGCAAAACAGCAGCTAGGGCTTTAATGAAAATATATTTAAGAAACTCTTAACAGCTTAATCTGGAATTATTCATTCTAATTGTACAAAGACACTCACAGGCCGTCCAAATACAACTGCTCCTGGGTGCAGATAGATTTGCACAATATCACTCTCTGGAACCACCTGAATGCTCTGGACCTCCCCTTTCGCCAGCATCTCATTCACAAAGTCATTCCAGGAAATGTTGACCCCGCTGGTGGTCAGTGAGTTTAGCAGGCTCATGATGACAGCTATTAGGAAGAGCGTCCGCAAACGCTCACGATACATCTGATCTTCCCGCTCCTTACGCTTCTTTTCCTCTTTACAAAAAAGAAGAGAGGCATGAGAGGAGAGACAGGACAGTATATAATGATTAAGCTCTGTGACCCAGAGAATAGAAAATTACACCACAGACCGAGGACTGCCCAGCTACACAGTTTGGTATGAGTTCTGTATTTGATTTGTCTAGGAAAGCTATACGCAGAAGCAGCATCTAGTTTGCTGTGAGATCTTATAAGGCCAGTTTTCCAGCTGAGCTGAATGAGGTCCAAGGTCACATGTCTTGTCCAAGGTCACATAGTGAGTCAGTGTTTAGGCCACATTACAATCCAGGACCTTGCTGGCTCCCAGATCTTGTCAGACCACAAGGCCTCCTCTTCTCCACAAGTTAAACAGTATCAACTCAAAAGCCTGTTTATTAAAGTACATGCAGCCAGATCCAAAATTAACAGCTGCTAGGAAGGAAGCGAAGTTTGCATTCTATTAGCTAGCAAATATTTGCGTGTATCATGGAGTCTGTTTTAGCTGCTCCCCAGTCCCCAACAGCCTAAGCAGAGAGACTGTGTGCACTGGATCCAAGGAAGGGTCAAGTTTTTCACTTCAACTGTCAATTCAGTAAGAAGAGGAAATGAAGTGGCACGAAGAGCCAAAAATTCACTTTTGGAAGCTGCCCTAAGAAATTAAATTCTTCATCTCCGTATCGGATAATCTCAAAACGTTTTGGAAAGCTTTGATCAGCAGCTTGTTTTTATTTAAATCTAATCCTAGTCCATAAGGCTTTAGAGGCTCAAAATCCATTAACTAGTTAGTGAAAAGTCAATTCATCAAGAATCCCAGCCCATTCTAAACAGAGGAACCATTTCAGCTGCCTGGTCTAATGCATGTATAGATCAAACAAAAACACTGCAGCATCATTACTGAAATCAAACCAAAGGCTTCAACTACTGTAACCCCCTCTGCATTTCACTGTACTGTAACCAACCAGTGGCCCAACTACTCTGGTTGCTGCTGGCTAATGCTATGCTGGAAATTTTGAGAGAATGAGTAAAACCCATCACAATGCTCTTGGCCAGTTGTGCAATAATACAGCGCAAATCATTTCCTGACCAGCTCTTGATCCACTGATGTCCTAAGCCATAAAGGCTGACAACATTTACACTATACAGAATAATAAAGTGATTATTAATATTACACAGGCATCTAATAGAGGTATATAATCTGCAATGCATTTTACTAAACTATTAGTCTCAACAATATCCTGCAACAGTCAGTTTCACAGTTTAATTACATGTGGTGTAAAAAATGTTTTTTAACAGACTACCGGAAGTTCTGTAGGTACCATAGATGGATGTTTGGAAAACATGCTCACTTTTTCATCTTACAATGCCAAAAACACCTAGTCAAGTAAGTAACTTTATAATGCAATTAGAAGGCTTGAGAACCACAGAGAATCAATGACTTGTGGTGTCTTAATATTTGCAGCTAACCTGTTTTTTAGAATCCTGGCATTTTCCAGCAGATTTAGAAGATTGCCGTCTATAAAGGACTGTCAGGGCAGAATGTTTGATTTCAGCTGCTGACCATCTCCCCATTTATATAGTCAAATCTGGATGTTCTTGATAAACAATTTACCACCACTGGCATCATGACATACGTAAACAGCATTCTACACATAGAAATAAATTAACTCTTCACCACTGGATTTTTAGTGTGTCTGCCTGCTGCAGCCCAGATTAGGTTTATTTGCAAATTCGTAACAAAGACATCTACACTGGCATTTATCACTAGCCAACAATGAGACCCTACACAACATAACAAAACCAAGGGGGGAAAAAAAAATGATATGACCCAGTCATCAAACCCCAGGAAGTCCTCTGTCCTTCAGATATGCAACATCATTTTTCACTTCTCCCTAGCTCTGTTCTGTGTTTCCAACAGGAAAGGCCTGTGACTAAATAGAAACAATACAGCTTTTCAGATAAAGTCACAGTTTCAGAACACAGTGACAGCTCAGGATCTGTGTGCAGCTCATCCCCTTTTGTTCTTTCATGCCATCTTCCCACCCATGTTATCAGCTAGATCCAGCTACCCTAGAATGAGTAAATTCATCACAAAGCTATAATCTAACATCCAGCAACATCTTATTAAAAGGAGAACAGTGTTAGCCAAGGATGACAGAAACCTTAAAGCTAGGCAATATCTCATTTCATTAAATTAGAACTATATAAATAGACAACAACTTTCTTTTCTACAGATAACTGAGGCAACTCTGGGAGAGGTGAACCCCAGTACAAAAAGAGTCTAAGTGCAACGAGGATGATTTTCAATGAGATCTCAGATGGAAAAGAAACAGCCCAGGGAAATGCTGTTACAGCACTTCTTCCCTTCTAAGTTTCAGATGAAATCAAGAGAGATGCATGCAATATTTTCCTTGATCAGAGTACAGGGGTTTCCCCATCTCTCTCTCTTCTCATCTGAGAAGCAGCCATAATCTTGAGAATGTCACTGAAAAAAAGATCATGTTGAAATCAGAACTGACCATCAGATATCTTGCATGATGGACATTTCTGGATTAATGCAAATTGGAAGCACCTTTATCCTCAAAACTGCAGCTGACCACTTTCAGATGACAAAGCCTTAGAAAACTGGAGGAAAGCCATCTATTGCTATGAGAGGTCTTCTACCAGTCCACATTCAGGGACAGCAGACACAGATATTCAATTCAAAACTTCCTGATTTCTGTACCTCTATCATCCCGCCACTTCGGTTTGTCAGAAAATGCAATCACTTTCACCATGCTGCATTCATATTACAATGTAAACTGCCCACAATAACTATTAAATCAATAAGTAATGGTAGCTGGAAGAGACACTTGCAAACAACCACTGTGGGAACACTTCCAGCTCTTTAGTCTCAGAAAGCCTTCATGAAGAAATGATTTGCCATTAACCCCAAACCTGAACTCTGTGATTAAAAGCTTGCAAGGGCTGCAGTGACAGTCCAAAGAGTTCTTTTTAATAATTACTGCAGAGACAGTCTTTCTGCTAGAGACACGGAGGAGAACTCCACCTCCCAAAGTTAAATTATCCATTAATCACAGGAGAAGGGCCACTGAACACAGCAGGTTACTGTTTACAAATTTTAATAGCCACAATACTTCTTGTAGGATCTCTGGTCACAATCATTCTGTGTGGTCTTCCAGGCAGCAGAAATCCCAGGCTTTGAAAAAGAACATTCAATGTGGTATTTGTACTAGCATCCCACTGTACATTCTATCTCTGTTCCTTGCATACGGTTTCTGCAGTGGCCTAAGTTTGTCTGACTGAACTGACAAGACCCTCACTCCTGACCTACAAAGGCTGCAGATTACCACCATGAATGGGGCTGAAAGTGTGCATGGCATTTTGTTGGCCAGATGCAGCCTGATGGGTCCCACTAGCAAGTTTGGAACCACAAAACAAAAACAAAACACAACACGCCCTGTCTTTTGTACTGTCTCAATTGCTGTATTTAAGTAAAAATGTATTAAAAATTAATCATTATAAAACAGAACTATAATGCTACTGTCACAGACTGCAATTATATTGTGTAAAGATAAACTGGAGCCCTATGTGTCTGGAGATTTAGCCTTCACCCAAGGTTCCAGAAAACAAATGATAGCACCACAGAAGGTGCAAGCCTAGATTGGCCTTTATTCACAGTCTTGGCATCAACTGAGATGCAGAAAAAACTCTCAGACGCTGGTTCTCGCCTTATAGGCCTCTGTCACATTTCAGCAGATACCACCATACTCATGGAAGAACATGAGGCTTTTCACATGGGACATTTCTGACATCTTTAAAATAAATCCTTAAGCCAGGATACAGTACATGCCACCAGCTACAGGAGTTTCCAGCTGGAAATTCATACCACACACATCGAATTGCAAGCCTCATGGCAGACTGGGAACTTTTCCAGTCCCTTATACTAGGGGGGAGTGGGGTGGGTGGATGGGGGAGGGCAATTTGCTCACTTTTCAAATCAGAGTCAAATTACACTTGTTAAAAAAAAAAAAAAAAGGAATACTGCTGTTGCCTATCCACCTATAGGAGAGCTGCTGACAACACCAAGGGGCACTGTTAGGTCAACTTAGACTCAAGTTATAGCTGCTGTGAAAACAAGCTATTAGAAACTAGAAAATCCGTAGAAAATATCAGTGATTTTTTTTAAATTTAAATTGAAACCATTTTGAAAGAACAACATCCTCCTGAGGTGCTTGCAACCCAAAACACTGCAGTATCCTAGGAACATCAGAAAATTAAACCTATTAGAAATTGCTACGGCCTTGTCTACATACAATGGCTGTACCAATTTAGTTACGATACTTTAAAAAACCCGCGTAGTTCCATCAATGCAATGCCCTTGTGGGGACACACTTCAATCAGTTGAAGACTGCCTGGTATTTGCTCAGCTTAACTAAATGCACCAAATCAGCTACAGAGGTTTCTGAACAGATTTAGTAAAATTGGTACAACTTGTGTTTAGACAAGGCCTAACATAAAAGTGAACCTGACAAATTTATTTCCAATGTACAAGATGAAAAGACAAAAAGTACACAGCTTAAATAGTGAAATTTAGATTTTAATATTTCCTTAGATTTCATTTTTGTTAGGTGATATCAGTAACAAAGGTAAGGACTTAAATATTTCCACGGACAATAATCAAACTTTGCCTATAGGTGAAGAAAGAAAAATTCTGCTTGAGAACTTTAATTAGAGTTTGATTTAAGGAAATGTACTTGGTATATTTTGACATGCGATGTGGACAATTTATGTTTTAACAATTATAAAGCTTTAATATATTGAATCTCAACATCTACTGTTAAATAATTTTCTGGATCACACCACTATAATTTCCTGCAACTCTGAAAATTTAAATTGATAATAGATAAATTTTTTTTAAAAAGCTTAAAAATAATCAATGCCTGTCAAAATTATTTAAAAAGTCTGCCAAACCTAGATATACATTACAAAAACAAACTGATATACAAAAGAGAAATAAAAACCTTTGAACAAAGCTCAGACGTGTCTAAATTAGACTAAGCAGTTATGATTTACAAGCCTATGACTGAGAATACTTTACAGATATGGCTCCAGTACGCAGAGCAATACCTAGCACTATTTAGCATTAACATGGATCTTGCATGTTCTCCGGCTTACACTCACAAAGAATGACACTCCAATTTGGAAACTTCATTTCATTAAGTATCCTCTGTATCAAAATTTCATACATACCCTCATCCTCCTCTGGAGACTTCCCTTTGGAGCCTTCATTCTCACTGCTATTCCACCGAGACCCCGAGGTACTAAAATAGTAAGTGCTACCTATAGACAAATAAAGGGAAAAGGATAGTAACTGAAGCACTTAGTTCTGGGACCCAGGAAGAGAAATTAGAGACATACAGTATAAGCTTTGACTATGCCACATGTTAAATTCTGCCCTCCCCTACACACATGTAACTCCCATTAACTTCAATGGAAATTGGGTGCACACATCAGAGGGCGGAATCTGATCAAGAATGAGGAAACTTTTAACTTTATTTCTAAATTAAATGGTTTATTTTTTCTGCAATTTAGTCAAAATACAGCTTTGTTTAGAAATTATTCTAAGATAGCAGACAGTCTTTTTGAGAGAATTCTCCATCAGTTCCTAGTTATTAAACTTTCCTATAGAGTAACAGAAAATTTGGAGTATATTCATGTACTAGTTTCAGTATCCTTGTCCGACTGGAAACTACTGGGTGTGAACGTATACTAATGGGAAAAACACGAATCTGTCACTATATACATATAATTAAAAAACCCACTGCTATCACTAGTTGTAAACGCTCTGAGGGGAGCTGCCTTTTTTGTGCCAGGGAGCAGCAAAGAGCTCAGAAATGAAAATAAATGACTTGAAGCTATTGCTTGCACTCTCCATGGAAAGGCAGGCAAGTCTAGAAATTACAGTACTTGACAGAAGTTACCCCTTACTGGAGAGTTCACCTGCATTTGTGCAGACTGTAGGGATGTAGCACTTTAAAGAGAGGTATCCATGTGTTTTTAACCACAAGATAAACAGAGGTTTAATACATTGCAGCTCATGCTCTGCAGCTCCATAACAACGGCCCCGTGTAAGTCATGATTTCACAGATTGTACAGAAATAATGAAATTAGCCCAATAACGTGATTTTTCTAACAGCAGGGAGGCAGAAGCGAGCATCTCCCTGCTGCTGGAAAAATCATTGTATTGGGCTAAGCTCAGGCCAGGGAGTGACATCTCAACATACGGCACCAGCTGGTCAGCCTGGCGCAGGGCAGGGCCTGGCTTGCTCCACACACAGCTCCAGCCTAGGCTATTGCTGCTGCTTGCTTTCCAGACAGCCAGCAGGAAGGGGGGTGGCAATGACAACACATGGTGATTAGGAGCACCCCCGTTATCCCAAGATGACACTGCAGTGCCAGCTGGCGAGACGCTGAGACCAGGATCTGCCACTTGGGAGCATGTGCGTGAGGGGGCCTTGGCCCAACAAGGAGACTTGGGGGGTGGGGTGGGTGAGACAGACCTGACCGCACACACACACCCCTCCTCATGCTCCAAGGATGGCAGATCCTGGTCCCACCCCAATTCCTAGGGATAGGATTGGCCCACCACCTCTCTACAATATCTATTGTCAAAGCTGCATCAAGATTTCCTATTAACATTCACCAACGGCACAGAAGCAAATCCATTAAAAAAAATGCAAGCTCTTAACTGTAAACTCAAATACAAAACATTTTCAAGTTAAATGAATGAGGCTTGGTTTCAGAGCTCAGACAGGTCGCTCATCACACTGAGCCTGACTGTAAAGATGCCACAGCTTACCACTAGCCAAAAAAACTACAAGTAATTACATTTCTTAGTAGACTCCAAATTGCCATTTCAAAGACAATGTCCTTGCCAAAGCAGACATCCCGCTCAGAAATACTTTAGCAGAGAACTCACCTAAGAGTTTCCAGAGTCTTAATGGATCTCGAATTACATGTTGCTTCACTAAGAGTCCACTGAGCCCTTGAAATGTGGGGGAAAGTGTTCGGGACAGAAGGGTCTGAAGAGAAAAAAAAGACGACAACTGTAACAGGAAAAATTGCACAGTGCAGCATAGAATCAGTGGACAATCAAAGTAGATTTCCTCAGTAGGAAGGAAGGATATTTTTGTGATTTGGTCACAGGACGAGGAGTCTGAACACCCGTGTATCATTCCTGGCTCTGCTGCAGACTTGCTATGTGATTATGAGCAAGTCATTTATAGCCTGGTTTTAGGAGAGCAAATGTGCACACAGAGCATGTGCCTAAAATATCTGGAAGTCACACTCTTCTTCCTGCGCCTAGGTTTATCCATCAAGTGTACACTGGGGCTAACATGTCAGAGACATGGAGAAGCTACATTCATTAACATTGGTGAAGTGCTTTGATTTTCTCAGATGAGAACGGCTAGAGGAGGGCAAAGTCGTAACCTAACAGATTCCACAGTAATGAGACTATACACCTCACACCAGCTAATGAGTACTGCCTGTAGTCTTGATTAACCCTAAGCGTGATGTTCCATGGATGCAAGAATTGGCTTGAATTGTAGATCAAATTTCACAGTCACATTAGTCATAGGTTGACATGGCTTACCGTGACATACAGTACTCTCACTGCAATGAAGATACAAAACTGTTAAATAATGTTAAATGACTAATTTAAACTGACAGAAGCAAAGATTCCTACAATATACCTGCTACTCTGACCAAGTTTACACTAGAAGCTTCTGCCGGCCCAGCTATGTTGGTCAGATGTGTGAAGTGTGATCCCTAATTAATAGATCTGTGCTGGCTGAAGCCCCTGTGTAGACACTGTTATACCAACAAAACTGTGTTTTTACTGGGATAGCTTGTCTCTCTTGTGGGAGGTGGATTTACTATCCCAGTACAAAGCACAGCTTTGCTGTATAGCTGTGCCCATACTAGAAGTGTGTATGCCAGTATTCCTATATCAGTAAAGCACTCCTACTGTAGAAATAGCCTCCGTTTTTCACTTATTCACTGGGTCAGGGTATTGCAGGGGGTGAAGCCTCATCGGTAGGAAAGTAGCAGAAGCTTATGATGAAAACATTGCAGAATTTCAGTGGAGAAGAGCAAATTAGTTAGAGAACATATAAGTCAGAATTTCCTTGTTTGTGTGAGTTTACGCCTTATTTTAACAAACTTGATTTTTTTATTTTTCTTTAAGGGCTAGTTTGTATAGTTAAATCAGTTCAAAAAGTATCTGTTCAGAAGCAGATATAGCTTACATGAATGTAGCCCCCATAGGTGGATGTAGTTTTTGCAAAATAAACTACATTGATGCACTTGAGTAGCAGCCGTGTTAGTCTGTACCCACAAAAAGAACAGGAGTATTTGTGGCACCTTAGAGACTAACAAATTTATTTCAGCATGAGCTTTCGTGAGCTACAGCTCACTTCTTCGGATGCACAGAATGGAACGCACAGATAGGAGATATTTATACATACAAAGAACATGAAAAGGTATGCATACTTCCACCTTTTCATGTTCTCTGTATGTATAAATATCTCCTGTCTGTGCGTTCCATTCTGTGCATCCGAAGAAGTGAGCTGTAGCTCACGAAAGCTCATGCTGAAATAAATTTGTTAGTCTCTAAGGTGCCACAAGTATTCCTGTTCTTTTTACATTCATATAAATACTCCTATAAGGATATAAAGGTGCCCACACTTGGGGCCAATTTCACCAGTTTAAACTATACCCCTTTGGAAACAGATACAATTAAATAAGGACAAAAACTGTCGAAACAATAGCCCTAAAGATGTTAAAAAGTTAAGAGATGAGAAAACAATTTAAAGAAAACAAGCCACATCCATTGAGGTTACATCCCTTCAGAGGATGCATTTGGAACTCATGGGCCGCCTTCATTTACATAATTGCTCCTGTGAAGACAAACATAAAGCTAACCTATTCCTAAGATTTTGGTTAGCATCTTTATTGTAAGCTGATGTGCTATTCCGCTAACTAGGATTCTGATCCTATAACACCCACTAAAAAAGGGGTAACTAAAACATTAAACAACATTTTGCCTACAGCCCAAAGTATATACATAATATGTAGTTTGCAGGACTTCATGATGTTTGATCCTCTCCTGAAGCACAGACAACTTAAACAGCAAATATTAGGGAAATGCAACCTAGATGGAGCTACTATCAGAGGGGTGCAAAACTGGTTGGAAAATCGTTCCCAGAGAGTAGTTATCAGTGATTCACAATCACATTGAAAGGGCATAACAAGTGGGGCTCTGCAGGGATCAGTTCTGGGTCCGTTTCTATTCAATATCTTCATCAATTATTTAATAATGGCATAGAGAGTACACTTATAAAGGACGATACCAAACTGGGAGGGGCTGCAAGTGCTTTGGAGGATTGGATTAAAATTCAAAATGATCTGGACAAACTGGAAAAATGGTCTGAAGTAAACAGGATAAAATTCAATAAAGACAAATGCAAAGTATGCCATTTAGGAAGGAACAATCAGTTGCACACATACAAAATGGGAAATGACTGCCTGGGAAGGAGCACTGTGGAAAGGGATATGGGTGCCACAGTGGATTATAAGCTCAATATGAGGCAACAGTGTAACACTGTTGCAAAAAAAAAGCAAACATCATTCTGGGATGTATTAGCAGGAGTGTTGTAAGCAAGACATGAGAAGTAATTCTTTCGCTCTACTCCACACTAATTAGGCCTCAATTGGAGCACTGTGTCCAGTTCTAGGCCCCACACTGCAGGAAAGATGTGGACAAATGGGAGAAATTCCAGAGAAGAGCAAGAAAAATTATTAAAGGTCTAGAAAACATGACCTACAAGGGAAGATTAAACGACCCCAATGTTTTCAATCTGGAAAAGAGAAGACTGAGAAGGGACATAACAGTTTTCAAGAATCTAAAAGGTTGTTACTAGGAGGAGGGGAAAGAATTGTTCTTCCTAACCTCTGATGCTAGGACAAGAAGCAGTGGGGTTATATTGCAGCAAGGGAGCTTTAGGTTGGACATTAGGAAAAACTTCCTAAATTGCAGGGTGGTTAAGCACTCGACTAAATTGCCTAGGGAGGTTGTGGAATCTACGCCATTGGATATTTTTAAGAGCAGGTTAGAAAAACAAGCGTCAGAAATAGTCTAGATAATACTTAGTCCTGCTATTAGTGCAGGGGACTGGACTAGATGACCTCTCGAGGTTCCTTCCAGTCCTATGAGTCCATGAAATCCTATCTACAAGGCAGGTGCACAAATAACGGGTAGCACAGCTTTGCTGGGGTATCTTCCAAGAAAAACATAAGTAAGGAAAGGAATCAATGTTTGCCAAACAGAAATGGCTTAGACTTAAAAAAAAAAAAAAAAAAGTTTCAAGTTTCTAAGAGAGAATGGTACTAACAATGGAGACCAAGCTATGAAATTCAGGGTCCATTTTGGTCAATAAGAGTTTAAATACTATAAATTTCAGTGTTGTAATTGTTGGGTTCCTGACCCAAAAAGGAGTTGTGGGTGGGTCACAAGGTTATTGTAAGGTGTTGTGGTACTGCTACCCTTACTTTTGTGCTGCTGCTAGTGGCAGCATTGCCTTCAGAGCTGGGCAGCTGGAGAGTGGTGGCTGCTGGCGGGAAGCCCAGCTCTAAAGGCAGAGCCGCCACCAGCAGCAGCGCAGAAGGATGGAATAGCATGCGATTGCCAACCTTACTTCTAAGCTGCTGCTGGTGGGGTAGCACCTTCAGTGCTGGGCACCAGGCCAACAGCTGCCTCTCTCCAGCTGCCCAGCTCTGAAGGCAGTGCAGAAGTAAGGGTGGCAATGCCATGACCTCCCCCTAAAATAAACTTGCAACCCCACACAACTCCCTTTTGGGTCAGGACTCCTACTTTGATAAATACTGGCCTCCCCCATGAAATCTGTAAAAACACACAAAAGATCGGATTTCACGGTCTCGTTTTTCATGGCTGTGAATTTGGCAGGGCCCTAGCTATAGGGAATACCAGAAAGGATCGCTCTAACACTAGCAAGGCTTCTCCATCATTAAACTGCAGGCAGGTGATTCCTGGAAAGTGTGCACAGATGGTAGGAGCACTGGGGATTTCTCCCATTCCAGCAGGCCCAGGGCAGCCTGCTTAGTAATCACTCGGAACCCGGGAGCGGTGCCCGGTGCTGCACATACACGCTGTGCCAGAGAGCTTCTGCCTCAAGGCGCTTCCACGGGGAGCGGAAAGGAGGGACTCCCACCTGCACTGCACTGGAAGCCTCATCTCCCCCCGGAATAAGAATGGCCCGGGGCGCATCAGTCGCCCTCCGGCCTCCCCCCTGTACAGGGCACGGGGAGGGGTCCCGGGGCCAGGCCAGATCCCAGAGCTCCAGCGTCGGGCGATCCCGAGGCCACACAGCCCCGGCCGCCCCCCGCTCAGCCCGCCGCCGCCACTCACCGGGAGCACTCCGCCGCCCCGAGGCCGGCCCCGGCCCCGGCCCCAGCCCCGAGCGAGCCCCGCCAGGCCGAGCCGCCGCCAGCGCGGGCCCCTGAGCAGCAGCTGCAGCAGCGCCATGTCCCGCGGCGACCGCCCGCCTCGGAGACGCGAGGCCGCTGCGGACCAGGCAGCGAGGCAGGGCCTCGCCAAGACGCGCAGCGGGACTAACGGCAGCCGGGCCCTGAGAGAAACCGGAAGGGCCAGCAGAAGGCGGAGTCAGCCATCTTGAAAGCTGGCCGAGTCGGCGGCAGCTGCCAGACTTAAAGATGGCCGCCCCCTGGGCCGGGGAACGCCGCCCCCTCATTTGCCCCATGGACCCCACCCCTCCCCCGTCTGCCCGTCCGTGAGCTGCCGCCGCCATCGCAGCCCGGGCTGCCGCAGCGCCGGGCGCTTCAGGCTTCGTGACCCTCCCCCCAGGCCCCCCAGCGCTAGGCGGTTCAGGCCTCGTGACCCCTGGGCCGGGCCCTGACTCTCCCGCCCCCCCCCCCGGACCGGGTCCCCGGAGCTCCGGACGGTTCAGGCCTCGTGACCCTCCACCCCCGGGCTGGCCCCCCGCAGCGCCGGGCTGTTCAGGTCTCCTGATCCCCACGCCTCCCGCCGGGCCCCCGCAGCGCCAGGCGGTTCAGACCTCCTGACCCCTGCGGCCAGGCTCTTTCCAAGTGTCTCTCTTTCCCCCCCTCTCCCCACGGATTTTCATGGATTGGCTTTGAACATAAGAACAGCCAGACTGGGTCAGATCAAAGGTCCGCCTAGCCCAGTATCTTGTCTGGTGACCCTGGCCGAAGCCCGGTGCCTGAGAAGAAATGAACAGAGCAGGTAATCACAGGGTGGTCCAGCCCTTACCAGCCACTCCCGGCTTCTGTACCAGCCTAGATCTCCTGGTAGAGCTGCACCAGCAAACCTCTGAGGACCCTGCAGGTTATATGGCAAGGGAGTGCTTTTGCCATTAGCGCTTAAACCAGTTCCCAGAAAGGAATAAGGTCTGCTGGCAAAAAGGCTTTATTGCTGTCTAAATGCTTCTACACTAGGGCTCTTTTGCCAGCATAGCTAGTCAGTTGGCGGTGATTTTTCCTTCCTTGTTAATCAGTCAGACTCAATCTGTTGTTTTCTCCCTTCTGGGTGCTTCTCTTCCTGCTTAAATTTGTTGTTTTCCTTTAGCCTAAAAGCAGTCTTCACTCAACCCCATATTCTGTCTCCTCCCCTTTGATGCTGAGCACTTTGTGTAGGCTGTCCCTTCTCATGGGGTGGACTTCTCTTACCCCCTTCTCTGTCTCTTTTCACTTTCTCTGCTCCACTGAAATGAATTGCCTCTTTTCCAAGTCAGAGGCCATGTCTACACTACAACCTTTGGTCAGCACAAGTTATGGTAGGATTCAGCTTCTGAAGTTTGTATATTACTTGGGTGCATACATTTGTGGCTGCTTGCGTCGGTGATGCACCATGGGTAGGTATACCTGTGTGCCATGCTGTGCTGTTTGAGGCAATGCCTACTGAGACTTTTTTGCAGTGTTTTGTGGGATACTAATGATTCACCCAGGGGTTGCTGAGAGCTAAGGGTTAAGTTCCCAGCATGCAACTTTCTCCATCCCATAACACCATCCACTGCCTATAATTTTAGGTTTTTTGTTTTTTTTTAATCACACAATCCTGTGCAGTGCTTTTCTGTCTCTGCCATTCCTAACCAAAGCACGGAACCTGCATAGTTCAGCACTATTCTTATGACCATTGTAAATACAGGACACACAATTCTTCTGTATTTGCAGACCTTCATAGGGGAGTGTCTTGAAGTGGTTTCCTTTTTATAAGGGTTTAAAGTTTGGTTCAATGGCTCTCAGCACCCTCACTACACAAATTGTTCCAGCCCCCCTGCAGACCTTCAGAGAGCACTGCAACAGCTGGGATCACAATGAGGAAGAATAGGATATCTTTGAGGAGAGATTGCTGATGGACATAGCAAAAAATAAATACAATTGCTTGTGACATTCATGGAGCAACTGCAGACTGTGGAGCATTTCTTCTCGGCCTAAGAAACGAGCACTGACTGGTGCGATCGCACGTAATACAGACGTGGGACAATGAGCAGTGGCTGCAGAACTTTTGGATACAAAAGGCCACATTCCTGGATCTGTGTCATGCTCACTCTAGCCCTCCAATGCAGGGACAGAACGAGACCTCATTGATAGTGGAGAAGTGAGTGGTGATCATGGTCTGGAAGCTTACAGCGCTGGATTGCGACTGCTCAGTGGGAAATCACTCTGAAGTTAGAAAATCCACAGTCGGGGGCCATTGTCATCCAGGTGTGTAAGGCCATTGACTGCTGTGCAGGACTGTGACTCCCAGCAATATATAAGATATGGTGGATGGATTTGCAAAAATTGGGTTCCCAGCTGTGGTGGGGGAAGAGACAGAATGCACATCCCTATCTTGGTGCCAGCCACCTTGCTACAGAACCCATCGACAGAAAGGCCTACTTTTCGATAGTTACGCGAGTGCTGTTGGATCCCTGCGGATGCTTCACTCATATCAGTGAAGGTTGCTCAGGGAAGGTGCATGATGCTTGCATGTTTAAGATCACAGAATTGTTCAGAAAGCTGCAAGCAGGGACATTTTTTCCTGGGTGGTTGATTAACATTGGTTATGTGGAAATGCTGACAGTGATGCTGGGGGCCCAGCTGACCCCTTGATCCATGAAGCTGTACATTGCCCACCTTGATGGCACCAAGGAAAGAGTCTACTGCTGGCTCAGTAGGTGTGGAATGACTGTTGAATGAGCTTTGGTAGGTTATAGGGTCACTGGGGTGTTTACTCACTGAATTGGAGCTCAGGGAGAAAAACATCCCAATGGTTAGAGCTGCCTGTTGTGCACTGCATAATATATGTGAGGCAAAGAGGGAAAAGCTACCATCAGGGAGGAGGAGCGAGGTTGACCACCTTTCTGCTAAATTTGAATGTCCAAACACCAGGGCTATTAGAGGAGCCCAACCTGCAGCTATGTGTTTGAGGGAGGCTTTAAAAGTTAGTCTTCAGTCAGCCACAGTAGTGTTCTCTTGCTGTCTTGAGACAATGTCTGTCTTGCATAATTTAAACCAGGTATCTTTTGGTTCTTGACTGCTGGTATCTGTTCTGTGGTGCCTGCTGCAGATTATAAATACTGCTGGGCCTCGGCCTGCATGCCGCTGTGAATTGTGTGGTGCTTGCTGTTCATGTATAAACATGGCTGGGTCCTGGGTGTTTTCCTGGTAGTATTGCTTTGCTACTGTGCTGCTTGGTGCACGTTTGAGAACTGTTTCATATCTTGGTTGTTTCTGTGCATTCTGATAAGGATACTTTGAGTCTCCAAAAATACAACTTTGTTGAGTGCAAAAATTCAGTGCACAAAATCAAAATGAAAACAAACACATACAATGTTGCACATAACTTAATGGGCTGAAACTTTAAAACTCCAGTTGAAAAGGAAGCAAACATTTGTGTCCATTTGTGTAAACAGAAAGGTAGTTCAGTGCAGGTTGCTGTGGCTACACATACACCAATGTGGTTTTCACAGGTCAGAGTCTGTGAAATTGTGGTTTCCCTTGTTATCCTGTGGCATGGAGTAGTAGGGGTGAAAAAGATGCATACCATGCTGCTGTATGGCATGCTGGGGGTGTAGGCAGGGCCGGATTAACTCTCCTTTGGGCCCGGGGCTATTAGATTTTGTGGGGCCCCTGTGTACAAGTCTTTTTGCTGGGAGGGAGTTTGGTGCAGGAGGGGGCTGGGGCAGGAGATTGGGGTGCAGGAGGGGGTGTGGGGTCTAGGAAGGAATTTGGGTGCTGGGGGGATGCAGGGTCTGGGAGGGTGTTTGGTGCAGGAAGGGGCTGGGACAGGGGATTGGGATGCAGGAGGGGATGTGGAGTGCAGGCTTTGGCCAGGAGGCACTTACCACAGGTGGCTCCTGGCCCAGTGCATGAGGGCTCAGACAGGCTGCCTGCATGCTGTGTCCCCACGCCATTCCCGGAAGTGGCTGGCTGCTGGCACGTCTCTGCGGCCCCTGGGGGAGAGGGCATCATGTCTCCGTGCACTGCCTGCAAGCACTGCCCTTGCAGTTCCCAATGTCCAGTTCCTGGCTAATGGGAGCTCTGAGGACGGTTCTGGGGGCGGAGGAAGTGCACGTGCTCCCAGCAGGAGCCGCAGAGATGTGCCAGCAGCCAGCCGCTTCCAGGAGCGGTGTGGGGCCAGGGCGGGCAGGCAGCCTGAGCGCCCTTTTAGTGGCACAGAATTGCCCTGCAAAAATAAATCACAGGCAGCCATCCCCTTGAGCCAGGGCCCTGGGCTGCAGCCCCTAAAGCCCTTGCCTTAATACTGCCCTGGGTGTAGGGAGCACCAACCATGATCCTGCAAGGGATGCAGAAGCTGGTGAGTCAAGGATATTTGGGCCTGTAGGTCAGCCAGAGTCTGCAGCATTTGGGTTTGCTGCCTGAGAAGCCCCATTATGTCCTGGTGCATTTCCTGCCCCTTGTTCTCCTGGGATTCCTAAGTCTCTTGCCTGTGCTTTGTCTTTCTCTATGCTCTTGTTCGCAGGCTGCTGCAGCACTGACCTGTAGGAATTCGCAGAACATGCTCTCCGTAGTGTTCTTCCTTCTCCTCCTCCTTGGAGTCAGGCACCACACCAAAAGCTGCTGATAAAAACGGACACCTGCTCCATTAGATTTACAGGAAAGAAAAGCTTCCAAACTCCCTTCCCTTACGTTCCATAAATACTTCTGAGAAATGCTTATTGGCAGTTCAGCTTTGGAGACCCTCAGTACAGCACCACTCTCCAGTTCCAACCATGCTGAGTATCGTGCAGGAAGGGGCTGGGGCAGACATCCAACGAAGTGGGTATTCACCCATGAAAGCTCATGCTCCAGTACATCTGTTAGGTTGCCTACCTCTGTTATAAACTATGGCATGTGTGCCAAAGGTGGCACGCGAGCTGATTTTCAGTGGCACTCAGACTGCCCGGGTCCTGGCCACCGGTCTGGGGGCTCTGCATTTTAATTTAATTTTAAATGAAGGTTCGTAAACATTTTAAAGATCTTATTTACTTTACATACAGTAGCAGCTTAATTACATATTATAGACTTATAGAAAGAGACCTTCTAAAAACATTAAAATGTATGACTGGCACGCAAAACCTTAACTTAGAGTGAATAAATGAAGACTTGGCACAGCACTTCTGAAAGGCTGCTGACCCCTGGTCTATAAGGTGCCACAGGACTCTTTGCTGCTTTTAGAGATCCAGACTAACACAACTACCCCTCTGATACTTTACCCCTCAGATGTGTGTCTGTGAACCTTCTACTCAGCAAGGTCTTTTAGCATATTAATATCCTCCTCATGTCTGGAAGTCTGTTTGTATCACTGGTCTAACTGTCAAACAGCTTAATTAAACTCAATTAATCCATAGTGGGTGGACAGAGCTGCAGTGGGTTTATGATAGGTTCTGAGAATGAAACCCAAGGCCATGAAACATCACGTTCCTGCTCCTTAGGCTGTCAGAGACTAGGTTTGACACAGAGCTGAGGTGTTTAGACAAGGCCAGAGTTTAGATTAAGAAAATAATTCATGTTTTTTAAATGTCAGCCAATGTGTGAGGCTCCCCCCTTCCCCCAGGGTACATCATGACCAGTTAACGTGAATTTAAAAGGTGTTAAATGGAATCTCTACTAAGTGCTAACTGTGAGCTAACTCCATTTAAAAACAACATATTTTAATTCATCATGTTTATTATGGTGGTGCCCAAGGACCACCCACGATTGGGACCCCATTGAGCTAGGTATGGGACAGACAATAGTAGACCTTCCCATCTAACTAGACAAGACAGACACAGGCTGGAGGAGGGGGAAGAACACAAGCAGTGCAGGCTATGCAATGATGGCAAATGGTATGTTAGTTCCATTTTTATGGAGGGTGAGGAAGGTGGGTCTAGTTTGGGGAAGGGGGAAATCAGCTAAATGGAATGAAAAGTGAAGGGAGAGGGGATATTGAAGGCAAGGTGGATGAGGCCTAACCTACAGTGGAAAAGTGCAATCATTTCACTAAACTGCTTTAAAATAAAATGACACAAAACACAATTGAGTTAAAGCAGTACACCCCCCTAATGCAGACTCACTTAAAACCATTTGAAAACCTTGCTTACATCAGTTTATCATGTGTTGGCAAGTTAGGCCCTGGGTACACACAGAAGATGCACTGTTTAACTAAACTGATTTTAAAATCGATTTTAAGTAAACTAAGGCAACTTTTGTTTTGAGATGTGACTGACTTCAGCTAAATGGATACAATGAAGGATTTAGCAGGTTTAAGTTCAGGTACATTAGGGGGTTCTGCCAGTTTCATTAGGCCTTGTCTACACAAAAATTTGCACCAGGTTAGCTAAGGCTGTGTTTACACTGGGATTCGGCACCTAGGTTGAGAAACAACTGCTCTC
Organism: Gopherus evgoodei; assembly: GCF_007399415.2. Taxonomy (NCBI): domain Eukaryota; kingdom Metazoa; phylum Chordata; order Testudines; family Testudinidae; genus Gopherus; species Gopherus evgoodei. The sequence continues at coordinate 40,524,485 of NC_044333.1, read as the reverse complement.
CCTGGCCCCCATTCCGTCACTTTGGCTAATTGCACAGGATATGTCTACATTTGGAACTAGAGGTGATTCTCAACTTAAGATATTCCCGCTAGTGCTCATTGAGCTAGTATACTAAAAATCGAAGTAGATGTGGCAGCACAAGAAGCAGGAGGGGTAGCGGCCCTGAGCGTGCACCCCCGAGAAAAGCTAGGTCTGTAGTTGGAATGGATAGTGGTGTAGGAGCAGCAGTGATCTGTATGCTCTTTATAACCTGTATGCTCAAAAGTCTGTTACGCTCCCCTCCCCTTTTGTCTCCTCTCCCTCTTTGAATACCTGTGAAGTGGCCTCCTCCCCCCCTCCCCCCCCGAATGCTTGTGGGATGAACTGGCTGGTTGAACAGCTATAAGATCAGAAGAGCTTCCAGGTAGACAAGGTGTCTGGAACTCTAATTAGGCAGCACTCACACACCCAATGCATGGGCACTGCATGGACACTATCCAAGGTGGAGTGTGACCCACCAGCTGCGGCCAAGTCACCTCTAGTCATAGGCCATGAGGAACAGGTCCTTAAAAGGGGAAGGGGCCATGTGCTCGCAGTGCACTCACAAGCTTGTACCTCCCGTGAAGGCCCTTCGTCCGGACTGCCTGGCCAGTGGTTCGCTGCGTTGCAATCCATTGTGCCTCGGGAAGACTTACCTTCATCGCACCATCCATCACTGTGCTGTGGGACACTTACCTTGAAGGATCCTGACATCTCCAGTGCCGTGCCTGATCTGGGAGCGTGAGTGTGCAAGTGGCACCCTGCCCCCCTTCTTTTGAGCTTAGCTATCAATATAATTAATGTGCTGCTTCCTGCCAAACTCCGGTGAGTCATTAGTCTTCCCTAAGCTTACTAGCTCGCCCAATTTTGAGTAACAGATAGTGTAACATGGCAGCGGGGTGAGCTATGTTTTAACATGCCAGCTGAATCAGACCTGGCACAAGTGTGTGAATTGCACCTCCAGCTCGAAGCACAGACACACCCACAGAATGAGCCAAACTCAGCCTCTCCCATATCAAAAGATTTTAGCCCTGATGCAATAGTCTGTGTCCAGAGAGGCTTGAAACAATCTTCTCTGTTTCAGGAACTATTTATTTACCAACATAACGTTTAGTTGAGTTGTGATGCTTGAACTCCTGCTCCCCTGCCTAAGTCAAACTCACTTTCTCTCAAAGAAATACCATCAATCATCAGCTGGGAGAGGAACTATTAAGAAGCCAGTACAAAGAAACAGGACAGTCGCTTTTGCAGTGCCTAGCACAAAGTAGGATACAATTAGAGGGAGATGCAAGAAACCTTGGCTAATATGTCCCAGATGAATATCCAAGATATATTATTAGCCTGCTAAGATGTATTCAGGAGCCAAAATGTCTTAATTACAACTCTAGAATTCATAGATCTGATGATGTATTGCATAGATTATAAATTTGCAAGTACTTTCCTCCCTCTGTGTATGAAATGTCACTTTGGAAAAGGTGACTTCATTCCCTGCCCTTGGATTGGTAAGACTCCTTTGGGAATGTATCCAATAGTCTGAGAAGATGGATATAACCTGATCCAGGCTTGGCCAAACTGGGATATGCTCCAGCTATGACATCACTGAATAATATTGCAATTAAAAAAAAAAGTATATTTACTACTGGTGAAAGATGCTGGACTGGAGCCTGAAACCCCCAATTTATCTACTGAACAGAAACACCACAAGAAGCAGTACTAACTTCCCCTGGCCCATGTGCCTCATCCCAGATACAGAGACACCACCTTTATGAGTGGGACATGGGAGAAAGGTCAGTTTCCTTGGCCTCCCTTTTCAACCTGATGAGAAAAAGGACAACTAGCATCCCCTGCGATGGTGCTGTTGTCCTGTCAACCCTAGCAGTTAGTCAAAGTTTGGGGCCTGTGGGTTCTCCAGTTCAGTGTAGAAGTTTGATATAATGAGATGTTTATTTACAAAGAATGTGTTAAGTCCTGTGTTGGAACAAAGAAGGAATCAAATAGCAGGAAAAGCTGAGACAGACCCCTGGTACAATCTGGACTAATGAGTAGTTGTGTCACCCCTGCCCTCTAACCTAGGGTGCCATTTACACTGCTTTGGTGCTGTAACCTCCAGTCTAGACTGCTCACAGCTTCCAGCATACAACTCAATCCCAGCTATGTATGTTTGTGTGCTGTAGCCAGCCAGCCACACCTTGGCTCTCACCAGCCTTGGCTATCTGTCAGGGTGACCCCAAAGCATTCCCAGTCTTAGATTTCCCCTCACAAACATGTCTTGTATTGCCCAGCCCTCTCCTGGACAATGCAAATTCATGTAGCATCTAAAATATATATATGAAGTTATACCTATCTTATAGAATTGGAAGGGACCCTGAAAGGTCATTGAGTCCAGCCCCCTGCCTTCACTAGCAGGACCAAGTACTGCCCCAGATCCCTAAGTGGCTCCCTTAAGGATAGAACTCACAGCCCTGGGTTTAGCAGGCCAATGCTCAAACCAGTGAGCTATCCCCCTCTCCCCTCTATATCACTTTAAAAGAAATAATATGCACACATCTTATTACCACACATGAAGTTTCACAAACACTAATTTAAACGCAATGCAATAGGTAAAACAATAAAACAAATTTATTAACTATATCGAGAGATTTGAAGTTAATAAGAGTAATGATGCATAAAGTCAGAAATAGTTACAAGAACAATAAAGATAAAATGCAACTTGTGTCTAACAAACTGTTAAATTCAAAGCAGGTTTTTTCACCATGTTCTCAGCAGTTTTACTGACCAAACTTCTAAGCTCAAGACCCCTTCTCCAGTTCAGTGGCCTTTTCCTGTGCCCTTCCTGGCGCAGTGAATTAACGGGCAGTGAGAGAGGGAGGAGGGCAGCCCTGGAGTGTTTGTCCCTCCTTTTTAGAATGTTGGTCCCCCCTCCCTGGAAAACTTCTAGGTGAGATTCGGGACAGGCCCTAGGAAGGAATGTTCCCTGCTGCATTTTCTTCACTGGTTGGAGCTTCTTTTGTTTCCCTTCCTGCTTGATGACTGTTTGCTGCTTAAATGCAAATTAAGGAGTGCACACATTTCTTTGTTTGAGACAGACCTGTTTGTCAACCTCAGTTAGGAACATGTGTTAAGATCACGCTATAATGGACTCATAACTTCACATACATTGTTGCCACACATTTTATTGGGACAGTATTGACCAGCAAATTATGAGTTTTCAAATGATGTCTCACAAAGGCACACTTTGTACAAAAATTCTTGCAATAGTGTGTAGGGTATGGACACGGGTACATAGTGTCGTAACAGCTTCTCTTGTTCACAGCACCACAAGCACACTTTTAACCTACACCTCTGAACCAAAAACCTTTCCCCAGGTTTCTTCCAGGAGCAGCCACTCTGTGTTCAGCTAATGTGAATTAGGCATTGAAGTTCAATAGTTGTTAACATAAGGAGTTATAAATTAAAAGTAAAACCTCTTCTGCTCTCAGATGCTCAGCTTTCACTCTCTTGGCCCCTTTGAGGTTATACTTTTACTGGTCCTCTGATCTTCATGGGCCTTTTCTTTATTAGCAAATTTAATAGTCATGATTCACACCTAGTGCAGATTATATGATACAATGGTAAAAACAATTATGCATGCTGGGAGGGGAGTGAGAACTGGTGGGGAGAGGAGTTTGGGGCTATGGAGTGTGGAGGGGGATTAATAGGAATGGGGGGAGGGAAAGGGAGAGGGTGGGGATGTCAGGTATTGGGAGGGGGAGAGACACAGAGGGGTAACATGAGGTTAGATCAGGGTCACCTGTCAACCCTACAGTCTCCCCTCCTATGTGCAAATTGGGATTTGGGGCCCCCTGTCCCTTTGAGGGTGTCTGAGCTTTTTTCCCTACCCCCTTCATGTGGCATCTGGGCTCTTGGGGGCCTGCACTATTGGGGTGGCTTAGCACCTCTCTTCACTCTCTGCAGGTGGGAGTTGGGATCTGAGCCTCTTGCCCTGCCCCCATGTGAGCCAGTATTCTGGGAAACGCACCTTCTCTAGAGGAGGAGTTGAGAACAGGCATGCTTGATACATGTAACAGGCTCAAGCACTGGGGATAGGAACAGCCAGGGAGGTGAATGGACCATTTCACACATCTCAGAGCTATTGTTTAATTTCCTTGGGGGGTTCTCATTCAGCTGAGACTATCACCTTGAGATGAATGGGTCACTTAAACCTCTCAGAGCTGCCTGTGTTCCCAGGTTTATCCTGTGCTGGGGATTTGGCTACAGCAAAGCAGCTGATAATTAATTTCATATGATAATGGAGAGCCAGCTCTGCTACAGTTAAGATTGCAAAGACTTTTCTGTCTAAAGCAGAAGTTGTCAGGACAAAATTTTTGATGGCCTCAGAGTACAGCCACCAACTCTTGCTGGTGGCCACTGTGATGTTGCATTCCATATGTTTATGGCAATATGCTTATGAGTGTAAATATAATGTAACTGGAATATGCTTTATGCAAAACGTCTCTTGTAAGGTATCGTTACAAAGCTTATAATCTACTGAGTGTGTTCATCCTATTTATATGAATGTATCAGAAGTCAGAAATACGACCTATTACTCTGAACTGCTATTCTAACTATGCAGTGTGGGCCATTAATGGTGGCTCCCATTAACCAAGACAATTGGTTGTAAATGGCTCTGTTTACTTGTAAGCCTTCCTGTGAGTCTGACTGGAAAGAATGGAGAGTAGTGGGGGGTCTCACAGGACACGTGATCATGTCACCTGGTACTGGAATTCATCTTAAACCTGGTGCTTTTCCATTTAGAAGGAGGAATGGGGTCGCAGAGAGAAAAAAGATTCCTATCTTGCGCCAACAACATAAAAGGGGATGAAACAACAAAGGGAGCTGCAGTCATGAAAAATCCCCTAGCTACCACCTGAGCTGGAACAAGGCCTGTACCACAGGAAAGGATTGGACCCAGTCTAAGAAGAAGTCTAGTCTGTGAAAGAAGCTTATTGGAACATCTCTGAGGGTGAGATTTACCAGTATTCAGATTCTTAAATGTGTTAGGCTTAGACTTGCATATTTTGTTTTATTTTGCTTGGTAACTTAAGTTGTTCTGTCTCATTACTTGAAAACACTTAAATCCTACTTATTATACTTAATAAAAAGTCACTTTTGTTTATTAATTAACCCAGAGTAAGTGATGAATACCAGGGGAAGGGGGGCAAGCAGCCGTGCATATCTCTCTATCAGTGTTATAGGGGTGGACAGTTTGAGTTTACCCTGTATAAGCTTTATACTGAGTAAAACTGATTTATTTGTGGTTTGGATCCCACTGGGAGCTGGGTGTCTGGGTGCTGGAGACTGGAGCACTTCTTAAGCTGTTTTCAGTTAAGTCTGCAGCTTTGGGGGCATGGTTCGACCCCAGGTCTGTGCTGCAGCAAGCTAGCGTGTCTGGCTCAACAAGGCAGGGTTCTGAAGGCCCAAACTGTCAGAGAATACAGGCTCAGAGGTTGTCTCAGCACATCAAGTAACAGTCCCAACGGAGTCTCTGTGACCAAACCCTGTCACAGCCACTCACACTTTTCCCTAAAATACTTAATTAGCTTCATGCATTTTTATTCAGATTGTCTGAAAATTTGCTGCAAGAGGTTCCCGAGGTACAGCGAGGGTTGCCAACTTTCTAATAGCAGAAAACTGAACCACCTTGCCTTGCCCACGCCCCCACCCCTGCACCACTGCTTCTCTAAGGTCCTACCCCACTCCCGCCCCCTCCCCCGCTTACATGCTCATTTTCACAGGGCTGGGGCAGGGGATTGGGACTCAGGTGGGGATGAGGGCTCTGGGGTGGGGCCAGGGATGAAGGGTTTGGGGTGCAGGATGGGGCTGGAGGTGAGAGGTTTGGAGTGTGGGAGGGGGCTCCAGACTGAGGTATGGGCTCTGGGCCAGAGGTGCAGGCTCTGGGCTGGGGCCAGAAATGAGAGATTCTGGGTGCAGCAAGGGGCTCTGGGCTGGGGCAGGGGTGCAGGCTCCAGGTGGCACTTACCTCAGGCAGTTCTGGAAAGCAGCATCATGTCCTTCTGACTCCTAGGCAGAGGCACAGCCAGGGGACTCTGTCCAGTGCCTCTGCCCACAGGTGCCACCTCTGCAGTTCCCATTGGCCATGGGAGCTCCCCTGGCCAAAGGGAGTGGTAGAGCCAGTGCTTGGAACAGCACATGTGGGCAGGGGGCAGCATGTGGAACCTCCCTGGCCACTTCTTTGCCTAGGAGCCGAACATGCCAGCTGCGTTCTGGTAGCCACTCAGAGCCAGGTAGAGAGCCTTCCAGCCCTGCTGCGCTGGCAACTGGATTTTTAATGGCTGGTCAGCACTGCTGATGGGTCGAGCTACCAGGGTCCCTTTTTGACCAGGTGTTCCAGTCAAAAGTCGGACACCTGGCAACCCTAGATACAGCCCCCTGGGAAAAAAACAAACAATGGGCTTTTCTTAAAGTTAACAGATTCTATTTTTTTTTTAATTTTTATTTTTGCACACCTGGTTTCCAAAGTGCTGATGGCTTAATGGGACCAGAAGGGGAGAGTGAGATGGAAATGGTGGCAGGGTTCTGTGTTGCAGGGAGAGGAATAGTGTAAGAGGCAGACACACAAGTCTTCTCTCCCATGTTTAAAGTCACTGTATCCACCATGTAACAAACTGTCAAGTTTTTGGGACAGACCATGGATGAGATTTCTATCACTGGCCAATTAACAATTACCCTCCCTCTCCCCCAGGAAAGCTTCAGAGCACAACCATTATCCTCATTCCACTACAACAAAATGAACAGAGAGGGAGCACTTAGGACTCCCTACTGTGGCCTGCAACAGGCACACTCCATCCTCATCCTCTGATGCCCCAGAGACTTCTCAGACCCTGTCCAGTAACTTGGAACTTTGTATGAATTTATTTACATTCCCTTTGCCATCAGTCTCATACAGCAACGTACTGACAGTGTTTCTTACCCCTCCCCACAGAAGCCAAGGAAGAACAGTGCTCTCAACACATACTGTGTTCACCTAGCCCAGATTCTCTCCTTTGCATTTTTCCTGTTTCTTTCTTTATACCCCTTAGCTGATGCTCACTGGTTCATCAGCTAATTCGCTGCATATCCCTATTCAGCCTTCTCAAGGGAAACTGATTTGTGCCTAATTATCAGATTGCTGGCTCCCACCCCCAACCCTCAGTCATGCTACCTTAATGACCACCAGTTCCTACCAAGAACTTCTCTCTGTTCCAAAAATCCAGCAATTCACTGGCAAAAAATTCATTGTTGCGGAGTTTAGGTTGCCAGGTGGGATCTCAGACCTTAGCAGACCACTACCCCCAGCAAATATCAAACTTCTGAAAACCAGGCAATCAAGAGTTAAGGTTGCACGGTGTGTATCTGAACTTTGCCCTCTCTGAGCGATGCCCCACTATGCCCAGAGTGCATGCACACACTGCCTTTGAACTGTACTGAGCAGGAGCTACCAACATTTGCCTAACCTGCAAACACTTTGCCTACTCCACAGAAATTATACAACTCCTTCACTATTACATGTACGATGCCACTGAAAATTACTCTACTTTTGCTACCATTCATAACACCCACCCCCCCAAGACCACCCACATCTCTCACCTAATTGTGCCCTGCTACTGACACCACGCTCCCAATGCAATGCTAGGATCTCTCAAGGTACACATGTGCTTCTTTATTTCAATCACACATAGGGAGGGGGGAGACTCCCCCACCCACCTTGTGTCACAATCACAGGTCTGCCAAGATGCTCCAGCTAATTGCTGCACCATTCAATACAGCTATACCTAGCACAGTCAGTGCAGCTGGGGTGCGCGAAATGAATTCACAGTGGTTATTGCCAGCTTCAGGGGGCCAGAGTTAAAGTAAATGCCCATGCAACCTTAACTCATTTCCTGGTTTTCAGAAGTTTTGAGTGTTGCTGAAATTGACATTCTGGAAGGGCATGAGACACCACCAGGCAAATTTTAACACTGCGTTAATGAAGTTATTTGTCAGATTGTATTTATTATTTAACAGAAATATATTGTGACAGGGTGCAGGAGTTTTATCTGGTCTTTGGCAAATAGGATTTACTTCTGCTCAGCTCTGCCCCGACCCTTGCACTGGTGTTCAGAGGAAAATACAGAGCTGAGGACTGGAGGATCTCAGCAGGAGGGTCTGGGTGAAAGGAAGAGGAGAGTGCCTTGGAGGTAGAACTCCATACCCATTCACTACAGGATTGCTCACATTAGGGGTTTTCTGGAAATATTTTGTTAAAAAAGAAGATTACTTTGAGTAGCCTCAAGAATTAAATCCTTAAGGAAGCACATAGGCATCTTGAAAGATTTCTTGCTAATTTCCATTGTGATCACTCTATTGGCTTAAAAATTTAGACTTAACATCTGTATGCAACAAAGACTCAGTATTGCCAGCCTCAGGCATTTAGAATTCATAACGGAAGCCATGCAGATGCATGACATTAAAAAAAAGGTATTTTTAAAAATTTGTCTTGTTTGAGCCACATTTTCCAGCTATAGACTGCTTTTCTTTTTAAAATTAGGACAGATTCTCACATAGTCCCATGGCTCCAGGAGCTGGGGCTTTAAAACTCCAGCTATTGTGACAGTAGGCATCTGTAAAGACTGACATTCTAGCATCTTTTCTCTCTAAAGGGAGCCTGTGAAAGGAAAAGAGTGAATTTGTGCCCTTTTTTGCTTCCCTGTGTTGTACAAAGTAAGCCTAAATACACATTTTTATCCAAGTATTTTTCTTTGCTTCCCCCATGTACTAGGTTTGTCTTCCATTTTTACTGGAGGGATTCAAATATGCATTGTGTGCTTTCTCAAGCCTTAATTGAAGAAGGGTAAGGAAGCTGAACCCTTAAAGTTTTTTTTTCCCTAAATGTTTCAGCTAATGTGGAAGGAACAAAAGCAAGCTAACAGCCAGACTAGTCATTTCTCTCAGTAGATCACATTTTATTTGCTGTGAAGTCATAATCCTAGCAGTTCCCTAGTCATCCACAGAGTCTAAAGGAGACAATACCAAAAGTTCTAATGTAACAAACCCACACATTACAAAGATAGATTCTTATATGTCATAAAAACCCCTTTGGAAAACACAAAAGAACCTCGATTTTGCTTTCTTTTACTGGGCACCTTTAATCCTTTCCCAGTAGATGGACAGTTCATGCTTTCATATGTGGTGTTCAAATAAAAAGGTCAGGGCCACACAGAAGGAGGTTCTAACTTCCAACATAATGCAGGACCTCGGACGTGGCAAACATTAACTGTTACAGCCAAATATATTTAGCATATGAAGGGTGAAAAAGGCCATTTCCCCTCCTGCTCACTAATGAATATTGGGGTGTGACTATATTAGAAATGCTAAGCAGCAGAGCTGCACTGCTGGAGTGTTGACACTTATCAGAGCCATGATTGGAAGGGGTTCTTCTGCAGCTGTAGTAAATTCACCTCCCTGAGAGGCAGTAGCTAGGTTACCAGAAGAATTCTTCTGTCAACCAAGCAGTGTCCACACCGAGACTTTGGACAGCTTAATGACACTGCACAGGACGTGACACTTTTCACAGCCCTGAGCGATGCAGTTAAACTGATCTAGCTTTGCAGTGCAGACCAGCCCTAGGGCAGCAGAGGAAGGCATCTAACTTGGACACAGCCTTTCACAGTGGAATGTGTAGAAGAGAAGCTAGTGGGGGGAGGACAAGTGAGTCTGTTTCTTTTGACAGTTTCATTTGATCTTACGGAGAAGGGAGAGAAGTAAGGCTTTGTCCTTTTATGTCAGGCAGGACAGTCTTAAGAAGCCAAGCAGTACCAGGCCTGTGCTTAAAGATTTGGTCAACCTAGCTACATCACTCAGGGATGTGAAAAACACCACCCCAGAGTGTAGATGCAGCTAGGTCAATGGAAGAATTAACAATTCTTAACAACGCAGTCAGACACCCAGGTTCTAACCTACCCCTACAGAGCCTGATAAAGGCATCTGATATTTCAGAACCAGAACAACCCCAATTTGTGCTCTGGCTCTGAAGAAACCAAGGGTTTTAACACCTGGGAAACAGCCAGTATTTAGGGGCAAGGCTACCCTGATTCCTTACCTGCTGGAGCTCTTATGCCAGGAATAATCTCTAAGGGGCCTTACACCTGCTTTGCCTTTGTCATTGTAAAGGGGCTGCAATGAATGCCTCCCATGGCACGGTAGGTGTGGAAGCTAAACCTCTCTCTGTCAGAAACAAGAGCCCCACACACAATACAAAAGCGTTTTGTTGAGCTCTTCCTGTCTTGCTGACCATTGCTGGCTGGCTGTTTCTTTGTGTTCCCCACAGGTTGTCTTGTCTGATTCTGTGACTGTGAGCTCTTTGAGGCTGGGACTGTCTTTGTGCTGGGTGCTGTACAAACAGAGCAAAATGGGACACTAGTCTGTAACTGGGCTCAATGCCGCTACAGTCATACACATACTACAGTTGCACTGGATGTGGTTATTTTTGCACTGGTACTGTAATTGAAACACCAATATGCAGCATCAGCACAGCAGGAGTCAGCAATCCCAAGTGCAGCATTAAGGCAGTGGCAGGCAAGCATGCAGTCCCCTGTTTTTGTTGCTACCTCAAGCCCTTTGCAACAAAGGCAAGAGACCAGTCCAGCACGAGAGAGAGAACTGCTCCATTCCCAAAGGAAGCAGGAGAAATGGCTGAAGAGCCACATTCGTGGCAAACCGAGGTACTGATTCATAAAGGTCTCAGTTTTCCTTATGTGACTGACCCATGTAACTGGAATGAAAAAGTCTCACACAAAACAGTCACCGCCATCGTGGCATGGGCAGGGTGGTCTGGGTTTAGGAGCAACGTAGGCCTGGCTTGACATAGTGAATTGGGTGTGGATGAGGCCTCATTTCTTGGGAGACAAGACTCAGAAGGTTTTGGGATCAGCAGGCTGGATACAGAATGTCTGTACTAGCTAAGACAAGGGGGACACTGAGAGACATTTACAATGGATAAGACGATAAAGGATAAAAAAAGCCTGGAACATATGAGGTAAAGAGTAAGTCATGCACAACTAGTCCATGGCGTAAAAATGCTGTACAGGGATTGGTTCCTACAAGATGACCAAGCCAATCCCAAAATGTGTGATCAATACACAGCAGATGCAATGTGATGTGTATATGTAAACAAAGGAAGAGGTTTGCTGTGCAACTTTGGATGTGTAGTATGCCCTATATACCCACCCTACTCTGAGGGCTTGTCTACATCAGAAAGTTGCAGCGCTGGTGAGGGAGTTACAGCGCTGCAACTTTGAAGGTGTACACATCTGCAGGGCATCACCAGCGCTGCAACTCCCTGTTTGCAGCGCTGGCCGTACTCCCGTTTTGTCTCGGGTGTAGAGGATCCAGCGCTGGTGATCCAGCGCTGGTAATCCAATGTAAACACTTACCAGCGCTTTTCTTGACCTCCGTGGAAGGAGGAAGCCTCTGGTAATCAAGCTGGTCTCCTTCCCCAGCTTGCTCTCGCGTTCCCGGAACCCCGAGCAAGCAGGTCTCCTTCCCTGCGGTTTGCAGGGGGGTTCGGGAACGCGAGAGCAAACCGGGAAAGGAGATCAGCTTCGCCGCGGTTTGCTCTCCCGTTCCCCGAGCAAGCAGGTCTCCTTCCCTGCGGTTTGCAGGGTGGCTCCGGGAACGCGAGAGCAAACCGCGGCGAAGGGGGTCTCCTTTCCCGGTTTGCTCTCTAGTTCCCGGAGCCCCAAGCAAGCAGGTCTCCTTCCCTGCGGTTTGCTGGGTGGCTCCGGGAACGCGAGAGCAAACCGGGAAAGGAGACCAGCTGCGCGCGGTTTGCTCTCCCGTTCCCCAAGCAAGCAGGTCTCCTTCCCTGCGGTTTGCAGGGGCTCCGGGAACGCGAGAGCAAACCGCGGCGAAGCGGGTCTCCTTTCCCGGTTTGCTCTCTCGTTCCCGGAACCCCGAGCAAGCAGGTCTCCTTCCCTGCGGTTTGCAGGGGCTCCGGGAACGCGAGAGCAAACCGCAGCGAAGCGGGTCTCCTTTCCCGGTTTGCTCTCTAGTTCCCGGAGCCCCGAGCAAGCAGGTCTCCTTCCCTGCGGTTTGCAGGGGGTTCGGGAACGCGAGAGCAAACCGCAGCGAAGCGGGTCTCCTTTCCCGGTTTGCTCTCTCGTTCCCGGAACCCCGAGCAAGCAGGTCTCCTTCCCTGCGGTTTGCAGGGGGTTCGGGAACGCGAGAGCAAACCGCGGCGAAGCTGGTCTCCTTTCCCGGTTTGCTCTCTCGTTCCCTGAACCCCGAGCAAGCTGGTCTCCTTCCGTGCGGTTTGCAGAGGGGTTCGGGGAACGCGAGAGCAAACCGCGGCGAAGCTGGTCTCCTTTCCCGGTTTGCTCTCCCGTTCCCCGAACCCCCCCTTGAAGCCGCCCAACAGCGCTGCAGTGTGGCCACATCTAACACCACTTGCAGCGCTGGTTGCTGTAAGTGTGGCCACTCTGCAGCGCTGGCCCTATACAGCTGTACTAATACAGCTGTAACTACCAGCGCTGCAAAATTTTAGATGTAGACATGGCCTGAGATTGATTGATTCAGCATAGCTTCGCTGGATGCCAAACAAAGGAACTTAAGTGACACGACTGGAGTCAAACTGAGTCCTTGAGGAACCAAGTGGAAGAGATCTTGGGAGATTCCCCAACAACAAATCAGCATGGCACTACCCTGTAGCCAGTAAGATGAAGTAATGTAGACATTTACCCTCTTACTACTGGCTGGAGGTGCACGTGTTTGCCGGGATGTATCCTCTTACTCCCCACCACAGCTAGCTTGAGGTGGAGGTCTTGGGCAGAAGTGCACGTTCTTGTGCCCCAGCTTGAGGTAAACCGAGGGTAATTTCTAGCACAGCGATTCAGCAGATGCATTCTCAGTGTTACTACTGTGAGTAGTTGCCTTGGTTTCAATTAGATTGCTCACAGTAGTGCTTGCAGGATCAGGCCCAAATAGAACAACATTGATTTGGAGGGAGGTGACTAGTACAGTTCCTATCCCAAGGACCTGTGTGAGAAGTATCCCTACTTATTTTCATGAATGATTTGGGAGGAGTGAGCAGAATACTAATTAAATTGTATTAAAAATGCAAACATTTGTCTTATTGTGGGATTCTATGTAATGTCGCTCAGGGGGAGGCATGGCTCATGTGAACCTTGGAAAATGTTATGAGCTTCAAAGGTCTCTTTTAAACAAACAATGTGCCAGACAAGAATCCTTGGAAATATGTGGGAAGAGGGGAACACAAATTCCAATCTCTGGATCCAAACTTTTGACTCTACACCCTGAGGAGAAACCCATTGTCTACTGATTACTTGTTACCAGGGTCACAGGATCAGAGACCCCACTTGTATAATGGGGGTGGGAGGGATAAGGGAAATCTCAGATTAATGGGGGTTCTTGTCCTGAGCAAAAGGTGATATGAACTAATGACCACAGAAAAACTTCCATGTGAGGTCTGAGGGACTGACTTCTACCAGAACTCTTGCTGGAGTTGGGGGCAAACTAATCAGCAGGTGTGCAGGTTTTTATTTTAATAAGATTTCTGTTAATGCTTTCACCTTAAAAATAAATGGGCTTGCTTAGGAAAACCTGTATGGTACCCTTAAAACTTTAGTTAATTATGCTGTTTATAACTTCTGTGGAGAAAGCAAAGCAAAGCAGATCTGCTTAAGCACTTTGACATGCTGGGGAACTCAGTGTAGGCAGGGAAATGTGTAGCCCTGGAAACCCTGGTGAGAAGACAGAGACCCCTGGGTCTCTGGCCAAGAGAGAGAACAGTGGAAGAGCTGGGAGCCTTAGAAGTGGGTGCCTTTCCTGAGCTACAAGAGGGAAAACACACATTCAGTTCCCTCGAGCTTTGACAGTTATATGTGCAAGAAGAAAACAAAGGGACGTTAAGTTGGGAAGAAATGTGGGACTTGGCCATGGCTGATGAGTTTAAAGTGTGTCATGGCTGCAAACAATTTCTGGGTTGCTTGTGCAGATGCATTATTTCATGTCTTACCATGAGAGTTGTGACAGTCAGAAGCACCATAGCGCAACAAGTCCCCAGCACCCTCACATGAAGGCAATCCCTTATCTGTTGCAGGGCCTTGACTATTGAATATGATCAAACAAGAGCTCAGAATGAATCCTGATGTCTCAAGATTTGGATAAAAAAAGTGGAGACCTGTTGTGATAGGTGGATCCCGGCCTCGAGCGCTCTCCAGCAGGTCACAGAAGAAGTGCACTTGCCTCAGTTTCCTCTCAGTCCAGTCGTAAAGGGACTACAGTTGCTCAGTATCCAATCCAAAAAGCTCACTCCTAGGCATAATTTAGTACTGTACATGTTCTGTAGTCTGCAGAATCCTCATGATAAAACCATTCTTCCAAACCCCCAAACTGCAACACATACCATCACAGCAGTTTTTCATGCTCCCTCCCAGGCTATTATTTCTAATTCATCCTCCATCCCCAGAATTTCTTGTTCCAGGGCTCCAACCTCCAGGCCATCTAGCTGAGAGCTCCCAGATTTCCTCACTTTCCCCGACTTTTTTCTGGCATCCCCAAGTCAGGTCTCCCACTAGGTAACTCCCTGCAGCACTTCACTCAGCCAGGCCTGTCCTACCCCTGCCCAGTGAATGTACTTTAAAATTTAATTTTTTGAAGTTTGAGATATACCTATCTCCTTCTATTGGAAGGGACCTTGAAAGGCCATAGAGTCCAGCCCCCTGCCTTCACTAGCAGGACCAAATACTGATTTTTACCCCAGATCCCTAAATGGCCCCCTCAAGGACTGAACTCACAACCCTGGGTTTAGCAGGCCAATGCTCAAACCACTGAGCAATCCCTCCCCCTCCCCCGGTACTTCCAGGACTGACCCCTTGTTCTGGTCTTGGCTGCCTGCAGTCCTTCGCTCAGGCCTGTTGCAAGACAGCTTGGCAGTGTTCCAGTCAGCCAGGCCTACCCACCTACCCCTCCTGCTGCTGGGATCCAGCCCTTTCGTACTGGGCTCACCGTCTCCTTCCCAGGCTGGTTACTCCTAGCAGACTCGGCACGAGCTCCAACGCAGCAGGTATCCGCCGGCTCTGGCCAGCTGTTCCCCACGGTGCTCTGGCCCTGCTCCCCGCTGCCGCGTCCGGGTCTCCCGGGGTCTGCCCCAGGTAGCTCTGCTCCAGCCCTTTCCCGACGGGCTCCCGGGCGGCTGCCTCCAGCCCCGCTCCGCACAGCCCGGGCCCGGCTCGGCTCGGGGACACTCCGTGCCCCCTGGGCAGCCCGAGCAGCAGCGCCTTACCGGACGGGGCGCCCCGCCCCTGAGCGAGCGGAGATCCAGCCGCGACCCCAGGGAGCAGCGGCCACGAGCCGCGCTAGCAGCCAGGGCGGGAAACGCCCGCGGCCACCGTCCCCGCGCAGCCTCATCCACAGCCCGACCCCGCCTCTAAGGCTAGAGCCGAACAGAAGAGAAGTAGCCCGGCCCCGGAACTGGCCATTCACGTGATTCTCCTGAGGCAGCCAATCGGATGCATAAACGTCACGATAAATGAACCAATCCGATTTGCCCGCCGACACCGTCACCGCGCATAACAACAGGCTCCGCCTCGCGCTGGCGCGTTAATGGGATGGTTTCTTCCGTTTACGCCACGCGCAGCGTGTCTGTGTCACCGCGTGCGGGACCGTCCCTGCCGGAGCCAGCCAATGGGGCGGCGCGGTGCGGCGGACCAATGGGTAGGCGCGTCTCAGCGGCGGGTGGGAGCGAGGCTGGCAGCGCTGGCGAGCCGGGGGCCGGAGCCGGAGCCGGAGCCGCCGAGGGAGGAAGGAAGGAGCTTGGCGGGCCATGGAGCGCAGGGCGAGGAGGCGCCGCCGCGACAGCCGCAGCCCCGAGCACTAGAGCGGGCCGCGACCGCCGGGTCCCGACCGAGCCGCCGCTCCCAGCCGCCTGCGCTTCCCCGCGCCGGGGCCGCCGCCGGGCGGGTCCCGAGCCCCCTTCCCCGCCCGCCGCCTCCTCTATGCGGCGGGGCTGGAGGAGCCGGAGGCCTCGCTCGCCCGGGAGGCTGCAGCCGGGGGACGGCGTGTGAGGCGGGGCCGAGCCCTGCGCGCCCAGCACTGACCTCGGGTGAGGAGCGGGGGAGCCGGGACGGGGGTTCATGGGGGCTGAGGGCGGGGAGCAGCCGGGGTGGGAGAGAAGGACCCTGGGGTGGGGAGCAATAAGAGTCCCGGGGGGGGCTAAGGGGGAGTTCCGGGGTGCGTGGGGGGGGGCGAAGGGGCGCGTGCGTGGGGGGGAGGGGCGCGTGCGTGGGGGGGCCCGAAGGGGCACCCCCTCGGTGGGGGGGAGGGGCGCGTGCGTGGGGGGGCCCGAAGGGGCACCCCCTCGGTGGGGGGGAGGGGCGCGTGCGTGGGGGGGCCCGAAGGGGCACCCCCTCGGTGGGGGGGAGGCTTAGCAGCACTTGCTAGAAGGAACAATATGAAAAGTTGTCTGAAATGGTAATTTCCGTTTCCCATTTCATCATCCCTGGGTAGGCGTTAGCTGTGTGCGTGCAGAGGGGGAAGCTGATCTGCCTGAAGCCAGCAAGGCTCGCTGATCTGCATTTATTTATTTTCCCGTTTAATCTCTAAATTGCTCAGTTTTTTTCTCGTTGGAAAAGCCTTTGTGCACTCGGGGAAGGGGTTGAACTCCACCCTTGCCCCTTAGCAAAAAACAGCTGCACTTCTCCAGTCCAGAATTTACACCCCCCTTAGTTCACTAGATTGATTGCATGTTTATAAAGGCAAATCGTGTCTCTTCCCCCTCCAAGAAGCCTGGAGGAGCTGAGCCCTCCAGTGCCCTCTGCCCTTTCCCAGAGAGAGCAGCTGTCTTGTGAAGGGGTGTGTGTGGATTGAAAATCACCCTGTTCATTGAGACACAAGAGCTGGTGTGTTTACAGATTGGCATCTACTCTAAGGTTGTAGATCTGTTTTGATATCTAGTTACAGGAAAGCGCTCCCCTCCCCCCTTCTGTGGTTTTGTACACAAAGTGCTCACTTACCACCAGGAACCTGGCCCTATAGACAGCTAAAACGGATCCCAAGCAGTATCCTTAAGCAAAATTCATCTTTTGAGATGACTCCAGAAACTGAGCATAGACAGGATCGTTTTGTCAGTTAGACAAAGGTGTTAAGGGACACTGTCAACTTTGAAAATCATATTTATCTGAATATTTAGTAACTGCTATCATTACTTGAAACATCTAACTGAAGGAAGGTTGTTGGTTACATATTTTTCTCTTTTTTTTAAGCTGTTTAGTCAGTTTGACACACTTTTGTATATAGTCACATTCACTGTTTCCCATGTTCTTCCTTTTCGGGGGGGTGGAACCCTTAGAGGACAACCCTTGTGCATTTAAAAACGTTTTTAAAATGTGTCATGGTATTTAAAGTGTGTTCTCTCAGGAACTAGTTTTTTTGTCATTAGTTAATTTAATAATAAGTTGATTTTGTCCCTTTCAAGTGGTAGAGGAGTCACCAAATAAAAGATGTACAGTGAGACCCTTTTGAATGGTCATGATGGGTGACAAAATATGATCCATGTTTGACTCCCTCTCTATATCTGAGTAGAGAAATTCTTAAGCATATTGTTTGATATGCTAATGAAACATCAGTGTTGAAGTGGTATGATCTGCTGTGTTCTGTGGGAAGAGATCAGTCAGTGGCAAATCTTTCTGTAGAGCAATCTGTATTTTTGTGTGGCAGATTCTGTGGAACTCTACCTATTTGGGGCTGCACAGATGCTGATTACTCTTAGTGATGAGTGTGGGAGGTCTAGGAATTTAAATACTGGCTTTCTTGGTATGTTTGTTACTATGTAGGTGTTTTCTGTTCTACAATTTGCTCACGTGCTTTTGTTCTATTCTGAAGCTGTTTTTTTTGTAAATCTAAATGGTTGTTCCCATCTCCATCTTATCTAAATGTGATCCAAATGATTAATTGAATTTTTCCTGTCTCCAAGGGGAGTTGAGTTTTTTGGTGGCAGTGAAGTTAGAAATGTCCAGTTGTGAATCTCAAACTTGATATTCATATACTCCTATTTTCCACTTAGACACCTATTTCTATTTTCATAATATTGTAATGACAATGTCTTGTATTTTTACTCTGACAGGTTGTCCCTGTGTTGGTTTTGTGGGTGAGAGCGTTGGTGAGAAGAAAATACAAATTTGCTGTGATGTTATGGTGTTGGTCTTTGTGCATGTGTGGCAGAGAACCTAGTTAGATTATACTTTTCAGTTTTGAAGCAGCTTTGTATAATATGAAAATGAGATAAAAGTTAACTACTTAGAACATAAATAGAATATAAAATAAAGTGTACAAAGTCTTGTCTGATTTCCCTCCTCTCAAGAGTTTTGTTTTGTAGCACCCTGATGCTGTTCAGTAGAGCAGGCAAATGTTTCTCTAGGCTCAGTGTAGACTAGTCACGTTGATCATACTGCACCAACGTTTGCTCCCTCGGTAAACCAGATGGGCTGCTTACTATAGGTGGTGATTATTTTAACTGTGTAATTACACATGGAATAAAAAATGGCATTTTGTTCTGTAAATGTATTGGAAAGAAGGGTACTAAGATAGATATTTTTTCTGTGTTTAGTTCATTTTGTTTCCTTTAAGGCTTTCAGATATGGACTTAAAATACACAGGATTTTTTGCCTGACTGTATCATAAAAAGCAAACCAGTAGTTTACATACATAAGTGCTGTAACAGGATAATTTGAGACCCCTAGGTCTTACTGATCACCCTTCTACATTTTGACACCTACAACAATGTACGTTATATAACTTCTTTAGAGCCATTGGATAACTGAAGTAAATTAGAAAAAGCTGCATTTTCAGCATTACTGTAAAGTGAAGAATCTGCACTATTTTAAAAACTACTTATACCATATATATTCTCATGGGTTCCAAAATATTTTTTTGGGGTGGGGGCTTTCCTCTTATTCTGGTGGTTCAATAAAAATTGGAAATTCTAATTATTATGGAAAAATTTTTCAAAGGAGGCAAAAGTTGAAGGACTCTCTGACTCCAGGAGTGTGTTTTTTATAACATTCCCAGGTGACAGTTTTCTGTTTAAGAGCATTTCCCCCTCTCTCTTGTGTGGACTAGTTGAATTTCAGGTATTCCATGATGGACTGCAATATAGATTATATCTGTCCCTTGGTACTGAAATACTATGGTGATGGATTGCTTTGCAAATGCCTGACAGATACCACTAGATCCCACAGCAGCAAATCCAGTATGTTTGGAAATAGTTAGATGGTAGTTATTCTAATTGTATATTCACTGGCTGCTTTTTTCATTTTATTTAGCTGGTGAGAATGCAGTAAAGGCAGCTTGTCTGTTGTCCTGCTAACATGTATGAGCATTACAGCTATCACACCTGTTGGATGAGATTAAGGAGAGAGATTGGCTTTCTCCCTAGTTAAGATTGAGATTAGTGTTTTATTATAAACTTGATTCTTTTACCTTATCTCTAATTTCACTTAAATTTCCAAACAGATTGGTTTAAATTTGCAGGGACGAATATATATGCTGCTTTTAAATATGTTCTTATACTACAACACTGAGCATGGGCATGTAGTTTCTGTATCTGGGGCTACAACATACCTCTTAAGGTCTGAGCCAAGTATTATATAACTTGTGTGCCATGGGTACAGGGTAATGAGAAATTATATGTACTCAAATGACTTGATGTCACAGGCACACAGTACACCAAGCCATGGGCTTATTAAAATGTCCTTAATCAAAATGTCTCTATTTTACATAGTAATATGCAGTGGGTTATGAGGATGGAAAGTTGTTAATCCTTGATGTCAGAGTTAATGCTGTTTGACTTGAACAGCACCTTGAATTTTCAGACTTCTGTAATGTTGCTTGAGAAAATTAGTGTTTTCAAATACCTCCCCTTATGTAATTAGGATAGTTGTAATCTTAATCTCAGGTTATTAAAGTCTATAGTCTGGTAACATATCAGTTCATCCTTACTGTTCACTTGTGACCCAGTTGTGAGTGGTGCCAACCTGTAATACATAGAATTAATCTTTACAAACTTAGAAAACAGAAAGTCACTTAAATACTAATAGAAAAGGAAACCCCGTTCAAAACATTCTCTGCTGAAAAAGGCAAGCCATGTTACTTCAGTCTGTGAAACTTCCACTGCCTGAGTGAGCTATCTCCAAATCTGCTCTAGTAGGATGCTAATCCCAAAAAAGATCCATACCTCTTCACTGATGAGAGACTGCTGCTTCATTTGTTTGAGCAAAATATTTTTTAAAGATGGTGTTAAATCATGTGGCTCCAAGAGTAACAGTCCTTACACACAAAAGATCTTGCTTTGATCTGATGGCTTTCAAGATTCATTTCCCATTATTGAGATCCATTAAGACTGTTACAGTGGCTTCAGACTCTTTCCTCTTTGCATGAGTCCTTAGGATGCTTGTCTGTGTTTGAGTTTTTTAATAACTAAAATGAGTAATTTGGGAATGAGAGAGGAAATTCAGTCAGGGATATCAGGAGCTTCTGTTACCAAGAATCCCACTGTTTACTCTTATTTCCTGCCTCTTCTGTTTTTTGAGGTTTCCTAGAGATTTTAGGCAAGCTATCCAGTAATCTCAAAAGTGGGGATGGTTGAACACTTAGGCCATGTCTACATCTAAAATTTTGCAGCGCTGGTTGTTACAGCTGTATTAGTACAGCTGTATAGGGCCAGCGCTGCAGAGTGGCCACACTTACAGCAACCAGCGCTGCAAGTGGTGTTAGATGTGGCCACACTGCAGCGCTGTTGGGCGGCTTCAAGGGGGGTTCGGGGAACGCGAGAGCAAACCGGGAAAGGAGACCAGTTTCGCTGCGGTTTGCTCTCGCGTTCCCCGAACCCCCCTGCAAACCGCAGGGAAGGAGACCTGCTTGCTCGGGGGTTCCGGGAACGAGAGAGCAAACCGGGAAAGGAGACCAGTTTCGCTGCGGTTTGCTCTCGCGTTCCCCGAACCACCCTGCAAACCGCAGGGAAGGAGACCTGCTTGTGTTTGGGTTCGGGGAACGAGAGAGCAAACCGGGAAAGGAGACCAGCTTCGCCGCGGTTTGCTCTCGCGTTCCCCGAACCACCCTGCAAACCGCAGGGAAGGAGACCTGCTTGCTCGGGGGTTCGGGGAACGCGAGAGCAAACCGGGAAAGGAGACCAGCTTGATTACCAGAGGCTTCCTCAGGTATGCTGGGATACCTGCTTATTCCACGGAGGTCAAGAAAAGCGCTGGTAAGTGTCTATACTTGATTACAGCGCTGGATCCTCTACACCCGAGACAAAACGAGAGTACGGCCAGCGCTGCAAACAGGGAGTTGCAGCGCTGGTGGTGCCCTGCAGATATGTACACCTCCTAAGTTGCAGCGCTGTAACTCCCTCACCAGCGCTGCAACTTTCTGATGTAGACAAGCCCTTACATACAGTTCAGCTAATTTGAGAGAGAGTGACAGATGAGTCATGGGGCTTGCTAACCTTTGGTGGAAATGTTGAACCTCATAAGTAACTAGACCAGGCTCTTCTCTTTACCATACTCCTATAGGTTTTCCATATTGGGCTCAGTATGTGACACTATTCTGCTTTGTCATGCGCCCGTCCAATTTTTTAAAACACAAGTTGCTGATATTCTTTCTAATGAGGTTAGCAAGTTGATGAGTTGAATTTTTAAGGTGTAATGACTCTTTAAGCTCCTAAAAGGAGCTCTGTTGTCCTGCACCATATGGTGAAATAGATTGGGAAGAGCCATGCAGTATATGCTATCGGTTTAGAAGGCCTCTGGCTTCATTCAGTCACTATATTCCCTCTCTGTTCTTGCTGCTACCGTTGATTCACAAGCTCTTGTGAATAGGAAACACTGGCTTAGGTTTTTGTTGATCCTCACAGCTTTGATAATACGAATGTATAAACTCTAAGCAGTTCTCCTTTGAGAAATGGATCCATTTCTGCTTAGTCCTGATCTTCCTTTATAAGTTCATGTGAATAAGTCTTTAATTGTTCTAGTCAGTGGATTAACAAGTGTGAGCAGAGGCCAAAAATGCTGTGAGTTCAGGTTTAGAATTTAGCAGATGCTACCCCACGTAAGTGAAGTGTGCAACAGCCCTTTATACTGTGGGTGAGTAAGGGCTTAGAGTAATTAGCTCTTGTAGCTAGAAGAAAGTGTTGGTTATTTTCTAGGTCAGGGTTGAATTCATTGTCAGGGTGGTGATGTGATGCATATTACTGTCTGCATTGTTCCTGCCATATGGATAAATGTAAGACTTTAGTTTGCAGTACTGCCCTGGGCATTCATGTGCTGAATTATTTATCCTCCAAAAGACTATAGGCAGTCTTTTCCCTTATTTTAAAGAAGCCAAACTGTATTTGTTCAGGATTTTAAAAGAAGATCTCCTCTTCATATAAAATCAGTAGTTTGCCTATCTTTAATATTTGGTTTACTAATAATGCAGTATTTTAGGAAAACATTGAAAAACAGTAAATGAATTCTGCCTTTAAACTTTGAGATCACGCCTGTGCAAGGCTGCTGCTTTTTATATTGGTTAAAAAAAGTTTTCTACTGACTGTGACCTTGGAAGGAGAGTGGGGATTATAAATGGAAATTATCCCAATATGGACTGGAGGAAACTGACCTTTTCACCAGGGTTGACAGTTTCCCGGGAAAAACTAGTTTAGGACAGGGCACTGGTAAATACTCATTTAAACCCCATTGAAACTGGGGAAAAATAAAATACTTATTAGAATAGCCCGTTGAAAATTACTGAGGAATATTTAGCAATTTGATAATAGTTTTGTAGTGTATTGAATATTTATATAATATTGAAATGAGTCATGACAAACACAACTTCCTTGAGAAAATACCAAACCAAATGTATACAGACATTGATGCTTAGTATATTACATTTATTAGTATTATTCCTACTGCCATTTTACTTATTTGTACAATCCTAAATTAATTTCCAAATCTACTGCCTTATGTAACCACAATCTGAATATGTAACTAAAACTAAGTGTAATGTGGTGTGCAGTAATGAAGCAATTTTTAAAATAAAAAATGTGATTTTACCTGATAAAACCCATCTCTGGTAAACACCTGCTGTCAGGGTTCCTTCTCCACTCTGAACTTTAGGGTATAGATGTGGGTACCTTCATGAAAGACCCCCTAAGCTTATTTCTACCAGTTTAGGTTAATTTTTAATACTCTGCCACCACCAAGTGCTTTAACAAGAAACAGGGAAAGGACCACTTGGAGTTCCTCTTCCCCCAAAATATCCCCCCAAGTCCTTACACCCCTTTTCCTGGGTAGGCTTGAGAAATATCCCCCCAAGCCTCTACACTCCTTTCCCTGGGAAGGCTTGGTAATCCCCTCACCAGTAGTCCTGGTGAACACAGATTCAAACCCTTGGATCTTAAAACAATGAAAAATCAGTCAGGTTCTTAAAAGAAGAATTTTATTAAAAGAAAAGGTAAAGTTCATCTCTGTAAAATCAGGATGGAAATAACTTTACAGGGTAATCAGATTCAAAGAGCCCAGAGGAACCCCTCTAGCCTGAGGTTCAAAGTTACAGCAAACAGAGATAAACCCTCTAGCAAAAGGAACATTTACAAGTTGAGAAAAAAAGATAAAACTGACAGTCCCTCTTTGTCCCAAGATCGAACACCACCAAAACAAAGAGCACAAACAAAAGCATTCTCGCCCCCCTCCCCTCCCCAGATTTAAAAATATTTTGTCCCCTTATTGGTCCTTTGGGTCAGGTGTCAGCCAGGTTACCTAAGCTTCTTAACACTTGACAGGTAAAAGGATTTTGGTGCCTCTGGCCAGGAGGGATTTTATAGTATTGTATACAGGAAGGTTGTTACCCTTCCGTTTATAGTTATGACACCTGCCATCTATGGTTTTCTTCCCACCTGATTAGGAAGGGGAATGCTTGTCTTTCCATTTAGATTGTCTTTGGCTTGCTCCATGAATAGGAATGAATAGAGCTCTCTCCCAGTGCTATGCTGCAACTACACAGCCATGTTAAAACACTTGAACTTTGCTAGTGAAGACATGCCCTTAGACTGAGATTTTCAAATTCCGCTAGTGGATTGACACACACAGCTTCCATTAACGTTTATGAGAGTTGTGTGTCTATTGACTAGCTGGATGTGAAAATATTAGGGCATGTCTACACTGGCACTTTGCAGCGCTGCAACTTTCTCGCTGAGTATAGACAGTGCACCAGTGCTGGGAGCCGTGCCCCTCGTGGAGGTGTTTTTTTGGCCACAACTACACAAGCCATGTTAAAGTGCTGCCATGGCAGTGCTTTAACGTTGCCAGTGTAGACAAGCCATTAGTTTTGATCTTCACCCTCACTAGAAGTGATCATTGACCAATGCAGTTTCTGTGCCACACCCAGTTCTCTAATCAGAATGACAAGGGGCAAGGCGATCTGATGCATTTAGATACTGTGAGTTGGCTTACCACCTCCTTTTCAATAATATTACTCAGAAATGTAAGGCTGGATTAATAGATTTTAAGACTAAAAGGAACCAATCATGAATTACCCTCTGTGATGCCCTGTACCTTGGGGGGGACACCCTGCACCCCCATGTTCACCCTTATAATATGATTGTGTGGTATCTAATGCAAAGTTTTTTATGTCAGGTGTCTTTGGAAGGCCCATGATGCACTGAGCATTGTTATTGGTTGTAATTTCATGTGTATAATTGAGGCTGAAAATGTGTCCTCATAGTTTAAAACATGCCGAGGCAAAACTCTCAAGGAGCAGAGGGGCAGTTCACACCTCATCAAGGCATGTATGGGACAAACCCAGCCCAGCCTCACAGGAACAAAGGGCGCTAGCCTAGGCAGCAATAAAGGATCTCACCCCCTCTTCTCTTGGTCAATGTGGGACTACGATGAGGTAATGCTCACCTGACTGGGGTAGGGAGGCAAAGCCAAGAGGGAAGAAAGAACAAGATAAAAGGGTGAAACATTTGCCATGCTCGCGCTCTTCTTCCACCTCCATCTAGAGACACTACCGCCAGGCAACTGAAGCACTGATCAAAGGGGAGAGCCTGGCTGAAGGGCAACCAGCCAGCCTGTGGCTAGAAGCATCCACGTTTGTAAGGGCACTGAAAGTGTTAAGATTGGCTTAGAATGCTCTTTGCTTTTATTTCATTTGACCAAATCTAACTTCTTGTGCTTTGACTTATGATCATTTAAAATCTATCTTTTCTAGTTAATAAATTACTGTTTGTTCTACCTGCAGCAGTGCATTTGGTTTGAAGCACGTCAGAGACAGCCTCTCCTCCCTCCCCCTCGCTTGGGATAACACGCCTGGTACATATAAACTTCTTTGTTAAATTGACAAACTCATATAAGTTTGCAGCGTCCAGTGGGCATAACTGGACACTGCAAGATGGAGGTTTCTAGGGTTGTGTCTGGGACCGGAGATATTGGCTAGTGTCATTCGGTTGCACAATCCAAGCAGCGGCTGGCCAAGAGTGCTCCCTCATGTAGCTGGGAGCAGCTTACATGCTAGAGGCTGTGCATCAATAGCCTGAGAGTGGAGGGTCTCACAGCGGAGCAGGGTAAGGCTGGCTCCCAAAGTCCGGGATTGGAGTGGCCTAGCAGATCATTGGTCCAGATAACACTAGGAGAATGTCACACCTTCCCTGTTAGAAATGTGCATCCTATTTCTTGTCTGAGGTTGTCTAGCTTCAGCTTCCAGCCTTTCGATTTTGTCATGCCTTTTTCTGCTAGAATAAAGAGATGTACTGTTAGAAATCTCTTTCCAATGTAAGTACTTGTGAACTGTGATCAAGTTGCCTCTTACTCTTTTCTTGGATATACCACATAGTTTGAGCACCTTATAGGGAGACATCTAAGGAGTGTTTTGAAAACCTGGAATCATTCTTTTGTAGCACTTTTCTGAACGCTTTCCAGTGTGTTAATACTGGACAATAACTGGCCAGATAATTGTTGTATGATGGTTTCATGAGCAAAGGCTGTATTCAAAGTGAATAGGCATTCTGTCCATCCTGAGAGGTTTTAAAAATATCCACTGATAACAGACCCAGTGCTTTCCAACTTGCTTTCACCATCTAGGAAAGACATAAATACAAAGCTCAGCTTGTGGAATGAATTTATCTTGACACCTCCCTTACTTTTGTGAGCTGATGCTGGCCAAAGTTCAGATGATTTTGTATGTACATTTACCTTCCCCTGCAGAATATTGTGGTGTCCCACAGGTGCAGATGGTTTGCATTGAATCTGAATAATTATTTGCTTTGAATGGGTCTTGAGAATTTGCCAGGTCCCAGCTGGGACTGGGATACTCATTGAGATGCAGATGCAATGCCCTTGGGGAAAAGCCCAGTCTGCTTTTTCTGCTGCAGCCGCCCTCTGGGCTTGGTATTGTCTCTGGATCCTTCTCAGCTTTTCAAGTCAGATAAATTTGAAAGCCCCTCTACCGCCTGGTGTTGGAAGTAAGAAGGACTTTCCCCTCAACAGCCCAATACCAGAGCCCTCCTGACTCATGGTAGGAGGGCCTCAAACTCCCACTCCAAAACTCCAATCTGTTTTTTGGCTTGTCCTCCTTTGTGATTAGCTCTAATGCAGAGATGTTAACTGGTTCTTGGTGATGGTCCAATTACCATTTCAGTTAGAGTCCTCATCCAAAAGAAAAAGGTCACAGGCAAAAGTTAAATTTTGTGGTCCTTTCCAAGTGTGGTGTTTTACCTCTTTAAGTTAAATGTTTAATTTAAAAAAAAAGAAAATGCATTGACGTGTCTTCCTGTCTGTCCGTTAGCTCTACCCATGATGCCTTCCTCACTATAACTGGTCCCCAACACCTTGTGTTACCTCTTTCCCTCTCCCTTTGGGATTCTCCCTGTCCCTTCCCTAATTTGGAATTCTCACAATCCCCTCTTCCCCCTTAATACTTTGCTTTTCCTTCCTGAGATGATTCCCCATCTTGTCCCCTCACTGCCTTGCACCACTCCTTTGTGATCATCCTTTGCATCTCTTTCCCCTCACCCTGGGGCACAGCTGCAGCTGTGCTATGAGGGGAGAGACTAGTAAGAAGCACCTTTGCTTTTATCCCCAGCTGGATGGTATGGTGGCTACTTGGTAATGGGCTGTGTGTTTGTGGCATGGCTGGCTAAATTGCCTGGGTCCAATTAGGCGTGATCTCCCATCTCTAGGTTTGCTCTGAGATGTAGCTGCAGGCTGGTCCTTGCACACTGGTCCTGTTTGATGCCCTTGATCCAATACTTTCCTCTACATTTTCTCAAGCAGCAGAATGTTGTTACTCTGAGTAACAATAAAAACGAATCATTTTAAGTTGTAGAAGTGAAACTGACTAGTTTGAGTAACAGAAGAGGCATCAGGGCTGTCAGCAGGTTCTTGAAGACTGCAGTGCATTTTCTACTTTCTTTTCTTGTGGTTGGAAGTCACTTTAAAAAATGCAGGCTTAATTTGCAAAATTTGATGGGCCAAGTTCCCACCCGTGCCCCGGTAAGTTTCTTACCTGGTATGGGCAAGTAAGCAAGTGGATTTTTCAGTCTTTGAGCCCATGTAATTAGTGACAACGGGTACTTTGGTGTTACTGTGCTGAATTGTTTCAGGCGTAATATAGTGAATAGGGCAAGTATTCTAATTATTTTAGCCTTGTCTTTCAAAAGTCAGATAATCTATTGTCAGGTTCCTTGCGCAGAGTTAGTATGTTACACAAAAATGTTAACTCATTTTGACAGCAGTCTCTTAAATTAAACTTTTAACATTTGGATGCGCAAGCTCTTAGGAAATGTGTGAATGATGTATTTCTAAATTATGGTTTAAGTAATTTTCATCAGATGTAATCTTAATGGGATGTACGCATGAACTTTTAATGTCATACAGACATTTCAGGTCTGTCTTGTCTTAAGTCCTACAAACAAATAACAAAACAAAAAATCAAACATCAACATTGCCCTTAAACTATTTGTTTGGTTGGAAGAGTCAGAGTAGGACTCTCTGTGATGGTACTATAATCTCAGTCTATGATAACTAAAAATGGAGTGGAAATGTAGTTTTTGACAGGGTACCAAAACACGTTTGTTTTAAATTTAACTGGAACACTTGTGCCTACTTAAAGGGATGCTGGTAGAATTGAATAACTCTAAATTGGATCTCTACCCCCAGGAAATACTTTTTTTTAAGTTACTTGATGAAGAATACATCGGTTTCTCTAAAATAAGGGCCTGCAATGATGATAAAACCTTAGCATGTTTGATTAACAAAACTACAGAATTGTTTGGTTGTATGCATTCCTGCTACTGCTGTGCGTTTAGCCTTGTCTCCATCAGGCTTTTTTCTCAAAAAATCTCCAATGGCAGCAACATTGGGAGAGCGGGTGCTACCAGTGTCTGTCTGCACTGGAAGTCCTTTCTGCACTAGTACTCCCACTGCTGGAGCTGTTGGTGAGACCCCTTTTCTTTTTTTTAAAGGCTAGTGTGAACAAAGTCCCGGTTGTACTTCCACTGACTTTGCTTTTATGAAGCAGTATGTGTGATGGTTGAAATTAACAGGAACCCTGCTTTCCAGTTACTTCAGAGAGCTGGAATCTTGTCCTTTTCTTGCTGATTCATCAGGGTGAAACAGGGTGTGGTCTGGCACAACAGACAGCATTCTGGATGATGTGGTTTGTGTTGTTCTGTCCAGAATACTGGATGTTATTGTTACTGTGCTCCATGTTTCTGGATGGTTGAGTTTTTTCATTACCCCAGGCTCCTGTGAGGGTTTACCTCAACCTGCTAATAAATGTGAAAACTGCAAACTCTTGTCATGTTTCCCATGTTAGCTAATGATAGCTTTTTTTTTAGTGGGATGCACCCCAACATTGCAAGGATGAAAGCTTGCTCCCTGCAGAAGCTTAAGTACACCTCTACCCTGATGTAACGCTGTCCTTGGGAGCCAAAAAATCTTACCATGTTATAGGTGAAACCATGTTATATCAAACTTGCTTTGATCTGCTGGAGTGTGCAGCCCCACCCCCCTGGAGCGCTGCTTTACCGCGTTATATCAGAATTTGTGTTAAATCGGGTCACATTATATTGTGGTAGAGGTGTACCATGGAAAGGCGTCTTATGATGAGAGGGAGACAGGCCTACTCACATCCACTAACTTCCAGGAAGTTTGTGCTGAGCAAAGAGACTGTTCACTTGTGAGTTAAGTGACCACTTGGCTCACTGGTATTCTTCTGCTTGGGGAGGAAAATTGTGAAGCAGGTTTAAAAGTGCATAGTCGGTGACTGTGCACTGAATTTTAATCCTTGCCGTTTCAAGATCTTGACTTTTTTTACATGTTTAAAAATACATTTTTCTTCAGATAGAGCAAAACACTTTTGTGCCTCTTATAGCACTGCAGAAAGTAGTTTCAGTGGAAGGCAAACCTTAACAATTATTGGAGGGTTTTAAAATAGTCCTAGCAACTGCTGCTGTAGTGAAGTTTGCAGTTGGATTTTTCTGTATGTAATCTCTGATAGCTCTTACTTCACTGCATCAGACAGAGAGGGTTGTATGTGTCACTGTTTGCAGGGGAAATTGTGGAGGGAGATTTTAGCTACCTGTTATGGACTGTACTGATTTCAGTGACTAGATTCATGGAAATATCTGCAATGCTGCTGTGGGTCCTGCAGCGAATGATCGTAGGGGAAGATGGGTGGAGCATGACTGGAAAATGCAACTGGATGTGCATATTTAGTGTTTGTAGGTAATCGCCTTTCTACTTCAAAACTACTGTTAGCCCTCTGATAGCTTTTAACACTACTTGCCTTTTTTTCACTGAAATGTTTGACAAATGCTTTTTCCATAGATGTAGAAGTATAAAATGATACTGCAGACAAATTTCTATTCCCCTATAGGGTATTATTACATTCACTATGCTAAAGTCAAACATCAAGGAAGATAACTTGCTTTTGGGCTAGCCTATGAGCAGTTTTATGTACAGGGTGGAGTTAATTTTTATCTCTCTACAATAAAATCCTGAAGATTCAAGCATTATTGTTTTTTTGGACGGTGGCGGAGAGGCGGGAAGGGTTGGGCAGTCACTGGTCTGCTGAACTGTGATGCTTATTTTACTGAAATATAGAAGTGTTTTCTAGTTTTTAAACTGAACACCATAAATATTCATGCATCTGAGGAAGTGGGTATTCACCCACGAAAGCTCATGCTCCAAAATGTCTGTTAGTCTATAAGGTGCCACAGGATTCTTTGCTGCTTTTACCATAAATACTGTTATGCAGACCATTGAATGAAACCTGTCCAGTATGAGTTGTAACTAGTTAAAGCAAGTCATTACTCCCGTTCAGCCAAATCTATATGAATATTCTGAGTGGCTCTACCTCTCAAATTCAACATGTTTTCTTCCATGATGGAAAGTCATAAAAATTATAGGATCACCACACCCAAATCATGCAACTTTATAACCTGCAAACAAACCAACCAACCAAAAAACCAAACAAACCCCACCCTCCTCTTCTAAAAGATGTATGCATTGTCTGAGTGTATGTCAGTTTTGAATATTTTTATTCCTCTTTCAGTTCTTATCTGGCAGCTTTAACATTTTTACTCCAAAAGGGTAAGAATTTGAAAATGCCACTACTGTCCTCAATCACTGATTAAGGCATAAACTGCTTAACTTAGCCTTTTGCTTATTAGTGTCATCGTACGTGTGTATAGTTAAGCATTTTATCCTGAAATGCCTTGAAAATGTTCCTGTATTTGCATGTATTGTCACAGAGAATAATTTTCATTTAACTGTAGTTTGCTTTATATTTTCTCCCTGGTTGCTATAGAAACTCAGCCCAATGTGGCACTGACTGCTAACGAGAGCTCGGTTATATGTTGCTTTTCTAATGGACCTCTGTTAATCACGATGCAGTTTGCAGTGGGGGAATCATGGTTATTGGAGGGAGGTGTATTTAATTCATAAAAGTGTAAAATGTCCAGATTACTTAAGCACATTTGAGAAATCTAAGAATTAGGCAGTTCTCTTTTTGTGCTGCAGTTTGTTCACAAGAATTGAGTAGATATCTGAAATGGCTCTGGAATTTTTGTAGCATTTATTTTTACATCAGAATTTGAAACATTAAATTTTACTTTAATAGCTTAACTAGTAATGTTCTTTTTCTGACTGTGGTCCCATTTAAGATTCTAACTTTCTGAAACACAGAAGCAAGACAAAACATTTACTATACCAATCTAATAAAACTGACTTTTTCATAGTAAATCATTTGTCTTCATTTGGGTGGTGTTGCTGTTGGATAAAAATCTTCCCTACCAGAGTAACCTTTGCCTCTGAGAACAGTGCACTTTGAAATGTCTAGCAGAGTGATGCTGAAGCAGAAAATCATGCTTATGAAAGAGGAAATGTTTCATTTCATCTAACAACAAAATGGGCCTTGTTGAGGTCACTTCTAGTCTTATTTTCCAGCTACCTCAATAGGATTTTGCTTCTGTTTTCTTTCTCTGACTGCTGACATCCCTGCCACAGGCTCTTTTCTACCACAGCTGCCATTCTCCTGAGCTCTTCTTACCTTTCCATTTGATTTACTTCCAACAATGAACCCTCATGCCTAGAAAAAGCAGATGTGGAGATTTTGCATGTCCACTGCAGCTGGCAGTAGCAAGGTCATTTTACAGTTTCAGCTGTCAGGACAGTAGGCCAACGCAGAGGCAACAATAGAACTGATTTGGGAGGTACTCTGTCTGAAGGGTGTACAATACTATAACCCCTAGTAGAGTAGGCAAGGAGTGTGATCTTCAGAGTGCATTGGAAGACATTTATTTGGACCTCTCCTGAGAGGGTTGGTAGAGTAGGGAGGGCATATTCTCTTGTAGTTGTAGAAGTGGGCAGCTTGTCTTTTAATATGATTTACATATCAGTTTAGGATCATTATGGTATGCTTTTTTCTGAATTACACATGCCCCTGAAAGATAGCTAAGCATGCTATATGCACAGAAAAATAAAGATTAGACATTTCCACTGGGTAATGACTTTCGTACAGCTCAGGACATACTATTAACCCTATATAGATATTTACTAAGGTAAATTAATTAGTTTAGTACAGAATTTACTTGCAGTTCTCAGTTTCTCTTCCTTCCTGAACCTTGCAGCCCTCCTGAACTATGACAGATGCTCTGTCACAAAACAACTTTGCTGATCTCCCTTTTCTTCCTATCTGTACTGAGTCTGCCCCTACTTTCCTTCCTATTCCCGTTCATATCTACATTATGAGAGTGCTGCATACTTCACCATTAACATGAAGGCAAACCAACCACTTAAGAGGATTAGTACTGTTTTTTCTTATTTCTCCCTGGGTACCCCAGTGTTTGGAATCTCCAGGGAGACTCGAGAGCTGATATCCTGAACTTTGCATGTGGCTGGTTGAAACATTGCACTTGTCTGTCTCTCAGCCGCTAATATTTGAATCAATTGACATAGTCCTTGAAAAGGACAGAGGCATGTATCCTTGTGGTACTCCATTGTCAATCAATATGGAGCCTCCACAAATCTTTGGAAGCTTGCAAATCCTCCCTTGCTCAAGAAGGCAGTGTTCTAGAGTTGAATGAACTCATCTTCTTTCTTGATCTAGGCACTTTTTGGCAAGAACTGTAAGCCCTTAATGTAGTAGCATGAATTTAACATAGTCTCCCAAAGCCGGACACCACAAGCCAATCTTCATCTTCGTTCAGATGTTCAAGAAAACTTGTGTGGTATATACTGATAGAATGAAGGGGGTGCCTAAGGAATGGTTAAACCGGATGTGGTCCAATTGCAAAAAAAAAATTGTAAGGCATTCAAACTAAAAATGAATGAACTATAAACATCCATAACTGTCACAATTATTGCTTCAGTCATTTATTATGAGAATTCCATAAGATTGGGATCTATTTTGAAGTACTTCTAAAAAATTAAGTTTTGTCATAAGTTAGCATAAAAACAAATAGTGATAATGTATGTAAGGAGTTTAAGGTAGATTGGGGGTGGGACGGGAGTGGTGTTAGAGTGGAGTCATGTTTATATTTCCTATGCATCTATACCACCATTTTCTTAGCATTTTGTTTTCCTCCAATATAGGAGAATAGTTAGACTGTCTGTAGTATCTGTAATGCAGTGTGTTATGTATATGGAATAGTTTTGTCACCTCTTTGGACCAAATGACAGCAGCACACTTGAGATGTGGAAATTCCCTACTGCACACACACACATAAGGGAAGGGGTGGGTGCCAACTTAATCGTGATATACTAGATAAGAAGTTTTAACCTCTTTGAACCCTGTTC
The DNA here is from genome assembly GCF_007399415.2 of Gopherus evgoodei. Lineage (NCBI taxonomy): Eukaryota > Metazoa > Chordata > Testudines > Testudinidae > Gopherus > Gopherus evgoodei. The sequence continues at coordinate 40,491,102 of NC_044333.1, read as the reverse complement.
TGTGTTAACAGATGTGATCCACCTCAGAGCACCATTGCTTGTTTACATACCTTGCAATGCATAGTATTGACAAAAGAATGCTTTTTTGATTACTACAATAGACAAATTGTGACTTTAGAATCTGTGGCCCCAAACCAGAGTCCGAACTGCAGAAAATGTCTAAAAATAAGATTTCACCCATAGCCAATATTGTTCTTTTCAATTCATGTTAGGTCTGCAGTGCACATTTCTTTTTTTAAATGTCAAGACTTACATTTTCAGAAGTGAGCAGGATTTGGGGTGCATCGGTGACTGGCTGTCAAGTTTGAGAGATGTTAAAGGGGGCTGATTTTAAGAAGGGCAGATGAGAGCACTTTCTGAAAATCATCTCCCTTTAAGGTCACTTCTGCAAGAATTATAGCTTAAATTTTCAGAAGTGGAATGTTTAGTTTTATTAAAATTTCAAGTAACATAAATTGCTTCAATTTGACATGTTCAAAACAGTAGCTATATATACTTGAGAGATTTTGCTATACAGAAAAGTTATTAATTGTTTAAAAAATGTATAACAGCTTATGGACAGGGAAATGTTAAGAAGCTAATTTTGATCTGGAGTTAAGATGAACTGTTTCCTATGAACAAGGCTTTTATAGGCTAGGAAACTGTATTTGTAAAAAAACAAAACAAAACAAAAAAAGCAGCCCATAATATCTTGCACTGCTTTAGCTCAGTGCAAATGTAGGTGGTGGTGGTTGCTCTGTCTTGGCAATATTTCAAAGAATGGGATGTCAGTGTGGCTTAATTGGGCAGTCTTTTAAAAATGTATTTAAAAAAATGACTCCTCTGTTTAGGATAGAAATGACTATAAATGGCAGTTTATATGGGGAGGCAGCTAGCTCAGGTTGGGGAAAAGACCATAAAGAATGCAACTTAACTAGCCAATCCTTGAGGCAGTTTATTTTCAAGCATGCATTTGAAGACGGTGGCTTGACAGAATGACAGTATAACCATAGTTGCTTACACAAATTAACAGATGCTGTGCTCAAGCTAATTTCTGTGGAACTCACTAAGCAGCTCCATTTAACAGAGTGTCTTGCAAGAATTTATTTGGTAAGCAAACAAAACAGTGGAATAGCCTGGCTGGGCCAAGTGAGTATATTGGGCTCTGACTGGAACTCCATTGAAAGCTAATGCTTGGCATGAGGGAAACAGTTTTTAAAACCTTCTGTCAAATAATTGGATAATTGTCAGAATTAAATTTGCTTTCAAGTGTGACAGCTAAACCTGTCATTTTGATGGCCATGTTAATTGGATTCCGGTGACTTTTACCCCTCTTACTCCAGCTCCTGCTTTGAAGGCTACACTTAACCCTGTGTTCTATAGTACATAGTTTGGAATGGAGGGATGTAGTCTGTCCTAGAAGCATTTCTACTTTTACTGTTGATGGTACATAGATGCAAGACGAGGAGAATATTAGTCTTGTCTGTGTTTTGGGCTGAAAGAGACTATATTGCCATTACAGTAGATAGGCTTTATAAAATCAACAGTGAATCTTTTCTCCAAAGGGGAGAGATCACTGTTCTGTGACATTCCCATGCAAGCTTGAAAAGTTCTCTTAATTTGTATGAACTTGGGGACAAAAAGGTTTTTAGTTAGTTTCTGAGCATGTGATAGCACTAATTGTTGTAACTAGTTGTACAGATAATTTTCATCTCTTCTGTATTTTCTAGACAAAACTGAATTTTGAAATGTGCTTTGCCCATGTCATTTCTGGCTTGCTGGGCTACAGACATTCATTTACAAATGCTCATTTGGTTGTAGTTTGGTGTTTGTTTTTTTGAGGGGAAGAAGATAATGTGCTTCAGTTTGGCAGCTATCCTGCAAACTATGTAAGGAAGCTCTTGAAGCTCTTCATATTACTTTTCCTAGCATGATTTTCTTGATTAGCAGAACAGCTTGCTACATTCATCAGTTTTAGTCCTAAATAGATTCTAATATCATAATTTAGCAGCACTACGTTTATAAAATATGAGCTGAGTGATGGTTTCCTTTATTAGTGTCTACAAAACAATAAAAATGTACCCACTAGGTTATTTCTAAAGCACTTTATTTATGGGAGCAACCATGAGAGTGCTAGTATAGACAGGGCACAGGTGGCCACTGGTGTTTTTAATTACCTTGGTTTAGACAGAATAGTGGTAAAAATGCTGATGGTAGGTCAGAACTAGATTTCTCACTGTTGCTGTCATTGATGGAGCTTCAGTTATAAGAAAATGTAAGAAAGTCCAGTGTAGACAATGTCTGACTGAGTAAATTTATAGTATTGGGTAGCTTTGGTATCAATATTTACTGCTGCTAATGGCAGTGACATGAGTGCGTGGCTTTGTCTTAAGTGCACGAAAAGGTGTATGTTTAACAGAGCTAATTTGAGATTTGCTATCTCAATGTAAAATCCTAGTGGAGACAAGACATAGTAGTTTTATCTTGATGTAGCTACTCTTGGTCAACTCTTACATCCCCACTTTGGGTTATGTAACAACAGAAGATAAAAACCACATTGCCTTGTCTCTGCTAGGATTTTACATTAGCTCACTTTATGTAAAAAAGACACCTGTGATAGCTCCTATGTCTGTCACGGACACCTCCTCCTCGTGGTGCTAATCAGTACCATGGGTCAGTCACAAATTTTTATACAATGTAAGCCCTGTAGAGGACAATGTTGGCTGTTATGGAAATACGTATATCAGAGGGATTTCATGCTTAAAATTGGAAGTTGTTTGTGATAAATACTTGCAGTTGTTTACTTGAACCATAATTATTCTATATCCTGAAATGGGAAATTTCCTGTCAGCCAACTGAAACAAGATATGATGACAAAGGAATAGTTTTTAACCACCAGCAGAGTGAAGATCATCTCATATTTACATAAATGTGAATTTACAATTTAAAACAGATGAAAATTTATGATTTTAAAATAGCCAAGGTACTAATGCATGGGACATTGAAATGACCCTGAGAACCTGGGTTCTAATGCCAATTGTACTGCTTGCCTGCTGTGGCCTTGAGCAAATTACTGATTTCTCTGTGCCTCTGTTTCCCCTGCCATACAATCTGAACAGACAAGGCAGTTTGAAGCATGAATGGTCTCTTCCTTATGTGTTTGTAGAGGGCATAGTGCACTGGGGCCCTTAAGCTGTTTGGGACCTCCATGTGCTACTGTACTACAATAAAGCTAGAACTTGTCTTTTCTTCTATATAACTAGATAGAGTCCTTCTGGCTGGGTTTTTCTTGTGTGGAATGATGTGGGTGAAGTCTCTGCTGTTTCTCCAACCCTTACTTTTAGAAATGAATGTTATTGTGCAATAATGTTATACTTGTTGGCATTGATAATATGAAACTGCTATAAGGGATAGTGTTCAGGGACATGAATGGAAAACAGGAGGAAGCAAATTCTGTAACAATTGCTGTGGCTGTTTAAACTTGCTCAGTGCTCCTAATGGAAGAAATAGCTTCTGTGTAAGCTTCAGGTGCTTTCAATTTATGTGAAGTGTTGAAGAATATCTTTTTATCCTGACATCTACTAAGCAGTTGTCTAGACAATGGGAAAAGATTCCAAGTATAAATCTATTAGGACAGCTCATGTAAGGTCTGTCCTGCTCCATAGTCTGAGGTGATTTTATGGCCAACTGTTGTATGCAGAAACGTAGACTTCAAAAATGCAATTGTTAAAACTTGCTCATGTCTATTGGTACATCAGAGAGATTCTTTTTTAGCCTTTTGTGAATCAGATCAGTGTGGTCTAACATAACACTCTAAAATATAAAACTCCAGTTTGCCAAAAGGTGTGGAAATATTTCTGTGGGTGAGTAGATTATGATGCAGTCACTTAACTTGAATTTGTTTTTAAAAAATCAAGCTTTCTAAGTGAATTCTGAACCTGCAGTTGTATAACTAGCTTAAAAATCTGTATTGTGAAGTTTTTGTCTGCTAAGCTTTTTTTGTGAAACTTATTTACATGTATCTACTTGTAAGTGTGGGATGATTATTCATTTTTGTTATCTGATTGAGATATTGTAGACCACTGTTTGAAGGTCAGGGAAATAGGTTGTTCAGGCACTTTTGTGGTGAGTTTATTATGCTTTTTTTCTCTGGAGAAAGCTCAAGTTCCGGTTGTACTGGAGCATATATTTCGGAAAGACATTCAATCTTGATTTTAAAAACTTCAGATAATGGAGACTCTACCATGTCTCTAGGTCACTGTTAAAATTGTGCCTGTTACTGCTAGAATGAGTGTGCCTAGCTTCAGTTTGCAACCATTGGATCTTTTTGTGCCTTTGTTTGCTAGAGTTAAGAACCCTCTTCTATCAGATTTATTTTCCCCATATAGACTTGCAGACCACGGTCAAGTCGTCTTTCTTAAGCTAAACAGATTGAGCTTCTTAAGTCTCACTGTATGGTTGTTTTCCTGACCTCAGTTATGCTTTTTGCTCTTTTTTTAAAACCCTTTCCAATTCAACATTCTGTTGAAGTGTTGATGCCAAAACTGTCTCCAGTATTCCAGTAATGGTCTCCTTAATGCCATATACAGCATACTCCTTACTCAATATTTATCTGCTTATATATCCAATACCTCTTAGTCACCACAGTGCGCTATGAGCTCCTGTTCAGTTGGTTATCCACAGTGACCCCTAAGTTCTTTTCTGAGTAATTGCTTTCCAAAATATAATGCTTCATCCTGTAAACATGACCTGCATTCTTGGTTCCTATATGTATGTCTTTGTATTTAGGTTGATTGAAAATTCCAGTAGCGTATTTAGTTATGTGGCTGTAGGATGTGGGGAGAGGAGACTGTTTGCTAATTCTGGTGGGGTTTAGGCAGGTGTTTGAGATGTAGAATCTACTTTTCCTCCCCTTTCCCCCCTCTCTATATGCAAGTTCCAAGACTCCCTTATAGAACAGTTCTGCTTTGAAAAGAAGCACTGAAAATGGCATTGTGGGATTCTATAATGGCTCAAGAGACAACATGCTTAATTGACAAGAAAAGTAGCTTGAAGACACTGAGTCAAAATCAGCCTGGGGACACCAGAAGTTTTGATACTTAGGGCTTATCTCCACTACAACACTGCAGTTGTGCTGCTGTAGTGCTGTGAGGAAGATATTTACTACAAAAATGGAAGGGATTTTTTTGTCCCTGTAGTTAGTCCACTCCTCTGAGAGCTAGGTTAACTGAAGAATTTTTTCATCTACATAGAGAGGTGCCTACACCGGAGCTTAGGTTGGCTTAACTACTCTTGAGGGTGAATTTTTCACAACCCAGAGTGACATAGCTTGGTTGTTCCAAGCATTAGGTTTAGACCCAGGCGTCAGATATAGATCTGGATTAGGAACTGATTCAGATATAGGCAGAGGTGGTGATGTTGCTCTCTGAGCTGACATATTTCATCAGAAGCACTTCCTACTGCGCTCAAGATGCATGTTTGTATTCTTGTTGGGCAACAGAATTGAATGCCCGCTAATAAAATGCAGCTTTAAAGCAAGGGAATCCACTATTTCTTGAACATAATATTGTACTTAAGCTGATTTCTCCTCTTAATGCTCTATATATGCTTGATTATGGATGTTCTTTGGAAGAGATTTGACAAAGCTCTAAAGGTCAGAAACATTAGCATACTGATGTCTGCCTTTGGAGTCCTTAAAGGAAAAATGACAAGAAAGATATAGGGGATTATTTACAGTGCCAGGGCCAAAAGCTGGAAGGTCTATGGCTTCCTAGATTTTTTTGTCTCAGGCTCCAGTAGATCATAACTATTCTGTCCCCTAAAAATCTTGTTTTTATTTCCTGTTTAGGAAAGTGGTGGTCTCTTGGAGTAAGTAATGCTGCTAAAAAGGAAAAATTTCCCCATGTAGACTGTGCTGGTTCCTCCGTTTCTCTTTCAGTGACCTGTTGGACTTGGATCATGTTTAACGTTAGGAAGGTGGAGGTGCTTGCTTAGAACCAGTAGTGATTTGTTACTTATGCAAAATAAATCAAACAGAAAGCTACATGTACTGTATAGTGACAGAAAAAATCTTGTCTCCATTTGCTAGCTCAGAAGGGCAAGTTATAGTTTATAGTCCAAAGCTGGTAAAGGAAATTGCAGGAACTATGTTCTAACTTAACATTTTCCACTAATCAGGCAAGCCAGACATGATCCAGGTTGAAGGAACACATATCTGTGTATTTCTATACAATTTTAGTTGTGCACATAGATTAGAAAACATCTTAAGTACAATAGAAACTGTTCAGGTTTGCTTCATTTCTTTCTGCCACCTCATATCCAACAGGAAAAAACAGCTTCCAAAACAAGTGGCATGAAGCTTTCAGCTTTTTCTAAGTACTGGAACTCTTCTGACATATCTATTTTTTTTAACCTGCCAAGTACTTTTCAGACTAGAAAAATTGTGAAACCAGTGTAGAGCAATGAGGGGTTGTGTAACTGTAGGGACTGGTAATTCTGATGTATTCATATAGATAGAGAATTAACAATTTTTGATTTAGAGAAACCAGCCAATTGATAAAAATAATGAAGTTGAGGTCTTCTGTAATTCTGAAAAGTTTAGTTATTTACATTGTTGCAGTAGTTTACAAAAGATCATGTATTGATTTAAAATAACATTCATAGATACTGCTTTGTCCCTTGAATACGCAAATGCTTATGATAGTGCTGGTAACTTTCTTCTGGCAACATTATAAATTTAATTTGTATTCTAACTGTGAGTGATTTTCTTACGTTTCTTGACCTTCTGAAATGAATAATTTCACTTCTGTATGGACTGCTTGAATCTTGTAATAGAAAGTAAAGGTGGAAGTGTACAAATATTTACAAAGAGAATCTGAAACTATATTTGTGAATTTTAGAGCACCAGTAACTTTCTGACATTTTGTAGGATCCTTCAACAATCTCGAGTCATTAAACCTCATTCACGGTTTGTCAGATCTGCATAAATTGTATGATAAATGCATGTTAACAAATGTAAAGTTTCAATTCTAAGTAAAATATTTCAACAAAACACATTGGAACTAGTTTCAGACAACCTAAATACCCATACCTTGTTCATTGGAGCTCTAAAAATACATCAGATAAAATAATTATCCCTTTGTGCTTTTGGGGTAGGGGAAGTGAACAGAGGGTAGGGTTCTGTGGCTTGAGGAGGGAGGGTTTCTTTTCTGCTGTTTTTTTGAGGAAACTAAGGTTTATTGCTGTATTTTTATATTGTGGTAAAGGCAACTAGATCTTTGTGCAGACACCTTTTAACATTGACATAAATCTAATGACAGAATACAGATAGGACTTAAAATACAGCAGCTTGAGACCAAGGATATCATGCCCGTTTACAGAGTTCCTTAAAACTACTAAATCAAAGTTTTCTTTATTTCTGAAAATCCAAGAGTTATCTCCGTTTACAGCTCTTCCAGGCTGTTTGTTGCAGAAAGTGGAATTCTTTGTATATTCCAATTTTCAGTTACTTCAATAATTGGGAAAATCTCAGTGCATCTAGGTAGCTTGACGACTGCTGGTGAAGTATCTGCTTGTCCGCAATTGCACAGTTAAGTGTATTTTATATATTGGATTATATATAGCTGCCTGACATTTTTTTAAAAAAAGAAAGCAAATAGCATTGACAGAAGTGTTATTTTAGAATGCTGAATGACTTAGCAGACCCTTACAAAAGATGAGTGTAGTGAGATAGAACCGTGAAAATGCTTGTGATGTGACATAAGAATTTTCAGTTAAAAAGTGTGTATATAATGAAAATGGTTTTGTTTTTTGGGTTTACTTTCCCATGAGACAGCCATGGAATTAAGAAATTGCTATTGGCCCTTCACATGCTGTTCTAGTTTACTATGTAAAATTGATATGTCTACTAATGATTGTCAACAATAAGTTTTCCCAGAACAAGGGCTGAAAACAGGTTTAACTGCCAGTGTAGATGGGACAGACCTGTTCTCAGATCTGTTACAGAAAATGTGACTGAAACTTTTAACAGGCTCAGTGTTAGTGGTGTTGAAGTCACTGGCTGAATTTTTCTATAATAATTACTTCTGAGACCATGTTGATTCATTCTGCATAAATCAGGGTTTGTCTTTCCGCCCTTTGTGAGAACCAATCTTGCTGCTATAACCAGTTAGGAATGTAATCGCCGTTGTCCCAAAGGTGAATGTCTAGAAATACTTCCAGGAGGCTTGTAATTTAGAGGTAAAAGGAATATTTAATGCTGTAATTCCCTCAACCATATTCTCGAATTCTTGCATTTTAACTTGCTGCCACTGTATTTGAAAAGGAGTCTCCTCTTTCAACATTGTGAGGAATATGAAGGCTCAGTAGCCTTCAGTTTATATGGTATCATGTACAGCTACGTAAGTAATTTTGTTTGATTGTCCTTAGTATGTTTGTGGAATGCGCTATAGAATGTTTCTAGGCATTTTTTTAAATCCACTAAACTGTCTGAGGTTTTTCATCTGAGTTAATGAGCTTATACTTCAAAGATAAGCTCCATCAGTCCCTTGTATATTCCCTGGAGTGCATCCTTTTTACAGAAGCTGCAAAACCCTTTGTTGAAATCTCTTCTTTCCCTTAAAATTTCTATTTTGTAGAAAGGCAGATGAGTGCACTACCTCTGCTGGTATTGGAAAAAGTGTATACTTCTCCCAGAAGAGACTTCTAAGTGAAGAAGCCTGTGTAACTCTAAACCAAGCACCTGAATCTAGTGTTGCTTTCATTAGTGTCCACCTTACTTTTGTATCATCATCAAAATGGAAGTTAGTGTCTGCTAAATCAAAGTGATTTTAGCAGTTTAGAGGGACATGGTCTTGGTATTTACTTTTTAAAATCCATTCATTATAAGTCCTTAGTTTGAAGGTGAAAGGCTTCCTGTCAATTTGTCTTTCTGTCCTGTCACTCTGTCTTGTAGGATTGCTGTGAGCACTTGATATTTGTTTCTTTGAAGCAGGATTTAAGCATCTGGTTCTTCCATGCTACTACAGAAGAGAAATTGTGCATGTTAAGTGTTACAAGTCAAAATCAGAATTCTTGGAAGGGCTTATAAGTTTTGGCTCCTAAGGTCATTTTTCTCAGACACTTTTTGTCGTGATTGAAGTTCTGTATCTCTGATGTATTTGTAAAAAAATCTCATTCTGTTTTATCCTTTTTACTCAGTGCTATCAGTCTGTAGCACATCACCATCTCACTAGCTGTTGGAATCAGTCAGCCACCTTTCTTTCAGATCTTAACTGTCTGACTTAAGTGATACAAACAGTCCATATTTAATTTCAATATGGAAAAGTAGTAAAAAGTTTATTTTTTGCCAAAATTCACATCTTGTCGTTGTGAAGTGCTTTGAAGATGAAAAGCACTAAGTCTAACTTGGATACAAGAAATCTATTTTATAAGGTATGCTTTCTTAAAAGGAAGCTTGAGAGTACTACTAATTTGCCTAATCTGACGTTTTCAGAGAAAAATTCCAAGAAAAGGCCAGGCAGTGCACTGTACATTTGATTAGCACACATTTGTGCAGTGAATGCAGCAGGGAGGCTCAGAACTCCTCATTGGGTAAAGGCTGGCCATGATGCATGTTGTACTAGTTTTCTTTTGCTATAGAGTAGGGATTGCTAGGACTTGAAGAGGCCAGACCATTCATTTTTTAATCATTTAAGTACTTACCTAGGTTTCCCCACTTATTTAATGTGTACATGATATTAAGGATCATAACAGCTCTCAAATGGCTCTTTACCTGTTTCAAACCAAAACCCCACCTTCTTGAATCTTAATTATCTTGCATTCATAACACCATATCATTGTAGAGAAATTTTAAAATTCCACCGTTTTCATGTCATGTTGCATAATGATCTCCCTGCTGCTTCATAGCAGCAGTCTTTCAAAGTACAGGTCAGTACATCTACTGCTTGACAATCAGCAATGCAGAAAGAAGGGAATTTAGTCATCTTAGCTCCTGTAGCACTAGATTTGCAGTAAAATAAAAGTGAGTGAGAAAAAGTTGGTAGGGAAAACAATTTTAAAATTTCCAACAGATGAAATGTTATGTAGACTTCTATAACAGTAGCCTCCAAAATGTACTCAACAAGGTGCATGTTGATTGCACCATTTGTCTAAGCATCTCATTTGAATAGTTCACAGCCATGAGGTGCAGGAACTTTTAAAAAATGAAAATTTGTACTTTGCACAGTCTGAATGCCACATGGACTTCATAAATGTAACTGGTAGGCAAGATCTGGCTGGTGGGCTGTTGTTGGCCACGCTTGCACTGAAGTAATTCTTTTCTTATTCCTGGTAAATAGAAACCTATTGAATTACTTCAGAATATCATTAGCTGGAATTTTTTTCTAACAATTTTAGTTAGAATCCTATGTTAATACTATACAAGTCATGCACAGTAATTATATAAATGTTATCAATTATGGGTTTTATAGGTAACTTAAGAATGTTACTTCAGCATTAAATCTTCTGGGAAGGAGAAAGTCAGACAATCTTTTTACAAAAATTGCATTTCCTTGTTTCATTGAACAGGATTTGTTTTGACTTCTGGCAGCAATTTGAGAAATTACTGCAATGATTACCTGGCACTAGAGTAAGAAGCACCATGATGGTATAGCTGAAGTTCAGTTTTGATTTTTGTGCCACAGGCTGTCTTTATTTGTTCACTTTTTGGAAGTGGATAACTTCAGGATAGAACAATTGTAAATCTTGTAATGGGAACATATAACCATATCTTAGTTAAGGGGAAAAGGTGCCATATAAATGCAGGACGTTCATAATCTTCTGTATTTCCACACTACCAATTCACAGTTGCACAGCATCCCTCTGACAGTACAAGAATTGGTTACATAGAAGAGGAACAGTAATAAAGTATTTTTTGAATGTAGTTGTATGTCTTGAATTATATTTTCCCATTTTTGAAAGGCGTTAGTCAGTCTCCTTTTGCTCTCCATGTCTCCATGCTCTCCATCTGTTCATTGCTTCCTCCCGCTTCCCTGAAAATGTTCACCTGCTCCACGGTGTTCTTTTTCTCTGCACCCTGCATACCTCCCCTGTTGCCAGGTCCTCTTTCTCACTGCATGTTGCCTTGTTGTTTTCCCTTTCCAATGTTTCTTTGCAGCTGGTGACTGTCAGTGCCACTCCTACTGGTAGCAGTGACCCCTAGGAGAGGCAACTAGGCTGGTTCATCCTAGTTTGCAGCTAATGTGCAGTAAAGATCTTAGAGACCTAAAAGCAGATGGCCTGTGAGTTAACCATGCAGCCAAACAGCGCTCTGGGACACCAGCAAATGGTCCAGGCGACCACAGTTTTGGAACTGTGATATATAAACATAGTTAGACATTAACCATATGTTAATAGAGGAGAAATGTCTTGGTTTCTTCACATTGGTTTGTTCATAAGTGCTTGAAAGGTAGTTGGTTGGAGGGAAACTATGTAGAAATGTTATGCTATGAAATTGATGGGAATTTTTAAAAAATGGAATGGGTAAGATAAATGAGCATCTCCAAGTTTCTTAGGTATTTGAAACCTTCACTTAACAGTCTTGGATTAGATAGAAAACAAGTGATTGCCTCTGGCTTTGAATAATCTGTATGTTGCCTGTATTTCTGTCCAAGCAAAAGAACAGTTTTTTCAGCATTCTTATGAAAAGTGCATTGAAGGAAAATAAAGCTATTAATTTAATACCTTGTCCCTTATTGGCAGTTGGAGGGGGAGTGTGCTAATATTACAGGTCAGGATTTGCATTAACAAGATTAGCAGAACTAGGATACCAGATAAAGTAGTCTGCAACAGGTGAAATGGGTAAGTGGCACAAAAAATAATTTATAATGCTAGACATAATTAGCTTTCTCACCTAATTAAATTGTAAAACTAGTATAGGATAAGCAGTATTTAACCGTATTGTTTTTTGTGCATTGTAACACATTGTAACCTTATCTGGTTTACTTTAATTAGGTTTTGAATAAATGGAAATGAAGGTTTTCAGTGCAGAAGTACCTTAGGGGGCACCATCTCTAATTCCACCAGAATAAACCAGCTTCTGTCCCTGCATTCAATTTCTCAAGAGTAATGTATTTAGGAATTATCTATTTACAATGATTGAAAAACCCATCTGTATATGTGTCATGGCCCTGGTTGAGATCCCCCTTCTGAACGTTCACTTGGCTGCTGTGTTTGGACCCATGTGTTGAGTCTGAGCTTTAAGCTCCCTAGGGCCTGAGTAGGCTCCAGGAACTGTCTCTTTGGCCTCTGGGCTCCTACTCCCTGGGCATAGACTGTCTGGCATCCCTTCTCGGCATAGACTGCATGGTATCCTTCTTGGATGTGGAACCATATGGTGCAGCTGCTGTAGGCCCCCAGACCATTGCTAGAAACCCCTGGCCCCAAACTCCCCGAACACCTTCCTTAGAGCCCCACCTTCATGCACACTCTGGTTTATAGTTTAACCCCTATGGATAAGTGATAGTTGAAGAAAATATTTGGCAGAGGGATTTCTTAACCAATCACTCTTTTTACTTTTAGATAGCACACAGTATACAGATCCATGCAAAACAAGAAATACCTGCATGCAATTCCTTTCCAGTTTCATCACTGCTCCTGAGCATTCTTTGCGATTTGGTCAGTGGGTTCCTGGTTCTCCAGATTTTACTCTTCCGGCACAGACTTCTTTTTGTTCTGGTTGGTGAGAACTGCTCTGAGCAAACTTGGTCCTTTTATAGATTTCCAGTCCCCTTTGCCATGTGACCCTCCTGGTCAGCCTTGAGCCTCCTCTCAGGTGATCAAGGTTCCCTGTCAGGTGGTCTGTTACTTGGGGCAGGGCTACACTTAATATGCTGCACTGTCACAGCTGCAGCGCTTAAGTGAAGACGCTCCTATGTCGCTGGGAGAGCTTCTCCTGTTGGTGCAGTTAATCCACCTCCCCGAGAGGCAGTAGCTGTGTCGACAGGAGAAGCCCTCCTGCTGACATAGCACTGTCTACACAGGGATTTAGATTGGTATAACTACGTCACTCAGGGTGTGGATTTTTCACACTACCGACCACCGAAGTTATGTAGTCATAGGTCTGTAGTGTAGATCTGGCCTTGGTCACTACCCCGCTGCAGTCCGGACATAAACTCATTTTATCCACACTGCAACCACCCCACTGTTCTGCCAGGGCAAGTTTCATTCAGTTGTTGACAGACCATATCCATCTCATTCCGAGGCACACAGCCAGGTGCCCCTCCCTTTCCTTATCTGAAGTAGTATGATGTAAGACTACAGCAAAATACAGCCATAAAGCATAAACATAGTTATTAAAATCCAACTGGCATTCATAAATTGTACCTAGGCAGGTGCCCCAGACTATCACATCTTGGAAGGATAGGTAAAGAAATTCCCTGAAGCATAGACTGTTTCCAGTAAAAGGGTTAGCATGGGAAAAGCAGTATCTGTTGTGCAGAGAGGGATATGTGGGAGCAAGGGTTATCGGGAGAAAGACGGTTGTTTGAAGAGGCGAAGGATAAAGATGAGAAGTGGGAATCCTAGAGTATGTAAGATTGGAAGGGACGTCTTGCTGGAATCAAAATGGACAAGTCACAAATGTTTCCAGATTAGAGATGGTGGTTATTGGCTGTTGTTCTTTCAGCCTAGGTTGAGTGACAGCAGAGTCTGTGCTTTCAGAGGAGTGTGAGTGAGTCTACAAAAATAGGGCCAAATTCAGAGTCAGAGTAACTCAGGATGTAACTCCACTGAATTCAGTGGAATTGCATGCATATACCCTTAGAACAGTCTGAATTGGATCATAGACACTGCCTGAATTGTGCTGTTTGTCCTGGAAGCTGATGTGGGGAGATCTTGATTGTTGTTTTTTTACCTTTCCTTGGTGGCCTTTGGTCACACACAGTACTGTTGGTGATCTGCTGCAGTGCGTACTGTTTCCTCTTTAGAGGCTTACAATGCAAAGAGCACCTACCCTTTTGGACTTCTTGGAACCCCCTGCTTAAGTCACTAGTTTATATTAAATGTTCCATTATCACATGCTAGGTCTGCTTGTTTAACTGGTTCTCTTGTTGCCTAGGTTAGGAAGTTAGTGCTTTGTTTTTTCCCCATTTCTCCCAGTAAGACCTAGGAGTTGGAGTTATAGTTGTGCCTGGACCATTTAAAGTCCCTTGTCATCCCATCTCCAGCACTGGATTCTAGATAAAGGGCAGAAGCTTTTCCAGTTAGAGGAGGGAAGATGCAATGATGGAGAGCTTTCTAATTTCTCTAGTTCTGTATTATTACTTAGCAAGAATAGAGGTCATAGTCACTGTGTCCCCAGAATAAGTATATTTGAGAGAAGTCAGATTTGGGAGATGATGAGGATTCTATGCGGGATCAGTCAGTAAAAGCAATTTATGTAAAAAATATTAAAAAAACAAAACAAAACAAACCTGTTTGCATGCTCACAGTAACTTAAAGTGAATCAGTCAGGCATAATTCTCCTCTGTGCCATGTTTTAGACTAAAGGGATATTCTAGAGTTGGAGCCAGTAGAAGAGATTAGTGGCAGTCCTAACGTAACTCTCAGCCCTGTGAATGGGAGAATCACTTTAAAAAGGGACCAAAGATTTGTTGTTGTGACATCAACAAAATGACTTTTATAGGAAAATGTCCTTAAGGCACCTTTCTCTAGGCATATGCTGAGTTTAAGGGATCTTGACCAAAACAAACATCAAGTTTTGAAGAAGGTTGGTAAATGATTCCCTGGCCATAATATTTATTTTGTTTTGCTGTATGTCTAGAGCCCCTAGGGTTTCAGCAGGACGGTATTGATAAGTCTTTGTAGTTGCAAATACCTGTTTTAGGAGTCACTTAAGTGTGCCCAAATAATCATCCTGAGTTCTCATATGTATGTGTCTGGTCCTCCCTAGACAGGGCTTAGAATAGTGAAAGTCTAAATGTTTCCAACAAATAAGAAATGCCTTTCCTTTAAAAGGTCATATTTGATTGAGCCACTTAAATAGTAGGGTGGAATGTCATACTCTTCTTTGCTGTTGGTGTGTTTCAGAATAGCCTCACTAGAGGAAGCAGTGGGAGATGAGCCTTAGAAATGAAGCGTTTCGGTTACTGTGTGCAGTCTCGTGGAAGGTTTTCTTCAGCTGATTCCAGTAAATGTCTTCTAAGGCAGTTGTTTTCAACCTTTTTTAATTTGCTAACAGCTAAAAAAAAAAAAAAAAAAAAAAAATTGGAATGGAGGTGCGGACTGCTTTGGAAATCTTAGACATAGTCTGCAGACCCACAGGGCTCCACGGACCACAGGTTGAAAAGCACTGTTTTAAGGTGACTGCTTTGGCTGGTTAGTAAAAGGGGAAGCCTCATAGTAAGAGTTGCGTAGTTTCTTCCTTTCTGACTATTGAAAATATCTGAGATTCTCCTCACATAGAACAATCTGTTCTTGATGCCGCTGTTCTCCCCGTTATCTAGATCATTAGAATGTGTGTTTGATTCAGATTCTCTTATACATTCCAATTATTTTTTCTGAAAACTGCATATTCAAGATGTGTAATGATACCAAGGCTTCAAAGCATCCTGCCTTGATCTGAAGACACTTTTAAAGCTGATTTCAGGACAGCTAGTCTTCTGAGGCTAGGTCTATGCTAGGGAGGGGAGGTTGACTTAAGATATGCAGCTTCAGCTACGTGAAGCTGAAGTTGGCATATATTAGGTCGATTTACCTGGTCATGAGGATGGTGACGAGTTGACTGCTGCCGCTCCCCCCTTGACTCCACTTCTGTCTCTCGTCATGGTGGAATTCTGGAGTCGACAGCAGAGCAATCGAGGACTGATTTTATCGCATCTACACTAGATGCAATAAATCGATCCCCGATAGATCGATCACTACCCACCGATCCATCGGGTAGTGTAGACGTACCCTGAATGACCTGAGAACTGTTCCAGAAGGTCAAATGTACATGTCAAGGGTATGAAGTCAGTTGCTTGGGGAAGCCTGCACAATGTCTTCTGCTTAATTCTTTTTAATATGTCTTTGCAAATGTTTCTGGTGGTCTATAATAAAAACATCTCTGAGCTAGGATTATCATTTGTGGGGGATTAGTTTATGTAGTTATTTATACATTTGATAGCTATATATGGATTTTCCCTTAGTGCTAACTTAAACTTTTTTCTTTCCCATAGAAGAGGCAGGCTTCTCTGCAGTTATGAACAAGAATATGCTAACATAATATCGAGTAATCTACTCTATTTGGATAATTTATTATGGACATTATGTATGAGTTTCCTCCAGTTAAGAAAGAATTGTGAAGGAGTAACTGAACACTTCGATTTTTTACTTAGAGTGGAAACTATGGGCTAACATTTGTCTCACTAACTTTGTCATCCGATCCATCATTGTAGTTCCCCCTTGTACTCAGATGTTAAGGAAACTGTTGGCAATCGCTGCCCAGCACCCGAAAGCTTCAATTTCAGAATTTCACTTGAAAAACATCCTTAAAAAGAAATGAGTGCAGTAAGAATAATGAATAAAAGGCCAGGTTTTTCTAATCAGCAGCTTGCTACTCTGAGAATGGCAAAATAAAAGGACATCAACTTTTAAAACAATCACATTTCTGTCTGAATTTCCCTTCTATCGCAGGTAGCACCTAAGATTACTATAACTGAAAGAGGTCAGTGAGAATGCATTTTCCAGGTTACTGAATTTGACAGCATGCATGCAGTTTAAGGTTTCCTCTTGTGGAGTCAGTTTCCTTGGCCTGGGTTACACTAGCAGGGTGGGTGGTTTGAACTAAGATACGCAACTTCAGCTACACTAAAGTCGAAGTATCTTAGTTTGACTTACCTGGCCGTCCTCATGGTGGCAAGTTGACTGCTGCGGCTCCCCCATTGACTCTGCTTACTCCTCCTGCCAAGGTGGAGTACGGGTATCGATTTGCGGGTCTATTTATCACGTCCAGATGAGACGCGCCAAATCAATCCCCGATACATTGAACGCTGCCTGCCAATCCGGTGGGTAGTGTAGACGTACCCCATGGTATTTACTTCAGGGTCTCTCAACAACAGGGAAGAGAATGTTTTAAAAAAATAGGAAAGTGTGATTGTAAAACCAAAAACAATTTGTTGATAGACTTGAATGTGTGTGTAGTACCTGAAAACTGCTTTCAGTTATCTTTTAAAAATTAGTTGCTGATGTATTGTTAAGCCTGCCATGAAACCATTTCTTGTTCCAATCCTGATAAAGGGCTGTTAGACCAGAAAGTCATAAGAGTAGACACAAAGATAATGTCTTGTTTTTATCGGGTGTATTTATTTAGTACGTTTCCTTTGAATGCCTGGTGTACTTTCAAGTGAAGTTAAAAGTTAACTATGTGTTTTAATATTTACATGAACTAATTTTAATCTTCTCTTTCAGAATACACAGCTGCTTTGGGACACACCTCTATTGGATTTAATACATGCTCCGCTAGCAACAGCTTTCAGCTATGGAATCGGTAAATATTTGAATTACTTGTTTTTTCTGAAGCACTGTCTTTTGTTTTGTGCTATTTCTGTGCGCAAAAAACAAAAACAAAAAACCAAAGCCACATACTGGTATGATCATCATGGTGTTTTTCTACTTCACCTTTCTGATATTTTCATACTGAATATAAATATTTTAAATTTCTTGATGGAATTGCTGAGACACA
Source organism: Gopherus evgoodei (assembly GCF_007399415.2). NCBI lineage: Eukaryota > Metazoa > Chordata > Testudines > Testudinidae > Gopherus > Gopherus evgoodei. Next base: position 40,473,425 of record NC_044333.1, on the reverse strand, counting down.
CTGAATTAAATTTTATCCTAGCAAATGTCCATGGATATTAAAAAAAAACAAACAAACTTACTTCTAAAGAAAATCTGTTCAAATGTAGTGCGTTTTCCTGACCCTTTATGAAAGCAGGACTGTTAATTTGATTCTGGTGAACTATCTGGGATCAGTTTTTGTCTAATTTCAGCAAAGTTTGTAGCTTGTTAGTGTGCCTGGCTGCTGAGTCAGTAAGATACTTTTAATATCCTTGCACAGTATGTCATAGGCCTTTTTTCTACCAATGATTCCTAAAAAGCTCTTAAAGAAGAGACTTCGAGTTAAAATTTTAACTTGTCTAATGTTCCTTCTGCTAGTAATAACTAGGGTAATTGAAGCCAATGGACAGTAGACTTCTATGCGTCCTAGGCTTGCATAATGCTAATAAATGAAGGCTTTGGAAAATGATGGCAAACTGTGTTTGGGACTTATATTTTCGTAACATCCTTAGATGTTGGAATTCATAGAATTTTTTTATACATACAAACTTAGTAGGATTACTTAGAGTGGAATGCAGAAAAATGAACTTAGAATAGCGTAATTTGAGATTGGTTATGGGAGAATGGTGTGTGCTGTTGTACTGTGAAAAGCAAAATAATGCGAACAGTATAACTGATCTTTCTCTAGCCTTGGCAGTTTCAGAGAATAGAATCCTAATTGAAAGCTGGAATTCTCCATTTTTCCATGGGCCAAAGCTGCAGTTTTAACTGTGCAGGTTGTGAGGTATCAGTCCAGGACTGAAAATGCCTGTCTACAGGTCCTCAAATACTATGGTGAAGGAATGTAATAAATAACCTAGTGTGTGTGTTTGTTTCTTGGATGTTTAGGTGCTTGATTAACAGTTGGTTTATGCTGAATTTAAATTGTGTTGTAATTTAGTTGTCGTGATACTAATTGCTTTTATTTAAAAAAGACTAATTCAATGTTGAAATGGGCACCCACTGAATCAGATGGTCTGTTTCACAAGTTTATGGAGTTTTTCTTCCATTCTAAAGTTTTGAAAAGAAATCATGTTGTACTTGGACTGTCCGTATTATTATTCCAAGATATTCATACTAAACAAGCTATTTCACTTTTGCTTGGTGAGTATTAATAATAACAAAAATCGTTCACAGTGAAACAGAACACAGGACAAGCATCAGCAGCTCTCCCCTGCCACAGTTTATTACAGTAATTAAAATGTGATAGTGTAGGAAACCTCTTGATATATGCACAGTAAATATTTCTGGCATTCACCTGAATGTGTGTGGCATTGCACCACATCAAAATCAATTGTAAAACACCACGTGTATTAGCAAACCAGACATACTTAATAATTTGATATGAAAGATAATTAGTTGTATTCCTTCACATTTTGAACTAAGCAGTATTCAGTTTGAATATTTGCATTTTGAACCTGATTTTATTTAAACAGGACTTAATTTTTTTCCTCATTAATTTCAATAATTTCAACCTATGAAAATGTTAGTGACTATCTAAGTTTGTGTATGTGTATACAATATATGTTCTTGCCGTATGTGATACTATCTGTGTGAGAGATCGTAAAGCTTCATGGCAAATTGCATCTATCATGCACCTTTATCTACCTTGCCTGTAGTCTGGCCACAAATCTGTTTCCCCTAAGACTGCTACTGTCATTCCAAACTTCTGAACTGCTTTAGTATAACCACTTCCCTTTAAAAGCAGCAAAGAATCCTGTGGCACCTTATAGACTAACAGACGTTTTGGAGCATGAGCTTTCGTGGGTGAATACCCACTTCCTCAGATGCATGCTTTGCTGCTTTTACAGATCCAGACTAACACGGCTACCCTCTGACACTTCCCTTTAAAAACCGGTCAAAGAAGTTTCCTGCTCTACCTAAAATATGGAATTTTCCATTAAATTTGAGATAATGAAAGTAAAACTGTTTCGTCTGTTTTTTTGTATTCTTTGACTATATAAAGACACACTGCTTTAATTGAGTCCAACCATAGGTGACTCAGATGGAGAGAGAATATTACTGAGGAAATGACACAATTGGAACCTTATATATAGGAAAAAAAATATTTTAAACTCCGATAGCTCAAACTTCTAGGGCTAAAAGTAATTGCTTATCACATTGGAAAGTGGAGATTGTTTGTGGTAGTACCCACAGTGTGCACTGTGCTATCCATATGTACATGAAGGAGTGGTTACTGCCCAAAGGAGTTTCCAGTCAAAGGACATTTTCCAGTGAGAGAGAGCCACTATTTCTAGCTCTGCAGACTGATGATGGCACATTTTTAAATTGTTCATTGGTCAAGGACTGTTTGCCTGCCTCCCTCTCCTGGGTCATTGTAATTTGGGGAGATTGGGGAAGGGAGAATAAAAAACCTGACAGATTATCAAAAAAGAAATTGAGTGATGCTGAGATCTCCGGTTTTGAAAAAGTCTCTGCAGAGGTGGCCTAGTGGGCTTAATACTGGTGATGAAGTCAGGAACTACATGATAATTGCAGTTTAGCACGTGAATATCAGCAGCACACCTTTATGCACATGTACACCATCTGCAAAGTAGCCCAAGGTCTGAATGAGATGAGTGACTCATGAACAGCTGGCTGAAGCTTGATGAACTAGCAATATCATTTACTCACCCTCCATGGAGGACATTGCTCCCTCCGTTGTCAGTGATACACAGCCTACACGTGGTCTTGGACTCATTAGTAATGGATAATCAAGTAGGAACAGCTGCTATGCTATTTTCCACATTTTGCAAGAACATTGCCCCCCATCCCGTAAATGCTTGGCTTCTGCAGTCCATGATTTTGACCATCAGTTTGGACAAGTTACTGTACCTGGGAATAAACATGTAGGCACTCAAAAAAAAAAATAAAATAAAAAATCTGGCTTGTACAGTTTACAGCAGTATCCCTGCTAAACATCATGGGTGACTAAAATTGACACTACGTAGGCTCCCCACTGAATTACATTCAGAGTCTTGAACCCTAGTGATCCAACTCATCTGATTGCTTCTCACTTTGAAGTAACATTCTACCGTGGCATCTCTTTCCTATGGAATCAGTGGAGCTATCAAACGAGTGAGATTAGTGGGAGTGTGGGACAGGTTTCTTGGTAGCCGGCAGACAATATTGGAACCTTATTCCATGGGATATCAGAATGACCATGAATCTTACTACCTTGGAAAACAGTACAAGACTGGTTGTAGCTGGCTTGCAATAATAAGAAGCCAAACCCTATCTCTCCGAGTGGAAAGAGGGGAGGGAACTAAAAGGAGAGTATAAGAATCTAGCTTCATCCATGTGAATTTATGTAATCTTGTAAGACGGTAATACCATGGTAATGTGTGGTGGAGATATTTTTTGTTGCTAAGCTGTTTGAAGCTATTTGTTTTTAACACGTTAGCTGCATTCTGGTTTTGTTGCAGAAAGAAGATGCTGCATTACACTGAGCCTAATGCTCCAGGATTCAGTAATTTGAATGTTTCTGTAGCAGAAAATTCGAGTGTAAGAGCTGACAGTTGGTATAATTCTCACTTCCCTAACATCTTCATTAGAGAAGCAGAGGGGTCAAGGTTTTCTCAGAGTAGCAGAGAAACTGAAATGGCTTTTGATGGTGGTTTTGGCACTAGTATTTCATCAAGTCTGTAATGAACGTGGAGGTGTAAGAGTAAAAGGATGAATAAGGTAGTGCTGCTAAACAGAATTGCTTTTTAGAGTTTGAGTCTTGCTTCACTCTGACCTCCTGAGAAGGATACAATTGTAAAGCTGACTCCCATAGTGAAAGCCAATTTCAGTACATTCTTCCAGAATTAAATGGTCCTCTGGAAGAAATGCTACAATAAAGGCAGCATCATTTAAACTAAATGGGGACCTGATTTTGTGATACATTTAACACAATTTTTTTCTATTTAAAATATTTTAACTTTATTACACATTTAAATGTGTAATAAAAACTGTTTTTTGCTGAAATAATATACTGGATATATATAAATATTGGCCAGGAAAGGGCCCTTGCCAAAGGCTCTTAAGGAAACTAAACAGCTGTGGGATAAGAGAGAAGAGTCTTCTCATGGATCAGTAACTGGCTGAAAGATAGGAAACAGATCAGGAATAAATGGTCACTTTTAACAATGGAGAGAGGTGAACAGTGGGTACTGGGGCCTATGACATTCAACATATCCATTAATAATCTGGAAAAGGAGGTGAACAATGAAGTGGCAAAGTTTGCAGATGACACAGTTATTTAAAATAGATAAGTCCAAAGAAGTCTGCAAGGAGTTAGTGATCTCACAAAACTGGGTGATTAGGCAACAAAATGGTAGAGGACATTAACATTAAGTTCAGAGTAATGCATATTGGGGAAAAAATAATTCCAACTCCACATATACAATGATGGGTTCTAAAATTAGCTGTTGCCACCCGAGAAAGAGCTCTTGGAATCACCGTGGATAGTTCTCTGAAAACTTCTGCTCTGTGTGCAGCAGCAGTCAAAAAGGCTGACAGTATGTTAGGAATATTAGAAAAGGGATAGAAAGTGGAACAGAAAACACTATAATGCTATATCACTATATAAATCCGTTGTGTGCCCACACCTGGAATACTACGTCCAGTTCGGGTTGCCCGTCTCATAGTGGAACTGGAAAAGGTTCAGAGAAGAGACTAAAAAGATCAGGGCTGGTCTGTGAAGTTGTAAATCGTGTGGAAAAGTGGATAGCGTTATTTACCCTTCCCCACAATACAGAAGCCAGGGGACACCCAATGAAATTAACAGGCATCAGGTTTAATACAAATAAGAGTAAGTACTTTTTCACACAGTGCACAACTAACTTATGGAACTTGTTGCCTTGCCATGAGATGTTGTGAGGGCCCAAAGTATCAACTGGGTTAAAAGAACTAGATAAGTTTTTGGAGGAAAGATCCATCAGTGGCTAGTAGCCAAAATGGTCAGAGATGCAGCCCGGTACTCAGGACAAATTTAAATCTTTAGCAGATGCTGGGAGTGGAAAGTAGGGGTGGGTCACTCAGTAACCGCCCAGTTCTGTACGTTCCGCTTGAAACTCTGGTATGGTCCACTGTCAGAGGATACTGGGCAAGATGGATCATGGCCTGATGCAGTGTGACTGGTCTTATAGGATGTTATAGAGCTCCTGGTTTTTCTGAATTGTATCAATAACCTAGGCTTACTGTTAACTCATTTTCTCTGTCTTCAATTTGCATTAACATTTTCATATCAATATTAATAGGGAGATAGATCAGTTCTCTAGACTTGTGATAGATATTTTATCCTAAATACCAATTTCAACAAAAATAAGCAGTTAATACACTGATGGCTCACTCCGTTTTAGAATCCTTGTTCAATGAGTGACTTTCTGCTTTTTAATATGACAGTTGTGGGCAAGGTGAATGTGTAGGCTCTTTTCATATAGTTGACAAATACAAAAAAATAGTTTCCAATTCTGAGGGAGGATATTAGTATTTACTTTATGTTGAGGCAGATGTTAAAGATGAGAGAGAGCCAGAAAACCACATGCAAGTGAGATTACTAGTCCAAGATAACATTAAAGAAGCAGAATTATTGGACCTGTGGTTGATTAAAATATGCTCTTGCTGTACTCCCCACACTGTCATTCTAAAATGGTAGAATCCTTTCTGCATAAGGAACATTCAGATTTTAAAAAGTATTAAAATAATTATGTAATTTTCACATTTGTCTTCGGAGTAGTTTGACTCCCATATAGACTGCCCTCTTATCCTCAGTATATGGTTTAGTCTGTACAGAAGATAGTAAACCGATGGAAAGTATAAGATCTAACAGAGCATTTTTATCACATGTAGCATGAATAACATTATGGCAGGGGTGGCCAAACTGTGGTTTGTGAGCCGCATGTGGCTCTTTTAGCGTTAGTGTGGATCTCGGAGCCCCCCATTTCCCCCCATTCTCCACCTGCTGGACTTCGGCGTGGTGTGAGGGGGAGCTTGTGACCGCTGCCTGGCAGCAGGGTAGTGAGGTAGGGGCTTCTGCCCAGCAGGGCTGGGAGATCTTGAGGTTTCAGCCCCACAGGGCATGCCTGGCAGGGCTTGGGGCTTCTGCCAGAGTGGGGCCCCAAGCCCTGGCAGATGTGCCTCAACTCTTGAACTTGTGAAGATTATTGTGTGTGGCTTGGAGGGTCACTGAGTTTGGCCATCCCTGCCTCACGGTGTGGGCTGTATGAAGTGTTTGTCTGCATGAGTTTGAAATGGCTGTAATGGATGTCATTCCAAGTGAGTAGCCTTAAAATCTTTATGCCGTAACAGGCCATGTGTATGCAGTAAGAGACGTTATTTTAAAATATTTTAGAAATACCGGATTTACCATTTTATCCAGATGTATTGTATCTCTCTACCTTTAAAGTCAGGCTGCCTTATTTATGATGAGTCCAACTCTGCTAGGGTTCAGAGGACGGAAAATCTAATACTAGGAAGAATGCAGCACCTCTAAAGATCCAAAAATATAAATAAAGTCAATACCTCAGGCCTTCCCAGGGCTGGAAACAAGTTTATCCTTTGAGAGAGTTGGGAGTCTCTCTTTGTAATGATTTAAAGCTCCCTTCTCCAGATTACACATCTTGCCTCAACTTCCGGCATTTCCTGATTTGAGTGCTTAAGCTGCTACTTGTACAATCCATAACATTTGAATGAAATGGAATTTTTGAAATTAAATTTCTTTTCTATGTCTATGGAATGCACTTTGCACGCTCTGCTGGAAGGGGAGCTCCTTTATTGCACATCCTCAGTGTTAGAGTCTGCAGAGCCGCCCTTCTCACTCTCACTAAACTTTTCACCGCAAAGCTGTCAGCCTCGCACAGGTGCACAGCCTGGCTCTTCCCTAACTGTGCATGCAGTTCCTGGGCTTAACAAGAAACTTCTGTGCAAAATAGTGGATAAGTCAAACTCAGTTTCTACCTGGTGGAGAAGACTGTTGCCATGCCAAATGCCATCTTCCTCCCATGTTTCTGTTCTAGAGCTGGTCAGAAAACATTGCAATAATTGTTTATAATGGGAACAATGCTTTTATTTCTTATACGCAGTGTCTGAATTGTTTTTACTTTCCTAAAAGGATTAGAACACTTAAACTGCCAAAATCTCCTTCCATGACAGCAGTTAGGCATTTGTAAGTTTTAATCAGTTGATACCCTGTAGATTCATGAATCACTGTTGCTTTTGAGAATAAAGCAAATGATGCAAGCAAATAGACAAAGATGGCAGAATGTACTGGAATGTTCTTCCCATCCTCAGTAACAAATGTGGTCTATTTTTCATCAGGGAAATTCCTGCGCTTTATCTAGGCCTTAGTGACACATGTGAGATGAATCATAAGCATAAGGATTTTATAACTGAAATAGAGTTTACTGACCAGTTTCGACTTTCATTGTTACACAAACTCTTTTCTTGGCTGGTACCTTTTCTGAAAGACAGAGCCCCAAAGCACTTTTAGGTGGTCAGAAATGGAACAGATTTTTACACTCAGAACCTAGTCACTGAAAATGTCAGCAATTGGTATATGGTATTAATCATTTTATTTACCTGTTAACATTTTGTATAGTGCCAAAGAGTGAGTGTGTGGTGCTTGAGAGAATAAAGTTGTAGTCTCTGCCTGGAGGTACTTACACTCTAGATTCCATGCTGGATGACGTATGGGTGTGGGATGGGAGAATTACACACAATATGGCTCAGGCTGCATGTTTTCACAAGATACGTGTCATGTTACGTTAGGTGCAGATGATGCACTTGATGTCATACAAGCTGCAGTCTGTCCTTGTTCTGAGGAGCTTGCAAACTCCACACAGGTAAGACCAGACACAATGAAGACTTAGAGGAGGTGGTGGCTTAGGATGTTTTAACTCATTTTCCCTCCTATCTTTCATTCCCTCTTAAATAAGAAGGGACTTGAAAGGGCAGTTGACTGATGCAGATGAGCGTTTGTGGGCCTAGTACAGGGGTCGGCAACCTTTCAGAAGTGCTGTGCCAAGTCTTCATTTATTCACTCTGATTTAAGGTTTCGCGTGCCAGTCATACATTTTAATGTTTTTAGAAGGTCTCTTTCTATAAGTCTATAATAGATAACTAAACTATTGTTCTGTGTAAAGTAAATAAGTTTTTAAAAATGTTCAGGAAGCTTCATTTAAAACTAAATTAAAATGCAGAGCCCCCGGACTGGTGGCCAGGGTCTGGGCAGTGTGAGTGCCACTGAAAATCAGTTCGCGTGCTGCCTTCAGCAAGTGTGCCATAGGTTGCCTACCCCTGAGCTAGTACTATATCAAGTTAACATGGCACACGTTAAATGGATTAAAACTGGTTAACTGAAAGGTCTCAAAAACGTTGTAAAACAGGGCAACATCACTGAGCAGTTGTTTCCAGAGAGGTCCTGCAGGAATCAGTTTGTAACCTTACGCTATTCAACATTTTTATCAATTACCTGGAAGAAAACCACCACCACCACCGAAAAAGCTTGCATATGACAAAAATTGAGGGAGTGGTAAATAATGTAGAGAACAGGTCACCGATTCAGAGCTATCTGGATTGCTTGGTAAACTGAGTACAAACAAATATGCATTTTAATACGGTTTAAGGTAAACGTACACATGTAAAAATGAAGAGTGAAGGCCAGACTTATAGGATGGGGAACTAGCTGGGAAAGCAGTGACTCTAAAAAAGACTTAGGGTTGTGATGGATAACCAGCTGAACATTAGTTCCCCATGTGAGGCTGGGACCAAAAGAACTAATGCAATCCTGGGGTGCATAAGCTGTGCAATCTCCAGTAGGAGGAAAGAGGTTATTACCTCTATTTGGCACTAGTGTGACTGCTGCTTGAGTATTGTGTCCAGTTTGGGTGCCCATAATTCAAGAACTAGTTGATAAATTGCAGAGGGGTTCAGAGAATAGACATGAAAATGATTAAAGGATTGAAAACATGCCTTATAGTGATAGACTTATAGAGCTCAATCTATTTAACTTAACAAAGAAAAGGTTAAGGGATGATTTAATTGCAGTCTAAGTACCTACATGGGGAACAAGTATTTAATAATGGGCTTTTCAGTCTAGCAGAGAAAAGTCTAACATGATACAATGACTGGAAGCTGAATCTAGATCAGTTCAGGTTGGAAATAAGGCATACATTTTTAGCAGTCAGTAATTTATCATTGGTACAATTTACTAAGGGTCATTTGGATTCTTCATGGACAAGTTTGAAATGAAGATGGGATGTTTTTCTAAACGATAGGCTCTAGAAATTATTCTGAGAGAGTTCTCTGGCCTGTGTCATGCAGGAGGTCAGACTGGGTCATCACAACGGTCCTTTCTGGCCTTAGCATCTGTGAGCTATAAACAAGAATAGCAGGCCCCAAATACATGTTTATCTGTTTACCAACTTTGATATGTTTTGTATAATTTCTTCATTTCCCACACCACAAGTCCCCCCCCCCAAGCACTGAAGCTTTTATTTAAAATAAAAATAGCATCCACCATTTATAAGTGAATTTACAACAGGCAAATATGTGTAGATGATAGAAGCGAAAATGGTTACAGAACTAATTTCAGTTTCATTTTGTATTAAAATAGTTGGACACTTGAATATGTCTTAAGCAGAGGACAGGTAGGGTTCCTGTACAATTCACACTTTGGATTTGTTGCCACCTCATAGTACCCAAGCACTTGAATATCAGTGTTAAATTCTAATTATTGGTAAAGAATGTCAATATTTGTGAGAACTCAGTAAAATAACAGGTTCCCTATAATGACTCTTCAGCACCTTCCTCAAATCTGAAAAACAAAAAGAGGAATGCCTTCTTCCACTCACTATGCTTGTGACCTCCCTTTAACTCCAATGGATTCCGCTCCCTCTGTCTTTGCCATTCAAATCCCTTCTGAAGACCCAGTTCTTCTACTAGGCCAGGGGTAGGCAACCTATGGCACAGGTGCCGAAGGTGGCATGCGAGCTGATTTTCAGTGTCACTCACATGCCCGCCTGGGTCCTGGCCACTGGTCCGGGGGGGCTCTGCATTTTAATTTTAAGTGAAGCTTCTTAAACATTTTGAAACCTTATTAACTTTACATACAACAATAGTTTAGTTACATATTATAGACTTATAGAAAGAGACCTTCTAAAAACTTCAAAATGTATTACTCGCACGCAAAACCTAAAATTACAGTGAATAAATGAAGACTCAGCACTTCTGAAAGGTTGCCGACCCCTGTGCTAATGCTTTCCAGAGTTGTGGCTTTGTTTCTAGTTATAATTTGAAGCAATTAAACATTGATGTGTGGATCACTGTGACAGGTCTGTTCCTGACAGGATGCAAAATTCTGGCCGTTCATAGGTGAAATCTGTGTTTTTATGTCATGGCTAATTCGGGCATCCAGGATTCCAACAGGACACTCATGCTGCAGTCCTATTTAACAGTCTGAGGGTAAACTTAATAGCGGGGGATATTATTTTGTGAACCATGTCTCCAAGAAGCATTACCTGTGTTCAGCTTTAGCCCACTGCCCTTCTTTCATCTGCTCATTTCAGCTGATCACTGAGAACTGGGAGATGGGTGTTGAGTATGCTTGATAGAAAGGTGATTTAGAGCAGGTTATCTGCTGACACTTCAGTCTGTGCTGCTTTGCCAGCTTTCCCAGGAGTTTCATAGAGATTAATATGGAGGAGAGGATTTAGCCATGTCTGGACTCTGGAGGTGGATGGGGATGAGGTGCCTTCATACTGATACCTCTCTCTCTGAGTTAATCCAGGTAGAGGGCAGAGAAAATATTGCTTGCTTTGTGGGGCTTCACTGTCCATCAGTGGTGCAAATGTTCAATCTAACCGTCTGGCTGGATTGCTAGCTGTTCTGAGATCAGGTAGCAGCTGTGATTAGATCTGCATTATCTTGCTGAGAGCGCATTATGCTACTGGTTTTATCTGTACTGGCTACCTAACAAATGCTTAGTAGATCTTAAGGTGTTAAAACCCTTCATACCCTGGGACCAGTTTACCGACTGCTTCTGCCCCCCTCCCATACTGTCACAGTTGTGATAGTAGGGGTGGGTGCCAGAGCTGGAGCCTCGCTCATATAATGGCAGTGGGGGAAAAGCAGCTGTTTTTCCTCGCTGTGAGGGAATGGGAACTTGATCTGCAGTGTCTTTTTGCTATTGGGTTATTTCTGTTAATATGGAGTCTGGTGGCACTTTCAAGACTAACAGATTAAAAGGGCATTACAGGATTATGTCATGGTTGTGTATCTGGAATATGACTGGAAAGACTACTTTTGTGTGGGTAATGTCTGAGTTATATTCAGTTTAATATTGTATGACAATTAGCTTGGAGGGTAAACTTTTGAAGAACATGGTTATTGGAGTTGATGATCAACTTGCCAGGAGGCACATAGTTGTAGGTGTGACTGTGTTGCCTTCTCAGATTCCAGTGTTTATCTGAATTTTCAGCTGTTCAGGTTATAACAGTAAGATGGTTCACAGGTAATTATTGAATAGTTCTGGTTATTCTCTGGCAGAGTTAGTCTTATTACTGGAGTCTTGCAAGAAATAAGCAAATCTGTGTTGTAGTCAGAAGAAAATTATTCTCTTAAGTAGTCTTTTTTTATAAACCTCATTCTTGTAGTCTTGCCAGTATCCTGTATTTGTTTTTCACAGGCAGGCCTTCAGTATTTTCTTAAAGTTAAGTGTTGTAATAGAAATTTATATTTTAGTCACAAGTAATACAGGAAAGAAACTTCTGAAAGGAAACTTTCACTAGTGCTTAGGATACTGAAAAGCATTTAATGCAGATGTTTGTTTTTAGAACATACTTTTCTATAGGTTTATCTGATTAAAAATTTACTGGCATTAAATAATGGGTATAATATAGAGATCCAGTTGGTTCCCTCCCTCACCAATTAGTTTGAGCAATTAATAGATCTGATCTTTGGCCTAAGGTTGTTTAAGATTTTGTAATCTCTATAGCTAAAATCTCCATATGTTACTTACTGTGAGATTGAATGCTGTATGAAAATCAAATAGGGAGTCAAATGCCTATTGCTAGATAAATGGCTTCTGAGTAACAAAATAAAATCACAAAAATACTGTAACAGAAATGACTTCCTTATAAATAAAAGGAATTTAAAAAAATGTTTAGTATGTGCTTCCCCCATTGCTGTGTATGCGGCCTGGGCTTGGTTGTGTCACTGTTCACGTTGCCACTATCACTGTTTGGAACTGGCAACTGGTCGATCCTAGCAATAAAAAAGAGCTTGCTTTCCTGCCTTCCTGGTTTGTTCAGTTTTTTAATGGCATCTTTATGCTAAATTAAAAAGAACTCTTCTTGTCTGACTGCTACCAGCACAAAGTATAGAGCAGGGGTGGCCAAACGGTGGCTCGTGAGCTGCATGTGGCTTTTAGAGTTAGTGCAGCTCTGAGCCCTGCAGGACACATTTCCTCCCCCCGCTGCCCCCCAATTCTCCACCTACCAGACTTCTTTGCTGGTGAGGGAGGTGAAGCTTGTGACCTCTGCTTTGCAGCAGGGTGGTGGGGTAGGGATTTCTGCCCACTAGGGACAGGGAGTCTTGGGGTTTCAGCCCTGCAGGGCCTGCCTCCCAGGGCTCGGGGCTTCTGTTGGAGTGGGGCTAAAGCCCCAAGCCCAGGCAGGCTCTCAAACTTCTGAAGATTGTTGTGTGTGTCTTGGAGAGTAAGTGTGGCCACCCCAGCATAGAGGAAATCCCTACATTCAGTGGGATGCTTCAGATACTACTGCATGCCTGAATCTTCCTCTCCTTTCCAACTCCTCAGTTTCTTGGTTATTTTTTTAAAAACCCTCTTAAAATTAGTTGCAATTGAATGATAATTTTGTTAGAAATAAGATGTTGACTCTGCTGTAGTAACCCCTGCAACATCTCAGTGGATTTGGTGGGAGGTGGCTTAATTTATCCTCCCCAGAAACCTCATTGTTAAAAGTAGGAGAGTTTCAATATAAGTGTATTTTTTTGAATATATCACTTCATCAATGTTCCTTGTGCTTTGAAGGCTTTTACACTGTAACTTGAATAAAGGTGAGGTATAAATTTGCTTTCAGCAAGACTTGTATTGTTTTGGGGCATATTCCAGAAGAACTATGAGACACATTCCAACAAAGAAGGCTTCACTTTTTTGTGGAATTGCCTGGATGAGGATATGAGAGGAGACAGTTAATCCACAACAGTCTTAATAGCTTCTTAATCTATCTTACTATTTTCTGTACTTGCAAGCAACACTAAGCCCCAAGGTGCTCCTGTGCAAGCTTGGGAGACGATGAGCAAGAGGATTAGTCAGATTTTATCACTGATAACTAGAGCAAAAAGTTGTGCATAATAGCAGATTGGAATTCCAATGCCGTTTTTCTAAGGTACTGTGCAATATGCATGCCTTGGCTGAAACAGAACTGTTTCCCAGCATCACATGCCTAAAGGTGTCTGGGCACATTAACAAAATGTAATAAACAAATTACATAAACAAAAAGCTTTACAAATACTGATGGCTTTGTGCATTCTCTAATGCTTGTCTATGAAATAATTAGCTGCTGCTTGTTGGTAAAATGAAGTTAATGTAGTCTGACTATCGGAGCAGTTTTAGATTTGGAACTGTTTAGATTATAGCAAAATCTTGGGAATTCAACCACAAATAGAAAGTATTAAACTGAGGTTAACATAATAGTCAGAAAAATGACATTTATAGAAATATTCAGAATGCAATTATATTGGGGATAGTAGGAAAATTCAGATTGCTAAAGTCTAGAAATCAGACTTGTTTAGTCTTTGGGCTTGGGAAATGCAGGTCGTGAAAATCTTTTTCATCATTCGTACAGGGCCAGTGTTTGGAAACTTTTACTAATCCTGAAGGCATTTTTACTATTCCATTAGTGTTTCTAGCTCAAACTTAGTGAGACTTGAAGTTAGATTTCACTTATTTTTTAAATGCACGTTTTTTGTTAATATTAATCTTTGAAACATTTTCCTTTGGAAAAATTAAATAATTTATAATTTCACTGTTTTTTCTCTCCAAAGCTTGCTTTTGTTTTCATAAGTGGTTCCGCTATCCATAATGGAGTGAAGTCGGGTTGTTCCCTCAAAGTCAGTTTACCCCCCATTTAATTTCATTGGATCATTGCACCAACGCTTAAATACAAAAACAGGACCAGTTTGTAGCAAATAGGCTGACTAGGTTGGGAAAGACAACCACAGTAAAAGTACCAATAGTAACCTAGTGAACTGTTGAGGGATTTTACAAAGTGAACATTCAAAAACATACTGACTTCTTAAAAATGAAGCTATATCCATGCTTTACAACCATGTCATTCTGGTTATCATTTGCATTTTCCTACTTCATTTTTGCTTTCATTTTAGTAGCCATAGCTCTTTAACCACTTGATACTTACCCTTTATTGTGTTTGAATGCAGGTATTCCAGATTTTAAGATATCATAATGCAGTGCTTTCTAGCTTCAGAGAAACTTGGGTTATAATGTAAGATGTTGGATTGGAGAAATTCTAAGTAGAAGGTAGTTTAAGGTACTATTTTTTGCAACTGTCCAAGATTAGAAACCCCCTCTGGAACACTGGGACTCCTAGCATTTCCATGGTCTAGAGCAGGGGTTCTCAAACAATTCTATACTAGGATCCCCCCAAAACTCACCTCCCACTTAGCAGGGATCTAGCCAGGACAGCACTCCTTGTTAGCAACATGGGAAGGGAAGGGCAGAGTTGTTGTGATATCCCTGTGTAGGTACAGCAAGTCTCTCTTAGCTGCAGCAGTCCTGGACCATAAACCATTGTAACTTTAGAATCCTGAAATTGTGTAAGCTCTGACCATTGTAGAACCATCTTGAGTTTAGACTTTAAAGGAAGGTAATGAATCTGTAAAGTGTGTGTGTGTGTGAGAGAGAGAGAAATAAATAAATATAATAGCATGAAGTGGACCGTAGTGGTTTATATGGAATTTATTAGTGATTTAAGTGTGGTTTCTCTCTCCTCCATTTCTCAGGCCCTCTTTCACAAGGTTTTATTTAAGTAATAAAGTTCAAGTCCTAATTTTGTGTGTGTTAAACATGCCCTTATTGAACTTTATGTAGTTTGGACTTCTGTCCACTATGGTGTTGGCAGAATTTCCTGGCTGGAAAGTAATGGCAGTTCTTTTGGGGTTCAAGGATGGTGAGGTCTCTATAGTGTAGGAGATTTAAACCAAAATGAAATGGGTTGTGATATGCTGATATTTATAAACTTCAAGAGAGCAAAAGCCAAGCTTTTGCTTATGTAACTACCAGTGTGTTCATAATTGTAGTGAGATGTTAAGGTTTTCTTAATTTGTGAGTTTATTGCAACTACAGAATAGCTAAACTTTTAAAATTTTGTAGTGTTTGTCATATACAGTAATTAAAATGAATGTATAGCTGAAATAATTAATATTGCATTTTAATTTGATGCCTTCTTGCATGGGCTAAAACCATATGCAAGCGCATTACCTTTTAGTGTGGAATTCTATTTTTCTGAAAAAGGGGGAAGATCTCCATTTTGAGTACAGACCCTTCTCCTAAGAACACTCCTTTGTTTGAGAATCTAAGTAAATCCTTACACTCCATTGTAAGTCTTTTCCCTCTGTTGGACTCCTTCAGCAGATTTCCATGAAGCTTTTTTGACTGGAAAGTGTATATGCTCTACCTTCCTTCTGTTGGAGCAGCATTGTTCCGCTGTCACCATAGAGGCTTTTGATGGCCTATCCCCTCTCTGCCTCTCTCCCCAAATCTCCAGAAAACTGGAGCAAATACATCTCATTTTCATCAAAGCAGCAACCTTTATCCCTAACCTGGAAAGGCTTCTCTCCCCTTGGGAGACTTTCCACTTTTCCACTCTCTTGGATTGCAATGAACTAGACCTTAAGTTGCAATTCATTATAAACATTCTGTAGAGGAGTGGGCAAGATCTTATCCTAGCTAGTGGGCTGAGACTACTTGGTTTCTATAGACCTCCAAAATCACAGAATATCAGGGTTGGAAGGGACCTCAGGAGGTCTAGTCCAACCCCCTGCTCAAAGCAGGACCAATCCCCAGACAGATTTTTGCCCCAGATCCCTAAATGGCCAATGCTCAAACCCTTGAGCTATCCTTCCCCCCCAATACCTATACATGCATTGCCCATAGCTTTTCTGTATTGTTAATATCTAGTGCTATCCCTAACTCCCTTCATCTGCCCTGTAGCTCTTAAGAAAGAGGGTGGTGATCATAGTATTACTTCTCTAGAACAAATATTGTCTAGAATTTCTTATTTGAACTGGCTGATCGGGGTGTTGTCATGCCAGCATATTGAGTTGTACCGGTTTCTGTGCATCTGAGCCTGATCCACAGAAGGAAAGGGTCGTCTTAATCAAAATACCACCTGGGGAGCAATTTGATGCTAATCAGGACATTGTTTCATCCTTCCTGAAATACAAAAATTAATGGGAATTAATTGGTGTAAGATCACATTCCTATTAAATGATTGGCCCACTTGTGGCTGTAGATATCCTGCCTAGAGTTCTGTAGGAGAAGCATCACTCCAAGAGTCTCTTCTGACAGAGAGCATGATCCTGGAAAATGTAGAAGAAAAGACACCGGTCCCTTATATTCTTGAGGCACTCTCCTGATAGGAAAAGAACTGCTAGAACCGTAACCAGTGTTACCACTTATGTTGGCCTGCGCAGGTTGGGTGAAGGGACAAACATGTCCAGGAAACATACAGCCTTCTATGTATAAACATGTAAGTAATGTAAGCAGTCAGGTTCATTTCTGATCGATTCTAGCTCTGTCTGGTACCACACAACCACAGCACATGTAGTTTAGAATGACCACTGTAAAGTTTGTAATGGCAAACCAGGATGAGATCCCTATTTTCGTAAGATCCTCTCTTGACCTGTGCGGAGAGGCAGCTCAGAGCCTTCTCATTGTAGCAGAGAAACTGTTGATGTTTCACACACTTTTTTTGGCAGAGGTCTTTTGAAGGTATCAAAAGCATTACTACTGAGTCCCAGATTGGTGGGCTCTTGGCATAGAATTGGATAGTGACACCCCCCCCTGTGAATTGGGTTTTGTCATCTTTATTACATCAGTTTGGAATTCCCACAGAGTAATTAAGTGATTTTTACTCATTTCCTTTTCAGTATCAACCTAGATTTTTAGAAGGGGTACATAAGTCTTAAATCAAGAAACTAAGAATAAACTCAGGTATGTAGATGTTACCAGATAAGTGGTTCTCAACTTCTTCCATTTCTGTATCATGGCCCCATGTTACAACAAACTTTTTGGGACACCCCACCAATCCAATATCATCATGAAGAAAACGTGTATTGTTCCAGCCCCCTGAATCTGTTCACACCCCTCTTTCCCTCTCTCCCCCCAGGGGGTCATGACCTCAGGATAACAGTCCACTTACTAGACTATATTTTTAGGTAAAGTCATTTGTTTGGAAAAATCAGTTGGAAAGGGCAAGTTGCAGAGGGAACGAAAAAGTGTAGGTATGATTGGCTCTGTGTCTGACTGTAGTGGAGATGAGGAAAAGTCCTTTTAATTCCATATTGGTGTACTGGATGCAGAAATCATATCTGCTTCATAAGGATGAACTTTGAACGCATGTAATTTGAAACAGTTCACTTATAGGAAAGGTTTAAATGGTGCATTTTTTGGAGCCCAGCATTTTGTCATATTTTCATTCTTTCAGTCTAGTTTGGATCAATAAGCATTTTACAGCATAGATTTTTCTTAAGGAATTCTACTTTGACCAGGATATCATACATCAAGAACAGTGTATGTATAAAATGTCTGATGCGTCAGTACCACCTGAATACATATAATTTCATGCAGCATGTTATAATAATGCAAAATGTTATTTGGGCTTGATTCAGGTTTTGTATACATATTTCATGATTTAGCTTTAGAAGCAAGCATATATTTACTGCAAACACTTTGGTGTAAATATGCTGAAAAGGGGGAAGTCTTTGTCCCTCTCCTGGAGAATTGTCCTCTATTTTCTGGGTATTTTGAGAGCATTTTTCCAACAGTAACACTAATAGTTGAAATAGGAGGTGGTTGACTTGACAGTGTTCTAAGAGAACTGGATGGCTCGGACTTATAGTGATGGGAGCCTTTCACCTCTAGTCCACCAGTTCAGATAAAGCTCAGGCTCTTAGTAATTAAAAGTTAATATCTGATAGTTATTTGAAGCGTGTGACTCCTCTTCTAATGAACAGGTAATGCAAGTCACATCAGATATTAATTGTTCCCATCCCCCCCTCGTCTTTGCACTCAGCAGAAAGTAAAGGACTGAATGAAAGGCCCAGAGACTGAATTATTCTTGCCTGTATGCCCATCTCCACACACTGAGCTGCTCCTTCCCCAGTAAGAGGTGAGGTAGTGTGGGAGAGCTCTCCCTGTCAGTCCCCATCTGTTCCCTGGATGACATTAAGGACTTCAGTTTTCCTAGCTGTCAGTTTAACAGCTTCCACGAGGACTACATTCACTTACCAACCACAGCAGCAAGGTTGCAGTTACTCTTGATTTCCTCTACCTTCTATTTAATTTCTACATAGTTTACTTTTGTTCTTGAATTTTTAAAGTGGACCAGTTCTGTCCTACTGTATTGATAGTGTTACGATTGATCTGCCTTTCTGGCCAGAAAGATATTGTTGCCGTCACTGAGTGTGCCTGATGTTTGTGGCTTAGTTGTTACATCTGGGTATTTCATCCCTTCTGGAAGAAATAGGGCTCTAAGTTTGGGTCTGCTGTGCTTTGTCACAGCTGTTTTGTGTCTTGTATAGCACATCACAGGTATCTGAATTTGTGACACTTCACTCTTGGAAGAAAGGTGTGATGGCATGTGAATGCTGGTTCAGATACAAAAGGGGAAGGATCCAACTTGGAGTAATCTTTATACTTGGAAATGATAGGCCCAGGAGAATTTAAATTCTTTAAAGAAAAGACCTACAAGACTGACTTCTGATATAAGGGTGGTTTTGAATGGATCCTCTGTCATATTTAAAAATCAAAGGGGGAAATGTAGCATATCTGATTTCAATGTACTTTTATGTAATGTTTGTTCAGTCCAGAGCAAGCTCTTTGACACTTTAGAAGTACAAAGACTACATCACTAGTCTTCAAGCCCCCAAGATTTTTAGACAGCTGGTAGAGCCGCGTAGAGCTGAAGTATTAGAAAACATGTCTGGAAATGGCTTGGGGTCACATTGACTGAAATGTGTAAGACCAAATCTGCTACTGTTGTTGTATCAGTTAAATAGCAGTCCCTATTTGGCTGCATTTTTCCTTTCCAACTGCAGTGTAATTTGAGCTTTTATATTCCCCCCCCCCCGAGTCCACACCGGGTCTGCAGTGCAGCCAGTACACAGATGCATTGTTGGAGGTCCTACATTCCACTGAGATAAAATAGTCGGTGCAGCACATCAGCCGAACATCTGAAACAGTTAAATGCTCTACAGCCTTTCCGGATCCATGTGCCATACTATTACTAGGCTAAAGGCATCAAGAGCTACTTCTTCTAGGTCCTTTCTGTTTAATTCTTCCTGTTTTGATTCACTGCAGCTGGTGAAGCAGTTAGGCTTGGTTCAGATGTGTGGAAGAGAACTAATTTCATGCTCAGAATTGTAATTATGTTCTTTCCTTTCAAGCTCCCAGCTGTAAAAGACGTCTTCCAGTGTGGAGTATCTAAATAAACTTGTGTTAAATGTTTTATTTCATTTTAGGAATGTTGCAAGAAGACTTACCAATATCCATATCCTTTTAACTCTGGTGCAGTTTCACCCAGCAACCCCTCCTTAATGAAGGCATGCTTGCTTTCTCTGTCTAGCTGACATACATCATATCTTGCCTCTGACTAATGGTACAAAAGAGACCTTTCCATAAGCATAATTGAGGCTGCTCTGACTTGACCAGTTGGCATTGTCTTGACCCTCATGCACAGTGACCACAGCAATTACCTAGTGTTTGAATATATTCAATCTCCAGTAATCTCGTGTATGTTATAAAGTTATAACCAACTAATTTACTGGATAGATTTGAATCTTAGCAGTGTTTAAATACAATAAGAGGGGCCCATTGAGTAAGCTGATGTCCCATATTCTAATTTAAAAGTTGACACCCACACGAAGGGAGAAAACATTATTGTAGAAATAAGAGCAGCACCAAGTTCAACTCATGGATCTTAATTTGTGTACCTGTGTGTGTGTGTGTGTGTGCTGTTCCAGACATCGTACAGGGTGTAATTCCTCGTCAATGGATTTGGTTTGTTCTGGGAACAAATTCAGTGTTTAGCCATGTGACACATTCTTTTTTGGAGCCTCTGACTATGAAAGTCACCACCTTGATCTAGGTAACCTCTTTTACAGCCAGCGTATGTTAAGGTAGGGGAGGGTTTGACATTGTCTGGTCTTAACATGTTTCTGTGTGCAGCTCTTCTAGCTTTCTCTCTGCCTTTTGTTGCCTCAGAGAACGTCTGCCCTTCAAACACTAATGAAGGCGCTCTAAGCCAACGAGGGAGAGCTCTCCTGTCGGCATAATTAATCCACCTCCCCAAGAAGTGGTAGCTGTTGGTGGGAGAAGCTCTCCTGCTGATGTAGCACTGTCTACGCAGGAAGAGAACTAGATCGATATAACTACGTCACTCGGATGTGAAAAATCTTCACATGCCTGAGCAATGTAGTGATACGAATATAGGTCTGTAGTGTAGCCTAGCCCTCAGTTAGAGCTCTTTAACCTGCTTTGGCTTGTCTCTGGAGTCTGTCTGCTCAGCTTGTGGTTCCAGGATGAGAGTATCCAACAGTCACTCCAGTGTCCTTGTGATTGCTTGGAAATCACAGTAGACGAATCTTTAGGATGGGGGAACACTTACATCCCAAAATTGCTGATGGTCACTGATTGTTAGTAGAGAGGCCTCTGCCAAACAAACAGCTAAAATGGAGTGGTGTGGTGTGTAACTTGCCGCTTCACCCAGGAGCTGCAGAGCAAGTCAATGAGAATCTAAATCAGTGATTCTCAAACTTTTTTGTACTGGTGACCCCTTTGACACAGCAAGCCTCTGAGTGCAACCCCCCCCCAATAAATTAAAATCATGTTTTTATATATTTAACACCATTATAAATGTTGGAGGAAAAGCGGGGTTTGGGGTGGAGGCTGACAGCCCCCCCACGTAATAACCTCATGACCTCCTGAGGGGTCCTGTCTCCCAGCTTGAGAAGAATTGTGAAACAATTGTTTGACAGCCATTGTAAAGAGCTACTGTTGTTTGTAGCTGGAGTATATGGACAGAGCCTAAGTCAAGATCCTCTTGAGGTCATGCCAGAAGTAAACACAGAAAATTGTGTGCGTGCACCACGTTCTGAAGAATTCTCATCTCTGAAGAAAAAGGAAGGTCAGAACTCCTGTGTGGAAGTTGTTGTTGTTATTATTATGAGATTTTCATCTGGTGAAGAATAAGTTTAGGAGTTCTGCTTCTCTTTACAACAGCTGTTTCACTATAGAATTAATCAAAATGTGTCTTGAGCACTAAGTCTCTATCAAATCAAACTACAAACACTCCTCAATCTGTTCTTGAATGCTGTTACCCTCCAAAGAATAGAGAAATCTTTGGAACACTGGCATTCTTCTGCTAAGCAGTTGGCTGCTGAAAGTGGCTAATGGAATTACCTCTAAATTTATCTTCATGGCTTGAAGTACAGCTAGACCTAGCTGTGGGAGAATCTTTGCTACTCCTTGAGGGCACCCATTAAAATATCCTATCTGTCACAAGTTAAATGCCGGTCTCAGTACAGTTGTATACTCCACCATAAGCATGCTGTGTCAGAGACCTGCAAAGCAAGATTTAAAGGGGGGAAAAAATCCAGAGAACATACCATCTCTTTTCTTTGGCAACACATATTTGTGTGTGATGCTCCTTTGGCTATTAATCTCTTGTCACAATTTGGCTTTCAATTTGGTTCCCTGGAGAGGTTTCTGGATTAATCCCTGGCTGGGAGGTTTTGCTTCACCTTAAATTAATTTTCCTTCTGCTCTGAAGACCAAAGGCTGTTTGAAGGTCTGAATTCAGCTTTAAAAGATATCATATGACCTCAAATACACTTTTAGGCTAAGAAAAGTACAGTTAAAATAGTACTCTTTAGAAAGTGCTCAGGGGCTTTTTGATTGAAGTGCATTGCCTCCTCTTCTACCACCATAGTATCAAACCCATGTGGGGGCCCCAGAAAAGGGGTTTGGAGGAACTTTGTTTTAGGTAAAATATTTTTCTCTTACGTTCAGGAAGCTTATGTATAGGACATTTTCCATTTCCCCTCTTACTAGGCTTATATCACCCACAGTCGAGCAAATCTAAGACAGAAATCAAGTTGCAAATGTTTGTCTGAGACAAACCGGAGTAATACTCCTTCCCAATGGTATGATGCTATAAGAGAGGGAGTCAGAAGGGGGAGGGGGGGAGAAACTATTACATATCAGGTTATTTGATGACAAGACAAAGTTACCCAAGAGTATTATTTACTGAACTCTCGGCACACAGTTATAGTATTCATAGGTGCTACACTGTAATCATTTCAAAGCAAGAATTGTCTGGTCAAGAAAATTTATACTATCCAAAACTATCAGGGAAAACTGGTCCCAATAAAGAACTCAGGCCATCCTGTGATTCAAGTCTGAAAGGGGGGAAAAAAATCTATATGTGCTTTATGGGGAAATATTGCAGATTAAGGCCTTAATAGGAAAATAGCCTTCTTCCCCGCCAATTTAAAATTACTGTTCTCAGTTTTCTAGCACTGATAGCTAGGTCAGTAGCCAGCCATGGGAAATTTTACTGAACTGCAGCTTTAGAAACCCTAAGTTATCTCTAGGGTAAGTTTACAGGTTCCCCTCCTGCACACTGTCATAGAGAACACTGCCAACTCTATTCTTCAAGGTTTCCTTTCACAGACTATTCATATCTTTCACTAGATCCTCTCAACATCCTGAATTCATCTAGTCTGACCCGATGGTATACAAGCAAGAGAAGCACTCTCCTTGTTCTTAGATTAGCAAATCAAGTCTCACTAGTTGCTGCATTCGTCTTTCCTCATCTTTACATGTAAAGAATGATAGGTAGTTAAGAGTTCTACACTAAGCCTTAATTAGTTTGAGCATGATGAGAAAAATAGCACCTTGTTACTTCCCATAGATGCTGCCTATGTCTTCCTTATCAGAGCTGTGAAGTTTGACAAATAACTTCTATAACACTTCAAAACAATATAGCTGTGGAAAAATAGGTGTTGATGTATTGTGTCTTGTAAATTTCAGTTTGCTTTTGATTCCAGGTTGTTTAGGGTTGCTGGGGGATGCTGAATACAGAGCACATCTTGCCTTCCAGGTAGTGTTGAGCTGACGTTAGAGATCTTCTGTTTGACTTGTAAACAGAAAAAATATCGAAGCTTTTGGTAACAAATAGATGTGAAACTCCTGCGTGTCACTTTTACAGAACCTTTAGAATGGATTAATGAATCTTTATTTTATTTGAATATTAGGTAATCAGGAAGGAAATTACCAGTCCTTTCTTCTCTCAAGAACCAAGTTTTAGTAATTGACCAGGAATATTGAGTCAGGGCACTTTCTTCCTTTTGAGCTGGATAAAGTTAACATCTCATCTTTTGAGAAAATTGTGGACAACTCCCTACTTTCCACCTTAGGCCCAGGAAATTTTAAAGGAGACATAGTTATTACTTAAATGTTCCAGATTTTTGTATACAAGAATGAAGAAGCCTCTTGGCTGAGCTCTTGAGTAAATACTGATCTTAAAATTCTCTTTCATTATAATTATTCAAGGATGTCTCTTTAAGTAACGGGAAAATCTAGGCTTATGGTAAAGGTCTCATATTTCAAGTCGAGAAAAGATGATTATAAAGGAAAAACTGGTTGTGGTAAAAATATGAATATAGTGCTGTAAATTTACATGTAGTAGAAGCATAGACAGTTCCCTGCTGCAGAGAGCTGTTGTAAGGTACAGGATAAGGAGGCTGTCATTTACAGAAATCCAGGAGGCATTACCTTAGAGGTGCATTTGGAATTTTTGTGAAGGGGGCTGCATAGAGACTGCGCTAGATGTAGTGGGTACGGGGAACAAATGGAGCAAGGGGAATGACAGCGGATATGTAGGTAGCTGAGATTAGGGGTTTATAGGTGAAGATATGGCACTCAGCTCTGCTCTGGTAAAAGCCAGGAAGCCAATGGAAGAATTCCAGAAGGCGTGATAGTGAAAGCTGGGGAGAGAGAGGTAGTTGGGTTTGGAGAGACTGGAGGGGTGGGAGGGGAGGAAGACCAGGAAGAACTGAGGTAGTGATCAGTGCAGTGAGTATCCTGGGAAGAGAAGTTTAACAGTTGGGACAGTGAGTAAATGGTCTCCATGGAGACAGAGGATGAAGTTATAGGACTCTGGGTGAATGTTGAGAGTGGTAAATAGAGAAGTTGACCCACATTCCAGACTTGGGAGAGAGGAAGGATAGTGCACTTGTCAGTGAGAATGGATGAAGAATGGAGAAGAGAGGAATTGACAGAGGTGAAAGTGGGCCGGTACAGCCTACGGGTGAGAAAGTGGCCGTCTGTATGGGCCAGTACACAGCCAACATTAAAGCGCTGCCATGCTTTAAACACCATACTGGCAGGGCTGCTGATGGGTGGCCCTTGGCCATTTAAAAGGGCCCAGGGCTCCCAGCTGCTGCCACTGCTACCAGAATGCTCCCTTCAGAACACCATGTGAGAGAATTTTGACGTCTGTTACAATTGTAGGTTTTTTCCTCCACACCTCAACCTGAGGAATATTTCATTCTTGTAAAATGTATATTGTTTCTTGCAATAACTTAATGTAGTCTTGCTTCTTAAATTGCTAATTAGTGGAGCCATCGTAATGCTTATAGACAAGGAGACAAGGAAATCTCTTCAGGAGTATTTTATATTTTCTGGTCTTTTGAGTTATTCTGATCAGGGAGTTTTCACTACTGTTTCCTCACAGTTAATTCTAAATGAGCAATCAGTCCAAAAAGTGCTACTTCAATCCCAGGCGTCCATTCATCCCCTCTCTCCCTGGTTGCAAATCCTTTCCTGAACCGGCAAAACATTTAGACAGAATCCCAGGAGGTTCAGTGCATTTCCAAAAGCACCCCCCCATCTCAGCCTACATTCTTTTCCCTGTCTGTTTTATTTATTGTTTGAAGCAGGGTGTTACACTGCAGTTGAGTATAGCTGTATTATAAAAGATTTCTTCTCCTATAACACGTTTGATCTGTAGCAAAAGGAACCCTTTCACTGTATAGTAGCAGGGTTCGTCTTAGTGATCCCATTGCATTTCAGTTGTCTGCTGCTTCCTATTTCCTTGAATACCTTTTCTCTCTCCCCTACCCAGACATTCAAAGGGTATTAAAATGACTAAACATTTAAGATTTTTCTTTCAGATGTTCAAAATTCTCACATTTGTTGTTCAGAGGGAGACTGTTTGACTTTGTGCACTGTTGCCTAAAATAATGGGGTGGAGAGAGTGTAAGAAAAGCATTATTGCCATTTTTCAGATTTAGCAGTCTAGGTGGTCTCTGCCGCTAGTTTAAGTGACACTGTCAGACTGATGTAAGGATCCCCAGAGTATGAACATTCCACTGAAATCAGTGGGAGTTCTATTTGGGTACATCACAAGGTGGTCAAGCCCCATATGTATCTTGACCGGTTGTTGCACTTGCCCCACCGCCATATTGTACAGCTCATGGTAACGTAAGCCTGAGCTTGTGCATGATCTCTTCTTGCAATGCTAAGGCTTGTCCGCACGCAAGGACTGGTTCAGTGGTTGTAAATGAATGATGGAAGCTTTTTGGGGGAGGGGGCACGGAGAGGGGATTAGCAGGTTAAAGAAATAGTCAGGGTATGTCTACACTACAGGATTATTCTGATTTTACATAAACCGGTTTTGTAAAACAGATTGTATAAAGTCGAGTGCACATGGCCACACTAAGCACATGAATTTGGTGGTGTGCATCCTTGTACCGAGGCTAGCGTCGATTTCCGGAGCGTTGCACTCTGGGTAGCTATTCCGTAGCTATCCCATAGTTTCTGGAGTCTCCTCCGCTCCTTGGAATTCTGGGTTGAGGTCCCAGTGCCTGATGGGGCAAAAAACATTGTCGCAGGTGGTTCTGGGTACAGCCTCACCCCTCCCTCTGTGAAAGCAGCAGACAACCGTTTTGCACCTTTTTTCCTGGGTGAACTGTGCAAACGCCATAGCACAGCAAACATGGACCCTGCTCAGAGCAAGACTGTGGACGTTGTAAACACCTGGTGCATTCTCATTCTCATGCAGTCTATGCTGAACTGGGACCTGCAAAGCCAGGCGAGGAGGAGGCGGCTACGGCAGAATGGCCACGAGAGTGATGAGCACATGGACACAGAATTCTCTCAAACCGCGGACCCCTGCGCTTTGGAGATCCTGCTGGTAATGGGGCAGGTTCTAGCCATTGAACACCGATTTTTGGGGCCCAAGAAACAAGCACAGACTGGTGCGACTGCATAGTTTTGCAGATTTGGGATAATTCGTAGTGGCTGCAAAACTTTTGCATGTGTAAGGGCACTTTCATGGAACTTTGTGACTTGCTTTCCCCTGCCCTGAAACGCCATAATACCAAGATGAGAGCAGCCCTCACAGTTGAGAAGCGAGTGGCAATAGCCCTCTGGAAGCTTGCAACGCCAGACAGCTACCAGTCAGTCGGGAATCAATTTGGAATGGGAAAAATCTACTGTGGGGGCTGCTGTGATGCAAGTAGCCAAAGCAATCATTAAGCTGCTCCTACGAAAGGTTGTGACTCTGGGAAACGTGCAGGTCATAGTGGATGGCTTTGCTGCAATGGGATTCCCCAACTGTGGGAGGGCGATAGATGGAACCCATATCCCTATCTTAGCACCGGAGCACCAGGGCACCCAGTACGTAAACTGCAAGGGGTACTTTTCAATGGTGCTGCAAGCACTGGTGGATCACAAGGGACGTTTCACCAACATCCCTGTGGGATGGCCAGGAAGGGTTCATGACGCTCGGGTCTTCAGGAACACTACTCTGTTTAAACGGCTGCAGTAAGGGAATTACTTCCCAGACCAGAAGATAATAGTTGGGGATGTTGAAATGCCTGTAGTTATCCTGGGTGACCCAGCCTACCGCTTGATGCCATGGCTCACGAAGCCATACACAGGCAGCCTGGACAGTGGTCAGGAGCTGTTCAACTACAGGCTGAGCAAGTGCAGAATGGTGGTAGAATGTGTATTTGGCCGTTTAAAGGCACGCTGGCGCACATTACTGACTCGCTCAGACCTCAGCCAAACCAATGTCCCCATTGTTATTGCTGCTTGCTGTGTGCTCCACAATCTCTGAGAGAGTAAGGGGGAGAATTTTGTGGCGGGGTGGGAGGCTGAGGCCAATCACCTGGCCGCTGATTACGTGCAGCCAGACACCAGGGCGATTAGAAGAGCACACCACGAAGTGGTGCGCATCAGAGAAGCTTTGAAAACGAGTTTCATCATGGACCAGGGTACAGTATGACTGTTACGTTTGTTTCCCCTTGATGACAACCTCCCCCCCCCTCCCCCCGACTGACTGACTCATTCCCTGTAAGCAACCCACCCTCCCCCTTGGATTACAGCTTGCTTAAGGAAATAGTCACTATCGTTTAAAAATCATGTATTCCTTATTAAAAAATCATTATAAAAAGAGGGAGAGAACTGACAAGGTATCCCGGGTGTGGTTTGGGAGGAGGATAGGAGGGAAGGAAAAGGCTACTAAAAATATTTGTAATAACTGCCTTTTGGTTGGGCTGTTCACGGGGATGGAGTGGGCGGGTGCACGAAGCCTTCCCCCACACGTTCTTACACATCTGGGTGAGGAAGATATGGAACATGGTGAGTGGTGAGGGTTGGTTACACACAGGCTGCAGCAGTACTCTGTGACCCCGCTGCTGTTCCTGAAGCTCCACCAGACGTCGGAGGATGTCAGTTTGATCACACAGCAGCCCCAGCGTTGCATCCCGCCACCGCTGATCTTCCTGCCGCCACCTCTGATCTTCCTGCCGCCACCTCTCATCTCGAGCATCTCTCCTCTCCTCACATTGGTCCCTCCTGTCCTCACGTTCACTGGCATCTTTCCTGTAATTTGATACCACGTCCTACCACTCATTCAGATGAGCTCTTTCATTGCGGGTTACTTCCATGATTTCTGAGAACATTTAGTCTCTCGTCTTTTTTTCCTCCGCTGTATCTGAGAGAGCCTTCGGAATGGAGTAGGCAGGCTTAAAAAATTTGCAGCTGCATGAGGGAGGTAAAAAAGGGAGAGAAGTATTTAAAAAGATAGATTTTACAGAACAATGGTTATACTCTTTCACAGTGAACAACACTATTCACCTTACATAGCACATGTGATTTCACTACAAGGTCGCATTTTGCATCTTAATATTGAGGGCCTGCGGCTCTGGTGTTAGAGATCTCACAGACGCAGGTCCGGGCACAGAATTCAGCTTGCATGCGGCCATGGTAGGCCATTGTCTTTCGGCTTCTACAGCCTTCATATACACAG
This sequence comes from Gopherus evgoodei, assembly GCF_007399415.2. Classification (NCBI taxonomy): domain Eukaryota; kingdom Metazoa; phylum Chordata; order Testudines; family Testudinidae; genus Gopherus; species Gopherus evgoodei. Next base: position 40,444,804 of record NC_044333.1, on the reverse strand, counting down.
TGCCCTCCTTTCCCAAATACCAAGCAAATCCCCTTCCGTTCTGCTTTTTTCCTGTTAACATGCAGCAGCAGAAACCACCCCCCCATCCAATTCTCTGGGATGATCGCTTTACCCCTCCCCCCACCGCATGGCTGGTATCATGGAAGATCACTTCTAATCAGCCCCTTTTCTCCCCCACTGTGTGGCTGGTAGCAGGGAAGATCCCTGCTAGCCAAATGCAAAAAAGCTCAGCGCCATTACACCCCTCCCCTCCCCCCGCTTAACAACCTGCAAGAAAGGATTTCTTTTAAGCAACAGGCAAACAGCCCAGTAAGAATAGCCATCTCTGTCCCCTTAATTAAATTCCTGAATTTCAACCAGGTTACCCTGAACGATATCGCTCTGCTGAGGATAGCAGAGAGAGATAAAGAACGGATGTTGCTTGAATGCCAACAATCACCGGGACCATATGCAGCTAGGCTTTGTCATGCAATACCACCAGATTACTTGCTACATGCATGGTGTGGTCAAGTGTCCTTCAGTGGTGGACAGAATAAGGCTGCGTTGCCCAGAAACCTTCTGCAGAGACTTTTGGAGTACCTCCAGGAGTGCTTCATGGAGATGTCCCTGGAGGATTTCCGCTCCATCCCCAGACATGTTAACAAACTTTTCCAATAACTGTACTGGCCGCGAATGCATCCCAAGTCCTCAGGGCAAATCAATCATTAAAAAACGCTTGCTTTTAAACCACGTTTTATATTTACAAAGGTACACTCACCAGAGGTTGCTTCCATGGCTTCATTGTCTGGGCTACTGGCTTGGGAGGGCTGGGAGGGTAATTCCATCTGGGTGAGAAAAAGCTCCTGGCTGTTGGGGAGAATGGAGTGCTGTGTGCTCTCTGCAAGCTCGTCCTCCTTTTCCTCCTCCTCATTTTCCCCGTCTGCAGAATCCTCAGCCATGGCTGAGATTACCACCCCCACCTCGGAATCCACGGACAGGGGTGGGGTAGTGGTGGCGGACCCCCCTAGAATTGGATACAGCTCAGTGTAGAAACGGCATGTTTTCAGCCCTGCCCCGGACCTTCTGTTTGCTTCTTTGGTTTTCTGGTAGGCTTGTCTGAGCTCCTTAACTTTCAGTCTGCACTGCACTGAGTCCCTGGTGTGGCCTTTCTCCATCATAGCCTTGGAAATTTTTTCAAATGTTTTTTCATTTCGTCTTGTGGAACGGAGTCCTCTCTCCATATAGCGATCAGATCCAGTACCTCCCGTGCGGTCCATGCTGGAACTCTTTTTCGATTCTTAGGAGAGTGCATTTGCATTGTTACCTGTGCTGATGAGCTCTGCGTGGTCACCTGTGCTGGTGAGCTCTCCACGCTGGTCAAACAGGAGATGAAATTCAAAAGTTCGCAGGGCTTTTCCTGTCTACCTGGCCAGTGCATCCGAGTTGATATTGCTGTCCAGAGCGGTCACAGTGCTGCACTGTGGGATACCGCCCGGAGGCCAATACCGTCGATTTGCGGCCACACTAAGCCTAATCCAATATGGTAATACCGATTTCAGCGCTACTCCTCTCGTCGGGGAGGAGTACAGAAACTGGTTTAAAGAGCCTTTTATATAGATATAAAGGGCCTCGTTGTGTGGACGGGTGCAGCGTTAAATCGGTTTAACTCTGCTAAAATCGGTATAAACGCGTAGTGTAGACCAGGCCTAAGGTTGGGTTCCAAAACAGGGAAAAAGACTTCATGTTGAGCTGAGTGAGGATCTCAAACAATTTAATCTACAGCTGTTAAGGATAGTTGACATTTTCAAGGGAATGAAATCCCTGGCTTGTAAAATCAAATCTTCTTCCCTCTTATTGAAGGCAAAAGGCAAAAAAATGGTGTGTAATAAAACGAGATTCCTTGTGTGTGATGGAAAAGAGAATTGTTATACGGTTAACCAAATTTAGTGGTATTGCAAAATGTTGGACTGTCCACATACAGTGAAAATGAAAGTTCTGTATTGACTCTGTATTTGATTTCAGTTGCTTTAGATAAAGACTCACTGCTTCTTTCTGTATTTAATGGAGGTGGATGTTTTTTTTAAATTCTAGCAGATTGTTCCTATCACACCTCAAAGCATTGTGTCTATCTTGCATCACAACTTAGCTTGGATAACGGCACTTGTGATAGAATTTTTTAAAAATGTAAATGAAATTCTGTGGATTATAGTTCAGATCTTTAGCACTATAAAGCCCAATTTCCATCCTGTTCTCTAGTATGACAAATCTTAAAATAACTAATTCTAGTGTTAAATATATGCATCTGCTGACTTATGATATGTACTTTACATGTTTTTATTACATACATACTTTCAAAATACTGCTTTTTAAAAAACCGTTTTAACTCATTAATTTATGCTTTAGTTTACTTTTCAGAGTCACAGGAGAGCTTCCGTAGCACCTACAGTGTATCAATCTCTTTATTATAGGAAAATAAAGCTGTAAATGAAGTGGGTAGAATGAAAATTAGGCAACAAGGGACTTTAAATGTTAATGAAAATCATGTGCTTTAGTCTCATCTCATGCCGATAACAGAGCTTGGGTAAGAGTTGGTAGTGTTGGGACTGCTGATCAGGATAGATAGGGAATATTTGCTGGGGGAGGGCGTAGAGTTGAATTGGACATTGCCCGAGGTTCTGTCTAGTTGCATCATGGTCCTCCTGTTTTCTTCATTATTTAGTTCAAATAGAAGCAAAACTGAAACATTCAATGCTAATAAGTGTTTCATTATTCACATTACCTTTTAATAACCTAAATATCTCTGGCACATTTTGCTTAACTGAGAATGCCGGATTGCTTTCTGTAGTGTCTGCTATGAAGGAGCTCTTGCTGAACTTGAGAATACAGATATTTGTACGGGAGAGCATATGCCACCCCTCTTCCTTAATATGCAGCTACAACCCTTGGAAACTGTAGGTCCCAGTGCACAATGCTTTGCTTTGATCAAAGCAGCTACTTGGAACAAGGTAGAGAATTTCATGCCTAGTTTCTGCAGGTCACGCTTCCATATTAAACCATTTACTTCATTTTAATCAAAGCAGGTATGTCCCTTAGGTTTCTGGCAGGTTGTCAGCATGTCCCTCAGTTGGGCAAAGCGTGTGCTTCTGTTTTAAAAATTCAGCATGTTCTGTTGCTGCTGATAGGGGCAAACCCAGGTACCTTTTTGGGGGGAGGAGGAGGGGCTATATCCCACATGCTGAGAGTTCAGCCACTGAAAAATCTTTCTCATACTTTCCCAGCAGTTCAGAATAACCTGATCAGTAGGGCTTGAAAAAATTTAACCACTCAGATGTGAAATTCTCCCTGCAAAATAACTTGTAAAGTGTGTACATGGTTAAGAAGAAATTTTTTTGAAGGGGATACGATCATGGCTATTAGGTAGGGCCCATAATTATCTACAATCTTCTGCCCTCTTCTTTGGGTTATTTTCCCTCTTCTTTCTCTCCCCAGTCCCTCAGGATGCCTCTTAATACCTTCTGAAAACAACCAGCAACCATGATCAACAATATAGCTTTAAAAATGGACCCAAAATGGAGAAAATGTGGCAATGGAAACTAGTTTCATTGTCAGGGGGCTATTATGAAGAGAAGTAACAACAAAAACCTTCTCCCCTTGTTAAAAACCAGGGTTCTTGTAGCTATCTTTCAAATGTTAACTGGGAAAAAAAAAAAAAAGGGAGGGAGGCAATGTTCTCCTCTTCCTGTCAAGAACAGCTTTAAAACATGCACCAAAAGAATAGAAAAACCCAAACTGAAACATTTTTCCAAACTGTGGAATGGATTCAGGACCTAAAAAAAGTTTGAGGATGCAAAACACATGCTAAACAATTCTTGAGGCACTGCTGAGAATATTCCATTTCTTATAAATTAATTGAAAAATTAACTTGAAAAATCCTCCAGTGTGGAAAATCTTTGGATATTAAAAATAGCAAGAATATGTCTTCCTTCTTAACAGATGTGTTTAGGGGGGAAATTCAGCAACACAGCAGCTTCAGAAATTCTAAATATGTAAAATAATAATTGTACTTATAAGATATTGTCTGTTCCTCTCTGAAAAGCAAATGCTTGACTCTGCTAGCGTAGACATCTCCTGTTTTTGTAATTATGTATTCCGCAATGTAACAGAAAAAGCTGGCATTAACAATTGTATAGATTATTTTCCAAAGCACTTTCACAATAAATAGTGGGAGCAAACACACAGGTAACATTAGTTCTGGCATCTGATGGTAACTGGAAGTCCTGGACTGATCATTTTCAAATTATTTGCATTCATGATCTTCTCTGTCTTCCATTTGAAATATTAATGAAGTCCCACACCACTCGTATGCGGTAGATAAATGGAGCGAAACCCATACCATTATTAGACAACCTCATGTCTTCAGAAACCATCTTAAATTATTCTTCAAGTATACTATTTAGCTCCACCTTTAGTTAAAAACCACCTTCCTCTAAGAACTGTGCTTTGTCGATTCCTAGATTGGTTGCTTAAGACAGCTTTTACTGTACTATCTTTATTAGCCTCTGTGCCTCAGTTTCTGCAGGTGGTAAGTGACTTGCTCAAGGTAACACATGAAGTCAGTGGCAAGTCTGGGAATAGAACAGATTTCAGCTCCCAGTCCTGTGCTTTAGCTACAGGCCCACCCTTCCTCCCTTTTGGGCGTGCCTTCGAGCTTGGGTAGAAAGATGCTAGCTCTGCTCTACCTAGCATGCTAAAAATAGATGTCACTGGGGCTAGCACAGGCAGTGGCATGGGGAGTCACCCAAGTCCATACACTCATGGGGCCTGGGTGGGTTTGTACTGAGGTGGCTAGCCTAAACCACTGCCAGTACTGCTCTGGCTACACTGCTATTTTTAGCGCATCAGCTCAGCAGAGCTAGCGCATCTATGTACCTGAATTGGGAAGCTGTGTAGCCATACCCTTTTAGTGACTCTGTGGAATACAAAGTAAGTGAATGTGTTTGTATTGAAAAGTAAACCAAGTGGCATGGAAGCATTTGCAAAGGGGGAGGCCAGGCAACTAAAAAGCATGTCTAGGGATAGAGGAGAACGTGAACAGTCTGCAGAGATACATGTGCAAGAAAGGGAGGTAGAGAAGATAAGAGGGGAAATAGAAATAAAGAAGAAAAGTAGAGGGATGATAAAACATCACATTAAGGACAGTAAATGTATGTATTCAATGTTTTTATTTTTCCCGTTAATAACTGACATATGGTTATAGTGATTGTGTGCAAGCGTGGAAGGTGTAGTACCCAAGGCAACCTTTTAACGTGGTCCACAATGGAAAAGCTTGAGAACCACTGGCCTATCAGATGATTGAACCAGTTAGAGGTGAAAAGCAGCATTATCTGGTTCCCTGTCTTTCAGTTTCTTTCAACACTATCTGAATATTAATTGAGAAAATAATGGAGTTAGGGTCAGACAAATGAGTTTGTTGTTTTTTTTTTTTAAATGACCCTTCAGAACAGATTTACTCCCTGTGTATACAGTTTAATCTGCTCCTTTTCTGACAGAAAAAATATTCTCTTGTGTTATGCCTGCAGAGTTACCAGAGCTCTGGGGAGGTTGAGCTGGGTTCCGTTCTCTCTTGCAGATTGTCAGTAGGATTGTTAATGAAGTTCTAGCTGCAGTTGATGAATGACTAGGAAGGAACAACACAGCTTCCTAGCTCTATTGGTGACAGCTTCTCAGGTCAGAACACCTGGTCACAGCTGAAGTTTACAGCCTCCGAATTTAAAAAATAAATATATACATCGTTTTACTTGTAACCTGGGTAAATTTAATCTACAAAAACTGATTCACTAAACTTGAAACCTACATTGCCATTTTTACAAAATAACTTTCTAGGGTGTAATCACACTTTAGCAAGACTTTGACAACTTAAATTGGCATATTCATAGTTTTATAGTTTGCAATAATGTTTTTCTTCCAAGAGACTCAAAGCACTGTACAAAAATCAAGCTTTGCAACACTATTGCAAAGGAGTAAACTGAGGTGTGGAAACAAAGTAAGATTCATATTGTTTCCATCAGTGCAGGAACACAATCCAGGAATCCTAAATTTCTAGTTCAATGCTCTAACCTTATGGTTCCCATACTGTGGTTCATGAAGCGTTCACTTCTGGTGTGTTGAAAACAGGATAGTCACATGGTTCTGGTCCTCTAGTTTCTAGCTGCTAAATTTTATGTCAACACTGCTTTTAAAAAAATTAAGAAAGTAGCCAATGTTACTATGCCAATGCCATGTCAGACATTGAAGCATTTGCCATAAGGATATTACTGATCACAGATGGAAGGAGGGAGATGGCTCACAGTCACAAGGATTTTAGGTGTCCACAAGCCACTCTCTTAGATGTGATCCATGCTATAAAAAATTGAGCCCCCACTCTAATCGCTACACCCCACTGCCTCTAGAGAATGCACCTTCAAGTATGGAGGACTTGCAAATTTTGCAAGGGATGGCTTTTAAAAGTGCTGTCTTGAAATAAAAGGTGAAGGAAAATATTATTGAATTAGCTGTAATGTGGATCTCTCCAAAGAACTGAATGTTTTTATTCTAAGTTGTATTCTAAGGGAACTAGATGCAGATCAAAAGGTTTGTTTTTATAGCTGCTGTATCTACACTTTCTCCATCATTGCTCCATCTCCATTTCTGCATAAGGCAAAGGTCTCCTCTCCATTCCTGTGGCTGCAGTTTTGGGGATGGAGCACCTGTGTGTGTGTGTGTGTGTGTGTGTGTGTGTGTGTGTGTTGTAGGGTGATGACATGTCCCAATTTTATAGGGACAGTCTTGATTTTTGGGTCCTTTTCTTATATAGGCTCCTGTTTATTTCCTCCCCCACCCACCCCCCCGGTCCTGATTTTTCACACTTGCTGTCTGGTCACCCTAGTGTGTTCTTCTCCTGCAGTGGCTAATTTTTAATAATTCTTTCTATCCAAATACTAAAGAAGCACAACACTGATCCACTTGTGGTTTCAAAAGTTCACTCTTAAGGGTGGCAATCTTGTGCTACAATTACAGGATATCGCTGAGTAGTATTTCAATGTTGATTTCATATTTGACACTACTACCTTTTCTGATAACCAAGTTAAACTTAAAGTGTTACTTTGGGGTCATGCTGTGATAAATATGGAAATTTAATGTAGAAAAATATTTAAATTAAGCTCATCCTTGATTTCTTAGAAATCGTACCACACATACAACCATACTCCGCCACTTGCAGAAGCTGCTACTGACTGCATTCTTTGTTTCCTGAGATGCTGTTATACAGCAAGGTCCAGCATCTCTTAAGTTTTGTGTTCTAAAATTATTTTTAAAAACCCTTCCACTGCCCCCGGCACATCTACACACTGATAACGTGGCAGTTGCAACCTTCTCCTGGCAGCGCAAAACCTGACTGGTCGGATAATACCCAGGTTGCCATATTCCACAGCGAATTGAGTTTAAGGCCATGTCTGTGCTATGGGTGCTCTAGCTGCCCAGCTATGGTGCAGTAGCTATGCCACTGTAGCACCAGTGTAGATACTTCCTGCGTCAGTGGAAGGGGTCTTTCCGTCTTAGGAACTCCCGCACCCTGAGGAATGGTAGCTAGGATGATGGCATCATTCTTCTATCAACCTTGCTGGGTCTGCACCAGGGGTTAGGTCGGCATAACTTCAGCATTCAGAATTTTTAAATTCTTTTAATAAACTGTTAACATAGACAATGGCATTTGATTTTAAATGATTTGTTAAAATAATCGCTTTGTAATAGCTTGTGGGAATGTCTTAATGTCTCTTAAAAATCCAACACTTTCACCAAGAAGCAGTGGCTGATTTTTCTTTTATATGCAGCCTTTGTGCTATATTTCATGCTCTGTTGCTAGCTCTGAAGCAGGAGCTGACACTATGGTTGATAAACTTGCATAAACAAGGAAATAAGCTCCATTTTTAGGGCTTAGAAACTCACTTCTGTGCGCTCAACAGTAATGATTCTCTGCTTTTGTGGGAAGACTGAGTCCTGCTGATAAGTGATGTGTTGCTCCCCTTTCTCCATGTTGCCCTTGGTAGAAACCAGGGAAGAAAGAAATAATTACTAGAGGACTCCCTCCTTACCTGTGTGGCTGCAGGGACGATTAGTCAGGAACTCCTACCAGGAGAGCAGTGGCAATAACACCCTCATCTAGGAGAGAAAGGGAGGGGGTAGCTCTAAATTTCAGGCACCTACTTGTTAAAGCAGCTATTAAAGGTGCCAAATGGACATCTCAGTAGGGTATTGCTTCTGGGCCACATTGGAAGTCCCAGCTTTGGTGTCTGCATTGACTGATTAAACAAAATGTTTAGCCTTGATGCTGTTGCTATCTGGATCTTTATAGCTGTTTGCTTAATGCAAATAATTAGTAATAAGCTGTTTTTATTTTCAGCTTCTGAGAGCATATTCATCAATAGAAAATACTTAAAGGTAATTTCAAAGCAAGTACTTCAGTATGTTATGTGAAATGTCTAACATGTCTCCTTAGTATCTTGCAAACAATCATACCTAAAGTCTGTTCTCTGACTATAATGTTAGCTATATTACCCTGCAGGAGTTGGATGTTTTCCTGTTGACAAGGGCTCTCAGGCAGATGTCTTTGAATGAAGTATTAAACTGAGCGGATTTTTCAAAGTTATGAACGTTCTTAGAAAATTGTGTGAAATCTTTGGAGAAAATGCAAAAGACATTGCAAGTATACTATGTAATATAGCAACCAGACCAACTAGTTGGGTTGGCTTGCCTCCTTGGGAGGAATCTCCAAGGAGCTAGTTAGTCTGGATGCTTTCAGGTATGGTATTTAGGGTGTAAGTATGGTTAACCTTTCACAGATGAAACCTTGCTTTTTAGCCATGAGGAAATTCACCCTTAACACATCTAAGTAGAATCAGGAGGACAACTGCAAAACCATTTAGAGAATTGCTTAAGACTAGACTGTTTCTTTGGGGAAGAGCCAGATTGCCTTTTTTTAAAGGTTCTTAGAGTCTTTAGAGCTCTTTGTTTTGGGACTAATCCTGAGAATAAGAGTAATGTTTCAAGCTTTCTACATATGTGTGACCTGCACCTCAGGTGTCTGTCTAATGGATGCCCCCTTTCAAAATAAGATGTACCATTTTAAGAGGGATGATGGCACAATCCCCATTAACCTCAAGGCATGGGATACTGGTGTTGCTCAAGTGAGAGGGTTCCATGTTTATCGATATCTGTTGTCTAAGGAGAGAAATCCAAGATATTGGACATGGTAAATGCTGAAGACACCAGACTGATGGTGCGTGTAAGATCAGTTATTCTAACTGAGCACTTGTTGTGACCTAGAGTTAATATTGCGTACACTTCTGTTAGAATACACTGTTTTTTGGAGTTCATAAATGCTGGGCTGAAATTTGTGGGAGTCTGAGTAAACATGTTTCAGAAGTTTGTGCACACGGAGGTGGTGTACATGGCTGGCTGGCTGAGTACAGGGCCTCTGGGTTCTCGTGCTTGGGCTGACTCGGAGCATCTGGAGGATCTGTAAAGTTCCTGCAGTGCACAGAAGATGGGCTGCTGACAGGACTCACTGGTAGCATCTATGCCAAAAGGTTCAGATTGTGGAATTGACATACTGGTTCTTTTGTGGGCGAAGCTTCATATACTTTCTCTCCTACTTTGTTTAAAAAAAAATCTATTAAACTAAAAAACGATTAAGATTGCATAGTTAAACAGTCAAGGGAAATCCCAAAGTTAAGGTTGTGCGCACAGCCTTAATGTTGTCCCTTTATGCATGTCTGATGTTAGTTTTTAATTACATGATCACTTTTTAAAAATGCCATATTGTATTTCTGCAATCTTAGGCGTGTCACATTTTGTAATATTGTATTCTAGTCAGTTGTTTATATGAAATATACACATAAATGTACTTCCTCGCTTGTGTTTTAGATTAAATATAATTTAGGTACCGGTATGGCACCCTCACTGTACTATCTAATACTGAAAATTTGCTGCCTTGTAGAGGCAGACTAAAATTCAAAGCTAAGAAGATCCTCCTCCCAGTCAGTTTGCCCCAAATTGCATCAGAGAAAAACTGAGCTCAAGTTAAAAAGAAAAGGCTGCTACTAAATTTGTTTAAAAAAAAAAACGTAGAGAAAAAAACATTCTATCTAATTCTGTCAAACGTTTCCTGGATAATTATTGCAGTGAAAACACTGCAGGTCTAAAGAATAAGAAATCACAAGATGCTACAGAGATATATTTGAGATTGTAGAAAAAATAACTTAATGAGAAACAGTATGTGATTATGTACTGTAATTAGATTGTGTTCATAATCCTTGTGTTTATGTATTATGACAATTTTAATTTTGGTATTTCTTGACTTTCACCTGCTTAACCAGGCAGGCTTTAACTTCTTATGGACATGTTTTTTTTGTTTTTACTGGAATTTACTTTTTATGCACAGAGGGTTATAGTCAGCATTATGTAAAACACATACCCCCTCCTGTTTTGCTACTGAGGAGGTGGTGGTGGTGACTTGCTAATAAAACTAGACTTGGGGCTCTCTTCCTTAAACATATTGTAGTTCCACAAATTATCCATGTAAAAGTAAGCAGTCTGGTATTTGCTCTTACTATTTTTTTCCTTCTACGAGAAGTTGTTATCCATACAGACTCCCTTGAGGAGAGATTGGAAGAGGCAGTAAAGACATATGAGGTGGCAGCTTGCCAACTTAGCTGCTATTCGTTACAGTCAAGAATATTGGCTGAGTGAGGTTCAGTCAGAAGAACTGCCCTTGTTTGTATTTGAATTAAAAAACAAACTTGCAGTGCCATTTAGTTTCACATTTTAGTTGATGTACCTCAATTCTCCAGTTTGTATGAGATTTTTTGAAGTAACCAGAAAGGATCCTAGGGTTCTGTTTCTTTCGGCCGGTCTACAAATTTAACCTGATGCTTTTCTAGCATTTTGATGTGGAAAAGGTTTTACTCAGGCATGAATAAGGGTGAAGTAGTCACGGCCTCTTTTCCTGCTCTGTCCAGGAAACCCAAGTAGCGGAATTTTTTTTCACATCTGGCAATGGTGATGCATTTTTTAAGTCAGAACAGCCTTTCACTGACTTAAAAGTCAACAAGAGCAGACTTAGTTCTACCTATTTTACTGTTGTATGTTCTGACTTGGAATCAACATCTTCGCCTTTCACTCAGGCCAATTTTAGAATCCTTTTTTAAACACAGCTCAGTTTTTGTTTGTGTCTGTTAGGTGGTTTTCTTCCCTTATTGATAGTTTTAGTAATGTAAATCCTTCATACAGGAGCCACACTCTCATCTGTGGTCATCTGAAGAAATTCTAATCCTAGGTAATGTATTTTCACTGCAAGATGCTGTGATACAACTATATTTTGTGACCTTTTAATGCCTATTTGGAAACTATCCATTTAATGACAATTATTTACATATTTAGTTCAAAGTTCATTTAAGCAGCCTAATTTGTAGCATGTCTTTAATCAAAGTTTTTAACATTTTCTAAGAATGAGCTCAGTGCTTATACTGGAAAGCTTGTGTGTATTTATGTATATATATAAAATACAAAATTGCAAGGGGCAGGAAAAGGTTCTCCATTTCCTCCCTCACACGGTAAACACACATACATTTATTGGGTGGGGGAGGAAAAGGGGAACCTTCCTGCCTCATGCAAATCCAATTGCTAAAATTAATTTTTGAAATAGTCTCCCTAGACCAGAGTACCCAAACTTTGCTTAATTGAGGGTTACACTGGCAACTAGCCATACCTAATTTGTATTAAAAGAACTAGATTGCAGTTTGCTAACCATTAATTTGAGTGAAACAGCCTAGGATGGAGCCTGTAGGTCCCAGCCTACTATGTTGTGTCTTGGTCTAAATAACAAGGCCAGTTAAGTCATGATGGAACTTTGCAGGTTGGGACTCATCATCTTCCTGGGCCATATCTCTATTGGATAAGGGCTTCAGAGAGGGCCTTGTTATACAAATGTATGATGTCTTAGTGGAAGTTGTATAATAACTTGGCTTGATTTGGGCATTTGCTTTGTCCTGAATTTGTATTCTGTAAACACAGGGAGGTGGCTGTCAGCTTGCTCTCAAGAGGAAGCCAAGGTGAAAGCCATTCTTGCAAGAATTAAAAGCTTGTTAAAAGGTCTCTTTAAAGACCTTGAGGCTATTAAGTGGCAGATGTGCTTTGCAAGGGGCTTGTCTGCTTAACATGTTAAATTATCCGCTTGGTGCAAGTTTAAGAACCAAACTAAAATCTTAAGATATCTGAAAATATAGATGACTGTAAAACCACTGAAGATATGGAGTAATCATCTGCACTTCTAGCTTCAGGAAATGCTGTCTGATCTGTAACCTGTAGGCTGGCTGATGTCATTGTCTGATTACTAGATAGATTGTACTTTGTACTTGCAGAGTTGCTACAACAGAATCTACAGGGACACATTCAGGCAATTAGTTGTACTTTTACTTACAAATACCTTTTAGGGGAAAATGTTCAGAGACAGACACAGCTTCTACTGTTGCAGTGACCGAAGTAGCTAACATTTCTTCATGCCATGAAGGATCTGCATCCTGTTTTTCTTTTTTTGCATATGGACAACTCTCTTTTAAGTTCCTGATCTCTTCATATGTAAAATAGAGGTTATGAAAAATAGTCTCTTTGGAATGAATTTGTCAGATGTCCAAGGTGTCTGTATCTTGCTCTTTCTCAGTCAGTTGTTGGTATTCGGCATGTATTCTCATTAAAGATTAATGTATACTGTTGAATAGGATGAATATAAATGTAACCTTTTTGCACTTGACTGATGCACTCTACAGCCTCAACATTCACAGAACTGTTTGTCATTCAGAAGGGACATTGTCCTCTTGTTTGCAGAGTTTACACTGGGAAGGAAGGCAAAGAAGAGGGGATATTAGCTAAGGCATGTTTCAAGACTATCAAATGGAGTTCCCTTGTGATGCGAGAAGAGATGGGAAGGCAAATTGTTTCCAGGACAATTGTTTCAAATAGGTAAAAGCAGCCCTCCTGTTTGGGCTACTTTAAGCAGCCTGATTTTGGTTGCCATTTACTTTTTTCCTTATCCTAGACAAAATATCAAAATAAAGTGAATAGATGGAGAAGGAATGTTTTTAGAGAGTGGAATACTGGGAATATTTCCTCTTAAAACTTGAATAAACAGGCCGCCTCTGAGTAAGTGGTAATTCTGAGAATATATTTAAATATAAGTAACAGTGCAAAGGTCTATATCAGGGGTAGGCAACCTATGGCATGCGTGCTGAAGGCGGCACGCGAGCTGATTTTCAGTGGCACTCACACTGCCCGTCTGGGTCCTAGCCACAGGTCCGGGGGGCTCTGCATTTTAATTTAATTTTAAATGACGCTTCTTAAACATTTAAAAACCCTCATTTACTTTACATACAATAGTTTAGTTATATATTATAGACTTACAGAAAGAGACCTTCTAAAAATGTTCAGATGTATTACTGGCACGCAAAACCTTAAATTAGAGTGAATATATGAAGACTCGGCACAGCACTTCTGAAAGTTTGCCGACCCCTCGTCTATATTAATGTTAAGGCAGGGAACATGTGACTAGTTATCTCTATGGAACCTAATTACGTCAAATATTTTGGAGGTGGGTGAGAAATATTTGAATCCCTCGTTGATATTAAAACGTTTTTCAGTAGTGGACATGACTTATACAGTACAAGTGGCTGCAGTATTGTATGACTGTCAGCTCTGTTTTTCCCCTCCAACATTAACTGAGTGTTAAGGTTGCATGCTTTAAAGTCAGGAAATGAGAAAATTACGGTTATCAATAGTGTTAACTCACCCACATTTCACAAGCTATTTGTAGTGAGTTAAAGTACAGTGACTTGACATTTCTTGTGCAGCTCTCTATGAAAGTGTACATATTTCTATAAGCTGTTTTGAAGCAGACCATAAAAAGCATTATAGATGTGGCATACGTTCACCCTGTGAATTTGATGTAAAACTACATATTTAAAATATCCTTTCACAGTTATTAATCTAAGAATGTAGTAAGCTATTTATTACCATGGTGTCCAAAAGATTTTTCATCAGAGTTCCTCTTAGAGCTTTTGCAGTTCTCTCTTTTGATAAAGAAATCAGTCTCCAGTCCATTTTCTTTCTGGTTCCCAGGCACAAACCTGGTTCAATATTTTGGTTCAAACCCTGGAAGGCAATACTTAAATTCTGAACCATTTTTATTGAAGCATTTTCATGAAATGAAACAAATCCATTACCAGATTCTGTAAACTTTCAAACATACTAAATTTATGATCTAGGTAACAGAGTAGACGTTAGTGAAAAGTAGGCCTGGTTTACATTAGGAATTTATTTTAATATAGCTATGTCTCCTAAGAGTTTGAAAAACACCACAGCCTTGAGAGAGGTAGCTATACTGACCTAACCCTCCTGGGCATAGGAGAAACCCTTTCATGGGTGTAAGTAATGTCTACACTGAAGTGCTACAGTGGCGCACCTGCAGTGCTGTAGCATTTTAAGTGTAGATATATCCAGATTGTTTCCCCCTCTAAATTACCAAATAAGGGTTGCATAATGGTGCTTCCTCAATGACAACTGCAACATCAGTGAAACAGATGATCACAGTTCTGTGTGCTGCTTCTTAGCCTCTCAAGTGGTATGGTAATGGAGGAACAAAACAGCTGTGATCCTCCACAGATTGTGCTGAGTGAGGCCTTCTTTACACAGGCTGCAGCAGGATGGGTGGAAGTGAGTAGGGACTGACCCTAGGGGGGAGAGGCAAACAGAAGAGGGCTAATCTCCAAAAGGCAGGAGACTACCATGTTGCCTGTGGAAGGATGTGATTAATGAGGGAGAAGGTATGAAAATAAAAGGAGAGTGGCAGTGTAAAATGGTGAGAGGGAAACGACTCTGACAGAAAAACCAAAAGGGGAGAAAAATAAAATTAAGAGGGAAATTCAACCTTTCAGCTGCACTGCGAACCAGCAGTGCTGAAAAGTGAATGCAGGTCTGTCTCATCTTACGTGGGGGTTCCGTTCCATGGTTAGTGTGTAAAGCAGAAACCAGTATAGTCAAAATTACGTTGAGTTCAATGGCAGGTGGAATTGCCCGCACTACAGGTACAGTATTAAAATTGTTGTTTTTCTTTTTTTGTTTTTTTGGTTTTTGCTGACCACATAAAGCTGAAATCGCTCATGTTAAATGCGCGTAAGATGTGACAGACCTGTATTCCTCTAAAACGCTGCTTTCTCTTCCTATCAGTTATAGCTAAAATGTGCGTGTGGGGAGCTCCACTGCTGTGTCCATCTCCCATAAGTAGGCACATATTTAACCACTTGGGTTTTGCCACTCATCGCACGCAACTGACATAAACACAGTGTAGAACTGATAAATGAAATTGTTTTCAATTGTTCACTTTATTAATGTAACTTCTGTTCACCATTCACTACGCTTGCCTATACTGTAACTTCTGTTCCATATTGTAATTCAACCCCCATTTTAAAACACTCACTACATTTTGTAAAAGCTTCCTCCAACCTTCATTTTTGCAAACCCTGCTGTAAGCTTATTAGTTTAGTTTAGATGTGTGAATGAGGTATGTATGAATGATGGAATCAACCTCCAGCCCCAGCCTGTCCTGATGAGATTAAGTTCAAATACCAACGGCTGAAGACCTAGACAACAGCCCTAAACAAAGTAAGAAGCATCCACCCTAAAAAGAAAAGGACAACAGAACAACAGAAGGAAGATCAAAGCCAGGTCCAAGGCTGAAAGTCACGCCTGCAATTGATGGGTAATCAATCTAAACCCAGAGGCAGCGTGACACAGCAAGACCTATAGACTTTGAATCCAAACTAAAAGCCTATGAAAAAGAAGGGTGAGATGAGAGACTCTGGGTAACATTCTGCTGCCAACATGGAAGAACATCGGTGCCTGCCCAACAGAGATCCAGCTCAGCCTTGTGCCCAGCTTTCCTGGCCAGTTAGCTGCCACAAGCTACGAACCCAAGCTGCAAGCCATGAACTTAAGGTATCTTCAGGACTGGTAACTATGCAGCAGCTGCAGAACACCTGATGAATGTGTGTGTGTAGGTATTAAGTATAATGTGTGTGTGTGTGTGTGTGTGTACAGGTATTAGGTATAATGTGTGTATATAAGAATAAAGATATTAGTTATTAGTCATAAATTGTTATCATAATAAATGTGGCATCTTTGCCTTGTCCCCTTTAATAAGGTCCTGCTGGTTTTTACTGGTCTAATATAATTGGTACAACAGGAGGATCATTACATCACTGAAGGTGAAGTTGGGCTTTGATATATGTAAAATACCTTTGCCCTCTGGGGGGGAACGTTTTGCTTCCTCTTGGTATTTGCCCCCAATATCAATTTAGCAATTGGAAGCAGTGGAAAGTCAGTGGTCAATGACTCCTGCGCTTTTATGGGTCAAAGCAATAAAGGAAAACCAGGTCTTTTATCTTTACGTTTATTTGCCACCATGATGTTTTTAAAGGACCTATTAATGTGTACAGTGCAATACTCATTGAAGGAATATTTGTCAGTTTCACTATGGTCTGTCTTGCTCTGCAGGGAAACCTGGGATGAGAATCTCTCCGTGCTTAGGTCAGTTAATTACTCAGTACAGACTCCTTTTTGCTTGTAGGTCTGACTAGAGCACCATCTAAACTCTGCATCTTAAAATATGTTCCTATGTGACAGAATTCACTGAGCAGTGGGCAAAACTCAGATGGAAAATAGTAAAAACAAAGAAGCTGTCTACTTGGTATTTCCATATTTACCTACTGGTCCATGGCTCCAGCTGACATC
The DNA here is from genome assembly GCF_007399415.2 of Gopherus evgoodei. Classification (NCBI taxonomy): domain Eukaryota; kingdom Metazoa; phylum Chordata; order Testudines; family Testudinidae; genus Gopherus; species Gopherus evgoodei. The sequence continues at coordinate 40,427,950 of NC_044333.1, read as the reverse complement.
TAATATAAAATCGTTTAAGTCTTGCCTCAAATTAAATAATGTATCGCTAATTTTAAGTTCTGTTTTTAAAAATTCTCTATTAGATAGGACGCTACTGAACTGAATTATTGAACTGATTGCTCTGCCTCCTCTGCTTCTGGAGGCCTCTACTGTCTGAGTGCCTTGGGACTCCATTTTTTGTCACTCCACTGCTCTTCGCAGTCCTGTGGTTTCAGCTATCACCTCTACACTGATTTCCAAATCTGCTTCACTCTGTCTCTGTCCGTTGCCCAGCTCCTGTTTCTCAGAGTCTTCCCCCTCAGTATTTCTGCACCCATCTTGAGTTCAATGTTTAAACCTATGAGAATCTTCCTTGCTTGTGGCCATAAACCCATCAGTCTTGTCACCCCCAGAAGGGGGAAGCCACACCTAAGAGCTTGCTTCCTTCCTTCTTTAATTTGCCTGGGGTGGTAATTGTGGTGTTTGGTTTTTTTTTTAATGAGTTTGTGAGGATTTTTGAGAGGGGTTGCATCTCTGTGTGTTGAATTTCTTTTCCCTTTTTCTTTCTCTCATTTAACAAAGAGGTTTGTTTTATCTTTAGGATTTAAGAACCCTGGATTGGGGAGAGATTTTCATTGATTATTCTGCGTATTAGGGCAGTCAGTATAGGTTCAGCAAAGTTTTTTCTTCTCCTTCAAAAAAACCCAAAACCTTATTATAGTTGTTCCTTCTTTCTGTGTTTCCTCCTTTGTTACTTTATTGGTTAGTATGGGTCCATGGAGGAAACATTTTCTTGAAGTCCTCCCACTAAGGGGGCTAATAGACCCATTTATTAGACCAACAATTAATGGAGTTAAGCGCAAGGGTCCCGGATATAGGTGTTACCTTCCTGTCACATTGATATAACTTACTCCACTTATCTTAGTTCACTTACGTTGCATCTGCACGAAGAATTTTAGGAAAATCTAGTTCTAGTAGTGGTGGAAGCTGAAATGTGGACTGACCACTGGCATTTTTACCACTGTCGTCAAACTGTGCTTAAAACAGGTCTCATTACACAATGGTTAAAAAGCTCTACACTCCGTCTCCCACCATGGTTAGCACCAGTGGTGCACCACCAGCATTAAAACAACAAGATGATTTCTCTAAAACGTTGTGTGGATATGATCTTGATTTGTGCTGGTGACAGGGTTATATTAAATACCTGGTATAATTTGATTGAAAACTGTGCAAATGAACTTCATACATTACAAGAATCTGTAGGATTGTTCAAGGTTCTTTTAAAAAAATAAGACTAAATTAAAATGTATCTGCAGAGTGGTAAGATCCTCTCCAATGCAATAATTCAAGATAACGTAGCTACGTGTTGATGATTGGAAGCTCTGAAAAATAATTTGAGAGCCACCAACCCTCGTATATTAGGTGTAAAGGATGGGTCTGAAGGAAATCATCCTTTTATTGCCCATTAGAAGAAATAGGCTGCTTTTGGACAATTAAAAAGCTTTTTGTTTGCCATCAAATAGAGCTCAATGAGGCAAGGGGAAATCAGCATATAGTGTTTAGTCAAACCTTTACAATTGTGTTTAGTTTGTAAACAAGTGTTAATTCTGAAACAGATGAAGACTTCAGATTTAAGTTAGGAGGGAAAGTCTCGTACCAAAGAAGAGTTTGTAAAAATTGATGATGGAACAGTTTTTTCTCTTGTCAAATTGAAGGTGATGCTGGAGGACAAGCAATATATTTTTACTGATTGCATTAAGGCAAGAAATTTTTGCTTCCAAACCAGTTCATCTAGTATTGGTATAACTAACTGATGGGTTTTACAGGGAGTTAAAAGTAACTAAGAACTTAGAGGCTTTTGCATGGAATTTTATAAGGTTTAAGAATATTATGAATACCAGAATTTGTTGCCAAGAGCAGATATCTGGTTTTCTGTGAAATGCAGTGCCAAAACCTCTGCTCATTGTAGTCACTCTTCGAGAAAAATGTCAAAAAGATAACATAGCATATGTATCAGTTTCGTGATATACTGTTATGTGGTCTTATGATCAAAATTTACAAAAAAAAATTAAACTAAGAACTAAGCCTGATTTCCCAAATCCTGTCCTTCCCTTCTTTAACAGGTCACTGATTCAGAGCAATCTGGATCACTTGGTAGACAAGGCGCAAGCAAACAGTATGCGTTTTAATAAGATAAATATAAATGTGTATATCTAGGAACAAAGAGTGTAGTCCATAGTTACAGGATGGAGGACTCTGTCCTGGTGTTCACAGTTCAAGAAGGATGTTGATAAATTGGAGAGGGTTCAGAGAAGAGCCATGAGAATGATTAAAGGATTAGAAAACTTGCCTTATAGTGATAGACTCAAAGAGCTCAATCTCTTTATCCTTAAAGACAAGGTTCAGGGGTGGCTTGAGTACAGGCTGTAAGAATCTATATGGGGAACAAATATTTAGTAATGGGCACTTCAGTCTAGCAGAGAAGTGTATAACAATCCAGTGACTAGAAACTGAAGCTAGACAGTAGACAAATTCAGACCGGAAATAAGGTGTACATTTTTAATAGTGAGGGCATTTAACCTTTGGAACAATTTACCAAGGGTCATGGTGGATTCTTCATCACTGACTGTTTTTAAATTGAGACTGGATATTTTTCTAAGAGATCTGCTCTAGGAGTTTTTTGGGGGGAAGTTTTATGACCTGTGTTATACAGGCGGTCAGATTAGATGATTGCAGTGGTTCCTTCTGGCCTTGGAATCTATGAACAACTTTAACAATCATCTAGACTTGCAAATTTGAGATCTAGACTATTCCTCTTTCTCCTCCCACATTCCAGATGTTTGCTAAACCTTAGCACTTTTTATTCGTCTGGTGTAGGAGGTGTCATCTCTACTTCACTAACCTCTTTCCGTCTGATCTCTCTGCCCCTCACCACTGTCATCTTTATAAATACCACCTCCAAGGTCATCTTTGAAAATCTCTCTCCATAAATCTTCACTAGCTTCCACTGTCCTTCAGCACTAAACTCAAGCTCAGTCCTTTTCAAGACTCTGCCTGACACAACACCCTGCTACATCCTTGCCCTAATTACATTGCGCATTGCCTCCCGGTTCTCCCACACTGCTCTGGCTTCTCTTCCTAACCTGCTCCTTTGTTGGGTTGACCCACACATGTGATATGAGAGGCGACAATGTCCTTAATGCTTTGCGTATCCTCCAAGTTCTTGTAAACCTAGTGCCCTCCTTTTCCTTTTGGATAAGTCTGCACTCACCCATTTCATGAAGCATCTCAGCTACTAATAACATACCCCACACTGTTGCATGTTGTAAAAACTCTTGTGCAAAGTTCCTTGGTGAAAGATTGTGCAGAACAATGTACCTATTGTACAGCATCACATATATCCTACACATATTTATAGCCAAGCACTGTTTATTTCGTCTCTACCTGAATGCATGTGAAAGGGGACTTTCAGGGGCTGTTGAAAATTAAGAACTGTATATTGCAACTTGGAGTCCCAGCTTTCCCCCAGCATTTAGCATAATTGTCTTCTACCACTGGGACTTTTGCTGATAAGTATTTTAAAAAATTGCAACTTCCATTGGTCCATTCATAGTTAATGGTGGTGCTGAAACAAACAGGTGTTTCTAAAAGCCAATTTAAAAATTAAGACACATTCTTATAGAGTAGTACTTTAGCTATCAGTTATAATAAGCTGTACTTTTCACTTACATAATACCCTCCAACCCATAGTGTGCAAGTACGTCACAAATATTAATCCTTATAATACCTGGGAGGTAGGTTTTATAACATCACTGCAGTTTTCCTGTAAGGGTGTGTCCTTGCATGTTCCTTGCACAACACTTAATTCGAAACATGAGTCAGCCCTCCACAAGCATCTTAAAATGCATCAACTAAATTTATAAATCTTGGGGAAAACTGGGACTAGCTGCTGTAGAGGAATTGTGATGTGATTTGATTTTAATCTCTTGGTGGTTGTTTAAAATCCAGCCCTTGTTGCTGGTCATCTGACTCATCAGTTTTGTGTATCGGTGATGAAAATTTCACTCGCCTGGGGCATGTGAGAATTTTTCCTGGATGAGTACCACATCAACTTCTTGCTCAATGAAGCTTTATTTAAAAAAAAAAATAAATTCTGAGTTACTACTCTTTATGGTTGTAAAGGTAACCTTCCAAAAGCGAGTAGTGTTAATCAACACAGTGCTCTCTTCCTGAAATCTGCAGACTGCTACTGTGTAAGTGCAGCTGCTGCTTCGAGCTTTACCAAGATCCAGCTGCTATTCAGAACCCTGCAGATGGTAGTGAAGCTGACAAGAATATGGTCAGTTTTTACAACGCTGCATCTTGGGAAAGCTGTGATCAGCAGTGGTAGAAAGAGGCACTGAAGCAATTGATTGTGGGAGAGCACTCAAATGGAGCTTGTTTGGGCATGTCTACCTATGTGAGGAAATGGCCTATAATTGCCCCAGGTGCAGATCACAAGCTGTAGCAATGGTGGAGGCTGTATTGCAGGGAGAGCTCAGAAATTTGCCAGTCTAACCTAGGCTAGATGATGTCGTGGCAAAAACACCTGAGCCCTGTCTACACTACAGCCTGTGGTGCTGCTTTGATGATAAATTTATGGGTTCTGACTTTTCTACATAGGCCTAGCACGGGAGGAGCACCTACCTCCACTTCTTACTCTTGCAGCAGCCGAGGGTATGTCTACACTAGAAACCTATATTAGGTTGACTTGCAGCCACCACAGTAATTACTGTGGTTGTGCATGTCCATACTGTCCTTCTTGGTTGGTGATGAGAGTCCTCACCAGAAGCACTTCTACCCACTTAAGAGAGGCAGTGTTGGGGAGCTGAGAGCCCAGTCTCAGCTCTGCTGGCTGCATCCTGCCAGGAGCCCAGCTGCCCACAGGGAGCTAGGGGGAAACTGTCCAGGGCTTCTCATCCTCAGGGAACCTTGAAATTGACACGGCTGAGTGGGGGTGGTAGGCATGCAGTGTGTGTAGACACTGCATTGGCGTAACTGCGCTGACATAAGCCCTACACTGCTCATGGAGCTGGCGTTGTCATCGATGTAGCAGGGGACTTACATTGGTGGAAGGAAACTGTAGTGTTAGACACTGGCATAATTAGGTCGACATAAGCTGATTTATGTCCACCTAACTGTGTAGTGTAGAGCAGCTCCAAGTCTGTCTAGCAGTCAGAAGGATCTTAAATTGATCAGATAACTACTTTCCTACTAGTAGCCACAGTAAATGTTTATATTATAGCAGCACCCTAAGGTCTCAATAGGGATTGGGACCTTTATTCTGGGTATTGTACTAACAGAGATAATCCTTGCATTGAAAATCTTACAGTCTAAAGATAATAGATGAGAAGTAGAGAAGGTAGATATCTCATACAAGCAAATGAGTATGATGGAGAATTGACAGCTTTGGCTATATCTACATTACTGCGGTAAGTCAACCTATGCTACGCAACTCTAGCTATGTGAATAACATAGCTGGAGTCGATGTACCTTACGTCGAGTTACCGCGGGATCTACACTGTGGGAGATAGATGGGAGACAATCTCCCATCAACTTACCATACTCGTCTCGTTGGGTAGAGTACAGGGGTTGACGAGAGAACGATCTGCTGTCATTTTGATGAGTTTTTACTAGACCCGCTAAATCAACCACTGGTGGATTGATCTCAGTGTGTCGATCCCTGTGCTAGTGTAGACCTGCACTTTGTTAGTTACATGTGTTCTTTTCTTTTTGGGTGAGTTACAGGAAGAGTAGGAAAAGGAATAGGCACAACTTGTTACCTGTCTAGCCATGATCAGCAGGTGGAGTTTATAGGGATCATAGCAGAGGTGAGGGTAAAGGAGTTTGAAAGGAAAGGTAGTGGCCATTGGGATTTCGTTCGTGTTCTGCACATTCATAAGGGGCAGTGTGATAGAAAAGTCAGAGGTATTTAAGGGAGACACTGACTGGTAGGGAGTTAAGGCAGGAAGTGGGGCAGAAGAAAGGTGTGGTTACAAAAGTCATTAGGTGACTCATTCAGCAAGGTAGTATTAAGGGGAGAGGGCGGGAGAGTTAAGTTATGATGGGCCTTAAAGACAGGTGAGAAGCCTGTGCTTGATATGGAGGTGGAGCTGGTGGAGGGACTTGGGGTTAATGTGATCAGAGATACAAGCATCTCCTAGTCAGATTGATACAACAGATGGAGCCTCAATAAAGAGTTCAGGAAAAACATCTTGGTAGGAATCCTAGAATCTTCATTCCCAGAGCTCCTGTGGTGTGGTGGGGAGAACGCTTGGTTTCTCACCTTGGTATTGCCATGGACGTTGGTGCCCTCAATGTTTGTATCCCCGTGTGGCTAGTAGATTTCATCCTCTGTGTATGTTAAGTGTGTGGTCTGATTTCCAAACCCAGTGTGTGGGAAGGGAGCGAGAGAAGAGATTGATGGGTCAAGTTAGAAGAGAGAAGAGTACACTATAGGGAGATTTATGTATGTGTGTGTTTATATTCGCAGGGCAGGGAAAGAGAATACACCAGTAAGGGAGAAGATAGAGAATGCTATTTAGGAAGGATAGAGTGGGTGGATAAAGGAAGAAACACTGAAGACAGTGCAAGAAAACACAACATGATTCTTATAAGAGAGATGAGAAAACTGGAGTGAAGCCAGGAAAGAAAGGAAGGCCTGACCCAAAAAAGAGGTAGCAAATAGGGCCAGTACTTGTCAGCTGATTTGACAAATACTTTTGTTGTGTTCAGCTAGTTCTGTAGGCCAGATATTTCAGGAATACATTTAATAAAATAAATTATTCAATTAATTTTTACCAGTATTTAACCTTTTTCTGTTGTCTGACTAGTTACAAGTTCAGATTTTTAAAAGGACCATTTAGATATACCGTTGTCAGCAGTATACAAGTGGTGTTAACTTGAACTGCAGACAGCTATCTATGGCTGTGGGGAAGCCTGGTGGCAAAATATACTTCACTCTGGCTGGTAGGCCGCCTCAGTGGTAGTAAGTGCGGGCAAACCTTTTCAAGCCTGTCTATGTGAAATCACTTGATTTGGTCTCTTTACAGATCCTAATGGACAGCGATCCGTGTCAAAAATACCATGGTCATAGTAAACGCCTGTCAGCATCAGCAAAAAGGCCGAGGACTCAGATGAGCATGAAGTCTAAATTCCCTGTTATCCCTGGAGGAGTGGTACATTGACCTTTAACTAGTGTTGTATCTTAGTTCGAAGGAAATAGTGCTGAGGACAGGGGAGCCTTTATCTAGCCTGGTTTAATGTTTGAGGATTGAGGTACTCTCAGAGAAGAGAAACAAGCCTCCTGCTCAGCCAGGCATTGCATCCCGTTGGTTAGTAAAAATAGAAAGGCTTGTGATGTCAGTGTCGGTAGTTCTCATCTGGGTTTCCTGAGTAGCTCCAAAGCACAGCCCTGGCTCCCATGAATAAGGTCTGTTGGAGGACACATGGTGTGTTTCTGCTTTAACTCGGCACTTGCTTTCTTTTTCCTAGCGTGGCACAATTGTGACATTATTTTTTTGTCCTATGGGTGTGTATTCCCTGTTTTAACAAGCCTTTGTATTGATGTTTTCTGTAAAGGAGGGGTAGGCTCAGTCTGCGAATGAAAGTCATTGCTCTTCATGCTCAGTAGCCCCTTCTTAAATGTAAAAACATTTTAAAGGTAGCAAAAGACCTTATACTTGTGACTGAAGTAAAAATTGCATGTTAAAGCTTCCCACGATGAGGGGAAAATTAATACCAGTATTACAGGAGGGTAGGAAAAGGTTTATATTCTTTAACCCAAAATCATCTGAGTGGGTGTTTAAAAATCACATTTTATTAAGATAATTATTTCCCCAGGCTGTGTCCGTATATTTTTTTATCCTGAACTATTTTTCAGTCTTAAACCTCAGAAAATGGGGAGTTCATAATGAAGGCTTGAACATTTTCTGTGTTTTTAATGCTTTATCTTGCTTACAGTAGGTCAGGATAAGGCAGCTTGCAAAATTGTCATGAAAATTTATCAGCTGAAGCACAATATCTACTTGCCTGAATGTGCCAAGATGCTTAATAATGAAAATTGAATATTTTTACTTGACCCATAGAAAATAAAAATACTCATTATGTATGCTTGGCAAGTCAGTCAATTGACCAGTCAAATTGTCAGTTGACCACCTATATTACCATAGTCAAATATTGCCACATATTTAAGTAAGAATGCCCTGATGTAGGTGGCCGCCTACCTTTTTGACTGCATCATGGTGCATTTCATATTTTTTATAACCATTTAATTGTTTCTTTGCATTTTTCTGAGTTACTTCAACTCGGTTAAGTAACTTGTTTTTGTAATCAGGCGCACACATCCAAGGCTAAGCTTATTGGAGACAATAAAGTCTTACTCTTTTTTGTTAGAGCTTTAAAATATTTGACCATTTTTCACTGGTCAGTTGACCAGCTATTTTTGGATTGCCCAATGCTGTCACCATTGATGAGAGAAGGGTTTTGCAAGGCTGCTCTAAGAGATTGTATCAAGATATAAATATTGAAATAATAAATATAAAAGAATATCTATTGATGTTGTGTTTAAAAAAACAACCAACCCTGACATTTGAGGCTGGTGGCCCAAGTCTCTCAAAATTATTTTTAAGTTTGGAAGAATGAAAATTAGGAGAGCTATAATGGTTGAGGGCTGTTGAATAATGCAGAATTAATCTATTTTTTCCCATCTAAGGAATTTGAGTTGTATGTAGAATGTTATCTTTTATCTCAGCCATTGACTAGGATCTAGCAACCCTACTACATAGTGTGCATATTTTGAATAATGAGCTTGTGCTGCCCTGACTAAACACAGATCTAAACACCACCACCACATACTTTGGTCAGTCAGCTTGAAAATATACTTTCCTGTAAAATAGATAGTGTCCCAAGGTGGGTGAAGTTTTATCTTTCATTGGACCGAGCAACACAGAGCTCTTCTTCGCCTTTGTGAGCTGAATAAGAACTCTATAGCTTGAAAGGTTCTCTTTCAGCAACAGAAGTTGGTCCAGTAAACGATAGTTTCTCTCATATTGTGGGACCAATGTGGCTACGACACTGTGTAATAAACAATCATACACATTATATGTGCATAGGATGAATTACTTTGACCCACTCTTTCGTGTCCTGACTTTAGATCTTGTATCAGAAATCTCCCTTTTTGCTTTGTTTCCTGCTTGTTACCAACTTGGCAGTGATGCAGTTGATGATCAGACATCCAGGCACAGTATTTTAGATTTATAAATTTCCTTTGGTACTCATTGACCATGAGGTATTGCTGACCCAGGAGAGTGCTTATTTTCATCTCTGCTTAGTGTGAAGGTTGCAACCTTTCCTTTCAGATAAAGACCTCACTACGAGGGTTATCTAGGCTTTTCCCCCAAGATACTGGATTACTGCATTGTGCTCTGGGTGGCACGATACCTAAAGATCATTTAGAAATTTCCATTTAATACAGTGGTCAACTTGCTTAGCAGTTAGCCTGAAATGCATTACCTTGTGCTCAGAGGTCTCCACTGGCTGTCATTTTTTCCAGTTCCAATTCAGGGTGGCATTTTGACTCCAGAAGCCCCATAATAAGTTTGGGTCCAGTCGGTGCCACGTCTTGCCCATGGAAATTCAGAAAAGATGAGATGTTCATGCTTAGCAGTATTTGATTTAAGTAGGAAGGAGCTGGAGGCAAGGATTTTTCCCTGAGGGAGCCTGTGCTCAAACTTGCTGTGTCCTCTTAGTGAAACAGAGCTAGAGATATACTTTAGGTGTTTAAGATGCCTGTCTCTGTGGTAGCTAAGCACTGAATGGCAAGTAAGTACTGCACTGAGCATGCCAAAGAGCAGCCTGGATGTATTGTTCATCCTTTGAGTTGTTCTGCCTTGTACACTAATAAAAGTGGAAATAAGTAGTGGGGGGAGGGGAGAAGCAGCAGCAGAAAACACAAGCTGAGAAGTGGGGATCAAAAGGACAAACAGAAGCAGAAGGCAATGAAAGAAGCACAAAGACACAGCTGAGCAGGCAAAGCATTAGAATGATACGAGAGGGAAAACAGCCATTAGAAAAGTCAAAGAAACAATAGAAATAACTGTAACACATATTTAAAGCTTTCATTTCTGCTCAACAAAGCCAACATTCCACCAGTGTTTAACTCTCCACGTAAGCAATGACCTCAGCATATCTAGAAAGTTGATTTGCCCCTTGCCAGGGCACAGTCTACAAGCAGGCATTCTGAAAGATAAGAGCTGCCACCTTTGCTGTATATAGATCTACTGTGCCTGCGTTTCCTCTCGTATTTATACTGTAGCCAAATGCTCCTGAGCTTTATTCTTGGGGGCAGGGAAGGGTCTCTGAATTCCCCTCTGGATCCAGATGTGCTTCTGGTTGATGAGAGCTGAATTTGATAGGGCTTATGGAAGAGTGTGTACTTAAATCAGTGACATTTCCAGTATTGCATCCTATTTCCAAACATAATTATATTAAAAACTTAAGGCTTTACTAATGAAAGTATTTATTATAGCATATAGTTTACACTAGAATAACAGCTGGGAATATTTGTACAGAGCCAGCAGTGTGCAATGTGCTTTAGACAAGAGTGAAGATAGTGAATTGCCCCCAGAAGCATTGTCTTCACTAGGAAAAAAGGTGTGTTCTTAATTAACTCCAGTTAGGGCTCATCTACACTTGAAATGCTAGTGATATCAGTGTAACCGCTCACTACAGCAGTGGGACTGGTTTTCCTGCACTGTAGTTAATCCACCTCCCTGAGAGGCAGTAGTTCGGTTGATGGAAAATGTCTTCCATTGGCCTAGTACTGTCTGCACTGGAGGTTGGATCAGCTGTACTACTCTGGGGTCAGGAGGTGTGGATTTTTCACACCACTGAGCAATGAGCTGGGTCGACTTAGCTTTTGAGTGTAGACCTCGCCTTAGTAACTCAAGGTACAGTCCTGGAGAAGACAAGGCACTTTGGTTTTCACATGTGTTAACACGGGGGTGGCCAACCTGAGCCTGAGAAGGAGCCAGAATTTACCAATGTACATTGCCAAAGAGCCACAGTAATACATCACCCTTCCCCACCCTCCCCATCAGCTGTTTTGTTGCATGCAGGAGGCTCTGGAGGGGAGGGGGCAGGCCCTGTGGCAGAGCCAGGGGTTGAGCAGTGAGCACCCCCAACACATTGGAAAGTTGGCGCCTTAGCTCCAGCCCTGGAGTTGGTGCCTATACGAAGAGCCGCATGTGGCTCTGGAGCCACAGGTTGGATGCCCCTGTGTTAACAAGTCAAGTTAGAGAATATTTGAAAATAAACGATACAGAGAGTTTAAAGCAGCAGTTATTGTTTCATCGGGGATATCATACAGACTATGGGGGAGGGGTCAGTATTTTGGTATTGGGCAGCATATACCATATACAGTCTGTCATGTCCCCAATGCGGGATGAACGGTGGGTGAGATCAAGATACAGTCGGGGGGCAGTGAGGGTACATCGCTCATACAAATAGGTTACAGACAGTCGTGGCAATAAAGGAGCGAGCTGGGTGATGAGGATAGGGTGACCCTCACATAGTGGAGTTTGGTTTGGTGGGTTCAGGGCTCAGGGGATAGAGTCCAACGGGGGAGTGTGAAAATCTCCTCCCCCCTTCGGGAGCACGGAGTCACGCCCGCTTACTCCTGGTATTGGCGGTGACCGGTGACGTGCTCCGTGTAGATGTCTCTCGACCATCTGATAGTGTCCGAGACCATCAGGCGTCTCATGAGCTGCGCGTAGCGACGGCCTACCCCACAGGCCCGAAGCACACGTTCATTACAAGGGTCCCAGGCGCCCAGGGCCCCAACAATCAGGGCGTCGGTATAGACCTCGTAGCCCTTTGACCGCAGAGTGTCCGCCAAGGGGGTGTATTTTTCGAGCTTTCGGGCTCGGGCCTCGCGGAAGGCCAGGGTCCTGTTCTCGAAAGGAACCGTCACATCAACGAGGATGATCTTTTTTCGAGCCTCGTCCGTGACGACGATGTCTGGGCGCAGTGGGCTGTCGGTGCCAGGGACGGTGCGGTTGGTGACTTTTTCTCCCAGGTGCGGAGCGATGGCCTTTACCAGACGGTCCTGGATGGCGTTGTGACGCAGCTGCCAGGCTCTGGCGTGGGGCTTGCAGCTGCACAGGACGTGGGGCAGGGTCTCCATGGCGTACCCGCACTTCCTGCAGCGCTTGTCACGGGTCCCGTGGCGGACAGCTCCGTTAAGCGGGACGCAGTTTAGTCGGGCGCGGTGTATGAAGCGCCAGTCAGCGAAGCGGATGAAGCTGCCTGAGTGGAGGAAGTGGTTGCTGGAGTCCCACTTGCTGGTGACCTCGTAAACCTTGCCCTGGTCTGGTTTTTTCTTCAGCGTGCCCAAGTAGAGCGTGCGTACGGCGGCCTTCAGTGACCTCTCCAGCGTGCCTCTGGCTCCAGGGCTGATGACGGTGTCCTCCGTCTCGGTCCGCGGTATCAGGACTCCCAGCTCCCCTCGGTCCTCGCTCCATACCCAGCGGCAGCCTAGTCGTTTCCCCAGTCGGCGCGTGGCATTGCGGGCACGGGTCCACAGTGAGGCTATGTCGCCTCTGTCTCGGGCGAAGTCACCGTCCATGGAGCCGCTCAGGAAGGTGGCCATATCTTGGCCAGAGGCAGCTCTGTCGATTCGCTTTGCGGTGGCGGAGCACAGGGCGGTCGTCGCGACTTTCTTTACCACGGCGTCCGGGCACGTCAGGAGGCGAAAGGCGTGTGTGACGACCGCGATATCGCAGAGGTCTCCCATGCGGGGGACGTTGGCGCCACCGTGCCGGTGAGCGATATAGACCAGCTCGTTGCTTGCTCTCTGGGGCAGGGACAGCCACTTCTTCACCAGTTGCCGGATGACATTGTCCGCCTTGTTGAGGGGCACCTTTGCCACGGCAGATCCTCTCAGGACAAAGGCGATGCGGGGGATCAGGAACGTGTTGAGGGCATCGATTTTCTGCCACGGAGCCAGCAGGGAAACGTCGATCCTGGCGGCGTCCTGCAGGATTTCCTGGATGGTGTCCTCGGGGGTCTGCCGGACACGGAAGCCCGTCGGCGTGCCGAGGTGTTGGTACGCCTGCCCCTCGGCCAGGGGGACGACGGATTCACCCTGGATGAGGAAGTCCGTAGCCTGCACCGAGTTCTTCTTGCTGCAGTTGACATGGAGGGACGCGCACTTTTTGGCATTAAAGCGGAGTCCCGTCCATTCTGCGACTCTCCCGATGGTGTTGAGCATGCCCTGGAGCCTCTCGGGGTCATCCGCAATCAGGACTAGGTCATCTGCGTAGGCCAACACGTTCACTCTCTCGCCGTGTAGGTCGAAGCCGTCAGCGCCGTCGGAGATTGCCCGCAGGAGCGGCTCCATGGCGAGGCTGAAGATGATCGGGCTGAGGGGGCAGCCCTGCTTCACGCCGCTGCGGATCGGGATCTCGGCGGTTTCGCCTTCTACCGAGCGGATGGTGGTGCTGCAGCCCTTGTAGAGTTCCCGGATCAGGCGGAGGAAGGTCTCCGGCATCCCGAACTCCCGTAGGGTGCTGAAGATGTGATGGTGGGGGATGGACCCGAAGGCGTTGGCCAGATCCAGCCACGCTATTGCGCACTGGTTGTGGGCCCTTCTGGTCGTCTGGAGGACGGTCTGGAGCAGGAAGTTGTGTTCATAGCACCCCTCTGATGGCATGAAGCCCTTCTGGGCCGGGCTGATGGCTCCCCCGGTCGTCGCCCACTCCGTGATTCTGGCTGCCAGGCAACTGGCGTATAGCTTGTACATTGTAGAGCAGAGGGAGATGGGTCTCCAGTTGCTGGGGTCGTCTCGCTCACCCTTCTTGTAGATCAGGACCGTCATGGCCTTCTTCCAGGAGGTGGGTGGCCGGCCAAAGCACCGGCATAGGTTAAAGATGCCGGAGAGCACATGGCAGCCGGGGTCCCGCTTTTTGAGGAGGCTGTAGGGGATGCCATCTTTTCCGGGCGCAGTGTTTTTGGTCCTGGAGAGCCTGGCCATCACCTCTTTGGGCGTGAAATCAGCCTCTAGGCCATCTGCATTGGTGATGCGGGGCAGCGGGTGAAGGCACTCTGGGCGCTGCACGTCGTTCCTGGGCTTGTCAGCGAATACTTCCAGGAAGTAGCGGTATAGGCGCTCGGGCGGGATCGTGCAGTAGGATGAGGGACCGTCAAGGATCTTTCTCATGGCCTTGAGGCGGTTGGTTCTGTACAGCTTCTGGATCTGGGAGGCTGCTGCCGGGTCGTAGCGGCGGCTGGAGTTTCTTCGTCCAGCTCCTCGGGTGGTGGCGTTGTGGTTTGGGGCTGGCCTTCTGGAGGTAGGCCGTGCGGCCTCCTGGTTTGGCGTCCTCTTGGAGACGATCTCTGTGGAGAGCTCGCAGGTGAGCTCACTGATGAGCTGGTCGAATTCTTCAAACGAGGCTGTCGCTCGGAGCTTCTCGATCCAGGCAGCCTGCCAGGGCGTGGCTGGCCTAATCGTCGGCTGCCGGTCCTCTGGTTCTTCGGTCCGCGCTGGTAGTGGGTTCGCGGTTTGGCCGGGGGGTCGTCTCCCTTGCAGCTCGCGGGATCTTTCGGTTGGTCCCCGAGGCATAGCCGTCGGTGGAGTAGTGGCATTGTTGGTTGGTGGAGCCCGGCTTGGTTCGGCTGGTGCAGCGTCAGCGTCCGGTCTTTCGCGTGTGGTCCTCGCCCGGGGGGTCGCTGTGGGAGTGGGTGGTCTTCTGTTGGCAGAGAGTGGGCTGGTCCCCGTAGGGGCCGCGTCGGACTCTCTGGCGGTGGGGGTCTGGGGCTGTGGTCCGGTCGTAGCGGTGGGGTCTCCGATGTTAACAGTACGTGGGGCGGTCTGGGGGGTGGCCCCTGTCCCCCGGCCAGGTGGAGTTCGTAGGGTGGGCTGAGGAGTTGCGTTGGCGCCCCTTGTGGCTGGAGCTCGGAGGGCGGGCCGGGAGCCAGTATTGGTGCCTCTAGGGGTGGGGTTTCGGATGGCCACGCGTGGTGGAGCACTGGCCCTTCTTGGGACGGGTTCGTGCAGGTTGGAGGGGGCACTTAGGTGCCTCAGTTCGGAGATCTTCCGGGCGACCTGGGAGGAGGTGACAGGACCCCTGTTGGTAGGAGCTCGGTCAACGCTTCCCATTGCAGCATTTGTCGTTCCGGTGGCAGGGTTCTGGTCCGCTGGCTCGGGGGCTGGGGTGGGCTTCTGGGCAGCGGTCAGCATGGTCGCTCTGCTTCTTTTCGGCACAGGAGCAGCAGGCTGGGGCGCAGGATGGCGGAGGACCGGAGTCGTCTTTTTGCTGGCTTTCGTACAGCTGGCCTGGTGCGCCTTGCATTTCCTCTGACACTCGAAGGGCAGGCTGAAGGCGATGGACTGGCCGTGGCACCTCTTCAGGTGTCTGGTGACTCCTCCGAGGAGTTGAAATCGTCGAGGCGGCAGGCAGATGGGGCAGATGAGCGCATCTGCAGTGAGGGGGTACTGGAGGTAGACGGTGTCTGGGGCGAAGCAGCCATCTTGTGGGGTGTTGGGGCCTTCCTGGTCATTTTCTGGCGCACAGCTGGCGAGGGGGGCGGCGTCCTTCGGTGGTAGCTGAGTCTCAGGAACATTGAGGATTCCCCCCGGAGGCTGGAGTTCCTGGGGGGTGCAGGTGTCCTGTAGCGGGTCGGGGGATTTACTCCTCGGCGGCGTGAGGTGCTGGGGTGCAGTAGGTGTGTCCGGCGACCGCAGTGGAGCAGGGGAGTCATCTCGTGGCTGCTGGGGTGCGGGGGGCGTGATCGGCGAGCGCAGGAGGACGGGGGAGGCGTCTCTTGGTGGTTGGGGTGGCCGGTGGGCGGCGGGGAGGTCTTGTGGGATCTGGAGCGGCGTGGTCGTGGAGGGGCGCACTTCTGATGTCTGAAAAACATTAAGGGGCTCCCCAGGCGCCGCGAGTCGCAGCGGCAGGGGTGCCGGACGAGGGTCCCCCGGTGGACCGGGCAGCAGTGGCCAGGGCGCGCCGCAGGGCTCCCCGGGCGGCTCAGGGCACGGCAGCCAGGGATCCCCCCGCGGCCAGAGCTCTCTTAAACTCCTCTTGTTAACTTGTGTGAGAACTACCAAGTGCCTTCTCTTACCTTGAGTTTCTGACTCAAAACACACAGTAAAATGTGGTTATGCATCTTAGCATACTTTTTATTTGGATTTTTAATGAAAGAAATAAAGAATAGAGTTGTCTACTTCAGGGGTAGGCAACCAATGGCACATGTGCTGAAGGCGGCATGTGAGCTGAGTTTCAGTGGCACTCACACTGCCCGGGTCCTGGCCACCAGTCCGGGGGGCTCTGCATTTTAATTTAATTTTAAATTAATCTTCTTAAACATTTTAAAAACCTTATTTACTTTACATACAAAAATAGTTTAGTTCTGTATTATAGAGTTATAGAAAGAGACCTTCTAAAAACGTTAATTTATGACTGGCACGCAAAACCTTAAATCAGAGTGAATAAATGAAGACTTGGCACAACACTTCTGAACGGTTGCCGATCCCTGGTCTAGTTAATGACACGGGTCAGAGATAGGGGTTGCTACTCAGCTGGCTTTTCACCAGCCTTGGTCATTAAAAGATTTAATGTGCCTTTTTGTTCACTTGGGACCTGTTAAAGGGCTCTACAGGTCACACCACTGGTTAGTCTGGAATATGATGCAATGTTAGGATAAGGTAAAAAAATATATAAAAATACACATGGGAGGGTTGTGTAAAATGATTCTCTAAAGCATTTTAGTAATGATTAGTTGTAGGTGGCATTAGGACCTTTTTACTGGGGGGGGGTAGGGGTTGGGCAGTGGCCAGGTTTCCGCATCCCAGAGGTGGCAACCCTAGTCAGGGAACAGCTAGCTTGTAATTGAGTAGCACCCATAGGCCCTTAGATCATGACCCCATTATATTGGGCTCTGTAAATGCATGAAGACATGCCCCCGCCCCAAAATGTTTACAACTGAAATAGATAAGACTGATGGTAGAGGAAAAGGATACAGTGCAGAAGTAAAGTGGTCTGATAACAGATATGGAACATGAAAACTAAGAACTCAAGTTCAGTTGAGGCATGAGATATTGAAGAGGATGGCAGAGGATGTTGAAGAGCTTGAAGAAGAGAGAAACATGAAGACAAAAGCCTTTTGGAAGAAGTCAGTTTTAAGGAGGGACTTAAAGGGTGAGAGCTTGGCAGACTGCTCAGGAAGAGGGGATTCCAAGTATTAAAGGCAAGAATGCTTACCTAATAGTTAGGGGAGGTGATGTACGCTTCAGAATTCCTCTGCCTTCACACATTCGTCTAAAGTACATCTCTACCCTGATACAATGCGACCTGATATAACATGAATTTGGATATAATGTGGTAAAGCAGTGCCCCCGGGGAAGGGGGTGCTGCGCGCTGCGGCAGATCAAAGCAAGTCGATATAACTTGGTTTCACCTATAATGTTTTAAGATGTTTTTGGCTCCCGAGAACAGCGTTATAGCAGGGTAGAGGTGTAATTGTCACTGAATTTGGCTCGTGGGAAAGTGCTCATTACTTAGAGCATTAAAACTGTCCACACATCAGATCAGAACTGTGTACGCTGTTGAGAATAGCACCCTTCTGATTCCAGTGTGGATAGTGCCTTATTTTTCACCTGACGAGTTTTTAGACCTTGATATGTTTGTGAAAACACTCGCTGGGCATGTCAATGCACTTGTGCCCTGCTCCTCTCTCCTTGCCAGTGTTTACCTTTTGTTTGAGTTCTGTCTTGCTCCAGCTTGTCTCTTAATGTCAGTTTTGCTGGATTTGGCTTTAAGCAGTGAACACTTCCATTTGAGTGTGTACCATGCCTATGTATGTAATTAAAGGAGGAAACAAGTAGTCCAAAGAGACCCAGTTTCCTTGTCAGATCGCTGTTTGAGAGACTTGCTATGTATCTATTTAGTCTTTATCAAGAGAGAGGCAGTTATTGGAGCATGCAAGTAACCATTTGGGGTCCCAGCAGCTAAAGTTTACAAACTGAACAAACAATTAAATGCTAAAATCCGAAATGTGCTTCTTTCTTAAACTTCCTGCGGCCCCTGGAGAGGGGGAGAGAGCAGTTCAGTTTTGCATGTTTGACTTGGCTCTTCGTGCTACCTGCTGTCTCTTCCACAACGCTGTGTTTGTGGCAGAACTGAAGGATGGAGCATTTTTACTGGTGAGAGAAAGTCGTTCTGTTTCCTTTCAGTGACATTTTCTTGTTTTGTGCTTGCACTGCATTAAAAATCCCACCATTACTGAAGAATGAGTGGGCGAATAGCAGCATGAGCTACCATGGTAACTTTTAAAGGGCTTCCATCGTAACTGTCATTGCTAGATTTTTAGTGCTCTATTGACTTTAAATGGCCTGGAAACTATTATACATTAAATTATTTTGTCTCCCTGTAAGGACTGTCTTCTGAAGTACCTTTTTCTTATATTTTCTCCTGTTTGACTTGAATGTATTTATATGGTGGGGCCAGGTGTCAAGAACTACACTAGCATTTAACTCCTACCTAGTGCGTCTATGCTTCAGAGTAACGCTAGAAAAGTGCTGCAAGGTAAACATGTTAAACAGAGGGCCATTTGTAGGTGCACGTGGAGGGTTTCTGATCCACCTTGAGTAGGAGAGAATCTTGGGTTTGGGCCCTGGCTTCCTCATTAAAACATTTTAATGTGCGAGGATCCAAGAGGTATTGCTGAGAGCATAGTTGCTGTCCCGTTTGCCTATATTGTCACCGCACTACTTATTATTATTAACGTATTGCAATGTAAAGTGTAATGAGGTAACCCTTAAGTACGGATGTCACTACATAAAACTAAATTCTGCTTAGCTATCATATTATGTGCTTTCCATTCTCTGAACAGCTTAAAAAAAAACAAAAACCCCGCTCTGGAGAGAGGCTGCAAAATTGGGGATGGATGCCCCCCCAGGGGTTCACTACTTCACATTCTGTATCACTGTTACACTGTGCTGCTGGGAACAGATTGCACCTCTTGCTCCCAGGCTACAGTTGTCATAGGCTGTGTGTGAGAGTGATGCCTCTGAGCCCACCTCAGGCTTCAAAGACCTGGAGTCATTTCTGTGGTCCTTCCAACCCTTGTGGTTTGAAAAGCAATAAGCAAGGCTTGCTAACTTCACCACCTCACACTAGCCAGGGCAAATTTCAAAGATGAGGTTTTCCAACTCCGGCCCATTTACTCCAGCTAGGAGGGATTGTGGAAAGGCCACCTTGTTTCTCCCTCACCCTTCCACAAGCCCTTTTAAGTTTCCATTTTTACATGCAACCCCTACCCCAGAAGAAGTCTCAGCATTAGTCTCTGCACAAGGAATGTCTCGGGCACAAATCCAGTTGCAGTCTCATCCCACTCAAGGGGCTCTGCCTGATTAAAATTAATACTTTAAAAATACTTATCTTTATGTTAATTATTATATTAACCTTCAGCTCCTCTCTCTGCCTGCACCTTTACCAACTGGGGACCAATAACCAGAGTGCAATCCTCCATGCCTGTCATGGGCACTCCATTCCCCCTCCCCCCTAACTGGTGCCACTGCGAATATCGAATCAATGGTCACACCATTGAGAGCTGTTTCGGAGTGGGAAAGCAAACATGACAATTTGACTTAACATCAGAAACTGCATTTTTAAAACTTTCTATGAAGGCAAAGTTACAATAAAATGTCAACATACCACTCCAGGCATTATTTATTCTTTAATCAAAGAACCTGGCTAACGATTCTGGCTGCAGAGCCCTCCTCGCTAAGAAGAGTAGCTGCATTTTTAAATACCTATCATCTTTTTGGCTTATCTCTTGGAGACAGCATTTTTTCAGTTGTTCGATGAGCCTTATTTTTGAACCTGGGGCTCACGTGGTACAATAAAATGCCACCAGTAAAATAGTGTCTCTTGCCCTTGCTCAAAGGTCTTCAGAGAATAAACGTACAGATAAAGGAATTTTGCTGTTTAAAATGATTTAATTGGATCTGCCATTGAATTAGAACACACTTTTAAGAACACTTTTTAACTAACCATGTGTGTTCTTAATAGCCTTCTCCTTACTATTCTGCAGATGACTGGTATTTGAATGTCACTGACTAGATATGTTTCAGAGTAGTAGCCGTGTTAGTCTATATCAGCAAAAACAATGAGGAGTCCTTGTGGCACCTTAGAGACTAACACATTTATTTGGGCATAAGCTTTCGTGGGCTAAAGCCCACTTTATCATATGCACAGAGTGGAAAATACAGTAGCGGGTATATATACACAGTACATGAAAAGATAGGAGTTGCCTTACCAAATAGGGGTGGTGGGGGGTCAGTGCTAATGAGAGTTCAATTAAAATGGAAGTTTTCCTAGATTCTTCCATGGACTCGTGGCATCTGGTTAACAGAGCCATCAATTTAAACTAGGCCTGCAGTTGTCTGTAGATCAAAGAATTTGCTGATGGCAGCTTATTAATACCTTCCAGTATAGCATCTCATCAAGACAATGGGCAGACCTATTTTAACACGTTCACACCCTGGATAACTTCTCCCCAGAGAGCAAGGAAATAATAGACAGGAGAAGGGCAGAATGTAGGGGGGAGGGGGAGAAGAGAATGCAGACTCTGTCAAGGGAGTTAGAGAATGGGGGATCCTGGCATGGAGGGAGGGAAGATGCACAATGGCCCTGGCATGTGGCAGAGGGCAAAGAGGGGCATACAGACTCTGGCATTGGGGGGAAGGTAGACACATTAGGGAGAGTCGGGGACAGTCCATGCTATGAAGAAAGAGATGGGGGAGCTGCAGGGAGTCCCTGCAGTAGCAGGGAAGGGAGAGGGTGGCAGCAGGGCACTTGTGGGGGATGGAGGGATGCAGGGATCCCCTTGTGCATGCCATGAGCTTGTTCTGCAGAAGCAATGAAGCGTGTGATCTTCTCTTTGCTGCTGTTGATTTACATAGCACTGCCTTTCTCTTAGTATTTGCTGAAAGGTAAAAGCTTCCCTAGGCTTCCTAAAGAGAGGCTTCTACTTGGAGCCTTTCTGACCTCCTGACCCTGCCTCTGCCTGTTGAAGATTGATTTTATGTTTACATCTTTAGACTTTTTACCTATTAGTGATCATTTTTCCTTTGGTAACTAATCAGTATCACCTTCTTACATGCACCAAGCAATAGGCTAAAATGCATATTGTGGGGGTGGATAGTAGAATTACTGTTTGAGTTGGATTGGGCAAGACATTTCTTAATGGTACAAACTTAAGCAAACAGTTTCAAAATGGAGGCAACTCCATTGCACTTCCTGATCTTGTTATATACATCTGTGCTGACCTATTTTTCATTTGGATCAGGCAGCTTATTTTGAAGCTGTACAAAGACATCTGAACACATTAGTTTATATGGAATTAATCTCCAAATTCCAAAGATGTTTGCAAGACTGTGTTTGGCCTTATTTTGCTGCACAAGGAGGCCAGTTTACTGTTGTATGCATTATCTGCTGTGAATGAGACCTGAGCCGCAGTGGTGAGAGGCTAGCATACTCGCTGCGTTCAATCTATTAAAAGGTGATCTTGGCTCATAGACAAAACAATCTGAAAAATCTCATTCTTTCAGCGCCCTATTGACACCGGCCGAGTAACAGGACAGGGTTACAGGGCAGTCATGGCAGTAACCAGAATAAATTTCATAAAGTTTTTGAGGTGTAATTAATTCATAGCAAAATAACAATAAAATCAGAGAAAGCGTAGTCATAGAGAAAAGCTGAGAACAGGCAGAAGCGCTTGCAAAATAGCCCATGCCTTTAAACCTGGAATTGCTTGCTATCTGATTACTTCAAGAAAAATAGCATCAGTAAATTCCCTAATTTAATGGTGGGAGAAACGTGGTAATTCCAAGTTAATAACATCCAGACTCTAGAGCAGGTTGGTGCAAAGTTGACTGCCCTTCTTTGTATTCCCATCAGGCTTCAAGAAAGGAAACAGAATGATCTCTGCACCCATTATTCTGATTTTTTTTTAATTATCTTCCAAAGAGAAGTAATCAGTTGTTTTGGGTTTGCTATCAAAAGTGAAGTGGAAACAAGCCAGAATTTTATAAATTTACATGGAGAACAGCAAACAATGATTTATTTTTTTAGAAGAAATCAGCACATTTAATCACAAGTACAGCTTGTGTGGGAATGTGTGCTAGGAAATGGAGACCATGCTGAACTCTGCAGTTCTTTGTAATTTAGGCAGGCAAAGATACACAAGAATTTATTTTGGGAAAGTGAAATGTTTCTTTCTTAATTTGAACAAATTTTTAGTTCATGCAAAGGGCAGCACACCCACAATCTCACCAATATGTTCTATTTAGAGTAAAACTGCTTTCTTGTGACTTTGCAAGTGGTGATTTAACCCACCAGAATATGGTTCCAAACTGTACTGGGGTTCACTTTTCTCTCCATTTTAATGTCCTTGCTAAATTAGTCTAATTCCTCACTGCCTGTCTCTTTAATGGAGAACACAAGGCAGACCCTGCTTGTGAATGCTTCCTGCTCTGGATGCAGCTCATGTAGCAAACCAGTATTGGTCAGATATGGGGAGCAGAGGAACACTCTGCTTGGCAGCTAAAGAAAAAATGTTCCAAAGGGAGCTGAGGTGGTTCTGAAAGGGATATGGTCAGAGAGGATGCAAGAATCTCTCTGCAGGGTCCTCACAGTTCATCTGATAACTATGTACCTGCCAAAGAATCAACATTTCATTGTGGGGAGACTTCATTTTGGTCAGACAGTTTTTTCCCTTGTTGACATTGAGCATGTAGAAGCATGTAACACTTAAAATGCAATATGCAAAACACTATTAATAACGGCCTGCGCAACATTCCTGTTTTCCAGCTAAGCTGCCTGATTTTATAAGCTGCTCATATGAGCTGACAAAGGGGGGAGGTAGAGGTGGTGATATGCTGAAGTCACTAGAGTGTAAGTGATTCTGTTAACCATTTTCATAGTTACCACTGGATTCAGTGGATACTGCCCCCTGTTATGAGAAGGGATATGTTAACTTTTTGTAACTCTGATCAATGTCATGTGACTGGAGCCAGGTAATAGACTGCTTTCTTATAAGCACTCATTGGCATAGTGGGATGCCTTTTTGATGTACATATGTGATGTCAGAAGTAACTAGAGTCTGTAAAAATGGAGAAAATGAAGCCACTGGAGTCCCTCCCTCAGTGTGGCATAGAACTGGAAAGATGGTGTTGGAGAGTGATAGATTGTCCTTTCACATTGCTGCATGAGGCATGCCCTGAGGCACTGGAGATCTACAGTATGTTCCAGTGGAAGCATGAAAGGAAATTAATGCTACTAGACAGTCACATACAAATTTTAAGAATATTTTCATCCACCCAAGAATGTCATGTGGGAAAGGCACGGTTTCTTTACAAGAAACTAGGTGGCAGGTGAGACCATTAACTGTTGAGACCTACTTAATAAAAACTAAGTAGTGTGAATTTCAACAGTTAACTTGGTCTCTAGTTAGTCCTTCTAGGTATAGCAAATTGATCACCAGCTCAAAGTAAGGTTATTGGGAAAACAGTACTTGACATTGCAAAGAGCACTGGAGATTCCCTGAGCTATTGCTTCCCAAATGAGTTAGCAAACAGTGACAGAAATTTATTTGTTAAAAATGCATAGCAAGGCACAGAGTCAGAATGCCAGGGTAAACAAATGGCAGCAAGTAATAGCAACACAATGCAAAGATGGCCCATTCAAAGGGTGGGATGTGCCTGCCACAAAAGCAACTATTTTGCAAAAGACTATTGTGCTCAGCACAAATTGCAAAGAAATATAAAAGCAAGTATGTTCATAAACAGAGCTGGAGAACAAAGCTCAGATTCAGAGTTCGTGGTTGGGTCTCTTTAGGTTTGCAAAGCAACCTTCTACAACAAATTGGTTTGACATTTAAAATGACCAAAAAATGAATTTCAAAATAGATACTGGAGCAGAATGCAATGTAATCACTAAGTGTATACAAGACAAATTAGGGAGTGACTGACCAATACTAAAATAGAAAAAAATTGCTTATTCCATATAGTGGGCAAAAAATGTGAGTCTTTGAGAAAGCCACATTGTCATGTCTAAAGAGATACCACTTAGATTTTGAAATAGCGAAACAGGAAGTCTCATCTCTGCTTGTGGGTGAACAGTGTGCAAAGGCAATGATCAGAAGAGTGTGTAGCTTGTTTACAAGACAATATGCAAAATATATTCTTAAAGAAATGGAGGTGTTTAACAGACTGAAATGCACTAAGTAACATCACCTTATTATAGATCCCAGCGTGTGGCTAAAGAATATGCATCTCATAAAGTCCTCTTAGCATTGAAAAGTAGGCTATATCTACCATACAAGTGTGATAGCAGCACAGCTGCAGTTACGCTGCTGTAATTTAGACACTTGCTATAGCACGATGGAAGGGGTTTTCCCGTCACTCTAGTAAATCCACCCGTTTGAGAGGTGACATACTTATTCATAGGTTGGCTTAACTATGTGTCTCAGGGGTGTGAATTTTTCACCTCTGGAGCAACACAGCTAGGTTAACCTAAGTTTTAGGTGTTGACCAGGCTGTAATGTCAAAGATGGGCTTAGCAGGGTGGTCCAGTTAGCTGGTGATGAGCCAGTTCAGAAACCAATGGACTGGGTTTAGTGCGATGATCATGGACACTGAGATTTGTGTAGGATAATTAAATTCAAACATTTCTCTATGTGAAGAGTTTACATTTAGACTGCAGAATGCAACCTTGTGAGACCATCCCTCTCTGGCCAGACCCTCTGAACATTTGAAGTGTTTTAGGAAGGATACTGTTGGAGGGAAGGGATGAATTTAGCCATTGGGAGCCAAAGTACAAGTATTGTCAGAGGTGGCTTCAGCATTTAGGGAAAAACTTGCAAATGCACTGATACTAAAACTAGCCTCCATTTGTATACAGAGGAAAGATGCGGTGTATAAAGTCACATTCCCCTTCCTCCATCTCTGTAAAACAGAATTCTTCCCTAACTCACTGGGACTGCTGAGGTCTAATCCTCTGTTTGTAAAACACTTTGAGATCCATGCTTGGAAGTGGCTAGAGAGAGGCCCAAGGATTGAATACAATTTATTTTTGTCTGTCTTGTATATCATGTATCTTAAAAGATTTTTTCCCCCTTCCTCCTTGGAATCATGAACTATAGAGAGAAGGCAGGTGTAAAGAGGAGAGAACCAGTGAAGAAGTGACGCTAGAAGAGTAGAAAGAGCATCCTCCCACTGTGGAGTGTTAGGCTGCGTCTGGGGAGAGCAAGAGTGTCCTGTACTGGAGGAATGGGTAGGCTGTAAGTGAATAGTACTCTCTTCCAAACATTCCGCCGTTCCATGCTGCCTACCAGATATGACGTCTTCACACCATCCTTACTGGTTATATGTGCTGTATTTGTCCCTTTATATCATAAGGAGCAGATTTTTCTTTCATTTTTTGTTTCATTTATTTTACTAGCTATGAAGTGTCAGATTTGTTTACATTTCAATATAAATAACAATAGTGAAGTAATGGAGAGTTTTTTTTAAATAGCTCTAGAATTGGCAAGGATGCTGGTGGAAGTTGGAGGATAATATCCTGATTCCCAGCCTGAGATTAACCAGGGTACACAGCATTCTGGATCTGTTGAAATTTAGCTGTAAGATTGTAGGAAGACCACTGAAGAGGAAGTTGAAATGGTCAAGACACTTAGGTGTATGAATAAGGTTTAAAATAGAGGCACTGTTAAGTGAAGAATGGCTTCTGGCAGTATCCTGGAGAAGTGGAGGTGAATATAATTTTATTTCAAGTTTTCAGTTAAAGCTTCTAATTTCAGAGTCAAGCTAGAGTCTGACTTAGCGCTGGTCGGGTTAATCCAGGGCTTCATTTTTTTGAGTATTTCTCATAATACATCCTGTATTTCAAACCCAAGCTGCTCATTTTGGAGGGGAAGTGAAAGCAGCTATAACAAATAAAATATCTAACACATGGAAAAAGGGGGAAGCTGATTAGCAATGAATACAAATTAGAAGCTAGAAACTGTATTTTTTTGTTTTTTTAAAAAAAGGTTAAAAGACAGCAGAAGAAATCAATGGTCAACCAAGTTAGACTTTAAGGAGTTTATGTATATCTGGCACAAAAGGAAACCTAATAATGGAATTAGTCCATTATTAGTTGGAAATGGTAGAATTGTCAATAATAGTGCAGAAAATGAAGTGTTCTAATAAATATTTGTTCTGTAATTGGGGGAAAAGCCAGAGGTATCCATACTGTATGACGACGAATACTTTCCATTTCACCAGTAACTATGCAGGGTGTTAAACGGTAACTACTAAAGTTAAGATATCTTTAAATCAGCAGGTCCAGATAACTTGCATCCAAGAGTTTTAAAAGAGCTGGCTGGGGAGCTAGTTGGACTGTTAATGTTGATTTTTCAATAAGTCTTGGAACACTGGAGAAATTCCAGAGGACTGGAAGAAAGGTCATGTTATGCCAGTATTCAAAAAGAGTAACTGGGATGAACTGGGTAACTTACGCCTGTCAGCCTGATTTTGAATTAAGCATAGTAATGGCACAGCTGGTACTGAACTTTTTGTTTAAGAAAAGAATGAAAAGAAGGTAATATTACTAGTACGTATGGTTTATGGGAAGGGATGTCACAGAACTGGAGACGGTGCAGAGAAGAGCCATGAGAATGAATAAAAGGATTGGAAAAACACGCCTTATAGTCAAACTCAAGGAGGTCAGTCTCTTTCAGTTATCACAGAGAAGGTGAAGGGCTGATTTGATCAGTCTGTAAGTACCTACATGGGGAAAAGAAATTGGAGAATACAGACGAAGGTGTATAACAGGATCCAGTGACTGGAAGCTGAAGCTACACTGATTGACTAGACATGAGATAACGGGTAGTTAACTGTTGCAACAAGTGACCAAAGGTTGTGGTAGATTCTCCACCACTGGAAATCTTTAAATCAGGATTGGATACATTTCTAAAAGATGTACTCTGGTTCAACTACAGATACTGGATTTGAAGCAGGAATTTATTTAGGGAAGTCCTGTGATCTGTTACATAAGAAATTAGATTAGATGATCACAATGGTCCCTTTTTGCCTTAAAATCTATGGACCCAAATCAGCTATTCAAATTTACAAATTTATTTTCCCATGTCTACCTCTTTGACTTTGTCTGCAAATCCCTTGTCTGCTTCACCATCATATTCCTCCTCGATATCTACTTCAATAAGAGGCCCTTAAACTAGAGTCACAGACAGACAGATATTAAAAACGACACTGTAACCCAGAGACATTTTCTCTGCTCACTCAAGGGCCTGCTAATCTAATCAGTGTTCTTGTCACCCCACCCCACCAATTCTTCCCTTGGTTTGTCACTTCCTCCTGTTTTTGTCTAATTTAGATTGTAATCTGAATTCTTTGTGACAGAGACTTGAAGTGCCATGTACGTCTATGAAGATCTTTAAGCAATAAACAAGCTTTAATTTGCTTCAGAAAATATTTTTGTCTTCTGTTCAGTTCTCTGTTTGGTCTTGTGATTTTTGGCAGCTGCCAACCCACCGTTTGTGCCCTATTTAGTAAAATACACCCACTAGAAAAGACTGAAGACTTTTCTCTGGCATGCCGGAGAAATATTACACAGAACTTTGCATAAACTTTCCATTCCCATTTGTTACTCATAGTGACCTAATTATCTCTTTGGCTCACTGTATACAAAGCGAACATGCAGAACAAAGCCACTTTTAAATTAAATGGTGTATACCAAACTGGACACTGTACATGTTTCAAAATAATAGTGCACACAGAAGCAGTGGGGAATTAGAACTTTCTTCAAATACCCGGAAGAGTGGGAGTTCAGCTTTTCAAGAGCATTTTTAATTCCTCAGAGTTAATCCATGCCAAATGAACAGCCACACTAACCTAAGAGTAGGATACTTATGAAATTCCACCATTGACATCAATAGCTGCTGTTAGATATTTAAGTTTTTACTTCTGTCAGATTTAAACTCAGTAGATGCAAAGCTTCTCTGCATGATTTATAGCAGGGCCATTCATTGCTGTAGTAAAAAGGTTGGAGATGCCTTCAGGAGTTAATGTTTAATGAGAAATTAAGGCTGCAGTCTGATAAACAAGGTCTCTGCCTATAGTACAGGTTACAGCAACATCTGACAACGTGTCCGTGTCAAAGATCTAGGATGAGGTGGCAATACAGAGAAGTGAAAGTTTTCATGTACGTCTTATCAGACTGAATGCACCAGAGAGATTTTACGAAGAAAGTGGTGGACAGATCCCACTGGTTTCCAGTCAAAGTAGGAGTAAAGTATTACATGTAAGCAAAAATGTAGTGACTAATATATGGTGTTTGAAAAATTAAAGGAATTTGTTATGCCTGGAGGTATCCTACTGCTTGTTGGGGGTGAGCGGTGAAAAATTCCCTTGATTCTGTGTCTTCCTCCAGAGTGGATATCAGGTGGTGTTTTAGCGCTCATGTAGCCCAGAGCTCTGTATGGAGAGGGCAGGGTTTTAATCAGAATATCCCAGATGTGTTTATTGCCGCCTTCTACTTGACTTCATTAGATGTAGGAATATGTAACCTCTGTAACAAGTCTAAAAGCATATTTACCCAGTACTGTCCTCAGAGGCCATTATCAAAAATATACTGATTGTCCTAATCAGAGAAAATGATCTTGTGACCCTCTTCCCTTCCTACCTTTCAGAAAAGAAATCAAGGACAGAATCACAGATTCCTATCTCTTCTTCAGGGCAGCATTTTAAAAAACCTTGAATGGATTTCTTTGTGATCACGAACATGCATAAGATACTGTCACAGCTGTATATTCCGATAATCTGCCTTGCTTGCCCATACGGATCAGCCTTGCAGAGCAAAATGGTCATGCCATGAATGCTTATCTCTCTCCTCCTACTCCCCATAGTCAACCAAGCATAAAAACAAACCCACCATGTTATAAAATTTTGTGGGGGCAGTGTTCACACCACCACGACTCTGTTCTGCATGGCTGACTCATGATTGAGCCTTTTGGAGGAAGCAGTGACACAACAGCAGTCACTGGGACCACTCAGCCTTAACTGTGACCTGCTAATCACATTCACAAATCACTTTTCACGTTGGAAGGCCCCAGTGACTGCCATTGTGCACCATTTTCCCCAAAAGACCTGCCTTCCAAGAAGGTGCCGTAATCAGACCAGGACTAGACTACAATAGTCTTAAAAAAACAGACTTGCATTAGCAATCAGAGTCCGGGATAAATAGGTCAGAAACAATGTAGCCTTTTTGTGTGAAGACCGTAGCCTTCTTTTTAGAGGCCACTCTATCTTCCAACTGAGTAGTATTTTTATTGGGGGGGGGGGAAATCTGTATGGTGGGTGGATCAGCTTTGGTTATTTAAGAACCTGAGAAACTTACAAAATAGAAGGAACGTGATGGTCAGGCTGATCCTTCAGGTGGGCCACCATGTTATGTAGGGTATTCCTGGTGTTTCAAACAGTGGGATGATTAACTATGTGCTTGAAGACCTAGGCACAAAAGGCTAAATTAAGAATAGGTTTAAGCCTTCACTCTGAACTAATTTACTTTGATTTTCTTGGTTTTAATTTGAGTGTTAATATTGCATACAACAGTGCTGTAAAATAAAGAACATAATTGCCCGATGAAGGCAACAAATTGGAGCTAAGATCCCAGTGTTTTCTAAATCCCAGAATGGGCTTTGTGGGATCTTCTCTTTGCCTAGCCTTGTGCAGTGCTACCTTGATAAGTATTGGTAACGTTACCATGAATGCTATTATTTTTTTACCAAGTTGAGCAGCAGAAATCACTTTCCTTGGAAAGCCATGCTTCCATGGGCAAAGGGTAGCTCTGTGTACTTCTGTTTTGGTTGTTTAGTTTCTGTAACAGGATCATATGATACTCCATATATTTTTGTTTACAAGATGATAATCATTTGGTGAGCAGGATATTTAATTGTATTAAAAATTGCTAGTTACTATATCCTGCCTGGCCCTACTAGAGCTCTTATGTGTGCAAAGATGATCAGAGATTTTTCTTATAAAAATGTATTCCAGCTCTAGTTTGTAATGGGGGGAGGGAGGAGGAGAGAGAGAGAAGGGAACAGCAGCATTAGCGGATGTAGAAGTAGCTGGAATGAGAAGCTTTTGTGCCATTAATAACAGTTCTGGCTGGCAGCCAAAGCTCAGAGTGTGGGATTAGCCTGAACAATCAAGACTGCAGGATCAAAACAAGGAGGCAGGAACAGCGAGGTCACACTGCTGCCATCTGCGCTGCCGCAGTGGTGGGAGGGGAACGGAAAAAGAGGAGGGTTGGGCTGAATGAGAAATGTGTGGCTTCTCGTTGCAGACTGAAAAGATCCTGGGTATCTTTAGAAAATTGGCCCTTTAATTCCAGTGTGAAAGCTGTGGTTAGAGGCTTAAAGTTGCAAAATGTAACTTCATGTAAGGCAGTTTCCATAGATTAATGAGCCCCACAAAAGGGGAGGATGATGGCAACATGTTACTTGATTTTCTAAACATTAGAAATATTATGTGCACGTATAAAATATGTGCAGCTGACTAGAGTTTGGCCTGGGGCTATTCTTTTTTCGACTTGGTTCTAGATTGAAGGGGTAAGACTTCTACAGCCCTTTGCTTTTAACTTCTTGCTGTCAAAAAAGGGGCCCTGACTTGGTATTAGGGCCGTTACTCTGGCGTGGCTCAGAATGGTGTGTGGCAATCTCAAGGAAGAATTTGGTAACATTATTTCAGTTTAGCTGCAGGTTTTTGCTTGGTCAAAACCAGTTTTCTTTTTGCACTGCCTGTGGGGTGGTGGTGATTTATGCAGTGTTGGTCACAGGATGTTAGAGAAACAAGGTGGGTGAGGTAATATCTTTTATTGGACCAACATTTTGTTTGTGAGCAATGAGCTCTGTGTAAGCTCAAAAACTTCTCTCTCACCAACAGAAGTTGGTCCAATAAAAGATATTACCTCACCCACCTTCTCTGCCTATGGGGTGATCAGTCAGGTCAGAGTTTACAAATGAGCAGGGCCATTCTGAAAGTTATATCTGACTAATTTAATCGCATATATGTATAGGAGGTGCAGCTTGTGAGATTTCCCCAAAAGGCAGTTTCTGAAACAAATGGAAGCAGTTTTTTCTGTTACTCACGTTGGTCTTGAAAGCATTTTGCTGAAATAGCTTGCAAGAGAAAATAAAAAAACAAAACAATCTGAAGCCAGTTTTACACTAATATCTTATGTCTGTTTTGCATTGGCCTAACATAAATCTTAAGTATCTCATAACTATAAATGAGAGAGCTGAAATTTAATAGAAGCAAAAGTGTCTCACAATCAACATACAGTCTCTCGACATTTGCTAAAAATATCCCTGTCCGGTGCAGTAACTCTCAGGCATTCTTTTGTCTGACTGTTTTTGATTCTCTATTGAAGTTGGTTTGAAGGCAACACACTAATTTCCTGAATAGGCTGAAATCTCAATTGTGAATTACAAAAAACAGGACAAAATTCTTTTTGCAGTAGAATTTTTAGTTGTTTTGCCTTCCTTCAGTTCCTATATTTTATTTGTAATTTTGCTCCCTAAGACAACGTCTTGAAATACATTTTGGCTTCTCAGGAGGGGCCCAAGGGACTGCAGGTAAACAGATACACGTTTTATACATGCGATTATAATTCTAATATGTACAGTGCATTTATAGTCTGATTCCATTTGATATGCCCAAGCTGGCTGAAGAGCTGCAGTGCAAGTGGAGCTTAACGTAGTAGGAAGTGTTAATAATGGTTCCTAATTGCCTCCTAATAACTAAATCTGTGGAATTTGGCAGCAGTTGGGAGTGTAGTTTTCTTCTGCAATCTGTCAGTTCCCTCTAGAAGGAAGAAAGTTGGTGTATTAAATCTACAATAGTGATGTACTACAGAGTATTCTTTCCTGGATGCTGGCTGGTGAGTCTTGCCCACATGCTCAGGGTTTAACTGATCGCCATATTTGGGGGTCAAGAAGGAATTTTCCTCCAGGGCAGATTGGCAGAGGCCCTGGAGATTTTTCATCTTCCTCTGCAGCATAGGGCACGGGTCACTTGCTGGAGGATTCTCTGCAGCTTGAGGTTTTCAAACCACGATTTGAGGACTTCAGTAACTCAGACATAGGTCAGAGGTTTGTTACAGGAGTGGGTGGGTGAGATTCTGTGTTGTGTTGTGCAGGAGGTCAGACTAGATGATCAGAATGGTCCTTCTGACCTTAAAGTCTGAGTCTGACTCTTAATTCTGGTGAAGATGGAGGGGCCAGGGTTCCATGATGTGCTTTGATCTCCATTTTAGGAGAAATGTATAAGAATAATTACTGAAGTTGTTCCTGATGGTTGTGCATTAGATGCTGATGTAATATCCATAAGCAATAGGCTTGTTGTTTCTGGGAACTTATTCCTTCCATTTAAATTTGTTTAGGAGATGCAGAGAAATCCAGCCTCATTTCAAGTGCTTGACTGAACACAGTTCTATGGAACATGTTTATGGCTTGTAACTTGAAAGCAGCAGTATGTGTGTTTGCTGTTAACAGTAACCTGCATGACAAAGCTTTGGAGGCTGTTTGTTCAGAAGTAGCAAGAAAAAAGTTTTTGTATGGCTGATAATTCCAGGAAGAATATAACTCATGGCTACTGTTGGAAAGCTCTGGCTGCATAACTGCCATAAACTTCTAGCTCCCAAAGTGCATGCCTGGCTTGTAAATAGAACACTAGCATTGCTTGTGCCTGTACTTGAATTACAAAGGGGAAATTGAATTGGAATTTGAGAGAAGCTTGTTCACAGGAGCCTGGATTTATTCTCATAGTCTCTCCTTGGTGGGAGACATTTCATAGCTTCTCAGCAGCAGCAGAGAAACAAGCAGACATCCTTCTGTTTTCAGGGATAACTGCAGTGAAGCATGCATGGGGATGGGCTTGTTAGCATGCTCTTGCTGTTTCCAAAATATCTTCCCCACGTAAACAGAGCTGCGGAACTGCCTTCTCCTTACTGCATGGTTCAGGTCTGCACCAGACTAAATAGCAGGCAACACAGAGGAGAAGAGCTACCCAGTTTATTAATACTATCCAGAGCCCAAAGTCTCCTTTGCTTTACCTGGGGGTTGGGGGAGGTCTTTGATCTTTCAGTGTTAATCCATTCCTCAGGATTTGGGCATTTTATAGTGGTACATAAAGACAGAAAAGTCAGAAATAAAACTGCTAATTGATTCCCAGCTTCGGGAGAGTTGAAGCTTTGTTGAGTTGCTGATAGTCTGAATGTTCGATTTCCTGGTTTTTGGTCTGTCACAATCCAAAAGCAGTCAGATATTTGCCAAGAATGTGCACAATGTACATTCAGTGTGTGCAGAGCTGGATTTCTGTCTACTTTAGTCTGTGTACCCTGGATGATGCTGGGAGAAGGGGCAGGAGGAAGGCCTCTTTCTCTGACCTTGTCTGCAGCCAGGCTGAAAGCCACGAGTCCTTGCTGAGGGTGGGATAGCTGAAAGGTGCCCCCGTGGGTTTATAGGGGTGTAGACAGCCCTTTCCTGCTTGGACCAGCACTTGGGGGAGCACATGCTGCACCGCTGTGAACCAGCAGTGAGGGCCGATGTTGTTCACATTCCTCCAGCACACACTTCTGGGTCTCTTCCCTCTCCCCAACCCATACATTCTATCCACATCCAACGTGTACAGGCAAAGTTTGGGGAACGTCTGCTCCAGTGCTCCTCTCAGAATCTGCCCTCACAGCTGGCTCTGAGAACAAGAGAAGTGTTGAGATCTGGAAAGGTATCCTCTCTGAGAATGTCTGATTGGAAACAGAGAGCAGTATGCACAGGGAAAGGACAGTTTTACTTGCTGGTACACTTAAATGCTATCTCTGTTGGTTTTATTCTTCAGGATTCCTTACATGCTGCAGCCTGTCTGTTCATGAAAGTGCCTGCCCTAAATGGGAGACACCAAGGCTGCCAGCTCCTTTTGCTGGCAGGAAAGTTGGGGCACTGGCCAGCTTCTCTTGGACCTGCAGACATTAAGGGACACAGCCAGGTTCTCTTCCAGGGGGCGATATGGAGACCCGACTGGCCTGTTGAGATTGACTCCATCTCAGGTGTGAATGACATCAGGTGTGGACTGTCACCACTTCAGGCAAGAGCACAGTCCCTTTGGCCATATGCCCAGTTTTTACCCTTCATCTTTTTAAAAATAATCCAATGGGTTGAAGTAGAAATATTTTGTCATGAATTTTACATGACTGTTTTTTAGTTGGACATTGTGAGGGAAGGAAGTAAGCCCGTCTAACACTGGAGAGTTGCAAGAGTTTAGAGTAGGACATGAAGGGTCCCAGTGGTAAGAAACTAAGTTTAGATGGGTAATTTTTTTTAAATTTTTAATGGACATAAAGAATTGAGTGGCTGGAGTGTATGCACCAGGTTACCACCTGGCTGAAACTTTCACTTCGACTGCAAACCTTTGGGGATAGTGAGGGGGTGCGACTGGAAAAGCCGAGACAGCCTATCTGTGGTACAGCCTTCTGTGCTATGCAGTGGAGAGCTCTCGGGGCTAGGTTTTATAAGACTGGAGTTTTTTGGAGCACTCTTCTTCCTTCCTTCCCCCAAGGAGTACAGAGCTGCCTTGGGGCTTTTTTTCTGGGTGCACACTCTTCAAGGGGTTTAATTTGGTGAATGAAAGTGATCATGACTGTGGTTTTAAGTGTATCCTCCTCTCAAATGGAAATCCCAGCTGCCTCTACAAACACCACTTTGATTGGTTCCAGAATGGCCTGCCCTCAAGCGCAGCAGTTAGCCTGCTGCTAAGAAAAACAGGAGACTGTCTCCTTGTGGAACTTCGGCCCTCTCCCTCAGTAGGCACCAGTGACTGTTCTTGCAGTAGCTCCAGTTTTCCCTTCCCTCACATGACTTGTAAGTGTCACTTCTACAAATGAGTGATGTGCAAAGGTTGTCAAGGGTCACTCTAGGCTGCCATTGGTGCCTAAGGCTTTCATTGTGGTGCACATGAATGGCCTGTTGCTGCTCCTGGACTCTGAATGAAGGGGAAGGGAAGCAAGGAAAAGAGAAGCCAAGCCGAAGGGGCAGAGCACGAGAACTAGATGAGGTGGGGGAGGAAGGAATGTAGAGAAGGGAAGAGCCAGAATAGCAGCTGCTGAAGATGAGACGTGAAGAGGAATGAAATTTAGTGGGACAGAGTATGATGACCCATTGCTTTTATAAATGGAAACCGCATGCATGGAGGCCTCAGAGCTAAATTCGCAATTTAATTTCCAGCATGAATTCTACATATCGTATACAAATGATGTTTGCTATTTCGTTTCAATATCGCCCTGGAAATGTAGGTCTCGGTGTGGTAGCTGTGTTGGTCCCAGGATATTGCTAAACAGTTTGATCTTGTATTTAGCTGTGATACCATGAGTACCTTTTCCAGACCTGAGGAAGAACTCTGTGTAGCTCGAAAGCTTCTCTCTCTCACCGGCAGAAATTGGTCCAGTAAAAAATATGACCTCACCTTTGGAACTCCTCCACGCTCATTTGTCTCAAGGCAAGATTGTGTGTGCATCTACCTCTTTACAAAGATTCTGCATTTTTTAGATTGATTCATTGCTTTATTTTGTTGACTTCTATTCAGTGATATACACCTGCAAGTATGATATGCTAGTGCTCATGATTAGTCCGAAGCTTGCAGTTAGGGTTCCAACTCTATTCCTGCTATGAGCCCCTCTTTTCTTGCTCACGCCTTTCTGAAAATCTCCTTTGGGCTAAAAACTTTCCATGCTTGATTTCAAATTAAAAGCATTTTTTTCTGAAAGATTTGAGAAAAATCATTTAATTTCTCTCTCTGAATTAGGCAAATACAAAAATATTTTTTCAATTTTAAAAAATGACATGGCAGAATAATAACTCAGTGGGCTGAATGCAGTGCTTCAGACTGCACCTGTCTGCACCTTGATAAGGAGTGGGCACTTTGCCAAGTTTGAAATTTTTCTTTGGAAGCAGTGGTTAGCCAATCACAATGTTGTATCGTGGTCAGTATCAAATTTCTGAAGCGCTTTTTCTGACACTGAAGGATGTCTCCCTCCCTCCCATGCCATCTCTGTCCCCACAGTGGCACACTGTGTTGTGGTGGGGAGACTGCATTTCTTGCATTGCCTGACCAGGGAGTAGGTCAGGAGCAGAGCTGCAGCATTGCTTGGGGCAGAAGGGCTTGATCCACTGCCCTTCTAGTCCTGACCTGGTGATTGCACTTTCTGGCCATGGACTGCTGTTATCAATTGTTAAAGAACAAGAGATTTTTACACCCTGCTCTGGTGAAGATTCCTTCGCTCCTCACAGAACAGCTGGTCAGTGCAGGGTTGGATTAACTCTCCTGTGAGCCCAGGGCTATTAGATTTTCTGGGGCCCCAGTATACAAGTCTTTTTCCAAGGAGGGAGGTTGGTGCAGGATGGGGCTGGAGCAGGGCATTGGGGTGCGGGTTCTGGGAGGGAGTTTGGATGTAGGAGTGGCTTCTGAGCTGGGGCAGCGGGTTGAGGTGCAGGAGGGGCAGTGGGGTCTGGAAGGGAG
Organism: Gopherus evgoodei; assembly: GCF_007399415.2. NCBI lineage: Eukaryota > Metazoa > Chordata > Testudines > Testudinidae > Gopherus > Gopherus evgoodei. Next base: position 40,391,298 of record NC_044333.1, on the reverse strand, counting down.
TTTGGGTCCAGGAGGGGATTCTGACCTGGGGCAATGAGTTGAGGTAGAGGACTGGGTGTGAGGTGCAGGCTCTGTCCGGGAGGCACTTACCACAGGTGGCTCCCAGATGGTGGCACAGCGGGGCTCAGGCCAATGGGAGCTGCAGGGACAGTGCTGGGGGCGGAGACAACGCGTGGAGCTGCCGCCTCCCCCTGCCAGGGGCTGCAGAGATGTGCCAGCAGCTATTCACTTCTGGGAACGGGATGGGGCCATGGCATGCATGCAGCCTGCCTGAGTGCCCCTTTTAGCAGCCCAGAGATGGTTGCCTGTGTTTTTTTTTTGTTTTTTTTTTTGCGGGGGGCCTCCCTTGAGCCGGGGCCCTTGTCTGCAGCCCCTAAAGCCCCTGCCTTAATCTGGCCTTGCGTCAGTGCAGGGAACAAGGCAGTGAGCCACTCTGACTGTGGTGCTATCATGGCCGTAAGTAGGGCAAGCAGGGTGTGCAGGCTATCTGACACTAGGGTGTCCGTGGAGCCTCAACTAATCGCAACTGTGGATGGAGGGAGATGTAAGAGGGGATTTTGGGTGTGAGGGGCTAAGGAAAGAGAAGGGAATGAATGAAAGAACTTCCTGCAATGCAGAATTAAAAGAAAATGAAGACAGCAATTATCTCCTTGCTAGAGCCAGGGACCTGGGAGTTGTGTGCTGAGGCTTCTCTTTCTAGCCCTGCTACTAACTTCTATAGTGAAATTTGGACTCCTTATTTCTAGCTACTCTCCTGTGAAATGGTGTTGTGAAGTAGTGCACATGGTCCAACACTAATCAAATTTGTCCATCTGCATTGGAGGTGTAACAATCCTGAGTGGTGCTGCAAGCAGGTGAACCAAGCCACAATACCCAGAGGGGAAAAGAGCTGCTGTTACGGGCCATGGACTTTATTCAAATTCACTATTACTGTGAACACCGTGACTTCTGTGCCAGAATTGTAGCCTTAATCGTTTATGGTGGCCTAGGCAATAAACTCTGGGCTCAAAACTGCCAGTCATCTACTCAAACCACTAGTCCTGATATGTTAACTAAATATGAACAGTGTGCACAAGTTAATACTGGAAAATAAACTTCTCATAGCATTCCTTGGCTTTGTCTAAGTTCTTATCCTTACAGGAGAACTGCATGTTAGATATCAGTCTGGTTCCCCGCAAGGATCATCTCCCTAACATTCTCATCACTCCGTCAAAGGGTATGTCTACACTGCTCACGTTCCAGTGTGACTGCGGCAGCGCTGTGACCAGTGGCAACTCCAGGCACCCGTGCTCCAAGTGTGTTCCTGGGGCGGCAAGCCATAGGGGGCACCCTGCCAGTCCCTGCGATGGCAGGGGGCGGCAAGCCATAGGGGGCACCCTGCCAGTCCCTGCGATGGCAGCAGTCAGGCAGCCTTCAGCGACTTGCCTGCGGGAGGTCCGCCGGTCCCGCATATTCGGCAGCGGATACACTGAAGCTGTGGGACCAGCAGACCTCCCACAGGCAAGCCACCGAATCCGTGGGACTGGGGACCTCCCGCAGGCATGCCACTGAAAGCCGCCTTCATGCGTGCTTGGGGCGGCAAAAAAGCTAGAGCGCCCCTGCCTGTGACACGGGCAGTGTAGACGTGCTATATTGCTGTGGGAGAGCTCCCCTGGCCATAAAAACCCCAACACCCTGAACGAGGAGTGTAGTATTTTATCACTGGGAGCCAATAAAGTGCTGTCTATACTGGGCTTTTCAGCACTAAAATTGTTGTCCTCAGGGATGGTGTTTTTTTCACAGCCCTGAATGACTAAAGTTTTAGTACTGAGAGTGGCACTGTAGACGCAGTCTAATTGTAAAGGAGACTGTCAGTGCAGCCTTTACAAATAACTGTGGGTATGTCCAGACTACCCGCTGTATCGGCGGATAGCGATCAATTTATCAGGGATCGATATATCGATCCCCGAACGTGCTCCCCGTCAACTCCGGAACTTCACAGGAGTGAGCGGCGGTAGCGGAGTCGACGGGGGAGCCACGGACGTTGATCCCACGCCATGAGGACGGAAGGAAAGTCGAAATAAGATACTTCGACTTCAGCTACGGTATTCCCGTAGCTAAAGTTGTGTATCTTACATCGGCACCCACGCCCCAGTGTAGACCAGGCCTCTCCCTCCTTCAGTATCTCCACTCAGTGAATGGGGCTGTTGTAGATCTGACAGTTGCTATTTGAATGATACAGAATTGTATTTCCTTGCAAAAGGCTCAACCTCTTGAAGCACATTCGGAGTGAGAAAATCCAGGTTCCACTAGAAACTGCTGGAAGTGAGTTCCAGTGTTTTAAGGTAAATCTGGAATACGTTTTTTGGGTTGACTGATAGTTGATTCAATTACTTTAAAATTAAAGAGAGGTTTTGAAATATCTGACTTCCAGTTATTTCTAATGGGACTTGAGTTTTCTCAGTCCTAATCTGTCTCATGAAATTGTGCCGATAGTAGCAGCTTTGTTTATTATTCTGCTTATTTCAGATGCTTACAAATGTTCAGTAATTTAATCTTTTGTACTAAATTGGTAGTGAAGGAGATGCTATTACTCTATGCCATTCTGCACTGTAATAGATAGGTATAGTTTTCTTATAAGGTTGAGAATTTAGGAAAAATCAGGAAAACGTTATAGGAAGCTTATTTCTGCACATTAACTTGTGTGCATTGTAAGTAATGTTTAGTACTGGTTATGCTATTAAAATTTGTATCTTCACATCTGTATGGGGTCCGTTTTGTGATTCTGTGAGAGTCTTAAGTTTGGCGTTTCTTTGCTCTTTGTTAAATATAATTATAATGTTGAGTAATGTATCTTTTCCATTTTATATGTGCCTATCCTGACTGTGTTTACCATTCAAGATGGAGAGATTTTAATACTTAGAATACCTATGACTCTTCGTAACTTAAATGTGATTCCGTGCTGAACCAAGGATTGCAGCCCCCAGTTGAGCCAGGGAATTTATTTCAGAATGCCCTGATTTAGAAAGGTGTGCATCCTTATAAACTGTACAGTAACAGGTTCAAATAGGGTTGGTTTGGGTCGAAATGACTATAGTGAGTGAATTGTCACTTCTCAGAGCAAATATTCCAGGGGTGGCCAAAATGAAGCTTGTGATCCACGTGTGGCTCTTTAGAGTTAGTTTGGATCTCGGAGTCCCCTATATCCCTCCATTCTCCCACTACCAGACTTTGGTAGGGGTTGTAGGAGCTTGTGACCTCTACCTTGCAGCAGGGTGATGGGTAGGGGCTTCTGCCTAGCAGGGGTGGGGGTGCGGCTTGGGATTTCAGCCCACACAGGATGCCTACCAGGGCTTGGGGCCCCAGCAGGTGTGCCTTGGCTCTCGAACTTCTGAAGATTGTCGTGTGTAACTCGGAGGGTCCGTAAGTTTTTGGCCACTCCTGGAATATTCTGTACCCAGCTTTCTAGCTCACTATTTAAAGGGTCAGAGTCCTGCATTCTCAGTTTAGCATGATGCCTGAGTGAAGTGGGGAAGCTAATGAGCTCATAATTGCGCAGAGTGCCAAGCAACTTTTATCATCAGTATTTTCAGTAAAAGACTTTAAAATGTTAGTACAACTTAAAATCTGAGGCAACTTGGGGGCTTTTTAGGTTGGGTTTTCAACTCACTTTCAAACCAAGGAGAAAAGAAAACTAAAGCTCGTCTCTGAACCCTTCTATCCCAAATTACCACAGATCGATTAAAAAATAATAATAATCCTGATCTGACAGTGATTTTTTAGCCTGGGTAAATCATGAGCTATTGGGACACTGAAAAGCATATTCTGATTACCAGCTTTCTTTGGTCCCTGCTCTTACTGCCATGATTTGAGCAGCTAGTATATGTAAAGCTGGGATTCATGCTCGTGTACTTCGCTGGCTCTGGCTTCTATTTAAAGAAGTTCTGTAGAGTCAGTGGACACTGAACTAATAATGTTTGGACTCAAAGTGCATATCAAAGGAATATGGGGACTCATTAGGTGTGATAGTCATTCGTAGCCTTGATCATGATGGGTCATGAAATTCAGAGAGCTGATTTTTAAAACACATCGATCCTTTGGTCTAGCAGTGATTTTTTTTTATTGTATTTTTTTTTTTCCAGGGGGAGATAACTCCCTGAACTCAGCTTGGAATAACTTTTGTTCTCTAAGAGCCTAATTCAGTTCCCTTTGGAGTCCAATGGCATAATTTTCCCTGGCTGCTTGGTGGCAGTATTAAGCCCCCATTTAAATTGTCATATTCAGCCTGTCTTTTTTTATCCCCCTCTTATAGTCTGACCTGTCCCCCGACTGATCCTCACCAGGTTTCATTAACTTTCACACTATTCCTTTTCCCGCTTCTGTGCTATTTTACTCTTTCCCTCAATGGTTTTCTTACTCTCTCGGGTTTGGGCTCTCTTTATCCAGAGATGCCTCCTTCAGGTTTGTTTCCTTCTGAAGCTAGATGTTTACTGTGGTTTTCCATTGATTGAAGGTTAATTACTGTTTGGGATCTCATATTTGCCTGACACACACTAATGTGACTGGATATTAAATTTGTCCTATCTAGTCCACTGTTAGTGGCTGCAGGGCCTGTGCTGTAACTGATGAAATACTCATGCGTTTCCAGTCAACAGTGTTATCTGCCTATGTGAAAGTCCCTTTCCTGCCCTGAGTGAGTTGAGTCAATATGTAAATAGCTTGGTATGTATTTCTGTTGGCAGTGTTTGTCTTTCATAGGAGACACTAGATACAAAATTCTCTTCTGACTGAAGATCTGCTCACCATGGTATATAGTGAAACCGTGTTCAAAATATAGTTATGTGATGCCAATTTGTCAACCCTTGTTTTATAAGGGCAGATATTGGAAATTGGTCTCTGCTGAAGCCAGAGATCTTCCTGCTGTTTAGTACACAGAATACATTTTTGTGCCACATAAATAGGCATTGTCCTCCAGGGCCTATGTATTTTCAAATATAACTTGTTTTTGTGGAAATGCTGGTTTTTAATGCATTGATTGTAAATGTTGATCTGAATTTTTGTTTCTGCAGAACTAATCCAAATACTTTTAAATGTTGAAATGTGGTGATCAATAATCAGTTATAAGAAATGTAACTAATATCAGATATAATCTTGTTCTGAGTAGATGAGACTTGAAAAATATTTTTTCCTCTTTGCAAATCAAAATCAGAATAGAGCCTGGGGAGCGACAAGAAGGATTTTTTGTCTTAACCAGTGAACAGAATGTGAATGTTAAGTTGGCCAGTGGGCCTAGCCAGCGGAGAGAAGAACAAGAAAGAAACCCACCTTCTTAAACCAGTTTTAGCAGATGGATTTTCCAGTGTGGTATCCATTGCCAGCAACAGATCCTCCCAAACAGTTGGTACTAAGAATTTCGAATTTTTTTTAAGTATAGATATTGAGCCAAATTCCATTGTTGGTTTAAATAGCACATCTTGAAGGCTCCAAAAAGGTACCAAGGTAGTGTTAGTCCTCTAGTTATAGGCTAAAGGTTTCACCAATGATGTCAGGAAGCGTGCACTTTGAAAAGCCATATGTGCTGGGAAGAAGGAAGGAAGATGATGCAGGTTTCTTTAACATATACGTTTCCGTGGGCTGTGCTCAGTAGTGTCCAATTTCAGTGTGAAGCAACCCTTGTTCTCTGGCTGTGGGAGGACTTTCTCATGTGTTTGTGTGCGTGCACACGTGCCATGTCCTCCTCTGTTTTTGGGTCATCCTCGCACATAATAGGTGTGCTGCTGAGATCTTTTCCAGGCAGTTGTAGCAGAGAGATATTTATATTATTAGTTTTCACTGCTGCTCACAAGTTCAGTAAAGTAGCAGAAACTTACCAGAAGATTTTGATTTTCACTCAGTGGTTGCTTGGAAAAACCATGAGCAGGACAGCACACAAAAATTTAGGTTTTTCTTCACAACTTTAAAAATCTGAACACTTACAAAAAACAAAAAAAAACAGTTAAATCTTACATTTCTGTGTAGCTTAATACACCCTCGTGTGTCTGTCTGTCTCACTGTTCAGGGTCCTCCTTGTCATGAGAAGGAGATTCTTCAGCTCTTTGGCTTCAGTAGAGTCTACCTGTTTACAGCTATGGGTGAATTTAGGCCATTGTTTCTCAATTAAACTGGAAGTAATTTTGAGATACTGATGTTAGGGCCAAGAGTCATTCTTTGGAAAGCCTTGCATTTGATATACATAAACCTGTTGTTGATATTTAAAAAGCAGTGTGCCTAAAACTTCCACTGCAACAAGACCTTTTTTTAGCTTAATGCAAAATTTATTTTACCGTATGTAAATTCATTGTGTAGTTGCACACCCTGGTAGACTTGAATGGGCAAAGGAGTATTTCCACTCCCAGTGCAATTATTATTTAAAAGCAGGAAAATTGCAATCGCTGATAGGAGAGCACAGAGTGGAGAGATGCAATGATGTAATGGTATAGTACTCCAGTTGCTGTATGAAACGCTCTGTACATTACGTGTTGGCTAGGGTTGGTTGCTCCTATCAATTATTTATAGTCTTTTGGCTCACAGCCTGGATAGGTCAACATCGCTGGAACGCTAACTTTATCTTCATTGTTCCCAGCCTCCTGCCCAGCTGTCACTCTGTTCACTAATAGAATACACTTTGAGAGCAGTGTAAAAGGATGTCAAGGTTTTTGTTCTATTTTGTCCATCTCCTAAAGCTGAAAGATTTATGGTATATATTCCGTCAATTGAAGACTTTTTAACACATGGGAGTAGTATCTTGTTTAAGAATCAAGTTACTTTTAAAAAAAAAAATGTTGTGATCCTGTCACGTCCACTGGAATTACTGAACTGATAGTTCTGGAACGGCAGTCTTTTCCATCTATTTCAGACTTGTACTTTCAAGTATGTCTGCTTCAGCATCAATGAATGGTGGCTACAAGTCAGTTGTTTGTGCCTAGGTCCACTGGTGTCTGTTAACATGCCTGATGAGGGCAGATAGAACTGCATGTTTAGCTTTTGCTGTGAGTATGTAAGAAACTTTTCAGTAATATATGTAACAATGTGGTGGGGGCAGAAGGGTAGAGCTCTTTGGTTTCTAGTCATGGTCCTCTATAGAGATTCTGGCTTCAGCCCACAAATCTGGCAATTCAGGTCAGGATTCAATTGTCTGTAGCTCTTTATAGGGGAACAACTGTATGAAAATGAAAGACGGTAGCCCATTATATAGTCCATCCTGAATTTCTGGCCTCTTTGTAGGGTACGCCAGAACCTTAATTTACTCTAATATAACTTTCCTGAGGACTGTTCTTTTCTTTCAAGTCCCCTTCATTTTTTCCAGAATTAAAACTGACTACAGATTCTGCATTCACTAGTGAAATTCTGTTGAGCCCAGGGTGGGTCTGTAGCCTGGTTTTCATCTGGTTTATGGATGGAGTTTCTTGATTAGGCATGTATCAGAGGGTAGTCGTGTTAGTCTGGATCTGTAAAAGCAGCAAAGAATCCTGTGGCACCTTATAGACTAACAGACGTTTTGGAGCATGAGCTTCGTGGGTGAATACCCACTTCGCATCTGAGGAATTGGGTATTCACCCACGAAAGCTCATGCTCCAAAACGTCTGTTAGTCTATAAGGTGGCCACAGGATTCTTTGCTGCTTTTACTTGATTAGTCATGGAAGTCTGAATTGGGCTTCTATGACTTGTGTGGTGGTATAACTTTTCTACAATTTTATTTTAGTGTATGGTGGAGAGGAGGAAGACTAGCCAAATATAGGTTATAAAAGAAATATTTTAAATAAAGGAATATGCAAGTTAAAACTCTCGCTTTTGTCTGGCAACTTTATGCACTGCTGTACAAGTAAGATTAAAATTAGTTTTTAAAAACAACTTTTTCTCAGTTTCTTTATTTGTGGCATTTGACAGTACCATATACAGAGACTCTCTCACGGTTTCTCTTGTACAGTCAGTTTCTTCCATTTGTGTAGCTCTTTCACACACAAATGGGGGAGAGAAAAATTAGAAAACATGACTGTAAAACCACACAAATTGACAGAGGGACTATGCTGCAGGTGCAGCACCAGAAACTACTTTAAAGTAGTGTCTAACAATCGATTTGGATTTCCAGTGGGCTCTGTCCCTTAAGCGAATGATGTGTAGACAGTGGAGAACACAAGCAGGCAAGAGAGAATACTAGGTCACTGATCAGTACGAAAGAAATGATTGAGGGTTATAGCAAAGTGGAGAACAAGAAATCTCAGCACATTAAGAAGTGAGCTGGCAGCACAAGGCTAAAAGACATTTAAAGAGCATATTTTGAGGTTCCCAGTTAGTATTTAAAAAAAAAACATGGGTAGAATGAATATATAAAAAAAATATTTTGCTTGATATTTATAGGCCTTACTAAATTCATGGTCCATTTTGGGTCAATTTCACGGTCATACAATTTTAAAAATTTCATGATTTCAGCTATTTACATCTGAAATTTTATGGTGTTGTAATTGCCTGACCTATAAAGGAGTTGTGGGGTGTTGCAAGGTTACTGTATGGGGGATTGTGGTACTGCCACCCTTGCTTCTCTTGCGTTGCTGCTGGTGGCGGTGTTGCCTTCAGAGCTGGGCAGCTGGAAAGTGGCAACTGCTGGCTGGGAGCCCAGCTCTGAAGGCAGATCCGCCACCAGCAGCAGTGCAGAAATAGGAATGGCATGGGAAAGTTTTGTCACCCTTACTTCTGCACTGCTGCTGGCAGAGCACCACCTTGAGCAAGGCGCTTGGCCAACAGCCGCCACTCTCCAGCAGCCCAGCTCTGAAGGAAGTGCAGAAGTAAGGGAAGCAATACTGTGACCTTCCCCACCCTCCCACCCCCGCAACTCCCTTTTGGGTCAGGACCCTCAATTTGAGAAGCACTGGTCTCCCCCTGTGAAGTCTGTATAGTATCGGGTTAAGCACACAAAAGACCACATTTCATGGTCCATGCTGCATTTTTCATGGCCATGAATTTGGTAGGGTCCTATAGATATCCATTTCCAGCTGAGGGCCTTTGTTTTATGAACGTTAATGAATTAGTCTCAACCCCCTTGTGTTGAAGTAGTAGTATTCTCCCTTTAGAGGTGGGTAAACTCAGACACAGGTTAAAGGAATCTCTTCGGTTTACCCAACAAGTCAGTGGTAGAGCTGTGGTGAAAATCCTGATATCTGGACAGCCCTATCCTTTACCCACTAGCCCATTTCCTCACGTTAACTGGCAGGGCAAGGGTCTAAGGAGCACTGTAATTAATGCACAGACAACTTGAGCTCTGCTCTCAAAGAATGTAAGAAATCAGACTGCCAATATGGCCTCACAGGAGGCTGGCCGAATAACTGAAAGCAAAAGACCGGCTATTGGAAGGTGAAGACAGTGGGTACGGTCTGAAACAAGTCGGGATGAGATAGTAGCCTTGTAGGTATGTCTTTCATATTTCTGTGAAGCTAGTGCATTGAGTTCCCAGTCTGGTAGTGGGGTTTCCTTGTGCTGTGCTCTCCAAGCATAGAGAGAGATGGTCCCTGCCCCACAGGGCATGAAGTGGGAGCAGACTTGCAGAATCCTAAAATGGAGGATGAGCTGCCACTAGCTTAAGGGCTAAAAGTATAAGATCTTGTAAGTAGACTGGTTTGCAAACAGAGGAAGCTGAAACCATTACTCAGTGAATTGGCAGAATTAGTGAATTTACTGCTATGCATGTGTCTTAAAAAAGAATAAAGGAGACAGGTGAGGCATTAATGAAACTGAATAAATGAAGTGACAATTTTTTCTGCTTTGTACATGTCTGAGTAAGGTGCAGGACTAGACAGCACACAATGGTATGTATAGTTCCAGACCAAGTCCCAATGGCTTGAATCCCCAGCAATCCATTTTTTAAACACTGGAAGGATGGGGGAGCCAGTGAATGAAAGAATCAAACCAATGAAAAGTTAATGTGATGCTTGGAGCGGATGGTGATAAGGCCCTGGCTGCATGAAAAATAAAATTAACCAGATTTAAACATATCAGAAATATTTACACTTGCCTTTAAGGTCTGGATGGCCTGGTGGTTAAAGTGCTCCTGGTGCCTCAACTTCGCTGGTGCTCCTGCCACTGGGGAATGTCAGGAAAACGCATCTAGTTTGATTACCTGAAGAGTGCCCTTGGGTTTTACTTTCCTGCCAGGCTGAACCCAGGCTGTACTAAAGTAATGCTGTTTTCATTAATTGGTATCATCAGAGTTTCACCATTTTAAAAAACACACCAACTCTTTTTCCTGGGCTGCTTGTAACCACATGTGCCATACTTTACTTGGGAGGTGCTCTGGGGCCCTCTTCAGTTTACAGCTTCTTAGCAGAACCATAGACAAACTTTACAAGGACAGGGCAGTAGGCAAGGAAAGGAGCCACACACCCTGCTCAGCTCTAGTGTGGATGGGGCTGGTTGAAAACCATTGGTCTCTCTAGCCAATCCTACAGTTCACAGCAAGACATCAGCAGGCTAAGAGCCTGCAGCATGACTTCTTCCAAACCAGGGAGTAAACAGATTTTGTTCATTTGTGTGCACCCAAGAAAAACCTAAGCTCTTTGAAGTGGATTAAAATGACAGACCATTTAGTTACCTGATCAGATGAGGAAATAGCGTGATAAATCATAGGTGTGTCTGCCTTACCTGTCATGATGCCATTAATTCCAAAGGACGTCTGAGCTACTTCCAGAGGGCTAGTTAGTGTCAATGTTTGAACACTGTTTTGTCCTTAGATGTCTGTCTTGAAGATATAAATTCCTGAAAAGAGGAAAACTAACAATCTAGCTATAGCAGAGCTACTGGTGCTGCCATTCAGTACAACTTTCTGAAACATGCATAAGGAATATAAAAGCTTGTGTGCATGGTGTATGTCTCACGTTTGCTGCGGCTGGAAAAGTGTCCGAAGTGGCTATTAACCAAACAGTACACAGACTTTGAATGCCAGCTTTATTTGTGGTCCCGCCCTTGCATACTCTGTTTACATCTACAGTAATATAGTAGCGTTCCAGGGTAACACCTGACACAAAAACAGGTTCCTCCAATCTCATCAGAACTTAGTTTAGAACAACATACCTCATGTTAAACATCTGCTTAGCCTCTTTTCCCCCCGCTTCCAAAACCTCATTGCTTGGGGTGTTAACACTGCAACTTTATTTAGCATTCTTCAGAGACCAAGCATAAACTATTGAAAAGCACCTAAAAGAGAGTTGACTTGGGCTAATCTGAATATTTTACCATGCATCCCAAAACCATGCATTCACAGGGTTGACTATAGGGTAGCAGACACTATATGGTATGAAATAATTGCCCTGAAACATTAATGCAGAGTTATAGTTGCCTAGTGCTTCCCTTGAGCCCTTCTGAGCGTCAAGTTCACTTATACTTAAACCTCTGAAAACGAAGAAATTCACAGTTAAGGAACATATGGATAGAAATTCCATGCTTGAATAATAAGAGTATAACAGTACGACTATATTCCTGACCACCTGAGCAGGAGGAGGATGGTGATTGTGAAATGCTCAGGGAGATTAGAGAGACTTCAGAAAACCCAATAATAATGGGAAATTTCAGCTATCCCTGTATTGATTGGGACCATGTCACCTCAGGATGGGATGCAGAGATGAAATTTAGTCTAGACACCTTTAATGAGTGCTTCTTGGAGCAGCTAGCCCTGGAATCCATAAGAGGAGTGGCAGTTCTTGATTTAGTCCTAAGTGGGGTACAGGATCTGGTCTGAGGGGCGAATAGAGCTGAACCGCTCATTAATAGGAAACCATTATGTAATAGGATATCGGTGGGGGTGGGGATATGAAAGAAACCCACCACAGTAGCATTTCAAAGAAGAGATCTACACAAAAATGAGGATAGTTAAACAAAAATTAAAAGGCACAAACACAAGTGAAATGCCTACTGGCTGTATGGAAACTTTTTAAAAACACCATAATAGAGGCTCAAACTATACGTATATCCCAAATTTAAAAAAAAAATAAAAATACAATAAAAGGACCAAAATGGGTATCATGGCTAAACAACAGAGTAAAAGGTGGTTAGAGACAAAAAGACATCCTTTAAAAATTGTAAGTTAAATCCTGCTGAAGAAAAGAGAAGGAAACAAACTCTGGCAAGTCATGTGAAAAGTATAGTTAGGCAGGCCAAAAGAGAGCTAATAAAAGACACACAAACTAACAGCATTTTTTTTAAAGTAAATCAGAAGCCAAACTACTAACTGTGGTATGTAACCTATTGCCTAAATCAGCCTCTTTACCAGGTGCCTGGCAGATAGCTATGTGAGCTGACTTTTAAAAAAGGTTCCAAAGTGATCCTGGCAATTATGAGCTGGCAAGACTAACTTCAGTATCAGGCAAATTGATTGAAGCTATAGTATAGAACAGAATTATGAAAACACAGAGATGAGCATAATATGACAAGAGATTAGAAAGACTGAGATGGTTCAGTTTGGAAAAGAGATAACTGAGGGAGGGATATGATAGAGGTCTATAAAATCATGATTTGTGCAGAGAAAGTGGTATTTACCCCTTCACATAACACACAAATCAGAGGTCAACCCAATGAAATGAATAGGCAGCAGGTTTAAAACAAACAAAAGAAAGAGTTTCTTCACACAATCCGTAGTCAAACTGTGGAACGCATTGCTTGTGGATGTGGTGTAGGACAAAATTATAATGGGTTCGAAAAAGAATTAGATGTGTTAATGGAGGATAGGTCCCTTCAGTGGCTACTTGCCAAGATGGTAAGGGATGAACCCCATGCACCGGGTGTCCCATGGCCTCTGACTGCTAGAAGCTGGGACTGGACAACAGGGAAATGGATCATTCGATAAGTTACCCTTCTTCTGAAGTGTCTGGCACCGGCCACTGTTGGAAGACACAATACTGGGCTAGATGGCCCGTTGGTCTGACCCAGTATTGCTGTTCTTATGTAAGGTACGCACTGACCCCACACTGCACTCTTAACATAGCCCCCCCAGCTGGGAGTAGCCACTGGGAATATACTGTAAGTGTATTTCAGCCTGGACAGCTACACAAAAAGTAGACATGAAGAATAGTTACTAAATGTGCCATTTTGTGTTTCTCTCTCACGTTTTCTTCATTCTCTGCATATACTCTAATTGCCCTTCACTGTTAGGAAGAATTGTATTACTTGGTGCTGGGACTAGCAGCACATTTCCACAGTTCACACTGAGATGAGAGGTGCATTTGCACTCTGAAGTATCGTGGTACCTCTCATTTGTGCACATAGTGATATGGATGCACAAGTAGAAGAGCACCATAGTCTAGTCTTGCTCCGGGGATTTCTTAAAGTCTGGTAGCATACATGCTGGTGCTACCAGACTCAGACCCCTGAGAGATAAACACAGTTTGAAACAGTAGCTCTGAGAGGTGTGAACTGCCCCATTAATCTTGATAGGTGTTCTCATCCTACAGTCAAAAGCTGTCGACATAGCTCAGGTGTGAAAAATTCACACCGGTGAGCGCCATAGTTAAGCCGACCTAACCCCAATGTAGACTTGGCTGGGTCATCCCAAGAATTCTTCCATAAACTTAGTTGCTGCATTTTATGGTAGCGAATTATCTGCATTGATAGAAAAAACCCTTCCATTGCTGTAGGAAATGTCTACACTACAGCAGCAGAGCTGCAGCATTGTAGCTGTGCCCTGTAGTGCCTGTAGTGTAGACATGGCCTCGGTTTCAGCGCTGTGTGCTTGTGCTATGCAGTGAACGTGCAGGCTTTCAGATCCCACTCTCAGGATGGGTGCTTGGTTCCTGCCTGTCCCTAATGCCTAGCACAGATCCAGTCTGTCATGTCCAGTGAGCTTCTCGCACAGAACTGATTCACTGGACCAGGTCTCGGGTGCTATTATAATTGAGGTAGCTGGTCCCTCCCAGCCACCCACCACCACAGTGGGTTTTGTATTCTGGCCATAGTACTGCCCACCGAAGGGTGCCGGGGTAAGACTTGGCAAGGTGGGTAGATGCTGCTGCAGTGTGCTTGTTGGGGTGTTGAACTTCATCACAGTTTCACATATTTCCAAAGGCAGCCTCGTGGTAGTCCCAGGCCCCAAGCGAAAGGGTACATGGAGAGCACTGATGTGCACAGCATGCAGATCACCTAGGGAGGGGGTGAAATTCACGATCCCCAGGTTCTAGGGACCATTCTTGTTCCCTTAAGCCACCTAGTGAGTACGTTCCTCAGGGAGTGCTGCTCACCGAGGGAGGAATCATAGAGATGTGAGCTCTCTAGAGGCATTTTAGAGCTTTTGCAGTGCAATAGTTTTTTAAATATTTCTAACCTGTCTCTTGGTGCCATGGAATAGCTGAGCCAAGGTGCAGTCTAGTGAGATGTATTCATGGGGGTCAGAGCCGTAAACTTTTCCACAGCTGTGTGCTGAAGTTGTTGTAAGAATCTGATAAAAGTAAGAGTAGCCCATTTTGTGAGTGGGAGCTATAGCGCAGGAACCTCTTTACAAACATACCCAGATTTGTACCCCAGCTCTCCCGTGTCCTCCTGTGGAACAGGGATGTTCTAAACAACTTTCCCTAGTCATGTGAATTTTAGAGCACTTTGAACATTCTCATGGGGGGGGAGGCTGCATCTCAGGAATGCCTCGATCAAATGACTCAAAATCCACACCATCTATCTATCTCAGCCTCTGTGTAGCACATCAGTTATCAAGAAATTCTCCCTATGCAGTACTCGAGCTCACAGCGCTTTGGGTAGTGCTTGGATTCAGTGATTAGAGCATATTTCCATGGGCATCCCAGTGATTTTGACATAGATATGCTTCTATGTACTCTTATCCATTGCAGAGCAGCAGTCCTGTGCAATTAACTCTCTGAAGCATCACCAGGCTTCAGCCAGTTTGTAGAACTAACTTCAATATTTTAAAAACTATTAAATATTTCTTACCAGAAGTGGCAGTGGGTACTGCAAGCTAGCTGATTTCAAACCTGACTTGGTGGTAGAGTAATTTGGACTCCTTTTGTACTCAAAGTGTTATAAGAACCAGAAAATTATACTGTCTTCCACCACACCCCCCTTTTGTTTAGTAGCATTGTATCTTAGAAACCCTTTCAGGTGACCACAAATTTGCACCAAAACCTCTACTCCAGACCTTGAGGAGGCATTGCAGTTTTCAAACCTGTTTGAGTTTGCATGTGGCTTGTAGCGCATTAGAAAAATTGTTTGTCTCAACCTTAACTGTAGATGTGCTACCACGCCAGTAGAACAGAAAACAGTATTGTAAAGAGTATGGTGAAAGAGCTGCAGCTAGCCTTATTGAGATCAATAACTGAGTGAGAGAAATTAACTAGAGGGCAGAGTTAGCTTTCATTTGTTAACGTGGGTTTCTGATAAACTTCTGGCTCCATTTGACTTTTTCAACGTACAGAAAACTTGCTGCATCTCATCTGTAATTACAAAATCTTATCAGCAGAATTTGAGATCTAAATATATTCAGAGAAAAATATTAAATGTTACTTAACAAAGGATGATTTGTCAACATAGTTGATGTCTCAACACACAGCATTTTCCTTGGAGCTGTTTCAATTTCATTTAAATTAACGAAACAATGAAATATAGCACTTACTATACCAAAGGCTTTGAAAATGTCCTGCCTTTTGCCTGTATTTAGTCGTCTCCATCCCTCTGTTCTAATCCAAGCTTGTATGTTCTCTTTCTCCAGCCCTTCTTATTCAAAAGTGCTTCACAAATAATATGAGCTAGACCTGCCAGTGATTGTTTAGGGACAAGCCCCATTGGTGCTGTGCCTGTCTGATTGGGGGCCTATATGCATGCAACACCTCTGAAATGTAGCCTGTACTGGATGGCAGCCAACTATGCACCATGCACAGCAGATGATGGAAAGAAACATTCTGACCAAGCATGCCACAGCAAGCACCTTCTTTTATTAAAGAAGTATCATAGGATCTTTAATGTTCACAGCAGCTTCCTGTTTCTTACATTACTTTGTAAGATGCTATTTTTTGTTTTACTTTCCTTTGTAATTAGATGACGTGATTACAGTCTTCATTACATTTCCCTTTAAAAATGTTTATGGGGACCAAGGTGCTTCTTAGAGGAGAGTGATTGTTGTACACTATTTCTGTGAGCTAGTTTATTAAATAAGTACAGCCATGTTTAATGGCTCTAGGCTTCTCCTGAAATTGCAGGGGAAAGGAACCATGAGATTCTTGAGGGTTAATTGCCAAGAGAAGGAGTGAGCATGTGTGATGATTTTGTGCTGTAGAAACACTGTTTCACATGTCCATTTAGCATGCAAGCTGTGTTCTTTGCACAGCAAATTTTGCTTTCAAGTTCAGTGAGTACTAAGGCTCTGTATAAATGGGGCTGCTAAAGATTTTTTTTTACATTTGAAAATCCTAATCCATTTCTTCCCTCATCTCTCTCTCTCCCTCTCAGAAAGCTAGCTTTTAATACACAGAGGCGTTTGCAGGGGTTTATTTAGCTGGCCAGAGCACACTCTTAAGAATAAAACTTAGAAAGATGAGTCAGAATGAAATGAAGAAAACAAAATATATGTTCTTTGTGTCTTATTTTAGTGGATGAGTGAGGGACTCGCTAAATGGATAGTTTAAGATCTTAATGAGTTACCAAACATGAGCTAATGCTGGAATATGCAAACTTTTCAAACTGTCTGCTTGCCAGCATGGCCTTCTAGAAATGAGTTCATCCCGCTTATTTGTACTGGACTCCTTTTTAACTCCTCTTTGCCAGAGGCCCAGATCTGTCACTTATTGATTTTAATCAGCTCTTTAAATGGAAATTTGCCACAACTAACTGCAAAAATAGTCAAATGTACAGTATCAGGTGTGTATTAGTCAACATGTTGAAATTCACCCGCACCTCAAAAAAGAGTCTTACTTTTATTAATAACAAGTAATCATGTATCTGCATCATTGCTATCTTTTATTTATGTAAAACCAAAAAGGTATTGCTCACTGGTTTTAAATGTGCAAGGGTGTGTGTTGTACCATTTTATCCTTCACCCTATTTAGTGCTCTATAGTATTACTTACAGGTTTTAGCTCTTTTTTTAAACTAATTTTGAAGTTGAGTTTCTGCCAACTCATACCCTTTTGGCTATTTCCTAAACTGTGTGTAACTTGCATAAGGACAGTTGGCCAATTGCATTATGTATTAATAGTTGTTAGGTGTATAATTACAGACTTTTGGGGTTAGGGGATACAAACAAGTTTGCATACATTGAATTACAGGCAGTGTCTTAATATGGGGTTTTTTAGATCTTGGCTTTAATCCAGTGTGTTTTTTTTTTCATGCTATTATGCTCTATTTACAGCTTTCAAAAATCAGCTGATGTCACTGCACATATGTTTAGAGCCGTTGCTAAGGTGATTAGCTTCAGAATTCAACGCCTACATAGTCCTCTTGAAAGGCTGAGAAACTGCTTGGTAGCGTCTGTTCATATCAGTGCATTGTCAATTCAACCTATTAACAACCATGAAGCAACGTTACTCAGTTTTGGGGTAAATATGCTTCAGTCTTGATTTATGATTAGACATCATATTTTTTTAGGAATTGAAGCTTTATCTGGTATGGTAAGTTTAATTAAATGCAGGAATATCCTTAACTGAAGAACTGTTTTCGATGCTTGGATTCCTGAGTTTTGTGAGGCTATGTAATTTAGGTATCTTCAGCACCTCCCTTGCCTAATGAGTTTCTCAGAGGTATAATATGCCAGTCCAGTTATGAGAATTATTTATATAAATGCTTAGCTGGCTAGTGAAAATCTATTTGTGCCTTTTAGTTTGATTCACATGCTTTTACAAAGTAAAAATGATGTACTCTGTGCCAGTAAATGCCCCATTGTGCTTAAGCAGCCACTTAATCTCCCCTACGATGGTCTGCCTATCAAATTAAATTGGTACCTATTTGACAGTTGACTCTTGAGTTATTCACTGCATCACAACTATCTTGTTAACTTTACAGAAGAATACTGTAGTGACTTGGACGCACAAGACTAGACATGTCATTGCTTTTCAATATTTGCCTGCTTTTCAATTCAGTAGAAGGAATTAGTCATTCACAACAAGCACAGAATTAAAAAAAAAAAATCTCAAACTAAATCTCCACGTGTCTGCCCATTTCAGACTTTGATTGAATTCTTACAACATATGATGTGTTCTGATAAAAAGAAGTCTATCTGTAGGGTCTGTTTCTGTATGTCTATTCTCTACAGCAGAAATTAAAGTAATTTACCTTTCTCTTCAGTTTTTTAATAGAACTGTATCAAATTGCCTTTAACATCAAGGCTTGGATTCTATTACCCTTCGTGCTCCTGTTTTTCAGTAAAGAAAAAGAATGGTTCTTATTCATGGCAAGGAAACCGTGAAATACAATAAACCTACCCATAGCCTACACTAAGGACTGGCTACTAAATTACACTTTAACAGTGCTATAGGCAAAACCACCTCTTACAGTCAACTCCAAGTATGTAAAATGTGTTCAGAATATTTCCTTTAAGACTGAGTGACTCTATTAGTGTGTTTTAAAAAAAGGATTTTGTATCCAAAAATGTGTACACGCACAGGTATTTTCCTCCAAGGTGGCACAAGTTTTCTTTTTTGGGGAAACTAAATTTCATTTTCTTTTTAAAAGTGTACTTGTTAAAGCTTGATCTGCTTTGCTAATGTTTACTGCCAAGCAGTATAATTGTCACTCGAAAAATGAATTGGAAAAGTATTTCTCTCTCATCTGTTTGCTTGGCAGAATCTAAGAAGAAGAATGGTCTTGTTCATTTACTTCACCAGTCAATGTTAGCTGCAAATGTCCTGCCGCTGTATAGGTGGAAATTTAGTTGGGCTAGTTACAATGGGACGTTAGCCTATAGAAGCAAGAATATTTTAATAATGTCACTGCTCCTTCTATTCCATATTGCAGCTCTGTGAGATTTAGCTGAGGCGACAAGTGTTCAGATACCACAAATGTCTTTAATAGACATGTAGCTAATTTTAGTATAAAATATATTTCCCTGTGAGAGAGGCATACTGTGCTATAGTCTTCTTACAACCTGACCTATCTTCTGACTGCCAAACTAGCTGTAGTCCAGATTGTTCATGATCATCCACAAGGTTAATCTGGATCCAGCTTTGTTCTGTGGTACTGGAAATTCTGCACTGTGCTGCACCCATGCAGTCTACATTACTCACAAATATCACCTGTTGTCCAGATCTAAATAACTTTAGTCTGAGATTCACAGGCTACAAAATAGCCTTGGATTCTCAAGGCTTTTAACTTCCACATAGCTCCCTTTACAGATTCCAGTGATGTCAGTTAAAGAGTCAGGCACTACATTTGAGTTCCAGACCCTGCTATTTTAGCAGAAAAGGAGCCGATTGAGTAATGGAATTTGAACAAAGTCAGAGCAGATGGGGCAGTGTCAGATGTCGGAGAGCCAGTTTAAAAGGGTTAGTAACATTGCAATGAATATCAACTTCCCTCCAATGGAAAGTTGAGGTTTCCTTAAAAAGAAAGAGATTAATTTTGCTTTGCCTTCTCCCCCTCCCCTGCCCAGTCTCCTTCCAGCGGTGGCCAGCTGTTGTGCAGCAAAATTGTGACTACCAGCCATCCTTCCAGTACTGCTGGCAGCTGAACAGAGCTCAGTTAATGTAAGCCCCATTGGTCTTTACCCTCCAGGCCATTCACCCGTAACACAGAAGGTTGCTGCTACCACTGTTAAACATTTTCTACTCTGTAGCCTGTCTGAAAACACTTGAAATGTGCAATCTGTGTTGAAGCAGCAGTGATCTGCAGATACCATAGCAGAAAGGGCAACCTTGGAAAGCTGTTTTGGGGGTAATTTTGCCTGTCTGGCTTCATGACTATAAGCTCAGTGAAGTATATCTGAATGCACACAGTGCCAGTTCAATATGTATCTTTATAGAAGTAACTTGTCTCACATTTCAGAATATCAACCGTATTAGTCTCTATCTGCAAAAAGAACAGGAGTACTTGTGGCACCTTAGAGACAAACACATTTATTTGAGCATAAGCTTTCGTGGGCTACAGCTCACTTCTTCGGATGCATAGAATGGAACACACAGAAGATTTTTATACATACAGAGAACATGAAAAACCGAAAGTAGCCATGCCAACTGTAAGAGGCAAATTGATACCTTTTGATTAACTCGGCTCCCGTTTGGTATCCTGTATGGTGAATCAGCACTGGTTACCTCTGAGATTGCAGAGAAGGCAGGAGTGTAATGTTGCATGTCATTCCTCCACATTAGCCTTCTTCCTAAACTAGTACCCTTTTCCCTTTGGTTTCCTTCCACCTTTGTCCCTCCTTTCCTGTCAGGCATCACAGAGATGTTCACATGGATTAAAGAACATGAATAAAAATTGCATAACTGGGTGTTTGCTCCATGAAGACTGAAGGCGCAGAACAAAACAAAGATTATGGCCTCTCTGTGGAAAGTTGAAGGAGTATATTGATATGCAGATGTTTGGTAGTGGGACACAGCAGTTTTGGAATGTCCAAAAATGCAGTTCATGAAGCAAGTTGAAAAAAAAAGTGTCATACTCTCCTAATACCCATAGTTGCAGTATGGACGTCCCAGTTGTCCTGTGAAACGATATTTCTAGGAAACCTTTGCTATGAAATTGCTCTATTTATGTGAAGCTCGCCCACCTTCTAAATATACGATTTTCTTGGGGTACCTATCAAATGGATTTTCATGACATTCTTTCCTCGTGCAAGAAGGATAACAGCTTGGCAACATATTTTAATATTGTTTCCCTCCTGCAGCCTTGGGGGAGACTCGTGTGTACAAAGGCTATGGGAGAATTTGTGAATTTGTCATCCAGTACCTTTTAAATTAAACGCTTACTTTACTGCGGTCTACTCTGAAATTCAGTAAAGCTCCCTCCCCACCCCTGCCCATTCTTTTCAGATGGAGTCAGTCCACTCTGTGATTTGTATCAATTTACAGAGCTGAAGGTTTCCTCGCAAGTAGCAAGGCCAGTAACACAGCTCTTACATAATCCAGCAGTCCAACAGCTCTATAACAATTGCAAGAGAACGCTTGCATTTCAGTGTTGCACAAAAATGCCAGTAGTTCATGTGGCTAAAATCTTATGTCACTAGAAAAACAGCCCCCTAGAACAAGACGCAGAGTGAGCTCCTGGAGCTGAAGCCTAGCTCATAACTCTGAAGAGGAAAGAATGCTCGTAAACCAAAAGGAAATTTGGCAGGCTGTCTCTCTCTGTGTTCAGAGCAAGTTAGCCACTTGGAATCTGACCCTTCAGTAAGGGGTTGTGATTGACTGCACAATGAAGATTTTTGTTCTGAGCGCCCACTCGCAACAGTGGTAAGTGCTTCAGAACTGCATGTAGTAATGGAACCAGCTGGCTGAAGGGGTGGCAAGGTATCCGCACCCTCCATGTGGCTTACTCTTCCAGTCATGCTGAGGGAGCTAAAGGGCTTGTTCTTGGCCTACTCTCTCTCAGGCCTGGTCTACATGAGGAAATTAGCTTGATATAACTACATCACTCGAGTGTGAAAAATCCATACCCTTGAGCGATGCCATTAAACTGATTTAACCCCCAGTGTAGAGAGCAATGGGAGAACCCCTTCTGTCAGCATAGGCAGCGTCTTCGCTGAAGCGTTGCAGTGGCCTAGACACACAAGCTTGAAGAGTAAGAAAAAACTGGAAAATGAGTGATTTGTTATGGGTCTGGCCGCCAGGCACACACCCTCCCACGCTTTTTTCTTTCTGCTTTCCTTACTGTACAACATACTTTTATGTAGCAACACCTTCTAATGGCCAAGTGCGGAATGTATTGGAGGCCTTCAGTTTAAGGTAAAAGGAAGATATATTGAGGCAGTGACAGTCTGAGGGATGCAGGAAGGGGGAGAATATTAAATAAGCACAGCAGCATGAATTAATCAACAACCACTAGCTGTGGAGGAGAAGCAGGAGGAGCAGCTGGGCGGTGGTCAGAGACACATGGGGGAGTAAGAATATGGGGAAGTTCTGAAAGCCAGGAGAGCAGTTCTGAATTGGATTTGGAAATCGTGCTGCTCATTTCCTTAGTTTGGCTAAGCCTGTGCAGAGTGAGATCAACCCAGAGGGAGACGAGAGGGGCCCGGGACACAGGTTGTCACTTTCCTGGATTACAGGGCTGTGGGAAGGAGAGGATGCTTTTTCTAGGCCATCAGTCTGTATTGGCTGGGGAAAAGCTGAAGAAAATAATGTACAGCTACAAGAGATTCTGTTAAGATGAAGAGTTATAGAAATTATAACTCCAGTAAACAAACCAGTAGTGCTCTCCAAACCCGTAATTCCATATAGTGAGTGCAGATTCTGCTGTAATGGAAAAATCCATGGCTCCTTGCCTGCTTTGGAAGAGCAGAGGCATTCTTCAAGTGTAGAGGTCTGCATTTATGCAGTGCTGCAGTGCCAGCCAAGTTCCTGACAACGGTAGAAAGAGGGAGAAATGGTATACTCAGCCATTGCTAGCAGAGTTTCATCTCTTGCATTCAGCCCACCTGCTTTTATAACTGGTTGGATCATTTTTGCCTTAATTTATTTAAAACCTGTTAGTATGTCCCCTTGGTCCATGGAAAATGTGTTCTGAGCTGGGGTTAACAGCTGTTACAGTTCTGAGCACATTAGCCCACATCTCCAATGGTGTATGCACGCGCAGAAGCTTGCATGTGCATATGGGTATATATGGGCACTGCACACACTTCTGCATAATTTGCTTCTTTATTCCAAGTATCCAAATGTAATCCCTTGAGAGCAGGTGTAGTCAAACTTGGGACAAGCTCAGGAGTCCGAATTAGCCATAAGTTTATTGAACTCTTGTTGGGTAATAGGAATTTTTGAGTAGTGGGTTGGGAACGATAGTGCTGAACATGCAGTGTTAAGGAGTCTGACGCGGGGTTAATGTCTCGGGTCGGTTTTCCTTGCTTTTGATGGTTTAATTCAGGCTAGAAATGTTGCTTAATAGGTTTTTTATGAAATTCATTTCACTGTCTTAGTTTTCAAGGAGTTCTTCCACTGACACACTGGGCTGCTGCCTCTTGGATGTTAATGGACGTCTGCTGGGATTTTGTTTTGTGTTACTACTGAGTGACAGGCTCCCTTTTGCTGGGACTCCATGTGAAGAACACTCTGCAGTGACACAGTGCTTCCATTCATAGAGCCTGATACAGTGGGAGTGGAACAGTTATAATGTAAATGAGCATGCAAAGCCCCATCCTAATCAATGTGCTTTGCATAGTATCCATGCCTGCAACGCCTGTATGAAGTGTTGAGTTGCGGTGTTGCTGCTGCACAGCCACACTAGGCTGCGCGCTGCAAAGCTAAATAAAAGTAGCTAGTTTTTAAGTTGAGTTTTTAGAAAATAAATCTCTTGTTCACAGCTCAGGATCAGGTCTCTGAAAAACACAGAGTTAGAGCATGATCAAAAGCCTGTAAAGCCCCATTTTTTTTCTTTTAAAGTAACCTCTCCCATCTCACCCACCCCCTCAAACCCTCCC
This sequence comes from Gopherus evgoodei, assembly GCF_007399415.2. Classification (NCBI taxonomy): domain Eukaryota; kingdom Metazoa; phylum Chordata; order Testudines; family Testudinidae; genus Gopherus; species Gopherus evgoodei. The sequence continues at coordinate 40,367,747 of NC_044333.1, read as the reverse complement.
TTGCTTTAAGCTGCCTACATAACTACTTGGACAAAGTTGCGGTCCAGCGTATATAATATATGGTGTGGGGGAAAGGGGAGAGAGACCCTTCTGAAAGGTGCCTTTAAAGGGAATACCAAGAACTTGCTAACTATGGTGCTGCTTATTAGTATCGGTGTTTTTGTTTAAAAGGCATCATTCATCTTTGTGTGAGTTCAAGATGAGACATTAGCAGATACATTAACTGTGCCACCCCAGTCCCTTTCACTTTTTCATTGAGGTTATTTATTACTATTGACTATCAGAAAGAGATTTTGACTACTGTGTGATCATCTGCAGTTAAATGCGCTGTGCGCATAGTGGAATTACACCTTAAAATGCTGCTGTTTGCTACTGAAAATTACTCAGTGTGTTATTTCTTACACTGTATTGTGCAGGCCTTAGGTTAAAAATAGCTGTTAAATGCACTTTTGGCAATGTAATTATGCAATTTAAAACTGAAGAAAATAAACACTGCTTTGGACTGAACTGCATAAATCCAGGAGGTTAAGACATGAACTTCCTTTGCTTTATGACCAAGAGAGTGGCTTGGTTTGGAGAAGGGAAGGTTCGCAGTTGTTTTTCAGCTGCTTAAAGAAACCATTTATTTCAAGGTTCAAAAGTGTATGGCTTGAGGAGGAAGAGAGAGGCCCAAATCTTAAAGTCTTTGGTTTTACAAATGAGCTGCTAGCGGTTTTCCTAAGGTGGTGGTGGTGGTTGCTGACCAAAGGTAAATCTTCAGATTCGCCCTGGTGCATTAGTCTTTCTTGTGACTGGTACAAACCAGTTAGTAGATGGGGAGCTGGCACTTCAGGCTGCCGCCTGGTGTTCTGGCCGTATGGCAGTAGGACCACGCTGACCGTTGGAGAGATCTGCATAACTCTTCAGCAGGAGGAGGTATAAAGACACAGCTGCACACCACAGACTAGGCAATAAATGCCAGTGTTTGTAACAAACACGTTGCTGGAGTATCAGAAATGAAACTGTGACAAAGTGGGCAATGTCTGTTACTTTTTGATGCACATCTCAGTGTGTTTATGAAGGGTGCCTTGCTGTGGAGTTAGAACAAAACAGGTCGTTCAAGGAACCAAGTAGGCAAAGTAAAACAGTGGGGCATACCCCCTACCTGTGTCCATCCAGGCTCATAATAATTGCCACTTTCCAATGCAGAGCCTAAGATCCAAAGAGGGCACTGAACATTAGAGACTGAGCCCTAGAAAAGTGGGGGGAGGAAGAGCAGGGCCGCCCAGAGGATTTAGGGGGCCTGGGGCAAAGCAGTTTTGGGGGCTCCTTCTATTTAAAAAAAAAAAAAAAGTTGCAATACTATAGAATACTATATTCTTGTGGGGGCCCCTATAGCCCCAGGGCAAATTGCCCCACTTGCCCTCCCCTCCCCCCCCCCGTGGTCCTGAGAAAAATAAACATTTAAAAACCTTCCGCATCTCGGCACAAACCCAGTTTTGAGAGAACTTCTTTTCAAGTCACCTTTACAAAGTTCTCAGCATCAGCTAGTGCTAAAAGGCACTAAAGCTCATTAAAAGGGTTGGACAAATACTTTCCATCAAAACTTTTTTTGGATTGAAAACAAGGGGGGGCTTAAAAGCAGAAAAAATCACAGACAATGTCTGCTTTCCTTCAAAAATGGTTGTGGTTTTTTAAATTGAAAAGCTGAAATTAGTCTGCCAAAACCTGAACATGGTTTGGGGTTTCAGAAGTGTGTGGCCAAATATTTGCTGCTTGCTGTGTTTGATTGTTTAAAGAAACAATAAATAAAACTGCTTAAAAAAAATTCAAAACTTTTGAACCTCCTCAGCTTGTGACCAAGCGCCTGATCCCATCCAGTCAGAGATTTTTCCAGGTTTCTGATACTCTGCTGGCTTCCTTGACTCATCTGTCTCCATAACTTTGAGTTAATTTAGCTTAGAACATAAGAATGGCCATACTGCGTCAGACCAGAGGTCCATCCAACCCAGTATCCTGTCTACCGACAGTGGCCAATGCCAGGTGCCCCAGAGGGAGTGAACCTAACAGGTAATGTTCAAGGATCTCTCTCCTGCCATCCATCTCCACCCTCTGACAAACAGAGGCTAGGGACACCACTCCTTACCCAGCCTGGCTAATAGCCATTAATGGCCTTAACCTCCATGAATTTATCTGTTTCCTAGAGACTGTCTCCATGGAATCTCTCACAAACTGGAGACGGTTACTGTGGGTTTGTCTTTAGTAGAGCTTATGTACATACTCCACAAACTGAGCATTTGAGCTTGTTCCAGAATCTGGGATGAGGCTATGATGTGAAAACTGAAATACTCAAAATAGCACATGCATGTGAATGGATACAGGGTGCTAAAATTAAATTAACCCAGGGGTTCTCAAACTGGGGGTTGGGACCCCTCGGAGTCACAAGGTTATTACTAGGGGTTGCGAGCTGTCAGCCTCCACCTCAAACTCCGCTTGGCCTCCAGCATTTATAATACTGTTAAATATATTAAAAAGTGTTTTTAATTTATACGGTGGGGGTCGCACTCAGAGATTTGCTATGTGAAAGGGGTCACCAGTACAAAAGTTTGAGAACCACTGAATTAACCCCTCTGGAGCCTTGGGGAATGCAGGGGTGGGGGGTCTCTCTTGATAGGGTTGGGAAGGAGGTAGGTGGTGTAGGATATTGCTCTTCTCATGTGATCCCTCCTGCATGCTGTCTTGGCTCTATCTCTGTTAATCTAAAGTGGCTGACATGAATCTCCCTATGGCACTGAAATTAAATGTAGACTATACTTTGGCATTTGAGAAGTGAAAGGGATGGTAGCCCTAAGGGAGAAGATAAAAGGTTGGCTCTTTGTGTTAAATAGCTGTCTGCAAGCCTCAAACTGCTGAATGAACTTTAGGGTAGGGAAGGCTGTGCCTCCCCAAACAGCCTGGCCCTGTCCCCTATCTGACCCCCACCCACTTCCTGCCCCCCATTTACCCCCCTCAGAATCCCCAACCCATCCTGCTCCTTGTCCCCTCACCGCCTCCTCATCCACCCCCCCGGGACCCAACCCCCTCCTCCCTGTCCCCTCACTGCCTCACCCCATCCACACCCCCCCTGCCTAGTCCTGACAGACCCCCGGAATGCCCACGATCCAACCCCCTGTCCCCTGACAGCCCCAGCAGCACTATCCGGGACTGCTCCTGGGTTACCACCACCTCTCTTGACGCCTCAGCGCACAGCGTCCAGGAGCTGCCCTGGCACCTGGACAGTGCTGCAGCGGCCTGGCTCTGGCGGGACTGGAGCTTGCAGCCCTGCCCCCTTACCACGTGGCTCTGACTCAGTGGGAGGAGCTCAGGTCCCACCGCTGCAGTGCTGTCCAGAGCCGCTCCTGATGCAGCGTGCTGAGGTGCTGGGGGATGGGGGATGGCGGAGGTGGGGCTGGGGGCCCCTGCGGGGCCCAGGGCAAATTGCCCCGTTTGCCCTGCCCCCTGGCCTATGGGCGGCCCTAAGGGAGGGTTGAGTGCGTGGCCAGAGCTGCCCAAGGAGCATTGCTTTTTAAAGCTGACAGCTGGCAAGGAGACAGAGATGCAGCAACTGCAGCAGGGGCAGTCTGCTTCTCCCAACCCAGAGATGGAGGTTGCTTGGTTTTCTGAAACATACAACAGCTTGTAATCAGAGATTAAGGGTGAAATAATGCATGTAGATCATCACTGTTTTTACCCTTCATTCTCTGTGCTTTGTACTTTTGGGTGAATAAATAAACCATGCTTTGTTTTGAAGAAGCTGGTATTGAGTTGTATTGTATTCATTTTGATGGAATAATGCAACAGTTGCTTTAACCACCTTGCTGGCACCAGGCCCTTGGGGCAAATGGGCTAACAGGTGCCAAATCAGGTTGGTCCTGTTACGGTAACACAGCTGGAAATGGGGGGTTGTAGCCCAGGGATCCTGTCTGAGTGGTTGAGCTATGTGGTTCCACACAGAGTGAAATGCAGGGGGCCAGGCGTATGAGATACTCATGTTCCATTCCCCCCACCCCCCCCCGGGCTGTGTGTGGTCTGATTTAGACTGTAAACTCTTGGGGCCACAGACCTTCTGTTAAAGCACTTGGCATGCCAGTGGCGCCCTAATAACATTTAAGGGCAGTAGTTCAGAATCGGATTCCTAACCGAATGACCTTAAATTCAATCTTTATTAATGCTGGGCCCGAAAAATCTTGTACTCCAAGTTAGCTACATTGTTTTTGGTGAAGTCTGGTTTGACCTTTGTCAGGGAGCTCTTCTGTTGGTCATAGTATGCTTGGGACCCTAGCACTCTATAGCCTAGCGTTCATGCTAGGCTAGAACAATCTTGTTTAAACACAGTGCTTGCAAAATAAAGGTGCTAACAGGTCCAGTTCTCTGTACACCAGGCCCAGCCATGACTGGAAAACCTTTTACAAAATTATGCTATAGGCTAGAATACCTAGGTACCCACTTAGACTACAACCTGGGTTGTATACCCTGCCATGCCATACTGCATGTTTTGGTGATTGTCATCAGATGGCCCTTCATAAGAATATAAATATCACTGATCAGGTGAGTGATAGTGAGTGCACAAGGTTGAGAGTGATTAGAGGCAATTAGTAATTGGCAGCTACCCAAATATTTACCAGTCTGATGTCAATTCAGGACACCATTTAGAGAAGGAATGTCTAGACACCAAAATGATGTTTGTTTCGCTCTGGAGCAGTCAGGAAAGGTGATCTACTTAAACCGAAGTAACATGCAGGTCAATGAAAACCACTGCTCAGTGGAAAATAGTGTGTCAGAAAACGAACAAGATGTTAAGCATTACGAAAAGAGGCAGAGGATATTGAAAATACTTATAATAGGTTTGGCAAGCCTGTTAGTTGAACACCTATTACTTGACCATGATCAAATATTGTCAGATCTTCAGCCAGAATGCCCTGATGTAAGAAGGAGCCTACCTTTCTGGTTGCATCATGGTGCCATCAGTTACCAAGCCTGCTTAAATGTCTTGGTCACTCACTTTACTATATGCTAATGCCACTTGTTGAGGGGGAGAAAAGGTGAACTAATTGAAAGTTGAGCATCTTGACTGGGTGGGATCATCTAGAACACATTGTACGTATGTATATCTTTATTTGTATACCAGGCCATCAGTGTACATGGGAATTTACAGAACAGATTAAACAAGTTAAAAAACGCAGTCCCTGCCTCAAAGAGCTCACAGTATTATAGAATCATAGGACTGGAAGGGACCTCGAGAGGTCATCTAGTCCAGTCCCCTGCACTCATAGCAGGACTAAGTATTATCTGGACCATCCCTGACAGGTGTTTGTCTAACCTGCTCTTAAAAATCTCCAATGATGGAGACTCCACAGTCTCCCTAGGCAATTTATTCCAGTTCTTAACTACCCTGACAGGAAGTTTTTCCTAATGTCCAACCTAAACCTCTCTTGCTGAAATTTAAGCCCATTGTTTCTTGTTCTATCCTCAGAGGTTAAGGAGAATAATTTTTCTCCCTCCTCCTTGTAACAACCTTTTATGTACTTGAAAACTGTTATGTCCCCTCTGTCTTTTCTTTTCCAGACTAAACAAACCTAATTTTTTTCAATCTTCCTTTACTGGTCACGTTTTCTAGAGCTTTAATCATTTTTGTTGCTCTTCTCTGGACCTTCTCCAATATGTCCACATCTTTCCTGAAATGTAGCTCCCAGAACTGCACACAATTCTCCAGTTGAGCCCTAATCAGTGCAGAGTAGAGCGGAAGAATTAATTCTTGTGTCTTGCTTTCAACACTCTGGCTAATGCATCCCAGAATTATATTCACTTTTTTTGCAACAGTGTTATGCTGTTGACTCGTATTTAGTTTACAGTCCGCTATGCCCCCCCAGATCCCTTTCTGCAGTACTCCTTCCTAGGCAGTCATTTCCCATTTTGTATGTGTGCAACTGATTGTTCCTTCATAAGTGGAGTACTTTGCTTTTGTCCTTATTGAATTTCATCCAGGCCATTTCTGCAGTTTGTCCAGATCACTTTGAATGATAATCCTGTCCACCAAAGCACTTGCAACACCTGCCAACTTCGTTTTGTCCGCAAACTTTGTGTACTCTCTATGCCATTAACTAAATCACTGATGAAGAAGATATTGAACAGAACCAGACACAGAACTGATCCCTGCGGGACCCCACTCGTTATAGCCTTTCAGCCTGACTGTGAACCACTGATAACTATTTTCTGGGAACCATTTTCCAACCGCTTCGGCACCCACCTGATAGTAGCTCCATCTAGGTTGCATTTCCCTAGCTTGTTTATGAGAAGGTCAGGCGAGACCGTATTGAAGGCTTTTCTAAAGTCAAGATAGACCATCTCTATTGCTACAGCTGTTTTTGACCAGATACTTTTGGACTGGTCAAATACCTAACCCTAATTTATACTGCTCCTGTATTAATTGATGCTGGGTCTTCACTGTGAATAGCTTGTTCCATTTTGTTCACATCATCCCAAACAAAAAGTATAGCAGAAATAGAGAGAGAGAGTGAAAATGGTGAGAGGCTTGGAGAGAATTCCAGAATACAAGAGAAGGCAACAAATTTAAAAGAAAATGTTTTTCATAATATGTAATTAACCTGTGGAACTCATTATTACAATATATTATTGAGACAAAAGTTTAGGATTCCAAACTGGATTAGATGTTTATAAGAAATGAACCGATAAGTTACTTTTTTTAAAAAAGGGCTATCACCTCCCATGCTTCAGGTCATACTTATAAGATCATCTGTAGTATTATTTAGGTGTTAAAACTTTAATTTTAAATAAATTACTGCATATGTGTCCCATACCCTCAGACTAATAGCAGCAGCAGCATTTTAATTTATATTAAAGTAGGACAAAACTCAATATTAGACTGAGAGCATCTCTCACACACAAACAGAAGAATCAAAATGAAAAACCCTATTACAGTAGCCCAAAACAGACCAAGCAGAATGAAGAGAAACAACTTCAGATAGTCACTGCAGCAACCACCTTTCATTTACCTCAAGATCATAGCCCTCAAATTGAGAACAGACACAATTTCTTGTCAGGCAGTCAAACTCGAAGTCTTTGTTACGTATGGACAAGGGAATAGAACCTTTGTCCCCAGCCTGTCAGGCTAGTCACATAGTCCTGGCTCTCTTCCTTGTTTCCAGCTGCTAAATTGCATGAAAAGAATCCAAAAATACACAATGTTTTCCTAATATTACTTTTCCAAGTAAGCAATGGGTTTAGTTTCTACATTGATGTTATGCAGTGGCAAATGGAAAGGGAGAGGGAATGCTGGGTGACATCCACAACACAATATCTCTATTAAAGTGTTATCCATGCTGTGAAAAACTTTGAAACCCCCTGTTTAAGTGAAGGCCCACAGCTCCCTATATACATTGGCATGTTTATGGACCAATCCATTATAACCTATCAGGACTAGAAACAGATGTTTTCTAACAGGAGGTCAAGAAGTCCCCTTTTTCAATGGTTTGAGGCTCTAGCGTCTGACCTTGGTTGAACATTCTATATCTGCCTTTTAACTGCAACATTATGGACATGCTGTTTTAGATGATCTTTTGGATCTAAAATTAATGAAATATTATTTCTTTTGGATGCCAAAGGGTATGAAAAACTATACCAGGTTTAAAAAATAAACCTTCAAGTATCCTTCTGAAATAGCTTTTCCTGTACAATGATGTGGTCTGTCCAGTGTCTAATCAAGTGAGGGTGACATAGAGCATTAGTGTTTGCTAGCTTTTTTCTTTCTTTTTTTTTTTTTTTTGCACTGTGCGTGAGCATAAAATGCAGGGCCTCCAGAAAGTTTTGAACTGAACAACTGGAGAATTTGTGCAAGTGCAAGGAATTAAAATGAGGTAGTGAGTGTGTATTCTGATGAATGTATGGGTTGTTTGAAAAAAAAAAATAATTTGGCTTCTCAGCAGAAACAAGGAAACACTCTGAAGGTTAATAAACCCAGATGCCATTAATTAAGACACTCAACTATTTAAATATACAGAGCAAGATAAGGTAGAATGTACTTTCACAAATGGTCCCATATTGAGTCACTTGCATCCCGTGTCTGTCTGGGCATCCTTTTCCAGGGGAAGCCCTTGAGTGTCCTTCAACCAAGTGAGCTGTTGGAGAGTGATCAGACTTCAGAACAAGACAATACATCTATCAACTGTTAGAAGAGAAACATGAAGGAATTTCTGAGGTGATCTATTTATATTGATATTCTCAAAACATAGAGAATAAAAAGCTTTGGAACTGCTGGGGAATTCATTTCAAGAATTGTAGATATGTAGTCTGTTCCTTCCTTCCAAAAATAATCCAAGGGAAGGACAGGGCCGGAGCATGTGAACTGATGTGCTGTCATTAATTGTATATGTGGCAGTACAGAGCATTCTGTCTGTGGAGTAAGGCTGCCCTGCGTGGGCTGTAGTGTATATAGTATGAAAGAAAAGACTCTTTCTTATAAATCTGGTTTATATCTGTTTTCTCCCAGGAGGAGTTAGCCCATTCCATGTCCAGGTCATTTGTCTGCGAGCTTCTGAATTTATCCATCCTACTAGTATCAGATTTATGCAGGAGCCATGTTAAAAGCTGGTTCTGGCTAGCTTGGTTTAAACCTACCAGTGTAAGTGGGGTGTAAGTGTGCATGCTAATGTGAAAAAGAGCCACATTTTAAAACCCTATCTTAAGATGCCCTGAAGAATATCCAGCTTCACTATTGAAAAATGTTTCGTTACTGTATGACCCATTATAAACTAGTGTGCATCCAACAGCTTTTTTAAAGAGAATATCAAGCTGCAGCAGCAACCAGTTGTAAAAGTACATTCTGAAATCCCTGACAACTGCTTTGTAGATTAATTTTAAAGCCTATCTGCCTTGACAGTGCTTCTCTGAATGGTTTGCTAATAATTCTTATAGGCTTCCTGGTGCCCTGCCACAGCAAAGCTATGATTGTGCTGTACTCCCCGCAACAAGCATCTCAAATTTTCATGTCAAAGCTAAATTAGGATGTACTCAATAATCCAGATTTAGGGCCAAACTCTAAAAAATTGGGCACTTCAATGCAAGTTTCCACAGCACTCATTATGGCAGAAATCCTCAGAAACAGAAATCAAGAATCTAATCTGGATGCACTTAATATAGGAGACTGTACTTTTAAAAACTGTGCTAAACCTGTTTATTTTGGTAGAGTAACTAATTCATTAAATAGCCCACAACCATTATGTCATAGATATCCTAGGAAAGAGAGACCCTTCTGGACTGCAAAGAAATGAAGTTATTGCATGACAATTAGATGAATTGTGTGAGTTTGATTCCAGCTCTGTAGGTATGCATTTCACAAGGACATGTTTTTGTGCATGTTGGCACAGGAAGGGATCTTGTAATCCAGACATACAGCACTGGATTACATTATTTCTGCAGTACACAGTTTTAAACTTTTTTTGCTCTCTAGTGTAGGTGAAAAAATTACTAGTACAAAAAGTAGCATCAAAGTAGGCCATTTTTAATCTAAAGTGAAATAGCAGTCAAAGCACCCACTATATACCTTGTGTTCACTTTTTGCCCCAAAGTGTCTTATTTTGTAATCCCAGTTGCCCTACCAAAACTGTAGCTGCCTCTGTAAGTTGAAATTTGGAATGCTACATTCTTTTGACTATTTGAATACGCTCCTGTGCTCTAAAAAGAGCCCCATTACATGAATACTGCAAGCCACATTTCTGCTCTCATCTCTTCAGAGACAAGCTAGCTGATATGCCTCTTGCTGCACAATTTCATTGCTTAGCTGGCCATTTCATTTGATCTCTGTATTTTTACTCAGTGTGCATGCGCCATATCTGTCTTTGCTGCAGAGTATTTGTCTGGCTTTTTACCATATGTGTAGTGATTGGTCTGGCTTTTTTCTCTTTGGGTCCTTTACTACAGCACATTCACAGTTTCAGATTTCAATCTAATGATTTAGCTCTTCAGCACAGGTTAAGGTAAAGACTTTGCAAAAGTAACGGGGGTGCGTGTGTGGGCTGGTGAGAGATTTAACAAATCAAACTGAAAAGCAAATGGAAGTGAAGGTCTTGTCTGCCTGCTGTTCATAGAATATTTGAGTGGTCCCTTCCACTTACTGTAAATGTCTGAGAGAACGAGTAGATTCAGCCATGCAAGGTAGAAATCCTGCATATTAGTTTTTTTTTTTAAGTGCAAGGTTGTATTTTATATTTTAAAAAATAGTGAAGTGCTGTATAATAAACACAAATAGAAAATTGTCATGTTCTTCTGCCGCCATTTCTCCCTTCTGACCCCCACGGGTTTAACTTATGTCAGGTTAATAATTACCAGAATGTACTTTCAGGCAGCTTATTTGTTTTCCCTCCTCATGATGCGCAAGAGTGGATAATGAAATTAAGTTGCACACTTTGTGAGTTTGTAAAGCTGGCTTCAGCCAAGTTGCCAGGATACTGAACTGGGCCAGGCAGCTTCCAAGGCCTGTGTTTACACAGCCAGCATTGGGGCAGCAGTCTGCTATCAGATGTAAACAGAGCTCATAGGGGAAATGTCATGTACCAGAATCATGAGAAATGAATGCTCTCTTGAAAGCTAGCAGTGAGGCCATGGCTACGCTGGCGCTTTACAGCGCTGCAACTTTTGTGCTCAGGGGTGTGAAAAAACACCCCCCTGAGTGCTGCAAGATACAGCGCTGTAAAGCGCCAGTGTAAACAGTGCCGCAGCGCTGGGAGCGCGGCTCCCAGCACTGCAAGCTATACCTGTAGAGGATGTGGAGTACATGCAGCGCTAGGAGAGCTCTCTACACCCGTAGAGGATGTGGAGTACGTGCAGCGCTGGGAGAGCTCTCTCCCAGCACTGGCGCTCTGACCACACTCGAAGTGCAAGTGTAGCCATACCCTAAGTGTGCACAGTGTAAACCTAGTTTCAAATGTGAAGCATTTAGCTGTGCTTGTGCTGTCATTTAAGAATGCAGGCAGCGAACTAGGACCCTGGAGTCCCTATGCTGCTTCTGCAGATTGAAGCTAATGGAGTAGGGGCTTGGTCCAGCTCAGAGAAGTGCAGTGTAGCTTTAAGCAGTCATGTTATACCTTTTGATTTCTGTAACAAGTTCCAGATCCTCCAGCAGTTTCATGTCTCTGGTGTCATCGTGGCTGACTTATTGAAAACATGCGGGTTTGCCAGGGGAGATCTTGGGCCCTGACTCTCAGTACTGGCAGGCTTGCTTGGAAGCACTGAAGGCTGTGGGGGAGGTTCGGCAGCAGTGATGCAGTGAGAAACGGTACCGTAGCTGGAACGCTCAACGTGGAGCGTGAAAATCCGACACTCCCCACTCGCTCTAAGGCATTGTCTGTGCTGTAACAGCAACTGCAGTGGGATACATGGTTACAGAATGGTGTGTCCCATCCGTCTCCCCCCCTGCCCCCCCCCGATTTTATTAGCATGGATGGGTCTAAGCACAGATGGGACCAAACTCTGTTACAACCCTGGACTGTGCATTGCTGTATCATGGTTTGTAACAGTTTGGTCCTGTGAACATTGCGAGGCAACGGCTTGTGTTGACCAGGGCAAGGTCCTGTCATATATGAATGCTCTGATAGTTGCTACAATATTATAGGGAGGACCTAAAACGTGCTGTTTGGCAGAGCTTCCTAAGGGAGTTCTCATGTGACGAGACAGATTTGAGTTCTCATTTGTATTGTTACTCAGCAGTCTGCCAAGTTCCAGCTATTTCCGACTAGTGCTAGGATTGGAGTTTGGAAACATACAGAACAATCTAGGTTGTGCTTGTGGGTTGTTTTCTGTATCTTAATCATTATCTTAGGCGTATTAGGCCTGGGTGTACCCGACTTTATTTTGCTCTAGTTTGGAATACACACTCCATTTTTAAGACTGTTTCCGGGGATGCAGTGGTTATCTAGTATGGCTTTTATTTCTTTATTCCATCTGAGATTAATAATTAGCTTTATTTTGAGCTCCTTCCTTCCAAATATCACTCTGTAACTAAGTCATTTTGCCACATTTGATTCTGCCATTTAGAAGAAATAATACAATCCTGCAAAAAGGTCTCCAACTAGCTAAAGCCTTTGTTAAAAACCAACCATTGTTTTCTGTCTCTGCTGGTTGTATGAACATTTTGCCTTTTACCCGTCTGTGCTGCCTTTCTGAAGATGCATTGGCTTTTCGGGAAACCATGAGGCATTGATCTGAAATATTGACAAGGACATCTGCAGAGCTTAAGGTTTCCAGAAAGGGGGGATGTGTTTGGTTTGCAGCTCAGATGCAGTTCTAGGCTTTTTTAACCTCAATCATGCGATTTTCAGTGAGCGTTTAAAAGCAGCTTTCTAACAAATCTTCTCGTTCATTAAAGGAGGAAACAGACCTAGCGTGCAACCGGCTTAACTAGGTCCAGAGGCTGAGGTGGGGTTTTAGTTTTTTGCCAAAGGAAGGAGCCTGTGTGTTCAAAGGAACATGATCTGCTAATGTAGGCATTTTTTTTACCTAGCTTTCCATCTTGCTTTCTCTGACATGTCCAGCAATTGCCCATGTGCAGTAAATCAATTCTCATCTATACAGGACCATACTTCTATAAATGAATTGCTGTTTCATATCTAATCTAGTTCAGCTTCTTTGGAAGTACTGTGGTTTAGAGGTAGGGTTGGAGCAGAGGGAGGCATAGAGAATGGAGTAGGCTTGGGGAGACCTGTAATTTAAGTATTAATCTGGACTCAGTTCTTTACACAGTATATTTATCCTACAGTTTTAGGATGAGGAGTTACCATCCAGGAGAGAATGTCCACTGGCTCGTATTTATTTAGTGTTACAGTCATGAACCAGTACAATTCCCAAAGAAATGCTCATGCCTGGTAACACTGGTGCTGACAGGCAGGCAAAGGTAAATGAAAGGCACCATTCACTCTTGCCAAATGGAAAAGAATAAAATCAATATGGAGAGATGCTGTTCTGCTTCTGCAACAAAATGACCAGCAATGGTAAAAGTGACAAGTAAGGCAAGGATGTCCCTTTTAGGAGTACCAGTGCAGGACAAGAAGAGAGTATGAGGATTTCCTAGAGGAACTAGTGCTTTAGGGAAAAAGCTCTAAAATATGTTGGGTGCAATATGCAAAAGCCTGGCAGAAGCACCAGCAAGTTTTTGCTGTATCACAGCCTGGTTAAATAGCACAACATTGATACACTTCTCTTGCAGGCACATACACTGCTCCAAACAGATTTATATCTCGTACTTAGGGATGAAACAACCTCATTGAAATTCCAAAGTTCCCCTCAGAGCATTTTAAGGGATATAGAACCATTTTATCTTCCAAAGTAGCGGTGAGATGCGAAGCTGCTGCTTTTGGGGGGGAGAGAGAGGGCAGTAGCATTAGCTCTGTAAATGTGTAGGGCCAACCTTGAGAGCAGCTGCATGTGTGTGGCGGTCCTGGAGCCTAGAGATCTGCACAGCAGACCTTCTGCAGTGTCTGCTTCCTCTGCCCCCTTCCTATTTGAACAGCAACAGAAAATTATGAAACTGGCAGAAGCATCTTTTTTGCTTCCCCATTGTTTTCTGGCATTGGCTTCTTGACATTTTTGTTCCATGGTGTGTGGTGTGTTTGTAAAAAGGCTTCCCCGTTTGAGTGCTATCCCCAGCAAAAAACAAACAAACCTGAATTATATCGTTAGAATTAGATTTAAAATATTCATAACATGAATATCCTTCATACAGGTTACAGTTTAATGTGAACCACGTACCAATCTCCCCCACACACACACACATCTGGAAGTCCTGAGTGCTGGTGGGTGTCTCTAGAGGCAGGGGGCTTGCAATAGTCCAGAGGGTATGGTCTGTTAAGATGCGTTGCAACTTTGGTTCACCAGGAATTGTCCTTAGCTAGATTTCAGTAGGTGTTGTCACTGATTGTACTTGAACTTGGCTGGTGGATACCGTGTGTGTGGGGGGGGGAAGTGTTTGAGGATGCGGGGAGAGGAGAGAAGCTGTGAAATGGAATATGGTGCTTGTAAAAGATGCCCCTTGAAAACTGAATTCTTCTGTTTGCTCCAGAAAATGGCACAACTTAACACTGATGACCATGTGTATCTTTAGCCCCATTCCTATTAAGTCCTTGCCCTCACTAATGGAGAGCTACAGACAATGTGTCCAATTAATACCAGTTGTGCTGGGGGAGGGAGGGCACTGGACTCTGACCCACCAAGCTCATTTAAAACCTGAAGATAACTTCTAGTCACTGTGGACCTTGAACAAAACCAAACTGAAGAGCTGTGGTAGGAAACAGGTTCCCTAGTCCCTTTTGTTCCCAGTCCTAGACGCCTTCCAGGCCCGTGCCTTTAGGCTTATGACATTTGTCATTTGTAATATTGTCTGTTTGTGCTTAAGAAACTGTCACTTATCTACAAGTGAAGTTTCTACATTTTCAAAAGTTCTTTTGTGTACTGCAGTACCCAAGGGAATTTTGAGGAATAGAGGGGGACAACCAGTCAGAATAATTGCACAAGAACTAGGGAGAGAGGAAATATTTTTCCAAAGATACCAGAGCAAATGGCCCAGGTACTTTCACGTCCACACAGGCGAGAAAACCTTCTTTTGATTGCTGGAGCTTAGTGGTCTCAACAGTAGGTTAGAATCACCAAGACTTCATGGAACTACTTGTTCCAATCCCATTGGGCTTGACTGAGCTTTTCATCCAGAGGTAGTTGGCTTCCACACAGCTTCCTCTTTGTATGCCTTCTATGCATGGACATGAAAGATCTCGTGGCAGTTGCTCTGGCATTCTTGGCAAAATATGTCCTATCTCCCTCATTTTTATGCAATTATTCTGACGGGTTGCCTCTCTCCACCTGAAAATTTAAAGCATTTCTAAGTGTGTGTTTAGTTTGTGAAATGCTTTGAGGGTCTTCAGGGATGAGCAGTACTCCATAAATGTCACATACCTTGTTTTGTTAATATATGTGGATTATATGGTATTGTATATAGCTCAAGATACACAGGACTGGGAAGCTCTGGAGAATAGAACCTGCTTCCTCCTCTTTCTGACTTTCAGTCTAGATCCTCATGTGGGTGTAGCAGTCCCTCGCTCTGGAGTGCTGCTGGAGGCCACTCCACCTCACTGCAGGCAGGCAGTAACCAGTAGTGAAGGGTAAGATTATGTCATGGAGTCACAGATTCTGTGACTTTCAGAGACCTCCGTGACACTTTATGCTTCAGACTTGAGGCAGCAAGTCCGGAGCTGTCAGCCGCCGTAGGGGGACCCCCAGAGCTCTCAGCCACTGTGGGGGAGACAAGAACTTTGAACTGCCGGCAACACAGCTCCCAGCTGCAGTGGGGGTGGCCCTGCAGCTCCCAGAGGCTGGTGCCGGAGCTGTGGGCCACCATGACCCGGTGGGGGGACCCCACAGCTCTGAGCCACTGTGGCTTGCAGGTGCTAGACAACTCTCCACCTCCCATCAGGGCTTGGGCTCTCATCCCCCATCAGTCTCATTTTGTCACTGTTATTTTTAGTAAAAGCCAGGGACAGGTCATGGACTTCCTTGAATTTTTGTTTATTGCCTGTAACCTGTCCTTGGCTTTTCCTAAAAATAACCTTGATGAAATCTTAACCTTGTCAGTAGTCTATTGGGGAAGCTCTGCCCCTTTGCTCAGCGCAGAGCACAATCTTTAGCCCACAGTCTCCTGGCTCAGGCAGACAGCAATTAACAGTCTATGGGGGTGCTGTAGCCCTCTGGAAAGGACAGAGCACAGTCTTTAGTGCAGGCCTCTTGGCCTAGAATGAGTTTGAAGCCACCCCAGGTGATAGATGTCAGCAGAAGGGGTAGGGGGACCTGGGCCTATCCTGCTCCACCAGGTCCCACCCAGGCCCCATCAGTGACAGGCAGTCCCGCCACTGGGTCAGCAGGGGAGCCATGCTGCCTTACTTCCCGGCAGCCCAACCTGGTCAAGGTCTGGTTCCCCTTGGCTACTTCCTACCCCACTTAGAGCCCCGCTTGCCAGAGCACCAACAACTGTCTTGTTGCCTTGCAGTTGGGTGGTGAACACTTGAGTCCCTCCTCACGATCTTTTGTCTCCTCCAGCAGCTGGACACAGCTCCATTCGTGTGCTAGTCCGGGATCCTGTAGAGGTCTCTGCTTGCTGAAAGAGGTCTGCTCCCTCCTATGGTCCGGCCCCAATTGAGCTTCAGAGCACTCCTTTCATGCTTTCTGTTCTGCCCTCGGACTTCCGGTGAGATGGGTGGGGCAGATTTAGCTCCACTCACCAGGGGGAGTGTATCAGTCCCTCACTCTTCAGTTTAGAGAGAGGCCACTCTGCGTTACTGTAGTGGGATACCAGTGAAACTCAGGCATGGTCAGTGCACACGGTGAACAAGTGTGCTTTTCTTGAGCAACTTTCCTTTATGTAAATGTGGGCACCCTTGTGTTTTGCCTCCAGGAGAGTAGAATCTAAACACAAGCTTTTTGTGGTGGAAATAGACCAATATAGAGGCCTATAATGTTCAGGTGGCACAAAATAAGAAGCGCAAGTCCATAACATTCTGATAGCTCTCAGAGCTTCAGCTTTCCGTAAGGGAAAAACAGATGGCACTTGTGTACGCTGACGTAATAGCTTTCTATTAAAATAGTGTTCAGCTAGCAAGCCCTGCTTGAGATAAGCCGCTACTGCCAGGAATGAGGAAAATGAAAAGTATGCAGATCAGGAGTATAGGAGGAAAGGCAGTACATCTGTAGGAGCATTGGCTCAAGAAAGAAACCACAGTTGCAAAACAAACCTCTTTTAGTCAGTCCTTTCTGCCATGGTTCTGTAAATGCAATTTGATTTATGGAAAGTCTCTTCTTAGGAAACGATAGAACATATGGCTGCCCCTGTGTACATACAGGTATGTCTGAGAAACTACTTGAGGCTGGTCTTGAGCTATCTATCACTTGGCTCGCCAGGGTATACAGAATAGCTGCAACTCAGAGTTCCATGATACACTGTGGGTTGAATCTCTGATATCCCTTCATTCATTCCTATGTATTCCGTACCAGATGGAGGACAAAGAATTCTTAGTAACCTCTGTGAGTTGTCGTGAAGTGTTCTTCCATCTTGAAAACATGAGTTCACAACCCCCGCAAAAAACATTGGAACAACAATGCTACAGTTAATGTTCTGTGCTCTCAGGAGAAGTCATACAGCTGCTAATAAATGTGTATTTCTGCATCTCAGTGCAAGGATCCTAGTACTGTAGTGTTAGCAGCCTTATGTCTGTGCATGAGCGGACCTCTCCCTCCAACCTTGCCTGTTTCACCCCCTTTCTTCTGATCTTAGCTTGTGTGTAGGAAGTGGCAATAGGAGAGCTCTGCTGCTGTCAGCCTATCCTGGCTTGCTCTCCTGCAAACCAGGAGACTTGCTATTAAAAGGATTGAGATATCAGAAACTGAACCAAACAAAACCCCACTGTTATATCAATAGGAGTCATCAAAGCGAATACAAGGCTCAGTTCATTCTCAGGGCTCTGCTACTCATAAACCACTTGAGCTGCATTTCCTCTGCTTGTTGTCAGCAGAGCCCACAAGTGAGTTGCAGACTTGGATTCACTCTGGGGATGGTGAGGATCCAGTCCACAGCTTAGTGAATTTTTTGTTACAAAATAAAGAAACATGGGTGTTCTTAGCCCCAATTATTATTTTAAATGAGCACAGGCTCTCCAGTGGCAGCCAGTCTTAGGGAGTGGATTTCTTATCTGACTGGTTTTCATGCCTTGTTCCTTAAGTCTAGACTCAGTAACTGAGAAATAAGATATCATGTTGCATGTGTATAGAACCTTTACTTAGAATCATAGAATTGCAGGGCAGGAAGGGACCTGGAGTGGTCATCTAGTCTAGTCCAGTCCCCTGCACGCATGGCAGGACTAAGTGTTATCTAGACCATCCCTGACAGGTTTTGTCTAACCTTGTCTTAGAAACCTCCAACCATGGAGACTCCACAGCCTCTTCAGGCAATTTACTGCAATGCTTAACTATCTTGGCAGGAAGTTTTTCCTAATGTCCAACCTAAACCTCCCTTGCTGCAATTTAAGTCCATTGCTTCTTATCCTGTCCTCAGAGGTTGAGGAGAACAATTTTTCTCTCTTCCTTATTACAACCTTTTATATACTTGAAAACTGTTATCATGTCCCCCCTCAGTCTTCTCTTTTCCAGACTAAACAAGCCCAGTTTTTTCAATCTTCCTTCATAGGTCATGTTTTTTTAGCTTTTTAATCATTTTTGTTGCTCTTCTGTGGACTTTCTCCTGAAATGTGGCACCCAGAACTGGACACAATACTCCAGTTGAGGCCTAATCAGCGCGGAGTAGAGCAGAATTACATCTCGTGTCTTGCTTACAACATTCCTGCTAATGCAGGGGTGGGCAAACATTTTGGCCCTAGGGCCACATTGGGGTTACAAAACTGAATGGAGGCCTGGGTAGGAAAGGCCGTGCCTCCCCAAACACCCTGGCCCATGCCCCCAATCTGCCCCCTCCCACTTCCTGCCACCTGACTGCCCCCTTCAGAACCTCTGACCCATCCAACCCCCCCTGCTCTTGTCCCCTGACTGCCTCCTCCAAGGACCCCCCCATCCAACCCCCCTGCTCCCAGTCCTCTGACTGCCCTAACCCCATCCATATCCCCACCCCCCTGACAGGCCCCCTGGAACCCCATGCCTATCCAACCCCCCTGTTCCCCATCCCCTGACCACCACCCCCCGAACCTCCTCCCTATTGAAGCACTCCCTGTCCCCTTACTCCCCCCGGCCCCCTCCCCCCGGCTCTTATACAACCCCCTGGCCCTGGCTCACTTACCATGCCAAGCAGAGCATGCAGAGCAGCATGTCTGGCTGCCGCACCAGCCAGAGCCAGACACGCTGCTGCTCTTTTCGGCAGGAGCGCACAGCTCTGCCACCCAGAGCGCTGTCCGTGCGGCAGCGTGGCTCTTCAGGGCAGGGAGGGACAGCAGGGGAGGGACTGGGGGCTAGGCTCCCCGGCTGGGAGCTCAGAAGCCGGGTAGGATGGTCCCGCAGGCCAAATGTGGCCAGAGGGCCATAGTTTGCCTGCCTCTGTGCTAATGCATCCCAGAATGTTGTTTGCTTTTTTTGCAACAGTGTTACATTGTTGACTCATAGCTTGTGATCTCCTGTGGTCCACAGATCCCTTTCCTCAGTTCTCCTTTCTAGGAAGTCCTTTCCCATTTTGTATGTGTGCAAATGATTGTTCCTTCCTAAGTGGAGACTTTGCATTTGTCCTCACTGAATTTCATTATTTGGAGGGTCTCAAAGCACTTTACAAGCATTACGCTTCAGTACCTCTGAAGAGTGGTGGCATTATCCTCCTTTGCAGATGAGTGAGCTGAGGTTCAGAGAGATTTCAAGGCCAGTCATTGGCAGAGCCAGGAACAGAGATCAGTTGTCCTGATTCCCAGTCCTATGCTTTAACCACTAGGAAGCAGTCTCCTGTTTCTGCTGTTTTAACAGCTGCTTTTTCTCTTTCTACACAAACATATTAAGGGAGTGAAGGGTGCAAGTGAAATGAAATGTGGAGCCTCACATCTAATCTAGGCTACCTTTTAGAATCCACCCCTCAACCTGAGAGCCTCATCCACAGCCTGTTGAAGTCAGCGGAATTCTTTCCATTGATTCAGTGAGTTTTGTAACAGATTGTGGATTGTTGTCCATTGTTATCTTTGTGAAATAAACTGGTGGTCTCAGTCTAGTGTCTGTCCAAAAATCACCACCACAGTTGATGCTAATATGCACTCTTGTTGACTTTCAGTAGATGGACCCAACCACAGCTAGTGTGGAGAATTCCCCGCTCTCCTAGAGGAGATCCCTCCAGCATGCAGCACGCTGCTGAAAGCTGGCCCTGCTCCCTTCCTTGCAGTTCCATGAATAGAAGCCTTCAGTCTTCATGGCTAGCCACCAAAACCTGATTCACCTGTGGCTACATGTGAGAAGAATTACAGTAGCGCTGGCCACTTATTTTTTCACTTTCTTTAATTGACTATAACTGATTCAGAATATTTACTGTGTGGACTGTTTGAAAATAGTGTTGTTGATGATTATTCCCCAGCTGTGTGGCATTGTATGTCTTTCAGTTCATGGAATATACTTTACCAGAGAAGGTTGGTTCTTTTCATTGTTACCCAGTATCAATAGGAATATGCCAGCTGAACTGCAAAACTCTTGTTAGGAAGATCAAGAATCAAACTAGTTCTCTTATACGATTAAAGCATGAATCCATTTTTGTAGTATGGAAGGGACCCACACAATGCTAAAGCCTTGGACTCTTGAAGGCTTTAGTTCAATTTTGTTAATGTCCTGGACCATTCCTTTAACCTTACTGAGGGGTTGTAATCAGGTCCTCTGGCATGACAAAAGATGTGGCGCAGATGGACCCCAAGCTGTCCCAGCCTTCCTGTAAATAGTTGAGCTATGCTGAAGATTTCCTCACAGCAGCTGATTCTGTTCTTCGACCACAAAGCAGAGAACCAACTGTAACAAAAGGGAATTTTGTAACTGACCAGTTGCGAGCCAGTCAGTGATGTCCAAAAATGTAGCAGGATCATCCAGTTGCAACTGCATGTGGATAATTGAGGTGACGAGATTGCAAGAAAACTGGATGCTCAAGAAACCATACGGGGAAAACTGTGGCCAATAATTTTAAGGGGTGCTATCAGGGCTCTTTATTTTAAGCTGTGATTTACACTGTGAGAGTGGTCCTGCCTGGAATTTTCTGGGTGGTGTTGTACATGGTTGGAAGTTTCCAGCAGTGACACTAAACTGATGCCCAGTGCACATGTGTTAGGACAGAAAATAACAATCAAACCTGTGTGGATTTTTTGTGGTTAAATTTAACTGGTTGTTAAGAATTGCTATTGCAAAAAGTTACCATGACAGAGCTGTCTAGGAGCCTTACTTTTCTCAATTTATATACAGTTTTTAACATAACCTTGATTGTGTTCCTTAAGTCCTGTGTGCATAGCAAGGTTCGCAAAGCAGTGTGGCAATCTGAGCTTCTCTCTCTGATTTCAGTGTGTCTCAGTTTTATAAAATGCCCAATAAATAGTGGTAAGACTTGAATTAAATCTCAGTGTGGTGAGGAAATGTCTGAAGTAGTAATAACCATTTCCACATATATAATAAGACATGCACGGTTGCTAGGCTCTTTAGAAAGTGCTATTAAGGTCCTGGACCCTTCCGTTCACTTTGTTGAGAGGATGTCTGTTGTAATCAGGTCTTCGTATAATCGCAAAGATTAAGATATTCTAGCATGATGGATACTGAAGAAATAGATCTATGCATTGTTAGCGAATAAAGGTGCCTCTAAGTTTCCAGTTGTTTTGAAAGTAGCAATTTGTGGGGGTGGGGAGTGCCTAAATAACATGGCTCACTTGAGTCTCCATGGCCCCATGGAAACTAACCCAGATACAGATGTTAATTATAAAAGCATCAGCAGAGTGTGTGTGGAAGGGAGCAGGAGTGCAAAGAATGGGAGAGGAAAAGTCAACCTTAGAGGGACAGGGATTGATCTGGAGAATAGGAGAAAGGAAGACACATGAGGACAGAGAGAGGCAGTCTGAGGAGGAGTGGGGAGTCCCTGCCAGGATTTCTGTCATGGAGCATTTCTCATAAAGAATCACAGAAACATCAGTCTGGAAGGGACCTTGAGGGGCCATCAGGCACAGCCCCCTGTGCTATGGCAAGACCAAGTAAACCTAGACTGTAACTGTCAGGTGTCTGTCCAACCTGTTCTTAAAAACTTCCAACGATGGGGATTCCACAACCAGTATTCCTTGTCTTACCTTCTGTGGCCAGGGAGAACAATTGGTCACTGTCCTCTTTATAACAGCCATATTTGTAGACTGTTATCAGAACCCTTCTCAGTCATCTTTTCTCAAGAATAAAGATGCCCAGTTTTCAACATTTCCTAATAGGTCAGGTTTTCAAAACCTTTTATCATTTTTGTTTGTTTTTGTTGCTCTCTGAGCTCTCTCCAATTTGTCCACATTTCCTAAAATGTGGCTCCCTGAATTGGACACAGTACCCCAGCTGAGGCCTCACCAGTGTCGAGTAGAGTGGGACAATTCCCTCCTGTGTCTTACATCCGACACTGATGTTAATACATCCTGGAATGATATTAGCCTTTTTTGCAGTTGCATCACTGCAAAAAAGGGAGGGGAATACGTTGACTCATATTCAGTTTGTGATCCACTATAACCTCAGATCCTTTTCAGCAGTACTACCACCCAGCCAGTTATTCCCCATTTTGTAGTCGTGCTTTTACTTTTTTCTTCCTAAGTGTAGTACCTTACACTATTTTGAATGTAATCTTGTTGATTTCAGACCTGTTCCTGAATTTGTTATATATTTAAAAAGAAAACCTGAGGAACCAGGCAAAAATACATTAAGCTCGAGTTGAAAACTTGGTAACCTACAGTTAAGGTCACCCAAACAGCCTTAACGCAACCCCCTAACAGTTACTTTCAGAACAACTGGAAACTTAGAGACACCTTTATTCTCTAAAAATGCATAGATTTATTTCATCAGTATCTATTATGCTAGAATATCTTATTCTTAATCTTTGTGATTACATGCTATATTATTATTCAAATCAAACTAGACTGCACTTGTGTTTATATTGCTTAGCTCAAAGCACTCCTGCCTTCTTATACCCTTACACAACTATAGAAAAAGATGGACTTTCCACTTCCTGAAGCTAACCAGAGCATAGAAAGAACAATACTTATTGTCCGTTCCCCAAGAATAACTATATCATCAATTATACATGTACCTTTCAATAGTTCTAGTTCATCCACAAATACAAACCTCCTACTCCCAGTTCTTTACATTATGAGATATACAAGATAAAGATGAAGTGTGGGGAGGAAGAATCACAATTGTTATTGGAAACACCTGTATAAAACTCACACTAGATGTAATGTATATTTAACACTCCAAGGTTGGGGGTTTGTAAGTAGAACCTCAGGTGTAGTTTTCCAGGCTTTCAAAAATGTAATATTTTTTTAAATTGTTATTTCCATGAAAGGTTAATGTTGTTTCTGGTCGGCCTTAACTGCAGCTTCACCACACTTTGTGCCTGGGAAGAAATGATTCAAGCTCTGTTTCAGAGTTTAATGTTTAACAAGACATTTGCACATTATTGGTATTTGTCTTTAAAAACAATATTTAATAATCAAAACACATGTATATAAAATGTTGGCAGCCCATCCTTTCTATGTACAGTATATATATTATGCACATGAAAATATCCCAAGACCTCTCATCATCATATGTATTCACACGTAACCAGTATAAGATCTAGCACAGCTGTGTCTGTAAAAGGAAGAGATGTAAAAAATACTGTGGATAAATATGCATTATTGGCAGATGAACTCTAGGTACAAAATAGATTTCCCTTTTATAAAAAAGCATGTTGTCATCATGCTGGTGACTGTGAGAAATCAGAGTAGTGCTTTCAGAGAGCCCAGCTGGATACATTTCTGCCAATCCTAAATAAGTCCATCATCGCTGTAGCAGCAAGGATGACAGGGGGCCCAATTCTGTCTTAAGGGAGGCCCTTGTAATTCTGCATGTCCGATACTATTGCGTGCCCTCCCCTCCAACTCCATAACAACAACTGGGTCTCATCAAATGTAAATGTTGTTTTTAAAATGAGGAGGGACGGGGAACACTTGTTTCATAATAGTACATTTTTGGAAGTACAGTTAATTTTTTCCTTTGTGGCTCCATCCCATTTTGAGGTCACCCATTGAGATGTTGGGATTGATTATGCAGCTCTGGATTTGACACATCATGGGGAAGAAAAAAATTCTGTGGCCTGTCTGGCTTGTGCCTCCAATAGAGGAGAGAGGATGGTGTCTCCCCATAGAAACTAGCCTCATTTTGTACTGGAGTTCAGATTTGTTAGTGGAAGATTCCATAGGCAAATACCCAGATCTGTTCTTTATAAGGCCACCAAATGTTTCAATTTCTGCATGGTTCCCTCCTGATCTGCTGGCTGCAGAATAGCATGACAGTGTACTAGGCGGGGGCAGGGGAGATGCTTGTCAAACAGTTGGCAACATCTTAACCCTTCTGACCCCCTATAAACCAGGTTGTGTTGTGGAGGAAGGATCTGCAGTACTTGGAGCAGATGATGCCAAACAGCAGGCTTGGTAGCGGCGGTGGAGGGCGATGAGAGAAGCGAATGGATACAGAAATGCTGTTTGCTGCTACATATTTTTTTATTTTAGTGGGTGGTGGTAAAAGTTTGAGAAGTATTGTGTTCATTCCTGTGGAGAAAAAGCAGAGAGGACAAAAATAACTGTGCTTATACAAAGGGGCCTGAGGGACACTCAGATATTTTAGTCTCATAGCCAGCTTTACTGATCTCTGTTGCCTGTAATAGGGTTTCATGACCCTGCAGTCAGCTTTAATTTACAGGCTTGCTATGTCTTAGGACGTTTTACCCCTGCCCCTTACCCTCTTTCTCTGGGGGAGGCATTGAAACCTCTGCATAAAAATGATTTGCAAATGTCTATGGGAACCAGGTTGAAAAGGCTGGTACACACTTGTTTGCGCCTGGGTTGGTGGAGTCCAGTAGCTTGGCTGCCTGCCACGTGTAAACAGTTTCTTTTGTTGTTCTGGAAATGTTAGGGATTTTATTACGTTGTGCTCGCTTGGTCTCCCACTACCTTATTGTGTGACAGAAGTGTAATCATCTGGTTCAAGGAGCTTAGTTAATTGTTTACAAAATAGAAATGTTGACGATTGTCTCCTGTAGTTTAAAGTAAAGTTTAAAGCAGTGTAGTAGAATGGGTGGTTTGTCCAGTTTTCAGATTAGGAGGGATTGGAGCCAAATTGTATGTAATACTACTATTCCTCCGCTGGTCCTGCTTGCATGCATATGTCAGCCATGGCCTTCACTTCTTTTATCTTGGGGGTGGCTCTTACAAATTGGGCATTTGTACCACCCCTCTGACTTCTATTAACTATGCTTAAAAATGAAATGAGGATTGCAAGCATTATTGTTGTGCAAATGTAATACTCCCTCCAAGCTGTTAAATAGGCCAGTGCTCTGTTTACATGAAGAGGCAGCCAGCTTTCCAAGTGTAATGAGTCAGCTAGATGAACAGAAGGGGTGCCGAATTAATCTGGCACCCGTCTGGCCTTTTCTCAGTTAAACAGGTTTTCCAAGCTCCACGTGAATAGGTATCTGCCCTGGTTACAAACAGACACAGTGACAGCCAGTGTGGACAGTTTTTTTTCGAGAATAAATTGACGGTACACATGACCATAAAACCCAATTTTAGTGAGGCATTTGAAGTGGAATCCTAAATTGGACCTGGTTTGTAATTTGACATAGTCTGTGTTACAGGGCACAGTGTCACTGCCCTGATCCCATGCATGCCAGTTCATGCATTAATAGAACTACAGCAAGTGAAGCTGCTCAGTGTGCCATAGTTTAGTCTATATTCCGTGTAGACTAAAACTGACTTTCCATCATTGACACCAAATGCTTTGAATCTTCATTGCATAGATGTTGAAGTGCATGTGCTCGAATGACAACTCGTGACCCCATGCAAGCACTGGAGTGGTGGAGCTCTACTCATGTCCCACTCATCACCCCCAGTGTCCCCCTGCCTGCAAACACTCATATGTTTCCTTTTCCTTGTTAGTGGGATTCAGCTCAAGTCCTGGATTATAACTCGAACTAATGGCATGAAATGAAGAAAGGAATATGTAGGCTGGGCAAATCAGAGAGAACTCTCCGCTGCTGAGATTTGAGAGGTTGTAAATAACATACCAGTGGAAGTGGTGAGACAAGATGGGGGAGGTAATGACTTTTACTGGACCAGCTTCTGTTGGTGAGAGAGACAAGCTTTCACACTAAGGCCACGTCCAGACTAGGGTATTAAAATCGATTTTAGATACGCAACTTCAGCTACGTGAATAACGTAGCTGAAGTCGAATTTCTAAAATCGAGGTACTCACCAGTCTGGACGGCGCGGCATCGATGTCTGCGGCTCTCCGTGTCGATTCCGGAACTCCATTCGGGTTGATGGAGTTCCGGAATCGATGTAAGCGCGCTCGGGGATCGGTACATCGCGTCCAGACTAGACGCGATACATCGATCCCCGAGCAATCGATTTTAACCCGCCGATGCCGCAGGTTAGTCTGGACGTGGGCTTACACTGAGCTTTGCTTCAGGTGGAAATGATGGCAACCTTGATACTAGACAATAGTCTGTAGAGAACAATCCTGCAGTTCAGAATCCTGAGGTCTAAGAAGTGCCTGAAATCACTGCAGCTGGTCATGTGTGCCTGGTTTTCTCCACTTCATGAAGGCTCAAAATCTTATTTTTTTTTAACATTAAAGTTTATATTCTGCCTAATCTGTGTGGACCAAATCAGTAATGCTGCTCTGTCATAGTACCAAGGACTGGCTCAGTCTTGACTCTGGGTTTTATGAATCCCAACAGTTACTCTTTCCAACCTATAATGCTCAATGAAAGCTAGCTCACCTTTTTAAAATGCTGCTCCTAGTCATTTTTTGTCAGCATTTTGATATGAGCTGCTATATTCACCATGGGCTTCATGCCTTTGCAGTGCTATGTAGTGGGACTATAGAAATGTGCATGTTTTGGACGGTCATGCTACTCTGAAAATTATGGTGAAGTTTTTTGGTCTATTTCACTTTAATGTTAATAGTAATGTCAGTTTGCCTGTGTTTTGATGTTACCAATCTGCTGGATTCCTCGCCACTCATCCTTTCCAGGACCAGTGATGGGAGAGGCTTTTCAGCCTCCTTTGCGTGTTCTGCTCCCCAGTTTCCTTGCAGAGTAAGGAGTGTCATTCCAGCTCCCTTGATTTTAGAAAGAAACAGTGAAATGTCCTTACTGTGCGTCTCTGGTACCCAGCATAGCAGGACTTCCTGACACAACTACCTTCACTTGGGGCTGGGAGCCACAGTTAAGGAGGCCTCTGGTGCCTTTTTCATTTCCTAAATATGGATAATTTCTCCATAGTCACCTGTGTTAAGAACAGAAACTAACATGGCTGCTTTGAAGAAAACCATGTTTTGTTATAACATCTCCGTTAACTGATGTGTCTCAGCATTATCTGTGGATAGATAGCATTTGGTTGGTTAACTTCTGCTGTAGGGCTACAAACGGGGCATGGAGTGTTTTTATAAGTTTGAAAAACAACTCTGAAAAGCCTATGGTCAGTGTAGTAGGTAGGATTTATAGTTTACAGACATGTTTACAAATGAAGAGCTTTCCATAGACTTTTACTAAAGTAAATGTCATATTATTATTTCTGTTACAGTAGTACTCAGGACAAGAGCCCCCTGGCGCTATGAGTTGTACAAATGTAGCACAAAAAGACAGTCCCTGCCCCAAAGAGCTTCCAATCTAAGTATAAGACGAGATGGATACAGATGGACAGACGGGAGAGTACAAGGGAACGATGAGACAATCTTAGTCAGCATGACAGGCGGTGGGTGGTCTTAGCACATCACCAGCCTAAATACCGCCAAGGCTTTTTTTGTAGGCTTCTTGGCAGAGGAGAGTTTTAAGGAGAGATTTGGAGAAGGAGTTAGTTTTGCAGATGTTTACCGAGAGCTCTGCCTGAGCAGGAGCTGCAGGCAGCATAAGAGAGAGCATGAATGTGATTGTTTGGAAATTTAACAAGGAGGTGCTGGAGGCTAGCACCATGAGCCAGTTAGAGGCAGGAGATGAACTTTCGATAATGAGTGAGATATGCTAGGTAGGGTGGGAATAGGTGGTGAAGGGCCTTGAGTGAAGACAGGTAGCTTACATATGATAAGGTAGAGAAGAGGGAGACTGTTTACAGATGCAAAGAGAGGAGTGACCTGGTCAAAGCGATGGGCTAGGAGGATAAGCTTTGCAGCAGAATGTAATGCTGGTCAGAGGTGCTGAATTGGTGGCTTATTGTCCAGACACAAAAATAAACAGGACAGAAGCCATGAATCTGATAGGTATTTAGTCATCTGCATGAAGTCAACAGATAGAACTAAACACCTATCTGATTCAAACCATTTCAAGGTGTGGGCCTTCAAAGCTGTGGCTTTTTAGGCACCCAAAAAATTGGTATGAGGTTTTGCTTTCCCCCATCTCAGTTCTGTTCTCTCTTGTCCTCACCCACAAAATTCCCAGACTGGGGATAGCATTCTGGAATGACTCTGTTCATGGACAATTTCCTGCAATTGTACCTTTAAAAAAAAAAAAACAGCAGAAAGTTAATGGGTGCAATGTGTTATGCCATCAGGTGGCAATTAGCTGGTGGAAGATTTTTCAAATGACGCCCATTTGTCATTTCAGCCTAAGTACAATAAGACTTTTGCTTTTGGACTCGATTTGGGTCGCTATTCTGAAGTATACTGTTGTGCTGATGCTTTTTAGCCTCTAACCTCAGGAGAGGAGATATTTTTGTTCCCTAAAAGGCCTTGCCTGTCCTGGCTCCAGACCACGTTTCTGATCTTGGTTACAACACATACTTCTGTGTATTTCCGATGTCAGTTGTCTTTTCAACTCTGTAACCAAGCAACACATGGCACGGGCAACAGAGCTCTTTATTGTTCTCCTGAATTGTGCCTTACCTAGGCCCAGGCACAATGGCCGTGCTGAGACTGAAAGGGCTTGGCTTGGGGCGGCTTCTCTGAAAACCTTGCAGGGAACATTGTACCTTGTGTTCGCATCCTCTGTTTTTCTCTAGATAGGAGAAGCAGGCCAATAAAAAAGGCATATTTTATAAGTAGACTTAGTAATTCACCACATGTTAATTGCTTTATGTATTAGTCTCTTAAATACAAGAAAAATTCATAGGACTGATGATAAACTCCACAGGCACAAATAGTTACCTAAGTGCCAAAAATACCTGTACATAGGGCCCACCTTTACAAGCCCTGGGGCATTAGTTTACTGGGGTGGAGGCCACCGTAGCTGAGAGAAGCCCCACGTGGGAATTAAGATCAGTTCTGTAGACAGAAAGTAAGGGTATCACTTTCCGTTTGAGTCTTGCCCGTCACAGTGACTAGCCCTGGTGCCTCCAAGATAAATTACATTAAGCAGTCTCTCAGAAGCAGCCCAATACTTAAAATACAGGTGTCTCTTGGCTCCCTTACAAATTGCATCTGGGGCCCATGGCAGATTGGCCCCACCTTGAGTGGGATGCATGGATGCTTGTATCTGTTCTGGGAGCCCAGCGCAGCAGTTATCCTGTATTTTCTCTTTTTTAATGATCATTATAAATTCTCTAATTCTTCTGATTTTTCTCTCTAAACAGACGGTTGATGACGAGGCGATGGCAGCATAAATGAAGATCAAGTAAGGAAGGCAGAACGATGCCCAAGGGTGGGTGTTCTAAAACACCACAGTCAGACGATTTCTCTCTCAGCAACGACATGGTGGAGAAACAAACGGGGAAAAAGGTAGTGTGCTGGTTTTTTCATATTCACCTGACTTTAGAGAGGGCAGGTTCACCGTGAGAGGCCAGGACTGGGCAGCGTCCAGCCATTTATAAGCCACTCCAGTAGTTGCTGTGCTAAGAGATTGCCCAACACCCTGTATCAGCAGATGATGTTGAATCTGAATCAGACAATATTTGTACAGTGGTGACATGCCAACTGATAAGGACTCAGCTTACAATGTGCTTCACTTTGGCCCATGTCTCCCAGTCTGTAATACCCATTGCGTGGTACTGGAGCTGAATGGTAGTGACTTGAGACAGTGCTGTAGGTGACACTTTGGAAGGGTGTTCAGTAAAATGCTTGTGAATTTTAAAGTTTTCTATCTTAAAGAACGATTGCAGGGACAAATAACTGCCATGAAATCAGAAGTACTGTCTGAATGTCTGTAAGGGAGAAACTTATCCCTTTGCACATACTGTTCTTCTGCCCACAAATGCAGTATCCATGTAAGAATCTCAGCTGTGCTGAGCACACATGGAACTCTGATATGCTCTAATTAATGGTTGACCAGGTGTGGGTATTTCAGTAGCTCTGCTGAAAATATTGCAGTTTGAATTTTAATTAAGGCTTCTGAGGTTTGATCTGTGCTAAGGATTGCCGATGAGGTTACTGAAGTGAAATGGGAGTTTAAGGATGCTTTTTCTTTTCTATTTCACCCCCAACATAAATTCTGCTCGTTTTGCCCCGTACCTGAGCTCCATCCCCTGCTCTCCAGCTTTTTGATGGTCCTTAGCAGTATCTCACTGGATTACAATAAAGTCTATAGGCAGCATCTATTGTTGAGAAATTGTGTATAAAAAGCCATTTTTAATTAAAATTCAAAATCTCTGTGTATTGAAAACTGTTAGTCCACTATAGACACCGATATTTCCCAGTCTCCTTCTGTCCCCTGGCCCAGTTTGTACCAGCATTTCCTACCTCTGAAGCTGTTTGAACTTCTCCTGCCTGATGTGGGAATTAGAGCTTCATTAGCAAACAAGATGTTGCCTCTTGTTCTCCCATCCTCTGTCTTTCCCTTTCTCACTAACTTTCCCTCCACATTTCCATGTTATTGGTTTTCTTTCCTCAAGTCTTTTCCTCTCCTTTCCCTGATCCCTCTCTCTCATTGGAGCTCCCATAGTATTGTTTCTGATGCATTTTATAAGAATGACTTGCACTTTCCAGCAGTGTGCTCTGTTGTCCACAGTAACTGCAGTGTTTGGCGCAGTGCTAATGCTGTTTAATCGATCTAGACTGTGATTATCACTGTAGCGTCTGAACACCAGCTCTCCTCTTCCCACTCAATATTAACCCCGGGCTGCAGGATTGCAGGGAGTGCTGCAGAATGGGATCTAGCAAAGACACTGCTCAGTTGCAGAAGTTTTGCAGCATTCCAGTAGCAAGGAGATGACTGCTTGCTGGGAGTTCATAGATTCTCCAGGGCTGATCATTACCTTGGTTCCTAGCACAGCCTTACTCTGTTGGCTTCTTGACAATTGACAATATGCCCTGGAATTTTGTGAATGTTGAATAGTTTTACTGGCCATTAAGCCTCGAAAGGATTTTGTGGTTGTCACCTGAAGTGGCAAGAGGAGAAAAGCAGAGATGACGACCAACTACGGCATTTTAGGTGGGAGTCAAATATTGGATGGATTGGTAGCATCTGCCCAGTTCCTTTTCTCTTGCTCTGCAAGTGCATAGTTGAATCTGTTTGCATGAGGCATGCTGGAAAATGTACGCCATTCCCAGGCAGGCACCTTCTAGGACTCAACAAGGTGCTTATGGGGAAGACTGCAAAAATTGGGCACAATAGTCTTGAATGTGGAGAAGTGACTGCAAAGTGCTACTGTGGAGTGTCCAGTGAAGATATCAGAATTCACCTTGACTTCTTCCTGGCAAATGAGGCTGGAAGTCAGTAGTGCTGATTACACGGAGTATGAAGCTGAGGTTCTGTCAGGGTCGTGTATGGAGCAGGTGCATCAGAGGGCACAGGAAACAGTTACAATACGATTCAGCCTCCATTTTATTGCACCCAGAAGTTTGAACAAAAGGCTGCAGTTCACTTACCTGCCCTGGCGTCATTTGACTACTAATATGAATAGGAATGCTGGGAACTGGAACTTAGTTTCCTGTGGCTGAGTAACGAGGACATTGTTTCTATACTGCCCACCAAAAGCCTCAATGCAGAGCTCGTGGGGCAACATTGTTTAGTGGGGACAGAGAGCACAGTCTCTTGGCTTCCATAATTCTGGTCTTCTCAACCTGTGAAGAAATTTGAAGACTATTGTCCACTAGGGACTGAGCTGAGATTCAAGTAAATTGGCTGAAGAATATTGTACAGCAAATCATCACTTTCTAGTTAACTCTGCAAGGGTGGAACAGCGACTTTGGGTACAAGCAGTTTTTGCTTCCAGAGATTGTTGTGGGTACACTTCAGGGAGGTGGCAACTTCTAATTTATCTTGTATTTGTCAACAATTTCAGATGCCTCAGCCCGTAACTCCTCTAGCCAGGGCTGGCTCCATAGTTTTTGCTGCCCCAAGCGCAAAAAAAACCCACAACCAAACCCGCGATTGTGATTGGGAACTCTAACGCTGCCGCTTCATACTTCAGCAGCGATTCAGCGGTAGGTCCTTCCCTCCGACACGGACTGGGGGACCCGCCACCGAATTACCACCAAAGAGACAGACATGCCATCCCCTTCACAGGCCGCTGCCTGGAGCCGGCCCTGCCTCCTGCTCTGTCTAGGAAGGTAGCTGAGGTGTCTTAAGGAGCCTTCATTGGTCAGTGCCTTCTGGATAAACTTAAGTCACGTGAAGGGACTGGCTGGGCACTGTACAAACTTTATAATTAACTGAAATATAATGATAGAATGATTGAAATATAAAATGGCAAAACAGTAACTTTATTAACATTTTAAAATCTTTTCTCCTCAGTGTGATCTTAATAAACAGTTGTTTTAACATTAAACTAACAGCCCTTAAATTGTTACATTTTGAGACACCAACTCTAAACAAAATGTAGAGTGCATAGGGCGTTCAGACATTTATTACTGGCTAGACTGTCCCATGGGCTGAATGCCTCAGTAACTATCTACAGGTTCTGTGCTGCAGGATGTTAAAGCCTGACTTCAGCTGCCCTCTTTGCAGCAGGCCCTTGCTATGTTGAAGCTGCAGAAACCTGTTCCCTTTTAGTTGCAGAGCTAATTGAGAAGTGAGAGAGCTAGTGCTCCTCCCCCTCCCCCCCCCCAGCTCTCACCCCTTAGTATCCTTCAGCACCGACCATTTAGTAGCTTCTGATTTCTCAGTTATTCTGCTGCAGGCAGGGGAGTGAGTTAGCTTAAAGACTAGTTCTCTAACTGGAAGGTGAGGGTCCCCAATCCCCACACTTCCCCCGATTTCTGCGAGAGCCAAGCTGCCTTTGCAGGGATTGGTGTGGTCAGCCTGCTGGGTGGGTGGGTATGTGTCTCCCCCTTGGCCCAGGCACATTTCCAGCTTGCTCGGCCCCTCTCCCTGACGGCCAGGTTTGGGTGGGACGGAGATGCTTCTCACACCGGGTGAAGGTGGCCGCTCTGAGTCACGCTATCTGTGCCGCACAGTGGCTGTCAGCAGAAGAGCCTGGCTGGGGAGGCAGTAGTGGCCTGCCCCCTCCATGCCCTGCCCTCTCCATTCCCTGCCCAGGCCTGTCTGCTGGGGACAGGGGCCAAGTAAGCCAGAATTATGCTGGAGGGAAGCACAGCAGAAGGAGGACAGAGGGTCCCCTCCCTCCATCCGGTAACTCAGGCAGGGAGAGCGCGGTGGCCCCAGGCTGGGTGCAGGGTGGGGGGTCGCTGGGAAAGGCTCCAGGAGCAAGTTCCCGGGCCTCTGCTCAGCCAGAGGTAGACGCATTGCCCACGCCCCTTCACTTGCTGAGGTGACTGTGAGAGCATGAGAGTCTCCATGGCCGGGTCCAGAGGCACATGCTCCCCACTTCTGTCACCCCAGCCCTCCAGGAGCCAGTGGGATTGGCTGCCCTAGCCCAGGAGACGGGGCTGGAAGGTTCCTCCCAGAGGCGACACGTGGGGTGGTGACATGCCCCCTTCTCCCGTCAGCAGGCATGAGTTGTCTCTGCGTCAAACCCTGGTGGCAAGGATGTATTTGACTCATAGACTCATAGGTCAGAAGGGACCAATCTGATCATCTAGTCTGACCTCCTGCACAAGGCAGGCCACAGAACCCCACCCATCCAATTTTATTTATTTGAAAACTTTGCCCCCTCTGTTGTCTTCCTCTGTGATGGAAGAATGTAAGGGAACTAGAAGACGTGGTCAGCATGACAGCCTGTGCTCTTAGCACACCCCAGCCAATTACTGTCAAGCTTTTTATAGGCTTCCTGGCAAAGAAAAGTTTTCAGAAGAGATTTGAAGGAGGATGAGTTAGTTTTGCAGCCATTTACGGGGAGCTCCTCCCAGGCACTCAGGGCAGCGTGGGAGAGAGCGTGGAGGTGGTGGTTTGAAAATGTAACAAGTGGGCGATGGAGGCTGCTATCGTGGGCTTGATTGGAGGCCGGAGTCAACCTTTCGACATTGGATGAGAGGTGACAAAGTGAGGCTAGGCCCTGAAAGTGAAAACAGGCAGCTTCGGTTTGGTATCCTAGAGAAGAGGGAGGGACGCAAGAGAGGAATTACATGGTCAAAGCAATCAGATAGGAAGATGATCTTTGCAGCAGCATTATACATGGATGTAAGCAGTAGAAGATGGTGTTTGTCAAGGTCAGAGAGAAGGATATTATAGTAATCAAGGTGCAAGATGATGAGCATTTTACCCGTATGGATAGGAAAGGCTGCATCTTAGAGATGTTATTGAGAGAGAATCTGCAAGACATAGACTTTGTTCACACTGCAAGTGCTACAGTGATATTTCTGTTGCTGTAAATTCACCCCCTTGAGAGGCAGTAGCTAGGTCAATAGAGTTCTTCCATCAATCTGGCAGTGACTGTGAGGCACTGGTTGGCTTAACTACATCTCTCGAGGTGCGACGTTGTCACATCCCTGAGTGCCATTGCTAGGTTGACCTAAGTTTTAGGTGTAGACCGGACCTTAGAGACAGCCTGGATGTGACATTTCCTCACGAAGTCTTTACAGATCCCCCTTCCAGACTTCCTGCTTCAAAGCAGGGTAGATCAAAGTGCATTAGGGAACTTTCAATGCACAACAGCAGGATCCACACATGCCGTTAGGGCATGGACTAATACAAGAACTAGGGGTCACCAAATGAAATTAATAGGCAGCAGGTTTAAAACAAATAAAAGGAAGTTCTTCACACAGCGCACAGTCAACTTGTGGAACTCCTTACCTGAGGAGGTTGTGAAGGCTGGGACTATAACAGCGTTTAAAAGAGAACTGGATAAATTCATGGAGGTTAAGTCCATAAATGGCTATTAGCCAGGCTGGGTAAGGAATGATGTCCCTAGCCTCTGTTTGTCACAGGATGGAGATGGATGGCAGGAGAGAGATCACTTGATCATTGCCTCTTAGGTTCACTCTCTCTGGGGAACCTGGCGTTGGCCACTGTCGGTAGACAGATACTGGGCTAGATGAACCTTTGATCTGACCTGGTACGGCAGTCTTATGTTCTTATGGCTGGCTAGTGAGAGTTAGATTTAGACCCCACTTGCTGGGCACTAACAATTTGTGTAGATTAAGGTCTGAGGCTGCATTAGAGAAGTGGCCATGTTTTCCAGAGATTTATAGATTTTAAGACTAGAAGAGACCATTGCGATCTTCTGGTATGAAGTCCTGCATAACACAGACTATAGGACTTCCCTTGATTAATTCTTCTTTGTGTCCAATAGCTGAGCGGGAAATAGAGCCTCTTTTTTAAGAAAAACATCCAATCTCAATTTAAAAATCCCCAGTGATGGGGAATTCCACCACAACCCCTCCATTCCACAGGCCGTGGTGAGAGCGCACGACTTGGCTCCACAGTGACCTTCACAACCAATTTAGGCCATGGCAGAGATGGCCTTTGAAAGGAGTCTCATCAGATTTAACTGGAAGAAAGGTCACTGTCACCCAGGCACAAATGGGTAAGGACTGGAAAGCAGTGGCTGAAGGGGAGAAGCTGAGGACACATGAGACTAAGTAAGTGATCTCCTGTTAGCTGTAAGGTAAGTTTTCTAAGTCTCTTCGGTGCTCTTGAAGCCTTAGTCCCATTTTCAAAAGAACCTTTGCCGCCTCATATGACAAAGTCCCATTGACTTTTAATGAGACATTGATACCTAAGCAGCTATGTCACTTTTAACAATGCGACTTGGGCTTCTAAGTTTCTTAGGTGCTTCTGAAAATGTTACTTGTGCTGACTAGTGTGGCAGCAAATAGCATGGCTTTTAAAAACATCCCTTCTGTTTCCACATGTGCTTTTATATTTGTATTTTGGCCCTGGAAAAGAAAGAAGCATGGGCTTATTGTTAGGTCTTTCGACTTGGACGCGGGAGCTAGACTCAGTTCTCAGCTATGCCAGTATATTCCATGTGTCCTGGGGCAAGACACCTCCTCCCTCTGTCCCTGCATTCCCCATTTGTAAAAAGTTCCCCCTTCCTCCCACTGTTTGCCTTGCTTGTTTGTTTAGGTTGTAGACAGGGACTGTCTTACTATGTGAGAGTATAGCGTCTTGCGCAATGGGCCCCAATCTTAGTTGGGGCCTCTAGGCACTGCCACAATACAAATAACAGCTATCCTGGTATGAACTGGATTAAGTACTGTCATTCCAAACATGTGGCTAAACTTCCTTGGTCAAGGCATTTGCTCTTTATGGTTTTATTTTTTGTGATACAGGGGACAGCTTTCCCTCCCTGAATTGATGCGTGGTGCAGTTCAGAAAAGACTTGGCATGGCCAGTCCAGTTTAAAGGTTGTTTTTGTTCATCACTGCTTATTTGTCTTTAGTATTGCAATCTGAAAGGCTATCGATCCAGTTTGGAGCACAAATGGCTTTGGGGATTTCCATCGTCTGGTAATGCAAATCTTTGCATAAGAGATTGGAAAGTGGGTCAGTTTTGTGAACTATGCAGTGAAAATGCAACTTCAGTGCAGTTCTAAGCACCACATGAGTGGTGGTGTCAATAGTTCAGGGTGTGTTTGTACCCAAATCCAAGAACTCACTCCCATCTGCCAGACGTCTATATTCCTTTGCATTGGTTTGCACTTCGTTCATGCTTTCAGGGTCATTTTTGCAATTATAAGAGCTAAAGAATTTTTTTCCCCATGAAAACTTAGATTTTTGGAGCACAAGATGGTAACCTCAAAAAAAAAAAGAAAAAAAAAAAAAAAGAAAAGAAAAGAGGCTTGTTGAGCTGCAGCAAGTTGACCCAATTTGAGCCCTGAGTGAACAAATAACTGGTGCATATGGGTGCTGAAAATGGCTGCTCCCAGACTTTCGATGTTATCTATGCTCTGAATTTAATCTGCCCTCTGTAATTTAACCCCTCGTCTTTACTACATGTATGTGACAGACCCTTATTTTACAACCAGTCAGGAGTATATATTTGCTTGACTAAATTAAGCAGACTTATATCACCGTCAGAACTGTATCAGTGGTTAGCGGTATTTGCAGTAGAGAAATTAGCTTGTTCTAGAGAGAACTGTGGCTGCTTCTTCGAGTGATTGCTCATGTGTATTCCACAGTAGGTGTGCGTGCTTGCCATGTGCACTGCTGCCAGAAATGTTTCCTTAAGCAGTACCCGTAGAGGGGGAGCACCACTGTGACCCCTGGAGTGGTGCCTCTATATCGAACTATAAGGGGAGCTGCGCACTCCCCCCACCCTCAGTTCCCTCTTGCCACCAGTGAAGGTAGTCGTAACTTCGTGCTCCAGCCTTGCTGCAGCTTCTCCCATTAGCCTTAGTTGTACAGTTCTTCCATAGTAAAATAGTTTCTCCAGTTACTCATCTGGGCTCGGGGCATGCCCCATACTCCAGCCTTCAAGTCATGCGACTCCTGTCACAGAACTGTGCCAAGAAGTGATCCCCACACACAATGTCTCCACTGCTTGGGCGAGACCCACGTAAGGGAGCACTGTAGGATCGGTAGATCTTTCAAACCGCAGACTAAGAGGGAGAGGGACATCAGACTTGGCGCTCTCCTAATGGAATCACCGCTGACCCTGGCACGCCACACGGATTCAGCGCATGGCACCGGTTCCTCGCTTTGGAGCGAAGTCCCATCCTCTAGCCGGCTCTGCTACCCTCTAAAGAAGCAAGGGAAGACTCAGTGGCGCTGAGAGAAAGATGAGGTGAGGCTGGACCCGAACTGGGCAGTCCACGATCCCCCCTTGGGACCCAGGCCTCCAACTTACGTTGAGCGGAGCAACCCGGTCTTGTCCATACATGCATCCTCTGCGGTGAGGATGCCGTCAACACCGGAGGTGGTACAGGCCGTGCATGACATTTTAACCCTACCGGTACCCAGGGCGCCGCCGGAGATGGGCCCCCGGTCTCGAGGGAAGCTGCCACTGGGAGCACAACACCACTCCCCAGTGCGGCACAGTCCCCGCTCTGAGGACCGCTTGATGTGGTCTTCCTGCAGCTTTCGCCAGCCCTCTACCTCACTTAGGGTGACTGGCTTACCGCCCACGAGAGAGCAACGGGACTTCTCTACACCCTGTGACCAGGGACGTGGGCACCAGGATAAGCGGCGCTGACGCTCCTCTTCGCATCAAAGCTGATCTCATCACCGCCAATGTAGATGCTCCAACTCGAGCTCCCGCTCTACCAGACATTGCACATGGGACTCATCTCGCGATTCACCAGCACCAAAGCGTCGTAGCTCCGGCTGCCGGGGCGAGTACAGGAGCAACACGGACAGTTACCGGTATTCGTCCTCGAGGTCCCGGTCATGTGGAGGGCACCATCGCTCACATCACTCCTACGGTACCGTGCGGTCATCTGCGACCTCCGCATCAGCATTCAGCCACCTGTCTCCAAATCGTGCGGCTCTGCGAGAGCAAGCTGCACTGCCTGGCACCCAAGTCGGTCAGTGGCACAGAACACTGTGGTAAGGGGAATGGTGTCAGTGGGCACAGATCCCTGCCCAGGCGAGACCCCACTCAGTAGCTGGAGCATCTCAGGCTCCTTCGGCCTCCCCTCCATGTCAGAGGGAGAAATCAACAGGTCCCGAGTCAACAGCACCGCACCCAGACTCTGACCTGGAGATCGATCCACCGGTACCATCCGATGCCCTAGGCTCCGTGCCAGTCCCCTCACCAATGCCGGAGGATACCATAGTGGTGCCGCCTGTCCCCAAAGAGGACTTCAAGGCTCACCAAGAGCTCCTCCAGTGGGTGTCATCCAATCTCCAACTCCAGGCTGAGGAGTTGGAGGAGCCGTCTGACTCTCTTTAATGGACTGTCATCCTTGGCACCGAGCCGTGTGGCCCTGCCTCTCCACCGGGGGTAGCCAATATCTCGACTACCCTATTGCAAACCCCAGCTTCCTTGGCCCCCATCTCCAAGAAAGCGGAGAGGAAATACTTCGTGCTGGCTAAGGGCCATGAATACCTGTGCTCCCCTCTGGCACCTAACTCCCTGGTGGGAGAGTCAGTAAACCACCGGGAACATCAGGGTCACCCCGTGCCCACTCCTAAAGACAAAGATGTCAGGAGACTGAATGCGTTTGGCATGAAGGTTTATTCCTTGGCAAGTTTCCAGCTCAAGGTGGCCAATCATCAAGCCCTTCTAAGTCGATATGACTTTAATCTATGGGGGTCTCTGCCAAAGTTCGAACCTCTCCTCCTGGAGTGGGACAAAAAGGAGTTCAGGGCTCTGGTAGAGGAAGGAGTGTCAGTGGCGAAAGCAGCGCTCCAGGCCGCATCAGACGCGGCAGACACAGCAGCCCGTTCGATGGCCTCCGCCATATCCATACTCAGGGCCTTGTGGCTTCTCCTGTCCGGACTGTCCACAGAGTCGCAGTCCTTGATGCAGGACCTTCCCTTCGATGGGAAAGCATTGTTTGCAGATTAAACTGATGTCTGCCTGCATGGGATGAAAGACTCCCGTACAACCCTGCAAACCTTGGGCTTGTACATCACTCCGGTGAAGGACAAACCTAGGCCACAAACTTCGGCTCCTCTTGCTTGGGGCAGATATGAGCCCCCGCCTAAGAGGTGGAGGGAACAGAGATGCAGGTCCCAGTATCAGTCCCACTCGGCCCCGCGGCTTGGCCCTTCAAAGGGCAAAAGGCTGGGAAAGAGACGATTTTGACTCTTTGCAGGAGGCCATCGGGCTTGTTGCCAGGGAGACCCTGTCATAACTTTAGTCCCAGATTTGGACCTTAGCGTCCAAAATATGGGGGTTAGCATGCAACCCTCCAAGCTTAGTTACCAGCTTGGAGTTGGTACTGCTGCCACCACCCAAAAAATTAGAGTGTTTTGAGGCACTCTGGTCCCCCTGGAAAACCTTCCCTGGGGACCCCAAGACCCAAATCCCTTGAGTCTCACAACAAAGGGAAATAATCCTTTTTCCCTTCTCCCCTCCAGGTGCTCCTGGAGAGATACACAGACACAAGCTCTGTGAATCTAAACAGAGTGACTCCCCCCTCTCCATTCCGTCCTGGAGAACAGAATTACCGAGTTAATCTCTCTTTCCCTCCCCTCACCCAGAGGATATGCAAAGTCAGGCGAACAAATCCAACACACACAGATCTCCCTCTGACTTTCCTCCCACCAATTCCCTGGTGAGTACAGACTCAATTTCCCTGAAGTTTCCCAGAAAAGAAAACTTCAACAGGTCTTAAAAAGAAAGCTTTATATAAGAAAGAAAGAAAAATACATACAAATAGTCTCTCTGCATTAAGGTGACAAATACAGGGTCAATTGCTTAAAAGAATATTGAATAAACAGCCTTATTCAAAAAGAATACAAATCAAAGCACTCCAGCACTATATTCATGTAAATACAAAAGAAACAAACTCTTTGGTACTCACAACTTGGAAACAGAAGATTAGAAAGCAGAAATACTTCTCCAAAGCTCAGAGAAAGCAGGCAGACAGAAAACAAAGACTCAGACACAAACTTCCCTCCACCCAGAGTTGAAAAAATTCGGTTTCCTGATTGGTCCTCTGGTCAGGTGCTTCAGGTGAAAGAGACATTAACCCTTAGCTATCTGTTTATGACAGGTCCCTGGCTAATAAAGTTTGTGTTCTGCAACCATTTGCCTTCTGAGTGGAGTGGTCCTGGATAATGTTGGACCAAGGGGTCCTCAACACTTTTTCCAAGGACTACACATTGCGGTTCACTTCACCTCCCCACCACCACCCCCCATACTGGATGAGCCTCAGGGACCTGGAGCATGCCTGCCTCCTAGTACAGGAGGTGGCGTGCGTCCTGCACCTGAGGGCGGTGGAAAGGGTACTGGTAGATTTCCAGAACAAGGGCTTCTGTTCCTGGTATTTCTTGATCCTGAAGGCAAAAGGGGGGCTCAGGCCCATCTTAGACCACCAGGATCTCAACAGTTTCATGGTCCGCTACAGAAGGATTGGTTTGTGGCCCTGGACCTCCAGGACACATACTTCCATATCCATATTTTTGAGGAACACAGGTGTTTTCTCCAGTTCCTGGTGGGGGGGACCATTACCAGTTCACAGCCTTTCCATGGCCCCCAGAGTTTTCACCAAATGCATGGCGGTGGTAGCTGCCTATCTCTGGAGGAAAGGGGTAAAAATTTTCCCTTACCTGGGCTATTGGCTTCTCAACGTCAATTCTCGGTCCCGGGTACAGGCCCAGGAGGGACTTCTTCTGTCCACGTGTGCAGATCTCGGCATAGTGGTAAACTAGGCCAAGTCTACGTTAGCCCTGGTTCAGCACATACAGTTCATAGGGGCTCTATGGGACTCATTAGAGGCCACAGCCTCTCTTCCCCGGGACAGGTTCGAGACCCTAAAACGTCTCATCGCCTCAGTTTGCGGCCTTCCCAGTGCCGACGGCGAGGGTGTACCTTCAGATCCTCGGTCACATGGCAGCATGCACGTCCGAGATTTGCCATACCAGGCTCAGAATGAGGCCCCTCCAGCTCTGGCTGGCCTCCCAGTATTCCCAGACTCAGGATGGGCTGGACAGGGTTGTCACGATACCATCCCAGGTAGTTGCTGCCCTACAATGATGTTCCCTCCCGCGTAACATGCTGCAAGGCGTCCCCTTCCGAGAAATCTCCCCCTCACTAGACCTGGTGTCGGATGCCTCGGACCTGAGCTGGGGAGCCCACACACGGAGCGTTCAAACCCGCGGGAGATGGTCAGCCTCAGAATTATCCCTACACATAAATGTCATAGAGCTCAGGGTGATACGGCTGGCGTGCGTGGCCTTCAGGGGGCACCTTCATAGGAAAGGTGGTCAGAGTCCTCACAGGACAATACAGCTGTGATATATTACATCGACAGACAGGGAGGAATACGTTCCTCAGCCCTATGCCTGGAAGCCTGAGCTTATGGGAGTTCTGTATAGCCCACAATATCTCTCTGTGAGCCTTCCACCTACCCAGCACCTGCAATGTGCAGACCCATCACCTCAGCAGGGTTTTTTCCCACCAGTGTGAGTGGTCACTCCGCTGGGAGGTTGCCCTACAGCTCTTCCGAGAGTGGGGAGTTCCCCAGGTCGACCTCTTTGCAACTGCCCAGAACCGACACTGCCCCCAGTTCCGCTCCCGGGGAGGGGTGGGAAGAAGGGTGATCTTGGACGCCTTCCTCCTTCAGTGATCAGGCCAACTTTTCTATGCCTTCCCACGTTTCTCCCTGATAGGCAAAGTCCTGCAAAAAGTAAAAGCAGGCAGGACTCTGGTCATCCTCATAACCCCGGATGGGCCCGTCAACACTGGTACGGGACCCTCATGCAGCTCTTAGTGGCTCCTCTGCGGAGGCTGTCGCTTTGCCGGGATCACCTCTCCCAGGAAGGGGGATGCCTCCTCCACCCCAACCTGGCCGCACTTCACCTGACAGCGTGGTTGCACCGTGGTTAGATGAGGAGGAGGAGGGGAGGTGTTTGGAGAATGTCAAATGAGTTCTGTTGGAAAGCAGAAAGCCGTCCACACAACGGACATACCTAGCCAAATGGTCTAGATTCTCTAGGTGGGTGGGGGAGCAGGGAACTTCCCCATCGATCCAATTCATTCTCGATTACCTCCTGTCCCTTAGGACCCCAGGGTTAGCTCCCGCCTCCATTAGATGCTTTTGGTGGCCATATCGGCTTTTCACCTGCCAGTACAGGGCCACTTGGTCTTTTCCCACAGTATGTCCTCCCACTTTCTTAAGGGCTTGGATCGTTCATTCCCGTATGCTAGGCCCCCCATGCCGCAATGGGATCTAAACCTAGTGTTATCTTGCATCACGGGTACTCCCTTTGTTGCTGGTCCCACCTGTCATGTGGTCCTGATCCCACCTGTCATGAAAGGTAGCATTCCTTGTGGCCATTACATCACCCCAACATGTCTCGGACCTTAGGGCCTTGACCTCAGAACCCCCATATATGGTCTTCCACAAGGATAAGGTCCAGCTTCGCCCACACCCCACTTTTTTCCCGAAGGTGGTCTCCGCCTTCTGTATGGATCAGGACATCTTCCTACCAGTACTCTGTCCTAAGCCCCATTTCTCCAACAAGGAACATCGCCTGCATACACTAGATGTGCGTAGGGCGCTGGCTTTTTTACCTAGACTGAACCAGGCCATTCCGGAAATCCTCACAGCTGTTCGTTGCACCGGCCGAACGGATAAGGGGACAGCCGATTTCCACCCAGTGCCTTTCGCGCTGGATCACCTTGTGCAAATGTGCGTATTATGACCTGGCAGGAGTTCCCCCGCTGCCTATCATTAAGGCTCATTCTACGAGAGCTCAGGCCTTGTCGGCCGCCTATGTAGCTCACATCCCTATCCAGGACATGTACAGAGCTGCCATGTAATTCTTTGTCCACGCCTTTTCTTAGCATTATGCGATGATCTCCCAAGCACGGGATGATGTCATGTTTGGTAGGGCAGTACTGCATCCGGGAACTCCTACCCACCTCCATCAGACATAGCTTGGAGTCACCTACTGTGGAATACACGTGACCAATCACTCGAAGAAGAAAGGACAGTTACCTGTTCCGTAACTGGCGTTCTTTGAGATGTGTTGCTCGGGTGTATTCCACATCCTGCCCTCCTTCCCCTCTGTCGGAGTTGTCTGGCAAGAAGGCACTGAGGGTGGGGGGAGTGCGCAGCTCCCCTTATAGCACCATACAGAGACTCCATTCTAGGGGTTGCAGCAGTGCTCCCCCAGTACAGATACTGCTAAGGGGAAAACTTCCGGCACCAGTGCACGTGGCGAGCGCACACACCTACTGTTGAATACACCTGAGTAACACATCTCGAAGAACACCAGTTACGGAACAAGTAACTGTCCTTTTGCCACTCAAAAAGAGGACCTAAGAAATTGCTGGTAATGCCCTTATAATGCACTTAATTTTGCAGTAGAAGACCATGCGGGGACAGTTCTTTTAGGTCCTAGCTAATGACTGGACTGTGCCCAAAGATGTGCAGATTTGTAACATTGATATTTTTGACTCTAACTAGAGCAACTGGAGAGAGGCTTTTTTTTTTACTAGACATGCAGTAAATCTCACCAATATCTCACAGCACTGAGTTCCACAAGTTTGATATGTTAGTGTTTCTTTTTACACATTGTATTTAAACTGACAAAGTGAACATATTTTGCAGGCTTCAGTTTCTTAAACTCTGACAGATTCCTTAGTCTGTGACATGTTCTGGCTACAGGGGAGCTTTTTCCACCATCCTCTTATTCAATTATCTTTCATTTGACAGCATTATCAGTGTACTGTATTAATCTGTAAGAGAGGCATTGTTGGCTAGTTTAGACCATACATTTTGAATAGAGGAATGTTTTGAATCTTTTCACAAGAGTAATTTGCAGATTAATTTGCCATATTGTCATTTGAAAGTGTGAGTATGAAATTAGGTTTCTAAAGTATCAATTTAAAATGGTTATTTATTTAAACTAACATATGGGCAAGAACAGAGC
This sequence comes from Gopherus evgoodei, assembly GCF_007399415.2. NCBI lineage: Eukaryota > Metazoa > Chordata > Testudines > Testudinidae > Gopherus > Gopherus evgoodei. The sequence goes on along the minus strand of NC_044333.1, from coordinate 40,323,200 downwards.
TTTGAAGTGATGATGCAAGTCCAGCAACACTGTCAGCTTACATTTTCTACTAGGTTTCACTGGCAGGAAGAGTACTTTCCCGGCGACAGAGAGCACTATGGGTTTTCCCTATTTTAAGATTTCAGACAATGAAGGAATCCTATTTTTTGTAAGAAGTTCAGTTGGCCCCTTGTTGCTAGCATTCTGACGCTCTCAACAGGGAACTCTAATGCCTTTTGCATAAGTGCTTTGTATATAGGAAATCTCAAGAGCTAGTGTCAAGGGTTTAACCAGCTCTCTGGCCCATAACTCAAGGTGTAGGAAAAGGGTATTTGTAGCCTCTTTATGCATAAAGGAAAGTTATCTGCATTCCCCTGCCAAAAGTATGAAATGTACAAACTGCTGCTTCTCAGGAGTGACTGAGCCACAAAGATATCATCTTAGAAATGTCAGTTACAAGTGGTGTTTCTTGACCTTCCCCCAGCAGATATACGTCTTACTGAGAAGTGAAACCACTCCACATTGGCAACTTGGGACCCTGACTAGGGGACTAGAAACCAGCTTCCAACCTACTTTCAGAGAAGTCAGAAATGCTGCGAGTTTCCGATTTGTGCTAAGAAAAGAAATTGAACTCACTTGGCTTGCGCCATCATTTCTACATTGAGCAGCTGCGACCCAGCACTCAAGTTGTGCCTTAAGAATTAAGCAGTAGGAGAAGAGAAACTTGCATACAGTCTTTTCTATTTTTATGAGATTGTCCTGAACCCTAGCAAATGAGGGCATGTGGATGTCTGAAATGGTTGGGCCAAAGTATGAATATAAATGTTTCTAAATAGTATTTTCCAGGGGATGTCAGCAGGTCTTCATTCTGAGACTCACTTACATGTAAAGAAGATGCCCGGTTAGCCCATTATAGCACTGCTGTGTTAGTATTGAACTGCCGTGTCAATGTGAATGTCTCTGGAGAGTGAAAAGGGCAAACTACCCTGCTTGTAATAAGACTGCAGGCCTGGAGTTGCTCACTGTGCCTTTTGGATTGTTCATTTGAATGGATTACGAAGGAATAATCTAGTAGCTCTGGTTGTGACCTGGTGCTTACAGCCAGGGATGACTGGCATCTCTTTCCATTCCTCCTCCATGACAGATGTAAACGAATACCTGTCCCTGACATTGGTAGGCTTCTGATCTGTTCAGAATAGTAGCTGGCACAAAATGTGGCATCATTTGTTGTTGCAACTATTTTTATTCACGAGTCAGAAAATAAGACAAAGTATTTCCAAGCAGAACATTTAAACATAATAGTCCTGTATTTATTTTGGCTGCTGTGGATTTTTTCTGGCACCCTGATAACTTCTGCAGTGAGGAAAAGATTCCTGTTTCTTATCTTGACCAAGACTCTCCTTTTTCTAGTTCCAAATGTTAAGTAATACACTCCCTCTTCTGAATGTTTGTGGCTGGCTCTGTCTAACCACAAAAGCAGAGGCAATCTGTGGTACAGCAAGCGATCATGCTGGAGAGCTGTCAGATGTGGGTCATGGAGCTTAATTTAAAAAAAAAAAAAAATCTTTGGCTCCTAAATCCATTTTGTAAGGTCCCAGTATTGTGGTTGGAACATGTATCACAGAGGCCTAGCATTTTTAATGCAGCTTGAATATTCCATGCCACTAGGATGGTCAAACTGGTGACAACTTAAGGAACAAGTAAATAAAATGAGCTGATTGAAGTAAACAGTTTTTCTAAGCTGCATGCTGAGCCGATATCCGATAAAACAGGAGGAGGAAGGAGCAGTGTACACACAGTGACGACATAGTCTTATGGCTGTGCTGGCACAATACGCTCTTTGCAAGGATCTTGCAAGTCTGATACAACAGCATGACTGGTGGGGGGGGAGGGGGGGTTAACGGGAATGTCTGTCAGATTCATTTGTCTGGGTTTTTTGCAATCATCTTGCCTTTAGTTAAAATATTAAGACTATTTTAGTTAGTAGATTTTTCAAAGTAAGGCTAAACAAGATTTAAGGTCTAGCTTTTGCTAACATCTAGAAACATAAGTTTGTTAATAAATTGACAATTTGTCTTTGCTTTGAAAGCAATGCTGCAGATTTAAAATTTGTTACACTAGATTTGAATAAACCAGTTTCTCAGATGGAAAGGAAAGGAAAGGAAATTTACACATAGATCTTAAACATCTATCTGTTTCCCTTCATACTGAAATACCGACATACAGGCCTTGGCTACACTGGCGCTTTACAGCGCCGCAACTTTCTCGCTCAGGGATGTGATAAAACACCCCCACGAGCGCAGCAAGTTACAGCGCTGTAAAGCGACGGTGTAAACAGTGCCCCAGCGCTGGGAGCATGACTCCCAGCACTGCAAGCTAATCCCCACGGGGAGGTCGAGTACCTGCAGTGCTGGGAGAGCTCTCTGCCAGCGCTGGGAGCTAATCCCCACGGGGAGGTCAAGTACCTGCAGTGCTGGGAGAGCTCTCTGCCAGCGCTGGGAGCTAATCCCCACGGGGAGGTGGAGTACCTGCAGCGCTGGGAGAGCACTCTGCCAGCGCTGGGAGCTAATCCCCACGGGCAGGTGGAGTACCTGCAGCGCTGGGAGAGCTCTCTGCCAGCGCTGGGAGCTAATCCCCACGGGAGGTGGAGTACCTGCAGCGCTGGGAGAGCTCTCCGCCAGCGCTGGGAGCTAATCCCCACGGGAGGTGGAGTACCTGCAGCGCTGGGAGAGCTCTCCGCCAGCGCTGGGAGCTAATCCCCACGGGCAGGTGGAGTACCTGCAGCGCTGGGAGAGCTCTCTGCCAGCGCTGGGAGCTAATCCCCACGGGAGGTGGAGTACCTGCAGCGCTGGGAGAGCTCTCTGCCAGCGCTGGGAGCTAATCCCCACGGGAGGTGGAGTACCTGCAGCGCTGGGAGAGCTCTCCGCCAGCGCTGGGAGCTAATCCCCACGGGAGGTGGAGTACCTGCAGCGCTGGGAGAGCTCTCTGCCAGCGCTGGGAGCTAATCCCCACGGGAGGTGGAGTACCTGCAGCGCTGGGAGAGCTCTCCGCCAGCGCTGGGAGCTAATCCCCACGGGAGGTGGAGTACCTGCAGCGCTGGGAGAGCTCTCCGCCAGCGCTGGGAGCTAATCCCCACGGGCAGGTGGAGTACCTGCAGCGCTGGGAGAGCTCTCTGCCAGCGCTGGGAGCTAATCCCCACGGGAGGTGGAGTACCTGCAGCGCTGGGAGAGCTCTCTGCCAGCGCTGGGAGCTAATCCCCACGGGAGGTGGAGTACATGCAGCGCTGGGAGAGCTCTCTGCCAGCGCTGGGAGCTAATCCCCACGGGGAGGTGGAGTACCTGCAGCGCTGGGAGAGCTCTCTGCCAGCGCTGGGAGCTAATCCCCACGGGGAGGTGGAGTACCTGCAGCGCTGGGAGAGCTCTCTGCCAGCGCTGGGAGCTAATCCCCACGGGGAGGTGGAGTACCTGCAGCGCTGGGAGAGCTCTCTGCCAGCGCTGGGAGCTAATCCCCACGGGCAGGTGGAGTACCTGCAGCGCTGGGAGAGCTCTCTGCCAGCGCTGGGAGCTAATCCCCACGGGAGGTGGAGTACCTGCAGCGCTGGGAGAGCTCTCTGCCAGCGCTGGGAGCTAATCCCCACGGGAGGTGGAGTACCTGCAGCGCTGGGAGAGCTCTCTGCCAGCGCTGGGAGCTAATCCCCACGGGAGGTGGAGTACATGCAGCGCTGGGAGAGCTCTCTGCCAGCGCTGGGAGCTAATCCCCACGGGGAGGTGGAGTACCTGCAGCGCTGGGAGAGCTCTCTGCCAGCGCTGGGAGCTAATCCCCACGGGCGGTGGAATACCTGCACCGCTGGGAGAGCTCTCTGCCAGCGATGGGAGCTAATCCCCACGGGAGGTGGAGTACCTGCAGCGCTGGGAGAGCTCTCTGCCAGCGCTGGGAGCTAATCCCCACGGGGAGGTGGAGTACCTGCAGCGCTGGGAGAGCTCTCCGCCAGCGCTGGGAGCTAATCCCCACGGGGAGGTGGAGTACCTGCAGCGCTGGGAGAGCTCTCCGCCAGCGCTGGGAGCTAATCCCCACGGGGAGGTGGAGTACCTGCAGCGCTGGGAGAGCTCTCCGCCAGCGCTGGGAGCTAATCCCCACGGGAGGTGGAGTACCTGCAGCGCTGGGAGAGCTCTCCGCCAGCGCTGGGAGGTAATCCCCACGGGGAGGTGGAGTACCTGCAGCGCTGGGAGAGCTCTCTGCCAGCGCTGGGAGCTAATCCCCACGGGGAGGTGGAGTACCTGCAGCGCTGGGAGAGCTCTCCGCCAGCGCTGGGAGCTAATCCCCACGGGGAGGTGGAGTACCTGCAGCGCTGGGAGAGCTCTCTGCCAGCGCTGGGAGCTAATCCCCACGGGGAGGTGGAGTACCTGCAGCGCTGGGAGAGCTCTCTGCCAGCGCTGGGAGCTAATCCCCACGGGGAGGTGGAGTACCTGCAGCGCTGGGAGAGCGCTCTCCCAGCGCTGGTGCCGCGACCACACTCGCACTTCAGAGTGTTGCCGCGGCAGCGCTGTACAGCTACAAGTTGTACCAGCTTGGGGTATGTTAACCCAGCAGCTGAGAGAGTGCTTCGCAGTGCGGGTGAACAGACATGCACTAGCTCTGCTCAAGCCAGTGCACTTACAGCAGTTATGTGGCATGGTAGCACAGGCGGCGGTTTGGGCTAGCTGCCTGAATCCAATCTTGCCTGACCCTTTGGATACATACTGGGGCAGCTAGTATGAGCCACTACCCATGCTACTCTGGTCACACTGCTATTTTTTGTGCGCTCACTTGAGCAGAATTTGCATGCATCCATCGTCTGCACCGACACTCCAAGCTGCTGTGTAGACGTGCTTAAATCCTTCCTCAGACCTATTTTCTTCTCACTGCTCCACTACTAATTGCTACTCCAGTGTCATCTGCTCCCACCTGACAGCTTAAAAAGAGCCCCATAATATCTCAACACCACAACAAGTAAGCAAGGAATACACAAAGCAATCATTGGTTTGCTTCTCTTGGAAACCAGTGCTTCCCCCAGCAGCTGTCTTCCCTTCCCTGCATGTGTGTGAGAGAGAATCCCCTAACAAAAAATTTGTACACTTTGAGTTAAGATAGCTGGATTACAGGTCCCAAGAAGCCAGGAATTAAGAAGTTAAATCGTTCAACCACTCATCTCTACTCCACTCCACTCACAGTTCTTCTTGATGTCATCTACACCACAGCACAACCCACATAACCACACCCTCATCCTGATCAGCAAGCAGCCGCCTTTGAACTCCGACTGTCTTTATTGGTGTGTGTAGTTCAATGATTAATATGGGATTGGTACGTTGTATGTAGTTCAGTGTGTGGTTTTGAAACAGCATGTGTAAGTGAATGAGGAATGTTGGCAGACTGCACATGGTGGCTGAGACCCCAGAGAGCCAGGCTGGTCAAATGGGAATATGGGGGAGGGATGCGAGTGGCAAGCTGGGATGTGGTGAGTGAACAGGACTTTCGGGGGTGGCGTGAGGAGAGCTGCGCTGAGTTTTGGGAGATGACTTTTCGTAGCAGTAATGTGTAGACACCTGAGGGAGAGGAGGCAGTCTGAGGTCGCAGCTTGGAGGGGTCAGCACGTGAACTGCTCACGCAGTTCTGCTTCCTCTGCTCCCTGGCACGCAGAAGCAGCAGTGCAATGGGGAACCATTGGTGCACAGTGCAGTTGCTTGTCTCTCCTTGTGTGTGAGATCAGTTGTGATTGCGAGAAACACAAAGAAATGGGAAGAAAAGCAGGAATTCTCCCTGGAGTGCCATACACCAACAGTTGTTCCTAGTGTGTGTGTGTGTGTGTGTGTGTGTGCTTTTTTTGTTTTATTTTTTAAATTCAGCATATTTCTGTGCTCATTAGTGAGTATATTCCGGGGGGGGGGACACCAGTGTATTTTTAACTGGCTGGCTTATCCATGTGACTTGAGCCTTCTGTCATAATTTTTGGTAGCTGCAGAGCAGAGGTTATCTACAGGCTCCCAAGTTACTGAACTTGGCCAACTAGCTGCTTATGATTCTAGCAGATGTTTCAAGCTGTTCAGACTGAGATGTGCATTGACCTCTTTCTTTAGAGGAGAGCTAAAATAGAACCCCCCCGCCATCCTCTTTCCCCACGCAAACACCAAGCCAGAAACATATTTTGGTGTTGTGCATTATTAACTAGGATACCACTGGTTATAGTGGAGAATCTGAGGTAACTAGGGGAGGTGGGAAATGAAGATGTGAGATCTGCAGCAGACCGGACACGTGGGCTGTTTTGGTTTATGATGGAGAGCACGTCTCCCAAAGGGCTGTGCTGGGGCATTGCAGTATGATTTTTGATGCTGATATGTACAGAACAGACCGTTTAAGTGCATTTTGTCTTTCTGGAGTACTGATCCCTTAAACAGTCAGTAACTTTAGCAGGCTTATCAACTGCCAGAATATTCTACAGACTTGTTCTGGAAGCACTGCACACAACAGGGGAAAGCCCTCAGCTCAGTATGGAGAAGGAAGGGCTTTAATATAGTTTTTGTTTCTTAGTGGGAAGGTTTTCACCCCACCCATGATGTGCTCTGTGTGCACACTCCACAAACACTGTCACTCACATGAGGGTTAGAAAACCCTAACTACTACAGGGAGAGTTTTGCTCAGAAACTCCCCCCAAAAAACCTAGCTTGCCATTAGCACTTCCTGTTTTTCTCTCACTCAGATTCTCTATCCCCACAACAGAAAGTGCTAATGTAATAACTCCATCTTGACTGTAAATGGGGCTGCCAGGGCTGCTAATTTCACACCACAGCATGTGTCCATAGCTCTGCCTTGCTCTTCTGCAACGGCACCTTGGCGTTTTAGTCTGGTAGAATACCAGGACTTGTTGGCAAAGTGACTGAACTCTGCCTTCCTGTGTACTGTCTTGTACAGGTAGGCTTGGCAGAATTCGGTTGTTATTTGTTAATTTTGAGGAACATCAATGCTTATTTTTAAGCATTTTAAAAAATTATCAATTTAAATGTTCAGTTGTGCAAAAATATGGGTTTTAAACATTTTTTCAAAGTTTATCATTTACATCTAGGTTGGGGGGGGGGAAATAATTATTTAACGACCTTGAGATTCAAAAAGTTAAAGCTGTATGAGTGTTAAAACACAAATTGTCCACGTCACATGTTAAAATATCCGAAGTAAATATCCTTAAATCAAACTCTAATAATCTCTCACGCAGCATTTTTCTTTCTTTGCCTATCTGTAAATTTTGATTGTCATCGATGGAAATATTTTTTCTTTGGTTTGTGTGTACAGTGAAATCATTCATCAACAATTACTAATAAAAATCAAATCCTTTCAAGCCTATATATGAGAGTGAGAGCACGTTGTTGCATTTACTGCACAAACATAGTGGCATTGATCTTTTGTTATTGTGTTTACGTCCGTGTTTTAACAATGGTGGCTGATTCTTCAAGCTTAATTAAGAAACCTAAGTAGGTTATTGCTGGGCTGATGGTCTGGTAGCAGTGTAACTTGTTGCCCAGCAGGAAGGTGAGGTGGGAGTGGATCTCCGTGTCTCTCCCAAGATCAGTGCTTCACTCTCTGGGGGGCTGTATGTGTTTCAGAGCAGCCCCAGGAAAGAGACTTCCTATCTAGTGTCCCCATCTAGCCATTGCACAGAGCAGCACTGGGTAGTTTGGAGATCCAGCCTTCAACCAGAAGAGAGGTTGCTGTCATGCAAGTAGTTCTGGGACAGATAGGTGGGAGGCTACTTCTGCCACTCTCTACAAAAAGATCTAGACATGTGCCCCGTGAAGCAACTGGCAGAAGGAATGGCACCAAAGACTCAATACATACCATTCTAGCTACTTCATCAGCAACATATTCTTCAAGAAAACATGACAAGTGAGGCCTATTTGATCTGTTGTAGGAAAAGGAAAACCCCTCTGTGACAGAAGATCGTTTTTTCTGGGTAATTGCCGTGGCTCAGTAAATATTTTAAAAACCCGAACTCAGGCACAAAAAGTTCATGGAGACAGAAGCCTTGGGAGAGACTCTTGAGAATTCTTTTTCTCCTTCCTTTCTAGGATAAAGATAAAGTTTCCCTAACCAAGACTCCAAAGTTGGACCGGAGTGATGGCGGCAAAGAGGTGAAAGAGAGAGCTACGAAACGGAAGTTGCCTTTCACTGTTGGAACAAATGGAGATCAAAAAGACTCGGATACAGGTAAGAGAATATGAGCACCACACCACCTCAGTGTGGACTCTGGGGCTGGAGAAATGGGGAGTGCATTTTACCCTAGCAAAAACTGTCCTTAGGTGACTGTTTGTTTTTTTCTGTATTATTGAAACCTCCATGGAAACATTGTGCTGTGTTCAGTCTTATATCAAGGGTGGAATGGAGTAAGATCAGGTCTGATCTTAGTAATAAATTGAATTTAATCAAACAAAAGGATTATAAAAGACACACTTCTTCCTGTGGCTGGTTAGTGATCAATCCTGTTCAGCTGCTAGTTAAACCAGTTCATCAACTGAGACTTAGACTGGTGAGGAAGAAGTACTGAGTCACATAGTTGGAATTTGTTAAATACTGGGACAAATCGAAGTCATCCTAAAAATCTGTTTGATAATAACATTGGTGTGTCTCTATGTAATAAATCTGAAGGATAATATGTATGTGTGTGCATGTCTACACACACTCTAGTGTAGTTTGACTTTAACACTTTTGATACAGGACCATCCTGTCTTAAAGCTGAAAAGGTAATTCAGATTGCCTTGCATATTTGCACTGTCGAATGTAAAAGTGGTTGAAAGAGCATAAATAAATGACAATAGATAGAGTTGGGGGTGGAGAAGTGATGAACTGACACAGACAGCTGGGCAATTTTTGCCCCAGTTTTATGTAACGTCTTTATTAATGGTCTAGAAGAAGAGATTAGCTTGCTGCTTTATTTGCAAGTAATACAAAATTGGGAGATGTGACCAGAACCATTGGGGATAGAGAAAATTGTACAAAGGGACATAAAGAACTTAAAAATATGAGCAGGAAATAAAATGATTCAGTCTGTAAAAATGCCTGTTAGTGCTTTTGGGGGAAATAACCTAAAAGATGCATGGGAGTCTGGGCAAGTAGTCAGACTAGCAGGGGGAATTATGGATCACAGATTGGCTCTGAGGTTACAATGTATGGTGGAAAGCAAAGCCAATATAGCTTTTGGCTGCCCATGCGTAAGACACGCCATCACTGTTCATGCAGCACCGGTGAAACATTGTGTCCAGTCTGCGCTTAAACTGCTGTGTACAGTTCTACTCACTCCAGCATCAGAAATCAGTGCAGACTGTGGAAGGAGATCAGAGAAAAGCAGCAACATTTATTAACATTAAAAGCTAAACCAGTGTTGTTCAGATGGATGACTAAGAAGTCTGAGGTGAGGCAAGTCGGCAAGCGACTGAAAGGCAAAATCACCCGAAAGGGGGAGGAAATTAAGATAGTCCAATGGTCAGGATAGTGTGAAGAGGATGAAACAGGTAAAGGGAGTAGCAGGGAAACTTCCTTGACAGTGACATCTACTGTGGGTTAAGCTCCAAGGAAGGGATGAAAGCCCCATTGTCTGAGGGCTTGTCTACATCAGAAAGTTGCAGCGCTGGTGAGGGAGTTACAGCGCTGCAACTTTGAAGGTGTACACATCTGCAGGGCACCACCAGCGCTGCAACTCCCTGTTTGCAGCGCTGGCCGTACTCCCGTTTTGTCTCGGGTGTAGAGGATCCAGCGCTGGTGATCCAGCGCTGGTAATCCAATGTAGACAGTTACCAGCGCTTTTCTTGACCTCCGTGGAAGGAGGAAGCCTCTGGTAATCAAGCTGGTTTCCTTTCCCGGTTTGCTCTCTCGGTCCCGGAGCCACCCAGCAAACCGCAGGGAAGGAGACCTGCTTGCTCGGGGTTCCGGGACCGAGAGAGCAAACCGGGAAAGGAGACCAGCTTCGCCGCGGTTTGCTCTCGCGTTCCCGGAGCCAGCCAGCAAACCGCAGGGAAGGAGACCTGCTTGCTCGGGGTTCCGGGACCGAGAGAGCAAACCGGGAACGCCGCGGTTTGCTCTCTCGGTCCCGGAGCCACCCAGCAAACCGCGGGGAAGGAGACCTGCTTGCTCGGGGTTCCGGGACCGAGAGAGCAAACCGGGAAAGGAAACCAGCTTCGCCGCGGTTTGCTCTCTCGGTCCCGGAACCCCGAGCAAGCAGGTCTCCTTCCCTGCGGTTTGCTGGGTGGCTCCGGGACCGAGAGAGCAAACCGCGGCGTTCCCGGTTTGCTCTCTCGGTCCCGGAACCCCGAGCAAGCAGGTCTCCTTCCCTGCGGTTTGCTGGCTGGCTCCGGGACCGAGAGAGCAAACCGCGGCGTTCCCGGTTTGCTCTCTCGGTCCCGGAACCCCGAGCAAGCAGGTCTCCTTCCCTGCGGTTTGCTGGGTGGCTCCGGGACCGAGAGAGCAAACCGCGGCGTTCCCGGTTTGCTCTCTCGGTCCCGGAACCCCGAGCAAGCAGGTCTCCTTCCCTGCGGTTTGCTGGCTGGCTCCGGGACCGAGAGAGCAAACCGCGGCGAAGCTGGTTTCCTTTCCCGGTTTGCTCTCTCGTCCCGGAACCCCCCTTGAAGCCGCCCAACAGCGCTGCAGTGTGGCCACATCTAACAACACTTGCAGCGCTGGTTGCTGTAAGTGTGGCCACTCTGCAGCGCTGGCCCTATACAGCTGTACTAATACAGCTGTAACAACCAGCGCTGCAAAATTTTAGATGTAGACATGGCCTGAGCTAAGGCCAGATTGCACAAGGCCCTTGCTTGTACTGTAACAGGTAGTAGGAGGGGTTTTCCATTCCATTTTCTCTACCCCTCACATGTAATTGAACTGTAGGTTTAGTCTTATACATCACAAGGTTCTGGGATCTGATAAGCAGGAGGATACAACTCCACCTCTATACAATGTGATTAGGGCCTTTGACATTTTTTATTCCCAAGTTAAATATAAGGGTCAGAGTCTGATATGACAGGTATAGTCTGTGTCACATGGTCAGTATACGGAGCTATTGACTGATTTTGTTTGGATTAAAAGTTTGTAAGGCTGGTTTTAAAAGGTACTCAAGTGTTGTCTGAGCCAAGTTGCTAGCACAGTTTTGTCAATTGGTTAATATATAATGTTGGTTTGCTTGGGGATAGAGTCGAATTTCTATGAGTTTCATTGTGCTGAAGAGCAGGTTTCTTCAGTTGCAGAGCTCCCTGTCCTGAGAGAGAGTTTCGAAAAGTTAGTTTATCTTGTTAAAGTGCAACTCAAATTGATTGCCATTTCGAGATATGAATCGTCATTTTTGCATTCTTGGCATATCGATGAGTAAATACATCACGGAATGAATATGTGCTAGAGGTCACAGTAAATTGGAAGAGAGAGGGCAGCCACATGTCACTTGAGCACAGATAGTGTTACTACTCTGAAAAGGTGTGATTGTGACTCATTTTCAAAACTCAGCAGTTTTGGGTCTGGAAAGTTCTTGGCTGGTGACCATCTGATTATTCCCAGTGTCCTAGGCTGTGTTTGACTTGAATGAGTTTAGGAGTCTATGACCAGTGTGGCCAGGGCTACTGAGGGGGAAAGAGTTAAGCCTGGTGTTGAAACCTTCACTGCTGCCTTTTAACATTTAAATTCCCAACCAAACAATGTATTTGTGGGGAAAGGGGAGTCATAAGTTCATTGTAGCCTACTTCAAGGATAACAATTACTATTAAAATGTCACTGTGGAGCTCTGCATTCATTTTCCAATGGTGTTGAGAGGTAATTATCTCAGTTTACAAGACAACGCTATTTTTTGGAGTGCTCCAAACTCCTCTTGTGATGTGAAAAAGCAGCTTGGCTCTTTCTATCTCGTCCATCAACATCCTGCCCAGGCTCTGCAGCCAGCCTGTAATCTGAGCAGAGGACAAGCAGATGAGGGGTCTGATAGCCCTGCTGTCAGCAGCATCTGCACACAAGATTCTTCCCTAGCACCATTTTCTTGCTACCTTCAGAATGCTATTGAGCAGCAGCTGCCAGGGCTGCCTGGAGGCCGCTTGCCTACCCTGTCTTGCAGCTCCTCCCTGCTGCCAGCAACCTTTGACCTCACTCCTTTGTAGTCATGAGACTGATGCCTCCTCAGGACACACCTTCCCCCTTCTTCTGCAGAGTTGGTCCTTGGCAAAGAGGTTGGGAAATGTCAAGTTTCGCTCCTAGTCATGTCTCCTCTGAGTAGCTGAGGTGCTGCTGAACTGGCACTGACACAGACAGCAAAATGGCCACCCCATGGAAGTCAGGAAGTGGAGCAGGGGCTGCAAAACGGTAATTCAGTCTCACAACAGTGCATTTAAATGGCACCCATCATATACTGAGAAAGTGTGGGTGAGTTTCTAACAACCTGTCTGAGAGACAAGAAGAGGAAGTGACTCAGTCACTGGCTGGGGGCAGGGAGTTTCAGGTAGATGGTGCAGTGCGAGCAAGATGTTTAGCAAGAACATGCTGTGTTTTTTCTTTACTTGTAGAATCAGACATTTGAAATGGAAAAGGCTTGTTGTCTTGTCATTCTCCTTCCCCTGTCACCTCTGTCATTGGTGAATTGCACTCTGCTGCACAGTTTGTCTTGTCCCATTTTAGGGTCTGACTTTCAGTAGATTAGTAGCAACGTACTTGTTTGTGTACCATGTTGGTCACTTCGCTTATGCATTCCCAGATGAATGCCCCCAAATCCCCAATTATACACACGTGTAGCCAGGTAGACACTTCTCTAATCACACACATCTGGCAATGCACACTCAAATGCTGGCTAGCATGCCACTGAAAGTCTTTGATCTCTCAAACAGTGGGTCTTTCACCACACACACTCAACAGCCATCAGCCATCCTCACTGTTTCTCTGTGGCAGGATTCGGCTTGCCTGAATACTGAGGAGGAGAGAGGTTTTTTTTTTTCTAACTTTGATTTCAGCTGTTGTGAGAAGTAGGATTGCAACATCTCAGTTAACAAAGCCAGTCACACAGTTGACCTCAGTTTATTTGCATAATACAACCCAGTTTGTTGGAGTTCAGTACCTATTGTTCTGGGTGTTTTTGAGGATGTTTTTGTGTGTGTGAAATTCAGTCCAAAATATGTGGGAACTGAAATTGAGGACAGGTCTTTGCCCCTCCAGCCGCAGGAGGCGATCTCTCTCTTAAAAGCTGAAACAGAAAATGGTGACCCTGTTGCATGGATTTGTAGTGATATTTATTCTTTGAGCTCTAGATTTGTCTTTTTTTCATGGTGTGTCTGATGGTATCTTCTATTCCAGCTTTGCTGCGTAAAGTAACGACTGTACATTTTGTGGCAGTAGGTGTGAATACTCTGCAATAGCCATTGTTTGTTCAGATCTCTGTTTTATCTTCTAAATTGAAGGTGACTTTGAACTACAGATGGGTGCCTCAGTGCTGGTTGGTAGCAGCCATTATTAGGTATTGTTACATAGGTGTTTTCTCTGTGTGCCGGCCCTTGTGTGCCTGTGCAGGGCGGGCGCTATTTAGGCAGGTGTTTCAGTCCTTTAGGAGTGGCATTTAGGCTCTGTCTACACCACACTTTTGTTAGTAAAACTTTTAGTCAGTCAGGGGTGTGAAAAACACGCCTGTGACCAACAAAACCTTTATCGACAAAAAGCTTGAGTGTGACAGTGCTGTGTCTGCAGGAGATGCTCTCCCACTGTCAAAGCTGTCACCCCTCATAGGGGATGGTTTTATTTTGTTGGCAGGCTCTCTCATGACAGCAAACAACAACTACATTGTGTACCTTAAAATGCTTGGGGGTGTGGCTGCTGTAAGGTGCACGGTGTCAACATAGCCTGAGTGAAGACCTATTCTTGTCCTTTCCGCTGTGCGTTTTCTCTGTGTCCATGTCCTCCTCCCTTCAGCCCTCATCTTGCTTCCTCTTCCCGTTCCTTAGTCGATTTCCAAACCATCTATTCTCTGTCCATTAGTGTATTAAATTGCAACATCCTTTTTAGCTACCACCAGAGCAGCTTCCCTCATTTTCAGCAAGAGAGTGCATCTGTTGGGGAGACATCTGTGCTGATCTCTGAATCATATTGCAATGGGTGCTGTTGAAGTGGAGCAGATCACATGCACTTCTTCCTACCCTCCTCCTTGCAGCCTACTCCCTGAGTTTGTTTGGATGCATGTAATGCTTCTAGAGTGCTGATGTATTCAGAGGGAGAGCAAGTAATCAGTTTCATTCTTGATCTGTCTTATTTGCGACCCACTCCCAACTCCTCTAGTGTGACATTATTCTGCCTTGATTCAGAACCAAGCACTCAGAATACCACACAGAGGGTTTTGTTCACTTACTTAAACATTCTTGGCAGGGTGCATGGAAGATATTACTTGCAAACAGTGTTTTCATATGTACAGTTTTGGTGCAGTAAAGTCAATGTTAAACCTTTCTAAATTATCTGTTTCAAAATGTCTCCTAGAGCAAATATCCTGGTTCCAGGGTCCCGTGCAGTTGATCAAGTATATTGCCTTTATGTATGTTTTAAAACAACAGAACAAACTTAGCCATGAGCCTAAAGCTCATGAAATGTGTATGTTACAACCTCTTCGCCGTGGGGAACAGCCTCAGCCTGAGACTCTTGTCTAAACTGCTCCCACACCCAGAAGTTATCTAAAGAACCTACGTCTTCAGTTCATGTGCAGAGATATCTAGTGTGTGATGTTGCATGCTACATCCAAGGCAGCGTGGAAAGAGGCCAAGAGAATAAAACCAACCTTTCACCCACTAATGCCAGATCTTGCAATCTGGAGCACCTCTTCATTGTGCTGAAAACAGAGGTTTGATGTTTTCCAAACAAATTTGCTAACTTTAACTTTATGAAGCATAGGAGAGTCTCGGGGCCGGAGAGGAAGGCAGTATACTGAAGGCCAAAATAGCCGTAATGTGAAACCGGCTGAGTGGTGAGTTTGGGAGAGGTGAGGGCAGCAATTGAGACTTACAGAAATGCAGTTCTTGGCTGTGCTCTTCCTGAGGCCCAGGTGCGGTTTTGCAATAAACTGCTCCCTGAGTCATGGAGCTGATTCAAAGGCACCAGACTCTTCATGGCTGAGTTGTATTCCTGTGTGTTCGTGTTGTATATGTGGCAAGTAAGAAGTGCAGTGTATTATCACCACTCTACAAATGCTGGGTACTGGACTGGTATTGCTGCGAACAATTGCTTTGAAATGCACAGTTCAGAGTGGAAAACTCCTTAAATTAGGTTTTACTGGAAACAGTTTGATTTAACTTGCAGATTTAAGGCTGTTGCACTTGAGACCATGGCTTCTGGCAGTTGGAAGGTGCCGCTGTAGTTTCCAGATCCTGGATCACCAGGGGGTATATTTTAATAAAACCTTCAGAATACTCTGGTTTCATTCCAGCCCCCAGAGCAACCTAGGTCAGAACACAGCATAGAAGCTGCAATCAAAATTGGCAATGTCTGAAGTAACGTTAGGTATCCAGAGCTACTTATTGGTGTAGCAATAAGGCCCATTCTTGAAATCCACAAGGGTGAGGTGGGGATTATACTAAGTCTAAAAAATTTTCACGTTTTACCTCCTGTGCAGCTGAGCATTTTCTTTCAGCCTGAGGTTTTGTTGGGTCTGAGGACAGTTGCTCAGGGCAAGTCTAAACTTTTTTCCTACCCCCATTTAGTTTTGCCGCTCTCCTGTCTTGTTCAGAATCTGTAGAAGCAAGGTTCTTTTATACATGTTTGAGATGCTGACCAAGTCATAGTAGTAAGAATAGAAGATCAAAGTGCACTTTGCAAGCTTTGTTCAGCCTGTTTACAGACTCTGCTGTTGCTGAAAGACGTCTGGAGCTTGGTAACCAAGTATAAACTAAAAATACAGGGACAATACAGCATACACACAGTGTGGTCTTATGCCTACTACATACCCCTTTGATTTGATTGTAATGTGTATTGCTGCTTCACTGCTGAAAACAATAACAGATTAAACTAATGTAAAATCGCACCTCCAACAGTAGTTTAACAGCAGCTTCGTGTAGTAAAAAGTCCCCAAAACACTTGAGATTCCATTGTAAAGAGAAAAATAGCAGTTCCAGCTTTTAAAAAATGCATTTAATAATGTAGATTTTTCACTTCTCTGGCATCTATAACACAGGGAATTCAGAATGCTTCACAAATGTTAACTAGCCTCACAATACCTCCGAGGTAAATTATGCGACGTATGGATCGATCCAACCACTTCTGAGATGCAATGCTGCATCTGTTTACCAGTGCAGAACAACACTTCACAGCTGCTTGAAATGGGAAGGAAAGAAGAATCCCACATTTAATGGAAACTGCAGAGGGAATCTTCAGCAGGCAGAATGTAATGTAAAACCAATGTGTGGTAATCTGAAAACTGCTGCCCTTAAATCCATCAGTCCAGAATTGATCATTAACCTGCCTCTTCACCTGTCAGTCTAGCAGCAGCAGCTAATGACAGAGCAGTATCTGCTGGTGCCTTTTAAACATCTGTTTTTCTATTTCAACCCCGGTCTGTGCTCTGCCTCAAACACAAGCTCCACTTGGTCTGGAAAGGGAATGAATGATGCATGGTTTAGTAGCAATGAGGCTTCAGTCATGAGGCCCCTCAGCATTGCTTAATCACTGCAGTAGAAGCAGAGTTAACACTAATATCCCTGCACACACAGGTTCAGCACTGCAGTTATGACTGAATCTGTGTGACAGAGGTGGTGGCAATTAAATCACAGAAGCACCTGGAGCCCTCCACCAAATTCAAACCTATGGTGTGTACCCAGGCTCTGCCGTAAAGCACTCACACTCTGAAGACAGGCCAGACAGACATTAAACAAACAAGAAACAAGCAAGGGGTCAAAAGTAACGAACTTGTAAGTCACAGTTGTTTCCAGCTCCCCCAGTATTTGGCAGTGGTGGTGTTACAGCTCCTGCTCCTGGAGTCAGGTGATCATGTGAGAATATGGAGAGAAGTTTGAAAATGTGACCAAAGAGGACCCTAAAGATTCAGAAACAAGAAGGCAAACCACAAGAATCCCATTTTTTTGTTTTAGTTGTTTTTTTAATAGAATGATTTTGAGGCCTTGAATCATGATTTTTAAGCTCTTGGGGTTGGCGATGCTGCATTCCCTCCCCTACCTCCCCTCCCTTCCCCTCCCCTCCCCTCTGTCCAGCTATCCTAGTCAACCTCCTTCACTGACTCCCTCCCACCCTGCACTTCCCTACTTGCCACAGGGAAACAGCTTCAGTAAGGGAAGACAGGCAAAGTGTCTGATCTTGACTGTTGGCCATTTCATAGAATCATAGAATATGAGGGTTGGAAGGGACCTCAGGAGGTCAGCTAGTCCAACCCCCTGCTCAAAATTGCTCAGATCCCAGTGGAGAGGTTGTCCTGTGCTCATTCTCCATCCCAGTGTCTTACATGGGCAGCAGCTCCCAGTCAATTCCCCACCTCCCGGTGGATTTTTGGGGAGGGGCCTAAACATCCCATGCTCATTCTTAGGGCCCATGACTATTTCTTTCTCCTTCTCGCCTTAAAAGGAGTGGGGTTCCCAGTGTTGGGGGCTACATTCCCAGCCGTGGTGGATTATTCCTTCAGCATTTTGTTAAGAAGCAGTCTTATCTCCTAACAACCCCTCTGTGTGTCAGTTCTTCTGCCCAAAGCATCACAAAGCAACACTAGATCACAGAACCTCCTCCCTGGGGTGCTTGGGGACTCTGGATTCTAGTGCTGCTTTGCCTGTGGTTGCAAAGAATTCGGGGTGAATTTAAAGACCCATATCAGTTAGATTTTGAAGGCCTGTGTGAGAGAAGAGAGTCATATCCAGTCAGCTTTACCCACGTGAGGAGTCTCGCTGTAGGGCATGGGGTTAGCATGAGTAAAGTCAGCAGGCGTTGGCCTCAGAGCTTTAAAAGGTGCTACTGTTTTCCAGCCTCATTCATATTACTCCTTAAACGTGTTGTGTGAAGCTAATTACTGGGTTGGAAATACTGGTTGAATCAGATGACCCAAACCATCTACTTTTCTCCCCTCCTGGAATATGTGCACTGTTGAGTTGCCTAACTGTCTGCTGATGTTTAGAGATATCTCCCATGGGAACAACCTTGTTAGTCACAAGTGGCTAAGCTGGCTAGGGAATCCGTGAGAAGCAAATTGTTGGCTCATTCAGAAATGCATCCATGTATGAAACTGTTACTTGTATGCATTTCTTCTGCTGGCTTCAGTGTGATACATGCAGCTGGAGGACTATGGGGCTGTGCTGCGTAGGCCCTTTCTTAGCTAAAATAGTCCAGAAACTGTCCTCACCTAGCAACCAGTGAGCGAGCGAATGTCAGAGCTGCTTCTTTTCTAGCCGGGCCCCATAATGATAGCACAGTGTAGTTAGACTGGCAAACACTACTACTCAGATCCCATTTAAATGCCTATTTAAATACATATAGCTGGCGAGAGGGTGCTGTGAGCATCTGTGAACCAGAAATCTGTCCATGATGGCTCGCTTCTTGATGTAAGAACTTTCATCAGGTGTATCCACAGGCTGTCCTGCCTCTAGCTTCCCAGGTAGGGAGAAGGAGTGTGGGCTGTCAGTCATGTTGAGCTTCCGCCCGGTGTTTCCTCCCCCATCCATTTCTCCTCACTGTTCTTCAGAATAAATAAGAAGTCTGGAAGCTGGAATATCGGTAACTTTCAGTTATTACTGTTTAACATCAAGGGCTGTGTTTTTACATTAGCTGCTTACTCAGGGGACTAGTAAATGGCCACTTTTGCTGAGATGCCTTTTCACACTTCTGGCTGAAGGGTGTCTCCTTTGTTTAAACCAGACCTGCCAATTATCCTGATATTTGAAGTGTGTCTAGTCTAGGAGGTAGTGTTAAACCCTCTCAGCTGAGTTATTCCTTTTAAAGATAACTAAAATACTGGGGCCTGGCCCTATAGATCCATTGACATCCATGGGCCTGGCAGAAAGCATAATGATTTGCAGGTCAGGCTTCTGGTTTGGAAGGTCATTTGACTTTGTAACGTTTCAGGGTTCATTCAGTGCTCTTTAGAGCCGTGGTTCTCAAAGCCGGTCTGCCACTTGTTCAGGGAAAGCCCCTGGCGGGCCGGGCAGGTTTGTTTACCTGCCGTGTCCGCAGATTCGGCTGATTGCGACTCCCACTGGCCGTGGTTTGCCACTCCAGGCCAATGGGGGCTGCGGGAAGTGCCGCAAGCCGAGGGATGTGCTGGCCACCTTTCTTGCAGCCCCCATTGGCCTGGAGCAGTGAACCATGGCCAGTGGGAGCCGCGATCGGACGAACCTGCAGACACAGCAGGTAAACAAACCTGCCCAGCCTGCCAGGAGCTTTCCCTGAATGAGCAGCAGCCCAAGTTTGACAACCATTGCACTAGAGCAATTATTTACCCATACTCCACTTTCTCACAGCACAGTTTACGTCTAGGACATCTTGCAGTTTAGTTTGTGTGGAAATGAATTTCCATTGATGGCCCCTCTCTCTCTTTTAGGTTAGGAAGTAATCACAAATCTCCCCTGTTTATTTTCTAGAGGCAGAGAGGAGTGACCTCTTCTCCCCCCCCCCCCCCCAATTCTGTTGGAACAGGTTGCTACATTTTTCCCCCCCTCTCATTTTCTTTCTCTGTTTCCTTCTTGGCATAAGCTTACTCGGCTGATAAGCCAGGCGGCCATCTCCATTCGCGGTATCCTGTCATCCATTTGCATTGTTGGCTATGCAGCTTATGCATAAAATTCCATACAACCAAACCAGCCTCTTCCTCATTGTAGACCCCCTCGGTAATGTGACTTTCTCCGTTTTGATCTCACTCCTATTCCTTCTGCTGTACTTGTCCTGTGTTCATGTCTGTCCTACCTGCTTGTTTTTTTTCATTCTTTCATTGCAACAACACATTCTTCTGGCTTCCAGCTCACTCTTCTTGTGCTACCCCTTGTCTGTCCACCTGTATGTTTGTGCTGCTTCTACCTTTTGAGCTGTCAGGATACTTAACCTGCTGGTGTCCTCCCCACTCTGAAATCTCTTAGCTGCTTTATGTCTTGCCATGTACAGGTTGTCCTTAGATTTTGACCCTGTCCTGTCCACAGAGGGGTGGATTCATCTGGGTACTGCTGCCCCTTCTGCTCACTGGCCATGCTCAGGTAAAACCTTCTCTTCCTCTCTCATTTGAACTGACACTCCAGAGGACAAAAACATTTCATGTGCTGCAGCCTCCCTGGTGAAAATGAGTCACTTCATGCATGCTGGCGCTGGGGATAAGAAAAGCAGAGACTTGTGCTTTCTTTCAGGGGCATAATACATTCTTCATTGTTGTCTGTGCTATTCTAATGTATTCTTATTGATCCTTTGTTTGGCTGCATGTTTTGGGAATACACAGCTGAAAATCCTGAGCTTTAACAGAGCCCACAGTCAGTTTCCCACACAGCACTGAAAAGTTCATCTTATGCATTACTTGTTGGGCAATGGTATTTTTCCTCAGGGGTACCACCTTGTATGCTTGTGTTGTCATGTCTAAGCAGTTCGAACAGACACTTGTGTGTTACAGGGAGCCACATGTTTCTAGGGAATGGAGTGCTATGCTGCCGAACTGAAGCAGTCTGCCAGTGCAGCTCTGGATTGGAGTTCTCTTAACCACAAACTGTCAGGCTTCTCAGAATGTACTAAAAAATGTATACAAGGTTTTTTGCTGGTGTTGCCTTTCTTCCTTCTCCCAGTCCTCCTTTCTCTCTTCCACCTCGGCTAAGGCCTGTGCTTCAACCTGTATTGTGCTAAGCTTACATGCAGAGCTAAACCGATAGCTGAATCTTGAATACCTCCACATGAAACAGCATGTGCTGTGGGACCTCTGGATAGCCACCTACAGCCTTCCAACAGTAAAGGATTTGTACTCTAAATTAATACTGTGTGTGTGTGTGTGTGTGTGTGTGTGTGTGTGTGTGTGTGTGTGTGTGTGTGTGTGTGTGTGTGTGTGTGTGTGTGTGTGTGTGTGTGTGTGTGTGTGTGTGTGTGAGTGAGTGAGTGAGTGAGTGAGTGAGTGAGTGAGTGAGTGAGTGAGTGAGTGAGTGAGTGAGTGAGTGAGTGAGTGAGTGAGTGAGTGAGTGAGTGAGTGAGTGAGTGAGTGAGTGAGTGAGAGAGAGAGAGAGAGAGAGTGAGTCCTGGAATCTAAGCTGGGCACAAGAACCACCTGTGGGCAAATTGGCAAATCCTTTTGTTGTCCTGGAAATGTACTCGTGCTCTCATCTTTCACCTACAGCTCCTAGATTCACATTTTTAGTTTTGCTGAAGAAATTAAAGTAATTCCCTCTGTATATTCTGCAGGCATAGCTGTATTCTGGTTCTGAATTCTTCTTGTTTCTGTGTCTAGCACCCATTAATGTCAGTGTGACTTCAGTGTTTGCACCAGGAGGAGAACAGAATCCTTGAATTGAACAAAATAGCAAGAGAGGATTGAGGTTTTTTTTCTATAGATTCATAGAAAGTTAAAGCAAGGAGCCAATGAGCTGCTTCAAACCTAGGTGAATGGAAGGTGGGATTTGGCTAAATATGCTTTGCAATTAGTGGGGTAGCAATTTTAATTACAAAAGTCTCTCTCTCTCTCTCTCTCTCTTAGTGGTGGGTTTTTAAGTTGGTCTTATTGCAATTCCTCTAAATTAGATTTTGTATTAATGATAACCATTAGGATTATCCGTGCCACCACTTCCTTTCTTGTTTTCTGCACTCCACTGTACACACTCTGCATCAGCTCATGCTTTCTTCACCTCTGGAAAACAAACTGAAACATGTCTGGATCTTTGTTAAGGTTGTGAAAGAGGATGGTAACATTGGTGCAATCACATCAAAAAGGACTTACTTTCCAAGCAGTCCCTTGCTAAGGCCTGTTAGTGTAACATAATCTTCCTCCTTGTTTACTGCAATAGATGCCAAGGGCAAGTCTTGCTCTTCATTCACTGACATTACTGTAAGGATTTACAGAATAGCATTTTACCAAGTGAGAGGGGCATTTGCAGAAACTACTGTAGAATGAAATTATGCAAACCTTGAGTAAAGATTTTCTTTATCTGGAGCAGTTAAATAAAACACAGTGGTTGTAGCCCTGTTATGTCTAGGCAGGTCTGAAGCAGGAAGGCCAGTTCAAAGCCTTTGTCTGTTGCTTCGTTTATCACTCTGGTAAACTGAACTTTTTTTAAATCAAACTTTCTTGCTTAGATTCAGAATTTGAAACCAAACTGCAAGAGGGTAACAGCACATCCTGTATCCTTCCTAATCAGCTTTCCCCTCCTCCAGTTCTGTTCTTCCTGTTTACATATTTGGTTTCAGGCCACCCTATGGGTCTCACTTTTTGACTCAGTTCGGTTTGCCAAAACTCTTCTGGGCAGCAGCAAATGGGCTTAACCCTTTGACTCAAAGCAATGGGGATGTCTGATGAGGGAGGCTGATGTGTGTAGTGCATTGTTTTCCATGGCAGTAGCTTCTGGCTGTGAAGAGTTTAAATGCCCAGACTAAAAAGAACTTTAATGTGTGTAATGGTTTTTACACTGGCACTTTCATTTTGCTTGTCAGTTGAAGTGTGTTTGAGCAGTGTGAGGATTTAGTTCTGCATTTACACTAGATTTCAGTGTATATAAAGTCTTAATAATTTGCATTTCAGGTAAGCAATCCAGGCCACTAGTTAAAAACCTGTATCTTGTAAAACTGTGTTTCTGAGCAGTGCTTTCTTCTAACAACCACATTTACGGTATCATTCCAGGTTGGTCTAGCTGTCTTGGGAGAGGTACCTTTGAAGTCTTCCGTGCTGTATTCTTTCTTGCTTCATGGTACATTTTGCCTTGGTTGGGCACAGCAGCCCAGATTGTAAACTGTCATCTTGCCTACGCTGTGGAAGCACGTCAGCATGATTCTGCAATGGCAGTGAGAGTGGAAGCTGTATTGTAGCCAGGGCACAAGTGTTTTTGCTGCGTCATCTAACCCCAATCATAGCTGCTATAACGGGGCCAAACTGCGGCTCCCGAGCCACATATGGCTCTTTTACAGTTAAAATGTGGCTTGCAAAACCCTCCATATTCCCCCCCATTCTCTGCTTACAAGACTGGGCGGGAGGGGCTCAGTGCTTTTGCCCTTGCAGTGGGATGGTGGAACTAGGGGTTTCTGCCCAGCGGGGAAGAGAGTCTAGTGGCTTCTACTCTGTGGGAGGCCCCACCACCCTGCCGCAGGCAGAAGCTCCAAGCCCTGGCAGGTGCACCCAGCTATCTAACTTCTGAAGATTATCATATGCGGCTCAGAGGGTCAGTACATTTGGCCACCTCGTGTGATCACAATTGTAGCTCTGCTTGTGCCTGAGATCCAGCTCACAGCTCTCAAACCTGAATGGCATTAACCCTAGCAAAAGCTCCACCCTTCTCCTTATGCAGTCAGCACAGGAAATGCAACCTCTGGCCTATTTCCTATACTTCCTCTCAAATGCTTAAAAAGCTCAGATGAACCTCTGTGCTGCAGCAATCAGCAGCTGACCATCTAATCATAATACTGTGCGTTTTTCTACCACCTTTCCTCATCTTAAGGCGGTTGTGCCACTACAGACATTAATGAATAAGCCTGAATGCATTGGGATGGGGTATCCTCCTTTAACAGTTGGGGAAACTGAGGCATGGGGCGGTGAAGTGATTTTGCCATGGTCACACAGCAGGTGAGCGACAGATCTGGTGATAAATCCCAACTCCCAGGCTTGTGCTTTAATCACAAGATGATTTCCTTCCTGTGAAGGATGTAAGCACAGCATCCACAAGTAATGCAGTTAGCTACATCAAACCCGTCTGTCATACTGCAGCAAGTGAAAGCAAGAGCGCAGCAGTCGTTTTTAGGTTTATTTTTATCCTTGTCAATCGCACGCTTTTAATGTTAAGTGTTCTGTGGAGGAGATTTCTGCCATTGCAGAATTAGTAAGAATTTAGCATTTTCAGTCAAACTTTGCAAGCATTTTTGCAAATTGCGTGCTCATTCTGACAGCCCAGAAACAGCCGAGAAATATTAATGAAAGCATTCCTGTTCTAATTATAAACTCCTTCTGCATGCTTACGCACAACATAGCCCTTGAAGACCCACAGCCATTCTACATTGCTTTGGTTGTATTTTATAGCTGTGGCACAGAGCTGTTGGGTGAGATGTCACTCAGCATGACCCCATCAGTGCCCTCTATTATGTCTGTGGCAACAAAGCTGGACCATGGTTATGGTACCTAAGAGATATAGATGTGGCTTTCCTTGCACAACGGAGCATGCTGAGTAGATGAACCCTGATTTCTTACAGCGCTGATGTTTCCAGGTGAAATGTGATTTGCCAAGTCTGCATTTGAATTACAGCTGTGAAGGCCAATGAGGGACAAAATGCAGAGCTTGCGAATCGTGAAAAAGACTTGCCTGCTGTGGTGGCTTTGTGAGCCACGGGGTCGATGATATAGTGTTGGCCATGCGGCAGTGGGTTCTGTTAATTTTGGAGGCCAAAGGCTTGAGTGAAAATACCTACCCGTTGAGAAAGGCAGCTGCTACAAGGCACCTGAGCAGTGGGAATGTGAAGCCCTGTAATGTGTTCACACCAGGAAGGATAAACTGCTTAGTAGCCTTAGCTCATGGCACTATCTAGGCCAAAGCATTTTCTTGGTGTAAGTTTATTTTTAATTTTACTTCAAGCCATAGAGAAACCATCCATTTTTCAATGATCTGATTTGATTCTTCAGCTTTGTCACTACTGTCAGGGAGAATGACACGTGGTTTTAGTCTAATTAAAGTGGAATTCTCCTTCAGCACATAAATTTCCCGAGTCTATACATAAAATGCAGGGTTTATTATAAGGGGAGAGACTCCTTGATATGGAACAGCCATTTTTGAAACATAATACTTTTGTCAGGGAATCAAGATGCACGCGGTCAGCGATAGCAGAATAATCATCAAGCACAGACATTTCACCGTGGGTGCAACGAACGGTGCCCTTCTCTGGTGGATGGTGTGGAGAGAGACAGACGTTTTCAGCGAAGGATTGGAAGAGGCAGCTGCACAGCTACCCGTCACCCATGCCAAAAGGCTATGTAGATAAGAGGTGAAAGAGTAGAAGAAAATGTCCAGTAAAGATTGTTCGTAGCTCACCCTAGCGGTGAGTACTAAGAGCAGCATGCAATATATTTAACAGCGACTTAGAAGACAAGATAAATAGAAAAGGTTGTGCTGACAACACAAACTATTTAGCTAAATCAAGGCTAAGGACCAGACAGAGCTGGGTAATTGGGCACATGTTAGCAGACAAATACAACCCGATTGTGCAGGAACACTGAATGGAAAGAGCTCTGTACAATCTTTGCACATGCTGGGTTCTGAAATGGTGCTAACGTCTCAAGGAAGGAGTGAGGTGCTGTCTGTTGGGTCAGCTCAGTTCACAGTCATGGCCAAACAATGCATCTGTTGCTCCCAACTGGTAGCTTTTTTGTGAAAGCAGATCTGGCTTGTCACTCACACGGCAGTGTTGAGGTTTGAACTGAAGGACAAGCTCCAACTTTGCCCTTGTGTTTGATGCATGCTCTTTTGTTTTGCAAGTATGCCAAGGCTATCTAATTTACTTGGCTCTTTCGGAGATATGCAAGGCCTTGAACTGCACCAAATGGCCTCTCTGTGTTTGCACACTTACAGAGTTTATGAATCCACTTTGATAAAAATTAAACTTTTTAATGAAAAAGCAAAATTGAATAAATGGATTCTCAAAAAAGATCTACCAGAAGAAGAAAAAATGCAGATGGAGGTAATACATTAATAGAGACATCAGGAGTGAGGCTCCGCATGCCAGGAGAGTGTAAAAAATTGACTGTTCATTTTGAAAAGGAAAATAGGAGGATAGGACAGAGGTGTATGCCCTGACTGGAAGAGAAGCCAGTACCCCAGTCAATGCCCTGGGTACCCTTTGCCATAATGCAAGGACCAAGGGACAATGAAATAAATAGGCAGCAAACTTAAAACTGATATAAGGAAATACTTTCCTGTATAACCAACCTACTGAGCTAGTTAGCACAGGCTGTAATTGAAGTAAACACCTCACGATCCATGAAAGGGCAATACAGTAAGAACAGGAATGGTATCTGCAGTTACACACTAACTAACTAACATGAGGCTTGTTAACCGCAGTGTTTCAGGGCATAATCTGATGGCAGGATTCAAGAAAAATTAAGTGCACTTAGAGAGAGCTTATGCCTTACTCTGAGGTCCAAGTGGTGTCCAGCCTCAAGCAGGAGGACTGTTGGCCAGTTGCAGTATGGCAGATCCTGTGTTCCTAGAATACAGAAAACACTTCCTAGCTACAATGAAGCTGGGTAATCTTCTGTTTGTTTGTTCAAGCCCCTCCACTTTGCAGTGCAAGCTGAATGAAAAGAGAATGCAGTGAGAGCAAAGAATGAATCTCTATCAGGAGCATTTTTCTTAATTAAAATGATGGAGTGAGGAAAGTCCTGCATGGCCTGTTTCATACCAGCTGGAGTCATTAGCTGGGTGAATCCGACCCAGAACCACTTTGACCTTTTCATGTCATATTTGATGCAATACCAACTTTGCATGTAAAAACTATAATTTCAGCCAGATAGGTGACCCTGTAGTCCATGCTTAAAGAGGGGCTGGCTCAGTTTCCAGGCCTGGTCTGTTGTTCCCTGGGCTAACAGAAACCAGGGGCATCATGAAGGTGGCAGTGCCTGCTGCTGAACAGTTTGTGTGAAATGAGTGGTTGGTTTCAGGTGTCCCTCTCACAAAAAGTGCTATACAAGTTAGCACCATTGTTGCATTCAGCAGAGTCTGCAGGGTTAAGAAGATGGTCACTTCTGGAAGTTTATCCTTCTTGGTCAAGGTTGAGGGATGTTGGCACAGAGAAAGCTTACGCCACTGATGCTCATGCTTTTTCTCCTATTCTGAGGATAGAATGGAAGACTCATTTCCAGGGCTGTCAGATCAGCACTCTCCACTTAAAAAACCCAAACAAAAACACTTGCAAACCTTGTCTGAAGGAGGAAAGATTTAGAAATCTCTCTGCTGCTGTGTCCAATATGCATACATGACACAGAACAACTCCTTTATAACATAGCCAGGACAGAAATCTCTAAAGTACAGAAACTGCTGACATACAGAAATCTCTAGCGCCTATTGCATCTTTAAATAATTCCATCACAGTATTTCTCATAATCTAAGCAACTTTATGATGTCCCCTTAAAAACCAGAGGCAGGTGTGTTTTTACCAAATCTTCCAATATATAGATGGCCACACAAGCTTGTCAAACACTCCTGGCTGTTGCTTCCTCCTCACCAGCTCAGTGCGCCGTCCCAGCTTGAAGACTCGTCTCAGGAACTGTTCTTGAGAGCTGAAAACCATCTTTCTTCTTCCTAGGAACTCCTGAATAGTCTGTGATCATAGAATAGAACAGCTGTCTGTAATGACAGAGAGTGGGTCTGGTTTACTTTGCTCTTCGGTTGTGTCCAGGTAGTTTTGTTCCATAAGGAAGTGATAGTTGAATGGACAGTTATGACATTTTACCACTCAACTCACCTGCAGCTCATCTTACTGGTTAAGCTGTCACTCCAAAGACATTGTGCTGAGAAAACATGTTCCTTACATATGTGTTCAGACTCCTTTCTGAGACTTCTCCTTCCAGTCAACATGGGCTCTGCTTTCACCATTACTGTTGGGAAGAGTATTACACTGGTTGGACATATTTAATAATGAGCAGCGCTTAAACTGCAAACATCATATATTTGCTGATTGCCATGCAAGGTGCATCATTCTCTTCTATGGCGCTCCAAAAGAGCATATGTATAGACACAGTGGGATGGGTTAGATAGATACATGTTTTGCTTCATGGATTGGTCTCAATGCTTTCGTATGGCCGTGATGGTCAGAATCCAAACAGGCTGGAAATGATTGCATTGGTTTGACATTTCTCGCTGTTTCCAGGGTGGTGTGAAAAGCCTAACCTGTTATCTCCTAGTTACTGCTTGCAGTATAATTCTAATGTTAATCATTTTTGCACCAAAGATTTCCAGTGCATCCCTTGCTAGTGGCAGACTTTGCACCTGGAACATGCCAAGCCAGGGTTAGCAAGGTAATTTTAGTAATAATTTATAATCTAAAAACCTTTCAGTTTTTCAACAGTTTTCCATTTCCAGAATCCCTTGCTACCCTCCAGATAAACAATCTAATTTGGCTTGGGATACATTACAGGGAATCGTGTTATGTAACATAGGTTATTCTTGGATCACCACCGCTAGAAGTACACTGGCATACATAGCATTAGTGATGCAACGGTCTCCTCTGTGTTTGAGTGGGTCAAAATGTCGTTGAGCTACATAGAGAGAAATCAGTAGTTAGTATCTGAACATAGCCCCATTTGAAAGTGGAGAACTTAAACAGATGATTTGGTATTTAAATCTGATCTTGTAAACTCTGTGATGAATGCAAGACAGATGATCCATTCCTCCAGCCACTACAAACGCTTCATATTGATTTGCTGGGAACCCCAGTCTATTCATTACCATTTTTTTGAACATTTAGTGATTGTGGGTTGGTGTTACACTAGGTCGGACAGCAAAGTTAAAAAATAAGAGAAACATCTCAATTTCTAATTGATTCATAACTCTCAACACAGCATGAGTGAGGAACCTACGGTGTTTGAGTCTGTCAAAGATGGTTCAGGTACTATGTGGTAACTTTTTAATTTAAAGGGACATGCCAACATAAAAATCGCATTTTTTCACCTACTATTGTTGTAAGGGACATTTAATATGGCTGTAACTGAAAAAAAGATTGGAAAATATTTCTGTATTTTTGCAGTTGATTTGCTTTTGCCTAGTCATTTTCACTCATTCTTCTGTACAGGTTAGCTGGCCAATCAGTTTCCCTTGTTGTTCTTGTGACTGGTTTATATAGCAACAGAGGAGAGAGAATGAGATTTTACGGGCAGGAAAATGTGATTGTAAAACCACAAAAATCAGCCAAGTGACTTGGGGCAGAATCCCAAGGAAAATGACTTGTAACAAGCTTTTGGAAGTTGCCTAGATTAAGTTGACAGAATCCTTTTAAATCTAAACAAGACAAACCGATCTTGGGCAACATGATGGGTTAAAGAACTAGCATTTCATCTGAGTTCACACTGATGGATAGTTCTGGGGATCTCACTCTAGTCTGATGTGGACACTGTTCCTATCCAAAAGTCACAGATTAGTTAGGAAGAGTTAGTATGGTGGTCTGCTCAGGTTAGGA
Source organism: Gopherus evgoodei (assembly GCF_007399415.2). Taxonomy (NCBI): domain Eukaryota; kingdom Metazoa; phylum Chordata; order Testudines; family Testudinidae; genus Gopherus; species Gopherus evgoodei. The sequence goes on along the minus strand of NC_044333.1, from coordinate 40,293,896 downwards.
GGGAAGTGCATTGGCAAAGCTGTGCAGGGAAGGCTGTATAGTCTCACGAGAGCTTCCACAAAAAGCTTAACCCTGCACTCTCTGAGCATATTGAAATGCTGGCCTAGGCTCTCACTAATGGTTGGCTTTTTGCTAATGCTACTCGAGTTATACAAATCTAATGCCTTAGAAAATATTTGATAGAGATATTACAAACCGCTATGGTAAGTCTCTCAGCTATTCCACTGGAAACCCACTTTGATTCCCACTTCCTGCTCTTGGCTCTCTGCTCCAAGATTCTGCATCTCCAACTCTGTTCCTGTGGCCAAAGAGGAGAACTGGGCAGGACATTGTAATATCCCCATTCTTTTCTGGTCTGTTGAGAAACCACCTGGACCCAGGTTTCTTGCATGGAATTGCAGACCACTTAATGGTTTGTAACCCTGTTTTTGAGGGTGTTGGCAACCCTCATCAAGCTTGTTGGGTGGGAGGGAAATCTCATAATAAACTACAATGCTAAGATTCTTGGGGGGTCATCTGGCAGAGAGCTGGTATAGGGGAAGTCTCAAAGTATTTTAAAACTATTAAATTTAAATAAAGGTGCTGAGGTAGATATGTAGGGGGACTCCTATCCTTGTGTAACAGGATACTTCCCAACTTGCTATGTTAGACACCCGCTGCCCCCCTCAGATTTCACTACAACTTCTGCAGGATTATCCCCTACTGGCTAGCACTGCCTCCTGGGGTATTGCTGTCCAGCCAACTGCAAGAGTTAAGGCTATTTCCATACTTAAAAAGACTTTTCCCCCCTTGCTTGCTCCTTTGAGAAGTGAACACGATCGGCTAAATAGTGCAGGTTCTATTTAACCAGCAAAGCTGTGGGCAATTCATCAGGGGCTTTACATTTTTATTTCAAGACTACAGTGCAACTAAGCACTTTTTCAATGCTCAGATTTCTGAAGCAAAAACTAGCATGAATTCAACATAAAATTATAGGACGGTTTGTGAGGATACAGCTGTGGGAACCATTTGTCGGCATTCTACCAGTTTGATAGGTGTTATCTGCTTTTTCTATAAATGGGCCTTTCAGAATTCAGCTTAGATCATATATGTACAGCACTTCTTAGAATTAGTTTTAAATCACTGAAATATGTGTAATGTTTGGATTGTTTATAGGGATGTGTGGACAGGGCCACCAAGAGTGGGTTTGGACCCTGGTGAAAAAATTTTTTCGGGCCCCCCAGCAAGGGCGGCGGACCAGCTAAACAGGGCCGATGAAGCTGGGCCCCCTTCCGGACCGCCGGGCTCCGGTAATTTGTACCGGCTTCCCCACCTCTCATCAGCCCTGTGTATGGAGAGTCCCTGTCTTCTCCCCTCTCTCCTTAACCTTGTGTTTTTGTTCTTGCATTGTGGATCCAGGACAGTCCTTCAGTTTGTGTTGGTTTTGGAATTGGTGTGTCTTTCTGTTGCTATTTTATTCTTTTTGACAGAAATTAAATAAAACCAGCCAGGACATCTCGGCCAGACAAACCTAATTTTTATTTCTTAAACTCTCTCGTTGAGATTATAAACTCAAACCCCACCCCTCGTCTGAGGGACATGCAGTGCCTTGCCTGCTGCTCTGCAGACCCAACAGAGAGCACAGCCAGACTTGTGCCATCTCAGAGGTCTGCTAATAGGAGGAGTGTCAGTACAGGACAGGGAAGTGACCAGGAGGAAGTGTTAATTCTGGGTGTATGGGGAAAAATCAGTGTTTCCTAAGGGGAAATCAGAAACCTGCTGAAGAGAAGCTGCATATTCAGGAAGGTGCAGTGTACATCTGAGCTGAAAGAAGCAAGAGTGAGGTAGCAAATCCGATAATACTTTTAAGGTCTAGCTCTCCCTGGCTATCTCTGGCTGGTGAGAGCAGTGATAGGCGATGTGGGGAGAGGCCTGGGTTTAGCGTTGTTCCCGCACACATTGTAGGTCACAAACAAACGTTGGCTCTGGGCAGCACCCTCATTCCTCCCAGCAGGAGTCGTCTGCAGCTAGACCAGTTAGTTACTGGGAACAAAAAACTGTTCTTAAGAGTTTCTTACCTCCCTTTTGGTTGGTTTCACAGAGGTAGGTAGGGGAAGGGACCCAGCTGAATAAGCACGGCCGCAGGAGAATGTACTGGAGGTGATGCAGGAACCAGACGGACAGTCTGCTGTAACTTGGAAGGAGGGCATCCGCGGGGCAGTGTTTACACACACCGTATCATGGGGATTGACGTGATATTTTGTAGCGGTTCCAGTGATGAGTACAGGACCTGCCCTAGCTGAAGGGGATGAGACAGCGACATTTCATAGCTGTTACAATGTATCTTGTTAGCACTTTCTGTTGCTGCTTTTAGATGCCTCCAGTTCAGTCCATGCTGTGGTGGTGTAAGGCTGGTACGCTCCTCGAAGCACCATGGCATGAAATGGAGGTTCCTAGAAGCAAGATGGAAGGTACAGTACTGAGAGTTGGCCTCCGTGTATGTTCATTCTCTTTCCCCCTCCTGTGCTGCTGTTTAGGGAGGGTGGGGGAAAAGAGAATCTAAACCAAAAAAAAATACCAGTTAGGAAATGGCCTACCTGCCAGCAAAGTGACCTGCGGCAGGCAATGCTGAGGTAAGGCGTCCCCCACTCGGCAATATTCCACTGTACGGAGGTGTTGCGGTGCTCTCTGGCAGCCAGTGAGGTGTGTGCTTCGGTGCCGTGGCTTTTAGTGGTTCTGAATGAGGGTATCCGTCCAAGAGCATCAGTGCTGGCAAAGGCCAGTGCTTCTAACTCAGGTTTGTTCACCAGTGGTTTCATTATACTCTGTAAGACACTGACAAGAGTTATCAGATGCAATGATCCAGCTTAACCATCTCAACGTAAAATGATAGTTGTTGCTCTACATTTACATCCGCCACACGAAGAAGATGACTGACATGAATGGGGAAAGCTATTATTAGCACTTGTCTGAAAAATGATTGTGAATTTCAGTTGTGGAAATGTCTGTAGCATGAAACCTTCCCCTTCCCTTTCTGTCTCTGATTGCATCACAGAAAAGCAGGGTCCAGAACGGAAGAGGATTAAAAAGGAGCCTGCCACTAGGAAACCTGGCTTGCTGTTTGGAATGGGGCTGTCAGGAATTAGGGCTGGTTACCCACTCTCTGAGCGCCAGCAAGTTGCCCTTCTTATGCAGATGACAGCAGAAGAATCTGCAAATAGCCCAGGTGAGCGCTGAAAGTGAGGTGTGGGTGGATGAGCCTGAACTCATATTGAATGAGACTTGGTATGCTTCTGCTTATTCGTAAACAACCACCATGGTCACAAAATAGACATGGGTGAGCATGTGTACCAGTGGTATCTACCTGGCACCCAGGACATGTTTTTTAAGGTTGGTAGCATAATTCTTTTGCCTCCAGACTACAGTACGAGGGTCTGGAAATGAATTTAAGGAATGCAAATGCTTCACTCCTGCCAAATATTCCATCTTCACCTAAAATCACTTAATGATATAATGTAGTAAATGTTTTTAACATGGAATTAATATTTCAATATACTATAGTAAGTATCTGTTGCCAATATGGTCCCCTGTGGGGTTTTATATGTGTTATATGATCTGTCTGTGTATCCTTCTGTCTTACATACAGAACAGTGGCGTATCTAGGGACCTTATTTTTGTTGCTGTCATTCTTAATGTGAACCTAGTTTCAAGTCACTCTCACTTGAGAGCAAGTGAATTTCCAAATATTCAGGGCTTCTCCCGAGAAGTGTGTGCACTGTCCTTCCAGACAGTTAGTCCCTCACATGCCCATGGGGAAGCTCACTTTGTCACTTCCCTTTGGAAGTGAGAGTTTCGGGTACTAGGAGACACTTTGTCCTCTCTGAAATCATAGGATTGTCTATAATCTGTACAAGGGTTACTACAGCCTTTTCCAGTCTGTGCTTCAGCGCAGCCTACAATTTTATATCTGTATTATACATACACAGGCTTTCCTCTATCTCCACATCTGGTCCAGAGGATCAGTTACCTCTGAGTGCCTTGCAGCCAGTGCTTCAGTGCAGCTGCTGGATTAAAAGTGTTGCAACAGCTCCCTCTGAGGGCTCTGGTTTTCCTTCAAAGTGCAGCTCTTCACCGTATTTCTCTTCTCCATGCAGTAGATACAACACCAAAGCATCCTTCTCAGTCTACAGTGTGTCAGAAGGGAACTCCTAACTCTGCCTCCAAAACCAAAGATAAAGTAAATAAGAGAAATGAGCGTGGAGAGACTCGACTGCATAGAGCTGCCATCCGAGGAGATGCCCGGCGCATCAAGGAACTCATCATTGAGGGCGCAGATGTCAACGTTAAAGACTTCGCAGGTAGCAAGTCCAGCTGCAGTTCAGTGATCTGATTAATAAGCCAGGAGCCCAAAGTGCAGTCTGTGGTTTTGTATGTGCCCAGTATCTCACCTTGCCTTTAATAAATATAGGAATAGCCAGGCCAATGAGACCAAGAGTCCCTTGAGTCCAGTTTTCCATCTCTAGACTGACAGTGGCCAGGACCAGACACGGTAATGGACAGTTGCAGAATGACCTGTACATAGGAAATTTTTCTAACCCGCCTTGTGGCATGAACCATGAGCTTAGGGCAGTGCAATGGAGTGGTGAGTCTCAGCATGAGATGTGAGCAATTTCCATCCAGATGAGGATGGAGCCTTGCCGACTGTCCTTGCAAGTCTTAGATCCTCGTGAAAGATGAGGGCAGGTGCAGTGATTTGCTTCATTTATAATCATTCAGTGTGACCCAGCAAAGCCCTCAGGCGGTAGAGCTTGTGACAACGCCTGTAGTTAAGCTTGCCCAACACTTTCTAATAGAAGATCCTGTGTTCAGCTACTTGTTATAACTTAGTCAAATGAGAGCCATGTGTGCTGAAGTTCTCGCTCTCAGCTGTTTGCCTTAGGCTGGGTTTGGGGGGGTTGTTTTTATTGTAAGTTCGGCTGTTTTCAGGAATGAGATTTGGGACGATACATTTTGCACATGCCGAACAGCTTCTCGCTCTCCCTGTGTAAAACTGCCCGAGTCAGGTCAGGTTAGAAGTCTGACAAATCTCAGTCTGCACATGCTCAGTAGAGACTGATTCGAGTTTGGCCGCTGAATTCTGAGACCATTCCGTCTGTACTGAGCATGCTCCATCCCAGGATTGCAGAGGTAGAGCAGGACTCTTCCTGCAATTGCTCCTTCAAGCTTTTGGGAGTCAGCTGTGGCCCCAGAACTGAGAACAGGGAGCCTGTTCCTCCGTGCTCTCAGGATTCCCTCTGCTGGTGCCCAGGCAGCGAGGAGGAGGAACCTGTCTATCCCAAATACTGTAAACGGAAATTCACGGAAGCCTGTGACCTGTCCCTGACTTTTACTGAAAATAACTGTGACAAAATGGTGCTGACGGTGGGGAGGGCTGAAGCCTGAGTAAGAGAGCTTGAGCTCCACTGCGGGAGGAAGAGGTCCAACACTCCTCACCCCTGGAGGCTGGGAACTCCAGTGTCCGTCTCGGTGGCTCAGAAATGCGGCGGCCGCCTGTGGCATCTGGGAGCTCTGGCCCAGCACCCCAGGCCTGGAAAATGTCACAAGTCTCTGAAGGTCACAGAATCTATGACATTCTTGACCTCCGTGACACAATCTTACCCTTAATCATAATTGTACACACAGGAGTGCTGAATTAAGGTTGCACGGACGACCTTAATTCTGGCATTTCCCAGCTTTTGAGCCCTTGACTTTGTGGCCATAACATTCTTTTAAAGTAGCTTTTTGGATGTAATAAGTAGATATGGTTAGTCTGGATCTCTGTATGTTTAACATCGGTGTTCTACTGACGTGTTTTCGTGGTGAGTAATTTTGTTCACAGATACCCCTTTTTAATAATAGAAATGGAGGGTTCCGATTGGCTCACCTAGTGCTATCAGCAGAATACCCAAGGGGTAGTACACACCTACTGGGGAACTTCCAAACAGATTCTGCTTAGCAATCAATCTGTTGCCCATGTCTGACAGACATTTTTACATCTTTCCCTCATTCTTCAGAGGTTTGTTTGAGAATAGGAGCTTCTGTTTCTGCAGAGTTCATCTGTTTTCACGCTTAGTCCCTTCCAGAAGTCATGGTCCTGTCTGTGACGTTACAATTGCTTGCTGTGAAATGTTGCAGATAGCCTGTGCGCTGAGAGTTCAGCTAGGGGTACACTGTATGAACAGGTGAATTCTAACCCCCAGTCCTGACTGAGTGTCCAAGAGTTAGAGGAGAGAGAAACAATGACCTCTAATGGGAGCAGAGCACCAGGAGGTGTTAGCCACCCTTCCATTTCATTCACTGAATGGTCTCTGCTTTTGGAGTTCGCTGAGCAGAGTGAGCTCTGCAGGACAATTGACTGTAGCACGTTGTGTTGCCAAACAGAAAAGCTGGATGGACTCAAGTACCAGATGTCGAGCTGGCAAAAAAAGTTGCTTTCCAAAGCAGAGCTGCTGGCGTCCTGGCCACGCAGGTCCTGTGTGCCATGTGCTGGTTGGGTAGAAAAGCCCCGTGTCAGCAGGCAGGGCCACAGGCGAGCTGCCATAGCAGCAGCCCGCAGCATCTATTTAGGTTACTGTGATACTGTACATAATTATCGACAGTCAAAATTAGTTGCCACGTCATGAGTGTTTGTGTGCTGGCAGGCTGGACAGCATTGCACGAGGCGTGTAACCGAGGATACTATGATGTCGCAAAGCAGTTGCTTGCTGCCGGCGCAGAAGTCAACACAAAGGGGTTGGATGACGACACCCCACTGCATGATGCAGCTAATAATGGGCATTTCAAGGTTGGTTCTTGCCGGATTTAGTAGCCATTTTTTAGTGATTTGTTACAAATAAATGTTTGATTTTCCTATGCTTCAGGTAGTATCTGTCTCGGCAATTGCTATTTCATTTATTTTCATTTCACTGACAGGCATGTTGCATCTTCCCAGGTGAAAATCTTTCTCCAGCCCCTGAGCTTTTAAATGTTGTGCTAGTTTCTTCCCTTTGTGTCACAGACCTTGGAATTGTAGGAGGGAACTTGCTACAAGAATACAGGTTTGCATTTTCCCCCCATAAATCTGTCCTGCCATTTTCTCTATCCCTCATTTCAGTCACTGTGTCCATGTCACTGGGTGACAGGGCAGGATGAGCAGCCAGCTCTGACCCCAAACTAACCTCTTTCCTGCTTGTCTGTCTGAACAGCCCACAAAAGTGAAGGGGACTGAAACATCTTCCTTTGAAACTGAACCATACTGAGATTTTGAAGGTTTTTCTCATTTTTAGGTGGTAAAATTGTTGTTACATTACGGAGGGAACCCTCATCAAAGCAACAGGAAGGGAGAGACGCCTTTAAAAGTTGCTAATTCCCCCACCATGGTGAATCTACTCCTGGGAAAGACCACCTATCCCTCTAGTGAAGAGAGCTCAACAGGTGAGGTGCTGACCTGTGCGGGTGTTGGGATCATGGGCTATCGCTGTAATGGCAACCTGCTACCACAAAAGCAGTAAAATGCACAGAAGTTATAATAGCCCAAAAACGCCTACATGCTACTGCAAAAGCCGAGTCAGTCCACAGTCAAGATGTTCAGATGCTTACAAAACCGACTCTTTGCTCAGAGAGCTCTGCTGCTCATCCTGGAGAGCCTACAGCTAAAAGCATCCTAGATGTTTCCACCTTCCACAACTGGGGATGTAGGAGGAGAGGCCAGGCCTCAGGTAACTGGGTCCCATATCATTCCGGGTTCAAAGACTGTCACCAGCATTTTGACTTGCACCTGGAAGCAAGTGTAGAAATTCTCGCACACCTGTTGTGTGTTCATTACCGCCTACCCCTGGGAAAGCAAGGTGCTGTTTTCTGCATTTATGGAAACTTCCAGTCATGCTCCACTAAATGGCTGTAGTCTAGCTTGCAGGTAATAAAGTTATGACTAATAGCTGCAATGCCTGCACTGGATGGACAGCTTCTTACTTAGTGGAAGTTCAAGAGAGGCACTGCATGCCACTGCTCCTCCGTGAGAATCCTGATGTTAGAACTGTGCTCACTCTGAGTACTCCCAAAGGGTTATTTTCAATTGCATCCTACATAGTTTTGAAACTACTTGGGTATTCTTTCCAAAGGAATGTTAAGCTCACTCTAGGCTCAGCCAAGATGTCTGCTGTTTTCAGTGTGTGAGAAAGGAGACTGCTAGCTTGAGATTTCAGAGGAGCGAGGGAGGGAGGGATAGCTCAGTGGTTTGAGCATTGGCCTGCTAAACCCAGGGTTGTGAGTTCAGTCCTTGAGGGGGCCACTTACGGATCTGGGGCAAAATCAGTACTTGGTCCTGCTAGTGAAGGAAGGGGGCTGGACTCAATGACCTTTCAAGATCCCTTTCAGTTGTAGGAGATAGGATATCTCCATTATTTAAAAAAAAAATGCATATTTATCCTGAAAACAACCTACAGGGGTAATGCTTTATGCTCTTTTTTCCTCACAGAGAGCTCGGAGGAGGAGGACGCCCCTTCATTTGCACCTTCCAGCTCCGTCGATGGCAATAACACAGACTCTGAGTTTGAAAAAGGCTTGAAACATAAGACCAAGAGTCAAGAGCCCCCCAAAACAATCACACCGGTAAAGGATGAATATGAATTTGATGAGGACGATGAGCAGGACAGAGTCCCGCCTGTCGATGACAAGCATTTGCTGAAGAAGGATTACAGGAAGGAGACTAAAGCAAACAGTTTTATTTCCATACCCAAAATGGAAGTAAAAACCTATACTAAAAATAACACACTGACACCAAAGAAAGCTGCCCATCGCATCCTGTCAGACACATCGGACGAAGACGACACCGGTGTGGCTGTGGGGACTGGCGAGAAACTGAGACTCTCCACTCACTCGATACTGCCCAGCAGTAAGACTCGAGAGCCCTCCAACACCAAGCAACAGAAGGAGAAGAATAAAGTGAAAAAGAAGCGGAAAAAGGAGGCAAAGAGCAAAGAGGTTCGGTTTGGCAAAAAAAAATGACAAATTTTGTTCCTCTGAATCAGAGAGTGAAAATTTGGAGAGTGAGGAGGATGATAGAGACTCTGTGCACAGCTCTAGCTGTGTAAAGGACTCTAGGCTAGTGTTGAAGGAATCCTCCTTGTTCAACTCTCTGTCTGCCTCTTCCACCTCTTCTCATGGGAGTTTAGCTTCACAGAAACATAACCCTAATCTTACAGATCAGCACTCCAAGCACTGGAGGACAGACAATTGGAAAACCATATCTTCTCCGGCATGGTCAGATGTCAGTTCCTTGTCAGACTCCACAAGGACGAGACTGACGAGTGAGTCCGACTATACGTCGGAGGATTCGAGCTTACAGTCATTAAAGCCAGTGAGAAAGAAGCAGGAGCACAAAAAGAAAAATAACTCTCACAATACTGTCTCCGAGAAGAAGAATTCATTCCATGCCAGTGTGGACGGAGCAATTCCAAAGCTGGATAAGGAGGGGAAGATTGTTAAAAAGCATAAAACGAAACACAAACACAAAAACAAAGAGAAGGGACAATGCCCGGTCAGCCAAGACATTAAAATAATCAAAACTTTTTCTTTTGAATATGAGGACTCTAAGCAAAAGCCTGACAAGGGTTTGATAGAGACTGAAAGTCCAAGTGAAAATAAATTAAAAGTGTTAAAACATGAGCGAGAACACTGTAAGAAGGAAGAAAAGCTACTGAAAAGTAAATTGGAGGAGAAGGAGTGGTTGTTTAAAGATGAGACTGGAAAAGCGTCCAAAGAAGAGAAATCGTTAAAAAAACTCAAAGAGGGGAATAAAGACATCAGCAAATTTTTCAGAGAGGAGAAGTCGAGTAAAGCCATAAAGGAGAAGTCTCCCAAAGAGGAGAAACCTAGAATACACAAGGAGGAGAGAAAGAAAAAATCAAAGGACAAGCAGTCAAAATCTGAAAAGAAGAATGATCTGAAGGAGGAGAAAATTACTAAATCGGAGAAAGAAAAAACCTTCAAAGAGGAGAAAGAAAAATGTAAAAAAGAAAAAGTTTACAAAGAGGAGCCTGGATTTGATGAGTTTAGTAACAAAAGCCAATTGCTGGAAAGTGAGGACACAAAATTCAGTCTTTCGGATGATCAGCAAGAGAGATGGTTTTCTGATTTGTCATTTGATTCGTCCTTTGATTTCAAAGGCGAGGATAGCTGGGATTCTCCAGTGACAGACTTCAGGGAGATTAAAAATGACGGCATGGCAAAACTAATCATAGAAACAGTGAAGGAAGAAATTAAAGACAAGAAAAAGGAGACTAAAACTAAGGAAAAGAGAGAATGCAATGAAAAACGCAATGAAAAGGAAATATTCTTAAAAAAGAGAGAGCGCGAAAGCGTTGACAAAAACCCTGAGAAGAAAAAGGACCAAACTGAAAAGCATAAAGTCACTCCTAGTTATCTGCCTGAAAAGGACAAGAAAAGGAAAGATTCTGCAGAAAGTGTTAAAGAGAGAAAGGAAAAAGATCCAGGTGAAATCAACAAAGAGAGAAAAGATTCCTCTGATAGCTGTAAAGACCGAAAGGACATAAAAATTAAACAAGAGGAGCCCTATCGAGATGAGTTTAAAGAATATGGTTGTGAAACATTATTCAAGGAGAAATCTGACCCTGAATTCAGTGGAAAAAATATGGAGTGTGGGGAAAGGCACCATTCAGGGAAAGATAAGGAGAAGAAAGATGCTCCTGATAAGGACAAGAAAGAGAAACTGAAACCAGAAAAATATAAGGAGAAATCCAAAGAAGCAGATAAAGAGAAAAATGAAAAAGTTGTTGCTGAGAAAAACCAGAAAGACAAAGAACTGGATAAAAGCTTTAAAGAAAAGAAAGATACTAAGGAGAAATACAAGGATCTGCATAACAAAGACAAAGAAAGGAAGACTTCTTTTGACTATATCAAAGAGAAAAAAGAGAAAAACTTCTCTGGAGATAGAGAGGACTTCTCTGAGAAAAGAGATGAGAAAAAAGGAAAAGAGAAGAGCTGGTACAGCATCGCAGATATCTTCACAGATGAAAGCGAAGATGAGAAGGACGACTACAGCGGATTCAAAATTGGTGAGGCCGTTGGGAATGAATTGCATCGAATGGACAGTCTACAAGAAAAAGATGATAGCATGGCTGCTGAAAAGGAACTTTATCTTGCTGACAAGCACAGAAAGTACTCTTCCGACAGGCAACATTCAGGAGAGAAACAGAAAGATAAAGACTCCAAAGAGAAGAAAAAGGATAAAGGATTAGCAGAAAGTGGGAAGGAGAAAAAAGAGAAGAGTTTCTTCGAAAAACACAAAGAGAAGAAGGATAAAGATGCTGTCGAGAAGTATAAAGACAGGAAAGACAGAACCTCAGTAGACTCCACCCAAGAAAAGAAAAACAAGCAAAAGCTCCCTGAAAAGGCCGAAAAGAAGCATGCTGCAGAGGAGAAGGTAAAAAACAAGCATAAGGAAAAGATGGATAAAGACCATTCCAAAGAGAAGAAGTCTTCAAAAGGAGGCGAGATGGAGAAGAGCCTGTTGGAAAAATTGGAGGAGGAGGCCCTCAATGAATACAGAGATGACTCCAATGATAAAATAAGTGAGATTTCTTCTGATAGCTTCACAGACCGAGGACAAGATCCAGGACTAACCAACCTCTTTGAGTCTTCTAACCTTTCTCTTATGGATGCCTCTGAGGAAAAGTATAAAGATTCTCTTCCTTTGCCCTGCTTGCAAGACAAACTCAAGGAGAAGGAGAGGCACAGGCATTCCTCATCTTCATCAAAGAAAAGTCATGAGAAAGAGAAAGCAAAGAAGGAAAAAACAGAGAAAAAAGAGAAAATGGATGAATTTAAAGACTCCAGCAACAGAAAAGATTCTAATCAGTATGAAAAAGAATTCTCCGTGGATGGGGAGACTTTTGGCATTTCCTACAGCATGAAAGCTGAAGTTGAGGAAGAACTGGACAAAAACATTGACTATTTGTTTTCTGAAAAGAAAGATAAAAATGATCCTGAGAGAGAGCTCTCAAAGAAGGCTGAAAAGGAGAAGACTTATGGTTCCAGTACCATCAGCACAGTCAAAGAGAAGAGGAGGAGAGAAAAACACAAGGAAAAATGGAAGGATGAAAAGGAAAAGCATAGAGACAAACATGCAGATGGTTTCTTTAAACATCACAAAGATGAGACGAAGTCTGTGCTGAAAGACAAGGACAGCCCTCAAGTTATCACATTCAAAGATAAATCAAAGGAGGAGAACCTCAAATTTAGTGAAACCAAACTTAAGGAGAAACTCAAGGAAAACCAAGAGAGAGACAAAACAGAGTCTCTAAAGATCAGTAATGGAAATGATAAAATAACATTGTCCAAAGATGGTGGTAAGAAAGATAACAGGCCTAGAGAGAAGCTTCTGGGTGATGGTGATCTAATGATGACCAGCTTTGAGAGGATGCTGAGCCAAAAAGACCTGGAAATTGAGGAGCGCCACAAAAGACACAAAGAGAGAATGAAGCAAATGGAGAAGATGAGGCACAGATCTGGAGATCCCAAATTAAAAGATAAAATTAAAACCTCTGAAGAGATGCGTAAGAGGAGTTTGGATTTGACCACAAAGAAACCACTAGCACTAGATACTCAGCTAAAGGACAAAAAGCTCAAAGAACTAGGTCCATTGACTCCCATATTGTCACCAGATAATAAGCCACAGCCTGCTGTGGGGACAGATTCAAAAGACTGGGTAACTGGCCCTCAGCTGAAAGAAATTTTACCTGCTTCTCCCAGGCCAGATCAGAACAGGCCAACAGGTGTTCCAGCTCCAGCTTCGGTAGTTTCTTGTCCAAGCTATGAGGAAGTGATACAGACACCAAGAACTCCTTCATGCAGCAATGAAGATTACACAGATTTGATGTTTGATTGTGCTGACTCTCAGCACTCTCTGCCCATATCCACAATGTCCATGAATGCATGTTCTCCATCCTTTTTTGACAGATATTCAAATGCTTCAAGTGGACTCCCCGACAATCCAAGTCAGACTCCAACAAGGACGATACCCTCCACAAACCTTTATCGTTCAATCTCGGTGGATATAAGAAGGGTCCCTGAAGATGAGTTCAGTGCTGGAGACAAGTTTTTCAGGCAGCAAAGTGTCCCAGCAACATCAAATTATGATTCTCCAGTGCAGCATTTGATGGAGGAAAATGTCCCTCTTCCTTCTGTTCCTCCAGAAAAGTTTCAGTGTATGTCTCCAGGGTATTATTCACCTGACTATGGAATTCCATCACCTAAAGTAGAAACTTTGCATTGTGCGCCTGTTGGCAATGTTGTCCAATCACCTGAAAGCATATTTTCTGGTTTACAAGCAAAATCCTCCCCCTCTCATAGAGATGAGCTGCTTGCACCTTCTGTAGAAAGTGCTCTTCCCCCTGATCTTGGCATGCCTTTGGATGCCACAGAAGAGCAGCAAGCTACTGCTTCTATTTTGCCACCAGAGTCTACCTTTTTACCACCTCTTGAAGAAAACCATTTTAGTTCAGCTATTTCAGAGCAGAATCATATGGACTGGGATAACCCTCCTTCCAGAAACCCTGATCCTCCCATGCCTCCTAGCTTAATTGGTAATCCATCTGACCACCCTGTCAGTTGGTCAGTGGGATCGGAACTTCTAATGAAATCTCCCCAGAGGTTCCCTGAATCCCCTAAGCCATTCTGTTCACTGGACCCAATACATCCTGCACCCGTGCCCTTTATTTCTACAGATTCTCCATACCCAGTTTCTCCTATTTCATATCCATTGTCAGTATCTGAACCAGGGCTTGATGAAGTAAAGGAAGATGCTGAAGAAGCAGTTCCAGGAGAAATGGCAACTGCAGAAGAGCAAGCTCCTTACATGTCCCCTACTAGACTAGACACTTTCTTCAATAACTGCAAGCCTCTTCCAGAAGAAGCACCTGAGATGCCTTCAGAACCCCCTTGCATGCCGACAGAAACTCAGGCAGAGGCTGTGAACACTTTGGAAAACAGTAGCGTAGTACCTGTAAACCCGGAAGAGCCAGTAACTTGGCCTGATCCATTCACAAACTCAGAAGATGATTTAGACCTTGGTCCCTTCTCATTGCCGGAATTGCCGCTCCAAGCTAAAGATGTTCCAGATGCTGAAATGACTGAAGTGGCACCGATTGAAGAAAGCTCAGTAGCTGTCCCGGAAGTCATAAATACTGGGGTCCTAAATGTGAGTGTGTCTGTCGCAGCTTCCAGTGAGCAGGAGGAGCTGCTGCCTAATCAGCCAAGTAACTTACTGGCTGTGGAACCAGAGCCACAGCCTGAGGAACAAAAATTGGAAGTGACTGTACCAGAAGCTACCTCGGAAGCATTGAATGTACCAGAAGAGAGAAAATTAGATGAGTCCGAGGCACAGAGTTTGCAACAGACTGCATCAATAGAGCTTGCTCAGCCAGAGAAACAAGAGGCAGAAACAAACCATGAAGAACTGCCCTCATCAAACTGTGCAGCGGAGAGTGGATCTCAAAGCAGCTTGGCACAAGCAAACACTGCTGAGAGTGGGGTCATGCAAGACAGTGCTGCAGTACGAAGTGGGAGCCAAGTCTCTTCCACCCAGACAGACACACCCCAAGGGACTACTCCAGTAGAAACCATAGAGCCAGTACAAAAACCAGTAGCAGAAGTTTCCAAACCACCCAAAATAGAAGAGATCCCACAACGAATTACCAGGAACAGGGCTCAGATGCTGGCCAATCAAAATAAACAGAACACTGCACCTTCTGAGAAAGACTTTCCTCCCGTTTCTGCACCTTCCACACGTGCAAAAGGGCGAGTGACGGAGGAAGACGATGCTCAAGCCCAACATCCACGTAAACGCAGGTTCCAGCGTTCCAGCCAGCAGCTACAGCAGCAGATTAACACGTCCACCCAGCAGACGAGAGAGATGATACAGCAAACACTGGCAGCGATTGTAGATGCCATAAAACTGGACGATATTGAGCCCTATCACAGTGACAGATCAAACCCATACTTTGAATATCTTCAGATCAGGAAAAAGATTGAAGAGAAGAGAAAAATCCTCTGCTACATCACTCCCCAAGCTCCGCAGTGTTACGCTGAATATGTCACCTACACAGGCTCCTACCTGCTGGACGGCAAGCCACTAAGCAAGCTTCACATTCCAGTGGTGAGTTACCCTCACTATTCCTTCTCCTGGCTCCATTCTCTGTATGAAACAATAAAACAGAAACGCTACAGATATAGCCAAGTCAAGCCTGGGTGTCCTCCAACATAGTCAAAGCACAGTTCTGTATTAGTCAAGATGGGACCCCAGCTGTGTACCTGGCTTTAGAATGCCTTTGGAACACACTTAAGATTACAAAATTGAGCCTTGCTATAAGGACAACTGAATTATCAATGGGTTTTGCTGTATTTGTATAGACAAGACTTTTAATCGGTGCTTAAGAACTCAAGATTTGGAACCTTAGATTGTGTTCCTATGAAGCCAATGGATTTGAAAGCCAGAAGGCAAAACTGCTTTTCTAAGCAGTATACTAATTAGGTATTGTAACTGTAAGACCATAAGCAGGAGCAGGGCCGGCCCTGCGAGTGGGCAGTACAAGTGGCGGCCTGACAAAGGGGGCGCACTGCGCAGAGTTTGCCTGATTCCTGCCTGGGCGCAGGAAGAGGGGCAGGGGTTGGGTAAAATGGGGTACAGGGTGGGGTTGGGCGCAGGAGGAGGGGCAGGGGTTGGGGTGAAGGGGACACAGGGCAGGGGTTAGGGGCACAGGAGGGGGGTGAAGGGGAGTGCAGGGATATGGGACGCAGGAGGCACAGCATAGGGATTAGGGTGCAGGAGGGGACGGGTTAGGGGTGAGGGGAAGGTGGAGAGTCCATGGGGGCCAGTGGCACCAAAATGCAAGTTCTCCCAGAGTGCCATTTTCCCTAAGGCCGGGCCTGAGCAGAAGATAGCGACTCTTAACTTCTGCCTTTTATTTTACCAAGGGGGGCTGCAGTGTGTGACTGGCCAATAGGGGTGACCCCTTGGCTATGGGAACAGCTATTTCTCTGACAGCTCCATTGATGGAGTTCGTCAGTGCAAATGCACCAATAGACTAACACTTCCAGCCAGGAAATACAGGCTCCCAGCCTCCAGGGAGGTCGTTCTGGATTTGACTAACGTGAACTTCCATGTCCTGCTGCAGTTAATGGAGAACACCGCAGTTGGTGGAACCTTCCTCCTTTTCTCCCCAGAGCAGTGCTGGATTCTGTACAAGTGCACGTGTTGGGAGGCTGTCACTTCGTTAGAATAAGCTTTATTGAAATAAAATATTGCACTAGGCCTCCCTTTGGGGAGTGTAAACAGTTTTCCCTGCCTGAAACACAACACTCCGAGGAAGTCATTGGGAAATGGTCCCACATTCTTACCATTTGAAAGTTGTGGTTCTAGTAGTAAGTGAACTGGCAGGAGAGGTTTGGCAGGGCTCTACCTGTTTCATGGGAAATTGAATTCTCTCCTCCAGCATATTCCACAAGGAACGTGAGGAATGAGAACGAGGGCCGGCTCCTGCAATGAGCTGCCTGGCACCCCGTTGAAATCACTAGGACTCAGCACAAAAGTTTGTCAGCATCCATTTTCTTGCAGGATCAGTGCCTGAATTGATGCACATCTTATCTGCTGTGAAATCATGCATGTTATAGGTGGCGAGCACACCTGTTTGTCCCAAAGAATAGCCGCCACTTAGCTTTCTAGTCTACAAGGCACTCTGTTCTCTGGGGGTGATTGAGCCCATAGTGTGAGTAGGAAAAGACTCTAGGATTCTAGCCCAAACTCTGCTCTACATCAGTGTTGTCCTATGCACACTGCAAACCCAAAGTTGTGTTGAAATATGGACACGCCTCACTGTGCTGCCCACCATGAGCAGGGACTCTGCTGCCCAACATGCTTCACATGTCCTCATGCCGTTTGTTCACCAGGTGACCTCAAAGCGCTTCACAGAGCCTCTCTGTGACTCCCTGAAGGGGTGGGTGGTTAAAGCATGTGGCAATGGAAGCCTCAGCCACAAGAGCCGTGCTCACCTCTGCGTACAGCACCTCTTCCCCTGCTCTGCATTCCCCCACCCTGCCGGGTCACAGCCAGCTGTAGGGGATTGTCCTTTGCCTCCCATCTGCATGGGAAGGCCTCCTCCACTACTACACTGGCACAGCTCCGTCCCCCTGGCAACACATCAGCAGCCTGAGGGCAATCATTGTATGGTCCTACTCAAAGCCCGGGCCCCTGTGTAGCAGCTGAGAGCGCTGGCCCCACTCCTGAAGGGACAGCAAGCTCCAAAGCAATTTCAAAGGGCGAGCAGCAGCAGCCTTAGGAAGCCAGCTCCATGCTGCTCAGCGTGAATCCAGCAAGTGTCCCCATTTGTAACAGTTTGTGCCTTTCTGTGTGTCTGTAGATTGCCCCCCCTCCGTCGCTCGCAGAACCCCTGAAGGAACTCTTCAAGCAGCAGGAGGCCGTGAGGGGGAAGCTGCGACTCCAGCACAGCATAGAGCGGGTAACGGAGAGCCGCTGGGGGATTCCTTCGGGGGCGAATGGTGCTTAACTCCCTCCACGTGAGAAAGGAAGGGCATGCATCGCTCACTGGGTACTTTCTCCTTTTTCCTCAGGAGAAGCTGATTGTTTCATGCGAACAGGAGATCTTAAGAGTTCACTGTCGGGCAGCGAGAACCATTGCTAACCAGGCAGTGCCCTTCAGTGCTTGCACCATGCTGCTGGACTCCGAGGTCTATAACATGCCTCTAGAAAATCAGGTCAGTGGCCATCTTAAGAGTGGTTAAATGTGTCTCAAAGGTCTGTTTGTGCAGCTGCCCACGTGGGATGTGCTTTCCAGAGTGAGGGGTGTAGGAGGCCTTAATATGCTTCCCACCCAGGTATCTACAACTCCCTTCCCCTACACACTAGTGTGATGTGGGAGATCTCACAGCATGTGCTGCTGTTGACTAATCTGACTCGTTTGCCAGAGGGTCCAAGTCACAAGTTCAGCTGTCCACTGGGGGGTGGGGGGGGGGGAGAGAAATGTGTCTGTGAATGACATACAGGAGCCAGCATTATATGCCTGTTTAAAGATGGCAAAGCCCCCTGATCTGTCTGCAGGCTGCAAAGCCCCCTCTGCCTCTCCTTGTGAGCAGAACCATCTGCATGTGAGAGGTTTATTTCGGTACCTTCTGTGCAGCTGTTCCACAATCCCCAGTTGTTTTGCACAGAGAACAGAAATCTATGAAATGACTTTCTTAGAGAAGACTGGCTTTGAAAAGCAAAACTGCACTGCACAGCCCACAGAGATGGGCTTTTTTCCTTTGATTCCACGTAGTGTGGAGCTGGAGAAAGCTGAGAAGGATTAGCATAGAAAATGAGTCAGACTTCAGCAGCCTGTAGTATTGTTCAGCTTCATAAGAATTTAAAATTAGCTGAAGTAGGATAGAGCGATTACATTAGCACCTCCTGCTGGCCAGAAGCTTTGTAGCTGCACCACTAACCTGCCAGAAAGCTGTCATCTCTGTAGAAAGCACACTGCTGCATTGCAGAAGCTGATTCCTGTGCTGCAGACAGTATAGTGGCATTCATTACTGATCCAGCATATTGATCCATGCATCTGATTTACCTCTCAGCATTTCCCAGGACAAAAAGGAAAAAACATTATGGAAATCTCCATGTAGAAGACATTATGATCTGGGGCACAAGTTCAAGGACTCGGTGCGCTGCAGGTGTTCCGTTCGCAAAGGAAGAACTGAATGAGTTTAGTATGAACAGATTCTCAGCTCCAGCTCCATGTGAGGAAGGCAAGGAGGGAGCTTGTGTGTATAGCATCCACCACTCAGGCTGAAACCTCTAGCAACATGCTGTGAAAGCAGCACAGAGCTGCATAGCCCATTATTCCTCCCTGCTGGTGCACTTCTGGCTACTTCAGACCCACCACTCTTCTTTCCTCCAGGAGTGTGGTGTGTTTGTGTGGGGAGTGGAGGGGTTCGCACCTGTCCAATAGGCTATTTATTTTATTGATATGTTTTAACTGTGTAATTCTGCTTTGTGCTGTTCCTTGTGCAGGGAGATGAAAACAAATCTGTCAGAGATCGTTTCAATGCTCGCCAGTTTATTTCCTGGTTACAAGATGTGGATGACAAATATGATCGAATGAAGGTGAGAGCTGCGTGACCCTGCTGTTCCTTGGGGATTCCAGTGCACTGGGTTTGCAGCATTTCCAGGAGTCAGGAGTGGATGTTGCTAATCTGTAACCTGCTTGGGATATTCTGATTGGCATTTGACAGGTGAAATGAGGGAGGGTTTCAGTCTCTCCTGTGACAGTGGTTGCTGATCCAGTCAGTCAGTGGAATTCCTACAGTGAGTCCGAGGCAGCTGTCCCAGAGCAAAGGCCCTAAACCCTGCTCTCCTACCTGGCAGCATGAGTCACTGCTGCTGGGCACCTGAGAGATTTGTGGTTTCCAGAAATCTCTGCTAAGGGCAAGGAGCCCCTGGGAGACAGCGTTGTGAGCAGTTCTAAATGCCACAGCTTGCAGTACACTGGGAATGGGGAAGTGCCATGGAGAGAGCAATCCCTGCTGTGAGCTAGGCAAGGACAGGCTCTCTGCTGTTCTGCAGATGGGAAAGCAATCAGAGAGTAAGGCTGCGGCAGAATTCCTGACTCAGCCCTGTACGTGTTGCTTCAGGCCACACAGTTTCCTCTTTTCCATGCTGTTTGGTCTGCCAAGCAATAGCCAGCTGCTGCACCCTGGCTGGCTGGCTAGCTGGAAGTCCCTTAGGTAGATTTTCTGTCCAAGATAGTTCCATGGCCTCCACACAATCTGTAATGTATTCATCCTCACAGCACAGCTTGCTGCAGAGCAATGCTATTGCCCCATTTCACAGATAGGAACTGAGGCACAGACACTTACCCTAGGTCACAGAGACAGAGCAGGGACTTGAACCCGGGTCCCAGGCGAGTGCCCTAACCAGTGAGCCAGCCCTTCCTCTCTTGCTTCCTTCATCTTTCACACAGAGGTGGAGACTGCAGGTCACAGTGTGCAGTGCTGCACATTGGTTGGGCCTGTATCACCATGTAAAGGTGAAAGACAACCGAGCTGCAGCATTTGGCCTGTGTTCAACCAGCACTTCGCACTGACTACCTCCCGGGCTAAAAACTGTTCTAATCTGGCCTGTTGTTCCGAGGTCTTACAGCACCTCTGGAGGAGTGGGGCCCTCTCAAAATCCTGTTCGACAGACTTTTTTCCAAGCGTATATTTCCTTCCGACAAGGTCACCCAGTGTCCGCTGTGGAGCCTGTCCCTGGCTGGGAATGTCTGTCCAACACAATAGCTGCAAACTCCATTGTCTTGCCACCAAAGTGCAGTTGTTCAGTACAGTCAAGTGATTGTTGTCTTGTCTCTTCTCTCCCATGAACCCCTGTCTCTGCTGGGCGTTCGGTTCTGGTGCAGACGTGCCTGCTAATGCGACAGCAGCATGAAGCCGCTGCCTTGAACGCGGTGCAGCGAATGGAGTGGCAGCTGAAGGTTCAGGAGCTGGATCCAGCTGGACATAAATCCCTCTGCGTGAACGAGGTTCCCTCATTCTATGTGCCGATGGTTGACGTCAACGATGACTTTGTGCTCTTGCCGGCATGACAATACAAAACTAGGAGACATTCTCCCTGAAAACTGGCAAGGGCGGGAGCCCTCCGAGGACGGATGCTCGAGCTCACATTCATCCTTACCACTTGCTGATGAATCTCTGGTCAGAGGAGGAGGAAGCATCTATCGGCAGAAAACAAAACAGTAAGAAAAATAATTGCACTTTCTTCACAACGTCTCCCTCACTTCTGGACTGATCACAGCTACGCCAGGCAGCCGGAGTAGGGGAGCGCATCTCCTTTCAAACTGGTTGCTGCAGCAGAGGGCAGCCAGCCTGCACACAGCAGTGAGCGTCTGAATGGACAAGGGGGAGAGAGACTGACAGAGGCAGGAAGGAGAAAAGGTTCAAGGACACGTGTATTGCAGAAGCTGCTGAGCAGGGCCAGCACCCATGCAGTTCATGTACGTGTGAACATGGCGATTTCAAGCTCTTTGTTTTCCATTTGTCTGCACATCTCCTCTTGGAGAAGCTGCAGAGGAGACGGTGGGTTTTTTATATTTCTCGTTCCATCCTGGTTACGGCACAAATTAAAAGCAAAACTAAAAGGAAGCATCCAGCTTTCCCAGCTGCGGTTCTGGAGGTGCAAACGGCTGCAGCTCCGGACCCCGGACGCCTTCTGCGTCATCATAAAGTAGCTGCTCGTCACCACGTTTGGATGAGTGAGGAGGCACCTGGCACGTTATGCACACGTGACTAGTACGGTGAGTGTCTACCGCGAAAATGGTGACGCAGAGCAAGGACTTTGCCGATCATGTTTTTAATGGAGTAAAATCCATGTGGTTTATATATATTTTTTCCTTTAATCTTGGGCATTTTGTTTCTCTTTCTGAGAACATAACTTGAAAACACTACAGAGCCAATACTCATATAAAGAAAATTGTATCCCATAAATGCTGTACAGTTTTTATATACATTAACAATGTACTTTTGCTGCCTTCTAGATAATTTATTTTGCAACACATTACTGCACAGTTGTAAATAACTTATGTACTGTAACATCACTTTCAGTTATGTGTAAAGAAATAAATAAATTAATTAACATTATCTTTGTATGTATAGTTCACCCTAGGCAGCACTTTCCCTCTCAAGGAAAAAACTTAAGGGCCAAAATGGTGTGCAGTGTTCAGTATTTCAACCCCGCCTCCTGGGATTCAGGCCTTGCAGGCTCACTCGATCTGCAGTCCGTGCTGTGGAGCTCTCCGAGCGTTGACCTCTTCTTTTAACACAGTCTAGTTTTTTCCTTTCCCCCTGCCCTTTTGAGTTCAGTGGAGTAGTGAGACCCCCCTGCACAGATTCAGAAGCTGTGCGTCAGATTTAACGAGGTGATGGGGATGGGAGGAAGAAGGGAGAATCCTATCCTGACACATGCTAGCTTGGGGCCTAGAGGAATTCAGAAGATGTTACTTGCACGTCTGGGCTGAGAGAGGGACAATTTTCCCCATTTCCTCATCCTGAGCTGCTGTAATCTGGGGAGCCAGTGATTGAGCCACATGGCGTAGGGAAGGCAAGGCAGTAGGGTGGCGCCTTTAGCCATTTCTTCATTGTGAGCAGCCATTCTAGTGCGCTGTTAGTATTGTGAGTGCTGGAGAAGGAAGCCAGTTGCTCTCTCTGTCATGTATGGAAATAAACCACCACAGCTGGGGAGGTAACCGTGAGGGTGAGCTGGGGCCAAAAGATTCTCTGGTGCCACGGCAAGCTGCAGCCATTGGGTACCCAGCACCACTTCTTTTGTGGGATCCTTTCTGCCTCGGTTTTCAGGGTGTGCTGGATACGCCGCCAGGCATCAGGCATTAATGAGCAGGCTGGGGCCTAGCTGTGATTTTGATCCAGCTCCATTGGCCCAACACTGCAGCAGGGTCCAAACGTCTGGGGCCGCGTGGCGCTCTTGGCCCTTGTCTGAGGCTTCAGTTAGCTGTGGCCAGCAGGGGGCGCACTGTGCAGGGAGATGCACACCCGCCTGGAGCGTTTCCTGTGGTGTGGCCAGCAGGGCTTCCGAGAGTCGGAATGAGCTGCTGTTCTGGGTTAGTCAGCACTAAAGTGTGCTTGGTGCAGACTAGCTGATCAGGTTGGGAAGGTGACTAATTAGAGATTGAAGGAACACACCCCTGCATCCCACAGCCTGTCTGGAGGCCACCTTCACCACGGCACTGGGAGTGCAGATTCCAGCCTGCCCTGTTCTGTGGCCTTGTTCCTGGTGTTGGGGATGTTGCACCCTTGCAGAAGCCAGCTGTCTGGCTCTGGTCTTGAGAGCAGAAGCTCTTAGTTGAGGACCCAGAGCCCGGCAGGAGGCATTCCTCGGTTGTGTGCTCAAAAACCTCCTTTGGTACCACTCAGCCAGCCACAGCGAGGAGGGGCTGTCCCTGGAGAGGCTGGGGGGAGATTGCTCAGAATTAACCTGGGGCCTGGGGGCGTTTCTAGTTGTGTATTTAAGGAAAGATTGTCCTCTGGCTCCAGCTCAGCTGGGGTGCGCACTGCACTGTCTGGTTTGGAGCGCTGGATTCGGACAGTCGCAGTCAATAGGGAGAGTAGTGAAATTGTCACGTCAGCTGGGATGCTGGGTATTTCTGCTGCTATATTGCTGGGTGGTGGCACCATGGCCAGTTCCAGAGAGGGTTGTATTGGTTGAACATGTGGCTGTAAGTGGAGTAATAATGGAGACTGGACCTAATGCAGCTGGCAATGTTTGTACCCAAGCACAGACATACAGGACATGGCTGGAGGCAGATGCAAAGTGCCTCTTCCATGCCCTCTGGTCCTCGCTCCCACCGATGAGCCAGCTCACTCCATACTGTCTGGGCATGTCGGCCAGCCAGCCTTTCTCCCTTTGCAACTGCAACAACTGGACTCTTTCCAGCTGCAGTGTGGAAGTGACCAGGCAGGATACTGCTGGAACACACTGGCTCAAATAATCCTGCATGCCATGACCAGGAAACATGGGCACTAGCACAGTGGGGGCTGGGGTGTCCCCGGAGTGTGCTGCACCTCATGCCCTGACGGGCTGGAGGGGGGCATGGACAGACACCCATGCACTTAGAGGCGGTTTTTAGATGTTGCCAGGTGCATGTGCTAGGCAAAGTCCACTCCAGACACCATTTAAATTCCTGTTCCGCTTCCCCTCCTCTCCTGGGGCCTGAGCTGCTGCGGGAGCCGGGTAGGAGCCTCCAGCTCCGCTCCCCTGTCCTCTTCCCCTCCTGTGCACTTTGGGGTGAGCAGCCTAGATGGCAAAGATGTGGCGTCTGAAGCCAAGGCTCGCCCGGTGCTTTGGGACCTGGGCTGCTCCCCCAGATAACACGGTACAGGGGAAGAGACAGGGCTCGAGCAGGGGGAAGTCCGGAGTGGAATCAGTCTCACATTTAGCTAGTGGAGAAGCCAAAGCCCAGTGGAGGAGGAGCAGCAGTGGCAGCAGTTCTGGCACCTAGGGAGTCGGAGAAGCTGCCAAATTGGCATTTCCCCTTGCTCAGCACTCTGCATTCAAATTCTCATTCTGTCATCCACTGGCGTTTTAAACAGCTGCTGTTATGGAGTGACCTGATTACTTGAGCTGGGAACCACGCAGCCTTGCAGCCTGCCGGGTCACCACTTTCCTCCACGCTGCTTCAGAAAAGCCAGCTGAAGCACATTCCTGTAAGGTGATTTTCCCCACTAACTTGTTGAATTAGCACCCTCGGCCTGGTGGGGGCTGGGATTCCAAATCCCATCGCATCACATGCTGAGATTGTTTTGGAGAGTTGGAAAGACTGACGGGGCCAGATTCTTGGCTGGTGTAACCGCACTGGCTTCACAAGGCTTACCCCAGTGAGGAATGAGGCTTGTTGCATGCAAAGCTAATGAGGCGAGTGATCTGTCACAGCAGCTAATTTCTTCTAACTACATTGCGTTAGTGACTTAAGAAATGAAATCCCTAGCTCTCTTCCTAAGGCTGTATGGTGAGACGGACAGGCTGTTCCTGGCCGTGTACAACATTGGTGCTCGGCGCCATCTCGCCGTGCCACTGTGGTGTGTCAACGGGAGTTTTCTCTCTGCCTGTGCTGTGCACAAACCTGTCGGGGGGTGTCCTGGGCTGAGTGACTGGTACAGTGCAGGAAGGAGGAGGCTGCTCTGTGCTGTGGAATGTATCGATGGCCTACAGGGGGTCAGGATCTGTAGCACCCCTGGATGTATTTGGAATGTTTTTTAATTTAAACATTGAGTCCTTGGTTTCCAGTGTTTGAGCTCTTTTGCTACTTTCCTCTTCCTTTCAGGGCTAGGCTTTGCCTGATGCAGTGGCTGGTTTTCTCCACTGGTATTGCCAGCTAAATTGCAGCACATGCTTTCCATGCAAGGGGAGGGGAATTGATAGGCCCGCCAATGCTCCTGCTCCGTGGGGAGGATACAGGAATGCTTTTCTTTCTCTAGAACACAGGAATATGGCTACAAATAACACTTTATTAATTTCAAGCCCAGTTTTCTTTTCTTAAATAACCATCAATTAATCTGTATAAGCATGGAGAGACCTTTAATCAGCCATTTAAAGCAACAATAGCAAAAGCATTGTATTATCTTTGACACCTGTGCTCCGTGGAGTCAAGTCTCAACTGTGTAAATTTCCCTCCTTGTAATGCTTCTATGAGACTGTATATAAATGTAAATAGCTCACAGGTCAATTCACACCCTTCTGTTTGTACTAGTCCAACTTGCGTAGTATGTGGGGTAAAACAGCGGCAAGGTTGCGTTGTCTGTAATGTAACAATGTCATTTTTTTTACAATGTAGTTTGTGTACATATTGTTTGGCAGTGCTGGTGCTGCCGATGCCACTGCTCTGCTGTGACACTGCTGTCCTTTCGCTGTACAACTTCCTGCAGACAAAGTGAATACAAATGTTATTTTCTACAGTTGCATGTACAGAGATGAGCGCCAGAGAGATGCTGTTGTCCCTCAAAGATAATGTTCGTAAATAAATTAAAAAAAAAAAAAAAAAGCAAGGCTTGTTTGTGAATTTCTGCCAGCTCATCTTCCCGAGGCCGGGTTTTCTGTTACTGTTTCACATCCCTTCAGCTTCACTGTTCCAGGAATACCCGGTGGCTTCAGCTACAGGCAGCCATTCAGTGTCTGGGGCAGGGACACCTTCTGTTTGTACAGCTCCCAGCACAATAGGTCCTCTGGGTACTACTGGAATACAAACAATCATCCCTCCACAGGGCACTTGCCTGGGGGTAAAGTCCAGAGCCATAACAAGGGTGTGCCGGATTACTGTCGCTACAGCCTGCATCTCCTCAGATAACCCCCCAACTAGTGTCTCTATAAACACAGGGCCAAAAGCAGCCCCTCTCAGTGGAGTTGCACCAGCTTAGGCCAGTGCTGAATCTGGCCCATAGTGACAATTCTGATCAGAGGCCTACAAGGAGCTAGCTCCCTCCACAGCTTAGTCACTGCTGTCCTGATCAGCAGCTCTGTCTCTTCCAGGTTTTCAGAAGGTCTGTGCAGTCAACCCACTACAGGGAAAGACACAAGCCTGGGATGAAGACCCATGGGTCCCGCCTGCTGGGGCAGTGTCCTACTGGAGTTCCTTGAGTGCAGCCCCCTCTTCAGGGAGCTGCAGCTGAACCAGTCATGGTTGCTGGGGACACACAACTGAACCACACAGCCGAGTCAGTGTTGCACAGTTCCAACTGGCCACTAGGCGTCACCAGTGCTCCACACAAGCCCCCTGAACCTCCTGCTCGACAACACCTGGCCCAGCTGGAAGCCAGGCTGAAGTTCAGCACCTACCAGGCCACCATCTTGCTGGACATGGACCCTGTGAATTCCTACATGTCTCCCTGTCTGTAGCTATGGATCTGGAGGGGGCGGGGAGCCAGAAACAGAACGGGGTTTCTTACCTTATGGTCTGTGTGTGACTCGTACACGTCACTTATGGAGCATCCACATGGACAAAGCCTTGAAGAACTAGTAGTTTCCTAGGCGGAGCCTTCCCAAGTGTTTTGTGGAGTGGGATGGAGCAGGTGCAGTAAGAGACACGCCCCAGCCCACCTGGACCATCATCCCATTTCCTTCAGCCTTTTTCACTGATACAGAATGTTGAGATGTCACAACCCGGATGTCTCTGGCAAGTCTTTGTTACCAGTGCCCTTTTCTAATCCTGCTCAGATCCTGGCAGTGCAAAGGGGAACCCTTCACCTACCCTGCTTCTGAGACATCTTAGAGCAGGGGATTGGGACCCCTCAGGGGACCGTGAGGTTATTACATGGAGGGTATTGAGCTGCCAGCCTCCACCCCAAACCACACTTTGCCTCCAGCATTTATAATGGTGTTAAATATATAAACAAGTGTGTTTAATTTATAAGGGGGGGTCGCACTCAGAGGCTGGCTGTGTGAAAGGGGTCACCAGTACAATAGTTCAAGAATCACTGTCTTAGAGCATGAAACCCCTTGACAATTATTAGATTAAAATGGTCCATGATGTAAATTTGTGTTTTTTCTCTGTTCTTGGCACCACCAACCCTCAAATTTAGCTAGGGTTACAGCTCCTCACCCCCCCAGAGCTGCCTGGGATTCCTGTTCTTTGGCCATTCCTAACTCCATCTAGTTAGCAGTAAAGGCTTTCTTTAAAGCGGGTGCTTTCATTAAAGCCTTTTTACTCTCAGTAACGCTCCCCTGTGCAGTGCCACAGCATTGTCCCAGGAGAGGTGATTTGGTGCCACTCTCCTAGTGCCACTGCAGGAAAGGCTGGCAGGGTGCGTAATAATGAACAAGAATTTCCCCTCTGTCATGCTCCCAGCTCCCCACTAGCTCTGGGAGAGAGAACCTTTCACAGAACCAAGAGACTTGCATTGCATTGTGGGAGGACAAACAGCGTCATGGGAAGGAACTGAGAGAAAAGGCAAACACAGCAGGGAGGAGATAAGGCAGAATGGGAAGGGAGGGGCGGGGCGGATGTAGATATTAGTCAAGGTGTTCAGCAGCTTAGATCCGGTGAATGGTGCCAGGCTGCATTTTTATGGCAAAGTCCCATTTGATCTACTTAAACCTCTCAGCATCAATCTACCTGTAGCACCCAATTAATTGGCCCCAAAGCCCAGCCTTAGGCTGAAGACCTGTGTGTGCTGACTGACCCAGCCTCTGCAACATGGGGCTTGGGCACTGGGCACCCCTCACACCCCTCAACCTGCTGAGACCCACCCACCTGTGAGCAGAACGCTTCAAAGGCTGTGAAAGGAGCAATTCAGCTCCTCAGCCTGCAGACTTTCACTTAGCACAGAGCTTCTCCCCAGGACAGCGAAGGTTGGGTGCCTGGCCCTGGGCTATCTCTGCCCAAAGGAACCACACACAAGGGCCCTCTGGGCTTTTCCTTCCTTCATCATCCAGGAGCCCTCACTGCCCTTCCTGAAGCGGCAAGCAGCACTGCACTGAGCCTGGGCTCTTGGATGCACCCACCTTAAAGCTCTTACCTGGCACAACATGTCCAAAGCCTGTTTGCAGCCCAGAAATTCAGGGCCATGATTGTTCTCAGAAGGTGCCAGCGGCACCGTGAGCCTCATTCTGCACATAACTGCCAGTGTGCAATGCACAAGTTGGCCCCACCAGTCCCTTTCGGTGGGTCCTACTCCTGCCAACGTATGTTGGGGTGAAGGGCACCCAGCTAACCAGAGTACCAAGCAAGCTACCTAAGGAAGCCTGTTTAGATTGCAAGCTCTGTAGTGGGAATCTCCATTGTTTGTGCAGTGCCTGGTACAATGGAGTCCCCATCTAGACAGTGTCAGCCAAATCTCAGTGTTCCCAGCCTCCAGCTGCACAGATGAGGCAGTACATGAAGGGACGCCCCGGGAGGTGTCTTAATGCTGGGATTCATAGAGCCCCAGGCAAGGGAATAAAGCAGGAAATGCTCTGAGGGTGCAGGCCAGTCCCCTCCCAGCCATGAGGGGCACTGCTGAGATTCATTAGTGGTATTGCAATAGCACCTAGTGGTCTCAGCCCAATAGTGCTATGTGCTGTACAGAAAGACAGGCCCACCCCAAGGACTTTACAAGCTAAGTGTCAGACAACAGCTGGAGCCAGACAGCTGGAGCAGGAGGAGCACAAGGTAACTCTGAGAAGACTCTAAGCTAAATAATATAATTCCCATGAATCACTAGGGGCCAGATCCTCAGAGGAAGGTAGGTGCTGAACTGCCATAGAAATCAATGGGAAGTTGGCACCCAACTTGCTTGGCGGAGCTGGCCTGGCTGAGACACATCCCAGAGGTTGCCAGCAGAGGCGGCAGGAGTGCTGGTTCATGTCACCTCAATGGAGCCATTATGGGGAATTACTGGCCTCCACCAAGCCCTGGCCAGTTCTAATGGGCTGTGGCTGGGCGGGTTTGGAGCCTGACTCTATTTGCTCCCTGGATTAATGGAGAAGGGCTAGGAGAGGGGAGAAATCTGGCCCCAGCACCCAGCTTGCCCTAGCATCCCCCTCTGCTTATCAAGTTGTGGGCGAGGGGTGGCCCAGTCAGGGTGGGGGATGCAGGCAGGGGAATTACCCACTCCCCTTAGGGGCAACCTCCAGCTCCCAAGGATTTGGAAGCCACAAGCTCCTCCTCCTGCAGGCTGGCGCTGGGGCTGCTCTCTGCTGGGCCAGCCCTGGGTCCCTCTCCATTGGGACAGGCCTGGGCCACCTCAGTCCCCTCCCCTGGTGCTGTCTCTCCCGGGCCCTTATCAGGGCTGATGTTTGCAGAGGGCTGGGCGTGGCCCTTTATGCTGCTCCTTCCCTATCAGGGGATTATCAGCACCAAACCAGGGAGTTTCACCTTCCTCAATTTGGCTCAGCCCTGACCACGCCCCCTGCTGCCCCCATTTCAGTGCCACCCGAGGCTCTGCCACCCCCAGGGCAGCCTGGGCACAGCCCTGAGCTGGGGGGCTCCCCCCATTTCAGAGCAGGGGGCTGGGCCCAGTATGGAAGGTGGGACTGATACGTCCTGAGGTCTCTTCCAACCCGATCTTCTATGATTCTATGGGTGCACCTCGTTGGGGGGCTGGGGAGCACCCAGCCTAGGGGATGGGAATTCGGGAGCGGCCCCCCCTGGGAGGAGGGGTTTGGCCTGGCTGGGGGAGAGCAGTTGGTCCAGTTGTGTTTGGCCTGACGGCGGGGGGGGGCGCAGGCGGTGTTAGGCCGGGTGGGTTCGGCTGGGCGGAGGCCGGGGTTGGCCCCCGTGGGGGTGGGAGCGGCCTGGCGGGGGGTGGGGTTGGCCCGGTGGAGGTGGGAGCGGCCTGGCGGGGGGCGGGGTTGGCCCGGTGGAGGTGGGAGCGGCCGGCGGGGGGAGGGTTGGCCCGGGTGGGAGCGGCCCCGCGGGGGGCGGGGTTGGCCCGGGTGGGGGTGGGAGCGGGAGCGGCCGGCGGGGGGCGGGAGCCGGTCCTGTCCCGCCCCGGGGCGGAGCCAGCCCCGGTGTCCCGGCGCGGCGCGGCGGTGCCAGCCCCGCCCGGCCCATGGAGTTCGATGCGCGGCTGCTGCGGCCCGCGGGCGGCTTCGGGCGCCGCGCCCGGCTCCTGGCGGCCGCCACCTGGGTCCCCAACGCGGCGTTGGCGCTGGGCTTCTTCGCGGGGCTGCTGCTGGCGGCGCCGCCCGCCCACCGCTGCCGCCCGGACCCCGCGCTGCTGCCGCCCGCGCTGCGCAACCTGTCGGGCCGGGCGCTGCTCAACGTCTCGGTGCCGCGGGGCCCCGCGGGCTGGAGCCGCTGCCTCCTGTATCGCTACGCGCCCGGCGCCGCGGGTCCCAACCGCACTGGGCCCTGCACCCGCGGCTGGGACTACGAGGTACCTGCGGTCGGGCTGCGCTCCAGCCTCGTCACCCAGGTGCGTGGGGGCTGCCCCGGGGGGGGCCGAGCTGGGTTTGGGGGGGCTGTCCCGGAGGGGGGCGAGCCTGCTTGGGGGAGAGGGAGCTGTCCCGGCTTGGGAGGGAACTGTTCTGCGCGGGGGGGCGAGCCGGCTGTCCCGGCGAGCTGGCTTGGTGGGGGGTGAGCTCCCTGCTGTCTGGCACCCCCTGTCTCTGTGCCCCCTGGCTAGTGCAGCGCTGTCCCAGTGCCATGGGTGTGGGGGGGACACTGAGCTGGGCTCGCAGGGCGCTGGGACTCCAGCAGTGCTCTGTCGCAGACCCCCAGGCAGACGCTCCTGGGCGGTAGATGCACCTGCTGGGAAAAGGCAGGACAGCTTGGGCCTTTTCCCCAGGAGCCCTGATCAGGCGTGAACCTCTGGTGCTAAGTGTGGGGCTGCCTGGGGGCTGGCGCTAAAGATGCCTCCACAGGTGGCCCCGCTGGCCCTGCAGAGCCCCTGGTCCCAGCAGAGCTGCCCAACTGCTGTCTCCTGGTGCGTTTGCATAATTCCCAAACCCAGCTGCGGTTTTGTTGCGAAATGTTGTTGGGTGTGGAGGGCAGTTACAGGGCAGGAGAAGAGCCCTGCCTGCCTAGCCGGGCCATGGCGACGTGTCGATGTTAGAGAAAGTGCTGTGACTTGAAAAGCCTGCACCTCCCTGCCCCTAACCCTGACCGTGCTGTGGGAGCAGGGGCTGTGGAGGTCGAATCCCAGGCTGACACCAACTCCCTGGGGACCTTCATTAGCGCTCCCCCTGGGAGGATGGTCCCAGCACTGGGAGGCCTGTGGGTGGGGCAGGGGGCAGATTGAGCTGGATTCTGTTGCTGCTCAGGCCGGATGTGCTCCATGGGGCTGTGTGCAGGGGAAGGAGATTGAGCCTTGGAGCAGGTGGATGGGCACAGCCCTGGGTGAGAGCTCCTTGCCTTCCTGTGCTTGGAGGGGGTGCTCCATCCCCCTGGCCGTGCTCTGCTTCTCCAGCAGTGCCTTGGGGCGGGGGTGAGAGTCACAAGTCCCGGGCAGTTACTTCCTTTTCCTGTTTGCTGCTTCCATTCCAGGGTGTTTTCTGCCGTCCCTGGGCAGTGCGGGGAGAGGAGATGCCAGTTGTACTGACACCCGGGGGTGCCTGCATTCAGGGTGCAGCTGCTTCCCTTGGTGGGTCTCTGTTAGTGATGGACTTGGATGGCAGGCAGAGTGGAGATCACCTTGTCCTGCCTCAGCTCTCCCGCCTTGGGCAGAGAACCTGTCTGACCTGGCTAGCTAAGTGTAGTCAGGCCTAATCAGTGGCTGGATGGAAACCTCAGGGCAATGCAGGAGGTGGCTCTGGGATGCTGGAGGGGGTGTACTGGGCTGTGGTGCCAGGGTCAACATGCTGCTGGAGGGTCCTGCCCTCTGTATGGGACAAAGGAAGGTCCAGGCTTGTTTTGCAGGAGTCAAGGTGTTCGCGTCAGTGGCCTGGCTAAATTCCTCATCCTGCTTCTCTAACCTCCCCCTGGGGTTTCACCTGGGACTGGGAATCTTCTGGCTTCCTGCCTGAAACCTCTGAGCAGTGTGCCTGCTAAACAGCTGCAGGGGTCCAGCCCAGAGGGGGCTGCATTGCAGTGGTGGATGTGATGTGCCGAGTGGCCTGGAACTATGGAACGGTACCATGCCAGTTCAGCCCACCCCCTGTGGGTTAGGCCCGTTCAGGGCAGCATCAGGGACTTCATGGCTCACTCTTCCTTCCTCCGGCAGTGGGACTTGGTGTGCTCAAATCGCTGGAAGGTGCCACTTGAACAGACCACCTACCTGCTGGGCTGGCTCAGCGGCTGCATTGTGCTCGGCTTGGCCTGCGACAGGTAAAGCACCAGCCACAACGGGCCCCAGAACAGACCTCCCCTGGCCAGGCACAGCATTGTCCATAACCAGCCCTGCCCCTTGGGTTTGTGGCCAACCCTGATAGGTGCCACCCTGGGGCATTGGGGTGGGGGGCTGTTCTGTGCCTCTCTCCCTGCTCAGCTCGCTGCCCGTTGGCTCTCACCTCTAGGTTTGGCCGGCGTGCCACCTTCGTGTTCTCCCTGGTGCTGGCGGTTCCCCTGGGCATCGGTGTGGCGCTGGCACTGAATTACATGATGCTGCTGTCCCTGCGGCTCCTCCTCGGTGCTGTGCTGGCTGGCACCTTCCTCTCCCTCTACGTCGCAAGTAAGTCTGCTTGGTCCGGCCCCTTCCCTGCTCCAGGAGAGAGAGCCCTGCGGAGCCCCATTGCCCTGTGCATGTGGCCCCTTGCCTTGGTTTTTATAGTATTGTTGTTTATATTACCATCGTGCCTTGGAGCCCCAGACCTGGACTGGTACCCCCTGGTGCTAGGTGCTGTACGAACACAGAACAGACCAACTGTCCCTGCCCCTGAGAGCTGACAGTCTAAGTAATTACCTCTGCAGCTCCCCCCCGAATGGGGAGTGGAGAGCCTGGCTGGGCTCAGTTTGGGTCTGATCTGGGAAGTGACGTGCCTTGCCCCGTCCCAGGATCACCTGCCAGTGTAACCCCAGCGCTCTCCTTCCATGTGGTGGGCATTGTCATTCTCCAGCTGAGCAGCAGGGGGTTTCAGAGCAAGATGGGAATTGTCCTGGTGGCTCCTGGCTGGAGCCCTAGGGGCAGATGGGTGATGGGTCCCTGGGCTGTGTGGCTCCCTTGTTGGCTCACGGGGCAGCCGCTCTGATGCCCAGCTAGGTCCCTCTGAAGCACCAGTATACCTGGCCCTGGGACTCCGGCTAATGGTCTCCTGTTTGGCGGGGAGTGGCTGCCAGGAGGGAGCGGGAGGCTAGGGGTGTCTGCTGCAGCCCCAGGGTGTGGGGAAAGCACACGGTCACCTTGGGAGTCGGCCCGTTGCGAGCTGAGCCGCACAGGACTGTATTTGCTCCCACGTTGCCAAGGGCTGCAGTGAGGGACGGGCAGCAGCCCCAGGAGGCTCTGGCTTGTGTGTTGCTCTGAAGAGGTGACCCAGGGGCTGTGAGGGAGCCTGGCTCTGCAGCTGCCCTCGTCAGTCAGGCCAGGCTGGGAGCAGAGAGGGCGGCAATCCCCACAGGGAGCCAGCCCCACTGTCCCTGCCCAGCACTCGCCTTGCAGGTGTCAGCCTGATGCAGTGTGAATCGACCCTCCCCCTCGGTCTTACACCCCCGATCCGGTCTGAGCGTTGCCTTTCTCCCCACCCCAGGGCTGGAGCTGTGCGACCCTCCCCACCGGCTGATGGTCGTCATGGTTGCGGGGTTCTTCTGGGTTGCCGGGGAGCTGCTGCTGCCGGGCTTGGCGGTGCTGTGTCGGCAATGGCGGCTGCTGCAAGGTGCCGTGACGCTGACACTGGCCGTGCTGGCCACCTGCTGGGGGTAAGGACTGGCTGTGCTGCGGGGAGGGGGGTGGGCAGGGACGGGGGGGTGGACAAGGCCAGCCTGGCTTTGCTGGACACCTGCTGGGGGTAAGGACTGGCTGTGCTGCGCGGGGGGGGGCAGGGAGGTGGGCAGGGGGTGGGCAGGACCAGCCTGGCTTTGCTGGACACCTGTGGGAAGATGGCTGGGGAGCTGGAGTGGCTGGCGGGGAGCCCCACCCTGAGGCACTGTGCTCCATCATGCCCCACCCCTCCCTGACCTATACAGCCCCCTGTGCCAGAGCTGACCTACCCCCAGCTCCATGGCGTGAGCGGCACACAGGGAACACAGGCTGCGCCTCCTCCCTCGCTCACACATCCCGGTGATGGTGAAACCGGCTGGCAGTGACTCTGGGACTGCGGCTGGGTCAAACACTCCCCAGACCCTTCAGCTCAAGTGCGGCGCCGGCTGCCTCTGAAGGTGCCCTGGAGCCCTTGGGGCTGGGGGTAAATATTTGCTCCAAGCAGATTAAACACGGTTAATTTATTTGCCAGGTTGGTTCTGAGCTTTGTGCCCTGATCAGACCTGGGGCTTGCAGGACGGGTGGGGGTGGGGGTGGCAGAGAGAGCGGGAGCCTGTTAACCCTGGATGGGGCTAGAATGTCACTTCCTCAAGTGGCACCGTGGCAGGGAGTGGCCATTGGGGGCAGGAGCAGCAGCTGGGTCCATGCACTGCTGGCCCCAGGGTTGCGGGGAGGCAGGAGCCTGTTGCAGGCGCTGGGGGGCAGCTGGTGCAGGTTCCCTGTCTGGTTCCTGAGTTGAGTGCACCCCAGACTGTGCAGGGCAGATGGTGGTGATGGGTCACAGTGAACCTGGCCTGGATTGGTGCCATCTCCGCCTCCGGGTGCCACCGTCGCCCTCGCCTGGGGGCTCCCTGCAGGGCTGCCTCGCCTGGCAGGGCGAGCAGTCTGTCCTGGGAGCGGGTTCCGTGCGACCGCGTGCTGAGGTTGGGCCCGTGGTGACCCTGGTGACGCTCTCCCTCCAGCTGCCCGTCGCTGTTCCCAGAGTCGCCCCGCTGGCTGCTGGCCACGCGGCAGCTGGAGAAGGGCAGGAAGGGTCTGCGGGCCCTTGCAGAGGGCAACGGTGTGAGCCTGGAGGACGAATTCTACAGCCAGGAGCACCTGTTAGCAGGTGAGAGCTGGGCCCGAGGGCCCCGACCGCATCCATGGGGCCTGACCTAGGGTCAAAGTCAGGCTGAATCCGGTGCTGTTCACACATGGCATCCCCCTGCCCCCCCCGAACCTGCTCCTCCTCCCTGTCCCCCCAGCTTCCCCCCCATCCACCCGCTCTTGGCTGAAACACTAATGCTCTAGGACCCAGCTGTTCTAGGCTCTGTCCCGCCCTCTGGCTCTGCCCGGAGCTGTGCTGACCATGCTGCTGTTGTGCCCCCAGAGCTGGAGTCGGAGGGGGCCCCGCTGCCATGCTACCACACACTCTGCGAGGTCTTCAGCACCCGAGTCATCTGGAAAAACAGCCTCATCCTCGGCTTCACAGCGTAAGGACCCACCGCACGCGGGGGGCAGGGAATGGCTGGACCATGGGCCTCCCAGCTCCACCTCGTGCCCCCTTTGCTCTCCTGGGCACTTCCCCATGCGCCCCCTTGCTCCCAGCCCCCTGCTATTCTAGCGTTGGGCTCCCCGTGCACACAGTTCTGCCGATGCCCCTCAATCCACAGCCCCCCTGCTCTCCCAGCCCTGAGCTCCCCCCAGCACAGTTCTGCTGCTGTCCCTCCCTCCAACCCGCCTCTCCCTGCTCCGACTGCCCCGAGTCTGAGCAGAGCTCGCTGCTTGTGCAGGCTGCATGGCGGTGAGTGACGGGCGCAGAGCTCACCTGGCAGCCAGGCTGAGACCCTCCCAACTCGCATTGCATGCCCTAGCTAGGTCGCGCTTCAGCTGCCCTCCCCGTCAACAACGCCCCCTGCCCTCCTGCAGGTTCATCGGCAGCGGGATCCAGCACTGCTTCACACGCAACCTGGCTCCCTACCTCCCCCAGTTCCACTTCTCCTACTTCCTGCTGGCAGCACTGGAGGCGGCGGCTTGCCTCTTCCTGTGCGTCACGGTCAACCGCGTCGGGCGCCGCCCCATCCTGCTGCTCTGCACCATCCTGACCGGCATCGCCTCGCTGCTGCTGCTGGCCCTAACGCAGTGTAAGGGGCAGGGGGCCTGGGCCAGCCCGTGGGGACTGGCAGTTCTTCCCATTGCATGCTGGCTGCCCCTCTGCTGGCACTAGTCCTTGGGAAGGGGAGGCATGAGCTCCCTGGGGCTCCCAGTAACTGTGAACCAGCGTACAAGTCAAGCATTTGTGCCCAGCTGCTCACCCAAGCCCTGAAGCCCGGGTAGCACCCGCCCTCCCCCCCCCCCCCGAGGGCAGGGCAAGCCATCCCAGCCAGTGGGTAGGTCATGCTGCGAGCCTGGGACTCCAAACCATGTGGTTTCCTGCTGTGGGCTTGTCCCCCTCCTCTCTTCCCCCTGCCATGGAGTTACTCCCCCCAGGATGATGAGAGCCAAGGAATCTGCTGGGGGCTCCGCTCACCCCTGATACTGGAGAGGGGTGGACCCCTGTTTCGAGAGGGGGCGTTCTGGGGTGTGTGCTCAGCCCCTTGCCTGGGGGTGGAGGTGATGCAGTGCGGGGGGATGCTTCTCCTGGTAGCTGCCTGTGGTCGTTGAACTCATGGCCATGCCCACCTCATCTCAAGCTCCCTGTGGAAGTTCCCAAAGCATCTGATCCAGAAATGGGCTGGACGGACATACCCACTCCTCTGCCCAGGGAGCAGTTGCCGGTGCCAGGCGTGGGCTGCTGGCGGCCTCCCTGGGCTGGCACATGGGGACGTTCCCTGCCCCACTCACCAGGCAGAGCTTAAAAACCCTGTGTTGTAAATCCATGGGGGAGCCAGCCCTGGAGCCCACCTGAACCAGGGGCCCCAGCTATCCAGACTGTGGCGTGTGCTCACTCCGCTCCCTCGCTCCTGACTCTAGATCTGCTGGACTGGATCATCCTGATCCTCTCTGTCCTGGGCATCGCGTACTCACAGGCCGTCACCATGCTCAGCATCTTCTTTGCCAGCGAGGTCCTTCCCACCGTGGTCAGGTAGGAGATGGGCCCTCGCTGCATCCCCGCGTCGCCCATGGCAGCCATGGGCTAGTGCACAATGCAGGGCCCAGAAAGGCGGAAGGGGAGGGGGGCAGCACTGGCTTCCCAGGGGAGGCTGTAGCAGGTTCTCTGAGGGGTGGGTATTGAGTTGCAAGAATCATAGAATATCAAGGTTGGAAGGGATCTCAGGAGGTCATCTAGTCCAACCCCCTGCTCAGAGCAGGACCAACCTCAACTAAATCATCCCAGCCAGGGCTTTGTCCACCACCGCCCTAGGGAACCCATTCCAGGGGGACCCTTTGGGACCAGAGCCAACTTCCCCCACTCTGATCCAGTGCTCCTGCCTGGAGGCTGCCCCCACAACTCTCCCTGTGATGTACTGCCCCCGAGTCAACTAAACTGCTGCCCGGATGCCATGGCAGATTCCTGTGGGGCGTGTCTTTGTCCTCCTGCCCCAGCCAGCCCATGCCCCAAAGCTGGGAGCACACGGCCAGGCCTGGTGGCTGCTTCACTTGGTGCTTGGCTGCTTTTCCAGGCAGGGGCCAGGCCCAGCTCAGCTCCTGGGGTGCACCTGCTGCCTCCACGCTGCCCCGTCAGGCAAAGCCCCAGCTCACCCAACTGCCAGGTTGGGGTGTGGCACCCCCTTGCCCTGTGCTCTGGTCAGGAGGAGGCGCTGTCCCTTGGTGAGGACCTGCTCTGTCTCTCCCCCCTGCAGGGGCGCGGGGTTGGGCCTCATCATGGCTGCCAGCTTCGTGGGCAAAGCGGCTGGGCCCATCATGGACATCCAGAACAACCGGGGCTTCTTCCTGCACCACGTGGTCTTTGCCTCCTTCGCCATTCTCTCTGTGCTCAGCATCATGCTGCTGCCCGAGAGCAAGGGCAGGGGCCTGCCCGAGTCGCTGCATGACGGTGAGAGTCAGCGCCGGCCCCCGCTCTTCCGCTCCTCCCGCCGCAGGGACCAGCTGCCTCTGCTCTCACCCCAAAGCGCCGGCCACGCCTCTGAGGCCCAGGACTACGCCCACCTCGTCACTGCCACCAAGAAGATGCTGAGCTCCCACCGGCGCACTCCCCCGCGGGACAGGCAGCTGCTGCTGGAGCCTACCCCAGGTGGTGACCCCCAGCAGGAGATTTAGCTGGGCTGGGCTGTC
Source organism: Gopherus evgoodei (assembly GCF_007399415.2). Taxonomy (NCBI): domain Eukaryota; kingdom Metazoa; phylum Chordata; order Testudines; family Testudinidae; genus Gopherus; species Gopherus evgoodei. Next base: position 40,255,781 of record NC_044333.1, on the reverse strand, counting down.
TGTGGGGACTGTGCTCTGCAGGCAGGGGGACAGCACCTACTGTTAACTGCCCTGGGCTGCGGGTGTCTCCTGCCCCCAGCGGGCGGTGTCGTTTGTGTGGGGTACCTCCTAGGGCCCATCACACCGGCGCAGCCTGCACGACCGTCTCCTCCGGGCAGCAACTCCCTTCTCGCCTGGAGGGCCTGGCGTGACTGTTAGCCTGCCATGTGCAGCCTCCTGCCTCTGCCTCACTGGGGTGTTTGTGGGCTCCCACAACCCCTGCTGCATACCAGCCCTGCGGGGAGTGGGGCCTGGAAGAGAGAGTGCCCCCAGCCCCCTCCTACGGAGCCTGGCTGGGAAGGGGGTGCCCCTGGCTCAGGGAACACCAGTCCCTGTGCCCCCGGCCAGGTGAGCAGCTCACCAATAAAATGTGCCTTATTTCTAGCTTGGACCTGGTTCTGCTTTCTCTGGGGGGGCCTGTGCCCTGGCCTAGCACTGGGCAGCCCCCTTGGCCCAGGAGTAGCACTTCATTCCCCCTCCACGGGCAGCTGCCCCCCTGCCTATGCAGCACTTAGCGCCAGTCAGTACCATGCTCCAAGCCTTTTTATTGGGGCATGTCGTTGGGGGGGATTCTCACCTGGCACTTGTGTAAGAACGTCACCTCCTGGCCCTGGCACAGCTCTCCACCTCCATGGGTCCCAGCCTGGGGCTGCCCCTGCCCTGAGCACCCCAGCCAGGCAGGGCCTGGGGGGCTGGCTCAGCCGGGGGCCCCCTCCCTGCAGGGCTGCTGCCCTGCTCCCTCCTGCTTGCCTGGTGCTGCCAGCCCTAGGCCAGCTGTCCCTTGCCCCTGCTATCCCCCTCTGCCGTGCTCCTCCCCCAGCCTTGCTTGGGCAATCCCACCCCCCCAGGTGCCGCTGCAGGAAGTGGCTTTCCCCAGGCTTCCTGGGCCTTAGCTGCTCCAGGGGCTGCCCCTGCCAGCCCTGCACCTCCCTCCTGATCCACAGCTCCTGCCAGCCTTTTCCTGCACTGAGATCCCTGCCCCCCCCCCCCGGCAGGAGCCCCCGCCTTGGAGGACTGGGTTCTCTACCCTCTCTCAGCTCAGTTCCTCTGGGAGCTAGGCGCACAGCCAGCTTCTGCCCCTTCCATGTTTGCTGCAAGAGTGCCCTGAACCTCCCTGCATAACGTTCCTGCTCCCCTCTGCCCTGCCCCTCTCCTGCACCTGCTTCTGGCTGCCTCCTACTCCCCAGCCTGCCCCTTGAGAGCCAGGCTAAAGTTAAAGCTGGCTGTAGCGCTCTCCCTGTTGCTGGTGCCTGCTTCCCCTGGCTTTGGATGGGGGCCTGGCAGGAGCCTCCCCCTGTGGCCTGGCTCAGCAGTCATTGCAGGTCGAGCTGGGCGTGTGGGTCTCCGTGCAGTTCTCACATCCCTGAGCCCTCCTGGGGCAGGCGCATGGGCAGAGGCAGGGCTGAGCTGCAGGAAGTGGCTTCGCCAAGCCTAGCCCTTGGCGTGTGGGGGGCTGCCTGGGCCCTGGACTGGCTCTGCTGTTAGAAGCAGCTTGTTCCCAAGGCTGGTGCTGTTCAGGTGTCCGGTGTCCAGGGCTCAGTAGCTCTATGGCCGCATCCTGCAGAGGTGGCTGCTCCCAGGCTCTGCTGGTGCTGGGCAGGGCCCAGCCCCCTGCTTGCAGGATTCCCTGCCGCTCAGGAGCAAGCTCTGCCCTCCTGGTCCCTGCCCTGGCCCTAGTGCCCGTACAGGTCTGCCAGCCGACGGAAGCGCGGACCCCACTCGCTGAGATAGTCGTAGTCCTGGTCGCCATCCGTCAGGCTGGACACGATGGAGCTGAGCGAGCCGGCCACGGAGCCGGAGCCCTCGCAGTCGTAGATGAGGGCTGTGTCGTAGGGGGGGACGTTGGGGTCACTGTCGGCTGCTTCTAGCCCCTGGAAACAGGAGAAAAGGGCTGTGAGGTGTGCGTCGGGGGTGGCTCCTGGCTAGTTGGCAGCAGCCCCTGGGCCAGGCAGCTGTCTCCATGGCCAAGCTGGGCCCTCCTGCCAGCCTGGCCCTGCCCTTGCTGCCTGTGCCCACCCCTCAGAGCCTAGGAGCCCTGGGATGCCCACTTGAACACCAGCCCCCACCCCCCTCAAGCCAGTCACAGCCAGAGAGGGGGGTGGGACACCAGTTCCCTCCCTCCTGTCCCAGGGTCAGGGCAGAGGCTGTGTCTGTCCTGGGAGGTGCCCAGCATGGTTTGGATGCTGGAAAAATGCCAGCTCCAGTGTGGCAGGAAGCCAGCCAAGCAGGGCCCTGGGGCTGGCAGATGGGTCCTCAGGGAATTTGGCCAAGCAGGAGTTGGCAGACCGGCAATGGGGGCACCCGGCCGAGCGGGGGCGCTGGGGCTGGCAGACAGGCCCTCAGGTCGCTCGGCCGAGCGGGGCCGCTGGGGCTGGCAGACCGGCCATGGGGGCGTTGGGGCTCGCAGACAGGCCCTCAGGGAGCTTGGCTGAGTGGGGGCGCTGGGGCCGGCAGACAGGCCCTCAGGGAGCTCGGCCGAGCGGGGGCGTTGGGGCCGGCAGACCTGCCCAGCTGTCTCATTGGCCTGTTCCAGCTTGGCGGGCGCCGCCCGGGGCTGGCTGGGAGCAGCTCCAGCCCATGCCATTGTCCCCGGCTCACCTCGTTGATGAAGTCTTCGATGTCAGAGGGGCTGGCAGGCAGTTTCCATGGATTGGGTGGGGTGGCGTAGCTGTAGGGAGCGTCTCTCCGGGTTGGCTGCTTGCCCCGGGGGCAGGCTCGGGGGAAGAAGTCGGGATTGCGGAGCTGGTTTATGTCGTAGGCGCCCTATGGAGAGAAAAGCTTTAGTGCCTGCCGGCGAGGGGCGCTGGGCTGCAAGGGGCAGCAGCAGTTTGGTGCTGCCCAGTCTGGTGTAATATGGTGTGTGTGTCCCCTAAACAGGAGAGACGGCGGACAGCAGAGGGGCAGGGCTGGGCTAGCAGGGGGCGCCGGATGGGGCCTGAGGGGCACACGCAGGGGGCGCCGGATGGGGCCTGAGGGGCACACGCAGGGCTGGGCTGGGCTAGCAGGGGGCGCCGGATGGGGCCCGAGGGGCACACGCAGGGCTGGGCTAGCAGGGGATGCCGGGTCGGGACCAAGGGGCACATGCAGGGCTGGGGTAGCAGCAAAGTGTGTGGCTGGTTTGCCTGGCGCATGTGGCTGCCCTCCCCTCACCTGGTCCTCCTCGCCCCCGCCCTGCTCGTCGTAGTTGAGGATGTTGTCGCGCAGGTCGTCCTGCGAGCTCCCCAGCAGCCCCTCGTGCTGCGGGCGCCGGAGGCAGCGCTCCCGGACGGCCGCCAGCAGGGCCAGCGCTGCAGAGACAGAGAGAGGTGATGGGGCCGGGCCGGGGCTGGGGTGGGGGTCACTGGGGGGGGAGGGGTGTCTCACTTACACAGAAGCAGGATGATGCTGCTGAGGATAATCATCAGGGCCCCGAAGCTGAGCCCCACCCCAGCCGTCGATGCAGCCGCTACGCTGGCCTGGCAGCTGCCCCCCTCATCGCAGGGGCACACGGAGACGTTCAGCAGCTGCACCTGCTCCTGCCGGGGCTTCCCGGAGTCGCTGAGCAGGAGCGGCAGGGAGTGTAGCCCTGTGGGCACCGGCACCAGCAATGCCAGCACCGCGTGGGTCGCTGGGCGGAGACAGGGACACCATGATATACCCAGCCCGTATGGCCCCAAGTTCTGCCCCCCATCGATCGGGCCCTGCTTCTCCCCCACACCAGTCGGGCCCTGCTCCCCCCTCACTGATCAACCCCCCTGTTTCCCTATCACTGATCAGGCCCTGCCCCCCCCCGGTCAAGTCGTGCTCCTCCTCACCAATCAGTGCACCCTGCCCCCCCCCACGATTGGGGCCTGCTCCCCCTTCACTGATCAGCCCCCCTGCTCCCCCCCCACAATTGGGCACTGCTCCCCCTGACCAGTCAGTGCTCCCTGCTCCCCCCTCACCGATCAGCCCCTTACCCCCCCCACTAGGCTCCACCCACCCCTGGCCAATCAAGTCTTTCCCCCTCAGGCGGGCTGGGGCGGCTCTGCCCTCGCTGTTGCAGGGCCGGGGGGAGCGGGGCTCAGGCTGTCGCCTCCCGTCCATGGGCGAGGTGCTTGCAGCTGGCGCTTGTTCCGGCCCCCGTCCTCACCGTTGAGCTGGCTGAGGCTCCAGTTGTGGGTGAGCTGGGGGGCGTCCGGGTTGAGGCGGAAGTGGAAGGGCTCAGCATGGGGCGGCAGGTCCTCATCTATGGCGCTCAGCAGCAGCCCCTGCCCCTTGCTGGGCTCGCTGCACACGACGCCCGCCAGCGGCAGCAGGGCCGGCCAGTGGTCGTTCACTTCCACGATCTCGATGGACAAGGTGCCAGTGGCTGTGTGCGGTGGGTCAGCTGGGGACAAGGGCAGACAGGTCAGGGCCCAGCACTCACCGGGAGGGCAGGTGGAGCCAGTGCCCCCAGCTCACCATTATCGCTGGCCAGGATGACAGCGGTGTAGCAGCTGCCCTGCAGGAAGGGCGAGCGGCCTGGCAGCGCCCGCTTGGTCTGCACCCTCCCAGAGCGCGGGTCCAGCAGCAGCCAGTCGGCCGGGTCATAGGCCAGGGAGTAACTGCAGGCAGAGACACCAAGTTATTTGCCTAGGCAACCAACTCAAACCTCTCGGGGGGGCATCCCAGGAGCCCTGCCCTGGCATGAGCAGCTGGCAGCGGGGAGGAGGAGAAGCAAAAAGTCACAGCCCTGCTAAATGATGGTAAAACAATGTCAGAGCGGGCTCAGGAGGCACCTCTGTCCCCACTGCCACCAGGTAAAGCCAGAGCTTGTAAGCTGCCTAGAGACAGCAGCCTGGCTGCCAGGAACCTGAGCAGCACCACGTGATAGCTACCGTCGTTGGTTTGCCTTTATGGCATCGTCTCGATTGTTTATCTATATGGTTTCCAGCTGGTTCTTTACTTGTTTCTGTTTATTGCAGAGGTTTAAATTTGTGCAAGGTTTAAATCAGCGCAGTGGTGAGTGTTGCTGGGTCTGCAGCATGTTAGGCTTGGGCAAAGGATTGTCCTGTAATGCTTCAGTTCACAATGATTGGCTAAGGAAGAGCTAAGCAGGACTCAAGCTAAACTATAGAAAGTGGGGTCCAAAAGGAAGGTCTTTGGCACTAACTCCATACACAGCCCAAGATCGGAGCTGCCAGACCTCAGCGCACTGCCAGTTGTACTGTGCAGATGCTGGAGGAGCCAGACATGAGCTGATCCTGACTGACCACCAGGAAACGGTCACTTGCCTTGTGGGGCGTGGTGCTTAGCGGGTGGGTTCTAGGGGGTAACTGTTAACACCTAGCAGCTAAGCGTAAGGCTCTTTCCCCGGTACACAGCCCCGCAAGCCTGCAGGAGATCATGCCCTGAGCCCTAGGAATCGGGTAATGGTGGAGGTGCCCTAGAGTGGGCGGGTAACACCCCACTCAGAGCCAGCGCCAAGCCAGAGGAGTTGCAGCCAGCATGGCAGAGCACTGAGCCTGACCTCCCAGCCCCTGCCAGCCTGTCTTCCCCACCCAGGGCTCCTGCAGGCCAGCGCGCCAGCCCCTGCCTCAGCAGTCCCTGCAGCCTGGCTGGTGCCTCCACTCGGTGGGCACTAAGGGCCAAGTTCCCCAGCCTCGTACCACCCCATGGGGCCCCTTGCTGGCCAGTGCAGCTCCCAGCCCTGGTCCCCAGCCACTGGCACTGTGTCCAGGTTGCTCCTGGAGGCTCTGCTAGGGCTCCTGGGGGTGCAGGTGGTGCTGGCACCTGGAGGGGGGATCACCTGAGGGCCTGAGGATGGCGGGTGTCGGGGTCACTGGCATTGAAGGTGGTGAGCTCGGTGCCAGGCGGTGCCCCCTCCTCCACCCTGACCAGCCGGGGGTTCTCAGGGAAGAAAGGTGCCTCGTTCACGTCCTGAACCTGCACCTGCACCATGGCCAGGGCCCGGGTGGTCTGGGGGGCCGACGGGTGCAGCTGGTTCTGGTTCTGGACGGAGACAGTGAGTGTGAAGTGGTCCCGCCCCTCGTGGTCCAGGGCCTGAAAGTGGAGGGGCTGACAGTTAGTCACGGGGAAAAGCGCTAACCCCAGGCCAGCCACCCCAGGGATTGCTCTGCACGTGGGCTCCCCACCCCCATGCCCAGGGGTCGCTCTCCAGTGGGGCTTCCCCCCCCTACGCCCCAACGATCACTCTGCACATGGGCTCCCCACCCCCGTGCCCAGGGGCCACTCTGCACATGGGGTCCCCAACCCCAACCCCCAGGAATCGCTTTCCAGTGGGGCTCCCCACCCCTATCCCCCAGGGATTGCTCTGCATATGGGCTCCCCACCCCCATGCCCAGGGGCCGCTCTCCAGCGGGGCTCCCCACCCCTATGCCCCAACGATCACTCTGCACATGGGCTCCCCACCCCCGTGCCCAGGGGCCACTCTGCACATGGGGTCCCCAACCCCAACCCCCAGGAATCGCTTTCCAGTGGGGCTCCCCACCCCTATCCCCCAGGGATTGCTCTGCATATGGGCTCCCCACCCCCATGCCCAGGGGTCACTCTCCAGCGGGGCTCCCCATCCCTACGCCCCAACGATCACTCTGCACATGGGCTCCCCACCCCCGTGCCCAGGGGCCACTCTGCACATGGGGTCCCCAACCCCAACCCCCAGGAATCGCTTTCCAGTGGGGCTCCCCACCCCTATCCCCCAGGGATTGCTCTGCATATGGGCTCCCCACCCCCATGCCCAGGGGTCGCTCTCCAGCGGGGCTCCCCATCCCTACGCCCCAACGATCACTCTGCACATGGGCTCCCCACCCCCGTGCCCAGGGGCCACTCTGCACATGGGGTCCCCAACCCCAACCCCCAGGAATCGCTTTCCAGTGGGGCTCCCCACCCCTATCCCCCAGGGATTGCTCTGCATATGGGCTCCCCACCCCCATGCCCAGGGGCCGCTGTCTGGCCGGGGTTCTGGGCTGGGACATAGCCGGACTGCTCCCTGGGGCCATTGGTAACGAGGGGTAGAGCATGGCCCCTGCACTGAGTGACTCATCTCCAGCTGGGCCCGGGCTGGAGGGAGCAGGGGCCTGGCTGGGGCATGGTGCTGGCCATGCCCCCTGGGGCTAGGAGCAGGGACAGGCTGTGGCCCAGGGTGCTGTCCCCTCACCTTCACCATGGAGAGAACGCCATCGTTGGTGCGGGGGTCGGTGCGGATGGCGAAGGCCTCGTCCGGGTCACCCTCCAGGATGGTGAATCGCGCCAGCCAGTTGGGGGAGCCGGGCAGGTCCTTGTCGTGCACCAGGAGCCGGCCGATGTCCACACCACTCGTGTTCTCCAGCACCTCCAGGGAGAACTGCAAGAGAGCAGCTGGGGAACTCATGACCTGGCATGATGGCACGGCCCACGTTCACATCTCCCCCAGCGAGGGCCAGGATCCTTGTCCCCCCGGCACGGAGCCCACAGAGGGCAGGAACCCCCCCACGGCCATGCAGTGAGTCAGACTGGCCCCCAGGCATCCTGCACTCCATCCCCCCAGCCGCTGGCCCAGCTCCCTACCTCCGGCTTGGTGAACTCGGGCGGGTTGTCATTGATGTCGTCCACGTAGATCACGGCTGTGGCTGTGGTGGTGAGGCCATCGCCCGACATGTCGGCCACTTGGAGGGTCAGGTTATACACACTCACCACCTGGGGAGGAGGGAGTCAGCTACTTGCCTGTCTGTCAGAGCCAGGGCCAGGGCCAGGGCCAGCCCTCCCCCCCGCATGCCCTGGACCCCTGGAGAGGGGCAATGCCCTGCATTACCCAGCCAGGGCCTGCCCAACCCACCCCTCGCTGGCCTGAGTTAGCTCACATCTGCGCCCTGGTGCACAGTCTGTTATTCATGCCGTGGGTCTGTCCCAGCAGGGCTGCCCACAGGTAGCCAGAGCACACTGGGCTTGGTTGCCACTCAGTATACCACTGATCGAGTGCAGTCGGGCGGGCCCCCAGCCTGCCGTGTGCCTGCAGAGACGTGTCCCCGAGCCAGGCAGCAGGGACTCCCAGCCCCCAAGGCCCATTACCTCGCGGTCCAGCCCCACTTGCACGGTGCGGATCTCGCCCGTGGTCTCATTGATGCTGAAAAGCCCAGCAGAGCCCTGCTCCAGGATGGAGTATCGCAGGGCTGCGTTGTCTGTGTCGGGGTCATCAGCGTCTGTGGCTTCTGCCTTCAGCACGTAGGTGCCTGTGATCAGAAATACACCGTGGGTGTAGAACCATAGAAATGTCAGGCTGGATGGGACTTGGAGAGGTCATCGAGTTCAGACCCCGGCTCTGTGACAGGGCCAAGTAAATCTAGACCATCCAGGACAGGTTGTCCCACCTGTTCTTAAAAACCTCCAATGATGGGGATTCTACAACCTCCTTGGAAGCCAACTCCAGAGCCTAACTACTCGAAGAGGTAGAAAGTTTTTCCTAATATCTCACCTAAATCTTCCTTGCTGCAGATTAAGCCCATCACTTCTCCTACCTTCAGTGGACATGGAGAACAATTGATCCCCATCCTCTTCAGAACAACCATAACGTATTTGGAGACTGTTACCAGGTCTCCCCTCAGTCTCCTTTTCTTAAGACAAAATATACCCAGTTTTTTTAACCTTTCCTCCTAGGTCAGGTTTTCTGAATCTTTGATCATGTTTGTTGCTCTTCTCTGGACGCTCTCCAATTTGTGCACATCTTTTCTAAAGTGCGACGCCCAGAATTGGACACAACTCTCCAGCTAAGGGGCACAGGTACTGCCCGTGTCTTACATACAACACTCCTGCTAATACACACCAGTATGACATTAGCCTTTTCCACAGCTCTAGCACATTGTGGACTCATATTCACCCTCAACCCCAGATCCTTTCAGCAGATAGTCCCCAGTTTGTAGCTGTGCATTTGATTGTTTCCTTTCTAGATGTAGTACTTTGCACTTGTCTATATTGAATTTCATCTTGTTGATTTTAATTCTGACTGCCAAAGTGCTTGAAACTCCTCCCAGCTTGGGGTAATCTGCAAGTTTTAGAAGCCTATTCCACCCATTATTCAAGTCATCAATTAAACTATTGCACAGGACTGGACACAGGACAGACCCATGTAGGACTCCATTAGATACCTCTACCCTGTTTGACACTGAACCATTGATAACGACGCTTTGAGTGAGGTCTTTCAGCCACTTGCGCACCCACCTTATAGTAATTTCACCTAAGCCCACACCTCTCCTGGGCAACCAGAATGGCAGATGAAATTCAGTGTTGATAAATGTAAAGTGATGTCTGTTGGAAAACAGAATCCCATCTATACATGCTCTTATCTTAACTAAATATTCTTAACCTGTTCTTTCCCTCTTTTGGCTTGTGATCCTTCCCTCCTTGTTGTCAATATTAATTATGTTGAGTATCTGGTCACCATTAGCTTTTCTCAGTCAAGATTGAAGTAAAATAGGCATTAAACATCTCAGCTATTTCAATGTCATCAGTTGTTCGTGCTCCTTCCCCACTAAGTGGAGGCCCTACATGTAACTTCAGCTTTTTCTTGCTCCTAATGTTTGTAAAGACCCTCCTTTTATGTCCCTTGCTAGGTGTAACTGATTTTGTGCCTTAGCCTTTCTCATGTTGTCCCTACATAAGAACAGCCAGACTGTATCAGCCCAAAGGTCCAGCTTGCCCAGGATCCTGTTGTGATGAAGTGGGACTGTTCTTAATGTTTCCTCTGAATACTGTGTGGGTGCCTCAGTTTCCCCAAGGCATTTCTGAAGTCTCCAGTGTGCATAAATGGCTGACATGCTGTCCCCTGGCAATAAATGGCCAGGGCACTTCCTCCCTGCAAGGGGATGGCTAAACGTGAAAAAAAGATCAGGTTACCTCCTGGCCTGGGAAAGAGAAAAGCCAGAAAGGAGGGCTGGAGGGGGTTTCAGTTTGGGGCTGGCTGGGAACAGGAAGTGAGGGCAGACGTGGGTGTCTGCCTCACTGGGCCCCAGAATGAACCTGGCGGAGAGGTCCCGTTCTCTGTACCTACAAGCTCTGTTTTAGACCATGTTCCTGTCATCTAATAAACCTCTGTTTTACTGGCTGGCTGAGAGTCACGTCTGACTGCAAAGTGGGGGTGCAGGACCCTGTGGCTTCCCCAGGACCCAGCCTGGGTGGACTCACTGGGGGAAGTGCATGGAGGGGCGTATGGTGAATGCTCCAAGATCAGACCCAGGAGGTGAAGCCGTGTGAGCTTCTTGCCCTGAAGATAGTCTGCTCCAAGGGAGAGGAGGCTCCCCAAAGTCCTGATTGGCTTTGTGGGGAGCAGTTCCAGAGCATCGCCCGGAGACTCTGTGACACCTGTCTTCCAACAGTGGCCAATGCCAGGTGCCCCAGAGGGAATGAACAGAACAGAGAATCACCAAGTGATCCATCCCCTGTTACCCATTCCCCACTTTTAGTAAGAAAAGGCTAAGTGGGGGGGTCCCTGCCCATCCTGGCTAATAGCCATTGATGGACCTGTCCGCCATTAACTTATCTAGTTCTTTTTTGAATCCTGTTATAATCCTGGCCTTCGCAACATCCTCTGGCAAGGAGTTCCACAGAGTGACGGTGCATTGTGTGAAAAAATATGTCCTTTTGTTTGTTTTAAACCTGCTTCCTATTGATTTAATGTGGTGACTCCTAGTTCTAGTATTATGAGGAGTAAATAACTCTTTCTTATTTACTTTCTCCACACCAGTCATCATTTTATAGACCTCAATCATATCCCCCCTTAGTTGTCTTTTTTGCAAGCTGAAAAGTCCCAGTCTTAAGCTATCCTCATATGGCAGCTGTTCCATACCCCTAATAATTTTTGTTGCCCGTTTCTGAACCTTTTCCAATTCCAATATATCTGAGATGGGGCGACCACATCTGCACTCAGTATTCAAGATGTGAGCATACCACGGATTTGTATAGAGGCAATATGATATTTTCTGTCTTATCTATCTCTTTCTTAATGATTCCCAATATTCTGTTCAATTTTTTGACTGCCACTGCAAAGTGAGTGAATGTTTTCAGAGATCTATCCACAGTGACTCCAAGATCTCTTTCTTGGGTGGTAACAGCTAATTTAGACTCCATCATTGTACATGTATCGTTGGGATTATGTTTTCCAATCTCCCTACATGCTGGTGCTGTTTCTTTGTGCTCCTCCTTAGCTATGTGCTCATACTTCCGTGTTAGATTTGTGCCAGACCGGTGAATGCCAGGCCCTGGCAGACTCACACCAAAGGCACCCACCTGGAACGGCTCCCTCCACCACGTGCCCCGTGAAAACCTCCTGCTGGAACAGGGGCCGGTTGTCATTCTGGTCCACCACAACAATCTCCAGGTCGGTGGGGTCTTCCAGGGTTGCGCCCCCCAGGTCCAGGGCAAAGGCCCTCAACTGGGCACAGAACAGAGAACAGGCATCAGCCACAGCTCTGAGCTCCTTACCAGCCACCAGACAATAGCACACTTCACTGCTGACTTACTGGCTCCAGGGCTGTGCCAGTACCAGCTGCTGTCAGCAGGAGGCACTGTAGGGTATGACTGGGCATGCTGGCTCTGGAGAGTTCACACCTATCCCATGCCAGGCTCCCAGCAGGAGGCACTCAGTTCCTCCCCAAGCCAGAACATTCCCCCTCCACACACTAGCTCTGTGTGTGTGTGTGTGTGTGTGTGTGTGTGTGTGTGTGTGTGTGTGTGTGTGTGTGTGTGTGTGTGTGTCACACAGCAGCAAAAGCACAGGAGGCCGAGCTGCATGCAGGGAGGGACCCTTACCCGGAAGCGGTCGTTCTTCTCTCGGTCCAGCATGGTGTTGAGGAAGACCTTCCCACTCAACTTGTCAATGGAGAAGATGCCCAGGGGTTCCTCATCCACGCCCGGCCCCTTGATGCTGTAGACGACGCCCCCAGGCAGCTGCTTATCGGACTTGATCTGCCAGGGAGACGTGTGAAAATAAGCCCACAGGGCTGGCAACCTCTTGCCCCTCACCCATCCCCAGCCTAGCCCCCTGGGAGAGTGCAGGCCCAGCCATCCTGGGAGCAAGAGGTCTAGGGGTGGGCAGCTGCCTGGATCAGCTCCTGAGCCACCCAGCCGCAAGGCGTTACCAGCAGCCAGGGATGCTCAGCACATCACCGGAAGGCAGGCTCAGGCTGGGTGAGGGTATGACTCAGTGTGCGTGTGTGTGTGTGTAAGTCTGGGAGGGAGTGGGAATGGGTGTGTGAGAGATGGTGAATGGGTGTGTGTGTGTGTGCAATGGTAGATATGTGTGTATGTGCAATGATTGTCCATATGTGATGGTGTGTGGAGGTGGATGTGAGTAGTGGATGCATGTGTGTGATGGTGGATGGTGGCTGCGTATGAAGAGGGGATGTGTGTGGATGATGGTGAATGGCGGATGTGTGTGTGTGTGATGGTGGATGCGCGCGCGTGTGTGTGTGTGTGTGTGTGTGATGGTGGATGGTGGCTCCGTATGAATGGAGGATGTGTGTGTATGATGGTAGATCGGGGTGGAGATGTGTGTGTGTGATGGTGGATGGGTGTGGATGCATGTGTGTGTGATGGTGGATGGTGGCTGCGTGTGAATGGTGGTGGTGTGTGTGTGCAGTTGTAGGTGTGTGTGTACATGATGGGAGGGCTGGGTGAGTGTCTGAGATGATTTTGGGAGGGCGCAGCCCCAGAGTGAGGGCCAACCTACATCCCTGCCCCTATAGCCTGGATGCTGGGTGACCCCTGAGGTAGAAAAAGCCCCATCTACATTTTTCTGCCTCTGTCCTTCCCATGTCTGATGCCCCAGAGCTGCCCTTGCCAGGCTGAGCAGGGGGGAGCCTGGCCTGCACCCTACGCAGCTCAGCTCTGGAGCTCTGGAGCCCTGGGCCATTGGAGCACCTGCCCTGGGCTGCTCAGGCCGGGTTGGGGCAGCACGTACCTGCACAAGGAGGTGGGGGATGCGCTTGTGGTTCTCGGACACGCTGATGGGTGGGATCACCCAGGCCCTCTTCACCCTGCTGGGCCCAGCTCGCTGTCGCCACGGATACAGGACCAGGGGGCTGGCGGGGAGGCCAGCGTCCCCCTGGGAGAGGTTGATGCCCTGTTGGGATAGAGACTGAGGTCAGGTCATCCCACTGGTCACCCCAATTGCTGCTTGCTGGCTCCCCCACCCCAGCCTGCCTTCCCCTGCTGGGCAGGAAGCAGTGGGAGTGGCAGTCAGTCATTGCCCCACCTAGGTATTTGGTGAGGGCATGGAATGAGTGATAGCCACGGTTCGGATCCCGGGGCTCAGAGAGGAGCCAATGGCCTTGGGATTTCTCTGAGGTGACGATCACTGCCCTGTCTCCTGTGGGAGCCAACACCAGCTCTGCAGGCTGCGTGCGGCAGGGAGGCTCCAAGGCGAAGCTGGTGTCCTCCCCACCCAGGCTATGCTGCCAGCAGTGAAGGGGGCACATGGCTCCAGAGCATGGGGATGCGAGGCAATCCCATCCTCGCACTCAGCCCTGCTCCCCGCCCAGCACTGGTGGTGGGGGCTCTTCCCAGCAGTAAGGCTGCAGCAGCACCTTGTGCCAATTTGGTGCCTGTGACAGGCAATGCCCCGCTCCTCCTGGGGGATTCCCCTCGCCCAGGGTTTCCTCTCTGCAGAGGCAGACCCCCCTCTCTCCTGCTCCACGGGACTGCGCTGTTTTGGACAGGTAAGGGCTGCTGGAGGTGACAATACCGCTGGCTGAGAATGCAGCAGGCTGGCTGTCAGAATCCTTGAGACCCCCATAGGGGCACCCCAGCACAAGAGCCCCTGGCTATTCTTAGGTGCCGATTATGGAATTTCCCTGCAAGGGGCACACACATTCCTACATGCTGTGCATGGAAACAGCCGCAGTACTGTAACCGAATGCTAATCTGCATTGTACTGTTCTGCTACTGGGTACTGGAACTGTGTGAAAATACCTTATTTTAAGCTAACCTTAGCCACACCTGTCAGAGCATCAAAGGCTCGTGTGACGGACACATCTGGTGTGCATAAGCAGGCGCTGTAGCCAGTCCATATCCGGCACAGAAATACATGACATGGTGTCAGAAGTAAATTCAGAACAGAAAGAAAACAGCAACCAAGGCTGCAAACAAAAGGAACAAAGCGAGAAAGGTTGCAGGGTCTCATACACATACCACTAAGTCCCAGAGACCTTCAGCTTTGACAAACCTTCAGACTGGAAAGAAGCTTTAGCATTACAAGCAAGCCCCACAAAGAAACTGAAGCTATCCGGGTATCTTCTCTGATTTATGCTATGGGGAAGCAGGCAAAGCATAGCTTTAGATCCTTTGCCCTTGTTGGAAGATAGTCACTAAGACGACAAGGAAAGGGGTCTGGCTATGTTAGACGCACACTATGCACCTCAGAGAAATGGGTGTTACGCCAGAGCACGTTGTCCCCAGCGAACTCAAGGACCAGGAGAAAATGTTAACTGCTTTACATGAGCTGAAAACTGTGATTTGGGAAATGCAAAGCATGAAAACAGCCCAAACAGGCTGGCTAACCGATTAAAAACCTTGTGCAGCAGGTACAACTGAAGAGTGATTTAACGTAGCCACAGAGAGCAAAGCCCCCTCAGCGTGAGACAGGAAACCCACGAGCAAAGCGCAAAACGTGAAAAACAAGAAACTAGCTTAGAAGCTGTTAACAACTGCAGCATGAGCGCTAACAGGCACTGCCGTGCGCCCTCTGCGACAAGGAGAGACCTCCCTGGCATGTCCGTCGGTAACAGAGATGGGCTGGTCACAGAGTTTGCTTACACTGTACATCCCACACATGATCATCCTAAGGCCCTTTCACCCTCCGCCAGGTGTGGCTGAGGTGAACTTAATTAGGAGCTGCCTACTGGCTGAACAGTATAATACAGAGTAGAATCCCATTACACTCCCAGGCTAAGGGGAACCAATTCCAGCCCACATGTGCAAGGTGTGGAAAAGGTCTAGCCGGGTGGAGATCCGTGCTGTAACACATGCACAAAATATGGACAGTTTGCAGCTGTTTGCAGCACCAAAGCATTCAGGGAGCTGACTCACCGACAATCAAGAGCCATTGTTTCTGGGATTCCGCCATTGTGATGCCTTAGAGCCTGCCTGGAGAGGGCAGCTGAATATTCATGGCAAGACAATTGACTTTAAAATTGACTAAAGCAGCTGATGTCATAGTCCTCTCAGAAGGGATTTACAATCCCCCTCTAAAGCAGCAGTCACCTGACAGTCATCTGACTAGCCCTGGAAGGATTCTGAACTGCATGGGCCAGTTCACCACTGAAACAACATACAAAGACAAAAGTTATGTGTTCAGAGTGTATGTGAGCAAAGAACCACAGACCTCCAGCCTTCTTAGCCGCAGTGTGGCAGCCATGAAGGGCCCACTGAGAAAGATGGAGGAACATGTTAGAATATTTTTTGATTTGGGCATTTTGGAAGGCAATCCAATACAAATAACTCTAGAGACACTGTGAGTACACCTCGCAGGATTCCTATGTGGACCTTAAAAGACTTAATGATGCAGCTCTGGAAGATAACATGGGATGACTTCCTCCCCAAAGGGAGAGCAGCTACAGTGTTCTCCAAGCTGGACGCCTCAAATGGATTCTGGCAAATTCCTTTAGCCAAATAAAGTGCTAAACGAACTACACTGATCACACCCTTCGGGAGATTTTTGCTTTAACAGATTACTTTATGCGACACAGCAAAAAGGTAAAAGAAGTGAACTCAACAGCTCCAGTTCTTCAGTACTACAGTGTGAACAAAACCACAATGGTCAGTGCAGATGTGAACAGCTGGGTGGTGCATTGTTGCAGCATCAGGCCTCTGAGTGGAAGCCAGTTGCATTTTGTTCTCGCACACTCACAGAAGCATAAAAACAACGTGCACTGATTGAAAAGGAGCCTGTCAAATGTATGGGCATGTGGGAGCTTGTACGGATCCTGTGCAGACTGGATTAGTTTACAGATAATAAACCATAAACTGCCTTGTTACCATCACCAGCAGAAAAGACCTGGATCATGCACCGCTGAGATGCCAGCATCTATTGTTCAGGTTCATGCAATTTAGCCCAATTGCTAAATATGTTCCTGGGAAAACTCTATCATGGAGCCCAGCATCGCACCCAGCTATCTGTGAGCTCAAAGAAGAGGTAAAGGTGTCCATGGATGCTATGGACACATAGACCAATGTCAGGAAAGAGACTACGCCAGCTCAACAGACACACAACTTCAGGAAGTTCTAAGTCTAAAGAAGACTAAGGATGTGACAAGCAACTACTTTGTCGTGAGTGGACAGTTAAGTGAATCAAATGGACTCATGATTAAAGGCAATTGCATTGTAATTCCAAATGAAGTGGGAGGAGAAACCCCAAACCTCATCCATGAAGGACATCAAGGATTAACTAATGCCACGAACAGGCCAACCAGTCAGTGTGGTGACAGGGCATCAGTGAGGACCTGAAGTATCGGCATGTGAACATTGCCAAGCTAACAGAGCAGCACAACACAAGAACCTTTAATAACAACACCTTAACCAGTCAGACCTTGGATGGGCCTAGCTGCAATTTATGTGAATTCAGACGATGTCATTACTTGGTCATCATGGACTATATTTCTGGTTATATAGAAATAATGTACTTGAAAGATATAACATGTTGCAGTGTTATTGAAAAAGTAAAGTGCACTTTTGCTCACTTTGATATTCCAGAACAACTAGTGATGGACAATGGGCCACAATCCACTGCAGCAGCATTTAAATCAGTCTGAATGAAATAGGATTTTGATCATATTACTAGCAGCCCACAGTACCCACAAGTGAATGGAGAGAGCTGTACAGGCAGCCAGCTACTGGCTCTATCGCCGAAGTGGCCAGACATGAAGACTGGGGCCAAATTGAATAAAGAGGTTAAAAGAGCTTATGAACACTCTTACAATGGACACCTGTCAGTTAGAGACCTGCTGGGTCTAGACCCTAGCAGCCATGTGCATAGCTAATCGGATGGGGGAAAAGGCTGAACAACTCCAGCTGTTGTGAAGAAACAGAAGGCAGTGCCCAGCTCCTATGCAGTCGAGACAAACAATGGAGAGTTGAACAGAAGCCGACGACATCTACAGTTCGTCCCCCAGAAAGACCAGTCAACGCAGAACACGGAGAACTCAAAGATTCCAGGCTGACCACGGCGAGTCATTGCACAGCCAGATGGTCCAGTGGTCGCGCGTTTGGGTCGGGTCATTAGCAAACCAGTGCGGTTCAGAGACACCGACCAGCCAGCTACACGCAGGCTGCAAAGACAGCCTGCTAGTGTAAATCTTGGGAATGGCGGGAACGTAGCACTTGAAGGGGGAATGTCCTGGAATGCTAAACTAGACCACTGTCCAGCCACTGGGTGGCGCTGTTGGTCAAAGATTGTATTTTAAAGGCGCCTCCCTCCGAGCTGGATCTTAGGGTGGGCAGGACTGGGGTGTCTCAGCAAGCGCCCTAGCCAGACCATACGTGCTACACGAGAGCATGACAGGCCTGTGCACCGCTACGCGCCCTATGCACAAACAGCCACAGTCACACGTGCACTCCCACACGCCCTGCACACAGATGTAGTCACGTGCACCATGAGACACCCATCAGTCCCAGTCATCCATCACAGACCCTATTACCCCAGCCCAGAGAGTCTCTCCTCCGCCCCCCCCCCCACCTGCCATAGAGCACCCATGGAAAAAAATTAGCAGGAGTTTGGCACCCACGGGCTGCCAAGCTCCCCTCCCTCCCTGCCCTGTACCTCCTGCCCACCGCAATCAGCTGTTTCATGGCATGCAGGAGGCGCTGCGGGGGGAGAGGGGAGGAGAAGGGATGGGATGTGCTTTGGGGAGGGGGCAGAAGTGGGCGGAAGGAGGTGGGGTGGGGGTGGGAAGAGGCGAGGCAGGGTTTTGGGGGAAGGAGTGGGGTGAGAGCAGGTGCCTGGGGTGGAGCAGGGGTGGGAAGATGTGGAGTGGAGTGTGTGTGTGTGTGGGGGGGATTTGAACATCCCCAGAGCCCAGAGGAAGCTGGTGCCTGTGCCACCTGCTGCCCCCCCAGCCTTTCCTCAGTGTCAGCATCCAGCTTAGCCCCTGACCCCTGTGTCCAGACTGAAACCACCATGCAGGCAGGAGGTGAGTGGCAGAATCTAGAGCAGCTGCTGCTGAGACATCACAGCCATGCATCTCTGGAAACACAAGAGCCTTTTGTGGTGGGGCTTCAGAGAGCAGCTGCGTGGGCCTGTGGGAGGTGGAGGGGTCTGGAGGGGCCCTTTGCGTTTCAGGAAGGAGGGGGGTTGGAGGAGGGGGCTTCCTCCGGCTCTCACAGGGCAACAGGGGAACAGCAAAGAGAGAAGATGTGATTGGGGCCAGACTCTGGCCTCAGTCCCCGTGACCCAGGAGCCTGCAGCCCAAGGCCCTGGCAGCACCTAGTGATGCTGATCGAGGGGCATGTGTGGCACAGGCACGCGGGCAGGCAGCGCCTCTGGCCACTGAAGCGTCCCTTGTTATATGCAAATGATGCTCTTGGTGGGGAATTGGTGAACTGTCTGCAGGGGGCCTCGCAGGGTCTGTTGCACATGAGCATGACGGCTGTGCTCCTTGCACAAGCGCCAGGCAGGCTGCACCATACTTGGGTGTGTACTGCCCCCAGACAAGTGTAGCAAGAATTCTGGGCAAGCTTGTGACTGGGCACTGCATGTATGTACAATGTGAACTGCATGCTGTGTGTGTGTGTGTGCGTGAGAGAGAGAGAGAGAGAGAGATCCGGGGTGTGTGTGAGAGCGCTGGTGTGTCTGTGCTGCAGGTAACTCTGTGTGTGTGCGCGTGTGTGTGTGTGCGCGCGCGCGCGCACGAGGGGGAGGGAGAGAAATCCGGGATGTGTGTGAGAGCGCTGGTGTGTGATGTGTGTGTGCTGCAGGTATCTGTGTGTGTGTGTGTGTGTGATGTGTGTGTGTGCTGCAGGTATCTCTATGTGTGTGTGTGTGTGTGTGTGTGTGTGTGTGGTGCAGGTATTGCTCTGTGTGTGTGTGTGTGTGTGTGTGCGCGCGCGTGTGCCTAGGCCAGTGTGGGTGGGGTTGCTGCGATGAGGGAGCGGTGAGTGCTGTTCCGGGTGCCCAGTGCCCACAAGGCCTGGTCGCCCGCCCATCACAGCACCAGACTGAGCCCCCCACAGCTCATTTCTCAGGCTGAAGCAAATGGCTTCTGCCCCAGCCAGACTCGGAGTCGGGGGTAGGGTGACCACACGTCCCAATTTTATAGGGACAGTTCTGATTTTTGGGTCTTCTTCTCATATAGGCTCCTATAACCCCCCACCCACTGTCCTGATTTTTCACACTTGCTGTCTGGTCAACCTAGTGGGGGGCCCACGTTGCTCAGCGGGGCCGGAAGAGGGATCACACTGACCTTGGGTTCCCACAGGCCCCAGGGGACGGCCAGGGCGGGGAGGGCACAGACAGCATCAGCCCCGCTGGCTATAAATAGAGGCAAGTGCCTGGGTGTGTGCTGGGAACATGCTGCCAAGATTGCAGGCAGCTGCGGGCGACCTCGGGGCTTAACCCGGGGTTAAGCAGAGAATCCAAATAAATCTAAAGGGGAGTGGAATTCAAGGGACCCTCGGCACGGAGCCTGGGAGCAACCTCCGGCTCCCTTCCCCCACTTGGGGCAATGGGGCCTGCGAGCCACTGCCTTGGCAACTCAGAGCCCCCCCCTTGGGGCAGGCAGGAGATGGGAACCCCCACATACATGTATTCACTGTTCTTGACTGGACCCCACCCTCCCCCATGGGGCTTTAACAAAGTTGAGGGAAGAGAAAGAACAAACAGCACTGGAGAGTCAGATGCTGGACAGGATCCCCCCTTTCAGCTCTGCTGGTGCCCCTCACTCCTGATCTGCAGCCCCCGTTATCCCAGCCCTGTGTCCCCAACTCTGCCAATGCCCCTCAGTCCTGACCCACAGCCCCTGTTATCCCAGCCCTGTGCCCCTCAACTCTGCCAATGCCCCTCAGCCCTGACCCGCAGCCTGTTATCCCAGCACTGTGCCCCGAACTCTGCCAGTGCCCCTCAGTCCTGACCCACAGCCCCCGTTAATCCAGCCCATGCCACCCTCAGCCCTAACTCGCAGCCACCCTTCCCCAGCTAGTCCAGTCCTGAGCCCCGCGATGCTCTGCAGAGCCCCTGCACTCCTGAGGTGCTGCTCCCTGGTTGTGGTGGCTGCTGGCCCTGCTGCCATGGCGTTTAAGACCCAGGGAAGCCTTTTGCTGCTTCACTGACTCATTCCTCCCAT
This sequence comes from Gopherus evgoodei, assembly GCF_007399415.2. Classification (NCBI taxonomy): domain Eukaryota; kingdom Metazoa; phylum Chordata; order Testudines; family Testudinidae; genus Gopherus; species Gopherus evgoodei. The sequence goes on along the minus strand of NC_044333.1, from coordinate 40,235,481 downwards.
TCTAAGCCCATTTTTGGTAAAAAAAAGTTGCATCTGAGGCTCTTGTTGTTCTGGGCAAAGCCAGGTGGGGCTGAGCACATGAATCACAGTGGCTGGGGTCACGCTGCCCCCTTTCCCACCGCCAGCCGCAGCCTGGGAGCACCGTGAGTCCCAGTGCCCCAGAAAAGCCACCTTCCCACCACTGCCACCCCCAGACCCCGCAGCACCGGGGGGCGGAGTGTTAAAGAGGGGAAGTCCCCCCAGCAAGAAAGCAGCTTGTCCCAAGGGAACTGTCTCCCAAACACCCTGAGACGAGCTATGCCCACTGTCTCAATCACCTCTCCCACGAGAGCCCCCCAGCCAGGGTCTGTGTGCGCAGTGCAATGGGCCCCATCCTGCCTGGGGCTCAGTGGCAGCTGCCAGTGGCTGGGGTGAGACCTCCCTCGGAGCAGGGCTAACGGGAGCCCAATGGACTCCCGGCTCCTCCAGCCCCTGTGGCTTGCTAAGCACTGCTGTAATGCAAGCACCAGCCGCACGCGGCCCTGCTGCACAGCCAGCCCTGGGGGTGTTCGGGGCACAACTGACACAGGAGGCTGCTCCCGGATGCTGAATCCCCAAAGGGGAGGAGTTGGAAGGGACAGGTCATTGCCTCCTTCCCCCTGCAGAATGCAGCAGCTGGTCCCCTCCACTGCACCCCATGGGCTGGGCCGGTCCCAACTCACAGCCCAGGCGGTGAGAGCTGGCTGAGTGGCCGTGCTTCCAGGGAGTTATTCTCCCATACTCCCCTGGAAATGGGTGACGACTGGACATAGCGGGGAGTCCCAGCAGGCTGGGGATACAGGGATGGCCAGCAAGTGGGGCCCAAGCCCTGGCTGGTGCTACCGTACGGCATGTAATAACTAGCAGGCGTACTGCCCCCAACGCGTTGTCCACACAGGGTGCTGCTTCCACGCCAAACAGCGTCGGGCTGTTGGCGGCGCATTCTGGGACCCAGCTGGCTCAGGGCTGCAGGGCCACCCCCCACCCTCAGCTGTCCCAGTGCAGGCCAAGCTGGCCGTGCCAGACACTCTTACCCACAGGTTAGGGGGGTGCTGTGTGGAATGATGGGGAGAGCATGGGCTTGATTCCTCGTGAGCTGGCATCCATCCAACCCAGTGGGGCAGTCTAGGCCCCGAGGGAGGCTCCGACTGATTCCGCTCCAGAGCTACCCACTCTGTCAGGGCCGTCAGGGCCTGTCCTGTGGGTGCCCTGGCCCCCAGAGCTCCCAGGCTGGCACCTGGCAGCAGCTCCTGCCTGCCCCCATCCTGCAGGGAGCCCACCCGGGGCTGCAGCCGAACACAGCCTGGGCTGCCCCCCCAGTGCTGGAGACACTGAATGGCTGCCCAGGCCCTTCCCCACGACAGGCTGACTGAGCCACTGCAGTGGGCCTGGGGGTGCTCTCTGGGTACCCACCTTGCTCTGCTCACCATCTGGAGCAGGCGGGGTGTGCTGGGGCACTCCATGCAGCTGCTGGCCAGGAGCCCACTCACACATTCCCTCGGCCTGGGAGAATCGCACAACTGAGACGCTGCAACCACAGTTCCCAGGGTCACAGAGAAGCCAGGGAGCCAGGGCCAAGTCCCCTGGCTCCCAGCCCCAACGCCGCTGCGGGCCATGGCTGTGCACCAGGCGGGGAGAGCCTCTCTCCAGAGGAGCTGCTAAACACACTGGGTTCTGCTCCTGTGGGACCGGGCGTGCTCCTCACAGCACAGACATGGGGCGGGGAGAAGGATCCAGTCGCCTCCGTCCTTGGGGCTTATGTACCAGAGATGGGCCCAAAGCCATTGCACGTCTCCTGTGTGTCATTGTCAACATGCCATGCTATAACCCCCTGGAGGTTCGACACCCACAGGCCAAGGAGGTTGGGCCGTGTTTCCTGGTGGGTGGGCATGACGGGAGGTGGGGCCAGCTTTGCAGAGTCCCGTGGTACCCGTTTAGGGCTCATTATGATGCCCACGGGGTCCTCCTATTGGCGTCAGTGTTGGACTGGGCCTGGCCGTGACTGTGCACACACCCGTGGGACGTGCCTGGGCACTTGCAGATCGCTGAGGATTAGCCCGCCATGGCAGTGAGCGTGGGGACAGCTTGGGCGTGTGGTGCACGGACAAGGGACTGAACAGGCGACCCTACGGCTCTGCACGGTAGGTACTGAAATCCAGGAGCAGTGGAGGGACACACACAGGCTGGGGACGTTTCTCCCAGCAACAGCAGATGGACCCACCTTGGAATGTAGCACCATGAACCAGAACGCCCCCAGCCACCCATCTCAGGGACAATCTAAGATGGGCACCACCAGCTCTCCAGGCCCCCATCCCTCCCCGCTCCCACCTTCCCAGGCTACCTCACTGAGCTCCGGGGGGTGTCCCGGAGTCCTGGGCCTGCCCCACGCCCTGCCTTTGTACTGTGGGGTGAGGCCGTGCTGGCGGGGGTGGCTGGAGAGGTCAGCACCTCGAGCGGTTCAACTAGGACACAAGAGGCTGGGCTCTGGCTGTATCTCTGCTCTCCTGCTGGCCCCTGCCTTGGCTATGAGCCCTCCCCTGGCCACACCTGCTTTTCTATGCGCTGAAGACCAAATGCCCCTTTACCAGGAACTAAGGCAGGGAGCAGGGGGAGGGGATTTCCCCCCAATAATTCAGTTCCTTGCTCAGAGCAGACATTTTTAGAGCTAGCATGAATTTGACTTTTGACCTTTCCAAATAGCAGCCACACACACTTCCCGCTCAGGCCTGTTTGGGCCCAGCTTGGGATTCCAGTGGGACAGCTGGGCAAACACAGCCCCACACTGGCTATAACCACAAGCTGCATGAACACCCCCTCCCACGGAGACACCCTCGCCCCCTCGCACACTGGCCCTGCACACTCATTGTCCCCAGCTTGTTAGCCTGGCCCGCTCCCAGGCGTGGCCGGTGGACGAGGCCCGGGCTGCAGGTCTTGGGGTCTAGGCAGTGCGTGTGGCAGTACCGTCCTTGCCGCTGGATTTTCCTTCGCACTGGAACTCTTCCCGAGGGGCCTGTGCTGGCTCCGGGCCCCGCACCAACCGAGGCAGCGAGGCGGGTGGCTAGCAGCCCGCAGCCCCCTGCCCGAGAGAGCTGGAGGGATGGGGCTGTGCGGTGAGTGCACTGGGTACCGTCTTGCCTGAATGCAGAGCCCAGCCCCTGGGAACGGCCCAGCTCTGCCAGGGCGCGAGCCTGGCTCCCACAGTGCCTCTGCTCCAGGGACGGCAGCCCGGAGGAATGCTGGGAATGGCTTCAGCTGTCTCGGGGGGCCCTACACCTGAGGGTGTATAAATAGCTGCCATTACTGTCCCCGTGGCTGCAGCGGGGAGACGGCAGCTGGGCCAGGCTCACTGTCCTGCCAGGAAGAAGCAAGGACTCCCCGATAGTGGGCCACTCTCTGCAGCCTTGGGCTGACTCGGGGGCCATTTGCCTGCCCTCTCCCCCCCACTGGAGATATAGGGTCTGTCTGCACGGCAGTAAAACACCCACAACTGGCTTGAGTTCCTGGGGCTCAGGCTGCAGGGGCTACACAATTGCTGTGCAGACATTAGGGCCTGGCTCTGGGACCCCACGGAGCGGGAGGGCCAGCCATGGTTGTGTATCGTGGTGTAGACATGGCCAGAGAGACCTCCTGTCACGGTGGCTGCAGGACAGGAAGGGTTTAACGCTGGGCTGGCTGTGTCTGGCCTCACTGACGGCAGTTCAGCTTAGTCCCAAAACTCGGTCATGAAATCCCCACATGTAACATGGCAAAATTGTTGGTCTGCAGCACAGGGGCCAGGCTGGAATGGCAGGGGGAAGGAGGGCGGCTGGGGGTTGGGGCTGAGGGACATCGGCAGAGCTGGGTGTAGGGAGAGCTGGGTTCTGGGACAGGTGGAGGGGAGCCTGGTTTGGGACTGAGGGGCAGCAGCCAGGCTGTGTGGGGCCCCACCGATGGCTTTTTCACACCTATCACTGACTCCCTGGCTGTTGTGTCGCCCAGCTGGGCAGCATGACGCACCCACTGCTATGGGGCTGGGCCACCCCTTACCCGGGGCAGGGGTCTGTGGTCTGAGCAGACTCTGGAAGCACCTTGTGTCAAGGGTGTGGTGTCCCAGAGCAGGAGGAAACGCGGGTCCCTGGCACATAGTTGGACAGGGGGTGTCATAGATGGTCAGTCTTCACTGACCCTCTTGTCCAGCCTCCTCAAACCCTCCTCCCATTTGCCAGCCCTGGCACCACCCTCTGGCCAGCACCCACCAGGAGGGGATGGTTGGGAAAGGCTCGTCCCTCCCGCTCTACGGTGCACTTTCCCTGCTGCTGGGGGTCAGAGTGCACCCGCTCCTTCCCCTGGGGGGGGAACTGCGGGGCTTAGCCAGCAGCTCCTGCCTCACCTCCATTCGGCACAGCCCTGCCCCAGACAAGGCTGAGCAGGAATCAGCTTTGGAAAATGCTCTTGGTTACATTTCTGGAACAACTGCTAGCAACCTGCCATGATCCCTGCGGCTCCACCAGATCCCCATGGCTTCACCAGACCTCGCCTCCCCCAGGTCTACCAGACCCTTCCCGGTTCTACCAGATCCTCATGGCGCCCCACCAGATCCCCACAGCCAGAGCAGACAGACGCCTCTCCCAGACAGCCAAATCCCTCCTGCCATGGTTCCTCTGTGCACACAAGTGTACAGCACAGGAACCCTTCATGACCGCAGTGGTGCTGCCTGGGTGCTACCGAGAGATTTGGCCATATGGGTGTGTGTGTGCATGGATAGTCTATGTCACAGTGTGCGTGTGGCAAGGTGGCGGTGACTATCTACACGTGGGAACGCACAGCGCACGGCTGTCGCTATGGCCGAGGTGACTGGATGCAGGCGTGTGTGTAGATGACCCTCTGATGGGCCAGGCATGCTGGCACCATGCTTTCCGCTCAGGCCAGGAGTGGGGCTATCAGGCTCCTGGTGGCTCTGCCGTGCCCACTCCTGCTTCCTGGGTGTGTGCCCGGCCGGGGATCAGGAGCTGTGCAGTGGGGCCATGTGGTGCCGAGTGCCTGGCTCAGCTTGTACAGTTCCCTCACCTTTGCTTTGGCCCAGCTGCTATTCCCTGGGGAGGGACGGGGTGAAGGGCTCTTGTTTTGAATAGGAACACTGACTGGAGCTGGCTCGGAGAGAGTGCTCCCACCAGCTGTCAGCCGACCTGCCTGTCCATCACCAGGGCACTGCCCCTTCTCCCAGCTGTGGAACTGCTGCCAGCCCCGTTAGCCAAAGGAAAGGGAAGCCAGGCTGGAATGGGGTGAGAGGGAGTTGGGGGCACGCTGAGGGATGCTGGGGCCTGGGGGGCGCAGAAGGATTCTGAGAGGGGGTTAATTGCTCTTTAAGCTTTGTGTCAAAGGCCCTTTCCCAGCGGTGTCCTGCCTGGAGAGGAGCCCCAGTGTCTCAGGGCTGGTGCACCACAAACCACTGCGCTCTGTGGGGCCAGGACTGTCTTGGTCTGCGTTTGTACAGCGCCTGGCACCACAGGATCCTGGGCACTACCGTAATGCACCTAATAACATACAGCACCACAGAGTCCTGGGCGCTACTGTAATACACCTAATAACGTACAGCGCCTGGCACCACAGGGTCCTGGGTATTACCATAATATATCTAATAATGTACAGCGCCTGGCACCACAGGGTCCTGGGTATTACCATAATATATCTAATAATGTACAGCGTCTGGCACCATGGGGTCCTGGGCTATTACTGGTGCACTTGGGCACAATTAGTAGCTCACACACACACACACTGCAGAAGGCTGGAACTGAGGGCTCCTTCCAGAACCCCAAAGCCCCAGGCACTGAACACACAACAGCTAACACTACAGGGGGGAATGCACCCAGGGAAGGAGGGCTCCCACCTGTCACAGATGCCCAGACACTGTGGTGAGGGTCCCCAGTATGAGACTCTGGACAGTAGGGTTAAGGACGCTCTGTCACTGCATGGGGAGGGCAGCAGACCTGCACCTGGAGGCATGACACCTTGAAAGCCCCTTTGCACAGATATGATTTCACGACAGCATCAACTGCACAAGAACTGCTGCAGCCTCCTCCCACCCCCCAAATCTCCAGCAGCTGCATTTCCCGGGGGAGGTGGCACCCGGAGGCCCCCCACCACCACATGCGATATATCCAGTGCATTCAATCCCTTCCCTATATGGGGGTGCCCCACGCCCACCCATACACAGGATGGGGATGCCAGGAGTCCCCAGAGAACTGGCACAGCGTGGTGAGCCCCCCCGTCTCCTCCCAGGCTGGCCATGGGCAGAGGTGCTGCTCCTGCTCCACCTGCACTCCAAACTAGGACTCCTGGTCAACGGGGTTTCTGTTCTGGGTCCCGACCCCGTCTTCTGTGCTCTGCTCTCCTCAACCCTGAGCTCCACGTGCTGGGACAGCTGTCTGTCCCCCCACCCACCTGCCTCCTTCCCCTAGGCTCTGGGAGCAGGGCTCTGGGCTGAGCGTGGTCGTTGGGCAGATTATTTCCCCTCAGGCCCCTCCAGAGCATGTGGAACTCCCTTCCACACCGTCCTGGTTTAAACCACTCACAGTCTCGCCATGCAGGGCTGAGCTGGGGCCTGGAGACTACCAAGCACCCAGCACCCCTGGGGGTGATGCTGTGGTTGGATCCCAAACCTTGGAAGCCCCATAGACCTGTGAGCCAGACCGGCTCCATAAACCTCCTTCGGTGGCCACTGCCGCAGGGCGTGGTGCCACCTGCCGCAGAGGACGTCAGCACCTGGAACGCTGCCTGCCCTTACCTTAGCCCAGAGAGGCGCCAGGAGGCAGAAGGCGAGAAGGCAGGAGCTTTCCATCCCGGTCTGGTCGGTCCCCGGGCTGGCAGTGTCAGTGCCTCGGGCAGGGACCGCAGGGCTCGGAGTGGGAGCGACTCTCTTGTGTGGAGCTCTCTAGTCCGGAGCTAAAATAAAACTGTCGTCTGGCTGAGTGACAGCACATGTGCTGTGCATGTGGGGGGTGCGGGGTAGGGGATATTAGTGTGGGGGGAGAGAGCAGCTGTCCCCATTACACAGTGCTTAGCTCAGATATCACTCTGCCCACTGCACTGGGGGTGGGGGGATGGGCAGGGTTAACCCTTTGTGTGTCAGCTGCAAGTGCCGGACCAGGAACCGAGTGCCAGCCCAAGGGCTGCTAGCCAGGCTGAGCCAAGAGTGTGGTACCAGGCTCAGGCCAATCAGCTCAGACACCCGCCCAGCAGAGCCACAGCCGATTTCGCTCCGTTCGGCTTAGTTAAACCGGCCCCTAATCAACACAGGCCACTGCGCAGCTCGCGCCTTCACCTGCATCAGAGTGTCTGCCGAGCCCTTTGTGTCGGTCAGACCCACCTGGGGATGGGGGCGTGCAGGGACCCTGCCCTGGCTGGCGCCCCACAAGGGCTCCAGGCGCTGGGCTCAGTCACAGCACGTCCCTGCAGGGCCTCAGTTTCCCAGGCACTCACCCTCGCTGTGTTACAGCCACCCGCCCATGATGGATAAGGCCCGGTTCCATAGCGGTGCCATGGCTTCAGCAGTGTGTGAACGGCAGGGCCTTCGGCCCCCCCCCCACCCTCTACAGCTACAGCCCCCACCCCCGGAGTTACAAACCAGGGCCCGCAGAGCGTCCCACACAGCTCTGCCCCGGAGACAGGGCGACACAGACAGCTCACCCCTCCCTTCAAACCCCACCACCTTCTCTGAGCCCACCTCAGGCAGGGCCCCACCCCCGGCTCCTGCCCCGTCCCTGCCCTCCTGGGCCCTACCCCTCTCTCAGCCTGGGGGCCAGTGTGGGTGCTTCCAGTGCCCTGCAAGAGCCTGGCGCTGTGTCGGGCACAGGGGAAATGGCCAGTTCAGGCTGCAGTTCGGACACTGAGCCGTGTCAGACGGTCCCTGCCCCAGCTAAACAGACCAGACAGACCCAGGGTCGGGGGGAGGGTTACTGGCCCCCGGGTCACACTGGGGAGCAGCAGCACAGAGAGATGTCCCTTTTGCTTCCTGTTGTTGCAAGGGTGGGGAGCCCAGGAAGGTGTCCAGGGAGCCTGTGCTGGCAGGGACTTCTCCGCTGGCCTCTCCGCCTGGCTCCAGCTCTGGCAGGCGAAGGATGGCTCCAAACAGCTGCCGCCAGTGACTCAAAGAGCTGCTCGCCAGCCAGAGGGAGAGGGGGTGAGTTTGGGCACATGGGGGGGGGCAGAGCTGAGGGCAGGGACAGGTGGCAGAGCTGTGTGGGCGCGACAAAGCCGGAATCAGGAGCTGCCTTTGTTTATTTCCTGCCGTTCCCTGTGGATCCTCTCATCCCTCCACTCAGGGCCTCTGTCCTTCCAGCCGATGGGGGGGTCTGAGGCTGGCCCCTCTGGAGGGTAGCGCTGCTGCTATGTTCCCTGGCCAGAGGGGGCGCTCCCTCCCCTGGAATCAGAGCACATTGCCTCCACTACCAAGCGTGAGGGGCCGAGCGCCAGGAGTGAGCCCACTGCCTCCCCATCACACCCATCCCTGGCCAGCCAGGGGAGCAAGGCAAGACTGGAGTCCGCCTCTGGAGGGCTGCTCTGATGCTAGGTCTGGCCGTTAGCAGCAAGGGCTCCCTGCGGAGATCCCCACCCTGATGGGTGGCTTTGCACAGCTGGCTGGCCCATTCCTGGATGGGGCAGCAGGTACTGGGCCATGGCATGGGCAGGAGGGGTATGGCTGCCTGCATGCCTGCCTCCCTATCCCCTGCTGACCCGTGAGCCAGAGTCCACCACTACCATTGCCACCTCCCTGAGGTTCACAGCAGCAGGCTGGCTCATGACTAAATGGTGCCCCAGGTGAGGAGCATCTATGGGCCCCCCCATTTGTTAAACTTTTGAAAACCTTATTTTTTATTGCATTTGTAGCCCCTTTCACGACGTTGAGGCACCATTTATATGCACGATTTACCTGGTCATATAAGATGATAAATTTGCACGCTAGGATCTGTAAAGCTGCTTTTATTCACACCACATGTAAGCAAATAAAAAAAGTTTCCTCTAAGCTTATAGAAACTTTTTCATTTCCAGACTAACTGAAACATACAGTAGAACCTCCGAGTTATGAACTGACCAGTCAACCCCACACCTCGTTTGGAACCGGAAGAACGCTATCAGGCAGAGACCAAAAAAATGGTAAATACTGTACAGGGCTGTGTTAAATGTAAAAAACCAGGGAAAGCAGCATTTCGATTCGGCACAGTAAAGTTTCAAAGCTGCGTTGTCAATGTTCAGTTGTAAAGAACCAGAAAGTTTTGATGAGACAACAACCTCCATTCCCAAGGTGTTTGCAATTCTGAGGTTCTGCTGTCTGAACATCAAGACACTGAACTGTCCACCAGTGCTGAGTGGCCCAGTAGTAACTAGGGTTATGGTAAGTGACAGCTTTAGCATGTTACTTCTTTTGAACTAAAGGACTAGAGTTAACAGTATTTCTTCGCTGTTGTTGCGTAGCTAAGGGTTGAATCACTATCTCTGACGTCTCGTTAATATGTCCTTTATTAGTCTCTACTTACACTCATTAAGTCTTAAAACACACATACACTTTCACAATTACTCACTAAAACACGGTTCACAATATCGCAGCTGGGAGCTCATGTCACTTCAGTTCGTTCTTATAGCTCACTGCCTGCCCCTTATATACCCGCAAGGGCCTGGCTGGCCACGTTCTAGGAGGGTGTGATGAAGCGGGGGGGTTTTCTTATTATTTCAGTGGTTTGCATGCAGAGGGTGTAGGACTCAGTTTCCCTGTGTGTTACTGGTTTAACGAGGTGGTGGGAGAAGGAGTTTGTTGTTAGAGAAGTCCAGTGGTGGCACTTGGGACCCCGGACAACGGCCTGGAGAATGGATTCCTCAGCGACTGGTGACCGGGAGGCCCCACTTGGAGTCACAGCCGGTTCTGGACAGTGGGGAACAAAGGAGGGATGAGAGGGGAGGCTGAGAGGAGAGGAGGCCCAGGCGGCCTGTTTACAGAAGACAAAGGACAGAGGTGGGGCTTGGGGGATGGTGATATCAGATGCCCAGCTGGAAGGAGGGGGGCTCTGGGCTGGGAGCAGAGAGCAGCCAGGGCCCACCTGGAGGCTGGCGAGACCTAGATGTGCTGTGCTGAGGGAGGCCAGGGTTTCCTGTGCTGGGTTCAGACATTCAATAAACCCTCCTGTGTTACGCTGGCTGAGAATTGCTCCGGTCTAGAGACTCGTCTGGGAGTGGGGCCCTGGGGCGTGTGAGTGCAGAGCGAGGGGACTCCGAGGGGCCCCACAGCGAGAGACAGGTGTGCTGAAGGCGCAGAGAGGTGCGGTTCCAGGATGTGAAGGGGCTTATAGCTTAACCCCTTCGAGAGAGTGGCCCCTCAGCAGGGCTGTCGCTCTGAAGGGACTGTATGGAGCCGACAGAGGGCACGAGGCCTGGGGCTCCGTGACAGGGGTCAAGGAAAATGTCATTCTCAGAAAGTCTGGCAGGTTCGACAAGATTCTTCAAAGGTCCAGAACGTGCTGGGAGGTAAATGAAAAATGAACCCAGCTACGGACGAACCCAGCTATCTGCAACATGTTCTAGTTTTCCTTTTGTCGTGAACAGCAAAACCAACCCCCCGCGCCCGGCACCCCCAGCCCAGCTCCCCCTACGCCCAGCACCCCAGGCAGCCACCTGAGTCACCTGCCCCTAACTTCGGCCGCACACCCCGGGCTGCAGAGAGGAGCAGGGACCGGGCACTGGCAGGGTCTGGCATGGAAATGGGCTGGGAGCGAGCCGCACTGCCCCCTGCTGGCAGGAACAGGCCAGGCTCCGCTGCCAGGCAGGAATGTGGCAGCTGCTGAGGGCTGTGTGCTGTGACCCCGCTCTCTATGCCAGGTATGTGGGAGGAATCTCGCACCGAGCTGGCCAAGCGGCACATGCAGCAGCCAGCTACCCCACAGCCAGCTCCACTCCGGGAACAGCGGGCAGCAGCAGGCCTGCAGAGCCAAGTCACTTGCTCCAGCAGCTCCGACCCCAGCCCTGCCAGAGGGGAGAATCGCTGCTGGCAGTACAGAGCCTATGACACAGAGCTGACCCTCCACCCCCGTAAGCAGCCCTGTGTGGATGCACACACCCACACCAGCCAGTGCCTGTAGCTCTCCTGGGGCACAGTCGCTACATTAACCACCTCATGCGTTCACGCTGAGCATGGCTGTGCTGCGGCTCCCCTGTGGGGTGCAGGAAGGGCTGGTGGCGTCGAGCTAGGTGTCACGGAGTCACCGGGCGATGCTGTGGAACTGCTCCCCACAAAGCCAGTCAGGACTTTGGGGAGCCTCCTCTCCCTTGGAGCAGACTTGTTCAGAGCAAGAAGCTCACACATCTTCATCTCCTGGGTCTCTCCTTGGAGCATTCAGCATCCTCTGCCCCTCCGTGCGCTTCCCACAGCGAGCCCGCCTCAGTGGGGTCCTGGGGAAGCCACAGGGTCCTGCACCCCCACTTTGCAGTCAGACGTGACTCTCAGCCAGCCAGTAAAACAGAGGTTTATTTGATGACAGGAACATGGTCTAAAACAGAGATTGTAGATACAGCGAACCGGACCCCTCGGCCGGGTCCATTCTGGGGGGGCAGTGAGCCAGACCCCCACGTCTGCACTTCACTCCTCGACCCCAGTCAGCTCCAGACTAACAACCCACTCCAGCCCCTCCTCTCTGCTCAGCTCCTTTCCCGGGCCAGGAGGTCACCTGATCTCTTTGTCTCCAACACCTTCAGCTGGCACCTTTGCAGAGGAGGGGCCCAGGCCATCAGCTGCTAGGAGACAGAGGGTCAGACATTTAGGTGCACTGGTCCTTGCTCTGCCAGATACTTAAGAACTGCCTAGGGGACACTGAGGCACCAACACAGTACTCAGAGAAAACATTAAGAACATTCCTAGTTCATCACACCAGGCATGAGGGAGAATGGCATGGAGGGAAGCGGGCAGCGCTGAGTTCTGGGGCTTGCTGCTGCAGTGCACCTATGGCTGCCCATGCACACAGCTGCCATTGCACACTGGGCACACTCACCCTCACCTGCCATTGCACACTGGGCATGCTCACCATCACCCACCATTGCAAGGTCACCATCATCCACCATTGCATGCTGGGCATGCTCACCCCCACCCACCATTGCACACTGGGCATGCTAACCCTCATACACATTGCACACACACCCCCACCCACCATTGAACGCTGGGCACACTCACCCCCACCCGCCATTGCACATTGGCCATTCCCCCCCCCCCCCCCGCACACTGGGTTTTGCTCATACCCACACACGCTACCTACAGCTCATGAGCCAGAATGAATGAGCCTGAGAGCTCCCGCTCACCTGGCCAGTTCCCTCCCCCTCCCCCCCGACACATTCCTGGGGCAGTCCCCCTCCCACACCCTGTTCCCGGGGCAGTGCCCCTTGTGTGCTGAACACAGACAGCAGAAGCCCCATTCTCAGCCAGCTGGCCAAGCAGAGGGGACCCCTCCATGCATTGCCCTGAGCCCCAGACCCTGTCAGCACAGACTATCCCAGGTTCTACCCCTCTGGGCAGGGCCACCCTTCCGTGGGCTGCTTGGTGGCAGTGCCCTTCCTTTGCCTGCTCTCCAGAATGCCGAGTCGCTGCACAGGTGCCAGGACCATCTGTCCTCTCACAGGGTGCTGGAAAGCATCCAAGGCAGGCGCAGTGGCACCAGCAGCAGGCTGAGTCAGCACAGGCAGACAGTCTGCTGCACAGGGCTGCCGGGGAGGGGGGGACGCTATTGCTCCAGCCCGGGTCCCCTCCACACCAAGGGGTTTCATTGCCCCATCCCTGCAGGCAGCTGGACCAGTCCATCCCACAGCCCCACTGCCATTTACATCTTGCATTTGAGGCTGAGACCGGACACCTACAGCCTTCTCCTTGCAGTCTTCTGGCAGCCCTGGGGTGCTGCTGAGTAGTGAGCACCCACTGGGCATGGCGCCCTCTTGCAGCTGCAGCCTGGCAGGATGGCACGTCTTACTGTAGCACGAACAGCTCAGACATTAACACTCATGGAGAAATCCCTGCTGCTTTTGGCAAGGGGCTTCAATGCCCCCCTCTGCCAGGGCCGTACCCACCTGTTGTGTAAGGGCCGCAAGGGCTTCGCCACCCAGGAGCAGCCCTATTGGGGGGAGGGCACTAAGGGAACCCACCGGAATCAACCTGGAGGTGTCTAATTGCACCCCTTCCCTTGGCCCGCGGAGAAGTGGAGCACAGAGCGGCTGTGTGACGAACTGGGAATGTTCTTAATGTTTTCTCTGAGTACTGTGTTGGTGCCTCAGTGTCCCCTAGGCAGTTCTTAAGTATCTGCCAGAGCAAAGGGCCAGTGCACCTAAATGCCTGACACTCTGTCTCCTAGCAACTGATGGCCTGGGCCCCTCCTCTGCAAAGGTGCCAGCTGAAGGTGTTGGAGACAAAGGGATCAGGTGACCTCCTGTCCCGGGAAAGGAACTGAGCAGAGGAGGAGGGGCTGGAGGGGTTGTTAGTCTGGAGCTGGCTGGGGTCAAGGAGTGAAGTGCAGACATGGAGGTCTGGCTCACTGCCCCCAAGAATGGACCCAGCCGAGGGGTCCGGTTCACTGTATCTACAAGCTCTGTTTTTAGACCCTGTTCCTGTCATCGAATAAACCTCTGTTTTATTGGCTGGCTGAGAGTCACATCTGACTGCAAAGTGGGGGTGCAGGACCCGGTGGCTTCCCCAGGACCCCGCTGGGGTGGACTCGCTGTGGGAAGTGCACGGAGGGGCAGAGGATGCTGAATGCTCCAAGGAGAGACCCAGGAGGTGAAGCCATGTGAGCTTCTTGCCCTGGACAAGTCTGCTCCAAAGGAGAGGAGGCTCCCCCAAGTCCTGCCTGGCTTGGTGGGGAGCAGTTCCAGAGCATTGCCCAGTGACTCCATGACAGGCTGACCCTAGGCCCACGGCCTGACTTGGCCAACAAGGGGTGCTCACTTGTCCCCGCACATACTAGAAGTGGGGGGAGTTTTGCTAATTGTCTGGCAGCAGAACCAGGCAAGCCCAGGGGCTGGGAGAGATGCTCAGGGTCGGCAGCAAAGCGCTCACGGGGCAGAAGCCCAGCACACCCCCCCACCCCACAGGGCCTGCCTGGTGGAGCAGTGGTGGCTGCACGGGCCAAGACTCCCTTCTGTCCATGGGGATGAAGTGACACCGGCCTGTCCCTGAACAACAGTAGCTCTCAGCTGCAGACCAGAGCGTGGGGCGCCAGGCAAGCTTGTCCTGCTGCTGCCCAGGCTGAACCTGCTCTGGGCTGGGGCAGAGCAAGGCAATTTGCGGTGTGAGTATTGCATGATGGGGCCCCATGGCTTCAATCAGTGGCAGAGCATCCCTCAGGCCTGGGCAGCAGCATGGGCACCTTTCACCCCCTGAGGTACAGCAGCAGGGGTGCTATCCCCTCCGGAGCTGCAGGGGCAAGTCACATCTGAGAGCTATTGTTTCAGGCTCTCTGCAGACTCAGGCAGACATCTCTGCATCTGTCACACACGTTTTCAAGCTTTCCTTTGTAGCTATCAGGAACAGAAACACACAAACTGAAAGCCTGTGTTCTGTAATCGCATGACTCCCGGAACTGGGCTCCAAGCCATGGGGCTAGCCTAGGCCTGCATCCAGCCCAGGATCTCTAGCCAGGGCACAGTGCTTGGGGCTCTCAATGCAGCTCCGGCATCGGCCTTACATTCACTTTTAATAGTTCAGAGCAGGAGCCAGAGCCAGAGCCGGGTCACAGCCACCATTCCTGTCCCAAGTGAGTCAGAACCAGCCCTGGGACTGAGTGGCCACCCTTCTGGAGCCGGGATCAGAACTTGGACCAGCTTGCAGCTGTCCCACTGGTGCTGAACCAGCAGCCCTTGTGAAGAGCATCCCGGTGCCAGCTGCTTATTGCAACGCCACAGCCCAGCCCGGATCCAAGTGACCCAGCCCAACGAGCCTCATGCTTCCAGACAAGCTCTCCCATTACCCATCCCTGGCCCCTTTCCCCATTGGACTGAGAGATGTGAATCTCCTGGAGTAAGAATGCTCCTGGCACTGCCCTCCCTGCCCTGTGCCCACACAGCTCTGCCACGTCTGCAGCCCAGGCCCAGCCGCCCAACAGCTCTTCTGAGGCCTCCATCTGAGCTCCCCTCCCCGGGGCCATGGGAGGTGCACCTCAGACCCTCGGGCACAGAGTTCCCAGCAGTGGCTGATCTCAGCAGAGCCCTTGGCCAACAGTTTATGTCTTTCCCTCTGATCCCCACCCTGCAGCAGAGCCAGGAGGGGAAGAGCAGCAGGGAGGCTGCAGACGAGGAAGGAAGGGGGCTGAGCACAACATGAATGGGGAAGCCAAAGTTGCCCAGTGTCATGCTGGTGGCCCCACAGCCCTGAGCAGCGTGTGGCTTTCAGTGCCAGGGCGCCCAGACCCCCCTTGTGCTGCTGGATGAGGGAATCCTGCCAACCTGAACCTTCCCGCTCAGGGCAGCTTGTCGCTCCCAGGAACCACTGGGGCTGCAGAGGTGCTGAGCTGGCCGCAGGGCCTCCAGGCTGCCCACGAGCCGGGCCGCCAGGCTGCCCACGAGCAGGGCCTCCAGGCTGCCCATGAGCAGGGCCGCTCTCTCCAGGCCTGCCCGGGCTCCGAGCCCTGGCTAGGGAGAGGGCTGTTGCTCTGGCTGTGTCAGAAGCGACTAAAGTTAGATACTTTTAAATCAGCAGAGCCAGATAAATTGCATCCCAGAGCTGTAAAAGAGCTGGCCGAGGAGCTCGTTTTTCAGTAAGTCTTGCAGCCCTGGGGATGTTCCAGAAGATGGGAAGAAAGCTAATGTTGGGCCAATTTTTAAAAGGGTAAATGGGATGACCTAGGTAATGATAGGCCTGTCAGCCCAACATTGATCCAGGGCAAGATATTGGAGTGGCTGATACGGAACTCATAGACTCAAAGGGCAGAAGGGACCATTATGATCATCTAGTCTGACCCCCTGCACAAAGCAGGCCACAGAATCCTACCAATCCACTTCTATAACAAACTCCTAACCTATGTCTGAGTTATTGAAGTCCTCAACTTGTGATTTAAAGACTTCAAGCTGCAGAGAATCCACCAGCAAGTGACCCGTGCCCCACGCTGCAGAGGAAGGCGAAAAACCTCCAGGGCCTCTGCCAATCTGCCCCGGAGGAAAATTCCTTCCCGACCCCAAATATGGCGATCAGCTAAACCCTGAGCATGTGGGCAAGAGTCACCAGCCAGCACCCAGGAATGAATTCTCTGCAGTAACTCAGATCCCATCCCATATAACATCCCATCACAGACCACTGGGCATACTTACCTGCTGATAATCAAAGATCAATTGCCAAAATTAATTGCCAAAATTAGACTATCCCATCATACCATCCCTTCCATAAACTTATCAAGCTTAGTCTTAAAGCCAGATGTCTTTTGCCCCCACTACTCCCCTTGGAAGGCTGTTCTAGAACTTCACTCCTCTAATGGTTAGAAACCTTCACCTAATTTCGAGTCTAAACTTCCTAGTGTCCAGTTTATACCCATTTGTTCTTGTGTCCCCATTGGTACTAAGCTTAAATAATTCCTCTCCCTCCCAAATATTAATCCCTCTGATATATTTATAAAGAGCAAGCATATCCCCCCTCAATCTTCTTTTGGTTAGGCTAAACAAGCCAAGCTCTTTGAGTCTCCTTTCATAGGACAGGTTTTCCATTCCTCGGATCATCCTAGTAGCCCCTCTCTGAACCTGTTCCAGTTTGAATTCATCCTTCTTGAACATGGGAAACCAGAACTGCACACATCTCACCAGTGCCTTATATAACGGTACTAACACCTCCTTCTCTTTGCTGGAAATACCTCGCCTGATGCATCCTAAAACTGCATTAATTAATAATCAATTAATAGAGAATTAAAGGAGGGTAATGTAATAAATTGCACTCAACAACAGTTTATGGAAAATAGATTCCTCTCAAACGAGCTCAGGTTTTTTTGATGGGATTACACGTTTAAATGAGAAGTAATGGTATTGACTTAATATATGTTGACTTGGTACCACACAACATTTGGATTAGAAAAAGTCTAAAATGTTATAAAATGAACCTGGCACATATTAAATGGATTAAAAACTGGCCACTTGACAGTCTCAAAATGTAACTGTAAATAGGGACTCGTCCTTGAGCAGGGTCATTTCCAGCGCAATCCTGAAGGGATCTGTTCTTGGCCCTATAACATTTAACATTGTTATCCGTGATCTGGAATAAAACATAAAATCGTCCCTGCTAAAGTCTGCAGGTGACAGAAACATGGGCGGAGTGGTAAATAGTGAAGCAGACAGGTCACTGATTCAGAGCCGTCTTGATCGCTTGGTAAACTGGGAACAAGCAGGGCTGGCTCCAGGCACCAGTGGAGGAAGCACGTGCCTGGGGCGGCACACGCTAAGGGGCCACACAGTGCCGGCGTTTTGGTATTTTTTGTTGCTTGGGGTGGCAAAAATGGTAGAGCCGGCCCTGGGAGCAAGCAAACCCTATGCTGCTAAGTGTAAATGTACATATCTAGGAACAAAAATGTAGGCCACACTTGCAGGATGTGCAATTCTATCCGTGGAAGCAGTGACCCTGAAAAAGATTGGAGGGTCATAGTGGATAATGAGCTGAACAGGAACTGCCAGTGCGATGCTTTGGCCAAAAGAACTATTGCAATCCTGGGATGCATAAAGAGAGGAATGTGGAGTAGGAGTAGAGAGGTGATGCGACCCATTTGGCACTGCTGTGACGGCTGCTGGAATCCCATGTCCAGTTCTGGTGCTCACATTTCAAGAAGGACGTTGATAAATTGGAGAGGGGCCAGAGAAGACCCAGGAGAATGATGAAAGGATTAGAAAACCTGCCCTAGAGAGATGGGCTCAGTTGATTTAGCATAACAAAGGGAAGGTCGAAGGGGTGAGTGATCGGTGTATTGGTATCTACACGGGGACAAATATTGAGTAATGGGCTCTTCCCTCTAGCAGAGGAAGGTCTAACACGAGCCAGCTCTTGGGAGTTGAAGCTAGAGAAATTCAGATTAGACGTAAGGTATATTTTTAACTATGAGAGTAATTAAGCACTGGAACAGTTTCCCAAGAGTTGAGGTGGATTCTCTGTCCCTGCCAATGTTTAAATCAAGAGTGGGTGTTTTTCTGAGTTCTGCTCTGGGGATTATTTGGGGTAGGTCTCTGGCCTGTCTGTCCAGCAGCTCAGACTGGATGATTCACAGATTATGCTCTCAGCAATGGTCCTTTCTGGCCTTGGAATCTCTGAGTCAGCGCGCGGGAGCCAGGCTCCAGGAGCTGAAGCAGCTGCCAAGTGTGGCCGAACAGTGCAGGCGAGGCAGTGGCCGTGAGGCCTTTTCAAAAGGCAAGAGCAGGACACCTGCAGGAGCCTCACCCCCTTCCATGGACTTGTCCCTGCTCTGCCTTTTCCCCCCAGGTCCCTGCCCATTGGCCAGGCCAGAAGCTGGAGCTGGGCTGGGATAAGAGCTGCCCAGGGAGCCCAGGATGCTGTGGGGAGCCCCAGACTCTCCCCCTGCCCTGGGTGGGTGGCTGAGGGCCCAAGAGCAGCCCCCGGCCCGTGTCCCCACCCTCTGAGGTGCACCAGCCAGGGCAGCTGGAGGGTCTGGGGCTCCCCCAAGTAGCCTGGGCAGCTCTTACCGCAGCCTGGCTCTGGCCTGGCTGGGGTGGGGCCTTGGGGAGGAGAGGAGGAGCAGGGGCTGGGCCTCCTGGTGAGGGGGGGCTTAGGCCCCCCTCAGGCCCCCTCCCAAGGGGAAGAGGCTGGTGTCACTCCTGCACCTCGGGCAGGCACGGAGCGGCGCCACAGGGAATCCAGGAGAAAGGCTGTCCTGGAGTCATTCAGCCTGAGACCGGGACTCGAACTCTGCACGTTGGGACTGTCCCGCCCACTCGGGAAGGGTGGACACCCTAAGCACGCAGCACCCGGGATGCTATTGTCAGACCAAGCCCAGCTCCAGCCTCACTGTGTAAAAACAGGAGCCACCCCAGAGGAGATTACAGGTGCCTCTCTGGTCTGATGCCCATGAGACTGAGATATGGGTCCAGCCCCTCGGGTACCTGGCACTCGCCAAAGCAACACAGACCCCCTTGGTGCCTGCCCCCCCAAGCGCACAGCCCGACTGCTCACACACAAGCAGCATCGGAGGACAGCACCAGGCACACGCAAGGGGGGCGGGGACAGTGAGTGAAGAGAATCTGGCCCTGCTGCAGCAGCTCTGCCTGTCCTCTACCCAGCCACAAATCCTGTCCCCAACCCCCAAATCATCCCCTCCCCCCAGCCTGCACATAGCCCCCCACCTGTTCAGCCCCCACCTTCCCTCTGCTCCTCCTAGAGTTCCTCACTGCTCCCCAGGCGTGGGGTCCCCTCTCCCCCTTCCAGGCTGGGGAGAGCAGCTCCGTGGGCTCTTTATCCCCCTCTGTCCCTGCCCACGTGGGTGCTGGGTGTGAGGTGGCCTGTTCCAGCTGCTGGGGTTACAGAGGCGCAGCGATGCCCTGGCCATGCACCCACTGCATGGAAGGGTGGTGACGCACAACCCACCCTCCCAGAAGAGGGTCCCCTACACAGGGGAGATCCCCAGGAGCCAGGTAAGCTGGCGTCAGAGCAGCCATGCACCAGCAGTGCAATAGGAGGCCCCCTCAAATACTGCCCCCTCCTCACGCCACGGCAAACACAAAGTGGCCAAGACCTCACCTGTGCAGACAACTTCCTGACCCTTAGACCATCATGGGGCATGACCCTGAGTGAGGGTCTGACACAGCTATTTTTAGCACACTCCATCTCCGTGGGTGGTCTAGACGTGCCCTTGGAGGTCGCTTGCGCATGTCCTGACGCAGGCAGCCGGGCACAATGGGAGGCAGCAGGAGCAGCAGGGTTGGTGAATGAGGCAGCGAGCTGCCAGGGGGTTACAACGAAGGAGAGCCCAAAGCAGCGACTGGCAAGACGGGGGCAGAGAAACAGAGCAAAACAGCCACAGAGCCATATGGTTAGAAAGGACCCCAGGGCCATCTGGTTTAGCCCCCTGCCAAGATGCAGGACTTAGAGCAGGTTAGACAAACACCTGCCAGGGATGATCTAGATAATTAGTCCTCCCATGAGGGCAGGGGACTGGACTAGACGACCTCTCGAGTCCCTTCCAGTCCTGTGATTTAGATTTGTTGTGTCTAAACCATCCCAGGCAGATGGCTCCAGCCTCCTTTGGAAAACCTCCAGCAAAGGAGCTTCCATGACCTCCTGAAGCATCTGTTCCATTGTCCTACTGTTCTTACAGGGAGGAAGTTCCTCCTGAGGTTTAATCTAAATCTGCTCTGCTGTAGTTTGGTCCTGTCCTCCATGGCAAGAGAGAACAACTTTTCTCCAGCTTTTTTATGGGAGCCTTTCAAGTATTTGAAGTCCAGTATCATGTCCCCTCTTAATCTCCTCTTTTCTAAACTAAACATTCCCTGTTCCTTCAGCCTGTGCTCACATGGCTTGTGTTCCATCCCTGTGATCATCTTTGTTGCTTGCCTCTGGGTTCTGTCCAGTTTCTCTATCTCCTTTCTGTACAGCGATGACCAAAACTGGGCACAGTTCTCCAGCTGAGGCCTAACCAGCGCCAAGTAGAGTGGTACTAGCACCTCCCGTGACTTGCGTGCTCTGCCTCTGTTACTGCAACCCAAAATTGCATTCGCTTTTTTTTTTGCAACAGCATCACAGTGTTAACTCATGTTGAGGTTGTGATCCACCACAACACCCAGTGCCTTCTCAGCAGTGCTGCTGCAAGCCAGTTATCCCTCGTTTTGTACTGGTATATTTGCCTTTTCTTCCCTAAATGCAGCACTTCACATTTGTTCTCGTTGAACTGTTTTGTTTGTTTGTTTTCTATTGGCCAGCTCTCCAATTTATCAAGATCATCTTCCGCACGGCGATGGCGATGGGAGGGATGCAACGGGCTGGCGAGCTCTTGGTGCTCCTGTCTCTTTGGGGCCTGCAGCAGGTGGTGCTACAAGTATCTTGGGAAACAGAGGCCCAAGTGAACAGAACAACATCTGGACCCCCTGTCACAGACTCACAGCTCGTTCCCATTCGTGGCCCCGTGCAGTCCGTGGGGGGTGCCCGTCCTGGGGATCCACTCTCTCTCGGGGTCAGGCCCCTCCATCTCCTGCAGCCGCAACTCTGAGCCTTAGCACATCTGTCTCTCACCGGGGGGCCCCTCCGGGAGTCCCCTCGCTCTGGACCCCTGGGGCCTCCCCACCCCCGAAGGGGTTGATGCAACCCTATTCTCTAGACCGGAGTGACTCTCAGCCAGCATAAAACAGGAGGGGTTATTGAGCATCTGACCTCAGCACAGGAAACTCTCAGGGCCTCAGGCCTGGCCTCCCTCAGCACAGCCTATCTCGGTCCCCCTGCATCCAGGTGGGCTCTGCCTGCTCCACCTCTCCAGCCCTGAGCCCCCTGCTTCCCAGCTGGGCCTCCAATATCCTGGCCCCAAGCCCCCTCTGTCCATTGTCTTCTCTCCAGGTAAACAGGGTCGTAAACAGGATGGCCTGGGTCTCCTCTCAGCCCTCCTCTGGCCCCTCTGGCTGGAACTGGCTGGTCAGGTCACCGGGGTCCTCTCTTCGCAGGCCATTGTCCAGGTCACCAGTCGCTGGGGTCTCCAGCCTCCAGGCCATCGGCCGGGGTCCCGAGTTCCCTCTCCAGTCCTCTGTACCAACAAACTCCCTCTTCCCTCACCTCATTAAACCAATAACAGCTGGGGACACTGAGTCCCACCCCCTGTGCATGCAACCCCCTGGAAAACACAGAAACCCCAAGAAACCCCCCCCCACTTCGTCACCTCCCCAGTCACAACATCTGAGCGAGGTGCAGCAGCACCAGGCTACAAAGGCTGATGAGAAGCAAAGACCCCAGAGATCTGCCTTGAATATCAGCCCTGTCACCTGCTCAGCTGAGGCAAGATCCTCAGCTCTCTCCCTGCTAAAGGGGTGACCTGCCTGGGCAGCTGTGGGGTTTCATTCATTCCTAGTTGCAAAGTGCTAGCTGATCCTCGAACGGAAGGCACTATGCCGACTGTGCCCAGCTTTACCGTCTGCTCGCCAGGGGCCCTTAATACCAACCGAGTCTATAAAACAAAGAAAGGCCCCTAGTACCGCACAGCACCAGCCACAGACCAGCGCCAACCTGCACCCCCATCACCCGGAGCAACCCCACAGCTGCCCTGCCGGGGGCTATGCCTGTGAGCGGGCAGCAGGTGGCAGCATTGCACTGGCAAACCAGGCCTGGCCTGGCATGCGACTGACCTGGGCTGGTGCCACTCAGCCCCCAGCAAGGTCCCCCGGGCGCTGCCCTCTGGGAGCGGGGGGGGCAGCAGCGTGTCCCGCTCCTGGCGGGTAAGCACGGACCTCACACCCAGCTTGGCCGCCCAGGCGGCTGTGGGTCCGCCCTGCTCATCTCCAGGGCCCATCACCGAGCCCAGCGGACGTGCAGAGCTGGCGAGCTGCACCCCACGGCTCTGCTCTTGGGTCATAGGCTGATCCAAGAGGAGTCGCGCCCCATAACCCTCATCGGAGCCTCTGGGAGCTGCCAGCCCTCATGGGTTAGCACACGAGCGGCGCTGGGCACTTCAGCTGTTAGACCTGGGTTGGGGGGCTGGTGCCTGACTACCTAGAGGGGCCCGGGTGCAGCCTTCACTGCCGCCCCTGCTCCGTTGCCCTCAGGTGTTGGAGAGCTCAGCACGGCTGCACAGCATGCAGCTCTCTGAGTCCTGCTCCGGGCCATCCAGGGCCCAACACTGCAAGCAGCTAAAGCCAGGATCCGCCCTCTCCGCGTGGATCTGCTTTCCCCTGCCTGCGGGCCAGTGGCTTAGCGACTTAGGGCCTGTCGACGCCGGAGCGAAGGACCCGCTGCACGGCTGCGGCTGGCTCGGCTCAGCTGAGTCGGGCTTGCAGGGCTGTCACACTGCTGTGCAGACTGGGCTCCGGGCCCCTCCTGCCTCACGGGGTCCCAGAACTCAGACTCCAGCCGGAATAGCTCCACAGGCCCTTCCATTGCTATTCACCCTGAGTGGGGCTTTACTCCGAGTGACACCAGAGGGGACTGGGGCGCAGGGCACTCCGCGGTGCAGAACTGGCCTGCTCGTCGGCCCTCCTAGCTGGTGATCTGCTGGCACCGAGGTGCCCAGAAGCGAACGTGACTATTCCCTGCACAGCGACGCCGGAACAGGAGCTGCTGTGGGCGGGGTGGCGGGTGCTGCACTAGCTGCCCCAGGAGCAGTTCTAGTCACTCTCCCAATGCCAGTGAGCCAGAGAAATGCCTCCCCCACGACGTTCCTCACACCTTCTCTGCCCAACGGGGAGCCTGGGCTGTGGGGTAAGCTGAGCAGCACCCACCCCACTGTGTTAACTTCTGGAGAGTTGAAGAGGAATTGCTTCCTCTGGGCCTTAAATAACACACACAACTGTGCCCAATCTTTCCACGTAGGCAGAGTACTCAAAACCAGCCATGGCCAGAGCTCAGCCGGGAACCGCAGTGGTGTCAGGGACCAGGACGTGGGCAGTCCTGCCCAGTGGCTGTGCCTCCCCTCTCCCAGAGGTGTCTGCTCTGCGCATTGGGTTAAGTGATTCCTGTGTGCCGCTCCTTGTGGGATCTGCAAGGCCTGTTCCAAGTGAGGGATTTAGCTGCCTTTGACCCCCGCCCAGCCCCCACCCCAGTGCAAACGATGACAGATGGGCGAAGGCGGAGAGAATTAGACCCAGTTCATATGCTTCTTTAGTAAAGCTGTGTGTGATGCTTCTCAATGGAATGTTCCAGAAATGCAAGACTACTTTGAGTATAATTAACATTAGCTAAGTACAGGAATCCAGGAAGGAGCATGGTGTAACAGCTAGAGCAAGGGGGCCTGGGAGTCAGGACTCCTGGCTCAGCCACCAACTTGCAATGCTTAGGTAAACCACTGAACCTCTTTGCCTCAGTTTGCTTATTTGTGTAATGGAAACCATACCCATCTCACCAGGGAGATGTGAGGCACGTTTGGAGAGCCATGGGCAAAAGGCGCTATGGAGGTGCCAAAATGTTATTTATCCACCACTGCACAGCAGCCACCTCTGGGGTGAAAGAGGGCAGCTGTTGAAGAACACACAGCAACCACAAAGTGGGATAGGATAGGACAGGAAGTGTCAGGACAGCCTGCACGCACCCATCAGTTACCAACTTGCAGTCCGGAGACATGCAGTGGGGTCTGGTTGAGCTGGGTGAGGGCACTAGCGAGTCAGGGGCACGTCCCAGGTTACTGGCAGGAGACAAGTAGCCCAGATAGGAACAAACCAGGACCAGACACTGCTGGAGTCTGTGGCCCACAGTAGAGCAAGATCAGAAGCAAGCAGCCAGCTCCCTGGTTTATATACCAGCATGGGCCAATCAATGGACTACAGAGGGCTGCCACTCAGGCCCCACTGGGTGGTACTTCCTGCAGTGCCTGGGGCCAATCAATGGGCTGTGGGGGGCTGCCACTCAGGTTCCACTGGGCGGTACTTCCTGCAGTGCCTGGGGCCAATCAATGGGCTGTGGGAGGGGGTTGCCACTCAGACCCCAGTGGGTGGTACTTCCTGCAGTGCCTGGGGCCAATCAATGGGCTGGGGGGGGTGTTGCCACTCAGACCCCACTGGGCGGTACTTCCTGCAGTGTCTAGGTCTGCTGGGTCTCCCAGCACAGCAGGCACCTTGTGTGACCCTTTGAATGGCAGTGTGGTAGCTGTGAGGGCCTGGAACCCCCATGGTCCCAAGTTCTGGTCCTGCAGCCTCCTGCACCATGTGCAGAAGATGGTTGTCTCCAGTTGAAATACTAGAAGGGGGCAGGCTGGAATGCCAGGGTTAATACCCCCTGCTTGGGGGAAAAGCCCTGGGATCTTTACTACTCCTGTTCCCCACCTTAGCCAAGAGGGCAGTCCAGCCTCTGCTGGGCCAGGGGTTCAGTTTCTTGGTTCTTCCCATGCACATCCTGGCCTGACTCTGTCTTGCTTCCCAGGCTGTGTGGCTTCAGTGGCTGCTCAGCACTCCACCCAGGCATGGAGGAATTCATTCATAAATGCTTGGCACATGCTTTGAGATCCTCAGACAAGCACTGCTTTAGAAGGGTATCCCCCAGGGTAGAGACAGGCACAAGCTTTAGGAGCAGGGTTGGGCCTGATTTTGGCCTGGGAAGTCGACGGCGCCACAGCCCTGATATTACAGAAATAGCATATATGCAGAAGCATGGGCCGCACAGATCGATGCCTGAGTGGGGCCCTAAGAAGCAATTGCCCTTGGTGTGTCTGGTGCTGAAAGGTGCAAATGCCCTTCCCCGGGGTCAGAGTGAAACTCACCCAGCCTCTGAAATGCAGGGAGGATTCTGGGCTGGGGAGCGGATGGAGGGGTAATTACTGCTGCAAACTCCACCCCTATGTGTGTGGGTGATGGCTCAGGGCCTGCACAAAGGCAGTGCGTAGCATTTAAAGGCCATCGGTTGCTTCTCCGCTGCCCAGAATCTCTGCTCCGCTGTCACAAGCCATGTTGTTAAAAGAAGCCGCTGAGCCGTGGAGAGTGGCTAGTGGCAATGCCAGCTTGTCAGCCCACATCTGCCCATCTCATGCGATGTGAAACCAAACCCAACCCTGGCATCTGTCTAGCTGGGGCAGATGGGCTGCGACAGTGCCAGTGCCCGGAGAGCCTGACTGGCAGAGAGACAGTCGCTGCCGCTCTGCAATCCCCAGCGGAGTTTGGGGTTGGACTCACGGCTCAGAACCCACGGTGGGGAGGGGGCGTCAAGGCAGCTCTAAGCCACCTTCATGCTCACCCGATTCTGAGGCCGCTCAGCTCCTGGCGCAGGTCAGAGCCGTCCCAGGAGGTTTTCCTTTATCCCTGGAGCTGGGAGCCTGTCCGCTGGCCTCCTGGTGCTGTCTCTAGGTCCCAGCCTGGACGGGCAGGGTTTGGCACTTGGGCTCTGCATGGATGAGTTTGGGGATGGCCCTTGGCTGGGGTCCCAGCAGCTCACTCTGGCCAGGGAGTGCTGAGGCTGGAGGATGGGCACCTCCGTTCCTGTCTGGGGGAGGCGCTGGCTCCCCTTCACTCCCCACTCCCTCACATGGCTCTGATGCATGGTGGAGAGGGTGGAAGGTCCCGGCAGGGCGTGGTGCTGGTCTGGACAGGGAATCCCCTCCGATTGTGTGCCGTGGCCTGGGAAGGCAGGGCTTGGCTGCTGGGAAGCCAGAAAGTGAGTGAGAGGTGAGGGCCATGGCTGGGTCCCTGAGGTTCCTCGCTCCCTGGTGGGTCAGGTCCTTGGCACTAACACACTGCAAAGTGGGGGGCTGTGCTCCTGCCTGGGGCCTGCAGCCAGACGCCCGCCTCCTGGCCAGAGCGTTATAGGTGGGGAATGAGGTGAGCAGAGCAAACTTGTCCCAGGCACGTCGGGCACCCAGGCGGACTCACCCCACCCCTCACTCTGACTTTAGGCCTTGCATGTTCCCTCTCCCAAGCCGACCCGCCAGGCCCCTGCCCCTTCTTAGAACCGTGAGACCCCTGTTCCCTCCCCAAAGGCACGTGCACATCCCTGCCCACTCACGGGGTTTGTTCCAGCTCTCAGCAAGGTGTCTCTTTCCGTAGCTTGTGCACTCTCTGGAGCGGGGGCAGGGACTCTGAGCTGCCCGCACAGCCCCATGTCCCTCTATGGAGCGCTGTGCACAATCAATGATGCAGCCAGACTCCAGCAGAAGCAGGGTTAATATGAGACACCGGGACAATGTCTGTCCCAGCTGCTTTTCCCAGCGTCAGCCCCACCCTGGCTGAGCAGCGCCCCCTCCTCGTTGCACTGACACTGCTGACACATTGGGGCTGTCTCCTGCTCCCCGGGCCGGGTGGTACCATGCCCAGGGCTCTGGGTCTATGGCAGGGGGATCTCAGAAGAGCAGGGTGATGGGGTGGTGCTGAAGGGTGCCAGAGAGCCCAGACGCTCTCTCATGGGGTGGGGCAGGGCCGGTACCGGCCAGGGTCAGGACAGAGGATAATTGTGCCTGCAGCACTAGCCTTACCCGCCATCGGTGCCTTGCCCTGGTGCTTGTGGAGCTTGTCATGCTGGAGAGGGTGAGGCCTGCCCACCTGTCTGTCTGCATCTATCTGTCTCTCCCTCGCTCTGATGCCCTTGATGCATGTCAAGGCAGCCACTGATTTTTCTGGCAGCGGATGGAAGTGTTTCCACTTCACTGCATCACCCCACTGCCCGCCTGCAGCCGGCACAGCCCCCCTACCCACAGGCCCCTCCAAAGCAGGCCTCTTGAATAGCTGGCTCCTGCCTGACCCTAATGTGCTGTGGCAGGAGGGGGCAGCCGAGCAGATGTTCCCTGCCACTGGCATCATGGGACTTGGGCGAAAAGGGGTGGGCTGGGCTTGTTTGCAGGGGGTTAGATATGTGGGAGAAAGATATCAAATCAGATCATCTGCGACAACGTGACCGACACAGGTCACACGCAAGGCTCTGCTGAACAAAGCACGTATTCTCTGGCCTGGGCGCCGGCTTGTGCGTCCGAGCCACCCCTGGTGTCTCTGGATGTCCCCCCGTCTCGGCATCTCTCTCACACACACACAGAGCTGGCCACCTACTTGCCCCTGTCCTGGCACCAGCATTAACCTGACCAGGCCTGAGCAGTGGATTCCACCTCACCACCCTCTGGGAGGCAGGGCAGGGCTCGGACAGACGGGACCCACGGCACAGACACTAAAGGACTTGCACATGTGGAGCTATGGCAGGGGGAGGAATTGATACTAGGGCTCCTGGGTCCCAATCTAGAGCCCTACCCACTAGCTCGCCCTTCCTCACAGGAGGCCTCTCACCCCCTTCCCCCAGCGCTGGCTACGGGGTTTGACACCTGTTCTGGAACCAAAGGGCTCTGAGCTCCCCCAGCCTGGTGAGCGAGCTGTGGCCTCAGGTGAGGAGCGAATGCATGGAGCTGGGGTGTGCCCCACGACAGGGCAGGACAGGCCCTGCGGGCTGCGCTGACAGAGACAAAAAACCAAAGCATCGCAGCTGGGCACGGCCCCAGCCCTGGGCAGAGGCAGGAGTGGGGTGCCAGCCCTTTGCATGGCAGGCCCAGTGCCAGGCCCATCCCGTCCCGTCCCCCCGAGGCTGAGAGCGCAGCCCCACTACTCAAGAGCCAAACTCCACTTGGCCTCAGTGGGGCCTGGAGTCCCTGTTTGCTTTGCAGACAGCACCTATTCCCATTCCACACGACAGCAGGGCCGCCACCTACTGACCCACTGTCCAGGGCAGCAGGGCTCCCCTTTGGGACTGTCCCAAGGGCCCCCCAGTGCGGAGGCAATGGGCCCGGCCAGCCCCCCGGACTGGGTGCTGTGCTGCTCTGGTAGGCAGCGTCAGGACTGTTGGGCGCACTTTGGCAGCGTAGCCGTGGCGGTGCAAGCAGTGGTGGGGTGGAGTGGGGCAGCCACTTCGGTACATCCCCAGTGGCTCAGGCAGGCTCTGGTTCGGGGTGGTGACACGATTTTAGTGCACTAGAGGGCTTGCTCCGAACTAGGGCGTGGGTGCACGACTGGGGCACGTCTCTGCCAGCAGTGCTGAGAGCAGGGGGATCAGGGATGACAGAACTAGCCCCCCAGTGAGGTGAGAAGGACTCCAGACTCCATGGCTTAGAAGGCTCCATTTTTCTGTCGGAGAAGCTGGTGTAACATCTGCCCCCCTCCCTCTTTAACGAAAAAAGGTAAAATCCTCCTTGCAAAATCTGCAGGAGTGTGGGAGGGATTTCACCTCTCCTCTCCTCCCCACAAATATCCAGGGCGGGGAGATGCCACCCCCACCGGCTAAGGGGGCGAGCGGCAAGCCGTGCCTGGGAGGACCCAGTTGCTGAATGCCAGAGAAGCTGCAGTAAAGCCACCAGAGCCTGGAACTTGATAAGGCCCTAGAAGAGAATGTCAGCTCTGAAGCGTGGGAGCGGGTCCCAGTGGCAGTGCCTGAGCGCCGAGACAGGAGACAGCTGCCTGGTATTTACCCGCGTGGAGCAGGAGCTGCCGCTGCCTCTGCCCAACGGCAAGACCTGGGGGCTAGGCCCTGGCAACAGAGCGAGGAATCTCACAGGGAATGAAGCTGGTGGCTCTCTCCGGTGCGGTTCCTGCAGTGCTTAGTGCCCTGAGGGGATGGCTGTGTGACCAGGCTGAGCTGGGCTTCCCCTCCAAGGCTGGCCTGGCTCGCAGGTGTGCCGGGTCGGCCTGAGACCAGAGCTGCCCTTTAACCCCTCCCTGTCTGGTGTGGGGCTGGACATCTGCCAGGCCAGCAAACATACGGGCCGTTTACAAACACAAAGCCTGGGCCCCAGCCCTTAGCGACTGTGGGTAGGATTCTACTCTTGCTGTCAAGTCCGGCCAGTGTCCTGGGGAGATTTTGGCCCCTGGGAGCCAGCAGAGCCCCCAGCTGTTCTGGGGCTGGAGAGTGATCTGGTGCTAAGACCAAGGGCTGGACTGCCTTCACACCTGTGCGAAGTGCCGCTTGCTCGGGCCAGGCAGATGATCGGGGGCTCCCTGCTCACCGAGCCAGCCCAGCCCAGGTCCCTGTGCCACCGCACACCGGACACAGCACGCGCCATCCCTCATTCCCCACCTCCCCCACACCACCCCTCCTTCTCCCACAACACCCAGCCTGACCCACAGCCTCCTGGTTTCTGCCCCTTCCTCTCCATTCCCCTTGGCCAGGCCTGGCTGACCTCTCGCCACGATGGCTGCTTGGCATTAGTGTTCGCTATTACCAGTACTGTGCTAGTCCAGTCCTGGACCCAGCACCACGGGGATTAGGGGTTGGAGGGGCTTGGAGCTGGGGGATTGTGGAGTTGGAGCTGGAGGGCTGGAGATGTGGAGCAGGGGGATTATGGGGGTTGGAGCTGCGGGGATCATGGGATTGGAGCTGGGGCAGTGGGGGTTAGTGCTGGGGGATTGTGGGGGTTGGAGCTGGGGGATTGTGGAATTGGAGCTGGGGCAGTGGGGGTTGGAGCTGGGGGGCTGGAGATGTGGAGCTGGGGCAGTGAGAGTTCGAGCTGTGGGATTGTGGAATTGGAGCTGGTGGGTAGTGGAGGTTGGAGATGTGGAACTAGGGGACTGAGGGGGTTGGACCTGGGGGCTGGGGGATTGGAGCTGGGGGGCTGGGGGATTGTGGGATTAGATCTGGAGAGCAGTGGGGGTTGGAGTTGGGGCTCTGGGAGGGTTGGAGATGTGGAGCTGGGGGATTGTGGGGTTGGAGCTGGGGGGCAGGGAGATCGTGGGATTGGAGCTGGGGGGCAGTGGAGGTTGGAGCTGGGGGGCTGGGGGATCTTGGGATTGGAGCTGGGGGATTGTGGGGTTGGAGCTGGGGGGCAGTGGAGGTTGGAGCTGGGGGCAGTGGGGGTTGGCGCTGGGGGGCTGGGGGATCATGGGACTGGAGCTGGGGGATTGTGGGGTTGGAGCTCGGAGCTGCAGGGATGCAGCGTGAGACTTACAGGCTCCAGCGCCACGTTCTCATTTGAGCCCTGGGGGTGCGGGTGGCTGTGCCACTCCCCTCCAGGCAGTGATTTCTCCCGGCTCCTCCATGCCCAGCCCACAGCTGCCTTCCCCGGCAGGTTCACAGCAGCAGTCGCAGTCCAGGGGGTGTCCTGCCCCTTGTCACTGCTGCCCAGGTAGAAGCCGCTCCTCCGATGGGCAGGCCCGGGCCCTCTGCGCTGCCCCTGCTCCAAAGGGCCCATGTGGGGGCAGCAGTGGGATGCTGGGGGATGGGCCGAGGGCAATGGGGGAGCCCAGGATCTGAGAGCCAGGCCTGCGGTTGGGCCCCAACGGGGCTGCCCGCTCACTGCCGCCTGGCGCTGCCTCCATCTCCCCAGCCAGCTGAGACGCCTGCCTCAGGCCAGCCCCGGGAACGAGCCCCACAGAAGGGCGGGAGCGGGGCGGCCCCGGGAACGAGCCCCACAGAAAAGCGGGAGCGGGGCGGCCCCGGGAACGAGCCCCACAGAAAAGCGGGAGCCGGGCGGCCCCGGGAACGAGCCCCACAGAAAAGCGGGAGCCGGGCGGCCCCGGGAACGAACCCCACAGAAAAGCGGGAGCCAGGCGGCCCCGGGAACGAGCCCCACAGAAAAGCGGGAGCCGGGCGGCCCTGGGAACGAGCCCCACAGAAGGGCGGGAGCGGGGCGGCCCCGGGAACGAGCCCCACAGAAGGGCGGGAGCCGGGCGGCCCCGGGAACGAGCCCCACAGAAAAGCGGGAGCTGCGCGGCCCCGGGAACGAGCCCCACAGAAGGGCGGGAGAGGGGCAGCCCCGGGAATGAGCCCCACAGAAGGGCGGGAGCGGGGCGGCCCCGGGAACGAGCCCCACAGAAGGGCGGGAGCTGGGCGGCCCCGGGAACGAGCCCCACAGAAGGGCGGGAGCTGGGCGGCCCCGGGAACGAGCCCCACAGAAAAGCGGGAGCTGCGCGGCCCCGGGAACGAGCCCCACAGAAGGGCGGGAGAGGGGCGGCCCCGGGAATGAGCCCCACAGAAGGGCGGGAGCGGGGCGGCCCCGGGAACGAGCCCCACAGAAAAGTGGGAGCTGGGCGGCCCCGGGAATGAGCCCCACAGAAGGGCGGGAGAGGGGCGGCCCCGGGAATGAGCCCCACAGAAGGGCGGGAGCGGGGCGGCCCTGGGAACGAGCCCCACAGAAGGGCGGGAGCCGGGCGGTGGAAGTGAAATGCAATAACTCAGGGCATCCTCGGCCGAAACTGATTCTATTACAGCCATCGATCGCCTCGGAACGGCCCCTCATGGGTCGTCAGTTCACTTGCTATTGATTGAGAGATAATGGCTCCAGGGGGTGAGCCCCCCCCCCCCCGTGAGCCCCTGGCCAGCTGTTCGGCGGTGGCAGGAGGGGCCGGGGGAGCATTACACTCCTGGAGCAGCCCCTGGATTCGCTCCCTGTGGGGGAGATGTATAGCCATGAAGGAACCCTTTGAACATGCGGTGGGGGCGGGGGGGGATATGGGACCCCCGAGTGTTTCACCGGGTCCTTTGCACACCCCAGCCCTTTGTAAGGGGAAGTTTGGGCACCACCCTGGTCTTTTCTGCTGCTTCACTCAGTGCCACTCCCCCCCCGCACCAGTCCCATGCCCACAGCTCTGCCCATGTGAACGCTGCACGGTGTGGCCATACTGTGGCCCCTGCTATATAAAAGCCTGGGTGTTCTTGGCTGTAGATCCCGTCTCTGCTGCAGGGGAGGGGGAGAACCGATCTGCGTTTTCGGTGCTCCTCGCTGTGAATCTGTCGCTGCCAATGTTCTGTGCTTTGCAGGGAGCGGAGGCAGAAAACCCGCTTTATCTGCTGAGTGCCGGCCCTGCACCCAGCAGGGCACAACTCAAAGGGCAGGACACGGCCCCTGCTCACCGCTCACGTAGCCGGGGGGCAAGGACACCCAGGCAGGCAGCAGGGAGTTGGATGGCTGATGTCATGGGATTCCCGTTGTAACACTGCTGGGGCTTGGAGAAGATGTGTCCTTGGAGGATGGATTCAAAGGAGCAGCGGATTGGACCACAGCCACCTGCGCTGGGATGCGGGGGGCTCCATGCACAAAGGGTCTGAAAAGGGATGTGTCAGGGTTAGAGGAGGAGCTGAGCAGTGGTGTTTTGGCTGGTGTGCGGGGCTGGGGAAGGAGGACACAGGGAGGTTGTGGTCTGAGATTCCCAGCTCTTTGTACAGCACCTAGCGCCATGAGGTGCTCCCATCCAGCCAAGGGTGGCAAAGCTCCCAGCGGGTGGCACCGGGTGTGGGGGTCTCTGCGGTTCCCAGAAGGAGCAGGCGCTGCCCCAGCTGGGCCTGGCAGCGTCAGATGGCGGTGCTCCCCTCTCTCTATGGCTGGTGTATCCACAGGAGGGTGTGCGGAGCTGGGGCAGGACCAGATCCAATGGGAAAGGGAGCGCTTCTAAGGGGCGAGGCCGTTCGAGGGCTCCCAGCTCCCTGCCGTCTCTGTGCTACCATGGCAATAATCTCTGAAAAATGGGTCACTAGCCGCAGTTAAGGCCCATTTGGCTAATGGTGGCTAACGGTAGCTAACGAGGTAATTGGTGGAGTCTCACAGCACAGGCCATTCAGGCCTCGCGCCAGCATCGTTTCTTCCATTAACATCCGAGATGCAACTGCAATCTGCGAAGGGGCTGGTGACCCCATCTTTACAGGCTGGGAACCAGGGGGTTCTGCCAGTCAGCCCTTGCTCCAAGCCCACGGGAAGGCGCGCTGAGGTGGGCAGGCTCACGCTCATGTCAGCCAGGCAAATTGCCATTCACAGCAGAAAATGGGGCAATTTGATCTGAGGAGACAGATGGAGGGAACAGCTTCGTGGCGAGGGAGGGCAGGGACAGAGCGCGGCCGACTTTCCTCCCAGCAAGAAAACGGCCCCTAATTCCCCCAGGATGATTACACCGGCTTTGTAGTCTCTCCTCAGCGCCCGAATCTGTGCACTCAGCGCCTCTGTCCAAGTGCCCATCTGTCCAATGGGGGTGCCTGGCCGGATCCCTCTCTGCTTTGCCAGTGGGGGCGGCTGGTCTGTGCACACACCGGAGAGCTGGGAATCCCTGCGTTCCAGTCCTGGCTTGGACACTCAATCCTTGATGGCTTCTCTCAGCCTGTTTCCCCACCGGTTTGGGAGCAACTGCAGCCCGTCTCACAGGCTGATCCTGAGCTTTATTTTGCCCACCACTTTCTGCCTGCCATGGATAGACCCCCCCTTCGATAGCCACAGCTCCATCATCCTTGCATGTGTGGAGGGTTAGGAGCCAGCCAGAGCAGGTGGATGTGGGCCTCTGCAGAGCCTCTGCCCCTTCCCCCACTCCGTGGAGTGAGGGGGCAGGAGTCTGGGGGGCGGCTGGCAGCATTTGGGTGCAGAACTCACCAGTGAGCAGCCCAACTCCTTACCCTGAGCTGGGATCTGCTCCTGCCCCAAACTAATCCTTCCCACGCCATTAGCAACGTGCCGCCGACACTAGCGAAAAGTCCAGGGCTGCAACTATGTACTCCACTGGGCAGTGTCCTGCCGGGTGTGTGGCCACCGTTACCGACACACAGAGCAAGGGGTTAACCTAGTCCTTTGGTCAGAGATGCAAGGCAGGGACAGAAAATGCTGCAAGAGGCGCAACATAGCCAAGTTTACGCCGGTGCTGGCACCTTCTGGTGTGAATTTTCTTTAAAGTGTGCAGCTGTAACGTTGCATTAACGCAGCTTTTCATCCTGAATTTCCTAGGGATGTTTAGAAAGCTGGTGCTCTTCAGCTCAGGGAGGCTACAAACTCTGATAGCAGATCTCTCTGCACTCAGCAACCTCAGTTCCTACTGAAATCCTGGATCGAGGCAGAGGCGGCCCCCAGTCCTTCCTAGAATGAGCGCCGACCGTCCAGACCTAGTGTGATTTTCAAATGCTCACAGCTTTGTTAAACCCCGGCCCTCAGGGAGGACTGTGTCTGCACCGCGCTTCACATGTCAGCCATTTTCCCTCTGAAAGATCTGTGGAGTGATCTGTTCCCAACACAGTTACTGGGCTCAACATGCCAGTGACTGGTTGAAATGCTCTGGCCTGGGACACGCTGAGGAGCTCAGACTTGATGACCTAGGCTGCTTCCGGCCTTAAAACAAATCTATGAAAACAAGAAAACTCCTTTGCTTTAGGCTGCCCTCGAGTGATTAATGAAAAGCAAGTGCCCAGCCCCGAGACCTCCGTGCGAAGAGTGAAGGCAGGAAAAGTTTCGCTCCAAAGGTGAATTTTTGAAAAGCTCGGAGCCAGCGAAAACAGGGGCTTAGCAAAGAGTTCGGGGATCTTCATGCCAGCTGTGGCCACCAGCTCCTTGTTAGTCTCCCTCTGGTAGGAGAATGACAGCTCAGGAGACCTGCAAGGGAGGCGCTCGGATCCCAGAGAACCAGAACAACCCTGCCTGCTCTCACAATGGGGGAGAGAGGGCCCAGAATACAGTACCAGGAAGCAAAGGGAGAGCTAGCGACGGCTGCTAGGACATGGGGAGGGCAGTAGCTACTTACACTGTGTAAGGGGCTCAGACAGGGGATGGGCATCATATAAAAACCCAGACAGTGGACAGATCCCTACAATTACCCTGGATCCCACAGGGGTCCCTTTGCGCTGCTGGGGTGTTATATGGAGGGGCCATGTCCCGCATCCCAAAGCTGCATTAGTCGCCTCGGTGGCGGGGTGAGGCGGGGTCTGGAGCAGCCCAGCCTAGGCCATTTCCAGGCAAACGCTGCCGCTTGTGTGGCGCGGGAGAGCCAAGTGCCAGCGCACTAGCCAGCTCTGTGTACTTTAACCACGCCGTGGCGCGTAGCTAGTAAATCAGGTATTAAGGGGAATGGCGCCGGTGCATTAAAGATGCTACTTCTGGTGGTTGCTGTTGTTGTAATGGGTTTTATTGCGGGGTGCTGGGGAAAGGCCTGGCAGGCTGTAATGAACTAGACTGATGACTTAATAGCCTGTGGCCATTCCAGAGTAATTGAA
Source organism: Gopherus evgoodei (assembly GCF_007399415.2). Classification (NCBI taxonomy): domain Eukaryota; kingdom Metazoa; phylum Chordata; order Testudines; family Testudinidae; genus Gopherus; species Gopherus evgoodei. The sequence goes on along the minus strand of NC_044333.1, from coordinate 40,199,954 downwards.
TGGTTGTGTACACATGATCAGACTGTCAATGGCAAACGTGAATTGCAAGCGAATCAAAGGGAGAGGGAGAGAATCGAACCGGGAGAGACACAGGCAGAGGTGATGGTGGAGGGAGGGGGCTTCCGGCTGCTCAGACACAGAATGGGGCCCTCAGTGGGCCCATCCCCCAGCCACACCTCCGCCCCATGTGCGTAGGTGGAGTCCGCGCCCTCTCGCCCCCCGCAGAGCACCTGGCTAGACAGCTCAGGGTGCAGGCTCCTCCTCCTGTGTTGGATGTCCGTCGCCTGGACCCCGGGCTGGAAAGGACTCGCAGCGCAAGGTATTATCAGCCCTCGGGGAGCCCATGTCCCAGCAGAGCCAATGGCAGATGGGGGTGCTCAATACCTTGCTGGGTGCACTGCAGGGTCTTCTGGTTCATCTCCTGCTGCTGCTGCTGGCGGGCCGGGAGTACACCCGCTTTCCCAGCCTGCTCGCCTTCCAGCGCTGGGATCTGGGGCACTCTGATCAGCTGCTTTCCCGAGGTGTTTCATAAGCGGCTCCACGCTCTAGGCAGGACTAGCCTGGCAGATGGTGGTGAGCTGGGGGTGGGAGCTGTAATAAGCCTGTCTTTCCAAGAGCCAAAGGCGGAAGTGTCTCCAGACGGGACCGGGTACCTGCCAACATCAGCAGATGCGTGTTGTGTGTGAACGCTCATTTCAAATGCCCTGAGCCATTCGGAAGCTGGAAGAGACTTCAGGCTCCTTTTATCCTTTCCTGGAGGGCCGTTCCCTCCAACAACAGCACCAGCTAACGAACCGACCAGCACATTCTCCCACCAGGCAGCGGCACTTCAGTAGGGAAATACAACCTGGTTAGCAGCACCCTACAGCTGGGATCAAACCTCTTGATGTCTGGCCAAGAGACCTGAAGGAAACACAGCTGTGGCTGGATGAGGGAGAGGGGGTTCTCCCAGTGACACCTGGTCTGGGCTGGACCCTAACTCAGGCTGTGCAGAGTATGCAGGGTGATGGCAACAGAGGTAAATGAGAGCGGCCGACAGAACGGCTCCATAACTGCTGTTGGCTTTCTTCCCGCGGGGCCGCTAGCCATGTGGTGTGCCCAGCAGCACATGCCTCTAACCCTCGGCCAGCAGCCAAACCTACCCCATAGCACACCTGACATCCAACTGAACCAGGCACCTGGTAGCCACCCCAGCACCTGCCCCCAGCAGCAGTACGCCTGGTAACACCGGGAGACAGCCCCAGGAAGTTTCTTGTCCCTGGTGAAGAACAGATTTGCCTGAAGCCTACCAGCAGTGAGCAGCAAAAGGTTCCTACAGGGGCATCCAAGAGTGTGAAGCTGGGGCAGTCCCTTTTGTCCCATCCAGCTCTTTTGCCCAACATTCCCGGGCATAGACACCGACTCCATGCGTGCTCCAGGGCTGGAGCACCCACAGGGAAAAATTAATGGGTGCTCTGCACCCACCAGCAGCCAAGCTCCCCTCCCCCCCGAGCAAGCCGCATCCCTGCTCCTCCACCAACCTTCCAGTGCTTCCTGCCCAGCCACCGCCAGACAGCTGTTTGGCAGCGCTTAGCACGCTCTGGGAGGGGTGGGGAGGAGTGGGAATGCTCAGAGGAAGAGGCGGGGCCAGGGCAGGGATTTGGGGAAGGAGTTGGAATGGGGGCCGGGAAGGGGTGGGAAGGAGTGGGGTATCATGGAAGGGGTGGAGTGGGGGCAGGGCCAGCAGCGGGTGGGGGTCGAGCACCCACGTGAAAAAGGGGAAGTCGGTGCCTATGTTCCCTGGCTGGTGTGTTGTTTCTCTCGATCCTGTAGAAGTGCAGCCTCTGAAAGCGCAGGCTACAGCCGCATGCTACAGAGATGGGTGCGCTAGAAACACGACTCAGAGACAAGAGGCAGCGAGAGCTGGGCGGACAGGTGGAGACAGATAACCTGAACCAGGCACGTACATTCGTACAATAGGATGAGACCTTCTACGCCCGGTTGGTAGAGGGAGTTCCCATCCCTGCCTGGGTCTTGCCCGTCATTTGCTCCAGGCTGATCTCTCCTCACCTACCTAGGCACTGGGCCTGGGAACTCCTGGCTCTGGGGACAGCCAAGTCCTGCCACTGCTGGGCGTCAGCTTCAGCGACCACCTGCTATTGCGGCCTGCTCTGTGCATGGGGTTCCCTGCCACCCACGACAGGCCCTGCGTGCTGCTCGCACCTCTGGCTTCTGGGCAAGGCAGCGGCCCTGCCTGCAACAGGCACCCAGGGTGCCCCAGGGAAGCGGTGGAAGAGCTTGCAGGGATCCAGGTAGATGTCACTGGTTGCATTTTCCCTCAGAGACAGAGGGGGAGACCTGCCACCTTGGGAGAAAACCACTTAGGGATGCGCCTGCAGCCTCCAGGAGCAGGGCCAGTCAAGGCTGCGAGGACTGGGAACTAACCCGTTGCTGTTTGCGCTGCACCGTCCCTGCCAGCGCTGCGCCATTGGGACCAGCACAGGGGGAGGCTGTCCCTGGTACGTGCAGCAGGAGAGCAGATGTGTCTGCCTGGGCACAGCTGGGACATCTGGCAGCGCAGGGGGCATGTTCCGCCTGGATGCGTCTGGTTCGTTCAGCCACGAGCTGTCCCGCCCTGGCTGGGCCGAGCAGCAGTCAAGTGGCTTAGCCATAAACCCTGGCAGGGGACAAGCATGCAGACGGCTCAGGCCCTGCCATGGGTGGTAGCAGCTGGAAAACCCATATTCAGGCAATAACAACTCTGTGGCTCAGGAACAGGGGTGTTTACTGGTTAAGTAGCCAAACGGGGAACAGTGGCTGCCTCCGCCCATGACCTCCTGGTCTCCCACACGTCTCTCCATACCCAGCCTCATCTCCAGCTCAAGTCTGTAGCCGCGTTCACTGCTCCACTCCCCAACCTCTGCAAAGTCCGACAATGGCCTTCTTCCTGGAGGGATCCTCACCCCCAAGCTTATGACCCCCTCCTCGTCCCAGGGAGCCCTGCCATGGAAAGTGGGGCTCCAGGCCCTCCCACCCCTCGAGCCTGTTGGGAGTGCTCCAGAGACATGCATCTCCCACTGGTGAATGTGCCCTGCTCTAGCCATGCATGGGAGCTCTGTGTGGTGCAACATGCCTGATTCCACAGGGGCCCAGTACACACCGATGCCCTTAGCAAGCTGATTAGTGCCCAGCCCACCCAGACCCAGGACAGCACCCAAAAGCAGCCCCCTCCACACTGGGCTTCCTTCTGCAGCCCCACCCCCTTCCCAAACTGCAGCGCTGGCCTGGATCTACCCAAGGACGGGAGTGTGTGCAGGCTGCGAAAACAAAGCAGAGCAGCTGGGATTGGTCCTGTGTCACATGCTGCTGCACTGTCCCTGCTCTCTATGCCATGCTGAGGCCCTATTTCCCGCTGCCTGTTCCGGGCAGTACACAGGTGAAGGCTGAGAAGACGCTGCAGCAAACTGTTGGTGGGTGAGACGGGAGGGCCTGGCCTTGCCAGCCCTGCCTCTGCTGGCTGTGCCTGGCAGCAAGAGCCAGGCCTGCAGGATGGCATCTGTGTCATGAACTTGGCACTGGCCCCACTGTTTCTTGCCCCTTCTTTCTGACCTGCCTCGGCCATGTCTCGGCCTCACTCAGAGTGAGCGTCTGGAGCGCTGCAGAGCCGGGAGCTTGCACAGGCTCAGCCCCCTCCCCTTTCCCTCGGGCCCCATCCGAGTCCCCGGGGCGCTGGGCCAAAGTGCTGAGCTCCAAGGTTTGTTGATCATCCCCGAAATGCTTTTAAAGAGTCAATCCCCCAAAGACAAACCACAAGCGAGAGCCCCCCTCCCCCACCAAGTTGGTGTCACCACCACTCATTTTAGTGGGTGACAGCCAGGTGTTTTACAGTATTTGCTACCTGTGATCATCCATCAAAGCAATCGATAGCGCTCCTGCAGAGTTTTATTAATGATCTTGTCAGGGGCCTGGTGCTGGATGCCTGGGGTTGTCGAGAATGATAGATCATTAAGAGCTTTAGCTGCTATTTATTCTCCAGTGACCTTGTCTCTCCCCATTGTTGCTTGCTTAAGAGTTATGAATGTGAGACATGATAATTTGATATTGATCTATTTGGTAAGTTAAAAAATTTACTGCATCGTTGATGTTTTAACAAAGGCTCAACACCGCTCTCCTGCAGAACGGCTAACGGGCTCTTCTCCCTCCCACACACACAGCCAGGCTGCAAACAGCGAGGGGGACAGTGCTGGCTGCTGCTGTGGCTTTGCACCCTATGTCTCAAGGATGCAGACCCCCGGGGCTGATGGGGGCAGGGTGGGACAGCATAGGGGAGTCTCTCATTACCCTGCCGTGGTACTGCAATAGATCAGAGCCATGTGCTAGGGCTGGGGCGTTTCTGGGACTTTCACTTCTTGCGATGGGGGCAGGGAGGTGTTTCTAGCAGAGTCAGTGAGCATGGCCAGGAGCAACGGGCTGAAGTGGCCGGCTGGGCAGTGCAATGCATCAGTGGCTGGGAGGCTAGCAGGGGACTGCCCCACAGCAGTGGCCTAGCCGTGCCCAACACACCCCTGCTGGACAAGAGTCACAGGGCTCAAAACCTCGGCAGAAAAAGCTGCCTAAACCCAGGTGACCGTGAGCCATTCTCGTGCCCAGGGCCTCTGTGCTGCATGCGTGCATTGCAGGCCCCTCCCCGGCAATGACAGGACAGCACATCTGGGGGGAGCCCCCGTGGCCAGTCAGAAATCCCTGCATCACCTTCCCCATGAGACACAACCCACTCGCTTGCTCCAGCCTGCCCCCCGGCGGACCCCGCACGCTTTCAGCCTGGCCTTCCGCTGGCCAATCCGGCCGGGGAGGCATGGGCAGTTGTGGGATCAGAGGGGCCCCGGTGCTTGCTCTTTGTCCCCAGGAGTGGGACCGCAAGTGTTGGAGGAGAGGTGGGGTGGGGAAGGCAAAGAGGTTACCACACGGTACTCAGAATAAAGGGCTGAGAATGCCAAAGGCCTTGTCTCTGTGCCGCTCTCTGTTGTGCTGGATTCAGGGCACGGGGCCCATGCGTGAAGGGGAATTACCCACCCCCCCAGCCTGCCCCCAGCCTGCCCGGGGCATTGCAGCCACTGCTAGATGGGACTCCTGCCTGCTGCCACTTCACCCTCACTGCCACGGGGAAGGGAGCCCAGACACCACTGCGATTTCTGCAGCACAAACACCTGGACAGCCTGGGCTGGGTAGACGGACAGGCTGGGGAGTTCACAACAGTGCCACAGACAAGTGCTTATAGTGTCTCAAGTGGTGACCTCCACAGCTGTTTCAGGGCAGAAAAAGATACCGTCCTGTAACCTGCATAGACTGGCCTCCTCTCACAATAGCCCCAAAGGAGTGACAGCTGGTTCCCCGGAGCTGGGATGGAAGAGACTAAGAGCTTTTAAGGCCACCAGGGACCATTGTGATGATCTACTCTGACCTCCTGCACCTCGCAGGCCACAGAACCTCCCCCGCCCACTCCTGTGATCGCCCCTTGACCTCTGGCTGAGTCACTGAAGGCCTCAAATCATGGTTTCAAGATTTCAAGTTACAGAGACTCCACCATTGACACTAGTTTAAATCTGCAAGTGACCTGAGCCCCATGCTGCAGAGGAAGGTGAAACCCCCCCAAGCTCGTTGACAATTTGAACCGGGGGAAATTCCTTCCCAGCCCCAAATATGGTGATCAGTTAGACCCTGAGCGTGTGGGCAAGACCCACCAGGCAGGTACCTGGGAAAGAATTCTCTGGAGTAACTCCGAGCCCTCCCCATCTAGTGTCCTGTCTCTGGCCGTTGGAGATATTCGCTGTCAGCAGTCACAGATCGGCTACATGCCATCATAGGCAGCCCCATCAGACCATCCCCTCCATAAATTTACCAAGCTCAGTCTTGAAGCCAATTAGGTTTTTTGCTCCCCCTTGAGAGGCTGCTCCAGAACTTCACTCCCCTGATGGTTAGAAACCTTCATCTCATTTCAAGCCTAAACTCATTGATGGCCAGTTTATATCCATTTGTTCTTGTGTCCACACTGGCTTTTAACTGAAAATAACTCCTCCCGCTCCCTAGTGTTCATCCCTCTAATGCATTTGTATAGAGCAAATCATATCTTCTCAGTGTTTGGTTAGGCTAAACAAGCCAAGCTCCTTAAGTCTCTCTTGTCAGGGAGGTTCTCCAGTCCTCTGATCATCCTAGCAGCTCTTCTCTGCACCTCTTCCAGTTTGAATTCCTCTCTCTTTAAACATGGGACACCAGAACTGCACACACTATTCCAGATGAGGTCTCATCAGCGCCTTGTACAATGGTAACAACACTTTCCTGTCTCTACTGGAAATACCTCGCCTGGTGCATCCCAGGACTGTGTTAGCCTTTTTCACGGCCACATCGCATTGAAGGCTCAAAGTTACCTTGTAATTGACCAATACAGAGATCTTCCTTCTCCCTCTTGGTTCCAACTGATACATCCCCAGCTTACAGCAAACAAACATTCTCATTGTCCCTAAGTGCATGACCTTGTATTTCATACTGTTAAATTTCATCCCATTTCTATTACTCATTTTCAAGATCATCCGAATCTTCTTGTATGATATTCCGGTCCTCCTCTGTATTGACAATACCTCCCAGCTTTGTGTCATCTGCAAATTTTATTAGCACATTACCAATGGGCCAGTTCACACACATGGAACTGGTCAAAGGGACTGAGATGGTGGAAGCCTTTTTCAGATGACTGGAACGACTTGGGATCACATGACCTAAGTTAGTTCAGTGCACCAAAGAGGACATGAGCAGAGCTGCTTACGAGGAGTTACCAAGCGGAGGCTAGAAAGTAGCAATGGACAAGGAAGCCACAGCACACGGCTGTGCACAGCACAAACATCATGCCAGCGGACACCCATCTTAGTAGGGGGACATGGGGCCATGCCCACATTGCTCGACACCTGTTCCCCCTGTGTAATGTGCTTTGAGATCCCTGGCTGAAAATCACTTCCCAAGGGCATATTATTATTATTATTCTATTCTAATGGATGCACTAAACGGCCTGTGTCTGCTCTTCCATTGCCTCACGCTAGCTGGGGCCACCGCCACCTATGCAAAGCGGGTGTCAAACTCCTATGAGATCAGAGCGTCTGAGTTACCTGTATCAAACAACAGGGATCTCCTGTGTCCACTGAGGTGTTTCTACTGTGCCAATCACCAGGGCATCTGAACACTTATGTGCATAGCTTCACAAGTCATAGTGCAATACAAGCAGTGCAAAGGGCTCCTCTTGAAGGGAAAGCGCTAATGGATGGCCCGGGGCATGCAGAAGGTAGGGGCATGGGACTCCAGAATTGCACAGCTGATGCACCCCAATAGCCCTGTTTTGTTTCACCCTGTGCATGTCACCAGATGTTCTCTAGATGTTCACTAATTGTGGTTCCTAGAATCATAGGACATCAGGGTTGGAAGGGACCTCAGGAGGTATCTAGTCCAACCCTCTGCTCAAAGCAGGACCAACCACAAATAAATCATCCCAGCCAGGGCTTTGTCAAGCCAGGCCTTAAAAACCTCTAAGGATGGAGATTCCACCACCTTCCTAGGTAACCCATTCCAGTGCTTCACCATCCTCCTAGTGAAATAGTGTTTCCTAATATCCAACCTAAACCTCCCCCACTGCAACTTGAGACAGTTACTCCTTGCTCTGTCTATAGGACCACCTCACTCTAAGTTATTCCATATAGTTACTTGTGGAATTTCTTCCCAGGGACCCCCCGAGACTTCAGAACTAGGGCTCCCCTTCCTTGCTCAATGGCTCCCAAATACATGTGCCAGGCAGCCCCAGAGAGAAGACGTGTGGTCCCCCCACACCAGCATCCCCATCAAAGCCTTGCATCCCGCAGCCTCTTGCTCCCCACCCTGAATTTGCTGAAAGAGGAGAAGAGACTTTCCCCTCTGGAGATGCCCCTCTCCCCCCAGCACAAGCTCCGCCCTGCTACCACCCAGCCAGCGCACTCTTGTGCAAGATGACAGAAGTGGTTCATGCTACAGCTCCATGATCTTTCTGTGCCTTCTCTACAGCTCACAGCACAGCCATGGAGCTGGACTAGGCTGCTCTGAGCACTGCCCCAGCTATTTTGCAGGAGACCGGAGCAATAAAACACCCCAGATATCCAGGAGCTGCCTTCCCCACTGATGTCTGAGTCCAGCCAAGATGCAAGAGGACACGTTCCAGCAAGAAATAGAGCAGAAGTATGTGTGTGGGGAGCTGGGGTAAGCGGCTCTCATGGTTGTTTTCAGGCCAACACCTTGGAGAGAGCACTGACCTTCTGCTTTGGCAGACAACTCCGAGGAGGAAGCTGGGATTGGGGTTGTTTGTGTTCCTTAACGTCTGGGTCGAGCTCTCCGATGCTTGAAATGATGCATTTGCCGAGGATGAACTCCCTGCCTCTCCTCTGCACGGCCCTGGAGCAGCCGCAGCTTTGCAAAAGGCCTGGGAAGTTAACAGGTGTTCTCGCTCCCAGAGGTCAATGCAGGCCTGTACGCAGCCCCGGGCTGGAGAGAGATGGCGTGTGATGGGGAGTAACAGGCTGCTTTAATTAAAACTAATCCAGTGCTTGGATTGTTTGGGTAACTTCCTCTAAGGTAGCAGCCTGTTATATGTTGATCTGTTTAGAGAGGCAATGGCCCTGATCTATGTGGACTGCCAGGAGTGGGTGGGGCTGTGCAGAATACATTTCTGGGGACAATCAGGGATGGGGAGTGTGTTGGGGTCACCCTGCAAGTAGTGACCAAGGCTGCTGGAAGCCAGTGTGTGACTGGCGTCTGCTGACAGGCTGTGGGACCAGGGCTGTGACTAGACAGAGACTCAGGGGTGACCAGCTGCTGTCAGACTGTTATGAGGAGCCCAGGTGGGAGCGGCAACAGCAAAGCACTGGGAGACAGCCCAGGCTGAAAGGCAAGTGATGACAACCCCCAGTAGCCTGGATGGCCCTCCCCGGACTGCCACAGGAGCTCTGGGTGAGTCTGCCCTGCCCACCCCCGGTATTTTGAGCCAGGTGCGGAGTCAGCTGTGGGATCTCTGCAAAGCAGGTGCAAAGGTCACTCTCCCCTGCATCCTCTCTCTTCTCTTTCGTCCCCTCGCACCAGCCCTGGAAGCCTCAGCCTCCATGCTCCAGCGGGCTGGCTGAATTCCCAGAAGCTCACCTGACAGGATCCAGGGCCACAGCGATGAGCTGGGATGCTCCATCATCCTCACAGCAAGGGGCCTGATTACTCCTCCCCTCCGGCCTCCACCCCAGCCCCCCGAGCCGCCAGTTCAGTTCCCACCTGCCATCCATCCTGCCTGCGCTCTAGCTGCCGGCACAAAGATGGATGGGCCTCAGCCTCTAATCAGGTCCCATGTGGGCAGGAAAATCTGCCACGCAGGTGCCTCTGTTTACTGTCCCCTCTCCCACTCTCGTGTCTCGGCCTCTCTGCTGTTCATGGTGAGAGTATTCCCTCCACCTGCCAGAGCTTACTGATTCCTCTCCCCCCGTAGGAGCCTCCAGGTTTGTTTTCCAGAGCACGTCCGAAGTCAAACAGGGACAAAACTCCGTTTACGAAGGTCCAGCCTATCAATACCCCTGTCCTCCAGGAAACCGAGGGCCCGATTCGGGCAGCTGCTCCAGAGGCCCCATCGCCTCTCACACCAATTTCACTGCAGCACAGACCGATTCCTGTCAGAGATCCAGACAGCCATGCCCATGCCCAGGGTCCGCAGCAGCTGCCCAGCACAGGCTAGGGAGAAAGCCCAGGTTGAAAGTGGGGAGCAGGAGCGTGGGGGGCTGCTCTGCGGTGGTCATGTGGCCCCATCTCATGTAGCCTCAGCCTCCCTGCAAGCCAGCAGACATTTTGCTCGGAAGCAACAGAGCTTATCCTGCCGGAGCCATGGGCTGGGGAGTGACCCAGACAGGCCGGTCGGCGAATCTCCTGCACTGCTCAGCACCCCTGGCAGGCATGGGCAGCTGGAAGGAACTGGAGCCTGAGCACCAGGCACCTGATTCTGCAGTGCAGCCAACCCAGGCACAGTTCAGAGGAGCCACTTGTAACCTGTGAGTGGTGCTTGCTGGCCCTGCCAGGCAGGCCTGGACTCTGTAGGGCACAGAGGCAGCAGGAGGAGAGATTTGTAGACCCCCATTTTCATCCAGCCATGAGCAACCCAGCACATCTGCATGGCTGATGGGACAGCGCCTGCCTTTGTGCTTCGCACAACTACAGCTCTACCTATACACCTGTGTTCTGCAAGCCTCCGTCACCAGAACCACTGCGTGACAACACCCCCACTTGGGTCGTTGGGCTCAGGGCTGTGTAGACAGAAAGCCCTTGCCCCAGAGAGCTCAGTCTAGCCCAGCCAGAGCCAGGGGAGAGGAAGGGGTCATTCCCTTCATCTTACAGCCCATCTTTCAACTACCCACTAGCCTCCAGCTGTTACTGCAGCCAACGGGCTGCTTTCAGCCATGTCCTCACTGCGCTGTAGCCTGGTGACCTTCAGTGACCTCCCTAGGACCAGAGAGCGATTTCATCCCCCTTCCGTTCTGGCAGGATGCTCGCCTGTTCTGGGGCCAGCTGCACCCCTCACTCTGCTCCACCAGCTACTCCTGGGTCTCACTCGAAACTCACCACACTCAGCTGGCACAGGAACGGGAACGGAGCGATTCCTGAGCAGAGTCCATCCTGGCCACCTACCTGCATGCTCGCCCTCTCCTGTTTATCTCCCTGGACTTTCTCTGCACTAACATAATGCTCAGTCGCTCTCCCCGAATACCAGTCACAGGTAGCATTCCCCCAGCACCCCCTCCCATGCACGTTCTCTTCATGTCTGAGCCAGACTATCAGCAGACACAGGAACAATCACTCGACAATGGCCAGCGGTGGCGCAGCCGATGGCAGCCGCTGTTCTCTCCAGAAGCCAAGAGCGAAGAGTTATTCAACGTCAGAGCACACAAAAGAGCCAGCTTATCAGGCGTGCGTGAAGCGGCACTGAACCGCGAGCGGAGGCCCCTGGCCTCCCTTGGAGTAGGGCTGCAGAGAGCATGCACGGGCCGGGCAGGGAGCACAGATCCGCTATGGCCCCACTGAGCCCCCAGCAGAATCCGGAATGATGTGTTGGTGCCTGGAGCAGACAGGACAGTCAGTGCACAATCCCTTTGACCGCTCAGGAGCGCATCCCTCACACACCCGCTTTATCACCATGGGTGGCAGAGCGCTTCTACCCCAAGTGCGTTCAGTGCCTGGGCACACGAGGGGCTGATAGCAGTGGAGAGATGGAGCGCAGCTTTGCCAGTGCCCCCTGGCGCAGCCTCCCACCTCAAATCCCCCCCCCCCCAGCCAGCTCTGCCAACGCCCCTCAATCCTGACCTGCAGCACCCCCCGTGGGCACTGTTGAAATAACGCCTCCCCGCCTCATGAATCTCGGTTAACACGCATCAGGCCTGCTGGGAGTTTGCTACATTAACCGAATCTCTCCTTACGGGGCCTTCCCCACACATCCCTGTTGTGTGTGTGCTGTGATGTGGAAATTTGCAGCGAAGTGCGGCTTGCCTTCCCGCTTCCTGTACACCTGGGTGAGCAGGGCCCAGGTGGGGGGCACATCACAGGTACCAGCCGAGGTGCACCACTGACCTGCATTAACAGGCCACCGGCTCCCTTCTAGTACCAGCCTTGACCTTTCCTGGGATGGCTGAGCGGACAGGTGGGTGTGGGCGGGAAGGAGAGAGAACGGGGTTTCCTGCCACCTTTATGAGAGAGATTCCCATCAGGGCAGCCTGGCCAGCCACACTTCCTCAGAGCACAGCGACTCTCTATCAAGGAGCCCAGCAGCTGAGATCAAAGCCTTTCAGTGACTGTTTTTTCCCCGTAGCCAGGTGAGCGTGAGAGGAGGAAGCAGCAAACAGGTTTTTATCGAGCTGTCAGCAGCGCAGCTCCCCCGGCGCCTGGCTCCTGTTTTTAATTTGAGAGTAGAGTGTAAGATCTCAGTGGGGTCTGCTCTGCACAGGCTGCAGCATCCGAAATGAGCCCAGTGTTTGCACAGAGGTGCGGGGGCTCCGGTACAGCTGTCAGCAGCTCTGACGGATGAGGAGGAAAGAAGGCCGGTGCAACCTGCTGTGAAGCAGGGAGGGAGAAGCAGCAGCTCAGCACAGGGACTCGGAGACTGGAAGCTCTTGCTGGAAACCAAGAGGCTGGACTCGGTGTGTTATCAAAGGGGTCGGAGGCAGGCAGCTAAGGGATGGGCTCAGGGATGTCCTCTGCAAATGAGAGGACGGATCAGCTGAGATGTTGCCAGGCAAAACATTAAGGAGCCATCTCCAGCCAGATTTCAAAAGCCTATTTTACAGCTGCCCAACCTGCAGGCCATGCACATGGCCCCGGCCCCGGCCCACGCAGATGTTGGTTTTTGGAAACCTAGCCCCTGCTACGACTATTCCCGTGGGAGGTACAGTCCTGGTGTTACATTCACATCTCCCAGGTGCCACTCGGCTAGAATGGGGATTGCTCCCCGACGCCCTGCATGCCACCTCCACAGGCTGGTTCCTGGCGGGTGATCTCTCCTTCCCGGGTGCTGTGTATTACCCTGGGGGGGGGTTAGCCTCCGCATGCTTCAGACAAGCTAAACCTCCCTCCCCCGCCTCAACTCTGTATATTGTGCTTTGCTTTTAAAACAAACTCTGCAAAGAAAAATCAAGGCTCAGATCTGTCCCCAGCCCCCAACCAGCTCCCTTCCTCTCCCGGGAGTGGTGGAAGCCCCTGCCCCGCCCCCACAAGCAAGCAGTGTGTTTTCCCCCCAGCAAGTAGGGGAGGCAGCCTGTGGACCCTGACACCCCTCCGGCGCATGGGGGGCTCTGGATCATTTCCTCTCACCTGCCAGGCATGGCCAGGCGCTGTTCCTGACACACTGGCAAATGGCAGTAGTGCCCCATGAATCCGCCAGGCAGAACACCCCCAGGCACGGCCCCTCGCACAGCCTAGGCTTGTTACAGGCCACGAGCCCTTTGGAGTCCACTCTGCATGCAGAAGGGAAGCCTGGGGTCAACACAAAGCACATGGGCCAGTATAAACCCTGCACCTGGATGGGCACCACCATCATGTCTGCACTTAGCCAGCCCAGGGCAGCCATGAGGAAAAAGCATTTCCTGGGCACGGAGCGGGGACGCGAGAGAGAGCTGCGCATGGGTTATGAAGAGCAGTATGTATTTATTTGTGCTTCTCTAATTACTGCTTCTTCACATCTGCAGGAAGACAGGAGGCGGTGTGTGGTGAAGCATGCCAATGGACAGATATCAATTTACAGCAGGTTATTAGACGCTCCCACAAAGAGATCAGACTCCCCTAAATGACGGATTCTTTAACTGCTCCACAAAAACAAAACAAAGCACAACAGAAATCCCACCACGGAGGGAAAGTCGGAGGGAAGCGTGGAAAGCAAGGCAGAATTAACAGGCATCACTGCGGATGGCTGAAGAGAGGAGTTTAATTTAAAGAGTAATTTCATCTGGGATGAGCTGCATATGGCCTGAGGCTGAGAGAGAGAGAACAGCGAGGATGAGCATGCAGACACACAAAGACAGGGAGGGGAGAGTTCAGCGGTTCCTGTACAGACCTTCCCCTCCATGCCAAGGCAGTGTAAAGTCCCTTCTAGCCATGTGCCACTCTTACCTGGGAACGACACAGGGTTCAGTAGATTGTCTGCATAGGACCTAGCTGCTGACTATCTGTGCGGACTGCATGGTACAGGGACTACACCTGTTGGGTATTAAGGCCATTTCCATGTCACTTAGGCTCTGGTTTAGAAGAGACAAATAATTCTGTGTTCCCCTTGGGATTACCCGACGCTTATCCTGTAAATTCCCCGAAACTCCTGGAGAATTGCCAGCTGAGGCAATGGCGAAGCAGCCCGTAGCCAGGCGCTGTGGCAAACAGCCATTCAGCCCACATTTACTGGGAAGGGCCTGTTGTCATAAACTGACTCCTACAGCCTGGGCACAGGTGGGTAGGTCCTCGTCTGTCTTGTGCCAAGTGCCATCAGCTCCTGTTGGTTTGCAGGATTATGGTGGAGGGGACAGCTGACTGCAGTCCGGAGCAGGAAGCTAGGTGGAAACCCCTTCAAAACCAGACTCTGCCTGGATAACGACTGCAGGGCTCTTGGCAATGAGGCTGGCTCCATTTCACTCCAGCCCATATGGCTGCTCCCTGGGGTGCAGAATGGATCCCGTCAGCCTGGGGCTGCTGGAGTGAAAGATGGGACACGCATGGCAGCATTCTGCTTCTCCCCTCAGCCCAGCCCCCAACACAGCCTGCTCCCCTTGGCCATCTCCCATCCATCTAAACAGGGCTTTGGAGCTGTGCTCCGGCTCCACTACAGCTCCAGGCAAAAACCTGCAGCTCCACTGCTCCGGAGCTGCTCCGTGCTCCGGCTCCGCTCCAAAGCCCTGCATCTAAACTCTAACTCAGTGAACTAGGGACCTGCCCAGCAAGTCCTCAGGAGTCTGAAGTTCTCCATCATCAGCCCTTGTGCATGTAGGACACTCCTCTTACTTACAAATATTTCAGACCTCCCTGGTATTCACACACACAGTTTATTCCTGGGCCTGGCTCCTCAGCGTCTCTCAGGGGTGGCTCTGAGATTCTTGAGTATGGCTCCTACAGAAGGAGCATAACCCTGCTCTTCTCCAGGCTCTGCTCAGTGAATGAGGAGATCATGTGAAATGAAACCAGATTTTATTGACTGACAATCCCAGCATGATGAGCACAGAGATCACTGACAGCACCTGATTAGTATCATTTTCATGCAAACCCATTGCACTAGGATGCATTAAAGTTCCTCAAAGAGACTCCATTCAGGCAGCAGGCATTGTGGGGGAGCCATTTCAGTTGGCTCCTGCTCTCAGCCTGATGCCTCACTAGGTTGGGTAGAAATGCTTGAGAAGTTGCTTCTTATTGATTTTCCCCATCTGATTGCGTGGGATCTCCTCCACCAGGAGCAGCTCTGTGGGGATGGTGTAGTACGCCATGGATTCCCTGGAACACAGACACATACTTCTTCAATAAATCCTCACTATCACAGAGGTACCTCCCCTCCAGAGCCACCAGACGGTACGCTCCTCTCTCTTTGGGGCAGCACAGTAAAAGGAAGATGAATCTTGAAGAAGTGCTCCCTCATGTCACGGGATGGTGGCACATATGGGAGTTCAGGGATTAAGAAACCTGTGATAAGAACATCCAACAAAGCAGAAAGGAAAGATGTCTCTGAATCTATGCCTACACCTAACGCACACACACAGAGCGAGGCTGCCTTTCTGGGAACGGGAAGGGGTAATGACTCAAGTTCTACAGCCAGCAATAAAACGCAGCTGAGAAATCCCAATCCCGGCCTTGACTGACTGCACCACCGGGGGATATACACGATCCTCTTAGTCCTGCAGGGCCAAGCAGCTCTGTCCACAACTAGCTACCCAGCGAAGCACACCAGAGACACCTGTAACAGGGCCGTTACGGGCGCACATGGCAGGGCTCTGGCAAGGCTCACAGAGGAAACAAAGGGTCCTGGCAACACAGTAAGATCGTGGCGTGGAAGGTTTAGCTGATCTGAGTGTGATGGATGCGTCTGTGAAATCCCGCTCAGAGGAGGGTCATTTCAGGAAGACCATGGGACAGGCAGCCTCCCGTTAACATGTGACATCTGCCCTCCCTGGACCCACGGCTCGCCACTTCCTAAGGATTCACCAACATTGCTGCCTCATCACTGCCGACTACCATAAGGGATCTGGGACCAATTCATTCCACTGTGGGGCTGGCCATGACGTCACAATCACAGGAGCATGACGTCACTGGTGTGTCAGCTCCAGGAAGCTCCTGCCTAACTCAGACACACACAAGCCCAGGGAAGCGCTGCAGAGAGACCCTCAGGGAAGGAGTTCCACACCTGGGGCTTGACAAAAGACGTGGGTTTGCAGGGGGGATTTGACGCATGGGCAGTAAGAGCCTCTTCCTAGCACAGGGAATTGGAAATCAGGTCTCTCCCAGTAGTGTCTGTGCAGACCCAAGGAGATGGGGGAGCAGTGAGGATAACAATGCCAAAAGCACCGGGAGAGGGGTGGGGTGTTTGAGTGAGATGCCTCCGCAGCAGCTGGCCCTTCACGAGTGTGATGAACTAGGAATGCTCTTAATGTTTTCTCTGAATACTGTGTTGGTGCCTCAGTGTCCCCATGGTAGTTCTTAAGTATCTAGCAGAGCAAAGGGCCAGTGCACCTAAATGCCTGACCCTCTGTCTCCTAGCAACTGATGGCCTGGGCCCCTCCTCTGCAAAGGTGCCAGCTGAAGGTGTTGGAGACAAAGAGATCAGGTGACCTCCTGGCCCAGGAAAGGAACTGAGCAGAGAGGAGGGGCTGGAGGGGTTGTTAGTCTGGAGCTGGCTGAGGTCGAGGAGTGAAGTGCAGACGTGGGGGTCTGACTCACTGCCCCCCAAAATGGACCCGGCCAAGGGGTCCGGTTCGCTGTATCTACAAGCTCTGTTTTAGATCCTGTTCCTGTCATCAAATAAACCTCTGTTTTACTGGCTGGCTGAGAGTCACGTCTGACTGTGAAGTGGGGGTGCAAGACCCTGTGGCTTCCCCAGGACCCCACTGAGGCGGGCTCGCTGTGGGAAGCGCACGGAGGGGCAGAGGATGCTGAATGCTCCAAGGAGAGACCCAGGAGGTGAAGCCGTGTGAGCTTCTTGCCCTGAACAAGTCTGCTCCAAGGGAGAGGAGGCTCCCCAAAGTCCTGACTGGCTTGGTGGGGAGCAGTTCCAGAGCATCGCCCGGGGACTCCGTGACAAAGAGTTTGCTGGGAGCGACAGCCATTGATTCACTTTCAGCTGGGGACACCCCTCTACCATGCAGAGTGAGACTCACGTCACTTATGACCCAAACCAGATGTTGGCTAGGGACGGATGAGACAATCACAGTCCTACTGGGCTCCCCAGTCCCTTCACACCCCCATTGTCTGTGCACACCGGTTGGTTAAAAAACACACCACAAACCTCTGAGCATGCCCCCAGAGAGGGGGGGATGAACAGCCTTCAGTAAGCAGAATGGATAGCTCCGAATGGATACTAATCAATCCTTATGATTAGCAGTTGCAGGGAAAACAAATGATAAATGCAGAGTAATATCATTAAGGAAGCAAAAGCATGCAAATTACACAATTCTGAGTGGGTCTCCTTGTTACTAGTCGCTTTGCCTAGAACGTGACAGATGAGCTCGCAGGCCAGCCAGCTATGCCCAAACGCTAACTCTACCCAGGCTCACCTGTGCGCCTCTCACACACAGACGTGTACGCTCTTATAAACGCAGGCCCATGTTCCTTTTCTCTTTCACAGGAGGGAGTTTCAGCACGGAACTAGCTCAGGAACCAAGTCTCTTTGGCCTTTGAAGAGCAGGGGGCTTGTCTCCCGCCTTCTGCTGCCTGCATGTCACCAACCTCGGGCCATACCCAGCTCCGACAGGCAGCTCCCTGGCACTGATTCTAATGCAACATGCCAAGTCCACTGAGCTCTTCAATCGTCATCCTTCCTCCTCCCTCCAAACCCAACGATCAACACATCCTACCATATGGACGGCTCTAACTCAGGACGGCGCCTGTCACCAGGAAACGAGATTGGAGGCGAAAGCTGCAAAATGAATCACTCTGAAGAGGGACATGTGTCGCCTGCCAGTGAGTGCGAGAAAGGGGAAAAACAAACGTAAGTGACATATAAAATAAAGGGAGAGACAGAGCGCGAGGGAACCATGCGGACTGAGGGGAAAAGCCAGCGTGAGCGTGGTGCCTGGGAGACAGCGCATGGGTGAGGGGCAGGGACGCTTCCTGGGGCCTTGCTGCCCCTTCTAAGGCACAGCAGGCACTGGCTGGATTTCTCCTCTCTTCACATTTCAGTGGCTTAATTTGAAGGGCTCCTATCTTTGGTGCACACGGGCAAAGAATCAGTGTAAGCTGGCGAGGGTCTAAGCACCGTCAACAGAGGAGATGGGAGAGCTCTCTCCCTATGGACTGCCTTGATTGAAGGGCAGACTGTGACTAGACAAAGGCGAACGAAGCCCAGGCAAAGACAAAAGCAGAGAGGTCACAGAGCAGCACGGAGCTCCCTGCCAGTGCTTTGGGAAGACGCACTAGCTGGAGACAGTAAGGGAGGGCTGGTCGGAGCATCTGGGCACACCTGCATGTGCTGGTCCAGACAGTGCCGCAGGAAACATCTGTGACTGCAGGCCTCACGCTAACAGAGTAATTATAACAGCAACGCATCCTGGCATTCTGGGGAGTGCACCGCATTGGGCTCCAGCTTAAAGTCAAGGACTTAATTCAACACAGGCCAGGATAGTCTTTCTGAGCTGCCGTCTAGACAGTATGTGGGATGGCAGCTGTGCGGGGAGGGGCTGTAATAGGTAAGGATAAAGGGAACCGCTGGAGACAATGCCAGTCCTATCAGTAAGACAAGCACAGTGGCTATCAAACACACACACTCTGTGGTGCCTTTATCACCAACTCCCTGTCTCCGTGTCTCATACATTCCTTTTTTGCAAGCAGAGCCAGTGTAGATTTGCAAACACATTAGAACTGCTTCCCCCTCTCCGGGAGGTGAGTCCCAGCCGTAATTCCAAGAGCCCAGCAATTTAAAGGCACGGAGCAGACTGCCAGGTACCTTCAGCCCCGCTGGGAGAAGCAGGATTCCCAGATTAGTGGGTGGAAAAGGAGTAATATGAAGCAGTGCCAGCAGGAGGCAGGATGCTGGGCCTCAGATTTGGCTGCGCTGGCGGACCAGCCAGTGTGGGTTTGGTGCCTTTGTTTGATTTTTTTTCTCCCACAAAGTAATTGTTTAATCAGAGCAGCAGCTGGCCAACTAGAATCTTCCTTGCATTTTCTAAATTGTAGTCTTCCAACTGTGATTTTGCAAATCCAGGGGAATCTTTAATTGGGCAGCTGTGCAGCCCTTGATGAAACAAGTGTTCCTACTGTTTGTGAAATAGCACCAGCCTCCCCAGAACGATCCGCAGCCCTAGGGAGAGAAGTCTCCAGGAAAACAAATGGCTCCACTACTAAATACTTTGCTAGTGTAATAATAAAATAAATAATAATAAACAAAAGTGATCCTGCTTCTCCATCTCTCAGCTGCTGCGGAGGCTCCCAGAGCCCTCAGGGGTTGAGTGCAGAAATGCTGTGCCACTGCATGCCTCTGAGCTACCGGCACCTTTTCCATGCTTGCACGTGCAAATGGTGTTGGAGGGGCTCCCTTGGCTGTGCTGGGCCTTACAGCCCCCCCGCTGGGATGGACGGGCTTCCCAAGGCTGACGAACAAATGGACAGGAAGGAGGATGAGGGGAGATAGCTGCATTATAGGCCGAGACCTGAGCAAAGGTCCCTGCTTTGGTGGAAACAACTAGGGAGGAAACATGATGCTTCTCCCCTAGTGTCCCTGCTTTAGCTCCTGTTCTCTGCCACACCGTGTGTTCCATGAGTGACTGTGCTTTGGGGCCTCTTCCCCCTCTCCCCTGCACAGCCCCTTCTGGCTACAGAGGGTGCAACTTCCACTAGTGCGGCAGAGAACCAGTTTGTTACTGCACCATTCGTCAAGCGCACTCCTGGGGAGCGCAGCCCATTCTCCTCCATTACCTCCTCCACGGCGAGTAGTTAGCACTGGGTCTCAGGACCTGCTGAGCTTTCTGCATCCCCAAGCCTGTGGCAGACAGCCCGGCTCTAACCTAACACACGACTTTGGTTTTGTTTGGGTTCAGTTAGTTCATTCCTTCTGGTGACCAACGCCCCAAACTACCAGACTGCCTGACACCCTGAGTGTGTTTTTGCTGCTCCCAGCTGTTCACACCAGAGGCCCCTTTGAGACCACAACTGTCTGAGAGTGGCCTCCAAATGAAACCACGTCTTACTACTGAACTCTTCCATCACAGGACCCATGCCGCCTCTCCGCCACTCTGCACCTGTGTCAATAATGACACACAACCAGACTATGTTACAAGCCCTTCCAACTGGCAGTCACGCTGAGAAGCAGAGAGGGTCAGCACAGGCCAGGGAGGGTGGAATCTTTCGGGATTTCAGCTGCTGAACTCAACAGTCTCTGCTGAGCACAGACTCAGGGAAATGTCGGGCTGGAAGGGATCAGGAGGACACCTACTCCATCCCCCCATGTGGAGCCAGGACCAAGTAAACCTAGGCCACCAGTGACAGCCACTTTTCTAACCTATTCTGAAAAACCTCCAAGGACGGGGATTCCGCAGCCTCCCTTTGTAACTGATTCTAGGGGTACGTCTATACTCCCCGCTGGTAACCGATCTGCGAATCGACACCTGTACTCCACCTCGGCAGGAGGAGTAAGCAGCGTCGACGGGGGAGCCGCAGCAGTCAACGCGCCACTGTGAGAACGGCCAGGTGAGTCGAACTAAGATATTTCGACTACACCCCCCCAGCGTAGACCAGCCCTAGTACTTAACTCCCCTTACTGTTTGTAAGTTTTTTCCTAATATCTAATCTAAATCTCCCTTGCTGCAAATGAAGCCCATTACTTCTTGTCCAACCATCAGTGGACATGGAGAACAATTGATCATTGTCCTCTTTATAACGACCTTTCATATATCTGAAGACTGGAATCAGGTTCCCCTCTCAGCCATCTTTTCTCTAGACTAAACTTTCCTAATTCTTCCAATCTTTCCTCATAGATTGTATTTTCTAAACCTCTTCTTTTTGTTGCTTTCCTCTGGACACTCTCCAATTAGTTCATGTCTTTTCTAAAGTGTGGTGCCCAAAACAGGACACAGTACCCCAGCTGGGGCCTCACCAGTGCCAAGAAGAGCAAGATAATTACTTTGTGCGTCTCAGATGTAAAACTTCTGTTAATATGCCCCAGAATGACATTTGCCTTTTCCACAGTAGCATCACACTGTTCACTCATATTCGATTTGTGATCCACCAGAACCCCCAGATCCTTTTCTGCAGTACTGTTGCCTAGCCAGTTATTTCTCATTTTGTAGTTGTGCATATTTTTCCTTTCCAAGTGCAGTACTTTGTACTTGCTTTTATTGAAATGCATGTGTTGATTTCAGACCAATTATCCAATTTATCAAGATCATTTTAAGTTCTAATCCTGTCCTCCAAAGTGCCTGCCGCCCCAGTTTGGGGTCATCTGCACATTTTAGAAGCATACTCTCCACTCTATCATCATCAACATTAATGAAAATGTTGACTAGTGCTATCCCCAAGACAATTTCCTGCAGGACCCCACTTGGTCTGTCCTCTCAGTTTGACAAAATGTGTGAACTGAGTTTTTTCAGAGGTCTACAACTGGGCCAGATTTGAGTGGATTTTCATGGGAACAGCAAAAGGCACATTCCTGACTCAGTGGCCAACTCTGGCTACATTTCAGAGCCCTGCTCCAAAGCACATGGGCACTAGAGTTTCTCAAAGAAAAGGTTGCCAGGATTTTTTTTTTTTTATGGAAATCAATGTATCTTCTCTCCCCCATAACTTGTTCTTGGAAATAGATGAACCATATTGGCTGAAACTTTCCAAAATAATTCAGCATACAAGTCCCATGGAAATTGCACCCCAAAGAGCTGACGTTTGGCAAAGTTATAGGCAAATGAAAAAGGGTATTATAATGGAAAGTATCAGACAACCTTAAGAGAAGGTGGTGCTCTCAACCCCAACAACAGCAGACTGCAGCATTTGCTGTGCACTGTCCCATGACTGGCACTCACCTTGCCCAGTCCCTCAGGTCCTTGAGAGACAGCATTTCACCCTCCTGCAATTTCACCACAGCACTGACTCGCTGGCCCCAAGTCATGTCTGGAGGTCCTATCACAGCCACATCTGGAAAAAGAGCAAAACTCAGCCTGAAGAAACTCAGACCATTTCCAAGAGACCAGGAGAAGAGCTAACTCCGTGCAAGCTGGTGAGACAATGGCCAGGTGGGCAGGGCAGCCATGTACAGGGAAGGAGAGGATTGACTGGGGGAAGAATTACTAGGAGTACCAGGGTAGAGCTGACAGAAGAATATCAGGAGCTCTTCCAATGGCAGGGTCTAACAGAGAGCGGAAAAGCTCCCCAAGTAGCCTGGATAAAGAAAGAACTGTCCTGCCCTGCCCTTATTCCATCCCCTACTGGGCAACCCTGCCCTGCCGGCGCACTGATTCCCTCCTCTAATGAAGGGTCAGCAAGGAGTTCAGGAAGATTTAATGAACATTTCTTATTTCCAAAATCTGACACGAGCTGCTGCTGAATCTGCACCGGGCTGTGAGTTTCCTGGCTTCAGCCAGAGGCTCTGCAGCGCTGGGCTCTGAATTCAGTCTGCTTGTCACTCCCACTCAACCCTGCTAACGGAAAGGCTGTGAAACGGCCTCCAGGCAAGAACCCTCAGGCAGTCTCACATCGGCTTCTTCTGGGCTACCGCTGAAACCCAAGCAAGGTTTCCCAATGGCACCTCCTTCATATGCCTTCTATCCTCATTACTGCACAGCACGGAGACAAAGCCAAATCAACATGGCAGCTAACTCGGCTGCAATGGAGCTCTGCGAGTAACAAGAGCTCATATGGCATTGGTACGGGGTGGCCATGGGTGCACATGCTCAGAAACCTGGGCTTCAACATAATTCTGGCCCAATTCTGCACCTTCGCCAGTCTCCTATCAGCTGCAGGCTCGGGGAGCACTGCAAGCTGGGACGGAGCTGCCTGGGGGAAGCTTGCCCAGCGCCTGCCTGCCCTGGGACCGTCTCCAGGTACAGCTCTTCACCAAGAGCAACAACACTTTAATTTGCCCGCCCCCCTCCAAAGCCGAGAGCAGCGAACACCAGGTGCTGCACCTTACCTGCAATACTAGGGTGTGCTAGCAGATGGCGCTCGACTTCCAGGGCACTAATTTTATAGCCTCCGCTTTTGATGATGTCCACAGAGGTGCGGCCCTTGATCCAGTACGTGCCCTCCTTGTACACTGCTGTGTCTCCTGCAAACAGAGCAAACGCTGCTTAGCAGCCATTTCCTCTTCATGGCCCTGCCTGTTTTCCCAGGCCCGCCACTCTCACATGGCTCAGTTCAGATAGCACCCCTCCATGCTGCCAGGCCTGGATCCAGTGGGTCCTACCGCTGCTGCTCAGCACGTGCCACCGCGCCCATGGCACCACAGCCAAAGCACTGGTCAAAACTCCTCGCTGGGAAGAGACCTTGGGCTGGTGTTTGCAGGACATCTGCTGTTGGCCAGCGAGCATTAGAAGAGACTGCTGAGCATCTTAGGGCTCCAGGCAGCCCCACCGGGATGACACAAGCTGTCCCCAGGGCTTGGCCTGGAGATCTCAGACATAGGTGCTCCTGTTTTCGCAGGGATACCGATAGACTGAGAGCAGGCTAGCTAGCCTTGCTTCGCCTCCCTCCCGGAAAGGACTGTCCTGCCCACCAGAATGAAAAGTGAAGAGCAGTGCTCTGCCCTGCTAAATAAAAACACTTGAATCTAAAAGCAGTGCAGAAAAGAGGATGCATGATCTCTGCTGTAGGCTGGTTCCTTTCCCAACGTGCTCGGACACAATCCATGCACTAGATCAACTGCCAACTCACCCCCTCCTGCTTTTATTGACGATTCACAATGATTAAGCATGAGGTTCATCTCAGACCTCCCTGGGCTTGGCTGTTCCTAGGTCTCTGCACCAGGACTGCTCAGCCCACACCCTAGATCAGAGCTGGGCAAACTACAGCCCGCAGGACCATCCTGCCTGGCTCCTGAGCCCTTGGCTGGGGAAGCTACCCCGGCCTCTCCCCCGCTGCCCCCCTTCCCCCGCAGCCTCAGCTTGCCGTGCCACCAGTGCTCTGGCCTGCCGCTCCTGCCGGGGCAGTGCGGGCGGCGTGGGCTGCAAGCTCCTGCTGCTCTGAGTAGCATGGTAAGGGGATGGGGAGGGAGTGTTGGATAAGGGGCAGGAGGTTCCAGGGGGCAGTTAGGGGACAGGGAGCAGGGGGCGGTTGGATAGGTCGGAGGTTTGGGGGTGGTGGTCAGGGGATGGGGAACAGGGGGGTTGGATAGGTGTGGGAGTCCTGGGGAGCCTGTCAGGGGGTGGGGGTGTGGCTAGGGGACAGGATAGTCAGGGGACAGGGAGCAGGGGGCAGTTGGATGGGTCGGAGGTTTGGGGGTGGTGGTCAGGGGACGGGGAATGGGGGGGTGTTGGATAGGTGGGGGAGTCCTGGGGGGCCTGTCAGGGGATGGAGGTGTGGCTAGGGGTCAGGACAGTCAAGGGACAGGGAGCAGGGGGCAGTTGGATGGGTCGGAGGTTTGGGGGGGACAGTTGGGGATGGTGAACGGGGTGGGTTGGATAGGTGTGGGAGTCCCAGGGGGCCTGTCAGGGGGTGGGGGTGTGGCTAGGGGTCAGGGAAGTCAGGGGTCAGGGAGCAAGGGGTCCGGACGAAGGTGGGGGGTCTGGGGAGGAGGCAGTGAAGGGACTAGGAGCAGGGAGGGCTGGATGGGTCAGGAGTTCTGAGGGGGGCAGTCGGGGCACAGGCGAGGCTGTTTGGGGAGGCACAGCCTTCCCCATCCCACCCTCCATACAATTCCGCAACCCCAATGTGGCCTCGGGCCAAAAAGTTTGCCCACCCCTGCCCTAGATCTCTAGACAGCCACCTCCACCTCTTGCACGTCTGGTTAGGGTAACGAGTTACCTGCCTCAAGGAGTCAGCAGAACCCACCTAATCCTCTCCCAGTGGGACCCGCACCTGCTACGAGGTGTGGTTGGTGTGTGTGGGGAGGTGCTTCCTGCTACATCCACCACAACAGACACTGCTGGAGGCTTTAGAGAGGAGTTTGATTTCTAAAACTGGGGTTAACCCCACCCACACCCAGCTTGGGCAGGATGAAAAGAGGGGGCTGGTGCTATTACATTAAAAGGACGAGATTTTTACCAAACAGCGACTCGAATTAGAACGGTCCTTTCTAGAGGGCTCACAGACAGAGCCTGATGTGGCAGGTGTGATCAATAATTAGCCACTCGTACTTCAGTCTGGGAAGATTGAGAGAGGTCATCCCAGCACAGCCTGGCTAATGCTTAACAAGCTGTGCTGCACTTTGGTTGCTACTTAAGATGATTAGTCACATTCTGCTAATAGAGGCTTTGCCACCCTTTGGGCTGGGCAGGGCGGTCTCAGGACTACTGATTTCAATTGCAGACTCTTGATGGGAGCACAAGAGAGCTCTTAGCTTTAACCTATCGTCAATCTCCATTCTCTCGTTAATGACACACTGTTGCATTGTGTCCACACACTGAACTTGACTCCCTGCTGCGGTGTCACTGATGGACCTGATTGCACTGCTGGCTGGAAAGCTCACACAGGAAGGAGACAGCTCATGAAACAGGAGCCTCAGACAAAGGCCTGAGTGGTTGGAATCGGCACTGCTGTGGTTCCAGGGCCCTCCCTCGCTAGCCCCCGGTGCTAACCTGCTTCCCCTGCTGGTCTGGAAAGTGGAACTCGGGTAACAGGGAGCCACAGTGCTCAGAACAACATCCTAGCCGTGGGATGGCTGCAGAATGGACCAGTCACCAAAAAGCTTCAGGAGCAGAAAGACTGTAGCCACTACCGTGTGGCTCAGGAAACTCAGTCAGCCACGTTGCAAAGCCTGCGGCAAGAAGTGATCCACAGGGCCTGCTCTGATTCTCCTGGGTGCTCTGGGTATCTTGGTGCGTGGCCCCAGGCTGGGCACAGACCCACCCGTGCCATGATGCGCAACGGCGAGCTCTGGGCTTGCAGACAGTTTCCTCCAGAGATGAACAGCTTTCGTTCTCCATGAGTAGGGCCTTGCCAAATTCATGGTCAGAGGATTTTAAAAATAATAAACTTAATGATTTCAGCTATTTATATCTGTCCTGTCCCAAAAAGGAGTTGGTGTGTGTGTGTTTGGTACTGTTACCCTTACTTCTGCACTGCTGCTGGCAACGGTGCTGCCTTCACAGCTGGGCCCTCAGTCAGCAGCCACCGCTCTCCGGCCGCCCAGCTCTGAAGGTAGCAGTGCAGAAGGATGGCATGGGATGGTATTGCCACGCTTACTTCTGTGCTGCTGCTGGTGGGGTGCTGCCTTCAGAGCTGGGCACCAGGCCAACAGCCACTGCTCTCCAGCCGCCCAGCTCTGAAGACAGCACAGAAGTAAGGGTGGCAATACTGTGACCCACCTGCAAGTCCCCTTTTGGGTCAGGACCTCTGTTTAAGAAACGCTGGTCTCCCCCTGTGAAATCTATAGGGAAATAGTATAGGGCAAAAGCACACAAAAGGTCTGATTTCACAGAGGCAGAACAGATTTCATGGTCTGTGACGTGTTTTTCATGGCTGTGAATTTGGTAGGGCCCTAAGCAGGATTCTCTCTCCACTGCCCACCATGGAGCCCTTAGGAACACCCTTCCTCTCTAATTATGCCATACTTCTGGACTGGCCTTTCTCTGAAGCCAGGCACCATGCACCTGAGTCTGCTGGAGTAGTTGCTGTTGAGTGTCACAGGACCACTCTTCCTCCTGGAAATTGATCAGCTAAACTCAGGCTTTGAATCTGGGTCAATTCCAACAACATTTCCACCCAATTGGGCGTCTACATGCCGTATCTGCATGTCACACTTCCCTCAGTTTAGCCAGGAACCAATATATTATCTCCAGATGTTCCTTGTCTTGAGTTTAGTTTCTCATGTGCAATAATCAAAGTGTGCCCATGTATATCAAGAACTGTTTGAAATACTTTAAAGAGATGGGAATTTTTTTTAAGCGGGAACTCTCTTGATCTTTGACTCTTGGAGGTTGAAAGGAATTCACGTCCCATGTGATAAATGACCCCATGTTTTCTAGACCTCAGGGCAGTCTGTGGGACTGACAGATGTGTAGAACGGAACATGATTTGAGGAGTGAGGAGCAGGTGCGGAGAACCATGTGCTTGCAGCCAGTAACGGGGGTGTATTCATAAAGAGAAGACAGGAAGAGAGTAATTTTGACCTAGTTCAACAGCGAACAGCGGTGTCCGTGTCACCCGAAACTATTGACACAAAGTGGGGCTGCCATTTTTCCGCACACAGTGCCGGTTTGTGACACAGACAGCTGTCCAACAGGAATGCGTTAAGTCCACCCAATGAATTCAGCTGGAGATGTGACACATATCTGAACCCAGGTCTCCATGTCAGCAGTGAAAGTGCCTTGTGACTGATGAGATCACTCCTTCCCCCACAGCTTTATCTCCAGCAGGCAGACAGCCCCTTTTGCAGTGCAGCGTTCCAGTGTGTGGGGGTTTGGCCACTCCTGCCAGGGGAGCTCCTCCGGAATGACAGAAAGCACTGGGGGTTCAGAACAGGGGCTGATATACAAAATGTCTTTGCCATTAGCTGTACACTGGGGAAGGCTGAGTTCACAACTACGGGCTGGGCTTAAGTTGACCCAGGGCAAGGGACAGTGTTCGTGCCCAGCTTTGAGAAAATACCACATGCAGCGCGAAAGACTAGAGTGGACCCAGTTCCCCGACAGCTGCTATCTGGGACAAGGAACTGATGCTAATGGTTTGGTGAAAGGTCTACTAGAAAATCCGATAGAAAGTTTCTCTGCTTCTTTAGCAGATTGGAAATGGTGCTCCGATCACTCCTGTAAAGGTAGTGAGATAGGAAATAATACAATTGCAGATTTCTCTGCCGGGTGGAGATCTAGCTCTCTGTTCTAAAGCATCTCTGCTATCCCCTTGATGTGGCACAATCTCAAGGAGCATGGGTCCACAAGGAAGGCTTCTCAGCTCTCCAGCCTTCCTCATGACCATCTCCTTAAGAAATACAAGTAGCAATGTCATTGGGAAAGCCATTGGTTTTCCTCCTTGAAGCTGGCCCAGCAGGAGAGAGCAGTGTACCTTCTCAGTATCAAAAATGTGATCTTTGGGTAGCACCCTCTGATAATTAGTGGGTTTCCCTGCTCACCCTCCTCCTGGAACTTCATCGTCTTCTGCTTGTGATGTCAAGACCAATCCTCCTGTCGTATGTGGCCAGACATTAGTTACTCTCCCTTGTCTTGAGCCAGGAGCAGTGTGTGCGCATGAGTAGATTCTGTTCTCCTCCCCTCGTGCAGGTAGCCCTTGCAAGCTGGGTCATCAAAGCTGCCCCAGTACTTAGGTATCTCAGATGCCCCCAGTCACTCTTTTCAGCAAGGTAAGTACTTGCTCTTGCTCTGGTTGGCCAGCAGTTGGATCCCAGCTGGATTCCATGTTGCCACTTTTGGAAGGTTCTCAAAAAGCTTCTGCTTCGTACTATTCACACCTGGGGCTGCTACTTCCCAGGGAGTCACTAAGCAGCAAGAAAAAGGAGGTAACAGTAACCTCAG
The DNA here is from genome assembly GCF_007399415.2 of Gopherus evgoodei. Taxonomy (NCBI): domain Eukaryota; kingdom Metazoa; phylum Chordata; order Testudines; family Testudinidae; genus Gopherus; species Gopherus evgoodei. Next base: position 40,171,602 of record NC_044333.1, on the reverse strand, counting down.
ATTGAACGAAACCATGGGTGGGGGGGGGCTCAGTGGGAGAAGGGAGTGGGAGCCCCCACTCTCCACTTCTCTGCCACATGATGGCTCCTGTCCCACCAGTATCACCAACACCCCTCTGATGCAAACACTTCTCGGCTTCAGACAGCAGCGCCGCTGAGGCAGCTTTGTATTATTGTTATTACTGCTGTTAACCCCAGGGACATGCTCTGTAATTTCTCCCTGTCTCTGCGTTTCTCTCCCTTCCCATTTCTTCTCTCTAAATCCTGAGCTGCCGAGACTTGATATCCCTTCCACCTTTGACAGGACAGGCCATACTGTGTGTGTCACTCCTCCAGAGCTCCAGGGAATGGTGGTGCACAGAGGACAGGCACATTACCCTCTGCCCTGTGCCATCTGCTACCAGCCTATCAAGTAAGCCAGCATATCCAGCACAACAGAGCACTCGATGGCTCCCAAGCCAAGAGGGGTTTCCTACTCTAGTGAGACTAGTTAAGAGGACGCTGCTGTTTGTTTAATGACAGTCCCCATCCCACAGGCGACTGGAAACAAAATAATGGCTTCCCCTCAGACCCTGAAACCATATCTGGCGCCAGCAGCGCTGGAAGCTTGTTGAGGCATGCACGGGCCTCCGTGCATCTCTGAACGCTGGGCACTACACCATATCCTGTGAGTCCATTCAGCGCCTGCAGAACATGAAAACACCGGCTGACTCACCCTTACAGGTCGATTTTTCAGAGTGGAGGATCTGTCTGTGTCAACGTCTGAATGAGTTTATGACCACAAACTGAACAAGTGTCATTAACATTCTTTTCTGAGCGTGTCTACACTTACTAGATTTCTCACACCTAATGCTGTTCATCACATTGAGCACTGATTCTATTGGATCACTTGTTCCTAGTAAACACAGAGACACTTCTACAGGGGATAGCAATGTGTCACGAACAAACTTTTTGTGCTTATAAAACAACAAACATTTTGGCTGATGAAATGAAACACATGGACATTTCGTGTTTCCTGGTAGACGTTTCTGGGACAGTAGGAATGCATAGGAAAAACTGTCCTGATAAAACTGAGATGGAGGGTGTCTTCGCCACTGGCAGACCCCTCTGCCAGAGCCAGAACTGTGTTACAAGTTGGTAGAAAAATAATGGAACTATTAGGTCAACTTTATCACCCATTACAGAATGTTAGCAATATTGTTGACCGATATATGCTGGGCTAATATATATCATATTATTAATATGTATTATTCAGATCATGTGTATTAATATGCAATAAGCACATAATAGCACTATCATTATACACCTCTACCCTGTTATAACGCCACCTGACATAACACGAATTTGGATATAACGCAGTAAAGCAGCGCTCCGGGGGGACAGAGCTTCAAGCTCCGGTGGATCAAATCAAATTTGATATAACGCGGTTTCACCTATAACGCAGAAAGATTTTTTGGCTCCCGAGAACAGCATTTTATCGAGGTAGAGCTGTATTGCATATATATGTATTTCTAGCAGTTACGAGAACTAAATTGGCCTATGTTCTTCTATAATCCCATTAACTTATGCTAAGTATCCCATAACACTTTGCAAAGCTGAAGTCAGCTTTGGCATTAGACAATAAGAAATTTGTCAAAGGCAAAATACATGACTGTTCTGCCCCGGTATAAGTGGAGAAGGTATCTTTACATACCAGTCCCTGGTATTCTAGTATCCAAAACAAAGACAGGGAGAATAACAAGTTAAGGAACTGGTACAAACAGATGGGTTGGATTTTAATGATGTGTAAAGAGTTCTGTACCTTGTAAAGCCATCCTACAAATACTGCTAGCTGAAACGTGTAACTCCTGTGTAAGGTGAATTTAACAACACTGCATGGGATGGCTTCCCAGAAACTGGTATTGTATTGAGCCTTTCTTCCTGGATTACACGAATATTGACTTTCAGCAATAAACCTGATTGACAGTAGTTGGTCTTTTGAATATATTTCATACCGAACTAAAGCGTGGTCAAGCAATTAACTACACAATTTACCAACAATCCTGACAGTTCCACCCCCTGATGCCCTGGGGGTTACACCAAAGATGGGTTTGACCCACAGTTCACAATTAAAAAGAGGAATTAAATTAGAGGTCTAGCGGTTGAGAAATGTTTGCTCAGTGACATCGTTCATCAGCCCTGCAGAATGGTGCTAAGCGGCGCCTGCCAACAAAGCAAGTCCTGCATCAGGACGGCTTTGTGATAGAGACACTCTCCACTGGGGACTAGAGCGAGAGCACTAATCTCATTTCATTCTTGACCTTGGGCACATTTGAGCCCAGGTGTCTGGAAATAAAAGGCACATGTGGGCAGGAGGAGGCAGGAGCCCTCAGAAATATATGTTGCAATCTTTGATGTAATGACAGTGTCAGCGTAAGTCCCCAGTGGGGACATGAACTGGTGGTGCTGAGAGTGCAGAGCTGACCCACCAGTGAGCACTGAGTCACCACACCAGCTTGTCAATTACAACCTAGACTTTCCTGGCTTTTGTCAGTTTCTTTCACAAACTTAATGTTATTTACAAATATTTTCTTTTGCATTAATGGTCCTTCTAAGATAAATGCCAGCCTTATTCCAACAGCGCTGTCAAGTGCATTCCCATCAGCCCCGAGAAGGGATGTTCCTGGCCAGCTCCAGATGCATTCTCCATAAGGTTTACCAATCAAAGACATGCTCTCTATCTGCCAGCACCGTAAACAATGTTCCCTCTAATTTTTTCCATCCATGTGCAGAATAAATTTTGTTATGTGCACTGAGGTACGTGCGGCTGTGCGCCATCAGTAGAGACAAAAAACCTAGATATATTTTTTAGCAAGTTACCACAGGGATAATTACTCCTGCCAGGACAGGGTTAGACATTTTAGAACTCACTACTCAAAGAATTAACTTTAAGTGTAAGAGAAATAAAAATTATGAAATGCACAGACCAGTCAAAACACTAAAATAACACACATTGGAAGTGTAAAATTGCAGAGAATATATGTGCATTGCAGGAAGTACCAAGAAGTAACAACAATAATAATACAAGTATGTGTTGGGAGGTGAGTGTGAAAGAGACAGTGTGTGTGTGTGTGACACAGACTGTGTGTGTCAAAGAGATGGGGTGTGTGTGTGACATAGTGACAGTGTGTGTGAGACACACAGACTGTGTGTGTGTGAGATCCAGAGACTGTGTGTGGGGCTGTTGGGGAAATCTCAGAAACAGTGCACTGTGTCTTTAAGAAAGGCACTCACTCACTCACTCACGGTTCAGCGCAGCAGCTCCAAGTCCTGAGCCGAGCTGTCCCCTCTCCCCTGCTCTACGGAGATGGGGTACAGGGGCAAGGGGACACCCTGACATCAGCACCCTCCCCCCACTCTGCACAGTCAGCAGGAGGGTCCCGGGAGCAGCTGCAGGATGAAGCAACGTGGAGGAAGGGGCACCTGAACACACCCTGCTGGCTGTGAGCACGCGCTAACCAGCTGGGCAGCATTTGAATCTCTCCTGGGCGGCTGCCCAAGCACGCAGCTTACAGGGAACACAGCCCGGAAACCAGCCGGCACGTGAAACCCAGGCTGCGGGCTTTCTGCTTCGGACAGTAGCAACATGAAAGAACCTGGAATCAGAACCTCCCTGCCTCTTTCACTAAGGCCCCAGCCCTGCTCCGGTAGCTAGACTGGCTCTGCAAGATTGAAAAGCTCGCACAAATTGTAGGGAAAAAAACCAGCGGTGAACTGCTGCCAGGAAAATAGGAAGTTAGGACACAGCTGGCCTCATTAAACCCAGCCTTACTCTGGTCTCCCCTTTTGCATCAGCAGCGTTCAGCCATTTGCTGAAATCGAACATCTAAATGTTCAGCCTTTGCAATCACTTGATGACATTTCTACTTCCAATTACGCACAGAGGATGCTGGTGCAGTGGGGAGCTGTCCACAAAGACCCAACTAGTCACCTTGCAAAGGGGAAGGCGAGGCAATGGGCACTGATGGCTTCAGAAGAGGAGACACCTATTTTAAAGTTGTATATTCCAAGCCCTTTGTTATAAGGGCACAGATCTCCCTGAAGGAACCAGAGGAAGCGCCACTCACAATTCAGACATGGGGACAGGAAGCCTTGTCATTGCTCTGTGAGCCTACAGCCTGTCGTCAGAACCAGATATAAGGCCCACTTTAATTTCTATAAAGGTGACCTCTAAGTGGCATTAGAGCTTCTGATAATTCACCCAGTGAAGAACAGGGCTAATGGCCATTCCCTTGTGCCATTACATTAGTAAGCAGCGAAACATCAGCTTGAAAGGAAACGTATATTGTAGAGAAGCAAAAAGAAAAAAGTGAGTGACTTTAACCCCCTGCCACGGCAGCAGCTACTACTGTGACCAGCTGTTCCAAAGGCTCTGAAGTTCTCTTGGTGGTTCTTAGCCGTTCTGCTCCTGCAGTGCTCACAGGGTGAAATTCACCCCTCTGCAGAGGGCCTCGGTGACGAAGCAGGACATGAGCGGCACATGGGCCTTGAGCTGGGTTGAATTTCACTCTCTCAGAGGTGCTAGGCTCTAGGCTTATCCTTCCTTAGCTCCCTCGCGACCTCACTCCGTTATTTGTTTCTGGTGGAAGAAGGTGGCAGATCAGCTCTCGAAAATCTATGGGGGAAAAATGCAGTAGAGGGAACGAGGAGCGGGAGAAAGGAGCACTGTTTGGGCCAAGTGGGGTGATCAGCATGAAACCCAGTGTGAGCTGGCCTGAGGCCACCCTGCAAAGCCCATCCAACTGCAGTGCTCCACCTGTGACACAGACACATGCTTTATGGAGCTATTTCACTTACCAGAAGCTAGTGACAGCGGGTGCTCAGTCTAAGCCCTTTCTGTGGATAGCCTCGCTAGATCACCTCAGCAATACGAAGAGCCTCCCTCTAAACATCTCCCTGGCAAGGCCTGTCAGCCAGCCCCAGCCACTCTGTGACACTGGACCAGGGTTTGCCATTTAACTGCATTAAACAAAACAGGATTAGACCTAGACGTTCCCAACTGTCCAGCGGGGGCCCCAACCTGGAAATGTTAAGCTCCGGACTCAAGGCTTTAGCCAGTCTGGGGCCTCATTTGTAAAGTGGTCCTCAACCCCGCCCTGTAATTTTGCCAGCACAACTTTACACTCACAAACTTTGCCTGCATTTTGTGCTCACCATTAATTGTGGGGGCAAATGACACGAGTTAGCCATTTAACTCCCTGATCTGTGGGTCCAGTCAGGTATTGCAGGTGCAAAGCTAAATCTTCCTATTTGCTTAAACAAATTAGAGGCGGACTTTCAAAATCAGGCCCAGTGGCCGTTTTGACAGGTGTTACATCATTCATTGTATGATCAAACTGTTCCCGATTAGAGCTTTGGCTTGTTGCACGCGTGGAACATTTTTAATCCGATATAATTTGTTCTGCGTAAGGACAGGGTCCGAACTGCTGTACGATCATAGTGAAAGATGAACGTTTACTATTTCAGGTGCATCTCCTGTGCTGGTCCTGATACGAGCTACATCTCCTTTGACACACACACTTTCCAATGGAATTTAAATGGCATTTAAAAGATCTCCATCACCCCCAGGTTACTGGAGCTGCAGTGAACTCCACAAGCAATGGCGTTAACAGTAACACTAGTGCCAACACAAGACTCCAGCCAAAGTGATGGGAAATTATTTCTGATCCAAGCTGGGAGTCCCCTGTGGATTGAGCCCCAAACTGCTGGCTGCTAGCAGGAAATCTCTGTGCCTCTGCTGAAGCGGTGAGGATACTAGGATCCTGATGGGTCTGCAGGCTGCTCTTTTCGGAGCCTTGAAGCTTTTCTTTACAAGTTCTGATAGGAATTCCCTGCTGCTGGCTGCTTGGCTGGCACAGCGATCTCTCAGCTCGAGGGGGCAAAGACAGAATGAGGCATCCTCCCTACTGGATTCCTTTGCACAGACCCTACCTGGAGAATCACAGGGCTCACCAAATTTGCATGTCGGCGAGACAATTGGTATCCCAGCTGTGAGACCCTCGAGAAGCTCTTCTTTGAGGCCGTCAGAAATAACAACTCTTTGTCCTTCTTCAGCGCCTTTCATCTGAGGATCTCAAAGGGCTTTGCAAACAAGAACTAATTAGGCAGAAAACAGAACAGCAGGTGGGACACTCTGGCACGCTGAGGGGGTGGAACATGGTTTGTCTCTTTTCCATGTACAGGCATTACATGGTGCGTGGGAGGCTTTGAACAGGAGTTGCTTCACCCTGTTGGTGACTCTTGTGCTACCTTTCCTTTCATTTGACTTTGTGTTTGTGCTATCGGTGGCAGGCAGGGTCACGCTACGGCAGCCCCAGGTTACTGGTTAATATATTGACTGATTTTACAAGGCAGGATGGTCCAGCACACTGAGTATGTGGCTAGGAACCAGGAATTCCTGAGCGCTAATCCCAGCACTACCACCATGTCCGGTTGGGAGTGTTTCTGAGCAGGACACTCGGGGCTCAGTCCTCTCCTGGAGCTGAGGGGTGCGAGGTGAACAAAGGGCACCAGAGAATCTGGGACTCACGGCCAGATTTTCACAAATGGACATCCAACTGCACGTGCTTATGTCTGCAGACACAACAGGTAACTGGGCAGAGCACAGGCCATTAGAGACATACCCGGCTCTTTGTATTCTCCAGATACCCGAGCTCTGCAAAGCAACAGTGGATAGTGAAAATCAGGCTCCCAACATCATTGCACCTCAGTTTCTCCATCTCTTATTCTGGTCTCTAAAATACCTAAGAACACAGCAATTGCCAGACTGGACCAGACCCCAGGTCCATCTAGTCCAGTGTTCTGGCTCTGGCAGTGGCCAGTGTCAGATGCTTCAGTGGAAGATGCAAGCAATCTGCATTAGGCAGTTGTGGGCTAATCTACCTCTCACACTACATCTCATCCTTGTCTCTTAGATTGTTTTACACCCTGAAACAGGAGGTTTAGTAGCCCTCCAAAACTGTTGCTGTCATTTATTATAACTCTGGAGATTCTGGTCATCAAGTTCTTGGACTCCACAACTTCCTGTAGCAGCGAGTTCCACAGTTTAAATCACAAGTTGTGAGAAGAGCATTTCCTTTTGTCAGTTTTGAATTTCCAACCTTTTAATTTCATTGACTGTCTTCTTATTCTTGTGTTAGCAGACAGGAAGGGCACAAATTCCTGATCTCCCTTCGCTAGACCATTCATTTTTTTATATACTTTTATGAGCCAACTCAGCTGAGAGAAAGAAGTTAACTCGCACCTCAGAGTTTTAAAAGACCTGGCTGAGGACCTCACTGGGCTGTTAAAGTTGATTTTCCATAAATCTTGGAGCCCTGGGAAGTTCCAGATGGGAAGAAAGCTGATGTTGGACTAATTTTAAAAAGGGTAAACAGGATGATCCAAGTAATTATAGCTCCGTCAGCCTGACATCGATCCCAGGCAAGATAATGGAGCAGCTGATCTGGGACTTGATTAATAAAGAATGCAAATCAACATGGGTTTATGGAAAATAGATCCTGTTAAACTAGTCTGATATCTTTTTTTGATGGGATTACAAGTTTGGTTGATGAAGATAATGGTGCTGATGTAACATACTTAGAGTTCAGAAAGGCATTTAACTTGGTACCTCATGACATTTTGATTAAACAAACTAGAATGATATAAAATTAACATGGCACACATTAAATGGATTTAAAACTGGCTACCTGATAGTCTCAAAATGTAACTGTAAATGGGAATTATCATTGAGCAGGTGTATTCCAGCATGGTCCCGTGGTGATCATTTCTTGGCCCTACAATATTTAATGTTTTTATCAGTGACCCTGAGGAAAACATAACATCATCACTGATAAAGTTACACATGACACAAACATTGATAGAGTAAAGTATCAGAGGGGTAGCCGTGTTAGTCTGGATCTGTAAAAGCAGCAAAGACGAAGTGGGTATTCACCCACGAAAGCTCATGCTCCAAAAAGTCTGTTAGTCTACAAGGTGCCACAGGACTCTTTGCTGCTTTTATTGGTGGAGTAGTAGTTAATGAAGAGGACAGGGAACTGATTCAGCATGATCTGGATCGTTTGGTAGACTGGACACAAGCAAACAAACAATATGCATTTTAATATGGCTAAATGTAAATACAGATGCTTCCCGAGTTATGCAAACCCGACTTACGCAAATCTGCATTTAGGGAAAAAGTTCCGTAAATTCCATAAGCTAGAAACTTTGTGTGTGTGTGTGTAAATTCGAGTTTACGCAAGGTGTTCTGGAACGGAGTGCTTGTGTAAGTTGGGGGGTGTCTGTATATACATCTAGGAACAAAGAATGGGTGATTCTATCCTGGGAAGCTGTGACTCCGAAAAAATGTGTGGGTCATGGTGTATAATCAGCTGAATACAAGCGCCCACAGTGACGCTGTGGCCAAAAGAGCTATTACGATCCTGGCATGCATAAAGAGTGAACTATTGAGTAGGAGTAAAGAGGCTATTTTACCTCTCTATTAGGCACTGGTGCACCTGCTACTGGAATCCTGTGTCCAGTTCTGGTGCCTACAATTCAAGAAGGTGGTGGATACATTGCAAAGGGTTCAGAGAAGAGCCTGGAGAATGCTTAAAGGATTTGAAAACCTGCTTTATAGTGATAGACTCAAAGAGCTCAATCTATTCATCTTAACAAAGAGAAGGTGAAGGGATGACTTGATTCCAGTCTACTGGTATTTACAAGGGGAACAAGTAGTTAATAATGGGGCTCCTCAGTCTAGCAGAGAAAGGTCTAACAATCTAATGGCTGAAAGTTGAAGCTAGACAAATACAGAAATAAGGTGTAAATTTTTAACAGTGAGAGTAAGTAACCACTGCAACAATTTCCCAGTGGTCACGGCGGATTCTCCATCACTGGCAATTTTAAAATCAAAGTTGGATGTTTTTCTAAAAGCTCTGCTCTGGGAATTATTTGGGGGAAGTCTGCCCTGTGCTATACAGGAGGCCAGAGAAGATAACAATGGTCCCATATCGCCTTGGAATCTATGAAAAAATTGCAAAGAGTCCTGGGACACCTTATAGACTAACAGACGTATTGGAGCATGAGCTTTCATGGGTGAATAGCCACTTCGTCATCACATGCATCAGATGAAGTGGGTCTTCACCCACAAAAGCTCATGCTCCAAAACGTCTGTTAGTCTATAAGGTGCCACAGGATTCTTTGCTGCTTTTACAGATCCAGACTAACACGGCTACACCTCTGATATATGAAAAAATTGTGTTGCCTCTTCCCATATTGTTTCCTGGCCGCAGAAAAAATATCCTAAGAATTACAAGAAGTATAAAATCTAAGAGATGGGCATCCAGTTCCTACTACCACCCAGATGAGAGCAACATTCTTGCAAATCAACTGTCTATAAAAAGTACAGGAAGCAGACAGTGAACTAAAGGGATTTTCCTCCGTTTTGGCTACAGAACTCCCAGTGTGTGGGGAACCCACAGAGACGATTTTTGTAGTTAACGCAGAAACCTCAAGAGCATAAGGTTCTGGAGCTTGGCATAGTGGGATGCTACTCCAGCTTCCCAGCTGACTGAGGCCAGGGTAGGAGAAGCGGAGGCCTTGTTATTTTACTGAGTTTGAATCATGATTGCTGCTCTCAGGTGGACATCCAGCCCAAGGTCTGACATTCAAAAGGAATAGCCGGCTACAATGACAGGATTCCGGCTCTCCGGAACAGGGGAGGAAGAGGGCATGGCGTGGCAAACCATTCGATGAACGAGCCGAAGACTAACAATGGAATTCAGCTCGGCCATGCTCACAGAAGCAAAGTGTGCATTTCCTGGTATGAAGGGATGTGCCGGCGCGTGTGTGTATCTGAGATGGACATAAACTGCCCCCTCCCCCCACACACAATGAAAACTGCATCAATAGTTCTCCCATCTGCTCACATACATCACACACTTCATTCCAGTTTATTAGCTGGAATAAATCATAAATATTTCATTATACATCAACGACGCTCGACTCCGGGAAGGCACAATCCATCACCTCGACACTCCTTGCGACCTGCCGCCATGCAGTAAGCTTTCCAGTCTATTAAACAAGATTGATGCAGTGTGCTAGGATGGACTCGGAGCATTTATTTATGGTGCCCTGGGAAAGGGAGAGCACTGAATGCACACCGACAAGCCTGAGTTTCTCATGTCAGCTCCCCAGCACCTGGCCTACACAACTGCAAACTCCTTAAATGGTAGCATGAATCTGATCCCATTTCTCTTGAACCCAGTGTAAACTGTCCATGGAGCTGGAGGCTTGGTGGCACAGCTATTCAGTGCACTGGCTTTTTACCTTTGGAGACCTACAATAGTTTAGCAGCTGCTTTGATATTAGAGACACAAGTTTGATTGCTTATCCTTGTTAGTTATCAGCACTGGATAATACAGCCCAATTGAGCATGACTGGCAGTTTCTGCTCAGGAGAGAAGGCCAGGACTAGCATAGCAGGAGTTACACAGGAGGAATGAGAAGCAACAGCAGAACTAGGAGAGAGGCCGGAACTGAAGCGGGCACTGTAGGCTGGAACTGAAGTGGCCTGGCAGAGCAGCTGGGGGAGGTGGAGGGAGAAGGGAACAGCCCAAGACTGGAATAACAAGTCAGAACTGGCAGAGCTGCGTGGCAGAAGTTACATGGCTCCAGCCCTGGTCAGGGCTATTAATTCCTCACCCAGAACACCACAAGACAGCCCGGAGCACACTATTATTGGGCAGCAGCTCTCTATCCTGCTTTGGCTATTTTAGGCCCCTCCAGGGGACTGGTCCCAAGTTTGCCCCAGAAGTGCTGCATTTCCCCTAGGGCTTGCCATGGCATAGCTGTATTGGCCATTCCTCGTGTCCCCCTGGCCTTACTCTGGCTTATTCTAATGCCAGGTTTTTCTTTATCTCTCCCCCCTTGCAAACATTTCTGGCCATAGTTAAAGAAAGTGTATATGTTTCAGCCTAAATTAAAATCCGTGGCAAGCAGAGCTGACCTGTCTGAAGCACTGGGGCAGATTTTACTGCCAGCAAATCCCCATGTGTCTGACCGAAAAGGAGTCAGAGACCTGCTGGCCACCACTTGCCCTTATTTTCACCATCACAACACTGGTAAATGGATAGCCAGTTACCTCCAAGGGGGAACTGGCACAGCAGCTGGATTGTCTCTCTCGCCCAACGAACCTTCTTTCCAGTCCCTACAAAGTTCAGTAACAAGTCAGCAGCTCATTTTACAGCCCCTGTCTGCACTGCGTTGATGTACCACATCATGGCGTGTTCTGCCCCTTTCCACTGAGAGTGAATTGTGGGGCTTGGGGTTCCGAGCGACTGACTGACATCATCTAGCTATCCACAGAGCAGGTGCAGCATGCGCTGCCTCTCTGCCCTTGCCAATGAGACGCTGAGACTCGGCACCACCAGAGGGGTGAGATCAGTCACCCATTCATTCCTTGGCGTCTCTTTGCCAATAAGGTTTCTAGCTGTCACAGACGTTTTTCCAAAGTTGGAGCAGAGCTCTACCCACTAGTCCATCACATACCACACCTGGAAGTCACCACATAGTAACACCATTCAGTCCTTCCCAGCCTAGCTGGATTCCAGCTGGCAACCTGCACGTGACAGGGCCTAGCTACCCATCCTCTTATCCACCCCCCCCCCCACTCCCTCCAGTTTGAACTGTGCTCCAACATAGAGTGGGATGTGTCTCACTTCTGCACAGCTGAACACAGTTTTATTTCTGCTTCAGACCCCAACTACAATTCACACTTTTCTAGTCGTCATTTTGCAAGAATAATTATCTAGCAAATTGTTTTACTGATTCCACAGTAGACAGTGAACTGCTGTCGTAGATCCTCTAAATGAGGGTTTGTGAAGAACAGCATCAATCTGTCTCGGGGCATGCCCCCGCCCAACCATTGTATTTGACTCCCTTGACCTGTGAAGTAGGAAGTCTTATTCCCAATTTAAAGAGGGAAACTGAGGCCAAAAGCATTACTTGTTCAAGGTCCTACAGGGGGTCTGTGGCACATGACCTTAACTCAGCTCTCCAGAATGCCAGTCCAGTGCCTTAACCACAATGCCAGCCTTCCTCCTTCCCGTCTCCCAAAGTTGCCGCTGTTTAGCAGAGCAGAGCCCAAGGAAACCCCAATGCTAAACCACCTGGTGAATTTAAGAGGAGACTAATGAAGAGGGGAAATCTGCTTTCACTGAAACTGACCTATTATCAAGAGAAGTTGGGCTCTGATCTCCCACCATGAGTGATACCAAAAGTTCTGCTAGCAGCTATGGGGCTGGACCCCACTCATACAAGATGAACAATCTCAATGAACCGACTCATCATACACAGCTAATCGTTCACTGGAGATGCTAACCTAATGTGCAGTGAATTCTGAACATTTGCATAGCACGCTGCATTCCTGGAATTGGTTAGAGACAGCCTTTCTCCTGAAGGGGATTCACACAGCCTTGCCAATGATGATGTATTGGGATATATCTAGTCAATGAAATGCTAGATGAGAGACAACTTTTGCATGATTTAATACATGGAAATGAGTAACATTTGTCAGAGGTGATGGCACAAACTGTAGTTAAAAATCAGTAATTAGGCTCTCCGGAATTCTACATTTCTACACACAGGCAGTAGATTGTCCCCACTTGTGTAAGTGCCATGCTTAAAAAAACAACCTGGGCTGTGGGTAGGACACACTGTACCCTTCTATACCAACTTTCACCCAAGTGTAACAAAGTGCTCAAAAAACAGTAATTAATTAAAACTCACCCTATGAACTATTATCCCCATTTTACAGCTGGAGAAACAAGGGCACAGAGAGGTTAAGTGACTTGCCCAAGGCACCATAGCAAGCCAGAAGCAAATCCAGGAATAATATAACCAGGAGCCTTTGTCATAACATTTTTTCCCAGATCTGGACCTTAGCGTCCAAAATATGGGTGTTAGCATGAAAACCTCCAAGCTTAGTTACCAGCTTGGACCTGGTATCGCTGCCACCAGCTAGGGATTATACAGTGCCTAGCTCACTGTGGTCTCCCCAAAACCTTCCCTGGGGGACCCCCAGACTCAGATGCCTTGAGTCTTACAACAAAGAGAAATAACACCCCCCCACCCTTGTTCCCTTGTTTCTTCCTCCCAGGCTCCCCTCCCTGGACGACCCTAGGAGATTCCCTGCTTCCAGTCCTGGAAACACAAGTACAGAGAGAGCTAATCTCTCTTCCCGATCACCCTGAGGGTATGCAAAGTCAGGCTTAGTAAATCTAACACAAAGAGATTTTCCCCCTGACTTCTTCCTCCCACCAATTCCCTGGTGAGCTTCAGACTCAATTCCCTGGCGTCCCCACTAAAGAAAAACTCCAACAGGTCTTAAAAAGAAAGCTTTATATAAAAAGAAAGAAAAAGGACATTAAAAATAGTCTCTGTATAAGGTGACAATATACAGGGTCAATTGCTTAAAAGAAAAATGAATAAACAGCCTTATCCAAAAAGAATACAATTTAACACATTCCAGCAACTACAGACATGTAAATACAAAAGAAAACAATATAAGCCTATTGTCTTACTATACTTGTACTTACAACTTGGAAACAGAAGATTAGAAAGCCAGGAGATTCCTGTGGTCACTCTCAGAGCCGAGAGAAGAACAGACCCAAAACAAAGAACAAAGAACTCACACCAAAACTTCCCTCCACCCAGATTTGAAAAAGTCTTGTTTCCTGATTGGTCCTCTGGTCAGGTGTTTGGTTCCCTGTGTTAACCCTTTACAGGTAAAAGAACATTAACCCTTAGCTATCTGTTTATGACAGCCTTGATTTCCACTCCCCTGCTCTTGACCTGTAAACCCCACACCACCAGCTTCCTCGTCTGCTCATGATTTTTCTTAGCCCAATGTGCTATCATATCAGGTGACATTTTAATTCTTTCCACAGGGTATCTACATGGGGAAGGAATATTTAATGATGGGCTCTTCAATCTAGCAGAGAAAGGTCTAACATGATGCGATGGCTGGAAGTTGAAGCTAGACAAATTCAGTCTTGAAATAAGGTGTGAAGTTTTAACAGTGAGAGTAGTTAACCATTGGAACAATTTACCAAGGGTTGTGGTGACTCTCCATAACTGACAATGTTTACATCAGGATTGGATGTTTGGATAAAAACTCTGTTCTAGGTATGATTTGGGGGCAGGTCTCCAGCCTGCGCTATGCAGGAGGTCAGAGTAGATGATCACAGTGGTCCCTTCTGGCCTCTGAACCTAGGAATCCTCTCAAGAACACTCCTGCAGCCTCAAGGGACAAGGCCTAGGACAAGACCATTAGGAAAGATGTCAAACGCATGGTAGTGGCTTTTCTACTGTGAACAACAGGAGAGCTGCAGCTCCAAATAACTTGCAGCCCACTCTTACAGCTAGGATGACCATGGAAAATCTGCACAAGCATGCTCTCAGAAACAGTAAGTCCTAGCTACCTGCATGGACTGCTCAATGTCTCTCGGATAACCTGGCAGTCTATTCTGTTTGTTAATGGAGAGGAGGAGATTGTTTCCGTCTAAGTGTATTTCACTATTGCTGCCTGCTCTGTTTAACAAAGCTGGACAGACCCTGATGTACGCAGGATTCCCAGTGGAGGCCAGTGAGCCCTGAGCATGTATTGGGGCCACAGAATCAGACATGCTGAAATGAGACAAAGTAACTTCTCACAGTTATTGGGAACCCCCCAACTCTCTATTAGGAGTGCCTGAAATTTACACATCAGAAACCAGCTTTGCTTGTCTGTTTCTACACCTCATCTTCCTCACTTGATCCTCCATTGCTGCTCGTCAGCTTCTCTCAGCTCATTTGGCTGCTACTGTCATGGCCAACTTTTTTTGCAACATAAGCCTGGGTTCACACTCGCATCCTTCCTGCTTTGTCGTTAACTAGCAGCAGTACCCAACACCCCAAATTCCATAGGTGCTTATTGGGTCATAACCATCGCCCATCCTCTAAGCTCAATCCCCACTGGCCTGGGCTGTAAAGCCAGAAATCTCTTTCTGAATCCTGCTTTTTGGACAGCTCCCACCACATGCAGACTGACTGTATGGCCTGTAAAGTGACCAGAGAGCACAGGGCAATGTGGTGCCAAGGACCTGCTACCCCACATATCCCTCGCAAAAACCAGGTGCTGCCTCTGAGGATCCTCTCTGGGATTTATCCCCTGCCATAAGGAGTGAAACTTGTTCACACAGATTTGCAGGATGACTTCCCTGAATGCAATGGCCCCAATAACCATTTGGCTTTTGCATTAGGAGCCAATCTGTTCAAAGGCTCCATTGGCGTTCCTGTCTATTGAGGGATCGTGTCTGACTGGTTTCCACTGCAATCATTAATAAAGCATCAAAGGCTGCTGAGAGGAGAGGCAGAGTTGGAAAGTTCTTTAAAAAACACATGCATATTAATAATGTACAAATTATTCATAAGGAATCCGCTTCCCCTTCCTCGACCTTCCCTGACTCCCCTTTCCTGGGACACGGATTGAGTGATGTGGAGGAGCCTGCACACCACGCCTCTCGCCTGGGACTAGATTTGCACAGGGCTAATATGCAGACATTTCCCTTCTTGAGTACAGAAGCCCAAGGGGGAGAACTGAAATGTACAATATGGATGTTCCATATATCATGGGACTCTGATGGCAAAGAAACAGTGCCTGAGTGGTCCCACTGGCAGCAGTTGTCCTTAAACACAATCCATTTGACTGCCAAAGAACTCCAGCGCTCCCACCGAATGGAAGGGAGGCACAAGCACTGTAATCACAGCTACAGCTAAGAGAGACATTTCTATGGTCAGGAAATGGGCACATGGTTTTTCAGAGGAGCTGGCTGCTTTCCTTGCAGGTCCCATCAATAACTGAACAGCATTAGAGAACCAGAGGAGCCTCTGGTGATCTTTTGCACTGGAGGCAGGGGCAAGGGGAGGATGAAATTCAGGGTGAAATGTTAAGGGGCAAATTTCATCCTTGGTTAAAGTAAATTAAGCCAGATTTCTGAGGTGGGGGGGTAGGGAGGAGGAAGCTGGATTACATGAGCAGATTCTGGTTTTCCAGTGACTCACTTCAGATTTGACCTACCTCCCAGCAGCGTTAATGAGAGAGTTGCTACTGATTTAATGCAGAGCAGAATCTGACCCTCAGTGGTTCAAGTCCTGTAGCAGGTGCAGATGTCCCAAGAAGCCAATACATTAAGGATGATACAGGTTACTAAACCCCCCAAACAATATCTGAAAATAATAGCCAGCTGTCACGTTTTGGGGGTCAGAGTCCGTCGAGGCAGAGCGCAATCTTTACACCGCTACAGATTTGTACCTGCATAGAGTCAGGAGGTAATGTAATGGCTCAGAAGAAAGGAAATAAATCTATTGGAAGGGAATAGCTGTTTGTTTACATATCTTGCCATGAACATTACCACCACCAGCAGCAGCAGCAGGTGTATGAGCAAGCACCATTTATTTACATAATAAAATTGCCAAGTAGATTTGTAGCTTAGGGGCACCCTTGCTGCTCAATGCGTGTGCCTAACTCCCATTAGCACTAATGGCAGCCGCTGTGCGTTCACCAAGCAGAGAACAGACCCTCCGAGTGCCCTAATGGCTAATTTTAAGAGAGGTAAAGATGCAAATGTTTCACTGCGCTTGGCTCCTCGCTCCCCATCCGCCTTCTCACAAGGCAGTTTGAATCTGAACATCCTGCTTTCCTCTCCCTCCATTTGTGAAAGCTGTCGGGTCTGACTAGGAACTGGGAGTTCCTGGCAAAGAAGGGGTTACACAACCCAACTCACCTCTCAAAACTTCTCCCAGAGACCCCTGGAGTACCCAGCATTAAACAAAAATTCCTCCAGCCTTGAATGGAATTCTTGCCATGCTTTGAACTTGGAAGCCTCTTTGTATTCCATGCACAGCAGCTCAGAGCCTGCTGTCAGAGCCAAGCTGCGAGAAAGGGCAAAACCCTGCCGAGATGAAAGAATGCGAGGCATTGGCATAGCCTCCCCCCCCCCCGTGTTTACACCTGGAAAAAAAACCCATTCAAGGGCATCTTACAGAGAGCTGTGCTAATAAGCCACTCCTGGCTAGAATGAGCAATACAGCTGAGCTGAGGAAACCAGAGACATAGCAGTGAAGGAGACACTCTGAGAGCTCCTCTAAGTATCTAGAAGGCAGGCCTGCCAATGACGAATGCCGAGCTGCCCTCCCCACTCTCCCTGCTTTTAGCTAGCGGAGGTTCACCAGTGGACCAGGATGAGTGTGTGACGGGTTGGATCACAGAAACCCCCTTGGGAGCCGCCAACCGATGTGCCAAGACTACTTCTATCCCTGTTTTCCCTGCCAGCTTAGGACTTCAGCACCCTGTCTTGCCGAGCCAGACACTCTTGTCTACTTCAACAAAGACCCAGAGTCTGAATTACCTGCCCTAAAGCTGCAGGTTTACCTGCAAACAGCTCACAGAAGTGTGCTTGTCTTTAGCACCCAGATGCCCAACTCCCAATGGGGTCTAAACCCAAATAATTTGTTTTACCCTGTATAAAGCTTATGCAGGGTAAACTCAGAAATTGTTCGCCCTCTATAACACTGATAGAGAGATATGCACAGCTGTTTGCTCCCCCAGGTATTAATACATACTCTGAGTTAACTAATAAGTAAAAAGTGATTTTATTAAATACAGAAAGTAGGATTTAAGTGGTTCCAAGTAGTAATAGACAGAACAAAGTAAGTCATCAAGCAAAATAAAATAAAATGCGCAAATCTATGTCTAATCAAACTGAATATAGATAAGATCCTCACCAGTTCCAGAATGCTCCCTTTTTCAGGCTAATCTCCTTCTACCCTGGGTCCAGCAATCACTCACACCCCCTGTAGTTACTGTTTTTTGTTTCAGTTTCCTTTAAGTATCCTGGGGTGGTGGAGAGGATCCTTCTTTAGCCAGCTGAAGACAAAATGGAGAGGTCTCCCAGGGGTTTAAATAGACTCTCTCTTGTGGGTGGCGACCCCCTCCTCACCCTGTGTAGAATCCTGTCACAAAATGGAGATTTGGAATCACATGGGCAAGTCACATGCCCATGCATGACTCAGGACCTGCAGGCAGCAGTCATTACCCACATGCTACCTTGAATGTCCTCAAGTAGACTTCTTATGTGGATTGGAGTCTTCCAAGTTCTTTTGTCTGTTAAGTGCTTCTGAATTGAGCACTTAATTTGCACATTCCTTTCCCAAGACGTGACCAAATGGGCTACTTAGAAATCAAGCAATTATACAGCCAATGTTCATAACTCCGAACACACAAATGGTGCCTGCATACAACTAGGATGAACATAACCAGTAGATCATAACCTTTACATGTAGCAAAACCCTGTTCCAGTTATATCAGACATACATTTATGAGCACCCCCACCCCATAAAGCCTGATGGGGTACACGGTCATAGAGTGTGGCTACTCCTCATTCTTTATTACGAATCAACAATCCTCACTGTCTTTATGGCTCAATTCTAGATTTAAAAAAGCCTCCGTGAGCCTCTTGTCAGCAGGATAAGACGCCAAGAACCTGCCCCAGAACTCCTGTCTCTAGCATCTACCTAGGCTGGTTCCTTACAGGCCAGAATGTCTCATGCCCCTTTCATGTTTCATTGTGTGGGTATGTTCCATACTCTTGCTCTACACAAGCTTGACTCTGCCCCAGAGGTGTGGGAATGTCCCTCAGTGCCGACCAGCAATACTCACCCAGATTTCTGTCCTAGCCCCCTCTTCTCATGGTTCAGCCTCTGAATCTCAACCCTGATTTCTGATCAGCAGCACCTCACCCTCTCTGAGCCCCAACGGCTCCCAGCACTGCCTTTGCACCAGACCTGTCTGCAGGTCTATTTGCCAGGTGCATTAAAGGGGTTTCTTGCCTTCCTTGGAAGAATCAGCTGTGGCTGGCACTGCAGGATATCAGAACCAGCATGGAAAAGCCTAGTGTCCAAACTGATATTCTCCTCTCTTCTAACAACAGCGCAGCTCTCGTTGTGCAATAGAGGCTTAGCTTAAAACATGTAAGGAATAAACCTATTGGGTCACCTAGTTCCCAGCCTGGTGCAGGCCTGCCCCTAGGATATACCCTCTAGTATTCTGACTAGTCTAGTTTTTAGGGCCTGATTTTTAAATGACCAGAATCTGTCCAGGGCCCCCCACAAAAATGTGCATGTAATTTTCCATCTAATTTGCATCAAACTTACAAGAGCAAACGGGGCATAAACACAGACAAAGGGTCAGTTATGGATCACACTGGTCACTTCAAGGTGCAATCACCAGCTACAGGCGTGCGACTGCAGTAGCCGGGTACAAATTAGGTCCGCAACTGCATGCACACGTTCGGAGCCCAACCCTGGGCTTTTACCTTGTTGAAAACGAGGCCTGGAATGCCCCCAAGTCATGGAGCTGCGACATTTATCGTGGGAGACTCCCCCACTCCAGCACTTACTGCCAGCCCTGCCTGACAGCCACCCTCTTGTAACGGCTTCCTACTAGAGAAACGTGTGTTATGATGTTACATTGTATTGCATTACCACACTCCAAGTCACTGTTCGGTTTGGGTCAGGCTTTCAAATGAGGCAAGAGCAGACCTCTAGGCTGTATCAGCCCCTCAGCCCTTGCTGAGGAAAGCAAACAGATCATTGTCCAACTTTTCCAACGCTTTCTGCTTCTTTGGCAGCTGCTAAATACTCAATATTTCTGGAGGAGATTCAATCCATTCCAAAGACCGACTGATCCTACAGGCAGACAGCAGCTGTAGGTCCAAGAGCAACCATGATACTTGTGTGTCTAAAGTCCCTCCATTTCCCACAGAAGGATGTGCTGTGAAGTCTGCACATGGGCCAAAAGAGATGACATACGTTCCTGCCAATCATTGTAGCAGTGGGTATCACCTCCCATCAGGTATTAAACCTCCACCTCAGCACCTGCCTATCACAGTGTATGCAGTGCCAGGGTGTACAACAGTAACAGGTCAGCTGATGCATGTATGTACATCAATGAGCAGCCCCAACCCTGTGCTCCAGGTGCCTTTGACAGATCTTTAGAATAATCACAGTCAGTACAAACTAATAGTTCTAGCAGCATCAGCTTCACCCACTGAGCCAAAACTAATTGACGATGGGAATTATTGTCCCCCATCCTCTCTCAACAACCCTCACCCAGTCCTCACGAACCCTTCTAAATAGAGGGGTTCTGCAGCATGTCCTAGCAGCCAACAGATATGGGCTATTTCAGACCAAGAGGTGGAGGGAGGGGGATTCATCGACAAAGAATAGCCCCTTGCACAGAACCTCTTGTCCTGCCATTTTAACCAAGGGGTTCTCACTCAAGTCCCTCTACCTAGCACACCAGAGAATAGAATGAGATAGAATGAGAAGAGATGCAGATTCTCAGGTGGAAAAGTACCAGGACATTTAACTTCTCAAACTTCACTCAGAAGCCAACAGGCCGCCAATGGGAACCACAGGGCAGGTGTCATGCGCTCATAGCAAACCCTGAGGAGGGATCAGGCTGTTGCATACTGCCCCAGCACAGATCTGCAGAGCACACTGCAGCAATCTTGCCTTGTAAAGGTGTGGCTGCTGGGAGAGAGGTCCTCATCTTAGAGAAAACGTCACAACCCCCTGGCTCAGCTCAGGAGATAAACATCAGGTACAAGCAGAGGCCACTGTGGCTTTTTCTCATCTGCACTTAGCTAAGAAGTTGTATCTTCCTTACAATTCAAGTCTAAGCTCTTTGGGACAAGCCCCTGTGCCTTTCTGGGCATTCATACGGTACCCTGCACATCAGGACCTGGATCCTGATTGGGCCGCTAGGTGCTACCACAATACAATAATGAATGCCAGGCACAAACCCTCAATCAAAAGGGAAGATGTAACACCAGGCGCATCTTCTGCTTCCCTCCTTCAATGCTACCTGAATCTCATCTGGGCTGATGCTCAGCTAGCTAACCCTCAGCGAGCTCTGGTGGCTACCATGCTGGGAAAGGCACTCAGCTGCTCCCCCAGGATCCCAGGAGAGGCAGACACAGAGTTGGGTGACAGCAGCATACCGAAGTTCAGGTATCATGTGGGTTTCATCAGCATATATGTATTATCCTTCTCCCCCATACTTCCTCTCTTGTTTTCGCAGACTCTCTGTGGGGAAGGAATGGTGTTTCTCTCTATGCTTGGACAGTCCCTAGCATGCTGTGGGCACTACCTTAATAACTGAAGGCACAGTAACCCTTGTCTTCTCACATGCCCTAAGAGCCTTCTTGATATCCACTAGTGAGATATGACGCAATCTCAGGCTACAGAAGACTTCCAATGTCCAGACTAAGGAAGCCCAGATTGCTATGAACGGCACCATATCACCATAATGGAATGGAACAGATAAGCAGTGAAACCTCTGGATGCTTCTCTGAACCAAACAGCCAAGCCTCTGTAGGTTCACTCATCATTAACAGGAACTCATGGGTGACTGATATGACACTAGTAGGCTGAGCCTCCCTGCTGCTCACAGCCAGAATGACTGCAGATGGGTTTGCCCAAAGGACAAGCCAGAAAAGAAGCTGGGTAAGTAAAAATCTGCATTTAAATATTTATAGAAATCCCTGCAGATGACAAGATGAAAAAGAAAACTCCAAGAGTAATAAATAAGTAAACGCTCCAAGGTGTGGCAGACTAGCAGAGCGTGTCTGTCACTCAGCCGATGTCAGTTTGAAGAGCGTGGCTATTGTGTGTGAATTGCTAAAAAATAATAACTAATGATAAAAACATTAGAATGAAAACCTTTGCTCTGCTCCTGCCCTTTGCAGAACAGCGGAGGGATCAATTACATCCTAGCTAAAGAGAGCAATACCTCTTCTTCCCAGGGCAGTGGCCTGTCCTCCTCTCGTGAGACAGATAATTAAATAAACCATTGAGACAGTGGTGGGCAAATGCTGATGCGGGTGAACTGGTGAAAGATTTCTAGCACAAACTGTTTGTTTAAATATACAGGAGCCCCTTGTATTTTTGCTTAGAGCATAATACCATTAGTTGTGAGTAAATATGTTCCCAATTGTCTTGACTGAAACCCAGGGGGACGGCTCCCTTGAAAGTACAGAGCCTGGAGCTATCACTTCCTATGATGTTATCTGTGCAGGATTACAGAGCAGATAGGAAGGACTGCGAGAAGGAGCCTCTTAAAAGTTAGAGGCATTTGGCTCCTTTTCAAGCATCATCATCAGACTGCTCTACAAACACAGCGCAAAAGTGCAACCACTTAAAGGCATTTGGTCTTGGATTATGTTCCTTAAAAACAAGACATTACTTCCATATACCAGGAGAAAGGAGAGAAATAAGGGCACTGTAATCCACTCATTTGTCCTATGAGCTGTAATCAATTTGTGCAATTCCACAACCCTGCTTTTGTGCTCCACTTACAAGTAGGTTGGTTTATGTAAACCAAAATGCTGAAAAACTGTCCAGCAAGCCAACCAGACTGGGTGGGCACCACTGGACTGCCTCAAGCAACAGTAAGAAGACCTGGAGGAAAAGGAAGACACAAAAGAAGCAGAAGAAAAACAGACTGAAAGAGAAAGGAAGAAAGAAGGTAGGATTTAAACCAATTTACTCTTGAATAGGGCATCTCCTGCAAAACAACCAACAGCCATCCATCTACAGAAGACTGGAGGTTCCTAAAAATGCCACAGAAACCTTTCCCATTGATGTGCTGGTTTAGGTTCTGCTCCCCTGTGAGGGATGTGCAAAGAATTTCAACAGGAGGGAGAAATCTGCCCTGGCAGCTGGGATATGAACCTGCAGCAGCATCAAATCCAGTGCAACCTCTTGCAGACATCTTGCCAAGCAGGAATGGTGGCACTTATGGTAAACAATCTGTCGGCCTCCACCATCCAGAAAGTGAAGCTATTACAACTGCAGTGTTGTGTAGCCATGTTGGTGCCAGAATATTACAAAGGGTGGGCGAGGTAATATCCTTTATTGGACCAACTTCAGTTGGTGAGAGAGACGCTTTTGAGCTCACCCAGAGCTGTTCCTCAGCTCTGGGAAAAGTATACTCTGCGTGTATTTCGCAGACCTGAAGAAGAATTGGTCCAATAAAAGGTACTACCTCACCCACGTGTCTCACTAAGCCTTTACAAAGGCTCTCACAAAACTGTACGATAATCCCAGCCAGGATGGTTGTCAAGGCTGAATCTTCAGCACGAAACCTGGGCAGGAAAGTTTGAAAGGCTGAGCCCTGGTGGCATAGCGCCTGGCTTTGAAAAGCGGCAGAGAACAGATGGCTGACCCTCATTTGGAACAGCGAGCTGCCAGACTGAGCTCCGCAAACACTGAACACCGCTTGTGATTGGACGGCTCTTTAAACTTGGGCCACCCAACATCCCCTTGTCAGCTTAATATTCGGCTTCCCACTCTTGCACTTGCCTTCTCTTCGTAGAGCTGCAGTACGGCGAATCCCTCTCACATTCCCAACCCCTCGCACACACACTCCCCGTCAGTGCTCCACCCTTCCAGTTTGCCCCAGTCCTGCTACCTGTGGCCACTGCATGACAGTGAAGATATAACCCTGTGAGCCCTGCCTCCCCGTTTACACTTCTACCCCAATAGAATGCTGTCCTCGGGAGCCAAAAAATCTTACCGCGTTATAGGTGAAACTGTGTTATATCAAACTTGCTTTGATCCCCCGGAGTGTGCAGCCCCACCTGCCCGGAGCGCTGCTTTACTGCATTATATCCGAATTCACGTTATATTGGCATAGAGGTGTACCTCACCATGACTACAGCCCTGCTAGAAACTACGATGGCCCCACTGAAGATAATGGGAACTCTGCCACTGATTTCAAGGGGACCAGCATTTTATCCCTCTTGCCCCACTAATGTTACTCAGGTATTTTTGTCAGATGACTTGCCACTGACCCTCCCCTGTGAGAGAGCGGCTCCTGTTTCTGGGTAGGCACAGAGGTGCTGTATATGCACAACAGCAATAAAGAAGATCCAATCAACAATCCAACAGCAACATCTACTTAGTACGAGCAGAAAGGTGATTGTCAGGCCCAGCTCCCCATGTCAGCCCACTCGCTCTCCCACTCGAATTCATGTCTCCCCTTAACTCCTGCTGCTGACTTGTCATTCCTGCCAGTGGCACTTCCACCTGGCCTACAAGATGTGACTTGTCGACTGTAAAGTATAATTGTGGAGGGGAACCTACACTCCTGCCCTGGAAAGGAAGGAAAAGTCGCTACTAATACCTGAAACCTGAGTGAACAATGCCTTGCCTGAGAGAGCTGGACTGATACACCACAAATTGCGAAAGAAACCAGGAAACCAGAATTAACAGCCAAAAGCCTGGTTTTCAGAGGTACCAAGCACCTGGTGTGCCCATCGACTCCAGCTGGAGCTGTGATTGCACAGCACTTCTGAAAACTGAGTCCTAAATACATAGAGCTCTGGTAAAATCAAATCGGCACCATCCAGAGCATGTGATGCAATTAGAGATTAGCTTTTCAGAGCAGTACACTGACACTGGGCCCAATCCTGCTCTCACTGACAGCGATGTAAATCTGGAGCAACTCCCTTGACTGCATAAAGAGGTGACTTAAACATCCAGTTAAGGAAACACAGAGATTCGGTTTTGCTACATTCCAGTGCACCTGAGACTTCGTAGTCATCAGAAAAACCTGAAATATTATTTCATTATGGCATGGTCAAACCTTTCAACCAGGAGGAACTAACACGTAGCAGTAAGAAAAAAAAGGAAATTCTCTCCTGGGAGCAGCATCTGTACTGGTAGGAAACCAAAAACCAGTTCAAGGCCATAGGGAATCTCTTAACCTAGTACACAATTTTTGGAATTCCTAGTTATCTGAACCACACTGTCCTTTATAATGGCAAGGTCTGAAAAGTTAGCACGTTAGCCACCATGACATCTTTATACTTTTTTATTTTAGACGGCAACTCTATGATACGGGGCTAGCTAGATGCACAGGCCCCTATTATTGCAGGCGGGACCCCGCTGAGCTCTCTGAAGAGACACTGGGAGTGAATCTGGCCTCCTGTCTGCACACCAGGAAGATTCAGTCTGATGTCCTGCTTAACACCATCTGTCATAAACAGATAGCTAAGGGTTAATGTCTCTTTCACCTGTAAAGGATTAACAAACAACACCTGACCAGAGGACCAATCAGGAGACAAAATACTTTCAACTCTGGGTGGAGGGAAGCTTGTGTGTGTGTTCTTTGTCTGTGTTCTCTCTGGGATCTGAGAGTGACTGGACATACTACAGGCTCTAATTTTCTACTCAAGTAGTAAGTGCAAGTAAAAAGGCGGTTTAGTCTTTTTAATTGGTTTTCTTTATTTGCAAATGTGTATCTGGCTGGTAGAGTTCTAATGTGCATTTGGCTGGAAGTATTTTAAATTGTATTTCTGCTGGAGGAGGCTTTTTCTCCAGTTTCTATAAGCTGATAGACCCTGTAACTTTTACCATCTAAATTACAGAGACACCTTTTACTTTTTCTTTCTTTTTATTAAAAGTTTTGCTTTTAAGACCTGTCTGATTTTTTCCCCTTGTTAAGGCTCAAGGGAACTAAGTCTGTACTTAACAGGGAAGGAGAAGGGAGGGGAGAAGGGTGGAATCCCTTTGTTTTAGATTCACGGAGCTTGAATCTGTCTATCTCTCCAGGAGCCCAGGGAGGGAATACCTGGAGGGGAAGAGAAGGGGGGGGGGGAACAAACCTGATTTCTCTGTGTTGAGATTCAAGGAGTTTGAATCACAGTGATCTTCCAGGGTAACCCAGGGAGGGGAAGCCTAGGAGAGGCAACGGTGAGGGAAAGAGTTTACTTTCCTTGTGTTAAGATCCAGGGAGTCTGGGTCTTGGGGGTCCCCAGGGAAGGTTTTGGGGGGACCAGAGTGTATCAGGCACTCCAAGTCCTGATTGGTGGCAACTTATCAGATCTAAGCTGGTAATTAAGCTTAGGGGAATTCATGCTGGTACCCCAACTTTTGGACTCTAAGGTTCAAATTGGGGAAAGATACCATGACATGGTGGCGCTTAACACCATCAGACACAGCTGTGCTTCGGGCGCTGCAGTTTTCTTGATGAGAGACTGTACTAGCTTTCCACTTCTGCAGCCCTGGGTTCAGATTCAGAAAGGCTCACAAGTGAAGTGGGTCTGGCTGTCCCAACACGATCCTAAATGAACACGCATCCCTATTGCTAACTCTCACTGTATTTTAGCTCAGCCAAGGGAAAGGCCACAAACTAGGCTTTCTTTCCAGTGACTGTGGGGCGCTGTGCCCACAATGCCTGGTTTGTGAGCTTTAATAATGCAACAGTCAGAAAAAGACACTCCCCATCCCAACCTCAGAGGGAGTCAAGACTTCATCCTGGGGGCTCATCAAACCAGTACGTCACTCAGAACATCTGCAACAAATTATAATTAAGCAATAATTTTTTAAAAATAGAATTTGTATTAGCTGAATTTATGACTAGGAGAGACATTGCAAACAAACAAAAAAATTGCATATTAGGATGCTAATTAGATGCATGTGCTATTTATAAACTGCTTTGATCAGGCTAACATGTTTTCCATTTCAGGTGTCAGTGTTACGCCCACAAACGTAAATGATTTCATTGACTGGGAAACACCTGCTTATCTCTAGAGATAGGGAGAATGCCAGGGGAAGTCTATGCCAAGGGAAACGCATTGGGGCTGCTCAGTGTCCTATTGCAATCCCATTTTGTGCTTGGTGACATGAGTCAGATCATGTCAAAGAGGGGAATGGAAGCATATTCGGACTGATTCCAGCTGAAATAAACAAGATGCTATAAAAGGTTTGCCCTGTTGTCCAAGATAATTCACACAGATACTAGATATCTTTGGGCTGGACGGTAGCAGCAGTCTTTCCCTTATTCATCAGTATAAGGGGTGTCGATTTGTCATGGTACATTTGGGGTGGGGATGGCAAACTTCAAGGGTTGGCTGGGTTAAAATAATCAAACCATGGAAATCAAAGCAAACCGCTGACTGGCTTTGTTGTGCCTTTCAGAAGTTTTAAAGAGGTGTTCCAATGCCACTGGGAGTCCCAGCTTGTCCCTTTTCTCACAGGTGACCAAGCTAAGCCATCTTGACTGGTAATTTAGTTGTGCCAAGAATTGTTTCCCTAAATGCTCCTACACTGAGCCACTGGCTGGTCTGAATCACAGACAAAAGAACCTCAAACCACAGTTAAAGAGAAAATAACTCAGACTGTGATCCAGTGGCCTGTGTCCCTACTGTATACTTACAACAGTGCTTAAGCAAGTTTACACAAGAAAGGCAAGTGCAAGAAGGTGCTTGAGAGATGTAGTACATAAAGTCTGCTTTAGAAAATCACTGGGCCCCTATACTCAAGATGAGATTTGTAGCAATAGCAAAGAACCTGGGGTTTCTCTGGAGGGACTTGTGAGTGTTATCACTTTACACAATTGTCACTAGTGAGATGAGATCCCTACAATTTATCGCAGTTCCTATGAGGTGACAGAGAAGCCCAATCTGGAAGCACTGCACGCTCAGTGAGAACACGTGCAAACAGCCTGCTCATTGCCCAGACTCAGAGGGGCTGCACTTAAGTTTGAAAAGGCAGAATGCCAGATTTGATGGGTACTTCTTGCTTTCTCCGATCATGTTTTACTCTCAATCCGTTTTCTCCATCATTTCTCTGATCCCCACTCTCCCCTGTGGAACGTCTGGGGGGGATTTTCCTACCCAGAAATAAAGGGAGAGCTGTTGTTCTCCAATGTCCCTTCTCTTCTAAAACCCTAAATGGAAGAACTTTAGGGGGATGTTTCAAAGTGGCATTTTGGCCTATAGGAAATGTGTTTGATAGGGGCTTGGAGGTTTCGTGAACATTGTAAAGGGATCTTGCAAGAACTCTGAATCCTATAACAAGATTCAGTAACACGAAAAACAGCTATAAGGGCTGTTGTTTTTTTTTAATAAGCTCAAAGAAAGAAGCTTAAAAGAAATGAGTCATCATTCTGAAATGCACATCAAACAAGTTAAATAACTCTTACTTTCCTAACGACATATTAATCAAAGTGCACTGATTCTTGAAGCAGATTCAGCTACCAATGAGCCTTCTATCTTTTCAGCCCTGATGCATGCATTAAGAGAGTTTTATACTGACAGATCCAATATAGCAATCAATAAAATCTTATTATATGGAGCTGAGATACAAGGATTTGTAGCAGGATTTATGCACTACCTTCAAACCCAGTGCTATTTCATGTCTCTTCCTGAACCTGTAATTGAAAATAAATCATCTCAGATATACTGGATTCTAATTTTCTGGGTGTATGGGCAAATCTGACTGGAAGCCAGCCTTCCCTTGGGGAAAATGCAGCTCTACGACCTCCTCTCCCACGATTTCAGGCCATTGTTTTGCCAGATTCCTCAGGACAAGGCAGCCCTGGCTTCCATGGCACAGCGGAGAAAGGATGCATGGGTCAGACCGACACGACTTTGGGCACTATATGCTTTTGAATCCATACGGCCCCTCAACTCCTTCTGTCCCACAATGAGGACTACTCAGGACTGCATATTGGCTGCCTTGATGACGATCATCACTTATTAGGCAACGACACTATGAACAACGTTTAACCTGTACAGGCGCGAGGGAGCTCGGGTGGATGGACAGAGGAGCAGGGAGGGGGAAACAGAAGAACAGAATGTTGGCAGTGACGAGGATAATATTTGTAGACCACTATTTTCCAATCCATAGGGCTTGTGCGGTGGTGGTGCAGGGGATACACATTTGGGTCTGAGTTTCTCTCTTGTTCCCCAGCCCAGCTGGGCTCGCTCACTGTGAAGGTATCACACTGAGAAGAGAGGAAGGACCTGATACATTTTTCCTGTGGATTTGTCTCATTCTGCTAAGACTCAGCACTGCTCTGGTACAGAACAGTATGTGGATACCCAGCAGTCTCTGGAAATGCCTGGAGGCCTTTGATCTAGGCAGCTCTACTGATAGCATTAACACAACACAAATAATCAAATTCACCCAAATCGGAGTGAGAGTGACAGACAGACAATGGCCCCGGTGCAAATCTAATGAAATGAAGGCGAAGACAGTAGCAGTAAATAACCTACATGTCAACAACTTTTCAGACTCTTCTCAAAGGATCATGGGACGACGTATGTCATGAAGTATTGCCAGCAGCAGGGTTTTTAAAAAAAAATAGATTACTTTAGACATGTCTGTTCTGTGTCTTAAAATGAGAACATCTGTAGAAGGACGTAGGTATGTGTTTTTTGTATGATGGATCTATGGGCTTGTCTTGTTTGGAGAAGGATAAGGACCCATAGGTGCGTTACTGTTGCATTGAGCTCCTTTCCCCTTCTTGATGTAGCTTTCATCAGGAACAGTGGAGGGAGCTGTGCCTCACGTGAACAAGGCAATGCTTTAGGGGGCTCATGGCCACACTCAGCAACATCAGTTTTCACTTCTGTAAACAGGGAATGATCATCCTCAACCTGCAGCATGTTTTTGAGAAACGCAGACTCCATGGTCTTCCTCAGTGCAGGGAGCTGGACTAGACAACCTTGGGAGGTCCCTTTCAGCCCGACATTCCTGTGATTCTGTGACCCAGGCCTTCTCCTTTCAGAGAGGAAGAAGGGAGTTTCGTAAAGGAGTTTTTGGTAAAAAGGGAAAACAGGCCACTCAAGTAACAGTTAACCTGCTTTCTTTTTCGTTTCTCCTCCTGTGCTTCCTGAGAAACATACGGCAGCCACATTTACAGAGGCACTGACCAGCCAAGGAGGAGAGTACCGGACAAGGCAACCAAAGGGAATTGGGAGCACCCAGAAGAGCTGAAGAGACTGATCTGCCTGAAGGGTGAGCCTGTAGCAGCAGAAAGTGAAACATATGGTCGCTGGACAGATGCCGGCAATGGGTAGTTCTGCAAGTCCTGAGCTGTTACACCTTTCAAGAGTGTTTAGTAAATGAGACTGTGCCTTAAAAACACTAATCCTGTCTAATGCGGATCATCCAGCCTGAGAGGGGTGCATCTAACAATGGTGTCAGCTGGAAGGATCTGATGGAGAGTGAAGTAGTCGGGAGGAAGTTATGGTTTTAGTAGGGATACACTACAACAGTGAAGTCCTCTTGATTCCAAATTACTATGAGTGGTTTGGGACCAATAACTGTCAGGCGAATAACAATCTTGACATGGAAACCTATGAGATGAGGGAGCTTTCAGATAAAACAGTCCAGAGTTTTTGCAGACTCAACCTGAAGGATTAATTTTGAATACATTAAATTGGTCTATCCTTCCAGCTAGAATGAGATGGTTGATAGCAAGACACTGCAAAGAACATGTCTCTGTACGCGAGTCTATGAGAGCCTTCATCATCACAACAAGAGATATCAGTGAACAACCAGGCTCCTTCTCCTGGGCCTATGTTTTATGGTAGCACCTTCATAAAGAAGAACATGATGAGGTGGAGAATTGACTGTATACACTTCTTTGAGGGCATAAAAGAATGAAATCGTTGCCAGCTGCCCTTCACTGATGATTTTTTTGGGAAGGATAATAGCACTGATACTGTAGACAACCCGGAAGTGATGAACTCGAGCAAGCACACAGGCATTCCAACTCTTGGGACGTTAGAAAACAAAGTAATGCTTCCAATGTGCATCAATCAGGTGAATTTGTTTTCCCATTCTTGCCCTCTGGTGGATTATACAGTGCACAGGGCTACAGGTGAGTTTGTATTTCTGCAAATTCTGCATCTCAGTTTCATCCATATCATCCTGACAATGAAACTATTGGGAACGGGGGCTAGTTCTGACTTCCTTTGATATGGGACATTACGCTTTTTGAATCAAGATTGGTTAGAAGGCTAGATCACAAGAGTTCTCTATCTCCAGCTGGATTTTCCAAGAACAATGAGACTTGACTGGCCATCTTGAGAGATTTA
Source organism: Gopherus evgoodei (assembly GCF_007399415.2). NCBI lineage: Eukaryota > Metazoa > Chordata > Testudines > Testudinidae > Gopherus > Gopherus evgoodei. The sequence continues at coordinate 40,140,588 of NC_044333.1, read as the reverse complement.
AGGTCGAATTTGCATAGCGATTCATGGGAGCTGAGTGCACAAAGCCTGTTATCTGGTAACTATATCAAACACGAAACACTTCTCTGAACACTCTGCAGTTGCCACTTGTCATGTGTGAAGATGAGCCCAGGATTTGCATTCTCTGCCTTGTTTTATCATCATCATAGATTTTACCTCTTAAGTGTCATGAGGGCTACGGACAGTTGCATGTTTCTCCCTTCTTCTCATCCTCATTGTGTAGACAGAGACATGTTAAAGATGTACCTTTGTTTGGATAGACCCATCACAAGGTGTAGCAAGAGTGACACTCTGTGCTTTCCCTTGAAGCAATTATTCTTCATTTGCAGACCTGCTGGTTTCTAGGATTGTCATTAACAATCAGCTGAATGCTAAATTACAGCTCAGGAGTTATTAGTAATAGCACTGCACACTGTTTCCAAGTTTACTCTCCTCACATCTCATTTCTACTCCAGCTGAGCGCACACTTCCATATGTCCTTGAAGAGTGCTTGAAAAGCCTTGTCAATAGCCTGCGATCACACTAGGCTGGGTCCCTTATCCACGCTAGACATTTGCATGTAGTGGTACCCGTGATACAGATTAAGGTTTTGGCATGCTGATGCTAAAATGGCCTTTTACCAGTGCTAGAGGGATGTTAAAACAGTTCAGCACTTGCAGAATCAGAAGTAAAGTCACTTCCTTCATTGAAGAGCTGTGTCCACATGCACACATATACACACAAATATTAGTGCATTATCTATAAACGATCACTGTACTGTAGCTATATTTTATCTCATTTGCATTCTAGCGGTATGCCCTCTATTGCAAAGTTAATGAACTCCAGTTAACACATTCATTTATTCTTAAAATCGCACTCGGTAACAGCCACCTAGCTACAACATACAAAAGCCTTGGCTCTATTGAATGGCTTCTTACAGTCCCATTACAGGATAGGGAGCTCTCAGTCTTTCAGAATGAAAATAAATATTCATTTTCAACAAGCAAACATGATGGTTTAGGAGGGGCTACGGTTTCACTGCCGATATAATACCTCTGGTTATCTGAGCCATACTAGCTCTGGAATAAGCCTGCCTGCATGACATCTGCAAAGGACGGGGAAAAAGGTCAGAAGAAAAAAATGCAAGAAAGATGGGGGGGGGAGGACAAAGAAAAAAATAATCTGAAAATCCCCTCCCCATCCCTGCCACCAACATTTCCACAAAAATATCAAAGACGAAGTCAGACTTGATGGATTGCTAGTAGGAAAATCTCTCAGGCACCCTTCAACCCGTACCTCACCCACTGCTGCTCTCTCTTCCCCCAGTATTCCTGGCTGATAGGCTTAATTTGGCTAGTGAAAGGGTTAAGTTTAATTTATACTGATTTCTATTTAATATCATTCTCTCCCCGTAGGAGCCGGCAGCTGTGAGCTGATTGTACTCTCTCATTATGCAGTCTGTATCGCTAATGGCCTGTGACAAAGGCATGGCATCTTCCAGGCCTTACCCCCGAGAGCCAATTAAACAGACATACTCCCTTCCTGTTTGCAGCGCATTACAATGAAATTAAACTGAATTTCAGAATCATTTTCTCCTAAAGACATCTCTTTACAATAATTAATGCATGCTATTCTTTTGCATTTGAAATATTCATCAGGAGTGTTGACTAAAATTTTTCTAAAGCTGATTGCCCTGCACTTTTCAGCGCCTGCTGACACCGTGTCATGAAACCCCGCTGCTGGCATGATACCAAGATCAGTGGCGACACTTGCGGTGTCGCAGCTCCATCATTAATTTTAAAAAGTAAAGCTTTTCTTATGGAACACAAAAAAAACAAACGGGTCACAAAGAGGGCACCAGAAATGCAGCCCAGAGATGGCTCAACTGACATGCAGCAAGGGAGGGAATCAAAAAGCCAGTCCTGGTTATGTTTAGAGCCCTGTGCAGATACAAATTTTGTATCTGCATCCGATCCACAAAAACGCTTCATGGATATAAAACTGGTATCTGTGGATTTGCAATACTCTAGTTGTGTTAGGGTTTAGGTAGATGGAAATTTAAACCCAAACCAAAAACCCCTAGCTTGTTTTCCACCCACAAGATTAATGGTCAGTTGGGCTGGATACAGAGAGGACAAATATGCTGTGTGCCTTTAATCTATAAATCAAACAGTACATTGCTACTAATAGAGATAATGGGAACAGAGCAATACAGAGATACTACCTGGCTGGTTTAACATGTCAAACACAACCTCACAAGGTGTCCTTTGGCGTCATTGCACTCTGAGACTCACTCTGGGACCTGGCTATTTTCTGACTGTACCTACAATTCAGAGTGTAGCTCTGCGGCATGAGTGCTCTGAGCAGGAGTGCTGAGCTTGGCCTGTGCACATTCTGACATTTGCTGTGCTGAGTTTGTTCTACAAAAATCACTTTTCTGCTCAGGAATTGTCAGCAGCTTCTCATTTTCTTGAATTTGTTACTGCACATTGTTCGCCAACAGTTGTGGCAAATAATGCCTGACTGGGAGAATGGGCGTAAGTGTTTTCATAGAATCAGAGAATATCAGGGTTGGAAGGGACCTCAGGAGGTCATCTAGTCCAACCCCCTGCTCAGAGCAGGACCATCCTCAACTAAATCATCCCAGCCAGGGCTTTGCAAAGCCTGACCTTAAAAACTTCTAATGAAGGAGATTCTACTACCTCCCTAGGTAACCCATTCCAGTGCTCCACCACCCTCCTAGTGAAAAAGTTTTTCCTAATATCCAACCTAAACCTCCCCCACTGCAACTTGAGACCATTACTCCTTGTTCTGTCATCAGGTGCCACTGAGAACAGTTGAGATCCATCCTCTTTGGAACCCCCTTTCAGGTAGTTGAAAGCAGCTATCAAATCCCCCCCTCATTCTTCTCTTCTGCAGACTAAACAATCCCAGTTCCCTCAGCCTCTCCTCATAAGTCATGTGCTCCAGCCCCCTAATCATTTTTCTTGCCCTCTGCTGGAATCTTTACAATTTTTCTACATCCTTCTTGTAGTGTGGGGCCCAAAATTGGACACAGTACTCCAGATGAGGCCTCACCATGCCGAATAGAGGGGAATGATCATGTCCCTCAATCTGCTGGCAATGCCCCTACTTATACAGCCCAAAATGCTGTTAACCTTCTTGGCAACAAGGGCACACTGTTGGCTCATACCCAGCGTCTTGTCCACTGTAACCCCTAGGTCCTTTTCTGCAGAACGGTTTCCTAGCCATTTGGTCCCTAGTCTGTAGCAGTGCATGGGATTCTTCTGTCCTAAATGCAGGATTCTGCACTTGTCCTTGTTGAACCTCATGTTCAACCTTGTGATTGAAATTCTACTTGCGTTGGTTGGGCTGAACGTAGAGATTACATGGTTTTGTTCATCAGATTGCTGCTATCGGAGACTGTTTTAGAGCAAGGGTTTCTATTTTCTCAAATGCCTGCCCAGAAATAGTATATACTGTCATGCCAGGAACGGGACCTGCATGCAAACTGTACTGGTGCCATTGGAGACACTGTAACTTCAGATGGTATCCAGAACAAAATGAATAGTAGAGCTGGATGCGAAACAGTTTTCCTGTTCAATGAACATTTTGAGATTTCAACATTTTTTCCTGTCCCAAATCAGCAAAAAAAAAAAGTCAAGATCTCAACAATTTTCATGGGCTGAAAATCCAAAACAAAAAACAAAAAATCATTTTGGGTCAATGAAAATGTTTTGTTTAGATTTTGACCAATTTAAGAACAAATTATTTTTCTATAATTAGCTTAAATTTCCAAATAAAAAGTTGTTGAGAACTGGAAAATTGGAATTTGTTTTGAAAACGTCCAACCAAAACGTTTCCACGATTTCAATTTTTTTTGAGTCAAGAAATTTGTTGATGCTGACCCTTTCCCATGAAGTTTTGATGAATCAGCATTTAAAAAGTTTCACTGAAAAATTCCTGAACCATGTCCTGCAGTCCTTATTGCAGCATTTTCTGCATCTTCTTTGTTCTTCATTCTACAATCCATTGTTTTAAATACTCAGCAGGTTACCATTGCTGATTATGTAAACCAAGCAAGTTCTAATTATGAAGGGCCCAACCTCACTTGAAGTCCATGGGAAGTTTTGCTGCCATTTTCAATGGAAGTAGGATCTCAGTCCCCTATGAAAAGTGCAAAGTAAGTACTATTTTTCAGGTGTGCAAATACTACAGTGGGGGGTCCTGTTTCAGTTCAAATCATGTATACATATTTATCAGCTTCTCAGGCGTGCAAGCAAACAGACTCAAACTCTCTCTGTTGCTTAGGGATGGGGTGTGTTGACTGGTACAGGAACAGTGAAACTGAAGAGCCTATCTGGACCAGCTTCTATTTCTGAAGACTATCACGACCAGGGAGAGCCCACCCACACACAGACAACCAAGGACTCAGCCACACACCCCAAAATGGAGTGATATGCCCACTCCCCACCTACATTCTTCCTACAGCTGGGCACTGTGGCTGTGCCTTGCTTCCAGCCAGATGGGAGAGGGAGGAAAGATCTTCAGGGTGCCCCCTACTGACACCGATGTTGGCACTGCTTCATGAACCAGCCAGCAGGAAGACCCCTGTGGAACAAACTGACTTCCCCTCCCCTCCTGCTGTTCACGCATACCCCAGTGGACCAGCCAGTACCTGTTTTGAACCAGCCATCGGGTTGTGAAAGCTTCTTTTGTTTCTTCAGGTCTATTCCAGTATTCTCGAAATACTGTAGGCCCCTTAACGAAAAGCTCACCTTCTTTGCCATCTAAGCCGGGGGTCACCTAGAGCAAATGAAGAACGAAGCAGTGACAAATATTCATACGTCAATAGTGATGGCCACCTCAGATTTCTAACCCTAAGCTACAACTTCCTAAGCAACAAGGCTCAGAGAGGCAGGGAGTGCCTTTTGGCGCTCCCTTTGATTGTGAGCCATGATGTTCTCGGTCCATCTGCTGCATCCCTTCTTTAACTGAGAAGCAGAGAAAGGACAAGTTCTCTAAGCTTACGTAAGCACCTCCCAGCTCAGACAGGATTGATGTTTATACATAGTTTACACATGAATTGCCATACTGAAAACCCTCATCTAGCTAGTTTGGTACCCAAACCCTGACAGCAGCCAATGGGAGCTTCTTCCAAAATCAGGGAGGCACCTCCTTAATGCATCTGGCCAATCGTGAAACACCATCTCAGCAGGGAAATGACTTCCTGATGGAGATGACCTTACTTTCTGATGCAGACAGGCTGATGACCTTTGCATTTTTTACCATACCTAGATTCATAGGTTCAAGGCCATATGGGACCATGACCATCTAGTTTAAAGTGATTATTATTCTGCTAAGGTCCCCCCCCCCTTTTTTTTTTTTTACTCTTGTTAAATTATTTGTCTCAATAATATGCTGCAGCAGCCAGTTTAATTATGCTATAAACTGAATTTAAAAATGTGATTCCTCTTAGGTGTTTTACTTTTGCTACTCAGAAATCTCAAGTCTCTGCTTTTCACCCAGCAATACGGCTGAGCTGATTGCATCACACAGATGTCAAACGTCTGAGAAGGGATAAGAATTTACAAGTCTAACTCCTCACCACTAGCCCCACGTTCCCATCCTCCAACCCGAACAAACAACGTCTGAGATGGATTAACTGTCTGCTCCATACGGTGATGATTTCTAGGTTCAGAGATGTGACTGGAAGATGGATACCCGGTTCTGCTCTGACATCCAGAGCTACATGGAAACAAATACAGGAGGGATGAACACTTACTTCAGGAGGTGGCAAAAGTTCTCAGACTTTGTAAATCAAAATGCCAAATCTGAAAGTAACCCTCTCTCCTGGAAGAGAGGTTCATATACATCTATTATAGATTTGTTCTCCTGAACCATCCCCCAAGGGGGAAGTGCGTACCACACTTTCAGCAGTAGGATTCTTTCCCTGTTGGGGACTGTCTGTATCTCTCTGGGTCAGCTGAACTTGGCCCTCAATTCTCCAGCAGAGAGCAAGCTCCTTTGGCTTGACAAGCATTTTCCTGTGGTAGCGCTCACCCAGCATCACGGGCCATCTCCTACACCATGACATCAGTCGTGTCTTCTAACTTCTTGTGACCCGTGTTCATAGATTTCCTTTTATCTAATGGTGCATCTGAAATGCCCGGCCTGGCCTTCCTTGCTGGGGGAGCCAGTAGCAGAAGCAGTGCAGCAGTGTGAATGGTTTCTCTGTGACATCATCTGAGGAGCCCGTTGAATGTGAGCATGACAGCGTCTCCCCCTCAGTGTATGCGGAGAAGGCTGTTTATTGAGTATGAATGTGGGAGTGGGGGAGAAGAAGATTCCTTGGCAATAAGAAAAGGCTCTTGCTACTCATGTCACAGTTCCTGCAAGGGCAGGTGTCATGCATTGCTCTCGAGCCACCCTATCCAATGTCCCCAAGATCACTATGGGTGTGCACTGCAGAGACTCACACCCAACCTTCATGAGCTGGCAAGCCAGTTCCTGTCTACTGTGGAGCCTTGGATGGAGTGAAATAAAGATGATGAGAGAAGAGTTGGCCATTAGAGAGCTGTTGCCAACCAGTCTATGTGTCTGGCAGTGACAGCAGCCAGATTAGCCGGGATAATTTTGTGGCTTGGTGGACGGCTCAGCCTTTGAAATGACAGCTGCAGAAGACACCAGATGCCAGCTGTGCCACTTGGCATTTCCAGCAACCTGTCGCCTGGCATGGGAAAAAAGCGAACTCCTGCCCTCCTGGGGAAGGCAGCAGAAGCTTCTCTTTCGTCCTGTCACGGGATGCTTGGCCCCGTCCTCCAAAAGAGAGCAACCCTGGGATAATTAAGGTAACACCAAATCCAGAGAAATATACTCTGAGAGCACCCTGCAGAAAACACAGTTTAATAATAAAAATAATAATTGGAGATATCCTATCTCCTAGAACTGGAAGGGACCTTGAAAGGTCATTGAGTCCAGCCCCCTGCCTTCACTAGCAGGACCAAGTACTGATTTTTGCCCCAGATCCCTAAGCAGCCCCCTCAAGGATTGAACTCACAACCCTGGGGTTAGCAGGCCAATGCTCAAACCACTGAGCTATCCCTCCCCCCTAAAAGCTGCTGATAGACCTGTGTGCTGAGACAAAATAAAGCAAGACCAAAACCTAGGTTCTTCTGGTAAACAGCCAGGGGGTCTTCAGTCTCTAGGTCACTTACTCAACCTTAGCCTGGGTTACCAGAGACAAAAAGGGATTACCAGCCGACAGCTGCTTGGTGAATGAACTGATGGGTTTCATTTTAGTGTACACAGCACGAGCATCTCTATCACCACCATGCGTCTGACGAAGCGGCTATTCACCCACGAAAGCTCATGCTCCAATATGTCTGTTAGTCTATAAGGTGCCGCAGGACTCTTTGCTGCTTTTTACAGATCCAGACTAAATCGGCTACCCCTCTGATACTCTATCACCACTGGCAGTGCTCTGTATCCAATTTCTTTAGAGAGGCCAGGAATGGAAACTGTACCCTGCCGCACTCCATTGGGGTCCCGCCAGGTTAGGTATGAAGCACATTATTGGATAAGGGAAGGTAGCATGGGGGAAGCTGGCACTGCTGCCTGCTGTGTGGATAAATAGAAGACTTCACTTGGCAGACCTGTCAGTGCAACCTTTCATTTTTTTGAAAAGGGACATGAGAAAATGAAAGCCAATATATTCTAGAGAGTGGCAGGTGCCCTTTCAGCTGCTCTAGAATGTAAGGCTACACAGACACCTCAGCATTCTGCAAACCTGCATAAGCAAGTTCTATACTGAAGCGAAGAATGTACCATGACGATCTCATGAATCTGAGGAATCACAGGAAGTTCGCCAGACAAGATTGGACTTGTCTGAGCCAGAATGGTAACTCATCTGTCCCTAAAATGTATATGGCTTTACAACTGTGAGGATGCAGATGCATAAGAGACAAAAAATCCAGTGACAGAGGTTGTTGTGGGCTCTGCTCCTATACAATCTACTCCTGAGGACCCTTATCATGAATATCCATAAAGGAAGTTTTTCAAATCACTTAGGTACTGTAGCTCTTGCAACACAGACAAGATACTGAAGTCAGTTCTCACTGGTGGGGCTGCTCTGATAGGCCCAGGGCTCTGTATTATGGTGAGTCCATGGCTGTGGCTCCAACAGTGTTGGGGCTTTCTGGGTATTGGGCCCAAAGAAGTGAAATAAAGTCTAAACATGTAGTGAGTCAGGCTTAGCATCTCCACAAAACTGTCAAATGGTAACAAAGGTTCTCTGCTGCAAAACGCCGGAAAGACCTTTTCTTAACCCTGTTTGGTAACTCATTTCTCCAGGAAATCCCAGCTTAGATGCCATGGATTGTTTTACAAGGAGGTCTCTCTTCACTCCATTTTCCTGCAGGGATAGCTGTGGCATCAGACAACAAAGCAAGTTGTTCAAAGTGATTCAGTGACTCAGCCCAGAGTAGAGTCCCAGGCTCTAACCATTGGATAACACAGCTTCTTACAAATTATGCCAAAGAAGCGACACTTTGGCTTTAAAAATAAACATTTCTCAACACACATGCTCCAATAAAACCAGTCTGAATTTCAACTGGATCTAAGCACTTGAAGCTACATCTCAGCTAAAAATCTAAAAGACAGAATATATATTATCCCCACACACATGCATTTAATTAATGGTCTGAGCCCCTGAAGTCAAGTCCTTCAGCTGAAAGGTTACCCCTCAGTTCCAGAAAGGTGGATATAGTAGACACTGAAAACGACTTTCAAATTCATTAGTAGCTGCATTTGGTTCTTCTGCTGCTCCTACTTGATTTGATGTTTTCTTTTCTTAGATGTTGAAACAAAGACTGATGTAAATCAGGCAACATCAACTTCTTTAGGCACAACTCGTCCAGCACTCTACAAAGAATAAGCTGTGCTGCATTGCAGTGCAGGAATGTGCCTGGGCATTTTTACCTGTCCTTATAAAAGGTCTTTGCAGAACACGTGCCATGTCCCAAAAGGAAGGGAGGGCGTATATCTTTAGCTGCATGGATGAACAATCCAGCGTAGTATTTACCTGCACACTGCTCCTCCTTGCATGAATCAAACCTTGAACAGGCTCCAAATTTCTTGTCATATCAACTCAAATTTTGGCAGAGGCTCAACCTACATCTTATCTGGAGCAGAGCTCCTTGGCAGCAGGCACCTCCCTGTTGTGTAATTTAATGATGTTATGGCTGGCTTGCAAACAGTAAAACAGAAAGGCCGTGACGTTCTCTTAATAGGATTTTGCTTGCTGAACTCAGAATGTCACTGGCACTGCTCCCCAGTGTCCAAAGAGAATGCAAACCACTTGAGTGCCAGCAGCTCATGTTGCTGGAAACCAGCATAAATTAAAATTCAGGGTTCAAAGCACTTATCAGTTACAACTGCTCACCTTCGCCACAGGCCCAAATCATAGGTATACACCAAGCCGAACACACTGCTACATGTTTCAAATTCTGGGCTTTCACCACAGCATCCTACAGCTAGCTCCTCACTTTGTGAAATCTCAAAGGTATCCTCTGTTGATACACTGGATCTAAGTTACACACAGCTGCTGAAAGCATCCGATCGCTAATTGCATAGATATCCTATTCTCCAAGTGCCATATTTTAATGCACGTTTCAACTGCTTTGTATTCTAGCAACTTTAACATTCAGACAGCGTGCCCTCAAAGGCTGGCGTCTGATAGCTTTACACTGTAAACCGGATTCAGCAAATTGAACTGGACCTGCCGACGCACTAGATAAGATTACATTTTCCACACATGACAATAAAAGGTTGTAATAAATCTGCTGAAGGAATAAATCCGGGTGATTATAAAATGCGTATTTTCAGTGCTTCCATTTTACCTCTTCATTAGCCAGAAGCAACAGTGGTTTGTAAATAGGTGGGAGTTCCCACTTGATGCATGCTGCCCCTCTCTGTAGGGAACCATCGGAGAGGAGTTTACAATGGACGTTAATGGAGCTAGACCTTTCAGCAGGGGTAGCTTTGCACTATGGAGCAAACGGGCATTGCACAGTACCAAAGACAAGCTTTTCACACAAAGCGCGAAAGTTGAACGTGTGTTTCAGTGAAGTCCCGCTAACGCCCGACAGCCACCCCTCCCCAAGGGTCTACAGGCACCCTTTTCCCAAAGAAGCGCTAGATGCATACAGCTCACAGTCCATAGGCTGCAGGTGGGGCAGTCTTGTTTGATAGGCCTCGTAAAATCTTCTCACAGGGAAAGGCCAGCTCCAAGAGATCTTTTGAGGCCTGTGAAAGCAGCAATCCCCTCCGGAAGCCTTTATGATGTCCATAGATGGTAGGTATGAGTGTGTTACACCTGGGTGGGAGGGCAGAAGGAGGGGTGAGCAGTGAAGGGGGATGGGAGGGGTGAGAAGAAAGCTTTTTTCTACTTCCAAAGCTTGAAGCACTTCACATCTAGCACATTTCAGGCATTTCACATGGATAAAGAGTCTGCCTTCCCTGTCCTTTTTGGTGCCCCCAGTCTCCTGTCCTTTCTCCCCTGCCTCTTTTCCACACTACCTGCTTCTTCTCTATGTGCCCAGTGCCTTCACACCCTACAGTGAACCCCCTTCCTCCTGCCTCTGCTGCAGCCCTCAAACCAAAACCACTGAGCAAACTCCATGGGCACCCCCATCTCCTCCTCCTACTTCATCACCCTGGTTTCCTACTCTCCTCTCCATGCCCCTCCATACATATCATCCCTCGCCCCAGACTCCACCTCTCAGCACCAACCCCCTAGTTTCCTCATCCATCACCCTGCACTTCTGGCTCAGCACTTCCCCGATTCAGTCGCACATCAGGTGCTGTGTATGTTTGTGACACGGGCTCTGTATAAGTGTGGTCTGGGCTGTAGCTGCAGGTCCCTCGAAAATTCCTTGTAGCAATACAGTCCTTTGTAAGTGAGATGGTCTACATCCTACTTCCTCCTTGCTTCCTGGCCTAGCTCACTGATCTCAAAATATTCAGGCCTCAAACACAATATAAACAACATGTTTCACTCATGGACATGGGATTTATTGAAAGCAGGATGGGACCCGTGTTCAAGCTGATGCTTCTCATTAATAACAGAGCACAGTGGGAACATCTTACATAGAGAAGAGACTTCCCCATCCACAGAAAAAAATCACTGTAAGCAGCATTACCAGCTCTACAGTGCACTGCACTGAATCAGTTCTGGGCTTTCCTTTTCTTTCACTGGAAATTGAGTCTCACTAGATAAGAAGTAATTATAAACAAGTTCCTCTATAATTACAGTACGATGAGTGTCATGCAACACAGAGTGCTACCAAATAGTGACCTTGAAGAGAAACCTGCTTTACAGGAGAATCTGCCTATGCTAATTAGGATCTGCTGAGATTCAAACTCAGGCATTGTGCACAGAAGGCAACATCATCTCAGCACACAGTAACTGAAGACAGTGATAATGCCGATGTTTTCTAGTGGGACACATGTCATAAATGCACCAGCTGTGCCCTCCACGATCACTGACACAACATGAAAAAAAGCAGCAAGATAATTTAAATTTGAAAAAAATGATTCTTAACAACATAGTCCCACTTCCACAATCAGTATTGTACTGTGCTGGCTAACCAGGCTTGGGGCGTTTCCTCACATTACATTTATAAGTAAGTTATTTTGAACCAAGAAATCATTAAGCAATCCTGCCTTTTTTTAAGTGTCTAATAGAGAGACAAAAATTAGGACACGTGCTATAGTTATTTTACTAACACTCTCACAACTTCTTATTTTTTTTAAAACACTAGACCATGGGGAAAAAAACTATTTGTAACAGAGCAAAAACTGTAGCTCAGACCCTTTGTACCTACTGTACATGGTATGGCTGTACAATACTGGTCACAGAGCTGTCTCTATGTACTGTATCACACAGAAAACTAATTAACCATATGCCACTGCAGAAAAGCGCTGCATTTGGCCCAGAGGAGCTATAAGAAGTCTTTAGTACTGGGAGCTCACTAGCCAACGACTGCTTCTATTTCAGTGGCTGCTTCTGCACGCTCAGCTCGATTTCTACACCTGCAGAGCAATGTTTGCCCACAAGGCCTAGTTTTAGAGCTCAACATTTTATTTCAATGACTTTCTTCCTGTCATCCGCCACCTCTTGCCACATCCACCCCCAAGCTCTTGAGCTGGGCCGGAGAGCAGGCAGAGCCTATGCAAAGCCTCGTTTACCATGTTGCTCCACACCTCAATCCTTTCCGAAGAGCTTCCATGCATTCTGCCCCCTGGAGACATTCTCCAACTCCTCAAAAGGGCATTAACTAACCTTAAGATTCCCAAAGTCAAGAGTGACTGCAGACCAGCATGCTACTAATACATGAAACCCTTACTGTAATGCCTAGCCACCACCTAATAACCCCTCCCCAGCCTAGCTATACAGACAGCCCAACATAAGTCCAGACCAAGGAGGTACTAGCCTCCCATTTCCCTTCGCACAGATAGCCAGCTTGATGGGTCTTCATTCCCAGCATCTACTGGAGGGCCAAAGGAGTGGAAAGCCAACCTCCCTCTGTGAAAGGGGCAGGCTGGACCAGTGAACTCTGCCTGAAAGTGCCATCTGTAGAAAGGGAGGATGGAGTGCATGGCTCATTCCATCACCAGCCTTTCGCCGAGGGTGCCAACTGTGGCTGTGGTTTTGGGATGCAGGCTCCTGTCCTCTACAAAGTGGTCTGAGACCATTAACTTATTTGCAGAAACCAGCTATCAAACAGCACCTTTTAATCACTATCTACCTGGGCCAGATTTCAGCTGATGTCCTAGTGGTAAAAGGTTCACTAGCATATTACCAGTCTCCTAGGCAATCAGGTTTCACACAGATACATTCATAATTAAACATTCCCCATTAAGTTCCATGTTTTTGTGCAATCATTATCTTTTCTGGGAGCACTGAGTCCTGCAGCATCCTGCAGAAGGCAAGCAAGAGGCAATTTTCTTCTTGCTGGAGGAAGGCAGATTTCTGCTCCGTAGGGAGAGAACATAGAGCAAAAAAACCCCAAACCCAGACTAATCTACAAGGCCACATTTCACATCTGTTTTTGCCATGTTAACTCTTCATAAAAGGACTGGGAATAACACAATCAATTTACTTTTCATTTTGGAAGGTTATAAACTTAAAAACAAAGGGGCAAAAGCAAGACTGACTTGCAGCGTTTTCACTTAAAAACAAACCCTGCACTTATAGCAACTGCTATGAAGTTTGAAACACAAAATGTTTCCCAGTGATGCTGATCTTTAAAAGTTACTGCACTGATTCATGCCAGATGATCTCGCAAGAACCACAGTAAACAACCAAGACGGAGAAAGGTCAATCATCTTTGCAATTATGTTATGGACAAAAAACTTCTTGATCTACATTAACATCATAAATGAGAAGTGTAATATTGTTCCAGAAATGCCAACAGCTCCATGCTCCATAGTGCTGTCTTTCTTGTTCGCAGTCTTCAGAAAATAATAAATGAGGCGAGATGTCAGCACATCTTCCCACTTCCTGTGTGCTGTTCATTAGAGAGAGATTTTTGAGGTGCACTTGCAATGCCTGTTTTGATTCTGCGCTGGGGGCAGGCAGCCAGTCTCTTTGAGAACCAGGCAGAGAATCAATTAACATCCTGCCACTGTTTGCTGTTTTTCAGAAGCCTTACTGAGAAGTTGAGGTGGACAGACGGGATATGCTTCAGGTGGTGGCCCCGCAGGTCAACGTGTAAACCGACCTTTGCAATCTGAGCTATGTCACAAGCACAAGTTTGACAGGTCTCATCCCAGCCCATCTTCAAGAAAACACAACTCAGGTCATGTTCCACCCACTTCCCAACCCCATTCTGCCAGTGACCCCCGCCTCAATGCCCGCTCAGCCCCCTTCCTCATTCTTGAGGATTTTTTCCTTGTCTACCTACCAGAATGCCCTCGTGATCCCAATTCACCAAGTCATCACCTGGTCCTCGCTCAAATCCATCCCAAGGACTCACCTTCTCCTACCTTGCTCACAGTAAGTTAAATGCAGGCACTTCAAATTACTTCCTCACGCACTGTCTGCCTACCCACAACATGCCTGGCTCAAGCCAATGCTAGCAGCCCCTCCCTTTCACTCGCACTAAATTCATTCACAACACGGACAAGAGAAACTTTAAACAAGCAAATCCGCAGTCTGATTTTTCTGAATGGGTCTCAGATCACAAGGGATGAGAATTGTTTGAGAGCTGCATGAAACTCTAAGCAGCCTGGAGTGTTACCCCGTAACTCCAGCAAGGATCAATCTGTGACCCAAGAACCTCTTACTGTCAACTGGAAAGGGGGTGCAGAGGGGTTACAGGACTCCCTTGGGTCTGGCATATACATGCCACCGCACCATAGGGTACCACGAGGTCTCAAATAAAAGCTGGTGTCACACTGGCCATCAATATCATTGCAAAATGCCAAGTACAGAAGTTGTGCAAGAAATTCTGTATCTACACTGAAAATCCTGTTCTTAAAGTCTGTGTCTAGAGACCAGTCACCAGCAACGATGAAAAACAAGTTCTCTCTCAGACATGAAATGTTTATCTTCTAGCACAAGGGAACTCCTGCAGGGCCTGAAAAATGGCTGGGAATCATTGGAGAGCTGCATTAAAAGCTCCGTGGCCTAGAGCGTAACCCCCATAACACCAGCAAGTACCAATGCGCTCTGGGATTTCCTCACGCTGCACAATGCGGATTGTGCTAGCAGGGGAATTTCAGGGATACAGTGAATAATCGGAGCCAAGGCCCATGTTCTACAGGTCAAGCTTCCTTAACAGAATAAAGGACAACGACAGTAAGTGGAGTTTCTTGCACATTTCCTCCCTCTGTCCTGACTTCCAGCTCCTGTCCCATAGCCACACTTTGTTCCCTTGCTCCACCAATCAGTGAGCCAGGGACTAGCTCCCTCTCAAATTGACTCCCAGGCTGTCTGTTGCACCCCAATAGCAGAGGAGACGTCTGGCCTAACGCAAAAGCCACATGCAATGTATCACAAACGATGCCCAGCAAACAATTTTCTTTAAAAATGCCTGAAGATTTCCCAACAGTGATGGGTTTGCAGCTCCCACTGGCTTTCATAATCAGAAACACCATGCAAGTGTCAGGCTGGGAAGGTATTTCAGTTACGAACATTACCTCAAAGAGCACTATCCACACAGGTGCTTGCAAGCTTCCAAAACTACCGCATCTTAATAGAGTTGCTACTGAGAGCTTTGCAACTCTACCCAATTGCAGCTGAGCAGACGAATGCAGGATCTCCTCTCAAGGAGATCATGTATAGTCTCCTTTTCATTTTACACGAGCTCTGCAAGCTGCCATCATCACATGATCACCTTCCCCAGAAAGAGGCTTCTCTTCTTTCCACCCACTCACGAAATCACTCCCTCAGAGAAAGAGGCTTCTGCTTTCAACCTGCAGCATGACGTGTCCATCTACACAGCATCCACCCCCATGCTTCAAGGAACAGACTGGTGCCCTCTGCTGAAACATACAGAAAATGGCTGTCCCCTCCAAACTATAACTCATCCTCATACGGAAAAGTCTGGCCCCCCCTTCTATCCATAACATGGAACTCCCGAGAGAAGGAGAAATACACCGCCCTCATTCACAGTAAGTGCAATGTTTAATAAAAGAAAAGCACTGCACATGTGTCAAAAATGTGTCCCAGCACAGCTAGAAAGGAGAACAACCTGGCCAGCATTCAGGATAGTAAAATACATGGCCTGACAATATTTGCTCCCCGATGGGGTAGCAACTCCCCTCTGTCTTAAAGTATAAACAGCCAATTTCATTTAGAAATACGGTTTACGGCTTTGTAAACTCAGGCCCCTTAAAGAAATCAGCAATCTCAGAGGGCGTCTTTCCTCTCAAATGCGCGCAGCCCAAGGCATCCTGGAGAGGACGGGTGGCCTTTTAAAGTCCAGAGTCTAGACAAATGGCATTCCAGGGCTCTAGGTGTGACTGCCGCTCAATGATTCCTGCTCAAAGCTGCACAGGTTAGAAATGTAAAAATGTTGTTTTTAGTGGTCAGTGCAGCAAACTCTCCCCGAGACCCTTCCATTACACACCTCAACATCAGGAATCTGGAATCTGCATTCAGAATGTAATCAGGGGAGACCCCAGCTCCCTCTCCCAGAGCTGGGTTGGATCTGCAGGGCTAGCTGGAGAGAGAAGGAGCAAGAACTTACTGTTGTCAGAAGAGGCAGGAGATGCAACTGACCATATAAAGAGAGCAGAGCCAGACATTACGCTCCCAGGGGCCATGTAAACACCTGGAGAGACAGACAGAACCAATCACGCAAAGATACTTTTCTGACCATGCTCTCATCTGGGGCTCAATCCTGCAAGGTGGTGAGCACCATCACCTTGACTGGCATTAAGGGCGCTCAAGCCCTCAGTATCTTGCAGGACTGGGTCATTGAAAGGCATCCCTGCAAGGAAGCCTGTACTCTTCACAGGTGAGCTCTTCATAGGGGGTGTCAGATACCTTGGTAACCAAGCACCCCCTCCCCTGAGTCTGTGAAGATTTTAGATCAATACGAACAAGACACACACCTCTTGTACATGCTGACAAGGTGAAGGCAGAGGGGGCAGCCCCTGATGGTGGGATGTGTTATCTGGTGATGACCCACAACCCTGCAGCTCCTCTTCTGTGCCTATACATAGGTGTAGGCAGCAGTCAGCGTGCTCCTAACAGATGGCAGAGACCTGAAGGGGGGCCAGGAGGAGGGGCCAGGAGACACTGGCGGCTATGTGGGGAGGAATGGCCAGCGCAGTGCCGTTTCCCATCCAGGATGACAGCTTGCATATGGATAAGCAATGAGCTAATTACAATCTTGAAACAAGGGAAGCAAAGCCCCACTGCTGGAGCATCCTCCGGCTGTCAGCTCCTCGCGACCCATACGTCCCGTGTAGCTCTCTTTGCAGCCTCATCATAAGAAAATTACTTGCCATAAAAGCCCTGGTTAGAGTGTAGCATTATATACAGCTGTGAAGCCATTTATCTATTGATAGACCCCCCATTGGTCAGGACTGGGGTTGGCTCTCATGTAAGTGAGCAATTTGGAAGAAAAAACCCGTCCCCCACCCCCAAATAAATAAATAAAAGAGAGAGAGAGAGAGAGACAATAACCCGTTAGGCTTACCAGGGTTATAAGGCTTGTTGCCAGCTGGAAGCTACAGCCTATGAAATATTGCATTGCACGGAACAAACCAAACCAAAATACTCACTGGGGGAAAAGTAACCCTTTCCTATCCACGCCACAGGGGAAGCCAAAGCCCCTAGGTTGAGCAAAGGTCACAGGTGCAGGACCAAAGAAAAGTAGGAAGGAAGCACCCAAGTCTAAAGAGGAAGCAATTAGTGGGGGGTTAGAAGGCCAGGATAGTCGTCTCCTCTTTCTCTTAACCTCTCTGGTTACACTCAGCACTGAATTAGCACTGCACATACATCTAACCTAGGCTGGGCTCAACCCCACAGGCATAACGGGGCAACTGCCTTGGGCAGACAATCAAGTTCAGTGACTGCTTCTTGTCAAGTGCTATAGCCTCGATGGCGGTGATGGCCTAGCTTGTCTATAGCAGCAACAGGTTCAGGGCTGCCGCTGTCACAAGAGACCAGAAACCGATCCATTCTAATAATCAGAACTGGGAATTCTGCAACTCTCCTCTGAGATCTCAAGAAACACAAACCCCTGCAGCTCCTAGTGAGGGATGTCCAGGGATCGCTTTACCAACCACTGAAATGAAGCCACTTCTCAGATGGAATGTGGCAGCGGTTTAACAACATTTAGCAATGCTACACAACTGCTTAGGAGAGGAAGTGACGAATACAATGTCAAATCGGAAGAGCAGAAGACATTCAGGGAGCCAGACTTAGCCATGACACCTGGGTTTATACACCTGTTCAGGGTGCTTAAATACTAAAAGGAGTCAGGACCTTCTTTGCTTGTTTCACAGTGCACCCCCAGCACCTGTTCAGGACCGCCTCAGAGGGCAAGCTCCACTTACTGAACCAGCACTGCCTAAAGCACCTAGGTTCCTCTCAGAGTACGCCTGCAGGAAATCTCCTTTAACTTTGCATTCCCATCACACCCCAGCACGTCAGAGGGGCTTTGGTGACACACTCACTGGGGCTGCCAGGTTAATGGGCTAAGCCACATTTGCTGAGAATTTATTATGGGGAGAAATGAAAACTATCAAAGCAAAACCTGTTATTTTGGCCTTTGCCATACGAGGTACCACTTCACTCTTCAGCAACATGTCCAGGAAAGAGATGTAATGCAGTGCCTTGGCTCTCCAGCAACACACTGGGAGCTCTGTGTGAACAGCCCTGGGCCAACAGCGATGAAGAAACCAAGAGCCGTGGAGTTGATTCTGAGAGGGAAATCTAGGTGACGTGCATTGATAAACAGCCGGCATTGGCAGGAAGTGATACGAAGAGTCAACCAACAACAAACCCAACCCATAACTGCTCTTCTCAAACTCTTCCCGCTGAGAGCAGAGAGGACTAGAGATAATCACTGGGGTTAAAAGAAATCCTACTGATGCAGCCGTATGTATGAATGGAATCCAACACTCTAATGAAGGGAAAAGGAAAAAAAAAAGAAGGAACAAAGAGATGCAGCAAAGTTTCAGCTAAGTAGATTATTGATCTTCAGGGCATGCCAGAAACCAACTTTGCAAATTACATCAGTCCCCTCGCTGCAATATTACACAGTTACCAGACTGCAAAGTGGAAATGTTCCCTCACCATCCAACACTACCACACCCCCCATACCCTTCCCTCTGTACCATCTGTGGTGGATGAGATAGTATTTCATCTTTGAGAGACATCTCCGAGTTCTGTTTGCATCCCTCCCTTCAGCAGGAAACACAAAAGTGTCTGAAGGGAGACTATTTAAGAGAGAAACAACACAACCTCTCTTGCATTAACAAGATGAGGCCGGCTATGCAGTGGCATTGGGACAAATGGCTCAAAGGAACTCTGTCGTCTTGCTTCCTGAGGATGGGATGGCCAAACACAAGCAGGACAAGGCAATGACCTTGTAACACTTTGTACAGCTAAGAAAAGAATCTGTAGCAAACATTTACTGGCACACGCAGCCTCTTTTTGCTGCTTGCGGAAAACAGAGAGGACGGAATGGTTCTGATTATTCATACGGCACAGCTGAAGTGTGGCTGCCCTTGCGGACAGCCCCCGATAGTCTGCCTACCCCAATCAGAGGGATCACCTTCTCATGGGGAACAGGGTCAGAGGATCATTGTGGGCCTAACCATCACAGCTTCTTATTAGCACACCCCACAGTTAGACACTTCCAGCCCTGCTGACACCACCAAACTCATCCCTAACCCTCTGCATGCTCTCCAATGTAGTGTATAATGTACGTAAGGGACACGCCTTTCAGCACAGCCTGAATGTCCCTACAATGGCCAGGAGTTACATTTCTATAGCAAGCAGCATTATTAGTTGTATAGTACCACTGAAGAGCACTCTGCGTTTTATATAGGAGAGGTCCTTCCCCTGAGTCAAAGCGAGAAGTGCAAGTGTTTTACACTGTTATGGCTGCCTTTGAGTGTTTATTTCCTAGAGCGGGATGAGCCGGCCCATTATATGACATTTGGTCATTTTTCACATTATCACATCAAAACATCTAGCAGTGCCCAGAGCTAGGATGGGAGCTTACGGATGGATTTAGCATCAAAGTCAAATACATAAAAAAATGGAGAAGGATGGGAAGGAACCTCCTTTCCTACGTTGTGTGGGTTCGTTCGTTTAACCTCTTACCTGACTCCCATGTTTATTGTTCTTTAACTCTTATCTATCTGCCTTTTTTCATTACTTTGCCCTTGCCTGACTTCCTTTTCTTTTTGGCTTAAGTCAGAGGTGGGCAAACTTTTTGGCCAAGGGCCACATCTGGGTGGGGAAATTGTATGCAGGGCCGAGGCATGGGGTTGGGGTATGGGAGGGGTGCGGTGTGCAGGGAAGGGGAATGAGCAGAGGAGGGGTCTGGGGTGTATGAGGGGGCTCAGGGCAGGGGGTTGGGGGTGCAGGAGGGGTGTGGTGTGCAGGAAGGGGACTGGGGCAGAGGAGGGGGTGCGGGGTGTACAGGGAGCTCAGGGCAGGGAGGTTGGGGTGCAGGAGGGGTTGAGAGGTGCAGGCAGGGGGGCTTAAGCAGGGAGTTGGGGGACGGAGTGCAGGTGGGGTTCGGGCTCCACCTGGCGTTGCTTACCTAAAGTGGCACCAGGGGTGGGCAGCGACGCGCACTGTGGCCAGGGGCAGGCTTCCTGCCTGCATGCCTTGGCCCTGGCCCCACACCACTCCAGGAAGCGCTGCGGCCCCTGGAGGAGGGGGGCGGAGGGCTCTGCATGCTCTGCCCTTGCCACGCCTCCAGGTACCTCTCCCAAAGCTCCCATTGGCCACGGTTCCCCATTCCTAGCCAATGGGAGCAGCGGGGAGCGGTGCCTGGAGGCGTGGGCAACACACTGAGCCCTCTGCCCCCCTGCCCGGGGGCTGCAAGGGATGTCGTGGTGCTGGCCGCTTCTGAGAGCGGAGCAGGGCCCAGGGCACCACTGGGGGCAACCCCGTGGTCCAGATCCAAAGCCCTGAGGGGCCAGATCCAGCCGACAAGCCGTAGTTTGCCCACCCCTGGCTTAAGTACATAGATCTCAAAGTCCTCAGCACATGTTAATTATGGCTCTTAATCCTCCAGTGAGGGAGAGAAGTAAATATTTTTATCCCCATTTCACAAAAGGGGGGAACAGAGGCACAAAGAACGGAAGTGACTTGCCGAGGTGGCAGAACCAGGGTTGGAACCCAGGAGTCTTGGCGTCGGAGTCAGAATCCTGAACTCTGGGAGAGAACCAAGGTGGTCAGGAAGCCTCATCAGCTAACCAGATCCTGCGTTTCATCGCGTATAAACAATGCTCAGCATGTTTCTCTTTGATTGTTGGGGGGAAATGGGGATTTGGGTCTTTTCTGCTTTAAGCATGTTTCACTGAAATAGTCTCTGGTGATATAAATTATTAAACAAACGTGCACCCAGCACCCAGGCTCCAGCACGTCAGCCCAGGAACACGCATTAGTTGAGGCATTCAGTGTGTCACTGCAGGCAGGAAGGAGTTAAATTCTGTTGTTAATTTAGGACATACACACACTTTCTCTCGGTCTCTGCCAAGGCCACTGCCGTTTCCAGCAGAACAGGTGCATAGTGAGAGCCTCTGAGCTCATCAGGTGACTAGCACCTGGCGGACAGCACAGCCATGGACTATAAAGTCATGCTGCTCACGCTGGCTGCTTCCACATAATAACGATATTCAACTCCTGGCATCTCAGTGATTTTATCTATGGAGACATGCATTCAAAGCAGCACCCACACTTCCCAGCGTGGTCACTTCCTGACAACTACAGTAGTACGCTGCTGCACTCTGCCATTGGAAATAGTCTGTTAGCAATGGGACAGACTGGAGATACCTGTAAGTATCAACAAACAAAGCCATCTCTTCGTTCCGTCCCATTAGCACAGGGGCTGCTCAAAGGACAGTCTCCCTTCCAGTACTCAGAAACTTCCAGCCAGGCTATGGAAAAAAACAGATTGAAAGGCTGGGCAAAGGGGCAGTGTGTTAGAGATGGGGACAGCTGTTTGGACTCACCCTAGAAGAATGATCAGAGACAATACCCAGAGCAAGCAATCTCCGTCTCCCTGTTCGGAGTTAGACATCTTGCAAACTCAGCAGAACATTCAAAAGGCCCTAGGGAGACTTTGATGGAAAGTCAGCCTCTAGTCAGGCATCAGCTAGAGGCTTGGGGCCAATTTCAGAGCTAGGGTAAGCAAGTGCAGCTCCCAGTGACTGCAAATGAGCATTCAGACTTTGATACGTGCTGCGACCACTTACATCAGGGCTGAGTTTGGTTGGCAGGATATATGGTACGTGGCACCGAATGAGGGACATGCCTAGTGACGGAGGACTGGGAGGAGATGACAGGCAGGTGCAAAGGGATAAATGATGGCCCCTGGTGTGTAAGAACGATACAGAGTAGTGCAAAGCCTCATTTCCCCGAAACCACAAGGGGACGTGAGCCAGGCGTGAATGACTGAGGTTTAGCTACATGAAGTCTGGACTCCCATTCTCCTCTGCTTCCCCTTCAAATAAAAACCAGATCCAGAGCCCACGAGGACTAGCAGATAGCCCGGGTGTACAGTCAGCCTACCTTTGGTCCAGAATTTTGCAAAAATCAACAAAAACCACATATATTTCGCTCACCTGTACATTAAAACAGTGACCACATCTCAACCTGGAGGCAACTGATTCCTGTAATGGGCAAAGGAGTCTCATATTCTAGATCTAATTCGTAAAGAGCACTGGGATTCTTCTGGGTGAATAGTGTTAAGGGCTCATCATTCAAATTGTACTGGACAACTGGTTTACATTTCATGTCCCCACCCAATGCAAGTGAAAAAGGACCAATGGAACTTTAAGACCAGGAGTCAGAAATAAAAGAGCAAACAGATTTCTGGGCTCTCGCTAGCAATGACGTGACAAAAATGGGACACAGCTTCTCACATGTTAAACTGCCCATAGGGTCCATTTTAAGAGTTCTCTACCCTGCCCACCTCTCAGCAAAACAAGATCATTTAACGCGCAGGCCAACAGTAATTACAGCTAGACGCATTGTAAGTCCCCTTCCTGCCCAGATCTTCATGCTGGTTTTGCTAACAGACAGGCTCCATAGCTCTGTCAAGGTGCCAGAATGCCCTGACAAGCCTTCACTTTTTTTTAACCTCTCTTAGTTAATCTAGGGATTTTTTATACAAATGAAAATGAGTCACATAGTGCTGGCTGCAGCGTAGCACACTGAGGTTAGATGCAGTCTAACCTCCCCACACACAGCTCTTCAAATGGATTTCAATCCAGTTATGCATCTCCCTCACTGCTGTTCCAGCTCTGGCCTCCTCATTGTACAGATGCACCTCAGTCCCAACCCACAGCAGCCCCACCAGCTCTTCCGGCCAGGTGCCAGCATAGAGAACCACCTCAATCGTGATTTACAGGAGACAGAGTTAAGAAGTTTTCTTTGACCTTGTCACCAGTAGTTTCATGAGCAGTGTAAGCAAGTATTTCCTGTGCTCATCAGGAACTCCGCTAGAACCCCTGGCATCTCCATGGTTACAGGAGAAACTAACCTGGTTTACTAGAGAGTCCTGTAACTCTCTCATTCCTTCGCCTAGGACCAGCTTTCAAAGACTGGCCTCCCTGCTTTGCACCCACACATAAGTGGTTGTTGGTGTAATTCCTCTCACATACACACCTATTTACTTGAGTGAGCCTGCAAATTCCATGGTTATCGATCTACAGTAAGTGACATGAATTGCACCTACAATGAAGGCACAAAAGGGAAGCCAGCTGAAGGGCACCCTGGCAATCAGGGGGTGGGAAAGAGGAGAAAGGTGTTGTGTGTAAGATGCACTCTGCCTGCTGCTCCAAACCTACATACAGATGTCTGGTCTATACGCTGCAAGCTCCTTAGGGCAAGGACAGTTACTTGTTTGGTCTGTAAAGTGCCACACATGGAATAATCAAAGAATCCTAGGAATGTAGGACTGGAAGGGACCACGAGAGGTCATCTCTCTAGTCTTCTGCACTGAGGCAGGACTAAGTATTAGCTAGACCATCCCTGACAGGTATTTGTCTAACTTAGTCTTCAAAAGCTCCAGTGACCACATAATAATAACACAGCACACAACAAAGAGACGAGAATAACTAATATCAGTGAGTCACTAGGAACAGCAAGAGTGTCTGCCTCTTTCTGGGTCTCTGTGGAAGGGGAGAAGTGTTTCCATAATTTTCACTGAGAGCAGGACCCAAAGAGCAACCTGATACCAGTGTCACGCTGTTGTCATGATCTTTACCGAAAAGGGGCTTGTAATATATCACTGGAAAACTAATAACTCACTGATCATTAATATTCTTGCATGATTTATGCACGGTTAATCCACACAGAATTTTACTAAAACCTAAAATGTATTTTACACCAGGCAGATCAGGGCAAGTTGATAAACAGGGTATCTCCAGACAAGGAAAGAGGCCAGCACCTCAAATCAGGTATGTCCACATTCAATGGGCTATTCACTGGAATCGGAGGTTGCAGGAAGAGATTGTTGCATTGTAATAATCATCAGCGAGGGAGGAGCTAATATGGAGCGTACACCAGACAGCATGGCATCTGCACCCAGCAAAGAAAAGGGAGAGAACCCCGAAGTTACCCTTCACCTGAGGAGACAAAGGACCCAAGCACTCCGAGCTCCGTGAAGAGTCCTGGCTAAAACACAGGTCAGCCATGCTGGAAGAAAGACTAGAGAGACAAACTTCTTTGAACAAAGGACTCTAGTCTAAGGACACTAGTTAATTTAGATTGAAATCCTAGAAGGATTTCCTTACTTGTGTGTGTTTGTAACCATTTCTACCTTTATTCCTTACACCTGATACACCTCTACCTCGATATAATGCTGTCCTCGGGAGCCAAAAAATCTTACCGCGTTACATCGAACTTGCTTTGACCCTCCAGAGTGTGCAGCCCCCCCACCCCTTCCGAGCGCTGCTTTACAGTGTTACATCCAAATTCATGTTATATTGGGTCACGTTATATCAGGGTAGAGGTGTATCACTCAAACCTATGCCCTCTTATTCAGAAACGTACTTTACTATAAGCCAACTCCAGCTTTGACTGAAGTGGAGGGTTTGCCCATCTCAGTTACCTTACTAAGCTGCTATGTTCTCTCTCTTTAAAGGAGGGCAAACTTGATACTATCGAGTTTTGTGAGCGTTATAGTGAGCGGAACTGAGCACTGCAGATATACAGCTCTGAGGAACTCGGGAATCGGGGTTCACTAATTCTTACTGCTAGCCAAGATTTGGACTGATGGAGTCCTAACAATGTGCTGGCAGGGCAACAAGCTGGTGTGTCAGCGAGCTGATACACCCAGCTTAGCAACAGCGAGGCTCCCACTTGCTGAGGCTGGGAGAGGTAACGCAGTGACTCAACTCTGGGTACCCTAGCAGATTGTCACAGAGAGGCAGATACAAGAGACAGAAGCAGACAACATGGCTGCATGCTACCTTTGTGTCACGTTCATCTCCTTGAGCGTGGATGGTGTAGGAAGGACCTTCCCTGCCCAAGCTCTCCGTGGCAATGCGCACTTCCACCCCTGGCAGCGGGGTCCCCACAGATCCTGGGAAAGGAAACAAGGGGGAATGAGAGAGAGTTGGGTGGTACATGGAAGAAAGGAACTGCTCTTCTGCAGCTGAGCTCTGCAGGGTGGCACTATGCAGCCACAGAAGCAAACACACATCACACACATGCTTGCAAGACCTTCTGCTATGTTATTCAGCCGTTCACTGATGGAGGCACTGTAGGAAATGCCTAGAAAAGCGAACATGTCTCCATATCGGAGCAGGTCCCTTCCAGTCACTCTCTGAGGTCAGATCAAACGTTGGCACAGCTTTGCAGTTCAGTAATGAAGCTGTGTTTAAAAAAAAAAGGGAAACAAGCATACCCATGAAGAGAGCACAGTGACTGTTACAGCTGCTCTCGGATTCTTACCACCTGGACTTGACAGGGAAGGCAAAGGCACAGTAAGAACTGCCTGGGATTATCTCCGTTTTATTTGCATTAATACGCTGCGCATAAAACACGAAAGGAGAAAAGCAGAGTTCAAAACACATCATTACTCTCCAGGTTTCAGTCTTCAGAGCTGGGAAATTGGACAGTGTCAGGAACAACTGCCTATGGCCCAGTGACCAAGTGCCTCCAAAAACTGCAGCCACCAGGATCCTAACTATCCAGTTCACTAAATGTCCTTCTCGGCTAACCCTCAGGGCTTGGCTACACTGGAGAGTTACAGCGCTGGTGGTGGCTTTACAGTGCTGTAACTCACTCCCTGTCCACACTGGCAAGGCATATATAGCGCTGGCTGTACTTCACCTCGGCCTGGGGAATAACGACTATAGCGCTGCTTCTGCAGGGCTGGGGTGCCAGTGTAAACAGTGATTAATTTCAGTACGCTGTAACTGACCTCCAGAACATTCCCATAATGCTTTTTAAGTAAAGATAACACTCTTTGTTTTGTTGTGAACTCAGGGCTCCTGGAGCCGCTTCTCTAAAAAACAAACACAGCTACTGTTTGCTCGAGCAGAGGCAGGCAGGGGGATTCCTTTGGAATGTCCACAGCTAGTGTTTGCTTGAGGAGAGAAGCAGCCCGGAGGGGAGGCGGGGGGGTCCGTTTTGGAGCAGCTGCTTATCTGGTCTGAAAGCTATTTGCATTTAGTGAATGAGAGAGGGGTGGGGGAAGGGGTCGAAACTTTTAAAATGATTGAAGGTAGGTGCTGTGTATCTTCCACTCCTTAGAACTTGCAAGGCAGGGAGCTGAGAACAGTGTCAGCTCCAAAAATCCACTCTCTCTGTCTCCTCCACGCTCCCTGTCACACTCCACCCCACCCCCCTCTTTTGAAAAGCACGTTGCAGCCACTTGAACGCTGGGATAGCTGCCCACAATGCACCACTCCCGACACCGCTGCAAATGCTGCAAGCGCTGTCAGCTGTCAGTGTGACCACACTGCAGCGCTTTCCCTACACAGCTGTACGAAGACAGCTGTAACTCCCAGCGCTCTACAGCTGCAAGTGTAGCCAACCCCTCAGAGAGAAACAAGGGCAGCTTTGCTGCAGAACTCTCTAACCCCAGGGCTGGCAAGCTCACTCAGTGGTGGCCTTGGTTCCGAGTGGCACAGCCCGCGGTTGTAGGTGCTGTTTGTAGTTACACAAAGGGCTTGACTGTGCATCTCACACACACGCGCTGGCAGAAGGCTGTCCTCGCTTCGATACTCTGTACCTTCGACTCCTGCGATTTATATGACAGTGAATGCTGAAGTCTAAAGCAGAGTGGGCGATGGAGGAGAGGTCAGCTGCGAGTGCTCTGCGGGTGGGGAGCACGCGACATGTCTGTGTAGAAATTCATGACATTGCACTTCACTGAACATTTAATAGGATAAACAGTTCTACAGACACTAACTAGGGAGCCAGAGTTTTAAAGGCACCCAACTGATGCTTTATAAAGCTGCCCCTAGAGTTCCAGTCCAATGCTCAATGTCAAAATTAGCAAATTCCACGCCAAGATTTCCAGCTAACAAGGCTGCTTTTCCGGGCTGGCAGAGAGAGGGGACAGCAGCGGTGAGGAGTTATTAGTCTGAATATCTGGGAAACTGGCAGTGGAAAGTGATTATTTTTCTAAGCCAGGTTCAGCGGCAAGCAGCTTCATGTGCCAAGAGAGAAGAGTTCCATACAGAAAACATCAGTGATCAAACAGAATAGGATTATTTCACCAGGAGGCAACTAATCTAAGCAAGTGATCCTGAACCCTGACCCAATACACAGCCACCGACTCCCCAGGGCGAGTCAGATGAAAGCAAACAGAACATGGAGGGCATTCCATGGGTGATCGCAGCACATAGCAGGTGGTGTTACCAGGGCACCAGGCTGACAAGGGCAGTAATTCCCTTGAAACGCTTGGCCTGGTGTATTTCACTGTGGTTAGGAAATACAATTAGATGCAAAAATGATCCAGAATGAGAGACATGTTTGCTGGGAATTGGGTTGACATCCCTGACAACTAATCAGCTGGCTCCAGCATTCTAAAGTGGTATTTAGAGTTGAGAGGCAGGGGGGACTGCAGCACAGGGCAAGGAGCCAGGCTCTCTAATTTTAATCAGAAGTTCTGACAATGTCTCTCTCTGGAGCCCTGGGTAAAACATTTCATCCCTTTGTGCTGCACTTTATTCAATTGCCTTACCTGGGGAATGGGGATAGTTATTTTCACCTCTGGGAATAAAAATGCTGCAACGCTTACCTAATGCTCACCTTCCCCTTTTCTCCCCTAATGTTCATCCCCATTGCTACCACCAGTGCAAGCTTCGCTGATGGAAGTGAGGATGGCAGTAGAAAGGGAAGCAAGTCATCTGCAGCCACCAGCATGGCCACAATACAGTCCAAGTGCTGCTGTTACGTCAAACGATATTAGAACTGGAATTCCACACTGCAGCAAACAGTTGGCGGGTAGGAACACTTCTATCTGAGGGGTCATTTTCTGACTCCCCCCGTTATTGTCTGTAATTCAGGCATTTGGGTCCAAGGGGCTTCTTCCTCACTATTGATCTTCTCTTTCTGTTTGAACCTCCAGTGATCTTGTATTTTTGACATCACAATCCTGTGTTTGTCACATCAGACAGTTGCCATGGACACAGATATGATGTGTCTAGATTTATGACTTCCCTGCAGGATCAACTAAGAGCAGATGGGCTATGAGGGAGAGAGATTTTATTGCAACAAAACTACCCTAACAATTAGCAAATCAGGCAAGTAACAAACAGAAAACTACATGGCAGGTAAGGGATGGGTTCCTGTTGCAAGTGGGATACAGGCTTAAATGTTTCTTACAATATAAGGTCATATACGTCCAATTATTATTAGACTGGTAACTACAGGCTGGTAAGCCTCAGTTCAGTACTGGGAAAATTGGCTGAACCTACCATAAAGAACAAAATTGTCAGACACAGAGATGAACATAATTTGTTGGGAAATAGTCAACATGTTTTTTGTAAAGGAAAATCATGCCTCACCAATCTACTAGAACCCTTTGAGGGGGTCAACAAGCATGTGGACAAGGGGGAATCCAGTGGATATAGTGTATTTAGATTTTCAGAAAGCCTTTGCGAAGGTCCTTCACTAAAGGCTCTTATGTAAATTAAGTTGTCATGGGATAAGAGGGAAGGTTCTCTCATGGATTGGTAACTGGTTAAAAGATAAGAAAAAGAAGGTAGGAATAAACTGTCAGTTTTCAGAATGGAGAGAGGTGAATAGTGGTGTCCCCCAGGGATCTGTACAGGGACCAGTCCTATTTAACATAAACGATCTGGAAAAGGGGGTAAACGGTGAGGTGGCAAAATTTGCAGATGATACAAAACTACTCAAGATAGTTAAGTCCCAGGCAGACTGCAAAGAGCTACAAAAGGATCTCACAAAACTGGGTGACTGGGCAACAAAATGGCAGATGAAATTCAACGTTGATAAATGCAAAGTAATGCACATTGGAAAACATAATCCCAACTAGCCATATAAAATGAAGGGGTCTAAATTAGCTGTTACCACTCAAGAAAGAGATCTTGGAGTCACTGTGGATAGTTCTCTGAAATCACCCACTCAATGTGCAGCAGCAGTCAAAAAAGCGAACAGAATGTTGGGAATCATTAAGAAAGGGATAGATAATGAGACAGAAAATATCATATTGCCTCTATATAAATCCATGGTATGCTCATACCTTGAATACTGCGTGCAGATGTGGTTGCCCCATTTCAAAAAAGATATATTGGAACTGGAAAAGGTTCAGAAAAGGCAACAAAAATTATTAGGGGTATAGAATGACTTCCGTATGAGGAGAGATTAATAACACTGGGACTTTTCAGCTTGGAAAAGAAGCAGCTAAGGGGGGATATGATAGAAGTCTATAAAATCACAAGTGGCATAGAGACAGTGTTATTTACTCCTTCTCATAATACAAGAACAAGGGGCCACCAAATGAAATTAATAGGTAGCAGGTTTAAAACAAACACAAGAAAGTATTTTTTCACACAATGCACTGTCAACCTCTGGAACTCCTTGCCAGAGGGTACTGTGAAGGCCAATACTATAACTGGATTCAAAAGCGAGCTAGATAGATTCATGGAGGATAGGTCCATCAATGGCTATTAGCTAGGATGGGCAGGAATGGTGTCCTTAGTCTCTGTTTGCCAGAAGCGAGGATTGGGTGACAGGGCATGGATCACTTGATGATAACCTGTTCTGTTCATTCCCTTATGGGGGCACCTGCCATTGGCCACTGTCAGAGGACAGGATACTGGGCTTGATGGACTTTTGGTCTGACGCAGTATGGCCGTTCTTATGTGTGGTTTGAACAGTTTTCATAACAGCCCCAAAAGGGCTGCCAGGCTGAGGAAACGTATTCCATCTCATCCAGTCAGAGTCCATGGATTACATACAAAAAGAGACTGATTGACCTAAGCACTTATCCCATTCCATTGGAGATGGTGCTGTCTACTGGTATTAACATATTTTGAACAGGCAGACTTCTCCTAGTGAATTTTGGGAGCACTCAAGGTCATGTCATAAGTCACTGAAAATGTGGCAAACACCAGAAAAGCCGGACACATTGAGCATGTTGAGGTACGCCCTGAGTACTTGGGACAACATTTTCAAAAACACTTCCACGACTTCGGAGCCTATGTCCCACTACCTGTTTCTTCCTCCCCATCTTGGGGAGAAAAATAAGGGGTCTTTAAACCAAGGAGAAAAAGGCAGAACAAGAACCAATAGCTGGAAGCTAAAGTCACATAAATTATAATTAGAAATTTTTAGCGGTGAGAGTGATAAATCATTGGCACAAACTAACAAGGAAAGCGATAGATTCTCCATCTCTTAAGCTCTTCAAATCAAGATTGGATGGCTTTCCGGAAGATATACTTTAGCCAAACAAGTTACTGGGCTCAATACAGGTGTAACTGGGTGAAATGTAATGGCCTGTGATATACAGGAGGTCAGACTTGATGATCGAATGGTCTCTTCTTGATTTACTCTCTATGCATCTGTGAATTTTGAGTACTTAGGGAAAGTCTCATTGGCTTTCTTAAAATGGAACTTTGACGCTAAAGTCCCTGAATCCTGTGGCACCTTATAGACTAACAGACGTTTTAGAGCATGAGCTTCACAGACGAAAGCTCATGCTCCAAAACGTCTGTTAGTCTATAAGGTGCCACAGGACTCTTTGCTGCTTTTACAGATCCAGACTAACACGGCTACCCTCTGATACTAAAGTCCCTGAGACACTTTTAAAAATTACACCCTTAGCAACTATCCTTCTCCCCCTATTCCTTACATCATCAACTGAGATGATGGTGTTTGCGTTGAGGATACTTCACCAGTAGGAACTGGTCCGAGATGCAACTCATTCCACACAGGCCCCCACACAGCCATCAGAGGGTAATGACTTTGTGCCATTATTGCTCTGGATTTGAACTGGTGACCCTAGTGGTGAAAGGCTCCTACAATCAATTCCAAGAAGCTAGTCCCACTGTGATTTTAATATTGATTTTTCCAACTCTAATTAAAAAAGGAACAAAGGATTGCTGTCTTCCCATACAAGGCTGTGTACAATTCACAATCACGGCATGTGCTCCCAGCCTTGTTTTCATTTGGGTGGTTGTGGAGAGTTCTCTGAAAACATCCACTCAATATGCAGCAGCAGTCAAAAAAATCAAACAGAATGTTGGAAATCATTAAGAAAGGGCTAGATAATAAGATAGAAAATATCATGTTGCCTCTATATAAATCTGTGGTACACCCACATCTTGAATACTGTGTGCAGATGTGGTTGCCCCATCTCAAAAAAGATATACTGGAATTGGAAAATGTTCAGAAAAGGGAAACAAAAATGATTAGGGATATGGAACCGCTTCCGTATGAGGAGAGATTAATAAAACTGGGACTTTTCAGCTTGGAAAACAGACGATTAAGAAGGGATATGATCAAGGTCTATAAAATCATGGCTGGTGTTGAGAAAATAAATAAGCAAGTATTATTTACTCCTTCTCATAACATGCAAACGAGGGGTCACCAAATGGAATTAATAGGAAGCAGGTTTTAAACAAACAAAAGGAAGTATTTTTTCACACAAAGCACAGTCAACCTGTGGAACTCCTTGCCAGAGGATGTTGTGAAGGCCAGGATTATAACAGGGTTCAAAAAAGAACTAAATAAATTCATGGAGGACAGGTCCATCAATGGCTAATAGCCGGGATGGGCAGGGACCCCCTCACCTAGCCTTTTATTACTAAATGTGGGGAATGGGCAACAGGGGATGGATCACTTGATGATTCTCTGTTCTGTTCATTCCCTCTGGGGCAGCTGGCACTGGCCACTGTCTGTAGACAGTATACTGGGCTAGATGGACCTTTGGTCTGACCCAGTATGGCCGTTCTTATGTTGTCTTCCTTGATCACAGCAGTGATTTCATATTGGGGGGAGAAGGAGGTTTCTGCTTACATTACAATAATAAATAGCTCCATCAATTTATTTCCTATACAGCTAAAATAAAATTAATGTGTAAAACAAGCCCCTAGTAGCATGGAAGCTGGTTTATCACACTCCATCCAAAAAGTGTCTTTTTGGTGTTAAGCAAAAATGATAAACCTTTGAAAATGGTCCATACATTCTGGAAAATGCGGACAATGTGAACAGCATCTACATGAACACAAAATTATAATTAAAGTCTTCATGCAAAGACAATGACTTGAGCTTCTCAGACCCAAGTGGCATTTTAAAATAAAGATCAGATGGATTCTGATCTCACTGCCGTGTAAATCAGGAATAACTCCATTTGAGTCAGGGGAAACCAGAATTCGATTACAAGAAGATGGGAGTAAAAACCAGCATTGGCTTCCTTTTAGTACCGGGTCAGAAGTCAGGACTAGAACTGGGGAGAAACCCCTGCACCTTCCCCCTCAACACCTTCCAATTCATCCGCTCATGCATGTTAAGAAATGCTGGCAACATGCCCACACAGTGTCAGCTCAGTCAGCATCAGACAGGCTGCAGTCAGAAAGGAGAGTGACCCTATTATTCTTTCACCAGTTCTCCTCTGTTTAAAAAAGTTGTCAGCTCTTCCCAGATAAATTTAATTGGCCTTGTGGTCTACGTCCTTCAGTATCTGGGGACCTTGCTGCTGGTATGTGTGGTGGCGTCCTGGGAGAATTGAAACAGGCCAACGATAAGGCACTCAGCGATCTCACTGTCAACAATACATGGAGTCCCTGCTGTAGGAGCTATTAGCCGCCTCTGATCTAAACCTCCAATTAAAGTGGTGATTAGGCCCAGTGAGGCATTCTCTGGCCATGAATTATTCATTTCCCTTCACAGTAACAGCACCAGGGGGATTAGAATGAGAGCTGGTGAAAACAGAGGCATTTTAAACAGGGTTTTAACCATATACAAGCAAACATTTATCTTTCGAATCTTTCATCTTTTCTCCTTTGGAAAATACAGGCTCCCCTCACTTCCCCTGCACCTTCAGAGCTATGCTTCGGCTGGCGAGCAAACCCTCCCTTGAGGCCAGGCTGTCAGGGATGTTCCAGGTGGCATGGCAGAGTTCCCAAGAGAATGGCTTTTAGAGTTCTCGACCCCTCAGACACCAACTATATCAAGAAGGGAGGCTGGGGACCAGGTCACCTCTCAGGCAGGAGCTTACGGAAACTGCAAATAATGAAGCATTTTGCTCTTGCTATTGCTCCTGCTCTAAATCTAACGGGAATTGGACTTCCTTGTGTGTCTGCATGTGTGTGTAGGGCGGGGGAAGGGTTACTTTTAACACAGATATCTCAGTATGGTCAAATGGACTGTGGGCTTTTCAGAGGAGCACAGATCTGCCACTCACCGAGTCAAAACATCTCGGGTTGTGGCTTTTTAACACTTCCCCACTGCCCTCATATGTGCTGTGTTGGGGGGTGACTTCAGCTCTCAATATGGCTAGAGAGCCCATGGACGTGGTGGCCAAAATGCTGGTGAGCTGCCAATTCCTTGCTTACGCTAGCTCTGCCACCCTCACTGCCACCGGTGGGACAGACCTGGTGGTTGTGACAGGGAGAAATGCCAGGGAAGAAAAGGCAAGGATAAGCAAGGCAAGGCTCCAAAGGCTGCTGTCCTGGAATCTCTTCAATTTTCAGAGGAGTTTGCCACTTGATTTCTCCTATTTAGCAGAGTGATACATTGCTAATTTTTTCATAAAGATAGTAATAGCACCAGACAGCAGTACACTGAGGGCTGTCAACCTCTGTCTAGATTTTGTCCCATAGAATGCTTTTGCTCATCTAAACCCTTTTTTAATAGATTCACACATGCAGTTTCTTTGGGAGTCTATTCTGCAGATCCATTACCCTCTGTATAAGGAAGTTTCCCTGAATGGCTGGTGCTTTCTGAATTTTTTATCCTTTGGAACAGTTATTATAACCCGAGTCTCTTGATCCTCCTGGCTGCTCTGTTCTGTACCTTTCCCAGTCTTTCAATCTTCTCCCTGTAATATGATACTCTGATAGTGTCAGACCCACCATGCCTGGTCTCTGCAGCCTGTTGTGCAGTACCAGTGTGATCTCCTCTGTTCAAACCTTACTAGCATAACAAGCACTTGGATATATTACACAGCATCCGTTCCTAATCCACTGTTGTCTCTAGGTCTCACTGAATCCAGTGTCTCTCCATTTTAGGACTGGCTGGCCCTCCCCGCTCTGTGTTCTCTAAAGTTTTGCCCACCTTGCGGCACCCCCCCTTCCAGAGGTCAATGGTGAGCGTGAACAGGTGTGAGCTCAGCACTAATCCATGCAGAACTCCCCCTTTTAATACCCCTTTGCCATAGGAACTGTCCCAATTTACCCCCATTCGTCACCAAGCCATTAACCTATTTATCCTGTTGAAAATTTCACCCCCAATATTGTACTGTATCTGGATACCCTTAGACATTAGCCTCTAACAGGATACTGGATAAAAAGCCTTTTCAAAACCCAAGTAAATTAGCTCTCCGCTTCACCCACCTGCTTTTCAATTGGCAGTTCCTGAAATAAATTAATCAAACCTGTTTATCAGAATCTCCTTTTTGTAAATCCAGACCAAGTATCTCTAAGTAACCCATACCTGTCCAAGTCATCCCTTACTCTTGCCTCTACAGTATTTTCCAACACAGAGGTTAGACTGACAGGTCTGTAGTTGTCTATTTCTACCCCTGATCCCTTTATATAAGGAGATGTGTGTGCGCACGCGTGTGATATCTGTTACTAGGACTTCTCCAGGCCTTGGCTATTGTCTCTGCTGGGGGTACTCTCATTACGCCCATAGGGTCAGTTATTCTAGAGTGTCAGCAATCCAATCATAGACACTCTGTCTCCAGTTCTAATTATTCTCTTTTGCCTGTCCCGGTGTCACCCTCACTTTCACTTCTTTTTCACTTTTATCCCTTGGAAAACTTCTCTCTCATTGTGGTGGTTACTCTCCCTTTTCCTACTGAATACGAAGGCAATGAACTCATCTCTCTCTGTACCATCTTAAGGTATGTCTACACTATAAACTTAAGTCAACCTATGTCCACCACAGTAATTGCTGCAGCGGTTCATGTCCACACTACCCTCCTTCTGTCGGTGGTGCACGACCGCAGTGGGAGCACTTTCACTGACTGAAAAGGGGCAGTGGGAGGAGGTGAGGGGGGCTGAGAGCCCAGGCTCTCAGCTCTGCACGCAGCTCCTTACTGGGAGCTCTTTGCCCAGAGTCTGGCTGGTTACTGGACTCCCAGTGGGGAGCCCGGAAAGCTCCCTGCATGGAGCCGTGAAATTGACAAGAATGAAAGCCAACAGCTGATGTAAGTAACCCAGTAGACACTTCCTCCCCCTAGCTACACTGATATAAGCCCTACGCCTGTCATGGAGATGGAGTTATGATGTTGGTGTTGGTAGGGCACTTACATCGACAGGAGCAAGGCTGTAGTGTGTTGTAGAGGGGTAGCCACCTGCTCCTGCCCTGAAGGGCTTAAAGCAGCCCTGGGAGAGGGCTGTGGTAGGGGAAAACCTGGGCTGATTGGGGAAGTAGCCACAGCTGGGCCACGCTCCAATCAGGCTGCGGCTGGCCCTATAAAGAGATTGTGGGCCGGGAGCACAGGCAGTCTCTCTAGGCGCAGAGAGAGAAGGGCCTCGCTGCCTGGGACTTGAGTAAGGTACTGGAGTAGAGCAGTGTTGGGAAATAGGGCAAGAAAGCCAGGGAACTCCCACCTGGAAAACCCTCAGGCTGCAGGCCTAGCCAAAGGCCTGAAAAGGTACTGGGGTTGCAGAGGTGCAGCCCGTGGGTAGGTGGAGGCAGCAGGTTCAAAGCCCCCTTGCCAATGATGAGTGATATGGACTATAGTCTGCTCCAGAGTGCGGGGACTAGATGAGGACTGGCAGTGAACACTGAGGCAAGGTGGGGACAGAGGGTGGGAATTCCCTTGGGAGGGGAGCCCAGAGAGTGGGGGTACTACCAGGGGGCAGCACCCAAGGGAGAGGGGCACTGGGGTCTGGGAGGGACATGGGGCCAGCGACAGCAGGACATTGACCTGCAGAGGGCGCTCCAATGGCTGGAACACTAATTCCCCAGGAGACCAGCAGGGGGCACTGCAGGGGTGAGTTCCGCATCGCTACATGCATACACTTACATAGTCACATCAACCTAAGCAGCCTTACACTCATCAAAGTCACTAGTGCAGACTGAGCCTGTGCCCATCATTGTGGCATCCAGGCACCTCACAAAATTACCAAGTGTGCCCGTGACAAAACAATTCTCACACTTGCTCTGTCTTCTAGACAGCACGGACGAGATTTGGTGTAGGAGGGGGATGATGTCTGAGTGTGCTACTGAGGGACAGCAAGGTTGGAGAAGTGCATTTGCATTTTGTTCTGATCCAGAGTGATTTCCAGGTTCATCAGCCAGAGCCTGAGAAAGCTCCATCTCCTGTACGTACAAGGGTCCCTCCCAGGGGACAGTTTTGCTCCAGTGGAATTGAGCTGTCGTAGGGAGTCATGACGATGCCTGGCAAGGTGTTCAGTCCCCTCAGGTAACTTGGGTGCCATGGACAACTTTGAAGATAGAAAACAAGGCCCTACAATTGAGACAGTACTCCCCGGGGAGTCCGTGCTGAGAAGCGGAGCCCTGGAGCGATGTGTTCTTGGTGGCCTGCACTGCTCAGCAGATGGGAGGCTGTGCGCTGACCCAAGCTTCCCTCTCTCACCAGCTGAAGTTGGTCCCTCCCCCACCCACTCTGTCTCTCTAATAACCTGGCTATGACATGGCCACCGCTCTGCATACAACAATGGAAGACAGTGAATTTTACTTTTATTGATTTGGCAGTTTAGCTCAGTCTCCCTCTTAGGTACTGAAAACTACAACAGTAACAAGAAAGTCAAAGAGGAAGCATCACAAAGATGCAAAAGCTACGTGGAGCAAAGGCAGAAGGAGAAAGATTTACCAGAAAGCAAATTTTGGCTGTGTATGGGCTGGTTAAGTACAGCTGGCCACATTCATGACCCTCCATAGGCACCAAGGCCATTCAGAAGGAGGTCAGCTGGGCTAACTGTCCTTCGAGTGAATGCAATGGCATTCTAAGCCCCTCGGCTACACTGTGAAGGCTCAGTCACTTATCTGCCCAGAAGGGGGCGGACCTGGTTTAGTGATATAGTTACTCCTCAAATTCATGCTCACAGGTGAGAAATGGTTCCTCTTCTCAATGACAGCGCATTCTCAAACCAGGACCAATCAGACCTGACTTGTAGGGTCAGAACAGCCTCAGAGAGGAAATGCAGCGAGACAACCCTTGTCTACAAGAAGCTGCTTGTGCTGAACCTTACACATTTAAGCAACAGTGCTGGAGGGACAGATCAGAACTACTTCCAGCAGCAGCCTCCCATGAGGTGACCTCTAAAATTGCTCTCCAATCTCCGTACGTTCACAGAACCGGAGGTATTCGGTTGTAAAGGAGAAACACACCTGCACTAAAATAAGAGTGAACAGATATCCTATCTCAAGTACCCAGCCTTGTGCACTTTGCTAGCTGGGGGGAAATCTAACTGAGATACTAGACCTGCATACAACTCCCAAGGTATCACTGACTGGGGGACAGGCCCCTCCCTGTAACTTGCCGCAGAAGTGGGGGCGTTGGACCAATCCACCTTTTCCATTGAAGACTTCAGGTTGTGACTGCTCCTCATTGAATTGAAACAAAAAGGAGCGAGCATTGTTAAAAATCAGAGAATCTGCAACAGATCATTCTTAATAAATAAATTCCACCTTGATGCAGCGTGCCTCTCCCCTCACCAGGAAGAGGAGGAGGAAGGTCAGGTGATGCCCTTAGAACGAAGGGTGGATAGGCCCTTCAGTTAAAAGGAAAGCAGGTTCAGAGAGCCCTCCGTCACTGAATGCAAAGCATACACCTCACCAATCTCTCCAGCAGGCCTGATTCTCAGCTGAACACTAGGCTTCCCGTTTGCTCATGTATTACAGGTTAATCTTTCATGGAGAGGTCAACGTGCCAGCCCTTCTCTTGAGAAGGCAGGAAAGCTATTAGCCAAGAGCTGAAGCAAAAGGCAAGACACAGAGGGCTCTGTCCTTTTGCTGTGCTGCAGGGCGGAAGCACAAAGCCTTTGGGATTAAGGAAGTGCTGTGCCAGAGGAGGCAGATCTAGACTCAACCTAGCCAGCAGTGTCGCTTCTGTGGAGGCAAGCGTGAGAAGCACAGAAACAAACCGGCAGGAGGGTCTATGCTGAAACCTGGTTTGGCTGCTTCCAGTAGCTCTAAGAGGAACTGGAAAATCCCTGCAGACAGACAGGGGCTGACCCCTCAGACACCATTTGGAAACTGCTCTACAGCACGTCCCTTGTGGTCCGTGGACTAGAAAGAGAGGCTCTTACTAAGATTTACCCTCTTTCTTTACCACACAAGCGCATTTACCTTTATCACTGGAAAGTCCTAAAAGAGCTGGTAAAAACATGTTACCAGGAACCCTTCAGTAAAAATGTTCTGCCACAGCTGAGTGAAGTCAGGACTGAGTTGCAGATGTTTTTAGTTCTTTATGACAAAGAGAGGCTACGACGCACATTGCAGCTTTCCACACACAGCTCCACCAGTGCATCCTCCCTGATAGTACAGTGGCTACTCCCATGGTTCTACCCAGACACCTTAATCACTACTGGCAGCACCCCACATCCTAACCCCACTTCCCCAACGATGCCCATGCCCCTCAGTTCTGACAGGCAGCATCTCCCATTCTAGCTCTGGGTCCCTACACAGCCAGAGGTGACGGGGGGGGGGGCACAGAGGGTTACATGCCCCGCTGTGAGTGTTGAAGACACTGTCCATTTCATGCTGCACCCTACCCCAGGCACATTTCCAGCTTGCATGGCCCCTCTCCCTGGTAGCCAGGCCTGAGTGGGGAGTGGAGGCAGTAGGATGGAGCCACTTCTTGTGCCAGGTGAGGGTGGCCACTCCAGGTCACTGCCTCTGTGCAGCACAGCAACTGCCTGCAAGAGCCTGGCTGGGGTGGCAAGAGTGGCCCGTGCAGAAGGTTACCCGCTGGGGCAGGGAGAGCGCAGCAGCCCTGGACCTGGCACAGGGCCACTAGGGAAGACATCAGGAACAGGTTCCCTGTGCTGAGTTAGGGGCATTGCCTGCACCCCTCCCTCTGTTGAGGTGTCTGCGAGGGCCAGGAAACTCCAGGGAGAAACTTTATTGCTGTGAGTTCCCTGCCCAGGGACGGGGGCTGGCCCATGGGCACGTGTGCCCCACTCCTGCAGCCCCAGAAGCCAGCGGGATTGTTTGTCCTGGGCCAAGGAGGTGGGGCTGGAAGGTTCCTTCACCTGGAGTTGATGCATGGGGCCCCCTTGAACCTTTACATTGGGCATCCCCATTAACAACAATTATGGGTCCCCACAGTTCTGCAAATGCCCCTGAATCCTGACCAGCAGCACCCCCCTCATCCTACTCCTTGACCCCTTCTTCCCCTACAGCTTTGCCAATGCCCCCAATCCTGACCAGCAGCTTCCCGCCTAATCCAGTCCTGACTTGGAAGAAATTTGGATGCGGACACACATTCTCCGAGTAGAAGAACAAAATACATCTAACAACAATAAAATATAGGTTGGCACAAAGGTCTCACAACCCTCTCCACCTTTAGAACATGATTTATACCTGGGACACGAACTCCATGCAAGGGGTTAGAAAGTGCCATTCCGATCTCTGTCATCCCGTACCTCTCCAGCAGCACATGTCCTGTGATGTTCTTCCACCTCTCCAGGACTGGCACAGGAAGGGCTGCTGATCCTGAAACCATTAACCTGTGCAAGGAAATGCCACGTGGTGAGCATCACCAGCATATTCTTTACTCTAGAGAATTACTGCTGGAGTACAAGAAGCTTTTGCCCATCTGTAGTGCCTTGGGGAATCTCAGACCATTCAGCAGTACCAGAAAGTTACATCACACGGCACAGACACAGCAGATCCTCCATCACTTGCAGCCTAAGTCAAAACTGGATGTGTTTCTAAAAAGATACCCTCTAGCTCAAAGAGAATGTATGGTTGATATGGAAATTATTGGGTGAGGTTCTCTGACCTGTGTTATGACTAGAGGATCAGAATGACCCCATATATGAATCACTCTTGCAAGATATCATCGTTCCCACTTCTCAGGGTGAGACATTAAAGCACAGAGAAGCGAAGTGATTTGCCCAGCTTCGTAGAGTGGCCAAGTTTAGAAAAGAATCCTGCAGGGCCAGGCTTTAACCAGGTACTCTGCCTGAATATAACCGCCTACACATCTGTGCTTTGAAGAAAGGACTGTGAGCCCATATGT
This sequence comes from Gopherus evgoodei, assembly GCF_007399415.2. Lineage (NCBI taxonomy): Eukaryota > Metazoa > Chordata > Testudines > Testudinidae > Gopherus > Gopherus evgoodei. The sequence goes on along the minus strand of NC_044333.1, from coordinate 40,100,017 downwards.
GATGGATGGTTTTTAATAAACAGGAAACAGCCTGTCGTTGGCCTGGTCATTGGACTGAAGCAGAACCTGGTACCACAACTCAAGAGAATCTTAGAGAACCTGGAAGCACTACAGGAATGACATCGTACAATCCACTGTGCTCACTGCTGGAGCTACCCTCGAGATAGCTCAGACTTCTCCATTCCTCCATTACCCGCGCCCAGTCTTCTTCACACCCTCCCCTCGTAACATTTTCCACAGTGTTAGTGAGCCTTCTCTGGCCCAGGAAGGCTGAGACGGCGTGAGTATCTATTGTAGAGGATGTAGTCCCTAGGGTCTGGTCTGTAAGCCTCTTAGGCTGTGAAGACAGGCATCTTTGAGCTACCTGAAATTATCCTGGCACGTGGCACGTACAAAATCCTGGACATGAGGCTGAGAGAAATGCTTGTCATAATGCTCCATCAGCCTGGAGTAAATAGTGGGGACCGCCATGAAGACACTGATCCGTGGAGCTCCGGGGCTTAAGAACTTCTCCCAAACCTGGAAAGGAAAACAGAAAAGGCACCTAAATACCAACTGAGCCTTCATGTCACTGCCGCCACTGGCTCTTCCATACCACCTTTGGGAGAAGGCTCACAGCAAGTACTCTACAAACCCTTCAAATAGCTATGTTAGCATCCTTTAGTACGATGTAAAGGGAAACTGAGGCAGAGGGAGGGAAAGTGACTTGTCCAATCAGAATGAATCTATCAAGTGTGGTTTCTTATTTCTAACTATACTGCTGCCTAATACTTACGAAAATGATGAACCCCCTGCATCCCTGCCATCCTGAACCCAATCTATTGTACAATGATGTCCAAAAAACCGTTCATCCTGACCCCCACACCATCAATCACCTTATTCTCAGTAGCACTAGGGGAATCTTGGCAGTGAATCATACCACTGCTTTCATTCTCTCAATCAGCCAATGTGGGATGATGTGTAGAAACTGTAGCTTCCAATAGCCAACATCTTTTAGAACTGTTAAGATATGGATGTTAACATGCACATGAAAACAAACATGTATGGCGGAGTCAAGCCATTCCTTTAGGAAATACAGCCCTGGACAGTGCTATATGAAGCCACCAGCCTTTCAAAGCTCACAGATCCTCTTCCTTCGTAAAGGGAAGAAACAGTATATTGACCACTACAATACACAAGGGTCTGAGCCAAAGTACTCGAATCACAGAGAGAAACTCTTGCAATGTGTATATGTGGGGGGAGGGAAAGGGGAGATCTACTTTGCTGGAATGTTTATGAGTTCATAGATTCCAAGGCCAGAAGGCCAAATCCAGTCTGGATTTTAGCATGGTCAGTGATGGAGAATCCACCTCATCCCTTAGGCCTTGGCTACACTGGCACTTTACAGCGCTGCAACTTTCTCACTCAGGGGTGTGAAAAAAACACCCCCCTGAGTGCTGCAAGATACAGCGCTGTAAAGCGCCAGTGTAAACAGTGCCGCAGCGCTGGGAGCCGCTGCAAGCTACACCCGTAGAGCATGTGGTTTACGTGCAGCGCTGGGACCACACTCGCACTTCAAAGTGCTGCCGTGGCAGCGCTTTGAAGTTTCAAGTGTAGCCATACCCTTAGTAAGTTGTTTGTTCCAATGATTAATTACCTCAGTGTTAAAAAATTGCACCTTATTTCTAATCTGAATTTGTATAGTTTTACCTTCTGGTCATGGGATCTCATTAGATCAGGGGTTCTCAAAATGGGGTCGGGACTCCTCAGGGGGTCATGAGGTTATTGTGTGGGAGGGTCACAAACGGCCAGCCTCCACCCTAAACCTCGCACTCAGAGGCTTGCTGTGTGAGACGGTCACCGATACAAAAGTTTGAGAATCATTGGGTTATATCTTTGTTTGCTAGATTGAAGAGCCCTTTATTACCAAGTTTCTGTTTTCTATGTAGGTATTTATAGATTGTGATCAAGTCACCCCTTCACCTTCTCTAAAGCTAAATAGATTAAGCTCCTTGATTCTATCACTCTAAGGCAGGTTTTCCAATCCTTTAAACACTCTCACTGCTCTTCTCTGAACCCTCTCCAACTTACCAACATCCTTCTTGAATTGTGGACACCAGAACTCAAGACAGGATTCCATTAGTGGCTGCCCCAGTGCCAAAGACAGAGTTAATACAACCTTCCTCACCCTAGTCAAAATTCCCCCATTTATGCATCCAAAGATAACATTAGCCCTTTTGGCCACAGGGTTGTACCGTTTCATATTCAACTGATTATCCACCATGACTTCCAAGTCCTGTTCAGAGTCACGGCTTCCCCATCCTGCAAGGATGGCCCATATTCTTTGTTCCTAGATGTATGGCCTTACGTTTAGCATACTGCAGTGGTTCTCAAACTGTATTTTCTTCCAGGTCATTGATAACAAATATTAAATATCATAGGGTCAAGAACTGATCCCAGCAGACACCACTAGGAACACAGCTGCTCAATTAGGATTTTCCATTTACAATTACATTTTGAGACCTATCAGTTAGCCAGTTTTTAATGCATCTACTGTGCACCATATGTTGATTTTTGAATCATTCTAGTTTCTGAATCAAAATATTGTGCAATACCAACTTAAATGCCTTACAGAAGTCTAAATATATTATGTCACATTACCTTTATCAACTAAACTTGTAATCTCATCATAAAAGATAACAAGTTAATTTGACAGGATCTATTTTTCATAAATCCATCTTGATTGGCATTAATTATATCACCCTCTTTTAATTCTTTGTTAATCAACCCCCTTATCAGCCATTTGATTATTTTGCCCGGGACTGATGTCAGACCGACAGGCCTATAATTACCTGGGTCATCTGCTTTTCCCATTTAAAATATAGGCACATTACCTTTCTTCCAGTCTTCTGGAACTTCCCCAGAGTTCCAAGACTTACTGAAAAATCTACATTAACTGTTCAGAGAGCTCCTCGGTCAGCTCTTTTAAAACTCTTAGATGCAAGTTATTCAGATCTGCTGATTTAAAAGTGTCTAGCTTTAGAAGCTGCTCTTTAGCATTCTCCTGTGTTTCTGTTGGAATGTAAAGTATTCCATCACATTATATGACTTCATCATCCAGCTTTTTCCCATATACACCATATAAATATTTATTGACCTGTTCTTCTTTTTCTGCATTATTAATGACAATTCTGCCATTTCCACATATACTTGAAAAATTTCTTACATCCTTAACTCTGCAGTCCAGAGATTTTTTCTTGTGTCTTTTTGCTTCCTTTATCCATTTTCTATAATTCCTAGCTTCTGATTTAATTAATTACTATCAACATCCCCTTTCTTCCACTTGTTTTTATATATAATTATTTTTATAGCTGCTTTCACTTCTCTACTAAGCCAGGTTGATTTTTAACCACTGTGGCCTTCTCTCTCAGCTGTGGGAGTGTGGCTTTTTGATTATCTAGTAAAGTGTTCTTAATTCCAAATTATCATTCAAATTTTTCAGTTTTAATTCTCTGACTTGGCTCAATTGTTTCCAGCTTTGTGAAACAGGCCCTTTTCAATTTTAAATAAGATATGACCCTCAATGGAAATTAACCTCTGACGACATCACAGGAACATGCTCTTCCTGTACATCCTGCCATTCCATTGGTTAGAAAAATATTCCATCAAAGACTTCTACTAAGATGCAGCCACAGTCTAACTGGACAGATGACTGTATGGGAGCCAGCAGAGGAAGCTTTCACTAACCACATCCCTCCTAAAGAAACACTTAAAAAAAGGACAAAAAGTCTTTGATCACCCGTCCTACTAACAATTGGAAACTACAAACTGGCTCAAATTCAAGAAGCTGGCTATAGCAATGTGTGAATGACTTGATAGGCTCTAGGACTGGCCGAACAGCTCCACCTGGGACCACTTAGAAGTGGTGGAGGAAAGGCCTAAATACTTAAATTTGGCTAACTCCCCCGCCACACACACACAGACACACAACTACTTCTCCCCCTTACTGAGCGTTCCCCAACACGAGAGCAGAACAATGCCATCAATAAATAAAAGGCTGCTGCCAGCTCGGCTTTGGGGACAGCAGGCTTCTTCCCTCCTTTCTGGATTTTGCCCTGTTGTTGATAAATGTATTCCTTAACAGCTCCTGACAACACATGCCTCCTCTCCCCTCCCTCTCTCGGCATGCTCAGCACATAGAGGGGCATGTGGTGGGGAACAAAAGCGTGAATTGATTGAAGGGGAACAAGTGATTCTCCTTTATGCTGTGACCCTGGCTGCCAGTGCTGCTCGGCTGCTTTCTCCTCAGTCCTGCTCTCTGGCTCAATTTCATTACTTTCTACTTCACAAACCCCTTCCGCCCCTAACCCCCACCCTCCATCTCTCACTTCGCTGCCTCAGAACAATCTGGCCTGTACAAAAATACAAACCAGGTTGTTGTTGTTAATATAGCAGAACATGTTTAACAAAGGCCTCAGCCCCACTGAACTAAAGGGAGCGTCTTCCTGTCCCAGAGAGCGCTTGGCAGGATGAGTTATAAATGCACAGGTTAGAAATCCACCAGACACAGTGGAACCTAATCGAAAGGGACCTCTTTCCTTCTGCTGTTACAGGAGTTGGGGCAATAGCACCTGAAAAGCATCAGGGGAAAGTGAAGTGGGAGGAGACCAAATCCATGGAGCAGAGGGAGTGATTCACAGCCCGTGTGGGGAAATGTTCCACTCTGTCACTATGAGTCTTGGGTAAAGGCTCCTCTGCAGCCGCTCCATGTCTTTGGGAAGGAGAGAAAACTACCACGCTCTACAGATGTGCCCAGGCCAGGGAATTGCACTGGCAAGTGTGTAAGTCCAGCTCAAGCAATGAGCCGTGGAAGAGGGGCCAGTTGGCTCCCTTGCCTTGGGGAAATGTTGAGAACCAGATGCGATGACCACTGTGCTGGGAAGGGCAGCAGGGGCAAGAAAGTACATTTTTCTTCTTCCGGCAGGCCACAGATGGAAATGGGAGTGACCAGGTGGGTGCCAGGGGAAGGAAGAAACACATGCCTAGCTGGGGTGTCACAACCCCACGTCTCCTGCTCCCTGGGCTCAGGTAACTGCTGCCACCCCCAAGCTCTGCACTTGGATATTTTATATCGTGTCCTTCCCACACTCTGCTCCCTTATTCCAAGGAGCATGTCGCAGGAGCGAGGTGCTCACTGAAGGTCACTGCAGGAAAATGCAGGTGCCACAGCTCCCCTTCAGACCTGGTTAACAAACTCTTACTGTGTTACTCACATGGTAATCTGATGAAAAACCTCGGCTCCTGTTCATCTACAGGGGCCATCTTTACACTCTCAAGTATGACAAAGTCTTACTATAGATCCCAGGTCATGCTTCCTTCTCAGAAGCTGGTGGGTCCTATGTCCTCTGAACTTGGTCTCGATACCCCCTTCCCAACCATACAGATATCTGATCTGTGGGATCCACACGGCTACTCAGTCAAAAAAAAAAAATAGAACATTTGAAGAGGATGGATCTGTAAAACCTCATTACCTGAGGCTATCAATCACTCCTGGGATCTAGAGAATCTTGTAAGCTGCTCAGCTTTGCTCTCCCAGCATATGGCATCCTCCAACGCCCTCCAGTTTAGAGCAGTGTAATCAATCTCTCCCTTGCCGTTATCCCATATGTCACTGTCACCACATCAATTATGGGTGGACAGGATACTGACAACCCCTCGTTTTATTTTATTTCGCTCACTTGAATGATCTGTTCAAACCCTCCGGACGTAAAGTGTTTCTAAAAACAATGGGTTTTTTGGTACACATTGCACTGTACTTTGGGGCTGTTGGACTTTTGTTTTTGCTTGTGACCATCAGACATTAGAGACCCAACTTTCATTGGTGCTGAACACATTTGGTGTCCACAGACTCCGGCTGGATTTGTGGACGCTCAGCATTTCTGAATATGAGATAGTTGGCTTTTAAAATATATTAGACATGATTTGAAGAGGAACCAAAAGTGATACTGGTTTAAAAGTCCACCTATAGACATATTCTCCACCTGCCTATCTTAGGGTTTTCCCTAGGGCCTTTCACTGCTGTTTCCTTCGAGTGTTGCTTTTCCTTTTCAATTGCTTTTGCCTCTTGATGTGACTGTTGCCCCCACTCCTAAATCATCACTAAGCTCCACCACCCTGAAACACCTGACAATCCAAAAAACAACTTCATGTTTGATTCCATTCTTAACAGTGACATCTTTCCAACTGTGCAATCAGATTATAGGTGGACGGATGTCAGTTTAGCAGCATGAAATCGGGCTTCTTGATACAGCTTGTGTCACAAATGTACTGCCTCCTCATCACTAGCAGGAGGCTCAGAAAATCCCAGGCAACAAGGTATTTTGGTCAGTCCTAGGACCAATCCTATTCAATTTATTCATAAATGATCTGGAGAAAGGGGTAAATAGTGAGGTGGCAAAGTTTGCAGATGATACTAAACTACTCAAGATAGTTAAGACCAAAGCAGATTGTGAAGAACTTCAAAAAGATCTCACAAAACTAAGTGATTGGGCAACAAAATGGCAAAAGAAATTTAATGTGGATAAATGTAAAGTAATGCACATTGGAAAAAATAACCCCAACTATACATACAATATGATGAGGGCTAATTTAGCTACAAGTCAGGAAAAAGATCTTGGTGTCATCATGGATAGTTCTCTGAAGATGTCCACGCAGAGCGCAGAGGCAGTCAAAAAAGCAAACAGGATGTTAGGAATCATTAAAAAGGGGACAGAGAATAAGACAGAGAATATATTATTGCCCTTATATAAATCCATGGTACGTCCACATCTCGAATACTGTGTACAGATGTGGTCTCCTCACCTCAAAAAAGATATTCTAGCACTAGAAAAGGTTCAGAAAATGGCAACTAAAATGATTAGGGGTTTGGAGAGGGTCCCATACGAGGAAAGATTAAAGAGACTAGGCCTCTTCAGCTTGGAAAAGAGGAGACTAAGGGGGGATATGATAGAGGCATATAAAATCATGAGTGATGTAGAGAAAGTGGATAAGGAAAAGTTATTTACTTATTCCCATAATACAAGAACTAGGGGTCACCAAATGAAATTAATAGGTAGCAGGTTTAAAACAAATAAAAGGAAGTTCTTCTTCACACAGCGCAGTCAACTTGTGGAACTCCTTACCTGAGGAGGTTGTGAAGGCTGGGACTACAACAATATTTAAAAGGGAACTGGATAAATTCATGATGGCTAAGTCCATAAATGGCTACTAGCCAGGAAGGGTAAAGAATGGTGTCTCTAGCCTCTGTTCATCAGAGGATGGATATAGATGGCAGGAGAGAGATCACTTGATCACTGCCTGTTAGCTTCACTTCCTCTGGGGCACCTGGCATTGGCCACTGTCGGTAGACAGATACTGGGCTAGATGGACCTTTGGTCTGACCCGGTATGGCCGTTCTTATGTTCTTAACTTAATGGGACTGCTCACATGTTTGAAATCAGGTACAAGCTTAAGTACCCTGTTGAACTGTGCTGTATTGATCAGCCTTCAAGCTTATCAATACTGCACAATTCACAAGATAAAATGCGCGTCTCAGCCCAAGAACTTTCAGAACATGTGCTGAGTGCAGCTACACTCTGTGTAAAAAAAGCTAATTTCTCTGCTAATCCCCTTTGCATGAGAAGTCTGTCTATTCGCCAATGGAATGTTAGAAGATTTTGCCAAAAGGCAAGTGACAATAGGGAGAAGGAAAATTACAAAACAGAACCACCAACTGGAAGCAAATTAACCCTAATGTGATGGGAAATGTGCAAGATTTCCCTTAGTAGTTCCTAAGACAGACAGGAGATGTGATGATGGAGGGGGATTGGCTGAGTGGTACACAACAAGCAGCTCCTTTCAACCCACAAAGCCTGCATTTTTGCATGGCCACTTTCCCAAACTACACTCAGTTTGGCTGTCTGTGCACAACAGCCTGAAGGGAGAGATGTGGCCACACGCATCGCAGAGAAGCAACCCCTTTTCCCTTCCAGAGGCCTCATTTTCAGTGGAAGGAGGAGCACAGTGTTGAATACAAATCCAGAAGAAGCCAAAGACACTGAATTAATTGATATCCTGACAACTGGCAACACAGGAGAGAAGGTGAGGCGGGAGAAGAACCAGGGCCTACCATGCTTAGACTGCACACAACATTTATCCTGAGTTACACGTTCCAAAAAACAGGAGAAGAAACAGAAAATGAAAGGGAGTTTGGAAAAAGCAGTGAACATCCCCAGGCTGGCACTGGAAGGCAGAGGAACAATGAGCAATTTGGAGAGGCTTTCCATAGACCAGGAAGACAACAGCAGTCTCTCTCTCACACACGACTGCACATATACCATCTTGCAGCATGACAATGAACTTGCTCGGCTCATTTAAAACAAATCAAATCAAATCAAATCAGGGTCACGTTTCCTGCAAGTGATTGTGAAAGATTCTGATCTTAGATCCATGGTGCAGGGCTGGAATCCCTCCTGCTTGCCAGTGAATTTTTGGATCAGGTATTTGACAGACAGTTTTCCTTTTACTTGAAATAGCTATTTTTTTTTTCTTAAAGGAAATATTTAGGTAATGTCCAAGGGGAAAATTATATGAAGATGCCTTCAGTCTGAAAAGGGGTAAGAACACCATAGTGGATTTTCCAGTCCAAAGCCAAACAAGGTAACAGACAACCTGGACTACTGGAGCTCTTTATAATTCAGTGGCTCCTCTCTTCTAAACCAGTCACATATTATTGGATCATTTAAGTTGTTATTCAATTTTTTAAAAACGCTTTTCATAAGTAGCAATATCCTTAATGCAAGTTAAATCATCCCTTTCCTTCCCTTCTGATTTCCGAGACGGTTTTAAGTTTGCATATTGATTGCTAAAGTGCTGGTTATGCCCAAATTTTCATAGGTTCTCTAACAGCTACGGCTCTGACTCAGACTGAGTGCCTCACTGCCAAACTAGATCTATTTGGGGAGGGACGCCACCGTCAACTGCAACAGATGCAGGTTCCTAGACATGCAGAAAGTCCAGCACTGCGCAGGAGCACTGAACAGAACACAGGGCCACACATGCACACTGGTGACAGTTTCTTTCCGAGCGGAAGTAACATGAATATTACAGAGGAGTGCGGAGAACAGCTAGGGGAGCTTTGCTCTCTCCTAACGGCTGAACCTCTGATGGTTAGCTCAACTCAGGCCGTTTGCAGCAATATGGAGAAAGAGAAACATTCCTTTCTTCAAAAGGAAATCAGGCCCTTGGTGGCTTCATCTCATGTTTGTTATAACTGCAAACTGTTTGCGCTCTGCATGACTCTGGTTGTAATCATTTATTCATCAGTGCAGTCTAACGGCCCCCTCTGCATTCCAGTCTGAAGCTTTTAAACCCTCGCCATGCTGCAGGCATACTGAAAGCGGCAAGTACTTTCCCTGGGACCCAGTAATATAACTAAATATGACAGGTTCTGGTTCCATTTTTTTATTTCCCCCACACACACATCAAAAGGCATTACTCTGTAACAGATGCTGAGAACAGACAGCAGATCTGTGGGGAAGTGAAGAGCAGACAGAACTGTGTAAAGCCAAGGTTTGCAAGAACTGATCAAGCATAATCCATCCAGCAGTGACCTGCCCCTTACCACGGCCAGACATTCCTTTGAGTCTGAAATAAAATTACCTTTCTGAAGCCACCAGTGAATGGATGAAAAGACAATCACCTTCCTCCAGTCGAAACCAAATGGGAACGCACATTCCCAGCAAGCGAACAGTGCCTCTCTCATGCGTGTATCCCTTGGAGCTCACACATTTGTATGCTAGGATTCACTTTTATTTAAAAAATATTAGGATTAACCTGATGTTTGTGCAGTGAGGGGCCTATGGGAGTGGCTGGAACTGGGTACTACACAGATAGCTGCAGTGCATGCTTCCTGAGCTGCACACTACCCTGCCAATGCATCTCAGTGCTTCTCTCCTGCTGCTCAGCCTGCTGGGTAGAGACTACCAGCCATGCTCAGCTGCGTGGTGGCTTTGTGACACAGACATTTCCTTTAGCTGCAACTGAGATCTGATCCTCTGCCTCCAGAGCTGAAAGGCTGGTGCATTAAGGCCACTTACCACCTAGACATAAGGGCCTAAATTCTCAGAAGAGACTAATGATTTGGGGCCTGATTTTTAGACGACGACAGCTCAGCACTTCCTGATAATCAGGCTCCTTTAAGGTGTCTCAAGTTGGACACCCAAAAACCCAGCCACCCCATATGACTAGTCACTTCTGAATATAGGCCAAGAAATCTACATACCAGCATATTTGTTAACAAAGGACCTCAGGCTACAGGCGTCACTGCATTACAGCAAGGCGCTTTGCTGATGGCAAGAAGGAGCCTTGAATTTAATAATGCAGCCAAACTGGATACACCCTCCAGGGGAGGAGAGCGTGCACTGTTCATATTTGTATACACTTCTAAGGAACTGGTTAATATTAGATCGTTTTTCCATGAGAAGTTCAGACAAAAAACCTGCAAAGCAAAGACAACAGACTCTCTCTTGCACAAGGCTAGAAGATAGTGATACTTGCACCCTGGCTGGCAGCTGCAGCGAAGGGGTCCATGGAACTTGCCCCTCAGACCTAACAGTTCCCTGCAGTTCAAGGCTGAGGCATATTGGCAAGGGTAGTGTGAGACGCTTGGGCTGTCATTGTCTACATAGGATCTTTCCTTTGGATAAAGTGAGGACTTCATTCTCCAGGGCTAGCAATCTGGAATTGTGCTAAATTCACTTACAAAACAAAACAGATGTAAGGTCAGAGCGACACTTGCTCTCAGTACTTTCTGGGGAGGGGAATCGTACAAGCCTTTCACTGTCTCCCTCCCTTGTACTCCCCCAATTTCAGGCCAAACGTCCATGTGGCTGAGGTAGTTTCTATATGGCTCACTCTAGATCACTTAACACTGCTCCCAAGAAAGACAGAAAGGTCGCTCCAGTGCGATGAGAGACACATCCCATGGGTGGGACTGCTATTTCTATTACATATCTAGCCCGCTGGGCCAAGGGGCAGTAGAGAGTGTGTCCTGAGCTCAGTGCCCTGCACGAGGACATGTTATGTTCCAAAAGGAGCACACGCCAAGGTACTTAAAATGCCACTTGAAAGGAGCAGAAAGCAATGCTGGGAATTAAGCGTCCATTTATAAACCCTTTATTAACAAATGATTAATAGATGCAGCTATATTCTTTAATAACTTACAATAAAAGGATGCTACAATAAGCTTAACCAAGACATTCTTAACAGATGGTGCTATAAAGTGAATTATAACGTGTGTAGTAGCTAGAGCAAAGTAACATACGTCTTAGTTTAATAAAGAGAATCTGATTTTATGTAGCAACTTTCACGCTTGAGGTATCTCAGTACACTTTAATGAGTCCTTTTGTGAGCTTCACAATAGTGCACATGCAGCCTCGAACATCAGATGCTGCTAGAGAGAGAATGCTGGACAGGACACTGGGGCCGTTCCAGAACCTTGATCTTTAACCTCCTCTTGGGCAGCTGCCAGAACCAGGCAGAAAGGTCTGAAAAACAACTCCTAACACCGCACTGCACAGCCTTTATCTGAGATGTGAACCATCTTTTAGCTACAAGGAAAGAATGCTATTAGCACCAACTAAACCAGACTGGCACCTGTATCTCCGATTATAAGGCATGCCGCAAATGATGTAATTTAATGAACACTGACATAATAAAGTATTTATTTTGTATAATGAAGTGTTAGTCATTAGAAACCAAAGGCACATTGGGCATGCTGCTGTGGTTTCTCTTGAACCCATGCCAGTATCACTCAAGGCTAAATATGTCTGCAGCAGGTTTAGAGTAAGTTCCTAGCCTTGTTTTGATCAGTATGTCAAATATTTTAGCTGCCATTTGGGTTTCTTTACATCACACTGTAATTGACTGTTTTCTCAAGGTGCAGTGAAGAAAAAAAAAGCAGGAAAACCTCAGACTCCTTCTGTGAAATCCTCCACTGAAACTGTGCTTCTTTTCTGAAAGCTGATTTTGGTAGCAAAGGGCATTTTGTAAACAGCTGGTGAAAACAGACTAGAACTGAAAGGCAGCTTGCATTAAACTCCACAAGAAAGCCTGCTTTACCCTCGTGTGCTTTCTCTGTAGTGTCGATCAAACCACTTTCAGCTCCCAGGGGAGGCCCTTGGAAAAATAAAGGGAATGAAAAAAATAAAAAAGGCAAATGATGTCCTTCAGAGGCCTGACTGCAGCTGAGAGCTCTTGGAATGGAGCTGGCTCGCTGCTCCTGCATCAGATATACTTGCCATGCAGACTGCCCCTGCCTGAGCTCAACCCTCTGGGTCAAAGGGAGGGCTCCCCTCCAGCACAGTCCTCGCTTGCCCTTGGTTGTCAGCTCTTATTGAGCAATCTGATTGGAGACTGCAGGACCGAGCACCCCCCTCCTCCCAGCAAAGCCCATTCTTCAACGTCAGCTCATTGATTTGCAGATGTCAGGAGAGCAGCAAAGAGAAACACAAGAGTACAAAGGATAATCAATCACGAGATGCCACAGGATAGGGAGAAATGCACATGGGGCTTTGGATTGGCTTTGCTTCAGGACTATCAGTGTGGTCGTCACCCTGCCCCTGCCTGCAATTAGCTGTCTTAGTGCATCACCAAGGCTAGTGAGGTACCAAGGTCTTGCCTTCTGCAATAGGTCAGAACAGTGTTTGGAAGCTGTCAAGCACTGCAAATGCTAAATATTCTTAGTCTGCGTGTTCTACTGAGGTGAGGGTTTCAAAGAGGGTTCTTCCCAAAGACTTTAACGGCTGGAGGGGGGAAGCTAAGAATGCAGTGATTTTAAATATCAAGGGAAGAACAGTACTCAGACTGGAGCCCAAGAACATAAGAACGGCCACAGTGGGTCAGACCAAAGGTTCATCCGGCTCAGGATCTTGTCTTCCAACAGTGGCCAATGGTGCCCCAGAGGGAATGAACAGAAAAGGTAGCCATCAAGTGATCCATCCCATGCCATGCAGTTCCAGCTTCTGGCAAACAGAGCCCAGGGACACCATCCCTGCCCATCTTGGCTGATAACCATTGATGGACCTATCCTCCATGAACTTATCTAGTTCTTTTTTGAACCCTGTTATAGTCTTGGCCTTCACAGCCTCCTTTGGCAAAGAGTTCCACAGGTTGACTGCACTGGGTGAAGAAATCCTTCCTTTTGTTTGTTTTAAACCTGCTGCCTTACCCCAAAGAGGACCTGTATCCGTCTGAAACACTTGATCCACACACGCTACATATTTAAATTGAAATCTTAATGCTGGGCAGCGCCAGTGGCCAGCTACCACTGGGTATTATCATGGGCTCAGTTCCTGACTGCTTGCTCCCTGCAGGAGCTGTGGAGGCAGCATGCTTAGCCCTCAGGGAAGGAATTTTCTTATGCCATTCACCAGCAGCCCCTCTGGCTGATTAAGGGGCATTAATGAGGACAGGCTTTGATGGAGGTTTCCTTCCATTCCTCCACATCTGGAAGGATGGTGACTGCTGTAGGGGACTCAAGGGGGAAAGTGTAGTATGAAGTCAGCATGGCCTGTAGAGAACTCCCTGGGAGAGTGAAAGGAGTCAGGCACGTCTGTGTCCGACGACTGAACAGGAAGGACAACGATTTCTTGCATTTGCTCATATCTCTCTCTCTCCCAGGTAGCCCTATCAAACCTGAAGCATACAGAGAGGGCACAGCATAATTTTAAAAGCCTCTGACCATGGCTGCTCATTAGTAATGTGTGGGTCCTGGTCTTAGTCCTGCAGCCACCCCAGGGTGATTATTGATTTATGCTTCTATAAGAAGTAATCTCAGGCCATGGCTACACTTACAGTTCTGCAGCGCTGGCAGTTACAGCTGTGTTCGTACAGCTGTGTAGGGCCAGCGCTGCAGTGTGGCCACACTGACAGCTACCAGCACTGCAGTGTGGCCACATTTGCAGCGCTGTTGGGAGTGGTGCATTGTGGGCAGCTATCCCAGCATTCAAGTGGCTGCAACGTGCTTTTCAAAAGAGGGGGGTGGGGTGGAATGTGGCAGGGAGCGTGGAGGAGACAGACAGAGTGGATTTTTGGAGTTGACACTGTTCTCAGCTCCCTGCCTTGCAAGTTCTAAGGACTGGAAGACACACAGTGCCTACCTTCAATCATTTTAAAAGTTCTGACTCCCTTCCCCCACTCCTCTCTCATTCACTAAATGCAAATTATGCACTCCTAAATACCCGTCAGACCAGATAAGCAACTGCTCAACACGGACTTCCCCCTCCCGCTCTGGACTTCCCCCTCCCCCTCTGCCGTGTGAGCGTGCTGTTTCTCTCTTCAAGCAAACAGCTGTGAACATTCCAAAGTAATTCCCCTGCCTGCCTCCGCTCGCTCAGCAAACAGGAGCTGTGTTTGTTTTTTAAATAAGCAGTTTGGCTGAACTCCGAGCTCTCCCTTTCTTCCGGTTTGTTGTGGACAGGAATTCTGGGATACCTCCTTATACCCCGGAGGTCAATAAAAGCGCTGATGGGGTCCACACTTGCTGACCAGCGCTGGAATCCCTACACCCGAGGCTTGACTGGGTGTACAGCCAGCGCTGCAACCAGGGAGTTGCAGCGCTGGCCGTGCTTTGCAAGTGTGGCCACATCCTAAGTTGCAGCGCTGTAACCCCCTCACCAGCGCTGCAACTCTCTAGTGTAGCCATGGCCTCAGAAAATGCACACTTCCGCTCCCACTTAAAGCTGGCATCTGCACCTGATGCCCAATTATTCACTGAACACTGAGCCTTCTGGCACAAAGGAACCAGAGCTAGTTAAAGACTGAGGGCCAAATTCCAATCTCAGCTACACTGGTATTAACGTTGAGTAACTCCACTGACCAAAGCAGAATTAGGCTTTGAGGCACCAGCACCTTGAAATGCACAACTGTAATCTGCTGATTTGCATAGCTCTGCATGGAGATGGGGACTGCAAGGCAAAACATCCCCTCTCCCCCGACCCTGTGTAGTAAGAGGGGAAGTGTTCGGCACTGTTGCTTATTGTACCTTATCCCCTTCGATATTTTATTTGCTTGTTGAATTCCCACATCACTTCCCACAGGAGCTTGAACTGGTGAGTTATAAGGTGTATTGCAATGACAGCCTAAGCTAGCCTGAACTCTTCCCCTCACAGGCTCTTTGGCATTACAACGAGGGGTATTTTTAGGCAAAGTCAGGGACTTCTCAGTATTTATTTTATCTTGCATGGTGCGTTTCCAAATCTCCAAGCCATGCTGCCAGGAAAGGGCTCAAAGTAGCAGGAAGTGAGCAACAAGCAAAGGAACCTGGGACTGAGGTTAGAAGCTTTCCAGGATTTTCCATTTTATAGTGTCACCTTAATGTCCACCCTGTTTCAGCTCAGCTTAAGGGAATGTTTCCCCTAGCTCTGAGAATTTCAGCCTTTCTAGGTGACCAGATTGTCCCCATTTTGAGGAGTTTGTCCCGTGTCCTGACCAGAGTACGGTTGGGATGCCATTTGTCCCGATATTTTGTTTTCTGCTCTTCGGTGGAAATTCAGGGGAGAGTCCTTCAGTCGCGGACGGTCTTCGGCGGTATTTCGGTGGCGGGTGCTTCTGTCTTTGGCGACAAGGTTTATTATCCCCCGCCAAAATACCGCCGAAGACCATCCGCGACTGAAGGGCTCTCCGACGAATTGCCGCCGAACTCCCGGACGGGTGGTGTAAAAAAAACGCCCTCCCCCCCCACGGCGGTCTTGATATTTTCCCCTTAACGTCTGGTCACCCTAGCCCTGCCACCTGTAGCACACCTGGAATGCAAATGCCACAGGCACGACAAAGGATGGCCAATGCAGAGTCCAGTGCTCAGGCTCTCTTTATTTTCTCTTCACCTATTTCTGTCAGACTTGCTTAGACCACAAGTTCTTATCAGACTGCTGCCTACTCACCAGTCTGGGGGTGTCTCCAGGGAAGGTGAACAGAACATATGCCTCTCCTCAAATCACACTTGGTCTCAATGCTTGGCACATTGCTCAGGAAGTGATATTTACACACTTTGGGAGAAGACAAACCCATTTCTCTACCTTAGGGTCTTCTACAGGACCCATCACCACACTAGTTAGGTTGTTAAATGAATTAAAGCATGGACACGAGTGATCTCCCAAATTCTTCTCCAGGACCAACCTTAGGGGCTCTGCAAACAAATAGCACCATCACAAGGGTGGCAAAGGCAATCCCAGGTGGAAACAGACTAAAAGTGTTCTTCTCCCTTCACAGACACACACTTCTCTGCTACAACCACTTCTCCCTTCACAGACACACACCTCTCTGCTACAATCACTTTTTTCCCTTTAAAACTGCTGCCCGTTGGCATTGGCAAGGTACCACAGCAGAGTCACCAGGCCCAGCGCTTCCTACATGTGCAGAAAAACAACATTCTAACAGCATCTCTGCTCCTAATCTGATGAGGACAGTCTGCTTACCACCACCTTTCCTAAGGGACTCGGAAAAGTTTCAATTTTGCTAACTCTCTCCCATTGTGGCCGAGAGTAGGGACATGACAGCCAGTCTAATCTTGACGAATTTACTAATGTTTGTAAAGAGCTTGGAGGATAAAAAGTGGAGCTTGCATATAAATATCCAGTATTATTTTATTAGTCTCACCTGGGGCACCAGAAACTCTAACGCCAGCATCATACCATGCGACATAGCACAAGACATTGAGTGTGAGTGTATTTAACACAGAAAAGGGCTACTGCGAGCTACTGACTATGGTATTACAAAACAAACTGTTAAGTGTTTGAGGCAATGCATTGCTAAGGTACAGTAGGTTACAAAACAAGAGAGTAAGTTATGTTTTCATCTTTCCTGATTCTAAATTAACTCTGTTATTATTCTGTGTGCAGTGCCCTGGTTTGATACCTCCTAGCGTCACCAAGAAGCAGAGGTAATATTACAGATTATTAGCCATTTAATAATCAAACAAGTTAAAACCACCCAGAAAAGCTGCTTTGCCCCAGATTTAATATTCAGTTCAAAAGTCTTTTTATCGAGAAAATTCATGATCTGTATGTAGCCAAAAGCTAACTATGCTGGAACTGTTTACAGACTTACTCTAATTAGAATGCATGGGGTTTTGCTGATGAATTTCAAAGCCAATACTCAATCCATCCAGGCTTACCTTCTGAGGGCTAAACTCGGACAGCATGATGCACGTAGCTCCCACCCAAAGAGGGCACAGCAGCTTATTGATCACTCCGTGGACATGGTGTAAAGGCAGCACATGCAAGATCACATCTTCCTTCGTCCACTCCCATTTGTCAACCAGCCCTGTTACCTGTGGGGGAAAAATATAAAATCCAGCATTAGGCCAAGGGGAGCCACCAGCTGAGACACAGAACAGAGCTCTAATTACAGAGAAAGCATGGCTAATTCAACCCTAGCTCTACTGTTTGAGCTAGTAGCAGCATGCCGCTGCCTGGGCTAGTTTCTGGGCCCTGGATGTGAACATAAATTCAGGGGATTCATGGGAAAAAATAGGTGTCAGAATGAAAGTGTCACCAGTAACAAACAGACAAGAACCTGCAAGGTGGAAGACCTGCACCCCCTTTGATGAATGCAAAGGAAGTGGGGTCTCTTCTTTGAGACCAACAGGAGAAAAGCAACTATCATAAAAACAACTGAATGGGAACATTCTGTGCATCTATAGAATACATATGTATATACATACATGCACCTATAACTCCATCCGTGTTGCCCAAAAATTAGAGATTAATTACTACTGTTTAGGTAGGACCTACGCTATTACTAACCTGCTGTTGCACAACCAGAGTCAGCAGAAACAATCGTTATCTAAGAAACTTTGCTAACACCATTGATAATGCTGCTGACAAAAAGAAGCTGACCTAGGCTGGCTGATTAGAATCCATGAGAAACAGAAACTGGGGGCAGGAAGTCAATGGTCCATAAATAGAAAGGAAAATAAACCTAATACTGCGAAAATATTAAATTTTAAGCTTCCAAAAGAAAAAAATTCTTCCAAAGCACTAGAGTTTGGGCCGTGTTAGGCAGGACAATGCCTTTCAGAGCTTAACCTTCGCAGTCAAAGAGGTTATTTTCAGCTTGTCTAGAAGAAAAGATATTTGAACAATGCTCGTCATTCTCCCTTCCCGTAGCAGGGAGGGCAGATTTTATCCAGCCACTACAACCCTGGTGTTCTGCACCAAACTGCCAGCCACACCCACTGTTCAATCTGCCTTCCAAATGATCCGAACACTTGTGAGGAAAGAGTCTTTCCACAATATGGTGAAGCCCTTGTTCTCTCTGCCTAGGCTCACCACAGTATCAGAGAGTCTTGAACCATTTTAGTCCGATACCACATCTTTGAGGTGCAGTGTATTTATTCCCCCTACTGGTGTGATTTTATCAGCTGCAGGCAGCGATACCGAACTGGCAAGGCAAGCAGCACGCTCCTTTAGACTTGTAACTCTTTTTGGCTCAGATAGCTAATGGATTTTTTGCCTTGGGGATATATAGCTAAATAATGCACAGACTCTACATAATAGTGACGTGCTGGATCAAATTATACTTCAGTGAGGGGCATGGATACATTTCTAAAGTCATTTTGCAGGAAAAGCAACCAGTAAAAAAGGCAACTTATAGAGTCACTACCACCCCACCAGGAAAATACCCACCCACTCACTGTAGCCTAAGCCACAGTGCATACACACCGGCAAAGATTTTCAAACATGACTAATGGTTTTGGGTGCCAACCTGGGACACTTCAGAGGGGCCTGGATTTTCAGAGTGCAGTTGCTCAAGCTGCACACCCAACAGGAAGCCCCAAATCACTAGTCACTTTTGAAAAAACCTGACCTTCAATAACATGCCTTTAGTATATCATGAGGGCCGTATCACTTACCACAGCTTGCACATTCTGATGGGTACTAAGGACACCTTTTGGTCTTCCTGTAGTCCCACTGGTGTAGATTATCATCGCTCCTCTATCTTTCCACGCAGGACAGTCAATTGCCAAGGGGAACGCTTCCACAGTCTTATCATTTATACATCCATCGCTACCAGAGTTAACAAGTGGCAGAACGGGTATTCCCAGTTTCTCAGCACTAGGGGTTATGTGCTTCACATACTCTTCTGTGGCAATGACCAGACTACTCTGGGAGTCTTGGATGAAATACTCTAGTTCCTGCACTGGGTGTTTCTTATACAGGGGAACAGCTATGCCTCCACTCATCCAGGAAGCCCACTGGGAAATCACATATGAGGCATCATTTGGGCATAAAAACGAGATCCGCTCCCCCTTTAGGTCCCCACTGGAACATCTGAGCACTTCACAGATTTGCTGAGACAAGTGGACACTTTGAGTGTAAAGGTCCCTGTACGTGTGCTCTCCATTTTGATCAATGATGGCAATTTTATCACCAAAAGCCAAAGCTCTGGTGAAGACGGGGGTAACCCTACCACTGCATGGTGTTCTTGTGGTGTGTAGGCCTTTTCTGAAATGTCCAACATTCCTCCGTCCACAGGCAGGCCACCTCCAGCGGTGTACACCGTGAACAAGACATCGCATGGGCAAATTCACATGGCAAAATATCCAGGAGCCCAACATTCTGCCTGCATTTCTTGATCAGACTCGATGCTGCAGAGAGAAATTATATGAACCAATAAGCAGGGAGTGGGAATATCCAGGAATTTATACAAAATAGTCACACAAAGGAAAAGGGGGTAGCTTTCATTCCAAGCCTGTTTAAGTGCTAGGCCCCATCTCCACGCGCAGGAAGACAGCCCAAAGCACTCATAGTGGAATCTCTAAATCACAATCTCACTTAAGACAAAAATGTGCATTAAAAGAACATTTATTTTCAACAAGTGAGTTTAGCACAGTAATTAATGCTTACTGATGCCATCCTGTCACTTCCAGTGACTGAAGAAAATAAGCAAAGGAGGTCTGTCTACCCTTCTGATCTGATTGATCATCACAGGCACTGTATCAGGCACACAGTTCCATCCTACGTGACACAACCTTAACAGAATGGGTACAACAGCCAGAGTAGGCAACAACAGCAAACAGTCTGGGCAGCCACCACACAGCACAGGTCAGGCAGGTGGTTTTCCAAGTGAAAACAGGCAGGCAAGCCAATACCCACCATTACTGACTTGCAGGATTTCTTACAATATTCCTGGATAGCAGGAAACTAAGAGCACTGACTAGAGCCAGGCAATGTGTCAGCATGAGCTCAGCTGCTCCCCCGCACGCCAGAGCTCTACTGGTGCAGCGCTATCCTAACGGGGAGCACACCCCACAACTGAAGTCCTGACCTCTCCTAAACAGTGTGTGTGAACCATGTTAAATTGTATCAAGGTTCAGCAGTGTAGAAAAACATCCACTAGGGAACTGGGATGAAGCAACAGTCCCTACTATTACTGGGGAAGATTATGGGCTGGCATAAGAGTTACGCATTCTGCTCCTTCTGCTCAGGTGCATAATGACATTAAAGTCCACTCTCTCGTGGGAGAAGTTCAGAAAAAGACTCTTGTTTTTACAGCACTGGAGACAAATATTAGGAATGTCTAAGTGCTATTCATCAGCCACTTCTTTTTTAAGCAATATGTTTGTGCTACCATAGTGGCTGCAGCTTGTCGTTCCTCCAGTGGCAGGGCAGAGGGACAGTACACTGGAAGCATCAGGAAGAAACTGCTACAGAAGGGTGCAGGGGAGACTGTGGGTAGAGGGTCTCCAGAACCCTGTCCAGGGCAGTGCCAACACTGGAGCGGTGCTTGTGAGCTGGAGCAGCAGGCCCAGTAAGAAGAAAGGGAAGACTCTGATTGGTTGACGCTGTCCTGAGCCATGCACTGATTGTCACAGATATCCAGCCAAGGAGAGGAAGAAAAATAAGGAAAGGTCGGAGAGAAAGGACTTTATGTTGCTTCTTATGTAACAGCGACTATTAAAGTTTAACTCAACAAGTGACGTATCCTTAAAGTGAAACTAAAAGGAGACAATTTCTGTCCAAATGCATCTAAAATTTCATTTCTCAAAAAAGATATAGGAGTGCTGCATTCAATGATGGGGTTTCCTTGATGAGGTCAATGGCCATTTGGCTTTATAGGACTTCCAAAAAATCTATTATTGCAACAGCTTACAAAACACAGCTTCCCATAGCGTGAAATAGCAGAAACAATAAACCACCAGAGAATTTGTTTGACAACTATCAGTGTAAGATCCAAATGATTTGCAGCTCAACTGTGCTTGGCACCAGCTCAGATGCCCTTGTTGCTAACACCTACTGTCAGCGATGGATTTTTATTTCGTTTTTGCGTAGATGCAGCAGTGAGATTTCCTCTCTCTCATTCACACTAATTAAATTTCCCAAATAAAAACTTGTTTGCACATATTTTGTTTGCGGAACAATCTCAATTTCGATTTCCGTAATGAAGCCTGTGATTTAGTGCAGAAACATCTTGAAGTGGTCTTTAAACTAAGAAGTGTGGTCACTGCATGCACATGACACACACCAATGAAATGGAAAAAACAAAACAGGTGACACTAGCACGACATCTTTCCATTTCTCATGTTCCTCTTTACAGATACATTTAAAAAAAGAAAAAAGTCAAGACAGACTGTTTGCAAAACCAGAATCACCTCCTTCTAACTACTGTAATAGCCCCAAGGCTAGACTGCTGGTGAGAGCACACAAGATGCTAACAGGGTGTTAATTGGAACTGACTGCATTTCCACTGTGCCACTGAGGAGCAGAGTTCCAAGCCACTATGGTTAACTACACTTGGCTCAGGCCATGGCTACACTGGCGCTTTACAGCGCTGCAACTTTTGCGCTCAGGGGTGTGAAAAAAACACCCCCCTGAGCGCTGCAAGATACAGCGCTGTAAAGACTCAGTGTAAACAGTGCCACAGCGCTGGGAGCGCGGCTCCCAGCGCTGCAAGCTACACCTGTAGAGGATGTGGAGCACGTGCAGCGCTGGTAGAGCTCTCTTCCAGCGCTGGTGCTGCGACCACACTCGCATTTCAAACCGCTGCCACGGCAGCGGTTTGAAGTGCAAGTGTAGCCATACCCTTAGTGGGTTTCCCCTGGAAAGCTCAAAGAGCCAGGTTTTAGCTGCCACTTCGAAACTGCAGCTTCAGAAACTCACACCATCCTCTTTTCACCACAACGCCAGTGCAGATTTAATGGAACAATAAGCAACAGCAGCTTTCACTGGTCCTGTGCACTTATGGACTTCACTGAACTTATGACAACCGTGTAAAGCATTACAAAAGTGCTGGATGTGCTAGTTTGGCAAGGGCCGGGGCAGATTCCTTTCTTTTACATTTTTCAGGGAGCTACACCAGTAACGGGAATCAAATCTAACTAAGAGTATACAGCTGAGTAAGACCTGCTGCCACGGGATGGGGACTGCAGGACAGTGCACTAGCTTTTGTCTTTGGAGATAGGTTCAAACTCTATCCTACTATGGCTAAGGTAACAAGCGAAAATACATTTGGTGGTTTCACCCAGCTCTTGACATCACAAAGCCTTGCAATGAGTGGCAGAGAAGACTGTGGTAATTATGGGCGACTGTGGGATCCAAATTCTATACCCAATAAAGCACAACCACAGTTCAATAAATCACCACCACAGTTGAAGGTGGGGAGGGCAACACAACCCCAAACCAACTAGGACTGGCCAAAGAAGCAGGAACTATACTATTAACAATCTGATATATAAGGAGTTAACATTCTTCCTTCACCCTGGACAGCGTTTCCATCCCCCGGCTCCCCACTCCAACGCTTTCCTCAGCCAGAAATTACATTTCTAAAGGTAGGAAAACAGGAGCCAGCTTCACATCTCTCAATTTAGGATTAAAAAACAAACAAAGGTGATCTCAGAATGCTAACTGAGCCACAATACAATGCAAAGTAACTGGGTAACTGCCACAGATTTATCAGTGTCAGTTCATTTTCCAAGATACTAATAACCATGTATTGTTCATGTCTGACCACTAACAATATGTAGACTAGATGGTGGTATAAATCCTCTTAGGAAACCAGCTGGGATTTAAAGTGGAAACCTGTCACTTATTTCAGATGATGCTACCGTGCAGCCTTTCAAGAGGAAAACAACATACTGGTTAAAATGAAATTAAGCATAGCATTAAAATAACTGATGGATTATTTCCTTGCAAGCCACAGCTTCTCTACAGATGCCCTCACATTATTTACAGTCTTACCCGTATTCTTCCACCTGCACAACAAACACCATAATCACTCTTCTCTTTCATATGCTGAAGCACAGCCGTTTCTGAAGGAGCAAAAAGGAGAACTGGCTCAGCAACTCTAAGCTATAAAAACCCACAAAACCATCAGTTTATGATTCAGATGTATACAGAAAACACTGCATATTGCTTTAGATGTTTGAAACTAGACCACCCAAAACCCCAGAAGATATCTTCCCGGACGCAATCCTGCTCTGATCTCTGGGAATGGACAAGACCACCCAAAACCCCAGAAGATATCTTCCCGGACGCAATCCTGCTCTGATCTCTGGGAATGGACAAGGTGACAAAGTAACAAAGATCTGCTGCACCTCTAGCACCTATGACTCTGTTGGACACTGGACACAAACTATCACCCAATGACCTCAGTCATTCCTAGGCCCTGTGTCACCTCTCAACCATCTCTAGTAATAGTGGTTCAAATACACCCTAGGAAGAAAGATCATATCAGTGCACAAATTCCTTCACTGCTAAGAAATTTATCTCTTGCTTCAAATTTTCCTAAATCATTCCTTGCAATTCCATCTCTAACTCACCCCGCTTTCAAATGTGTCTCTACAAATCCCCATTATCTAATCTCACCTTGGTCACAGTATAAATACTGTGTAATTATAAAAACACAGTAGATGACTTGAGCAACACTCTTTTTGCTGAGCTAGTCAAAAGGTCTGCTCCTGACCTCAGACACATGGTTATCACTGAATCTTTTTAAAGATCAGCTCTTGACACTGTAACTAATCTTGCAAAAGGAGCGTGCCCCATTGTCCCAGAGAGCATGATCAAACCAGAAGCACAATCAAGACCACCAGATAACATTCTGCAGGTTGTCTGCCTCTGCATCACCTGATGGAGAGTGCATGTGCTGCTCTGAAGTGTGTGAAAGGACCGCTTCCATCAAACTAACCGAAAATCACATCTGTTGTGTGCAGAAAGACCAGATGCTTTCAAACTTCCTAACTTTCCAAACAGCTCTGTGTCAGTAATTCCATCCAGAAATTTAGACAACTTAACAAATCCCAAAGGACTACCGTTAAATGTGGATCAGGAAAATGAGGGAGTATTTCCCCCAGACAGAGGAGAAGAAAGATGTGGGTGTGCATATTGTGATTGGAGGAAGTGGTTTCATGGTGGTGGGATTTATTTAAAGAGGTGTGAAAAACTTCAACACAGTTTGTATTTTCAGTGTTACTGTTTGTTTCCATAGTTCATTTGCATGGAAGTCAGGGCCCTGAGGCTGGTGTATCCCCCTCCATGCAAGCACGCAGCACACGCACTGCGCCAATCTGCACCCCCTCCACCCCCCCCAGAGCATACAGATAGCACCAATCGCATCCCACAACCCCCCTGGGCACATGGACAGCACCAATCAGCAACCCCCCTGAACCCCAGCACCCAACCT
This sequence comes from Gopherus evgoodei, assembly GCF_007399415.2. Lineage (NCBI taxonomy): Eukaryota > Metazoa > Chordata > Testudines > Testudinidae > Gopherus > Gopherus evgoodei. Next base: position 40,075,318 of record NC_044333.1, on the reverse strand, counting down.
GCAGGCCCCCGCCAGATGCAGCTGCTGGAGCAGGATATGGGCAGCCCACCCCCAGGCAGGGGAGCGCAGGCATGTCTGGGGAGGCAGCGAGGAGGACAAGGATGGGGGCATTAGACAAGGGCACCGTGGGGAAGATGGGGCTGGACAGGCAGCCCGGGGCCGAGGGGGCACTAGGGAAGAGCACCCTGGGGAGATGGGGGTGGGGGCGCTAGGGAAGGGCACCGTGGAGAGATGGGGGCGGGGCAGAAGGCCCGGGGGGGGGATTAGGGAGGGGCGCCCTGGGGAGACGGGGGCGGGGCAGGAGCCCCGGGGGGGGCGCTAGGGAAGGGCGCCCTGGGGAGACAGGAGCGGGGCAGGAGCCCGGGGGGGGCGCTAGGGAAGGGCGCCCTGGGGAGACGGGGGCGGGGCAGAAGGCCCGGGGGGGGGGATTAGGGAAGGGCACCCTGGGGAGACGGGAGCGGGATTAGGGAAGGGCGCCCTGGGGAGACGGGGCGGGGCAGGAGCCCGGGGGGGGGCGCTAGGGAAGGGCGCCCTGGGGAGACGGGGGCGGGGCAGGAGCCCGGGGGGAGGGGCGGCCGGACCTCACCTGCCGGGCCGTGTCCCGCGGGTGGCAGCGCCCGGGCAGTGGGGGGGGGGCGAGTCCGTCCGGGAAGTGGGTCCCCGCGGAAACCAGGTGCCGCCGCCGGCGGTTCCGGCGCGGGCAGAACCAGCTCCCTGGAGCGGGGCCGGAGCTCGGGGCCAGGGTGACACGTCACTGCTGTGACATCACAGCCCTTCGAGCGGCGAGGCTGACGTCACCTGGCAGCCCCGCCGGGGGGCCCAGCTGTGCCGGTTTGATGGGCGCTGCCCCCAGGGCCGGGCTCGGTCCTGCAGCGGCGCCTGCTGCCCCGCCCGCTCTCTGGTCACCCAGCGACCTGCTCACGTTACATCGCAGGGCAGCCTGAGCCCCCCCGGCCCGGGCAGGTCCCTGCCTGGGGGCGCGTCTCCGGCCAGCGCCGCCCACCCGCAGTGTGCGTGCGGGGCCCCGTCCTCCTCGTGCCATGGGAGCAGCTGGGGAAACCGAGCACAGACCAGGGAGCGGGAGTGCCAGCCCCGCGCCCCATGTAACAGATGGGCCCTAGCCCAGAGAGCTCCCCATGGCAGCATGCAGCGGCTGAGTAAAAGAGACAAACGGGGGCAGAGGACGAGTCCCCACGGGAGTGACCCGCCCTAGACCCCACAAGTTTATTGAAAATGGTTTCTAAGGCCATGTCTACATCTAAAATTTTGCAGCGCTGGTTGTTACAGCTGTATTAGTACAGCTGTATAGGGCCAGCGCTGCAGAGTGGCCACACTTACAGCAACCAGCGCTGCAAGTGGTGTTAGATGTGGCCACACTGCAGCGCTGTTGGGCGGCTTCAAGGGGGGTTCGGGGAACGCGAGAGCAAACCGGGGAAGGAGACCAGCTTCGCCGCGGTTTGCTCTCGCGTTCCCGGAGCCACCCAGCAAACCGCAGGGAAGGAGACCTGCTTGCTCGGGGTTCCGGGAACGAGAGAGCAAACCGGGAAAGGAGACCAGCTTCGCCGCGGTTTGCTCTCGCGTTCCCCGAACCACCCTGCAAACCGCAGGGAAGGAGACCTGCTTGCTCGGGGTTCCGGGAACGAGAGAGCAAACCGGGAAAGGAGACCCGCTTCGCCGCGGTTTGCTCTCGCGTTCCCGGAGCCACCCAGCAAACCGCAGGGAAGGAGACCTGCTTGCTCGGGGTTCCGGGAACGAGAGAGCAAACCGGGAAAGGAGACCAGCTTGATTACCAGAGGCTTCCTCCTTCCACGGAGGTCAAGAAAAGCGCTGGTAAGTGTCTACATTGGATTACCAGCGCTGGATCACCAGCGCTGGATCCTCTACACCCGAGACAAAACGGGAGTACGGCCAGCGCTGCAAACAGGGAGTTGCAGCGCTGGTGATGCCCTGCAGATGTGTACACCTTCAAAGTTGCAGCGCTGTAACTCCCTCACCAGCGCTGCAACTTTCTGATGTAGACAAGCCCTAAGTGAAATTGTGCCCAAATCCCAAACTTGCATTCAAGTTTGTGGGGAGGCTCCTAGAGGTGTAAAGGGAATACCTGAGAACATACCCCACCCTGCAGATGTAATGGCTGACATGCTGGGAACTGAAGTGGGGCCATCCAGAACTAAAACCACAAGCTGTTAAATGGCTTGAACTAAAGCCCTCAGGGTGGGACTGTAACAAAACTCATATCCTCTGTGGACTGGGAACAGAATGGAATCTGTAAGACACCTTTACAAGTGGGTTAAATAGAGAAGCGGTGGCAGGTGTCAAACAATGGAAGTGAAAATCATAGTGTAAAGATCCAGTGCAAAGCACGTGTGAAGGAGAAGCAGACAGCCAAGAACATGGGAAATCGACCTGCAGAGTGTAAATTTGACAATGTTACACCTTGGAAAAGGTGCAACATGTTAGCTATTCAACTCTGTTAACACTAATCCAAAAGCAGTGTAGAACCCCCACCACTCAAATAACAATTGGAGCTGTTCCTTGTTAGGGCACAACTTTTATACTAGCATACTTCAACACACCTTACTTTTATTTTAATCACTCAGACCCTCGAAACTCCACCTTTTACTTTTTGCAGGCAAGGAAACAATCTTAGCAAGCAATGGTGGCATGCATCTGTGTATGCAAGGCACACATTGCCTGCCCAAGCCAGCTGTGCCCACGGGATGATTCTGTCCAGTCCCCGAATGTGCACAGAGGACACCATTTTGTAGAACAACCTCTCCTGCACCATATGTGTGAGGTCATGCCACCTGAAGAACAACATTTTTCATTCAAGTGTGGAATTGCATGCCTGACTAAAAATGTCATGGAATGCCACTGGCAAGCAGAGCAAACAACATTACAGGTGCCACCATATGCCATGCAGGGTTGGGAGAATGGGGACCCCTTCCTAACAAAATCTTCCTACTTCAGCAAAGCTAACAGATGTTTATATTTTACTAAAATGATCTGTACAAATAAACTGCTAACTTTGCAGCCTCTTTTGGGAGCCCTCTGTCTGGTGCTTTGCAGATCAAGGACTCACTGTTGGTAGCCTCTTGCCACGCTGACAACTTTACTCCTCTGGCTCAATAGAACTACAGTTAAGGTAAGTTTGTCTGTGCAGAAGACAGTGCTTTTTGCAACACTGGGGAATGAACTCCTCCAGGAGCTAAGGACCATCACAAACCTCACCACCTTCCACTCCTAAAACAAGGTGCATTCCTTTGGTCTTGGCTTCTCTAATATAAACATATTGTGACATATGCATTTGTGGGTATATAGAAATTAGAAATAATGACAAATGTTATACCATATATAATAAAACAATTCCAAACCAATCCACTGTACATACTTCTCCTCCAGGGGAGAGGATGCGAGAACAAACACATCACAAATATTAGTCACACTGCTTAATACATAGCTGGAAGGCACTAGATACTAGGGTGATGAGTGCAGTACAAAAAACCTACAAAAACCAGAATAGGATAGAATACACAGTCTCCCACACACACTCCCTCACTCTGGTTGCTCCAAGAATACAGACTGCAGCCAGATCTCATGTTTAACAACTGAGAGTGCACCTGACACCACAAACAATCTCATGGCTACATTATTTATATACATATATAGTGAGAAAGAGACAGAGAAGCAGCAAGAGTCTAAGACACATGCAAATATTTATTCTTTTTACAAATGTCCCTCACCAGATCTGAGTAGGTGCTAGTCAGTGTGAATAAGGGCTGCAGAATCTGGTTTGTCTCTCGTTCTTACTAGATCTGCTCCCAGTGAGTCTGTCAGTTACTTCTGCTTTATTGACACAAAAACATTTTACTTTGGTTAGCCCTGCAGAGCCAATCCAGGTCAAGGAAGGTGACCTGGATTCTATTCTGACTCAGACACTGGGTGCAATGTTCTCAACTCAGTGCTGATTGCAGAAGCCTTTAAAACAAAAATTGCTGTAAAAGGAATTTGAGCTGGACCCCAGCAGAAGAGACTCACTGGGAGCCCCAAAATGGCATCTCCTTAGAGTCTCGTTCCTGACCACCCTTTAACAGATTGCTTTGAATTCTCTCTTTCTCTTCCCCCATACTGAGATACTTATTGCTACAGACTCAGCTTTAGCTCCCTTTTCAAATGTAATGCCTGCCAGTGTTATGATGGTGGAGGTGGAGGGCAGCAATGGGTGGCTGACCAGGGTTGTGAGTTCAATCCTTGAAGAGGACATTTAGGGATTTGGGGATTGGTCTTGCTTTGAGCAGGGGGTTGGACTAGATGATCTCCTGAGATCCCTTCCAATCCTAATAATCTATGATTCTATGACCATCAGGCTAAAGGAGGAGGGAGCTGAAACCAGTTGCACAAAGAAAAGAAGGGTATTTATTTGGCACCCCGTCAGTGAGTACCTGCCAGGCGGAGGAGGGTGGCTGAGTGCAGTGGATGCTTCTCTCCAGACTAAGTGCCCTGACACTCCAGAGGCAGCCAGTGTGCTGGGTGGGATGACCTCACTCTTTCCTTCTCAGCGCACACCTTCCTTGTAATGATCCCAGAGTGCTGAGGGCCTTGGCTGGCAGCAAATTCACTTTCCACTTCGATCTCTGCATTTCCAGAGTTCAGCTTCCTGCCCTCACCAGTGACCAAAATACCTGTGTGTGGAATGAGTCTCCTCCGAGCTAATGCAGCACTTCCAGTGCACCCATCCCTGTAGCATCTGCTGCAGGTGCTTCAGTCCACTTCTTCGTATGCTATAGTAGAAAAGCCCTAATCCTCCCTTTGGCTTCCCGGTTCATCTGACTCCTGCTACATGGCTACCGTGGCCAACATTCTCAAAAGTGGGCACCAATTTTGGTTGTAGCAGTACTAGGGGGTGCACCACTAGAGACCTTTGCATTAGCAGTGACCGATGTGGTAGGCAGGCAGAGTTGTAAGAGAAAGGTCTTTATGAAGCATGCTGAGAGGCTGCTGTTACCTGCTGAGGCTCTAAAGTCTGAGAATAGCAGCCTGGCCCAGTCTTGCATTCCTGAGTCCCACCAAACTAGGACCTTCCCAAAACCTGGCCCTCTTTCTCCAGTTCCACTTCATCTTTTTAGAGACATCCAGAGCCTGATTTTCCAAAGTGCTGAGCACCTGCAGCTCCAGGCCTAGGTATCTCAGGTTGGACACCTCCTAAAGGGAGGGGCCCATAATGAGTGGCCACTTCTGGGAAGGCAACTGAATAACCTCTTGTCATGCATAGCTGGCAGGAGACAGGTTATGGAGGAAGATGCTGGAGCGGATACCCCAAAGCTTTGCCCCATGCCTTATAATCTGGTGTGGTGGGACTCAGGAATGCAAGACTGAATGATTCAAGGCCTGGACAAAATGCCTTACAGAGAGAGACTTAAGCAGTTCAGTGGTTAGTTTATCAAAAAGAAGATCAAGAGGATTCTTGATTATAGTGTCTAAGGACCTTTACAGGGAGAAAATACCAGGTACAAAGGGCTCTTTACTCTAGCAGAGAAAGGCGTAGGAAGAACCACTGGCTGGAAACTGAAGCCAGAGACACTCAAATATGAAATAAGGCACATCTTTAACAGTGAGGGTGTCTAATCATTGGAACAAACCTGCAAGGGGAATGGTGCATTCACCATCTCTGGCTGTCTTCAGACCAAGCCTTTCTGGAAGGTATGCTTTAGTCAAACACAAGTCGCAAGGATAAATGTGGGTTATACTGTATGGGTGCGCCGGCACCAACTCTCAACTTTGGGCAGTGCAGTGAAACTCACTAAAGAATTCTTAGAGGCTAACCTACCCAGAAAGACAGGCCCTCCCTTGCTGCGACAGGAGATGGGGAAGACGTCAGTAGATGCTCAGGTAGGACAAGGGACTGAGAAAAGGAGGGAGGAGTCCACCCTCTGCCGGAGGAGGGATGGTGTGTTATCAGTATGGGTGGCCAGGAGCACACATGATCTGTTATGGAATGTGGAAAAAGAGACTGAAGAGGGGCTCAATCAGAGAGGCTCAAAGGGCATAGACCTGGAGGTAGAACAGCAACAAATTAGAAAGGAAGGCCAGGACAAGAAAAAAGGTTCCCTCTTTCTCTCTCTGATGCACAGAGGCTGGTTACAGACTTCCTCACTGCAGCCATTTCTGTTGCCAGCTTCCTGGCTTTATCCTAGCCCAGCCCACAACTACTCAGTTAAGCTTCATCCTCCAGTCAGCGGTTGCTTCTCCAGCCTAACCCCTCATGTATGGCCTATCTCACTAACGGGCCCTGTCTCAGTTTCCTTGACCCTGTTGGGGCTGCTGTGGGCTGAGCACCCCATCACATATTCTCTGAGCTGGGTTATGCAGTGGGTCAGACTAGATAATCTAATTGTCCCTTCTGACCTTGAACACAACAAATTTATGAATAATTTAAATGTCCCCATTGTCAACTATAATTCCTCATGTCAGAAAGGGGGGTGATGCTGTGAGATGTGCTGCCGGTGATGTCTCACTGGGGGCCACAAATAGGTGGTGTTCAGGAGATGCCACAGCTGATTCCCCCTCCCCTCGCCCCCACCCTAGAGGATGCTGAGCCCATGGGCAGAGCTCAGCAAAGTTCAGAAAAGATCAACCAAGGATGCACCATCATCTCCTGGTCATCTGCACAATCTGCTGTGCGTGGCCACTCATTTTGGCAAACCACTGTGAGCAGAGCTTATTTTGGGGGTGGAGCTTGGAAGAATCCCACCACCTTCCTGCAATTCAATCCCTGAGCACAAATCACTGCTTGCTTGTCCTCAAGCTGATGGTCCTGGGAGCTGCAAGACAGGGACTGAGAATTTTGTTCGTTCTAAGTTGTCACCCTTCCACCAGAGGCAGCACAGTGTGAAGGCTGGAGTGTCCGAAATTCCCTCTCTCCAGACACTTTACCATTAACATCCCCTGAGCCCACTGCTGCTCCAGGTCACAAGGGTAAATGTGGGTTAAGTGGGAGAGAGCAGAATAGGGTCCCTAATGGAAAAGGAGCAGTTCCTTCTTTTCCTCAGCCAATAGTTACTTGTCTTCTGTTCCCATCCCAGCGCTCTCACTGTGTGGTGCACCAGAATACACACAGCCTTCCTCCAGCCCTTGCTTTCTGAGGTGGGTCCCTCTCCAGTGCTTACTGGGGCAGATCAAACACTGCAGAGAGCTGCAAGCTTTAGGGGTTACAACGCCGGCTTTTTGAAAGGAAAAGCAAATTGGCTCCTCTGTGACTGCGCCAAACACAACTTCTTCCATGTGTAACCCTGAGGGTGCTGAGGTTGAGCCTGTATGCAGCATCCAAGCAGGGACCCTCCTCTCCCACACAAGGCCCCATTCACCCCCTGCTCTGTTTGCCCAGCTCTCCTTGTGCATCCTAATTCCCTTTTTCAGCTTCCAACCCCCGCCCCCACCCAAGAACTCCATCACAGCTCCTCCAAAGTAGCCTCATGCCCTCTCCTCCCTGCTGTGAGAAACAGGCAACTCTGCTAATCAAAGCCAAATCGGGCTCTGGTTTTGTGGCTGCTAAACTTGGCAGGAGTCATCTACCAAGGACACTTGATGCCTTGCAAAGCCAATGAGGGACAAGCGAGCTGTGCCCAGTGGTAGACAGACAGGCTCCAGTTGGTAGGATTCATGCAAATCCCACCCAGCTGGCCAGTCCAGCCAGCACCTTCAGCAAGAGGCCACGTCCCTGGAATCACTAGCACCAAGAGCAAGAAAGAAAGACTGGCTGTTTCTGCCTAGGAATTAAAAGAATTCTGGAGCTGAAGGAAATAAACAAGTATGACCTGGGCTGCCATGGAGACAGCGTGACCCCCTGGGAAATCCCCACTGCCTGGGCAATTTGTCATCACCCCACTTCTGGCATGATCAGTGCACAGCCCAGCGGTGCCAGGAAGCAAGTTCCTAGAGCTCTGTGCTTGGGGCAGGCAAGAATTGCCCACTGCTCTCAACAGAAGCTGCATGATGCTGAGCTAACAAAGAAGTCTCTAGGAGAGGTGAACAGGCTGCAAAGAGCGACTCTTTGGTAAGCACTGGGGGAGCCAGCTGGCCGACGGGCCGCGGCAGAGGAATGGGGCAACAACAACAAAAAGTAGGTAAATCAGGAGCACTTTGATGCTTTGCTTTTGAGTTACTGGGACATTTGCCTGTTTAGATTGGAAGCTCTCTGGGGCAGGGACCAGGCTTCTACAGGACCCAATCCACTAGCCTCTATCACCATAGAAAGAACTGTTGCTAGAGGAAGGTGTATTTTTACAGGGTCCTTTAGGCAAATGCTGAAAGCCACTGTATGTAGGGGAGGGGTGTGGGGGGGAGAAGGAGAGCGCCCTTTGCAGCAGGGTGGGGAGGCATACGCAGGCGGGAGGGGACATGCCACCGGAGAACAAGCAGAGAGTGGGGAAAGTAAAAAGCGCTAAAGGACCCAGGCTGCAAATCAGGGATCTGGCTGATTGGTGGCAGCCGGGGGCATAGAAGTGGGGCCCAGAGCGAGAAGCAATGGGGGTGAGTGTTCCTGGGAGGGGGGAGGGCAAGTTGGGTGGAGCCCCTCTCCCCGGACAGTGGGTAGGCAGCTAAATCAGCAGCGGGTTACAGGCAGAGGAAGTGCAGGGGGCAGGGGAACTGCTCCTGCTGATGGTAGAGCGTGTCCCAACCGAGTGGATCCGCTCAGCGCAAAGAGTGGCTTCCCCTGCCCGCCCACTCAGGGAGAACCTTCTTCTGCTGTGTGACGAGAGGAAACCTAATAGGGGAAATTGCTCGAGTGCCAGAACATGTGTCACACGGCAGATGAGAGCGGACTTGGCAAGGCCCTGTGCTTTCGAGACTCAGCCTCTGTTTTCACACACATGGCACGTCGGGCGCATCTGTCAGCTCTGCAAGCAGCTGCGCCAGGGTTTTTTCTCTCCAAGTGCCAGTTGGGATGCCAGGCAGTGCTACTTTATCAACTACCTGTGGCTACGAAGGCAGCTCTGCACAGCTGGAAATTTGATTTGTTTCCAAATATTGCAGATGCTTTAAAGCCTGTCTTTTTTCCCCAAATCCTCCTTTCTTGGTGGTGATCCCTTGGCAGATATCACGTGTGCGGCACTTAATTCAGCACCATGTCACCATCTGCACCTCCAGCACGCACAGCCTGCTGTACGGAGTACACCACATGGAACATGGCTGCACTTGGATGGAGGCTCTGAGAGGCCATGGGCTGTCCCTGCCCTGGGGCTAGGTTCTGACCGCCATGTCTCTGTGCTCCATACACTCCTACAAGACAAACCCGAAGCCAGTGCTTTGTCTGGCTCTAGCACCGCCCATCGGAGGATCTCAAAGCACATTCCTGGTTTTAGCCTCACAGCTGCTCCTTGTGAGGTCGGGAGACATCGTCTCCATTTTCAAAATGAGGAAACTGAGGCATAAAGCCATGCTGTGACTTGCCCAAGGTTGCACAGCGAGTCAGTGTCAGAGCTGGGACAAGACCCAGGAGTCCTGACTCACCATCCCAGGTGCTACATCGAATGGATATTCTCTCTTTACTCTCTGGAGGTGGTCACTATTCATTTTGCACCCCCATCGTTCAGTACTGCATTATGACTGCTAATAGCGCCCAGGCCGTAGGACCCTTCAGACAGTGCTGCTCGTGAACCTGGCTTGCTTCAAGTTGTACCAGGCTGGGGGAAAAGGGCTTGTTGCAGAAAAACATTGATCCCGTCGCTGTGACTCTCCCCTGCTGTGTTTCAAGATCATTGAATCTCTGCCGTTAATAGACAGGAAAACGGCTTTGCTGGGCTCCTGGCCTCACCAGAGTCTGCTCTCTGCACCCCATCAGCAGGAGCTGCTGCAACATAGAAGTTCTCAGACCCTTTCGCTGTGTGCTTCCCTTCTCCTGGCACAGCGTCGCCCCTCCTTGTCCCAGTCCCAGACCATCTCTGCAGAAAAGAGATGCTTGATGGCATGTCAGCTCAAGCTAGAACAGCATCAAGCAAGTCACTGTTACAGGACAGAGGTGGCGCCTTGGTTAATTCCCGCACTTATTATCTAGGGTGCTTTCGTGTGTGGGATAACACGTTCAGACTCTGTCCTCCGGGCCTGTGGTGCTGCTGCATTCCCCTCCCAGGTTTGCTCCTCCTCCAGCCAGAAAATTGATCACAAGCCGTTGACACTAAAGAACGACACGACACAGAGAGAGATGAGCAGGTGTCCTGGGGCAGAGAGGCGCTTCGTGTTTGTGAGTTTCTCTGGTCAAGGAACCCTCAGGAAGCCTGGAAGAGCCTTGGCTGGAATGGACACATGCTGCACCCCCGTGATGCCAGCAGCTCCATGTCGCCCAGAGACCGCCATGGCAACACTGCTGTGCCCACCAGGCTGCTCTGGGAGATGGGAACTCAAGGTCTTTGGCTTTCGAAATGCAGGCTCCTCTGGGGCGCGTGGAGGCTTGCAGATCACACCGCCCAGGCCTAGCGTTCCACGCATATGGACATGAGCCAACCCGAGTCCAGTTTCCCAGGAGCTGCCCCAGCCTCCTGCCTCCTCACTTACTTACACTCTGCAGGATACAATTTGCTCAAGATGAACAACTACCCCAGAGTTTTCCATACAGCTACAGTGGAAGCGGCAGTCGGGGACACTGCCTCTGGGCAGCTCCCTTCCCGAGCGACCACTGTAAAGAGATGCCAGGGTTGCAACTGCATTTGGATCAGATCAGGAGTTAAAGACCAGCCTGTACTGCCATCTACCCATCCTGCGAGTGAGCCCCTCAGCCAGTTCTCCCTGCATGTTATTGCATGCACAGAGCTGCGTTTTCTAATGCGAATACACTATATAATGTCTATACTCTTAACAGAGCTGGTCCCTGGGCCTGGCGGGAAGGGATCCAGAGAGGGAATGATCACAGCCTCTGGCAAAGCTGGGGGAGAAGCAGCAGGAATCTTTAGGGACCTGCCTAGCTGCCAGTGACAGGAGGAGTGGTAGGTCACTCACTGGGGCATTAATTCTGGTCTCTAATGGGGTTTGGGCCAATCACATGTGTAACCCTTCTGCCCCTCTGAGTTGGCAGCAACAAGGGCCGGGTTCAGTATCCAGGGGTTCCGTTTCAGTAACACAATGCATAACCGGCTCGAGCCCCACTCAGTGACCTGGGACACTCACATACCACACCCCCCTGGGCGCCTCTAGGAGGTAATACTTCCCCTCTCGCAAGCACGGAGTCTGAGTGTAGCAAAATCTTTTTAATAAAAGAAGGAATCAATGCGGCATCCCATTGGAGAAACACCACAAACAGGGTTATAACACAAACCATAAGCAAAAACCCACCTCCAAGTACGTTTGGCACTGTCCTTTTTCCCCTTAGAGTTTTAAGTCCAATCACCCCAAAGTCCAACAACCCAAAAGTCTCTGGTCAATGCCACCCCAGAGTTCGAGAGTTTATCTGTAGAGGTCCCTCCCCCCAGCCTGGGTAGAAAGGGGCACCTTACGTGGTCCGGGGCCAACTGCCCTGCCTCTCCGTGGGTTCTGCTTCCGCCTTCTCCACGAACTGCTCCGCTTCACCAGCCGCTCCACTCTGCTCCTCCAGCCGTCCTCAGAAACTGGTCCGCTCCACCAGCTGCTCTGCTCCATGAGCTGCTCCAGTCGTCCCTGCAAACTGCTCGGCTCTGCTCACTCTGCAGGCCACTCCACCCGTCCCACAGCCACGCTGCTCTGCTGCCACCAGCTGTCCCGTGATCCGCTCCAGCCGTCCCCACAACTGCTCCACTCCGCCAGCTGCTCTGTTCCGCAGCATATCTTCAGGCTCCCCCACTAGTTAGCACAGTACTCAGTGCTCTCAGCTCAGTAATTTCAGCTCTTTAGTGAGTTCAACTCTTAGTGATCTCAGCTCTTAGTGGGGGAGCCCCAGTGCTAGTGCACCATTAGCCCAAAGTGAGTTCAGCTCAGTCACCTGTATTTAGATTCTTGAGGGAATAAAAAAAATCAACTCTGACATTCCACAGTGGAGAGAGGAGGGGGTGGAACTGGTGCTTCTGGCTCCACAAGGCGGCTGCACCACCAGGCACAGATACCTGTCCCCAGCCTCTCTCAATTCACTGGGTTTTGGAACCCATGTCCCTTGTCTAGCAAGTACCACCCAACTGAGGGTGAGTCATTTGTCACCAAGCAGTCCCACAGCTCGGCAGTCTGGGATAGGGTAGGCGTGCCTATGCAAATACACTCTCTGAAATTCTTTCCACCAGATGTCAGGGTAGAGCTTATCCTGACTCTGCTTACACATGAAAGAAGAAACCCCTCAGCATGGGTGTGAGAGCCGGTGGAGTGAGCCATCTGCTCTAAACGAAGCCTGACTCCCCTCTTCCTACCAGGGAGCCGTCGCTATGGGCATTGCTGGGTTTCCTCTGAGACCCTGATTGGGCCGCCCAGGGGAATGGAGGTGGTGGGGGGACAAGATCTGTGGATGGGCTGTGACACCATGGCATGGCATAGGTGGTGACATCACTCAGGAAGTTTGGGTAATAGAGAGTGCCATGGAAACAGGATACCAAAAAAAAGCCCCACAGCTCTTCTGATCCTCCACTGGACTCATTTTGTGGGATTTTGTAGCCTTCCTGGGTTTTTAAAGATCCAGTTTAAGGTTCTCTTCTGATGCCACCTCTCCAGTTGGCCTTCTCATGCAGGACTTGCTCTGTGTATTGACTTCCCTCTTCGATCCCGGCTTGGTCTGCAGTAGCCGCATGCTGACCACTTGCCAGCCATGAACCTGGGCCCTTTGCTCATGGGGTAGCTCCATTAGAGCCTGGCTATGGCACTGCTGACACACTGTTCAAAACTTTGGACAGCTCCTGTCCCCAGGTGCCACCCTCCACTCCCGTCCAGCTAGGACACTGGCCCAGACCCAGAATGCCTGGTGCCATGAGCAAGGCTATAAAGAAGCGTGTGACTAATTCCATTGGCCCAGTGCCAATACTGAATGTTCAACTTCCATGGCACTGCCGGCTCTTTGCCAGAATGGGGGCTGACCGGAGGGCTCTAGCAGGGCTGCACAGACAGCTGGGAAGTCCCTGCCCCAGGCCTGGAACAGAAGATTTCCTAGAAGATGCAGTGAAGCTTCTCCTAACTCCTCGTTTGCTGCTTTACACACTGTACAAATGTTGTTTAAGCAAGTTTATTCTCACACACTGTCACGGAGTCCCCGGGTGATGCTCTGGAACAGCTCCCCACAAAGCCAGGCAGGACTTTGGGGAGCCTCCTCTCCCTTGGAGCAGACTTGTTCAGGGCAAGAAGCTCACACGGCTTCACCTCCTGGGTCTCTCCTTGGAGCATTCAGCATCCTCTGCCCCTCCGTGCGCTTCCCACAGTGAGCCCGCCCAGGTGGGGTCCTGGGGAAGCCACAGGTCCTGCCCCCCCACTTTGCAGTCAGACGTGACTCTCAGCCAGCCAGTAAAACAGAGGTTTATTCGATGACAGGAACAGGGTCTAAAACAGAGCTTGCAGATACAGAGAACCGGACCCCTCAGCTGGGTCCATTCTGGGGGGCAATGAGCCAGACCCCCAAGTCTGTCCTCAGCCAGCTCCAGACTAACAACCCCCCCCCAGCCCCTCCTCTCTGCTCAGCTCCTTTCCCGGCCACAAGGTCACCTGACCTCTTTGTCTCCAACACCTTCAGCTGGCACCTTTGCAGAGGAGGGGCCCAGGCCATCAGTTGCTAGGAGACAGAGTGCCAGGCATTTAGGTGCACTGGCCCTTTGCTCTGCCAGATACTTAAGAACTGCCATGGGGACACTGAGGCACCAACACATTTGTCAGCCAGGAGACATAACACTTCAATCAAAAGCCACCAAAAGTCCGTGGGAGGTGCCGGAGCTCCTCTTCCATGTCACTGGCACTGAACATTAAAGAGCGGGGCTCAGTGGCTTTTCTCACCCTTACCTAGTCACCGATGAGATACAGCAAGCTCGGGGATTATGCTCTGCTGAAACGTGTCTGGGTTTGCGTCCTTGTGTTTGGGGCTGGGCCAGCCTGGTGTTCCAAAAACGCCTCCCCTTCAGCTAGCCAAAGTTGATGACATGCAACTTAATGAGAGAACGGCCAGCCTGGGACTGCTGAAAGGGCTAGCTGGGAAATATACAGTGGTCCAAAGGTGAGGCCATAGGGAAAGACATGGGGCTCCATTTCCATTCAGCTTGTCAATGAAATTGTGGCAAGAGGAGAACTGATGAGGGTACGTCCAGACTATCCGCCTTATCGGCGGGTAGTGATCGATTTCTCAGGGATCGATATATTGCATCTCATCTAGACGCGATATATCGACGCCCGAACGTGCTCCCCGTTGACTCCGGAACTCCATCAGTGCGAACGGCAGTAGTGGAGTTGACGGGGGAGCCGCGGACGTCAATCTCGCGCCATGAGGACCTGAGGTAAATCGATCTGAGATACTTCGACTTCAGCTACGCTATTCACATAGCTGAAGTTGCGTATCTTAGATCGATCCCACCCCTCGCCCCAAGTGTAGACCAGCCCTAACACAACAAACTTGAACTTTGAGGAAGCCTTTGACAAAGTCCCTCTCAAGATCCCATTATGGAAAGTAACTTGACCTGGGGTGAGCGGGAAGGTGTGGTCACCGAAGACAGTGGCAAAGCAACAGACACCAGAGACAAGGGACAAATGATCCGTTTCCCCATCGCAAAAGGATGCGGCCAGGCTCCATGCCGAGACTGGTGTTGTTCAATTATCTGAAAAAGGGGATAAGCAGCAAGGTGGCCAGACCTGCACATGACACAAAATGATTCAGGTTAGCCGAGAACTGAGATGAGCATGAGGAACTCCTGAAGGTCCTAGCCAAGCTAGGCCAACGGGCAGATGAAATTCAGCGCCAGCTAATGCAGGTCAGACGGAACAGAACCTGCTCATGCACATTCCTGGTTCTAAAGGAAGATTTGCCACTCAGGAAAAAGATTGAGGGGCACCAGCAGAGCTGTGTGGGGAGTCCAGGCCAGACTCGCTGGGCAGTCCGCAGGCTGGGATTGAGGGGTGCTGGCAAAACAGAGTGGGTGGTGGCCAGGACCGGAAGAGCAGGAGGCTGCAGATACAGCTGACTTGTGTATGACAGAGACGGCACAATGCCGAATTGTTCTCTGCTGGGCGTTAGCCTGTGAGCTCAGGCCCTGGGAACAGTGAATCCAACCCAGCCGCAGCCACCGTGCTGAGCAGTTCCTCAGGGGATTGCTGAAGCATTCGTAGGCACCGCTCGTTTCCTTCGCTCCAGGCACAGTCAGACACCGGCACAGGGAGGGAGCAGCCCGAGGAGGCTGTGAAATGCCCAGGTCTTCAAGCCTCTGCTCTCTTGGAGTCCCTGCGTGCAGTGGGGAGGGGCTGCCTGGCTGCCTCACCTGGGCTGGGCTCCCCTCACGTGGATCTCTTGACTCTGCTGCCTGGCAGGCCCCTTGCAGCCTCTCAGCTGGGCAGGAAATATTCTTCCCGTTGATCTCTTGCGATAGAAAAGGGCCTTTTCTTCTAAAGGAGAAGTTGGCGTAAGATTTGTGTTCAGACTGAAGTTTGTCGAGGCAGTGAAGTGTTTTCAGTCGGTTTTGTTTTTTTCAAGGAAAAGCCAGAAAACTGTCCCTGTGTTACCCCCCCACCCCAGCTCTGCTCACAGGGCAGAGTGAAAATCCAGCCTCAGGGGGTGGGTGACCCCAGAACAAGCCCATGGCTGTAACAGAGATTTGTCACTATCACTGCACTGCACACCATGACCTCCTTCAACTTCTTAGTGAGAACAGGCATCGAACCCAGTGCCTTCTGCTTCAGGAGTGCACCCTCCTCCACCCCGAGCTAGCAGGAATGCCCCACCGAGGGCTGCTGGCATAGGGACTGCAGAATACTGAGCAGGCCTTGCTCTGAGTCTACCCAACATGGTGCACTATGGTCTGGGTGCGTCTACACAGGGGTGCACACAGCCGGAGAGCACTAGATCCATCATCCTGTCCCAGGCAACTGGACCCTGTTTCCTAACCACCCAGCACACAGCTCCAGGGGGTTTCTGCTGGCGGTAGGTTTGGGATGGTTTCCAGCACAAGAGGAGAATGTTTGCAGGGGAAGCATTTAATGTCTCCATCACACCCAGCCCCTGGACATGCCTAGCAGACGTCACCTCAGTCAGATCAGGAACTGCTGGCTCTTGGCTGCTCTTCTGGTGTGTTTGATGGGAGCCTACAGGTTCTCTCAGCACCCAGCAACCCGGGGAATTGCGTCCAGAGGGGACGCCTGCCCCATTCTCACCCACCCATCCCATCCTATGGCCAGGCTGCAGCCTGCAGCCAGCGCCATATCATCACAGACCCTTTCCTGTGTCCCACGTTTGAATGGGAACATTCCCTAAGGCAGACTCTTCTCCTCGGGCAGGCAAGGTGTGACGAAGTGGGACTGTTCTTAATGTTTCCTCCGAATACCGTGGGGGTGCCTCAGTTTTCCCTAGGCATTTCTTAAGTCTCCAGTGTGTATAAATCACCGACACTCTGTCTCCTGGCAACTAATGGCCCTGGCCCTTCCCCCTTGCAAGGGGATGGCTAAAGGTGAACAAAGAGATCCGGTGACCTCCTGGCCCGGGAAAGAGACAAAAGCCAGAGAGGAGGAGCTGGAGGGGGCTTCAGTTTGGGGCTGGCTGGGGATGTGGAGTGAGGGCAGACATGGGTGTTTGGCTCACTGGGCCCCAGAATGAACCCAGCTGAGGAGTCCCATTCTCTGTACCTACAAGCTCTGTTTTAGACTGTGTTCCTGTCATGTAATAAACCTCTGTTTTACTGGCTGGCTGAGAGTCACGTCTGACTGCAAAGTGGGGGTGCAGAACCCGGTGGCTTCCCCAGGACCCTGCCTGGGCGGGCTCGCTGTGGGAAGCACACGGAGGGGCAGAGGATGCTGAATGCTCCACGGAGAGACCCAGGAGGTGAAGCCGTGTGAGCTTCTTGCCCTGAACAAGTCTGCTCCAAGGGAGAGGAGGCTCCCCAAAGTCCTGACTGGCTTGGTGGGGAGCAGTTCCAGAGCATCGCCCAGGTACTCCGTGACACAGGGGTAATCTCGGAGCCAGCTCAGCTGTTCCCTGCCACACACTGCTCGGTCGTCTTCATTCAGCAGAGGCTGCATTTCCCACAGAGGTTCCCAGCCCGTGGCCTGTCCTTCCCCACAGGGATCGGTTGTGGTTTGCAGGTTCCTGTGGGGTTCACCTCCATGGCATAGTTTCCCATTGGGACGGGCCCCCATTCAGGCCTATTCCCAGCTTCATTCCACTCCCGCCCTGTCAGCTTTTGTCCCCTGATGGGACATGTAGAGGGGACACTGGGAGACCAGACACCATGGTGAGGGGTGGGTTAGGAATAGCGCTGGGTGCTCAGCTGACATGCTAGTGTCAGCCAGGGGCTCTCACATGGGTATGGAGATGGGTCTGAGCTCTACCCAGAGTCGGCAGCCTGGGGAACAGGGCTGGGCTGAAAAATCACAGGCTGTCTAAGCGGGTCACGGCAGCTGTGCATCAGTTGAGTGTGGAAAAGCCGTCTCACCCCAAGAGCCAGCCCTGCTGGCACAGGCCTCTCTTCCTCATGGCCAGCAGGCAGGCGAAGAGCAGGGGTGCCAGCTGCACTCGATACGAAGCGATACAGGCTGGCAAGAACTGCGCAGTGCGTCGGGCCCAGCTCCCACTGTCGGATGGGCACCCAAAGATCCTCAGCATACCCAGGAGCCAAGCAAACAGCATGGAGACTGTCCAGGCTGGAGGTGTGCTGGGGCCAGATGGGGCCATGCCACTTGGGATGGACAGCAGGTGGAAGCAAACCCTGCTAGCTCCCAGGTCTCCCCAGGAGCAGTGATCTCTGAGAGGGCCGGGTGAGCCTTTCCCCTTGGAGCTGAGTGCATGGGCATGAAAACCTACCCTGGTCACGTCTGCAGAGCCCTGCAGCAGGGATGGTGACTGGGTCCTAGACAGACCCTGCAACACGCGCCTGGCTGGGCTGGAGAAATGAGCCTAAGGCCAGTTCGTGCTGCTGGCCTCTCCTGGCCAGATGGGGAGTCAGCTCCCAACATCCCCTGGAGGTAGCCGTGCATCACCTTCGCTGGCATGTTGATCAGACTATTCAAGCCCGCAGCCCCCTAGGATCTGTGTGGAGCAAAGGGAGGGGGAAGGAGGTGATGGGGGGCAGACAGCAGCGGGAAATACCATCACAGACAGACAATTAGCCTGAGCAGTGGCAGGGGCCCTGTATGAATGGAACTGGGAATGGCCGGCTCGGCAGCTGAACGCCTGGGACCACGCTGCACAGAGACACCCAGTTCAAATCCTGGGAACGTGCCAGATACAAGGATGCAGTTTCACTAGCTCCCCCGTCCTCAGAGCTCAGCCCCAGCAGGACTGTGGCATCCCTTTTGGGAGCGTCCCCCCGATGGCACCCTGCTCTGTGGGCAGCACACTCGCCTGGAGGGGGCCCGAAGGCCTTTCTCAGCGTGTATGTACGTGTGTCAGCAGCCCCGCACTGGGAGCGAGACTGGCGTCTGACTCCCAGGAGATGGCGCACGCTGGGCAGATACGACTTATGCATGGACTTGTGCAGCACCAAGCTCATCGCACGGACAATTCCCCCAGGGAATTCCTGGCTCCAGCATCTTTAAAAAACACCCGTGAAGGGTCAGGGCCACCGGGCTGGAAAGTCAGCGGCAGCATGGAAGAAACTCCCTCCTTCCCCCAACAAAGAGAGGAAACAAGCCTGAAACGTTTCCCAGAGCTGCTTCCTCCTGTGAGGGGAGTCCTACATGTCGAGTTGGGGTGCCCCCACTGGGCCAGTGTGTGGTTGGGACACCCCGCCACGCAGTCACTGAGATTCCCTGTTAAGCAGGTGATTCTAGTCACGTGGGCCCCGCCCCCTGACGGGGTCACTTGGATGACTAGTCCGTGGGTCCCTGGGCAGGCACAGCAAACAAGCTGTCTGGAGTCCTGCAGCCTCCTGGCTGGGGTAGGCAATTAACCCCCTGGCAGGGCAAAACCCCAATCAGTCTATGGCCCCTGGGTGGGGCAAAGGAAACGGTCTGTGGGTCTTACTTCCCTCTGGGCTGGGACAGAGCAGGCAGCAGCCTCTTCACTTCCCTAGGCGTGTCCGCCGTCGGCAAGTCGCTGGAGCGTAGCCTGGGTCTTCAGGCTGTACCACCAGGAGCGTCGCAGGAACTGGCTGGGTAAGTCCTTCCTCCTCTGTCGCCCGACCCCGACTGAGCTGCGCTGCCTCCTTTTATCCGGCTTCTCCACTTGCAGCACGTGCAGGGGGGGGCGAGGCTGCCTAGGCCCACAATGATTGGTCGGCCCCGGCGGCCAAGAGCAGGGTTGGTACACCAGTCACACGCCCCCTTTGCATTATCTGCCCTCTGCTCTCCGCGTGCATTGTGGGAGTCATGCCATCTGTATAGCGACCTGGCATATGGGTGTCAGGCCTGCTGGGCTCTCTCGGAAATCAGTGCCCTCAGCCGCTAGGCCATGGAGCTGAGCGCAGGGTGGCCATTAAAACACCCAGGCTCCTGACAACCGACCCCAGGATCTAAAAGCCACCAATGGGCTCCCCTGACCAGGGACGGCTCTAGCTTTTTCACCGCCTCAAGCACGGCAGGCAGTCTTTGGCAGCTTGCCTGCGGGAGGTCCCCGATCCTGCGGATTCAGCGGCTTGCCTGTGGGAGGTCTGCCAGTCCCACGGCTTCAGCGTACCCGCCCCTGAATTGCCGCTGAATCCACGGGACCGGCAGACCACCCACAGGCACACTGCCGAAGGAGTGCTGATGCCTGGAGCTGCCGTTGTCCCTAACCTCCATCCACCACGTCACCGTTTGTGCGTCACACCCATTGGCTGTGTTCACTGGGGGCTGCTGGGCTCGATTCTCCGCCCTGATCCACCCCTCTGTATTGCCTTGGCAGCACCAGGAGCTGGCATCTGGTCCCGTTTCCCCTGCTGGGGATTCTCCCGGCACGAGGGAGGCCCCAAGAGGAGTAAAGGTGCATGGCTGGCTCTGAGGTAGCCCTGCTGCTGCAGTCCTCAGCACAGGGGGCATGCTGGGCTAGAACTGCGACTCTTACATTATCCTCAGCTGGTCTGTGGCCAGGCCATGGAGCCGGGAGCAGCCTGACCCTGGCCCCGGGCCCTGCTGCACCGACCAGACACTCACCAAGAAAGATACCCTGGCCCAGGAGTTTTAGCTGATCTCACATTTTATTTGCATTCGATTTCCAGATAAAAAGGGCAGCTGTGCCAGCAGGCCCAGGAGTCTGGGACCCCAGTGCTGTGCCAGGGGCACTGCCATCCCCGGAGTGTCAGTTTTTCGAGCTACACAGGTAGGACTTGGAGCCAGGGATGAAGCACATGATGCTACCAAAGCGAGCGCTGTCCGTACTGCTCGCCCCGCTCCCTCTGCTTCCTGGGCTAGCGCGGTCCCTGGAGCAAGTCAGCACCGCTGAGAGCGGGGCAGGGGAAGGCAGCTTGTCTCCTGACCCTGGCCAAGCTCCATCCTGAAAGGGGCTCCAGAGAGATCAGAGCCACAGTGCTCAGGGCTGGCCCAGCGTCCTGGCGGCCAGGGGGAGGCCTGACTCAAACAGCTGAGCAAACCTGTGCTTGGCGCGGCAGTGACAGGGCTTCAGGCACCTCCCAGTGTTACACAGCCACGTGCCCAGCCCAGGGTGAGTCCACGTGCTGCAGCCCTGGTCCTGTGGCTGCAGCTCCCCTGAACACGGCTTGAGCTGGGAAAAGCCTAGTGGAGCTCAGCTTGGGGGGGGGCAGCGAGCTCCATCTGGTCTGTAGCATGAATTGGAAACGGGCCCAAGCCACAAGGCCCTGGTTCAGATCAGAGCTCGCCCCAAGCTGGGGCCAGGCTCAATCACATGCCGCCAGGTGGCCAGTTGAAAAGGCCTCTGCTGCCACCGCAACCCACCTTTCTACAGGGGAGCTTTGCTGGCTCCCACAGCTCCCGGCTGGGCCTTGGCCCTGCCTATACAGACCAGTGAGCCTCAGCCCTTGGTCCGTCCACAGCAGCCGCCTGCCTCTCACCTGCCAGCCTAGAGCGCAGCCTTGGGGCCCCTTGCACAGCGGTGTCAGGTGAGCATCCGCTGCCCAGTGGGGAACTGACCCCACCAGGCCCATCCCCTCTGACTGCGGCTATTTAAGGGGGGGAGCGGCTCCCCTGCCCCACCCCTTGTGTCAGCATTTACAGCTGTGCAGAGGGGGCGTGTCCCACGCTACCCAATGGCAACGTCTGGCACCCGCTCTGCGCTGAGTCAGTGGCGCTAGGTGCCAGGCAGGGAAGAATCAGGCCCAGGGGTGTTAATCACATGGCCAGTTACGCTAGCGAGCTAATGCCTCGTATATCGGCAAGGCTCTGAAAGTGCAGCAGAGCTTCACAACCTCCCCAGGAAGTCAGCAAAGATTAGGTCCCCCACTGGACGGGTGGGGAAACTGAGACACGGGAAGGCTGAGTGAGCTGCCACAGTGCCAGGAATGGAGCCCAGAGTTCCTGTCCTCTACCTCTCTGCTTTAGCTGCAGGCCTAGCCCTCACCTGGCACTGCTGCATGCCAGCTCATGCCATGTCCCCCGAGAAGCAGCTCACGAAGCAGGCAGTGAGCGGAAAGGCAGCCCCCCCCAACACGGGGGTAAGGGGCTGCATTTCATTGCGCCCAGGCAGGCGTCTGGGGACAGGCAGTGCTGGTCATGGCATGAACCAGATTAACCCCGCACCTGCCTGCGTGACTGATCTGCTGCACTGTCCTGGGTCTGTGGAAAGCCAGTTGCTTCAGACAGCTCCATTGGAACAGGAGCCCATGTTAATTCCTGCGGCTGACCCCGCCTGCCCCCCGTTAACGGCTGCATTGCCTGGCTTCACTCTGCCAACGGGGGGGAGGTTAAGAGAGCTCTTGCTCCATCTTGCTGCAAGAGAACCAGCATCGCACGCCACAGCCAGGGCTGGCTCCAGGCACCAGCGCTGGGGCGGCCAGTGGAGAGGGGCAGCACGTCCGGGTCTTCGGCGGCAATTCGACGGCGGATCCCTCAGTCCTTCTCAGAGGAAAGGACCAGCTGCCAAATTGCTGCCGAAGAATGAAGTGGCGCCGATCGCAGCTTTTTTTTTCTTTGTCACTTGGGGTGGCAAAAACGCTGGAGCCAGCCCAGGCTAATCTTGTTGCCTCCAATCAAAGGGTTTGGCTAATTGACCCCACCTTCCCTGCAACCAGCAGCTTTTGCCCCCGAGCCTCTTGGCTAGCATTAGCCTCTGATTGGCCTTCTCTGAACCCTGGGCTGTTGGGAGTCCCATGGGGGTCTGGCTCAGGCAGGGCTATGGAGATGTGTTTGGAGAGGGTAACCCCCAGCCCTGATGCAGGCAAGGGTGGAGTCTGGCTATGGGAAGAGGTTGCTGTCCCTCAAGGAGGACATGTTAGGACAGGGCTCGTCAGCATCCATCAGCCCTAGAAAACACCGCGTCCCTATCTGATAGCAGTGGCCCAAATGCTGCTCGTCCTCCCAGCATGCCCCTGTCCCAGAGCGCCTGCTCCAATCAGCCCCCTGCCCCCCCGGCGGGAAGCCTGGCAAAGGCAGAGCTTCGCCCTGCGCTGCAGCTGCTGAGCTGGAAAGCAGACCTCTGACGGTTCAGCTAGTAGCCAGGGGAACTCCCCACCGCACGCACGCCATGGTATTGTCATAGGCAAGCTGGGTCCTGCCGCCCAGAGCCACCTGGGTGGGCGCTGGAATGGGGAACTGGGAGGTTGAGTCTGACCGCCTCCGAGTTCGGGGGGGGGTAAGCGGAGGGGTCAGCCCTCTGCTCAGAGCCCGCACGCTGGGGAGGGCAATCAAGGCCCTGGGGGCTCTGTAGGGCCCAGAGGGGTGAGACCACCCGGGAGGGGGGCCTAGTGCTGCCCACCCAGTTGGAGAACAGCTTGTAGGGCATGAGAGAGACTGAGCCACCCTGGGCACCGAGGCAGAGGACGGGCCAGCTGCCAGCACTCTGCCCGGAGAGGGGATGGAGGAGGCAGTGCCCGGACAGAGCCCCCCACCCTGCCCTGGGGCTGCTCCTCCTCTTGCTCGCCCATCCATGGGAGCCGTTCCGCTGCGGTCAGTGCCAGCCAGAGGAGACGGGCTGCCCTGGCCCGGCTGAGAGGGTGGGCGCCTGGGGAGGGCAGGGTGGGGGGACATCGCACAGGATGAGGTGCCAGTGGTGCGGGGAGCCTGGGGCTGGGGAGGGGGTGGACGCCGGGTTGCCTGGAGGGGAGCAAATGCAACGTGGGAAGAATGTGGGCGATGGGGAGGGAAAGGTGGCCAACGGCCCCCTCTGCTGGGCAGTGTCCAGAGCAGCACCCGGGTCCTGCTCGGAGGAGGGTGCCAGGCCGGCAGTGCCCGGCGGTGCTGGAGTGGGCAGGACGGGGCGGTGCTGCTGCAAAGGGCCCCCCGTGCTGAGCCACGCGGCTCACCGGGCAGGCAGGGGGAGCCGCTCTCGCCGCTGCTCACACACAAAAGGGCTTCTCCAGGCTGCACCGCTTGGAGAGAAACTGGGCTCAGGGGCACTTGCTGGAAGTGTGTCAGCTCTGCTGCTGGGCACGTGGCTGGGAGAGCGCAGGGCAGGAGTGAGCTCCCCTGGCACCTCCACGCACACCCAGCTGCTGCTCCCGGACAGGTCGGACCTTGCCTTGCCCAGGAAGGGGAGCTGATTGCTTCTCCGGGAGGGGCAGGGTGGCCTCGGTCACTGGCAGAGGGCCGGCCCGTCCCAGGCAAGAGCTCAGCCTGGCTCTCGTCAGCTGCTGGAGCTCCCGTGCGCCAGCCCAGTGGGCAGCAGAGGCCAATGGGGCTGCGGAGAGGGGCCGGGGCTTGGCAGACGCGTGTGGGCGGCTAGCAGGTGCAGGGCAGACACCAGGCTTTCATGGAGCTCTTAGAGATGGCAACGCCCCGCACGAGCGACCATCCAGCAAGGGCCTGGGGGAGGGGAGGTGGGACGCGGCTGCTGGTGGCCAGGGCTGCCCGTGAAACCCCCCTCGCCCCAGAGCGGTGGCAAGCCAGTGTCCTTGTCACAGTGGCCAGCAGCCCAGCGGGCACTAATGAGGCCTCGCCCCCAGCCTGGCGGAGAGGCCAGAGCCGGTGCTGCTAACCTGCTGCGCAGCTGCTAGGCACCCCCAGCCCCCGGCGCAGCCCGCTTTCGGCCAGGGCTGTTCACCCGCCCCAGGAGGAGCTTTTTCCACCAGTGCCCAGCGGTGCATGAAGCGGGGAACCTGTGGGCAGCTCCCCACCCACCTTCTCTCAGGTGTGTTTCCATTAGCCAGCGCGGCGCCACTCCCTGCCATCCGAATGAGGAAGCAGCGCTGCCCGCCAGCCGCAGCGGAAGAGGGCAGGGGCCTAGCTCCCTTTGAGGCTGGCACAACAGCATGTGCCCCCCAGGCCTGGCTCTCTGCTCAGCCTTCGCTGGCTCCTCCTGGCCACCTGCCAGGCAGGACCAGCTGGGCCAGTGAGGGAGCCCAGTGAGGGCAGGCCCATGTGGGGACTGAGTCTATCCCCATGGTGCACAAGGCACAGAGCAGGGTGCCCGACCAGGTCACACAGCGAGCCAGTGCCGGAGCTGGGGATAGA
Organism: Gopherus evgoodei; assembly: GCF_007399415.2. Classification (NCBI taxonomy): domain Eukaryota; kingdom Metazoa; phylum Chordata; order Testudines; family Testudinidae; genus Gopherus; species Gopherus evgoodei. Next base: position 40,050,700 of record NC_044333.1, on the reverse strand, counting down.
ATCCAGGAGTCCTGACGCCCAGCCCTCTGCTTAGGCCCCAGCTCGTAGCTTCCTCTCATTTCCTAGTTCTGCCAAAGCTGGGCCCCAGTGACTCCCAACGGCCCACGGGTCGGCCCACCTGCTGCAGCCTGGCGAGGGCCAATGGAGTGCTCACGGCTGGGGCTCTCCCGCACCCTGAGGGGCTCTCCCGAAGACGCTGCAGCGTCTCCCACCCAGGGAGGGATGTTGCCCTGGTGCGGAGAAAGGAGAAGACTAGCAACAGGCCGCAGCTCTCACTGGAATCTAGTCCCGGCCCTCGGCTCGCCATTGATCTGGCTGCGCTAGGCAGAGCCGGTCTGGCGCCCCAGCGCACGTTTCTCTCCCAAAGCACCTTACAATCTAGGCCGTCACTTCGTCCAGCACTGAGATGCAGCCACCTCTGCAGCAGAACATGGCAGCTGCTTAATAGTGCAGAGCAACGCTGCAGGACAGTTTGAGCCATACCCCATCCTGCTGGAGCTGCCTCGGCAGGATGGGGCGTGTGCAGAGTGCTGGTGGGCAGGCGGGACGAGAGTGGAGTGCGCTGCCATGCCCCCACCCGGCCTGCTCCCAGCCGGCCTATCGCTGCGGGCTCTCCAGCCCGGACGTGCGCATGGGGAGCTCCTAGGGGAAGAGAGTTCAGTGGTTAACAGCCCACGTGTTAACCTCCACCCGGCCCTCTGCTCTGGCAAACAGCAGCCCCAGCCCCGCCGTGTGGCGTTAATCCCCCTCTGCACCTGCCATCTGTCGTTCCCCTCCCCGAGCAAGCCAGCCGGGGGCACGGGGGGGGGGTTGGATTAACCAGTGCTGGGCTGGGGACAGGGCGCTGGAGCAGCTGCCCGGGCTGCACTGGGTTCTCGCTGCAGGATCCGCCAGCGAGGCATCCCCCGGCTATGTAACCCCCCAGGTGCTCTGGAGCTGAGATGCCCCAGGCTGGGCTCAGGCCCCCATGCCAGGCAGGTCCCCAGGGATCAGCCTGGCTAACATGGGCACAGCCAGAGTGCCCAGGCGGCGGGATACAGGCAGTGCAGGGAGCCCTGATCTCTCCCAGCGCTGCGCCCCACCCCAGCTCCCACCCGTGTCTGCACTGGAGTCCCAAGAGCCCAGGTTCTGGGGGAGCAGTAGAGTGCCACTCCATGCTCTGGGGGCCCCTGGGAGAGGACGGCCCAGGGCTCAGGGAGGGGGTGGCACTGACTGCCCAGCCCTGCTCATTCTGCCAGGCTGCTCTGGTGGGAGCTGATCCCCAGTGCCCCTCCTGGCAATGCCACAGGGTTAACTGGGCGGCTCCAGAGCCGCGGGTGCGTTTTGGGCAGGTCCCATCCAGGTGGCTTGTGCTGCTGGCTGGCTGGGCAGCGAGAGTGGAACGGAAGGGGGAGAGGGGAGGAGGAAAGGGCACATGAGAAGAGAAAAGGCCCAAACTCCATGGGGATGGGCCTGCTGGCAGCACGACAGACGCAGGTTCTCCCTGTGCTGGGCTGCAGGGTCATTCCCTCTGCATCCTCCTACTCCACTGACCGAGCTCCTCCCCCCTGCACGGCACCTGTCGGGGGAGTTCTCACGTGTGGGGCACCTGGCTGCCCCTGCCCGTGATAAGCTCCAGGCAAGCGGCTCCCCAGGGGCTACAGCCCAGCTTGGACCTGCGGAACAGGGGGCAGGGTCCCTCTGGCCCATGTGGGGAGACCCCACCCCACTGCTTTGCTAAAGGCGCAGGTCCCACTGCTGGCCTCGTGGCTAGTTGGCTGGCAGGCAGCTGGCTGCATGCACAGCAGATGTCCAACTCAGGCAATTCTTCCCCCCACCCCCCTTCCAGCTGCACCTGTCGGACATGGGCCATCTATGGCCTGCTGCTTCCCTCTAGACAAACGCTGTCCCGGGTCCATCCCTCCAGCCTCACCCCCTGGGGAGAACAGGGCTGCTGCAGCCCGGTGCCTTTTCAGAGCTGGGCATGGGGGGTGGGTTTTGCAGTGGGTTGCAAAGCGAGGGGCTGAATGTAGTAACCAGACCCAGGTGCTGAGCAAGCTCCTCCCCAGCTCTGCCAGTGCCTCACACCTCTGATCCACAGCTCCCTGCTATCCCAGCCCTGCCCCCCCCCAACTCTGCTGGTGCCCCTCACTCCTGACTCGCAGCCCCCTGCTATCCACTCCCTGCCCCCTCCAGCTCTGCCAGTGCCCCTCACTTCCAACTCACAGCCCCCTGCTATCCCAGCCCTGCCCCCCACAGCTCTGCTGGGGCCCCTCCCTCCTGACTTGCAGCCCCCTGCTATCCCAGCCCTGGGCTCCCTGCACATAGCTCTGCCGGTGCCCCTCACTCCCGACTTGCAGCCCCCTGCTATCCCAGCTCTGCCGGTGCCCCTCTCACCCGACTCGCAGCCCCCTGTTATCCCAGCCCTGGGCTCCCTGCACATAGCTCTGCCGGTGCCCCTCACTCCTGACTTGCAGCCCCCTGCTATCCCAGCTCTGCTGGTGCCCCTCTCACCCGACTCGCAGCCCCCTGTTATCCCAGCCCTGGGCTCCCTGCACACAGCTCTGCCGGTGCCCCTCACTCCCGACTTGCAGCCCCCTGCTATCCCAACTCTGCTGGTGCCCCTCACTCCTGACTCGCAGCCCCCTGCTATCCCAGCTCTGCCAGTGCCCCTCACTCCCGACTTGCAGCCCCCTGCTATCCCAGCTCTGCTGGTGCCCCTCACTGCCAACCCGCAGCCCCCTGCTATCGCAGCCCTGGGCTCCCTGCACACAGCTCTGCCAGTGCCCCTCACTCCCGACTTGCAGCCCCCTGCTATCCCAGCTGTGCCGGTGCCCCTCACTCCTGACTCGCAGCCCCCTGCTAGCCCAGCCCTGGGCTCCCCCTGAACAAAGATTGCCAATTTTGCTCCATTGGGTTGCTGCTTTGTCATTTAACCCCTGGCTGGTAGGGATGAGGAACCTGGTCCTCCATCACCTGCACTTCAGGCTAACAGACGCTGGCGCCGGGTGATAAAATTCCCCAGTTGCAATGGCAGCATTTTGTGCCCACTTGGCACTGTGCGAACGGTCTCAGGTGCCGGGTGACAGAGCAGCACCGAGCCTATTTCACCCGTCGCCGGCAGAGGTGAAGAGCCAGCGATGGCCCAGAGCGTCGCCACCTCTCCCCACCCTGCCCTGACCCCGCCTTTGGCGGAGCCAGGGATGCACCCCGGACTCCGGAGGGGTGGGGCTGGTATAGGGCTGGGGAGAGGGACCCTCAGGCTGCAGGGTCCATCCGTGCCCCGTCTCTGGCCTTGATTCAGCGGGACAGCCCTGGCAAGTGGTGCCAAGAGACACGGCTTCAGAGGCCAGCGCGTCTCCCTGCCTGAGCAAGGCCTCACCCGAGCACCCCCTTTGTTCCACGGCTCTGGGCTGGCTGGGAAGGAAGCTGCCTTTCCAGATGGTGCGGAGCTGCTTCCACCCAGGAACAGCCATTACCAGCCTACAAAGTTGCTCAGGGAGAGGGGGGTTTATCATTTATTCAGCAGCCTCAGCGCAGGCTTCTTCTGCGTCAGCATTTTGCTACCAGGGGGGTGCCTGGAGCTGGCCTCATGCTGAGACCCTGATCTCTTTTTTCGGGGGTCGGGGGGGGGAGATGTTTCAGCCTGGGTAAACTCCCCAGGAGGGGCCAGCGCGCCCCACCCACCGCAAAGCACCAGCCACCCCGCAGGGGAACATGCAAGAAAGGCTGGGAGCAAAGTGCTCCGAGGGAGCGAGGTGGTCGCACGGCATATGGTGCCGCTCGCCTGCCCGCCAAGCGCGCTGGAAAAGGCACCTTGAAAAGGGAGGTGTTAACCCTTGGGTGCCCGAGGCGCTGCTGGATCAGGGACTGCGACAGCAACGTGCCAGGAAGCCAAGCAGATTGCAGCCATCCCCGGTGGCCCCCGGCTGCAGCGGGCCAGGCAGCAGTGTGCGTGGGGTGCATGGGCAGGGCCGGTCCCGGGGCCAAGCTGTTCTCTAATAGCAGGCGCAGCTAGGCCAGGAGGGGGAAGGGGGCCCTGCCAGGCTGGGGTCGAACGTCTCCCCTGAAGGTGACAGAGCCAGGTTGTGCCGCAGTCTCAGTGGCGTCCCCGCTGTGTGGAACTGCAGTCCTGCCGCGCTGCTCAAAGGGTGTTTTCAGCACAGAGGATGTGTCACACCAATGCCGTGTCCCCTGCTGTGCCCCCCAAGGCCCTGCCTAGATGGGGCCATGCCACGTGGGACGGGCACCGGGAGGGAGTGAGGCCTGCCAGCTCCCAGGCTGCTCAGGAGCTGGGTAAGCCTTACCCCGCGGAGCTGAGCGGGGGAGGATGCCAGTGATTTCCCTACACCCCCCCTGAATTTCCCCAACACCCCTGCTAGTTTTGTGAGCTAGTTACACACCAATTTAGTGACTGTTCGGAAATCTGAATTTAAACTGAAACATTAATACACACTTTAAAAGCTTACACAGTGTATTATAAAATATGTGTAACTGAAAAAGTATAATAGATTTGAAAAGTATGAACATAGACTAGCTTCCTTGCTTCCTTATGCAGCTGTTGTTTTTTATGATGTTAGTGCATTCATTTCGGTGATGTTGGCCAACCTAATAATTTCAAATGATGATTTGTAAGCAAAGTCTAAATGAACTCTCCCTGACAGCTAGTGATGGGCTGGGGCTGCAGGGAAAGGCTTCAGGGCCAGATTATATTTACATTCACACCCAATCTACCTAGGTATCCAGCAAACAGGGCTGTGTTGTCCAAGTGATAGATTTTGCCTGGGGTTGGGTTACAAACCACTTGAATGTGGGAGGAATGGGGGATGAAATGTTCTTGTTGTATGAGTAAAGGGCAGTAGAACTGTACTTAGCCTGTGATGATTTGAAGGCATCAAGAGAGAGGGTGGGGACCTGCCCTCTCCACTGTTTAAAGACAGAGCTGATTAGGCTCCATAGAGAGTCTTTTGTTCTGTTCAGTGACCACTGCAGCTGAAATCACTGACAATCAGGTCTAAGTGCTTAGTCCTGTGGTGGGGACAGTGTTCCTGTGGGGACAGTGTTTTTGTGTAAGAGGCAGCCCAGACTGCGCTAGCAGCGAGCGAGGTTCCCCCACTGAGAGCTCAGCTGAAATCGCTGAGAGCTGGTGGAACCTCAAGAGACCAACTCGCAGAGGTCACAGTGGCAGGTGGCAGCAGAAGGTGACTGCGCAGGGCCATTGGCAACAGAGTGGTGGAGTGAACGGTGGCACAACGAACAGCCGTGGCCAGAGCGAACAGTGAGCAGCTGGAGGAACGAGGAAGGTGCCTTGTTGCCCCCCACCTGGGAGGTGTACTCACGTGAAAGCACCTCTGAACTCTGAGTCTCCACTGACCAAGGACAACACCGGTGAGTGGCGTGCGGTGGAGGGAAAAGTGAGGGGCACGTTAAATAAACATTTGTTTGTTGGACTATATTTTAGTCACTTTGCTCCAGAATGCTAGATTTGTGACTGGTAATGGAAACTTAGATAAATATGTTTCCTAGTAGGCCAAGATTTTTAAAATGCATTATTTGCCAAAGTTGTTATCTCACATTGTTGCTATCTTGAGAGGTCATTATGTTGGGGAGCTTCTGTACTAAACATTTTTATTATAATAATTAATTTTTACATAAGAATGGTCATACTGGGTCAGACCAATGGTCCATATAGCCCAGTATCCTGTCTTACAACAGTGGTCAAGGCCAGGTGCTTCAGAGGGAATGAGCAGAACAGGTAATCATCAAGTGATCATCCCCTGTTGCCCATTCCCAGCTTCTGGCAAACAGGCTAGGGACACTCAGAGCATGGTGTTGCATCCCTCCCCATCCTGGCTAAGAGCCACAGATGGACGTGTTCTCCAGGAATGTATCTAGTTCTTTTTATAATCCTGTTATAGTTTTGGTCTTCACAGCATCCCCTGGCAAAGAGTTCCCTGGGTTGACTTTATATTGTGTGAAGAAGTACTTCCTTTTGTTTTTTTAAAACCTGCTGCCTATTAATTTCATTGGGTGACTGCTAGTTCTTCTGTTATATGAAGGATTAAATAAAATTTCCTTATTTACTTTCTTCGCACTAGTCAAGATTTTGTAGACCTCTATCATATCCCCCTTAGTCATCTCTTTTCTAAGCTGAAAATTCCCAGTCATCTTAATCTCTCCTCCTGTTTCATACCCCTGATTATTTTAGTTGCCTATCTCTGTACCTTTTCCATTTCCAGTATGTCTTTTTTGGGATGGGGTGACCACATCTGCACACAGTATTCAAGGTGTGGGCGTACCATGGATTTATATAGAGGTGATGTGATATTTTCTGTCTTATTATCTATCCCTTTTCTTAATGATTCCCAACATTGTTTGCTTTTATGACTGTCACTGCACATTGAGTGGATGTTTTCAGAGAACTATCCACAATGACTCCAAGATCTCTTTCATGAGTGTTAACAGCTAATTCAGATGCCATCATTTTGTATGTATAGTTGAGATTGCTTTCCCATGTGCATTACTTTGCATTTATCAACATTGAATTTAATTTGCCATTTTGTTGCCCAGTCACCCAGTTTTGTGAGATCCCTTTGTAGCTCTTTGCAGTCTGCCTGGGACTTAACTATCTTGAATAGTTTTGTATCATCTGCAAATTTTGCCACCTCACTGTTTACCCATTTTTCCAGATGAATATGTTGAACAGTACTGGTCCCAGTACTGACCCCTCAAGGATACCACTATTTATCTCTCTCCATTCTGAAAACTGATCATTTATTCCTACCCTTTGTTTCCCATCTTTTAACCAGTTACTGATCCATGAGAGGATTGCCCTCTTATCCCATGATGGCTTACTTTTCAAAAGTTAGTTTAAATTAAATACATTTTTTTTAATTTTTTTTTTTTTTTTTAGAAATCTAGATCTGTTATGTGTTTTGGTGTAACTTGCATTTTCCATATGTTAAATTTGCATAATCCTAACAAAACATTTACTTTATTCATATCTCTTTTATATATCTCATTGGACCTGACACCCCCCTGTAAATTCGAACACCCCCCCTAATTTCAATTCCTGTGGAAACCACTGGAGGATGCTCTCCAGCCGTCCCCACACTGTGTGGCAGTCGGGCAATGGTGCTGCTGCCTCGTCGGTCTCTGAGCAGGCAGCTCCCCAGATCTCCCCTCAGCACAGGGCCTGCCCCTTTCCTATCGCCCCAGGCCGACCAGTTCTTGCTCAGGGGCAAGAGCCAGCAGAGAATCTCTCTGCGCCTTGCTCTGGACCTCGCTCCCGGGCTGAACCCTTCCTGCTTGGGGTCGTGAGCGGACGCATGGTGGGAAGGGTGGGAGGAAGCTCCCCCCGGGGCAGGTGATGCCATATCTGCCCACTAGGGCGCCCTTACCCCTTCTTCGGGGTGGCCCCTGGCGTGGCAATGCCTGGGATCAGGGCGATCCGGAGGGGGAGGGATGGGTAGATGGGTGACGGGCACCGAGCAGCTGAAAGCCCAGAACGGCCCCTCTCCTTGTCAAGGGACATCATGGGCCAAAGACTCCCTATGCCCTGGGCAGCCCCCAGCTAAATCTATGTCCCCTTCCAAGCTTACAGAGGACAGAGCCCACCGAGTCCCCCTCGGACCCCAGGCCCCTGCAGCCGGTGCAGGGGCTGCTTGCTTTCCTGCAGGAAGCCGCTTGCTGATTAATTATAGATTGAGCAAAAAGCTTTTATGCCATTAGCGTTTACTCGTGGCAATGTCGGTATTTATTTAAAAACGTTCTTACTAATGTGGTGTAAACGCGGCTAGTTTCCAGGGGAGCTTAAAGGTCTGCAGCTTCCAGCCGCGGCCCAGCCCCACAGCATGGCGGGAGGGCCTGGCGCCATCCCCTGGGCTTCCACGCAGCGAAAGGGCACCGTGCTGGTCTCCCTGGGCACAGCCAGCCTGTGGCATGGGCCCAGGGGCAGAGGCAGGGAGGCGGTGTTGGAGAGAGGAGGCCGGCCGGTGGGGTATGTTGGCTGGCAGATGGGACAGGACCTATGAGCGGGGCTGCCCCTTGCCGCTGCATGCGGGAGTGCACCTAGGAAGGTGTGTGTGTATGTGCGTGTGTGACGAAGTGGGACTGGTTTTAATGTTCCCTCTGAATACTGGGGGGGGGGGGGGGGCTCAGCTCTGGCCGACATTCTGTCTCCTGGCAACTAATGGCCCGGCCCTTCTCCCCTGCAAGGGGATGCTAAAGGTGTTGGAGACAGAGAGATCAGGTGACCTCCTGGCCCGGGGAAAGAGACACAGCCCAGAGAGGAGGGGCTGGAGGGGGGTTGGAAGCTGGCTGGAAAATGGAGGGGACCCCCGAGGAGGCTCGGGCCTCCCAGCGGGGCTGTGGCCTCCCTGGGGCCCCAGATGGACTTAACTAAGTGCGGGTCTTGTTGTCTGTACCAGCAAGATCTGTTTTGGACTGTGTTCCTGTCGTCTAAATAAACCTTCTGTTTTACTGGCAGGCTGAGAGTCACGTCTGACTGTGAAGTTGGGGTGCAGGACCCTCTGGCTTCCCCAGGACACTGCCTGGGTGGACTCGCTGTGGGAAGTGCACGGAGGGCAACATGTTGAATGCTATGTGTGAGCTTCCTGCCCTAAAGATAGTCTTCTCCAAGGGAGAGAAGGCTCCCCAGAGTCCTGCCTGGCTTTGTGGGGAGCAGTTCCAGAGTATCGCCCGGGGAGTCCGTGACAGCGTGTATCTACAAGTGTGCATGTGCACGTTGCACACAGGTGTGTATGAGTGTGCATGCATGTGCTGGTCAGTGTGTATGACTGTGCATGCTGGTGTGAGTGTGTCTGTGTGTATCTATGAGTGTGCATATGCATGCTGCACGCGGGTGTGTATGAGTGTGCATACATGTGCTGGTCAGTGTGTATGACTGAGCATGCTGGTGTGGGTGTGTCTGTGTGTAGCTATGAGTGTACATGTGCATGCAGGTCTGTGTCCGTGCATGTGTGTGTGCACACGGGTGGGTGGGTGTGTCTGAGTGTGTGAATGGCTGAGTGTGAGCATGCACATGAATACTAGGGGGGTGTGGGTGTGCGAGGATGCAGACTGACCAATGATTTCTCTCCAAGCAAGTGGAAAGGAAAAGGCCTTGCAGCTCACATGGCTGCGAGGATGCCACAGGATGCCAGGGTGCTAGTCGCAGCGGGATGCCAGGGCAGCCGTGCCGTGGGATGCCAGGGCCTGGATGCAGTGGGATGGCAGGGCAGCTGTGCCATGGGATGCCAGGGCCCTGGGCGCAGCGGGATGCCAGGGCAGCCGTGCCACAGGATGCCAGGGTGCTAGTCGCAGCGGGATGCCAGGGCAGCTGTGCCGTGGGATGCCAGGGCCCCGGAGGCAGCAGCCAGACATGGATCCTGTTCAGAATGTACGTCACTGAGCAGAATCCCCTGGGGGTTCTACACTGGGCTCCGCTCCCTCCTCCCCTCCCCTCTCCTCTCCTCTTCATCTTGCAGTGATGTCATAAGGCTGCATTTGTGACATCACAATCATTTCCGTAGCAACAGGTGGGCCTGATTAGCATGTAATTCTGAGTTTACCGCGGCATCAGGCAGGGGAAAGACAAACACGACATCCCCCCACTGTAGACTTGCCAGCTGAGGATCTCAGAGCACATGACAAGAGGAACAGGAGAGGCCCCCAGCATTGTCCTCCCATTAGGAGACAAGGACTGGCCCAGACCCCAGATCTCCCGACTCCCATGGCTCCCTGCGCCTGCTGGGAGACCACACGCGCCCCACAGCCTGGAGCAGAACCCAGGAGTCCTGACTCCCAGCCTGGCACAGGAGCAGCAAGGGCTGTACAGGAAGTAACCAGCCCGGGGCATCCCTGTCTGAGGGGCACCAAGCTCAAGCTCTGCCCCCTATGGTGCCTGCTCTTGTGGCTTCCTTAGATCCCAGCTCCTGGAGTCCCGGGATACTCGGCCAGACATTGAAAAGTCACTTTCTGGCCCGCCCAGAGGCAGCAGGTCACTGGGAAACCTGACCCAGGAAGCACAGTTAGAATTGCATTAAAAATCTCAGGACTTTAGGCCACTCTCGCGATTTTGCAGGGCCTGCAGCTGAGTGCTTGGCGTTGCCTGCGCTGGCTCTGTGCTAGCAGTGGGCTGGCCTGTGTGGACCTGATCTTTGCTGCTTTCCTCTCTGAGCTGGCCCGAAATGCCTGAGTCGGGGCCCATAAATTCCCCGCCGGCGCCCTTTCCGTTCGCATGCCACCCCGCGTCGGTGCTCGCCCTGCCGCAGAGCAAGCCCACCCGTGGGCAGCCCTGGCTGCAGCGAGCCGCCGGCTGGCGCTCCCCTCCCCAGTCGCAGCGCAGGGCAGGTGCCTCTCTGTTTCCGACAGATAAGCAGGGGCTCTCCCTCCCCGGCTGGGCAGGAAGGCACAGGGGAAAGAGGCTCCCCGCACCGTGCAGTGAAAGCACAAAGGGCAGCCGGAGGGAGACTGGCCCGTGTGCCCTGCTTGGGTGAGCCTGGGGGGCAAAAGGAGGAGAGGGGCCGTGTGATGCCAGGCCCAATGAGGAAGGGGCTAGGGCCCCCATTGGAGAAGGCTCCCCTACTTCTAGCTGCCTCAGCCCCAGTCTGCCAAGTGGCCTTTCCCAGGAGCTGAGAGGAGGAAGCATGAAACACAGACATGCTCTGTAGCAGCCAGTCCCTCCTCTGGGTTAAGACACCCGGCAGCACCCAAGGACATTCCAGGGCTGCACCAGGACGCTGTTCGGGGCAGGGCCTGTGTCTCTGTTCTGCCCAGTGCCGAGCACGCAGGCGCGGCTGGGGCACAGATCTGCCCACTAGCAGGGCCAATTTGGGGGAGGCACCCCCCGCCTCAATGTTCTGGGGATAACTGGCCTGCCCTTTCTCCTGCCTCTATCTGGGGGTAGCTGCACTGGGGGCTCAGATACAAGCAGGCCCTGACCTGCACTCCTGGCACCCAGCAATCACAGCCAGGAGTTAGGGGGGCCTCCTGGGACCCTGGCAGGAGCTCGTGGGTGCCGAACAGGAGCAGAGCCAGAGAGAAAGTGGGCAGCAGCCTCCCAGCCAGCTGAGGCGGCTCACGAGGACCTGCAGGAAAAGCCCCTGGTAGGGCGACTAGACAGCAAATGTGAAAAATCGGGACTGGGGTGGGGGGTAATAGGAGCCTATATAAGAAAAAGACCCAAAAATCGGGACTGTCCCTATAAAATTGGGACATCTGCTCACCCTCCCCGGGCCCCGCAGGAGGGCTGGGGAAGGTGCAGCTCCGACCTCATCCCGTTCTGCCGGTGGTCAGCCCAGTCACCCTGCCCACCCCACAGCCAGTGCGGGGCAGCTGGAACTGACCCCCATTAGCTCTGCCCCGGGCTCAGGGCCTTGTGCACAGGGAGGGATGCTCGGTGCCGGAGCCCCATGGAGCCGCGCCAGGCGAGGCTGGGCTCACACTGCCAGCCGGGGGAGAGGCAGAGACTGAGCCCCTGGCCAGCTCTCAGCCTGGGGCCCTGCTTGCTGGCCCCCATGGCCTGCCTCTGGGTGCCATGTGGGCAGAGCCCTGTAGCCCCTGGGTGAACCCTCTGTTATTGCCTGGGAGGAGGCCTGGCTGCAGCTCGCACACACAGAGGCTGCTCCGGAGCAGCCTCTCCCAGCCCCCTGGGGGGGAATACAGCCATTGGGGGGGCATGCCGCTGCCTGGAGGTGGCTGTGATGGGGAATGTGCTGTTGGGGGAGGAGGGAAACTCCAAAGTGAGAACAGCCCAGCTCCCCGCCCCTCCCCACTTCCTACTAGCACCCCATGACAGCCACCCCTGCACACACCCACAAACCCAGCACAACGGAGCTGCCTGACGGGCGGGGGCACGGCCTGCCCCCACTGCCCGCAGTCCCCAGTGCCATGTCAGCGGGGAGCAGACCCTACCAGGGGACGTTTGCAATAAACAAGGTGAAGCGAAACATTTGATCTCTCTGTCCATCTGCTGGGGGACTAATCTCTCCCCCTCTGCCCTGAAGCCAGGGGTCTTTATCTACTGCTCCCCCCGGCCCTAATCTTCTCCCAGTCTGTTCCAGTGAGGGGCCCGTGCCAGCATCTGGGGCTCGGCCCGGTGCTCCTGCCTCTCGTGAGCAGCAGTTGCCACGGTGCAAAGGACTGATTTAATCAGAATAAATTGGAGCCCGCGGTTGAGCAGGCGAGGCTGGGAGTAAATTAAATTCGGGAGCCAGCGGGGCTGGCCATATGGTGTGAGTCAGGAGAAACCCCATTAATTGATCGTCTCAGGCTGAACGGGGCCATCCGCCTGCCTCCCAGCCATGTTTCATATTCCTCTCGCTGGTGGGATTTAACCCTTTAGCCACTGCCAGGCTATGCCCCGGGCTCCGTTTACCAAGGGATGGAGTGGGAAGGGGCATGCCTGTCAGATGCAGGGGCCGTATTTCACCAATGCCTGCCAGGAGGGTCTGTCTCCAGGATGTAGAAAGAAATCCACACCTCCAGGAGGGAAAACAGCCTTTCCTGCCCTGGGAATAGGATGGGTTCCTTGTCCTCTGCTCCCTGGAGCTGCCATGTCCTGAGATCCCCCTGTGGCATTCAGCCTTAGTATAATCGTTAGCTATCGCTTGTCCCAGCAGAACGGAGAGCGGATGTATTTGTGCCGGGTACACAGCAACCGCGTTACTCTGAATTCCTCACCTGAGGCAAATGCCTGAGCACCGGGTGTCATCCCAGGGGCCATGGTTTCACTGGGGGGCTTTAAAGCCGGTGACATTTTGACCTTTGTCCGTGTGCACTAGGAATCATTCCCTACACGTGGGAGCCATCACAGTGAAAACGGATTGGCTCTCCGAGGGCTAGTGTGCACCAGACGTTGCTGTCACCGTGGGTCGGAGGACATGTAGCTGTGTCTCTGGTTCTTTGTTAAAGCAGAGATGACATGCCTTGTAAAGTGCCCAGCTCCCACCAAGACAGTCCCTACAGCAAAGAGCTTGAAATCTAGAGAGCCTTCCCACCAACATAGGCATCTCTGTGCACCTGCAGCTGCTGTGCTGATGTAGCAACATGTCCGCTCTGTGCATCGATTCAACACTTACTGCGGGTGCATCTACCTGGCCAAGTCCTGAGCTCCGTACTCGGCCTCAAAACAACCTAATGAGTGCATGGCTGGAGTCAGGGCTTGGGAGGGTGTCATGGAGTTTGGGGGCGACAAGCCCCTGCGCTCCTGGCTCCCTGCGACCCACCATGACTCTCAGCCAGCCAGTAAAACAGAGGTTTATTTAGATGACAGGAACACAGTCCAAAACAGGTCTTGCTGGTACAGACAACAGGACCCCCTCAGTTAGGTCCATCTTGGGGGAAGGGGGGGGCAGGGAGGCCACAGCCCTGTTGGGAGGCCAGAGCCCCATCTCGGCTCCCCTCCATTTCCCCAGCCAGCTCCAAACTGAAACTCTCTCCAGCCTCTCACTCAGCCTCCCCCCGGCTCCTCCCCCAGCCTTTGTCCAGTTTTCTGGGCAGAGGTGTCACCTGGCTCCAACCCCCCTCCTGGTTCTCATGTTTCATGCTCAGGTATCCTCCCTCAAGGCAAGTCTCCCATCCCCAATGCAGATGGTCCCAGCAAAACTCCCCTGCAACCTTCCCAGGTCAATATTCCCCACTCCCTGCTGCAACACAGGCACCCACCCAATATTCAAAGAAAACATTAAGCACATTCCCACTGCCTCACAGAGGGACGTTAGAACATCCCTCAAGAGCCGTGCAACAAGCCCAGCATTGCTGGGTGAGGGAAGGAGCTTGGAGAGCTGGGTTGGGGCCAGGCAGCGCAGGGCAATTCAACCCAGTGATCCCAGCTCCACTCCCAGGCAGTGTGTTATTTATTTCGTATTTTGGTCCCCGCGATAAAGCCCTGAGCTGTGCACAGTACCTGATTCCTCAGAAACCCACCCAAGTATCGAGGCACAGAATGCAGGCAGTTCTTCTCCGGACCAGCCTGGTGACGGCGGGTTGGAAACTGAAAGGGTTTTCCATGGAAAATTTAGTCTTTTTGTCCAACCCGCCCCCCGCCCCCAGCAAACCAAACCCACTGCGTTTTGGTTGACATTTTTTCAGTTTTCAGATGAAAAACTCAAACCTTTCGGAGGGAAGCAGAATCTGTGTGAGAAATTTTGAGTTTAGTTCCACCCCCCTGTTTTCCATCAAAAAAGAAGTTTGGATTGCATCGTTTGACTGGCCAGACTGGAGACAGATGGCTACCCCATGGAAGCTCCAGCTGCAGAGGGTACACAGGGAACTGTAGGGCTGGTTATCTCCAGTTCTGCTACAGGGTGTTCTGTCTCACCCAGGTTTCCTCAGAATGCCCTCAGGGAGGTAGGGGGGTCTGCTGTACCCAAAGGGTCAGCCATGACCGCAGGGAAGGCTGATTGGCCACATTGTGACATCACTCCTCCTGCCCCAGCCCACCCAGCATGCAGCATGGTGGGGATAATTCTAGGCGGGCTTGGGTGGAGTCAATGCTTTCTAAGTAATTCTGTCCCCAAGGCGTTTCAGGAAGAGCAGACCGTCAGCCGTGATAACACCCACTAGATGGGCAAAGGTCTCCCGAGTGGTCATCCTGCACTGAAGCCTGCGGGTAGTGTGCGGGGGGGGAGCCTGGCGCTGCAGATGTCTCGCCCTCCTGGGGACTGGAAACCCAGGGATGTTAACAAGACTCCCCAGGGATCAGAGCAAAAGTAGAGACACTTGGTTTGAAGTGTCGTGCCAAGTGCCTCCTGCATCAATGAAGAGAGATACGTGCAAAATGGCCCTATTATGATAATTGTATAAAATTATGATTGATGGAGATGGCTGCTTATTCAAGTAAATGACATGCACACATCTGAAATGCCCAGCTCCTGGCGGGGGAGCCGTGCCAGAGAGGAGAAGCCGGGGAGCCAGAGGGTAGGCACTATGGCTCTAAGGCTATTGGAGAGGGAGGATGTTGGGGAAGAGGCTGCTTCTGGTTCTGCCCCCCAATGTGCTGCAGAGGGTTCCCGGGGAAGCGATCTGCTACCCCGCAGCCCCCAACGTGAGGTGTTCTCACAAGAGCGGCTGGCATATGTGCCTGTCGGAGTGTGCATGCTGGTGGGCAGGTGGAACAGAGAATGACACAGGACTAAATTTATCCCAAGTGTGAGCCCATCACAATCAAGGAAGTAACACCAGGGAGAAATTTGGCCAGCCAATGCTGTAGGAATCAAATACGACCCCCCGAGCCTGACCCTGGCAGTTCGCTTGCTTTGGAAGCAGATATTTTTAACGTGACAAAGGCTCTGTAAAATGACTGGTGAAGGTCTCTTGAAGCGATTCGATCAGGCTGAGTCATAGTGAGGGATCTGCTTTTACCTGTCCCACAAACCCCAGCTGCCATCAGTAAGGCAGAGCTGTTCCGGGCTCCAGTTCCCTCTCACGCTGTGGGGGCTGCTGACTTCATCCCTCACCTCGGCTCAGGAGAGCTGAGCACCGCACACAGTGCTCCACCGATTGGCTGCAAACAAGGGGGGGTGGGAGGAGGCTCTTGGTGCTACTCACATTTTTTTTAGATGGAGATGAGGTTTTCAAAATGCTTGTTTTTACAAAACCTACCATTTTTGTCCCCGATAATTTGCCTTTAACCTCCCTGTGCCCTGGTTTCCCCAGCCACAAAGCTACGCGGGGCAGGGAGCACCGTTTCATGTGGGTGTGTACAGAGCCTAGCGCCACAGCGGCCCTGCTCCTGATGGGGCCCTTGGAGCCGCCCGGGCGATAGCTAACGATTATACTAAGGCTGAATGCCACAGGGGGATCTCAGGACATGGCAGCTCCAGGGAGCAGAGGCACTTGTAAGGCACTTTGAGATTCTCACTGGCAAGGTCAGTTTTGATGACTATTCTCTGCCTCCCTCCTGCCTGCATGGGACCCGTGTTTAGCATGAACAATGAAAACCTGATTAAGAGGTAAACCCATTAGAAAACTGGGTGGGTTGGTGCCCCAGCACACAGGCGCCGGAACTAGAGGAGCTGCCGCACCCCCTGGCTTGACGTGGTTTCCATCATATCCAGGATTTACAGGTTGGTTCAATGGCTCTCAGCCCCCTCACTCTATATATTTTCCAGTGCCCGTGGGGTGATGTAAGACAACCGTTCTTAAGGGCACAATGTGTCTGCGAGGGGCAGCCCCTCTGCAGCTGGGAGCCCGGCTTTCCTGCAGCCTGCACTGCTCCCCGCTTCCAGCCCCTTTGCAGGCACATGAGGGTGCGGCTCTGGGGGAGCAGCTGGCCGACCTTGTCTCAGGGCCTTGCAGTGACGTATGAGGCATGCATCCCCCTAAGGTAGCAGGGAGATGACCCGAGGCAGGTGTCCTCTGCTCACTCTCTTTGTCAGTCACGGCAGGGGATGCTGGAGCAGGGCCAAGGGAGAACAGAGATGCCCAGAGATACTCATATTAGCGCCAACCGCTCTCTATTTTCACCTGTTTCAATGGAGTTGTTTTAAAGCAACGGCCAAACACTAAGCACACATTTGAAGTGGGCAGCGAGAGCCTCTTGCCCATTCTCACTGGCCCCTCCCTCTCTCCCACCCACATAAGGATTAGGCCACTGGGTCCAATCACATCTGCCCCATCCTTTGTAGGGGTGATGCCAGCTACTTTGCCTCCCTGCACCCTGTAGCCCCTGGGCCAGTCCATGGGGCAATACTGACCCTTGTTTCAGGGACATCACAGGAAGGTACCCAGCTCAACCAAGGAAGTTCCTGTCTGAACACAACCAGTCTGGGACCCAGGAAGAGAACTGGAGCAGGAGGGGCATGCTCGTGACCTTGCCAGGAATGGCTCCGGTGTCAGACCTGAGCGGAGATTGATCCCAGCAGGTCTCTCTACACTCAGAGGAAACAAGTCCTAGGCACTCATCTAGATGCGCTGATGATGCAGCGAGAGGGGTCTGGGGCTGGTGGATTATTGGAATAGCTCCTGCAAGGGGGCTCTCCATGCAGGCAGAAAGGGGTCCCACTCTCATTATCTAAATCTGGCAGGGTTTGTAAGGCAGGAACAGGAGAGAACGGGAGTTTGCTTAACTTAGGTAATGAGGCCGGCCCAGTGACTTCAGCACCCGAAGCAGGCCAGGAGGCGGAAGTGTGTGGGACGACAAGGGGATGAATAAGAAGAGCATTCCCATGCTGAGATGTCTGTAAGGTAGCATGTAGCATGGGGACCCAACAAGGAGAAAGAAGACAGCGCAGAACAATTAGGCAATGACAAGGCAGGTGATGAAATACTTCAGGCGAGGAACTGAGGCATGAAGAACAAAGTAGAAATGACAGTGGGCATCTGCTAAAAGCCACCCTGCCTGGAGAGGAGGGGCGGGAGAACATCCTCCAACCCCTGGGAGTCCAGATTCATGGAAGAGCTTAGCTGCCTGGACATGAGTCCAGTAGCAAACACACTGATCAAAGAGCTCCCCAACTTCCAGAGAACACGCTTTGGTGAGCCAGAGTGTGGGGGGCTTCCCGCAGGGCACAACCACCCTGGACCTGCTTTTACGGAGCAGGAGGTGGTTGAGAATAACAGGGAATGTTGAATTTAGCAGCGTAAGGAATGAGATCTCAGCAGCACAGGGGCATGGGGAATTTAAAACATCTAGTGAATGCGTCTGATTAGAGGAACTGTTGAAATTCAACAGTGTAGAAGGCAACTGGGAAATTCTGAGAGACAATATATTTTAGGCACAAAAGACTGTAAGGAACAGGAACAGCAGAAGGAGCTAGAAGTGGCAGATATGGCTGGATGAGAGAGAAGAGGATAAAAAACCCGCAATCCTTTGCAATAAGTGGAAAATGTGCGGGAGATAACCCAGCAAGAATGCACAGCCAGGGACAGCTTGCAGGGGACAGGGAAGGCCAGCAGAAAAGCAGCAGGAGTGAATGCTGCCTAAGGGACAGTGATGAGTATGAAGGTATTTATTATAAATATGTCAATGGAAAGGAACCACCAGGGAGACAGTAGGTCTCTGAATGAAAAGACAAGGGGGATGGAATTAATATGCACTCCAGAAGGGCTGGGATGCCAAGCTTCTTTTCAGATCTGTTCCCACTCAGAAAATGAAACAAAAGACGTTTGGAAAAGGAGGACAGGGAGAAAACTTTATACAAATGTCTGTTGATAAAGAGCAGGTTAGGGAATACCTGGAAAAACAGAACCATGTGCAAACCAGCTGCTCTGGCCAAGATGCATGCTAGGCAATAAGGGAATTAGTGAAAAAACTTACTGTGCCAATGACAATTTTTGGAAAGACGTGGAAACCGGGGGACGTATCAGGAGATCAGAGACAAGCAAATCTCGTTTTGATCTTCAAAAACACAAAGCGGAGCGATTCTGGCAATGACAGCAATAATCTGCGATGCTAGCAACTGTTCTTTGTAGAGCAACAGAACAAATATTAATAGGGAGAAACCTCCTGTTAAACTTGGAGAGGACGATGGAACCACGAGTAACTAGCAGCATGAGCTGATAAAGGACTGAACTTGCCAGAAAAAGCTGGTTCTCTTTTTGAGGGCACACCGGAACTCCTGGATGCAGGGAACAAGGCGAATGTAATTGATACAGCGGTGCTGGGTCTGGAGCCGCTCTATGGAAGGGGATGAATACTGTACAGCGACCTGGGATGCTACTGGATGAATATCTGGGCTAGTTTAACTGGGGTGGTCAGGAGAAAGGAGCAGGAAGGGAAAAGAATGGCAAAAGATACGCCGCTTCTCAGCAAACGTTAGAATGGCTAAGAGAGGAAGCCAGGACTGGAAAAGGCCCACGAACACAGGATGTCAGAACTCTGTCTGGTCTAAACAGAACCCTGTCTCTAGAGAGGGGAGCTAGGCTGAGACACGGGGACCTGCTGGGGTGTCTGAGGAACTAGGCCTGCCCTGGGGGATGTCAGCAGTCAGGGCAGACAGACCGACATGGAGACAGTCTGTTTTAAAATCCTCTCTCTCTAAATGCTTTGTTCCTACTGTTAAATCAGCCATGCTTTGGTTTCAGCAGGCTGGCTGGTGACTGATATACCACTGGCCGCAGACTCTCCGAGTACTGAGCCTAATCAGACCTGCTGGGTAAGCGTGGGAGATATGCAGGGGGCTGTAGCCTAGGGCTGGTCTCAGAGTGGGAGAGTTTCAGTGCCCTGGGACAGGTAGAGGCACAAGGCCCAACACTTGACGTGGTGAACGCAGAGACCAGGAAGGGGCCATGCAGCTAGCCCTGTGACCGTGACTGCAGTGTCTTACCAATGCTTTCAGTGCTGGTTTAGGGTGGCAGGGGCCTGACTTCTGTTCTGTGAACTGAACTAGCCAACAGAGTGTAAACAAAGGGCATTAGTCCGGGTCCATCCCTAGTCACAGATTCACAGACTTCAAAGCCTGACAGTATCAGAGGGGTAGCCGTGTTAGTCTGGATCTGTAAAAGCAGCAAAGAATCCTGTGGCACCTTATAGACTAACAGACGTTTTGGAGCATGAGCTTTCGTGGGTGAATACCCACTTCTTCAGATGCATGTGGTGGAAATATCCAGGGGCAGGTATAAATATGCTAGCAAGCAAGCTAGAGATAACGAGGTCAGTTCAATCAGGGAGGATGAGGCCCTGTTCTAGCAGTTGAGGTGGTTTTCACTAGCATATTTATACCTGCCCCTGGATATTTCCACCACATGCATCTGAAGAAGTGGGTATTCACCCACGAAAGCTCATGCTCCAAAACGTCTGTTAGTCTATAAGGTGCCACAGGATTCTTTACTGCTTTTACAAAGCCTGACAGGACCATTGTGATCATCTAGTCTGACCTCCCGTATAGCAGAGGCCAGAGACCTACCCCACGATAATTCCTAGAGCAGAGTCCAGTCAGTGACGGGGAATCCACCCTGACCCTGGATAGGTTGTTCCAATGGTTAATTACCCTCACGGTTAAAAATGTAACCCTTATTTCCAGTCTGAATTGATCTGGCTTCAACATCCAGCCACTGGATCGCGTTAGACCTTCCTCTGCTAGACTGACGAGCCCATCATCAAATATTTGTTCCCCAAGTAGATACTTACAGATTGTGATCAAGTCACCCCTTCACCTTCTCTTTGTCATGCAAAATAGGTTGAGCTTCCTGAGTCCATTGTTCTAAGGCAGATTTTTGAACCTGTTAATCATCCTTGTGGCTCTTCTCTGACTGCTCTCCAGCTTATCAACGTCCTTCTTGAATTGTGGACCCCAGAACTGGACACAGGATTCCAGCAGGGCTTGCGTCAGTGCAAAATACAGGGGTAAAATAACCTCGCTGCTCCTACCTGAAAATCCTCTGTTTAAACATCCCAAGATCACATTAGCTGTTTTGGCCACACTGTTGATTTGAGAGCTCATGTTCAGCTGATTACCCACCATGACCCCTAAATCTTTTTCACAGTCACTGCTCATAGAGGTCCCTCCCCGCCACAGGGTGTAGGTATGGCCTAGATTCTTTGTTCCTAATGTGTACCTTTCCATTTCTCTGTATTAAACACATGCTGTTTGCTTTTTCTCAGTTTACCAAGCGATTCAAATTGCACGGCACCAGTGACCTGTCTGCTTCACTATCTACCATTCCCCAATTCTGGTGTAATTTGCAGACTTAATCAGTGGTGATTTTATGTTTTATTCAAATATTAATAGTTTGCAAATAATGGATTTTCCAGTTTTCTGGCAATTCTGAAAAAAGAATGGTTTCTGGCAACCTGAAAGAGTTTTTGTTTCAAAATTTTCAGTGAATCAAACTGTCAAAAACATTTTTGGGGGGTTGAAAGAAATGTTTCATTTTGATTCTAAGCACATTTTTTAAAATAAAATTGAAGGAAATTTAGAAATAAAACAGTTTTGAGCTGCAAAATCGAAATGTTTCAGAATTTTGTTTGTTTTTCAACTGGAACAATTTGGTGAAATCAACACAAATTTGTGAAACATTTCAGTGTTGCTAAATCTACATTTTTTATTTCAGCTGAAAAATATTACCGGGCCGTATTGATTAGTTACCGGTGGCAAAGCATGCAGGACCATCCGGAGCCTTTGGAAAGTGCTATGCCACATTACAATTCCAATATCTCTGTATTTACAGCTCTTGAATGCCATCCAGGCCACTGCTTTGCCGTATGGAACATCTGCAGCACACTGAAGAGCGAGGCAAGGTGCCCCAGAGGGTGTGCTGCACCATCTCTCCCCCTTTGGTAGTGGGTTCTGAATGCACTGTGCTGGCTTGTTCTCTGGCCATACTGGTTTCTGCTTGCCCTGCACTGGGGATGAGGCTGCTGGAGAGGAGCTTGGAGGCCTGAGCAACTCCACTGTGGCATTAGTCAGCATCTCTGTTTCTCCCACTCAGGGGAAGGGCCCTCCAACCGTGAGCACCTAGGCTGTAGGGATGCGCCCCTTGTGGGGTGGGAACAGGAGGTGGCCTCAGGGAGATGAACAGGCTGCTCTGTGCTCATGTCTGTGCCCAGCCACAGGTTCAGAAAGCTCAGCTCATCACAAAGGCCTGAAGGTGTTTTGGAGCCACTAAGCTTTTTCCTATCCAACGGGGAGACCCCACGAAAAGCTCCCCCTTCTCTAGCAGCACCTCGGCTTTGGCCATTTGGAGGGAGAATATAAGAACGGCCATACTGGGCCAGACTGATGTCCATCATTTGTTGAGCCCCTCAAAGAATTCTAATAGATCGGTGAGGCGTGATTTCCCTTTACAAAAGCCGTGTTGTCTCTTCCCCAGCATGACAAGTTCATCTCTGTTTCTAATACTTCTGTTCTTTACTCTAGTTTCAACCAGTTTTCCTGGTACTGAAGTTCGGCGTGCTGGCCTGTAATTGCCAGGATCGCCTCTGGAGGCTTTTGTGAGGGAGGGAAACCCTGGCTGAGGGAGCGTGGATAAAGTCTCTTATGGGTGGCACTGTCTTTTGCTGAGTGAGGTGGGCACTGGAATTCTGGAGGCTCCTGGTCTCATTTACTCTTAGCTCATTCCTGCTGCTCACCCTCATACCCCACCAGCATGCACACAGCTACGAGACCCAGGCTGTCCTGCTGCACTCTGCGCCTGGCACGTCTCAGACCCCTGAGCTAGCTCCAGTGCCTAGATGAGCTAAATCTGTCTAGCTTAGAGATGCTTTGGGCCTTGAGCTATCTGATGGGTGTGAACTCCAAGGAGGGGAGGGGGCTGTGTTGGGCATGATGGGGTGGCCTGAAAAAAGAGTGAAGAACTTGTCAGTGAAACGCGTGAGGCGGTGGCACCAGGGAGCGGGGGGGACCCTGCTGAAAACTAGACCAGATAAAACACTTGACAGGTTGCACCATGGACCACTCCTGCCCTAGCCCTGGGGACAGGGTGGAGGAGCTAAGAGGGCCTGTCCATCTGCACCTTCGCTGAGAACTGCAGCAAGCAGTGGAACAGCAAAACATCTGAAGAACCAAGACACAGTGGGCCAAATGCCCCTCAGTTACACCAGTGTCACCCCAAAGGAGCTGTGTGCGCAGAGGGCTCACGGCAGCTGACACTACAACAGTAACAATCACTGTGGCTTCAGAAGGAACTCAAGAGTAAGAACTTAAATGAGGAGGATTAGACAGACAGATGGATGCAGCCCAGAGGACACTTAACAAGACCCACTGTAAATAATGAAATGCCTGGGGAGAGGCTATCATTTATTATTATTATTTATTTGCATTAGTGTAGCACCAGGAACCCATGGTCATGGCCCCCAGGGTGCTATGTTCGGTGTTTGAACAGCGCAAGAAGTTGGTCCCTGCCCCTAGGAGCTGACAGTCCAAGACAAGAGACAACAGCTGAATAGAGACAGACCAGTGGGGGAACACAAGAACACAGACTCATGGGGGAACACAGCATGACAGGCCGTGGACTCCGCACACCAGCAGCCTAGCGCTTGTCAAGTTTTTCACATGCATCACAGCAGAGGAGAGATTTGAGGAGATATCTGAACATCACAATGGCCAGACTGGGTCAAGCCGAAGGTCCATCTAGCCCAATGTGCTGTCTTCCGACAGTGGCCAACGTCAGGTGCCCCAGAGGGAAGCCGGAGAAGTTAGATTTGTGGCTGTTTAGGGGTGCTCCTCCCAAGTATGCAGGGCAGTGCGGGAGAAAACAAGAAGGGGCTAGTTTGAAAACGTAACAAGTGGCCAATGTAGGCTGGTGTCATGGGCCAATCGGAGGTAGGGGGTCGATGTTTTGAAACGGAATGAGAAATGATTGGAAGGATGGGAATAGGTCATGAAGGGCCTTGACAAGAGGACCAGAAGCTTATGTTTGATATGATAGAGCAGAGGGAGCCAGTAAAGGGGTGCAAAGCAAGGGGTGACCTGGTCAAAATAGCGAGCTAGGACTATAACCTTTGCAAGCAGCTTTGTGAATGGATACAATGGGGCAAGCCTGCATTTGTCAAGGCCAGAGAGATGGACGTTTGCCATCAACAAGACGTCGGATGGTGAGAGCCTGGATGAGAATTGTAGCTGTGTGGCTGGATGGGAAAGGCCACAGTTTAGAGATGTTATGCAAGACTTAGACCCAGCCTGGATGTGAGGACTGAAAGGGGTCCCAGCTGAAGATGATGCCCAGGATTGGGTGACAGGTAGGATGGTACTGTTGTCCACAGAGATCAAGAAAAGAGATAGAGGGGAAGACATGGACGAAGGGGTGACTGTTTTAGCCATGTTGAACGTGAGCTGATGCTAGACATCCATGAGGCACTATCAGAGAGACAGGATGAGATTCTAGTTGGGATGGAAGGAGACGGGCCTGGAGTAGAGAGGAATAGCTGTGTCAGCAAAGGGGTGGAGGTTGAGTTTGTGTTTGCAGATGAGATTATCCAGAGATAAGGTGCAGAGGGAGAAGGGAAGAGGACTAAGGACATAGCTCTGTGGAAAGTTGGAAGGGGGATGAGATGGTTCTTCTGAAGGACACACTGCAGGAGCGATTACAGAGGCAGGCCAAGAACCAGGTGAGGACAGAGTCATGCAAGCCAAAGGAGGACAGGATTTCAAGAAGTGGTGCCTGGTTAACTGTGTTGAAAGCCACTGACAGGTGAAGGAGGATGAGTATGTGTCACGGAGTGTGAGGGAGACTAGGCCCAGCACCCCGGCTTCCTGTGATTCTCTCAGCCAGCCAGTAAACCAGAGATTTATTTAGACGACAGGAACACAGGCCAGAACAGGTCTCGCCGGTACAGACAACAGGACCCCCTCTAGTTAGGTCGATTTGGGGCCCCAGGGAGCCCACGGTCCCGCTGGGAAGCCCAAGCCCTGTCGGGGCACCCCTCTCAATTTCCCAGCCAGCTCCAAAACTGAAAACTACCCCCAGTCTCTCACTCAGCCTCTCCCCGGTTCCTCCCCCAGCCTTTGTCCTTTTTCCAGTTTCCCCAAGGAAGAGGTGTTACCTGGCCTCCAATGTCCCTCCTGGGTTCTCACGTTACATGCTCAGGTACTCTCCCTTCCCCAAGGCAGGTCGTCCCAGCACAACTCCCTTGCAACCTTCCCAGGTCAATACTCCCCACTCAGCATTCACATAACACAGCACGAACGTTCCCACCTCGTCACAGTATAGAGCACTGGTTCTGAGCTTTGGCTATGAAGAGGTCCTTAGAGACTCTGGCAAGAGCAGTTTCAGTGGCGTGTCGGGGTGGAAGCTGGATTGGAGAGGGGCTAGGATGGAGTTGGAGGAGAGGAACTCCAAACAGCAATTGTGAACAGCGCGTTCAATGAGCATAGAGATAAAAGGAAGATGGGGTGGCAGCTGGAGAGGCCAATGGAGTCGTCCCCGGCGATAACGGCTCAGGAGCTCAGCGGTGGGATTTCACTCTGATTCACAATTCAGCTCGTCAGGGTCTCTTGCCCTGCAAGGCCTCAACTCAGAGTTTGCCTTGCCCAGCAGGAAACATCCTCTGCCGAGTCGGGCCCTGCTTGCTAACCTTACGGCGAAGCATTCACTCCTGCACATCACAGAAAGCCTGATGAAAAGGCTGGATTTGTCCTGCTGGGTCAAGTCCTGAGTGTCCTGCCCCCATGGCAGCCACAGCTCAATGCCTTAGGAGAGCAAACCCAGCCCTATGCACAGTGCACCCCTCATTAAGAGCACTCCCACGGAAACGGGGCCCAGGCTCTGCCACCAGCACGGTGCTGGGCACTGTGGGTAAAATGACTAAGTGCACCTAGTGACTTAGGAGACACAGCTCCATTTCCAAAAGTGTCTTAGACGGGGTCAGAGGCCTACATATGTTACCCTACAGACATACAGCACAGCCGTGGAGGTGGAAGTGGGGTGCCCAGCCAGGACGCTGGGCTGCCCCAGACAGTCCGATCCCCTGGATAGATGGGACATAAGCAAACAGCATTCCGCAGTTTGGCCCTTCTTCTCTGCCTTCTCTAACCTCTTCCCACTGACCCCTCCGAGCCCTTCTCCACAGCCCTCCCTGCTCCCTCCTACCATTTCATTGGCTATTTCCTTTTGACGCCTGGGCCCTATCTAGCTCTCGGAGCATACAGCGCCTAGCGCAGTGGAGCCTCAATCCTGATCGGGGCCTCTGGGTACTGCTGTGGCGGAAACGATACACCATGACAGCGGCAAAGCGTAGTCAATGAGCTCTTCTGCCGGGACCCCGCTGCAGGGGCAGAACTCCTTCAGTCCTACCAGCCAGCCACATATGGAGCACTCGAGACTTGATGTCACACACCTCGACCTTCTCCCAGGATGCCTTTGCTGAGTTCCTAGCAATTGCTCTGGATTTATGAGATCCGGGTCAGGGTCTTTGGTTCAGAGGTGCGGGATGCGTTTGCACCAAGAGTAAAAGAGATTTTGGCAGATGGACGAGTGCTCACTAGTTCTCTCGAGACATCCCCTCTCATACCGTTTGCCATTTTCAACTCCTGCCCCAGGGCTCGGAGACAATACGAGCCAAACCTCACGTGTCCGGGCGCAAGCTGACCCCTCCTCAAAGAGCTAAGGGGAGAATCTCCATCCCATGGGCAGCGCTGCATAACTGGCAGGTGCATAACGGGTGCTTATCACTTTTCTTTGAAGCGACAATTATTGGCCACTGCCAACGGCCGGCCTGAGGGCACAAAGGTCTTTTCCAGCAGAACTCGTCCAATGTTCCGAGAGGACCTTCGAGGGCTGGGCTGGTGAAGCAATTGTGAGCCACCCAAACCCTTACATAGGACGTCCCTCCTCCACTTTCCCCTTCCCAATTTGCCAAGGTCCTTCTAAACCTGAGGCAGAGGGGGATGCTGGGTAAGGGGGTGTGTCTTGGGGAGTTCCTGTTGAAATGCATCAAGACAGAGGCTTGTTTGTGCAAATAGCCTGGGATCAGGCTATGATTCCTGGATCATTTCTCTCCTTGCGGAAGTTGGGGGACAAGAGCGAACTCTGTGACATCTCGGGGATGCAGCAGGTTCCTGTGGCCCCTATGTCGAGGGGAAGGACTGAGAGGCAGCAGGGAGAGGATGTGAAGCAGGACCTGGCGACGAAAGGGGGGCCCCACCGATACCCCCACTCAGGAGGCTCAGATGTGTGAAACAAATCCCAACCCCTCTGTTATGAATTTTTTTTGTTGGCATGTGCAGGAGGAAGTGATGGACTGGTTCTTTCTGGAGAGTGGCTGCCAACCCCAAGCAGCCCCCTGCGGCCCCCCAGCCCCTTTACCAGCGTTTGTTCCTAGCAGAAGGGCTGTTTGTGTGCTGTTTGGGCTCCTTTTCTTTGTTTTAAGTGTGGCTACAATCAGCTGCTGAGAGGCTCACTGCTCCGGTTCGTTCCCTGCCAATTTCACTGAGAGCTGGCACCACAGGCGGCTCCGGAGGCAACGAAGAGAGGCTGGAGAGGATAGATCATGGAGGGGAAAAAATGGACACATGCCATCGACGGAGCGGCGAGGCTGCCAGAATGCCAGCAGGCAGCATGGGGCCAAAAAAAAAAACCACCCCACACAGAGCAGAAAAGAAGCTGGCAGCCCATCTCGAAGCAGGCGGTGGCTGAGTTGGGAGAGGTGCCATGGAGGACGGGCTGCAGCGAGCAGGCAATGCGGGAAAGAGAGAGAGAAAAACAGACAGACAAATTGGCAGAGGCAGCACAGGTAGCAGACGGCGAATCGGGAGAGGAAACAGGTATGTCTTCATTTTAAAGCGACGAAATCTGCGGGTGTGTCGGTGTGTGCTACATGAATATTTGTGTGTGGGCACACGGGTTGGTGTGTGTAGTGTGTCTCTGAGCATGCAATGGTATGTTAGCCTGCGTCCGTGTGTGGGGGCATGTCGGGGTGTGCGCTCACACAGCTGTGTGTCTCCTCTCACTAGATTGGGCTCTAGCCTCGTGGTGCCCCTCACCCCACGCTGGCATTTCCTGCCCTGCTCTGGCTTTGGAAAGCTTTGATGAAGCCTGGGTAGGGGGGATGAGCCCTTGGAGAACTCTCCGGTGTGGGGCCTGCTCCTGTGGCAGGGGTTTCGCGGTGAGATGCATTTCACAGCCACTTTGTGCTGAGTGGGCGTGGGTCTGTCTGAGGGGCTTGCAAGGCAGGTGCCTGACTCCAGAGGCCAGCCCGGTACTGGGGGGCCGAGGCGTTTGGGTTGGGATGGGGCTCTCACCCGGCTTTGCAGGTGTGTGTGTGGGGGGGGTTACAGATACAGTAGTGCCCCTGTTCATGTTAAGGAGAGCTGATCCATAGCAGCACAACACGCTGGCCTGGACGTGCCAGCCCAGCTCACCACCGCACGAACTGCTCCAACTCGGGTTTTTGTGCAGCTTGGAAACACTCCCAGGTTTTCTGGGGGAGAACAGTTTCTTTTTTCTTGCCTTGGTGCACGACGGCTCTAACTGGCTGGGCAGGCAGAGTGAGGGGGCGCTAGGGGGCTAGAGGAAAACTGCCCCCGCTCGGTTATGAGACCTTCCCTGCATTTGTAAAATCAGAACCGCAGCCAACGAGGAGGGCATGGAAACAGGACTCTGTCAATAAATTCCTTGAACCTATTGAATGGAGGTCGGCTTTAGACACGGTGTGAGGCTGAGGCAAGAGCCAGGTGCCAAATCCCGCACAATGCACGCTGGGTGTAGGGAGTCACACGGCCCCCAGCCTGGCCTGGGTTTGCTGTAGTGATCCCGCTCCACCGGAAGAACTGGCGGGAGACTGGGCTCTGTGCTGTTCACAAGCGGGGAGTCGGGCAGAAGGGAAACCCATTCGGCCATCTGAGCACTTGGGTTTTCAGATGATAGGGGAAAACTGGAGCTGAATTTCAGGGAAATCTGTTATACGATGGGAGGCTCTGAGCCAAGTTCTGTGGCTAGCAGTGCCCGTGTACATCCAGAGTCACAGCACCGGAGCTACTCCAGATTCACACCAGTCCATCCAAACTGCTCCTTTGAGGCTTTGACCCAGCGACCGCAGATGACTTCTCTGGCCAAAGATGCATTTCTGGTGTTGCTGAGCAGGGGCTAAAACCACTCCCGGGGGGTTGCTGATTTGATATGTTTTTTGTCAAGGAAATTGGGCCATGTGCCAGGTGATTCATTTTGGCCAAGTCTCTGGCTCTGCTCTGGCCGAGCGGACTCGCGGGAAGCAGAGAAGGGATTACAGAGGCATTGGCGACAACTAACCAGGGTGTCAAATAAATGTTCTGCCCCCCACTGAACATACCAGGGGTGGGTTTCTTTCTCGACACGGAATCTGAGTGGGGGGCGGGGGCAACCAGTTGTCCAGGCAGCTGCCATTGTTCTCAGGGGGAAGGAGAGTCCCGGGGTCCTTAGTGGTGCACACTGTTTAGTGGGTTTACAGCAGTGCTGAGGTTCTCCTTCAGTACCGCATTGTGGGCCAGTAACGAACCAAAGGCTGCTATAGAGTCAATGGCCGATACAGAAATAGCCCTTTGTCCAAAGCCCAGTCACAGCAACGGAAAAGCCTTGGTTTGACTTACAGGGACTTGGAATCAGGTCCTGTAAGAATAAGCTTCAAGGGCAACGAACGGGAGAACCGAGTAACAAAACCAGACTGGCTCACCGAGATTTCAATGACTCTGTTCTTGCCGGTGCTGCCGCAAACGCCTGTCTGGTGTAGCACGCCTGGAGAGCTGCTGGGAGAACAGTGATTGTGTGCCGCCGCGATGCGCACGGCCCACACTTTGGTCTTTCTTTGTGCCTAAGGATTCATTCACTTTTCCTACACGACCAGTCTCCTAGAGCCAACTGTCTTCGGGCTCCACCCCCACCAGCCAGAATGGTCCAGGGCCAGCCGGGCATTCGGAGCTTTGCAGAGAGACCAGTTCGAAACACGGGTCCAGAGCCAGGATGCCAAGTGCTTATTCTGAGGGAAGAGAGATGCAGCCCCAGGGGGCGTCCCCAGCTCTGTGGGGAAGGGAGAGGGACACGCTGCTAAGGCCCAGCGAGCATCGATGCATCATACAAATCTATTCCTCTTATTTAATCCTAGGGTTGTGGTAGCATCTAAGGCCCAGCTCCTCAGACTCCCATTGCTGTCAAGCAGCAGGGTGGGTCCCATTGATTTCAATGGGTGGTTGGTGCCTAAACATGGTGGAGGATCTGGCTTAAATGCCCCCGTCAGAGTGAGGCCCCATTGTGCCGGGCGCTGTATGCATGCAGAGAGACAGAGCCGACGAGCACTCTCGCTAATACAAGGACAAGACGCCACAAGAAGCGAGACACAGGAAGAGAGACGTGAGGGCCAACAGAGGACTATTTAAAAGCCCACCTGGGTAGGCAGACAAGTGTAGCTACTAGAAGCGACCCTTCCTGTTGCAGGCTTATGTCTGGTGGGAGAAAGCTGTGTGGCAGCCACTGCCCTTCCCGTGCAGCCCAGGGCAGAGTTCAGCAGTCAGGCATGGGAGAGCTGCAGAGGGAGGCAGAGGAGCAGATAGAGGTTCCCTGGGGTGTTCACGCGTGCCCAGGGGCTCTCCCAGCGATGCTGGAGGGAGACAGGCACATCGGCGTCCCCCACACTCAGCAGGGACAGAGCCTTCTAGTGCTCAGGGCCAGAGGCTATACAACTCCCACCACTCAGCCACTGGGGCATCCCAGCGCAAAGAGCCAGGGAACCATGCTCCAGCCTGCACCTTGATCTGGGCAGGAGCCACTTACAGAGCGCGCCAGGCACGCTGCGAAGCAGGAATGCGTCCCCTACCCCTTCTCTGCCCTACCCGTTCCCCGGATTGAGTCTCTGGCGAGGGCCAGGCCCATCAGAATCTGTCCCCCTGGCGTCTCTGCTGGACGTCCAACATCCTGCTCAGGGGCCTTGCTGAACTGGTCAGCCCCATGGCCAGCCAGGATCCCATTATGCCCCCCCACACACTTTCCTTGGCCTCTCCTCACCTGCCCCCAACACTGCTGGTCCCCCAGGATTCCCATAAGTCCCACCCAGGGCAGGGCCTGACCCCCACATGCACACACAGCTGGTGTCTCTCCAGTGCCCCCCTTCAGGCATTTCCTAGGTGAGCACAGAGCACCTCAGAGCCGGCTGATGGTCTGACAGGGACCCCTGCCCTGGACCAACTCCCCTGGAGCTGGCTGAGAAAAGTCTTCACCCAAGCTGGGAGCGCCTACGAAACCTCAAACATGGAGAGCTGCCACCTCTCCCTCCTGCCCTCTTCTCGCGCCCCCCGCGCTGGACTAATGACCTGATCCCCTGGGGGAGGCCGCACCCCCCATGATCTGAGCCCCACTGCAGAGGTGTCAGGCAGTGGTTGGCCTCATGCAAATATTGCATGGGTGGCTTCCAGAGTCATCCATTTTTCAGGGACAACCACACCAAGCTGCAGCTCCTTTCTGCAGATCTCCATGGGAAGTACCTGGGCAAGCAGAGCCCCACTAGGTAAAAGGGAATGGAAGGGGATCCCGGCAGCAGCGCTGAGGGTGCCCCAGGGTCTTTCCCCCTTCCCTCTCCACCTCCTCCTCCTCCTCCTGTCTTCTTTTTTCTTCCATATTTCACAGTTCCTGCTTCCTGCACAAAGCGGGAGGTCTCCAGAGACTCCAGCCAGATGTTCTCTGCAGCACACCACATTGTTCTGATAATAAAATATTCAGAGCGTCTCTCTGCCTTTTGACATAAAAGCCTTCTGCAGCTTCCCACCTCGTGGAACCCAGCCCCATGGGCACCGCATTCTCACAAAGCCACCAGCCCCACGGTGCGAACCGGCTCCTGAACCAGCAGGGAGCGGTTGCCTTTCTCCTGGGCTGCTGCTGCCCTTCGCCAATGCTCCTGCCCTCTGTGCTGTGGCACTGATGCTCATCCCCGTCCTGGCAAGGGTGGTCAGCTGTCTGACAGCCCTCCTCTTCCTTTTCTGCCACCTGAGGGAGCGTTCAAACCAACACACCAGATATCCAATGGCTGCCTTAGCAGAGACAGGCCAGAGGGAAAGTGGCTGCTCAGTGAGTGGGGCAGGGAATGTCTGTGCCAGCCTGCCAGTCAGCTCGCCAAGGCTGGCAATACATAGTACCTGCCTCATTGCCATGGACACGCTGTAGTTATGCAGGATTTGCCAGGTGTCACCTCACCATTGGTCTATCTAGTCTGTTTCTGTCTCCGGCAGCGGCAGCATCTGTACCGAATGCTTCGGAGGCAGGGAGATGCATGGGAACAGTGCTTAGCAGTGGGGGCCACAGAATGAATGTAGCTGGTGCTCAGTGTGTATACTACATGGTGCGGTTCCTGCAGCAGTGCCCCATCGCTCCAGCCACTGCTGTCGCAAGCATCTGATGCGCCTACAAGATCTGGCAGGAGCAAAGTTTCACAGCTGGAAGCTGGGTTTCGAGAGAGGACACCTATTTCTGTCTGCATCTAATGTTTGGACCAAAAATACAAGACCATCTGAAACCAAACTGGAATATCGACTTCTGCAAGTAACCCTGGCACCTGGGCAAGGTCTGACTATCAGATCTAGGCTGTGTTACATAGCTTCCCGTCTGCTCAAGAGCTGCAGCTTTTTCTCTGCAACCTGGGGATACTACAACATCTGTCTGTGGACACTGACCATCCAAATTGAGCAGGAAGGAGGGCTGGGAAGCTCTGTCCTCCTCCCACGAGCTGGTCGAGCAAATGTCAGAGCTACCTCCATCAGCACCTCCACTTGCAGGGTAACCAAGACCTTGGGCTCAACTTTCAAAGCCCCCGAAAGACAGTTTCCATTTCTGATGCTTTCATCAGGGGAAGTCAGCATGGCTGCAAAATGGCCATTAGGCAACAGCCTCCAGCAGCCGTAACGCAGCACCCAACCAAACAGGCTTTCACCCGATCAGCAGGGAGCCGGTCAGAACCACCCATTGGGTCAGACAAAACGGTAGCCAGAACTAGGGTGGCAAGGGAGATCGTTCTTTGAGACCCATCTCTTCTGCTGGAGGAGAGCAACGGCTTGGATCACCACATGGTCGGAACCTGCTGCACTTTACTGGCCTGAGCTGATTGTAGGGTTATTGGAGAAAAGTTCTCCTAAAGTTAACTTTTTTTGGTTATTTTTGTAGTACAGTGGTGCCCTGAGATTGGCATCCCAATGCACTAGGCACTGTACAAACACCTAGAGGGAGTCTTATTATCTAAATAGACAAAACGGAACAAAGAGTGGGAGGGGAGACTGAGGCACGGGGAGAGCCACTCTCCTCTCCATTAGATTCTTCATGGGATTGGTATCAGGAGTCTTCATGGACCTGGATTACAAACTATTTCTGATCCTTGCCAGAACAGGTGGCGTCTGACTGATTAGCACAGGGAGATGGTGTATTCCCACCACAGGGGGTTAGTTTCCTGCAGTTCCTGTTATTTGAAAGCCACGCCTGGTGATTGTCACACCTGGACTGTCAAGGCCTTCTCTGGTGCCTGGGTTTACCTGTGGCTGAAGGCTAGATGGCCACACAGCTCTACAATGCTCCATGCGCTCGCCTGCCTCCCCATTCCTTGGCCTGTACTTCCCCAGCCTTTGCAGGAAGCTGTCCCAGTCTTACCAGGCTAAGATCTCAGTGACACCAGTGCCCATGTCCTCGCCAGCTGTGTGCACCTGAGCCTGGTATCTACAAAGGCTGGGCATGCCCTCTCCACCAGCTCCCAACCCCCAGAACCGCCCGCAGGCTCAGAAGTGCTACGGTGGGTCAGCTCACACAGAACACGATGGTCAGCGGCACACTGGGCCCCAGCGCAGCAGTGTCTCATTAAGTAGAGAAAGGCCGGCCAAGGTGCGAGGCACGAAACACCAGTGATTCGTAATCCCTTTGTCCCTCACTGCCCCACAGCTCTGACCTGTGCGAGGGATTCCCCTTCTCGTCCGCTCCCAACATCGCCCGCTACTTTCCCCCACTTCCACTGGGCCTTTCCTGGCTCCCGGCAGTTCCCTGCCTGACCTCACTCAGTTCCCTCGCCTGCACTGCAGACCAAACCCTACAGTCCTTACTGAGCAAGGGGCATCCCAGGACAGCGGGAGAACCACAGAGCAGTGGCTGGGAACCAGAAGTACTTTCCCCGAAGTTCACTGTGGTGCCTTTCTCCTCACACTGCAGCTATTTCCTGCCTTTGCTTTGACCCACCTGAACACAGAGAGTTTGAAACTGGGCTGCGAGTGTCAGCGTCTGGCCGCTGTATCCGCTTCCCGGACAATGCAGGACAATGCAGCTATAGCGAGTCCATGCAACGATTCAGGGAAATGTGGATAGTTCCAGGTGAGGGTCCCAGAATCCTCCTCGGTGCCTGCGGGGAAGGCAACTCCCCTGAGCGTCACCAGCTTCTTCTACAGAAGTGACAACAGCCCCCTTGTATTTCTACCCAGTCGTGCATCTTATTTTTTTAACACAAACCCATGTGGTTTGGCTGGATGAGTGTGTCCGTACCCACCCGGGCTGGCACACTGCCCTCTGCTCATCCCACCAGACTCCCTCCAAAGCACACGGGCCCAGGTATTACACCGTGGTGTTTGTCACACTGGCAAAAGGGCCAGGCTGGGACCTGGAAGAGTCCTGTCCTCCAGGAGTAGCCCCCCACAGTCAGCGGGGACACCTGGATAGTTCAGGCTAGGCGAGCGAAGTCTGGCTCTAACACAGCCCAGGCTGCTAGACAGAGCCTAGCGGTGTCTGCGTGACAGACAGGCTGGATGAAGACCCCCGGAGGGACCCTGGCTGCTGGCCGAGGGAATGTTTCTGTAGAACTTTACATTTGATGGCCCAGGTTTTCAGAGGTGAGACCTTCCAGGGCCCTGCTTTGGGAGGGTGAGGGCTCAGCCCTGGCTGTATATCAGACCCCTCCACTCACCAGTGCCCTGGCGCCTCCTCCTGGTCACTCTGGGGATTAGCTCTTGAGGCTGACATCCCCATCCGCAGTTTGCACGCCATCGCTCCGTCCCTCTCTTTGGTCTGCAGCCCCCTCTCGCCCCAGGGACCGCAGCGTCCTCCTTGTGACTCTGCCCCTAGGTCTGGCCACTCAGCATCCCCCCCTTCGGGGGTACTGGCCTTCCCAGTCTCAGTCGCTCCCACAGTTCACTGCCCTGCTGGTGCTACTTCCCCAGCGACGGGTCGGGGAACCCAGGCCTGCCCTCTACTCCGGGTTCCAGTGCTGGGACCCTCAACCCAGCAGCCCTCACTGCTCCTTCCCTGGACTGCTGCCTACTCTCGTGGTTCCTGCTTTCTCTGGGAGTAGCAGCTCCTACTCCCCCTTCCCGGGGCATGGCTGCCTGTCAGGGCCGGCTCCAGGCCCCAGTGCGCCAAGCATGTGCTTGGGGCGGCATGCCATGGGGGGTGCTCTGCTGGCTGCCGGGAGGGCGGCAGGAGGCTCCGGTGGACCTCCCGCAGGCATGCCTGCAGAGGGTGCGCTGGTCCCGCGGCTCTGGTGGAGCATCCGCAGGCAAGCCTGCGGGAGGTCCACCGGAGCTGCGGGACCAGCGAGTGGCAGAACGCCCCCCGTGGCATGCTGCCCTGCTTGGGGCGGCGAAATGGCTACAGCCGGCCCCGCTGCCCGTTCCCACTGCAGCAGCCCTGTCGGTTGTGGCTGGTGGCCCCACCTGTTCCTGCCCAGCTGAACCTGCTTGCAGTCAATTCCCTGTTCCCTGACTCTCCCTCCAGGTGCAGCCTGTGGTGTTCATGGGCCTCGCTAGCCACCTTAACCCCTTCCAGTCCTGGGTGGGGTAGACACCCCAGCGCAGTCTAAGTTGGGCACCTCAAAAATGTAGCCCCCAAAATCACAAGTTGCTTTTGAGCTTCGTGGCTTTTCTGTGGCCCAGGGCGGCAGACAGAGAGGATCTGCAGTGCCGGTTCCATGGGCCCCTTGTGCTAGGGACGAGGGGTTAGTGGCCGGCCTGCTCTGTGCTAGTGACTCTCCCGCTCTCCTTGCTCAGAGATAATTAACTTCAATTCAGAAGGCACTAATCAGCCCCTGATCAGGTGACAACAGCACCAGGGCTCAGCTCTGTAGCTCTCCCTCATACCTGTCACCACAGAGAGATGGCTGTTAATGGCCCTGTAATTGCTGCGCCAATCTCCCAGCCTTATAGGCCAGGAATAATAATTAGATCAGGGGAAGGAAAGGACTTGGGGGCAGCGAGGGAGCCTGGCATGGCAGAGGCTGTGGGGAGCTGGACTGCCCCTGTGCCCAGCTGATCCAGAGCTCCTCACCCACTAGAGCTCCACCCTGCCCACAATGAGCCCTGAGGTGTTGAGCACCCTTCTCTCCCACTGCAGCTAACCACAGCCGAGGGCACTCAGCACATCACAGGACCAGGCCCAGCACCAGGACGTGCCCCCAGAAGAGCATCGGGAAAGGAAGGAGCCCCCAACTTGGGGGCTGATGGGACAGCGCTGCAGTGCTTTGGCAGGTGCGGAGAGTGAAACCTAAATGGGGGCTAGATACTATGGTGATGGGCACATTAAAGACAGCTGCAATGACATTGATTAGCTAGACAATGACCAGGCACTAATTCTGCTGCAGCCACTGCAGCACCATGCAGGGCAGCTTCGTTAATGACCCCTTTGAGACAAGACCCTTGGTCTCCCTAGGCTCTTCATTCCAGCCCAGCTATGGCCTCCCCATCCCCGTGACCCCTGCTCCCCACCCCACCCCCAAGGAAGTCAGCCCCCATCGCTGGTGCTCCTCCTCCCACCACAGAGGTAGGGCAGTGGACAGGATCCTCTGCCAATCCCAGCGGGCACGAGGCAGCTCTGGGGTGGAGCCCCCCAGGAACACTGTGCTTGGTTCTGGACACTTGCTTTCCCCTGGAAAGATCCTGGCATCCAGGAGGGGGTTCAGAGAGGACAAGGAGAAGGACCCCAAGGCTGGAGGGCTGGCTGAAGAGTGAGCTCCGGCTCCGTCCCTGGCTGCTGCGTGATGGCCGAGTGAGCAATGGGATCAGAGTCTGCACAGAGATGCATCACCAGCCCAACCCAATGGGCTGGTGGGTGCCCAGGAATCACGGGATGAAACTGGGAGCGAAAATCGGGGCTGACTGTCAGCAAAATCCACCTGGCAAATCTCCCAGCCCATGGGGGCAGCCAGCTCTCACGTGACACAGTTAAATCAGAAGCACCAGCGAATGGGCAATAGGGAGCAAACCTGCCCAGGCAGGTCCACCTGGCCTTAGACTTGCTGCTGGGTGAAAGCCTTTGGATCAATGGTTTATTCACCCAGAAATGCCATTTTGAATCAACCAAAATGATCTGTGAAGTCGACATAAAATTGCTGAATAGTTTCAGCCAAAACCCCTGTTTTTTTCAGGCCAGATTGACAAGAGGAGTCAATAAAACCAGGGGCGAGGAGGAGGCTTCTTGCTCCTCTGACAATACCCAGTTTTTGTTTGTTTTGGGTTGATCTGAAGCTATTTTTCCCCAGTGTTTTGGTTTGGCCAGTGAACCAAAATATCTATTATTCACACAGCTCTGCATAGATGCAGATCCCCTAATCCTGGGGGTCTTTGCCATACCCCTGATTTGGAACTCCCCAGCCCTGGGCTTAACGCTGGGTTCCTCCTCTGATCCCCGTGGAGTTACTCCAGATTTACACCTGTGTCAGATCAGGATCAGGCCCCAGGACTCTCCTCAAAATCTAAAATCCCGTCTTTTTTGCAATGCTCCTGAATTCCCCACAGACTCTCCCCATGCTGTGGAGACTGTGCTGCTGTCCGGCCACAGGACTAACTGACTGGCTGGCTTGCTAGGAACACTGGGGTAGCTAGAGCCAGACAGAGCTACAGCTGACAGCAGAGTGCTCTGCTCTGAGCCACATCGGCAACAAGGCCCAGGCATCCGTCTGCCTGACAGTCCTCAGCGTCGCGGTGTGGACACAGACCCCAGCTGGCGGGGCAGCACGTGGGCCGTAGCCTGTGAAGCAGAGAGACTGGGTCACGCTCTCACAGAGGCAGAGCCGGATGCCACAGTCCTTACAGGACAATCCAGCTCTCCTGCTTCCCAGGCTGCTGTTATAGCCACTAGACCGTTCCGTTCTGCAAGCTCCAGCCAAGCCACGATGGGACAGGGCGCAGTTCAGGATGATCGGGTCTCCAGTGAAGGGGTGCACGGTCCCCTCAGGACAAGAGATGGGTTTCATCACCCGGGGAGAGGGCAGGACAGAAGGGAAGGTGGCTTCCCCTGCCCCTGGACTGGGCCCCTGCTAGTTCTGGTTCTTTGTGACCCACCGTTTCTCTCCAGTCCCACTTGTCCCACCCCCTGCTTCAGGTTCCATAGCTCCCAGCCCCCACCTGCCCCATTCCATGTAACCCAGCCCCGTCCAGCCGCAGTTCAGAGCCACAGCCCCCTCCTGCGGGGGACTGTCCTGAGCGCCCTGGTTCTTCCCCTTGCAGAGAACTCAGGTTTCATTCTCCACATTGAGGTCTGTAAAACAGCGCTGGCTCCCATCAGATTGCTAAACCCACCTCCCCCCACCAAGTGGGCCACAGGGGCTGGGATCCACCCCCATGGCTGAGTCCCGGAAGAGGCCGGTGCAGGGCTCCGCTGGGGAGAGAAGCTCTGCAGGACAGCGGCTGCGTGGAATCCCACCCTGTAAATCGATAAATAACCGTGCTTGGCTGGGGCTGCGGGGGATTGCGAGGAGATGCGGAACGGCCAGCTAATCAAAACATATGCCACAGAGCGGAGATTTTTTTTTTCAATCCACTTGGTAGTGTGAAAAGGAAATTAGATGCCAGCAGGTCTGCAAAACAGCACACACCAAAACCTGCCTTAGTGCTGCTGGCAAGGAAGGAAGTCAAGGGCTCATTTAACTTCAGCCGCCTCTTCTTGCTCTGTTCAGGCAGTTGCTGTCATAGGCTTTCCTCCCACCCCAGGCCTACGCCAAGATCAAGAGCAGCTAGGCCCCAAATCTGGTCCAGGCCAAACACCAGGGAGATAGTCACTTCACACCAGCCTGTCTTCTGGCCTGCTCCCCCAGCCTCGCCTCAGATAGCATCCGGGTCAAACCGCGCCGCCTCTCCTTGCATTGCTGTCCTGGGCTCTACCAAGAGCAGAGGAGCAACCCAGTGCATAGAGAAAATACCTGCAGCTTCCAGCTTTGAAGAGGTATGCAAATGAGAGGCAGCCCCATGGGGACCATGCCTGTGCATCTCACTCATTTCCTCTTGCATACCCCAGACTAGGGGGCAGGGGGATGGAGTAGAGGAGGGGGGTTTATGTCCCAGGCATGGGATTTGCCTCTAAAGACTGCAGCCCCATGGAGCTGCCGCCCCCAGTGCCCTCCCCGAGTTGCTCGTGGAGTGATAAGCTATGCATGTAGTGTAGAAATAAAACATGTTCTGCAGAACAAATGATGTTAATTTGCTGAGAGGCTCTGAAGCTGAGTATTAGCGAAATGCCTTGAGGGAGAGAGCAGCAGCTGTGCTGGAATTCATGGCAGCATGCCGAATTAGCACTGCCATGCATCATAGTCAGAGGGGAAAAAATTACCAGCAAGAGGGGGAAATGAACCACCGCCACCAACCCTGACAGTCGGGCAGGGCCAGGCAGAGCAGGAGGAGACTGCCCTTCTGGGGCTGGATCCTGCAGGGGCCATGTGTCTGTCCGCAGCCCCACATGTATCCAGGTGCCTATCTGTCTGTCTGGTCCAACTCTTCCCGGATCTGCTTATTCACCAACCAGGCTATAGCCAGCTACTGCTAGAGGATGAGCACTTCCCGGGAGTTTCCTGCTGCTCCTGCCACGTCCCAGGAGAACTGAGACTGCTCAGTGCTTTAATGGCACACACCTTGTCACCCTGCCCCTCTCTGATTGCCACTGTCTGACTGAACAGCGCTCTTCCCGGGTCCATTTCTCCCTCCTCTGGGGCTCGCGTCCTTGCTTGGTCACCTCCCTCCTCTCGCTGGCTCTCTGTATTGGGGGGCTATTAATCTGCCTATTTATTCCTCTATTTATTACTGACCCTTGAGCCTCCTAAAGTCTGTAGATCCTCATTGATTACTAACAATGCAGCTGGCTTATGGATCTCCAGCCTCTTCTAGGCCATCCATCTTCCACCCTTGGCTTCCGTCTGTCTGCCTGACACCACCAGGCCCTGGGTGCTAGGAGCATGCTGCAACTTGTACATCACATCTTAATGGATGATTCCATTAAAAGCCTCGCGTCTGATGAATATTTAACACAACTCATCAGTCTCTGCTGGCAGATGTGTGTTTTCAGCTTGGTTTTCCCCTTCCTCCTTTCACCCTTTCTTACATCCTGCCCTGCACTGGAGCTCGGGGTACAGTGGGGTCGTGATCAGCTGGCATTTCCAACTCGCTACCGGATTCTTCTTTGCTTCCTGTCTCAGAGTGTTAAGTAACATTGTCATGAGCGGTCAAACAGTTGATGTGTCCCACCCCAGAGGCTGCTGCAGTTTGGTGGTATTGGATTATTTCTGTGTCTATAAAGTTTGTAAAGCACTCTAGGGGTGAAAACGGGAGGTCATGGGCTAACGTCAAAGTCCATCAATGCCTAAGCTATTTAAGAACAAACAAGCTCAATGAGTCATTGTGATGGAGTAGGGGCTGTCTGTGTGGGGAATGGGAGAGCAGGGGAGGACTTTAGGGGATGGACGATACCGGAGCCTGTAACCTGAGCTAGGTAAGGGGGGGGGAAAGGTCAACACCTTTGCTCGGGAAGGAGAACAAAAGAAGAGAGTGGCAGGAGGGAAGCAGTTTTGAGTTTGGGCTTGGGGCTGGATGGGCGGAATTCAGGGTATCCTAGCTAGGATTCAAGCACCCTGAAAGCCCAGAAGGACTCGGTGGAGCGGTCCTGACTGTGCCTGCAAGCTCTGCTGTAACCGGTGTTCCTGTTGTCCAATAAACCTTCTGTTTTACTGGCTGGCCAAGAGTCACTGTGGGTCCCAGGAAGAGGGGTGCAGGGCGGGACTCCCCCACACTCCGTGACAGTCATCAATTATACGGCCCAGAAGGGACCATTGTGATCATCTTCTAGGCTGACTTCCTGCATAACTCAGGCCAGGGACATCTCTGAATTCATTCCTGTCTGAATAAGAGCAGATCTTTTAGAAAACATCCAGCCTGGCTTTAGACCTTTCCTGTGGTGCCTCGTGTGAGTTTCTCTTGTGTTGCTCTCAGCCCCCGGCTCTCGTTGCTGATTGTTCTCTATGGTTTTGGTATCCCCTACAGATGCAGCCCGGCCCCAAAGGGATCCCTGTTCATCGCTGGCTCTCACTGGGTCCATCACACTGAGGATGCCATTTCTCCCACCGAGAGAGTACAGAGCTTTGACTGTAGGATAGCTACGCAGCAGTCCAGTGGGAACCTCCACCGTCCCCCCACGAGCCCTCTCCCACTGCACGCACTGAACTGCATCAGCGTCCGCTGGCTTCGGGAGCTCGCATACGCTGCTCTGAGAGATGAGGCCAGGCCAGGTGCCTTCCCCTCCTCGTAGGAATATTCCTGGATTTTGGCTCTTTCACTGGGAGGTGTAGGAGGAACCTCTGAGGCCTCAGCAGAGGATGTCTTACAACAGCCAGGCAGCAGTGCCCGATGTGTCTCTCCGCACGTCGCCAGCTGGGTGTAACGGTGCACGCGCAGCGTGAGCACACGGCACTGGGCCGCAGAGTTAGCAGTGTGCTGGGAGGAGGGCGGGTTATGTGCTTGCAGGGATTCACCCATTGCTGCTCAGCTATTGCCCGGGACACTTGGGACAGCCCTCTGGAACGTGGGAATGAGCACGAAGGCCTCCTGGAATTTCACAAACAGCTCCTTTGGCACCGGGTCATGGCTCAGACCAGCACAGGGGCCTGGTGAGAACATGTCAGGGCGCGTCCAGGGAAGGGGAAAGCAATGGTGAGTCGTTATTTATATGGCACCGTCACTATACACGGAGCTTTACAAACCCTGACACCACAAGGGGCCCCAGCAAGGAACTCACAGTCGGACTGACAGCACGCCAGGCAGGGATGGCCAGCTGCGAGGTGTAGTGGGCTCACAGCTGGGATCTGAAAGCAGGGTCACAGAACCCGGGATGATCATCATCCTTTGTTATTTGCTTCTCAGTAGTGTCTGGAGACCCCAAACTGAGACTGGGCCCCATCGGGCTAGGGGCTGCACGACAAGTCTCAGTTCTGGTCCCGGTCTCTCGGAGCTTACATAAGACAGATAAAGGAGAGGGGACACTGAGGCATGGAGCACCCTGGGTAACACAGGAGGTCAGTGGCAGAGAACCCACATCTTCTGAGCCCCAGTCCAGAGCCCTATCCACTGGACCACGCTGCCTCTCACAGACTCAACTCTGATTCCTGAGCCACGCATACAAAACTGCTCCCACCTCCACTCCATGTTGCCAGATCGAATTCCAATGTCCACAGCACTGGGGTGGCCATGCAGATACCCCCGTGCGTTCAGTTCTCAGCCCTCTGCTGCACCTCTCACATCAGGCCCAGCTCTGAGAAACATC
This sequence comes from Gopherus evgoodei, assembly GCF_007399415.2. Taxonomy (NCBI): domain Eukaryota; kingdom Metazoa; phylum Chordata; order Testudines; family Testudinidae; genus Gopherus; species Gopherus evgoodei. Next base: position 40,008,844 of record NC_044333.1, on the reverse strand, counting down.
GGATAGAGCAGTAGCCAGGACAGACAGACAGACACCCCAAATCTGTGCCCAAATCAAGTGACCTCCTGGGCTTTCGTTCGATATCGCATCCATTTCCATGGAAACACTTTCCATGGGCTTAAGGCTTCCTGCCAACCGAAAAGGCTTGGCTAATCTTCCAAAGCCCAAACACGGGGTTAGGGGCTTTTTTTAACAATGTGTTTTTATTTTTGGAGAGGAAGGTGAGAGAGAGCGAAATAGAGAGTATGTGTGGCAGGGGAGCGCGGGATTTACTTTCCTTCCCTCTAAACCCCACGGAGCAAAGGTATGTATGCAGGAGCTGGCGGTCACTGTCAGGTTACATCTGCTGGGGCATGCAAGAGCGATTCCAGATGCACTAGAAGTGCCGTGCTCGAATTTCAATTTCATCGTCTCACAATCATTTTCAGCCTCCTCTTAGTGCCACATTAACGAAGGCTGCTCGTTTGAATGCATAATTAGTCGAAGCATTCTACCTCGCTAATTTCGAAGCAGGGGAAGGGGGGGAGGAGGGTTGGAATTTGCATATTAATTTAGCAGAGGGAGAGGAAAATTGTTTACCACTTGCTTCTTGCTGTTGATCACAGCGGACTTAACTCTTTCATAGGTGCCATCTGGAGCGGTGGGCGAGGCGCTCTGAACGGCACAAGGGACAGGATGCAAAGGTTACATGATATCAGTTAAATCTACCCTGCAGCCCAACACGGTATCTGCACTCACCTGGCATGCGGTGACTCCTTCATTATCAAGGCCTGGCCAAGGTGGTGTCGGCTACGTGACACACTGCAAAGAAACTGGTGTGACCTGGGGAGGCACAGAGGGCAGCAGAGTCAGTCCCTACTAGGAGCGCAGGCCCAGCTGTATCTGGGGGGAGGAGAATGGGGTGCAGGAACTGAAGGCCTCAGCTGCCCCCTTGCCAGTCCCAGCAGAGGGACATTTGTAGGAAAGGCTGCAGCTCCAGTGGACCAAAGTCTGGCTGCATTGGAGATTCCTGGGCTGAGCACAGCTGTTCTGCTCCCTTCCTGGCTCAAAGACAGTTGATCAGCACGAAGGGTGGAAAGTCCAAATTGAGCAAAACAAAAGTCTGTTCGCCCTGTGTTTAATTAGCTTGTGGAACTCACTGCCACCAGATGTCGGTGAAGCCAAGAACTTCACGAGAATCAAAGAGTGACTGGACATTTATACAGATAACAAGACTCTCCAGAGCTATTATCGTACGTACGTCAACCAAAAGAGGTTGAGAAGGCGTATAAAATCTCCTGCTTCAGGGCTTAAGCGAATCTCCAGCTACTAGGGATCCTGCTACCTATTGGTATCCAATACCCAGAGGAGGCCAGAAGATGAAGATGTAACTATCTATCTAACCATCCCAACGTTCATCTCATGCTCATCACTGTGATAAACGACTGCCTCCCGACAGAATTACCCCAATGTGAATGAAGTGTTGTGTGCAGCACATGGCCTGGGGCCAGAGAGCAGGAGATAAGGGGAGCAGCAGAGAAAACGAGTGAATTTTAGTTCTGAAAGTGGGACAATGATAGCTCTGGCTGGAGCCAGGCCAGGTTGGGCCCACGGCCCCCCAGCCCCCGGGTGTCTCTGCAGCTCCTGTGCTATTCTCTTCCCAGGTTCATTAGGAGGGCCCAGCTCCTGGCTTCCTCCAGAGAATGCTGGGGAAATATGAATGACAAGGATTCAGTGAAAGGGAGACAGTGGGTGAGAAATGGTCTCCTCTGGCAGAGCCAGCTACTGTGCAAATAAGGGGTCAGATTGTGTTGTGAAGGCCAAAAATATAACTGGGTTCAGAAAAGAAGTAGCTAAGTGCATGGAAGACAGTCCATCTATGGCTATTGGCCAAGACGGTCAGGGATGCAACCCCATGCTCTAGGTGTCCCTAAAAAGCTGCCTGCCAGAAGCTGGGACTGGACGAACGGAGATAGATCACTCAACAATTACCCTGTTCTGGTCGTTCCCTCTGAAGTGCCTGGCACCAGCCACTGTTGGAATACAGGACACTAGGCTGGGTGGACCATTGCTGTGACCCACTGTGACTGTTCTGATGTTCAGATCCGCAGAGCCTGCTCTGGCTGCTTGGCAGGGGTCTCCTCAGGAGCTGGAGAATAGCTGTGAAGGAGAGGACACCCCCACCCCAACCCCAGAACCACCAGCATGGACAGGTCCAAACTGACAGTCCAGAGAGGAAAGGCTCTGTACCCTGTGCCAAGACCCTAGGCCCCCCTCTCTGCCCCTTCTCCTTAGTTTCCCCTCCAGGAGTGGGGACAGACTCTGACGACGTCAGAGTGGATGTTGTTTTAACAGGTTCCAAGTGTTTCCACATTTACATTTGTTTCCATTTAGCACATTTAAAAGGCAGAAAGGATGCTGTGAATGTTACTGAGCAGGCACAAGAAGGATGGGAGAGAAATTCATCACAGGACACCTCTGTTTTGCCTGCCCTGCTCGTCCTCCCCCGGCACCGAGAGGACAGGCTCTCTCCGTTCCATGGTCAGGGCTGCTGCTCTCCCGAGTGAGTGGCAAGGAGTCCCGGGCGTGCAGCCCCTGTGCAGGTGGAAGGGCGCTGGGGAAGCTGGGGGGTGCATGCCCCTGACCTGCAGGAGGCAGGTGCCTTGACAAGTAGCTCCAGGGCTGTGCTGGCGAGGGGGCAAGCCAGAGCCCTCAGTGTTCCTGGAGGGCTAACAGGATGGGTTGGAAGATGAGGTCCTCCCAGCAGCTCTCCAGTCTCCCCTCACTCTCGCTCAGGGCCTGATTCTGAACAGCTCCACATCTTGGTGCAGGTCAGCTCCAGACCCAGTGCCAGACCCTGGGACTGGGGCTCATCCCCAGCAGATTCAGATGAGAAACTTCAATTCTCCTTCTCTCCTGTCCCATGCCGTTGGGGGAGGCCTCTCTGCCCAGGAGGTGCAGTCAGACGGACTGGGGGGCAGGGCACCCTGGGGCTTGGCCGTAGCAGCCTGCAGGCAGGTGGGAGGTGGGTGTTTTCCTTGTAGGGGAGGGGGCCAAATGCCTTGGAGAGGGTCTTGCCAGCGATGCTGGAGGCAGAGCTGCCTGCGCGGCGTGTGGCAGCATCTCGGCAGCACTCAGGGAGGAAGCGGCTCAGCTTGATGCGAAGCCCCCCACTGGCTCCTGCTCATCGGAGTGAGCCAAGATGACTCGGTTTGTCTGGAATCTGTGGGTGTCTTGAACGGGTTGGGGGGTAATTTGTCTGTCTCCTGCAGCTGGCTGTCACTTCACATCTGTGCACCAGTTTCATTTTCACTATCTGTAAAAAATCCAAGGTCTGACAGGTAGCTAAAAAAAACCCCAACGAGTAACCCACACACCATTCATCTTGAGCAAAGCAAGCGGCTGGGAGCCTGGGACGGCTCTCCAGTGCTGGGGGGGAGGATGGAGGGTGAGAGGAGACGCTGTTGGGACGGGGGCACAGAGATCAGAATCACTGCTGGTTCCATATGACGGTATATTGCAGGGCTGTGCTGGGCCTGTGAGTGGCCTTGGCTGCAGCTGGATGCTGTCTGGAGAGAGCAGAGGGGAAGCGCACAAGCTACCCATGGGATTGCTGAGCGCTGGGCTCAGAGGAGAGCTCAGCAGGGCGAAGGATGGAGGCAAATGGTGGTGGGAAAACTTTGGAGTGAAAACGTTGGATTTGTGAGAAGCGTGGAGCCACTCTAGAGAGGAAAGTGGGGACTGACCCTTCTCGAGCAGGTGCCAGGCCTGCACTGGGAGCTAGAAATGGCCTGCAGAGCACGAGTGATTTGTTTTGGGGTCTCAGACTGGAGAACATGAGACGTCTTGTCCCAGGTGCACAGAAAGAGGAGCCGGGAGGTGTTCCCCCCTTGCCATGGAAGTGGCTGGGTGAGCCAAGGGAACAGGAAGCTCCCTGGCATGAAACCAGAGACCATGGAGCATGTGGTTAGGATGTCAGACTATGCACAGAACATGGGTACAGCGGATATTGTGTCTACAGTCACTGGTTTCCAGCTCCGTGTCACATAGAGTCACTTAGGACCAGGACTCAAAATTGTGAAAACTACTATTAGAAATGTAATTCTCCTCTGTTTTATGACATCACAGAATATGGCGGAGCTGGCCACGCTGTCATGCTAGGTAACTTTGTGGACACATGGTCACAGGCATTTTCTGACATGCTTTCATCCCCGGCACCTCTCTGCTCTGTCTGCTCCAGCTCCCAGCACTACCCGCCCTTGAGAAGCAGCTGATTCTCCCTGAGCAGCAGTAGAGGTGAGCTCTCTCCTGCTGCACGCTGGGCTTGTCCTGCCATACCAAAGGGAGGCGAGAGATGGTTTGGACCAGTGGTTCTCATCCTGCAGCCCAATCAGCTCACAGCTGCGACCCATGTGACATCCTCAGGGCCATACAGACAGTATATCTATTGCCTGGATGCGGCCCACCTAACACACAGAGCTGCATATGCAGCCCACAGTGGTAATGTAAACAGGTTGAGACCCGCTGGTCTGGACATTCGCTGTACATTTGATACAATTACACAGTTAAGTGTGCGTGATTTCAAAACACACAAAGTTATTAAAAACCCACCGAAACTGCTCCATTGTCATTCCGTTCAAAAGCCATTGTCACACGAGCGTCCTGTTAGAGTCTACGGAACTGGACATCTTTCTAATATTGTAATATTAAACAGATGTGACATCTTGCTCCGTCCTGCTCTCACTGACCCCAGGGCAGCCCCATTGCCAGATGCCCAAGTGAGGTTTGCACACAGCCCTGCAGGAATGCATAAGAACAGACTTACTGGGTCAGACCAAAGGTCCATCTAACCCAGGATCCTGTCTTCCAACAGTGGCCAATGCCAGATGCCCCAGAGGGAATGAACAGAACAGGTAATCATCAAGTGATCCATCCCCTGTCGCCCATTCCCAGCTTCTGGCAAACAGAGGCTAGGGACACCACCTCTTCCCCTCCTGGCTAACAGCCATTGATGGACCTATCCTCCATGAATTTATCTAGTTCTTTTGAACCCTGTTATACTCTTGGCCTTCACAACATCCTCTGGCAAGGAGTTCCACAGGTTGACTGTGCGTTGTGTGAAGAAATACTTCCTTTTGTTTGTTTTAAACCTGCTGCCTCTTAATTTCATTTGGTGACCTCTAGTTCTTGTGTTATGAGAAGGAGTAAATAACACTTCCATATTTACTTTCTCTATACCACTCATGATTTTATAGATCTCTATCATATCCCTCCCTAGTCAACTCTTTTCCAAGCTGAAAATTCCCAGTCTTAGTAATCTCTCCTCATACGGAAGCCATTCTATACCTCTAATCATTTTTGTTGCCCTTTTCTGAACCTTTTCTAATTCCAATATATCTTTTTTGAGATGGGGTGACCACATCTGCAGGCAATATTCAAGATGTGGGCGTACCATGGATTTATATAAAGGCAATGTGACATTTTCTGTCTTACTATCTATCCCTTTCTTAATGATTCCCAACATTCTGTTCGTTTTTTAGACTGCTGCTGCACATCGAGTGGATGATTTCAGAGAACGATCCACAATGACGCCAAGATCTCTTTCTTGAGTGGTAACAGCTAATTTAGACCCCATCATTTTACATGTATAGTTGGGATTATGTTTTCCAGTGTGCATTACTCTGCATTTATCAATACAGGCAAGTCTCATTTTACGCTGGGGTTACGTTCCGCTGTCAGCACTTAAAGCAAAAATCGCGTATAGTCAAAATTACATTGAGTGTAATGGCAGGCGGAATCGCCTGCACTTCAGGTACAGTATTTAAATAGTTATTTTTCTCTCTTGTTTTTGTTTTTGCTGACGGCGCAAAGCTGAATTCGCGCATGTTAAATGTGCGTAAGATGAGACTTGCCTCTACTGAATGTCACCTGCCATTTTGTTGCCCAGTCACCCAGTTCTGAGAGATCCTTTCGTAGCTCTTCACAGTCTGCTTTGGACTTAACTATCTTGAGTAGTTTTGTGTCATCTGCAAATTTTCCCACCTCACCGTTTACCCCTTTTTCCAGATCGTTTACGTTAAATAGGACTGGGGTCAGTACAGACCCCTGGGGGACACCACTATTCACCTCTCTCCATTCTGAAACCTGACCCTTTATTCCTACCTTGCTCAGTAGGCAGGCAGGTGTGTGTGAACAGAGGAAGCCCTAGATGTGTAATAAAACACCCAGTGCATGCTCCAGGGACATGCCCTTTGGCCTGAAAATCCATCTAGGCACTTGTGATTTGCCAGGACAGTCCGGGTGGCCAGACTGCAGTAGCAGGGAGCGGAAAGTAAGTTCCGTCACGCGGAAGTACAAATGAAAGTGTTTGGCAAACGACGAGCCTGCGTGACTGTCTCACCTGTTCCTTGCAACGCCTTTCGCTGCCTCAGCCGTGGCCAGCACCGCTGACGCCTGCCAGACCAAACAGCGGCCGCCAGAGAACACAGGAACCTCTGGGAGCAGCAGGCCTGAGCTCCTTGCTCCTGCGGCTCACTGCACTGCGTGGAGGGGCCCAGCTCGCCGAGGGTTAACAGCTGATTACAGCCTTTGTCTCTGCATCAGTGTACATAATGCGCTCCTCATTTGCATACTGCAGTGTGCGCTCAATTAAAATGAACTTTTAATTTCTTCTAAGTAAATTACTTCTTCCCGGTACGTGACGCGCACAAATGTCAGAATAATGGGAGAGCCTTAATGAGCTGGGAACTGGAGGGGGGGGGGTGTTGCTGGGGGAAAAATACCCCCCGCCCCAGATCCTGCCTTGCAAAGGAATGGAAACGAATGGAATAAAAAGCCCAGGAACTCAGGGAGCAGGGAGGGCAGTGTCTCCATCCCTTTCTGAGCCATCGTGCAGGCTGCTCCCGCTGTACCTGGGACTGCGTGACACCCGTGGCCCAGCATTCGGTCTCGCACAATGCACAAGGAAAGGAAGCTCCCTGTCAACCCGCAGGCCAGCTGCCTTTCCACCCTCACTAGTGTGGAATTTCTCCCAGTCGGGGGACACCCCAGCCACCTCTCTCCCTGGGTCTCCTGGGCTGCCATCCCCTGCAGCAGAGCCTTGGCAGGAGCCTACTGCCTACTGCCTACTGCCAACTCCTACAGCATCCTACAGCATCCGTCTCCGCCATTTACATGAACGTTGGAGAGATGTACAAACCCAGATACCGTGGAACAAAGGACAAAACGGGGTGGGAGAGGGAGGAGACAGCAAACTGTAGTAGGAAGGGTGAGGCAAGGGCACAGGGACACACAGAATGGAACAAGAGGGCAAGGGCAGACGCTGCTACCTGCACCCTTCTCGCTCGCAAAGACCCTCTCTTTCCTCTAATACATGAGACTATGTCATAATTGTCAGTCGTTCTGCTTCTCTGCTGCCCAGCCTCTGACTATGACCAATTCTGAATGCATCAGGGAAACTCCCAGGCCCTAGTGCATCTAATTGTGCATGGAGAGAAATACTCTTCCTGACCCCTTATGCCCTGAAGCATGAAGATTGAGAACACTCATAATGTTCCTTCCTGTTGGTGTCACTGCGATTGCTATTCTTATGCCTATTTTGAATCTGCCCCACCTCCTTACCTCCCTTAATATGCTGTAGCAGAGAGTTCCACAGGGGAACCTGATGCTGCTCAGTAGAGCCAGAGGACGGGTGGGAGGAGCACATTGCATGAACAGATGCACCACGTGAAGGAATGAGTATCCTGGGCTCCCAGAACCATCCCTGCAGGCATCCTCAGAATGTACCTCACCCTGGGCAAGGAGCAAGGCTGGGAAGGAAGGGGGAGTCAGGTGGGGACGAGCGGGAGCTGTTACCAACTCACCAGCAACCCGCTAGGTGCTTCTGGGAGGGCAGTGAAACAAGGAACAACCCTATCGAGACCCACTTCCAATGAGTCAGTCCATCTGAACTAGCCTCTGGGATGTCTGGGTCCTCCCATGGAGGGTCACCAGCCGCTGGCCCAGTTAGGCAGGGAACAGCAGCCTCTCCTGCACAGCCAGCGGGCATCAGGTGCTCAGGGCATATCCCAACAAAGCTTGATCACCTCCCTCATCTTCTCCTTGCTGTTTGCTTTTTTATTTTTCTTCCTATTTGAGAGGGGGCCTCTCCACAGCACTAGGTGCCACGGCAGACCCCAAATCTCCACCCTCTTCCCAAACATGCAGGCAAGCCGGACACCCTGGATCCAGCGCCTTTGTGGTCTGCACTGACCCTCTGCCGCGGAAATCCTCAATCCCGAGAGCAATGGAAAGAGGGAGCTGCTAAGAAACGGGCCCCACCTGTCGAGAGAGCCCCATTACCAGAGTATCTGGGCGCTGCATGGTCCATAATGGATTGATTCTCACACCTGCTGTGTGGCAGGGCAGTGCTAAGATCCCCCTTGTACAGATGGGAAACTGAGGCACAGAGCGGCTAAGTCACTTGCCCCAGGTCCCATAGAGCAGAGATTAGAACCCGAACCAACCCTCATCTCTTGAGGATTTATAAACCTACAGAGCTGTCCGGGAACACTCGCCTTCGGCCTTTGATGGGTTTACTGAAACGAGGCGCAGTCTCCAAGGTAAGCGGCGGCTGCTGGCTCTTACTGAAATGAAGGCTTTGCCTTTGGAATCTCCCTGCTTCTCCCTCAGCCCTTCCCTGGACCGACAGCATCTGGCTTCCCCTCCGCCTCTCCTCTGGATGCTTCCTAGCCCTCCTGCGTTTTCTGCATAGGCAGGCATCCCCAATGGTACCATGTCACGCTCCAAAGCCATCCCACTCATGGCCTAACAGGTGGGCAGGGGGTGTCATTAGCCAGTCAGTTCTCCTGCCACCATCCCAGGGTGGGCTGTCATGGGAAGAGATGGGGAGACAGAACAGACTCCACCCCCCATGTGTGCAGGGAAGCAGCACCTCCTGTGGTAGGATGCTGAGGAACAGGCTCACACCTTGCTGCTGCATGGCTGATGTCTGTCCCCTTCGCCTTTGGGCGCTGGGTCTGTGATGGTGGCACCGTGTCTGACGGCTGGAGACGCAGGGCCAGATGGCAGGCGAGATTACTGGAATTTGATTTTCAGATAAATCACAAACCTGGATGAGCGAATGGTGTTCCAGATGCATTAGCCATAATCCCCTGGAAGGGAACCCTTCCAAGGAGACAGCCCCTGTGCCAGCTCTGATAGCAGCCGGGTAATCCTGTCCTGTGGAGAGGCGCAGGGGAGCCAGTCTGCAGCCACGGGGGGAGGGTCAGAGGCTGTCCAGATACACCACGGCTGTGACACTGGTGTTAACTGTGACCCACATTTCAACAGGGGCTGTTGAAGGGCCAGGGCCGGCGCTGCTGGACTCAGGTACATGGCATGCTGAGAGATCAGTCTGATGCCTCGGTGAGATCTCTCAGTACCAGGTTGGCCCGAGGATGGCTACGCTGTCCCAGCAGTTTTGCTTTTGCACAGTTCATCCAGGAAATTACTGGAAATCTCTGCCACCTGGATTTCAAACCGACAGGGGTGTGTTGCTGCTATTCTTTCTGTATTGTTTGTGCAGTGTCACAGAGCCAGGCCTGCCAGCATGGCAGCAGGTGAAGCCACAGCCCAGCCTGGAGGAACGAAAGAGAAAGTCTCTAACGCGATCGCTGAGGTTGTGGCGAGGGCCCTGCGATGGTGCCAGAGCCAGAGCAGTCTCCCTGGCACCTCGCCCATGCACCAGAGCCAGATGCTCGTCTCCTTCGAGAATCCCAAGGCCATTCCAGAGATGGGCTGGAATCATCCAAGTCAGTTATTAACCCAGCTACCCCAGAAGATGATATGCTTTGGAGTCACCGACCGTGCAAGTCTGTGCACAGACCAACATCTTCTAACCAGCAGGGAGCCAGAAGTCAGACACTCAATCCTCAGTCCCTGCCTTGCGCTCAACTACAAACTTTGCAAGGCCAGTGGCCACCCACTCCACACACCCTTCGCTGCTCCCTGCCCCATGTGCTCCTGCGGCTCCTCCATGCCACCGCCACCACCTTGAGCAGCAGAAAAGCAGGGGGCAAACTCCCCCAAGCAAGCTAGCGCCGTGACCCTTAGGAACTCGTTGACCCTCAGTGGCTCAGAGGGGTGGGGTGGGGTGGGGCGGGCAGGAATGGCACAGCTAGTGCCTGGATGCAGGGGGTTCGCTCCGCAATCGGCAGCCCAGCAGTGCTCACCACGTGGCTGCTAACGGTGTGGAGTTGACAGCCAGGGTGCCACCAGCCTCTGGGCTACAAAGAAAGGTTTCAATTACACAAACCACAGTGCCTTCAAATATTGACGATGTTGATCCATCAAGTAATAAAACTGTATCTCTGTGCATTCCGCTTGTTAATTAAGCTGTGATAATTACTCCTGGATGGCACAGCCAGGTCTGAAACAAGAGGCACTTGGCAAGCTGGTTCGGCGAGCAACGTCTTGAACTCTCCCTCCTGCCGTAGGTTTGGCATCAGTGCAGAGTCCCACCTCCCGGGGGGGGCACAGAGGCCAGAACTTGCTGTATACAGGTCCCGAGCATGGTGCTTTCCTGCTCCCTGACTCAGCTCTGGGGCAAGCTGAAGCATTTTCAGTTAGACTTTCCCTGTAGAAAAATGCCACTGGCGTGAAACCAGAACATTAGCTGGAAACGTCCTGGGTCAACACAGGGCTTGTTGGGAAGGTTTCTCAGGTGCAGGAGGGAATTTCAGATCAGTGCCAGAGAGGAAGCTTACCCCAGCAGCGCCAATGGGTGAGTGGCCAGCAGGGCCTACAGAGCCGGTCTCTCCCCGTGGCTCATGGAATATCGATTTATTTATACAGAAACAGCTCCAGCAGGAGAGATCGGGAGAGACTGACTTGCTGGTGCCAGTCATACCAGGGACTGGAACCTCGTCTCCCATATGGCAGGGGAGAGCTCTACTCACTGGATTATTCAGGGGTGGGTCTCAGACCTGGTCTACACTAGGAAATTAGCTCAGTATAACCACACCACCTAATCCCCAGTGTAGACAGCGCAAGAGCAATGAGAGAATTCTCCCATCAACCTAGCTACCACCTCTCAGGGAGGCGGAGTACCAATGCCAATGGGAGAAACCCTGGTATCTGCCTGGTGGGCCTTGCCCACATGCTCAGGGTCTAACTAATCACCCTATTTGGGGTCAGGAACAAAATTTCCCCTGGGTCAGATTGGCAGAGATCCTGGGGTTTCTTTGCCTTCCTCTGCAGCATGGGACATGGGTCACCTACTGAATTAAACCAGTGTAAAAGGTGAATTCTCTGTGACTTTAAGTCTTTAAATCGAGCTTTGAGGACTTCAGTGACTCAGCCAGGGTCAATTACAGGAAAGGGCGGGTGAGGTTCTGTGGCCTGCAAGGTGCAGGAGGTCAGACTAGATGATCAAGATGGTCCCTGCTGGCCTTCAAGTCTAGGAGTCTGGGAGCATATGTAGCGTCTTCACTGAAGTGCTGCAGCGATGCAGCTGCCGTGTTTTATATGTAGACAAGCCCTGGCTCTCGTGTTTCTTCACAAAGTATTTGGAAAGGTCTCCATGCAATTCCACGTGGGAACAAAAACCAATTCTCAAACAGAACTCTTGTTTTCTGCCCAGCCCAGCTTAGCTCTGAAATCATCAGTCGCCCAGCCCAACTCAGCCCCAAAGTCAAAGAATCACAGAGCCATAGGTTAGAAGGGACCCCAAGGGTGATCTGGTCTAACCCTCCTGCCAGGATGCAGGATTTGTTGTGTCTAAACCATCCCAGGCAGATGGCTCCAGCCTCCTTTGGAAAACCTCCCGCAAAGGAGCTTCCATGACCTCCTGAGGCGTCTGTTCCATTGTCCTACTGTTCTTACAGGGAGGAAGTTCCTCCTGAGGTTTAATCTAAATCTGCTCTGCTGTAGTTTGAACCCATTGCCTCCTGTCCTGCCTCTGTAGCAAGAGAGAACAACTTTTCTCCAGCCTTTTTATGGGAGCCTTTCAAGTATTGAAGACCAGTATCATGTCCCCTCTTAATCTCCTCTTTTCTAAACTAAACATTCCCAGTTCCTTCAGCCTGTGCTCACATGGCTTGTGTTCCATCCCTGTGATCATCTTTGTCGCTTGCCTCTGGGTTCTTTCCAGTTTCTCTATCTCCTTTCTGTACAGCAATGACCAAAACTGGGCACAGTTCTCCAGCTGAGGGCTAACCAGCGCCGAGCAGAGCGGTACTAGCACCTCCCGTGACTTGCGTGCTCTGCCTCTGTTACTGCAACCCAAAATTGCATTCGCTTTTTTTGCAACAGCATCACAGCGTTAACTCATGTTGAGGTTGTGAGCCATCACAACACCCAGATCCATCTCAGCAGCGCTGCTGCAAGCCAGTTATCCCTCGTTCTGCACTGGTATATTTGCCTTTTCTTCCCTATGTGCAGCACCTCACATTTGTCTTTGTTGAATTTCATTTTGTTGTCTGTGGCTCAGTTCTCCAATGTATCAAGATCCCTCTGAGTTTTAGCTCCATCCTCCAAAGTGTCGGCAGCCCCCCTAGCTTTGTGTCATATGCAAACTTGATCAGTGCGCTCTGCATTCCTACAGCCAGGTCATTACTAAAGATTTCAAACACCAGACCCAGAACAGATCCCAGTGGAACCCCACTTGAGCCCTCCCTCCAATCTGCCATCATTCCACTAACAGTCACACTTTGTCTGCAGTTGTTTAACCAGTTCTGTATCCACTTAATGGTAGTTCAACTGAGCCTGTATTTCTCCAGCTTACCAATCAGAATGTCATGTGGGACTGTGTCAAAAGCCTTGCTGAAGTCCAGGTATATTATGTCTGCCACATTCCCCCATCCACCAAATCAGCTGGAAATCAAGCTGGTTTGGCGTTAGTTGTTCTTAGTAAATCCATGCTGGCTGCTGGTGATCACCCGTCATCCTCCAGGTACTGGCACATGGAACATTTATACAATACTATAGGAGCTTCCCAGGGACCGAGGGAAGTCAGCTCGGCTCAGTCTGCCATTTTGGTTTCTTGGCTTTGCTGCCAGCAAACAGGGCTGAACGCAGACTGAGTTGGAGTGGCACCAGAGTACGAGGCACAGATGACTGGCTAACGGTGTGCCAGGTCTCCCAGAGGAGCGTTCCAGCACAGGTTACATCCTCGCAGTGAGCACGGAGAGCTTGGCTGGGGTCTTTGGGTTGGGAATTTCAAATCCACTTTCCCTCTTTTTGTTTTGAGTTGTTATGTTGGCCCAGATTTTCCAAAGAGATCAGGTCCAGAATCCATCGGGCTCAGCACCCAGCGTCAGGGCCAGAATCCATGGGGCTCAGTGCCCAGTGCCAGGGCCAGATCCCATGGGACTCAGCGCCTAGCGCCGGGGCCAGATCCCATGGAGCTCAGCGCCCCACTTCAGGGCCAGATCCCGCAGGGCTCAGCACCCAGCCCCGGGGCCAGATCCTGCGGGGCTCAGCACACAGAGCAGGAGCCAGATCCCACAGGGCTTAGCACCCCACTTCAGGGCCAGATCCCACAGGGCTCAGCGCCCAGCGTCGGGGCTGTATCCTGCGGTGCTCTGCACCCAGCACCAGGGCTGGATCCTGTGGGGCTCAGCACCCCACTTCAGGGTCAGATCCCACAGGGCTCAGCGCCGGGGCCAGATCCTGAAAGGCTCAGCATCCCACTTCAGGGCCAGATCCTGCAGGGCTCAGCTCCCAGGTGTTGGATTCCCTGAGGCTCAGCGCCCACAAGCCGCTCCACTCCCAGCAGCTCCCATTGTGACACTGAAGGCTCAGTGTTCAGAAGAGCCCTGCACCAACATGCCCCCGACACGCTGAGCTTGTCCCAGGCGTGCTGATCTCTTCCAATAGCTGGGCCTTTCATTTGACAGTTTGGCACAGAAATGACAAACCATGGAATGGTGTCTCACCAGCAAATAGCAAACATAAACAGATGATACCGCCGATCAATATGTGCATTAACGTGAACTTGTACTAAACAGTCCCAAGAGACCGAAGGTGAATGCAAATCTTACAGAAGGTAGCAGTTATTAATTCCTTTCCGTCTCCCAGGAATAAAAATAGAGAGGAGGAGTGAAGCGAAAGAATGAAAAGGAAGCAGTAGTTAGCAAGGTTCCAGCCCTTTGCCTCAGCTATCAAAATACCACGAAAATTCCAGTCAATACAGACAAGAGAATCACGTCCAATCTATTGGATGCAGGTGAAGCCGAGTCCTCCATTGGCTCTTCATTTCTTCTTCTAGAAACAAAACCGTTTGTCAGCATAACAGGGATGACAAGAAATCCTTCACCCAAACAGTCAGCAAAAAATAACCCCTTGTCAGCAAGAAGCAATGCGAGCCCAGCGGGGAACAGAGTGGACGTGCAACCCCCAAATCCGATCTAACCCAAGGCCTCTCCTTCCTTCCAGACGGAGCTGGTTTCCTGGCAGACAGTCCCTCTCCGGTTGTGTAAAGAATTTTACTGGCTCTTTGCTAGTCCAGCCCCGTTTGGTGATTGGTTCTCAGTTGGTTCTAGAACCTCGAGCCACGACTGTCCTGCCTGAGCGTGAGGACCCAGCAAACGTCGAGTGCTTGGGCCCTGACTCAGCCAGGCACCGAACCACATGCCTAACTTCCAGCATGTGACGTCATTTCACTGACGTCAGCAAAGCCACTCACGGCTCCAGGGCCCTGCTGAAGTACCTGGCTGAATGGAGGCCTTGGGGGAAATATGAAGAGACACTGTTTATGACGTTCTTCTTATTTCTCTTGCTGTAGCGCCTTGCGGGGTCTATCTGAGCAACTAGCTCTCCAACGCTGAACCCCCTTCATGGCCAATCACTCCAGAACACAAGCACGTGCAACAAGCATGATGTGCCCAATGAGAATGCAGTCGCCTCCTCATCCCTTCCTGCCCAGAATCTGTCTGAGGGCCAGGCCAGGCCACGATCCAACTGGAGACTATAAAATCCTCGAGGCAGAGACAGCGAGCCGTGGCTTGTAAAGCACCGCTCACACCCCGGTCACGAAATCAGCCCTGCCTGCTTCCTCCGCTGAAGTCATTTGTTAGTGTGTCCTAACAAGGGATACAAAGGAGTGGGAGACGCTGAGCAGGTGAGAATTTCCCCGGGGCACTAGTTTGAATTCAGCCTGCTCTGTGTTGTGGTCCAAATTCAATCCCTAGTCAGTCTGAGGAGAAAGCTGCTCAACCAGCAACTTGCTCCAACGCTTGTTCTGCAAGTGAGAGGCGTGGGGCTGGTATCTGTACAGTCACCCATGTTCTCTCCAGTGAGGGCAGGTGGGGAATGGAATTGTACTGCATGCACGTGGGCTGGCTACATCCTTAGCTAGAAGGATGCGGTGCGGAGTCCATCAATGGCTATTAGCCAAGATGGCCAGGGATGCAACTCCATGTGCTGGGTTCCCCTAGCCTCTGTTTGCCAGAAGCTAGGACTGGACAACAGAGGATGGATCACTTGCTGGTTGCCCTGTTCTGTTCATGCCCTCTGAAGCACCAATTATTGTATCTTCAATAAACGCAGTGTATTGCCTTTTCCCCTGGAAAAATCTCATGTGCTTCTTATAAGCATAACACTGGCCACCATCAGCAGACAGGATACTGGGCTAGATGGACCATTGGTCTGACCCAGTATGGCCAGTCTCATGTCCTTAGAAAATGCAGACAGCCAAGGACGGTGGTTCAAAGAGTATTTTCCGGTCCTGCTTTTCCAGGCTGTGACCTCTTCTGTCATATTGTGCTGCAGAGCAGCTTATGTCACATTAACGCCTCCAGTCAGAAAAACTATCATGAATAAATAAAGAAATAGAAAAATCTCCTCAAGTTATTCCACAGTGCACTTACTCATGCAGTTTCTGCCAGTTTGAACTGACAGCAAGCAACAGTAAAACAGAGCAGCTCTCACCTAGAAGGACTCCGAAGAGATAGACAGATATGCTATGAAACCTGTTGATAATGGTCAAGGGCCTGCTATTTTTCTGACAGGAAGATGCACAAGGCAATGCGATTATTAAGAGCTCTTGCTGTCACTGAGAATTTACTTGTCATTAGAACAACTGACTCTGGTTAGCTGGTGACTGATAGCACAGGTTTCCTTACAGATAAATCCTCTCACGTGCCAAAAACAAAATGCAGCCAGCTCTGGGTTGAAAAGTGACCACAATTAACTCTGAACAGGGTGCTGTCATGCTGCCCAAGCATGCAGGATGGAGTCTGGAGTCAGGCCCAATGGAATGCCGCTAGCTGGAATCATAGAATCATAGAAGATCAGGGTTGGAAGAGACCTCAGGAGGTATCTAGTCCCACCCCGGCTCATCCTGCTCTTGTGTAATGTGCTAGGAGACCTGTAGGAACTGCCAGTGATCAAGACCTTGGCTTTACAGCTTATCTGAGAGACAACACTTCCCATGGCACAGTGCCCTCCTAGCACCACACCGGGCATTGGTTTAGCACCAATTAGAGAGAAAAACACCAATCCCTGAATGACCAAATCAACATCCTGCAGCATCCTTGGTTCTTCCTTGGAAGTCTCCCAGCCATATACTGATCAGGCCCAAATCTACTTCCTCTTTGGGAGCTGGCACAGTCACGGACAGCGCTGGAGCCAAGTGACTTCCAAGGATCTACCTGGTGTCCTGAACACTGCCTGCATTTCTTCATTTCAGCACCAGGGCACTTTGGACAGCGACTCCTTGTCTGAAGTCTTGCAAAACTGCCTTTGCTCTGGGGTCTGTGTTTCCACTGCGGGAGAGCACTGAAGGGAACTGGCCTGTGGTAGTCACTAGCTATGTGTGGACAGGGCCTAGCATGCTGCGATTGGAACCTGCCGGTGCTACTGCCATCCAAATAATAATAATAATAGTCCCGAGGAGGAGACTGGGATTGTTGAGGGGATTCTCCGTTACCGACCTTCCAGCTGCAGCCCATGACAGAAGGCGGGAGGGAGACTGACAGCTTCCCTCTGGCCAGAGCCTGCCTGGCTGAATGGGAGACAGCCCTGAATTCCACACTGGCAAGCAGCAAGCGATTTGGGGTGGAAATGCCAAAGGCACTCGGTGTAACCGCTCCCATTGAGGTTCCCATGGCAGCTGAGTCTGGCCATGCTATGTGCTCCTGAAAACCTCACAGCTTGCTACAGGCCCCTTCTCCCCCAGGCAGAGTGCTCTGGCTGTGAGCAACAGTGGAATTTCCCCCCAGCTACATTGCAGGGCAAGCGTGGGGGTGTTTGGGATTTGTTCGGGGGGTTGTGATTTCCTTATTTCTTCCCAACAGTGAAAACCCCTTGCCCAGATGGTGAAACCCCACGGAAACCACGGCTTGGCGAGGAGATGGGCTGTACTGGAGACAACAGGGCTGTGTGAAGCAGGTCCCCAGAGGGTGTGGAGTGGGGTGCAGGAACATTTAATTGGAGAGCAGCCAAGAGCCACTGGAATTGGTGACGTTCCGGGGATGTCCCCTCCAGATTACTGGCCTGGGCTAGAGCTGAATGACACAAGACCCCGCGAGTCCTTCTCAGGATTCACACTGAGCCCACTGCATTCTGGGAAAGGTCTTTGGGAGCATAAAGGCCTGATCAAAACCCCACGTAGCCAGTGGAAAGACTCCCCTTGTCTTCAATGGGCTTTGGAGCAGGTCACTAGTCAGATGCCCGTGGCCCACGAAGCTCAGTTCTGCACCTCACTGCTGAGCCTCTGCACCCTGATTTAAACAGCTCCCTACACAATGACTGCTCCAGAGGGAACATCAGAGCACGTTGTTCCCCAATGTTCCCTTGCACCCCAGCGCTGGGCAGGGCATCTGCCAGGGCGTTGCCAACCTCCTTATTCAATTCTTGCTGCACTTCGTTTCTGAAACTTCATCTCTTGGGAGCCGCTTGAATCTCTGACCCAACCCTGGAGACCCCCAGATCCCCTTCTGCCTCCTGGCACTAAGTCAGGGGTGGCAAAATCAAGGGAAGAAAGAGAAACGCAAAAATACCAAGGTCTGTACCTTTAAGATGATGAATTATACATCCCATTTCCTTGTTGTTCATGCCAGTCTCTCCCCCTGGATACCTCCTGACAATTACCACTTCCCTGGCAGCTGGCGTGTGTGTGTGTGCGCGCGCTCCTCGCCGTGCGCACGAGGTGATTGGAGCAGCGCTTTCCCCCATCGCTGAAATTTACATTCAACCACAAATTAATTTCATAATTTTTTCCTCTCTAATTATGCCAACATCTGCTACAAAGCCAAGCTGTGCACATGCATTTTAATATCTTCCCCCCACCCCTCGCTCTGTCTATCTCTGCTCTGAACTTTTCAATAATTATCACCAAGAGAAGTGCTTGGCTTCCACTTCTATTGCCTTTCGGGGAGAGGGGGAATCAAGAATCAGTTTACAGCCCGGCGAGGAGGCGGGGCGGGTGGGTTTGTACATGGAGAGTGGGCTAGGGGTGTTGGAAGAGAAAGGAATGATGGGAATTGTTTTCTTTGTTGCAAGGAGAGAAACTCATTCCCTGCTATCCCGTTCCCCTCCCTGCTCCTGCGTTCTGAGGACCGATTCCAGGAGCAGGGGGAAGATGGTGCCCCCGAGGCCTGTCCAGACCACCTCCTTGCAGTTTCCTAGCCAGGGCCGTGGGGACTGGCACCACCTGGCTGGGCTGGAGGATTTGGTTATTTCTTATCGTGGAGGGTTCAATTTTTCCAATAAAAGCATTCGAAGGGGAAGTTGCGCGTCAGCCCAACCTGCCCCAGCTGCCTCTGGGCTGCAGTTGGGATCTTTTCGTGCTGCACTAAGGGCTCAGCTCCACTGTGCGAGGTGCTGTGCACACACAGAGCAAAAAGACAGCCCCAGTCCTCCAAGGAGTGAACCAAGGGAACGAGACAGGCGGAGACGACAGACTGACAGTGGCGCACATGACAGCAGTGAGCCTCCCGCTCCCATACAGACCCCGGAGCATAGCTGACACTTGTCCATCACAGAGCTCAAAACACTTTACAAAGACAAATCAACATAAGTCACAGCCCTTGTTTGGGGACGCCAAGGCCTAGAGAGGGGAAGGGCCAGGGGGAAAGTCAGGGATAGAATCCATGTCTCTCAACTTGATGCACTAGATCAAGTTCCCGGCTTTTCCATGACACAATGGCACCTCCTCCCTCCTCGAGGGTCACGCCCCACTGACACCTCATTGTGACCCCCAGGTGAGGACTCTAGCTCTGGAGACAAACAGGCCTTGCAGACCTGAGACAGAAATCTGGTTGTCAGCCGTGCTTCGGGGTGAAACCTAATGCCCGACCCATAACCCCACATGGCCCTAGGACACAAACTCCTTCCCAGTCTGTCTCTGCGCCAGCCAGGGCCCACCCCACAGCCTCACCATGTCACCAGCCCTCCCCCAGGGCTCTGTCTAGACTCAGCCATGCCCTCCTGGTACCTCCACCCCACTCCAAATCCCACAGCGGCACAGGGGGCTGCTGCCCTGCTCAGGCCCTCTGATTTCAAAGTGAATTTGGTTTGTGCTCACCAAAGCGAGGAACTGATGGATTGGGTTTGTATGGGACATGGCACAGGGAGCAGCAAAACGTCTCCGCCAACGCCCCTCAATCCTGACCCACAGCCCCCCCTATCGCATCCCAACCCACAGCTCTGCCCATGCCCCTCAGTCCCAACCCACAGCCCCCCACTATCCCAGCCCCAACCCACAGCTCTGCCAAGGCCCCTCAGTCCTGACACGAAGCCCTCCGCTATCCCAACCCACAGATCTGCCAACACCCCTCAGTCCTGACCCACAGCCCCCCGCTATGGCATTCCCAACTCACAGCTCTGCTCACACCCCTCAGTCCTGACACGCAGCCCCCCGCTATCCCAGCCCACAGCTCTGCCAACACCCTTCAGTCCTGACATGCAGCTCCCCGCTATCCCAACCCACAGCTCTGCCAACACCCTTCAGTCCCGACACGCAGCCCCCCGCTATCCCAGCCCACAGCTCTGCCAACACCCTTCAGTCCTGACATGCAGCTCCCCGCTATCCCAACCCACAGCTCTGCCAACGCCCCTCAGTCCCGACACGCAGCCCCCCACTATCCCAACCCACAACTCTGCCCATGCCCCTCAGTCCTGACATGCAGCCCCCCGCTATCCCAACCCACAGCTCTGCCCACGCCCCTCAGTCCCGACATGCAGCCCCCCGCTATCCCAGCCCACAGCTCTGCCAACACCCCTCAGTCCTGACCTGCAGTCTCCCGCTATGGCATTCCCAACCCACAGCTCTGCCAATGCCCCACAATCCTGACACGCAGCCCCCCACTATCGTATTCCCAACCCACAGCTCTGCCCACGCCCCTCAGTCCCGACATGCAGCCCCCCACTATCCCAACCCACAGCTCTGCCAATGCCGGGTCGAGGTGATCCTGTCATTTGCTCAAACACCCACTAGGGACTGGGCTGAGACCACTGCACCGACACCTGCTTCTCCTGGAAGGCGAGGAAATGACTCAGCTCCCTGCTGGCCGGCCCTGGGTCAGTGGGACAGCTCGGGGGAGCAGGAGCGATGCAATCTGCTCTGGGGAGTGAGGGGATCGGCCCCTCCCTGCTCCCTGCCTGGTTGTGAATAGCTGTGGCACAGCCGCCCCAGCGCTCACGTACGTTAACACCTCTCAGCCCATGTTTGCTGTTTTGTTATTGCTGTTAATTCCTCGCCAGGTGGAACCGCACACTGTGGGTTTAATTAAGCTCAGCCAGCTGTTGCTGGAGACTGGGGATATTTCACCCAGCCAAGTCCCCGGCGGCGCGGGCTGGAGAGCAGCGTCTCTGGCAGGTCACTTCGCTCCCAGGGCACCAGGAGCTGGCCTTCAGCAGAGTGCAAAGGGGCACGAGGCAGCATCCCCTCCCCCTGCTCACCACGGCCGGGCCGGACCTCAAGCCGCTCGCTCGCTGGGCTGAGGTATATCCTACATTGCAGCAGGCCCATGGGAGAGAGCTGGGCCGGTGAGTCAGGATTCCTGGCTCTGCCCCTGACTCACCGGGAGACTCTGGGCAAGTTGCATGTTAATAGCTCTGTGCCTCAGTGTCCCCACCAGTAACCTGGGGATGCTGATCCGTGCCCATGCCTGCCAGGCACTCGGAGATCCCCAGACTGAGGGGCTGGTCCACCATGAAGCACTGATAAAGTTACTCCTTCAGCGCCTCCTTCCTTCTCCCGCAGAATCCCATCTTCCACCACCAGTGCAGGAACTAGCCCCCAACCCTGCAGTGCCGCTCTGCCATGGGCGTGCAAAGGGCACAGCTCCCAGCGGATGTGCTGGCAGATTTCTAGGCCAAGGAGGGCATTGGAAACAGAGCCCTTACGTGAGAGAAAAGCCAGGCACCTGCAAGTATTGTGTGTGTGAGTCCACGACTACACGTGCATATGGAGAAGCAGGTGTCGATGTTGGTGTGCACGCTGGGGACGTGTGCAGGCATGTACACTGGTATATTTCAGGGGGTGTGGCTGGGGAGGGGTCAGAAGGGACCGCTGTGATCAGCTAGTCTGGCTCCCTGCATGACACAGGCTACAGCAGACGTACAGGCACATATTGGTCCGGCAGGGGGAGGCTGAGTGGGGTGGGTAGAGGCAGGTGCATGTACTGGTCTGTGGCTGGGTGTGTGGGCTCGTAACAAGATGCAGGCAGATGTCTCTGAAAAGGGTCTGGGGTAGTGCCTGGGGTTGCTCTCTGGGCAGACTGACCCTGGGCATGGAGTCTGTGGCTCAGGCTGTGTGTGCCAGGGAGAGGCACAGAGACACAACCCGGGCACGTCTGGCGGCACAGGGAAGTGGGGGGTGTTTTGCGGAGGTGTATACAGAGGATGGTCTGTATCTCAGGGTCGATGTGGAGCTGCAGCAGATGTGTCTCACTCACTGCTCTGGTGTTCAGTGAGGATCTGCCTTGGCTTGGCCCGTGTCACGGTACTGAGGCGGCTGATGGGCGAATGGCTCTGTGCACAGCTTTGGAGTGGTTCCGCTTGGCGCTGGCTTTGATTCGTGCTGCTCAGGGATTTGCGTCGCGATGGCTTCCTGGCTGAGGCCGGCTGGCCTGGTCAGGAGCTGGGCGGGGCAGCGAGCGGAGGAGTGCAGTGTGGGCTCCTCCGCTGGGGCCTGGTGCTGGGGGAAGCACTTGCTGCTGTGGGTGACGGCGGGAATAACCGCCTGTGATGAACTAGGAATGTTCTTAACGTTTTCTCTGAATACTGTGTTGGTGCCTCAGTGTCCCCATGGCAGTTCTTAAGTATCTAGGTGGTGGAATAAGGGTGTGGGATTGCTGCATAGCAAAGGGCCAGTGCACCTAAATGCTTGGCACTCTGTCTCCTAGCAACTGATGGCCTGGGCCCCTCCTCTGCAAAGGTGCCAGCTGAAGGTGTTGGAGACAAAGGGATCAGGTGACCTCCTGGCCCGGGAAAGGGGCTGAGCAGAGAGGAGGGGCTGGGAGGGGTTGTTAGTCTGGAGCTGGCTGGGGTCGAGGAGTGAAGTGCAGATGTGGGGGTCTGGTTCACTGCCCCCCAGAATGGACCCAGCCGAGGGGTCCGGTTCGCTGTACCTACAAGCTCTGTTTTAGACCCTGTTCCTGTCATCAAATAAATCTCTGTTTTACTGGCTGGCTGAGAGTCACGTCTGACTGCAAAGTGGGGGTGCAGGACCCTGTGGCTTCCCCAGGACCCCGCTGGGGTGGACTCGCTGTGGGAAGCGCACGGAGGGGCAGAGGATGCTGAATGCTCCAAGGAGAGACCCAGGAGGTGAAGACGTGTGAGCTTCTTGCCCTAAACAAGTCTGCTCCAAGGGAGAGGAGGCTCCCCAAAGTCCTGACTGGCTTGGTGGGGAGCATCGCCCGGTGACTCTGACAGAGTCGTCTCTTCGTACGTAGGCAACGCTCGTCCTGCTACTTCTGCCAGTCAGGAGGAAAGGGATCTGTCGGGGGGGGGGGGGTGGCCCCACCTGTGCGCAGGGGTATGAGCATCTCCCTATTGTTACCTTTTAACTGCTTCTTCAAACCAGTCCCTGTGAATACCAGTGTGGTGAGAGTGGCCCTGGGCTGCAGTCTGTCAGCGCCGTGTGGGCCAAGCGGGGTGATGCTGACCCTCGGTCGGAGCTGCGGCAGCACCGGCCCATCGAGCACTTCCAAACTTCAGTCACGGGTGACTGATCTTCCCCTTTCCCTTATGGCCCCAGCCCTCAGTCACAGCTGGGCTTCTTGGGGAGGTGACTCTGCATTTCCCCTATGGGGCAGGACAGTGCTTGAGAGCCCAGGATTGCCCAGTGGAGCCGGGCTGGGCTTTGCAGTCCAGCTCTCCTCTGCTTCGGTTCCCCAGGAGATCTCGTTCATCACCCCTCTGCCAGCTAGTTACAACTCAGGCAATTACCTCGGTTTACTCCACTGAGCTCAAGGATTCCAGCCTGCACTCAGCATCCAGCCAGGGGGCTGGCCACGGAGCAGGCGTCAGGGAGGGAGGTGACACAGGCAGCAGGAGCCAGCTGATGCCAGTCTCTGCTGGAGAATTTCAGCTGAAACACGGGGAGCTCACCTCCAGCACAGGCAGCGTGTTGGGAAAGCCCGTGGGAATGCTGCCTTCACGAGCTGTCGTCCATCAAAAGTTTTAATTAGAACTGTGAGAGTGACGGTGCTGCCTGCCACAGCGAAGGGCTGACAGTGCTGTCCAGTGTCAGCCGCATCGTCGTGCAAACTCCTGCGCTGCTGATGCTCCTCACTCCCAATCCGCAGCCCTGCTTCCCACTGCCAGTGCAATTCTGGGCCGCGCTCTGCACCGACTCTCAATGCAGTAGATGGGGCAGGCTTGTGATATGCACCAAGTGGCCTGAGAGGCTGACCTCAGCTGTGCAGAGTGAAGGGTGCAGCTGAGGAGGAGCGGGCAGTGGCAGGGAAAGGTGGCTCAAATAATCTTCCTCCGCCTCTGATCCTGGGGCGGTTGGAGTACAAAATAGCCACTGATGCAACTTGTAGAGCAGCCTAGGAGCTGCTCTAAATTACAACAACCTGTAACACCCCCAAGGCAGGTGTTAATAGCCCACTTCATTCTGAGTAACTGTTAACTCCTGGCTTCTGTCTCTTCCACCAGCTCACCTGCCTTGCCACTCTCATATCCTGGGACCCATGTGGCTCCTGCATGGCAAACTGCCTCTTTCGGCAGCTCCCCAGCCCATGGGGGCAGTAGCAGAGGCTGAGGGCAGGTGAAGAGAGACCTGATTTTTGAAGGCAGATCACTCTGATGTAAACACGGAGTCAGACTCAGAGCTCTGGCCAAACTCAGCCCTGGTGTAAGTGGGGCAACTCCCTTGTCTTCCAGGAAGTTCCGCTAGGGATTAGCGTGGCCCCTGGTGAAGCACTTGCTACAGCCACGTTTCCCATTGCTGTTGTGGGATGTACGCCTGTGTTCGCAGCGCATGTGAGGGCTGACTGGGGCACCCCCTGTTCCACAGAGCTGTGCCTTGCAGCAGTGGAGTACAACTGTCCTGAGAGCAGACACAGCCCAGAGCCTAGGGAAATCAATGGGGGCCTTGCCTGGCTGGGACCGGCCATTTGTCTCCTTGTCCTAGTGACTCTTCTGCCTTTCTGACTCCGAGTAGGGGCGTTCGGCTGCCATCGTCCCCCTGGCAGGGGCAGCATGGTACAGAGCCAGTGAAACTTGACCAATGAGTCAGGGACCCCAACTCTTGGGTACCAGGCGTGCCCTGATGAGCACATTGCCGGTCCTGGGCTGACCCCAGCCTGATGGCTCCTGCTGCTTGCTGGGTTGATAACCACCACCTGGGGCTGTTAGCCCCTTTGCACCCCAACCTGTCCCTGCCTACTCCTGCCTAAGCACTCATGGTGCAGGGCCAGTTACAGGTGGAATCACCCTGCCCTTAAGCCCTCGCTCCATAATCCAGCCTTCTCTGACATGCCTTGCCCCCTCTTCCCCCGGCCGCACCCCACTGGCTGCCCCGACACAGGGATCACTTAGCAGGAGAGGTGAGTCCTGTACAAAATACAGGGTAGGCAGGAGGTTAGCGCACAGGCCTGGCAGGCTGGAGACTTGACTTTCACACGCTGGCAACATTCCCCAACTTGTGTGCCTAGAGTCAGCCCTCTAGGTCTGTACTTAGACACTGACACCAGTGGCCTCATTTGCAGAACCGCTGAGTGCTCCCAGCTGCTCCCACTGGCTCCACTAAACAGCTGTTGCGAAAAGCGTGGAGACGCGCAGATGGCTAGTGCTGCTGGAAGAGCTGCTGTGAAGGTTACATGACCGAGGAGATGGAATTGCGCGTACCAAGTGACGGCCAAGGCAAGTGTGGCATTCTGTGCTCTGCTCCCAGGAGCCTGTGCCGATCCCGCTGGCCTCCTGGATTCCAGGCTGCTGCTGGGATGCTGAAGGACATGGCAAGAGAGGAAAAGCCAGCCAAGACTTCCCCCTCAACGGTTGGAGGGATCGTGCCCTGCTTTGTCCCCAAAGCGTTGCCTGCCCTTCGCAGCTCCCTGAATGCCCATGCCAACCTCCTGGAAAAGCTGCAGAGTGAGGGGCACGCTGGTGCTCCACCTTCAAGCAAAGGAAGGCCAGCTAGAAACAAGCAGGTGTCCTAGCAAAGCGTTACATGTTTATGTGTTTGCGGGATCTGTTGGAGACCAGGGACGTAGGGCAGGGGACAAAGCATCCCATGTGCCCATCCTGGGAAAGGGCCGGGTAGGAGGGAGAGGGTGGGCGTGAGATGCATTTACTGAGATGAATAATTCATTTCAGAATCAGCTGGTAATTCATAAATGAAGCGTCCTGTCCCCCGAGGTCTGCCCAGCGCGCCTCTCTGCGGGTGGCTGCCTCTTGTTCTGTTTGTGCTAGACCGACCCCGGAACCCCACAGGATAAAGTATCTCCAGGCAGATCCAGAGAACGACCAACTGGCATGCGACTCCCTGAGCACCAAGGTTCCCAGGTAGCAACAGGAGCAGGCAGACGCTCACCAGGGGAGAGAGTGAGCAGAACAGGAAATCCATTTTCTGGCCAGCCACACCCCTTAGCTCCTCTAGCTCCTCGCTCTTCAGAAGGGAGAGCAATTGGCTCAGGGAAAGTCTCCTCCTCCCTCAGCCCCTTCTCCATTCTCTTTCACACCCCACTCTGTTTCTCCTCCTGGGACATTAACGCCTAAGGCTGTAGAGAACCTCACGACTGGGCACCCTCCATCTCTTGTTGCTGTTTTATATCATGCAGGATCTCTGCCAAATCTCTGGGGTCAGAGCATGGGGCTGCTTGGTTTTCGCCATGCGCAGCAGCAGACAGAAGTCGGAAGAGATGGCTGCACACGCTGCTGGTGACTGCAGCTCTGGGGAGAATGGCTACCCGAATGGTTATCCCGGACTCTGAGGGGACAGACTCAGTGCTGAGACCAGAGCAAGAGAAAGGAGAAGATGTAGAACTGCACAAAGCAAACAGTCTGGTGACGCTGCAGCTGGACAATGCTGGGGAAATGATCTAGGCAAAGCACGAAGTCTGCAAAGGAGACTTTGGACATGTCTTTGCTACACAATTAAGTCACCCTAACGTACGTCAACACACAGCCGGGGCAGTAATTACATTGCTTGTGTGTGTCTACACTTTGCTTCTTGTGTCGGTGGTGTGTGTCTTCACCAGCAGCGCTTGTCAGCGTGGGGCATTGTGGGTTGACTCCTGAAAGCCAATAGGAGTTGACGTAATCAAGGCTGTGTCTACACTGGCACGGCGCCGACCTCACTATGTGACTCCATGCCGCTCGTGGAGGTGGAAGGATTGTCGGGGTAGTGGGGCAGGCACATCAGCGGGAGCGACATTGAAGTGTAGATGCTTTTCCATAGGCAGGTAGTTGTAAGCTGCCTTGCACTGCCTCAACTTTGCAGGCCTCCGTCTCACCAGAACTCACCCTCCTCTGCCTGGAGAAGTCTTCCAGGGAAGGCTGAATGGGGAAGAAAAGGAGCATCTGAACTGCCAAAGACGTTAGCATCTCAGCTTCAACCTGAGCGATCACTAAGCCCCACCAGGGGCCATCTCCCAAAGCGTCAGCTGGGCTCCTCCTCTTGCAGTCAGTCCATGGTGAAGCTCCTACTCACTGACTCCAGGGGGTGCAGAGCCGGGCCAATGCTAAGAGCTTCTGGAAACTCCCCCCTCGGAGGCCAGGGCTGGTGCAGAGCCTCGTGCGGGGACCTCACGCTGGCTATGTGCGCTCAGGATGATTTGTATGGACAACCGTGATATTCTGCTCCTGGCCTACCAGCCCATGTCCCAGGGAATGAGCCCCTCTCTGCTGTCGGTGCCTGTTCACCAAGACCCCCGTGAGGACAGACACCGAGGAACACCCGGGGACGCTGGGCCAATGGTCTGTGCCCCCCAGCACCAGACCCTGCCCCTTATTCTTCCTACTTTCATTGTCATGACAAATCAGAACGCGTCCTAATGAACTATTAGCACTAATCTCATCACGCTGTCATTCCCGAAACTGCACCTGGTGAGCTACAACCACTCAGTCTCGCAAAGGAGCCAAGTTCTTGCCCCTCAAAGGGGCTGTCCTGGGCACACTCCCTTTACCAAGCACAGACAACTCCTCTGTTTCACCCAGTCACCACCTGCATGGCCAAACCCTAAAATCAGAGAAGTGAAGGACTGGACGAGACTCCAGTCCCCTGCTCTCAAGACAGAACTATGTGATAACTAGACTATCCCGGGCAGCTGTTTGTCTAATCTGCTCTTAAAAACCTCCAAAGCCGGAGATTCCCCAGCCTCCTTGGGCAATTTATTCCAGTGCTTAATCACCCTGACAGTAGGAAGTTTTTCCTAATGTCCAACCTAAACCTTCCTTGCTGCAATTGAAGCCCATTGCTCCTGTCCTAGCCTGAGAGGTTAAGGAGAACCATGCTGTGGTCTTGGACACAGAGCAGTGAAATCATCTGCTGCAAGGCAGGAAGCACAGAAGGTGGCATGATGGTTAGCAGCACACCCGCCTTTCACCTCGCAAGAGCTGGGCATGGCTGCAAGCGAACTAAAATCAGTGGGTCTCTTCGCAGTCCTCATCAGGCCAACTCACACACTCCTCTTCCACCACCGCACTGGGGTTGTGGGAGGGGCTCCGCTCTGGAGAGGGTGACCTTGCTCCAGACAAGCCTCCTTTTCTTCGACAGCATCCATGGGCCTTGGCACCGCCAGGGTCTTCTTGTGCATGGGCTTGAACTCGCCCCAGCAGCACTTGTGTTCGTTTGCCTGCCCCCACCGCCAGGGCGCTGGCCAATGGTGGGATGTGCTTACAGAGCCTACAACTGGCTAGAGCAGGAGACAGGATGGCGCATGGGAAGCAGGGCACTGGGAAACCAGGCCTACCTCTATGGAGAGCGCAGCACAGGGCCGAAGAGGGGACGGGGGCGCCTAGGACAGACACTGGTAGGCAACGACAGACACTCGCACAGCAAAAGAAAACAGCAGCACAATGGAGCCAAGAGCAGCAATGCCTGGGAAAGAGAGAACTGCAAAGGTTCATCCGTCCCTGTCCCCTGATCTGGCTCGGCTCTGGGCGAGCGCCCCGCTGCCTGGCTCCCCTCCTGCCATGGGAGCCCAGGTGCCGCAGCAGGAGCCGGGTGGTGTTAGCCCTCTACGCCAGTGCTGCCTGCCTGGCTCCAGCGAGAGGAACAGATGGCAGGCAACAGAAGCGGCTGCTGAATAATACACTTATAATGAGCACAGTTCATTCAGATCCCCAGCTTATCCGCTCTCGCTCGCGCCGTCCATCACGCGCTCTTGCTCCCTCCATCTGTCTCCACCCCCTCTCCGGAGCCCCCACGGAGCCTGCACCCCCTCTCCGGAGCCCCCATGGAGCCTGCACCCCCTCTCCGGAGCCCCCACGGAGCCTGCACTGCCTTTCTGGGCGTCCCCACTGCCCACGCACATGGGACACTCTCCCCCAACCCTCTTGGCTCAGACAGGAGCCCACCAATAAGGCAGAACCCCAGTGAGTGTCCTGGGTGCCTTCCCTCTCTGTGTCTATTCAGCAGCGGACCTGAGGCTGGCGTAACGTCGGCGGGTGCCACACACGTTTCCTCCCCACAGAACACCGCTGGGCCAATGCACCTCGATCCCAACCCACAGCCTTCCTCCCCATCCCTGGACACCTCAGTCAGAAGGACCCTCAGCTACTCCAGCCCTGGGCACTGCCACACCAGTTCTGCCCGCGCCCCTCAATCCTGCTCCAGGCACAGCCTGGCAGTCACGTCTAATTTGGGGAGGTGAGTTTTGGGAGACCCCACCCCCCACCCCGAGCTCGTTTCCTCCTGTGCTCAGGGGTCTGGGGCTCGAATCAGGCTCTGATGCTTCTGCCTCATACGGGTCATCACATTCCTCTGTTGACCCCAGTCCATGCCTGGCAAGCTGCAGCTATAAAACTCTCCTCCTCAGCCACTCTGTGCACAGGCAGCCCCTCCTCGGGCCCCCTCACCTCCCAGGCCTGAGCTAAGCTCCCTGCCCTGGCTTCAAGGCCCTAGAGAAACTGTCTCTACCACCACTTGCGCCTCCTTCTCGGTACTCCTCTCCCCTCTTCACAGCCTCCTCCTGCTCTGGGCTTTCCTCCACGCTCAGCCTGGAACCCCCTCCCCACCCTGCTCCAGTGTGTGGCCCTTCACGCCGCCCTCCACCCCCGGCCCAGGGATTTGTCACTAAACACGAAGGCCGGAGCCTTCAAATAGTGCCAAATTACCAGGATCTGGTGCAGTCACATTCCATCCCCTGGTCCTCTTCAATTAGTGGGGTCCTCTGTCCCATGGCCCCCTCATAGCCATCCAGCTCCCCACCTCTAGGGGAGCAAAGCTGAGCAGGCCACCCTGCCTGCGAAGCTGGTGACCCTTCTTCCCCATTCCAGGGGAACTGGGACACGTGGCTCCTTGTCTCGCCTGCCAGTCGCAGGGAAAACGAATGCAGGGGCACAGAGCAGTGCTCCTAGGGAACCTGGCAGCACAGGCCAGCAGGTCTTACAAAGGTGGGAAGAATGGTGCCAGAGCATAGACTGGGGCTCAGGACACCTGGGTTCTATCCCTAGTTCTGCCACTGACTTACTGTGTGATCATAGCCAAGTCACTAGGGTTCCCCCTGCCTCAGTTTCCCCTTCCATAAACCCATACAGAGGATTGGGAGGTTGTGGAATCTTCATCGCCGGAGGTTTATAAGAGCAAGTTGGACAAACCCCTGTCAGGGATGGTCTGGATAATACACAGTCGTGCCATGAGTGCAGGGGACTGGACTGGATGACCCCTCGAGGTCCCTTCCAGTCCTGTGATTCTGTGACTGGAGGTTTAATTCTCCAGCTTTGAGATCAGCAGGCAGATGGTGCCAGGGAAGGCCTAGTGCTCCGGTGACAGCAAGGTGCCTGCCTTGCGCCCTGTGGGGCCGGGGCAGTGAGGCTTTGAGGGTCTCTGACTTGGAGATCACCAGCCAGAACCGCTGGCTCCTGCAGGCCTGCCCTGCTGACACCGGAGCCTCACGCAGCCAGTGCTGCTCTCCCAGCATCCACCTTAAAGGAAACCTGGCAGCACAGCGCGGCTTTTACCAAAACCTGAGAGCAATTTACTCAGCTGGGAAGGCAGCCAAGCATGGGCCGCGCACTCACTGCTCCTCCTCTCGGAAAAGCCAGCTCCCGGCTCTGCTACTCCCTCCATGGTGATTTTTTAATTGGATTTAATTAATTTACCTTAATTGCATTTTTTAAGTCTTCCCTGGTGGATTCCCCGATACCCAGGCTATGCCGAGATACCAGTGAGCAGCAGTACTGGCTGGACCGGGGCAGGGAAGCCATGGCTCTGCCCCAGCGGCAGGAGCAGGCCATGAGGTGCTAAGCAAGCGCAGCCTCCCTGCACCACCACTGAGAACTGAGCTCACCAGTAACCTCCTGGAGGCCTTCAGCAGGCGTGAGCGGCTAAGCCAGACTCCTCTTGAACAGATGTGAAAAGGGGAAGGAGCTGAGGTGGGGACAGAAAAGGACCCAGGAGAAGGGGGCAGGGGAAGGAAACAAAGTCTCACATCCCAGGGGGTGTTTGGGATTCAGCCAGAGCCGGTGGAGGAGGTGATGGCACCTGGCTCCCTCTTTCTGGCCCCGGCTGGTCAGGACATTTCTCAGGATTAGATGACGAGGCTCTGGGGTCCCCGCAGACAATGGGGTGGCAGACAGGATGGTGACACTCACTCCAGTAAATTGTTTCTCCCTTTAAGGACCCCCAAAGGGGTGGGGGGGCAGAATAGCCCATCCTCTCATTATTTTCTGTCCTCCGATGAGGCCTAGTTTCTGAAACACCAGTTTGGGTTCACTGATTTCTGGGTCCACACGTCTCTTGTTTCTCGCATGATCTCAAGGCAGCTCTTGAGTTATAGCCACTGGCCTTTTGGTTTGGACCAATTCAATCTCTCTCCCTTTTGTACCTTTTCCTCCCAGCGTTTGTTGTTCCGGGTCACTGGGACAGTCACAGCTTAGAGTCGTGCACTCACTTTTCACACCCGAGCTCGCTGTGAAGGTAAATATGGAGGCCCAGTGATCGCAACAGGGGTCAGTCACCCTGCTCCTCTTTCCTCTCGATGAGCTAGGACCAGATCCCGAGGCTGGTTGGTTCCAATAATCTTTGCCTTCAGAATAAGTCACTTGGGCATGTTTTGGGCCACGTGCCCAGTGGGCAGAGAGCAAAGCCCAAACAGCTTCTGAATCTCCCATGTAACCCTGCTGATGGGAACAGTCTCCTGCTCCCTGGAAATGCTGCCTGCCCTCGGCACCCCAGGACCTGAGGGTGTGCACAGGAGTGTGGACACCCAGACACCGGACAGATGGACAGAGAGAGCAAGGGTGCGGATTAGACCTAGATCAAGATCAGAGGCCTTTAGTGCCAAGTTTTCAATTGACCTCAAACCAGCATTCAATTTTGCTCCTGTAAAACTGAACGCGAAGGCTTGTGCTTGGACGGTTAGCTGCAAACTGCATTGAGGTAGCCGGGCCCCCTGTATCTGGATTTGGCCACGAGGGCCTGCAGAAGGGGGCCCTGGGCAGTGCTGCAGGCACAAACCCTTCCTGCCCAGTTTGGAGGGCTGTGGCTAACAAACTGTCCCTTTACTAGAGCTCTCACCGCATTTAGAGCTTGCTCGGTTACTTACAAACAGAACCTGCTTTAAAAATAGAACCAGCTGCTCACCACCCTCCCTGGGGAGAGCCCCGGGCACCTGGACTCAGGACTGTTCCACACACTAACTCCTACACTGGCAGCATGGATCCCATCAGCGCAGAGCCCTGTGCAAAGCTGGGGGAGCTGCAGAATCCTGCCAGGACCCTGTCCCTGTTAGCTCCCCAGGGGCACAGGCAGGCAGACCACGGGGGGGTAAGAATCCCGTTCAGGGCCGGTGCAAGGATGTTACGCGCCCTAGGCGAAACTACCACCTTGCGGGCCCCCCCCCACGGCAGGTCCCCCCTCTGCCCTGAGGTGCCCCCTTGTGGCAGCTCCCCACCACCCCACCCTCTGCCCTGAGACACCCCCCCACCCCGCGCACAAGCACCCCGAGCAGGCTGTGGCTGCTTCACTTCTCCCGCCTCATAGGCTTGTGGCGCCAATCAGCTTAGGCGCCGCAAGCCTCGAAGGCGAGAGAAGTGAAGCAGCCACGGCCTGCTCGGGGAGGAGGAGGGGCGGGGCAGGGCTGAGCTGGGGCAGGGAGTTCCCCTGCGTGCTGCCTCCCCCCCACACCCCACTTGCTGCAGGCGGCCCTCCCTGTGCTCCCCTGCCCCAGCTCCCTCCGCCTAAATGCCGGCCGTGACCGGGGTGGCTGAAGATCCGGCTGCAGTGGTCGCTGCTGAAGAAAATGGCGCCCCCAAAATCCCAGCGCCGTTGCCTAAATGGTTGCACCGGCCCTGATCCCATTTGTCCAGGAGGCCCAACCCCAACTGCAGAAGGGCCTGCTCTGCACAGCATGTGCCTGGGACGCTTCTGCTTTCTCCCTTTCCCCTGCTGCTACAGGGGCCTCCCCAAGGAGCACAAAGCTATTGCAACAGGCGAGTAAGCCAGAGGAGGCCGCCTTCAGCTGGCTCATTAATAGTTAATTCTGTTAATAAGTGAAGCCAGGATGGGAGAGAGACGTCAGTGGGGGGCAATTAAAGGTGCTACTGAAGCTGCTCAGGCCTGCAGAAGAAATCGTTAGTATTGTTTGCAGTTGGCGGGTGTGATCACCAGCTAGCAAGGCAGAGGGTGCACCCACAGCCCACCCCAGCGGGAGCAGCCAGCCACCGGCTGGGCCATTCCTCAGAGGCAGAGTCGCTCTCCCCAAGGTGGCGGTGGAGGAGGAACCTCTGGGAACTTGGAGATAAGACAGATAAGTCAGTGGCAAAGCAACGCTTGGACAGACGTTGCTTTTAAAACACTCCCGGAGATGGATGCCGCAGGGTGTTATCTCCTGCTGCGGCATGGGACAAAAATCCGGGTGCCGAAGCAAACTACTTAGGGAAACATACTGTTTATTTAGGGCAAAGATAAGGCGGAGGATGGGAAAGAGAAGACAGGAGATTTACAAACTCATTAATAACATGCCACAATCGCTCAAATAATTGTCTGGCAAATACGGTGAACGTGTCCTCATTTTACACTGGGATAGTGCCTGTCCTCCCCAAAACACCACCCTGCTTAAAGGCTTTTCCTCAGGAATCCCTTCCCCCACTACTGCAATGCACCCGCTCTGGGCAGAATGCAGCCACTGCTTAGGCTCCACTTCAAACTGAATTGCAAACGCAGGCGTCAGAACAAAACTGCTAGTGACGAGGTTGAAGATTTTGGGGTGCAAAATACAGCACTCCTGAAAGAACAGATGCTCGCCCCTGAGAACACAAGGAAAAATTTGTTAAACTGACATGTTTTGTATTGGGGGAATCCTCAGATCTGCTCCTAGTGAAGAGCTATCATGAAAAGTCTCATCTTTGGGGATATTCTGGCCCCAATTCAGGAAAGCACTTAAAACACATGCATCCTTCCTGAATCGGCGCTGTCAGCTGCTGCTGACTCTCCTTTGAATGTGCTGAGTGAACATCATTTCTATACGCTTAAAAACAGTCTGCAGACTTCTCAAAATAAAGGGACAGAGTCTTATTTCAAACCCAGTGGTGTAAAACTGGAGAAGCACTGCTCAAGTCAATGGAGTCACTCCGGGTTTAAAGCAGTATCACGGAGATCAGAATCTGGCCCAACCCTTCAATTTTGCCCGATGTTTCTAAAATCACTGAGAATCCACGCCGAGAGCCATTTCTGGGTTTCTAGACCTCGGTATTATCTCCTGCTAGTCAGTGAGCTGCGTATTTTCTGTGTCTCAGAAACTCAAAAGGTCTTTCTATTGTCTAATCTTAACAGTAATAAAAACCCGAACCTGCTTTCTGGATTGAGCTATCGATATTCCTGTTACAACAACGGGGCCTGGACATCAATATTATCTGATGATGTTTTAATTTTTCTCTACCTTGGTCCTGCTAGTGAAGGCAGGGGGCTGGACTCGATGACCTTTCGGGGTCCCTTCCAGTTCTAGGAGATAGGTGTATCTCCATATATTATATTAATTTACCCTTTTCATTTCTTTTTATGCCAAGAATCTCTAGCCGCCACCCTGGCTGATGAAATCTGCCTTCAAGACATGCCCGCGATCTCTGCTGAGCCAGGCTGTCTCCTTGTGTTCTTTCTGTCTCAGTTGGAAACTGCCTTTTCCTTTTGTAGTCTTCCCTACGAGATTTATTATTTGCCTTTTGGAAGGTGCTCACATGTCAGTATAGCCAACCCAGAATAGAAACCAAACCAAGCCACAACCCAGCAACAACTGAAAGAAACCCCAACTCATGCACCTACCAACCAACCCCTCAGCTTTCCTCGGTCGATTTCGTTGGGCTGGAGCCTTGGTGCGGAGCTGTTCGTTCAGGAATATCCTTCTGTTCTAGCCAGAGCAGTTCCTTCAACTCCGAGCTGTTAATCAGAAATGCAGCCGGCAATTAAAGAAGCTCTAGAAAGAAACTCTCTAATACACGGCTCTGTTTCAGGGAATTATGGACACTTGAAACGGCCTAAATAAGAGGAAGTAGCTGCCTTGGAGGTAACCCGCTGGAACGAGGTCCAGAGCAGCAATTGGAAGACATTACAAGTTAATGGCTGTTTGGTAGCACTCCTGAAATGAGCTGGACGTCTTAGATCAGTTCCTAATGGACAACCATGAACAACCCACAGACAAGGGCACCAAGCAGGGGGAGGCCAAAGGACATGGAAAATGTACTCCCCTCTCTCTCGAGCCTTGAGAGCTTGCTCCAGGGTCAGGCCTGAAGAGGCCACACGGGGAAGCTTGCAGTGCTGGAGATAACTACAGAACTTCAGCCTGCAGGGCTGCTGATCCAGCAGAGTTCTTGAGAAAAGGAGGAGATGTAAACGACTCATCACTGGGCAGACGGTCTGTGCAGCACAATCCTGCAGGGAACAGCGAGATAGGCAGCAGCAACCTGAGTTTAACAGGTGAGGTAGCATCCCCTCATAATGACTGCACTGGGCATGAGCTTCGGCTGTGGTGTGGGACTAGCCCAGAGAATGCTGCTAAGCAAGACGTGCTGTGACATGGGTGAATGACATACACTGCACATGCTTGGCGCAATGTCATACCAGCAGAGGCCGAAAGAGATGAACCAAGCAGGCCCTTACAAATACTATAATGGGACATATAGAGGAAGAGTCCATAGATGTTCTGTGAAAGTCACCTGTGCCCTAATTCTACAGGGATGCTAATGAACTTCTCTTCAGAGAGGGACGTCAAATATCCCCTCTCCCTCCCCAATATTTTATGCCATATGTTTACGGTATCTTGACTTGTTCTCTGCAGAAACCTCACAGGAACATCCTAAGAAACTGCCATCAAAATGTCTCAGTGCAACTCTATGTTTCTATTGGCCTGTTTTTAAGTGAGACTTGTAACTTGGGCTGCACTATATGAATCCAAAGGTTCATTGTTAATGGAGAAATGGCCAAACCAGACGCTTGGATCAGAAACCATTTGAATTTGGGGGAGGTCGTCCCACGTCTTGGATCCAAACTGCCCCGTCTAGTTCTGGTTCGGAGCCAGCGCTGCTTGTGTTATTTTTATTCTATTATTGCTTTTGGGAATGAGGCTAGGCAACTGTGACGAACTGGGAATGTTCTTAATGTTTTCTCTGAATACTGTGCTGGTGCCTCAGTGTCCCCATGGCAGTTCTTAAGTATCTGGCAGAGCAAGGGCCAGTGCACCTAAATGCCTGACCCTCTGTCTCCTAGCAACTGATGGCCTGGGCCCCTCCTCTGCAAAGGTGCCAGCTGAAGGTGTTGGAGACAAAGAGATCAGGTGACCTCCTGGCCCGGGAAAGGGGCTGAGGAGAGAGGAGGGGCTGGGAGGGGTTGTTAGTCTGGAGCTGGCTGGGGTCAAGGGTGGAGGGCAGACCTGGGGGTCTGGCTCACTGACCCCCAGAATGGACCCGGCCGAGGGGTCCGGTTCACTGTATCTACAAGCTCTGTTTTAGACCCTGTTCCTGTCATCGAATAAACCTCTGTGTTACTGGCTGGCTGAGTCACGTCTGACTGCAAAGTGGGGGTGCAGGACCCTGTGGCTCCCCCAGGACCCCGCTGGGGCAGGCTCGCTGTTGGAAGCGCACGGAGGGGCAGAGGATGATGAATGCTCCAAGGAGAGACCCAGGAGGTGAAGCCGTGTGAGCTTCTTGCCCTGAACAAGTCTGCTCCAAGGGAGAGGAGGCTCCCCAAAGTCCTGACTGGCTTGGTGGGGAGCAGTTCCAGAGCATCGCCCGGGGACTCCGTGACAGCAACAAACGGGTAAGTGGTTCTCTAGCTGCCCGGAGAAACAGTTTTGAAAGTTGAGCCACTTCAACTCCCGTGGGATTAATCTTTGCTCCTGACAAAGCGGAGTGGAGGCGAGAGCTGAGATTTGTGTAGGTCTGAAGAGGATCGGGAGCATGTTCCTAGCTTGAGTCTATTGTGGAGCTGTCTAGTTCAGGGATAGACAACCTATGGCATGCATGCCGAAGGCGGCACACGAGCTGATTTTCAGTGGCACTTACACTGCCCGGGTCCTGGCCACCGGTCTAGAGGGCTCTGCATTTTAATTTAATTTTAAATGAAGGTTCTTAAACATTTTGAAACCTTATTTACTTTACATACAACAATAGTTTAGTTACATATTATAGACTTATGGAAAGAGACCTTCTAAAAATGTTAAAATGTATTACTGGCATGCAAAACCTTAAATTAGAATGAATAAATGAAGATTTGGCACAGCACTTCTGAAAGGTTGCCGACCCCGGCCTAGTTTGTACATGAAAGGATGACTCCAGAGAAGCTGTCTCTGTAATCTAATGAGGCTTCCGCCACTTCCAAAGTTGTACCGTGCATGTGGTGACAAACAAATGCCCTTATTTTAAATAGCCCTATTGGTGGACACACTGGCCATTCCCCCAGAGAAGAAGGCTGGACCTAGAGGGTTTTCCAGAGGAGCACCATGCAGGTAGATTCCTCAGATTCCAGGAGGCATGACAGCCCTGGGGGAGGTGGGGTGGACTGGAAGCAGCATGAAGGATATCATAGTCTTTCCTTTGGAACATACGTTTGCTGCTAGCACTGCCAAACTGCTTATTAGCTTTGCAGAAACATGGTTTTGATATCATCTCTTTTTCCAGCTTCCTCCACTGTGTTTTAGAACTTTACAAAAGCATTACATAAACCCCATGGGTCAAACTCTGCCCTCAGGTAGCCTGTACAGTGCCACTGACACCCATAGGCTTGTGCTCTACTTATTGCCCTCCAATTTGGTCTCCTCTCTATATAATCCTTTTGGACTGTGCTGGGTTTTAAGGGAGGGTGCTCAGAGCACCTTCTGAAGGCACATCACTCACGTCCATCACAGGAAGCTCAGCTGACCTGATCTTACAAAGCCTGCCTTACAGCAAGAGATTTGAGAAACTCGATCTACTTCAATGATCTAGGAAAAGACAAAGAGGTGGTTTGATCGTGATCGGTAAGCTCCTACGTGGGAAGAAAGTTTCTGAAAGCAGAGGGCTCTTAGCCTCGCAGAATACAGCAGAACAAGATCCAATGGCTGGAAGCCCACGCTGGGCAAATTAAGGCTAGAAGTAAGGTGCAAATCTTGAACGAGGGTAATTAACCGTTGGAACAACTGATCTAGGAATGTGGTGGATTCACCATCGCTTGAAGTGTTCACATCAGGGTTAGCTGCCTTTCTAACAGAGATGCTATAACTCAGACAGGCGTTATGGGCTTCTGAAATTCTCCGGCCCGTATAGTGCAGCTGGTCTGACCTGATGATCATGTGGTCCATCCCATCTGGCCTTCAGATCTGTGAATCTCTGATCCTTCTTTAGCTGGGACCAATCTCAAGAAGGGGAATGGAGTCCCTCCGTCTCCAAGCACACGTCAGTCTGAATCTCTCCTTTGGGCTAGATAGGCATCTCAGAGTTTTGGTGTCTATAGAAAACTGAGCTGTGCATAGATATCTGGTCTGGAGCAGGATGGCAAACTCCAAGGCCCAGATCCTGAAGCTGTTTAGGAACCTACTTCCCATTGAAAACAAGGGGAGTTAGGCACTGAAATTGAGGGATCTTGAGGGCCTGGCCCCAAGCCTCTGCAATTGGGAGCCAGGTTTCCTTCACTTAGTCAGTCTGACATCAGGCGCTTCAACCCTGCCTAAAGGGGCTGTGTAATTATGGCTGAATGACGCTCACGTTAGCATCAGAGGGTAGCCGTGTTAGTCTGGATCTGTAAAAGCAGCAAAGAATCCTGTGGCACCTTATAGACTAACAGACGTTTTGGAGCATGAGCTTTCGTGGGTGAATACCCACTTCCTCAGATGCATGTAATGGAAATATCCAGGGGCAGGTATATATATGTGTGCTAGCAAGCAAGCTAGAGATAACGAGGTCAGTTCAATCAGGGAGGATGAGGCCCTGTTCTAGCAGTTGAGGTGTGAAAACCAAGAGAGGAGAAACTGGTTCTGTAATTGGCAAGCCATTCACAGTCTTTGTTCAATCCTGAGCTGATGGTGTCAAATTTGCAGATGAACTGAAGCTCAGCAGTTTCTCTTTGAAGTCTGGTCCTGAAGTTTTTTTGCTGCAGGATGGCCACCTTAAGGTCTACTATAGTGTGGCCAGGGAGGTTGAAGTGCTCTCCTACAGGTTTTTGTATATTGCCATTCCTAATGTCTGATTTGTGTCCATTTATCCTTTTCCGTAGAGACTGTCCAGTTTGGCCGATGTACATAGCAGAGGGGCATTGCTGGCATATGATGGCGTATATTACATTGGTGGATGTGCAGGTGAATGAACCAGTGATGGTGTGGCTGATCTGGTTAGGTCCTGTGATGGTGTCGCTGGTGTAGATATGTGGGCAGAGTTGGCATCGAGGTTTGTTGCATGGATTGTTTCCTGAGCTAGAATTATTATGGTGTGGTGTGCAGTTACTGGTGAGAATATGTTTCAGGTTGGCAGGTTGTCTGTGGGCAAGGATTGGCCTGCCACCCAAGATCTGTGAAAGTGTGGGATCATTGTCCAGGATGGGTTGTAGATCCTTGATGATGTGTTGGAGGGGTTTTAGCTGGGGGCTGTATGTGATGGCCAGTGGAGTCCTGTTGGTTTATCTCTTGGGTTTGTCTTGCAGTAGGAGGCTTCTCACGTTAGCAGGTGATGCCGATTAGCTCCAATCATGCTATAGGAGAGTTTGCAGCCTCTCTGGGTAGAAGGAGCTAGGAGAGAGAAAGCCCACAAGGAAAACACTAGGACCAGCCAACCCTGGGGAGAAAGCCTAGGCTGAGGTTAATGTTTGGGGGAGGTTGAGTTAGCAATAAGACCAACACCCAGAAAGGGGTTCATCTGGACCGTGGAATGGAGTCTTTCTTGACTTTTGCAATCATGTGCACCTATGCTCAGGAGATTACTCCTGAGGGCATTCTGCACCAAAAAAATAAAAATTATGCACCAAAAAAAAAAAAATTCTGCGCACAATATTTTAAAATTTTGCAAAATTCTGCAAATGTTATTTGTCAAACAAATGTGGAGGCTCCAGCATGACATTGGGGAGCACAGGCCTCTGGCTGCACAGAGGTGGGAGATCATTGTGCAGCTCCCCAACCCAAGACACAGACTCAGCGGTGAGGCTGCACCCTACCCTGACATAGCGCAAGGACTGGGCTTGCCCCAGAAACACCCCTGGGCCCTGCCCCTCCATGCCAGGTGCAGGCAGGCTCAGCAAGGCAGGATCCAAGAGTGGAGGGGCTCAATGTGGAGGTATCCAGATGTGAGTTGAAAGGGTTCTGTCCGGGGCAATCTGGATGTTGGCAGCTCAGTGGGGGATCCAAGTGCAGGGGGAGTTCTGGGTGCAATGGTAATGAGACTCTGCAGGGGGTCCAGGAGAAGGTGGTTGAGGCTCAGCAGGGTGGGGTCTGGGTGTGGGGGGGATAGAGCTCAGCAGGGGGGCCTGGGTGTGTGTGGGCTCAGTGGGGGGTCCAGATGCTGGGGCAGTGGGGCTCAGTGGGGTGGGGATCCAAGTGCAGCTGGTTGGGGCTCAGTGGTGTAGGGATCTGGGTGCTGGTGGTTCATTGGGGTGGTCCAGGTGCAGGGGGAATGGGGCTGATCAGTGGAGTTCTGAGTGCAGAGGGGTGAGGCTTGGTGGGAGGATCTGCATATGAGGGCATCTGGATTCACGGGGGTTGAGTGGATGGGGGAGCCGCTCCCTCTGCAGCTGAGAAGCGATGGGTACAGGAAGCAGTGGGGGTGGAAGGAAGTTTGCAAAGCTTCCTAAAACTGAGGGAGAAATCTGGGAGTGGGTCTGACTCGGCTCCAGGTGCCATGTAGGAGAAGAGGACGTCCTGTCCTCCCCAGCCTGGCACAGGGTAGGAGCCACCAGCCGGGTCTTCCCCAGTCCCGTCCCCTGTCCCTCAGTGATTTACTTTTCTGCTGGCTGCCCTGAGCACCCAAAACATACTGCTTGGGAGGGTCACATGACCGCTCTTGTGGCTTCCCCACCAGAGTCATTTTTCTGCGGGGAAGCAAAGAAATCTGCGGGGGACACAAAGCCTGCACACATTCAGTGACGCAGAATTCCCCCAGGAGTAGGGGATGCACGATGATCCCACCTGCATGAGAAGTGGGGAATTCTGATCGGGGAGCGTTTCCACCCCTGCTGTGCCCAGGTGTAAATGATGACATAAGCTGCCGGGCAGTGGAGACTGAAGCCCTGAGTGTGCACATGCTGTTCAGAGCAGAATGGGCATTACAGTTGCTCCCAGGGTCAGAATCTGCTTTGTTACACCGCTGTAAGTCTGGGGTGAGTCCACTGACTTCAGCCGAGTGATGCCCGCCAGTGGAGCAGAACCAGGCCCACGGCTGCAGTCAGATAGTTACGAGTATTGTTTTACCTGCAGAAACAAAGTTCTTTCTAGTTACTCAAATGCATTTTCCTGCTCCTGCCTGAGCAGCTCGGGACGATGCAAGGGGAGGACTGCATTTTCCAGTCATGGCACTGGAACCACAGCATGCAGGCACCTCCGTCCAGGCAGTGACGGTAAATCCAACCAGGAGCTGTCAGCTGAGCGGCTCCCTGAACCCCAGGGAAACCGAATACCTGGGGGCCATATTAACTACATTAGTGTGACCCCAGGGCTCCCTCTCTGGGGGATTTTCCCTTTGCAGGTTGCGGTGTGAGGTGGCAAAGGGGGCTAAGCACTGCGGCTGCCCTGCATTACTGTGCATCTCTCAACTGTAGTCAACTTTCCAAGTGCCATTATTCTCTCTTCTTTGGTCTTTAAGAGGTTTATGCCTCTGCCATTTTAATACACTGAGCTGATCTCCCAACAATTGCTATTCTTCTGAAACAATGCTCCTGTCTGTCCCGGCATCCCTCACCTCTGCTTCCCTCCCCACCCCCGCCTCCCCAGCGCACCAGCTCGCTTTAAAGAGAAATGCAGGTCACCTGGGACTCAGAGACAATAGCTGGGGGGGGACCGAAAAGCGTGATGGATTGTAAAGCTATTGAAGTGCCGAGTAGTAAACTCCATATTTGTAACGGCATTTAGATGCCTGCAAGCAGATTAATAAGGTCTAGGTAATAGCAGAACCAGTCTATATTTATTCTATCTTAAATGCCAGTTTGTCAGGCTGTATTAGTATTGATGGTAAGACTTGGATTGAAGACAGTAAATGCTGGGACTTCACTTTATCTCTTCCAAACAGGCTGCCTCAGACCCTTTATCAGGCTTCTGCTTCTGCAGCAGCTGCCTCTTCAAGGGTTGCTACGTTCCCCTCCCTCAACTCCCCCCCCCCCTTTTTAATCAAAGGAGGAGAAGTTGCTGGCTTGATCGTTCCATTTTTATCTCTTTTATTTTCTCCATTTTCATGTCTTTTGGTGCATATTTTATTCCCATCAAGGCAGGACCACTGATAGCTTTGAGTTGTACCTCCTCCCGGTTCTTGGTTTCCTCGGGCAGAGGAGAAAGGAAAGGACAAGGGTCAATTAATAGAGAGTTGTTCCATCAGCCGAGCTGCCAGCCCTAGACTCCCTGCCCCACCGAGGCCAGGGGGCTGAGTAACATGTGGGATCAATCCTCCCCCTGCTCCCACGCTGAGGTGAGCTGAGATTTCAGGGGCTGGGCAGGCAGAGTGACACATATACAATCCCCCTCCCCTCAAACCCTCATTCATTCTGTGCCCAATGTCTAGGATCTCCTCCATGACCTTGACCAAAAGGGACTGCATTCCCTAGCTGTGGCAGCAGGCAGGACAAAGAGAATCCATGCTGACTGTTCCTGATAACTTTCCTTTCTAAGTGCTTCAGAACTGATTCCGTGAGGACCTGCTCCATGATCTTTCCAGGGACTGAGGTGAGGCTGACTGGCCTGTAGTTCCCTGGATCCTCCTTCTTCCCTTTTTTAAAGATGGGCACTACAGTAGCCTTTTTCCAGTCATCCGGGACCTCCCCCGATCGCCATGAGTTTTCAAAGATAATGGCCAATGGCTCTGCAGTCACATCCGCCAACTCCTTTAGCACCCTCGGATGCAGCGCATCCGGCCCCATGGACTTGTGCTCGCCCAGTTTTTCTTAACAGTCCCGAACCACTTCTTTCTCCACAGAGGGCTGGTCACCTTCTCCCCATACTGTGCTGTCCAGTGCAGCAGACTGGGAGCTGAAGCATTCCAGCTGGCCCCCTTGCACCCAGCGGCAGATGGCTGACTACCCCACTGAAATGAAATGGCTGAGGTCATACGTCCCAGGCATGGCCAAGCTACCCAGCCCAGCCCAGCCTGTTGCAAACCTGGGTAGCACCTGGACACAGAAATCCTCCTCTCAGAAAACGCTGGTGTTTAGCCCAGTCTACGTGTAGACCTAGGCCATGTAGACGTGCTACCATGGCTTCAGCCTAAAACGGAGCTTTCAGAGCTGATCCTTTTCTTTGGACCACATCTTCTGTGCCCCCAATCCGTCACACTGCTGTGGTGCAGCTTGACGATATTGCACTGCAGCACTGATAGCAAACGGCATCCAATCGTGCCATGAGGTTCTGGAGAACAAGGCAACGTTGGCATGTCTCATGACACATTATGACCAGAGTTGAGCGAATCGGCTCCAGTCTAGTAAAGTATGTCAGCAAGTGCTTATCTTTAAGCATGTGAGTTCAATGGTCTCAAGCTTAAGCACTTTGCTGGATTTGGGCCATCGCAGGGGAAAACATTCATATTTGAAACCAAATTCTGATTCAGTAAGAGTCTGGGGGCTTTTCACATTTGCTCTCTATGCATATTCAAGTGGTCAGGCTGCAACAGATGCCCAAGACAAAGGCCTTTTACTCTTGAATTCACCAAAAGCAAATTTCAAGGTGCGTATTTGGTTTTAACACCTGACATTCAAAATCTGCTCTGTGTTATATAAATCATCCAGCCGGGGAGCAGGATCAAAGCCACATGACTCCTGTAAGTAACCAACATGGCATGAATTCTGAATTTGGGATACTGAATATTCACAACAAACCACAAATTATTCACAGTGAAATAGCGAGGAAAAAGAATGTAAAGGAATTTGCAAATGATTTCCGGTTTATTAGCAACGAGTTGCTCAGCTCTGCTGGGAACAAATACTAAACCTCCATCATAAATAATAACAGCACGTGCAGGGGGCATTAACCAGCCTGAGTTACAGTCAGCATTTTATTTTCAAACACTCTGCAAAGGAGTTTGAAGGAACCAGGACAAATCCTAGAGGGGGGTGGGGGGGGCGGCTTTGCAGCAAGTGTGCGACCCAGGGCCAAAATGGAAGCCGCAAAAAGTCTTGCCTAGTCTTAGTGAGTAGAACTGGGCAATCAGTTTCTACTGTGTAGAGTCAGAGCCCGGGACTCCTTGGAGTTAATGCTCCCTCCCTTCCATTCTCTGGCTTGCCTGATATCTAACCTAAATCTCCCTTGTTGCAGATCAGCCCATTACATCCTGCCCTCCCTTCAGTGGAAACAGAGAACAATATAACAGCCCTTAAGGTGTCTGGAGACTTATCAGGTCCCCTCTCAGTCTTTTTTTCTCAGGACTAAACAGACCCAATTTTTAACCTTTGCACCTTACCTCTCTCCATTCTGAAAACTGACCATTTATTCCTCCCCTTTGTTTCTTATCTTTTAACCAGTTACCGATCCATGAGATAACCTTTTCTAAACCTTTGATCATTTTTGTTGC
The DNA here is from genome assembly GCF_007399415.2 of Gopherus evgoodei. NCBI lineage: Eukaryota > Metazoa > Chordata > Testudines > Testudinidae > Gopherus > Gopherus evgoodei. The sequence goes on along the minus strand of NC_044333.1, from coordinate 39,964,108 downwards.
TCTTCTCTGGAATCTCTCCATTTTGTACAGATCTCCCTGAAGGTGTTCCCAGAGCTGGACACAGTTCTCCAGCTGGGGACTCAACCGTGCAGTGCAGACGGGGACAATTACCTCCCGGGTCTGTTCTCAGGCAATCCACAGAGGAGAGGCATGTGCAGGGGAGTTCTTGTTTCAGGAGGTTTTTTTAATATCCCTGTTGCTCTGTACGTATGTTAGAGCAGGCGGATGGAAGAAATACACCTGGCATGTGAAGTGGGAGGTGGGAGGTGTGGGATGGGCCGCAGTTTCTGGAGGAGCTCACTCCACCGGCTCAGACCAGCCCCTGAGGAAGCTCTGTCTCCTGCATAGACAAGCTTTAGCCCTGTTGCTGAGCCAGAGGAACGGAGCTTTGACTGCAGTCTTCATCCTGGAGCTTTAGTCGATCCTTTAGATCCACTAGGCCCAGGCCATCGAGCGCTTTGAAGATAAGAACCCAGCCTTTGAACACCATTCAATATTCTATGGGAAATATTAGAACGGCCAGACTGGGTCAGAGCAAAAGTCCATCTAGCCCAGTATCCTGTCTTCTGACAGTGGCCAATGCCAGGTGCCCCAGAGGGAATGAACAGAACAGGGAATCATCAAGTGATCCATTCCCTGTCACCCATTCCCAGCTACTGGCAAACAGAGGCTAGGGACACTACCCCGCCCATCCTGGTCAATAGCTATTGATGGACCTATCCTCCATGAACTTATCTAGTTCTTTTTTGAACCCTGTTATGGTCTTGGCCTTCACAACATCCTCTGGCAAGGAGTTCCACAGGTTGACTACACATTGTATGAAAAAATACTTCCTTTTGTTTTTTTTTAAACCTGCTACCTATTAATTTTGTTTGGTGGCCCCCTAGTTCTTGTGTTATGAGAAGGAGTAAATAACACTTCCTTATTTACTTTCTCCACACCAGTCATGATTTTAAAGACCTATATCATATCTCACTTAGTTGTCTCTTTTCCAACTGAAAACTCCCAGTCTTATTAATCGCTCCTCATACGGAAGCTGTTCTATACCCCTAATAATATTTGTTGCCCTTTTCTGAACCTAATTCCAATATCTCTTTGCTGAGATGGGGCGACCACATCTGCACGCAGTATTCAAGATGTGGGCGTACCATGGATTTATATAAAGGCAATATGATATTTTCTGTCTTCTTATCCATCCCTTTCTTAATGATTCCCAACATTCTGTTTGCTTCTTTGACTGCTGCTGCACATTGAGTGGATGTTTTCAGAGAACTATCCACAATGACTCCAAGATCTCTTTCTTGAGTGGTAACAGCTAATTTAGCCCACATCATTTTACATGTATAGTTGGGATTATGTTTTCCAATGTGCATTATTTTGCATTTATCAATATTGAATTTCATCTGCCATTTTGTTGCCCAGTCACCCAGTTCTGAGAGATCCTTTTGTAGATCTTTGCAGTCTGCCTGGGACTTAACTATCTTGAGTAGTTTTGTATCATATGCAAATTTTGCCACTTCACTGTTTACCCCTTTTTCCAGATCATTTATGAATATGTTAAATAGGACTTGGCCCAGTACAGATGTGACATTTCCCTGGTGTTATCTGGACCAATGATCTGCTAGGCCACTCTCATCCCTGACTCTGGGAGCCAGCCTTATCCTGCCCCGCTGTGAGACCCTCCACTCTCAGGCTATTGATGCACAGCCTCTAGCATGTAAGCTGCTCCCAGCTACATGAGGGAGCACTCTTGGCCAGCCGCTGCTTGGATTGTGCAACCGAATGACACTAGCTAATATCTCCGGTCCCAGACACAACCCTAGAAACCTCCATCTTGCAGTGTCCAGTTATGTCCGCTGGACGCTGCAAACTTATATGAGTTTGTCAATTTAACAAATAAGTTGATATGTACCAGGCTTGTTATCCCAAGGGAAGTCTCTGACATGCTTCAAACCAAATGCACTGCTTCAGGTAGAAAAAACAAACAAATTTATCAACTACAAAAAATAGATTTTAAGTGATTATAAGTCAAAGCACAAGTCAGATTTTGACAAATGAAATAAAAGCAAAGAGCATTCTAAGCCGATCTTAACATTTTCAGTGCCCTTACAAACTTAGATGCTTCTTGCCACAGGCTGGCTGGTTGCCCTTCAGCCAGGCTCTCCCCTTTGATCAGCACTTCAGTCGCTTGGTGGTGGTGTCTGTAGATGGAGGTGGAAGAGAGAGGAAGAGCACGGCAAATGTCTCTCCCTTTTATCATGTCCTTTCCTCCCTCTCGGCTTTGCCCCCTGCCCCTTCAGGGTCAGGTGAGCATTACCTCATCGTAGTCCCAAACTGACCAAAGGAAGAGGGGGTGACTCGCTTGAGAGTCCAGCAGATCCTTTGTTGCTGCCTAGGCCAGCGTCCTTTGTTCCTGTGAGGCTGGGCTGGGTTTGTCCCATACATGCCTTGATGAGGTGTGAACTGCCCCTCTGCTCCTTGAGAGTTTTGCCTGGGCTTGTTTTAAGCCATGAGGACACATTTTCAGCCTCATAACTATATACATGAAATTACAACCTATAACATCACTATAACAACAAGGCTCAGTGCATCCTGGGCCTTCCGAAGACACCCGACATGACAAACTGCATTGGACACCACACAATCATATTATAAGGATGAACATGGGGGTGCAGGGTGTTCGCCCGAGGTACAGAGTGTCACTATAAACCCCTGGGGGACACCACTATTTACCTCTCTCCATTCTGAAAACTGACCATTTATTCCTCCCCTTTGTTTCTTATCTTTTAACCAGTTACCGATCCATGAGATAACCTTCCCTCTTATCCCATGACTGCTCACCTTGCTTAAGAGCCTTTGGTGAGGGACCTTGTGAAAGGCTTTCTGAAAATCTAAGTACACTGTATCCATTGGATCCCCCTTGTCCACATGCTTGTTGACCCCCTCAAAAAATTCTAGATTGGTGAGACATGATTTCCCTTTACAAAAACCATGTTGACTATCCCCCAACAAATCATGTTCATCTCTGTGTCTGACAATTTTGTTCTTTACTATAGTTTCATCCAGTTTGCCTGGTTCTGAAGTCAGCCTTCCCAGCCTGTAATTGCCGGGATCACCTCTGGAGCCCTTTTTAAAAATTGGCGTCACATTAGCTGTCCTCCAGTCATCTGGTACAGAAGCTGATTGAAATGATAGTTTACAGACTACAATTAATAGTCCTGCAATTTCACATCTGAGTTTCTTCAGAACTCTTGGGTGAAAACCATCTGGTCCTGGTGACTTATTACTGTTTAGTTTACCAATTTGTTCCAAAACCTCCTCTAGTGACACCCGGGAGCGGCTCTATGATTTTTGATGCCCCAAGCACAGCAGTCAGGCGGCCTTTGGCAGCATCCCTGTGGGTGCTCTCCTGGGAACGTGGATTCGGCGGCTGTTCTGCAGGTGATCTACCAATCCCGTGCCTTTGGCGTACCTGCCGCCGAATTGCCACCGAAACCATGGCACAGGTGGAGCTCCTGCAGGCACGCTGCCAAATGCTGCCTTACTGCAACCCTCACGGCGACCAGCGCGCCGCCCCCCACGGCTTGCTGCCCCAGGCACATGCTTGTTGCGCTGGTGTCTGGAGCTATCGCTGGTGACACCTCAATCTGGGACAGTTCCTCAGATTTGTCACCTAAAAAGAATGGCCCAGGGTTGGGAATCTCCCTTACATCCTCAGCCATGAAGACTGATGCAAAGAATTCATTTAGTTTCTCTGCAATGGCCTTATCGTCCTTCAGTGCTGCTTTAGCATCTCGGTCATCCAGTGGCCTCACTGGTTGTTTAGCAGGCTTCCTGCTTTTGATGTACTTAAAATTTTTTTTGCTATTATTTTTTGATTCTTTAAAAGAATGTTGGGAGTGGAGGACAGGTAGGTGTGAGGTGCCCATGGTAGCCTGCTCCAGCTGTGGTGGGGCCTTCCTTTGTCACCCACGGTGCATGTCGTGTCCTGCCCCACAGGGCTTTCACTGCATCGGGTGCAGGGGGAGTTTGGAATGGGAAGGGCCACGAATAAGACCCTGAACGGTTCTTTCCTGGATCTGCACCTTGACCCTGCACTGAAATCAATGGGCTGGCCAGGATTTACCCTGCCAAATAGAACAGTGCAGAGTACAATCCTCCCTACATCCCCCATGGGTGACAGGAAAGACCATGGCAGCTGTCTGCCCTATGTATGGAATGGGTCAGCCAGCCCGCTGCCAGCTCTGCCTAGGCACGTGTAGGGTCAGTAAATCCCTCCCCACTTGACCCCTGAGTGCAACTTCTCACTACAGTTCTGCAGCACTCTGGGAAGGGCTCCTGTCCAACACAGCAATGATTCTAAACGGGGCATTTGCCAAATGCAGTAGAGTGTCCAATCCCTGCACAGAGTGCCCTTTGCCAAGGTGCCAGGGGGCTTTACATTACTGAGCCATTCAAAGGGTTAAGAACAGGGAAAGTGGCTTCATTATCCAGAGAACCCCCCTGCCCCTGCCCGCTCTCCTCCTCGACCAGGTGCCTGCTGCAGGCTCGTGCTGAACCAAGGGAAAAAACAAACAAGTTTCATTTAACAACCATTAGCCCTGAAAACATCAAAGGGCTCCTCTGTTGGAAAATGAAAATCCTCATTAACTAATAAAAAGCCCATTGCTCACTCGCTCTTTAACGTAATTAACAGCAGCCAGGACTTCAATTAAAGCTTTATCCCAACTTCAAAATGCCGCTCGCCGTAATTACAGCCTGGCCACGTTCACCTCCAGACACGTGGCCGCAAACACGCACACAGACGCCCCACGCATGCACACAGCCGGATGCAGCCCCGTGCAGATACATTCCAAGGCACTTGCCCCCAGAAGCGCCCGGCACCTGCTGGCAGCTGACACATCCAGGCTGAGCTGCTGTATCCCCTAGACAGGGCAAGATTAGCCTGTTGTGGGCACCCATGGGGGAAATGGAGCATGGCGAGGGGGTCGGTCCCCAGAGCGAGGGGCCATCCAGGGGCAATGGGGCATGGCAGGGGCAGCCCTGCTTCTCCCAGCCCAGTATGAGGGCACTATTTACAAACCTGCCATTGCCAGATGCACGGTGGCCCACCCAGCCTTGTGCTGCCAGCCTGCCCCTTCCCCTTGGGTGGGGGCCATGCTGAACCACACAGCCCCCCTACCCAACAGCGGAACACCCCCCCGGCCCCCCCGATTCCCACGGACCTGCTAACTAGGCCAATTCAATCAAAGTGGATGCTAGCGCTACAAAAAGTAATTTCCCCTCTGTTGATATTCACCCCTTCTTGTCGACTGTTGAGAATGGGCCACATCTACCCTAATTGAATTGGCCTCGTTAGCACTGACCCCTCACTTGGTTAGGCACTCCCATCTTTTCATGTGCTGTATCTTTATACCTGCTACTGTATTTTCCACTTCGTTCATCTGATGAAGTGGGTTCTAGCCCATGAAAACTTATGCCCAATAAATGTGTTAGTCTCTAAGGTGCCACAAGGACCCTCGTTGTTTTTGCTGATACAGACTAACACGGCTACCCCACCTGAAACCTGTCTAACCAGAGCCAGTCAGCTCTGTACTCTTGAACCCCTTCAAGCCAGGGGGCCTTGACCGTGACCCAGAGCTAAGGATCCTACCTAGCAATTCATGTCTCCTCTCCCTGAAACCATGCGCACAGATGCACAGGTGGAGCTAGCTGGCTCAGTCCAGGATGGAAGAGGGGTTGGGGTGGAGGTAGAGAGAACTAGTGACTTGGAGAGAGGAGGACCTGCAGGGAAAACCCCAGGAACAGCCAAGCTTGGGCAGAAGGCTTAGCAGCAAAAACCATACACTTCACCCTAAGTTACCAATAAGCCTGGGGTGTGTGTAGTGAGCTCAGCGCTAGAGCCCTGCAGTCAAACCAGGCAGGCCCTGCCTGCAGGAATCAGGTCAGGGAGGGTCAGGTGTACTCTGCACACTGTGCCTTTGGGGTGGGGTTGGATCAGGTATCACTCCGGCTTGTCTGGGTGTGACTGTCCCCTGCTGCCGACTGTCCATGTGCGTGTGCAGCCTGCTGACATGGGTACCATGCGCACACCATGCGTGAACACGCTCCCTGGCTGCAAGCACAGTAATGAACCGCATGAACGCACGTCGCTCACGTCAGCAGGGCGCATAGGGACACACGAGGGAGTTCTGGGCTTGGAAGCAAACTCTCAGGCTGGGGTGTGGGTCGGGATTGCTTGGGTCTATTTGCCTTCAAGTCAGGCGTCAAAATAAGGCCCAAGCAGACATCCCCAGAGCCTGGCAGGGATTTCACCTCCCTGTGGTTCCCATGGAGGACAAGATCTTACACTTCTATAGCACCTTTGACCCATAGGGTTCATGTTGGCAGCGAATCTCTGCAAGGGAGGGATGGACCAGCTGCAGCAGCATGCAGGGGAGACACTGCAGCGAGGGATGGACCAGCTGCAGCAGCATGCAGGGGAGACACTGCAGCGTAGTTGCCCAAAATCATACAGCAAGTCAGTGATGGAGCTGGAGGTAGGACCCAGGAGTGCAGTTTTGTATCTCAGCTGTTTAGCCACAAGATCATGTTGCCTTCCCTTCATAATGTCCACCACGGCCTCTCTTCGGGGACCCTCCCTTTGGACTCTCATTGCACCGTGTTGTTCAGATTCCTCCACAAGTACCAAGAGTCACCTTCCTGCCAGCAGGAGCCGAGCCAAGAATGCGCCTGCAGCAGCCAGATTTGGCACGGTAACTAGTCTGCAAACTCTGTGGGGACCTACCTACCCGCCTGACACACCATGCTGAGCATGAAATGTAACTAACTACAAAATAGCTGCCTGCTGCCTGCAGTCATCCCTTCCTGGAAAGGACGACTCCTAGGAAGGTGCTGGGAGGCAGCTCACACGAGTGCAACAGCCTGAGCAAACAGGGTGAAAGAACTGCAGCTGGCCAGAGCACAGCTCCCCTTCCCCAGACACCCACCTTCCAGAGCACCTTTCAGCAAAGGATCTCAAAGCACTTTACAAACCTGAGTTGGCCATTATCCTCCTCGACATATCGATAAAGAAACTGAGGCAAAGATCATACAGTAAGTCAGTGCCAAAGCTGGGAACAGAACCCAGAGATCCTGATTGCCAGCCCTGCATTCTAATCACTAGCCTACGCTCCCTTTCTCGTGTATGTAGCAGAGAACACATTACACATCCACACTGACTTCCCTGGTACACTGCATTCCATATACTGACGTCAGAGAAAACAGCAAATGCTAATGAAAACTTCAGCTCCACGGAGGACGTATACATCCCAAATAGGAGATGTTTGTTTCATTGCTCCGCTGCCAAGGCTCGGGTGCTTTGTTCTATGGAACTGACTTAAGCCCTGAAATATGCTGCTGGAGGGGAAGATGCTGAAGAACGACAGGAATAGGCAGATTTCTCACTGATCTCCTGGGCTGAAATTCACCCCCACGCCGACGGCCAGCCCAGCTTCACCGAAGTCTCACGTAAGCAACGGGGCTTGAGCATGGCAAAGGCCTTGTGCTGCTTTCAGTCTGGGACACAACAACATGGTGGCAATATATTGTCATTGGCTTGGTTGGTTTTCTTAGTGCGTTTGGGCAGAGATGGATCCAACTCCAAACTCGGGCTCTGAACCAAACCCAATACCCAAACACTCAAAACTGGTGTATGTGGAGGGGCTGGGGAGTGGGGGAACAACCCTCAAATTCAGACCTGGCTCCAAAATGACCTAGCTGGTCTCAGCTGTGTAAAGCATCTGCATCCACTCTGAACCCCAACTCCGGTATAGCTCAAGGGCAGCAAACATGGTCTCCCCAGAGCTGGCCTGCAGCCCATGGCCCATGCGTGTTTGGAAGGGGCCGAGCCCTTTGTGGATCAGGGGGTGTGGCAGTGGAACGCTGCTGGATGACTGTGGGGAAGCTGGCTTGAGGATCGAATCGGGGAAGACAAGATTCCCTTCTGTTTCCATGGCAGCAGCAGACAGAACCTTCCATGAGGAGCACGTACATCCGGCTTCGCTGGGAATCGTAATTCCCTTCTTAAAATTAGGAAAATAAATACAAACAGATTTTCACATGCAATACACATCGAGCGGGACCTACCGTCCAGCCAGGCAAACACAAGCCGATCGCAATCCACTTTGAAATGAGAACAAACCCGTCGTTATTAATAAAATAACCATCATAGAACAGTGAAACCTCCCCTTGATTCCCAAAGCCATTTCTAAACTTGGGCCTGGTCCACACTACAGCGTTAAATCGATTTAAACAGCGTTAAATCGATTTAACGCTGTACCCGTCCACACTACAAGGCACTTAAAATCGATTTTAAGGGCTCTTAAAATCGATTTCTGTACTCCTCCCCAACGAGAGGAGTAACCCTAAAATCGATATTACTATATCGATTTAGGGTTAGTGTGGACGGAAATCGAAGTTATTGGTCTCATTCTTTTACTGAGCTACCCAGAGTGCACCGCTCCGGAAATCAATGGTAGCCCAGGACCATGGACGCACACCACCGAATTAATGTGCCCTAGTGTGGACGCGTAAAATTGATTTTATAAAACCAGTTTTATAAAGCCGGTTTTAATAATTTCGATTTTATGCTCTAGTGTAGACGTGGCCTTAGAATAAAACACTGCACAGGGATCATGGCAAACGCCAACTGAAATGCAGCCACTGCTGGGGTGAAGTGTTTAACAGCACACAGCAGCAGTGTAGGTCTGGGTGCAGAAGAGAATAACATATCCTTGTTGTAGTTGCAGGGGGGATTTAGAGAGGCAGAAAGTAATCACTGCAGCTAGAACCTGGCCAGGACCCTGGGATTAATGCTCCGATTTCTACAAAACGTGACATACCCACAAGTCGTCCCTCCTTCGTTTTACGCCTTACTGCTAAGAGAGGTCCTCCCGTAGCAGTGTGTCCCCTAGGATCGCCCCGTGTCTCTGCTCTGGTGGGAACAGCCCTAGTCACTGACTCACCAATATAGTTTCCCCATGCGAATGCTGACCCAGCTGAATCCTCTGAAAAAGAGCACAGCCCCAGGTGAGGTGGCGGCATTCGTACCGGGTTCCTCTAGGATGTGCGCTCAGAGCCTGGGCTTCTCAGGTGGAAAATCTTGCTCTAACTGTGTTTATTTATAGCTTCTATTTTCACACCTCTCTATTCACCCTCCAGGTATTCCGCTCAGCCCCACAGACCATTCGGCCTTCCCAGGGGAGATATTTCTCCATGGATTCCCCTCCCCCATCCTTGAGCAATTGCAAGTGAACTTATCAGGATACAAAGTGCTATATAAAACCCTGGTGTGGTGTTAGTGCACCTGCTCCACAGAGGACAGGGCCAACGTTAGCCCTGGTGCAAGCACAACCCCCTGAGCTGCAGCTAGTAACAACATGCACGGGGGAGCTGGGACTGCACCGAGAACTTTTGCTCGTCAATGCCACAAACACAAGCCCCTGCCACTCGTGCGAAGGGAAACCTCCCATGGCTAACATGAGTAGCTGGTCCCTCATGGCCTCTGAGGGCCCAGCCCATTGGCACAACATGGTGCACACAAAGCCAGCGCCTTACAAGCAGGTATAACTCCTGGAAAAGTTCATGGGGTTGGCACTGATTTTTGGCCTTGGCCAGATGAGACTCAAAATCCATTATCCTTCGACTACTCCAAACAGGAGAACAAATGATCTAGGCTCTCCTAATACTGCCACGTCAGCCTCAGAAGGGAAGGCCTCTGGGGAAGAGACTGTCCTGCCAGGAGTCCCTGCGGCCACTCTGGTGTCTGAGAAGTGATCAGTTCTCTCTTCTGATACCCCGGGGACAAACTAATACTGCAGCAGCATCATACGAGTAGATCTCTGCGCCCTCTCCAGCCCTTCCCTCGAATGGGGATGGGCTCACAGGCTGGCTCCCAGCTGGGGCGAGTTCTCTGATCAGTAGTTTTGCCCTTTACTCTGTGTCTAGTGGCTTTCCAGCTTTAAGAAACAAGTGATGTCCCTTCTAATTTTTAACCCACTCGTGAATTTTAATTAGAGATGGGCCCAAGAGACGATGCTCCCATCTGGGTTCAAAATTCCCCCAAGTCTGGGCTCGCTGCTAGTTTAAATGTGTTTGTTTAGTGATCATTAACTCACTTCCTAGACCCCTAGAAAGCCCTGGGGGAAGGCGGTTGGAAATGACTCTGGGAATTGGCAATGCCGCCTTTCATCTCCGCTCCAAATCCAGACCAGCGCAGTAGCAGCCTGAGTTCAGATCCAAGTCAAATGAGTTTAACCCTGTTCCCTCTAGACAAACTCCCATTCCTTTATCTGACACTGTATTGGCAGCGTCTGCACAAGATCCCAGAATGGAACGGGCCACAGAGGCTGATTCCCTGCTTGCTCCTACAGATGATTTCCCCAAGTTCAGGCTGAGGGAGGCAGAGTGGTGGCATGGCAATGGGTGGAGGAAGCTTATATCTCTGCTGCCTGCTCCTGAATCCTCCAGCCCCTTTCCCCAGCACTCTTTGTGCCAAGGGAAAGTGTCACTTCCTGAGTGCCGGATTCACAGATTGTCCTCTTGTCTGTGCTCCACAAATTCCAAAGCTGGTAATTATCCCAGAGAGAACCTGGCCTCTGCACCTGACTGCAAGCACAAGAGCAGCGCCGGCCACAATTCTTTACAGGAACCAGCCGCAGTTTTTTCAGGTGGGTCATGCCATGGAGATGGTAGGCTCCCAGCTGGAGCACGTTCTCTGTTTGATCAAGAAAGAGGGAAGAAGGGACAAGTTTTTTGCCCTTTTCCCTGTGAAGAGTTGAGTGTGGAGCCAGGAACAGAGCATTTCACCCTGAGCCAAAGTCACAATGGAATCCTTCAAGGGTACGTCTACACTGCAATCACAGGGTGTGGCTGCAGCCTGTGTAGACACAACCAATCAAGGCTAACTCAGCTAACAATAGCAGCGAAGCCAAGGCAGTGCTTACAGCAGCTCCTCGCGTACATACCCAGGGGCCTGGGGCTCACGCGACCATAGTTAGCTCAGGTACGTTTACACGTGGAGATTGCACCCTAGACCTGCCCTTAGAGGGAAAAGACGCTTCCCCTCTCCCTCCACAAAATGCCATCCTCTCTCTCAGCAGTTCCGCTGCAGCGGGAGAGGGGCCAGGCTGGCAAGTGGATGCCCAGGAGCGGTGGTGTGGCATGCGAGCGCAGAGGTACTACCAGCCTCTGGGAGGCGAGACTGTCACTCTCAGCAGGGAGCAGCTCCTCTAATTCCTTCCTTCCGTGACCACTGAGCAAGGACAGGGGGGCAGCAAGTCCTTTTTACCCCTCCCCTGAGCAGGTACGAGGAACTGCCCTACACTCCTGGCCCATTCCAGTGTCTATCCAGAGCATGGGGGGCCACATCCTTCGGCTGCAGCCAGCATTTAATAGCCCGTGGGTGATAAGTGTCATCTCCCAAAAGGACTAGACCGCTGGGGCCCGGCAGTGCCTTGCAGCCCTTGGTGATGCTTATGCCACATTGCTCGTGGCAGCGCTTCCCAAGAGCCCAGGTCATTGGTGCAGGATCAGGCCCATGGGAAGTCGATGGGAGCAGGATTGGGCCCTGGCTCTCTGGGAATGATCAGCTGGCGCGCTTGGCCTCTCGCCAAGGGGAAGCAGGCTGTTCCGCACCTTCCACGTGGCCCTGGCGCTCTGCCGTCCCGCAGCAGCAAGAGTTTCCCTTGCCATGACCTGAGCAGAGGTCGAGCGAAGTCCAGTTCCTCAGACCATATCCCCGTCCTGTGGAAAGAAGCTGACTGTTCCCCAACCCGCCCGTCCTGGCTTTCCCGCCCATTGTTTCCCAGCGGTGAAGTCGGTCGGCTGCCTTGGCTCTCACGTTTGCCTTAAGGAATATTCCAGGCAGCCGTTCCTGGCCTGGCTGTCAGACGCTGCTAACATTGTCACCGTTCGTTAGCAAAGCTGAGCTGCCAGGCTGGGAACAGCTGGGTGGGAGCTGCAGAGAGGCGCAGCGGGTCTCCTCACTTCCATCTGTTTCCTGTACAAGGCATTTTTAGGCTATTTGGAGCGCCAGGGCCCTTGCAGTCGACAAGCCAAGTGCGGCTCAGGAGAAGGGGGCTGCTTGGGCAGAGCACCTGCGCTCGCAATGGGGCTGTTTGCAAGGGGTCTGGCAGGCCGGCACACCAAGGAATGAGCCCTTTGCAAGGCAGAGAGCCTCTCTCCGGCTCAGCAGACTCTGTATCCTTTGGAAAGATAAAAGGCGACCACAAGAAAACTGTTTCAGGGAGGGAGCTGAGCCCGCAGTGCAGAGCGCTACAAAATCTGGGCTGGCACTGCCACGGCAAAAAGTGATGCATGCTGTCAGGAAGACCCGTGCCCACCCTGCCAGCTCTGCCCAGTGCGAGCAGCCCCCGGGGAGCCCATGAGACTACTCACATGAGTAAGGACTACTCCAGCCTGTTCCTAAATAAAATAACTCGGATGCTGTTAATGATGGCAACAAATCCAGGAGAACTGGGTTCGTTAATTTTAGAAAACAAAGGGGAAACAACAACTGCACAAAGAAATCCCTAAATAGATACAACGTAAAACCTTCAAAGGCATTTTGAACAGGAAAAAACACTGGACAGTTTTAATTCCATCTTCCTCCCAGTTCCTGGACTGGCACTTTCTGTGCCTGGTTTCAGCTCACAGGGACGTTCCTTCGGCTTCATGCTATTTTCATTGCAGGAGCAGACAAAGAGAAACATGTCCACAAGTCCTACATTAGGCCCTGTAAGAACCATGACTGAGAAGCCCTTGTACGAATCTCTAAGCCTTTGAATAGATAGAAACCCTCATTTCAAGGAATTTTCACCAGCAGGACGTGCCACATCACCTGGGCTCATTATTCCCAAGCATTTTGACTTCACCTCTTTGGAGAACAGTAGCAAATAGGGTGACCAGATGTCCCAATCTTATAGGGACAGTCCTGATTTTGGGTTTTTTTCTTATACAGGCTCCTATTACCCCCCAACCCCATCCTGATTGTTCACACTTACTGTCTGGTCACCCTAAGAGCAAACCAACCAAGCCCTTCAAGTGCCCAGGGCCCCCTTTCATCTCATGCAAGGTGGCTTCTTCCATACCCATGGCTAAGCAGAGTTTTACAATATGAATAGGCCCAAGAGGTTTGAAACAAAAAAAGAAAGAAAAAGAAATCCTCTGGGAGAAAGATCATAGAATCACAAGGCTGGAAGGGACTTCGAGAGGTCTTCTAGTCCAGTCCCCTGCACTCATAGCAGGAGATGCTATTATCTGATGGCTTCTTGGTGTCCTGGGTGACTGATGGGGTTCAGTCCATCTCCCAGGGGAAGGTGGCGCCATCACAAAAGCCACCTGAATTGGTGCCTTGACTCAGCAGAGAGGCAAAATGGGCCATTAAGTTGTGTCTTGACCCTAGATTTGATCTCTCTGGGTCAGACTGGAAGCACACCAATAGGCAGTGGGGGAAGACTGCAAGGACCCACCCTGCTCGGCAGATCGTACTATGTTGCTGTGCTCTGCCATCATTCATCCCAGGATCTCACAGCAGGGCTGCCCAGGGGGGCGGGGGGGCGCAAGTGGGGCAATTTGCCCCAGGCCCCGGGCCCCACAGGGGCCCCCATGAGAGTGAGCAGGGTCTTTCACTCACTCCGGGGGCCCTGGAAAACTCTCGCGGGGCCTGGGCCCCCAGAGCTTCTTCCGCTCCTGGTCTTCGCCGGCGGGGGTCCTTACCACCAAAGCGGGACCTGCCGCCAAAGTGCAGCCGGGTCTTTGGTGGTGGTTCGGCAGCAGGGGGTCCTTCTGTTCCAGGACCCGCCACCGAAGTGCCCTGAGGACTCGCGGTGGGGGCCCCTCGCCGCCGAATTACCACCAAAGACCCAGCTGCACTTTGGCGGTGGGTCTGCTTCGGCGGTAATTCGGCTGGGGAGGGCCCCTGCCACAGGTCTTCGGGGCACTTTGGCGGCGGGTCCCGGAGTGGAAGGACCCCCCCGCCACCGAATTACCGCCGAAGCGGGGGCTCCCCCGCCGCCGAAGACCCCAGGCCCCTGGAATCCTCTGGGCGGCCCCGTCTCACAGTCCCATTGCAGAGGGTGAAAGTGGTGCACAGAGAGCTTAAGGGCTGAGCACCAAGAGCTCCAGCTGAATTCAGTGAGAGCTGTGGGGGCTCAGCATCTCTGAACAGGTTGCGAAGGACGTCCCAGGCAGATCCACCAACAGAACTCTGGTGTCCCGTCTCCCAGATCTGGAGGTTATTCTGCATGGCTCAGTCCAGCGCCTTTTGCTAGCACTGAAAATATCTGTGCCAACGTAGTTAAGCTAAATATTTTACAAATTTACATATTTTTTCAACATTTAAATACAGAGAAGTCTGAGGATTTTGAAGACGGGGGGTGTGTGATTCTGATCTCACACTGGTATAAGCCAGGCATAATTTGACCAAAGTCAAGGGAGTTACAAGGGTATCTGCAGGAACAGAATCAGTCCTATGGTGTGTCGGGGTCCCAGGAGGCAAGGTCAGCCCCTCGGAGAGCTCTCATGAGATTCTTTATAACCAAGTAATGGGCTCTGTATAAGAATGTAGACAGACAGACAGACAGGGGAGTCCCTCAGGTGAGCACTGACAGGAAGAAACAGGTGTGGTGACCATGAAAAAATATAGAATCACTTGGGTAAGCAAGTACCTCTCCCGTACCTTGGAGCAGGACACTGGGCCATAGCCTCCTCTTGTCTTGATGTACACAAGCCGTTCCCAACAAGCTGGGTGTATCTGAGATCCCCTCTCCATGCCAAACAGAAACACAATTAAAAGACACTGTTTTTAGGGCAGCAACCAAATGGGTGATACAGTATTTAACAGTGTGAAATCAGGCCTGTCTCCTGCCTGTGGCCTGTGATTTTGATGCGCAGGTGTGAAGGGCACATGGGTGGAGATATGGGAAGGTGACATGGGCATTTCTCCATCTATCCTCACAGCGGATTTCGATGGCACATGAGGCCCTGCCGAGCCCGCTCTGTAAATAGGTCAGCAGCGTGCTCCCAACACAGCACAGAGCACGAAGCAGTTAGTGAGAGTTTGGTTAGATACATCGGGCAACAGACACTGAAACAGACATGCAGATGGCAGCCCCGAGAGAGACAGGGACCCTAATCCTCCCCATGGGCCCCATTACCATCTCTATCTGGTGAAAAACTCATCTGTGATGTGGCTAATCCTAATCACTCCCTATCACACAGGCCCATTTCAGATGGCGCAGCCCCCACCCCAGACAAACAGACGAGCCCCCCCACATATCTGCACAGCCAGCGCGTTACTCGTGGAGTCCCCTTTGCCTCTAATCCCTCCATGAGGGCTCCATTTAAACAAGGGTTTTCTGGCATTTATTCCCTTTGCAGGTTGAGTGACCATTCCAGGGTCAGCACTGGATCTAGAAGATTCTCATTCAAATATTACACAGCCTCGTTCATTTCTTTAGTAGCAGCGAGTTGTTCTAAATACTGTGTCCAGCCTGAGAGCAGAGTGCCTGGGGAATACGTCCCTTTCGCTGAGTTAATCTTAAGTATCTACTTATAATGAAGGGCTCAGCTTCCCAAAGCGACTGCCTATAGCTTATTTGCCGACTCCCATGGCCCCGATCCTGTGAGCCGATCCAGACAGCTTTGTCCACCCCCACAGAGTCCCCATTGAAGCCAGTGGGACACAGCCCCCGCTGATCCAACTGCAGGATCAGGCACCATATTTGTGCCCCCAAAATGAAGATGCTGCCCCTGGAATCAGACAGACATTTCTGAAAACAGGGCTCTGAGCGGCCGCTGAGGGTGACAATCCCCCAAAGGCATAGAGGCTGCACCAGGCCCCGAAACACAGTAAAACCACTGCACCTCTGCTGCACAGGGCATGGATGAGTGAGCGATGATGTTGCATCCACTGGCCATGGACCCCTGTACTGAGATCAAGACCCCTATGCCACCCAAGGGGCTAGCATAGTGGAGGGAGAGGTAGCTGTGTTATGCCGAGACCGTGAGCTAAGGGCTGGATTTTGTCCCCTGCCATGCCCATGTGTTTCCCTGGCCAAATCCCATATGCTGTGGCTTGGCGCAGGGCTGGCACTCAAGGGCGAGCGCAGCCTCGAAGAGCTGCTTTACGTCAATGAGATATTTAAGCAACACTCCCCTCCCGGTAGCACTGTGTGACCAAAATACTGCCTGCATTTCTAAACGCAGCCAAAATATACAAACGGCCAGGCAGTGAGAATTCCCAGAGCCCCGCACCCTTATGTCCATTCCTAGCAGTCAGGCTGCAACATTCCATTAATAGTAACATGAGCGCTTAGGAACAGGGATATGAAGAGTAAACGCTCGACCCCTGTCATTTTAAGAGCAAGAAATATGAAACAATGTAAGATGAGAAAACGCCTCCTTGGGGTTCTGGTGGCTCATTCTTTGCTCCCCTGGTTTACAATAGGCTCAGAGGTGCCACTGGACTATAACCTTGTGCTATTCCTTTTTTGTTCATCATGGAAGCCCTGGTTGCAGCTCCCCTGTTAAAGCTGAGCTGAGATTTGTCCTTAAAGCAGAGACCCAACCTCTTTGTTATGTACGAAGAATACGGTGTGTCATCTCCACAATTACAGCACTTTTGCAGAGTACACAATGGACTTCGTGAGAATTCACAAGCCGGTTAATTAGTTCATGAGTTTACATTAATTTTGAATTTGATTCTTTAAGAAATTCAGAATTTCAAATTGCATCTTTTTGGTCCCAAGAGCTCTCAGTAATGGAATGCCACAGACGCTTCAGACTTTCCCTACAATGAGTTAAACCTCACTGAAATGGCATGCACAGGCCACCTTTGAAGAAACCCAGTAAAGTGACATTATTAACAATCATATGTGGTTACAATGACTATCTAGGTTATATGCAGGGCCAGGTCAACAGCTCGAGTCACTCAGAACTGGAGCAATTGTGTCATCAGAGATAACTCAGTGAATTGCTGGCTTCCCTCCACATTCATTGGATATAAGGAGTCAGTGAGTTACAGGAACTGAACTTGGACTGAGAGTCTCCTTCGGTGGGTTACCTGCCCCCAACAGTCATTGCTCCTTAAAGGTTCCATGGCCACAAACTAGCTCCAATGGCCCTTGAAAGGGTCTCTCTCTAGCACCATTTCAGAGAGGAAGCACTGTCAAGGGAGCTGAATCAAGAGCCCAGGGAGAGCCCTCTAAGCACAGACAGTCTGAAATTCAGGGGTGGGCTCCTCTGTCCCAGATCCCCCTTAAACTTGTGGTCTTCACTCAGGGAAAAGCAGCTCATCTGTGAAGCACGCCTCGTCAGAGCTCGGAACACATCACGGTGGCTTTTTCATGCATGTGAGTGTGACGAACTGGGAATGTTCTTAATGTTTTCTCTGAATATTGTGTTGGTGCCTCAGTGTCCCCATGGCAGTTCTGAAGTATCTGGCAGAGCAAAGGGCCAGTGCACCTAAATGCCTGACACTCTGTCTCCTAGCAACTGATGGCCTGGGCCCCTCCTCTGCAAAGGTGCCAGCTGAAGGTGTTGGAGACAAAGGGATCAGGTGACCTCCTGGCCCAGGAAAGGGGCTGAGGAGAGAGGAGGGGCTGGGAGGGGTTGTTAGTCTGGAGCTGGCTGAGGGCAGACGTGGGAGTCTGGCTCACTGCCCCCCAGAATGGACCCGGCCGAGGGGTCCGGTTCTCTGTACCTACAAGCTCTGTTTTAGACCCTGTTCCTGTCATCGAATAAACCTCTGTTTTACTGGCTGGCTGAGAGTCACGTCTAACTGCAAAGTGGGGGTGCAGGACCCGGTGGCTTCCCCAGGACCCCGCTGGGGCAGGCTCGCTGTGGGAAGCGCCCGGAGGGGCAGAGGATGCTGAATGCTCCAAGGAGAGACCCAGGAGGTGAAGCCGTGTGAGCTTCTTGCCCTGAACAAGTCTGCTCCAAGGGAGAGGAGGCTCCCCAAAGTCCTGCCTGGCTTGGTGGGGAGCAGTTCCAGAGCATCGCCCGGGGACTCCGTGACAGTGAGCTACAACATTTTCTGTCCTGTTCAATTTTGGTTTGATTTT
Organism: Gopherus evgoodei; assembly: GCF_007399415.2. Lineage (NCBI taxonomy): Eukaryota > Metazoa > Chordata > Testudines > Testudinidae > Gopherus > Gopherus evgoodei. Next base: position 39,946,004 of record NC_044333.1, on the reverse strand, counting down.
TTCCCCACTAAGAGCAATTAAGTGCAAAACCCTACTGTTTATCAAACCCCGAAGTTGAGAAGTGGAGGACACCAAAGTCAGGAACTGGAGTAAGTTAAGGTTCTTTACACAGCATTCGTTTTGCCACATTATGCATAGCATTTTATTGAAGTTTCCTTTCCTGAATGCAAACTTAAATATATTACTTTTTAGGTTAATAAACACAGAATCACAGGACTGGGAGGGACCTTGAGAGATCATCTAGTCCAGACCCCACACTCATAGCAGGACTAAACATTATCTAGACCATCCCTAACAGGTGTTTGTCCAACCTACTCTTTAAAATCCCCAATGATGGAGATTCCAAAACCTCCCTAGGCAATTTTATTCCAGTGCTTAACCACCCTGACAGTTAGGAAGTTTTTCCTAATGTCCAACCTAAACTGCCCTTGCTGTGCACAGTACATAGACTGTGAACCCTGCATGACACATAGACAATACACAATGTAGTTTAGTTAATGTTGCTTTAGAAACCTTCATTCTGAGTCTCCTGGCTTTTGGGGGCTGGGTGTACACCAGGGGTTGGCAACCTTTCAGAAGTGCTGTGCCAAGTCTCATTTATTCACTCTAACTTAAGGTTTCACGTGCCAGTAACACATTTTAACATTTTCAAAAGGTCTCTTTCTGTAAGTCTATAATATATAACTAAACTATTGTTGGGTGTAAATAAGGTTTTTTAAATGTTTAAGAAGCTTAATTTAAAATTAAATTAAAACGCAGAGCCCCCCAGACTGGGGGCCAGGACCTGGGCAGTGTTAGTGACACTGAAAATCAGCTTGCGTGCCGCCTTCAGCACACGTGCCATAGGTTGCCTACCCCGGCGTAAAACTTTATCTCAACTTTTGCATTTATTTTTATTGCAGCCACTGTTGTGTGCACACTAACTATTTTGTATGTGAGGGTGTGCAGGGTCGGGGGGCTGAATTCAAGAGTGTCTGCAGATCTCCAAGTACGTTTGAAGCTTGCGACAATGCCCATGTGCACAGCATCTGATTCCAGGCAGTATCGTTCCACTAACTCCAGAGGGGAAGGATGGACCAGTGGTTCGAGTGTTGGCCTGGAACTTTGGAGGCATACGTTCAGTTCCCTGCTCCACCACAGGGTTCCTTGGGCAGATCGCTTTGCCTCTCTGTACCTGAGGTCTCCATCCGTGCAATGGGAATGGTAACATCCAGGGATGTTGCAAGGACAAATACCATGATGGTGACAGGGACCAGATAAGGACCTACACTACAGAAGCACTAAATTCACCCAGAAGAAAACAAATAAACACAGTAAATTGGTGCAAAACCCTCTCTAAGTTAGTGTGCCAAAACCAAGACTCCGACTGTCCCTTTGATGGTTTCATCTGGTTTTTAGAGCAACAGAAAATGTATTTTTAAAACCAGGGACACATTCACCTGGGTGTTTTATAGCACGTACGTCTGTCTGGGAACCAGTCTGAGAAAGCCCGCAACCACAAGGACCTCCATGGATAAGGCTGAAATTTTGCTCTTATTTTCCATCTACGGCTCATCCTCTTTGGGTATCAGTATTGCAGGAAACGCGATGCTTTCACAGAACAGCCGCTGCCTTAAGGATGGGATTTTCCAGCCTCCTCGACAAATCGCCTTGTGTGTGTTTAATTCAGAGCCTCATGTTTGTACATACAGATTTATGCAGGGGGCTGTTAGGGGATGTGGGCATCTAAGGGGGAACTGCTGGATCTGTTTACTGTGCACACACACTCTGAAGATGTCTGGGGTTGGTGAGGGGTGCCTTTTTTTTTTTTCTTGCAGGCAGGCAGGGGAAGGATTAAATCAAAAAGGGGAAACGTGCGGCAGCAGGTGCGATTTCTGACAGTTTTGAATGGTTGCCAGCCAGCCTCTGAAATCCGGAGCACATCTGCGCTCATCAGTTGGACACCAGCTGGGTCCCAGTTTAATATTTTTGGATTCAGTTAGATTTAGGGGCTGATGTGAACTGATTGCAGAGCGCAGGTGCGGGGGAGCAAAGCAAGTTTCGGGCAGCCTCAGCACAGGAGGTGGGGGAGCAGGCAGCTCGGATGGGAGACAGAGCCTTGTACACAGAAGGGCTGTATCAGGGAAACTGCTGGAGAAAGGGGGAATGGATTGTGGAAGGGAGAACATGTCAGGGGCTTAAGGATCTTTCACACTCTGCCTGGATCTGGGACAACTCTTAGCTGGTTTTTGATATAGAACTAATATTTCGTGAGTGGGAAGCCAGGCTTGCTGGGTTAGGAGCCGGGGGGCAATTTGCTAGCTAACACACACAGTAACCCTAAAGTTATGTGTGCAGAGATCGCATACTCTGACGCCCAACTGCGCCAAGCAGTCTGGGGCAGAACTAGCTGGTGGGTGGGGAGCCCGACTTCCCCTGCTACAAATGCAATAACACCGTGTACACAGAATAAATCCAGGCCCAATAGCCAGGCTCTCCACAAGCTTGTGTAGAGGCAGGGATGATGTAAGTGACACATGAAGAAAAACCTGGCCTACTTTCACGCCACAAAGGTATGTGGTAGGAAGCAGAACACACTTTAAGATGCTATTCACCCAATCAGATCTATATTAGGCCTGGTTTAGAACGGAGTGAAATCAGGCCAGGCTTACACTAGGTGGGGAGAGGTCACATCTACAGGTCTGACTGGGAGCCTATGCTCCCCTGTCTGCACTCCCCAAATGCTACTGCAATATTTGTGCAACACAGGCCTCATTTGAAAACCAGCCCCACGCTGGACAGTAATATCAGCGTAGAATGCATGTGCTAACCATCAATGTGATGTTGTGAATTCCCTATCACGTGTCAAATGGCAGCCTAGCCTCAGCGAAGGTGATGAACAGGTCTGCCCTAGACAAAGCGGGGGGGGGGGGTTACCTCCATTTACAGACTAGCAGAAATAACGCTCTCAAGCAACCCACCAAGCATTGTCTTGAGCCTGAATGGGAAAGAGAATGTCCATGGTTCCTGCTCCCCCAGAAAGAAACATGACACTGAATCCCCAGGGGCCTTCCGAACTTTGAGAATAAGGGAGTTATTTGGGAACATACGAGCTGCTATCTTTATCCTTCACCTAAGACAGCAAGTGAAACCAGCACCTTGGACTTCTGGGGCAGCTACTGACAGAGTCAGCCAGCCGTGCTGGACAGAGAATGTTTGGGGATGAACAAAGACTGGGCCCTGCTAGATTAAGTTTTAGACTTTTGGATGCAGGTGCTCACTTGTAACCTCTACCTTTATTTCTTTTACTTGGCATCACTTATCCTATGGCCTTTTGTTCAGAAACCCATTTTATCTTAATCGAAACCAACCCAATGCTGTGTTTGAATGGAAGCAATTGTTAACTCTAGTTAATGTGGGGAATTTGGTTTTTAAAGGGACAAACAAACCTTATTCTTCCTCTGAGTGGTCCAGGAGAGGGCTGGGCAGTTCAGGGCAGGTGGATTGGGGGAAATTCAGGCCTAGGTGTGTGTTGGGGTCACTGGCTGCTGAACTAGGGCTGCTTAATACAGAGAAATTCAGTACAGGCTTGTATACGAGCTGGGAGGATCCAGACCACAAGAAAATGAAGGCACTCAGGCTTGTAAGACAGATGGTGATAACCTCTTACTGGTCTGGACTCAGTAACCCATTGGTCGCAGGCTCTGAGTCTGGCACAGCTTGCGAGCTGGCTCTCCAGCTCACACTTTCTGCTCTGGAGGCCACTGGTACAATCCCCGCAATCAGCCAAAATGGCAGCCATCACACAAGCACAGTGCGGGATTTCTGAGCCAACACCTGGGGAAACCTGTCCCCTTCTCTTCAGAGGGCCCTAGCCCCAGCAGAACCAGTGTCTCTCTACCGTGGAGGTAGGGCTGGGAGGCCAGAATTTGGATGTGGGTCCATGCAGGGGCTCCCCCCATATCCCTGTGCAGTGGCTCTGATACTTCAAGGGTCCTCTGGCCTTAGACCCCTACAGACTAGGAGGCTGGGGCCATATAGGTATTGTGGACTGGAGGACAACTGCACTGCCACTTCATAGACCTAGGAGAGGCCCTGCTCCTGCTCCCTCCCCCTCCCCTGCACCAGGCTGCACTGTGGTGGGGGGGCAGAGTTTGCCCCTAAGGAACATGCAGCCTGAAGCCAGTTAGAGTGAATGAGATTTGATTACAGAGCAGAGGGTTGAACGCTCCCTGAGCCAGTTCTCCCCAGGCCCAATTAAAACGAGACACTTTCCTTCCCACACCCTGCTTCTTAGCAGGGCTTCTCTCAGGCTCTTCGAGGGCATCATCCTACCAACCTAGGGCCATATTCATTCGGGTGTACAGACTGGGGCCAGGCGTTCTTATGCTGTAAAGCAGTGTTTCTCAACCTTCCCAGACTACTGTACCCCTTTCAGGAATCCATTGTGTCTTGTTTTACCTCACTTACAAAATCAGACCCAAAACTACAAGGGTCACAGCACCTTATTACTGAAAAATCACTGACTTTCTCATTTTTACTATATAATAAAATAAATCACCTGGAATGTAAATATTGTTCTTATATTTCAGTGTATAGTTTATAAAGTACGAACAAGTCATTGTCTGTGTGAAAGTTTAGTTTGCACTGACGTCACTAGTGCCTTTTATGTCGCCTGTTGTAAAACTAAGCAAATATCTAAGTGAGTTGATGTATCTGCTGGAAGACCTCTGCCCACCCCCAGTGAGTACACATACCCCTGGCTGAGAACCACTGCTGTAGACTATGCTGACTTTATCTCTCTGCTGAGCACAATATCTGTCTCCCTTGTGCCTACACTGTGATTTTAGAAAATGCAGAGGGGTGGGCGCTTCATGCTGAGAAAGGAGACACCCCTCGAATTAGAAAAAAAAGTCTGAACAGGGCCTCTGTTTGCTGCGGCCAGGAGAAGGGGGTGGCATAGTCCTTAGGGCACAGATCTGGGAGTCAGGAACTCCTGGGTTCTAACCCTCCCTCCTTTGATGGCTTTGGGTAAGTCATTTTAACCCTTCTAGGCCTCAGTTTCCCCATCTGTAAAACAGACAATACTATTTACCTTCCTAAAAGGACCATTGTAGAGATTGCTTAGACAATGCTGCAGTGTGCTTTGAACATGAAGTGCTAAATATTATTATTAAATTGCAATTATCTTAACAGGAGCCACATATCTATTTCCTCGGGTAGATTAGAAACATCTCAAACCAAGAAACAATTTGTCTCCATCTGCAGAGGGAAAAGCTGGGCTCAGTTTCATCCTTTCCCAATCATCTGACTGGTGTAAAAAACAGCTTGCTTAGGGGACCATATGGCTCCCTCCTCCAGTGCTTCTATGGATACTGAAGCTAGAATGGAGCTCCCAGATACTTTATCGTGGTTAAAATCTTGCTCCAGTGAGCCAGCTCTTTGCCCAGAGCACCTTGCCTAGTCTGCAAACGTGCCCCGCACTGCTGTGGGCCCCTGCACAAGCCTGCGGGCAGCTGGCTTGTGGATGAAGCACTCAGACACTGCGGAGTATTGAATCGTAACTAGTAGCCAGATTAATCCAAAGGAGAGTAGGCAGAACTATAACAAACAGAGCCATTGCTAGCAGTTCTCGGAGCTCTGCCTACTCTCCATCTGAGCGGATGCTTCAAGTGAGGACCTTGGATTTGAACTATTTATGGGAGACCATCCCTGGATAAATATGGATTTGCGTGGGCCTGGATGGCTCACAGGAATGGTGAGAAATATGCTGCCCCTTTGCTTCCAGGCTGCCGGTTTGAATCCAGCCCAGCACCGTCCTCCCCTGATGGCCCCTGTGCAATGAGTGTGGTGGGTCTCAGGCCAGCTTTACTGTGTTGCCAGCCAGGTGTCCCCAGCACCAAACCAATGCCACGCGTAAAGGAAGCCAAGCCCCCATCCTGACTGATGGTCTCTCTGCCTTTCCCGGAGATTTTGCATGGGATGGTGTATAGGTTAGTCTGCCCTCAGAAGAGCATGTGTTTGCAGCATTTCCTTGTTCCCCTGGAGCTGATCACACAGGGGTGAGCACTGACTAACCAATGGCCGGCCTGAGCACCATCTCCTAGCTGCCAGCACCATTGTGCTGGGGGATCGTTTACTTCACATTTGGTTCGGCTCTGATCGTTCCTGTGAGAGGTAGGAAAAGCCTTTTGGAGCAGCCAGTTCATCTCCCCAGGGGCCAAAGCCTAACCCTTTGTCCTGTCTGGTTCTAAGATCCCGAGAGCCTGGGCTTCCTCGCTTGCCTTGGATACCACTCATGGTCAGCAAGTTTATCCTGATGTTCAGCCGAAATGATTTCAGCCCCTTAGCTCCTGGTCATACCCCAGCAAGCTCCTTCCGTTGACAGGACAGGCCTGATTTTGATCCCGGTAACCACGGTAGGAATTCGGAGCAACTCAGAGCGAATGAGGCGTTTGCCCTAGTGAAATTGTGCTGGGAATGTGGCCCAACATGTAATGCCTGGAAAATGCTCCCCAGCCAGGCACACTCCTCTAGGAGTCTTCATAAAGCGGGAGTCTTCGTAAAGCGCAAGCGCATTGCTAGAGGGGCAAAGTTGAGCTCGGGAAGAGCTGGCCTGCAGCCACACATGTCCATGTGTCTGGGGATAGTGCACTTCTGCGGAGGGATGCAGAACTCAGCAGGGCAGGAGCTGCCTCCTGCCCGTGCACTGTGAAGGCTCACGGGGGCAGAGGCCAATGGATTCACCTGCCATTGCCTCTGCCCAGAGGCTCAGCTGGTGCTCTGCACCCGGGGGGAATGGAGTCGGCCTGCCCCAAGGACAGCTGGGTTGTAGGACAGGCTCGGCTCCCCGCACAGGAGAGGGCTGGGGGGTCACACATTGAATCCCTTTTGCTTGCACGGGCTGTGTTTTCTAGGGAGGCCTCAGTCTTGCGATGCCGTGACATTTCACCTAGCCAAGAATGGCCTCGGTTTCTCACTAGCTCGGAGAGGAGCGGCTGGTGCTGGCAGTTCTCCCCAGAACCATAGATAGCTTGGCATGGTGCTGCTAAGTCAGGCAGGACGGAGAGCCTGCTCCCAAGCTGTGTGAAGCCACAGGAGTTTTCCCACTGACTTCTGTGGGAGCAGCCCCGGGCCCAAAACAGGCAGGGAGACGTTCATGTTTCGTGGCAGCCCGTGTGCTTTATTTGTGGGGTTTTGTCTCCACTTTCCTGAAGTGCTTCGAAAAGGCCTCAGCACAGGGTTCAGATCACACAAAAGGGAGCATTTAGTTTAACCAGCTCATCCTCCGGAACCGTGACAAATACACTGAGGTGAATGATCCGAGAAAGAGCTGCTTCTCCAGAGCTCTAGGGCCAATACCAACCTGGCGGCACTGTTCATGAACAGCAAGCGTTTCGGTGCATTTCTCAGCAATTGCAATAGCTCCATACTGGATGGGACCCTTGCACCCTCTGAGGCCAAAGTGAGGAGAGAGGTGACTCTGGAGCTCACGCAGAAGCAGGAAAGGTACTGGATTTTCCTACATTAATTTTGGATGCATAGGGTTAACCCCCTTGTTATGTAGCCTTTACACATTTGCAAGGGACACAATTGGATGTTGAGGTGAATGCCTGGAGACTTTCCATACAAAGGCTGCACATGAACAACATGGCAGAAGAAAGAAAAACGTTCTACCTGGGCACAGCAGTGAAGCTCGTGCTGCGGAGGGAAGGCTGGTCTGGATAGTCGTCGCGCTGAAGGATTTATTACCGTACTTTTGCACAAAAGACCTGGTTGGATGGAGAACGAGAAGGTCACATGCTGTTCTCGGTTTGGAGCAGTAGGATTAAGGACACGCCAGGCAGCAGAATTCTCAGAGAAGTTAACTACCCTGCGGTATCCTCCACGCAATCTGGCTTACTTCCCTCCTCTTTCTTTAGTAGAAGATCTAAGGTCTCCCGAGAACACGGCACCTTTTCCGCCCCCATCCTCTGTATCTGTGCCCCTTGGCCGAACAGAGTGTAGGTGAAGCCAGGCTTTCAATAAGAAGAGAAAGTGCACTGAATGCAGAAACCTGAGCATGGCGAGGCTGGAGCATGCCGAATGGTGAGACTAGAGAGACGCTGCAGACCACTGGAGGAGAATTCCCTCTCCCACCCTATATGGCCATCGGCTCAGTTCTCTGGCTGTTTCCTAAACCGGAATTTAGGGGGAAAACACACCTTCTGTCTATCAAAGCTGGATCATTTTGGAGGCAGAGCTCAGCCTTCAACGCATGCAGGATGCACTGACAGAGGGCTAGGGGCAAATCTAACCCTCCCTGGGTCAGGAGGGCTGGGGGACCTCAGGGTAGGAACAATACCCAAGTCGGTGGGGCAGGGAGGGGTCTCCACTCTGACCCATGCTGCCACTAGTGAGAGCACAAGCCGGTGCCCAAGAGCAGGTCCCACTGGCCAGCTCTGACTTTCCCCGGGGGGGCGGAGGGGGAAGCAGAGGATCCCCTCTGACCCTCTCCAGTGATGGAAGCCCAGGACAATTCTTGGAAATGACATCACCTCCTTCCGAACGGGACTTGCAGCCCTGATTTCCTCCCCAGTTACTAGGGACTGGGAGCCTCAGATCTGAATGCAAAGGGCAGGCACCGGGCACAGCCTCACCTGTTCGCTGTGCAGACTGGGGGGCCAGGCAGGCAGCTCACTCACTGGGCTCCTACTCACCATTTGCACTCGCATTCCTCTGCCAGCGCGTGCTGAGGGGCTGCACTTTTCCACACACATGGTTAGTTCCTGGGTTCTCAGTCTTCTGACAACAGGTCCCTTCAATCTGCCCTTGCTTCAGACATCTGCTAATTCCTTCCAGGGCTGTTGTCACTGCTGTCGGCTGGCGTCAGCGCCTTTGGCGAACATGGCATCCTCCTATGCCCAGGACATGCCACTGCTGCAACCAGCCCCTGCTGTTTGCCAGCTGTAAGGATCACGCCCAAGTCTGCTTGCTCCAGACCATGTGTGCTCAGGTTTCTAGATCTCTGGGGCAGGGACTCCTGTGCATTGACACCCACAGTGCGAAACAAACATTAAACAGGCCCAATCCTGCAGCCCCCACTCACGTAGGGTCTCATTTGTTTCAACGGACAGACACTGCCCCGTGCCTTTTGTGACATTCACAGCCTGGCCTGGCCCCATCGTAGGGTTTATTCTGAGCACGAGCTCCCATCACTGCTCATCCCACCCAGGGCATTTTAGTTCTTCTATCGGATTTAGATTAGAAGAACAGGCCCAAGAGGCTACCCCAGATGCATTAGGGTTTTAGAATAAGGTAACAAGTGCACCCTCCAGACACTCCCTTTCCCTAGGGGAGGCCCGGCCTGTGGGAGTCCGACACTGAGCAGCCAGACGAAGGGGTAAGATGTACGTGGTTCACCCACTTCTCCAGGTCTTCAGCATGAGAGTTGCCCTAGCGGAGGTCCATGTCCGTGTAAGGGGGTGGAGTCCAAGGCCACCTCGCTTACAGCTCCTATCGCAGTGCCTCTGACCAGCCAGATCCACACATCCCAGCCACAGGGCTCACGGAGTTACACTCCAGCCCTGCCCTGCCCGGCAGGGTCTGTGCTCGCCGCACTAGGAACATGTGGAGACCCGAGCTCAGGGCATGACCCAGTCCAGAGGGAGTCACCCACCAGCACTGGCTCCTGGGACAGGCTAGTGGAATAGATGGGGGAGCGTTCTCCTGGCTGGAGGTGGGTTCCTCTCTCTGTGCTCATTGCCTGCTCAGATACCACAGCCAGGGTCTCTCTAGCCATGCTGATGAACAGGTACAGGCCTCAGGTGCCTTCTGGGAGCTCCTAAGGAGCCTTTTCCCAGCCCCAGAGGAAGTAGAGATTTCTCCTTCAAATGCCTTCGTTCACAGAGCCGGGTGGGTCACCCGCAAAGGGCTGACAGGGCCAAGGAAACATGCCAAGGGCAGAGTGGGGCAGTCAACGCTCACACTTGCACACACCCGCCCCACGCGATGGAGACTCAGTGGACACCACACAAGGCCTTAGCTTTGCCTCGGTACAACAGAAGCAGAGATACGGCAGCAGCTGCCTACGAGGTAGCTCCACTCTGCTGCCACAAGGGGCAAAGGGGGCGGATAACACGGCAGCAGGCGGTGACGGGCGCGGGGCCAGGTGTACGAAGAAGGATGTTTCTTCATTAAAGGGGCATTATCTCCTGGCACTGCTCCCCGGCTTGGAGAGGCAGAAAGTCCATGCCGGAGTTTGATGGAAGTCACCGTTTGTTCTCGCTCTCTTTCTGAAAATTGATAATTAACCTTTTGTCCACGTGGCTGTTGTGTTTATTTGGTGCAGGCGGCTGCAGGGCGCTGATATGGAAATCGCAGCCAGCAGGCAGTGCCTCGTCCCCTGCACAATCTACAGCGGCTCACAGCCGTTGGACAGAGATAAGCAGGTGCTTATTCACAAGCCCTCCAGCTGGCTGGGAGGGCAGCACTACCTGATCACTCCAATCTCTGTGAAAAACTACTTGAGGTTAGCTAATGTGATGGAGAGAAGCGATAGGAGAGTGCGCAGACTCCCTTCTTCCCCCCACTTTCCCTCTGTCTGCTGCTTTAGCCCCTTCCCTCTCTTCCACTCTCACTCCTCTTCTCTCTCTTTACACTTCACTTTTCTGTCTTTCCTCTTATCTCCCACTCCAGTGCCACGTGAGTGATTGATTTTTTTAAGACTCGTCTTTGTATTTCATTTGAACTCTGTGGATTCTTTCTTCCTTTCTCCATCTCCTTCACTTTCTTCTTTCTCTTGCCTGTCCCCCACTTCCTTTCGTCTCCCCAGCGCTGTGATTTTTGTAAAGAGCACTGTCACTCACGGTCTCCTTTAAGCCTTGATACCCAGAAAGATGCAGCTCTTGTCTACACAGAAAGGACGGTGTGTGACAGAGGCCCTAGACAGGCGCTCAGGAGATCCGGTTCTAATCCCTGCTCGGGCTGACGCTCCCTGAGTCAAGTCACTCCCTCGTCCCTGGCTAGAATGTGGGAAACAGAGGCTCAGCCCATCTGGTGAGGATGCATTTGTTAGGGTATGCGAGGTGCTCATATGCCCCAGGGACCATAGAAAAGCCTGGAGACGCTTAGTGTAGTGGTTTTTAACCTGTGGTCCGCGGAGCCTTGCGGGGCCACAGACCACCTCCAAAATTTCTAAAGGGGTCCGTACCTCCATCCAAATGTTTCGGGAAATGCAAAGAGGTTGAACCCTACTGGCTTAGTGAATAACAGGAGCTGTCGCCAAGTCTGCCTGTCTCCCAATGACCTCTCCAGCTTTGCTGCTATAAACAACTGGCTCTTGGTTTCAAACACGGGAATGAACATCTCCCCTTTTGATGGAAAAAACCCACATATCCCTCTTGGCCCAATTCCCCAGCCGATCGGCTGTTTTTCCAGAGAAACAGGCAGAAGGCTCCTAGGTTATTAACTAGCAAACCAGACCGAGCCTTCATCCTTGTCCCTCTCAGTAGAGCCCACTGCCGGGGAAGGGGTGGCATGAGGCAGGGATCCAGCAGTCTTCCTGCCCCTTTTCACCTGCTCTGGCCAAAGGGGGTGGGGAGCAGGGCCGGCACTTCCATTTAGGCAGCCTAGGCAATCGCCTAGGGCGCCAGGATTATTGGTGGGCGGCGTTTTGCCGGAGGGGGTGGCAGGCGGCTCCAGTGGACCTACCGCAGTAGTGCCTGCGGAAGGTCCACTGGTCTGCGGCTCTGGTGGAGCTGCCGCAGTCGTGCCTGCGGATGGTCGGCTGCTTGCGTGGCTCCAGTGGACCGCCCACAGGCATCACTGCGGCAGCTCCACCAGAGCCACGGCACCAGCGCGCGGGGCAGTGAAATTGCTGTGCACCTAGGACGCTAAAACCCCTAGCGCCAGTCCTAGTGGAGAGAGGGGAGCAGAGGTGTCTCTTCCTAAGACTGGTAGCTTCCACCAATGCTACAGTCATTCCTTTGAAGTTCCTGCTGAGAAGCCAGTGCCCCTGCCCCAAGGCGTGCAGTCCGGCCTCTGCAGCAGGCCCTGTGGAGTGGAAGAGAGTATGTGCCCTTCCAGAGAACACACCCCTCCCTCTGCATCCTGTCAGCTTCATCACCTCCCCCCATTTCTGCCCCTTTGCAAACCACATGCCTTCCCCCTACCCCACTCTGGTCTGAAAGTCACTGCTGCCTTCCCCAGCCCCACTACTCCTTGCCTCACAGCGCATGCCACCAGGCATCTGCTCTGCCATTCGGTGTCATTATCTGGGAACAGCTGGGGACGGAGATAACTGGAGCCTCTAAGCTCCTGCTTTCCTACTGGTGGAGCGGCTGGGGAATGGACACAACGCTGCACTGCAACGACTGCTCTTGCTTCCCCACTGTGGACACAGCCATGCAGGAGAGCTTCCCAGGGCCTGGTGCAAAGCCAGCACCTGTTGCAGTGGACTTCAGTGCACTGGTTTCCCTTTGCTTTTGTGCTCGAAGGTCGCCTGGGGCTGGGCTGGTGCCTGTCAGAGATTATGGGTCTGCTTCTGCTCACAGGGGGCTAGGAAAAATCTCTTGCTGCTTGGGACCGATTCTGCACCTATGTTAATCATCAGTCAAGTGATGCCACATGGACATGGCCCTGGGCTCTCCCCGTGCCCAGTTTCTCCTGCCTGACTGTAATTGTTCCTAGGTGCCTAGGAAAAGGAGCCAGCCTGAAATCTGACAGGCGCCAACCCCAGACAAACTTCCAGCACCAAAGGAAGCCAGTGTGCTGAGGTCCATTCTGAACTGGCAGCTCACTCGAGCCAAGCAGAGCTGGGGTTGGTCAGCAGGTTGGGGGCAGATGCCAGAAGAAAACCTGCCTGCAGCAGGAAGTGATGCAGCAGAGGAGGTTCTTCCAGAACTGACTCAATGGCTCTGTACAACTGTGGGAGTCCTTCAGGGCCACTTTCTGATCAGCTGGGAAATGCCCTCCCCACCCATTCTTGGTGAAGGATCCCAGACCCCTTTTGCAAGAGCAGAGTTATGAGCTCCAGCATGGTCCTTCCACTCCACCTCCCTACATTCCTCTCATCAGTGCTGTGGGGCACAGTCAGACGGGGAGAGGGGAAGTCACTTTGGAAACAGGGCATTATAAGACTCAATTGTTTAGCACAAGGCGCTAAACAGGTTCAAGAGACGGTTCAGTTTTATTTCACTCAGTTTCTCATTTATTATTTAGCTTGTTTTTATTATTATTTCACTCATGGATTATTGATGCAATTTCATTTGATCTGGTTTATTTAACTCAAAGCAGGTTTTCTTTGTAAAGCGTAAAATGACTGCAAGTATCTCGGCGTATTTCTCCTTCCCCTTTCGACGGGCCGATCTTAGAAAACAGGCTAGTAAGGAAGATGCTAGAGCGACCAACGTCTGTTCTGCGTAAATCTGCCTGCCCCCAACCAGCCAACCCACGCCAGGAGGGGAGAAAGATGCTGATAAAGGAAAGGCCACGCTGACAAGTGCATGCCACAGCCAAGTACAGATAAGCCAACCGTCAAATGCAAAGACAAAACCAATCCCGTCTGAGAAACAAAGCGAATCCCAGCCAGCTGTTTCAGGGGGGGTTCTTGTTTCCTTTCACTCTCTTGGTTTGACTAGCCAGGGGATGTGAGAGTTGGCTCAGCTTCTCCTTTAACCTGTTGGGGTTTTCTGCTCAGCAACAAATGTGCATGTTACTCAGACAGAAACTAAGGTGGGGGAGGTGAGGGATAGGCACTCCCAGCCCAGGATGAGAGGCGAGAATGGCTGCTCCAGAGGGCCCTGAGAGCCGAATGTTAAGGGAAAGTGAAGTAACATCACTGATGCATATTAAAAAGCATCTGGGCCAGGGCAGGTGTACAGCAGCTTGGCCTGATTGAGAAAATCCAACCTACTACAGGTGATGGGAGAAATCAGGAGGATACAGGAGCTGCAGTTGTGGGAATGATCCTGCTAGGGGCCAACAAGGAACTCCCCCTCCCCCAAATAGCCTGGCCTTTACTCATTCTTCTCAAGCAAGGCATTCCACATGGGCAGTTTCTTCTCCACACACCCTCCGCCCCCGACTCTCAAAATCTGATTGCAAATTAATCTGTTTGATTGCAAAACCTGATTGCAAAGGAGCCTGTCTGTCATTCTCCAGCCCCTGTTCTCGCTGGAGCATCTCCCTTGCTCCCCATTCATGAACCCAGGGCTGGAAGTCACCCTCCCCCACTCCCCCAAACTGGAGCTGTCTGCACACACTCTACCCTATAAGCAGCAATGGTGCTGCCCAAGCTAAAAATAAAAGGGGAAAGAGGTGAGACAGCACAGCTGGCAACATTACGAGCCTCCTTTCATCAGCATGAAGCATTGGACTTAAAACCTCCCCCCTTGGAACACAGTTGCCAAGGTCTCAACCTGATGTGAGGCCACAAGCTAGCAGGAATCCAGATGCCTGCACAGGCAGTCCCCAGACACGGGGCTCACCCGGCAGGAGTTTGCTTAGCCTGCAAGGGGGTCAGGGCCGTGGTGGTGTCTCCCTATGTGTTCGTAGCGCGCCCAGCACAACAGAGCCCTAACTAAACAGTAACAAAGCCACCCAGCACCTTGCAGGGCGGGACCCACGTCAGGCCCTCCGCGCTGGCTGCCCCAGGCAGACACTCCAGCCTTCTCAGCCCATGACCAGTGAGCAGATGGGGCCATGTCTATGCCTTGCCAATGCTTACTCAAGCAGCAGCGTTATCAGGTGAACATTCGGAGCTGGGCCCAGCTGGCACCTGTTTGCCCAGCAGCCATAGGTGAGATCAGAGCCCCGAGACAGCAGGTCTTCTCCCCTACGGGTGTGGCTGTGAAGGGGCATTATCTTTCCTGGAGGGGGGTTCGCTTTGCGGGCCACCCTCCCCCGTTCCTGGATTAGCTCTCGGGGGTGTCTTTGGATGGCTGGGGGGGAGGATCCCTCACAAAAAGGCACCTGGGTCCATTGCCTTAGCCCTCAATCAGTGCAGATTCCAGGACTCCGAAATTAGTGAAAGACAGCCCAAGCCTGACCCACCAAACAGCACCGTCAAGCTCATCCAGTGCTTCCCACCCAGCAGCCAAAGGACGCATTGCAGGGCTGGAGGGGGAAAGAGGGTCCATCTCCTGGATCCTCCAGAAGTGCAATGGTTTAGAGAGACTTGCTGGGCTCAGCACACTTCACACCTTGTACCTGGGGCACGAGTGGCCTGGCACGCTGCCGCCTGGCCAGGGGGATGGAAGGCAGTGCTGGGGAACACGGAGATCCCATGTCTGGGACTCTCGCCCCCAGAGAGGAGCAGGCCCCTGTACTCTCTTACCCAGCTGCTTTGTTTAGTGGTTTTTCAACCATCTGACCCTTTTCTCTGGCTCTTGGCTCCCCTCCCAGGGGTTTCCCCTCCCAGCTGCTAGCCCCACCCTGCCTGCTAGCAGCTCTCACCCCTTTAGAGCTCACAGCTAGAATGAAGCTTGTTCTGGGCTCTCAGGGAGGCATCCTTGGGGGACCCATCCCCCAGCACAGACGCAGATGGCAGAATGCTTCTGCTGAGCTAGCTACCACCCCTAGGAAGGGTCTACACTGCGCTGGGACAGCGGCAGTGCTATGGCACTGGAGCTGCACCCCTGCAGTGTAAACAGGCCTTGCAGTGACCCCGGCTTCCCCCCCATGCTCACGTTTGGTAACACTCAGGTCCCACGGTGGGAACGTCACTTCCCCTTCTGACAGGGCGGGGGGGGAGAGGGAGAAGAACTCCCCGGCCCCCTGGGGATATTGACTGAAGGCATTAATGCATTAACAGGGAGTAGGGCGTCTCCCCCCACATCATCCCTGGCTGCACCATTGGGAAGCGTGCCAGGATGCAGATGGGAGCTAGCCCATTGTAAGGCCCAGGTCTTTGCAGGGCTCCCTCCCACAATCTATCACAGGGAAGTCCCTGTGATTTCCGCAGAGGCCACACTCCGTGCACCCCCGCTCAGGCCCCAGGTCCCCGGCTCCAGCCACCCAAAGCTGCTCGGAGGAGGGAGGGCTCTGCTTTTCCGACCGCATTGCCGTTGTCTTTCCCAGCCTCTAGCTTCAGCCGCTTTGGAGATGCTGATGAAAGCAAAAGGCAGGACTGGGCCAGGACGCCCAGGGCAGCAGTTTGAAAGTGGAAGCACCACATGCACCATCTGCGGGAGCACACGCTCCACAGGTGGCAGGCAGAGACATACCATCTGCTGAGCCATCTTCAGGGAGCGAGCAGTCACGGCTATATTTTTAGGACAGATTTCCTCCCTCCCACCTGCAGATGCACATACAGCCTTTCAGTTCTCTCTCTAACAAGTCCTTTCCTTTCCCCAGGCCTGCACCCTGCGCGTCAGCAGCATCGGGGCACATGGAAGCCCAGGGTGGGGGGGAAGGCAGGAACCAAGAGATGTTAGAGACAGAAGAAGCCAGGACCACTTAAGAAAGTCAGTGGCTCCAGCTTGCAAAGACTTATGGGGGATTTTCCCCCAGTTCTCCAGCTGAGATGTAGCAGAGACCTGGGGCTGGGTGAGGGCTGCGGTCCAGAGGGTGCATGACTGAGGTGTGTTAGCAGAGGTGTGACAGCGGGCCCAGGGCATGGCACCAGGCCAGGGATGGTCTTGGCAGTTTCTCAGGCCTTTCTGAAGTCCCCCCTAAGAGACAAGTTCCAGACGAGAACAGCTGCAGACACCCAGCCTGCTGTATGTAGAACTGACAGGCCCAGCTCCCGCCTGCACTCCCTGTCCGCCCTCCCCGCCCCTGCGGGAAAATGAGAACTTGCCACCTCAGCCTGGCCACTGCTGCGGCTGCTACTGCACTGGCCCCGCTCAGAGTGGGGAAGTGAAGCCAGTGCGAAGGGGAAGTTGTTGGAAAGTCAGACCGGAATGGGTGATAGGGAAGACAGAGCTGGGCTTGGTCACAGATGGTTCCTGTTGGGGGAAGAACAAGGGTACAGCTGCCCAGTCCTCCTCCCCTGCTGCATTATCACCAGCAGGCAGCTGTCTGCCTTCCCCTCTCACCATGGGACACAACTCCCCCTCCACATCAACCCTGGCAGTCACATGAGCACCCAGCACCTCTTGCAAGGCACACTCCAGAGCAGGCTGGACAGCAGTAAGTCAGAGACACTCAGGGGTAGGGTGGCCCAGGGACAGAACCAGCAGCCGCTCGCCTGCATTGTCTGTTATGCAATGGCCTCTCCTCCTGTGTGGATTTAGAATGGCTCCTCTCCCCTGCAAAGTGGCTGAGAGCATGTGAGAGACTCACCCGCCACAGGCCTGCACGGCCTCTTGACGCAGCTAGCCTCCAGCCGAGAGCTCAGGTAGAGCTGGGGAAGGATCCTCTCCAGCAGTGCTGGCAGCAGAGGGCCTGGCACTGCATTTCTGGAGCCCACCACCACATAGTTCAGCTGGCACTGCAAGCAACCGACTGGCTGTAATGGCTGGAGGCTCTTCCAAGCTGGAAAACCGAGCTTCTGCCTCCGCTTGCCATGGCGCCTGGGGAAGGGGCTCCAGGGGAACCAGCCAAGGTAAGAACACAAGGTCTCTGGATGGGAGGTGGAACAAACCAATCCCGGACGGATCAGGTGGTAGCAATTACAGCTGCCAAGCTGTCCACTTTGTTTACATGGGCACTGAGGGCTGAGATGTTGACTCATCCCATCTAGCAAACAGGATTTCAGTGCAGTGGAGCAGCCCATGACTAGCCAGACAGGTGTTCAGCACAGGGAAAGCCCTGGGCACAAACAAGCCCTCGCACTTCCTGGGTGGCAAACACTGAGACAGATTCGGTGCAAGGGCCCCGCAGCAGCTGGGAGATGCACTTGTTTTCCAAAGGTGGGCGCTTAATGGCAGCTTGACTGAGTGGCTAGGCAAAGCCAATGGCACCTCGGGCAAACCAACCAGATAGACCAGGGGGAGCAGAGCCCAGGGGAGCTGCCCAGCTGGCTCATACAGCAGCAGGATTGTCACCTGTCCCAGAGTATTAGGAGAAGGCAGCCAGGTTTGGAGCAGAGAGATGTTTGACTATTTCTGGTCTCCAATCTGTGAGCAACACAGGACAATGGAGGGATTTTGCTACAGAGCTGGAGGAAGGTGCATCCTGACTTGGCAGTGTCTGCTTTGCAATTAACATTTCCATGATGACTAATCAGGCTCGTTCATGTTTTATTTACTCGGCGCTTTTCTTTAATTATCAGGTCACTTGCTCATGTGTCATTCTGAATTGTGTTTTATTTTCCACTCCAATTCCCCGGCAGCAATTCTGGGGCAAATTCTGAGCTCACTCACCCCAGAGAGTCTCTCACTGGCTACAGCAAAGTTACCCTGGCATAGCCAAGATCAAGATCTGGCCCCGCCGGCACCAGTCCCCGAGGTATGGGGTATTGGTGCTCCTAACAAGCTGTCAATTACTGCTCCAGGTCAGGGAGACAGCTCAGAGGGGCTGCAGGAGCCAGAGTTAAAGCTGTTCCCTTGTGGATCCGTCTAGTCTCTGTAATGCTTTTTCCCCAGACACCCTCATTCCTCGAGCTGCTACAGAGGGTAGCCCAGCATGGGGACAGCACAGCATGGTCATGCCGGGATCTGAGGTGTCCCTTGTAACCTGAGTGGCAAGCAAATGGGGTCAGTGGGGCAAAGGGAGCCACGTGCTTGGGCACTGGAGGGAGATGCTCCTACCACTCCCAGCCAGCAGGAGGGTCTCTGTCCTGCAGAGCTTTCGAGGGTGCTGGGGGGAGGCCAGAGAAAGGCCCTGTCATCCCCCCAAGCAAAGGGAAGAAGGATGCAGGGCTTCACGAGGTCCAGCCCACTAACCCAGTGCACAGGGAAGTACAGGAGCTGCTGGGCTCATCCCAGGTGACTCCAGGGGGTTAGAATCACAGAACTGTCGGGATGGAAGGACTGCGAGAAGTCATCCAGTCCTGCACCGTGCACTGAGGCAGGGCCAAGTAAACCCAGAGTGTCCCTGGCAGGGGTTTGTCCCACCTGTTCTTAAAACCCGCCAAGGACAGGGGTTCCACAGCCTTCCTCGGTCACCTGCTCCAGTGCTTCTCGCCCCTGGGAGTTAGGAAGCTTTTCCTAATATCTCACTTCAATCTCCCATGCTGCAGATTGGGCCAATCACGTCTCCTACCTTCCGTGGACATGGAGAACAATTGATCCCCATTCTCTTTAGAACAGCCCTTCACCGATTCGAAGACTTATCAGGTCCCCGCTCAGTCTTTTTTCAGAACTAAAACATACCCAGTTTGTTTGTTTGTTTTAAAACCTTTCCTCCTTGCTCAGGGTTGCTAAACCTTTTCTCATTTCTCTTCTGGACTTTCTCCAATTTTTCCCACATCTTTCCTTAAGAGTGGCACCCAGAACTGGACACAGGACTCCAGTACCGAGTAGAGCAGAACCATTACCTCCCATGTCTGACATACAACACGCTGTTAATACAGCCCAGAATGATAGTAGCCTTTTTTGCAACAGCATCATGTTTTTGACTCAGTCAATGTGTGATCCATTCTCACCCCCAGATCCTTTTCAGCAGCATGCCCGCCTTGCCAGTTATTCCCCAGTTTGTGGTTGTGTATTTGAATTGGGGGCCTGCGTCTCTGCCCCAGCCCCTGGCAGTATGATTTTAAAGGTGAATTCACACCAGGCTGCCTAGAAGCCAGGGAATCCCCGACACACACCGTTAGAGAGCATTCCAGAGACGCAGATCCAAGCCTCCACCCCAGTGCTGCCCAAAGGCCTGCTTCCACTGTCAGGTGGTGCTCAGCACCGCTCAGGATTAGGCCCCGAGGCAAGTGGGGATACACTCCATGGTGCTTCCCACATCCATAGTACCACACAGCCCTGTAGAGAACCACACCAGGTATCACGGGCAGAGCGGTTCCATTCCAGTGAAACACCAGCATGTCAGAGAACCCAAGCTGCGGCGACGCCAAGCGGCAAGACCTCAGCAGGTCACATGGTTCATACCTATGAGCTGCTGCTGCTGGAAATATCTTGACCCTTTCTCTGTGGATGCCATCCCAGAAACAGGACTGTGCGCCTTCTGGCCTGCCCTCCCTCTAGCATGGGCAGGAGCTGGGCACGCCCATGGAGGGCAGCAAAAACATTTCACTGCGTAAAACCTTTTCCATCCTTTAATCATAGAATATCCAGCTTGGAAAGGACCTCAGGAGGTATCTAGTCCAACCCCCTGCTCAGAGCAAGACCAACCCCCAGACAGATTTTTGCCCTAGTTCCCTAAATGGCCCCCTCAGGGACTGAACTCACAACCCTGGGTTTAGCAAGCCAATGCTCAAACCTCTGAGCCATCCTAGCTAGAAAACATTTCCTAGCTCATCCTCACAGCCCTCTAGAAGGGAGGGAGGCACCATTAGCCCCAGGTTTCAGAGAGGCACGGTAACTTAGCCAGGGCTACAGAGACCGTCTGTGTCAAAGGCAGGATGAGAATGCAGGAGACCCCTGGCTCCCAGTCCTGTGCTGTCACCACACCACTCCTAAGAGCAGAGTTTGCAGGAGTTATGCGGTGCATAGTAAGTATCTTTCCGAATCATTTCGGAGTGGGAGCCATATTTGTCTGTATCAGCAAACAGAACAAGGAGTACTTGTGCCACCTTAGCAACTAACAAATGTATTTGGGCTTAAGCTTTCGTGGCTGCATCCGATGAAGGGGGTTTTAGCCCATGAAAGCTTATACCAAAATAAATTTGTTAGTGTCTAAGGTGCCACAAGTACTCCTGTTCTTTTTCAGAATCATGAGCATCTGTGGATTTTATTTACTGACCTAAAGACACTGGGTTTCTGCTTTCCTTTCAATATTCTTCTCTGAGACCCAAAAAGTTGATCAACCAAAAACTTAAAAACCCAACTGGGATCGCATACAAACTGGACTTACCCTTTCCCCAGCAGCAGATGGATTTTCCCAGCCACAGTCATAGGCACCAGCAACCCATGTACAGCCGCACATTCAGGGCAGCCCTACAAAAGGGGGAACAAAAGGGGAAGTTAACCAGACCTGTTGACGCTGTTTCGAGGATTTGGGCATCGGCTGCCTTAGAGGCAGGTTGGCTGGTTCCGCTTTAAAGTGTGGACTCTCCAGCTTTTGCCCTGGCATGCCCAGCTGCTGCCCAGCTCTCAGAGCTGCACACAACAGGGTCTGTTTCTCAGGCAGACAATAATCCAGCAGCTGAGCTGATTTACAAGGTAAATAGGAGCAGCCTGAGACCCCTGGCTCCACCAGACTTCTCTTGTTAAGGTCCCCCAGCAGTGCAAGCCCACCACAGCACGGGCAAGGGCAAGAAACTGTAGCTTGACTGTCCAGGGACACGTCACCACTGGGTCATCTAGATGTGCTCTGAGCTGGGTGAAGCACCACAGGGCTCAGAGGGCTGGCGGCTGGTCTGCACTTCCCACCCCACCCCTTCCCTCATTCTTGCCAGAAGGGTAAGGAAGGGAAATTGCAGTGAAGAAATCATGCTGCAGACAAGGCATGAAGGTCCAGCAGCAGCTCCTGAAACCAGCTGCATATATAGAGGTTCACCTGGCTATCGGGGGAGCAATGCTGCCCGTGAGAGCAGATTGTGCAGCGTGGGCATGTCTGACCTGAGTCAGCCTCAGCATCGGGGTTTCTTTAACAGGGAGCACAGGAGGGGGGGGGGAGATGAGACCTCCCCACCCCCAGCAGGCTATACACTGACTTCCAGCTAGGAGAGGCACACAGCAGGTCTTACGGGCCTGCCAGAAAGCCTCCATCATACCCAGGACCACTCCGGGGGGATATCAATGCTGAGAGCAAAACTTTACCACTACACTTGGTCACCCATCATCCCCCCCCCCCAGGGTAAGGAGGGAGAAAGCTGCACCTTTGACCTCAGTCCTATCAGCAGAGCAGGGAGTGAATGGTATGGCAGCTGTGGGCACTTGGGGCAGCTATACCAGGCACACAGAACACCCACAGGTGCCCTCCCAGCTGACGCTCTTGCTAGTTTAAAGCCCTCCGCCAGTACCCCATAAACACTCCAGCTCCCTGGGAACTACCTGTTTTATGGAGTTCCCAGAGTTTCCTCCCAGAGCCTGACTGAGCCAGCAGGCCCCAATTCCATCTCCTTACTCCACCCAGTGCAGCTGTGGGAGACAGGGGCCAGGAGTTAACTCTTTGCCTGCTGGAATTAACAGGTCCCACAGGTTAACCCTTTGCTTGCTGGGATTAACAGAGGGCAGGAGTTAACCCTTTACCTTCTGGGATTAACAGGGCCCAGGGGTTAACCCTTTGCTTGCTGAGATTAATAAAGCTCAGGAGTTAACCTTTTGCCTGCTGGGATTAACAGGGCCCACAGATTAACCCTTTGTTTGCTGGGATTAACAGGGCCCATGGGTTAACCCTTTGTTTGCTGGGATTGCCAGAGGCCAGGAGTTAATCCTTTGCCTACTGGGATGCAGTTAGGGCCACTGGTCCTGCTCAGAGAATCACTGGCTCTAGTTTCCCACCGTGAGTGCCATACCCATGATGGGTCATATCCTGCCACAGGACTCTGTTGTTTCCTTGCTCGTTGATTTCAGTGGGAGCTCTGCCTGTGGGCCAAAGGGAGACCATGGCCCGGTAGGGCAAGGCAGAGAACGAATGGATAATGCATCCTGATGGTGATGCTAGAGTACAGGGTGGGAGGGGAGTGTCTCATCCTGAGCCCTTTCTTGGGATGATCTCTTCCCGGACGGTAAACGCGGGGTGATGGCAGTGGGATCTCTCCAGAGAAAATGATTGTCATTTGCATCGTGGGGTTTTCCACCACGTGCGAGGCACTTTCTAATCACCTCCAGCCTTGGGACACTTACCATTGGCAAAGAAAGAACAGAGGAAGTGACTGTAACCTGTGAGCAGCATCTGTTCAGGTTCGTAGACCCTGCCCATCACCCTGGTATCTGAGTGGTCCGGGTGACAGCTGGCACACATTTTGGTAGTGCCATTTGTATGGGTTTGTTGCATAAAAGCTGCCCTCCTGCCTGGTGTTTGTCCTCATCTAGCTAATCTGTCGGTCTGTCCGCATGGAGGGTTTCCTGTAGGGCCCCAGCCTGGCATAACTGAAGCTGGCTCAGGTTCTTGCCAGCTCCACAGCAGAGGTGGGGTTCAAGAAGGATCTGAATGTGGGGGGGAGAGTTCCTGTCTCCTTGTAAAGAGGAAGGCGCTGCTGGCCCCGTGGTTAGGTGCTGGCCTGGGGCTCAGGAGACCTGGCTTGGATTCCCTGCCCCGCCGTACGTTGTGTGTGTGACTTTGGGCCTTCAATCATTGACAGAGGGCTGAGATATCAGGGTCTGGATCTGAGCGTTGCTCAGCTCTCTCATAACAACACATGCTCAGTCTCTCCCCATCGTTGCCCTCCCTACCAGCCGTGTCATAAACCCAGGCTCTTCATACACTAAGCTTTGGAGCTCGGTTAAGAAGACACGTTGCTGGGTGGCTGCTCATTTGCACGCGTTATTGACCGGAAGGGCGATCCAAGGGGAGCTCTGGCAGCTGCCAGGGGTTGAGGGACACACCATTCAGCTGCTGGCAGGAGCAATGTTTATTTTATTGGCAGGGTATCTCTGCAAACTTCCTGATTTACTCCCCGTGAGGAAGAGAGCGATAATGCTGGCTGGGCCATGGCCCACCCTTCACTCTGGCTTCATTTATCTCAGAGGAGCATTGGAGCAGGGAGGGGCCGGGGGAAGGGAAATGAAATCAAACAGAGAGGGCACGGTTTTCTGCTGTTGATAACAAGCCCTACTTAGCCTGGGAACTTGGAAACAGTGCAAGGTGATCACAGCCAGCCAGCAACATCCCCTGTTTCCCATGATGCATCTCTTCTCAATAATTAACAACAACAATAATACCTACTATCTAGCCTCCTAGGTACGCAGCCTGGGGTCTGCCAGAGAGACTAAGGACAAACTCCCTGCAGTCAGGAACTTACAGGGCTGTGTCCAGACCAGGGGTTTTTTGGCCACAGTTTCCCACCTTAGTCAACACAGCTCCATTGGTGATAGCAATGACTGGACTCTACTGTAGACAAGGCTTCTGTCACAATTCGAACCATCTTGTTCTCTAACACTGCAGATAACAGGTCTAAAATGCCAGTGGCCATCCAGCCACCTGTCTACACCAGTGCTTCCAGCATTGCTGCCACTGGGGGAGCTGCATCAGTCTTAGCAACAGTAGGGAACGTTGGCCAAAAATCCCTAGCATAAACACAGCATCACTTAGCCACTACGTGGACGTAAGGGATGAACGGGGCAGGCGAGGGGAGGAGGAAGGCTTGCACAGAAGAAGGTGATGAGGTTGCTTGTTTCAGAAGGGTAAATTTCACATATTGTGCACTGAATGAGGCAGGGTCCTGTTGACGGTATAGGCTGGGATCGTGTCATTAAAGTCCATTTCACAATGCGTATGCACAAGAGGCCTGCCTTCAGGTTGCATGGCCAGCATCAATTCTGGCATTTCCTATCTGCACACTGCATGACTTTGCAACCTTAACATTTTTCACATTGACGTTTTTGTGCAATTTCCTATGTTTGTTACAAACCAAGCTGAAACAACAGAAATCCCATCCTGTGGAACCAGACAGAACCCCCGCACCCTCAGATCATCAGCACCTTTAGATTCACACCACTCGAGCTAGCAGAGTAACCGGCAGCAGTGGTAGGCTGCTATTTGCCAGGTGCACCAGCCACTAGAGGGAACAAGACCCCCACTGTGCCAGTGGGTTTCACACATATTGGCTGACAGCTGAGGAATGGTGAGCCACAGGCACGCTGGGTTTCATTCCAGGTTCTGGAGGGGAGTGGGGTCTAGTAGTTAAAGACTCTTCTGCCCTTGTCCCCTCCCCCTGACCTACTCTTGCCCCAGCAGACTTTCTATGTGCCCACTGGCTCCTATCCAGCCCCCAGATCCTGTCCTCTATGTGCTTCTATTCCCCCTTCCCCTCCTCCGCTCTCTGTCGCTCACCCCCGCAGCTGCTACCTGTACCCTCCTCCCCCCAGCTCCTGCCCCCCTGTCTCTCCTCCATTCCTCACCTCAAAGACCTTACACCCTCACACCTGGGGCAGGCCACTAGGGAGCCTGCCTCCTGTGCCCATTCCCTAGGCTGTGAGCTGAGCTGGGTCTCAGGCCAATTTTTAGTGGACCAATGTCCCCATCAAAACCTGCCTCTGCACCATTGGTGTCAGCTGGGCCCTCTGTCTGGCAGGCTCCACAGAGTGGCCAAGGATGAGAAGACAGCTTGTGATTAAGGCCCTGGGCTTGCTCCCAGGTGATGCTCCCAGGGTCTGCTCCTGGTTCTGCCACGGACTCCCAGCATGCCTGCAGCCAACACGCTATAGCTCTCTGTCCGTCAGTTCTCCACCTGCAACCTGGGCCCGGTGCCAAAGGGGATCCCCGCGGCAGGGGGGCTGTTGGCGGCGGCACTTGGGCAGTGCTGAGTCCTGCGAGGCGCTAGGAGACCAGCTGTGCACTTGCCCTGACAGCGACACCATTCCACAGCGGGTGTCAGCTGGGCCCTGTCCAGTCCCCTCCCCAGCATGCTTCCCACTGCAGCGTCTCACTGGTCCAGGGGTCTGTGTCCTGCACAGCCAGCCACGCAGAGCTCCCTGTCCATTCCCAGGTTCAGTCCAAGGGCGGACATGGAAAAGTAAGGGGGGGACAGAGGCAGGGGGTGGGTAATTCCCATGCCCCTGCGGAGATTTGGGGGGAGGGGGAATGTCAGGCTGCAGGGCTGCACAGAGGTTTTGGGGGGCTGGGGGCAAAATCTGAAACTGAGGCTCCCCCACCCTTCCAAAAAATGATTGCGGGTGGGTCCTTACCCCAGGGGATGTGACACAGAGGAGGTCAGGCCCTGCCCCTGGGAAGTGGGAGACCGTGGGGGTGGGCTGCAGAGTGAGCCCCCACCCCAAGTGGCGCTGTGCCGCTGAGCACTGCTATGCCACTCGCTCAAATTCGGCTGCTCTCCCCACCCCCACCACTCATCCAGCTCTAGTCTCGGGACGCTGGGATGAAAGCAGCCAAAGTGGGGAGCCCACTAGCCCCACGGGACGGGAACCACTGCTTCTCAGTAAGTGCGGGATGGGTTTGCCCTCCAACACCCACCCTGGGGCAGAACCCGGCTCCCCCCTAGCCACACCCTCTGTTCCCCCCACTTTCAGTGGTGCTCTGCAGCCCTTGAATTGTTCCCTGGACCCATTGCCCCTCCCCCAGCCCAGGCAGGCAGCGTATCCAGGGTCTGGGGCAGGCAACGGGCACCATGCCCACTGAGGAAGTGCCACCCAGCGCCAAGGCCTTTGGGGTTTCCATGGGACAGGTTAGCTCTCGTTAGCGCTAGAGAGACTGGTAGGCCAGCGGGCGCAGTGGCAGTGGTAGGGCAGAATGGTGGCATGGAATGGGCACAGCTTGGCTGGCCCAATGTCACGCCGCTCATCACGGACAGCAGTCCTGGGTCCAGGCTCTGTGCCCATTAGCAGCGTGGTGGTGTTCCCCAGCGGGAGGGTCAGGGCCGTGCGCACGGCTGTGTGGGGAGTCAAAGGGCTGGCTTCGGCGTGAGGGGAGGTAGGTGGCGGTTCTGAGCAAAGGCATCCCTGGGTGCAGCAATCGACCTGCTACGTTGGCACCTTCCCGTTCCCTCTTTGGGCCAGAGGACAGCTCTCAGAGGCAGCCAGCAGCAGCAGCCTGCAAGGCAGCATATCCAGTTAGAGTGACCCGGAGGGACCTATTGCTATGGTTTCGTTAGTTTCACTGTGGGCTTTGATTTAGCTTCATTTTTCACCCGGTCCTTCCCCTGGCGACATGGGACTCCTCTTTTGGAACTGGTGTAAGTGGGAAGGGAGTGAGTGAGCTCTCTGCCCATGAAGCCGGCTCTCCCGCACTGGCGCGGCTGATAAAGCTGTCTGGAATTCTGGGTGTGTGACAGAGCTGCAGCAGGCTATGCCGGATTGGCTTCTGTTAATTCACATTGATTTTTTTGCAGAGACTGGAGGTGTTGGAAGTGCAATGCAAGCTAATTAAATTCCCATCATTAAAGAGCCTTCTGCAGCCAGTTCCACCCTGTCAAATCAGGAGCGCTGGCAAGCAGCCTGCTATGGGGTTGTTATTTGGCCAAGCAGAAGGGGAGAGTGTTAATCCCTCCACAGCCTAATTGCACAGATAGCACGCTCCTGGCAGGAAGAAACAGGGCAGGAACCCACGGTCACATGGTGCTCGCTGGCAGCCATCAGCAAAGGAAACTATTTGACTTTCTTGTGCCCAGATCAGTTAGACCAAGGCCCACCCTGAGGAGAAGCAGCCTGGCCTCACACAAAAGCTTGTGACTATAGATCACACTATCACACACTTCGTTGC
This sequence comes from Gopherus evgoodei, assembly GCF_007399415.2. Lineage (NCBI taxonomy): Eukaryota > Metazoa > Chordata > Testudines > Testudinidae > Gopherus > Gopherus evgoodei. The sequence goes on along the minus strand of NC_044333.1, from coordinate 39,918,668 downwards.
ACTATGGCCCAAGTAGACATTACCTCAAAGGGCCAATCCTCCAGTGCCCTGCACCAGGTGTAGTCATTACACTAGTGTGAAGTCCATGCCAATTGGGTGCACAGTGCTACTAAGGGCAAATGGTGGAGTTTCACATGCAGTTGGCACGAGGGTAGATGATGGCACTAAGTGGGGGGCAGCAGACACCCAGCCTTCCTGCTCTCTACCCTGTTTCCAGAGCCCATTTTTCCTAGCAATTCGCTCTTGCCACAAGCAAGAAAAGCTCAGGGCAGCTGGGAAATGATGCCATTGCACCTGGTCGCCTTTTAAAATCCCTTCAGGGTCTCTATATGTTTTGTCACCCAAATGGTGGTGCCAGGGGCAGCCGCCCTGATCCCCTCAGAGCAGCAGCTTTGCCCTGGCATTGTTCTCTGCACTGCCTTCCCCACACAGCTACAAGGAATTAGTGTGCAGAGCACACTTGGCATTGCACTGTTTCCAACACCTCCAGGAAAACCTGCCTCCTGCTGCTACTTAGTGGCTAGTTCTTTGAAAACATCTGCAGTCCAACAAGCTAACATAATCATAGAAGATTAGGGCTGGAAGAGACCTCAGGAGGTATCTAGTCCCACCCCTGCTTAAAGCAAGACCAACCCCAACTAAATCATCCCAGCCAGGGCTTTGTCAAGCCAGGACTTAAAAACCGCTAAGGATGGAGAATCCACCACCTCCCTAAGTAACCCATTCCAGTGCTTCCCTACCCTCCTAGTGAAATAGTGTTTCCTAATATCCAACCTAGACCTCCCCCACTGCAAATGTTAGGAAAGGGATAGATAATAAGACACAAAAGATCATAATGCCTCTATATAAATCCACGATATGCCCACACCCTGAATACGGTATGCAGTTCTGCTTTCCCCATCTCAGAAAAGATATTAGAAATGGAAAAGGTACAGAGAAGGCCAAAAAAAATGATTTAGTATGAGCTTCTGTATGAGCAAAAACTAAAAAGACTGAGGCTGTTCAGCTTGGAAAAGAGATGACTAAGGGGGGATATCATAGAGGTCTATAAAATCATGACTGGTGTGGAGAAAGTAAATCAGGAACTGTTATTTACTCCTTCTTATAATACAAGAATCAGGGGTCACCCAATGAAATTAATAGGCAGCAGATTTAAAACAAAAGGAAGTACTTCTTCACACAACGCACAGTCAACCTGTGCAACTCATTGTCTGGGGAGGCTGTGAAAGCCAAAAGTAGAACTGATTCAAAAAAGAGTGAGATACGTTCACGGAAGACAGGTCCATCAATGGCTATTAACCAAGATGGTCAGAGAGGCAACCCCATGCTCTGGGTGTCCCTAAACCTCTGACTGCCAGAAGCTGGGACTGGATGACAGTTGATAATTGATAATTATCACTTGATAATTGCCGTTCTGTTCATTCCCGCTGAAGCATCTGGCCCCAGCTGCTGTTGGAAGACTCGACACTGGGCTAGATGGACCATTGGTTTGACCCAGTCTGGCCATTCTTATGTTCATATGTTACATACATCTGTGATGTGGGAGACCTCAAAATGTGATTTTGCTGAAGGGCATCGCATGGAAGGAGAAGATTCTGCCCTTGCATCAGAAGAGACGACCAAGAGGGGCTGATGAAGTCTGGGTAAAATGTGATGTGTGTGAGAGAGAGATCCAGACGGGTCTGGCTGGACAGCAGGGTATTGCTAATTCACTCGGGACCCTTGCTACAAAGGAGCAGATGTAGGATCCTCAAGGTACAAAAGGAGCCCTTAAAGATGATAAAGTCATTACGGAGAAACTAAATGGATTCTTTGCTTCAGTCTTCACAGCTGAGGATGTTAGAGAGATTCCCAAACCTAAGCCATCCTTTGTAGGTGACAAGTCTGAGGAATTGTCACAGATTGAAGTGTCACTAGAGGAGGTTTTGGAATTAATTGATAAACTCAACATTAACAAGTCACTGGGACCGGATGGCATTCACCCAAGAGTTCTGAAAGAACTCAAATGTGAAATTGTGGAACTATTAACTATGGTTTGTAACCTGTCCTTTAAATCGGCTTCGGTACCCAATGACTGGAAGTTAGCTAATGTAACGCCAATATTTAAAAAAGGCTCTAGAGGTGATCCCTGCAATTACAGACTGGTAAGTCTAACATCGGTACCGGGCAAATTAGTTGAAACAATAGTAAAGAATTAAATTGTCAGACACATAGAAGAACATAAATTGTTGGGCAAAAGTCAACATGGTTTCTGTAAAGGGAAATCATGTCTTACTAACCTATTACAGTTCCTTGAAGGGGTCAACAAACATGTGGACAAGGGGGATCCAGTGGACATAGTGTACTTAGATTTCCAGAAAGCCTTTGACAAGGTCCCTCACCAAAGGCTCTTACGTAAATTAAGCTGTCATGGGATAAGAGGGAAGATCCTTTCATGGATTGAGAACTGGTTAAAAGACAGGGAACAAAGGGTAGGAATAAATGGTGAATTTTCAGAATGGAGAGAGGTAACTAGTGGTGTTCCCCAAGGGTCAGTCCTGGGACCAATCCTATTCAACTTATTCATAAATGATCTGGAGAAAGGGGTAAACAGTGAGGTGGCAAAGTTTGCAGGTGATACTAAACTGCTCAAGATAGTTAAGACCAAAGCAGACTGTGAAGAACTTCAAAAAGATCTCACAAAACTAAGTGATTGGGCAACAAAATGGCAAATGAAATTTAATGTGGATAAATGTAAAGTAATTCACATTGGAAAAAATAACCCCAACCATACGTACAATATGATGGGGGCTAGTTTAGCTACAACTAATCAGGAAAGAGATCTTGGAGTCATCGTGGACAGTTCTCTGAAGACGTCCACGCAGTGGCAGTCAAAAAAGCAAACAGGATGTTAGTAATCATTCAAAAAGGGATAGAGAATAAGATGGATAATATCTTATTGCCCTTATATAAATCCATGGAACACCCACATCCTGAATACTGCGTACCAATGTGGTCTACTCATCTCAAAAAAGATATACTGCCATTAGAAAAGGTTCAGAGAAGAGCAACTAAAATGATTAGGGGTTTGGAATGGGTCCCATATGAGGAGAGATTAAAGAGGCTAGGACTTTTCAGCTTAGAAAAGAGGAGACTAAGAGGGGATAGGATAGAGGTCTATAAAATCATGAGTGATGTGGAGAAAGTAGATAAGGAAAAGTTATTTACTTATTCCCATAATACAAGAACTAGGGGTCACCAAATGAAATTAATCGGCAGCAGGTTTAAAACAAATAAAAGGAAGTTCTTCTTCACACAGCGCAGTCAACTTGTGGAACTCCTTGCCAGGGGAGGTTGTGAAGGCTAGGACTATAACAGCGTTTAAAAGAGAACTGGATAAATTCATGGAGGTTAAGTCCATAAATGGCTATTAGCCAGGCTGGGTAAGGAATGGTGTCCCTGGCCTCTGTTTGTCAGAAGGTGGAGATGGATGGCAGGAGAGAGATCACTTGACCATTACCTGTTAGATCACTCCCTCTGGGGCACCTGGCATTGGCCACTGTTTGTAGACAGGATACTGGGCTGGATGGACCTTTGGTCTGACCCAGTACAGCTGTTCTTATGTTCTTATGTTCTCACATTCTTCCACTCTCACCTAACTTCTAGAGTGACCTGACAGCAAGTGTGAAAAATCGGGACAGGGGGTGGGGGGTAATAGGATCCTATATAAGAAAAAGACCCCAAAATAGGGACTGTCCCTATAAAATCGGAACACCTGGCACCCTACTAACTTCCTTGAGAATAGGTGCCAGGGAGTGGCAAGAGATGCAGGCCCAGCCCCCCCCAGAGATGATACAAAGACCTTCTCTATGGGACATAGTGACAAGAGTGGAAAGGAGCTCCATTCCAGGGCCAGAAAGGACTGATGGATTTCAGTAGGGCTGCACAGAGCGGACACTGGACCTGGGAGAATGAGCACTGAAAGCTCTTAGGGAGTGGCTCTTGGAACAGAGATGGGGCAGCACGTGGAAGGAGAGAGCTGGATATGTTGCCCCAGTTTTGAGGAAAGAGAGGGAGAGACCCCTGAGAGAAGAGAGCAGTGTGTAGGCAAGTTACTGGGGGCTGTGTTTGCAGTTCCACTGATCGGCTCGGATATGAGTAAAAATACAGTCAGAAGCATTGGTGAAATGTGCCAAAGGTTTGTTTCGCAATCCCACCTAACTCCAAACCTGGAGAATTTCAGCTCTTCCAGAGGATATTTCAGAAAGTTGTGACTCGGTGAAATGAGTTGGGTTGGAATGGAAACTCTTCTACAGCCGTGGCGCTAGCAGCAACGACCATTCACAGCCAACTCTCACTATTTTATTGTCAGTTTCATGGTAATTGTTTGTTTTTCTAAAAGCTCCAGCTCCGGTAGTCATGGGATCACATGAGAATCTCGGCTTTAAAAAGGTTTCTACCTTCCTGGTGGCAGAGAAATGCTGGAAAACATGACTCCCTAAAGGCCCAGAAACCAGGAAACTAATAAAAAGAGCTTTATTTTTTTTCATCTCTGGATGTTTAAGATAATCTCATCATTCTGGGGGACATGAACCCTGATTTTGGACTTCTCGGGGTTGGTGACACTCTTCCCACAACTGCTAGGATCATTTTTCTTTTTATGCCACATAACAGGATCATATTGACTGGCTTGGGAAAACTTTTTATTTTTAAATTCTTATTAAAAGCGTTGCGAATGCCACAAAGCCCTCCAAACTCCCTTCCCGCACCACGTGGGCCAATGTGCTGCCTCAAAAAAGCAAGTGCTAAGAAAGCCTGGTCTTTCGACAGTTACAAACACGAATCCTCGCTCACTCGGTGGCTTTGTGACTCAAGAGAAATGTATAAAGATCTGCCAGGCCTAACCCCAAACAAATAGGAAAAAGGGGGAAAGCAAACAAAAGCAGCCCCTTTTTTTCTTAAGAAAGAAACTGGCAAGAGGCACTTCCTGTTTAGCAGATGTCACCTAGACGGATGCAGCTGCAGCGAGTGATAACTCGCGGGTGCGGGTGAGCTGTCTTCTCCAGCCCGCCGGCTCCCAACAAGTCGCTTATCTGCTCCGTGCATTCCACCCTGAATTACAGAGCTGGGAAATGAGCGAGGGGGAGCTTCTGTTTCAAACGAAATTAAAAAGGAACAGCGCACGTGGTCTGCGACTCAGCTTCTGGGATTAGCTGCGAGCTGGATTTAGACGCCGAGATTAAGACAAACACATCCCTGCACACAAAGCATCAGATGGGAAATATGACATCTCCTGATCACACCGAGAAACTTCTCAGACCTGATGGGGGCAAGGGGCAGGGCAGAAATACAGTTTGTTGGCTGCTCCTAAGAGGGGAGCTACTCTTTGCCCCATCATGGGGGATACTGTGTCCCTTGCTACCTGGAAGGATGTGCCCAGCTCTGGAGAGTACTTTGAGACCCACAGGCAGCGAGTGCTAGCAAAGGGCATGGTGCTGTTGTTATAACTCCCCGGCAGCTTTCCTCCCACAGAATGCAGGCTGGGGGTTACGAGTGAGCTTCACCTTAGCTGGAGGTTGCACTCTCACCTGCGCCCTCAGGAGGCGCTTCACTTCCTGGGCATCTGTTGCCATGACGCTGCCTCCTCCAGCCAGCTGTCAGAACAGGCGAAGTACGTTGTTTTGATGGTGGCCACAGCATTGCCATTCCCAAGCCTTAAAAAATCCTGAGTCCAGCCCCCCAATCACGGGACTTCACACCAGTTCTGCACTGTGGGTTCTTTTCACTTGCCTTCTGCTTTCTCGTGCTCTGTGATGCGCTCCTGTCACGCTTTCCAGCTTTTTCCCTAACCACGAGGGCTATCAACGACTTGTTTTTGCAATGGAAGTCGAGATTCTCATGGAATTCCATGGATCCAGGAGCTGGGGCTTTCGGAAACACCTCGAGTACCATTGTGAAACCTGCCAACACCGATTAGACATGAGCCTGGATCTGGCGTTCGGCTCCTCAGAGCCAATGGTGACTGTCAATTATGCAATGGGGTAGGAGATGGAAACCTTGCAAGCTGTCTCTGCAGCCATGCAATGCTTGCTGTTGCTCAGACTGTCCCCAGTCTGGCAGGTCTCCTTATGGTACAGGGACAAAATCTCACCCTCCAAGGGCCTTGAGGGGAGGAAATATGGCATGGCCCCCACAAAGAAGCCAAAGCTACTGGTTGATGCGGGTGAAAGAAACCTGAACTTGACTGCAGCATCCTAGCCGGTGGGGAGGGATCTTACAGGAGACAAGAAGGACCAACCCTCTGAGAGCCAAAACCTCAGCTTTTCCTGACTTGGGTGGGAATTGTGCCTGAGGAAGGACTGAGAGAGAGATATGGATGCTGGGTAAACTGAGGCATAGAGTGAGGAAATGACTTTCCCAAGGTTACGCAGGAAGTCTGTAGCAGAGCTGGAAATTGAACCTATAGCCCCAGAGTCTCAGTCCAGTACCTTAACTACTAGACCATTCTTCCTCTCAATGTGTCACCCTGTGATAGAAGAACCTGTCTTGTAAGATGCTAAGGGTACGTCTACACTACAGGATAAATTCGAATTAGCTTAAACCAATTTTATAAAACAGATATTATAAAGTCAATTGTGCGCGTCCACACTAGGCACATTAATTTGGTGGTGTGCGTCCGTGGTCCAAGGCTAGCATCCATTTCTGGAGCGGTGCACTGTGGGTAGCTACTGTAAAAGAATGAGGCCAATAACGTCGATTTGCGTCCACACTAACCCTAAATCGATATAGTAATATCGATTTTAGCGTTACTCCTCTCGTTTTGTAGGAGTACAGAAATTGATTTAAAGAGCCCTTTAAATCGATATAAAGAGCAGTGTAGTGTGGACGGGTGCAGCGTTAAATCGATTTAACGCTGTTAAGATCGGTTTAACAGCGTAGTGTGGACCAGGCCTCAGTCTGAAGGCTTGTGGAAACAGAGCAGGTATATAGCAGCCTCTGAGTTGAAGAAGTGGGTGGTGAAACACCGATAGAACCAGCCATTCATGAAACCTTATCCTCCCGCCTTTGGCTGGGACAGACCCAGCCCATGCCGGCTATTCTGAGCAGAGGCCCTGAGCTGAACTGGCCTCTTGGTTCTCTGGCCGTGGTCTGCGGTTCTCACCAAGCAGGGGCATAACTCAACATCTTTGTGCAGGGGAAGGTGGGATAGGTGAATGCCACAGGCTTTCTGAAAAGCCTCATGCTTATGGAAGGAAATGTTGCCTGAATAACAATCAGCTCTTAAATGTGTACTCAGAAGTAGGTGAGCTTAGCAAACAGCACAGGGATGTCGGGGGAGCAGGGGAAACGGGCAGACAGGAAAGTAAAAGCAAATAAAAGAAGAAGAATTACTTCAGTAGAATGTTTTTACAGAGATAACAGGTAGGATAAAAATGCTGTAAGGTCAGATTTGCAAAGCCAGCCTCAATCTGTGCGTGTGCTGTTTTGTGTGGGTGCGCACGCACGCACGCACACGCACATGCACACGCACATGCACACAACTGGCATTATGTCACCTGCACAAACAATAGAATTTCCAAGAGCAAAATCTGTTTGCACTCCGGAGTGATTTTGCACATGTAACAAAAATAGTGCACATGCACAAATAGTGCCTCTGGGGTGCAAATGTGGCCCCTAAAGTCTACGGTGCTTGTTTTTGTTTGGAGATGTGTCTAGGCACTTAATCATCCTCAAGAGAAACTCATGTCATGCTGCAGCTTGCCCGACTTGCTAAATTCCCCCAACACCTTAGGGCCCCAAATGGGCTGCGTCTTGGCCCCATACACGGCACCAGGCCCGCCAGTCTCAACTGGGAGAAGTCTATTGACCTCCTGGGCATGCTGCAAAGCCGTTGGCCTGAGAGGCCATTGGAGAAGGATCTGCCAGATAGATTTGTATTGAGTGGGATGGGTTTAAGTGATACAGGCTGCTGCGTGGCTGGCGATGGAACGTGGTGTGCTGGGAAGAGGGAGGAAAGAGAAGAGCCGTTGCTTTGACTGATTTTTACTTTGTATCTGCTGTGTCCCCGTGTGTTGGAGTGTACGGTCAGGGTGCCCAAAGCTCACTGGCTGACAGGCTTTAAGGCCAGAAGGGACTGTGGTGATCGTCTACTCTGACCTCCTGCACCTCGCAGGCCACAGAACCTCCCCCGCCCACCCCTGCAATAGACTCCTACCTCTGGATGGAGCCCGTGGGGGCGGAGTTTGTACATGACTCAGAAGGAAAGAAAGAACTACGCATTTCCCACCCTCTGCGCAGTAGCCTCTCGGCCCTTGCAGGTGGTGACGTCAGAGTAAGGTGCTCACCTACCACAATGATGAGCCTAGGATAGGTGCTTAGATAGACAGATCTGTTCTTTAATCGGGGGCCTCCTTAGCAGATAACCTCCACCCACAGCAGAGAATGGGCCTGTTAGTGCAGAGTGGAAGGAGCTGGTAGGTTAGGTTTGGAGCACAGTGAGGAGAGGGCGGCCTTAAAGCAGGCTGGAGTTTGAATGTTGCAGCACCTGCGGTGTGGAAGAGTCCCTTGCTGAATTTACGCCTGAGATGTGTATCCCTGACCTGGACGATACCCTTGTGTGACGAAGTGGGACTGTTCTTAATGTTTCCCCTGAATACTGTGGAGGGGCCTCAGTTATGGCCGACCCTCTGTTGCCCGGCCCTTCCCCCCTGCAAGGGGATGCTAAAGGTGTGGGAGAACAAAGAGGTCAGGTGACCTCCTGGCCCGGGAAAGGAACTGAGCAGAGGAGGAGGGGCTGGAGGGGGTTTCAGTTTGGGGCTGGCTGGGAACGAGGAGTGAGGGCAGACATGGGGGTCTGCCTTGCTGGGCCTCAGAATGGACCCGGATGAGGGGTCTCATTCGCTGTACCTACAAGCCCTGTTTTAGACCTTGTTCCTGTCATCAAATAAACCTCTGTTTTATTGGCTGGCTGAGAGTTACATCTGACTGCAAAGTGGGGATGCAGGACCCTCTGGCTTCCCCAGGACCCTGCTGGGGCAGGCTCGCTGTGGGAAGAGCACAGAGGGGCAGAGGATGCTGAATGCTCCAAGGTCAGACCCAAGAGGTGAAGCTGTATGAGCTTCTTGCCCTAAAGACAATCTGCTCCAAGGATGAGGAGGCTCCCCAAAGTCCTGATTGGTTTTGTGAGGAGCTGTTCCAGAGCATTGCCAGGGACTCCGTGACACCTTGTGCACAGTGGCACTTTTGAAGAGCATGTAAGGAGAGCATTGCAACCGTTGCAGAAGCTTGGAATGAAGCTTCTAAATGTGAGCTTGTTAAGAGAGGGGTCCGTTCCTTGGGAAAGGTGGTAGCTGCTGAAGGGGATAAGGTGAATCCAGCTGACACCTCAGCTGTTTATGTTCTTGCAGAGAAACATCTAAACTCCATAGGGGGAGCCTGGCAAGCTGCCAGGCTTCTTCACCTGCTGTCGCCATATAGTCAAGACTTTGTAAATAGTAAAGCCGTGATATGACTTGTTGGCTGTTCCATTAGAATCTGACACACAACACGGTCAAGAGTGGAGTCCGAAAAATCAAAAAGCCAAAGAGCAAGACAAGGGATCTGGAGAAATACCCTCCAAAGAGCCAGTTCCCTGGACTGGGCAACATCAAAGAGTTTTAGACCAGCTGATTTAACTGCCTGGTACAGCCAACAATAACAGCCTATTCCAATGTTGTCTTACCCTTTATCCTTCATGGAGATGCTTCCAGTAAGGAATTAGGTCTTATATTAACATCAGGGGTAAACTGAGAGTATAAAACTGCACCTAATTCCTTATGGGTCAAGACCACAAACTGCAGGAGAGAAGAATTATCACCTTCATTCAGAAAAGCTGGAGTTTCTAGCTCTGAAATGGGCTTTAACTGACAAATACTGTGACAACCTCTACTAGGCATAATCCTTCATGCTTTACAGCGACAATAACCCGCTAATCTACATTTTCACCACTGCCAAGTTGAATGCCACAGTACACTGGTGGGTTGCAGAATTAGCTCATTTTAACTTCAAAGTTAGATATCGTCCAGGGAAATCTAATCTGGAGGCAGATGCTTTATCCAGAATGCCCCTTGATATGGAAAAACATAGGATGGAATGCACAGAAAAGACAAGGACAGGAGTTGTTAATGCTGTTGTAGATGTACAAAGAGTTGACAAGATATCTTAGTTAGCAGCTATTACTACCAACCCTTTGGCAGTAGAAGACTTATCCAAGGGTATTAAATCCACCATCAAGCGTATTTGATGAGAAGACATTTTGGCAGCTCAGAAAGAAGATCCAGCTATTAGTAAAATTCTGTATTATAAGTCCTTGGGAAACAAACCAAACAACGAAGAGAACGTGGGAGAACGGGGTAAGATCAGCTGTCTCAGTGGGATGGTTGCATTTGGATGAAGATGGAATACTTCACTGGAAAACAATGTTGCTAAACCAACTGCTATTATCTGTAAAATACAAAAGAACTATGTGGAGAGATGGAACATTTAGGATCAGAACAAGGAATCAGTCACACAAGAGACTAGTTTTATTGACTACAGATGAAGAGGGACATTGAACATCATATCACTAGAGTTTGTACATGCGTTAAGCAAAAGAAATTCATCAGCCTGCCAGAGATTCACCAGCCTGCCAGGCTCCGCCAACTCAGCTAGCTACAGCAGAACCATCTGAGTTTGTATCAATAGGCTTCTTGCATCTAGAGAGAAGCAAAGAAGGCTATGGATGCATCTTAGGGGTAGTTGATCACTTCACTAGGCTTGTTCAAACCTACCTAGCACTGCCAACTCCGGCAAGACTGTGGTAGGCAAAATCTTCAGTGACTTGGTTTTAAAATTTGGTTTCCCCAAAAGGATCCATCAAGGGTCAGACTTTGAAGATAATTTATTCAGAAGGGTACAGCACAACTGTAAAATTGAAACATCTCGCACAACCCCATCGTTTTAGCATATGTGCAATGTGCCTCAGGTGGCATGTGACCAGGATTCATCACCAAATTTCGTCCGCTAGTTGGATCATTAGCTTCTCCGGCCCGGGCTGGGTACTGACAGGGAGTGTGATGAGAACACTGATCCATGCCCGCCGCACAGCCCCATATCACAGGGCAATGGGTAGTTAGCAGGGCCAGCTCTAGGTTTTTTGCTGCCCTAAGCAAAAAATTTGCCACCCCAAGCTCCAACAGCACAACTGCCCAAGCGGGAAAAAAAAAATGATGGCCGTAATGCTGCCCCTGGAATTGTGTGGCCCCAAGCACATGCTTGCTTTGCGGGTGCCTAGAGCCGGTTCTGGTAGTTAGACAGGCTGAACTAAACTCTGCTGGCTATGTTGAGAACCTTGTTAAAAGAACGAAAGAACTGGAAGGGAAAACTCCCTTAATAAGGTAATCTATGCCAATAATTGTACATGAAATGAAGCTACAGAGTTCTCACCATTCTATTTATTAGGTAGAAGATCACCATATTTGCCTGTTGACATTGCATTTAGTTTACCTATGAACTTTGAATCTGCACCTGGAGGCCATAAAGATTAAGCTGAGAAATGGAAAGAGCAGATGAAAGAAGCTTATGAACTGGCATGAAAATGTTCTCAAAAATCCGCTGTTCATGGTAAAAATCAGTATGATCAGAAAGTGCACGGTGGTCAGCGCCCTCTTGCCAGAGCCAGAGTATGTGTCAGGAACTGTTCAGAGAGAGGGAAAGCAGGCAGATTAAGATCTTACTGGGAAGATAAAATTCAAGTAGTACTTGAAAGTCAAAGTGATAGTCCAACCTGTGAAGTAAAAGCAGAAGATGGAAAAGGATGTGTTAGAGTTCTTCACCCCAAGCTTTTACTTTCCAGTGATTTCTTACCTGGGGATAGAACCCCACCCTGGAAACTGCCACAGCAAAAAACACCAACAAGACAAACCAGCACAATAAGAGATCAGAATGAGGACAGGAATATGGACTCTGGTCATTCTGATCATAAGAGTGAAGATGAACCGCATTATGTGATGGTACCAGATACTGCCCTTGGCACAGAGACCCTGAGTTCAGAGGCAGAAACATTTCAGCCGTGTCTGGGAAATGAGGATGTTGTTGACCTGTAAACTTGGAAACTCTTGATCTGACAGCTGTGGCATTCATGCCAGCCACTGAAAGACGTGAACATTGACACAAAACCATGGAACCTGAAACCGAAGAGGACAGATCACCAGAACAATCCACTGACATGTGAGGTGTTCAATTAGAGAGAGAAGTTTATTTCACATTAAGCAGAAAGTTTGTGCCACATATCCAACTGCATAGTGAGCCCTGAACACCGTAAACACCCCAAGTTATCCAGAGTTTAGGAGATAACAGCTCTTCTAAGGACTGACTAGGACCTGAAAATCTTTGGGTGTTGAACGAGTTCCAAACGGACTATTCAGTTGGGAAGTGGAACTAAAATGTCTGCAGAAATGTTCTACTTAATGTGAAATAAACTGAAGAGAGATGCAGAAGCTTCCACCCTCAGTACTAGAAGGTGTGTCAAAGGAGAGACCTACTTGAGAACAACGGGTTCAGCCAGTGGAACTTGTGGATGGCTGCTAACCAGTCAGACGGATGGACTATGTGCTCCACTTTGTTCATAGAAACACCAGGATTGTCATTTACAAAGGGGTCACACTCGAGAGGGAATGTCGGGCTCAGATCTACCTGGGCCCCATCCCTTTAGGGATCAAAGGTCTTCTGGGGGTGTCAATTCAGTAGAAACAACCAAAGGAATGCAGCTTGCCCAAGCCTCTTTGCTACCCTGTCCTTTCAGAGTGCACACAGCTCTGCTGCTACAACCAGAGAGCTATCCCCTGGGCCCCTCAGCAGACAGGGCACAGGTGACTCTAACCTGAACTGCACCTGATGGTGATGCGCGTGTATCCTCCCCACCCCTGCCTGCAAATTCCCCTGTTGGGATCCTCCCTGGGGAGGAGATGCAGCCTTGCAGGAGGCTGAGCTGTAGGAGGATCCATTTAGCTGAGAATAGTCAGCTAAGAACAACTCCTTTGCCCTCTCTGCCTCGCTCTGTTTGCCATCACGTCCACAGGTGGAGTTTGGGAGGTGGGGGGAGGGCGTTGCCTCCCCCCAAACTGAAAGCCTTAGGCAGGGATCCTGAGTGTGCCATGCAATGAGTACAGCAGAGGAGACAGATGTGCTGCTCCTGGCTTGGGCCCCTGAGGCAGGGAGTCAGGATTTTGTTTATAACCAGAGTGATTAACAGGTGATTAAGGTAAGAAAGGGCTGTTAGGATGTTTCCTAAAGTTGAATAAATGATAGAAAGTAACTGTAGATTTTCTACAATTGTTTCAATTGTTGGATTCCAGAGGTGGTAACAAAATGACTAGTGTTTTTCTTTGGGAAGAGAACTGATTTTTTTAGACAAAGGAAATGCAGTAGATCTAATCTACCTGGACATCAGGAAGGCATTTGATTCAGTTCCACATGAGAAATTATTAGTTAAATTGGAGAAGATGGGGATTAATGTGAGAAGTGAAAGGTGGATAAGGAACTGGTTAAAGGGGAGACTACAACGGGTTGTACTGAAAGGGGAACTGTCAGGCTGGAGGGAGGTTACTAGTGGAGTTCCTCAGGGATCCGTCTTGGGACTAATCTTATTTAACATTTTTATTACTGACCTTAGCACAAAAAGTGGGAGTGTGCTAATAAAATGTGCAGATGACACAAAGCTGGGAGGTATTGCCCAGACCACGGAGGACCAGAATATCACACACAAAGATCTGGATGACCTTGTAAAGTGGAGTAATAGAAATTGGATGGTATTTAATAATGCAAAGTGCAAGGTCATGCATTTAGGAACTAACAACAAGAATTTTTGATTTAAGCTGAGAATTTATCAGTTGGAAGCGACAGAGGAGGAGAATGACCTGGGTATAGTTGTTGACCACGGGATGACTTTGAGCCTTCAATGTGATGTGGCCATGAAAAAGGCCTCAGTGCTGGGGTGCACCAGGCGACGTATTTCCAGTAGAGACAGGGAAGTGTTACCATTGTACAAGGCAGTGCTGAGACCTCATCTTGAATACTGTGTGCAGTTCTGGTCTCCTGTAAGAAAGATAAATTCAAACTGGACTGGAACAGGTGCAGAGAAGGGCTATTAGGATGATCAGAGGAATTAAAATCCTACCCTATGAGAGGAGACTCAAAGAGTTTGGCTAGCTTAGCCTAACCAAATGAAGACTGAGGGGAGGTACGATTACTCTCTATAAATACATCAGAGGGATGGACACGAGGAAGGGAGAGGAGTTATTTAAGTTAAGCACCAGTGTGGACCCCAGAACAAATGGATATAAACTGCCCACCAACAAGTTTAGACTTGAAATGAGGTGAAGGTTTCTAACCATCGGGGAGTGAAGTTCTGGAGCAGCCTCTCAAGGGGGGCAGTGGGGGCAAAAAACCTAATTGGCTTCAAGACTGAGCGTGGTAAGTTTATGGAGGGGATGGTCTGATGGGGCTGCCTACAATGGCCTACAGTAGCCCATCGGCAACTGCCTGTAGCAAAAACCCCAACAGCTTGAGACAGGGCACTAGATGGGGAGAGCTCTGAGTTACTCCAGAGAATTCTTTCCCAGGTATCTGTCTGGTGGGTCTTGCCCACACGCTCAGAGACGACTGGTGGTGGAGAGAGTGAAGGAACAGCAGGTATGAAGTTAAACACCTGGTGGGACTACACCTGGTGGGACTCTAGTGGAAGGTGCGGATGACGTTAAACCTTATAACTATAATGTGGTGAGGAAAGGAGGTTTGTGAGGGTGAGGAGGGTGTGGAACATCTGGTGAGAGACAGGGTCAGAGCAGGACAGACTCTGCCAGTGGAGGGAGACAGGAAAGTCAGGGTTTGTCCTATTTTGTATGCAATAAATAGGGCCATTTTCTCAGAAAAGTGCTTGTGCATTTGTGCATGGAAAACTGTGTGTGTACAGTTCATGTGATTGTGCGTGTAACCCTAATAACTGTGTGAGCTAACAGCTGATGTAAAAATACACAACTTGGGTGTGCAAACACACAAGCACTTTTCAGCAAACTCAGCCCATAATTAGCAATTCCAAAGGGCTGGGCAATTATTAACTGTGGGCAGTGATCAGCTGGCTCATCAAATGCTACACAGCGAGGCTGTGGCAAAGGCGATATTAGACCGATGATTCCCAGTCCTGTGCTTACCCAGGTAGACTTCTTGGCCTTGGCCCAGACATCACTGCCTTGAAGGCAAATTTCTCCCTGCTTGGGAAATTGGCTGTGACACCGTCTCTGGAGGTGGAATCTCCTGGCCACATTGTACACTGTGTATTAGTCACAGATGTCCGATGGTGTCCAGTCCTGCCTGCCTCTCTCTTTCTCCCCCCCATGCAATTGCGACTCTGAATTCTTCCCAGACTGCATTGCATCAACACTCTGCAGACAGCTACTCGCTGGCTGCTAATAATAACCATCGGCATTTCCTGCAAGACTGGGCAGGACACCACTTGGACTGGGTGAAACCAGACACCACAGCAGGGTCACAACCAACTATTACCACCCTCTCTCCTCCAGTGAACATCCATGCAAACATCCTCACATCCTCTCCTGCAAACCGGCCCAGACACCTCTACCCATATGCAAGCAATCAGCCAGCCAGGCACCCATAAACACAGGCCAGTGGAGACCTCACATCATCCTCAAACACAAAGACACATATTTGCAATAAGCACATTTGAATCCTGCGATGCTACTTGTGCAGCCTCGAACCCCACCCCAGGGGAGAGGAGTTTTGAAGGGGCCAGATCTGCCAGTAGCTTCAGGGGAGAAGGCCCTGGCATTGGTATGTCTGATACTGGGGCACATGCGTTTGCACAGTGACCCTGCTTCACCCCAGAGAATCCATTCCAGGCACTGTTCCCCCATCAGCCACTTTCCTCTGCCAACCACAGGTGTCTAAAAGGAATAATTGTGCCAAGTGTCACACCTGTGTCATGCACACACACCAGACAGCCTGCCTGAGTTGCACACGTGCACAACACTTCACGCCTGATTCATGCACACAGGCCATGTGTGGCAGCCAAGTCACCCACATATGTCAGGTGTTGGGCCCTGTTTGCACACATGCCTGCTACCTATCAGCCCTGAGTTGAACATGCATGTGTCAGATGACATGTGTGAGTCACATGCATGTGCCAGCTGCAATGCCTGAGTCACATGTGCTGGGGACCATTTCCAGCGAGGTTTCAGGGTGCCACTTGAGTATATTCTCCCCATTCAGCTCTTGTTTCTCTCTAGGCATTTATACCATGCCCTTCACTGATAGCCCTTGCACCGCCCCCAGGGCAGACAGGCTGTCACTGGTTCCCACAAGCCATTGCCCCATGCCCACTTCTTGGGGATGGGGGGCAGGGCAGGGAGTGGAATCCAACCAGGAAAGTCCTTGCTGGGCTGACAAGAGGCTAGCTCTGAGGTCAGAGGATACCCCCCAGCTCCACACCCTCCTTGTACAGCCACTGCCCCAGGAACTGCAGAGCCCCATCTGCGTGGAAGGGGACTCCATGGAGCTGGGGGCAAGGGGAAGGAAGGATGCTACTTCTCTCAGGCCCTCTGATAATCAGCCACAAGCACATAAAGGACCTGCTGCTGCCAGCTGAGGGAAAGCTCCCCTAGCACAAGTGACTATGGCCTGTGTTTATGGTACTATCAGCCCAGGGTTCTAGTCTGGCTCCCCCAGAGTACACAGGGGAAATTGTGAAATCGTAGTGTCCCCAGCTCATGGATTTGTTAGGAGCTCAGATATTCATCCTGGCCAATTCTCCAGCTTCTTCTCCCCTCTGTGGGCTAAAACAGAGGCATAAGCTGGCCTGGCTTTCCCTAGTGGTAACAATCCTGACCCAGCACACAGAGGTTGACAGATGAGAAGTGCCCTATAGCTGCTTACAGCAAGGTGGTTGCATGCAGCTAGCTCCTGCAATAACCCTCAGGATCACTGGTGCAGCCCCACTGAGAGGCACCCTCTACCCAGTCAAAATTAAGGGCAGTGCCCCCACTAAGGCCTGGCATGTTGTCAAGCCCATGGGGGCATAAAAAGAGAACCTGCAGCCTCTGAGCAGGGCTTAAGATGAAGTTAATGGTCCTGCCTGTGGCACTGGTGGGGAAGGGGCAAGGGAAGGAGAGACTGTCTCTTTAAACAAAGAGAGAACGGGAGTCGGAAATTGACATAACATGTGCACTTAATCCCCAATGCTCAGTAGCTGCACACTGAGCCATCAATCATGTGTCTGGGTGACTGACAGAAACTCATTAGAGCACTTTCTACCCTGTCTGCCCATTGTCACTTTCCCAGAACCCAGCCCCCCTTCGACTCTCTCGATAGTTTTGGGAAATCAGAGGGAGAGAGATTGAGAAAGGGGCAGAGGACTGGCCAGGCAGCCCAGGGGAAAGGCACTTTTAGCTGCCTGGCCATGGATTTGCCAGCCTGCCAGGGTGCTTCCCCCGTCCTCTCTGGCTTGGCCCCCTGCAAGGCCTGCTGGTTGGTTTCAGATTTGGTCTGAGAGAGATTGCTAGGCCCTGTGCTGGAACTGATCCAGATGGCCTATCCAATGCTAACACTCACTTATCTGCTAACCCCTGGCTGCCAGCCTGCCCTAATCTCTTTTCCCACAGTAGTGAAACAAAGCTGCGGAGAATGCAGAAGTGTAAGATCTTCCCTCCCACAACCCCTCCCTTCACCATTGCCAACTATTTCCAGAGCTGGCTGCAGGCTCCTGCCAACTTGGAAGCACGACCAGCTGGCTGCAGGAGAGGCCAGGTGACTGCTCAGGTGCTCATGCCAATTACGTGCTGGGGAAAGGTGGCAGACTGGGGAATGGGGCCTCTCTTTAGCTGTGGGATAATTCCAGTGCCAGGTGCCATTCCCTACACCTCTCTCCTGATCCAGAGGGGCTGCTCCTGCAGCCAGTAGGGGAGAGACGGTCAGGCAGGGCCCACTAGCACTGCCCGTGGTGCTGGAAGTTTAGTGATGGGGATGCCTGTCTCCTGGGAGCTAGACTGAGACTCGTCAAACTCAGTTTACAAATGTTTGCCATGGCCCTCAGTGGGAGCGGTATGCCTCTGCCTGAAGGCAGGAGGTGGCCCCTCTTGCACGTGTATCTGCAGGTGCGTCGTGCACGCAGAGATGCAGTGCTGGGAATTCCTTGCTGCGTTGCTTGGCGAAATGCCTGGCTGGTCACACTTGCCCTAAGCTGTAGTGTCGCTGTCGGTGGTACGCTTCTGCACTATTGCTGAGGGAACGGATCATCTCCAACAGGAAGCAGAGAGATGGATAAACATGCCTTTAAAAGTGAAATCACCCTTCCCTCTTATCCAGCTGAGAAGCTAAAAGGACACATCTTTGTTCCCCTTCTGAACGCAAGAGAAAGAAAATAAGGGGCTCTCTCAGCTGCACGGGCCTTATAAGAGTCACTTTACAGGAATGAAATCTAGATACACTAGCATGTCATTTCACTCTCTAAACAATATCCACAGGGCCTGGGGATGGAGCCAGTTTTGGGCCAGGAAGGGGTTAATCCAGCGCCGTTTGCTCACTCTAGGGGATGATTTAAACCAGACAGAAAGCTTCTGTCATCCATCACATTAACAGCCAGATCATTGTGTTTTAAAGTGTCTTTAATTGCAGCAATACAGAGACAGAGAGAAAGATAAAGAGCTGGGAAGATGCAAATGCAAACGAGGGAAGCGCCATATTCCTCCTGCTTTTCAAACGAAGCAGGGAAGGTGAGAAACCCCGAGACCAGACTGAGGGAGTCCAAGCCTCTCACTAACCCCATCTGGCCAGTTGCACCATTGCAGCTGCTGACACTGGCCCAGCTGTGGTGCAGTAGGGCATGGGGAGTGTGGTAGCCAGCCTTGCCCAGAGCAGTGTGATCCCAGCACGCTAAAGGTAGCCACTGTGTGCAGGGGACGTCTACACTGCAAAAAAAAAAACCCACAACCCCCCCTGCGGCAGCGTCCACTGACTCCAGCTTGTGCTTTGGGGTTCAAATTAGCAGTGTAGATGTTCCCGGGAGCCCCGGCTCAGAAATCCAAGTCGGAACATCTCCACGGCTACGTTGAGCTCCATAGCATGAATTCTGCTGGCCCGAGTCAGCTGACCCAGGCTCTGAGAGGCTGTGCCACCCACGGGGGTGTTTTGTGCAATGAAGCCACAGGCAGGGCTGCGATTCCAGCATTCTCTAGTTGCATGCCGTGCTGCTGCGGCCGCATCAGTCCCTGGATATTAGAGAGACAAGGTGCGGGAGGGAACATCTTTTATTGGGCCGACTTCCGCTGGTGAGAGAGCAAGAGAAGCTTTCGAGCTGCACAGGGCTGTTCTGCAGATCTGGGCAACGTACTCAGAGATTTCCCAGAGCCGAAGAACAGCTCTGGGTGAGCTCAAAAGCTTGTCTCTCTCCCCAACAGAGGCTGGTCCAATAAAAGCTATTACCTCAACCTCCCTCCCCCCATCCCTTTGCATTCTCTGGGGCAGAGGGGCCTGGTAGCAAAGGACAGCTCACGGTCTGTGTCCCTGGCAGTTCAGGTCTGTGCTGGTTTGAAGGTGGGAGGCATTAGAAGACCTGAGATCATGTCCTGTTTCATAGGAAAGGACCTTTAGCCACCAGGTTCCACAGGAGCTCTGCTTGGGGCTTCGCCTTGGGCCTGTTCTTTTCTCCCTCCCATAAGATTCCCTCTCTCTCTCAGCTGTGCCCTTTCTCCACTGCCATCAGCCCCAGATCACCCTGCAAGCGGATCCATGGCACTTAGCATTCTCTTTCCTTCCTTCTGGAGAACAGCCCTGCTGCCCCATTGCCCCCCTCCTGGGCGTGTTCTCCTGCTTCCTTTTTACTAAGGACACTGGTAGGAAAACAGAATCCTTACTGCTTAGCAGTTCACCTGCTCCCACCACTTCTGCTCACTGCTTGTACAATCCCAATAGGCTGCTGCAGATGCTATTCTCACATCATAAACAGGACTCTGACATTGAATGGGAAAAATACCAGGAGCCAATTTTCTATCCATCCAGCCCCACACACCCCTCTCTAGCTAGCTTTCTAGAATACCCATTACTATGGTCTCCAATGCAAATGTCTCCATTGACGATACAGAGCTAAATAGAACAATGTTGTGTATGTTCACGTCCTATGGAGAAGGTGATGGAGAAGCTTAGCCTGAATTGCCCCTGAAAAACATTTTGCTGAGTGTCCCATGAAGCCATGAACGGGTCCTTAAGTGGTAGTTGTTGACCAATTGGTTAATCTCATCCCTCTGGTCAATAACAGTTTGCCTTTCTACAGTATCGGGGAGTAGCTGTGTTAGTCTGTATCCACAGAAGCTTATGCTCAAATAAATGTGTTAGTCTTTAAAGTGCCACAAATACTCCTGTTCTTTTTTCTAAAAACAACAAAAACACTGGACTCCTTGTTCCTTTCTACAGTAGGTTCCCTCTGAAGATGACAAGCTTAGCCTGGCAGTACCCCTGTGGCATAGGCAATCGCTCCCAATTCATAGATTGAGAAACTGAGGCACAGAGTGACTTGCCCATGGTCACACTTGAAATCTACGCTAGAGATGCAAATAGAACCCAGGTGTCCTAACTCTCAGGCCTGGTTTGAACTCCCCTTTGTTATGACCTGGAAGCCGGTTCAAAGTCTCAGATAGGACTTCTGAAGAACCTCACCTTCAAAGCACAAGCTGAGCCTGTCCTCACTGGCCTGGCGACTCAGATGTTCCCATGGGGGTGCTCCTCTGCCCTGGGAACCTTGAAAATGGTCTTGCTGATGGAATCAGGTGTCCTGCAAAGAGAATATCTGTCAGTGGGTCACCTGTGCAGCATGCTATGAAGCAAACTGACCTCTTAGTCATATGGGCAAACTTCTCCTCTGAAGGCAGCGGGGCAGATCTAGACTCCGAATATCAGGTTCTTGCTGCATGAGTGGGGATTATAGCTACCCAAGCAGGGCACTAAAGGTGACATCCTCCCTATGGAGCTGGGTGGAGAATTTTATCCTAACAGAGGGACTTGCAGGCTGGATTTGACCTTGATGGGGAAAATCTCCTTTAATATTTATTGCAAATACAGCAAACAAACAAGCACCAGAATGCTCAGAAACAGGAAGCTTTCCAAAACGCCCAGATTTTAAACTCCATCACCTTTACATAAAATATTACCTTTATCTCACAGCAGCCTTCCTCCTGATTTCCTCCTTATCCGTGGCTTAGCGCTAAGTGGCACTTCTCTCATCATCTCCTATCTGTCTTGAGCGATAGAACCCCTGGGAGAAACATACCAAGATATCTGTTGTGTGTGAGACCCATGCAAAAGGAACAGGGGGAAGCATGCGTCTCTGTGTGTTAGCGGAAGGGTTGTGCAATCAACCAGGCGGTGCAGCCCCATGTAGAAGTATGCAGGTTGTGAATTATTAACACTCATACAAAGCCCGCAGAATAAAACAAGCTAACACAGATGTTTATTTTCACAGTAGTAAATTATGACTTCAGTAGACTGAAATTACAGTCCCTGGGCACTGAATAGAAAGGAAACAGACCCTGCCACCCAAACTTACACCCAGGGGAAACACGTCGTGTTCCCGTCAACCAACATGGGTTAGCTTTTATTGCTGATTAGTAAAAAACCCCAACAAACTACAGCTTGTCCCAGTTGCCACACAGATTGTTGCTGGAGCAAAGCTGCAGGAGAAGACAAAGCTAGGCTGGTGATACAGCCCATGAAGAGGGATGCATGAGCGCCGGCTGCTAGATTTGCAAGAGTGGCACCTCCCAAGGGCTTATCCTTGCACTTGACATAACTCATTGTAGCTGGCTGGCTTTGCCAATAACTAGCCGTCTATGCGGCATGATGCACATGAGTTTGGATATCGATCAATCACCCAAGCCATTTTCTGGTAGCGGATACGCTCTCGCGGTCTCTCTCACACCCACACAGGGCCACCAATGAGGGGCCTGATCCAGCAGAATCTTATGTGAATAGACCTTACTCATGCAAACAGCTTAGCTGGGACTCCTCATGGGGATAGAGGCTTACGTCACCTGGCCCCAATCGCACTGCAGGCTTGGTCAGAGTTCCCATTCTGCAGCTTGACCGTAAAAGTATCTTCTGCCCAAAAGTTCCCTGCAAGTTCTCAGGCTTGGAGCCAAACCCCGCTGGCACAATGACTAAAAACCAGACACAGGTTGGTGTTGGACTTCAGAGCGGTTGCGAAACAAAGGAAAAGAAGAGGGGTATCACGGGAGGAGCCCGTATAAACCAGTAATCCGAGCCCGATTCTGTGTGCATTTCAGACCACAACTTTCCACTGACCCCACTGGGAGTCTTGGGCCTTCAAACAATGCAGAACGGCCCCTTGTGCAGAGAGCTTTCGCTCCTAATACAGAACACGGCTCAGTTTCTGCCCTGGGTTAGAATTCAGTTGGGCTGCACAGTGCATAATTCAGGGCAGGCTTTGTCGCATCGCCCAGCTCTCATGCATACACGTGACTCTCGTGGCTGTCGACAGAGGCTGTGTATGTACATCTGTGGGCACATTTGGACATAATGGGCCTGAATAATGAGCTAGGTGGGGTTGCAGGATCAACCTAATAAGTCTCTTCCCTCTCTGGTTTCTGTGATCCTGTGAAGCCCCAATGACAAAATGAAAAAGCTGATTTGACAGCATCCATCACCTAAACACAAACTAAACAAACCAGCCAAATCCTTAACTCCTCCTGGCAGGATGTCCCTGAGGGAGGTCCACAGGCACCTGGGTGGAATAGGCTTGTCTTGCACCATCTCAAGGTCATGCCATGGGATGCTCTGCTGATCTCTAGGGCCATGATAAAGAATTGCTCAAACAGTCTATTTAATTAAATGTGCACGCTGCCATCATTTAATTAGAAACTGATGAATCTGCTGTTTGTATGGCCCTGATTTGTGAAAGGACCCTGTTCTACTCAACACAAATGGAAATGTTTAATAAGGCAGCTGCTTCTGTTCACCTGTCCGGAGCAAAGTCTGGCTCCCGGGGAGGCTGTTAACTATTTGAGGGGTTGAAATCCAGCTGGAAACAATTTGATCGATGGCCGTTTTGGCTAAAGCATGTGGTCAACTTCTGTTGTCCAAGTAAATGTTTCTGCTATATACGTTATAAGCATAATTCCCCTGGCAGAGCGAGAGGATCCCCATGTTAGCAGAAATAAATGTAAGATGGTGGCTGAGCCGGATCTGAAATGATATCTCCACTGGCGAGTAAACATCGGATAACTGAAGAGTGACCCAGGCATGAATAAGTTATCTGTCTCCTCACTTGTGAAGATAAATGTCATATCAGACTTAAGCCATCACCTATAAATCCAGACATTCAGGTCATGCACAGAGTTCCCTACCAATGGCTGCCTTGGCTGAATGACATGGGCTTTGCTTGGCTCTTCAGACAAAAGTTTTGTTTCTGCCTTTTCAATGCCGACGCACCGGTAAAATGTCACGTCTCCGCAGCAGAGGAGATGGTGACCTTCACTCATGCCAGGTCTCTCTTTTGGAATGGGTGAAAAGGGATAATTCATCATTCAGACACAAGGGGCCCAATCCTGCGCACACTTACTCACGTGAGTAGACCCAGCAAAATCAGCGGGGCTAGTTCCACGAGAAAGAGTTTTCAGCACAAGGCCTTTGCCAACTCTGCAATGGAGGCCAAGTAGCTTTCATCTAACGCTGCCATTTGGAAGGAAAATATTGCTATCTAGTACTAGACCCAAATGTTTAGGGACACGTGTTCCGGAGGGCAGCGGAGTCTGAACTGTGCACAGGGAATCCGTGTTCACATAACCCCCCCGGCCCCGCGTATTTGCATGTGCCAGCTGGGTGTCTGTCTATGCAAAGGAGGCTCTGCAGGCACCAAGCTCTGTTTGTGTGTGCAAAGGCAGGTGTGCGTGGGTGCATTTTTCCTATGCTCATGTCAGCCTTTGCTTTTTGAAAAATTTGTTTCTTTGGGGCAAACCCTTCTCCTCCCCCCTCTGCAGCTGCAGGGGGTCTGCTGGCTGGGAGACAGGTGGGGCTGCACTACTCGTGGTGGGGGACAGGGCTTGGAGAGCTGAACCCAGCTTCCCAGGCTCCCTGTGAGCTGTCAGTGGGGATGCTTCATGCAGGGTAAGCGCGAGGCCCAGAGGGGTTGGGGACCTGGGAATCCACCAGTCTGTGAATTCTGCAGTCCTTCCCCCTCACCTCAGAGGGCAGGAACTAGGGCCGCACAACTGCCTGCAGTAGCTGCTGGGCAGGGACTCTGCTGCTGCTCCATGGCTGGTGGAGCTAGAGGAAAGGACACCCCACCCCAAGATACTGAGCTTGGAAATGACATTGCCTTTCAAGCTCAGAATTAAAGGTGGTGGGACCAGCCCTGCAGGGTCCCCATGAGATTAGTGCGCTGAAGGGTTGGCGGGATCGAGCCCTTTGTTTCCAAACACAAGTCACAGTCCATCAAAGCCAGGCCTGAGCCTCTGCCTCCCAACTCTGCAGCATGAGCCCAGCTCTGCGGTTTGAACCTGACAAGTATCTCTCTGGAGAGATCAGATGGGAGAGGGAATCTCTCTTTTTGGACCAATTTCTGGTGGGGAGAGAGAAGTTGGTCCAGTAGAAGACATTACCCCATCCACCTTGTCTCACTAATGTCCTGAGACCGACCCGGCTACAGCAACCCTGCATACATGCATCTCGTTGTCATAGGAACTTCCACTATGGTGAGCTCAGCACAGCACCCACCAGTCCCCTTCTCTGGGGCCCTTGGTTGCGCTCAAGCTTTGGTACAGATAAACAGAACTAGTTTGCATCTGTACCAAGTAACTCTGATGAGAACCTATCTAGTACCTGTCCAGGCCTCAGGCTGTCTGAATCATGGTGTCCAGGAGCTGTTCAGACTTGGCCATTGCAAGATGAATTCTGCAGGGACACAACAGTGCCAGAAGGCAGTAGCTTGGCCTTTTGTTAGTTCCTGGGAAAGGAGAGAGAGTTAGCAACCTCATTGTAATAAGGAATAATTTGGCAGTGAGGACTCTTGTTCTGGATACCCTGAGGTAACCATTTGACCTAATCGTCTCACATGGTGAAATCACATTGATTACTTTTTGCGATACACCTCTCTACCAGCCAAAGACTAGAACTCCAGCTGACTGCGGTGGGAACAGGATTAACCCCCGAAGAGGCAACCCGGTTTCGAGCCAAGGGACACACCCTAAAATATCAGCAGAAGGGTGTCCAGATGTGGAGCTGGTGTCTCCAGCAATAAATCTGCGTGATTCAGCTTTTCTGATGTAACTAACTGACAATAAAACAGGGAAATAAAGTCCAGTCTGTTGTAGAGTGGAGGAAGTTTAGGTAATGGAGGTAAAATTGGGTCTAAAATCATAGATTCATAGGTTCTCGAGAGGTCACCTGGTCCAGTCCCCAGCATTCAAGGCAGGAGTAAGTGTTATCTAGACCATCCCTGACAGGTGTTTGTCCAACCTGCTCTTAAAAATCTCCAACATGGAGATTCCACAATCTCCCTAGGCAATTTATTGCAGTGCTTAACCACCCTGACAGGTAGGAAGTTTTTCCTAATGTCCAACTGTAGCAGTGCACTTCACCGCTCCTCTCAAAAACCAACCGGAGACCTCTCTGTGCAGACACCAGGGCCCTTTTATTTTCAGTGTTTGTTCTCACCACCTTTTAGATACAGTTCAATTCAGTCTAGGTAGCCCCTTGGGGGACAGCTAGCTGGGGACTCCAGACTCAGGGTCCTCCCTTTTCTGCTTCCTTCCTGTGAGCTTTATACAGCCCCCGGCCCATAAAACCCACAGGTGTTTCTTCCTTAGCCTGGCAACCAGCCATACCCTGCCAGCTCCAATTAATTCCCTCTGGAGCTGGGGCTAACAGGGGCCTGGCCAGGTCTCCTGACCAGCACCCTGTTACACCAACCTAAACGGCCCTTGCTGCAATTTAAGCCCATTGCTTTTTGTCCTGTCCTCAGAGTTTGAGAATAATTTGTCTCCCTTCTCCTTGTAACAACCTTTTATGTATTTGAAAACTGTTACCATATCCTCTCTCAGTCTTCTCTTCTCCAGACTAAACAAACCCAGTTTTTTCAATCTTCCCTCATAGGTCATGTTCTCTAGCCCTTTAATCATCCTTGTGGCTCTTCTCTGGACTTTCTTCATATTGTCCACATCTTTCTTGAAAAGTGGCGCCCAGAACTGGACACAATACTCCAGCTGAGACCTGAGTAGAGTGAAGAATTACTTCTAATGTCTTGCTCACAACACTCCTGCTAACACAGCCCAGAATGATGTTTGCTTTTTTTGCAGCAGTGTTACCCTGTTGACTCATATTTAGCTTGTGATCCGCTATAACCCCCAGATCCCTTTCTGCGGTACTATCAGAAGGCAGTAAAATGTCATATGGGAGTAAAATTGGGTCTAAATGAGTGATATTGGAGAGGTGGCACTTTTGTTCTAAGGCTGAATTGGGTCAGAGTACCATGCCTGAATGAAAGTCCCGTTGTTTTCTTGAGGAAAAGTCTCGCTGGTCAACATCACTTCTTCATGGCTGCCTTGACAGGCCTCTCCAGCAGGGGCTGTGTGTCATGACATGGATCCTGCTAAAAAGGCTTCAGAAAGGGGGTCTTGGGGAATTATTATATTAAAAAACAAAATACAAAGAATCCATGTGTGTGTCAAACGCTCCACAACAATGCACACAGGCAGGCCACCTGACAAGCCCAACAGCTACACAGGAGGCCGGGCTTATTTCTAGTATTTCTTTTTCTACTGACCCTTGCACTAAAGGAACAACACTTTCTAGTGGAATTGGTATGTGGGGAGGGAAAATTTCCACTCTGTGTGTGTGTGCGCGCGCGCGCTAGTCAAGCTGCAAGGGGGGGCATTTAAAAAGTTGTCTGTGCTGATAGATTTTGCAGCTGAGCCATCTGATTTCTTTTTTTAAAAAGTCTCAAGCCATGCCCTCTTGTAATCATGGTAGCAGCAAGAACCTGGGAGCAGCCTCTTTAGGGAATAAAGTTGGAAGCACTCAAAAGACAGCAACCCCAGAAGAAGGCAGAGAGGAACCCCAGACTGCCACAGACAAAGGGAAAATCTAAAAGCGAGAGAAAGAACAGAGAGAGGTGTGGAGCACGTTAACACAGCGTCCTGTGCACGGGTGCAGGGGCAGTTGATCATTGCACTCTGTGCATCTGAAAGGTGGATCCGTTTTGCTTCTTCTAGAAGATATTAAATTCGATCTGCATTTTCCACATTGCAACCCCCCGCTCGGCCCTGCCCCAAAGAG
Organism: Gopherus evgoodei; assembly: GCF_007399415.2. Taxonomy (NCBI): domain Eukaryota; kingdom Metazoa; phylum Chordata; order Testudines; family Testudinidae; genus Gopherus; species Gopherus evgoodei. The sequence goes on along the minus strand of NC_044333.1, from coordinate 39,891,320 downwards.
CAGGAGAGAGAAAAACCCACCCCGAAGAAATGCAGCAACCCGGCTGCGCGCACTGTGACATCTGCCGCGGAGCCGGCGGGGATTGCAGCAGTAGTGGAGCGCCCCCTGCAGGGCGCGGCTGGGAGGTGCGGCCAGCCCACCCCCTAGGCTGCCGGGCGCTGCATCAAAGTCAGAAGCACCGGAGCCTGAGCTCAATCAGACGGGAGGCGAGGCGGGGAGCGGAGCGGAGCGGCCGGGGCTGCTGGCGGCTGGACACCATCAGGAGGGAGCCCTCGCTGAACGGCCCGACTGCTGCTGGGCTCGCGGCGGGAGCGGGAGGGTGCAGCGCCCCGGACCCTGGAGTTAGCCAAGAGCCTGCAAAAGGCGGGTGTGCGGAGCGGGAGCCGCGGAGGCGCGATGCACCGGGAAGTACGAGCCGCGCTGCCTCGCGGGACCCGGGAGCCGGCAGCCTGCGGGGCGCTGGCCACGCACTAAAGGACCCGGCCGGGGGCTTCCCCTGCGCACACGCCGGACCGGCAGCTTTGGAGGGGGTGGGATCGCCTCGCACCTCCAGGCGCCCCGGGGAAGGAACGGGGCGCGCGTGAAGAACCCCCCTGCGCCCGGAACCCCTCGGAGCTCGCCCGGGGGCTGCAGCCGGGCAAGGCGGATCCGGGCTCGGCAGACCCGCTCCCCCAGCGGCGCTTTCGGGGCAGGGGTCGCTAAGGGAGGAGCTGCCCGAAGGGGAGGTGGCGAGGAGCCGGCACCGAGAGGCAGCTGCGGGGCGCCTGGTGCGGCGGGAGGAGGAGCAGGAGGCGGCGGCTGGGCAGCCTGACAGCTCGGGGAAGTTGTCCGAGGGAGATCACACGGCGGAGCCCGCCCCAGATGGCGCTGGGCAGAGGCGAGCGGAGGAGGCGGCGGCGCTAGCGGAATCCCCCGGGCTGGAGAGAGTCGGAGCCGGCGAGCCAACGGGCTAAACAACAGGGGGGTCAGAGCGCCGCAAAGAGCAGCCCCCGTGCGCCCCGGGGCTCCCTGGCCGAGAGGTCTCCTCGCTCCATGGCCCCCGGCCGGAGGGATGAGCCCCGGCGGGCGTGAAGGGAGCAGAGAGAAGATGAGGAACCAGGCGAGAGCGGGGGGTCTGCCCGGGCAGCCAGCGGGCAGGAGGTGAAAAGCGCCCGGGGGGACGGCGGCCGGTGCCGCCACCGCCACATACCAAAGAACCCGGGCCCCGCGCAGCGCAGCGCCCGGCGCTTCCTTTCCTCTCCTGGCTGCCGAAGAGCCGCGGGGCCAGCGGCGGCCGGACTGCGCCGGGGCAGCGCGCACAAGGAGCGCGGAGACTGAGGACCGCGCTGCCCAGGGAGGAGAGCGCCCGGCGCGGCCGCAGCGAAGCTCAGCGCGCCCGGACAGGGGAGCGCCCGGCCCCCGCAGGAAGCCTCGGCCAGGTGCCCGGGGCATGGGACCAAGGGCGCAGCCCCCTGTCGGCCCCCGCAGCCCGCTTGGATTAACTCCCTTTGGGTTTTGCTAGAAAGCCGAGCAGCGCATCCGCCGCCTCTGGATCCCGGCTGTCCCCGGGCGTGTGAAATTACCTCACGGCTCCTTCCCGACCTCCGGCCAGTAAGTCCCTCTCCTCCCCACGGGGGAACGTGCGCGCGCGCGTGGAAGTGCCCTGGGACTGGCGTGTTTGCCCTGCCCCGGCCGTGGGAGCGCTCCCCGGCGGCGCGCGGGGGACGCAGGCTCTTTAAACTTTCCTTCTAGGCAGACAGGGACCAGTCCTTGCCGGTCGTGCTGAGCGCCAAATGGGGTGGCCTTACTCCCCCCCCTTGCAGACAAAGGCAGGGAGCGATCCTCATGGAGCTGCGTGGGCGGGGGTCCCCCCCGAGGATTGGATTCATTAGACAATTAGGGGAGAGCAGGAAGCCTCTTGCCTGTGCCCGTCCCCGCGTGGCGGGTGGGAAGATGCGGGGCTCAGATCCCGGCTGGCGGGTGCCTGTGGGGGCGGCGATGGAGGGGATGCAGCAGGTGAGGGGGCCGGGAGCTGGCCTGGCTTGCGGACAGACAGAGGCACTCGGGGCTCGGGCTCCAGGGCCACACCGCTGACTTGATTCCGGCTCCAGCTGGCCCGACCGGAGCCCCTGCGGATTCTTCCATAGGGCCAGGGGCCCAGGCCCCACGAGGAGCCAGGGCGAGTGAAAGAACTTTTTTTGGTGGGGGGGACCCCCCTGCCCGGCTGCCAAGAGCCAGGTCTGTCCTGCCAAGTGATCTGCGCAGTGGCTGGTTGGTTGGTGGTAGGTTTTCAGTGTCAGGCGGCATGTGCAGCAAAGCTGGGGTGTTAGAGACCTTTGTCCACAGGACGAAGCTGGGAAGTCAATAAAGGGACAGAAAAGACAGTGGAGCAACTGACCTACTCCCCTGTAGCCTGTTCTGCCAGCTGCCACCAGAGCCGGACCTGTCCCCACCAAACACTTGGCTCAGGGCAGTACCTGAGACAGCATCTAACATGGCCTTGCCGGGGCAGAACCTTTCTGATTCCCATTTGTTTTAGGCCAGTGCCCCAAAGCCCCAGGCAGGGTCAACCTGCTTGTGCTGCACAAACAGAGCAAAGCCACAGCCCTGCCCTGAAGATCTCGCTATCTAAATAGCCAGGGTTCCCCTGAGGGCCACATGCGGTGTCAGAGAGTTACACAGCAGGGCCACCAGACAGGCAATGCAGGGGAGAGAGGGGAAGGAGAGAAGCATTTCCCTGTTAAGGGAGCTGTTCTGTGCCTGGTTTCCAGAAGGGGGGGTGCTGGGCACTTCCTGAGAATCAGCCTCCTGGAAGGAGTCTATTACCACCCCCACCCCCCAAGGAGGTACTAACATCAGTGGTCACTCTGGAAAATATCAGTTTGTGACCATCGAAGAATGGTGGCTTCTTTGGGGCCTGATGCTGCAGTCCTCACTCAGTCAACTCTCCAACTGATGTCTGGAGGAATTTTGCCTGAGGAAGAACTGCAGGGTTTGGCATTGCCCTTTTCTTCTGCCATGGACCAGAAGCCAGTCCTGGGCCGAGAGCGCAGGATCCGTGTTCTCTCCTTTGCAAAGTGGAGTATCCTGTGTGGATGCTTTCCCGAAGCCCTGCGGCTGGTGTCTGAACACTCCATACTCTGAGGCGGCCACCAGTTCCACAGGGAGGCAGCCTCATTTTGTGCCCACCTGCAGCAAATCTCTCCCATTTTCGCTTCACAAATTTTCCCTTTCTGCGCGGCTGGAAGAAGTCATTTTCCTCCCTGCACGAATGGCTGCAAGAGCAGTGAGCCAGTCTCTCCTCATAGGCATAAGAAACGGTCAGCTCCACATCAGACGTTCAGAGTGGCTGACTGATTGATTTAGACTTAGTGTTGAGGAGATTCATAATTCTTCTCAGGAGACTTTCTGAGTCATAAGGAAGAAACCCAGGGCTAAGTGAGATACATGTATATGTGCTACAAAACAGTTTGATGTAGGTTTTAAAACAAGGGCTGCTTAGGAGCAATCCAGCCATCTGAATTTGCCTTAACATGCTTCTGATCAAAATAGTAATTAACCAGTGTAAGATTCTGTCCCCTGTTTTTCATTCAGTGCCCCTTTCTTGCAGAATTTCATTAAAGATCTGTCTTCTGGAGTATCCAGTCCTCCTGCTCAGCAGTCTGTCCAGTGTGTCTTAACGGCGCATTTGGTTCTGATGCAGCAGTTGTGGCCTGAGGAAAAACAGCAATTCAAAATATCCCCCCCCAATATCCAGGAACCCAAATCATGTTTTAACTTGACAAGCCAAGGCCCATTTCAGTCATTCAGTCCCATGGAGGGCTAAGTGCATTGCGCCAAATCATTCAGCACTGCATGTTGTGTACTTCCCAATCTAAGCTTGCAACCAAGTCTAGGTGTGTTTTTATTTCAACAATGGCTTGTGGTGCTGGATAGCCACTGAAATGACTAGAGATGTGTTAAAGGGAGCGGTCAGCTTGACAACCAGTGCCTGTAAAGCTCGGTTCCTTATGTCCTTACATCCTGAGAAGGGAAAGAATTTTATACAGCCAGATTGTCCTTTGCTCTTTTTGCTCTTTTTTACATTTTACTTTGCTCTCATCTTGGGCAATGAACATCAGTGAGGTCAATTTCACATCTGTTTAGAGTCAGTTTCATCTTTAGGTTCTTGTTAAGTATTTCCCTGTCAAACACTGCAGGGGAATCCTTGGGTAGAAGCATTCCCATCCTAGAACAACATGAACCACACAGAATGCTCATTTGATTGGAAACAACTTTTTGTTGTTGTTTTTTCCTTCTTTCTTTAGCTGATGAAACCTTTCTACCGATCTTGGGCTTTCACAAAAAGCTTGTTTTTACAACATTTTAATTTGGGGTCAGATGTGAGTTGACGGTGTCCGTTACGTGGAGCGATGGTCTAGTCAGCCTTTAGTTTAGAAAGAATGTCTAGGCATGCTGCCTCTGTTGTACTCGCCCAGTGCCTGTCCAAGAACAATTCTTCCTTTAAGGAAAAGGGAATAATAATCCTTTGTTCCTTTAGCCGAGGATCTCAAAGCACTTTGCAAACATCAGTTCTCAAACCCCTCCGTGAGGTAGAGGTCAATATTGCTATTTACCCTGGAGATGACTAAGAGACAAAGAAGTTCAGTGACTTTTCCAAAACCACAGGCAGAAGCTAAGGATGGCACCAGAAAGTCCTGCTTCCCAGTCCTTCGCTCTAACCACTAGACCACTCTGACTCCCCCAGCAACAAACTGAAGCAGTGATCTTGGAGAAGAAGTGTGTGAGAGTCAGTGCTGACTTGGAGAGATGTTCATTGAAACTTGACATGTGGGTTTTTTTTTAAATGTTATACATCATTTTTATGACTTATGCTCTGTTTGCTATGCTGGGAAATGACTTATGTGGGGTCAGCTGGGGACGGGCTGAGTTTTACCTCTTGAGACGCAAAGAAGGAAAGTCCTTTGTTTGGAAATGTATTTCCCTCCACATAAAAATAGAAGTTAGAGTTTTGCTCTTGTTTTGATTTGTGGGACTTTGCAGTGAGCCAGAGAGTCACTGGGAAGGAAAACAAAGATTAATTTTGCTGTGCGGAGAAGGGCTTTTCTGTCCACTGCTTCCAGTCAGACTCATCCCATGTCCCATCCAGCAGGGAAGGTTTTACTCTTTACCTGTGGTTAGTGGCATTTTTAGCTCTCTTTCCCTTCCTTCTAACTTGAGTCAGGCTGTTCTAGGGAGTCCAGGAAAGTGACCCTGCTATCGGTGAGGTTATGTACAGAACCCCCCTTTGCTGTCCTGTATTACAAAAGGGAGGCCTGACTCCAGACACTCACACTAATCTCTGGGGCTCTTGTGGTATAGGCAACCAGGAACAAGGTGGTAAAATGTTCCAGAGTGGTGCATTGCCTCAGCCAATAACAATCGGGTGTAAATCCCAAAGTGCATTCTCCAGCTACAAGTGAGGGCATGTCTGAGTCATTTCGGATCCGGCTGGCTGGTTGCTGACTGTGGAAAGGAGCAGTTTTTTGTTTCATTGTGAAGCCCTGTATCTGAGGAGCGGGTGATGAGCAACACAAATCTCCTTTTGGGCCAGTGCAGCCCATGAGCTTACGGCGTATCAGAGGTTATGAGAAGCTAAACAAAGCCGACCTGATATCCCCTGAGAGCTAGTGGCAACACATTCCTAAGGGGGAAACAGGGAAACGATTTTGGCTATGATCACAGCAGCTCTCCCCAGCTAACTGTAGTTGGACTAGTCAGTTCTTGGATGGGAAATGTCATAGGAAAATCCAGGGTGCCAGGAAGTGAGGTCAGTGCGTTGGTAGATGGCACTATTCTCTCTCAGATCATGTGGAGCCAGTGCCACTACAGAAAGGGTGTTAAGGGAGCCTCCAGAGGTCTTCTGGAGGAAGAGGCCATAAAATGAAGACCTTGAGCACAGGCCCTCATCAAAGATGCCATGGTGTTTCAACTGTAGTGTTATTGGTCCTAGTCACATTCCAGGGGTCCCATTTACCATTCCTGCACCGTTGTGCAATAATTTACACTGGTGCAAAAAGCATGTAAAATGCTGCCAAATCAGACTGCACTAGTGTAAATGAGTAGAGGAGGCCAGGGGTGAATTGGCTCTGGTAATCATGTTCAGCCTTCCTAAGCTCCCCTTGCCGTTTCATGTGGCTATCGTATCTTCTCCACTTCCTGTCCTAAACTGTGGTAGAACTTTGCAATGCCCTGTTACACAGCTGCTGCATTCCACCCCGTGGCGTGTGAAGAACATTCCGGTGTCAGCGCCATGAGACCCTTTCGGATGAAAGGGGCTACATGAATGTAAGTTATTGCATTATTTGATGGAGGTCAATGGATTGTTAGTGAGCTGGACAGAGAATAAAGGGCTGCCGAATAGGACAGGAAACAGCAGTTCTGTAAGTGGACAGGCTACGACTGTGAGAAATGCCGTAACGTTTGCAGTTGGGATTACATCCCAGTGTAATGGGCCGTCACCAGCGTTCCAGCCAGCACAAAAACACGGCTCTTGGGGAAAACCAGCAACATGCGCATTTGGCTGTTGTCATATTTCAGTGTTTATCAGACATGATAAATGAGAATTTTGTCTCCATCTAATTGCTCTGATGAACTAAAAAGGCAGCAGTGTGTTTTCAGATGCATGCATTTGCAGTTTGCAGCAAGAAACTGCTGCGAAGGCAGGGCCTGATCACGCCCCCGCTTCATGGCCGCCCAGCCGTGGCAAAATTCCCATGGGACTCTGCAGCAGGTCCTCAGAAAGAACCAAGCCCTTATTCCTCTGTGGCAGCTTCTTTGTAAGCAAGCCAAACTCCAACACCACCACCAAGCCAAAGCAAACACGTTAGCGTCCGCTGCATTCCCGCTGCCTCCCATTGCAGTTTGGGAGAGCTAAGAGGAGCCATTGGAACAATCCCTTCCCTTGGTTCGTCACTGAACTGCCCCTCCATTTACACCAGTGCAATGTGGCATAGAACACGAGGTAGTGTTGGACACTCACGTTACATGCTCTTTGCACTGGTGCAAATGACTGCACATGGTGCAGGGCAGTGGGGAGTCAGCCCTGATTCCTAGGGAATTCCTGACTCCAGGCAATAGGTCTGTCCTCCACAAGGGCTCTGGCACTGATTAGGAACATGGACCATGGACTGAGTGCTATAAAGTCACCTTAGTGTAATGCAAGATCATGCCCATGGCATGCACTCTGCATTTCAGAATACTGAGGGGCACTCATAACAGACAGCTGCACGAGTCGCCCAGAGAGGAGAAGCACTGTGGGGCCATGTGTGTTTCACCTGAAATATCGCTCATTTCTTCTTAGCATCCCCCGAGGGCTGATCCTGCACCCATGTAAGTCAATAACCAGTGGGGCAGGATCAGTCCCAACGTGCAGTTCTGTTCTTACAAGTGACTGAAATAAGGACCCTGTGGCGGGGCTCTAGGGTGCTTGTCTGTTAGTGCCCCCAGATTAGAAGGGCTCAGTGTATCTGTAACAATAGCTCCTTTATCTGCCAGTGCTGGATGCTCTCTCTGGGATCGGTGGGTTCTTTCCACCATCTTCAGTGGAATAACAATCAATCAGCCAAAATCTGTGACACCTGGGCAGCCCCACTGAGGATCGTTTGTTGTGGATGGCCAGGCCTGTGCTGGGCAGTGGGGAATACCTGGGTGTAGGTGTAACCCACCGTGGAACGTCAGGTGGCTGTGCTGTTGATGATGCATGAGAAGAAAGGCCCAGATCCACAAAAGGTATTTAGGCACCTCACTCCAACTGATTGCAATGGGAGAGACTGGGCCAGACCGACTCTGGCTCCCTCTCACAGCTGTGTTGGCTCTGCAGGGCTCATGAGAACTTAAACAACTTATTTTTGTCACTCAAGTGAGCTGCTCCTGTTTGAAATGTGCCCAGGGTCAGTTCTGCCGAGTAACTCTGGGCCCTGTTTACTGACTCGCACTTCCAGCTGAGAACAGGTATAGTACCACCCGCTGTATGGCCCGTTGCTTTCAATCACACGGAGGCAAAGCTCCCAGCCTTATGTCGGCCTTAGGTCTGCACGACAGCGAGATCAATAATGTCTCAGCTGAGCGATGTGGCAGAGAAGAGAGAAGTGTCTTTGAATGACCCCTCAGGCCTGAATTCTCTTGTAAACTAAGGGCCCTTTACATTAATTTGGCGGTGAAAAGGGCCATTACAGTGAATGTGAATGTCATTTATGCTCCCTTTACTCTGCCAGAGTGGGGCAAAGAGCCTCAGTGTAAATCAGAATCTGATCCTGAATGTTTAAAGACCAAGCCTACCCCTATGGATGGCAGGAGGAGTTTTGCAATTACAGAATCAGGCCTTTAATGTGGCTAGTGAAAACTCCTGCCAGAGACTTTCCCACGCCTGACCCCTCCATCCCTACCCAGGGTGCTCTCGCCAGAAAGGGCCCATCTTGTTTTTAATAGGGATAGTCAATCTGGTAGCAGCGCCACCTTTTTGTACCCACAACTTTCCTTTGGAAGATGCGCAGCATCCGGAAAGCATGCAAGGCACTTCCTGTTCAGTTTGCAAAACTCCTGTTGATTCCCCCTCCCTCATTATTTTATTAAATCTCAAAGAGACAAAAATGTGTGAAAACTGAACACAAGATTTTAAAAAAGAGAACACCAGAGAATCCAACAGCCCATGTGCTGTCAGCAGCCTGGATTCTGCTCCTCTTGAAGTCAATAGGAGCTTGGCTACTGCTATCAATAGGGGCAGAATCGGGCTCTGCCGTTTTATATAACATTCAGCTGACTAACATTCAGCAATTTGCATACTCCAGGGCCTGATCCTGTAAACGAGCTCACGTCGTGCTCCCACTCATTAGGCCTTGAGAGAACTCTAGAGTTCTGGCATCTTCCTGGCTAACCAACTCTACTTCTCCGCCTTCCAGTCACTCCTCCCACCCTCTCCACCTCCTTCCTCCACTGCTCTCTCTGCACACAAGCTCGCCAGTTTCTTCCAAAAGAAAATGGACAAAACATCACATGATCTTCCCCCTCTGCTCAGCAGCCTTCCCCTCCTACGACACTCTCCTTCTCCCCTGCCACAGCCGCAGACGCTTCTCAGCTGCTTTCTTCCACTTGCCCCAGTGATCCCATCTCCTGAACTGCCCCCACCTCCTCTCATCCCTGCCTTACTCTCCTTAGCTTCTCACTCTCCTCTGGTTCTTCCCCCCCACAACACCACCATGCTTCAGTCTTTCCCGTCTTAAGTCACCCGCCCTTGACCCCACTGGCCTCTCCAGCCACCCCCTTCTCCGGCTCAGTTCTAAGCTCATTGAACGCGCTGTCTGTCATCACTGGCTGGAGTCCCTCTCCTCTGATTTCACCCGAGACCCTCTCCAGTCCGGCTTCCGCCCCTTGCACTCCCCAGAAACTGCTCTTGCCAAGGTCTGTAGTGAGTCCTAGCCCAGTACTAGCCCTCCAGCTGCATCCTTCTTCACCTGGCTCCAACAGAGCCATTCCTGCTTTACTTCTGGAAATCCTGTCCTCCCTTGGCATCCGTGACGCTGGCCTCTCCTGGTTCTCCTCCTGCCTCTCTAATCATTCCTTAAGCGTGTCCTTCAGAGGATCCACCCCCTCCCTCTTCCGGCTTTCTGTAGGGGTTCCACAGGGCTCTGTCCCTGATCCCCTCCTCTTCTCCCTCTGCACCATATCTCTGGGGTATCTCATCTGCAAACACAAACTCAACCTCCACCTCTGTGCTAATGGCTCACAGATCTGTTCTGCTCCAGACCTGTCTCCTTCCATCCAAACCAGGATCTCAGCCTGTCTCTCTGATGTGTCCTTTTGGATGTCTAGCATCAGCTCAAGTCCAACGTGGCTAAAACAGAACTCCTAATCTTCCCTCCCCCATCCCAACCTCCTTTGATCGCCGTGGACAACTCCGCCGTCCTGCCCGTCATGCAGGCGCCTCATCTGGGCATCAGCTTCAATTCAGACCTCTCTCTAGGTCTTCCCACCCAGGCGATGTCTAAATCTTGCCAGTTCATTCTGCAGAATATCTCTGCATGCAGTCTTTCCTATCCACCCAGGCAGTTCAGACTGGTGTCCAGGGTCTCATCATCTCAGTTTCTGCAACAGCCTTTTCTCTGGCCCTGACAATGCAGCCTTGCCTTGCTCGGACCCATTCAGAATGCTGCTGCGAAGATTGTTCTCCTAGCCCCTGGCTTTGAGCACGTCCCTCCTCTCTTCGAATCCGTCCACCGGCTCCCCCTTCTCTACGGGAGCTGCCTGTCTTTGCTCTTCCCAGCCTAGCCCCATGAAATGTCAACTCACAGCTCCAGCTGATCCATTTAACTAGCCTCTAGCACCTGCTTTCTCCCAGGCTGCCCCTCATGCTTGGGAGAATCTCCCCATAAACATCTGCAAAGCTCCCTCCTCCTCTTCCTTCAAATCCTTCCCTGATACTCGAATGAGAATCTCTCTGTGTTTGTACAGCTACTGGCCCCAGTGGGTCCTGGCCCACCCCAAGATCTCCCATCCGCTCCGATAATACAAATAATCAATCCTGAGATAACAACTGAGGACTCTTCTCAGAGCCCAGCAGATCAGAAACCAGCAAGTGCAGTGAAAGTCCGTGAGTCACCCCTGCCTCATGCCAGCGCTCCGATAGCCATCAGTGGTGCATGTCAGGCGAGTGGGATTTGGCCCCGTAAGCAGCAATTTAAACTCCGTCACCTGCCAGTCCCTGCTCCATGGAAGCTACCCATTTCTGTGGCCTCCATTCCCTGTGGTTTTCGCATCCCTCGCTGTGCCAGGTGTCTTGCCCTGCCCTGCTGAGGCTGGGAATCGTTTGAGATGATGCCAATGTCTCTCCCCACGACTGCCCAGGATACTTAGCCAACATGTTCCTATTGATTTCAGTGGGGCCTTTGAATCGGGGTCAAGCTTGTCAGCAGCCTTAGACCAAGCTCTTTGGGGTGGGAACTGGCTCTGGCATTGGGTGTTTATAGTGCCTGGCACGACAGGGCCCCGATTCCAGACTGGGGTCTCTAGGGGCCAGATCAAAGGTCTTTAGGCACCTAAATATCTTTGGAAATGTGGCCACAATAGAAATAATAACAGAGCATTCTAGCGAGGCTGGAGGAGTGACTGTCTCAGGCAGATCGCAGGACCCTCCCTCTGCTGCAAGGCCTGTAGGAAATTGGCGGATTTATGATGACTGCTTGGAGGAACAGATGGGGAGAGCTGACACTTTGTGTATTCATAATAACCAAGAGGAATTTGTGTTCGTGCATCTATGGCTGTAAAAATGGTGTGTCATTGTATATGATTGGCTCTCGCTCCTCCCCACCCTCCATATGCCACTTGTCTTCTTGGGTAGGGCAGGAGCCGGGCATCTGACCCTGCTGCTGCTGAAGGCAGTGACAAAACTCCAGTTGACTTGGGTGGCAGATCAGGCCCTAGGTCTTTGTATATGCTGTACAGTGCCCGGCACAGCAGGGCCCTGGACCTGACTGGTGCCCTGCGCTCTTGTAATACAGACATTAACAGCCTATTTCCTGGGGGTGCTCAGGCTCCTTCCGCCAATAGCATCAAAGAGGTTAACGCTGACGAGCTGTCGGGGAAAGCTCCTCATCTGGGGGTAGGAGAGGGCAAAGGCTGGGTGGGGTTTTGTGTTGCTGCCTGGGGTCAGGACTCAGGCTACTTGCCAAGCACCAGCAGCACCTGATCACCAAGCAGGCGTGTCAGCACACGCTCCAGGGGCCTGCAGTGCTCCAGGCGTGTACGGCCGGATCCCGTTGCTCTGTTTACTCGCCGTGTTTAGTGAATATGTTTAAGATCCAGGAGTGCCAGACAGCTGGTAAATAGCACGAGGGGCTGTGTGTGTCTTTTGTCATGTGACTCCATCATTAATCACTAAGCTGCCCACCTGTTCCTCCAGGAAGTGACGCAGCGTCTCAGGTAACAGCTAACGGGATGGGCTAGTGACTGGCACTGGTGGCGAGGACAATCGCTAAGGCCAAGCTTGTTGAACTCTGGTTGTGGGTGTCCAGCGGGAAGACCCGTTGGGCCTGGTTGTCAGAGGTGCTGGGCACCCAGAGGGGTTGGGAACAAAATTCCCTTGTGAGAAGAGGGCTCCAGATGAATCCGCTCTGGGGCTTGCTGCACCTTCCACTCTGAACTGATATGGCAATTCCTGCAAGAGACAGAGTAACTGCTCAGCTCCTGCCTGAGGGGAATTGCCCCCCCTTTCCTGCCAAACTGGCTCGAATCCCCTGCAAGATCCTGTAGACGCAGATGCTCCAATGTGCAATACCTGGGTTGAACCTGAGATGGTTTTATGGGCCAGGCTGAAATGCACCAAATACTCCCTTGTAGAATGTGCCCTGTGAGGAAACCCGCTCCCCACTGCGACTGCTCCCCGGCCCCATCTGCTTGCTTGGAAAGCTTCCCACAACTCTGATGCAGAGGGAGGAGGATGAGGAGAGTCTAGTCCAAATCGGCCAGCAGCCCGAGGGATCGCTTAGCAATCTATTGCAGACAGTCTTGGTTTGAACGGTGCAATAAACACCCCCCAGCCAAAAGCACTGAAGGGTGGTGGAAGGAGGGGCCTAGTGGGAGGAATTCACACCCGTGTGCAGTTAAAAAAACACCTTGCTGGGGCCAAATGCATCCCTGGTGCAGTCCCTCACCTTTGGTGCAATTACACCAGGGATGCATTTGGTCCACAATGAAGATGTTGAGGTGGGCAGGCAAAGTCAAGTCCCCTTTGCCCTGCCCCCGTAACCACCTCTGCGACTGTGGGGCAAAGGCCCAGCGGTTTCTCTCTGCAGGCATCCTGCTAACAACGTTTGCAGGCAGAGACACCGCCTCCCTTCCACAGGCCTGCACTCCAGGTGTCGGAGGGAACCCCAGCCTGCCCTCGGCTCTGCTGTACTCCTCAACCGTAGCATCTCTGTGCTGCTGGGGCACGCTCAGACCCGATGATTCCAGGTGGGACACTGTTACCACCCATGGAGCTGCACCCATTCCCCCCCTTGCCCACTGGCTCTCACACTGACAAAGCAGAGGTGGGAGGTGTATTCAGGGGGGAGCCGCAGACCTGTTCTCCGTGGTATAATGTAATGATAGAACATGCTGTGGTCCCAGCCGACCCTAACAACTGAGTGCTTAGTATCTGGGGTGATTGTCCTGCATCCATTTCCTGCTGGAACCATCCACCAGCTTTGACTGTCTAACATCTTCAGCCCAGCAACATGTAGGGTTGGGCCGTGAGGGTTGCTGGGCTGAAGATGCATCTGTGCGGATGACTCTCCGGGACAGTTATTCTCCCCTCTGGGCTTTCTCAGCAGCAGCCTGCGTGCTCCGTGTCTCTGATCCTTCGGTTGTGAGTGATCCTGGGTAGTGAACATGGTTACCTAGCCGCTCCCTCTGCCTCAGATCGCAGGGTGGGGCTGATGCATTGGGGAGAAGGGAGGCAACCTCCTGCACCAACCCCTCCGCACCCCCCATGGCCAATGCAGAGCTGCAGCTTAAAAGCCAAATTAGCCCCAGCCGTGAGGGTGTGCTGTCCCCGCGGGGAGGGTGAGTCACATTGTAGAGAGGAGGAATTCCACTGCCCCTCACAGACACGCTTTGCTCTCCCTGGTAGAGGTGTAAGGACCCTTGGCTACAGAGTCCCTGTGTTCATGCAGGGGCAGTGGGTCCTCCTGGAGCAGAGACCCAGCCAGGGTTTGCAATATTGGAGCGTAATTCAGAGCACCCAGTGCAATCCAACAGCACAGCAGGGCTTGGCATCCCATTTCCCACCTAATCCCTGGGCCAGGAGGTTCCCAGATATGTTGCCTCTTAGTCCTCAACCCCCAGGAAGTCACCTGATGAAGTTAGCCTGCTCCATATACTGGGCTCCTTGGGACCAGAGTGAAGTCCCTTTTAATCAGGCTTGGGGAAGCCGGCTGGTGAGAAGGGAGATGGGCGTGCTGCCCTCTGGTGGGCAGGGCCAGCCTCAGGTTAGTGGGGCACGCGGGGGGCGGGGGGGGTAAGCATGCGTGCAGCAGGCGAATGGCTCTCCAAGATGAACCCACTCCCTGCGAGATCCTGGCCTGGAGGCGAGGCCTCCGCGTAGCGGCTGTGAAGTGAGCCGAAATCTCCGGAGCTGGCTACGAGCCATTGTTTTCACCAGGCACCGTAATCCATCATTATCTGGGCATATTTCTGATCCTTGCCAAGAGCAAGGTGGCGAGGGGAGCAGGGGGGTGGGGGAGGGCGTGTGCATCACGCTTTCCCTATTCCCATGCCATCCTTTCTGCTGCCTGTGTGTAATTAACAGAGTAATTAAAAACAGGAGGAGTTAATTGGTATTCATTTATGTGGCAGATGTTTTTAATTGAGGTATGAAACAATTTACCTGTTTACATAAACAATAGCGAATGAAGGCTTGTAAACCAGAGATTAAAAAAAAATAAAGAATTAAAATGATTTCCTTTTCTCACCAAACTGGCGTCTCACTGGGAAGCAACAGCCAGGACACTAGCGGCCGCTTCTGAACTGATGGCAGAGAATTAGGGTGTGATTATTATTTATCTGAGTTACAGTCACCTGACTGAGATCAGGGCCCCTGTACAAAGACATAGTGAGATTCCCCCAAAGAGCTCACCATCTAAATAGACAAGACACACAAAGGGTGAGAGGGGAAAGGTCACGCAGCAGGTTATTGGCAGACTGGGAATAGACCCAGATCTCCTGGCTCCCAGTCTAGTGCACTGGCCGCTAGCTCACGCTGTCTCTCCAGTGGCTGTTGGGTTTTTAATGTACATTTATCCCCAGAGGAGTGCGTCATTCTGAAGTGGGTCCAGCTGTTATATTTGGATTGGGTCCTCCTCCTCGGAGGCATTTGGGTTTGTAGTCTGGCCCATCTCTAACACACGTAGTTCCTGAGGGTTATTTGTTGGACGACAATGAGGAAACAAAGAGGACCGGGACCTCTGCAATTGGCAGACTAGAGGAAAGTGAGTCCATGTAGTCCTTGCAAAACTGATTTAATCAGGGCTCCATAGTTAATGTTAAATAAAACTGGCAAAGTGAGATGCAAACTCCTGGCCAAGTGATTCTGGAGTTCTGCCGTCTCATGGTGAAATGACTTGCGTTCCCGAGCGCACCCAGTGGGTGGAGCCCTCCCCCGCTGAGGCATGCTGGGAGGAGGCTGCTTCGCCTGTCTCGCGATGGAAGAAAAGCTCTCGTTTCATCCCCGTTGCCAGATTAGCCCGGTGTGTGTTCATGTGTCAGGCCGCAGGGGGCCCAAGGTCGTGGGGTATAGTTGTGAAAGGAGGTTCCTAATTCTCCAAGGACAGGCCTGGCAGTGTGGGGATCTGCTAGGACCTGCCAGCTCAAGGCCAGCCCACTGTAACGAGAACATTTTGTCAGAGCGATGGCCCATGCTGGGGAGCGCAGGAGACGGGGCTGCTCTTCCTGGCGGGGCAGCTGGGAAGGCTCTGCCTGCAGGAAACTTAGAGCAATAACCCTCGGCCAACAGATTGGGCCTGGTTTCAGGGGGAGGTGGACTGGGCCCCTTCAGTGCTTGCACTCGCCCCTGCGGTGTCTGGGGTGGACGTGGTGCTCCGAGATCTCACCTGGCCCTGGGCAGGTTCTAGACCTGGCTCTGGGCCTTTGCAGGAGGGGCTTTCTGGAAAAGATCAACTTGAGGCCGTTGGCCCCTGGTTTAAAAAAAGAGCTTAAGAAAATGCCAAGTCACTATCCCACCTGCCTCCTTGTGCCTGTGACGGGGAGGCGACCCCAAAGCCCTGTCTGATGAAGAGGGGTATCCGGAGGCAGTGCTGTTGCTGCTGGGAGGAATGGTGCCAGGACTGGGGAGGTCACAGAGAGAGCCAGTGTACCCCAGAAGCCTGGGGGAAGACTTTTCCCCCAGCTGGACTCCTGCACTGATATGGGCAGGGCGATGTTAGCATGGGATTCCCTGCTGGGCTGTGAATTTCATTACTGGTAGTTTGCGGCCTCCGGGAAGCTCAAGATCTTTAGAAAAGCTGGACATGCAGAAGGCCGGATCTATTGCATCCGAGGGTCAGGGCTGCCCGGGGGGGGGGGGGGCAAGTGGGGCAATTTGCCCCGGGACCTCCAGGGGCCCCACAAGAGCTTTTCAGGGCCCCTGGAGTGGAGTTCATCACTCGCTCTGGGGACCCCGGAAAACTACCTGAAGGGGGGTTCCAAAGAGGATGGAGCTCAGCTGTCCTCAGCGGTGGCCGATGACAGAACAAGGAGCAATGGTCTCAAGTTGGGGTGGGGGAGGTCTAGGTTGGATATTAGGAAACACTATTTCACTAGGAGGGTGGTGAAGCACTGGAATGGGTTACCTAGGGATGTGGTGAAATCTCCATCCTTAGAGGTTTTTAAGGCCCGGCTTGACAAAGCCCTGGCTGGGATGATTTAGTTGGGGTTTGTCCTGCTTTAAGCGGGGGATTGGACTAGATACCTCCTGAGGTCCCTTCCAACCCTGAGATTCTCTGATTCTATGATCTGTCTGTGTGTTTCTAATGCAAGGTCCACGCCCGTATAACGTGGGACCATTTAACATGGCGCTTGCCAGAGGTCATGTGCTGGGTGAGCCAGGGGCTCAGCTGGGCTTATGGCCTCACAGCTCTGTGTTTCTTACCACTAGGCAACACGGCCACCAGTTGCTCCTCTGCTGAAAATGGTCAAGAGATTAACCAACAGAAGGGACTCAGCTGACTCCCCCACTGCACTGATCTCACAGGCCTTCTAGGGGGATTGCTGGCGGCAATGTAGTGCCCATCTGGAAGGCACCAGTGAGGACTAGAAACCCCTGAGTTGAGCTCAGCAGGGACTCTAGAGAGCTGTAGGGAAGGGACAAAAGCCCTGCCAGTGAGGACTTCTGAAATCAGACTGGAAAACAGGCCAGTCCTGCCCTGCACCGAGGACCTAGCTGGGTTGTTCCATCTCTGAGGGCTCCACTGAGACAGCGGCACCTATACAGAGGGAGGTGTGAATTTAACCTGATCCAGGCACACCAGTGCAAACGCAGTGAGTTCGGTAGAAGGCTCACAGCAATTCGGCTCCAGTCAGTCAGGACCCAGTGTGACTCAACCAAAAGAAGCCAAATGTCGCCTTTGGCACTGGTGTCACTGGATCGGTTTAAAAGCTGACTCAGGTGGTACCGGTGCCATTTTCTTGTGTGGCCAAGCCAGGAATCAAGGACCCGTCCGTCCCGCCCTTGGGCACAGAGTGACATCTTGTTCCATGTTCTCCTTGCGCCGGGGCACCAAGTGTCTGGCTGGTGAGATGCTGGTGAGACACCTCCACCGCGGGCATCTGGCACCTCCCAGCAGCAGGCCCTAAGATAGTCACAGAGAGCAGGAAGGGGCCTACCTGGAAGGCAGAGTCTCTGCATCGAGGTCAGCCAGACACAGGAAGCTCTAAGCTGCGAAGGGGCAGAACGCCCCAGGTAAGAGGGTCCCTCTGATCTCCCAGGTTACCCCAGTAGCCTCCTTCGGCAGCCTAATCAGGTGCTGCCAAGGCCCATGTCCTGGCTGGTGAGAAGTTGAGTCGTTAAATGTGACAGCCCAAATTGCTCCCTTCCAGGAGGCTGTAATGGCACAAACAGGATTTGCCTGGGCGATGGTAGCAGCAAAGGGCACTTTCCATCACTGTCCTTGGGTCTGGGATCTGAGCGACACTGAACTTAGGAGGGAGCGGGGTAGAGAGGGGAGGTTTGGACACCTGAGCTGTTCCAGAGCCCTTCTGTCATTGCTCCATGTCCGCCTCCCAGCACATCTGGTTCCCGGCTTTCCTGCAGCGTTTGCTATGTCCCCATTTCGAAAACATGGGAGCGTCGAAAGCCAGGTTTCATTTATATGATGCATGGGAGTTTAATTTATTTGATATGATTTTAAAAGGTGTCATTTGTCCTGACACAGGCTTGGAACAAACTGAAAGCAACTGCGCCTGCTCCCCTGCCCCCGCCCGCTGGGCTCCCCAAAATGTGCCGCTTCAGATGAGCTGCACAATGTTGTCATGGCAAAAAAAACCCCAAGGCATCTGCTCAGAGCATGGCTGTGGGATTCCCAGTCCAGCCCCTGTGGAAGCCGCTGGGAGGATCTGGGTATCGCTCTGGGAGGACATGAAGAGAAGGAGACGGTTCTGGAGAATGCACCTGGGGAAGGCTCTGGGCCCAAAGCTGCGGGGACGCTTGGGTTCTGGGTTCTCCTGCTTGCTTCGTTAACGAGCCTTTGTGTCCTCAGCTTGTTAGCCGTTTGCTTTTCTTCTGACCCCAGACTGCATCAGTCTCGTTTATTTCTGCTCCGATCATGAGCTTGGCTGGTCGGGGCCTGCCCCCGCCCAGCACAGAGCAGAGAGGTGGCCTTGCAAACCCTGGGGGGACGGAGCCAGGTCACTCTCGCTCCTGACAGCATGGGCAGAGGGCAGCATGTCACTAAGTGCCTCATTAGTCGGCTGAGGCGGCAGTAATCGGGAAATCCCCCCAGCCACTCCTCACAGAGGCGGTGCTTCTTGGAGGGACACTCGGGAAGGAACTGTTCTGTGGGTCTAGATGGGAACCCACTGGGGGATGCTGTACCCGCCTTAGCATTCCCCAAGTCCTGCCATCCTGAGCCAGGCAGAAATCACCCTGAGTTCACAAGCAGTCCCAGGAGGGGCTGCAGAGAGCGTTGTCTGAGGAAGGATGGCAGGAGCTGGCCCTTCATCATTCTCTATGCTAAATGTGGCTGTCGGTGCCGGAGGGGAATCCTGCTGCGGTCCTGCCCTGGGGCTATAGCCCGGCTCGTTCTCCTTTGCACGTCCAGCAGTTGCTGTAGGACAGGGTCTGCGACTCGTGATTCAGCTGTGCTGGCAGCAGCGGTGGCTCAGGCACCAGTGCAAGCCAAGGTCAGATGTCCCTGCCACTGTCAGGAAATCCTGCAATGGGGACGCTGCCTGAGGCTGTCTGTGCTAGAGCAAACTGCCAAGTTAGTCCCTGTTGCCCCAAGCTTGCGTCCCATGCACCAACATAACCCAGGGCAGTGTTGCTTTTCACCGTTGGCTGGCCAGAGCGGTCACAGGCTAACACCCCCGGGAACGCAGAGTGTCACCTGCTAACGCAGCCACTCGGCAGTGGGGAGGCAGGTCAGCGCTACTCGAGTGCTGCTTCTCCACTGGCCCCTTTCCCAATTCCCTCCCCGTGCCCAGAAAGGACAGACAATGTCCCCCCCCAGTGCACTGCGAAGGAATTCATAGAGCGGCTCAGCTCAGCAGCACCAAGAGCTAGGGGTAGGTCCCCAGAAGTCTTAGCACCACACACGAGTGAGTGCAGCACCCGTGTGACATGACAGCTCCCATGTGATTTCACCACTCCTACTGGGGCTAGGCTGACAAGAGTGTAGATAACTCCAGTGAACCCTGCTGTGAGGACAGGGCCTAGTACGCAGAGAGCCATTATCTATCTATCTATCTATCTATCTCTCTATCTATCTATCTCTCTATCTATCTATCTATCGTAGTGCCTAGGAGAACTCGAAAGGAGAGGGGCACTGTTGGCCTAGTCACTCTACAGACACGCAGTAGGTCAGTTTCAGCCCCCAAGAGTTTGCAGCCTGTGTTACTGATCTGTCTAAGCCCAGGTGCCGCTCACCATGGTATCTAAGCATCACTTTCTCTCAATCACATCAGCATCCTCACCCGTCGTTTTAAAACCCCCGTGATAACGGTAAGCTTGTTTCTGCTGGCAGGACTGAGAGAAGGGAGGTTTCCAAGTTTGTTTGCTTTGGGAGAGGCTCAGATGCCATGGTGCTGACAGACCTTAGACACCTAGCTAAGGGGCACGATCCTGATGTGAAAACCTGCATCCCTTGCTCGGTGATCGCATTTCTTCCTCCTAGTCAACACGGGGAAGAGAGCCAGATTATTGTACAGCAGGGTCAGCAGCTCGTTTACGTGCGGTTCTGTTGTCAGGGAGGCAGGATCAGAGCTGATACGCCTGAGAAGAAGGGCTCTGCCCTGGTTGTTCCCCTGGAGTCATGTCCCAGAGGAGATAAGAAATGTACTAGTAAAACATTTGACTAAGAGTGGAGAGAAGGTTTGGCAAGGTGCCGGTGGAGACCAGATGGCTGAGAGCCCAGCTGCATGCAGATTCTGCCGGTCTCAGGTGTGAGGAGTTGAATCCTAAAGTGATCCCAGGAAACCCTGGCCCCATGGGGCTGGGAGGCGCGAGGGTTTCTCTGGAATGCAGTGATTTTCCATTTCAGCGGGTACTGAAATGCTCTCACTGTGCCCTGTGCTAGGATTGTTAGACTCTCCTGAGGGCTCTTGGGCTCTGAAATCCCCAGTTCAAGGAGATCGTCTGGTTTGTTTTCTGCTCATTGCCAGAGCTTCGTAGGGATCCAGGTTGGGTGTTAGCACCGCTCGGATCCCCTGCGTTAGGCCAGAAAGAGCCGCTGCTGATGATGAGTTTCACTTTGCCTTGAACTCCTCTGCTGCCTGGGCTGTCACTGCACGAGGAGGATGGTGACAGAGTGACCCCCCTACACGTTCTCCAGAGACACCTCTGAGTCACATGTTTTTTCCTTTTTACCCCCCTCTGGCACGGGAGGCACTAGTGACCCCCTTCCCCCACCATGGAGGGCAGGTTACATTGGCCTCCATCGCCCACTCAAGGAAGCTGCTCCCCAGGGGCCATTCTTTGGCAGGATGAGCCCCTCACTCCATCGCCCCCCGGGGGCAGGCTGGGCTCTGCTGGGGCAGGACAAGGGGGACGGACACTTTGTTAAAGAGAAGATTGTGCTAAAATACCCAAGACTGTGGCCACGGGTTAGCATGTGGTTCATACTGGCCTGTGTGAATGAAAGCAGCCCATGTTCTAAGTGCGTTCTGGCCTAGGGATCGAGCCAGGGTTAAAAGTGGGGTCTCTAACATGCTTACGATACTTTATTTCTGCCCATGGAGACAAGACAAATCCACCTTCCAGCCTGGTTTGCAGTTACAGTTGGAGCGTAGACTTGGATGGGTGCTCCCCCACCAGCATCTATTTGAAAGATTTATTAGGGGATGGGAGGAAAATGTAGGAGCTGGGCCACACTCTGTCATTCAAATATAACATGTAGTATAGAACTTAGGACTGATGTCTGGGAGCCAGGAGGCCTGGGTTCCAGGCCCAGCGCTGGGGGAGTTTTGTCTCATGGCTACAGCAGGAGATGGAGAACCAGGACTCCTGGGTTCAATTCTTGTCACTCACTCAGTCTGAAACCTTGGGCAAGTCATTCCACTTTTCTGTGCGTCGGTTTTACCACCTATGAAATGGGGCTAATGATATTTCCCGCAGAGGGGCTGGTGAGACTCAGTTTGTAAAGCGCTGTGCTCCCTAGGCAGGGAAGAGTATAAATTAGGATTTGGAGTCCGTTTTTAGGCAGGGGCTGCAGTTTGGTTTGGTTTTCCTAGCACACTAACAGGCATCCCTCAGACCAGTGACCCTCCGGGCTCAATTCAGAGGTGGTGTCTTACATTAGATCCCTTGACACTAGCTTAGAGCCTGTTGCACTAACTTACACCCTCCCTTGAGCTACTCACGCACTCATGACTGGGCTCTAGGGGCGGCTGAGTGGGTCTAACCGAAGAAGGGAGAATGGCTCCATCCCTGCTTGAGTTTCCTCTTTCTTGCACTTTCTTTGGACTGCTTAGTGTACAAGTGACACTAATAGTAAAACCTGTGGCCTCAGGTCGCACTCCTGCCCCCTCCCCCCAGTCTGGCTCTTGATGGGTAGAATGCAATGGTTACTCCAGCATGGCTCAGTTACTGGCTTCCCGTGGCCCACATCGTCTGCAGAGCTCTGCCCGGCTTTGCATTTGTGGCATTTTTCCCCGTCTGGGCAGATCTGTGTCTGTTTTGGCCCTCGCATCGGAAGGTGTAAATCAGGAGTCACTGTGGCGTAAGAGAGAGCAGAATCAGAGACATGGTTTCCCATGGTTGAAGCTCTCGCTTCTGCCGTGAGGTGGGGCTGCCGGGGCCCTGCGCGGCACTAACAATTCAAGCCCATTTCTGGGAAAACGGGCTGATTCAGACCTGCCCAGCCTCACGCATGGCCCAAGCCTCTGGCTCCCGGGAGGTTTCTCAGAGCAGCTGGCAATGTGGCAGTCCCTTGGTGCAGCCACAGCTGGGACCATGGTGTGGAGGGCAGGCTGCAGAGCCGCCAGCCTGTCATTCCCCAAGCCTCTGCCCACCTGGGTGTGGAGGCTGTGGGGAGGGAGGGACATTAATTTCCTGCTTTAAAAAAAATAAAATAAAACCAGTCGGTGTCAATTTCCCCCCAAAATGGGTGAGAAAGTGGCTTGAGGGGTGCAGCCAACGAGCAGATCTCAGGCTCCCGGCTCCCCATTGTGTGTGTGTGTGTGTGTGTGAACCGTCTCCCCCTCGATCCTTTCACGTGTGACTGCTCTGCAGTTCATCCCCACTTTGCCGCTGGCGCTGAGTGCTTCCCTAACACAGTCCAGATGGAGCGGCTCCGTCCCTCGCGATCTTATCGGGGAGTTGTTCTTGGCCCCGGTGGCACCAGCAGCTGAGACGCAGGAATGCTTTCCTTCACTTAGGAGGCAGCCCGGCTTCGGGAGACGTCGCCTCCAGCATCTGGATTTCATTTGCAGCCATTTGGAGAGCATGAAAGATGCTGTTATTTTAATTCCCTTTTAACTCTTTCCTCACTCGGGAAGTGCTGCCGGGGCCAGAGGGGAGGCTCGCAGGAAGACTGGGCTTTCTGAATGTTGT
Organism: Gopherus evgoodei; assembly: GCF_007399415.2. Lineage (NCBI taxonomy): Eukaryota > Metazoa > Chordata > Testudines > Testudinidae > Gopherus > Gopherus evgoodei. The sequence continues at coordinate 39,868,567 of NC_044333.1, read as the reverse complement.
CCCTTGTTCCAGTCTGAATAACGAAGAGCGCGTTCCGTGCTGGCTCCCTGCTCTTCTCCCATCCCTTCCCAGTTCCTGCCCTGGAGCCCATCAAAGGGAGACAGCCCTAAACCCAGAGCTGCTTTGCTTGTTCCCATTCCACTCCGGGCCTTTGGATCGCTGATAAGCAAAGAGTCTGCCTGACCCTGCTCTCTGCCCGGAGGAGCAGAAACATGGCACGGTTGCTTCCAAGGACTCCTGGGGAACCCAGGGAGGTGGCCAGCCTGGGGCTCAGCCCATGGTGCTGGTTCTGAGGGATGACATATATCATCATCAGACTTAGTGCTTACATAGGGCTCTCTTATGCCCATTTCACAAATGGGGAAACTGAGGTTCAGAGAGGTGAAGTGACTTGCTATGCGGGAAGCCTGTGGCCAAGGTGGGGAGAGAGCCCAGCTCTCCTGATTCCCAGCATTCCTCTCCATTCTGTCCTTGCATGGGATGAGGACGAGGAGCAGCAGCTCTTTGGATGTCACTGAGTTACCCTGCAGGGACTGGAACGTGGCACATGGAATGTGCTCCTGGCCGACTGCTCTGCGTGCATGGGCTGAGCCGGGAATTTGGGAGTGCGTTTTATTATCCAATCCCCACACTGGAGCTGAGAGGAATAAGGATACCCCAGCAAAGAGATAGCAAATACAGGTGCCCACCCATCGCAGAGCCGTCATGCATCCAGTGCCTCCTGGCTCCATGGGGCGCTGGCCTGCAGGAGACTAGTCCCATTTCCAGAGGTGGCCTCTGGCTCTCCTGGCAGGTGGGTGCATCGGAGCATTAACCTCTTCAGCTCTGGGGCAGGGGTAACGCCTTGTGTGGCCCACTCCTCTGGCTCAGGGGGTTGCTGTCACCAAGAGTGAGGCTGAACACAGGTCAGGACCCGGCGAGTGTAGGGTGCGGGAGCCCCCATTCCTGCTAAGGGCCTGCTGAAGGCACACACAGCTCCTTCACTCCCACTCCCTACCAGGCCTGACCCTCCCCCGCCCCCCCCATCTGTGCCAAAGCCCCTGCTGGCACGGAGGGGCTACTTTGCTACTGCTTCGAGGTGGCTGCCGACCGCCACTTACCACCCTGGCAGGGGGCAATGCCATGGAGAGCAGTTTCTCCTTTCCCCGCCCTCCTCAGAGCCCTACCCCTGGGTGCTCCCTCTGTGTCCAGGGGAAGGAAAGGTTCACGCTGCAGAGCTGGGAGGCATTAGCCTGGGGTCCAAGGCCAGCAGAGGCCAACATGGCAGTCACCCCAGCTGGACATAGGAAGCCGCGATCCACCATTGCCAGGCACTTTGAGTGGTTACTTATGCTGCTAGTGCAAAAAAGTGTGCAAAATGCTGCCACTGTGATTCAGGAGCGAGTCACCCCCACTTTGCTCAGGTAAATAACTCACCAGGTGCAGGGCAGGGGAGAATCAGGCCCCACAAGCTCTGTCAGCAGTTAGAGAGAGACAGAGACCAAATAAGAACTAGCCTCTTTTCCCAACAGATTTTAACCTGGGCAGAGCATACTAAGAGATCGGGGGGATGTGATCTGGGAGTCTGTGGCACAAACTGGGGTCAGTAGCCCATACTGGCCGCTTCCAGCCCTGCAGAGGGGTCTGGGCCCTGTGGGGCTAAGCGGCGCCAGGCCGAATGCCAGGGTGTGCGTGAAGAAAAAAGACAATCTGAGTTTTATTAGACAGTAGCTTCTGTGGTGCTGCCACAATTATTGTTGTAAAACTGGAGGCCTTTGAGGGAGCTGGTATGTTGCTTCTAGCCCCAGCAGGATCCAGGCAGAGCCCCGTTCATGGAGGGTTAAATGCACTGGTGGAACAAATCGAGGGCTTTAGGTCACAATGGGGTGTGTGGGGAGATATCTGGGTTCGACATCTGATTCCCATCAGGAGGTGAAGTGGGGGAGGGTCCGATTGGACCAACGAAGGAGAGAATACTAATCCTTTTATTTTTATATTATTACTTATTCATCTGGGTTGCACAGAGCTAATGAAAACCAGATGTAGGAAAACAGACTCAACCCCAAACGGCTGGGACAAATTATCCAAAAGAAAAATAAATTCCAGCAGAGTTTGAGTCATGTCAGAGAATCATTGCCACATTTATAACCGCTGTTGGGAGGTGGGGTTGAGAGCATTCAGAAGGGCCTGGACTCCTCCACACAGCGCCCCCCCCCCCCCCGCACGTCTCCCTCTGTATTTTAGTTCATGAAATCTTTCGTGCTGCCAGTGAAGAAACTCAGCCATACCTGGTAACCGGATGCTGGGCCAAAACCGGGGAAAACTTGCTGGAAAAAGGATCTGGATTGGATACTAAAATGGGTCAGAATGGGCATGCGTGGATGAGGTCCTTAAACCACCATAAAAGGGGCAATGATAAATTTTCAAAAACAAATGTCAATTGGGATTCTCAGGGGACTTGTGTGCCCATATCCCATTGCTTAGAGTGCCAGACTCCCATAGGCTCCATCCCAGCCTTTCTTCCTGATATTACAGCTAACACCTTTGGTTAGTAAAACCACAGGGCATCTAAAAAAACAATACACCCTTTGCTCACTTTTTGTATTTCTCAGTTTAGAGGCTAAAAATATCTAAATCTAGTCAGTTTCTCTACCATTATACTTTCTGGTCAGTTTCATTTTCTAGGTCTCCTGCAACCTTTGGGTTGCAAACACATCAAGGAAATGTTTAGTGCTTTAAAAAAACAAACAAAACACCTTTGTTTCCACTCCAGTTTATTTAGTTTCATGAAAACTTTCCTCTTGGCAGTAAATTGTGGGAAAGCTTGTTTGTACCTAAGCCACAGATTGGTGGTTCCTCCGCTTTAAATGTCAGGGTTTGGGCACATGTATTAGAAATAAGGATACAGCAGAGGAATAAGAGAATGTAGGCAGGAATGCGTAGGATCCTCAACCAAAAGCAGGGCTGGAAACAACTAGTGTAGCCACTCCCAGGAAGGACAGGGCAGGTATTTCAAGAGGCAGGTGCACTCAGCTGTCGGAGGATTGGCAGGTGTGTCACATTATCCCCTCGCACTCTATTCTGGGTGTCCAGTACAGCACCATTTTTCTGGAGGTCTTCTAGAGGGACCTCTGGGAGAAGGGTGGAGTTTCCAGTGGATTTGGGACACACAGACGGGATGGGACGGCTGCCTGGCATCCTCTCCCAGCTAACGGGGCTAACCAGGATGCTGATTAAGTGGAGTTTCATTAACTGAGGTTGTGTCCTATCCCAGTGCCCAGCTGTCCTGCAGGAGAAGAACAGGGGTGCAATATGGCTGAAATGCCATGGTGGTTATTATAATCCAGTCAGCCATATAGGAGAATTTTCTCTGGACTCCCCCCGGGTTGAACTTGACTAGGTTTAGTTCAGACTGAATGGAAATGCCAAAGGCCATGCCTGCTACCTCAGGAGTGCTCCTGTCTGTGGCAAGCAGAACAGCCTCTAGCTCTGGTGGGTGCAGATGGGCTGGGGTGAACCGAAGGCTCTGGAAGGGCTCACGTGCCCACCTGCAATCAGTGGGGAAGCTCAGAGGGCCTAGCTTAGAGCAAACTGGGCAACCAGACAGACGTGGGGGCAGCTCAGACAGAAGCAAAAGCAAAGACGTTTGTGGCCTGAGTGTGGTCTGCTGTAGTACCAGATATTCTGTGTTGGCAGAGACTGTCGTCATGGGTTCCGAAGGTGGCTTAATGTACCCAGGCGCCATCCTTGCAATTCGCTGCACCACCTGGGGTGGCTCACAACAAGGTGACTTAGTACCCACATACGGGCCAGGACTTTCACCGATATCCACTGCGGGTGGCCACATTGTAGGGTGCCCAGTCTAGGAGACGTAGCTACCACAACATCCAGCGTCACAGGCCACTTTTGAGTATGTTGGGTTGGTCCTAATGTGTTGGTCCATAATGTGTAACAGTTCCGGGTTCTATCAGCAACCTGTTTGCAAAAGCCAGCGGCTCCGCTGGAAAAGCCGACGCTCCGGCAGAGGGACACAGCCCCTGCAGCACTTTTATTTTTAAGTGCAAATCTGGAATTCTTTGGAGCTTGATCTCGAAGGCTTTGGAAATGAACAAACAATTTGTTCCCCTCACAGCTCAGTAGGTTCTGGAGGAATTCCTAGATTCCAAGGCCAGAAGGAACCACTGTGCCCATCTAGTCTTGAGAACATGTGTGTCAAGAAAGGGGGAAGAGGGCGTGATGGCCGTCCGCCATGCATACAGTTATACACGTGCGCTGACTCTTGCCGACACTCATCCCCTGGAACGGTACACGTGCACACACTAACACACGCACATGTGGGCCGTGCAGTTACCCACCATACAATCCAATTGACTTCAGAGGGGTGGCACTGGGGCGATGCCAGGCGCTAGCCGGACTGAATTTGGCTGCTTGTGCTAACCAGTGTGTGTGGCTGTCCCTGCCTCTGCTTCTGGCTGGCACAAGGACTCTGTCACCCTGACAGGCTCCCACGCTGGGGAGAGGCTTGCCCAGCGATTCACGACAAATGATGAGTGCTTGAGTAGAAGCCAAGCAGAGCAGGGCGATCTGCTTAGGGCGGCAGGCAGTTAGGATGTGTGTAGGCGTGCTCACACGCAGATGGACTGACACTCACAGAGTATGTGCACATTTGCACACTCACGCTGATGCACACTTAGGAACAGATTCCGTTACCCTTTTCCCCACTCATCTTACTCCAGTGTGAGCAAGAGACTCATCACCTGGCCCATGTCTGTACCCATGTACAAGCATGCTAACATACCACCTGCATTCACAGCTCCACCCCCCCCCAAACCCGCACAGATGCCCCTGCCCGCCTGCATTACAAACGCGACGTCTCCTTTAAACCTCCCAAGTCTCTGCAGATGACAGTTCCCTGGACGTGCCGGGACTTCTGTTGGTTCCCATCTGCCGCGGGAGGCTCTCAGCTGCTGTTTGGCTCTGTGCTGTCACTCAGGCCGGTATTTATAAATAAAGCAGGAAACGCGTGGAGCTCAGTTTTCCATGCCAGGCCCAGTTCCCAGGGCCCGACATGTGCAGGAATGCTGCCATTGGGCAGAAGGAGGTGCAGTCCTTCACGTGATCCTTCTCACCCCTCCACACTTCCAAAAGCAGCGTGGCCAGGGGTTGGGTTGCAACTACCCAATTTGGTTCCTACCAGAGCCCCCTGTCCCAGGGCCTGAAGCACAGAATCAGGGCCCTTCTGACCCAGAATCTTACTGACACTGGTTGATTTCCACACTTAGGGAAGGTCAGTCTTTTTGGCTGCATCCCTCATTTAGGCTGCTCTCTGCCTTAACTTACGCTCCCCAGCCCACAGCACCAACTCTCTCCATAGCGTGGCAGGGCTCAGCAAAGGGACTGTGTGAAAATGACCCTTGTTTACTCCCAGCCTTGCTCCCCCGTGCATCGGCTGATGCACCGCTGCTCTGTGTCCTGACCGACGCACGTTCCCAGCGCCGTCAGCCAGCGGGACGGAGCCCGAGCAGCTGCGGAGGAGCGGTAGGGATCCCAGAGCCTGGGAGGGAGAAGAGAGACAGAGCTGAGAGATGGCTGCTCTCTGTCTCTGTCGCCAGAGACTCTGCGCTGAGCCTTGGAAACGCTCACTCGGAGCCAGGTTTCAAACCCATGCCCCCCACTGGTGCGTGTGAGGAATCCTGTCCTAGTCGGTGGGATGATTCCAGAGGGAGCCCTGGATGACCTGTGGAATGCCCATCACCACAGCATCGGGGCACAGGGCAAAGATTAGATGCAACCCAGCAATAGGTCACCTTGTCAACAGCAGGCAGCACAAACCCAGCCTCCTTATGTTTCCCAAGCCCACCAGAAATAGCTCATTGATCATTCACGGCCCAAGGGATAATCCACCCGACGCCATGTTGGGAGATCAGTAAGGCTGGCTGGATTGCTGCCGAAGCCCCTGTTGAGGGAGTAGTGTAAGCAGCTGAGTAGGACGCGGGAGCTCCCGAGGGCTAATTCTGCCTCGGACGCCAATTCCCACCCTCTGCCCACAGCGTGCTTGGGCCCAGCCCTGCGCCTCAGTCCCCCTTGTGCTCCCCCTGGGACATGGAGATAATGATGCTCTGAATTTTACCCAGGGCACAGGGGGCCAACAGCCCCCGGGATTAGCCCATCATTCACTAAACTCCAGCCGTTCGGAGCGAGGAAGCAAAGTGCCGTGGACATCTCGCCCTACCTGCACCACAAACATGCTCATCTGAGCAGGTACCAAACGGGCCAATGCTAGGGTTGCTGGGGCTAGGAACCAGCCATTTGGAGCCACTGGAGATGAAAGTCCAAGCTGTGAATCCGAATCCCTTTTCCATGGCCTGGGACTGAAGGTGGCCTGACCGACGTTCTTCAAGCTTCTCAGGCCAGATGCGCTGCTGGGGTCAATCAGCAGAACGCTGCACCCATCGACACCAGCTGAGGGCCTGGCCCTTTCTCCTTTGCCTTTGGAGGAAATCTGGCAATGTTCAGGCCAAACCAAGTGGGGTGGGGCAAAGCTGCTGATTGCCACCCTAGCAATGAAGAGGGCACTGCCACTCCAGAACAACTCCCTTCCCGAAGCGGCTCTAGGTGAGGGCCATTACTGGAGTGTTACTCACCTGATGTTTCCCTGCATCTGTTCCCCCATCATCTCTGCCTGTCACCTGCAAATCTGCCTGCTGCTCAGACATCCATTACCCTCCTCCTGGGGCCAATGTCTCTGGAGCAGTGGGGCCTGAACGACCCCCCCCTTCCCTTGGGACCAAAGGCTGCCTTTCAATCTCACCAGATTTGCCACAGAAGCTGGAGCCTTCCCTCGCGATCATGTGAGCCCATTGTGCCCCATGGCACCCTGGCTCCAGAAGTGAGCCAGGCAGTCAGCTCCTTTCACCTGCGGTGCAGTCAGCCGTGGCAGCCTCAGTAGCTCATTGACTCAAGCAAGCAGCCCACGGGGATCGTCACCCTGAGCTTCTGTTGGCTTTAACGGAGGTGCGGCTCGGCTCGGGGTGCACCAAGTGTGATTGAGCATCGCAGGCTGAGACGCAGGGCTCCTGGCACACCGGAAATGTGTCCTTTTGCATCCCCAAGCCCCTGGGTACAACAATAACTTTGAATTTCTATGAGCTCTAGCAGGGGAGACAGCAGGATTCCATGCAGGGAGAAAGAGAGAGGCCACTGAAACTCTGAATGAAAAATTCCATGCCTCTTCGGTGAGTGACCCCAAAACAAGCGCGAAAACCCTCACGTCCTTTCGTTTCCTGGCTCCGAATGCCCTGTCTGCATAAACCCACTGGTTTCCATCTCCTTGGGGGCATTAGAACAGCAGCTGGACGTCAGCTGATCAGCGAGGGGTAACTGATTTTGCAGCCATATCACCATTAAAGGGGGTTGACTTTTAAAGGTGGAGGTGAAACACACTGGAAAGTTATCTCCCAGCTCCTGCACAGCACATCAGTTCTGGTATTTCCCCGGCACCATGTGCTCTGCCCTGGCTAAAGATGGGTCATAATTTCCCCCATAAGCCCCTTCCTTGCAGAGGCTTGTTTTTCACGGGCAGCCACAGCAATGCCCGGCCTGGGCTCCAGTCGGTTTCATTTGCAACCCTGCATACAACTGCTGCACTAGGTCATTGCTTGTTTCCATCGAACGCGTCCCTCTGGAGTGCAGTTTGCTGAGCTGGCCTTTAATCGATGGCACTGGAGGCTATTTTTTGAAGGTGGTGGGGGGAGAAGGGTCTTTCCATTGCTTTGCAATCACAGCCCAAGGGAAGAGTCCCTGGAGTTGATTGATTGTTTCTTCCTTGCTGGCTGTGTGTGCTAATATTTAACTGCCTCACGGCAGCCCCGGCATTGCCCTCTGCTCTTGGTGTTCAGATGCCCAGCTTTGGAATTGCAGCAGCCCATGGTGAGGCACCTGCCACACACAGGTATTCGGGGACTGTCATTGCAGATACGCCGGGAGGCAGGGCTGCGACGTGATTTCCAGATAAGCCCCGTGCCAGGAGTTAAGACCTGGTGAATAGTATTCAAACAACGTATTTTTTTATCAATTTTAAAAATGGCCTTTTGTCAAAAATGGAAATGTTTGTAAAAAATTGTCTTTTACGTTTATTTCTGTCTTTTTTTCCAGCAAAACCCCAAACTACAGTTGGGGGTGGGGGGAGGAATAGGGGGTAGGTTTGTTCTTTTCCATGCCTTTTTCCATGGCAAAAGACAGAGAAAGGGGGAAATAAACAAGAGCAAACCCCAGAACCTTTTCAAATCCCGACGTCTGATTTTGTGAACGTTGCTGAAATAGCCGAAAACGCGTTCCTGTTCCACCCCCCCAGAATGCTAGCGAGTTTGAAGCTTTCCGTTGGGGGGGTGACAGTTCTGCTGTTGTGCTGCCGGCCCGCTGGGGCTGCCTGTGCATGTTCCATGTCACAGCTCGTCCTGTGGGCCAGGCACAGAGCAGTGGGGTGATCCGGAGAGCAAATCCCAGCTTTGGGAGCAGCCCCAGGCCTGGGTATCGATCCCATGGACTCGGTGCCTGCCCATGAACCAGGCATGTGGTAAATGGGGGCTAGAGGGCAGGACCTTCCATGAAATCTTGATGCTGAACCTGAATTCAGTTTTTCAAACATATGCGTAAATGACACAGGCAGCTCCGCTGCCTCCCTGGAGATACTGGGACTTGGCTTCTTTTTTCTTTTTTCTTTTTTCTTTTTTCTTTCTTTTCAGCCACCCCGTGCCCACCCATGACCCGTTGTTCCCCCGCAGCACATTACAGGGCCTTGATGCATTGGGACAAGGGAGAGGATCAGGGGCTCTAGCTGTGTCAATGAGGAAGTTCTGCAGGCAGGGACCATGTTTGTGTTTGGTCTTTGTACAGCACCTGGCACAATGGGTCCTGGACCATGACTGGGGCTCCTAGGCTGTACCATAATATACCTAATAATGCCCAGCGCCTGGCACCTTGTGGTCCTGGGCCATGACTGGGGCTCAGGCAGTACCATAATACACCTAATAACATACAGCCCCTGGCACCATGGGGTCCTGGGCCATGACTGGGTTCCCTAGCACTACCGTAATACACCTAATAAATAATACTACACTTTTTAGGAAGGTTGGCCTCGTGGTTAAGGCACCAGTCTGGGACTTGGGGACCTGGGTTCAATTCCTGGCTCTGCCCCAGACACCCTGGCAAATCATTTAATCTTGCTGTGCCTCAGTTTCCCCTCTGTGACATAGGGAGAGTGACCCTTCCCTGCCTCACCAGGGGCTATGAAGCTACATCTGTAAAGGCTGCTGAGAGTGCCACTGCAAAGCCTGCAGGCGTGGCCAGTGTCCCACTTCCCTCTCCTTGGCCTCCGCTGGAGTTGCCTCCCAAAGCCCGTGTTTCTTGGCCTGTGGACGGCGAAGGGGAGGCCGGCCCAAGACCGAGGCTCCAGCGCTGGCTCCTTTCCAAAGCTCTCTCCATAACATGTAGCCCTGTGTCTGGGGGGAGCTTTCAGCAGACGCAGAAACTGACCCTGCCTGAGCATGGAGGGGGAGCTGCAGGGAGGAGGTTTGAAGCGGGGGTGGAGGGAGAGACGAGGGACCTATAACAGACAAGGCATCCACTGTCTGGGAAACGAATTACACCTCCTGCAATAGTGTACAGCTGTTTGCATTTTCAAAGTTACTTCAGCAAACTTGTGGGCTAGCGTGAGGGGAGCAGGCTTGGTGTGAATGGCTGGCTCAGCCTTTCACGCGCTCTTGGGGCTGGCTGGTCTCTCGCAATCCCACTGGTGGGGATTTAATAAAACTGATTAGGAATAAGTCATTAATAGCGGTCTTATCACTCGGGTGCTGGAAGAGAAAGGCGGAGCAGGCATGACCGTGAACTTTAAAGGGACTTTGGGGCTCTGGGAGGAGAGATCTTCAGCGATTTAACTGGAGAAGAATTTCCCTGAAAAAGCAATTGGTGTATGTGTGCGTCCATTGCTGGGCTCTTGTCAGAGTTCCCACGCGAAAATGCTCAACAGCATTTGTGTGCACGTGTTTTCCCATCTCTGCTGGGGCTGCTGTTACAACGCTGTTTGCATAACTGCATGTTTAACGGTACCGCAACCCCAGTTAGACAGGCTGGGATTCCACAGCCCTTGGGCCTGCAGGCACCTCATTCACTTGGGCGATGGCTGCAACTGCCAGCATAGATCAGGTTGCTGTGAAAAGAACTGGTAGATGTGCCCGGGCACTTACCCAGCCTGCATATGGGCAGGTTTTGAGAAGCTGGCCTTTAAAGAATGAGACATTGTTTCCTGGGACTTAAGGCAAAACTTGGTATCAGTTTCACAGCCCTGTTTGATAGGTAGGAGGATTGAATCAGAGGTCACAGTCTGTGAGCTCCAGGCTGCTACGCCTGCCTGGGAAAGGGGGCAGAGCTTGCTTCTTCCCCTGGGCGGGGCTAGAGCTGCTGGATGGAGTGTGGCATGGGGCCCATGGCTTCCCAAGCCCTCCCCACTCCTGTTGGGGAGGCTTGTGCTGGTGGCTCGCTGAGTGCCAGGGCCATCCCTGCGATGCACAGGAGAGGGCAGAGGCCCTTTTCTGCTCTCTGCACAGCCACACCCAGTGACTTGCCCCAGCTGGCGTCTTTGTCTGAGCTGGGGCTAGAACTCAGGATCTATCAGCCCTGCAGGCCACATCATCTTGTGACGGTGAGACACATCTCCTGGGTGCCTGGCAAGTGGCTGATATTCTGGCTCAGTGGCACTGGCGTACCAAGTGAGTGGCCGGGCGTGGCAGTGCGGGGCTGTTTCTCATTGCCATGGCAGCAGCGGCCTGCCGTCTGTGCACACAAGGCATGCATCGCATGCCCCAGGCTGGCTGTGCCCGTGGGGCGAACCTGTCCGGCTTGTGAATGTGCCCGCAGGGCACCTCTGTAGAACAAGAGGGTGTCCTCTGTGCAGCGTGGTCTCCCCCGCACTGTACGTGCAAGGCTGTGCTGCACGGAGGCGGCCATTTTGCATGCAGGTGTAGAACCACGTGCCTGACTAAAAATGGCATGGCCCGCCACAGCCCGGCAATCACAGCCTCCCTGCTGCTATAGGCCTGGCACCATCTCAGTCTGTGCCCATGTAACCCACTCACCGCCTGGCTGTCGTGTTCTGGCCCATCTGGTGGCACCGAGACCGCTCAGAGAGAGAGAAAATGAGTCTGCTCTACAGCCTTAGCTAGCAGCCACTTGGCTTTTAGCTCCTGCAGTAGAGGCTCATGCACTAAACTCCAGAGGTCCCAGGTTCAATCCCGCCCACCGCCGACCTGGGTCTGTTGGTGTTACACCAGCCTATGGCTGCGGGGGCTGGCATTTGGCAAGGGCTGGTTGATGCAGGCAGGGGCACAGCTTACCTCTTCTGCACAGAGGTCGGGAGGGACAGCGAGGCTAATTGGTGCTGTGGGAACAGCCTCCCTGGGGGCTGCCCTTCCCTCGGGGGGCTGCTAAGTGCTTTCCTGCACCTCGGAGGAAGTGAGGAGCTTGGCACGAGCACACCCTGATCGTGTGCCCGCTCCCCACTACAGAGACCTGCCTGCTCTGTGCACCAAACAGCTGCCGTTTGCCATGCTGGACGCCCCCTTCCCACCTCTGCTTGAGTGAAATCCTTGGGAGTGTCAGTTTCCTGCAGAACCTGGGAAGCTCATCTATAAAACCTTGTTCTCTTCCCGTTTAAGCCCAGCCCCGGCTTTGGTCACTGCGCAGGCCCCGAGAACATCTTGCTCTGATTAAGACCAGGCTTTATTTAGCCTGGACAATGTATTCGTGCAGGGTTCAATTAATCTTACAACAGTTGCAGTGGATTAAGAATGCACATTAGATTAGTTTATCCGTGGTGCCTGCATGCGAATAAGCCCCCGAGTTCTCCTGATCCTATAAAGGCAGTGACACCTCTAGGAGACGCTTGTCAGCCTCTAGCGAGGGGGATGCTTTCCTTCTTTGGTTCTCACCAGGGCTCCAGCTGGGCCCCCAGACACAAGTTACTTTGACAGACCACTGCAGCTGCCGCCACACTTGTGCCAGGCCATCAAACTCTAGTGCATCCTCTCTAACGGCGGAGAGAGAGAGAAATGGCCGTGGCAGCAGCTGATCTGAGTAGCAGGTTCTCTCACTTAAGCTTGTTTAGCGGCTGTCCTGTTTACTTGCTTCGTCTCTTCCCTGCCCCCCTTCCCCAGTCCCAGCCAGGTCCCCATGCCACTCCAAAGTCTCCTCTGAACTGAGCCGTGGCTGAATCCCAGGGAAACCGCAGCCCTGTCGAGATGCTGAGAAAGAGCTCGAGGGATGCGGTGTGCAGGGCCAAGCAGTCCTGCTCTGGCCACGTAGGGTAATACATTGCTTTAGCCCACTGCCCTCCGCAGGGATTGTCGTGAGGCTCACTCCTTGGGGCTGCAGCTGGGGAATAGGGCCACCTGCTCGGATGCCCCCTTCTGTCTCACGCTCCAGGATTTGCAGTGCTCCCCTTTATGCGTCGGGATGATCCCTCCTCCTGGCTTAGGGGGCTCCCTTTTCACAGCTGGGTCACTGTGTCTTTTCCAGGGTATCAGAGTCTCACTGGACGATCTGTCCCAGGCAATCTTCCCTTCTACCGCAGGTTGGGGAATGCGACACACTCTGCTCTGGGATTCAGCTCAGGGACCCAGGGCCGGCGCTTCCATTTAGGCGACCTAGGCGGTTGCCTAGGGTGCCAGGATTTGGGAGGGCGGCAGACTGCTCCGGTGGATCTCCCGCAGGCCTGCCTGTGTTGGGTCCGCTGGTCCCGCGGCTCTGGTGGACCTGCCGCAGGCGTGCCTGCGGAGGGTCCACTGGTCCCGCGGCTCTGGTGAAGCATCCACAGGCACGCCTGCGGCAGGTCCACCGGAGCCGCAGGACTAGCGGACCGTCTGCAGGAACACCTGCGGCAGGTCCACCAGAGCCATGGGACCAGCGGACTGTCCGCAGGAACGCCTGCAGCAGGTCCACCAGAGCCGTGGGACCGGAGGACCGTCCGCAGGAAGGCTTGCAGGAGGTCCACCGGAGCCGCGGGACCAGCGGACCATCCGCAGGAACACCTGCGGAAGGTCCACCGGAGCCGCAGGACTAGCGGACCGTCCGCAGGAACGCCTGCGGCAGGTCCACCGGAGCCGCGGGACCAGCGGACCATCCGCAGGAACGCCTGTGGCAGGTCCACCGGAGCCGCGGGACCAGCAGACTGTCCGCAGGAACACCTGCGGGAGGTCCACCGGAGCCACGGGACCGGCAAGCCGGCCCTGCGCCTAGGGCGCCAAAAACCCTGGCGCCGCTCCTGCAGGGACCCTACAATCAGCAGCCAGGGTCTGCTTCATCCTGAATCTCACTGCTGTTTCCCTGGACTGCTTCCAACTCTGTCTTTATCAGGCTCCCTTCTCCACCATGCTGCCTGTACACCCCTCCTTGAGGGCCCGGAGCCCAGGGCTTCTGCTCTCCCCCTGGGCTTCTCCTTCTTTCCTCTGGAAGCCGCTTCCTGGCTTTATAGCAGCCCCCCTTGCTCCTGTCCAGCTGGGCTCCAACCCTCCCTCCCTTCTTCTCCCTCAGGTGTTGCCTGTTAGGTTAATCATTAACCAGACACGCCAAACCCACAAAAAAAACCAGAAATTGGGCTTGGTTTTGGCTTAACTGGCTTGTGAGTTAGTTTTTGGCGTGTAGCTTGTTTGTTCCCTTTTTTGATCAGCTCCCAGCAAGCAGGGGCAAGGTGGGGAGAGAGTCGGGGTGCACAGCGGGCCCAGTCCCAGTCGGCGGGCCAAGAGGATCTAGTCACATAGAGTGTTGGGGTTCTTAGGAACTGGCTTGTTCTGGCCTTGTTTTGAAATGGGATTAGCTTGATGTTTGGCTTATTGTGAAAGTCGGGGGGCTTATTTACCGGGTGAACGTTGGCAACTGTGTCATTAACCCTTTCTGGGTTGCTGTGGGGGGGTGTGGGTGAACAGCCCATCATAAGGATATTCCCTGGTAACAGCTGACAGGGATCCTGGGGACAAGGAATTCTGTAATCACTCCCCAACTACAGGTTATCTCTGACCTTCGGACACAACTAGTTTTAGGCAGCTGGATGGGGAATTTGTCAAATGCACCTGATCCCTGACCCCCACTACGCTTCTCAGCATTAGATACTTAGAACAGGGACGGTTCACTTTGGGCTGGTCAACTTTCAACTTGTTTTTTAATTGTCTGTCACAACATGAGTGTAACATCAAACAAAACAAAACGCAAAACGCAAAGTGATTTTAAAACTAGCCACGGCAGTGCTCTGTTTTGTTAAAAACCACTGCTGTGCTGCTCAGCATTAGAGACGTCAAATGAGCCAGTGCTTTGAGCCGCTTGTTTTTTGTTTCTGTGATGAAATTTCATGAAAATTGACAAAGTTTCAATTTCCAGGCCCTGGCATTTTCTGGAGATGGAAACCCCTGGTGCTGGAAAACTTTCCACCAGCTCTGTCTTTGTGGCTTTGTTGGACAAGCGAGAGGTGGGAGGGGCGGGGAATTTTATTCCCAATGACCCAGAGAAGAGTTTAATCACAGGGAAGTTGTCGGGCTTCAGGCAGTGTGGCCGGTTCTCACAGTGTTATTGTGACGATTGTGAGTTATGTTGTTTTCTTAAAGCCCCAGCTAGTCTCATCCTGGGATGACGTCACAATCTCGGCTCTTATTAAAAAAAGGTAAATTTCCCCTCTCCTGGTTTTGGAGAAAAGCTGGAAAACATGTCCTGAGTGACCCCTAAAGGCTCAGAAACCACAAGGCAAAGAAAGGGAACCTCATATTTATGAAGTCTTTTAAATCCCCTGATGTTTTGGGGCCTGACTGGGGATTTTTGAGTGCTTGGGGTCAATGACACATGAACGGATGCTCTCAAGGCACCCGTGGAACTGCCCTGGTTGCTGCGTGTATGTGAGCTGCTGCCTGCAGCAGCACGGCAACTAAAGCCCAATTTACTATCTGTGAATAATCACAGCCTGACAGTGTGATTCCTGGAACTCCACACATAATTCCTGGGAAATGGCGAGGCATTCCAGCCGGCGACCCGGGGAGAATTCCTTCCCAACTGGCAGGTAACCAGCAGGGAGATTGCTCTGATGGTGTGTGCCATGGCGGAGATGGGTTCTCAGGGATGAGTGCCAAGATGACAGCATGCTGTGTGCATGCGTGACACGTATCTCGATCTGTCAGGTGCATGTGTACAGGCCATATTGTGTGTGCTAATAGAGGTGAGTGTGTGTCTGTGAAGATGTGTGTGGACTGTGCATTTGTAGGTATGCGGGAAGACATGCGCATGGTACAGGATTTCCGGGGTGCGTAGATGGCTATGTGATCCAGTGTTGTGTGGCTGGATGAACATGTATATCCTACAGTGCTGTGCCTATGAGAGGGAGGTGCTCTGTACAATATGTTGGTGTGCAGAGGGCTGGCTGGGTGAGAAAGTGCGGCCTTGTGATTTAAGCCACAGTTGCAGGGACTCAGGAGCTCTGGGTTCAGTACCCAGGTCTACCCCAGAGCCCCGGGGTGCCTGGGGCACGTCCCCTCAAGTTGAACGCTCCGCCGGAGTTAGGCACAAGCCGCAGTTTGGGGATCGCTGCAATGCACAAAACTCCTGCCGAAACCCTGGAGGCACCAAAACTCGTTGGGTGTCAGTGGCTCTGCCTCAGGGCACGCGCGCTGGGGCCGTCCGGACGCCCATCTCCCCACAGAGCAGGGGAAGAGCAGCATTCGGTGGCCTAGCCCACCTGATCCGCTAAATGTGCGCAGAGGCTGCCTCGCGGCTCGGCCCCCATCGGCGAGCTCGCACAAGGCAGCCAGGGGAGGAGGCCTTGGAATGTTTAGCCCAGTGCTTCTTAGGGTTCTCAGCTGGAAGGTGGGAGAGTTGCTGGTTCAAATCCCCCCTCCACCTAACAGGGAGAAAGGATTTGAATGGGCCATGAGCACCCTGACCCCAGGGTATAGGATAGTCTGATGTCGGGCCCCAGTCCCTCCCCTTGAAGCTGTTATGCTGAAGCTAAATACCGAATGAGCCCCTGGATCGGGGCTGGCTCCTGCGTCCCCACATCCTGGTAAGTGTGCCAACCACCAGGCAGCGGAGTCATGCTCGTGCTGGTGTGCTCTGCTCGCTTGCCCACTCTCTTGTACAAATGACTCTTTGCAGGGCAGGACACACAAGCCCAAGCATGCCTGTGTCTCCTGGCGGTTAGAGCATTCGCCCAGGACGGGGCAGACCAGGAGCCAGTCTCCCTGCTCCCTGGAGTCTTTCGTTATTTATCCCCAGCGAACAGCTTCAAACAGGAGTGACGGAGGGAGCTCCGCAGCAGAACTTCCCAATGGTTAGAGCACATGCTGAGCCACGGCAAATCCCATCTCCTCCTTTGGGGGTGGGGGCACTTGAGCCGGGGCGGGGGAAGGGGGTCTCCCACTTCCCAGATCAGTACCCTTGTCACTGAGCTAAAAGTTATGAGCGAGATCCGTCCTCGGCACTAGACACCTCCCTGCAGCCTGGACCTCGGTGCCTGCCTCTGAGCGTGGTGGGGCTGTGCACCAACCCCGGCTGGCATCTTCCCTTGGCTAGTGTAGGTGGCTTCCCGCCTAGTGCGCTGGCTTTTGTGAATCCTATCCCCAGGGTCCCGTCTTTCCACAGTCTTCTGAACTCTCTGCCCTTCGTCTCTCTGCGGGGAAAATGACATGTCCCTCTGCCACACCCGGTTGCTGTGAGGCTGAGCTCATGGATGGCCAGGGGCTCAGGTACAAGAAAGCTGAGCCCCCAAGACTCAGGGCATAGCTAGGACATGGCCCTCCATGACTCTGTGTAGGACCCGGTGATAATGTGTCTGCCCAGGAGCCCGAGGGTTCACTGCTCATTGGTGAAATTGCACTTTCCGTCTGGGGCAGGGAGGGCACTGGTCAGGTCTGACCCTTGTTGACCTCTCCTCCCGCCCTGCATCCACTGGGTCCCCGCTGCAGTAAACAGGAAGGGGACCTGAGAGCCGTCCTCCTTGCCACTTCAGTGATCTGAGTCTCGCCCTGCTCAGGAAGGAGGGCTGGGGTGACCTAGGCAGAGTTAGGAACAAACATGCTCCCATCCCAGCCCCGAAACGTCAGCTTTTGGGGTTGTGGGAACTTGTAAAGCTCCTCTTCCTGCCATAGTCTTGAGCCAAGGAATATTGGCCGTTTCACAGCCCAGAACGTTTGTGAAGTTCTCAGTGTTTTGGGACAAATGCACTGTTGCTGGAAGAAATGTTCCCAGTTTGGTGTTTTGGAAACGTGGAGGTTCCCCTGGACAAACGGGTCGGTTCTCACCATGGGAGAAGGGTCTTCGGGTGGAGGGGATCCTGAAATGGGCACATGAGTGGGGGCCTGTTTCAGTTCAAGGTGATGCCTTTCCAGTGGCATAGCCGTGTGCATTACGGGGCATGGGGCCATGTGCTCCTCTTGCTGATGTGAATCAGGAATAACTGTCCATGTGAGAGGAGAAACACGTGTGTTTCGATTGGCTGCAATGCAAAGAGGTCTGCATGGCTGCCACCTCCCATGAGGGCCTGACCCACAGGCCATTGCAGACCAAGGCAAGATGCCCACTGGCTCCAGTAGGCGTTAGGTCCGCATCTGGGAGAGGGAAGGATCAGCAGCCTGGGTTTAGCCAGTGCTGCCTCTCTGGCCATGTGGCCCGGCGACCCCGATCCACTGCACTCACCTGTGTCTCGCTCTGTGCGTCTCTGCCCCCTGCAGGTAGTGCAGAGAAGAAGAAGGCAGCCACAATGCCGGACTCGCCGGCTGACGTGAAGACTCAGTCCAGATCGACGCCCCCCAACATGCCTCCTCCGCCACCAGCCGTCACACAGGGAGCCACGCGGCACCCCTCCTTCACGCCAAACACCAGTGAGTAGCCAGGGCAGCCAGGGCTGGGGTGAGGCGAGGGGCTGGGACGCAGTGAGCAGACTCGGGGCCAGATCCTGTCACCTGGAAAGGGGACTCCCCGAGAGGGCTCTGTGCATATGGGCCCTGTTACAGCTGCTCCTGGGCAGGACGCAATGGGGAGGGGAAGGGAAGGGTAGGGAGCATCTTCTCCCCGTCCCTGCCCCAACATTCTCCTGCAGAAGCCAGCCATGCGTCCCTGGCTTGTGCCCGCGTGGCACCATGCAGGGCTCAGCTGGGGCTGCCGTGCGCATTGCCCCCCTTAAAGGGGCAGGCTGGGCAGGTGGGGCCTGGCCGGCCCCGCAGCCAATGCTCTTGATGAGCACACGCCCGTAGGCAGGCCTAACACCTCTCCTCCATCAGTGCCCTTGCTGGGACACACCCCTCTGCGTTAGCCTCGTGCTGTGGAGAGAGAGTAACTGCTCTCGTCCTCGGCCGGACCTTTGTTCCTTATTTATTTGCATCTCTAAAAAGGACACAAAGCACCTGCCCTGCTCAGCACCATCCTGCTCAAAGTGCTCCCAGCAGTTAGGGAAATATGGTTATCCTCTTGTCACAGAGGGGGAAACTGAGGCACGAAGAGGGGGT
The DNA here is from genome assembly GCF_007399415.2 of Gopherus evgoodei. Taxonomy (NCBI): domain Eukaryota; kingdom Metazoa; phylum Chordata; order Testudines; family Testudinidae; genus Gopherus; species Gopherus evgoodei. The sequence goes on along the minus strand of NC_044333.1, from coordinate 39,850,055 downwards.
AGGTGATTTGTCCACAGTCACCCACTAAGCCAATGTCCTGACTGCCAGCGCCCACCCCTCGCCTCCCACTCTAACGACGAGACAAGACTCTCTCCAATACAGAAACAGCTGGAATCGGTTGGGAAATTACGAATATTTTCCGAGAAAAACTGAGGAAGAAACAAAACATTTGGGGAGGGGTTTTTGTTGTAATTTTTCAGGGGGAGGGGGAGGAATCAGTTTTTCAACCAAAAAGCAAAAAAGCAACAAGCGCTCCGGTGTTCTCACTTCTGCTGCTGAAAAAGCTGAAAATTTCCTGAGACACAAAAATTTTCCACCAAATATTTTGTTAGAAAAAAAGGCCAAATTATTGTTAGCAGCAAAAAAATTATGAATGCAAAATGTCGAGCAGCTGTAGGAAGAATCGGAGGTGGGAAAGGAGAGAGGGAGGGCAGCAAACCCCAAGCTGGAAAGCCACGAACAGAGGGGAACTCCCCTCTGGTGCAAAGTCACTGCGGCACTGGGCTGGACTTAGCAGTGCCAGAATCCGGTCTGGAATGAGCTGTTAACCCGCTGCTCCCCATCAAATCATTGTGGTGGGATCTGGGGTTACCAGTTGCAGGCTCCGGGCACTGGTGTGTTCTCTGCTTTCTCTGGGGGGATAAGGGGACCCAGGCCAGTTTAATTTCTCTCCTATCACCAGGCACGGAGTGGCTGGTTCCTTGATAGGTTGTCTTGGATCTCATCCACCTCCTTTCTCCCAAGACTTGCAGCCTCTTTCATCCCTTTTCAAACGAACAAAGCTGTCACACAGCTCGGCGCTGGGGGTGCCAGGAGCGCATGCCGCGGGGGGCACTCCCTCGCATGCCAGCGGGCCCTGTTGCATGGTTAAGCTGCACTCTCGGAAGGTTGGGGACAGTCTCCTCCCAGGAGGGGGATGGAAAGCTAGAGGTCAGGCCAGCGTGGCAGGCGAGTGACCTGGAGAAAACCTGCCCCCTAGAGCACATAGCCACAGACTGGCACGATTGGGGCAGCCTGTGTGGAGCCGGTCCCATGGGAAAGGATGGAACAGGAGCAGTTGTCCTGCCAGTGATGGGGGCCGTCAAGATCTGTTCCAGGTGGACATCGCAGTCCAGTTTGGGATCAACCTGTGACCATCACTGAGAATGTTACATGGTACAAACAACGGGCCCAGCTCTGAATGGTGCTGTGCCCTTGCAGCTCCCATTGGCTTTAGTGGGAACTGCTGGCTCCTCTCGGAGGTGCAAACCCTGTCTGAGTGTTCGTGGCGGACTCCTCCTTCCACCACTATCCTGAGAAGAAAGAAGAACCTGAACAGGATTCCTGCTTGCAAGGAGTTCTGGGAACAGGCTGGGGAGCTGGGCCTGGGATGGATTTAACCCTGTGCTCCCCAATGGCCTGTCATCTATCTACCGATCCCCATACACATCTCCTACTAGCTAGCTACTTCTTCCAGGACCCTTATCAATGTAGTATCTGAGCACTGGATCTGTCTGTATCTCCAGGCAGGCGGTAATGATATGTGTTGGAACCTTCATGAGCCACAGTGTAACACATTGGTGTGTGATGTGTGGGTGGCACTGCACCATAGTGTGTCATGGGAGACGGTGCATAGAGCACTGGACTGCGAGTCAGGAGACCTGGGGGCTGTTCTCGGCTTTGCCACTGGTCTACTGGGCAACCTTAGGCAAGTCACTTTCGCCCTCTGTGACTCAGTTTCCCCATAATGATACTGACCCTCTTGGTAAAGCCCTTTGAAATCTGCTGGTGCAAAGGGCTATAGAAGAGCTAGGGAGTATTATAGCTAGGGCCCTACCAAATTCAATGTCCATTTTGGTCAATTTCACAGTCATTTTTTAAATCATAAATTTCACGATTTCGGCTATCTAAATCTGAAATTTCACGGTGTTGTAATTGTAGGCTCCTGACCCAAAAAGGAGATGTGGGGGGGGGGGTCGCAAAGTTATTTCAGGGGGGCTGCAGTACTGCCATCCTTACTTCTGCACTGCTGCTGGTGGGGAGCCCCCTTCAGAGCTGGGTGCCCAGTCAACAGCCACCTCTCTCCGGCTGCCAAGCTCTGAAGGCATTGAAGTATGTGTGGTAATACCGTAACCCTCCTAAAATAACCTTGTGACCCCCCTGTAACTCCCTTTTGGGTCAGGGCCCCCAGTTTGAGAAACGCTGGTCTCCCCTGTGAAATCTGTGCAGTGCAGAGTAAAAGCACATAAAAGACCAATTTTCTTAGGGGGAGTGGGGACCAGATTTCATGGTCCAGGATGCGTTTTTCCTGGCCGTGAATTTGGTAGGGCCCCAATTATTGCCGAGCCGTAGTTGGAGTGCTCCAGGTCTCTCCTGTGCCATAGACGGATGATGTTAACGTAGAAAGCGCATAAGCTGGTTGCACACAGACCCACGTTCTGTCACATCCCCGACAGAGGGCAGGTGTCAGAGTACACAGACAGCGACTGATGTGCCAGGGAATTGCTCCAGGAATGCTCCAGAGCTAACCCACGAAGCTGGGAGGGCTCTGGTGCTCAACAAGGGCTTTGTGCAGTGTCTCTGCAACACACCTGAGTCCACCCCAGCCCCGCTATCCGCCTTCCCCGCTTCCATTCACAGGTGCCACAGGATCAGTCATCTCGCGTGACTAGTCCTGGCAGCCCTGCCCTGCCCCTTGTCAGCAGAGGTTCTCCACTGAGTTCGGAGCACTTGCTGCAGCCACCCTCCTCTGTGTAGTAAGCGGGGAAGGCTGGGGATTGGTGTGCACTGGCTGCAGGCTGTGTCTGGCAGTGCCCTGGGACACACTGCAGGAGCCAGTCACATAAGCATGGAACAGCCTGCTTCGGGCTGCTCCAGAGACACAGACGGAGGAGACGCAGCAGGAGGTGCCTGCAGACACAGAGGAGCCCTTTGCAAACAGATCGGTTTGGCTTTACTGGACTGGAGGCCACTTTCTCTAATCCCCTCAGATGGCGGGAACAGGAGGGGACGTTAGGGGCTGGGGCTGGGCCTTGATCACTTTGGAAATGTAAAATTACTGGGCCATATTCATTCACCCTCACTAACCGAGGGAGGAGCACGTGGCATCTCCTTGCTGTGCTCGCAAGGCGGTGGCAGGAGCATCCCCCGGGATTCTGCTAGGGGAGGAAGCTTTCAGTCCGTGGGGAAATCCTCCAGCAGCCAGTCCGGTTGGATTCCCCTGGCCAGCACCACCTACTTTGGGGGCTTGCACCGTGCAGCAGTGGAGCCCCCAGTGGAGGGAGAGGAAATTGCAGGCACCTTGCCATACTTTATTTGCCCCTTTGTGCAAAGGGGGGGGTGAGGTGGACCCAGGGCCAGCTCCAGCTTTTCTGCCACCCCAAGCGGCGAAGAGAGAAAAAAAAAAGCCGTGATCAGTGGCACTTCAGCAGCTGCTTTACCGCGCTGCTGCATCCTTCAGCGGCATTTCGGCGGCCGGTCCTTCCCTCCGAGAGGGACTGAGGGACCCGCCGCCGAATTGCCACCGAAGACCCGGACATGCCGCCCCTCTCCAATGGGCCGCCCCAAGCTCCTGCTTCCTGCGCTGGTGCCTGGAGCCAGCCCTGGCTGGACCAACTGGTGCTGGGGAAAGAGACGAGCTTTGGAGCTGCCCAGAGCTGTTCTTCCAGTCCAGAGCAGCTCCCTCACTGCCAACAACCGTTCTACAAAGCACAGCCCATGGCCCACGAGTAACTGTACTAATGTGAGTGTGTGTGTAGCCTCGGCACTGGCACAGCTATTACTCTGTGAAATCGCTGGCCTGAATCTGCCCCCCCCAAGCAGGCAGCCTTGCCTCATGACCAAACAGAACAGTGTCTTGCTGATAAATTCTAAGAGCAAAAAAACCCCAAAACAAACCCACCAACGCCTTTGACGACTGCTTAGCCTTCGAACGGCAAAGCTGCTCCTTCTGCTTCGCTGACAGGAATCCAGGCAAGGCCCAATCTCTTTACGGTGTGTTTGGAAGAGGGTTGGTTGGTTTGGTTTTTAACCCTGAGCTGCATTCCAAGGCAGTACAAGTGTTGGGTTTGGAACCAGATGTTCTCTAATTAGAAATCGGATTCTGATCATCTGTGATCTGATGAGTTTTGCTTTTAATCTGAGCTCTGCAGCAGATGTGGTGTCTCTTAATTCGTATTTGGGCTTGTGTGTGCGTCTGTGTGGAGCGGGGTGTCCCCCTCCTCCAACACACTGGGTGTTTCCTAGCCACGCTGCGACTGAGGATGATGCTCTCTATGGATTGACCGTGCATGAAGGTTACAAAAAGGCAAACGAATTTTAAGTTGTCCTTTTTGCACTTAGTCCTAGGGAATATTAGCAAACCGCCTGATTCAGGTCTGCATTGAGACTTACCCTGTAAATCGGGGACTTTATTAAGCAGAAAACATAATGGTTACCACTCTCCAGGGCTCTGTACAGCATGGGGGAGGAAGACGTGGGACAGGGCAGAAGCTGAGGAGGTTAGTGAGAGTGTCGGACTCAAAGAGCCAGCCGGGGGGTGTGCCAGACGCTAGAGGGCCATGTTGGATTCAGAGGTCAGGATTTATCCCCCGAATTGCCTGCTTTGGGACAGTGGCAATTCTGCCCCATCCAAGGAACTTTATCTAATGGCTAGTGCAGGATTCTGTTCCCAGTCTCTATGTGACTGGGGCCAGTTGCTTCCCCTCTCTGTGCCTCAGTTTCCCCAAGGCAGGGTTGTGATAACTGCCTTGCGTGGGAGTGGCAAGGCTTCCTTTATGGATCCCTGCAAAGTGCTGGAGATCCCCGGACTATCAATGCCATTTAGGAAGCATGGCCAGGCCTTTTCAAGGTAGGGACCCACCGTCCATTCCAAGGAGAAGTCCATTAAGTCTCTCACCTCTGGATTTTCACCATGCGGCTCCAGTTCAAGCAGCTGGGGGCTGAAGCAGCCCAGCCCCCACCCAGTGCTGTGGAAAGCTGCCCCCTCTGGTCTCTCATGCTAGCGTGTGTTTTATTTTGCTTGCAGATCAAGAAGCTGGGCCTCCAACGTTTCTGCCTCGCGGCCGTTTTCATGGTTGCTTGAAATGGTCGATGGTCTGTCTTTGTAAGTAAAATGAAACATACACTCTAATGAGAGACCCAGAGCCCACCTCAGCTCTCCCTCCCCCCGAGAGCAACCCCGTGTCCTTAATGCTGCAGTGAGTACGAGGGACATCCTGCCCCGTGCTTGGTGCCTGGGAGGCAGAACCAGGACAGTTCTGCTACGTGGCAAGCAGGAGCTGGATGGGATATGCCGCCCCATGGGAGGCTGGGGGCACTGGGGGTGAAGCGGGGCACTGCTTTTACCTGGATATTGCCTCCTCCCCAAAACACAGAGGCACAGGGCGATCAAGGGAGCGCCCAAGTCCAGAGCCGGCTCTGTGGGCTGTGCACTCAGCCCCGGGGCGTGGGGAGCCGGTCACAGCCACAGGCAACAAGCCCTTTCATTGAGTGGTGCACAGCAATCCGCATACGTATGCTGCAACCCCTGTGGGGAAGGATGGGGAGCTGGCAAACACACTCTTCTGTGGGACCAGTGCTGAGATCTGCACTCTGGCAGCTTATCCTGGTGTCACAGGTGTCTGCGTCCATTGCGGTCAGTTAGCCCCAGCCGAGCAGGAGCAGTGAATTCACCACCAGGGCTTTGGGTGTAAGCACACGAGGGCTTGCGGGGCGGGTGCTTTCAAGGAGGCTGCCACCATTGATTTTTCACCTTCTCAGTTCGAACGGGACTTTTTCCTAACCCACTTGCTCCCCCGTTAGCAGAGCTGGCTACAAGGGTGCAGGCTGCGTCCACAAACCTTCCGTCGGGGCCATGTGCAGAGTTTAACTTAGTAACACACCTGTCACTGGAATAAAAGCAGTTGTGGCCAGGGGGTTATTTTCGGCATCTCTTTAGCAAGCGGCTGATATTGCTTCGTAGTAGAGCGAGAGGGCGACTGAGAAAACACCAGAGTCAGGGCTGCTGGTTTCCAAGAAGCATAACCACAGCGGGGCAGGTTAGTAGTGAACGCAGGAAGGGGGGGTTGAAAGCCACAGGGCTATTCAGCAGCTGTATCTTCTCAGGGTGAATTGTGGGGCCCTTTGGGGTTTGTCTTCCCAGCAGAGCTATGTTCAGGGGGACTTGGAGCCCCAATTTCCTGGATGTGATTGCACGTGGGGCGGGGCGGGGGACATGCACTGGGTTATGGAGCCTGTGAACAGGAATCCCTCTGCTTTTCCGAGTGACTCTCTGTTTCCTGGGTGGCGCTTCTAGCTGCTGCGGTTCCTGCTCCTGCTCCAGGGAGATGTGGGGACCAGGCAGAGGCGCGGGGACTGGCAAAAAGCCTGTAACTGACCGGGCTATCCAGGGAGCAGATTCCCCCCAGCATGTAATTACCCAGCAATTGTGTTGATTCAGTTGTTTCAAGCTGCGCTGGACAATGGGCAGAAGTGCCCAGGGCTTGGCACAATCTTGCCCTGGCTGATGCAGGGTGAGGTAGGTGGGACCTAGCAGCACAATCCCCTCTACTTTCTATGGACAGGAGAGGGCGATTGCTCAGCAGCGACTGGCATGAAGGCATCTTTCCTAGGGGTTGATCTCTGCAGCACGCTAGGAAATGCACAGCCTGTAAGTGCTGAGAATCCACTGCTGCGGGTTCAAACGATGCAGGCACAGCTTTAATGCAGCCGATTCTTCTGCAGGGTTAGAAAGCAGATGTCAGGGCCTGGCCCTTCCTTTCATTCAGTGATTGCAGATAGCCGCATATACGGCTGAGGTTAGTCAGGGCTGGATTTTCCAAAGAACTCTGCGCTCATCCTGCCCCCGGGGCTGCTGAACACCTTGGAAGATGGCTCCTAGGGCTTGGCCCTGCATGAGCAGCCCTTGGAAGTGCTTGGCACATGCAGGAACGAGCCCCTAGACAGCACCATCCGCAAACATCCCAGCCAGTCGAGCAGCCTCAGGCCCTCGCTCCGCTTGTCAGGTGGCATTTGCCGAGGCTGATGCAAAGTGCTCCCCATCCCAGTGGTGACAGCCCGGGCTGGAGCCCTTGCTGGCTGTCCTACTGATTCTCCATGGGGCTGGGGAGGCAAGTTGTACCTAACGGTCCGTGCTCTGCTCCAGCAGAGGCCACGTGCTGATACACAGAGCCCCCTGTGCAGCGAGGGGCAGGATTTCCAGACGGGCTCTCGCATTCTAACTGGGCTGGTGTTAAATGACTGGCTGAGCCAGGTCTCTCACGGAGCAGGGCGGGTTATTGATTTATCGGGCCTGATGAGCACACGGCCACTGCGCGGCACGTTCATTTACCCAGGGGACAGTGGCTGATCACCCTGCTGCTTGGCTGTCGATTGGCGTTCACGTTCCCTTCTGTTTGCAGCACGTCTTTGTGAGGCAACCAGACTCACCATGTAGCCACCAAACGCTGACATGTCTTCCCTGCCCCCTGGTGCTGACACCTCCATGCCCCATGCTGCCTGCCCTCCCCGCGCTGACACCACTTCCCACCTCCCTTCCCTGCATGCGGACGTGATGCTAATGTACAGGACCTGCGCATGGCATCCTCTCTGCAGGGAGCTGCGACTCAGCGGATGCTAACCATCCGCACACTGTGGGGCCAATGAGAACTCAGCCTCCTGCTCCAAAAAGCCCACTTTGCTAAAGGAAAATCCCCATTAGCTTCTGGCTGTATAGCGCCTATGGCACATAGTAGAGCCGTTCTGATTCTCTCCAGTGGGGGGCAGCGCTACTTGCTAGAAGCCCATTACAGTGTTCTGCCAGAGGCCAGCTGCTGGTCTTGGAAGCCAGTGCCTTCTCCAGCGACCGTCTCTCTGTCTCTCTCATTGCAGTAATGAATGGAAGCAGCCACTCCCCTACCGCTATCAATGGAGCTCCCTCTACCCCCAACGGGTTCAGCAACGGGCCTGCCACCTCCTCCACTGCCTCCCTGTCCACCCATCAGCTCCCTCCCGCGTGTGGCGCCCGGCAGCTCAGCAAACTCAAGCGCTTCCTGACCACCCTGCAGCAGTTTGGGAACGACATCTCTCCGGAGATTGGGGAGCGGGTGCGCACGCTGGTGCTGGGGCTTGTGGTACGTTCCGTGGGGCGTGTTTGTCCGGCGTGCCTCAGCGGAGGGACGGACGTAGCTTTTCCCTCCCAGAGCTGTGGGGCCAGCTCCGCAGGGATTTTTACTTGCGTTCGTGAATTTGCTCTGGGGAAAAAAATTGCCAATTTTCTAGTGTGTAGGGGAGGGGGAATAATTCTCCCGCTCTCTCCCCCCAGCAAAACTGGGAATTTCTCCTGCATTTGTCACCAGGTGCAAATTGCCCATTGTGGCCTCAAGCCCTGCAATGAAATGCAGAGGTGAAGAGGGAATTGTCCAGATGAAGTGCTCTTCCCCACCCCGCCCCAGCCCCGCCACGTGTGACTAGTAGCCCAGGGCCTGTGGCAGTAGCCATGTGATTTCTAGACCCCCATGGAAATGAGGGGCCCTGCCCCAGGCTGGTGGGAGGGAGAAGCGGGATCAGTGCGGTGAATGGCTGGCCGTGTGAACGGGCTGGGGAAGATGGCTGCTGTTCTCTGCTGGTGCCTCATCTCTGAGCCTGACCCTCTCTCTGCCTCGCAGAACTCCACGCTGACCATCGAAGAGTTCCACTCCAAGCTCCAGGAGGCAACTAACTTCCCACTGCGCCCCTTCGTCATCCCCTTCCTGAAGGTAGGTCCCTCGTGCCGCCCAGTCCTGCCTAGCCCAGGGCCGTGGCCCCCGCAACCCCTGATGACACCCCAGGGCCAGGGGGGAGCTCTGCTGCATCAGGCACCCTTTGACTTGGGAGATGGTTGCTGTGGGTGGCTCGCATAGCAGACACCTGGGCTATGGGAAGAATTTATCTGCCCTGTCAAGGAACATGCAAATATCTGAGTCAGATGGGGACAGATCCCATGGAGCTGGGGAGCTCTGGGGTGGAGCCCAGGAGAGTTTGGAGGGAGGGGGGATCGTGCTGGGTTGGTTGTCTGCATGTTGTAATTTTAGTTTCAAAGCCAGAAAGCCAGGAACCCCTTCCCCGCGTTCCTTGGGCTCACCCCCTCCGCGCACATGCACAGGAACATGCTCTCAAGGACTCGGTCCCTTCTCACCATTGGGGTGGCACATTCCCTGCTCTGCTGCCCCCAGCTTTGGACCGGTGAACTCAGCAGGCCCTTGTCCCTGCACTAGCCGAGGTGCTCGTGTTTGGCTTCCCAGTGCTGCAGAGGGGGGCGTCTTGACTTCCATGGGACGTTTCAAACCAAGGGGAAGCCCCGTCTCTGCCCAGTAAGCTTTGTGGGGCGCTGTAAGCCTGGGGCCCGAGCACCACAGAGCGCTCTCCAGCCACGGGCTTCCAGGCCCCTTTTCTTCGGGTTCTTTTCCCAACTAACACAAATTCAGCACATCAGTCGTGTCCGTTCCCTGGTTCGGGATCTCCTGCAGGGGCCTATCTACTCCCAGTCTGCCCCGAGAGTCAGGGTGAGCCCCTGCTCCCAGTCTGCCCCGAGAGTCAGGGTGAGCCCCTGCTCCCGTGTCTTTTCCCTGGCCACATGCTGAGTGTCACATGCAAACTGGGTTCTTTCCCCTGCAGAGCTACCACTCTGCCCAGAAACTGAGCTCCTGCTATCCCCGGACCCCCGGCCTCATCCCAGCCTCAGCGTGAGGCAGCAGATCAGTCCCAGGTGGAGAGCTAAGCCCCCCCAAGGCAGCCACGTTGGGACAGAAACCCATCTCTGCCCCCTGTTTATTTAAAACAGAAAGTGAACACTGGGGCGGGGCGGGGTACACACTGTTACTAGTTCCCAGGGGTAAGCAGCCTGGGATGCAAAGGGATGACAGATGCACTGATGCCATTCTCAAGTGCATTTCAAAGGGCCTCAGATCCAGCTCTCCATTCCGGTCCAGGCTGGTGGTGCCCAGGTGAATGGAAGCAGCAGGGAACATGCTCACTCATTGCAGGCACCCGCAGCTTCGCAGGCAGCACCCAGCTGCTGGCATGGAGGTTAGTGCCAGGGGTCCACTCCTCTGGAATATGTCGCCACTGAGGTTTGACTCCCTCCTCTTCATTTGCAAATGCCTGTGATGCTGGGTTAGCACGGCTCACGCTGGGGGCACCTGGCTTCCACTCTGAGGCTGGGCTTGCTGGGGAATGTGGGCAGCCTCTGGGAGCAGGTTCCTGGCTGGGCTCTGGGTCTGAGCATGACCCTCTCATTGTCAGTCAATGCACCAGCTCGGTGTTGGGAGGGGGTGCTGGCAAGGCCAGTGCAAGGAAGTTTTGCGCCCTAGGCAAAACTTCCACCTTGTGCCCCCCCCCCAGCCCTGTGGCAGCTCCCCGCCTCCTCTCCACCCTGAGGTGCTCCTACCCCCCTTGGCAGCTCCCCCGCTGCCCAGAGGCTCCCCCCCCGGGAGCCATGCAGCACCTCCCCACCCCAGCTCACCTCTGCTTCGCATCCTCATTGAGCACGCAGCCATGCTCTAATTCTCCTCCCAGGCTGGCGGCACCAAACAGCTGATTGGGAGGCAGGAGAAGTGGAGCAGTGACCACGCGCTCGGGGAGGAACCGCTGTAAACAAAAATTGGGGGCACCGCTTTTTGGCGCCCCCAAATCTTGGCGCCATAGGCAACCGCCTAGTTTGCCTTAAGGTTAGCACTGGCCCTGGGTGCTAGACCCAGGGCGTTGTACGCTCAGGTTGGCCGAGGGGTGGCGTCAGAACTCTGGACCCATGTGAAAACTTTGCCCAGCGAGAACCTGTGGTGCCAGTTTCGTGGGCTCAGCAGCTGGCTCAGCCCTGTCTGGGCGGGTGCCTGGCATTGCCAGTTCTCGAGGTGAACGCAAAAGAGGACCAACCAACCCTCCAGGGACCCCGCACTGCCTGCTCAGTGATGCCCCTGCTGGTGCCTCCCGCTAGCTCTGCGTGGATGGAGTTCAGGCTGTGGCCATGCCATGGAAGTGAGGATGTTTTCCAGACCTTTAGCTCTCACCTCCTACGGGAGCTAGCGGGGAACCGTCCTTGCTGCACGGCTGCTCTTCCATGACACCAGGGAGAGACAGAGCAGGATCATCCAGGGGCCCGATGGGGACAAGGGCGGGGGCCTGGCTCCATGTACCCTCCCCCTCTCAGATTACCAGGCCTTGGCTCCCACTTTGGTGTAACTCTTGGCCCCGACATTAACGCTAGGGAACCCTTAAAGCCCTCTTGCTTTGCACCATAGTGCATTAGTGCCCTGCCCGTTGGGGCCGTGTCAGGGCCCCCCTCACTTAGCCGACCTCGCCCCACAGACAGTCATACTGCAGCTCCTGGGAGCCGGCGGCATCCCCAGGTGAGGAAGGAGGCCCTGGATGGACGGGGAGCTCCCTGAGCTTTAAATCAGCTGTTGCCGACCCCTCTCTCTTTCCCGGGCTCTCGCTCTCCGTTCTCAGCAGTTCTCAGCAGTTCCAGCTCCGCAGCTGAGTCTGTTGATTTGGGAAAGTGGGGGCGGGGGAGGGCCGGTAACCTGTGCTGCCCCCTCCCTAGCCCCCAGGACGTCCCGCAGCTTTTCAGTACAGGTGCACTCCCGCTCTCGCCCATGTGCAGAGCTGTGTGCAGCACAAAGCGGGGCTGGGCCCAGCTGCTCACCATGTGCAATTCATTAAAAATCTCCCTTTTCTATTTGCCTTTTAATTCCGCCCTGAGCCTGCTCTGTCGGGATTCTCAGCGCCCTGGCATGTCTGTCAACCCAGATCGGTACAGCCAATGCACCGGGGCTGGCTTCAGCTGCCCTTGTTTATCAGAGAAATCGGGGGGGGGAGTCCCCCTCCTTGCATCGTTATTATCTCCCCCGTCCCGGCCCCAAGGTTCTATCCCGATGGCTCTGAACTAGCCGCAGGAATCTGGCCAGAGCAGCCTCCAGCCTTGGAGCCTGAGTATTCCACTCCCATGAAACAGCAAAGGGTTTAAACGTTTCCGAGTGCTCTGGGGTGATTCAGCGCCGGCCCCACACGCAGCCGCATCGGGCAGGGTGGGTTCGCCCGCCCCCGTCCTGTCCGGGGGGAAAGTGAGTATAAAATCAGAGCTTCTGCCTGAGGCGCTCAAAGCTCTTTAGAGACATAGGCTGAGATTGTCAAAGCAGTCCAGGGGGTTTAGGCACCCAGGTTCCATTGACATAAATGAAAGCTATGTGGTCAGTCACCTGGATTGGTTTGAAAATCTCAAGCATGAAGGACCTGATCCTGTTGCCCTTTGTTCCATGGCTGCAGGAGTGGGCTCTGTTAATACAAGCCCCACACTGCCCCCGGGAGATAGGTGCTATTCTCCCTGCTATGGGGAGGGGGAAACTGAGGCACAGGGAGGCAAAAAAGGGCCTGACATGCAGAAGTACTGGACTCTCGCAAGTCGGACTGATGCCAATGGGAACTGTGGGTGCACAGCACCTTGGAAAATCAGGCTTTGAGTTATGGGCTCCAACGCTGCCTCCTCTGGCCCTGGGCAGGTCACTTAACTGCTCTGTGCCTCAGTTTCCCCACTGGTGAAAGGGCGGTAATAGTAAACTGTCCCTCCTCGGGTTGCTGTGCGGTTGAGTTTGGTGGGCTATGGAAAGTGCTGTAGATGGCGAGGGATTTATTACCGCGGAGCAAGGAGTTGGCTCTGTGAGTCTGTGTTGTGTTTTCCCCTGATCCTCCCTGTGTCCCTTTGCATTCCGTGCCTGGGCCCGGCACAGCAGCCCCTCAGATGGCTGCGGCCAGTGCAGCCCAGGGAAGGAGAGGGGATCAGGGACATTGCTGCTGATCTGCCTCTTGCGGTGGAGCTCCAAGTGGACCTAGTCTCTCCACTGCCTGCAGTGCGGTTGGTCGGGCAGTTGTACCCACTTGCCTAAGCCCTGAGCAACTTGGGCACAGGGGGTAGCACAGCCCTGCCAACTGGGGGATCCATGTTTTGGGCACTGGGCAGGACCTGCAGTTTCTGATGCTTCTTCCTCTGCGTCCAAAGCCAGAAGAGACCAAGCGCCGCAGCATGGAGGGTAACGGGCTGCTTCTTGCCCTGCTCCGGGAGATGCTGCCCTCTCCTCCAAGCTACATGCCCATCAGAGAGGGCTAGTGCTCCCTGTCGGGAAGGCTCAGCTCCAGATCCTTGGGCAGAGACCGATGTGACGGTGCCCTGGAGAAACTTGGCTTCTGTGGCACCTCTGTGCCTGGTGCTCCTGGACATCAGGTCCTGGGGCGCTCTGAAAATCCGGCTCCTTTCTGCAGTTCCCAAGTGAGGCTCAGCAGTTCTCTGGCCAGAGGAGCCGTTTGACAACACTCCCTGTGCTGTCTGATCCCCTGGCACCCTGCTCCCAGCTGTTTCCACCTAGGACGCCAGCTGCTTCTCATTACGCTAACTGCAACCAGCCAGCCCCAGTGTGTTTCCCAGACTCCGATTTTTAAAAAATTATTTATTTAACTGGGGAGAGGGGGAACTAGTGGGGTGGGAGGGAGGGGCATGCTGCCCTCAAATCTACAGCAGCACATTTTCTCAGCTCACACGCTAACATGTTCAACAGATGGCGATTTGGCTGAGGATCAGCTGCCTAAATAGAAAACCGGGGCTGGCAGCAAAAGTGCTTGGATAAAAAATGTGTTTCTGCTGCTTAATCACTTGTGCTTTGGATGCTCTTCTCGGGGTGGAAGCTCCCTGAGAAACTCAACGGGTGGGGTAGTTTATTTACAAATCCTTCCTCCCCTGCAAACGCACACACTGGAGAGGCGAGCGACTCCTGGTGTCCGGGCTGCGGCCCCCCACCGTGACAGGTGGGGCTTTCCTGGTCTGCCCTGTGCAGGGCTCAAGCCTGGGTGGCGGTGTGGCTGGGAGCACCCCTAAAGCCGCTAATGGAAAGTAAACGTGGCACCATGAGTGGCCGTGGTATTGGAGGAGCGGACGCAGCCTGTATAAACCACATGTGCTGATACGCAGGAGAAGCCCTGGGCTTTTGTAATCTGTGTTTGTCCTACCCCCGGGGGCTGTCTGGTGCCCATCACTGTGGCATCTGTGGGCCAGATCCAACACCCATTGAAATCCAACAGGGGCCTTTCCATCCCCTCGGCTGGGGTTGGGTCTGGCCCCAAGTGCTTTGGAATCCTTCTCCAGGTCGGGGGATGGGGGAAGCCCATTCCCTAGCCAGGCTGTATGTGGGCCTGATTCTGTCACCCCTCATTCGAATTAGCAGCACATTACTCTGTAACAGTGCAATCGGTGGAGCTACTTCCTGAGTAAGGCGCTCCTCAGGGTGAGTAAGGCTAGCAGACCTGGCCCCAAAATGATTAACAAGAGTTACTCAAACCGCAGCATCCCATCATGGGATGGGAGCAAATGGCAGTGATGCCTGCTGGTTACGGAAACTCTTGGGACGTCCAAAGCCCGATCAGCTTCCAGCCCCTGACTCTGATGGCTAAGGAGGGGATGAAAGCACAGAGGGAGGCCTTAGCCCGGGTGCCTTGGTTGAACCCATGCAGCTGGGATTCCGACCATATGCTAGCAAATGTCTTTTGCTGTTACCAGGGGAGGTTTTCCCAAACATAGCAATTCCCATTGTAGATCAGTCCAATTATCCAGCTACTCCAGCGTTCAATACCTGGCAGTGGCCATGTGCTTCCGAGGAAAGTGCCACAAACCCTGCAGCTAGTAGTTATGGGGTAACGCCCACATCTCCTGGCTAGAAGTGTAGGAGAATCCTCATGTCGTGTTCTAACACAGCCAAGGCTCAGGCCGTGCCAGCCAGTACTCGGGGTTCGAGGGAGGGAACCTCATTATGCTGGTTCGGGGGAAGGGTGTTCTACACCCCCGTGATCCTCAGCAATGCCTGGGGATTGGGAAGCGCTGCTGCGAGAGGGCCAGAGACCTGGGCACTGACCCACATGGGCGGTTTGGCCAAGGGCGGTGAATTCTTGGCCGCGTGTTCAGACAAGGCAGATGGTATCCTTGCGTTGGGGCCTGCTCTGGCAGAGCCAGCAGCGGTTGAGGAAGCTCCAGCATTTCACACTTCCTCCTTCCCTATCAGGCCATCATCCTCTGCCATTTATCTTGGCCCTGCCAGGTGTGCGAGGGACGCAGAGTAAGGAGCTCCCCCAGCAGGCTAAGTCTCATGCCCCACCCCTGCAGGGCAATGGAGCCCAGTCTGGGACAGCTTGTCTGTGCAAAAGCGGAGGGAGCGGGGGGGGGGGGAGGCTGGGGCTTTGCCCTTTGGGCTGGCGGGGGCTTTACTCTGTCTCTGCCCCATTTGCAGGCCAACCTGCCCTTGCTGCAGCGCGAGCTGCTCCACTGCGCCCGCATGGCCAAGCAGACCCCAGCCCAGTACCTGGCCCAGCACGAACAGCTGCTGCTTGATGCCAACGCCTCGTCCCCCATCGACTCCTCTGAGCTGCTCCTGGAGGTCACCGAGACTGGCAAGAGGAGGACACCAGACAGGTAGGACCCCGCCCCAGCTCCCGGGGCTAGTGGCATGTGGTGAGCACGGGGCCCGCAGCGAGCGGGAGCGACCCAGCAAGGAGGAGAGGAAAAAGCCATTCCCAGAGCCCCACCGTGTTAGGGGTGGGGCTTGGGGCAGGGCAGCCTCCTGAGTACTCTGCCCGCGTGTTCCCTGCCCACGCTCAGGCGCCCAGGGAGACAGGCGGTGAGACCCTGCTCCAGACGGCATGGCAGGCACACTGGGCCACTCCCAGCCAGACTCCAGGCACTGCGGGAAGTGGAGCTGCACCCACTCCTGATGGCTGTGAGTGGGGAATGTCACATGGCCTGGAGCATTTCCCCTGTCGTGTGCAGCCCTCGGGGCACTTGGGATCGGGGGATACATGAGGACTAAGCCCCTGTACCAGAGGGGAGGTTCACTCCAGGAGGGGGCAGCCGAGGTTCCCACCATCCACCTCCTTGGGGCTTCCCGGAAAGGTGGGCAGTTTGCACCTCCACCCAGGCACCGGGAGAGCTCTCTGGGCAGAAAGCAGCCCCTCCAGCCGTCCTGGCCACACACCTGTTTGTGACCAGTGCCACCCACTTGGCAGGCTTAGCTGCCCCCTACAGTGTGTCTGCACTGCATTGTGAACCTGGTTTTATGGAGCCTGGCCTGGGGGGTCTCTGGGTTTCTAAGTCAGGGCTTGAGCGTCCACATTGTATGGTAAACTGGGGCTTACAGGTGCTGGCCCCGGGTCTCGCAGCCGTGCTAGCACATCTACAGTGCGCTGTGCAGCCCTCCTGTCTTGGGCTGTGTCCACACTGCACTGCGATGGGGCTTGGCCCCAAGTCACAACGAGACTCAGGCTGGGATCCTCCCCCCATCACGGTCTGAGAACCCGGGTCCTTTGTGCTTGTGACCCGAGTCAGACTGATTGGTGTGTGGACAGAAGAAGGACTGGGGCTCAAACGTGAGTCAGAGCCTGGGTTAGTGTGCTGTGTAGACATACAGCCCCCTACCTCACTGGCCATGTGCCCTGTCCCCCAGCAGACTGCACCTGCAGGGGGCCAGTGCATGAGCAGGCAGGAGCCAGAGACGAATCTGGCCCACAGCTATCTAGTTCAGTCTGGGAGTTCAGCACTTCCCCTGCTTGGAAGAATCACTCGCTGCACCCAGGACGCAATGATGCGGGCTCCAGGTTGGACTGAGTACGTTGGCAGCTAGTTGCATTTCTAGCATTTCTTATCCTCAGGTTCTGTAGGTCAGGACCATCCCCCCTCATTTGACAGAGGGGGAAACTGAGGCACAGAAGGGCAGTGACTTGCCCAAGGCCCCCGAAGGAGTCATTGTCAGAGTTGGGCTCAGTTGCCAGAGCACTGGGCTGGGGCTCAAAGCACTTTACAAAGGAGATGAGGGTCAGGAAGCCCTTTCCTAGTGTTGTAACCAGGTCGCCCTTTTTCTCCTCCACGGAGCAGGACCAAAGAGAACGGCTTGGACCGAGACCCTCTGCACCCCGAACACCTCAGCAAACGGCCGTGCACCATGAGCCCCGCTCAGCGGTACAGCCCCAGCAACGGGCTGAGCCACCAGCCCAACGGGCTGCCCCACCCCACCCCGCCACCGCCACCGCCACCACACTACCGCCTGGAGGACATGGCCATGGCACACCACTACCGGGACACCTACCGGCACCCCGACCCCAGGGAGCTCCGGGAGCGCCACCGGCAAGTGGGTGAGTGGGAGGTGGCGTGGGCTGGAGGGCCCCACTGCTGTGGGGAGCATTCGGGGGATTGACGTCCCGGAGAGCATCCCTTCCCCTTCACTGCTGCGGGGGCCACACTGTTCCGTGCAGGGGTTGCTCTGCAGGCTGGGGGAAAGGGCACCATAGACTGCATGCCCGAGGGGAGGTGCCTGGGAACTCACCGGGGAGCAGGCTGCCTCCCTGGAGCGTGTGCAGTCTGGGGGGACTGGCCACCACAAAGCACTGGGCCAAGGCAGAGAGCCTCTGTGGCTCTGGGTGGCTTGAGAGCGTAACGAGGGGATGAGCAAGGTGAGCCGGGGGAGGCTGGCAGTTGGGGACAGGGTGTAGACAGAGGGCCCAACCCAGTGCAGGCAGCGGAGTTACACCAGGTGATGGATTCAGCCCCAGCTCTGCAGAGAGAAGCGAGATGTCCTTACTGTGCTGCACAGCCCTTCTGACTCGAGTCTCTGGCTTGCCCTGCAGCCACACTGCACAGTGCCCGGGCTTCGACCCCAGCCACTGGGGTACTCGGGCTCTGACCCACCCCCTAGCAGGCTCCTAGGACCCAGGTCCTGGGTGCTTGTGACCCGAGCAGACTGAGTGTGTGTGGACAGAAGTGGAGCTTGGTTAGAGTCCGGGTTAGTGCGCAGTGTAGACACAGCCCGAGTTACACAAATCACTCAGCATTTCCGTCCCTGACTCCCTGGGAAAATGCATCTGACATTCTGGGGCTGCCGGGGGTCCTAGACAGGCTGAGTTCTTGGTGGTCCTGCACAGGTCCCCCTTCCCGCCGCTGAGAAGATAGTCATTGGAAACATGACTGGGGGAGGGGGGTGGGCACCTGTTACTGCAGGGTCTCCTGCAGGGGAGGGCCGGGTAAAGAGTGATTGGCAAGAGGGTGCTGCCCCGCCTAACCCATGGCTGCTAGGAGGGTGACCCTGTTCCTGGCACATGGGCAGCTCTCCCAAAGCCCAATACCCCGGTTAGCAAAGGGCAGGCGAAGCGTCTCTGCAAGTTAGCCCCAAGGACTGTTCACGTCTCCAGGCTGCTCAGGCAGTGCCCTGTGTTCCAGAGCTGGCCCAAGTGGGGGCTGTATGGAGGGTATAGAGACTGCTCTGATTTTCGAACATCTCTCTCTCTCTCTCTCTCTCTCTTTTTCCCTGACGGCCTCTCCTGACGTGGGGCGTGACTTCACTGCTGTCCCGTGTCGAGCTCCCGAAGCCCTGTCTCTGAGTGGGTGCAGCCCAAGGCAGAGCAGTGTGCTCCAGCCCCGGGCCCCACGTGGCACCTCCCAGCACGCTGTGTGGGCCAGGCACGCCCCCTGCCCGCCAGCATTGCTCTCAGGCCACGGGAAGGAAGCGCATTGGGCCGGAGACCATCTCTTTGCTCTGTACAGTGTCCAGCACAAGGGGCCCTGACCCCGGAGCTCGGCCCCGACATGCTATCCTAACAGATAACAAATAGCCGTGACTGGGGTGCCCAGAGCTCTGGCCCAGGGCGACTGGCTCTCGCTGACCCGTGTGTTCTCTTCCAGCCATGCACGGCTCCCGCCAGGAGGAAGTGATCGACCACAGACTAACAGACAGGGAGTGGGCTGAGGAGTGGAAACACCTCAACAACGTACGTAGCAACCACACTTGCCGCTGTCTGTTACCTGGGCAGCCCTGCCAGGCGCTGGGGCAGCCCTGGCACTTGTGCTCACAGTGGGGTGGGGCGGGGTGGGGAGGGCATGGATTAACTGCTCTAGAGAACAGGAGGTCTGGCCCCTCCATGGAGGGGCTCCTAGGTTAACTCGTCCAGACTTCTCTGGTTCCTGTCCCGTGCTGCTCACCATCTTCTCTGATGTTCGATGTGGGGCCTGCTCCTGTAGCCCTGGCTCCGGGGAAATCCCCCCGGAAATGGATGGCGTTTCCTGAGCCAGGAACCCTGCAGAAACTGAACCGTGTCCCCCAGCTGGCGGACCCCGCCCCTCCTTGGAGCCCTGGGGTCCCTGTCTGTTGGAATTTGAGTCAGGACCCCGCTTTGTGTTCCCTGGCTTACGGTTCCCCATTCTGAGCCCTGTCCAGCTGCCCTGGCCTACGGGAAACTCCTGGGAACCAGTCAATGCAAAGGTGGCACCTTCTCAGGGCTTGGCAAGCCACAGGAAGTGTGCTGAGTGTAACTCCATTGATGCGTGCCTTGTGTAGACACACTTCCTCTCAGTGCAAATCGGGACAGACACAAGCCTGCGATAGACACACTCCCACCCTGCAAATCAAGACAGACACAAGCCTGCGGTAGACACACTCCCCGTTACAAATCGGGACAGACACAAGCCTGCGGTAGACACACTCCCACGCTGCAAATCAAGACAGACACAAGCCTGCGGTAGACACACTCCCCCGCTGCAAATCGGGACAGACACAAGCCTGCGGTAGACACACTCCCCCGCTGCAAATCGGGACAGACACAAGCCTGCGGTAGACACACTCCCCCGCTGCAAATCGGGACAGACACAAGCCTGCGGTAGACACACTCCCCCGCTGCAAATCGGGACAGACACAAGCCTGCGGTAGACACACTCCCCCGCTGCAAATCGGGACAGACACAAGCCTGCGGTAGACACACTCCCACACTGCAAATCAAGACAGATGCAAGCCTGCGGTAGACACACTCCCCCGCTGCAAATCGGGACAGACACAAGCCTGCGGTAGACACACTCCCCCGCTGCAAATCGGGACAGACACAAGCCTGCGGTAGACACACTCCCCCTCTGCAAATCGGGACAGACACAAGCCTGCGGTAGACACACTCCCCCGCTGCAAATCGGGACAGACACAAGCCTGCGGTAGACACACTCCCCCTCTGCAAATCGGGACAGACACAAGCCTGCGGTAGACACACTCCCCCTCTGCAAATCGGGACAGACACAAGCCTGCGGTAGACACACTCCCCCGCTGCAAATCGGGACAGACACAAGCCTGCGGTAGGCACACTCCCCCCTGTTCAAATCGGGACACACAAACCTGCAGTAGACACGTTCCCCCTGTGCAAATCGGGACAGACACAAGCCTGCAGTAGACACACTCCCCCGCTGTAAATCGGGACAGACACAAGCCTGCAGTAGACACACTCCCCCGCTGCAAATCGGGACAGACACAAGCCTGCGGTAGACACACTCCCCCGCTGCAAATCGGGACAGACACAAGCCTGCGGTAGACACACTCCCCCGCTGCAAATCGGGACAGACACAAGCCTGCGGTAGACACACTCCCACACTGCAAATCAAGACAGATGCAAGCCTGCGGTAGACACACTCCCCCGCTGCAAATCGGGACAGACACAAGCCTGCGGTAGACACACTCCCCCGCTGCAAATCGGGACAGACACAAGCCTGCGGTAGACACACTCCCCCGCTGCAAATCGGGACAGACACAAGCCTGCGGTAGACACACTCCCACACTGCAAATCAAGACAGATGCAAGCCTGCGGTAGACACACTCCCCCGCTGCAAATCGGGACAGACACAAGCCTGCGGTAGACACACTCCCCCGCTGCAAATCGGGACAGACACAAGCCTGCGGTAGACACACTCCCCCGCTGCAAATCGGGACAGACACAAGCCTGCGGTAGACACACTCCCCCTCTGCAAATCGGGACAGACACAAGCCTGCGGTAGGCACACTCCCCCCTGTTCAAATCGGGACACACAAACCTGCAGTAGACATGTTCCCCCCGTGCAAATCGGGACAGACACAAACCGCAGTAGACATGCTCCCCTGGTGCAAACTGGGATTTGCACAGATGCATCACATACTGGGGTGAGAAGCACCAGTGCAAGCCCATCTTACCCTGAGACCGGGGTTTGCACTGGTGCAGCTACCCCCCAGCATGTACCCAGTGCCCAGGCCTTACCTGTGCTCTCCCTCCTGCTCTGTGGCAGCTGCTGAACTGCATCATGGACATGGTGGAGAAGACACGGCGCTCCCTCACCGTGCTGCGCCGCTGCCAGGAGGCCGACCGCGAGGAGCTCAACCACTGGATCCGCCGCTACAGTGATGCTGAAGACATGAAGAAAGGCACCAACCCCCCACCCCGCTCCCACAACAGCTCCTCCAACTCTGAGGCCCCCACATTAGGTACTGACGGGCCCAGCAGAGCAGCTTTCCCCACATAAGGCGGGTGTAGCAGAGTGACTCAGGGCTGGGAAGGCGCCTTCCTAGGCTGCCTTCTGGGTGCCCAGCCCAGGTCTGTCTGAGGAGCTTGCAAAGAGCTGGATGCTTTAGCAGAGCAACCCCACAAACACACCTGGGCACCCCTTGCCAAGCCTCTCCCCTGCAGCAGCTGAGGGCTTGGGCCAAACAGTGCTCGGGAGCGAGGTGACCTCAGCGTAAAGTGCCCAGGGTGTGGCTGCTGGGTCCCATCCCACATTCAGTCTCTGGGCTGTCTCTTTCCTTTCCTGGGTGCAGGACTTTACCATCAGTCCCTCCCTGCACTGCCTGCAGCCGCGCTGCTCCCATCTCGCCGCCGGGTCCCTCTGCCTTTCGGCTCTCTCCTCCTCGTGAGATGCCCCCTCTCTCCCCTTTGGGGTCACCCGTGAATTTGATCAGAACCCAGCAGCAGCCC
Source organism: Gopherus evgoodei (assembly GCF_007399415.2). Lineage (NCBI taxonomy): Eukaryota > Metazoa > Chordata > Testudines > Testudinidae > Gopherus > Gopherus evgoodei. The sequence goes on along the minus strand of NC_044333.1, from coordinate 39,828,287 downwards.
TGGGCACTCTCCCGATACGTACTGTCAGCATCCACCCCAGGTGGGGACTTCGCTGCTCTGAGCAAGTGGAAACAGCCCCCAGTGCCTGAGACAGAGACCAGCCCCCGGGCAGCGGCTCTGTCAGAAGGGCCGAGCGGCTCTGTGTTCTGGAGGGGACAGTGACCGAGATGGAAGGTGCTTCAATGGCATGAATTCATCCGTCGAGGTGACAGAAGGGAACGAAATGTCCCAGAGTGATGTGGAGACCTGAAATCTCAGCCCTGCTGCCAGGCCTTGTTCCCCAGCCCCTAGTGACTGAAGGGAAAGGATTCTCCGTCCCCACCCCAGCTATCCCCTCAGCAGGACCTCATTCCTGCTGTCTTGTGGCCCTGGTGTTGCGCCCCGTCACCAGCGAGTGCCAATGGCAGAGAGCTTCACTCCAGCTCTTGGTGGTTCCCATCCCCGGAGATGCTCCATTCCTGTTCCCTCTGCAAAGCATCACTGCAGGAGGCTAGAGTCCTTCCCACAGCTCCCTGCGGTCCCTGGGCTGCCAGGTGCATTGTATTGCAAATAAAAACCAAAAGAAGGCGGGTGGCTTCCAGCAAGAGCCTGGCAGGGGATGCCCTAGCCTTGACAGCATTGGAGGGAGAGCCCAGGTTCTCAGGTAGGTCCGCAGCGAAGATCAGCATCTACTCAAGACAGGTGTATTCCCTGAGCCATGTGGGGGCCGCTGGGTGGTTATCGCCAGGATGAGGGGGGTGGGCAAAGCCCTCCCTGCCTGTACCTGCACTGTGCCTGGGTCTAGCTGGGACTTTCGAGGGCTCACTTTGACACACACTGATGTTCACCTCTGCTCCGCCCACTAAAACCCTCGCGGCAAAACCAAATACAGAGCAAATCGAGTACCCCCGTCTGTGAAACAGCCAATGGCACCCTGGGCCTGATTCTCCCCTGCCCTTCGCTCGTCTCGTCATTTACACCGATGCCAACTCAGGCACCATTTTGAGTGGGTTGCACTTGACACACCCTTTGCCCAAGTATCCCAGCGCCAGGTGCCAGGCAGAGGAGAACCCGGCCCAGGGTGTTAGCAGCTCTTACAACAGCTCTGTGTGTATCTTGCAGGCAGGGATCGTTTCCACTGTGGCGCTGTCAGTCTCAGCACTGACCACACTGTAGCACAGCTCTCCTGGGCTGTTGGATAGGTTGGACATGCTTCATTTCTTCCAACCTGTTCTTCTCCCCCTTTGTTTTCAGACGCTCACCGGGAGTTTGTGCCCAGGCCCCTCTCTGGTTACATGCCCGAGGAAATCTGGAGGAAAGCTGGTGAGTGTGCCACCGTGGGATCCCCTGTCTGCAGCCCAGCACGGCACTGGCCGGCATAAGGCAGTGCATGAGTCTGGGGCCCGAACTGTGCCCGGCCGAGCCTGAGTAGTCTGCTGTCACCGGGCCAGATCCCTGGGTCTATTGCCTGAGCCTCGGTGGAATTCCCCTGCTGTGTTTTGGGGGCTGAGATCGGGGGAAGGAGCCCTGGGGACTGGCAAGCGTTACACGGAAACATCATCCCTACGCCTCCTTCCTTGTCCCTAAACCAGCGACTGGGGTGCTAAGTGACCCTGGGACCTGAGCCAAAGCCCATTGAAGTCAATTTGAGTCTTTCCACTGGCTCCCGAGGGCCTTGCCTTGGATGAGTCCCATAGGGACTTTCACACCAGACCGAATTCGGGAGCTTACAGACGGGATTGCGCCCGCTGTAGGCCAGTTTTCTAGCTCCGTCTCTCTGAGGCACCTTGACATGTAGAGCACTCCATGGGGCTGGAGGGCAGGGACGACGGGGAACAAGCTCCCATCATTTCTGATGGTGCTGGACCCCAGAGGCTGCTCCTCCCCCTCGTTCCCTGCAGTTTAGTTTGTGCCTTTGGATGGCCAGTCGCCAGGAGAGCAGGAGGAGATCTGAACTCCATGGAGGAATTCTCTGCCAAGACCTACCGTGGACACATGGGATTTCCTGCCGTCCCTCTGCTGGAGCCGGGCAACCAAGCTGCTCTCCTTGGGCAGCCCAGGCTTTCAGAAAAGCTCATGCTTGGTTGTTGGGTGCAATGGGCCAGCGGTTCCATCACCCCTGGCTCAGCCTGGTGCCAGCGCTGGGCGAGTCTGTAAAAATCAGGCAGTAGGGAACATGGTCAAGGCATTCAGCCCTTGTTCTCACAGTGTTTTAAGACGTCCCTGCCCTCCCAGAAGCTTCATTTTGAAACCCTCTCTGCACATGCTTTTCCTCTTTAGCGTGCACTGTGGTTGCCAGATGGTTATGTGGACAAGACCCTCTGCAGTTAGAAGGGGTGCACGAGAGTAGAAACCAACCCCTAGCTGCTAGGGGTCAGGAGGAAACTTCCCCCTATGGGCTGCTTCTGCCACAGCTGTCCACTCTGGGGGGTTCTTGCACCACCCAGCCTCTGGTGCTACCCACTGCTAAAGACAGGATACTGGGCTGGCTGGGCCATAGGTCTGAGCCAGTCTGGCAGTTCCCCTGTTCTTCCACCTAAGAGCTAGGCACACGTTTGCACAAGCATTTATGCATTCACACAGTGTGTGTACATGGGTATGTTCCGGTGTCTGTGCAAGTGTGTGCATGTCCATGTGTGTATGCACACGTGCAAAGGGCTGATCTGTGCTGCCAGCTGTGTTACGGAAAGTCAGGCCTCCCAACCTTGACAGTAAAACCCCAGGTAGCAGCTGCCCAGACTTGCCATCTGGTCTCCTGCTGCGTGGCTCGCCCCTGCGGGCCGTCAGCTTGGTGGCTGCGCTACATGATCTGTGCTCTTCCTTTCAGAAGAAGCTGTGAACGAGGTGAAGCGCCAGGCCATGTCCGAGCTCCAGAAGGCAGTGTCGGATGCGGAGCGCAAAGCCCATGAGCTGATCACTACCGAGCGAGCCAAGATGGAGAGGGCCCTGGCGGAGGCCAAGCGCCAGGCTTCCGAGGACGCGCTGTCGGTGATCAATCAGCAGGAGGACTCGAGTGAGGTAGAGGCGAGCTCGCCCTGCTGCGCAATGCTCGCTAGGGTAGTAGAGTTTAACCCTTGGCGTGCTGACACCGCGTGCGCCCCCAGCATGCGAGGCGGGGCTGGACGCTTGCTGTGAGGGGGCTGCCCCGTTACAACCCCTGAGTTCAAGCATTTACAGCTCAGGAGCCTGGTTTTTAAACCAGATCAGCAGGCAATTCACCCTGCGCAGTGGGGGCATCCCAGCTGCCATGCCACGCTCGGCCCATCCTTCCCCCAGGGACTGAGGGCTTAGAAAGATCCAATACAGTAAAATCGAACGAGCATGACCTGCCCGGGGACTGCCTGAAAGTGGCCAGGGCAATTTACTCGTTGGGGGCCTGAACCTAAGACCTAAGACAAAGGTCTCTTGTGTTCAGTGGGTGCTCGGGATCCTTTGGACGGTTCCATCCCCCGGGGTATCTAGCGGGGCTGGGTCTCTCTTCCAGGCTGCACTGCCCCGACGCTGATGTCTCTGCTTTCGCCCTCTCGTACAGAGCTGCTGGAACTGCGGGCGCAAGGCCAGCGAGACCTGCAGCGGATGCAACACGGCCCGCTACTGCGGCTCCTTCTGCCAGCACAAGGATTGGGAGAAGCACCACCACGTCTGTGGGCAGACTCTGCAGGGCCTCCAGGCCTCCGCCGGCGCAGCCCCTTCCTCCGGGGTGGGCTTAGGAGTGGGCTCAGCTCAAACGGATGTGGTGGCTGTCAGCACCTCCATCACCAGCGTGGCCACCATGGCCGCCAGCCCCAGCGAAACTGGCTCGGCTGCTGCTTCGCGCTCCGGCACGCCAGCCACCCCAGCTCCTCTGGAAACGGCGTCACGCTAACCGACCGACCGGCCAGCCAACAGAGGGGAAAGAAACAGAGAAACCTACAGAACGTCACTGCTGCTACTGCTTCTCTCCAAAAGAAAAACTAACTGCATTCAATGCAACTTCCTCAGCTACCTGACTCTTCTGTGACCTCCAAATGACCTCTCGGTCTCTCATATGTAATCCTCACGGATCCTCAAACTGGGCTTTAAGTGGAGTTAAGGCAAATACCAATCTTCTCTGTTCTCACTTCGGTTTTCTATGATTTGGGGAGTTATCATCATCGTCTGTTTGTTTGTTTTCTTCTTTTCGGATGAGGAATTTGTCCGCAAACTCTACGCACCTTGACTCGGGGAAAGGAAACCCACCGGTCTCTGTCCCACTGGAGATGTGCGTGTGTGTGTGAAATCTCCCTCTCGGTGCGGCCGGGGGACGGCATGATGAAGGATTTCGATTTTAGAAGGCAAGAAACTTCTTCTCTTTTTCTTTTCTTTTTTTTTTGTAAAAAAAAAATAAAATAAAATAAAAAATAAAAACGTCAAACTCTTTGGCTTTAAGTAAAAAAAAAATCCAAAAAACAAACAAAAGAAAGTAAAACCAAGTAAAGGAAGCTTACCTGTAAACTACCTTGCTAGCTAGCCAAGAACATACCAGACTCACCTCTGCTCCAAAGGAAATCCAAAAACAAACAAACAAACAAAAAAATCCAAACTTTTTTTCCACTGCCAAAGTTTTTTTGGTTCTCTTGTTGGTTATTTTTACTTTTTCGGTTGATGGTTTTGGTTTGTTTTTTGTGAAACACGGAGCAGCACTTATCCCTTTCAACCAAACCATGACGAGTGGCCAAAGGCAAGCCGGCGCTCTTGGACTCCTTGCATTCTTTGGTGGGGTGGGGTGGGTTCTTGCGCTGGACTCTCAGCATCCACACGTACCTTGAAGGACGAAGGACGCGCATTTGTGGATTTAAAGAATTTTATTAAAATAAAGCAAAAACAAACAAAAAAGATACACAACTTTTGTGCGTGCGTGCGTGCGTGCGTGTGTGTGTGTGTGTGTGTGACAGGGAGCCAGCATTGTGTGCTCCCTCCCTCTGTGGATTATAAACGTGTTTCATTTGCTTAGGAGAGCGTGCTAATGAACAAGAACCTCCAGATCCCGGTCCTGTTCCAGAGAGAGCATCGTTTCAAACACAACTGTGACAATCTGTCATTGATTCTCCACTGCTCGTCAGAGTGTGAGCAGAAAGCAATTGCACCAGTACCTTCTGCTTCTTGTACTCCTCCACTACCTCTCTCTGCTCTCCAGAACCCCACCTCTAGCTCCAGTATCTCGTGACTGCCGTCCTTACTCCTTCAACCTTTCACAGGAAAGAAAAAAGACACCTTTTATTTTTCCCCTTCTGAAGACTCTTTCGATTGCCTGTAGATAGACCCCCTTGCTTTTGTGTCTACTTGTTCTCCAGATGTTTTCTCCAGTCCTGTGATGAACATTGTCATTGGGTTATTTTATTTCGCTTTCTCTTTTTCTTTTCCCACCCGCGTCCCCTCTTATGATTTTGCAACAGTTTCTAGGAGGAAAGAAAGGAAACAAACAAACACTTGTTCTTAGAGAAGGAAAAAAAAGACAATGTAGATTATTTTGCATTTCTTGCATCATGTATAACGCATAGAGGACGGGAGTGCAATATGGAAAGTGACATGGCTGCAGAAAGGGAGAAGGCTGGAGACTGCCCAGCCACGGTCAGGGCAAATATTGTACGTTAATGTGAATGTATATAGTATTTGAAGAGGTCCAAAAAAATAATAATAATAATGATAATAATAAAAGAAGAGACATTTGCCAAATAAAAAGAACTGAAGGTGAAACCACTGACATATGTAAAGTTTAGGAAATAGGTTTTAAAAAAAAGCAAAATCCACGTGTTCAGTAGGAGCATTAGTTTTCCGGAGTTGCAAAATCCATCACGTGTGTTTTTAAAAAAGTAGAGATTTCAGATCAAAAGTTCCCAGACACTAGTCATTGCAAAGGAAGGTTTGGCTGAGGGCGATTGACTCAGAACCCTAAGGTGGCTGTGTTTGGATGTTTTCCTCTCCCCCGCAACCCACCCCCAAACCTCTCCCTTATTTCTACCGTTTTCAGAAGCACTGTGTGGTTCTTTAGAACGTCGATTCAGGTTCTGGAACAACAAGGAGTCCTTTGTTTAGCACAATGGATCCATGCAGGGCTAGGCGGCATTGTTCGGTCTCACTGCGGTTGGGTCTGCTTTGCCCTTTCTTTTCTAGTTGTGAGCCCTGGATCTGTTAGCTGCATCGCATCCAATGTGAGTCCTTCCCGTTCAGTTGCACACCACTCAAGCTCCCTCCTGGTTGCTGTGAAGTTGTAAAGACCATCTTGCGTCTGTCCTCCGAAGTGTGGCGTGTTCCCTGGAGAGGTTTGGGGTTGTGGCTGTTTCTCAGTGGATGTGGCTCTGGCGCCGTTTGGTCATGTCGTCCTGGCTCTGGGACGAGTTGTCTGGAGAAGGGCGTGGAGGGCTGTTTGACGTGTACTTTCACTGCCTCTGAGAAATGGCTGTAGATGGTGCCGTGTGGTTCTCTCCAGCTGGTGCCAACTTGCCCTAGGATTCTAGGATTTCAAAGCAAGACAGACTCAGGCAGGAAGTGGGGATTGAGGGAAGTTGTTAGCGCGATGCTGCAGTCCTTGCGCCCTGCTGTCCCCTTCCCCAGCTCAGCTCTCTGCCACAATGGGGTATCAAATCTTAAGAACCAGGCGTGGATGCCATCCTACTGAAGGCAACCAGAATTTTGCTGTTGGCTTCGAGCAGGATGAAGTCACAGTTCTTACATCCAAAGTTTGCAGGCTTTGAACACCTGGCAGTTCTGAACTCAGCGAACCCGGCAGCATTTGAAGCCGGCCAGGAGCCAACAAGTGCCAGAAGCATCCTCATTCTGTAGCCCTCCTCTCCCCTGCCATGCCTACATGGTAATGTGTCCTCACATGACAATCTGGACACCTTACGCTGTTGGAAGCTTACATTCCTGGGGAACTGGGGAAGACTTTCCTTAACTTCCTCCAACCCCATGGCAGTCTGGTCTTTCTAAAACAGGCCTGGATTCCTGGCTAGTAAGAATCTCCACAGGAGCCCCTCACCCCCGAGAGACAGTTCCTCTAAAGTCCCAACTGCTGCTCTCCAGAGGAAGGTCACATCCTCGGTGAGGGATGGGGGGAGGGACACAGTAAGAGACAAAGCAGCCTGTAAATACCTGTGGGTGCAGAACTTCCTCCCCTGGAACTGATCTGCTGTTTGACGCAGGCAGGTCCCAGCAGCAGTGCCACTGAACCGATCTCTCTGCATTACTGAAGGTCTCCCTAGGACCTGTAATGAGTCTTGAAGCCCAAGTTGAAGCTGTGCAGAGACTGGTTCCTCTGCGGAAGCTGTGTGCTGCAAAGCAGTCAGGGCTGCCCTAACTAGCTGGGCTGGAGCTACTGCTGGGGTCTGTTTACCAACCATTTGACAGCAGCTTGCTGTGAATCCAGCCAAAGACCTTTTAATGGGCCAAACCTGAGAATTTGGAGCTTCTGTTTGTTTTCTTCCGCAGCCTCAGTCCTCCAGCGTTAGGCTCTGACCCTGGGTTTCTGACATGCAGCACTCGCCCTAAGAACGATTGTTGCGTTTATTTATCAAGTGATATATGTATATTGTCTATTTTTCATGAAAAGAGGTAATATATAAGAGTTTTCAGATGTAATTAACTGCAGGGTTCGTCCTGCCATTCTTAGTGTTTGTTATTTTTCTAAACCTCCTCTTGTGCTTGAATTTCGGCCGCTCTCTGTCCCATCCGTCTCACATCTGCTCAGCATCCGGACCCTGCCGCTCTACCTCCAGCTTACTTAAAAACCATAGATGACAATTGTATAGAAATGAAATAACCCCGTTTAAAAAGAACTCCACAAGCTTGTCTTCAAACCAAAGGCTCTGGGAGGGGAGAGGTGATCGTGCAGGGAGCCTCTTGCAGAAGGCAAAACCGGAAAGCTTTAAAATAGAGTATTTCAGTGGCCAAAAAACCAACGGGAGTATGCAGCTTCCCAGACAGTAACGCCCGTGGGCAAGAAAAGCAGGCGGCCGCAATAGAGAAAACCACACACTGGCTCCTAGGAGTAGGGCTAGAGGATGCATGCGACTCCAGGCTCTTTCGTTGTGAGATTGTCTTGCTAAACCTCCTCAGTCAAAGCCTTCTTATGTGTGGGCTTTGCAGGGTCACCTCACCCTCCTGTGTCCTGCTAATCCCTGTTTCTCTCCTCTACCCCCCGTTGCCTGGGAATGTTATTCCCAGTGGAACATACAATAGCTGGGAGAGTTAACGGCATCCTCAACCATTGCCATGTCAGCAGGTTTTAAATCACTGGGGCAAAGCAGCATGGTTAGATTGCGTAGTGTGTGTGGTGTGTACACCTTGCAGTGGGCCAGATTCTACACTCAGTGACTTACCTGCAGGTGCTTTGCCTCCCTGGGGTTTGCAGGGATGTCACTAAGAGCAGAATTTGGCCTGGCTCCACAGCATATCCCCCTGCCTCATGGTTACGGTGTAGGCCCAGATTGTGTAGGAAAAGGAACTTATCCTAGGCCAGAAATCCAGGAATGCTGACTCTCCTGGGCACAGGAGCTGTCCCCGTGCGTATTACTGGGGGGGGGGGGTAAAGGGGGCAATTGGGATATTTCTGTCTCCTGGGTGGTGGCTTTTTGGGCATCTTTTTGTGAAGTCACTGGAGATGATCAGAAAAGGAAGGGCCAATGTTTCGCCTCTCCTGCAGCCCATGCCAGAAGATATTTAAGCTGAGTGACCCTCCCCACATGGCAGCTCTGCCTGGGCAGCAGCAGGAGTGTGGGAGGGAGGGCGCCTGCTGCCTTCCTTCCAGCAGCCCCTGGGCAGTGAGGAGAAAAACAGGGGATGAGCCCAACCCCAAGCAGAGGCAGCCGATGGTTTTGTGGCTGAAGTGGTGAGGTCAGAACAACACCAGGTAGCTCAGCACAGAGGCATCTGGGATCCGGGACAGCCCAAAGGGCACCATCTCGGGTGGCACCTTGTGTCCTCCAATCCCACTGACGTCACTGGGCACGTGGCTCTCTGCAGGATTGGCTAGTCGTTTGCAATAAATATGTGCCTCGGCCCAGCATGGTGCCGCGTTCATTCAGGTCACCTTCCTGTTCCCGTGGGGCGGAGGGAAACGGGAGCGTTTTGCAGGTCATTCCTGAGGATGCCAGGTTCTTTCTCGGTGCTGGAGCCCCAGCCCTATGCTGCACATAGGATCAGAGAATTTAAAGCATGCGCCCGAGGGGCGGAGCCGTTTATTGACACAGGGACAGCATGATGGGGGTTTCGTTTGGCTTTAAGCTTGACTCACCATGGACCCATTTCCATAGGGGGCTCTTTAACTTGGGCCCATCCCCCAAGTTTCCAAATTGAAATCCAAGCAGAAACCAAAGCAACTCCCGTCTGCCCTGCTCCAGCCGGGCAGAGCCGCACCCCAGGGACCTCATGCCAGTGCGGCTCTAGCATGCGAGTGCTGGACACATCCATTGGATTGCCTGGCCAGAGTTTATTGGTGATCCTAGACATTAGAGTTGGAAGAACTCCCTTAGGATCTGTTCAGATCATTCCGGGGTCCGGGCAAGACTGTTCCACATGGTACATTTACTAGGGCTTTGCTTAGTCCTGTGACGGGGTTTTGTTCCCTAGTCTGCCACGTCTCACTGCCAGGTTTTCCGGAGAGTCTATATTTTCCCTTTCTTAATAGCATCCCTTTGCTGCTAGTTCCACTCTCTTCTTGCAGCCAGCGTGATCACACTCCTGGTGCTTTACCTCCTATCAAATACATGTGGAGCAGGACTCGAATCGTATCCCTCCTTCCTTCCTCATTGCTCAGCTCTTCTCAGCTCCCCTCCAGCCCCCACCAATCCGCCTTGCTCTTCTCTGAAGTTCTGGCAGCAAGGTCCTGCCCAGGCACAATCTTCCTAGTGGGAGTCAGGCTGCGCTAGCAGCCGCATCTCCGGGACAGGGGAGCGTGGGATGGGCACGGCTGAGTGAACAGCGAAGCACCCAGGGTGCATCTCCCCGCTGAGTCAGGTGTTGGGAGCACCTGTGATGTGCGCCAATGGTTCTTGAATGCCAATTGGTTGCGTCTTATGGCTTAGATACCCCCAGCCCACTCTTACGCTACTTGGAGGCAGTTAGAGCACAGGGGAGTCAGTCTTCCTGAGACTGCTGGCAACATCCTTCCGGTCACACGCTTACCAGCAAACACAGGCAGAAATTACCTGGGTGCGATCTATTCTGTAGGAGCAAAACAGAGCCAATGCTGCTGGTGCAACTGGTTCGCTCCTGGCCATTGCCCCATGTGAACTCACCATGCACTCCCTGTACACGTACACACACACACACACACACACACATTGTGCTCTGGTCTCTTCCTCTTACGATCCTCTTTATGGGCATCCCCACCCAATTTTGTGGCCTTTGTGCTGGGGGTGGGGCAGTTGCCTGAGGTGGGTGAGGACTTCAGCCGGGCTCAGTTTGATTCATGTGTGTGCTAGTTACAGCAATGAATGGGAGGAGAAGGAGTTTCCTGGGCTGCGATCCCCACCCCCAGATAGGAGGGACCCTGCTTCCCATCTCTGTGCCCTGGTGGTTTTATGTAAGGCAGATCTGGGGGAGCCGGAGGGTGTTTTTGTTTCTTGTAACAAGCCCATCTCTTGGCTTGTCAGCTGCTTTGGAGAACAGCAGCAGGAAACCCCTGCTTAGGGTGTCAAAAAAACAGACGTAAACACAGCCCAGGGAAAATAAATAGAGTAAACCCAGGTTCTCAGACTTTCTGCTAAGCCTCATCAGAGCGGCAGATTCTGGGATCCCGTCCAGATCTGGCAGCTGAACCTCTGAAAGGTGGCTCTGCAGCAGCAATCCAGGAGAATTTGCTCTGATTCCTCACCAAAAACAAACAAACAAACCACCAGGTGCTCCCAGAATTTCCCCCTTCCTCACACATTTCCTTGTCCCTAGCTCAGGGGTGACCCAGCCAGCCAACTGCCTGCAATTCAGGAGAGCCCAGGCTATTCAGCCTACCTGAGTGGAACTTCGCTAAGCCCCAGGGATGGGTGTGACCCACCCCAGTTCTGCTCCCGCTCCCCCATCTCTGAAGCGACTCTGCCGAAAGTCTTGAAAGCCACTGACATGCCCTGTCAGAACCCAATAACCTGCTCCTGCTAGGCCCATGGGAGTGCCACTGTCAGGGGGCTGGGAGGCGAGTGAGTCGTCAAACTGTGCAATACTTGAATTAAAGGGGGATGGAGGAGGCCTGGCTTGTATAGACTGGGGGGCATGTGTGGAAAACGAGTTTAAGGAGGGGAGAAAACAGAAATCACACCCCCCCACCCCACCCCGCTCCCTGCTGTTTGTGGGTTTCTGTGGCCATTCCAGAGAAATGACGACATGATAGGAGGTTTTTTGGCATGCTGCCCCTCCCCCGCGGTTCCCTGCTTTCTCTAACTGTACTGTATGTTTGACCTGTGAAAGATGTAAACATTATGATTCAGGTTATGTCTGTTCTTAACTCTGTATCTGTGTAATAAAGACAATTTAATATCACCCAGGGGTACCCGCTGCTGTGATTTGTGTTCTGTTCGGCCCCGGCCCTCCTCCCCCGGTGATGTACCTAACCAGGAGGCCAGGAGGGAGGAGCTGGCAAATGGCTTTGGTTCTATCCATGTACCCAGCATGAAGGCCACAGTTTTCAAGTGACCAGTGATTCTGGGGCCCAATGTGAAATCCTTTTCAGAGGCCTGGTTTTCAAGCAGCGATGATCTCCCACCCACCCACAAGCCCCCTTGAGATGTTTCAAGATGGGTCCCCAAAATCACTCGTTGCTTTTGAAAACCTTGATTAAGAACAACAAGGCCACTTCCCCTGTTCACAGCAGTGAGGGTTGTACCCTCATCAGTGGGCCTGGGGTCAGAGGGCCAACATTCCCTGGAGGGGAATAAGGACTCTCTGGAAAACCTGGCAGTGAGCCGTGGCAGAGGGGACGCCAGCAGCACAGGGGACATGGGGAAGCAATTCAGCCACACGGGCAGAGCAGTGCACAGGGTTTAATAAAGTTCCACCCTTTTAACTTAACCTGCCCTCAGCTTTGCCCTTTGCAAATGAAAGTAGGCTGGGGCAAGGCCTGCAGCACCAGAGCTGGGCTGAGGACGAGCTGTTGTGGGTGTCCGGGGTTGGGTCAGGCAGGGCTCTGGTTGCAGGGCTGTGCATTGGCGTTTGGCTCCCGACCCTCCATCTCTGACCTCGCCCAGGTTTTCCAGTGTTTGAAACAGTGGCCATCTCACAAGACTTTGGCCACGCCCAAGCCAGAAATAGAGGAGGCCCCTTCCCGGCCCAGTAACCAAACAGCAGGGGCAGCTCCTGGCCTTGATTTGTGAACCCCCCACTGAAATCCCAAGGGGTCTGGATTCGCGACATCCCTAGCTAACAGCAGGCATATTTCAATGCGGCCCCTGCCCCCCCAACCGTGCAGTCCCGTGCTTTGCACGTACGGGACAAACTCCCATGGAAGCCCCGTTCTCAAACTGTGCCCCCTGGGGCACTTGCTGGTGGGTCCCCAGAGAGCCCGACAGTCAGATGTTGCTGGCACCGCCTCCATAGCTCCTTCTTGCCAGCTGCTGCAGCAGATAAAAACATCTGGAAACAAGGGGCCGCTGCTTCAGGAGGGGGAGGAAAGGAAACAAGAGCCACCAGCTGGAGGGCTGAGCAACAGCAAACGGGAGGAGCAGGGCAGGGCTGGGGAAGGGGAAAGGGAGCAGGAAGTGGGCCCATTTCAGGGGAGAAGGATTCACCCCTGGACAGGCCAGGCCGGGTTGTTTCCCCTGAGGAAGGGCTGCTTTAATTTACAGCTGATTGTGAGAGGGTATTAGGGATGTAGTGAACCAGCACACAGACACAGACACACACACCCAGTCCCAAGGCATCCAGGCCAATGCCCTCACACTGCTCACTGCGGAGCTGGGCTCTCTGGCTGGAGCAGGGCGGACACACACCTTGCACTGCCCTGCCCCCTGCCAGGGGGCTTGCCACTGCTGGGACCCACAGTCCTCATTACTTTAGCTTCAGGTGAATCAAGCCCCGTGTATAGCAGGCTGGTTCCTCCACCATGGAGGTGCAGCCACCTCGGGGGTGAAGCGCAGCAGCCTCACTCAATGCATCTCAGTCCTGACCTGCACCCCTCATTGCTCTCCTGCCTCCCTCTCCCTAGTGTTGACAGTTTTGGGGAGCTTCGCAATGCCATGGAAACTAAATGTCTGTGTATGAAAACCACTGGGGGTTCACTTCATTTCAGGGCCTGCAATGTTCTGTGCACAGCCCAGAGCCATGCACTGGTGTCAAACATGGGGGCGGATGCTCTGGTGGCCGGCTGGGAAATGCTGGGCTGAAAGGCTTCTTACCAGAGCAGAACTGGCTGCGGGGGCTGACAGAGCAGAGTCCAAGGCCCTGCTCCAGCTGTGCACTACAGCACCTGCTTAACTTTCACCAGGTGATTAATCCCATTTAGCCCAGTGGGACTACTCAGATACTTGAAGTCGACACCTGCTTTCCTGGATTGGGGCCCCAAACAATGGATGTCCCAGCACATACACATAGCTCTGCCCATGCATGGCAACTCCAGCTAGCAGGGATCCTCCCTGCAGTCTAAGAGGCCATGCACAGCCTGAGGCAAGCCAGTCTGGTTCCTGGGGAGAGGTAACATGCTAGGATTTATTTAGTTACCTCCACCACCTAAGCCTCCATTCCAAAAAAATCCTGGGACTCACTGCACCCTTAAAGTGGGGAAGAGCAGTGATATCACCTGCTAGCAGCTCAGAGGGGAATGGGAGCAGTAAGATGAGCCCCTCAACAATGTAGAGCTGGACACTAGTGTGATCAGCTAGCTAGTGACTAGGGGTCTAGAACCCCCAAACTGCTATTTTAAAGCACAGAAGCTGCTACCCAAGGAGCTGTGCTGCCAAACCCTCTCCCTCGTTGAGGGAACCTGTAAACACTTGAGCTGGTCTGCCCCCCCCCCCAGCAGGGAGCTCTGGTGCTCACACCAGCTGGGCTGTGACCTCTCTGCCCCTGGGTGGGTCACCGCTGGCTGCGATTGGCTGCTGATGTATCAAATGGAGAGCTGGCGGGGGCTGCCCCAGGTGCAGCTTCCTCCTTGCCTCCAGGTGCCCTAGAGTGGGTTGATTTGTTTGCCTGTGAGAAGGGCAGTGCTCAAAATGTTTGGCTTCCAAGCAAGGTAAAGGGTGGAGTGGGGTCCCCCTGCTGTGGAAATGGGGGGTCCCCCAGAGCTGCCTGTTGCTTTCAGTTCCTCTAGTGCTGGTGACATTGGACTGGTTTGCCCTGGGCACAGGTGGAATCATCCGCTTGTCTAGTTGTAAGGTCAGGGCTGTGCTCTGGCAATGCAAAGGGTTAGGGCTGCACCAGCCACATGTCAATGACGGAGCCAAACCTGTGGCTTTAGGGGGCACTGGGCTGGGTGAGGGACAGTTTGCCCCAAATGGTGAATCTAAAGCCTTCCAAAAAGACAAGGCTGCCCTGCCTTTGCTTGGGGGCACAGGGATGGCTGCTACTGGCCTTGCCTGAAAAATACGTGGCTCCTATCCTGTGCAGAGCTATAGTACGTACAAGTTGCTGCAGCCTATCTAGTCCCATGCACTCAGAACTCAGGAGCTGGGTGTCATGAGACGCTCATGAGATTTTAAAAAATAATCCGTGTTGAGGTCTCTTTATTTGCCTTCTGGCTCTCCACAGCTCCCACTGTCCAGCTTTTCTCAGCAGCCAGAGGGGCTGGAGACTTACTTTAAAAAGATGTAAGCTGCAGTTTCCCTGTAACCCTCCCTCCCGACTCCAGGAGCTGGGGCTTTAGGCAGAACCCCAACAGTGGCAAGACTCCCAATGAAGTTACAATATTATTAGTCGTACTTAAGAGCCTGGGTCATAGACCAGGACCCCAGTGTGCCAGGGGCTATACAAAGGGCTGACACTCTCAGTGTAAGAGAAGAGATGTAACAGGGGAGCACAAGGAAACAGTGACCGTGCTAATCAGCATGAGGGGCTGTGCTCTCGACACACCATGGCCAAGTTTTGTGTCAGGCTTGTGGCAAAGTAGATATTTGAAGGAGGATAACGAGGGGGCTTTGTGAATATGTCTGGTGGGGGAGTGTGGGCGAAAACATGGAAAGTGCTTCAGCATCTCAGCGGAACCCAGCATCTCTAGCTGCTCAAATGTCACTTGAAACCTCTCTTTATTTCTGCCATGGTTCCCATAAAGCCCCCTCTTTCTGGACCCCTCTGGGGCTTGGTGGCAGGACCCACCACCATCCTTAGCAACGGTGGATTCCTCCTGGGACATGGCCGAGATGGCGGCTCGGCAGAAGGTCGTGGATGAAGACTCAGACCTGAGCCCGCTGGAGGGAGACAGTGCAGAGGAGCTGGGTGTGCTGGACCCGGTGAGTGCGCGTCTAGGGAGCTGAGCAGCAACCACTGATGTTTGTCTTTCTAGGGACCTGCCCTGGGGAAGAGACGAGATTCCCCCCGTTTTACAGTGGTGATGCAGGGTGGGGTTCTGCTACATCTTTCCCTCACGGCTCTGGAGCTGTGAGATTCATTGGTTGGCTGAATGTGGTTTGGTGGCACTAATTTCATCCCCTTGATGCTTTGCAAAAGCATGTGCTGGGGGATGGGACACTGAACAAGGGAGGACTTGGGACACCTGGGTTCTGGTCCTGGCTTTGTCACTGGCCTGCCTTGGGACCTTGGGTAGGTCACTCTTCACTGCTGCTGCAAAAAAGGGTGTGTTTAATTCAGGTTAGCCAATCACCGGGAAGACACGGCAACTCTGCTTGAACTCGGGCAAGCCGTTCCAGTTGAAGTCTGTGGGGCAGTTGGGGGTTGAACTTGCCCAGCTAACCCCAGTTGACAAGAGGCTCTGCAAAGACCTGCCTTGAGACAGGCCCTGCACTGTAGAGCTGACACTAAGCAGACAAGACAGATGCTGTGTGGAAGGAAACGGGACTTGGCCCTGGGGTCTCATCTTGCAGAGCTGCCCCTCTCTGCACTGGGTTCTCACGTTCTCGGCCTCTTGGGTTTGGTGCTCAGGAGCTGGAAGCCATCAAGGCTAAAGTCCGTGAGATGGAGGAGGAGGACGAGCGGCTCAAGGAGCTGCAGGCTGAGGCCAAGAACCACCTCATCCTGAGATCACAGGCAGGTACGGAGCTGCAGCTCCCCAGGGAGGGGTTGGCTCCCGAGGGGTGGTGTTAAGCTGAGGGCTGGCTGTTTCATTGGGGGTGGGGTTAACACCTGTCTCTGAAGCTCAGGATACTCCAAGAGGCAGGCTAGATGGGTTACAGGTCTGAGCCTGTCTGGCAGGTCCTTGTAAAATACCTCCCACCCCCTGCACCTTCCACCCTCTGCAGGGGCCTTAGTGCCTCTCTGGTGATGACTTGCTCTAAGGACACAATGTGGCATGTTTGGGGTAACACTCCCTCTTCCCAAAGGGGGACAGACCCCAAATGAGGAAGCGAATAAACACAGAGGGCTGCAGGACTGGTTCCCTCAACCGAGGCTTGGGCCTAGCAGGGCATCAACATGCTCAGCTCTCCCCTCTGGAGATTGTGGTTCAGATACGTCGGTCACACGTGAAATGAGTTTGGTGGCCTCAGCCTAGTTTGTCTGTAATGCCCATTGCATGGTTTGCCATGACTAGAGAGGCCCTGGAGTGGAATGGGGGGGGCTTAGGCACGTTGGCAGCTTTGGAGATTAGGGGTGCTCAGGACAGAAGTGGCAGGAGGTGGTGGGTGGAGGAAGCATGTCCTGAGAATAAACAGACACCTCCTCTTTCACCTTTGAGGAGACCTCTTGCTCCGAAGGCCTGAGGGGCTAGTAATTCAGTCTCTAGGGCTGTCAGGGTCGCCCTCCCATCAGCACCAACCTCACTTGGCCAGAAACCCCACTGCCCCCCTGTTGCTCTCTTTCTGTGCAGCATCTTCAAGGGAATCCTTGTCTCTGCAGGTATTCCCTTTCCTAGGACAGCAGAGGAGAAAATCGAGGCGGATCAGAGATCCATTTACGTGGGCAATGTAAGTGGGACAGGTCAAAAACCACGAGACCTCCCTCTTCAGTGAAGTTCCCAGGGCACAAAGCTCAGCAGAGCTGCTGCTCCTTGTGCTAATGGGCTAGGGGTGGGATGTGTCCCAAGACGGTCTGTCCCAGCCCTCCTGCTAGGAGCAGAGCTGGATGAACAACATGTTACTGGATGTGCTTAGCATCCCCTTCTATGGGGGAAAAGGGTGACAGCCACTGTCTTGAACTTATTTCAAACTTATCTGCCATTATTTCTACCATTAGCCTTGTTTCTGGGGCTCCCTTGTGGATATTCAAAAACACAAGTGGCTTTGCTTGGGCCTAGCTAGGCCACACGGTGTTGTTTCTGTTCCCTGACTAGATGGTCAAGGCTTAGATTCAGGCTTCCAGCTGGAATGTCTGATTCTTTCTAGCCAAGAGTTACACCGGTGCAGTGAGCAGCCAGCACGAGGCTCAGGCACTGCGGCTGTGCTGTGGGTCTATGCGAGGCCTTGTGAGCCAGTGTCACCCGAGCCAGCAAGCGTCTTGCTGAGAATCCTTGTGGAGGACAAGGCCAAAAGCTGATGAACGCAGCCCGAGCTGATTCACTTCTTGATTGGCGCAGATGTTCCCAGGAAGGGCTCGGTGGCATTAGCCTAGCTCTGCATAACATACTTTCTAAAAGCACTGAATCCAGAGGCAGATGCCTGAGGGGCAAATCTCATGTTCTGATGTGCTCCAAACAGGAGCTCCTCGACATGGGGTTAAAATCTACCCACTGCAGTGAGTGGGCATTGAACCAGCTTCCAATATGTGCCCTGCACATGGGGCAAATTCACTGGCTGGTGCCACTGCTGAGCTTCCCTGTATAATAGCTGGGCATGGGGCACCTCATAAATCAATGTTATTTATTATCACTGTTTAGTGCTTGGATGCCGCCCTGAATAATTTGAGCTACTGGAAGGCTGAGCCACTGCAAATGATATTCTGGGGCTGGCTGGCAGGGCATGTGCATGGGCACGTGCCCTTGGTGGCATCTGAATGGAATGGGGCTGTCTTTGCAGGTGGACTATGGTGGAACAGCAGAAGAGCTGGAGTCCCATTTCAATAGCTGTGGGCAGATCAACCGAGTGACCATCCTCTGTGATAAATTCTCCGGACATCCCAAAGGGTCAGTGCTGTGCTCAAGGGATCCTTGGATTGTGGCAGTTTGGGGTGGGGTATGGTGGGGAGGGGAATATGTTCTGAGAACACGACGCATGATCCTCATATCTTTGCTGTAGAAATTACTTTCCCTGAGCCCCGTTTACTAGGGAGGCGGCTATTCCTATTTCGTCTCCCGTCTTCAGCTGGGATCACCAGATCTCTGCCGAAACCTTGGCTCTCTCTGACTTCCAGCATCTGCAGGGAAACCAGCTGTAGGACCAGCATTGCTTTGGGTTGGCGTTTAAGGTTTCTTTCATTGTCCTCTTCCTCTATTGCTGCCCACCTTGGGTGCAGAAAGCTCTTCTGCAGACCTGGCATGTCTGGCTGTGGAGGCTAAGTCCGAAGCCCAGTGCTTTATTCCTTCCTCTTACTGATGTTTGAAACTTGGTCTGGAAACTTGTCAATATCACTTCTGCCTCTGCTGATGTGCTCCTTCCGTCTGGCACAAGCTGGGATGGAAGGCCCTGGGGAGAATGTGTCTGAACTTTCAATACTTCGCTGATTTAATGATTAGTGTCAGCACAGCGCTGGCAATTGGGCTCTTAACATGTGCTTCCTCTGTTGGCTTGGCAGCAGCATTGCACAAAATGCCGTGTGTCCTAAATATATAACCTGGGGAGGTTGGGTATTTTTAAAGTGACTGTTTGAAAAATATATATATATTGCGCAAAACAAGGCACGGGTCCATTCTGTCCCATACACCTGTTCAGATTTGCGTAAGCAAGGCCACAAAGGGTGTGTGTGTGCATATTCTGTACAAGAGTGCTGGTCTCTGTGTTTGCATGAGTACGCTCCAGTAAGGAACAAGGTAATTCAATGGGATATTGCAAAAGATCCATCATATTCCAGGCCAGGTAATGGCTTAATATGCTCAGTATGTCTCAATCTATAGCCCACTGCCCTCAGGAGGAGAGAGGAGCTCTTCTGACAGCCTCTCCAGCTAGTTCTCCATACATACTCCAGCCCTGTCCTTGTCAGCAGAATAAATGTTAGCCACCTACATGTAAACACCTCCCTCTACATTAAAACAGAGGTGTATATTTTTATTTCTATAACTAACTTGGCCGCTGCTTCTCTCCTCTCGCATAGCAGAGTCATGGGCTGGCGGTCTCCCTGCATTATAGAAAGTCAGGATTTATTCTGAATGTGCTGACAACGTGCTCGGTGCTATGGGACACCCATAAAGTTGGTCTCTGTCCCAGACAGCCTGCAAGTGAAGGCGCTAGTCCTGCACTGGGAGAGTGTGGGTGGAATTCACTTCCTGTGCAGATCCCCATTTACTTCAGTGGGCCTCTGTGCAGGCCCAGCAGTCCAGTCAAGTGCCATCACAATTGCAGTATCAGAGCCTAAATCTGCCAGGGATTCAGAGCTATCGCATGATTTCCCTGGTCATTGAAGCTGGAGAATTTTCCTTGATTCAAAATCCCCTGGAAAGCTTAGCTCCGAGTGCTTTTCCTATCTCTAACCATGCTATAACGCTCTGCTACTGGGCCAGTCCCAGTCGCAATCTGGACTCAATAGCATCTGTCTAGCAAGAGCTGTACTTGAATGCAAGGTGCGAGCTCAGTTTCAGATTGGTGCATGGGGCTGTATGCTGCCTAGGCAGGCTATCTAGAGCACGGCTTACCAGCTGGTGAGAGAGATCGCAGCCCAGGGAAAGAGCATTGGCAACCATTGTGCTCTAAAAATTGTTTAATGGTTGATCGCACGACTGAATAATATGAACCGATGGCAGTAGGTATTGCTCCAGTGTCAGCCATGGTGTGGTCTGCTACCCTCCATTTTCTCAGCTCTGTCTGGAGAGGTGCCTACTCAGTTATCTGAAGCAAAAGCCTTTAGAGTGGCAGGACAGATTCCCCATGCTGAGCAGCAGACCACAATGTTACCTGGCCACCTGCGGGGGTTACCGTGTTGGGACCTCCCCGAGCAGATGTTGCAGTGCAAAGGGGACCCTGTCTTCCTTTCCCTTTCCAGGTATGCATACATTGAGTTTGAGGACAAGAGCTCTGTGAAGGCAGCGGTAGAGCTGGACAAGAGCATGTTCAGAGGTCGGGTCATCAAGGTAAGGACACCGGGCCCAACAGGGGTGCAAGGCAGGAGTGACTAGTGCCATGAACCTAGGGAGGGATTTGCCTTCCTGACAAACGCATTTGGCCTCCTGTGGGTCTGCACCCGGACAACAGACAGAGCTAGAGATATGTCATTGGGCTGCAGCTGTTTGTACTTGATTCAGGTGACTCTGGGCACTGAAAAGAAGGCATCCTAGTGCTGAGTCTATGCCTCCAGGTCTCCCAGGGCGCAGGCCTCAGTCAGGGTCTGAGCTGCTCCTGCCTGGCTCCAGCTTCTTTGCTGTGGGTTCCATGGGTTTTGCCTCTTGCTTCCCTCCTCAGAGACGCTGCCTTCTGCCTGGCAACAGGCCTTTCCCTCTGGGGACGAGTGGCCAGCTCCACTCAGGGAGGGCCCTTCGGTGCCATTGCCTATAGCCTGGGGAAATGTAGCACTTGTGGCCACCTTCAGAGCCTGCTCCCTGCTCCCTCCTGGGCTGGGAAGCTGCTGCTGTTGGTTCACCAAGACCTGGGAATACACTGTCTATGATTTGAGTGGGAGATGCAGCTTGCGAGGGAAGTGTGGGGGCAGGGGTCCTGGCCACTCCTTGATCTTTTACTTGTCTCAGGTGCTGCCCAAGAGGACCAACATGCCAGGTATCAGCACAACTGACCGTGGTGGCTCAAGGGGCCGTTTTCCAAGCAGGGGGGGCCTGTCGCAAAGGGCAAACGTCTATGGAGCACTGAGAGCAAGATCCCGAGGGAGAGTGTACAGGTGAGAGGTGATATTCCCTGCTGACGGGAGGTCAGTGGTAGAATGTGCTCTCCTGCATGGCAGGATTTGGTTCAGGGTGTCTCCAGGCCTGTCGCTGTGCTAGCAAAATCAGCTTTGCAAATGGCATGAGAGAAGCATTTTCCCTGGTCGCTAGGTGTCCCAAGCATAGGCTGTCCCTATCAGACCAGCTGCTGGGTGGCCAGCACTCCAGAAGCTCTGGGAGGCTGGGAGTATAACAAAGCACGTACCTAGCTCTTTCTATGGGTAAACACCAGCAGAGCCCCTCCACCTACCAGGGAATGGGGGAATATTTATCCCTGTTTTCCAAAAGGAGCAAACCCCAAGGTGTACACCTGCCTCAAAGCTGCACACTCCGTGTCTGCACTAGACTCTTCTGTGAGCTTTCCTCCATGGCTACCTGCAGTACTACGAACAGTGTGAGCGCTACTATAGACTGGCTGTTGGCGCTTCGGTCTCTGGGCGGCCTGCTTGGCCTTGCTCAGAACAGATCTAGGTGACATAGGAATGAAAATGAGGCCCAGGTAACTGCCAGCTATGCAAGTGCTCCCCTCGGTGGGAAAACTTGGGAGAGAAATGTCTAGCAGAACCAAGGCTGTTGAGTCAACCCGCAGCACCATGCTTACTCCCGTAGCCCAGGCTGCCTCTCTGTTGTAATGAACTCTTTGTTTAATTGCTGGCAACTGCCTGTGTTTGTTCTGCAGTAATCCTTTCCTTGGTTCGTGGTGGGTTTCCACTCGGACTCCGAAGTCACTCCAAGTGTCAGTCCATGTAAGCTGCCCCATTTCGAAGAGGAGGCAGGGGTGTGCAAGAACACAGACAGGACTTGCTAGGGGCAAGGGGAGCAGGGGGTTAATCAACATGAGCCTTGATACTTCTGGCTCCCCCCAGTAAAACCAGAGTAGTGTTCCCAATGGTGTCAGAGATGCGGGGGGCGATTCCCGCAGAAATAGTCTCCTAAGGGCTTGAGGATGTTACTTGAGAGAGAAGCCTGCACTAGAAGCCTATTCCTCTCCTGGTCCCATGGGCAGTCACATGCTGTTAACATCACCCGGGTGTCCGCATGGCAAGCAGAAGGCTGGGAGCTGCGCACAGATGTGAACGTGGGCAGCCTGGCAGGGCCTGTGGGCGGCAGCTCTCCTGCAACTGAAAGGGACAGAAATGAGCAGTGACTCTTGTGGGACATGGATGCCCACGGCACGCAGTACCTGTGAATGTCCTTCCACCTCAGTGACCCAAGAATGGCTGGCTTGGAGGCACACTGGGACCAATTCTCCAGTCCATGCCTGGGCTTCCTGCTTCAGCATGAAAATGACCCCGTTGCTAGATACTGCTTGCTCTGCTGTATAGGCTCACTGTGGCTAGCTGGGTTTATTCCTGTGGCGTAGGGAATTCCTCTTGACCCTTCCATCCTGGCAGCATGGTCTACCTGAGCGCAGCCCTAGGAATTGGCTACTCTGGGGATCTATTCCCAGATCTGCCACTGACTTGGCAAGTCACTTCCCCATCTGTGCCTCAGTCTCCTGGCGGGATTGTGCTAACGAAATGCTTGCACAGCACTCTGAAGACGCAGGGTGCTAGGTAACAGTTCTGCGGGCAGGCCTGTGCCCTGCAGTTTGGAGTTTATTTGTATGTTCCGCTCACTCCAGCATCGGTCCAGCCCAGGAGTGGATGGGGGCTCCCTTCAGGGCCACTCACCGCCAGGGGCGGCTCCAGGCACTAGCACGCCAAGCGCATGCCTGGGGTGGCAAGCCACGGGGGGCGCTCTGCCGGTCGCTGCGAGGGCAGCAGGCAGGTTACCTTCGGTAGCATGCCTGCGGAGGGTCTGCTGGATCCGCGGCTTTGGTGGACCTCCTGCAGGCATGCCGCCGAATCTGCGGGAATGGGGATCTCCCGCAGGCAAGCCGCTGAAGGCAGCCTGCCTGCCGTGCTTGGGGTGGCAAAATACCTAGAGCCGCCCCTACTCTCTGCTGCCTGAAAAATGGATGCTGAGCCTATCAAGGCCCCTATGCCCCGCTGATGAGAGACCAGCAGTGGAACGAGTCAGTCTCATGTGGTGCCATCGCCAGGTGGAATGGGCTATTACGCTGTGAGCTGCAGCCGCTTGGAAGCAAGGAGATAAGAGCTGTCTCTGGGCTGCACTGAGGACCAGGAATGCTGCTCGTTGGTCTGTGTGAGGCCTGGGGCAGCCAGGCCATCTCAAATGGCAGGTGTCTCCCACACTGAAGAGCAGACACAGTTTTGATTCGGTAACTGACTAAATCACTGACCTGAGACCGTTGCCTGAGCCGGCCTGTGCTTTCTGATGCTGCTTTTGTTCTTGTCTAGGGGTCGTGGCAGGCTATCGCTGTGGTACTCTCCCTACTAGGCCGAAGGATGGGATGACGCTGGAGACTCCAACAGGGCTGGATTTAAAATCAGGGGATGGGAGAGGGGTTTAAAGAGAACCTACCCGAGCAAAGAAGTCTGGACGATTTTAATATTTTTGCCTGGATAGAACAGTGCAGTTGCACGTTGTGCAGTTAAGCGGGTGAGTTGTTCTGAGGGAGAATGGAGCCAGGCTACCCCTAGCACAGCTGGATGCTCACCATACTCAGTGCCAGAGCCACACTGGCACTTTCCAGGAGCCACAGGCTTGCCCCAAGTTTGGTTACAATGTCAAATCCTTCTTGTTGAACCCAATATTCTCCCAGCTAGAAAGAACAGCTGATCTCCAGGCATACATGGCGCACTCCTGACAGCGAATAGGAGCAGAGTTCACCAGATGATTGGCTTTATCCTCATCCTGTAGAAGCTGGAGGACAGGGCTTCATGTTAGGACTCCATATAAGCCAGATTTGGCCCTCTGGCAACTATCTAGCAGGGATGTGGGTGGGTGGGTGCTTCTGGAGGACTCTGCAGAGCATTCAGACAGGGCTATGTTGGAGCGATGGGAATAGCAGGGAGCATGGGAAAACAATCCCTCTAGGAGAAGTGAGCTGTAGGATGTTATGTTTCCAAAACTGTCAGCTGTGCTTCAGCTGGGTCACAGCTGTCAGGAGCATCTCTCTGCTCCACCTGCTGCTGCCACCGTGTGAGAAGGTCTAAACCCCTCCTGCTGCCAGACTGGAGAAACAGGTGCCTCCACTTTGCTCTCTGCGACTCACTCCTTCAGCTTGTCCTGTGGATCATGGATGCTGACATCTCTTTAGCACAGGCAGGTCCTCAAGACCCTGCAAGGACAGTGGGATCTCTTCTACCCTCTGTAAGGGCAGGGGTAAGATTCTGGGACACCGCTTAAGTTCAGATCTGGCTTTATTTTTTTAACTTAACTGTAAAAACCTCATTAGGGTCTTAGATATATTTTTGCACGGGAAATCCAAACCTTTTCCATTGAATTAAATTAACTCATTAGGACTTTGTCTCCCTAAGTGTGTGGTTCTGATTCTGCTCCTGTGTAGAGGAATAAGCATAACTCTGTGGTTTGGCTTTCTCAGTGTGCTCCTACTCTTCCATATCTAAGAGCAGGATTCAGCCCTGTAAATCTCCTGGAAGAAAAGGCATCCCTACCCTGGGTTCAATTTAAACATTAGGGTGTTTTCTTTAATGTCTGGGGTTACACAAGACCTGACTACCTGCAAACTCTTTCTCTCTCCCAATCTTGTTCTGTGACTGTGATGCAAGTCCAGGCACTCACTGGTTCACTTCTGATGGGCAGAGTTTGAATCCAGTCTCTAGTGACAAGGGGGAGTTTTGTGGGTCTAAGCTTAGGCTCTATTTCTTCCTCTCCCAGTGACCACAGATTGGAGGTCAGTGCTGGAAGGCCTCGGCTGAAGTAGCAGGGGCTGTTGCCAATCAGAGTAGGAAGTGCATAGAGGGTGTTTTGTGTGGGAATTCCTACACAGCACCTGTCTGCATTGTGCAGTCCAAGCCACTGCAATTCATCTCACTTTCATGAGTGCTAAACTTGCTCCTATTTTTAAAGGAAAATGTTTTTGGTTAAAAAGAAAAGCCTGGTTAAGAAACCTAGTGAACAAAGTTACTATGTAAAGTTATACATTTAAATATATTTTATTAGAATTCCAGCACTAACCTGTCAGGACTTTTAGTCAGGTTTCCCTTTTTCCCAACTGATGCAATTACTAACCCTTAAGGCAGCTTTCTGGATGGTTGAAGGGATGCTGTCAGGATAAGAAACCTATTTTAGAAACAGATTTCCCTCCCTATTAACACCTTGGATCACTGAATTTCAGAAATCTAACTCTTCACACGTGTTTACTATTTGCACTTTGTCTAGCATGGAGCATAGAGAGACTGTTGCTTCACTTTCTGGTTCTCCTGAACCAGCCCAAAGTTTGGGTTGCAAATTTTGAAGGGACAATCCAAACCTTTCCCATTGATTTTAAAAAGACAAAACAAAAACGTAATTTCTGTTGGAAGATCTTGTATGCCCCAGAACTTTTACAAAACCTATTTTTTTGGGTCTAAAGTACCTGGCAGTGACCTTTTAATGACCGTTGTTGAAAAGGAAACACTGAGTGCTGGTCTTGGCAAGTGGAAAGATTTAACTCACCTTTTTATGTGTAAAAGTTTATCAAAATAGTAAGGTACAGGTATGACTTGTTTGGGTGGGAGGGAGCTGGAGAATGGGAGAGTGAAGTGTTTGACACAAGTTATTACTGCTGAAATGTATTGATTGAGCTGAGCAGATTTCTCTGATCAAGTTCTGTTTGTGAGAAAGTACTGTTTAATTGTCAGATATCTTTTTAAAAAATAAATGATCCTGCTGTCTAAAAAAGTTTCTTCCACAATGAAAGTGCAGAAAAAGCAGCAGACCTGTCTTGCACTGAGCTAGTTGCCTTTAGAAGACTCTTAAACCACAGAAAAAATCACACCTACTGCAAGATATTTATCAGAGAACACCATAATATGTCCATATCCACTGATGTGGTGAATTTGGCCCATAGTCAGGAGCCAAGTGAATTTCCAGTGGTTGGAGTAAGCGAGGTCTTCCAGGTTAGCATGTGTTAGGAGAAGATGAAAGGGCTTGGTCTTCGTTTGCTGCAGCTCTGTCCTGGAAAGCTAATTGTTACTTGTAGTTAGACCATTGTTGGACCTTTCTCAAACAAGGGACCTGAAGATTTTCCTGGCTTTCCAAGCAGGGCTATTCTCTCTGATTGGCAGAGACATAGTCATGATGCCTCAAATTCAGTAAGACCACAAGAATGGCATGCAAGCCAGCACTTGAAACCCTCCTGAATGTCATTTATCATTCTCTGCTATTTCGCAGTGATTTAACTAGAATGTTTGCTTTTGAACAGTTTGCCCCTTCTCAGACTTGCAGGCCCACATGCACCCTGGTGTTCAGTAGACTTACCCTGGGGACAAACATGACACATAACGTCATACATCTGTGCTTCCTGTCTCCCTTCTCTCTCTTATCAGTGAGGATTGGCTCCTCTGAAGTCAGAGAAGGAAAACTTCTATTAGCTCACATCTTCCCCATCCCCTAAGGATCAATGCAGGATTGTTCCTGCAGCATGTGTAAAGATTTTATGGCAGATACAGAGCTGGATGCCTCAGGAAGGGCTTGGAGTATGAAACAGATGGAAAATCCCAGGAATTTCTCCACTTTCCAAGGAACGAGAATTATGAGAAGATTAGGAAAACCAGCCAGGTGTTGATGCTGAGTTTTTAGGAGAAGTTTAGACTATACACATCCAGTGCAGCTCTGGTGTTCGTTCTGTGTTTCCTTGAGTCACTGTCTCCTGGACTCTTGAGATTTGAATTTCCCTTGTTGTGATCACAGAGGCACTCTGTGTTGCCCGACAGCTTGGAGAGCAGTGAGCAAATGGCTAGGAGCGGTCAGAGCCTCTTTCCTTCCAAGAAGCCAGGAGAAGAAATGGTGGACTAGAAAGTCAGAGGCTCCTGCCTTCTCCCATCATCCCAGCATTCAGAAAGGGCAAGGGAGGGGAGGATCCAGCAGCACCAGTGAGGAGGCGGTTAGAAAGGAGGATTCATAGAAGAGCCACAAGAATGATTAAAGGATTAGAAAACCTGCCGTACAGTGACAGATTCGAGGAGTTCAATCTATTTAGCTTAACAAAGAGATGGTTAAGGGGTGGCTTGATTAGTCCATAGGTACCTGCATGGGGAAGGAATATTTAACGAAGGGCTCTTCAATCTAGCAGAGAAAGGTCTAACGCCATTCCATGGCTGGAAGTTGAAGCTAGACAACTTCAGACTGAAAATAAGGTGTAAATTTTCAACAGAGAGTAGTTAATCATTGGAACAACATACCAAGGGTTGTGTTGGATTCTCCGTAACTGACTGTTTTGAAATCAAGATGAGATGTTTGTCTAGAAGATTGGTTCTAGGCATTATTTGTGGGAAGTCCTATGGCCTGGGGTGTACAAGTCAGACTGGATGATCCCAATGGTCCCTTCTGGCCTTGGAATCTTTGACTCTGGAATCCTTTATAACCAGGGCAACCTATCCACGTTGTGTTCTATTGTAATGGTGGTAACACTGACATGGTATGAGCACTTGTGCTAGATGCCCTGAATTTACTACTACCATCCAGCCTCCCATCTAGTGTACCTGTACTGGTAAGTCTGTTCTAGTAACAGCTCTCAAAACCTTGCATCCTGTGGGTAGGATACACCTTGTTGAGATAGGTACGGTCCTTTGTTTTGGTGCATATACCTGCTTCTAATCTGATTTCCATTTAAGAATTCACCTTAGTTTGTTCAAATGCCTACTGCCTTTGGCAGGTTTGTATGTTTATTTCAACCTTTCACCTATTCTGAGGGAAGAAAACAGGAGACTAATGGATGTTAGACAGGTACTAGTGGGGTTAGTGTGCAATCCTCAATGTAGTCCAGAAAATGAACAGAATTCCCTAACACACCCTGTTTCTCTTCTGGCCAAAACAGGATCGTCATGTTATGGTCCCCTCTGCCAGCCACTCCGGTATCTGTATGTTCATGCAGTGCAGTGAGATTCTGACATGTGATCCATACAATAGGCTTAGACTGATACAATGACAAGCTGGAATGGGAAATACAATGCACACTATTATCTCTGCCCTCAGGGTGGCTATTTTTCTGCTACCTCAGGACTGTAACCCCACCTTCTTGGGTTTTGATCTTAAAGTGGAATTAGTTATGTCTGGATTAATTTGATTAAAGCAGCATGCATGTCTCCGGGGCTGTTGAAATGCAGATGGGTGAGCAAAGAACACAGACTAGGTACCTGCATGGGCTCTTCTAATGCCCCAGTATAGTATGAAGGAATGCCAAGCTGCTGGCGATAATAGTGAAGATGAGACAAAACAAGAAAAGGTAGAGGGTCAGTAACCCCCTTTGTAACATCAAACACTAAACACTTCAGTTTAATGTGGCTAAGTGGTTTGAGCATTGACCTGCTAAACCCAGCATTGTGAGTTCAATTTTTGAGGGGGCCACTTAGGGATCTGGGGCAAAAATCAGTACTTGGTCCTGCTAGTGAAGGCAAGGACCTGGACTTGATGACCTTTCAGGGTCCCTTCCATTTCTATGAGCTAGGTGCATCTCTCTCTCTCTCTATATATATATATATATATTTTAAAACATCTTCCATAGCTGCTATAGAACCACAGACTGGGTGTTTGCAACTACTGGTCAAATTTCAGGCAGGTTTGCAAGCACTAAAGAAAATACCAATGTATGGTTTGAGTAGACTCTTGCACACTACCCATACTTAATGCCATGTGGATCGCCTAGCACTCTCCCCCATGAAGGAGGGGATTAGGTGAAGGCACTGGATGGAGTTGCTGGAAATTGGGGTCCACTTACTGGCTCTGCCCCAGCCATCTTGTGTGACCTTGTCAATCTGTGCCTTGGGTAAAATGAAGCCAGGTGTGTTGGGAAGGGTGCAGCTACTTATGGTACTTGGGACATGAGTATCCAGTGATGGGATCTGTTGTATTAAGCACTTGAAGCTGTTGTTGCCTCTTTTCAAGTAATATAGTTTTTTTGCTTTGATAGTTATGGGCTTTCACTGATCTGGAAGCTCCTATCACAATGAGGAAATATGGCTAGGGAGCCAGACTTGGTTTAGTTTAAAACATTGTCAGAAAAGAACAGCATGCTCTGGCTGCAGCTCAGAAAACCCAGTGTTGTAAGTGTCAATGAGCAGAAAAGGCTGGTCCAGATTCTGCCTGAACTGCATCTGTTAAAGCCAGTGTGTCCTCTTATGACTAGATTTAAGAACTGCATACAGCAAGAGGCGGCGGTCCCAGGCCTGATCAGAGCAGTAAACCAGTTCATTGCAACTCTCCCAAGAGTGGGATCAACCTAAATTTGCCATTCACAGTCTGCATTAGATGTCTATTTTGCTGAACAGTTGAGCTGGCTGCTGTTCTCTGATCATACCACAGCTATTTCAAGCATAAGTTAGGGGCAAGATTTTTACAGAAGCATCTCAAGGTTGCACACGTAACATACAGCTACATCCACATCCACTCAACTCTGCATGCAATTTGAGCAGACAACTGTGTGTGCAATTTAACATGCAGCCCTGGGCTTTACTAAGCTCGGACGTGGACAGTGATCAATCGCTCACTACCTTTGTCTTTATTTAGGCGCAAGAGACCCTTCCATACTTTTGTATACTAGTTAAAACCAAAGCCTACAGTCTACTAAGCAAGTTGTGCCACTGGCCACAAAAACACAAGCAGACATAGATCCAAACAGCAATGGGTTTATTTTACACAGAACAAGTTTAAAGACTATATATACACACAGCTTCACAGATACTTCTGTACAATAGAGAATGTTCTCAAATACAAAGAGAATGGCTGGAGTTCAGCACACCTGCATCATCATGGAGGTCACCATATTATCAAAGGCCCTAGAGAAGGAAGAGTATGAAATATTAAAGGAAGAGAAGACGGCCCAGCACACTGAGATCTCTCTTATACAAAGAAGCTTTAGTTAGTAGGTAAGACATAACTTCTATTTAAGCATTTTTAATGGTAACTTCCCACAGGCTTGACTATAAATATTTCATTCCTTACCACTTCACAAACAATTACTTTCTTTCTAATAAAGCTGAAGTAACTGTGGTTCTCACCCTGTCAGTAGACTACAGTCATTTTAGTGGCATGAATATAGAATCTGCTTTTGCATATGCAATGATGGCAGGAGGGGAACAACACTCATTGGTCCCATAAAAAGATTTTGAATATGAAAAAATGGGCACTGTGCTGCCAACTGTTTTGAGAATTATGCATTCTGGAAACAGTCTCCTCATCCATACTCCTCTACAAAGGCTGAATTTTGGAAAGCTACAGCCTGCCTATTTAGAGGTGTCCAGCGGATAAGACTGACAAAGTGTTATCCACCACATTTCAATAAGAAGAATATTTAAGTGAGAGCCATTGGTAACTTTTTTTTAAGTAACCTCAGGTTCCTGAGTCAGCATGTCTAATATCAGTTCATAGAGCTACTAAGTGTGAAGTCTGTGGGAGACCGTTAAATATAGCCTCTAATGAGGATGGTGCAATGGTAAATTTTCTATTATGCAGAAGTAGTCCAAAGAGAGTACAGCTGCCTGTTTTTGGAAAGGAGTTTGCAGCTCCCAGCTTTAAACTGATCACTCACAGAAGTTACATTCTTAAGAGCTAAATCCTAATAGCTCTGCATGGTCCAGAAAGGCAACAAAATCAAAAGGATTAGTGGAAGCAGCTCACTCACCTGGAATGAATGCAGTCCCCAGGATTATAAAAGGGATTGCACATTACATCTGTGTATGAATTATGCAGCTTTCGGAACATCTGAAAAAAGATCATGGTTTGTTTTTAATTAAGACCTAGAAAATTACTGTGGGGGGGGGGAAAGGGTTGTTTGTTTCCTAGCTCTCAGCATTTTATGAATAAGTGGAAGGAACAAAAATACTGATCTGGCAAGTTACATTCTGATTTCCTGCACTTACGCTGCGGATCTCATTGTCTCGAAGTGCTGTGTTTGAAGAATCTACCACCATAACAAACTTCACCTTGGAATTTGTCACATAGCCATATCTGCGCAGTAGATTAAGGAACACATTTTTGACACACAAGTGCCTGGAAAAGCAACTAAAATAAGACTTGAGTACAGTAAAAAAAAATGTACAAGTGGATGTCACCCTCAAACTGGTCACAATATAATCCATGTCTAGATGAGCTAAGCAAGGGATGGGTCCTAGAAATTGGACTTATTTTCTACCTTAGCGTTACCGTTTCTGAAAGGATGATAACTGAGCCTCCCAAGCACAGGGAGGGCTGTTTGTATAAAGATTCATAACTAGAAAGTTATGACAGGTTGTATTTTTAGACAGCACCTACATTGCCTGCCTACCAAGGTATGTATTACTATTCAGTAATTGCACAAATGGCCTTCAGTCATCAGTCATTTTGATAAGAATTTCTTTGGATCTCAAGAACCCTCCTTCATCAAAGAATTCTGATTATTCTTTGCAGCCATGCCCATTTGGGTAGCTAATATCACAGACTCAGTGATCACTCAACAGCAATGTTACAATATGGAATCTTCAAAGTTAGCAGCAGGATTATGAAGACATGGCTATCCGCTGTCAGTTATGTTAGTCAGAAAGCGAGAACATGTGATTAAAAGGGAAGCAGAAGGCCAGCCACAGAAATATTAAAAGATCCACTAGTCTCATAACTATCAGGTACAGCTGCAGTCCTGAAATACCAACTTTGTATCTGTGAAAGCTTCTGCAGTCTTACCACTGTCAACAGCATTACCATAGGGAGTCCAGTTCTGCAGCCTCAGTCACAGACAAGTTGTCATGATTTTAGCTAAGTGAAGAACTAGATACTATACAAATTGTGAAATCTGATCAAACCATAGCTAGCTTTGGATGCACCAAACTTCCTTGTTGCAGACAGGAAGGGTAGGTCACTACTGCTGAAGTCGATCTAATGTGTGCCATTCAGGTGTGTGAAAAAAAGACCCCCTCCCTGAGTGATGGAAGTTAGATTGACCTAAGCACTGTCTACACTGGTACTATGCTCTCCCGCCGACATAGCTTCCGCCTCTTGCGGAGGTGGAGTAATTGTGCGACGGGAGAGAGCTCTCCCGCTGGCATACTGCGTCTTCAGCAGACATGCTACAACAGCTGCATCCATGTAGTGCTTCTAGCGTAGACCTGCCCTAAGAGACTGGGCCAAGAATAAACAGAACTGATACTGTTCACACAAACACACAGCTAAACAGCCCTTAGGACTAGGGCTTCTATATGACGCTGCAGCAGCAAATCCTGTTTTGAAATACCTGCTCTGTGTGAACAGACCAATGCATGTTGCCACAGTGCTTTCAATGTGGCTTCAAAAAGCCACAGTGGTTGCCTGTGCAGAGCAGCTTGCAGGACTGGGGCCAAGCTAAGAATATATAAACCCATAATTGCATTGCTCAGCTGTATGGATGCTGAATGTCAGATGCCAATACCCACTTAATGATTACAGATACTGTGGTATAAAAATTAATATTTGAAGTGAAGGGCTTCTAAAAAAATAATTTTAAAAATACAGGACCAGATGTTCAGCTGCTGCATATCAGCATAGTTCCACTGACTTCAGTGGAATTACTGATTCACACCAGCCAAGGCTCTGACCCCTTTTAATCTTCACCTTTTGCAACAGTCATTGGCTATTTACATTCCTTGTATCAACCTAATTTTACAGCAGCCAGCAAAAGGGATGGTTGTCCGTTTAAAGATTTCATTTCTAGGTTTTTTCTTGCTGCAGTGTTTGTGTTTCAAACAGTTTAAAAAGCAACTGTTTTCATTGTTGTTTTCTTCCTTTAATGGAGGAAACATTTCTACTGGTCTTAAGTTTCCAAAACACTGGTTTTCACAAAATGTTAACTGACAGTGTCCCTTTAAGCACTCTCTCTCTCTCTCTCAGGTTGTTTTGGTCAAATTAAAGTACCAAAATCTGTAAGATATATGCATACTAATCCTCAGCACACTCACCCATTAACGACTGTGCAGTTTGCTTTTTATTTCACAACACAGGATTTACAGCTGCAATGTCAAATGAAAACAATGGTAAATTCTAGAACTAGAAGACAGATAAATTTAAAACCTAACCCTGCATTCCTTGCTTAGAGAAATCAGTGGAATTCTGACTGAAGGACAGATTGTAGGAACAGGCTCTATAGAGCACACCTGTTATGCATTAAAGATACACTTTGTAGTCTTCAGTTGGGTACAGAAGTCCCAGATAGAGCTCTCTCTGATCCACAAGGGCCTTCCCCATGGCAGAAATCTTTTCATCCACAACATCCAGGGAAGTGTGCACAGTATAATGGAACTTCAGTTCATTTTCTGTTGGGATGCTTCGGATGTACAGGGGGTAGTTCTAGAAAGGAAGACGACAAGTTGTGCTAACTGGGGCTGCCTATTCTGTGCCCGAATAGATTAGCAATTGTAAGTGTAGTGCTCTGAGGATGCAAACTGCTATTATTTAAAAACTAGCTATTTTTAACCACAAATTATATTTTAAAATATCACAGAATGCCACTGGTCTACACTTGTATAACACAACATGTATTTACATTGCAGATCTAGCTTTATCCTCTACTATTAACAGTCTTTAGAAGAGGACTATTGCCAGGTTTACATTTTCTCATAACACAAAGGTAACAAGTGACCATCCATCCACTCCCCCAGGTGAGACTGTCCCCAGCTCATTTGGTCATCTCATCGGAACCATCCTTCCTGGAAGAAAGTCCATAAAGGGCTCCCACAGAGCAACAAAAACCTGGGGCTTCCCAACCACTGCTCCACCAACCCCTATGCCAGCCTCTAAACAAGCACCTCTCCTCCCCTCAGCCCAGTATCACTGCTTCCCTACAGCTCCTACCCAAACCCCCACCCCTGCTCCTGCCTCCTCCCCCATCTCCCAACACAGCCCCTCATCCCTACTGCTCCTGCCACTTCTTCCAGTCCCCCATCCCTACTGCTCCTGCCCACCAGCCCAGCCCGCCCCCATGGCCCACCACTACTGCTCCTGTCCCCAGGACCCGCACCCTATTACTTCTGAGTCCTGCCCCCTCCCCAACCCAGCCCTCCACTCCTACTGCTCCTACTCTTCCTGCCTAGCCCCATGACCCAGCTCCTATTGCTCCTGCCCCAGAACCCACACCCTATTGCTCCTGCCCCCTCTCCCAGTCCAGCCCCCCAGCCCTACTGCTCCTGCCCAGTCTCCTGACCCACCTCCTATTGCTCCTGCCTCAGGACCCGCACCCTGTGACTCCTGTCCCCTCTCCCAGCCCAGCCCCGCAGCCCTACTGCTCCTGCTCAGTCCCCTGACCCACTTCCTATCGCTCCTGTCCCCTCTCCCAGCCCAGCCCCGCAGACCTACTGCTCCTGCCCAGCCCCCTGACCCACCTCCTATAGCTCCTGTTCTCTCTCCCAGCCCCACTGCTCCTGCCCAGCCCACAGACCCACCTCCTATTGCTCCTGCCCCCTCTCCCAGCCCAGCCCCGCAGCCCTACTGCTCCTGCCCAGCCCCGACCCACCTCCTATTGCTCCTGCCCCCTCTCCCAGCCCAGCCCCCCAGCCCTACTGCTCCTGCCCAGCCCCCTGACCCATCTCCTATTGCTCCTGCCCCCTCTCCCAGCCCAGCCCCCCAGCTCCACTGCTCCTGCCCAGCCCCCGACCCACCTCCTATTGCTCCTGCCCCCTCTCCCAGCCCAGCCCCGCAGCCCTACTGCTCCTGCCCAGCCCCCTGACCCACCTCCTATTGCTCCTGTGCCCTCTCCCAGCCCAGCCCCCCAGCCCTACTGCTCCTGCCCAGCCCCCTGACCCACCTCCTATTGCTCCTGCCCCCTCTCCCAGCCCAGCCCCCCAGCCCCACTGCTCCTGCCCAGCCCCCGGACCCACTTCCTATCGCTCCTGCCCCCTCTCCCAGCCTAGCCCCCCAGCCCCACTGCTCCTGCCCAGCCCCCGGACCCACTTCCTATCGCTCCTGCCCCAGGACCCGCACCCTGTGATTCCTGCCCCCTCTCCCAGCCCAGCCCCGCAGCCCTACTGCTCCTGCCCAGCCCCCGACCCACCTCCTATCGCTCCTGCCCCCTCTCCCAGCCCAGCCCCCCAGCCCCACTGCTCCTGCCCAGCCCCCGGACCCACTTCCTAACGCTCCTGCCCCAGGACCCGCACCCTGTGATTCCTGCCCCCTCTCCCAGTCCAGCCCCCCAGCCCCACTGCTCCTGCCCAGCCCCCCGACCCACCTCCTATCGCTCCTGCCCCCTCTCCCAGCCTAGCCCCACTGCTCCTGCCCAGCCCCCTGACCCACCTCCTATTGCTCCTGCCCCCTCTCCCAGCCCAGCCCCGCAGCCCCACTGCTCCTGCCCAGCCCCCGACCCACCTCCTATCGCTCCTGCCCCAGGACCCGCACCCTGTGACTCCTGCCCCCTCTCCCAGCCCCACTGCTCCTGCCCAGCCCCCGACCCACCTCCTATCGCTCCTGCCCCAGGACCCGCACCCTGTGACTCCTGCCCCCTCTCCCAGCCCCACTGCTCCTGCCCAGCCCCCTGACCCACCTCCTATCGCTCCTGCCCCAGGACCCGCACCCTGTGACTCCTGCCCCCTCTCCCAGCCCAGCCCCCCAGCCCTACTGCTCCTGCTCAGCCCCCGGACCCACTTCCTAACGCTCCTGCCCCAGGACCCGCACCCTGTGATTCCTGCCCCCTCTCCCAGCCCAGCCCCCCAGCCCCACTGCTCCTGCCCAGCCCCCCGACCCACCTCCTATCGCTCCTGCCCCCTCTCCCAGCCCAGCCCCGCAGCCCCACTGCTCCTGCCCAGCCCCCCGACCCACTTCCTATCGCTCCTGCCCCAGGACCCGCACCCTGTGACTCCTGCCCCCTCTCCCAGCCCAGCCCCCCAGCCCTACTGCTCCTGCTCAGCCCCCGGACCCACTTCCTAACGCTCCTGCCCCAGGACCCGCACCCTGTGATTCCTGCCCCCTCTCCCAGCCCAGCCCCCCAGCCCCACTGCTCCTGCCCAGCCCCCCGACCCACCTCCTATCGCTCCTGCCCCCTCTCCCAGCCCAGCCCCGCAGCCCCACTGCTCCTGCCCAGCCCCCGGACCCACTTCCTAACGCTCCTGCC
Source organism: Gopherus evgoodei (assembly GCF_007399415.2). Classification (NCBI taxonomy): domain Eukaryota; kingdom Metazoa; phylum Chordata; order Testudines; family Testudinidae; genus Gopherus; species Gopherus evgoodei. The sequence continues at coordinate 39,792,132 of NC_044333.1, read as the reverse complement.
CCAGGACCCGCACCCTGTGATTCCTGCCCCCTCTCCCAGCCCATCCCCCCAGCCCCACTGCTCCTGCCCAGCCCCCCGACCCACCTCCTATCGCTCCTGCCCCCTCTCCCAGCCCAGCCCCCCAGCCCCACTGCTCCTGCCCAGCCCCCGGACCCACTTCCTATCGCTCCTGCCCCCTCTCCCAGCCTAGCCCCCCAGCCCCACTGCTCCTGCCCAGCCCCCGGACCCACTTCCTATCGCTCCTGCCCCCTCTCCCAGTCCAGCCCCGCAGCCCTACTGCTCCTGCCCAGCCCCCGACCCACCTCCTATCGCTCCTGCCCCCTCTCCCAGCCCAGCCCCGCAGCCCCACTGCTCCTGCCCAGCCCCCGGACCCACTTCCTAACGCTCCTGCCCCAGGACCCGCACCCTGTGACTCCTGCCCCCTCTCCCAGCGCGCCCCGCCCCCACCTCCTTGGCGATCACGGCGACGCACACCGCCATCCTGGACGCCGGCGCCCCTCCCCTATCACGTGATCAGACGGACGCTTCCTCCTCTTCCCCCTGGGCCGGGACTCAGGTCATGTGACTCTCCAGTGCGAGGGGCTCACGTGACCCGGTCCCGGCGGGCTAGGGGAGGGGGAAGAGGGCCGCTGGTGCCGGTTGCCATGGAGAGGCGCCTGCTGCTGCCCCTGTGCGTGTGCTGGGCGCTGAGCGCGGGGGGCGCCGAGCGCAGCGGGCCCCCCAACCTCCTCCTCCTGCTCATGGACGATGTGAGTGAGCGGGGGGGGCTCTGCCGTGGGGGGGCTGAGGGGTTGTCGCTGGGGGTGTTTCAGTGGGGGTGTAGGTGGGGGGCTGGTCACGGGGGGTGGTGGGGACTGGGGAGGGGGTTCACTGGGGGTGTAGGTGGGGGGCTGGTCACGGGGGGGGTGGGGGCTGGGGAGGGGTTTCACTGGGGGTGTAGGTGGGGGGCTGGTCACGGGGGTGGGGGTTCACTGGGGGTGTAGGTGGGGGGCTGGTCACGGGGGTGGTGGGGCTTGGGAGGGGGTTCACTGGGGGTGTAGGTGGGGGGCTGGTCGTGGTGGGGGCTGGGGAGGGGTTCACTGGGGGTGTAGGTGGGGGCTGGTCACGGGGGGTGGTGGGGACTGGGGAGGAGTTTCACTGGGGGTGTAGGTGGGGGGCTGGTCACGGGGTGGGGTGGCTGGGGAGGGGTTTCACTGGGGGTGTAGGTGGGGGGCTGGTCACGGGGGTGGGGTGGCTGGGGAGGGGGTTCACTGGGGGTGTAGGTGGGGGCTGGTCACGGGGGTGGGGTGGCTGGGGAGGGGTTTTACTGGGGGTGTAGGTGGGGGGCTGGTCACGGGGGTGGGGTGGCTGGGGAGGGGTTTCACTGGGGGTGTAGGTGGGGGGCTGGTCGTGGTGGGGGCTGGGGAGGGGTTTCACTGGGGGTGTAGGTGGGGGACTGGTCGTGGTGGGGACTGGGGAGGAGTTTCACTGGGGGTGTAGGTGGGGGCCGGTCACGGGGAGTGGTGGGGACTGGGGAGGAGTTTCACTGGGGGTGTAGGTGGGGGGCTGGTCATGGGGGTGGGGTGGCTGGGGAGGGGTTTCACTGGGGTGTAGGTGGGGGGCTGGTCACGGGGAGTGGTGGGGACTGGGGAGGGGTTTCACTGGGGGTGTAGGTGGGGGGCTGGTCACGGGGGGGTGGTGGGGACTGGGGAGGGGTTTCACTGGGGGTGTAGGTGGGGGGCTGGTTGCGGGGGGTGTTGGGGGCTGGGGAGGGGGTTGTCACCTGGCTGCTAGAATGAGACAGTGGTGTAGGGAGGAGGGGTTTGGCTGATCGTGGCTCCCACTGGCTGCGGTTCTCTGTCCCAGGCCAGTGGGGGTGGTGGGAAGTCACGACTAGCACATCTTTGGCCGCACCGCTTCCCACCGCCCTCATTGGTCTGGGTTGGCAAACCGCAGCCAATGGGAGCCGCGATTGACTGAACCTGCCGACGCGGCAGGTAAACAAACTGGTCCAGCCCACCCGGGTGCTGAGCCTGGCGGGCCGTGTGCCAGAGGTTGCCGACCCTTCCTTAGGGGAAGATCTACCATTGGAGATTCTCTATGTCAGGGGTTCTCAGACTGGGGATCTGGACCCCTCAGGGGGTCGCAAGGTTATTAGTTGGGGGGGGGGGTCGCAAGCTGTCAACCTGCACCTCAAACACCACTTTGCCTCCAGCATTTATAATGGTGTTAAATATATTTAAAAGTGTTTTTGACTTGGGTTTACTATTTGAATAACATTTTATCTGATACCAGCCATTGTTTCTGTATCAGATTAAAAATCTTCACTTGTATTTTGAAAATTGGAATGCTCTGATGTTCCCTTTCAAGCCCTTTCCAGATTTTATGTTGTCATAAACAGATAGTTATGGGTTAATGTCTCTTTTACCTGTAAAGGGTTGACAAGCTCAGTGAACCTGGCTGACACCTGACCAAAGAACCAATCGGGAGACAAGATATTTTCAAATCTGGGTGGAGGGAAGTCTTTATTTTGTGCTGTGTTCTTTGTTCTCTGTTCTCTCTGGGGTCTGAGAGGGACCAGACATGTATACAGGCTCTCTAATCTTTCTGAAAAAGTCTCTTCTATTCAATACTGTGAGTACTAGATAGAAGGCGGATTAGGCATTTGTTTGTTTTCTTTATTGCAAATGTGTATTTTGCTGGAAGGATTTTACCTGTTTGCTGTAACTTGTATTTTATGATAGGAGGAGGGAGTCCCTCTAGTCTATATAGCTGAAGACCCTGTAAACATTTTTCCATCTTGAATTTTACAGAGATAATTTTTACTTTTTTCTTTCTTTAATTAAAAGCTTTTCTTTTAAGAACCTGATTGATTTTTTTATTCCTGTGTAAGACCCAAGGGGACTGGGTCTGAACTCACCAGGGAATTGGTGGGGGAAATTGAGAGAAGGGGGAGGGAAAGGTTAATTTCTCTCTGTGTTAGGATCCAAGGAGTTGGGATCGGTATCTCTCTCTCAGGGAGAGTCTGGGAGGGGAGACAAGGGGGGGGGAAGGTGAATTTCCTCTCTGCTTTAAGATTCAAGGAGTTTGAATCACAGTGATCTCCCAGTGTACCCCAGGGAGGGGAAAATCTGGGAGGAAGGAAGGAGAGGGGAATGGTTTATTTCCCTTTGTTTTAAGACCCAAGAGGTTTGGGTCTTGAGTTCCCCAGGGAAGGTTTTGGGGGACAGGGAGTGTACCCAAACACTATATTTTGGGTTGGTGGCAGCATGATAAGATCTAAGCTAGGAATTAAGCTTAGAAGGGAACAGGCAGGTCCCCACTTTCTAGATGCTAAAGTTCAAAGTGGGAAAGAAGATCCCGACATATGTAAAAGTTATAAAGAGGTGAAGAGGAGTGTCTGGGCCCTGAACACTGTGTTTGCATTAGTGCATTACTGCCCCAGTCTCTACGCTGGGTATGTCTACACTGCAATTAGACACCCACTGTTGGCCTGTTTTGCCAGCTGTCTCGGGCTTGCAGGGTTTGGGTTATGGCACTGTTTAATTGTGATGTAGAGGTTCAGGTGCCAGCACTCTGGGACCCTCTCATCTCTCATGCTCCTAGAGCCCAGGCTTCAGCCTGAGCCCAAACATCTACATTGCAGTTAAACACAGTCAAAGCCCACAAGTCTTGAGTCAGCTTGCATGGGCTAGCCACAGGTTTCTAACTGCAGTGTAAACATACTCACTAAGGCTACTACTATCTTGCAAAAAAACTTATGCATGAATTTAACTTCACACCCATTAGTAGTGTTATTGAAGACAAATGGGACTACTCAGATGCATAAAGTTAAGCATGTGTGTAAGTCATTGTGGGATCAGGAGCTAAGCACCTATGCATTTTTTCTAGTAGTCTAGTCATTGACACCCCTAGTTATTGTGATTCAGCTACAGCCTTTGGAAAATTATTCCATCGACTGACTGATCTCGCTGTTGGAAAATGTTTCTGAATTTCTCACTTGATTTTTTCAGGGTATTACTTCTTCTTGTTCCACCCTTAACCTCTTGGAATAAGTGGCTTCCCCTTTTGAAGAGTCATTGTCACCAAAGCCTTGTCTGTGCTACAAGAATATCTGTTGGTGTTAGCAGTGGGTGTGGTTGAACCAGGGCAGAACAGAGTGCAGCTGTAAGTGTGACAAGGACAAACCATGTTCAGCACAGTTTCAGAAACTGGTTAAAATTCATAGAATCATAGAATATCAGAGTTGGAAGGGACCTCAGGAGGACCTCTGGTCCAACCCCCTGCTCAGGACCAATCCCCAGACAGATTTTTTTAGAACACCATTTATTTAAATATTTGTGGATATTTTCTACATTTTCGAATATACTGATTTCAATTACAACACAGAATACAAAGTGTACAGTGCTCACTCTATATATTTATATTTGATTACAAGAATTTGCACTCCAAAAAAACAAAAGAAATAGTATTTTTCAGTGCACCTAATACACAGACTGTTGTGCAATCTCTTTATCATGAAATTTGAACTTACACATGTAGAATTATGTAAAAAAAAAATCTGCATTCAAAAATAAAACAATGTAAAATTTTAAAGCCTGCAAGGCCACTCATTCCTGCATCTTGTTCAGTCAATCACTCAGACAAACAAGTTTGTTTACATTTGCAGGAGATAATGCCGCCCACCTCTCCTTTACAATGTCACCTGAAAGTGAGAACAGGCATTTTCGGGGCACTGTTGTAGCCAGTGTTGCAAGATGTTTACGTGCCAGATGCACTAAAGATTCATATATCCCTTCATGCTTCAATCACCATACCAGGGGACGTGTCCATGCTGATGGCGGGTTCTGCTCGATAACAGTCCAAAGCAGTGCAGACTGATGCTTGTTCAGTTTCGTTCTCTGAGTCAGATGCCACCAGCAGAAGATTGATTTTCTTTCTTTGGAGGTTCGGATTCTGTAGCTTCTGCATTGGAGTGTTGCTCTTTTAAGACTTCTGAAAGCATGCTCCACACCTTGTCCCTCTCGGATTTTGGAAGGCATTTTAAATTCTTAAACCTTGCGTTGAGTGCTGTAGCTATCTTTAGAAATTTCACATTGTATCTTCTTTGCATTTTATCAAATTTGCAGTGAAAGTGTTCTTAAAATGAACATGTGCTGGGTCATCATCTGAGACTGCTATAACATGAAATATATGTTAGAATACAAGTAAAACAGAGCAAGGGACATACAATTCTCCCCCAAGGAGTTCAGTCACAACTTTAATTAATGCATTATTTTTTAATGAGTGTCGTCAGCATGGAAGCACGTCCTCTGGAATGGTGGTCGAAGCATGAAGGGGCATACGAATGTTTGGCATATCTGGCACGTAAATACCTTGCAGTGCCGGCTACAAAAGTGCCATGCAAATGCCTGCTCTCACTTTCTCGTGATGTAAATAAGAAGAGGGCTGAACAAGAAGAAGAACTGAGTGGACTTGGGGGCTCTGAAGTTTTACATTTTTATTTTTGAGTGCAGTTATGTAACAACAAATCTACATTTGTAAGTTGCACTTTCATGACAAAGAGATTGCACTACAGTACTTGTATGGGTGAATTGAAAAATACTATTTTTGTTTATCATTTTAAAGTGCAGATATTGGTAATAAAAAATAATATACACTTTGATTTCAATTACAACACAATACAATATATATGAAAATGTAGAAAAACATCCAAAATACAAGTATCAGAGGGGTAGCCGTGTTAGTCTGGATTTGTAAAAGCAGCAAAGAATCCTGTGCCACCTTATAGCACTGGTCTACAATTTTTGAGAAGTCGTCTGCTTCAGAGATAAAATGTGCTATTTATTATGTATTTTGCTGTGCTGAATTAAAATATGACAATTAAAACAACTGATTGGCTACTGTTTCTAAGATATTTAAGTTTTTACATTTTATGTCTATGTATATTGTGTAGATAGAGTTTTAATCAAAAATTGTAAACCTAGGTCTTTTCATGTGTTTATGGTTACTTTACATGATAATATTTCACCTGTCCTGTTTATGTAACACTTTAAAAATCAGCAAAAGGGTTATATAAATAAAATTTATTGTGAAACAAAAGGCAAAAAACTATTATGTACATAGTTTAGTCCTATTCAGTGTCTACTCGGCACTTCTTGGCTTGTCTCTTGTATTCATTAAATGGAGCATCTCTTGTCACTGTCCAGCAATAGTCTGCAAGCATTGATGGTCTCCATTTGCCCTGATAGCCTTCCAGGAGATTCCACTGCTGTAGTCTGGAGCCCAACAGCTCTGCCTTACTCTTGGGTAGTTCCAAATCCCTGACAAGGTCATTCAGTTCACCTTGTGTTATGAGGTGTGGTTCAGAGGAGGAGGATGGGAGAAAATGTGGGTCCTGTGACATTGATGGTTCAGGACCACAAGTTTCATCCTCTTCCTCTTCCTCGTCTGACTCAAGTGAGAATGATTCTGGTGCATCAGGAACCGGCAGTCCTTCTCCGTGGGGTGCCGGGCGTATAGCTGATGGAATGTTTGGATAATGCACAGTCCACTTTTTCTTCTTTGACACACCTTTCCCAACTGGAGGCACCATGCAGAAGTAACAATTGCTGGTATGATCTGTTGGCTCTCTCCAAATCATTGGCATTGCAAAAGGCATAGATTTCCTTTTCCTGTTCAACCACTGGCCAAGATTTGTTGCACAAGTGTTGCAGCATATGTGTGGGACCCACCTCTTGTCCTGATCTCCAATTTTGCAGCCAAAATAAAGGTGATAGGCTTTCTTAACCATAGTGGTTATACTGCACTTTTATGATGCAAAAGTCACTTCACCACAAACATAGCAGAAGTTATCTGCACTGTTCACACAAGTACGAGGCATCTCTGCTCACTTTGGCTAAACAGAAATGTGTCCCTTTGCAAAATCAAACACTGACAAATAAGAGAGCAGGACACTGTATGAGATCTAGAGCTGATATAGGGCAATTTGTTCAGCAAAGTGATGTAAGCTTCGTTATGATTGCATCATCCATGACTTCTAGGAATAACATGATGCAATTCATATCATGTATAATGCAATACCAGCTTCAGATTGCATCATTCATTGTTTTGCCTACTTGTACTGTCCAAACCCAGTCATAGATTTATTCATAGTTCCAGTCAAAGATATATTTTAGTCATTTCTGGTTTAAATTGAGATCCCTTCCCTTTATAAATCACTTATCCTCCGCCATTCCCAAGTCAAGGGTCGTATATACTGACCCAACAGCATATCTTGAAAACTAGAGCCAATCAACAATTATAAGCATCATTTTCGTTCTCAGTGACCCAGAATTAGTAAAGTTGGACTACATTTATTTCAGAAGCATTTTGGCTGTAGAGCAGTGTAGTCTGTAAGTCACCTCTGTTAGTCTATAAGGTGCCACAGAATTCTTTGCTGCTTATCCAAAATACAGTATTTAATAAATTTCAAAACGGCGATTAATCGCAATTAATTTTTTTAGTCACAATTTTTTGAGTTAATCGGGTGAGTTAACTGTGATTAATAGACAGCCCTAGTTAAAATCCAAACACTGCACCACTAAGAGCTTCAAAATGAAACAAACAATAAGAGGGAAGCTAACTTCATTAATTTTCAGTGCCCGTACTGAAAAAAATGAAAAGAAAATCAAATTAAATAAAGAGCAAAAATAATCACAGATGAATTAATCTTAAAATTATTTGCCTTTAACCATCTATGATGGTGTTAGTAACGTAGTAAAATAAATGTATTTGTTTACAACATAGGATTTTTAAGTGTGCAGTATCCCCTCAAGTAGCTTCTCTTCGAAGATCTGCATGTCTTTCTTTCGATTCTTTCTTGGCAGGAATGTGTTGCATGTAGTTTTGAGCTTCTCAGAAAGCTAATTGAGGGTGTCTATGGCACAGAGGTGGTATACCAACTCACAGCTATTACCTACCTGGCCGCATTGTGATGACTTGATGTAGCTGCCCACCTATGTTTCCCATTTCATATTCAGGCTTATTTTCTCCCAAGTGAACTTTAATTTTTTTCTATATTTAAAGCCCTTTGGGGCAGGGATAATCTCTCCATATATCTTTGTAGAGCACCCAGCATAATGAGGCACAGGCCCTGATTGGAGCTTCTGGGGGCCACAGTAATAAAAATAATACCTTCCCTTGGGCTTTTGCCTGTTTCTCTGATCTTACTGAAGTATCTGTGCCTCCTCCGTTGTGTCAGTGAATTTGATTACTGGACTATTCTTTTCTCCTTCCTTATCATTGGTAAAGATATTGAACAATACGGAGCTCAACACTGACCCCTTTGGAACTCTTCTGATTTCCACTTCTTGGTTTCATGTTGTACCTTTTCATTTCTCTCTGCGCACGATCCATCAGCTAGCTTTGTATCCATTCTGCAGTATTCTTTTCCAAACTGCATCGTTCTGATGTCTCTATTAGACTCCCAAGTAGGACTGCACTGAAAGCCTTCCTAAGGTCTATATGTATTATGTCCTCTGCGTTTCTTTTGCCCACCTTATATGTGACTGTAGTAAAGAAAGCTTTTGAATATTTAACGCAGAGTGTAATCTTTAGGTAGGCACAGTGCCTAATTGCTCATTAAGTTGCTCCCTTTTTGCTTCAGTATTATTTTTCAATATTGAAATTAGCCAGATGGTTTGGGAATTTTCTAGAGCTCCCTTTGTTGCACAAAATAGGCTCCTGAGCAGGAGCTGTGTGGTCACATTAGCCACACATCTTTGTCCTAAGCCACACTATGGTCAGGCCATCATGTGGCACACTGGCAGAGAGAAGTGATATGATAATGGTGCACTTCTCTCCTGAGCTTCACTTTTAAACTTATACCCCTCAATGCCCTCAGTTATTATGCAACCCTACTTTTTTACTTAGATCTTCACTGTGCATTTCTGGTTGCATATATCCAGTATTTGGAAATGTAGGATAATGTAATGGATAACTTTATAATTAAGACGCTGGACTGAGACTGAAGAGATCTGGGTTCTGTTCCCAGTTTTCTAACAGATTTCTTTTGTCACCTTGGGCAAGTCACTTAATCTCTCTCTGTCCGTTAGCTTTGCTCTGTAATTGGTGACAGTAATACTTCCTTACTTCACAGAAGGGTTTTGAGGATAAATTCATATTGTGTATGTGAAGTGTTCAGATATTATAGTGATGAGCGCTATAGAAAAGCTTATAAAAATAAAAATGCTACTCTGGTCCGGAAGGTAGTATAGTAGTTTATAGAAAGCTAAAATTACTTCAGTGTATTTTTGGTGTGGTCTTTCTACAGATGGGTTGGGGTGATTTGGGAGTGTTTGGAGAGCCCTCTAAAGAAACTCCTAACTTGGACCAGATGGCTTCAGAAGGGATGCTCTTCCCAAATTTCTACACTGCTAACCCTCTGTGCTCTCCATGTAAGTAAATTTCAGCTTTAAACTACCATGTAAAATTGCCACCTTCTGGGAAGATCAGGATGTTTGCCAGCATCTTACATAAACTAGCAACCAAACCAGTGATTACCCTTAAGGCAGTGTTAGGATTTGGAGCTTTCATCTTGCATTTTGCTTCCTTTTTATTTTTTTTCTTGAGGAAAAACTACAATCTTCTGTTCATACAAAACAGTATTTTAATCATCAAAACACTTCATTTAAAGGATTTTTTTTTAATTCTGTTTTAGCCTTCAGGCCTCTGTAGCTGAATTATTTCATCTCTTCCCTCTTTGGGGCAATCAGGCAAAACAATATCTAAATCTTTGTTGGAGAAATCCAACAGGAAGGAAGCGCACAATGGGCTTGATTTTGTTCTATAGGCAGAACTTCCATTGACTGGGACTTCCATGCGTGGAGCAACTATACGTTCTGGCCCATTGTTGTCATTGTTAGCCACTAAGAGATTTAGAAAGCGGGGAAAGGGACAAAGCCATTTGAGTCCAATGTAGATTTTACATCTTTGTCACTGTGTCTGGTTCTTCAAGTCTGATTGCCAGCTGACAGCTAAAATGTAAAGGAGAAAAGAGGACTTTCTTAGGCCTCCATTTGGGAAAACATGTAACCATATGTTTAAGTCCATCCCCATTCAGGAAAGCACTAAAACACCTGCTTAAGTCCCATTGACTTCAGTGGGATTTAAGCAGATACTTAAAGCTAAACATCTGCTTAACTACTTTCGTGAATCAGAGCCTTGATCTCTGTCATGCTTGAGCTGGATACCTTGCCTTTGTTACTTGTAGAAGTAGATAAAATGGTTTTGCCAAGGCAAGATAATGAATGTAAATTTAGCAAATAACTGTTTGCTAATCTGAGCTAGATTAAGATGTGTCTCCCATATACTCACCCCAGAAATGCTGTTTAAAGTTACTTGGCCAAGTATGTGTATCACTTTAGGATCCTTTGGGTTGATTATTACTCTTATCAGCTAAGCAGTAATCTATAACAGAAATTCCCTATGATCTCCAGTCATCACACTGGCATCAGCCGAAACATGACCTCTGAAGCAGAGAATTTGTATAAAGAAAATAAGACACCCTATTCATGCTTTCTTTGTTTTGATTGTTTTATCTGCAGCACGAGCAGCGCTGTTGACGGGACGTCTCCCCATCAGGAATGGGTTCTACACCACGAATGCACATGCCAGAAATGGTGCGAACATCAGTGCTGCTTCTCCTGGAAATGCCTTTTCTTCCTTTAGTCTTTGCCTTTTGGCTTGGCAGTAGGCGTGACTGAATACTGGCATTTGGCCCTGTGCTTTCCCTTCATGGGTTTTCCAGGAGGTACATTTTCAGAGTGACAACATGCGATTGGCATGTAGCTCCCCTGCAGTTAATAAGAAGTCTGTTGCTTCTTACACATGATACTGGAAAGGAAGGACATCGCTAAAGATGTTAATCTGTTTGCTTCTTCTGGGTGAGATGTTGGTTCCTGGGGTGGGCTAATTAACATGAGTGAAAGAAGAAAAGTGACATGGGTTGTAGTGTTAACGCCTTACTTAAGAACAAGCTGTTTAAAATCAAGTCTGTCATGGGATTTACTACTCACTGCTGGGGCGCCTCCTTGTAGTCCATCTGGGGATTAGCTCTTGACCAGTCTCATGCCCCCTCCTTCAGTTGCTCACCCCATGGTCTCTCTCTCTGGGCTCAGGGAGCTCCCTCTCTGTGTCTCAGGCTGTCTTTTGATCCTCTGGCCAGTCAGTGCCACTTTTCCAGTGGCCAGTAGGGGAATCCAGACATGCCCACTACTCGGGGTCCCAGCCCAGAACTCCATGCCCAGCAACAACAGTCTGCTTCAGCTCCAACCTTGTTGCCAGTTCCATGGCCTCTTTCCTGCCTTTCTTCCCTATCTTCTGGCCCCCCTCTGCTCCCTGTGGGTATTTCACCCCTCCCTTGGGTTCTTGCCAGAGTTTGTATTCTAAGGCAGGATCCCAGGGCTTACTCCCCGCTAGACCACCTCCTCATCTCTGACTAACTGCCCTCCTCTCTAGGGAGTGACAGCAGAGCTCCTCCCTGCAGCCCTTCTCACATCAACTTCCTCTCTTTATAAGCCTATCCCAACTCCCCCCCCAGCAGGGCTTCATCAGCTGTTAGGCCTTAGTAGTCCCTGCCTCTCCTCCTGATGCAGCCTGTCCTGTAAGGATAATTGGCCATTTTTAATGGTTTAGTCTTGTGTAGGGTGAATACCCTATCATACAGTCTTACAGAAGTAAACCTTTCCTGGCCAGTTAAACAAGGAGTTACATAACACGATGCTGCCTGCCAGGAACGCTCTCCTCCAGCACTCATGAAGGAATGTACCTGCTCAGAATGTCTTTGGGTTGGTCTAATTCTAAAATTACAGCTCCTTTATGAGACCAGACAATCTGGGCACACGCTTACAGCTACCTATTGGTTCACACTATCCATCGGTGGGAGAACTTGGGTATCTCCTAACTCACTGACGGTTGTGCCCTGTGTTCTCAACTAGAAAATATTGGAGACACACAATTTTGGATCAGCCAGTACACTTTGAGCAAGTCCATTTGTCCTTTTATTTAACTAATCCTTTGAGTTATAAAAATGCACTAATTGTAGATGACTTCAAGCAGTTTGGCAAAAGTATGAACCAAACGGCCCCAACTTGCTCTCTTTACAACCACCTGCATCCACACCATCCCTCCAGCCAACAACGGCTGCGTGTGTGAAGGGCTCCATTTCCTGGGGCAGTGAGTTTGCTGAGTCAGCTTGTTCTGAGACCTGGTGGGCTGGAGAATTTGAATCCTTTACTATAGTATTGTTGGACCATTGAGCTAGCCTAATTTTTGGTCCTGTCAAATAAGTTTCTAAGGATGAGTGTCTGTAAGCATTCACGACCTGCTTGCTAGCCTTAGTGATGAGTTAAAAAACATGTTCTTGTTTTATACAGCCTATACACCACAGGAAATAGTAGGGGGAATCCCAGGTTCTGAGCTGCTGCTTCCAGAATTGCTGAAGAAGGCAGGATATGTCAGTAAGATCATTGGCAAATGGTAAGCTTGTCTTGAAATATCTTGTTTGTATGTGTGGTTTAGTAGTGTGGAGAGACTGGGAGAACCAGAGTTTGAGAGAACTCTTTTGAAGCTCAAACATCTGTCTTTTCAAATCTGGGCAGGATCTTCCCACCTGCTGTGATTCATTTCTCAGTAGAGTACTATTGTTTTATAGATAGATATAGCAAAAAAAAGGCCCCAAACCCTTAACCCTTTGTGCTTTCATTTGGCACCACATTGTACTTACTTTCATCAGAAATTGCAGAGATGTTTTGTTGGAGCATTTCCCTTACCCTCTGCAGTTTTTTGTCTTTGGCCCCTGTTGTATATCATTGATTCTCTGCAGATAAGTCTGACTTGTAAACTCTGGAGGCATCTTTTTTTTTTTTTTTTTTAGGCAGCAGAATGTTAGGATAGAAATGAAGATACAGTCACATGAAGGAAACATGCTGATATTAGACAGAGCTACAGAGAAGAGTAATGACCTAATCTAGCAGAGCAAAGGCTAAATAAATAGACAGTGAAAGAGTATTGACCAAAGATCTGAGTGAACTACATCCCAAGAATTTTAAGAGGATGAAGGGCTTGATCCTGTTCTCATTGAAGTCACTGACAAAACTCTTGACTTTTATGGATGCAGGCCCAGATTTTAGCAAAGGAAACATCAGAACTTGTGAACCTAATCTTCAATAAATCATGGCAGTCAGGAGAGGTACCTGGCAACTAAATGCAACTGTGGTTCCTGTGCAGGGTAGGAGGGAAAAGCTGGAGAGGTGCCAAACAAATACAATAGTCTTCTTTGATGGGATTACTATTGTAGTAGTTGAAGAGAAGCCAGCGGCATAGAACATCTGAAATGCAATAAAGAACTTGTGTGATGTGATTGAGTCCTATTGGGTTTCTAGGTCTCCATGCTGGTAATTCACAATTCATAGTTGTACTATGTAAAAAATAAATGCATAAATAATAAACTTCAAAACTGCATAGATACCAACTGGATATAACATAATCAACAGAGTTATTGTTAATAATACAACCTTCAAGTGGGGACCAGTATTAAGGTAGTCAGTTATGGAATCCGTATTATTTAACAATATAAAGAAAGGTATAGATTCAACTGTGATCAAATTTTTCAGCAACCCAGAAATTGGAAGGAAAGTAGACTAACCTAAAACAGTGAATTATTTATTATCCCAAATCCAAACAATAAAATGGACAGGAAAAATCGGATCAGTGGGCTGAATGCAATGAGATGCTTTCAGTGCTAATAAATGTAAATTCATACAGCTAGGGAAAGGAAGTAAGCAACACAAATACCTATTGGTTCCAGACAGTTATCTGGAAAGCAGTGAGTCTGGAAAACCTTCTAGTGATAATAAAAAGCAAAGTAAAAATGAATTCAGTGCAGTGTCATTGTGAACCTAAGAATTGCTGTACACCCGCTGCTTCAGAGAAGGGTACTGGAAACTGCAGATGTGAGATAATCTGACCCCATTAAAGTTTCATCATAACCCCTGTAGGTTAGAGACACTAGCCTTAAACATGAGGTTTTATATCTCCTTTAACCCTCTCTTTTAAGTATTTGCTATTTCAACTCAATATTATTTGCCGTGTTGTTATAGCCATGTTGGTCCCAGGATATTAGAGAGAAGGTGGGTGAGTGGTGGGACCTTCTACCACCTGCGGAGGGTGGGCCAGCCTGTATGCCACCCTAGACTCATGGCCCACCGGGGATATTGGTTGGTAGCTCCTTCATGTGGTTCATCCCCATCCCCATTGCCTGCCCCTTTTGCAGTGTGAGGTAGATCCTGATACATGCCTATCTAGAATGTGCCAGGTTGCAGCACCTAATCTGACTCCTCCAGAATCTCCTATTGAGGTTCTGGCTGCACTTTTCCTTGCATCTTTTCATATATGAGCACCCTGTCTGTGGCCCCACAAGATCGTGAGACCTCTTCGTCAACCTCCTCCTGGCACTGGCCAAAATAGCCATCTTCAACACCAGGAGGAGGATGCTGGATGGGGAGGTGCTTTGCATCTGTGGAGCCTCTTTCTGTTCCTCCCTGGACTCCCTCATCCATGCAGCGTTCCTCTGGGCGGTGTCCACTGGCTCCCTGGACAGCTTTGAGGAGCAGTGGGTGCTATCCGGGGTTCTCTGCCTGGTGTCCCCTTCTGGATCCCTAGTTTTGAACCTGTGACCTCCACTCCCTGCCTTGTTATTTCTTAGTTGTCCCCTATAGTCAGTTGAGTCCTAAGTCCCATGACTCCTCCCCAAAGGTTGTGCCCCTCCGCCTTCTGGAATTTCAAGAAGGCTTCTTATTGGACCACTTCTGTTGGTGAGAAACACAAGCTTTTGAGCTTATGCAGAACTCTGGGAAAGGTGCTCGGAGTGTCTCAGTTAAATACAAGGTGAAAAAGATAAGGAGTTAACACATGTTGCAAGAGGCCATTCAAGGTGAAGTTAACAACTGAAGGAGAAAAGAGGGTTTGTGATTTCCAGATTGTTGTAAGTGAGACATAAATCCAGTGTCTTTATTAAGCCCATGATTTTTGCTATCTAGCAGAGTTATGAATTTAAAAGCTTCCAGGCTCATCTTTTGAAGATATTTATGCAGAGGACTGAGAGGTCAGATATGGAGTTATCGCTCTGTAAAAAGTGTTTGCCCACAGGTGATAGAATATTTTTGTCTTTTATCATTTTTCTTTGTGAGTTCATTTGACAGCATAGTGACTGTCTGGTTTCACCTACATAGATGCTGTTGGGACATTTAGTACACTGGATGAGGAAACCATATGTTGTGATCCACATGTGTAGGAACCATGGATCTTGAAAGATGTGTTTTGGGGGTGTTGATCATCGCAACAGGTGGAGATATGTCTGCAGGTTTTGCGTCTTGTTCTGGAAGGGTCTGTTGGTGCTTTGAGGTGGTGTGTCCTGGTTTGTAGGGAGCTTGCCTCTGATGATGAGCTTGGCAGGGTTGAGGGTTGTTTGAAGGCCAGAAGAGGGAGTTCAGGAAAGATTTCTTTCAACATGTGGTCCACCTCGAGTATGGGTTATAGTTATTTGATGACACTCTGTATGGATTCCAGTGCGAGGTGGTAAGTGACAGCTATGAGTGTGCAGTTGGGTGGGGGGAGGGTTGCTGTATTGAAGCAGGTTCTTTTGGAGTATTTGGGTGGCCCATTCCATGGTACGATCTACTTCTCTGGTGAAGTGTTCTTGTGTGGTGAAGGTGGTTTTAAGTGTGCTGCGGTATGTATCCTGGACTTTCTCAGTGGGGCATATTCTGTGGTATCTGAGTGCCTGACTATAGATAACAGATTTCTTGGTGTATTTGAGTGGTTACTGGATTGGTGAAGGTAGGTGTGGTGATCTGGGGATTTCTTGTATGTAGTTGTCTGTAGGGCCCCCATTGTTGAAGTTGATCATGGTGTCCAGGAAGTTGGTGCTGGTGTGGGAATGATCTAGAGAAGTTTGATGGATGGGTGCTGGTTGTTGAAGTTGTAGTGGTAATTTTTGAGGTAGTTTAAGTTGTCTGTCAAGAGGATAAAAATACCGTCAGTGTATCTCAGATATATCACTGGTTTTGTGGTGCATTTGTCCAGAAATTCTTCCTCAAAGTGGCTCATGAAGAGGCTGGGCAAACAAAGAAAACCTGCACCACGCCTTCAAAAGACAAGCCTGGGAGCTTAAATTCATAACTCTGATAGACACCAAAAATCATGGGCTTAATAAAGACAGTGGATTTATGGCTCACTATGACAATCTGGAACACACACACCCTCCATCCGCTTCACCTCAAATGGTCTCTTGCAACATGTGTTAACTCCTTATCTGTTCTACCCAGTAGTTACACTCTGAGCACTTTTCCCAGAGCTGAAGAAGAGCTCTGCGTAAGCTTGAATGCTTGTCTCTCTCACCAACAAAAGTTGGTCCAAATGTATTATCTCACCCACCTTGTCTCTCTGAATTTTATGTTATCCTTGTAAATCTTGAGTCTCTCTTTGAATCTTGCCAAGTTCTTGGCCTCAGTAACATCCTGGGGCAGTGAGTTCCACAGTCATATTCTGCTCAGTGTTGATAAATGCGAAGTAATGCACATTGGAAACATCCTAACTATACATATGCAATGATGGGGTCTAATTTAGCTGTTACCACTCAAGAAAGAGGTTTTGGAGTCATGGATAGTTCTCTGAAAACATCCACTCAATGCGCAGCAGCTAACAGAATGTTGGGAATCATTAAGAAAGGGATTGACAGAAGACAGAAAATATATTGCCTCTATATAAATCCATGGTACGCCCACATCTTGAATACTGTGTGCAGATGTGGTCGCCCCATCTCAAAAAAAGATATATTTGAATTGGAAAAGGTACAGAAAAGAGCAACAAAAATGATTTAGGGACAGCTGGAACAGCTTCCATGTGAGGAGAGATTAATAAGACTTGGACTTTTCAGCTTGGAAAAGAGACAGCCAAGGGGGAATATGATCGAGGTCAGTAAAATCATGACTAGCTTAGAGAAAGTAAATAAGGAACTGTTATTTACTCCTCATAACACAAGAAATAGGGGTCACCCAATAAAATTAATAGGCATTTGTTTAAAACAAACAAAAGGAACTGTTTCTTCACACAATGCAAAGTTAACCTGTGGAACCCCTTGCCAGAGGATGTTGTTAAGGCCAAGAGTATAACAGGGTTCAAAAAAGAGCTAGATAAATTCATGGAGGATAAGTCCATCAATGGCTATTAGCTAAGATGGGCAGGGAAGCTGGGAATGGGCGACGGGGCATGGATCACTTAATGATTACCTGTTCTGTTCTTTCTCTCTGGGGCACCTGGCATTGACAGCTGTTGGAAGGTCAATGGGCTAAATGGACCTTTGGTCTGACCCAGTATGGCAGTTCTTACTATGTGTTGGGTGGTAAAAGTATTCCCCTTGCTCAGTTTTGAATTTGCTGACTTTGAGTTTCATTGTCTTCCTTCATTCTTGTGTTATGAGAAAGGGAGATCAGAAGCATCTAATCTACCTTCTCTACCCAATTATTTATTTATTTATTTTGTATACTTTTCTCATATTCCTTCTTACGTGCTTCCTTTGTAAACTGTCCCACTTTTTAAAATCTCTCTGGAGATCAGATTTTCCATGCCCCTAGTCACTGTGAAGATAGCTAGGTGTATTTTTGTTGTGGTGTGTGTGCACGTGCGGGTGCACGCGCATATATGTGGGGATACCACATGTAAAACTGGGGAGGTTTGTGGTTCTAATTTACACAGCCAGTGTGTGACCGGTTCAGGAATCGTGAGACTAAATTAGTCTCTGGTGTAATTCCATTCAGCTGAGACAGTGCGAGAATGACCATCTATAAATACTTTCACAAATGAGGGAAGTGAGTTATTCACAGCCCCAGAAGATGTGGAAGGAAAGGAGCAGTAGCCTGAAGCTAAAGAAGGGAAGTTTAAATTTTATATCTGGGACAAAGTTGTTAACAGAAGCTGGTGTGTGTGTTTGTGTGTTGCTTTCATAGGTACATTCTAAGGGCCTCATTGTCATTTACACTAAAGCCCATTTACATCACTTTGGTGGCATAAAGGGCCTTAAAGTGAATGTAAATGTAATTGTAAATTACACACACTTTGTGGCCCCTTTACACAATTTACTGGTGTAGAAGAGCCTTGGTATAAATGAGACCTAAGCCCTAAATTCATTATTATATGTATTTTTGCTGTGTTTTCTGGGCACCTCCACCCAAGGCACCATCATCACAAATAATCAACATGTTTAGAGAGAAGAGAAGTTGGACATTGACTTAATGGAGCAAATGGAACAGTGGCAGGGATTTCTATAATCTCCTTTGAATGCATGTTTTTGTCTAGTCATTATTTATTTGGCCTACTAGAGGACTGTAACTAATCACTGACGTTTTCCTTTAATGTCATTGAAAGATGTTTCTTTCTACACAGTTCTGGTAAGATTACTATTTACTCCTTTGCAATGGACTCCTGAACTCTTTGTGGCTTTTGTTCCTAGGCATCTGGGTCACAGACCCCAATTCCACCCCTTGAAGCATGGATTTGATGAATGGTTTGGATCCCCTAATTGCCATTTTGGACCTTACGATAACAAAGCCACCCCAAACATCCCTGTTTATAGGGACAGGGAAATGATTGGCAGGTAATTCAGCTGTTTGCTCCATGGCTCATTTAAAAAATGTATTTTGGAACTTATCAATGGCTCGTTTTCTTTGCTTTCTCTGTGGTCTTACTCAGCTGTCCTGTGGTCGACTGAAAGACAAGCGTTCAATCAGCAAGCTGTCTTCAGTAAGGAGAGGCAGGCAGATCCTCCTGGATCAGACACAGCAGTAACCCCATGGCTAGGTTGGATGGGCAGCAATCTCCAGAAACCTCACGCCATGCCAGGAGTTATTGGACAGGAGCAAAGGAAATGTCAGTCATCAGGGATGAACTGGTTCAGATATCATCTGACATGTACCACATGGTGTTTTCAGCACATGTAGTGAATTGGCAATCCTAGAATTACTGAAGTGGGAAAGGGACCCACTGAAGGGGATGTATTTCCTCTCCCTTCCTACCCCCATTCTGTTTGCTCAGGACTTTTGCCCTAGACCAGAGATGGCTAATTGTGAGCAGTGTAACACCCAGGTGACTGTTTGCAATCATGCTAAGCCAGAGGTTTGCAATCATGCTACAGCCAGCGGGCCAAAGCCAGCCTGCAGGACCGTCCTGCCTGGCCCTTAAGCTCCTGGCTGGGGAGGCTAGCCTCCAGCCCCTCCCTTGCTGTCCCCCCTCTCCCGCAGCCTCATCTCGCTGTGCCACCAGCACTCTAGGCGGTGGGACTGCAAGCTCCTGCCTGGCAGTACGGCTGCGAGAGTATTAAATTGCTCCCTGTAGGAATGTGCTGCTTATGGCTGCCAGTCCTGGTGCTCCGTAAGTACTACATTCCTACGGGGAGCAATTTAATACACTACACCCGGCCCTCCATACAGTTTTGGAACCCCAGTGTGACCCTCAGGCAAAAAAGTTTGCCCACTCCTGTGCCAAGGCAAAGTGAGGAGGATTTCGTATAGGAGAGCGTGCAAGAGGATTTTGGCATCTGTGGGAGGACAATGTTAGGTTTAGAGCCGTTGTCACTTAGGGTACGTCCACACTACCCACTGGATCGGCAGGTAGTGATCGATCTATCGGGGATCAATTTATCGCGTCTCGTCTAGACATGATAAATTGATCCCCGATAGATCGACCGCCGTCGTCTCCGTAAGTCCACTAGGGCAAGAGGCGGAAGTGGAGTCGACAGGAGCGCTGTGGCCGTCGATCCTGCGCTGTGAGGAAGGGAGGTAAGTCGATCTAAGATACATCGACTTCAGCTACGCTATTCTCATAGCGGAAGTTGCGTATCTTAGATTGATTCCCCCACTCCCCAGTGTAGACTAGGCCTTGGAGTAGGAGGATTTTTGCAGCTGAGAGGGCAAGTCAAGATGGAACGCTTATCATTGGAGTCAGAAAGTGTTTATGAAGGAGGATCTTGGCAGCCAGAAGGATTCAGAGCGTTTGTGTCTGGGCAACGCCTGCTAGATCTTCCAGCTTCCTTTCTCACTCCCAGACTTACCTGCTTATTGAGAGAGATGCATAATCCAGTGGTTAAAGCACAGGGCTAAGAAACAAATTCCTGAGTTCTAAGCCTGGCTCTCATATTGTATCTCAGTTTTCCCATCTGTAAAATGGAAACATTAGTACTGCCCTACTTCTATGGGGTTGTTAATGTTTTTAAAGCACCTTGAAGATTATAAGCACTAGATCTGTGCTAAATTTTAGTCTGAACTCCTCAGCTGTTCCCTGCTGGGATCCTGGATGAACTTTAAGTCCCACTGCTTTAGTGCTGGGCTTTTATCTGGCATCTTGTTTTTTAATGATGCAGTGCTCTAGTGCTCAATTCTGAAAGGCTTCAAGGGCCAAAACACTTAAGAAAGGGACACGGGAGTGCCCAATATTCCCTTATGTGCCAGAGTGTTCACATATTCAAACCAGGTATTGCACCAGGCATTTGTCACAAGCGATGCAGCTACGGCAGGGGTGAACTTTGGCTGCCAGGGGTTGTGGCAGGCTCGAGAGCCAAGAACAAACTGCATGTTGCTGAAATGTGCTCATGGACCACAAATAGGCCATTGCTGCTCTAAACCATCTCCCAGAGGTGCTCATCCAGCTGTGCCTCCTTTGAAAACTGATTCCATTCCCTTAGTGAAGGCGTTTTTATTTCTCCCCTCCCTGTTTGTGGTAACCCTTTATGTTTTCATCACAACAGCCCACCATTTCTTCTGACGTTGCAATTTCACTGTTCTCACCTAACATAAAAAACCGTAATGAACTTTTCAGTTTCTGAAGAGAAATGGCTGGTTGCATAAGTGGTGGGTCTCTGCTCTTTTGTTGAGTAACAACATTGACCTGTCCATATAAGTAATAGGGACGAACAGCTCTTTGGTTTTGTGTTCCACGGGTGTTGATTTTTTTTCATGGCTCTGCTTTATTTTAAGATATTACGAAGATTTCAAAATTGATCTGAAGACAGGGGAAGCAAACTTAACTCAGATCTACTTACAGGTATTTTACATTTTCTTTATACATTAGACCCATATAGCTTTATAACCCACAGCTCTTTTTGGTTACTTTTAGTTGAGGGTTTTAGGTGGCGGAGGATGATCCTGTTAACATTAATTTCTGTTGTCATTTACAGGAAGCTCTCGAGTTTATTAGCCGGCAGCAAGCCAGTCATCAGCCGTTCTTTCTCTATTGGGCTATTGATGCCACTCATGCTCCTGTTTATGCCTCCAAACAGTTCTTGGGCACTAGCCAGAGAGGGTTGTAAGTCACCTTTATTTGATTTATGCTGCATACTGTGATAGTAGAAAACCACAGCAATATTTATTGGACTGAAGTAACATAGATCACTTGTTAAAAGTGTGTGTGCGCATGCGTGTATATATACACCTACTAGCTAGCATGGAATTTCCTTTCAGTATTTTTTTTTCAAAAAGACTGTCTAGTTTGAGCTTTAATATATTTGTTGTAAGCCAAAATAAAGGTCGTGTGACACAAATGTGGATGAAATCTAAGCTCCCTGCCCTACCGTGTGAGTAATGAAACACTAGTCTGTGGAATGGGTGCTTTTGTTAGTCTGTTGACATAGTTTGATTAGAGCCTGGCTTAAAAGCCTGTAAATCAGAACAGCAAATTGGCTCCACATCATGGAAAATGCAATTTACAGTGGGGGAAGGATAGCTCTATAGATGTAATGGACCTTGCTTTTAAGATCACAGTTTCAAACTAGCATCTATAAACAAAATTACTTTATTAGCCTCAGTTCATGGCAGAAGAGGCCTCTGCTTATACTTGGCTTCATTTATCTCAGTTGCTGGTCTCTGTCCAAGAATGCTCAGATCTTAGCAAATTGGAGAGTCTGAGTATCCAAGAGAGGCTGCTTTCTGCAGATAAGAGACATAAGTTCCGAAGTGACACTGGTAAACTTCTATTCTGGTACCTGATGTGTAGGTGACTTATTTCCCTCTTCAGCACAATTAATTCAGTATTCTTGTGGGCTTCAATGGAGTGCTTTGTGTTCTGTAAGGCTACCTGGTTTAAACTCTTTCTCCTCCTTGGCTGGCTTGCATATTTGTAATCTCTACTGTCTCAGGTATGGTGATGCAGTTCGAGAAATTGATGACAGCATTGGGAAAATCCTAAAGTCCCTTCAAAACCTGGGCATCAGTGAGAACACTTTTGTGTTTTTCACATCTGATAATGGAGCTGCTCTTATTTCAGCACCTAAACAAGGTAGGTAACTAATGAACAGAGCTGGGCCTCAGCTATGAAGTTCGGGTCCAGATCCAAACCGTCTCAGAGTTTGAAGAGAAAGACATCTGAGATTTTGGTTTGGTCCCTTTGTATAGATAAGAGAAGCCTCAAAGTTCAGGAGTGTTCAGAACCAGAGTTCTGCCTCCAGTCCATGCTCGTGTTAGTTGCTCACCTGGGCACACTCATATTTAGACAAGCACGTGTGCATTCTGTACTGTGCCCTCATGCTGATGGGTATATTGTTTTATTTTACTCCTTAAAAGCAGTACATTAGCTTCCTACCGACTGTATGTTTGCTCCCACCGTCTCTCTTCATCTACTGTTGGTACTGTGTGTGCAGAAGTGACATATACAGGCAACTGCTAAGTCTCCTGTACTAGTTAATTAGGAAGATGAATTAGAGGGCCATTATAGAATGCATATTTGAGTTTTCTGGATCATTATAAGAGATCCAGGAGTTCCAATGTGTTTAGCTCTATGAAACGATGTCAAGGCTAATAAACATTCCCTGCCATGGACAGCTTTGCTGCACTTCTCAGTTTTCCTCTTGTTTTCAAGCTTCTATCCTTGAGCAAATTGATTTTATTCCCCCCTGCCCCCTTTTCCCCCCATTTGGAGGTCAGGTAGTCTTGTGATTATCAGGCCACAAGATGGGATACTCCTGAGTTCTAACCTTAGCTGAGCCACTGAATCTGTGTGGCCTTAGGCAAATCACATGACTTTCCTGGCTGTTCCTCAGTCAGTGCTGCTGTAAGGCTGCATAGAAAGTGGGGACCTTCCATGCAAACCAGCTGCCGTCTCTGAGCCGAGCTTTCCTGAGGAAATAAAATGTAATCTCACTTTTGTCATCATCATGTCTATATCCAATGAAACTCATATCTTAAAAGGACACTAGAAAATCACATTTCAATCTGAAAACGTTCATCGAAATCATAGAAATGTAGGACTGGAAAGACTCAAGAGGTCATTTAGCCCACCCACCTGTGCAGAAGCAGCACCAAGTTTACCTAGACCAGTGGTCACCAACTGATCGATGGCGGTCATTTGATCGGTCCTGGAGACTCTCCCAGTCAATCACGATCTCCGCTGATGCAGCGGGGCTGCTGCTAAGGCAGGCTTCCTGTCTGCTCTGGCCCCCACCACTCTCACAAGTGACCAGCACACCCCCGCAGCCCTGGGGGAAGAGAGGTGGCAGGGGTCTCCGCACGCTGCTCCTGTCTGCAAGCGCCTCTCCCACAGCTCCCCTTGGCTGGGAACGAGGAATTGTAGCCAATGGAAGCTGAGGGGGTGGTGCCTGCAGAGAGGGGCAGCACACGGAGCCAGGTGCCCCCCCCATGGGCTACAGGGGTGCATTTTCCCCTTCTGGGAGCGGCACAGGACTGGGGCAGGTAAGGAGCTTGCCTTAGCCCTGCTGCACTGCTGATCAGGAGCTGCCCGAGGTAAGTGCCACCCAGGTGGAGCACGCACTATGAACCCCCTCCTGGAGCCAGCACCCCATACCCCCTCCTGCACCCCATACCCCCTCCTGCACCCCAACCGCCTGCCCCAGCCCTGACTCCCTGCCCAGAGCCAGCACCTTGTATCCCCTCCTGCATCTCAACACTCTGCCCTAGCCTGGAGCCTCCTCCTGCACCCAATCTCCGTCCCAGAGCTTGCATCCCCTCACACCCTCCTGCACCCCAACCCCATGCCCCAGGCTCTGCCCGGAGCCCCCTCCCACACTGCAAACCCCTCTGCCCAAGCCCAGAGCCCACATCCTCTCCCAGCCCCCTGCCCTAGCCCAGTGAAAGAGAGTGGGGGTCGGGGAGAGCAAGCGACAGAGGTTGGGGGGGGGGATGGAGTGAGCAAGGCGGGGTTTCGAGGAAGGGACAGGGCCTTGGGGAAGGAGTGGGGTAGATCCTGGATTGCCTTTAAATTCAAAAAGTGATCTTTGGCGTAAAAAGGTTGGAGACCACTGTTCTAGACCATCCCTGACAGGTGTTGGTCTAACCTGTTCTTAAAAACCTCCAATGATGCAGTTTCCACAGCCTGACTTGGTCATCTGTTCCAGTGCTTAACTATTCTTACAGTTAGAAAGTTTTTCCTAATATCTAACCTAAATCTCCCTTGCTGAAAATGACACTTACTCTTTTCCTGCCTTCAGTGGACATGGATAACAGTTGATCATTGTCCTCTTTGTAAGAGCTCATAACGTATCTGAAGACGTATCAGGTCTCCTCTCAGTCTTTTCCCAAGACTAAACATACCCAGTTTTTTTAACCTTTCCTCATAGGTCAGGTTTTTTAAATCTTTTATCATTTTTGTTGCTCTCCTTTGGACTCTCTCCAATTTGTCCAGGTCTTTCTAAAAGTCTGGCACCCAGAACTGGACACAGTACTCCAGCTGAGGCCTCACCAGTGCTGAGTAGAGCAAGACAGTTACTGCCCATATCTTAGATCCAACACTCCCGTTAATACACGCCAGAATGATATTGGCCTTTTTTGCACCTCTGTCCCATTGTTGACTCATTCAATGTGTGATCAATTTTTACCTCCTTCACTCACGAGAAACATTTAAGATTCCTATAAATGAAAGAAGTTAACAAAAAATTTTGTTTTGTTTGTTTCCTTTGTGCATTTGATAGCACTCTGTATCTAGTCTACTAATCAGTCAGTTTATTCCCTGCTGAAAAGACCTTCACAAGCATCCACAAGAAAAACATCATAGAGTTCATCAATTTTCTTTCCTATAGGAGGTAGCAATGGTCGCTTTCTGTGTGGTAAACAAACCACTTTTGAAGGTGGGATGAGGGAGCCAGCTATTGCTTGGTGGCCAGGCCACATACCTGCAGGACATGTAAGTATCTGGCCTTAACAATTTTAGGCGCAATCCAATGCCAATTGAAGTCAATGGAAGGAGTCCCATTGGCTTCAATGGTCTTTGGTTCAGGGCTTTTTGCACATTCTCAATGGAATCACTGTGTCAAAACCTGGGATCTGATTAAGTAAAGTATTGGTTGCTGTATATACAATAAGATCAGTTAATTACATTATTGCAGTCTTATACCATGAATGCACACGACTGGATTTTTTATGGACACTAAGGGGTTTGACTTTAGCCAGCGCATATCTTTTTGTTTTCCTGGTCTGTTTAACCCCTTCACTTTTGTTGAATCATACCTCTGTATCCCTAGCATTTTTAGTGGATTATTGATCCAAGCAAATGTATGTGCTGCTGCAGTGGAGAAACATGCTTTCTGGACATATTCTGTGTGTCCTGCAGCATCGAGTGATTTTAAGCCTGACACTCCTGTTTTTTGTGGCTAGATAGCAGTTTCACTCAGGGAGGTAGGTCTGTGTACCAGAATGTTGCTATTTCCTGCTTGCACAGAGATTAAAATGATGCTTCTTCTAAAATAATCCTCAGATGGCAATACCAGCATGTGCAGGCAATTGTCCCAATACTCATTAAAGAAAGATCTAACCAGCTCTCCAGGAGGCATTCCTTCCCCTTTGTAGATGTCTTTTATTCAGAAAGAAGTGATACTTCATCAACTCGACACTGTGCCCAAGATCGCAAAATATTTATAAAACATTTATTTTTCTAATTTACATTCCTTTTCAATGTTGTAAATCCATTAAATCGGATAAAGATAATTTATAGAGCATATTTAGAGGGTCTCTGTCAGATTTGGCCTAAAATTTGGAGCACAAGGGCAGTTTTGAGTTTCTCATTTTTAAAGGTTTTATAAAACCCAATAGGAATGTTTTTGTGATTCTTTAAAATTTGAAATGAAAACAGTTTATTTGAATTTAAACATTCCCATGAAGTCCCTGCAAGCCAAGCATAAGTAACCTTGGACTAGTGCATGAGAACACAACATTGAAACTGACTATTTTGTTTTGTATGTACAAACTTGAGTAAAGTGCCAAAAGTAAACAACCATCATTAATGGGAACAGGTACATTAGATATGAAAAAAATAACTGGAAGGTATAAATTAGGAACAAAGGCAAGGAATTTTTTATAGCAATAACTTAACAGTAATCTTGTACATGCAGTGTAGCTAGCTATTTTATGTGCTGGGAAGAAATGTTTGCTACATTGGAGCTCAGTGTGGTAGTTTGTGGTGAATTGCTTGCTCTCTTAGAAAAAGCTGAAAGTTTAACCTAAATTTGTATGATCAACCATTTATGTATGGTTAACACATTGGCATACTCAAATGAGGTGCCATACTGCCATGGGTAGACACACAAAGGCAAACTACCTCTATTTAGAAAAGTTCTTATGTATATGATTAACTTTCAGCGCATGCTTAAGTCTTCGTATTAGACAGGTTCTCACCTGGTATAAATTGGCATAGCTCCATTGACGGATCTGCCTTCATTGACTTCAGTAGCACTTAAGTATATGCTTCACTTGAGGCATATACTTAATTCCTAGCTTGATTTAGCCCCATTTCAGGAAACTGGCCATCAAATGGTTACACATACAGAGGTCTGATCCTGAGAGGAGTTTTCTCCCACAATTCCCATTGGGCTCAGACTGCTTTTCAAACCTATGGTCCATAATGTGCTGCTTCATTCTGCTGGGTGGATTTGCTAGTATGGGTGATATCTGTAAATAAATACACAATAACAGATATTGATAGGTCTTCTATGCTTGTATTCTTGCAATCAAGGCTCCTGCAGTCTGATGCCCACAACAGCACTGTCCTCAGGTGAGAAGTACAGCATTGCTTCAGGTTTTTGGGTAGTGCAACTCTGCCATTGCCGTCTAGTGTTACAGTCGCATGTATAGTTTTTATAGTGCATAGTTATTTCTCAACAATTGCTTTTTCTAGACATAATCGGTGGAGAGCTCCCTTCTACAGTTTTTTTTTGCCTATTTTACATATAGTACACCTCTACCCTGATATAACGCTGTTCTCGGGAGCCAAAAAATCTTACCGCGTTATAGGTGAAACTGTGTTATATCCAACTTGCTTTGATCCGCCGGAGTGCTGGGCCCCACCCCCCCGGAGCACTGCTTTACCGAGTTGTATCCGGATTCGTGTTATATCAAGTTGCGTTATATCGGGGTAGAGGTGTAGGTTGAAGCTTTTACCTTCCCAACATGACCAGGAGGGAGGATTCAGAGGTTAATTCATGGCTTTACTAAAGGTAGATCATGCCAAACCAACCTGATCTCCTTCTTTGAGAAGGTGACAGACTATTTAGACAAAGGAAATGCGGTAGACCTAATTTACCTCGATTTCAGTAAGGCATTTGTCACGGTTCCACATGCGGAATTATTAGTCAAATTGGAAAAGATGGGGATCAATATGAAAATTGAAAGGTGGATAAGGAACTGGTTAAAGGGGAGACTACAACGGGTCGTACTGAAGGGTGAACTGTCAGACTGGAAGGAGGTTACTAGTGGAGTTCCTCAAGGATCAGTTCTGGGACCAATCTTATTTAACCTTTTTATTACTGACCTTGGCACAAAAAGCGGGAATGTGCTAATAAAGTTCGCGGATGACACGAAGCTGGGGGGTATTGCTAACACGGAGAAAAACCGGGATATCATACAGGAAGATCTGGACGACCTTGTAAACGGGAGTAATAGTAATAGGATGAAATTTAATAATGAAAAGTGCAAGGTCATGCACTTAGGGATTAATAATAAGAACTTTAAATATAGATTGGGGATGTATCAGTTGGAAGCAGCAGAGGAGGAGAAGGACCTTGGGGTATTGGTAGATCACAGGATGACTATGAGCGCCAATGTGATATGGCCGTTAAAAAAGCTAATGCGGTTTTAGGATGCATCAGGCGAGGTATTTCCAGCAAAGATAAGGAGGTGTTAGTACCGTTATATAAGGCGCTGGTGAGACCCCACCTGGAATACTGTGTGCAGTTCTGATCTCCCATGTTTAAGAAGGATAAATTCAAACTGGAACAGGTTCAGAGACGGGCTAGTAGGATGATCCGAGGAATGGAAAACCTGTCATATGAAAGGAGACTCAAAGAGCTTGGCTTGTTCAGCCTAACCAAAAGAAGGCTGAGGGGGGATATGCTTGCTCTTTATAAATATATCAGAGGGATTAATATTAGAGAGGGAGAGGAATTATTTAAGATTAGTACCAATGTAGATACAAGAACAAATGGGTATAAACTGGACACTAGGAAGTTTAGACTTGAAATTAGACGAAGGTTTCTAACCATTAGAGGAGTGAAGTTCTGGAACAGCCTTCCAAGGGAATTAGTGGGGGCAAAAGACATATCTGGCTTTAAGATTAAGCTTGATAAGTTTATGGAAGGGATGGTATGATGGGAGAGCCTAATTTTGGCAATTGATCTTTGATTAACACCAGATAAGTATGCCCAGTGGTTGGTGATGGGATGTTGGATGGGATGGGATCTGAGTTACTGCAGAGAATTCTTTTCTGAGTGCTGGCTGGTGAGTCTTGCCCACATGCTCAGGATTTAGCTGATCACCATATTTGGGGTCGGGAAGGAATTTTCCTCCAGGGCAGATTGGCAGAGGCCCTGGAGGTTTTTCGCTTTCCCCTGCAGCGTGGGGCATGGGTCACTTGCTGGTGGATTCTCTGCAGCTTGAGGTCTTCAAACCACAATTTGAAGACTTCAATAACTCAGGCATAGGTTAGGGGTTTGTTATAGAAGTGGATGGGTAGGGTTCTGTGGCCTGCTTTGTGCAGGGGGTCGGACTAGATGATCACATTGGTCCCTTCTGACCCTAGAATCTATGAATCTATGAATCTCTGAATTCAGGGTTAGTGCCAATGTAGTTGTTGAATTCTCTGCTAAATCAGTCGGGAGCTCTGCCTGCTAGTAATAGTGCTTTTACTATGGACACAAGTCACCAAGAATTGGAGTGAGCCCACAAACTGTCTCATAGAGATGACCAGACATCTATCAGATGGTGACAGCTTTTGGTTACTGTTGACAGAGGCCACGTTCAAAGCAGTAACCTGCTGTTGAAAGTTTCCCTGTCCTGTTGCCTGCACCATTCAGTTGCTCAGCCCCACCAAACTACTGGAGTTAAAGCATTCTCTGGAAGGGTCATGCCTCCTTGTTGGTGGTCAGAAATTCGATAAATGCAGAGTAATGCACATTGGAAAACATAATCCTGACTATACATACAAAATGATGGGATATAAAGTAGCTGTTACCAGTCAAGAAAAGATCTTGGGGTCATTGTAGATAGTTCTCTGAAAGCATGCGCTCAATATGCAGCAGTCAAGGAAGCTAGCAGTGTTAGGAACCATTAAGAAAGAGATAGATAATAAGACAGAAAACATCATAATGCCACTGTATAAACCTATGGTATGCCTACACCTTCATTACTGCACGCAGTTGTGGTCACCCTATCTCAAAAATACTACATTAGAACTGGAAAAAGTACAGAGAAGGGCAACAAAAATGATGAGGGGTCTGGAACAGCTTCGATGTGAAGAGAGATTAAAAAGACTTGGGCTTTTCAGCTTGGAAAGGAGACGACTAAGAGGGGATATGACAGAGGTCTATACAATCATGACTGCTGTGGAGACAGTGAATAGGGAAGTATTATTTACTCCTTTACATAACACCCAATGAAATTAATAGGCAGCAGGTCTAAGAGAAACATAGGGAAGTATTTCTTTACACAACGCACAGTCAACCTGTGGAACTCTTTGCCAGGGAATATTGTGAAGGCCAGAACTATAACAACCAATTCTTTTTTGAACTCTTAAGTTCATGGAGGATAGATCCATCAATATCTATTAGCTAACATGGTCAGGGATGCAAACACATGTTCTGAGTGTTCCTAGTCTCTGATTGACAGAAGCTGGGAGTAGGCAATAGCGGATGGATCATTCAGTGATTGCCTGTTCTGGTCATTGTCCCTGAAGCACCTGGCATTGGCCATTGTCAGAAGACCAGATACTGGGCTAGACGAACCATTGGTCTGCCCCAGGATGGCCATTATGTTCTTATGCTGACAATCTTACTGACTTATAGCTTTTTAGTGGGTGTATTTCTTTATTTCAAATAAAAGGAATGTTGAGTAGAAATTATAAAGGAAATCAAGTGGCTGGTTCTAATAGGAACATCAGTAGCGCTATAGGTAACCGGTTTGGGGCTGGGTGGGGGTCATGCCACAGGAGGCTGCTGCCGGTATTGGCATCAAAATTCAGTTCCTTTTGGCCCCGCCGTTTTGGCATGTTTATTCACACACAAACACCATTTCTGTAGCTTCCTGCCCCACTCCATTTTCCAGGTGAATTCATAACAAGTCAACATTTAAACATTCCCTGCATCATGTCTGCCTTCTGGAAAGATCCAGCTGAAAGAAATTCATATTCTGCTGGTATCTGAATCCTCCTTCTCTCTTTCTGCGTGTCTCCTCCCTTTCCCTCCCCAGTTCCTGCTCCCTGAAGGAGAAAAGAACATATCAACCCAAAGACAGCATTGCAACCTTTTCTTCACTATCTCCCATGGGGCGCAAATTGAAATTGAATTAGACAGGGATATCAGGTCTGCTCGCTGTGATAACTGTAAAAGGATTTTATTTAAAAACACCCTGACATTTGTTCACCCAGTTTCAAATATTTAGCTTTTCTCCTTTCGTTTCCTGGCGGGGGCGACTTTATTAATTGTCGCCTTTGATTCAGAGTTAAAGCTTGAAAGCGCTGATAACAGCAGTGGTGACTATTTCTTCCCGCAACGTGGCCCACAGCAAAAGGATTTCATTTTCTTAAAGACGTTCTCTGTTCACTGAGAGTTTGTTTAAAAAAAAGGGGGGGGGGAGCCCTTCTTACGTGCATAATGCCAGCTGTTCCTCACTGATACAAGGAATATCTGATCTCGCTCTTCTTTTATGTTATTTATTTTCTCTGGGCTGTTACTCTCTGGATTTTTATTTTTATTTTCTTAAGGAAAAATGGAAGAGGCAGCTAGAATGAGAGTGCTGTTGACAGGAGAAAATGGTAATTTAAAAAAAATGATCTGAAAATACTTCAAAGTTTTTATAAATATTAACCTTTTTTATTTTTTTTTCTCTTCACGGTGCTGCAGAGCACAGATAAATCCAAGTGGCTGTGGCACTGGCGTTTAATTTCCTTAAGAAGTTTTCTCTGCTTCATGGAAGAATGTTGTCTGAGACCAGAAACGTAATTGGATGATTAAAGGGAGTCATTTACGTCTGGTTATGTTTAGTAAAGGCCGGTACAAGAAGTCAATGGTGGCCCCATAGGACTGTCACAGTGTATAAATTAGATAGTACATCTGAATTTGGCTATTGCTTCTTGCTGTCTGTTAGCCAAAAGATTTAGGTGACAGGACTGAGTGGTGACATGAAAAGTGATTTTTTAATTTTTTTGGATTTGCCTTATAAACTGTGAAAGGCCTAATTACAAAAAGACTTACATGCTAGCTATCTTGTTCATTCCTGCTGCAGCAGGAGTACATGGAGAGCAGGCACGTTAATAACTATATCGTGCCAAATATCCCTTTTATTAATCTCTCAAATCCTTCACATGGCATTTCTGCAACCTCACAAAGCCTGCGACGTGCAGGCGAGTATACAAGACACTCAGCACCTCGTGGTGTGTGAAGTAGTCCACCTTTGTCAGGAATGGATGTGATAGCTTCTTTGAAGGAGGATAACATTGTTATTATTTAATGTCTGTGCACTCTTAACATGTGCACAGCCCTTTACAAAACACACACACACAAGGCAAAATCCTTGCTCTAAGGAGCCTACAATCTAAGGGTCTGTCTACACTGCAGCTGGGAGTGAGCCTCCCAGCCCTAGTAGGCAGACTCATGCTAGCTCGGTGAAGGGGATGGGTCTTAGAGACGGACTCCAACCCAAGCAGGAATGTCTGCACTGCTATTTTTAGCCCTGTGGCATGAGCCTAAGTCAGTTGCTCTGAGACGCTCTGCTGTGGATCTTTTATTTTATGATTTTTCTTTGCAGTGTAGGTGTACCCAAAGGGAGCAGTGTGGAGACAGTAGAGTGTAAGGAGCAAGAGCAGCAACATCTAGCACCCATCAAAATGGGGTCAGTGGGGCCTGACCCCTCCCTAGATCTCTGTATCTGATGGCTACGCAACAGTATTTTTGTTAGTGTTTGAATCAGCAATAAAAATGCATGTCTGTCGTTCTTGCAAAGGAACGGAGTGTGTGTGTAACCATTATGTATTTGTAGTGAGCTGCAGTCTCATTGGGGTCTGACTTAGTTGTCGGGGTGGAAGGCAATGGGAGGTTTGCCTGGGTAAGGACTGCAGGATATGTAGCTTTGTTTTGTTTGGAGCTCCCAGTACCAGTGCACATTATAAAACTAAAACAGTACATCCAGTTTCACTGTAAAATGGGACTGTTCCAGTTCCTTCTCAGAGGTTGTGTCGCCGAGAAAGTTCCAAGCAGCTTCCCTCCATCCTCTCCTCCAAACAAGGAGATGAACCTTTAGAGGAGTTTGTGTACATTCCTGCCTCTTGTGTTGCTCATGTGTAGGATCGTTTAATATTTCAGGTCCTGTGATTTAACCCCTTCCCATCCCTTACTGCCCACAAAAACAGGCTGATCCTAGCCTCTTCCAAAGTACCTCAGTGCAGCAAAAGCTCTGAATCAAACTATGGGCCTGATCCCATGCAATCTTTCACATGCCAGTAATCCCACTAATTTCAGTCAGATTATTCTATTGACTATAGGCTATTTTCATAAATAAAGGTTTCCAGGATCAGGCCCTCTCTATGCTTGCTGCTGTGCATTCTGTTTCTCCTGCATGGGGACAGGGAAAGTTTTACCCATATCCTGCCTCAGTATTAAATGCTCCTGTCAGTGTTTTTTGATGAATTCAAATGGTTAAGAATTGAAATGACTGTAATCCAGCAAAGTGACACTGCAATATTAAACGTTTAATCCGTACCACTAGTGCAAGCACAGCATGCAGCCTGTTGTTTTTGGAAAGAGGAAAATACTGTAATTTTCAGAAATATCTTTCAATTCCCCACTTAAATCCTTAGATGTTCACTTTTTCAACCTATTGGCCATCTAGCCACTTAGAGCAAGAGGTTTAATAATTCAGAAAAAGGTTTGTTCCCCTTAATAGGGCTGCAGAATCTAAAACAGCTGAGCTGATATGTTGCAGAGTTCCTCTTTTATCATAATTTGCTCCAGTATTTAAATACTCTTTTAGAGTCAGCTTAGTAAATGGAGATCCATTACTTATTAGCAGGAAGATTCATAGATAAGGCAGCTTTGATGGTCATGATGTTATGACAGATATATTGGTATCCTCGGTATATTGGTATAACATTGCGAATCTGTCTTGGATGGAAAAGAAAGAAAATGGTTTTTCTCCACGGTATAAGTATGTTGACTTGGGTCACATGGCTCTTTGTTTCCGAGTTTGTGGTATGCCTGGGAAGGTTCTGTTGTGTCACATCTGGTACTGATGCATCTGAGCGCAGAGCACTCGTACTCTCCCACTTAACTGAAGAGATCTGCCTCAGCTTTGTGTAATGTCGGTTAATTCCCCATCCCAAGGCCGACGATAGTCTCCTGACATAGTAGCATAGCACAGAAAGACCTGTAACCCCTTTGGGGTTGAGAGAGCATAGCCCCTTTACATCTTTTTCCTGGGGGGAGGGGGAGAGTGAGGGAAACCAGGGGTGGCTCTGGAGCTGGGACGGGGAGAGAGGCAGCAGCCCGCAGACCCTGCAAAGGAAGCAGCAGAGAACCCACACTGAGCACTCCCAAGGCCCCACTGGCCCAAGCTGTGGAGACCCCCCAAGAACATGAGGAGGAAGGTTCATTGCAGGCAGAGAGCCCTGTACCGCAAACCGCCATTTAAACACAGCTGCCCTGGAATTCGGGCCTCCAGGACCCATCATCTCACCTCCATGTTGAGTGGTGTCACCTCAGCCAGTACCCGCCCGCCAGCCAGCCAGCCAAGACGTTCCTCTAGGGAGGGGAAGCTGGGTGTGGGTTCTCTGCTGCTTCCTCTCTCTCCCTCCAGCTCCAGAGCCACCCCCTGGAGTTTCCTTCCTTTTTTCTCACTTTCCCTGCCCCTAGGAAAAAGATTTAAAGGGGCCATGCTCTCTAAACCCCAAAGGGATTACAGATGGAAGGGGTTGGTGTGTGTGTTTGAGAAAATCAGTCCGAAGTTAATTAGTAGAAACAAATACCATGTGGGATGCTTGTTTTTAAAACAGGAATAATTAAGACAGAAGGAATTCTAAATATGGCTACTAGTTAAATTAAAAACCTCTTTAAAAACCAGTAAAGCCAAAAAATGGTAGTTTTTTCCTCCCTGATAAAAATACTCAAAAATATTCCAGATTCACCATTCTAGAATTGTTGAAAACTGTTTGTAGATAAGGTCATTGGGCCCTGAAGATCACTCCCCATCCACCCACTTCTGTACTTGCTGGGAGCTCACCCCTGGCAATGCAGGGCTCCAGAGGGTACCAGTGGATGGAATAAATCCAGGGGAACTTTATATGGAATACTGATTTTTCAATCTCAGAATGAGTAATAATTTGCCTATGCACACCAGGGGGCTCTAAGCACCACAAAGTATGAATGAATGAATGGAAAGTGGGTGAAGTAAAGAGAGAGGTTTTTAAAAAAAAAAAAATTCCATAAAAAACAACATGAAAGGAGGAAGGGCCTAATTCAGCCCTCTAGAAGTTAATGGGGACTTTGCATGTGACTCTGATGTGAGCAGGATCAAGCCCCAAGTGAGAAATTTTGAGAGATGCAAAAAAGGAATGGGACTGAGAAAGCATCTCTTTTGTAGCAGAGAGGCAGGCAGCCTTGTCTGCTTGAATTTGTATGGAAAGTCTGTGCAAATGCTCTTCGTTGTCTTGTCAATTTCAGGTGAGTCATCAACTGGGTAACGTGATGGATCTCTTCACCACCAGCCTCTCCCTAGCGGGATTGCAGCCTCCCAGTGACAGACAGATTGACGGTATTGACCTTTCTCCTGCCATCCTGCAAGGCAAGCTAATTGACAGGTTAGTTATGAGCACGGAGCTCACAGCTCCTCCCTCGGGATTATTGGAGGGGGGCAAAACTCATTTGCTTATTTAAAAAATCTTTAAAAATTATTTCTTTAGAAACTGGCCTGGTGCACTTTGTGTTCCTGATGGCTGAATTGGGGTGAGCAACAGAGATTTACTTTCTGTGCTAATTATGTGCTGGAGCTAACGAGGTGGAATTTCTTGAAACTCAGCATATTGCCATGAAATGGATTCCATGGGCATATTCATCTGTCCAGGGGTTAGCACAGATCCCTGGAACAGCATAAGGTCACAGTGAGGATAAATTCCGTGATCTTTAACCTGGTTAGGGAAAAGAGGTTTAATTGTTTATTACTGTGTAGCAGCCAAGAGTGTCTGGGTACTTCACAGAACGCAGCCAAGAGTGTCTGGGTACTTCACAGAACACAGCCACTGCCTGAAGGAACATACAGTCAAAGGCCTTGACCCTGGAAAGGGACTTCAGTGAAACCCCACTTGCTCCTTTGGGTCCGCTTGTGTGGATCCTTTTTCATGGTTGGGCCCAAATTTTAGACTTGACTTGAAAAGCTGGGATAATGAGCAGCAGGGAGTGGGGATGGGCTGGGTGTTAAAACAAGACAAGATTAGACAGTGAACATTCTTGACTTCCTTTTCTGAGCAATGTAGAACTGGTGAGTATTTCCAGGAATGGTTTAATTGAGCAGAGGGAAGCAGCCTGACAAATCAAAGTAGAAGGGGATGTTCCATAAGTAGGGGAGAGCATGAAAAAAGGCACAGGGATGCTTGCAGGATTCCTCTGTGTTGACCTTGAACCGTAGGTCAGTAAAGCTATTTTTGTGCCCATTAGGGCAGAAAGCACCTGCATAGCACTGCAGGTCATTCATCTTGTGTCGAATTTAGGGCGTTACTGGGTCTGTGAGTGCTGTGAAATGTTTGCAATTAGCATTCCTTTATTTCTTTAAGGTTGAAGAGGTTCTTTATTGACATAAGAGTTTTTCATTGAAGAGGCAAACATTTCATTACTCTATCCCTTGCACTACAATAATTGTCACTTCCGTGCACGAGGTGAACTAGGTCAGGTCTTCAAAAGCCAAAAACTGCGTTAATATTTTTTTCCAGTAGGTTAGGTTTTAACATCCTTTTTGGCTAAGAAGCAAGAGCAGTAAAGATGATTTGGGGATGGAGAAGATTATTTAAAACAAAAGATCTTATTCAAACACCCTCAACTAAAGAAGGCTCCTACTGGAAAAAGCTGACCAAGCTGGAGTCCTTGCATGAGGAACTCTGCCAGCAGAGTCTGCCCTCTATAGATGCTTCAGTTCTGCAGAAATTGGGTGGTCTGGTTTTACCTTCCGTTCCAAGAGCAACAGAGTGCTTTGTCGGTGAAACCAAAGAGAAAAGGGGAGACAGTGCTGAGCTCGCCACAACATTTTTTGAAAGGAGGACACAGGCCATTAACTGGTCTGAATAGAATATATTTTCCAAATATATCCCCAGTGTGCTCCCTAAGTTGAGAACCATGGGTGTTTGAGAAAAAGCAGCACCCAGAATTACATTAGGCCAAGTTAAAGGGAAGGGTTTTTGAGAAATTGATGGGGGTGGAATCTAAAGCATGTTGGAGTGCTGGCATTTCTGATTTGGGTGCATTCTGAGATGGCACTGGAAAGCAGAATGCGTCTTTAATGCCGTTTTCCCCCTTCTCTGGCTAATCAGCCTGTGTGACAGTAACAGCTGGCAGTCTGATGCTCCCTAGCTGTCCCCAGCCATAAACAGGAGACCAGGCATCACATGTTCTGTGAATCCCCATCACACACCCCACTCTTCTGAGACATTTGGTGTTTAAATCGTCACGCGCTAGAGGAAATTACAGGGGCTGATAGTTCAAGGATTAACAGTCACTGGCAGCCCAGTTGTATAATGTTTCATTCTTGTGCAATGTGAGCTCTCAACTTGATGAACACTTTAAAAAATGTTAATTGAAAACCTTGCAGTGGAGACTCTGAGAAGGCAGCCTGTTCCTGACTGATAGCTGAATCGGAAGTCAGACTCCATTAAAGTGTTTGTCTCCCTTATCAGTGTGCCTGCCCAAGTGCGTGTTTGGGCACATTGCATTTCTCATGCAGCTGCACTTCCCCTCCCCTTCTGCTTCCCTGTCAGGCCGATATTCTATTACCGTGGCAACGAGATGATGGCAGTGAGACTTGAGCTTTACAAGGCTCACTACTGGACCTGGAGCAACTCCTGGGAGCAGTTCAGTCAGGTAACCGAAAACAAAACCAAACCTCCTCGTTTAGTTCATTTTCCCCATTCCCAGTTGCATCAAGTGACGTTTTCCTCATGGGGGGAAAAACCCATTAAAGGGGAATTTGAAATCATTTGCATGTCCCTGCGCTCCATTTTAAACCAGCCTTTTATTGGAGACGTTGATGTGTCATTACTGCTGGATCTGTTGTAGAAAGTGAAAGGAGGAAGGAGACTAATATTTCAGCACCTTCATATTGAAGTCAGTGTCATTCCAGGGCAATAAGAGGAAATTGTTCTCTTGAGTTGTTTTGTATGTTGGGGTTGTTTGTTTTTTTGTTTTTTAAACATTCTAATATACTCCAACATTAAGCATCTTTTCTTGATCAATTCTTACCAAGCTTATAAGTCACACCATTTGGAGTGTTACATTAAGTTGTTGGTGTGGCTCCAGTGTCTGATATGAGGAATTCAATGCCCCTCACTATTAAAACGAATATAAGGCTGCTTTGCTAAGCAGTGCATGGAGAGGGAAGGAAGCCCAGCCGTTAGCAGCTGCACTGTGCAAAGAACTGCAGTCGCTGAAGACAGAGCACTTGTGTTTCATCTCTTATAAAAGCATGCTCAGACCTAAATCATTCTAATCACGTTTTTGAGCTCTCTTGGTTGATCATCCCTTTGTTCTAAGTTATACACGCTTGGTGTTTTTCTGGTTTTGTATCTTGTTCCAAACTTGGGTAATAAACTCTGGGGCATTTCACAAATGGCAGCTCACAATTGTGCCATGCTGATTATGCCCTTAAAAGTGAAGTAAATATGCTATGGCACAGCTCTTAGCAATTTCATCAGCAGGCTGGTGGTACAGGGGGTTGTTTGTAAGATTATTACTATTTGTTAGGTATGGGAGGTCCTCAGGGCTTCACAGGTGCAGAACAATGTGCTGCTGGCATTTGTGGATGTGAAAACAAGCATGTAGTTTGTATACTCAGGGCAAAGGGGGTGGGGGTAGAGGCAGCATCAAGGGAGTCTTACATTCATGGCTGTAAAGTTTGTATCTAGAAAGACTGTAAGGCTCAAAGAGTCAAAGTTGCAATTTTACATGGCAACAAAGAGACTTACCAACTGGGAGGGAAACTTGCATCGCATACTTTACGCCATTGTTAACCCTTTGTGTGGGGGATGAGCTGGGCCGTAGGAACAAAGAACGTGGCCCCCTCCAAACATATGTCCGTGGCCCCTTACAATGCAGAAACGATAAAAAGCTAAACAACTAAATTAATAACGTTTATCCGCCGACCGCCATTATGAACGCAAATACACATTCTTTGAATGGGTCCAACTAAAATTCGAAACTGACCGACAGACAACTGATGTAGCCAATAGCATTATGATGTATCATAATGACTTCACGGTTTTGTCAGTAAAACTGACATGGATTGTGCAATAGCGTCAATAAATGTCACTTACCTAGTTATACCTTACAATTTTTTTTGCCACTTTTAGGGGCCCCCTTCCTTGCGGGGCCCCCTCCGGTCGGAGGGTACGGAGGGCGCTCGCTACGCGTCTGGGATGATGCAATCTATTGTCAACACTTGTATGCAGATAAAGCTCGGATCTTTCAAGTGACATGGAAAGAGTGGAAGATTTTCACTGTGCGTGGGGACATTGGAGAAGGGTGTGCACTTCCCATGTGTACAGAAGACAATGTCAGATATGAGTAACTGCTCTCCATTGTAATATAAGCACATACACACACTTACACACCTAGTTCAGAAAAAATCAATACTTGCAGTGATCTAACCCGTTTGTACATGTCTGAATATGTGTGTAGCTGTGATAATGGAGACCGGTTACTCATTTCAAAGACTCTCCCGCTGTGAGCAGTGTCAGTTGTGTAATTAAGGAATATTTCTTTCTTTCTAAGGCTTTGTTTAACTACTGGCTGATTAAAGTCAGTAATTATGCTGTACATCAGAGAAATTATTAAAAATTAACTTGCTTTCCTGCAGCTTGTATCATATGTGGTTGATATGGGTAAAATTGGAGCACATTAGTGGACAGAATAGCCATTAACAACATGCAGAGGAAGCTGGGGCTGAAATTTGTTCCGATTCCTCTCATGTCTTCTAGACATTAATTACAACCCTCGCGAGCTTAAAATCAATCAATCAATCAGTCAGAATGCAGAATATTTTTACAGTTCTGATTTTTATTTTCTTTTTTGCAAGCTTGTCATACGTGACCGCTACACAGTTCCTCCTTGCAATTACTGCTTTGTTATCAGTAATATTTATACTGTAATTGAAGTTATCTTGGCAGAGTAGGAGGAGCCAGTTTTGCTTGCTGGCTTCATTGCAAGTGGACTTTATTGTACACTTGTGTGACATCGGAAATCCTGATTGTCAACAGAACAGATGAGTTTGCCTTGCCAAGCCACTGGGGCTTTTGGCTAATAAGGCAAGTTTTTACCTTGTCTAATGGTGGGGTCTCCTGACTGGCCCATTGTCTGAGTCAGATGTGGAGATGTATTAAATTCCCTTTGAACTTGGAAGCCTTTCACTCATAAAAATGATGGGGCCAAAGTCAGATCTGGTGAAAACTGGTACAGTTCCATCATCTTTATTGAAGCTGCAACCATTTAAACAGGCCTGAGGTTGGCCAGATACGTCAAAACAACTCTCTGTTTATTTTCAAGAGGTTTACTTTAGGGATAATTTAGTATCTTGTTATTTTTGTAGAGTTGCTTCATTGTTTCATGTTTCAGCCAAACCTCCATTTGCTCTTAAAAGACCCTTGTTAATTGGCAGAGTGGAAAATTACTAAATATAGATAGTCTTGTCAGAAGTCAATTTCTTTCTTTAATTTCAATTATGAATATCACTTTTTATGTTTACATTTTTACTGTTGCATGATATTAAGTGGTGGATAGGGTTGGGGCAAGGCTGTAGATGGCTCCCTGGGCCACTGAGAGGCCCAAAACACAGGTGCGAAGGAGGTTGTGGTCCTGACCTGGAGCCAGGGACCACTTGATCAGGACTATACAGAGGAGGATGAGCCCCTGGCTGCTGGGGAGGCCACCCCACTGCTGAACAGTTCCTGGCTGGGGACAGTTCCCACACACCTGGCTGTGTGAGTGAGTGGGGCCATGACAGCGGAGCTGCAGAGAACTCCCCACGTGGTCACAGGTCGGTGACACCCGATCCCTGCATGTGCAAGGTGTGGAGAAAGCTGCAAGCCTGGGAGGGCAGAGCAGAAACCCTTGGCCAGGATGGCACTGAGGAAGGAAAGACCCCAGCCATAGCAGAGGCCACCCTGCTACTGAATGGTGTTGTCCCCAGGCAGGAGCGTTTCAGCAGCAGGGTGACCTCCCCCACAGCTGGGGACTCATCCCTCACAGGCCTGACTGGGAGTCTCTGCTCTGCCCTGCAGTGGTGCTGGAACAATTCGTACAGTGAGGATGCTGAGAGCCATTGAACCAAACTGTAAACCCTGCGTATGATGGAAACCACTTTAATCCAGGAGGTGCGGCAGCCCCCTCAGTGCCTCTAGTTCCAGCACCTATGCTCTCCTGCTAGGACTGCTGCCTCCCCCACACCTTGCTCCTGCAGCGATCCAGTGTCACCGTGCAGGAAGCCCTCTGCAGATCTGCTGTCATGGCCCTGCTCGCTCATTCCCATGACTGCGCTGCCAAAAGGCCAGTGACATTGGATCCCTGTGGGTGCAGTGTGCAGGGGAAGGGCAGGCTGCACTCATGCCATTATGATGGATGCTTTTTTGTGTTGGTAAATGTCGATTTCAGTGTCATCTGAAATTGACATTTACCAACACAACAGCTATCAGTTTAAAACGAATCCTGCCAAACCGAAATACAGACAACTTGCGCTATTTTTAATCCATGCTTGGTGTGCTTTTGTTTTAAGATTTTTAAACCTGTAAATGCCACTGAGCGAACCAGAATCCAATTGATGTTAGGATTGGAAAACATCACATTGTTATCCTTCTGGCCCCATGTGTGTCTTCTCAACACCTCCATGCTTTTCACCGTCAAGCTTGGTTATGAAGAATTTGTGCAAGTTTAGGAATTTTAGCCTCTAACCTGGAAAGCTACTTGCTTGATTGCAGCATTATGCAGCTAAGAAATAAAGTATGTGTAAAATCAAGCACAGAGGAGACGCTTACGACAGCTAACCCCAGGAGATAACTTGGTTGTGCATGCTTCTCCCCATATGGCACTTGAAATATTTACACTGCAAAGATCCCATGCCAACAGTCCACTGATTTATAGTCTCTTGGCCTTATTTAAACTCTCATGACATTAACATGCTTTAACTGGTACCCATCATCTTGTATTCTAGTTTGGGATTCAATTTCATGTCATCAGTCACAAAGATGAAATGTGTTGGGTTTTTGGTTTTTTATCCTCCAAAGCCAGTATTTTCTAATCCGATTCCTCCCATAAATCATTGTAATCTATTTCCTAGCACTATAGAACTATTTGGTGTTATCTTCCCTGCTATTTCTACTTGATTATTTAGATAACTTATATTCATGAATGGCTACTCCCTTGAATAGCATAAGAGAAAGAAATATAAATCCACTTAGCGGAAATAAGTGAGACTAAGGACTTAATGGCACACACCACTCCTGCTTGTAAATTACATGGGATGCTCACATGAGGAATATTTACTTAGCTGCCATTTTTGTACAATAAAACGCCTTTGTGATTTACAAGTGGTTCATGTTTATGCAGTTTGAATTGTCTAACATCCAGGAGCTGATGAATAGACCAGAGATAAGTGAATTTACTGAGAGAATGTATTTGTATTTGTAAATAATTTGAGATTTAATATGTATTCTATTCCATAGTTAGATTTGGTTTTGGACTGAAAAAAAGGAGACACAGAGAAGTTTAAGAATTCTGTAGTCTCAGACTTAGAATAATAGAAAATCAGGGTTGGAAGGGACCTCAGGAGGTCATCTAGTCCAATCCCCTGCTTAAAGCAGGACCAATTCCCAACTAAATCATCCCAGCCAGGGCTTTGTCAAGCCTGACCTTAAAAACCTCTAAGGAAGGAGATTCCACCACCTCCCTAGGTAACCCATTCCAGTGTTTCACCACTCTGAGTGAAAAAGTTTTTCCTAATATCCAACCTAAACCTCCCCCAGTGCAACTTGAGACCGTTACTCCTTGTTCTGTCATCTGCTACCACTGAGAACAGTCTAGATCCATCTTCTTTGGAACCCCCTTTCAGGTAGGTGAAAGCAGCTCTCAAATCCCTCCTCATCCTTCTCTTCTGCAGACTAAACAATCCCAGTTCCCTCAGCCTCTCCTCATAAGTCCAGCCCCCTAATAATTTTTGTTGCCTTCCGCTAGACTCTTTCCAGTTTTTCCTCATCCTTCTT
Organism: Gopherus evgoodei; assembly: GCF_007399415.2. NCBI lineage: Eukaryota > Metazoa > Chordata > Testudines > Testudinidae > Gopherus > Gopherus evgoodei. The sequence goes on along the minus strand of NC_044333.1, from coordinate 39,749,133 downwards.
ATAGTGTGCGTCCCAAAACTGGACACAGTACTCCAGATGAGGCCTCACCAATGTCGAATAGAGGGGAATGATCACATCCCTCAATCTGTTGGCAAAGCCCCTACTTATACAGCCCAAAATGCCATTAGCCTTCTTGGCAACAAGGGCACATTGTTGACTCATATCCAGCTTCTCATCCACTGTAACCCCTAGGTCCTTTTCTGCAGAACTGCTTGCTAGCCATTCAGTCCCTAGTCTCTAACAGTGAATGGGATTCTTCCGTCCTCAGGGCAGGACTCTGCACTTGTCCTTGTTGAACCTCATCAGGTTTCTTTTGGCCCAGTCCTCTAATTCTAACTTCATTGGAGAATCAGTAAATAAATAATTTCACAGGAAAAATACTTCATTATTGACCCCTGGAGTTTAAAAAGAAGCTGTGAGAGCACAGGAAGTGTAGTCTGCAGAGGTGTGACAGAAACCTGTAACTGGATTCACCTGGAAGGTATAGGGCCAGATTTTCAGCTGTGGTAAATCGAAATAGTTCCATTGAAATGAGTACAGCTATGCTGCTTTAGACTTGCTGAGGATTTGGCCCATACTGTCCTTTGCTTTGGTGTTTATGTCTGTCAGAGCGTAGGCTCTTCCACAGCCCTATCGGCGTTGACAATCTTGCTCTTCCTGCCAAATCCAGCAATAATGAACACAGCAGTGTACATGACACATCCAGTGCATATTGCTCAGAGGATCTACGTCACCAGTCAGGTAGGGTAGCTGGCTGGAAATTGAAGCTAGACAAATTTAGACTAGAAGTAAGGCACAAATTTTTACCGGTGACGGTAATTAACCATTGGAACAACTTACCGAGGGCTGAAGTGGACTCTCCACCATCCAGATTTGGATGTTTTTCTAAAATACATGCTGTAGTTCAAACAAGAATGAATTTAGGGGAGTCTCATGGCCTGTGTTATGCAGGAGAGCTGACCAGATGATCACAGTGGTCCTTTCTGGCTTTGGAGTCTAGGATTCGCTCCCTACTGGCATTCAGTGGTTGTGCTGAAAGCCAATTCAATTGTAAGCTAGAGCAGCCCCCCATGCACCCCACCACTTTGCCTTACAGCCGCCTTTTAGTGGCTTTTCCTGCTGCATTGCCGTGCCAACCCTGTGGCATTTAAGTTGCATGTATTTGGCCCAACGACAGAATGCCAAACAGATACACTACCACTTGTGTGTATATCTTGTATCATATACCACTGTTGTCACCACTGCATTTAGCCCAGAAGAGGTCCCTGAGAAGAGGCAGATCCTGGAGAACAGGCAAATTTACTCTACCCACTCTGAAATACATATGCCTCATGCTCTGCATTGCTCTCCTGCTGCCCTGCCCAGCTGATCAGGAGCAATTCTGAAGGGCTTAGAGGGAGGGAGCTGCATTTAGCCCTCCTTTGTTGGGAGGGCAGCTTTATGCCAGCTTTATGCAGGGCCGGGGGGAGGGGAATAAAGGGGAAAATTGTGGATTCTTGAAGGAATCTACTTGCCTCTTTTTTTGAGGTAATTAAATTCCTTCCAAAATCCTGATTTTAGTGCTTCATTAGAGGTGGCAAGAACTTGAAGCACCAGGAGGGTAAAGCTCTTGCCTCTGCTTACTCCTGAGATCACTAACAGAACATAGCTCTTCTGTAGCACTGGTGAGCTGACCTTAACTGGATCTTTGCAAAAATATTTTTTAAAAAGCCCATTGGTTTAGTGGATTGTGGCTGATAAACTTCAGCCTCTCTGCTCTCAGCTTAGTATCTTGTTAGTAGTTTTCAGTGGTTTTTCATAAAGGGTGTGTGTGTGTGTATATGAACACACCCTGTTGTTTCACTGTAAAATGCCAAAGGGGTTATTTGTGCTGCGGTCTGTTCTGATTGCCCTTCTCATCAACATGAAGGAATCGATAAAGCCTTTTCTGTGAGGGGGGATGTGAAATCAAGTAGAACCTCACAAATAATGACATTTGATTGTGGTCCTCTGAGCGTATGAGCTAGCTATCGATCGCTTCTGCTTGAGAGCCGATGGAGACTTTTCGATTTGCCCCTTTTCTCCACTCCCTTCCAGACAGTTAACATATTAGAAGCGATTTTTGTTCAGCAGGGCTGAAGCGGCTACCAAGAGAAACCAGCACCAGCATTTTCAGGTGTTCGGTCACTCTGAGTTCCAATGCTGGAGGCTTTTGCTGAGAACTGCCACGAGTGAGAATCGCTGTTTTCCAGTGCTGTGGCAAGGACAAGAAGAAAGAGAGCAGATTGCTGCAGTGTTGGGGATACCTGCCTCAAACAAGCTGTGTTTTTCCTAATATTAATATTTGTTTTGTTGTTCTGTGTTTCGAGCATTGGAATGAGGAAATGTTGACAAGGAGACAGTCCAGTGTTTGCTGTGCCACTATCATAATCCGCAGTCACTTGTAAATTCAGAGTGCTCTGGGATAGTGCCAGGGAGATGAATCGCCAGAGGGCTTACATTAACACAAGTGCTGATTCCATCACTTGGCTAGGAGCCCAAAATGGTGAACTGTTGTATTTGTCTCATGTCATTATTGACATAACATCTGTGGGCCATTTACTCTGGAAATTGAGTCACAAGCCATATAATCAACAGTCAGTAGTTCTTGCTGAGGGGCTTACAGTGGGGCTGGAGGGGCAGACACTCCTGCCCCCTTAAAAATCCACTTGTCCTGTCTGGAGGAAAAGTTTATTTTTATATGAGGAACTCAATGAAATTCAGTGAAATTTCTCTTCACTGTGCAATGGTACAAAACATCATCCCTGTCCAGGAGATTTGGTCCGCTAGCAGACATGCTTCTGGTTGCTATTTGCAAGTAATCGGGTGCTCTTTTAGTTGGCTGTTTCTAACAAGGCACGGAACTGTGACTAGCTGTAGACATTCCCTTGTGTTTTTGTAAGTGTTCGGAAAAAGATCAGAGAATTTGTCTAAATATAAGCAATTACCTTTTTTCTATGTGAGGTCACTGTTTATTGTAAATGAACATCCTACTTCAGCTAAGGTGCGGATTAAACTATGTTAGACTTGTGCAGGGGATCAATAGCCAGTTAAAAGCACATTGTTAGTAACAGGCTCTCATAATAAAAATGTTTAAGGAAACAATATAATAAGTCTAATGGTGGTTTTGGTTTTGTTGTGGAGAAGGCAGGAATTGGATCAGCCCATTTCCCTTAAAGGGATTCTTCATTCTTCTCCTGTATGAATTTCATTTTTAAGTGAAGCTGGCCATCTGGAACTCAGCAAAAACACTGGGCCAGATACGCATCAAATCTCCACTGATTTCAGTGGAAGGATGTTGATTTACACCAGCTGAGGATCAGGCCCACTGTATCTAACATTAAAGCCTACAAAGCTCTTAGTTTCTATGGCCTGTGCGGTTAGCTTGTCCCTTTTAAAAAGGAATGTCTAATTTGCCGAAGAGTGGGAAATCATTCTGAAACAGTGGCATGATTTCAAATTCCTTCACAGTCTTCACCAGTGCAAATATCTAGAAAGAACAGTCTTGTTCTTCACCAGTCATGTCTGCTTCATCAGCACTCGCAACAGCTTGTGCAGAGAAGGCAGAAGAACCTTCTTTGAGGCAGGAATGAAAAGTAGTAATTCCTTTCATCCTGATAAAGGAAGATCTAGGGACAGTCTCTTTCTCACATCCCCCTCTCCCCTCCCAAGCAGCATACACAAGTTTAATCTACATGTTTCCCAAGACACCAGAGGCACAAATGTGTGGATTGTCTGTTCCTGAAAATTCTTCCCAAATCTCAAGCAGAATTGATTAAAAATTCTTTGCTCTGGAAAAGGGAAGCAGTGCGGACAGAGCATCCTAGACTTTCAGTTTATTCATAGAGGACATTGTGCAGTTTCCTTCTCAAGAACTGGAAACAGCATTGAATTTACAAAATGTAGGGACAGGCAGAATTACCGTTATGATATTTAAATAGTAAAGTGATTTTCCTGCAGAATATAAAATGTTTTATTGCCTCTTAAACTGCGCAGTGATACTGCTGGTATCTCAGATAATGTCAGTTTTCAGCAATAGGGCTCCATCAAGAGGAGGCTCAGAATGTCCATTTTAATGGGAAATTACGGTTTGATGCATTGTACGCAACCAACATTTTTTTCCCCATCAGCACGTTAATTGCTCTGGCAAAATCTTTGATGCCATCAGACCTCCTCACTTGTCTTGTACAATGGCAGTGGATGTGTCCTCAGTCATCCTGCTATGTATTGTACTCTGGTGCATAGTATAGTGTATATATAATATTCAGATTATCAACGGGTTATTTATAATGTTTTTTACAGCCTCAGTCCTGCAGTCAGATTGATGTGAGTGAACCCTTGAAGTAGATGGGCCACACAAGCGTTCAGGGTCTGCCTGTGCCATTTCTATTGCAATACTGGGTTTGCAAATGGGGCTCTGGTTAACTTGACTCATGAACCAGGTGGAAGTGTGCACGCTACATATGCCTGCGTTCTTTATTTTGGCCACCAGTAAAGTAGAGGCTTGAATTTTTAATTGGTTTTGAAAGCTCTTCATGGCACAGGACCTGGCAGCATTTGAGACCAGGAACCTTGTCCTGATGGAGAGCAGCACTTGTTCATCATCTGCCTTTAGGGATCCCAGCACAGCCGCGTAACGTCCTGTCTGGCACTTAGATGTATGCCGATGGACCTTTGTGCCCAAACCACTCTGACTGCAGGATCAGGGCTTTCCTCAATAACCACCCTGATGTTCTGGGTCAGTCTGACCTGGAACCTGCTTCCCCTGCTATCCAGCTCAGTCCATCCCTCCCTGTCTTTAGAAGTCAGCTAACAACTGTTTTTCCCCAAAAAGGGGTGGTGGTTTTTTTTGGAGTGATCACAGCTGGTTCCCTATTTATTTATTACCATCCCTTTGGTTTGTACTGGATCCTCCCATTTGCTGTTACCTCTTCCTGTCTCTTTCATTACCTAGATATTTATTATGCTAGGCTCAATCCCATTGGATCTCAGGGCCTGGACTTCTAAGAGGATCATTTTTAACTGTTGATGTTGTATTGTGATGTAGTGGTTGTTCTGCTGGACAGTGCCGTCAGTGGAGATGGAGGGGGAATATTATTTTACTTAGTAGCTGATATGCAAGTAGGAAAGTTTTGAGGCCATCTCTGGGCCACAGCTGGACTTTGATGTCACACAGAACATCATAAAAATGATTCGTATTTCACTTTTTATTTGTGGAGATAAAGTCGAAAGGCCGTAGAATGCAAATGGTAGTTTCAGCCACATTTTTGGAGTGTTATTTATCAATGTCACAGAATGTTATGTTTGAGAGATTTTCTTTTTCCCTCTAGTAAATTAGATTTGAAGAGGGGATTGCCTTTTGAAGCTAGAGAGAGAGAGGTAGCTTTTTGTTGGTTCTGAGACACCTTTGTTGAAGACTTTTTTCTCAGGAATCTGGGGATATAATCTGGAACGTGTTCTGGAGCACCTCATTACGTGAATTACATTTCACTATTTGCTTCTCGTATAAGCAGAGCAATGTAGAAGCAAATGCTCAAGAGAATAAATTCTTAACTCAAACTAAAACATTTGCAGTAGAGGAGCAGTGTATCAATTAGCAGGCTCTTAATTAAATAACTTGTTTGATTTGCATCCAAATTATAATTTGTATGTTATATCTGGGCTTTGATACCTTTCCACTTACTGTTCCATGTATGTTTTTCAAGTTAAATTCTATTTTTCTCTGTCAAAACCTCATTCAGTCTCTGAGGTCTATGGTACGAGAAGGTTAAAAGGTCAATCATTTTTGTATCCATTTAAAGTCCATTATTAGTTGCCCGCTACAACCTATCAAGCAACTCTCTTATTTTTTCCAGCCACTGATTCAGGAATCTATAGTTCTGTGCAGATAAATGGGATTTCATGGGCTTCTAACCTTCTTGCTTTATTGAAAAGCAGAATATTAACTGCTCCGCTGACCAGCTGTCCATTAAAAACATACAGGATATTTTTAGAAAATTGTTTGCCAATCAAATCCTAACATCTGTGGAGAGCCTTTCAGTGTGTTGTTTGTTTTATAAGCAAATAGTACAACTGCTTTCCCCCCCTCCATTTAAATATTACCATTTACCTTCTCTCTGGGTCTCTGTCCATGTCTCAGGGCGTTATGAAGTACTGTAAATAGCGCAGCATGTTAGCTGGAATTGTAAACCTGTGAGGTTTAACAAGTCCATTAGGTGCTAGTTCTTGGTAGTCAGTGGGGCCTCCTGCTTTATTTTCTCTTCAGTGAAATTAGCACTTAAAATTTTTTGCTATTCCCAGAGCTAAAAGTGTTCTGTTAGCCAGTAGGACCGTGGGCCAAGCTCTAAGTTATTAGGGAGTTGACATCAGGCTAATAATTGGCTGGAGTTCAGGAGACACACAACCTGGCAAAGCATACAAATGCACAAATGGAGAGAGCTAACTGCTCTGAATTTCTGAACAGACAGCTCTGGGTGTCCCTGGGCTGCTTATTGAGGACTTAACCCATTGATGTGAGCAACTGGAATGTCCAGATACTTATGGTCATCATACCAGCTGTCACTGCTGGGGAAATCCTGATTTTTGCTTCCACAGACTTTAATGAGCACTGGAGTGTTTTTCAGACCTAATGCAGATCTTCCAGCCCACCTAGCATTACCAGCTTAATAACCTAATACCAGGACTTCGAGAAGATGTAAATCAGAAAGACAAACATCTTTTATTATTATTATTTATTAAAATTTACAGCTTGCTTCCGTGAAATATGTCTTTGGGTCAGATTCAGAGAGACACTGAGCTTTAACATCTCCCCTAGAAGCTAGCAGGAGTTGTGGGTGCTCATTGTCTCTTGGGATTAAGCCCTTTACTTTTATTAGATTTTTTCGCCTTTGTAACATTGTCACCAGCCAGTCAGACCCCATCTGTGCAGCTCTGTACTGCAGTAATCAAAGGGAGGAGATGCTTTTCATGTGCAGAGTTGTTATGATTAAATGATCTCCCCTTTTGTCTTTCATTTGCCATTTCATTTTAATGAATATTTTATAGAGATGACTTCTGCTTTTTAGTAGTACAGAAATGTGAGTCCGGCTTCAGTTCTCACTCCAGCTTTACACCATATCAGCGCCGGTAGAGTTACTGTTTTTCACCCCAGCATAAGTAACAGCAGAATCCAGTTTGCCAACTCAAAATCAACTCTGGGTTAGAACTTCTTATTTTAGGGGAAAAAAAATCACAGTTAATGATGGGCGAGTGGACAAAGTAGTCTCAGCCAAAGTCTTGAGAGCTGAGGAGTTCATATTTACATTTGTTATTAAATAATAAACTCAAACCCATTCTCTCATCTCACATTCCCAATGACCCACTTCGTTCTCTCCAATGCAGGGTATTGATTTCTGTCCTGGGCAGAACATTTCTGGTGTAACAACCCATACTCAGGAGGAACACACCAAACTGCCTCTGCTCTTCCACTTGGGAAGGGATCCTGGGGAAAAGTATCCGATAAGGTGAGCAAGAAAGACACAAATAGAAATGTTCATTAGTGTAAATGTTCTTGTCCAGAAGGAGCTTGGAAGTGAGGGGGCAGGAAGATCTTCAGCAAGCACAGTGTGACTTTAACACAAGGCTTAGTTCATCTGGCATGTACTCTCCTGTTACAGATGCATTTGGTCCCATTATTTCACTGACCTGACTCTTTTGATTGCTGGAGAAGGTGGGCGAGGTGATATCTTTTATTGTACCAACTTCTGTTGGTGAGAGAAACAAGTGTTCAAGCTTACACAAAGCTCTTCTTCTGGCTATTCAGGTTCTGTTTCGTATGGGTAAAATAAGCTGTATTAAATGGTCATCGTGTCATTTGAGCATTATATTGTTTTCATGCCTTGCTGTCCATCTGACTAATTCATTATTAATGGTATAGATTTTGTTAATTGGTGATTATTTTGTCTTAAGAGGGATGTAAACAGGCAAATGCACCGAATGAAACTGATATGGCAATTGTGCCAATCTAGCAATGAAAGCAAAATCAGCGATGATCATATAGCTATGTGTGGAAAGAAGACAGACATTTCTTAGGGAACAAGTGGTGGTGGTATACAAAGATGACATCAGCATAGATATCACCTGGGGTGTATGGCAATACCTATATATATATCAATAGACTTGCTAGCTGTTTCTGAAAATCAGGTGTTACACCTCAGAAAGCTTAGCCAGGTGACCACAGGTCTGAACTAACAAATAAAGAACGGAACAAAACATAGTTTTCAAATTGTTTGGCCAGACACTGGGTTGGCACCTGTCTAGGTCAAGCTGGGACTGTCTAGTGGCTCTTGACCCATGTCCAATATCCCTTAACTTTTGTGTCCCATGGACAGGACTGACTCTGGGGTAGCTGCAGAATAGTAAATCAGTGAACATGCGCACCCAAGCTAGTCTGCTGTCTGCGCATGTTCTCCAGGGCCAAGCCTCCCCTTTCCCATTGCAGCACATTCTGAGAGGTTTTACCACTAGTGCCTTCCCTCTGCATTCTGTGACGGTGGGAGCTTCCTCGGAGAGTAATTGAGTTGGTGGACTCTTTCCCCACACCGCCCACTCTTTGGACTATGCTGGCCTCTTAATATTCCATAACTGTGTCACTGCAACCTGCACCTCTAGCAGACTTCCTGCCCCAAATGATTTCTGCAAGGGTTTAAGCAGGCATCAGCTAACCCAGCCAGATAGTGAATCTGGCCCTGTAAGTTTAATTACAACCACCCTGTGAAAAGTCTATCTGGGCTCCACCCTTCTCCGTTGATTAGGAAGAATGTTATGTGGGTTTTAGCACAGTCAGATGGCGGACTGGGATATGCTATCTTTTCCATTCCCATTGGCTCTGATTTATAGAATGTATAAGTAAATAAGGAGGAAAGTGGGGCCGCCAAGAGCACCTGCGCAGAAATGGTTTTGTGCAGTGGCTTTTACAGAGAGATGTTTTCTGAACTGACAGGACTGCAATTACTCAACCATTTTAAATAATTGAGTGGATGCACTCACTCCATTATTTTCAACAGCACTGAGCCTGTGCTGTCCACTAAGTGTTCTCACTAGAGAGAGAAGGGGAGAAAAAATATGTTCATTCTTCTCTCTCATAACAGATGAGCACCCTAGAGGTATATTACACAGTGTATAAAACTCTCCAGAATCCCATTGCATTTGCTCTCTTTCTATTGCATTTCAGCACTAATGAACAAACCAAACCATATCACATCTTATTCTTTGCGGCTGCATTTTTGAATTCAGCTCAGTAAAATTACATTACTGGATTGGGATTCCAGATGAGATTATATCCTGTTGGTTTAATGGCTGTGTTTTTTGTGGGAGGTGGAAATCACCCCATTCCAAAAATTAGATAATCAGAAATCTTATCTTGGCTATGTTGGTCTGTGTTTTGAAGAGGCTTATCTGGGAGGTGTCTGTCTGCAGGGCACCTGCTGCCTGATAGTTTAAGCATTCCTTTCAACAGCCATGTTTTGAGGATTGAACTGAATTGCAGTGATACATCTGTAGTCATTTCTCATATGGTTCCATTGCTTTCTGGACACACACAAGCTGTTTCCTTGATTGAATTTTATGGTAAGATTATGACATGATTATGGAAAGCAATGATGTTATTTGATATGCAAACCATAATGGAAAGGATATTTTTAGTAAATGAATATTCCTTTCTGCAACATGTAATGTTACTCGTCTCTGGTCACATTGGAAACATCATGGAAAGTAGGTCTCCTATCCTATGTAGTACTTAAATTACCCTCATTTATGGGGATGTTACTGGTATGGCTGGTGTGTATTTTTATTTAGTTTAATTATCCCCTTTGGCAGTTTGCCCATTGGGAGTCCCTACACTAATGCTCCTCAGAGGGAAACCCAGCATTCTGTTGCCAAAAGGATAATTTAACTCTGTACTGGTCCCAGTAAGAACCTTGATTACCTGCATTTCCTTAGCTCTTATGTGGCAAGGACTGAGCCAGTTTTGTGTCTTTGTCATCTGAGATGTTAATGATCATGTCTAAGAAAGCTGAGGGGCAGACACTAATTTATGTCTTATGTTATTTTTTTTAGCTCTGGGGGTTTATTTTTTAAAACATAAGATCATACATTAACACTGACAATGTGGGGGAGAAGCATTTATCTAAGTCCAAGCAATATTCATTCTCCTCTCAGAACACAATTCCTTGTCCTTCAGATTAATTTAAAACCACTGGAACTGTAGAAGGCCTTAGTTACAGAATATATCAGAGACTGTACTAGGTGATTTAATAAGTCTTTTCCTTTATTAAATTCTTTGATTCTCTGAGTATTGCACATCCCACAAGTACCATACAGGGAACGGTTCTTTCCAAGAATATGATGAATCCACGTAACATTTTAGAGAGATTAAAATAATCTGTTGCTAGCGCCTTCAGAACCAATTGTGGGGAAAAATACTGCAGCTTTATTCACACATGCCTATATTAGGATGCTTTACAATACTCACTAAGGCCACGTCCAGACTAGGTATTAAAATCGATTTTAGATACGCAACTTCAGCTACGGGAATAACGTAGCTGAAGTCGAATTTCTAAAATCGAGGTACTCACCAGTCTGGACGGCGCGGCATCGATGTCCGCGGCTCTCCGTGTCGATTCCGGAACTCCGTTTGGATTGATGGAGTTCCGGAATCGATGTAAGCGCGCTCGGGGATCGATACATCACGTCCAGACTAGACGCGATATATCGATCCCCGAGCTATCGATTTTAACCCGCCGATGCCGCAGGTTAGTCTGGACGAGGGCTAAGAATACAAGCAACCAGTGAATAAAACTAAACTTAGCACAGCATAAAATACAATAAACCCAGTACAAACTGCAATAAAGAAGGTGTTTGGAATCAAACTCTGAAGGTGCAGAAGGAATTGTCAGGATAAATCTCTAGAGGTGCAACATCTTAACAAACTAGTACAGAAAGCTACAGCCATTGCTTATCATTAATAGCAGTCAGTAATGCCATCTGATCTGAGTGATTGATCCTCATCCAAAGTAGGAGTCCCCTAAACTCTGGGCCTGGAGAAGCACTGACCTCTGATTTCAGACAATATAGTTGACTAGAATGGAGGAAACAAATGGAATCCACAAAATTGGCTGATATTTACTAATGGTTTCAGAATCCAACAGGAATGTGTTTAAAACAGGGTTTACAAGAGCATGATGAAAAATCCTAGAAACCATCAAAGAATTAACAATGCTAGTTATAGGGCCAGAAAAGAGAGGAAGAAGCTCCTGATGGAACTGATAGGAGAAAGATTAGCTGCTCTTCTGTCAGATCCTGACTTCACAGGTCAGGGCAGGAACGTCAGAATGAGCAAAACCAGTGTATAATTTCACCCAGGGGATAATCAGAGGGAAAGTTATTCTGGATCCTCGCCATCTAACCAGAAGGAAACAGCAGTGGCTGCATTGAGGAAGAGCCCTGGAAAATTACCTGCAGCCCAAGGAGGAGTGCCAAGGAAAGCAATTAAACTATGAAAAAGTTGCTGAGAAGTATGGTTAGATGCCTTGGTGAAAACAACAGAACCTGCTGCCTGGTATCAACCAAGCAGGTGTTAGACAATGAAAGGTTGCTAGGAAGCACTCATGTCAGGCACATGCCTGGAGTTCTTCTAGCAACACCTCTTGCAACAAACAAGTCATCCCACTTCCTGGGGGGGGGTGTCTGAAGAGAAATATGACCGTGGAGGACAGCTTGTCTAAGTACATCTATGGGCTTTTGCCCGTTGTAATCCAGACATTGGTACCTCTATGTTGCAGTGAGCCATTAAATCAACCTCTCCTTAAGTAAGTGCACCTGCAAGTATTTTGATGAGTAACCCTCTTAGCAGAGAATGACGCTTCACAAAAAGGAATATTAAAGGAAACAAATTCATGAATGAAGTTCAAGTGAAAAATTATCTGAAAAGGGCAGACAGCTAATAAAAAGGCCCAAACAATGTCTAGACACATAAGTGGCTACAAGAAACCGCTGCCTCAAATCCAGACTCTCAAATCAGCATTGAAACAAATACTGAAATATCAGGTGAATAATCACCATCATTTTTGTTTATGTGGCCCATCATTAAGCAGTGGACAGTAAAAGGCTAAAAAGTCAACAAACCATTCACAAATTATATTGGTGAACTAGGTTGTACAACACCTCGCACAACAGGATCCTGGTCCATAACTAGGGATACCTCCTAGGTAGTATGTTAATATTGCTACTACTGCTAATAATAATAGGTAGGAAATAAACTACTTCTGCCTTTTTAAAATCAGCAATGGGAAACTGCCATATGGCACCTAGACGAGGTTACAGGGCAAACATTAACTTATAATAAGACTCTACAACTAGAAACACCAATAGTGCAACTCCTCCAGCCCAACCAGCCATTGTAGAAGAGTGTGGAGAATAGTGCCACCCTAATCTGTAACACTGCAGGGGTGATAAGATTCTCAGAGACAAGTAGATCTCTGTCACTGCCAGGAGGTCAATACTCCTGATGATGGACCATATCAGATTTAATAACCACAGACTGTGCATTCTGTAGTAAAACCATCCTTGCTCAGATGACTGAGGAAGGGAAATACAGTCAACAGGAGGTGTGGAAAGGAAGTAAGCCAAACATAAGGCAGAGGAAGAAAAGTCCCACTGGCAGATGACACAGGAGAACCCTCAGCAGTGATCTGCTACCTCCAGTGATAAGGCCTGGGAGCAAAAACAAAACTTAGCACCCCCAAGTAATTAATAATAAGACACAAACATAACTGTAAAAGCAGCATCACCACCTATCCTCCCACTTAAACAATGCACTTAGCTAAACAGCAGCAATAAGGGCTCAGATGGAAAAAAGACAATACGGGAACGCTCAGCTCCAAGGCAACATCTGGTTTTCAGTGAGGGTCTAGCTCTACCGTGTTTCACAGCATTTTTGACTGAGGTGCAAGAGGCTGTGACTTGTCTGAGATCAGGCAGTGATCCTGGGGACTCTGCAACCCAGGAACCTCTTGTTTTCCAGGCCTTGGCTAAAACTGCTAAACGACACTCCCCTTCTTTCTAGGATCGTGGAGTTCCCTGTTTAACATGTGTGATGGAGTAGGGACTGTCTGTGTGGGGAGTGGGAGAGCAGGGGAGGACTTTAGGGGATGGACGATGCCAGAGCCTGTAACCTGAGCTAGGTAAGGGAGGGGAAAGGTCAACACCTTTGCCCGGGAAGGGGTAAAAGGAAGGGAGCGGCAGGAGGGAAGCAGTTTGAGTTTGGGCTTGGGGCTGTGTGGGCAGAATTCAGGGTATCCTAGCTAGGATCCAAGCACCCTGAAAGCCCAGAAGGACTCGGTGGAGGGGTCCTGACTGTGCCTGCAAGCCCTGCTGTAACCGGTGTTCCTGTTGTCCAATAAACCTTCTGTTTTACTGGCTGGCTGAGAGTCACTGTGGGTCCCAGGAAGAGGGGTGCAGGGTCGGACTCCCCCACACTCCGTGACAACTGGTGGCAGCGGCGGGACGTACTGCACCCCGTGGACGGCGCTTCCTGCAGTACGTGACTGGGGAGCAGTAAAACGAAGGGGTGATTAACCCCTGGGAGTGTGTGCCCAGTGAGAAGGACTTTGCAGTAACAGGGTCCCCCGGGGGATTGCAGCGAGCGGTCCCAGGGGCGAGGAGTCTGCAGCTCGACCCTGGCAGAGAGGTGGTGACCTCACGAAGGGCTGGTGCACTAGGGGTCCCCCTGGAAACCGTGGGGAGCGGCGAGCACCCCGGCCTGTGAGTGGCCAGCAGGAAGATGTATGCCAAGCGGTGCAAGTGTGACCTGGTGGAGCTGTGCACCAAGGACCAGCTGATTGCCCAGCTGGAGCAGGGAGACCGCATGAATGAACGGAGCCCTGTCTCTGAGGGAAGCAGCCGAGCAGATGCAGCGCAGGCACCAGTGTCTGTCCCCGCTGGGAGTGGTCAGCCAGCGGACGAGGGCTTCCCGAGACCCCCCCCTCCTAGGCGTAGGGGAAGGGCGGGGAGGAGCCCAGTGTATACCGAGGGCACCGTGACACCCCCGGCCAGCAGGGGATCTGCCCAGCGAAGCTCACCCCCCAGCAGGGGATCCTCCCGGCAACGCTCGGCATCCGTGGAGCGGACGCGGCTGGAATATGAAAGGGAGAAGCTCGAGTTAAAGAGGCAAAAGCTGAAGGAGAAGGCGAAACAGCGTGAACATGAGCTGGAGGAGAAGGAGAAACAGCGTAACCATGAGCGGGAGGAGAAGGAGAAACAGCGTAAACATGAGCTGGACCTGGCCCGGCTGAGGAGCAGTGAGGCTCCGGCTGCGGTGAGTGAGGGGGGACCCAAGCCTACAAAGAGCTTTGATAAGCACTTGCTGCCCCGGCGTAAGGAGGGGGAGGACATAGATACCTTCCTGACGGCCTTTGAGAATGCCTGCGAGCTGCACAGGGTTGACCCTGCAGACAGGATCGCAGTTCTCACCCCCTTACTGGACTCCACAGCCGTGGAGGTGTACAGCCGACTGAAAGGGGCGGAGGCAGGGGACTACGAACTGTTCAAACAGGCCCTGCTCCGCGAGTTTGGGCTGACTCCTGAGATGTACCGGAAAAAGTTCCGGAGCCAGCGTAAAACCCGTGAGGTCACATACCTACAACTGGTCAACCGGGCGCAGGGGTATGCCCGCAAGTGGACGGCTGGGGCCCAAACTAAAGAGGACCTGCTTGACCTATTCATACTGGAGCACCTGTACGAGCAGTGCCCGTCCGACCTGAGGCTGTGGTTGATGGACCAGAAGCCGGAGAACCCGCAGCATGCAGGCCAGCTGGCCGACCAATTTGTGGACAGTCGGGCAGGGGATGGCCAGGAGGAGTCTCGAAGGAGCAGGCCTGCCTCAACGCAGAGAGAGAGTCATCATGGGACCTCCCAAAGGGGGCCTATAGAGAACCCCCCCAAAAGGGGAACATCCAGTGGCAGGTTCCCTCCGACCCACTCAAGGGGACCCACGAGATATGGGCTGCTATCGCTGTGGCCAACGAGGTCACATAAGGGCCCAGTGCCCCAAGCTCAGGGACAGACCAAGCAGACCCAACCCGCAGAGGGTGGACTGGGTAAAAACCCAATCGGAGGAGGGGCTACATTCCCAGGAAAGGGGGGCTGGCAACATACCACCGGCGGATGTTCCAGGTTCCGGGTTTTTGGTTTACCGGATGGGCACGGGGCTGCCCCTCCGGAAAGAGTGCATTGTTTCCCTGGAAGTGGATGGGAGGAAGGTCACTGGGTACTGGGACACGGGCGCAGAGGTGACGCTGGCCCGGCCCGAGGTGGTGGCCTCAGTTCGGATGGTGCCCGACACCTACCTGACCCTGATGGGCGTGGGTGGGACCCCATTCAAGGTACCCGTGGCAAGGGTACACCTGAAATGGGGGGCCAAGGAGGGCCCCAAGGATGTGGGGGTACACCAATATTTGCCCACTGACGTGTTAATGGGAGGGGACCTTGAGGACTGGCCTAGTAACACCCAGAGTGCCCTGGTCGTGACTCGTAGTCAGAGTCGGCAAAGGGCACTGCTCCCCGACAACGGGGAAGGTACTCGATCCGAGGTGCAGGACCCTAACCCAGGGAGCGGGGAACGCCCAGGGGCACGGTTCAAAGAGGCTGCGGCCTCAGACCCAGCCAGCAAGAGAGAGCCGGTCCCCATCCCTGTCCCAGCTGCTGAGTTCCAGGCCGAGTTGCAGAAAGATCCCTCCTTGCGGAAGCACAGGGACCGGGCTGACCTTAGTGTGGTACAGACCATGAGGAGAGGTTGCAAGGAGAGGTTCCTGTGGGAGAAGGGGTTCCTGTACTGAGAATGGGCTCCCCCAGGGGAAGTAGAGTCATGGGGGATCAGGAGGCAGCTGGTGGTTCCCCAGAAGTTTCGTCACAAGCTGCTGTACCTGGCTCATGACATCCCTCTCGCAGGGCACCAGGGAATCCGGCGCACCAGGCAGAGGCTGCTACAGAACTTTTACTGGCCTGGGGTCTTTACCCATGTCCGACAGTACTGCCAATCCTGTGACCCCTGCCAGAGGGTGGGGAAGGCCCGGGACAAGGGGAAAGCGGCTTTGAGGCCTTTACCCATCATAGAAGAACCTTTCCAGAAGGTGGCCATGGACATAGTGGGACCCCTCAGCAAGACGACCCGGTCAGGGAAGAAATACATCCTGGTGGTGGTGGATTTTGCCACTCGCTACCCCGAGGCGGTGGCCTTGTCCTCTGTCGAAGCAGACACAGTGGCAGATGCGCTGCTGACAATTTTCAGCCGGGTGGGGTTCCCCAAGGAGGTCTTAACGGACCAGGGGTCCAACTTCATGTCGGCCCTGCTCCGGTCCTTATGGCAGAAATGTGGGGTCCAGCACAACTGGGCCTCAGCATATCACCCCCAATCCAACGGGCTGGTGGAAAGGTTCAACGTGACGCTGAAGATGATGCTAAAAACATTTATGAACCAGCACCCGCAAGATTGGGACAAGTACTTACCTCACCTGCTGTTTGCGTACAGGGAGGTACCCCAGGAGTCTACCGGGTTTTCACCTTTCGAACTGTTGTATGGAAGGCGGGTGAGGGGGCCCCTAGACCTGATGAGGGACGAGTGGGAGGGGAAGGCCGCTCCCGAGGGAGAGTCAGTGGTGGAGTATGTCCTGACCTTCCGGGAAAGACTGGCCGAGCTCATGGGCCTGGCCAGGGAGAATCTGGCCCGAGCCCAGAGGAGGCAGAAGGTCTGGTATGACCGCACAGCACGAGCCCGTGCCTTCGCCACCGGGGATCAGGTGATGGTTCTCATCCCCGTGAGGAGAAACAAACTCCAGGCCGCCTGGGAAGGGCCCTTCAAGGTGATCAAGCAACTGAATGAGGTAAACTATGTGGTGGAGCTGTCAAACCGGGCACATCACCGTCGGGTGTACCATGTGAACATGATGAAATCATACTATGACAGGGGGAATGTGGTGTTGGCCGTGTGTGGACATTGGGAGGGGCAGGGAGATGACCCCTTAGTAGATCTATTCCCTGGGACAAAAGCTGGTTCCCCCCTGGAGGCGATTCCCCTCTCTGATCAACTGACCCCGGGCCAGCATGCTGAAATCAGAGGGGTGCTGCATCTGTACCGACAGCTGTTTTCCAACCAGCCTGGACGCACTAATTTGACTGTCCACCGGGTGGAGACCGGGTCACATCCCCCTATAAGATGCTCCCCTTTTCGGGTCACTGGGAAAACTGCCCAGGATCTTGAAAGAGAGGTCAGGGACATGCTGGCTTTGGGGGTGATCCAGCCATCTTCCAGCCCTTGGGCCTCACCAGTGGTGCTAGTCCCCAAGAAGGATGGGTCGATCCGGTTCTGTGTGGACTATCGAAAGCTCAATGCCATCACCGTATCTGATGCCTACCCTATGCCCAGGCCTGACGAGCTCCTAGACAAGCTGGGAGGTGCTCGGTACCTCACCACTATGGATCTTACCAAAGGCTACTGGCAAGTGCCGCTGGACGCAGATGCCAGGCTGAAATCGGCCTTTATCACCCCTCTGGGGCTCTATGAGTTTCTGACCCTGCCCTTCGGCCTCAAGGGAGCACCGGCCACCTTCCAGCGCCTGGTGGATCAGCTACTGAGGGGGATGGAGAGTTTTGCCGTGGCGTATATTGACGACATCTGCGTCTTCAGCCAGACCTGGGAGGACCACATGTCCCAGGTTAAACAAGTCCTGGACCGACTCCAAAAGGCTGGGTTAACAGTAAAGGCGGAGAAGTGCAAGGTGGGGATGGCTGAAGTATCTTACCTGGGCCATCGGGTGGGGAGCGGCTGCCTGAAGCCAGAACCAGCCAAGGTGGAGGTGATCAGAGACTGGCCTGCTCCCCAAACCAAAAAGCAGGTCCAGGCCTTTATTGGGATGGCGGGGTACTATCGAAGGTTCGTGCCCCACTTTAGTGCCATAGCCGGCCCCATCACTGAACTGTGCAAGAAGGGGAAGCCAGACAAGGTGATCTGGACTGAGCAGTGCCAGGAGGCTTTCCGGGCGCTGAAGGAGGCTCTGGTTAGTGGCCCAGTTCTGGCAAACCCAGATTTTGACAAACCCTTTATGGTGTTCACTGATGCCTCAGACACGGGACTGGGGGCAGTGTTAATGCAGGAGGATGAAAAGGGGGAGACACACCCCATCGTGTACCTGAGTAAGAAGCTGCTACCCCGGGAGCAAAGCTACGCGGCCATCGAGAAGGAATGCCTGGCCATGGTGTGGGCCCTTAAGAAGCTAGAGCCATATCTCTTTGGGCGACACTTCACCGTATACACCGACCACTCTCCCCTGACCTGGCTGCACCAGATGAAAGGAGCCAACGCCAAGCTCCTGAGGTGGAGCCTGCTCCTTCAGGACTATGACATGGACGTGGTCCATGTGAAGGGAAGTGCCAACCTGACAGCGGACGCGTTGTCCCGGAGAGGGGGCCCTGAACTTCCCCAGGTCACTGGGCAGAGTGACCCCGCTCAGTTCAGTCTCGAAGGGGGGAGAGATGTGATGGAGTAGGGACTGTCTGTGTGGGGAGTGGGAGAGCAGGGGAGGACTTTAGGGGATGGACGATGCCAGAGCCTGTAACCTGAGCTAGGTAAGGGAGGGGAAAGGTCAACACCTTTGCCCGGGAAGGGGTAAAAGGAAGGGAGCGGCAGGAGGGAAGCAGTTTGAGTTTGGGCTTGGGGCTGTGTGGGCAGAATTCAGGGTATCCTAGCTAGGATCCAAGCACCCTGAAAGCCCAGAAGGACTCGGTGGAGGGGTCCTGACTGTGCCTGCAAGCCCTGCTGTAACCGGTGTTCCTGTTGTCCAATAAACCTTCTGTTTTACTGGCTGGCTGAGAGTCACTGTGGGTCCCAGGAAGAGGGGTGCAGGGTCGGACTCCCCCACACTCCGTGACAACATGTGCTTGTTGAGCTCTTCTGAAGACAGAAAATTGATGTAGGAGGTGTGGGGGAGGGGACTGCCTGTCTCATCATCTGAAAGATTTTGGGCTCATCTGGTGTTTCCATGCTTGGTAACACCTAATCAGTACAACAGTTACTTCCCTTTCCCACATGGAAAGGAAGGTGATGGTATGTCTGGGCTGCCTCTGCTTTCCACTGGGAGAAAGGGCTAATTCCAGAGTAACCCTGAATCAGCCGGGACTGTAGCTCAGTTATACAGGCCTACACTTGCCACCGTCCAGCCCTCCCTTTGGTTTCCTTTTATCCAGTGTCATTGCAACAGCATTTCTTACCGCGCTCTGTTTAGGATTTAGGAGTAGTAGCCTGTCTAAATGGATATGGCCCGCTGTCACCCACATTGTAAATAGGTAAGGTGTCCATCTCCAGAGCTGCTACTGATACTTTGTACAAAGATTTCCCTCCCTCCCTCCCCGACTCCCCACCACCACCATGGCAAAGATTTGAATAGCAATAGTGCTTTAAAATCTGCATTTGATCAGTGTGTGCAGCTTTTATAGATTTTAAGGTCAGAAGGGACCATTATGATCTTCTAGTCTGACCTCCTGCACAATGCAAGCCACAGAATCTCACCCACCCACTCCTGTAACAAACCCCTGACCTATGTCTGAGTTATTGAAGTCCTCAACTTGTGGTTTAAAGACTTCAAGGTGCAGAGAATCCAGAAGCAAGTGACACATGCCCCACGCTGCAAAGGAAGGCAAAAACCCTCCAGGGCCTCTGCCAATCTGCCCTGGAGGAAAATTCCTTCTTGACCCCAAATATGGTGATCAGCTAAACCCGGAGCATGTGGTCAAGACTCACCAGCCAGTACTCAGGAAAGAATTCTCTGTAGCAACTCAGATCCCACCCATCTAACAACCCATGACAGGCCATTGGGCATAGTTACCGCTAATAGTCAAAATAGCCAGCACATGCTTCAGGGACACTGTAAATTCTAAAGTCAACATTTGAACAAAAGTGGTGTAAACGGGTCCAGTACTGATAGCTGAGCCCCAAGGAGAAACAATTGTTGGAATTAATGATAATATGGGAGACCATCAAACACTCATTTAACCACACATTCCTTTATTAAGTCCAAAGGCCAAATGGTAGTTTATACAGTTGCTGTAAACATGTCCAACAGCTTAAAGAATAAGCAATTACAACACCCAATACAGTAACGAAGTATTTCATAAGCATGTGATCAGTATGCTTACAAACAGGCCAGATCTAGGGAAAACTTGTCTATTCCTGGCATGCTCCAGCATGACAAAGAATCCTCACATTCATAACTTTTTTTACCCCTTTCAACAAACAAACAATGTCCTAGGTAATTAATACTTTTACTAACCACCAGTTTGAGACAGTTTGCCCTTATTTGCAGTCTTAATCCAGATAAGATATACAACCTCCCTTCTCCCCAAGGTCTCTCCTCTTTCTCCCTTCCCACCCTTCCAACTGACCAATAACTTTTTTGGTGCACCTGGGTTCCTATCGGTCTTCCTTTTTAAGCTAACACTAGTATCCCCACGTTGGCTCCTTCTAAGACGGATTTTTTTGTCTTCTTTAAAACCATCGGCAGTCCCCCTGTTGGTCAGAGACCCTCTTTTTGGAAACTTCCCCATATCTCATTAGTTATTTTTTTTTAACCAGATATCCTCTCTACTTCATTTCTTTTGCCTTATAACTTGTTTCTTTCAAGGGCTACTTGCTAGCCAGGGCCTTTCTTTACAACACACACATTTCCAAATGTAAGATAACTCTGATTCCCTAATTGTGTATTTACTTTAAAATGATGGTCAAAAAAACAAACAAACCCAACACCAGAAAAAGAGCCGTTAAAAATAGGCTGAGATTAATTGGACCAGATGAACAATCCTTTTGCTGATTGCTGGAGACAGCCAGCCAGCAAGAGGAACCTGATTGACATACTCAGGAAGGGTGCTCCCTAGATGAGCCTCTGAATTCAGAAGGCCTTGCTCCCAGAGAGAGCCAGCTAGAACCTCAGACAAAAATCAAGGACAACATAGTTGATTGTGAGTGCCTTGGAGAGAAAAGGTGTGAGGCAGTCACTCGGACCTAGCTCTTTGTAGGCTTTCTATGTTGTCAGCAGGAGAACTGTAGAAGGAGTGTGATAATTTTGCACAGCAAGAGCCAAAGGGATTTAAGAGCAATT
Organism: Gopherus evgoodei; assembly: GCF_007399415.2. Classification (NCBI taxonomy): domain Eukaryota; kingdom Metazoa; phylum Chordata; order Testudines; family Testudinidae; genus Gopherus; species Gopherus evgoodei. The sequence goes on along the minus strand of NC_044333.1, from coordinate 39,727,933 downwards.
GTATTAAAATGCCCCCAAAACTACCAGAATAAAAGATGATTAAAATATGGGTCTCAGGGTTGTTTTTTTTTATTTTAACCCTCTTCCCTTTTCCGTTTACGTCATGCCTCCTTCCCGTCAGTGCAACTTGCTGCATCTGAGAAGCAGAGCCCGGTCCTGTTGTCTCCATCTCATCTAATACAGATTTTACATTGAGAATAAACTTGACAATGTAAAATAGCAACAAAGGAAGACTGAATAATAGCAGAAGTTTAAGTCTTAAATACTATAGTGGTGGATGCTATAGGAACCCCAGAAAGTACCTGAAGTAGATAAAATTAGCTCATCAGGGTCTGGGTGTGATTATTTAATTATTAGAAACCAGAAGGGATTTTTGTTAAACCATTCCTATAGAGAAAGAAGTAAAATACAGAAGCCACTTTATTAACTATTTTTTATGTTGTTCCACTGCCTTCTCATATGTCTGATTTAAAATACTGTAAATCTGAGTACTGGTATTAAATAGCTTTGTGTCAGACTTCTAGGAAGCTTGTTGTACTATCAGGAGGAGTCCAGTGGCACCTTAAAGACTAACAAATTTATTTGGGCATAAGCTTTCGTGGGTAAAAAACCCACTTCTGTCTGACAAGCAGTGGGTTTTTTACCCATGAAAGCGTATGCCCAAATAAATCTGTTAGTCTTTAAGGTGCCACCGGACTCCTTGTTGTTTTTGTGGATACAGACTAACACGGCTATTCCACTTATACTTGTTATATTATGGCCATTTGGTAACATTTCTCTCAATATTAAGGTAATCCTGTGGCTCCCAAGATTGAGGTATTGGAGTCTGCTTGTATATAAATCACCTGGAAGAGGTATAATGTAAAAACCAAGACCTAGCTCAAAAACTAAGCTAGCTAGAAATGTTCTGCCTGTTTTGGGTATACTGTTTATTATGGGTTTATGTGTGATGAGAAAGATAAAGAAATTGGCTCATAACTTCTCATATAATTCAAAATTAGTAGCAAACCTGAAGGTGAAGGACTGTGAGGATTCTAAGATTAAAATCATACTCTGTTAATCAAAGTAGTACAGTACATTAAAGACCTCTCCATTCCCTCCCCCAAATGTTAATTTCACTGTAGGGCATGGGGGAGGGGGTTAACAGTGGAGCAGTTTACATGTGGATTTGTCTGGGGAGGGAGGAGATGAGAACAGATTGCCAAAGCACAATTACTCTAAATGAACTAAGCACAGGCCACACCTGTGTCTGGGACCTAGTGCTTGCAATGCAGCCCTGATTGGCTCCCAAGAGACTTCCTGGAGGTAAAGTGTCAATTAGTGTAATGACCCTGGACTTTGTCCACTCTGTTCTTTCATTCTGAGCAGGGAGTAACTTCATGTACACAGGGGGATCTCTTTTAGCAAACTCCTCTCAACAACACCTGCTCAACCCTTGCTCACGTTCTCTCTTCTTTCACTGCTCTTCCCAGCTCTTCCCTTCGGCAGGATTGTTGAGCTAGAATACAAATGCAGTGTGCCTGGGAGGCAGTGCTCTGAACCTTCACTCAGACGGTAACATTCAAACAGCTGGACAGATAATATCATTTTTATAGAAAATGCTGCAGGCTCTGCACTTGGGGTCTGATCCTGCGTTCCAACTAAAGACAATGGGACGACTCGTAAGAGATAGAGAAGTTCCTAGCTATGTTAACAGTTCACAGGTAGATTTCAGGTTGGTTACCAGGAAATATTTGCCCCCTAAACCTTGGGTACTAATCAAACTCGCACTCCTAATACAAACTCCTTCTCCAAACATGCTTCTGCTATGAGGCTGTGGGCAGTGGCAACCCACTACATACAGTCCCTAAATACTGCTCTGTAAAAGCTTGGCACACGAGCGTGGGGATCATCAAGCATATTGTAGATAGGAACAGGTTAGCCGGCAGGTCTGAATAAATTGTGAACTCCATGGGGCAGAGGCTCTGTCTTCCTCCGTTTTTGACAGGGCCAGCCACACTGGCACTCAGATAATAACCCCAAAGAAGCGAATGATGACTTCGTGGCATGACTCCAATTTAAAGTGAACAGTAGTCACATGGCCAGGGCACTCCCCTAGTACCACCCCCACACACTTGGGACAGGACTAGATGAGAAACATGGGTTGTGTTTTAAAAACATGTTATAGCCAACATATTTTAGGGCCAGACTGAGAGAACCTTACATTGACTAGTATGCTGGCCTACACCATGAGGAGACTTGTGGAGTAGAGTACTTCAGGTGAGTAAGGCTGTCACAATTCAGCATGTTTTAAAACACTTGCGGAGGCTCAGTGTAACTTTTAAGAACTTGTCTATTTGGTACTTAACTTGTTTTCACTAACAACTTTTAGGTCCTATGTTTTCAAACACAGACTAGATATGGCCTTGAGGTGTGAAACTATTGTCTGAGCCAGGCTGCTTCAAACAGACCATGCTTCTGGAAATTGTTCGGTCTGTGCCACATACTGAAAGGATCTAACTGTTGAGGTACTACAGTGATGGATGGTTCGAATACCCCAAGATAGATAGACAGAGGGATAGGGGTGTTCCCATTCCACTTTCCTTGGCTGATCTGAACAGGTTCACAGGAACTGATGTTGGGCCAAGGTTTCCTCTGGTTACTGAACTAGCGAGGGACACACAAACAATGGCCTGCATGTGCAGATCCGAGCAAGGAGATGCTGTAAATGACACTAGCCCTCTCCATTCTATTCGGCACCATGCAGACTTGTAACAGATGGCTGGTGAGAAGCAGAGCTGTGGGCAAACCCAGTGGCTGTAATTATGACAAAAAAGAAGGTTTCACCATCGACAGCCTTGACGTGTATGAAGCAAAAAGCAGCAAAATCACAGCAACACATTGTTACCTGTCAGCCAGTCCACAGCTCGGGTTTCCAGCTAATTTTGAACCCTGTGCACTAAATGCACTTTTGGTGGGTGAAGCATTTAACCCTTAGGTATTCTGCAAAGAAGATGTGAAGCTTAAAGTTCCACTTATAAATAGTTTATAAAAGGTTAGTAAATGCTGAATAGGAGTTAAATGTGTTACAGACATAAGTGGTATGTGTGTGTAGATCATTATGACCACATCAGTAAAAAGTGTGGTGGTTCTGACCAACCTATTGATCTGTTGGACTCGAACAATTAATTAGCCATTTATTAAAGCATCTTTAATCATTTATTAACCCTTCTGTAAATGGCACCTAAATACAAAGTGTGATTAAATAAGATTTTCAAAGCGCTTTGAGATCGATAGATGAAAGGTGCAATAGAAGGACAAAGCACTATTGCTATTAGAATGTATTTTCATGTGAAGTACACAAGCTATCTTGGTTTCTGATATGCCAGTCACGGTAGCATTTAGGCTTGAGAAACGTTCACTCGTTTCAACTTTGCAGCATAGTGACATTCCCCCTTTAAAGAACTATCCAATTTTAATGGCTCCGGTGCCCAATTTATTGTATAAGTCATTGTACATCTCTCTTACTGCATTCACAGCCTTTGTGAGCTTCCCTTTGTGATGTCTCCTGACAGCGCGCGGGCGTTTCTTTGTGATCTTTTCCCTGTATGTCAACATAGATTAGCTTTTAACGCCGAACAGCCTCAGCTGAATAACGTTTTTTAACAAATGGTCATCCTGGGAGTCCCGTGTGCTGAATGTGACCAGAGTACCCCCAGATACAATGTGGCCATGCGAGTGCAATGCTGTCTCAACTCACTGGCCATGTGGTTGCTGCTTTGAATGCTCCTATCAAGAGTGGTAGCCAGAGATGGTCCTTGGGACCTGCAAAATGTTTGGTCGACCCCCAGTTTTCAGAATAGCCTCAAGTGTAACACGGAACTGGAGAACCTGCTGCAATTGGAGAAAAAAGGAGATAGAGTGTGATGGAATGGGAACTTTACAAGAATAATCTCTCCTGGTGGTCCAACCAAATCATATCACTGGACCTGGTGATAGTCTCTACATTTATTCTCTAATCCAGGGTACAGCTAACTAGGTGTGAGAGAGACAGATTAGCTTGCTTGAGCTTGTCAATTCCCTTTAGTTCTCTATCAGCATAGCTCAGACCCATCCCCACAATCAGTTTCTCTCTGGAAGGCTGCCGAGGAGATGTGATATTTATAGGGTTTACTGGAAACAGTTGGCACATCGCTGGGCTTCAAGATATGATTGTTTTTTAGAGAAGGAAATTAGCTGGAGTGTGGGGCTGGTGGCCAGGTTGGGCTGTTAGCAAAGAGAGCCTGGGGTCAGGACCACGTTGCATTGTTTCCCTTTTATCTCCAGCAGCAATTTGCCGTTCTCTGTTTCTTAAGTGACTCTTAATATGGGCAAAATGAGATCATTGGGTATTAATCCTCCATTTTAGAAGTACTTGAAGTATTACCACAGTGAAATAGAGTGTAAGCCACTTAAACAATACCTACTGAAGTAATAATGCTGATAAAAGGGAGATAGGTCCACAGTTCTTTGCATGAGGGTTTTAGGCTGCCAACTCCCCATTAAGGTCAATGGGAAAAGCTTGGCCAGTGTCCTGTGTATGAATGTGACAGGTTGGTGCCAGCCAGCAACAAGAATGTTGCTGAAGAAAAACATTCTTGTAGTTTAAACATGGGGTGGGGAGCTGGGAACTCCGGGTTCTGTCTCTGTCTCGTGAGTTCTCTCTTTCTCGGGTTCCCCATTTGCGGAGTGGGGTTCGTGATATTTGCCCACCTTGCCAGGGGATTGTGAGGCTGAATTAGTCAACATTGGCAAATAAAATACTAAATCCTTGGTTCAGGGATGCAACAAAGATGCAAAGTACTGTTGTTTCCCTTGTTATAGGGAAAACGGGTGGGATGTTCCAAGCACCGAGGGCCCCAAATCCAATTGAAAGGCAATGGAAGTTTGACACACAGCATCCTCCAGTGCTTCTGGAAATCCTACCCAACTTACTCATTTACTTCTTTAGATGTGTTACCAGGTGCTTGCAGAGTGCTCTAGACACTGTCCCAGAGCATCCGTACCAGGCATCAGTTTCCCAATGGCCCTAAGTCCCATGCGCTGTACAGACTCCTGTCCCCTAAATACACCATACATCGAACCAGACACCAGGGTAGTGTCTGTCTAATAACTCCTGTTGCTTTTCATATTGTTCTAGTTTTTCCAGCTATGAGTACCAGGAAGTTATGGAACAAATATCCCCCAAAGTCCAGCTGCACAAGGAGACCATGGTGCCAGGGGAGCCACAGCTGAACGTGTGTGACAAGGCCGTCATGGTAAGGGATTAAAACATAAATCAATTTGAGCATCCTTGGCTTATAATGTATTTCGTAAAGTGTAAAAGTCTCACTTAACACTGAGGAGGGCTGGAGAAGAAACGTCATTTGGTCCTTTCAAAGGGCTGTCTGGCTTCTGAATTGAAGATGCAGCCCTTGGTTATCTGTGGAATGCCGTAGTACAAAGTGGGTGGCCTTAGGCCTGGAAAGTCTACCAGCACACTGTGATAAACTCTGTGACTTCCTTCCTTACAGATAGTACAGTATCCACAGCTGTAGTTCTTTCTCCTCCTTCCTAATCCCCTCCACAAATCTCAGAAGTCCAGCTGCATTGTGAGCAATGGGATTGGCACCTGGGCTCTCGTCATTCTCAATGGCTTTGGGTATCTTTGGTCTTGGTCCACCTTCCCAAGCTCAGCCCACAACTGTTTTTCCAAAGTCTTCGTGATCTTAAACACAGCAGCTGGAGAGTAGTGCTGATTTTCTGTTCAGATTGTATTTGAAACTGCACGTTTTATAGTTGTGCTTTGGAATTTCAGTCAAAAAGTCCCTGATTTCTCCTGAGTTCCTTCTGAACATGATGATTTGGGACATTGAGAAGGGCCTGTAGCAGTGTGCAAGATTTGAAGCATGTAAACCCCAAAGATGGAGAATTATTTAGTGTAGTCCAAGATGTGTCTGGGATACGGGGATGAAACTGAAAAAAGGAAAATGTTGTAGGTTGAATAATAGGAAAAATCTTCCTGACAGTGAAATAATCTTCCAGGGCAAATTCCAGTGGCTACAGAATATAACACAGGGAACAATCTTGCATTAGTAGGGAGATGGATAGAGTCACCTAGTAAGTTTTTACCATCCCTAATTTCTAGGATTTTCATGTCTTGGATGTGTACAGGGGAAGCAGTTGAATCAGTTCTTCTGTGCTGCCTTTGTTTCACATTTTTTTTAATCACTGTCATCTCTCAGCAATGGTATTACATTGTCTGCTTTGATAAATGGATTGAAAGGGTCTCCAATTTCTGCACGTACCTAGTAGTGGGTCCCCATATCTGTTCTTAGTGCCAAGCCCAATTACTTGGGTTGTGCACTGAAGATCCCTGGGGGGACTGGGAAGAGGAATCTTTCCTATTTAGCCATGGAATAAAGCAGATCAACCACTTTGTAGCTGTTACTCCAGTCTTGGGACAGGAGTAGGCGCTGAAACTTTAGCACCTCTGCACCACCAATGTGGCAAATCCTCCACTCTTGTGCCTCAGTGTTCCCTGTCATTAGTGTGCAGGGAACCCCTGTTGAGCTGATCTCTCAAATGTGCTGTTTTGAAGAAACTGCCCCTATGCCTGGACCCACTCCAGTTTTGTTGGATGTGGGACTTGGCACATGGAAGGGGTCTCAGGACGTGGTGTTTCAAGAATGGATCTGTGAAAGCTGAATAGACTTAAATCTTGAGTCTAAAGCAGATGTAATCCTGTTTTTCAAAGGGTTGAAAATTCCCTTTCTTTGTTTGGATCTATATTGCTTCAGCAGAATGTTTAGCCTGTGAAATTTCCAGTGGGTTTTCCTTGTTCTTATGTATTTTGAAAGTGAGAAACATATTTAGAAAGCAGAATTAATTGTTCTTAAATTGTCTGGAGCCCTTCATTTCAGGAGACATGCTCATATGAAATCCCTCTGCCTTCCCATTCACCGCCCGCAGAGATTGTTGGTGCGTCACTGCCATCTGTTGTTAGTTACGTGGAATGTAAACCTGCTCCAGCATTTTTATAGCATTAATCTTTTCCCTGGAGGAATAATAACTGACCAGAAGACTTTCCCATGGAAGTATGGGTACTGAGAGAGAAGAAAGAAAGACCATCATTTACCAGGCTACTGTTTCACAGGAGGGAGAATGAGAGCAGACGATTTCTGGAGACAGAACAGGGATTGTAACTTTCCATTCATTTTATTGCGATCCTACATTTCATTTTGGGTTTTTTTTTTTCATTTAAATACTCACCCCCACCCCAACCTGCCCATTTCCTAATAGCCCTTTGGAAGCTGGGTTTCCTCACTGATCAGGTTTATCCTCTGCCACCTGCCCACTGGGATAAGATCATTCAAGAAGCAAGAAAAGAAGGGAGGCAGATAGCCTTGGTTCACATGCTTTGGCATGGTTGTTATCTAAGCACCTCCTAATCCATCAATTCATAAGCTAATCCCCCAAAACGCTCATTAACGCAGATATTCTTCTCTCTCTCTCACCCTCAGTCTTCAGAAGCTGCTGCCTTGTACTTGGTTCCTTAAGAAATTTTACGAAATACCTTACTGCTAATAATTACAGCCTTTTTCTGGATCGGGGGTAGAGGTTTCACCAAACATGTAGATTTGCTCCCTCATCACGGTATTGGAGAAAAGGGTCACCACAACTCCCTGCAAACTGCAGATCTCAGCGGGGAGGCTAATGCAGGTGTCTGTTGCTGAAGGAATGTGGAAGGCAGTTTCATAATCATCTGCTGGAAAGGGATTTGTGGGTTTGCCTGAAGACTGTAGGGATGAACTTCCAAGGGTGTAGCTAGACGGACCCTGCTAGCTTCAGCCACAAGTGAAGATTCCTTTTTCAATAAAATATAAGAGTGGACTTGTGTACTAAAAATGTAAATGGGTCTGTTGTGGCTCAGGGCTCATTGTCCAGCTCCTCTTCCAGACCTTGACAGTTTAATTCCACAAGGCTGATTTTATGTTTCTCTCCCTCTCTCTCCTGTTTTTTTTTTTTTAAACAGAATTGGGCTCCTCCAGGCTGTGAGAAGCTAGGAAAGTGTTTGGAACCTCCCAAGTCCGATCCAAAGAAATGCTTTTGGCCACACTAATATTCCAGCATGCAGGGTCTGCTCGAAAGCCGTAAGCAGCTGAGATCATGGTTCACAATGCACATGGACACTTGTGTTTACATCATGGAAGGGAGTGATGTAAGATATCATCATGTACTCTTCAGAAGGGACCAATGGTTACAGCATTACTTCTCAGGGTTTTAGCAATTAGTTTTCATTTAATTCAGTGTCTCTCTTAATGGGTCAAATGAGATGTTGCTGCAATACATGGTAAATTTTCAGTAATTAATATAATTTTTAAATGATATGACTAGAGAAGATTTTCAGCCAATCACAACTCTCACATTACCTCAGGAATGACATGGCTGTCCAGTCAACTTGCTTCTTTCCCACTCAGGCTGTTCTCTTGGATAGCTCTTCATTAAAGTGGCCGAAAGTGGCCTCAAGGGAAGGTCCCAGAAGAAGGTTTCCCAGAACTTTCATACCCTCCAGATAGAATATGCCAGATTTGCTTTGCTTTACTTTCTAGTCACATAGGAATGACGTATGTAGCTAGCTGCAGTCACTTTCAGTGACTGTTTTAAAATTGTACTTCTACTGTAAGCTTTTTGAGGCATGGCCTTTTTTTTCTTTTTCTCTTTTTTAGTGTGTGTACAGAGCACCTATCACAATGGTCCCTGCACCCACAGGCTCTGTGTCTCCCTGATGCAAACATTCCCTACAATAGCCTAATATTAACCAGCAGGTTCCAAGCGGGAGAATGCCCTGTATTTGTCAAGCATGAATCTGCAAACAGAGCTGTTGTGAGCATGAGCTAGGTAATGTTTGTAATGCACTTTGAAGATGAAAAGTGTGATGTAAGTGCTAAATTTCCCGACAGTATTACACGGAGTCCCTTTGGGACCCAGGAATGGCCCTCAGTGGCTTAGTCCATGATCCATTCACTTCAGAAAATCTGGGTTCAGACAGGGATTTGGTCATGCTTCCAGCCTGCCAAAGGAAGTCACTTTTCAGTCACATGGGCACAGCCAGTTGGAGGCTCGAAAGGCCCATTTGCATCAGGATCTTTAGTCTTGGCAGTGTTCCTAGTTTATGCTCTGTGGGGAACTCTTCTCACAATGCAAACTGTCCAGGTGCCGCACTCAGCATTCTGGGGCTGGCATTCCTGTAAGTGTCGTTCTCAGGAAGTGTGGAGCCCCAGCAGAACTGCACATAGGAGGCTCTTCCCCTGGCTCTGTGTCTGGTACTCATGCACCTTGCTAGTGCTAGTGGCTCTCTGGTGCACAAAGAAAAGCTAACAAGCCGTTTGGGGATTGCTGAGGACACACTAGCAGTAGTCCTGTACAGCCTGTCTGGGCCACTTCTGTCTCTCCAGAGCACTTGATGCTATTCCCATTTGTCTTGATGCAGGAAGGAAACAACTGTTCCACTCCTCCCCCCCCCCCCCCCCAAGCCCACAACTCCAGATAAATGGAGACAATCAGCTTCGGTGCTAACCATTATACCACCCATTGAGACCCTGGCTCTACAACTTGTGCCCACACAAGCTCTTCCCCTGCTTCCAAGCCTAAGTAACCCAATCCTTCTGTTCCCCAAAGTACTTCCCTCCTCTAAACCCCTTCATAGAGGCTGGACAGGCCCACGAATGTAAGGATTGTCAAGAAGTGACACCGGAGTTGGCCATAGCACCTTTTGTGTCAGGAATTATAACCAATACCAGAGCCTCACCCTCCAGCAGAGCCCTCTTAGTATCTCACAGATCTGCTCATCTGCCGGGGTGTTTTTTCTGCTGGTCTTCATCTTATTTACCTTGTGGGTTAGTGTCCCTTGTTATCCATCAAAGATCTCAAGGCGTCTCTGTTTGAGTCCTAACATTTTATGTATGTCATCCCAGTATGGCTGGGGCAAAGGGCCCATTTTGAGTGATATGCTGGATGACAGGAGGTGATGGATTGGATCCTGACTGTAGCGAAAGGAATCAGTACAAAATTGGCACCCCCATTTCAGATCTCTCGCCTCTCTAAGCTTGACTGCCGCTGGGGTTTGTCACACAGAAATGCTCAGAGCTCTACTAGCCAAATTTGTTTAATACTTTGCACTATCGACAGGCATGGAGATCAGCAAATGTTGGATTCCTTTATTATGATTCTCTGAAAATCCTGTCAACCTAAAATGTAATCGTTATGAATGCAATGCTATGAGATCCATGGACGAAAGGCGCCATATAAACAGAGATCAATGCGTGTTCTTTGAACTCCAGCCCACTAACTAATCACTCATTCTAAGTATTTATACCATGCTTGTCACAGTAGGATCTGGGTGCCTCTTATCCTATGTATTCCTTACCTTCCTGCTCGTTTTTCTTTCTTTCCCAGCTTATAGTCTCGAAGATGCTGCTTTTCCCCTCTCTCTGTATCTTGCTGATACAGGCCCATCAGTTTCTTAATGCCCTCAGTATTTGATCAGTTACGTGGAGCCCTGATTTTCATCACTCTGACAACTCAGTTGCTTGAGATCACACTCCCACATTCCTGATTTCTGTGATCAAACACAAAGGAACAGACAGACACCGCAAGCCAACATCCCTAGTACATCTGAGTGTTCCTTTACTAACTTCAGACTTTGCCAGCTCCAGGTGGGTTGCATCAGCTGAAGCATTCCAGAGGAGCACATAATATTGACATTTGCCCTCCTTGCTTTCTGGTTCTCTAAACATCATAGCCTTGTATTATCATCTGCAAAAAAAAGTTAGAGAATGTGCAACAATAAATGAAACTGATGCACAAGCTTGTAAAGCAAAATGGCTGTGCACCCAGCCAGGGCCTCTTAATGGGGGCACAGTAGGAGATATGTAGCAGCCTTGAGATCCTAGGATGACTTGTTCTGATTACACAGATATCAAGAGTACTGAATTGATTAGGGTTTTACGAACAGCCATAAGTTTTCATTATAATATTTCTAAGACCTTGAATTTATAACAATGTGTCTGTGGTGTGATTTGGAAACAATTATGCTGAAGTGATAAATGCTGAGAAGTGCAGCATTTAGAGCCAGTTTTTTCAAAAGTGTGCGCGCAAAATGTCTATGTGCATATTTATTTGCAGTAGTTCTGCATAAAAATAGCCGTTTCGATGTCTAATTGATTTAATTAATCACTTGCATGTGCAGTTATGACAAGTGAATATACATAGCACTCTTATTTTAAATCAATCCCTTTTCCAGAGATATCCAGATTTTGCGCATGTCTGCATGCAGAATTCTGGATGCTGTGAGTAAATCGACAGTGATATTTGTTTAATTCTCTGCTCTGCACTTGTTTCTTTATAAGAGACAGAAATTTAATATGAAGGAGCTACTGCTTTAAATTAAAATAATAATTGTAGGAAATGGAAATTAGCTCCATAGCTGGATTGTTAAGAAGTATTTTTAATCAATGCCTCTTTCAAAGGTGGACAGTTTTTAATGTTGTTCTGGGCCCAGGGGAACTGAAGAATAAACTGAAAAGGTGTTTGATCAGCGTGTGCAGTGTGTATTTTCTGAGGCTGACAAAACTAAGAGCACAGCAATCCAGATGCCAGCACTAGTGTTAGAAACCTGCCTCTCTTCTCCTGAGCAAAGTGAAAACCAGTTGGGGTGAATGGCAGGATTCTGGCCAGGTGCTATTACAGCTCTGAGAGATGCAGCACAGTCTAGGATGGGACTGGAAATCTGGAGAGTTCTAATCCCAGCTCAGCCAGTGACCTGCTGCATGACCCTGGGAAAGTCACCTCCCCTTTCTCTGCCTTTGTTCTCCTCCACCCTTTATCTTGCCTGTTTCGATTGCAAGCTCTTTGGGGCAGTGCCTATCTTACTGTGTTGGGGGCGGGGGGAGAGGGTTCCATTATAATGGGGCCCTTTACACACTACTGTCATACAAATAAATACCTCACATTGGGACAAATTCAGCGATGAGCTCCAACTTTTCCACCACTCTGGTCACACAGAGCAGCTGTAAACTTGGCTTACCTGGCCGGGTAAGCTGTGCTTGTGGTTGGCTTGCGTCACTGTAGCAGCACAAAGCAGCCAGAACATATTGGTAAATCCTGCTCTTAGTATTTATATAGGACCCTCGATGCATGTTTGATCCAGGCTCCAGCTGTGAGTCAGTGCGCTCACAGTGACCTCTGTGGTTTGGGAACTGCCCGCACTGAGGCAGGAGTTGGTTTTCTTGTGGCTGTTGGCAGCCTTTCAAAGAAGGCAGGTGAGTCTGGCTGACTGGCTGGGCTGTTATTAGCAGTGATGGTTTCTTGGTGTTTTGCTCTTTTAAGATGTGTAGTTTGGAGCAGCACATAACACAGACAGAGAGAGGACTTATGTCTTGAGTTCATTCACTGGTATGTGATGTTTCCTTCTTTATATTTAAGTATGCCTCCCAAGTGGCATAAGCTTAAAAGCTGCCCAGGCTGAGAATCCAGGGAATTCCTTCCTTGACTTTAATTTCCAATTAGCTGAGCCAGGACACTCCAGAGATGGCCCCTTCCTCACCCCCGAGGCTATGTTATCAGCCCCTCAATGGAAAGAAGCTTCTGAAATTGCTGTAACTAATAATCGTGGGAAAAGTCCTACAATATTCACAGTCTATGGCTCCAAAATTGGAGGCTTGATTTGAAAACCTGCAGCAACAAATGGATTATCTCGGTGGCAAATTAGTCTCTGTGGACCAACAATTTGGTATCTGCGCACTGGAATTGGATACCAGCAGATCAGTTCCAAATACTTACACCCAAGGTTAATGCCCTGCAAACTGTGTTGAATATGGTGATGAAAGATAACATGCCTCTGCATTTTAAACGTGAATCCTTGGAAAGCAGTATTAAAAGTGAAAAGGCAAAGGTTCTGAACTGACCTGCCAGAACGGAAGGCAATGACAGCTGTGCATTTGCTAATAAAATGTTGACCCAGGCCTTGGGATGGAGTCCTCAGATGGGTATTGAGGTTGACAGAGGCTAGTGGGTTTTTACTAATGGACCTAGAACTAATACTAATGTGGAGGAGACTGTTGGACTTCAGGGGATGTTCATTTTAGCATCGGATCCTGCAAGGTTCTGAGCATTTTCAGATGCTATTAACATCAATGGGAGCTAGCAGTTCTCAGAACCCTGCGCATTGAAGCCTTTTACTGAGATATGGGATACCCCCTCAGTCACTATCTTTAGTAACGACTGCCCAAAGCCATGTCCCACTTTGTAAAGTGAAGCTGATAAGGTGGGTAACTTTTGGAAGGTTGAGAATATATTATTTTTTACTAGGGATGGCAACATCTACTCAGTCATAACATTAATGATTCTGAACAAAGAAGCACTAATGAAGAAAGAACTCGTGAGGATGGGGAGCTGTTGTTTTCATCTCCTTTTCAAGAATATTCTGATTCAAATTAGGGAGAAAAAGGTTGAGTGGGATAAGGCGAAATGTTCTGCAGCGTCGATAGTGGCTATTTCATCAGACAGGGAAGAGGAATCCCACACCAGTGATCTTGCTGCTGTACTGTGCACTGGAAACTTTACGTAAACTACCGCACAGAATAATTTCCCTTTTTTACCAGTTTTTATAACAGTCACTCCTAGAACTTGAACACCCTAAGAACTGTGTTGGATTTCAATTGGTGTCAGGACGGTGGTCTTCTTAATGAGTGGCTTGATTTCTCTTTCTTGAGACTTATTTGGAAACGTATGGTTTTGCTTCAGTGTTTCTGGTAGTATCAGTGTTTGACACAAATTTCCTGTGCATTATTAGAAGAGGTAATACATAGTGCGCTAAAGTTATGCTTTGTTTCCTCTTGACTAAACTATGGTCTATTTTAAAAGCATGTGAAGAATAATGAAAAAATATTTGCCTCTCATTTGGTTTGCTTCCTCTTCTCTTGGTTATTTTTGACCTGTGGGCATTATTTGCTGGATTCATGGCATAACCTCTTCTGTGGTTTATAGTTATTCCTTGTTCAAGATCTAGTTAAAATCCTATAAATGAATTATAAAAAATAATTCCATAAGAAGGTGGATTTCCAGGCCGGAATCTGTCACCTTTTAGGAGAGAAGAAACATGAAATCAATCACACTCCCTGAAAGAGAGCCAAGTCAGCAGCTGGCTTTTAGCTTTCAGTGCATTTTATTTCCCTGGAATCAGTTAATACCCTTCTGGGTGATGTCTAGGTTGGATGGCAACAAGATTCCTCCATTGAAAGGGATACAGGCTATAAGAACCAGGAGATGTGATTTGAGACATTTGTGCCAAATCCACCAGTTCTGGATTACTCTCAAAACCCCATTTTGGATGACTAGGCCAGCTAGGGAGAGTAAGGAAGCCAGTGGGGGGCTTTCGATTGGACCCTATGTCGTGAAGAGTCTAAGCAGTCATGGATGTGGCTGACTGTAAAATGACAGCATTAGACTATGGTGCATTTGACTTTATTACAGACACCTACCTAATTATCCAGTACCAAAGCTGAAGGCTGCATCGTAGAGCTGGTTGGAGGAAAAAAACATTGACCAACCCAGTTTCCAGCAGAATATCCAGTTCAATCAAAATCTAAACCCTGTGCGAAATACGGTGGATTTCACTTGAATTTCTTTTCAGAAGAAAACCAGGAAAAAGTTTGACAATGTTGAATCAGTTTCCAACGTATTTGGAAGGAAACAGATCCATTTTTTCTTCTGAAACAGCGTTTCCAAAACTTTTATTTTGTGTTTGTAATTCTAAATTTCAAAAAATTGAAATGAAATGTTTTGATTATCCCAAAATGAAGAATTTTGTGTGGAATGAAGCCACATTTCCAAATCCTGAAATCCTTAGTGAAATGAAACTTCTGCCTCTGCGCAGCTCTACTACTTTACCAATGAATATTTAGTCAGATTAAAGTTAGATATCAGTGGCTTGTAGACAGGTGTGTATATAATAATACTTTGTACCTCTCATGTCAGGATCTCAAAGTGCTTTTACAGGCTTAACTAATTAAACTTCCCAGAACCCCTGTGAGGGAAGTGTAGCCTGGTTAATTTGATACGTTTGGGTTGGTACTACGAATGGGCATCTTAAGCCACAGTGACTTGTGCTAAGGATTCAGCCTCCTGAACACCTACAGTATGGGGATCAGTAGAGTGAGAATCACCATTAGGCATTCTATTAGGTTTAGAGACTCTAGGAGGACGAACTGTGAGTGTATGACATATGGTCACAGGTTATCACACATTCTCTTATTAACAATTTAATTAAGCAGATGAACAATGCCCCAACTACTGAAACAGAGAGAGAGAGAGAAACAATGAGATGTCCAGCATCAAGGATTTCATATTCTCATCCCTTAGGGCAACATCAAGATGGGTAAAAAGATCGTCAAGTGGCCTTCCTATTGGGTGTCCCTGACATGCTTCCTTCCACACTCAGCCTGGGCTAGACGTTTTATCCTGTTACCCCCGCTGTGCTTATGCATCAGAGTAAGAGTATCGCCCCTGTTTCTTATTTGTACTTCCACACTTTACTAACTTAGCATGCCCCATTTCTCATAGCTTATCCACTTCACGTAGAATTGCTTAGAATGGCTGGAAAGGACCTCAGGAGGTCATCTAAACCAGTCCCCTGCACTCATGGCAGGACATAGTATTATCTAGACCAGGGCTCGGCAACCTTTCAGAAGTGCTGTGCTGAGTCTTCATTTATTCACTCTGATTTAAGGTTTCGCATGCCAGTAATACATGTTAACGTTTTTAGAAGGTCTCTTTCTATAAGTCCATAATATATAACTAAACTATTGTTGTATGTAAAGTAAATAAAGTTTTTAAAATGTTTAAGAAGCCTCATTTAAAATTAAATTAGAATGCAGAGCCCTCCGGACCAGTGGCCGGGACCTGGGCAGTGTGAGTGACACTGAAAATCAGCTCACGTGCTGCCTTCGGCACGCGTGCCATAGGTTGTCTACCCCTGAAGTTTTTCCTAATGTCCAACTGAAACCCCCTTGCTGCAATTAAGCCCATTGCTTCTTCTCCTATTCTCAGAGGTTAAGGAGAACAATTTTTCTCCCTTCTCCTTGTAACAACCTTTTATGTACTTGAAAACTATAATGTCCCCTCTAGGTCTTCTCTTCCCTTTTTCTCATTAACATACTGTGGCAACTTTAAGTTATTACAGAATTCTTTGAAAAGTTACTACCAGTCATCTTGTGACATTAACTGGTGCATTGAGGCCTATTTCCCAGGACATCAGAAACTAATACATCAATTACTGTATCTCTCAATCTTACTGGCCCGGGGTTGTCCCTCAGCCAACTTGTCATGCCAACCTCTTTCAGGCCTGAGACCTTCGATGGCCAAGCTAAATCTCTTACTGGCCTAAAGCCTGTAGGCCTCAGGTTGACGCTTTACCTTACTTATCCTTATCCTAAAACTTAAACTTATTAACCGCACATTGATTGTATTATGTATTCGTATATTCATCTATCCTTGCAGTTAATTTCGATATAATCACATAACTATATAATTATATCAAACAATTAACTACAGAGGTTAGTGGTTGCAGGCTGCTGTAATACAGTCACGGGAAACATAGTCTTTCCAGGGTTAGCCATATAACATCCCAAGCGTTTCTTGACTTAAGGAGGAGACGCAATCCACCTGTCTCCCTAGCTGTCTAGTCAGACTAGGTGCTCCACACCTCACTAGTGATAGTCCAGAACTAAAGCATTTTGGCATGAATGCCTCGCCAATGGAGAGGTCTCTGCCTGGCTCAACCGGGCAGGAGAAAATTAGGGCGAGGCAAATTCTTTTCAGATGAGACTAAAAGTTATTAACTGGTTGCAAGGAGTAGGCAGGGGGAGCATTCAAAACCAAACCCCAATATATTGGCCAGTAGAGCAGTGTTCATCTTGTCTCCTTTGCAATGGAGGAATAGAGGGGTTAAGAGCTTGTAGGGGTTGGGGCAATTCGATTTTTAAGGTATCTGACATGGTGTGATCTGGGGCATGGCAGAGGGTAGAAACATTGTTTTTCAGAAGTATCTTTATCAGCTCTCTGGCAGGGCCAGGGCTGCCAAGAGAGGGGGGCAAGTGGGGCAATTTGCCCCATGCCCTGGGTCCTGCAAGGGCCCCCACGAGAATATAGTATTCTATAGTAATGCAATTTTTTTTTAAGCAAGAACCCCCGGAAATTGCTTTTCCCCAAGCCCTCTGAATCCTCTGGGCATCGCTGGGCAGGGCTGATCTAGCATTATCCAGGGAGGGACCTGAGCCTCTATCAGAGGCATGAAAATCCCCTCCCTTCAGATTGCGGGTAGAATCCTAACAAAGGGCTCCTGGGAGGCCCCTGCAGCACATGGGTGTGAGATATTTGCTTCTTTAGGAGAAAATGGCAGAGCATCATGGGGATACCCACTTGGCAAAGTGGTGTGGTGTCTTGTGTTATCAATGCTAGCAGCACTTTTGCAGATAGCATGGGAAGGTTTCAAAGAAGAAAGGAGAGGCAACCCAAATGGGAGAGGATGGTGAAAAGTAAAATATGTGTTCAGGGGGCATAGATCCATCAGTGATGAATAGAGGAGGATGGAGATGATTTAAGTTTGCATTGATGGCATATTGCAATGTGGAGCTCCCACGTTCTAGCCAGTTTGCTATCCCTGGTGGGCAGGAAAATTACCTGAATAATTTCTTTCTGCTGAGAAAGCAGCCAAGATGCTGGAATAGCTGACTACCAGGGCTGGCGCTACCATTTAGGCGACCTAGGCAATGGCCTAGGGCACCAGAATTTTGGGGGGGCACTAATTTGCCAGGGGGGCGGCACGCAGGTCCGGTGAACCTACCGCAGTCATGCCAGCGGACGGTCTGCTGCTGGAAAGGCTCCAGTGGAGCTGCCGCAGTCATTTCGGCGGACGGTGCTCTGGTCTAAAGGCTCCGGCGGACCTACCGCAGTCATGCCTGCAGCAGGTCCACCGGAGCTTTTAGACTAGCGGACCGCCCGCCAGCATCACTGCGGCAGCTCCACCGGAGCCTTTTCCAGCAGTGGACCGTCCGCTGGCATGACTGCGGTAGGTCCACCGTACCCGCGGGGGGCGGCGAAATGGCTGTCCGCCTAGGTCGTCAGAAACCCTGGTGCCGGTCCTGCTGACTACACTGTACTTCAGTTGGTAAAGTAGCAAAACAAACTCCTCTGATCCATCTAGAGGAATTAACAAGAGAGCTGAAAAGCCTTCATTCCAATGGAAAGTTTTATGTGCTTGATCTGTGTTTGTTTCTTCAGTTGTTGAAGGGCTGGTTGACTTGGGCCAGCGGTCGCAGAGAGGATTTGCTGGTGGCAGATAAGCTAATTTGACTTGGGAAAGTCCTATTCCTAATGGGAACTATCATCAAAATAACCCACACTGACCTTCTCCTGCTGTTGTCTCTCTCTCTCCATAAAGCGCTTTCTAAGAAACATAAATCTCTCAGAAAGGACAACCTTTGCATTGACCTTCAGCTTCCCCCAGGCTTACACGTAATGCCTGGCGGTAATTAAAACAGGTGTCTTTTTGTCACTTTGCCAAAGCGGGTCCATATCCCTCCATGTATGGAATAGATAGGAAATACAGCTGTGTAGCCTGCAGTATGTGGTGTACATCTCCCCCAGGGGGTTGCACCAAGAATGTCTGATTAGAGCAGTCAGATATCCATATTGAGGGAGAAGTCATATAGGACCAGAACAGGGTGAAGACAGCAAGTGTGAAAAATCAGGACAGAGAATTGGGGAGTAATAGGCACCTATATGAGAAAAAGCCCTGAATATAAAATCGGGACATCTGGTCACCCTAGACCAGGATGAAGACAGACTAAAGCCAGGTGCAGACTATGCGCTGTGTGTCTTAATTCATCGTGCCCTAGTCACAAATCACCATGGCGTTCTTTTCCTGGAGGCTTCACTTCCTGTGTAGGCACACCCTGATTTGCACCTTCCTGCAAAACGGGACTGCTGCCTATGGGATATAAAAGGGCTGTGAAAAACAAACACCATTTTCTTTAGATATACATACCAGAAGGCAATTTGGCCACAGCAAACTGCAGAGTCTAGACAGCAAGTCGCATGACTCTTCGGTTAATTGACAACCACTGGTATTGCTACATCCCTGAATGAAGTCAATGCGACCCGGTGTTTCTGCAGCAGGTCTGCTCCAGCCTGCTTTCATTTAATTGGTCATAAGTAGCCAGTTTGGGCAGGGCTGACTCGCTCCTAACCTACTGGCTAGCCCACAAACGGCATGGAGACCTTCCAGTAAAACCCCTTGTGTGATTTATTTAGCGTTCGTCTTCACCGCCTCTGCAGACTAAGCAGCCTCATCCCAACAGTAACGTGGAATCGAGCCCTCCGCTCATGACAGAGGAGAGGTCTCTCAAGGCACACCCCTGGCTGCTTCTCAGTCCCTTTACAGCTCCTTCCTGTGCCTCTTGTGCCATCTGGGCTAATGAGATAATTAGCCTTCTCCAGCCCATTTCTGTCTATCCATTGGGCACAGGTCCCGTAGTCAGCTGCACTGTGGACTAATTGGCGTTGCAGTGATCAGAGCCCTGGCCCAATTGCAGTTACTCTGCGTCACATCCCCACCTGGCCAGGACCCTCTTGCTGCCTCGCTGGCCGGCTGCTGCCTGGGAGCCCTGTTGTTGCTGACATCATGGAGGAGGAAGACAGAGCTGCTGCTGCTGCTGGACTGAGTGGCTATACCATTTTTGTTACCTCCTGGGCCTGTGGTGCTTGTTGCTTTCATTGTGGGGGAAAGGGGAGTAGTGCAGAGCAGGGTTCTCTGCTCAGTGTCTCCCTCTGGCTCCCTGCTTTGGACCCTGTGACCATCGCATCCTGGCAGAGTCCGTGCTATACAGCCCCCAACTTGGTGCATAGGTGGTGGAGTCCCCTTGGTGTGCCAGAGGTTGGTCCTGGCAGGTACCACCCAGATTGGAGACCTCCTAGACTATGAACGGGGGGGGGATCCCCTGGGTCTTTCCACCTTTCATGTTCCCTGACACATACTGCAGGAAGAGAGGGCAGCCTTACCACCCACCCCTCGGACTTTACTTGGGAGGGTGTTTCCCACCTGTCCTTCACTCCTGGCCCTCTGGATCTTGTCATCGGGTCTCTGCCCCTGAGTCCTCCCTCCCGCAGCCGGTCCCCCTGCATAACCTGAGCTCGCTGCATGACCTGCAGCCAGTTTGTTTCTGAACCACACCTAGGACACAGCTGTACATGCTCATGCTCCATCCTTTCACTTCCTCACCCTCATGACCCACTCCGTCACCAAGGGGCAGGACCTCCTAACATCTGCGCTGGCCGGGTGAGCAGCCCCAGTAGGCCAGTCTGTATCCTACCCTGGGCCTGCAGCCTGCTGGGCATATCGGCTGGCGGCTCCTTCCCAGAGCTGTGAGCACGGGTGTGTACTTGGTGTGGCTCACCCTCCTCCCTGACACCTGCCCCTTATGCGGCATGAGGGAGACCCTGGCACACATCTACCTCGAGTGTACCAGGATGCAGCCCCTTTTCTGGCTCCTCTAGAATCTTCTCCTGAGGTTCTGGCCGCACCTCTCCCTACACCTCCTACTCTATGCACATCCCATCCGTGGCCCCGCAGAGTCGCGAGAACTCCTCCTCATCCCCGTCCTGATGCTGGCCAAGGTGGCTGTCCACCATACCAGGAGGAGTTTGCTGGATGGGGAGGTGCTCTGTGACTGCAGCCTATTTCCGTTCCTTCCTTAGGTACCGCCTCCAGGCAGAGTTCTGGGCCATGTCTACTGGCTCCTGGACGCCTCCGAGGAGCAGTGGGCCCTGTCCAGGGATCTGTTCGGTGTCCCCCTCTGGCTCCCTGCTTTTGACCCTGTGACCCTCACTTCTGTCCCTGTTTAATCATTTGTTGTTCCCTGCCTTTATGTGAACCCTGAGTTTAGGGGCTCCTCCCTTTAGGCTGAGTAAGTGAGGGGCCTTCTGATGTTGCAGGCAGCTTGGGCCCACCTGCTCCCAGGAATTCAATAGGTGCTGTTGCTCAGCAATCTGTCGTAAAGCTGCGTACTCCTCGTGTTTTCTGTTACTTGTACAACATACGCCACAGTTATTGTGTGTTTTTAAAGTGTGGGACTTGCCTAAGGCTACAAAGATGGTGGCAAGTTAGGATCAGCAACAAGAGAATCCTGCCTACTGGGACCTGTCATTGCTCTAGGCTGCCCAGGGACCATCTTTTGGCTATTCAATAGGCTTGTTGTCAGTGCAATGGGAAATCTATAAATCTAAGTCTCTCGGCTAGTATATTCTTTGTATTAGTTAGCTGAGGTTTGAACGTGCTGCAGAAGAAACAGGAGTTAAGAGTCTGATGTCAGGATGCTCTGCCCTGGAGTGGGCTGATGCTGAGCCATGTAATGCTGTCTGGAGTGGCTCATGGACAGTGAGTGCCAACCTCAGGGCAGACTGTCAAGAGGCAGGGCAAAAATTCCAGACTGGTGGTGACAAATGTAAACTCCTGGATCCCTGTGACAGTCTTACCATGGAGTCACACACAGTCCCCTTAGACTCTCCAGTCTCTCTCTCCAGCCAGGCAAGCTAGACTTAGTGATAAATGGTCACTTACACCAAAAATTGCTCCCAGGCCCAAGAGACCAGTCATTTACCCCAGATCAATTTGTTTCTTAGATCTCTCACCAAAGACAACACCTGTAGCCAACCCTGTAATAAACTAACTTATTTATTAACTAGGAAAAAGAAATAAGAATTACTTACAGGTTAAAGCATGCAAACATATACACAAATGAGTTGCAATCTAAATCCTAAGAGTGACAGGGTTGTAGTGATCTTTCAATTCAAAGTGTCTTTCAGAGCAGACCCAGAAGTAACCCATAGAAATCTCTGGCTTCAGTTTAGTGTCTCTGGCCCCGTGAGAGTTCAAACAACAAAGAGATGGAACATTTTCCTGTGTGTCTGTTTCATTTCCTTCATTCAGCTTCCAAGTCCATAGGATGAGCTTCCTTGCATGTAGCATTTCCAAGGTGTGATAGGGCCATTCACCAATCCTTTGTATTGCAATGTTCCTTGATGGCCCATCTGATTTTGATAGTCCTTGGGGGGGGACACACTTGTCCTATCTGAGTTCACAAGTTTAGAGCAAACATTTTCAAAGTTATAAAGCAAAATGTATATATTTCCTCATAGCCTGGTAAAATACAGATATTACAAATAAGATTAATGCATGCCGCAACTTACAAACATTCTTTAGTGTCTAAACACTAAATATGTTCTTGTAAGACTAATATCTATTTCGAGCAACACTAATTAATGTATTGTTCCAATGAAGTGGGTTTTAGCACACGAAAGCTTATGCCCAAATACATTTGTTAGTCTCTAAGGTGCCACAAGTACTCCTTGGTTTTTTTCCTGATACAGACTAACACGGCTACCACTCTGAAACCTGTCACTAATGTACGAGTGACCTGATCTGGGCACCTGCTGTGAGTTTGTCAGTTCTTAGCTAATGCCTGCAGACTTTACAAGAGCTGGCATCTGGCCTGCCAGCATCACAAGTCATTAGCCCAGAACTGCGCATCCTCACACTTTCTACTTGATTTTTTTCCAGTTTACACAAATGAAACAACAGATTTTAACTGATACAAAATGCATACTCCAGGACGTACTAGTTTGTGCTTAATGTTCAGGTCATGCTGTGACCTATTTTATCAAGCATTGGAGAGGGTGAGAGAGGTAGCAGGGTAGAGCCTGTGGCAGATCAGGGAATGGGTTTGCTTGGTATTGAATAACTATGGCTGACTTTTGGTAGAGGGCGAAAGTGACAGGTCATCCTGAGCTTTTGAACTGGTAACTTTTTTCTTTTCTGTTTTTTAAAGCCAGAACCAAGTTCAGACTCCTCTCGGAGATGCTGCGGAGTTAGTGCTGTGTTGCTTCTGCTGAAGTGGCTGCCTGCGTGGTGCAGCGGGTCCTGCTGTAGCAGGACTTGCTCTTCTTTTGGCACAGAGCATAAAGGTGAACAGTGTCATGGCAGGGGCGGACAGCAAGGTGGCATCACAGGTGTAACCTCATAGCAGCAGGCAGGTGATGTGGCCGGAATCAGTGTCATGAGGTCACTGTGTGTGTGACATCACCGGAGTGACCGTCCAGTGCTGGTGTCATCACGGGGTGGCTGGAAGGGAGTGACGTCCTAGTGCTGTCACAGTGACCTCACAGCAGGAGTGACAGCATGACAACGTGCAGGTGTCAGCCTACTGCTGTGGGTGGCAGTGTCTTCATGGTCATGGTGGAAGGGAAGGAAACACCCTGAGGACGTTGTCACGGGGCACCCATAGATGTGAGCTCATGATGCCACTGGGAGGGCAGGTGCTGACAGTGCAGGGCCACAGCCCCAGCAACAGCCCCCAGCTTCCCCTCTACCCCTTCCAGCAGCAACTTCCACACTTCCGCCCCTTCCAGCAGCAACGGTCTCCCCCTCTCACACACCCCTCCCCCTTCCAGCTGCAATGGTCTCCCCCCTCACATTTACTCCCCTTCCAGCTGCAACTGTCTCCCCCTCTCACACACCCCTCCCCCTTCCAGCTGCAATGGTCTCCCCCCTCACATTTACTCCCCTTCCAGCTGCAATGGTCTCCCCCCTCACATTTACTCCCCTTCCAGCTGCAATGGTCTCCCCCCCGCACCCCTTCCAGCTGCAACGGTCTGCCCGCCTCACGCTTCCCCCACTTCTAGCTGCAATGGTCTCCCCTGCATTCCCCCCTCCGCCTCCAGCAATGGTTTCCTCCGCACTCTCCCGTCTCCCCCCAGGGGCGCCTGCGCAGTGCCGGAGGTGCAGGCGGCAGCATGAGCGGGGAGCTGGGCGCGCGGCGGCGCCTGCTGGAGGAGCGGGTCCGGGCCTTCCCGGACTTCCCCGCCCCCGGGGTGCTCTTCCGGTGCGGGGCTGGGCGGGGGGTGATGAGGGAGGAGGTGTGTGGGGCTAGGGAGGGGGTGGGGCAGGGAGAGGAGGGGGCTGGGGAGGATGAGGAGGGTGGGTCGGGGAGTGGAGGGTGGGGGTGATGAGGAAGGGGGTGAGGGACTAGGGAAGATAAGGGGAAGGGGGCTGGGGGTGATGGAGGAAGTGCGGGGCAGGGAGCAGGGGACTAGGGAGGGGCGGGGCAGTGAGTGAAGGGGGCTGGGGGTGATGAAGTGTGGGGCAGGGAGCGGGGGACTAGGGAGGAGGAGGGAGGGGAGGGGCGGGGCAGGGAGTGAAGGGGGCTGGGGGTGATGGAGGAAGTGTGGGGCAGGGAGCGGGGGGACTAGGGAGGAGGAGGGAGGGGAGGGGCGGGGCAGGGAGTGAAGGGGGCTGGGGGTGATGGAGGAAGTGTGGGGCAGGGAGCGGGGGACTAGGGAGGAGGAGGGAGGGGAGGGGCGGGGCAGGGAGTGAAGGGGGCTGGGGGTGATGGAGGAAGTGTGGGGCAGGGAGCAGGGGACTAGGGAGGAGGAGGGAGGGGAGGG
The DNA here is from genome assembly GCF_007399415.2 of Gopherus evgoodei. NCBI lineage: Eukaryota > Metazoa > Chordata > Testudines > Testudinidae > Gopherus > Gopherus evgoodei. Next base: position 39,703,375 of record NC_044333.1, on the reverse strand, counting down.
GCGGGGCAGGGAGTGAAGGGGGCTGGGGGTGATGGAGGAAGTGTGGGGCAGGGAGCGCGGGACTAGGGAGGGAGGGAGGGGCGGGTCAGAGGGTGATGAGGGAGGGACATGGGGGCAGGACAGGTTGTGTGGGGGAGAAGCCCTGTGCAATGACACTGGTGCAGCATGCACACTAGGGAACAGCATGAAGCTTGGCTCTGGCACATGGATGGCACAGCTGCAGAGTCCAGCTGCCCTGGCACTGGGGTAGACTCACTTGGCCTGCCTAGCTTTGTCCTTGGTCTGCGCTGGCCTTTGCCCTGAACGCTCTGCAGCAGGCAGCCCCTGTCCGCCTCTGCCCGGTGCACTGAAGCTGAGCTCGGGCACGGCCCATGACCCACAGGCTCCTGCAGTTACTTGGTCAGGGAGCAGCCAAGTCACATATGGTGTGAAACTGAACCGGTGTGTAGCTTTGTAGAGTCGGGGGCCAAACTCTCTCCCAAGCATGTTCTTATCTGAGCACCTTATCAGTTGTGCCTGAGGTTGGTCAGGTATATGTATGGGCTATATCTCTGGAAATAAAAAAACAGTTTGCAGATGCCCAGGCATTTCTTAATGAGGGCTGTTTCAGCTTTTTTTTTTTTAATAGCTGTGTCAGTGCTAGAACTCTTATTAAAAAAGTATGGATTTCATTATAATGTATTTTTCCATCACACACACTTTCAAAACATCTGAATTGTTTTGGCTCAGACATTCTCAGAAAAAGTCACCATCTGGAAATTCTCAGCCTGGAGTGTGAACACTTTGGAAAGTTCTGAGCATCTGAAAAAAGGGTTAGACTACAAGTGCTTAGGGAATCGTAGCAGCAGTTGCTAGCTAGATTTCTTCACTCAGTGCTGAGTCCAACCACTGTTTCAAGAGATCTTGTAAATAGCCCCTTTTGCAGCTATTATGAACTCCTGGAAATGGAGTGAGGACTCAAATCCACATGTTTAAGAAGCTTGGTTTCTACATGGAGAGGGTAAACTGTGGGCTCTGATCTGTGTAATGTAGCTTTCAGGTTCCAGGGAAAACGCATTTTGTTCTTCTGTTTTTAGTGATATCTCCCCTTTGGTAAAGGATCCTATAGCCTTCAGGACTGTGATTGATATTTTGGAAGCTCATTTGAAGACACGCTATCCACAGATCGACTTCATTGCGGGTGGGTAGCATGATAAATGTTTAGTGAAACTTCTGTAAAATACAATTCAGAACATTACTGTCCATTCATACAGAGATGGCATGGTCAGAAACAATCCCTTTGAGGAGCCAGAAAAGATGGTATTGCAACATTATGACCGTTTATCATAACATTTTATTCTGTACCAAACTACATAACACTATAGTGTGATGGCGATTTTATTTCTTGTTAGTTTTCTGACGTGCTGTTTTGAGTATTGAACATACTCAAATATTTGGCAATAATTTCCTTTATTTAAAAAGATTTAATAGCAATAAGCAGTGAATTAGCCAACATAAGTGAATTACTACTCTGTCTTCCTTAGTCTATAACTTGCCTTTAAGCCAGGTCTAGTGTTATATAAATAGCAAAGACACAAGCTGTGTTTCCATTTTCTGCTTGTCTCAGAATGACTGGTTACAGACCAACTATAGCTGTGCCTTGTGGAGATAACTGCACTGTTCCAACGAACATGTTGTTTAAGGACATGGAGAATAATAAGTACTGAATGAAAGGGGGATGATTTGACAATAACCCAATGTCAATGAGTCTAGTGGACTCTGTTCAGTTCTTAATGGCTGTGATCATATAAACCCATCCTGATGTGATACTGGGTTTCTGGCCCTACAGTTGAATTGATACTGAGACTTAATTTCTTATCAGTACAGACAAGAACCGGTTCACAAACCAATAGAGGGAGCTCCTAACATACTCTGGTGGTATATGTGGAACTCCAGGTTCCGGGCTGCGTTTCATAGTAAGTCTGTGTATACAATGCAAAGTAGGTGGGATTGCAAGTCAGTACAAATAGCTGCTAGACTCCCTGAATACAGGAAGATAACAGAAAAATTGAACATTTGCAGAGAGAGTGAAAGCTGAAGGTTTCCCTTTGTTAACCGTGTTTTTGCTGCTCTGCTTTCCATAGGTCTGGATTCTCGTGGTTTCCTCTTTGGCCCAGTTCTGGCACAGAGACTAGGAATTGGCTGTGTGTTAATACGAAAAAAGGGGAAGCTTCCGGGTCCCACAGAATCTGTCTCATACGCTCTTGAATATGGCCAGGTAATAGCCAGAAGAGAACCCTTGGTGGACACTGCTGTAATTGCTAATATCTTGTTTGTTGAGCTCACTGAGCTACTTTGGGGATGAGGATGGTGGTGAGGTGAAGCCCATCTAATAATGTTTGGTGCTAGAGATTTTCACAGCCATTGTAGCCGTTCTGGGGCTGGTGATGAGAACACAGCATGGAGAGTCGGGCATTCTAAATTCCATTCTGGTTGTGCCCAGTGACTAGTTCCTACCTCATAGGGGTGGTGTGAGGCTTAACAGAGTTAATTTTGCAAACTATTCTGAGATCTTTGGAGAAAAGGCTTGAATCTGAGTGTATGTATTATTAATAGTACTGAGCATAAAAACTAATGGCTGCTGATTTTCTGAGGAACCTAGCTAAAGGACTGACAGCAAGTCCTGTGCTTCTGGAGAAAGGCCAGTGGAAAAGAAAGAAAGAAGTGGGGTTGCATGAAGATCCCCATTACTTTTTCCCACTCTTGCTTGTTTCAGTAAATGCTCTTTTTTTATGGTTTTAAAGCAGGAAACACTTATTGCACAGCAGCTGGGTTCATGCCTGGCCCTTATTGGAAGAAATGTAGCATAGACTTGATAACTCTGCCTTAGCTAGCTAACTAATGCTGCTGAATACTATGGAGGCAAGCCTTCCCTTGCATAGTACAAAGTACTGTGGTAGTCATAAGCATTGCATGGGTCAGTCCTTAGGTAGACTGGGTTCATCTCTCTTGGAGGACAGAAAAAAGATGCTTCAATGGCTGGCTGCATATACATATATAGACACTAAAGGGCTGAAACCAGGGACTTTCTGCACCAAAACTACAAGAGTTTTGATCATGCATGCTTAGGCCAGTGTATTACATACAGGAGTTCCAGTCCCATTTTGGCTATTGTTTTGGGAGAGCTTATCTAACAAAAGGAATAGAATACACTGTGTTAGTGTGCACGATTGGGACTCTAAAGATCTCCTTTAGCTTGAGGCCTGTGTATTTAGGTGTTGAAAGTCAGGATTTCATTATTGCTGATGAATGTGATATCTGCATTTTGCAACACACTAACATTTTGAAAAGCAGTGCACTATAAAGTGAGACTAGAACAAAGTTGCCTTTTCAATCCTGCAGGCTGAACTTGAAATCCAGAGCGATGCCTTGGAATCGGGAGAGAAGGTGGTCCTCGTTGATGACCTGCTTGCGACTGGAGGTAAGAGCAGTTGCTTAGTTAAGTCTGCTTCATGTGTAGTTGTGCTTTAATTGGTATTGCTCATTCTATCCTCAGGGTGTTCTCTGCTAAAGCTGCTTTGAAGAGGACAGAACCTCTTTGTAAAAGTGTCCTTGTGACTTTATGGGGAGAGGGATGCAGCGGTTTATATTGTGTCTGAATAACTGTACTGTAGTACCTGAAATCCCTGCCCTAAGGCCTGCCAGAGTTCAGCTTGGTTTAAAAAAACATAAAAGCCACGTTGGAATCCACTGTCTCATTCTTGGCTTGCAATGTGCTGTCTGACACTTTCTGAAAATCAGAAGTTACCTGTTTGCATACTTCTAACCATGTGATTAGCAATGGCTTAAAGTTGGAACTAAGACTGTGTGCCTTGTCTGCTTGTAATATTTGGAGTGATTGTAACTCTCTCTGCTTAACGTCCCTGTTGTGCAGGTACCATGTGTGCAGCCTGTGAGCTGATGAAGAAGCTGAAGGCTGAAGTCCTAGAGTGTGTGGTGGTCATAGAGTTAAAATCTCTGAAAGGGGCAGAAAAACTGAAACCCTTCCCTGTCTACTCTCTGCTGCAATATGACTAATGAGCTTCAGATCAAAGAAGGTTACTATGGTCTGATTGCAGCTGCCTTCTTGCTGAAGATCTGCTGCTGTTTCTTATCTTGATCAATTGTTTGAAGGCAACAAGCACAATTAACTATTTTGGGGTGAGAGGAATGGGAGGTCTGAATAATACATTCCTATGTGTTTTATTCCATTATTTCCTTGAGAGATGATAATACTAACCTTTACTTCAGTGTAGGGATTGAACAGGTGCTATATCATAACTACTACTGTTTATTTTCCAAGCCAAAGATTAAAACTTCCTTTCAGAGAGATCAGTGTGTAAAGGGTGCTGCTGAGGGCAGTAGCGAACTAGATGGAGAACTGAGGTGATGCCTTTGTTGGGACCCATGTACTGGCTTTTGATTTCAGCCAAAAATAGCCAGTACCATGCTGAGACTTTGTAATAGGCTCCTTAGAAATACCAGAGATGGAAATGAATTATTATAAAACAGGACAACGTTGTATGTGGCTTCAGAAGATTGGCTGCAATGTTCTCGCCTTTCCTTTGGGACACCGTGTGCATTTGTGTTCCTTCCTGGCAGCGGAATGGGCTATTCATATGGGAAAGGCAGGGACTGCAGATGGCAATGCAGAGTTAGTACAGATGAATCATTAGACCAACCCCTCCTCTGTTCCCTAAAGAAAGGAGGAAGCGTCTCCCCATTACAGCAAGGGCAGTTAGGCCTCTCTTGTTCCAGCACAATTCTCCTAAACTTGCTGTTCCGTTTATGCCCCCTTATTCTGGGGGAACTGACAGAGCTGAAAGTAGTTTTGAGAGGGGGAAAAAGTTGTCCGTTGATCCAAAATACCATTTAGAAGCCTTTGTATCATTCCAGTCTTGTGTTAGGTTTTGCTGTGTACTGCTACAGCTGTGGGTTTGGTGAGAAATGAGGAAGGGCTTTGAGATTAATTGTGGTCGGGTGGAAGGAATCCATTTCTCTAGATCAGTGAAAACTAACATGGTATTGGATGTCTGTATGACGGCCTTTTTACTGCATCCACATGCTTGGGTTACAGCTGTTCTGTCAACTTTGTGAACTGTACACATTGGAATTCTTCAATTTGCAATGCTAATGGCGCAGTGGTGACTTGTTCAGTATGAGAAATGGGTGCAAGTCCCCAGCATGTCATGCTCATCCATGCAAAACATGCAACTTTTTACATGCTCCCTTATATATACAGTAAAGTTCCCTGAACTCTGCTTTTATCTTCAAGTTCCAGTAAATTGAAAGGTTACTCAGAGCTTGGGTTGATACTGTTATCTCCCCTCCTTCCGACCCCTTCCAGTCAACTTCCTTGTTCCAAAATACCCTCCAGTATTGGCACCACCTAAAAATGGAAGGGAAAGTGGAACTATGCTCACTTTGTGTGCTTTAGCATAAGCGCTAATATTAACAGCATTCTAGTTACTGTGTGGACAAAGTTTGATAGGCAGACTTTTAGAAAAAAGACTCCTATTTATAGTGTGTGATCTAGCTGTAACATCCAACTCTGTCACATGCTTACAAATCAGAGTCAGGGTACCCAAATCTTATGGATGAGAAAGGATGCTTTGAATTGTAACTAATATTTGTAATGGCTGTCTTCAATTGAATCTGTAGCTGATTACTAAATAAATTGACCTTTTAATTTTCAAAAACTATTTTGGTAGCAGGATGAAGTTGGTGTGTGTTTCTATGCCCATTTCTCTTCAAGAAACCAATATCCAGTGAAACAAGACATCTTGTGACTTCAGTGAAATTCAAAAGGGCTGGAAATTAGGCCAGCCCCACTGCTTTACATGCTGAGCTGAACCTTTAAGACAGGGGTAGGCAACCTATGGCACGGGTGCTGAAGGCGGCACATAAACTGATTTTCAGTGGCACTCACTTCCCAGGTCCTGGCCACTAGTCTAGGGGGCTCTGTATTTTAATTTAATTTTAAATGAAGCTTCTTAGACATTTAAAAAACCTTATTTACTTTACATACAACACTAGTTTAGTTATATATTATAGATTTATAGAAAGAGACTTTCTAAAAATGTTAAAATGTATTATTGGCATACAAAACCTTAACTTAGAGTGAATAAATGAAGATTTGGCACACCACTTCTGAAAGGTTGCTGACCCCTGCTTTAAGATATCTTCCTCATATCTGGTCTTACTGAATTTTTCCCCAAGCCTTGCCCTGTGAGCTCTCCTTGGAGATGCTAGAGAAGCCAACTTTGGGACTTGCTAATCTCACCCTCCTAGAACTGTAACACTTACTATTGAATCCTGCAAGGTAAAGAAAGGCAGTTACTTATTCAGTGTCTTGAGCATACAGGGCAAGAAAACTTGCTTCCCCACAGGTTTGTGAAAGTGCACCTTACACATGAAGAATTGCTCAGGGGCCACATTATATCACATAGGCATGCAGTTAAAGAGTAGGAACTGTAGAGGGTTTGGGCATTTGCTTCATTGTAGGCTCCCCTCGTTTGGATAGAACCACCTGTAGGGTGACGCTGCCGAAGCCATGCAACTTGTCTACAGCCTGAGTTGGGGGATTTAGCTCTGAAGGGTGGGTTGAGTGGTATAGGCCTCTCCCTAGTTACAGATCTAGTGTCCTTTACAATCCCCCAGGCCTGCTTGCTTACCAGATGCAGGGCTGGTGCAACCCAGTAGGCAACCTAGGTGGTCACCTAGGGTGCTAACATTTGGGGGGCGGTGACCGCAGCGGCTGGATATTTGGCTGCCCTAGTTGTCAGCAGTATTTTGGGGGCAAGACCTTCCACTACATCTCTTGGGGTGGTATTTTGGGGGCAGGACCTTCTGCCACCTAGGGTGCCAAAACTGGCAGGGTTCCTGACCAGATGTGTAGCCAAGCACTTGTTAACCTTAAACATCAGATGTTCAGTTTCTTAGGTCTATAGGAGTATTGGGGTTAATTTGCTCCAAGCTTCAGAACCAGGTAGGGTTAAAAGAGACACCAGTCCCCAAACAGTACATTACAATTCTTTGGGAAGCCTCCAGAGGATATTTAAGTTTAACTTTGAGACCGAGCCTGTGTAACAATCAGTACCTCTCCTGCACACTTGGCACTGAAGGCAGGAGAGTGGCTGTGGAGAAATTAAGTTCCACCCAAAAGACTCATGGAAAGTAGCTGCAGCACTGTTGCAATTATGTTTTTTGACTGCCAAAGCATGGCTCTGGACCCATGTGGTGCTAGAAACAGACAGCAGGCAAGGCTTGGACTGTACCCTCTCTCTGGCTTCAGGGCAAGTTTTGTTTATACTGAGATAGTTAACTTGAGTTACCTGTCTTGATTGTAAAATAGCCCTGTAGTTTTAACCTTAATGTAGCTAGCTGTGGTCAGCCTTGTCTCTTCCCCTTCAACCTGCTACATCAAGGTAAAACCTAGCACCTTCTCATCATTAGGATTTTACAAGAAGAGGTAACTCCTCTTCGGTATCTCACTATAAAGAAAACTTTTTGCAGTGTAACTATGCCAGTCTCATAAGGGTAGGTGAAAGCTAGCTTTTTGTTTCAGGTTCTTAGCATAGAGCACTGGACATCAGTCTTACCTTGGGGGAGGGTTTGAGTATCTCCATTTTGATAGAAACAACATTGCTAAAACCCCAGTGGTCAAAAAGCATGATTTTTATTTGTCTTGAGCCTTTAGAGGTCAAGTTTTCAGATTTTTTCCCCCTGCACCCAGGCACTATAAACTTGTGAAGCTGAGATTTTCATCTGATCCTGGGACTTGAAAAGTTAGGATGTTAAAGTGTTTTTCCTCAAAATCCAAGAGGTGGCACTGGTGTACAAGGGATTTGCTCAAGACCTCACAAGGTGTATGTGCGCCAATGTTCAGACTAGATGTGATCAGATTTATCTACCACATCTGTTTCCTACTCTTAGTGAAAAGCAACACTAAGTTGTCTTTGTTCTGTTACACAGCAGCTGCTTGTGTGTCATTACCTAGTGCTAGCTCCTGCATGTGCATGACCAGTCTGTCTCCTGCAGTCATTCTGGGGGCAAATGGGCACCTTCTGAATCTGCTCCCTCAATTTGATGGGCCAGCCTGGCTGTAGTTTACCCAGTGTAAAAACAGCTGCTCACCCTTTGTACTTCTGGCATAAATGAGCAATAACTCAGTCATGTCCTAGTGCTTGAGGCAAGGAAGACTTGTTCCTTACCTGCACTTTGAGGTAACTCCTCCAAGCAGTATTTGTATATCCTGAGGTCTTTTGAGCTGACAAAGCCCTTACTAGCACTCACCTGGATGGCACCTCAGTGATGCGTAAGTGCAGGGGTTTAGGGTCCCCCCTCAGACTTACAGCATGGACCATCCAGAACAGAGTTCTGTCAACAGGAGCTTAATGTTCTAGCAATTCGCAACACATTTTAAAAGCAGTACATGAACCAGCAGTTAGGGGGTACAGAGCATTCTTCATTTGTGCTAATTAGATTATGCTGCAGTTGCCTAAAGCTGTCAGCAGTTCCCTTCCCTTGAAGGCCTAACCTTTGATTAGGTACCAACCAGCCAACCCCCCTGCCCCCACCAAACTGTACTCTCAGCCAAGCCTGTATGTACAAAAGCTGCAGTCATTTCTTTGCAAACCCCTGCTCATTTTTTCCAAGAAGTCTCTTTGCATGAATTGGCTGACAACCCAAGCCTTCCCCCTGCTGGTAATTCACAAAGTTCAGCTGCAGAGAAACCTCAGCAACTACAGCTGGAGTTAAGGGAGCCTCAAGCAGCCCACTGTTTAAGGCAAGAGCTTTCTTTAAAGCAGGGAGGACTGCTACTGCCAATCATTTAGAAGTTTAATAGCAACACATTTAAACAATAATATGTACAAGAGTTGAACACATCAGAGAGCTGGAGTAGTCTGAGATGCATATTCTCTCTCTCTAAAAAACAGAGCATTTAAAAAAGAGCCCCTGGGATTTTTTTTTCCAAAAGGAAATTTCATTTTTCTCACTTACTAGAAATGGCATACGATTCTATCCACCCCCACAGCACCTTCAGCTAATGGAAGAAATGGAGGCAAGTTGTCATATTGGAAACTTGTTCAAGAAATTAAACGTTACATAAGCCAGACCCCCCTCTCTGAACAATGATGTAACTAAGGCCATGCCAGCCAGAGATGCTCAAACACCCCTGCTCCCACTGTGGCCCGAACAGTTTATTTGTTGTACTAAGTTGCCCATAGTAACTAAGCAGTGAGGGCTTTAAAAAAAAGGGAGCAATTTAGGTGGGAAAGCCAAATGCAATCTCCTACTGGCAGAGGGCATGAAGTAGTGAACATAATATATTAGCCCTCATGTTTGAGGGCCAGGGGAGTTGCCCAGAACTGTGCCAAACAAACAATTTAGGATCAAAGAGGCTTGTCTACGTTCTTGGTTTCCTGTGCATACGTAGAAACCAGTGAGGTCACAAGCAGCCCAAAAGGGAGTTCTCTGCAAGAACTTAAGAGGGCCCCACCTGTGCTATATTCAGAGGCACATCGAATTAAGATCAAGGTCTAACCCCCAGCCATCCTCCCCCGCAGGAATCAGAGCTTCTCCTCCTCCTTAATCATCCTTGTCAGTCTCTCCACAATGATATTGAGGTCCATGCTCTTGTCCAGCTTGATGTAGGTGTCTTTCCTGATTGGATGGAGGATGACCCAGTCAGGCAGCAACTCTGAGAAGAGGTGTAGGTGTTTCTCCATTTCACCTGGAGAGAACCGGAAGTGATCAGCAAGTCTGTTTCAATCAGCTGTCAGCCAGTGTATTACACATTCGGCAGCAGTTCTGGCTTCTGCTCCCTACCCAAATCACAGAACCATGAAGGTGAAATTCCTCCCAGCCATTGCTTCCAGACTTTGAGCTTAGCCATCAATTACACAGCTGTGCTTGGCACTGCTGGTACACAGGGGAGCCCTATAAAAATATTCCCCCTCCTCTCTCCATCAGATTACAGCAGTTTTTTTTTGTTTTGTTTTGTTTTTAAAGGAGTTTAGACTACCCCTGAGTTTCTCATGTCTCGGGGAGAGGCTACAGAACTCATGTTACCAAGCAGATGAAGTAGTGTCAGCTTCTACATTGACAGGCAAACTAGTCTCTAGGGTGGGTGCAGCAGCTATGCATTTTGAGGGAGCAGAGCTGCCTGATAAAGACTAGACCCTTAGCTTCCAACCAAGATAGGTCTTAGGGAGACCACTGAAGGAAAACAAGTGTTTACTATTGCTCCAGTGACAGGATAAGCACCATTCCAGGAAGCCAGCAAGACTAGCAAGCTGAGCAGGAGTTAGAAGTGAGGCTAGAAAGTAAAGACTCTGTCCATAGGGATCCTCCAGCTACAGCTAACTCCATAAGAGCTTTTCAGCTACCAAAAATGTAGTTTAACATGGTAGCCATAGCAACCTCTAGAGGTAAGTGGGGACAATGGTATCCATTCCATGCTTCCTGGCATTCAGCTATACCTCTACTCTTGGGGTGGCAGGAGATGCTGGATTTTGTGACTCAGAACTCACTGCAGGCTCTTTAGATATATAAGAATCTCATGTGCCAGAGGCAAAAACCCCTCTCCAATCCCCCTCTATTACCAGATGTCATTGTGGTACGGTAGCTGTCAAGCATCCGCGTACATGCCACCTCCACAGTCAGCGCCTGCTTCTTCTCAGCCACGAACACATTGCGTAGGAAACGTGCCATCTCTGGCAGCCGTGAGATCATGACGAGCCGCTCCTCCTGTTGTGGGTTTCGGGTCATCAGAGCCTGCAGTTTCTGAGCCTCCTTTGCTCTGATCTAAGGAAAGAGAAGTTAGTGCGGGGTTGGGTCAGACATCCTCCAGACCCCCCTTGTCGGGCCACTCCCTCTGCAGTCACAGCCAGGTTACTCACCCTCTCTAGCAGGGCCTGGGACACCCCTTTCAGGGCACTGGAGGTGTTGGCCGTGGGTGTTGCTTTGGGGTCCTCATGATTTCCTGGGCTGGTTTCAGCTGTTCTTAGAGCCAGATTGGCAAGAGCCTTTTCCATCTGTTCACACGAAGGAGAGTCAGAGGTCACACGGGGGAGCTGCAAGGTGTACCCAGGGAGCCTACGCTTGAAGCTAGGGGTATGGTTCCCAACTGCATGGTCTTTGATCAATAGCAGGGAAGAGTGTAACACAGAGTCTCCTCCCCAGGGAGGAGTGGGTGCTTGAGTATTATTGCGACTGGGTCACAGGAGTACCAATGATCACGTAGATGTGAGGGCATAACATGTTCATCACGACCAGCCAGTATTGGTGCCGTGTACTCCAGCCTAAGCAGCTGTCCCTTACCTTTGGGGTCATCATGCTCCGGGCCTTGGTCAACACCTCCTGCGCCGTGGTCAGCTTGTCCACCTGAGGGGGCTGGGGCAACTCAGCGGGTATTATGTCTGGCACCTCATCTACATTGAAGCGAGGGTGCCATCTGGTCAGCTTGTCATCTGGTATGACCATTGGGGGGCTGAGGGAAGCCATGAATGTCTGGAATGAAAAAGAGGTGTGTGTGTCAGACGCTGCAAGTCAGATACCCAGTAAGAGGTTGGTCTTGTTACCCTGGAGCTAGCCATTAACCTCACTGCAGTGTTGTGCTTTTAGCACAGTTTAGTGTCATGTGTTTATGAGAAACCAGAGCCAGGAGATTCCAGGACAAGTCTGTCTCCTTAGGAGAATCCTGATCCTTGTCTCAGTGTTTCACATTCTCTCTCCTCCCTGGCTATGATTCCACAGACTGAACGGTGTGGTGGTCCAACCATGGACTTTTATTTTGGATCCCAGGCCCCTCAGTTAAGTGGATTCTCATCTCTGCCTCTAGATATCAAAAGTGTCTTGGGGAATCCCAGATCCCTTAGGGTCACTTGCTGGCTTTCACCTAAAACAGAGCAGGTCTCATCATTGCATGATGGGGAGCTTCTGAATTGGAGATATTTTTAAGGAGACGAGTGCTTAGCTTCACGAAGTACAGGAGAACGCAGCACCCCCGAACAATAATAAGGTTACAGATGGCTGCATGCACAGATGGCAGATTCACTCAGTCTGCATGGCCCATGGTCTATACCAGTCTCCCCACAATACCAAAAAACCCAAGCCATTCACCTTGTGATGCTGTTTGACAATGTTCACCAAGTTCCTGCTGAACACCCTCCTGCGTTCCAGCAAGCGCGATGCGGACAGGTGCAGATGGCCATCTACTTTCTCCTCTAGAGACAAAAGACGTTCCTTCATTATCTCCAGGTCCTGCAGCTGGGAAAGCTACAGGGGGAGGACCGGCAGGAAGAGCTGGCTGCAGCACCCCAGATCTGACACATGCCATCACACTGCTGCAGCTGTAAGTACGGGAGCCTGAAGCAATAGCCTCCAGGGCACGAGAGCCCCTCTCTGCTAGTCATGCAGAATGTCATCATCTGCTTCAGAGCCGGCCCTCCGCCCCCGCCTGCTATGCCACTGCATCCCAGCGAAATAAACAGAACACCTGGATGAATGCAGAGCACCAGTGTAGCCAGAACCAGGAGTGCCATCGACAGGTTTTTGTTCTGAGCCAAGTTTCAAAGGAACCCCTGGAAAAGACGGGCTTAGAGATCCACTACCAGGCCAGTAGTTTTATATGCCTGACCCACTGCTGGAACAGGTCAGAGCTGCTCCCCACTCTTCCCACGTTCAGGGAAGTAGCCAGTCAGATTGTCTCAGTTCTGTCAGACCCAGTGACCTTGTCTGGGGAAGGTTTCCAGAGATCCAGACATCCCTTCCCAACAAGTCCCACTAGGGATCATATCAGAGAGAGAGCTTAGAGCCCAGCCTGACAGCAAGGTCTCCTCCACAAGGGCTCTGAGCAGACAGTATCCTGCAGCACATACCTTCCCCCAGCACTGGCTCTATGGTGAGCTGGTAGCTGGATTTCGTCAAGAAACCGCTGAAGGTTGGGACGTTCTTCTCCTGGCGGAATTTGTATGAAGTGGGGTACACCGCTTTGATCTGACCCACATTCCTCTGTTCAAACTGCCTGTGGCATTGCAGGAAGAGTCAGAAATTAGTCAGCAGCACTGACACAAACTAGCATCAGCAACAAGTGCTTAAACTCAGCAGCCCTGATGGAAACCAGAGCAATAGGAGGGCCCCAGGAATCAGAGTCCCTGCCTGCAATACATATGGGAGTCAGCCGCAAGGGACAGAGAAGCTGCGAGTTAAAGAGCAAATCCTGTCCTGGGAAGTGGTCTGAGTACTGGTCCCTGGGGCCAAGGGCTCTCCAAGTCTAATCCCAGTCCTGACACTGGCTTCCTGTGGCCTTGGGCAAGTCACTTAATGTCTGTGCCGCAGGTCTGCTCTCGAACACGGAGAGTCGGGGTTTCCCCTGTGATGGGAAAAATCGACTTGTAAGAGGTGCTGCAGGTAGAGCAGTAAGGAGTGGGAGTCACTCCACTTCCTCTAGCCAAGTCTCCCTTGTGCCAGCATCACAGACCCCTCTCCCTCTCCCACCCACATGGACACATCCAGCAATGCCCACAATCCTCAGCTATGCTGAGTCTTTCCTCATGTAGAGGGAAAGGTTACAACCAGCATGTATCACAGGTAGCCAGAACAGGTGCAACCCCCCTGCCCCACAACCCTGCCATAATGTATGCTTCCATAGGTCCCTCTTTGAAGGCTTGGGAAGTCTGCATAAGAAAGCACAAGCCCTTCCAGTGCACTTGAATCCTGACCTTCTTAGATGCTGCTCATTGTGCACCTGCTTTGTACTAGGCACAAGAATGGAAAAGTTCACAGCGGTTATGCTGCTGGCACAATTACAGTGAATGCAGAAATCTGAGTCCTACAGCTCTATGGCAATTGCTCATATAAAGAGCTACCCACTGCCAGGAGGAGGAGGAACTTACTTGTGCATTATATCTTGGACACCCTGTTTGACCTTGGCAAAGGTTACAGTCTCTGAGCGATTGAAGAGCATCCCCACAATGGTGTCCATGCTGCGGAACATCTCTGCCAGTACCTTGTATTTATAGGGCAGTGAGAGACCTGGGGGAATATCCTGAGCAAGGGTGTGGAATCGCTGATAGGCAGGTGCCCTCTCACTGATAGAAAGGAAAAGTGACCAGGAATTAGACTCATAACAAGAAGCTTCAACATGAGATTAACAGCAGGTGTCTGTGAGGAAGTGTGTGAACAGACTGGCAATTGGTTTGCTACTCAGAAAGGAGGCCAGTAGGGAAGCTGGCCAGTTTCAGGTGTGGCAGAAATCTTGGAGTCAGCGCTGACATGGCCATTTGATAGTCATACAATCCCCAACCTCTGCAATCTTCTCCCTCTATGTTCCCCAAGGAACAATCCTGTGCTGGCAGGATGGGGATGAATTAGATGAGCTGAAAAGGTCCAGCTCAAATTCTGAGGCTGTGCTACGTATGTCCAGAGGCAGAGTCTCTTTCCTTAGCCATCAGAATAGCAATAATATACAGACGAGTTCCATCCCAAGTTCACTACAGCATCTGTGTAGCGCCTTCCTCAAGTGACCCTGCTGAAGGCTACCCCCACCCTGATTGGCGCACTCTGCTTCAACCCACCCGCTTCTGCTGTCCAGAGCATAGGCGGCAGCAGGTCACCTCTCAGGGATCTCTCTCGCGATGCCACGTTAGTGCCCAGGAGCAGACGTTTTCAGAAGTAGCCACTCATTTTCAGCCATTTAGTGCTGCTGCACATACTTGGGTGAACTGGGCAAGCAGGAGACGTTTGGTCTCGAAGTATAAAGATCCCATCTATGCTGAACCCCCAGCTACTAGATATTAAACCTCAGAAACATGGATGTTTGAGAGACCACTGGAGAGCCGCAGCATTTTGCTACCCAAGTGCCTTGGGCTACATTCTACCTCTGCCTTGTGGGTGGTAATTAGCCCTTCAGGAAACCCAGAGCAGCATTAGTTTTACCACTGCTGACTACGGCAATTAACCGGAGCCCCAGGTCTACTGTCCCAGACTTTGTTTCAGCGCCAGGTTAAAACACACACTACAGGTGAAGTTCTGATCCCAGCTATCCCCCGCAGGTGGCTTCTCACCTGGCTTCTGCGGCTGGCTCACAGGTCTCTTTGCATGGTTGCAGCCCAGCTCCCTCCGCCTCCTCTGCCTTCCTGTTGCGGATTTTGGATTCTAGCTCCTGCACTTGTTTCAGGCGGCTTTTCAAGTCACTGCAGGTCTCAGAGGGGCAAGCTGGCAGTTTGGCTTTCCAAGTCAGCTCCTGGAGTCTCTGCAGGCGGTGTTTCAGCTCCTTGGATGAAACCTGGAATGGGGAGTGGGAAGGTAACAGATACTTAGGACTTTTAGGATGGAAGACTGTTTACAAGTAACGCTCGGTTGTTCTTCTGGAAGGTCAGCATAGCTCCCAGTGTCACGTATACTCCTATAGAATCATTTATTTAGCATGCAGGGGGCCGATCTAGGTCCAGCATGCTTGCTGAACATACCAGGCATGTGCTGGTATCTCAAGGACAACAGAAGTGGGTTAGTGATAAGAGATTTCATAAGGGATTCTGTGGGAATTCTGCCCCAACCCAGCTTGTGTTCCATTCCCCCTTGGCGTTCACATGCAGTTAGATGCTGCTGCAGGGCTAAGGCCTGGTCTACACTACGCTGTTAAACTGATTTTAACAGCGTTAAATCGATTTAATGCTGCACCTGTCCACACTACACTGCTCTTTATATCGATTTAAAGGGCTCTTTAAATCGATTTCTGTACTACAAAATGAGAAGAGTAACGCTAAAATCGATATTACTATATCGGATTAGGGTTAGTGTGGACGCAAATCGACGTTATTGGCCTCATTATTTTACAGTAGCTACCCACAGTGCACCGCTCCAGAAATCGACGCTAGCCTCGGACCATGGACGCACACCACCGAATTAATGTGCCTAGTGTGGACGCGCACAATCGACTTTATAATATCTGTTCTATAAAATTGGTTTAAGCTAATTTGAATTTGTCCTGTAGTGTAGACGTAGCCTAAGAGTGAGGGGGTTTGTATGCACCATCAAGCCACTTCTGAGGGCGAGCGAGCAGAAGAGCCCAGAGTTACTAGCAGAGCTCACTCACTGGAGCCCGTTCCCAGTCTCAGGGAGAGAACACATGCTCTTTCCATACCTGCTTAAGGCTTATGTTTCCCTCTAGTGTAGCCAGGCCAGACTGCAGTCCACTCTCTGAACCTGGTGAGACGGTCACATTCACCAGGTTCTTCACCTTCTTGTTAAGGGAGGACGGGGTTGGGGGTCTGAGGGCAGCACTGAAGCAGGGGCTGGAAACCTGCAAGAGGAATTTGTTCGGTTAGAACATTTTGCCTTCACTGCCTGGTTGTTACTCACCACGGAGTGTCCCAGCTTTAGTTGGGGATAAACCTTCCTATAGCTACGAGTCAGCAAGTTACTAGAGCTACAGTCAAAGTCAGATTTTCTAATACACAGTGAATCCAGGTCCAAGCAGTGTGGTGCAACTAACAGACAGCATTTGTTCTTCGGCTTCCACCCCTCCCAAGCACGCAGGTTGTAATATCAGCCCTGCACCAGCTATTACAGACTGGGATTAGGGATTCCATCCCTGGCCCCGTGTACATTAGATGCATTTTCAAAACGTTTTCTACACTAGTTCTGCTCCACCAAGTTTTGTAACATCCGAAACCCTAGCAGAGATGGGCCACCAGCTGCTGCAGGCTGTTAATACCGAGTCACTGCCCTTTATCAAAGCAGATCTCTCCAGATTGCATAAAATACCGGCAGCCTGTCTACACTAGAACTCCCAGTGTTCTTAACACCAGTATGAGCAACAAGGGAAGATTCCTTCCCTCTGGTAAACAGGACCCCAAACTCATTGCTCGGGTTTGTTGCCCGCAGGCGTGGGCCCTGTTTGCTTCAATGGGGTGTGAAGTAGGATGCACAACAACGTTAAAAGACACGCTGTCAACGATTTCCCTGCTGATATTTTTGTCACTGGATCTTCAGCGCAGGCCAGGGAGGCATCTCGGGCCCCATTCACAGGCAGCTCAGCAGCAGGCAAGCAAGTAATAGCGGCATGGAAGGTCCCAAGGGCCCCCCCGTTCGCAGGCCTCCGACCCGGCGCTGCCCGCAGAGGCCCCATTATGAAGGGAACCCAGATCTCCGGAGCCAAATCTGCCCCCCTCCAGGGGTCCCACGCGGGACTGGGCTGGCCAAGGGCCTTCAGGGAGGTACCTACCGTGACTGCCGCCTCCTGCTCTGTACCCTGGGGGTCTCCATCTGCGGGCAGTACCAGCTTCTTCCTGGCCGCTCTCCTGCTGTTCCCCTGGGGCTGCAGCCCGGCTGGGGGGCCGGCGTTCCGCTCCGCCGCCCGGTCAGGGTCCAGCTCCTGCCTACCCCGCTTTCTGCCGGTCAGGGCCCGTGCCGGGGGCTGTGGGGAGCCAGCATCGGGGCGCCGCGGGGTGCGGGGCGAGGCCAGCAGCTGCTGCTGGTGGGGGCTCAGGGGAGGCAGCGCGGGGGCAGCGCTCACCGCCGCCCTATGGTCATTTTCCAATCCCAGCAGCTTGGCTCCCGGGCTGGCTTCTCGGCGGCTCGCCCGGGGCTCATGGCCGCTCCCTCCCGGGATCGCTGGCGGGGCTGCGCTAGGCCGGCTTTCGGAGCGGGCGGCCCGGCGCTTCTCCCCGGCCCCTGCTCCCGCGGGCCGGGCCTTCCTCCGCTTCGTGCCCAGCGCTCCGTCCCGGGCGGGTTTTTTACTGTGGGAGAAGAAATCGGTCACCCGGAGCTGAGCCATGCTAGCGGGCCCGATCCGGGGGGCGCCCCGCACGTGCTCGGCGAGCCGGGCTCTCCCGCGTTCCACCGCGCGCCCAATGTATCCAACTTCCGCGGGAGCCCCGCCCCCCGCCTGCGGCAGCTGCGCACATGGCCCCGCGCGCAGAATTGGCGCCAGTTTTCTGGGGCAGGCACCGCCCGCGACCCTTCCCCGCCGCTCTGCGCCTGCTGCCGGGTCTCCTGCGGCGGGGAGAGCCCTGGGGGCGGCGTCCCACGGACATTGCAGTCACTTGGAGAGGAAGGATGGTGCAGGGCTCAGGGGCCAGGCTGGGGCCAGGGGCGATCTGGACTCAAGGCTTTGCTCTGGCACAGATTTCCCCGGGACCTTGGGCATGTCACTTAGTATATAAAATCATGAGTGATGCTGGAGAAAGTGGATAAGGAAAAGTTATTTACTTATTCCCATAATACAAGAACTAGGGGTCACCAAATGAAATTAATGGGCAGCAGGTTTAAAACAAATAAAAGGAAGTTCTTCTTCACACAGCGCACAGTCAACCTGTGGAACTCCTTGCCTGAGGCGGATGTGAAGGCTGGGAGTATAACAGCGTTTAAAAGAGAACTGGATAAATACATGGAGGTTAAGGCCATAAATGGCTATTAGCCAGGCTGGGTAAGGAATGGTGTCCCTAGCCTCTCTTTGTCAGAGAATGGAGATGGATGGCAGGAGAGAGATCACTTGATCATTGCGTTAGGTTCACTCCCTCTGGGGCACCTGGCATTGGTCACTGTCGGTAGACAGATACTGGGCTGGATGGGCCTTTGGTCTGACCCGGTACGGCCGTTCTTATGTTCTCTCCTTGCCTTGGTTCCCCAGCTGTGCAATGGGGATAATTAACTGGGGGAGGGCATTAAACGCTGTGAAGTGATCAGACATTCCAGCCAAGAGCGCCCCCCCCCCCCCCAGGCTCTGCTCCTCCCCCTGCTCCACACATCCTGTGGACAGGCAGGCCTCTGTGGATCCTAGAGAAGCTGGTGCTATACTTCGGTGTTTGAGATCTCTTCCAAGTGCACAGGGCATGATACACTGGGGGAACAGATCAGAGACCTCGTGTCCAGTCACTTTTCTACTTAAAAAGTTCAGTGTTTTCTGCTGTCAGGTCGATGCCAGGGACATTCACGCCCTTTCAAAGACTAATATCTTCCCTGGCCTCAGGAGCCTGTGTGTGTTTGTACCTCCCACAGTGGGACATGGCCGGGGTTCCTGGGCCTACTAGAATACAAGTAATAATAATAGTAATAGAGATAAATGAATGAATTGTATAACTAAGCATGGAAAGGGGCCTATTATGAGTTCACAAGCAGGTTAGGGATGATCCTGTGAGACCTTCAGGCAATGGGGAAGAATGCACGAACAGGCTGCAGAAGCACACCACTTTGGCTCCTTCCCCCTCCACCAGAATTTATCCCTCCAGCCCAGTGCTTCCCCCCAAGCTTATCAGTTTCCAGCATGTCTGTTAGCAAACAGATGTGGGTTTCCAGTCAACACACAGATACACTTTAGACTTGGCTTTTTAATGTCTTGTCAGCATTACTAGTTCTTTTTGCTTCATAGTCCAACCCTGAATTCAAGTTGTTGACCTAAAACTCGATTCCCCCTCAAATGATTTGACATGTCATTACAGCCCTGACCTATTCACATTTTGCTGTTTTGCCCAAACACCCCGTAGCAATTTAACAATATCTATTAATAAATCTCACAATATCCTCGTGAAATATTATTTTTTTATTTTTTACAGAGTGGGACACTGAGGCATGGAGGCATCAAAGGTCAGCATTTTCTAACGTTGGTGTCTAAAGTTAGGCATCTAAATTAATATTTATGCACCTAAATAAGCAACCTGGTTTTCAAAACCACTCAGCTCTCACAGCTCCATTAACTTCAATTAACAAGAAGACTACGGGTATGTCTACATCTACAATTTTGCAGCGCTGGTTGTTACAGCTGTATTAGTACAGCTGTACAGGGCCAGCGCTGCAGAGTGGCCATGCTTACAGCAACCAGCGCTGCAAGTGGTGTTAGATGTGGCCACACTGCAGCGCTGTTGGGCGGCTTCAAGGGGGCTTCGGGGAACACGAGAGCAAACCGGGGAAGGAGACCAGCTTCGCCGCGGTTTGCTCTCGCGTTCCCCGAACCCCCCTGCAAACCGCAGGGAAGGAGACCTGCTTGCACGGAGGTTCGGGGAACGCGAGAGCAAACCGGGGAAGGAGACCAGCTTCGCCGCGGTTTGCTCTCGCGTTCCCCGAACCACCCTGCAAACCGCAGGGAAGGAGACCTGCTTGCACGGGGGTTCGGGGAACGCGAGAGCAAACCGGGAAAGGAGACCAGCTTCGCCGCGGTTTGCTCTCGCGTTCCCCGAACCCCCCTGAAAACTGGGGAAGGAGACCTGCTTGATTACCAGACGCTTCCTCAGGTATGCTGGGATACCTGCTTATTCCACGGAGGTCAAGAAAAGCGCTGGTAAGTGTCTACACTTGATTACCAGTGCTGGATCACCAGCGCTGGATCCTCTACACCCGAGACAAAACGGGAGTACGGCCAGCGCTGCAAACAGGGAGTTGCAGCGCTGGTGATGCCCTGCAGATGTGTACACCTCCTAAGTTGCAGCGCTGTAACCCCCTCA
Source organism: Gopherus evgoodei (assembly GCF_007399415.2). Taxonomy (NCBI): domain Eukaryota; kingdom Metazoa; phylum Chordata; order Testudines; family Testudinidae; genus Gopherus; species Gopherus evgoodei. The sequence continues at coordinate 39,682,910 of NC_044333.1, read as the reverse complement.
CCAGCGCTGCAACTTTGTGATGTAGACAAGCCCTACGTTTGTGTCACAGAGTCATGGAATCCATGACTGACAGAGCCCACTGCTTCAGCCGCAAGAGCTGTGAGACTCGAACTGGCAGCCAGTGGGGCCCTGGCAGGTTTCCAACGACAGGCAACAGCAGAAGCAGAAGGCCCCCTGCAAGGTTCCAGCGAGGGGGGGATGATAGCCTCACGTGTGGGGGGGGCGCACCTTGGGTGAACGGCTGGGGATGTCCCATTTTATCTTTGAAAAATATGGTCACCCTGCAGCAGTCACACAGCTCAGAAACCATGGAGCCGCAGCGACAAAAGTCACAGACAGGTCATGGGCTTCTGTGAATTTTTGTTTATTGCCTGTGACCTGTCCGTGACTTTTACTAAAAAATAGTCTTGACAAAATCTTAGCCTTAGTTAACAATCCTCCAATGGGTCCTCAAGTAAATAACAGAAGTCAAGTCCTGTGATTTCTAATGCAAAACAGCAACAAAATCCAAGAACAAGCCCCTCTATTAACAACAAAACTCTTGTTTTGATTTATAATCATGCAGAACATAAAAAAGATACCAGCACATTTTCCTTTGTGAATCTTCTTTAAGGTTAATTAATCCATTCAAATTCCTTAGCTAGATCAATGTCCGTCAAATCTCTGGTGAAGGGCTGACTAGCTGTTGGACCCAACTATGAGTCGAAAGATGCAAGGGCTGAGGTGGCTAAAGACCTTATCATGGTTTCAGAATCAAGTGTACCTATTAACGCTCCTCGGAGACCTCTTGATGTGACGAACTGGGAATGTTCGTGATGTTTCCTCTGAATACTGTGTTGGTGCCTCAGTGTCCCCTATGCAGTTCTAAAGTATCTAGGTGGTGGGATAAGGGTGTGTGATTGCTGCATAGCAAAGGGCCAGTGCACCTAAATGCCTGGCACTCTGTCTCCTAGCAACTGATGGCCTGGGCCCTTCCTCAGCAAAGGTGCCAGCTGAAGGTGTTGGAGACAAAGGGATCAGGTGACCTCCTGGCCCAGGAAAGGAACTGAGCAGAGGAGGAGAGACTGGAGGGGTTTGCAGTCTGGAGCTGGCTGGGGATGAGGAGTGAAGTGCCAACGCGGGGTTCTGGCTCACTGCCCCCCAGAATGGACCCGGCCGAGGGATCTGGTTCGCTGTATCTACAAGCTCTGTTTTAGACCGTGTCTAAACCTCTGTTTTACTGGCTGGCTGAGAGTCACATCTGACTGCAAAGTGGGGGTGCAGGACCCTCTGGCTTCCCCAGGACCCCGCTGAGCTGGGCTGACTGTGGGAAGCGCACGGAGGGGCAGAGGATGCTGAATGCTCCAAGGAGAGACCCAGGAGGTGAAGCCGTGTGAGCTTCTTGCCCTGAACAAGTCTGCTCCAAGGGAGAGAAGACTCCCCAAAGTCCTGCCTGGCTTTGTGGGGAGCAGTTCCAGAGCATCACCCAGGGACTCCGTGACACATGGCAGTTACCTTATGGCTCAGTCCAGAATTCTGCAAGGACAACTGGCAACCAGCGCAAGGGGCTGAGAGCCCTTTGTGTGGGTAACACCTTCCAGACTTCAGAGACTCTAGAAGGTGGACACATCTGGGTCACAGCTGTTTCCACATCCACGTGGCTTCCAGGTTTGTGTCAAGGTGAAGTCAAATCTGGGACACAGCTGCTTCCGTGTCCAGCTGAGCCTGAGCCTTAGGAAAGAAGTCCCTGATGCAGTGCGCAGTTCAGCGTTCTGCAAACGTGTACAAGTCATGGCAATACTTTGGAGAACACCCTTCCTCCCAAGGGATCCCAAAGCACTTCACAAACATGGAAATAAAAACACCTCTGGGATACAAGATGGCAACCAGCCAGCTCACTGCACAACCACAGGGGAAGGGAAAGTTTGAGGTTAACGACACTGAGGCAAAGTTTATGGGTTCTTAGTCCAGGACTAGGAGCCAGCAGCTCCTGGGGCTCCTGGTCCTAATCCTGGTTCTGACATCACCTCTCACTGCAGCCATGGGCAGTCACTGCTCATCTGACAAATGGGAATAAAGTTACTAACCCACCACCCAGGGGATTAGTCTGATTACACTATTGCCCTGGTTGAGCTAGGTGGTGTACAGTCCCTGTCCTGAAAAGCTTGCGTTCTAATGCAGGAGTAGGCAACCTATGGCACGTGTGCCGAAGGCGGCACGCAAGCTGATTTTCAGTGGCACTCACACTGCCCAGGGGGCTCTGCATTTTAATTTGATTTTAAATGAAGCTTCTTAGACATTTTGAAAACCTTGTTTACTTTACATACAACAATAGTTTAGTTATATAATAGTTTTGTAGAAAGAGACCTTCTAAAAACATTCAAATGTATGACTGACATGAAACCTGAAATCAGAGTGAATAAATGAAGACTCGGCGCAGCACTTCTGAAAGGTTGCCGACCCCTGTTTTAATGGTTATTGTCAATTGAAATACTGTAGCCCCAGCTAATAATGGCTATGCCGGGTACTTGTATGGAGGATATGCTCCTTACAGGAACACAACCCAGGAAAGGCTGAGGGCTGGTCTACACTATGGGCAGGGATCTATCTAAGTTATGCGACTTCAGCTCTGTGAATACAATAGCTGACGTTAACGTACTTAGATCTGCTTACCGCTGTGTCTTCACTGCAGTGTGTCGACGGGAGACGCTCTCCCATCGATTCCCCTTGTGCTTCCCGGTGAGATGAAGTACCGGAGTCGACACTAGAACAATCCGCGATCGACCCCCCGCTGGATTGATCTGGCCAGCAGTGTAGACAAGCCCTGAGTTAAGGCTGTATGGATCTGATTTCACTTTCAATGACTTCAGTGGCCTTTGGCTCAGGCCCCAAATGAACTTGGCACGTGGGTATATTCTCCAGGGGTCAGGACTTATTCCTGATCCTTCCACTTACTCCTTGTATGATTGTTTCCCTCACAGTAAAATGGAGATGGTGCTTGCCCGAGTTCTCCAGGAGGATGGGAAGTTGAAGTGAGTGAAAAACACATAGATCTTTGGACGGAAGGTGCTAAAAACAAGGGGAGTTACCACCTTTTCCTGGAACGCCTGCATCGGCTCAGTACACAGTGTGTCAGGCTGCACTCATTTGCTGCTGTAGTCCTGACGTGCCTGGTTTTTGTGGGTTTGTTTCAGGCTCTGGACATTCAGTTAATGCAGAGCTCTGTGGCTGAATGTTGAAGAATGCTTTGCCTTCAGTGAATACGTCTGGAGACCAACGTTACCAGAATCAATAGAAAACCTGCATTGCCCAGGGTGTAAGGGAAATGAGCTTTGATGTGTGACTAGAAATGGAGTCTTTGTTCCGCTCTAATGACATCTGACAGCACTTAGGCCAACTGAAGCCATCTCCAGATCCTCTAGGATGGGGTAGGCAACCTATGGCACGTGTGCCGAAGGCGGCACGTGAGCTGATTTTCAGTGGCACTCACACTGCCCGGGTCCTGGCCACCGGTCCGGGGGGCTCTGCATTTTAATTTCATTTTAAATGAAGCTTCTTAGACATTTTTAAAACCTTATTTACTTTACATACAACAATAGTTTAATTGTATATTATAGACTTATAGAAAGAGACCTTCTAAAACGTTAATGTGTATTACTGCCACACGAAACCTTAAATCAGAGTGAATAAATGAAGACTCGGCACAGCACTTCTGAAAGGTTGCTGACTCCTGCTCTAGGAAGATTCCGACTGGGGCTGGGTTTGTTTGATTAGATCCGTGCACAGCACAGGTATTTCAAGCCCTTGTGGCTAGTAAATTGGGCTCCCCGGCCTTACCTTAGGGCGCAAGCCTGCTGCTATTGCATTCACTGGCAGAACTCCTGTTGGCTCGCACGAGTGTAGGATTGGGCCCTAGTAGAGCAGAATCTGCTCCTCCCGCCCCATCATAAGTTCTGCTTGTTCTGATTTGCAGTGGAGTTGGGATGTTCCAAACCACATTGTTTCAAGAGCAGCCCAAGCCTCACTGCAGGTTAGAGTTTTACCACAATTGAATGGGAGGAGCTGGCGGAGACCGCCGAGGTCAAGGCAAGGTTGCCCCCAGCATTGAGCAAGTGGCAGCTTTGAATTTTTATCGGGAGGTTTTTGTGTCTTCTTTTCTCTCTTCTCTACTCCCGTCCATGCCCTCAGCTGAAACATCAGACACTGCCGCTCAGCAGAGGTTTTCTTAGCTGATTGCTTGGTGCGGAGCTGGAAGTTTAATGAGATAGAGAAGCCATGCAAACAGCCAGTTACAACCCAGGTACCTTTAAAAATAAAATTGTAAAAAGTGTAATCAACATGAGGGAACAGTGGGAAACAAGCTATCTGGGATGACAGTCGGATGCTGTTTTATTGAACATGTACAAATGTACAGTGAGCCAAGGAACGTAAGGAATTTCATAGGCCTGTTATTTCCGGGAACATCATTTACATTACCATCATGTGAAATTAACAAAACAGATCCATTCTAGCCCGTCTGGGAGGGGGACAGGAAAGTGTGTTCTACTTGAAACTGGAGCATTTAATTGCATGTATACATCAGTGTGGACCTGTCTCAGCACACAAACGTTAAGCATCGTGTTCTGGCCGCAGTCTGCACGCTCGAGTCCCAGGGAGGTTAGTGGGAGCTCTGTGTGTCAGCTGAGCACAGTATAATAATAATACTTAACATTTACACACAGCTTTTGTCGTCAAAGCTGTTTACAGACATGGGTAACTACATGGCCCTAAATGAAGCACTCAACCTCAATTAGATTGAATATTTTGTTTATGATAGGCAAACAGGAACCACATGATCCTTTTGACCACAAATGTCCTTACCCTCTGCCTGCCTGCTGTAAAATGAGAAGTTGGCCCCTGAGCACGTCAATTCAGCCCTGTCCTGCAATGGGATGCATGCAGGTGGACCCAGGCAGAGATGCATCAAAGTCAGGGCAGCTGGGCTGCCTGGGACAGTTAACTGCTGCTAGAAGGGCAGGGCTGTGTCCTCAGGGAGGGGTAGGGAAGTCATTTCAGAGGGAAGGTCTCCAAACACTAGTATTATACCCGGCCTAGGCACCCTATACACCAGCGTGAAATCCTGGCCAATTGGGGAGTTTTGCTATTGATTCCAATAAGGCCACAATTTCATGGCAGGCTTTGTGTACCGGCTGGGTTACTGTACTGATATCTGCCCCCAGGGCCGGCACTGACTTTTTTGCTGCCCCAAGCAAAAAAAAAAAAAAAAAAAATCAGGGCGGCCAGAACGGCAAAGCAAAAAACAAACAAACAGCGGCGTGGTCAGAGCCAGGGTGCAGGGGGACGCCCTGCGCTGCAGACGTGCCCCGGCTAGTGGAGCAGAGGGGCAGGGAGTAGGGGGGGAGAGAGAAAAGGGGCAGCCAGGACTTCAGTGGGGCGCTCACCATGCAGCCCCGACCGCTGCGCCGCCTGCCGGGAGGGCTCCGCACCACTCCGGTTGGCGGGGAGGGAAGGACACGGGCTGCTGGGCTTGCTGCAGACCTGGAACCGGCTGGGGCAGATGGAGCATGCAGCCCGCTCCCAGCAGGGCGCTCCCCTCCTCTGTGCCGCCGCCCCCTACAGGGCAGCCGGATCAGCAAAAAAAACAACAAAAAAGCAGCTGTGCCGCCCTAGGATTGGGCGGAAGCCGCCCCGTAGAATCTGTCGCCCCAAGCACGAGCTTGCTCGGCTGGTGCCTGGAGCCGGCCCTGGCTGCCCCAAACAGTTGAGGATGGCCTGGGAGCTCACTAAATACATGGTCTCCATGCTGAGACTGACAACCGGGGTCTGGTGTGCCTCAGTCCCCCCGCCCCCATACACTTCTGCATTCTTGCCCAGTGGTGGAAGGGGAATTGTTTCCTCTCAGGGAAGGCTGAGACACAGGTGTGGGTGTCTCCTAGCTGTCTGGGCTTTAGTTCCCATATGAATGGAGGATCTGAGAAGACAATAGCAAATCCAACCATCAGGACATTGACACCTGGAAACCAATGACCCAGAGGGATATGGGTTTCCCTGCCTCTCCTGGGGGAAGCTGAACCCCATCTAGCTCCAGATCAAAGGACTGGAGAGGTGTGAGAGTTGGCTGCTGGAAGGAATCGAAGGAGGAGGTGAGAGAGAGGGATACCTTGAACCAAGGGGTTCACTGCAGCTTGGCTGGGCTCTGGGCTAACCAGAATGGACTATGCTTTAACCTTCATTTGTGTACGCTACCCTAAGGACTTCCTATGCTGTCTATCATTTCGTGAATAAATCTTACTGTTCTGACAACGCTGTTTGTCACTGCAAATGTGAACGGAGCTCACAATGTGAAGCAAGTGTGCTGAAGGCTCAGAGGTCCAGTCTAAGGAGGCGGTGAAGATGTATGTCTTACCCTGGAGGAAGAACGAGACACCCAGAGGGTCTGGCGCCCTGAAGGGTTTCCTCCTAGAAGGTGTTCCAAAGCTGGAGCTGGAGCACTGATCCTGTGGATCCAGGACAGTTGGTCCCAGGATATTAGAGAGACAAGATGGATGAGGTACTCTATTTTATTAAACCAACTTCTGTTGGTGAGAGACTCAAGCTTACCCAGAGCTCTTCTTCAGCTCTGCCAAAGGTACTCAGAGCATCACAGCTAAATACAAGGTGGAACAGATTGGGTAGCATAAGTTAATACATTTTTAAAGGGACTATTCAAAGTGAAATGGCTCATTAATACCCCTGCAGTCATAGGGGAAATTAAAAAAAAAAAAAGGGCAGGTTTGTTTTTTTTAGCAGGTTACAGATTGTTGTAATGAGCCATAAATCCAGTGTCTTTATTAAGCCCATGATTTTTGCTATCTAGCAGAGTTTTTACCCCCAGGCTCCTCTTTTGAAGGTGTGTGTGCAGGTTTCCTTTGAGGATGAGAACTGAGAGGTCAGATATGGAGTGATCGGTCTGTAAAAAGGGTTTGCCCACAAGTGATAGGGTGTTTTTGTCTTTTATCATCTTCCGGTGTGAGTTCAATCGAGTGCATAGTGACTGTCTGGTTTCACCGACATAGTTGCTATTGGGACATTTAGTGCACAGGAGGAGGAACACTGCATGTTGTGTTCAGCATGTCTAGGACCCATGGATCTTAAAAGGTGTGTTGTGGGGGGGGGGTTGATCACTGTAGCAGAGGAGATATGTCTGCAGGTTTTGCATCTATTGTAAGTTGGATACAATACTGGAATTGGTCCCCAAGGCTTATCCCTGCTTCTCGCCAGGTCCTGAAAACCCTGTCCACAGATAAGCTTTCAACTAGCAATAATCACACACTGGTTTGCACTTCATCTGCAGTACTGCTCTGGTGGGTTGGCAGTGCCCTGAGTTGGTGAGCCCTGGTCTGTGTGGATCTTGCTTTTGATGATGAGTGTAGTGTGATTATGGGTTGTTTGAAGGCCAGAAGAGGGGGCATGGGAAATATTTCTTTCATGATGTGGCCTCCATTGAGTTACGGGTTATAATTGTTTAATAATGCCCCCTTATGGGTTCCACTGTGGTGTGGTAGGTGACAACTAGGAGATGCAGCCAAAGGTGGTTGTCTCTGCCCATTGAAGCAGGTGCTTTTGGAGTATTTGGGTGGCCTATTTCATGCTGCAATCTACATCTTTGGTGAAGTGTCCCTGTCTGGTGAAGGCGGTTGTCAGCATGTTAAGTTGTGTATCTTGGACTTTCTCCTGGGAGCATATTCTGTGGTATCTGAGGGGTTGGCTGGAGACTGGAGTGGTTACTGGATCTGCAAAGGTTGGTGTGGTGATCGGTTGCCTCTAGGCTCCAATTCTGAAGCTGATGGTGGTGCCCAGGAAGTTGGTGGTGGTGTGTGAGGGTGAGTTTGATGGACGGGTGCTGATTGTGGAAGTTGTGGTGGAAAGGGTGGAAGGCAGGTGAGCTCTGGCTAAGGTTCCTGGCATATGGTTCTGATTGGCGGAGGGGGGGAGAGGATTCGCTGTTAATTTGCACAAGGCACCTCTCAGATCGGTTTCTCCTTTTCTAAACGGCAGCAGGGACCAAGGCTATGATCCGATCCCCCTTCACGGATAAAAGGGGTCTCCCAACGCTCCCCCTCCACTAACTAAGCCACCCAGCCCGCAGTCTGCTCCTTGCGCAGGGCAGCCCGAAGTGCAGCAGTGGCACAGCTCCGTCCCCTTTCCGCCAGGGCAGGGGCCACCCAAGGCAGGGTGGGTGCTGGGTGCTCCCGGCGCTAGGTGGTGCTGGCTCCCCGGCTGAGCGCGGCGGCTGCCCGGGGACGGGCAGGGAGTGGGACCCGCTGGCGCAGGCCAGGGGGGCCACAGCAAAGCGCAAGTTGGACGCACGGCGCCTTGTGGCCGCAGCTTGCAGAAGCCGGGGGGGGGGGGGGCACAGCTGTAGCTTCCCCAGGAGCCCTCCCCGCCAGGATAGGGGAGCCCCTGCCCGCGCAGCGCCTCCCCCTGGGCAGGCCGGGTGTGCACCCAGGGAGCCGAGAGCCCGCCGCTCCCCGGCGGCCCTGCCCAGCCCATGGGGGCTGAAGGGAAGCGGCCCGGGGCTGGGCAGGGAGGAGACCGCGCCTACAAAGACCCGTGGGAGAGCCGGGCCCAGCCCGCCGAGCTCTGCCCCTGGATAAATCCACCTTCTTCCTTCCCCCGCATCAGACTTTCCACTGGAGCCGCGGGCCGGGCTGCTCGGCTTACACACGAGCCTGCGCGGGGCAGCGCGGCTGGGGCGGGAGGGGGCTCCGCGATGCCGCGTGGTTCCGCCCCCCGGGCTCGGAGCGGGCCCCGCTGATCGGCCCGCAGGAGGGGGAGCCGCGCCCGGGCCGAGACTTTCCCCGCGGGAGCTGCCCGGCACCAAGGGATGGTTGCGCGCGGAGCCAGCCGGGGCTCCCCCAGCGCCATGCGCCGCGGGCGGCCCCTGGGCTCGGCCTGACCGCGGGCGCCGGCGGGGAGTCTGGGCGCCTCCCGGAGCCTGAAGCCGCGCGGCGGGATGGAGCTGCGGGCGCTGTGTGGGGCGCTGTACTGGCTGGTGCTGCCGCTCTCGCTCCTGGCCGGTGAGTAAGGAACTGCCCCCCCGCCCCGTTTGTCAGAGCCGGGGAGGGGGCGCCCGCTGGGGTCCAGGCGAGGCCGAGTGGGTCGGGAGTTCCCTCTGGGGACTCGGACAGTCCGAGCCCCCTGCGGCCGGGACCGGGCTGCTCGCCGCGCGGGGGCTGGGAGGTTGGGGTGTAGCCGTCCAGTCCCCTCCGTGCATGTGGCGCTGGGAGGCGTCGCCTGGAGAAACTTTGTGTCGGCTCCGGGCTCTTCTGCTTCCCGTCCCTTTGCACATTCCTCGCTGCGGGTGGGCGGTCCCGCGTGGGGAGCTCGCCGTGACTCACCTGCACGCGTGGGAGAGCCCCGTGGGATCTCGACCTGTCCAGTCACTCCGCACGCAGCACGTGTGCTGCATGGCTGGGCCGCTCGGAGCAGCGCGGGCAGGTCCACGGAGCGAACTGGCAGCAGGAGAGAAACGGGGCCAGGCCGACCCAAGGGAGGAAGGGGGGGGGTCACTCGATATAAAAACCACAGCTCGGTCTCCCCTTTTCTTTTCCCCACCCACCAGTCCCTGAATTGCTTCATGTTGACTCTAGGTTCATCCCCAGCGGCAATGACCCAGCCCATAAGGGGCACCCCCCCCATGTGGGGCACCACCCCTCTGGCTTTCCTCTTCATTTCAACAGTCTTTCTTCCCCACCTGATGGGGCCTTAAGAAAAGACCCCCCTGTCCCATCCCCACCCTTCTAGTTGGAGGGGACTGGGTAGGAACCCAACCATGTTCCTGTCTTAGCCTGAAGGGCCCTTGTTTAGTGACCTCCCATGGGTGAGAGGTTAGCACAGATCAGTGCTTCTCAACCAGGGTACATGTTCCCAATGGGGGTGGGCAGAGGTCTTCCAACAGATACATCCGCTCACCAGGATATTTGCCTAGTTTTACAACAGGGGACATAAAAAGCACTAGGGACATCAGTACAAACTAAAATGTCACACAGACCATGGTTTGTTTATACTGCTCTGTATACTATACACTAAAACTCTGAGTGCAATATTCATATTCTAAGTGATTTCTTTTATAATTATATGGTAAAAGTAAGCAGGTTTTTAGTAACACTGTTCTATGGCCTTTTTGTATTTTTATGTGTGAAGTTGTAAGCAAGTAGTTTTTAAGTGAGGTGAAACTTGGGGTGCACAAGACAAATCTGGTTCCTCAAAGGGGGACAGTAGTTTGGAAGAGCGGAGAGCTGCTGGCACACAGGGTGGAACATGGCAGTCCTGGCTAGTCTGTGTGGGTTTATATTCCTACGCATGGTCTCTCTAAAGCTGCTTACTGGGCACCTAGGTACTATGGCAACCAGTGGCATGCAAATACTCACACTAATTTCCCCCTACTGTTACTCACACCTTCTTGTCAACAGGTTGAAATGGGCCACCCTGATTACCACTGCAAAAGTGGTTTTTCCTCCTGTTGATAATAGCCCACTTTTAACTGAATTGTCTTGACCCCCCCACTTGGTAAGGCAACTCCCATCTTTTCATGTACTGTTATATATATCGTCCTACTGTATTTTGTGCTTCATGCATCTGATGAAGTGGGTTCTAGCCCACGAAAGCTTATGCCCAAATAAATGTGTTAGTCTCTAAGGTGCCACTAGTACTCCTGTTCTTTTTCTTTTTGCTGATACAGGGCTACCCCTCTGAAATCTGTTACAATAGTGCAGGGCTCGGCAGCCTTTCAGAAGTGCTCTGCCGAGTCTTCATTTGTTCACTCTGATTTAAGGTTTCGTGTGGCAGTAATACACTGTAACATTTTTAGAAAGTCTCTTTCTATAAGTCTATAATATATAACTGAACTATTGCTGTATGTAAAGTAAATAAGGTTTTTAAAATGTTTAAGAAGCTTCATTTAAAATTAAATTAAAATGCAGAGCCTCCTGGACTGGTGGCCAGGATCCAGGCAGTGTGAGTGCCACTGAAAATCAGCTTGTGTGCTGCCTTTGGCATGCATGCCATAGGTTGCCTACCCCTGCAACAGTATGTCATCTTTTGAAGAGTGACTGACTTGTCTATTACCACTGATGTGCATGGCACATTGGAGACATATAAGAAACCACGGTCCCTACCCTAAACAGCATGTTTGAAGAGCAAACTTGCATCAAAGTCCTGAATGTATAGAGTGGGATAAAATCAGGTGTCATACTTTCCAAGATCCTTTGTGTTCATGCCCTGGGTGAACCTGACTTTCTGCTGTTAGGCACCTATGGAACTCATTGCCAGGGGATGTTGTGAAGGCCAGAAATGTAACTGGGTTCAAAAAAGAATCAGATGAGTTCATGGAGGACAGGTCCAGCAACGGCCGTTAACCAAGATGATGAGGGACACAACCTCATGCTCTGGGTGTCCCAAAGACTCTGACTGCCAGATGGTGGGACTGGATGATGGGATGGATCACTGAATAATTGACCTGTTCTCTTCACTCCCTCTGAAGCATCTGGTTCTGGCCAGTTTTGGAAGACCGGATACTGGGCTAGATGAACCATTGGTCCGACCCAGTATGGCCATTCTTACATTCTTAGGATCTGTTGTCCCAAGACACAGGCTTAGGGGGTAGAAAAACAAGCAACTTTGCGTAGTGCTGCTGGGGGAGTAGCTCTTACAAATTTTCCCCAGGCAGCAGGGAAATGTATTGAATCAGTGCAGGCCCGCTGCTGACAAACATTCTCTTTACTTGACTTGCCTGCAGCTAGGTGAGTGGGACCATGCCTGTTAACAGGACCTTGTCAAGAGGTTTAGGTTTGCAAAGGAGTCTGCTGTGTCCAGTGGATGGGGTACAGGACTGGGAGTCAGACCTGGCTGCCGAGTCTGTCAGGGAACCACTGTGAGAACTCAGCCTCAGGGCCTCCGATTCCTTATCTATTGAGTAGGGACCGGGATGCTTGTCGGTGAAGTGTTCTGAGAGCTGCTGGTGTAAAACTAGGTGCTTTATTCCAGGTTTTTTAGCTCCCAATCCAGTGACCTTTCCGATAGCACTGTCTGAGGTGTGGAAGTGTCTCAGAACAAACAAGCAGCATGTGTGGTAGGATGTCAGCATCGCAAAGCACAGTGGTGCAAGACCCAGGGCCATGCTGCCCTCAGGGGAGGGTGACCCAGCTGGGGAAGGAACTTCTGGAGATTAGAATCAAGCAACTGAGCACTCATGGAAATGCTGCAAATCCTTCCTCTTTGATAAAGCTTTTCTACCACAAGCAGAATGATCTATTCCACATCAGCCACTCCTCGGCAGAACCTCCTGGCCCTTCTCCCGGCGGAACTCCAGAGATAACGAAGTCCCTAATGGTCTTCATGTGTTGTCAATCTGGCCTAAGTGGAAGGCACCCAGCTACTGTACTGGTGAGTAGCAGTACAAAACCCTAAGACAGAGGTGGTTTTAATCATATCAGGTGGTAGTAAGAGGTGTTGGGTTTTTTTTTGAAGTGAGTGTCATTTTGGCAAGAGTTATTATTCAGAATGATAAAACATAGTGAGTCCTACCAAGGCATGAGTATGTGAAGTAGGAAAAAGTTGTGATGCTGGAGTCTGTTGCATCACTTGGCTACCAAAGTTTCTTTTCTTAGAAATCTAACTTCAGACAGAGGCTGGGGAGGAAGAGTAAGAAGTCTCTGCATGCATCAGGCCAGCCAGTATTTCAGAAATATTTAAAAAGCAAACTTCTGCTCATCCCTGAGCTCTTTCTGTTACTCCAGAGTTTACTTTTGCAATCTAATTTCCAGAAACTTGTGAGAGAGGGACTGACTGGTGTACGGTGATGCAGGCAGCTGTTAGAAAATCTCTGCTGAGTTTCCAGGAGTTGTGCTAATAGCCTGAAGAGTGCAGTTTTGACTAATTGTGGCTTTTCCCCCTAATCCATTCACTTAGCCCAGAGAAAGTATCAATCTGTTAATAGAACATTCTGGGTAATTTATATGCTTGCGGAAAACCCACCTCGGCTGTAGCAACTGGTTTTCAGAGGTCAAACCAATAATACAAAGCTGCTTGCAGACCGTTTTAAGCAATGTTGTTCTTTGGAGGCAGATGCACCACCAGCCTGAGCAGCCGTTTGGCCAGTAGTCTGGAAAATACCAGTGTCCTGAGACTTAAAAAACAGAATCAACTCTTTCAATCTGTGCTGCTCTGTGAAGTAAGTTAGTTGACAGTGGACTGTCAGTTTACTTTTAAATAGACACTAATGAAAAGCCCTATTGGGTCATCCAGCCCATTGCTCTGCAAATGAAGGACTGCCCTCAACAACTTCCTTGTGTTTGTCTGGCCAAATTTTGAAAAAGTCCCAGGCTAAGGGGCTTTCGCCATTTCCCCAGGGTGATGAACCACAGCCAAAGACATCTTTAGATTCTAGTTACAAACTGGGAGGCTGTGGGGCAGGGGGGAAGGGTAGGTAGCATGTGGCTTTCCAACCCAAATTCTGTGGCAAACTGCTGCTTGGAGGAAAAAGGAGAGCAGTTGAGGGGGAAACCTGCAGCTGTGAAAAGCTGTAGTGTGACTCTTCTCCAGTAGGTCAACATTGCTTGACTACTTTTGCCAGCAGCAGTGGCACCTCCTCCAGTTAATAAACTGAAACTGACTGCCATGAGCTGTCAGGCTGCATTGGGATCACAGCAGGTCAGGATGTGATTTACAGGGATTCAGGTGGCAAAGTGGGCTTTCTTGGCGGTTAGAGAAAATCTGACTATCTCTTTAGTTGACCTTTTTTTTTTTTGGTGGCAGAGGTGTTTTAAAAAGTTGCTGACTTCCTATTTGTTCTAGCATGTGTGTGTGTCTCTAGCAGTGACTCACTAGTGTGCAGGATGTGAGAAGATAATTATAACTCTGCCTGCAAACACCACTACGAGAGTGTGTCCATGTGCCTGTTACAAACCCACTTTTTTGGGTGTTAACCACAGCCGCAAGAAGTTGATGTGGAGCCTTTCAGGCTGGAAGCAAGGATTTGTTTCCCAGATTCGCTTCATGTTGGTTTGGGCATCTTGGGCAGACGCACGGTTATAAAATATACAGGGGCAGATCCTCACCTGGTGTCAATTGGTGTAGCACTGTTGCCTTCGGTGAGGCCTACTGTCCTGTCGTTTTCACTAGTTGAGGTTTTGGCTGCTTGTGTGTGTTCACAATGGATATAATCTCTTTCTACAAGAGACTTCCTCTGCGTGCCCCTGGAGTTGAACAACAGCTGAGATTGTTTAGACTGAAAGAACTTGTTCGCTGTTCAGTCAGCTTTGACAGTGACACGAGCCTTGTCAGTTTCACCTTCTGCCCTGGCCTAGTGCTGGCAGCATTTGCTTTCACAGCACGGCAGGCAAATATTTAAAGCCCCAAAACTGTGTTCTTTGAAATCCTATTAAAATTACTTAACTTCCCCCTGCATATGAGGTTCTGTAGTGGTTTCTTTACACTGGGAAGTAGCCACTGTCCTTTTTAGTTCTAGGAGATCAAATATAAGACTCTTGAGTGTGCTCAAAACTGTTTTTTTCAGAATGGAACGAACGTTCAGATGACCAGCTCCCAATGTGATGTGGGGAAGAATATTGTGAAACGCCTGCCAAGTTATTTCCTTCTGAAAAAGGCTGTTAGGCACGTCTGTGGTACTGAACACCACTGTGCCTGAGTGCTTCGCAAACACCACCGATAAACCCCACAATAGCTTTGTGAGCTTGGGCAGAACTGTGCATTCTCTGGATGGGGAAACTGAGGCACAGAGAGGAGACCTCACTTATCCAAATTCACACAGTGAGTCAGTGGAAGAACCGTTGATAAAACCAGATCTCCTTACTCCCTTCCAAAATCTAGAATGTAACCAAGGTCCTGCAGCTTCTTTCTGTACAACATCTCTAAAACGTAACTGCTTGTCCCTGCTCTAGTCCTCTCCTTTCTTGACCCTTGAATCATCACCTCTCAAGTCTTTGATACTCCTCTCTCCAGTCCATCCAAATCTCCCTGGCTGAATCCTCTCCCCTCCCTGTAGTGTCACTTTCCTGCCTCCCTTTTGGGGTGCATGTGAACTGTACACTCTGTGTTGTCTCTTCCCAGGACACTGCCCTGATCATGTGTCTACCCTGGTCCCATCCTCATCTCTGCCATTGCTGCCAGCCTCCGTCCCCCTTCGGTCTCTTTTCACTATTGTCTCTGCTGCCAACAGCCTTCCCAAATCTTGTCCTCTTCCTCACCCCCCTCACTTCAGCTACTCCTGCAGCCCCTCTCTGGAAGCACCACCTGGGCGGGCATCTGACTGGCAGCCCAGAGTGCTTGGCTTGGCTCCAGGCACAGGTCCAGCTCCATAACCTCAGTACGGTTCCTCCAGAGCGCCATGTCCATGTCGCCCGCGCTAACCTTGCTTCACCCACTAGCCTCGGCTCCTTCCTCTTTCTGCCCCTTTGCCTGTAGACTGTTCCTCTTCTAAGCAGCTTAGGGCAGGGAGCTTGTATGTGGGAAACACCTGGCACATTTACGGTGCTACATAGGGGGCTGCTTCCTCAGAGCTATTTCCTCACTGGTCCCGCCCAGCTGTCTCCATTGTGCCAGACGTTCTGCTCTTGGTCATAGGCAGTAATTGTGACTGGAAGCCCCTGTGCGCACACACAGATCCCAGGGCAAGGCTTGACATGGCTGGGGCCTGTGGCTGGGGCAGGCGGGTGCACTCGGACCCGATCTCGGCCTGCAATCTCATGCCCACAACAGGGAAGACAGACGTGTGGTGATCAGCGTGACGTGTATTAAAGCTCTGTGTAGACGAGGCCATAGCTTCAGCGTGTGTTTGCTGGTGGAGGTTCCTTGTCTGTACTAGAGTTTTGTTTAACATAATGACTTTAAAATGACAGAAGTCAAACTGCACAGCTTGGAGTACCAGGACCCGAGCAGACTCCTGACTGTGAGGAACTGGCACAGAAACTGCTTCTCGACTGCCCTCTGTCCACACCAGGACAGTGCTCAGGGTGGGATAAAGACCCCGCTCCAATGTGACCTGCTCTCGAAAGGCCTCATTTCCCTGGGTTTCTGCCTCTCTCAAGTGTTCTGTGTAATACAGGAGTCCCCTTGACCCCACCTGTTAATGATGTAAATTTAGGGGGTATTTTTAGGGGTTTCTCTCCTGGACGAGCCCAGGTGTTGGGTACTGGCTGCTGTTTACCAGCCTCTCTCTTTTAGCTTTTTTTTTTTTTCTTCCTGAAATAAACACTCCATGAAGCAGGCTCCAGCCAGCGGCTCCACTCGTCCCGAGCTGCTGCTTGTCCGGGAGAGTGGGCTGCACAGCCAGGCACCTTCTGTGGCTGGGTTCTTATTTTAACTAGACGAGAAGTGAAACGGCCTCAGTGTCTGCTTTCTATGGGCAGGGCCTCAAATCAAAAACTAACCGGTGCTTGTAACAAAGTGCCAGTCTGCGCAGTGTGTGCGGGTGTGTGTGTGTGTGTGGTGCCAGTGTGTGAGGGGGTGTGTGTGGTGCCAGTCTGCGTGGTGTGTGTGGGTGTGGTTCCAGTCTGCGGGTGTGTGTGGTGCAGTTGTGTGTGTGTGCATGTAATGCCAGTCTGCGCAGGGTGCGTTTGTGTGTGTGTGTGGTGCCAGTCTGTAGGGGGTGTGGGTGTGTGTGCGTGTGGTGCCAGTCTGGGGGGTGTGGTTGTGTGTCTGTGTGTGCGTGTGGTGCCAATTTGTGGGTGTGTCTGTGTGTGTGTGTGGTGCCAGTCTGCATGAGGTGCGGTTGTGTGTCTGTGTTTGTGGTGCCAGTCTGCTCGGTGGGGTGTGTGTGTGTGTGTGTGGTGCCAGTCTGCGGGGTGTGTGTGTGTGTGCTGCCAGTATGCGGGGGGGGTGTGGTGGTGTGTGTGTGTGTGTGTGTGTGTGGTGCCAGTCTGCCTGGGGTGTGTGTGTGTGTGGTGCCAGTCTGTGCGGGGTGAGGTTGTGTGTCTGTGTTTGTGGTGCTAGTCTGCGCGGTGTGCGGTGGCATGCGTGTGTGTGTGTAATGCCAGTCTGCGCCGTGTGTGTGTGTATGCGTGTGGTGCCAGTCTGCGGGGTGTGTGCGTGTGGTGCCAGTCTGCAGAGGGTGTGTGTGTGTGTGTGTGTGTGCACGTGGTGCCAGTCTGCAGGGTGTGTGTGTGTGTGTGTGTAGCATATATGCATGTACAAATATGTCCTCTGTGCAGGGTCCTAAACCAGCACAAGTTTCTTCCCTGTGGGCTTTGCTTAAAGGCCTGTGTGTGAGCGCACCTGTAGGACCTCGGCCTTGCACCCTGCACCACCTTCTCACAAGCCCTATCTCTGTGCAACATCCCGCCCCCCGGACAGTTTTGTCATCTTGCAAGGCTGGCTTCAGTCCTGCCCGTCTAGTTTTTGGTTTCACTTTGCTCCCCTCCCATCTCTTCCAAGCCCCTCCTGTCCTGTCCATCCCCCCACCGTCCCTCCCTCCAGGCGCATTGTTTGGCAGCCGCCGTACAAACCTGCCCATGATCAGCTTTGTGAAAAAGTTGCTGTGTAAACAAATTCCCAGCAGTGGAATGTAAGTGCAGCCGGCTGCCATGCCGTGTGGGCCAGTCTCATCTTCCTTTGGCCCGCAGCACTGGCTGATCCAGAGCATTGGGGTGGGGGACTGGGAAAGCAGGAGCCGCTCAGCTCCGCTGCGGTGCCTGTGCTCTGGGTGATTGAGTCACTCTAGGACTCCTTGGCACTCTGCTCCCGTCGGACACAGCGAGATAAAACACTGCACGCGTCCCAGGGCTGCTGTTGTAATCGCTTGTGGGCCAGTTGGTATTGTCAGTGAACCGGCTCTGCACGTGTTCGGCCCCCTGCATGGCTCTCTGCCTGAGCCCTCTGCAATGCCATCCGGGTATTCGAGATCCACCTTAGACCCTGCAGTCACCTGGCTGTAGCCTGGCTCTGTTGGGAGGGAGAGGTGGGGGCTGGTCCACTGATTAATTTACATTGGTTTTTTCCAAACGTTCCATGCTGCTGACTGTGTCCTGGATGGGGGAAGCGTGACCTGGGGAGGGCAGCTGCGCTGTGTTCAGCTTGCAAGTTTACACGGTGGCGTGTGCTGGGCTAGGAGGGTGGGAGTGGGGGTGGTTTTGTTTAAACAGCGGGTGTTTAACTTCACTGCAGTGGCGTAAACTGCTGAGACTTGGACAGCGAATGGAAAATATGATGGCAGCTCAGGGAATGTGGCTGTTGGGGGAGAAAGAACTGGGCAGTCGGCCGAAAGCAGGAATCGGGTAGCTTGGTATCTAGCATGGGCCTTACCTCTCAAGGGTAGGGTGCCTGGGGAGTGCAGCCCCACTATTCTTGGCCAGTGTAAGATGCCCCCATTGGGATCTGCCGTTTGAGGGAGACTTGCGGATAAGTAACTGAGTTACTGTTGCTCACCAGGCTGCATTAGTGGCACCCCTTGGGAACTGGGCTCGGGGAGCTGAAGCAGAGAGAGTGACTTGCCCCCAGGCCACAGGGGGTTGGTGTCAGCACTGGGATTAGAACCGAGTTCTTAGTTCCCACTCCTGTCTTCAGCCCATGCCTCACTCTTGATTCTTTGTGTCTTTGGGCTCCGTGAGGGGAGAGTGTTTTGGGTGAGGCAAGGCTTCTCTCAGCTCAGGAGGGGGCTAGCTTATGGGCTGGGAAGCTTATGCAAAGGACAACAGGACTCCCATAAATCTCTGCGAAAGTTGAGCTGGGCAATGTGAGTGAATCTGGTCCGGCCAGGCCTGGGCAGAAATGCCGAGGTGCAAGAGGTGAGAGATCCAGCGCCTGGAATGCTTTCCTGTCCAGTCCTTCCAGGGTCTCAGCCACTGAAACCCCAGGGTGCAGGTAATGCTCTGAGGTGGTATGGGGCTGTGCAGCCCAGCAGGGCCCCAACACCTACCCAGCAGAGCTCTGCTCCACTGGGGTCAACAGGGCTGTTTAGGGATCACAGGGCCTGTTACAAAGAGTTGAGGGTTCACACCCAGGCCAACAGCTGCTTCAGCCCTTCACTGTGAAGCTGCATTCTCAGGGTTCCTCTGCCGCTCAGCCCTGCTCAGCCTGGTAGCTGGGTGGGCACAGCAGGGACTGAGATGGCAGCTGCCCTGTACCACACACAGGTCCCACTGCGTTCCCGGCCTGCTTATGAAGATTGACGTTTGCAGGCAGATTCCAGCCCCCCAGGTTGGAGCAGCACCATCTCCCCTCTGACGGGGGATCATTCGCCCTTAGCACAGGCTGTTGGCATCCCCGTGTCTAGCCCTACAAGCCCAGACTTCCTAGCCAAGCGTGCTCCTTGGGCTAGCCCTGAAAAGCACCCAGCAGGCTCAGGTAAACAGCCCATCTCTTAAGAGAGGAAACCTCTGAGCCCCCAGTGCTGGGACCCAGCTCGCTCCTAAGTCACTTCTCCCTGCATCCCATCGCAGGGCCAGAGGGGTCCCTTCTGCTGGTTGGTTTGGGGGCAGGGGCTTGTCCAGACCCCTTGCTGCCTGGGAACCCCTAGCTCCTGGACTGGCTAAGCCTCGGGAGCCTGGCTGATGGGAGACAGCTTTGCATCCCTTTCCCAGCATGCCGGGGGCTCTGTTCTGGACCTGTGGAGGTGGGAGACTGCCTGTGGGCTGCACTGGTACATAAATCACCCCTCCCCAAACTTCTCACGGGGGTTAGCCACAGACGGTGCAGAGGGGCCTTCCAATGGGCAGGGCTGTGGGGCAGGGAGGGACATGGTGGGGAAGCAGCTGAGATGGAGGGGGAGAGGGAGACCACCAGGGCACAGCAGAGCAGCCAGGGGATGAGAAATCAGGGTGGCTGGTCTGAGCGAGCCCCTGGAGCTGTCGGTCGGCTCTGGAGCGGGCTGGCAAGCCAGGGGTGGTGCTGGAGGCTGGGGATGGAGCCGTGCAGGCTCTGGCTGTGGGAATGCCTGCCATCTTTGGGGCTAAAGCAGAGTCTCTTCTCACACTGTTTTACTTGATTCTGCTGGGGCTGCAGCCTAAAGGTGTCTTGGACACACACTGGCCAGGCCATCGGGACACAGATTTCTCTGTCCCCTTCAGCAGCTTTCGGCTGGCACAATGTCCACACAGCCTGGCTCCACATCCCAATGAGTTGAGGGCTGGGGCATGCTCCAGCGCCCTCCCCAACCCTGCTGAATGCATGGGGCTGTGTGGCCTAGTGATGGGAGCACAGGACTTAGGAACTGCTGATAGTGGGGTTGTGACCCTTAATGTCTGCAGACAGCTTTGGGATCCTTGGGTGACGGGCTGTGGAAGTGCAAGTGATTCCTAGGGGCTGCTGCACCTGCCAGTCCTGAGCGCCAGACGGTGCGTTGCACACAGTTCTCTCCTGTACCCTGCCATGCAACTGGCGCTCCCTCCCCATTGCTACAGGGGCAGGTTCCCACCCTAACCAGAAGGGCTGGTGGTACAGGATGGAGCCAGGGCCACGTATCCATCTGGAATAGCCAAGCTCCCCCTTCCCTGCTGTCTGAGAGCACCAGTGGCCTGCCCTCCTTCTGGGTGTGTGTCTGTGCCCGGAACCTGCCTGTCACACTGGCTCCTGGTGCCTAGATATCCCCTTTGTGCCACTGCTGAGCCGAGGGTGGGCACAGGCTTCCTGTGGGGACGAGAGCAGCGGAGTCCGGCTCCTCCGCTGGGAAGTGAAACCTGGCCTGAGCCGTCTGCCCCTCCCAGCCCAGTGGCCCTGCTGGGTTTGTGGTGTATGGTCCTGCCTGGTGGAAGCGGCAGCCAGTAATAGAGCCCTGCAGCTCTGCTTGGCAGGGCCGGGCGGCGTCTTTCTGCCACCTCCCCATTAAGATCTATTTATAGCAGAGCAAAGAAGCTGGCTCCCTTGTGGGGCATACCTTGTGCCCCTACCAGAGAGCTGGGCTGCTCCTCTAGTGCCTGGATCCCTCTGCAACCCCCGCCCTTCACTCAAAGGTGGCATCCAGATCCATGGCGCTGCCACAATAGTGCCCTGTGATGGGAGCTGCTCCTTCCAAAAAGCAATCTGGCTGTTATGATTTCCATGGCGCTGCCTAACCTCTCCCCAGACAGCCTGCTTGGGATGCCTGGATCCAAATGCTGCCACAGTAGTGCCCTGTGGTGGGAGCTGCCCCTTCCGAAAAGCAATCTGGCTGTTATGATTTCCATGGCGCTGCCTAACCTCTCCCCAAACAGCCTGCTTGGGATGCCTGGATCCAAATGGCCACCCCCTCGGAGTTTGGTGACCCCGACTGCAGCTTCTCTGCCAGCAGAGGCCCCAGGGATCATTAGCAGATGTCTGCATCTCATAGCGCAGTTAGGAGTTGAATTCATTTTGCATAGAAACAGGATGTAGTGGGTGAAATGGCATTTCTGATCGCCTCTTCCAGTAACAGGAAATTTTGACTGATTTGCTAGGAATCTGGCTGGCCGGGACCGTGTTCGATACGGCAGCACAGAGCAGTCTGTCTGGCCTCTGAATTAGTGGGCAAGTGGGTTTTTCACCTGAGCACCAAGTGCAAGGCAGCATGGGTGTGCGCACCCCGGGGCAGCTGGAGGGCGTGGTGGGGCAGGCAGCTCAGGTGGGACAGAAATGCAGTCAGGATTGATTTCCCTGTGATTTACTCGGGGGGGGGGGGGAGCAGTGGGCTTAGAGAGTCTTCTCTGGTGCCAGAGCCAAAGGGTTCCTAAGCCTGGTACCACTAGCACGGGGAAGGGAAGCCCTGGAGCTAGAATACTAAGGAGACCTGGAATGCCCAAAGGAATAGCACTTTGAGAAGGGCAAACTCCTTTTCCCCGAGGATCTCCAAGCACTTTACATCCTCTTATCGTCATGGTAGCTGGGGGTGGAGGGTAATAGATGCTTTAGAAATGTCTTAAGATGTTCTCGTAACCTCCCGATAGGTCGCGTCCCCTTCTGTGAAATGGGATAATGGAGGCACGGAAGGGTTAAGTGACTTGCCCAAGGTCTCACGATGCGGCAGTGGCAGAACCGGAAATAGAGCCCCGGAGTCCTGTCTCCCAGTCCCCAGCTCTAATTAATGTGCCACCCCCCTTCCCCACCAGGGCTGGTGTCTGCTAGAGACAGCACGCTGTCTTCCAGCTGTTTGAGTCACAGCTGCCCATTCTCGTGGGCCCTGAGATTGCCGTGATGTGATCTCATCGTTGAGTTCACTGTGTAAGGTGTGGAGACACACATCTGTCCTGTCTTCCATGGTGTGAAAATGACCCCCCAAGTGCAAGAAGAGCAACGCCTCTGCAGCCTGTGGTCACACGCGTCTCAGCCTCAACCTTGGGCCGCAGGTCTGGCTCGATGAATCTCTGTGGCTTGTTTGGGATGAATGCGAGGCCTGGGGGTGAAGTAACATTGTGGGGACGTTTGCCTGCACCTTCTAGCTGTCGGGAACTGCCCCCCTGCCATCCCAGCTGGGGAGCTGGGGGGCGGCTTCATGTCACTGCCATGCTGTGGGAGAACCCGGGCAGCTGCCCACTGTCTGCATCCATCTCACTCAACTTGGCTGCCCTCCTGCCAGGGGCTGTGGCTCAGCTGTGGGAATCGGGGATGCTCTAAATGGGGCACTCGGGCGAGGAACAGAGGAGCCGGGGAATGACTCTAATGGGGATTGTAGGAGCAGTTTACTGGATAATCTCGCTCATCTGTGGCTGTGAGGGGGACATTGGAGGGTTAAATGCTCAAAGCATCCCATTAACGGGTCGTCCCTTGGCTATATCCCTTGTTCCTGTCCTCTTAACAGGGGCTGTGGCGCCCTCCGTCGCTACCCCCCATTGTGGGCATGTACAAATAGTGCTGCATGCCATGGATTAAATAGCGCAGTGTTAATTACTGCAGAACGCCAGCGGGTCCCCGGGAGTGCAGCAGCAATTAATGAGGCCGCTTACTTAGCATGAAGTGCTCCTGAAACCTCTTCAGTTGCTATTTCCAGTGAAACAGCCACTGCGGAGATTCCCAGCTGCCAAAGGCGGCGTTCGGTTCAGACCGATCCCACGAGGGGGGCGCTCTAGGTTCAATAGGCTGTGCTCCGTGTGTGCGATACCACAGTGGCTGTGTGCGAGCGTAGCACTGAGCAGCCTTCCCGGCAGAGAACCGGCTGCTTTTCCAGGGGCTCTGAGGCTCGCTGGCTACTTGAATGGACTTGGGCCAAGAGGCCTGGAAGCTGCTTAATGTTGCATTAAGAAACCACCTGTCTCAAACCAGCAGGTGGCTTGTCCCTATTCTGCCAGATCCCTTCCTGTCTGTTAGTGACCCAGCCAGAGAGCCTGGGTCCCAGAGCAGCACAGCTTGGTGGAGGTACTAGCCACTGACTAGGAAGTAGCTCCTAGCCCCTGTAGCTAATGCACGACCAGCTACCCTGGGCCGTGACCTGGGGCTTTCACGCAACATTCTGTCCCCAGTGTTTGCTTCAGAACCTCCCTTTCTTCCAGCACTAGCTGCTACAGCCAGTAGTTTGTGAGCCGGAGCTGGGTTTCATCCTGGGGCTTACCTGGGGGAATGTGAGCTTGGGGTAGCTTCCCTTTACGTGCCCTGGTCCGAGGGCTGGGTGGGCGTGGGACCTGCACCGTTACTCAGAATGCAGCGCTGTTTCTAATGTGGAGGCTGAATGAATCAAGTGTGGCTGTGGATTTACTCGGAGGCTGATGAGCCAAACCAGTTGGGTCCCCTGCGGCCATCGCTTAGCAAACACCTCATACCCTGGCAAGAGTAAATTCCTGTATGTCGCTATGGAGATGGCAACAGTGAAAGGAGAGATGGGGCACATGCTGTTCCTTGACTATCTTCAGCTTCCTGCTGAAATTCCTGCTCTAGGGAATGCGCCTGCCATCCGTTCCAAGAACCTGTCCTGCTTGGGTCAGTAGTTCAGGATTTCTGCCCTTGAGGTGGGTTTCTCTACCAACTTCCTGGCTACACCCATGAGATCCCACTGGGTGGGAAGGGGTTCAATGGAGAGATTAGTCCTTCCAAATAAAACTAGCGGAATTGAGCACCTGCTCCACAGAAATGTGATTGATTCCCCCAGAAAGGCCAGGGGACGCTGGCGGCACAGCTCCCCAAAGCACCGATGTGGTGATCTGGGGCCCCTAAGTCCATAGATCGCACCGCTTTGCCATCAGGGTATAGTAGTGATTTTACTGGTGATATTTGCTTTCCAGGGTCATGGGGCTTTGTTGTCCTGGGTATTGAAGGTGACCAAGTTAGGAAGCTCTTCCACAGAACTGAAAATGTCTCTTAAACTCCAGTTCTTGACTTGCAGACTTTTCTGGAACCGGAGAAAAGCAAAAATTGTCATTGTCATCCTTTTTTTAAAAATTGTCTAACTCCTTCTTTCTCTGCTTGTGCAATATCCTCTCCTGTCATTGGCCAATATGTCTTGCTTTAAAATTTTCTGCACCAGCTGTTACTCTGGGTTGCTAAGTCGGCTGGCTGGCCACTTTGGCTTCCCAATCATTGATTTTTCTGTCACAGTCGGGGAGGACATATTTGGGTTTCTTCCTCTCTTCACCTCATCACTTTCTGCCCGTTTTAAAGTTCGCCCTGGATTTTTCTTTTTGGAACCTGTCGTCTTCCCTGCAGAGGACGTGTCCAGTCAAGCAAAGCGAAGCTTTCCTAGGCATGTCTTCAGCACTATTTGTGCAACATCGCTGGAGAACCTCTCTGTATTCATGACTTTATCCGGCTACCTGAAACGAATGCTAGCTCAGAGCCCTTTCCCACTCCCTGGATGTGCCTGGGATAATTCATCCGTATGCCAGTGCTGTGGGGTGAAGTGGAAAGACTAGACTGTGGGAAGGGAGGACTTTGTTCTCATGCATGCCCTGTGCTGTTCCAGACTTGATGCTGCAATCTGCCATGTGGCAGAACATGTCTGCACTCCCACTGTGCTGGAGCATAAGCCCTCTGTAGTGCAGGCGGAGAAAATCACTCCAAGTTCCCTCCTGAAGGGGACCTAGAGAGTCTCGTACCCCCTTGGGTAACCCTGGAAGGACTCGGTCAGTTGTTGTCGTCGGGGTGCACTCCGGAGAAAGGGGACCCATCCCTTTGAGAATACCTGGCTCCCTTCCCTTGCCCCCCTTGGTGTTTCAGTAGATGATATTGATAGTTCCTTGATCTTCATATTTATTATTTGTAGTATCGTGTTGCCTGTGAGCCCTAGCCGTGGGCCAGGCCCCAGTGTGTTAGGCGCTGTACAGAGACTGGACAAAACAACTGCCCCGCCCCAAAGAGCTGACAATATACAGATGAGACAACAGCTGGAGCCAGGTGGACCCATGGGGGAGCACAAGGAAATGGTGCTGGTCAGCATGACAGGCTGTGCTCTCAGCACCCCAGCAGCCGAGCCATGGCCATGTTTTTCTGGCAGCTTTGAAGGAGGAAGAGGAGGAGGGAGCTTTGGAGACACGGATGGGGAGCTCCTCCCAAGCGTGAGGGGCAGTGAGGACCTTGTGAGACCAGCCCCTCTGCCGGGTTGCCCCAAAGCAGGCACACAGCAGGCTGGTAAATACAGGGCAGCCAGGTGCGCAGGCTTCCAAGGCTGTTTATGTCAGGGCAGTGGGCTGGATGCTGCTTCCCTTCTCACCCTGAGCATCGCTCTCCTCCCCGCGTGTCGCTGTGACCAGGGGCACAACTCGGAGAGCAAAGCGATGCTCAGTCGGTGCTCGGGGGGGGGGGGAATCTGTCCCCTGAAAAACCAGGGAAAACCCTCTTCTCTCTCCTTGTCACTGAAGGGGTGGCTAACCTGCGGCCTGCTTACCAATCGCCGCTCGCCAGGCAGCCCGGGCAGCTCTTCCTCAGGCGTGAGTCACGCCAGCCATAGTCTCTCGAGAGCTGCTGTTAGTCATGCTGGGGTCATGCACAGCACGCTGAGAGATGAACGGCCTCTTCCTTTGTGCAGAGCTGTTAACTGACTTCTTCCCTCTGGCAAGCTCTGCGGAGCTTACTGATCATGTTCCAGGCTGTAAACCTGACACCGGCAAGCGTCTGGGCCCTTCACCTGGCTCACCGTGCCAGCAGAAGCCTGTTTCCTGGGCCTACCCTCTTGTGCACAGAAGGGCATTAGGAGAAAGCTCGTCCGTTCTCTCGAAATCTAGGCCGTTTTTCTCTCTGAGCAGCGTGAATCGTTTGTCTCCTGAAGTGCCCAAGATGAGAGTGTGCGCCTCTCTGTTCTCTGTACCAGCTGGGGGTGATGACCTACCAGCCATGGCTTACTCCTCTGGCGAAGGAAGTGGACAATCGGGGCAGCTCCAGGCCCCAGCACACCAAGCGCGTGATTGGGGTGGCAGGCCGCGGGGGGCGCTCTGCCAGTCGCCGGGCGGGCGGCAGGCAGCTCTGGTGGACCTCCCGTAGGCGTACCTGCGGAGGGTCCGCTGGTCCACTGGAGCCGTCTGCCACGCTTCTGGCCACCGGCAGAGCGCCCCCCTGCGGCCTGCTGCGTGCTTGGGGCGGCAAAATGTCTCCTGTGGACAATTCATAGGATACCCTGGTGTGACGAACTGGGAATGTTCTTAATGTTTGCTCTGAATACTGTGTTGGTGCCTCAGTGTCCCCATGGCAGTTCTTAAGTATCTGGCAGAGCAAGGGCCAGTGCACCTAAATGCCTGACCCTCTGTCTCCTAGCAACTGATGGCCTGGACCCCTCCCCTGCAAAGGTGCCAGCTGAAGGTGTTGGACACAAAGAGATCAGGTGACCTCCTGGCCCAGGAAAGGAGCTGAGCAGAGAGGAGGGGCTGGGAGGGGTTGTTAGTCTGGGTCTGGCTGGGGTCGAGGAGTGAAGTGCAGATGTGAGGGATCTGGTTCACTGCCCCCCAGAATGGACCCGGCCGAGGGGTCCGGTTCTCTGTACCTACAAGCTCTGTTTTAGATCCTGTTCCTGTCATCGAATAAACCTCTGTTTTACTGGCTGGCTGAGAGTCACGTCTGACTGCAAAGTGGGGGTGCAGGACCCTGTGGCTTCCCCAGGACCCTGCCTGGGCGGGCTCACTGTGGGAAGCGCACGGAGGGGCAGAGGATGCTGAATGCTCCACGGAGAGACCCAGGAGGTGAAGCCGTGTGAGCTTCTTGCCCTGAACAAGTCTGCTCCAAGGGAGAGGAGGCTCCCCAAAGTCCTGCCTGGCTTTGTGGGGAGCAGTTCCAGAGCATCGCCTGGTGACTCTGTGACACCTGGCTAGCCCCTGCACTACATAGGATGAGCAGTGGGATCCTAAACAGACCTGCCCAGCCCTCCAAGGCACCCTTTCCTGCTGCTTCCCAGGCTCGGGCGCAGACTTGCAGACTCCCAGCTGCTGCTGGTTGCCCAACTGATGTGCATCTGCTCAGAAGTAAAGTGAGACTCCAGTTCTCTAGTGGGCCGGTGCCCACGGTGAGCATGGCACCAAGCCATGGATGTGTCGGGTTCCAGTTCCCTTCCCCGAGAAGGCCAAGCTATAGACAGACCCAGTTCATCCCACAGAAAGTCCCAAGTCTCCCACCATAGATGGACTGTATGTGGTGGGTACATGGGCCTATGCACTGCCCCTCTGGGACCCAGTACCACTCGGAGATCCACAGTCTGGTATCTTTAGGGAGCCAATTACTGTTCTGAGAGCTAGAGGATAGTGCAGTGGCTGGGCCATAGAATGGCAAAGCTAGAGAGCCACTGGCTTTGACTCTTGCTTGCAGCCTGGTCAGCCAGTGTGCAGTCCCTGCATAATGAGGGGCTGTGACAGTGTACCCCATAAGGCTTTATGGGGTGGGGGTGCTCATAAATGTATGTCTGATATAACTGGAATAGGGTTTTGCTACAGTTACTTTTCGGTCCATACCTGTAAAAAGCAGCAAAAGCATAACAGGCCCATGCTGCTGTGTAGAAGGGGAAACTGAGGCACACCGCCTCATGGCATTGGTGGCTAAATGCCAAGACACCTCCATTTTAACAGATATTGCTGTCTGCATTCTGTTAGCAATACTACACCCCAGCCTGTTTTCAGGCCTCCGGGGACCAGGAACCCCAAAACGGGCTAGAACCCCTAGGAATGACATCACATGGTTTCAGGGCACTGAAAAGGAGTGTGACCAAAGACAAACAGAAATTTTCCAGGTACTGTCTCCGCCATGGACAGTGCCCAAGTCTCTGGCAGTAAGTTCAGGGGCAGGCTGTGACAGTGCACCCCATAAGGGGTGCTCATAAATGTATGTCTGATATAACTGGAATAGGGTTTTGCTACATGGTAAGGTTATGATCTACTGGTTATGTTCATCCTAGTTGTATGCAGGCACCATTTGTGTGTTCGGAGTTATGAACATTGGCTGTATAATTGCTTGATTTCTAAGTAGCCCATTTGGTCACTTCTTGGGAAAGGAATGTGCAAATTAAGTGCTCAATCCAGAGGCTAAAGAAGGATCCTCTCCACCACCCCAGGATACTTAAAGGAAACTGAAACAAAAAACAGTAACTACAGGGGGTGTGAGTGATTGCTGGACCCAGGCTAGAAGGAGATTAGCCTGTAAAAGGGAGCATTCTGGAACTGGTGAGAATCTTATCTGTATTCAGTTTGATTAGAAGTAGATTTGGGGTCTGTGCTGTCCCTGGCTCGATGGGGGGCCCTGGGCTCGATTGGGGTCTGTGCTGTCCCTGGCTCGATGGGGGGCCCTGGGCTCGATTGGGGTCTATGCTGTCCCTGGCTCGATGGGGGCCCTGGGCTCGATGGTGCTCTTGGCTGTGCCCGGCTCGATGGGGGGCCCTGGGCTCGATGGCGCTCTGTGCTGTGCCCGGCTCCGTGGGGAGCCCTGTGCTCGATTGGGGTCTGTGCTGTGCCCAGCTCGATGGGGGGCCCTAGGCTCGATTGGGGTCTGTGCTGTGCCCGGCTTGATGGGGGGGCCCTGGTCTCGGTTGGGGCCTCTAACTCTCCCCTAATACAGCTAGGAAATCCTGTCGTGCAATTGCACTGGGTGCGAAGCGGCTGAGCGAAGGAGACGATGAGGTTTCATTTCCTTTGCCACCAGCCTGTAGCCCTGGGCAAGTTCCTTGCAGTGAGCTCTTCTGATTTTGCTTCCCAGCCTCATGGGCAGGGCTGCTGCTAACCCTAATGTGCAGCACAGATTCATCAGGGAAGATTTCAAGGCTGGGTTAAAGGTCAGCATTTAAACAACCCAGCAGAGTCCGAGCTGAGCCGTGATTTATTCTCTCCTCACAGAAAAGTATTTGAAAGAAACAAACTCCTGGGGCTGGCAGCTCCAGCTCTGAGTAACGCATTAACCCTCTGCTAACTCCTGCACTGTGACCGATTCTTCCACCCTTGCCCCAAGTGCTTTGTCCCCAGTTCTTAGAGCTGCTCCAGGGAAGGGCCCCCCATTTCCCCCATCTCTAGGGGCCCGGCTCACCAAACTGCTGCCCTTGTTGGGAGTCTGTAACCCTGGCCCCAGACTTGTGCCAGCAGGCACTGCCTTTACTGGCCCAGGGCCATTCTAGCCCTGTTGAAACACTGAGCATCTCTGAGGTGTGAGGGGAGGATCCACCACAGCCTGGGTCAGAGCCACTTGCGCTGTGAATCCCTCGATAGTTTTTGCCATGCAGCCAACCCGACCCCAGCTGGGACGGTCTCCTCTGTAAGCTAAGCAGGGTCAGGCCAATTCAGCCTCTGGCGGGAGGACCTCTGGGGTCTGATTTGACAGGAGGTGCTGTTCCCCCAGCAGCCATCCAATGCCCCAGCCATGCAGCTGCGGCATAAACCCCTTTGGGAGTGTAAAAAGTCCCTCCGTGGCTGCCCTGCTTCTTCTGGTGCTACAAGCTGGGAGAGTCCCTGGGTGACCCCAATGGTGACAGATGCTCTGAGATGATCAAGGCTGCTGTTGGTTCCCCAGGCTCTGTGCTGGGGGCAGAGGCGAGCTGCTCTGTGCCAGAAGCCTGCCGGCCGGCCGTCCTACACTGATGGATGGTGTTTGTGCAAGGGAAGTGGCTCTGCAGCCGCTTTCTGAAAGGTGCTGGCTCCGGGGTGGTCGTCTGCCTACGTCAGCGCATTGGGAAGGATTTCACGGACACGTCAGTTCACTGTTTCCCAAGTAGCCCTGTGCTGGAGGGGATGGGGGGAAGCAGCGTACTCCGGAGAGGCATAAAATTAACCAACCCATCTCTTTGGGAAAGTCCGTAAACCCAGCACTTTGGCCAAATCTGGAAGATGAACATGGCTCAGCGGGAGCAGCTGTCTGCCCAGAAAGCAACCGGCTCAGAGCCCTGGTGAGGGAGGAGGAGGTGGGATTCAAGTTCAGCAAACTTTTTAGCCCCTGCAAAAAAATTGCTGCTTCTCTCCTCTCCCCTGCACCTTCCTGGCTCTGGCAAGTCCCGCTGGCTAGGCATAGCTGCCCCCTCACCCACGCTCTGGAGCTGTATGTGTAGGGGGTGAGACTGAGGGATCTGGGCAGGTTAGCTGAGACCAGCGAGGTGGGCGAGGGACCCCTGGCAAGAAAGAGGGCCCTCTCAGCAAACTCCAGTGGCTTCAACTGAGGGGCTTGGATAGCACCTCTTTACTGCCCCCCCCCCCGCCGCCCCAAGGACAAGGCCCTGCCAGCCACAGGCCAAGGAGGTGAATCTGTCAGGTTCCTTCCCCACAGAGTTCCTCTGGTCTGTACAAAAACACAGGGGAGGGTTGGATCAGAGACTTATTAACTCAACATTTTTAATAGACTCTCTAGACTGTCTTATACATCCTGGTCTGAGGCCTCGGGAGAGGGCTCGGAATGAGAAATCAGAAACGACTATTGCTGTTGAGTTTGGAGAGGAGACTAATAGGAAATGCCAGTACAGAGGTGGTCGCAGTCATGAC
Source organism: Gopherus evgoodei (assembly GCF_007399415.2). Lineage (NCBI taxonomy): Eukaryota > Metazoa > Chordata > Testudines > Testudinidae > Gopherus > Gopherus evgoodei. The sequence continues at coordinate 39,652,131 of NC_044333.1, read as the reverse complement.
TGGCACAGAGCGAGCAGATTGGAAGCTTCTCTTTACCCTTTCTTAAGCGCTGGGAGACAGTCTGTGCAAGCAGCAGGTCTAAAGCTGATAAAGTGAAATGCCCCTTTTACGCCAGGCCTGATTAACCAGTGACCCGAGGACTTGTTGAGGCCAGAGCGAAGCAGGTAGACCAGGTAGACTTGAAAGAGGATTAGCCTTTATAAGGATAATCAGAGCCTGTGCGATTACATTGGATGGGATAGAATTTTTTTTTTTTAAAAGAGAGGGGGAATAAACCCTCATGCTTCAGGACATAAGCTAGCCACTAAATGATGGGGGTCAGGAAGAAAGTTCCCGAGGGGTGGACATTCCATAACTGCAGCCCAAAGGCTCTTGCACCTCCTGTGAAACACCTGGTATTAGCTACTGGTAGAGACAGGGAATGAGACTAGATGAACCTATGGTCTGATCCAGCCTGGCAAGCCCTATGTTCCTAATGGAGAGTGTTCTCACTGTCCTCTTGGCTATTGCCCCATCTTGGCGCTCACTCTGAGTCCTAAATCAATGCTGTGGCAATTGTAATCTTTGTGGTACCTGGAATGGCTCCAAGAGTGAGCTGTGAGAGGGGAGGGTCCAGGAATCCTAGACATTGTCCTTTGGTACCAGTTAACACAGCAGCATGTTTGCACATGAAATGAGCTTTGTGCCAAATTCCTCTGGCCTGTCGGCCATCAGCTCTGAGGAGGGTCTGACTCCGCAGGGCCAGAGCACATGGCAGAAGCAGCCGGATGTGGAGGAGCAGAGAATCACCCCTTCTACAAAGGCACCTTCCCGTGGAGAACCACTCTCCTTGTGCCTGTGCAGTGAGCTTGGCCCGGGTATTCCTTGGCCACCGCTGAGCTAGAAGGGGCAGGGCTGGAATGTGGAGTGATTGCTTTGAAATGTCACCTGGACAATGTACTTATTTACTGAGGGCTTGGTTTGCGTTAAGATGCAGGATTGAGGGAGGAGCTGCACAGGGTCTTGTGTGTGATTATATGTACGTGGAAAACTCTGTTTGGTGGTGGTGGTTTTGTAACCTTTAAAAGTGTAGCAATCCTGCATTTCGTCTTGTCTCTTCCTTGTTCGTGCTGGAGGACGAGAGGACGAGGCATCTGCTTTTCCAGAGATGGTAACTAGAAGGGGTCGACCAAGAGAGATTTTTCTCCCAAGTGTTTCACAGATGTTCACAACAATCAACTTTTTAAGATCACACATGTCGGATCTAAGTCTTTCGTGATGTCCGATCCCACTATGCACCCCCCCACGGCTGCTCAAGGGCTCTTTGAAGGCAAGGCCTGAGATTTGTAACTTTAAAAATACACGGGCTATACCCCAGCCGGGGAAAAGCTTTTCAGGTTTTCTTTATACATATAAATCTTGAAGGCTGGCAGCCCCTCATGCTCTTCAGCAGAAACCTTCCGTGCATTTGCACCTTCTGGCTAGATTGGCTCTAGTGAATGAGTCAGAAATACCAAGAGGGAAAATAACTAATGACCATTGGCACCTCTGAGCTTGCTGAGAAGAGTGAACTGGAAAAAGTCAGGCCCTGCCCTTTGTAGCCATGCCAGGAGCCAGAAAGGCTGAAGGATATTTGCGAGCCTAACAAAGAGGTGAAAAGGGTGAAATCAATGGAAATAGGAGCCTAAGTAAAGTACTTCTGTAGATCTGGCTAAACTGGCACCATACCAGAGGGAGCTTCCGGTGCTGCCCTGCTGGCGTAATTTAAAATCAGCTCGATGAGAACATTCCCCATTTACCTAATAATCCACAGCACTGAGGACGTGGCCATAAAGTAACATCCCATCTTCCCCATCTCTGACTCCAGTGCCGATTTGCTCCGGTTACAAGTTCAGGGGTGATGCCCGACCCCTCTCGCACACTGCTCGCCACCTGCCTTGCCACCTTGCAAGGGGCCAGGGATCTGACCGCAACCTGGGCTTTTCCTGCCTACCTCCAGCAGTGTTGTGGGGATGGACCCTTGTGATTGGTAACCAGCCCATTCTGGAGGCTTTAGTTCAATCATTCGTAGAAGATGAAGATGTGAGTTCAATCATAGAATGTCAGGGTTGGAAGGGACCTCAGGAGGTATCTAGTCCAACCCCTGCTCAGAGCAGGACCACTACCCAGACAGATTTTTGTCCCAGATCCCTAGTTGGAGTGAGGATCTTCTTCATTCTGGGTCAAGATCTTCCCATCTTGGCCAATCCAACATCTCTTGGGCTGGGCCGGCCCCTTAAGTACTCACAAGTGGCAGGTTTGCCTTGCTTCAGACACTGGATCTTTGGCCTGCTTGTAGGCCAGCTGGCTAGGAGGGGCAGGGGAAGGCAGTGGGTTCTGTGATTCTTCTGGCTCTTGCTTAAAGCCTGTTCTCATTTTTCCAACACTCTCTTAATCACACATAACTCTAAACTCCAGTAGGTTAACGTGGCTGTTACCAGTCTAACCAGCTCAATGGCTTCCTCTTCATCCCCACAGCTGGCTTGTGAGTGGTGGGAGGGCGGCTGCTCGGTGAGGAAAAGGCATAAATCAAAGGACTGGAACAGCCGACCGGGGAGTGGTTGGGTAATGGGGACTCTCCCTTGCGAGCAGCAATCCAGTTTGGTGCATTCCATTGGCCTGAGACTCCACTGCCACCTGTGCTAGCAACAATGCACAGCGCAGCATCTCCGCCCTTCGCCAAACCAGCTGCAATGGGGCAAACAGCTCCTTCCTCCCCGAAGCTGCCAGCGCCTGCAGAACCCAGGCTGTGTCCTTCTCCAGCTCGCTGGCGCTGCTCTCCTCCAACCACTGCTCCATATGTTTTGTGTTGGCCACTGTCCATCTTAAACTGCAGCCATGGTCAAAGTTAGTATGTAAAAATAGCCCCTTCTCGCTGCTGTGTGCGTGCTCGCAGCTCGGCTGGGACAGGCAGGTTTTCACTCCTGTTGGCCCTGGAGAAACGGCTCTGCTGGGGGTTGGGAGAGCTGAGTTCTGACCTCTGGAGAATGCGAGAGTCAGAAGTGAGTGAGGCTCTGAGAGCCAGGCCAGACCCTGCTTCTGGGGACTCCTGTGCAGCCCTGCTGGAGATCACCAGGAATTCAGAACCTGCAGCTGCCCGGGCGTCACTCTGTATCGCTGCTGTGGAGAGGAGCAGAAAGAGCTGAGCTTGACTCTCAGATCCCAGCACTTATCGAGCAAACCTCCATCCTCCTCCTTGTAAACTGGAGCAGGCTGGATCTGGAGCCAGCGAGTGGCAGCAAACAGGAAATCGTGCGGTGCCTTATTTTTCTTTAGTGCCTTTTCTGAGGAACAGGAGGCTTTCAGGCTCCATGACTTGCTCAGCCGGTTCTCAAATATGTTTTTGACAATGTCTGCAGAATCCTTCTGTCCCCGCCCAGCCCCGGTGATAGCACATGACTGTGTTAAATTGCAGGCATGTGAAAACTCTGGGACCAAATCCCTGTGCTGCTGCTTCTAATGCTCAATCTGGGGCAGCACCACTGGGTCTGTGCTGAGTGGCAAGGCACCGTCTGGGAGGTAGAAGCTGAGTGTGGATTTCTCTCCCCTGCTCCCCCAATAGGTTTTCTGATCCTCTTGGGTTTACTGGAGGTGGGGCCGGGAGGTTGAGCAGATTTCCTGAATGCCTCTATGCTCTGCACCAAAGCTTTCCTCTTCCTGGCATGAGCATGTGATGAGGGAGCTGAGACTGAGATAAGCCTGTGGCTTCGTTCCATTAGCCCCAAAAGACTGGGTGCATGAGGCCTGCCGGATGTCACCGGTGCAATCTGTGCCAGCGGGCCCTGCTGTTGCTGCTACTTCCTCTCTGCCTGGTCTCGTGGGCAGGGGCAGGGCTCTCCCCATTCCTGTCGGTTTGAACACGGCGCCGCTCCAGGGAACGCTGGGCTACAGGCTTGGGCTTCTGCCCCACCAAGGTCTCATACCTCTGGCCTGCGCAGAGCATCCACAGTTGACTAAAGTGACGGAATTCCTTTGGGTTCGAAATTGCTTTCTAATGCATCCGAATAACCCCGTCTCCTCTGAATGCCACCCCCCGTAAAGTGCCCTTGCTCTCGGGTGTGCAGCTACAGCTTAACCCTAAAGGGCAGGGCCTTTCCTGTCCAGTGCACACTGCCTGTGCAGGCCAAAGACGCTTTGCTCATCCCCCTCTGCTCGGGAGCTAGAGCAGGACTGGGTTCCCCTCACTCATCAGTGAGAGGTCTGGGAATAGAACCCAGGTGTCCTGGCTCCCAGCCCCTTCCTCCCCTGTGCCCAAGGACTGGTATGCTGCACGCCTCAGGTTAAACGTGGCCAGAGGCTGCCTGCATGGGCGACTTGCCCTTGGCTGGGAGAAGCCGGGCACCGGCCAGGGCTGTGCTGAATGGCTCGGACAGCCCAGCGTACTGGCAGCAGCTTCTGAAGGTGTGCCTGGCACATAGCCAGCAGGGGTGACCGCCACCCCCTGGAATAGGTGCAGTGTGCACTCCTTACTGTGCCAGCTCAGCTCTGGGTGAGGCCAGGGCCTCTCTGGGGTCCCAGCCACTCTAGACTCTCCGGCGCCATGTGCTTGGGCAGAACCAGGGCTGCCCATGTGTAGGGACCTAAGGGGAGCTGGGAAGGCTCTTGTCTCTTACACTCCCCTGGAGTGCCTGCAGGAGGCGAGCTAGAGTGTGGCCCTTAGGACTTCTCTGCACTTGGACACATACTGCAGTAGCTACTCCAGAGAGGTTAGCTTGCTAAAAGCCCCCGTGTGGCCACAGCGCCTTTGGGTAGGGACTATGTTTTCCCGCTAGCGCACAGCGACGCGGGTTTAACCTTCCTGCAGTGGGGTGGTGTGGCGTGGGAATTGCAGTAGCTCTGCTCACGCTGCAGCAAACCGGCTTGGTGGTGGCAGGGGTGTCCCAGTGGAGACAGTTTGCCCCCGTTGTGCGCTCTAGGGATGGGGGACGTGACGGAATGTGCCTGGCAGAAGAGGCAAGGTGCAGTCTATGGCATGAGCCTGAAGGGCTGTGTCTGCCCAGGCATGTGTGTGAAATGCTGTGGAATGGGGGTAAATAGTCCGGGAGCAATCCGGGGCCCTGGAATGTGCTGCTTGCTCACGGAGAGTTCATGGCACCTTGCGGCTGACTGGCAGAGAGCAGGAGAGAGCCCTGGGCGTGGATCTTCCCCGCTGCCGCCTGCAGCATTCCCAGCCAAGCAGAGGACAGTGCAAAGCTTGGGATCAAACGCCCAGTCCTGCTGCTCCGCAGCGCCTGTTCTCTTGCGGCTGGATCCCTGTGGGGGCCTGCAGGGCGCTACTGGGCCTCCACGTCTGAGCATCGCTGGGGCCGTGTACGGCCTGGCTGTCTATCAGCCTTTGCGGTGGTGGGGTCAGAGGGTGCGCATCTGGCCAGCTCTGCTCGCCGTGATGGATTTACCACGTCTGAATGGTCCTGGAGGGGTCGCTGAGCCTAGGTCGCTGGTGTAAACGCAAAGCGAGGCTGCAGCACCCCGTCCTGCCCTGTGCAGTGGGTTGCCAGCTCAGTTCAATAGTTGTCAAGCTCTGTCATAGGCTCCCGCCGTCCCTGCAGCAGCGGCAGCTTGCGAGCGCCTCCTTGGGATGGATCGAAGTGGAACTCGTGCTAACGGGATGAATGCGGCTGCCCAGTTCCATTTCCCCACCCTGGCGCCAGGGTTTAACCTGCCCTTGCTCCGAGTCATCTCCGTTGCCTGCTGTCCCTGCAGCTCTGCACCCCCTGCTTGCTCTGCAGCTTGGTTCTCTCTCTTGGATGGCAGCTGCTTCCCTGCCAGTTCTAGGGCTGGTTGCGGAGGGGAGGGCTGAGTCTGCCCTGAAGAAGTGGGCCGAGGGGTGAAGCAGCCGCCGATGGGGCTCGCTGGACTTAGTTCAGGTAGTTGCCGAAAGCCGTGGGACTCCGCCGAGCGCCCAGGCTTGGGCTGGAACAGGCGAGGAGCTCCAGAGCCTGCAGCTTGGCTGGTGCTTTCGCCCAGCCCTTGAGGACAGAACCAGCCTTTGGCTCTGCGCCAGAACCCCCCAACAAGCCCCTGTGCATCCAGATCCCCCTGCACCCAGATCCCCCACTGAGCCGCCTGCACCCAGATTACCCCACACAGAGCTGCTCCTGCATTGCTGAGCCTGTCTTCCCACATCTGGTGCACCTGTCATGGACGGGCAGGACCTTGGGGTGATTCTGGGGCAGGCCCGGTCCTTGCACTGTGCCAGGGTTGGGTGCAGCCTCACTGCTGAATCCGTGTTCTGGGGGGGAGCTGCACAATGATCTCCCACCTCTGTGCAGCCAGTGCTCCCCAGTGCCATGCTGGAGTCTCCATATTTATTTGACAAATAAAATTTGCAGAATTTTAAAATGTGCACGGAATTTTTAATGTTTTGGCACAGAATTTCCTCAGGCGCAGTCACAGCTGGATCTGGGGTGTGGTAGATCTTGGTGCTGAAGGGGTTAACTGCTTGGCGATTTAATTTAGCAGCTCTAATGCTCCTGGGCTCAAGGGGCCAAGGTCCCTGCCAAGGAAGCCGGGAGCGGCCCTGAGCCTCCTGGGGAAGAGGGGGTGAAAACAGGGCTGCCCTCCTGACTCAGCTGCAGCAGCTCCAGCGGGGTGTCTCGCTGTCAGGAAAGGGCTCTCTCTGCCTCATTGTTGCTGGCACCGGAAGAGGCATATTTGCTCCATGAGATCATGCAGTCTGTAAATTTTGTAGTTAGCAACCATAGGCACTTGTGAAGCCGGCGAGCGCAAGTCACTCAAGCAGAGGTCACTGGCTGGCCTGCTCCCCTCCCGGGGCAGCACTGGGGGATGTGCCGCAGCCAGTGTCGGGGATGCCCATGATCGGTGCTTGCCCCATCACCCACACCTGTCACCTCCAGGCCGCAGCGGGCAGCACCTGCCCGTCCTGGCCAAACTGGGAAGCAGCCAGGGTGCACGCAGAGGAGGCCAGACCTGTGCTCTAGGGTGGGCCCTGTGGCTCGTGGACACTGTGCTCTGGGGCCAGACCCCTTTGGGGGCCATGTGACTTGCAAGCTTTTGGCTCCAGCTTTCCAGCCTCGGCTGCCCTGGGACACTTGCAATCAAACCCTCTCTAGCGCTGGTTTCCTGTGGGGAAGCAAAACGCGGGGCGGTGGCTGCGCGGAGAGAGAGCAGCACCATTGCTAAAGGGCAGGTCCCCGTGCCATGTGCTAGGAAGGGAGGCTGGGAAGAGGGCAGCACGCTGAGGGGGCATCTCAGTCTTGAGCCCTGTGTGCCCCAGCCTGTCTCTCCCCTGGGCTTAGTCTGATCCTTGCCGGAACGGGCCGTGTTCAGCCCGGCTGGCGTGGGTGGGGTTCCCTCGCGGGAGCTTGGACTGGGACAGTGCCTCGCTGGGGCAGTGCGGGATCTGCCTTTCTGGGTGGGGGTATGTACTGGGAGACCTGGGATTCTCTAGGGTCATTAAGCAGTCGCTGTCTGGAAGGTACCATTGCATTGTGCCTTTGGGGGCAGGGCTAAGGCCCTGCAATGACACTGCTGCCCTACGTGTTCTGTTGAACCTCTATTTTCTCCGGGGCCTCTTGGAGTGTCACCCCCTCACAGTGTGTGTGAGAGAACCAGAATCCAGCAGACACCCTCCTTCTCCCCCCTTCTGTTGTGCTAAAATAAGGAGAAGGCAGAACTGCCTCTGCTCCCCATCCTCAGTGACTGGCATCTTAGGGTTGCTGCAGGCTGCTCCTTTCTTGTAAGCTGTGATGTCTCTGGGGGTGGGGGTTGCCCTGAATGCTGTGCATGGAGCTGCTGGGGAGGAGGAGGCGAGAGGGAAGGGCGGGGGGTGATCCTTGCCTGCGTGGTGCAGCCCATGGTTCCTTTGCACAGGAGAAATTGCTGGGCTTTACTTGTCCCCCAGGTGGATGATGGCTCCTGCTGGTGCTTTCCTTTCCCTGGAGAGCTTGGGCTGTTTTGCCTTCCCACATGCTCTATTTCAAACTGGGCTCTGGTCCCCCGGGCTGCCCTTGTCTCCTGCCAGTAGGGGTTGCTGAAGGGGGTCTGGTGGGGCAGGTTCCTCAGCAGCGATGGAGGATTGAGTGGGCCATGGAGCCTAGGGGCAAGAGGTGGTGGTTGTCCCCGTCCCCCCACCATTCTGTGTTGCAGGATGAGGGGGCACTTGTTCTCTTGCTCCCCAGGCTGTGCCAGTGCCAAGCTAATATTGATGCCCTCTTGCCCCCATTAAGATCCCTGAGAAAGCAGCTGATCTGGCTTTGATCTCTGAAACGCTCCGCAGGGCTTTTGCCTTTTGCCATGTGTCCCTCTCCATCAGTACCTCAGTCAGATGCATTTAGCAGGACCAGGGGCTGGCAGTATCACAGGTACCTCCTTACTTCTGAAATAGGGAGCAGCCAGTGAGCCACCCCAGCTCTCTGCATTCTGATTCTCTGTGGCGGTGGGCGCAACCCCACCTTGTGCCCCACACCAAGCACTCTGGGTGCAGCATCAACCTGCAAATTGGTGGCGCTCGAGGGAGATTGATTTGCTGGGCTGGCAGTTCCATGGGCTCTGGACTGTGTGTTAACTCTGGGGTGTGTGTGCTGGGCAGCACGGAGAGGCCCTTGGCTGATGCAGTAATTTTATATCCTTGGCATCCCAGTTCTGGGCTTTCTGCCTGGGTGCATTTGAGCTCCTGGTGGGAGTGTGACTAGGCAGCGGCTGGGGTCAGGCTTCTTCCTGCAGTGTCCGGCTACACAGCTTTTCTGCGCCTGCACGGTTTCCTATCCGCAGGGAGCGAGATCCCACAGAAACTTACTGGTAAACACAGGAAGGACCGTGCCCCCTTCCTGTCTGAGTCGGAGTGCGCCACACACACTGCCCGGCACCAGCCAGCACCGTCGTATGGAGCATATTTACGCTGCCCTACTTCCCAGCTGGGGATGGCCTGCCCTACTTGGGGCCTGTTCCCTTGTTTCCAAATTGCCATTGACAGCTAGGGCCTTCTCCGTCCCTCCCCTGGAGAAAAGAGGCCCTGGCGCTCTGTGTCAGCATGACACACCTTGCTTATTGGCCCCTCCGGGTTTCATTAGCTCAGGAGATCGGCTTGAAGATCATGAGATTTTAAAACCAAAGTCAACATTTGGACCTTTTATATATATTTGCCTTCTGGCCTCTAGGGACCACATGGCCAGTTCTTCCCCGCAGATTAGAAAGTGAATTAAAAAGCAGAGATTCTCCTGTAATCACATGACTCAGGTACTGGGGCTTTAAGAAAAACAACATATCGCCAGCTCCCGATCTTATCGGGTCTGGCAACACTGTGCAAGTACCCTTTACTTTTATTGTTGGGGGAGGGGCTCAGCCTGCTGCATGTTATGGGCAACCATCCCAGCCCGGCCTGTTGTTCCAGTAGGAAAATGGGGATGAGGGTTAGAAACTTGGGGGACAAACGAATGCTGACAGCAGCGGCGCTAACCGGGGCACCTGCGGCTTTGCGACTAGTCTCATTCTGTGCTGGCAAGTGGTTCCCGTCGACCTATTGCTCATGTGGGTGTCCGCATTTGATTGCGGCTTGTGTGTGGTGTTGCCCAGCAACCCGGTTTGTGATCAGATCCCATCTAGCCTGGTGAGTTACACCTGAAGTAGACAGACTTCCTCTGTGTATCCCTGTGAGCTTCCGTTTTTGTAACCCCCAGTATGGACTGCAGCATCTCCAGCACTTTTGCTGTTGCAGACGTGGGGTTTCCAGCGCTAGGCTGGCTGGAAGCACAGTGTCCGTTGTTTGATCTAAATCCCTCCAAGCTCCAGACCGGTCAGATGGTTTCACTCCTTAAAACAAGCTGTAATTTGCCTAAAAATAAACTCCAGCAAAGAGGAAAGCTGATCTTGTGTTTAAAGCACAGGATGGGGAGTCAGGCGATCTGTCTCCTGGCCTGGACGCCGCTGCTGACTTGCATACAGCTTTGGGCAAGTGGCTTAGCCTCTCTGTGCCCTCATGTACAGGCAGGAGGATGGGCCTGAGCCTCCTACGCGTGCATGGCGAGGGTGAATGTTTGGGATGCCCTGATGGAATGGGGAAGAGCAGGACAAGGCTAGAGTGACCCAGCTTGGACCCAGATCTGAATGTTCCCCTAGTTTGGTGGGCTTGGAGACCATGTTCTGGTGTGAACGAATCTCTGCAGGAGCTTCCCTGGAGCAGCCGCTGAGAGCAGATTGGTGTCGCTGTGGCCTCAAAGGTGTCCCACCTCCTGTGTCCCTGTGCGTCTCAGAGCGGGTTGAGTGGCTGTAAAGCAGGGGTTCTCAAACGGGGGGGTCGGGAGCCCTCGGCGTCATGAGGTTATTACATGGGGGGTCACAAGCTGTCAGCCTCCACCCCAAACCCCTCTTGCCTCCAGCATTTATAATGGTGTTAAATATATAAAAAGTGTTTTTAATTTATAAGGAGGGGCGGGGGTCGCACTCAGAGGCTGGCTGTGTGAAAGGGGTCACCGGTATAAAAGTTTGAGAGCCACTGCCCGTAAAGCATCCCACACTCTGGGGAGCTCAGAGGGAAGCCATTGTTTAAACTGCTTGTGTTCTGAATGTGCCAAAACAAACACTGATAATTGGGATACACAAGGTCCCTCACCTAGACACCCATCCTGGTCCTTGATCATGGACGCTGCGGCCACTCTGCAAACTGTGCCAGCTCCGTGCCAATGTCTGGGGCAAAGAGCGCCCGCCGCCTGGAGGCCTAATGGCAAAGGGCAGGTTCCTTTGGGTGTTCCCCTGCTGTGGAGCCCAGAGGGCCCATGTGCAATGGCATGTCTCCCAGTGTCTTGCCTTTGGGGTGCTCCATCAAGGTGCCATACAGTGCTCAGCACTGGTCTACGCCCTCCACCCTGGGAGCGGGTGCAGCGGATGCATGAGACATGGGAGGTGATGGCTCTGTTGTACTCGGCACTGGGGAGCCCTCCGCCGGAGCGCCATGTTCAGCTCTGAGAAAGATGGGAATGAACTGGACAGAGTTCAGAGGAGAGCAAGAAAAGCCATCGGAAAACCTGGCCTATGAGCACAGGCTGGAAGAATTCGGCATGTTTAGTCTAGAGAAAAGGAGGCTGAGCGGGGATCTGAGAAGCCTTCAGATATATTAAGGGCTGTTATAAATAGGACAGTGACCAACTATTCTCCGCACCCACTGCAGGTAGCACAAGGAGTGATGGGCGTAAGCTGCAGCGAGGGGGATTTAGGTTTGATATTAGGAAAAAGTTTTGAACCGTGAGGGTAGTGGCCTACTGGAATAGGCTTCCCAGGCACGTTGTGGAATCCCCAACAGGTGGGACAAACACTTGTCTGGCGTAGGGTTTCCAGTTTTGGTTGGACGTATTCCTGGAGGTTTCATCATAGACATAATCTTTAATTAAGATTAATCTTTAATTCCAGGAGAGTTGGCAACCCTAGTCGGGGATGGTCTTCTAGGCCAAGCCTCCCCGAACCTCGGCTAATGCTCCCCGCCGTGGCCCCAGGGCCAGGCTGTGATGGGGCTTGGGTCTCCTCCAGTGAGTGGGTCGGGGGTGGCTCGGTCGAGCCAGCTGGGGCTCCTCCAGTTGTGATGGTGGCCTTGGGGCTTCTCTGACCCTGATGCGTGAGAATGGGAGGGGGGGCACAGTGGGGGCAGGGCCTCAGGCGGAAGAGGCTAAGCAGGGGGCTAGGCTCCCAGCATGGGGGAGTTGGGCCGGGTGACCTTTTCCACCCCTGTGTGTCTATGATTCTCTAATGTGGAAGCACCCCCAGCCGCAGGCCGGGGCAGCGCCGCTCTCGGCGCTGTATAAACAGCACAGAAAGACTGTCCCTGCTCTGGAGTGCTTATAGCTGACATAATTCAACCCTGGGCACAGGATGAGCTCAGTGCCCTGGCCCTGCTGGGAGTCTGGAAGAGACGGTGTAGGATGGGGCAGATCCCCCCGGAGGTCTGGGCCAGCCGTGCTGCCTGTGACTTGTCTGGGTGTCAAAGCAGAAGGAAAGGTGTGTTCCTGGCTGCCGGGTGAAGCATGCCTGTCAGATCCGGCTTTGCAGGGAATGCTGGTTCTGGCGCATTCCCCGGGTGGGCTGCAGTGCGAGCTCGTTGGAGAGGGGAGATGATGGGACCCTTAGTGACACAGCGGGCTTCTTGTGGCGTTTCTGTAGCAAACGTTGCCCTGATCTGAAGGGGGTGGGTGGGTGGGTTTGTGTGTGAGATGCATTGTGGAAATGGGAGGGGGAGGTTTTCGAATAAACAGTCACATAAAAAGGTCTTGGTTGGCACCAAAATACACTGCCCTCCGCCCCTTCCTCTCCAGCATTGGATGACATTGATTTTTTTATTGTTTTTTTTTTGTTTGGCTGGACCCACAGAGCAATTACTAGCCTGTGCATTTTCTGGTAAAAAGGGGAAATCCTGGCAGCCTGAGCCTGGTATGGGGGAAGGGAGTCTGGCCTGGAACAATTTCTCAGGGGACAATCTCCCCAGTACGAAGCTCTGGCTCGCATGCTTGTGCTCTCGCTTTCTTGAGAGGATTTTTGTTTTAAATCCAGAGGGCAGTGGCTGCCAGCCATGGTGAGGGAGTGCTGGGTGGTTGTGAATGGAGATTTATCCTGCCCCTGTATGGTGTGCGCCTCCTCCGAGAACATACTGGCTGATTCCATACTGGGGTCGTTGGGACGGTCTGGGATCTACTGGTCAAATGGGATGCTCTTCATCAGAGCATTGTCCCTGCTCCCTGTGCAGCCTGGACCCTGTTGGCCACCTGAGAATCCCTCCGCCATGACCTGTCCTGGCATTGTCCAGAGTGTGGGGAGGCCCAGCACAGTCTGTGTGTAAGTGAGCGGGGGTGGGGAGGGGGAGTTGCTGTCTCTGCAAAGGTTCGTGAAGGCCAAAGCCCCAGCAATGGGAGGAGGGCAGCAGGTCCCAGAGGCTGAGCCTTCCCGGGGTGGAAAGCCATATGGGACGGCAAGTGGAAAAACCTGCACAGGGATCTGTTTCCCTTTGAGAGTCCTCCTACCCAGCTCTTTGCACAGGTTAAGCTTCTGGTGTGAAGTGACAGAGGCAGGAGGGGCTACATTTTTGGGGAGATACGAAACCCCTGGGAACTGGATCACAAAAACGCTGACTCTTGGCCAGTGACATGGAAGCTGGACTGGGGCTCAGGCCCTGATGCTGCCCTGGGCAGGTGGGATGTCCCCCAGCTCCCGAGCGAGGGCCAGCGTTCAGCAGCACTGGTGCTATCAGTGATGTCCTGTTTCAGGACAGGGGCTCCAATGCCACTGAAATTCTCCCCCAGCTACAGAGTTATGGGCAAAGGAAGTGGCTCTTCTCTTTCCAGATTTCCCCGCCGTGCCCCAGCTCCTGCTCAGATAACGACTCATTCTGACCTCTCTCCCACTCCAACAGTCTCACGCTCTTGTCGCTGAGTTTGTAGAGCAGCAGGCTTGGGGGGTCCCCTGGGTCTGGGATCCAAAGAATGCCGTGTAAGGTCTCTAATGAGAGCCTGCATCACGCTGGTCCCCGTAATCCCTGCGAGGTGTACGTAGGGATAAGCTGTGAGGAGTTATGTGGATATTCCAAATAGGTCTGTGAGCGGAGGCAGGTCACCAGGTGATCCCCATCCTCCTGGCAGGCAGGGAGACCGGACACTTCTCTGTCTCTGGCTGCTCACGTGCAAATGGACGCCCAGTCACAGGCTGAGCAACATGCTAACCAATAGATTGTGGGGACTGCAGGAAAACCTAAACCTGGCAGGGCTGATCCTGCATAGGAAGCAGGGCTGTGAACTTTTGACACTTTGTCTGGGGTGCAGATGAGCCCCCAATTATCCTTCGTCAAGGGGGGCATGTGTTGCCATAGAAGAAGGGTCTCGGCCACGCTGGTGGAAAAACACTGTGAGAAGGGCTATGTGGGGAGCAGAACCTTAGTGGACAAGAGGGCGCTTCCTTAGCTGGGTCTGGGCTCTAGTAGATTTGGTCCGATTGTATTTGATCTGTAACGCTTTGCTCCCAGCAGTTCTGCTTGTTCCCATATGGCTCTCAGTGCCTTTGTCCCGGCTGTCTCTAGAAACAGGCCTCAACGCTGCATGCTAAGCGGAGCTGTGTGCTAAGGCGAACTAGCAGGCCTTTGGGACTGGCAGGCCTGGGGATTCTGAGAGCCTCCAGCAGCTCGGGGCTGGACACTGCAGGGGGATGCTCAGAGTCGGCGGGTGACTATCGCTAGCCTGTATGGGGGACAGCGGGGGCTGAGAGGTGAGGGCTTGTGTTGCCCGTGGCTGGGCAGGTCAGGGAGCTGAGCCCTGGCTGGCTGGCAGGCACAGAGAGGGGTCCCTCACGCTAAGGCAGTAGCGAGTGGCTTATGATCCTGGGGAGCAGGGAGCATGGAAATCATGGCAAGGCTGGGAACGGGGTGTGTGAGGTGGGGTCCCTCAGAAATTCGTGTTGTGGAACAAACTAAACGGTGTGAGGAACCAGACTTGGAAACCCAGTAGGGGCAGGGACTTAAAAGGACAAAGCCACCCTCCAGCCCCGCGCTGGAAGAGGTGTCCTGACTGGGGCGGCGCTGGAGCTCTCCGTAGGAGTGGCTGTGTGAGGCCCCTGCTGCTTCTCTCTTCTCCTGCACCTTGAAATGCAGTGTCAGGTGCGCTGGGGGTTGGGCATGGTCTAGTGGCCAGACCACTGAGCTGGGACCCAGGAGCTATTGGGGTCTACTCCCAGCCCTGATGCTACTTTTCCTCTTGGGAAGAGTTGGCCTTTGTTAAAATGTGTAAAATGCCGTGTAACTGCTGAATATCATATTAGCCATGTGGCTGCCTGGGAGCTTCATTCCTCCCCATGCTGCACGTCAGGGTGATGGTGCTGCTGGAACTCTGCCTCTGCAGCTCCAGACACACCGGCCTTAGTGCTTCAGCTAAGGGGAGAAGTTCTGTAACCAGTACGGGGGGTATGACACACAGCTGAACAGTTCTGAATCTGTCCAGTAGAGGGCAGTGGTGCACATTCCCTACCCAGGTCTTTGCTGGATGTTTTTTTGACAGGCTGCTTCTAGTCTACTTCAAAAACTTCCCATATTATGAATCTGAAGACCCGAAGTTTAGCAAATCCCATGCCGTGAAACCCCATGCTGGTGGGTGTTGGGAACGCCCCTGCTTTCCAGGGAGCGTTTGGCAGTGAATTCCCCCTTTCGGGGGCAGTGCTGGTGCCCTTGTATGGAGTGGGCGAGCAGCCAGAGATGGGTTGAGGTCAGAGCCTGTCTGCCTGTGGGCCCCCTCTTCCTTGGGCAAGGGTGGTAGTGGCTGGCAGCGTGTCAGTGCCTTGAGCTGTGGGGGACCGGGGACGGTCCCCCAGGAGGAGATGATCTGGGTTCATGCTGGCCTGACAGCGCAGGCCTTGTGCTGCAACGAGGCCTCGATTCCTGGGCCGAGTAATGAAGAGCTCTGCTCGGGGGGGCGGGCGGGATGATTCCCCACAGTGAATGGGCAGCAGCTAGGGCCATGGGGCATCAGATCTCTAACCCACCTCCCTTTGCCTCTCCCCAGCTTGTGTCTTCCGGTTCAATGCCCTCTCGCTCGTGTACCTGCTCTACCTGCTGCTACTGCCGTGGTTTCTGGGTCCCACTGAACACACCATCAAAGGTAAGGGCCGGGGGCTGCCGCGGCTCTGCCGCAGGCTCCGGGCGTGGCAGGTTTCCCTTTGCCGTGCCATCCCTGAAGGCTTGCCCTCTTCCCACTCCCACTCGCCTCGCTCTGTCCTGGCTGATGGTGACTGAGGCTGGGGGACAGAGATGCCAGCTGCAGTCACGGGGAGACTGCTGTGCTTCCAAGGGGCATTGCTCCAGGAGCTCGCGCACTCTGGGGCAGGGCTCCTGGCCGAGTGAGTTCCTATTCCAGATACAAGCCGTGAAATCCTTCCTGCCTAGAGCAGCCAGAGCGCAGGCCCCACCCTGAGGAACAGTCCCGTCACTCAGCTGCTGTGGTATTCTCCACCCCTGGAAAGCCAGGCTGGAGTTGGGGGAGGCAGCATTGGTCAGCAGTTAGAGCATGAGACTGAATATTAGCAGTCCTGGTTCTGCAGCTAGGGGCACACCTCGTCCCAGCGCTGTGCCTCAGCCTTCCCAGCTGTAGAATGGGCAAAAAGGAAACTCCCCCTCTCTCTAATACTCTGAGAGGCACTCATGAAAAACATCCTCAGTGCCATGTATTATAGCAAGTCAGCCCACCTGGGACTGCTCACTTGTCACCGGGCTGCACTCCAGACCCACTGAGAAATTCCTGGCAACAGCAGGCAGAGGACACAGGAACTCCTGCATCCAAAGCTCAGGACTTTGCCTCTTGAGCTGAAGGAGAATCTCCCTTAGCTGCTAGCAGTATTGAGACTATGGCACACAGCTGAGCAGTTCTGATTCCATGCAGTAGAGGACAGTAGCACACACATACGCTATTCATTATGACCTTATTCATCTGTATTCATTCTGCCTCTCTACCTGGGAGTGGGCTGAAGGCCATAAGGCAACTCAGACATGGGTAGGAGATAATCTCCCTGTCTCCTGGACACAGCCCATGTTGCTAGCTTGCCTTTTGGGGCCTGACTGGATCAAACCCCAGGTCTATCTGGTCCAAAGTCCTCTCTCTGACAGCTGCACGCCCCAGAGGCTGCAGAGGGAGGTAGAGGAACTCGGCCATAGGCAGGTGTGGGATAATCTGCCCCCACATTATGTCTGTCTGGTCTCTAATAGTTAGCAATTGGCTTAAGCCCGGAAGCAGGAGGCTTAATATCCCTGCCAGAATTTTCATCCTTTGTATAATGGATATTCTAGTTCTCCATAGGAATGTCTATACCTTTTTGAATCATGCTAAACTCTTGGCCTCAGTGACTTCCTGTGGCAGTGAGTTCCACAGTCTAACTTTGCATGGGGTGGAGAAGTATTTATCTCTGTTGGTTTTGAATTTTCCATCTTTTAATGTCTTGGGGTCCCCTGCTCTCCCCATCCCATAACACAAGGACAAGAAGGTGCCGCTCCCCCTCCCATTCATTACTTTATGTGCTGCTCTCAGGGTGGATGCTTGCACTTGGCATGCAAGGGAACTGGGTCCTCACTGGCCCAGGGGCTGGTTCTAAAGGAAACCTGGGGCACAGACGCGTGTAAATCAGCAGTGACAGGGAAAGGAAGTGGAGAAAGCGTGGCTGAGTCCGTGGAGCTCCGAGATAATTCTGTGCTCTAGTTCGGTGCCCAGGCCCTGCTGTGTGATGTCCCCACCCCCTTTCTGGAGGAGTGGTTGCTTTGATTGCTGATCCTTGCCATACTTGAGGGTAGCTGCCACTGTGGCTCAGTAGGCTGCAGTCTCACCTCTGAGTCACAAGGTTGTGGGGTCCAGTCCCACACTAGGCCTTGAGCCTGCTGCCATGCAGAGCGGGAAGGCTGTTGTGATGCCAGAGGGGAGACCCATTTAAGGACAACTTGTTTTCCACTGGAAGTCAAAGATCCCAAGTTCCGTTGGAGACGATTGTGCTGGCTGTTCTGCCCCTTCCTCAGCGCCCTGAAGTGGGTCTGCGTGTGAGTGCCGGGCTATTGCCTGTGCACCAGCATCGTCCAACTCCCCCCCCCCCCCCAAAAAAAAAAAAAAAAAAGACTGGGACCCCAAGGTTTGGATGCAAAATCCTTCCTGTTTCCCCTCTCGCTGTAGTGCCTGCCATGAGCCTCCGTGGGCCGACTCCTGCGTGGAGGCCAGGTTGTGGCTTTAAACACGGCCCAAGCTGGAGAAGGCAGCAGACGGCATGTGATGATTCAGCCAGGATCCCTCCTTTAAGGTGCCATGAGCACTCACGGCCTAGGGGCTCTGCTCCCCATGCTGGCTCTGTGTGTCGCTGCTGGCTAGCTCGAACAGCTCCTGATTGGAGTTTCAGGGGAGATAGCTGCACAGCAGCCGTGGCTAGATCAGCTTTCGGGGGCGATGGCGGGCAGCCAGCTGGCTCGGGGTTTGCAGAGCCAGGGAATCGTGAGAACCCGCTGCCGTTTTAGCACTGCGTAGATGGGGTATCTGAGCCGCCAGGCAATAATCCCTCTCCATATGGCTGCTGAGAGCGCACCTGGCATGTGGCGTCCAGCTCCGGCACCCACCGTGCCAGAGAAATGTCAATAAACTGAAGCCAGCTCAGAGAAAAGCCACAAGAATGCTGAAAGATGGAGGCTCGACTGGGGAGTCCAGCGTAAAAAGTCCATCCATATGTGTCCTTTGGAGGGTCCGGCGAGGATCCCAGGGGAGAGGAATTGGAATCTAGCTGGGAGCAATGGGATGATATGGCATCAAAGGAACAGAGAGCCTGGCTCTCCTGGACAGGACTGTGGAGTAGTGCCCAAGAGAAGAGTCGCTTATAAAGAGAGGGTTAAATCACTGCAGGCTGCCTGCCAGGAAGCCTTAGCCCCAGGGACAGCCGAGGTGACCCACCACGGTTCTTTGTACCATCTCTAATCTCCGGGATCCCTGGCTGCTGCCCTGGAGAACGGGGGGCGTCAATGTGTCCGGGAGGAGTCCTGGCTCTTCGAGCTGGCAAATTGATGGAGAGGGGCAACTCGCTCATGCAGCACTCAGGGCTTAACCTGCCCCAGCACTGACACATCTGCACCTGGCGCCTTGTTCTCCACCTGCCAGGAGCAGGATTAGAGAAGAGGCCTGAACCCTGTCTGCACTCCTGCCCGCAGTGGCCTGCACCACCAGGGAATTATGGATCCTTCTTTCTCTAGTGTCAGCCCTGGCCTGCCCTCACTGTCCTGCTCCCCTCCCGGGGTCCTGCTCGGAGCCGCGACCCCAGCTGAACGGCTCTCCAGGTCTGCCTGTGTGAACAGCCCCCTTGTCCTGTGCCTGGTGAGATGTGCCATGGTGCAGCATTGGCACCAGGATCTGCCAAAGACCAGTTAGCCTCTTGGCCGGTGGATGTGGGAGCTTTGTCTGCTCTGCCGGGAGGGGTGCTGAAGAAGACTGGACTCAGATGTTTGACATGCAGAGGGGAGGAAGGGCAGTTGAGACCCAGACTCCATGAGCCCTGGGGAATGGAGCGACAGGAGTGTGGTGCCCCTTAGGGAGGGGGCTGGAGTGCCATGGCCACATAGGGGTGGGACCCCAGCTGCTGGCTGAGCAGGGTGGGTAGCTCATAGGCTGAGACTCCTGGGTTTCTTGGTCCGTGGGGGTTATTTTTAGGGCAAGGGGGGCGTGAACTGTTCTAAAGTGGGCACCTTCTCTCCTTCCTCTGTGGTTTCCCCCAGGCTGGGCAGCTTGGGGACTCTACTCTCCTAGTGGTTCCCGGGCGGTAGTGCCGCTGTTAATTATAGCCCGGCCTTGCTATGAATAGGCCTCTTGCTATGAAATGGCCGGTTCCAAACACCAGGCTTATTAACCAGAAACCTCAGAGCCGGGCTGCGTCCATCCTGCAGGGAGGGGGATGCTGTGAGCCAGCCCCCCCGCCTCGCCATGCTCGCTGCTGGAGCAGAGGGGCGTGCAGGGAGTGGGGGGCTGCCCAGCACTTCTGCAGGAGCCACATAGATCAGCTGTTCAGCATCTCCTGGGGGCCGGCCATGGCTGGGCTGGTGGGAGCTGCTGGGGGTCTCCGGTGCAGGGAGCCCACCACAGGTGGGCAGGCAGTGCCTCCCACAGGGGGGAGAGGTTGGCACATGGCTTTGGGGCGATGCAGCGGGCAGGGCTTTGTGGCGAGCGGGGCGCCCCTCCTCTGAGTGCTTGTGCAGTTGGCACCGGGGCCACCCTGCTGCCGGAGCCCTTCTGGATCAGGCCCCAGGCCGGCCCACCCCCTGCAACAATTAAAAGATCCGTAATCCGAACTGACCTCCCTCGTGTGTCACCACTAAAAGCTTCTGCCCTTGAATATTTCATGGGCTTTTGTGCCATCTGAACCCAGCTCTCTCCAGCGAGCCGCAGAACAGACTTACAGTAAAGGATCATCGTCAGAGTGAGACTTTGGATGGGCCAGTTCTCCCTCCCCTCCCAGGATCTCTTTCCAGCTGGGAGAGGAAAATGTGATCCCCCCCTCCCCCACCCCCTCCATTTGGCACCCTTGGATTGATGAGGCGTGGGTGAGTGCAGGGGGCTTAGCAGCATCTGGTGGAAGATTTGACTAGGATTATTATCGGGGGAGGGTGAGGGTGAAGTTATTGGCTCACCTTGTAGCTTGCGATTGGAAAATTCCAGGCTGGCTTGAGCCAGGGCTGCAGCCTGTGGTGAACGGGGATGGGGAGAGGAGCCGTCCCTGGCAGGCTGGGGGAGCCCAGCTGGGTTTCATTTCTGCAGGCCCTAGGCAGGATCCTTGGACAGCTCCCCTTTCTCAGGGCCGGCTGGGCCCAGGGGTTTCCTTTAAGCAAGAGAGGAGGTCCCTGAGATTGCCAACCAGGGGGGCAGTTGGAGTGGTTTCACCCCAGGGATTCGCGCCTCCCCCCCAGAGGGACCCACCAGCTTGTTTCCCATGGGACCCCAGGCACTGGGTGGTGACTGCCACACCCGGCAGGATTGGCACTGGCTCTGCAGAGGTGTAAGACTCCATATCCCACTGCCCGTCCCCTTCGCCAGCGGCTGTCCCGGATAGGACGCCTGCAGCTGGGGGGCATTGTCGTCTCCTTTGTGTCCTGGCTCTAACCCACACCCCATGGCTGACCCTGTGCCTCAGTTTCCCCATCTGTACCGGGGGGTAACAGGCCTTCCCAGCATGCCCGAGAAGTTGAACTCATGAATGTCCATTGAGATCCTTGTGTCAAAGCACAGGGAGGGAGAGAGGGGATTTGTACCTAAACCTTCCTGCTCTTGATGGAATCAATGGGGCTGCCCCAGACGGGACAGCGTGAGCGGGGCAATGTTCCTCATTCACTTCCAAACGTCCCTTTGTGCTGAGAGCAGAGAGGAAAAGCCCAGTACTGGGGACTCAGCCCCGCACCTAATCTCCAGCCTCTCCCCCTGCCCCTCACACAGCCTCCAGCCTGGGCACGGACTGCTGGATTTTTGCTTTATTTTAGTGATTGGGTGTCTCATTTATTGGTGTGGGACCACAATGGTGTGTGCAAATTGGGAAATCTCCCTCCACACGCACCTCCACTGGCCTGGTGTGTGCACATCTCTGTGGTCACCGTGCACAGATATAGAATCCAATCACACATGCGTTTTGGAATCGGACACACACACACTGAGAGCTGGCCTTTCTCAGCTCCCTCTCCCACCCCTGGAGTGCTGGCTCTGTGCTTGACTGGAGCTGGGATGTGCTCCACAGCTGGCATGCAGAAGGGAAGGTGGTGGCTGGCAGGAATGGGGGAATATCCCCCCTGCGCCCCGTTCTATCTGGGCTGGTCGGGCACTGGCTCATGCTGCGGGTCTGAAGTGTTTGCAGGTCCCCTCTTCAAGTGAAGGCTCAGTTGCAGCATGGTTGGGAGAAGATGAGACAGACCCCCCTCTCCCCCCCAGGAAAGACCCTCTGAAAGGCTGTTCCCTAGCACGAGCGAGCGTCTGACTGAATTCCTCCAGGGGAGCTGAGGTTCCTGTGGGAGGCGGGAGGGGTTCTCCCTCAAGCCATCCTCTCTGCAGGCTGGGTCCTGCTATGTGCAGCCCCCCCTGCCCCAGTCCAGGAGGGCACAACACCACGCTGACATCAAGCCCGTGTCTAAGCTTTGCTGCACTGGGCTGGAGCGCTCAGCCTCATGCAGGATCGAGCCCTCACGGCTGGTGCTCTGTATGAAGTGGTGTGGCTGTGAGCCACTGGCTAAGGATCTGACTTGAGAATTACACAATCTCGCTCTGGCTGTTGAATGCCCAAAGCTCACGGGGCCTCGGGGTTTGGCTTGGGCCCGGGCCCGTCTCTAAGCTGGAGCAGAACCAAAGGCAGGTCCAGTTTCATCTCAAACGTAAGCTGATCACTTTGCACAGCCTCCATTGCCATGGCTGGCTGGGGCTGCCATGCCCTGCACAGGGGGGGGTGTGGGGTACCACCATCCCAGCCTGCCCGAGGGCTGGTGCTCTCAAGCGGTGTGTGGGGCAGGAGCTGTTTCTCTGAGCTGTTCGGTTTGTGAAAATGTGTCTGACTCCTCCAGCATTGCAGCTGGACAGGGCTGGCTGTGTGTGCAAACCGGACCGATCCTTCCCTAGGCGGAGCTTTGCTGGTGGACAAAGGCTGTGAAAGAGCATACACAGTAATAAAGTCCTTCCTGGGCCGATGAAGTGGGTGTGGGAACTGTGAGCTGCCTGTGTGTGCGTGAGAGAGAGAGAGACTCAGCCTGTCACATGGTGTCCCATCAGTTAATGTAGGAGCCAGGGGAGGAAGCGGGGATCTGCATGACACCTCCTGAGATCTGGGGTTCATTCCCCTCTTGGTTTCCCACAGCAGGTGATCCCATTCCCCTCTTGTGTGGATTCAGCCACTTGCAGTGCTGGGGGTTAGTGTTGAGACCCTTACAGCTCCAGGATTGCTCAGTTAGGTCTCAGGCCTCTGGTCGGCCCTTGTCTATGGGCCGGGTGTGTCCCGCTCCCTGCTGACCAGGGGTTAGGCTGCCCGGCTCCTGCCATGCCCTGTGCTACCCCCAGCAAGCCCATCTGCCTAGCAGCCAGCCTCTGCGCTCTGCTTTCTCTAGTGCCAGCAGTTACCCCCCAGCTCTTTCTAAGCGTATAACCATAAAGCTTCCCGTGCGCAGGCTAGAGGTCACCCGTGAGCCTTCCGGACCCTAGCAGGCCCAGGTCCTTCCAGCCCTTTCCCCTGGGTTGGGGCCTCCATGGACAGAAGGCCTGGTCTGTTCGCCAGCCCAGAAGGAAGGGCCTGAGTCAGTCCACGCTCATCCTTTTACACCAAAAGCCCTTTCTTTGTGTCCAAGTCCCTGGAAAACCCAGCCTGACCCAGCCTATCAAACCTCGCTGGCAGGGCCGGTGCAAGGTGTTTCACGCCCTAGGCGAAACTTCCACCTTGGGCCCCTGTCCTGAGGCACCCCCCCCCCGCAGCAGCTCCCTCCCTCCGCCCTGAGGCGCCCCCCTTGTGGCAGCCCCCCACCCCCCAATCAGCTTAGGCCCCGCAAGCCTGGGAGGTGGGAGAAGTGAGGCAGCCACGGCGTGCTCGGGGAGGAGGTGGGGCAGGGAGTTCCCCTACATGCCGCTCCCCTCCCCACTTACTTCCTGCAGGCGGCCCTCCCCGCGCTCCCCTGCCCCAGCTCCCTCTGCCTAAATGCCGGCGGCGACTGGGGCAGCCGAAGATCCGGCCGCCACGGTCGCTGCCGAAGAAAATGGCGCCCCCCAAATCCTAGCACCCTAGGCAACCGCCTAGGTCGCCTAAATGGTTGCGCCGGCCCTGCTCGCTCGGGGGTGCCTCTCCAGAGCTGGCTAGTGCCAGGGACTCACTTTAATCACCCCTCGTTGTTCTGAGTCCCTGGAGGAGCTGTGGTCCCCCTCCCTGGGGCAGAGCACAGCCTGGCAAGAGCCATTCAGAGATTTGATTCAGTGGCCCCAAAGATACTGCCTGGGGGTGCAATATCAGTGTGCACCAGGCGGACTGCGCTGGGGTTAACAGGCACGTGAGGGCATGATCTCGGCCCACCAAAGGCCTTCAGGTGCCAGCATCTAACCCACACTCTTGGGGGAGGCCTGGGCGCTGGTGCTGCTCTTGACATGGTCTGGACTACCCTGCGCCAAGGCAGAGGGGCTGGCTGGCTCTGTGACAGCCCCACACACATCTTCCCATGGCCTGGCAGACTGCGCCAGTTGCGTTCCCCATCCTGCTAGTGAGGAGAAGGGTTAGCTGAATCTGTGCTCCCGTGGGAATCACTCCCAGAAGGGACGTTTTTTTCCCCATCTTCTCCTTCAGTGGGTCTGTGTTTAAATGGGCGCTCGGGGGCCTGATTCTGGGTTAAGAGTGTGACTTTTCTAGAGTTGCCTTGGAGGAATCCGTTGTCGATAACTCGAGGCAGCTAGCACCTTTGCAGGGCTGGGGTGGATGCTCTTCCACCTGTTTGTTTCCTTGGAATTTACCCTAGGCTGATCCCTATGGGAAGTCATAAGCCCTCCCCGTAGCATGCAGGGTACCACATTCCTGGGTCAACCAACCTTGGGAGGTTTGGAGGCTCAGCCAGAAATGTTCAGAGGCTGCTTCTCCCAATCCCTTGGGTGTGAGGACAGACACAGGGACCCAGCTTGCAGAGGACAGGATGGGCTGTGTGCTCTGACTGTGGCCCCTGGTGGTCAGTTTGAGGAGTGCCAGGTGGGTGGGGGTTGAGAGACCCCAGACTAGGCGCTCGTGGTACAGAAGCTTGGTGTGCTTTGCTCTCAATCTGTGATGCTGAGAAGGGAACGTGTGCTGGGGAGCAGTGCACCAGCCACAGCTGTGGCTGGTGCGGATGCTGGCATCCGAGCACGCTGCTGGAAGGCGGGAATAACTTAGCCACCTCCGGCGCAGTGCAAACACGGTTAGAGTGTGGCGTGCGCTGAGACCCTCCAGCGCTGAGCCAGGGGCAGGCCTGCATTTGCACAGCAGTGGGTCAGGTGCCCTGTATGCAGCTGGTGGAGTGTTTGTGGGAGATGCAGTCATTCTCTGGCACTGGAAACATCACCCACATTGTGGGGTGTAGTGGTTGGAGCAGGGGGGACTGGCGTTCTCATCCCAACTCTGCCACTGTCTTGGTGCAGAGCCTTGGGCAAGTCACCCAGCTTCTCTCTCGCCCTCTCTGTAAAACAAAGATGCTGACCGCAGCGTAAAAAGCATTGGCGGGGAGGGGAGCAAGGAGGATGATTTAATAAAGAGGGGGGTTATTTTTGTCTTCTAGGGCACACAGGCCGTCTCCTCCAAGCTCTCCTGGGAACCAGCATCCTCTTCCTCACTGCCCATTTGGTCTTCCAGATATGCCTGTACACTGTGCCGGATCTGAGTCAGCTGCTGGGACAGAACTGTGAGTACTGAGCCCCCCATGTGGCTCTGCTGGGGCTTCTTCAGCACAGAGCAGTAAGCTCCTCCCCTGTCCCCAGTCAGTCGTGTTCAGTCTCAGCCCCATTACTGGGCCCATTTCTCCCATCACTGCTAGACTGATCTGGGAACCAATCTGTTCCATCTGGGGTTTGGCTGGGACGCGCTCAGCACCTTTTCCAGACGTGAAGAAGAGCTCGAATGCATATCTGTTTCACCAACAGAGGTTGAGCCAAAACAAGATATTACCTGCCCCACCTTGTGCGCATCACTGTAGTTACTTGTGAAATATCCCTGGCAGGTGTTGATATCTGAGCTTTCATGATCCCAGCTGCACTGCACGGGCATCTGCTCAGCATGACCAAGGGTGCATTTGGTGGGCAGGGTGACTCTTCCCCAGTCTGGATCAGGAATCGGCAGGGGATTCCCTCTATGATTGTCAAGACCCATCTCCCACCCCCACCTCCCCATTCTGGGGCCACATGTAAATATTTGTTGCATCTCAGTGGTAGCTCGTGGATTGATTCCATTTTGCCCCATTTTTATCCCAAGCCCCCTGCTCTTCTCTACCTGCCTTGCAAAATGCCCCCGGGCTCCATCCTGCTGCCCAGCACGAGCTTTCCTGAAGTGCTGGCACTTTGCTTTCAGAGGTTACTTGCATGCACTTGGTGAACAGCATCCCCGACTGGGCGCAGGCTGGCCGAGGGGAGCAGGGCAGGCGTATGCCTCTGCCCTCCAGCCCCTGCAGGTCTTCCGCACTGGATTCTCTCTTGGCCTGTGGACACGAAGTCTGTTTGGTCTTTGGGGGCAGGGGGGTCTGGCAAGTGCCTTTCCTCTTCTCCTCTGAGCGGAATTGGAGGCAGTAGGAAATTGTTTCCCTTATGGAAAGCCAGGCTTGGCTTCCGCTGCTTTCTCCGCCACTTGCTCTCCCCCTCCCCCTGGAACAGCCTGGCCGGCATACAGTACACACCAGTGAACCACTCCACGGCAAGCCAGTGGAAGAAATGTCCCCCTGCTCCCAAACTTCCTCCTTTCCCAGCGTGGTGCTCCCTGCAGCCAGTGCCCCCCTCTGGGCCCTCCTTCCACAGACCCTACAGATCTTCCTCCCCAAAGCAGCAGGGGGTAGAGGGAGCAATGGGAGAGGGGGGTGTGCAGCCACATCTGTCCCCAGTAACCACCTTCTCCTGGGCCTCGTCTCTGTGTGTCTCCTTTGCAATCCACCCGGAATATAGGTGTCCGCTGAGCGTCACCGGACAGTGCCTGGCCAATCCGATTGCTTGGCTCCCTGAACTGCAAGGTGAAGGAGACGTACCTGCCCCCTGGCCTGTTCTGTTCCAGCCCCGAGTTGGGGTGAGGGGCTTGGGTCAGCTGAGCTGGGACTGTCTGGTGCCCCATTTTGGTCTGGCCCAGCCAGCAGATGGCTCCTGTGCTCCAGGCTCATCCTGTTGTATTCGTTTAGATGGATAGTATGGGCCAAAGGTTAACATAACCCACGGTGTCCTCCATCAAACCGTGTCAAACAAGGGGAGGGGTTGGTGTACAGAGACCTCAGCCTGCTCCGCCCTGGGGCGGATGCCCCGTCAAACAGCCATCTGACCTTTCGTGAAAGATACAGCAAGCGGGAGACACCGGTCAAGCCTTGGGAATGTGACGTCAGAACTAAGGCTTTCACGTCCGCCTCGTCCCTGGCTCTTGAGCTGGCCGGTGTTTTTAGAAGGTGAAAGCCCCCGGTGTGCCAGCCCCTTGGGGGCACTCTTAGAGGTCCTGCTGGGCCAGGGAGAAGATCGCTGCGACGCACTGGAGATGTCACTGTTCCTGCTGCCGTGGAAGTCTGGCCCGTTAGATGGCCAGACAGTCAGAGGAACGCTGGGACAGATGGCACGTACGCGCTGGGCTGTGGGAAGGAGACGCTGTGGAGGCGGGGGGATCCCCCCCCATGGCCCCTGCCATGGAGCAGCTCCCCACACCCGCTGACCCGTTACACGAGCTCGCTAAGCCGCTGTAGAGCGGGTGGCGTCCGAGCTCTCGGCAGCTTGCTCCAGTTCTTGGCACCTGGCCCTTCTCATGCTTCCAGGCCTGATCAGGGAGAAGGGCTCTGCTGGCGGCGTCCCCCCGGGCAGTACCACATCATCATGTGCTGTGTACGTTGCTGGAGCCAGCAGCAGGCTGGGGCCAGGATTGTGGGGGGCTCTTTGCTATTCAAGGGGATCCATCTGTGCCCCCCCAGTGTCGTCAGACATATCGTGGCCCCATAGTCAGGGGTCCCAGCTGGTCGGGCTCTGCTCCCAGCCAGGGCGTCCTGGAAGGAAGGATGCACTCAGCAGTGCACTGCTCGGCAATAGGGATTCAGGCTCCCTGCATGCGTGAGGCAGAATTCAAAGGTCCCTGTTAATCCTTGATGGGTCAAGTGTGGCTGGGACCCCATGTGCCCTATGGGGGATCCACTCCAGCTGCAGGGCTAAGAATGAGAGGGCAACCCTAGAGTCAGGGCCGGTGCAAGGATGTGTTGCGCCCTAGGAAAAACTTTTACCTTGCACCCTCCCCCTCTGCCCTGAGGCCCCCCCGCGGCAGTTCACCCCCCCGAGGCATCCCCCTTGCAGCAGCTCCCCACCCTCCATCCTGAGGCACCTCCACTCTTGCCCCAGCTCACTCCTGCTCCGCGCAAGAGCACGAGCACCTCGAGCACGCCGTCGCTGCTTCACTTCTCCCACCTCCCAGGCTTGCGGCGTCTAAGCTGATTGAAGAAGATCCGGCCGCCGCGGTCGCTGGCGAAGAAAATGGCACCCCCCAAATGCCAGCACCGGTTGCCTAAATGGTTGTACCAGCCCTGCCTAGAGTCCTGACCCACTTGGGGTTACGGCAGCCCCCCCAGAGCAGGGCTGGGAACCCCGATGTCCGGCTCCAATTCCATCCTTGCTAATTGCACTTTGCTTCCTAAATTCCCCTGCAGTTTCAGCTAGATTGAAGATTCTTCTTATCCTCTCCTGAACAGATACTGTGAAGCTGTTAGACGGCTGCTCCGTTCCACCTCAGAGGTGGTTGCATTTCAGCGGTGGGCAAAGTGATCCCATGGCCAGTCTGTATAGAGCTCTCAGCTCTTTGGAAGTTGCTGTATAAATGTGAGATCTCAAGGGCTGAGCCTGGCGTTTCTGTGGGCAAAGCGGAGTGTATAGCATTGGCTCTGACTGTAATTTGGTGTGCAAACACCAGGGGGCAGAAATAGCCATCCGACTGGTCTCTCCCACGCGCCCTTGCAGTAACTTTGCACAGATTCGTGCATGCTGTTTTGCACACTTGGGTCTGGTGATCCAGGCCTGCACTAATCACACGGTTATGTGAGGTGAAATATTCTAGTTCTGAGCCATTTGGCTAGCGAGGGTCAAGTAGGGGCCACTGTCATAAACAGATAGCTAAGGGTTAATGTCTCTTTCACCTGGAAAGGAGTAACCTGAAACACCTGACCAGAGGACCAATCAGGAAACAAGACTTTTTCAAATCTGGGTGGAGGGAAGTTTTGGGGTGTGAGTTCTTTGTTCTTTGTCTTGTGTCTGTGCCCTCTCGGCTCTGAGAGTGATTTTTCTATCTCCCGCCTTCTAATCTTCTGTTTCCAAGTTGTAAGTACAAAGATAGTAAGACAATAGGTTTATATTGTTTTCTTTTGTATTGACATGTGTATAGTTGCTGGAGTGTTTTGAATTGTATTCTTTTTGGATAAGGCTGTTGATTCATTTTTTGTAGGCTGCCAGTTTGATGTTTTCTTCCTTTTCTTTCAGCTCCACCTCTTTTTCTCTTTTTTCCAGTTGTCACCTGTGGTCTGCTTCTTTGATTTGTTCTTCGGCCTCCATTTTTGCCTTAGAAGTCATGGTTCCTGTTTTCTTGTGTTGGGGTGCCCTCCGGTGCTTAGTGTCTGAACTGCTGGCTCTGTTGTCTCCTGGGGTCTGCCTAGTAACAGTGACTTTTTTCCTTTCTTCCTCTAGCTAATCTTTTAAATGTAAAGTAAACCAGAAAAACCACTTTATTTGCATGTGTATTGTGCTGGGTACTTGACTGTCAATCGGAGTGCTATTGTCTCACAAAAGACCCTTAATAGTTCCTTAATGGTTCCTTGCTTAATATGCAAGCTACTGCCAGGAGAGAACAGAAAAAAAAATTTCTCTCTGGTTCCTTTTAAAACCAAACCCTCTCTGCTTAAAAGCCCCTAGCAGAGAAAAGGAAAATATAATATTCCTACTGGCTTCTATCTATCCCACATCTGCCACCATGTCATAACATTTTTCCCAGATCTGGACCTTAGCGTCCAAAATATGGGTGTTGGCATGAAAACCTCCAAGCTTAGTTACCAGCTTGGACCTGGTAAAGCTGCCACCAGCCAGGAATTACACAGTGCCTAGCTCACTGTGGTCTCCCCAAAACCTTCCCTGGGGGACCCCCAGACTCAGATGCCTTGAGTCCTACAACAAAGGGAAATAACTCCCTCCCCTTGTTCCCTTGTTACTTCCTCCCAGGCTCCCCTCCCTGGACGACCCTAGGAGATTCCCTGCTTCCAGTCCTGGAAACACAAGTACCGAGAGAGCTAATCTCTCTCCCCGCCCCCCCCCCCCCTCACCCAGAGGGTATGCAAAGTCAGGCTTAGTAAATCTAACACAAAGAGATTTTCCCCCTGACTTCTTCCTCCCACCAATTTCCTGGTGAGCTGCAGACTCAATTCCCCAGAGTCCCCACTAAAGAAAAACTCCAACAGGTCTTAAAAAGAAAGCTTTATAGAAAGAAAGAAAAGGACATAAAAATGGTCTCTCTGTATTAAGGTGACAAATACAGGGTCAATTGCTTAAAGGAAAAAAATGAATCAACAGCCTTATCCAAAAAGAATACAATTCAAAACACTCCAGCAACTACACACGTCAATACAAAAGAAAACAATATAAACCTATTGTCTTACTATCTTTGTACTTACAACTTGGAAACAGAAGATTAGAAGGCAGGAGATAGAAAAATCACTCTCAGAGCCAAGAGGGCACAGACACAAGACAAAGAACAAAGAACTCACACCCCAAAAGTTCCCTCCACCCAGATTTGAAAAAGTCTTGTTTCCTGATTGGTCCTCTGGTCAAGTGTTTCAGGTTACTCCTTTCCAGGTGAAAGAGACATTAACCCTTAGCTATCTGTTTATGACAGCCACCTGCTGTGTATCAGGCTCTGCTGGCCCTGTGCCTTGTCTCATCTGCTCCCCTGCTCAGACACTGTCCATCTGCTGCTGCCGGACTCAGCAATGTGTTGGCATCTGTGTCCGTTCCCAGTGGGTTTGCCAGGCTAACTCCCTCTTTGTTTGCTTCCCCACAGGCAGCACGTGGGAAACACTCGCCCGTCACATTGGGGTCACCAGGTAAGGGGCAGATCTCTGCGTCGTGGCGCTTGGGCGGTGATGGATTTCTCAGACGCAGCCCCAGACACGCTCCTCTGGGGCAGGCCCCACATAGGGAGCCGAGCCACTGCTGTGATTGGGCGTTGGCTGGGTGGTCACTGGGGCCATCGAGTGTCATACTGCAGCCCACGAACTGATGGCTGGGGGGAGGGTCGGAAGGCAGGCCCGCATGATTGGGCCTTACGCCTTCCTCGGAAGCACCTGTGTGCTCCAGCGTGCCGCTGCAGTGACTCTTGGCATTTGCTGCAGCGCTGGCAGAGGGCGCAGGCAGAGCTGGCATAGGCTCCGGTTAGAGCTGTCTCCGCGTCCCAGCTTACAGCCCAGCCTGGCGGAGGGACTCGCTCGCCTAAGGCAGAGCCAGAGGGAGCTGTGGAGTGGCCAGCAGGAGCACAGGGCAGGGCATGTTGCTCCCTGATGTTCTGTTCCCACGTCTGTGGCTGAACCATGTGGGTCCCCCCAACCACTCCCACTGGCCTCTGCCCATGGATCTCTCACAGCCTGAGGGGCTGACCTGTCGATGGGTGAGTGTTTAACTCTCCCTCCCCCCATTTGTTCCCTTGCAGGCTGGACCTAAACGACATCCCCAACTCTGTGCGCCTGGTGGCTCCCGACCTGGGGATCCTGCTGGTCTCTGCAGTCTGCCTGGGCCTGGGCCGCCGCCTTGTGCCCAAGGACAGCCCTGCAGCACGTGTCCGGAGACTGCAGTCGCTTGAGCCCCTCGAACAGGTGAGATGCTGCAGCTGGCATCGGGTTCTCCACAAGCTGAGATGGCTGGTCTCCAAAAAGACGGGCGCCAGGCCCGGGCAGGGACAGCCAGTGCCCAGCGGCAGGAGGAAGCTGGTGAACCACCCCAGCCATGGGTTAGAGCCATCAGGCTTTTCCGCCCTGGGTTTCTGCCAGCCCCTCCCATGGGCAGGGTACTTCCTCAGGGCCTTGTCCAGACTGGCTTTCAGATTTCAGGTGATGGGGTTTCTTCCAAACCAGACACACACAGATAACCCCATCACCTGAAACAACACACACAGATGTGGAGAAGACTGAGAGGGGACAGGCTCATAGACTCATAGACTCTAGGACTGGAAGGGACCTCGAGAGGTCATCGAGTCCAGTCCCCTGCCCTCATGGCAGGACCAAATACTGTCTAGACCATCCCTAATAGACATTTATCTAACCTACTCTTAAATATCTCCAGAGATGGAGATTCCACAACTTCCCTAGGCAATCTATTCCAGTGTTTAACTACCCTGACAGTTAGGAACTTTTTCCTAATGTCCAACCTAAATCTCCCTTGCTGCAGTTTAAGCCCATTGCTTCTTGTTCTATCATTGGAGGCTAAGGTGAACAAGTTTTCTCCCTCCTCCTGATGACACCCTTTTAGATACCTGAAAACTGCTGTCATGTCCCCTCTCAGTCTTCTCTTTTCCAAACTAAACAAACCCAATTCCTTCAGCCTTCCTTCATAGGTCATGTTCTCAAGACCTTTAATCATTCTTGTTGCTCTTCTCTGGACCCTCTCCAATTTCTCCACATCTTTCTTGAAATGCGGTGCCCAGAACTGGACACAATACTCCAGTTGAGGCCTAACCAGCGCAGAGTAAAGCGGAAGAATGACTTCTCGTGTCTTGTTTACAACACACCTGTTAATGCATCCCAGAATCATGTTTGCTTTTTTTGCAACAGTATCACACTGTTCACTCATATTAAGCTTGTGGTCCACTATGACCCCTAGATCTCTTTCTGCCATACTCCTTCCTAGACAGTCTCTTCCCATTCTGTATGTGTGAAACTGATTGTTCCTTCCTAAGTGGAGCACTTTGCATTTATCTTTATTGAACTTCATCCTGTTTACCTCAGACCATTTCTCCAATTTGTCCAGATCATTTTGAATTTTGACCCTGTCCTCCAGAGCAGTTGCAATCCCTCCCAGTTTGGTATCGTCCGCAAACTTAATAAGCGTACTTTCTATGCCAACATCTAAATCGTTGATGAAGATATTGAACAGAACCGGTCCCAAAACAGACCCCTGCGGAACCCCACTTGTTATACCTTTCCAGCAGGATTGGGAGCCATTAACAACTACTCTCTGAGTACGGTTATCCAGCCAGTTATGCACCCACCTTATAGTAGCCCCATCTAACTTGTACTTTCCTAGCTTATCTATAAGAATATCATGCGAAACTGTATCAAATGCCTTACTAAAGTCTAGGTATATCACATCCACCGCTCCTCCCTTATCCACAAGGCTCGTTATCTTATCAAAGAACGCTATCAGATTAGTTTGACACGATTTGTTCTTTACAAATCCATGCTGGCTATTCCCTATCACTTACCACCTTCCAAGTGTTTGCAGATGATTTCTTTGATTACCTGCTCCATTATCTTCCCTGGCACAGAAGTTAAACTAACTGGTCTGTAGTTTCCTGGGTTGTTTTTATTTCCCTTTTTATAGATGGGCACTATATTTGCCCCCTTCCAGTCTTCTGGAATCTCCCCCGTCTCCCATGATTTCCCAAAGATAATAGCTAGAGGCTCAGATACCTCTTCCATTAACTCCTTGAGTATTCTAGGATGCATTTCATCAGGCCCTGGTGACTTGCAGGCATCTAACTTTTCTAAGTGATTTTTTACTTGCTCTTTCCTTATTTTCTCTTCTAAACCTACCCTCTTCCTGTAAGCATTCACTATACTAGACATTCCTTCAGACTTCTCAGTGAAGACCGAAACAAAGAAGTCATTAAGCATCTCTGCCATTTCCAAGTCTCCCGTTACTGTTACCCCCTCCTCACTGAGCAGTGGGCCTACCCTGTCCTTAGTCTTCCTCTTGCTTCTAATGTATTGATAAAAAGTCTTCTTGTTTCCCTTTATTCCCATAGCTAGTTTGAGTTCATTTTGTGCCTTTGCTTTTCTAATCTTGCCTCTGCATTCCTGTGTTATTTGCCTATATTCATCCTTCGTGATCTGACCTAGTTTCCATTTTTTATATGATGCCTTTTTATTTTGTAGGTCACGCAAGATCTCAAGGGTAAGCCAAGGTGGTCTTTTGCCACATTTTCTATCTTTCCTAACCATCGGAATAACTTGCTTTTGGGCCCTTAATAGCGTCCCTTTGAAAAACTGCCAACTTTCCTCAGTTGTTTTTCCCCTCAGTCTTAATTCCCATGGGACCTTGCCTATCAGCTCTCTGAGCTTACCAAAATCCGCCTTCCTGAAATCCATTGTCTCTATTCTGCTGTACTCCCTTCTACCTTTCCTTAGAATTGCAAATTCTATGATTTCATGATCACTTTCACCCAAGCTTCCTTCTACTTTCCAATTCTCAACAAGTTCCTCCCTATTGGTTAAAATCAAGTCTAGAACAGCTTCCCCCCTAGTAGCTTTTTCAACTTTCTGAAATAAAAAGTTCTCTGCAATGCAGTCCAGGAACTTATTGGATAGTCTGTGCCCCGCGGTGTTATTTTCCCAACATATATCTGGATAGTTGAAGTCCCCCATCACCACCAAATCTTGGGCTTCCGCCTGATTAGGTGGCCTGTAGTAGACTCCCAGCACGACATCACCTGTGTTTTTTACCCCTTTTAGCCTAACCCAGAGACTCTCCACCCTTCCGTCTCCTATGTCCATCTCCACCTCAGTCCAAGTGTGTACATTTTTAATATATAAGGCAACACCTCCTCCCTTTTTCCCCTGTCTATCCTTCCTGAGCAAACTATACCCATCCACACCAACATTCCAGTCGTGTGTATTATCCCACCAAGTTTCAGTAATGCCAATAATGTCATAGTTGTATTTATTTATTAGCACTTCCAGTTCTTCCTGCTTATTACCCATACTTCTTGCATTTGTATAAAGGCATCTAAGATACTGGTTTGATCTTGCCTCCCAGCTTTGCCCTGACCCTCCTTCCTCTCTGCCATTATAGCCCGTGCTCCCTCCTGTTTCCAACCCATCGCCCAGGTCTTGTTCCCCACTTACCTGTGGGCTTTGCTCACCTGTCCCCGTCGAACCTAGTTTAAAGCCCTCCTTACTAGGTTAGCCAGTCTGTGTGCAAATAAGGCCTTTCCCCTCTTCGAAAGGTGAACGCCATCTGTTCCTAGCAGTCCTTCCTCAAACGGCATCCCGTGGTCGAGGAAGCCAAAGCCCTCCTGGCGACGCCATCTTCGCAGCCAGGCATTCACCTCCACGATGCATCTGTTTCTGCCCGGACCCCTACCTTCAACAGGAAGAATCGAAGAGAATACCACCTGCGCTCCAAACTCCTTAACCCGTACTCCCAGAGCCCTGTAGTCACTCTTGATCTGCTCAGTGTCACACCTCGCAGTATCATTTGTGCCCACATGGATGAGTAGCATGGGATAGTAGTCAGAAGGCCGGATAATCCTCGACAAAGCCTCTGTAACATCTCCGATACGGGCCCCTGGCAGGCAGCATACCTCCCGGGATGAACGGTCAGGGCGACAGATGGGTGTCTCCGTCCCCCTCAGCAGAGAGTCTCCAACCACCACTACCCTACGTTTCTTATCAGTGGTGGCAGCAGACCTCCCAGCCTTAGGGGTACGAGGCTTCACCCCCTTAACTGTTGGGGGTGATTTCTTCTCTCCTGTATCAAGAAGAGCATAATGGTTATCTTTTACCACAACAGGAGGGTTCACAGCAGCGGTGGAGCACTGCCTGCTGCTAGAAGTAACCAGCTGGCTGTGTCCACCCTGAGCCTCCTCCTCCACTGGTGTGTCAGATACACCCTGAGGCATCTCCTTCACTGGAGTGTCGGTAGTCCTGTCAACTGGGACAGCACCGTCAGCTGTCTCCACATGGATACTGTCCAGGAATTGCTCATGGACATAGATGTTCCTCAGCCTGGCCACCTCCTCCTGTAGCTCTCCCACCTGCTGCCTGAGAGATTCCACCAGTAGGCACCTTTCACATTGGATGCCACCCCCAGCCTGGATATCAGTAAGTGGAAATTGCAAGTTACAGTCTTTGCAAGCCCACACCAGAATCTGGGTAAAAGCATCCATGCTTTGGTGCTCTGTCTGGCTACAGGCGCAGGTGGAGGAGACAGAAGCAGTGCTGGCACAGGTGTTGCGGGTCCTCCTCACCATTGTAAGCCTCCCTCTGTCAAACTCTCAAATTCCCGTCTACAGCTCCCTGTCAGCTCTGCTCTGCTGTAAACAGAAAGGTTTTGGATGTGGCTTGGTTTATAGGTTTAGGGGACCAATGGGTCACAGATGAGACCGACAAGGGACCCCCCCTCCCTTCCTACCCCCTTGCAAAACTCCCTGTTAGCAGCTCCGGTTCGCTAAGCTCCCTGGTCGCTTGTGTGCAGCTTTATAAAGCCCTGGCCTGAGTGAATGCCCCGCCCACTGGTTAAGGCTCAGCCAATTACCAGAGGCTTCTAGCTTTCAAACCTTCCTAGTAGCTCCACCTCCAACTGCCAGCTACAGCACATGGTCCTTCAAACAAACCAACCAAACAGACTGACAAACACAAGCTCAGCACACAGCAAGTAACCCCCAAACACAAACACTGCAGACAGTCACTTACCCCACAGATGCTGTATGTGCTCCTCCTTCACCTGGAGAACTCCCTTGCAAAACTCCCTGTTAGCAGCTCCTGTTCGCTAAGCTCCCTGGTCGCTTGTGCGCAGCTTTATATGATATGACACGATAGCAGTTTTCAGGTATCTAAAAGGGTGTCGTCAGGAGGAGGGAAAAAACTTGTTCACCTTAGCCTCCAATGATAGAACAAGAAGCAATGGGCTTAAACTGCAGCAAGGGAGATTTAGGTTGGACATTAGGAAAAAGTTCCTAACTGTCAGGGTAGTTAAACACTGGAATAGATTGCCTAGGGAAGTTGTGGAATCTCCATCTCTGGAGATATTTAAGAGTAGGTTAGATAAATGTCTTTTAGGGATGGTCTAGACAGTATTTGGTCCTGCCATGAGGGCAGGGGACTGGACTCGATGACCTCTCAAGGTCCCTTCCAGTCCTAGAGTCTGTGGAAACCCCCCTGGCTTCGGGGAGCCGTCCTGTGCAGGGCATGGACTCGGGAATGACACCCCCCACCCCTATTAGAGTCTGGACTTCAACAGAACCATTCAACGGTCACTGGGATCTCCTGAGCTCCAGCCATGGCCTTGACTTGTGTCTGCTGCGTCGATCTGTGCGGAGGGGGGTGGGCTCCCTGCACGGCCCGGCCAGACCTGCCCCAGGATAATGCGCATTGGGTCCCCAGCTGGTGTGTGTTTCCTTTCCTTGCCAGCCACAGCCCTGCACTCTCCAGAGCCCCAGCCATGCTAACAGGCTGGAGTCACTTGGATACGGGATTGTCCTTCCTGTGCAGAGCAGTTCTGCCCTGTTAAACAGAGGCACCGGCCACCTCCAGCGGTGGCTGCCTGGCACTAGGGCTTGGCTACATTTGAAACGCTGAAATGGCACAGCTGCAGCTGCGGGGGCCTCCCTCCCCGAGAGGCGGTAGCCAGGTGGATGGAAGATTTCTTCCATCGACCTAGCGCGGTCTACGCCAGGGGTTAGGTCGGCTTGACGACGCTGCTGTGGGGGGTGGATTTTTCACACCCCCCAGCGATGGGGCAACTTCCCTGTTTAGTGTCGGGGAAAGTGACCCTTGTGCATACGTGAGGCTTGCTTCTGCCGTGGCTGCGTACATGAGCTCAGTGGGCCTGGCATGTGCACCGTAGAGCCCGGAGAGCCCTTGGGATGGAATGTGTTGGAGAGCTGGAAAATTATCTATTTATTGTACCGTCCTGGCCCTTTAAAATCCCTCTCGTACGGGGTGAATCCCATTGACGGACACTGAGCCCCTGGGAAAGTGCCCCGAGGAGGAGTTCAAAGGGCTAGGTCTGTCTCCAGCCTCTCTGCAGCCAGCCCACCGCTCGGCACAGGAGCTGGCCGAGCTGAGCTGCCTCCTGGGCGTTATTCAGTTTTGCAGATTGCTGCCTCTGGAGCCAGTTGGGAGCCTGGGAAGCTTGGCCTGGCCAAGGACTCCCCAGAGACCACTTGTGGAACAGATGTGCTAATGGGATTAGCCAGGACCAGCGAACCTGTGCCCCTGGGGACGCAGTCTGGCAGCGCTGCCTCCTGGGGGAATCATTCACTCCCTCGCAGCTAATTATGGTGCAGATCCTTCAGCCTCTGGGCCTATCTCTGCCCCAGCCCCTAGACCTGTCAGCGAGAGATTAGCCTGTTCCCGCCTGCGCCAGATACTCGCTGCGCGGCCGGGCTTGCAAACCCTCTCCGAATGAAGGGCTCTTCAGCTCTGGGGCCTGGGTGGGACCCATCCCTGGGACGGGGCAAGGTGCAGTCTCCTAACGGGGGACACGTCATGTACTCAGCCCAGGCTGCCCTGGATCTCCGCTGCGGACTGACCCATTGACCCCTTCCCCTCGGTGTCCCCCCAGTGGCTTGGGCAGGGTCACTAACAGCTGGTGCTGTTGGATGCCATGGTCTGGCTGTGTGCTAATAAAAGGCCTAGCGAAGAACACGGCCAGCCTGCTGGGTCGCCAGGAGGCAGGCAGGCAGCCCAGTCCAGTGAATGGGGTCTGGGGCTGTGGGGCCAGAGAGCAGGATTCTATTTCTAGCTCCACTGCTGCCTCTGTCATCTGACCTAGGGCAAGTTGTGGGCCGTTCCTGTGCCTCAGTTTCCCTCTCTAGAAGAGGAGGCTCAGTCACCCCTTGTTCCCAGTGGATTTGGGAGGGAATCGCCCCACCCCTCCCGCCCCGGGACACATTTCTGGGAATGGGAAATGAGCTGGGGTTAAAGCAGAGAACTAGAAACTGAGGAGCTCTTCCATTCCCAGCTCTGGCATTGCTGTACTGCTGCCTTGAGCCAGGCCCTACCTGCCCTGTGCCTCAGTTTCCTCATTGGTTTGTAAAGTGCCTCAGGCAGACGGATGGCTCTAAAAGGGCAGAGGGTTCTGATTCCCTTGGCCTGACTGAGTGGGGTCAGCTGGGCCCTTCCCCCACAACTGACACCCTGCGACGGCAGGGGGAGGAAGCCCCTAGACATGGCTGGGGCTCGATTCCTCCCATCACCTGCACTCCCAGCTCAGTGCCGCTGTCTTTTGTCCTGCCTGCAAATCGCCCAAGGGCCCATCTCTGCATTGGAACGGGCAGGCTCCTCTCGGTCGATTCACTGGCAGACTTTTGTGGCAAACCACATCAAGAGCCCAAGGGAGGGGCCAGCCCCACTTGACTTGCCCTTCTCGGGCACCACAAAGACTTTCCTGAAGGAGGAGACCAGCACCCCAGGCTGATCCTGGCAGAGCCGTCCACAAGCTGCTCCACGCCTGACTCATCCAAGCCCCCTCAGCATGGCCCTAGGTAGAAGGGGCCACAAGGCAGGTGGGGGAGAACTCCACAGAGAGTGTGGGGCACAAGGCCAGGCCCCCCACCCATCCTGGTACTCCCTGACCTGTGTCCCGGGAGCCTGGCTCATGGATCGATAACAGCCGGCTGCTTCTGCCACGGACGCAGGATGCCCTGGTGTGATGGCAGAGAATCTGGCCCCTTGTGGGGGCGAATGAAAGGATGAGGCCAGTCGGTCCCATCCCAGACAGGTGCTTCCCTGCAGTCGCCCTGGCTGGAGCCTTTGTTGGCCTGTCAGGCAGCTCCCATGTAACAGCAGGGCCCACTGCCACCAGCTGCAGGAGTGAGTCCCTGTCAAGCCTGGGAGGCCGCTGGGGAGAGATCATGCGACGTGAGGGGTCGTAGCCTCCTGCAGTGCTGATGTGATCCAACCCATCTTGCTCTTAGAGAGGAAGGCCAGCCCTCCCTGCCCGGTCCTGCCGCCAGCCCTCAATCCCTGAGTTAGCACCCAGCCAGGAGCTGCACGGCCAGGCCGTCGCCAGCTCCAGATTCCCGGCATCTCGGAAACCTTGCCGATGGAGCCAGCCCAGCACGCCTGGCGCAGTGCTGCGTTCACACGGCCCAAACTGCCCACGTCCACCCCCAGGCAGATCCAAGCACCTGCACGACTGCAATGTCGATAATCCGCCAGCCTTGAGCGAAATGCCATCTCCTCAGTGAGGAGAGCCAGCCAAGCGGCTTCCTCCAGTGCTCACCCCACACTTCCTCTGCTCCACAGAGGAGCTTTCAGGGAGTCGATCCAGATAACCGGAGTCTCAGCGCTGCCAGTGCAGACTGGGTTCGGTTCTACTCCAAAACCACACGGACGCCTTGGCCTCCTGCTTCTGCATGTCCTCCCAAGATCCAGACCCTGCAGAGTTCTGTCCAGCCTGTCAGCTGATACACAGCCCGAGATGTGGCTGCTGCAGCTATGAACACAGATACGTAGCCCTCTGGTAGCACAGCTTGCGGAAGATCTCCAAGCACTTCACAGATCTTTGCACAGCCCCAGTGAGAGAGAGACCCCTTCTCCCACTGGTGAAATGCAGCCGCTTCCGAGCTGGAACGGAGACGTCGTGCAGCAGCTTAGGACAGGACGTGCAGGGAGTGCTGTGTCCAGCTGAGCACGTGTGGGGCTTTCCGGGCAGCAGAGTGGAATTACCACAACACGAGTCTGACCAGCATGCGGGGCTAGAGCCCTCGGTTTCTGCTTCAGGAGGGCAGGGCTCTCTGACGGCCATAACACCTTGGTGTCTTCACTCCAGTGCAAGTTGCCAGCTCCCACCCCAGGGGCTTTGGAAGGATGTGGACGCATGAAGCTTTTTATCCCGTCGAGGGATCTAAGCATGGAGCCGGGGTGAGGGTCTAGGCATGGAGCAGGCAGGACGTCCATGGCAGGGGCTCCAGGGCTTCTCTACTCCTCACTGATTTGGGAACGGTATGGACGTTGGACTCTTTGGAGGCCAAACCCCAAACATCTGACCCACCAGACTCCCCATTGGAACCGCCCCATCCTCGAACTCAGGGCTGTTTGTTGGGAAAATCACCAAGAAAATGTCACACGAGTGAGATCACCAGGCCTGGCCTTGCTGGCAGTGGGACACCTCTGGTGCCCCGAGACGAGGGAAGAATGCCCTGCTCCAGTGCAGCTTGGAGTCCAGCATGGTTGTGTGCTTCCACCTTTGCAGCCAGAAGAGAACTAGTCCTGCCCAGGACCCCACACGCTGGGCCAGGGGTAGGGAGCTGCATCACCAGCTGGTGGATTGGCAGAGCTGCCCAGAAGGTTTGGAAGCCGGGTGTGTGGGGCTGGTGCTACCTGGCGCGGGGGGAGACACAGGCAGCATTCCTGCCATACCCACCTGGAGGGAGCTCCTGCTCATCTGCCCCTGCCCCCGCCCCCGCCCCCTGTGCCTGGCACCTTGCAAACCCCAAGGTGAGTCACCCAGCGGAGGAGGGACGTGTTTGCTCCTCAGTTACCATGGGGACCCTAGCAAACAGCCCGAGTAACAGAGCCGATATTATGTGGGGCTCACCAGAGGCCAGGCTGCAGCTGGGGCCAGATGGGCTGATGGCTGAGTGTCGCTGCTTGCTGCTCCTGGAAGGCTGCTTGGAGTCTCCTGTGGCCTCCCCGTCTGGCCACTGCTGCAGCCCCTTGGCGTGGTCACTGGATCAGTGTCCCTGGAGAGCTGCCCTCGGGGCTGGGCACAGCTGGGTCTGCCCCAGCTGTCCTCCTGGGAAGTGCTCAGCTGGTCCCTGGGAGGCTGCCAAAGGTGATCATGCAGGTGTCCACATCAGGGGAAGCCAAAGCAGTTTGCTCTGTCCCCCACCTGCCTTTCCCCTGGTTCTCAGGGGCTTGCTTGGGGCACAAAGGCATCAGGGAACGGGGTGTGGTGGGGGTCGGGATGTAGACCGAGGACCAGACTTTTGTCCAGTTGAGCCGCAGCTGACCTGCCTGGGCAGTTGCCGTACCTGCAACCCCAGGGCTGACTGGCTGCGTTTGCACACCCAGTCACCTGATCAGCGAGCACGCGTGTAAATGAGGTGTGCAAGCCTGGGCCTGTGGGGCCAGGACCGTGACTTCCCCCTTGTTAGATGCCTACCGGTGTGGTGCTCTGCTCTCTTCAATGTTGGTATCACTCGGCTGCGTGCGTGTGTTCCCTCTGTGTGCTGTCCCAGCTTTGCGCAGGTATCTGACACAATAGATCTCAAGAAAACCCCCAGTGACCACAGAGTCCAGTAAGGTACGAAGGCACATCGGCCAGGTTTATTGTCAAACAAAGCACAATGATAGTTCCCCCTAGATTTTTACTCTAGTGCAGGGCATACTCCGAATATGTGCCCCCGGTCAATGGACTCAGCTCAGTCAGTGGCAGGACTTTCCACTGCCTCCTCACTGGACAAAGACACCGCCCCAGGGATGCATTCTTATACACAAGTACAAACAAGTTACACATCACTCCTGACGTATTGAGGTGCAACCCCTCTACGCAGCAAGGTGCAACCCCTCTACGCAGTAAGGTGCCACCTCTCACCTTGTACATGTTGTTGGAACAAAACAACTCTATCCATCATATTACCCTTTTGGCCCTGTCATTGGGATGGCTCAGCCTGTTCCTTGTTATCTGTGTGGAATGTGCAAGTATGTGAATGTTCTGATCTCTAGTGTTCAGTACCTTTTAGGTACGGATCTTCTTGCAGCACCAGCCCTTTCCTTGCCAGCTTCTGTGAGCAGGGCCTGCCTCTGGCTCGCAGCTTCACTTTGCTTTATGTTAGCAAAGTCTTGACCATTACTTTAGTTCAGGCTTCAGGCCTCATACTAGGCCTCTGATACCAAAGTTTACATCTTAGGGCCTCCTCTTACTACACCCCGTGAAACGGGCCTGGCCCCTCTGTGCTGTGAGCCGGGGAGCCCTCTTGGCCTAACGGCCTCAGCTGCGGGTTCGTGGTTGGGTGAGGGAGCTGAGGCAGCCCAAGCTCTGGGGCTCACAGCCGGGGGTGTCTGGGGGTAGGGGGCTGGTACATGCAGCCTTCTCCCTGCTGTGCTGTCCTGCAGCGCTCTCCACTCCCAGCCAGGGATACACTGCTCAGCACAGAAAGCCCCTCCTGTCCCATCCCTTCAGACCCTCGCTGAATTGTGACCAGTAGAACGAATCCTCCCCACTGAACAAACCAGCCAGGCAGGTCCCTCCCCGACCAGCGCAGCCAGAGGTGCCTGGGAGGGCAGGACGCTGGCACACCAGCTGATGAGGCCAGGAGGTCTCCGCTGTGTTTGAGGAGCTGGGGTTCTAGAAGCCTGAAGGGGGAGCCTAGGAATTGCAGCTGTGGAACTGAGCATTGTTCCATATAGCTCCAGGAAGGCCCAGTGCTGGGTGCTTCAGAGGAAGGTAGGAAAAGCCCACAATGCACCTGGCTAAGTCTGCACCTTGGGAGGGGATGCATTACTGCCTCAGCTGGGGATCAGCTTGTGGCCTGAAGCCTGAGGATCAGTTGCCTGAGTAACTATATCCTAGCAACTAGTACTTCTGATGCTGCAGTCCACAGACATCTGGAACTCTTGTTGTTCACCTCACCAATACCCTGCGGCAGTGAGTTCCACGGGTGAATTGTATGTGGCATAGAGAATTCTCTTCTCTTCTGCGTAACGCTGGTGCAAGGAGCTGGACCGGCAGCTCCAGAGCCTGCAGGCTGGAACTGGCAGTGCAGGTAGTTGCACTGCATTTCCCCTGCCCTGGAAGAGCTACCCCCCAGTGGAGAGAACAGTCTCCGGGGCCCTGCTTCTCCACTGAGCCCAACAGCAAAGTGGCACCCAGTATGGTGTTTGTTTTGTGACGGGGACACAGGACTGAGGCAATC
The DNA here is from genome assembly GCF_007399415.2 of Gopherus evgoodei. Lineage (NCBI taxonomy): Eukaryota > Metazoa > Chordata > Testudines > Testudinidae > Gopherus > Gopherus evgoodei. The sequence continues at coordinate 39,609,111 of NC_044333.1, read as the reverse complement.
AGGGCAGCAAGTGGCCATGGGATGGGAAAGGCCTCTGGTGATTACCAGTCAGCGACCATCTCCCAGTCCCCCTCTTCTCCAGCTGACTTGCCCTGGTTCCTCAGAGATAGGGGCCTCGGGTTGGGAGAGCTCATTCTGCCAAGATGGACAGTGTTTTCCTCATTAGCGGTGCCTGCAGTTCCAGGAGCTGTCTGGGCAGTCCCAGGAATTGTCTGAATTGGTGCCTGTGCTGCATTTGGGATTGGCACGCCCCTGTCCCTGTGAACATTCCTCGAGATTCACATTCCTTAACTTAGCGTGCTCGGCTAAGCGGCCCCAGTCGCGGTCCTGGGAAGCAGGGGCTCCTGCCTCTTCTGGATCCCCAGATCCCCCCATGTTCTGTCCCTCCAGGACCTCAGCTGGTACCTGGGCTCACCTGGCTGGGGGGCAGGCAAGGGCAGTGAGGGCCACGCTGGCGGGAGGCTGAGCAGGAAGGAAATTTCCCTCTGCAGTTTGGAGATGCTTGTCTGGCTGCACTGGGGGTTCGGCTTGTTTGGGGACCTTCGTGGTAGTGGGAGCTGCTGGGTGCCGTGTTCAGTGATGTTCCCCTGCTGCCACAACAAGCTGTTGGGGGCTGGAGTGTGTGTGTAGGGGGGGGGGGGACAGAAAGCAGAGGCGGAACTGGAGGCAGAGCCGTGGGGAACGTGGGCTTTGGCCAGCCTCAGGCCCACCGCACCTGGGCTAGCATCGGGGGCATGGGCCCTGGCCCTCTGGGAACGTTGACTCTTCAGCTCCTCCCAGCCCAATGCCCTGCCCTGCCCGCCTCAGAGCTCTGTGGCGCCAGCATCAGACACGGCACCACCCCCATCATGATAGGAGTGTGTGTCGGGGTGTTCTCACGCACCTGCTGGCCAGAGTGGGGCTGATTGCTGCACCCAGGGGTGGTTCGGGGGGCTGGCTCATCCCACAGAGCTCTGCCTTGGGTCTAGTCCAGCTCTTTCATGGCTGCAGGCTGCCAGTCCTACCCAACTGGCTTTGGGACGGGTCTAGACGGGCTAGGCAGAGACCCAGCAAACTCGTTCCAGCTCAGAGCTCCCCTGTCTCTGCTTGGTGCCTGGGCTGAATAGACTCATTGGCCGAGAGCTGACCTTGCATCCCATGATGGGGACCCAGTCACCAGCACCCTGTGTGGCCCGGCCTATGGTGGGGGCGAGTGGATTATTGTGTCTAGTGCTGGCTGGGTGGGAGCAGGGCCTAGTGGTTAAAGCAGAGAATCCAGGTTTGGGTTCTGGCTGTGTCCTGACTCGCTGTGCGGTGCCATATCTCTGAGATGGGGGCAGTGCCCCTGGTACCCTCCTTCCAGGTGTGGCACGAGGCTTCATGCCGGAAGCATTGTAAAGCAGCGTGAGATTCCTCAGCTGCTACGACCCGGCCGCTTTCCCCAGTACTCAGACAGCTCTGGCATGGGCCTGTCCAAAGCCAGCTGCTCGGGGATAGGCCGTTCTTCTTGCTTCTGGCTAAGCTTCCAGTGGAGAAACTAGGGGGCTTCTCCCCATCCTCTGTGCCCCTGGCCAACAGGAGACAGAGCCCAGTCTGACTCAGGGCCGGCCAGGCCTTTTGTTTCCCATCGGCACTGGCCTGTGAGAACATCTCCCAGTGAGGTGGCTGGCACAGCTGCGCCGGCCCCTGGGTTGCATCAGCTGCTGCTGCCAGGAAACGCCATCTCTTGGGTGCTCTGCAGAGAACTCGGGTCAGACCAGAGCGAGCCAGGGGCTGCAGACACTGAAAGCTGCTGAGCCTGGGGAGTTAAGTCTCAGCTGCCCCAGCCCCCTATGGGGAGGCAGGTGGGAAGCGTCCACGTCCCACGGGAAGCTGGGGCTTCTGGTCTCTTTGTTCACTACACTAGCTGTTTGTCCCAGCTTGGCCTCGTGGATGGGGCTGCCTGGGCCAGCCAAGGGATGCCTGGCAGAGCTGGCCCTGCAGAGCTGATGGAGGCTGGCAGCTGTGGGAGGAAGATGGCGGGGGGGGAGGGTACTCTGGCCAGAGCTCTTGGCAAGCTGACCTGGGCTGAGGCCAGGCACAGGGCACTTAGCTGGGCGCTGGAGACTGCAGGAGACATGGGGACCATTCCCTGCCCACCTTCTGGCAGCAGCACTTTAGAGGGCCCAGGCTCAGACAGCAAAGGAGGGGACTCACCCAAGGTGACCCCAGAACATGGTTCCTTTGTGCCTTTGATTGGGCTGTGTGTGGTTGCAGCCCGCAGTACCCCCGCCTGCTCTCTGGGCAGGGTGCCCCAAGGGCCCTCGCTTTCTACCACTGCTGTGAATTTTAGCTCCATGTGTCCCGGGGCCTGTTTTGTGACTGGCGCTTGTGAGCGATCAACCCTGGGCCTGGCAGCCTGGCGGCCGAGACGCCCTGGTGCTGATGGACGGTGTCAGAGCAGAGCCAAGCTCTGCCTTGGCATAGCTCTGCTGGCAGAAATGGAAATACCTGGCGAGAGCCTCACCCCCATAATTCAGTGGGGTTCCACCTCCAAATCCCACTCCTGCAAAGGCCTGGCTGCCCTGAGTGCACAGCAGGGACCCTATCGACACATCCCGCTGTGCAGGAGGGAGCTGCCCAGTTCTCCGCAGCTGCCCATGCCCTCCATTAGGATTGCAGTGCTCCCCGGCCAAGGGCCCGGGCCCCCTCTCACTGCAGATCCCCCAGAGCGGGGGCCAGCGGTGAGTGCAGAGGTGAGGGGCTGGGAGGGCTGCAGGAGAGGGTTCCAGCCAGCCCTTGTGCTGTTTAGTTGCGGTGTGTTTGTGTGCATGAAGTAATCTGAACTGGATCTGAACCTGGCACCCAGGCCTGGATGGTGCCAGGCACCAGCTGGAGCCCAGTCAGCTGCAAATACCTTTGCTGGGAGAACGGATCCGCGTGGAAGGCGGCCTGGACAATTGCTTGGTGCTGGGAACCCAGGCTGCAGCGCCAAGAAAAACAGGCTCTTTGTAATGTGCTTTCCAAGCAGCTAATGAGACAAACAAGGCCAGGTGCAGGGCTGCAGTGCGGAGCACGGAGGCAGCTGGCTCCCACCCCAGCAGGGCTGGTGCCATTGTTTCAGAGCTGCCCAGAGCAGGGATGGCTGGAGGACGTGAGCATGTGAGTTAGCAACAACCAAATCTCTGGTGCAGTGCGCTGGTCTCCAGCTACCCCCATGGGACGGGGCAGATCCCCAGCCGGCCTCACCCTCCCACCCCTGTGTACCGTGACTCAATCCAGAAATACTCCCAGGTTGGGACTCTCTGACCTGGAGGCTCAGGTTATGGCTCGGGGGACGCTCTGCTGAACATGGGGTGATGAGGCACCTTCCCCCCACACCCCAGCCCCACTCCATTCTGGATCGGTCTAGCTTGAACAGTCTGGGTCTGAATCTGTTGGCAACGGGCTGAACCAGACCCACCAACCTTGGAAAAGCCTGGATCTGGACATTGCGGCCCGGGCTCCTCGTCTGATAGGCAGTGTCGCTCAGTGGGCAGGGCACAGGGCTGGGAGCCGGGACTCCTGGGTCCTCGTCTCAGCTCTGCCACTGTTTCACTACCACCATGGGGGAGTTGCTTCCCGGTGCTGGGCCTCAGTTTCCCCTGCGGTGGGGTGAGGGTGCTGTGTGAAGCTGCTGCGATGGATGGCTGGAAAGTGTCCTGTGAGAGCAGCAGAGCCCAGGGAAGGATGGGATCCTAGATCCCCTTCCCAAAGGCCTGGAGAAGCCCCTGCCCCTAAACCTCTAGCATTCTCTTGGGCGCTTACTGTCAGAGGCAGGAGACCAGGCTGGCTGGGCCATGCCCTGCTCCAGCATGGCAGCTCTGTACCTAGAGCTGCCCCCTGGTGCCCTCGCCAGGCAGACCATCATGCATGGCATTTGTATGTAGCCACAGCTGGGCTGCTGTTGTCTGAAATCTCTGCAGCGAAGGGAGGAAGAGGTAGGTGGGCATGCGGCTCCTGGCACACTTGGTACATGGCCCAGTGCGGCTGCTCTGGCGGCAGATCCGTATTTATTATTCCCTCGCCCGCCTTGCTGTGGAAATGGCAAGTGTTTTGAGAACAGGAGGGGCAGCAGGTTCCACTGCGACTCCCTGTAACGCCTCCAGCCATCCTCCCCCGGGAGCCCTGGTGGGGAGCCTGCCGCCTCTGACAGCAGGAGACAGCGCTCTTCCCCAGCAGCCACAGCAAACTCCTGCTGTGCCACGTCCAGTCCCCTCCACCTTCCAGGGACCCACAAAACACTAGCTGGCTGAGTCTGAAAAAGTCCCTGCAAAGCAGGTCTGGTTTCCTGATGGGAGACAGGCATGGAGCCAGGGCGTGACTCACCCGGGTCAGCCCCTGACTCCTGTGCTCTAGCTGCTGGACCCTGGTTGCTCTTTGCTTCAAATGACCGTGGGGTGGGGTGCAGAGCCCTCTCGTGTGGGGCTTGGAAAAGGACCCAGCCATGGGCATATAAACCAGACTCCTAGAACCTCCCCCAGCCATTGGGCCAGCGCTATGGGCTGCTCTAGAACTGGAGCCTCTGTCTCCATTTACTCTATCAGCACTAACCACTAGTCAGTGGTGCCTTTGCCACGTGTGTGCCATGACCTCTGAAGAGAAGAACTGTCCCCTCTCAGCCCCCGGCTCTGTCTGCCTCCTGCGGGGCTTCGTCATACCAGCCTCAGGAGTTCTGGTTTGTGGGGCTGGAGAGTGTGTGGTGTGTGTGTGTGTGTGTCTTTGTCACCCCCCACCATGCAGGGCTGGATCCCTGGATTTCCTACCACATGTGCAGTAATGGGCACTGCACCGACCAAGGGAATCCATATCTACGGCCGCTCTTGCTGCAGGGCCCGAGGGATGCGGTGACACTGCCTGGCTCTCGTTCCCTACAGGAGGAGGAGGATCTGGAGACGCTGGCTGGGCAAGGCGGCACAGAGGAGGTGGGCTTTGTCAAGCAAAAGGGGCTGCTGGCTGCTACGCTGCGGGTGAGGGCGCACTGGCTCCTGCTGGCGGTCGGGAAGTGTCTGGTCATCCTGCTGCTGGCTTTGGCAGGTAGGTGTCAGGGGGAGGGTCCTCTCCAATTTCTCCTGGCCCAGAGTTGCTGGGTCACTGTAGGATCTGTGGCCTGGGCATGGGATGAGTCTCTGGCTCTCAGTTGGCAGCAGATGGGCTGGGGGCTGGGGGAGCACAGCCTGCACTGCCCCTGGTCTGTGCTGAGGCCACTGTCCCCAGTGCTGAAGTGTGTGGCCCCCCTGGGGTCTCAGAGCAGGGCCCTGGCGGTGAGCCCCAGCCCTGACCTGGCTAGCACAGCTCTCAGCAGCCCCAGTAACGGCCTCGGTGTTGGCTCATTCCCCAGGGATCGCTCTGCCATCCGCCTTCTCCAGCGTCTATTACCTGCTCTTCGTGGGCATCTGCACATGGTGGGCCTGCCACTTCCCCGTCAGCCACGTGGGCTTCAACACGCTGTGCGTCATGGTGGGCGTCTTCGCCGCCGGCCACCTGCTCTGCATCTACAGCTACCAGGCGCCGTTCATCCAGGGGCTGTTCCCCCCCGCCAGCATCTGGGCACGGTAAGGCACCGGGCCTGGCCTCCCTCCTGAGTTCTGACACCCCGTCCCGTCACTCTCCCACCCACCTGCGGCTGGGCCGGGCCAGCCTGCCCCTGTCCCATCACTCGCCTGTGGCAGGCTGTCCCTCCAACTCGGGTGACAATGGGCATCGTGGCCTCGTCCTGCAGCACTGGTGGGTGCAGCCCTGCCCCGTTCCTGGCTGGGGGAGAACCCATCTCCCACTGGTGATATTCCTACCTCCGCTCTGCCTAGCTACCCGCCTCTGGCACCAGAAGGTTTCTCTGAATAGGGCCCCCCAAGGGACCGGGGAAGGAAACAGGGGACCTGTGGGTCACCAAGGAGGAGCTCTCCCGTAGCTAGGGGGAGCTGATGGAACCAGCTGCCGGTGAAGGGACCCCGGATGTGCCCCTCGTCGGTGTGCTGATCAGACCGAGATCCAGCAAGTCCTTGGGCCTGGTCCCAGCTCTGTGTGTAGTGTGGGCACGGCACGGCCCTGCTCTGTGCCTCAGTGGGGCTATGACGCTCAGTCGATTAGCGCAGCAGGCTGTGCGGTCATCAGGCACCGGCTGGGTTCAGCTGTAACGATGGCTGGGCAGCTCAGCAGGAACCTCTGCTCAAGGCGCGGCGGCCGCGTGGAAAGCTGAGGACGCTGGGGTGGGAGGGCTGCGCTGAGAACCGATCCTGAGCCCCCTTGTTGGGTGGATTGCTGGGCTGCTGGCCCGGCAGGGAGGTTCTGTCCAGCTCTAGGACAGAGCTGAAGCAGAGGGATGATCTGCGAGGGGGGCTGGAGCCCTGGAGACTGGGGGTGGGATGGGAAAGGCTCAGGCAGTGCCGTTTGGAGAGCGGCTGGGAGAGGTGGCAGGCTGGGAAGGAAGCGGGGCAGCACGAGGGGCTCTGGGGCATGTTTAGAACTGGGGCACCCCACGCTCTGGCCGGTGTGAGCCTGTGAATGAGCATCAGTGTGTACCTGAGCCCACCCAGCTGCCCGCACCTCGGTACCCAGCCTGGCCTGCCAGCTCCCAGCTGGCCCTGCTTCCACGCCCAGGGGTGTAATACCACCTCCTTCCTCCCTCCAGCGTATTCGGCCTGAAGGCCTTCATCCTGCCACTGAACTGCACTAACCCCAACGCCCTCCTCCTCGACACCAGCCACCCCTGGCCGGTCTATGTGAACCCCGGCGTCCTGCTGCTCTTGTATTTCACCGTGGCCTCTCTGCTGAAGCTGAGGACGTTGGACTCCTCTGAACGGGTGAGGGGCGCTGGGGCCCTGTACAACACAGTGCTGCGCCCATTCTGTCCCCTTGTGCCCCACCCTGCGCCAGGGAAGGTGCCGCCGAGAGCTGCTATGGCAGCTGGGAAGCTGGTGCTCCAGAGGGCACCGGTGCCAGCCTGGGGATGTGGGCAAAGAGCAATCCAGCTAGTGGCTGAAAGTGGAACTCTTCACGCCCTGCTGTGTAGCATGGTGGGGCCAGAGCCCCAGAGCACTGGCTGCCCCACTGCGGATTGTCCTCCTCAGCAAGGGGTCCCTGCCAGGCCCGGGCTGTGCCCTGCAGCGAGTTCCCCAGGGTGCTGGGGAGCCCTGGAGAGGGAAATGGGGCATGTGGCCAGTGGGATTTGGGGGCGTTATGTGCAGAGGCGTCCAGTGCAGGGATGGGACAGTTCTGCTCCAGGCAGCTCAGTTCCAGAGGCTCCCCTCTCGGAGCAAGGAGGGCGCAGTCCTTCTCTGCCTGGCTCCGGGGAGACCCCACTGTGCGCATGGGAGCAGGGAGCTGAGGTCAGTTCTCCCCCTCCCTCCCTTCCATCAGGACAAGGCAGAGGCGTCAGCGGTTACGTTGGAACCTCAGGATGAGCTGGTGGAGCTGGAGAGCTGGCCCAGGGAGGGAGACCGCCTGGCCGAAGACACTGAGGTTAGGAGGGGAGCCCTGTCCCCTGGGGCTTCGGGAATGGGGCCCCTGTACTGCACTCGCCCTTTGGAGACTCCCCAGGGCTCGGAAGGGTGACAGGGAGCCCCTCCCCAGCTTTCCCTCAGGAAGAGGGGGGTGCTGGGCCGTTAGCACCAGCCAGCCAGGGGCTCGGGGGGGTTCGTGGGGCCGGAGGGGTGGCATGGAGGGGGGATGCTCTTGTGCCTCATGCTGGAGAGCCCATGGCAGGGGCAGGAGGGAAAGCGGGGGAGGGCTGCAGGGGGCAGCACGAAGAGTCAAGGGCTTGGGGACCCTGGGTGGGGGCTTGGGGTGCAGGAGGGGTGTGTCTTAGTGAGAGAGAGAGAGAGAGATTGAGAGAACACCCTGGGCAGATAATGGCGGGGGAGGCAGGAGGAGGGGTTGTGGGGGGAGGGGAGCACACAGACTGCCCCTTGCACGCTCTGTGATGCTGCCTAGCGTTGGCAGCCTGTATGCCAGGCCTGACGTTCTCCAGACAGGGGCTGCCCTGCCCAGGGGCTCACCCTGCTCCTGTCTCCCTCCCGCAGCGGATGCTGTCCCCGGACGCTGAGGCCTCAGCTGCTGACACTGAAAACTGCACCGTGCACGTAATCGGGCCAGGTAAGAGGCCGTAACCAGCCCAGGAGAGACGCGCTGGGGGGCGGCTCAGCTGAGTGACTGCAGCTGCTGCCCCTCCCTGGGGACTGCCCTGCTGTGCCAGCTGCTGGTGCATAGGACTCTCCTGGGCTTAGGGCTCCAGCCTGGCCCCAGCCCCCTCTGCCCTTAGTTGGTCCCCACCCCAAGCCTGCAGCCCCTGCCGCAGGAACCCCCTTTCCTTGCACCCAGGACGGTGCAGCCTCCTGAGGGGAGTTTCCAGGGCTTGGCTGGCACAGGCCCTGGGCCCTGCTCTGCCCCTGGCAGCGAGGTGGGCGTGGGCTGGCCCCCAGCCCTGCTCGTGTTAAAGGGACCCCAGCAGCCAGGCGCTGGCGGAGTAGGACCAGAGCGGAGCTCGGAAGCTTGGTTGGTGTGAAGCAAGGGTGACTCCTAGTGGTCAGAGCTCAGCATTGCAGGGACGTGCAGCCTCCAGGAGTCGCATACCCATGGTGTTGGGGTGCAGAATGGGAGGGTCTGTTCCTGTGCCGCTGCCCAGGTGTGATCCCCACAGCCCTTGACCTGGCCTCGGGCAGCGCACCCATCCCTGTCTGATCCCCATGGCCCCCCACCCCCTGCCCTGGCTCCGGGCACCATGTCCGTCCCTTCTGATCCCCACGGCCCCTGACCTGGCCCCAGGCACCGCGCCCATCCCTGTCTGATCCCCACAGCCCTTGACCTGGCCTCGGGCACCGCGCCCATCCCTGTCTGATCCCCATGGCCCCCCAGCCCCTGCCCTGGCTCCGGGCACCATGTCCGTCCCATCTGATCCCCACGGTCCCCAATCTGGCCCCAGGCACCATGCCCATCCCTGTCTGATCCCCACAGCCCTTGACCTGGCCTCAGGCACCGCGCCCATCCCTGTCTGATCCCCACAGCCCTTGACCTGGCCTCGGGCACCGCGCCCATCCCTGTCTGATCCCCACAGCCCTTGACCTGGCCTTGGGCACCGCACCCATCCCTGTCTGATCCCCATGGCCCCCCACCCCATGCCCTGGCTCCAGGCACCATGTCCGTCCCATCTGATCCCCACGGCCCCCAACCTGGCCCCAGGCACCGCGCCCATCCCTGTCTGATCCCCACAGCCCTTGACCTGGCCTCGGGCACCGCGCCCATCCCTGTCTGATCCCCACAGCCCTTGACCTGGCCTTGGGCACTGCACCCATCCCTGTCTGATCCCCATGGCCCCCCACCCCATGCCCTGGCTCCGGGCACCATGTCCATCCCATCTGATCCCCACGGCCCCCAACCTGGCCCCAGGCACCATGCCCATCCCTGTCTGATCCCCACAGCCCTTGACCTGGCCTCGGGCACCGGGCCCATCCCTGTCTGATCCCCACAGCCCTTGACCTGGCCTCGGGCACCGCGCCCATCCCTGTCTGATCCCCACAGCCCTTGACCTGGCCTCGGGCACCGCACCCATCCCTGTCTGATCCCCATGGCCCCCGACCCCATGCCCTGGCTCCGGGCACCATGTCCGTCCCATCTGATCCCCACGGCCCCCAACCTGGCCCCAGGCACCATGCCCATCCCTGTCTGATCCCCACAGCCCTTGACCTGGCCTCGGGCACCGCGCCCATCCCTGTCTGATCCCCATGGCCCCCCACCCCCTGCCCTGGCCCTAGGCACCATGCCCATCGCTGTCTGATCCCCACGGCCCCTGATCTGGCCCCAGGCACCATGCCCATCCCTGTCTGATCCCCCACAGCCCTTGACCTGGCCTCGGGCACCGCGCCCATCCCTCTCTGATCCCCATGGTCCCCCACCCCCTGCCCTGGCTCCAGGCATCATGTCCGTCCCTTCTGATCCCCACGGCCCCTGACCTGGCCCCACGCACCATATCCATCCCTGTCTGATCCCCACGGCCTCCGACCTGGCCTCGGGCACTGCGCCCATCCCTGTCTGATCCTTGCGGCCCCTCAGCCCCCTGCCCTGGCTCTGGGCACCATGACTGTCCCTTCTGATCCCCATGGCCTCCGACCTCACCCCAGGCACCGCGCCCGTTGCTGTCTGATCCCCACAGCCCCCGACCTGGCCTCGGGCACCGCGCCCATCCCTTTCTGATCCCCATGGTCCCCCACCCCCTGCCCTGGCTCCAGGCACCATGTCCGTCCCTTCTGATCCCCATGGCCCCTGACCTGGCCCCACGCACCATGCCCATCCCTGTCTGATCCCCATGGCCTTCGACCTGGCCCCGGGCACCCGTGCCCATCCCTGTCTGATCCCCACGGCCCCTGACCTGGCCTCGGGCACCGCGCCCATCCCTGTCTGATCCCCATGGCCTCCCACCCCCTGCCCTGGCTCTGGGCACCGTGCCTGTCCCTTCTGATCCCCATGGCCTCCGACCTCACCCCAGGCACCGCGCCCGTTGCTGTCTGATTCCCACAGCCCCTGACCTGGCCCCGGGCACTGCGTCCATCGCTGTCTGATCCCTCTGCCCTGGCTCCGGGCACCGCGCCCATTTCAGTCTGATCCCCACGGCCCCCTGCCCTTGCTTCGGGCACCATGCCTGTCCCTTCTGATCTCCATGGCCCCCGACCTGGCTCCGGGCACCATGCCCGTCGCTGTCTGATCCCCATGGCCCCCTGCCCTTGCTTCGGGCACCATGCCCGTCGCTGTCTGATCCCCATGGCCCCCCACCTGTTGGTGCCACTCCTCATCTACATCAGTCCCAAGGTGCTTGGCCAGTTTTCAGCCTCACTCTGTTTCCTCGAGGGGGTGGGGATGAAGGGGCTGGAGGGGAATTTCGGGGCGGAGGGGTGAGCTGAAGCCTTCATGCCCGGTGGGTTGGGCTCCTCTCTGGGAGGTGATGGGTACGAGTCGTGGGGTGCCTTGATATTGTTGGGGGGGTCTCTGGGCAGCTTTGGGGCTGCTCTAACCACCCCTGTGATTCTCTGTGCAGCGAGTAAGAAGCCAGAGCGGCGCAGGCAAAGGCTGCCCCTGCACGCGCTGGGGCACGTGATCATGAACCAGAGCTACGTGTGTGCCCTCATCGCCATGATGGTGAGCCTAGGGCAGGGCTCTGAGCGGCTGGGCAGGGGATGCACCAGCTCCGAACTGGAGCTCTGAACCACAGTGGGGGCTAGGCTGGCATGGGCAGGGGGTGCACCGGCTCCGTACTGGGGCTCCCCACCCCGGTGCGGGCTGCGCTGGCGTGGGCAGGGGGTGCACCGGCTCCGTACTGGGGCTCCCCACCCCGGTGCGGGCTGCGCTGGCGTGGGCAGGGGGTGCGCTGGCTCCGTACTGGGGCTCCCCGCTCTGGTGTGGGCTGCGCTGGCATGGGCAGGGGGTGCGCTGGCTCCGTACTGGGGCTCCCCGCTCTGGTGTGGGCTGCGCTGGCGTGGGCAGGGGGTGCACCGGCCCCGTACTGGGGCTCCCCACCCTGGTGCGGGCTGCGCTGGCGTGTAGGGGGTGCGCCGGCTCCAGACCGGAGCTCTGAACCCCAGTGCGGGCTGGGCTGGGCTGGCATGGAACATGAGGAGGGGTGCACCAGCTGGGTGCAGGGCCTGAGGGCAGAGCCTTCTCTCCCCACCAGGTGTGGAGCATAACCTACCACAGCTGGCTGACGTTTGTGCTGCTGCTCTGGGCCTGCCTCATCTGGATCGTCCGCAGCCGGCACCACTTTGCCATGCTCTGCTCCCCCTTCCTCCTGCTCTACGGCCTGGCGCTCTGCAGCCTGCAGTACGTCTGGGGCATGGACCTGGAGCCCGAGCTGCCCACCCGCGTCGGCTTCATGAGCCTGGAGCAGCTGGGGCTGGTCAGGACCAAATACCCCTGCTTGGACCTGGGGGCCAAGGTAACTCCCCGCTCCCCTCCCCACTGCCCGTCTGCCTAGTTCCTGTGCCCTGGCTGATCTCGCCCTGCTCCCCACAGCTGCTCTACACCCTGACCTTCTGGCTGCTGCTGCGGCAGTTCGTGCAGGAGAAGCTGCTGAAGTGCCGGCGCCCACCCGCCCCTCTGCTGGAGGTGACTGTCTCCGACGCAGGTGAGATCCCCTCTCCTGTGGCCTGCGGGGTGACTCTGAAACACCCCCCGATCCTGCCCAGGCCCTCGGCCTCCCCCACCTCCACGGGGAGCCCATGGCAGCCTTTGGAGGGGGAGCTGCAGGGAGTGCGCACTGGCCAGGGGAGACACCGTGCCCTGGACTGGAGCGGCCGCAGTCTGTGCCTCGCCAGGGCCGCCGTGGCGCTGGACCTGCGTGCTGGGACAATGAGGGGCTGGTCTGTGTCTGGCTGGATATAACTGTGGAGGGACAGCCATGGCAGCCATGTGCCCCCTGCCCGCAGTAACAGGGCCTGTGGGTGTTGCTCACAGCAGCCTGGGCACGCTTGCTGCTTTGCAATAGGGGGTGGGGGGTTGGGGAGCTGGCCCCCACTGCCTGGGCATGGAGCAGGGCCTCTCGGGCACCAGTGACCTCTGATCCCAGGAACCCTGGCTGGTGCCACCCGTGGGTGATGTCTGCGTGTCGGGCTGGAGCCTGCCGCCCGCCAGGGAAATGTGCATGGTGGGTCGCCCGGAGCCGCTTCCCTGGCACAGGCCTGGCACATCCCCGGCTCTCACCCGCTGTGCCCTGCAGAGCCCGGCCGGCCGCGGAGCGTGCTGAAGTTCCTGGGCGAGCTGCTGACGGATCTCTACGCCAAGTACTGGATCTACGTGTGTGCCGGGATGTTCATTGTGGTCAGCTTCGCCGGGCGCCTAGTGGTCTATAAGATCGTCTACATGCTCCTCTTCCTCCTCTGCCTCCTCATCTTCCAGGTGAGGCCTGTGCCCGGCGGGAGAGGCTGGCAGGTAGGGGGCATGTTCCCTGCAAGGGGCGCTGGCCTTGGCAGCCGCTTGCTGCCTGATTCAAGAGTGGCCTGGGCACCTGCCCCACGATCATCCACTGTCTGCAGCTGTGATGGGAACCCACCTGTGTCGTGTGGGCAGTTGCACCGGGCCGCTGTGCGGGTGCTTCCTGGCCAGCCCTCTGTGCCGAGGCTTAAAGAAACCCCAAGGTCCCATTGGGTGACTGGGCCGCTCTGCGGGTGGCAGCCAGCAGTCGGGGCAGGGCAAGGGACATCGAATTAGCGCAGCCGCTGGCGGTCCAGGCCGGGCTCCAAGGGTCGTGACAGGGCTGCTCCGGGTGGGGTGTTGGTGCTGGTGCTGGTGCTGGCTGGTCGTGGGCTCAGGAGAGGGGGCACTGCGCCAGCCCCAAGGACAGAGAAGCTGGGCAGCCCTGCTGGGAGCTGGGGGTGCGGCTGGGCTCTGGGCTACAGGGGAGGGCTGGCTCAAGGTGGGGCCCCGGTGCTCATGGCTGGCGTCCCCACAGGTCTACTACAGCCTGTGGAGGAAGCTGCTGAAGGGCTTCTGGTGGCTGGTGGTTGCCTACACCATGCTGGTGCTCATCGCCGTCTACACCTTCCAGTTCGAGGACTTCCCCATGTACTGGCGCAACCTGACCGGCCTCACCGACCAGCAGTGAGTGCTGCCCCGTCCAGCCCTGGCGCTGCCCGCACGGCGCTCCAGGCCAAGCCTTGCTCACTGGCTGCTTCAGCTCCTAGGTGCCCCAAGTGGGGTCGCCTCATCCCCTCGGCAGGGCAGGGTCTGTCCTGGGAAAGGGGCCAGAGCGCACAGACCCTGGCCTATTGACACTCCCCCGAGAGGAATGGCAGGATTGTTCCCTCCCCCCGGTCTATGGAGAGGGAAACTGAGGCACGGAGAGGGGCAAGGACTTCCTCAAAGGCTGTCTGTGGCAGAGCCTCTCCCAGCCCTACCCCTCTCCTAGCACAAACTCCAGGTTACGCTGCGGTCGCTCAGGCGATTCCCAGGGAGGACGCTCCCGGGTCCCAGCACTCGGCCTACTGTCTGGATCGCGTGCCGGGAGTGGGCGGGACCAGGCATCTCCATGTCAGTAACAGCCTGCATTGCCGGGCGCTTTGCCGGCATCCCCGTTCCCCTCCCCCAGGGACTAGCTGCTCTCCCACCAGGCGAGGGCTGGGACCTGGGCAGTGCCCCAGTGGAGCTCTCCAGCTCTGCTCTCTGCGGCTGGGGAGCAGCATTTGGGGTTGGATGCAGAAGCCGAGGGGGCTCCATTGTCCTGGTCCTCAGCCGCTCTCGTCCCATCCAGGCTGGGCGACCTGGGCCTGGAGCAGTTCAGCGTCTCCGAGCTCTTCTCCAGCATCCTCATCCCGGGCTTCTTCCTGCTAGCCTGCATCCTGCAGCTGCACTACTTCCACCGCCCCTTCATGCGCATCACCGACCTGGAGCACGTGGCCCCGCCGGAGCCCCGGAGCCCGCCCGCCCCCAGGTATGCTCCCCTCCTGCCTGGCGCTGGGTGTGCCCTGAGCTGCGCTGGGGGCACCTGGCCCAGCGTCCCATTAGCCTCCTCTCTGGCCTGCCTGGTGCCCCAGTACAACGTGATGAGCCAGAGCTCGCAGCCTGGTCCTTGGGTTTGGCTTGGCGGAGGGGCATGCGGGGTTTGTGGGGCCAGGGAGCCGGGAAAGGGGCTGGGGCAGGGGCAGGGGCAGGCTCTAGGAGATGTCTACGGGGAGAGGGCGCAGTTCTGGGCATCCTGTCTGCTCCAGCCTGGTGCTCCTCTGGCACCCCTGGGCTGCAGGCAGGAGCCCCTTCTGCCAACAGGTCTGGATGTGAGCTTGGGATGGGCTGGCACGGGACCCTGCCTCTGGCGTTCACGCCCCTTGGTCTGACACGAGGGCAATGAGGTCCTGGTATCTCCCTGTGCACGGGCAACGCAGCCCCTTCCCTGATGAACTTCCCCTGCCCCTGGGCAGCCCCATGCCACCTCCCCTGCCCATTTGCCACACATCTTGAGGAATGGAGTGTGCGGTGCCTGGTTCCCAGATGGGCCGGGAGCAGCATTGGGCTCCTGCATGTTTGGGTAGCGCCTGCTGCCGGCTGCGCTGGGCCTCCCTCCCCAGCCCCCCTTGCTGCCCTGAACTAGGGAGGGGCCACCTGTGGGCGCCGGCGCCGAGCCCTGTTCTAAGCTGCTCTTGCTGGGGCCTCGGGATGCAGCCCTGGGCACACTGCTGTGCAGAGAGCTGGGGTGACCCGGCAGGCTGGCGGCCAATGCAGCGCGTGGTATCAGCAGAGGGCGCTGCCGGGGGGTGTCTGTCAGATGCCAGGGGCTGCAGGATCAGGACAGGTAGCTCAGCAGGGCCGCTCTCCCCTCTGAGCACTGACCCCAAGACCCCACCTTTGGGATCTGACTTCTGCTTCTCCAAGGGGACCTGGCCCCTCTGCTACCTGCGTCCCAGCCCCAGGGATCCCCCTCTCAGCATCTCCCCTGAAACCCTGTCCCTTCCCCCCCTGGCTGCAGGTGCGAGGAGGCGCGGGGGAGCCACCTGCTGCCCCATGCAGAGGAGGAGGCTGAACCTGGGGACTCCGACTCAGCTTCGGAAGGTAAACGCCTCTCAGGGCCCCGGACAGAGTCCAGCGAGGTGCGGCTGGGGGGAACTGGGGGTACGCTGGGACTTGGGGGGAGGGGCCATTTCTCTGGGGGGAGAGATGTTGGGAAGGGAGAGGGAGCCTGCAGGGTGGGGGGGGGGAAAGGTGGGGGAGGGGGCAGGGCCTGTTGTGGGGGCTGATGGGGAAGGAGGTTGGGAGATCACGAGGGGTGCGTGGGGTTACTGGGGGAGGGGCAGGTCACCCAAGGCATGGGGTGGGTGCTAGTGGGGGAGGGGGTCACAGGTGGGGGGGGCTGGTGGAGGAGGGGACAGGAAGCGCAGAGCAGGTGGGGGAGGAGAAGCGCAGGGCAGGTGGGGGAGGGCAGCACACAACAGGTGGGAGAAGGGGAGGGCACAGCATGACGAGCTGCTCTGCTTTGCAGTGGTGCCCAGTAAGTGGGGCCTGGTGCTGGAGCGCCTGGTGGTGCTGGGCTGGACCTTCTCCGACATCCTCACCCGAGGGCAGGTCTTTGTGCGGCGCCTGCTGGAGCTGCACGTCCTCAAGCTGGTGGCGCTCTACACCGTGTGGGTGGCGCTGCAGGAGGTACCGGAGGATGGGCGGGCGTGCTCGGGAGCCCAGAAAGGAAAATGCCCTCGAGGCCTCCCCCCATTGCCCCTGGGGCTCTGGAGCTGCTGCTGGGGAATCGGCCTCTGCCAGCCATGGGGAGGGCCCTGTATGGGGGGATGGATCCTGGGGGCAGGGCACTGCGTCAGGGTAGGGGAGGGGCCGCTAGCTAGCCCAGGGGTTCCTTTGGTTGCCACATGACTCCGTGGGGGGCCCTGGCCATCCGTGGTGAGGCTAGAAGGTCCCCCTGAGGTGGGGGGCCCCCTGACCAGCACCCCCAGCTCTGCCCTTGCTCCTGTGGTGCTCTCTGCAGGTGTCGGTCATGAACTTCCTGCTGGTGGCGCTGTGGGCCTTCGCCCTGCCCTACTGCCGCTTCCGCCACATGGCCTCCTGCCTCTGCACCATCTGGGTCTGCATCATCATTGTCTGCAAGATGCTCTACCAGCTGAAGGCCGTCGACCCACGCGAGTACTCCAGCAACTGCACCCAGGTGTGCGGGGCAGGGATGGGACAGGATCCAGGAGGGGATCGGGGCTTCCCCACAGGCCTGTAGGCTTCCGCAGCAGGCAGCCCTGGGAGGGCGGCGGGGCTCCCTCCATCCTGCCCCAGGGAACTGCCACCGGCATGTCCATCCCTTCAGGGCAGCCCAATGTGCTGCCGCCTCATGACAGCACGGGGCAGTGAGAGGGATTGGCAGCTGGTGGCTCTGACACCCTTCCTCCAATGGAGAATCTTGGGACCCCCTGCTGGGGGGCTGATGTCTTTTGTGTGTTTTCTCAACAGCCTCAACTGAACGACACCAACCTGCTGGGGTCGGAGGTGAAGAACTCCACGCTCTACCAGGGCCCCGTGGACCCTGCCAACTGGTTCGGTATCCGCAAGGGCTTCCCCAACCTGGGCTACATCCAGGTGAGTGATTCGGAGGCACTGCCTCTGCTCTCTGCTGGACTCGCTGCCCGCTCTGCTGCTGACATGCTCCTGCTGGGGATGCCCACGTAGCGGGCATGGGGCAGAGACCCCCAGCTACTCCCATGGGGCCCAAGGCAGGATTTGAGCCCTTGGAGGCAGCAGCCCACTGGCCCACCCGGATTCACCCGCTGTCCACGCTGGCCCAGTGAAAATGGGAACCGACTGCCCCTCTGCTGGGGTCAGCGTTGGCAGCAGAGCTGGAATCCATGTGGGCCGTGGGCAGTCCAGCACCCCTGCCTCTCTGCCACCCCAAGCTGGGGTCTGGGACATGGCTACTTAACCTCCTGGCCACAGTGCCCCGAGACCTCGCTCCCGGCTGGGACTCACCTTCGCCCCGGGCCGTTCCCCTGCAGAACCACCTGCTGGTGCTGATGCTGCTCGTCTTCGAGGCCATTGTGTACCGGCGCCAGGAGTATTACCGCAAGCAGTACCAGCTGGTACTGCCCATCACCCGGACGCTCTTCGAGGAGGCGTCACGTGAGCACCTGGACCGGAGCCTTGTGAGCTGCACCAAATACTTCATCAACTACTTCTACTACAAGTTTGGCCTGGAGGTGAGAGGGCAGGGCTGAGAGCGGCGGGTTTATGGGAGCGGGCGCTCCCCAGCCCTGTGAGCAGGACCCCGGCATGGCACAACCACCCCTGCCCAGACCCTGCCTTCGGAAATGCTTGGGCACCGGCTGTGGGGAATTAACTCCCCTGGGTGGTGATTCCCTGGCGCTGCTGCCTGGGGTCCAGTTCAGGAGGGGGGACCCTTGTTCTTCTCGCCCTGGCTCGGTGTGGAGAGGGCGGCGCCAGTCAGGCCCCTTGGCATGGGGTTGCCAGCAGCTCAGCCCCTCGTCTCCCCTTGCCCAGGTCTGCTTCCTCATGACGGTGAACGTGATCGGCCAGCGCATGAACTTCATGGTGATCCTACACGGCTGCTGGCTGGTCGTCATCCTGACCCGTCGCCGCCGTGCCGCCATCGCCAGGCTCTGGCCAAAGTACTGCCTCTTCCTGGCCCTCTTCCTGCTCTACCAGTACCTGCTGTGCGTGGGCATCCCCCCCGCCCTCTGCATAGGTAAGGCCCAGGGGCCAGGACCAGGAGAGCGGGGGATGCTTGGAAGCCCTGCTCCTAAATCTCTGCATGGGCAGGGACCCCCTTCCTTCCCCCCCCAGATCTGTGCACGGGCAGGGACCTCCTTCCTTCCCCCCCAGCTCTGCATGGGCAGGGACCTCCTTCCTTCCCATCCCCCCAGATCTCTGCACAGGTAAGGACCCCCTTCCTTCCCCCCCAGCTCTGCATGGGCAGGGACCCCCTTCCTTCCCCCCTCAGCTCTGCATGGGCAGGGACCCCGTTCCTTCCCATCCCCCCAGATTTCTGCACAGGTAAGAACTCCCTCCCCCCAGCTCTGCACGGGCAGGGACCCCTTCCTTCCCCCCCAGCTCTGCACGGGCAGGGACCTCCTTCCTTCCCCCCCAGCTCTGCACGGGCAGGGACCTCCTTCCTTCCCCCCTCAGCTCTGCATGGGCAGGGACCCCCTTCCTTCCCATCCCCCCAGATCTCTGCACAGGTAAGGACCCCCTTCCTTCCCCCCCAGCTCTCCCCTCTCCCGGTGACCTCTCCTCTCCTTCGCAGACTATCCCTGGAGGTGGAGCCGCTCCATCCCCATGAACTCGGCTCTCATCAAATGGATGTACCTGCCTGACTTCTACATGGCGCCCAACTCCACTAACCTCATCAGTGAGTGCCCATCCTCGCCCCGGGCATGCCCCCGGCCCCCGCGGCACCACTGCTCCCCACGGGACTGGTGCTTCTCGTCTGTCCGTCCACCCACCCTCCCAGCGGCAGCCAGCCACAAAGCAGTGCACTGGCTCCTGGGCAGCGCGTGTTCCTCCCACGGGATGTGCCTCGTTCCAGGCCTTGGGAGCAGAGTCTTGGTTGCCAGCATCCTTCCCCCGGGGAATCCTACAGGCCTGACTTTCCCCCTGCATAGCCCCGCTGCTAGCCACAGGAGCTTGGCTGCCAGCCTCGCCCACTGGCCCCAGGACCCAGCCAGCTGGGTATTCACCATGTGCTTCGCACTTCTGGGCGTGTCATGGGGAGCAGCTTCCATGGAGGTGAGAACCAGCTGTGCCATCCAGGCAGGGGAAGGGGCCTGGCTGGGGTCTGCCCCCTTGGAGGTGGGGCCTGGCTGGGGTCCATCCAGCTCATTCTCCAAGGTGCCCATGGTGGTGGCATGGTGGGGTCCCTTTGACTCTTCTCCCTGCAGGTGACTTCCTGCTGCTGCTCTGCGCCTCCCAGCAGTGGCAGGTCTTTACAGCTGAGCGGACGGAGGAGTGGCTGAGGGCGGCCGGGGAGAACACGGACCAGCTGGAGCTGGCCAGGGGCAGACCCAACCCGGTGCCCAACTTCATCAACTGCAGGTAGGGGGCTCCCGGGGCAGCGCAGGGAGCGGGACCTGGCCTGGCCTGGTCAGCTCCCGGCTCACAGGGTGCAGGGCCCGCTCTCTTGAAAGCAGTGTGCAGAGGGGCTGGGGACCCGCAGGCTGGGGTTCCTGGCTCAGGAGAGCAGGACATTACTCTGACGGTGGAGGGCCACAGGAAGGGGATGAGGCATGGAGATGATCTGGCGGCCTGTGGGGCCTCTCGCTCTGCTCCTTGGGGAAGGGGTGTTCTGCCACCCAGGACCGAGCTGCCTGTTGTGCTGCAGGGATAGGTGGGAGGGCCGCCCCTGCCCTGTGGCTCCAGGGCTGTCAGTGCTGCTATGAGCCGGCTGTCCCGGCTGCAGGTCGTACCTGGACATGCTGAAGGTGGTGGTGTTCCGTTACTTCTTCTGGTTCGTCCTGGTCGTGGTCTTCATCACCGGTGCCACCCGCATCAGCATCTTCGGCCTGGGCTACCTGCTGGCCTGCTTCTACCTGCTGCTCTTCGGCACGGCCATGCTGCGCAAGCCGGCCAAGGCCCGGCTGATGCTCTGGGACTGCCTCATCCTCTACAACGTCACCGTCATCATCTCCAAGAACATGCTGTCGGTGAGCACTGCCCCTGCCAACGCCCCCTGGGAATGGGCACCAGGCATGGCTGGGAGAGCCCTGGCAGGACCTGGGGGACAGGGGCACTGCTGGGTTTGCCAGAGCTCAAGGGAGCACCCTCTTAGCACCCCCATGCATCCTCTTTGGGGCCAGCCCGAGTTCCACTCTGCGCCTTGCCCTGGCACCTTTCCTCCTTGGTGATCTGCCCATTGCCTGCTCCCCTGGCCCCATGGAGACATCCCCCAGGGCTGGGTGGGCGAGGGGGGCTCTGCCTTCCTTGTCCATGCAGAATTCAGAGCTCCGGGTGGCCCTGGAGCCAGATGGGTTGGGCATGGTTCACGTGCCCCTGTGGGAGCCCCCTCCTCCGTAGGGGCCTTCTGCCTGTCCTTTCGGAAGCGCTGGCGGGGCACGGCTGGGCATGTGTTTCCTTTACATACAGGGGAGTGTGCAGCAGAGTGGCAGGGGCCCGAGTGGGCAGCTTGGGGGGAGGGAAATGGTCCCAGGGGCCCTCAGTGAGGGGGGACTGACCCCCTCTCCCACTCTGTCCCGGCAGCTCCTCTCCTGCGTCTTCGTGCAGCAGATGCAGAGCAACTTCTGCTGGGTGATCCAGCTCTTCAGCCTGGTCTGTACTGTCAAGGGCTACTATGACCGTGAGTATCCGTCTGCAGGGCAGAGTGTCTGCGGGCAGGCTGTGATGGGCACTCCAGGCACAGCCATAGACATCTCAGGCTTGGACAGTATATCTCTGGGGGGGAGCAGAAGCCTCATACTAGCGCCCCTGCTCTCTCACACCCCCCCACTGTATGCCAGGGGCTTGGCCCATGGGCCTATCCCAGTATCAGTGAGGGGCTGGCCCATTGGGGGACCCCAGGCCTTAGTGTCAAGAGGCTGGGAGGGGCCAAGGCTCAGGGTGTTGTGAGGTTGGAAGTGGGCGGCCCAGCACTCTGGGAGGGGAGCCTGAGGTCTCCCAGTGTCCAGAAGGTGGGGGCTGAGTCCTGGAGATCTTCATGCCTGCAGTGTGGGGGTTGAGGCCCAGGGTCTCAAAGGATGTGTCTACACTGCATTGTAGACTCGGGGTTTTCAAGCCTGCCCTGGAGTGTCCACACTGCGCTGTAAACCTGGGCTTACAGGTGCTGAGCCTGGGTCTCTCACCCGTGCCAGCATATCCATACTGTGCTGTGCAGTCTTCTGAGCCGGGTCCGTGGCTTGAGCTGTGCCCACACTGCGCAACGATGGGGCGTGGCCCCAAATCACAACAGGACTCAGGCTGTGACCCTCCCCCCAGCAGGGCATGAGGGCCTGGTTTCTGAGTGCTTGTGACCCGTCAGACAGATCTGCGTGTGGACAGAAGGGGGGTGTGGGCTCAACCCTGAGTCAGGACCTGGGTTAGTGTGCTGTGTAGACATAGCCCTAGTGCGGGGGACGGAGTCCGACACAGCCTCGTGCTGCTGTTTGCCGTGCGGTTGCTGGGCTCGGCCTCATGCCCTGAACGCTCCTGTCTCTCTGCTTTGCCAGCCAAGGAGATGGGCAAGGACCAGGACTGCTCGCTGCCCGTGGAGGAGGCTGGCATCATCTGGGACAGTATCTGCTTCTTCTTCCTCCTCCTCCAGCGCAGAGTCTTCCTCAGTTACTATTTCCTGCATGTCATGACGGAGCTCCAGGCCTCAGCCTTGCAGGCCTCCAGGTGGGGGCGGCATGGCCAGGGGATGCGTGCTGGTGGGGCAGGCTGGGAGCCGTCTCACAGCGGCGGGGGGGAATCTCCCTGTGAGGCGTGATCCCCAGTGCTTCTGCCTCCGGTCCAGCCTGTGCTCTGAGAACCAGACTGGGCATGGAGGTGGCATTCTTGTGCCTCTCCTGCTTATGCCCCCGGCAGAGGCTGAAGGCTGCATTTCCCCCAGCTCCCATGGACTGCTGGGGACTGGAGGCCCTAGTTCCTGTGGGTCCCCTCCCAGAGGCTAGCAGGGGCTGGAGAGCCCAGCTCCCTGGGGCCCCAGGGGAAGTTGGAGGTGCCAGTGTTCTGCTCCTGGATCCATTGTGCCTCGAGTGCTGGGGGCGGTGCCCTGGGGGCGGAGGTTGTCTCGCTGTGCTCTGGGGCAGGTGCCTGCAGCACCCGGGTGGGGGGCGGCGTGCGGGGCAGGGGTGTGCCCTGGCTCACTGCCCTGTGCTGTCTCCGCAGAGGATTTGCGCTGTACAAGGCCAGAACCCTGAAGAGCATGAGTTCCCACCGGCACGCCGAGGAGAAGTCGCTGGCCCAGCTCAAGCGGCAGTGAGTCAGCGGAGAGGGTGGGCCCCGGGCTAGGGGTTCTCGCTGCCCACTGCCCCCTCTGACAAACAAGGGCCTGGAGAGCGGAGGCTGCCCGCCTGGTTCTGTGGGGGGAGATGGAACCCCCCAGCTGGGGGTAGGGGAGGAAATGGGCAAGGAGAAGGTCTCCTGTACCCATGCCTGGGGTCCCTGCGTGCTACCTGTGATCAGACAGACGGCTGGAGCCCAGGGCCAGACAGCGACAACGCCCAGAGCTGCTCTATGTTTGTGGCTGCAGGATGGAAAGGATCCGGGCGAAGCAGGAGAAGTACCACCTAGGGCAGCACCGCAGCGACTCCGCCGAGGCCCCGGACGAGGACCAGCCAGGTGAGAGTGGCAGGGCCAGCCAGAGGCACGCAGCCTGGTATCATAGGAGCAGCAGCCTCCCTAGCCCAGTGCTAGCTCCTGCTGACACCCCTCAGGCAGTTGTGTGCACCCAGTGCCCTTTGCCGGGCTGGTATCCCCATGGGAGCCTGGCTGCGTAGGACGGGCTGTAGGGCAAGAGAGAACTGGCAGTGGCTTTTGGGGACCTGGGGTGTACAGGGTGGGGCTGCATGGTCCACGCCCGGTGTCCTGGAGAGACAGGTGGCCCATAACCCCCCACGCTGAGCAGAAACATCTGTCTGTCCCTCCCTCCCACATGTCTGTCATTTCCCTGCCCCAGGAAGCCCCACATCCATCCCGGTTCTCCCCCAGACCCTCCCTTAGCAGCGCAGCAAGGTTGTTTGCCCTCAGATGGTGCCACCCCCGGGGTTCATGCCCCCACAGCAGCACTAGTTCCTTTGCTGGCCTGGGCGCCACAGCTCTGTGCTGTGAAGACTGCGAGGAAGCTCAAGGTCCTCCCTCCCTGTCCCACTCGCCCCCAAGCAGCCTCAGAGGCTGGGTCAGGCACACCGGGCGTGTTCATTTCCACTCAGCGCATTGGACATGGCCTGTCACCTTGCCTGCTGTGCCCTGCTCCATGACGAGCTCTGTGCTACGGTCTTGGCTGCCGCCGTGGGGCAGAGTGGCTGGGTGTGAGCTGGTGTGGCCAACAGGCATCTTGCCCCAGCCAACGTGGTCCTCACCCTCCGATGTGCCCGTTCCGCAGAGCCAAGTGGTGAGAAGGACCCTTCCCGGCAGAGGAAGAATTGGTGGCGGCCCTGGTTAGACCATGCCGCAGGTACTGCCCCTCCCCAGCATGGAGCACTAACACGGGCGACTGCCCTCGGCTCTAACCCTTCTGCTGGAGGGTCACTAACACCTGTGGGGGGGCTGCAGCAGAGGCAAGGCTGATCTGCCAGCTCCCTCGTCCCCTCTGCAGCCCTGGGGCGGCGGCTCCAATGGTGCCTTCCTCACGGCTGGCACCGGTGCTGGTGGTCTGTCCTGCCCTGCATGGCCCCGAGCCCAGCTCCTCTTCCCACCCACACTCTAGGGTGCTAACCTGGTGTTTCTGTGCTTGTCGGTACTAATCAGTGAGGGGCTTGGGGACAAATCCTAGGTGCCCAGTGGAGCCCCTTTGTAGGGAAGTCCCGGGACAATCTCCCCCCCGAGCAGAGGGTCCCTGGAACCAGGCTTCAGGCTTAAACCTAGGTGGGGCTTGGTTACGTGCACTAACCATGCAGCTACTATGTGTGCAGAATGTCTGCCCTGGGGCCCTGCCTGCAGGGGCGGGTGCCATTCAGGTGCTCGTGCGCACTGGTTCCTCCTGGGGAAGTCACTGGTACAAACTGGCACATGGCCCCTGAAAATCCCCGAGTGCCTGGCCATAGAGGTGCCAGCATGCTCTGTGAGTGCTGCACCCCAGGGCGCTAGCCACGGGCTCCAGGGCTGGTCGGTGACTGATTGATTGGGATGCAGCTGTTTTAATGCTCATCCAGCAGAGCACTCGGTGGCTCTTCAGGGACTCCATTCTTGGTGTGTGAGTGTGTGAGATCGGATTCTTTGGCCATCAGTGTGTATAGGGCTGTCCTCCCCCATCCCTCCACCCAAGGGCATAAAGGGTGTGGAGCTAACCCAACTTCCCCTCAGTTCCTTCTGGCCCCCTCCCACCCCTCCGTGGCCGCAGGACAGACCAGCGTAGCGTCCACCGGCCCTCTGTGCACCGTGCCGGCGCTGTGTAGGCACTTGCTTGATCGCCTCTTGGCAAAGTAGCTGTGTGTATATTTGTCTCCGCTAAGGTTCAGGTAGGCTAGGCAGCCCCCACCCTCAGTATGTGGCACTAGCCACGTGACACAAGTGAAATCTTGGGGGATCAAGGCTGCTCCCTGTGGCTCACTCCCAAGCCTATTTGCAATGGCCCCTCACAGCACCTGGCCTACGTACAAGAGGGATGCGGCCGGAGGGACGAGCTGCCCATTGCTCTTTCTCCAAGTGCACATGGTGCAAGGGACGCCTGCCTGGAGCTGAGAGATTGGATCCAGCCTCCCCTGGCTCCAAGAGGGGCTCAGGCAGGGCGCCGTCTCTTGGTCAGTGCCCCAGAGTCCACGCCCAGCTCGCAGGCCGCGTCTACTCAAAGCCCTGTTTGCCTGTCGCACCCCAGCATCGCCATCCTGTGACCGGGGCTGGAAGCAGTGTTGCTCCAGGGCGGAGCCAAGGCGCGGGCACCATCTCTGGGGCTAGCAGGTCGAGCTGCAAGACGACAGACCTGTGGCTTGTCTCAGACTCCACGTGCAAAGGGCCAGAGGCTGGAAACCCCACGTCTGGTGCCTCAGGACCAAACTCCAAGAGCACAGCGGTCTGTGTCACTTTGATACCAGCCCCCAGCCCCGCGGGTATCAGTACTCGGATCACTGTGCCATCCTGCACTGTGCCGATTGCCTGGGAACCGCCTGTGGGACCTGACACCATGGCACCAGCTCTCTTGGTATCTAAGCCAAAGAGGGTGCTGAGCAATTTATCTGTGGGCCAAATAGCCATCAGCTGTCCCTCTGAGGTTGCCTTTCCAAACGGTCAGTGTCGGAGACATGGGTACGCCAAGGTAAGGGAGGTGTCCCTTGTACTGTCCTCTTCTCCACCAGGGCCTGATAGAAGGGTCCCTCCCTCGGAGGAAGTAAAGTCCTCTTCCTCCTCCTGTGCTGGGCAGAGCAGGGCTCAGCTCCCACTCTACCCCCCCCCCGCCTCGGTAGCACAGTGGAAGAGGAGTCCATGAGAGGCAGCAGAAAGAGACCTCACAGGGAGCTTGGTGAGTCACGCCAGCAGAACAGAATAATTCCAGGACACCGCCATGCTGCACTTGGCCTTTGCTGATAGAGACCAGGGGCCACGGGCACCCCCCAGCGGTTCTCCACAGGTGAAGACATGGTAGGAACTAGCCGTGTTCGACCCACCGCGCCATGGTAGCCCTTGTTCTGCTGGATCTGAGGCAGCCTTGGGGGCCTGCCTGAAGAACGTCCCCGTTTCTCAAAGGCAGGGCAGCCCCGCAGAGCTCAGGCTACCCCCCCTCCAAGACGCTGCTTGTTGGAAGAGACGTCTGGATCAGAGGCCCATTTTGGCAGGGTCGTCCTGCTGGTGAATTTCTACCCACCTCCACGCTTGGGAGCCATCAGGAGTGGGAGCCGGCTGGGCAGCTGCCCAGAGAGGACGGTTCCTGACCCTGCAGCAAGAGTGGTTCCTTGAGCTGGGGTGTCCATGTGGCTTCCACGCCCTGCCCGCTTTCCCCACTGCTCCTCTGAGGTCCCGGGGAAGAAACTGGGGCACTGGGCTCCCTTTGTGCCATTGGGTGGAGGTGCGAGGACATCTAGGGTGCAGGCAGGGCCCCATAGACAGGCTCGGGTCTCACGCGCAGCAAGAGTGGGGTCCGTGGGGAGCCCGCCAGGAGGAGCACCGTGACGAGGGTAAGCGGCTGCTCTCTGGGTTGAACTGATGATGCCCTGAGATACGCCGCACTCAGGGCAGCCTCCAGGTTGGCTCTGCCCCCGAGCCATAGGCCTGACTTCACCTTATCCTGGGCTGTGCTGGTCAAAGCCCCAGAGCCGTCAGTGCTGTGGGGGCTAGTCTGAGCGCCATTCCCGCCCCCCACCAGGAGTCAGGGGGGTGGGGGCAGGGACCTTCCCTCCCCGGCTGTGTCCTGTGCAGGTCCCTCCATGACACCAGCTGTTGTGTGTTGTCTCCCCCCCGGCTTCCCACAGTGCTGCACTCGGGTGAGTATTTCCTCTTCGAGTCGGACAGTGAGGAGGAGGAGGAGGCCAGCTTGGAGGAGCAGAAGCCAGCCAAGCAGAGTGCATTCCAGGTAAGGGCAGCGCCCTGCCAGCCCCGCTGGAGCCGGGCAACCACCTGCTAGCCGTGGTCATGGCTGGACAAACAGGGTGTCCGGCCGTCTGTCCGCTCTGTCCAGCCGTCCAGCTGCATTCTGTCCACCTATCCCTGTCCTTATCCATCTGTCTCTCCTCTGTCCAGCCCCATCCCCTACCCCCAGCTTCCCCCTCTGTGCCTGTCGGTCTCCATCCCGTATCCTCTTTCACCCTCCTTGGCCAGGCTGCAGACGGCCCCTGGGCTTCCTTGGTGGTGGGTCAGCGTGGCAGTGCCGTCCCCGGGGATAGACAGGACCAGACTCCAATGCCAGGCAGGTTTGCAGACACCCTAGATAGTTTGTGGAGCCTGGTGATATTTTGGCACAAACCTCTGGGAAGCTCGTGTCTGGGCAGGAACCGCCTGCCCTCTGCTCACAAGTTGGGGCAGCGGGGCAGGTTGGTCCTGGGCAGGCCGTGCCTGCGGTGGGGCCAGCAGCTGCCAGACACTGAGCTCTGCCCCTTGTCTCTCTGCTCCAGCTGGCGTATCAGGCCTGGGTGACCAATACCAAGTCTGCACTGAAGGAGCGGCAGCGGCAGGACCAGGAGGACGCTGAGTCACCAGCAGGTGGGACTGCCTTGCCCTCCTATGCCCCTTGCCCGGCTCGCCTTGGCTGAGATAGATGGGGGCAGGGAGCCCTCTGGGCTGGCAGCATGTCCCTTCCCAAGCTGGAAGGAGCCCTGGCTGGGCATGTCCTGTCCCTTGGAGGGGGTGTCACACCTGGGGAGACCAGCAGCATCCCAGCCCCACGCGGGGAAGGGATGTCCTTCCCCCTGACCCAATGGCTCCATTCCCCTCCCCAGGACGTATGTGGTAATCCTTGCTGGACAGGGACTCTGCTCCCCCGCCATTGCCCACAGGCTCCAGAGGAGCCTTGTCATGGGCCAGCCCGAGGGGGTGATGACGGCGAGCCCCATGGAGGCTGAGCGTGACCGTCTGGGGGCGGCAGGCTGGGCGGGCAGCTAGTTTGAGGGGTGTAACCTGCCCTGCCTTGCAGGGAATGGCGGAGACGGAGACGTCTGTGAGGCTCAGACGCCTGAAGAGCCTGAGGACCAAGAGGAGGAGGACACAGGTGGATGGGAAGCTCTGGGAGATGGGGAGAGCTGGGGGTTCACATCCCCTATGGCACGGGCACCCCATAGCCCTGACTGCCTCCCCTCCATGCCAGGCCCCACTCCCTCCACCCGCACACCCAAAGTGGGATCAGCCAGAGCGTGCTCCCCATGGGGACGACCTGCTCTGCTCCCGCCAGGGCCCGGGGAGGGGACGTGCCCACAGCCAACAGGCAGCGCAGCCATGCCCCAAGGGGGTTGACAGGAGGCGGGGGGGGGCTGCAGACTGGACCCTGCTCTGTGCCTGGCAGGAGGGAGGGGGCACCACTCACCCTAAGCCCAGCGTGGTAAGGCCAGGGCCGTGTGGGCCTCCAGCCCCACTCTGGGCTGGGAGCGGGGGACTCAGCCAGGCGCCTGGGGTTCACCTCGCCTGCGGTGCTGCCGGGCCCTTGTGAGAGCAGCCAGGCGCTGAGTGAGCCGTGGGGGAGACCAACCCGGGCCCTCCCTGACCTCTGGGTGGAGGGGGCGCCTCCTGAAGCTGGGTGCCGCGGTTCCAGAAAGCAGCTGTCCCCTCCCTGCAGAGAGAAGCAACATGGTGCAGCGGGCGCTGAACATGGTGCGTTTCCTGTGGGTGCTGTGCCAGGCCACGGTGGACGGGCTCACCCAGTGGCTCCACGCCTTCACCAGGGAGCACAGGGACATGTCCACCGTCCTGTGGGTGGAGAGATACGTCCTCACCCAGAAGCTGTGCCAGGTAGGTGTGAGCAGGGGAGGAGCGCTGCAGGCGCCAGGCCGAGGGGCGCTGGGTGACGCTGCTGTTCCCTTGGCAGGGAGACGAGGTGCACAGCGGGGTCCTGGATGACCTGTACCGGCCGGCGCCGGGCGACGAAACGGGCCTGCAGGCAGCCGCCGCCGTGGACTCTCACATCAGCATGGCTTCAAGGCAGGTGCATAGATGGTCTAGGGGGCCTGGGCAGGGGCAGCTCAGCCTGGAGCCGGGTTACTCTGCTTCCTTCTCTGCAGCCTGGTGCCCTCTCCGGCCACCTCTCTGCCCCCCCACCCCGGGGATCCCTCCCCCATGGCAGCCAGGTCTGCTGCTCCTCCCCTCCTGCCCCCTGTGCTGCTGCTGCTTGATCACCGGGGGCAGCACTATGGCTTTCCCCCTGCCACACCAACCTTGCCATTTCCCACCTCTGAAGCCCAGCCTCGCCCAGGCCAGGGGGCTGTAATGCTTCCCCCAATGCAAGCCCTGGCTGCTCAGGGAGAGCCTGACTGTGCTCATTGCCCTCCCAGTGGGTGCGACGGAGGAGACCTTCCCAGCAGTGGGGCTGAGGGCACTGATGACACCATCTCCCCCCTGACAACTGGCTACCAGAGTGAGGAGCAGATAATGGCCCTGGGCTCCCGGGAGGATGTGGAGCGGATCCAGGGGTCTCAGGAGCTCCTGGTGTATCCCAGGAACCGGATCCGAACGGCCAGCGAGCTGCTCTCCAACAGGTAGTGGAAGGCTCAGAGTGAGAGCCGGGTCCATGCAAAGCATTGTGGGAAAGCCATGCAAATTAGCATGGCTCTGGCTAGGAAGGACCTAGCCTCCGAAGCCTGCAGCAGCCACCTGCTCACCGGGCTGTGCTCTTTCGTTTCCCGGGGGTGCATGGCAGCCTCTAGTCTGCGTCACTGCTCCATGGCTGCTCCGCCATCCCCCATGGCCGGAAGCTCCGGGCAGTACCCCTGGGGCTCAGTGCTCTGCACACGGAGGTCAGAGACCCAGTTCGGTCTGTGCATTGATCTCCCAGGAACTCAGCCAGGCCCTGGGAGAAAGAGAGCTCTTTGCTCTGGGCTCCTGGAGTCCTGTGCAGCTTGCCTGAGCCAGAAGACAGGCAGTGAAAGGGCGGCAGGCGCTGGGATGTGGGGGGATCCCTGGGGAAGGCATTGCTAGGATCCTGGCGGGCAGAGCAGGCCTGTACACGAAGAAGACCCAGCTCCTGTGTAAATGGCACTTGCTCCAAGGGGGCAGCACCCCAAACACAGGCCTCTGCCCTTGGAGAGGGTTTCCCTTAGCTGGTAGCAGAGCAGGCCCCTTATCCGATCGCTGGGCGCACTGGGCGTATCCCCTGATCCCGCAGGCAGGAGGATCAGCCCACATCTGGCTCTCTGCTTCCCAGGCAAAAGTACTTCCAGGAGCTGGAGGAGTCGGAGCAGTTCTACCAGTCCCAGAACCGCTTCCTCAAGCTGCTGCTGGCCCTGTACCGCTTCGTGGCTGCCCATTCCGAGCTGCTCTGCTACTTCATCATCATCCTCAACAACATGGTGTCCGCGTCCATCATCTCCCTCTTCCTGCCCATCCTGGTCTTCCTGTGGGCCATGCTCTCCATCCCGCGGCCCAGCAAGCGCTTCTGGATGACAGCTATTATCTTCACCGAGGTGGGTGCCTGCTCCAGGCTGGCTCCTGGGTGCTGGAAATGCAGGCACTGCCATGTGCCGGCAGGGAAGCCAGCCTTCACTCTGCCCCCCGCTGAGCTGGGGCAGGGCTTGTTGAGCCTTGGGTCCTGCCTGGCTGCAGGGTGGGGTGAGGCGTGTGGCTGCGGCTGAGCTCTGGGGCTGCGCGTGGGCTCCCCGCTGATCCCCTCTCCCCTCCGCAGGTGATGGTGGTGGTGAAATACCTCTTCCAGTTCGGATTCTTCCCCTGGAACAGCTACTCCTCCCTGGTGCGGAACGATGCCAAGCCCTTCTTCCCGCCGCGCATCCTGGGCCTGGAGAAGACCGACCACTACCTCAAGTTTGATCTTGTCCAGCTCATGGCTCTGTTTTTCCACCGCTCCCTCCTGCTGGTAAGAGCTGGGGGACGTTGGGGCTGATGTGTACAGCTTGTGGCTGAGCTGCCATGGGGCCACCTGCCTGAACTCTTGGGAGGCCTTCAGACTCACTGCCCCAGGCGGGAGGATGGCCCTAGCCCTGGGTCCACCAAGCTCCAGGAAGCTTGGTAGCAGAGGTGGGGTGCTGGAATTTGGGGTGGCAGCCTTTCCCAAAGCTAGAGGTACACCCCTAGGGGTGTAGGACCAGGTGAGGGCACAGATAGCCTCTGAATGGCTCCTTGGCACAGAAATTAGTCGCTCGTGGTTCTGGCTGTCTTTGAGCAGTGAGGCCAATGTAACCAGTCCAGCATGTCTGCCTGAGGTCAGGGCGCTGGAGACACTCGCTCGGAGTGGGGTGTCACCCCCCAGGTTTCAGTAGGTGCCAGCGGTGGTGCCATAAGTGGTTCGTGATTTGGGAAGGAAGCGGGAGGGTGATGGGGGACACAGTGCTAGCTGGGGGAAGGTGTCTGGTGCCCAGCCTCTGACAACACACACAGGTCGTGGTCGGGCTTGTTTCACTGGAGGGGGCTCAGCTTCCGAATCCTGGGAAGCGCCTGGTGAGGGATAGCACAGCCGGACACGCCATGCCAAGCTTTAGGCTGGGCACCGCCGTGCCCTGATCCCGACCCCCAGCCGGCTGGCACTGACCCTGGGTGCCCCCTCCCCTGCAGTGTTACGGCCTGTGGGATCACAAGGAGGATGCCTTCGCCAAGTGGAAGCGCGAGGCCGAGCGGGCGGAGGAGGAGCAGCGCGAGGCTGAGGCAGCAGAGCCGGCAGCGGAGCCGCCACCCGTGCTGGACAGGGGGGATGCTGCAGAGCCCCCAGCAGTGAATGGGGCAGAGACAGAGGTGGTGGCAGCAGGGCTGGAGCTGGAGCCCCAGCTCCAGGAGAAGGGGGCCGGGGAGGGGGAGAAGGGGAGCCACCTGCGCTTCCGGAAGAAGAAGGAGAAGAGGAGGTGGACCAAGAAGTGGAAAGCGGCAGCAACAATGGCAGGTACATGGGCGGGGGGCTCTGAGGGTGTGAGCACAGACCCCACTGGGGGGTGCTAAGGACCCTGGCAGGGTCGCTGGGCCATTCTGCTGGGATCCCCCTTAGAAACCCTGGCACTGTGGGGACCCGCTGTCAGAGAGGGCTGGGGGGTGCCCGTCCGTGCAGAGCACAGTGCTCTCTCGCCCCACCCATCCGAGAGGCAGAACCCCACGTGCTCGCTGCCCCCAGCCCACCAGGGCCAGGCATGCTGGGGGCTAACCCTTGATTTCTGAACGGCAGGGGAGGCAGGGGAGGAGGAGGCGGAGGAGGAGAAGGAGAAGGAAGAGAAGAAGCACAGCCCAGCCCGGGAGAAGCTGAAATCTGCTGGGCTCAGAGTCAAGCTCTTCCTCCTGGCTGTGTAAGTGACCTCAACCCTCAGCTGGAGGGACAGCCTCCGAGCCTGCCACCACTGCACACCCTGACCCTGTCCCTGCCACCCCCTTCCCAGAGATTTGTCAGGTGCGGGAGGGGAGGAGATGCCGACTTCTATGAACCAAACATTTGATTTGCTGGATGGCTGCTGGCGGGCCCCTGGCTGCCTGTCGGGACCCGGGGGGCAGGGCCCTGCCCCTCAGCTGCCTGGGGGTACCCAGGGGTGCCCTGGCTGAGCAGCCCAACTGGTCTGAGTTCCTCGCCTACTTTCAGGGCACAGAACATGTACCAGCCGCTGCGGGGCTTCTTCTGCGCCATCCTGCACACCAAGTATCAGGCTGCTACTGATGTCTACGCCCTCATGTTCCTGGCAGACGTGGTTGACTTCATCATCATCATCTTTGGCTTCTGGGCCTTTGGGGTAAGCCGGGCCCCAGGGCTGGGCTGCTGAGCTGGCCACCCCCCCAGGGGCCTGCACCACCCACTGCTCCAGGCCAGACCCCTGCCTCGCTAACCTGCTGCAGCCTTCCTGCGGGGCTGGCTCCTGGGCTACCCAGTCGGGCCCACAGCTAGGCGTTGTGCCCTGTAATGGCCCATCTCTCTTCTTCCCCCAGAAACACTCGGCCGCTGCTGACATCACCTCCTCGCTGTCGGACGACCAGGTGCCGGAGGCCTTCCTGGTCATGCTGCTCATCCAGTTCTCCACCATGGTCATCGACCGAGCCCTCTACCTCCGCAAGACCGTGCTGGGCAAGCTCATCTTCCAGGTCATCCTGGTCTTCGGCATCCACCTCTGGATGTTCTTCATCCTGCCAGCAGTCACCGAAAGGTAGTGTGGCCTCGGGGAAGTGGGGCAGCCGTCGGGCACCTCATTCGCTCCAGCCCAGGCCCAGCGGTCCAGAAGATGAGGGCACTGCACAGCGCTCTGCTCCCAGATAATCCCAGCCCAGACCTTCATAGTTCCAGAGAGGAGGGTGGCCCTGTGGTCAAAGTCCAGGTTCTAGGGAGACTGGACGCCTGGTTTCTATTCCCATCTTGCCATTGGTTTCTCTGGGCAGGTCATTCCCGGGGGGGGAGCAGCTAGATCGATGAGCGTCTGCAGACAGGACGTCCGTGCTCAGTGCGAATTGTTCATTACACAGCCCCTTAATGCACAGGTTGTGCGGGGCCTGGCCTGGCCAGGCGGGAGCTGAGAACTGTAGTGATGCACAAATTGCCCTGACGTCTGCCAGCCTCCCCGTCTCGCTGACGTCTCTTCCCCCGGCTCTGCCCCTGCAGGATGTTCAGCCTGAACACAGTAGCCCAGCTGTGGTACTTCGTGAAGTGCATCTATTTCGCTCTGTCGGCCTATCAGATCCGCTGCGGTTACCCGACTCGCATCCTGGGCAACTTCCTGACCAAAAAATACAACCACCTCAATCTCTTCCTCTTCCAAGGGTAACAGGGACCTGCCCTTTGATCTCAGCCGGGATGGGCTCCACCCCGGCCCCCGTACCCGAGCCTCACTCCCCAGGAGTGTGTGCAGGGACTGTACAGCACTGATGCCAGGAACAGGAGTGAAGAAGGATCCTGTTCCCAGGACCCTGGGGGAAGTAGAATGGGATGGACCAGCCTGACATGTGGCTAGGACCCCAGGGCTGCCCCTGAGCAGGAGATCCTGGGGAGGGGCACCCAGGGTGGACAGAGGGCAGATGTTTCCCCCCAGGGTGCAGCTGGTGACCGCTCACTCTCCCCTTGCCCACGACAGGTTTCGCCTGGTGCCCTTCCTAGTGGAGCTGCGGGCCGTGATGGACTGGGTCTGGACCGACACCACCCTGTCCCTCTCCAACTGGATGTGCGTGGAGGACATTTATGCCAACATTTTCATCATCAAGTGCAGCCGGGAAACTGAGAAGGTAGGGTACCCCGTCCCTGCTGCCCTCCCACCGCCCTGCACCATGCCGTGCTGGAAACGGAGACCGGGCATACTCCCACCCCCAGCCTTTTGGGAAAGGAGGAACCTAGGCAGGAAGGATGGGCTCCCCCTAAACCCAAGTGGAGCCAGACTGCTGGCGTGCATAGCTACAAATGTCAGAGAGGATTTTCTAAACTAAGCCAACAGGTGTGGAGGAGCACACGGTTCAGGCAGACGCATCCCGTAGGGGTGAAATCATTGAAGGGGAACTCTGTACCCTGGGAAATAAGCTAGTAACGTCCAAGGAGGAGCTAGTGAGGTACAGTCAAATATCCAAGAGTCTCATTTAAATATAACACAGGAAGGCAAGCAGCTGAATAGTGACACAATGTACAAGTGCTTCTCTACAAATACTGGCAGCCTAAATACTAAGAAAGGTGATCTAGGACGGCTGGCATGAAATGAGGCTATTGATCGAATAGAAATGCCAGACACTTGGTGGAATGGTGATAATCAATGAGGCGCAGTAATAGCAGAATGACAGAGTAGATCGCCTTAGTAGGGGAGTGGCACTGTGTGGGAAAGCAGAGTCAATACGGTAAAAATCTTAAATGAATCAAACTGCCCCTTAGGATCTCCGAGGCTAGGAATTCCATGCCTGCGTGATCAGAGCATAGCAGTAGGAAGGTACTGCCGACCCCCTGCCCAGGATGGTGATGGGGATTGTGACATGCTCGGGGAGATTTGAGAGGCTACGAAAACAGAAAACCCAGTGATCCTGGGGGATTTCAACTACCCCTGTATTGACTGGGACCATGTCACCACATGATACGGACCAAGTCATGCACACTGGAAAAATAATCCCAATGGTACATAAATTAGCTGTTACCGCTCAATAAAGATCTTGGAGTCACTGTGGCTAGTTCTTTGAAAACGTCTGCACAATGTGCAGCAGCAGTCAAACAAGCTATGTTAGAACTGGAAAAGGTACAGAGAACGGCAATGAAAATGATGAGGGGTCTGGAACAGCTTCCATGTGAGGAGAGATTAAAAAGACGGGGGCTCTTGAGCTTGGAAAAGAGATGACTAAGGTGGGATATGATTGAGGTCTATAAAATCATGATTGTTGTGGAGAAAGTGAATAAGGAAGTGTTATTTACCCCTTCACATAACACAAGTACCAGGGGACACCAACGAAATTAATAGACACCAGGTTTAAAACAAACAAAAGGAAGGATTTCTTCACCCAATGCCCAGTCAACCTGTGGAACTCCTTGCCAAGAGATGTTGTGAAGGCCAAGACTATAACAGGGCCAAAAAAAAGAACTAGATAAGCTTATGGAAGATAGGTCCATCAATGGCTATTGGCCAAGACAGTCAGAGATCCCACGCTCTGGGTATCCGTGGGCCTCTATTTGCCAGAAGCTGGGAATGGACGATAGGGGATCACATTCTCTCTAGGGCACCTGGCACTTGCCACTGTCGGTAGACACACTACTGGGCTAGATGGACCTTTGGTCTGATCCAGTCTGGTCGTTCTTATGCCCAGGCCTGGGGACTTGAAGCTGAAAGGGTATTAGGGACAGGGTAGGGTGGAGAACATGAGAGGGCAGGGCAGGGCAGGGTGGGTGAGCTGGTAGGGCGGGGGGCTGGGTGGTGTAGCAAGCTCTTTCTGAGTTCCAGGACAAGTGAAACGAGTTGGAGGATCTCAGCTCAGTCCCTGGCATTTCTTCAGCCCCAGAATGTGGCTTCTCTGATTCAGCTGACGGCCCTGCTTGGCGGAGTCCAGGACTGGCAGAGCAGGAGGTTGTGGGTTGGGGCTTGGGCATCATCTGAGCTGCGTTGCAAGGAGCCCAGGGTCAAATAACGGGGGCCAGGGCTGGGATTGAGGGGTATCCGCGGGGAGGTGTGGGGAGACCATGCACTCCACAGTCACTGAGGTTTTAACTGAGCGTGATCCTCGTGCCCCGGAGGGTGGGAAAGGCCTTGAGCCATTAGCGCAGCCATCTCGCGGGGCAGGGCGCCAGAGAGGTCTGTCCCTTCCCAGGCCCGGGCAGTGCCTGCTGGGAGCCCCACTGGCCCCGAGCTGAGCCCGCCCTCTCCCCGCAGAAATATCCCCAGCCCAAGGGCCAGAAGAAGAAGAAGATTGTCAAGTATGGCATGGGCGGCCTTATCATCCTCTTCCTCATCTGCATCATCTGGTTCCCGCTGCTCTTCATGTCGCTGGTGCGCTCCGTGGTGGGTGTGGTCAACCACCCCATCGACGTCACCGTCACCCT
This sequence comes from Gopherus evgoodei, assembly GCF_007399415.2. NCBI lineage: Eukaryota > Metazoa > Chordata > Testudines > Testudinidae > Gopherus > Gopherus evgoodei. The sequence goes on along the minus strand of NC_044333.1, from coordinate 39,572,951 downwards.
CCAGCTGGGGGGCTACGAGGTAATGGCCAGGCCAGGCCCCGGGCGTCCCACGGGGGGGAGCTCTGATCACCACCAGGGCGGTGCCGGGGCCCTGCCCAGATCTGGCTGCTGGGTGGCGAGAGGGAGGGGGGCTGGGAACCGTTCTGGGTTTGGGCTCAGACTGCCCCTTGGCGGGATAGGGAGTCGGGGCCGCTGGCTGGGGAGGCCTGGCCTGTGCACCCCTCACTGCAGCGAGGGCAGGTATCAGGGTAAGGGCCCGGACTCTTGGGTTCCATGGCTGTGCCTGCCCCCCGTAACCCGGGGCACGCGGGGTCCACAGGATGCTTTGAGACCCTCGGCCAGATGGGGCTGCAGCTCCTGTTGCCCCGACCTGCTTAGCCTTGCCCTGGGGGTTCCCAGTGGGTGCAGCGCGGCAGGGGGAGGCTGGTGCTGCTGCCTGGCTGCCCTGGGGGTGCCAGTGCTGGGGCTGTCCCCGCCCGCTCCCCTGCCTGACCCCGGCTCCCCTTCCCCGCTGCCTCGCAGCCGCTCTTCACTATGAGCGCCCAGCAGCAGTCCATCCAGCCCTTCACGCCCCAGGACTACGAGGCGCTCACCAACCAGTTTGAAAGGCAGCCGGTAAGGGGCCCACCCCCCAGCCGTGGGGGTGTGGCCGGGTGGAGCCGTGGTGGGGGTGAGGGGCAGATCCTGGCTCCCAGGGGTGGACTAGGGGGGTGAGCGTGGGGGCCTGGGGAGGGGCTGGCCATGCTCACATTCACCCATCCTCTCCCACAGAGGGGCCATGCTGGGAGGTACCCATGGGCATGGGCTGGACCCAGCGTCCCTGCTCCCAATGGGGAGCAGGGCTGCTGCCAGTGCTGGCTGCCCATGCTCTGCTCCTGCTGCCAGGCCAGAGCCTGCCCCCTTTACACCCGGCGGGAGTCGCACCCACACCTGCCTGTCCCTAATGTGCACAAAGGCAGTGACTGCTCCAGCCCAGGGGCCTGATCGCCTGGGGCGGGGGCCATGCCCCACACTCCCACCCTGATGGTCACTCTCCTCTCCCGGTGTCAGTGATTGCAGGGGTGGGCCATGGCTGGGGTGAGACTGTCGGGCGGGGCTGTGGCGGGGCAGGGCTTTTGGGCACGGTCCCTGCCCTGCCATTCCCCCCCCCGCCCTGACAGTCTCTCCCTGCCCCCGGTGTCAGTGAGGGGTGGGGCTGTTGGACAGGGGCCCTGCCCCACATTCCCACCCCGACGGTCTCGCCCCGCCCTCAGGGGGTGGGGCTGTTGGGTGGGGGCCATGGGTGGGGCAGGGCTGTTAGGCAGGGGTTGGGGCCAGGGCCAGAGCTGGGGCTGTCAGGCGGGGTCCTCTCCCCACCCCGTGTCAGTGAGGGGCCGGGGCTGGGACAGGGCTGTCGGGTGGGGGCTGTGTCTGGGGTGGGGCTGTGGGGCGGGGGCCATGGCGGGAGCCCTGCCCCGCCCCCCCGCCCTGACATCTCTCGCACTGGCAGGTGGCCATGCAGTTCATCACGCTGTATGGCTATGAGGACATCGTGACGGCGCGCATCGAGGGCAGCTCGGGCTCGCTCTGGAGCATCAGCCCCCCCAGCCGCGAGCAGATGCGGCGGGAGCTGCTGAACGGCTCGTCGGACATCACGCTGCGGCTCACCTGGACCTTCCAGAGGTACCGGCCAGACCCAGGTGGGGGGCCCTGCTGCCCCCAGGGCCTGCGCCCTGCTCCAAGCTCACCTTGCCTTCCCTCTCTCTCCTGGCAGGGACCTGGGCAAGGGTGGCACGGTGGAGCACACCTTCGACAAGCACACCACTGACCTGCAGCCGGGCACCTCCGTCCGCATCGAGCTTGCCAACCTGCTGCAGAGAACCAGGGACACCCCCGTGTGAGTGCGGGCCCCGCCCCGCCCCACCCCAGGGACAGACCGGGGGGAGCAGAGGAGGGGCCATACCCTTCCCGCCCTGCCATGAAGCATCAGCTGCCCAATGGCAGGGGTGCCCAGCAGCGGTGTCGGTGCAATGGAGTGCCAGGGCTGTTGGGGCCCCACGTCATGGGGGTTGGGGGAGGAATTGCTTCTCCCTGCAGGGCTCTGGGGAAAGCACAACAGGAGTGGGGGGTTGGCTCTGGGCCCGATAATGGGGGGCAGGTCTGAGTCAGCTACAGGACTCTGAGTGGAGTGACTGGGTGGGGTGGAGTCACAGGTGACTCAGGTGAATACCATGAAGGGCAGGTTCTGGCTGGGTCCAGCGAGGCCTGGGGGCCCATCCCCGAGCACTGGGCCAAGACCCATCCCCACAGCGCAGCCGGGAGGGAATGGCCTGTCAGGGAATGGGAAATGGCGCCGTGCGAGCCGTCTGACAGCCCCCCCAGCCATCACCTAGTGCCCAGCTCCCCCAGAGCCTGGCCACCCCAAGAGGTGCAGGAACGCTCGTCCCGGCTCCCCTTACCCCCCTTTGTGTTGCAGGCAAGTCCCCCATCTCTTCCCCACGTACATCCGTGCGCCCAACGGCCCAGAGGCCAATCCTGTCAAGCAGCTGCTGCCAGGTGAGCGGACTGGAGTCTGAGCCATGGGGGCTGGGGCTTGGTGTGGGGAGGAACTTGCCCTAGGATGCCAGAGAGCAGGGGCTCAGCCCCTGGTTTCTAGGGTGACGGGTGTCCTCAGGTTCTGTGCTGCTGGCAGTGTTGGGGCCTCGGTTCCTTGGAGGGGGGCAGCCAAGGTGAAAATGGCCCCCTTTGCCTCTCCAGCTGCTGGGCTGCCAGGCCACGGGGGTGCTGCTGCAGGGTCGGGCCTGGCAGAGGAACTGTGGGATGGGGTTGCTGGGGGCATGGCCCAGCAGCAGCCACTTTGGGAGGTGGCTGGGCTAAGTGCCCGGGAAGCCAGCCAGGTGGGTGCTGGGGGAGGTGTCCTGGGCGAGCCCCCAGCCCTGACCCCCCTCCCTGTCCCACAGAGGAGGAGGAGAGCTACCTGGGCGTGAAGGTGCAGCTGAAGCGGGAGCGCGTGGGCACCGGGGGCGGCAACGACAGCTTCCTGGAGTGGTGGGTGGTGCAGCTGAGCGAGTGCCAGCAGCAGGCCTGCAACATCCTGCCCATGGTGATCTTCAACGACAAGGTCAGCCCACCCAGCCTGGGCTTCCTGGCCGGCTACGGGTGAGTGCCAGGGCCCCTTCCACAACCAGCCCTCACCGGGCACCAGCCCTGGGCCGCCCAGGGCTCTGCAGTGTGAGGAGGGGAGGGATAGCAGCCTTGGGGGCTGCATGGGGGTGGATATCAGCCAGGGCTGCCCAGCTGCTCTATAGTCTGAGGGGGTGGAAGGATGGCAGCCCAGGGCTCTGTTGTACCGGGGGGGGCAGATGAGCAGGGTGCCCCCCTTTGCAGTATTAGGGCAACCCCTGGGCTTGCTGGTAAAAGGCAGGGAGGGTGCCCCCCTCTGCAGTATGAGGGGGACATACTGGCCCTGGGAAGCCCCTGGGCTGAGTGGGGCATTACTCCCTGTGGCCTGGAGGCCTTTCTGGGGGGACTCCCTGGCCTATCCCCTACCATGGTCCAAACGGCCATGCTGGCAGCAGAGCTCAGGGCCTCCTGCTCCCGGTGCCCCCCATCCCTCACCCCAAGGAACACAGGAGTGCGCTCGGGGTGGCCTCCTGGAGCTTGCCGGCTTCCCAACAGGAGTCCAGCTGGCCCCATCGCTGGGAACCAGGCCCGAAGCAGCAGGGAAGGGCTCTGCCCCCAACGCGGTGCTGGGGGGCAGGGAATGGCTGACCCTGCTGCCCTTGCCCCATTGCAGGATCATGGGCCTCTATGTGTCCATTGTGCTGGTGATCGGCAAGTTCGTGCGGGGCTTTTTCAGCGAGATCTCTCACTCCATCATGTTCGAGGAGCTGCCGTGTGTAGATCGCATCCTCAAGCTGTGCCAGGACATCTTCCTGGTGCGCGAGACGGGCGAGCTGGAGCTGGAGGAGGAGCTCTACGCCAAGCTCATCTTCCTCTACCGCTCGCCCGAGACCATGATCAAGTGGACGCGGGAGAAGGAGTAGCAGGGAGCCACCCGGGACGATTGCTGCTGCTGCAGGCCCCCTCCAATCCCTGGAACGTCACAACTGAGGCCTTAAGCCAGCCCAGCCGGAGAGCCCCAGGCTGAGCACTTCAGGCGATGCGCCAGCCCCTTCCCCTGGCCGCCAGGGGGTCCCCCCCTGCCTGGGGGTCTGAGCTGTGCCCAGCGCCACCCGTGTGGGGGAGGGGGCATCTGGGGCAGGCTGGACTTGTGCTTTTTAAAAGGAAGTTTAACTGCTTTACACTAGTGAGTCCTTTAAAGGCAGCTGGTGAAGACCCCCCTCCCCAGGAGTCATGCTCTCCCCGCCTCAGCAGGGTGGGGACACACTCCTGCCCCCGCCCCACCTCAGTGCCTTCCAGCCCTGCTGCTGCCAGGCTGTTAGCACCCCGAGAGAAGGGGGGGTGCACTCTGGAGCCCATTCAGCAGCTGTGCCTGCCTGTGAAGGAGATGGGCTCCCCTTCCTGCAGTGGGAGAATCCAAGCCAGCCGGCCACAGTCGCACCCAACCCTGCTGCAGGCAAAGCCTGGCCCAGTTGGCCCCTTGGCCTGCTCCTGAATGCGGCTGCACTAACCCTCCAAAGCAATACCTTCCCCACCCCCCAGCACAGTGCTGGCCAGCACCAATGGGTGCAAGCAGAGGGTCCCACTGGCCTGCCACCCGCCCGGCGGTGCTGGGCTTGCTGCTCCTCTTGCCCTGCCTGCAGAGGGCGTGGGACATGCTACTGCAGCCACTGCTGCCTGTGCCAGCAGACAGCCCAGCGCAGGGAGCTCTGCTTGCCCCAGGACTGGTTCGTCCCCCTGCCCCCAGGCACTCCGGGAGGGGAGGGCTGGGCTCACTCCAGCTGGACTGTAGGTTTTTTTAAAATTCAAATGGTTTATTTATACAGATCTCTAATAAAAGCCAAGCCATGGCCTGTCAGTGTGACTGACTGAATCCATCTTCTTGCGCAGGCGGGCGTGAATCTGCCTCCTCCTGGCTGGGCGTTCCACGGGGGGCTGGCGCAGTCCGAGGGCCTGACTCAGCCTGGCCTCACCCACTTGAGACTGGGGAGTCAGCCCAGGGCCCCAGTCCAGCTGTGCGTCAGGGGATGCAAAATAACGTATTCCTCTTAGAACCAGCCATGAAAAGGATGGGGATTGCGGGGTGTCTCCTCCCCGCCAGTGCAGGTAGCAGGCGCCTCCCAGGGGCAGGCAGTGAACAAGAGCTGGGCCCAGCACCCTGGAAACAGAGGCAGGCCCGATGCCCTGCAACAGGGCCCTGGTGATCTCAAGCCCAGCCTGGACGGGGCTGGGCCCAAGCCCCATTTGCCCTCTGGCTGCTCCGGGAGCCCTGACAGCCAGGGAAGCATAGAGCTCATTGGGAGTGTGGTCCAGAGGAGGGATCCCTGCCCACCTGTCAGCTCTCACCCGGAGTCACAGCTTCATCTTCCAGCAAGAACTCCTGAATTTCCAGCTTCATCGCGGCCCTGGAAGACAACCACCATCTCAGCCCCCTGCCACGCCGGGCTGTGAGCTCCCAGCGCGGGCCTGGTCCGACCAGCTCAGGTCACGCTCCGGATGTTATAGCAAAGGAGGAGATTCTGCCTCTGATTTGCTTATAACTTGGCCCGGGGGCAGCAGCTTCTCCCAGTGCTCAAGCTCTGATGCAGGAGCACGGTGACTGATGGCACCGGCCGGCCGGCCCACCCACCCTCCTCGTACCTGCGTTTCCTGCGCTCTGCCTCCGAGCGGACGTAGAGCGGGAGGCTCTCCAGGCAGGTCTGTAACAGAACAGAGCGGCGGTGACGGGCTGCCCCCAGCGTCCCCTGTTCCTGTGCTGCTGGGGTCCGTGCAGACGCAGCAGGCACGGTGCATGGAGCATCAGGGAGTGTCCCACCCCCCATCCCCACCCCGGCACTGTGCCGTAGCCCTGGATGGGGGCCGGGGGCTGATGGGCAAAGCTGGGATCCAAAGGAGACTCCTGCGGGATCACAGTCCCGCCAACAAAGGAGACCCACCCCACTAGACAGCCAGGTCTGCCGAGTGCCTAAAGCAGGGCTGGGACTGCCCCCCGCAGCCTGGCTTGGGCTGCAGCAGAGCCCCTGAGGGGCAGAGGGGCTCACCGTGTCCTTGATGGTCAGTCTGCAGCCGTAGCAGAGCAGGGGCAGGAAGTTGGCCTGGGCGTCGGCCCTGAGGGAAGAAGGCAGAAGTGAGGAGAGGGCAGGGGCCGGTTCTCTCCAGGGATACTCTGCTCGCAGGGGCCGTGTGACGAGCTAGCTGGGGGCAGTTCGAGGATGATGGTGCTGCGGCTGCTAGGGGAGTGTAGGCCCAGATGGGAAGCGCATGCGGGGCCACAAGGCCAGTACCACTCCAAGCAGAGCACCTACCCCACGATGGATCCTGGGCTGGGGTTTGCTGTGTCGGAGGTGCCTTACCCTGGAGCTGTCGTGTTCATGCAGCATCCTCTCTGCTCCTCTGCCCCCGGGCAGCACCCTCTCCCGGCTGGCGACGCAGCTGGCAGCTTTTGCTGGGAGAGCTGCTCCGAGACCAGGATGGCTTGCAAAGCGGAGCCGTCCTCTGCACCAAAGAGATGGTAGTCAGAGCCCCTCGGGCTTCTGCTCCCCCTCCAGCAGGCCGGGCATCTGCCTCCCCCTAGCAGAGCAGACAGGGCTGGCCAGTGACCCGAGCCAGGATGGCAAACCCCACAGCCCTGGTGTTCAGACACCCTCTGCCAGGCAAGGCACAGCCAGAGGCAGGTTCCCCTGCACAGGGGGCCCTGGGAATATCCAGGCCTCTAGTTCAGCTGGGCAGATGGGAAAAGGGACTAGTTAAGCCCTTAGCCAGGCTGCATCGCTAGGCCCCCCAGCCCTGCACCCATGGCCAGGTTCCCCTGCTTTGCTCCTGGGGGTGGTGAGAGGCCAGAGCCGGATGGGCTCTGATCCGGGAGGGCAGTTGTTGGTGCCCTGCCCTAGATCAGCCAGAGGGGATCCTGCAGATGGGGGAGGCTGCCCCTTTCAGGGAAAGGGGCCGAGTGAACGGAGCCTGCGCTAGCCGGGGGCGGGCAAGCATCGTTTGCACTTACCCACGTTGGTGTCCAGGGCACACAAACACAGGAGGCAGCGTTCGGGCTCAGCAGCAGGGCTGGCGTCTCCAGGGGTCACGCTCAGCTTCTCGCCCGTCCTACAGCCCAGAGGGGGACGCCCAGAGGTTAGTGCCCGGCAACGGGGCAGCCTGTGCCACTGTGAGTGATGCCCTCACAGCTCGTGCAGGTAGACGGGGCCTCCCTCTTCTCCAAGGCCTGGGCACCACAGGGACAATTCTTCAATAGCACCAGTAAGTCTCAAACTGTGCAACTGCCCCACAGCCTGTGCCCCACCCCCATGTCCTCCACTACTCCAGCCCTGGGCTCCCCCCTCCCTGCTCTGCCAGGGCCCCTCAAGCCTGACTCCAGTCCCAGGCTCCCCACACAGTTCAATCAGTGCCCTGTAGCCCCGCCCATGCCATTTCAGCCCTGGGCTCCCCACGCAGCAGGAGGTGCTGTGGGTCAGGATTCAGGGGCGCTGCAGAGTTCTGACCCTCCCCTAAGCTGAAGCTTCCAGTCATTCCCACCAAGGTCTGGTCCTACGAGGCGGGCAAATGGCCTCCACGGTGAAGCCATCCCCACAGTTCCCAGCTGAGCAGCGCCAAGGTCTGCAGAGCTGTCGGGGGCTGGGGGGAGAGGCATAGGGGCCTGCCCTTACCGGTATACGGTGCTGACAGTCGAGGGGAACTCTGCCTGCAGACCATAGACGAAGCGCTCGATCACCCGGTGGATGCTGGCCTTCTCCAGGGCCTGGAGGGGGGAGAAATCCTCACCGAGTCTCATAGCCTAGCTGGCTCCAACCCCCACGCCCGCCCCAGGGCTCCCTTGTGACGACAGCAGAGCAGCTGGGGCATCCCCACAGGTGTTCAGAGGCCCTGGAGTGATGGAATCGGCACCATGCCCAGCTCTGCAGTGCCCAGGGGAGGGGGCATTGGCCTAATCTGCCAAAGCCTTCCCCCAGTCACATCGGCTGGGCCCCAGCCCTCACTGCTTCGGCTGGAGCCCTGGCCTCGCTGCAGGCAGGCACTTGGGAAAGTGCCCCTTGGTGCAGAGGCACCAGAGTCCCTGCCCTGCAGGGCTCCCCAAGAGGGCACATTGACCGCTGGGAAGGCTGCAGGGCCCGTGGGTTGGGCTGGGACGAGAGAGAGGGGTGCCCAAGAGGAGGTGCCACTGACCTGCCAGAAGAGCCCAGTGCCCGGCAGGCGCTCTCCTGGCAGCTGGCCCAGACCCGCACGCCCCCTACCTTGGTGTCCAAGGCAGGAGTGAAGACTGTGGGAACACCAAACAAGTGGTTGTAGAAGGCGATTTCCTTGGCAGAGTACTCCCTCATGGGCCGCACCACCACCACATCGCCATGGCGATCGTCCGAGAAGCCCTGCGCGGAGAGAGACTCGCTGAGGGACTCAGTTTCCCTAACTCCACCCCCTCCTTTAGATTTTCAGCGTGGGAGAATTAGTTTTTATTGTAGCTTTATCTTTTTCTTCCTTGGCCACCCATCAGAAACTTAACTCAGCGCTTGGTCTGCTCTGAGCACGGAGAGGGGAGCCAAGAACTCTTAGGTTCTCTGGCCTTGGCCGAGTCACTTCCCGTCAGTTCCAGCACCTGCCCCACGGGGAGGAGTGAGTGAAGACCTACGATCCCAAGTATCGTTCTCTGTTAAGCCAGTCCCCGAGTGCTTGGGAGCCGCAATCTAAGGGTTAACGCAACCTGGCCAGAGCCGGGGCCGCAAGGCGTTCGCTCCAGCTTGTGAAGGGAAGCAGAAGGACGTGGTGCGGCTCACCTGACCGAAAGCCCTGGCTTGAACAGTCAGTGCAGTGACATCTGTCCCAGCTCCAGCGTTTGCTGCTGCAGCTGAGAAATGTCAATTTCACGGGCAGGAAAACCTCCCCTTCCTGGAGAGCACGGAGCAGAAACTGATCGGATCAGAATCCCCGTGCTGCTGCATACAGCAGCTCGCACGCTGCTCCGCTCCGATGCCCGTGTACTTGCAGGGAGCCTGTTAGAGGCATTAAGGTGGCTGGAGAAGATCAGGGACATAGCAACCCTTTGTTCCAGGCCCACGGGAGGATTATACATTCACCCGGCACTAAGCTGTGGGCCCGGGCATGCTCAGTTACCAAGACAAGGGAGCAGTTGCGGCAGTGCCAGCTTCTCCCCAAGGTCCCGATAAACCACAACGCACTAGTGCTGCCATGGCCCAGGCAGAGCCGAGAGGCCACAGTGCAGCGCGTCTCCAGCACAGCACAGCAGCCTGGCAGCAGTCGGACCAAGGCCTCCGGCTGGGGAAAGGGGCGAACAGTGGAGTCTGGGTAACCAGTGACTCCAACCCAACTCAGATGCCTGCTTCCAGGCGCCTTCCCGCCTGTGGCCAGCACTTACTGTGTCCATAGCGAGAGAGGCTCCCCGCCCCAGTGAGAGGTTGGTCAGCAGTTTGACAGCCAGGCGGGTGCAGCTCTCTCCCATCATGACCTTGGAGTACCCTTGGGTCCTAGCCGTGTGCAGGATCAGGTGGTTCCTGAAGGAGAACCCAGAAGCGAGGGAGGGCTGCAGCCTGGACTCAGACAGATACGCTGAGCCCATCAGCTCTGGCCAGCTCCTCACGGACACCAGGTCCCACAGCAAGCCTCCCACCCATTGCTGTGCCCAGGGCGAGGCAGAGGGGCCATGTGGGGCAGCAGAGCCCACTCCTCCATGGGGGCTTCAGAGGAGGGAGACGAGATCTCCAGGGAGCTTGGGGGAGATGACAACCAGGGCTGGGCTTTCCCAAGGCCCAGAAGGGAGATCCAAAGGTCTTGCAATACCCAGTGTGCGCAGGCAAGTGGCCTAGGCAACAGAGATCCCTGGAGCTCGCTGGGGGGCCTGGCGCAAAAGCGATGGACAGACGCTCCCATAGATGCAAGCTGCAGCATCATGGCTGGGAAGCAATGCATGCTGGGATGGATCGGAGGACAGGAAAGGCAGAGGAAAAAGCTCCTCAGCCCCTCCCCTCCTGGGCAACCCCCAGGTGGCAGGGTCAGAGAGGGCAAAGCTTGCAGCCCTTGGCACAAGGGCCCATCCCCCCAGAGCACTCTGGACGGCGCTCACCTCAGGGTCTGCAGAAGCTCTTCTTTAGCTGTCAGGGTCTTCACGGACCCAAAGAGCCGGATCAGCTGCTCAGTCCGGACTGCAGCCAGCAGCCTGGCTTCTGGGTCGGCCAGCCCCTCCATTCCGGGCACATCTCGCAGGCTGACCTCGGCAAGCTTCTCCTGGATCTGCCTCTCTGGGAGAGAGGGGCTTCCACCCTCCTCCCGCCTCTGCTGGCGGATGAAGCCCTCCACTGCTTCCTTGTAGCTGTTCTTGGGGCCTGTGGGATTGTGGGGCGCATGCTGCAGGATGGAGCTGGGCAAGTCAAACACCTGCACGGAGCAAGCAGAGGATGGATCCTGTTAGCCACAATAAGCGCCTGCATGGCAGTGAGATCGGTGCCTCGGGAGCTGGCAAAACCCAGACAACAGAGGAGTCCCAGGGAGCTTGTGCCAGAGACGGGATTAGAAGTCAGGAGTCCCAGCTCCAGCTTCCCGCTCACACCAGGCTGCCTCTCTAATACATAAGAGCGGCCTTACTGGGTCAGACCAAAGGTCCATCTAGCCCAGTATCCTGTCTTCCGACAGTGGCCAGTGCTAGGTGCCCCAGAGAGAATGAACAGAACAGGTGATCAAGTGATCCATTCCCAGCTTCTGGCAAACAGAGGCTAGGGACACCATTCCTACCCATCCTGGCTAATAGCCATTGATGGACCTATCCTCCATGAACTTATCTAGTTCTTTTTTGAACCCTGTTATGGTCTTGGACTTCACAACATCCTCCAGTAAGGAGTTCACAGGTTGACTGTGTGTTGTGTGAAAAGACTCTTTTTTGTTTTAAACCTGCTGCCTATTAATTTCATTTGGTGACTCCTAGTTCTTGCGTTAACAGCCCTTCCTTATTTACTTTCTCTACACCAGTCATGATTTTCTAGACCTCAATCATATCTTCCGCTTACACGTCGCTTTTCCAAGCTGAAAAGTCCCAGTCTTATTAATCTCTCCTCATACGGAAGCCGTTCCATACCCCTGCTCATTTTTGTTGCCCTTTTCTGAACCTTTTTCAATCCGAATACATTCTTTTTGAGATGTGGCGACTACATCTGCACACAGTATTCAAGATGTGGGCGTACCATGGATTTATATAAAGGCAATATGATATTTTCTATCCTATGAGCTATCCCTTTCTTAATTATCCCCTGCATTCTGTTTGCATTTTTAACTGCTGCTGCACATTGAGTGGATGTTTTCAGAGAACTATCTCCAAGATCTCTCTGAGTGGTAACAGCTAATCTAGACCCCATCATTTTATATGTATAGTTAGAGTTATGTTTTCCAGTGTGTGTTACTTTGCATTTATCAACATTAAATTTCATCTGTCATTTTGTTGCCCAGTCACACAGTTTTGAGAGATCCTTTTGCAGCTCTTCGCAGTCTGCCTGGGACTTAACTAATTTTGTATTATCTCCAAATGCTGCCATCTCAGTATCTCATTCAGGCCCTATCACGGCTAAGGGCACCCCAGCCTCATCAGCTCCTACTGGACAAATCTGTGTCCTTCATTCCTAGGGCACCAGGTGGCCATCCTGAGCAGGGGCCTCTGACATCTCATCCCTTCCCCCAGCACCTGGAATTGCAGTGAAGGCGGCGGCAGGGGGGGGGCGCATGTGATCTCTTGACCAGTGTCTGCAGGGCCGTGACCCCACCCTACCTCTTCTAAGTGGGCCAGGTGATATGGAAACCTTGAGGCTTGCAGGATGGTCTCCATCTGGAGCAGCGTATCCCCTCTCTCAGCCAGGCTTTGTCCGCACACAGCTCCCTCTGAGTAGCAAACAAGAGATGCCAGATGAAGAGAGTTAGCTGCCTTGCAGGAGACACTTCTCCATCTGTGAGGAGGTGGCCTAGGATGCTCCAGCCAACCCAGAAGGCATGCAGCCACATCTACCCTCCTCACCAACTACCAAGGCAGGGCGATGGGGCTCTCCAACGCTTGGGCAGTGGGGATACGGGCCTGCAGGCCTTGAAGCCTGCATCCAATGGACCAAACTGCAGCCACCCTTCTCTTTAAGACAGGAGTGCAGACTGGGGAGCAGTTCCCAGCAACCTCCATCTTCCTACAGGCAGCCAGACCAGACCATCTCCAGGTGGGACTTGGATTCTCCATGGGCAGCACAGAGCCACGCTGCAGAACTTGAGATGCATCCACCCCTTCCTCATCTCCATATGCAGTATTCGCCAATACACATTAGGTGTAGTACACAACATATGAGTAGGTGTTCGTGCATGGGTTTACATACCTAAGTGTTGAGAAGCTATGTTAACTGAATGAATTATGCTCTTCCCACAATTCTATTCATCCATGCCAAGTATCCCATAACGCTCTGCAAAGCTGACGTCAGCTTTGGCATTAGAAAATAAGAAACTTGTCAAAGGCAAAATACATGAATGTTCTGCCCCAGCCCTGTGGGGAGGTACCTTCACATCCCTGGAGTGCTAGTATCCCAACAAAGATAAGGAACTAACAGGCCAACAAGTGAAGGAATGGTACAAACGGAGGGCTTGGACTTCAGTGACATATAAAGAGCTTTGTAACTTGTAAAATCCTCCTCTAAATGCCGCTAGCTGAAATGCAGCTCTTTGAAGCACCCCATCCATGCATGGTGAACCCACCGTGACAGGGTGCGTTCGTCTCCTCATGTTGTGCTGGTTTCTCTTTGGATGATGCATTTGGCTAAGTTCAGCTGGCTGGTCTCTTGAACGTTTTTAAGGCAGAAGCGTGAGTGTAGTCAAACAGGCTACACCACTGAGTCAGCAGCAGAACCCAGAAGAAATACACTGATCCTCCAGCCAGGCCCCACTCCCTTTCAACCCCACTCCCAGGGACGCTGGGAGGAGTAGGAGGATTTCATAGACTCATAGACTCTAGGACTGGAAGGGACCTCGAGAGGTCATCGAGTCCAGTCCCCTGCCCTCATGCCTTGTTTCCACCCTCAAACAAGCAGAGCTGCTCCACCCATCCTATTTATAGTCTCACAGCCTGCTGGTGCTGCCAGGTGGAGAGCGCCCATCTAGTCGGGAAACAAAGCACTGGGCTCAGCAGGGCATGTTCAGCCCATGCAGCCGCTGGAGTCTGGGAAGAGACCTGCTAACTCGTGCTCGGGTAGGGTCCAGACTGGATTGCTCTGCAGTCTCTGGAGATGGAAGCACAAATGGTGCACTAACCGCCTGGTCCATCACCGCCCCATAGTAGGGGCTGGTGTAGCAGCCCAGCGTCTTGTCTCTTCAGATTTAAAGAGAGCAGCTAGCAGCTGCAGGTATCCTTACCCTATCTGCGATGGGGGTACACATAACCCTTCCCCTGCCCAGCTGAGGGTGGGGTAATAGTCTGTCAGGGCAACGACAGAGGAAACTTCCCCTCTTCCTGCCCACTCATGAAAGCAAGGAAATTAGAGGGGGCAGTAAGAGGCTCTGAGTCCCCCATGCCTCCCACAGGAAGGAATCTCCCCCTGCTTCCTGCCCAGGGGGACCAGAGAACCAGGACGGGGGGGAAGCTGCTGGAATGAGTTGCTGCCTGAGGAGGGGATACTGCGAGTGGTGGATCAGGCTGCGCACCCTATTCCTGAGCCCATGCTGGGAGCTCTGGCTGGAGGGGCGGGGGACCCTTCAAGTGGCCAGACCCTTCCTGGGAAGGGGACACCATCCACCTGCACGCCCTGTGTGTCTGAAGTATGCCTCCCCTGGGTGCCAGTCACTGAACCAGACTAGCTTAACCCCCCATTTCCAATGTGTTTACTCTGGCACCGGCCATCTCACTGCTTGCTAGGGGAGCCTGCCTCCCCAGGCCTGAAGGGCCGCTACCAGTAACAGGAGGGCGGAGAAACTAGACAGGATTTAACAGTGAGAGGGGCACTATCTGAAACCAGGCTCTCTTAATGTTGGACAGCATCAGCAGATTCCAGAGGGTTCTGGCTGTAGGCTGACCCAAGACCGCATGCACAGAATGGGTTGGGAGCAGGGCAGGTTGCTGGGTTACCGTCAACGTAGATGATGCCTGGTATAAAGCGCAGTTTCTTGGCTGTTTCCCGACTCAGCCCCTGAGAAGAGAGATGGGAATGAGCCACTCGCCCCAAGCGCTGGGAAATGTAATTCGGGATTGTGTGTCTTGGCAGCATCCCATGGATCTAGCAGAGAGGGCAGGCATGACTTCTCTAATCCTGGCTGTTAGAGAGGCATTCCTACGGCCCCGGCAGAGATGGCAAATGTTTCTAGTTAACAATACACCTAGATCTCGTGGGCTGAAGGCCCCAGCCTCGACCAAGTGATTGTAATCGACACCTGATTACACTCAGACGTTGACCTGGACACTGACATCTGGACGCAGTCACAGAAACCGTGGGCATAGCTTAGATGCTCCCCTCACTCGGACTTCCCCGAGGGCTGTGAGCTTCCCACCTTTTGGGAATAGGGAGCTGCAGGTGCACTGGACAGGAGCTGTGAGAACGTCTAAGGAGCCACATTCACTAATTGCACATCTACAGGTTAGACATGAGGGCATACTGAAGCAGACAGCCATCTTGGGAGATCCAGTCCCTCACCCTACAAAGCAAAGCTTTCCTCTCTGCTTGTTCATCAGCCTCCTCTTAACCATCTCTAACACCCCTGCTATGGTCCAGGTGGCTGTTCCTTCCTCCAGCTAACTGCTCTCACTGTTCCTAACAGCTAACAAGTTTCCCCACAGCGCTGCGGAGCAGATACCTCTTGGACTTGTCGAAGCATTGAGCTAGAGGCAGGTCCACCCGATAATGCAAGAAGAACCTGTAAGGGAGATAGGAGAAAGAATTAACTATCCATCTCAGCTTCCCCCTCTCCTTCCCACATCCATCCCGCCCTTACACAAGAAGCGACTCTACCTTCTCTCCTGGGTAAATGGCACGATTCTTCCCAAGCATTGCACGGAACTTGTGAACAAAATACTCCCTAAAACAGGCCCTTGGAAACAAACACGCACGTAAGTCATTAGAAACGACACTCCCAACCTTACGCGAGATCCCAGCCTTGGCAGGCAGCACCTCAGGCACCCACATCTCGCCGCTAATAAACCTTTGATTCCAGCACAGGCCAACCCGGAGGCACAGGGAACTGTCTGCTACCCTGCCTGACAGCAAAGTCAGTCAATGAGTCCGCCTTAAGATCTCATCAATTAGCTTCTGTCTGACAGCAAGACAATTCCAGTGTGGGCACCCAGAAGTCTGTGAAGATCCATTTTAAAGCTAGACTGAGAAACCAGGCTTGCTGGACTGGATCCCTCTCTAGCCCTCTGAGCCAAAACAAAACAACAACAAAAAAGCCCAACAAGGAAAAGTTCCAGTGTACAAAGACAGGTATCAATTTCAAAGGGTTTGCTGCCTTTTCAAATGGTCAAGTTAAGCCAGACACAAGGAGAGGTCAGTTCAGAGCTGTCAGGGTAAAAATGAGCACAAGGCATTAGAAGGCCACATTTGCAAAGACCGTAGGCATGCAGGTATGTGCATACCCACTGCTAACTGCAACTGGAGTTCCGATCACTTGGGTGCGTGCAGTTGCTTGGGTTGTACTCCCAGTCACAGTAGTACCCCTACAAACTGCCTATGCAACTGCAAACCCAAGCATTCAAAAATCTGGCCTGCAGAGCTCAAAAAAATCAACTTCCGAGATTCATATAAAAACAATGTGGGGCAGATTAAATCTGTTTTCCAAATTTAAAAAAAAAAGGGGGTGAACCACCTCCCCCTTTTCCTACGCTCATACCCCATTTCTCCATAACTAGGGCCCTGCATCAGAGTCTCTCTTGCATGCAATGGTAGTGATTGGGTCTTTGGAGAAACAAAAAGATGCACATCCAAAGCAAGGGCCTTACAGGGCAACTCCCCACATTCCTGAATGAGTTCAGGCTGCTCCACACAACTGTTGTGCTCTTTATTATCTAGATGGTTTGAATCTCCCTTGCAACCCTCCCCATAAACAGCCCTATTTCAACAGATCGCTAAAGAGCAGTAAATGAGGATCTAAAGATGGGAACGTTCTGGCCTTCTGAACAGGGTTTCCTCTTGCAAATCACTAGGGCTGTTTCCTCTTACTTGCAAAAGGCATCTCCAACACG
This sequence comes from Gopherus evgoodei, assembly GCF_007399415.2. Lineage (NCBI taxonomy): Eukaryota > Metazoa > Chordata > Testudines > Testudinidae > Gopherus > Gopherus evgoodei. Next base: position 39,556,648 of record NC_044333.1, on the reverse strand, counting down.
AATGACCAACACAGGAGAGGCCTCCTTGCACTTCATGCACTTCTCCGCACAGCTGGGGAAAGAGACAATCAAAGCCAACCGATTACCACTGTAGGGACCCACCGTCATGCAAAGAGCAACGCAAACCACCATCAGCTTGTTTGAACACTTTGAAGATACCAGGTGCTTTGTAAGTACGGAGCTGAAGGATTGGCGTAGTACAGTTGCATTTTTTTAATAAATGGATTTGGGGTTGATGTGGGAACTAGAGAGACTGAAATGTTGAGGTTATGTACGCACCGGAGGTGGTAGCACAACCAGTGACCTAGCAGTAAAAGGCTACGTTATACTATTAGCCCTGGAGCTGACTAGCTACCACCTCCAACTATACAAATCTCAGTCCAAATGTCCATTATGTCAGGTCCCATTTTCAAAGCACAAATCTGAAGGCAAGTGTTCAAGCTGGTATTTGCACATACACAGCTGCAGCTGTGCTATGTCAATTGTGGCCATGTGATAATCTGGCCAGATGAGGACCAGGGGCACCCTTCAATTTCTCTCTCCTCTGAAGGGCCAAAGCACTAAGGGGTGAGTAAAACAGTCACAGTACAAGGTAATGGTCACCTTTGTGGCTATATACCTACGTACTGTAGCACCCAAAGGCCGCAGTGAGGAGCAGTGTCCCATTGTGCTCAGCACTGTAAGCCCCCCAAGCCCACTGATCAACACCCCAGGCCTGGTCTGTACCCGGGATGTAGGCTGGCATCGCTATGTCCCGCAAGGGGGGGTGAGAAATCCACATGACTGAGCAGCGTGGCTACGCCGGCCTAGCCCCCAGTGTAGACGCAGAACCCCGCTCCGCGGCTCAAGGGAGCCGGGCAGGCCGCGGGCACCAAGCCAGAGCTGGCCTGGCCCAGGCTCCAGCTGGCCTCCCGCCCCCGCTGTCTCTGCGGCCAGGCGAGGGGGCGGCTGAAGGGGCCTTGGACTGGACAGCGGCTGGGCCGGCCCCACAGCCCAGCGAGGCCGATCCCGAGGGGGGCCGGGCTCTCACCTGACCTGGGGCCGCCTGCGGGGCGGGTCGCAGCCCCCGTACTCCTCCTGCGCCTGGCACATGGCGGCAGCGCTCCCCTCCCCCGCTTCCGGCGCGCCCCTTCTGCGTCACCGCCCCGCGCCGAGCGCGCCGTGATGAGGTGGAGGCTCGCGGCGCCGTGATGACGTGCGCATGCGCGGGGCCCGCGCTCCCGCCCCTCCCTCATGGCGGCCGCGATGTTCCGGAGCCTGTTGGTCTCCGCGGCCCAGCAGCGGCCCCAGGCCCCGGGCCCGGGCGGGACCCCGCGGGAGCAGCCGCCCGGCGGCCCCGCCCCGGACGCGCTGGAGGCGCAGTTCAGCTGCCCCATCTGCCTGGAGGTGTATCACCGGGCGGTGCGCGTGGCGGGCTGCGGCCACACGTGAGCGCGGGCGGGGCCGGGCCAGGCCGGGGGGAGCGGGCAACCCCCCCGGAGCCCAGAACCCCCGGGGGGAGCGGGCAACCCCCCCGGAGCCCAGAACCCCTCCGCCGGAGCCCAGAACCCCCCCCCCCGGGGCCGGAGCCCAGAACCCCCCCCCGGGGCCGGGCCGGGGGGAGCGGGCAACCCCCCCGGAGCCCAGAACCCCCCCCCCGGGGCCGGAGCCCAGAACCCCCCCCCCGGGGCCGGAGCCCAGAACCCCCCCCCGGGGCCGGGCCGGGGGGAGCGGGCAACCCCCCCGGAGCCCAGAACTCCGCACCCCTTCTCGGGTCCCCTTCCCCCACCCCTTCTCGGGGTACCCCTGGGATCCCCCCGTCACCTCCCCTCCCCCACCCCTTCTCCGGGCACCCCTGGGATCCCCCCCTCATCTCCCCTCCCTCACCCCTTCTCGGGGCACCCCTGGGATCCCCCCCGTCACCTCCCTCCCCCACCCCTTCTCGGGGTACCCCTGGGATTCCTCCTCTCACCTCCCATCCCCCACCCCTTCTCGGGGCACCCCTGGGATTCCTCCTCTCATCTCCCATCCCCCACCCCTTCTCGGGGCACCCCTGGGATCCCACCCTCTCTTCCCCTCCCCACCCCTTCTCAGGGCACCCCTGGGATCCCCCCTCTCTTCCCCTCCCCCACCCCTTCTCGGGGCACCCCGGGATCCCCCCGTCACCTCCCTCCCCCACCCCTTCTCGGGGCACCCCGGGATCCCCCCGTCACCTCCCTCCCCCACCCCTTCTTGGGGCACTATGGGACACCTGTCACCTATCCTCCCTCCACCCCTTCTCGGGGCACCCCTGGGACCCCCGTCACCTCCCTCCACCCCTTCTCGGGGCACCCCTGGGACCCCCCTGTCACCTCCCTCCCCCACCCCTTCTCGGGGCACCCATGGGACCCCCCTGTCACCTCCCTCCCCCACCCCTTCTTGGGGGCACCCAGGGGACCCCCTCATCACCTTTCTCCCAGTCCCCAACGCGGGGCCTCGAGCCTCTTCCCCAACCTACCCCTGCCCGCACTGTGGAACCTGCCTGGCTTTCAGCCCTGCCTAGGGGGAGTCGGTGGATTCTTTCCCTGGGATTGAATGTCCTGTCCATGCCTGACTCGCCCAAGGGGCTCATGAGCGATGGGGTGCTTGTCTTGAATGGAAAGATTGAATTTTCAGCTTTGTTTGGAGTATGTTTGGGCATTGCGTGATTGGCAGATTCTTATGTTGTTGTATCAGATCATCTAACAGCTGCGGCACCTAGTTCCCTAAAACTACTCTATGCATGTGTCTTAGGTCTAGATTTCACAGTGTGAGGTAATTGTAAATGTCAGAACATGCACTGCTTGTTTTGATCCATTTTAACTCTGGAGCAAACACTCTTTATACTGACAGTGGTGGTGTGCTTGTGTGGTATCGACAACGTGCAAAGGGCTTGGCGGAAGCATTCTGCCCTGAAAAGCTTACAGTCTGATTGGGCAGGAGATGAAAGAGACGGGATGGGAAGTGGCAGAAGGCAGCTTGAGGGGCAGTGTCCCTAGCCTCTGTTTGCCAGAAGCTGGGAATAGGTGACAGGGGATGGGTCACTTGATGCTTCCCTGTTCTGTTCATTCCCTCTGAAGGCATTGTCAGAAAGCAGGATACTGGGCTAGATGGACCTTTGGTTTGACCCAGTCTGACTCTTATGTTCAGTGCTAGCAAATGTCATATTCCATCGGTTTTGTTTTGATCTAGGGCGCAGGAGGAGCAGCAAGGTTTATAAGACGCCTGGAAGGAAACATTTCATAGACCATCCCTTGATTTTTCCTTCTCGTTACAGCCGGAAGTAGTTTCCAGGATATCTTGGAGATCTCCAGTTTCAATACTGGCAAAGCTGAATGAAACAGCAAAGCTTACTGCCTCCTTCACCATCTTGGACTTTACCTCAGTCTCCCCTCATCACCTCCTCAATGTAAATAGCTAAGCTAGGGAGTGGGGGGTAGTCCATGAGCTGCCTCCCAGGTGCGCCAGTGGTGGGCTCTTCAGCAGGGTGTGTGAGGGCAGAATGAGCACTGCATAGTAAAATAGCAGCTGGAGTGAAAGGAACGTCTACTAATGATGACATTAGCAGAAACTATGGAGCCTTGTAGTGCCCTGTGCTTGTATTGTTATCTGTGAATCTACTCAGAGGCTCCTGAGGAAACCCCATGAAGGACAGGCCCCTTCTTGGCAAAACAAGTTGAGAGAGAGCCTCAGGGCCTGTCTACACTACCAAGTTTTGTTGACAAAACTTATGTTGACACCCAAAAGTCAACAAAACAAAAATCGCCTAAGGATGTTCACACATGCTCCCTCTGGCAGATGATGTCCACGTTGGAGACGCCATTATCGACAGGGTGAGCAATGCACCGTGGGTATGTATCCCACAGTGCAACGTTGTGGGAAGGAAGAGCTGATTACTGTGCATCTTGGGATTCTCTCACAGCCCCCTCAGCTGCCACAGCAGCATCGTGAGTAGCTCAGTGAGCTCTCTGTGCTGAGGAATGGCAAAGCAGCACAGCAGACTGTCCCCGGCCCCATCCCCCGGCATCCCCAGGCAGCAGCAGTGTGTGTCCCTAGTGCGGGGCAGAACAGGAGCATTCCCCGCAGCTTTGAAAGAGGAGGGGCGCATGCCTGGAGGAGATCAAAACACTGAGCTGAGCAGTCAGAGCAGGCATTGTGGGATACTGGCGGAAGCTAGTTCTGTGGACAGAACAGTCAGCAGTGTCTGTGCTGGCTCTTTCTTGACAATAAAGGGAGGGGAAAGGACAAAAGTCTCGTGGGGTGGATGTTTTTCGCAACTAAAGTCCAGTTGTAGTGTGTACGCTCTTGCTGTTTTGTCGCCAAAAGGCAGTTTGGGGGCCAAAACTTGCCCATGTAGACAAGCCCTCGCTTGATGATCAAGGACATTACATTCATCAGGAAAGGAAGGACTGCGAGAGGAGATAGGGTGCAAACCTCTGGTTACGGGGTCATGCAGTTTAGCAGACAGACATCTAGGTGGTTCTGTTCATGTAAAATACACTCCTGCTGATAGACAACTGTAGCTTGGTGATTTGAGTTCACCAGCAGTGGGAAAACTTGCAGCTGATGAGCTTTGCCCTGCGGTTCCAGGGAGTGCGCTGTCTGGGGCAGTATTTTCAGACTGAGCATCGCCTGAGTGTGGATGAGAGGCTAACTGTTTGGGGGACTGCAAATGACAGGGCCTGGCCTGCTGTCTTCTCTCTTGTGGTGTGAGTTTTCTGTATAGTGGTGGTGTGTGAAAAACTGTTAAATCAAACAGGGAACACAGGCACCTTTAACTATTTCCAAATGCTTAATTCTGAGCCATGTTCCCTTGGGGAAGTAAACAGTTAAAAGACACCTCAGCAGGCTGATGGGGCCCAAAGTTCTTCTTGAACTTCCTTCAGAGCCTGAAAAATGTCCAGCTTCTCTAAATCACAGACTGCAGTTTAAAATTGCCCCTTCTCTGTTGGACCAATGACAAACCTGGCAGGTTCCGGGTTGGTCTGTGGACCTCAGCCTCCGGCCATTGCTCACTTTTGCTGTTGATGAGCCAGACAGGATCAGCAATTCCAAGACTCTGTTCAGAACGGGGCTTTCTCAACAGAGCAGAGTGGAGGGACTCTGCAGTGCATGCTCCTACATCAGACCAAGCTGGCTGGTCCAGTTTTAGGTCTCTCTCTGTCCCAGTGGCATTCCTTCTATTGCTTGAGCTTCAGGGTCAGCACTGTGCCAGCGGATCAGGAGACAATGCCGGCCCCAACGAGCTTGCTGTTCTGGTACCTAGCCTTGCAATGGTGACTCCCGCAGGAGGCCTCCTTTTGTTCTGGTCCTCTTTGGGTCACTGGGGCAGCTTTGGCCTGCCTGCAGTACTGTCTCAGTGATGACTGAGCATGATGCGGAGGGCAGCCATGTCTATCACTGTGCCTATCCCTCCTGTAGACACAGTGGTGTATGCACCAGCTACAGGTAGAAATCTTGCAGGGGACAGTGTTGGACGGCTTTGCTGTGAAGAGGAGGGAGCTGGCATTGGGGTCAGAATGGAAGGAAGAGATGGGTGAGGGCTGGGTCCCTGTGAGGGAGTAGGCAGGGATGAGGCTGTGGGCGAGCAGAGCTTTGAAGGTCCTATGCTTACACTTTGTGGGGAATGGTAGAGTTCGCACAGGTGGCTGGCGACATGATGCAGGTTGCTAGCAGCATCTGGAGGGGGAAGCAGGGAGACCTGAGAGCAGATTGCAGGAGTTAAGGAGAGGTAACCAATGTGCACATGAGGCTTTAGATCTTGTCTTCACTAGGAAAACGTTGTGAGAGCTAGAACCTGAGCCCAAGAGAGTAGTCGGTAGTGATGGCAAAGGCAGCATTGGGAGGGATTTGGAGAAGCTGTGGGTTTATTTGACCAAAGTGCCTTTGAGTCGGTGACCAAACTACTTAACTTGCTACGTCACCCTGCCTGTCTAATGGGCAGGACTCTTGGCGAGCTGCCTGTGCTAACAGACCTTACGAGGATCCCGAGGTCCTTCCCTCTGTGCAATATGCTGCACTGGAAGCTGCTGAGGAGAGGAGTGTGGGTGGAAGGCAGGTTCGCTGGTGGCTCCCTGCTTTTGTTCAGGAGCAGAGTAGTGACCATGTGAATTCTGCCTCCCAGCAGGAGCTGCTTGTACATATATATCTATCACCCTCTCCTCATGCCACTGATCCAGAGAGACTGGCAGGAAGTGCAGCTTTTGGGGACACCTGCTGCCTTTAATGTGTGAGAGAGTCCATCTTTGCACCAAGCAGGGGGGTCGCTGAGGACTGTCACGCCAGTGGCAGGAAACTAACCAAGTGGCATGAGGTGAGTGTTGGAACTGGCACGTACCACAGTGCTCTGCATTGTCATGTGCTTGTGTTACCATCGTGCTTGCAGGCCCCAACTGAGGCAAGGCCTTAGTGTGCTGTGTAAACACACAGTGAGTCAGTCCCTGCCCTGAAGAGCTTAGCTAAGTAGACAAGACAGGCAAAGGGTAGGAGAATGCAAAATGGGGCCCATGGTATTTCCTAATAGGGAACTGCAACAAGGAGATGAAGCAACTTGCTTGGAGTTGCACAGGGAGCATATGACAGAGCCACGTTTTGTTTTGACATTTTCAAAAATAAAGATTCTGGTTGTCTGGTTCAAAATGACATTTTGTTTTGAAATTTCAGCTCATTAATGTAGGACAGGGTAGAGAAGAAAGGTCAAGTCGAAACAAGACGTTCTGATTGATCTGAAACGGAAAAAAATCCATGTTTTAGTGCAGAAGTTTGAGATTTTGACTTTTCGTCCCAATTTGAGATGGGGGCCGGTCAGATTTCCATCTTTCAAATATTCATGGGACCAATAAAAACATTTCCCACCTAGGTCTAAACTGAAACATCCAACCCCACTCCAAAAGTTAGTCGTGGGCGACAAGGCGGTGTTGGGTAAACTCCACTCTGTGTTATTGGGGAGCAGACAATGAACTGATTGCATGTTGACCTTAAATAATTATGGATTAATTGCAGATTCTGTTTGTCTATTTCAGAGCTGTTGAGCATGTTTGGGATGAGCAAGGGAGGGAGGGGGTTCTTAATATAGCTGTCTGGAAACTTTCCAGGCTCAAACTATCAGGGCTTTGGAGCGGAGGCCAGAGCTGGAGAGCGGAGCAGCTCCGGAGCAGTGGAGCTGCAGGTTTTTGCCTGGAACTGGAGGGAGCCGGAGCACAGCTCCAAAGCCCTGCAAACTATAGCTTCCAGTTTATTTTCAACAGGGATCCCAGTTCATCTGTACAGATGTCTATAGTTTTCCTTTTGCTCCAGATAAAACAGTACGGCCAACTAGCTGCTCCGCTCCAGACAAATCCGTTCACAGTGGTAAGGCTGATGTGCTACCAAGAGGGATTTGCCATTTGCCATTTTTGTCTCACCCATAGCCCAGAGGCCTGTTTCCAGTAGAAAATATTATTTCCTAGAATTTTCTCTCCGGTACTTGATTTGAGGTCCCTGCCTCTGCAGGCATAAGGACTTGGGGGGTGAGGGATAGCTCAGTGGTTTGAGCATTGGACTGCTAAACCTAGAGGTTGAGTTCAATCCTTCAGGGGCCATTTAGGGATCTGGGGCAAAAATCTGTCTGGAGATTGGTCCTGCTTTGAGCAGGGGGTTGGACTAGATGACCTCTTGAGGTCCCTTCCAACCCTGTATTCTGTGATTTGTGATCCCCAGCCTAATCTCAATGTGTCCTGGCCTATTACTTACTACTTCTTCGAGTGATTGCTCACATCCATTCCAGTTAGGTGTGCGCGCCGTGCGTGCACGTTCGTCGGAAACTTTTTACCCTAGCAACTCCAGTGGGCCGGCAGGTCGCCCCCTAGAGTGGCGCTGCCATGGCACCTGATATATACCCCTGCCGGCCCACCCGCTCCTCAGTTCCTTCTTACCGCCGTATCGGTCGTTGGAACTGTGGAGCGCGGCATAGCTGTTCTCCACGTCCCTAGCTCTCCTTGTTCTACGGTTGATAGTTGTAATTAGTAGTTAAGTGTAGTTAATTATATAGTTAACAGTGTAAATAATATTTGTAGATATTTGTTAGCCGGTTTGGGCCGTAGCCCTTCCCGGCGCCCGGAACCGGGCTCATGCCTGGTTCGCCGGGCTTCAAGCAATGTGCGGCCTGTAAGAAGCCAATGCCGATCAGCGACCCTCACGACGTGTGTCTAAAGTGCCTGGGGGAATCGCACAGATCGGACAAGTGCCGCATTTGTAAGGCTTTTAAGCCTAGAACAAAGAAGGAGAGAGACCAGAGACTTAGGACTCTCCTCATGGAAGCGGCACTCGACCCGGCAGCTTCGCAGGCCGTCATCTCGACACCGGCACCGGATCGCGCTGGCACCGGAAAGACTCCCCGGCACCGACCTTCCCCGGCACCGGGTGCAGAAGCAAGACCCTCGAAGTCTGCAACTCCATCCAAGCAGACTCGAGTGGAGCGCCCGGCACCGACATCTGCCGCGGCGCTACCAGCACCGTCGACTCCGGGCCCGGAGGGTCCGTCGAGTCCGGTCCCGCCGAGCTCCCCCATAAGATCTGGGATTGAGCTATTGGTCCCATCAACGCCGGAGACCTTCGCCTCGGCACGGGACCTCATTGCCCTGACTGAGTCAACTCAGCCTCCACCCCCGGTACCTCCGGTGCGGGTAGCGTCCAGGGGCAAACCTATGATGAGAGCGCCGTCTCGGGACTCACGCTCGCTGTCGAGGTCCCGACACCATGGTCGCTCAAGATCCCGCCGCCGCTCGCAGTCCCAGCACCGCTCCCCTCGGCGGTACCGGTCGTACTCGCGGCACCGATCGGCCTCCAGACGGTCACGGTCTGGTTCCAGCCACCGATACCGGCACAGGGACTCTAGGAGCCAGTCCCGCTGTCGATCAGCGCCCCGGTCGACCTCCCGGCACCGAGCTGGTGGCAGGTCCCGGTCAACCTCCCGACACCGCGTTGGTCGCAGGTCCCGGTCCCAATCCCGGCACCGAGTCAGCGGCCGGTCCCGGTCCCGATCCCGACACCGAGTCCAAGACAGTCCCCATGGCCTTCCAGACAACCGTCGGTGTCATCGCAGGCGGACAGTGTATATGCGCTGGGCACTGATAGACAAGCGGCCCTTTTTCAAGACCCTCCGCAACAGGACCAGGGTCTGCAGCAGTGGGGGTTCTGGACACCCTGGGCGTATCAGCAAGCCCAGGGCCCCCAACAGCTTCCTCCTAGGCCTGCAACGGCAGAGCACAGGGCGCCGGAGGCATGGTTGTCTCGCCCCCCCTCCCTCCCCGGACGGGGAGGACGGGTCAAAGCAACAAGACTCTGATCTCCCTCCTGAGCCAGAGGCGAGGGCTGAGGCGGACCCCCCGCTGGACACTCTCTTGCCGGGGGTCTCCTCATCGTCTTCTCCCGATGAGGCGGTGGCTGGCACTTCCTCTAATAGCCCTCCTCCGCTAGATCTCAGGGCACATCAGGACCTCCTCAGGCGAGTAGCACAGAATTTGAGCCGGCAAGCTGAGGAGGTCTCTGAGATCGAGGACCCCGTCGTCAGCATCCTCTCCTCCGATGCTCCCACCAGGGTCGCCCTGCCCTTTATTCGGACGATTCAGGCCAACGCCAATACTATCTGGCAATCGCCGGCCTCCATCCCCCCTACTGCACGGGGCGTCGAAAGGAAGTACATGGCCCCCTCCAAGGGCTATGAGTACCTCCATATTCACCCGACACCATGCTCCCTGGTGGTACAGTCGGTGAACGAGAGGGAGCGTCATGGGCAGGAAGCCCCAAATCCAAGGAGGCCAGGCGTATGGACCTCCTCGGCCGCAAGGTTTATTCGGCGGGGGCCCTGCAGCTCAGGGTTTCCAATCAGCAAGCCCTTCTTAGCCGCTACGCCTTTAACTCTTGGGTGGCAGCGGATAAGTTCAAAGAGCTGCTGCCACAGGAGACGCGTCAAGAATTTGCAGCGATTCTTGACGAGGGCAAGAAGGTTGCACGAACCTCGTTGCAGGCCTCCTTGGACGCTGCGGACTCGGCTGCCCGTACCCTCGCCTCGGGGGTGACGATGCGCCGCATCTCCTGGCTTCAGGTTTCTGGCCTTCCTCCGGAGCTCCAATACACCATCCAGGACCTCCCGTTCGAAGGCCAGGGCCTGTTCTCGGAGAAGACAGACCCCAGACTGAAAAGTCTTAAGGACAATCGGGTCATTATGCGCTCCCTTGGGATGCACACACCTGGGACGCAACGCAGACCCTTCCGGCCGCAGCAGCAGCATCGGCCGTACCCCCAGTTCCGCCAGCGGCAGGACCTTAATAGGCGCCGCGGCAGAAATGGCAGGCGCAGGCCGTCGGGCAATCAAGGGGGGCAAAACCAAAGCTCCTCTAAAGCCCCACCTGGACCCAAACCTTCGTTTTGAAGGTGCGCCCGAGGGCGTATTACCAGTATCCCCCATGGATCCTTCCCCCCCCGTTTTCCAACCGCCTTTCGTTTTTCCTCCAGGCGTGGTCCCGGATAACATCCCACCGCTGGGTCTTACGCACGGTGCAGACAGGATACCGTCTGCAGTTTGTATCTTTTCCTCCCTCCCGCCCCCCCACCCTCGTCCCTCTTCAGGGACCCCTCTCACGAGCAATTCCTCCGACAGGAGGTACAGACGCTCCTCGACAAAGGAGCTATAGAGGCGGTTCCGGAGAACAAGAGAGGCAAGGGGTTTTATTCCCGCTACTTTCTGATCCCCAAGGCCAAGGGAAGCCTCAGGCCTATCCTCGACCTGCGAGAGCTCAACAAATATCTAGTAAAGTTGAAGTTCCGCATGGTATCCCTGGGGACCATTATCCCATCCCTGGATCCTGGAGACTGGTATGCCGCCCTCGACATGCAGGACGCTTATTTTCATATTGCCATATGGCCACACCACAGGCTTTTCCTTCGGTTCATGGTCGACCGCCATCACTACCAATTTGCGGTCCTCCCATTTGGCCTTTCTACGGCTCCGAGGGTATTCACAAAATGCATGGCTGTCGTTGTGGCACATCTTCGGCACAGTCGCATTCACGTGTTCCCTTACCTCGACAATTGGTTAATTCGGGGCACGTTGGAGCTGCAGGTCCGCAGCCACGTCCGCAGGATCATCGGCCTGTTTGCTACCTTGGGCCTCATGATCAACGTGGACAAGTCCACCCTGCTCCCCTCGCAGAGGGTGGAGTTCATTGGGGCCGTCCTGGACTCCACCGTGGCCAGGGCCCTTCTGCCGTTGCCCAGGTTCCAGTCGTTGTCGGCGATCGTTCAGCGCTTGCTGGCAGCCCCCCTGACATTGATACGGACATGCCTAACCCTGTTAGGCCATATGGCGGCCTGCACGTTTGTGACCGGGTATGCACGGCTCCGCATGAGGCCCCTCCAGTCTTGGCTCATCGCACATTACCGGCCGGCAAGGCAGTCACTAGACATGCTGATCACAATCCCCCAGGGGGTGTTGGATTCTCTCAGTTGGTGGCTAGACCAGTCCGTCGTGTGTGCGGGGCTCCCATTCCACCCACCCCAGCCCTCGGTGTCCCTAACGACGGATGCCTCAGATCTCGGCTGGGGGGCCCACCTGGGAACCCTGAGGACACAGGGCCTGTGGTCCCCACAGGAGGTAGAGCTACATATCAACATGCGGGAATTGAGAGCGGTCCGCCTTGCTTGTCAAACGTTCTGTCACCAGCTTCGGGGTCGTTGTGTCGCGGTATTTACCGACAACACGACGACCATGTACTATATCAACAAGCCGGGTGGCACCAGATCCTCTCCCCTATGTCACGAGGCGATACGACTCTGGGACTTTTGTATAGCCCACTCCATTCACCTCACGGCTTCCTTCCTCCCCGGAGTATGGAACACGCTGGCGGACCGCCTGAGCAGATCCTTCCTCGCGCACGAATGGTCCCTCCGCCCAGACATCGCCCTCTCGATTTTCCGGAGGTGGGGTTGTTCCTGCGTGGACCTCTTCGCGTCCAGGGGGAACAGGAAATGCCAGGCGTTCTGCTCCTTTCAGGGCCGGGAACCCGGGTCTATAGCGGACGCCTTCCTTATTCCGTGGACGACCCACTTGTTCTACGCGTTCCCCCCCGTTCCCGCTGGTCCACAAGGTCCTTCTGAAGGTGCGCAGGGACAGGGCCCGCGTGATCATGGTAGCCCCGACGTGGCCCAGGCAACATTGGTACCCCATGTTGCTGGACCTGGCCATAGCCGACCCAGTTCCCCTGCCCCTTCACCCGGACCTGATCACCCAGGACCACGGAACTCTCTGTCACCCGGACCTCCAGTCGCTGCACCTAGCAGCGTGGCTCCTGCGTGGCTGACCAGTTCTGAGTTGCGCTGCTCCACCCCGGTACGGGAGGTACTCTTGGGCAGCAGGAAGCCTTCCACTAGAGCGACGTACTCGGCCAAGTGGAAGCGTTTCTCCTGTTGGTGCGTGGATAAGGGTCTCCTCCCGATGGAAGTTTCGGTGGCCAATATTTTGGACTATATTTGGTCCCTTAAGCAACAGGGCCTGGCGATATCGTCCCTGCGGGTCCACTTGGCGGCTATCTCCACCTTTCACCCGGGTGGGGATGGCCGCTCCGTTTTCTCTCACCCGACGGTGACTAGATTCCTTAAGGGGCTGGAATGTCTATACCCTAACGTCCGACCTCCTGCCCCTACCTGGGATCTTAACCTGGTGTTGTCTCGGCTCATGGGGCCCCCCTTTGAGCCGTTAGCTACTTGCTCCCTGCTCTATCTTTCTTGGAAGACTGCCTTTTTAGTAGCTATTACCTCAGCTAGACGGGTGTCGGAACTCCGGGCTCTCACGGTAGACCCCCCTGTATACAGTCTTCCATAAAGATAAGGTGCAGCTGAGACCGCACCCTGCCTTTCTCCCCAAGGTGGTCTCAGCCTTTCACATCAACCAGGAGATCTTCCTCCCAGTTTTTTTCCCGAAACCTCATTCTTCACGCAGGGAGCAACAACTCCACTCGCTTGATGTCCGTCGGGCTCTCGCGTTTTATGTGGAGAGGACCAAACCGTTCCGCAAATCCCCTCAGCTTTTCGTGGCAGTAGCGGACCGTATTAAGGGGCTTCCCATTTCCTTGCAGAGGTTATCCTCATGGGTAATGTCCTGTATTAGGACCTGCTATGACTTGGCTCACGTTCCTTCGGGCCGTGTGACTGCGCACTCTACCAGGGCTCAGGCATCGTCGCTGGCTTTCCTCGCCCGTGTGCCCATCCAGGAAATCTGTCGGGCAGCGACCTGGTCATCGGTCCACACCGTTGCTTCCCACTACGCCCTGGTCCAGCAGTCCAGAGAGGACGCGGCCTTCGGATCTGCAGTGCTCCATGCCGCTACTTCTCACTCCGACCCCACCGCCTAGGTATGGCTTAGGATTCACCTACCTGGAATGGATATGAGCAATTACTCGAAGAAGAAAAGACGGTTACTCACCTTTGTAACTGTTGTTCTTCGAGATGTGTTGCTCACATCCATTCCACACCCGCCCTCCTTCCCCACTGTCGGAGTAGCCGGCAAGAAGGAACTGAGGAGCGGGTGGGCCGGCAGGGGTATATATCAGGTGCCATGGCGGCACCACTCTAGGGGGCGACCTGCCGGCCCACTGGAGTTGCTAGGGTAAAAAGTTTCCGACGAATGTGCACGCGCGGCGCGTACACCTAACTGGAATGGATGTGAGCAACACATCTCGAAGAACAACAGTTACAAAGGCGAGTAACCGTCTTTTCCCGTGAAGTCCTAAATGGCTTGTTTTTGAAAATCATTGCGTGACCATCTGCAGCGAAAGCACATTACCTGGTGTTGCCGCTTCGCTGTGGGTCTCCGGATCACTGCTCTAATGCTTCCTGCCCTTTGTCTGTGGTTCAGAGCAGAGCACTCTTTGCCAGCTCGTATTTTGTGCATGGGTACACATGGAGATCAATTAGATCCTATTCGTGTGATGCTGTGTAGTGCAGCATGGAGTCTGCCAAGGGCAACAGGCTCCTGTCTGCTTTCTGGCACATACTCCTCGAACGCTCCTCACTACATGTCTACTGACAGGCCTGACGTTAAAGGTGGTGAACCTGTCATTCACTCTAACTGAAGAAGTGTCGTTGGGGTATTCCCAACGTCCCTTTGACATGGCCCAGGCTGGCTGCAGTAGGTTCTAATAGTGCTGCTCAGCCCCAGAGAGTGGTCACTTCTCTCCAGCAATTGAAGTCTGGATAGTTCTGAATTGGTGTGTGGAGATTTAACCCTCCAGCTACTATGGAAAGACAGTCACGTTGGTAGGTCCTCACTTGGACTTGCAAGTGTAACCGTGGGGCACAGGTGAATTCCTGGATGGATGGTGCTATGAGCAGAAGCAGACCTAACTCTGGCCTTTGTTAGCATCCAGGTACTCTGTGTTGGTTTAAAGGAGTAGTGTGGCAAGTATGTCACTTGCATGGCTTCTGCTGTCTGGTTAGGTGAACACCTCTGTCTGTGTTCCTCTGTGGCCCCCATCACCGCAATATGTCAGCTCAGCTGTGCAGAAACAGCCTGGAACAAACCAACCTGACTCACTTGTTTTCCTTAATGAAGGACCAGACGGTAGAAGGGTGTTCCTTTCCCCAAAGGCCAAGTCCATTGACGATCTCGCTCCTAATTCCTGCAGGCTTGGGAACCAAGGATCCAGAGGGGCTGACTTTGCCCCAGACAGCATCGCTAGCTCTCGGCACATGATCTGAAACCTTGTTAATTCTAGCATAAGATACCCTTCTGTGAGAGGCCACGGGGGGGAGGAGTGGGGAGTGGTGAGGCAAAGCCAGATCTTTTTGCACAGCCTGAACCTCTTAACCACATCGGGTCAGCCCCTGCAGATGCTACTTTGGCTGCAGCCTGACATGTGCTCACTGGCTCCTGGGGAGCAAGCCTGCCTTCCTGTGGGGGAAACAACCTGAGCGTGTTTGGTCTGTTGCGGTCATGCATGCAATGGGCATGTTCAGCTCTGTGCAAGTCCCTCACTTAGAAGCCCCGCCCCCTGGCCATCTGTTCTGGACACATCCAGATCCTTCTCTTTGGACCCTTGGCCATTGCAACCTGGCTGGGTGCTCTGGTAGCTCTGTCTCTGGAGGTACTTGTAGAAGTCTCTGCATGTATAAAGCATCCGTTTTCAGATGGTAGGGAGAAGCTGCCAGAGAAGGCAAATTGGCCAGTAGGTTCAGTAGTCCTGTGTGACTAGTTTGGGAAATTCAAGGAAGTGTCTAGATTTTGCAGGCGGGAGGTGGCAAACTACAGCAGGAGAGTAGTGACCAGAAGGAACAAGTAGGTGGACGTCTCAAGTCTTGGCTCCAGGTGGCCTATGAGCCCCCCACATGGCCCCATAAAGCAGAGTGGGGTGGCTGAATGAGGCCTGTAACTCAGATGCACAGTGTGTTGCTTTTGAAACAGGAGTCAGGAGTTGCTGATTGCTGTGTATTAGTAGCGCATTGATGTGTAATGAGGTAGTTCAGCCTGCTGGATCTACTCGGAGGAACCGTTTCCATGCCCCAAGGTCTCATAGATGTTACTAGATCTTTGGTGGCTACCAAAAATCTCCTACCAGCTTCCTAAAGTCTGAGGAAAATCCAGTTTCATTGATCTGTGTGGGATCAATTCCTGCACCCCTAAGGAGGCAGTAAGCAGGACTTCCTATGAGTAGGTGTGTCAGAGGGCATGTGCAGGGGAACCAAAATGCCACGTGGCCCTTTCCTCTCCTCCCCTGGGCTGTGATAAATAGTGGTTCTCCTCTGAGCAACTTAATGGTTTTGTTTCTCCTCCAGATTTTGCGGGGAATGTTTGCAACCATGTCTCCAAGTGCCATCTCCTCTTTGCCCGCTCTGCCGCATGCCCTTTGACCCCAAAAAGGTGGAGAAGGCCTCCAATGTGGAGAAGCAGTTGTCCTCCTACAAGGCTCCCTGCAGAGGGTGCAGTAAGAAGGTAATCCCTCTGAGCGGGTCCAGTTGTGACTGCCCCATACCTGATATTGTGGGGGCAGGACAGGTGTGGGTGACACCCCATGTGGCCCATTGTACTAGTCAAGGTTTTGTCCATGCCCAGATGAGTGTTGGTTTATGTCTGAGCACAGTATCTGTTTCAGGGGTTACTTCCAAAGATTGTGGATGGGAGGCAAGTGGGATGCTCCACTACCAGGCATGTGGCTTGGAACCTCGGGGCAGCAAAACAACGGGTGCCCCACCGCTATAAGAAAACCTGACTTTTGCTCCAATCGGGGAGGCGATCAAATAGCAGGAAGGGCGGCCTTGTACTCAAAGTCAGAGTGGAAGTCAAGAGAGCTGTGTTCTGTTCCTAGCTCTGTTACAGAGTCACGGTGTCTCCTTGAGTTAATCACTTACCCTCTCTCTGCCTCAGTTTCCCATCTGGACAATGAGGATAATGCTTCCTACATCAGAGGTGCTGAGGCTTAAATTGGAAATGTTTATGAAGTATTAGCAATGCTGTCTTGCAGGCCAAAGTCAATATTTTATTAAGGGGTGCATCTTTTAAAAAGGAAACCTAGGCCCTTATTTTCTCCCTCTGTTGCTTAACCTTTCCTAGGAGATAAATATCTTCAGGTTTCTACTAAAATTCATCCTTTCCCCGTAACAATCATCTTCCCCCACTCCTGTGTTTGGAATCAGCACAGCTCCATGCCTAGTTCTTGTTAAGGAGTTCACTGCTCACTGAACAGTGATGCAGACATACCGCGGGAGCATTAATTCCTCAGCACCAGGGCATATTATAGTGGCAAGGTTGCGCTGCTGTAGTTAAGGTTGTGTTAAGACTTCTGTTTAAAGGTGTAACTTCCTAAGTCCTCTAAAATGACCATGCTTAGATGGATTCCTTTGAAGTTTGCTGTACCTCAGGAGAGTGCAGGGTGTGGCTAATGACCCAAATGTTTCCTTTTTGTCCTTTAATGGTGTTCGATCAGTGGTTCTCAAACTTTTGTACTGGTGACCCCTTTCACATAGCAAGCCTCTGAGTGCAACCCCCTGATAAATTCAAAATGCTTTTTAATATATTTAACACCATTATAAATGCTGGAGGCAAAGCGGGGCTTGGGGTGGAGGCTGACAGCTTGTGACCCCCCATGTAATAACCTTGTGACCCCCGAGTGGTCCCGATCCCCAGTTTGAGAACCCCTGTGTTAGATGGAATCCTGTGGGTGAGAGCGAATAAGTTGTAGAAGTAGGTGAAGAGCTTGTGCATTTCAGTAACTCTGGATTGGCTGAGTAATGGAGTCAGTGTGTGTATTGGGCCACTGCTGAAAGATGGCAGAGTTAAGATTGCATGGGCTCCTTAACTGTGGATTTCCTGCTTTTCTAAATTTGAGTTTTGCTCAATTCAGTGTTCTGCAAGGGGACATACCACCAAGTAACCTTAACTCTGTGTTACCATAGTTTTTTGCCACTGAATTTAACATAGATGTTTAGACTCCAGCGAACACTCCTCACGAAGCAAATCAAATTCTGGAACCCAAAATACTTGCTACAATGCTTGGTAAAGCTCCAGCTGGTGGTTACACCCAGGGGATCTCCTGGTTGGCTGGCTGAGTTTCACACACAGTGCTGTTCACCTTGAGACCTTAGGTACATGGCCCTTGTGAAATCCTGCACTGTTGGTGCTTATGAACCCTCAGGGCCCCTGCAGGAAGGGCTGTGAGATATCTGAGCTATACCAGCTTTGCTGCCTACCGTGAGGTGGTGCTGTGCTCAGATGAAACATCTTTGTCCTAACGCCCTTTGGCAGTAGACTGGTGCCATTATTAAAATAGCAGAGCCTTCCAGAGAGACTTGGGACAACATAAGAACAGTGGGACAAACCCCAAGTGGTGCAGCTGGTGTTTCATCTCTCCTGTTTATTAGCAGCCTTACAGAGTGGGATGCTCTTCCCTTTAGAGCTGGTGAAAGAAGCTGGATTGACAACCTGAGAGAACTGCAGAGAGTAGGTCTAACTAGGGCATTGTCCTGCCATCATGCCTCTGAGACTGGCAGTAAAGTTGTTCATTTGTGGTGGCTTTGTGATGTGGACATCTGTCACCTTGAAGACTGAGACCCTTTCCCTTTGCTGCTCCAACGCCTCACATGCTGTCAAGTGAATAACTCCATAACTCCTTGTGTACCTTTGAGCCTGGCATTTGTGTTCCTTGTTGAGAACTTGACTGTAAAGTTTGGGTTGCCTTGAAGAGCAGGAGCTCTGCCATGACTTGCTTTGGTCTTATGGAAAGGAAATGGGCTTTCTTAACCGTCTCTGGGATCAGCTAGACTAACCCACCCCGTTCCTCCAAAATCCTGCATCTCCTCACTGGAGCTGGTTGGCTGATTGTTTTAGTTGACTGTAACGAGACACGCTTTGGCCCAGCAATTCCACATTGGTGCAGATTGATGTGCAATAATCCTAGTTGTCTCCTGTATTCTGGCGCCTGTCAAAGCGTTTGGGGAGGCTACTTTCTTGAGCATACTGGTTTGTTTGAGAGCGTGGCGTCTCCCTTGTTTTCTTCTTTCTGGAGAAATGCATCCCTTGCTCCTTGGGGTTCTCAAAGATTGTCCTGGCTGTCCAATAATCAGTTTCTTTTTTCTCCCTCTGTTTGTCTTTCTAGGTGACCCTAGCGAAGATGAGATCCCACGTTTCATCCTGCACTAAGGTTCAAGAGCAGATGGCCAACTGCCCAAAGTTCGCTCCGGTGGTCCCAACTTCCCAGCCCATTCCCAGGTATTAAAATACCAAATTCAACCACTTCACAGGGGAATCCTCCCAGTTTGTTTTCTGTAACAAGTTACTATTTAAACAGTGCCACAAGATGAACCAGAATTTGTTAGGTCAAATTTGGCCTTGAATTTTAGAGGGATTTCTAAGTAGGCTTTTCCAAAACCTGACCCGACACAAATGTCTACATGATTTAAAAAAAAAGAAATCCAGTGGAAAAGCTTTTTCTTAAACAAATAAGACTCCCCTGCACCATTTGAAGCTCTAACATTGTGCGGCCTTGCTCTAGTGCCTGAGAAACTGGGGGAGTAGACTAGAAACTGCCTGAAAACAAAAGGGAAATTGACTAATCTGTTGTTTTGCCAGCTGGGAGAGGTGCAGAAAGTAAACTGTGTGGCTGGTAAAGTAGGTAAGCTAGACTTCAAAAACGCTTTGAACTTGATTCTGCTCTCACTGACTGTGATGCAGATATGGAGTAATTCCACTGGAGGTGCATCAGCATGTGATCCAATCTTTGCCTTCAGTCTAAGGTGGTATTTGGTGCTCGTGTGAGGGAGTGACTCATGGTGTATCAGATCCTTTGGAGTCCGCTGGGGTCGGCTTGTCTCTGTGAAGCCTGTTCAGTTTTAACCTGTCCTCTTCCCTGTCGGTCTCTGTTATGTTGAATTCTTGACTGCTGTTTCTTTTTAGCAATATTCCAAACCGTTCCACTTTTGTCTGTCCTTATTGTGGAGCCCGGAACCTGGACCAGCAGGAGCTGGTCAAGCACTGCATGGAGAACCACCGCAATGACCCCAACAAAGTGGTGAGGTTTCCTCAGGCAGACGGGCGAGAATTTCCATGTCTGGCTCTTTGCTCGTAAACGTCTTACTGGGCAGAGAACAGGAGCAGGGTAACCTCCAGTGAATTGGAAGTCTGCGTATTTTAATCAATCCCCTGTTCAAAGTCAACAGGCGCACACATCTGCTTCTGGGCATAAAGTACTATCCGCATTTCTAGCTCATTTAATCTTTGTTAAATCTCTTTGACAGGCAGACACGGAGCTGTATCTATTAGCTTTGCTCGAGGTGCATTGCAGAGCAAGAACTGGGTTAAGCCTAGATTTCAGTGCTGTCTCCCTAACTCTAATGGTTTTGCTTTGCCACTCACTTTCCACTGTAATAGGCTGTGACTTTTAAGGGCCTCTTGTGCTTCTGAGACCGGAGCTGCTTCTGTGTCCCTAAATGCAGCGTGCCTTTAAGCTCCCAGAGGGATCACAGCTTTTTGGCAGGGAACCCTCTGCACTTGATTGATCGTATTTCCTGTGTCCGATTCTGGTCCTGAGCCTATTGCGCTCAACACTCATCGGTGCTAAAAGGGACCATCTCTAGATTGCAAACACCTCTTTAACCCACTAGAGCATCCCCAAGGGTTCTCAACACTCTTGTCACTTTCATGCACAATTCCCACAGTTACACATTTCCCACAGGGGCACATGCGAGTTTGCATAATGTCTAGGCAGTCTCGAAAATCTGCCCAACGAGTCTGCAGGCTTCCAGCGCTGATTGACGTGCCTAGCTCTCCAGCTTGTGTAGATGTACAGCCTCCCTTGGAGAGGGTGTTTGCAGAAATTGCCTCTGACTGATAGAAATTCAAAAGGAAATCTAGTCCTGCTAGTTTTAAGGCTGTGGGCGGCAGGCAGGGTTCCAAGAACTGCACCACATTGCTGGTCTCATGACTTCCCTTTCCTCCCCTGTATGTTCTAGGTGTGCCCCATCTGTTCAGCGATGCCCTGGGGGGACCCCAGCTACAAGAGCGCCAACTTCCTGCAGCATCTCCTACACAGGCACAAGTTCTCCTATGACACCTTTGTGGTGGGTACTGCCTGAAATCAAAGTTCAAGTCGCTTAGGGCCCTGGCTGTTCCCGCTGACCACGTTCCAGCCCTTAAGCAGCTGGCGTTGGCTTCACATGTGGCTGGCCCATATGAGAACGCCACTTTTGTGTGCAATTATTGCACAGTTTTCATGCTGAGCTGTCAGTTACTGGCATCTTTTAGTGGGGGAACGGAAGGGGAAACGTTTTCTTCTGTATTGCAGGTATCTGTGTCAACCAGCTAAGTGGCCTTGAAATAACTTCTGCCTTTTAGATAGAATCACATCTATACTGAGACAAAACAGCATGTTGGAATGGTGAAGCAAGACTCTCCAATAGGCTGTGGCAAGAAACTATGTTGAACTGTAGGAAGTTCCCCTAGCAGAATACATGAGTACAGGAGGGTTGGGGGAGGGGTCCTGTCTGGAGACTGAGCTTTGTTCTTGTGGCCTGCACTTGCGGGAGTCTGCTGGA
This sequence comes from Gopherus evgoodei, assembly GCF_007399415.2. Classification (NCBI taxonomy): domain Eukaryota; kingdom Metazoa; phylum Chordata; order Testudines; family Testudinidae; genus Gopherus; species Gopherus evgoodei. The sequence continues at coordinate 39,535,594 of NC_044333.1, read as the reverse complement.
TGTTGCTTTATTATTATATTATTGCAATAGCGCCTTGAGGCCCTAGGGAGGGATCTGGGGCCACGGAGCTGGGACCTGGAGATGCACGCAATGGAACAGATTCCTGGCACTGGGAGCTTCGTCTGAGTGACGAACTTCGCCAGGTTGGGATCAATGAGGCCAGGCAGTGGAGTTGGGAGAGGAAGAGTATTTAAGTTTATCAGCTCATGTGTCCCTTTTAAACACACTGGAAAATGAGCAAGAAAAGTGTCACTGAAAACCTGCTGGGACTACGAAGTTCCAGCCAAATGTGCTGTCAAGTTCATACCAGCCTCTACGTGCAGGCTGAATCTCACCTGAGCCTGGTGCATTTTTAACGAACAAGGTTTTTGAGAGAGGTAAAGCCACTAATTCAGGAGTTGGGTTGCATTTGGCAGGCTCCACACTGCCCTTTGGCACACAGCACAAGCTCCCTCCGCAGTCTGCACTGGGGACTTGAGAGAAGTGAGCTGCTGGTAATTCTGTACGAGTAGTCACTGTTCCAGCCAGCCTCAGGACGATCTCCATCCATGAGAAGCTGGCCAGGCTGTACTGGCATCTCACCAGAAGCAAAGGTCCAAGATGTGGCCATAAGCAAATACCCGTGTTGTACAAACAGCTGTGGGGCATGTGCCCAAAAGGAGTGTTGTATAACATTGGACTGGCTGAGCCCTGCCCCTCACTCTGAGACGTGCTCTCGCACAGCGGCGTTGGAAGCTGAGCTCCAGAGACCATTCAGAAATATGGAACGTGCACAGTGTGCCACGTCCTTCTCTGGTGCGGTGTGCAGATGAGAACTCTGGCAGGTCTCCCTCGTGGTTAATCTTTATGTGGGTGTGGGGTGGTACTCGCCCCTCAAAGGCTGCAGCCAGGGCAGTTGTGCTCCAGGGACCTTGTAGATAAACTCCTGTTTGTATCTGCCATTATCATTTGGTAGATTAGATTCCAGAGTGACTGTTAACCTCAGAGGACAGATACTAAGCTTTGAAATATTTGCACGTCTCATTTTTCAAAGGATCCTCATGGTCATGTAGCTTGTGCCCAAATTTGGGTATTGGACAAAAAAAATTGTGGTGTTGATAGAAACCTTTTTTGACTTTGTAAATGAAACCTTTTCAATTGCCTGTGTCTTCCTGCTGTGTGTAGGCAAACCAGAGTGTGAAACTGAGGCTAGAACTGACCAGTTTAACTTGACTGTCCTTTTAACATGCAAGAAATAAGCTTAGAAAGGTAAATTAATGTCCTGTTCTTCGCAGCCTGGCCTGTCTGAGGTGGTGGTAATTGCACAGGTGAGGTTTCTTGTAATCATGCGGCTGTTTTGACAGTGCCCCTGATCTGAAAGGAAGGTCAATGTGAAGATTCTTTCCGCTTGGCATTCTGGCACTTTCTTGAGAATGTCACAGCACCCGGGCAGACAGGTCATTAATGCAGGGGAGATGCACTGACTCCTCGTCAGCCCCTCTGACCTGTTCGCTCTTCTTGTTCCCAGGACTATAATATCGATGAAGAAGCAGCGTTGCAGGCTGCGTTGGCGCTCTCCCTCTCAGAGAACTGAAGGCGACTGCTGAGCAGCGGTGTGGATCCTTTGCACAGGTCGCCTTTCCACTAGGAGAGGTGTGACACTTGTTAATCCCTCTGCATTCCCTAGAGATTAGGCAGCCCATCTCTGGTTAAATTGCACCTTGTTTAATAAGGTGGAATCTTTCGTTGCACAATGAAATGGTGAGCGAGCATGATCTGGTGAGAGTGACACCGGCTGGATGGGAAGAGGCAAAGGCGACCTTACCAAATGTTTGTTTTTTCCAATTGGGCATTTCATATCCATATACGGAGTATATAGCTCTCTATATTTATTATTAGATGCTTTTTGGCACCGTTGCTCCTCTTATTTGTTGCAGTTAATGGGTACATAAAACAGTGATGCATTTTATGTAAAATACCCTAGATTTCAATTCTTATCCATGGGGTTTTTTTAAAGCGTTGAGCGTTTTTTAACCTCGTAAGAGTATTTATTGAGATGTTGGCCCTCCACCCTCCTGAGGGCATGAGCGGTCTATTGCTCAGCTCTATTGCTGCTGCTCACGGAAGGCCAGAGGCAAGGAAGCGCATTGGTCTAAATCTGGGAGCGAATCTGCTGCTCTCAGATACCGCTATAACAGGTCTATTAAAAAGAGCTAGGTAGAAATGGGAAGGAATACTGAACTGTCCTGCCACTGGCATTCTTTCACCTTCCTCATTTTGTACTGGCTTTTGTGATACTAGAGTTCTTGCATTTTTTCTACATTAACTGGTGTGAGACCTTTTCACGTTTTATAAAGCAAAAAAAAGCAGTTACTCTTCATATTGCAATATTTGTGTTTGACTAGGAACAATAGTATTTTTATGGAACCTTATTAAGAAAAAAGTTATATTTTTTAAACACATGCTGTGGATTCAAGAACTGGGGTGGGGTGGGGAACTGCTGGAACCTGGAATTGAGAGGGGGCTCTTTTCCATTTGCACCTGAGCAACAGAAAGGTTGCATTGTTTCGTATTTATTTTTTGGGGTCAATTTTTATTTTTTATTTTATTTTATTTTTCAAATAAAGATGCTGATATGCAGCCATGCTGGATCAGACGTGTGACCCAAGCATGGGAGGGCGGTACTCGGAGTTACTCACCAGGCATTAACAGGGGTGTTGGTCAATGGATCAAGTCCACTTCTGAAAGAAAATAAAAACTGTGAATAAGCTACAAGCTGTATGTGTCTCCAAGATGCAACACCCTACGAGTTGTTCAGCAGAGGGGGTGTTCTCTGGGGCAACAGCCCCATTAGCATTAACATACCAAGGAGCGGGCCAGTTAGCGTCTTGACTCCAGGCTGTTCATTCACTTCTGTCGGCATGGACGAGCTGTTTGGCTGGGACTGTGAGGGGGCTGAGCTGGTCCTAGCTTGGCAGAGCTCAGTTCAGCAGTGGTCTGGTGTTTAGAAGTACATGCAGTACAGTGTGACAAGCAGACTGCCTTCCACTATTAGTACTAACTTTAGGACTCTTAAGTCCATGAGTGCTAATGTGTGGGAATATGGCGTCTATAGTGTGCAAATCCAGCCTCGGGCTGTGGCATGGAAACTGTAGTTAGGGACTCAGATTCTAGTCACCTGTGGAGAAGGAAACCGATGCTCCTCAGCAGCCATCCAGAGATTGGTCGGGTCTCTGTGATCCCGGGGCAAAGATTTGGGAGCTCACTGGGAGTGACGCCAGTAGGATAATTTATAATAAACGTCGTGCCCCAGATTTTTTTTCTGTTACAACTAATTTTACAGCATTAAATCGTATAAGGACATGACTGCAAAACTCTCCGTTGGTGTGATGTTAAACCCAGCATCTGGTGCTGGCCCTGTCTGAGACAGGACACAACTCAACAGGCCCTTTGTCTGAGGGCGTGGCAGGCCCTGAAATCAGATAGAGATCTGTTTGTAACCAACCAGGTGGCTGAAACTTTGGCCTAGCTGCATGCATTCTTCTGGGGGGCCAGGAGGCTGTCTGGGCATGCTTAGTTCCAGGCTCTTGCTGTAGTGTAGAATCAGACCAGCTTAGTGTTTCTGCACTGTGAAGATCACTTCCTCGTTTGCTCCTTGGCCGCTGCGGGCACCTCTCTGGGGATAGGGCAGATCTGACCAAAGGTTTGGGCTGAGCCTGTTTTTAAGGGAGTTGAAATTCATTTTGGAATAGTATGGCTAACAAAGAATGCTGGGAAACAGACTGACTGGAGCAGGGTGCTCTCCCCATGGCAGGGAGACATGTCTATTCAGTTAATTTGTCCTGCCAGCGCGGTTAGGAAGGAAGTGCTGGGAGTTTTGACAGTGCATTTCCCTGTCTAGTTTCTGCCCAAGTCTGTCACTTAAACGTCGTTGGTGACATTGCATTGACTGTCGTTCAGTGGGTCTGTGTAGCACCTGTTTAAACCACCTCCTTGTACTGACTTGAGCCCTGATGTTCCCCACCTTAGATGCCAAGCCTCAGACAGATGCTGCACACAGCCCCTTTCTTCCCAGCCAGTGAGAAATAGCTGCTTGTCAGTGGGCCAGTTCCGTCCGTAACTGACCTCTGGGATCCCCATTGCTGGATCCTCCTTTCTGCAGGGACTGGCCATCCTACTCCACAGCACAAAACAAACAGAACAGAGTTCCTGGCTGTTGTTCACCAGCCCTTCTGTTGATGAGCTCTGGGGAAGAGCCCTGTGGGAGGCAGGGAAAAATCCATCTAGGACCATTTCATTTCCCGTCTGCTAAGAGAGATCCTGTAACCTCCCTAGCTATAAACTAAACGGGTAAATCACGTACAGTCCTGCTTAGCAAGCTGGAACCCAGCACCCGCCTTTTCTAGGGAGCTGGGAACTTTTCTCTTCCAGTGCCCTGGGAGGGGCAGTCCTGGTTAGGAACACAGCCCAGCAATAGATACCTTGTCCACTCGCAACACAGTCCTGGTTGGGAACACAACCCAGCAATAGATTCCGTGTCCACTCACAACCTGTTGTGTAATGTGAAGGGGCAGGATTAATCAGGTGCTGCGATTCGCTCATCCCGGGGTGTTTGGGTGATGCTGCACTTTCACATTCAGGGTGTTTCAAGCCAGAAGAGGCCACTAGAACCTCTAGTCTGACCTATGTAACGCAGGCCATTAAACTTGTCCAAGCATAAGGTGTTGGGTGGCTGGTGGCCATGTATTGGCCTCCTGGAAGGGGACCTTTCCTCCATCTATCTCGCTGTTCTTTAGCCGTTTTGCTTTCTGTCTCCGTGCCTGGTTCCTGTCCCTTCCCGTCACAGTTAAAATCGGTCTCATCGCTGGATTGCTTTTTTGTTCTCTCTTTGCTCTTTTATCCTGTGACCTTTGTTATTTGCCACCCAACCTATCTTGAGTCCTTCCACCTGCAGCAGTGCAGGAAGCTACCCTGTAACCCCACCCAAGGGAAGGAGCATTGCAGCTTGCTGACCTGCCTGCTCTTGGTCTCCCAATATGGACACATTCTGCTACTAAGGTCCCTGGCTTATGGTGGTCTAATCTCTAGCACACTGGCTGAAGGCCGTCTGGTGCTGTGGTACCTTGCGGAGGGATCTTCAGCTCCAAACCCTGATTTATCACCCTTTGACCTTTGCGCTAGCCAGCACGGTGAAACCTTTCTCCAGAAGAGCTGAGTGGCTCTGCTTGCCGCTGGTTTTGCCCACTGACTCCTTTTTCCTTTGTCGCAAAGCAGCTGCCACCTACTTTGCACCTCACTTTGATAGTCAGGGACCAATTGGCAGGCATCTAGCACTGGTGCATTCCCTCTTAGGGATGGGGTGCTCTGTTTGGTGAAAGTACCACTTTGCACTGATGCTTGTAGACTCTCAGGGGGTACATGGCAGCTAGCTAATCTCATGGAGTTTGGGAGCTGGTTTGTGCAGGCCTTCCTTCAGCATTGCTCTGGCTGCGAGATACTCACCATCTGGCACTGCACCATTGCTGCGAGCAGGTCCACAGCCATGATATTTTAAACATCTCAGTAGCTGCTTAGTTCCAAGCTTGAAGCTTAGTTTGTAAGTTGGTTACCCATCAACGTAGCTGAATGCAATTGCCTACTGCAAACCCAGGGACTGATGGAAACTGCCCCCACTCACTGCCTTTGAATGTAAGATGAAATCGGACAGGGAAATTCCACAGTACAGTGCTGTTAACCTTGCATGTTTTGCTTCGCTTAGTCGGGATGGGTTGGGGAAGGAGGTTTTGTCTGTCTAGCCTTGAAACCCATCCATCTGCCAGCAGGCTGTTTTGTCCTGGGTTTGAATCTGTACTGCTGTGGGTGGAATGTAAAGAGGGCAGCGGAAATATAATCCAGAGGGCTTTCCTTCTCAAACGAGAGCCTTCTACCTTTCACAGATGTCATATCTCATCTGTTCCCATTTCTCTTCCAGCAGCATTAAGCTGCAGAGCTTACATACCTTTAAAGTAGGTAAGCTTTAATAAACCTACATAACTTTTCTACTCTTTTAATGTTCTATATCGAATGGGGTACAGTTTTCCACTGGCTTTCAAGGCATGGAGAGTGGGGAGGGTGTCTGAGTCTTTTCTTAATGTAAATTGTGTCTAACAGAAAATGAGTTTTGTCAGGAGGAATATTTTACTTATGGCTTGAGGGTGGATGTGCTTGATCTCTGTTCAAAGTGGTGGCGCAGCACTGTGAAACGCAAACCTTGTGCTGGCAACAGGAACAGCAATGAGTTAGCCAGTGTGGTGAGGAGGAATCAGTACCCAGAAACCTTGTTAACTTTCTCTAGCCCTATCTCACCCCAACCTGCCCACTGACAAATTGCCTTAACTTCTGTTTCTAGCATGGAGTTTGTTCCTGTCTTTTTGTATTTGCTGTCTTGTTATAATGAGCAGAATCCTCTAGGGGGAGCAACAATTACACACTTGCTAGGGGAAGCCTGTCTAGTGTATGTCTTAAGTGCTGCATTTTATCATTCCACTTGAGATGCCGTTGGAAAAAGCTGAAGCCATGCGCATCTTACAATGAAATGTGTAAATGTCTCTGGAATGTGTGCTGTCATGCAAGAAATAGTCGTGCTAATGTTGAAGTCTTGTTTGCCATAGGTTCAATTGCACTTTTAAGGCAGCAGGGATTAGTGGTTAGAGCAGGGACCTGAAAGCCAAGACACTCAAATCTGTCTCTACTACTCCACTCACTAGCTGGGTGACCTGGGGCAAGTCGCTTACTCTTTGTGCCTCAGTTTCCCTACCTAAGCAATACTCACCTTAGGGATTATTTGGGAGGGGGATGCCCACCTCTGTAAGTGCTAGGGGATCCTCGTATGAAAGGTGCTATAGAAATGGGAAATGTCACCTTTCAAAATCAGCTAAGTGTCAGCAAGCACAGTTCATTTTTCAGTTGTATATTCGTTCCGATCTCTTTTCCTAAGCAATGTGGTGATGTTTGTAAATCATTCACTCTGTGCTCAGAATAGCTGTTCAGTTCCAGCTGGCTAATCTGGACTTGCTATATGAGGGAACTGTGCTGGAGCAAGGCCGTCTTTCAATGCGTGCCAGTGTGTTGCTGGTGTGCAGTATACTATGTCGATATTTTCAGTGCAAATACCCAGAGATGCTATCAAGTACATGAATGTCAATGGCACATGGCTCTCAGACATGCAGCGCACCGCAGCCTGCAGTAGAAAAGGTTTTTTTCATATGGGATAGCTTCATGGATGACATTGGGTTTGTGAGGCACCTTTCCTACCACAGGTGTCCTAAAGCTCTTTCCACTGGAGTGAGTGAAACGCTGGCAGGTGCTGCACCTGTTCTGCCCTCAGCAGTTCCCCAGATGTTGAGGGAGAAGCTGGCCAGGATTTTGGGGTTGTGGAAAAACTGTTCAAAGCAGATGGGCAGCAGCCGTCAGATATGGGCAGAAAGGCCCTTGATGGAATGTCTGAGCCAAAGGTTGCTAACTGCGCACATCAAGTCACCGTGCGTTGTTCGGCTGAAAGAGCAGCTGCCGCTTGGGAGAATCTCCAGGGTGGGTGACTGAGGAACTCCCCTGGGCAAGCACAGCATGTCTCAGCTAGTACTCAGCACAACGCTCAGGAGCCCAGCCCTTAGAAGGCCTGTGTTTAAGTTCACTCATTCCCATTCTGGGTCCCTCTTAGCCTTTAAACACTGATCCCTACCGAGTCTGTTCGTTGTGAATGTCTTCGCTTCTCACCCTGCTCACTCAAAATCCAGGCAGGGGAGGGAGTGGGTTGGCGTTCTTCAACCACACTGCGATCTAGGAGGTGGCTGCCTTCTAGTCCAGAAGCAATCCTCTCACAGGATTGCTTCGTGTCCCACTGGGGCCTGAGAGAACTTTCAGCAGTGCCATTGACTTTGGATGGGACTCAGGCTCTCTTGAGAATTTTGCTCCACATTCCTAGTTTGAAGAGCGCAATTTTGGGGCTTAACCAAGGTGCTTCCCTGCACTCTGTTATCCGAGGTTTAGGCTCACACTCTAGTAATACAGAGTTTTTCCACCTTAGTCTAAATAGTAACAGAAAATATTACAAAGCATGTTTGCTCCTGAGTGGCTAGCTGTCCCTCCCCCACCCCCTCACCCTGAGGAACCTGCAGTCATCCCTACAACACATGAGCAAAGGGCAAACACTTAGCAGAGACCAGCTGCTCAGAGGAGTTTCTTGAGTTAGGAGTTAGCCATGTGGGGCCGCCTGGGAGACATGAATAAAACCATATCTTCAGTGAGCCAGGGACCTTTCTTCCTAGCTGGTCACTGCTCTTTTCCCCAGGGACAGGTACCTGGATTTCCTGAAGATGATGATACCTCCTTGCAATATATGCTCTCTCCAGGAAGAAAGGAGTTGATGTACAACCTGGGAAGGGTCTGGGTTCCCTGTTTGTGCCAGTTCAGTATCCGGATCACTACCTCTGGCCTGTACTGTTGGGTCCCATGTATAAAGAGCTCGTGCTGCTTTGTGGGCCCGGAAGAGGGGTGGGGGGTGGCATCCTGAGCAGGTTGCTGGCAAGGACCCCTTTCTGTTACATAAATAATGAATAGCAGCATTTATTGGCCCAAACTTTGCCCTGGAGATGGGATACGGGAAGGTGCAACAGATGCTAGAGAGGCAGCGTGGCTGTGTGGATAGACTTCTAGGGCTGGGAGTTGAGGCCAGAGTTCCATCACTGGCTCTGCCACAGCCATCCTGTATGATCTTCAACAAGCCACTTCTCCGTGCTTCAGTTTCCCCAGCTCTATAGTGAGGGCAATGATACCTGCTTTTGTAAAGCACTTCAAGGCCTATGGATGAAAAGCCCCATATATGTGCTAAGTGGATATTTACAATGCTCCCATTGCATCAATTATGTGTAATAACATAAACTAAAGGGGTTTACACTCAGAATTCCACCTGTTGCAGCGACTCACAAGTCCTGATTCTGCTGGGGGGGGGGTGTGACTGTTTGGCCCACAGTTCTGGGTGTCGGCAGAGGAGTCCCCCCTGTTGCGTGTTCTCTGTCGGGTTTGGCATTGGTGACGGTCATGCTATTCAATGTGGTGTTGTGACTATTTTGCATATGAATAGAACTTTTAACAAGACATAACTGTTTTTTGAAGAAAAATCAATGATGTATTTGTAGCAAACCATTTTTCTCAATAAATGCAGTTTCATCCATTGGTGTCAGGCTGAAATCTCTTGGGACAAATTGGGTAACGGACAGTGTCAGCTCAAGGGAACAGAAACACCCCCCCACACACTCAGTAGACCTTCAGTGGGTCTGCGTCCCCTCCCACACCCTTCATCCTCTCACTTACGTGTTTGAATCTCTTATTAACACAGTTATGTGCATGTCAAAGGGAGATGAGCACCATCCAGTCTAAATCTCAATGTATGTGTAAGCGCTTCGCTCTGATACCTTACTGCTAACTACAGTTCGGTCCTCTTTGGGATATTCGTGGCTCTTCCTTTCTGCCCAGTGATGGGACTCCAGAATAGCAATTAGCAGCTAGGAAGAGGGGAGTAGAGAGCTGAATGAATTTTAGTAGCATATGAACTTGTCTTTTTTATGGCCATTCCAGACGCTTTGAGCCTGCCCGTTGCATTGGATAAACGTGGCTGGTCCCCTCCAAGACACAACTACAGGTGTCTAACCTGTCTCTGCTCTGAAGCACCACGAGCTTGGAGCAGAAGCAGGTATACCAAGGCAAAGCCCACCGAGATAGGGCAACAAGTGCTGAATGGAATCAGCGTCTTTGTTTGGAAAGGGAGATGCTGAGCTGATCTTTATGACCTCGTCCACTGACTCATTAACTAGTGCTGAGCACTGTGGTGCCTGTCAAGTATCTGGCAGACAAGGTTTCATCATCCTCATTCTTGTATTTCCAGTGCCCTCTGCTAGATAGGCCTCTGTATCAAGTCTCCAACAATGCAGCTTATCTGGCTGACGCAGAGCAGTTAAAACCTTATCTCTGGCTCACCTCTGTCAACAGTGGGTTTAAGTGTGGATTTAAAACAAAAACCCAAAGAAGGGTGATCGTAACTACTGTCTTTCTTCAGAGCCTGCCTTTTGCTCCTCAAGTGGCCTAATTTGGCTGCACTGTTCATAACTGTTTTGCATCATTAGGTGAATTCCCCCATGCCTCATGCTTGCACAAGAATTGCTGAGCTGTAGGAAAAGTCCGGTGACAGAATTCTGTACAGGGAATGCAGTTACAGCGAGCTCAGACAGCTTCCCTGCAAACACAGAGCAGTTGGCCGTCAGGGCAAAAAGTGCCCCCTACTCCTAGTAATCTAGTATCTTGTACAAAGCGATGCACTTTCTGAGCCGACTGCTCCCAGCAATCCATTGCTGAAAGCAAAGGGGCTGCTTTTTGACAGATTTGTGGAGCTCTGTAACCCTCTGCCAAAGCTCTAGGAAGTCTATTACTCTGTAATTAGCTTCTCCCTGCTGTTGTGAATGAACAGTGTAAGCAAGGGTGTGGCCGTGCCTTGGAAGATTGGGACAGGGTGGGAGGCTTCTGGCTTTGGGAATCCTGGGTATCTCCAAGGCCCTAGAAATTGAGATGGGGATTTTGTCTCCTTCCCATAGCCGTGCCTGGGTTGAACAGTTCATAGTGCTCTAGCTGTGTGCTGACTTCTCCACAGTCCTGCCTGCTTGGGGGGCCCAGGTTGGAGCGTGGGTTGGGTAACTGCTCTCCTGCTGCATTAACTGGGCTAGCAGGTAAGGACTCTGGCTGCTGCAGTGCCACGGGCCAGCACTGAATTTGAATGTCAGACTGAATAGCAGCCTTTGATCATTTCTACAGGACCAGAGGTGGGTTGCTGCCTACAGGCTATGAAAAGACTGTACCCCGTAGGCAGGGTTGCATGTCTGTATTCCCTGCTGTACTTGGCACAGCTCGCTGGCTAGTCTGGAGCTCCCTCCATGGATGCTTTGGAAGCTGCTGTAGTACCAGTGGCTGCCCACGGTTCCAAGACCCCTCCTCTAGCCATCTGTGTGACTGACATACCCCCAAGGGCTATTGAGAATATGGTTCTCTTGGTCCCTTCCTTGCATTATGGGACAAGTTCCAAATACTGGGCAATGCCAGGAGATTTCTGTGACCTGCTCTGGCTACAGTCCAGTCTCACCTCCCCATCCTGTATGCATGGTCGTGTCTGCCTTTGACTGCAAAGGGTTACATGATTTCATGGCTCATTTATGCCTTTTAGATGCTAGAGGGAGAATATTTTTAAAGTGTGTTTATATTGAAATACAAGTATAATAAATCCTACAAAATACCCCAACCATTCTGCACACCCAGACCCTCGCCTTTGCCGGTGGTGGTCACTATAATTGCTGGAGATCCTGCCACAGACGGACAAGTCAACAAGGAAGCTGGGGCTAGTGGTTAATCTGAACCCAGAACCCGTCCCCCTCTCCTTGCAGCTGCACTAAGAAGTAGTCACACTCCGTGAATCCGGTTCAGAAGCTACAGAGCACCTCGCAATACCCATCTACCAGAGCAAAGTGGTTTGTTGCCTGAACTGCATATAGCAGTTACCCAGTGGCTTCTCGACTGGATCTCAGGCCATGTCCAAAGGATGGTGCTCAGCAGGCTCGTGTGGAATAATTCTCGCTCTCAGGTCCAAAATCTGCTGAGGAACTGAGGACAGGAGCGGCTCTTGTGCTGACCCACCAAAGGTCATCTCGTATGAAGCCATGAAGGTGGTGTCAAGCTAGAAAGGTGAGTTTACCGAAGCCTTGTGTAGTTATCCAAGGTGAGCTCGCCGGGCAGCTCCCTCAGAGGAGGCCACAGTGCAGGGTTTGATATTGGCCATTGATTGATTTTTGTATTGCTGTAACACCTAAGAGCCTAATCACGGACCTGGACCCCAGAGTCCTAGGCGCTGTACATGCACTAGCGCACCCTTCCAGATGCAGGCCATGTGCATATCAGTGCCCCCAATGCTGTCTTATGTTGTCAACAGCTAAGATGCTGCTCTGAAACGGGGGGGATTGCTATGGAGACAGTTGGAGAGGCTCACTGGGTGAGAGATGGGGTTGGAAGTTGGGAACTTGAATTGTATTTCCTACGCTGCCACTGACTTCCTGTGTAACCTCAGTCAAGTCACTTAACCTCTCAGGCCACGTCTACACGGCAGGGGCACAGCTGCAGCACCATAGCATAGATGCTTCCTTTATCCGCGGCATCGGGTTTTCCATCAATATAGTTAATCCACCTCTCCAAGAGACTGGAGCTAAGTCAATGGAGGAATTTGTCCATCAGTCCAGCCTCAGCTACGCTGGGGGTTAAGTTGACTTACTGTAGGCATGAAATTTCTCACAACCCAGAACAACATGGTCAGATCCATCTAAGTTTTATGTGTAAATCACACCTGAAGAAGATGAAATGAAGAGGGTACTACCTCCTCGCCATCTTATAAAGTGCTTGAAGGTTTTTGGTGGTGAGCACTGCTGGAGACTGGAGTTCTCTAGCACTACTGCCTGGATGATGAGAGGCCATGTTTCTAGAGTCACTTACAAAGCTGCTAGATTTTTACTGCCTTAGCTGCTAGGCCTTGTGGCTGGGAAGCAGCAGCCCCCTTCCAAGGTTACTGCTGAGCTCCTGTTCTCCGGAGCGCAAACCAGATGGGGCTAGAAAAGCACCTATAAATCTTCTTAATTGTAAGCACCCGAGGGGGGAGGGGGATGTTTATCTGTGCTTGATCCCCTTCCAATTTCTCAGGATTTTAAAAATCCCAATTCTTGGAAAAATCCTTTTTTAGAACATGATACTCTGAACCTTGTCCTGAGCAGGGCAGGTGCTGAGAGACTTCCACGGTGTTCTCAGAGTGGGGGACCCTGCTTCCCTGGCTGGCTCAGGTGAGTGGGAGCAGCACCTGTGCCCCAATCGGGGGAGAACGACGCAAGCAGGATGAAATCTGCCTGCAGAGGTGGGAATGGAGAGTCCTACCCACCGTGTACTCCCTGCGCTGAGGAAGCGTTAATCTCAGGCCATTTAAATGCCTGATGATGATAAGCAGCATTAAACAGGGGTGTCAAGGTGCTTCCTACTGTCATTGCTCTTGGGCTGCCCCCTCCTTTGTCTAGGATGGATCCTGGGCTAATTCAGTCTGTCATGTGGGGCCCACCCCACCCACTGTCTGGGCTGCAAGGAGCCTGGGGCTTCCCCTTCCCAGTCTGGTGAGTGGAGGATAAGCATGATCAGCCCCTTTGCGGCTGCTGCCTTAGTGTCTCAGGGCTTGTCTACATCAGAAAGTTGCAGCGCTGGTGAGGGAGTTACAGCGCTGCAACTTTGAAGGTGTACACATCTGCAGGGCACCACCAGCGCTGCAACTCCCTGTTTGCAGCGCTGGCCGTACTCCCGTTTTGTCTCGGGTGTAGAGGATCCAGCGCTGGTAATCCAATGTAGACAGTTACCAGCGCTTTTCTTGACCTCCGTGGAAGGAGGAAGCCTCTGGTAATCAAGCTGGTTTCCTTTCCCGGTTTGCTCTCTCGGTCCCGGAGCCACCCAGCAAACCGCAGGGAAGGAGACCTGCTTGCTCGGGGTTCCGGGACCGAGAGAGCAAACCGGGAAAGGAGACCAGCTTCGCCGCGGTTTGCTCTCGCATTCCCGGAGCCACCCAGCAAACCGCAGGGAAGGAGACCTGCTTGCTCGGGGTTCCGGGACCGAGAGAGCAAACCGGGAACGCCGCGGTTTGCTCTCTCGGTCCCGGAGCCACCCAGCAAACCGCAGGGAAGGAGACCTGCTTGCTCGGGGTTCCGGGACCGAGAGAGCAAACCGGGAAAGGAGACCAGCTTCGCCGCGGTTTGCTCTCGCATTCCCGGAGCCACCCAGCAAACCGCAGGGAAGGAGACCTGCTTGCTCGGGGTTCCGGGACCGAGAGAGCAAACCGGGAACGCCGCGGTTTGCTCTCTCGGTCCCGGAGCCACCCAGCAAACCGCAGGGAAGGAGACCTGCTTGCTCGGGGTTCCGGGACCGAGAGAGCAAACCGCGGCGAAGCTGGTTTCCTTTCCCGGTTTGCTCTCTCGGTCCCGGAACCCCGAGCAAGCAGGTCTCCTTCCCTGCGGTTTGCTGGGTGGCTCCGGGACCGAGAGAGCAAACCGCGGCGTTCCCGGTTTGCTCTCTCGTCCCGGAACCCCGAGCAAGCAGGTCTCCTTCCCTGCGGTTTGCTGGGTGGCTCCGGGACCGAGAGAGCAAACCGCGGCGTTCCCGGTTTGCTCTCTCGGTCCCGGAACCCCGAGCAAGCAGGTCTCCTTCCCTGCGGTTTGCTGGGTGGCTCCGGGACCGAGAGAGCAAACCGCGGCGAAGCTGGTTTCCTTTCCCGGTTTGCGCTCTCGTCCCGGAACCCCCCTTGAAGCCGCCCAACAGCGCTGCAGTGTGGCCACATCTAACACCACTTGCAGCGCTGGTTGCTGTAAGTGTGGCCACTCTGCAGCGCTGGCCCTATACAGCTGTACTAATACAGCTGTAACAACCAGCGCTGCAAAATTTTAGATGTAGACATGGCCATACCTGCTGAAGCGGGGAGGGGCTGCGGAGCCTCCAGGGCCTCCCAGTGGGTAGAGAATCAGCAGATGCCTTTGCAATGGCCTGGCCCAGTCTATGCTTCCAGAAATGGAGCATGGTGGGAAGAACTGTTTCAGCAGGCACAGCTTTGCCCCTGGGTGGATGGGACATCATTTGATTTTAAATACTTCCAGGGGCCTGCTGTGACCAGCTATGGGGCAAAGCCATGCCAGCTGAGCCCTCTTTAACAACAGCACAGCCTCTCTCCCTAGTATTGACAGGTCCGCCTTCACAGATCTGGGGCCTGGAGCCTGCTGGGGGGTGTCTATCTGAGCCAGGTGGGGATGAGTGCAAGCAGTAAACACTGTTTCCTGACACAGCTTCAAGGAGCCCCCAGCTGCTTTTTGGCCAGGGTGCTACTGTGCACCACTTTAGAGGCAATATCTGTGTTTAACTTTTATACCGTCCCTTGGCTTCTCAGCAGGAGGGTTACACCAGTTCAGGACCCCTTGCACATGGGTAGATGGCGTGTGCGAGGGGTTGAGTGTGAAGCAGCCTAACTTGCACTAACACTTGAGTTTATTTAAATGCAGTGAGCTAGTTTAGAGGGCTAAAAAGGGCTGATTAAACCACTTCTAGCAATGGAATGGGGTCTTTGGGGGCTATCTTGGCTTTACCAATTTCAAAACTCCAGGAGGGGTTCTTTCCTGAGCATTACAGGATCTAGTTTGGCTATCCTGTGGAGAGCGAGGTTTTTGGGGTTTAAAGTACAGGACCAGAACTTGAAATCCGGGGGCTCTGTTCTGCTACGGACTTGCTGAGAGACGTTTAACAGCACTGCCTCAGTTTCCCCTAGCTATAAAAGGGAGACGATTTCCTAACCTACAGGTGGTTTGTGAGCTTTTATTCACTAGTGTTTTGCAAAAGGCTTGGAGAGTCTTGATAGAAAATGCTGTTGAAGGACAATTGGCTTATTAGCCTAAACACTGCTCTGGTATTGGAGTGCCCGGTCTGGAACTATCAGGGAACGTCCGATAGCTATCTGACACCGAGCCATTGGCTGCTGGTGCATTTGAATCCTCCTACTTCAGTAGCACAGTCTGGTGCCTCTGAACAGCACTATTTGATCCCCATGGCTAGGTGCCTTGCAGTACGCAGTGCTGCCGGCACTCCTGAGGAGTGAAAGGCCAAGTGGCATAGGGGAGTGTAGGGTCTGAGAGGCGCTAGGCATACTCGGCACCCACTACTTTGGTGACCAGAGCTATTAACTGCTCGGTTACTGCCTGGGCTTAACCACCCTTTTCTCCAGCTCTGCTCTCTCCTTTCCAGCCCTTGGTTGCATGCTCTGAGCCTTTGCCAGCGCTCTGATCCCTGAAGTCCCCCCTCCTTTTCTTCACCTTGCTGCTGCCCAGTCCTCAGGCCCTTACTGGTCTCTGCTAGGCACCCCTTGTGATTCCCCACTGTCTTCCAGTGCTCCCCCTTCTCCGGCTTTGACAGTGTTGCTGCTTACCCCTTCCTCTCCATCCCCACACACTGTACACCTGCCTCTGTGGACGATGCACCTTCGGAGAACAGGGCTTAGTGCCAGGGCAGTTCCCGTCCCTTCAGTCTTGGCCAATATTTGCTGTGTGTGTCACTGTCATAAACACTTGTTTCCTGCTAATCCGATGGGTTTGGGGGGGTCTTTGCTCTGTTGGTTCAGAACCAGCCCTGGGCTCGCTGAAGGTTTTCTAGCCTAGATTCATGACACAAAGGCTTTCACACACAGAGGGGGTGCTTTTGAGTCAGTGGCTAACGTCTCTGAAATCCTGCCCTGGGAGAAGGGCAGGCTGACCCAGGAGGGCTCATCCAACTCCAAATTCCAGGCTCCAATTTCACTCCAAACCTGCAAGTGCTTGGCAGAGGCCGTTGTCAAAGCCTTGCTGGACAGGAGAGGCCTGCAGGTGGGGTGTCTAACTGTATGTGGTTAAACATGGGCACTGCCACCGCTGAGACAATGAGCAGCCTCTGCTTGACGAGCACTTCTGTAGTGGTGGGGAAGCAGTTCCTTTGGGTGCTCATCCCGTGTCTTGTAGCTGCAATGACGGGTAGAGAAAATCTGGGCCACTGTAAAGGTAATGAACCGTTTTCTCAAGGGCTAAGAGAGACTATTGCCTGAGCCTGAGAAGGAGCCAGAATTTACCTATGTACATTGCCAAAGAGCCACAGTACTAGGTCAGCCGCCCCCAATCAGGTCCCCCACTCCCAGCACCAACAGGCAGCCCCTTCGATCAGTGCCTCCTCCTCCCTCCCCCATCTCCCGATCAGCTGTTCCGTGGCGTGCAGGAGGCTCTGGAGGGGCAGGGGGAAGAGCGAGGGCACGGCAGGCTCAGGGGAGGGGTGGAGTGGGGGCAGAGCCAGGGGCTGAGCAGTGAGCACCCCCCGGCACACTGGAAAGTTGATGCCTGTAGCTCCAGCCCCGGAATCGGTTCCTATACAAGGAGCCACAGACTGGCCGCCCCGATCTAGTCTGACCTGCATGACCCAGGCCAGATGTGAATGCTGTCGCAGAATGCATTAGCGAAAGGTGCCAGACGCTACGGGGAGGAGGGTGGTGTAAGACCCTCTCTAAAACAGAAATTATGCCTGAATAAAAGCAATAAGCTCTGGCCCAGCCCTGGCTTCTCTTGCCGCCTGCTGTCCTATAACCTCGGAGAATGTGATGCTGATCTGCAACTGCAGCCATCCCGGGTGCATCAAATTCAGCTTTCGGATTTCACGAGAGGCTCGTGTGTAAGAGGAGACAGGCCGGGAAGGCGCAAAGACCCTGTTAGAACATAGATTATCTCTAGCTATTAGCAAGTGTGGCAGTAAGAATTCTGAGACCCCAGGGCCAGGTGAGTGGCGCAGTCTGGGCTCTGATAACATTGAAGAATAACTCTTATCTAGCACTCTGCCACTTCAAAGTATTCTCCAAACATCCCCTTTGCCTCAGATCTCCCAGTGAGGAATGGTGGTTATCCTTGTTAGACAGATGAGGAAACTGAGACACAGGCGAAGTGACTGGCTCAAGGTCGCAGAGTGAGTGAGGGGCAGAGCTGAGATTAGACTCCAGTTCTTGGGTCCCAAGATGATCAGACTGTCACACCCTTCTTTGCAAGGGTGTGCATATCAGTACTTGTAACTCTCCCTCTCTAGGTCCTTCCATTAATGGGTGTGTCCTACACCACCCTCGGGAAGTGGAGAAGTCTGATCTCGATTTTACAATGGGGGGGAAACTGAGGCACAGACAGTCTGCAATGGCATTATTTCTAATCCTTCCACCCCTGTGTGGTGCAGTGTGTAGGGTGGGTGCAAACTTTGCTTTGCTGGCAGTGCCCAGGGAGGAGTGCAGAAGGACAGGGGATGCGGGAGAACTGCTGGATTACTTTGGCAGGGTGGCCTGGGGAGGCCTATGTGTTTGAGCCAGGACTGGGGGGTGGTGGCTGTGTGATGGGGGGAGGTGAGGGTGCTGGGGGGAGGGTGGGGGTGGTTTGTGGCCCAGGTGTGGGCAAGTAGGAGGGACTGTGTGTAGGGTGGGCTGTGTTGGGGAACCAGGAGGGTGTTGGGTATGCATGTCAGTAGAAGGTTGTGGGAGGGGCTGTTTAGGGGGAGCAGGGTGGTGTACAGGGGTGCTGGGGGAGCCAGGGTAGTGTAGGGGGGTACTCTGGGTGCCCGGGGGAGAGTTCAGTGCTGTGTAGGAGGGAGCAGGGTAGTGTAGAGAGGTGCTGGGGGGAGCAGGGGTAGTGTAGGGTGTGTCCTGAGGGGGCCAGGGGACTGCTGGGGGGGAAGTAGGGTGTGTGAATGGGGACACGCTGGGTGGCGTGTGTGATACTGGGGGAGCAGAGGGGGCGTAGAGGGGGCATGGGGGATGGTTAGGGATGTGTAGGAGGATACTAGGGGAGAGCAAGAGCGTTTTAGGGGGAGTGCTGGGGGGAGCAGTGTGTGTGTGTGTGTGTGTGTGTGTGTGTGTGTGTGTGTGTGTGTGTGTGTTCTGGGTGCCCTTAGAGGAGCAGGGTGGTGTAGAGGGGTGCTGGAGAAGCTGGGGTAGTGTAGTGGGTACTCTGGGCGCCCTGGCAGGTTGGGGCTGTGTATGAGGGTGCTGGGGGGAAGTAGGGTGTGTGAATCAGGACATGCTGGGTAGGGGGATCCTGGGGGAGCAGAGATGGAAAGTATGGACAAGTGAGGAGAGTGGGGGGAGGTTAGGGCTGGGTGTGGGGAGCAGAGGTAGTGTGGAGGGGTATGGAGGAGTAGGGAGTGGTTAGGGCTGGGTAGGGGAATATGGAGGGAGTAGAGGTGGGGGGGTGGTTAGGGTTGGGTAGCAGGGAGTGGGGGGAGCAGAGGTGGGGGGGTACGGAGGAGTGAGGGGAGGGGGAGCAGAGGGGGGCACGGAGGGACGAGGGGAGGGGGCGGTTAGGGCTGGAGTGGGGGATACTAAGGGGCGGTTCAGGGGGTGCTCGGGCGGGGCATGTGGGAGCGAGCGAGCAGCCCCGCACGTCGCCCCCTTGCCCCGCACCTGGGGGGGAGGGCGGCCCGGGGGGGGCCGGCCCCGCCCCTCGCCCTGCGGTTGGCCCGGCGGGCGGCCCATGCTAATGAGCCGGGCGCTTATGGCACCTGCCGGCGGGTCCCGGCCAGAGCCGCCGCCGCCGCCCGGCCATGCCGCGCTCCTTCCTGGTGAAGAAACCCTCCAGCACCCGCGTCCCCAACTACGGGCAGCTGGAGACGCGGCAAGGTGAGGGGCCGGGGCCGGGCCGGGCCGGGCAGCCAGGGAGCCCCCGGCTCGGGACCCCTCGGGGTCCGGGTCCTGCTGGGGTCACCGGGCTGTGACCGCCCCGGGGCCGGCAGGTGCCTCGCCTCGCCGCCCGCCCCCGCGCCCTGCCGGGCCGGGGCTCCCGTCCCACCGCTTCCCGGGCGCGGGGCTGGCGGCCCGGCTCTGCCCTGGCGCCGGGGGCGAGGAACCAGCTTCCCCCGAGGCAGGAGCCCGCTCCCCCTGCGCCCCGCACAGGGCAGCGCGGCGGCTCGGGGGCTGCGGGGCGTAGCTTGGCCCGGCCCTGGCGGCTGGCTCCGGCCCCGCCGTGATTGGGGGGGCGGCTGCAAAGTAACCCCGCTGCCTTCTGCAGGCGGGGCTCGGGGCCCTTCGCCGGGGGCTGCGAGTGCGGCTCCCAGTGGGGACCCCCGGAGAAGCGGAGCGGGCAGCACTTCTCTTGCAAACCGGGCTGGGGGGCGGCCGGTGTCCGGGTTCCTGGAGAGCCGGGGGGCAGGCGGTGCCGCCTGGATTGTCACTGCCGGTGGGGCGACACCTCTAACAGTGGGGGCCTCAGGCAGGCGGACCCTAATCCAGCTCTGTCCATAGACCCACTGCTGTCATCTCCCCCAAGTCCAGCAGCGGGGGGCCCCGGGAGTATCCCCAACAGGCTACTTGCCCCTGGAGCACACAGTGCTCTGTTATGTCATCTGCACCGGAGAGGGGTCAGAAATCTCCCCAGGACCGAGGCACAAGGGCTGGCACTGGGCGTCTTGTGATTAACTTCCCTCTTGGACCTCCTGGAAGGTCCAGCGCTTCCACTGAGCACTGTGGCGGCCTGATTCACCCGTAGATAGATGGCCTGGGCCGTCCTCCCAGCACGGGCCCCTAGGCTGGGGCAGAATGCCACCAGATGGGAGCCTTCGCGACTGCTCCAGCCAGTTCCGCTCGCGGGTCCAGGACCTAGAACCTGGGGGGTGTGGCAGCAGGAAAGGTGGCCTGTTTCCATCAGGTAGAACAAGGCTCTGTCTGGCTGCACGAAGGCTTCCCATCCCTAGAAAAGGGGAATGGTGGGGCTTAGATTGGTGGGAGTGGGAGCTAGCAGGGAGTGCTGGGGCCAGCCCAGTGTCCTGGGCCCCAGACTGTAAATAGCACTGCCCCAATAGCAGCCCCTGCCCCAAACCGTTCCCCGGCTTTTCTCCACACCGTGTGTAAGGTCTGAGCAAAACAAACCCGCAGGGGGTGGGGGAGTTGACGTGACCATGGTGCAGGGACTGGTGTGTGCACAGTGAGTAGGCAGAAAGGACTTTGGTTAATGGACACAAGCGAACTGGCCTTCAGTTCTCGTCTGCCTTGCTATTCTCACTGGTGCACAGCTCCTGGCTACACGTGTACACAGGGCACGGGGGTGGGAGTTAATAGGCATCATCACGGTTTCGTGTTCACCTGCCTCTTGCTTCTCCCCAGAAATCAATGGCGCATGCCACTCCTGTGGGGGGCTGGTCATCCCCATCCTCATCCCGAATCACAGCGCCCCTTTCACGCCCTGGGACAGCAGCTCCATCCTTGCCCGCTTCTCCTTGCCTCTCCCACTGGGTGGTGATGCCAAAAGGACTCCCAGCACAAGCCCCCACAACCTGGAGATCAGCCTGGTGGACACGTTAACGGGCCGAGCCCTGGGCACCCCTCTCAAAGACAACCAGAACAATCTCAACCTGCCACCTGTCCTCAGCCTGCCCCCAAGGAGGCCATCCGACCCGGGGAGCCCAGCAGAGGGGGACAGGGGAGCCCAGGACAAACTGCAAGGCGCACGGGGCAGGGCAGCTGAGCCCTTGGAGAGATTTGAGTGCTTTGACTGCCACAAGTCCTACCACACCTTCTCCGGGCTGGCCAAACACCGCCAGCAGCGCTGCGTGCTGCAGGCCAGGAAGTATTTCAACTGCAAGTACTGTGACAAGGAGTACGGGAGCCTGGGGGCACTCAAGATGCACATCCGCACCCACACGCTGCCCTGCGTCTGCAAGATCTGCGGCAAAGCCTTCTCCAGGCCTTGGCTGCTCCAGGGACATATCCGAACGCACACAGGTGGGCTGCTGCACCGAGCGGGGCGAGTCCTCGGGGTAACAGCGCAGGGGCTGCCCAGGCAGGGAAGTGCCTTTAATGTGCTTACAGGGCTCCGCTTGGCCAGTCATTTTGCACAGCTGCCGGCGCAAGCTGGTCGAGGTGGCTTGCAGTAGTGGAGGCAAGCTGGGAGAAAATGTCTAATCTGCTGTTGGATCAGCCTTTCAATCTGGCACTCACAGAACAGCCTGCCAGGCCCAGTTTGTTTCAAAATGCTTGTATTATGTACGGAGATTTTTTGCAGACCCCAAGAATAAAGGGGCATTATATTTGTATCCCAGGAGCACTAAAGGCTCCATTTAGATCAGGGTGAGTCTGTGGCGTTAGGTGCTGCACAGATCCCCAGGATACCGCGATCCCTGCCTTGAGGAGTTTACAGGCCAAGGGCTCGTTTTAGGACACCTGAGCTCCTCTCACTGCTCGCTCCAGGACCACAGTTGATGAGTTGTTGTAATCTAAGCGGCTGCATCCCCACTGGAGCTTCAACTCCCCCTTGGAGTTTAAAATGTGGACGAGAGTCAGGGGAAGGGCAACCTTTGAGTTTGAGCTCCAGCCAACAGTGCAAGGAAGATCAGCCTGCAGGCATCCCGCACAGACTTTACCTCAGGGTCCCTAACGTGGTGCCCACAGGTGCCATGGCACCCAAGTGTGCCCACATACTGGCCAGCGGATGAGCATCTGCCGAAATGCCACCGACACGCATCCAGAAGCATCGCCACCAAAGTGCTGCCAATTATCTGGATGATGCTGCTTGTCAGTGGTATTTCGGCAGCGACGCCTATTGATGTTGCTGCTTGGCGGCATTTCGGTGGATGCTCGTCTGCCACCACAGTCCTCAGTGGCTCGTCCTCTGGCGCCCGCCAGACGAGAAAGGTTGGGGACCACTGCTTTACCTTTATGCCCACAAATAGTCCCACTAGCTTCAGTGGCTCTACTGCATACAGGAAATTAAACAAGTGCATAAATCATGCCAGGAGCTTGGATAGGGTGACCAGATGTCCCGATTTTATAGGGACAGCCCCGGAATTTGGGAATCTTTCTTATATAGGCTCCTATTCGTCCGATTTTTCACACTTGCTGTCTGGTCAGCCTAGTCTCCGAAGAAGAATCTATGGGCCCTGTGTTGCTCTTTGTTTGCCCTTTGCATTTCTATTTGTTTGGACAATGCAAACTCAGTGAACTTAGTTTTCCCCCTGTGAGTTTCAATTTCAGACTCCTGGTGCTGTCATGTCTGGCTTACAGACGCTGCAGATGAATGTTTAAAAACAACTGTTTTCATGGGAATGAATTTTTTTGAAGTATGGAAATCTTGCTCTGCTGGGCTTAGGTTTCATAAAAGCTGATTTTAGCAAAACTAATATTTTTGTCACCATTTAACTTGATTGTTTCCCTTTAGTAGAAATGTTTGCAGTATTTCCTACCTAGTCGCTTAGAAATCAGATAACTCAGGTCAAACTGACTAGCAACGAAGTAACCAAAAATCAGACTGACAAGTCTTGTTCCATTATGCCAGATGAGAACAACATCCAGAGCAAATGCAACTAGTGAGAAGTAAATGATCTAAAGAGAATTCTTCCAGTTTTAATAACCTTAGGTATTACAGATTAGGAGAAGGGAGGGGAAATTCCACTATCCTTTTAAAAAGATGTGCTCTAATCCATCCAGATTAGCCCTAATTCCATTTATTCATGGTGTGTTTATTGTAAGATTGTTGTGGGGCCTTCACAGTCTTGGTTTGTGCCCTCTTGGCTCACTTCCTATGGCCTTGGGCATGTTGCCTCTTTGTGCCTCAGTTTCCCCATTGTGAAACATGAGTAATACTCAACCTATCTCCAGGTGGGTTGTGAGGATTAGTTAGTGCTGATAAAGTGCTTTGAAGATTTAAGTGCTGTCAGCAAAGAGCGTGGCAGAAGAGCATTGGTCTAGTACATTTCTTCTGCCTAAACAATCTCTTGCCAGGCTTGCTGTTGTGGGAAAGTTCCTCTTGTAATAGGATGTGCTCACGTCATGTAGGCCGAGAAATCCAGTTACAAAACTGGTTGTTCCGAAGTGGGAGACTTGCGATTTTTCCCCTCCCTGAACGCCTAAAATAGAGATGGTAAACAGGAAACAAAATACAAGTGCCTGATACACATATCCCATGCACGAACCTAGCCCAGAGCTGTGCACTGCAACAGTGCTCCTGCAGAGGATGTGCGACAACCTGATGTTTGTCTCCCGCATTTCTTAGTTGCAAACATCCAAGAGAGGCTGGGGGAGGGCTGGAGGCTGACTCACCAGTGTCCCTTTAAGCAGACAGCAGATTGGACATGGGTTGGCAATATGATCCGATTGCAAAGAAAAAGCTAACGTGACTTTTGGGCTCCGGAGAAGGGCCAGTCCTGGTTCATTTGCACAGGGCTCTGGGCACGGCACCTGGAATATTGCCCCTGGTTCTGGGCACCAGGATCACAGGAAGATATGGACAAATTGCAGGGAGTTCTGAGAAGAGTGACCGATCTGCGGCTTGGCAGGATTGATTTACAAGGAAAGACTGAAAAAGCTGCAGGCATCTAGCTTGGCTAAGCAGCACCTAAGGGTGGGAGCAGAGGGAGTGAAGGGCTACTCAGTGAGGTATATAGAGGGATAACAGAGGGTGATAGTGGGGTGGATTAGGCTGAAGCAGGGCAAACCTGGCAGTGAGCTGCCTTGGCGGTGCGATAGTCTCCCCAGGAGAGTGTTGTAAGCCCCATGGCTGGCAGATGGTGCTGGGAGGGGAATGATCTGGTCCTGGTCCTGGGGAGAGAATCTGATGGGGCTTTTCCATGTCAAGCATCTGTGATTTGACAGGGAATCCTTCGATTGTGAATTTCAAGCCAAACTCTCTGGCGTGGGCTGGCTTCTGCAGCAGAGGCTGGGGGTGGCTGGGAAGAGTCACCAGGCTTGGCTTGGAGGGAATGCAAAATCCTGACTCCCGAGGGTGCTATGTCCCACCCCTGCTGCTACTATATGCTCAGGTGAAGGGCTTCCAGCTGTGGAGTCCATGTTCCCTCTGCTCCCCCCACGGTGGAGCACTTCTGAAATTTACTTGTGCAGTCAGCTCCTGGAAATGAGATTCCAGGTCTCTTGGGCTGTCTGTTCACCTGGCTCAGTCTCATCTCTTTCTTCCAGCTGTACAGACCCCTTCTGCACGGTAGGGAAGCGGAGCATTCCCCTGGTTACAACGTGCAGCGGATGCTCACAATGTTCCCTCTGTCTTGCTCCCTGGAAACCCCTTTACCCCCCTGAGCGCCTAACAACCCGTGGCGATTGCCTGCCATTCGGCCTGGCCACTGCCCCCCACTGATTCCAAGGAGGAGCCAGGATAGGAGAGTTATGTGGAACTTACTGCTATTTCTGTGACCCCAGGCTGCTTGGATCTATAAGGAGAACCATACAAACCAGACTAGATGCGGGACTGGTCCCACTTCCTTACCCGGCCAAGCCAAGATTGTGCCCCAGTGCCTTGTCCAGTGGGAGCTGCTTGCATGGGGGTGGTTCTCTCTGACCATGTTGCCTTTGCTCCCCCCAGGTGAAAAGCCCTACAGTTGCTCACACTGCAGCCGCGCCTTCGCTGACCGCTCCAACCTCCGCGCCCACCTGCAGACGCACTCGGACATCAAGAAGTACCAGTGCCGGGGCTGCTCCAAAACCTTCTCCCGGATGTCTCTGCTCTCCCGGCACGAGGAGGCTGGCTGCTGCCCTGCATCCTGACGCCCACTGCCCATGGCTGCACCAAGCAGTTGGAATGAGGAAACCCGCTGTAGGCCTGGGCATCTCCGTGGGAGCTTCCGGCATCCCGCTATGCTGTGGAGGGTGCGGGTGGACGTGTGCTAGCATGGGAGAAGGCTCCGGTTCCTGGTGATGGTGGAGCTCTATACCCATCTTCCAGCTTTGTGTCTTCAGCTGAATGGCATCAGCTCTGCAGAGGGCGGTGCTTCAGGCCTGGCAAACTCATTGCAGGAATGACTTGGTTCTCTCTCCATGCAGGCAATGCCCTTCAGTGTGCGGGTGAGGAAGGGGAGTGGAGACTGCGTTCCTGGCTAGCTTTGAGCTCTGGCTCTCTAGGGGTGAACCGGATCACCCCCAAAGCTCCATGCATCCACTCTGCTCACCTGCCTGGAAGGATGTTTGTCTGCATCCGTTCAGTTGGGCTGCCCGAATGATGCTTCAAACAGCACCATGCCGGAGGAACAGCCTCTCGTCATTTCTGCCCCTCTCCCATCCTTTGCATCCGAGAGTCTCCACCTCCCTCATTAGGGGCTGGGCCGTCAAATGCAACGCATTGGCCTGTCACCCGCAGCCGGTGGGAGCTGTCCCTTCCCCACCTGCACGCTGCCACTGCTCTGGGGCTGCCGTGTGGGATCTGTTGTCGCACGTGGGTTCAGTTTGATTGCCTGGTGTCTAATAAAAAGTAAAACTGGGAGCCTGCTAAGTGAACTTGTCTTATTGCCCAATGAGAGCACAGGGCCAGCGACATCTCACTGCCAGGGCGCAGGCTGCTTCCTACTCCATCTCGGTGACACGTCCTCCTAGTGCTCCTCCCCAGCCTCAGCACTTACCCGTTCGAGGTTATTTGTATTGCAGTAGCACCCAGAGCCCTGGCAAGGGCCAGGATCCCAGCGTGCTAGGTGCTGTACAAACACAGAACAAAAAGTGGTCCCTGCCCCCAATGAGCTTACAGTCTTCAGCCTAAGACAAGGGGCAATGGAGGACAGAGACGGAGAATAGAAGAACCAGTGAGACACCATTGGTTGGCAGAGGTCTCCAGGCCTGTGCGTAATCATGGCAGAGGGACTGCTTCAGTGCTGTTTGGCTTTCAGACGCTCCTTTACCTCCCTCCCAGGCATCTGCTTCTCCTTGCTCATGGCGCAGTTCACCCGCCTTCACCCCTTGGACACCGACGCGTCCTCCAGCCCCAGAACGTACCCTGGGTCTTGCATTGTTAGCCGTTGCTGGAAGGACAGTGCCCGGGTCTGAAATCTCTGCTGTTTGTCTAGGTTTTTTTTCTTTTAAGGACCTTGTTTATGTAGGCCCTACTGCCAGTGTGTCATGCAACCCCTGCTGTTGCTTCACTGGCAGTCATGCTGCATTCACAGCTGTGCTCGGAGGTAGTGCTAGATCTATGGGCCCCATATCTCCTCGTTGCCTACCTCAGTGCACTCTGGTCCCAGGCACAGCCAACCTGGCTCCCCACCTCTACCATGATAAGGGAGGGGCTCACTCCCTTGTACCTCTTTTTGTGCCTAGAGGGCCAGATTTCCAAGGGCTCAGTGCCCACAACCAGCCCCATCTTTCCAAGCTGCTCCGCTCTTGTCCCGATTCTTTTATGGCCAGATCTGTCTGGGAGCTTCTGCACCCAGAGCTGTCTTGAAAAATGTGCCCTGAACCTTCAGTAGTCTCTGAGCTTTTCTTGGAAAGAAATCCTAAAGCCAGGAGTGCTGGAGAAGCCCCTCAAAGAGGCTGGGGCTGAGGCTCTTCCTTTTGGATCCATTTTCTGCTCTCTCCCTCAGACTTGAGCACATGAGCCCTTCCCTGGGGGAGGAGCGAGGGAATGATCAGGTGTAAATTCTTCAGCTAAACTCTCAGCATTCCAGAGGGGCTGTCAGGGGCCAGCTATCCTGACTATAAGTTGGTATAAAAGTTTACCGACCGGGTGAGGGGGAATGGGTCCTAGGCAGGGTGGGATTTGCTGCAACTCTGCACCAGGGATGGCACTTGGAGTCTGAATGCATTATATTGTTTTGCCCTATTCAGTGTTATGTCTTCATCTCTTAATTTTTTAAACAGGAAGCAGAGGGCCTGGACCTGAGGCCGTGTTCCCGCAGGCAGTATAAATAGACGCAGGGGTATTGGTTTTTGCTGATCACTGAATGTAACTTGGGCGGGCAGAGCTCTCAAATATCAGGTTCCTGGCCCTGTTTGCTTTCCTCCCAAGCTGCATGCACCCCTCTGCCCTGCGCCAAACAAGGGGCTGCCACAGTTGCTGCTCACTCTCTGGGGCTGGATGAAGGCAGAGGCCCTATATTACCACTCAGGGTCCCAGCCTCTGGAGTCAGGATTGCACCACAGTCTCAGTTTCATTTTTGTAAGAAGTGTCTAACCCATGTGGCTGCAAAGAAAAGCTTGAAACTGGGGGTAATGAAAGCAGCGATGTCTGCCTGTGTCTCCAGAGAGCCTGAAACAATAGCTCTGAGAGCCGCTGACTGCCCTGTGCATCTCAGTGGGTGTTCACACCAAGTCCTGCTGCTCCAGCTCTACCCCAGCAGAGGACTCTCCATGGGGCAGTGGGTCATGGCAGCAGGCTCCCCCCACCCTCTAGCAGATACATCTTGACTGCTGGGGTATGTACTGGGCCTTCCCTGCTGTACCTCTTGTCTGAGGATGGGCAGGGGACCCCCTGCTGCTGCTTCTGTGGGGCAAGGGGGCCACGTGCTACTGCCCCGCTCTGTCTGGGAGCGAAGGGAGCGGTGACTCCTGCCACGGCTACTCCAGTGGGGGTTGCGCTGTGGGGCAGGGGCAGCGACGGGGACCTACGCTCTGTGCATGGGGCCCCTGGCCCCATTTGTGGCCCCATGCATTTAGTGTCCTTCAGTAGCTCCTCGCATCCTGCTCCTTCAGGGCAGCGTGACGCAGGGCTGCAGCCCTGTGGGATTTCAGGGGGGCTGTGCGGAAGCTGCATGTGGGAATGCCCCCTCCCTTGCTGGATCTTAGAGAGGAGAAGGCGTTTGGTCTGGCTCTGGAAGTTACCTATCTGCCCCTTGAGCAGGTGAGGGCAGGCTTCCCCGCTTCTCCCCAGGAGCTAGGGAGAGCGAATCTCTGTGTCCCTGTTCCTAGCCTGTCTGCCTGCTCCTCTTCCCTGGTGTAGCTGTAAGCTCTGCAGGGCAGGGAGGTGGCTTGTGCTGGACACAGCTGAGCATGCTGTCAGTGCTGATCGCAGGTGGTTTTGGAGCCCTGTGCAGCTGGTTAAACTTCCAGGCCCCTGGTGATCTTAGTCAAAAATTCCCCCAAGCCAACGGCTCGTGGGGCTGATGTGGTTATGGTGCAGTTTCATAGTCAAAGGGCCCATAAGCAAGTCATGGAGCCAGCATCATGTCCACCCACCTCTGCCTGCTCCTAACCAGAGGGATCAGGTCTCCATTTTGCAGCTGGGTGAACTGGAGGTGGCCTTGCAGTGTGAGGTGGACAGCACCTTCAAGCTGCTGCGTGTGGATGATCTGAGCCAGGCAAGCCACCGCCCAACCGCTGGGAAGAGCAGGGCCCTGGGTTATGTTGTTTCAGCACAGACAGCAACGGGCTGGGCACTGCATACAATGTGCAGCAGAAGTCCCTGCCCCAAAGGGCATGCAGTGCCAGAGAGGTGTCTTCCCCCCAGTCCTGCACACATCAGAGATCTCAGAACCCATCCCTAGCTGCGTTTGTGGCTAGATGAGACTGGTGCAGGGGGGAAGCTGCGTCTGTATTTTCACAAGCCTGGACTGCTCTCTGCCCTGTTCGCTGTGCTGGTGGCAGAGAACAGGTTTGAGACCTGCCCAGTACCAGCTGTGGAGAACATTTAAAAGCTGAGTGGGCAGCTTGTCTCCAGGGGCCTGTTCCATCATGCAGCCAGGGCCTGCGTGCTAGGTGCTGTACAGACTCTTCAAAGGGCAAACTCTGCCCCAAGGACCCTCTAAGCGCCATGAGAAAGGGAACTCAGGGCTGCAGGGAGGGAACACAGGCAGCAGTGAAACAGGCTCAGCTCGGGGCCATGTCATCATGGGATGCTTCTTGGTTCAGAACCCTGCACCCCCCTATCGTGGCTATGTATAGCTCCTTGTGAAAGAGCCTGCGTGTTTCCTTAGTGGACATGGCAGCGTGTTTGGGTGAGCAGTGGGGGGCTGCTGACGTCACCTTCCTGGCCCAGCAGAAAGGCAAAGCAGAGCTAATATTTATATTTTGGGCACCAGAGGGCTTGAGTGAGGGTTATAAATAGAGCCCCGAGGCCTAAAGGAAGCTATATTGTGAATTATCTTCTATTTCCAGAGCCCAATGTCTAAATATGTCCATTGCACCTGTCACCAAGCGGGGCAGTGGGGGAAAGAATCTTACAGGCTCTAAAATAAGCCCGAATGTTTTCCCTTCTCCTAACGGTGCATGGAAAATACGTATAAATATATCACCGGGCTGGGGGGAGCAGAGCAGTCGGGGGCCCTGGCAGCCAGCCAGCCCTGGGCGCAACGAGGGAGAGCGGCATCGGAATGAATGAATGAGATTTTCCACTCTGCAGTGGTTAGGCTGAAGCTGTAAACAGCATGAGGGGCCCTCTCGCCCCCACCATCTCTGGACCTCCTGCACCCCTAGACCGTCCTCCCCTCAGGGCCTCTGGAGCCCCACTCCCCCTACTCTGTTCCCCTCTATTGCCTCTTTCCTCTGGTCTTTCTGCCCTCCACCCCGACCTGCTGGACCCCTTACTTCTCTCGGAGCTTGGGAGGGCAGGACCTAGCTGGGCCATGCGGGTCAGCGCCTCTGCACTTCACTCCGAGAGGACAAAATCCACCATCCTGGGGGTTCCCTCTTCTTTTGCAGAGGCTGAGTGGGAAACGCTGGGCCTGTGCCAGCCGGCCGAGCAGAGCCTGGGACCAACCCAGGGGAGCAGCAGAGCCCACAGACCAAAAAAGTTACCGGAGCCCATTGCTGCAGGAGCCATAGTGCCCGTGCTCGGCACTTTTATACCTTCTTCCTCGTCAGTGAGCCCATTCTGGGGAAACTGAGGCACAGCCAGGCCTCAGAAAGGGCACAGCAGCTGGGTTGGGACTAGAAGCCAAGAATCTCCTCTGCTGCTCCTTCCCCGTCCAGCCCATTTCTAACCCCCAGGATCCCCGTTAGAAAAGCGATGCCTTGCACTGACGTGTTAGCAGCGTCACGGCTGGGCCGCGTGGAGCCAGGGGGTGGGGTGGTCTCTGTGATGGGGTGCTAGCACAGCAGGGATTCTCCTTTCCAACACTCCCAAACCAGGCTGATCTCCCTTTCAATACGGGTCACGGGCTGATTGCTAGGGGGAGGCCGTTGGGCTCGCTGCTTGTGCGTGCGAGAGGAGACAGAAGCAGCTTTCGGCCTGCAGACAGAAAGCCAGCAGCTTCGAGACGTTTCCTGAGTGAGATCACCAGGAACATACAGTGTTGTGGGGCCAAGTTCTGCTTTCGATGGTGCTGCACGTGTCCAGGCCGGGCCTCCTCCCTGCCCCCCAGCGGCAGAGCAGTGACTGTCTCATGATATGAGAGGGAAGGGGAAAGAACGAAGGCTGGGTGGCCCAGAGAAATGAGGAGTGTCTTGTCCCATGCCTCCCCATGAGCTGGTGCGCCCACAGTCATGCATGCTTCCTCACAGGGCGTTGCATGATTTGTCCGGGCTGGATCTGGCACGTGTACATTAATCAGGAGCAGAGCCCATTGTTCTGGGGGCTGGGAGTACTGGTCATTGATAGCATGGAGCCATTTCTCTGCATTTTAGAGTCGGACAACCTGCCTGGCCCATTTCATCCCCCAACACACCAGTTGCCCGTCCCACTCAGTGTTTTAACTGGTGGTGGATGTTCAGCACATTTACAATTTTCTGCAGCTTCTCAAAGCAGAGGCAAAGGAATACAAGGAGGGAGTCAATTTACACATTGTGGCAGGAACAGGCAAACCAGTGGGGCTGCCCGGAAGGAATCAAAGTCACAGACCGGCAAGGTGGCAGCTGCACTCACCAGCTTAAACAAGATTTGATCATTAACCAGCTACACTTTTAAGACCAAACTACAAACCTTCCAGTCCAGGGTTTATCTCCTCCTCATCCTATGGAGGTGAAAGTTGGAAATCCACCAAAGCTCCAGACAAATCTTGGAATGCCTTCAGTGGCAAACGTCTTAGGAAAACACTAGTTATCAAATGGAATGACTGTATAGCAAATGCCAAGATTCATCAGAGTTCAACAACTCCTTATCACTAAAGAATCAAGCCAGAGCAGTTGTGCCAGGGGGCAGCTGGAGGAATGTGCAAAAGGGGCCGCCCGAAAGTATTCAGCTGCCAAACAGTGCTCAGAGGGAGAACTCATGGGACTTAGCACAGAGAACGTGCGAAGAGCAGCCTGGGACAGCCAGGAAAGTCAAGTTCGTGTCTCCCATGACGTCTGATAGTGTGGGAAGGTTCTGATTCAAACAGCCCCAGGGATGTTTGGCGTTTGAGAATAGCGGACAGTCCTTGTGCACCGTGAGGAGCAGCCCATGTTGATCTCTGGGGCTTGGGCACAGGAGGTCCCTTAGCAGAGGAGTGACTTTCTTACCAGAAGACTGAAGCATAATGCACCTTGCTACCCAGCCCCCTGACACTTTCAAGGTCCCTCCTCACAGTACAGTTGCTCACTACATCACATCCAGACAGAAGGCCTCGTTTGCAAATCAGGCTTCCGCTCATCATCCACAGAGCTGTCTTGCAACAGGGGGTGAAAACAGATTTCTCCCAACCTGGCAGACTGTCCCCAGTGAGGGTGTGGCCCAAACTGCAGCAACCAAATGGGAGTGTGTCCTGTCTAGGGGGAAGTCTGGCCCAGGCATCTTGCACCAAAGTGCAGAATTACAACTGCTGCCTGTATGATGCACTAATTGCTTGTGCAGATCCTCTCTCCTGGTGAGTGGCTGGGGAACCACACCCATCTGTCTGTCTCACTCTTCTCAGAGTTCGGTAGATCTGCCCTTAGGAGCTGGTATTTAATTTACACATGAGCAACAATCCTGTTACTTATCAGAGGTGTAGCCGTGTTAGTCTGGATCTGTAAAAGCAGCAAAGAGTCTTGTGGCGCCTTATAGACTAACAGACGTTTTGGAGCATGAGCTTTCGTGGGTGAATACCCACTTCATATTCACCCACGAAAGCTCATGCTCCAAAACGTCTGTTAGTCTATAAGGTGCCACAGGATTCTTTGCTGCTCAATCCTGTTACTGTCCCATTAAGTGGGTGGTCAGTTTTGTGGGTGCTCCAGTGCTGGTGACACTGCCCCGTTGGGTGTTGAACTGACATCGGTTCAGTGTTTGGGATCTTGAGGGTTGGGTTCAGGGCTCTGTTTCCCCCCCCCCCCCGCCCATTGGAAATAGGAGGTGAAAATAGCACCTCCCTCCTGGCTCTGCACTGGTGGATTGGCGCACGTCCCTTGAAATTGCCGCTTCCAGGTGTTTGTGATGTAAGGTGCTGGTGTTATTTGACGAGAGTCTCAGCTTGGTGGAAATGCCGGGTGCAGAGCCCTGGGGAGCAGGAACAGGCACAGCAGTGGGGAAGCAGGGTGTTCGGTCCCAGCGCAGCCGAGACCCCAACGCCCCTTTCATGCCATTCCCTGGCCGTACCCCCTGCCCCTTTACACACGCATGGTGTGTGTGGGGGAGAGTGGCTAAAGCTGGGACGGAGCCCGCGGCTCTCCTTGGCACTGGCACGCTGGGCTGTGAAATGGGGACTCTGAGAGCAGGGATGGAAGAGGCAGATCGGCAAACGCCTGCCAAGCTCGTTCAGATGGTCGGCTGGATCCTCCTCCATCTCTTGCTGGCTTTAAGCCTGGCTGCCTTCTGGGACGAGGTGCTGTAGCCAAGCCCAGGCTGCCGGATTCAGGACCGGGGTAACTGGGGGGAGCTCTGGGGTTACACAGGAGGGCAGCAGGGGGGCGCTCAGGGTCCCTTCGGCCCTTAAACCCAATCCATGAGAGGAAGGGTCTGGGAAGGCCGAAGTCATGTCCTCGCTGCGCCGGCTCTGTGTCCTGCGCTCTGGGGCCAGGAGGAAGGCGGGGCAGCGCAGCAGCAGACTGAAATGATCCGCTCAGGGTGTGGGACAGGGAGGGACTGGCACAGGGCTGTGACGGTTGGAGATGCAGCACGTTTTGCTCCTGTGCTCCCCAAAGCAGCAGCCCCTCGATCGAGATCCCCTGCAGCGGAGCCTGGCGGGGGAGGGAGGGGCTCCCCTGGTGAGTGTGATGACCTGTCTGAAAATAGCCGCGCCGTTCCTAGCTATAGCCAGCTGCCCTGGGCGGAGCCTGCCCTCCACGCACTATCTATAACCAGCAGGCAGGCCCCAGTGGAAACACACAAGTTTCCAGGGCTCTGTTAGCACATTAGTGGAAGAGGATCAGATGCCAGGAGAGCACCTAGGAGCTGGTGAGGCAATCGCTGGCTGGTGCTGGGTGGTTTGAGCTGGCAGGCTCTGCACCCCCACACTCTGCAGGGTAGCAGGTCCCCCCCGGCTGGGAACACCAGCTCCTCTCCTGGGTGCTCAGGGTCAGTGCCAGGCTTAACCCTGAGCATTGTCCAGCCTGTGCTGCCAGCTTTACTGGTTGTTCCTTGAGCCAGTGCAGCAAGTGGGTGAGGGGATCCGGGTTCTCTCCTGCCCTGCTAGCCCCCATGACCAGCCCCACCCAGGAGAGAGCCGGCTGGACTCCCAGAGCCCAGGGCAGGTAGAAGCACAGACCTCTTGGTTTGCAAGTTGCATGTGTCCGATCTGGGATCATTCCCGGGGGAACTGGGCCAGAGCTCCCCAATGCCAGAGCCTACATGGTGGCAGGGAGGGCTGGGTCAGGGCCTGGCCCAGTCTGTTGGCAGCCCTTCATCAGGGTCAGTCTGGGTGGTTATACCAGGCACCCAGGTCTGAGTCAGGCCTGCTTCCCGTTGCCCCCCTGCACCTCCTCCAAAAGCAACAAAGGTGTGTGGGACAAGCCACAACTGCTGCTGATTTCAGTGTGTGGGTGGGGGCGGGTCTACACTGCTGATGCTGGGGCTGAATTGGAGCCTGTGAGGAACTGGGAAAGTTCTTAATGTTTTCTCTAAATACTGTGTTGGTGCCTCAGTGTCCCCATGGCAGTTCTTAAGTATCTGGCAGAGCAAAGGGCCAGTGCACCTAAATGCCTGGCACTCTGTCTCCTAGCAACTGATGGCCTGGGCCCCTCCCCTGCAAAGGTGCCAGCTGAAGGTGTTGGAGACAAAGGGATCAGGTGACCTCCTGGCCCGGGAAAGGGGCTGAGGAGAGAGGAGGGGCTGTTAGTCTGGAGCTGGCTGGGGTCAAGGGTGGAGGGCAGACCTGGGGGTCTGGCTCACTGCCCCCCAGAATGGACCCAGCTGAGGGGTCCGGTTCGCTGTATCTACAACTCTGTTTTAGACCCTGTTCCTGTCATCGAATAAACCTCTGTGTTACTGGCTGGCTGAGAGTCACGTCTGACTGCAAAGTGGGGGTGCAGAACCCGGTGGCTTCCCCAGGACCCCGCTGGGGCAGGCTCGCTGTGGGAAGCGCACGGAGGGGCAGAGGATGCTGAATGCTCCAAGGAGAGACCCAGGAGGTGAAGACATGTGAGCTTCTTGCCCTGAACAAGTCTGCTCCAAGGGAGAGGAGGCTCCCCAAAGTCCTGACTGGCTTGGTGGGGAGCAGTTCCAGAGCATCGCCCGGGGACTCCGTGACAGAGCCTAATAGATAAACTGACCTCGCTAGCCAGGTGCCACAGGTGGCTTTTAGTCTGTGAGTCAGGGCTGAGCCTCGAACTCCCCATTTCAAAGCCGTGGGGTGTCAGGCTGGGCCAGCCCTAGTGCCCGCAGGGAAAGGCAACCCTTCACCCTCGCCTCTCCGCAAGACATCGAAACCTCTCTCCCCTGCTGCACTGATCATCAGCAGCTGCCAGGCAGGTTGCAGCTGGAGCGTGACTGAGGGTGCTGCAAAGCTGCTGGGTTAGCTGGGAGAGCAGAGGGCAAGGGCTGGGGGTCCTGAACTCAAGCCCCCACCCAGTCTGTAGGGGGAGGAGCAGCCTTTCGGAGCAGCAGGGAGCCAGCTCTCTAGCTGGGGTAAGTGGTCTGGCTCCATTGAAAGCAGCAAAGCTCTGATGATTTACATCCGCCTATCGCTCTGGAAGGGGGCAGGCTGAGATGGGACAGCGACAGCCTCTTGAATCCTAGTTCTGTAGCCTTGGACTCACCGACTGGGGTGGAGGCTTAGTTCAGCACCAGAAATTGAACCACGTTTCTGGAACTCACGGTGGTGGGCTTTGTGTCTTCGGGAGGGAGCTGAGTCGGAGCCCAGCTGGAGATCAGTGCACAGCGAATATCAGAGCTCCGGTGCCCCAAGCCAGTGAGAGATTGGTGGGCCCACCTTTAACTGCAAATCTGCTGTCGTGGTGATCAAAGGTAGTGGGGGGGGTCCAGACGAGGACAAGAAATGAACGACCAAGGTGGCAGATTCAGAACCCACCTCAGGGAATGCTTCTTCACACGACATGGAATTAGGCTGTGGAACTCACCGTCCCAGGGAGCTGAGGCCAAGAATTTAGCCTGGCCATGTGTACAGCCCTTGGGAATAGACTAGCCAGAGTTGTTATGATGAGTGATGATAACGCTGTCGGGGAGATTACACCTCCTGCTTCAGGGCTTGAGCTGATTTCTGACTATCAGAGACCAGATTATCCCACATCTGTTGCTGCGCCACCTGCCTTTGGTGCTGGCTGCTGTTGGGGATGGGACCCTGGATTCGATGGCCCTTGGCTCTGATCCGGTCTGGCGGTTGCTACGTTCCATACATTCTGCTAGGAAGGGCAGCAGAGAACCTGTGCGTGAGTCACCCTAGAGGCACTCAAGGGGCAGACCCGTAGGTTTCCTTGGCACTCCCGGTTCTGCCTAAACCGTAGGACAACAGGGCATCAGTCTGGAGGCATGTGGAGCTAACTGCAGGGCTCTGCTGGGACCAGCTTTGCTTCTTCAGTGGTGGTTTCACCACCTGCCCCAGGGTTTCCCATTCTGCCTGAGTGGGGTCAGCTCAGTGCTAAGTGCTCCAGCTAGTAACCCACCAGGCAGGTGTGTGCTAAGCAAGGCTGCTATTTTTAGGCAGACCCAGTGAATCAAGGCTGGGATATATTTATCCTGGAGGTTGGGTGCATGTGTATGTATCTCTCCTAGGGCTGGGATTTGCTGAATACTTTCCACTGTCAGTGACTGGCAGATAAAAATACCCCCCCGCGTGGGGGAGGGTGCTGGCTTGGTGAATGAGGCTTTGCATGCACTTGTTGCCTGCATTTCTCTGCTAGGTTCATGTAAATACGGGGGCAAGAAGTTGTAGCTGCTTGTTTTGGAAATTCGTTAAGGATGCAGAATGAGCCGGGCTCCTCCGAAGGTGGGGGGGGGCAATCTCCCATCCCCCCATGACTCAGGAGCTTTCTTTGTTAAAGGGGGGCAAGGACTGAATTTCAGCTGTTGCCCAGGGGATGGGGCATCTGCTCTTTCTGGGAGGTGAGGGGAAAATTTGGAGCAAGCCCTATTCATCTTTCGTCGAGCTCTGATCAGCTGGAAGCCCGTGTTCCTCAGTGCTAAGAAGATGTTGCAAAAGTCAAGGGAATTCAGAAAGCAATGAAAAGATGCCGAAGAGATGAAGGCAGAATCAAATGATCCTGTCTGGCCTGGCCAGATGGTGCCTGCGAGGGACGCGATAACCCTGGGAGCTGCAGGGGCAGAGCAGGGTAGCTTGGTCTAAGGGACGGACTGGTGGGATTCTCCTGAGCTGTCAGTTCCCCAAGAAGTCAGTCTGTCTCCAGTGGCGGCTGAACCCCCTCCTAGGGAGGCTAGCCCCTGGCCCCGCCCCTTCCATCTGTGCCCTGCCCCCTGGAACCCCGAACCTCCCTCCCTGCAGCTGGAGGAGCCCCGAGGCCACCCCCATGGCCAGAGGAGCCCCAGCTGCACCAGCTGGCCCACACCAGCTGCACCGGCCGGCCCGAGTACAGGCCACCAACTGGAGCAGAGCCCCTGCCATCTTCAGGGGAGAGGGGGAGCGAGGGCGGGGTGCAGTGTGGGCAGGGCCACAGGCCTGGTTAGGGAGGCTGAGCCTCCTCATGCCTACGAGACTCACCGCCCACACTCGCGTCCCTTTATCCGGCACACAGCAATGCTACGCTGAGTACAGGGTACCCCACACAGCCAGAGTTACACAGCAAACCTCTTCCTTCGTATACGTTTACACATCACATTGCAGCTGCTGTACACTGCATCACACGTGTCGGGATTGGTGCAGTCCCTGGTAGGCACCAATGCCTGGACAGCATGCTCCGGTCATGCGTGGGCCGGGCACACCTTACTCTGTGCCTCATCTCACGTGCCAAGCTTCTGTGCTCCTCTGGTAATAGGTCCCTGGGTGTCCTCCCTTGTTTCAACTTGTACAGGAGCTCTGCTTCCAGTGACCTCCCTAATTCTGTCTCCCAAGAAATGAGGTCATGCCTGTGACCCATTACTCATGTCAGCCCAGGCCTACATGTACCCGGCTGTGATGGAACACTGGAAAAAAGGAAAACATGATAGTAATACTCATCGTCGCTCAGGACTCTCCCCACCGGCCTGGACGGAGCCTTGGAGATCAGAGCGGCCGGAATCCATGATTTGGGGATAATTATTAGCATCCCCAGCAGACAGAGGGGAGGCAGGGGCTCGGGTCTGTACTTTGCTGTGGACCCTGAACGTCGGCTTTTCGTACCGAGACTACCAAGGCAATGGATCGTCTCACCAGGAATTACCCCAGTGTCAGGGAAAGTCCCTGGTGTTGCGCAGCTGGAGAAAGCGTTCTAAGTTGTCCCACTGCGGCAGCTGCCAGTGCAGGGATGGGGCCAAGGTGGAGGAAAGGAAGGGTGGGGCTGTGCTGCTTCTAGTCTGGGCTGCAGCTTGGCCCCTCTGCACCTGTGGAAAGCCATCACAAATTAGAGCAGCTTCTGGCCCTGGGCTGCTCTAATTTGCCCCAGGGGCCAGGCCAACTCCTGCAGCAGGCTGGAATTCAGGAGGGGCACAGCTGGTAAACCCACCTCACCCACATAGCTGAGCTGATGGGGTCAAGATTCTGGGGTGGGAAGGTGGAAACCGCTCCCTGTCCCAAGAAGGAGAGTGGGATGGGACCTTTGGGGCTGGACGACTGAGAGAAGAGGGAACGTTATCAAGGAAGCCCTGCACTTAGCAGGTGTCTGGGGCTAATGTGACAAAGCTGCTGAGAGGAGTGTGAGACTGTGCGTGTGCGTGACTGTGAGTGTGTGTGCGCGTGCAGTGGGCATGAGGTTAAGGACAAGTCTCGGGACCCCCAGCGCTCACCCCCATCCTCCGCACTCCATCGGCGTGACCTTCTCTTCGGCGATGGCGTGATGGGGTGAGAACTATGCCCGGAATCCAGAGAGCTTGGCAGGTATTTAAAGTGCATAAATAAATACAGCAGCTGGTTCGTCAAGGAGCAGCGGCACCGCAGAGAGCTTAGCAGCCCGGGCCCTGCACTGGTCCTTCTAGCACCTGCAGCGGGACGCAGCGAGTATGTGGGCAGACCCAGCAAAGAACACTCCCCGCAGCAGGGGCACGCTAACCAGTGGGCATTGCTGCCCGCAATGCTCTTAATGTCTTTGCTGCTTTATCCCCACCTGAGCGGCTCTCGTCTCTTAGCATCCACTCCCATCCCTGGCATGTCAGCGCACCTCCCTCGGTATGCCTGGGCCTTCCAGCAGCATGTCCAGCGTCCGGTGTGCAGCCAGCAGCACGGCCAGCATCCTGTGCCTGGTGTGAACCCAGCAGCATGGCCAGTGTCTGCACCCGGTGTGCACCCAGCAGCACAGCCGGTGTCTGTGCCCAGCGTGCACCCAGCAGCACGGCCCTTGTCTTGTGCCCAGCAGCACGGCCCTTGTCCTGCACCCGGCATGCACGGCCCTTGTCCTGCACCCGGCATGCACCCA
Organism: Gopherus evgoodei; assembly: GCF_007399415.2. Taxonomy (NCBI): domain Eukaryota; kingdom Metazoa; phylum Chordata; order Testudines; family Testudinidae; genus Gopherus; species Gopherus evgoodei. The sequence goes on along the minus strand of NC_044333.1, from coordinate 39,496,449 downwards.
GCAGCACGGCCCTTGTCTTGTTCCCGGCGTGCACCCAGCAGCATGGCCTGTGTCCTGCATCTAGCATGCAGCCAGCAGCATGGCCCGTGTCCTGCACCTGGCATGCACCCAGCAGTACGGCCCTTGTCTTGTGCCCGGCGTGTTCCCAGCAGCACGGCCCTTGTCTTGTGCCAGGCATGCACCCAGCGGCAAGGCCCTTGTCCTGCACCCGGCACGCACCCAGCAGCACAGCCCTTGTCCTGCACCCAGTATGCACCCTGCAGCACGGCCTGTGTCCTGCGTCCGCCATGCACCCAGCAGCACGGCCCGTGTCCTGTGCCCGGCGTGCACCCAGCAGCATGGCGCGTGTCCTATGCCCAGCGTGCACCCAGCAGCACGGCCCTTGTCTTGTGTCCAGCGTGCTCCCAGGAGTGCGGCCCATGTCCTGTGCCCGGCGTGCACTTAGGGAGGGTGGGCTGCGCAAGGAAGGGCAGTTGATCTTCTGGAGGGGCAGGGCAGGGCACAAAGGAGGGGCAAGCTGAGCGGGTGGTGCCCTGCTCCTTGCAAATCCTGTGACCTCCTGTATTGTTGTTCTGGCCTCTCTGACACTTCCCCTTAGCTCCTCCCTGGAGCGCCATTAGGATCGGAGAGCCAGCCCTGTCGCTGCTCTGAGTTCAAGCCCTGGCCCGAGGCCAGGATCTGGGCCAGCCCAGCCCGAGGCAGGGAAATCCCCCAGCAAACCAGCCAGGAGAATCCTGCTTCGCACCTCTCTTCCTCCCGCGACATCAGTGCTTCCCAGGGAAGGGAGGGGCCATGCCCACCTGGCTGGCGGGTTGGAACCAGAGGGGTGATGCTGTGGAGATTAGAGGGTGACTGGGAAGGTGCTGGGAGAGGGAAAGGAGGATTCTTGGCCCACTCCCAGCTGTCTCCCTTCCACCTTGCCCCTCGCTCACTCGCCAGGTGCCAAGAGAAAACATCCCTGGCTCACAGGGAAAGCTGCAGAGCTGAGCCCACTTCCCTGGGAAAGCAGGGCCCACGCCACCACCTGCTGGGCAATCCCCGCCATGCTGCCCCCAGTACCAGGCTGCCTTGGCCCCAGGGGTGACCGTGTTTGTGACACAAGGCAGCGTTTGCTATTCAAAGCGCCATCAGGAACAGCCCTCCTGAGCACAGCCACCTCCCCGGAGGCGCTGCAGTGGTGGGCAGCGGGGGCCCTGGAAGGCAGTGGGGTGGCTGCAACGGTGCAAGTGGTGCAGGCGTACCAGGGCCCACAGGGTTACGGGGGCCCCACTGGATGGAGCGATGCTCCAGCCTGTCTCCTGGCCCATGGGATCGCAATGCCACTCGCTCTCATTTGCAAGCCTGGGGCGGGTGAGGGGACAAGTGGAGCTGCTGGGCACCCAGGATTGGGAGGATGTGAACGGTGCACTGAGAGGGGGGGAGAGGGGCAGCAGGGCTGGTGAATGCCTAGGAAGGTCCTGGGCCTGTGGGCGAGTTGCTAGTGGGCTGTGGAGTGGAGCATACTGGGGGGCTGCAGGGCAAGGGGTTGGGGATGGTGGGGTAGGCGGGGGGCCCGTGATATCGAGAGTAAATAACATTTTAGATTTCAGAATCAGGAAGGGGACCCATAGCCTAGTCTTGCCCCAGGGCCCTCGAGGGGCCCTGTTACACCATTACTGTAAGGAAGGGAACTGGCAGCTGAGTTCAGAGCCTTCCTGTGGTTAACAGGAGCCAGGCGCTCTGGGTTGTATTCTCAGTTCATTGCGTGAGCAGGGTCACAGCTCTGTGCCTCAGTTTCCCATCTGTAAAATGAGGATAATGCTAGTGACATGCCTCCCAGGGGCATCTGCCGCCCACTGTGCTCCTTAATGTCCGTAAAGCCCTGGAAGGTACTAGACAGGTGCAAAGCATGCGTCTAAGAAACAGGGTGTCCTGGCTTCCTTTGTCCAGCCTCCTGCCAAACGAGTCCTGCTGAAGAAATACAGCGAGGGTGGCAGACTCCCAGCCTCCACCAGGATCTTCCTTTTCTTCGGCTGTCCCTCCATGCAGGGAGCATGTCTGCCAAGGGGGTTCATGGTGTTTGTAGGTGGCCGAGGAGCCCAATTCATGTGCTGCAGATTTTCTTATCACCATAAGGGCTCTGTGGCACAATGGATAGTGTATTGGACTTCTAGCTTGATGACTAATAAAGCCATTCAAAGGTTGTGGGTTCAAGTCCCACCAGAGCTGTTTTACACCCTACACAGTGAATGTGCTGAAACCACAGGATATTCCAGGCATCAGCACCAAGACTGGTTGGACAATCCTGGCATTAATCCAACAGAAGAGAAATGCATCCAGTGACTGACAGAACAATTCCTCTAACCAAGGAAAACTTGAGGCCTGTCACTTGCTTAAAGCCAGAGTCCAAAGGAAGCTATGTGACATCAAAACCAATCACGATCTTTCTCTATCTTCAGAAACAGTTCTTGGGAGGGACTGGTCATTGTTAACTCCTTCTAGGCCACTGATCGGAGGTGAGTGGAGCTGTTACCATCTGAGGGCTGGTTGCTGGCCCACGTGTCATGGATGGGCACACCAAGTCCAGTTCCCAGCAGACTCCAGACAGAGAAATTACAGCAGCACTAACTGTCCGGCTGCTGATCAGTCTCTGCAGACAGGCCCGTGACCAGATTTTCCTGATTTCCCTGAGGAGATGGTCAGATTGGAATAGTAGACCGATCACTCCATCGTGCTTGGCAGGAACACTCCCTGCTCGCCAGTCTCAACCTCCCTTTGCTCAGTTTTACGCTTTGTTCATTTCCAGCATGCCCACAGATTGTTTTGCAGTTGACTTTGATGGAGCAGGAGCGAGCTGTAAATCTCAGCTCACCCTGTTTGAGGATCCCAGCCGGATCCCCCAGGCTCCAGGGCTGGAATCCTGCAAAGAAGCTCCAAGCTGCCTGCTCGGAGGATACTGGCTAGTGGAATCAAGAGCCAGCTTCTGAAATTTAGGCCAGCAATCGGCAACCTTTGGCATGCGGCCCTGGCAGGCTGGGCCGGTTTGTTTACCTGCCGCATCCGCAGATTCAGCCAGTCGCGGCTCCCACTGGCCATGGTTAGCTGCTTCAGGCCAATGGGGGCTGCGGGAAGCTGCGCGGGCCAAGGGATGTGCTGGCCACTGCTTCCCGCAGCCCCCATTGGCCTGGAGCGGCGAACCTGCAGACACGGCAGGTAAACAAACCAGCCTGCCAGGGTGCTTACTCTGGCAGGCCACGTGCCAAAGGTTGCCGATCCCTAATTTAGGTAATCACTGCAAGTGGCTCGCTGGTCCGGCTCCTAGACAGAGGTACTACAGGAGGCTTTGCTCGCTGACCTTGCCTGCAGGTTCCTGGCCAATGGGAGTACAGAGCTGGTGCTCAGGCTGGGGGCAGTGCGCGGAGCCCCATGGGCTCCCTCTCCCCTGCCTAGGAGTTGGATTTCTGGCCACTTCCGGGGTGCAGCACAAAGCCAGGACAGGTAGGGACTAGCCTTCCTTAGCCCCGCAGCACTGCTGACCAGACTTTTAACTGCCCGATCGGCAGCACTTTTTCGACCGGGTGTTCTGGTTGAAAACCAGACACCTGGTCACCCTAATGAATCGAGGCCTGGATGCCTGCCCAGTTCACAGGCCTCTATATCAGACAGACCATTCCACAAGGCACCAATCCGCCCTTTGCTGGCAGATGCAGCAAAGCAGCCAAGTGAATGGGAGACAAAGGCCTTTGAGGGAACTGCACCCTGCTGCCGCCCATGCTGCATGAACAGAGGCCCAGATGCTCAAAGGTATTAAGGTGCCTAACTCCCATTGGAGTCAAAGGATCTGGGTCAGAGTGCTGCAGCTGCAAAGGGCCATCCACACAGTGTCTTAATGTCTCCAGAGTCAGCAAGCAGCAATGCATTTCTCTGCAATGAAGGGTGAAAGAGCCTGAGCCAGAGAAGGGGAGGAAACCAGCTGGCTTTAATGCCCTAGGATGATACGTAGGCCTGCCAAGTTCACTCATTTCCCTTCTCACCACAACTGCCTGTAGAACAAATGCATCCAGGTGTCCGAGGCCCAGAACCAGCACCAGAGCCAGGCAGCCATGTTCACAGGATCTGCCTGGCCACCAAGGCTGACCCATGCTTGGCAGGAGAAAGAAGAGGAACTAAAGGGCCAGGCTGAATGTTACTTCAAGGAACTCTGCTTACACGTCCCCTAGTGTCTAAACTTGTGTGACCCAAATTACACACAGGCTGCTTCCTCCAATCTCTTTGAACTGTCCATGTCATGCTGACATTGCTGGAAGTTACCCAGCCCTCAAGGGGTGTGTAGTACTGTGCCGGAAAACATGGGGCACTAGGGCTGAATCTCGTCTCTCATTGGTGTCAATCAGGAATGACAACCTGGTTGGCTACACAGGAACGGGGCACTGCCAACCTCAAATGTGAAAAAGCCGCCACCCCCCCCATCACAAGCTTGGCTTAAAAATCACAAGAGTTATAAGAATAACAAATGCCTGGTTCTTTTTATTTGCCTGCTGGTGTCTGAGCCCGAGGGGGAGGGAGGAAGGATATTTGTAAGCTTTCCTCTGCAATCACAAAGGCTAGAAACTTACTACAGGCGAGTTTTATCTTACACAGGGGTTCCGTTCCACGGTTAGCACGTAAAGCGAAAACCGCGTATAGTCAAAATTACATTGAGTTGAACAGCGGGTGGAATCGTCCGCACTACAGGTACAATATTAACATTGTTATTTTTCTTTTTTTTTTGGTTTTTGCCGACCATGTAAAGCTGAAATCGCGCACGTTACATGCACTTAAGATACGACAGACCTGTAGTTTAAAATGAAAGCTGTGATTTCACCTGTGATCCTCTGACTCCAGAAGCTGGGGCTTTCTGAAATCTTAGGAAGTATGTAGATTTCTACAGTGCTTAGACAAGTCAGCTGTTAAATAGTAAGAGCATCTCAGTCTTGGCTACAGTGGCACTACTGCCTCACCACGAAAACCCCCAAATATCCCCCCAGCCTCCCAAATGTTGCAAATATCCCCAATCCCTCCCAAAGTCACATGAGCCACCATATAACACTGCGAGATCCGGCACCCTGGGTAATCTGGTGTCAGTGGCCCGAGGATCAACCCCTCCGCCTGCCCCCAGGTTGCTCAACTGCAGCATCAGTCCCTAATTCAGCCTCCCTTGGCTTTGCCTATAGTGTCATGGCCGACGCTGGAACCCAAGGGCCTGAATGACGGTAGCACGAGTATACACTGCGCATGTGCACGCTGTTCCATTCATTAATATGGCGCCTGGTGTCCTGCAGCAACATTCCCCTCTTCATGTGACACCTAAAATCCTTCGGGTGGTAACGTGCACCCGGGGCCACCAGGGTTCCTCCTGCTGGGTGCAGAGGGAGAGGTCGGCGCCCCTCTTCCGATCCCTCCCATTGGTTGGCAGAGCCAGCCGTGGGCGGGGGGCCGGTGCTGATTGGAAGCGGCGGGAGCAGCTGGTGTTCCGCTAGCCAATCCGCTCCCGTCAGCTGATGGGTGTGTCGCGCGGGGCAGACACGTGTGGGAGGGCAGCTGCCCGCAGGGGCTTGCAGCGTCGGGCAGGAGCCAGCGGGGTGTGCGGGGGAGCCCGAGCCCGGTGCAGCGCCGCGGCTCCCTCGCTGGGCCTCTGCAGCCCCCGGCATGGCTGGGGAGAAGCCCCTCACCGTGGTGACCTGCACAGCCCCTGTCAACATCGCAGTCATCAAATACTGTGAGTATCCCCCTGCCCCTCTGGCCTGCCGGGCTTGGTGCCCCCTGTCCCCGGGCAGCGCCCCAGAGGGGGGTGGGCACCGCGTATCCCCCAATCGCCCCCAGTAAGGCCCTGGAGTCGGCAGCGGCTGCAGTTTTCAGTGACCAAAGGTCCGTGTCTCTCTGAGACTGTGTAAGCTCCTCGGGGCAGGGGCTGCGCCTTCCAGCGGGCTGGCGCTTTCCGCCCCGGTCCCTCCAGAGAGGCCTCTCAGCAAGGGCAGGGGAGGGTTGAGGGGGGCTGGGCCAGGAGAAGAGCCCTGTCAAAGCCTGTCTCACTGAGTCTGGAAGTCTTGGAGGAGCTGAAAGTTACCAGATGTTGTTGCCCAAGCAAAGTCCCTTTCAGACTCCGTCTAACAGGCCTGGGACGCTGGCTGGACCAAGCACAGGATGGGGGCGTAACTAGGGAAAGGGCCTCTACGTGGGCTCTTGGCATCCTGTTCAGCCCCGTGTTCCGTGCCGCGTGGGCCGTCAGGCCCGTCTTTAATGGGGCTGACTTCGGCTTGTTCTCTGGTCCTGAGTTTGCAGATGTTGCCCTTGTTTATTAGTCTTGGTCTCTGCTGCGGAAGCACCTCCGGTTGTCCTGGCCGTACGCACTGTAGGGGTTAATAACTTAGAACAGAGGCCGTGGTTAAGTAATCAGCACCGGGTGAGGCAGGCAGAATGAATTCTGCAGCCATGATCTCGTCGAACCTGTTCCTTGTAGCCAGTTCACTGTGGATTATTTGGAAGTGACTTGTGTGTGTCTCTCTCATTGCATTTTTGGGCTCCTCTGATGAGTCTCCCCATGCCTGAGGGACGGTAACTGCTGAGGCGGGAACCTGAGTGATTAACTGTTTGCTGAGAGCCCTATTGTAACGACCGGGGGCTCTCGGGGCTGATTTTACCCTCTCAACTCTTCCAGGGGGGAAGCGAGATGAAGAGCTGATTTTACCGATCAATTCCTCTCTGAGCGTCACCCTGCACCAGGACCAGGTTGGTATGAACTTGTAATACAAGCCCAGGAAAGATGTTTCTTGGGGGTGAATTGGAGCTGAGGCTGCTAGAGAAGAGAGATCATTAACAGTGGGACTGGAGCGGGGGGGGGAGGGGTCATTTGGGAGTGAAAAAACAGCAGTCGCTCTTCTTCTGGGAACAATCAGGCAAATGTTCAAGGAAAGAGGTGGTAACTTTCTTCCCAAAGGGCTTGGACATGATGGACGATCTTGGGAGAAACATCTGCCCCAAAGTGTGGTTTGCTGTAAACCCCATTGTAAGCGTGTCATAAAAATCTTTCCCCTCTACTTTCTAGGTTGTTGTCTAGTGCGTTCCCCAAGGACCAGTCCAAGTCCTGTCTGTGGCTCCTGTCCCTTCTCTTGGGAGAATATTCCACAGCCTCCTGAGCCACAGCACCTGGACTCATTTCCTGATATTTACCCAATATTTTCCCTTTTCTTATTTTTAATCTCATTTGGCCCAGTCCCTCCCTTGGTGTAATCATTAACTCCCGAGAATTGAGTGGAGTTCCCTTTGGCCCTTCGTTTTTAGATCCCTGTGATCTGGCCCTCTGCAGTGTTTAACTGGCATCTGTGCTTAGAGAGATGTATCCATCCACGTATTCGCTCAGGACTTCTCTGCAGGGCAAGGGGGGTGCAGCCTGGTGCAAAGGCAGGGACTTGGGATTGGAAGGGGTCTCAGGCTGGCCTGTGGCCTGTGCTGAAGTGCTGCCTAATCTTGGGTAGGGTGACCAAATGTCCTGATTTTATGGGGACAGTCCCAATTTTGGGGTCTTTTTCTTATATAGGCTCCTATTACCTCCCCCACCCACTGTCTCAATTTCTCACATTTGCTGTCTGGTCCCCATAGTCTCCGGTGACTTGTTACACCTCAGCCCCAAATAGACACTTAGTTTAAACTGCACTTCTAGGTCCTTTGGAAGGTCATGGCCAGTGTCGCTCACATAAAGGTGAGAGGTGCCAGCCCGTCTCGTGGCTGTCAGGGATCCCTCTTCCCATGTTCCCACCGGAAGGAGTATTGCCTGGTAACAGGAACCACCTGGATTCTCTCCCCACATCTGCCACTGGCTTGCTGTGTATGGCCTTGGGCCAGTCACTTCCCACCTCTGTGCCTCAGTTTCCCCATATGTAAAGTGGGGGTGATAGAATTTACTGACCACTGGGGGTTACGTGGCTGAGAGATCCCAAGTAAGTGGTGGTATAAATAGAAATCTTTTATTATTATCCTAGCAAAATGTGCAAGCCGCTGTCCCGTGGGCTAAGGGGTTGGGAGCACCTAGCTTTTGCTCTATGTACACGTGCGGTGAGAGTGGAGCCGCTCTGTAAAACAAAGTAAACATTGCAGAGAATCCTTTCACACATTCATCAAGGCGGGGTGGGAGCCTGTGTGGGGAGGGGGTGTCCAGTGGGCAGGGTGCTGGACTGGGAGTTGAAAGACCATGGTTCTAGTCCCACCTCTGCCACTGACCTCTGCTGACATTGGGCAAGTCTCTTCCACCTGTATCAGCTCTTCAGGGGACTGTGTCACTCTACCTGTGTACAGCGCCTAGCACAATGGGGGCCTTTGGGTGCTGCCGTGACAGAGAGCAATCATGATGCATTAGAATAATTTTGAGCTTTTGTTCTTCCTCGTCATAAATAGAATTTGATCCACAGCCCCCTCTGGGGTGGGGGATGGGGGCTTCGTGTGACCCTGTGAGTGGTGCATAGTGGCCACTGGCATGAGGTGGGGCTCAGCACCAATCCCCAGAGCTAATTCTAACCGTGTGCTTGCATGGCGCTGGAGCGCCCCCTGCGGGCCCTGGCTGCAGCTCAGCGTGCTCTGATCTCTCCCTCCCAGCTTAAAGCCACCACCACGGCCGCCATCAGCAGAGACTTCAAAGAGGACCGGCTGTGGCTGAACGGGGAGGAAGCCGACGTCGGGCACCCACGGCTGCAGTCCTGCCTGCGGGAGAGTGAGTATCCTGGTGGTGGGCAGGGTGGGCACAGCCAGCTGGGCTGGTGTGAGCAGCTGGCATTGCCAGGGGGCAGGCCCCAGTTTGAGCCCCCAGCTCTCCCTGCCTCCCTTGCAAGGGCAGTGCCGCGTGCCTCAGGGGGACCTCTCCTGGTTGATCAGGGAACTGCACAGTCTCTCCCAGACCTAGTCATTGTGCTCACACCCGGCTGGTGGCCAGAATACAGGACTGAGGGGTGTGTAGGGGCAGTGTAAAGGAGGGGGCTCATTGGGCTCCCAAAGCAGGCAAGTCCCCTCACCTGCGGGGAGGGCAGGCGGCCGAGGTCTGTCTCAGTCCCTTGGGTTTCCCATATACTTCCACTAGGCGTGCTCAGTACCTCCCTACAAGACCATATGCAAACTGCAGGTGGGACTCCTGGGGTCCATTCCCAGCCATGCCACTGGTTCCCCACGTGACCGTGCACAGGGTGCTGCCCTGCTCTGTGCCTCAGTTAACCCCTCTGTAAAACCTCCCCCCTGTTCTTCGGGGATCGAAGGGCTGTATTTAAAGCTTGGGAAGTGCTTTGAGACCCTTGCTGATTGGGGAGTAGAGGCTGCTTCTCTGGGACGTACCCCACGCCCTGAAAGTCCCTTGTGCTACCCCAGCACAGGCCCTCTCCTCTCCTTCCCTGCCCAGAATCCATCCAGGAGAGCAAGGAGGGACATGCAGATAACGCTGGCTGGCACCATGGCCCTGCTGCTTCCACCTCACTCAGTCTTCTCTCCAGCACTCCAGGGGTTAATTCCCAACACAGGCAGCTGGTCCCACCAGCTGTGGGGAGGGGGTGTCAGGTGCTACCTATGGACCTGCCACCTCCAGCCCAGCCCTGTGGAACCCACTGGGGCAGGTCAGATGTCTCCTGAACATCTAAGCTCCACTCTGCTGTGTCCTGCAGTGCGCCGCCTGGCCAGGAAGCGGAGGGGCGGCAGTGCTGGGGCCGCGGCCCCCCTCAGTCTAGCCTACAAAGTGCACGTTGCCTCGGTGAACAACTTTCCCACGGCGGCCGGCCTGGCGTCCTCAGCAGCGGGGTACGCCTGCCTGGGTGAGTGTGTGGGTGTGAGCCCTGCTCCTGGGTCCTGCCCCCCCCCGCCCTCGGGAGAGGGGAGCGGGTGGTGTGTATGTGCTGGGCTGTCCCTGCTCCTGGCTCTTGAGAGGGGGTGCCGGGCTGTCCCTTCGCCCACACACACCCTGCCCCCAACTCTGGAGGCAGTGGAGGATGGGCTGTTCATGCCCCCACCCATGCCCCTGTACCAGTCTGCTGTGGCCCCCCTTCCTCACCCATTGCTGGGCCGTGCTACAGAGGGGTTGGGAGAGAAGCCTTGGGGGGGGGGGGCGTCTGGGGACGAGTGACCCTGGGATAGGACCAGGGGGCTGGATGCTGGAGGAGCCCTGTGGCCAGGCCCTGTGGGTGGGGAGTGAGTCCCCTAGCTGCACTGACCTCGCCCCGTCTCGTGTCCCAGTGCACACCCTGGCCCGGCTGTACGGCGTGGAGGGTGAGCTCTCCGAGGTCGCCCGCCAGGGCTCAGGCAGTGCCTGCAGGAGCATGCTGGGGGGCTTCGTGCTGTGGCTGATGGGGGAGCGGCCCGACGGCAAGGACAGCATTGCCCAGCAGGTGGCGCCAGAGACGCACTGGCCGGAGCTCAGAGTGCTCATCCTGGTGGTGAGTGAGAACCGGGTGCCGGCCCAGGGGGTCTGGTACCCCTCGGTCATGGCATCCATCCAGCCTGAGCATGGGGGTGGGGCAGGACAAGCATTATGGGATGGCGAGAGCTAGTGGCTGCTTCTGTGCTAGGACTCCTGGGTTCTGTTCCCAGCTCTGAAAGGGAAGTGTGGGCTAGTGGTTAGAGCAGGGACCTGGCATCAAGACTCCTGGGTTCTGTGCCAGCATCTCCTGCTGACTAGACCTTGGGTGAGTCACTCTCACTCCCTGTGGCTCATTTTTCCCCTGCAGTCCCAGATCTTCCTCCCGACGGGGCTGGAGGTATGTTCCAGACAGGATTCTGGCTAATACGGCTCTCGTAGGCAATCGCTCTCTGAGCCTGAGAACCTGGGCTCCGGAGTTTTGTTGCGCCTTCACTTGGGAGGGAGAGCAGTGTCCATTCCTGGTGTGCTGGGGAGCGTGGAGTCAGTGTGGTGTTGAGGGTTTAGGGGTGGGATACTCTCAAGGATGTCACAATTTGGGTGGGGCAACTGACTGCACCCAGGTGGTGAGATCTGCTCCCCAAGCATCTGGGGGCTACTGCACCTTCCTCTGGGTGGGGAGAGCTCTTGAGGATGCTGATGCCAAGTGCTTTCTCCCCCCCCCGCAGGTAAGCGCTGAGAAGAAGCCGGTGGGCAGCACGGCTGGGATGCAGACAAGCGTGGACACCAGCCCCTTGCTGAAGGTTTGAGGCGGGAGCCCTGTTCTCAGCCCTGTGCCACGTGGGTGGCAAGCGGGTGGGGGCAGGTGTTTCTCTTGCTCACGTTTGATCTAGCTGCCCCTGCAATGCTGCTGGGGTGGATGGGGGCACTGGAGTTTGGAATAACCCCCAAATCACTCAAATCCCAGAGCAAAGGAGGCCTGCGGCTAACTCCCCCCTCCCTCACCTCCTCTGTGCTCCAGCATCTGCTCCTGGAGCCATGCTGGGGGGCGTTTGACTCCTGACCCTGGAATTGTGAGATTTGGTGGCATCTAAACTCTCCTGCTTCGGGGCCTGAGGTGATCTCTAGCTAATGGTGACCGGGAAGGGGTGGGAGGGTTATTCCATCCATGCTGTCTGCAGGGCTGCCGGGCCAGATGCCTTGCTCCCTTGCAAAATCTCCAGACCTTCGAGTGCGTGTGATGGTGTTTTTCCAGCTCCTTCCAACACAATGAATCCATGTCGGTGCTGCTCAGGCCCTGGTCACCAGAGTGACTGAGCGCCCTTGAATGCACTCAAAGAAACTGCTCATTGCCAGCGGGCTGTGATGCAGTGTGGCTGGAGACACTGAGACCCGCTAGCTTTGAGTCTCCTCCTCCGAGGCTGCTGGATCCGAGGGTGTTGCCTTCACATTGGGGAGGTTTTACTAGTGGGTGACCAGGCTGTACCCAAGTGACCATGGGCCAAGGTTTCTGACAGCTGCCGGAACGTGACTGACTGTGTTAACAACTCAGCCAGCAGCGGCATTGTGATGTGACTGGGGATGTGTCTCGGGAGACCCTTTGTAGCTGAAACACTAATTCTATTCCAAGGGTGGGAGGGAGATTTGGGAGTGCCCCCCCCCTGCATCCCCTTCAAAGCAGGACAAAGCAGCTGTGCTCTGGCCCTTGGTGGGGAGGGACTGTTAGCAGTGGTTCACAGTCATGCTGGAAGGGCATAATGAGTGGGGTCCCATTCTGTTCAATATCTTCATCAGTGATTTAGATAATGGCATAGAGAGAACACACAAAGTTTGCAGATGATACCAAGCTGGGAGAGGTTGCAAGTGCTTTGGAGGACAGGATTAAAATTCAAAATGATCAGGACAAACTGGAGAAATGGTCTGAAGTAAACAGGATGAAATTCAATAAGGACAAATGCAAAGTCCTCCGTTTAGGAAGGAACAGTCAGTTGCACACATACAAAATGGGAAATGACTGCCTAGGAAGGAGAACTGCTGAAAGGGATCTCGGGGTCATAGTGGATCACAAGCTAAATGCGAGTCAACAGCGTAACGCGGTTGCAAAAAAAGCAAACATCGTTCTGGGCTGTATTAGTGGGAGTGTTGTAAGACACGAGGAATAATTCTTCTGCTCTACTCCGCACTGATTGCGCCTTAACTGGAGTGTTGTGTCCAGTTCCGGGCACCACATTTCAGGAAAGATGTGGACAGACTGGAGAAAGTCCAGAGAAGAGCAACAAAAATGATTAAAGTCTGGAAAACATGACCAGGGAGGGAAGATTGAAAAACTGGGTTTGTTTATTCTGGAGAAGAGAAGACTGAGAGGGGACATAACAGTTTTCAAGTACATAAAAGGTTGTTACAAGGAGGAAAAATTGGTCTTAACCTCTGAGCATAGGGCAAGAAGCAAAGGGCTTAAATTGCAGCAAGGGTGGTTTAGGTTGGACATTAGGAGAAACTTCCTAACTGTCAGGGTGGTTAAGCACTGGAATAAATTGCCTAGGGAGGTTTTGGAATCTCCATCATTGGAAATTTTTAAGAGCAGGTTGGACAAACACCTGTCAGGGAAGGTCTAGATAATACTTAGTCCTGCTATGAGTGTGGGATCTGGAATAGATGACCTCTCGAGGTCCCTTCCAGTTCTGTGATTCTAGGACTCCTCCAGTCTCCTGTCTCTGACCCTCTTCTGGCTCTTTCCCCACCTTTGCAGGGGCATGTTGGTGGGTGGGGCCTTGCTGGGAGCAGCCCCTCCCAATGGTTGTGGGGGGGCACCCCCCCCCACTGTGATGAGGTGCCCTCACTGGATGATGGTGCCAAGTAGATGGCACAGGTGCCCAATGTAGTAATGACTTTGTGGGTCTCCCCTTCCCAGTGTAATGGGGTGCTGCCCACCCCCCAATGTAACTGTCCCTGTCGCCCCATTGCAGCACCGCGCAGAGGCGGTGGTGCCGGAGCGCATGGCCCAGATGATCCAGTTCATCCAGCAGCGAGACTTTGAGGGCTTTGGCCAGCTGACCATGAAGGACAGCAACCAGTTCCATGCCACCTGCCTGGACACCTTCCCTCCTATCTTCTACCTCAATGATGTCTCCCGGCGCATCATCGCCCTGGCCCACCGATTCAACGCGTACCATGGCAAGACCAAGGTGGGTTCAGTGCAGGATATGTGGACAGAGCTGACATCAGGGGTGCATGGCCTGGCACTTCGGGCATGGCCTCCTGGTTCAGAGAGGGGCTTGTCCTTGTACCAAGGTGACAGGGTCCCGGGAGCGAGTGTCAGAGCCCTGGGATTGGAGAGTGGTGCCTGTCCGCTCAGAACATGTGCCATGTACCCATAGAGCCGTTGGCCACCCCTTTGAGATCTGCTGTGCTAGGCACTACAATAGGATTGTGGGAGTTGGGAGACTTTTACCACGTTCTCCCCTGGCACCCAAGAGTCCCTCACAACTGTGTACAATTGTCCACCATCCGCTGTGGCTTGGAGCAGCACAGGGAACTCGGGGCTATGTGCCAAGAAGACGCCACATCCAGCGCAGTCAGGGTGCCGGGGTGGGACAGCGAACAGGTGTAGGGCTGCACTGACTTGTGACCGCTACGCAGGAGGTAACTTCCTAGTGGAGTGATGTCCCATATAGGGCTCTGGTGTGTGACAAAAGGCTCCTTGCTGCCCCAGAGGACCTGCCCCTAGGAAACCAACTAAAATCCACCTCCCTGTGTGAGTGATTTATCCTGTCTGCCTTCTGCCACCCACCCTGCAGCACCTACTCGCCTTCCCCAGTGGCTAACCTTCAGCAAATCTCCATCACATGTCCCTGTTTGTGGGAAATGTGCGGCCCTGTCCCCTGAGACGTGATAGGGTCGAGCAGTTGGTGGATGAGCGGACGAGGTGCAGGTGGCTCACAAGCTTCAGGGGGCCTGTTCCTCTTTGTGGGGCTTAGGGAGGGATCCCCACCCCAGATGCAGCTGCCAGGGGGCGGGGAGGTGGTTCCTTCTGTGGCACCAGGCCTTGCCCATGAATTCTGGATTAAATGGACCCCTGGGCAGGATCTGTTTGCCCACCCAGCTGTGCTAGCACCAGCCCCTTTGCGTGGCAGGGGGAGGGAATGTGCATCTCTCTGGTGGCAAATGAAACAAGAAGCAGCTGCTGCTTTTCGAGCAGGTGTTTCTCTCTGGCCAGTCCCATTCACCTGCCCCCTGAACTCCCTGCTCAGGTGTCAGTGTGCTGTAGGGCACCGACTGTGGAGACAAGCCCAGGGCCAGCAAAGGCTGCAGCTGTGAGGCCGGGCGAGTGTTTAGGACCCAGGGCACCGAGCGCTGGAGCCTGCTGGGGACCGGCAGCCCTGCGCTAACCACGTCCGCTCTGTCATAGGTGGCCTACACCTTCGACGCCGGCCCCAACGCTGTGGTCTTCACACTGGCAGACACAGTGGATGAGTTTGTGGAAGTGGTGAAGTGCAGCTTCCCTCCGGGGTCTAATGGAGACCAGTAAGTCGCACGCGGTGTGCTGGGGGCTGCGGGTCGGGACGGGGTGCCCCAGCAGCGGGGTGTGGGACAGTGCTGCTCAGCATTGAGGGGTATCGGTAGGGCTGTGGAAGGCGGGGGTTCCCAGGCTTGGGCTAGCAGGGGAGGGGGCTGCAGGCTGGGATTGGTTTGGGGCTGTCAGGAAGCGCTGGCGGGGTCTACCGCAATGGACTAAGGCGGGAGCGCTCAGAGTTTGGTCTCGGCCTGGTAACAGAGCCAGTCTGCAGCAGATGGGGGGCAGCCCGAGGTGTCCTGGTGCGGGGGGGGGCGGGGAATGACTGGGAGGGCAGCGACTCCCAGCCCCATTTGACCCCCCATCTCCCCTCTCTTGGGGTGTGCACCGCCTACCCTCCCCAATACCCCCTTTGTGCCTCCGCAGGTTCCTGAAGGGGCTACCAGCCAGGCCCACCTCGCTCTCGGAGGAGCTGCTCTGTGCTGTGGTGCTGGAGCCTGTTCCTGGGGCGATCCAGTACATCCTCCTCACCAAGGTACGGTGCGGGGCTGGGCCTGAGGCAGGTTGCCCCAGGGGGTGCTGTCGCAGACCCGAGCCCATCCACGCTGGAGAGCTCAAACGTGGCTGGACCCCAGGCTTGACTGCCTGCAGTGGCAGAAAAATTGTGTTTGCTCGGCCTGGAGTGAGGAACGAGGGGGGCAGGTCTGTTTGACTCCCCTCTGGGTCTCTGGCCAGAGTCTGAATTGGGGTGGGAAGGGGGTTTAGGTCCTCCTCCCCCATCCCCATTGCAAAGGCTGGCCCCTTGTAAGGACGAGCCCTGTGCCATTGGGGAGCACCCCAAGATTGGGGAGCTGTTCCTTGGGCAGGTCTGAGCACTGTGCAGATAGACTCTCTCATCCAGGCCTTGTCTACACTGCCACTTTCTCGCTCAGGGGTGTGAACACCCCCTGAGCGCTGCAGGTTTCAGCGCTGTAAAGCACCATTGTAGCCTGTGCGCCAGCGCTGGGAGCTGCACCCCTTGGGGGGGCTGGGTTTTTTACAGTTCTCTCTCCCAGCGTTGGTGCTGCAACAGCACCTTCATGTTTCTAGTGAAGAGAAACCCCGAGTTCTTTCCCGGCAGCTGGCCCCGCCCCACGCTAGCACCTGCTTCCTCTTTCTCTGAGCACTAGCGAAACACCCAGCTGTCCCCTAGCTCATCAGCCGCATGGAATCTGGGCCTGCAGGAGTCATGTGGCTGGTGTGAGAGGAAAGCAGCGCGTGATGCATGGTGTCCCCTGGCATCATGGGGTTAAATCCAATGTACCCACCAGAGTGCAGAGGGGAGACCTGGAGGCAAGTATCCAGTTAAGGGCAGGATGCAGGTGGCATTGGAGGGGGAGCAGGCTGCTGGTGCTGACTTCGTCATCCCAGATTGGACCGTGAGGTTTGCAGATCTGCAGTGGCAGGAGACAGACCACTGGCCTGCCCACCTCTGGCAGTGCAGTGCTCAAAGGGGGCTTTCTTCTAACTTCCCCCCTAGACAGGGCACCCTGTTTGTTTAGTGCTGTCTGAACCCTCTGCTGTGTACGTAAAGCCCAGTGTCTAGGTCCCTCGCTCGTAGCACCCATGGGGTCCCAGCAGCCCTCTCCAGATCTCCTCTGTAATGTGTGGCTTTGTTCCTCTTGTAGCCAGGGCCAGGACCTCAGTCTCTGGACGATCCCAGCCTACATCTGCTGGGAGCAGATGGGCTTCCCCACCCCAGCACCTGAGCAGCCCCCTGCGGAGCAGCCGTCCGGCACCCTTCAGCCTCAGGGAGACACGCTGAGCAAAGATACTTTCAGCCCATGGGGAACGTGCTGTTTCAGTCGCTGGCTCTCAGGAGAGCGAAGAGGTGTTTGGGGCTTGGTCTTGGGGAACCTATCCCAGCAAGGCTTGGGGATTGCCAGTGAGGTACAGTCTGGGAGAAGGTTTTTCAGGTCCTGCTGTGCCTGCTGCTCCTTCGGGGGGGATTTAATGCTGGGGAAGAGCGCTGGTGACCAAAGCCCCATCACAGAACGCACGCCGCCTGGCCAGTGGCAGTGTCCCCATGCTGCCCAGCCAGGGCTGCTCCCCGCATCTGCCGGGGCCCCTCAGGAAAGGAGGGTCCTGTCTCATGGCCAGTTCTGCCAGCAAAGGAGGGCAGTTGTGATGAGGCTGCTCAGCTGCTAGGAAAAGGACTGAGATGCCATGGCAAACCGCTTCCGGATGGAAACAGCTTCCGGTGCCAGCTGCCCCGGGCTCTTTGGTGGGGCCTGATCCGGACCAACCTAGAGATGAAGGGCTCACTCATTGCCTTAGCCAGCTGGTGCCGCTCTCCAGCACAGATCACACCGTCCCACGCTGCACTAACTGAGAAGCTGGGTTTTAAAAATCGAGCAATAGGAGCAACTTTGAAATGTCCCTGCTTCCTTGTTGGTTTTTAGGTGTAAATGCCCATGAATATCACTTTCTGAACCCAAGTGTCTGCTCAGTTTTTACATTCCTGCCCTGCTTCCCTTCGACCTGTTACGGACCAGCGGGAGGCACCCAGAGGGATGGGGAGAGGGTGTTGTCCAGGAAGAGGCTGAAAATGAAGCAGGTAGATTAAATTCCTGCATTACATTAGCAGCACTAACCAGTCCAGTCTCCCCACACATGTAGGATTATTTCTTTCCATGGTGATTCCACAGCTACTTTAGCAAACGTTTAGACTAAAAGCCCTGGTGTCTGGGGCAAATTCTGGTTACGTTCTGCCTACTTCCCACTCCCTTATGCAGTTCCAGTTGTAGGAGTTATTCTTTGCTTCCCCTCCTAATAACAACCCCGCCACATGCTCCTAGCACACAGGTCCCCAGCGTGGTGCCCACGGGTACCATGATGCCTGCTGGGGCATCTAAGTGCACCCGCGTACTGGCCGGCGGATGAGCATCCGCTGACAAGCTGCGTCATCCAGAGGCGATTTTCAGTGGCGAGACCTATTGACGTTGCCCCTTGTCAGTGGCATTTCAGCGGATGCTCATCTGCCGCCACGGTCCTCCATGGCTTGTCCAGATGAAAAAGGTTGGGGACCACTGTGTGGAATGCTGGTGCTGTGTGCTGCTCAACAGCTGCAGTGTTCCACCCCAGAGGTGGCTGCATTTCAGAGGTGGGTGAGTGATCACTAGTGTATACAGCCACTGCAGCACTTGAAATGGAAGATGTCGTAGCCAACTGTTGTAGCAGCTGTAGTGTTCAGAATCTTTTCCTAATGTCCCATCGCTCCTCCTGTTATCAGCCCGCTTACTCATGAGGAACTTGGCTACAGGCTGCCTAGTTGGTGAGTTTTTTTTAAAGCCTTTCCTCTTCGCTCATTCCAACACCTTGGTGGCTCTTCTCCCCTGTGCTTGTGACCTATCTGGTCCTGATGAAATCCCCAGTTTGGCGGAAGTTCTGGGATGAGGGTTGCTATAGAAATAGTGTTGCCCATTCAGAAATTCAGGGTGGCTAGAGCTATCAGTGGGATAATGGGGGAGGGGGGGTTGCATCACCTCCTGGGTCAGAGTAAACGTTGAAGGGGCAGGCCCAGAAATGTGTGTAGACTGTAGAGCTCTGCCTGATGCCTTTGTAGGGGTATCTCGAAGGCCGGGGTGGTGGCCATCTTGCTGGCCTGGGAGGAAAGTGGCTGATCCAAGAAGGGAGGAGACAGGCAGCATTTGCTATAAATACGGGGTTGGGGGATAAGATGAAGGGAGCATTGGGGTGAGATGGCCTTAGCCAGCTCTCGGGTCAAGGAGGAGCTGCCTTTATCAACCCACAAGCATGAGGATATTGATCCACTTCCTCACCAACTGATGGCAGCTGTGACCCCTTCAGCTGTGGCTTGCAAACCCTAGGCTGAGTGCTGTAGCCAGAGGCTTGAGTGAAAGCATTTCAGGCCAGGCTGGGCCCAAGGCTCCTGTCCCGTGCCTCACCTGCAGAGCAGGACTCTGCTGTCTTCAGAGACGGTCTGCATGCCTAGCAGCCTTCCTCTTGTTCCCCACCTGTCTGGTGAAGGGGAACAGGGCAGTAGGTATCTCTGCGTGCCATGATTCCACAGCCTCTGTTAATGCCCCTTAGGCTCCTGGCCTTCATGCAAATTGTACCTCAGCTGCCAAGGCCTGATGCAAGTGATTCTCTCCCCACTGCTTTGGGTGAGCAGGGTTGGGCCTGGAGAGAGCCTGAGTTCAGTCCCTGCTCTGCCACGGCCATGCTCTGAGCATGAGCGGGTCCCTTTGCCTCTCTGTACCTCAGTTTCCCCAGCTTTAACCTAGTTCAATGCTGCGAGATCTGATGAAAGACTCCATATGAGCATGGTTGTATTTCTGCAGCCCTTCGGATCACAGTCCCTTCACTGCACCCAGTTTCTGATGAATGCAAAGAGCACAAGCTCCAGTAACAGAGAATGTGCCCACCAAACAACCTTCCCCGTTGCGCCCTACCTGAGGAAGGTCGGCCTAAAGGTTAGGTGAGACCCTGCAAGTCCAGAGTGGTGGATCCCGTTCCCAGCTCTAGTGCTGCCTCTACGAGTGATGCTGTCATACAGTCACAGCGTTTAATGCCAGAAGGGACCACTGACGCCCACCCTAAACGCAACCACCAAACTGAGACCAGCATAGTGCAGGGGGTGGGGGAGAAGGCGGGAGTGAGTGAAGTGCACTAGTGCCCGAGGCCCCCCAGGGGCAGGAAGATGTGTGATACCCCTAGATAATTCTGGCAAGTGACCCACACCCACATGCTGCAGAGGAAGGTGAAAACCACCGCCAATCTGACCGGGGCCCTCCCCGAGGTCCCCTCTCCAGCCCCAGCCCACCCCGCGGTCCCCTCTCCAGCCCCAGCCCTCCTCGTGTCCTGTCTCCAGCCCCGGCCTGCCCTGCGGTCCCCTCTCCAGCCCTGGCCCACCCCAGGGTCCTGTCTCCAGCCCTGGCAATCTCTGATGCTTCAGAGAAAGGGGATTAAAAAAACCCCAAAAAGCAAACCCGGGGGGTGGGGAGGAGGAAATCCCTTCCAGACCCCTGCAGGTGGGCTGGCTGGAAGCCTGCAGTCGCTTTACTTCTGTGCCTCAGTTTCCCCAGTGTGGCCGGGGGCTGTCTGAGCCCTGCCCGGGCTGGGGGTCCCGCTTTGAAGGCGGGTTTTAAAGCCTCTGAGGCAGCGACTCGCCGGGACCGAGAACCGGGGCCGGAGCCGGGGGCGGGCTGGCCGGGGTGGGGGGGTCCGCGCTGCCCGGGGGCGTGGCCGGCAGCGGGGCGGGCAGAAGTCGAGCCGTGCGGGGCGCGGTGTGTCCCGGCCGGCAGCAGCGCAGCCATGGGGCGCATCGAGTGGGCCATGTGGGCCAACGAGCAGGCGCTGGCGTCCGGGCTGAGTGAGTGGGGCGGGGGCGGTTGGGGGGTGAGGAGAAGGGAGCTGGGTGGGGGTTGGAGGAGGGGAGCGGGGGGGCAATCGGGGATTAGGGGAGGGGAACTGAGCTGGGGGTAGAAGGGGGGAGGGTGAGATGGAGATTAGGGGAGGTCTGGGGGTGAGAACTGGACTAAGGGGAGCTGGGGGTGGGGTGGAGAAGGAGGTAGGAAGGGGAGCTGGGGAGTGGGTATGGGAGGGCAGGGAGCTGGGGAGGGGGTATGGGAGGGCAGGCAGTGGGCAGGGAGCTGGGGAGTGGGTATGGGAGGGTGGGCAGTGGGCTGGGGAGGAGTATGGGAGGGCGGGCAGTGGGCAGGGAGCTGGGGAGTGGGTATGGGAGGGCAGGCAGTGGGCTGGGGAGGGTATGGGAGGGCGGGCAGTGGGCAGGGAGCTGGGGAGGGGGTATGGGAGGGCGGGCAGTGGGCAGGGAGCTGAGGAGGAGGTATGGGAGGGTGGGCAGGGAGCTGGGGAGGGGTATGGGAGGGCAGGCAGTGGGCTGGGGAGGGGTATGGGAGGGCGGGCAGTGGTCAGGGAGCTGAGGAGGAGGTATGGGAGGGCGGGCAGGGAGCTGGGGAGGGGTATGGGAGGGCAGGCAGTGGGCTGGGGAGGGGTATGGGAGGGCGGGCAGTGGGCAGGGAGCTGAGGAGGAGGTATGGGAGGGCAGGCAGTGGGCTGGGGAGGGGTATGGGAGGGCGGGCAGTGGGCTGGGGAGGGGTATGGGAGGGCGGGCAGTGGTCAGGGAGCTGAGGAGGAGGTATGGGAGGGTGGGCAGGGAGCTGGGGAGGGGTATGGGAGGGCAGGCAGTGGGCTGGGGAGGGGTATGGGAGGGCGGGCAGTGGGCAGGGAGCTGAGGAGGAGGTATGGGAGGGCAGGCAGTGGGCTGGGGAGGGGTATGGGAGGGCGGGCAGTGGGCAGGGAGCTGAGGAGGAGGTATGGGAGGGCAGGCAGTGGGCTGGGGAGGGGTATGGGCGGGGGGGCCAGTGGGCAGGGAGCTGAGGAGGAGGTATGGGAGGGCAGGCAGTGGGCTGGGGAGGGGGTATGGGAGGGCGGGCAGTGGGCAGGGAGCTGAGGAGGAGGTATGGGAGGGTGGGCAGGGAGCTGGGGAGGGGTATGGGAGGGCGGGCAGTGGGCAGGGAGCTGAGGAGGAGGTATGGGAGGGCAGGCAGTGGGCTGGGGAGGGGTATGGGAGGGCGGGCAGTGGGCAGGGAGCTGAGGAGGAGGTATGGGAGGGCAGGCAGTGGGCTGGGGAGGGTATGGGAGGGCGGGCAGTGGGCAGGGAGCTGGGGAGGGGGTATGGGAGGGCGGGCAGTGGGCTGGGGAGGGGTATGGGAGGGCGGGCAGTGGGCAGGGAGCTGAGGAGGAGGTATGGGAGGGTGGGCAGGGAGCTGGGGAGGGGTATGGGAGGGTGGACAGTGGGCAAGGAGCTGGGGAGGAGGTATGGGAGGGTGGGCAGGGAGCTGGGGAGGGGGTATGGGAGGGCGGGCAGGGAGCTGGGGAGGAGGTATGGGGGGGCTGTCAGTGGGCAGGGAGCTGAGGAGGGGGTATGGGAGGGCTGGCAGTGGGCAGGGAGCTGTGGGGTAGGGTTTCAGACGGGTTCTCAAAATGGGGGTTGGGACCCCTCTGGGAGGTCACAAGGTTATTACATGGGGGTCGCGAGGCGTCAGCCTCCACCCCAAACCCTGCTTTGTCTCCAGCATTTATAATGGGGTTACATATATTAAAAAGTGTTTTTAATTTATCAGAGGGTCACATTCAGAGGTTTGCTGTGTGAAAAGGGGTCACCAGTATAAAAGTCTGAGAATCACCGGTTTAAGAGCAGGTCTGAAGTGGCTGGCTTTCCCCAGGGTCATTCCTGGGGGAGGGAGCCTCTGCCCTGCAGGGTCTGTGATGAGCAAAGCCCGCTCCTCGTCCGGGCATTTCCCAAGCTGCTGTGTTCCTCACCGGAGACCATCTCCTCCCCAGCCTGGGCAAGCACCCATCCCCCTGCAGCTCTGGGCGTCCCCAGTGGCTGGGGCTGAGGGTGAGGAAGTGAAAAGAATAGAAAGGGGAAGGAAGCGGCTGGGCTGTATTTCTTCTGTTCTCCTCTTGCTTAATGAGTCTTTTCCATTGGCCTGGTTAGCATCTGGTAATACAATGTTCATGAAAACTCCCACTGCAGGGTAGGTACAGGGCTTGCGCCACCAACTTCACTTCTCTATAGAAATCTGAGTAAACTGGGGACTTGCTCACGTGAGAGAGCTGCCATTCACTGAATGCAGTTACCCCAGGATAAAGGTGCTTGAAACCAGTATAGCTTTCCAGCGCAGGAAGGGAAACAAACACCCCTACTGCTACGGCACCTTTATCCTGGGATAGCAGCGTTCACACTGTGAAGGACACCCTGTGCCGACACGGGGATATGGTAACACTTGACAGTGGAGCCAGGCCGTGGGGCTGAGTCCCTTGGGAAGAGCCTTTGTACAGGGATTTTTTCTTCCAAAGTGTTCTTGAGCTGGGAGTTGGGATCCTTCCAGTGCAGTGGTTCTCAACCTGTTTCTCATTGCGGGCCGCATCCAGTATTACCTGTCTGGCCCTGAGGATGTCACATGGAGCCCCGTCAGCACACAGCTGCGGCCCACAGGCCCCAGGTTGAGAACCACTGCTCCAATGTATAAATTCACTAGATCTGCCCTGCTGGCACCTCAGCTTCTTATCCCTCAGCCATGACGTGGATGTGAACTTTGCTTAGCTGCAGTCCAGAGAGACATTACAGCATCATTGTGACACTTCAATTGTTGTGGAACTTGCTGGAAGTGGAGAGAGAGTGGGTGGGAGGGCTGGTGGGAAGAGAGGGGGGAGATGGGAGCCTTTTGCTTCTTGGTTACTGGATGTTGTTACCATCAGGCGATTGTAGCCACCAAGTTACATTTACGGTCTAGTTCCCGTGGACAGCTGGTCATCACAAAATCCACCATCAACCTGACACCCATGCGGGCAGTGAGGCTTAAAACCAGTAGCTGGAAAGATTGGCCTTGGGGGTGAAATTCTGGGCCCACTGAAGTCACTGGCAAAACTCCTGCCAATGTTGCTGGCACTGGGATTTCACCTTCAGGGTATGTCGATGCTGCAGCAGGGAGGGTAGATAGACCTGAGCTAGCTTGCTAAAAATAGCAGTGTGTCTGGGAGGACACCCACGGACTGTCTCGTACTGGGGCATCTAACCCATGCCGCTGCCGTTCTTAGGGAGCTGGTTTGATCTAAGAGAGCTCAGTTCTGCCTATGCACACTGCAGTCCGCCTCCCGACCGGGGTGTGGAACCCTCTGTCTCCTGCCACCTCCATGGTGGTGCCTCCAGCATGTGCCGATGGGGACGTGAGTGCAGAACAAAGGAGCTGTGGATAAATGAAGAAGCTGGGAGCTGCCAGGCCAGCACCAGCCTGGAACTCAAAGCTGCAAATGGCCAGTTTATACATTTGCAACGCTGCATGCAAAATCCACGTCTTGGGGGCCAGGCGTGTAGGAGTTCCAGTCTGGATCAGACGGAGGGTCCATCTGGTCTGGGAGCCTGTCTCTGGCAGCGGCCAGTGCCAGATGCTTCAGCGCAAGGTGCCTTGTAGTTGGCAGTGAGGGACTCGCCTGTCTGCAGGGAAGGCTGCTTCTCAATCCATCACGTTTACAGCCTGAAGCAGGCGTGGTTATAGCACCTGGCTTTTAATCCTTATACCTGCTAGCTGCGTAACTGCGTGGTGGTGTGCCTAATTAGTGATTGGCCCCTGATTAGCGGTGCATGCATGTCATTATCTGAGTTAAGTATCAGAGGGGTAGCCATGTTAGTCTGGATCTGTAAAAGCAGCAAAGCATCCTGTGGCACCTTGTAGACTAACACGTTTTGGAGCATGAGCTTTCATGGGTGAATACCCACTTCGTCAGATGCATGTAGTGGAAATTTCCAGGGGCAGGTATATATATATATATATATATATATATATGCAAGCAAGCTAGAGATAATGAGGTTAGTTCAATCAGGGAGGCGGAGGCCCTGTTCTAGCAGTTGAGGTATGAAAACCAAGGGAGGAGAAACTGGTTTTGTAGTTGGCAAACCAGTTTCTCCTCCCTTGGTTTTCACACCTCAACTGCTAGAACAGGGCCTCAGTGTCCCTGATTAAACTAACCTCATTATCTCTAGCTTGCTTGCATATATATATACCTGCCCCTGCAAATTTCCACTACATGCATCTGACGAAGTGGGTATTCACCCACGAAAACTCATGCTCCAAAACTTCTGTTAGTCTATAAGGTGCCACAGGATTCTTTGCTGGATTATCTGAGTTGTGGGCTCTGCTGTGGTAACGCAAATTAGGCACGCCTAACAAGTTAAAAGAAAGGCCCCAAAACATGCGGGGGGGGGGGCGGCATTGCATTTAAGGGTCACAAGTTGGGCCATGCCTTGGGGAGGGTGAGAGAGGGTTGAAGATGGAGGTGGGGGTAGATTAAGTTACTTACTGAGCCTTGGGCCTTTTGGACATATTTTTTTCTGCTTAGACACAAAAAATCCTGAGGCTTCTGTTAGTCTAAAAGGAACCGAATCCAGTGAACGGATCCTGGCAACCGGGCTGTTTGGTTTGTTCAGCTAGAAATCACGCCCTACCGCGAGTGCTGCGCGGCAGGGTTAGTTTCCTCTGCTGGAGGCTAGGGGAATGTCAGGGCTGGGTTTGTTTGGGTTTTTAAGCAAGGAAAGAATGTGGTGGGCTGTGCGGGAAACAAGGAAGGTTCTTAAGGTTGGGCCTGCCTCTGAGAGTAGCACGTCCTCCCTTAGACCTAAACCTTCCCTCTGGCTGGCTCTGGGCTTTCACGCCAAATACGCTGGTCTGGGTCAAGTCCAGTGAGTAAAGAGCCAGGCAGCTTCTGTCCCTCTGCTCCCACCTCTGACCTGGCTGATGGGAGAGTGCAAAGTGGGCATCACTGGTGCACTAGCTGGGGCTTTAAAAAGCCACCTCTGGACTGGCTTGACCAGAGTGAGAGCTGCATTCCTGCCCAGGTTGCCATGGACACGTGACCTTCACAGGGGGCCACTCCTGCAAAACTGGCTCTGCTTTAGGGCAATGTGAAAATGCCCTGCTAAGCTGCTGCTATCCGGCACATTCAGGGCCCAGCTCCTGTGTTCTCGCTGGGAGGGCCAGCCTGGCAGTGGGGTTTTCTGCTGTGCTCTTGCTGTGTGAGTTGGAGAGGTTCTGGCTGTGCTGGTGACTTCTCAACACCCTGAGAAAGTCCCCCTGCTGATTCCCAGCCAGGGTGTCTGGGTAACCCGCCAAGTCTCTTCCTCCTGTTCCTGGTGAAGAATCCAGCTGGGTTCAATGCTTGGCTCGTGACAGGACTCACTTCCGGGCAGGTGCCCAAGCAATGATGGTTCCTCCAATTCTGGATTCTAATACTGGGTTAGTGTAGTCCCTTCAGTAACTGAGGCGGATGCCCTCTCAAGGGGCCCTCTCCACTGATGCCTACGGCTAAGTGCTCCCCATAACTCTCACCCAAGTTCATCCCTCCTCACCCTCCTGCCGCCTCACCCCAACCCTAGCTCCAGCCGAGGCCATTCGGTGTCACTTTCCCTTGCAGTGACGTGCCCGCCCCAGCGTGCCAGACGCAGCTACACATGGTGCCCTCTATCCTGGTGGCGTTCTTACATTTAAATCTGTCCTTCAGCTTCGGTTGAAGGTGGTTTGCAGGTGATTTCTCCTGTCCATGGTGGCTGGCCCAAGTGGAATTGAAACCAGCGTAGCCGGGGCTGTGCTGAAATGCCGTGGCCAGGCCAGAGGCTGGAGTTTAACTGACCAAACAGTGACGCTTGTGGCGTCTGACTCCCTGGTGCAAAGATCAGCTCTAATGAGTGTCCAACTGACCTGGGTTGAGCCCCAGAGTGTGTTTGGATTGTTATTTCTCCTGCTAAATTTGTCACAAGTTGAGGTGACCTCTTTCAGCATGATCGGATGGCAAAAACCCTATCAGGTTGGGTCCTGTTTTTGGCTCTTACCTCCCGGGGAGAGGCTTTGATTTAAAATCTTACCCAGGCTCAGTCTGTGGTGTGATACTGGCTGGGGGAGGGAGCAGCAGCAGGGGCAGTTTGAGGCTTTGCGGCGCGTGGGGGGCTTTTTCGCTAATGCATGAGAACCGTGTCTCTGTAAACAGACAGAAACGACCTGGCATGGCATGTGGGGCGCTCAATGAATGGCTAGACCTGGGATTAGCTATCGCTATGGAGCAGAGTAACATGGGGACAGAGCCTGTTCTGGGCACAGAGGAGATCCGCTGGTGGGTACCACTAGGACAGAGTATGGGGACGTTCACTCTGATTTATTAACTTCCTCCTCTCTCTCTCCCTTGTCTCTTAGTTCTAGTGACGGGAGGGGTTGTGGCGGTAGCCGCTCAGTTCAAAGGGTGGCCGTTTGCTGCCTATGCCATGTATCCTTTTCCAGAACCGCCATCTGGCCCCAGGCTCCCCAGACATCTTACTGACGAAGGTCTCCGGAGGCTGCGTCGTCCTGGGTTTGCTCACCGCAGCAGTGGTTTAAAAGGGTGCCAGCTGTTGGGAGGTTGACAGTCGCTGGAAAAGCTTTCGCAATGTCACAAAGTCAAAATGAAGAGATTGGGGTGGGGCATTTCAACTCCTCTCCCCCTCCGGTACTAGAAACCCAAAAGCTGCCGCTTTGGGGCCAGTGTATTGCAACCCGGAAATGGAACTTGTTATAAACAAACAGTGAAACTGACTAGCCGAGTTCCATGGTTTAGCCCTTGAAGTGCCCACCTTCTGTGGCTGGGTTTGTAATGAGGCTGGGGAATTGTCCACTGGTTAATAACCTTTGTGATTCTGTGTGCTAAAGCAGGGGTCTCCAATCCTCACGCTTCAGGGGCAAACTCATCTCCTCTCTCCCTTCCCTTCCCCCTGCTGGGATCAGTCAGCTGTTGTTAACTTCTGCCTGTCATTGCTTAGCTGGCCAACATTATGGGCTTTTTCTTGTCTCCCTCTGGAACATCAGGCATTGTCCACAGACACAGGTGGGATCCTGGATTTGATGGGCTGGTCTGGACTGGCCAGCCCTAGGCTGCTGCAGCTGGCAGCAGAAGTTCCCCAGGGCGGATGCTGCAGTCGAGGTCCCATCCAGGCAGCGAATGCGGGAGGGAGATGGAAAAAGGCTGCTCTTGACCCTGTGGGCTATCGTGGGTCTGTGCTGCACGTTATGGGCTGCTCCAGTTAGGCTGCATAGACCAAGGGGGTGGGGGGTGCTAAGAAGCTATTTTCCTTGACTGGCCCTCTTAGAGCGGCTGGGGTCTTCGTCTGCTTGCTGGAGTATCCCCGGGGGAAGCGGAAAAAGGGCTCCACCATGGAGAGATGGTAAGTACTCCCCCGCCTTCACCTCCAGCTGTGTGTGTGGGTAGGGTGATCTTGCAAAGGGGATTTTCTGGCTTTCAGTCCAGGCCCAAACTGACACCTCATGTTGCAGCCCCTCCTGGCAATGGAATGGCATGGAGAGCAGAGGTAGTATGCTCAAAGCTGAGGAAAGGAAATGGTGTCTTAAGCCATGGAGAAGTAAGCAGTGGAACTCGCTGCAACATGATATTAAGGCCAAGAGAAGAGCTTAGCGGGGTCCTAAAAATGGGATTTTGACATGGGCAGTCTTGAAAAGAGCAGTCGTAGTTAGATTAGATTGGATCAAACCCGATAAATCCTCATGCTTCAGGGCATTAGCCAGCAATTCACTGACAAGGGTTAGGAAGGAACTCTCCCCTGTGGACGGGGTGATCCTTAATGCCCGCGATGGAGTTTCTCATTCCTTCCTCTGAAGCAGTTGGTGCTGGTGGAAGGCACGTTATTGGGCTAGCTGGACCTTAGGTCAGATTCAGTCTGGCAATTGGTATGTTCTTCTGGCCTAGAAGGGCCAAAATGTGCCTCCTCCTGCTCCAACAGGAGAATGTCCGAGCAGTATGGGGGTTATGACACATGGCTGAACAGCTTTATTCTGCCAGCAGGACGGCTTGCTAGATAAGGTCTCACCCTGCCAGCAGTGGGGAGTTTCCATGGCAGTGAAGCATGGCTCGGCTGGGGTTAAAAGCCCAAAATGCAGCCATGGCCCTGAATTCATAGCTGGAGGGACTCTGAGGGGGTTTGGAGAGGAAGTCGTAAAGGAGCTGGAGTGGCTGAACTGGGCTTGTGTCTCTGGGTATCGCAGCCCTGCAGCCTCATGTCCAGGGTGCTGACCCCCTCCATAGCAGTAGGGCTTTCTCTGCCCTTTCTGGCTCCCTGTCACATTGCAGTTCAGGGGCTGCAGGTCATTGCCTGTTCGCTGGTCATTGCTGATCAGGTGGGAGGAGACTCCTGCGCTCCCACAAGATTTTCCACTGCCTGGGTGAGCATGTTAGATCCTGATCAGGATAGAGGGGGCAGAGAGAGGGGCACAACACAGGGCAGGCTAGGGCATGTGATTGGGAGCGGAGGGAAGGCTGCCCTTCTGTGTCATGTGCCCCATCCTCTATGGGAATCCCATGCCTTTCTGACACCCCTTCCCTGTGTGTGCTCTCTCTCTCTCCACCCCATGCAGTGGCCAGAAGTACTTGACAGCTGTGGTGAAGGTTTTTGGGCCGATCACTAGGAATTACTACGTCCGGGCCATCCTGCATGCTGCGTAAGTCGTGTGTATGTTTCTCGCAGCCTGGGCTGTCCTCTCCACTGCCAGATCCTACCCGGGGTTACATTTAATCATGTCTCAGTACACACATGCCTGATCCCGAGTGAGACCCAGCCCGGCTTGGATCGAGTGGTGGCACTAAGAGGTTGTGCAAAGCCAGAGGGGATGGCTTCTGTCCGTAAGCACCAGATTTGAAATCCCTTATCCCCTCTCGCCATGGGGTCAGATCCCCATAGGGTCAGTGTAACTGTCACCCTTCCAACATCGATCTGAGCCCACGACTGCTCTGGGTGAATGAGAACGCCTGTGTACACTGTCCCAAGACTCTTTGTTTTTAAGCAGTGGTTCTCCCATGATCTGGCCCAAAGTTTTCCCTTTCCCCTGCTGTTAGGCAACACAGAGTGTCGCCGTGGGCTGCTGCCATCCACCCCAGAGGTGGCTGCATTTCAGTGGGGCTGTGTGCGTTGCATGGAGTTTGGGATGTGCTCAGGGGTGAAAGTAACTTACAGGACTTACCGGTACTGCTGAAGTCCTGAGGGGGCATGGCCTCATTCGGAGGAGGCGTGGCCTCTCAAGATTTAAAGGCCCTGGAGAACCAGCTGTGGCTGGGAGACCCAGAGTCTTGAAATCAACCAGGGGCTCCCAGCTGCAGAGGTGGCTGGAAGCCCCCTGGGGCTGAGGGGCAAATTATAGGGCCCGGGGCTCTGGCCGCCAGGGGGAACCCTGAACTTTGTGGGGCTGGGGCAGGGATTTAAAGGGCCCAGAGCTCCTGCTTCTGAGGGAAGCCCGGAGCCCTTTAAATCCCTGCCCCAGCCCAGCTGCCGGAGCCGTGGCCAGGATTCAAAGGGCTGTGGGCTGCCCTTAGCGGCGGGAGCTCTGAGCCCTTTAAATGTCAGCCGCGGCCAAGAAGTCAGTGTGGTGGAAATCTTAAATCTTAGCCCCACCGTGGAAGTCGATGCAGTCCTGCACGGTGTACTGGCTCTTGCCGGTACGCTGGACCAGACCGGCTTACTTTCACCTCTGACTGTATGTATGTGTATGTGTATGAATGTGTCACAAACAATGCAGCTGCAGCCTGCCACCGACAAGCAGCGACCCCAGCAACCGGCCCCTGTGGGCTGCTGCCTGTAGAGAGTCAGCAAGTGCCGCTGGGCTGGGTCTGCCAAGGAGTAAGTAACCAAGGCAAAAACCACAGCCAGCCAGCCAGGGAGGGAGCTGGGGGGCGAAGGGAAGTCAGGGGTGAATGAAGGGCAACTGGAACAGCCTTCATGAAATATACAAGATATTTAGAGAAACTTTTGTCAATTTCAGACTCTGCACTCTGCAGGCAGGACAAAACAAAAAGAGATCTGAGATTGCACCCGATGTCCTAAGGACATTTCAGGTGTTTAAATCAATATATAAAGAAGGTGGATTGGAATGAAAACTACTATTTCTTTCAAAAGAGGCACAATAATTTCCCTGAATATTCAGTTTTCCCCTCCAATCCCTTTGTGGTTTTGTCTATGGGGGCTATTTGCTTTCTCTGTGAATCTTTAGTTGCAGCAGAAAAATTACTTTGCCCAAAATAAACCCTAATCATCATGACGCATCTTTCCACCATGTTCTCCATGGTTTTTTTGTTGTGTTTTTTAAACAGTAACATTTTAAAGAGGATCTGCAAGCAGTTTGGTCATCACAACCATGATCCTCTGCTGGGGAGGGAATGGGATAGACTTGAACCTGGAAATGGTTCCTGATTTTGATTGTGTTTAGGAGATCCCCTCATCCCGGAGGCAGAAAAGAACTGCCCCTGCCATGGTCACACACACCCAACAACAACTGGGAGTGAAATTAACAAGGATGCCAGAAACGGCTCCTAACTCTGGGCGCTGAACTGCACAGGGAACAGCTGAGTTTAAACTGTTCTTTTGCAGGCAGCAGCAGCAGGCATCTCAGCCAGTGTCCTTACTGCAAGCTAGAGCCTAGAGGAAAACCTCTGCTGGGGGGGGGCGGGAAATGGGGAGGAATGCAGAGCCTTGTCTGCAGCCTGGCTGGAGGACGGGGAGGGAGGAGACGAGAAACCAATGTGACAGTTTTCCCCTTCCACCTGCTTTTATTAGCTCTGGATTTAAGCTGAGCAGCCAAATGCTTGTATTTGCTGTGTATATTAGTATTGGAGAGATCCCCTCATTCCCGGGGGCAGACAAGGACTGCCCCTGCCATGGTCAAACATCCTCCCCTCGACCCCCTCCGCCAAGCTACTGTGAGTGAAATTAACAAGGATGCCAGAAACCTAGTCCTGGGGGCTGAACCATCAGGGAACAGCTGAGTTTAAACTATTCTTATGCAGGGAGCAGGCTTCTCTCTCCCTCCCTCAGTCAGTCTCCTTTTCTTACCGGTCCTCCTCCGTACCGGCCCGTACCTGCTTACTTTCATCTCTGGATGTGCTCTGCCAGCCTTCAGAATGGGAAGCGTGAGACGGTTTCATTGATTTGGGGATGCAAAGCCACCCATTGCTCTTGGCAGGGCTGGTTTCGTATCCATTCCTGCCTCCTGGATGTCAAATGGTGGGCGTCTCCCCAGCTTCAGTTCACAGGGAGTTTATGTGAACGGACTGCTGCGCCCGCTCAGGAATTCTCCTGGGTTGTGTGCGGGGCTTGGGTTTGGTTCTGAAGCTTTGGAGGAGAGTCTGCTACAATCCCCCAAAGGTTACAGCAGGGAGAATCCAGGAATGGGCAGTGAGCTGTTCCTGCTAAACCCACGCTGGAGATTTGGGGTTGGCACCCTACCCAGCCTGTCCCTGTGCCCCTTGTGCCAGGTGCCATCTCCCCCATAGCAGACGGGCTCTTTCTGTCTCGCCAGTCACAGAGAGAACCAGGGATTTGACTCACCAGCTGAGGAAACGTCAGATTTCTGGGTAAACAAAAGCCTGGATTCTGCAGAACGCATCAGAATCCACAGAGAGAACCACCTCCCTGGTGCGCTACCCACAGACCTTTGCTTCCCCCTTGCGTTACCCACAAACCTTTGCTCTTAATTTATCTGGAGGCTTGTCTTAAAAGGTTTTGGTTGGAGTTAAATCTTGCTCTCTCTCAGTCTTGCAGTGCCTGCGGGTTTCCTGTTATCCACCATTCTGGGCACGGCATGTTTGGGTATAGCAAGTGCCATCTATTTATTGGTAAGTACCCAGTGCTGTCACCTCACCTACCTTCTTAGCCCTTTGAGGGCTTATTCCTACAGAGCAGGCACTTGGGGGCTTGGTTTTCTCAGAAAAGCACCAGCCGGCATCTGTCTTTCTACTCCCCCTGCATGTTTCACGCCTCGACTCATCTTTTTTCTGCTTTAACCAGGGATATAGTTGACAGGAATTTATTTGCCCGCCCCCGGTGGTGTGATCTAGTGGTTAGAGCATGAGAGAGCCAGGACTCTTGGTTCCATTTCTGGGTCTAGTGATTAGAGCAGGGGACTGGGACACCTGGGTTCGTGTCCTAGCTGCCACTGCTTCTCACTGGATCGGTGCGTGCCTCAGTTTCCCCATCAATAAAGTGGATGGTGTTGAGCTACAGGCCCCCAGGAGGGGTTAATTAGTTAATATTCATACAGAGCTGGCAAGGTGTCAGGTGGAAGGCAATAGTCTCCTTTGCTTTCCCTAGGTCTGATGAAGAAGTTTCTCTGCCAGGCGCTGAGTGCCCCCTGCTGGCTAACGCGAGTGCTGAGCGTTCTGGGTCCCTAAAAGCCTCCCGGGTGCATGGAGTTAGGTTGGCCGGCAGAGGCCCCCGTTGTGTGAATGGGAGATGGTGGGAGGTGATAGCTGTGTGATGGGTTCTGCCCTGAGCCTGAGGGAGGCTCTCTGGAGAGGGGCTGGGGAAGGGGTGACTCGGCTCTCACTGCCCTGTGGGGGCTGCTTTGCAGGCTGCGATCCGCGGCGAGGAGTGGAACCCCATCGAGCAGAAGCCCCAGGAGCGGCCGCAGGTGGGAGGAGGCACCATCAAGCAGCCCCCAGCTATGCCCCCGCCACGGCCACCCGCAGACACGCGCAAGAAGCCGCCGGCAGAGGTGGCCGGCCAGGAAAATCCCATCCCGGTCACTATTGAGGCAGAGTAACGCGTCAGTCCCACGCTCTGCCTGCAGTCGGGCGCCCCCACTGCCAGCTCCGTAGCCTGATGCCCCCTTCACAGATGCTCCCTCCCAGGGTCCAGCCTGCTCCCCATCCCCCCGGACAGCCAGTTCCCCCCAGCTCTAGAGCCTAGTCCTCTTCTCGTCACCTCTTCACACTACAGCCCACTCAGGACCCCCTGGCGTCACAGAGCCCAGCAGCCTTGGTGCTCCTTTGCACAGTGGAGGGCTGTAGGGCCCACTCTGCCCACTGGGGTATGTGGGGGTCGGGGGGGGCTGTCTCCTGCTGGGCTCCTCCCCTGTACGGGGGTGTGGTCATGCTGAATGACATCACTTCGTTGGATTGTCTCCTTTTGATACTGTAATAAAACGAGTGAAGCAATCTCCGATCTTGCTGCACGGGATGGGGCTGTGGCTGGCCGGGGCACAGGTTGTGCAGCCAGGCAGGACCCCCCAGGCCTTGCATTTTCCATCTCGCCTTGTTGTTCTGTTGGTGCTGAGCTGCCCGGACCCTGCTCCATCCCCTTCGGGTACCAGTGCATCCCATCCACGCCGCGTCTGCATTTCCTCAGGCGCTAGCCGCTGTCGGCATGGCCAGCCTCAAAGCACGGGTTACAAGGAGAGCCCCTTTCAGCCAGCCAGGGCAGCCCCGGGGGCAAGATCTTCACGGAGAAGCCAGGGTGCTGCATGAAGTGATCACTCGCTCCCCTGGCTCTGGCTTTGCCAGCAGGGTGTGGGGGGCAGGGGCGGGTGCTGGCTGCTGGGGGAAGCCCAGCGTCCAAGGGGATCTCTGGGGGAGGAAGGGCTCCTGTAGGCAGGGGGTGCTGGGAGGAGGTTGAGTGTGGTTCCTGCATGGGGTATGTCTCTCACCCAGCTCCAGGGCCACTCTCCTCCTCTGCTGGCTGCCTGATGGGGCTGGGGGTGGGTGGGGAGGCAGAGAGTGGGGTGGGGGCTGGTGCTGGGATGGCGGTCAAAGAGCCAGATCAGAGGAAGGGGTCCTTCCTCAGCCCCCTGCGAGGAGAGCACCAGAGGCAGCGGGGCTTCCCCTGGGGCCTGAGCAGGGTTGGGCGGGGTGGTCCCCCAGCCCCAGGCGCTCGCTGGGGCTATGCTGCGGGTAGGGTCCCAGTCTGGTTGAATTGGCGCCGCTGTTGGTGGGTCTGGGCTGTAGAGGCGCTGTGGCTTGCTGCTATTCAGCCAGGGCAGCACCAGCTGTCAGGGCAGCGGGAGCCGAGATGTGGCAGGGAGGTGATGTGGGGAATTGGGGAGGGGGAACAGGTGCTAGGATTTCCCCCATCCCAGGTGGGCAGCCCAGACCTGGTTTGTGCCTGGGGCAAGGCCTGGTTTGGCCAGCAGTGAGGATGCTGGGGTGAGGGGCCAGCTGATGTCTCATGGGTCCAGGATGGATGGTGCATGGGCAGTAGGTACCGTGGAGGGGAGAGCAGCTGGCCCATGGTCCCTGAGGGCCAGTGAGCTCCCATGTGGGGCTAGTATCTGTGTGGGCATGGCTGTGCTAGCCCCTGGTTGCTACGTTCAGCTGGGGCACTGACTGGCTGGCACAGCGCAACCGTCTTGGGCACTTCGGGCCAGAGGGGGGGCAGTGGATCCCTCCCCACGCCCCCGACCTTGGGTCAGCACTGGTGTCCGGCAGGTGAACGGCACTGTGGCCCGGAAGGAAATGAGCCGGGTTTCCCTTCTCATCCCCCAAGGCAGCTAGTGTCTCCTCTCCTTGCAGCAAACTAAAATCAGTGCCCAAGCCATGACTCACCCCAGGTTCCCCTCTGGGGCCTAGCCCGTCCTCCCCTTGCCCAGGCAGGGCTGGCCTGGACCAGCTCTGTAGCCCGGTCCCTGACCTCAACCCACTCACGCCGCTGCTATTTCTGCCAGCGCTCCGTGCTGCAGTGGCACCATTGTAAATGTCAGGGTTGCACCAGGCTGGTTGCATCATGGCCTGGATCATGGCAGGAAGGACCCGCGCAGCAGGTGTGCCAGGGGTTTGGGCTGTGCCCCACGCAGCGCGGTGCCGGCACTGTGGGCTGGCCACACACCTGGCCACTGTCCTGTGGCCCTGTCAGCTCTGCCTGGGGGTACCTGCCCCTGCCTCAGAGCCGCACACGTAGACACTGGGCTTAGGTACCATGTCGGCAGGTGGGGAGGGGGGGCACCTGAGCCAGCCGGGGGGGAGGGTGATACTGGGGTGCACACTAAGCCCTGCCGCTCTCTGGGAGTTTGGGGTCTGGGCTGCGCTGCCTCTCGCAGTGCCTAGGACACTGGCCTCCTTTGCCTCTTAGCATTTAACCCTGGGGGTGGGGTGTACAGTGGGTGGTTAACGCCCCGCCCCACTGGAAGGGCTTCCCCGCCCCCATCTCCAATTGGTGTCTTAACTGCTGGGCTCTGGGGCGTGCTGCCTGCCGCTCCACAGACGGCCCTCTGGCAGCTATTGTACTGGGGCTTGGGGGTCGGGGCTCGCTGCTGCCCCCCCCCCCGACTGTGTGTGCCCCCCTCCCACTGACTGCAGCCTCCTGGGTGTACACACACACACACACACACACACACACAGAGTCGTGTGGGAGCCCTGCCTTAGCCACCCTGTAACAGCATCAAAGGCCTGCTTGCAGGAGCCCCACAGCAGGTTAGGCTACACCCAGGGGTTCGGGGGGGGGGGTAGAGGCTACTTCATATCCCTCCTCCCCTGCAAACAGAGGGCGGCAAAAGCCCCAGGGCCCTCCCAGCTGCCTGCCCTAATCCTGGGCTGAGTCATGTGGGAGGCTGCCCCCCCCCCCCGCCCCGGGCGCTGCAGCCCATGCCTGTAGGTGAGCTATGAGCCCCCCCCCCTCCCCACTGCTGGCTCACCCCCCCGACCCATGGGCAACCCAGGAGTGGTGGCGGGGTGGCGAGGACATCCTCTGGCTTCGTGCCGTGCTCTGGGGCGTGCGAGTTGGGCCCACTGGGAACGGGGCTGCTCAGCGACAGACCCAGAGGCGCCATGTGACTTTAGGGGTCTACGATGTGTAGTGGCTGCTGAGCAGGGACCTGATTCTTGGATTTAGCCACTGAGGTGTCAGGTGCCTAATGCCCTTTGGGCTGTAGCCCTAACAAGACAAACCTGATTATTCATGCCAGTGACAGTGAGGCTTGCACGAGCACCCCCACACACACACACACACCTGACAGCCGGGTACTAAGCCATCCGAGGCAAAGTGCTGCATGGTACGTCCTAGTGCCTTCCCCCCCCGTCACTAAGGCCAGCACTATACCAGGGTTGGGGCCATTGCCAGCAGACACTTCACAGCAACATGGTCCAGTGTGTAAACCATGCCAGACGAAAGGGCCCCATGACCCATTCAAGGTAACAGTGTGACCATGCCTGCCACAGTCTGGCCCTGTTCTGAGTCAGCGGCACAAACAGAAATAAACCCTAGAGACTTTAGCAATGGCAAAACACACACGTCTCATGGCCCTTTTCTATAGCATGCGGCTGGCCGTTTGCAGCTCTGCTCCCAGCACGCCTGCCTCCTGCGCGGGAAAGCCTGGGTACACGTGCTGGTGCAGTCTCATGGTGTGCTGGTTACGGGGCCTGCTTTTGCCAAACGTGTGCCCCTCGAAGGGGCGCAGAGCCAGGTAATAAGGGTGCGGGAGCTGTGGCATTGGTCAAAGATGGCTGGATGCTCTGGGCTGGCAGGTTAGCCACACCAGCTGGTGCTCTGGACTCTGACACGGCCCTGTATGGAGCACAGGCTCTGGGCTTGGCTAAGGCATGTCGCCATACAGCCACCGCAGTAATTAACATAGTGGTGCACAGCCACACACGCTCCTTCTGTTGGCAGTGTGCGCACACACCCCCCCTCCAAGAACACTGACATGGGACAGCAGTGAGGCGAGGGGGCTGGGCCATTCGCCCCCGCCCCCTCACCCCCCGGCCCCAAAGCTGTCAGCTGGGCACCACTCACACCTGGACCAGCTTACCGCAGCAGCCTCAGCTTCTCAGCTGGGTGTGGGCTCAGAGCTGTGATCCCTTCCCTCCCCACACCCCCCAGCACTGCTCCCCCACCCCCACGCCAGGCCTGGTACTGCCAGCCCAGGCTTCCATTTCACAGCAGGAAGTGTATTATTGCTGGCCCTTAGTCGGAGGCAGTAGCAGGGGCTGGGGCGTGCGCACAGCTGTGACCCCAGCACCCCGCTAACAGCTTGGGCTGGCAGTGCCAGAGCTTGGGGGGTGGGGGATTGAGCCCTCTTGGGCCTGACCACCAACCACCGATGTAAGTCACACAGGGTCTACATAGATGCTGCGTCGTCCTGCCTATGCCAATGTGAAAGTGACACAATAGCATCGTGATGTCAGTGTAATGGGCCACTTACTTCGGCGGCCGCCGCATCGCAGTGGACGTGGCCATAACTAGGGTGCCATAAGGAGCCTTTCGGTGCCCGAATGCTATAACATACCCCCCCCCCCGGCTGCGTCATGTCATGCTTGTGCCGTATGAGGCCGCTGGCGAAAAGTCGCGGGCGCAAGGTGTGATGAGTCAGTTCTGGCGGGACCCAACCGAGACTGCCAATTCAGGACCAATTGCTCAAACAGGGCAGTCACAGCCCTAGGCTGGGGTTTTTCCACCTCTAAGGCAAACCAAACCAGCCAGACAAAGTTGACTTCGGTTTCACCCCACTGGCTAACCACAAGTCACACAGGCAATTTCCTTAGACACTCCAGTCTCCCAGTATCACCACCAGTGCCACCCGTCCTGGGGATGAATGGTTATGAAAACCAACACCCCAGTAAAAGAAAAAGGTTCTCTCGATCCCGAAGGACCAAGCTCCAGACCCAGGTCAATATACACATCAGATCTGACCCACAAATCACACTGTTGCCAATCCTTTAGAATCTAAAATCTAAAGGTTTATTCATAAAGGGAAAAAGATAGAGATGAGAGCTAGAATTGGTTAAATGGAATCAATTACATCCAGTGATGGCGAAGTTCTTAGTTCAGGCTTGTGGCAGTGATGGAGTAAACTGCAGGTTCAAATCGTGTCTCTGGAGAACATCCCCCCTGGGATGGGTCATCAGTCCTTTGTGTAGAGCTTCAGTTTGTAGCAAAGTCCCTCCAGAGGTAGGAAGCAGGATTGAAGACAAGATGGAGATGAGGCATCAGCCTTGTATAGGCACTTCCAGGTGTAAGAACACTTCTTTGTTCTTACTGTGGAAAATTACAGCAAAATGGAGTCTGCAGTCACATGGGCCAGTTTCTGCACACCCTGCTGAGTCACAAGGCGTATCTGCCTCCTCTCAATGGGTCAATTGTGTAGCTGATGGTCCTTAATGGGCCATCAAGCAGGCTAAGCAGAGCTAACTAACACCCACTTGTCTGGGATCTTTCCCAGTAACACAGCATAAGTTTGAAATATAGACAGTATACAGCCAATACTTATAACTTCAACTACAAAATGATACAGACAGCATAATCATACCCAGTAACCCGTAACCTGGTCTTGGACACCTTATATGACCCCCTTTACATAAGATCTGGTGCCACTACAGGACCTTGGTTGCAACCCATGTTCTATATGGTCCCAGTTTATAGCAATAATGTCACACCAGGTAGGCCAGGAGGCCGATAGTGGGCTTGGACAGGAGCAATGAGGGAGGGGAAGCCGGAGCAGGTGCGCACGTGTATCAGGAAGGGTCAGCACTGGCCTGTGGGATCAATGCACCGATGAAGGACAGCCTGACCCGGAGCCCTGCT
Organism: Gopherus evgoodei; assembly: GCF_007399415.2. Classification (NCBI taxonomy): domain Eukaryota; kingdom Metazoa; phylum Chordata; order Testudines; family Testudinidae; genus Gopherus; species Gopherus evgoodei. The sequence continues at coordinate 39,457,698 of NC_044333.1, read as the reverse complement.
GCCCTTTCCTGAGGGCCTAGCCCAGGCGTCGGGCTCACTGTTTTGCGCCCCCACAAACACAGACACGGTCCGGCTCGCCCTGGGTGGATTGGCCCAACCCCCTCATTAGGTCATTCCCTAATTAGGCCGGAGTTCCAGCACGCCAAGCTGTGCCTGTCATTCCTTGCCTTGTTCATCAGACACGGCCCTCGGGTGGCCTCCGGAGCCCCTTTCATTAGGCCTGAGCCGGCTCTCTCCTTTTCATACCCTGCCTGTCCCCACTCACTGGCACGGGCTGGTGCAGCCAGAAGCACGTGCCAGCAGCTGAGCTCACACCCTGGGTAGAGGTGCTAGACCTGCCTCCCCCTCAAATGACAACAGCGGTTCCCCAAGTCACCCCAAACCTCACTGATGCCCTCTTGGGCAGCACAGCTGAGTGCCGAACTCTGCCCAGCCTTGCTGCGGGGTGGTGGGCTGCGCTGCACCCCCCAGAACTCAGTGTGGTGGCCACACCCCCTCTCGCACTTCCCATGCTCTGATGGGGGCAGAGCAGGGTTGCAGAGGTCAGCCCCACAGGGCGCTCCTATGCCAGGGGTGTTTTCCCAGCAGTAATGGCACAGGGAGGCAGCACCTTACCCAAGGGCTGGTCTGCGCTTGGGAGCTGATTAGCATCGCAGTGGGACATGGACAAAACGTCACCGCTGCCTGGCAGTGTAACAGACAAGGCTGAGCCCTGGACACTTTCCACAGAGAAATCAAATTTTATTGGCTGGTGTTTCTGCTACTTCCCCAGCCTCCCACACCACAGAAATTACATCGGCGGCTTTCAACAAATCAGCACCATTCCAATCCAGGCAATATTAAATAGCGCAGCTCAACAGTGACACAATACATAATAATGGCTTGGCATAAATAATAATAACAACAACAATGAGGTCTTATCACACACTCACCAGAATTGACAATAAATGGAGCTTAAATAAATAGATTTTCCCCTCTGTAGTTTGGAGGGCTGGGGAGGAAGAGCGCCCCCTAGCCACTTTCAAAAGCAACAACAGCAGCTGGTGCAAAAGAACTGGCCCCGTCTTGGCTCCTGCTGGATGCCGGGCTGGCCCGACGCTGTGGGGCCTGAGCACACATCTGGCCACTTGCTTCGCTCTTTACAAGCCACAGGGGTTGCTTTTCAAGGGCATGTTGCTGCTCATGAGGTACTATAGGCACTGCCCAGTGCCAGCACGGCCAGAACCCCTCACTGATGTCACACTTGGCAGGCCTGATTTCCAGTGCAAGACTCAGGCTGTGGCTAGTGTGAGACAGACCAGGGGGTTGAATCTGGCACAGTGTTTTGCCAAAGACAATGATTCTTGGTGGAGGAGGCCTAGCAGTGAGCCCCTCCCCACCGGGGAACAGTATCACCGGCATCTCATTGCCATAGCATTACCTCCTCGTGGTTACAAGGGCGCGAGCACCTCCGCCTCTGGGGACAGCATCTCCCATCAAATAGAAATAAATAAATAACCAATAAATACACAGAACAAATCAGCGTCACGGCTGGCTGGCCCCGACCCCTTTCGGCCCAGCTGAGGGCCATCTGGGCAGGACGCAGCCTTGTACTAGCCCATGGTTCCCTGCATTGCAGCGTCAAGGGCGGCTGCAGGGGACTGCAGGTCTCCCAAGGGGCTGGGAATGCGCAGAGCACAGGCAGGCTGGGCTCCAGAGCAGGCCTGATTGCCCCATGTCACAGCTTGCTGGCCAGCCAGCGTGCTTGGGTTTGATAGGAAAGTACAGGCGAGTCCCTGGCCCCCAGAGCATCTTAAGGCTGCAAAGTGAAGCAGCAAGAACAATGCTAGTCAATACGCACTGCTTCTTGCAGGGCAGAGTTAAGGCTATGGAGGCACCCCCCCCGGCCATTGCTTCGCTGTGCAGCCTTTCCTGCCAGGCTTTTCTGGCTGGAATGTCATATGTTTTGGGGGCTTTTTGTAAAGAAAAATGAGCCCTGGCCTGCTCTCTGCTAGAGAGCACCCCGAGGCAGCGCCTGGCACAATGTGTGCAGTCAGCAAGGAAGACTGCTTGCCTAGCTCCATATGACCTCTCCCTCCCATCACATGCACCTTCTAGCTACCGTGGGGAAGAAGGCAGGACCAGCTAGGCATGAGGTCTGTAATAAACACAAGAGCATTAGAACGAGCCCTCCAGCAGGCTAGTGGCCTGTGGCTACTGCCAGTTGCTTCAGAGGAAGGAATACATTCCCTCTCGCCTCTCAAGAGATGCACCTAATTGTGCAAAACTCTAGCCAGGAGAAAATTCCTTCCTGGCCTCTCTAGCTGACAGTCAGGTGGTGCCCTGAAGCATGAGGATTCACAGCTCTTTTCACTGCATTTCCAGCTTGCAAAGCACCTGCAGCTCAACCTTGGCAGTTTAACGGTTTGGATTTCAGGATCACCAGGTGGCAGGCTGAAATCCAAATCCCAGGACAGCTAGCTGGTTGGGCGGGTCTCGCTAGGGACAGGAAAACGGTTCCATAGGGCCTACAATTGAAATAAATAGTAAGTGCTTTAAAACAAACATACTGGTCGGTGTGACATGGTCACAGTAGGGGTCTGAGGTTAAGATGCTGGAAACTAGCTGGCTCCACAGGAGCTCGGCTGCTCCAGCACCTGTCACGTGCTCAGCCGCTGGACCTGGGGAGGACACAGGTGCAGCCGACTGGCACCTTGATGTAGTCCACCTCGAAGGCAAAAGTCCCAGGGCTGGCATTGTGCGGGCACGGCTTACGGCGAAGCACCATCATGGTCTGGTGCATGGGCACAGAGTTGAGTGAGGACGTCTCCCGGCCCGTCTTGACGTCGATGCAGCCGGCGCACAGGCACTCAGCGAAGGCCAGCTTCTGCGGGTAGCGGTTCTCGTCCTCGTCGATGCTGCGGGAGAGGAGAAGGGTCACGCCACGCTCTGGGCAAGGCAGAGTTAAATGCAACCCCCATCCCCGCTGGCAGCAGCCTCCTTGGCTGCCTTGCCATGCTCTGAGCACAGGTGGCACCTTAACAGAGAGCCAGAAGCGTGAACTACCCCTTCCTGTATGACTTGAGGGGGGCACAGAAACTTGCTACCCTCCATCCCCCATTGATGTCAGTGAGAGCTCCAGGTGCCCAGCTCCAGAGCAATGTTTCCAAGCATCCCCATTCACCCATCTCTGCCCCAGATGTCCTGCATGCCCTTGGGCAAGTCACTTAGCATCTCAGGGCCCAGCCTGTACAATGCGGACAATCCGTCACAGGGGCGCATGAGGATAACTACATGAGATGCGCTGGGGACAGGGCCATGGAAGTACCTTCAGTAGATAGTTCCACATCGCTGCACCATCTTGGGATTCGTTCGGGGCTATTTAAGGCCTGTTTCTACTGGATGGACTCAAGGAAACAGTTTCGATGAACATTTGGGGACTGTTGCCCCATCTGTGAAATGGGAACAGTAATACCTCCCTCCCAGGGCAGGAAGGGAGACAGTAGTTAATGGTGCATCAGTGCTAAGCACCAGGAGGGGAGTCCAACCCTGCCCTGGCTGCAGGGGATGGCAGAGGTGTAAACAATCAACAGGTCTGTTCTGTGATTCTCTTGCAGAGATTTAACAGCTGGCGAGATTTGCTCCAGGGCCACAGTGGAGGGGTGAGTAGCTGAGACTCGAGCCCAGGAGAGCTGAGCTCACTAGCCCGCACGACCCCTATTCAAGCCTGCTAGACCCAGAATGCTGCCAGGTATCACTGTCTAAGATTCCTCCCCACGCAAACCCTGCCCAGCCAGGGCGGCCCATGCCTACCGGTATCTCCAGGGAGAGAGGGAGCGCTCGTTGGGTTCGCTGTTCACGGTAGCCTGGAGCTGCAGAGCCGGGCACCCATCTACTTGGCGCTTGCGTCTCTGGCCTCCTTCCTGCTGCATCTTTTCCAGGTGTGGAACCAGCTGCACGGGGGCGTATCGGTCCCACTTCATGGTCCTGCTCACAAAGTGGGTGGGCAGCTCTCCAGCCTGCAGCTGCTCCTGGCTGAAGCAGTGGTGGTGGTGGTGGCGCTGGTGATCCTTTGGCCGCCTCTGGGCTTGGCCGGCTGGCAGGGAGAACAGGAGCAGGGCGCACAGCACCCCCTGATGGACAGAGACGGGGGAAGATCAGTGCATGTAGCCGAGCGGCCTTTCCAGGAGGGACGTCCCGCAACAGCCCGGGGGAACACCTCCAGAAAACGCACTCCCCTCTGCAATCATTGCTGGCTTCTCCATGAGCCTGACTCCTGGGGCAATACGGTCCCATCCCCCCCGGCCCGGAGAACGGTCACCGCTGCCATTACTTTTTATCTACACAAACATCTAGACAATGGACTGCGCATATTCCCCCAGGTCTATACAAACATACAGTGTGTAGGTGTATACACCCCCTCCCCACACAAACACGCAGCTTACATATGTACCCACACACCTCTGCACATAGTGTGTATATATGTACACACACAGAGCATATATATGTACCCAGATTGCTCTGCACATAGTGTACATACGTACACCCCCCTGCCATGCACACACATTGCTCTACACAAACATAATGTGTATATATGTACACACACCCCGCCATGCACACACAGAGCTTCTATATGTACACACACCTCTCCCCACAGTGTGTGTATCTATGTACACACACAGTTCTACACAAACACAGTTCTACAGTGTGAGCATAGCCTGCTATGTACCCACCCACCCACGCTAATTCTGCTTAACCCCTGCCCCTCTTTGCCACTCAGCTTTCCTGGCCACTGCCTCACGCACAGCGTGCCAGGAGAGCCGCAGTGGCATGGGTGCCAAGTCTGCCCAGGCACTGCGAATCCCTTGGCTAAGAGCTGGCAGAGGCAGCCACCTTACCACACTGGCTGAATCCATGGAGGAGTGGGAAGACCAAGTGGCTTGGAGCAGGTGATGCAGGCTGGGGAGCGTCTTCTCTCCCTTCTCTCTGCTGTGGTTCTCCCTAGGCCGGCAGCTCCTGCCCTCAGGGGTGGTAGGTGCAGTGACAGTGGCCAGGTCTCTTGCTGCCTGAGTTTATATAGTGACCCGTGGGTGATGTACACACACCTGGAAACTCCAAACTCTCAGCCTCGCTTCCTCCTCCCATTTTACCTCAGCTACTTCCTCTTGGGCTGAAGCAGGATAGCAGCTAATTGAGTGTAAGAGTCTTTTCCTTTATTCTGCAATCTGTTAATCATTGGCTCAGCACCTTAGGGGCGAGGTGGCCCAGGACAGGCTGCTGGGGTAACGGGGGGAGCCCTTTTTACAGGCAGTGACCTCACTGCTGTTCCCCACATGTGGCTCTTTCACCTCCGTTTGGAGCTTGACCCAGGGACCATGTGTTTGATTCGGGAGACAGTGGAAGATATGCCCCTGCTGAGCTCGCGGGGTGTGTGTGTGTGTGTGTCCCAGGGCTCATTTCCCCCCTTGGCTTTGGAGACTGCCACTTGGGTCTAGCTGTCTGACTCTCCGCTAGGGCTGGTGGGCACACAGAGCAGAGGGGTCTGGGTTTGGGTTTGTGTGGGTGGGTGCCTGGTTGGGTGGCACATTTGCCTCAAGGATGAGATGATGCAGGACCTGCTCTTCTTACGGCTTTCCAGGAAGAGACCTGCTCGAGGGGAACCCACTTGGCATTACAAAGGCAGCAATAACCCGTCTGCATCAGGCCTGCCTGTTCATGCCCATCTGTGACCCGTCCCTGGGGCAACACTCTCAGCCGCTCGGTAGGTGTCAGAGTTGGCAAAGGGAGCTAGTCAGCTAATGCCGCTGTACAGGCCTCATCCGGGACGCTCAAAGCGCTGCTCAGATGGGGAAACTGAGGCACGGAGCAGTGACTTGTCCAAGGTCACATGGAAAGTTAGTGGCAGAGGCTCGGCAGCGGCCAAGACCCAAGGTGGGACAAAGACCCAACATGCAGGAAGGGTCAAAATCCTTACAGGACTGGTGGATCCAGGCTGCTGCTAACCTGAACCTCGCATTGCTGCAGTCAGGCATGCACGGTGAGGATGCCAGGCTGCCCCCATGACAGAGGCCGTTGAAAGCGTGTGGAGAGGTCAACTTGCCCCTCTGCAGGCGGCTGGCCCGCGAGAGACGAGGCGGGAGTAGGGCGCTGCCACACGCCTCAAAGGAGCCCTTAACCCATGGCTGGACCAGGCCTCATCTCTTCAGAGAAGCCCCCTCCCCAAAGATAATGCATTAAGGCCTGACCATGCAGCCCAGGCGGTGATGAACACGTGTGGCCTGGCTGATCTAGGGGGCTCTTGTGCAGCACCGGGCGATGCTGCAGAGATGGGGTGCGTCCCCCCCCCCAGCGCAGGTGGGGAAGGGTTAACATGCAGCCCAGCCACTACCGGGTGAAACGTTAACCCACAAAGCAGGCGCTGAACTTTCGGCTGGAGGATCACGGATTCCCTGCAAACTGGCCTTACCAGGCATTGTTGACAGCTGGCTCCTTGCTACCGTGCGCTGGAGTCACTTGCTCACTGCAGCTGTCACATGCTCCCGCCCGCTTGGCCCTGGTTTGAGGGAAAACCCACCACGCTGCATTGCAGCTCGCTGGGCCATGCTGGACTGAGGGAAAACCCTGGCATGACAACTGCAGCTCACTGGGACCGGCCCCGAAGTCACCGACGGCTGGGAGGCGAGCTGGCCTGCAGCCTCGCTGAGTGGCTGAGCCCAGCCCTCTGCTCGGTGATGGGGCGGTATTCGGCAGGAACCCCAAGGCCATGCGCTACCCGGAGACCGGGGCTGGGCAGGTACCAGCCCAGCACCCATGGGTTCAGACAGGGAGGGAGCAGTCCCTTGCTCTGGTGCCCACCAGGGCCACGCGCTGCCAGGGGAGATGCAGATCTCTCTGGCAGTGGCAGGTTTGTTCAGCGCAGGCCTGGGGCTCTCTGTGCACCCCTGCGCGTTTGACTGCTGGTCTGTCCCGCTCTGGGCAGGCAAGGGGCCAGGGCTGTATATTGAACTGCAGCATTCAGCGTCAGGAGCAGTGAGGCATGACCCCCAGGTCCTCCCTTGGCACCTCCTAATGCCCCTCGCGGGCTCCCCTCTGGGAAGCACCAACCCCCAGTTTCAAGGCTGGAGGGTGGCCAGGAGGATGAGGGGGGCGGCAGCACTAGCTAGGTGAAGACGCGGGCAGTCACCCTTCTGTCCTTGTCCTCCCTCAACCCCATTTCTCAAACCCTAAATTCTCTGGAGCCAAGTCTGCAGCTTGGTTTGTACTGCCCCCTCCCCAGCAGATGTGTCCCTATGACTCTTCTCCTATCCCCGAGCTGGGCTGAGAGAGCCGGACTATCTCCAGCCCCTAAGCAGAATGAGAGCGAGCCCCTGGCATTGGAGATGCCCCCACCCCCTTCTGCTGGGGAAACAGCCTAGGAGCCATTGCAAAGCGCTGCCCAGCACCTTCATGGCCACTGCTCCTTCAGGGACTCCCTGGGGGCCTCTGACTGCTGTTCCCCCCGACTGCGTTGCAGGTTTCCCCTTCCCACCGCCCCCTTCCATTCCCCTAGGGCCAGGGGCAGCTGCTTGATACCGAATGGAGTCTGTGCTTCCCACAGAGAGTTGCCAGCCCTGGCTGCCAGCAGGGAAGGGGCCTGCGCCTGGTTTCTGCCCACTCAATGCTGCACATGCAGGTAAATTGTTTACAGGAACCCAGAAAGTAACTGCAGGGGCCTCAGCCTGGGAGAGAGGCAGCAGCTGGCCACAGGAGGGTACAGGGCATAAGCCCCAGCGCCTCCAGCTGGCAGCAGCGTCAGGTTCAGCAGGCAGAGAGCTGGTCCTTCGCCCCGTCCTAGGGGCACCGAGCCCATCAGAGTGACCCGGAGGCCACGCACCCCTCACGTTGGAGCCGGCGATGACGTCCTGTAGCAAGAGCTGCCTTCCTTGGTGGCTGCTGAGCTTGGGAGCTGAAGCAAGGCGAGAAATCCCAAGTTGGGTAAGACAGGAAAGGGCTGACAGGTGACACCTTTCGCCCACACACATGTGAAAAGCCGGCCTGGTGGGAGCCTTGGGGGATTGGGTTTGAGAGAGGTTGCAGGGGCGGGCACTGAAGGGCCAGGGACCCACATACTGGGCATCTAGCAGGGCCTGCATCAGAGCAAACATTAAAACACACGTCACTGCCTTGCCCCCCCACCTCGGGGCCAGTGGCAGACACACCTCCCCCGTCACGAGGCCCCGGCCCTCTGACAGGGTTCAGTGCAGGCATGAAATAAACGCAGCATGGAAAGAATGTGAAACTCGCCTTTGAGGCAGCCGCTAGCCCAGGGACTTCCTGGCTGACATGCCCTGGTGCAGGAGGCTGGAGCCAGCCAATCCAGGCATTACATGTCAAATGCGGCCTGAAGGGGCACAGGGGAAGATAAGGGAGTTTTGTGGGCAGGAGAGGGGGGGCTCGGAGATTGGGATCTCACCTAATGTAGGAGCAGAGTGTTTCAAAGCCTTTCTGCTGCTGAGGAGCAAGGGCAGGGGGTGGAGAACCAGGCTGAGGCCACCCCATCGGCAGCTCTCTGACAGGGGCAGCACCACGTGGGCTGGTCTCTGAGCCATAGCTGGCCCTGGTTGGATTCACTCGCTGGGTGCAACGGAGACAAGGCCAAACCCTGGCTTTAAACTGCTGCTGGGAGCAAGCGTCGTGGGAGAGACCCAGAAAGCGTTTGGCTCCACTAGGAGTTTCAGGCTTAGCGTCAGCAGACTCGGGCTGCTCAAACATGGGGCCTCTGGGCCAAGGGCCACCCTAGGGAGCTGGCCACTCCTGAACAGGGGGGTGGAGCTGCTCCACTTTGTCCCAACTCCCTTTCAGAAGGTGATACCCAAACAAGCGTCTCCCACCTTTCTGGGGGAGGGGGTTTGCTGCCCCCTCTGCTCTGTGAGCCTCGCTCCCAGCAGTTCAGCGCAAAGGGCCCATATCTGCACCCTGACTAAGAGACTCGCTAATCCAGAGAGGCCAGCAAACCTTCACCCAGCTGGCATGCAGCTGCTCACTTTTCTGCACTCTAGCAAAGCAACAGGGGGAGGGACAGCTCAGTGGTCCAAGCATTGGCCTGCTAAACCCAGGGTTGTGTGTTCAGTCCTTGAGGGGGCCACTTAGGGATCTATGGTAAAATCAGTACTTGGTCCTGCTAGTGAAGGCAGGGGGCTGGACTCAATGACCTTCAAGTTCTAGCAGATAGGTATAGCTCCAGGTTTTTATATATATTTTTAACACCACTGACTACTGCACCATTAACCTCCATGTCTTATCCCCATTAAATGCAATCTCGGGGAGAGAGACTCTGCAGACCTGGAGTTCCAGCTCTGGGTGGAGGGTAGGGGCATTGATCTCTGTGCATTAGAAGAATGTGTGCTCATGTTTCTGAAATGCTGTGGGATCAAGAGCTAGAAAGCGTTCCCTAGTATTATTGATGTGCGCACAGAATCAAGCTGACTTTGAGAACCTAATACAAAGTGATCCTTGTAGCTGGTCCCCTCAGAGGCTTATCCGGGGCATAGGCTGGATTGCGATGCCTTCAGGAGGGGACAGATCCCAGGAGACAGGCAACAGCAAGCAAATGAAAATGAGCATCTTTAAACATCCTTAGTACTGACAGTGCCTCTAAAGTGCAGTGGCCACAGCAGAGCTATTTAGCAGCAATTTCATTCTGCTAAATCCTTACCAGGCTTTCCACTTGGGAATCTCAAGCCCAGTCATCCACCTTGTGCCGGCAGCGTGCTCAGTTTTGCAAAGAGCATATGGGTTTTGTGCTTAGCCCTTTTTAAACCAGCAGGTTCATGACCTCTAAATAAGTGGCCCTTGGACAGGTCACTGCTGACCCAAGCCAGACTGCTTCTGTCCCCAGGAGACGGGCAAGGTTTCAGCAGCTAATGTCTGTCAGAAATATGTACTCCCTGCCCTAGGTTAGGAAAGTCAAGGTAGAACAATGCTACGGGAAGGTTATGAATGTGGCAGTTGCTATGGGGAAGAGGTCACTGGTCCAATGAGCCCAGCGATGGCTGAAGATACAGGGAAAGGTGCAGCCCCGTGCCTTTAACACCGGTCACCGGCGGCTTTGGGCACATGCTCCCCTCCCAGTGGCATTACCAGCCAAGATACCCAAGCAGCAAATCAGGCCATTTCTTTTTGGCAAGGTCCACTTTTTGTTTTGGTCTTCAAACACCAAGGCAAAAATCTTTTTATCTGGCAGTGAATGAAACAAATCTAAGAGCAGCCAGTCAAACCTAAACTGCCAGCAGATTTTGGGAAGAGCCACTTGGGCTATGACCATCTCCTCAGTCCAACCTAGCCCGAGTGGCATCCCCAGACTCTCTAACATAGGGCCAGGGAAGGCAGGAAAACAGGAGTTAATTCCAGAAAGCTGGGGTCTCCCCCCATCCCTCCATTAGTACAAGTGCTGTGCGCCAGGTGAAAGTGGCAGACATGCAGGAGACTCTCGCTTCCCAGCTGAAGGGCTATCCAGCAACTGAAATATTGCTCGTGGCCTGTGTTCTTTTGGATCTGTTTGCTGCTGAGCTCGGAGTTTCATCTCACAATTAAACGTAGGTATCGCTGTACTAGGGCCCCTCACCCTCTGACTTGTCATTAGATCACAGCTCATCACCAGGGAGCCTAGTTTTCTGAGAGAACAATAAAATGAAACACTGAACTTTTGCAGAGAGGTATCAGTTCAATACTTTTTTACTGACAGTTACTGAAGCCTCCATTAGCTGACTCTCTGTATTAACCGAATCACCAGCCACCTGGGGCTGAGACTGGCAGGCCTCGGGTGGTCAGCCCCACCCCTGTCAGAGCCGGGCAGCTGGTGGTTTGGTTAATACGTAAAACAGATAATGGAAGCTCGGGGAAATGGGGTTTTAGGGTACGTTTTTTCATAAAATGTAACGATAAAAAATTCTCTGTAAAAATGCAAATTCTGCCTTTTTCATTGGCAAATGCATTTCTAGAATCCCTGCTCATCGTCCTTCACCCCTTCCTTGATCGTGCAGCAAACACCAATGATGCTAAGTTTGTGACATCAAATTCGCTCTCAAAGTAGTACAGCAGGGTCAGGACAGGAAGCACAATCTGATGGTTAAAGGACTGGCCAAAGCACCATGAGTTCTGGGATCCACTCAAAGCTTTACCACTGATTTGCTGTATGAACGTGGGTATGTCACTTAGTGCCCGTGCCTCAGTTTCCCCATCTGAAAAATGGGGATAGTGCTACCTTCCTGATGGGAGTTCTGCAAGGGTTAAACAATACAGCTGATCTTCAATGGAAGTTCTGGCTGGAGCCCAGCATTTATAAAGCACTACGAGCCTCCAGAAACAGCTCGGGAGCACAAGATGTGCCAGCACTAGGACGTTAATGCTAACATTAAGCAGCAGCCCAGCCGTGGCAGGAGCTCACATTCAAGCAGCAATGCCAGCGTTGGAAGATTAAACCGCTGTGTCACTTGACCGCACTATACTACGCGGGGAAGTCAACCTGGCTGAAGAGCTTACAGACAGAGGGAAGAAATACTCAAAGAGCTGAGGGCAGGTGCCCAGAGACCACAGTGAGGGGTCCACGCTGGGATCGTTAAGAGAACGAAATAGATAGGAAGAACTGTTTATCAAAATACTTTATTTCAGGGAGACCCCTCAAAAAAAAGACCCTCCTCAGACAGACATCCCAACAATACCTTTGCTTTTTTTTTTTTTTTAAATCAACTAAAACAATCTGATGCTTAAAATAAAAGACAGGTCCTAGTTCCCAATCAGACTTTAGTCAAGAATATATATATATTTGTTTTGTTCCTGGGGGAGGGCAGGGCAGGGCAGGGCAGGGGAGAGAAGATGATGTTGCCAGTAGTTCACAGCGGTTTTCGGTTCTCTCGTTACACAGTATATAGAACTGCATTGCTGAAGACACTCAACACACAGCAAGGCTAACTAGAAGAATACAACTTATGGCTAGCAAAGAGGGGAGGGATGGTCAGAGAGAGAGACAGAAAGTGAAAGTATCCGACAGGGCTGGAATTTGGAGTCCTCTGTGCATAATTTACAGGGAAAACGTGGCGGTGTGGGCCTCCATCGCGGTGCCGGCTTGGTCTGTCTTGCATGGCTGATGCAGAGAGGGGATTATTCCCTGACTCTTCACCATACGGGTTAGGAGCCAGAGTGAGTCGTCTCGTCTGTGGGATTTTTCAGATGACAAACTTTTTTTTTTTTTTTTTTTAATTTTTAAAAAGAATTGCAGCCAAAATCAGACAGAACTGCAAAATCCAGAGTGGCCGCTTGTGTACTATTTATAAAACCATAGAAGAGTCTCGAATCCAGCTGGAGACAGAGCTCTGCACACATTGGACTATACTTTCCCAGGGATTTTGGCTCGTTTACGAGCAATGGCGTCTTCCACGGCTTTCAGCTGCTTCAGAAGCTCCTCCCGCCGCGACAGCGTGCTGGACTTGCCTGATTTCGCACTCGCAGCTGTTGGGCCTGGCTCGGTTGCTTTGCCTGGTACACTTGTGACTTTGCTGGAACTCTTGGACTGGGGCGACAGCTGGCGTTTCCTACAGGGTGGGGGAGAGAAAAAGCCAGAATGCGGTAAGAGGGGATTGATGGGTAACAGAGGGGGCTCCCCCCTCCGAGATCAAGTGGTTTTTCAACAGCAGCAGCGGTTAAATAGCATGGCACATTTTCCCAATGCTGCAGAAACATTAATGAAGCAATCAGGTTTTTGCTGGAGGAAGCTGCTCCACTGCTTTAACGGCTGGCTGAAACGAATGAGTTTTAGGATTCAAGTGGCAAGTACGGTGGAGTTTAAACCACCTCCTCATGACTTTTCCTGCAGCAGCAACCCAGGGGCCTAGGTCAGCACTCCAGCATGCTAGGAGCAGAGCATACACACAGGAAGACATGGTCCCTCCCCCAAGGAGTTTACAAGCTGCTTTGAGATAAGGGACAACAAATGACTGTACCAAACAAAAGGGGGGGGAGGAGGTGGGGAAATCACGTGGTTAAATACTGCACAGCTTGATGGCTCCACAGAATCCCCATGCTGAATGAACTCAGCTGCCTCACCTAACCATCCACACTGCTTGGCTTTTTCCAGGTGACCCGCAGAGGTGGAGTTCAAAGAGGCGAGTCACACTCTTTATGGACTGCACTCCACCTCCTTCCCTGCTCCCACCTATTCGGGGCCACAAAAATCCAGAGGAAACCCCCGGCCATTAGGCAAGGCAGTGATGACAGACAGAAGCCAGGAAATGCTGTCACCCATCCCACGCCCCCCCTTGCAGGGACTGACAAACATTGTATATAGTCCTTGGAATTGCACAACGTGCACATGACTGCAGTGCTGAAGCTCAGCGGGTCACACGCCAAGGGTGCAATTTGAGCCTCGCCTCCCTCCTTCTGGCAGCTGTCCCATGGGGTCACACTACTGCCACTCAGACTGAGCCGCTACCGTTTGTGTAGCTGCTTCTGGCAATCTGACAGCAGCACGTCACATGAGTGGTAGGACTCACTACCCAGGTTACAGAGACAGGTTCGTAATCCTCCTTAAACTGAGCAACTCCTCACTTAAAGCCCTTTGATATTAATCCCTGGCAGGCGTTTCAAATGTGAACTGAAAAGCATTTAAAACCTCAAAGCCAAGTTCCGGAAGAGCTCTGCCTGACTGTCCTTTACTCCCTGGCCAGTCCCCGAGCTCAGGGTTCTTGTCGTTCCTTTGCCCAGCTGATAGTCTTACTAACCCATCAGGAAGAGGGTTAGGAGCTAGGATGCCAGCTCCAGACAAAGCAGGTACCAATGCTCAGCTTCGCCGTTACAGCTTAGAAAGAGAACCCCCCTGGTCACAGCAGTCGCCAGTTAAGGAGGAAGGCTGGGCTTGTGGTTAATGCGCAGGACTGGGTTCTATTTCAGGCTCTGTCCCACTTGGCAAGCTTCACTTGTCCGGATCAGTGAAGACTCCCCCCTACCCACGGCACAGGAAGGCAAGGTGGGGGACAAGGCTGGCTGCATGTCCACAGAGATCTCCGAGGGAAGTGCTAGAGGAACGCAACGCAGTGTTAACTGGCTCCTACCAGCATCGAGCTGGACAGAGGACATCTCAGCTGTACCAGGGCCAGCACTCCCTATTTCGCTAAGCAAGGCGTGATCCTCATTAACTGAGGCAGTGAGCCCCCTGGCACCACATCTCGGGTTCTGCTCTGCAACGAAGGTGGCATTTGCTCTGCACTCTTTCAGTTAAGGGACTACAGGAAGGAGAACAAGCTGGCACCAGAGCCCAAAGCCTGGACAGGCGTAAATGGAATCGGGGTCATTCACTCTAACTCCAACCAGCAGCCACATCTTGGCAGCCTATTCTGTTCTTTAAGTGGCTCAGCTTCTGCAAAACTAGCCAAGAGACGTGGAGTGGTGCACACTGGCCAGGAGAGACGAGAGGTCACAACCAGCACCTGTAGCTAGGACTGACCCCAAAATGGGACAGTTGGCGCAGGGAGCCCACTGGCTTCCACGCAATCTGACTCCGCCCTGCAAACTCCACCGGCTGCAGTTCACCCTGAAGTAGTTGTATATAGTCGAGATCTTCACTGCTAGAACTTTGCATTTCCAGAGCACCTTTTATCCAAGGATCTCAATGTGCACTACAAATAGCTTCCTTGAGAGGTTCGAATTAAACCCATTTCAGAGGCAGGGAAACTGAGCCACAGGGGTGAAGCAACTGCGGTCAGGGCAGTAGCAGAGAACTTCTTGCTTGTCAGTACTACCTAAAGCCACTCTATTGTCCAAGTACATCCCCATCCTCCCAGGTTTCTTTAACAGACCATGAGTGAGGCTCTTGCTTCTCTCTACGGTGAGACTGCTAGAGAAGGGAAAGAGTGTTTCTCCCTCCATAGGTCTGAGGCCAAACAGCTCTTTCCCTAGCCATCAAGCCAAGGCTTTTGCTCTTCTGCAAACCATGCCAAGAGATAGCAAGTCACAGGCGGGAACTGATGCCAGGACAGGCACTGACCTGTCTGTCTGAGCAGGAGATGGTTTAGGGTTCTGGCCTCTCTGCCGATCTTGTTTGGGTGAAGAGATTCTCCCAGCCGGTTTCCTATCGCGAGGACCTATTGCAGAATATAAAGACAAAAGGTTTTAGCCCTCGCATGACCCACGGAGTGTTACCAAAGCGCACAGGACCGCTTCGCCATTTTAAACAGAGCCTCTCGCTACATGGGCTAGGCTGCACCAGGGAAAGGAAAGGTCCAGCTGCAACTCCGGCAGCTCTGCAAAGAGACACAGCACTTGTGAGGAATAAGAGTAACCTAGGAGCGTGTGATGCCCAAAGCTTTGCACTCTCGCCCTCCGCTGGGAAAGGTAGCGAGTGCTATACCCTCTGCCTTCCAGACTGAGATCCTTCCATTGGCTCACAAGCCCCGGGACATCTTTATGTTTGCCTATGAACGGCACGCATGCCCACAGCGCTATATACAAATGAATCATGAGGAGAGGCAAAGCAACCCAGTTTTGTTGTACTCAGGCAGTACGTTCGGTGCATTCTGGCACTGGGATGGTTAGAACAGCAGTGCCTATTAGCCTGACATTCCCACATTCATCCAGCAATCCAAAAACTAAGCTAAAACGGCTATCTTTGCTTCACAGCTGGTTGAAGGCATGAATATCTGCGCTAGCTGCACTGTCTCACCGAGTCCTAGTGATCTTAAATCTAGCCAAATCCTCCAAGCCACCTTTGCAGTAGTGGGATGGGACAGGGTTATTAGCACTCTAAGGATTTTTGCTGGCTCCAAGCCACAGCCAACATAATACGCCTACAGTGACAGCTTAAGGAAAATACCATCACGTGGCACAGCCTGCTTCTGTACAACACTCGGGGCAAAGCTGCAGCACCTCCACCATTGCCTGCTTCTTTGTTTTGCATTAGCAAGAGCCAAGGCTGAAAGAAAGCAGCGTAATAGCTGGATATCTGACAGGTTGCATCTACAGGGCCCTAACCGCTATCAAAGTGCTAAAGGACAAGTATACAAAGAGCAAGGTTGCAGTGCTAGCAAGTTACAAGAGACAAGAAAGAGACTGCAGCCCTGGTGTATTTTTATTACTGTCCCAGCCTAGATTTTGTCGCACACAAGTGGATGGAAGTGAGGGAAGTATCTGTGTCACAGGAATTAAGTGGGGTTAATACTATGTTCCAGCCCCTCAACCTTCTGTGCCCCCCTTTTGAAGTGCGAGGCAACACCACAAGCGGGGAGAGAGCTGGAGACGTGGCGGTTTCTAAAACCTGCCGACTCAAACAGCCGCATCAGTAACGGGCAGTGAGCGGACGGCAGGCCCGTGTGCGATGAACGTTTCCCCAGGACTCCCGGGAGACTAAAGCACGGTACTCCATCTTTGGTCTTAACTGACAGGAAAAAGCACGGTACTCCATCTTTGGTCTTAACTGACAGGAAGGGGGAGATTTTACAGCTAGTAACTGAGGCAAGATAATTATCTTGCTGTAAAATCCGAAGCGGAGACCAGGCACTGATTGCCACAAGGTAGCTGGGGAGGCCAGCGCTATGCCTGCCCCCGGTGTTCCCCTCGCAGTAAATGACAGTTCCTGCTCCCCACTATGTTCTGCCAGCGGGAGAGCATGGTGAACAGCCCTGTGTTTACTGGAGAAGACACAGCCCTGGTTTGGAAGGGGGTGTGCCAGCAGTTCATTTCCCAGCTATTGGAGGCAGAGGCACCGATCCCTTGGAATCTAACCTGCTGACAGCCCCATGACCAAATGACCTCCCCTAGCAGTATGGGGCAGCAATTTAACTGCTGCCCGCAGAGCTGCATTCAGGCCATGCCAGAGAGCATTTACCCTATCACTGCATCTCTCAGATTCCTCACCTCTGTCAGGTGACAGGTTAACCCGTTTGGCTGGAGGAGAGCCCTGTCTGTCTTTGTCTGCTGGCTCGTATCTCTTCCTGCTTCCTTTGTCAGCCGCCTGAAATGGAAGGAAATAGATGATAGATCCAGATACATATCTATCCTGTAGAGAGGAAACTGAGGTTGCTGGGCGCTTTTCCTTTGTCGTGGGCATCGCAATGCTCCCACGCCAGCAACACATATTGCCCAGCACTTTAGGAGGTTTCCTTGAAGCAGGCTGGCAAACTGCCTCCCCAAGTACTTGAATAGCAAAGTGAGCCCCTGGAGTCACGTGCCATTACAATGAAAGGGAACAGACTGCATTTCTGCTAACGGGGTATTTTACACCGAACCGCAGGAAGAAAAGAGCTGCATTTTGTCCAGTCCTTTTTGGCTTAGCTTAGGATGATGACACAAGTATTAACAAGATCTACAGGGCCATGTTTTTCTCTAGGACACACCTCAACACAAGAGACAGGGGGAGTCTACCACCACATGATGTGATGCTGCAGGGTCTGTATAACATTTAGTAAGTTATTTATCAGGTCCCCTTCACCAGAGAGGACCCTAGCTTGCTTAACGAGCTAGCTGTCGGAATCCCATCACACACAACACTCCTCACTGTAGTTGAGGGAGGAGAAGTAGGGGGAATGTTGCAAGCAGAATTCAGGGCAGTAGAAAATGACCACTCCAATTGAAATTATGCAGGTCACTTGGGCTACCTCCCTCCTCCAGCATGAAGCATCATGAGGATGAACCACCACATGTGGTTGGGATCTTAACCATGCTTCTCAGCCAAAGGACAGCTGCCTCTAAGAGCACATTTTCTCCAAATGGCATGCTGGGGTATCAGGCCCAGCACTAACTACAAGGGAGTCACCCCTAATGAGCCACCAACTCCACCTTCTGCAGCCCTCAGGACAGTCCTTTGGGGTCTCCACATTCATGCACTGACCCATTTTAATCCCTTTCAGTGATCACTTTTAGAGCCAGCCAGGCTAAAGAGAGCTCATTCACAAGGCAGGTTCAGCACCCTTACGCAACAAGAGTGAACCCCACCGAGATCAAAGAATCACAGATTACCAGGGGTGGAAGGGAACTCAGGAGATCATCTAGTCCCACCCCCTGCTCAAAGCATGACCAATCCCCAAATCCCTAAATGGCCCCCTCAAAGATTGAACTCACAACCCTGGGTTTAGCTTGGCTGCAGGTTGGCAAGGCTCAGAGAGAGGCAGGAGAAGCTGCAGTGAAAGGCACCATATGCAACCCTGCCTCGCTCAGGAGATCTCACACCGAGATCTCAGGCCACGGTGCTATATGGCCACAGGCCTAAAGAATGTGGCTCAGGGAAAGCGGGCAAGAGCCCCTCATGGGGTAGGAGGAATGTGCCCCAGGGAAGCTTCCAACACAGCCAGAAGTCAAGACATCGTGTACGCTGCCCAACAGGTTCTGTCATTTGCCCGCTTTCCATAATCAGGAGAACTTCAGAAGCAATTGCAGACATACCCAGCAGAGCTCTCCTCAGCAGGAGGGCAGAAAACGCTCCTCCACAGGCCAGAGAGCCAGCAATGGCCCCGTTCCTCCCCCGGCTCTGAAAAGCCCTCCAAGAGCAGTCACCCCACCTCTCACCTTATTCAAAAGGGTCAGTTTGATCTCCTTGTGGGCACTGAATCCCCCCTGCTGAGGCTGGGGCAGTGGGGGCTGCTGGGGTGGGAGAAGCTGCTGCGATTTACTCGCTTGTGTGGGTTTTGTTGATTTCAGGGGCTGGGCAGGCACCTCCCGTTTCCGTTTCTCCTCTTTAACACTGTCTTCTTTTTTCGATTTTCCTGCTAAAACCAGAACCCCAGTGTCAGTGATGTGCAATAAATCCTGCCCTGCCTTTTAAAAAACGGCTCAAGGATGGAAGGTGCTGCAGGGACCCATGCTGGCTAGCAAAGCCGACGGTACCCAGATTAAAACCGGTAGAAAGCCAGAATTCCCGAGGGGAGAATAGTTAACATATTAGCAGACAAGGAATGAGAAGCTCTTGCATCAGACCGTGATGGGGTCTCGAATGAGCAAACGGGGAGTTTATGAGAGGAAATAACAGACCCCCCAGGAAGAGAGAGCTGTCCTGGCTCGTCATCTCAGGAGGGTGGGAGTGAAAACAGGATGGGCAATGGCAGGATGAAGGGGGAGCATGCAGCAAAGCACGCACAAGGTTCGTGAAGACCCTTCTCGGACAGGCAGCCGAGCAGACATGACAACGGTACAGAAATGATGCATAAGTCTTCCCGCTCAAGCTCGTCACCTCTGCCTTCTCAACACTCGTCCAGGGTGAAGCCTTTGCACTCTCCCAGTCTATATCAAACCATAGTTGTTCCCCATACTCTTATCTACCTCCGTGTAATGCAGGGGCAGGCAAACTTTTTGGTCTGAGGGCCACATCAGGTTTCGTAAATTGTATGGAGTACTGGTTAGGGGTGGGGGTCGTGGCCTGGCCCCCACCTCCTATCTGCCACCCCCCCCAACCCTCTCTATTCCCTGATGGCCCCTCTGGGACCCCTGCCCCATCCACACACTCCCGCTCCCTGTCCCCTGACTGCCCGGGCCCGGACCCTTGCTGCCCCATCCAACCCCTCTTCTCATTCCTGATGGACTCCCCGGATCCCTGCCCCATCCAACCACCCCTTCTCCCTGTCCCCTGACTGCCCGCGGAACCCAAGCCCCTGATTGCCGCCTGCAGCCCCATCCAACCCCCTCTCCTTCCTGACTGCCCCCGCAACCCCTGCCCCATTCAACCCCGTTTCCCCCTGACCCTGACCATCACCCCGAACTCTCCTGCCCTTTATCCAACCTCTCCTGCTCCCTGCCCCCTTACCACGTTGCCTGGAGCACTGGTGGCTGGTGGCGCTGGAGCCAGGCCATGCCGCTGCCGCCACCACGAAGCCCCGGGTCAGGCTGGGCTCTGCAGCTCACAGCCCCACCACCCAGAGCACTACGCCAGCGGCAGAGCGAGTGAGCTGAGGCTGCGGAGGAGGGGGGACAGCACGGGAGGGGCTGGGGCGAGCCTCCTGGGCCAGGAGCTCGGGGGCCGTCATTTGCCCACCCCAGTGTAATGGGTTTCACGCTGTTTGCCATATCACCAAGTGAGCTCTCTCTCGCCCCACCCCGTTCCCTCATTCTTAGGATACCTCTACCTTTCTTCTGCTGGGCTGGGGTCAGGGATCGGGAACTGGCTGATGACACTGGACTGGCCAGGTCAGCGTACATGTCTTCTGAGTCCGCGCTGCGTATGGAACTGCTACTGGAGGAGGCACTAGAGACAGAGGAGACGCTGCTCACGCTCAGGGACCTGGAAAACAGACACACACACACACACTTACAACCTCTGGCAGCAGAGAACATCACGAGGATGTCTAGAATTCACACAAGCACCTTCTCTCTGACTCCCACACTGCACCGGAGGAGCCGTCCGTCACAAGGGCTGCAATGGGGAGTGGTACTCATGATAAGACAAGAAGGTTGTCTGTATCTCCTGAGGCAGGGATGACATTACCCCCTCAAACGTGTTGTCAGATGCAAGAGGGCAAAAAACTTCAATGTAATATTATACTCAGAGACACTTCTACAGCTTATTCCTCCACAGATATCAAAGAACGAACTAGGGTGAGCCCTCAACTACACATTTCAGTGATACAATTCACGTCAAGAGTTTCTCCATATCATTCATGCTGCCTGATGTACAAGTTGCTTGATACTTATTTACCAAGGAAGCTTTAAAAGACAGGGATTCTCCAAGCCATGGGTTCAAAAGCTACATCCCAGAGGACATCAAGTTCCCTTTTTGAAGCACCACAAGACCACAGAGATGGAAAGAACAGCATAGGGAAGGTGGGGTATTGCAGAGGGGAAGATGGCCCACAAGATGGATGCTGTGTGATGACATGTTCTGCACAATTAAAATGCTGGAGAACGACGACTGTATTTTTTTGATGCAGACTTTGTACTTTGCACTGGACCAGATAAAGATAAGATAGATCAAAGGTTTGGGGTCAGGGACTATCACAGGGAAATTCAGGGGAGGGCACATCACTTTAAAACAAATCACAAGCTCACAACTCAACAGTACCAGGACAGAAGTGAGTTGTTAGAGGAGGCAGTGATGACCTGGTAACCCAGGAACCCAGAGACAGAATTTCATCTCCACAGGAGGGTGTGGCTACAGAATTGTGTCAGCAGTCTGTTTTCATTCAGTACATTATTTCCTATGTTCAAAAAGTGCTTTGGTCCCGGAATATCAGTGGGCAGAGTGCTCTGACTGTGTCATGCACACAAAGTTTTCACACTGCTGGGTAAAGCAGCATGATAGTAAATATTAAGCCAGCTCTGTTTCTGTTTCAGCAGGAATACCAGCACTTACTGTCCATCTCTGCCCTCACACCCTAGCTGTGCTGTCTACAGTAAGCATCACGAGGCAGGGATCTTACTTGCAAATACCTGTGAAGCAGCAGGCTCACCATTTGGTGCTGTGCAAGTAACAACTGAAAAAGTAGACATCTGAAATTCTAAACAAACTTTACAGTGGATTGAGTTAAAAAGAGAGCACCTGAGAGGCAGACTCACCCCTAGCCTCTCATATCAGCTTCTGAGGGCCTAATGAATCAGACAAGCATTTAATAAACATGCTTAAATTCCTGGGGGGGGGGGGGGAATGTAGCTATTCAACCTTGTGGCTCTGCAGTGTACAGAGGTGTGAAATGGCTCTGATTTCAATCACATTCTGTTCCATTCTATAAAGGTTTATATACCACACTCATCATACTACCCAAGGGCTTAAGAACTTTATATAGAAAAACATGGTGCAGCTGCTTACAGAGCTGCAGAAAGACACTTGTGTATGAACAGGCTTCACAAGTTAATCTAAATATGCTTTTGAAGGGGACTCATTTCACTGGGCTTTTTAGGGAGCTAACGGACACAGCACACCCATTCGCTTCAAAGAACGGAATGGGGTCTTGGGGCAAAATGTGTAATGGGAACCATTCTTGCAACCTTATTTGCCATTAAGAGTGCTAAGCACCACCACTAGACAGATCTATTAGATGCTTTCTGCTCAAGCAGTGCTCACATGCCAGGCATCAGCCCTAAAGAGATCCAACAGTGAGATGTAGAGAAAAGTTTAGAAGAGCAGCACTGTGTAATACGAATGCCTATTTCCTTAGAAAAATAAACACCCTGGAAATTTGATTTACAACAGCAAAGGTAAATGTTCAATTAAGATTTGAAAACAGGGAGAGAAGAGGCTTCAGCCCCAAGTTAGAGTGAAAATGGATAATCCAGGGCACACTGATGATAATTTCATTATTTCCTAGAATAAGCAACATGGCAGCTGTTAATATTGTTTTCATTTATCAAAATTTAAGACTCATTTATATACTCCGAGCAAATGAATCTTTCCTTGCACTGCATGCACCTGCTTGTAAGGTGCTTGCCTTCAATGTAAACTCTCAAATGTGTCAAGTACGACACTTGCACATAGTCCGAGTCTGTTAACCTTGATGATAAAGTGTGAAACATAGTGCTTTACCTGGATTTTCTGGACCCAGATGGGGAGGGGGAAACTGAGGCAGACGTCGATCGGGAATGAGATCTGGAGAGAGACCGAGACAAGGACCTAGATCGGGAACTGGAGCCGCTGTAGCTGCTGGCACTGCCACTAATGCTGCCACTTATAGTCCGCCTGCAACACAGATCAAAAGAAACCATTCTCATCTGATTCTACTCAGCAATAGAGCAGGGTTGCTTCTTGTGCATTTGACCAATGGTGAGAAAGAGGCTTCCAATGCAGTGATTTACAAACACTGACTGACACTAGATCATATAGCAGAGAATTCTGTCTTGTCAATCAAACAGACTTCCCTGTCCTGGCCACGCAGCCTCACTTCTCAAAAGCAGATATTTCATGAAAGACTGAATGATGCTGGTTAGAGCCAGACACAGAACAGCACCTCTGTCCTGTCCTATTGCATCAGTAGCAAATATTTCCTAAAAACAAAGGTGTAACGTGCACAAGATTGTGGGGTTGGCTTGTAGCATGAACTATAGAAATATCAAACTCATCTCTTGTTATTTAAAGTTTGGGGTGATGAGCTAACTGGAACCGATCTTCTAAATTATCACAGTTTATTTCCTTTTCCTTCTGCGAACACTGACACCCATAACAGTCACGTAGGGGATCACACAGTGTCTAAGGACTCCTAAGAGTAACCTGTTCCAATAAAAGAACCGTAACCCACTTTTCTGAGGGGAGAGGAATCCTAGCAACCAATCTTCACGTTTAGAGACAGAAGTAACTCAAACCTTCCAGTACTGTTCTCTAGTCACTACTAAGGAACAAGGGGAACGGCTCCATTCAAAGCTAAGAATTGACCTAGGAAGCTTGTCATTGAAAGGAAAATAGAATTAGGGCACAGGACTTTATCTGTATTGATTTAAAACACCAGGATCTAGGAAAACTATTGTTTGCTCTCAAAGGGCACATCAGTTTAGTGAGGGCTGAGGGAAGTTCCAAATTTTTGAAATCACATTTTCTTCTGGGTTGGCACAGTAGGAATCATCTCTTAAATCTATTAAAGAATCTGGTGCAGGCCAGTACCCAACTCCGCAGCCCCGAGTCCTTCCCTCCCTTTACTTCATTATGGAGCATGACCCTCTGGATTCAATGTAGCTCTGAGCTTCCTTTGCTTCCTCAATGGCTGGACTAACCAATCAGCTGCTCTACGATGTGTTTTCCCTGTAATATGAGAGTTTCCTGTTGGTGCAGATTCAAGGATTCCACCTGCTGTTCTCATTCAACAGGTCTCTAGACAGATCAGCCTGGGTTTTTTATTGCACGCAAGTAATACATTCGCCTCCTTTTCCGATTCCCCTGCTATCCCAGGGAACAGATTTCTCCTTTAAGTCACAGTGAGTTCTTGGTTAATTCCTCAATTAGCAATTACCCACTCTCCATTTGTACGCATGATCAAATCCCTCTGCCCAGGTTCTCCTACCTCCTGGGTGGAGTCCTCGTTTGACGTTCCTTCCTTCTCGCCTCTCTATTATCCCCTGGTTTGGCTGGCTCTGGTGCAGCTGTTGCAACTTTAGTCAATGGAGGTGGGACTGGAAGGGCAGCTACTTTCTTCACAGACTTCTCACTGCAAAGTGAAAATGGAGTTTTGATACTCTCGCGTATGATCAAACACCACGGGCATGTAACACGGGGATTTTCAGAAGCAACGTATTTCCCACTACTGAAACATTATACAATTCCTGTTACCATGGCCTTTTGGAAAAGTCTACGTAAACCATATTTCACAGAAATATACTGACGCTACAAAGCCCCTTAACGAGGGCACTTTATTGCATTCTAATATGAACGATTTTTTTTAAAGAGATCAGCTATTATATAAACAGTCAGTGTTATGGTGACAACCCACTCCAGCAGTTTACAGTTCCACAAGTTCCCCGTGGAATTAGCATGATACGCAAGTATCCGAAACAAACATCTCCTTACAAGTTTTGGGTCAGACTTTAAAGTTAGACACACACAACTAACTTGTGTGCAAATAACTGATTCATTTACCTGTAGTGGATGTTTGCATGCTAAGGTTGGTGCAAATGTATGCATCCATTTGTGCACGCCTCATTTTGAAACTCTGACCCTAGACTTTTAGTCTTGCATTTTACAGCGTGCCGTGGTATATTATCACAAAAATAGTATACTTGTCAATTGCCTTTAAGCTTTTATACTGAACATACCAAACAGGAAAAGGGTCATTTCAGCACATTTCCAGCATTATTCTTCAGGCCCATGATGAGCCAATCACTTACATAATAGTTGGCTTTTGTACAGCATTCACTCCGATAGTGATGTCACACCCATTATTAACCAGGGGTGGAGCTGGCTGGCTGCAAAGGCTGTTAGTTTCTCCCTTTTGTTACCTATTTCATATTCTTATTTTATGACACGCAGAACACAGATATTAAATACGTGCCATGTTCCACAGGGAAAGGAAAATGTGAAATTTTAGGCAGCTGGAGGGTTGCTATGCTGTTCAGCAGTAGATACAATATTACCAGAAGAATACATATAAAGGCATCACTCCACATGGGACCCAATCCATAGAAGGCACGTCATGGGCTCAGGAAAGTGAGTAAATGCTGAATCAGAAATGGGCTGAAGTAGTCATGTGCCCTGCTGGAGCATTCAGCCTGACCTCCAAGTTGTAACTTTTGGAAAAATTTCTCTGTCATCTTTAAAAACAATGACCTCAGTATACAGCAGAGAAACATTCCCCAGGATAACCACGAGTACTATGTTAGTGTGACAGAAGTGTGTGAAATGTGAAATATGAAATATAGGCCTATTAAAAAGAGCACGAGGGGTGACATAAGCTACTAAACAAATATTTAAGTTTACATAGCTATTGTGCTTGTGTTAATTCACGCTAAACATTGCAAAACAGACACACCTTAACTGTATACAGCTATACTTCCTCTCGCTAGTTTAATGATATGTGTAATACATACTAGCTTTAGTCACATGCTTTGTATCACAGACATCCTTCTACAAGAGTGTCATTCAGATTTCATATCTGTACACACCCAATTTACAAATCAGTGTGTGTGTGTACATATGTACCATTTACATACACCCATACACATAGCTTGTGTACGGGGACGTCTACACAACAAGATTATTCAGATTTTACATAAATAGGTTTTGTAAAACAGATTGTATAAAGTTGAGCGCACGTGGCCACACTAAGCACATTAATTTGGTGGTGTGCGTCCATGGTCCGAGGCTAGCATCGATTTCTGGAGCGTTGCACTGTGGGTAGCTATTCTGTAGCTATCCCATAGTTCCCGCAGTCTCCCCCGCCCCTTGGAATTCTGGGTTGAGATCCCACTGCCTGATGGGGCAAAAATCATTGTCGCGGGTGGTTCTGGGAAAATGTTGTCAGTCATTCCTTCCTCCAGGAAAACAACGGCAGACAATCATTTCGCGCCCTTTTTCCCTGGATTGCCCTGGCAGATGCCATAGCATGGCAACCATGGAGCCTGTTTTGCCTTTTGTCACTGTCAATGTATGTGTACTGGATGCCGCTGACAGAGGCGATACTGCAGCGCTACACAGCAGCATTCATTTGCCTTTGCATGATAGCAGAGACGGTTATCAGTCGTTCTGTACCATCTGCTGTGCCATTGTAAATTGGCAATGAGATGACGGTTATCTGTCATTCTGTACCGTCTGCTGCTGTCATGGGTGCCCCTGGCTGAGGTCGCCCGGGGGCGCAAAGACAAAAATGGGAATGACTCCCCGAGTCAATCCCTCCTTTATGGTATCTAAAAATAGAGTCAGTCCTGCCTAGAATATGGGGCAAGTGTGCTAGAGAACCAGTGTACCAGAGAGCACAGCCGCTCTGTGTCAGATCCTGCAGAAAACATGAGCTGCATGCCATTCACAGGGGGCGTCCCTGCAACAACCCTACCCCTTTCTTCCCTCCTCCTTCAATCTTCCTGGGCTACCGTTGCACTGTGCCCCCATTTGTGTGATGAAGTAATAAAGAATGCAGGAATAAGAAACACTGACTTGTTAGTGAGATAAAATGAGGGGGAGGCAGCCTCCAGCTGCTATGATAGTTCAGGCATGAAATTAAGCGGTGTGGGGGAGAGGAGCCCAGCATCCCGCTGCTATGATAGTCCAGGCAGTACAGAATCTTTTCTTTACACATTACAGGGAGGGGGCTGATTAAAGCTCAGCCCCCAGTTGCTATGATGAGGACGGTTACCAGACGTTCTGTACCATCTACTGGGAATGACCAGAAATCATTCCTATTTTTACCCAGGTGCCCCCAGCCAGCCTCACCTGAGGCCAGCCAGGAGCACTCACGGGCTCATGACGAGGACAGCTATCAGTCCTACGGCACTGTACCATCTGCCACCGGGGAGGGGAGGAGAGAGGATGCTACTGTTTACTGCTGCAGCACCGTGTCTACCAGCAGCATGCAGTATACACAGGGTGACATATAAAAAAGTCAAGAAACGATTTTTTCCCCTTTTCTATCACCAGGGGGAGGGGGATGGAATTGACGAGATAGACCCTGAACCACCCCGGACAATGTGTTTGACCCTACAGGCATTGGGAGCTCAGCCAAGAATGCAAATGATTTTCGGGGACTGTGGGATAGCTGGAGTCCTTGGTACCCCCTCCCTGCCTCCATGAGCATCCATTTGATTCTTTGGCTTTCCATTACGCATGTCACGCAGCACTGTGCTGTGGACTCCGTATCATAGCCTGGAGATTTTTTTCAAATGCTTTGGCATTTTGTCTTCTGTAACGGAGCTCTGATAGAACAGATTTGTCTCCCCATACAGCAGTCAGATTCAGTATCTCCCGTACAGTCCATGCTGGAGCTCTTTTTGGATTTGGGACTATATCGCCACCCATGCTGATCAGAGCTCCACGCTGGGCAAACAGGAAATGAAATTCAAAAGTTCGCTGGGCTTTTCCTGTCTACCTGGCTACTGCATCCGAGTTCAGATTGCTTTCCAGAGCGGTCACAGTGGAGCACTGTGGGATACCGCCCGGAGGCCAATACCGTCGATATAGGGCCACACTAACCCTAATCTGATATGGTAATACCGATTTTAGCGCTACTCCTCTCGTTGGGGAGGAGTACAGAAACCGATTTAAAGAGCCCTTTATATCGATATAAAGGGCTTCGTTGTGCGGACGGGTACAGCATTAAATCGGTTTAAACGCGTAGTGTAGACCAGGCCTACATGAACTATTCATACAATTTGAGGGATGGCAATTTTTGCAATCCTACCCCTATGAGATAATTAAGAGAACACAATTAATCAAAAACTTAAACACAAGTGTCAATCAATATAAATAACATTCTGCATTTACAGTTTTCAGTAGGGTGGCTGATTTCAGAACCAAAGACCAGAATCATATCCTGGGATCCTTTAAGGGCCAAGGTGAAAGTATAGTTCTAGGGCTTTCCTACACCATCTCTTCCAAGTAGACAAGAAGTCTTACCCTTTTCCAGCAGGTGGTGCAGGCTCCCCTTTAGCTTTCACAAGCGCTTTGTGTGGAGATGGTGTTGGGGAGGGAGAAGGGGAAGATGAGAAGGATCGCGACCTGGACAGTTTAAAAAAAAAAAAAAAAAAAAAAAGATTAGCTCTGGGAGGAAGAGAAGGGGTACATCATTCAACTCAGACCCTGGCATTGCAGAAAGGTTCTCTCACTTGTGGTCTCCAGGCCTTTCAGGTGTGTGGAGTACCCTCTTCTTATTTGTACCTTCTCCTTCCCTGGGTTAGGTGGCTATATTGCACTGGCTACTTCTAGTGGGACTAAACTTGTTCTCCTAGTGTCATACCTGCCCTCCGCTCTAGATGCCAGTATGGGAGATAGGAATTCTGAGGGAAAACTGGATGTTAGCCAGAAAGTGACTAGCTCTAAGCTATTCCATATTACTGTTTGGGTCTAAGCCCCCTCTGTACTCCATTACAGACTTCAGGTCTACAGGCAGGTACACCAAATGGGTTTTTATTAAGAAAGAAACTAGAGACTAGATCATGCTTGCAAGTGTGAATTCTATTTCAAGTCCTACGTATTCCTGCTCTGGTCCAGACACTCCAAATGCGATCTAGTCACTTAGATAGGAGCAAAAAAATGGGATGGACCAAGCACTTGCAATTTCCTGACATGTTGGGGGAACATCAAGCAGAGTATATCAGAGTCAAGTGCAGAAGTTATTTCCTGGACTGGCACTGACAGAGTCAAGTGACTTGCCAGTACCATGGGATGCTATAACTGACAACGATTGCAGCCGATATGAGTCGCCTTACTACCAGGATAGAAAGTCTCTTGCAGCCTAACATTTTCCAGGGCCAGAAGACTAGTTTGTTTACACAACTTTTCCTTCAAATACCAAATGATTTTGGGAATATAGCTGGGAGTTTCACCATTTCCTCACACAGTAGCAGCAGCCACGTTAAACGTGTCAGACTGATTGGTACAGTACAGGATGGCAGTGTTCTGCAACAAACAGGGCGAAGCACAGAAAAAGTGAAAAGTTAATTCCCCTTTCCTCTTGCTCTCTCTAAGTGCTTGTGTCTATAGAGCAATTCCTTAACTGGGTGAAGAAGCTGGCTCAAATAACACACTTGTATTTTCAGTTCAATCCACTCGGAGGTTACATACGATTTCAACCCTAAAGAGGTGCTCAGGATGGGAGCAATTCCTCTTACTATTTTCATTCCTGATTTGGGGAACTATCCTCACCCTCACCCAGTTTAGGCAGTTAGCAAACTAATAAATATGCCGGCATCCTAACAGCACTAAGGCACAGAAGTGTCATTTCCAAATATCGAAACATCTTTAAGACAAATACACACAGGCTGGTTCCTGTCAAAGACATTAATTCCTCTTCTTTAAAGGGAAATTCCAGTGCAGGATGAAAGAGAGTAATAAATACATAAAAGAATAATAATACCACCTAGCTCTGATATAGCACTTTTTATCAGTAGATCTCAATGCATTTCACAATCTTTAATGTATTCCTCCTCATAACACCCCTGTAAAGAGCTAATCATTGAAAAACTCAGGGGCCTGATTTTCGAAGCCAGGCATATGCCACTGCACAATTACCACAACTGGACCGGAAAACTAGACATTTGCATGCACAAATGTACTGACATAACTGGCCAGCTAATTTCACAAATAGCTAATCACAGATGCAACCCCAGAAACTGTGTGCGCACACAATGGGTGTACAGTTGCAAACACACAGTGCAGAAGAGGCAGACTTTTAAACAGCAAATAAAAAAAATAGTATCCTTATATGATGCAGAGTAGGGCTAAATCACCTTCTCTATTTAAAAACAGTGTGTGTGTGTGTGGGGGGGGGGAAACAGATTTTTAAATTTTTTTTTATCACTCTATCATTTAAAAAGTTGGTTAAATTTAAACAGTAATTAAATCAACTAACATTAACAAGTTATAGAATCTAGTTAACAACTTTGCAAGACTTTCATTTCCAGGTCTTTTAAACAGTGAAAATCATTCTTTCAGACCTACTGTGTATGAACGGGAGGTACAGAAAGTATCAGTGGGAAAGAAGCAATAAACAACAGCATCCACAGAGAGAACACCAGGCCCATCCACTGAATGGAGCTATTTGGTGAGAAAATTTTAAACACTCTTTTGAAATAGAGGCAGCACATGGTCTGTAATTATTCCAGTATTTTAGTTCCCAGTAATTATCTTTATATGCTAATCTTGCTATTTAAGATCATCATTGGTTTGACTATTTTTGTTTCAGATACTGGTTTTGTATCTGCTTTTAATACCTGAGTAACACCAAGAAAAGATTTTAAAACTAAGCATCCTATTTATTTATTTTGGTGAGTAGAAGAAAGTTGCAGCTGTTGCGTTAGAAGCCAGAGAAACAGTACCTGGATCTGCTGCCTGAGAAAGAACTGTGTCTGGAAGAGTGACTAGAGTAGGAGCTGTAGGAAGAGGATCTGGAACGAGACCGTGAAGAACCAGAACCAGAATAGGAGGATGAACGAGAAGACGACCTGGAAGAAAAAGATTAACAACTCATTTTGGGGCAAACAAATTTTTCATTTTCAGTGTTCAGTTTCAAGGACTCTCCTGAACATCATTCAAACCTCCCATCCCATCTTCAAAACCAATCCAGGGGCATATTACCCTATAGATCAATAATCTCTCTTCCTGCACCCCACACCCTTCATTTCCTCCTTCGATGGAGAGAGCTCTCTTGCCACCACCACACCAGCCATCTGGAACAGGCTGACCACCTTCGTCTGCCTGAGTGACTCTCCATCCCTTTTTGGGAAAAAGGCAGCTCAGAATCCAGCTCTTCTGTGTGGTCTTCAACCATGTCACCACCAGCTTGTTCCCCACTGGGCCAGGATGGCCTGACCACTGCTGATGTGAGTGGGGGAAGGAATCCAGAGAACGCAGCAGTTCTTAAGACACAGGTATGTTGGGATTTATTTTACCAGCGTTTTATACCTGTTTCAGACCCAAACCATATCAGTTTGGCGTGCTTTGTGTATCTCAAGTCGCTTGAGGGGAACCCAAAGTTCAAGTCTTTAACAGGAGGCAGGCTCAAGTCTGTGCCCAAACTCTCCCTGATTCAGTACCTGCTTTCTATGGGGCTGTTCTGTCCTCTACGGCTCTGTCTGACCCTGCTCCTGGGCTCCACAGTCTCCACGCTCCCAGCTTTTACCAGACTCTCCATCAGCCATGAGATCAGGCCCTTCCTATCGCCAACCCTCCCACTGCTACCCCTGGAATGAGCTAGGTTTGATTTATATGGGTCACAGACCCCACCCTCCAGAGCCTTTGCAGGGATTAGTGATTATAGCCAGCTGAACCTCATTCAGTTCTAATTTCCTGGGGTAGTCCCCTACTTACAGCTGCTTCTTGGAAGACTTTACCTTGCTCCCAATGACAGTTCACTGTTGCAACCCAGTAAGCTGTAACAAGAGTGACCAGATGTCCCGATTTTTGGGTCTTTTTCTTATATAGGCTCCTATTACCCTGCTGTCCTGATATTTCACATCTGCTGTCTGGTCACCCTAGCTGTAACCCATGTGCCCCACACCAGCATTTACAATGACCAGTGCTCCAAGCCTCTCCTCTCCTGTTACCACCTGCTTGCACCCCATTCCTACTGCTATACAGGTCTAGGAATGGTACATGAGAATATTCAACTATGCTCTAACAGACCAGCAAGACTCCCAAGTGCTTGTTGCAATGGCTGCTATATTGGACAGGTAACCATATAACAGGGATAATCCAAGGGAGGCTCATGTGTTAGCTCTCCCTCCGTCTCCCCTGCTTCCATTTACCTGGAAGAACCAGAGGCAGATGCCGATGATGCAGAGGTTTTCCGGCGTCTGCGCGCACGGCTGGGAGAGGCAGACATTCCAAGTTTCTTCTTAGGTGACTTGGATCGGCGCCATGGATCCTTCCATTCATCTGCTCTCTTGGACTGAGAGCTGGTGGTTGTAGTTGTCTCCTTTTCCTTCTTTGGTGGCTCAGGCTGACGGCTGGAAAATACACATGTTTTTAACTACTTGGGATTCTCCCACATGTATAAATAGCTTCCAAGTGGTAATACAATGTAAAACTTGATGGCAGGGGAGACATTCATTTCTCAGGTTCATCTGTTTCACGGGCTGCAGCCCCAGGCTCAGTCCGACAGCAATTACACAGAACGCAGATCATTTAGGACAGGTATGCAGAGCAGCATTAGGCTTTTGTTCCATCCCTCCATATAGCATTACTGTCCGTTTCCAATGTCACTCTTCAATATACGCAAGGTGAGTGGTGGACATGGTGATAAACCATGACTTGACCTAGGTTTTCACACTGCGTCCATCACCATATCTGAGCATCTGACTGTGACCCTCTGCATTTATTCCTGAGACTTTGCTGCCCACTGCAGGGCCTGTTATTTGTATTTTGATAGCCCTGGCTGGTACTGTTAGGGACTGAACTGACATTTTGTTAGATCTAGTACAGATGCATAGTATGAGTCAGTTCTTGCTCCAAAGGGCTGACAATCTAAACCAACAAATCAGAGGACAGAAGAAAGGAGGCATTAGCCTCTTTTTACAGATGGTAAATAGAGGCACAAAGGGTATGGCTATGCTGCAACTAAAATCCCGCGGCTGGCCCATGCCAGCTGACTTGGGCTGGCAGAGCTCAGGCTGTAGGGCTGTTTAATTGCAGTATAGACGCCCAGGTTCAGGCTGGAGCCAAGGCTCTAGGACCTACGAGGTGGGAGGGTCCCAGAGTTCTGGCTGCAGCGCGAGTGGAACTAAACAGTCCCACAGCCTGAGTCAGCAGGCATGGGCCGGCCGTGGGTGTCTAATTGCAGTGTAGACATACCTAAAGTGACTTGCTCCAGGGTCCCATGTGAAGTCTGTTGGCCCATTTCTCTCTCAGGGGGCTTGGGGAGATATCAAGGTGATGCTGGTTGTGTGTCACCTCCGGTGTAAGATCTACCACTTCATAACTGAATTTAGTCTACCAAGAATCTTATTTTAAACTGTCCAGAGACAGCTATATCTCAGAGACCAAGATTACCAAAGATCTCAACTCATGGGTGTTTCACCTTCTACAGCATTTTAACCCCCCACTCAAGAGCTTTTTGAAAGAAACCACCCACCAAATTCTCAAAAGACACAAAGGCACCGACTCCAGGTTCTGTTTCATCAGAGACAGCACCCCCTCCACACTACACACTGAGCATGAGCTTGGACTGAGTACACACAAGAAAGCACACACCTATCGCCTAGACAGATGCACGGCTTTCTCCCTGCTTACACTTCCTGGAGAGGGTTTTTGCCTGGGGAAAAAAAAAAAAAATCACAACAGGAAGCCTGGTTTCCGTATATGCTTGAGTTATTGACTCAGCAGTGAGCGTACAACCAGGCAGATGCCAACGGGGAAATGATACTTCTGTGAGGGCATTTCCATGGTTAGTCTTTCCTCAAGAGCTACCTGCTTACTCAACATATAGCAACACCCGGCAAACTGGTTCAACTCTCTGCTATCATCAACTAGTCCTGGCTCTGGTCCAGTTAATAACCTGCAGGGATATCTGACAGCCAGCATTCAAAACTACGCTAACAGGCTACAAAAACTCTGGACTATGGACGTTCCTGTTTCTCAGGTATCAGAGGGGTAGCCATGTTAGTCTGGATCTGTAAAAGCAGCAAAGAGTCCTGTGGCACCTTATAGACTAACAGATGTTTAGGAGCATGAGCTTTTGTGGGTGAATACATCCGACATGCATCCGACGAAGCGGGTATTCACCCACGAAAGCTCACGCTCCTAAACGTCTGTTAGTCTATAAGGTGCCACAGGATTCTTTCCTGTTTCTCAGGTGTACTTCAGCCCATCCTTGTTCAACAGCTACATCTCAGCTATACCCGGCCTTTCTTTAAATGAAAGTCATTCCTGTTATTGAGGCTGGTAGCCCACGTGACCTATCCTGCTGTGTTTTCAAGGGGATTTACACACATGCAAGACGCCATGTAGTCCATGGTTTTGTTGGCATGTAGGCAGTGAAGAGAAATAAAAGAAGCCAGCTCTTAGCTGCTTAAGAGGGTTTCTGACTCATTTCAGTCTGCTGCTGGCATGTGATGTGAAGAAAGACGGTCACAGCAGGGAAAGACTCTAGGTGCACGGTGACTGGTGAATGGAGAGGAAGCAATCAGAGACAGGGTAGTTTGCATGGGGATTTAGGTATTTGATCTAAACTTCAGAGCGTTTTGCAGCTTTGTGTCTCATAGGGCACAGAGATACCACACGGAACGGGAACTACATGTCAGCATGAACCTTGACCATGCACTTTGATAGTAACGCCTCTCTCCAGGATACCACCGCATAAGGTGCTCTGTGCCTATGAACTAGTTCTGTATCCTATACATGTGGACATTAATGTGTTCACTACTGAAACATCCAGCATGACAATGCTTCTGTTCCACTAGCAAAAGACTTTCATGATTAGCGGATTTGTTCTGCTCCAATGGAAATCTGTGTGCTACCTATTAATGCTCTGTCTTGCTGCTTTGCTGCTGGGGATAGGGTGAAAGACAATGGAGGATAGCTCATACTGCTCGTTAAGCCATAATTCAGTTAACCAATTTATCAACCTGTGGATTCCTTCAGATTAGCCCTATTCAAAATGAAAAGTGCCTGGCAAATGAAGTACATTCTGCTTTCATTTACAGTGCATGGATCTTAACGTAGTACATGAGCTCCTTTACAGCATCTTTCAGTTTGTAGTACTGAATAAAATAGGATTTATTCATCAATACAAATGTTTAAGAAAATCTATTCTCCCCCTACCAAAGTGAAGCTCCTGCTGAGGCAGAACTCAGAGGTTGTTTAGAAGCACACAGCCAAGTGCCAGTATAACAACTCAGTTTAAGAAGTCTGTTCCAACTGATGCTGCATGAGGTTATTAAGGAACCAGAACAGAATTAACCAAATTGGAATTTGGCCAGCACATAAAAGGAAAAACCCTCCTTTTGCAAAAAAGCATCCTGAAATCTCAAGTAGCAAGCGCCTCCATTTTCTACCTGATCCGAAATATAAAACCTCTAAGTAAAGAAGCACCCTGGGAAGCCTCAAAGTACAGATTAAAAGGCCCCTTCATTCTTTTTCAGTAAGGAATTGACTTCAGGTAGATCGTTATCAGGCACTCCAACCAATGTAAGAGTGCTTATACAAGGTGGCTGCTCAGATTTAACTAAATCAGTTTCTAAACTGAGTTAAATTAGGACAGCTGTCCAGGGAAGACAAGGCCTGAGAAACAGGTGAACCTAAGTCAGACAAGGTGGGGGAAATAACATCTTTTTTTGGTGGTGAGGGACAAGCTTTTGAGCTTACATAGAGCTCGTCTTCGAGTCTTGGCCCTGGTCTATACTCAGACTTAGGTGGGTCTAACTACATCACTCAGGGCTAGCCTACACTCACAGTGCTGCACGGGCCCAGCTGCACCGCTGTAGCACGTAGTAAAGTGCTATCTACACCAACAAGAGAAGTTCTCTTGTTGATGTAGGGACTCCACCTCCCTGAGAGGTGGCAGCTGTGTTGATGGGAGAAGCCCTCCCATGGACATAGCGCTTTCTACACCAGGGGTTAGGTTGCCA
Source organism: Gopherus evgoodei (assembly GCF_007399415.2). Lineage (NCBI taxonomy): Eukaryota > Metazoa > Chordata > Testudines > Testudinidae > Gopherus > Gopherus evgoodei. The sequence goes on along the minus strand of NC_044333.1, from coordinate 39,422,082 downwards.
TAACTACATTGCTCAGAGTGTGGATTTTCCATGCCCCTGAGCAATGTAGTTATACTGACACAAATTGGTAGCGTAAACCAAGCCTCGGGGGTGATATGGTGTTTGTGTCTTTTATCATTTTTCAGACTGAGTTCAATCGAGTGCATAGCGACTGCCTGATTTCACCCACCTAGGTGCTATTGGGGCATTTAGTGCACCAGATGAGGTACACCACAAGTTGTGATAGGTATATGTAGGACTCACAGATCTTGAAAGGTGTTGTGATGTGTGTGGGTGGGGTGGGGGGGTCATTGTAGCAGTGGAGATATGCCTGCAGGTTTTGCAGCTGTTGTTCTGGCAGTGTCTGGTGGCACTTTGAGCTGGTGTGTCCTGGTCTGTGGGGAACTTGCTTGTGATGATGAGCTTGGAGAAGTTGGGGGCTTGTTTGAAGGCCAGAAGAGGGGGCTAAGGGAAGATTTCTTTCAGGATAGGGTCTTCATCGAGTATGGTTTGAAGTAGTTTGATGATACCCAGTATGGGTTCCAGCGTGTGCGCGCACAGGGGGTAGGTGACAACTATGGGTGTGCGGTTGGAGAAGGTTTTATTTCTGCATTGAAGCACATTCGCTTGGGATATTTGGGTGGCCTGTTGAATGATGCGATCAACTTCTTTGGTGGAGTGTCCCTGTTTGGTGAAGGTGGTTTTAAGTGTGTTAAGGTGTATCTTGGACTTTCTCCTTGGAGTGCCTGGCTGTAGATAACTGATTTCTTGGTGTGTTTAGGGTAGTTACTGGATCTATGAAAGCAGATGTGGTGATCGTGGGTTTCTTGTATGTAGTTGTCTGTAGAGTTCCATTGTTGAAGTGGATCGTGGTGTCCAGGAAGTTGATGCTGGTGTGGCAGTGTTCCAGAGAGTTGAATGGAGGGGCGGTGGTCGTTGAATTTGTGGTGGAAACCTATGCAGGAGTTTTGGTTGTTGGTCCAGAGGATGAAAATATCATTGATGTCTCTCAGGTATATCATTGGTTTTGTGGAGCATTTGTGAACCTAAGTAGCAGTCAGAGTCACCTGTTTGGAGTTCACTGCCCAGCTGCATTCAGAGAGCTAAATAACAATAGGGAACAACCCTGCACTGCCTGGGGGATGGACTAGAACAAGATGTCTAATAGGTCTTTTCCAGCTCTAATTTCTATTAATACCTAAAGTGAGTAGATGTCAGCTGTAGAAACCGGAAGACACATTAATTTGGAATTTCAAATTGTGGTGATCAAGAAAAGGAATCAGGTTGAGCTTGGCTTTGCCAGGGAAAGAATAGGGAATAAAGCTAACTATGCTGGAAATGCAGTCATACTGTAGATCATCACTGCACACAGCTTAATCTGCAGCTATCGAGCAATCCACTGCTAGGACTTTTGTCATTTCATTCCATGAGGAAATTAAAAGAGGATGTCTGACCTCATGCCCCAAGTTCTCCTCCCAGTGTATTTATGCAAATTACTATAAGCATTTCTAATCTATGGCCAGGAAAATAACCTTAGAGAAAGTGTTTCCTTCCCCTCCCTCACACATGACATCGGTCTACAACAGGTAATGTAATCTTATCACACAACACCAAGTGATGTCAGTGCAGCTTCAGGGCTATTGTTCTGAAGTGTACCTATATTTTCATTTTTGAAAGAGGAAACTCCATCTTTATTATTTGAAAAGAATTATTTTCTAGCAGGAAGATAAACTTTTGAAGTGGCATTGACATCAGCACACATTCTCCAGCAATGTACAATGGAATTTTACAACAGGAAATAAAAACCAAGGACTGTTTGGAAGTATTTGTCTGAACAGCCATTAAGGTTTAGTAACTTAAAAAATATATAGAATTAAGCTCTGTATATATGTGTATTACCAGATTTTCAAGTCTCTTAGTATGCTATGGGAGATTAATGACTTCAAATTTGGTGATTTGCATGTGCAATTACCCAGTTCGGGCACGGGTGTGAAAGTCTGGTCCTTGCAGTGCTATCAATTATAAATGTTAACGTGCCACTGAAAGGGATGGGGACAGCTTGCATCTCTTGGAGCAATTCAGGCCAAGACAGAACTACATTCATTGTGTTTGGAAGCTTTTCTTCAAAACTACAAAGGACAAACTTTAAAATTCAATAAAGCAGATGCTTTCATTCTGTAGAATCTGAATCTCTGATCGAGACTGGCATAAATATATCTAGGAAACAGGACCTGTCTTGCAGGCTGGGTATTTGATATGTTAGAGCTACAGATTCCTCTGTTGCGGGGGTACACGTGAAAGTGTCTAGTCACTCTGCCTCATTCTTTACAGTAATTTTATCAGAGCGGCACACATTCCTTCTAGTAATTCCAGCTTTGAACAGCTACTAAGAGAACAATGTACTCCCTTAGGTCCACATTCAAGTCACACAAGCTACTTGCTGATCCCAGCTTATGTTCACAAAATCTTTCATTTTTATTGGAATATAAAATGCAGGTGGACAAGCCTGCATAAGTAGGAAGGCTTTACAGGGATGCTAAACTTTAACAAAAGCTACAGTCAATAGAAGCGTTTTCACTGAAGCCTTTAAAAAGTTTCATTAATTCTAAAAAAATATTTCTCTGCAGCAACATTGCAGCAGTGTGCTAGTGCACGAACTTGACCATAAGGCAGATTTAATAAAACTGGCACGGAAAACCGGCTAGTCCGTGTCTAGAATAAAATATAAAGTGTCAGAGAAAACAAACAGGAACAAGGACACATTTTATAAACAATCATTCATATTTTACATTTGTCAAAAATGTGAGATTTTAAAAATGGAGTGGTTAGAAGTTTTTAATCTAACAGTGCTTTAACACGGCAGCTACGATTACTCACAAAACAAAAAGGAATGTCAGATGCAAACAGCAGCCAGTCACACAATTTTGTATATTAGAATAAAATCCTATTACTGACTACAATAAAATATTGTACTGCATTTCTGAGATAATACCAGCTGTTATAATACACAGTATCTACTCAGAAAGGACACAAAAGCAACTCAAATCAAACAGCAATACAGTTGGTTAACCAAGACCTATTAGGAAAGATGACACTGATTGAGGAGCACTGAAAATTATGAATCCTTCTTGTTGAATGTCAGCTCTGACAGGTTGCAACGGTGTATGTCTCACAATCCTGAATCACGCTCACTTTGCATTGCCTTATTTTGAACCACTCCCTTCCGGGATCAGCCCTATTCTAACACTTTCCAGTTTGCAAACTGTGGCTGACCAGATGCAACTGCACTGGTTGGTTCTAAACTCAGAAAATTACACTATTCTCTGTTGCACCCACCACAGCGAGTAACCTTGTAATAACAATACAAGTTATTTTCATCTTGAATCACAAACTAGCTCAAGGTTCCCATAAATGTACAAATATATTTGTATTTTTTGGGGGTGATAACTGATACTGAAAAAACACTCAGGGATTTTTTTTGGAGGGGATGGTGTGGGAAGCTGGGTGAAGGATTTAATTTTTGGCCCTGCAGTACTGAGAAAATTGATATGAAAAGCAAAAGGACACCAGGAGAAATCTATGGCTAGCAGCATTAAGAAGAATAAGGAGTTTTTAAAGATACTAGGAAATAAAAGAATCCTGACAATGGTATTGGGTCATTACTAGATGGAAATGGCAGAATTATCATAATGCAGAGAAGGCAAAAGTGTTCAATAAATATTTCTGTTCTGTATTTGGAAAAAACAGATGATATAGTCATGCCATATATGACGACACTCTTTCCAGTCCACTAGTATCTCAGTAGGATATTAAAACAGCAACTACAAAAAAGTCAGACATTTTAAAATCAGCAGGTCCAGATAACTTGCCTCCAAGAGTTTTAAAAGAGCTGGCTGGGGAGCTTACTGGACTGTTGATGTTGATTTTCAGTAAGTCTGGAACTGTGAGAAGTTCCAGAAGACTGGAAGAAAGCTAATAATTTAAAAAAGAGTGAACGAGATAAGCCTGTATAATTATAAGCCTGTCAGCCTGATGTTGATCCTGGGAAAGATAACGGAGCAGCTATACATGACTTGATTAATAAAGGATTAAAGAAGGGTAATATAATTAATGCCAGTCAACATGGGTTGTGGAAAATGAATTTTGGCAAACCAGCTTGATTTTTTTTATGAGACTAAAAGTTGGGTTGATTAAAGGTAACAGTGCTGATACTTCTGTAAGACATCTGACTTGATAGTGGATGACATTTTAATTAAAAAAATAGGAAGACCAAATGAACATGCACACATTACATGGATTAAAAGTTGGCTAACTGACTGGTCTCAAAATGTAATTGTAAATGGGGAATCATCATTGGACAGGTATTTCTACTGGGGTCCCGCAGGGATTGGTTCTTGGCCATACTCTGTTTAACATTTATATTAATGAGCTGAAAGACAACAAAATCATCACTGCTCAAGTTTGCAGATGACACAAAAATTGGAGGACCGGTAAACAATGAAGAGGAGAAGTCACTGGTCCAGCATGATCTGGATGGCTTGGTAAGATTGGCTCAGTCAAACAGTATATGTTTTAATACAGTTAAATGTAAATGTCGACATCTGGGAACAAAGAATGTAGGCCATGCTTACAGGGTGAGGGACTCTATCGTGGGAAGCGGGGACTCTAACTAACAAAGATTTGAGAGTTGTGTTGGACAATCAGCTGAACACGAGTCCCAGAGTGACATGCTGTGGCCAAAAGAGCTATGGCAATCTTTGGATGCATAAAAAGGAGAATCTCGAGAAGGAGCAGAGTTTATTTTCCCTCTATATTTGTCACTGGTGCATCCGCTGCTGGAATCCTGTGTCCAGTTCTGGTGCACACAATTCAAGCAGGATGTTGATAAATTGGAGAGCGGTCAGAGAAGAGCCATGAGAATGATTAAAGCATTAGAAAACCTGCCTTATAGTGATTAAGCTCCTTAAGTCTATCTATCAGAGGGGTAGCCGTGTTAGTCTGGATCTGTAAAAGCAGCAAAGAGTCCTGTGGCACCTTATAGACTAACAGACGTTTTGCATGCATTCGACGAAGTGAGTATTCACCCACGAAAGCTCATGCTCCAAAACGTCTGTTAGTCTATAAGGTGCCACAGGACTCTTTGCTGCTTTTAAGTCTATCTATTAAGCTTAACAAAGAGAAGGTTAAGGGGTGACTTGATTACAATCTACAAGTACCTACGTGGGGAACAAATATTTAACAACAGGTTCTTGAATCTAGCAGAGGAAGGTCTAACATGATCCAATGGCTGAAAGTTGAAGCGAGACAAATTCAGACTGGAAATAAGGTATAAATATTTTAATGGTGAGAATTATTAACCACTGGAACAATTTACCAATGGTCATGGCAGATTCTCCATCAGTGGCAACTTTTAAATCAATTTTAGAAAAACATCTAATTGCTCTGCTCTAGGAATTATTTTGGGGGCAGTTCTCTGACCTGTGCTGTACAGGAGATCAGACTGGATGCCCCTTCTGGTGCCTTGGACTCTAAGAGGATATCATTCAATATTCGCTTTTACTATCCATTTTAGAAAAAACCCCCGGTGAAGACTGATGTAACAATTCTCAGCAGCATCTCCATTCCCAGCTACTACCTTTACTGCCAGGGGGCCACTGCACCAGACTCCAATATACCTGAAGTGTCATATTTGTTTTCATATTTCTGGCGGTTTGACCTTCAAATCCTCTTCCATCCCTCTCAATTTCCATCTTACATTCTGCTGGTCATAGTTTCTGTTCTATCGACTTCCTTTGGGGAAACTCCTGTGTTAACGCACTGAATGTCGTTTACTAGTAATTATAGTTGTCCATGGTACACCTGTGGCAAAGATCCTTACTATTTCAATAGTTGCATCATGCTTTCTGGCATGGTCTCTGTGGAACTGGGCTTTCTAAGCTCTTTAGTCACTAATGAGCCAAGGAGAATTAATTCACGTTCCAGCTGGAAATGGGAATCTGCTTATTATGCAATGTCCGGCTTCAGAGCTGCAGTGCCTGCCAGACAGCTACCTGATGATTGCCTGCATGAGGAATTTCATACGAACCTAGAACGCCAATAGTCTTCCACATCAAAAAGCCATGTGACAGAGGGAGGCATTGAATATCAGCAGCCAAGAACTACGAAAGAGGCTGGAATTGCCAACGGGTTGTGATTTAACACATTAGGGAATGCACAAGAGTCTATAAATAAACTAAGAGGACAGAATTACTTCCCCTATGAGGGAGAGGCATTTAGGTTAAAGATGAAGCAACTGCTAAGATGTTACATATTACACTTTGTAAATGGTTGATTCATAGAATGGTAAAATTAGAAATCAGTTCTATAAATAGCACTGAGTTATTTGTATGTAATGGAGGTAGGGAGTTGGTGAATTCTTATTGGGGCAGTATCACTAGGCATGAGGTAGAGTTTAAAGGGCTGGCAAAAATGTGCCAGTTGAGCAAATTTATATAAATATGCTCATGTTTCAGATTAGAACCACACTTTAAAATGTGTGTTGCAAACAGCAGTACACTGTAGCAATGTCCACATCGGCTGTTACTGCACGGCAAGCTAGTGTGCTGTAGTCACACACTGGCCTGCCAAGCAGTAATCCCTTGTGTAAACAATCCCTAGGATTTAAACGGCAGCTTCCTTTATTTGATTTGGTTTCCTGCCCTTCTCTTTCTACCTCCAATAAACCAAACCCTTGTAAATGGAACAGAGCTAGCGGCTCAAGAGTAGAGTCTACACAGCAGAAACTGGAGATCTGACTGCTTACATAAGAGTACTTCTAACATGCAGGAGTCTTCAATTGGAGCATTATCTCCATTGGAAACAAGATAAAGAGACAGAGGGTAGCTGTGTTAGTCTGGATCTGTAAAAGCAGCAAAGAATCCTGTGGCACCTTATAGACTAACAGACGTTTTGGAGCATGAGCTTTCGTGGGTGAATACCCACTTCCTCAGATGCATGTAATGGAAATATCCAGGGGCAGGTATATATATGTGTGCTAGCAAGCAAGCTAGAGATAACGAGGTCAGTTCAATCAGGGAGGATGAGGCCCTGTTCTAGCAGTTGAGGTGTGAAAACCAAGAGAGGAGAAACTGGTTCTGTAATTGGCAAGCCATTCACAGTCTTTGTTCAATCCTGAGCTGATGGTGTCAAATTTGCAGATGAACTGAAGCTCAGCAGTTTCTCTTTGAAGTCTGGTCCTGAAGTTTTTTTGCTGCAGGATGGCCACCTTAAGGTCTGCTATAGTGTGGCCAGGGAGGTTAAAGTGCTCTCCTACAGGTTTTTGTATATTGCCATTCCTAATGTCTGATTTGTGTCCATTTATCCTTTTCCGTAGAGACTGTCCAGTTTGGCCGATGTACATAGCAGAGGGGCATTGCTGGCATATGATGGCTTCAGGACCAGACTTCAAACTTCAGGACCAGACTTCAAAGAGAAACTGCTGAGCTTCAGTTCATCTGCAAATTTGACACCATCAGCTCAGGATTGAACAAAGACTGTGAATGGCTTGCCAATTACAGAACCAGTTTCTCCTCTCTTGGTTTTCACACCTCAACTGCTAGAACAGGGCCTCATCCTCCCTGATTGAACTGACCTCGTTATCTCTAGCTTGCTTGCTAGCACACATATATATACCTGCCCCTGGATATTTCCATTACATGCATCTGAGGAAGTGGGTATTCACCCACGAAAGCTCATGCTCCAAAACGTCTGTTAGTCTATAAGGTGCCACAGGATTCTTTGCTGCTTTTAAAGATAAAGAGATTCTCAGACACTAGCTTACTGTTAAACATTCCTATTGCTTCACTCCAAATATGTTACCTTATAAAACAGTTATCACCCTTCATTGGAAGGTTTACGTCAGATTTTAAAGCATTAAATTTTACATCTACACTATGTGCAACAATGTAAACAGCACAATAACCACGTCATTTCTAGCATTTGGGGAGGTGATTTGTTTTTGGTTTTAAACCAACCTACAAACGAAGCCAACACAAGTTCCTGTTTGGTTTTCTCCATAACTTCTAGTCGAACCTTTGCCTGACCTTTATCTATGTATTTCTTGTAATTACTGGCTGAGACAGGAGTGGGTCTGAACGAGTAGATTTGTTAATCAACAGTTCCTAGAAATAGCAGATATTGAGCCAAAAGTAATCAGATTATTGGAACCCTTTGGATCAGTGTGCTTTGTACCAGATGAAAACAAGGCCAGGAACACCCTCAGCTTCCCTTGCTGTATTTCTTTATTTATCAGATGCAGACCTATATTCTGGTTTAGGGAGTCAATACGTAGTTCACAGATCACTGTGAACCAGGAGAGGTTGTTCGCTGGGAAAAATCAAATCCATAAAGTGTGTAAAGATCGAGTACCACAAGACCATGAGCCTAACCTTCCTGCTATGGTGATAGTGTCCACTATTCAGACCCACGAACAGTTTTGAGGAGACGGTTAACTGAATTGAAGGTTGGTGAAGGGTGCCAGAGTTATCCCTAGCAAGTCCTAGGTGAAAGTTTCTCCATGCTGTCCTACCCCTGATTTGGGGGCAAAACTACCTCTAGCGCCACAGAAGGTAGTTTAGTCTCCATGGCACCATTCAGCCTGTAGTCTCACATCTGTGCCCGTGGACATGGTCATTAGATCAGTCGTGACAAACAAGACCAACACTGGCATTTCAGAAGAGAGGTAAACAACTTGCATCACGAGTCAAACAATTATAGATGACAAGATCTTTGCCATCACTGACCTAGCGCGAATATGAACCAGCAGCCTAAGAGGAACGAGTGGCAACTGAGGTAATTAAACTGCATATTTATATTCACTACTTCTAACATCTGTGTTTTAGCTGCAGTTTTTTACATTAATATAATCATATTGATAAGACACTTGAACACTTAGTATTTATTCGGGATAGTAGAAAGATTCTTAATAAAATGTTTTCCTGTTGGAAAATGGGATTTCATTTAAAAATACATCCAAATTTTCTATCAGGAAAACCTAAAAGTGTTTCATTTTGGGTTGGGTCGACATTAATCTCTGCACCTAGCTGAATCACAGCAGTACTATGTGGGAGTTCTAGTTCTGGGTCACTCATGGTCTCTATTCACACCTAGAGGCCCAGCTCTTCAGATGGACTAACTCTCCCATGATGCACTGCAGTCTCTATGACTGAGGCACTATTGTGGCTCAGCCACATGGAGAGACTGCAGTGCATTGCAGGAGGTGCAGTTCTGGGTCCCTCAGGCATCCATTTCCCCCATGAGTCTTGCTCCTGGACTACATCTCCCACCTATTTCCCAAATATTTCAACATTTTTGAATTGAAGTTTTATTGAACTTTTAATTTTGCAAACAGTTTTGATATTTTATTTTTTCCCTGACATAGGATGAAAACAGGTGTTGCAATATCAGAATTTCCAAGGGATGAAAATTCCATTCCCCCCCGATCAGCTCTAATATTTACATAGTGCTTTACAGTTAATCCAAACCCACTTGTGAGTTATTGTAAGCAGTAACCTGGTGGACAGATTGGGAAACAGGAACATAGGAATTCCCATGCAGGATCTAGTACTCTGTTTCTGACTGTGGCTAGCACTAGAGGTTTCAGAGGAAGGTGCAAGAAACCCTGCAACTGGCAGATCTGAGTAACCAGCCCCTCCCCACAGGGAAATTTCAAATTCCTAATTTGTAACGGAGATTGGCTTAATCCCTGAAAACTGAGGCTTTACGTCTTCCAATCCACTTTTTGTTTTTAGTATTAACTAGAACACTGGATATTTTTGTTATTTTTAAATATGCCCAATCCATCCTAGATTCTTGCCAAGAGTCATTTGCCAAGGCCACAGAAGGAGCCAATGTCAATGCTTCCATGTCCTGTGTTCAACCAGCTAGACTTCTGAGAAGCACATTAAACTCAGTTACCGTGGCTCTGGACTCCACAGCTCTACGCAATCTAGACTCCTCCCAGGTACATCCCAAAGACACCGTGAACACTTCCACCCAGAAGTTCTCTTCTCTATGTACAGCCTGCAGTGGTGAATGCCCTTGAAGCTCTAATCAGATGTTGCTTTAGCTCCATTTACTGGCTGGCAAAGCATATTCCCTATGGTCAGTGTGCATCCCTTGGAACTACTGCTTTTCCTACTTTGGAGCTCTATTGTCTGCTGCCCTAAGAGCATACATCCCCTCTCCCTGCTTGGCGCATCTCTGGTTAATCCACAGTACCAAACAAAACCAAGCATCAATAAAGGAGCACATACCTTGGCGGCTGTGGTGACCTAGGTTTTGGTTTTTCTTTTTCCTTTTCACGTTCCCTCTCTCTGTCCCGGTCTCGATCTCTCTCCCGGTCTCTGTGCTGTCTGTCTTTTTCATCTCTCTTCACTCGCTCCCTCTCTCTCTCCCACTCTTCTTTCCTTCGCTGGCGTTCCTTGTCACGCTCCCGTTCCCTCTCGCGTTCTCTCTCTCTCTGTCGTCGCTCCCGCTCCCGTTCTCTCTCTCGTTCCCGCTCCCGTTCCCGCTGTCGGTTCTCTCTTTCCCTTTCCCGTTCTCTCTCTCTTTCCTTGTATAAATAAAACAAAACAAGACAAGACGCGTTTACATCACTTCTATGGTTACACCTCCCCACTAATGAAAGTGTGAGGTTTTAAAGTTTCAGATTGGAAACAATTATACTAGCTCGCCAAAAATCAGCAGGGCATCAGGGGAACAAATGGAGTTTGTGTTTGCCATAATGTTTCAAAATTACTTAGGAGCTGTATAAAGACATAAAACACAGCATCAAGTTCATTTAACTTCACTAAAGGCAACAGAGCCATCAATGATGAACATGGACAATTATCTAGGCGGCTTCCCTTGAGAAGAAAGTTATACGTATGTGGCTGTTCACCTATCTTAGGGAGAAGGTCACACTGCCACACACTGCTACTTTGACCCATTAGCAATTCCTGAATTTTGCAAATGAGCATAATACAAAAAAAATCAGATGACAGTACCAAAAATGCACTAAGGACTAGCCACTTTTCTAATCTGAACGTCACAGAACTCTTAAAGTGTTATTTAAGTTTACAGGAAAAAAACAGCTACTGCTATTCTTCTGTATAACAAATACAGCTGAAAATCTTAGCATCGGGCAAAATTAGTTCTCATTACCAATGTGTCCCAAGGCACTACAGTCTGTGACCTGGCAACAGGTGCCAATATAGCCTTGGGAATACGGAATGGAAATACGAATGTTTTCAATGAAAACACTCTGACCTTTCATTCTATAAGCAAGTGGGCTGCAACAACGTAATAAGGAGATTCCCCCTGGATTCTAGTGGCAGACCAGTCAAAGCTGCTGCCTCCCTCATCTCAATGCAAAGTGACCACTGTACGCAAAGCCCAATTATCGTAATGGGTATTACATTTCTTAAATACCCATTTATCCTGGTGAGAGTCTACTTGTGTACATAACACACATGCCCAAATCCATCCATCTCTTTCTGTCCCAGCGGACAATGCTCATGCAGACTGGTCTTCATTCAAATCACTCCTTTAGACTCACTTCTTTGCAAGGCCCCCAAGCACTACCTCCATCTGTTATATGCCTTCTCCACCCCCAGAGGTAAGTGACAAACTAACTCCTTCAGCTAGGTTGTGCCACTAAGTTCTTCTGCCTTATCTAAAAGACAGAGCGTGAACTCAGCAGAACAGGGCCAGTATATTTGTCTTGTTCAGTGCTCTGCACATTACCAGAACTTAAATAAATAAATAATGATTGAATCGTTTTAGAGATTAGGGAAAAGTGTTGTCTACACAGTCTGCCAAAAGAGAGAAAAAAAAATCTAATGCCAATATATGTCTTATATGGTAATTGAAAACAAATGTATGTGAAGGACCTGGAGGAAGAGAGTGTGCAAAGTTTAGGAAAGGGTGCATGTTACCTTACTTACTCTGTAGTTACGATATGGGTCTGGATCTGTGTATTGCACCCTAAAGTTCTCATATTGTCCACCACGCCAGAACCGTTCTATTTCATAATCATAATAGGGATCTGTATAGGAATCAAGCCTATATTGAGAAAGGGGAGACGATTAAACAAGTAAATATCATTTGCATGTTAGGAAAACTGTTGCATTTATAAATGAAAATGCTAAGCATATTGACAGGGAAAAATATTCAGAGATTAATTACTGTATAAAATGGTTCACATACGTATCTGGGGAGAGGTTCAGAAAGCCTCTAAATATTACAATAATACAAAACTTAGAAAAGCACGTTCTCATAATTCTGCTCTCAGTTCAACAGAGGTGAATCTAGAGTAACTTCATTTGATTTCTACAGAGGCTACTTCATATATATTTATGTTGGTGTAACAGAGCACAATTCCCCCCCATCCATTTAAAGTTCAGCATATTTTCTCCCCAGTGCACAAGTGCAGCTCCCATCAAGGGAGGTTACCCATGGACCTGGAAAGTAGGACAGACCCTGGAGTCTCCTGCTGTTGTGTTCGCAGAGGTGATGTGTATATGACACTTGTGAATGTACCAGGAACAAGCATGTTGGGAGAGCTTTCTAGTGAGAGAAAAATATGTCACATGCAGACACTTTCCTTATGGGGCAAAGAGTCTAAAAGCCACCAGTCCTCTAGTATGCAAAGCTTCCTCTGTTAGAACAGCTTTACTAATACTATTTGGTATCTTTATGGCATGTACCCAATAACAACTAATCCTTGCAAATTAGATGGCAGATAGTAAGTATTATACTCATGTTACAGATGAGAAAATGGGTACCGAGTTTACTCCAGGGGGAATTCTGCGCCACCGTGTACGCACAGAATTCATGTTCCCCCGCAAATTCTTTTTTCTTTTTAGAAAACACATTCTGACGGGGAGGTGCTGCAATGACACCTTTCACATACCAGGGGCTGCTGTTGCACCAGAAGAGGGCAGCTTACTCAGGGCCAGAGCAGCCAGCCATGAAGCAAGAGGAAGAGAGGCTGCTTTCCTCACGGTACCCTGTCTGCAAGACCAGATGAGGTGGCAAAGGATATGGTGGGGAGAGAGGGAAGACGGACAGCACAGGGCACACAGGGCTGCTGGAGGTCATACAGACTGGAGTTCAGAAGATAGTAGTGGAGATGGATTGGGGCAGGGGCACAGGAGTTAATGGGGTGACAGGGATTGAACAGGAGTGGGGGTGCATGGTCACATAGTAAAAGGGGGGGAGAGGAGTGGCTGAGTGGGAGTGCATGGGAATGGGGCAGATGTGCCTGACTGAATGGGAGAGGCAAGGGGTCAGCATGGGGGAGGCTCCACAACTCCCCCTCCTCCCCCTGTAGAAAAATACCCCATTCCATACTTCTCCCAGTCACACCCAACAACCCTCCAGGTTCGCTCCCAGACTCCGGCCCAGCAATTACTTCCCTCTCCCTCAACTTCTCTGTTACCCTGACTCCCCCAGCCTTTGCACTGCTTCTAGGGGGTGCAGGAAATGCAGTTCTGTATTGTATTTTAAATGAATTACTACTAAAAAGTTCTGTTATAACATGCCTAGTAAGGAATCTATTTGTCAAAAAATATTTCTTGAATCATTTTGCTGTTTCAGACATACATGCTGGCAGATATTTCACAATAAATTACAAAAATAATTGAAATGGAAGTGATTATATTGTGTTATTTTGGCAAATAAGAGATGCAGAATTTTAAAATATTATGCACCGAATTTTAAATTTTTTAGTGCTGAAATCTCCCCCAGCGTAAAGGTTCAAGTAATTTCCAAGGCCACAGGAGGAAGCGGCAAAGCTAAGATCAGAAATCAACAGCTCTGTCTTCCAATCCCATACTCAGTTTAGTAGCCCGTACTGAAAGATAGGAAGGGTAACACTACCATCACCACCGACACCCCTCCATAGAATATAAGTGGCCAAAAAGCTAGGGCAGAGTGAGATCTGAGTGCTATCCTGGAGCCAAGTTATTATATGTATTTATTTCTACGTATCTTAAGATTTCCACATTTCTGCTTGAAGATGCTGATGACATTATATGTATATGGAGATACATCTACCTCATAGAACTGGAAGGGACCCTGAAAGGTCATTGAGTCCAGCCCCCTGCCTTCACTAGCAGGACCAAGTACTGATTTTGCCCCAGATCCCTAAGTGCCCCCCTCAAGCATTGAACTCACAACCCTGGGTTTAGCAGACCAATTCTCAAACCACTGAGCTATCCCTCCCCCCACCAAACTTATAATACAGCTCCAAATTACAGGTACCAAGTACTGAATTCAGTTCTAGATTCTTGCACCGCTAGCAGAGAACAGAGTCAGTGACTCATGGTTTTCAGATACAAAAACAGAAAGGTATTTTAAACTATATCAAAGGAGAAATTGACTTTTCAACCCAGCCCCACCCCAATGTTCTCCACTCCCTTCCCTGTAAGGTATTTATGTAAATTTTATTTATAGAAACATACACCACTGTTTTGCCTTCTAGGTGTATTTATAAAATTAAGGACATAACTTCAAATTTTATAATCTGCTACCAACAACTGGTAGCATCCAAAAATAAAAATATAAACAAACAATTGATCAGCTGCAGCCAACTTTGTGACAAATTGTCTGTAGCCTAATAAATTTGAAAAAGTGAAACAGAAAAAAATTAAGGGAACATTTTCATTTTCTTACAGAAAATGTTGGGACAGTACTGAAATCCGAAAAAAAACTACTTACCCATAGTTAACATTTTCTTTGACGTCCACCTCCCTATAATTTTTTAAAAGAGAGAAAAAAAAATTCATGAACTATTTAGCCATCTTTGTATGTCACAAAACAATCAAGCTATCAATGCTATGATCTAAATATTCAATAGTTAGGACGTGCTGCGATATGTTACTTGGCTCTTGCAATGATTAAGGGCTTACAAATTGCTGACATTTTCCAGCTTAAATTTAGTGGCTCAACATACAAAGCTTGCTAAGAAGAAAAAGTTATTTCCTATATCAATCTGGTTTCACAGAAGCATTCCTCTGGAATTTCCTGAATGAATTGGATGATCACTTTTTCAGGACTCAATTCACACTAGATTTATAAATTCCGTTCAACTTTGCTGCACACAAGTAAAAGGTTAAACTGACTATGTTTAAGGAGAGTACAAGTGCCTAGCAAAATGGGGCACTTGATGGAATCTCTGCCGAGTACTACTGCAATACTGTAAAACAATAACCTGAATACTTGCAGATTTAAGAAGACAGGTTTTACACATGTTAAAACCCAGTTATCAATCCAGGCTTTGTCTACTTAGATATTTAAGAATCTGTAATACCTGCATTTTAGTAACCTGTTAGTAATATTAGGGACATGTACTGGTTATGTGGGAAAGTTTTTCAGAATCAAATAGGGGGGTATGGATCAGTGTTCATGTTGTGCTCCCCGTCAGTACCCGTCCCGTGCAAGGGAAGCTAACAATCCAACCAGCGGACCAAATGTGGTTTTGAATCCTGGTCACATGCCACTTGAGGAACGTTGCAGATATGCTAAGGTGAGAATCAAATAAAACCAGGTTACAGAATGACTGATGTTAGCTTTTACTGTATATAGGGAGTTACTGTTCTGCAACTACCTACAGAATTGGGTGCACGGTCCCTCTCATAGTAAAAATGTGGAAAAGGAATTATGTTTAATTCCAGGGCAAATCTGCACCTACCAACCACTTTTAATTGCCCCTCTAATGTTTTCATTTCCTCCACAGTCAAACTAGCTGGGACCAAGTCTTGGCAAGTGCATGCTTATACAGTGAGCAGGAGTGAGTGAGAGTGAGAGAGTGTGTGTACACACTCACACACACACACCAGGGCTTACCCTTTAGTTCCTGAAGAACTTATGCATTTTTTAAAATGATTTTCTAGCCCATATGACTTCAAAAAAAACAGAAAACCAACTCCTAAAGGTGACTGGTGTCATATTGCCTGCTGGAGTCTACAGCCAGCCAGCCACTCTAGAGAGCCGTGAACTGCATCCAGTCCCCAAAGCAGGGTGCTGACTGATGCTTCCATCACTCCCACTTAGTTTTACCTCACAAAAATCCTGCAGGTATGATGTTTTAGACATTTTTCATTGCCCAGAATCTTCCCACTCTGCAATCCTGACTACACGTAGGTTAAGTCTTCTGGTTGGTGACCTATCAAATGATTAATCAAGGGCTGGCTAAGATGTCAGAGGCTAATCTAGTGCCATGCCAACCGTGATTGCTGCCCTTAGACGAACAGTGTAAGCATTAACCGAGTCAAGATGGTGTCACTGCTGCTCTGATGATGCAGGGTATTGGTGTGTGTACACACACAATATTAAACTTTTTAGTGTATGCCTGAGTTGTGTAAATACCAAAGGAACACAAATCACTAGCCCAAACTAACATGATAAATGCAGTACGCAACTAGACAATCAAATTGGCACACTAGACTCTGAAGAAACAAGAGCAAAGTACTCTGAAGGAATAAAGCTAAAAAAGCATAGAAGGAAAACTGGTTTTGAATTAGGACCAACTGAGGCATGTCAAGTAACAGTGGTGCCTATGGCTTTTGCTGGCGTGCTTCTGATGTTGTTACATAAATGTGGCTAATTTTCAGAGGGCTGTGTATTTCTAAACAACTGGAGGGAAAGGTTAACTGCAAACAGACATGTGGGGATTCCTTCCCACTCATCCATCCCAAAAAGCAAGGACGTAAGCACAAAGCCACATCTTACGCTGAATCGCGGACATCTCTAGTGATGCGATAATTCCAGTCCCGAAAAAATTCATTTTCTTTGTCAAATTCACGTTCATCTTCTCCAATGGTCACCGTAAACCGCTTCTCCTCAAAATCAGGTTCTTGTTCTTTTCTCATTGTTGCCTTTTTTAATACCTGTCACAAGGCACAATAAAAGGCTTTTTAAGGAAGCAATAAGTTAGAGGCATGGAGGGCAAAGTTCAGCTTACTAATGGCACATCAACCCTAGTGAGGGACCTGCTTCCTAATTAATCTGTCCCTCTCCTGTTCAATTCTCACGAACATTTAGGGTTTGGATATCTACTTGAAACAAAACATATAATATTTCCCTATCCTGTTAGCTCACAAAGATGAATCAGACAGCCAAATTGGTGGGATCACTAAAAGGCTCTCAAGAAAGTTAAACCCACATCTTCGTAGCTGAACAAAACAGGGTTTACCCTGCAAGCACCACAGGAAACAGCAGAGAGGCGATGGCACATTGTACCAGCCTGAAAACAGTTCTGCTGTATTGGCAGGTTAAATATGGTGTCCTTTGCCCTGCTCAGGAGCGATCTCCATTGGCTAGTGCTGATGGGAAAAAGAGAGCTGGAAACCAGCTCTTCGACCAAAGGATTGCCATGTTATATAACACGAAGGTGACTGTTGGGTTAAACACACAAAATAGACTTCCTCAAAGAAAAAAGGATGAAGTTACACATCCCCCAAGAGGTTCAAGGTTAGTATCACAGAAACATCTTACAAATCAGACCAAAAGTAGTGGCTATGCCCTCTGACTCTTCTTAACTGTCTCCACCAAGCAGAGAGAAGAGACAACTGAAAGACTGAAAGTCACTCCCAGAGGCTTTGACTATATTGTCCTTCTGCCACCAATGATACACATAGGCTGACTTTGAGTGAAAGACGTTAGCATATTTCTTAAAGAACACTTTACCTCTTTAGCATGCCGGAGTCCTCTCTCCCAGGCACTTTCTGTTGGAGGGTCTGGAGGGGGTGGGGGCAAAATTTCATCAACTACAGGCGCACCCTGTTAGAAAAATGAGAAGGAAAGGGGAAAAGACACAGGCTGATACAGGCCGAAAATTGTGCTTTGTGAAGGTTTGCGACTATCCAGGCAAAACATCAGTAGGGCACTTTGAAAGTTATTGCCATTTACTAGAGGTTGTAAAAAGCGCCTTCTTAAAATTTATGCATCTGTCATAAACAGATAGCTAAGGGTTAATGTCTCTTTCACCTGAAGCACCTGACCAGAGAACCAATCAGGAAACAGGATTTTTTTTTCCCTCTGGGTGGAGGGAAGTTTGTGTCTGAGTCTTTGTCTGTCTGCCTGCTTTTCTCTCAGCTTTGAGAAGTGATTTCTGTTTTCTAATCTTCTGTTTCCAAGTGTAAGGACAAAGGGATCAAATAGTGAGTTATATGGTTTCTTTTCTTTGGTATTTACATGTCTATAGTTGCTGGAGTGCTTTGATTTGTATTCTTTTTGAATAAGGCTGTTTATTCAATATTCTTTTAAGCAATTGACCCTGTATTTGTCACCTTAATATAGAGAGACCATTTTTATGTATTTTTCTTTCTTTTTATATAAAGCTTTCTTTTTGAGACCTGTTGGAGTTTTTCTTTACTGGGAAACTTCAGGGAAATTGAGTCTGTACTCACCAGGGAATTGGGGGGAGGAACAAGTCAGAGGAAGATCTGTGTGTGTTAGATTTATTCGCCTGACTTTGCATACCCTCTGGGTGGAGGGGGAAAGAGAGATTAACTCTCGGTAATTCTGTTCTCCAGGACTGGAAAACGGGGAGGGGGGAGTCCCTCTGTTTAGATTCACAGAGCTTGTGTTTGTGTATCTCTCCAGGAGCACCTGGAGGGGGGAAGGGAAAAAGGATTATTTCCCTTTGTTGTGAGACTCAAGGGATTTGGGTCTTGGGGTCCCCAGGGAAGGTTTTTGTGCGGACCAGAGTGCCCCAAAACACACTAATTTTTTGGGTGGTGGCAGCCGTACCAGGTCCAAGCTGGTAACTAAGCTTGGAGGTTTTCATGCTAACACCCATATTCTGGACGCTAAGGTCCAAATCTGGGACTAGGTTATGACAGCATCCCAGAAGAACATTTGATCTTGCTAAGTTAATGGCCCAAATTAAACAAATCCTTCACCACCTGCAATCTATCTGCAGATCTAAACAAGCAAAAAACATAGAAGCTGCAAATGCAAATCGATGTTTTCATACCCAGGGGTTTGCTGGCATCAGTGGGTGAGGGCCAATGGGAGGAGCACCGTTGGGTGAGAAAGGGTCTGGTTTTGAGATCAAGGAGTAGTTCCCTTTGTCGTTCACACCAGGATGGATAAACCTACAGTTCATTCCCCACGTACAGTGACCTGTGAAAAAGCACAGAAATCTCATTAAAATACTGCACAGAACAGTCAAACACCTGGAAGCTCTGGTATCTTGTTCAGCTCCAGAACTATCTGAAGTCTTCCAGGAGAGAGCATCTCTGATTTTCAGAGACACGACCTTTCTGCTTCCCACCTTGGTTCACAGTCACTTATTGTCAGGGCACCCAGCAAAGCCTTTTTCCCTGGGCTTTCCCTGAGAGATGAATTCAGTTGGGATCACGGGTGAGCAAAAACCCGAGACACTTACTCTGGTAGGGTGGGAGGGCTGTCTTTGTCGGTAGTGATCCAGAGTGTTTTGTGTGCACTTTTAGAAGTGCAAAGTGCTTAGAGCATAGTTAGGAACTTTTATAGCTCAAAACTAAATAACCCAGCAAGAAGTTTAAAGGCATCAGTCTGAGTTATATACACAGGCCGGTGGTGGGGAAGAAAAATATAACCCAAGCTCCTCTAATAGCTCATTCTGCACGGGAGCAGGAGAAACATTCTCAGGGGGCCAGAGACAAAGTTTAACATCAGCTCCCCTGAAAGTCCACCTATGATGCTGCAGTGGGTTAACTGAAGTTATCGTACCCATGGGGAACTCAGGTGTTTGTAATGGGATATGGATATGGCCTAGTTCCAGGTCTGAATTTAGCTCAGGTTAGTGGGTAATAGAACTTGCTTTTCCTTTTAGCTCCTCACATAAAATCATTTGATGGTCCTTCAGTAGAGATCCTGACAGGTGTCTGTGTCACACAACCATCACTATAACTGCAACCTTGATTGGCAGTCTCAGCATTAGCGATGAAAAGTTAACGGGACACAGAAATTTAACCACCTTCTCACGCCTAAAGGTGGTCCCTCCAAGTCAAGGTGGGGAGATATTGGCAGGACAACACACAAAGGAAAGTTACATTGACACTGTCTGTCTTGTATCAGTTCTGTGCTAAAGGGGCATTCAGTCTCCCAGGCTGTCCATTGCCAAGGCACTAAGTTAACTGTGAGCTTTTATATGTGATCAAAGATAACACTGAGTAAGTTAACCTTAGTCATTTGGTACTTTAATGTTTTCTAAGAGGGTTAGTGTGCCCCCTTCAGGAACTTTATAAAACTGACTTCACTCATTAAGAAAGGATAGTATATTTGAATATTTCCAGTAGGGCTGTCAAGCGATTAACAAAATTGTGATTAACTGCACTGTTAAACAATAATTTAAATATTCTGGATGTTTTCTACATTTTCAAATATACTCATTTCAATTACGACACAAAATATGAAGTGTACAGTGCTCACTTCATATTTCTTTTTTATGACAAGTATTTCCACTGGAAAAAAATAAAAAATAGTATTTTTCAATTCACCTAGTACAAGTACTGCAGTGCAATCTTTTTAGCATGAAAACTGAACTTACAAATGTAGAATTATGCACAAAAGAAACTGCATTCAAAAATAAAACAATGTAAAATTTTAGAGCCTGCGAGTCCACCCAGTCCTACTTCTTGTTTAGCCAATCACTCAGACAAACAAGTTTGTTTACATCACCTGAAAGTGAGAACAGGCATTCTCATGGCACAGTCGTAGGTGGCATTGCAAGATATTTACATGCCAGATGTGCTAAAGATTCACATGTTCCTTCATGCTTCACCCACCATTTCAGGAGATGTGTGTCTGCTTGATAACAATTCAAAGCAGTGCGGACTGATGCATGTTCACTTTCATTATCTGAGTCAGATGACACCAAGCTGAAGGTTGTTTTTCCTTTTTGGTGGTTCAGGTTCTGTAGTTTCCACATCGGAGTGTTGCTCTTTTAAGACTTCTGAAAGCATGCTCCCTACCTTGTTCATCTCAGATTTTGGAAGGCACTTCAGATTCTTAAACCTTGGGCTGAGTGCTGCAGCTATCTTTAGAAATCTCACATTGGTACCTTCTTTGCGTTTTGTCAAATCTGCAGTGAAAGTGTTCTTAAAATGAAAAACGTGCTGGATCATCATCCAAGACTGCTATAACATGAAATATATGGCAGAATGCAGGTAAAGCAGAGCAGGGGACATAATTCTCCCCCCAAGTGGTTCAGTCACAAATTTAATTAACGTGTTTTATTTTCTTTTTTAAAACAAGCGTCATCAGCATGGAAGCATGTCTTCTGGAATGGTGGCCGAAGCATGAAGGGGCATACAAATGTTTAGCATATCTGGCATGTAAATACCTTGCAATGCCAGCTACAAAAGTGCCATGGGAACATCTGTTCTCACTTTCAGATGACACTAAACAAGAAGCAGGCAGCATTATCTCCTGCAAATGTAAACAAACGTGTTTGCCTTAGTGTTTTGTTTTTGAGCGCAGTTATGTAACAAAAAAACCCTTACATTTGTAAGTTACACTTTCATGACAAAGAGATTGCACTACAATAATTGTATGAGGTGAACTGAAAAATACTATTTCTTTTATCATTTTTACAGTGCAAATATTTGTAATAAAAATAATATACATTTTGATTTGACACTGAAGAACCCTGATAGCGTCTTCTACTTTAAACCATTCTCTTTTCTTCCACTATTTCAGTCACCATAAGAACAAACATCAGTTCTATGTGTCCGGTCTTGGTTCTCAAGTATCCCCAGCAGTCTGCCTAGTTTTCCCTTTACTCCAGCCTCTTCATAAACCTCCCAGATCGCAGCACCTTCTGGTTCCTCCTCTGGCTCCATTCCTCCACCTAGTACAAATCACTGCTCTGGGTACCAGCTACTATTCACTAACAGCACCTCATCCTCCTGCTCACTGCGGAAGCACCTTCTGGTTCCTCCTCTGGCTCCATTCCTCCACCTAGTACAAACCACTGCTCTGGGTTCCAGCTACTACTCACTAACAGCACCTCATCCTCCTGCTCACTGCGGAAGCACAAACACGCCACCTGCTTCTTGTAGCCCTCTCGGTCGTAGGTCCACGCCTGGTTTGGCTTCAGCTTCATCACAGAGGCGGAGGTGCCTCAGCTGCCGAAAGCCCCGGCGTGCAGAGCAGACATGGCCCCATGCTGCCCAGTACCTGCCAAGCTCCGCTAGGTCCCGGCAGGGAAGTGTCTCTCACAGGAGTGAGGCACCGCTGCTGCCCAGGGAGCCGTGCCATGCCATGGAGCCCGCTCATCCCTTGCCCAGCGGCTCCCCAGCCCCGCGGCTGCCTCCCTGCGCTGCCCAGCTCCGAGCGCCTTCAATTACAAGACAGAAAACAATATCTATAAAAATGTAGAAAAACATCCAAAATATTGCATATATTTAAATTGGTATTAACTGTAATTAAAACTGCGATTAATCACAATTAATTTTTTGAATCACAATTAATTTTTTCTGAGTTAATCGCGTGAGTTAACTGTGATTAATTAAGCACCCTAATTTCCAGTAAATGTATAAAGGATTTGAAAGTTGAATGCTGGGACTATTAATAAGAATCTATACAGACCATTTTCTATTTCTTATTCAAATATGTCAAGTGCAAGACTTATGCCTGGCAAGTAAGAGGTTCTTGTGCATGTGGTTGAACGGCTATGAATTAGGTGTTCCACTAGGATGGGTATAAACACACATTATTCCACAGAATCAGTTATATTAATCAAAATGGATGGATGCAGCCACATGACATGACACTTTGCAATTAATTCCTCAGAAAGAGCTGAGACTAGAATTTGAGCATCGGAGGTCCCACAATGATGCTTTTAGCTTGGCTCCTGGAAGGCAATATTTCCATAGATCTCTTGTACTGGGGAAGTCAGAGAGGAAATTAAGGTCACTCAAATAAAGGTAAAATCAAAGGAATGTATCTTTGGCAAAAAAGCTTGATGTGATGCAATCTGAATTTTCACACACTGAGATAAGGGTCTGGTGATTACAATAATTCTGTGACGCATTGGGATGTAATCTGATTAAACAACACTAAGAATGAAGGAACAAACAACCCCACCCAGGGAAAACTCACTTGGTTCAAACAGAGGAACACACCCCTTCCAGCGATATCACTACCAAACTCATGACAGGAAACAAACAATTAAACACAGGAAGCCATTCAATAACACAGGAGAGCTACACTCAATGCTCAGCTCTTGGAAAAATCCCAAACAAATCCCTGTGTCATCTTTTTTTCAACACGGCAGTGAAAGCAAGTCTTCCCACTTCGCCCTTTCTGGCTTTATTTTAGTTAGTTTATTTCATTTACCATTTCTACTAAAACAAAAGCATTTGGGTGAACACAACTTAGATGGGAAGTTGAAGGAACTCAGTCTAATATAGTCCATATTAAATTCTCTTATAAACAAGACTTTACAAAACCAAGTCTCCACATCTTTTGAAGAAATTCCATGGAAACAGATTTTAGTTTTTAAACATTCCTCCGCAGTCTTTGCAACAATGTGCTAGCATATGAAACCGTGAAAGTGAAACTGGTTAGTTTATTTCCAATGGTCAAGATGGAGAAAATGCAAAAAAGCAAGCAGAAAGCACAAACAAGTTAGTTTTTAAACCTTTGTTTTACTAATCTCAGGTGTTGTGTGTAACGAAGGCAAGAAAATGTGTTTCTTAAAAATATGGGTTTTCACTCCATAGCACTCCTCTTTAAACCCAGTCCATAAAGACCCAAGTAAGTAAAATCCATTTATTCATGTCTGAATATTGGTGACATTGGGTATGTCTACACTACGGGATTATTCCGATTTTACATAAACCGGTTTTGTAAAACAGATTGTATAAAGTTGAATGCACGTGGCCACACTAAGCACATTAATTCGGCGGTGTGCATCCATGTACCGCTGTCCAGAGCGGTCACAGTGGTGCACTGTGGGATACCGCCCAGAGGCCAATACCATCTATTTGCGGCCACACTAACCCTAATCCAATATGGTAATACCGATTTCAGCGCTACTCCTCTCGTTGAGGAGGAGTACAGAAACTAGTTTAAAGAGCCCTTTATATCAATATAAAGGGCCTTGCTGCGTGGATGGGTGCGGCGTTAAATCGATTTAAAACTGCTAAAATCGGTATAAACGCGTAGTGTAGACCAGGCCATTATAGCAGAGTTTTTGGACGCCTTCAATCTATAGCTAGCTTTGAACATTTGGCAGCTGACCTCCAACTGATCTGCCACAAATCATTTATCCATCCAGTCGCTGGTCGTCCTCTACTACGATGACCTGGCACTTTTGAGGTTACATTCACTTCACCAACGTGCATAAGATTGTGCCTATTGATTTCTGACAGTAGGGTCTGCTTGTCTCCAATAATATTTCTAACATATGCATGTGTCTTTTTTTTTTTCCCCACATCCAGGAGATATGCACAAGGTTTTGCCAGCACCACATCTCAAAGGCTTGGATTTTCTTCTTGTCAGCAGCATTAGTTTCCCACAATTCACATCCATAAGTCACTATGGAAAAAATTAAATTAAATATTGAGATGCCACAGTGTTTCCAAAGTTTTGTAATGGAGGTCATTACGGATGAGCCATTCCTAGTCATATTCTGATTTCTTTGGAACAGCCTCCTTGGTTGGTATGTATGAGTCCAGATAATTACTCTACTGCTTCTACAACTTGACGTAATTGTACTGCCCGAGTATTCTGTTTTTGTTAATCATGTCAATGTGCACGCATTTCATTTTCACTTCATTCAGGGTTAGTCCATAGTAAAACAGACTCCAACAGCTGTTGCCTTCCCTCAGTGGCTATAGCAAAGAGCATTGTGTCATCAGCTGAGACTGGTTAAGAGGTGTCTGCTAATGAAATCCCAGCTCCTTCCACTTTGTCAAAACCTTCCAGGGCATGTCTTGTAACTAATTCTGCATACATGTTGAAAAGGTTTGGGGACAGAATACACCCTTGTCTCACCCAGTGGATAACCAGTCACTATCACCTGCTGCTGTTTGCACTGTGGTCTGTTATTGACAGTGGAGACTTGCAATGAGTTCACGGAGATGTTTTGGAATCCCCATGTCTGCCAGTATCCTCCAAAGAGTCATGTCAGAAGGTGTCAACGCTTTTGAGTAGTCATTGAAACACATGATCAACAGGTGATTAAACTCCTCGCATTTTTCAATGATGTAATGGCTATGAACATAAGAATGGCCACACTGGGTCAGACCAAAGGTCCATCTAGCCCTGTATCCTGTCTTCCGACAGCAGCCAATGCCAGGTGCCCCAGAGGGAATGAACAGAACAGGGAATCATCAAGTGATCCTCATCCCGTGTCATCCAGTACCAGATTCTGGCAAACAGAGGCTAGGGACACCATCCCTGCCCATCCTGGCTAATAGCCATTGATGGACCTATCCTCCATGAACTTATCTAGTTCTTTTTGAATCCTGTTATATCTTGGCCTTCACAACATCTTCTGGCAAAGAGTTCCACAGACTGTGCGCTGTATTAAAAATATTTCCTTTTGTTTTAAGCCTGCTGCCTATTAATTTCATTTGGTGACCCCTACTTCTTGTGGTACGAGAGGAAGTAACACTTCCTTATTTTCTTTCTCCACACCAGTCATGATTTTATAGACCTCTATCATATCCCCCCTTAGTGGTCTATTTTCCAAGCTGAAAAGTCCCAGTCTTATTAAATCACCCCTCATAAGGAAGCTGCTCCTTTTTGTTGTCCTTTTCTGAACCTTTCCCAATTCTAATACATCGTTTTTGAAATGGGGCGACCACATCTGCACGCAGTATTCAAGATGTGGGCGTACCATGGATTTATACAGAGGCAACATGATATTTTCTGTTTTATTATCTATCCCTTTCTTAATGATTCCCAACACTTATCTTTTCTGACTGCCGTGGCACACTGAGTGGATCTTTTCAGAGAACTAGCCACAGTGACTCCAAGATCTCTTTCTTGAGTGGGAATTTAGACCCCATCTAATTTAGACCCTATCCCTACCATTTTATATGTGATGCTTGTGACCTGATCACGTGCCTCTTCCCTCTCTGAAACCGGCTTGTTATGGTGGTTTCTGTTTCTATCCTTCCTTCATGCAATCCTGGATTACGCAGAGCAGAATTTCGCTCATGTGCAATAATAGGGAGATAATATGACTGTTACTACACTCCGTTATGTCTCCTTTCTCTGATACAGGCAGAAGGATTTCATTCGTCCAGCTATCAGGTCAGTTCTAATCATCCATACATCACTGCAAATTTTCGACATGACATCAATATGTGGTCATCATTCACTTTTAACATTTACCAGGCTTTTTTTTTTTTTTTAATATATATAATAGCATGCACCACTTCCTGTTGCAGGATTAATGGCTCCCGCTCCACACACTCCTTTCTGCGGTCTTGTATTTTAAGTGGCTCTGACGAGGCATACAGATTGTCACAGTAATCCCTCCACCGGCATGTAGTGTCATGACCTTCAGTGAGGACTCTGCCATTATGATCTGTTATCATGAAGACCATAAAGACCTAAAACTTCATTAATCCAGATTATATTGTATCATATACTTCAATAGGTCTCACATTTTTGATTTTCTATACTGAGGGGAAAAGTTTCTCTTCCCGACCATGCTAGTAGCCTACTCAGTGTGAATCCAGTGTTCTGTAATAAAAGGAAAACTACCATTCCTCACCTAATCAATCAGTCCTGATGCTACGTCTGACTTGAACACTGTGCTTCTTTGGAACTCTTTATGGACAGTTTCTAAAAATGTTCTGCATTTCAGAACAGCACATTTACATACAGCGCATTGCTTGGTAGAAATGGCAGACGCTATTCATTAAATGCAATACCGAGCAGATCAGTGTTGGTGGAGCTGAGAGGAAAGGAACATGACACACCAAGTTAACATTTACAGGGAAATGCAACTTTATTTCTAGCCTTGTCTTCAATAAAAGATATTTCAATAAATGTCTCTCAAAGGAAGAAGGGGAATCCTATTGTTTGAGATTTACAGACATAACCTGGACATTGGGCTGCAGGGAACAATTCTGCCCTGGCAGGGCATGAACTAGACAAGAACGAATGAGTATTCTCCATCTCTAACTTGTACAATGTAATATTTTTAAAACATTTGAAGCAATATTTGATTATTAAGAGGACGTCTGAAGAAATTTTTATTTCAAGGTGCGGTAAGTCATCCTTTATTTGAGGTATTCTGCACTTCAGAAAGAACACTTTTTACATATTTTGCATGTTGGCCCTTTGCACAATCAGCACTTGGCCACCATGGAAAAGAAAAGTGATCTGAGTGATGTCTGGGACGGCATGCCTCATGTGATTGGTAGTCCAACAGTTACACTACTGAACAAGAGAAGCCACAGAGTGCTCGATTCATTCCCTCTGCTGCAGTGTATTGTTACCTTTCATGAAGAATCGGCAGGTGGGACGTGGCCTCACTTTCCTATCACTGGGGTCTTTAACTTCTCCCTCTTCCAGATCATCATCCTGCAAGGCACAGAAGGACAGATGCTTAAGAAAGTCAAGTCATCATGAAAACCACAAACTCTTCCACAATCAAATCAAAGCCAGCAACTCCACAGTTACAGGGAATTTGTGTCCCGGGGCAACTGGGAACATAACAGTGTGATATGCACTGTGGACCTTCCTGTGCCTAAGAAAGGGTAGGGAGGGTATTAATTCTAGTGTTCCAGGGAAGACTGGAAATCCTGCAAGCATCAAGAGCTTCTTTTAGAATCTGAAGCCTTGTCTAGGGACTAAGTGGCATCCATTTTCCATGTTTTTAAATTGTTTTAGTTAAACTGGGACAAACTCAAGTGGACACTCTGAAATCAACTGAACCGTATCATACTAATTTATCTTGAGTCCCTCCTTTAGTTTATCAATTTAAAAATGCATGTTTAATTACAATGCTGTGACTCTTGTATACAGACCACCCTGAAAGAGTGACTGATGAGGAGAGCTGATACAGATGTTGGGAACCTACATATTAAGTTCTGGAGGACAACTGCTGTGTTCTAACACCCATTTGAATATGCTTCTTTATCGTGTGTAGTGACAGAATCTCATGACCAGCCTTTCAGGGAGGAAGTTAAATCTGTTGTTTTCATAGTCCCCTGTTGCAGCAGTTAAATCACACTCCCTTCTCCACGATTCCTACCCTTTGATTTTTAAACACTGCTCAGGAGTTCAGCGTCGAGTCATAAAGCAGCATGGCTTGTAATGGAACTCAGCATAAACTGAGAGCCATGATGCAGCACAGGGAGAACCTTAGAAAGATGGAGTGCGTAGAGGCTCTCCAAGTTGCCTTCAGGATTAGTCATCCTGGAAGATTAGACATCCAAATATGATTTATGAAAATGTATATCCACAGAATAAAACAAGTGTAGCTTCACAGAGCAGGCCTTGCTTTTGTTCCCAAAGGAAACCCTTTTGGAAAAAGCTTTTAGCCACTTGGATTTGTCAGGTCAAAGGGAGGTTTTTTTTAAAGGGGTCCAGTGGAGAGAAAACATATGTGACAAGTGACATCAAAGGCACTAGGGGCCAGAATGACAGCTGTTCGGACTAAGGGTATGCATACAATGCAGCTGGCAGCGTGCTTCCCAGCTTGGACAGATGGACATGTGCTAGCTCTCCTCAAGGTTGCATGCTAAAAATAGCAGCATAGCCAGCAATTGCATTGGCAATGGCTCAGGCTAGCCACCTGCCCATTAACACGTCTGGACATCCTGGGTACGTTCTACAGCAACAAGCCCAAGTTGCTGCCCACACGACCCCTGGCTACACTGCTATTTTTAGCATGCTAGCTGAAGCAGAGCTAGTGTGTCTCTGTCTACCCATTCTGGGAAACACACTCCCAGATGCAGTGTAGATGTACCCAACAAGGTGTTGGAACCTTACCTTGCCCTCTCAGCTTCTCTACCTCAAAGAGATGCAAATATTGCCATACTGTGGAACACATCTTAACAGAGAAAGTGTCTTGTGGATACCTTCCCTCTCACTGACAGTCATGACATCCCTGTAGCAACTACAGTGATTACATCCATGGAAAAGTTATATGAGGAAAGCGTTTTATGTATTTTTAGTAATGTAACAGCTGGAAAGCAGAAGAAATGTCCACTTGGCTCTGGATAACCCACCTCTCTTTCACTCTATTCCTTCCGAGATTCTCTCGGGCCAGAGCTCCTTTTTTAAAATGCCTACAAATAGTGTATATGTTTAAATCTTGTGCTAGCTTTTCTTCCCCATCAAGCTAAAAATGTCCACAAACAGCATAAATTGCAGACAAATTAACATCCCCCCCAGAAAAGATGGGTCTTGCATTCAACATAATGTGAATGGAATAGCCAGCTTAATGCAGCTCTTCTCACTAGAACTGTGCGAAATCTTTGCAAATCTGGTGCTTGAACAAAAGAGAGAGTATTTAATTCGGCGTGGTCTAACAAGAATCAGACAGCTGGGATCCCCATTATAAGCTAATATATGAAAGCCATTCGGAGTGCAAATTCATCTTGCATATTAGTGTGGACAGCGTTCTCAGGAATCCCTAGCAATCGGGAGGAACGCTTTAGAACTGTATCAAGCTGCGTGTTAAAAGTTATTCTGAAATGATTTTAGGGATCCAGTAAATTTAATTGCTTGGGTTCTCACACCACAAGGATTTCAGGTAGTATAGAACACAGAAATGTCTAACCTAGGGGTGGGAAATAATTTTCGCAGGAGGCCAAGCCACAAATTTTGATAAGTCATCATGGGCCGTCCATTTCTACTATATTAATGGAGGGAGTCTGGGAGGGAGCTTGGGTGCAGAAGGGGGCTCTGACCTGGGGCAGATGGTTGGGGTGCGGGAGAGAGTGTGGGGTCTGGGAGGGAGTTTGGTGGAGGAGGGGGCTCTGGGCTGGGGTTGGGAATTGGGATGCAGGAGGGGGTATGACCGGGAGGGGCTTATCACAGGCAGCTCCTGGCCAGCAGCGCAGCAGGGCTCAGGCAGGCTGCCTGCATGCTGTAGCCCCACGCTGCTCCTGGAACCAGCTATGGCTGGCTGCTGCTGGCACACCTCTGCGTGTCCCTTGGGGGGAGGACAGCAGTGGGTCTCGGTGCACTGCCCGCGTTCACAAGCACCACCCCCGCAGTTCCCATTGGCCGGTTTCCACCGGAGGCGCTCAGAGACATGCTAACAGCAGTCGTCTACTTCCAGGAGCAGCACAGGGTCACAGCAGGTAGGCAGCCTGCCCAAGCGCCCCGCTATGCCACAGGGGCAAAGAGCCTGGTGGGCTGGACAGAAATGTTAGACGGGCCAGATCTGGCCCATGGGCCGTATTTTGCCCATCCCTGGTTTAACCTGTAGTGAAACTGAGTCAGAATGTTTGAGTCGTTTGAAAATATATAATGAATTTTATCAGATCATCTTCCACAATGAGCAGAACATAAGAGGAAACGTGTGATCCTGACCACTAAGTTAGCCAAAGCACCATGTGATTAAATCAATAAAGAAAATTCAAGATATTTGTCAGAGGATTGCTGACTGGGGTGTGAACCAGACCTTTGGGCTAAGAACTGAGCCATTCAACTGATCAAAGCAAAGACAGGTGGTCAATGCAGGAAAGATCAATTCTGTTACTGTATTCTACCCACAAGATTTAGGACTTGAGGTCTTTTTCAAGAAGTTCTAATAAGCTAAATCCTCTGTCATTCACCCAAGTTTCCTGAACATTTTATCATAATGGAGTAGTTCAGCCAGACAGCAATGCATAATTTGCATTCTACGCTAACTTCAGCTAATTCTGGTCTACTACAATTTCCGTTCCAATCTGAACCTCTTTTTCAGAAAATGTCACTGCTAGCTGCAGCCCAACTGAAAAACAAATTGAAATGACAGACTATTATTTTGTACGTCTCCTCCAATTAACTTCCTCTCCCTTAGGGCAGGTCTTCACTATGCGCCGGATCGGCGGGTAGAGATCTATCTATTGGGGATCGATTTATCGCGTCTCGTCTAGACGTGGATAAATTGATTCCCGAATGCGCTCCCCGTTGACTCCAAAACGCCAGCTCGCGAGAGGCGGAAGCAGAGTCGATGGGGAAGCGGCAGCGGTCGACTCACCTGGCCATGAGGACAGCGGCAAGCCGACCTAAGATACGCCGGCTCCAGCTGAAGTTGCATATCTTATGTCGACATCCCCCCACCCAGTGTAGACCAGGGCTTAGTCATCAGTGGAGAACATCCTACTCTTCTACCCTGACATTCTCGCTCTCAGGTTTGGGCAATCTTCCTTGGCTGAGTAGGACTAGAAATGACTCCTTTCTAAACCCATTGCTTCCTTGCTTGATTATCGAGTGGTGCTGCAGTGACAAACTTTCCCTGCCCAGTTGCACCTCATGCATGGGGAACAAGAAATAGAGCCAAGAAATTGCACTTGGGTCTCTGACACAGAGGAATTAATGCTAACCATTCGGCTTTTATATTTTAAGTGCTGTCTTACACTCCCAGTAGTCAGAGTGAAGTATGGCCTAACCACAAGACTGGGAGCCCATAGGAAGGGTTCTGCGTCCCTGATCTGTGGTACTGAGAAAGTCATTTCACCACCAGCTCATTCTTCTCCACTTGTAAAATGGCACTAATATTACACATGGTGACTGCAGAGTGCTGCCACACAGCAATCTGGGCACAAAGTGCTAAGTAAGTGCTATTGACCACAGTTCCTAATGGGATCGCTCACTTTGCCTTTCCGAGCACAAACTTAGATCCATCACCACAGGAAGTGCTCATCACCAAAGCGGCAGACAACAATCTACTTCTATTGTCAGCTCTTTTTGTTATGTTGTTTGTACACTGCCTAGCACAATGGAGTCCTGATCCACGACTAGGGTTTTAAGGCACTATTGCAATACAAACAATAAAATCTATTTTAAAACACTTGGGTTTGCCACACATCCCATCCTCAGGAGCCATTATAGCCTGGTAGGTTAACAACGTACAAGTGATGGCATAGCTTGTAAGCGCCTAGCATGTGGCTGGCTAACTAGGTGCTAGCATTACCCAAAAGTCCTTGGTGAGCAAAGGTAGAAATCTGAAGCTCTGGAGACCCTGTGCACTGATCAGGACCGAGTTTACTTGAGACATCTTTACAGATGTTGGGCGCAGTAAGTTTTTCCAGAGTACACAGCAACTGAAGTCACAGTTATATACACAGCAGGCCTTCCTTTTCAGAAATATGCATCTCATTTATATGCTGGGGCATAACCTGAGCTCGTGAGGGACAGGCAGTGATGGACAGTTTGAGAGCCTACAGTAGTTAGAGGCCATAAATTAGACAGATGTTCAGGGCATGCCAGCCTAAGAGCCAGCTAATTCTGAATCCAAGGGCAGA
Organism: Gopherus evgoodei; assembly: GCF_007399415.2. Classification (NCBI taxonomy): domain Eukaryota; kingdom Metazoa; phylum Chordata; order Testudines; family Testudinidae; genus Gopherus; species Gopherus evgoodei. Next base: position 39,389,662 of record NC_044333.1, on the reverse strand, counting down.
ACAACAGATTTCCCCACCCCACACAGGCATTGCTGAATTCCCTCCCTTGTCTAAGGATAACTCAAACTTACATCAATTTCGCCATCATCAATTTCTCCATCATCTTCCTCTTTCTTCTTCTCTTTGAGGGGATCCTGGCCATCCTTTTCATCATCGCTTTTACTGTTGGATTTCTTCTCATCCTCAGGTGCATCGTCTCCCTTCTCTTCCTCCTCGTCATCCTCACCCCCGACCTTCTCTGCCTCATCCTCTGGAACAGCAGCACTTGGCTCCTCGGGAACCTCCTCATCGTAGTCCAATTCATGCTCATCCAGCTCCCGAGTGACAGAGGATGCTTCGTCTCCAAGATCAATTGTCCGGTCTTCCTCCTCCTCCTTGTGACACAGGGAGCTCTTCAGCTCCCTGCTCTGCTCATTATTATCAGAGTCCTGAGACTTGGTTTCACTTAAGTGGTCCTCCTCATCTGAGTGGTTCTCCTCTTCACCCTGACTCAGTCCCCTGGCTGCATCCTCCTCTTCCTCTTCCTCCAGAATGTTGCCATGACCCTCTCCATCCAGTTCCCGATCTGAGCCACTCTCTTTCAGGATTTCGTCGTCTGAGAGCTGCTGGTCCTCCTCCTCAGGAGAGCAGGGGTGTTGCTCAGGGCTGTCGGAAACATCCATCAGTACTTGCTAGTCTGCTAAGGGCAAACACAATACATTTAGTATGTGGAACAAAAACCTTGCCCTCACTTATTGTATAAAATACAGGGATACAGTTGGTATCTTTCTACTGGAGGAGATGTTGCCTGAATGCATGGTCAGGGCTTACCTCAATATCTTAGCAGAGAAGAGCTATACATATTGGCCAGGGCAAAGACAAAACAAGAACTGCACATGTGTGTGGCTGGTTTAGATTATTAAGAAACTTTTAATAAAGTTAAATTTAGAATGAAAAACGATGTCTAAGCACCACCCTCTCTACATAGTAATACTGTATCTAAAATATCTTGAAGTAAACATTTCAATATCAAATATATCCATGTGCTGCATCATGTCTTTTCTTGTAAGTTCAATATGAACATTTCACAATTAGGTCTCTCTTTATAATAGAAGAGATAAAGTACAGTAATGACAAGAGGCAAGGCAGAAGGTATTTCAGAAGTAATACGGCAAACGCATTTGCGTTCCACAAAGGAGAAGGCTGACTTTATAGGGGACTGGATGGCCCAGGGAACTGGTAATGAGGTACAGATCTTCTGACCTCCAGGTAAAGTTGTTACCATTTGATAGCTATTTGGTACTCTGTGCAGATACCTTAACCCTGAGAACAAAGTACGTATCACCAGACACACCACAATAACTGGCATCAGTTGGCAGTCTCAGAAGAATCCCAGGACTGAAGGGGTATGGGTCTAAACTGGGTATCGAGGTTACTCCTCCAGAATGCTGGAGAGGCAAACTAATTGTGTAGCATGAGAAAGTTCATACTGTATTCTCAGTCCTTTATCTATGGATGATTAAACAGAGGCTTTAAGTTCCCAGCATTGTCAATCTGATGCTTTTCCAAAGTACTAAATTCACCATTAATTTTATATATATAGATGTATATGTGTGTACACACACGCGCACGCACACATAGTCTGACTTTTCTTTGTGAAAGTGTTCTATAATAATGTAGGTTTTGGAGGGCAGGAGGCAGAAGTTAGAAGTCAAGAGAAGAACTGGTATTAGGCTTGTTAAGGTAGCTTTATAGCTGAAAGAAAAATCATGGGATTGCAAATCAGTTTTATTAAACTCCTCTCACAAACCGATTCCATCCCTCAAAATATGCGTCATGCTTCACTCAACTGATTCATCTCCATTACAGATCGCTAAAAGCTTGTCCACTTTGTGAAACAACTGCAGTTGAGAGCTGCATAAAGTGCCAGATTTTCAGTTTACATTTAAACTCTTCAGATGAAAGATGCTGCACATATAAAATATTATATTAAACCAAGTAGAAGGGAGCTTCTTTAAGGAGACAACCTATGTCTCCTTCAAACAGCTTGTATCCATCAATTCTACTTCTGTGTGAAGAAAGAGAGTTACCACCGCAGTGTTTTCTCCTTTCCTGGTCCACAACAGTAGCTCACTCACTCTTTACTACGGAGTTTCTCTGGCCCAGACTGTAGCAAAAAAGGCTGCCATTTACCTTAGGGACAGGCAACAGACGACGACAGGGGCATGCTAGGTCACTAGTGGTCAAGCAGACTGCCATGAAATCTAAACAGATTTTAAGACTGAAAAAAACAACAAGTCTCAGAACTTTAAACACCAAACCCTGGCTGATTATTAAGGAGTTTGGCTCTCAGCACGGATATGGGGCAGGAAGGGTGTTACAGGTAACATGGTTTAGTAGTTAGAGCCCAGGATAGGAAACCAGGAACTCTGGAACTCCAATCCTTGCTATCGATTTGCTGTGTTGGCTTGGGCAATTTGCTTAGCCTGGGTTTCTCAGTTTCCTCATGTTAAAAACAACAACAACAGAGCCTTCGTTTTCCCCCACTTTTGTTTTTGTGTCTTCTTCCAACAGCCCCCCCACCCCCCATGGGTCGCTCTCACTCCCAGTCAGCCCAGTTTACCACTGAGATTATGGTAGACACATTTTGGCCCTAGTAGTAGTTTCCAGTGTTTCTCAGCACACAGAGCTTCCTCAAATGACCAACTTTGTGATTTTATTACGAAATTAAAAGCTCAATAAAAATACAGCTAATTGCCTCTTGCTAATTGCAGTTCTGGACAGTTAAGTGCATTACGGGACAGATTTCTAATAAATTGTGTTTTCAAAAACATTTAAAGGTTGATGCTGAACTCAAATGTCAGTCACAAATTGTTACTTCCTGTAAGAACAGTTCTATGACAATTTTAATTATCTAACTGCCTGAGAAATTACCCTTTCCAGCACATGCATGGCAATTTACTTACAATTTGTTACATCTCACATAAAAGGTCAACATTAACAGGCCTGGAGAAACGTACAAACTGTCAAGCAAAGATGAGATAGGGGAATTTATTTGTTTTCTAACCTGCTGCAAACAAGTTGTTTAAAAAGAGGATGCGGTTTAGGGGATGTGAAGGGAGTGGGAGAAAATGTGCTTATGCTCATTTTATCCATTTGGCTGCTGAGTACAAACGTTCACCTCTGCTGGCTGTTCCTAAAACTACAAGACCACAGTCTAGTCCAGGCACCTCTCTCTCCTGTTGAGCTCCACTAAGAAGTGATAGAAGGGACAAATGTACATAGAACCAGTGCTGTCTTAACAACAGCATTCACAAAGGCAAGCGTTCATGTTAGTTCATGACATATTTCCTGCTTCCCAGCAGCAGCACTGCAAGTTTCCCCATACCGATCCTCAGCAACGGGCCTCAAACCTCGTCTGCTGGGTCATCTCTAAAGCTACTTTAGTGAGGCAGCGCACATGGGAAGTTTGCACTGTCTGCTGTCATGTGGATACACCGAGGGCCCTCGCTTCAGTCAGCTGGTCAATTTCCATGGTCATCACTCTGCCTCAGTTCACCAGTACAATAGAAAAACTATGCCCAGATGAACAAATGATGTGATTATTATGCTACAAGCAACTCTATGGAAATCAAGAAAACCCACCATAAGAATCACAAGGTGAAACTAGAACAAGGAAAAAAGTGGGATGATAAAATGGTGTGATAATTTTTTATATTAACATGGGGACAGGAGTGGCCACCATTCTCCTTGTAGGCCACTAACTGTTGTTCCTTCAATGAAACGAAGGTTAGTGAAAATTCCAGCCTAAAATTTACTCCAAGAAGTTTAGATTGACAGCATTTACCACCCTACCACTGCAATCAGTCCTGCTCTGGCTGAAATGCAGATGCCTAGGTCCTAGATGACACACTTGTCTCTGAGTTCTCAGATTCCCCAAACAGGTCCAGAGGACTGGAGGGAAAGCAAGTGAGGAAGCTGTGCTAACACCGCAAGGGCTTTATTTGGAGCAGTATTACAGAAGTACAATAGGACAGGAAGAGATGCACTGTGACTGGCTGAGTGGAGGTGAACTAAACAGATCTGTTCAAAGAAAAGGAATAACTCTGAACCTCATGCTATAAAATTGGCCCAGTTTATAATGGGTTAAAGGCAAATTTGTGAGAAATACAAATGGATTTTTTTTTTTTTTTGCAGAACTACCAATCTACATATAATGCTACAGGACTTATAACCTAGAGTTATGTGGCAATAAACCAATTAATAAATACTACCTTCAACTTAACATACTTCAAAACCACTTCATAATTTATGGGTGGGGCCACCTCTGTTTAAGGTCACCCGACTTTTTTCATTAGAAAGCCCTGTTTTCAGTTGCCAGTAACTTTGCCAAACTTTAACCTGAATCAGTGCCTGAACCAGGCTGTTTTGTTTGTTTGTTTTTCCTGAAAGTTTCAACTAAACATTTCAGTTGTTTCTGAGAATGGGATTGTAGAAAAATGTTGGTTTCACTCAAGTAAAAAAAATGCCTTCATGCATTGGATCTGGGATTTTAAATTTGGCAGGCAGGGTTGTTCTGGTGCCAGGGATGTACCTTTTGCTGGCCCCATGAGAATTCACCCACATTTGGCCAAGTAATAAGCTTCTGAAAAAAATCTAGTTCACATATGCTCAGTAGAGACTTGCTAGACTTTGGTAGCTAAATTCTCCTAAGATTCTGCATGCACTGAACATTCTGCATCCTTCACGGTTTCTATATGTGACTGGACTGTGCATGTGTTATCCCCACAGAGCAGCTGAACATGTTCCATTGCAAGGGTGCAGAGGCTGAGCAGGACCTTCCCTGCAATTGCACCTCCCTTGCCACCAAGGGTTGTGGCACCACAACTGAAAGCAGGGAGACTGTCTCTCCTGTGCTTTCAAAGCCTCTGCCTTCCTCCCTCTACACCAGGGAGCATAAAGGAGGAAACGGTCTGACCTGACTGCAGAAGGGCGACGTCAAAAGTGTGGCACTAATGTAGGGTCCCCAGTTTGAGATGCCAAGGGTCGGCCTATTCAGAGCAAAACTCCCAGCGACCTCAGCTGCAACTGGAGTGCTCAGCATTTCCGTAACTTTGACCCTAAGTGTCTCATGTTCAGTACCCAGAAGATGAGGAACACACGATGGCTACCAATGGAAACTTTGGTTTAAGTGACTTGCCTATCACATAGGAATTCTGTGGCAGAGGCAGGAATAGAATCCAATTTGCTACAGTAACATTCTTCTTTTCCTGCAATCCCCTGCCTCATTCACTATACATGTTCCAGATCTGTGACACATGATGCAGGAGTGCTAAAGGCAAAAAGCCTCATTCACTACACAGTCCTGATTCATCTCCAAAGCAGGCCCATCCTGTGCACAGAATGAGGCAGATATCCTGCGAGGAAAAAACAGAATGTGATCGTGCAATAGAAGACTATCATAACGCAGGTGCATGAGGTGGTAAAATTAAGGTTGCACGGACAACCTGAGTTCTGGCATTTCGTAACTTTTGAGTGTTTGACTTTGTTTTAATGTAGGTTTTTGGATGTAAATATGAACAAATCCTCAGACCATCACTGCAGGTACTTAAGTTTTTATCCTCATTTTTACAGTACATAAAATGGATCTGCTTACTGAGGAGAGGTGAAAAGGGCAGTCTGTTCATATTTATCCCACTTCTGGTTATGTTAAAATAAACTTTTACCAAACCAAAGACCAATAAAAATGTTCTTAAAAAAATTATTAAATCTTTTTTTTTAATACAAAAGTATTCTTCTGCACTTTTGCAAGTTAAACAAGACAGCATTGGAGCTACGCAGGAGAAATTCCACACTGAAATTTGGAAATGGAAACAAACGCAATATAAAACAGCTTAACTAGTGAAGAGATTTTAAAATTATTTCCATTTTATTAAGCAAAGTACTGTTCATAACACAAGGATGTTATTTTTTGAAATATGATTTTTAACCTGACTTGCTCAAGGCAACAGAGCCTAGATTAGAACTCAGGAATTCCAAACTTCTGGTCCTGTGCTCAAGACTATGTTCAACTTCTATTGTCTGGAACAGTAACCCTGTCAAAGGAGAAACAAGGTGGGTGCAGAAATGTCTTCTATTGGACCAACTTCTGTTGGTGACACAGACATGCTTTCGAGCTTACAAAGAGTTCAATTTGTCTCTCACCAAGAGAAGTTGGTCCAGTAAAAGATATTGCCTCATCTACCTTGTCTAATATCCTGGGACCTGAATACAACACTGAACATTGTTGTGATTTTTGGTATAAAAGACTATCTACCACAAAGGTAAGGTTACCTGGATGGCAAGATAGATCGGAATGCCCAAGGGAACTGTGTGTGACTTCATAGTTAGGCTGTTATGGTGCTTGAGGAGTTTACACTTAATAAATGGTTGGGGAAAACTAAGTATAAAATTCTCCTCCAATTGAGGTTTGTGACCTGCTTCTTAACAGTTTGCCCTGAGGTTGGTACTCCTGTTCTTGAGTTGCTGCAGCACAGTTTGACAGGTACACTGAACAGAGAGGCTGGATTCTAACTAACACTGTTGCTCTCTTTGTGTGGAGGTTAAGTGTATAAGGGAAATAGTTAAGACAGAAGCATCTACGGGAAATAGTTTAGAGAGAAGATAACAGCAATGGAATTTAAGGTAGCTTAGTCTTCTGGGCTCAGGGCCCTTGTTAATGCCTTTTACAAGAAATAGTGCTAAATTCAGTCCTCTCTTGCTCTATGCATATCCCAGTGAAATCAACAGGAGCTGTCCACATGACTCTAAGGGCAGAATTTATCTAGTTTTAACAAAGATGTTTTAAATGGCTGGAGATGTATGTTTCTTATTTGGACAAGCTGTCTTAAAGTAGGTGTTAATCAAAATCTGTTCCTAGAGCTCTTCTTTCTGCAGAAGGAAAATTCCACTATTTGAGCAATATTTGACAGAAACTCGTTAAAAGGTACAACTATTTAAGTAGTATACTCAATTAAATCTCCAGAAAGTTAAGCTCTGCCTACAATAGCAAACTGACCAGCTGCTGAAAACAATCTGTTAGCAGTAAGTCCACTGAACTAGTGCTGAAAACAGTAACTTGCTGTCATCAGATCTTAAGAATACTTTCTGTAACCATGCTGAAAACAGTTTTGTCCTTGATACACTAAAATCTATTTAAGCAAATGTTAGAAAAATCCAGTCTCCCGGGACTAATAGAAAAGCTTTCTTGGGCAAATGTCATCAATTTGCACAGCACCTAAGCTTTCATTAAAAAGGTTTAACCATCATTATTGAAAAGAACGTCTTCCAAACATGAACAAAGTGTAAGCCCATGAAGTAACGTCTCCCTCAGCTCCAGCATCTCTGCAACTGCTCAGGCTCTCCAAACTACAGCAAAGTGGAAACTAATCAGAGTATTGTCAATTTCAATATTGGAATTCCATGAGCCATCATTGAAACAAGTCAATTTCATTCTGGGGACTTTAGAGAGCTCTGAGCATCAGAGGCAGGCCCTGGAGAGAAGGATGCCTTATAAAACAGAAGCTGAGGGAGAAAGGACTAGAAGACATCCCTCCTCAGTACAGTTAAGAGGTTGTGGGAGAGGTAGCCCCCTGGCTGCTGAAATGATTTTTGTGGTCTCCTTTCGTCCAGCTCTCCCATAATCTTGAAGGTGCTACTGTTGGACCATGCAAAGCTTTTCTAATATCTGTAATCTGTGAAATTCCCACCTTAAACTATTGGCACATCAGTCTAATTACAGAGAATAAAAATGAAGTTGTTAAACTTATTAAGCACATTATTCATTAATAATTAGGTTTCAGAATTAAACTGCATTAAAATAAGTTGAGTGAGATGGTTAGTAAGAGTTTGCTTACGCTAGGAAGAGATCTTAACCTCTTTCCACACACTGGATAAACCCTATGAAGATCAGAAGAAAGAATTCACACATTTGCCCTAGCTCATACTACTGCTGGACCAGTGCTAGTAATAACTGTTTCAAAACAGTTGAACCACTGCTGACAGATTTGCCTGAAAATCAAGTTAGTGAGTAACTCCGCAGCACTATTCTAAGGAAAAAACCCTGTCCACACTGCTCAGGGAACTCAGCCTAGAAACAAGAGTTTTGAAATACAGTTGTCGATAACGTGGTTACAGCTATACCATGGAGAGACCTCAGTGCTACCATTTCACTGTACAGATGAAACAAGCCAATAGGGCATAGATATCTATATGGCAAAGGCTAGCATTCTAAACAAAAGGGTTAGAGCATTTAATTTATGAGTTCATTAACACAATACCTATGTTCTTAATATGCAAAATTCATTCTAAAACAAATCCACATATGCAATGTCAGAAGAAGCGACAAAAGAAAAACAAGTCTAGATGTAAAACATTATGCTTTAAAAGAATAGGGAGCAGCATCTGGATTTCCAGGGAGCATGTTTTCCAGACAGCCCTGAAGGGTTTTCATCAGTAAAGCTTTGCCTCACTTCAGGTCACTTTGCATCTATCCACAATTCTGAACAAGCTGTCCAGTTTAAATAATCCATCATCTCCCCATATATTTACCAGTGGGTATACTAACTCAGGCCCCCACCTTCCCCAGATCCACCTGCACCTAGCCACTTGGGAGAAGCTGTGGTTCTCAACCAGGGGTCCAATCCCTCCCCCGCCGGGGGGGAGGGGCACAAGCACATTTCAGGGGAGTCATCAAGCAGGGCCAGCATTTGACTTGCTGAGGACCAGGGTAGCAAGCCAAAGCCCCACAATATGGAGCTGAAGCCCTGAGCCTGGCCACCCAGGGCTGAAGCCAATACCTGAGCAATGTAGCTTTATTGGGGCCCCAGGCAAATAGCCTGCTTGCTACCTCTTAACTCGGTACCTGTTTTTTTACGCAGAAAACCAGTTATTGAGGCACAGGTGGGCGGTGGAGTTTTTATAGCATGTCGGGGGGATGGAGGGGCTGAGACAGAAAAAGGCTGAGAACCCAGCACAACCCTGCCCTAGACCTCCACTGCCCACCGACGGTCAGGGCTGCCTGCAACCCCACCCTACCCAGGTGCTACTGCAGCTCCCCAGTGCCTCAGCCCGCCCCCCAGACCCACTCACCCCGCAGGGCCCCGCCTCTCCAGGCAGCTTCCTCCCTTCGGGGCCCGCATCCCGCTCCTCCCCTGGAGTAAGGGCCCCCCAGCCCCCGACCCTCCCAGCCTGGGGCTCAGAGCCCCGAGCCCCTCCGCTGCCCCCCCCGCGGGGCCAGCTCCTCCATCCTGGGGGCCGGGCCCGCCCCCCTGCCCGGGAGCCGGAGCCCGGGGCGGCCCCCTCAGGCGCCCGGCTCCCTGGAGCCCCCCCGGCGGCTAGGCCGCCCCCCGGCTGCTGACCTGGGCGGGGGCGGGCGGCTCGCGCGGGGCGGGGGAGGGGGAGCGGCAGCGCCTCCGAGGCGGGTGGGGGAGGCGGCTCCGGCTCTCGGCGCGGGACGGGGCCTCTACTCGCGGCGGCGGCGCAGGGCGGCCATTGTGTGACATCATCGGAACGCGACAGCCTCCCGGAGCTGGGCGCCCCCGCCCCCACCCGGCCGGCCTTAAAGGGACAGCGGCACCAGGCAACGTGTCTGTGCGGCGGGGGGGGGGTAGAGTGTGTGTGTGTGTGCGCGCGCGCGCGCGCGCGCGTGCTGGGGGCAGGTAGTGTGTGTGTAGCAGGCTGTGGGGGGGCAGGCAGTGTGTGTGTGTAGCAGGCTGTGGGGGGCAGGCCGTGCATGTGTGTAGCAGGCTGTGGGGGGCAGGCAGTGTGTGTGCTGGGGGCAGGTAGTGTGTGTGTGTGTAGCAGGCTGTGGGGGGCAGGCAGTGTGTGTGTGTGTAGCAGGCTGTGGGGGGCAGGCAGTGTGTGTGTGTAGCAGGCTGTGGGGGGCAGGCAGTGCGTGTGTGTAGCAGGCTGTGGGGGGCAGGCAGTGTGTGTGCTGGGGGCAGGTAGTGTGTGTGTGTGTAGCAGGCTGTGGGGGGCAGGCAGTGTGTGTGTGTGTGTGTAGCAGGCTGTGGGGGGCAGGCAGTGTGTGTGTGTAGCAGGCTGTGGGGGGCAGGCCGTGCATGTGTGTAGCAGGCTGTTGGGGGCAGGCAGTGTGTGTGCTGGGGGCAGGTAGTGTGTGTGTAGCAGGCTGTGGGGGGCAGGCAGTGTGTGTACAGGCTGGGGGCAGGCAGTGTGTGTGCTGGGGGCAGGCAGTGTATGTGTGTAGCAGGCTGGGGGGGCAGGCAGTGTGTGTGCCCTTGGGGGCAGGCAGTGTGTGTGTGTAGCAGGCTGTGGGGGGCAGGCAGTGTGTGTGTGCTGGGGTCAGGTAGTGTGTGTGTGTAGCAGGCTGTGGGGGGCAGGCAGTGTATGTGTGTACAGGCTGGGGGCAGGCAGTGTGTGTAGCAGGCTGGAGGCAGGCAGTGTGCATGTGATCCATTCATTTACTTACAGAGTGACACACCATATGCAACGGTGCCCTGCATCCTGCTCTATTGCCAGAGGGTTCAGTGCTACACAACACCCTGCACCACCCCGATCCCTCAACCGGGCACTGAAAGGCAAGGCAATGCAGCACACCACAATGCATAGGGGTCAATGCAACAATGAAACCCAACGCTTAGGCAGCACAATGGCAGGTGCTAGGCGCACACAGACTGCAGGCCCAGAGCAGAAGTCTGTGTGTATATTGTCTTTCAAGAATGTTAAAGTTAAACAAAACAAAAAGCATCTCATAGAAATGCAGAGTTAAAGTTAAATGCAGTTATCAAGCAAGGAACCCAAATCACCTTAACTTCACCCCTCTCATGATAGCCCTGGGAAAGTCAGAAAGACAGATGCCATCATCGTTCCATAACACAGAGCTTCATTCTGTTAGTGATCACAAACCCGGCCAATGTCTCAGTGACAGTTGTGTAGTGGTGGGACTGCTTTCCAGCCAGGCACACAATGCAAACAAGGATTTTACAAATTCCTGAATAGACAAATACTGAAGGTAATCACCCCCCATTCATCATTAAAGTCCCGAACGTACCAGGTGATCGGTTCATATTCAGCACCTCACAGAATCTGGCCTTATGATTCCATGTGGCCACCAGTTCTCCGTGGATTGTTAGACACAGAGCTAGCATATCACAGTATCCTTGCGTTTGAAAAGAGAGAAGGTACATGTGGTGTTAAAGCACACATGGTAGTGGAGACATGCATGCGCTAAGTTATAAAAGCAATGCACGGGTGCATATTTTCTATATGCTGTGTGCAAAGAGGGAAAGATGGCAGGATACCATCTGTAGGAGGCAGAGTTAACATAGTTACAGCAAGTGTCTGTATTTACAGATGGGAAAACGGAAGGAGACAGAGGTTAAGAATCTTGCATAGGTCACCCAGCAGGTCAGTGACATGGCCCGGAATAAAACCCAGCTCGCTTGACTGCCTGCCCCTGCTCTAACCATTGGTAATTTCTCCCACCATTGATTTAGAATAGCCGAGGGGGCTGTGGCTCAGGACTGGGATACCCAGAACTGGAATATGAGGTGATGCTGCGTGTCAGGTCTGGAGTGAGATTTCTGACACTTTCACTTTACTCACACTCTCTGTCTCCCCTGATGGAGCTCCCAGCCCCGGGCGATGCTTAGATCTGAGAAACCCAGCTGTGAGAGACTGCAGCAGGATGTGGGGGAGTGTCTGGTGGCGAGTGGCAGCGGCAGGTCAGGGCCCTTCTGAGCTTATCAAGCCATTGGCTAGTTACCTGGTTGTCCTGGGACCACACCAGCTCAGCCCCTTGCTGCTGTCTTATTGTTATTGATGGTGTCAAGGACTGCCTATCAGTGTTTATTTATTTTAAAAGTGTTCCCTGTAAAGCTGAGAACTCAAATCTCAGAAGGATTCAGAAGGATCTTCAGAAGGATCAGATCCAAGTGGGAATGGATGGATAGATGGCGCGAAGAGTGATGGACCCAAAGGCAGGGGACGTGGCACAGGAGGGTGTTTTCCCTTTGTGCCCATAACAGGTTCCTCTCCACCTTTATCTTCTTTGATACAAAAGAAAGTCAAGCTCCAAGATCCACATCTAAACTCTATCTGAGGTTTTGTCTACACTGGGGGCTGAATCCAAATAGAGCTGTGCCAGTTTCCATTAGCAGAGAATTTGGCCCTGAGGTTTTAATCATCAAGTAGCTGCACTGGGAAAACCCTTAGCTCAGACATGATTTATGCCACTGCAACTTGTGTTGACATGAGGGGTTTGCACCTGTGCAGCTATCCCAGGGGCCGAAACCCCAGTGTAGAAGAGGCCTGGTAGAGGAACAGAGTAACTTAGTTTGGTTCACTGTGAGCTGCTCAGTTCTTCTGCCTCTGTTCACACTGAATTTTTCCAAAGTGGCCCCCTGAAGGGTTCGAAGATAAAACCCTCAGGTGCTGCTCCGTTTGAAAGTGGTGATGGTTAGCGTACCACTTACGGCTGGAGTTTCCAATAGCCTGCAGCATTTTGTTTCAGGGAAAACAGCCTGGGTTTTGTTTTGTTTTATTTCACCTTCCACACCATACGCTCTGCTCTGGCCATTCTCCTTTCCTTGTTACAGCATCCCAGAGGTCTGAGGAGCTCCGGAATGGGCCTGGATGTTTGGGTGGTATTTAAATGGCAGTCAGGGTCTGTAATTTACAAGCCAACGGGAATTGATTAGTTGTTAATATTTTTGACAGAGCTTAATTCTGAGCATTAGAAGACTCTCTGCGCTGAGACGCTGACCTAAACCCAAGGTACCCAGGGTGAGAATCACAGAAAAGCCCTGGTTTGCTCCAGTGGAGCCAATTCATCCTTGCTCTGAGATGTCTCTGCGCTGGCTCTGCCTGTGAAAAAGGTCATAAAGCAGGTGTGAACATGCAAGGAATATTACCACCATTGGGAACCTCTTCTCCCTCTCACAAGCCCCCCTCACAAGTGCTATGCCTGGGGAGATCAGGAGGAGTGGGGGGCATGTCAGGGCAAGAGGAGGTGTGCTTAGGGGGTCCCTTCACCTTGGCTGTTCCTGAGGGATTTTCCAACCAGTGCTGAGGGCTGGTCTAGCCCCTGACTGCACCACCTCCCTTCCAGCCCCTGAGGTGGATCCAGGCCTCAGGGAGTCACTAATCTCAGCCTCGCTCTTCCTAATTGGGAGCAGGCAGACTCCAGAAGACTCTGTCAAGGATTCTACAAGCAACTGCCCCATGATTTGCTGGGATCACCCCAAGAAAACCCAGCCTGTGGTGCAGATGGGACACAGACTCTGAGCTGCTCTGGGCTCCCTTAAGAGCCATCTCTGATATTCCATATGGTGGCCCCCACCCCTGCGACTACAGAGCGCTTATCCCCTGCCAGGGTGTCCTGGGATCTCTACCAGCATGGGGGTTCCTGGGAATGGCTTTGAATCAGTGCATCTCTCTGCCCCAGCCAGCCCCGAGCCTCCCACAGGACAGACTTTCTGCTGCTGGGCACGTGAAGGACCTAAACATGCATCTCTCTCCCTTCGACTGGGTCTTTCTTCCTCCCAGCTGCAGATGGCAACATCATGCTCAGGTGAAGAAGTGTTTTGTGCATGGATCTGGCTGCCGGGGCCTCCAACAAGGCACTGGAGCAGCTCAGTCCGTCTCCTAATGCAGCTTCTAAAATGCACCACGGGGCATGGTGCCATGCTCCTCCGCGGACCCCGTGAGCCTGCCTCCAGGTGCAGTCAGGACCCTTGGTGAGACAGGAGGCCAAGGACTACTGCATGAGGAATCTCATGGCTCTAGCCCGTGTCCCAGGCACAGTGCATGTACCAAGCCCACTGAGCTGGGCAGACAGCTGAGAAGCCCCACAGCGGGCAGATGGGGGGCTGCCCCGGGGTGGGAGATAATGGGTTTCGCGTGGCACCTGGATGAACTACTCGCTAGAAGCGGGGAAAAGAAATGGCAAGTGAGACCCTGCCTTCTGCATTCCAGCGAGAGCTGGGGTGTGAGGGCTGGAGAGGCAGCTAGTTACCCAGGCTCCCCGAGAGCTACCCAAGGGGGGGCGTGGGGGTGACTCCGCACTAACAGGTGGGGGAAGGGGAGTGTCTGACATTGTGGCAAATTGATACTGTTTGCAGCATGCCATCTTTAAGTAGGGAGATCAAAGACAGGTGAAAACTCCATTTACCCATCCACCCCCACCCCATCCACCCAGCCATCTACCCCCACACCTTCACCCCGCCATCTACCCCCACCCCATCCACCCAGCCATCTACCCCCCCACACCTTCACCCCACCATCTACCCCCACCCCATCCACCCCACCATCCCCACCCCTCCACCCAGCCATCCACCCCCACCCCATCCACCCAGCCATCTACCCCCCACACCTTCACCCTGCCATCTACCCCTACCCCATCCACCTAGCCATCCCCACCCCTCCACCCAGCCATCCACCCCCACCCCATCCACCTAGCCATCTATCCCCCACACCTTCACCCCACCATCTACCCCCACCCCATCCACCCAGCCATCCCCACCCCTCCACTCCCACCCCATCCACCCAGCCATCTACCCCCTACACCTTCACCCCACCATCTACCCCCACCCCATCCACCCAGCCATCTACCCCCCACACCTTCACCCCGCCATCTACCCCCATCCCATCCACCCCACCATCCTCACCCCTCCACCCAGCCATCCACCCCCACCCCATCCACCCAGCCATCTACCCCCCACACCTTCACCCTGCCATCTACCCCTACCCCATCCACCTAGCCATCCCCACCCCTCCACCCAGCCATCCACCCCCACCCCATCCACCTAGCCATCTACCCCCCACACCTTCACCCCACCATCTACCCCCACCCCATCCACCCAGCCATCCCCACCCCTCCACTCCCACCCCATCCACCCAGCCATCTACCCCCACACCTTCACCCCACCATCTACCCCCACCCCATCCACCCAGCCATCCCCACCCCCATCCACCCAGCCATCTACCCCCCACACCTTCACCCAGCCATCTACCCCTACCCCATCCACCCAGCCATCCCCACACCTCCACCCAGCCATATATCCCCACCCCATCCACCCATCATCCCCACACCTCCACCCAGCCATATATCCCCACCCCATCCACCCATCATCCCCACACCTCCACCCAGCCATATATCCCCACCCCATCCACCCATCATCCCCACACCTCCACCCAGCCACCTACCCCCCACCCCCATCCCCCCATCATGCCCTCACCTCCACCCAGCCATCTACACCCCTACACCTCCATCCATCCATCCCCCACACCCATCCATCCAGACACCAACCCCCACACCTCCACCCTGCCACCTACCCCCGCACCCCATCCACCATCATCCCCACACCTCCACCCCGCCAGCTACCCCCACCTCGCTCCACCCATCATGCCCAGACCTCCACCCATCCATTCACTCACCTGCAGTTCTCACAGTTAGAGCCCTGAGCGGATACAAAAATGTGTATCAGCCTCCTACCCACGGTCTGCAGACATCCCTGGATTTGCAGGGCTCTACTTACTGTGGCCGGGGTGCAGCTCCGAAGCACCCTCCCGCTGGAGCCCAGTCAGGGAGAGTCACGTGTGCAGCTGTGGGGAGCCTGTGCGGAGTCACGGCCCCTCCACCTGCTCTCAGCTGGGCAGGGAGCCTGAGGGATGGGGACACAGCTGGGGCTGCTCTCAGCCTCCCCATCCCTGCATGGCGGACTGGTGGAGAGTCCGCCACGGCTTCCCTTGGCTCCCAGCTGGGTGCCACGCTGGCCTGGCGGGTGGGAGCGGGAAGACCTGTGGAGCTGGCCGGGGGCTGCTCAGGCCCCTTTGCCCTGGGCAGGTGGAGGGTCCACCACAGCTCCCCACAACTGCCTGCCTGGCTTTTACCATGGCCGGGATGTGGTTCCAAGCTGCCCCCTGCCCCCACCAACCCATGAGAGGCATCAAACCCCAGCAATGCTGGGGCCAGAAGCTCAGTGGAAATGGCATATGGGAGCCCAACAGCCGGGCACCTGCAGAGGAAAAAAAGAAGGGAGCCCTGAGCTCGCTGTTGTGACCCTGGGCTTGATTCTCTGAGTTTTCCTGGCCCTGTTCAGCTGCCCCCACCCCCCCGGCCTTGGCCAGCTGGGAATTCCTCAACCCGGCTGCATTTGCCATCCTGTTGCCCACCCTTTGGCTTGCTCAGGTCTCTCACGCTTCTCTGGCACCGACTAACTCAAATCACTTGGTGTCTTTGGGAAATTTTCCTCTCTCCTGGCTCCCTTCCCTTGCCAGATCTCTAATGAACATATCAACCACCCTGGGACCTAGCCTGGAACCTGGAGCCCCTGCTGGTAACGCCTTTGTCCAGGTGAAAAGGGACCATTTAACCCTGCTCTTTGCTGTCCATCTCCCAGCCCATTTGAGACATGACAATACTTTGCCTCTCACCCAGTGACAACTTCGCTTCCTTAGCAGACCTTCCTCGACCAGATCCCATCTCTTTCCGCTCCCGACTCCTGTCTGCCCCCAGAAGTGGTATCATTCTCACTATAGTGGGATGGCTACCCTGGTACAAACCCCTGGCATGGACTCATTGTACCAGCGTGGCGTATTCCTGTGACGGCAGGGTTACTAACAGAAGGCTAGAACTGCATGCATGCTAGGGGCTGCCCTGATTGTACTGTGTGGGTAGTAAATCCCCCTCCCCACCCACCCAGAATAGCTAACCTGGGGCAGAACTGGGCCTAAAGCTGGTTGTGTCCCAGCTATTCTCAGCCAGGTGCATGAGGGCCAGCTGTGTGCTAAAAATAATTCAAAATGTGTGGCACTGGTCAGGCAGGGCGGGGCTGGCTGAGGGGAAGAGTGAGTAAGGCAGCCTGCAGGAGCGCTTCTGTCAGCAGGTGGGTGGTGAATGCCGCAGGGGGGCAGGAGAGTGGTCTGTACAGGTGGGGAGGGGCTCTGGGCATTGAGTGGGTGGAGGGCTCTGAGATCTAGAGTTTTGCTAGGGTGCTGCAGCACCCCCAGGTTTTAGGTGGGGCTCCTATCCAGGGGTCAGGTCTGGCTGCAGGCTGCCCAGTCCCGCACTGTGGGGTCCTGGGATCCGGTGTCTGGCCCTGCTGCAGGGTCCAGGGTCCAGCTGCCTGGTCCCACGTGGGGTCTGGGTGCCAGCTACCTGGCCCAGCACCTAGGCTGTGCTCCTGGCCCGCCTCTGGGCAGGGGCACTAGGCATAGGGGATTGTTGAGGGGTGTGGGGAGGTGCTGTGGTTCTCAGCCTGCGGCCCACAATGATGAGCCCCACTGCTCTATCCACATCCCCCCGTTCATACATTCTGGGATGGATCCAATCTGCCACAAGGGGGAGCTCCAACCCAATCCAAAAGGGAGGCATTTGCCAGGCTGTCAGGGAGCAGGGCAGCTCCCTCCCGTGTGCCATGCCGCGCTGCGGGCGTCTGGACGGGCCAGTCCCACTCAGCCCTGCCAGCTGGGGGGACATCAGCCCAGTGCCTGGTCTCCAGCCCGACTCAAGGCCCACTAGTTACTGGGTACATCTACACTGCACTAAGAGACCCACAGCATGTCCGTGGCTGGCCTGACTCAGCTGACTCGGGCTGTGGGGCTACAAATGGCAGTGTAGACGCTTGATCTCAGGCTGGAGCCCTGGCACAGAGGCCCCAGGAGGGGGCAGGGAGAGTGGCCTCTGAATCTCCTGGGCTCTGACACCACTGCAGCATAGATGTACCCCTGGGGCATCTCCCAGCCATTCCTTGGTGATCTGGAGGTGGCATAGGTGCTGGAGCTAGGGGTGCTGGGGGAGCTGCCGCACCCCCTGGCTTGAAGTGGCTTCCATCACATACAGGGTTTACAGGTTGGCTCAATGGCTCTTGGCACGCCCAGGATACACATTGCTCCAGCGCCCCTGCCCTGGGTTCCAGCCCAGGGCCCCTGTAGCAGGTGATGACGGTCTGGTTCTTCAGACCACCTGCTTCTTCCCTGGGCTAAGTCCTACTGCAGCCTGCCTCAGGCTTTCTTCCCAGCCCCCTGCAGGCCTTGGAGGAAAGGCACCAAAGGAAAAGCACAACACAGAAAGAGTCCAAACTTGTCCTTGGCCTCCTCCTCTTGGGAGATACGTGATGAGCCATGGCCCGGCGCAGTGTCTCAGGGTTCACAGGACCCCCAGGCAGCTCCATCCCTGTGGCACTCCTGGCTGGGAGGTAACAGGGAGAGGTTTGTTCACCTCCCAGGCTGGGCCCTACTGAATGTAGCGCCTCCCTTTCAAGGCTCTGCCTTTAAAACTGGCAGGTGTAGCAGGGCGGGGCTGCCAGAGCCCAAATCCTGTTTTAACTTTTCCTTGCCTGGCGGGGGCTTTGAACATCCCATCACAGTCACCCTGTGTGGAAAGCCCAGCCTGGCCCAACACAGCATGCCTGGCCCATGGAGAACAGCCATGCCCTGTGCAAAGTCTGAGGCCCATAGAGCACAGTGTCTCCCTGCACAGAGTATATGGATTCTCTAGCACAGTGCTGCCCTACATGCAATGTATGGCCCATATAGTGCCCCCCGGCTCTGCCCGGAGTGCAGTCAGCAGGCAGTGGTTTGGGAGGCCCTAGGATTTTTTTAAACTATCCCTGTTCTTGGGAAATCCGAAGGCTAAACATTGGCTCTGAGTTTTCACCAGCGTGTCTATGGTCCCAGGCTATCACTGCAGGCAGGAAGGATGTTTAGCATCCATGATATATATGTTTATGCATGTGGGGGGAGAGAGTGAGAGAGAGAAACTCTCTAGGAGGCAGGGAAATCTCTCCAACCATTCGTGCAGGCAGGGGTGCGCTCCTGAGAGTCCTGCTTCCTGCTTCACTAGACAGATTCTTGGGCTGCACCACCAGGTCAGTTTCCACGTTCTGGCCAGGGCGATTGCTGTATATAAAGGCGCTCTCAATGCTGCTCAGGCATCTATTCAGCAAAGCACAGGCCCAGGGCCTTCCTCGAACTGTTTAACTCAACGCTGGACTCACTGTGGCCCTGCATTCTCCATGAGATGAGGCAGCGCGGGCTCTGTTTTGGCTGCAATTCCCCTTTCGATTGCTTGGTTAGCCTGGGGGGTGGGCGACTGCTGCAAAACTGGTGGGTCCTTTGTGCTACATACACAAGGGGCCCAATCCTCAGCTGGTGTGAACTGGTGGCGTTCCAGTGAAGTCAGTGCTGAGTCACACCAGCTGAGGATCTGGCCATTTGTCTCCTTAAACATCTTGAGGCCGGTCTGACTCTCCCCAGGGGTCTGGGCAGTTCCAGGATTGGCCCATTCGGAGCTCTGCATGTAGGTGACACCAAACTAACAGCAATCAATGCCTGGGAGTGAACAGGCCCTGCGAGCTGGGGGAGTCATGGCAGCCCCTTCCTCCCTCCCTCTCTGCAGTGCTGGGGTAATGGGTGTTAAACCCCTTGGAGGTCCTCAGTGGCAGTGGCTGGAGAAGGGCAAAGGGTGCTGAGAAACGATGTCTGGACGAGGCTCCCCCCTGTTGTCTAAAGCCTGGGAATATTCGCTCCCATTGTTAACCGAATCAGTTTCCACTGGGTTCTTGCATCCACGTGGGACAAAGTGGGAAGGTGGCCCCTTGCCATCCCAGTGTGTGTGCGGGCGTGATCCCAAGGAGAGGCCAGCTCCCCGCGTAGCCCATGGCAGCAGCCCATGGTCTCTGGCGAAAGGTGGGCCTTCTCCCTCGCTGCTTGCTGGGAGCTGGAAAAGCTTCAATGGCTGTTCGCAGGGAGCGAGTTCCTTTGCTCCTGACCCTGGGCAAAGGGAGCTGGACTGACCCAGAGTTTGGGACTTTATCTGCTCCCTAGCTTACCTCACCTTCTGGCCTATCCAAGCCCACGGCATCCTGGCAGGAACATTGGTGGAACAGTGACTCTCCCAGAGAACATTCAGGGAAGGGGAATTCTGAATCCCCAGCCATGAAGATCACAGCAGAACCCTGCTTTGAAAAGTGGCACTCTCCCGTCCTGGGATCAGAACCAGCCACACGTATGAGTGGTGCGTGACATCAGGCCCAACCAACACAGCCTGCATTCCCAACACCCAATCCAGGTGGCACGCTGCCCCTGGCCGTGCCAACGCTGGTGCTGTGTAAGTGAGCTGGCAAATCATCTTCCCCAGCAAACACATTAAGGAACATCGTGATCTTCTGCTCACCAGCGGCCCGAGAGACGCAGCAAAATCCTTGAATGAATGATTTGTTGTGAATCATCCACCTTGCTCTGCCTCCCACTCTCTCCCCTCCGCACTGGCTGGAACCGCTTTCCTCTTCTCAGATAGCTGCATACAACAGAGAGATGAGTCTGATCCCTTTCTCCCGCTCTGTGGGCTTTGGAGAGTCTAAGGCGCGCCATGCTGATCTTTATATCAGTCAGCAAGCAAACAGCAACTCAGCCTTTCGTGCCCTGTGTCTGTGGCCCCATCATTGTTCAGTCACACAGGAGCTTGAGTTCTTAGCCACGTACAGAGGGGCGACAGAGTGAAATCACTGATTGGTCCCCTCTGCTTTCAGCGGAGGAGAGTCCCCACCTAGGAAAGGATGTCCAGTTCCCTGGGGATGGGGTCGCGAGACACCACTGTGGAGTCCTTATCCCGAGAAAGAGACAAGGAAGCGTGTGTAACTCACCGATCGAGCCACATGGCCAATGGGCCTGGATAGCGAGAGCCCTGGTCTTGTCCCAACACTGATTTCTCTTGAATTAACTGAACAGGCCATTGCCCAATGCCCCACAGCCCAATTGGCTGGATCCCCATCCCGTGCTCACAGCACCAGGAGTACGGACTAGGGGGCACTTGACATTTCCTGAGCATTCTGCAAACATGAGCTAATTAACTAATCCCGCACCTGACCCCCACCTGAGGTAGGGAAGTGCCAACACCCCCATTGTACAGATGGAGACACCAAGGTACAGAGTGAGCTTATGGGACTTGCCCAAAGATGCTGAGAGCGGGGTCATGGCCGTGCCCAATCCGTCCCATGCTGCCATTCCACCGTGGGCTGTGAAAGTTACCCCAGATACTGGCCTCTGAACCTGCAAAGCCCCTGTCCTGATACAGGGATCCCCAGCCCACCTGCCACCAGCTGAGATTCCTTGGTGCATCTGCCATTTGCTAGGAGCCAGTGTCCTAATCAAACAAACACCCACTGAGCCAGGTTCCCCCTGAACTAGCACAGGGGCTGTAGACCCCTTGGCTGCAGCAAAGGCCCCGGCTTCCCCATGAGGACACCTGTGTCCTGCCTTTGCCCTCCCTTGGGAGCGCTAATGGGGAGGGCAGATTTCACTACCCCTGGGGGGCATCCTAGGGTACCTATTGGTGGAGATGAGCTTCACCCATTGGCCATGCCCCCACCCTAGCCAGAGCTGTGATTCTCATTCCAGGCTGCAGGAGGGCCCTGGCAGAGGGAGACTCTCTGGGGTGGCCTGAAGCCCTGTGCTGGGATTGACTTCACGGGAAACCAGGGGTGCAACCAGATGGTGGAGAGACTCCATTTCCCATGCAGCCACTTAGAGCAGAAGAACGGCCCGTATGGGTCAGAGCGAAGGTCCATCCAGCCATGTCCTGGCTTCAGACAGTGGCCAGTGCCAGGTGCCCCAGAGGGACTGAACAGACCAGGGTATCATCAAGTTCTGCCTTTACTCTCTCTGTCCTATTGGGCCCCTCCCCATGGTATCTAAGCATTGCCCTGTTGGGGGCATATAATGCACATGTCCCTTCTAGAGGCGAAGGAGCAGCATGCTCTGTCTCTGCTGCTCTGGGCGGTTGGTTTCAGCACCCAAATCCTGTGGACAGCGGAACCAGGGAACTCTTCATTAGCACCACTCAGGGCACCCAGGTTAGGGACTGATTCTGGCCAGTGCCATAAACATCAGGGCTGGAGCCAGGCGTGTTGGGGGAGCTGCTGCACCCCCCTGCTTGAAGTGGTTTCCATCATATCCAGGGGTTACGGTTTGGTTCAATGGCTCTCAGCCGCCCCCCCACTCTACACATGGCTCCAGCTCCGCAGGCCACCCAGTGAGGTACAGAGACTCCTTTCAAACCCCACAGAGCGAGTGACCAGGGAGGGATGTCTGGGGTGATTCTTGCATCCCTCTTTGATAGGCCTTTGGCCTGTGGGGGTCTGATCCCAGAGGACCAGGCCTGTGGTAAGCATGGGGAATGAAGCCCTCAATCCGGCACAGGAAGGCCAGCATCCGGGGGCACTTGCGGGTTGCCCACATGGGCTTCTGTCACACTAGCCACTCCTGGTTTTTTCTTGCTGTCAGCGAGGCAGCGGGGACTCGTCTCTCCTCTCATAGGTTAGCCAGAGAGTGAGGAGCTAGATCAGCTGATGAGGAGCCCTCTTATATCTGTGAGCAAGCGGCCCCAGCCAGGCAGAAGGGGGAGAGGGAGGGAGATGGGCTGCTGTCTGGCGGGGAAGAGACCAAGAGGAACCACCCCACACAGGTGAGACTGGCTCCTTGGCTGGTGCGCCAGCCTTGGGGTGAGGGGACCGCTCTCCTCCAGCTGAGACCCTAGGAGGAAGCAGATGCATTTGAAGGTAAGTTCTGCAGGGAAGTTTCTTTGGTGCTTTGGAGCGGCTGGAAAGGGGGGAAGGGATGGCCAGGGGCTGAGCGTGTCTGATGGACAGAGCCAGGCGAGCCAGCAGTGTCAATGCGGGTCTAGCATCCGACGTGAGAGGAAGAACCAAAGTCATTCCAGGCAGGGCTCCTCGGGCAGCAGAGCGGGACCAGGGCAGCTGCTAAGTGGGGAAGCAGCTTGAAAGTGACCTGGTGCTGCCAGCTGGCCGAGTGTCCATCGAGTCCGCCGGATCCCCCGGGGCGGTGTCTTGACCGGGGGCTGCAGCTTGGCGTCTGGCAGGACCAGACCGGTCCTTAACCCCCCTCCGCCTGGCGCAGCGGTCACAAGGCAGGCCGGCTTGGCTCGCTGGGTCATTCCCTTCGGGGGACTGCAGCCGTCCGGGGTGTTTTCAGCGAGACCCCGCCGGGCTCCCTCCCGGGCGGCCCGCTGGGGCGGAACCAGGTGGTGGAGACCAGAACTTCGCTCCCGCGAAGAGCGGGCGGGGGAGGCAGATCCCGCGGTCGGCAGGAGGTCGAGATTCGGGTTCATTTCGGGTCCGACCAGAACAACCGGAGCCTTCTGCAGTTCCCCGGGGCTGTGGGGGGGATTGAAACCCCCTTCCAGAGCGTCAGACAATCCTAGGAAATAGCCACAAGTCGGCACGAAAATCGGTTCACAATCATCACGGAAACCAGAGCAGACTCCGGGGCTGCCAGGCCCGGGCGGGACATGGGAACAGCGCGGGCGCTCGGGGGGTTGGGTTGGAGCCAAAGCGAAATTCCGGAGCAATTGAGGCGCCGCGGTCCCGTTCCCAGGGCGCCGCTTGCCCGCGCTTGCCCAGCCACCCCGCTCAGCAGGTCGCCCCCGGCCGCCCCGTCCCTGGGGCAGCGGGCAGCGGGGCTCTCCGGGCTCTGCTCTGCGATCGCTGGCCCCTGTGCGGAGCTCCCCGCGCCAACCTGCAGGCGTAGGCGGGGAGTCACCGGGGCGCTGGCGGGAGAGACCACGGGGAGCAGCGAGCGGGCTGGTTCTGCAGCGTGCGCTCAGCCACACCGGTGTGAACGCGGATTACCGGTTTGGTTCGCGTGCCTCCAGATCACTAGAGCGTGCCTCCAGAGCGTGCCGCTCAATCACCAGAGAGTGCACCCAGATCACCAGAGCGTGCCGCTCAATCACCAGAGAGTGCACCCAGATCACCCGAGCGTGCTTCCAGATCACCAGAGCGTGCCTCCAGAGCGTGCTGCTCGATCACCAGAGAGTGCACCCAGATAACCAGAGCGTGCCTCCAGATCACTAGAGCGTGCCTCCAGAGCGTGCTGCTCGATCACCAGAGAGTGCACCCAGATAACCAGAGCGTGCCTCCAGATCACTAGAGCGTGCCTCCAGAGCCTGCTGCTCGATCACCAGAGAGTGCACCCAGATCACCAGAGCGTGCTGCTCGATCACCAGAGAGTGCACCCAGATAACCAGAGCGTGCCTCCAGATCACTAGAGCGTGCCTCCAGAGCGTGCCGCTCAATCACCAGAGAGTGCACCCAGATCACCAGAGCGTGCTGCTCGATCACCAGAGAGTGCACCCAGATAACCAGAGCGTGCCTCCAGATCACTAGAGCGTGCCTCCAGAGCGTGCCGCTCAATCACCAGAGAGTGCACCCAGATCACCAGAGCGTGCCGCTCAATCACCAGAGAGTGCACCCAGATCACCCGAGCGTGCTTCCAGATCACCAGAGCGTGCCTCCAGAGCGTGCTGCTCGATCACCAGAGAGTGCACCCAGATAACCAGAGCGTGCCTCCAGATCACTAGAGCGTGCCTCCAGAGCGTGCTGCTCGATCACCAGAGAGTGCACCCAGATCACCAGAGCGTGCCGCTCAATCACCAGAGAGTGCACCCAGATCACCCGAGCGTGCTTCCAGATCACCAGAGCGTGCCTCCAGAGCGTGCTGCTCGATCACCAGAGAGTGCACCCAGATAACCAGAGCGTGCCTCCAGATCACTAGAGCGTGCCTCCAGAGCGTGCTGCTCAATCACCAGAGAGTGCACCCAGATCACCAGAGCGTGCTGCTCAATCACCAGAGAGTGCACCTAGATCACCAGAGAGTGCCTCCAGATCACCCAAGTGTGCCTCCAGATCACCAGAGCATGCCTCCAGAGCGTGTTGCTCGATCACCAGAGAGTGCCTCCAGATCACCAGAGCATGCTGCTCAATCACCAGAGAGTGCATCCAGATCACCAGAGCGTGCCACCAGAGCGTGCTGCTCAGTCACCAGAGCATGCCTCCAGATCACCAGAGCATGCCTCCAGAGCGTGCTGCTCGATTACCAGAGAGTGCATCTAGATCACCAGAGCGTGCCTCCAGAGCATGCTGCTCGATCACCAGAGAGTGCACCCAGATAACCAGAGCATGCCTCCAGATCACTAGAGTGTGCCTCCAGAGTGTGCTACTCGATCACCAGAGAGTGCCTCCAGATCACCAGAGCGTGCCACCAGAGCATGCCTCCAGATCACCAAAGCATGCATCCAGATCACCAGAGTGTGTTTCCAGATCACCAAACTCCCCCGACACACAACCACCACAGCTGCCCAGTGAAACGCAGGAACTAACCACCTCTTTTCCGGCCTCTGATCCTTTACATTCCCACCTGTCTGTTTGCCCCAGCTCAGAAGCTGGGCTGCAGGTGTAGCTTGCCTGGGCGGGGAGTGGGTGCTGTGACATGCCCCCTGGGAGCATCATGGCGTGGGCTCCCCGCCAGCCTAGCTGGAGCCCCAAGAGATGTGCTCTGCAAGAGAATTCTGTATTGGACTTGGTGAACTAACCCAGCTCTAACTTCTGTGGTTGATGGAGGGCTCAGAGACCGATGGACATGACTGACCATGAGCCGGAGAAAGCCCCTCATGGGTAGTGTGTGTCCCCCACAAGCCAGCCACTGGCACCCGCTCAGACCCCTTAACGCATGAACACGTCGGACTCAATCTTGCTATAAGCTCCCAACTCCCCTCGACTTCCGGGCGGCTGGTGGTACTCAGCACATGGCTGAATCAGGCCCTTGCTGAACTCCAGTCTGGCCCTGCCAGAGAGGGGTGAACCAGAGAGTGAGCGAGCCCCTTGCCCTGAGCTGCCTAGGCCCCAGCCCTTTGCACTGCACCCACCGGGCAGCACGAGAGCCGGGGAAGCCGCTGAACATACCAGGCAAGGAACAGGACACCTGGGTCCCGCATGGAGGGAGTCTGCGCCCTGGCAGCAGGAGGGGCTGAGCCTCCAGGGCTGGAGAGCAATTTTGTAATTTGCTCCAGTCTCTGAGACTGACAGGGGGAGCTGTTACTATGGTGATGCATATGGGCTGGATGGAGGCGAACACACAGAGCCAGCAGTGGTGCTGATGCTGCGTGTGGCTCGAATCCTAATGGAGCCCTCCAGGGCAGAGCCAATGGGGGGGTTGGGGCACAGCTTAATTTGTGCCAAGGCTGAGCCCCGGGCACCTATTGGCCTGGCGGTTCAGAGCCCAGGGCCCCTATCTGCCTGGCAGTTCTGAGCCCCGGGCACCTGGGCACCTCCGGGCCTGGCCGTTCTGGTCCCCAGGCACCTCCAGGTCTGGCTGTTCCAAGCCCAGCCCCCAGGCACCTCTGGGCCTGGCTGTTCCAAGCCCCGGGCACCTCCAGGCCTGGCCGTTCTGGCCCCTGGGCACCTCCAGGCCTGGCCATTCTTCCCCCTGGGCACCTCCGGGCTTGCTGTATCAGTTATGAATGTAAAAAAATTGCTTGTATTGCAGCATCTCTTTTGTCACACATTAAGCCCTGGCTGGGGGCGCTCACTGGGCATTTCCAGGAGGGGCACAGGGCTGGGGTTCTTTGACAAGTGAATTCCCTGTGCTGGGGACACGGTAATTACAACCTCCCTGCAACCCCTCACCGCACTGGCGCTGTCTCTCCCTCTTCCCTCCTGCCCAGCACAGGGCTCTGTCTAGGAATTATTTTGGCCAATGTGATTGCAGCCAGCGCCGCACTGGGCTAGGGACTGCACAGACACATGACAAAGGCTGGCCCTGCCCCAGAAAGCTCCCACACCAGGGAACATGTAGCAGGTAGCACTGTGCACGAGCGTGGGAACAATGTGCCCAGTGCGGAGGCTGAGAGCCATTGAACCAAACTGTAATCCCTTAGAAACCACCTCAAGTCTTGGGGTGCGGCAGGCCCCCCGGCACCTCTGTCTCCAGCTCCTATTGCTCTGTGTGCTCAGGGAGGAGGACAAGGGAGCAGCAGAGAATAGTCAGCACAGTAGTTTTAACCCTATATCTCTTCTCATCACATACGCTGACAACTTTCCATGCCCCCTTTTGCTGTCCCTAGCTGTAATTTTTGGACACATGCATTTTTGGTGCTGTCAGCCATTTTGGGGGGGGGGGCGTGGGGGGAGAGAGAGCGCTTTAAAATTCCCATTTAATCTAACCTTATTGGGAGTATTAGAATTAAGTAAGGTAATAGAGTTTTCCATGCCTTTTCTTCATTTGAAGAAAAGGTATGTTCCACATTAAGTGCAATTCTAAATAAAGTCTAGTAAGCAGGGGTATGAAAAGTCTCAGGGACAGAAGACTATAGTGGTAAATTGTTAACAGCACAATTCTAAATAAAGTTATATAATAATTTAAATTTTTTAGGGATGACAGAATAAAGTCTTTATACAGAACAGGCATTTCTCATTTACATTGTATGCATTTAGTACATTTCTAAATAGCCATTAAATAATTGGACAAAGTCTTCATGAGACAGGAATAAAGGAAACGAGTTAATACATATGTAGAATTATGCATTTTTATAGGAAAATGTGTTTTATGCCATTAGTGCATTTCTAAATAAAGTCATTACATAATATATACAAAATCTTAGTAAAAGCAGAATAAAAAGTGTAAGGACATATATATGTGTTAGCATGCATTTTTCTCAGTTTTTAGAGATTTTTTTTAATGCAGTTAGTATATTTCTAACTAAAGTAATTAAATAACTGTACAAAGTATTAATGACAGGAATAAAGGAGAAGTATTAATACACATATCATGCATCTTTAGCATTTTCTTTATCACAGCTAGTACAATTCTAAATAAAGTTGATCAAACAATTGCAAAAGGTCACAGTATTAGTGACACAGAGAGGAAAATACAGCCATAGAGTTAGTTACACTACACAGAGTACAGTTGTTCCACCGCCACCTTAAGCTTCAGACATTACCAAGAAAAAAAGGCAGGAGGAAGAGATAAGCATCTCATCCCACAGACTGTTACTTGCCAAATGGCAGAAACTGGAAACCTTGTTCCAGGAGCCTGGGAGAAAGCACACCTCATTGGCTCAGCCAATCAGAAGGCATTCTTTTACCCCAGGCTGTCTTGCAGAATCACACATCACAGAATATTAAATTGCATCACATTTTCCTGAGTCACTCTGCAGGTTTTTTCTAAATCTACAGCCTATAGAAATAGTCACTACAGCATATTTTAAAATGTAAATTAGAGCTAAAATGCCAGTCACAAGGGGCATACATTTAGATTCCTTTACTGAATTTTTCACAAAAAAGTTATGTAAATTTAGCAGTTAGCTGGATTTGTTTTTATTTCTGGACCAGAAATAAAGGTTACCTCTTTCTACATAACATTTATCCTTGAAAACTGGCAGAGAGACCCTAGATGAATACATGCCTAACTTTTATTACTTCCCTTATTCCATTTACTCAAGGTAATGTATTTCTTTGTATTTATTGTAAGTTAGCATGATTGGCTTTAGCTCAAAGGAGGCCTGTTAATTTTAGCAGAGCTTTGCTTAAATGAATAGCCCACCATGCAAAAGCAACCCCAGCTGAACAAAACCCTGGAAATATAGTTCACATGTTTACCATCTGTAACGCATGAAGAAAGTTGTAGATTCCAGGGGATAGTATAAAATCCCCTCTCATTTACAGAGGAGCTTTACAAATATTAAAACACAAGCCAAGGCTTTCTAAGGTTTAAAGGACAGGGATAAGAAGGTTGGCATATGCCACCCTCCTCCTCAGCCCCCCTACTTTCTGTTCTGGGTTGTAGTGGTTATCTGAAGAAACATGATCCACTCTCCAAAAGGAGCATGTAGATGTATCAAACTTTTTGCATAACCTACATACATTTAGTAGTTAAACTTATATCTGTAGATTTCTGGACCAGGAATAAAATATCCTCTTCCTACATAATTCCTTTCACATTTGTCTTTCAAAACTGGCGGAGTGATCCTAGCCGAAAGACACGTCTAACTTTTATACCAATTTCCCTTATTCCATTTAGTCTAATATGTTTCTGCAGAGCCTTCTATGTCCATCTGAGATTAGCTTCTATTGGCTTAAGTTGTAGCAGAGGCCTTCTGAGTTTTGTACAGTTTTTGAAGGACAGATAAAGAAATAAAAGTTAGAAAATCATAAAACCCACAGGCACGGCACTAGTCACCCCAGCCCCACTCTGCCCTGCTCCCCAAAACAAATTAAACATACATTCAAGCCAATGTGTATATGATTTTAGGGCTCAACCACCATAAACATACATTGAAACTAGTTTTATATGTGTCACCCACACATTCATACTTGGTTCCCTCCCCCTCCCCAGCATTACTTTATGCAAAACACAGAGCCTAAGAAAAAAAAGAAATCTAACAGCCTAAAATTGGTTACTACATCCACGTATGAGACAAAATGCAGGCCCAGTTTAAATTACTTTTTATATAAAGAGTTGCTTACACTTTTCTCCACACTAATTGTGCTCTTTGTTGTTCTGGAAACCTGTAACTCTTTCAGAGGTTAAGGTCTGGAATGTAGATGAATTAAATTGATTAAACTTGGATTTAATAAGTCAAATAAAAGCAGGAATGGAATATTAGGGAAAACTATCTTTTAGTGTTTGAGGCAGTAGATGCAAACAAAATGTTCTTAAAATAGTATATCAAATACTTTAGCAGTAAATATTTTGAATTAACAACTTATTTGGCATGTAAACACATGGCCTCCTCCTGAGTGTCCCTGTAGGGCTGCCCTGCCTCAGTTTCCCTCTTGGATTCCCAGTAACTCCATGGAAGCTTAGCCTCTCTAGTCCATCAATACAGTTTAACAACAAAATCAGTGCAAAGAAGTTATAACAGGAGGCCCACAACAGAGTCCCGATCACCCCAGTGTACATAGTCCTTAAAACCCAGCTTTGTTCTAGCCCCACCCCACTGTATTCTGCCATCACTTCAGCCAGGACAGCCAACCCAGCCCTACCTTCCAGGATGCAACCCCACTCGTCTGTTCATCCCTGGCTATCTGATTTGGGGATGATAGCCAGCAAACCCCTCTTGACACTCTCCTTGCCTTCAGCCTTCTCCCAGGAACCACCTCTCTCATCTCCTGCTCGTACAGTCCCGTATGACTCCTGTCGGACCTTTTATAGCCCACTGGTGCTGTCCCAACCTCTTAATTTGCACAACTAAGAGCACATGGCCTAGAACAGGAGCGCTGAGCCCAGTTTAAGTTAATGGTTCAGCTACCCTATTCCATTGTACATTTAGCAAAATACAAAAAAGAAATAAAAAAACCACACTCCCACACATACACTCTCAACCCCGCCCTCAGAGTAACCCAGCCTTTGAAAGGGACCACGTGAAAACAGCTCCTGGGGATAAGAGAGTTGATCTGGATTTTTAGGGACATTTTAATGAATGTTTGAAATCTTCATTTAATGATGGAGGTTTGTAGCCATTCTTTGCTAGTAGTCATGCTTTCACAAGGGTAAACGCGTGTCATACAGAAACTGTCCTCAGCCTCGTGAGGCACCGTGTTACCTGGTTTTCCAGACTTTCTAATAATTTTTCAGAGCGGTTCAGAAAGAGCATGCACATAATAATTACAAAGACATCAGGAAGAATGAATA
Organism: Gopherus evgoodei; assembly: GCF_007399415.2. Classification (NCBI taxonomy): domain Eukaryota; kingdom Metazoa; phylum Chordata; order Testudines; family Testudinidae; genus Gopherus; species Gopherus evgoodei. Next base: position 39,359,194 of record NC_044333.1, on the reverse strand, counting down.
TATCTACTGGGGCAAGCGTGCAAGATTGGCTATTTTTGAGGCCACGTGTACCCTACATACGGCCACCGCAATTATCAAATGGTGCGTGTGCGTGTGCACGTGGCTCCTTGTTTTGGGGATGCATGTCCTCACCAGGAGAGTTTGTGTCCATTGTACTGTCCATGTGGGGCATTGTGGGAAGGCGCCTGAAAGCCGGTAGCGGTCGACATAAGCAACGCAGCATCTACGCTGACACTGTCGAGCTAACTACATCGACCATGTCTCTGTGCTGCTCGGGAAGCTGGGGTTGCTAAATCGGCATAGAGAGGCATGTACAGCAGCGGGAGCCCAATTTCAGTGAAGACACTTCTGCAGGTAGGTTGACGCAAGGCAGCTTATGTCGCCCTAACCTGCTAGTGTATACCAGGCCGCCCTGAGCTGAAAAGACACTGTAATATGACACATGACACAAGACACACATGAGGAGCAGGGACTAAACATGGAACCTAAAAGGAACGACAGGGGGCCAGGAAAGCCCTCGGTGATACTCTGCTGGTGCAAAACTTCAACGAGCAAACTCTATTGATTTTTTCTGACTGATAAAAAAGGCCCCATCATGTCCCTGTGATGGAATCAAATGAAAAGCCGCAGCTGAAGTGGAAGAAGGGTGATTTAAGAGATTTGAAGGAAAAGTGGGAGATGAGCTGTTCAGGAGTACTTTGCAATGGACCAGATCCCTTACCATCTATGTTCCTACCACTCGCCCACAAGCCCCGAGGAACAGGGTAACCCCCCAACAAGCACTGGATATAAAAATTGTACCAAACTCAATGTGTAAAGGTCTCTGCCCTCCTTTCCCCCCCTTTCAGTCCCCTTCCTACTATGACACAAACACCGGATACAGATTGAGAATCCCTCATCCCCTCCAGTTTTTGCTGGGTTGCCCACACCCTTCCAGTCCTGCTGCTTCAGATCTTACCCCGCTTCATGGGACAGGGCTATGCTGGGTAAAGAACGACAGGCAGCAGACAGTTTGTTGCCCTCCTCAGGGGCTGGGTCAATGCTTACAGAGCCAATGAGAAATCAGTTGCTCTTGGGGGTTTGCTGGGCTGAGTCCTTGGAGGAGTGGGGGAATTGGATAAGTGGTTTGCAGGGGATGAAGCGCATAATCCTTCACTTTACTTCTTTGTGCTTTTCCTGCAGTAAGCGAAGTTGAGCCGGTTTAGTCTGACGAAGCCTCCAAGCATCTGGCTGTGGCCAAAGGACGTGTCTTGGTATCTGGGGACACCGACCTGCCCCTTCCAGTTCTCTATACAGCTGCACCATCTGGAAGCACGTAGGAAGGCAGCGGTACTCGCTCCCACCTCCAACCTGCCTGCAGCCATGGAGAACAGCAGCAAGTTCGACAGTCCCACAAACATCTCCCTGGCCAGCAGTGACGCCATCTTCGACGTGATCGAATACAAAGCCATCTCGGTCTTCCTGGTGCTGGTGATCTGCGGGGTGGGGATCGTGGGCAACATCATGGTGGTGCTGGTGGTCCTCACCACCCGGGAGATGAAGACGCCCACCAACTGCTACCTAGTTAGCCTGGCAGTGGCCGACCTGATGGTCTTGGTGGCTGCTGGCTTGCCCAACATATCGGACAGCCTGGCAGGGACGTGGATCTATGGGCATGCCGGCTGCCTCGGGATAACCTACTTCCAGTATCTGGGCATCAATGTCTCCTCCTGCTCCATCACGGCCTTCACCGTGGAGAGGTGGGAGAAGACGCGGCCTGCCCCTTTGCTCTTGGTGCTGGATTGGCAGCCCTGGTGGCTAGATCCCTCTGCCCACAGGGCAGGGCAAGCTTCCCCATAGCCACGCCCTGCCCCTCGCCCTCATGCAGACAGACCCCCTCTAGGGATGTGACAGTAGTTCTGTCTCTAGTGGCTATTCAGTTCTTGGCCTCTCTGGTGAGCCACCCTGGAAGGGAATCAATTAGCACTAATGTTAACTAGACCCAGCTCACCACAGCCTCTCAGAGGCTGCTCACCCACCAGTGAGTGGTAGTAACTCTAGCTGTTCCCAGCCCGGGTCAAAGGGGAAATCAGTCACTAGACACTGAATGGTGCCCTCTTACTCTGAATCTGAGAGAGCCCCAGCGACACATATGCAGCTCCAGAATTCTCAGCTCAGTCACCCTGAGCTGCCTTCAGAAACAGCTGCCTCCATCACTGACTCTTCAGGTCTCCAACCATCCTCCCAACTACCTCAGACCTTCCCCACGTGGCTGCCCTGTAGCCTCCCAAGCAGGATCCAGAATAGCAGCAGCAGTTTCATCCTCGGCAGATTCATCACACTGATCTATTCCTGGATGGAAGATTCATTATAATATCACTGAGGCTCCTAGTGTGCTGATCTCTGTGATAAATCTGAACAGAGGTCGTGATACAGCTGTATAATAACGAGTCGTCTCTGCCCCACCCTGCCTGCCTAGCTCTTTGCTCGTGGCCAGTGTCATGGCTCTATCCTTCCTGTTCCCAGGTACATCGCCGTTTGCCACCCTATGCGCGCCCACACCATGTGCACGGTATCCCGGGCCAAGCGCATCATTGCCTTCGTTTGGAGCTGCACCTCCATCTACTGCATGCTCTGGTTCTTCCTGGTCGACATCAATGTCAACAAGAGCCAGCACCTGGAATGTGGCTACAAGGTCTCCCGCAATCTCTACCTGCCCATCTACCTGCTCGACTTTGCCCTCTTCTTTGTCACCCCCTTGTTTGTGGCCACCATACTCTATGGGCTGATCGGGAGAATCCTCTTCGCCAGCCCCATCCCTGACCAAGCTGACGCCATCGCTGAGCCCTGGAGAGAGAGGAGCGGGAAGGAGAAGAACGGAGTGGACACACGGGGGAGCAAGCCCAGCAGCTGCTCCAGGACCAGAGGGGCTCTGTCCTCCCGGAAGCAGGTATGGAGATCCCTTCGGTGGCTCTGTGCCCGGCTTGTGTAGCCAGGTTCACAGCAGGGCCTCCTGACCCACACCTGGTAAATGCTGCCTGGGGAAAACCGGACAGTGCGCATGCAAAATCGATGCTCTAGCAAACCGTGGGGTGGTGGCCCCCCAGAAAGGTGACCTGAGCGTCTTTATTTAAAGAAGGAAGATGCTGCCCAGTGCTGCCAGGCTGAGATGGCTGGGAGGCGCCCTCATGCTGATGGACATGTCCAGCCATCCCGAGGGTCTAGCTGAGCACAGCAGCCATGGGGGGGTGGGGGAGGGAGGAACTGGTCTGGCTGGACTCTCAGGGGGAAGAGCACAAGCTCTCTGGAGGAGCCAAGCACAAGGCCTCCCAGTCCGGTGCCAAACTCTGCCCTACTTAAGCCACAGCATTAGCCTTATACTGGGCCCTGCATGGGGGGAATGTCAAACTCCCCTGGCAATGTGCATGCCCCACACCGCATGCTGAGCCTTGGGGATGGGGGGGCACATCTTGCTTTACACTGGTGACAGTGATGGGCTCAGAGGGGCTGGACAGGGGGTGAGGGCAAGTAACTTTGTCTGACAGCATCCTCCTAAGGCCACCATGGCTCAGCCTTCCCCACCCCCCATGCCCAGGCACCGGGAGGCAGACAGGTGTGGGTATTAAGCCAGGGGGACATTACAGGCAGGTGGCCAAGTGTCAGAGTGTCGGGGGACCAAAGGGGAAGATGGCAAGTGCTGGGATAAAGGAGGCTGGAGTGGAACCGTGGCATCCCCTGCTCTGGGGAACAGCTGGGTCCTAGTGCAGTGGTCCTCAAACTTTTTACTTCCCGCTCAGAGGTAAGGAGGCTGGGGCCAGAGCTGGGGCTGGGAGCAGAGCCCCAGACATGGGCTGGCAGTTGGGCCAGCAGCTGGAGTTGGGGCTAGGAGCAGAGCTGGGTGGCACTCCCTCCCTTCTCACCCATGGGGGCTGGCCTGGCCCCCTCCATTCCCCCCCCGCATATTCCTCCGCACCCTAGGGGGGGCTCGTCCCACAGTGTGTGGCCCTCTGTTCTAGTGGTTAATGACATGACTTGATTTACACTGGTGTGCGCGCGCGCGCACACACACACACACACACACACACACACACACACACACACACACACACACACACACACACACACACACACACACCACTCTGCTTGGAGCCAGCAGACTGGCAAGAAACGTACCTCTGGGCCTGGTGCTGCTGCTGTGGCCTGGAGGGGGCTGTAAATCTGACTTTGGACAGCTTCCCAGGAAATCCTGGGTCAAACACCACCACCTCCAGGGACAGCCCACGGCAGTCGAGCCAAAGGGCCCAATGAGGCAACTGCACAAATGCTTCTTTTCTGCATTTAAACTTAGGAGGAAGGTGAGAGAAAGAGAGAGATGAGCAGGGGACAGTCAGCATGCAAGGGCCAGCCTGAGTTTCTGCTCCTGTTAATAATGCCTAGCTACCCAATTTGTAACCTAGGTGGGCAGGACTAGGGGAGCATACTGTGGGGGGGGGGGCTGTCACCATCTCAGTAGAAGACACAGATGTTCCACATAGGAATGGCCATTCTGGCTCAGAGCAATGGTCCATCTAATCCAGTGTCCTGTCTTCCAACAGTGGCCAAAGCCAGGTGCTTCAGAGGGAATGATCAGAACAGGGCAACAATCGTGTGATCCATCCTCTGTCGTCCAGTCCCAGCTTCTGACAGTCAGAGGCCAGGGAAATGCAGAATATGGCGGGCTGTCCCTGCCCATCCTGGCTAATAGCCATCGATGTCTCTATCCTCCATGAACTTATCCAATTCTGTTTTGAACCCCACACGTGGGCTCTGCTCTCTCTCCCTCCTGTGGATCCACTCAGTATAAATAAGCCATCAAAACTGCTAATGGAAGACACGCGTCTCCGATAACCTAACTGCGACCGACAGGAAATTATTCGAGCCCGACGCAATGAATAGTGAGTGAATCCAGGCCGCTGTGCCACAGGGATTCAATCATTCGCTCAGAGAGGGGATTGTCTTTCTGGAGCCCATCAATAACATTAGGGCCATGGGGGATGTTGCGAAAAAGGGCTGAAATAAACCAGCACCTCATAGACTTATTCTAGAGAAGCAGATGATTGGAGGATTTTTACAAATCAGGACACAAGTGCACTAGCAAAACATGTGTGGGAGAGATGGAGGAGCTCAGGGCTGGGCTAGCAGGGGGCTGTGGGTCAGGACTGAGGGACACTGGCAAAGCTGGGGGGGGGAGAGCCAAGGGCTGGGCTAGCAGAGGGCTGTGGATCAGGACTGAGGGGCCTTGGCAAAGCTTTGGGGGGGGGGGCAGAGCCCAGGGCTGGGCTAGCAGGGGGCTGTGGGTCAGGAAGGAGGGGCCTTGGCAAAGCTGGGGGGGGGGGGCGGAGCCCAGGGCTGGGCTAGCAGGGGGCTGCAGAGCAGGATTGAGGGGCACTGGCAAAGCTGTGGGGGGGAGCTCAGGGCTGGGCTAGCAGAGTGCTGTGGGTCAGGACTGAGGGGCCTTGGCAAAGCTGGGGGGGGGGCAGAGCCCAGGGCTGGACTAGCAGGGGGCTGCAGGAAGGGGCTCAAGGCAAAGGGTTGGGGTGCAGGAGGGGTCTCAGGGCAGGGGATTGGGGTGCAGGAGGGGTGTGGTGGGGCCTCAAGGCAGGGTGCAGGAGGGGTGTGGCGGGGGCTCAAGGCAGGGTGCAGGAGGGCTATGGGAGGGGGCTCAAGGCAGGGTGCAGGAGGGCTATGGGAGGGGGCTCAAGGCAGGGTGCAGGAGGGGTGTGGCGGGGGCTCAAGGCAGGGTGCAGGAGGGGTTTGGGGTGTTGGCTCTGGCCCGGTGCCACTTACCTCCAGCAGCTCTGGGGTGGCAGTGGTGTGCAGTGGGGCTAGGGCAGGCTCCCTACCTGCCATGTCCCTGCGCCACCCCCGGAAGTGGCCAGCAGGTCCAGCAGTGACTCCTTGGGGGGGGGTGCACTGCCCTCACCTGTGGGTACCATCTCCCGAAGCTCCCATTGGCCGTGGTTCCCATTCCTGGCCAATGGGAGCTGCAGGGGGCGGTGCCTGCAGGCAAGGGCAGCACGTGGAGCCCTCTGCCCCCCCACCCAGGAGCCTCAGGGACGTGGTGCTGGCCACTTCAGGGAGCGGCATGGGGGCCAGGGCAGGCAGGGAGCCTGCCGTAGCCCTGCTGCTCCACGGGGCTGGCAATCCCGCGGGCTGTAGTTTGCCCTCCCTTGCCCTAACGCCTGCAGAGCTACCCTGGGAGTAGAACCTGCGGCTGTCTGGGAGCAAGCCACAGAAAACCAGCCTTCGCTTGGCCCTCCCTGTGTTGGGCTGATTTCGGTAGCTCATAGCATCAAGAGACACTTCAGCCAATCCACTCCCCGCCCCACTGCTCTTAACCAGTCCGGTCGGTCCCGGAGCTGCCTAGCATGGAGGCAGTGCTGCTCTGTCCTAGCAATGGTGCTGGTGCAGCTGGCAGGTCTGCTTCTCCGCTGTAAGTGAGACACCCTCCACCCCCTAGCCAAGCCCTGATTATAGCCTAGACCTCTGGTCACTGTCTGGGGGCTGCCTCCAGAGAGCTCCCAGGGATGCTCGGGGGGGGGGGCTGGCAGTTTCCAGCCCTGCATAATTCCTCCCTGCTGCAAACCTGTGGGACACCAGAGGAGGCAGCTTGCTCGGCCTGCTGGATTCAGGCAGGGCCCCTGTGCCTTGGCACGGGGACATTCAGGGATGCCCAGGGATGCCTGGCTGGGTTCCTCCCTCACAGCTCTGTGAAAGCAGGAGCACCAGCTGCAGACAGCAAGCCAGGTGCTGAGCAATCAGTGCAAAGCCCGCGGCCCTGCTCCGGCAGATCCCCAGGCAACACAAAGCCAGGGGAGGAGGTTGAATCCCACCCCTACCCTTCCCTGCCTTTCCCTGCCCTCCCAGCTTTGAGCCAACAGGCCCTGCTGGCCTGATAGCCATGGGCCAGGTGGGAGAGGGTGTGACGTGGCTCGAGGCCTGACCCTGGTGATTGTGATTATGGGGACCTGCCCAGACAGTGCTTCAGCTGCAGTGAGTGGTGAGACTGGGGTCTGGGAGTTGGTTTCCATGAGAGGCGAATTGTCCCCATGGTGACACTCTAGGGCACCAGTGACTCAGCTAGGCCTCCCCACCATGTCCCCTCTGCAGGTCACCAAGATGCTGGCGGTGGTGGTGATCCTTTTCGCCCTGCTCTGGATGCCCTACCGGACGCTGGTGCTGGTGAACTCCTTCATGGACAACCCCTTCCTGAACCCGTGGTTCATCCTCTTCTGCCGGCTCTGCGTCTATGCCAACAGCGCCATCAACCCCGTCGTCTACAACCTCATGTCCCAGAAGTTCCGGGCCGCCTTCAAGGGGCTATGCAAGTGCGGGGGGGAGCCGACGCCCCACAGCCTGTACATGGCCACGGCCAGCTACAGCCTGGCGAGGGAGCCCCTGCCACCCACGCCCCAGCCCCTGGACCACAAGGAAGGCAAACAGCCCCCAGTGGCGAGCAACACGGCTCTGCCCAAGCAGCAGCAGCCACCACCATGGAGCAAGGGCAACAACGGGGATGAGCTGTACTGCAGTGTGGTGTAGACCCCCTCGCCATCTCCGTGGCTCCCCCGTCTCCATATATAGATGTGCCCCGTGCACTGGGGAGGCTGGGCTCAAAATCCAGATCCGATCTACATCGATGTCCAGCGCTGGCACTCACAGAGCACACCTGGGTGAGGGAAACTCCAGGACACACAGAGACTGAGAGGGCCAGCACGGAGGTAATCAAACCAACCCCCACTTTGTGCCTAGATGTTCTGACATGGCTTGGTATCCACCACTGCAGCCCGGTGGTGAGGCAGCCAGTCCCAGGCAGGGATCACAGATCCCGAGACAGACACTCTTGTTTTCCCGAGGGTTCGCTAGCACCTCTTTGAAGGCTGTGGCACTGTCGGAAGAGCTACAAAAATTGGAGTGTTACTGCTTCTCTGAGCTCCTCAGTGGGGCTTGGCTTCCTGTGTCCAGCCTTGGAGGAAGTCCTGGTACTGGATGGGGAAAAAAATCCATACGATTCCACAAACAGCAGGCAGTTAACAATCCAGCAGCAGTGCTCCAGAGCTGGTAGTGAGGAATTTCTGTTCTCCCTGTCTCATAACACAGAAACCAGGCGACACTCAATGAAACTGAAAGGTGGGAAATTCAAAACGGATAAAAGGAAATCCCTTTTCTCACAACGACTGTGGAACTCACCGCCACATCAAGTCATGAAGGTGAAGAACTTAAGATTCAAAAAGACCCTGGCTATGGATAACATCACAAGGAGCAAACAGCCCAGTGTCCTACCAGCCAGGGCTCTGCTCACCAGCTAATGTGTCACAGCCAATATCAGCGTCCCTGCATTGCAGCTGCAGGTTCCACGGGGGGCTCGTAGGAGATCACTGAGCATTGCACAGAAAAGAGAGAGGGGCTCTTGCTATTTAACCCTTCGAATGCTGGCCTTGTCCAGCTCATTGACTGCATTAGAGAATCATCTCCATTGGCTCCTAAATGATGGCAAAGCCTCCAGAATGAGAAACTCCTGCCCCAGAGATCTAAGGTCTAAGAGAGCTAAGGATCAAAGGTTGCCCCCTCGGGCAGCATTGGCTTGGTGGCCTGTTTGTCCTTAGCTGGGGTCACCGACAGTCCCGGGGAGCTAAGGGCTGCTTGCAGAGCTGCACCCTCCCTCCTTGGAATGGCTCTTTAGCAAGGGGCCATCTGAAGGTGAGAACTGGGGTGAGACGAGGGCAGCTAATGCTGGGACTGGAGTTTCAGTTGTCCTGGGCCCACGGGTGAGGAAGAAAGGGGAGCAACACTAGATAGACTTTACCCTCACGTACATACTGCCTGCCTGCATTATTGATCTGGTTTTACTAGACATGGGCTGCAGCCATGAATTTTGGATCTGGATGTAAAGATCGGGAGTATTTGGATCCAAAGTTCTGGTTCAGCCCATTATAAACAGGGGGCAAAATCGGGAACCAGCCCCCATCTCAAACCCCTGCAGAATTCCTAGATCCTCCCGTCCTGGCCTTGCTCCAGGTTTATTTCTGACCAAAGCACGGGCCTATGAGCAGGATGTGCCATGTTCTCCAATGGCCAAAGCCCCTGCAGCATGAATACAGAGCCCCGGACTGCCCCACACAGGGGCTGCGGTTTGTATCCACGTGAGTCTGGATAGCTCAGCATAAACCCAGGTAGCTGTTGTCTTAATTCACGCCTGGATTTGCAGAACCTAAGACCCTGTGGCCCTTTGTATTTCAAGCCTTTGTGTTTCTGGGTATTTGTATTTCTGTTTTTCACCGGCTTGCTCAACGTCCTGAGAAGCCATTTGTAGGGGTGAGTATAACCTGAGGCCTGGTCTTTGCTGGCTAGTTGCAGATCCTAGTTTACTCAGCCTACAACTGCCTGCTTTGGGATTTCCTCCCCTTCTCGCTGAACCGCAGAGAGTTGCTCCATGTGGGGGCTGGGCTGGGCTGCACAGCTGGCTGCTTTTCCCTCTGATGTGGGGTGTAGCCCTGAGCTGGGTTCTGATGGGGGAGGGGTCCTGAATAAATAACACCATGGCTGCACTAGGTGGATGGGGGGAAATGCTGGTAGGTTGGTTGCTAGATCTTGGATTTCAGCCCCAGCCGTGGCTCCGGGAGGCTAAGGAGCATGGGCAGAGCAAGTACAGAAGCAGAAGGCATTGGCCCCTTGTTGTAAATTACTTGTAACATTCTCGGAGAATAAATCGTTCATTCAGAAATTCTCATTATGTATCTGTTCACAGCCTAGAACACGGAGCGATGCAGCCCCCAGCACAGGGCGGTTTAGATCAGGGGTTCTGGTTGGGCCCATAACAGAGATGTACAAAACGTCTGCAGTATTTGAGCTGCTTTGAGACTCCAACACCTCCCTCCACCCCTGCAAACTGCATGGGAGTTAGGAGCCCAGGCTTTGATCTGGGCCAGTCCTAGCCTTCTATACACACGCTGGAAAAGGACTGAAGGGAAGAGGTGAGTTTTAGTGGCCCAGGCCTGCTCACTGGAGCCAGGAAGAGCTTCTCAACCCGCAAGGTTGGGGACGTTCAATGACAGAGAAGGGTAGCACGTTTAAGGAGGCTAGGAAGGAAATACTTTTGCACACAAGGCCTGATTAGCCTGTGGAACACGTTGCCACTAGGTTTCCTGGAAGCCAAGAGGTTAGTGGGATTTAAAAAAGGACTGGCCAGCAAGCACAGCCAGAGGGGCAATAATACAGATTTAGAACAAACTGAGTGCTTGGGAAAGGAGCTAACCCTCCTGCTTCAGGGCTTAAACCAGCCACTAGCTCTCGGGGGGTAGGCAGGTTATTCCATAATACCCAGTACAGGGGATCTTGCTCCTCCCACTGAATTGAAGCATCAGGTACAGGCCACCATCAGAGTCAGGATCCTGGACTAGACAGACCAGAGGGCAGAGCCACTCCAGCAGTGCCTTAGGAATTCTAGTCCTGGCTTTGACTCGGTTTCCCTCATGCCTCACTTTCCCTGTCCCATGACAGGGGTGCCAATGCTTTCAGAGTCCAGCCCCCAGCATCACATGTCAGCCAGCAGCAGAGGCCAGGGAGCTCCGACACCTAGCAACAGGAACTCCCAGTCCCTCGTGCAGCTGAATTTGTCTTGCCACTCAAAAGGCTGAGTTTTCAGATTCACCTCTGCGCTGTCAGACGCCCACTCCCTCCCCACACAAAAGCGGCCCCGTTTCCCATCACAAAGCAGATCCCTGCAGTCAACCATGCAGCGGTGTCAGCTGGCTAGTGACAAACCTACAACTACTTTGGATTCACGGCTCTGGCACTATCCTCCTCCCAGGGCTGCTCAGAACTTCCCAACAGACGCAAAGAGAGAAATCTGCCAGGGCGCAGCCCCCTTCCACCTAGGAACAGGCATGCTCGTGTCATGCCAGAATGCTCCCTACACCTTCCAGTGCTTCTTTTAGGAGCTGGAACAGTGTTTCAGGGCTTCTGCCAGTCCCTTTTCCATCCCACGTCCTCCAAAGTGGTAGGTACTGGTGCTAGCGGTGGGAGCCTGGGACGATTCTGCAGGCAGGAGTGGACAGGGGGGGCCATTGGGAACCTGGGGCAGAGCCGTTGCTGGAGCCAGGTGATGTAGGGAGCTGGGTAGCAGGGCTCCCCAGACATTGGCACCCTCCGCTGGGAGCAGGAGCTGAGCACAGGTAGGGGGGAGGTGAGGATGGGATGGGCTCTGGTGCAAATCACTGCCTGCTCTCCTGGGCCTTCACCAGCTCCCCTGTCATCCTCTCAGTGTCTTCTGCTCCCTCTGACAGCCCTATGTTCCAGCTCTTCTTTTTTAAGGACCCCAGCAGTGGCTGAAGGAGAATCTCCATCTGTTGTTAGCAGTACAGGGTCTAGCACACAGCTGAGCACTGATATCATCCAACCGAGGGAGTAGCAGGCAATTGCCAGGTCACTGCAGTATATATAAGGAAATGTGAATTCCAAGCCCCCAATCACATTGCCTGGGGGACAGCTGAAAATTCAGCCTCCTTTCCCTCGCCCCAGGGTAGAGGCCTATTCAAAGCATCTGGGGCCTGTGCAGAAACCTGCCACTTCCCTCTAACTCCCCAGCCAGCCCAGAACCTGCGCTCCTCCCCCGGCTGCTGGCACAGGATCTCCTGCAGCGTGCGTCACACACCAGCAGTGCGCGTGTACGTTATCACCAGGCTTCAGAGGAGTGAAGTGTGAGGCGTGTGAACACAAGCCGTGAGCCGAGTCGCTCTTTCCTCTAGCACTGTCTTTTTCAGTAATAGACTCGGCGACCTCCTCTCTTCCCCTGCTCGCTCGTTGCCCTTAGGACACCTGCCCTAGTTATGAACGCAACAAGTGCTCATCAGAGCGTGTTGGAGCTAGACAGTGCCAGAGCCCTGCAGGGGCTGATGGCTACTCTTGCTCCATGCGACTCCCTGGGGCAGCAAATCCTGTCTGCCCAGGAGCAAGTATCTGAGCCAGATCCTCCACGTGCCAGTCCTAAGGGGCATGGCAGGCCCTTCCCACAGCAGCTACCTGGGTTGGGAAGAGGGCAACTCAGCCTGCATGCCCTTGGACAGGAAGCCAAGGAAAGGGTGAAGAAGGGTTGTGTTTCTTGCCAGCGGAGGGCATGTTAGCTAGGGCCTGGACTCAGAGTTACTCGCTTCCCATACGCCAAGGACCCGTTGTCTAGCAGGGACTGTCAGTCACCACAGCCCCAGCACGGGGCACTTGAAAATCTCCCTCTCTGAGCCACCCCCATTCCCAAGGAGGATATGTTCCCCACCACAAGCCAGGATTTCCCTTTCTCAGCCTCCTGTAAGATGCCAGCAGCCAGAGAGAGGAGGGAGAGAGAGAGAGAGAGAGAGAGAGAGACAGAGTGTGTGTGTATCATTCACTAAAGGCAATTTGGAAACACGCTGGGTGCTCCCAGTTCAGCCCATGTTTTACTACCTAGTTTCCCTGCAGCGCTTGGCAAGCTGAGATGTGTTAGCACCTCTGAGCACCCACGAGGCAGCAAAGCAGCCCCCGCGGCAGCAAAGCAGCCCCCGCATCCAGGGCGAGAGAACACAGGAAGTATCAGAATGACACTCTATAGATCCTTGGTCCACCCACACCTGGAATGCTGTGTTCTGTTCTAGTCGCCCTATCTCAAAACAGATATTAGAGTGGAAAAAGGTACCGAGAAGGGTAACAAAAGCGATGCGGGGTCTGGAACAGCTTCCATAGGAGAAGAGATGAAAAAGGCTAGGACCGTTAGCTCAGAAAAGAGATGACTAAGGGGGGATATGACAGAGGTCTATATAATCATGACTGGTGTGGAGAAAGTATTATTTACCCCTTCACATAACACAAAAAACAGGGGTCATCCAATTAAATTAAATGGCAGCTGGTTTAAAACAGACAAAAGGCAGTACCTCTTCACACAGCGAACCTGTGGAACTCCTTGCCAGGGGATGCTGTGAAGGCCAAACATATAACTGGGTTCAAGAAAGAATTAGATATCCTCTGTGAACTTAGATCCATCAATGGCTATTAGCCAAGTTGGTCAGAGACACAACCCCATGCTCTGGATGTCCCTAAACCAGAAGCTGGGAGTGGACAACAAGGGATGGATCACTCAATAAATTGCCTCATTCTGTTCATTCCCTAAGTGGCCGGCACTGGGCACTGTCTGAGACACAATACTGGGCTGGGGAACCAGTGGGCTGACCCAGCATGGCCAGTCATGTGTAAGGCCCAGTGAAGGGTGAGGCTGGAACCCTGGCGATCAGCTCCTGCCAGTCACCAGAGGAGAACGAGGAGCTGATTCTTCTCCCTCCCCTTGCCTTTGCCACCGTAACACCACTGACCGCAGCCCAGTTACGCTGATTCCCACCGGCAGGAGAGGAGAATCGGGCTCAGGGAAGGGTGAGCCAGAGGCCTTCCCTCTGGGGGGTCTGGGGAGGAAATAACTAACCTTGGAACAGCTTATGCAAAGGGCCGAAGCAGCAGGGTAGAGGGAAGCTGCAGGCTCTGCCCTAGCAGCCAGGGCCAGTGGAGGGGAGCAGCGAAAGTAGCATCCAGTCACAGGTGGTTGTGGAACGTGCCAGAGTTCAGTCTGGGCCATCCAGGCTGCAGGTGCTGCCTCAGCACCATGGCCGTACCTCCCCCACCTTCCCTGCGGGAACCGCTGCAGGTTCCTCCACTCTCCTCCTCATTAGGTCCCTAAATAGCTATTGGGGAACTGCAAAGCAATTGTGGTTGCCAGGGTGGTTCGGTTCATGACTCTACCTTCCCCGCTTTGTTAGTCGAGCAATGTGTCGGGTTTATTAAACTCTGCTTGTCACAGGCGGCCACGCTACAGCTCCCAGATTACAGGACAAGCAGTGACCACCTCTCACTGGTCTGGAGTGCACCCAAAACCGTTACAGGAGCCGAGTGCAAATCCTGAAGAAAATCCTACAGCCCTTCCACTTGATCCTCACTCAGGTGGACGTGAGCTGTGGACACACAGGCCCTCTGGTGATCAACCCCCCCAGAATCAGAGAGACTCACATCACAGGCCGCTTGGGTAAAGTTGGCCCTGGAGGTAACTAAGGATCAGACGCAGTGAGGGGCAAACCATGGCCCCTGCTTTGTAGGGGTGGTGGCTCCAGGTGCTGGACCTGAACTGTGGGTGCGAGAAGGGGCAGGAATAGGGGCATAAGAACCAGAAATGATTATGAAACTGACCAGCTCGAGTATAATGTCCCATCTGAGTGAAGGACAAAAGAGTAATACACAGTATTGGGGACAAAAAGCAAAATTAGATTTCTAAAACCTTTCCCGGCTGGTCCTTTGAGGTTACAGCAGCGCGTGGTATTCTTTTAAATTTAAACCTCCTCCTGTACCTTTGAGCCATAAATCAATGCTAAATAAAAATTTAAGTGACATCTGGTAGATGAGACGACACTTACAAGAGAAAAACAACTGATGTATGGGCTTTCTGGCAGAGGCTGATGCTTCCCCCTTCCAGCTGGAGAATCGCTGCCTGGCTTCTTAGCAGGTCTCTATTGATTTTGTTGTGCCCAGGGGTTGTAAAAGCGGCTAACCTGGCATTTTGGATTAGGCTCCTGTATGGAGACATGTTAAGCATTTAGGAGAAAGGCAGTCAGGGAAAAACATCTGCCTGGCCTTGAAAACAGAGCTTATAAGTGACACGGAAAGATGGTCAAAAGGATTCTATCCAGCTTTCCGGGAAAGGGTCCTCCCTTACAAAGATATATCTATTGCTCACACTCACCCGCTCCAGGGTACCTGAGCCAAACATCCCTCAACCGCAGAAAATGTCCAAGCCAGTTCAAGCATCAGAGCTGCCCTTTCTCTCTAGAATGGGCTGAACCAAATCTCTAGAGCAGCATGGCTGGACTTGGCAACATGGTCCAGCTCTCAAGTAGTCACAGCCACATCCTTCACCCTCATTCCTTCAGCCCACAGGAAGTAGAACTGCCCATCTTTAGCCACTGCTAAGGAACCTGGGGGTGACTTGACTAAACAGGGTGCCTGGAATCCTCTGCACATCTGAGAGCAGGCTGCAGTAACATGCCTCTCACTTCCCATGCACCCTGCTCCCAAGCGGACTGCTAGTGGATCCTGGTGGATAGGGGATCCTCCCCACAGCTGGAGTCTTTGGGACTGAGACAACGTGGGGGTCCCAAATCTCTTTAAAAATCCGGCACCCAACCATGGTGGAGGCCCTTGTCTGCCTTGGAGCACTAACGGTCTTGGAATATTGTTCCCCTTTAATGTCCAAACTCCTGGGACACCCCAATCTACCAGGTATCAGAGGGGTAGCCGTGTTAGTCTATAAAGGTGCCACAGGACTCTCTTCCAATCTACCACTCCACCACCTCTGCCATACCTCAGGCATGTGATGCTGCAACTCCCCGAGTGTTCCAGACCCTCCACACCCCATTCTGTAGGAGCTGAGGAGAACTGCACAGCAGACATCTGTGTAGGTTTCATTGCAGGGACTCCTCAGCCAATTTAATTGTCTCAGCCAGTGTGCAATTTCTCCCTTCACAGAGGGCACGAGGGGAGATTTATTTTCTCCATACATCATTTACTCAGTAAACTCTGAATGAGGCTAGAAATCACCGATTTATGCCGCCCTCGGATCAGAATAAAATGAGGATGGATTCTCCCATTTAGCACAATTTTCCATTCTGCGTTCACAGAGACTCTCTTTAATTGGATGTTTATAAAGCTATTTCATCTTCATTATTGTAGCCAAAATGATTTATAGTCGCTAAAAACTCAGTGAGCCCTTTACCAAAAAAAAAAGACTGAATAATGAATATCACCCTACAAAATACCCAACAAAATTCCTTTCTGTAGCGGATTGTGGGTGGGGGCTGGAGAACGAGCTTTTCTGGGGGATGCTTAAAAACCAAACCTGTTCGGGTTTCTAAGGCAGCAGTGGGAACGGTACTTTTTGCTGGGAGAGGGAACGGCTACATAGCTAACATAGCTACGTTGCTTCTCCCCTTGTCAAGGAAGGTGGGATCCCCCAGAGCCAGGCCTAGACATCACCACAGCCCTTTAATTGCCCCAGGCTGAGGAGTAATCAGGGGAGTTTAGCCCCACAGCTCTTGTAGAAGTAGTAAGGGTCAGAAAGGATCGTATTGAACGGTGAAATTGTCTCTCTTAATCCTTCTGCTTCCTGGAGTCAGCAGCAACAAGGGCCAAGGGTTCCTCTTAACAGAAAATAGAACGAGGCCGAGACCTACCCAGTAATCTTGGAAATTAAACACTGGCCTTGCGGTGCCTCTAAAGGGCAATACTTCCCCATGTGCAAGCGCTGAGTCTGGGTATAAAAACTTTTATTAAAGGGGAGAGGGAACCTAGGATTCGTTTGGGAAAACACCACAGCCATGTGACTATAAGCAAACCGAACCCCACGGTGTGTTGGGCAGCATGCTTTGCCTTAGTTTCCTACCTTGTGGTGAGAAAGTCCAATGAACAAGTGTCCCTTTAACACTCCCTTCTGCCTCCGCTGTACCTCACTCATGGGTGGCTGTCTTTGGTTAGCAAAGACCCAGAGCTCAGAGGTGCGTTCATGGGGCTCACCTCCCCCCTGAGAAGGGGCATCAAGCAATCTCTCTGCAGCCACTGCTGCTCCTGCAATGTCACGTTCTGAGGTTCTGAACCCAGCCCTCAGCGACTTCAACCCCACATCCAGAGCAGTCTAAGGGATCATCACCTGGCAACACACACACACACACACAGCTGAGCCTACCTGCTCCACCATTAAATGCTGGGGGGGAGGGGACTCAAGTGGCAGCTAGGACTCTTTAGACACAGTCCACCCCCACTATGTGTTGGCATCCCTACCTGCTGCTTAGCAAGTGAGGTTCAGCTGAGGGTGGCATGCCCTGAGCGAGGGGTCAAGCACAGTTCTGCGGCCCTTTTCTCCTACAATCAAGGTAACACGTCAAACACACCTTCACTCAAATCCCAGAGTGATTTGTAACCCACAACCAGCCAAAATTGATCATTTTGGCAAAGCAGCAGCTCCATCTGCTGCGCACCTAGGCAGAGTAGGCGTGTCTATGCAAACACACTCTGCTCCTGAAGTCTCTCCCCCTGGCTCCCCACTAGATGTCAGGGGCGAGCTCATTCAGACCTTGCTTACATCTAAAGTAGAAATGAAGTTCGGAGCTGGCTCAGAATTCAATCTGGAGGGGAAGAGGACCCAGCTGGGAGCCAAGGAGGAGGTTTAGGTTGAAAACAAACCTGTATGAGCCAGTGCTCACAGGAAGAGCTGTGCCTGCTAGCTCCCTAGCTTGGAAGCTTCCCCCTGGCTCTGCCTTAGGTAAAGCAGGCCTGACGGGGCCATGCTCAGACTCTGAGTAGGGTGGCCAGGGCTGCATTTTTTGACCGGAACACCTGGTCAAAAAGGGACCCAGGTGGCTCTGGTCAGCATTGCTGACCAGGCCTTTAAAAGTCAGGTTGGCAGCACAGCTGGGCTAGCAGGCTCCCTGCCCGGCTCTGTGCGGCTCCTGGGAAGCAGCCAGCATGTCCCGCTAATAGGTGGAGGGGTGGCCGGGCGGTGGGGGGATCTGTGCACTGCCCCTGCCTGCAGGCGCTGCCCCGAGTGCTGCCTCTGTAGCTCCCAGTGGCTGGGAACTGCAGCCAATGGGGGCTGTGGGGTGGTGCCTGCAGGCCTGGGCAGCCCGCAGAGCCCTCCTGGCTGCCCCTGCACCTAAGAGCCTGAAGGACATGTCGCTACTTCCCAGGAGCTGCCGGAGGTCAGCACCGCCTGGAGCCCGCATCCAAACTCCCTCCCATGCCCCAAACTCCTCGGCTGCAGCCCAGAGCCCCCTCCTGATCCCCAGTCCCTCCCCAGAGCCCCAACCCCAGCCAGAGCCCACACCCAATCCCACTCCTGCACCCCCTCCCGCTCCCTAACCCCTTCTCCCAGCCCGGTGAAAATGAGCAAATGAGTGAGGGTGGGGGAGAGCGAGCAGGCGGTGGGGCCTTGGAGAAGGGGCAGGACAGGGATGTTTGCTTTTCTGCAGTTAGAAAGTTGGCAATTCTAACCCTGAGGCCATAACTTGCCCACGCGAGTGTCAGAGACAGGAGGGCTTAATCTCATCTTTGTGCAGGCAGGTTAATCTCCTGGCTCTTGTCACATCCTAGTGGACAGCACCTCAAAGCATCCTGCTCCAAAGGAAACACTAAGCGAGCTCCTGTTTAAATCGCTAAGCCACTCAGCTGAATTAAGGTTTATCTCCTGTAAGGCTCTTTCCCACCCCATCTCCTCCTCCCCCAAGCTTCCAGGGAAAGGAGCTAATTGGCAGCACAGCTTCCTGTGCAGATCCAGGCCCTATCGCTCCCTTCATCTCCGGAGATTATTCCGCCATTCGCCAACAGAGACTTCACTGGGCTGCACAAATCTCTCCTAGCCTTTATGCCACCTCGTTGCAATCTGTGGCCAATTTCAAGCTTGTAACAGGAATTCAGATAGAGGGCTTAAGAAAAATGATTAGGGTTTAGTGAATGTTCCCAGGGTAATTTCTCTTTTCCAGCTGCAGGCTGGATTGGTCACAGAACAGGAGGCTGGTGCTAGCGAGGATTGTGATGAGGAAGGGTTTGTATTACAACGGGACCCAGAGGATCCTCCTACCCTCCCCCACCCACACTTCTGCCACCTCTTCAGGATTCGAGCTACATTGTGCTCAGCGTTACACAAACATGGGACCATGAAGCTGTGGGTCCTGCCCCCAAGAGCTTAGAGGCTAAGGCGGTTATTGCAGAAGGTCTGCATAAGATGTGGATTTACCTGGTACATAGCTCTGGTGCAGGCCCCTGATCATAAGGCTGAATTCTACCCAAAGGGATAGGCCTGAACCAGCATTCCAGATCCAGACCTCCCTGAACTCCAGGGAATTTGAAATCAAAACCCCACTCTGAGCTCTGCACACACTGCTCCCACCACCACACCCCAGATCTGGACATTCCCAGACTAAGTGTGTGGGTGCGAGAGACGCTTCCCAGGGCGCCTTGCGTTAGGAGGCACCTCGCCCCCACCTGCCCTTAGTGTGAGGAAGTCTTCTCTGGGCCTGCTGCGGATCAACTCCCTGAAACTACCAGCCTCTGGCAGCACGAGCCAGAACCGCCGCAGACCTTGCTCTCTCTGTACTGGGAGCACTGGGCTCATACCAACCCCCCCAAGTCCTCTGAGCGTTCCCTGGAGCCTCCACTGGACTCCCAGAATCACCCGGCGGGCTGGTCTTGCAGAGTAACTGCAGCTTGGAATGCAGCTTGGCCAAACACAGCAGCTGGATACAGCGCCAAGAGCTCAGAGGGACAGCGAGCACCCAGATCGGACTCAGTGAGTTACATGCAACACACAGTCGTACTCCGCTTTGTTGAGCCTCACCTACATGAGCAGGTCACTAAAGGAGCGTCTCACCCAAAGCTCTCCCCAGTGTTTTCAGTTGGGCTCTTTTCAGGAAGCACTCACTGTCCAGTTACTTGTGAGGTGAAGGATGCCGGGGTGTCCTCTTTACCCTGCAAATATACCAGCACAAACCTTTGAAGTGCACCCCAAGATAGGGTCTGCTGCTCTTTACCTTCTGTTAGTGTCTCTAAAATGGGGCTAATGATGCTGACCAAAGCATTGCCAGCTACCGATTAAAGCACTAGATAAAAGCTGGGCATTATTCTTACCCCCTGGAGAAAGCCCCTTCCAAAACCCGACTGTCTCCGGAACAACCAGAAGGGGAGGGCGC
This sequence comes from Gopherus evgoodei, assembly GCF_007399415.2. Classification (NCBI taxonomy): domain Eukaryota; kingdom Metazoa; phylum Chordata; order Testudines; family Testudinidae; genus Gopherus; species Gopherus evgoodei. The sequence continues at coordinate 39,339,434 of NC_044333.1, read as the reverse complement.
TCCCAAGAGAGTCCACCTCGTGTTTTCTGCTAAGCCCAGTCCAGGCTGTGTGGATGCCTATGGGTGCAAACACACTCCGAGCTTGAGCTCGGGGCAGCCCCAGTGCCTTGGGCTGAAGGTGCTGCACCTGCGCCACACCATGCTTGACACTGCTGCAAGCTTTCTGATCGCCCCATCCCCATGGAGACCAACACCTGACTGTTTGCAAGATACACCGGAGGGGGAGACAGCCGGCGACTCACTAGCTGCAGCATTCTTCCTCCACTTCTGCCCAAACGCCATCTCACCACTGTGCCCACTGGTGTTATCCCAGACGAGTGTCCGGGGCTGTCACTTGGCTGGTGCCAGAGAATGCACAAATCCCAGGCTGCCTGCCACTGGCAATGAGTTGGCCTGCAGCAGCGCTTGGCCCCATAGCTTTCTGACCCGCACGTCCCACCCAGTAAGGTGCTCAAGGCCTTGCTGTCCGGCCTCAAGTCCCTCTGGCCTGGCGTCTCCAAAGCGATGTAGCTTTCAGCAGAGAAGCTGGTGCCCCCTCCCCAGTTCTTGGGCCACGTTTTGCATGTCCTGTCACAGCAGGACAAAGCTGGCTTATCTCCCGCAGGTCGTGGGGCAGCTCTAACTCCACGTGATGCCCCGGTAAGCCCTCGGGCAGCTTCACCTGGCACGTTTCCTCTGCCTGCTGCTCTGGCCGTCAGTGCTCATAAATTCACGCCCTTCTCTAGCACCTCCCAGCACGGGATCTGCGACCACTTCCCCAGCATGAAACCATTTCCCTACCGCCCAGGCTGTCCTGAGGAGGACTCTCATTTCCCCCATTTTGCTGATGGGGAAACTGAGGCATGGGGGAAGGGACTTTACACAAGCAGTCAGCACCTAGCCAGGAAGAGGATAGAGCGACCATGGATTTAACCTGATTGTGACAAAATGCAGAGCCCCAAAGCTTTCCAGCAGTAATTTTCCCAAATAAAACCAGACATCTGGCGATCATGACTGAATAGCTGTCCTCCCATCATGTCTCTTGATCTCGCCTATCCAGGGAACACACTCCCTTTAGTTCCAGGGTTACATGCCACACAAATCTGGAACAGCCTTCCAAGGGAAGCAGCAGAGGCGAAATGAAACTGGCTTTAAGACTGAGCTTGGTAAGTTTATGCAGGGAATAGTGTGATGGAACTGCCTAAAAGGAACAGCCCATTGGCAACTGCCAGTAATAAAAATTCCCAGTGGCCAGTGATGGGACACTAGATGGGGAGGCCTCTGAGTTACTACTGGGAAAGACTTCTCTGGTGTCTGCCTGGTGGGTCTTGCCCACAGGCACAGGGTCTAACCGATCGCCATATCTGGGGTCAGGAAGGAATTCCCCCTGGGTCAAATTGGCAGAGACACTGTTTTTTGGGGTGTTTTTTTTTTGCCTTCCTCTGCAGTGCAGACAGAAATCAGTTGCAGGTTTAAACTAATGTAAATGGTGAATTCTCTGTCACTTGAAGTCTTTAAACCATGTTTTGAGGATGTGAGTAACTCAGCAGAGGTCGGGGGCTATTACAGGAGTGGGCGAGTGAGGTTTTGTGGCCTGCGAGGTGCAGGTGGTCAGACTAGATGATCAGGATGGTCCCTTCTGGCCTTAAAGTCGGAGTCTATAAATCTGGTATCCCCTCATTTTACTGCTGAAAATTATTTATAACCAGCAGTAACCATATGAACTACCCGGAGAGCAAGCATGAGTGCTGCTTATGCAGACCCCACAGCATTTTAAGGGGCCAGCCTGAATGATTTTCACATTGGTCACACCATGTCCCACACACCTGGGCCTCAGAAGGCTCAGCGTTCTCTTATGGAACCATTTCCTCAAGGCCTTGAGTTTGCAGAGCCATTGAGCAAGTGCTTAACTCCAAGCAGCTGCTGAAGTCCCATTGAAATCGATAGCAGCCTTGCTAAGGTCTCATTCCGCCAACCTTCCCAAAGGGAGATGGCAATACTGCTGAGGACGTAAAAACGCTTCATCAAATCCCTGCCCCTCTGTGCCTCAGTTTCCCCATCTGAGAAACCAGGCTAATGGGAGTTGCCAACCTCCTAAGACGTTGTGAGGATGGACTGGTCCTGCGTCAGTGCGGGGGGGGGGGGGAAAGGAGTGGATGACCTCTCATGGTCCATTCCAGCCTGACATTTCTCTGGATTTTCAGTAGGTTCATGGCCAAATTCACCCCTCCCCTCTCCAGCCCTCAGGAACAGTCCACACTAGGTAAATGCTGCAGAGCTTAAGCCAGGCCTGACACTGACAGTCTCAAACCAAATGGATTTCCTGGGAGCATTCTCACCCATGGAAACACTCCTGGAGGGACTCGTCTCCCCATGCTAAGGAATCCAGATCCAGGGCTGTGCCATGAACTGGAGAGCGAAGCCAACTGCTCCACTTTACCTGTCCAGGCTGAGCGAAGGACCGTCAAATGAGCAGGATGGAGAAGGGGCCATCGTAAGGGCGTTCGATAAGCAAACCATACTGCAGGAATGGGCAGCCCTGGCGCCCCCCACGCCCACCCCACAAGCTGTTAATTGCATAGCAACAGTTTAATCACCAGGGAATTCTTGAGAGCTTTGCAGCTGGTTAGCAAGTCTCTGCATTAAGGGACACGCTCCTCCGTCCTTACCAGCGATTTCAATCAGGTCAAGTGCTCTAGGTGTCACCGAACCAGCCCTCAGCCGGTCTAAGCTAGTTCAGAATTGATTTGTAACGGGCAAGGCCGAGACCAGACAGCGGAAACACTCAGATAATCAGCCAGCTGCTCCCCATTGGGTGCAGAGCTCTTCTGAAAAGCCACTTTGCCCAGCCTCACACAGAAGGTCAAGCCAGGACCTGGACTCCAGGAATGAACCCCATTAACTCATTATTTCATCAAGCCAGGAACAACCACAGCTAGAGGGAGGAGAAAAGTTTCATCGCCAGAGTAGTACATACAAATGCAGGAGACGCTGCTATCTCGCCTGCTGGGGGCCTCTTCTCGCTATTGCGAGACCAGCCTCCCAGCTACGCCGCCTCTCGCTTTGTGGGGTGGCAGCTGACACGCCCCAGCCTCTCGGTGCCTGCAGGTCATTCTGGGGGAAAGATGCTGCCGGTTCTTGGAATTTTATAGCACATTGTACGAAAAACGGAATTGGTTTCGGAGGATGACGCAGGGCAGTTTGCTGCAATTAGCACAGAGTGCAGCTCTGCTCAGGAAAGGGACAAACAGCCGGCGTGGGGGGAAGTGTCTCTTAGCGAGGCCACATTGCATATGATTAGTGTACAATCAAGAGAGTCCTCCTGCTGCCCCCCCCCCAACTCCCCGCTCTGCAAACACAGGGGGGCCAGTTCTGGCAGTTTTATCTTAGCTCAGTTGAAGGTACCGGGGGTTATTTTATGAGAATCTTAGTTTCCTTTTAAAGAAAAAGGAAGTTTCCAGCATTCCTGATGATGGAGAAAGGCTTGAAAATGTGACCCAGGTGTATTCGACATCTCAAACAAATCAGAAGTCAAAGAAAAGGAACGCCCCCCGGATCGTCTTAAATCAGGAGATTTAAAAACAATCACAAGATTTTTCTGCTTGACCTGTGAACGCTACAGCCTTCCCCTGCTACCCGTGAGCCAAACTGGGTATGGGTGGCCATTCCAGCAGGCAACGTCCTCACACTGCCTACCTGGCTTCTGGTAGGCGAAGGGAAAGAAGAATGAACAAACAAAAGAATCTCCATGCGAGTCTGCCACTTGGGACGTTCCTCCTGCCAGCAAGCTTCCTACAGGCCAAAAAGTGGAACATATAGAAAAGAGAATCACAGCTGGATGCAGCACCAGGGCAGGGGAGAGAGACGCACAAAGACCCATGGAGCAGGGGAGCTGAAGAAGGAATAGCTCAGTCCCAGCAGTTGGCAAAGAAGAGCATTTTGTCTGTTGCTTTCTGACTGGTCTCGGAAACAGGGAGACCTGGGAGTGGCAAGCAGGTGTCACCAAGGTGTAGGCGAGGTCTCAGCTGATGGCAAAGTGTGGAAGAGGTGGGTGCTGGGTACACAGAGAGGGAAGCAGTCAGATTTGGCAAGAGCCACCCTGTTCATGGACAGAGGAGGGCAGAAATTTGCCAGCTGAATCATTCATGGCTAGTAGTTCACTGACCCCCGATATTCCCCGTGGCTGCACACATGCTTTGGCCCTTCGCAGGGAGTAATAAAAACAACAGCATGCTTAGAAGCACTGTGGCATCCTCAAAGGAGCCAGAACTCCTGGAAGCACTCGGTGGGGAGCGTGGGCTGCTACAAATTGTTTGCCTGGGACACAGAGAAAGATCCCACTTGGACATGTGTACTAGTCCACCTCTTCCCCGGCCCCATAGACCCCTCTGCCCATCCCTCTCAGCTTGTCTAGCCTGGCCTCCTCTCTGTCCCAGCCTAATCTTGGGGCAAGAGCCTTCTCCACCACAGCGCCACAAACTGGAAAAATCCTCTCCAGGCAGCCTCTGCTCTTCCCCTCTTCTAGTCTGACCAGAGACCATCTCCCCCCACATCCATGCTGCATCTCTCCCATGGCTGTTAGCTGTGGGCCCCAGCTGCAGTGTTTAACTCCACCAAGCTGCGTGTTCTCTGCCATGCTTACCTACCAAAGCAGGTTGCTTTGTAGTGAGAGGGGGCGGGGGGTTGAAATGGCTCCGAAAACCCGATTAAGCTCTTTGGCTGGCATGCCCATTTGGATGAAAGCTATAATTAGTGGTTGCCAGCTAGGGAAAACGGCAGCCCAGGTTTATTCCAATTAATAGAATAGAGGGAGTGAGGCGGAGCAGCTTGGCTTGTGGCAAAGCTCATTTCCATAACAAAAGGCGAGGTGCCTATCAAGTGGGCCCCTGTTAATCTAGACAGCAGTGTCTGATGTGGCTGAGTGGGCAATGCACTGCATGTGAGTTTGGCGTGTGAGAGAGAGAGGGACTGGGTGCTGCTCTGCACATGTGTATCTGACTATGTGGTGCATGTGTGAGCAATGCCATGCCTGCAAGCATGACAGAGCATGTGCACTGCAGCATGCCCTGTGCATGCCTGTGTACACATATCTGTGTGTGCTTATGTATTCGGATGAAGAGATCTGACTCCCTTATTAGATGTCTCCCCAAATTTCAAACAAAGCTGTATTTAGCCCCATGGAGCAGGGACACTTCCTGGGGGAGAACGCCAGCAGCAGGGCTCTCCTCTCACCCACTCTTGCAGCCAGGCTGCTGTAGCTTCTAGCAAACACTTCAAAGCAAATCAAAGCCTCCGGTGAGCTCACTGACTTCTGCAGCCACTTGGGCTGCGTGGCCTCCCGGCTCAATTCAACATGGCCGGGTTGGCACGACCAGCCCAAGCCCAGAGTTTCTGAAGCGTGTTAAGGAGGCAGAGCCCTCAGGTATTGGGCAGAGGCAGGTCTGATTGGGCTCCATGCTGTGCCTAAGTTTGAACCATGTCCACTGCTTTCTAGGATGGCATTAGGACCTTCCCAGTATGACTTCCAGCCCTTCCCTCCCCAGCACTAAACGCAATTGAGAAAACAAAGAGAAACCCAGGCCAGGGACCTCCAGAGCTAGAAACATGAGTTGCTACAGCTTGAGCTAGAAGCCAAGCCGCTGGGGCTGGGGCTGGGGCTGGGGCTGGACCAGGACCAGATTCATATGCTCTGTAGGGAGCTGTAACACACTCCCCCCTGGGTTACAACAGCTCCTGGTGCACACTGAAGCCGGGTAGCCTGGGCTGAGGGATGCCCCTGACCCGGCAGCCCCCAGCCGCTTGGCGGTTTCTCTGCACCTCCCAGCTCTGCAGGACTGCTAATGAGCCCTGCAGGCCAATGCTCCTGCAGCAGGACGAAGGCCTCTGGCAGTAATTAGCGTTACCAAGCCCAGACCTAAACGAATCTGACAGGCGATGGAGAGTCGCCATCCAGGCTAATCGCCAGATGTTTGAGCAACCTGCCACCGAGATGAGGGGGAGGGTCAATCTCTCCCCCCCCAGCTGAATGAGGGACAGGGTTAGTGAGACTCCAGGCCAATTGACACTTAATGGGGGAAGATGATGCTCCACCCTGAACGACCCATTTGGCACAGGCTGCTGAGCCCCAGCAGAGCCCAGGTCATGCCCCGCCCACCTCTCTAGTCCTGGCAGCCACCTGCCATAGGGTGTGGCCCTGCCCTGCCCACTCAGCCCTGCCCTTTCCTTCCCAGGGGCGCTGGAGCAATGTGTAGAGTGGGGATGCTGAGAGCCATTGAACCAAACTGTAACTCCCTGGATATGATGGAAACCACTTCAAGCTGGGGGGTATGGCACCTCCCCTCGTTCCAGCACCTCTGCTCCTCCCCCCTCGTGCACAGCACACCCTCTGGGCAACTCCCCAGGAAACTCACACTACAGCAGCCTGGGCTGCAGAGTCCCAGTCACCTCAGCCTTTCGGAAAGCCCCGCCCCACACCAAGGGGGGCAGGACCTGCCTCGCCCCTCCAGGTGCATGGTGCTGAGAGTAGAGATAGGGAGTCTGCAGTAGGGAGGTAGCCAGTGGATCCAGCTCCAGAGCCCTTTGTGGCTTCTGCAGCCAGTATCCATCTCCAGCATCCCGCTAAAGCCACCATATGACTTGCTTGCCCCAGCACTGATTGAGGGGAGGGGAGGGGAGAGGAAGACATGAGTGTTGGGAAAGGGCTCTCCCTTGCCTTTGCCACTACATTTTGATTGCAGATCCCCAGCTCCTCACTGAACCCTCCTCGGAGCTTGGGCAGTGGTAGGGATGGAGCATCTGAGTCCATAGCCACCTCCGGGGAAGGGGAGGCCAGGCGTGCAATCCCCACCCCTGGGGGCTTCTCCAAATGCACAGCAGAATAGACACTAAGGAAACCCTTCACTGCTGCAGGGCCAGGGAGAGGGGTCAGCCCCAGCAGGCAGCTGTTCTCCATCAGATGCAGGCCAGAGCTGATTGCCAGGCAGCATGAGGGGCCCTCGGCATGATCCTTGGAGGATTCTAGCCAGAGCCGCCCTGAGGAACGGTTGGGTAGGCAGCTGACAGGTGAGCGTGCAGCACTGGGAAGGCGATGTCAGCACTCCAGTGAGCACTCCACAGGGCAGGCCCTGCCCACCCCCGCAGCACCCTTTGGACCACAGGACAGAGCTGCTCAGAGCCCCAGGGCGGAAAAGGGGCCATGCAGGATGGGGGAGCCTTGGAGAGCAGCTGCTGCCTCCATGTAGAAGAGATCGACGCAGTGCTGATCAGCCCCACACTGGCTGGAGCCTTGGCTCTCTCTGGGGAAGGCTGTTTGTGCTAAAACAGGATCTTTGCTCTGTTCGGGCCCAGCTGGCTCAGCCCAGCATGCTCCGCTTCCAGTTGTCACCCCCAGCAGGTCAAAGCCCCCCCAGGGTTAGACCCCAAGAGACCCACTGCTCAGCTCCTAACACTTGTGGCTGATTTACGGCTGGTCAGCACCTCACTCCAGGGGGTGGGGAGGTGCATGTTTCACTTCCTTCCCTTGCCCAAAGAGCTACTGCTGTGATGATCAGCAACACCCAGCAGCACAAGTGCTCGGAGCTGGACAGTGGCACTCAGCTCCTGCAGGGTCAGGAGGAGGAAATCCCAGCACTCTGGCCACATATTTTCTGTTCTCTACCAGGGAAGTGCTGGGGTGAGGGAGGAAACAGGACACAGCAAGAGAAAGCAGCAGTTCCCGGCCCTGAGACTGGGCAGGGGAGTGTCACGGGGTCCCTGGGCGATGGTCTGGAACTGCTCCCCACAAAGCCAGTCAGGACTTTGGGGAGCCTTCTCTCCCTCGGAGCAGACTGTCTGCAGGGCAAGAAGCTCACACGGCTTCACCTCCTGGGTCTCTCCTTGGAGCATTCAGCATCCTCTGCCCCTCCGTGCGCTTCCCACAGTGAGCCCGCCCCAGTGGGGTCCTGGGGAAGCCACTGGGTCCTGCACCCCCACTTTGCAGTCAGACGTGACTCACAGCCAGCTAGTAAAACAGAGGTTTATTCAATGACAGGAACAGGGTCTAAAACAGAGCTTGTAGGTACCACGAACCAGACCCCTCAGCTGGGTCCATTCTGGGGGGCAGTGAGCCAGACCCCCAGGTCTGCCCTCCACCCTTGACCCCAGCCAGTTCCAGACTAACAACCCCTCCAGCCCCTCCTCTCTGCTCAGCTCCTTTCCCGGGCCAGGAGGTCACCTGATCTCTTTGTCTCCAACACCTTCAGCTGGTACCTTTGCAGGGGGGGGGGCCAGGCCATCAGTTGCTAGGAGACAGAGTGCCAGGCATTTAGGTGCACTGGCCCTTCGCTCTGCAGCAATCACACACCCTTATTCCACCACCTAGATACTTAAGAACTGCATAGGGGACACTGAGGCACCAACACAGTATTCAGAGCAAACACTAAGAACATTCCTAGTTCGTCACACAGGCTTTGCGAAGGATTTTAGACAGTTACTCTATACTTAGCACAAGAGATACACGGTCCAGCTCTGTGTAAGCAGCACACCTGCATGCGTTTCTCTGCCTCCATTTCCTCCCCACTCTGGAGCCTTCTTCGGGCTCAGGGCAGATTCTTGGTCTACAGTCCCCCTCCAACACAAGGGAGTCTCTTCCAAATAATAGATGTTCTCTCTCATTCACCAGCCTTCCTTTCACCGGGGCTGGTCCTGCAGCTAGACAGGACACCCCGGCTACAAAAAGCATGCCTGCCCCAAACCACCAGCACGTGTGTGAGTTTTCCACTAGTCTGTCCAGCCTGTGGGGTGTCTTGAAGACTAGTATCAACTGCTGGTGTCTTTGGTCTGCTGCTTGGGATCTTCCCTGCTTCACTGCCCCAAAGAAACATGGTCAGACTGGTTACGCTGGACTTTAGCCAGCCCTGAGCCCACTGTCCCAAGGTGTTTCCTCCTGCAGAGGAGACAGCTAGAAATCTAACAACCCACCATTGGGTCTGGGCTGCGAGAGACAGGCAACAGCCCTGACAGCAGACACTTCCAAGTATTCCATGACAGCAACTCCACAACTGGAGGCCCCAGCCTGCTGGTCACCTCTTGCTCACTGCAATGGGGTGGTCACTGATTGCCCCCCAAATATCCCCTCCTGGCCAGAGATATCACAAAAGTACCCTGCTTGTGTTCCTACTCTCCCCACTGCTCCCTCCCCCTTTTAAGGGCTCACTCAGTTTAACAACAGTTCACACAGTCTCCTCTTAGGGGCAAGTTTTTCTAATCCTGCAGTTCATACCAGCTCTCTAGACCCCAAACCCAGTTCAGTGCCCCCCTCTTAATTAACCCAAATCAACATAACATAAACTCACACATTCTTCAGCTCACCAGGCCTTTAAATCCTCTCCCCTACTCAGACAGGAATCTCTTCTAGGCCTCTGGCCCTAAACAGCTTCTCCCACTAACGGGGCACCTTACCCCGTACACTATCTCTAAACATAGCTTCAGTCTCCTAACCCCCTGGGTTTCCATCACATGATGCCTGGTCACCTCATCCTTGACCACCACCCCAAACCCATTACTTGGAAGAGGATAACAAGGCACAGGTGGGACTGAACCCAAATCCCTTAAAGGGCCAGCCCAACCCTAGGACAGTGTTTTTAAGCCAAAGCCAAAGCCAAGTTTTCTTGTCACCCCTTTTGCCATACCAGGACCACAACAGAACTCCCCACCGCTAGTCAGGACACTGCTCCCAAGTAACAATATAGGAAGGGCAGAGTGGTCATGCACTCCTGCTCCGGTTACTTCCCTGGGCTGAAAGCATAACGAGCCAAGGGAGCTAGGGGCTGCTGGCTACTGTAGCTGCCTCTGATTGGGACACTAACTAGCCAGTCAAATCAATGAAACAAACTCTTGTGCAGCATTGAACGAAGGCTGGCCTGGCCGGGGGTGAATTCACGGGGGGGAGGGTGTGAATGACTGGGGAACCTGAAGCTCTGAGGCCTGGAGTCCCAAGGTATTTAGGTACCTGGCTCCCACTGAAACAAATGGAAGTTAGGAGCCTAAATACCATTGCTGATTTGGGCCTGAGTCCCAAGATTACTGGTTTTCCAGTCCCTGGGCCATGACTGAAATAGCTACACCAAACAGCAGCACCCGCTGGCCTGGCAACCCTGCTCAGGTTCCAGCAGAGGCCTAGCCATTGCTCTGTGCAGAGCCTTCTGGGAGCAATGGAAGCAAATAAGCTGCTTTTCAGTCACCTCTGGCCAGCCCCTGCTTTCCCTCTGCCATACAACAGCTCTCCTGGGGCCTGGTTTTAGGCACACAGCTGCAGGCCTAGTTTCTTTGTGCAGCTCCCTCCCCCCCCCCCCCGCCACGATGCATGGGCCTGGGGAGCTGCCCACACCTATACAGCTCCTCATTCACTTGCCCATGTAGTTCCTGGGTCTGGGTGCACCATTGGTCACTGTGTTTGCAAACGAAAGGTACATTTTGCAGAGGCATTTGCACTCCGAGAATCAGGCCGTCCTATTGCACTGTCACCTGGTGAGGTGAGAGGGCACCAGAGGTTAGATACCAAGGTGATGGGCCCTTCTATTAGCACCTCTCAATACTGCAGTGCCTGTGGTGAAATGATTCCTTTGAGCCTTCAGTCTCCCGGCATAGCTCTCTTTGTTCCTGGCCTGCCTGGCAGCTCAGCTGGAACCCTTTCTCCCCTTGCCTGAGTCTCAAACCCTTCCACTCCACAGGATCTCCTCACACAAGCCTTCCCCACTCCCTGGCTGCCCCCGCTGTAGCAGTTGAAACCTCTGTGAGCTGTTTTTCAAAGAGGTGAATGGGCCAAAAGCACTAACCGCTAGGCCCTTTGACCACTCCTTGCCTCGCAGTGGTCCTGGAAATGACAAAGCCATCTATTATTTTCCTCTCTTCAGAGGTTGATTTAGAGTTGCCTGTAATAGCTGCTGATTGCTTAAGTGACTCCTCCCCTTCTTACAGCTGACAGCTGAGACAGAAGGAGGGAGCTTCTCTCTCCCCATGGCAGCCTCCAAGCTCCAGGCAGAGCTTTCCTCCTCCAAGGAAACAGTCACGGGCACAAAGCAGCTGCAGTGTGCTGCACAATCAGGAGCATTAGCAAAAATCCCCTTTAACGCTCACGTGTCCACTGCCACCAAGACCTCAAGCTGTTAGGCTGAGGGCACCGTGGGCAGGGAATGACGTTAGCCACCAGGTGCCCAATTGGCACCAGGGCCCACTAGGTCCAAGAGGCTGCAGTGAAGGGTTGTTGGCAATGGTATGGTGATGGGTGCTGCCCGGCTGACAGTCTTCAGCCCTTACAATGCTCAGACGGGCGCTAGCCCTCTTTTAGCAATGGGGGGAAAGTGACAGAGAGAGAATCGCCCGGCTCCTCACAGGTACCTCAGCTCCTAACATCCCCTGATTTCAAGGAGCCTAAATACCCCCAAGGATTGGGGCTGATAGCTAGGCAATGGCAAAGCAGGGCCTGTGACTTTGGAGCTGCCGGCTCCCAGGCCTCACCAACAGCCAGACGGTCGAGTCCTCAGCCAGCTTCCAAGTAAGGGCAGCTGCCTGCTCCGAGCACCTCTCCCAGGTCTGGTTTGCTGCCCAGGCCAAACAACCACAACACAAACCCACCGCCTGAGCCTTATGCCCTGGGCATGGCTGCCCCGAGCATTCCTTCCAGCGAGCCCTGTCTGTCCCAAGCCCCGTGGAACCCAGAATAGCTGCTGCACTCTGCACAGTGGAAGCACATGCTGGTCGCTAGCGCCTGCCCTGCATGGAGGTGAATCTCCAGCATCACATGCTGCAGCCACAGCTCTCCCCTGCCTCGGCCAATCCATGCTGCAGTCTGTCCCAACCTGCGTAACTGCTGTGTGCACAAAGGCCTCAGAGCTCTGAGACCCGCTCCAGAGACAGACTTTGGAAGAAAGAGGGACACGGAATGAATAAAGATGTCATCAAGAGTGCCGGTGCTTATCTGCCCGCAGAAAGAGCAGCAATGCATTGACTGCGCGGGGAGGGGGCTGGCTCACCAGCAGGGAAAAGATCCAGCATGCCAGGGAGACAAGCAAGACTACACAGGGAGAGGCCCAGCGTGGTGCCCTGGGAGGGCAGGGTCATGCTGGGCGTAGCCAGAGTGCTCGGCATCAGATGTGAGACACTCATTCGCCAGTGAGACACCCCTGCCTAGGACAGTCTGTGCATATGTGAGCAAGGGGAGGGAGCAACTGGCAAGCTTCCCCTGACCCAGCCTGCCCTAAATTCCCAGACGAGCCCTGTGTTAAGATGGAGTTATGGGTGCGTGGCCGGGTCAGGAATTTATATGACAGGGATGGTGCAATTCTCCCCAAATTAAGCCTTGTAAACCCAGGGAATTCAGCCACGGTGCAATTTAAAAGTGATCTGAGCCTGTTAAAGTCTGAGACACACACAAACCACCTCAACTCCGCCTGTCACTGACTTCTCAGCGAGATAAAACTCACTGCAATATTGTCCATTGGCTAGATCCCAATATGATTTTTTCTAGGATTAATAATTGTTTTGTCCCTGTTACTGTTCAGACCCGAAGGTTCCTCTTTCACCAGAAACCTGAATGGCCCTGCAGAGACACCACGAGGAGAAAATGAAAAATCCTCAAAGGGGCCTTGCAGAATTAGTTTAATGTGGTTTCCCACACACTCACAAGCCTCAATCCAAATCATACGGCTCTGGCCTGATGTCATTACTGACCAGCCCCCATTGAGGAAGAACAGCTCAGTTATGAAGAATAATAGGAGACAATGCCCAGTCACCCAGTCAATGTCTTCTCACCCAGCCCCCTGCACTAGCTCCCCAGTGAATGGGGCAAGTCGGAAGAGGCTGTGTCATTCTGCTCCTGCGATGAGAAGGGGCAAGGAGAAAGATCTGATGCTCTCTGGCCCTGCTGGTGGAGAGTCACACCGGGCTGCCGGGGGCAGCCAGAGCTGGTGCTAGGCATAAGCAAACTAAGCTATTCTGAGGGCTCTGAGCAGCTCAAGGGGCCCCCTATTATTAGTATGTGTTGCATGTGGGTGGGGCCCCCAAAACGTTCCTGCTTACTTAGGACCCCCAATGGGCTGGCGCTGGGTGCAGCCCACCAAGGCCCCTCCCCGGTGACAGAACGGGGCGCTCAGCCCGGGGACTGAGGTGCCCTGGCAGGAGCAGGGCAGCACGTGATGAGGCACAGAGACAATGGCATAAGCTGCCCACCCTACTCAGTGCCCAGAGGGGTGCAGGCGGCAGGCAGAGGGGAACAGGAATTCCTCGCTCAGAGGAAATTCCATCATTGGGCCCCCTTCCTGGAAACACCCCGGGCTCCCACCAGCCTGCAAGGCAGAAGCTGCAGGTCCTCCCCCTGCCTGCCCAGACTCTCTGCATGGGGATTGGCTAACGAGGCAGGGCGTGAGGGAGGAGTTTGGTCCTGGTCAGGATATAAACTGAGCCAGAGGAGCTGAGAGTGAAGCCACAGAGATTTTCTGGCTGGCTAGTAAGTGTCTGCTCCAGGTAAGGCTTCTGTTTCTGCCCTGAGCTTGTACCTCTGGCTAGATGGATGATGTGGGGGAGAAAGGGGTGCTTTGAAGGTGTGAGGGCTCTCCAAACCCCGGGGGGGGGCAAGGGTGCTTTGCTGGGGCAATTACTGAGATCTGCTCCTATAGCACGAATGAGCAGCTTGCTATCTCTAATTTCTCTGGGGGGGAGAAGGCACAGTGGAGGCCCCTGGCTCGAGGGGCTAAGCTCTGACAGTCTCTCCCTAGCCCTGTGTCTGGGGGAGGTGCAGTTCTAAGGGGCAGCAGGGATGATGGCCTGAAGATGGGGGTGGGGCAGAAATTTGAGGGTGAATCCAGGAAGCTGGGGGTGGCTACAAAAGGTGAGATCATGGATGGGGGAGGAAGGCAGGGAGCTGCTAGAGGGGTGCTGTATGTTCCCCATCCAGCTCCTCCATAGCACTAAACTGTCCAGCCAGGACTGGGGCTTATCATGTGCCTGGCCCATGCTGGGGAGGGCTGTGGTGGTCCCTGGTAAGGAATGGGAGAGGGTCCCCACCAGACCCCCTGCCTTGGGTGTGGCCCATACTGGGGGGGGGGAGGAGAATTCCTTCTTTTCACTCCCCCACTTAGCTGCATGTTCTTGCCCCCATCCAAGGCATGGGAGGAGGGTTCCTTGTGGGGCCCTCACTTGGAGGGCTGGGGTGTTTGGGGAGGATGGTCTCTCTTGCTGGGGGGACTCAGGAGGGGTGAGGAGATGCTTTGTGCCCATGAGTCCAGGGGTCTGTACTAAGGCAGGATGGCCCTGGGTGGGGGTGGCACTTCCTGGGGGACCCTCCTACTCCCTGGAAGAGATGGCAGCCTGTGGTGTCTGGGGAGGGGATGGCATGGGGCAAAGGGCAGCCCCTGCTCCCCCTGACTGAGTGCAAGCAACAGGGGGCAGTGTGAATGCTGGGCTCAGAGCAGTCTTCTGCAGGTGCTGGGGAGCCAGTGGGGTGGACCTCCAGCTGGGGGAGGCTAGAGTGTTAATGCAAACAGTTCCCCTGCAAGGCATGAGGGGAGGCAGTGTGAGCTGGGAGTGACCTGGGAACCTTGGCTCCCTGAGCTGCTGAGTCTTTCCCACGTGCTGCCTTGCTCAACAGCTGAGCTGGCAAACAGACTGTGTCCTGGGAGCAGCCTGTCCTCAGCCCTTCCCTGGCCAAAGGGCACTCCCTGCACTGGGGCATTTGTGGGTCAGGGTGTGATGTGAGTACCCTATGCAGAGCTCTCTCTGGAGACTGGCTAAGGGACAGCCACAGCACAAGGTTCTGGGGTGCCTGTGGTGGGGGAGGGGGGCTGAGGCTGGCCTGGGGGGAGTCTGTGCTGGTGGGGGAGCGAAGCAGTCTGGAGGGGTGATGCTGATTGAGGGGCAGGTCAGTGAAGGATTAAAGGCCCTTTCACTTTGGGTGTCTCTAGCTTAGATGTGATAGCTGGTGACTGAGTAGTGTGGGATGTGAGGATGCCCAGTGTGGTGCCAAAGGGGCAGTGACTGAGCAGGTTTCTGGCAGTGACAGGCCAGTGCCTGGGGGCTGATGGCAGTAGGGGGGCTTGCTGGAAGAGGCAGAGGGGGTGGTGGGAGCCATGGCCTCTGTACTGAGCACCTCCCCTCTGCAGACCAGGCTGCTGACTACCAAGATGGACTATGCCAAGAAGTCACTAGGCCTGCTGTCCCCAAGGTCCCTCTCCAGGTAAGTGTCAATGGGCTGAGACCCTCGCTGCAGGGTGAGCCCTAGGTGGTACAGCTGGCTGCAAGCCTGAGCCCTTGCTGTAGGGCTGGGGTGCAGAGATGGGAGAGGCAGGTCCGGTGCCTAATTACAGGCTGATCTTACTGGCCCTGTGCTATCACTGATCCCTATGCCACTGGGTAGGGAGTCCTCAACTGGCTCCTCCTTCCTCTGCTTTGAGTGGGTGGCTGATCTTGCTTGCAGGGCATGGTGGCCCCTGCCTAGCTGGGGAGGGCTGGTGGGGCAGATCCCTGCCTGACCCCTCCCTCTGTCCCAGGTGTGTTTCTGTCAGTGCCTCCATGACACAGCAGCTGCTGTCCAGTCCTGTCCCCAGGGCCCGGCCCTATCGCATCTGCAACTGGGACCGTAGCATCCGCAAGGGCCTTGTGGCAGAGAGCCTGAGGGACCTGCTTGACAAGGTGAGTGTGGATGAGCTGATCCTGGGGGTGCCCTGTCCCACCTGCCTCTCCTCACCTGTGGCCTTGCCTTCCAGGTCCGTACCATGTTGCTGATGGTGGGCACCATTTCACTCGTCCTGGATGAGGATGGCACCAGTGTGGAGACAGAGGAGTTCTTCCAGACACTGGAGGAGGGCACTGTGTTCATGGTACTAGGCAGCGGGCAGACATGGCATGCAGCCAAGGTGAGCAATGGGATCCTGGCATGATCTCTTCTCCCTGCCCACTCACCCTCAGATCAAGGGAGCTCGAGTCTTGATCACTCCTCCAATGCTGGACCAGGGCCCTTGGGATGGAGCCAGGCTAGGCTATCCCAGTCCACTGACCTGCAGTGCCTTGTACTAGGAAGCAGGGCTGGATCCTGTCTGCCAGGCATTGGGACCCTCTCACAACCCTGTGCCAGGGACCTGATCTCCTGGAGTGCCCAGAGATGGCCTAGTCGGTGCTAGGCTTAGCAGTATACCCCACAGGATAACTCAGGGGTGTAGGTGCTAAGAAGGGCCCCAGAGAGCTCCATCCATCAGTGAGATGGAACTGAGCTCTGATCCACCCATGGGGGCAGATCCCAGGGTACTCTGCCCTTCCCTTATTAAGAAGGTAGGTAATGGGAGGTGGGGGAGCAGTCTAGGGAAGACTATGGGGCAGGAGCAGCCTAAGCCTCTATGGGAAGGGCCCAGGTACAGCCTTCTCACCCTATCAGATGGGTCCTAAGCAGCCAAATGCTCCCTAGTTGTCCCTGCAGCTCCATGTTGACCTGACCCCTGCATGGGGAGCACCTCTGGCTCCCTGCTAGCCCTGTGAAGGTCCATGAGGCCAGAGCTGGGGCTGTCCAATAGGGAGTTCCTGCTAGGGGTTGGGGGAGCTCCACCAGGCAAGGTGGTGGCTGCTGCTCCCTGACACTGGGCTGGTCTCTTGCAGATGGCAGGGTACCAGCTGTCTCTCTCCCGCAAGCCCCGCCGGAGGATTGATGTGGCGTGTGTGACTTTTGACCTATACAAGACCAACCCCCAGGACTTGGGCTGCTTGAATGTCAAGGCCACGCTCTATGGCACATACAGCATGTCCTATGACCTGCAGTGCTATGGGGCAAAGAGGCTCATGAAGTGAGTGCTGGGCAGACACCCTGCATGGTAGATGTAGCGGGGAGGGAGATCCCTGCCACCTGTGCTGGGAAGGTTGGAGCCACATGGCCAACCTGAGTCCAAGGGCTGGTCTGCCTGGATCTCAACCCCCTCCACCAAGCTGGCATGTCCACAGACCTGCCCCCATTCCCTTCTGGGAGCTACTGAGCCTAGGGGGTAGGTGCTACACAAAGGGATTAAACCCTGCTGACTCCAACTGGGCTGCTCCTGTGCTGGAGGGCAGAGCAGGGTGTTCTCTGGGCAGGGCTTCAGGTAGATGCTGGTCTCTAGCACAGCTCACTATACCTATCCTGCCACTCAGTTCCTGTTCTGATCCTAACAGCTCTCCCCTTTCCCCAGGGAAGCCCTGCGCTGGACTCTCTTCACCATGCAGGCCACAGGCCATGTGCTGCTCGGCACCTCCTGCTACATGCACCAGCTGCTGGATGCTACAGAGGAACAGAAAGAAGAAGAGGCCTCATCTCTGAGGCGCCTTCAGACCCTTCACTGCAGGAAGATGCTTCAGTAAGGCCTCTGCCCTTGCAACTGCCTGAACTCTACTGTGACCTCTCCCACTGCCGCATCTGCCCAGGAGCAGGAGGTGGAGAGTGGGAGTGTCAGCACTACACTGGCTAGGAGGGCCCAGCTCCCCAGGGCAGGTTCCCTTGGGCTCTTGCATTCCTTGCTCTTTGCCTTCTGCCTAGGGGTGAAGGCCTGGCAGAATCAGCTCTGCTTAAGCCAGCCTGCAGCTGGTGACTTGCCTGGAGTAGCTTCCTTCCACACCCTGAGCTGGCCTCACTCACAGCTTGTTGCTGTCCTATGGCACTTTCTCAGCCTTGGCACTGTCTGCTACTCCCTGTAAATATATTTATTCACATTAAAGATGGTCTACAAAAGCCTCCAGACTCCTGCTTGTTCATACACACACCTCCACATCTCTGGGGTGTCTGCAGCCTCCTGCTCTCTCACCTATCCCACCACTACACAGGGGCTGTTCCCTATGGTCTCTCCAACTGAATTCCCCTCAGCCAGACCTAAAACTGTCCTCCTGGGCTTAGGGACACTCTGAAGCAGGCAGGTGAAGACATGAGGCTAGTTTGGCTTGTTAAGCCATTCCTCTAGCTTCCTCCTCTCAAAGGGGATTAAGCTGAGGTGACAAGGGCTGCCTCTTGCCTGCACAGTAGCTCCTGGCTTCAGCAGCACACAGCCAGGATGGGGCACCCACTCCACGGCTAACCTGCCCAGCAGTGCATGAATTCAGGAGCTGCAGTCACTGCCCCAGGAGTCTGCAACCTGAGCCAGCAGCAGAGGGACCAGCCCCAGGTGAATCCTGCCTGTCTCATGGAAGGCAAGTGTAGGGAGATAGGGAAGGTGTGATCAGCAGAAGCTGCATGGGGCATAGGCTGGTATCTGACTCTAGATGACTCCCCAATTCAGCTTTCTCCTAGCCCCCTGCCCTTGCACTACAAGCCTTCCTAGCATTAGGTGCTACAGACACTTAACTGCTTGGAGGTGGTATCTAAGCCATGTCTAGCTGGGTTGGCAAAAGCAGCCAGTTGTGGTTTGATTCCTCTCTAGCTTGGTAGCCTGTAGCGCCCCAGTGGGGTGGGTCACCTGAAGAACAAACAGTATGATGCCTCTGTTGCTCTGCTACAGGGCTGAAGCCTCCATGAGGAAGAATGTGGAAGGGACCAACAGACCTCTCTGTCTAGTAAGACACTCTGCCCTGTTCCACCATGGGGGAGGGGAGCTCGTGGGGGTGGATCTAGAGTAGGTTAAAACACTTCCTTCAGCTGTGCACTTCCGGAACTTAAAATCCAAAGAGGCTACCCTACGTCGGGGTTTGGGGATAACCGTTATACAGTGGAATTCAAGTTGAGTATCATGGCTTATGGGCTGGGGCAAGCCTGGAAATTCCATAATGAACAAGCACAAGGAGACCATTACCAGGTGTCACTTCTGATGACTTGATTATAGGAAGACTCCCCCTCCCCTCACTTTCAACTCTATCATGACTTATGGCTGGAGGTGTGGGAGCCTCATGCCACTCTGGAAAGGCACAAAGTAGCCACAGCCTAGAGCCCTTGCAGCCCTCTTGTTTTGCCAAATTAGGGGTGGAAACAGACTTTGAACACACCTGCCTATTACTCATTGTATATGCAAAGGCTGCTCTCAGCCCCCCATCATTGAATAGGGTTGATGCAAGGGGGGCAGCTTTCAAAAATATTCCAGTTTGATAATCCTTTGCTATTCTGTCCTAGGTGAAAATTTGTCAGAGAATCATCCTCACCCATTGTTCTAGGGAAGCTATCTTGCCCCTCAGCTTTTCCCTAACCACATAGGAGGACACTGATCACGAGGGTACCATGAACAATGACTGGAAATAACTTTCCAGAAAGCTTCCCTCCTGTGGGGCAGTTGGAGTCCCATTGCCAAGGGGCTGGGGCAGCCATTTTGAAAGAAGGTAACTTTCAATGCACTAACCTAGCACAGGTTTCAGAGTAGCAGTTGAGTTAGTCTGTATCTGCAAAAAAAACCAAAACAGGTGTACTTGTAGCACCTTAGAGACTAACAAATTTAGTGGAACATAACTTTCGTGGGCTACAGCCCACTTCATTGGATGGATGTAGTGGAAAATACAGTGGGAAGATATATATATACACACATCATGAAACAATGGGTGTCACCATACACACTAAAGGAGAGTGATCAGTCAAGGTGAGCTATTATCAGCAGGAGAGAAAAAGAACTGTTTGTAGTGGTAATGAAAATGGCCCATTTCCAATAAGTGACAAGGAGATTTGAGGAACTAGGGGTGGGGTGGGGGAAATAAGCATAAGGAAATAGTTTTACTTTGTGTAAAGGCCCATCCACTCTCAATCTTTATTCAAGCCTAATTTAATGGTGTCCAATTTGCAAATTATTTTCAATTACAGACCTAAAAGTTGCAATATTACAACAAAAAAACTTAAAAAAAGACACTCCAATGAGAGATTGCTGAATTGGAATTAATTTGCAAATTGGACACCATTAAATTAGGCTTGAATAAAGACTGGGAGCAGAGGGGCCATTACACAAAGTAAAACTTTTCCCCCTTCTACAGTTCCTTGCATCTCCTTGTCAAATTGCTGGCAATGGGCCATTTTCATTACCACTACAAACAGTTCTTTTTCTCTCCTGCTGATAATCGCTCACCTTGACTGGTCACTCTCCTTCTAGTGTGTGTGGTACCACACACATACACAACATGAAACAATGGGTGTTACCACACACATACACAACATGAAACTGGGTGTTAACATCCATTGTTTCATGTTGTGTGTGTGTATATACTCTTCCTACTGTATTTTCCACTGCTTGTATCCAGTGAAGTGGGCTGTAGCCCACAAAAGCTTGTGCTCCAATAAATTTGTTAGTCTCTAAGGTGCCACAAGTACTCCTGTTCTTTTATCCTAGCACAGAGGATTCTCCCCCTCAGTGCTTGCAGAAGGGGAGAAGTTAGTGGGCTGGGGCCCACTCTGAAGAACAGGGGGAAGGAGAGAGAGAACTGATCACTAATTCTAACATGGCAGATGGAGTCTACACAAGATTTCACTGAGTTTTAACCTGAGGGGAAGCTTGGTGCTGAGATCACTGGGGCACAATGTCTTGCAACATCTTGAATCTCTCTAAAGGATCCTTTAAACTTAACCCAAATAACAGATTTACCTACAAAATGTCATTCTGGATGTGGTGTATTAGCAGAAGATACTCTGTATAGCTCATACAACAGCCTGAATCCCTGCTTTATGTGGGAAACTTAATAGTTAACAGTAGTAAGTCAAAAAAGGGACCCTACCAAAAGGCCAGCCTTGAGTCCTCCACTCATCCCTCTAGTATTGCCAGCCCACCCATGGCTTTCAAGTCAACTAGAGAATTATCCCCTAGTCCAGCACAGAGGTGGGTTGGTAGCAGTAGCTGCCCTTTGAAGGCCTCCAGGGCATTCCTTGGGCTGTGTGTGTGGCAGGACCATAAAGGTGGTAGGAACCACGGAGTTTCAGGCTGGAAGATGTGGCTGAAAGCCTGCCCAGGGGGAGCAAACACAGCTGAGCTATCACCTAAGGGATAAACTGAGCACTCCTCCTGGAAGTGCCCAGGGCCGTGCTCATCCCATCTAGGAGCAAAAGTACCGCCCTGGGACTGAGCTGACCCCTCACCAGTGAGCTAACTCCTCAGACAACTTGCAGCAAACTTGTCACAGTCAAGCCGGAGAAGAAAAATAACCCAGAGTACAGGACCCAAGAGGAGATCTGCTCATTAAGAGTTTTTTTTGTTTTTTTTTTAAATCAGCTTTAAATTTGGCTGCTGCCCATTCTTCTGTCTGCTCTGCTCTGCTCCTGAATCATCATTATTCACTCCGTGCTATTCATCCCTGCTGCTGAGTGTCTGGATTCCAGGCGTAATCGGCAAGTCTGTCACTGAGCCAGGCAGAATGGGACCTTTCTCAGTCGGCTGTAGCTATGCTGGCAGGAGAAAGGGGAGTGAGTGGGGAATAAATTGGCATGCTACTCAGAGCAGCAGCAAATAGTTAAGGGCCCGTGTGTTATTTTCATAACTCTGGTCCCAACCCCCAGTGGTGGTGCCCAGGCTCTAACGGTGGAGCCCTTTGCACAGTTGGGCCTGTTGTTGCATTTTAAACTCCTCGGGCCAGACTCTCTGCTGTCTCCCTGGGGGAGAGCCCCACTGCTCTGGCCAACAGCAGAAGGCTGGCAGGTGCGGGCAGCCTGGCCCACGGTCCGTCTGAGGACACCTTCCAAGTGTGCAAGAGAGAGAGACAGTAAATTGCTGCTCAATAGGAAAATACTTTTGCAGTCTCCATCCTGCATTCCATGGGCCCCACCCTCTCCTCAGGCACGTGCCTCCTGTTATAATTGTTTGCACTGGGTGGCACAGAAGGGTCACAATCAGGGCTCCATGATGACAGGTGTGGTACAGCCTTAGTCCTCCCAGCGGCAAATTCCTTCTACTTACAAAAGATCAAGGGTGGGTTTTGCTTTTTAAGCTCCTGCCATTTGTCTCCTGCAGTCTCTGTTTGACTGTAAACTTGGGCACAGGGACTGAGGGGCCATGTGATTTGTCTAGCGCCAGGCACATTAGTTTCACAAGCTGGTGCAATGGATCCTCCCCCACAAACGGCTTCGGGACGTCATGATACTCCTCGAGTACAGTCCTGCACTGAGATATGCTGAAATCGACAGGAACGGCTCCTTTTTAATGTCAGCCACTGCTGCCTGCAGGGGGAAGAGATTTGTCCTACCTAGGCTCTCACCTGCTGAGCCTCCCGCCTTCCCCTGGGCCTCAGCCAGGCCTGGAGAGAAGGGGCTTGCTGATCTGGTTCTAACGCAGAGGGCTCAGTTTCTTGGCAGGTGTACATGAACAGATGCACTGCTGTGACGCACGGATGGACTGGCACATGCCAGAGCCTGGGGCTTTTCCTCACACTCCCTTGGCATGACTCCCTTGGGCTGCGAGGGTGGTGAGCACAGCCAGACCCATTGGGCCCTCTACAAATAATTGGCCAAGAGGGGGCACTTGAGAGAGAGCACCATAGCCACCTCCTCCAGACCTGGAGCAGACAGTCAGCTCTTTCTATCCATCTGCCTAGAGCAACGTGATTGCTTCTGGCTGCCCATTGCCAGTAAAGTTCACTGTCTCTTGTTGGTGCTTACCTGGCTAGTGATATAAATGCCCAGCAATCAAGTTTTATCTCATCCTCTCTGCCTGCACCTGGTTAGTAGCAGCAGCGTGGAGAGGGTTTTATAACTAGCCTGGTCAAGCCCCTGGGAATAAATAGATTGCACTTCCCGATCCAGGCTCATCGAGGCCCAAAGCAGCGACCCGGCCTTCTGCTGAGACAGCCTCGGCCAGGTGCTCGGGGTAGAATTAAAATGGAAATCAAACCCTGAGAGTTTAGGTTCAAAGCCGAGCGGAGGGGAGGAAGCCAGACACAGACTGTGCAAGCAGCCTCTCAAGACGAATTGCAGGGAATGAAGCACCGCTCCAGGGCGAGCACAATCAGTTCTGGCAGCTCAGACAATGGGGACGTCTCTGGGGCAATGAGCCAAGCCAGCTTTGCACCTGAGGATTTTGTTTCCCATGTACTGCACCTTTCAGTTGCTAAAATCCTGGCTGGCTGCAGCCTAGAGGCAGCTGCAGCATGTAACCATTACAGAGGGGGGCAGCTACCTGGTGGGGCTTCACTTTTGCTCTTTCCTGCTGGGTGTTGCTCAGACTGAAAGGACACGGCTGCTCCTTGCGAACACCACGTCGCCAATGCCAAGCCTTTGGAAAATCATGAGTCAGGCCCCAAAAGCTTTACAAAAAAAAATCCAAAATGCTTTTTCTCTTTTTTTTCCCCTTTTCTTCCTGGCTTCTGAGCCTTCAGGGTGCCTGTGGGTCACATGTTTTGAAGCTTTTCTCTGCAACCAGCAGGGGTAGAAATCTTTTCTTAAATGAGAGCTGAGATTTTCAGGTGTAGTCACATGACTGCAGGAGCTGGGCTTTTAGGAAAAACACCAACTATCACAAAACACAGCTGGCATCACTCTGTACCACCCATAGAATGCCAGGCATGTACACCACTTCCACTACACCCAGAGCAGTATGGGTCCAGCATCACTCTTATGAAACAGGCCCTATATACCTTGATAGGATTTAAACAGTGGGCTGCTCAATAACTAAATAAATAACCCCCTGCATCATTTCTATATTTACTGCAGTCATTGGTAACACCTACAGCATTTCTTAGTGAATAGAATCATAGAAACATCGGGCTGGAAGGGCCTTGAGAAGTTAACTAGTCCAGCCCCCTAGACTGTTAGGCAGGACCAGGTAAACCTAGACGACCCTTGACAGCGATTTGTTGAACCTGTTCTGAACAATCTCCAAGGACAGAGATTCCGCTGCCTCCCTGGGAAGCTTATTCCAGAGCTTAACTCCCCTTAGTGTTACCAAGTTTTCCCTAATATTCAACCTAAATCACCCTTGCTACAGATGAAGCCCATCACATCTTGCTCTACCTTCAGTGGACATGGAGAACAATTGATCTCTGTCCTCTTAAACAGCTCTTAAGAGATTTGAAGACTTATCAGGTCCTTTCTTGGTTTTCTTTTTTCAAGACTAAACATACCCAGTTTGTCAAAACCTTTTATCGTGTTTGTTCCGCTCCTCTGACCTCTCTCCAATTTGTCCACATATTTCTTAAAGTGTGGCACTCAGAACCAGACACAGTGCTTCAGCTGAGGCCTCACCAGGGCCGAACAGAGCAGGACAATTATGTCCTGTGTCTTACATACAACACGCCTGTTAATACACCCCAGAACATTTTGCAGCTGCATCACACTGATGACTTATATTTGATTTGTGATCCATGCTAACCCGCATATCCTGTTCAGCAATACTACCGCCTGGCCAGCCATTCCCCGTCCTGTAGGGGTGATTGAGTTTGATTTTAACTGCCGTAGTGCCGTACTTTGCACTTATCTTGATAATAATCAATACAATATCCCTGCCATAGCATTCTAACGGCTGGTTTAAAGATTCAATATACAGTTGAACATGCTGTAGTAAATTCTACAGGGTTTTTCTTATAGAAGTCGCCCACAGCCTAAACAGGCCAGACCAGACACTCCTATCCCACCATTAAAAAAAATAATCTGCGAACAAGGTTCCTCCCAGGACAGCTGAAAGGAGTTAGCCAGGAAGCATAGGATGAGAACAGCATAGCTGACGTAGTCAAAGCTTGGTGCAAACATTAACTAGTTAATCCTAATTAATCATCCTAGCAATGCGATGTGTTACCCCAGTAAATCAATGAGCCACAATACCAGTGAATGCCGCTGGCTTAATCTCCTGCCACCCAGACAACTGCTGATAGTCAGAGAGCTGGTGGCAGTCAACGATAACGGCTGAGCAGGCTGCGGGCATAGGGAAACCCTTGTTCTCGCTGTAGAAGAGGCGTATCTAGAAATGATAGGCCAGCAGACGCAGGCACACATGCTGTGCAAATCCTTCACTGAGACAGACAGACAGAGCGGCTGTTCGGCAAGGATTTGGACAGCTGCTGTGATCCTGCTCCTGATTGATGTGTCACCTCCCACAACCCCCCAGGGAGCACCATCTGTCTGCTGCTCAGGTTTGGCTGGGATGTTGTGTGGGTTGGGGAGGCCATGTCGTGCTCGATAAACGGAGAGCTCAGTTATTGCAGGAGGCAATGGTCACATCAACTGCATGTTTTATGAAACGCCGAATTTCCTCTCCCACGTTGGGTTGGGAAGAGATGTGTGGATTTGAATGGTTTCCCAGCACTGGTCAAGCTGAGTCCAAAATGGGCAGGCTGCATTACTGCTCCCCATCTCTTTCTGCTAAGGACACGAGACCGGCCATACTGGGTCAGATCAATGGTCCATCCAGCCCAGAATCCTGTCTCCTGACAGTGGCCAACCCCAGGTGCTTCAGAGGGAATGAACAGAACAAGGCAATTATCACGTTATCCGCCCTCTGATGTCCAGCTCCAGCTTCTGGCAGTCAGAGGTTTAGGGACACCCAGAGCACGGGGCTCTGCTTAATCATTTCTCTTCTTCCATGTGCCATGATCCTCAGCCTTAGGGGCTTGGGCATTTCTCCTCCTGGCCACGCAATCTCCAAAGAGGGGTTAGTTGTTGAGGCTTCTCGCTGTAGAAGAGGTGTATCTAGAAATGACAGGCCAGCAGCCGCGGGCACACCTGCAGTGCAAATCCTTCACTGAGACAGACAGACAGAGCAGCCGTTCAACGAGGATTTGGGCAGCTGCTGTGATCCTGCTCCTGGTTGATGTGTCACCTCCCACCCCCCCCAAGGGAGCAGCATCTCTCTGCTGCAGCTTCCCTGCAGGGCTTTAGGGAAGACACACGTGCAAGTAGACAGTTTTAAAATACTTTTTTTCTAACGGCTTTATTCTTATTGTTAAAACAAGTGACACTTTGCTTTAAAAGCAGGCTGGCTTGCCATTGTGTTCCCCACTGGTCCCAGACCCCCAAAGGGGAGAACCCAGGCAGGGATCAAACCCAGCTGGCACAGCTGGGTAAGGTTGAGACACAGGGTGCTGTAGTCCAGGGCCCAGCCGATGAGTGGGAGAGTCACAGCACATCTCCCCAGGCGGGGGGAAGACCTGAGCCCTGACACTCAAGGGACACCTATGAAAGGCCCGCGGTATGGGCTGCAGCTGGCCCAGGGCAGCCGAGCTGGGCTTGCGGATTCAGGCTGTGCCCTAGGGAGCTAAAAGATGCAGTGTAGACGTTCGGGTCCAGTGTAGACATGCCCAGAAGGCATGGAGGCGCCCTGTAACTGTGACACCAGCTAGCTCAGAAGATAAAGCTACTGGTCCTGGATTTCACAGACCAGTTTAACAGTTTCCCTCCAGTGACTACAGCGCCGTCTTCAGGCTCCTCCTCAACCCAGGAACTTCCCAAGAGTCCAGGAACAGGGTTTGCCTCTCCCGAGCACAGGACCCTGCTGCCCCTGACTGGCTGCTCTTCAGCTGCTCTGCCAATTAACCTGCTGTGATATGGCACCTGATGGGCAGGGAAGAGGCAGGCAAGCAAGTTTCTCTTCATTAAGGGGTGTGTGTGGGGGGGGGTTGTAAACCCCCTACAGGCCAAGGTGGATGCTATCCAAAAGTGGCCTGTCCCAAAGTCAAAGAAACAGGTCCAATCCTTCTTAGGCTTGGCCGGGTACTACAGGCGATTTGTACCACACTACAGCCAAATCGCTGCCCCACTGACCGACCTGACCAAAAAGACCCAGCCAAATGCAGTTAAGTGGACTAATAAGTATCAAAAGGCCTTTACTCAACTTAAGGCAACGCTCATGTCTGACCCTGTGCTCAGGGCCCCGGACTTTCACAAGCCATTCCTAGTAACCACGGATGCATCTCAGTGTGGTATAGGAGCAGTTCTCATGCAGGAAGCAACGGATCACAACTTCCATCCTGTCGTGTTTCTCAGCAAGAAACTGTCTGAGAGGGAAAGTCACTGGTCAGTCAGTGAAAAGGAATGCTATGCCATTGTGTACGCCCTGGAAAAGCTACGCCCATATGTTTGGGGATGGCGGTTCCAGCTACAAACTGATCATGCTGCGCTAAAGTGGCTTCATACTGCCAAGGGGAACAACAAGAAACTTCTTCGTTGGAGTTTAGCTCTCCAAGATTTTGATTTTGAAATTCAACACATCTCAGGAGCTTCTAACAAAGTAGTTTATGCACTCTCCCGTGAGAGTTTCCCACAATCCAGTAGTTAAAAAGTGTTCTTAAAATGTAGAAGTCTGTTAGTTATATACTTAGTGGTATATGTAAAGGTGCATGTGTTGTGTTAATCTGTTTATTTTAAAGTTCTAGCAGGAAATCGCCACCAGTGAGCTTTCCCACTGTCTGCAATTTGGGGGGCGTGTCATAAACAGATAGCTAAGGGTTAATGTCTCTTTCACCTGGAAAGGAGTAACCTGAAACACCTGACCAGAGGACCAATCAGGAAACAAGACTTTTTCAAATCTGGGTGGAGGGAAGTTTGTGTGTGAGTCCTTTGTTCTTGTCTTGTGCCTGTCTCTCTCTTGGCTATGAGAGGATTTCTGTCTCTTGCTTTATAATCTTCTGTTTCCAAGTTGTAAGTACAAATATAATAAGGCAGTAAGGTTTATATGGTTTTCTTTTGTATTTACATGTGTGTAGTTGCTGGAATGTTTTGAATTGTATTCTTTTTGAATAAGGCTGTTTATTCATATTTCTTTTAAGCAATTGACCCTGTATTTGTCACCTTAATACAGAGAGACCATTTTTATGTATTTTTTCTTTCTTTTTATATAAGCTTTCTTTTAAGATCTGTTGGAGTTTTTCTTTAGTGGGGAACTCCAGGGAATTGAGTCTGTGCTCACCAGGGAATTGGTGGGAGGAAGAAGTCAGGGGAAACCTGTGTGTGTTAGATTTACTAGCCTGACTTTGCATTCCCTCTGGGTGAAGAGGGAAGTGCTTGTGTTTCCAGGACTGGAAATAGGAGAGGGTGGAGTCCCTCTGTTTAGATTCACGGAGCTTGCTTCTGTGTATCTCTCCAGGAACCCAGGGAGAGAACACCTGGAAGGGAGAAGGGAAGGGAAATGGTTTATTCCCCTTTGTTGTGAGACTCAAGGAATTTGAGTCTTGTGGTCCCCAGGGAAGGTTTTTGGGGGGACCAGAGTGCCCCAAAACACTCTAATTTTTTGGGTGGTGGCAGCTTTACCAGGTCCAAGCTTGTAACTAAGCTTGGAAGTTTTCATGCTAACCCCCATATTTTGGACGCTAAGGTCCAAATCTGGGAATATGTTATGACAGGGGTGTCTGTTGCTCTATGGGCTATTTGGGAACAGGCCCTGACTATCTCCAAATGATTATAGAAGGGTCCCTGTAATTTTTGCCACTTCTCTCTAATTGGCGTCAGAATCTAAAGAAGGTCTTAAAAGGAGCAATGGGAAAATAATGGAGGACTGCACGACCCTGTGGCACAGCCCCTGCTGCGATCCACAGTGCATCGAGGAGAGAGACCGATACGTCATTATAAGTAAGCCAGACACTGGGCCAGCCTAGCAATCTGGCTATAAGCGCACAGCCCTGCCGCGGTGTCGTGTGGCCACACCCGGAAGAGTGCGTTCAGCTCCATACTGCTCCTTGCTGGAAAGATCCCAGGCTCGGCTCCAGGCGTGTCAGGGACAGAAGTGATCGGGGGCTGATCTGGAAGTTTGGCTACACAGAGCTTGGCAGAGGCGTGGTCTATCCTGGGGACATGCGTCATGTTAGCAATGGGTTGGTTAGCTTGTTAGCCATCACTTAGCACCAGTGTAGACAAAGTCCCCTTGGGTTAACCAGGACCAGCAACAGGTTTTTAAACAGGAATTCTGCTGTCAACAGTGGGAACAAAGTCCCAGTGCAAGGCAGAATCGGGTTGGTTATAACATGTTGGCTAACAAGCTTTAAAACTCCAGCCCATTTTCCAAGGCCAGACATGGCCCAGGAGTGACAGCTGAGCAGCACATCATGAATTAGAACCTGAAGGAATATGGCTTGGGGCAGGCGTACACGATAGAATTACTTTGGGAGAACCACGTTGCTCAGGGGTGTGAAAAACCCACACCTTGAGTGACAGATGTACCGACCCAACCCCGTCTGCAGACAGCACTATGACACAGCGTCTCCTGCTGCCACACATGGGGTGGAGTAACCATCCCGACGGGAGCCCTCTTGCTTCACTGAAGCGCTATAGCAGTGCAGCCCGTTGCAGCCAAAGGTTGTAAAGATCCACGCCCGCATTGCATTCAGCCCCCTCTCTAGGAAGAGTCATTCCAAAGGGATTTCCCCCCCACATGGGAAGTGAGAATAAAAGCCAACTTCGGCTGGGACACACAGGGACAGCCTTGGTCAGCGTGAGGTCTGGAATCCATCCCACCGACGAGCATCTGCAGCCCCTACTTTAGGAGCTAGCTGAAGCCAGTGCGCTTCTGTGGGGCTGTAAGAGAACAGCTTTGTTGCTTCACATCTTTCACTCTCTCTTTTTCTTTTATTGATGCTTCCCATGAGTATTGGGTGGGGGAGGGGCTGGGGGTGTATGGCAAGTGAATGGTCTCTTCTGGGAAGACAGGGCTTGTCTGTATGAAGCTTAGCTCGCAGCAAGCTGGGGGGTAAGCTACCCCTCACCAGTCTGCCGCACGCTAGTGGTCCGTGTGGACCCTGCTGTCGTGCACTAAAAGTTCCTACTGCACTTTGAGTTACCCCACTTTGAAACAGGAATCGCAACATCCTGGAATGTCATGAACAAGCATCTTTGGGTCACAACCCCTCTTCTGTATCCCAGTGAGTCCCCAGCCAAATGGGCCCAGTATGGAGAAGGCTGAGAACCACTGCTCCAGTGCAATAAGGTGGCATCTGGAGATGACCCTTGCAAAAGCATGATGCAGATGATGAACTACAGCTTAAATGGTGGCGAACTCCACTAACTTCCTTAAATGCAGGTTCTTATTTCTTCGGGAGCTACTGGCAGCCTGGTGCAGTCGGAGCCCAGAGAACTCTCAGGCAAAGAAACCGACTTTTCCCTCACTTACAGCAAAGAGACCGAACTGAATTAAAGCCCTGGGGAGCTGGCATTGTCAGAAGCAATAACTCCTCTGCTAAGGTTAATGGTGCCAACCTAGCCAAACAAATCAAGCAGAACTGCATTTGCTTTCAATGGGTCTCTGATTAAAAGTGCACATGCCCGGGTACAAAAAGTCATTTGAAAATGCCATCAGCCTTCACCTTCCTCGTTGCCAGGTTTAAAACCACAGCCGCAGTTGCGCATGACACAAGGCGGCAGCTGTTGCTGATAACACTGACCTCTCCAGAGAAGACAAAAGCAAGCTAGGTTTCAGTTCTGTCAAGGCCACCCAGCGGCACTGTGGAGGGGGAGGAAGAAGTGGGTGAGTGAGTGCTGAACTTTCTGGAGGTTTATCTGACGAAGCAATCATGCCCTCAAGATGAGTTTCTCCTCAAATTCTCCAGCTCCTGGAAACAGACAAGAGCTATTTCCATAGCAGAACCTGGTGATGATTCCATTAGCAAACCTATCTGCCATCCCCCAGCAGGAGCCTTGATTCATCCCAGCCATACAACAATGGGGAACCACAGGCTGGGCTTTCCTCTTCCCAACTACAGCACATCCGTTGTGTCAAGTGTGTTCCAAAGGCCTGGGAATGCTGTATGGATCAGAGGGGCTTGTTTGGTGATAGCTGTTGGGTAGAGTTTGCTACTTCAACCTTAATGACACTTAAAAGCCCCTGCAGTTTGGAGACTGTGCTGCTTCTACATTTGCCATTGTCCTGTCTTTCCCCAGTTAGCGAAGATCATCCGCTAAACCAGGATCTTTATTTGGTACAATAAACTCAGGTGAAGCAGCAAGAGCAGATGAACTTTTAAAAAAAAACATGGGCTCTGTTTTTGCACACATCTGCGTAAACATGCACACACACGCTTTTCTGCACAAACTACCATTTGCCCCCAAACCCACAGAACTGGCCCATGTAGCCAGATTTTGATAACTCTTTGCAGCTAAATACCTGCATACTTAACTGACATGTGCAATCACAGTACCTGTGCATCCAAACCACCAGTAACACACCTCTTTGCATATTTCTTTTGCATATGCCACTAGCCAAACACATTTGAATTTTTGCAGGCACAAATTTGCACCCAGCTATAATAATCAAGATTACACGCTTTATTTGCCAACCTCATGAAAATCCCATTTGAGTGTGCCGTTTCCACCATGAGCTGGGTGCGCTCAGAACTGCCCCCGTCTATGGATGGGCATGCAATTGCAATGTCAAATTAGAGACCGGGTGTGGGAGCCTTTGAAAATGTGCCCTGACAGACTGAAGACCTGGTTATGCATTTATCCCTAATAATAATAAGAACCCGAATGAAAGCAGGAAAACAAAATGAGTGGACATGACATGGAGGCTGAATTGTCTCTAAGTAGAATGCTTTTTAAGCTTTCCCACGAGGCATCAGTGGGTGTCGAAGATTTTGCATTTGGGGGCTGCACAGCAGAAACCGTCAGTAAATGGAAAATGTAGCTAGTGGCTACAGCATGAAGCCTCCCCACCGATCTGAATACCCGGGGTGCAGATGTGTGGGAGGAAGGCTTGCAAAGTGGAGGGGGAAAGAGAGAGAGAGAGACGGGGCACGGCTGGGCTGGGAATTGAATGGATAAAAAAGCATTCCAGATATAGACACAGAAGAAACGGGGAATGCGTGTGTGTGTGTGTGTGTTGCATTTTTTGATGCTTGCAGTGCTACAGACAAGTAATTACAATCAAGTTTGGGAGTTGTGAAATAATCTCCATTTCCCCTTCGTTACACCCCCTTTTATAAGGGAAAGGTAACAAACCCCACATATATGTCTCCATCTATCTTCAGTGCCCCAAACCAAAGCCTGAGCATTGATCTACATTTTCCGTCCCACTCTTTCTCCAGGGGCTTGGCTTCCACGGGCTGCCTTAGTGGGCGCTAGCTGTGGTGGGGAGAGGGGAAGGTTGCCAGAAGAGAGACTGCCTTTGCTGGTCATGGCCTCAGCAAACACATGCTTCTTGCAGCCTGATCTACAGGAGGGAAATTGATTGAATATATTTAGATTTCATAGAGTTTAGGGCGAGAAGGGACCAACTGGTGTGACCTGCTTTATACTGCAGGCCATCACATCTCACCCAGTTACTGCTTTATTGAGTCCAATGACTTCAGCTCGGCTAAAGCATTTCAGTCCTCAGTAGACAAAACTGTTCTGTGTCACAGGCAAGAGACCCCTGGAAACCTCTGCCATTGATTGATTAGGTGAGACATGCCTACATGATCCCAGCAGCCAATCCACACTCCATGCTGCCGAGAAACGTGAACCCTCCCACCCACATGATCCCTGCTAATCTAACCTGCGGGAAAAATTCCTTCCTGACCCCAAATCTGGTGATCAGTTAGCATGCAAGCAAGAATATCACCAGCTTTTTAGAAAGAAGATTTTCTGTTCCACCCCTGAGACTGGTTCACCCCATTCAGTGTCCTGTCTACAGCTGTGTGGAATCTCAGATGTGTCAGAGGAAGGTGAAAAAAAAACGTGTCCTAGCATACATCAGGCCAATTGGACACCAAGGGTGGGGAGGAACCTACCTGAACCCCAGCAAACTACAGGCTGAAGCCCTGAAGCATGAGATTTGATTACAATCGTCGTCTTAATGCAGAGTGTTATGAAGCATATTGAGAGCATTGCAGGCAATTCTGTTCTCCCCATGGCTCAGGAAGGAAAATCCACTTCATCTCCTATAGCAGATGGATGCTCTAAGGAAGCTGTTGCCATACAAACAAAAATTCTCACTTAAAAGATGTTTTTGCTCAGCCTCTGGCTCTGCAAAGTAAGAGCCAGGCAGCAGTTCAGAGAGTGGCTCAAACTTTGCTCTAAGCTGAGAATTTGGAGGGACAAAGCTCTCCATGAGGATAGTCCCTCAGCTTTGGAATTCCCGTGGACCTAATTGGCCCAGACATATTGGTTTTCAGGGTATGCTGCAAAAATCCATCTTTTTGAATAGCCTCTGGGAACCAGGGGGATTTTGACTGGCTTCATCTTGATTTGCTGCTTGGTGGCTACACATGCTAGAGGTGCATCGGGGACACTGCTGTTCTTTTAGCTTTGTAATGGTTTCTATGTGACGGCAAAGGTGCCTGGGCCCTGGGATCTTTTGTGGCTGTTTATCTAAATCTAACAGATACAAATGCACTTAGAAATGAAGTCCAGTGAAATTACATGCACTCCCTCTGTCACGGAGTCACCGGGCGATGCTCTGGAACTGCTCCCCACCAAGCCAGTCAGGACTTTGGGGAGCCTCCTCTCCCTTGGAGCAGACTTGTTCAGGGCAAGAAGCTCACACGGCTTCACCTCCTGGGTCTCTCCTTGCAGCATTCAGCATCCTCTGCCCCTCCGTGCGCTTCCCACAGCGAGTCCACCCCAGCGGGGTCCTAGGGAAGCCACCGGGTTCTGCACCCCCACTTTGCAGTCAGACGTGACTCTCAGCCAGCCAGTAAAACAGAGGTTTATTCGATGACAGGAACAGGGTCTAAAACAGAGCTTGTAGATTCAGCGAACTGGACCCCTCGGCCGGGTCCATTCTGGGGGGGGGCAGTGAGCCAGACCCCCACGTCTGCACTTCACTCCTCGTCCCCAGCCAGCTCCAGACTAACAACCCCCTCCAGCCCCTCCTCTCTGCTCAGCTCCTTTCCCGGGACAGGAGGTCACCTGATCTCTTTGTCTCCAACACCTTCAGCTGGCCCCTCTGCAGGGGAGGGGCCCAGGCCATCAGTTGCTAGGAGACAGAGTGCCAGGCATTTAGGTGCACTGGCCCTTTGCTCTGCCAGATATTTAAGAACTGCCATGGGGACACTGAGGCACCAACACAGTATTCAGAGAAAACATTAAGAACATTCCCAGTTTGTCACACCCTCTCTCTCCTACCGCTGAGCGTGAGCCCTTCAACATGGACGTTAGGGTATGATGCTCAGAGCCGGACTTGTTCGTTCAACAAGCTTCTCAGCAGCCGGGCCTTGAGCACAAATACACAGGACCCTCTATGTGCCCCTCTCCACCTTCTAATCACACAGGATGAGCCCTGGGGTCTGACAGTCACACCTAGTGAGGACTCCACCAGAGCAGGCTGCCTCTTCTGCCTTAGGCTCAGCATCACCACTTCAGGAGCAGTCGCTCATTTCAAGCACGCCAAGGCTATACCCGCCCACCCCTGCACCTGCGCATTTTTAGGTGAAGTACAGCAGTCAAGAGAGGGAGTGGATAATAAAGCACAGCATGGACCAGCTCGGCTGATGCATCTGAATCAGCCTGCAGCACCCCCTTTGCTATTACAGGCCTGCATTTCTTCCTACAGTTCCTCCAAAGCCTCTCAGTCCTCACTGGCTGTTTCCCCTGCCACAGACTGCTGGTCATGTGGGTTTAGACATGTTCCCAAAGTGCCGCATCTCCTGTCTTAACTAACTGCCAAGCGACAGACCTTGGCCTGGGCCAGATCCAGATTTCAAATCTCATCTCCCCCTGTGTTCACAGTGTCTGGATAAAGGGTTTGAGGTTGAGCCCACCTCTAGCGTCAGTATACTTTCAACCTCTTAGGGTATCCAGGAGGAGTGGGCCGGTCTAGTGGTGAGGGCAGGGGACAGGGAGTCAGGAGAGGTGAGTTCTGTAGCTCCAAGTTTATCACTGAGTGAGTCACTCAGCCTCTCTGGGCCTCAGTTTCCCCATCCATATATCAGGCAGTGAATCTCAGCTGGCAGATGTTGTGAGACCTCAGATTATTTTTGGTGGAGGAGGGTGTGCGCGTGGCGAGGATGATTTAAAGGAAGCTTAGGCTCCAGCAGCAGGAGTTCAAAATGCCTTCCAGACCTTTACATCAGCAGCCCTGTAAGGTAGTTAGGCAGGTCAGCATTAATATGACTATTTTACAGATGGGGAAACTGAGGCACAGAGAGACCATACCCACACAAGGAGACAGTGGTGGAGGCAGGACTAGCATCCAGGTCTCCAAACTCCCATGCTGCCTCCCATAAAGAGGGCAGGGCAGGTGCTTAACAGGTCAAGCCCTTTCCTCTCAAGGGTTTTAATCACTCTGTGGTGTCAAGCCCCTTTACTCTCATCCAGTACAAAGCAGCAGCGGCGAGCTTGCTTCCTGCAGTGTTCAGACCAGACAAAGCCAGGCAAGCGGCCATGGTGATGCGGTGGGATGGGAGGACCACCACATGTTTTCTGTAAATCTGCCTGGCCCATCTTACAGACCAGGGAAGGGGAGAAGCACCACGCAAACATCACTCGGACATAAACCCTCTCTCCTCCTCCATTTTGGGTAGAGGGGCGTGAAATGGTAACAGCTGAGCTCCCCTCAGCTTTTGATCTTTGGAAGAGGCTCCCCGGGACAGCAGGAAGCACAGACCCCACGTCACCCCGGACACCACTTCAGATCTGAACCAGAAACCTCCCCCGTCCAGCCTGGGCAGCACAGAGTAACTGACTTACCTCTCCTGGCCACTCCCACGGAGCTCCTGTACTTCTGGCTGTGGCACAGCGTCCTCTCCACGCCACTCCCAGGCCAGCATGTCCCTTGAGCGGAGCTCCAGCATTGGGAACAGCCAATACAGCTTACACCTAAGAGCCAGACAGGCTGGTGCCTTGGTCCCTTCAGAGCCAGGGCATGCAATGACAGGCAGTGACTGTTGCTCCCTGGGATTAAACACTTTGTTCCCAGGCTCCCTAGGGGCCAGGAGAAGCTCCATTTCAGAAGCCCGAGGAGAATTCAGCTCTGAGTCCTAGAGCAGCTTGCCACGGCTGGCAGGCTTGTCGGGCCTAACTGATTGCATGTGTGTAGCTGGGCAGCAATCAGGGGAACCAAGCCCAGGGACAAGCCAGATTTGCTTAGATGCTGGCCAGCTGGGGGTATGGTGCTTTCCTTGTTTCAGAACTGCCTGTTAAATAAACCCTGCCCTTAGGGGGCG
Source organism: Gopherus evgoodei (assembly GCF_007399415.2). NCBI lineage: Eukaryota > Metazoa > Chordata > Testudines > Testudinidae > Gopherus > Gopherus evgoodei. The sequence goes on along the minus strand of NC_044333.1, from coordinate 39,303,527 downwards.
CTGTGAAACGTGGGACCTGGACACCATTACTCACAAGCCCCAGGGCTGCTCCACCAAACAGCACGCTGTCGAGCCCGCTTCTTCGGGAACGACGACACCCTAGCAACATGGGGAACAGCCGCTCAGCACCTCCGGGGGTAGCTTTGCACCACGCAGGATCGAGCGTATTTCTGTGGCAGGCCAGGAAACCAGTAGCGTTTTCATAGCGGCTATTCCAGGTGAGATGGAAGCAGCTGGAGCTGCGACAAGTGATCGCAGCCGCTGCTTGACCCTTGCTCCAGTGCATTTGTGCTGCAATTCCCTGCCTCCCCTGGAGCTGTCATGAGTCACAACGGGCTGTGTTCTTCTCCGGCTGAACGCACACGACAGGGAAGAAGGGAAGAGAAGCCGCCCTGTGCAGTAGAAAGGTGTCACGCCCCTAGGAGGCCAGCCCTGGGCTAGCTGGGGGTGCAGCCTCCTCCCAGGACTAAGATCGCAGCAGGTGCTCTGGAGGGGCTCCCACACACTCTGTCAGCCAGACCTGAGCAGCGATTCCCCAGTTTGGGGGCAGCCTAAGACCCCTTTGCTCGCACGGGGAGCAGCTGCTCACTCACATAGCCCTGCTAGCGTCACGGGCCAGGAACTGCTCCCCAGCCTGGGGAAGGGGTTCCCCCTCCGCCACTCAGCACGCTGTGTCGGCCAGCCTGGGTGGGGGCCTCGCGGCACCTAGCCAGCAGGGGCACACTACAGTGGAAAGGGAGCGAAGGCCCTGCAACCCAGTCACCGAGTGCCCTCCCCCGAGGGGGCAAGGGGCTGTAGGGCAGCCGTATCTGGGCAGGTGCCTCTCATGGCAAGGGCTGGATTCAGGGCACAGCCTCTCCAACGTGCGGGTGTATCTGTGGGGGGTCGAGGTTTGGCCCCAGTATGGAGCAGATGCACGGCTGCGGGCATGGGATCAGACGGGGCCTGGCTTTGCCCTACCGCACAACACAAGGCTCAGGGAAGCAGGTGGAAGGGTTCGCGGAGTGTCAAGTCTCAGGGCGGTTCCTCCAGCTCTTCGGCTCACACCACTCAAGGGTGCTACAACGTAGTCTGGGACGGAGGGCAATGTGGCCTTGTCCACCCCAGCCAGCTCCCTAGCCAGGGGCTCTTCCTCTTTGCAGCTCAGGCCTGTCTGCAGAAGAGGCAGGTTCTTTGGCCGCTCCCAGAGAAGGGTTTGAACCCCGTCCTTGTTCTGCTGGCGTACGCCTGCCTGCTCTGCGAGGCCGGGGAAGAGGAAAGTGCGATTGGATTTGCCAGGCTAAATCAGAGCCCAGCTGTAAAATCCCTCGGAGAGCGGCTGCCTGGGGCCTGGCTACCGGCCAGCAGCACTCAGCAGCACAGCTCTCCCTGAAACGAGTGTCATTCCGGAGCTGTTCATTAGCCAGGCAATTAATGTGCAATCAGAGCATCGCAGAGATGGCTGGCACGTCACCAACAATGTCATTGAAAATAATTGGGGTCAGCAGGGCTCCTGCTGCCTCCCATTGTTCACTGGAAAGGAAGGGCCATGCAGGCTTCTCACCACCCACGGGGCTGTTGCAGCCCAGGGAGCGGCTGTGTGTGGACACTCACCTGGGAACAGGCTGACTGGCGAAGGCCGGGTGGAGGAGACACGCTTACCTGCAGCGGAACGGCTGGGGGTCGCTCTGGGGAGTGCGCGGGCAGCGCTTTGCATGCTACTAGCGGCTCCGTGCACATGAACAAATAAAATAACAACCAGTGGACGTGCTGCTGTTTGTAAAAGGAACCAGCCTGTCAGATTCCAGAGAGAGAAGGAGAACCGGCTGAGGGGTTTTTAGTTAAACAGCTTCCAGAAGTGACTCGAAAACTAGACCCCACATTATAGTTCTACAGGGTGGTCCAAACCCCACTGGAAGGATCCCCTTACTGCAAGGAGGGTCACCCTCTTTTCAGCTCATGCCCCGCACCGTGGGCAAAACATCCTCCTTCAGCCAACCCCTTCCCACAACCCTTGGTGGCTGCAAAGGACAGTGGGATTTGGGTCACGGGACAAGGTTTCAGCCATTCTGTGGGTTGTGAATCAAAACATCACGAGGGGTGAGGGGCTGGTGCAATTTGCTTGGGAAGGGGGACTTGTGCTGCCATGGTGTGGGTGGCTGGAAAGTATTTAGGAAACTGGGGAGAATGGAGATAATTCTCAGCTGAGGTCAGTAGGTTTCAGATAATCACTATAGCCCTCTGCTGGGCTCATCGTTCTTGGATTCAAAAGGCCTTTTCCAAAAGGGCGGGGAAGCTTTGTGAGTCTCCCATGGACCCCGTAGGCAAAACTTTGCCTTGAAGGAAGCTAGAGCGGGACAGACTCTGATGGGCGCGTCCAATCCCACATCCCACACTAGCTGTCCCTGAACGTTGACCCAGCTGCATTTCCCTTGGCCTGGTCCAATTCAGAAGGAACCACTAGCTAGGGAACAAGGCCAGCTCTGATTAGCTGACTGGCCCGCTCCAGGGGGAGGTAGCAGGAGAAATGGTTAGCAGGGGAAAATGAAAAGAAAGATGAAATGTATATGGTCATCTTTGGAGTCCTTGACCAGAGACGGTGAAATAGTAGCTTAGAGAACAGGGAGCGTTTCGGGGTTACTTTCATTGCCTGCTGGGCTCGCTGTCTCTGCTGAGCCTTTTAAGAACACCCTCTTGCTACTGCAGCCTGTGGATAACAGTTAGGGAAGAGAAGAGGCTAATGGGAGAGAGGGGTGAGGAGAAGGCCGAGTCCCCCCTTTGGTTTGCCAGGTGGACACTTGTTATAACCGAAGGGCCGGATCTTCAGCCAGACGCCGGCTGGTCTCTACGGTTTGCGCCCTCTTTCGCACCCACAGCTGACTGCACCCAAGAAGGGGACACCTGGCTTGTGCCCTTGAGCCCGCTGCGTGATGTATGCACTCAGCCAGCTCTGTGGGCCTGTGACAGGCGGGTGGGGGGCAGTCAGTGCCCTGTGCCAGAGTAGTTGCACAAAATGGTGGGGGGTTGCTAACTTAGCCCCAGCTCTTTGTCCTGGGCACTGTTACTGGTTTCTACCCATGGTGCCTGCGCAGAGCTTCCATTTATGCTATGGGGAGCTGGACTGGGGAAGGGGGACAAGCCTCCATTACTGGGCCTAGCCCAGACTTAGTTTCAGCCTCCAGCACCCCACCGTGCAGTACCAGCCTGCTATGGTGCTCCATAAACAGAGAGCAGCCCCAGAGCCCCACTCTGCCAGATTTGTAGCTTAAAGACAGCTTTAAGAAAGAACAAAGGTCAAGTCCCCATGAGAGCACATGGTGTAGCTCTCCCCTCTGTCACAGGCCGAGAACTCAATGGCCGTGACCTCTGCAGAGGCTCATGTTTTCCAGTCTGGCCAGCCCAGATTCAATCCCCAGTGGTGGCCAAGAGGGCAGCCATCGCATGGCGAGGAGCACATGTTCCTGGGATGTGCTGTGGATCTGCTATTTCCTCCAGCTACTCCCATGTCTGAGCTGCTCACGTAGGGATGGCCTGGAACCCTGGCAGAGGGGAGCAGGAGACAGAGGTGGCCCAGGCCTCGATGTGGCAGGCGCACTACGGGCTGTGCCTGCCGAGCACAAGCTGAGCCGTGTGAAGTGTCTGGCGTGCGAGGCTGTTCCCATGAGCTGGCAGAGAAGCTGTGGGGCTGATGGTATTTTGCCAGCCTGCCAAAGTTCTCTCCTCTCATTTAGCTGCTGCCAGCTGGTTGGTGGCTCATCGGTTGCACGTGCAAGCGGATTTAGCACAAAACCGGCTCCCAGCCCATCTGCTGCCTGCACCGTGGCTATTTTGAAGCAGTAGGTTATGGATGAGTCTTGCGCACCTTCCCCCGCGTCTGACGGGGAGGCCGAGGCGGGCAGGATGCATGTACACGTGCGAGAGCTTTCCCTCCTCTCTTCTAGTCCGGTGCTTATACTGTGCCCATCGCCGCAGCATCTGAGCCCCTTCCAGTGGGGCAAGTCTGGGCAAACCCTCGGGATAACCTATCGGCGGCCCAGTGCCTCCCTGAGGCAGTGGCTGCGGGTTAAGTGGCAGATTAGGCGTTGTCATGAATGAGCGGAGCGTCTGTAGTGACACCGGCTGGGATCAGTTGACCCAGGCGACCTACCGCTCCTCCAGCTGCAGGGCCTGGGCAGCTCAACACCCAAGTGACTTAGGAGCTGGAGTCCCACTGAAAGTCAAGGAGCCTTGAGCTCCAAAGCACTTAACTCCCTTTAGAAATGGTTCCCCCCAGTGCCTGGGTTATAGCTCTTAGGTGCCAGCAGAAGGGGTGAGTGGAGGAATCCAAGCCCCACAGAGCTCTGCCATGGTTACTCATTATGCCACCCCTGCCCTGTCTGCCCCACCAGTGAAGCCAGCCTTGATGTCCTGTTCTCTGCTTCCCACCCAACCGGCTCTGCACCTTTTTCCGCTTGAAGCCTCATGGAAGTGAGGGGCACACAGCACTCCCAGGAGCCCAGCTTGGGGGTCTGTGCCTGCTGTCCACCAGGCAGCTCTGCCCAAGCATCCCAGCACCCCCCAATACTCCTGGCCTGCCCCTCTCGCTGCTTCCGCCCCCCCATCGCTGCCAGTGCACCTCTGCACCATTGGCTATATCAGCCCTAGGCCAGCCCATCCCCTGCTTCCCGACCCTGCACCCTTCCATGCTCCCAGGGTTTGTTGGCTGTAACTGGGAGACCCCAGCTCGTAGGAGCTGTGGCTGCCAAGTGAAGAGGGTCTAGTCGGGAGGAAAGGGGATGCTAGGATCTCCGGGAATTCCCGACTCATTGTGTCTGGCTTACGATAAAGAATAGCAATCAGCTGAGGCCCAGACCCAGCCGCGCTGGCAGGAGGGGCCCCAGAGCAGGGCATAGGGAAAGCTGCTGTGCCCAGGCCGGCAGCCCCCCTGCAGCGAAGGCGGGGAAATGGCAAGTGCAGGCTCAGATCACGACTCGCCCTTGGGGGAATTCTCGTCAGATATTTCCCTGCGAGGCGCTGAGCTCCGGGGGGGAGGAACGTGGGAGGAGGGAGAACGAAGCTTAGCAGGGGACAGGAAGCTGGCAGGGAGCATCGAGGGCAGCAGTGGGGCTGTGAGCTGCTGAATTTATTTGGTTATTGATTTGTTTACGGGAGCCCAAGTAACCGTGTCGGCCAACCACACGGACCCCCACTGTGGCTCACCCGCCTCTGCTCCACCAGAGCTTTCCTCCTCCTCCAGGCAGCCTTCTTCCCCCGGCCAGCCCTCCCGAGCACCCACCTTTTCTGTCACAGCGTGGCTTCTCCACCTGGCTGGGCTCCACCCTGGCCCTCGCTCCCTCCTGGCACGGCCCCCCGGGCCTCCCCCAGTCCTGCTCCGCCTTCACAATGACGTCCTGCACCGCCTTCTCCACCTGGCTGCACAGCGCTTCGGCCAGCTCCACCCGATCAGCCGTCGCCACCTCCTGTGCAGCCTTTGCTAGGATACCCCGCAGAGCCACTTCCACGTGGGCATGCACGGCCCTCGTCAGCTGGCTTAGTACGGGGAGCCTCTGGGCCTGCTTAGCCCTCTCCAGATCCTGCATGGCCAGCACCAGGATATCGTGCACAGCCGCAGCCACTTGCTCATACACCTGCTTCAGGACGGGCCCGGACATGGCCTGGGCTTGGGCCGACTCGCGTGCATCCTTTAGCCAGTTCTTTTCCTGGGCCTGCAAAGCCTTCAGCTGGGCTTCTGCAGTGCTGGCTTGGAGCTGCGCAAACCGGGCCTGGAGCTGGGCCATGTGCATGAGGATCTGCGGAAGATGGAAGACGGTCTGCGTGGTGTTCACTGGGGCCTGCAGAAACCTGGCAGGGGCCCGCGCCGCGGCCTTCACCTGAGTGTCAGTCAGCACATCTTCCCACGCTGCCTGCAGCTTGTCCCAGTCAGCCCTCACCTCTTCCCAACCAGCCTTCAGCTCAGCTTGATCGCCGATGCTCTGGTCCCCGGGGGCTCTGATCTGGCCTAAGGGAACCTTTCTCCACCCCTAGCAGAGAGAATAGAATGAAAACGGAGGGGTGAGGTTCCTTAACTCCATCCCTCTCCTCAAGCCCCCTTTCCTTCCTCTGGTTTAGCAGCATCTGTTCGAGTCTGGGGGCACCCCCCACGCCCTGTCCAGGAGAAGATGAGAATGAACCACCCGGGTTTTATTGCCCGTGCCTGGGAATTACGCAGAGGGGGTTGGGCTGCAGTGGGAGGGTCACTGTGTTACGCTCGAGGGGTGCAGTTAGCTGACAGTGCAGACAAGAGCAAGTGGGAGGTCAGCGCTGCTGGCAGCAGGGTGGACATGCCAACAATGCTGAACGCTAGGCCTTGTCCACGCTGGCAGGTGAGCCACTGCCAGCAAACTTGGCCCAACACTCCTGTGGAATGCAATAGAGACTCACGTGGCAGCAAGCCCACAAGGAGAGAGGGGGTCCGTCCATCCCAGGTCTGAGAGCCAGGCAGAGAGGAAACTCCAGGAATTCCAGATTCAGTGCACCTGCTTTTAAAAAGCAACTAACCTGGCATTAAAAAAAGAGCCTTGGCTCGGCCCCCGCCCCTGGCGGTAGCCATGGTAGGGGGAGGTGCCCCAGAGTGGGACAAGGGGAAACCCACTGTGTCCAGGATGGCAGCCCCCCTCACAGCAAAGTTAGGACTAGGAGACGCTGCAGGGCAGGGGAGACCTCGAGAGCTGGGTTTTTACAAAACATGGCTTGTGAAGCTTGAAATGGGAGTTGCTCCTTGAGCTCAGGGAGTGCAGTGCTGAGACCAGGAGAAAGGAGGAAAGAGTCGATTAACAAGCACTAGACTAGACAGCCGGCCTGGACAGTCGGGAGAAAGGAGGAAAGAGTCGATTAACAAGCACTAGACTAGACAGCCGGCCTGGACAGTCGGTGGCGATGCCTGTCCGAACAGCTTGTTTATTTGTAAGGAGTCCAAGCAGCAGGTCATTATCTCCGGTCCCTGCTAGCCCTTCCTGTGCACCTGGCCGCGCCTTCTCTAATAGCGTCTAGCATTATAACGCTCCCACCACCCTTTCTTTTCCATCCTGGGCAGCCAGCTGGACTTCCTGGTCTTCCAGCCCAGCTTTCTGCTCTTCCAGACAATCTTCTTGGTCCTCGGGGCCCAGGGAGGCTTTGCCTCCCCACCAGCCATCCCCCGAACCTCCGGCTGCTCCTGTGGGGCCTGCAGCTGGTCCCACAGGGGGTCTTCCACAGGTGTGGCCTGGTCCTGCTGGAGCTCGCCTGCGTCGTCGTGCACGGGCCTCACCCCATTGCCCCGCAGCTTGTATGTGGATTTGGCCACTTGGCTGGGCCCAAGGCCACCCCGGTTTGGCTTCTCCCTTGCGGCCTTCACCCCTGGGTCCTGTGCGGGACTCACCTCGCTCAGGACAGCCACCAGCTCAGCCTGCGCGGCTGCCAGCTGAATCTGAGCCTGCTCGTGGCTGGCCCTCAGCCTGGCCCTGGCCACATGGAGCTGGCCCTGAACGCAGCCCAGCCTCTCCGCGATGCTCTGCTCCATGGGGGCGCTGATCCACCCTTAGGAAACAGAACAGAGACTGAGGGGGGAGGCCCCTGGATCATCTACTCTGCCCCACTGGTACATGGCCCATCTCCCCGTGCCTGTCCCTGAACGCCGAGGGGTAGGTCAAACCCACCAGCTCGCTAAAGGCCTAAGAGCCCTGGGGTAAGCGTTCATAGGCTGATGAGATGGAGCTGCCTTCAGGCCTAACTGAGAACCTTTCCCTGGCTGTCGGGTTGGAATCCAGACAGGCAGGTCCCCACTGGGAAGGAGCAGATGCTGGCAGCGCGATTCCCTGCCAGGCAGGGTGGGGATAGGGGAGCCCAGTGCCGGTGGTGGGGTGTTCCAAGTCCCTACACACCATCATGGGCAGAGATCAGCCCCTGGCGGGAGTGCGTGCAGGGATTGCTGTGAGCGAGGGTTTGGGGAGGGTGGTGTGGCCAGCCTGCAAGAAGCTGGTGGCTTGGGTTCAGATGACGTGCCATACACAATCCTTCCTCCTTCACAGAGGGGTCCCAGTATGACCAGGGGGCAGCCGTTCCTGGATCCAGGTGCAGGTGCTGGCCATGCATTTGCCCCTCGGTGACTGGATGATGCGTTTATGTGGGTTCTGGGGCAGATGCTCCCTGGGCAGGAAGACTGGCACCTGGCTGCATTTCGCCAGCCTCTGCCCTTCGCACCAGCTGGGCTTTGCGCTCCTGTGTCGGGATCTCCCTGGGGCAGCATGGACAGGACCAGGCAGCCCCTAAACTGTCCACCCCCAACTCTAGCCAGGCGCAACCAGCCGGAGCCATGTGTCCCTTGGGGGCTCCTCCTCTCCCTCCTCTCCCCCATCCAGGCTGGAGGGGAGTTTGTGGCTTTGGCATCTGTCTGGGGATATGGCAGCAGCTGGGTCTTACCACCACGTGTCCCCTCTCCCAGGGGCAGTGATGGCAGGTAGTTGTGGGGCAATCCAGTCCCTACGACATCCACCCTTCCCCAGTCTCTGGGAGCAGCTTCCTTCCCCTCCGATGCAGCCAGTGTCTCCCAACTGCCCGCTCTTCTAGAACCAAGTCCTGTGACATCAGCGCCAGGCTGCCTAGGGGCCTCGTAACCCCGGCCAACAGGGGCGAGGGGTCCCGCGGGCACAGCGATGGGCAGTAACTGCCGGGCTGCCTCCACCCAGTGCTCTCCTCGTGGTTAGAGTGGGGGACCAGCTCAGGATGCCTGGGTTCTACGGCAGTTCCGTCACTGACCTGCATGGGCATATTCCCCTTTCTGCCCTCAGGTCATCCTCCCGCTCACTGGAGCCAGCGAAGTGCCCCAACAGGATGCGGGGCGCAGCCCGTGTTTGGCGTCGGGAAAGTGGTGTTATTCAGGCATTGCCTTCTGTCCCCGTAAGGCTGCAGTCGATGCAATTACCCTGCACTTTCCTGTGGTACCGCTGAGCCCTCAGAGCGCACGGGTTGAGTCCGCAGCCTCCAATTCACTGCTGCCGCGGCCCAGTAATCCAGTAAGTCAGGGCCCTTCCACCATTCGGCAAACTCCCCTTTCTCTGCCCAGGGCTGATCAGCAGTTCGCTCCAGCCCTCGCCCTCCATCTCAGCTTCTCTCCTCTTAACCTCGCCCCCTTCCCTTCCCTGTCCCTGAGCCCTTCACTTTCCTTGCCATTTCGCCAGCCTCTCCCACCTAAACCCACCCCCAAAACTCATGGCACTACCGCATGCTTGGCAGCCATCACATGGTTCACTCTGCCGGTGTGAGATCCCCCTCCCCACCCGGCGGCTGGGATCGGCCGCTCGTGAAGGCAGGGGCTGGCTAGTGCATGGCACAAACAGGGTCTCACACGGCGGGCTGGGCATGCGTGTCTGTAGGCACCACTGTAATAAACAGGCGGAATATTTTCTTAAATCAACACAACTAGCTGGCCGGTGCACTCACTGCGCTTGTCCACTTACCTTGGCTGCCACGCTGGCCCCGGCCCTGCTCCACGCTCATCGGCTCTGCCTGTGATCAGGAGCGTGGTGCTGGCCGGGCGAGTCGCAGCGCGGGGGAGTTTGCTGGTTGTGTTTATCTGGGATGCTGGGTGGGCATCGCGCTGCTAGCCCATGCTGCTGCTGCCTTCATGGCTACTGCTGCCCCAGCAAGCTTGGCTGATGGTAGCTCAGGCTGCTAGCCCTGCTCCGAGTGCCGAGCTCACAAACCTTCCCCCCCTCCCCGTTCCCACCCGATCATGCTCAGTCTCCACCCCCGCTGGGACGCCTGCCCCTCCACCCTGCCCTGGGGGGTACAATGGCAGCAGGTGGGGGCAGGGCGCTCTTGAAAGCCTGGCCTGCCGTGTAAGGCCCACTCCCCGCCCTGTGACCCTGGTGTTGTGCCGGCAGCTCCGCTGGGATGGGAGCCGCACGCACAGCCCTGCTGGCATCCTGAGCCCTCGCCCCAGGCAGCCTGGCCGGCCCTGCCGCCCTGGGCCCAAACTGGGCTCCTGGCCCACCCAGCCACAGACAGGAGGTGTCGCCGCCTCCTTCCCGGGTCTGGCTATGGCCCTTCTGGTTAAGACTGCGAATAAATCAAATTACTTGTCCCCCTCCACTCATCCCCCAGCAAAGGCCCAAGCGTGCCCTCCCCTGGGGGGTTATCACAGCGTAAGGGTGAGAGCTTTAGCACCATGCCCTTCACTCCGTTGTTGTACCCACACCACGGAGCAGAACATGGCGGCAGGGCTAGCTTTTGGCCCTGTAGCAGGTGGCGAGGGGGAGGAGAGGGGTGTCCTGGTCTGGTTTTGGGCCCATCTGCTGCCTCAGTTTCCCCCCAGTCAATTCACTGGCTCCCCTCCCACTGCGGCCCTCCAGCTCTCAGCATTGTTAGGGCATGGAGCCTGCCGGCAGTTAGCACTGAGTACGGTGACCAATGTCCCGATTTTATAGGGACAGTCCTGATTTTTGGCTCTTTTTCTTATATAGGCTCCTATTAACCCCCACTCCCTAGCCCAATTTTTCACATTTGCTGCCTGGTAGCCCTAGTACTGAGTCCAAAGGCCAGTCTTCTCCTCCCCGGGCACAGCCCTCCCCCCGACGGTTGTCTTCATTTAATGGCCACTTCACCCCTTCTCCTGGGCTTGGCTTTCAGCACTTCTAGGCCCCAGCCAGGCCCTTCCCCAGTGATGGAGTGGCTGCCCCCCCTCACAACAGCGCAGCTGTGGGGGAACCTGCACCCATCTTCTCCTACCTGTGTCCAGCCCTCGGACCGGCTGGCCTGTGATCCAACCGGCCCTGACTTTCCTCGTCCTATGGCCCGGCCATGCCGCTGGCTGGTCCCCCACTCTTTAACAGCGCCCCCATGCCCACATCTAGGTGCCCTCTCCCTGACTGCCCCGGGCTCTCCCAACAGGCCTGGCTCCTGATCTCCTGTGCCCTCAGCCAGGACCCTGGCACCCATTCCCTCCACCTGGGGCTGTGGCTAAACCTGGTACAGGTGAGGCTAAGGCCCCCACCCCCTTAAAGGGGTCCTGGGAGCAGGTGTGGTTCCCATACAGCATGCCTGGGGCAGGCTGCGGCGCTGGGCAGAGTGGGCTGCCCCCGAGCAGGGAAGGACAGACACGGGATCACACCCTGGACCTTTGCACCTCCCTCTGGGGCTGAGCCCCTTATGTCCCCTGCCTCTGCCCCGCTCCTTGATCAGTGCTCCATCACCATCCACGCAGCCTCCCTCCCTTGGCCTGTGTGTGTGGGAAGGGAGGTGCATGGCGGTGCCCTGCTCTCTACCACAAAAGCCTATTCAGAGAGCGAGCGCTGGCTAATCAGCCCCGCGGTGATTCACCGTGTGTCACAGCTGCTCTCCAGAGGCCTGTTGCAATGGCCCTTGTGAGCAGGCCCACACAGTGGGCTGAGGACTCGGCTGGATCCTTTGGGTTAAATGGTCAAAACCACGCAGCTCCCACTTCAGCACCTGCCAGGCGGAGCTCAGCTGGGAAACCAGCCCCGAGTTGGGTGCTTGCTCGCCAAGATCCCAGCCCACGGCTCCCTCTAGCGGGTCCAGGTCTGCAGCACCCTGGGTCTAGCCAGGCCTCACTACAGTGGCACCTCTTTACAGCCCTGGCAGAGAGCTGCACTAATGCAGTGGCCCCAGTGGGATTCAAACCTGCGCCCCTGGGGTTCCGAGACCACTGCTCTCACCCCTGAGCTATGGTGCCAAACCCCCCAGCGCAGGGAGGAGGTTGGTGAAGGCTGAGGCACCAGCATCTTCCTCCCTGCTTGGGAGCTGAGCAGATGTGCTAGGTTTGCACGACCCCAGTCTCCGTCCATCGTCTCCGCTCAGCTCCCCTGCAGCAGCCCATTTTCTGTCCCTCCCCAGAATCCCTGTCCCTGCAGCCTCACCAGCGGGAAGCGCTGCCCGTTTCTCTCTCAGCCTCCAGCCGTCTGAGCTGCACTCTGAGCGGTGTTTGCCCTCGCCTGTCACGCACCCTTCGTGGGAGGCTGTGCCCAAATGGCTCCCTTCGGTCAGTGAGCCAGGCTGGAGCACGTGTCTGGGGGTCACCCCTGCCCCACTCCTTGCAGGGCCTTTCATCAGCCCAGGCACTGGGGCTTGCAGCACAGACTCCAAGATAGCCCAGGGTCTTCAGGGCTGAGCCCACCTCCTGGGAAAGGACAGCAGCTCAAGAGGCAAAGGGCTGTGGGGGTGGCCAGCCGTCCCTTCCCGGGCTGCTGCAGCAGAGCGCAGAGGTACAGCTAAGGTAACTTATGCTGCCCGCCCGAAAGCAGCCCCACTGTGGCCTGAGCCCCACCAAAGGCACCATCCTGCAGGGCCTGCCTGGATGGGACAAGAAAACGCGCCCCAGCTACAAACATGCCAGTGTGCCCCAAGCCCCCGACTGGCATGACCTAACTGCCACCCGCTGGCCAGAAGCATGAACTGCTCCCGGGCACGATGGCTTGAGCTGGCACATCCCTGGCCATGGTAATAGCAGAGACCGCTTGTGGAAGGGACGTTCTAGCAAGGGCGGCTTCTGGCCCAGTCCCGGCAGGCTGTGCAGGGACATGAGCTGCTTTGGCAGGGGTGGTGTCCAGTGCAGCACTCCCTCGCCCAATAAAAGACGCCCTGATGGTGGAGAGTGCTGCAAAAGGGATCCCGGACCACAAAAAGCAGGCTGCAGCTGGAAAAAATGAAAAAAGCGCCTTCTCTCTGGCGATGCTGGTACCCCCTAGAGCCAGTGGGAGGAGGAGGGGAGATCCCAGCTAGACTCAGAGTATGCTTTGCCCGCCCGGCTTTGGGGCTCTGCCGGCACATTTTGAGGATGCTAAGGGCCTCCCCATTTAGCACCTGGCCCAGCCACGCTACCCTGGCCAGTTTCATCCGGCCTGTTTCCAGTGAGTATCCCTGTCTGGTTCCCCCAACCCCTCCTCAGCCAGCACTAGGGGACAGTGCGTACAATTGCCCCTGCCAGCAGCTCTCCCTCTTACTGCTAAACCAGCAGCTGTGATCAAATGCCTTTCAAAGGGATCTAAACCATCAGGCCTCCTTCTTCAACTGTGGGAAGGCTGGGGATGAGGGTGCTTTCTGCCCTTCCACCGCCCTTACGTTGCAGCCCCTTCCCTCCCCAGCTGCAGCCATTCACTGGGGCTCTGATGCTCCCCCCTCCTCCATCCTGGCAGAGTCCTGGGCCAAGCGCTGTGGGGTAACCAGCACCTCTCACCCTGAGGTCACATGGCTGAAGAGAGTGTCACGTGGCCAACACTCCACACGATATCCGTGCAAAGAGCAGGCATGTTGGACAGCTCCCGGCTGGGTTTAAGGGCAGCCTTATGCCAGGTATAGAGACCACCCGCAGGCACTTCTACAGGCCTGTGTGACAGCTGCCCACTTGGCCGACACACCGGGGGCTTCTCCAGCTAAAAACACAAGAGCCAGGCCCTGTCCCGACCTCTATCGCTGTGGATCAGGCACCAAAGGCTTCCGGCAACGCACACGGCCCAGGAGGTGACCCAGGAGCATGCTGTGCGAGCCTCTCTGGACACACATGGGGGAACACAGGTTCATTAGACATATTTATTTATGTACATGCTTATACACACACGTGTAGGCTTCATTCTCATCTTCAGTGCTGTCTTGTTTCTTGTTCCAGTCCCCCTTGGTTTTACACACCCGCCCCACCCCGGCACAGGCTCGATGGGGGATGAGAGGGGGCCCACACGACGCAGGGAGCTCTGGAGAAAAGATCCAGAGAGTGGCTCTAAAGAAGAATGGGGCCTGGGCCTCAGGCGGAGGGGTCTGTGAGCCGCCAGCCGTGGATGCCCTTGCCCGGGCCCCCAGAAAGGAGAATCCAGGCATCACTGCTATGCTGTGCTGTGCAGGGGGCAGCCCCTTACAGAAGGGAGTCTGCAGACAGGTGGGGAGGGGGGATATTTGCCCAGACTCCTGTTCTCTCCTGCTAGCTCTGAGAAACCAACCTAGTGCCGTCACCAGCCTGCCCTCGCCCCAGCAAGAGCGAAGAGCCACCAATACCTCCAACCTCATCCTAGGGCACAGCGCTGCCCGGGCACAGCTTCCACCAACTCCACTGGGGCCCCACGGGCAGCAGGATTCCACCGCGAAAGGGGATGTGCCCTAGAACTGTCCCCGTGCCCAGGGGCACAGCCTGGGGACCGAGGCTGCACAGACTGGGTGAGCAACTGGGCATTCAGGTGGATGCAGAAGAAGTTGGCACCCAGGGATACCCAGTGCTGTGCTAAGGGTGCCAGGCAGCCTCCCTGAGCTGCCTATGCCAGCGCAAGGCTCTCAGCCAGCGGCCAAGGGATTGGCAAAGGGGAGAATGAGGCTACTGCTCCCCTAAAGGATTTCTGGGCCCAAGGGACACTAGCTGGCAAAGGGTTTTCTGCTCAAGCCCCTTCGGCCTGTGCTGCCAACACCCCCTGCTATTCCAACAGGCTGTTTACGAGCCGGCCTGGCCCAGCGGGTCTCAGCGCAGGGCTTAGAGCCAGGGAAGTTGGGCTGTATACCAACTTCCTGCATGACCTGGGGAGAGGATCCGTGCCTCAGTTTCCCCATCTCCAAACCAAAGTGCCAAACCACCTGCTGGATGCTGATTGTGAGAGGCTGGAGCGAGGCCTGGGAGACGGAAGGAGAGAATCGAATTTCTGCATATTTGCCCCCAAACCTAGAAAATCGCCTCGACCAGCACTGGGGAGCAGGGAGGCAGCCCAAGCTGCAGAACCAACACCGAGTCAGAACGAGACCCCTGCAGTGGGCGGGTGTGTCGGGGAGAAGGTGGGCGAGGGGGGCTGCCTTTCGACATACACAACCCAGAGCTCAAAACTGCGGTAGCAGGGAACACTCCCTCCCTCCAGCTTGTGTAACACACAGGGGGGCAGCATGTAGCCCTGGGCATGGGTCCAGCGCAGGCTGGGTGTGTCCCTTTCAGAAGAGCCGCCCCTTCCCCCCGTTCCAGCCTCCTGCAGGGCCCTGGCTTGGGGCGAGGCCTGCTTTAGACTCCGTCGCTGGGCCAGAGCCAGCGGCCACGGGGTGTGAGCTGGGGTGGGGCAGGGCTCACTTGACGTGCTCGGCGGCGTGGGAGGAGCAGTAATACTTCTTGTGGGCGATGAAGGTGGACAGGCTGCTGAACTTGATGTTGCAAAGGCGACAGTACCTGTGGTTGCCGTTGGGGACTGGGCTGGGGAGGGCCTTGCTGGGCGCGGTCTGCACGCTTTTGTCCGTGTAGCCGGATGTGAGCCCAGGCTCTCTCAGAGCCTCAGGCACCGGTGACACGTTCAAAGGGGCGGCGGGCGAGATGGGCAGGCTGGGCCGGGGGGAGCCTGCGGGCAGGGGGCTGCCGTTGGAGGCCGAGGAAGCGGCGGGCTCCTTGCCGTTGAAGCTGTCCTTGCGGAGCCTGGCGAGGGGCTGGGGTGGGGAGGCCGCGGGCAGGGGTGGCAGGCTGCTCTCCGGAGTGCAACCGGCCGGTGTCCTGGTGGCAGCTTGGAGCACAGCCTCTGGCAGTCCGGGGCCCACCCCTGGCTTGGCTCCGAGGAGCCCGTGGGCATTACGGAAGTGCTCGATCAGGTCTCCCTTGACGGCCCCATTGAGTGGGCAGTAGGGGCAGCCGGCCAGCGGGACCTTGGCTCCCATGAGGGGGAGGGCTTTGGGGCTGGTGTAGCGCTGCAGGGAGTCCACGCCGGAGGCACAGGGGTACGTGGCTGGCAGGGCCATGGGTTTGGCCACCAGGGCCCCGGGGCTTGCCGACAGCACTGCCTTCTCCACCTTGACCCGAACCTTGTCAGGCTCCTCGCCCGGCATGTCCGGGCTCTCAGGGGCACCACTGCCCCGGCCTTTCGAGGGGGGGGGCATGGGCCCCTTGATCTGGTGCAGCTGCTGCAGGGTGCCGGCCTGAAGGGGCACGGCGGGGCAGTGGTACTTCTTGTGGGCCAGGTAGCTGTCCAGGCTGTTGAAGCTGATGCGGCAGGCCGTGCACTCATGGTAGTCCGCCAGGGGCGGCAGTGAGGTGGGCAGCACCTCCCCCTGCAGCCGGGGCTTCTTGCTCAAGTCAATGGGGCCGTCGGCATCGGGGCTGGAGCTGGGGGAGGGGGCAGCGCTATGGACCTTAGCCACAGAGATGAGAGCCGAAAGCATGGGAGGGACCTCGGGCTGGGTGCCCCCTGCCAACGGGTCTGCGGCGCTCGCCAGGCCCCCTGCCAGCTGCTCAACCAGGTGGTGGGCCGGTCCCAGGGCAGGGCTGGCGGCGCCGTGGATTTCGTAGAGTTTGCGGCGCTTGCGGGCGCGGACGGGCTGGTGCAGGAAGGGCACCTTGGGGGCGCTGGGCCGGCGCAGGGGCGGGTCGTGGCGCGAGGCACAGTAGAAGCGCTTGTGCACCATGTAGGTCTCGTGGCGGCTGAAGCGGATGTTGCACGCCTCGCACACCGTCTTGCTGGGGTCGTCGTCCGCGTCATCCACCGAGCTGCTGGGGCTCTGGCTGTCCTCGCTGACCCGGCCAGCCCCATCCGCCTCGGGGGAGCCTGCCTTGGCACCGGCACCGCCCTCCTCCACCTTGATCTCCAGCTTGGCCTCTGCGGCAGGGGCAGGTGGGCTGGCGTCCCTCTCAGCCTCCCCTTCCTGCAAGGGCGGCCCCTGGCCTTCGACAGCAGCGGGCGGCTGGGGTGAGAGCAGAGCTCCGGGCGTGGCCGGGCCCTTGGCGGTGGTGGGAGGGGCTTTGGCCTTGCGGGAGCCGGGTGGGCTGTCCTCGGCCAGGTGGCGGCTGGAGCAATAGAGGCGCTTGTGCACGTAGTAGTTGTTGATGTTGTTGAAGGTGATCTCGCACTCGAAGCAGGTGGCGCCCTTGGGCACCGGGGTGCTGGGGTAGAGAGTCGGGGGCACCGTGCCGTGCCCCTGCTTGAGCCGGCTGTGCACCAGTTCAGACATCTTGGCCAGGATCTCGGAGGCCTGGGGCATGACCGTGGCCTCGTGGCCGAACATGTACTGGGGCAGGAAGACGGTGCCGCCAGCTGTGCCCACCCCCGGCTCGCTGGGCACCGGGCTAGACCCTGGTGTGGGGCTGGCGATCTCCGACTTTACCTTCCCCGAGTGCAGGCTGCGCGGGGACGAGGCCCTAGAGGAGGCTTCCGGCTCCGACCTGGGGCTGGCAGCCGGCTCTGCCGGGGAGATGCCTTTGGCCACCTCACCCTCCCCGCCTGGGCTGTCCATGGGCTCCTCCTTGATCCTGAGGGGTGGTGCCGCCTCACTCGAGGAAGACGAGGCTAAGGGGCAGCCTTCTGCGTGGCGGGGCCTGGCCTCGCCGTTCTCCACCTCGTCCGCCAGGGATGGCTTCACCGCCGGGGTGTTGGCAGGGGACTCTGGCTGTGCCAGGGCTGATGTGGGCTCTGCCCCTCCGAAGACAGTGGGCAGCGGGCCATGCAGTACCACGTGCTGCCGGAGGCTGGCCAGGCTGTCGGCCACAGAGCCGCAGAGACTGCACTTCAGGATGGGGGTCCCGCTCGGCTGGCTCGGACCTGTCAGCGGGGAGGGAATGGGGGGGATCAGTGTGTGACTCCTGCCTGGCCAGGCCCTGTGAACTGTGGGGGCTGAACAGGCCCCGTGCCCCACCCAAGCCCCCTCAGTGGGCAGGAACCACAGGCCCAGCCCACGTGGCTGCGTTTCTTAGGGCCGGGAGATTCTCCTCCCTCACTCCTTTCCCTCCCACCCTGCTGGATCCCATCTGGAGCAAGTGCAGGGTGCTCAGTGACCCAACCCCACTGGCTTGGGGCCTGGAGCGGACAGCACTGCCTGGCGAGGGGCACAAGCAGGGGGCCTACAGGACATGCCTCTCTGGATGGCAAACGTCGGCCCTGCCCCAGGGCCAACTCTGCCCCAGGGCGCCAGAATTCCCATGGGCGTGGGGGGCAGGGCAGGGGCAGGGTAGGTGCCCTGCGAGCCTGAGTCAGCCCTGGGGTTAAATCCGCCTGGCAGCTGGGACTCCAGGCCCAGCTCTCCTGTCCCCTGGAACCCTCTGTAGGGAATCTCTAGGGAAGGGCAGGGCCATTTCCCAGGGCCCCTGGTGCTGATCGTTTGCTTCGCTCGTCAGTTTCAATTTCCGAGGGGTTCTGCACAAACAACCCCTGCTGTGCGGGGTGATCACAGATCATTTCGATCCAGTTTGGGGCCAGCACTCTGTCCCCACTGGCACGAGGCAATTCCAGCCGGGGAAGCCCAGCCTAAGCCAGGAGCTCCAGTGGCTCTGGGTACAATCGACACAGGCAGACAAGTTGAGGCAGGGCAGGGGAACAGACTGGGCCTGGGGTCAGTGCCTCTGGGCTCCCTATACCTGGCAGACTAAGGCCAGCTCTGCCACCCTTGGGCACGCTGGGCCTGGCACAAGAGGGACTCACCTGGCGCCAGCGGCTTGGCGGCTGGGAGCCCGGGCCCAGGGGAGTACACCTCGCCTTTGGAGCCTGGCTGGCAGATCATGTGGTTGGTTACCAAGTGGCTGTACAGGATGTCCCGGGTGGTGGAGATAAAGCCGCAGCTGTGGCAGACTCCTGCAGTCACAGGAACGACAGCGAGAGGAAGAGCTGTGAAGGCGATCGCTGCCAGCGAGCTTCACAGCGGTCGCGCGGGACTCTGGCTGTGCTGCAGCTAGGGGGCGTGACGGCGGCGCGCTGCCAGCTTGGGGCGAGCTAGCTCAGGTCCCAGCAGCCGTGAAGGCACAGCCGCCTAGGTCAGCCGCCTGAGCACGTACCCAGGCTCCCAGCCATGGCTCCGAGCTGGCAGTGTAGACATCCCCGCTCCCACTCGGCACTGCGAGAGCTCTGGGGCAGGTGAACTGCACTGTTCGTATTTCCAGCTGGGGAGAGTCCCGATCTGCCGCCCTGATCCCACCAAGATGGGCTCCCAGCTCCTCCTCCCTCCCCAGCCCGTCGTTAAGCAGAGCCTCAGCGTGCAGCTCCCTGCTGCGTGGCGAGCCAGCCACAGGGGACACGGCGACCCAGAGCCCAGCCGAGGGACCCACCGTTCAGAGTGTCCGTGTGCACCTTCAGGTGACGCTCACAGTTGGCTTTCGTGGTGAAGGCGGAGAGGCAGATCAGGCACACGAACGGCCTCTCTCCTGAAAGGCAGAGAGACGGGCGTGAGAACACATGCTGCTCCCTGCCCCCATCAGAGCCTGCGTGCCCAGGCGCTGGGACGCCCGGCAGCGAGACCCCAGTGCAGTGCAGCCCCCCTCGGCCACACAGCTAATGGGAGCAGGGGCACTGCGGGCATGCGGGTCTCAAAGCTTTGAGGGGAACGACTGGGAGGTCCCAATGTTTAAGATGGATGCACACTACTGCAGTGGTGGGGCTCTGCCAGAGAGATGATTGACAGCTCCCCAGTGGGGCAGCCCCACCCAGCCCCTGGAGGAGGCAATGGGCTCACTGCTCATTTGACTCCATGTGCCAAGGGAAGCTGTGCCTGGGGGCGTGGAGGGGTCACGGGCTGGCTGGCCTCACCCCGACTAGAGGCTGCAGTCACACGGCCAGGGGGAGGAGGACAATTCTGGCTTGCAGAAAATTTCCGAATCTCAGCTAGAGCCACAGCCCCAGCCACAGGCCTGGGAGGATGTGTGACAGCACAGGCTGCGATGGGCTGACATGAGTCTCTCTCTCTCCCTGCTAGGGAACAAAGCAGGAGGTGGCACAGGAGGATTCACGGCCCGCAGACCTGCGCTTTGATCCTGCCCCCAACGATCCGGAGGCTAAAGGCTTCCCCAGCATCACAGCCCCCCAGCCTGGCTTGAAGCTACACACCCTCGAGCCCTGTGCCACCTCCCTGGGCCTCGCCAGGGGCGCCCTTACCGCTGTGACTGCGCATGTGAATCTCCAGGGAGCTGGCGCTGGGGCAGCTCTTCTTGCACTGCGGGAAGGGGCAGACGCGCTCGTTGGGGTAGGTCTCCTTGGGCTTCTCGTCCACGGCGGGCGAGCTGGAGCTCTGGCGGCTGGCGCAGTAGTACATGAGGTGGGCCTGCAGGTTCCGCTCACTCCGATACCAGATGCCGCAGTCCTTGCAGGGGAAGACATCCTCTGCCAGGGGAAGACACGTTAAACAAGGGGAGCAGGGCAGAGGTGATCACGAGTCCCCTCCCTCAAGTCCAGGGCAGATCCTGGCCAAGGTGGGCCCAGCAGGGTCATGGAGCATCCTGTCTAGGGGGCGGCCAAGCATCTCCCCGGGACATGCTCCTTCCGATGGCAGTTGGTGGAAAGGGTTAAATAAATGCTACTTCACACGAGCAGCACTTCTCTATCCTCCCTTCGCCTCAGAGCCCTGCCTAGACTCTATTCAACCCCCGACCCCGGGAGCTAGGTGCCACTCAGTTTTAGAGATAGGGAAACTAAGGCCCAGTTCAGTGGAGCATTGCCCGGGGCAGAGCTAGGAACAGCACCCAGAGCAGACCCTGCTCATGGCATGAAGTTGGGGGATGAACTGTTGCCCTGGATTGCTGGAGGGCAGGGTCCAGCCTGATCGGTCTGGGGTGGTGAATTCTGTGATGCAGGCGGGTGTCTGCCGGGAGCCAGGAGGAGGACAGCTGGATCGTTTCCCGCAGGGTTGCCCGGTGGCTGCTGCTGACTTACTGTTAACGACAGCTGTGGCCAGGATGGCTGCCATGCCCGCCTGCTGGGGCAGAAGCTGTATGTCCGCATGCAGCATGGCTGGGTAGGTGGAGTCCCCGGGCTCCGATTTCATGGTGTGGTTCGGGATGCCCTGCGGCTCGGCCATAACGAAGGCACTCAGCAGCTCCTTTTCCACAATGGCCTGGGTGGTTTTGCACCAGATCAGTTCACCTAGAAGGCAAAGCTTTGGTTACAGGAGCACTGAGCATCCTCTCCCCACCCCAGTGCCCCCTGCCTCAGTGCTGGGAGGGGACGGGCAAAGAGAAAAGCTTTCCATCTAGGGACAGATCAATGATGCAATGACCTTGAAGCCTGGCCAATGTAGCACACAGTGGATGCACCAGAGGAAAGGGTAAATCCAGCACACATAGCACCTCACTGTGTAGCACTATGCAAGGGGAGGACACTTCTTCCTGACCTCAACTGATGATCTACTTATGCCCTGAAGCATGAGGATGGATGCCCCCAGCAAGCTTCTTTTAGGAAGTGTGACTGCAGGGGCTCCCTGAGCCTTACAGAGTGGGGATCCCTCAAAGCTGCTCTGGCTCTGTGTGCTCAGAGCTGCAATGCCAGCGAGCCCATGAAGCAGGAGCCCAGGGCTGCAAAGCCTTCTGGATAACGACATGCAAATGAGAAACGCCAGATTGTTTTAAAGGCGCAAAACAGCTGCCTCTCCAGCATATAGCACAAACTCCGGAAAACCAGTTCTACCCTCTGATCCCATCCGCCCAAGAAAAATTGCCAAGCATTGAGAGGTGAGCTTACAGACGCCAAGGGTTTCAGCCGCCTTTATACAGTAGCTCGTAATACCCACAATTGCCTGGAGGTGGCAGTGTCAGCACGTGCTGAGGCTTAGCAGATTATAGTGGCCTATTCACACTTTAGGCTGGAGCTCTCCCTGCCCAGCCGCTAATGGCCTGCAAACCAGGGAGCCCCCAGGAGGGCCCCTCTCCAGGGGAACAGTTGCCCGGCCGCCAGGAGTCCGGGGAACAGTTGCCCCAGGACTTCTAGCTGTGGAGTAGAGAATATAGACGGCGGGGGAGACTGATGTAGGGCAGTGGGGAGAGATGGGACGGTGACCCGATGGGAACTAATAGCTCTGTCCCCCTCCCATCCCAGGAGCCTTCCCCCCCAGCCATGCTCAGCCCAATTGTCAGCGAGCGCCTTGGCTCTATAAAGAGGACGGCGGCCCTGTGGCTGGCACGACACACCCATGTCCTGGGCACAGTGAGCCGTGCTCCCTGCTCGCGGCCCGGGCTGGCCTTCTGGGGACACAGCCTAGCGAGCCAGGCTGCGTTAGTACGGATCAATAATTCCAATCGCAGTCGGCTTTCTGCCACTGATGTTCTCCCGCAACGAGCTGCAACCTGCAGGCACAGGGCGTGGACTGGTGCAGGGAACCAGCCAGTGAAACTGACCAGAACCAGAGCGTGAAACTGATGGGCACTCATTGGCCTGCCTGAGCCGAGTGACGGGCAGGACGTGATGAGCAGTAGCCGCAGTTACTTTCTGCCAGGCCTGACAGCCTGGCCCAAAGGAGTGTGTTTGTGGGGGGAATAAATCTGATTTTCAGGGTGACGCTGGCCCTTTAAACACGAAAGGTCCCCAGTGGACAGGATGTGGTAGGTGCGAGAAGAGGCCAGTTGGCTTGCTACACAGTGCGGGTAATACCAACCCTTCCTGTAGATCACCGAGTTGGCGTCGGCTTCTCCGGACACCAGAGGCAGCCTGGACAGCCAGCAGCACTCGTCCCCCAGCATCAGTGTCACAGGCGGACTCTGCCAACAGGGGAAACACAGGAGAGAAGATGCGAGTGAATGTATGGCTGTTGCTGACCCATCCCAGCAGGGAGCAAAACAAGCCCTGACCCAGCTACCTCTGTGGGGTACCCACTCGCCTGTGCCCCAATGGTAAGAGCCCAGCCGTGGAGGTCCTGGAGGTGGGGGACACACAGAAGGAGGGGAGAGCCCCAGCGTTGAGCTCCTCCTGGCAGGATCTGGGGACTGTATAAGCCCCACTCCCATTCTGTACGTGGGCACTGCTGTGTCAAGTTCTCCTGGGGCGCTGAGGCGTGCGAAGAGACACGCGTGGGTTCTACGGGGATTGATGTGGGGGAGAAGGAGCTGCTGGCCAGGCCAGCATAGGGAGCTGGAGAGCTCTGGGGGCACAGAGCTGCCAGCACTACTGTAACACCCCCGCAGGGAAGCTCAGCCCCAGGCAGCTGCGGGGTGTAGAGCAGCAGGACAAGGCCACCCCTTGGGGGTGGGTGAAGAGGAGACAGGCTGGGGGTACGAGACAGTCGGGAGGGGGAACTGACTTGCCTGGCTGACCCACTCAAAATTGGACTCGTTTGCAATGTCTCCGTATTTACGGTAGGGTATGTGCATGCTTGGATACACGTCCACACGTACATACAAGACACCCCTGCGTCCCCAGCATACATGCCGCTTGCTGCAGAACTCGGCCCTAGGATGAGCTGTCGCATGCACACTACCCGCCACTGAGATCATCTCATCTGGCAGCCGAATTGCACTGACTCCCGAGAGTCACTTCTGACCCAGGCCCCTCCGTTCCCCAGACCTTCAAGATCCCCTCCCTGCCCTGCCCCAAGTAGCTGGATGCTGGGTCTGAAGCCATTCTGGGTACAGAAGATGCAGCCAGGCACCAGCCCAGGTTACCGCTCAGCAATGGTGCAGCATTTGCATCAGCCAGTCGCTGCTGCAGCATCAAACAGGGACAGATGTGTGGGGTCTGAGAGCCCTCGGGGTCCTCTCCTGTCACACCAGTGTCAGGGCATTGGATCAGGACAGCCCCAGCACCGAAGGGTGAAACCCCACCCCGACTCCCCCACCCGCACCCTCCTTCCGCTTGGAGGTAGGTGGGCTCCTCTCGGCCCCCCTCTCTGTAGTCCTGGAACAGCTCCCAGCAGCGCCCGCCCCACAGAGTGGCTGGGGAGCCCCTCCCCTTTGATCGACCTCGGCCCTGTTCCCCAGAGCCAGCTCTGCTGATTGTCCCACGAGGTGAGCTCAGGGCATTGAAACACTTCGCCTAGGTCTGTGCCTGACCAGGCTACACTGCACATGGATCCAGATCAGCCCCTCCCCCTGGCCCACTGCCATTACGGGCATCAGCAATACTGCAGCGTGCCGTGCAGGCCGCTGGCCAGCCGCCCCTCCGGCACCACGCGCTGCTGGCGTGCTCTGCACTCGCGCTGACAAGCATGTTATTTCCTCTGCTGCTTAACTCGGGGTCTAACAATCCCACGTGCCCCCTGCACAGGAAACACTCGCATCACCTCTGGCCTTGGCGTAGCGCCAATGCCGGGGGCAGAGAGGAAGAGAAGGGAGGGACTGTCTTTGCTTGTCCTGGTGCTAGCAGGATTCCAGTAGGCATCTGCCAGCAGGGGTGGGCATCACAGAGCACTCTGCATCCCCGCAGAGTCAGTGCTGGGCCCCGGGTTCACATGCCACGCACTGCCGCGGCCTCGGGGATCCGACGGGGGCGAGAAAACATTTGCACAGGCCACATGGTGGCAATAGCAGACCATGAAGCACCGGGGCCTGATGCTGCCCCCCACCACTGTGGTAGGGGGCAGCCGTCTGCCTTGTAGAACCCGCCCCTGCCATCACGGGCATGGGGGAGATGTGGTTGTGTCACGCTGACTCTTCCTGACTAAACATGCCCAAGACACTACCTCTGTGCATAGGAAAAGGCCAACAGGACACGTGGGACCCCCCACCAGAGCCAGTTACACCCAGCCCTACCATGCCCTTCTGAAAGGCGGAGAGACGGGCCTGGCCTCCACCGGGCCCTGTCGGCTGATAACCAATGGCTCTGCCGGCAGATTGGGGAGAGGAGTCCCGAGCGAGGGGCCTGGCTGATCACAAAGAACGCTGGCCCCCAGAGGCCTGGCTGATCACATCTGCCATGGCCAGACCGCGAGGAGAGATGGTGCCTCTCCAAGGGCTGGAGCCCACACCGTGGAGGTTTTGCACAAGGGGAGCCTGCCTTTTCCAGCTGCTCTTGTGGGCCCCGCCAGACAGTCTGAAAAGCGCAGAGGGAGGCTGGCCTCAAAGCCAACCCCCCAGAACAGCTCAACTAAGACGCTAGCACTTGGGGCGTCGGCCAAGCTGGGTGCCTCGCTGAGCACTGTCCTCACGTGCCCCTTTGATCACAGCCCCCTGAGCTGCTCTCACTGGGGACAGGGCCCTTGGGGGAGCAGCAGAGCCAGGCCAGCACTTCACAGGGCACCGTGTGCCTGCAGAATGCACGCCTCCATCTGTGTAGCTTAACAAAGAGACGGTTAAAGGGTGGCTTGATCGCAGTACCTACACAGGGAACCACTATTTAACCTAGCCAAGAAAGGGCTAACGTGATCCAGTGGCTGGGAGCTGAAGCCAGACAAATTCAGAGAGTAATTAACCACTGGAACAATTTACCAAGGGTCACGGTGGATTCTCCAGCACTGGCAGTTTTTAAATTGAGGCTGGGATGTTTCCCTAAAAGCTCTGCTCTGGGAATTACTCGGGGGCTGTTCTCTGGCCTGGGCTATACAGGAGATTAGAGATGATCACAGTGGTTCCTTCTGGCCTTTGAATCTAGGAGTCTATGGACTGACTGAAGGCAGCAGGCTCTGGCCCATAGCATCGTGCTGCTTTCGGGGCAGGGACTGTATTTGTACAGCGCCTGGCACATTGGGGGTCTGCTCCAGGATTGGCTCCCAGCCATTACAATAATACAAAACCCAAGAACTATCCCAGCAGGTTCAAGCCTGGGCAGAGGGACACAGGGATGCCCCATCTCCAGGGAGCCACAAGTTTCCAGTCTAGCTTTATTCA
This sequence comes from Gopherus evgoodei, assembly GCF_007399415.2. Lineage (NCBI taxonomy): Eukaryota > Metazoa > Chordata > Testudines > Testudinidae > Gopherus > Gopherus evgoodei. The sequence goes on along the minus strand of NC_044333.1, from coordinate 39,278,071 downwards.
CCCCACCAGTTACACACCAGCTTCTCCCAGGCGACTGGTTCATGGCATTGTCCTGGACCAGGTTGGCTGGCTCCCAAGCTGTGCCACCGGCGGCGTGAGCACCAAGACAATGCACATGAGGGAAAGCACCAACACACACCACAGGAGTCGTGTCTGTTGGGGAAGGACGGGGAGCTTACAAAGAGAAGGGGAGCTCCTCCGGAAGGACCTCGGGGAAAGAAAGAGGCCCCAGCAGCCGGGATGCACCACCCCCGGCAAAGCGTCAGGGCTCCAGCAGCATCTGCCTCCCACTCCCCGCTTGTGTCTGGCCTCAGACCAGCTCTGCCTTCACGCGTCTCTAATGAATATTAATGAGTAGAGGAGGGGAAAAAAAATAAATCTGCCTGATCCTTCGATGGCTGCTGCGGTAACGATATGAAATCTAATTATTCCTCCCAATATTTCTAAACCCTCACACTCCGACTGACAGGTTTGGTCGGTTTAGGCCTTATCACCACAAGGAGCAGAGTGCTCCTAGCGTGATGATACACACACACACACACACACACACACACACACACACACACACACACACACTCTTTTGCTGATGGTGCAGAAAGGATCCTAATTTTTTGTATATATTTAAAAGAAAAGAAAAGAAAAGAAAAGATGTAACGGCCGGAGCAATCCAAGGTCAGAGAGGCGGGTGGGGCTATGGAAATGAGGGGGGTTCACGCCCCCCAGGATTGGGCAATGGAATGTGCTCATCTGTCCCACACCAGCGAGCCCAGTTAGCTGCAGATGCTCCCACTGGCTTTTTCTGTCCCCTCCCCCAAACTAGGGGCAATCCCCAGCATCGGTGCCCAACAGGAAGCAAGTCCGGCCTGCCCCTGTGGGAGCCACCTGCCTGCCTCTCGTGCTGGGCAGGTGTTTGGAAGGGTTAAATATTCGCCCCAGACACAGGAGTTCTGGCTGCATCTGGGGGTGGGCGAATCGTCTCCTGGGAGTGGGAGGAGCGCGTGCGCTGGCGTCCCATGAGCTGCATTCTGGGATTGTCCCGGGCGAGTGGGGGGGTTGTTGACAGCCCCCGAGTGCCCCAACCCACCGCCTGCTGGGACAGAGTCCTTGGACGCACTGCTCTGTATGGAGCCCCCCAGCATCGAACCTTCTCTTGCCACACAAGACTCCCCCCCTTGCCCAGTGCCTGTGAGCTCCGCCATGGCCCAGGCCACCTGAGCAAACCCCTCTACTGCCAAACCAGCCCAACAACCATCTGACCCCAAACCAGCCCCTATGGCTCGGCCCAGAGACCCTCTGATCCCAACTGGCCCCTGCAGCCCAGCCCAGGACCCCAAACCAGCCCCTATGGCCCGGCCCAGAGACCCTCTGATCCCAACTGGCCCCTGCAGCCCAGCCCAGGACCCCAAACCAGCCCCCATAGCCTGGCCCAGAGACCCTCTGATCCCAACCTGCCCCTGCAGCCCAGCCCAGGACCCCAAACCAGCCCCCACGGCCTGGCCAGAGACCCTCTGATCCCAACCGGACCCTGCAGCCCAGCCCAGGACCCCAAACCAGCCTTCATGGCTCAGGCCAGTGACCGTCCGACACCACACAGACTCCCGCATCGCAACCCAGGAACCCTCTGACCCAAACCAGCAACCCCCTCCCGTCCCAGTGACCATCCAACCCCAAACCAGACCCCGTGGCCCAGCCCAACGCCCCAAACCAGCCCCTGTGTCACGGCTCTGCAACCTTCAACTGCAAACTGACCCCTGAAGCCCAGCCCAGCAACCCCACACTGCCTCCCCCCGATTCAGCTGAGCCCTCCTCCAATCCCAAATCGGGCCTGTGGCCTGGGCCACCGTCCTACCCCAAACTGGCTCTGTGACCCCCTGACCCCAAACCGTCCCCCATGGCCCAGCCCAGCGACCTCAAAGCATCCCCCAAGGCCCGGCCCAGTGACCATCCAACCCCAAACTGACCCTGCCTCCCAAGTAACCCTACAATAATGAACCGTTCCCCAGGGTCCCACATAAAGTGACCCCCCCTGCCCAGTGCTGCTGAGGGAGCAAGCAACAGCCACGCGCATACAGAACAGAGGGGAATGGGCTAGAAATCCCCCCCCCGCCCCCACATTTACACTGGTTTGGTCTAACTGCATCCAAATACAATGGCTCATCTCCCTCCTGCACCCCCATCTCCCCAAATTCAGCAGGGCTCAGCCCAGGCCCAGTCTCCCTCTGTGTCCTGGCTCAAGGCTGGGGAGGTATCGGGGAGGAGCAAAGCCCCCCGGCCCCTCTGACTGATGAGTGCTGGCCGCCTGGCATGGCTCCCCCTTCACGTGCTCCCGTCTAGGGTGACCAGACAGCAAGGGTGAATAATTGGGACGGGGGTGGGGGTAATAGGCACCTATATAAGAAAAAGCCCCAAATATCAGGACTGTCCCTATAAAATTGGGACACCTGGTCACCCTACCCCTGTCCCAAGGCCATGCTGTGCCTTGTTCCTCCCTCCCCCCCCAGCTGCCCGATGGCTCTCACAACTCTCCTTGTTTTTCTCTTAACAATGAGGTCAGTGTCTCGGTTCTGAACCGGCCCCGATAACCATCAGAAACCCTATCTGCGCTGCATCCGCTCGCCAAGCTTTATCTGGGGCAGTGCCGACCCCTGCTCCGCTGCTCCGACACCAGCAGGCACGCCTGGGGGTGGGCGGGAGCAGGGACCGGCCCCACCAGTTAGCCATTAACTTTGGGCCGGGGCTGTCCAGGGCTTTGGGGGAGGGAGACACCTGGGTGGGGGAGGGAGAGGAGAATAAGGATGCAGGCAAGGCAGGCTCAGGCCCTGTTATAGCAAACAGCCTGGGGAGCCCCCAGAGCTGGGCTGGGCAGCTCTGTGGTTCACGGGCACCGGTCCAGGCTGGCTTTGACAGCACTGCAGAGAACCAGCAAGGAATAGTCACAACACCCCTGTGCCCACCCCTTGGCACAATAGGGCCAGTAACATTCTCGGGGGGCCCTAGGCATCCGTGTCCCCATTGCCTGGTGGGGGAGCAGAGCCCAGACTTAGATCCAATCCCCTGCCAGACTCAGATGGCACCGTGATGCAGACATCTTGCCTGAACGGCGGTGGCCCATGAGCCGGCCCTGCAGGGCTGCTGCACAGGGCTCATAAGCAGAGTGGGACACCTGGATCCTTGTGTCCCAGGCAGAGGAGTAACTCCAGCAGTGGAGACATGCCAGGGCTTTTATCTATGGGGGTTGTAGGCCACCCCTTCCTAGCTGGGTTCTTCTCCAGGGGGGCTGCAGGCCAGGCTGGTTACTTGGCAATGACAAGGTGCAGGATGTCACTTTGCCCTACTAAGGGACAGGAGAACCCTGCCTGGTTAGCGCCTGAGGGGAGGCAGTGTTGCCTAGTGGCTTGAGCACTGGCCTGGGACTCCAGAGAACTACCCACCACTGCCACCATCCGATTCTGGACAAGTCACTGCCCCGTTCTGTGCCTCAATTTCCCCATTTTACAGCTGACGCTGCCCTCCTTTGTAGGGCGGCTGGAGAGCGACAGACAAGAAGTGCTGGTCCGTAGCCCAGCTTGGTGTTAGTATTACTAGGTGGAAAGTTGTGCTGGCCCAGGCTGCACTTTGCATAGCTTGAGCAGATGGCCACGGCCAGCGACAGTGGAGACGGCTTGTGGTGCATCTCTAACAGCAAGGTGACGGGAGCAGGGCGTCCCTCTGAAGAGCACTTGCTGTTTGGATGTCACTGTAAGCCTGTAAGCATTGGGTGCACCCATGTTTACCCCAGCAGCCAGGGCAGCCTGCCTCAGAAACTTGGCTGGCCCAGAGTTCCCAAGGCAGATCGGAACTACGCTCCTGCAAAGTGCGACGTCCCCCCAGCTGCCTCCCCGCAGGTCGGGCACAACAATCAGAGCGAGACAGACAAGCCAGGCCCGAAGCATGCGCCCCGCGGCTTGTCCCCGGGCAGGATGGCAGCCTGTAACCAGACGCCCCGGGGAGGCCGTGCTTTGTTCTTCCTCCCCCCTCCTCAAAAACAACAAAGGAAAATCGACTGAAGGGCGATAGTCACTATCAGGGATGGAGCTGCGATTCCTTCCTCAGTTCTCTGGGCAGAGATAGGAAGGGAGGCGAGCGGCAGAGAAAAGCAGGGCTGGAAATCATCAACACGGCTCGATAAGGGAGCTGCTGAAATAGGAGCAAAAATATTTAGACAATAAATGAAGTATCCCAAAAGCCGCGCGTATCTTTAAGGAATCAATCATCCTGTACCGGGTGTCTGGACATACGGCGCCAAAGGAGAGATAGCCGCTGAAATGGAGAGATAAGGGTTAATCAAGGATTTAATTCAGCAAAGATAAACAGGGTCTGAGCTAAGAAAAAAGAGAGAGAGAGAAAGACACAGCCAAGACTTTGTCCCAATATTTCTTGCAAGAACCTTAAAGTTCTGGAAGATCCCACCGCCCCCTCCTGGTTTCTGAAGATATGGTGGGGCCTGGCCAAGCCCCCGCAGCATCGGGCCGCGGCTGGGAGGGAAATCCACGGAGGGCACAGCTGTCGCCTCAGCCTGTCCTGCTGGAGATGGTGCTGTCTCTGTAAGCTGGGAATCTGTCTCCCCGCGGAGGAGTGGCTGAGCTCCCAGCGAGCCAGGCTGGGCCGTGAGACACAGACGGCACTGCCAGGATGACTCAAGTGTTGGGATGGCTCGCTGGACAGGTTTCAATCGGGCTTGGGAGCAGGCTCCCAATCCCGCAGCAAGGACATCTGCTCCCAGCAGCTTGTCTGGTTCAGAGAAGGCTGGGGTGAGGGAATGCCAAGCCATCCCTGCTAGCTTATCTGCCACTCTGCACCCCGCTTCCAAGCTGGCTTTTCCCCTGGTCCTCCCAGTCCATGTAGAAAGGCAGATACTTCTTAGGCTGGCAGCCCCCAGAGCCCGTAAGCTCCTGGCAGATGGCGGGTGCCACGCAGATTAAATAACGAGAGGGCTGAATGCAGCACACTCGGGACAGGGGCCTGGAGGCACTGGCTTTACGCCAGGTCTGCCAGTCTGCTCCACTTTGTACCACCTCCCTTCCCTGGCCTAATGGCCAGTGCTGCAGATGCATCTTCCAGAGAGGAGAGTGGAACACGGTCTCCTCGGAGTCACCATTGCTGCCCCCTGACTGGTTGATGCAGGCGTCTGTGACTCACTGGGATGTTCCTATCTGCCCCCCAGCAGCAGTTCTGTGCTGCTCGTCACCCTACGCCCAGTGCAGCTCCCTGGGCTACCAGCATCACCGCCCCCCCCCCACAGCAGAAAGGTACCGTGGGTACTGCCCGAGCTGGGCAGGGGGCTCTGCCAGCGCACTAAAGCGGGCAGAGTCTGGCCAGGCACATGAGTACCACTGGGACCGCGACAGCCACAGGCCCCCGACTCAGCCTCGTAACTCACAGCCAGGGAGCCTGACCTGGTTCGTTAAAGCAGGTGACTGCTATAGAGACACTCTAGCCCTGCCCCGGGTCTCACACCCCGTGTGTATTTATGATACCGTACAGCACTCATTGCACCGTCCATCCACGGAGCGCCGTGATTTCCAAACACCATACATAAAGCCTCAGACATCGCACTCCGATGTGGGCAGGTCAAGGGCATCATCTCAATATTAGTCCTGGGGAAACTGAGCAGAGAAGTGACATAACCGAGGTCACCCTCTGAGTCAGTGGCAGGGTCAGGATTAGAGTATGCAACCCACAGGCACAGAGCATGTGAGGCTGCTCTGCATCCCTGCACCCTCTCAGGTAGGACACCAAGCCCGAGTCAAAAGGTCCGCATCCCTTCAGCCCCCTGGGAACTGAGACACCAAAACTGCCCTCCTGAAAGGCACCACTGTCGTGTGTCTGGCTCTTTTATTTTCCAGTGGCAACTGGGTTCCAAACTCTGTGTTTGTGCTAGTTCTGTGCAGAAACCCTGCTTGCAGTTTAGATCGATCCTTGTATAGCGCCCGTGGTCTTTGTTAGGCCATCCCTCTCTCCAGAACCTTTCGACACCGGCTCCCTCGGCTCCCTCAGACCAGAAGAGAAACCCTGCGCTCTCAGAGACATGCACCATGACAACGCACACACGACAGTAGGTGGATGTGCAACTTCAGCTGGCAGTTTTGCAAGCATTTGCTTGAAAATATGGCCCATGACATTACATATATGAGACAAGAAGAGTATGTTACCAAAGCATCATCAGTTCTTCTCCAGTCATACATGCTCCTCCTACCCTCCCCTGGGCCAGAACGGGGCAAACTATTAGCAGCGAATAATCTCTTTTTTGACTTTGGCTGTTGATTTTTTGTGTGAATTGCCTGGCTCAGCTCCCATGAGTTTGGGTGCACTGGCAGCTACTGGACAAATGTCCAATGGAAAAACCACATTGTCCACAAACTTTACTGCGAAGATCCAGCAGTCACTATTTGAACCGGGAACAGTTCTGCCTGGCTGTAGGGCACACAGCACTCTTTCAGTTCCCTGATTGGATGAACGTAACTCTGAGTACCTTGCAATTGTGTATTTGCAGGGCTGAGGTGGCCCATGCTTCCAAGTGTGCAGAGAGGCCTGACACGGTGAACTGGACGTAGGCCACGGATAGTCCTGCTGTGGGGATGCACTGTGACACCCTACCTGGGAGCTGGGTGGCGATGACTGAGCCCTTTGGGAATTCCGGGTGGCTTGCCCTGTACTGCAGCTCTGCCCGGGGCATTTTAATAGAGCAGGAGGGGAAAACTGGTGTGTCCCTCTTGCTGGTCCCGCCCTCCCTGCATCTGTGGCAGTCCGATGTGAGGACTCCGCGCACACTCCTGCCAGCCACCTCACCCACTGGCTGCTCTTGGAGAGCGAGAACACAAGTGGCCGAGACAGCCACAGCATGGCCCTTGAAAAGGTGAATGAGCGTTGGGGAGCCATTTCTGCAACATTCCCCCAGGTCTAGACAGGTGCAGGTTCCTGGGGGCAGGGAGCTGTAGGTTTGCCAGTCTATGAAGCACCAAGGGCACCTGTAGAATCTGGACCCATGCTGAAGAACGGGAGGCAACAATGGATTGTGCTTGCTGGCAGGAGCCGGCGAATCCCAGGTGTGCTGCTCTGATCCTGGGGCCATTCCTGCCCCGCTGTCCCCAACACTCTACAGAAAGCCTCTGGCATATTCTGCAAGTGCGGACACAGCTTCCAAGCAGACTAATAAAAGTTTGTGCAGTGCCTGGAAGATCTATCATCCTATGGAACTGGCCAGGCTGATCACAACGTCACGCGTCTGATCAAGAGTACTACGAAGCAAAGAAGAAATTCTAGTGGGGAGGGGGACATGCTCCCCCTGCAGTACATCTGTGATGAGGGTTAGTGAAACAGGGAGGGGGGCGCACAGTGAGAGACAAGAGTGTGGAACAAGTTTGGCTGGGTCTCTGCACCACTGACAGCGGTGGACTCAGAAATTAAGCCCCGCAGGTAGGGAGCTCCAGCTGGGATTTCAAAAGAGATCACAGGTCTGTTCATCAGCGCACTTCTAAAGCCTGCTGCTGCTGTGATACACCCCTGCCAGGGTCGGCATTAATGAGATGAACGGAACAGGAGGGATGGCAGCTTGCGTCCCGCGTGTGAATGGCCACGTTCCGCCACCAGGGAACTGGGGCCTCGACTTTGTGTTATAATTACACCCAGGTGTTTGGAAGGGACTGGGGGAAAAGGGAGTCAGGCATGCACAAGCTTGGGAGACAGCTGGTGCAGTGGGAAAAGCAAACCTTAAGCCTTGTGCCAAACTGCAGCTTGGGGACAAAACCAGGATGACTCTGTTGTAACGGTTTATCAGCGAGAACAAACGCAGCCCATCCATCATCTTGACCAGACCTGTGCACTGGGCCTGGCCTTTTCTCAAGGGGGGCTGTGTGCGTGAGATTTTAACCCCTTTCAGTCACTCACAGAGGGACGGAGCAATTCTCAAGAGCCTGCCAAAGTGAGCACAAGTAATCTCATCGCCACGGCCAGCCACAGCTCGCACCAAACCTCGCAAGAAAGGCTTCCAAAGAGGGGACCAATGCCCCACAAGAAGACATCTTCCAGGCATCATCCGACACCACCGAACACTAAAGCGTACGTCAGCCACGGTACTTCTCCAGGGGACGGGTGTGCACGTGTGAGGGAGGGAGATACCAGTTGAGACAGTCACTGAGGAACAGCGCATCCACAGTGCACAGATTGTGGTAGGGAGGGAAATTCCTGCCAGAGTCTAGATCTGGAGCCAACTAAGTCCTCCTGCCTGTAACTCTAACTCTTCTCTCCAACCGCCCCTCTTTGGAAGAGATTTACACCCTGTTTCCGCCACCACCATTTTAAATAAGCAAACAGGAGAGAATTCACTGGCGCCTTTTAGCTGATGGGGTATTGACAGTTACAATGGCCTCTCCCTAGAGAGGATCTAGGGGACTGCATGCTGAATGGGGAGCTCCTGGGCAGAGCTGGCCTTCCCTAGATTTCTTGGTAGGGAAAAGTATTTGATTAAAAAAAATAAATCAGAACAATGACTGACAGTTCCCATTGGCTGAAACCCAGGGTTACAGCACGTGAGATTGACGATAGCCATGCAGAGACTGTCCATGGATAATACAATGGTTCATGAGCTTTTTCCTCTGGGGAAAGGGGGGAAAAGCCCTTTTTTAAATGAAAAGAGGGTTGGTTTGAAAACTTGGGGTCAGTGCTGTCCCCTGCAGGCCAAGCCCAACTCTGGCGGCTCCTGGTGCCCCAGCTGCCCCACTCTTGGGGTTGTGAGGAGCCCTCTGGGGGTCTCTGTGGACAGGCAGAGGGATCCCACACCCTGACCGGCCAGTTTCTGCTGGGGCCTGCGTGTAGCTGCTCTCTGCACTGTTCCTGCCTAGGAGCTTCAATCTCCTCAACAAGACATTCCAGGCTGCATCCCTATGGCTAGGACCATTCCAGAGCCACCACCGTGACCTGGACACAACCCCCGGAGATACCAGAGCCAGCCAGGAGCACGACAATGCCTGTGTTCCTCCAGCTCATTCCATGGTGCAGCCTTGTCAGGCTTAAGTGCTGGTAACCAGGGCATTTGCTGATATGTAAATAAGGCAACATACTGGCAAATAGGTAAATCAGGGCCACAAGTCATTTGCATAAACTCTCTGAGCCGTCAGCCTTAACACGGACGGACATCTCACCTGCATTTTATGAAAGAATAAAAAACGGACAGTGACGGCACCAGGCAAAAGTACCATCATCCCTGAGCTGGTCTGGAGATGCCACAGCAAGGAAACCCCCGGAGTGCTGCTGCAGGGCTGCGAGGGCTGGTTCTCCCATGGAGGGGACAGAGGCCCTGGCAGACCTCACCCAGACCAGCTGCATGGGGCCCAAACAATGGGAGCAGAGAGTGGTTCTTACCGTCTCGCTCTGCCCTGGAGACACTGGCTCGCTGTGGATATTCCCTGGGTACGGCCCCCAGGATAATCCCTCCGGCAGGCTCCGCCTAGCACGCACTCTGCTCTCCCCCTCCACTGCGACCAGCTCCAGCTCATCTGGGGAGAGAGAGGACAAGAGGAGGGTGAGGGAGGGGCCTGGATTCACCCTACTGCCCCATGACAGCCGGCAGCATTCAAAGGGCACAGCAGTAACCCGTCAAAGCCAAGCCCAACCGAAGAGCACTGCCTGCCTTCCAGACTACAAATGGTCCCCGTTGAACAGGAACAAAGTCAGACCTTTGCTTGGCGATTTAAATACATGTAAGTAACCGACTTCTCATGGGACCTGCAGCCCATCAGGAAGCAAGTGAGCATCGAGGCCTGTTTGCAGGAGATTTCCAGGTCAGTTTGGTGGAGTCAAGAGATTCTCAGCTGGTTCAGAGAAGGATCAACTTTTGGGTGCTTTGCTGCATAGAATCAGCAGCCCTTCCTGTTTACCAGGCACTGTGTTCTCTTTCAATCTGAGCGACATGTCAATTCCCTCTGGAAATGTCTAGGGATTAACTAGGTGTGGCTGAGAGGGGGAATGTGTGTAACATGGATATGCAGCTACCTAAAATAGAAATGCACAAAACCCAACAGTGCTTGTGTTCTGCACAGCTGGGGCAGACGGGGACAGAAATATCTTCTGGGTCCAAGGCAAACCACCCTTTGCAATTCAGCAGCTGGAGTGGAGGAGACTGAGCTGGTAATGAGGAGTAGAGGGAGAGATTGCACACACATGGGGAGGGTGGAGCTGATAAACTGGAGAACCAGGCTGAAATCAAGGGAATCAAGCAAAGGCTGAACGCACACAGGAAGGCACAATGAGATGAGTGGGGTGGACAGCACTGTAGGATAGGAGCTGGGGGAGTAGTGATGGGCAACATCTGAAGGTGAGTTGATGCAGAGGTCAAGACTCTTTAAGAAGTAGTTTCGTTTTCTCAGCAGCAGCAGCACCAGGGCTGGCTCCAGGGTTTTTGCCGCTCCAAGTGGCCAAAAAAAATAAAAAAGCCGCGATCGGTGCCTGCTCCACTGCACCACTTTCTTCTTTGGCAGCAATTCAGCAGCCGGTCCATCCCTCTGAGAGGGAACCGCCACTGAATTGCCACAGAAGAGCCCGACATGACGCACCTTCCCCTTGGCTGCCCCAAGCACCTGCTTGCTGAGCTGGTGCCTGGAGCCGGCCCTGCCAGGTGTGCACAGCTCAGCCCAGTGCTGCTCCCAGGGCACAAAGCGTCAGGCTAGGTCAAGTCCAAAAGGCCTCGTGTATGGTGCGACTTTTGAGCAAGTTGGCTCTAGCCAGGTGCAGACAGGCAACTGGCATTTTAAACCACTGTGGTGTGCAAACATGACCAGGATGATGTTACCCGGTGGTGAGGACACCTGAGGCCAGACTACGGCACTGCCCCCATCTTTGCTAGCAGAATAACAGCAGAGCTGCAATAATTCCCAGTCTAGTACCAGTCCAAGGCAAACAGTGCTATCTAGCAAGGCCTCTTCCTCAGTGCTGGAGCAGGGAGGGTCCTGCCACTCGGCCTGTTCCCATGTAAAGCCATCCTGAGCCACAGAAACCTAAACGCACCGCTGCTCCTGCCAGTAATTGTCAGGAACAAGAGAACCAGAACCATCTTCCACTCAAGGCAACAGCAGGGAATTGCAGCCCAGGCTCAAGGGAAGGATTATATGTGTAAATGCAGGGACCTGCGCTCACATGCGGGGGATCAGACTGATCCGTACATATAGGGTTGGGGTCCTGCAGGGGTCAGTCCTGGGTCTGGTACTAATCAGTATTGTCATTCATGACTTCAATAGCAGAGTGGAGAGGATGCTTATAAAATCTGCAGCTGACACCAGCTGGGAGAGGTTGCTAGCACTTTGGAGGACAGGATTAGAATTCAAAATGAGCTGGACAAATAAGAGAATTGGTCCGAAATCAACCAGATGACAGGCAATATAGAAAAGTGCAAAGTACTGCACTTAGGAAGGAAAAACTCAAACACACCAACAAAGTGGGGGCTAACTGGCCAGGCGGGAGTACTGCTGGAAAGGATCTGGTGGTTACAGCGAATCACTAACTGAATACAAGTCAACAAGGCGATGCTGTTGCGAAGAAAGGCTACTATCATTCTGGGGTGTATTAACAAGCATGTTGTATGTAAGACATGAGAGGTAATTGTCCTGCTCTATTCGGCACTGGTGAGGCCTCAGCTGGAATCCTGTGTCCAGCTCTGGGTGTCAGACTTGAGCAAAGATGTGGACAAATTGGAGAGAGTCCAGAGGAGAGTGACAAGAAAAATAAAAGGTTTAGAAACCCTGAGCACTGATGAGGAAAGATTAAAAAAACTGGGCCTATTTAGTCTTGTGAAAAGAAGGCTGAGTTGGGACCTGATAACGTAGTTGGAGACTGTTAAGTGCTGTTATGCAGTGGACAGGGATCAACTGTTCTTCGTGTCCACTGAAGGCAGGGCAAGAAGTAATGGGCTTAGTTTGCAGTAAAGGAGATTTAGGCTACGTATCAGGAAAACCGTTCTAACTCTAAGGATAGTTAAGCTCTGGAATAGGCTTCCAAGGGAAGTTGTGGAATCCCCATTGTTGGAAGTTTTTAAGAACCAGTTGGACAGACACCTGCCAGAGATGGTCTAAGTTTACTTGGTCCTGCCTCAACGCATGACGACCTCTCTAGGCCCCTTCCAGCCCTGACATTTCTGTGATTCTATGAAATCATTTAAACCTGGGACACATTTCCAGACAGCTCGGGTTTGCTTTGCTTCATGTCTTCCTTTGGACCTCTGAGCAGGGATCTCTGAGCTAGGATCTCCTGCTATGGTCAGGACAGTATGCCCTACAGGATTACGATTCTTGGTGGGGCTCGGTCTCTCCTATCGGCTTGTTTTTCCACAGCATCTTTCAAATCTAACTCACATAGCACATTGATTTGCACTACGTCGATGCCTCTCACAATGAAAGAGGCTGTGCCCAGGTGCTCATGTCTGCATCCACGGCAGAGCATGGAGTGAAAAGCCTCTTCCATCACGCACCCCGGCATTCCATCACAAGGAGGCAGTAGGAACCATTTCACTTCCGAGAACTCTAAGTCGAGGCAGCTTCAGGGCTTAATGGCCTTGATGATCTGATAAGTTTCTAGGTTTAATGGGTTAGATAACATGTAAATACACTATGAATGCTGCTCTAAAATGTTTTAACTGCGCTTTTGTCTTTCCAAGTGCAGATAAGTCGGCAGCAAACCAACACTCAGATGTGTGCTAAATGGAGGCCCCATCACCCCACTCAGCAGGGTTAAAGTGAAGACACCAGTGGAAAGGGGACAGCTATTGCATCCCCAGAAAACCTGCACCGAGAGAGAGAGAGAGAGAGAGATTCACGGAGTCCAAGGCCAGAAGGGACCATTGTGAACATCTAGTCTGACCTCCTGCATAGCGCAGGCCACAGAAGCTCCCCAAAATAATTCCCAGAGCTGAGCTTTTAGAAAAACAGCCTATCTGGTTTTTAAAATGGCCTGCGACGGAGAATTCACCACGACCCTAGGTAAGTTGTTCCAATGACTAGTTACTTTCACTGTTAAACATTTACACCTTATTTCCAGTCTGAATTGGTCTGGCTTCAACTTCCAAGAGTTGGATCCTGTTAGATCTTTCTCTGCTAGACTGAAGAGCCCATTATCCTGTATGTGTTCCCTACATAGTACTTATAGACTATCAAAGTCACCCCTTCACCTTCTCTTTGTTCAGCTAACTCCTGTAATCATTCTTGTGGCTCTTCTCTGAACCCTCTCCAATTTAGCAAAGTCCTTCTTGAATAGTCGACACCAGAGCTGGACACACTGTTCCAGCAGCGGTTGCACCACTGCCCAACAGAGCGGTAAAATAATCTCTCTACTCCTAGTCAAGTTTCCTCTGTTTATACATTCGAGGATCACATTAGCTCTTTTGGCCACAGCGTCACACGTTCGGCAGATTATTCACTATGACTTCCAACTCCTTTTTGGAGTCATTGCTTCCCAGGATAAAGTCCCCCATCCCGTAAGTATGGCCGACATCCTTTGTTCCTAGATGTAGACATTGGTGTTTAGCCATATTAAAACGCCTATTGTTTGTCTGAGCCCAGTTTAACAAGCGATCCAAATCACTCTTCATCATTGGCCTGTCCTCTTCGTTATTTACCACTCCAATTTTTGCATCAGCTGCAAACTTTATCAGTGATGATTTTTTGTTTCTTCCAGATCATTGATAAAAATGTTAAGTAGCCAAGCACCAATCCCTGCAGGACTCCACTCGCAACATACCCATTCAAGATATTTCCTTGTTTAGAATGACACTTTGAGACCTATCAGTTAGCCAGTTTTTAATCCATTTAATCTATGCCATGTTAATTTCAGATTGTTCCAGTTTTTTAAATCAAAATGTCATGGGTACCAAGTCAAACGCCTTACAGAACTCTAAGTATATTACATCACCACTATTATCTTTATCAATCATGCTCGTAATCTCTCTCTCAAAAAAAGATATCCAGTTAGTTGGACAGGATCAGTTTTCCCAAAACCCATGTTGATTGGCATTAATTCCCAGATCAGCTGCTCCATTATCTTGCCGGGATCAATGTCAGGTTAAAAGGCCTATACTTACCCGAGTCATTCCATTTACTCTTTTAAAACATTGGCACAACTTTTGTTTTCTTTAGAAATGTCCCCGGTATCCCAAGGCTTATTGAAAAGACTGCTGTACATGCAGGCTGCCCTCTTGTGAAGCTGACCTGGCTGCAGCCCAGCCTGGCTGTCCATGACATGGGCTGGTGACTGTTGTCACGGAGTGTGGGGAGTCCGGCCCTGCACCCCTCTTCCTGGGACCCACAGTGACTCTCAGCCAGCCAGGAAATTAGAAGGTTTATTGGACAACAGGAACACCGGTTACAGCAGAGCTTGCAGGCACAGTCAGGACCCCTCCACCGAGTCCTTCTGGGCTTTCAGGGTGCTTGGATCCTAGCTAGGATACCCTGAATTCCGCCCACACAGGCCCAAGCCCAAACTCAAACTGCTTCCCTCCTGCCACTCCCTTCCTTTGCCCCTTCCCGGGCAAAGGTGTTGACCTTTCCCCTCCCTTACCTAGCTCAGGTTACAGGCCCTGGCATCATCCATCCCCTAAAGTCCTCCCCTGCTCTCCCACTCCCCACACAGACAGTCCCTACTGCATCACAACTGTCAACGAAATACAATTGCTCATTTCGCTCTGAACACCCATGCAGATTATCCAGGAGGTGGTGGGAGAAAAGCAGAGATTCCAGCCTCTGAGCACTTATTGTGTCAGGAGAGGTACAAAACAGTTCTGCTATACCGACTGATCCCGGCCGACTCTTCATGGCTGGGCCCTCAGCTGGGTTTGAAACCTCTGATCTTCAGAGATGAAAATCTAAGCCTTTATTGTTTGAGCTAAGGGAGCAACTCTACTCACTGCTAGCAACAATATATTCTTAACCTCAGAGGCAGGCAAAGGCCCATGCTTTCCTAAAACTGGTTTTACACTCAGTAAAGATGGACTTTCCAATTGCAATAAACCAGAGGAAAAAAAAAATAAACAGAGACTCCGTAGACTACGTTGGCCAGATTTTCAAAGTTAGGGGTGTGCAATTATACATACATTTATGCATACCCAATTTGCATATGCAAATACAGCACTAATACACACACACTCAGAGCCACTTATAAACCCACATCAGATGTCTGTATGCCCAGCTCCCCGACCCTGGCCCTGGATCGGTCTAATGCAGAGTTGAATATTGAAACATTCTGGACTGAGATTTGTCCATGCTCCCTCTCAGCTATTAAAAGTCACTTAATGTTCGTGAGGTCTCCACTACCTGCCAGCTCCTTTTCCTGCCTGGATCTGCCTCTCCAGTCTATCATGTCTTTCGATGGCATCATCTGCCCCACTGGAAATTCAGCCCAGCCATGGGATCCGGCAGGCCAAGGGGAGGAGGCGGGGCTTGTCTGAAGGCAAGTTGCTTTAGTATTAGAAACACCGTGAGGCAAAAATAATGTGCCGGTTGGATAGCTCAGAGCCTGATGAGGGTTTTATTACCCAGCAGGTCTCTCTGCACTCAGGGTGTTGGCAGCTCAGTGTCTGTATCCTCAGAGCCGGGGTTATTTCAGGAGAATTACAGCACTAAGGGGCATCATCCACGAGGGAATGCCTGGCTAGGAGGGGCTGATTAATCTGAGCTGGTCCTCGGTCCACACCAGACTCAGCTGCCTCCTTCTAGGTCTCATCTCCATGAGCTACGAACCTTGCAGAAGAGCATAGGTGTGGTTTCCGTCTGGGGACTGCCCAAGCTCTAACCATCGTGGTGTCGGAGAGCCTCGCACACAGTGCCGCTGGGAGGGCAGAATCACCATCCCTGCTGTATAGGAAGGTGGCTCAGCACGTCCCCCAGATCACACTCCTCCAGGGCTCAAGGGTAGCAGCAGCCACCAGGCAGCTCCAACGGCATCACAGATGCATGTCCTTTCAACATGGTTGCTCGGTGAGATCCCCGGCGCCTGGTGCCTAGGCCAGCCCTTCGGCTTGTGGGCTTGGGCTCCCACAGATCAAATCAGTCCAAAGCTGCCTTCCCGGCGAGCCACTGTAGCCTGTGATGAGAAACCACCCCCAGTTCAATTTCGGAGCCCCCTGTCCACGTGGGGCTACCTCCCCCAATCATCCCACTCCTGCTCCCTTCCGCTCTGCCCGCTGACTAGGAGTGAGCTTTAGCAGAGAGAAGCCTCTCCTCAGATGTTTTATAGCGGGGTGTGGCTTTGCTTTCTGGGGGGTGAACATAAATAAGAACATAAGAACGGCTGTACCGGGTCAGACCAAAGGTCCATCTAGCCCAGTATCTGTCTACCGACAGTGGCCAATGCCAGGTGCCCCAGAGGGAGTGAAGCTAACAGGCAGTGATCAAGTGATCTCTCTCCTGCCATCCATCTCCATCCTCTGATGAACAGAGGCTAGAGACACCATTCTTTACCCATCCTGGCTAATAGCCATTTATGGACTTAACCACCATGAATTTATCCAGTTCTCTTTTAAACACTGTTATAGTCCCAGCCTTCACAACCTCCTCAGGTAAGGAGTTCCACAAGTTGACTGTGCGCTGTGTGAAGAACTTCCTTTTATTTGTTTAAACCCGTTGCCTATTAATTTCATTTGGTGACCCCTAGTTCTTGTATTATGGGAATAAGTAAATAACTTTTCCTTATCCACTTTCTCAGCATCACTCATGATTTTATATACCTCTATCATATCCCACCTTAGTCTCCTCTTTTCCAAGCTGAAGAGTCCTAGCCTCTTTAATCTTTCCTCGTATGGGACCCTCTCCAAACCCCTAATCATTTTAGTTGCCCTTTTCTGAACCTTTTCTAGTGCTAGAATTTCTTTTTTGAGGTGAGGAGACCACATCTGTACACAGTATTCGAGATGTGGGTGTACCATGGATTTATATAAGGGCAATAATATATTCTCAGTCTTATTCTCTATCTCCTTTTAAATGATTCCTAACATCCTGTTTGCTTTTTTGACTGCCTCTGCACACTGCGTGGACATCTTCAGAGAACTAGCCACGATGACTCCAAGATCTTTTTCCTGACTCGTTGTAGCTAAATTAGCCCCCATCATATTGTATGTATGGTTGGGGTTATTTTTTCCAATGTGCATTACTTTACACTTATCCACATTAAATTTCATTTGCCATTTTATTGCCCAATCACTTAGTTTTGTGAGATCTTTTTGAAGTTCTTCACAATCTGCTTTGGTCTTAACTATCTTGAGTAATTTAGTATCATCTGCAAACTTTGCCACCTCACTGTTTTCCCCTTTCTCCAGATCATTTCTGAATAAATTGAATAGGATTGGTCCTAGGACTGACCCTTGGGGAACACCACTAGTTACCACTCTCCATTCTGAGAATTTACCATTGATTCCTACCCTTTGTTCCCTGTCTTTTAACCAGTTCTCAATCCATGAAAGGACCTTCCCTTTTATCCCATGACAGCTTAATTTACATAAGAGCCTTTGGTGAGGGACCTTGTCAAAGGCTTTCTGGAAATCTAAGTACACTATGTCCACTGGATCTCCCTTGTCCACGTTTGCTGACCCCTTCAAAGAACTCTAATAGATTAGTAAGACACGATTTCCCTTTACAGAAACCATGTTGCCTATTGCTCAACAGTTTATGTTTTTCTTTGTGTCTGACAATTTTATTTTTAACTATTGTTTCGACTAATTTGCCCGGTACCGACGTTAGACTTACCGGTTTGTAATTGCTGGGATCACCTCTAGAGCCCTTTTTAAATATCGGCCTTACATTAGCTAACTTCCAGTCATTGGGTACCGAAGCCGATTTAAAGGACAGGTTACAAACCTTAGTTAATAATTCCGCAACTTCACATTTGAGTTCTTTCGGAACTCTTGGGTGAATGCCATCCGGTTCCGGTGACTTGTTAATGTTGAGTTTATCAATTAATTCCAAAACCACCTCTAATGACACTTCAATCTGTGACAGTTCCTCAGATTTGTCACCTACAAAAGCTGGCTCAGGTTTGGGAATCTCCCTAACATCCTCAGCCGTGAAGACTGAAGCAAAGAATCCATTTAGTTTCTCCACAGTGACTTTATCGTCTTTAAGTGCTCCTTTTGTATTTCGATCGTCAAGGGGCCCCACTGGTTGTTTAGCTTCCTGCTTCTGATGTACTTAAAAAACTTTTTGTTATTACCTTTGGAGTTTTTGGCTAGCCGTTCTTCAAACTCCTCTTTGGCTTTTCTTACTACACTCTTACACTGCCAGCTTAAGTGCTTGTCCTCCTTTCTATTTGTCTCACTAGGATTTGACTTCCACTTTTTAAAGGAAGTCTTTTTATCTCTCACTACTTCTTTTACATGGTTGTTAAGCCACGGTAGCTCTTTTTTAGTTCTTTTACTGTGTTTCTTAATTTGGGGTATACATTGAAGTTGGGCCTCTATTATGGTGTCTTTAAAAAGGGCCCATGCAACTTGGAGGGATTTCACTTTAGTCACTGTACCTTTTAACTTTTGTTTAACTAACCCCCTCATTTTTGTATAGTTCCTCCTTTTGAAATTAAATGCCACAGTCCGGGCCAGCTCCAGTCACCAGCTTATCAAGCAGTTGCTTGGGGTGGCCACTCCAGAACGGGGCGGCACTTTCAAGGATTCGGCTGCAATTCGGCGGAGGGTCCCTCACTCCTGCTTGGAGCGAAGGACCTCCTGCTGAATTGCCGCAGATCGTGATCGCAGCTCTTTCTTTTTTTGGCAGCTTGGGGCAGCAAACCCCTGGCGCCAGCCCTGGCCACAGTGTTGGGCTGTTGAGGTGTTCTTCCCACCACAGAACACCTCAACAGCCCAACACTGTGGCAGTAAATATAGCCTCCAGCAAGGGGCTCACTAGCTGATTGGCCCCTCTTTTGGGGTGGGGCTGGGGGGTCAGAAGCATCTTTCCTGTAGCTGTCAGAGAACCTTCCAGGTTTGCTCCTTCCACTTTTCTCCCCGAGGGTGGCTCTGATCCAAGAGGTCTCTCTCCCTCCGAAGCGTGGGATCAGCCCAGAAGGTGCGAGCCAAACACCCTCGACCCGCAAGCTGTTGGCAGAAGCAGTGATGTCAGGAGAAGCCAGACAGGTCCTAAGCCAGCCCCTGGCTTGTTTTCTCCATAGTTCAGTGCAGGACGGTCCACTGCTCAGGCTCATACAGCGCGGATGGCAGCGGCGGCTATAGGACCCAGGAGTCCTGACTCTGTTCTGTGCACGACTAGCTAATGCTGCTCTCAGACATTATCCTCCTAGAGGCCAAAGGGACTCAGGCTACATTTGTATCTTAGGGTTTATCCTGATTTAGGAAATTAACACGGTGATGGTGCTGCCCGTCCAGTGTCCCATCAGCATGTCCCTGCTGACTGGGCCTCCTTAGGTACCATTACAAACCAGCTTCACTCCGGGATGAGAGGATTAGGGGAGGACAGAATAAAGCCACATCTCCCTGGCAGGAAGAGGCAGAAGGACAAGGGGAAAGAGCAGAGGAAACAGATCCCCTGGCCTCTCCTCTCCTGGGAGCTCTCAGCCACGTGGGACCCCTTGCTGTTAATGAGCCTTTGAAGAGCTCAATCGGATTTGCTGCTTTGACACAAGCCCTGCTTTATTTCCCCGTTCTTGAAGATGAGAAGGAAGGACAGAGGCAGTAGCCACCTGCCCACCTAATCCCTGGCTCCCGGAGGAGTGTGAAGGACTCTGAAGGGCAGGTGCTGGGCACAGCGGGAGCTACTCCCTACCCCATACCCCTCTCCCCCAGGGGATACTGAGAAAAGGGAACAAAACCCAGCAGGAACAAGGAGGGAAAAGCAACCGAATCCACAGTCCCTTCCAATCAGAGACGGGCAAGGAGGGAAGGACTCAGAATCCATTCGGATCAGGCTAAGGGTTGGGGCTCGGGTTCCAGCCAGAATCAGAGCTAGAAGTTGACAGGGCTGAAACCCCTGCACTGGGCCCCAAACGGTGGAAATCTCGGGGGTCGGGGGAAATGAGATGGTCTCATAAGATTTCTGCCATCTGGAAACACAGCAAATCTGGTCTGGCAGAGCCAGGACACTTTCCTTTGCTGATCCAGTCCTGGCCAGAAACCAGGGGTAGGACTCACATCCAGAGGCACAAATGTGAACATGCTCCCCCTTGAAGAAAAGGCTGGGTGGGGTGGAATGGGGCTCCAGACACACAGCGCTGGCTTGGGCCCATCAGGGCAGAGCTACAACTTTACCACCAGCAGAGAAAAATACAGAGGGTGAAAGCGGCAGTATCCCTGCCTACGACGCTGTCCTACAGGCAGAGCTTCCGCTCCTCACGCGGTAGCCTTGATTCCCTTGGGATGAACCACCAGCCGCGCACGGTTCCTCTCACGCTCTGGGCACGCCAGAAAGAGCCCCTCTTACATCAGTGGACGGGGCCTGGGTGCCAAGGACCGACTAGTGAAGATATTCTGTACCTGTCAAACCAGCTCAGGGGTCTGCGGCTCAGAAACACCCCGGGGCTGGCGATGGAAGAGCACCGCCGACAGCCTGGCAGTTAGGGCATTTAGGGATGTGGGAGAGACCCAAGCTCAAATCGCTGCTCTGCCTGGTTCAGCGGCACTATCAGTTTCAAGCTGTTCTGCTTTGTATCAATAATTAATTTTTTGTTGGGCCAGAGAGCACAAGACTATTCGGCGCTTCTGGGGTCTCTTGTTTTGACCTGGACCTGAGAAACCTTCCCACCAAAAGTTTGGTCTCAGAGACCTTCCTGGGAAACGTTTCAGTTTTGATGGCTCAGTATTTTCAGCTCTGTGGGCAGATAGGGAAGGGTTGTTGACAAATTCCTGACCAGTTTGACTTATGGCTACCACTTGTGGAGAGGGCAAAATGCAGCCAGCACCAGAGGGGAGAAGAGGTCATGCTGAGATAACTGAAAAGCCAAGGGTGAGGAATAAAGGGGTGATGGGGGGGCGGGTTAGACACCCTCTCAGCTCCCAAACGAAACCTGCTGCAAGGACACTGCCAGCAGAACTGGGCAGAACAGGCTCTGTTTGGGGGATTACTCTATGGCCACCTTCCCTGGGGTCTCTTTGGCCTGCATCTCCTCCATTAAATTTTATGGACTCTGCTCAGAAAACAGCAGCCAAGCACATGTCTCCTTCCCGCAATCAGTCCCATCCCTCTCCCCCGCCACTCCCTCTCTGAGAGTGTCCAAGCCCACCCTGCCAGGCTCCCTGGCCCCCCACCCAACAGCCATACTTCCCTTCGGTGGCAAGATTTGCATTTCTCAGCGGCACTTGGGCACCGCGTGATGCTGGAGCAGTTTCTGTTACTGCACATTGGCATGACAGAGCCGGGCTCCGAGTTCCCATTTCCCAGGGTACAAAGTGAAACGCCCCTCGGGAAGGGCCTGCCCTAGCGCACACAGGGGACTTGCCCACTCTGCCCCGGCACGAGACCTGCCACTACACGGAATTCTCTGAGCCAGCCTCAAACACCGGGAGAAGAGGCTCATTGCAGAGACATGCACCATCTGAGCCACGGGGCAGGGTGCTGAACAGAGGCGCCAGTCCATGAGGGGCCAAGGCCCTGCTGCTGGGCTCCAGAAGCACCGGCCATGCTGCAGAGAGCCAAGTTCTGGGAAAGGGACAGCTTCAATCTCACGTGTCTATTCCCGGTGCAACAAGAGCACAACCTTGCCTGGCTCTGGAGGGGCTGAGGCTCCCCAGCTCTCCTAGGCCAGTGAGAAGGGAGAGCTCTGCAGCTCAGAGAGCGGGTGGGTCACCTGGAGGTCCCTCCAAACTAGTCACCGCCCGAGATGGGACCAGGAAAGCACAGCACTGAGACGATGGGGAACAGACACCGAGCCGCCCGGCCGATTTAGTTTGTCTCGTCCACTGAAGACATCACCAAGGGCTGAGCCCAGTGCTGGGAATCTGGACTTTCCACCTACTTCGGCCCTTGGACTTTGTTACCTAAACAACGACACACATTTGTATGGCATCTTCCCCCTGAAATGATCCCCAACGCGCCACAGAGGCTAGCCCCCCGCAATGCAACCAGCGGGTACACAGCACCTGGCACTGCCATGAATCCCTACTCGTACAGAAGGGGCCGGCATGCCCATTGAGCCCTGCCTTTCCCAGGCTTGTAGGAACTTGTCCAAAAGACAGAGTACACTGGGCCTTGAAGGGTTAATAGCCTAAATCCAAACCCCAGGGACAGGCCTAAAGCTGTTAAAAATCCCAGCAAGTGGATACAGGGTCAGGACGCCCGGTATCTCCCTTTATTACTGACAGGGCTGTGAGCCCATTTCCCCAGTCAACCTCCCAGGGCCCAGCCAGAAAGCGGCAACCTCGCTCATTAGAGATACCCCCGGGCTTAAACCCTGGAGCCTTTAACTCAGGCGATGCTCCTGTCCCCCTGAGCTTGAGAGAGAGTCCTTGGGCTCCCAGCAGGAGCAAAGGAACAACATGCTGCGGAGGGAGGCTGGGACTGGGCTTTCTGTTAAAGGGGTCCCTGCTGAGGAGCTCCGGGGTGCAGGGATCTGGCTCCCAGTACGGCCCTGATGGCTTGGCCCAAGGAGCTTGCTGTTTGCTTGGCCCAGCAGCAGACAGGAATCCCTGCAGCGATAAGGTGGCGCTGTATTTTTCAGGCCGGGGTGGGGGGAGCTGGTTCCTTGCATACGTTTCTCATTCGAGCAGCTTCCTCCTGTAGGAAACCTCAGGGGAAATTGGTGACACCCTAGACAGCTTGGACGGGCCCGGGGGTTACGCAGCGTTCCTGGCCAGTTTGGAAAAGGAGCTGATTTGATGCCCAATGGCCACCTCCCCTCCTTGGCCCCTACCCCCACCAGCCTCTCTGTTCCTTTCCCCCCACCCTGTCCCCGCGTCTCGCGGGCTAATCAGCTGCGTTTGGGTCAGGAGACTCCGTCTCCGAGATAAGAGCGCCGGCCTGACACTCTCCATGTCAGAGTACTCCATCTTCTGTGTATCAATCCCCAGCAGAGAAAACACACAGCCACTGATAAAAGACAACCATTCCAGACACAAGGGACAAAAATAGTGCAGCCTGCGCCAGCCGGCCACGAGCCTTCTGCCCGTGCCAATGGTAACTGGGGATGCAAGGGGGCGAGCGGATGACCCTGCCCTTGGCCCGCCAATTAACAGGCAAGTGGGCAGGTCAGACGTACTGGCGGCTGCAGCAAAGCGGTATGGGATGAGCGCAGCAATGCTGGAGTTCATGCCACAGCAAGGTCAATATTTCCCTGTATCAGGGACAATTATCCCCAACTGCCTGTGGCCTGTGGGTCCCACATGTCCTGCTCTTTCCCTGCAGGGTGGTGGTCGATTGTCGCAGAGTGATTGCAGTGCGGGTGTATGGTGTGCTCTGAGCCACTGACCGCCAAGGCAGAGCTGAGCTGCCGGCAAGGCGCATTCCCAGCCTGGGCAGTGGGGGGTGTAACTACATTGCTAACTCATGCACCATGTGGCTGAAATTCACAGCGAGTCCCAGCAGCAAAACCGAAACGACAACGACAACAACCGCCGAGGAATGAAGACTCTGCACCTGCATCGCCACCCACGTGTCTCCAAGGGCTTCTCTTCACTGCACTGTTAGCTTGAGCGATAACTTAAGGGCCGCCCCTCACTGAGCTCAGGTCAAGCCGCGCTTTAAGCCTGCCCACAGCGAGCCAGTGTGGAGTAAAATCTAGGCCTCCTTGCTCCCTGCTGATGGAGCTGAAAGGGCAGGGCACAAGGGGCCGGCATCGGAAGGGCGAGAGCAAGGCGCAGCGGTCCAGGTCCTGCAGCAGCTCACCGGAGTGTCTCCATCACTTTATGGGGGTGGTGGGTGGAAATGCAGGAGGCGCGAGAAGGAAGGAAGGAAGGAAGGAAGGAAGGAAGAAGAGACGATGACAGACTTGGGAGCAGCTTGAAACAAAGTTTGCCCACCCACTCCCAGGAGTCTGAGGCCAACCAGTTCCCAGCCTCCATCTACAAACCACATGCCAAGCAGGCCTCCTGAATGGCACCTGCCAAGATGCTCAGCCCCCATGCTCCCACGCGACGCGGCCACAGAGGCCTGCAGAAAACCTGTCTCGGGAAGGTTAATTACGGATTAAATGTCACCTTTAAGACTTTTAGCTGGAGGCAGCTACAGAGAAGAATCATATAAGTCAGAGATGGAATGAGCTGCTAGTCTCCACACTATGCCCCAGCCAGGCCAGGCCTGCTTCCTACCATGCATGCCCTGAGTGGTTTGTCCTCTCTGTTTATTTGTATTATGGTAGTGCCCTAAGAGAAAGCGGGGCCCCTGCACGCTGGGTGCTGTGGACATGGTAAGAGACAGTCCCTGCCCCAAAGAGCTTCCAATCCAAACAGACAGGAGGTGGGAAGAGAAACAGAGGCAAAATGATTTGCCTGAGGTCACTGCTAGAGCCAGGATGAGAACCCAACTCTCCTGACTCCCAGCTCCGCTCCTGCTCCACTCGGTCGCAGAGTCTAGTTTACGAGTGGTCTAAGGAATGGGGCTTCCGTTGCCTCCCTTGGGTAAAATCTTAGCAGAGACAAGGCCCCTGCAGTTTTCACAGTGAGGAAGGCTGGTCCAGCGGTTACTTGGAAAACCCGACTTCAAGTCTTTGCTCTCCCACGTGACTCTAGGCCAGGGTCACTTCATCCCTCAGTTCCCCGTCTGTCCAAGGGGGATAACAGCATTGCCGCCCCTTGGCTGTGGTGAGAATAAATCCACGAAATGTTGTGAGGCTCAGATACCACGGTGATGGGCGGTGGATGAATACAAAAGATAGCCAGGCCTTTACTTGGCAGTGAAGACAAAGCCTCAGACACATTCCAGAGCCCCTAGCCCCACCCCAATCTGCCACTCAATAATTCCTTCCCACCCTGCTAATATTTGAAGAATGGTCTTAGCCTCTCCCCCATCTTAGCCATCTTGGAGCCAAGCTGTACAGATTTCACTTAAGTCCCTCCCTCCAGCTACAGCATCATTTTTATCGCACTTCTATGAGCTCTGGCCAGTCTGTCAGAATCCTCGTGGCAGTGCAGTAGCTGGAAACAAATGAAATATTCCAGGTGCGGTCATGCTGGAGCAGCACACGAGGGATTAGTGCCTCCGAAGTTGTCAGCAGCTCTGATCGCTTTGTTCTAGTCCATAGTTATTGCAAATTCAAGGTTGGATCAACTGGAGGAATCTCAGGTTGTAGCCAAAGAGTTCTGGGGATTTGAAGCAGAACTGTGCCACAACTTGTCCCTCGCCAACAAAAGCCCTGGCAGTGCCAGGAACCAGGGCAACAGTGCCCAGCATGCCCCTGCTTCTTCCACTGTGGCCTGCTGGTATGAGTCATAAGACATAAGAACATAAGAACGGCCATACCCGGTCACACCAAAGGTCCATCCAGCCCAGTATCCTGTCTACCAACAGTGGCCAATGCCAGGTGCCCCAGAGGGAGTGAACCTAACAGGTAATCATCAAGTGATCTCTCTCCTGCCATCCATCTCCACCTTCTGACAAACAGAGGCTAGGGACACCATTCCTTACCCAGCCTGGCTAATAGCCATTTATGGACTTAACCTCCATGAATTTATCTAGTTCAGCCATCACCGGGAGGGATCCATTCTAGGTATAAGTATAGGAAGGAGAGCGTGTGTCTATAGGACTATTCTAGGGTGTCTGCCCAGCATTGAGCTGGATTCAGGTGCATTTCGCTTTGTCTTCAGTCAGTTGGGTGCATGGGTTTGAGAAGTGACGCAGCGGGTAACTGCTCTGCAGTCACTTAGCAACCTGGGCTTGTTTTAGTGACAAAAGGTTTTTGGCTGGTAACGTTGCACTTTCCAAACACTAGCTCACTCCTCACAGTCAGGCAGGGCAGGGCAAGACCAACCTCTATGTCAGAGATGGGGAAACTGAGGCATGGAAAGATCACACAGTCAAGGGCAGGGAACTCCCAGGCCTGCACTCAAACCACACCCCCCTCTAGTGTTTCGGAATGGCTGGGATCCCCACTCCTTCTTGGCTATGTCAGACGCACATGCACATGTCTGGCCCCTGCAACAAACCATTTCCCCACGGTTCTTGTTCACACCACACAACTTTCACAGCTGCTTGAGTTATGCTATGCAAACAGCACCAGAGGAAGTATCCACATAATGCAGGCAAACAATGCTGTATTACGTTATTTCCATTTCTTCCCCTCCAGCACAGCAGAGGAAAAAACGAGACATTTCAGATTCTGCATATTTATAGTCTTAGGCCTTAAAAAGAAATCTGCTAATGAATTCCCTCCTGCACTCCAGAGACAGAGAGAACTTTACACTGCATCCCTTCTGGGCCTGGGGGAGGCTTCTCTCTCAGGGAAGCTGCTCCCCTAATCCGACCCCAGAGCCAGTGAACTAGCAGAAGTGAAACCCAGAGGGGCATGATGCCACTTGTTCTTTAATGAGAGGCACCAGTCAAGGCTGGGAAATGGACAATTAGGTCCCTCATGAAGGGGACATCTCGGTTGCTGGCCTGGTAAGGCACGAGGGAATGCAAATGAACATGAGTTCTGCTCAGCTCTGTCACGTCACATTACTACAAGCTGCATTTGAAGGGGCATTGGAAAGCCAGGTTCTGCTCATGTTCTTCCCAGAGGAGGGGAAGACGGGCGGATGGGGCTGCCATCAGCCTAACACTAGAGAGCCTTCAAAAAAAGAGGAAAGTGGGTTTATATCTAACTACATTTCAGGTGCGTGATACAAGGAAACCATGACCAAGGTGTAACCCACCCTCCCCTCTGCGTTCGGAGGGCATCGTGGCTGCTTCGGCGACATCTCCAAATAACCAGACCTGCAGTTCTGGAGGAGCAAAGTCCATTAGCTGATCTGAGTGCCGGCCGTGCAGCAAAGGCCCTGTGGGAAGCTTGCCCTGCACTGTATGCACAGCTCAGCAAACCCAGGCTGCTTGGGGTCGAGCTGGCAAAGAGCTGATTAGCACTCAGGAGTTCCTAATGCCTGAACTCCAGCTCTGCCACCAGCTTGCCCAAGTTTCTTGACCTACCTGCTCATCTGTGAAATGGGGACAACAGCCCACTGCAGAGGTGCTGGGAGAACTAACTAGCCTGGCTGTAGAAAGGTCTAGGTGCTATTCCAGAGTAGGGTGCAGCATGTGTCCACACACACGCACAGCCTGGGTAGCCGAATCTAGGGGAAAAGTGGCTTTGATCCTACCAGATCAGAATACAGGTCCCATGACTTCGACCTCCAGCCCTCAGGTTTCAGTACAGCATCCGCTCATCTCACCTACCTTGAGCCTTCACAGGGACTACTCACCTGAGCAACCGCTCACCAGCGTGGGCAAGGGATGCACAACCTGGCCACATGCATGCGGCCTTACACCTCTCCTGCACAGAACCTCCCTCCCCGCCCCCCCCGTGACGCACAGGGAGTGCACGCTGCCTTATGATTAACGCTGCGAGTCCGTCACGGAAGTCATGGATTCCGTGACTTTCCACGACCTCAGTGAAATTCAGCAGCTGCAGCAGGTGACTGCAGGGCCAACCACAACGGTTGCTGCTGGAGCGGCCCCAGAGGCAGCCACATCAGCCACTGCTCATCAGCCCTGGGCCTGAGCAGCTGTCCCGGGGGCGGCCTGGTGGGCTGGCTCCTGGGACTGCCTGAGCAGCAGCCTCTGGGCTGGCCCTGGGCCCCCCCAGAGCAGCGGCACCCCAGGGCAGCTAAGATTTAGTCAGGGGTGTTTATAGTAAAAGTCATGGACAGGTCATGGGCTGTGAATTTTTGTTTATTTCCATACCTGTTCGTGCCTTTTACTAACAATACCCGCGACTACACCTTAGCCTTACTTATGATCATTTATGCAATATCCTGACTCCTTGGCACTACAGGGGATGGTTGCATGTGTTCTCTAGTGGGGGCTGCTAACAGGTGTCGGGAGGGTCCCACATAGATCCCGGGTAGATTGAAGGGAGACCATCACCATGGAGGGCTTTACCGCTCAGAGACACCTGCAGCATCGCCAGCCAGAGAACAAAGCCAGGAGAGGTTTGCAAAGCGCAGAGAACAGAGAGTGGAAGGGATTCCACAGTCACAGCCATGCCATTCCTCCGGCACATCTGTGCCCCCGCCGAACGCACAAGCGCCCTGGCAGCTGAAAACAAATCAAGTCAGGGACAATCATGCATATCATTAAGAGCCGGGCCTCGCTTGCTAATAGCCAAAACAATCTCTCCGATTATCACAAGGGACAAAGTCCATTCTCTCTCCTTGTGTGTGTATGTGTGTGTGTCTCTCTCTCTGCCCGTAATCTCAGGATCTGTGGCGCTGGCTCTCAGTTTCACCACCCTGCAGGTTAATACAATTCCCACTTATCTTATCTCCCCATCAGTTTCCTGGCAAAGCTGGTATCCGATTGGCTCCCGCCAGCCAGCTGGTCTGGAAGTTATCGGAATAATTTCTATCTCCGGGATCATTAACCAAATCGGGCTGTTTGCGTTGGATAAAAAATAAAATACAAAAGGCTGATGCGTGGGGGGCAAAGGGGAGGAAAAAAAATGGATGTAGTCAGCAAGGTTTGGCCTTGTTGGATTTCACCTGCCGAAGCAGTCCCCAGGAGGAGTGGGAGGGGGAGCAGGGAGAGCTGGAAATCCCATGTGCCCTCACTCCTTCGACAAAACAGTCTCTCCGTGGCTCACAACCCTTCTGGGAGGCCAGGGA
This sequence comes from Gopherus evgoodei, assembly GCF_007399415.2. Taxonomy (NCBI): domain Eukaryota; kingdom Metazoa; phylum Chordata; order Testudines; family Testudinidae; genus Gopherus; species Gopherus evgoodei. Next base: position 39,249,333 of record NC_044333.1, on the reverse strand, counting down.
GGCCCCCGGCGGAACAGGGAAATTGCAATAGGCCAGTTACAGCTGGGGACCCTGAAAGCGCAACTGACTAGGGCAGGGATGAGCTCAGCCTGGCACGTGTCAGGCAAGGCCACAGCCCAGAGACAGCCCCGCGGCGAGCCCGGCAGCAGTGCTGCCTGGGCTGTTCCAGGCTCTCCTGGGGAAGGTCTGCATCATTTGGAAGCAGTGTTATCGTTACGCGCCCTGGCTCACTCACCATGAACCAAAAGGGAAATGAGACCCTGGCTTAGGCAATGCACAGGGGCATGAAACTGGCGAAGCATCTCCCTGGAAGCAGCATCAGCCTACGCTGTTATCTCACTGGCGAGCATCCCATTCCTCCCAAGGGACATTACATCCTCTCTCCCCCTCCCTTCCTCAGAAGGGTCAGCAATTAGCAGCTGCCGAGGTACAACACCAGGCTTCAGAAGGTGACTTGGGCCAGCGCAGCCAGCGTATGACATGGGACACTTCCCCTGCTTCTATAACGTAGCCGCCTCCCCACAACAACCCCACAGCGCCTTTCCTTCCAGCGCGCTCCGCCTCAGGACAGGCTGGATTAGCAGACTGCAACCGCTGACTCCACGTCGGCACCACTGCCGTGTGCCCATGACCCCCCGGGCTCTCTCTGTGTCCGGCTCGCTCTAACTAGACAACAGACCATGCCGGCTCCAGCCACAGCCCACCTCGGATGAGATAACGGAGCCGAGTGTCGCTGTGCACTCAGCCGGGGGAGGTGATTACGGCCTTTGGCACTCAGCGCTGCCTGCGTTTCCTTTAGCGCAAGCAGGAAGCGAGGATGTGCCATTTCACAGCCACTCACAAATTCAGCTCCGGCTATAAACATCTGGCAGGGGCTTTCCGGCTCTTCCAGCTGGCATACCAAACAGCACACGCAGACCTCAGCCCGCCAGCAATGGGGGCGTTAAACATTAACCTGGCAAAGGGGCAGCAGCGCAAACAGGAAGCTTGTTCTGCTGACTGGCACCAGCAAGGACACCAGAGAGCTCTGGCCCTCAGGGAACCATGCTCAGGACACAGACTGATGGAACAGCTCTTGCTAAAAAGCCTTTTGCAGTAGCAATGGGGTTCTTTGTTAGCCCAGACCCCTACCTGCCGCAGCGGGAACACGAGAGGAAGCACAGATGCAGCAGACCCAGAGTGGTCACTGCATGGACTATTGAAAGGCATGCTGCAGGACACCACTGCACGTGCACACACTTGAGATTCTCGGTCCAGGCCCAGGCTGGATAAACTGTTAATGCTGAGTTCATGCAGCTCTTGACTCTGCTGTAGTACGGCCCAGTGAACATGGGATCACAACGCCTAGGGACCTCCTCCACTGGGATGGCCTCAGGACCCCTGCCACTGCCTCCCCCCAAAGGCTAGGGCTTGGGAGATTGTTCCTTAGCATCTGGGGCTCCCATCTTTGATCCCGCCAGTCCCTCCCATCTTTGATCCCGCCAGGGCAGCAACAGAAAAAGGGTTCTGAAAAGCAGGCCCCATGGCCAGTCCCTTCCTCCTCTGCCTTTGCCCTCGCTGCAGATACCTATGACTCAGGAAGGGCTCTCGCCCCTCCCAGCCTGCGGGCTCCAGCAGGGGAAGTCAGTCACCCTGCCCTCTGACATAACAGCCCATCGCCTTCCAGCAGCGGAGATGGGTGGGGAGGATCAGAACCCCATCACAGTCTCAGCCACCTCACCCCTAAGAGCCATGCTGCTGCCCAGGGGACCATCGCTGTGGGAAAGGGGAAATATCGGTAGGCAGCAAGGAGGAGGGTTGGCACATCCAGCATCCTTTCATTGGTTGCGCCTTCCTTGCTTAGCGCGAGTTCCCAGGGGAAGGGGGTGGGAGTTGGTATCTGTGGAGTCAAACTAAGCTTAAAATCAACATTTTCAAGGCCCAAACGCCTCACCCACCACACACCCCTACAGAGCACAGGGCAGCCCGTTGGAGCCGTCCCTTGCAACTCCTGCCACTGCAGGCCTTGCTGCCCATTCACCCCCTAAACCAGGCCGGAGGGTGCAGGAGAATGGGCAGGCCCCGACACGGGGACAGCAGAAAGCAAAATGCCGAACAGGGAGCAGACACTGGAGTGTTGGGATTGCAGGGACTCTAGTATCTCCAAGGCTTTTGCAGAATCACCTTGCTAGTCGAGCCGGTAAATGGCCTCTATGGGGACTATATGGGGCATCCGCCAGGACAGAGGCCAATACCCCTTCTGTGAAAATTCAGGTTGATGGCTCAGCTGAGTCCTGTGCAGTAAGAAGCCACCCGCTAATGCCACAGTGGGCTTTATTACCATCTCGAAGGGCAGAGCTCTCCCTACAGTCTCAACCCCGCCACTCCTTGCAGCACCCAGGCTTTTATCCGGGGGGTCTCCCATGACAGCAGGGCTTCTCAGCTTCCAAGATCGCACCACGCCATAGCCCACAGCAGCATGGCTGCAGTCAGAGCGTATGTGCACTGCAGAAAGGGGCCGAACGGAGGTTTCTTCTGGCTGGGCGTGTTGCGTGGATGGTGTGTATTTGGGTGGGCGGGGGTTGGGAGGGAATTCAATTCAAAGGTGACCTGAACAAAACCAACCCCCAAGAATTCAGCTCTCTGAAAAACCCAGCACATGTCAGTGACAGACACACACACTAGTTCAGGGGCAATCCTCCCAGGCTTTTTAGCACTGCTTAATTGGCAGCTTGAAAATCTTAATTGCTTTTCTCCATTGTATGCCGGGGAGGTGTGCTTCTCCCCCATATTTCTTTGATGGGGTAAAGATGAGGCCATTTCAGGCTCCTGGCTGACAGTCGGTTACATTTTAAAAAAACACCTCCCTGCCTCCATGTTCCTGGTTGAACTTTCCTTTTTTATTCTTAGGGGGACGCAAACCTCTCGTCTCACCCCAAGCAGGCTACAATGTTAAAGTCTCAGAGCATTTGGGGCTGGAGGTGGAGAATGGAGTGGGGATTCTGGCCCAGGATGAGCCACTGAGACATATAGCATCTAACAGCAACTCTGCCAATGACACCGCAGTACAATCAGTTCCATGTCTCCCTGCCTCAGTTTCCCCACTGGGAGCACTATATATACCCACCTACGTTACGTGCTTTGCACTGATCTTTTCAGCCAAAGATTTCAATGGATTAGCCCTCCCGCGTGGGAGATGGAGAGCAAAAATGAATCCCATCGGCACGACGCTGTAATTTTTCGGTGGATAAATTCATTTTAAATAATTCAATTGCCACCCAAAACCATCTCTTCTAGACATGCTCATAAAACCAGTGCCCTAGTGGGACTGAGCCAGGATCGGATAAGGAAACTGTGTAAACCCCCACATAGGAATTCAGTTCATTGCCAGACTGCTTTCCAAGCGTTCAGAGCTTCAACACTGCCCCCACCACACCCACTGTTAATTACAAACACAATGACAGCTTAAAGGAGCAAGATTTCACCTGCCTTCAAGTAACTAGACCCCAATCTTCCAGCTTGCAAATATCACTAATACATTGCTTATGTAGGACCTAGACTAATGTTGCTGTTTCACACGTAGGTAGCTCCTTTCATCAAAAGATTTCAACAATATTTTCATGCATTCATCCATTAAGCTGCGCTACTCCCCTGTGGATGAGGAAAGGATATAAACATCTTCTACATAAGGGGAAACTGAGGCACAACAGGCCTACTGGCCCATGGGCTGTGTCTATACAGAGCATCTCCTGCTATCGCTGTAGCAGCGTTGCAGTTTCATTCGAGGGATTTGAAGAGTAAACTCAGGGCAGGCAAGAGCAAAGTGACACAACTGCCGAGTCTGGAATTTAACCAGAGCTCTGCCTCCTAGCCAAATCCAGGGCGCTCACGCTTAAAACAAAGACCTTGCAGTACTCTGATATGTCCAATACCAAAAGCCATTCCAGTGCTATCCACGATGCTGCGCACAAAGATGCGAATCAAAGGGGCTGGGTAGGTTTAAACTCCATAAGGAACACCGGGGCTGGGCTGTGGGGAATACCAACAGTTACCCAAATGGAAAACTTACCAGGGGAAAGGGCCTTTTCAGTTCCCAGCATTCAGAAAAGGATCTTACAACCAAGGGGAGAGGGAAAAACTAAACCCAAGTGTAAATCTTGGTTCATGTGCCAAGCACGTGCAGTTAATAGTCTCTAGTGTGGGAATCCGTAGAGCTGTAAAAAGCAGGAAGCAGAAGTGAGAATGTTTGATTATTAATTATTTGTATTGTGGTTGCGCACAGGAATGCCCTCAGGGACCTACTGTCCCAGGTGTTGTACAAAGACCATGCTTCACCCAAACCGCTGAAGTTAGGTTTTGCAAGATTGGATTTGCACAAAAAAGTACAAATGAAAATGCTTTCATGGCTTAAACAAACCGAAACACAACCAAGGAAACCTGCTAACTTTCCCTTCCAGCGGGAGAGAGCGCTGGGAGGAGGCAGAAACATGAGAAAGTGAAACTGACCAAACAAAAAGGCGTAACTGTCCAGCCTGGATTCACAGGGCCAAGCACTAAGGGGGAAACATGAATGAGATTTGAAAATTCCTTCCAGTTCAAGTGTTAGCGACCCGGGAGAGGGGGGTGGATAGCTGACATATCAGCACTGATCACGGCAGCACTGCTGGAGCTGGAGCCAGCCTGTTTGTTTCCCATACGGAATAGCACTGTGGATAGAGGAGCATTTCTGGACATTCACACACAGTCAAATCCCAAAGGCAGGGGAAGGGGATGTGCATCCACTCCAGACCCAAAAGGCTGCGGGGAGATGACAGACTATAACCCCCATGTAGCAGATCGCTGCTTTTAGCCGAGCGGGAACTCTTCATGTGCAGTTTTCCCCTTCCCTAACCTTTCAGTGCCCCGTCTGTGCAAGATCTGAATGCTGCGAAATCCCACCTTACTGGGGGTCAGAAGAGGAGAGAGATTTTTCCTCCACACGACCCCCACTTCACCCCACCCCCTTTTCTTGACACCTTAATAAAACATGGAATAGTGAAAAAATTCTGCCCGTCTGCAGTAGGTTTTATTTGAAGACTTTAGAGTGTTTGGAACTTCTAGGAGAGCATCTGGATAAACGCTGCTATCAGGGGTACCCAGCCTCTGCGCTTCCTGCCCTAATCCACTGAGGTTGGCAGGGCGAGGCAGTTAAATGCTTATAAGTCACATTGAGGATTTAATGCAATAGACCAGTAGTTCCCAAACTTGTTCTGCTGCTTGTGCAGGGAAAGCCCCTGGAGGGCTGGGCCGGTTTGTTTACCTGCCACATCCATGGGTTCGGCTGATTGTGGCTCCCTCTGGCCACGGTTCGCTGCTCCAGGCCAATGGGGGCTGCTGGAAGCGGCAGCCAGTATGTCCCTCAGCCCGCGCTACTTCCATTGGCCCGGAGCAGCGAACCGCTGCCACTGGGAGCCGCGATCGGCTGGACCAGCGGACGCGGCAGGTAAACAAACCAGCCCAGCCCGCCAGAGGCTTTCCCTGAACAAGCGGTGGAACAAGTTTGGGAACCACCACGCTATACACACACTTGTTACTATCAACCCTCCGCTGTTCAAAAGACCGAAATCTCCTTTTGGCAGGAAATGCCAACATTTCAAAATTATCTTTTTGGAGGGGGAGAGTGGGCAATATTGGAATGAAAAGTCGAACTCTGAAAAGCGTCCTGGGGATGAACACTCGTTTTGAAAGTTCTGAATGGACTTTTCAGAACAGAAAGTTCCATTCCGAGTCTCCCGCCGAGACGGTTCCACACCGTCCGCGGAAGTGACATTTTCATGGGGAAAATTTCAAATGGCGACAAAGCCGTATTTTCTGGTGGGGACATTTTTGGGGACAGAAAATGTCAACCTGCTCTACTCAGAGCCTGGGAGCTGGGCACAGGGTTTGGTGCCTTGCCCCCTGGTTACAAATGGAGCTGCTAGCATGGCCAGAAAGAGTGCCCAGGGCTTCTGACCCCATGCTTAACCATTAGGCCATACTCTCCTACACAATGTATGGGAAATTCTTTCCTTCTCTGTGTGAGTCCAGGTAGGAGAGGACTCTTGCATTTGCAGCGTGCACACCTTGCCCACTCACCAGATGGCTAATCCTCATTACAGCCAGATTTCCAAAGGTACCACAACTGGGACTTGGTTTTCCAGACAACTCAGCTCCCCTGTAGGCACCAAGGCCCTTTTGAAATCCTTGCCCCACACAACTTAGGAGCATGTGTCCCAGTGGCTTTCAATGGGACTTGTGTGCCACAGAGCTCAGTGGGAGCTGCCGGGCACTTGGGAAAATCTAGGGCCTGGGGTCTCCAAGCGTCGGTGCCTTTATCACTAATGACGTCACACTGGGACAGGCCGATAACAGGAAAACACAAGCTGATCACAGCCAGCTGGTCCTTTAGTCCGTTCCCAGCGGCAACTGATGAGCTGTTTGAATCCTGGCAACCTGGCACATTCCTGCCTTCAAGATGCAGCATCCGCACGCACCAAGGAATCGCTATAATTCTCGCCACTCTGTACGCCACCGCAGCCCAGGCTCAACCTGGGGAACCCTCCTGTTCCCCACCGCTACCCCCATGCCCCTCATTTCCAGCCTGGAGCTCACCACTCTGTACCCCACTGCAAGTAGCTGCCACCGGTGCGGGCCCTGCGGTCCAGCACAGCACCTCTGATGGCAGCAGTCAGGAGGTCCCCAGTTCTCAAGGCCTAGCTCCCCCTGCCTTCTAGCAGGCCTCTGGGCGAGACCCACGCCAGAGCCTGGGGCTTCGAGCAGCCGCTCCCGGGAGACGGAAGGAGTAAATCCTGACAACTCTACTAGCGAGGCGATGGCACCGGGCCGATAAGATGGAGGGGAGCGACTGGGAGAGTCTTAAGCTACATACAAGCAGCATCTTCGCTCTTCACCTTGACTCATGAAAGGAAATCACTCCAAAGGGGCTAAGGAGATTATCCCAGCTTTGCCGTCCTGGGTGCTCAAGTAATCAGGGCGGCCTTGGGAACACAAAAGAGTGAGCAGGGCTTCAATTAGAGCGGGCGACAGGGGTGGGGGGTGTTCAAGGCAGGGGCAGGCTGCTGTTCTGCCACATTTCCAGGGGACCCCAAATCCCTCCGCTGTCCCCCCTGCCCATTATGGCCCATTGTTGTGCTGAATGGAGGTGCCTGGGGGAGCACAATGAGGAGGATTTAGTAGGGAACTGGCAGCAGAAGGGGGAGGTGGAACGGTGGCAAAGACCTTTGGTACGTCTCAGATCCACAGGCTCACGATAGCATTGCCTGCTGCCCTGCTAGCTTTGCCCATCAGCTGAAACCCTTTGGAATGCACCCTCCAGCATCCACCCCCCTCCACCACGGAAGGAAGGAGGGTTGGGGGTGCTAGAGAGGGGGGGCAACGAGTGTGTTCCCAGTAGCAGCCAGCAGAGGGCCCTGCAGCCTCCCAGTTTGCTCCCAGTGGGTTCCCCAAGTCCACTCATGCAGGTGGCCCCCCAGCCATGCCAGCTGGCTGGACTGGGGCTGGGGCAGATCCAGGTTCAGGGAGGCACGGGGCAGCAGAGGACAGAGTGCAGCAAAGGGGAGTGAGGCAGCTGGGCCATTGCACTGAGAAGGGAGCGTGAATGGAGAGGATGAGGGCAGGGGGCTGACCCTGGCAGGAAACAGGGTGGCTCCATGAAAGATGCCCCCCAGACCCTCTCTCAGCCGCCAGGCCATGTTGGAGCACAGTGTCCCACCACTGAGTAGCGGGCAGGGTCAGACTGGCACCTCCCACCCAGAGGTCTTCATACACGACTGTGGGGTCTGTCTCTGAGCTCCGTGACCCCTCCCCCAGCACTGCTCCCCTCTTCAGGCTCTGTGCCTCTCTGCCCCCGCTTGCAGACCATATTGCCTGGCAGGAAAATGTCCCTTTAATGCTGGATATGGGCACAGCTGAATCCTCTACAGGGGAAGAGAAAACCTTATAGGAGAAAACGTCCCATCCCCTCCCCGCCATCCACTCCCATCTCTAGGGGCTTCCCAGCCCCCCTTTTCAACATAAGCCCCCCTCTCCCCATCCAGCCAGGAGCCAATATAGACACAGCCCCTCCCCCCGCGAGCTGGGTTTGGGGGATTTCTCCTCGCTATCACTTCCCAGCATCACTTGGGAGTTATTGATTTTTTGACACAGTACAACAGCAAATCGTTATCGCGCCGAACCCTGACCCCGCTTAATGGAGGAGCTCTTACCTACCCTGAATAGCAAAATGGGCCAGTCTGCTGGCCTGGTTCCCAGCCCCTCACCGGTGCCAATCCTGCGCAGAGCTTGCCCCTCGCATCGTACCGGCCCTTCCAGGAGGGAAGCAGTGAGGGGAGGGAGGCAGCGGGTGTGATTTTACAGAGGTGTACTCTGCATATCCCCGCTACCAGATCAGAGGGCCAGTCAGTTACTCCACAGCTACCAATCTGGGCTGAGCGCCCCGTACCCCTCATGCAGCATGGGGGGAAGTCTGTACTAGGCACGCTGGGGACGCCCCGTATTTTATAGCAGGGGCAGGGTAACATTTCAGTGCCCAGGGTCATAGGCTCCAGCTCTGCAGAAGAGATCATTATCTCCAACCAGACCAGTAGCCTGCCTGCGTCCCACCACGGATACTCCTGAGCACTGCACGGCACTGGTACAGCTCCAGCCCCGAAGCACCATGGCTCGGTTGTTTCATCTCGGATTTTGTCACCCCCAAGGATGCAGCCACTGATGTGGCTGAACTGGTGAAGAGCTTTCGGGGTGCTAGGAAAAACCATCCTCCCAGGGGGAATGTGCTCGGACCCAGGCGAGGCTGCCCTAGATATTAAGCGTGGCTTAGAAAAGTTTCCTGTCTATGCAATGAGCATGGCCAGGGCTAGGACCAGTGTAACCAACCCATGCACACAAGGGCCTCACAGGGGTCACTGAAGATGCTGCTCCTATCCAGAGCCCAAGCCCATCCTCTAGGCTTTACAAATCTAGGGGCTTCACATGCCTGGCCTGTGGAACTCCTCACCACAGGGCGTTCTGTATCAGCAGAGATCCCCAACACAGAGCGTGGCAGAGAGGATCCCGTTTCTCTTCCCTTTGCTCATTAAAGGGTTTGACCCCCACCTCGGCCTCCCGCCTCAGGCACCCCAGCAGGTATGTGGGGATGAAACAGGCGCAGAACACCCAGCTGTGCCAGGGGCTCCCGGAGCAGGCGTGGGGAGCTCAGCACAACACCTGCTCCAGGGACCCAGCGCGGAGATTGCCCTGTCAACTGATGACACCGACAGCTGGCAGATGCCAGAAGAATACCCTGGAGAACCAGCGGAGGCTCAAAGGAGGGGAACCACCCTGATGGTTGCCTTCATGTCCCACTGGGGTTTGCAAGGCTCTACGCCCGTCCCAGAGGGTTGGGGTGAGTATTCAGCCCTGCGCTTGGTTGCTTGTAGATGGGAATGGGGCGGGGGGAGGAAGGAATCGACTCCAAGATCCAGCAGGATTTTCCATCTCTGCTCCCACTATCTCCTGTGCAGGCTGCCCTCACCCCGATCCTGTAGAACACGACCTTGGCTGGCTGCACCCAGTCTTGGCACCCATTGCCCTGGCTGGCACTCAGCTGACAGGTGTGCTCCTTAGCCCCCATGCCAGAGCTTCCCTGCCCAAGCAGGATGTGCACAGATAAGCACCCGGCCGACTCCTCCTCTGAGGGAGATTTGCACAGAAGGTGTCTCTGATGTTGCAGCAGCAGCTGCTGCTGGCTGTCGGGGAAGTGTCCACCGCGCACACTGGCACCTCAGTTTCTTAGGCTCGGTCAACACGGCAAAGTTCGGTCGGCGTAACTCTGCTGCTCAGGGCTATGAAAAACGCCCCACCCCGGGTGATGTCGTTAAGCCAGCCGAAGCCCTGGTGTAGGCGGCAGTAAGTCGCTGGAAGAATTCTGCCGTGCAGCTAGCTACCGCCTCTGGGCGAGGTGGATTTTCACAGAACCCTCCCGTCATTGCCGGGAGCGCCCCCACTCTCGTGGGCCGCTGCAGCGTTCCTAGTGTAGATGGACCCTGGTTGAAGAGATGGAGCTGCCATCACCTAGACCTGGCTCTCCCCTCCAGTCCCACAGCCCTCCCCTGTCCCCGGGGGGAAATGAACAATGGTGGAAAGCGCGGGGCTCGCATCGGAGAAGATAAAACGGTAGCTCCAAAGAGGAGAAAAGAGCCCACCCTTTTATTGCAGACAATAACCATAACCCTGGCGGGAGATACCATCGCAGTTCATTTCAGGCCTGAATGTATGCCCTTCCAGCCAGGATATGATCAGACCCTTCCCTTTGTCCCACCTCTTGCACTGCGATGGTATCGGGGGCGGCTGGCCAGGGCCGGCTGAATGGGAAATGCTTTAAGAAAAAAAAATCAGAAATAAATTAGAAAAATCCTTCCAAGGAAAGAAGAAAACTTTAAGGCTCCCAGAAGCTGCCGGCCTCCCCCAGAGCCCCTGCACAGCTGGCTGCATTGGAGGGATGGAACGGTGGGGGGAGCAGAAGATCTAGCCATGGGAAGGGGGCTCTCTCAGCCATTCTGGGGAGTGGGTGCGGGGAGGATGACCCCCCCACAGCCCCTTCCCAACTTCTACAAACAGGCTGACTGGAGCCAGCCCAACTCCATCAGAAGCCTTGAACGGCAGCGTGACAGCTCCCGTGCGCCCTGCTGAAGCACCTGCCCCCTCCTCCCTTCACGCCTCCATATTTGAGTTAAAGTAAAAAAACATTCGACTCACTCCGTTCTAGGCAGAGCTGGGGTGATGGGGGAGAAAGGGAAGCCCAATGCTGGAAAAGCCATTGAGGCTGGGGGTCAGGGCTGATGGGCACTGGTACAGCTGGAGGTTGGGGGAAGTCAGGGCAGGAATATGCAGCAAGGCTGATGGGCACTGGCAGAGCTGGGGGTGGGGGGCATCTCTTTGCCGCAGCCCTGCAGCCAGCGTTCCAGCCAACTGGGCCGGGGAGCCAGGGCCCATTCTCAGGAAGCGAGGACAGGAGGAGGAAGCAGAGTTGAGAGCCACGAGCTGCCACCGAGCACAAGAGAGATCCTGTCCCGGGAACCAGCCAGTGGGACATTCAGCCCTGGGCTGGTTGGGAACAGGAGGGCAGGCCCAAAGCCTGGGCTCTCCCGGCTGGAAATGGCCAAGGCGGAGAAGCCAGGCCCAGAAAAGCCTGCTGCTACCATTGAAGCCATGGGCCCCACTGGATATGGTGCTGGACCCACTAGACCCTAATGGCCAATGATGGGACATGAGCTGGGGAGGGCTCTGAGTTACCGCAGAGAATTCTTTCCCAGGTGTTTGGAATGTGGGTCTCGCCCACATGCTCAGGTCCAACTGATCACTAAATCCAGGGTCAGATTGCCCATGGGGTTTTCTCCTTCCTCTGCAGCATGGGGCACAGGTCACTTGCTGGTTTGAACTAGTGTCAATGGTGGATTCTCTGTCACTTGCAGTCTTGAAACCATGATTTGAGGCCTTCAGTGACTCAGCCAGATGTCAGGGGGCGATTACAGGAGCGGGCGGGGGAGGTTCTGTGGCCTGCGAGGTGCATGAGGTCAGAGTAGATCATCACAATGGTCCCTGCTGGCCTTAGAGTCTACGAGTGACTCCCTGGACAGCGGAGCCTGCTCAGCCCCTGGGGCCTGGGTCCAGCAGAGGACAGACGAGGGCACCTGGGGCATCAGGACAATCAGAAGGGACTGCGGCAGTGCATGCTGTGGAGGAGACAGGGGTCTCCAGCTCAGACCGGCCGGGGCGCCCCATAACCCTACCTCCCTGCAGCTTTACCTGCACCCACTGCACGGCCCCAGGCCTTCGCTGCAGTCCTCTTGCCCCTACCCCAGCTCCAGCGGCTCTGAGCAGGGCAGGGGCAGGTGCATGCAGCTCTCAGGGCTCAGGGCCAGACCATCCCCTTCCTCCCCACTGGCACTGGCTGCCCCCTCCTCCCTCGCCTTGTAGTCTCAGCAGCAGCCCCAGAAGCACGTGGGCCACCAGATCCTGACCGATCTCCCCCTTGGCCACCAAGGCAGCTCCTGCCGGGCAGGGGCAAGGGCTGGTGCAACCCTCTGGGGGCTCGATGGAGCCCTGCAGCCGACCTCTCACCTCCCCCCAGCACAACACTCCAGAGAGCTGCCGTGATGCACCGATTGCCCGCCCCTGCACATTGGCTCTGAATCCCCCCAGCCCTTCACACCCATGTGCAATAGTGTCTTGGCATCGCAAGGACTGCAGAACCGGGAGAGGGGGGAAGCAACCCAAAGAGGCCATGTTTGGGCCCAGTTGCTCCTCTGTCATGCCAGCTGGGAAGGGGGCTCTGCCGTTTCGTCATCCAGCTTCAGTTGGGGCCAAGGGTGGCTGCCCCCACCACCACTGCTGAGTTCAGATTTTCAAAAATGGGGGCACGGGGGGATGGCCTTCCTGTTTAAAAAGTGTGCGTGAGGGGGGAGGGCAACAGCCCTTTGGCCTTCCCTGGTCTCTGGCACCTGGGATCTTGGCAGCGGCTTGAACAACATCCCTGCTGGTACGTAGTGAAACCCTGGCCTGGGCACTCCCAGCTGGCCCCATAAGGGGCACCACAATGCCACTACATACTTTCATGGGGGCAGGGAAGGTCATTCCAGATGTGCTGGGTCCCCCCCCCCCAGACAGGCTTAGATGGGGCAATGACCCCATATGTGGGTAACAGGCCCCTCAATGACAGACGAGAGCTTCCCTGTTTGGTACAGACTGGCAGAGAATTGGCCAGTCAAGGTCCGCAGCTGCCCTCCCCATCCCATGCTACTCCAGGGGAAGGGCAGCAGAAAGATATCCAGCATCAAGCATTATCAAAGAGGCAGTGCAGTCCAGTAGGTGACACACCACAACTGGGAGCCAGGACAGCTGGGTTCTATTCCTGGCTGTGCTGCTGACCCGTTGGGTGACATTTAGCAAGACAAGTGATTGCTTTGTGCCTTAGTTTCCCCTCCGTCCATCTATCAGTCTTGTCTGTTTAAACTGGAAGCACTCTGGGGCTGGGACTCCCGCTCCCACTGTTTGTCTGTGCAGCGCCAGGCACCATGGGGCCTTGACTTCAGTCTGCCACCAGAACAAACACCAGACACACAAGCAGCCAGTGAAATCTAAGGAAGGGAAGGCCCTAGCGAGTCCTCTCAGCACCCTGCCCTTATCTCACGTATCTCCCCCTTTCCCCAGGATCTCCCTGTACTTTGCTACAGGAAGCGCTGTTCCTGGTTTTCACATGGGAATGCGAGGCGGAGGTCTACTGGTTCATCCCCCAGCTCCTGCATCATCTCTGTCATTCCCCCACAGCACCTCCAAAGTGGCCCACAAACATCTCACCCATCACTGCTTTGCAGCCACCTCTGGGTTGGAACGTGGCAGCTGCTTCACAGCTCACAGCCACGCTACACAACAGTTCAGGGCTGGACGCTGCCAAGGGGAAGTTGAGCAGCTTTGGCTCAGATCATAGAAGGTCAATGTAACGACCAGGGCTGGGACTGAGTCAGGTTAATGGGGCTAAACACCAATGTGCCTTGGAGATCTTTCATGATCCCGCAGGGGCTGGGAACTCAGGTGAAGGAGCACACCTCCAGCTGCACAGCGCCCCCTAGTGCTGGACTAGGATCAGACACACAAGTGCCCCCCCCTACTGTGTCACCAGCACAGAGCCAGAGCAGCAAGCAGAGTTATCAATGGTGCAGGGGACACACCAGGGTGCCAGAGGCCACGGGTGGAGGGCTGCACGGGCAGAGGGCTGCATGTGGCCCATGTGCGTGTGGGATCCTGGCGAGTTCCAGAGGATCAGGTGCTGCCTCCCCCCGCCCCCAAAGCCAGTTAATCTAAAACAAATAGAACGAGTTGGTGTTAAACTCAGCTCAAAGCGATAAAGGAAAATAACTGGAATAATTTTTCCCACCCACACATACCAAAGGGAAGGGAACACACACACACACACACACACACACACACACACACACACACACACACACTGCACTAATCGGGAGGATCTCTCCTGGCCCTGTCCATCAGCGCAGGCCGTCCCGCCTCCCTGGGCCCTGCTTGGCCCGATAATAAACCTTGAGGTTTGCACACAGACTCCAGGCTGAGAGAGATTATACAGACAGGAGTCACAGTGCAGATAAACACAACTGAACAAGAGAGTGGAGAAAAAAGGGTGGGGGGAAGAGTTTGCAGTTTTAATTAGTGACAGTGACCCCACCCTTCCCACACAGCGAGGGACGAGGGTGCTATAGGGAACTGGGAAGCTTCATTGGGGTGGGAGGGATCAGACCTTCCCACATGTAGGGGTTCTATAAATGGGAATGTGGCTATTCTCCTCCCCCAACACACATACTTGCACTGGTCTGTGCTGAAGGCAGTGGGGTTCAGGGGTTACAGCAGAGGGCTAGGAGCCAGGCAGGACTCCTGGGTTCCATTTCTAGCAACGGTTCCCACCTGCTCCCTGATGCATACCAAGTCACCACCTGTTGATTCATTTTCTTTCCCGGCCCTGCAATGGGAGGCTGTTATGCCCTGGTTGGTGGGGTGAGGCTCGGCCGCATCTGGAAAGGGCTTGGCGATCCTGTGATAAAGAGGTGACGCAGCAGGGCTGAGGGATTGGTATTGCATGGGCTGGGCATAGGGCAGCAGGAATTAATCCAGTGAGCGGGCGGACGAGAGCCACTGCTTTAGACACAGCCCGCAGCGAAAGGAAAGGGAAGGCAGCAGGAGAGGTCAGGACACTACAGGGGCAGGGGGCTTGACGGCTAAAGTGCTCCAGCAAGGCTGCTCAGGATCACTGGCTGTAGGCCGGTCACTGCCCACAGCAGCTACGCACCAGCCAAGGGCTGCCCTTTGCCGAGTGAGCTGGGTGACTCCCCTGCTTGTGCCCCTCCTTCAGCCCCATGGCGCTAGCCATGTGCCGGCCTCAGACGGGACATCGACACAGCACAAGCTGGGCCCAGGCTAGCCTCCCCAGGCTAGTAGCTGCCATTCAGACCTGTGCTTTGAGAGTCCCTGGGCTACACGGAGTCAAACCCCCTTCTGGGAGCAGCCGGCGTCCCCTGCCACTGGACCCCACCACTTTGGGGCTGCTCAGAGACGTCAGAACATCCCAGCCCAATGGGGATTTCTATACCCTCCCCGCCGGGGGTGGGCACCGCCATGCTCCGTGTCACCTGAGAGACACGGGCTTCCAGCAGGCACAGAAACGGGATGGCTCTCGGGGCTACCTCCCCACCCAGCCAAGAAGCTGGCACTGCGAAGGACAAACCCTCCTCAGCGTCCGGATGGGACTAGCCTAAGAACAGAAGCTAACCGGGGTTGGGCTGGTCACTGGGAGCCTTTCAAAGAGATGAAGGAAACTTCTGATTCAGTGGGGGTGAGGGGGCAGCCCGCTCTGGTCCATGCTGATCTAACGACCCGGTGTACCACAGCATGGCAGGGGCTTGCTTCCACGTGAGATGGAAAACTGAGCCACAAATACCTAGCTACCATTATGGCAGTTTTGACAGACAGTGCTTTTCTACACCAACCCCACTCTGTCTGCTTGCATGTTCAGTCTGATACAGTCTTCTCCTTCACTTCCTGCCCTGCGCCGTTCCACTGCCTCCCGTGCACTTTCAAATCGCTCCCGCATTCCACCCCAGAAGTGGCTGCATTTCCAACCTTCTGCCTGGAAGTTCTCACACAGACCTGCTAATTCCAGGTCAATCTTTGGGAGGCAGAAATAAATTCTGGCACCTGCAAACAAGCCACCCTGGCTGGCTCCCAGCTGAGGGACTCTTGAGGCAGCTGCACTGGGGAACATGCCACCCCAACTCTCTATAACTAACAGTGAATAATCTTTACTGCGCACCCAGGGACAGAGGCAAATAAAACCAAATAAACGAGGCAGTGTTAAAAGGCCCACAGGCTGCAGATATACTTAAATCTTTGATGGGGACCAAACGGAAAGACAAGAGCCCATAAAGGGCAGAGTTACAGCTCGGCGGCGGAGGAGGGGGTGGAGGTTTTCAATTTTCCGTTTTTACAGGGCTGATTGGTATTTGTGGGGGCCGAAAGGCTGCCATGATGAAGGCGCCAGAGGCTAGGCGCATGTGAACGGGCAGGTACCTTGATCTAGCTGCAGAGCGCACCCATTATTCAGCAGAAGGATGGCGCAGCGATCGGCCCTGCATGGGAGACGGTCCCGTAATAGCCTTGAATGAATCGCTCCTGTGCCGGGCTCAGAGCACTGCAGCTGCAGGGGGCCGCAAGGACACCCCAGGCAGTGCAGAGAAAGGGGTGTGCCACTGCTGTCAGGGGAGAGACCTCAGGCTTATGGCAACCAGCTCCCTCTCCCTCTTCTCCCGCCCCCCTGCCTGCTCCACTTGGGCCCCGACCAGATGCCTATCTCCACTCTCGTCCCACCCTCCAGCCACCTCTCAAGCCAGAAGATGCTCTGCTGGGGGCTGAACCAGGAAGATTCCCTCCTAGCTGCTGCCCGGCCCCTCTACAGCTGAGAGGGCAGGAGGAGCCTATCCCAGCCTCTCCTCCCAGCCACATCTGGGGAAAGGAGCAAAGGAGACAGGGAAGAGAGAGCACAAAACTCAGGAAGCCAGTGAAGATGGGAGAACATTAGTCAATATGGTTCCACTTCCCTCTGCTGTCCAGCTGTTGGAGAGACTTCGAGCTAGAGTCTGGGCTACGGGATGATTCCACCCAACACCTGAGAGACAGCGAGCTGGGACATTAGCACGCTTCAATCTTCCTCCCCTATTTCTCATCTGCACCGCTGGACACACTTCCCCAGTGCCCCCCACCCCCAAGAGGGACCAGCTTGCCTTTCGGATTACTCACGGCACAGCTGAGAGAGCTTGCCATGGGAGGGCTAAGGAGAAAACAGAGGCCTGTCTTGGGAAGAACTAAATTCCCCCTCCCTTAAAGAAACACTACAGAACTATTTAAGACTCAGATTTAGAACATTTAAAAAAAAGGGTGGGGGAGGGAAAAGGTTTGTAAACCCCGCCTCTAAATAAATAGTGCATTTGAGATTTTAAAAGTGGCACTGAAAATAATGTGGGCTACTGGAGGGGAGATGGTGTGGGGGGCAGGGAATGTCATCCCCATCACACCAGGGCACAAGCAGCAAGGAACTTAGTTTCACTGTCCAAGCCGAGCGCCCTGCAAATTTTTTTAAAAAGAAAACGTTTGCAAGCACAAGTTAACCGTGGAAGGATTTCGAGAGATTAAGGGGCGGGGTTTCAAAAGTGAACTCAGTTGCCTGCGCAAATAGCAGCTACCGGGACTGGGTAGACAGGGTGTGTACCCAAAGTGTGCAAAGAGCCAATTAGGTAGCGCCCTCGCCATTTGGACATGCAGCTACCCAGGCTGCATGTGCATCTCTGGTAACTCCACGTACACACTTCCATTGCACGGCTGCGTGCGACGGTTTGCCTGTGCAGTTTAATCAGTGTGGTCTAAAGCAATTTCAGTAACTCCAGTAGGAATTTGGGGTTTCCCAGTATGACTTACAGCAACAGCATCCGTTTAGCCAAGTGCCAGTGCAGCAAGGGATTGTACGCGGCCATCTCTCTGCTCTTCAGGCTAATTATAGAGCCCCTGCAGTCGCCGAGACACTCACCCTCCCTAAATCACTATTATGGCTTGGCAGCCTGTATTTCAGTCGATACAGACCAGACCTGAATAGGGCAGCAGAGCCATTGCTACAGTAAATCTACCATACTCCGACATTGAGCTAGCCTGGGTTGCAGAAGGTTGCCAATAAAGAGCTTAGCCCGGTGATGCATGAGGGGAAGAACTTATTACTCCTCCTCAACCTTGATGCCTGAACCAGATGCTCTGGTGGTTTTCCCCCAGATGCACCAGCAATTCCCAGACAAGTTACTTAGCTAAGAACTCTGACGCTGTGGCTGTGCAGAAGCACACCGGCTACAGAAAGAGGCTAGCGGAACGTTTCGGAGATACCAGAATCCCAGCCAAACCTTGGAGAACCAAACCGACAGCCAAATAAATTCATAGCTACTGTTCCATAAACAACCTTAACTCTCACCCACTTCCCCTGAGACAGATACCTGGAGGTTTGGTTCTAGAAGCAATCTCACAGTGGAGTTTCTGAATCCTTGCAGGAAGGGAATTGGGTAATTAGTCTCTTGTGGTACCCAGTATACATCAAAAGGGGAAGGGGAAGGTCATCTGGGGCTATTACAACTGCTATACGCAGGGTGGAGGAGGCAGAGGACATTACAGAGTCAGAGTAAGGCTGTTGGTGGCAATTTAAAAACCACGAATTTGCCAGTGAGGCTTTTCGCTGCAATCAAGGATGTGAATTTACACCTTTCTTGAAGGGTTTGGTCTAGGAATTGCATTTGTTTTTTAGACTAAAGTAACAGATATCATTGGTTACAATGAGGCGCAGCGACCCGCGCTCTGTGGCAGAACAATGCCATTTCTGACGAAAGTCTCATTCAGATTAGATTACAACCCAGATTAACCAGATGTTAGGAGGAAGGGACGAGACTCAGTGAAAAAACTCTCCCCCCCCCCCCAGTAAGTGGCAGAGAGATGCGATTGGAAGACAAAGGACGACAGGTGGAGATGAAAAGACCAGAAGCCGGCAGACGACTGGGTGTGTTAGTGATGAGTACCTGTGTGCACTATTCTTAGCCAATCACAAACAGTAAAGATTTAAGGAAGCTGGGTGCAGTGAGAATGGAGATCTAAAGCTAGCTACACCGCTGATATGGAGTCACCAATGGTGCTCCATAATATTATAGTACATGCTCACGGACCAAGGAAAGGGACAAGACGCTCACAGGCTGGCCTACTCTGGGGGTTTGATCACTAGTGCACCGGATCTCCCAGAACCAGAAGGGTTTCACCTTCCAGCCAACTGGATGCAGGGCCTGGATTAGCATCTAGCTACAGCTATGGATGCATGAGGACTGCATCTCTATCCCTGAACCACTGGCCGAGCCCCAGTGGAACCCCAATCTGCTGCGTTCATGCTGAAACATACACGCACAACTCAGATAAAGCCAAAGAAATGGAGGTTGTCTCTCCAGCACCTCAAATCTCTGAATGGTGCCTCCTTCTGGGGTATCAAGGAATTTAAAAAAGTAGCTTCTGCAAGGGGGCAGTCCTGGGCATGGTGCCTCAGAGGACCAGGGTAGGAAGGAAGGGAAGGGAAGGGTGAGAGCATCTGATCCTTTGGAAGGGGGCTACTGAATCTGAAATCAGCATAAAACAGACTCATGCACCTTATTCTCTCCTGGGATTGGCTAGAAGCTAAGCCTTACTGATCAAAGGCAGCAATTTGTGAAGGCACTTGCCCATCTCAGGTAGAAGCCACTTTCATGGTGGGAGGATTCTGCTAAGAGGAGGGGGGCAGGAAAGTGAGGGTCTCTTTTTGAAACAGGCAACAAACTGGCTGGCCAGTCAGGACTTGAGTAGGTAGCACTGGGGTCAGCGCAAGAGCCAGCCTACAAAACAGGAGGAAAATTAAACGGCACAGTACCTCTGTAAACGCTCCCAAGTTGAGGATTATAGATTATAGCTATCAGCTATTTGCATATCAGAATTTTAAGCAGCCAGCCACCTCCAGCGAACAAGGTCATTTCAAAGATAAAAATATTCCTTCTCCCCTGCCTTTCACGCTCAGTCGGCACGCCACACAACCCATGCGAGAGATTACCACGGAGACATGTGCAGGGGTCCCTCCAACGAACAGAGAACTCTACAGCCCAGTGCTGGGCGCTCCATCAGCCCCGGGGGAGTGGATGGGAGAGGGTGCTACCGGGTTAGAGAAATGAAACAGTGCGGGGCACACCAGAAAGGAGACTGGCGGTGCAGAGTGGGAGAAATCCAAATGGGGGCATGGGAGAGGGGCAGTGCCTAGACACAGAGGAATGAAGAACAGGGAAGATCTAGTCTCACGGAAGAGCCCCAGGTCCCTAGAGCCATAAGAAACTGACCATACGAAGCACGACCACCCAAGTCCAAGGAATGGGCCCTGGATCAGTCTTCCAGCAAGAAGGAAAAATCTACACCCCTGCCAGCCACCACTGAGAGTGTGTGTGTTGTGGGAGGGAAGGGGGGGGTCTTTCCTCCCCAGCAGAAGGGAGGCCAGCAAGAAATGAACCTGTCGGGTCATGTGCAGAAGGGGAGAGATGGGCCTGATCCTGTGCGGTCTCAATGGGGAACTTCTACAGACTTCAGAGGCAGCTGCACCAGGTCAGGTCCCAGGCTTCCCCTCTGCTGGCAGCTGCTCTGCTTCATAGACAAACAAAAATGGAGCCAGATGAGCAGGTGGCAGAGGGGGAAGGGGAGAAGCTAAAGGGACACTAGCAAGTTTAACCCCTGCAGGGCTGGAAACAGTTGTGCTAGTGCACCAGAACCAGGAAGTGAAACGGACCAGTCTGGCTTCAGGTGTGGAGCAAAGAGATAAACACCAGCAGGGGGAAGCACGCTGGGTGTTTCAATCGCTTTCACACTAAGTGATCCAATGCATTGACACGGCCCCTTCAAATGGAATCTCTGGGACCCCTGAATGGCTGTGGGGGAAAATCCACCCTGAGGAGGCTGGGGGCACAGAGTTGCCCACTCGTGTGATTCTATCACTAAGTCTGGTGATATTTAGGTTTTACTTCTCTCCGGGAGCCAGAGCTTTAAATCCATCCCTCACGTGGAAAACGTGTACGAATCCGGCCAGCCACGTTCAGGAAAGGGGAACACATACTGGAGCAGGTGCAGAGAAGGGCTGCTAGGATGACCAGGGGTACGGAGAGCCGATCTTAGGGGAGGAGACTTTGGGTACGTCTACACTGCAAAACCACCCCGCAGTAGCAAGTCTCAGAGCCCAGGTCTACAGACTTGGGCTTGTGCAATGGCGCTTAAAAATAGCCGGATAGATGTTCCCACTCTGAGATCCACCCCCTCGTCGGGCTTCAGAGCCGAAGAAGCAGGAACACTGACCCAGCTATTTTTCAGGCTCTAGCGCAGTGGTTCTCAAACTAGGGCCACCGCTCGTTCAGGGAAAGCCCCTGGCGGGCCAGGCTGGTTTGTTTACCTGCCATGTTGGCAGGTTCGGCCGATTGCGGCTCCTACTGGCCGCGTTCACCGCTCCAGGCCAATGGGGACTGCAGGAAGGGCGGCCAGAACGTCCCTTGGCTTGCGCCGCTTCCTGCAGCCCCCATTGGCGTGAAGCGATGAACCGCAGCTACTGGGAGCCGCGATCAGCCCAACCTGCGGACATGGCAGGTAAACAAACTGGCTCAGCCCGCCAGGGGCTTTCCCTGAAAAAGCAGCGGCCCTAGTTTGAGAACCACTGCGCTAGTGCAAGCCTGAGTCTGCAGACTTGGGCTCGGAGACTCAGTCTGCTGCAGGTGTTTTTTTGTGGCCTCGACCTACGCTAAGAGAGCTTAGCTTATTTAGCCCAGCCAGACACAAAGAGGACCAGATTGCGCTCTGTAAACACAGCAGGGGTAACACTAGGGAGGGGAACAACCCCGCAAGCTAAAGGACAATGGTGGCACAAGAACAAATGGGGATAAACTGGCCATGAATAAATTTAGGCAGGAAATTAGAAGGCTTCTAACCATCAGAGGAGTGAGGTTCTGGAACAGCTTCCCAAACAACCCCCCGGCTTGATGGTGGAGTTGGATACATTTATGAACGGGATCATCTGAGATAGCAGGGACTGGACTTCATGCCCAGGAGGTCCCTTCCACTCCTATGTCTCTGGCAAGCCCAGCTTTCATTCAAAAGACAGGGCAAGTTTCCAGGTCTCATGGTTTCATAGAGAAGCTTGAAAATGTCCCTCAAGAGCACCCCAAAGAACCAAAACTCAGAAGGGAGATCAAAGGAATCCCCCTTCAAAAACTAACCTTGATTTTAAAGCCCATCACATGATTTTATGGGATCTCTTAAATTCTAGGGGATGGTGATACTGATTATGTCTTCATGAGTCTATGTACCACTTCGGGTGCTACTGCAGTGGCAATTGTGAATTCCTAACGAGGAGCAAACTTTACACAGAAATGGGAGGAGGGGGAGAGAGAGAGGGAGGGAAAGGGCATGCAGGGAAGTGTTCATGCTTGCTCTCTTTAACCTAAAGATCTGATCTGATCTGCCCTGCATGCTGGGAGTTCGGATCTCAACTCTGCAGACAAAATTTCTCTCTCTCTCTCTCTCTCTCTCTCTCTCTCTCTCAGACACACACACATACACACGAATTTGAGTTGAGCTGGACCATGCCCCTCTTTGGCATGTGCCAGTCAAGGAAGTGGGGGTTGAAACCTTTGCATCTCTAGCAAGACTGGCCCCCGCAGAATGGGGGTGTGGCCAGTCTGACAGGTGTCATTAGCTGCCCATGCAGATGGTGGGGCCAGCTACACATATGGCCCTCAACATGTAGGCTTGCAGCCCGCCTTTGCTCAAGACGCCCTTGTTGCATGTTAGAGGAGAGAGGATGGGGTTGTCACCCGGTGGCCATGTGTGCAGGAGGCCCAGGTCTGTTAAGCCAACAGGGGTGGGAGGAGAAACACTCTTAGGCAGATGGAGCTCAGGCAGCAAGGTCCAGCCAGCCCAAGGGGTGGAGTTGAGACACTCCCAACATGGACGCAGCAGGGCCAAGCCATCTCTTCTCCACATCAGTGGCCAATCACCAGGCAGTCTGCGGCACAGAACGAGCCCTTTTCCTCACTCAGGGGTCCATCTCAGCAGGATTCCATGATCCTACACAAGGGGGCCACTGCTTAAAACGTGGACGCCTCGTTAGCCAGCTGCTTGTGCCCAGAGCAAAGTGGAAGCCACTTCTGTAGGCCCTACAAAAACGTGTTGCTTCCCCCCACCCCCCAAGTTACACAAGCCATGAACTGATACGTTTAAAACAATCCTGGAAATAGATCGGTTCTTCGGGGGCTTCCCAAGCGAAGCTCGGTCACAGTCAGCAATGTGGAGTCACCCGACAACATCTCTTTTAAAGGGAGTCATTCCGTTACACGGCCTCCCTCAAAATAAATTCATACACCGGTCGTCCCCCAGGACTTAGCATCGCAGGCAGAGCCTCCTCTGTCACTGAGAGGCGACTGAGAGATCAGCAAGTGAGGCATGACGGTGAGCTACCTAGCCTCTTTGCCTCCCTCCTTCGAGACGATCCCAGAGGGGAAGTGATGCTGCCACCCCAAGTGCCCCGTGCAGCTCCAGGCAATACAGAGATACACCTATCCCCTCCCCCGCCAAGCCCCACAATCCCCAAAGGAAGTTCACCAGAGCAGATTAGAAGCGAGATCCAGAGAGGCACAAAGAAAAGCGTCTGGGAGCAGAGCCGCTCCCTCCCCCCCCCCCAACCTGCATCTTCACAGCTGCCATTGCTGACATATGGCGGATCCTGCCAGATAAAAAGAAAATTCAGGCTGCTCAAAGTTTCCCTTTTTGCCAGTTCTATTCCTGATAAGTGCAGTGCCTGCACGGAGGCTGATAGACGGCCTATCGTGGCGGTTAGCACGAAAGGAACTCCCTATCGCTCCAGCATCGCCGGACTGCCATCAACTCCCAGCCACACAGAAATTAATATCACTCCAATTACCAGAATAGAGATGGGCTGGGAGAAGGCGATAATAAAATCTCTTTTACATATAGAATGCAAATAACTCACTCTGGCGCGGGCAGGGGAGGGAGAGGAAAAAGCGGCGCAACTTTCCCCGCACACCTTCAGCCGATTGAAAGACAACACACAGGGACAGCTGGGGCGGCGCAGAATCTGTTCTATTTCACTGCTGCTTCAGCCTCTCAGGCAGCTGGAGAGTGACAGAGGCAGGGATGCTGGATCGATCAGTTTGCACGCAGCGTAATTAGGGACACAGAACTAGACGGGAATTCCTGGCTCATTCGGTCCGTCCCGTGCCAGTACAGGCAGCCCCATCATACTGTGGATCGTTCTCCTCCCAGCATAAAAGTAACACGTGCTCTAGCCGCTAACCCCAAGTATGCGCGTGCACACACTGCTCTGAGCCCCCAATTCTGCCAACAAGCCAGGGCACTCTGCTCAGGACTCATATGCAACCCTACAAAAACAAACCCAAGGTGAGTGGCTCAGCACCAGCCAGCAACCTCGTCGCAAAACAGCATTCCCAGGATGGCACTCGCAGGTAACTCTACCAGGTTGCCCATGGCATGTTGTGGAAGAAAATTATCTGGGAGATTTGACCTCCCAGCTTCCTAAGGGATGCTGAGCAGTGAGATGAAGTTACTTAAGGTATTATGAAAAATACTATCACAATAACCCAATTAAATTAAGTATCCAACCCCATAATTATCTCCCTGGCACTGCCGACCGCTGGGATGGGGAGGGAATAGGAATACTTTGCTTTTTATTCCCTGGCTTGGAGGGGTCCTGATCAGGCTGCTTCACCCCGCAACCTCTTGACCTGCCTCCCAATTCATTCCACCAGGCGACCAGTGAACCAGAGGAGAGCTCTGAATATGGGGGCTAGGAACTGGGGAAGCTGCTTGGCTGGAAGCAGTGCTGCAAAAGGAAGAGGCAGAGCTGCCAGGGCTGAGGCTGCTTATTAGCAATTAGGCTAATGAGGATGAGAGGTCAGAGAGAAAGAACACATCACGTCACCTCTCCTCCGCCTCCCTCCATGGTCACTAGGGCAAAGGGCCAGGGTGGGAGGGAGCAGATAAAGAGGAGATTGGTGAAGTGGAAGCCGCACAGATACTTCCTGCCAACGCATCCAGGAAGGGCCAGGGATATCAACTGGAGCACATTTCCCTTCCTTGATGAGTTTAAATGGGGGAAGGAGGGGAGGAAGGGGACCACTGACAGTATCAGCAGCAAACAGCAGAGAGATTCATGCTGGGGAGGAGGCTGGTTAACTCTCCTGCCCCAGTCAAGAGACGGGGCCAGCGCTCTGCCAGGCCCTTCTCATCCCCAATGGGCATGGCCCCAGAGGGAAGGTGACAGAACTGATCCCCACTCTTGGCACAGCCCCTCCACACCCCACTCACACTCCTGGTTGCTTTGCACCAAGGGGAGCGTCTGCGCCCTGGGAGGGGATGGGCAGGGCTAGCCCTGGCATGGGGCCTGCTCAGTGCCACGGGGCCTGTTGCCAATGGGTATTTCACCAGATGAGGCAAAGGCACTGGCGACGGGGTCATGGGAGCTGCACATGTGCCTTGGCACTCGGTGTTTCCCATGCTGCTTCGATAGCAGAGCCGGGACAATCTCCAATCTGGCCCTTAGCTAGGCAGCCCTAAGGCAGGGCTAGAGGCCATTCCTTCAGCAGCTGGTCTTTGCCATGGGTGGCACTTAGGGAAGGGAGGAAGGCCCCCATTAAATAAGGCACACGCAGGCAGAGCCACAGAGCCAAGGGATTCACAGGCCCTTCTCCCCAGAGGGTATGGGATTCAAAGTCAAACCGACAGCAATCGAGCCTCAAGGTCACACCTTCCCAGCATGCAACGAGGGCTCAAGCCGAGTGGGGAGGGAAACCCAGTTCTCCTTGTTTAAAAACCCAACCCCAACGTCTCTCTTTCTGCAGCGGTTCTCCCCCGCCCCGCCATCCCACCCAGCTCCGCTAGATAGGAGTGTGACACCACTGCCAGCGGTGCCCAGACGCACGGGGGAGTATAAGGGAGACCTAAACTGACCTACAAAGAGGACAGCTGAATGGTAGGATAGGAAACACAGGGATCATCTCCTTCAATGGATGAACTACAGCCACACCCCCACCAACTTTCACCTAGGTCTTTCTAAGCTAGGTCTTTCCCCCTGCCTCAGTCCATGCAGGGAGCAAAGACACACCTCTCGGTCGCAAGGAGGATATCCACACATACTGCACATCTGTTAACGTTTCAGGTCTACAGCGATCCTCGCCCAGATTTGGGGGGTTAGGGGGAGGAACCTTCCACCTGGGCACCATGGCCAAACGTTACCAAGACAAGCCTGTAAGCTCCTTGGGAAAAGACCGTGTCTTCCTTTTGGTTTCTAGATACCACAGCGATAGGTCCACCAAGGGCCCAGATAGCATGCACAGTACTGTATTGTCTGGCAGCCGTCACGCAAAGACACTCAGACTCAAAACACAGAGATGACAAGACAGGAAGACGGCGATATACGGCTATACACACTTCTTGGGGTTTTGATAACATCACTAACCACTCTAGCTCTCTTCTTGTGGTTGCCATGATGCTATCAAAGCTCCACCGTGACTGCGTAGGAACGTAGACCAATGACCAGAGCTGGTATTGCAAATGCAATCACATAGCGGTCAGCGCCGGATAGTTTTTTCCAGAAGAAAGGAAAAACGTTATCCCTGGATCACCTTACACACTGTATATCAATAACTCCTCCTTCCTGACACCACATGCTCCTGAAGAATGGAGATCCAAGCATCTTCAGCATGATATTAGCATGCAGTTATATTAGCATGCACTTATAACCCAGGCACTACGTTAATACAAATAATAAACAATTAAAAGCTATTCAAGCCCTTTTGAAAGAAAAGCAACTGCAGTACAGGTCCCTGCTCTCCTGCAACAATGAGTTCCACAGGTTGGCTGAGTTTACATCTAGTCCTATTAGTGGTAAATATACTGTCCTTCACCATGTCATCAAACGACCTCATACTCTTCTGTTAAGGGCCAGGACCCGGGTCCCCTCCAGCTCTTTCCTTTCTCCTGGCTAAATCCTGAGGTTTGTAATATTCTATCACACACAGGTCCCACTAGACCCCAATCTCCGTTGTTACCCTGTTCTGGGCCTCTTTTAGGATCAATGGCACCTGTTTTGAGGCTGGAGGCAACAAAGCCTGAAAGCCACACCACAGATGAGCTGAAGGTACAGAATAGGGGAGTGAATGCAGCTCCTGTTTCAATCCCAGGCTTCAGCCACCGCCTGCGCTTCCTTTGTTCTCTGGCCTGCGTTCTGCAGGAGATGGGACACATCATCACAGTGGTCCCTTCTGGCCTTGGAATTTAGGAATATCGAGGGGACAAACGTGGCATTCGGATCTGGGATTCAGAGTCCAACCCTCTCCCCTCCTTCAGATGCAGGAAGTTTGGTGGTGCTCGGATCCCGAGTCTCTGCTGCCTACAACGGCTAAATACACCATCGATGCTGTATTTCTCTCAATGCCCACATTTCTTGGGCCACACATTCAAGTAGTTTGTAACTTGCCCCACTCACTACTAAATCTGCTTGTGTTGCGGGGGTGGGGCTTCCTCCTCGTGTGACATTATTCAGGTCTCCTTGTTGACTTCAGGAGACTGCACACCTGCTTCCCCACCCCCTCCAGCTATCACCCCAGTGTCACTGTGTAAACAGACCTCCTGAGACATTGGTGCCCATTCTTCTCAAAAGGTCACTGGCTGGCCAAGCTGCTCCCAGCCGCCTCCATGGAGCCCTTTGAAAGGCAAATGGCCTGGGAAGACACTGACATTCAAGACATTCATATATCTGCCTGGTCATACATGACCGGCCAACAACAGAAGAGCCCAGAGACAATGAGCAGCAAGAGAGAAAGGTCAAAGCCATCAAACCCGGAAGCCAGGATGGCTGCTGCCTCCATCCCAGGTCCAGCCATGGCATTTTTCAGCTGGAAGACAGTGTAAGCCATGCTTCTTAGCGGGGACAGCACGGAAACGAAACCGTGGAGATACACGCTGCTGAGCCCTCCCTCCTTTAAGATGCAGGGTGTCCCCGCAGGGTTCAGGATGGGGCAGAGGACACGTTTTGGGGACAGGGGGGATTTACCTGGCCCAGTCCATGGGTTTGGCTCCTGCGGATTTTCTCCAGGCTCTTCCTTTTTTGACTCCTTCGGACTTTCCGAGGCTTCTTTGGACTCTGCTTCTGGAATGGAAGAAACGGCCTGTTACCATGTCGTACAAGCTTAAAAGGAACGTCAGATACAACTTCCCACCGTGCTGGGGACTCCTCTGACAGCCCAAAAACCCACCAGAAAAGGGCCACCACAAACGGGAGACAATAGCAAGCAACGTCCTAGGACGTTCTTCACGGAGTAGAGTTCCACGGCCCGTTTGCAGGCCTTTCCCCACCCTACTCATCTCGCATTCACTTCCAAAACCTCGAAGCTCAAGCCCCACCATCCCACAACGCCAGCCTCCATTGTCCAGTTCCTACCTTCTCAAACGAGCCCTTCTGTTCTTTCTCCCAGGCTGCTCTCCGCGCTTGGGGAGAACTTCCTGTAAACACTTGCAAAGCCACCTTATCCTCGCCCTTCAAATCCCTCCTCCAGCCTCGGCTCTCTGCAGCAAAGCCTACGACTAACCAAGCTTGACAACTAGCCAAGGTGCGCTGAGACCACAGCCTGTCATTCTGGCCTTCTTATGCTCCCCCATTGGCCCATCTCCATCAGTCGCCTCTTGCCTTGTATTTGGATTGGAAGCTGCTTGGGCAGGCACTGTGGTTTTCTTCTGGGTTTGTAAAGCACCTAGCGCCTGATCCATGGGGATCTCCTCGGCATTACGATACCGCCAAGCCAGGAACCCCAATTCTTCCTGTCTACTTTGCAGGCATCCCCAGTGCACGCGAGCAGGAGGAAGCCTTTCCATCCAGGACTCCTGGGTTCCTAGCTGTGAACAAGTGAACAGCAGCCTTTTTGACACCCTTCTCAAGGGGGCATTAGTCCATACACAACCCGCTGCTGTGCAAATTGATGGGGCTGGTAGTTGAACAGCGGATGTGCCCCAGGTAAAGACTCCAGTGTACCGGGAGAGTCCTGCAGGGGCAGCAGCCACTGACATAGCAGCATGGTTGCGTATGGGGCAAGTGAAATGGGGTCTTACGGCTAGAACACAATGGAGAGCTGGACCCAGGTCAGAGGAGTACTGGCAAAGCGGTGTGGTGAGCAGCGGCCTGGGAGATAGGATTAGAGTAACAAGGGGGGGTTGGGCAACTGAGGTGCACTGGCAGATTGACTGGGAAATGACCTGGATTGGACTCGTATTATCCACGCATACAAGGGAACTTCATCGTAGATCCAGAGCAGAGCATTGCCAACATGGGAGAAAGCGAGAAGGGATGCGCGTGGGGGTGGAGGTGGGAGCAGCAGGGCGGGAAGAGTTGGCATTTGTAGATTTAAGAGCAACTCAGAGCAGATTTTTAGATTTGTATCAGCAAAACATGCTCTGGGAATGGTGATCAGTTGCACATGTGCAACCAGCGAGATACTGCCCACTAACGCAACTGTGCAATGGCACGTAGCCAACACCTGACCCTCGGTCTCCAGCCATCTGCCCTAAGCAGAAGGATATCGCACAACACTAACCGAGTGGGAGCAAGGCCTTCAGCGAACGGAGAGTGTAGCGGGGTGGTTACCCCGCTCTTGAGAGTAAAGGGAAGCAGCCACAGCTGGGGCAATGCCCCGACCAGGTGCCCCTGGCCCTGGTATAAGGGCTCAGGGAGGACCTGGGTCAGATTCTCTCTCTAGCTGTGGAGAGAGAAGGACCTGGCTGCCTGGGAGCAGGGTACCGGAAACAGGGCAGTGCTGGGGAAAGGCAGGAGGAGATGGGGAGCCTTGGATAAGGCCCAAAGTGGGTACTAGGGCTACAGAGGTGTAGCCTGGGGATAAGCAGAGGCACCTGGTCCGGTGATGAGTGACCATTACAGATTGCAGTCTGCCCCAGAGAATGAGGGCTAGATGATGATTGGCAGTAGCCACTGAGGCAAGGTGGGGATAGAGGGTTGGGGGTTTCCTGGGGAGGGGAGACTCAGAGTGGGGGTACTGCAGAGGGCAGAACCCTGAGGTGAAGGGGGACCAGGGTCTGGGAGGGACACGGGGCCATAAGGCAGGCGAGACACTGGTCTGCAGAGGACGCTCTGGGCTGGACAAAAGTTAATTCCCAAGATGACTAGCAGGAGGCGCTGTGCCGGCGAGTCTTCACTCTGCTACAGAGGGGATTGGCTGAGTGCTGGTTTTTGCAAATTTCAAGTCACGCCAGAGGAGTATTCAAGCATGCGACACATGCAAAGAGACATACCAAGAGCGGGTGAGCATCTGGAGACATAAACCCCTTTCTCCTTCGCTGTGGACTTGGAAGTTCTCATTAACATTCAGAAGCCTGAGGGAACCTGTGGGAAGGCACCTCCTTACCTTTCCATCCCACCAAGGGCCCCATGTCAGGGAGCCTGCTGAAATACAGCTCCCAGCATGGATCTATTTGTGGCGTCTACATAGCAACTTGATAACAATTATTTTCTCCATTAACTGCTGTTAAAGATGGTGCCGATAAGCCTATCTGCATATGACAGTGCGACAGATTAGCGCCCAAAGTGCATGTTTGTCTTCACATCCAGGGCGGATAACCATTGCAAAGCCCAAATCGATAGGCGCCATAAAGAACGCCCCTGGGTGACGTCACCGGCATTGGCGATATTAATACAGGTGATAAGCAGGATGATTAACATCAAATAAATCAATCACCGGGTATAAAAGTCCTATTATTTTTGGCTATAAATCAAAGTGCCTGGCATATTGATTTTTATCCATCTCGCTGAAAGCTTTCGCGGCTGTTATTGCTGCTCGGCATTATCTGCACTATCACCTTTTTATCAAAGCAGCCTAGTGCCAGGTGCAGCTCTCCAGCTGAGTTTCCAGCTCCCTAACCCCCCAACCTCGGGACTGCATTGAGCTCCCCAATCAGATAAAGAGCCACTCGCTTCCTCTGTCAGCCCAGCCCAGCGGGGAGCAAAGTCTGCCAGCAACAAACCACTTCTCAAAAGGAGCCTCCTTAAACGCCCCTCGCACTCCCGCCCCTGACCACCTCAACAACCATCGCGCTTGGCGGATGACCCAAGGCCCCATTCAGTGAGAACAGGGCAGGGGGTGGTGTGGGAGATACAGAGGCTCACGGACAAGACTCTGGCTTGGAGGAGCTCATGCGCTCCCACCACGCTAGCTGCCCCTTATCGGGAGATTAACATTCTGCTCCATTTGCTCAAGGCCTCCTCCCCCTGGGAGTTTTCCTTCCCTCTATCTAGGGGGCAAGTGCTCCAGTTTATTGACTGCCAAGTCAGAGGCCAGAATCTTCCAGTGGCATCGATCTCCAGAAACCTTCGCTATCATGGCAGGTCTCGGACTTTGACGGAGGGTGGATTCCTGCTAGGAAATAGATTCCGCAATCTCCCTGTGGTGGCGCTGACTGCCAGAGCCACCTGGTGGGGTCCAGCACAGGAAGGGATGTGTCTACGATCCGCACCACGCACGGGATAGGAGAGTGTTTCAGCTCCAGTACGGGAAAGAAACTAACCCTCTCCAAAATGTGTATCAGAGCTAAGACTCCGGTACCTCTCACCCCGGGGCATGATCGTATTGATTATCACCATCTGGCACCACTGATCTCAAAGGGCACTGCAAACATTCACTGAGCATCCGGAGCTAGGATCGCTTCGCGTGGCACTGAAATGCAGTCACCTGCCAGGCTGGGGTGCAGTGCAGCTGCCGATTATTGCTGTGTGCCAGCCAGGGATGCTGCATGATTGTTTGGACAGGAAGCAAAAGACAAGGTAGCAAGCATCATGCCACTCGATCCATGCCTACCTGGGGCAACTTCCTCCAGTGACATCACCATGACAGCTGTGCAACATCATGTGCACATTTCCACTGGGGAGAGAGCCAGCTATCCACGACCGTGTCCCACGATCCTCAGTGGTTGCAGGCTGGCTCCACTTTATGGGTCACTTTGCACCTGGTAGCCAATGTCACCAGATTGCACTGGCGCATTTAATGCAGTGCAGCCCTGCACCTACTAGCCAGATCTCCCACTCCTGCACCCCCCTACCCCCTTGCAGACGTACCCCTACGCTGGGCTCGTGCACTCTAGGGGAGGCTGTCCTCAGATCACCGCACAGGGATGGTTAGAAGAGCTGAAACGGACATGCAGCCAGGAGGCCAATTAATTAGCAGTCAGCCCCATGTCAGTATCACACCTCAAGTTTCCACATGCCTGCTTCTGGCTCCCCATACAAGCTCAGTTTGCCTCCACCAGATTGCCAAGCAAAGGGGCCGCTCAGAGCGAGACAGGTAAAGAAACGGCCCTACAGTGACCAGAGGAAGAGCCCATCTCCTCCTTCCACTGGCTGCACTGGTGGAAGATGGGGCAAAGGGGCACCGGCTGAACCAAAGTCAGAATTACTGTGCCAGGACACTTTCTGATGGGAGGGTCAGGTTAGGAAGCATTTCAAGGTGGAGGCCTGGGTGCCTTTTGCCAGATCTCAGGCCTCACGGAAGTTGCTCCTCCCAGGCTGATTGCCAATCAGGGAGCCGAACACACCCCATGGCTGTGTGGAGTTGTGAACCCTGCAGGGGCAGAGGTCCGGAGGGAGATGGTGGTCACGGAGCCACAGACCCAGCCAGCAGCTCCCCCGACACCAGGGAGGAGTCTCCTTACGCGGAGCCAGATGGGAGCAGGTCAGGGATGGGTCGAGCATGGCGCCTGCAGGGATTCGGATTTGCAGGTGACAGTTGTGATGGCATCATTCTGCCAGTCTTGTAACAACAGAGTGGGTTGTGCTACCCATGCCCGACTGCTGCTCCCCACCTGGGGCAAGAGGCCCTGGGGAGGACCTAGCATGAAAAAGCCCCCACGAGCAACTAAGCCAAACATCAACCTTCTCCTTGAAGCACCACAACCTCTCGCACTCCCCGGAGCAGAGCCCACCCCAGACACCTGATGGACAGAGGAAAGCGGATCTCAGATACAGCCCCAGCGAGGGGCCAGGCTGGCTGCTCTTCAGCCACAGCGGGTCCAGAAGCAGCCACGCTCAGACCACAATGCTTCTCTTTCTCCCATCATTTCTGTGGCACGTCAAAGGCTGGAGGAGCCAATCCTGCAACAAAGGCAGTGATCCAACCACTGGAGAGCCAAGAGGAACCCCAGCTCCTCAAATACAGAGCTGCCAGGACCCCTGTGACTCCACCTGGTTCGCCTAACACCCTGCCCTGGAAAGCCCCCGCACCGGGGCGCATAGGGTAATCACAATCAACACTCACTAGCGTTCTCGAAGGGGCCTTAGAGGCCAAGCCATGGACAGGCCTTGGAGAAGAAGCAATCCTGGCATTGTCTTCGGAGCAGAGTTGAGGCACGCTGGCCAGGGGGTGACCTGGTGGGCTTGCACTCCTGCTGCTTTCCTTACCGCCCCCTGCTTCCCCACTAAGTAGAAGGCTACTGACGCCCTTGGGCAGGGATCTTCTCTCACCATATGCGGCTTTACACGAGAGCCCAAGCAAGCAGAGCAGTAACTCCACGGCCACAAGCCACCAGAGCAGGACTCACCTTCACCGCCAGGAGGGCATGAGACATCACACTCTGCAGATCCATTTTGGGTTGATGCTGCACCCTCTCTCTCAGCTTGGCTATTCTCCTCTGCCGGGGCGTCGTCACCTTCCTCCATCTCCCCAAAGGAACCTTCAAAACACAAGAGGAGTCGGACAGGTAAGTGACGAGAAGGCAGAGCCCTCGGGCCATACATCCAGGCAGGTGCCTGGCACAAAGGCCTGGCTAGCAGTTTCCATCAGGCAGATTCTCACCCTTCCTTCGCTGGGGAGGGAAGATGGGAAGCCACCTATTGCAAACTCTGAAGCATCCATAGTCAAGGAGCCCTCTTCACAGGGGGTCATTTCACAGCACAAGACTGATAAAGTGCCTTGTTCTTGTCAGGGCTTGGAGAGCCACCCACTCCCCCTCCAAGAAGTGTTTCCTCCCCAAGGTTTCCCACCTCTTCCACTTCCAGGGAGAGAAGCAGACAAACAGACACATGCTAATTTCTAAGAGATATGTTCCTTTGTCCTCTCCTTCCTGCTAGGAGCATAAGAAAGATGCTCCAGTGACACACAGTGACTCCAAATGTTAGATACTCTTCCTCCCACCCCCTACACTCTCCTGGGCAGATGGAATGGGTCCTTCCAAAAACCCTACCTGCAAGAACACAGATTTCAAAGTCACACACTCCAGTCACAGAGAACATTGAGGGCGTCCTGATAGACTAGCAACAGTTCCTCCCCATGAACTAGTCCATTTCTGTGACGGGGCGAGAGACACTAAGTGCCAGGATGGATTTTTTCTGGGGGAGCACGAGCAGGGTTTATACCAGCTCTGATTCACTCAGCTCTATGTGCAAGAAGAATTCAACAGCTGAGAAGTGCCTCCCAGGGCGGACTCCAGCGTTTTCCACGCTCAGCACTGATCAGAGCACTGGCAGCCCTGACTCGTAGGCAGGGTCTGCAAGCAGCACCCCCAGAAAGGGATCAATATGCAAAGAACAATGCCCAGGGGAGGGTCTCCAGGGCACTCGCATCACAGCACCCAGGGTGAAGGCCATTTCCTTCACTGACCTTACCAAAGGACCCGGATACGGCTCATCCCCAGCCCCTCCAGAGGGCACCCCCCCGAGCCCAGCTAGCAGGCTCATCCCGCGCCAGCC
Source organism: Gopherus evgoodei (assembly GCF_007399415.2). Lineage (NCBI taxonomy): Eukaryota > Metazoa > Chordata > Testudines > Testudinidae > Gopherus > Gopherus evgoodei. The sequence goes on along the minus strand of NC_044333.1, from coordinate 39,214,874 downwards.
AACAGAAAGCCCGGCTAGTTTTATTGTCACTTTTATAAGCTCCGCTGGCCACCACAGACACACGTTATTGGTTATTGAAGGAAATATATTAAGGCTACAAATGTCTCTGTGCCTTGTAAACAGTGCTCTCCAAACATGCCACCTGCTCAGCAGAGAGCAATCTGGACAGCTCAGAGCCGGGCTGGGGGGCGGGGGGGGGGGGGTCTGAAAGAAACCAGTAAGGCAGGAAAAGAAGAGGGGCGGAGGCCATGGCTAGATAGGAGCTGCTTATAGTTCCTTCTAGGTTCTACTCCTAATCACACAGCTTGTTTGAATCCATCTGCTCCTGGAGGCAGGGAGCTCAGTTATCTCAGGCAAGGAGGTGTTCTACTTCCTACCTGGTGGGACAGAAAGGAGAGGGGTCCCTTCCCCCCCAGACCTGCCCATCCAGAGTGAGAAGTCCCAGGGGCACTGTGGTTTCACCTGGGTGGTTTGCTTCCCACCCATCCGGCAAGTGCTTTGGTCTCACACTGCTAACACAGGGCCCAGCGGCGAGGATGTCTTTCGCCATGTTAAGGCATGCAGGGAACTGGGCCCAAGCCCTCTCCATTTGTTTCACAGAGATCCCAAGGAGCCACCCATGAGACGGCATGAACTCCCGCAGCTGGGCACCAGGCGGACTGGGACAATGGAACGGGCTTCTCTCGGCACTCGCAAAGCCCTTGTTTCACAATGTCCGTAGAGATCGGAGCAGCCAGACTGATTCCCGCACTGGCGTCTGGGGCCCATGGGGAAGAGGGACGGGGGGCAAAGGGGAGAGAGGATTATTTTGACATGCCCCTTGGGAAGTTGAGGGGGGGCAGGGGTTGAAGGAAACTTTCCCCACTCACTTTACTCTGGGGTGAGGCTGCCTTCATCTCATTGGCAAGGCCGCAGCCTGCATGGAGCGATACTGAAATGTTTGAAAACACATAAGAACAGCCACACGGGGTCAGACCAAAGGTCCATCTAGCCCAGTGTCCTGTCTTCTGACAGTGGCCAATGCCAGGTGCTCCAGAGGGAATGAACAGAACAGAACTAGGAAGTTTAGACTTGAAATTAGACGAAGGTTTCTAACCATTAGAGGAGTGAAGTTCTGGAACAGCCTTCCAAGGGGAGTAGTGGGGGCAAAAGACATATCTGGCTTTAAGATTAAGCTTGATAAGTTTATGGAAGGGATGGTATGATGGGAGAGCCTAATTTTGGCAATTGATCTTTGATTATCGCCAGATAAGTATGCCCAGTGGTTGGTGATGGGATGTTGGATGGGATGGGATCTGAGTTACTGCAGAGAATTCCTTTCTGAGTGCTGGCTGGTGAGTCTTGCCCACATGCTCAGGGTTTAGCTGATCGCCATATTTGGGGTCGGGAGGGAATTTTCCTCCAGAGCAGATTGGCAGAGGCCCTGGAGGTTTTTAGCCTTCCCCTGCAGCGTGGGGCATGGGTCACTTGCTGGTGGATTCTCTGCAGCTTGAGGTCTTCAAACCACAATTTGAAGACTTCAATAACTCAGGTATAGGTTAGGGGTTTGTTATAGAAGTGGATGGGTAGGGTTCTGTGGCCTGCTTTGTGCAGGGGATCGGACTAGAGGATCACATTGGTCCCTTCTGACCCTAGAATCTATGAACAGGGAATCATCAAGTGATCCATTCCCTGTCGCCTATTCCCAGCTTCTGGAAGCCGCTACTACACATTGTGTTTTTCCGTAGCATCTTCCGGAAGACATTAAAGCCCTTTACAGACATCAGTGAATTCAGGTTTGAAACATTTCTCTGGATTATCATCATCATCCCATTTGACCGACAGCAAAGCCACGGAATGGCAAATCAAGGGAGAACAACGCTGGCTCCTTAAGGGACTGGGCTCCTCAAAGTGTGAAGGACATTCTCTGCCCTCATTTTCTGTGCAATCATAAATGAAGACAGTCTGAATTCCTTGGAGCAGAGTCTAATATGGCTGGGCCATGTGTCTATCCAATGATGCCATCTTGGCAGACACAATGGGGTTGAAGCAGAGGCCTCCAGAGCTAGGAAGGTGAGCTGCTATAGCTGGAGATGACAAGCCAAGCTTTCTAGCGAGGGTGGTGAACTCCCATCCTCTGCTGATCAGGCACCAGGAGGGGACGCGGAACGCACACACCTCAGTGGGTCACACGTACGCCGAGCTCACTCCAGAACTGGAGGCAGCTTTGCTCTTGCAGCCTCTGGATCCGAGTGCGGGTTGCGTTATGTTTCTAACTTCAGTTCCACTGTGCAGCCACGTGGCTGTGCCACACAGACTAGCTCCAGCAGGACCAGCCCCTCAGGGATTAGTCGGCCTCCTCTTGGAAACCACCTGGTTCGCAGCAGACACGTCCACGGTGAGCGGTTGAGACAGGCACGTCTAACTCAGGGCAAGTCAAATGCTGCTAGCGCTGGAGACAGGAATTCCCGAATAGGACTGCTGGCCAAGTCGTTTGCATGCTGCTACCCAGAATGCTGTCTCTCGCAGCTCATGGCACAGCTGGTCCGGGAGCCTGGGGCCCACGTGGAGAGGTTTGGATGTGCTAGTGCAGTGGTATTCAGCCTGGGGTCCGCAGACAAGCTTTAACATCTCCTTTCCCTTTCCCATTCCCTCTGGGGCGCCTGGCATTGGCCACTGTTGGAAGACAGGATGCTGGGCTGGATGGACCTCTGGTCTGACCCAGTATGGGTGTTCTATGTTCTGCCCCTCCATTTGAAAATTTTTAAGGGGATTCACAAATGAAAAAAGGTTGAAAACCACTGCACGATTGAATCCCCCCCCCACACACCCCATGCAGCTGAGAGGGGGACTTCCACCGTACGCAGGAGTAGCAGAATGAGTCCCACCATACCCAGGAGGCACTGCCTGGCAGGTCATCCAACCATTACACCACTTTCAACTGGCTGGTCAAAATGTGCAGTCTGCGTTACCCCACACGTCAGTGTGCCATGGCCACAGCAGTCTGTGCAGTGACTGAGCCAGCCAGGTTCAGAAATAAAACCGTAGTCACTGAAAGAAGAGAAGAGAAGCCTGCTTCTAATGACGGAGTCGCGTAAGGGAACGCTGCCGTGGTAATGAGCAATCCAGTGCAGAGAGAGAGAGATCAAACACAAAACCACAATCAAACCGATTCCCCGGGAACAGACCATCGCACCCTCCAAGCTTAACCAGGCCTGGAACCTCCAGCCTCCAAATATGGCAAGCAGCTCCTGCCAAAAAGGGGAAGGGGAATAAAACCGCACAGCGCATTTCTCCAGACCTCAGCCACTCTCTGTGACTCCAGGCATGTCTATTTACACCGGGAGAACAAAGGGCCCATAATCTATACAAAGCAGACAACAATAAGTGTGAATAAAGAGGCTGCCGGAGAAGGGAAGGAAATTTATTCTAATTCTGCTAATTTCAGTTCCAGCACAATTAAAAAGACTCTGATAATATTCAGAAACAATTGCCAGCTAACAAATCGTTTCTCTTGCGGTAAATGAAACATTGTTAGGCTAATTTTTTCTTTCACGCCTTCACGGCTCTTGGGCGTCTGATAAAGTTAACCCGATTCTCTCCTCCTTCTCCTCTCTTCCATTCCCCCGCTGTGGGCAGAAAAGGCCAGTCCTCGCCAGAGGAGAACAGATGGGGCGGACGGGACACAAGCGACGTACACACTACAAGCTAGGGGTGTGGTTCCCCTGCTCCTGGACGCATACTCCCGCTAGCTCTCTTGGAGCTAACTCGAGTACAAATAGCAGAACAGCCACAGTAACAGGGGTAGGGGTAGCAGAAACACGGCTGAGCTGGTTTCCATTGGGTGCACACTCTGCATGGCTCAGCCATGCCCCTGTTCCGTGCTCCCGTGGCTCCACTGCTGTTTCTACCCATTGAGCTAGCACGAGCATGCAGACACGAGCAGGGAAATCACACCCCTAGCTTGTAGCACAGACACAGGCACAAGCACACTTGGCTTCTATCTGTTCAATTGTCACTGTCATGCCCAAGGTAGCCCAGGGCTGCTTGTACTCAGCACTGACCACCCAGCCGCACCCTCAGACATCACCCAGCAGCAATTCTGGGCCCCAGCGAAGGGCAGGAATCCTGTTCAGAGAAGCCTCGCACTCCTAGCTGGACTGTCACTCGGAGTTTTGACAGCTCCTATTGCAACACAGCCCCGATCTCGACCTGGGCCTCTGGGTGTTACCATAATACAAAATAATATTAATCCAGCCTGACAGAACAGGAATCTACTCAGACAGAACTTCCCTGAACCCCTCTTGCCAGATGGATTATGCTGGGCCCTTCCACTCCTTATTCTGAATCAGGCTCATTAATCCTGATGAGAGGAAAAAGCTGGATGGCTCGTTAGATTGAAAAAAGGGACCAGGGCCCTTCCACCACCAGGCCCCAGATCAGGATTAGGCATCCAGCCGCGTCACCAGGAGATGGACACCAGCATTGTAAGGGGCATCATCATCCCCACAGCTATGCCCCTGTTTAAAGAGAGACCCCAAAGACTGACTGAGTCATGGAACATCCCCATCCAACTCCAGGGCCCATCTGTGGGGCAGTGTGGAGGTAGGTTGTAGTGTCTCTGCATGTACTGTGTGTGTTCTGAGAACAAATGGATCCTGGTCTCCAGGGATGTCAATCTGGCACCTATCAGCACCAAATTCACTCTCACAAAGGTCCATGTGGGGTCCTGTTGAACTTTAGGTCCATCTCTCTCCTTCATGAGATCCTCTTCCAGTGGAAAAGGCACTTCTCAGACACCAAGGCACCCAGCCCTTCTGGATAGATGCCAAGCATTAAATAGTTCAGCTCTGGCACAACAGGAGCCAGGATCACAGCAGCAGTTTGAGGAAGCCCCTGCTGCGTACAGCGTCATGGAATGCAATGGGTGTCTCTGCTGTGCGTCCCTGTGCCGGGCCAAGACACGGTCGCATTTCAGGGAGAGTAACGTCATCCACTCAGTAGCTAGCGCTCAGGATCCCGGGGTTCAATCCAGGGCCTGTGCACCCAGATAATGCACGTGCAGAAGTTCAAGGAAAACTGACTCCCAATCTCTGCTGTGCACAGGAGAAAATGCAGGGCCAGGCAGGGGCTGGAGCTAAAATATTTTTGTATTTCCATCAATGATGCTTTATGGTGCCACCATCACAGCCCCACATTCTTGGCACACAAGGTCAAGCTATTGTGCCCCATCTGGCTTGGGGATACGCTCGCCAACATCCCCTCGCACCCCCACACTTGCAACTTTGCACCCCTCACTCTAGCTGCAATGTGCCAGGAGCAACAATATTCCCAGCTGCGCGGGTTAAATGAGCTACTGGATATTTAAAAAAAAAAAAAAAGAGAGAGAGAGAGAGAGAGAGAGACGAAGCAGTGAGTGGAGCGTCATTTCTCTGGGATTGCTGGAAGCCTTGCACAGTTATCACCTCACGCAGACTCCCTCAGCTTGCCTGATCTGTCTGTTCTTCATTAAGCAAATACGCTGAAATGGAAATGAAAACATAATAGCTATTTGATTTTCGGAGAGATATTTTGCATATTGGTTCAGTGCTGATAGTGGAATTTCATCAACTCCCTTTTTTCATGCTTTAAAACTGAATTACTGAGGCTGGCTTTACAGAGAGGTGATGAGCCAAAAAATGCTCCGTTCCAAGATACTCCGCTTAGACGATTAACTATTCTCCATCCCCCCTCCCTCCTTCTCTTTCTCGCTCTCTTTTTTTTTTAAATGATAACAAGGAAGGATTTCTTTTTTAAATTACAGCGATTGTAAAAACTTGCATTAATCTGAGATGTGACAAAGTTAACCATGTGAAGGCTGGCCCCGGATGAGATCAGAGCCATTAATTTATGGCTTGGCTGGTGGCGGGAAGAAGGGGTAGAAAATTTTTGCTTGGCAGGATGGGAGGGGGGAGTTGAAAGTTCCAGAAAACTGAATATCCTACAGAACAAGCCCATCGTACCTCAGAGTGCAAGGGGCAGCACACTAGAACTGGTCAGAGACAAGACTTGGGAAAAACCTATTAGCCCAATCACCTGTGTCCTCCACCCCCAAGCTATACCCCACTCCTGTAATTTAAAGGAATGTAACAATTGCGTGCTGTTCACTGTAGCCATCTACCATCAGTACGGAACTCAACAGATCGTAGACAGTGTAGCTTAGTACATCTCCTCTGTTGTTGTTTTACCTTCTTTCCATTCCTGGCTTTGTCCCACCATTCCACACCTCTCTTTCCTATCACTAATCAGGGTGTATTTTTTTTCCTCCATGACTCTGTGTCTGTGTGCGTGTCTCTCTCTCTCTCTCTCTCTCTCTCTCTCACACACACACACGCACACTTTCCATTGCTTTAACTTATCCCAACATTGTTCCCCTACCTGCTGCCCCTCTCCTCCCATAGGGTCTGAAATGACCAGAAATCTCATTGCCACAATATTAAACTAAGACAAGAGGCTCAGCTATCCAGGGGCAATGGCTGAGCGAGAAGCCACCTGCCTCCACGTAGTTATTGGAGAAGCGGGAGGGTGAAAGAGTGCTGGGATAAGCATCAGGTACCTCAACCATGCTTGGGAACGCCACCTCTGTCCCTCCATCAGTTTCTCAGCTGCTGCTGGGGTGCAGAGGTCTCACCTGTTTCGCTCTCTTTTGGGTCCCTGTCCCCCAGAGGGCAGCTCTGGATCACCATTGTTCTCAGCTCTTTCCAAGGCTGCAAGCGTGAAACTGACCTGGCTTGTCAATTTCACATGGAGCGGCTCCCTAGGTAGCAGCAATGAAAACTGCCTAGTCAGGTTTTGTTTTTCAGCAGCTTAGATCTCTGATCAGCAGTGGCAGCCTTGGAGTGCAGTGGCACACTCAGTTCAGGTCTGGGAGACTTGCATCAGAGCACAAGGATTAGAAACCAACAGTTTTAACAAAAGCTGAGGGCTTGTCTACATGGGGAAGTTATACTGGTATAAGCCAATGTGTGAATTTATGCTGGTATAATTATCATAGAATATCAGGGTTAGTAGAGACCTCAGGAGGTCATCTAGTCCAACCCCCTGCTCAGGACAGGACCAATCCCCAGACAGCTTTTCACCCCAGTTCCTTAAATGGCCCCCTCAAGGATTGAACTCACAACCTTGGGTTTAGCAGGTCAATGCTGAAACCACTGAGCTATCCCTCCCCCTCATGCAGACATGTTGTCTGGTACAAAAGGCATATGTGTGTGGGGGGAGGTTAGTTTCTGTATATTTGGAAGGGGCTATACCAGTGTAATTAGATCAATTTACTGATATAATTGGCAAGAGACCTTCCCAGGTAAACAAGCCCCTAGATACTGCAGAGCTGAACAGCCTTCTCTCATGTCAGCTTCCTACCTACTCCCACCAAACTGTTTCTTCGAGCCCTTGTAACAGGTTTCATCCACCCTCATGTATGTGTCTCCAAGACGTAGGAAGTTGCCACCAATTCTCACCTTGCAGCGAAAGCTTACTTGCACCTCGAGAGAGGCACTGGCAGGAGAATTGGAGAGTTTTATTCTTGAGGGCAACATCTCTCCACCCCCAGCAATCCTCCAACAAATGCTTATTTCCTGACTCACTCAAAGCAACCCCCCCCCCAACCTTTGGGAAGAATTTAGTAGAGCGAGGTCTCCCCTACTTCTCTTCTCAGGCGCCGTCTCCCTTGCCTTCAGGAGTTGATAATTAAGATGTGCTACCCCACTCTCCACCCTTCTACACAGAAGGGCTTTTGAGCCGATGTTCCCATGAGTGATGCACATCGGTGGCCTAAGGTTTGAAGCCCCAGCTCATTTCCTCACTGAATTCCAGATGCTCCACTCTCCCATCGGATTAGGAGGTGTGGGGCCTTCACAAACTCTGCCTCGGATGCAGGCTCTCACTGTTGTCCTACAGGTGGGACACATGGGAGAGCTGCTAAGCAACGGCTCTTTCTTCCCCAGCCTTGATCACAGAAAGTTTGTATCAGCACCCACCAACTCCAACCTCTACTTCTGCACCTGTGGCCCCAGTCAAGTCTCGTCTCTTTGAGCCTCAGGTTCCCAGTGTGTGAGATTGGGACAATAACCCCTGCTTCCCTGGGGGCGTGTGAGGGGCCACCTGCCAAGCCCTCTGGAGAGGAGGAGCAGCGTGGGTTAGAATTCGAGTTCAGACACAAGACTCTTACATGTCAGGGGATTGGGGAGAACCACCGTGTTAGCCAGACCACGGATTCATGGATACATTTACACACCCAGCAACTCTGGAAGTGACTGGCGATCTGGGGCATCACTTACTGGGGAGAGGGGCTGTCCCAATCTGACACACACTAAAGGAGCCAGTTTTCCAGAAAGCACGTAGCACCCACCTTCCGAAAAAATATCAGGCCCTTTTTAGGTATCAAGTTGGGGCACCCCAAAAATGGAGGCTCCCAAAGTCACCAGCGGCTTCTGAAAAATCTTGGCCTGTGTGTCAACTCTCCTGCTACAAGCCACTCACTGGTCTCTGCATGGGCTGCTGCAGGGAGAGTTTCACCTCTAGTCTCCATTTCTTAGATGCCTACCCCACGCGCACACCCCTATTGGCGCACCAAGGCTCCTGCCAGCGGCTGGAACGCCCTGAAGCCAGACTGGTGCCGGGTTCTAGCCCCCTCCCTTCTCCAGCAACAATGGCGGCGGGCTGGAGCAGCCGTATTTTGGGTTTACTTTATTTTATTTGGAGAGACACTGCGAGAGAGGGAAAGTGTGAGTGACAAACTAAGCTGTGTGGGCTGTCAATCATCCCTTTCAGGATCAGGACAGCCGAGATAATCTCCTGACGAGTCCTTGAAATGCCCACTTTGAGGATGACAGGTTCATATTTAGCACATCAGTCTCCCCACAGAGCCTAATTACTACCTAGGAAGGCCACTCGTTCATTACCAGAGGATTAGAGCAGGGGGTGGATAAGGATAGTTAGCAGCTACCAGCGCAGGAACAGAGACAGCCAGTGTCACGGAGTGTGGGGAGTCCGGCCCTGCACCCCTCTTCCTGGGACCCACAGTGACTCTCAGCCAGCCAGTAAAACAGAAGGTTTATTGGACAACAGGAACACCGGTTACAGCAGAGCTTGCAGGCACAGTCAGGACCCCTCCACCGAGTCCTTCTGGGCTTTCAGGGTGCTTGGATCTTAGCTAGGATACCCTGAATTCCGCCCACACAGCCCCAAGCCCAAACTCAAACTGCTTCCCTCCTGCCACTCCCTTCCTTTGTCCCCTTCCCGGGCAAAGGTGTTGACCTTTCCCCTCCCTTACCTAGCTCAGGTTACAGGCTCTGGCATCGTCCATCCCCTAAAGTCCTCCCCTGCTCTCCCACTCCCCACACAGACAGTCCCTACTCCATCACATCTCTCCCCCCTTCGAGACTGAACTGAGCGGGGTCACTCTGCCCAGTGACCTGGGGAAGTTCAGGGTCCCCTCTCCGGGACAACGCATCCGCTGTCAGGTTGGCACTTCCCTTCACATGGACCACGTCCATGTCATAGTCCTGCAGGAGCAGGCTCCACCTCAGGAGCTTGGCGTTGGCTCCTTTCATCTGGTGCAGCCAGGTCAGGGGAGAGTGGTCGGTGTACACGGTGAAGTGTCGCCCAAAGAGATATGGCTCTAGCTTCTTAAGGGCCCACACCATGGCCAGGCATTCCTTCTCGATGGCCGCGTAGCTTTGTTCCCGGGGTAGCAGCTTCTTACTCAGGTACACGATGGGGTGTCTCTCCCCCTTTTCATCCTCCTGCATTAACACTGCCCCCAGTCCCGTGTCTGAGGCATCAGTGAACACCATAAAGGGTTTGTCAAAATCTGGGTTTGCCAGAACTGGGCCACTAACCAGAGCCTCCTTCAGCGCCCGGAAAGCCTCCTGGCACTGCTCAGTCCAAATCACCTTGTCTGACTTCCCCTTTTTGCACAGTTCAGTGATGGGGCCGGCTATGGCACTAAAGTGGGGCACGAACCTTCGATAGTACCCCGCCATCCCAATAAAGGCCTGGACCTGCTTTTTGGTTTGGGGAGCAGGCCAGTCTCTGATCACCTCCACCTTGGCTGGTTCCGGCTTTAGGCAGCCGCTCCCCACCCGATGGCCCAGGTAAGATACTTCAGCCATCCCCACCTTGCACTTCTCCGCCTTTACTGTTAACCCAGCCTTTTGGAGTCGGTCTAGGACTTGTTTAACCTGGGATATGTGGTCCTCCCAGGTCTGGCTGAAGACGCAGATGTCGTCAATATACGCCACGGCAAAACTCTCCATCCCCCTCAGTAGCTGATCCACCAGGCGCTGGAAGGTGGCCGGCGCTCCCTTGAGGCCGAAGGGCAGGGTCAGAAACTCATAGAGCCCCAGAGGGGTGATAAAGGCCGATTTCAGCCTGGCATCTGCGTCCAGCGGCACTTGCCAGTAGCCTTTGGTAAGATCCATAGTGGTGAGGTACCGAGCACCTCCCAGCTTGTCTAGGAGCTCGTCAGGCCTGGGCATAGGGTAGGCATCAGATACGGTGATGGCATTGAGCTTTCGATAGTCCACACAGAACCGGATTGACCCGTCCTTTTTGGGGACTAGCACCACTGGCGAGGCCCAAGGGCTGGAAGACGGCTGGATCACCCCCAAAGCCAGCATGTCCCTGACCTCTCTTTCAAGATCCTGGGCAGTTTTCCCAGTGACCCGAAAAGGGGAGCATTTTATAGGGGGATGTGACCCGGTCTCCACCCGGTGGACAGTCAAATTAGTGCGTCCAGGCTGGTTGGAAAACAGCTGTCGGTACAGATGCAGCACCCCCCTGATCTCAGCGTGCTGGCCCGGGGTCAGTTGATCAGAGAGGGGAATTGCCTCCAGGGAGGAACCAGCCTTTGTCCCAGGGAATAGATCTACTAAGGGGTCATCTCCCTGCCCCTCCCAATGTCCACACACGGCCAACACCACATTCCCCCTGTCATAGTATGGTTTCATCATGTTCACATGGTACACCCGACGGTGATGTGCCCGGTTTGACAGCTCCACCACATAGTTTACCTCATTCAGTTGCTTGATAACCTTGAAGGGCCCTTCCCAGGCAGCCTGGAGTTTGTTTCTCCTCACGGGGATAAGAACCATCACCTGATCCCCGGTGGCGAAGGCACGGGCTCGTGCTGTGCGGTCATACCAGACCTTCTGCCTCCTCTGGGCTCGGGCCAGATTCTCCCTGGCCAGGCCCATGAGCTCGGCCAGTCTTTCCCGGAAGGTCAGGACATACTCCACCACTGACTCTCCCTCGGGAGCGGCCTTCCCCTCCCATTCGTCCCTCATCAGGTCTAGGGGCCCCCTCACCCGCCTTCCATACAACAATTCGAAAGGTGAAAACCCGGTAGATTCCTGGGGCACCTCCCTGTACGCAAACAGCAGGTGAGGTAAGTACTTGTCCCAATCTTGTGGATGCTGGTTCATAAATGTTTTTAGCATCATCTTCAGCGTCCCGTTGAACCTTTCTACCAGCCCGTTGGACTGGGGGTGATACGCTGAGGCCCAGTTGTGCTGGACCCCACATTTCTGCCATAAGGACCGGAGCAGGGCCGACATGAAGTTGGACCCCTGGTCCGTTAAGACCTCCTTGGGGAACCCCACCCGGCTGAAAATTGTCAGCAGCGCATCTGCCACTGTGTCTGCTTCAATAGAGGACAAGGCCACCGCCTCGGGGTAGCGAGTGGCAAAATCCACCACCACCAGGATGTATTTCTTCCCTGACCGGGTCGTCTTGCTGAGGGGTCCCACTATGTCCATGGCCACCTTCTGGAAAGGTTCTTCTATGATGGGTAAAGGCCTCAATGCCGCTTTCCCCTTGTCCCGGGCCTTCCCCACCCTCTGGCAGGGGTCACAGGATTGGCAGTACTGTCGGACATGGGTAAAGACCCCAGGCCAGTAAAAGTTCTGTAGCAGCCTCTGCCTGGTGCGCCGGATTCCCTGGTGCCCTGCGAGAGGGATGTCATGAGCCAGGTACAACAGCTTGCGACGGAACTTCTGGGGAACCACCAGCTGCCTCCTGATCCCCCATGACTCTACTTCCCCTGGGGGAGCCCATTCTCGGTACAGGAACCCCTTCTCCCACAGGAACCTCTCCTTGCAACCTCTCCTCATGGTCTGTACCGCACTAAGGTCAGCCCGGTCCCGGTGCTTCCGCAAGGAGGGATCTTTCTGTAACTCGGCCTGGAACTCAGCAGCTGGGACAGGAATGGGGACTGGCTCTCTCTTGCTGGCTGGGTCTGGGGCCGCAGCCTCTCTGCACCGTGCCCCTGGGCGTTCCCCGTTCCCTGAGTTAGGGTCCTGCACCTCAGGTCGAGTACCTTCCCCGTTGTCGGGGAGCAGTGCCATTTGCCGACTCTGACTACGAGTCACGACCAGGGCACTCTGGGTGTTACTAGGCCAGTCCTCAAGGTCCCCTCCCATTAACACGTCAGTGGGCAAATATTGGTGTACCCCCACATCCTTGGGGCCCTCCTTGGCCCCCCATTTCAGGTGTACCCTTGCCACGGGTACCTTGAATGGGGTCCCGCCCACGCCCATCAGGGTCAGGTAGGTGTCGGGCACCATCCGATCTGAGGCCACCACCTCGGGCCGGGCCAGCGTCACCTCTGCGCCTGTGTCCCAGTACCCAGTGACCTTCCTCCCATCCACTTCCAGGGAAACAATGCACTCTTTCCGGAGGGGCAGCCCTGCGCCCACCCGGTAAACCAAAAACCCGGAGCCTGGAGCATCCACAGGTGGTATGTTGCCAACCCCCCTTTCCTGGGAATGTAGCCCCTCCTCCAATTGGGTTTTTACCCAGTCCACCCTCTGTGGGTTGGGTCTGCTTGGTCTGTCCCTGAGCTTGGGGCACTGGGCCCGTATGTGACCTCGTTGGCCACAGCGATAGCAGCCCATATCTCGTGGGTCCCCTTGAGTGGGTCGGAGGGACCTGCCGCTGGATGTTCCCCTTTTGGGGGGGTTCTCCATAGGCCCCCTTTGGGAGGTCCCAGGATGACTCTCTCTCTGCGTTGAGGCAGGCCTGCTCCTTCGAGACTCCTCCCTGCCATCCCCTGCCCGACTGTCCACAAATTGGTCAGCCAGCTGGCCTGCGTGCTGTGGGTTCTCCGGCTTCTGGTCCATCAACCACAGCCTCAGGTCGGACGGGCACTGCTCGTACAGGTGCTCCAGTATGAATAGGTCAAGCAGGTCCTCTTTAGTTTGGGCCCCAGCTGTCCACTTGCGGGCATACCCCTGCGCCCGGTTGACCAGTTGTAGGTATGTGACCTCACGGGTTTTACGCTGGCTCCTGAACTTTTTCCGGTACATCTCAGGAGTCAGCCCAAACTCGCGGAGCAGGGCCTGTTTGAACAGTTCGTAGTCCCCTGCCTCCGCCCCTTTCAGTCGGCTGTACACCTCCACGGCTGTGGAGTCCAGTAAGGGGGTGAGAACTGCGATCCTGTCTGCAGGGTCAACCCTGTGCAGCTCGCAGGCATTCTCAAAGGCCATCAGGAAGGTATCTATGTCCTCCCCCTCCTTACGCCGGGGCAGCAAGTGCTTATCAAAGCTCTTTGTAGGCTTGGGCCCCCCCTCACTCACCGCAGCCGGGGCCTCACTGCTCCTCAGCCGGGCCAGGTCCAGCTCATGTTTACGCTGTTTCTCCTTCTCCTCCCGCTCATGTTTACGCTGGTTCTCCTCATGTTCACGCTGTTTCGCCTTCTCCTCCAGCTCTTGCCTCTTTAACTCGAGCTCCTCCCATTTCAGCTCCCTTTCATATTCCAGCCGCCTCCACTCCACGGATGCCGAGCGTTGCCGGGAGGATCCCCTGCTGGGGGGTGAGCTTCGCCGGGCGGATCCCCTGCTGGCCGGGGGTGTCACGGTGCCCTCGGTATACACTGGGCTCCTCCCCGCCCTTCCCCTACGCCTAGGAAGGGGGGGTCTCGGGAAGCCCTCGTCCGCCAGCTGACCGCTCCCAGCGGGGACAGACACTGGTGCCTGAGCTGCATCTGCTCGGCTGCTTCCCTCAGAGACAGGGCTCCGTTCATTCATGCGGTCTCCCTGCTCCAGCTGGGCAATCAGCTGGTCCTTGCTGAGCCTCCCCGGGCGCAACCCCCTCTGCTTGCACAGCTCCACCAGGTCACACTTGCGCCGCTTGGCATACATCTTCCTGCTGGCCACTCACAGGCCGGGGCGCTCGCCGCTCCCCACGGTTTCCAGGGGGACCCCTAGTGCACCAGCCCTTCGTGAGGTCACCACCTCTCTGCCAGGGTCGAGCTGCAGACTCCTCCACCCTTGGACCGCTTGCTGCAATCCCCCGGGGGACCCTGTTACTGCAAAGTCCTTCTCACTGGGCACACACTCCCAGGGGTTAATCACCCCTTCGTTTTACTGCTCCCCAGTCACTTACTGCAGGAAGCGCCGTCCACGGGGTGCAGTATATCCCACCGCTGCCACCAGTTGTCACGGAGTGTGGGGAGTCCGGCCCTGCACCCCTCTTCCTGGGACCCACAGTGACTCTCAGCCAGCCAGTAAAACAGAAGGTTTATTGGACAACAGGAACACCGGTTACAGCAGAGCTTGCAGGCACAGTCAGGACCCCTCCACCGAGTCCTTCTGGGCTTTCAGGGTGCTTGGATCTTAGCTAGGATACCCTGAATTCCGCCCACACAGCCCCAAGCCCAAACTCAAACTGCTTCCCTCCTGCCACTCCCTTCCTTTGTCCCCTTCCCGGGCAAAGGTGTTGACCTTTCCCCTCCCTTACCTAGCTCAGGTTACAGGCTCTGGCATCGTCCATCCCCTAAAGTCCTCCCCTGCTCTCCCACTCCCCACACAGACAGTCCCTACTCCATCACAGCCAGGTTGAGCTTTGAAAGGGAAAATGGCACATCCAGCGTCAGCACCAGGCATCAGCTTGCCAGCAGGTTCAAGATGCTGCCTCCTGCCTTCCCATGAATAGAGAGAAGCAGGACCACTTCCACCCCACTTACTTCGCCCAGCCCTCCTGCTGCATTTCAGGCTCAGTTCAAAACTGCCCTCCCAGTTTCTTAACTCTTCTGCAGACTGGCCCCACTCTGCCTCGTGACCCCACAGCTTTGTTTGCCACATGACAAGAACACTTTGCAGAGCCGTGGTAAGAAGCACAAGGGAGGAGGATGGCTGGTTAAAGAGATTCTACCAGCTGGGCTGTGGCATCCCTCCAGTCTGTGGAATTCACTCCTAGCTGTACTCAGGTTCTGATGTTTCCATTAAAAACAAAATAAATATTTCTAGCCACCGCCACTAATCACAAAGAAAAATCTTTAAACACATAAACCAAGCGCAATACATGTAGCAACGTCTGCCTGAGTCTGCAGACAGCAGAGCCCCTTGGAGAATGTGAACGACAACAAGAAGTTATTTGCAAACTGGTGTTTATTTTCCAGCCCTAGCAAACGGGCTGAAAAATTAAATATACGGGGAGGAAGGGTGGTCTAAGAGCAAAGGTCCTGGATTGAAAAGACAGGTTAAATCCCTGGCCCGGTGACAGATTTCCTGTGCTGACTGCAGGCAAGTTGTGTCATTTCATCTATAGAGTAGGGATATTTAGCACATCCATCTCCCTACAAGTCTAATTACTACCTAGGAAGGCCACTCCATTACCAGAAGATTAGAGCAGAGGTTGGGGGCTAGATAAGGGGGTGCTTCTCCACACCTCACATGGCCATAGAAGGTAAATCCATTTAGCAAGTGTAATGTTGTGTAGCTACCCCTCCTCCCCCCCTTGCCATACTAAATCCCTAGATACCAGACTGTAGTTTGTACACATGGTACTAAACAAAATGAAGTGCTTTCCTGTGATCAGTGTTAACACCAAGAGACAGACGCAATATTCACAGTCAGGAAGCAAAGAGGGTGCAGGTCAGAAAAATTGTCATTACACAGGTAATTATTTGATCATTTCAGTCCAATTAAACTTCTTTCAGCATCTGAACAATAAACCTTTTCTTGATCCTTCTCATTTATCCAGCAAATTGAAAAAAAAATTTGTTTCCCGTCTGCCAAGTGAAAGACCCTGGACTATCCGAAAGCAGGCATGCAGACAAGAGCGAAGCGATAAGAGGCCTTGATAACAGATAGAAAATAGCAACAGATTCAGACTTTCCCACCGGCTTGGAAATCAGGGGAGGCGGCGATTCCACGGGGCAAATTACAATCTGTTCTCCGTCCATCGCCCTCCCAATGTAGGGGGAAGGGGAGACAATGACAAGACAAATAGGCTCATATCTTCAGCTAAAATATGTTTGATCCTCCAGGACTGTTCTGCACTGCCACAGGGTAGGGGCCCCAGTGTTGCCAACCTCTGAGCCTTTAAAAATAACAAAATCCACAAATTTATTCGTCTCCCTGCAAAAACAGTTAGATTTTTATGAAACCAATCACAGGATTTTCAGTTTGGGGGTCTCCCTACCTGCCTTCGGGCCCATATTTCCAAGCTCCTGTCTGGAGCCGCGAAGGCTAGACACATGCTGCTTTTTTTTAAAAATGAAAGGACAGGTTCTCACGCAAAGGACTCCAGAGGCCGAGGCACTGAGAAAAAACCACCAACTCTCCAGGCCTGGGAGAGCTGGTGACGCCATCCCCATAGAGAGGTTTTACTGGTTTACAGAGGATCTGAACAGCTTAAATGCTACACATGCAGATGCTGAATGCAAACTCGTAGGGTGTGCGCATGCGGGAGTCAGACAGCCCGCCAGGCCTGCCATGGACTTAAGGGTGATCCAGAAGTGGCTCTAAGTTAGTAGAGAAATGAGGCTGAATCCTTCCTTCCATGCCACCAGTTTGCTGTGTGACTATAGGCAAGTTACTGTCCCCCAACCTCCCTCTTTTGCCTGTCGTGCCTATTCAGACAATAAGCTCCTTGGGTTAGAGACTGTCCCTCTCCTTCTCTGTACAGCTCCTAGCACAATAGGGCCCTGATCGCATCAGGGGGCCCCAGGTGCCATCGGAAGACAAATACAAATTAAACAGTGTATTGAGTTCTGCCCGTCAGCTCTGTTCAGAACCTTAACAGCCACCTCTCCCGCAGCTGCATACGTCCCAGCCCTTCATCCACTGGAGCTCACAGCTGGTGTGGAGTGAGCTTGCCCCTTCCTCTCCCACCCAACAGGAGGAGCAGGAGGGATTGGGATTCATTGGACAGAGACCGAATAATGTAGCTGGAGCTTTTCCCTGTCCTCCCACCCTTGGCAATCCTTGTTTGTGTAAAGAACATGGGGGACGCAGAGAGCAGGAGGAGATCGGCACCCCTGGAAAAGCTAGATAAACCCGTCTCCGGGGAGAGCTCCTGCTCCTCTGAAGGCAGCCGAGGTCATTCCCACCACAGATCACACACCTTGGCAACCCAGATGCTTGGGGTTTCCCAGCAAGCCCAGGGCACTCCCAGCCCTGCAGAATGCACAGGAAGGAACAGAACCATCATACCAACAGCTGGGGATAGACCAGGCCGCACTACAAGCCCTGGTTTTAGAGGGCTCCTAAGGACGCCAGAGGAGTTTGAGGGTCCCCCAACTGTGCACCCTAAAAGCATGCAAGGTAGTGAGGTGCCCTAGCCAAGCATCTGGTTCCCCAGTATCATGGCTGAGGAGGCAGGGTGTGGAGAACAGAACAGGTCTCTTCAGACACTTGTGACTTCAACACAACCATATCGGGCTGGAATCCCGACCCCGCTCAGGCAGGCAATAAACTCCCCATAAAATCAATACAGGCGTTCTGCCCTGGTGGCTATGTCTACACAGTGTGCCCAGGCTACCTACCTGAGTGAGGCCAAATCCAGTGATCGCAAGGGAACAATAGCCATGAAGACAACACAGGGTCTGTGCCATCGGCGCTGCGCTGCCTTCACTGCCACTGTTACCCACACTAGCTGGATCCAAGCTCGCCCACGTAGGCCAGCCCATGCACAACTTTTGCTGTGTAGACAAACCCTTAGAGACCTTCTGGACTGACACCTTAACACTGTGCCGGTTTTAATAAATCCTCTCCACCCACAACAGCTACATTTGAGGACTAACCGAAGTTAACCCCAAACTAAGGTCTCTGCCACCTACTCCCAAGAGGATGCATTGTCCCCCGGCCAGCAGTACAGAGTAAATAGGATGCATCTCTCCAGATGGGGACCCCTAACAGCAGGAGCACTGCAAGGCTGATCTGCAGCCCATGGAAAGCACACATAGGAAACCAAGCCAAGCTGGGAAAGGCAAAGCACTGCAGCAGATAAAAAAAAGTTAGAGGGAGAAAGATGCTAAAAAGCAGGAACAAGGGTTGGTTTCTAAGCCTTGTAAGAACCATGCTCACCTGCCACCGTCATCTCCCAAAGCCCTCCCAAATCAGGGGCTCTGCCATCCCAGAGATATCCCCCACACACACACACAGCCCCCTCCAACTTAGATCAGGCGTCCATTCCACCTGGCTGGAAGGGTCAGCTATTACTAGTCGGAAGCTCTGATGCTTTGTTAAGAATTTGGAGGCATCTTTTGGGGCCAGCTCTGCACTTTCAGCAACGGAAATGTTTGAGCTGGTCCCTGTTCGTTCACAATACCACCCCCTGGGTGACTTCCAAAGCTGCCACACAGCATGTGAATGGAGGCGCTACAGGCAGCTGGACAATTCAATAATGCTTAGGGGGTGGGAACAGAATAGGTACACGGCAGGATGTGCAATTCTTCCCGATTATTTCTTCTCCCGTGGCCTTTACCTTCCCTCTGCAGGGGACAGCATAACGTCTGGGGCGGCTCTTGGCAAGCCCACCCCTAGCAAAGCTTTCCCTCAGCAGGAGAGAGGAGATGCTCCGGACTAGCCAAGTGGATAGGTCATAGGTGCACGTGCCAGGAGCGTGCACACAGAGAAGGGCCATGCGCACAGGGCACCTGCAGGAGCCAGCCCAGATTTCTCGAGCTGGCCGTTCCTGGAAAGCGTTAACATGCAAGCAGTGCCGGGCTCTGAGGGAACTTGACCCTGAGGAGAGCAGGAGGAGTGACCATGCTGGAATGAGAGGGCCATGCACAAGGAGCTGGGGGTGACTCCACGTTCCCCTGCAAAGTCAGCGAGCTTGATAGAAAGCAGATAATGGCTCTTTGTCTCTGCAGCGTCCTTCAGGCTCTTATCCAGTCGCTGACCCTGAATGCATCTTCAAATTAAAAAGAAATATAGAACGGAGACTGGAGTCGGCAGGCGGATGCTTCCCACCAGGCCCTGGGGAGCTTAGAGACTCTCCCAGATTGTAAAACATGGGCATGCTGTCCACCAGCCACTTGGCAATTGGGAAGCAAGGAGACCAGTTATTACCTGGGCTTGAAAACACTCCCAGCTCCCCTGTCAACTTGGCCCCAAGAGTCTCGGCCCCAATGCAGGCGCAGGTCTCACTCCAGCTACCACACTTCCCTCTACCAACGTCTTCCTCCAGCCAAGGAGAGAGTCTTCCCTGTTCTCCCCAGGGCTTTCCTGCTCTGGGCCAGTCTGACCAGAGATCCAGCTAAGGGAGAGGGGATAAGCGACTAACTTTGCTCAGTAAGCCAAGCAGGGATCTGCCTCCCCTAAATGCGGGACAGCCTTTTGCCTCCTCACCATTTGTCTCTGACCACCATACCCGGAGGGCAGGGACCAGGCACCCGAGATGAGAGCTTCCCCACTTGCACGTGACCAACAAGTCACTGGGTGTAGAACAGGTTTGGCCAATCATCCAGGCTCCTCCATTTTCCCCATGTCCTCATCACAAGGTTCACTAGGGTCTCTCCCTTAGGAGCTGCGTGCACACACAGCAGGGGAAGGATGGACAAGTGGTTAGGGCCCTAGCTTTGGACACCTGAGTTCAATTCCCTGCTCCGCCACAGACTTCCTGTGTGACTATGGGCGAGTCACTTAGCTTCTCTGGGCCTCAGTTCCCCCATCTGTACAATGGGGTTAATAGCACTGCCCTAGCACACAGGAACTTCAGGGTGGTTCCTGTTGCGATCTGCCATCACCAGAGCCACTGACCAGATAATCACGCTCGCCGTAGCCAGCATCAACAGATGACTTTTTACACCAGGGAGTGCCGCAGAGAGGAAGCCATTGTTGGGAGCAAGCAGGTGGAAAGCCACAGTGCTGCAGACATGGCAATCATTGCTCTCCACCGCTACAGGCATTTTGAAGAAGGACTTTAGCTCCCTCCCTTTGTCCTCATTTTTACTTCCCCCTCACACCATCTTCTTAGGCCTCGTCTACACTTAAAACTGAAGTGGACATAGTTTGGGGGATCAGGGATATCCCTGGTCAGGCTGGCTCCAGCTTTTTTGCCGCCTCAAGGAAAAAAAAAAAGAGATAAAAGCCACGATTGGCAGCACTGCAGCGCCAGCTTTACCGTGCCACTTCATTCTTCGGCAGCAATTCAACGGTGGGTCCTTCACTCCGAGAGGGACGCACCACAGACCCGG
This sequence comes from Gopherus evgoodei, assembly GCF_007399415.2. NCBI lineage: Eukaryota > Metazoa > Chordata > Testudines > Testudinidae > Gopherus > Gopherus evgoodei. Next base: position 39,194,431 of record NC_044333.1, on the reverse strand, counting down.
ATGTGCCGCCCCTTTCTATGGGCCGCCCCAAGCACCTGTTTGCTGCGCTGGTGCCAGCCCTGTTCCTGGTGGAGACACAGCGAGGTCCAGGGAAGAATGTTTCCACCAACCTAGCTCCCGACCAAAAAACAACCCCCTTCCGTCCCCGTAGGTTGCCACAGGCCCAGTAGCGTAGACTCAGGGCCTTAGTGAAAGAGGCGTAGAAGTTGTACAGCCATCGGGGAATGCTGCTCTTTATATTCACAAGAGCAAAAGACCCCAAAGCACCTTCACCCACGCTAACATCCTCTGAACATTCAGGGTGAGGAATTAGGGCTACAGGAGCCAGGAGAGTTCAGAAGTGAGGGGGTTTAACAAACAGCTGCACTCACCTAACATTTGTCATGGGTGTTTTCTTTGTTAGACTGAAGCTCGTTGTATTATCACCTGTGGGTACGTTTAATGCCCACTACTCATCACCACCGTCTCTGGGCACCTCAGTCTCAAACATACTTACCCTCACACACCCCTGGGAGGCAGGACGGTGCTATTACCCCACTGCACAGAAAGGAAACCGAGGCACAGACAGATTAAACTGACTGCCCACAGTGACAGAGTCTGTGGCAGAGCAGTGACTTGAACACAGGTCTCGCAAGTATCAGGCAAGGGCCCTGACCACTCGACTATTTTTCCTTTCTTATCCTATAGGGTATTAAATAGCTACCCCAAACCTCGCTCCAGACACACACAGAGTTCTGGCCAAGCCAACACTATCAGAAGACTTAACTTTGGAAAAACCATGCCTGCGAAGCACAGATATAAGTCTCAGTAGTCAGATACCCCTTTCACAGGTTTGGCAGCTGCCGCTCCCCAGTTTAAAGCTCGAGTGAGGCACAAGCAAAAGCCACCACCATTATCAGCACCTCTTTGATCTAGGGCCCCGAATCTGCTCTTTGGAAAGGCACAGAGCCCAGTGGGATATGCCTAGTGTTCACCAGCCACCCTGGCTGCCTCCCACCACCTGGTTCAGCCAGACAAGAAGCCAGCTCCTTAGGCAGCCCTCACCCACACTTACATCCTCAGACCACAGCCATCAGAGGTGTGGGGGAGGGAGTTCGCTCACCCAGCTCAGTCGAGGCACGGGACTGCGGCCACAGGCACAAGCAAGCATGCGATGCCATCGGCTGTTTTCAGACGCCTATCTCCTCTAGAAAGGATGGGTGACCGTGCTGATAATTGCGGATACCGCAGAAGAGGATGCTAGGGAGATAATCTGCTATTATAAAAGAGGAGGGTGGCTCTTGGCCAGATGCACAGCACAGAGAAAGGGCCCCAGAGATTGCTCCATTCCACTGCAGATCAGAAATCCTTTGGCTGACATCAGTTCCCCCTGCCCAGGATCTGGGGGCGGGGAAGAGCGGAGTTAGTGAAGCTGAAAAAGGAGCATCTCCTTCCCAACGCGGAGAGGCCCTTGTAACTTACTTCCCTGAGCCGTGGTTTAAGATTGATGGAATGCGAGTCTCTTCCCAGCAGTGGCTCCTAGGGGTGATGGCCGGATGTCTCTGCCAGCGCATCCCTCTCCGGCGCTAACACCCCCGAGCAACAGCGCACAGAGCCAGACCCAAACTTCAGGGGCATCCTGCCTCAGGGTCTGACTTGCGCTCACCACGTCCCTGGGAAGCGCTCACCAAGCCGAATGGCGGCATGGCGTCATCCTGACCTTTGACCGCGCCAACACCAACAGCATTTTGAAAAGAGACAAGTCAGCCACCCGGGCGGATGCATCTGAAGGGCCAACTGGATCTTTTCCTATGTGGGAAACCCTGCGAAGCAGGAGCAGGCAGCCCCCCCGCAGCCCAGCGACAGGTTTAAAGAGCATCTCAGGGCCTGGGCTCCCCCCTCTTCCCGATACGTTTTAATATCAATCCCCTGCGAGTAGCTGATAATGTTTGGGCCCGGCCCAGCCCCATGCTACAGAGGTACCTATCGCTAATTAGGAGCCCTTCTCTATCACACCGAGATAAACTCGGCCTGACCTTGCCTGGTGGTCTCCATGGCAACACGGGTGCCCTCTCCACATTATCTGTCCCCTCCCCCAATGATTAAACCCATTAAGTCGGGGGGGGGGAGGATAATGGGGAGGGGAGCAAGAGAGGAGATGCTGAGCGGAGATAAGTCAGGCAGCTCTGGCAAGCGGAGGACTGGAATCTAGTGTGATGTACAAAGCCGGCCCTGCAGGCACTTGCTAGCAGAGTCCTGCTAGTGTCCTGACTGGCCAGTTCAGCCGATGTAGCTACGCAGTCCCCGCTTCGTCTGCTGGTTTCCATCCTCCCACCTCCAGACTCAGATGCACCTTTTAACACACCTGCACGCCCTGCACAGCCCAGCGGTCCTTGCACCACCTGCCTTTCCCCGAAAGCATGGCACCCACTCAGCCTTGCATCCCTGCTTGCTGCTGAAGCAGCTTCGTTTGCAGCACTGGGCCAAAGGTTAGGGACTTTCTGTGCCATGGCACAGCCGCGTGCGGGGTACGGGCCGGGCCTGGCCGGGTTACACAGGGGGCCTGCTGGGGCCGCGATGTGATGCTGGCCAGAGCCAGTGCTCGTTTAGCATCTCTGGGCGGTGCTCAGGAAGTGCTCCATTTCGGCAAGAGAGCAGCGATAGCCAAGCTACTACTAGCGAGGCGTCCCCCCCACCCGGGGCCTGGCCAGCAAGTCGCAACCCTGAGCTAAGGGCAGGGGACGGAAAAGGAAACCAAGTCAGAGTCTCTCTGGTGACCCTGAGTTGTACCACGTGAACACCTGCTGGATGGCAGCTTCCTATCACTACAGGCCTGGCTCTGAGCTGGCAGCCTAGAGGAGACAGGCCCCGTCAATCACAGACTATCCCCAGGGCCCCCCCTCCGCAGGACATCTCCCAGTCTGGCCAAGGAGGGCCAGCACCATGCAAAGACCCTCAAAGCCAAGGTCTCCCATCCCAGTGCAACAGCTAATCCCAGCAAGATGCCGGCTCCAGCTCCAGGTGGGGGAAGTGGGCCAGGCTGGCAGCAGAGGGCACAGGAGGTGTAGAGCCTCCATCAGCCACACTCGGAGCAGCAGATGGGGAAACGAGAGGGAACAAACCCTGCTCTCCCATTGTGAACAGCTGCTCCTCCCTGCTCGTTTTACTAGAGAGCTGGGTGCCCCGGCAGAACGTCTTCTCCCCAGAACAGAAATGCCCCCCAACACACACACACTCGCCCTCAAAAGCTTTGGGGGAGGCTGGATCTGAACTTTGCAGCTCAGGCCCCAGAAAAAGGGGTAGGGGGGGAGAGAGACAAGGAGAGCCAGAGCCTGAGAAAAAACAGCCCTGCTGATATCGGAGAGATTGGTTTCAGACGGAGCTGCTCCCTCTGCCAAGTCCATATCCTATCTAACCGGGGTGTAGTTACTTAACATTCATCACTGGCTGAACTCTGTAACTTTATCAGCTCCCAAGCATGGCGCCATCTGAGGGCCCGGCCATTCTCAGCTCTCAGATAGGCCAGATAAACCACTGATAGATTACAGGAGATTGTTTCACTTCAGGGGATGCGATTACTAATAGGAATAGTAAGAGAGCCCGCATCATATCAAACAGCCAACAAGGGGGAGGTGCTGGGGTGGGGGTGGGGGGGGGGAAGGAAAATAATGAGAAAGAAAAATACAGGAACAATGGCAATGAAGTGACTTTACGTTTCAGATAGGGCCGATAAAGCACTGATAGATTTTAAGGGAGGAAAGATTCTAATAGAGCCATCCCCAGCCCTACGACACATCAGATGGATAGAAACAGATTGCTTCACAAAAGAGAATGCGACTTTTAATGCAATCCTGGCTTTTCATCTGATAGAGGAGGAGGAAGGAAGGAGGGAGGGGGAGAAGAACTGTAAACGGAAGGGGAAAAGTGTTTAAAATTACACCCACACTAGGCCAGACACAAAGGGGCTTTGGCTGGAGTCTGGGCTTTTATGGCACCTTCCATCCAGAGGCTCGGACAGTAACATGGATGCCACTTTTCAGATGGGGAAACCGAGGCAAAGGGGAAGCAATCAGTCGTGGCTAGAAATAAAACCCCAAGCTCTCAATTCCATACTAATGTAAGTGTAATGTAAAGCCAGCGCTTTCACCCCTTCCTGGTTTTTAGTCACTCCAAAAGCATGGGCTCATTAAGGGCCCGTTGCAACAGCCCATCCCTACCTAGCAAAGCACAGAAATACATGCTCAAAATTCAGCACGTACTTTTGTTCTGCTGAAGTAACGGGCCAGAACCATGTACTTCAAGTCAAGCACATGGTTAAGTGCTTTGCTGAAGAAGGATGAATGTAAGTTACGCACTCAGAGGCTCTGTCAAATGGGAGACAAATGGCACAAGTCTAACCCAGTGGTAAGTTTTCCCTTTTAAATCAAAGGAGATTTCAGTTCTTAGAGCTCTCCACTCCGAAGAATCCCAGATCAAGCAAGCTATGTCCAGCATGGGGGTGTATATTTTGCAGAATCTCTTCAGCCAGCTCTGAGTCACAGCTGTTTAGCAGCGCATGCCACCACTCGTTTAGGACAGGAAGTGAATAACCACCATCTCCAACCAACATGTGTTAGGCAGAATGCACAGTAGTTATCCCCAGTGGGACTGACCAGGATATTGGTCCTATTTCAAAAAAGGATCTGGAATGAGGAAGAGCTCTCAAGGCCTCTGTTAGCAGCTGCGGGCAAAGAGGAAGTTGGGGGATACGTACTGGGCCAGCATGTGCCCACAGCCAGGAGCCGGGAGTCATGCTTCAAATGGTTTCACATGCCCAGGGGAGTCAGATGCTCCAGGTCATCTCCAAAGATGGAACTTTCAAACACCCAGCGTGGCTAGCAGTGGAGAGAAGGGAGGAGACAGTCTCTGAGTCAAGCCCCACGCAACTCAAGGCCCATTTCTGTTCCCCCTGAACCGGCTCCTTTATCCATTAGCCAAGTCCCACTCCCGCTGCCTTCCCATCCAGATCTCAGAGCTGCCCCACCCATTGGCTCGCTGGGAGTTATGGAGAGCAGAGCAGCTGGGAGGACCCGTTCCCTTTCTGCCCCCAAAGTCCATGGTTCTATAGATACCTGAGCAGATTCAGATCCAAGTCTCTGCAAGGAGATCGGTGCAGTTGCTGTGCCAGCCCATTGACCATCAGCGGCTGCTTCTGCAGCCTTGGAGGAGGGAGGCAAATAATCACAATGAAGGTTCATGCAATTGTACACAGCTACATGGAGCAGAGAACGAGGCCTGGAGCGTACTGGTCTCAGGAAGGGTTCCTGTGGCACTCTAGACCTCTCCATCATCAGAACACTACTGACTCCCCCCATCAAGCACGCCATGACGGAGAGGAGGTCTAGACAGCTGGAGACCCGAGGGGGTAAACAAAGCAACAAGTGGCTCAGACAGCATCCAGTAAGCCCTGGCGCTTAGACCTTTGGGCTCTAGAAAAGTTACTTTGCTGGCATTTCTCACACCCCAGCTGCTGAGTGACGCTGACAAAGGCAGAGGAGGATTCCGAGACCAGCAGGGGAGATGGGTGCCTACAAACTGGGGAATCTGCCAACTTCGTCCTATTCATGGCTTAAAGGGGAGCCACACGATTTCGAGACTTGGAGCAAAAGGTAAATGAGTCAGGACACCTGGGTCCTACTCCCACCTTGGTGTCCCACTGGAGCGAGTCATTTAATACACCCAGTGCCTCCACTTCTCTATCAGAGAGGAGACTTGTTCGGTCCTCAACCCTGCAAGGTGCTGTAAGGAAGTTTAGACTTGAAATTAGATGCAGGTTTCTAACCATCAGAGGAGTGAAGTTCTGGAACAGCCTTCCAAGGGGAGCACTAGGGGCAAAAGACATATATGGCTTCAAGACTAAACTTGATAAGTTTATGGAGGGGATGGTATAATGGGGTAGCCTAATTTTGGCAATTAATTGGTCTTTGACTACTAGCAGTAACTATGGCCAATGGCTTGTGATGGGATGTTAGATGGGGTGGGATCTGAGTTACAACAGAGAATTCTTTCCTGGGTGTCTGGCTGGTGAGTCTTGTCCACATGCTCAGGGTTTAGCTGATCACCATATTTGGGGTCCAGAAGAAATTTTCCTCCACAGCAGATTGGCAGAAGCGCTGGGAGGTTTTCGCCTTCCTCTGCAGCATGGGGCAGGAGTCACTTGCTGGAAGGTTCTCTGCACCTTGAAGTCTTTAAACCATGATTTGAGGACCTCAGTGGCTCAGACACAGGTTTGATATAGGAGTGGGCGGGTGAGATTCTGTGGCCTGCGTTGTGCAAGAGGTCAGATTAGATGATCATAATGGTCCCTTCTGACCTTAAAGTCTATGATTCTATCTATGAAAGTGGGTGCTTTTCTCAGTGAGCATAAAGCACTTTGAGATGCTTGGACACAAGGTGCAGTATTCCTGTCCCACGGCTCTATATAGCCCCAGCAGTAAAGCACCCTGAGCCAGTAATGTCAGAATATTACCACCATGCACTAACTAGGAGAAAAAGTGCTTCAGGGATATACACCCTCATGCTTCAGGGCACGAGTCAGCTACTCACTGTCAGCAGCCGGGAAGTCACAGCTTTTCCCTCTGGGAAAGTCAGTGCACAGTTGTCCATTACAGGGGATTTACACTTCCTTCTGAAGCCATTGTTATTGCATCCTGGCTGAGAAGGGATAACAGACAAGATCGAGCATTGGCCGGCTGCGTATAGGGATTCCTACATTCCTATTGCCAGAGAGATTTTACTTCTCTTCCAAGCTAGAATAAGCTGGCAAATATTTGCTCACCAGATGCAGCCCTCAGGAATGCCCTCCCCCCAGCTTCTGGCAGGGCAGGAAGGACCCGAGGGAGAGATCTGCTATGGGCAGGCTTGAGGAATGCTTCAGGACTTCCCTGCCGGTGCGCAGGACTGCATTTGGTACATGATTCGTGTGTGTGTGCGCGCGCGCACGCGTGTGCTCTGTTAGTGGAGTGCTGCTGGGGGGGCCTGCAGGGTGGACCCAGAACAGAGTGGGGCGTAAAGGTGGAAGTTGGAAGGGGATCCGGACAGGTCTTTATCCCCTTCCCCGTCTCCACTGGATTCAGCCTCTCCATGATCTTTCTCCCCAGTCAGGACAGGTTTGTCTAAGGCAACAGCTGCTGCAAGAGTGTAGAGAAGCCACTTTTGTTCCCTTGCGGGCAAGAAAATCTGCCTGGGCGAGCAGCTGCCTCTCCTCCAGTGCTACTACGCCCAGGCTGCAGGAGCCTGTAGAGGGCTCCATCCCCCCCTTCCCCCATCCTCAGTGGGAAAAAGCAAGCACCAGGCTGGCAAAGACCAGCCCTGCCCAGTGTCTAGCAGCCTGCCTGTCTCCCAGGGTCTTCCTTACACAGAGCAGGCATGGACCCAATCCAGCCTAGCCTCAGGCGTGCTAGAGATGGCACAGAGTCTCCTCTCCCACTAACAGCAGCCTCCAAGCCAGGCGTCTTTGCACGGGAGGGAGAGGAGTTTCATTCCCACGTGGCAGGGGAGCAGAGAGAGGGAAATGGAGACAGAAGCAAATTCTGCTCTGGATTCACACTCCATGTCTCTGGCCTTTGATGGAGTTACTCTTGATTTACACGGGGGGGGGGGGGGAGAGAGTGTGTCTGTGTGTGTGGAAGGCCAGATGATTGTGCCCCTCTACCCCCGGAGCTCAGAAAGGCTCCCATACATTCGGTGGGAGTTTCTCCCCCCCACCGGGGCTGCCTGCTCCATTTGTGTGGCAGGCACCGTGGCTCCTGCCCACAGAGAGAGTCTCCAGCGGAGAGGAAAGGGTCTGTTCCTTGGAAGACGGCTTCTGTGGTTTCCTCAGGTGGCAGCTCAGACCAGATGCAGACACATGATGTAAGCGGCACCAGAGAGATTGTAAACACTTTCCTGCCATTACAGCAGCTAGGAAGAATTCCCCGCAAAAGCAGCTGACAGCTCATTAAAGAAGCAGATTGGGCTTTTGGTTTTGATCACTGAGTTTTAGTCCCAGGGATGCTCAGCCAGTCTCTCTGCTTCCTGCCTGCAGGTTTGGCTCAAGGAGATACACAGAACTTACAGGCTTCTGCCTGGAAGGGAGGGGAAGGTTCTGTTCAATCATTCCTTCCAGCGGTTTGCCAGCCTTGCTGCCCTGCAAAGAGCTGCAGAGGTCACCAGTGGATTTCAGGTAGCTTCCCCAAGGAAGGGCAGAGAGGCTGGGGGAGCCACTTTTAAAAGATGGTCACAACTTTCAAGGTGGGGGTGGGAGGGAAGAAAGATCAGTACAGCAGTAGCCACAGGACCTCAGACACTCTCCTTTCATCCTCCACCAGCCTCGTCTTCTCTGCACATTCTCCTCTGCAGCTCCTCCATCCCTGGCAGGGCGAGTTATCTGCTTGCAAAGCTTGCTGGGAACATGCCTTGGTTCTCCCTCCCCCTAACTTCTACAAGTTCCCCCCCCCCACATCTGGGTGGGACCTCAGACACCACAGCAGAGGGAGACACTACGCAGGACTGTCCTTGCTATGGCTCAGAGAAGCAGACACATATCGGTCCTGGAGTGGGGAAGGAAGCTATTTTGAAAAGGAACTTTCACACAAGGGGAGAAATTCCAGAAGAGATTTATTGCGCGCGCGCACACACACTCGCACACTCCAAATCTGCCAGTGTCAGGCACAAAGGGACTCCCCAGAATCCATAAGTCTAACTTGCTAACATCATCACAACTGTTCCTGCAGCAAGGTCACAGCACTGCAGGATTAAGCAGTCAGGAGACGCCATGCTGCAAGGGGCGAGTGATATCATTTGAAAACCCTGAAGCTCCTCCCTGGAGAGCCAGGATGAGTGCCGACTGGCGATCTGCTGACACATGGAATCGGAGTGAGGGCCACTTGGTTGAGCTTATTCTGGAATTTGAGCTGTTGCTTCTCAAGAGGGGAAGCTACTTCTGCTCGCCTCTCGCTGTCTCAGACTCTGGACAGCCCTACACATTCGCCGCCATTGCAACTAGGCTAAGGACCAACAAATGGCCCCTTCAGCCCAAGACACATACCCAAGCTTTGGCAAGTCCCCACCAGGGGAGGCCTATTCCAAAAATGCTTTTGCAAAGCCGCACCAGGTTGGCAGGCCACCTTTCAGTCTGGAGCAAAGACATCGAGGAGAAAGGCCTTGGCCAAGGAGCCCTGCCCAACAACTGCCCATGACATGCACCGCTCATGGAGGAGGAGACAGAATTCATCACCTGTATATTCCCAATGCTCCTGCATACGAGACTGACACCAGCCCTGCCTGGGAGGCCAGGAGAGCCACCTAGGTAACTGGTTAGTCAGTTCGAGTCCTTTACCTGGACACAGGTCATGCATCCTTCTGGTCAAACTTTGGGGGACCAGACACTGGATGCTGAAGAGTGAGGCACATCCGAGGTGCGCTGCTAACTTTGCCCGCCACTTTCCCTTCAAAGGCAGCGGGGATTGCTCAAACAGAAGGAAAGCAGCAAGCTAGGGTGGGGTGGAAGGGGAGGACTCAGTTACAGTGGCCTTTGGGGAATAAATCACAGATTCTAAATAAAAGGGGAAAAAAATCAGGCCTAGAAAGAAAAGTTCTGCCCAGAGTTTCTTTAGGTACATCTATGCTCATCTCATCGCTGGAGAGAAATATTAGCCAGTCTATAAAAATATTTGATTCTTGCGCCAACCTGTTACCCATATGGAGATCATCAATACCAGGCGATATTGAGGTCGTAGGTTAAACTGGAGGACATCTGGCTAATCTAGGGACAAATTACTGTTCCAAAGATAGTTGCAGTGTTGTTGGAGCTGTGTTGGACCCAGGATATTAGAGAGGCAAAGTGGGCAAGGTGATACCTTTTACTGGACCAACTTCAGCTGGTGAGAGAGAGAAGCTTTTAAGCTTACAGAGCTGTTCTTCAGGTCTGTGTTACAGAAATCTAAAGCTCACGGCCTTCCAATATCTGGAGAAGCTACGAGGGGTCTTTCTAGTCAGAATGGCCAAGTGATGCACAATGGGTTCCAGCTTCGCAGAGTCTCCCAGGATACCCAAAATCTCAGGCCAAAGAGGGGCTGGGTTCTAGACGAACGTTGGACAGACTGAACCATTTCCAAGCAAAGCAAGGCAGGATCCTGCAGTGTACAGCAGGTACCCAAGTACAGCGTTCCACATTCATCTATTGACCATGGTGGACAACAGCCTCGATTTGAAGGCACCGATAGAGCAACACACATGGCCACGGGGTGAAGTAGCGGGAATGCAAAATGCTTCCCACCCCCCAGCCACTGGGCTGTGCAGGAACCCACATCTCCATCGCCTTCTGTCCCACCACGAGTCGCTGGGGAAGGGCATCATTTTACCACAAAGCCTGGTCAACACACCAACTGGCACCAGTTTAACCTGATTTAGGGTGACCAGACAGCAAGTGTGAAAAATCAGGACAGGGGGTGGGGGGTAATAGGTGCCTATGTAAGAAAAAGCTACAAAAATCAGGACTGTCCCTATAAAATCAGGACATCTGGTCACCCTAACCTGATCTAGTGTAGATTTGTGTATAGACACTTGGCTTCAGGACCGGCTTATTCAGTTTAGTTGGCTTTGGTAAATATACAGGCAAAAACTAGACACGTGCGTGTCCACATAGTGGCTAGCACCTGTTTCCATTCAGTCGGTTTATAAACAGGTTTTAGATAAGTCACGGCAGCTGTTGCATTTTGATGAAGCCTTGGCACAGAGCACGCTAAGTAAGATACACACACCGCAATGGCATTGCCAGCTGGGACTCCAGGGTCACGACCTGCGTTTCAGGGCAATCTGTCGCTCAGTAAGAGTTCCGTGTTAAGAATTTGATAGCATTGCCTTCCTTCAGGTGAAGCTGCACCCACAGTGTTGCATGGACTCTCTGACCAGGTTAAGTGCTTCCCGGGGAGACAGTTGGCATTCTAGATCCCAGCTGATATGGCTCGAGGGCATGGGAGGGAAGCAGGAGTTCACTGCCTGTGGATGCCAACACACTAATTGATATGGGATTCCAAGCAAAGCTTTGCTTTTAGATGTGCCCACCAGCTTGCATGAGTCATTCTGCACTTTGCACACACCCAGGTGCTCTGCAGGCCCAGTCGCTCATATTAGGAACGTGGGACACTGGAACGGAGTTCGGACACGGGATGCTAATAGGAAAAACGTTGCTTGTAACCCATCATTCAGGACAACAGAGTCCAACTTGAGAATGCTGAAAGTTAGGTGCCTAACTGGTCTGGCAACAGCCACTGGTATTTGGCCGCTTTCCAGCCAACATGGCAGATCTGAGCTGAACTGACAGTCTCAAGATATTTCCACATTCCTGGCAAGAATGAGCTTGGGGTTATGGCAGGAGACTGGGATGTGGGGATCAGGGTTCAACTTCTGGCTCTGGCACAGACTCCCTTGGCAAGTCCCCTCCCCTCGCTGCACCTCAGTTCCCCATCTCTAAAAGGGAGATGAAACTACCTCTCACCCTTGATCTTCTCCACTCAGATTGTTTAGCTTTTCAGGGCACAGACAGTCCATGTGATTGTACTGCACCCAGCACAATGAAGCCTTCAAATCAGAGGGGGGCCTCTAGGCGCTACAGGAAGACAAATAAAATAACCACCCAGGAATCCAACACACCCCTATAGGAGACCAAACATCTTGTCTGGTTTCTACTCTATGTATCATGCTCCAACGCCAGACACATCCCCCGCGTGGGAGTCTGAGTGCCTCTTCTACCCTGGGCTAGGAGTGGGAAGCTAAGAAACAGGCCCTGGATCAGTCAGCCAGTCACTTCCAGAAAGAGCAGGGGAGCAGATGCAGCAGGAGAAGTCAACTGGGCCAAGCCAAAGTTTGGGACACCCAGGTTTCCCAAGAACTTCATTTTTTAAAGAATTTAAAGCAACCGGTCACACTGAAGACAAACAGGAAACTGATCCTGAGCAGGGATGCAAGAGCCCCCCTGTTCTTTCCCTCCGGCTCAGCTAGGGTGACCAGACAGCATATGTGAAAAATCAGGATGGGGGTGGGGGGTAATAGGCACCTATATAAGAAAACGTCCTGAATATCAGGACTGTCCCTATAAAATCGAGGCACCTGGTCACCCTAGGCTCAGCCCCAAGACTGCCGGTGGCACACGCCAGGAGCAAAGCAAGAAAGGGAGATAAACAGAGGAAACAGTTTTCTGTGGAGGTGGCATTGTGATGTCACAGGTAACTCAGCCAATCAGCACGCAGCTGACAAGTTCATTTACATGTGCTTACAACGTTGCAGAAACTCTCGGGGAAATTGCTAGACTTTCAAAAGGTGTTATTTCCAGCGAAGGTGTCACAGGCATTAGCATAACAGTAAGCCACCAGGCCCTGCTAAGCCAAATGACCTCAAAGCATTTTTAAAATGTCAGGGGAGCCTTAAAGGTGCTGTGACAGAGCTATGAACAACAAAAATAATTGCTGAAATGCAGCCACCTCTGGGTTGACATGTGGCAGCTGTTTAACAGGTGAGATGCTGAAGTAAACACACCTTATCTTGTAGAAAGTGCCATGGGGTAGCTGAAAGTCATGGCCTCTGCTTTAACGCTCACCTTAAGGATCGCACCTCCTGCAATATAGACCACGCTGTAAGCCCACCCCGGGACACTGCTGACCCAAAGGGAAGGTGCCCCCTAATGAGTCACTGCCACCACTTCCTACAACATCAGGGCTGGCCCACAACATTTTGGCACCTGAGGCTGGGAGCTCAAATGACATCCCCATGCCCCCTCACTTGGGCCAAAACTTTGAAAGGTCTCAATTCGGCCTTCTTCCTGTTCCACTCCTCTCATGGTACTGCTCTGCTACCTACCCCAATAAAGGAGACTTAACAACTTAAAATGCTTTGTTCAAAAATTTTAAGTAACACTTATCTTTCAAACACCTGAACAGCAAATGTAACTTTTCTTGTCTGCATAGTAAACACTGGCATTTTTATCTGTTTGAATAATCAAAGTGGTGCTTTCCGTGCCTTCTTGGTTGCAAAGATTTGAACTGCTTCCTGAAGGTCCACAGTCTGAGCCAGCTCACGCTCTACTGAGATGGTTGCAAGGCCGATCAGCCTCTCTGTGGCATTGTGGAGCGTAGATGTGTTTTTATTAACTTGAGCTTGGAGAAGCTGCGTTCTTCACTGGCAACTCTTACAGGAAGTGTTTGGAGTATGCACAGAGCAACAAAAGCATTAGGAAAGAAGGTGGTTATCTTATTTGTGAACATATATTCCAGAACAGCCTTTGGAGTTGATCCTGCTGAAATGTATCTTGAAAGGGCTTTCAGTTCATCACCTAAATCACCCGCATCAATATCACACATGTCATCATGTGTTAACACTGTCTCTAGTGCCCTGCATTGCTGGTGTAGGTCTTCTTCAGGGATAGTGAGAAGTTTTGGAATATAATACAACATCCCAAATATACTGCTGTGTTCCTTGAGCTGCATGAAACACTCTTCAACTGGCTGTATTGCATAATCTAGCACCTGGTTAAAGAATTCAACTTTGAATTGTTGTTTGGGGTCTCTTATGGGATTATCCCGTGCCTTGTAATCAAAATGTCTTCTTCAGTGACTCTTGTATTCTTGAATGGGTGGGGAAAATAGCTTCAATGTGAAGTTCCTCTGCAAACTTCTGTGCACTCTTCAGAACGGTTTTGAAATCCCTCATCTGACTGGTAAGACTGTATGTATGACTTTGCTTTGTCCAGTTGTTCCATTGCTCCAGATATATCAAGGTTAACATCTTGGAGTTTCTTGCTTATAACATTTATTTCAAACAGTATGTCAAGCCACAACACTAAGCCACATAGAAATTTGAAGTTACATATGTTTCTCGTGATTCCATTTCCCTCTCCCACTGTTCTCCCACGTACAGTTCCTGTTATAGCATTATCCTCCATAATGGCAACTATGGCATCATCTGTCTTCCCAATTTGGTGTTTGATAGGCTTTATCGCCTCCACTTGACTGTCCCATTATGTGGCACGCAGTGGTTTCAGCGTCAGAGAGGATGTTCCCAAATGTTGCTTCAAAATTTGCCATTGATGAGTTGATGCAGAAAAAAAATACAAAGATACTTTGAATTACATTAAAAAATTCAGCAGCCTTACTAGAAGCTGATGCTGCATCACTGACCACCAAGTTCAATGAAAGAACTGCATGGAACCAAAAAAAAAAAAAAAAGTTTGAGGGTTTAATTCTCAGATCCGTGTCTGCACTCCTCTGTTCTTTCCTCTCATGTTGGCACCATTATCGTAGCCCTGATCTCTCATGTCAGCTGTCGCAATTCCTGTATCTTCCAGCTTTTTAAGAAGCACATTTGTCATACCAGCTCCTGTACTATCATCAATGTCAATAAATTCTAGAAAATGCTCTTTGACAGTCACCATTGCAGGGACATTTTCACTAGGTTCTGTTGTCATTACAAAACTCACCATTAAAGTCATTTGTGCAGTCCAGAAGAGAGTAATATCATCTTGCTGACTTTAGATTTGCCACAATCTTCTGTTTGACTTTTGTGGCCAGTAACTGTATGATCTCATTTTGAATTGTTCTTCCCAGGTAGTGGTGTGTACTTTTCTTGAGTGGTGACTCTTCTTAGATGCTCCTGGAGTACAGCATCAAACTCAGCCATCAGCTCCACAATTTTAAGGAAGTTTCCATTGTTTGGCACATACAGCTAATCTGAAGCGCCACACAGTGCTAGGTTTTGGGTAGCAAGCATTCTCACAATGGAAATGGGCATTTTCAGAACATTTTGACACTGATGAGACTCTGATGCAATCTTCTCTTGAGGCTGATCATCTATGGTGGCCTTTAACCTTAGTTTCATCTCAAGCTCTTTCCACCTACGGAACGCTCTCTGGTGATATGCTGTCTTCTCATGGCATGCTAGATTTCTTGCCAGATTTTTTCCAGTCTTTCTTCCTGTAGAACCCAATGTGGCTGGAACATTAGACTGGAAGAGTTTGCAACAAAAACAGTATGCAGCATTGTGGGGTTTTGAGTACATAAGCCCTGGCCTCTCCACTTTGTCACCACTGGGGATTTCACACCAGTGATGTGTTGGATGGAAACTTCTGTTTTCATTGTCTTTGGGGAACATGAAGTTTTTCACTTTCTGTGGCCCATGCAGTACAAGGAAGTCCCTCAGGCTACAGCTCAAGTGGGTCCACAGTCCTGGATCATCTAGACTTAAGGAACTAAACTCAGCAGAGCTGTTTCTTGTGCCTCCACCACATTCTTCTCTGATCTACACTTTTCTTCAGGAATGGGCATGGTTACATCCATTTGAGATGGAGATATGGATGCTGCAGTAGCTGCCAGGTCTCCCGCCCTCTGACTACCTGGAAGATCAGGCATCTCCTCACCACTCACATCCTCACTGGGGCCGGAAGGCTCCCCGTGAACATTTGTGTCTGTGTATCTCAGGAGAGCTCCTTCCTGCTTGGATAGAAAAGCTTCCTTTGCTTTCTTTCTTTTTCTGAATGCTGCCCCAGAGGGGCGTTTTCTTCTTTCACTCATGGCTGCTGTTCTGTGCCAGCTAGAGTGGCTCTCAATGCTCAAATAAGCAGGCTGGTAGCAGGGCCAGAGTGAGGGAAGATCTCAGCATCTTAAGGGCCTAACTGGCTCCTACTACTTCAGCTGACTGCCTGTTCTCCTCAAGGGGGTTCAGGGAAGCAGCAGGAACCAGGAAGCTCTCTGAGAAGCTGGTGTGAATCAGTCCAGTCTCCTGGGGGTGCTAGAGAGGTACATTAAGAGGCTCCTCCTCCTCTCTCCCCCCACAGCTCCTGCTGCTTTCTGTCATTCCCTCTCACCTTTTCTCCTGCCTGCTATGTCTCTTGTGCCCTCCTTCCTCCAGCACCGCACTCCACCATCTCTGTGCATCTAGAGCAGAGTGAATACATATGCGCCAGCAGCAGACAATTTTCTACGCTCTGGGTCTTAGGGGCCCCCACATAGACTGGCACACCAGTTTGCCCCATGGTAAGGCCAGCCCTGTAACACAACACCACCCAGAAGTTCTGGCCCAGTCTTGCTTCACTCATGAACTACGGAGCGCAACACAAGGTACCACACTGCTGGCTGCAGGAATTTTGTGCACAGGCAGAGTCCTAGATACAAGCACAAAATGATCTTGCAGTTTAAGTGGCAGCAGCTTCCACCAAAGCCTGTTAGCACAGCCAGAGGTAGCAATCACTGTTCAACCCCTGGGCAAACAGAGTGAAGCATATAACAAGGCCTCTCTCTCTAGCCACTTGGATCATCCCAGATTGTATTACACGAGGAAAGAAGGGGAGAATGACAAAAGGGGTGAGCTCTGGGGAGTACAGCACCATTGCCTGGTTGCATTTTGACTTCATTTGCAAAATGAAAATAAAACCTACCATTAAAATAAAATTATAACATTTTATCACCAGGTCCATGAATTGTCAAGGCACTGGAGTTTGTGCGTGCAGGCTTTTTTTTTTTGTTCTTGGCATTTTGGTGGAGCGAGATAAGAGTAAAAAACAACAGAGCTGCTCAGAGAGTGAAAAAGGGAGATAGATAACGCAGATACCAACTCCTACACAAAACAGTCCTGGCTTTATCGCTGCTTTTTATCACAGTTCCTTTAAAAAAAAAAAAAGGAAGAAAAAAAGAAAACAGCCCAACTGGAATGGGGCAGCACATTAAAAATGAACTTTATACTGTTTGCTCTTCAGTTTTATATTTAGATGAAGCAAACTTAGATTTTCAGTCGATACTTTCCCAGCGCAAGAAGCTGAAAGTTTGGAAGCCAGAGGCTCACCCTCCTCATTTGCGCCAAAAAGTAGGTGGCCTAAATATAGATTTAAGAACCTAAGAGTGACTTGATTTTCAAACGGTACTGAGCAAGCGCAGTGCCCTGTTGGCTTTTTGAGGATTTGTATATGCTGCACTGGCACGAAGAGGGCAGGGGGGAGGAGACAGGACGGGGACCACACAGTTCTAGGTTTTAGAGCCAATTATGGGTTTAAGAGCCTAACTTTAGGCAACCAAGTTCAAGAAAGTTTGGGTCTTTATTTTTATTACCTGTTGGCCACGGATGGCAGCATGCCTCGTCACTACTCTAAAAATGTGGCATTGTAAGAGATGAGCCGCTCCAGTCCCGCAGACTGAAACAGCGTTTGCTACCATGAAGTCAACGGAACTACTTGCAGTAGCTACCATGAAATTCAAGTAACAAGCTATCAGGAAGTCCAGGTAACAAGCATTACAATCTGTAGTAAGTGCGGGCAGGGTGGGACCCCAGAAACGTCAGGGGATGCAGAGTGGAATATGAGTCAGACAAAATAGGACCCAGATCCAAGCCATGTGTTTTTATGCACAACAGAATTTAGCAGACTATGTTCTGCAGAACACAGCATCCCTTCAAGCTCACTCACCTACCTCGCAGCTTTGGATAAAAGCAGCTGTTTGCTGACTCTGGGTATGGCTATACTGGAAATTTCAAAGCGCTGCCCCGGCAGCACTTTGAAGTGTGAGTGTAGTCAGAGCCCCAGCGCTGAGAGAGAGAGCTCTCCCAGCGCTGCATGTAAACCACATCCCTTACGGGTGTAGCGTGCAGCGCTGGGAGCCGCGCTCCCAGCGCTGCAGCACTGATTACACTGAGGCTTTACAGCGCTGTAACTTGCTGCGTTCAGGGGAGTGTTTTTTCACACCCCTGAGCGCGAAAGTTGCAGCGCTGTAAAGTGCCAGTGTAGCCATGGCCTTAGTGCCCCACTTGCCTTAACTCGCCCCAGCGTTGATGAGACTCAGTTACAGGCCAAAGGAAGAAGCAGCTCTAGGACATTTTGGCAGCATGAAGAAAGGATGATCCACAAGCCTAGGACTTGGGAGGCCCGGTTTCAATTCCCTGCTCTGCTACAGACTTCACATGGGACCTTGGGCAAGTCACATAGGCTCTCGGTGGGGTCAGTTCCCACATACATACAATGGGGATCACAGCACTGCCCAGCCCCCTAGGAGAGCAGTGAAGATAAATACAGTAAAGATTGTAAGCCACTAAAACCCTGCAACGATTGGTGCCATGTAAGTACCCAAGCTGGAAGGTGAGCTTGGTTCCTGACAGTGCAGTGAATGCAGACAATGGTGGTGATACAAATTAAAAACCAGGATTACCACTCAGAGGTGCGGAAGGAACATTAGCGAGGAAAATGAAAGGTTACAACTGACAGATATCCAGCCCCATCTTTGGCTCAAAATAGAGTCCAGACCTTCACCTGGGTTACCCCAGGCACTCACTCTTGGCACTCAGTGTTCCAAGTGCACTGTTGGTTGTGACCTCCGTGTGAAAGCTGCAAACAGATTTCTTGGTCAGGCATCGCAGGGCTGCTAGCGTACAACAGTGCATTAGTGAGCTATTGGGACTTCACTGAGAAAGTGAAGATGGAACAGATTTGATCAGACAGACGTGAGCAGAAAGGGGAGGTAAATTTTCAGCTGACCTGCCACATCCATAGATCCGTCAGCAGTGCTCCCTGCTGGGAAGTGAATAAATAGGGCCCTACCAAATTCACGGTCATAAAAAAAAGCATCACAGACCGTGAAATCTGGTCTCCCCGTGAAATCTGGCTATTGTAGGGGGGTCATGGGATTGCCACATTTACTTCTACACTGCTGCTGGTGGCTGCGCTGCCTTCAGCCGGAGAGCAGCAGCTGCTGGCTGGGAGCCTAGCTCTGAAAGCAGAGCTGCTGCCAGCAGCAACACAGACGTGAGGCTGGCAGGGCATGGTATTGCCACCTTTACGGCAGCTGGGGGAGGTCCCTGGAGGTGGGAGCATGGAGCTCGGTGTACAGTAGGAGCCCTTGGCTGGGGTGCTTCCAGCCCTGCCCTCCCCAGCTCCAAGCCGAGTACTCAGGGGCTAAAGGAGCCTTAGGCTGGCTGTGTGAGTAGGGGGTGACCACGGTGCTCCCCCTGTCTACGACTTCCTGGCTGGAAGGTTGGCCCTGCCCCCCTACCCCAAAAGTGAAAACCCGCCCCATACCAGGCCACCCTCGCTTCAGCGCTGTTGCTGGTTGCAGCGCTGCCTTCAGAGCTGGGCTCCCAGCCAGCAATCGCTGCTCTCCAGCTGCCCAGCTCTGAAGGCAGCGCTGCTGCCAGCAGCAGTGCAAAAGTAAGGATGGCAATACCACAACTCCCCCTTACAATAGCCTTGCAATCTCCCCTCCCCCAACTCCCATTTGAATCAAGACCCCCATTGTTTCAGTATCATGAAACTTCAAATTTCAATATCTGAATCTGTGAAATTTACAATTTTAAAAATTCTATGGCTGTGAAATTGACCAAAATGGACTGTGAATTTGGTAAGGGCCTATTCCTTAACATATACACTGCCGTGGCAGATGCCAGTGTAGGGTGGTGTGATGCAAACAATACAAACCCTGACTGCATTAACAAATCAGTCATGCTCATAAGACACTTGCTGAGATAATACTCCCTCAGGGGGAGGCAGAGGATTTTTCCTGCAGTGGCTTTTGTTGGGATCAGACTGCATCATCCTCAAGGCTTGAAAGGAAAAGCTTTCCTTCAGTGGGACACAGAGCGCTTGAAAGGTGGGGCAGGATGGTCCCGTGCTTGGACTGGAATGGGACTCAGGAAAAATGTTTTCTAATCCCACCTCTGCCCCAGATCTGATCCCGGGCAAATCACTTCATCTCGCTGTACCTGTTTCATCTCCTACACTTTGTCTGTTCGGACTACGGCCAGGTTAATAATACATAGTTAGGTTAACACAAGGTAGTTTACGTGGACCTACCTATGAAAAAGCGTCTACACTTAAATGTCGCTCACACAGACGTAACTGTCCCGCTACACCGCCTGAGTAACTCCACCTCCACAAGTGGCGTGGAGTCACGGTCAAGGCAGTTAGGTCGATGCAGTATCAGTATAGATGCTGCCTTGCTTACGTTGACTGTTACTGGCTTCGAGGAGCCTTCCCACGATGCCCTTCACTAACAGTACAATCGATACAAGCGCTCCTGGGAAGGACGCACACTGCTGACACGAGGAGCAGAGTGTAGACATGCACAAGCAAAGTAACCGCTGCAGAGGCTGCGTGCGGACCTAAGTTAGGTCAACTCAATTTTGTAGTGGACACTTGACCTAAGCCCTTTGAAGCAGGAAGTGTCTCTCACTAGGCGTCTCTCGCCCAGCAAATAGGGCCTTGATCTCAGTCAGGGTCTCTAGCACTACTCTACGACAAACAAACAACAGGAGAGCCAGTCACTTCATAAAGTGGGTAAGAGAGGAATTGATGATATATGAATACTTGGCATCTGTAAATCCACTTTCATATGAAAGTCTCAGAGCCTTCAGCAGCCACTAACAGACTAAGCCTCAACCCTTCCAGGAGGCTGGTATTAATCGTTAGCTGCGTTTTACAAATCAGGAAACTCAGACAGAGGAGCAAGCTGCCCAGGATCACACAGGGCGTCAGCGTCAAAAGCAGTGCTAGGATCAAGACCTCCTGATCCTGTCTCTGGGCTCTAACCACTAGACCAGGCCGTGACTTGGGAATAGGCAGGAAGTAAAAAAGCCATCGTTACAGGAATGGAGTTTTTCAACCTAAATTTGCCCAGTCCAGTTCAGTTCTCCACCAAGCACCTTTGCATCACTGTTGTGACCTGCAGCCACAGAACCATGAGCTGTGATTCCAACAGAGCTTAGAAGCCAAGCAGAGTTGGCTTGATGCAGACCTATATGGGAGACCCGGAAGGAAAGCCCAGGGTGCAGCACGAAGTACTGAAGGAGATTCAGAATGGGTCACTATCTCCCAAGTGCAATGTGCTTTGCAAGAGATCTGTATGGTTTATCCCTATTCACAGACGGACACTGAGGGGTTAAGGGATTTCCCCCAAGGTCATAGTGAAACAACAGCTTCCATTCAGGTGTCCTGTCCCTGGGTCACCAACACCCCACCGTGAGTCCCCTTCTGCATCTACTGGTGGCTCTGGTGTCGGATGACACCTAAAACACAGGCTTTCCAACTCGTTATCACTGGCGATCCCATGACAATTCCTAACCCTCCGCCACCCCGGAGTGGTAGCCCCAATGTTCTAGACTAATTCTCGTTCGGATATTTCACTTGAATACTGTGTTTTCCACTTCCTGTCCAGCAGCACTGCTGGGCACATCTTAAACACAGAATATAGAGGAAGATCCTGCTGGGAAATCCCAGAGCCAGCCATAGACAGACTCCCTGTGAATCCTACGCCCATTCCCTGCAGGCAAGTTCCCTTCTGCCCTTGGAAGGAGAAGGGGATGGCACAGTTTAGCAGCGAGCTGGGGGAAGCACTTTCTGCCACAGCACCTGACATCAGATCCCAGGATGAAAGCTAGATGGCTACAGAAGTAGGTTTGATTGCCACTGGGTAAAAGGGCAGGGATTCAGCTGGCAAATCAACTTATTATTCTTATGAGCTTCTCCCTGCTTGACAGCAACTCTTTCCGCCCCACCCTCTGCGCAAAAAAGAAAATCTCTTTACAAAGGCAAACCCCCCCGATGGGGAATCTTGATGGGTCAGGGACTACATTGAAATTGGGGCTGAGGAGAGAATCAGAAAGCTTTGAAATCTTCAAAGCTCTGGCTTGACAAATCCCTGCTGGAAATGGCCTAAATTCATCAGAGTCATGGGAAATATCTATATTACACGCCCATTGCATAGGCACTATTCACGCAGTGTTGCTTACACAAGCAGGCCACCGGGGTCAGGTTACTGACCAACAGACAATGCCCTTACAGTATAAAAATACAGCAGCAATGGCCTGAAACACCACAGCTGACAATGGAGCTAATGCTGTGGTTGGGATCTTGACCATAGGATGTTTTGATAAGGCCAGGATAAGCAAGGCACCTCTCCCTGCACCCACGTCTGTCCTAGCATGGGTCACGACTGGGGAGGCTACGGAGCGGGAGTTGTGGTGTCAGGGCAGAGAGAATTATTTGTGCTGGCTACTGGCATTTAGTGTGTTGCTTGGTTTTAAGTGGCTCCTGAGCCCAGGCGCCATGGCTAAGGCATATTCAAGGTACAATTCAATATACAGAGTGTGGCCTGCCTGGGCTGCATGGCAAATAAAGCCTGGGATATGAATGGTTCCCTTGTTCGGTTTGAGAATGATCAGCCCTTGGCTTCCCATCTCACCCACGCGAAACTGGCACCTATTGCGGGGAAAGGTGAGCTCCAGAAGGTGCCAACTAGTGTCCGCTTTCCCCTCCGTTCACAGCACCAGGGTTTCAATGGCAGCAGAATCTAAACACGAATGCGAATCTTTGATGGGCGGATGCATTCCAGCAGGAAACCCCCTATTCCGGAAGGGCTGGAGCTGGCCACAGCAGAAAACGGGGCACAGTGAGAGAGAGAAAAATTAAAAATGGACTGAACGGTTCCTCCTCCCCCCCCCACACTCCCTTTCCTACCTTCTTTTTGAAAAACATAATTTATCGGTGTGTTATCCAGAAATCCAGACACTTTAATCAGTGAGCTATGAAGTCAGTATTTCCATTCTTATCTAGTGGAGGAGTGGAAATGGAGAGCAGATAGGCAGCTCCCAGCCGATCCGTGGTGGGGAATGTTAATGGGAGAAGAGGGAGAGCTATTGGCTACTGAGCACCGGCTATCTCCACCATTATCAAGCCGTTATCAATTCAACCATCGCAGCGCAGTAATGGGGCCAGTTCAACTTTCCGCATTATCATAGGAGCTGAAACCTGCATGAGAGGCCTCAGCTGGGAGACAGAAAAGTGAGTAAGCAGCTGAACTCCATATTTTAAAAGCAAAGGGTGGGGAGGGGGCTGGAGGGAGGGAAGAAAAAGCCAGATGAATCAATTCAAAAGCAGGAGAATTAAAGAGGAGCAGGTTGAAAGGCTACAGGCAGAACAGACCGTGTAAACTGGGCAAGGAAGCCAAGCACAGGTGAGCAAGACAGGATTGTGTGTGTTTGGTTTCTGGAAGGAGAAATCTGAAAGACTCCATCGGAAGTCCACCCTGGTCAGACAGCGAATAACTCGTGCAAGGCAACTTGTGTAGAGGTGCCTAACCAAGTGGCAGGCCCTCGGCACGTGGCAGCGTCACACAGGCAGGAGAGCAACGGGAAGCTTCCTTCCAGCAGGGCTACAATGAGACAGCCCTCTCGAGCCCTGCCCAACATCAGAGCCCAAGATCTGCTGACCAGCGTTAGACCATGGGGCAGGGACCACTTCAGTGTTGCGTGTTTGTACGGCCCCTAACGCGATGGAGCAGGGCTGCTGTAAAGCGGATCAGAGTTACAACCCGAAGAGTAGAAGGGAATTAGGGCGACCAGACAGCAAGTGTGAAAAATCGGGACAGGGATTGGGGGAGTAATAGGAGCCTATATAAGAAAAAGACCCCAGAATCAGGACTGCCCCTATAAAATCGGGACATCTGGTCACCCTAAAGGGAATTGCAGCTGAAAGAGAAAGGAATAAGGCACGGAAGGATGGGAGAGGTCACCAAATGAGAGTGGCTGTTCTCACTGGCCCATGCAGGGAGGGAAGTGGTCAGGCTGGGAACCTGGGACAGAGAGAAGTGAGACTAGGACAGGACAGGTGTAAGTGCAGGCGGGCCTGACTTCCTCAGAGGTTCCTATGAAAACTGACTTCTGCAAATATTTGTAAAGGGGTGAGGCAGAAAGAGAGAGAAGTGTGAATTAATTCAAGGTGCACGTCATCAGAGGCCTTCTTACTCAATGGGCAACTCAATTGCACCCACCATGGGAAACGCGCATCCACGCCATGAGCTCGAGATTTCGCTGGGAATCCATGCATGCCATCTGTGACTGTACACTCACCGAAACTGCACGCACAACTGACAACACTGCGCATGCGTGCCGGGCCACCTCTCCACCCGGATTCTTGCACTGGCCCCTGTCAGCACCTCTCCTTCCGAGTGAAAATTTAAGATCTCTGCATTGGTGAAAGATGCCAGATTTACAACCCTTCTCTGTTTACCCATTAGACAAGTACAGCATGAGCAGGAGCTTCCTTCCACCAGGCCCCAATGGCGTATCTCAACTTCAACCTCCTCTGGGATCAGCGGGGAGTTCAGGCCCTGAGACTCAGCCAATCCTATATCCCCGGTTGATGTTGAACTGGATCCCCTGTTAGCAGCTTCAGTTGTGGTTGGCAGAATTATGAGAGGAACATGTACGTCCACTGGGAACTGAACCAAGACCAAATCCACCACATACAGGCTCACTGGCCAGCCATCAGAACCAAACATGCACTGCCAGATGCTGGCGGAAGAGAGATCTGAAGATCCAAAACCATGCAGAAAAGCCACCTTTATTTCATTCATTTAGAGTTAACCCTCTTCCCCCCCCACTACTGAATGGGTTTAAGCCACACATCACGTCCTACCCCAACGCGTTCTAGGTGGGGCAAGGCAGGAGCGAACCCAAATCACAGCAAAGGGGTTTATTAGACAGACTGGCATTTTCCACCAAAGTGCAAACCGACAAGAACCAGGAAAATAGTGACTGGATGGGGAGAGACATGGCCAACAGGAGGGCTTGGAAGCTGGGCCCGGGGAGTTTGATTAAATAGGTAGATGAGGACAGAAGAGTATCAGAGAGTTTGTGCAAGCCACTTCCAGTGGGGTTAGCCAGCAGAGTCCTTTCTACTGCTGGTTAAGGGCTTCCTGCAGCGAGCAGCTGAGCCCAATGCTACCACAGCCAGCAGCAGAGCTAAGGGCCTCGCACCATAAGGAAATATTGGGGTTTTTCTGCCTGAGGGCAGAACTGGGCTGTAGGGAGCGCATCTGCCACCAGCTTCAGCTTTTGAGCTTACCACGGCACAGGCCACACCTTTCAGCACGCCAAGTTGCACGCCGCAGCACCAGCGGCGCGTCCACAGGAGAGAGAGACACACACACGGAGAACCTGGTGCCACATCCCAGAGAGGTGGCCTTCTCGCTCCGCTCAACAGGAGGACGGTCTGCAAACAAAATGCAGGGCTGCGTCTGCAGAGAGAACGTGAGCCCGAGGGAAGAACCCTGGAGATACAGTTTAGGAAGTGCCACATTCCAGCATACTTTGCAGCCTCCACAGTGCGCTGGTTCTCTCTCTCTCTCTCTCACACTCTCTGCAATCGATCTCTCAAAGGCAATAACCGACTACAGCCAAAGTCTTCCCTCCCCACCGTCCTACTCACCTGCCTACCTTTGAGCTGCACAGATCAGATCACATTTAGGTCACTTTTCATGGAGCTGGAAGCCAGAGTAGCTAGGATATTAGGTTTTAGATATTGGGGAGCCCTCTTATTCCACTCCCAGCACTCAGGAGTCGCTACTGACATGGTAGCATACCTGCCACAAGGCATCAAGATAATCCAGGAAGCTGCCTGCTGACAGGGTTTCTCTACAGCCAAGTTCCCCGCAACTTGCAGTCTCAGCAAATCCATGGTTATAATAAATGAATAAAATAAATAATAATGTTAAATAAATCTTGGTGCCCATTGCTTCCCTCAACACCATCACCGCTGTGGGGACAGATCTCTGAATTTCTTGCTCCAATAGCACATTCCCCTGCCACATGAGGTGAAGGAAAATCTCTATTCGCAGTACAGGGTCTATGACCCAGCTCTCATTCCAGCCAGTCATGAGCAGTGCTACACGTACGCATTAGCCAGTTTGTTACAGCAATTTTGATTCATAACTTAAAGCAATTCTCACTTTGGGGGAGGGGGCCTTGTTTCTTTTTAATGAAAAAAATAATCGATGGGCTGGCCATGCGAGATTAAAAAAATAATGTATCAGATTAACAAATTAGAGAAACACATTTCCTTTCTACACTGTAGAATGGGAGATGTCACGGAAATATGCTGATGGGAGAGCGAGGAGATAACGAATTATTTTGGAGGAAAAAAAGCAGTGAAGGCTGTTATCTGAAGTGACTCACATATACACTCCTTAACCCTATTCCAGCCCAAGGTCAACAGTTACATTCCTTTCAGCATTTCATCCCTTCCAAAAAAACATGTTGCTACAGGAACAACAAGGAGTCTTTACTGCTGCAGTGAGCCAAAGGCGGAACTTTATTACCACGAAAACACTTGAACTCAAGAGAAATATAAATCAGGAGGTCTGTCTTGTCAGTCTCCAGTGTTCAAAAATCATGAGTCACGTAAATTTGTTTTTAACATAGTGATAAACGTGGGTGTCTTTTTGAATTGCCTTTAGGTTTTGGAGTCTTCAGGTAACATCCAGGGCACACTTACAAGCTTACCTCCACCACCATAAGGGTGAGAAACTTTTAAGTGAAAGCTACAAGGCTTCTATGATCACAGGATTCCAGGGGCTGGGGCTTCAAGATGACACACTAATTATCATGAGAGTTGGCAACACTGGTTCTGGAGTCAAGGTCTCCCACGCAGCCCAGTTAACTAAAACATCTCAACACAGAGGAAAGCCCTGGGAAAACAGCTCCAGGAACCCCAACACATTTTACAGTGTTTTTTTTTTTAAAGTTTGATTTGGTTTTAAATCAAGTCAGTGAAGAAAACCCACAAAGTTTCCCTACTAATGTGGTTTCCCCATTAAATTGCTGTTCTTCACTGTCTATACTGTTTGCCTCCTTTTTCAGTTCTCGTCTCAGAGACAATTCAGACAGACTAGTCAGTTTCTAGTCAACTTCAGTTTCAAAATCTGAAGCACTAGCCCCAAGGCTGTAATATTTGGCTGTCATATATGGCAGAAAACCTTTAAACAAAGTTCCCAAAGGCCAAGATTTTCAGAAGCAACAAGTCACCTGTTGTACCCAATTTGTGATGCCTTACAGGGGCCTAAATTTTCAACAGATGGATAATCTTTATATTTCATTTTGTAGCTTAAAAAAAACACCTACATTTTAAGCCAAATTTGACCCAATAGTGCCTCATTCAACACATAGGAAAAGGAGCAGCCTGATTCTTCCTTTCTGGTTTCTTAGCCAATTTAGTCCCATTTTTGAGGTTCGGGAAGTTTTATCCTTCGGACTATCTGCAAGCCTCTCCCACTGCAGAAGGTTCATTTTAATCAGAAAACAAAGTTGTGATTAAATGGAGTTCTTGTCTGCAATCAGGAATCACATACACAAGCTGCTGGGGGTCTGTGAATCAGAGGCAGTCTGTCACCTGTGCAGATGCAGTCTGAATTGGATCAGATTTCCCTTGTCTCTTGCTTATTTTAGTGCTTAGATTTTTGTTGAGCCTACGTTCTGTGCGCTCAGGCATCAGGCTGGGGAGCTCTGCTCTGTTCCCAGCTCCGTCAGTAACTGCCTTCATGGAATGGGGCAAGTCACTCCCTCTCTCTGTTTCAAGTCCCTATGTGCAAAATGGGAATTATAGTTCCTGACTTCACAGGGGTGTCAGGAGAATTAATCCATTCATGCCCTCTCTGCAGAGAGCAGGAATAGCCTGTATCAAGTTACCTTCTCTGCATAGCGTGACCAGATGGCAAATGTGAAACATCGGGACAGGGCAGGGGGGTAATCAGTGCCTATATAAGAAAAAGCCTCAAATAA
The DNA here is from genome assembly GCF_007399415.2 of Gopherus evgoodei. Lineage (NCBI taxonomy): Eukaryota > Metazoa > Chordata > Testudines > Testudinidae > Gopherus > Gopherus evgoodei. The sequence continues at coordinate 39,166,855 of NC_044333.1, read as the reverse complement.
TGGGACTGTCCCAATAAAATCGGGACATCTGGTCACCCTATCTCTGCATAATCAGGACTGCAATGTCCTGGGGGGAAAATATCACTTTTTTCCACCTCCTGGCTGATCAGCTGGCAACTTGTGTAGGTGAGAGAAACCAGGGCCTCGTCCAACAATGCCAATGGGCTTTGGATCTGGGGCAACAGAATCTTGAATTTTGGCCCGCAGTGGCCCTCCAGTTCATCCAGAGGGCAGCCTGCCACAGCTAAAGGGTTCTAACAACCCAGAGCGCAAGCTGACTATTGCTCCTTGCCAATGGCTGGTGAGCTCAATGACAAGGGATTTCTCTTGATCTCTCAAGGGAGAAACAATGACAAGCAACTATTAGACTGTGGGCATTTGGTTTAAAGGGAAAGCACCACCGGGCGTGTTTGTAGGTGCAAGTCCATAGCAGCTCTGTCTCCCAGCAAGTGGCTATCATTGTCGCACCACTAGGTCCCCTGCTTTAGATGCAAGACAAGTGAGTGAGAAATTCTTTATGGGACGTGAAAGATATAGGGGGGGCAGGTGAGAAAATACGAGAGGCCTCCTTCTTCCAGCCCTGGAGGTGAAAGGCTGCACAGTGAAATAGAGCAGAGCTAATGTATAGTCTGAGAATCCCTTTGGTGATCACCAGGAGAGATCGGACGCCAGACAAAAAAAAAATCAATGCGAGCGCGTCCTCCCCATGGGCCCTGGGAGCCGCCCAAAACCAGATCCGCTGCTCTAACTCGCCAAATGATATGACATGCCACCTCTCCGGCATCATCCCTGCTGAGCTCCTGCCACAGAACCAAAAAAGAATGGGTGCTTTGGCATTCCATGAGACAGGTTCTGCCACCGGCACCGCACAGCCAAAACCCTGCGTGAAGAAATGGGCTATGCCCAATTGCAGTCAGTTTCTTCCACTTTCAGTGTAACTAAGTAAACACCGGGTGGGCATAATAGAGGCACATTGCTGATAACTGTGATGTTAAGACAGGAGGAGAGTCCAACAGCTGGTCTGCAATACTCCTGAGTTACTCTAGTGACTTCTTAGGAAGAACTAAGCAGTTGCCAATTTTATTAATTTGTTCAAGCAGAGGAGAATATTTCCTCTTCAGACAGAGACGTCCCGGATAGGCTGTACTAAGCATCACGAGTGGGGCAGTGGCTGGTGCCAAAGGGAAAAATTAGGGATGTTGATTAATTGCAGTTAACTCATGAGATTAATGCAAAAAAATTAATCACGATTAATCACAGTTTCAGTCGCACTGTTAAACAGAATACCAATTGAAATGTATTCAATATTTTTGGACTTTTTCTACATTTTCAAATATATTGATTTCAGTTAGAACAGAATATGAAGTGTACACTGCTCACTTTATATTATTTTTTATTACAAATATTTGCACTGTAAAAATGATAACCAAAAGAAGCAGTATTTTTCAATTCACTTCATACACATAAAAAGAGATGGCACTAGCGTATTTGTAACTTACATAACTGAACTCAAAAACAAAACAATGCAAAACTTTTAAGCCCACAAGTCCACTCAGTCCTACTTCTTGTTCAGCCAATTGCTAAGACAAACTAGTTTGTTTATGGAAGATAATGCTGCCCACTTCTTATTTACAATGTCACCAGAAAGCGAGAACAGGCATTTGCATGCGACTTTTGTAGCCGGCATTGCAAGATATTTACATGCCAGATATGCTAAACATTCGTATGCCCCTTCACGCTTCGGCCACCATTCCAGAGAACATGCTTCCATGCTGATGATGCTCGTTAAAAATTAATGCATCAATTAAATTTGTGACTGAACTGCTTGAGGGAGAATTGTATGTCCCCTGCTCAGTTTTACCCACATTCTGCCAGATATTTCATGTTATAGCAGTCTTGAATGATGACTCAGCCCATGTTGTTCATTTTAAGAACATTTATGCTGAAGATCTGACAAACACGCAAAGGTACCAGTGTGAGATTTCTAAAGATAGCTACAGCACTCTCCCCAAGGTTTAAGAATCCGAAGTGCCTTCCAAAATCAAAGGGACAAAGTGTGGGACACGCTTTCAGAAGTCTTAAAAGAGCAACACTCTGATGCAGAAACTACAGAACCTGAACCACCAAAAAAGAAAATCAACCTTCTGCTGGTGGCATTTGACGCTGATGATGAAAATGAACATGCGTTGATCCGCACTGCTTTGGATCATTATCGAGCAGAACCCATTGTCAGCATGGACATGTCCTCTGAAATGGTGGTTGAAGGGCCATATGAATCTTTAGCACATCTGGCATGTAAATATCTCGTGACCTCAGCTAAAAAAGTGCCATGAGAACGCCTGTTCTCACTTTCAAGTGACCATGTGAACAAGAAGCGGGCAGCATTATCTCCTGCAAATGTAAACAAACTTGTTTGTCTGAGCAATTGGCTGGACAAGAAGTAGGACTGAGTGGACTTATAGGCGCTCAAGTTTTACATGGTTTTATTTTTGAATGCAGTTATGTAACACTAAATCTACATTTGTAAGTTACACGTTCATGATAAAGAGATGGCACTAGAGTACTTGTATGAAATGAATTGAAAAATACTGCTTCTTTTGTTTATCATTTTTACAGTGCAAGTATTTGTAATTGAAAATAATAAAGTGAGTAGCGTACACTTTGTATTTTGTGTTGCAATTGAAATCAATATATTTGAAAATGTGGAAAACATCCAAAAATATTTAAATAAATGGTGTTCTATTATTGTTTAACTGCACAATTAATCGCGACTAATTTTGACAGCTCTAGAAAAAAATCCATTCACAAAACGTGGCAGTGGAGCAACCCAGCGAGGACACTAGGGGGACACGTTCTGATGGATCAGTGTGATCTGCGGCACATGAGCTGTCAGAGACGGAAGATACTGCCTGGCTAAAGGAGTTGATAATCGAGGCAGATGAACATAAGACACTCCAAGAAACTTGGAAGGACGTGCTCCCTGTCATTGGTGGGTTTGTTTTACAGCACCAAGAGGGTTCAAAGAGAAATCAAAGCCCCCTGATGCTGGATACTCTGCAATCTAAGGCTGGATTAGTGCCCTGCTTTTATAGATGGGGAAGGGATGTGCAAGGAGACTATAGATTTGCTCATCACACAAGGAATTTGTGGCAGAACAGAGAATTTTGATCCAGACCCCAGAAGTCCCAGTCCGGTAGCTTAACCACAAGGCCACCCTCCCTCATGCCTTTTCATATCACAAATGGGAAACAGCAGGTTACCAAGGGCGGCAAGCGCCTGCGGAAGAAACGAGGGGAGATTTGAGAGAAGAGCATGCGCCGGCACTTGGCACTTTAGGATGCAGACAGAGGGGACAGCATGGAGACAGGGTGAGAAAAGCATGAGGTGGAACAGTTTCATCGGCAGGAAATAACCACCAATCGTTTTCACAAGGACGATTCTTTTCTGGAGCAGATGGGTCGTAGCATTCAGGGTTCTGACAGATGCCATCAACAGGACTGACACTGGCTTGCTGCCATAGAAACGACAGGTGAGTCATGTAGTCAAGGACATGGCAATCCGCTCCAGGCCTTCCTCCCCTTTAAACAGAGGTGAAAGGAAGCCAGTTCGGTCCGGTCCGGCTTGGCTTACTGGCAAGAGCTTGTACACTGTGCCGGACCCAACCAGCTTCCCCAGGCTGGCGATTTAAAGGGCTCAGGGCTCCCCGCAGCAGCCAGAGCCCAGGTCCCTTTAAATTGCCTCCTGAGTATCGCTGCCAGAGCCCTACGGTAGCGGCAATAGGGTTCCGGTGGTGATTTAAAGGGCCCAGGGCTTCACTGCGGTAGCCAGAGCCCCACGCCCTTTAAATCACCCCTGAGTGTCGGGGCTCCCAGCTGCCTCTGCAGCTGGTAGCTCCGGGGGTGATTTAAAGGCCCCGGGGCTCCCAGCCACAGCCCCGGGGCCTTTAAATCTTGTTTAAGGGCCCCGCCTTGTCCGGTTGAGGCCCCGCCCCTCCCAAGGACTCTAGCGTACTGGTAAGTCCTTTAACTTACTTTCACCCCTGCCTTCAAAACCTCTTTTTACCACCCTCTTCCCAGGAGGCAACAAGACCTGGGGGGAGACGCTGAAGGAATGATCTGCACTGAGACGCGCCAAGTTGCACATGGAGAGAAGAGCGATTAGATGGGCAATTTTAAAGTGCTACAGGCCACATTACAGAGGCAGCCTCTGCTCTGTACACGAACAGTCCAAGTTTCAGGCACGGGGGGACGAAGGGTGGGCAGGCGGAACAGCAACGGGAGCTATGGAATTCCCTGTTCAGACACATGCAAGACAAAGCGGTTCTGCCACGTGTGTTGTCTTTACTAGAAGCTAGCCGCGGTGGGATTTTCCAGGCATGTGCATCAACTAGGGCTGCTCCCACTGGAGCCAGCAGGGGCTTTACCCTCACTAGGAGCCCAACCAGGCCAGCACTGAGGCTTTCGGAAAATCCCTCCCCACGTGCTATTGGCTCACTTCCTGCAGGGGCACAAAAGGGATTGAAACAAGAGGGTGGGGCTGGCCTGAAAGGAGGCGGAGACCCAGCTGTGGGAGCAGTCCGTGAGGCTGGCATCGCTGGGCAGCAGAAGCAGCTCAGAGTGATGCAACAGAGGGGTTCAGCTGGGTCTGAAGGGGAGGGCAAAGAGCGAAATTGGATGCCACAAAAGAAAGGGAGGTGGTGATTGCGGGACTGACAGGCTTAGGAGAACGTTTTCATGGCTGCATTCTAGACGGGGGCGCAATCTCAAGGGAAGGCACGGATTACAAGCACAGCGTGGCAGTCTAATGGCAACAGCAGGGAGCCTAGGTTGCGTCAGCAATGGTGCCTCTAACTCGCTGTGTTCCAGGTCACACATCACACCACGGCCTATTCACCTTCCCCGGTAGCCATGAAGCACGTGGCACAAACAAAGCCCCCAGGTCCCGGGAGAAGAGGAGTTACAGGAGAGGGCAGAGTATCGCTGTTTCACAAGACAAGGGGCGTAGCACCTCCTGCATATACCTCAGCTGGTACAGATCAGTTTCGCTTCATTGACTTCAGTGGTGCGATGCCGATTCACACCAACCAACGTCCCGGCCCAGAGTTATTTGATGGGGAGACAAAGAAAATAAGATGACGGGGGGTTGGGGGGACTTCCGTTACCTAACAGTAATGACAGAATTCACTGAGGACACTTCTCACGCCAGTGGCCATTTGTGTTATGTTTAGCATTTACGCTCAGTTACACATGATAAATTAAGTAACGCTACTTACATAATATCCAGCAGAGGGTCCCAGAATGCTCTGCAAGCATTCAGTAAGCCTCACAACAGCCTCCAGGGAGATTAGGTTTTATTTGCCCCATTTGTGAAAAGGGGAAAAAGAGGCACAGAGGAGAAGCAATGTACCCAAGATCAGAGTGAACCAGTGGCAGAGCTGGGGAAAGAACCCAGGTGTCCTCTGCATTAGTCCCCCAACGCCTTGCTAATTGGGGCCAGCAGAATGGCACAGAAGTGTAGAAGCGTCAGAGAAGCACAAGAACTGAACACACTAACAGAGAAAACAAACAGACAGAGTAAGAGAGGCAGGCGGGAGGATCAAAAGCCATGGGGTTAAAGCAGTGGAACTAAAAATAGACTCCAGTCTGGCTACTATAATCATTACAAGCAGTTCGCTTCCATTTTCCAGAACAAGCTATCGTACGTGTGAATGTGTTTATCGGGGAAGGCCCAGTCCTGCAAATCCTCGCTCACAGGAGTAATCCTTACTAGTCTGTAAGGAATCTTTCCTCATGCAAGTGAAGATCGACTGTCAGGGCTGAGTGTAAGAGCCCACTCCTGCTAGCTCCCAGTAATCACACCCACTTCAGCAGGGTAACTTGTCTGGGGCCACAGGAACCCTTATGAGTAATGCAGCCTGCATTCTCCATACGCCAATGCTCCCGCATCAAATGAAAAAACCCACCAGATCACACCACTTGACACCACTAATAGAGTTCGGGCCAAGGCCCAATTCCCCAAGCTTTACTCACTGGGTCTGGCTCTTATTTGTATCTCACTGAAGCCAGTGGAGATACTTGCATCGTTCCTTACTCACGTGAGGGTCTGCAGAATTAGGTTCATGAATTCTATCTAGGCCAACTAAATGAAACACGCACACAAAACACTCAGCCCAGAACAGGCTCAGTCTAAACAACGTAGAACATACTTGCTATCTGGCACCATCTCTTAGCAATTAAAGAATATCCACAAAAATATATATGATTGTGCTGGATTTTTTTCCTTTTAACATTTTTGCTACATGTAGCGGAGCGGCCTGGGAGATAGCAATCAAAAAAAGAAAAAGTAAGTCAGCCTTCTTCAAACTCATGCAACATCTGTAACTGATAAAAAAGACACCAAAGAGAAATCTTCTAAATTAAACTTATTTTTTTCCTATACAAGCACTCCATAAAGTAAGTGTAAATGCAGGCCACCCTCCCCCACCATCAGATAATTAAAAAACAGCCTTAATCATATTCGCAATGGAACAAATTGTTGGAGCCCTTTCGCCTCCTCTTTTCAGTGTTTGTTATTGTAGCAAATCCTGCTCCAGTCTGGTTGGTAGAGATAAGAAGCCCTTATCTTACTTGGCAATCTTTATCAGTATGGAGATCAGGCCCCAGAGCTTATCAGGAATTCAGATCTACTTAGCCCAGAGCAAACCAGAAAGGGAAAAAACAGGCAGGCCCAAGCAATGACTGTGAGAATTTTCACTTCAAGCTAATGTAAAAAAAAATTATAATTAAAAAAAAAAAAAAAGACACACACAGCCACATCAGCAGCATGAGATCAATCTCCTTGTTTATCAGTTTCCCTCATCTAAAAAGCCAGAACTGTAACTACGTGAACACGCAGCTGCCAAAAGATTCACTCATTTTATATATGTGCCCACACTCCCATGTTTGAAGTTAATAAATGTAACAGGCTATCTAGGTTTGAGATCAGCTGCCTGCCTCTTATCAGCCATTCACATCTATCTAACAGCAGAACAAAAGACATACAGAAAAGAAAGAGCAGGCAGCTGCATCTCAGCTTGCTGTAATTTCATAGCCTTTGATAAATACTGATGGCGGGGGAGGGAGGGAGAGAAATACAGCCTTCATCACTAATGGAATCAGATTAATTACCTGATCTGCTGCCACCCACCCCAAAATCCCGCAGTCACAGGCGCAGAGGGCTAGCAACTCAAGCAGCACTCAGCAGAAGGATTCTCCATAACATTAAATATATAATGCACAGGGCATTGTCATCAACTATCTGAAATAGCATCAGTTCCTAGTTACAATCAACTTTTTTAATGCCTTAACTCCACATGTCATCTAAGCATAAACCAGGCCAGAACTACCAGGGGGAATAACAAAAGCAGACATCGTGAGTGCCTTTCTCCAGTGCCCCCAGTAGAGCAATTCTAACCAACGCTTCACAGGGTGCCTGCCACTAGCCACTTTTCCCAGAGTGTTATGCTACAAGCCATGAGGCTGTAGCGTTTTGGCCCTTCCTGTCAGCTCCGGACTGGCAGGCCAAGGACGCGGTTGTTCGCATTGTAGGATTTAAGGAGCTTGTTAAATTAAAAAGTATTCAGCACTAAAACGCAAACACAACAGTTGGTTAAACATAGTCCAGCATCTGATCTTTGTCTTATCACTTTTGGCAATCACATGCGCTCCCCGAGATCTCCCTTCTGAGCTATCTGCATTTCACATCAAGCTGAAAAAAACAGAACAAAGAAGCACAGAGGAAAAATAAAATAAGCAGCTAAGAATCTGGGGGAGGATTTAATGCTTCAGCTGAGACAATGTAAGTATAGACTTTATGGAAACGGGTCCCGTTTGCACATTATAGGAGTCTAATTACCAGCCCCCTGATTCATGCATACTTGTCCCTCCTCAGGAGAGTGCAGTACAAGCAGCAGAAAGCCGCTCTCGCAGCACTAGACATCTCTAATGACTGTTTTCATGTTGACACATACAGGAAGGGTTCCAAGCTTTCAGCTTTTAATCAGTTTTGGCCATCACCATCAGCCTGAGATCAGCCTCCCACTTTATCATTTCTTCATATCTCTGAAGAAAGCAGAAGAGGAAGGAGATAGAGCAGCCTTCAGTACAGCTAATACATTCAGAACGCTGCCCATCCTGGCAAACATCACAATCCATCTTAAGATCACCTTTTACTCCCTTATTAAGCAGAGTACGTCTTGCAGAGGTGACAAGAAAGGAGCTGAGAACAAATGCACAACAGTGGTTCACCGAGACCTAACAACTCATGCAGACAAACTGGATGGAAAGTTTAAAATAAAGTCTGGCAACAGATCTATGCTGGAGGACGAATTTGCGTGCTGTTAATATGTACCCTCCTCAGTGGAGTCTTGGCAGATCTGAAGGGCACTCACTTCCTGTCACAAACGAGTGCGGATCCCACGTACTGAAATACTTATCAAGAAAAAGATCAGCATTGTTATTTCAGCAGCTGAGTGTTCAATGCAGAGGTGCTGCCACTAGCTTCTATAGTCACTTCAGCTAATTAAAATGGGATGGTTACACAGGAGCACAGCCATTTGATTAATGCCACCAAGAAGGTGATATTTCTTGACCAGCAATGTTTGCAAAAAGAAAGCAAAAGAAGTTGGATGAAACTTTTTTTTTTTTTAAAAGGCAGACAGAAGTTGAAAGTCACTATTTTTAACTTCCAGAGCTGTAAAGGTCTGGTTCAGCCTTATCAGCAGAATCACCCCAGGCAGGCAAACAGGTAGATGCAACACAGTATTGCAATTATTTCAAGAGAAAGATAAAGCAATATCATCACATGATGGCCAAGTTTATCCCCAACATCTCTGCCTTATCACCAGTTTAGATCAGGAGAAAAGAAAAAAGTCACTAAACCTGTCAGTGGAAAAGTTCCAGCAGTTTATAGAATTTCCCAAGAATATGCAACAATAATCTCTTTTATCGCCAGACCTGAAATCAGATTCTCCTCGGTTGATCAGTTTGGATCTCGGGAAGAATGATAATCCAGAGGCAGTATCATCAGCCAGGGGAAACTTGGACAGAGCCAGAAATACAAAGCAACCCAATGGCAGTCTCTCCCCGGCTTTTGTCAGAACATTTATCAGTTCTCCCAAATCTTATTGTGGTTGCAGAACGAGGTGGGATGGACAGGGGCTCCCCACAGTAAAATGGACGGGGTGGGGGGGAATAACCAGGGCACATTTTGGTCACAAGGTTTGCAAAGGCATTTTTAAAAAGCAATATGCATAGCACAGTGAGCAGATGTGCGATAAGATGATCCCAGTTAAAGATCTCCAAATACTTTGCATCACATTTTTCAAAAGTCCTCCTCCATGAGGCTTTTTTAATGCAATGGATGTGAGTCAAACACAGATAAGATCACAATTTCAGACCGTCCCGACAGAGCGATCTTATCAGGATGGGACTTGCTGAATGGAATATTTTAAAGCTTTATCTCAGCTCTGATCAGTGGCGGCTGTATCAGGCTGAAACATCTCTGTGGAAGGAGAGAGAGGGGAAGGGGAAGGAGAAAGGTGCGGGGGGTGGGGGTGACACTGAAAGAATATAAATAGGCACCCGGGACACAAACTTCTGTAACCATATGCAGAAATCCTGACCAGCCTAATTGGACCACGCAGTGCCAGCAGCAAGCACACACACACACACCTACCCACCCACCACTCTGCCCTCTGTGGATATTAGATTACAGGTCCCTGTGCAAACAGCCAGCCCTGCAGCACACCAACAGCACCCGCGGGTGGAAGGCAAGAGGTGATGTGGAGAATGCAGGACGCCCAGAGGAGCGCAGAAAATGCATCGGAGGGGAGGAAAGTGACAGACGAGACCCGAGCAGCTGCCTGACAGACACACTAGGGACCAGCCCCATCGGAGCCGCCTCTCCTAAATTCGCCTCCTGACTGTCAGGGCCGTTGCCGCTCCGCTTGTTAGAGGCTTGGGAATCTCGTGGTTTAAAGATCCCAGACACTAACCCCCCCCACCCCCCAGCTCTACACTGGGCAGGAGGAGGACAGGCTCCCTTTGCCCAGGGAAGTGAATCAGGGGCATGGTCCGTGTAGGAGAGTCTGGACTGGCTGGAGGTGGGAAACAGACCAGCGAGGGGAAGAGAGAGATCCAGGGGCACTCGCAGCTGGGGCGGGGAACGACGACTCTGGGCTAGGATTCCCTTTGCAGGGGACTGGGAAGGGGCAAGGATCCAGGTGTACTGACAGCTGGTGACTGGGGGGAGGGGCGACCCAGGGTCACTAACAGCTGGTGGCTGGGCGGGAGGGGAAGGGGCGACCCAGGGGGCACAAACTGGGGGGCCCGGGACTCAGGCGGGGGAGTTTGGCACTCACGTTTGATCTGCCTGGGGTTGCTCTGTTTCCTCCTGGACATTGCTCGGCAGTCAGCGCGCCCGGTCCCTCCTCCGGCTGCTCGGACGGCGGCAGGTCGGTGGCAAGGCGGGAGGGTGGCAGGCAGGCACCCGGCTCTCATGCCCGCCAGGCGCTCCCAGGGCTGGGGAGGGAGGGAGGGTTCGGAGCCCCGGCGCGGGGAGACGGGCCCCGGGCTCCCAGCTTGTGTCTCGGCACCGTCCCGCTGGCGGGGAGGGCGGGAACCGGGGCTCCCACCGGCGGCCACTAGGGTCCGACTCGGTTTTTCTCAATGGAACCTGAAATGTACCAAACCCGCTGAACGTTCCATTCGGGGCGGGGCTTTCCCCGGCCGCTCGGAACGGCGGCCGCCCATAGGCCGCCGCCCTCCCGCTGGGCACGCCCACCGGATGGGGTGGACGCGCTGTGGCGGGGTGGGCGGGCTCCGGGGCAGGCGAAGCGGGAGTCCTGGAGCCCGAGCGGAGGGGATGCGCCAGGGGAGGAGAGGCGGGGAAACGGGGGGAGCAAGTGGGGCAATTTATCCCAGGACCCGCAGGGGCCCCCACAAGAATATAATATTCTATAGTATTGTAATTTTTGTATGGAAGCCCCCCCCCCCCAAATTGCTTTGCCCCAGGCGCCCTGAATCCTCTGGGTGGCCCCGGGGCCCCTGGGCAATCTTCCAGGGAGTCTGAGCCATGGCAGAAAGTGGGCTGGGTGCCTAGGCTAGGAAGCCGCAGGTGCCCTTGGGTTGGGAGTTTAGGGAGTTTCAGGGTGTTCCCCCCCCCAATAGCAGTGACAGTGGAGTTTAACAGCAAGGGCAAAATAGCCCATGATGCCTGAACTAACTGGCACCACCATACACAAAAGAATAAATTACACCCCTCTCATCTTGTTATAACCCTTGTCCTCTCTCCCTGTCCCCTTCCTTTCTCATCAGCCTCCCTCATCTAATACTTGGATTGTCAATTCTTTGCAGTAAGTCCTATGGCCCAGATTCCATTTAAATCAATGGGCGATAGGTGTAAATAGCTTCTGGGTTCTGGGCCTACGTCTGTCTGGAACCTCCAACCAATGCTGGTACTTTGGGGCTAACTTTTCAGCCGTGGTTACAAAAATTGGGCAGTTGAGTGACTAGGAGCAGTTAATGTTCAAGGAGGCCAGAACATTTGTGGAGTCAAAGGTAAACCACGCCAGCCAAATTCTGCTCTGTTACACTTGTGCAATCTTACTGAAAGCAGTGGGGTCCCACAGAGGGGGAGGCTGGACTTGGCCCACTGTTCAGCTGCAAGCTCCTTAAATCCCTCCAATTTTTGACAATCTAATTTTCACTCGGTAAACATTTTGCTTTAGGAGCAGAAAGCTGCCAGGGCTGCAGTGCCGCGGGAACCCCGAATTCTCACCGGTGGTGCTGCTTTCTGACATTGCAAGGACGAGTTTGCCAAGAGTTTGTTCTCCATCTGTCCCGCCTTTGCAGACTGCATCGTTTTTGTCTCAGATCAGTTGTTTATGTGCCATTGTTCAGAATTCAGTTATATCATCCAAGCCTTAAGGGCTGTGAACTACTGTAGGCTTGTCTGTGCCTCTCCCACAGATTTATCCGCGCAATAGCCGTGGGAGGTAAGGAAGCACTATTGCTTTCATTGTACACATGGGAAACTGAGGCATGGCAAGGCACCGTTACTTGTTCAAAGTCACACAGTGATCAGTGGCAGAGGTGGGAACAGAATGCAAGAATTCTGGCTCCTAGGCCCTGATCAAACCACTCAATCAAGTGAGGTTTTAGCCCGGCAAATAGGAAACCCTATTTTCTATAACTCACTTTAGCTTTAGAAAAGGAAAGGTTAAAAAAGCCTGGGTATGTTTAGTCTTGAGAAAAGAAGACTGAGGGCGGACCCTCGAAAGAGACTTCAAATATATTACGGGCTGTTCTAAGGAGGGCTGTGATCAATTGTTCACATGTCCACTGAGAGCAGGACAAGAAGTAATGGGTTTAATTGCAGCAAGAGAGATTTGGGTTAGATTTAGGACAAACTTTCTAACTAGAAAGATAGTTACGCTCTGGAACAGGCTTCCAAAGGAGGTTGTGGAATCCCCATAATTGGAGGATTTTAAGAACAGGTGGGACAAATACCTGTCAAGGATGATCTAGATTTACTTGGTCCTGCCTCAGCGTCAGGGGCTGGACTTGGTGATTTCTCGAGGCCCCTTCCAGCTTGACATTTCTGTGATTCTATGAAACAAACCTCCCCAAAGCCCTAAGCATATGTATAATACAATTTAAAACCACATTTAAAAAAAATTCAGTCCAGCCACTGCCTACATCCCTTATCCTTTTCTGATTATTCCCATATCCAGCAATTACCCTTTTCAGTTTACTGTGTCTCTCTGCAAACGACCCCAAATACACCAAGAGGTTGGAAAAATAAAATTCTGTTGCACAGGGAAAAAACGTCAGGGTCTGCTTATTGTGTGAGCCTTCTGTTGCAACAGGATGCACAAGGGGAAAGTGACCAATTACCTCCTAAAACACATGGCAAAGTAACTGCAGGCTGAGCCCAGATGTTAATTTGTTCCCAGAGCTCAAATGCCAATGCTGTCCGGAAATAGCTGTGAGCTGGGTTAGAGAGCCTTCTGGGTAACGGGCATGCAAATGAGCACCCAGTGCATCCCATTTCCCTTTGAAATTCCTGTCCCTGGCATTGCTGCTTGCAAGCAGCCTTTGAACTGGTGTTAAATTCAGCATATTCAACAGACATGTTTCGAGGGCCTTTTGGGAGTCATCACGTCAATCATCAGAGAGGTTGGCTCCTGGCTTTTGGGGTATATAGGGTACAGCTATGCACGCAATGGTAATCTTGGAGCAGATGACAGGGTATGTGGATTCCTGGCATTATCGGAGAGGTACTGAAGGACTGTAGTCACTGCTATCTCCATCCAGCATGCAAATGCTCAGCACAGCAAGACTTGCTGACATTGATGAACGCTCTTTTTTTTTTAAGGGTTTTTAATTAACATCCTGTTTCAATAATGAGTTTTAAGCACCACATGATTCCAGGAAAGACGTCAAGCTTGCCGTGAGGATGTCAAAATAAATTAAGTTAGGAATTAGGAAGAGTTCCAAGGGGTGGCGGGAGATCTTGCTGTGGAAAATGGTTCACTGCCACTGCAGTTGTCAATTCTGCTACCAAATTGGTAGGGGCCAGTCACCCTAAGCAGCCTGGGTAGCACATAGTGTTTGTTTATATTATTCTGCACATTTCAATTCAGTTTCTTGTCTTGCTGGTTGTAGGTTCCCATTAAACTGTAGGGCTGATAGATCTCCTTCCCGTTCAGGCAGGCGCTGTGGTCTCGATACTGCCACAACTTACACACAGCAGTGGGGCTACTCATGTGTGTCGAGTTGAGCACATGTGTAAAACTTTGCAAGATTGGGGCCCATGTGAACTTCTCACATGTGGGACTCGATTGTCCTCTGCACCAGCTCATTATCAATCAGACTTAACGCCGTCAAAGGCGGGGGCGTGAGGTATAATGGCGAAAGGGAGAGGAGAATCAGGCCCATCCTCTTTAGAAAATTCTATTTAGCATCTTTACTTTGTATCAGAAGGGGCTAGAATCTCTCTACAGCCGCGGTGTCAGACCTTCGGAGCGCCACGGTGAAGGGAAGGAGCATACTGGAAGGATAGAAGCCCAGTTGGCAGTGGCCAATTTCCATATACATTTAGATAATTTCAGAAATAAATGCACAAAGGTAATATTATTTCCTGAGCACCTCGCCTGGTTGCTTATGCTTGTGTCTTCCCTGACAGACGATGAGAGAAATTGCTTGGTTGAGTACAACAGAAACAGAAACCACGCAGCTGCTGAGGTTTGAGCTCCTACAGCAGTATGACAGAGAGAGAGAGAGAGAAAGGGGAATACCTTTATCAATTGGGGAAAAGTCTGGGTTCCACAGACAATACAGCAAATGCACATAGACCATGGACCAAATTCAGTACACACCCTGGTGTAAATACAGTGTAACTCCACTTCCACCAGTGCAAAGTGAACGCAGAAAGCGTGTCGCTTATCTATATTTTCCTTTTCACATAGACACGAAACTCTTCCACTTTCGGAACTGTTTTGGTTCAGTCACAACAACCTGAGAAAACATGAGTGACCTTAACCAAGGATGAGGACAAGGCTGAGGTTAATCAGATACAAAGTGCTGGCTCTGGGGCAGAAATGCAGGGAGAAATGGCTTGAAGGAATCTGTGCTGTTTGGACTGTCACAGCATGGGCCATGAGTGAAGGGAGGGCCAGTGAAGGGAGGGCCAGCTGGGTTTCCATTAGACCTTCTGCCGTTGTTTTGGCCCGGATCCTGCTAAGACTTGTGCACGTGTTTAACTTTACTACTTGCAGTGGACCCATTGATTTCACTGTGCTCACTCATGGGAGTCAAGTTAAGCATGTCTTTGCAGGCTTGGGGCCTTGCTGCCTTCTCCCCCATGAGTGTATATTAATTGGAGGTTGGAAGGCTAAACATTTGCCCTACTGGTCATTCTGAACCTGTTTTAAAATCCAGGCAGTGTAGCTTTTCTTTCCAAAAATAACCACTTCCTTGTTACTGTTGGGGGCTTGTTCTTTGTGTTAAATCAATGGCAGCCGTATCGATGAGCAACCCTATCGTAACAAAACAGCCACAGAGCTCTGCCGTCAGCAGCATCCCTACAAAAACAAAGCACATCGCGCAGCCCAGCATGCAGGAACAATGCTGTCATTGTGAGTCAACGTGCACAGCCCCGGGCTTGTGGGCAACCCTACAATAACGAACCAGTCCTCAAATCCTCAACCAGCGTGAATACGTCCCAGTACTCACAAGCAACCCAACAACGACAACCCAGAGCATGTCGCCTGGTACTCCCGAGAGCAACCCTGCAATATCAAACCAGTGAACGTGCACCATGGAGGCAAACACACCCTGACATAATGAACCAGGTTTTAGTCCTTAGAATTGTACATTCCTTGCCAGGGGCCTTTTAATTGGCCTAGCTCACTTTTGGTGTCACACCAAGGCCTGTCAGATCCCCAAGACCTATGAATCTGCAGCTGCTTTGGACAAGTGCCTCTTACCAGAGCCAAAGTCCAGATCCTGGAGGTTCTGCACGACTGTGATAGATGCCTTCCAACCCCTTGTGTTCCCAAATCCCTCTAACTCCTAGCACCTAATGGGGCTCAGGCAGGGTAATCTCCATGCCAGTCTCCGCAGCGGGCAACCCAATCCTGCCAACAGGCCATAGCAGCCAACTGGTTCCAATTATGTTTATCGAGGTGCAGCTGATCTTGCAGACTCTGGTGCTGAGCATTCACTAAGGACATTAACCACAGATAATGGTTCTGACAGCAAGGCTAGTTGTGTGTGTGTGCGCGCACGCGCGTTTTTCCCTGCTCAAGTCATGTTTGTAGAGAGATTGTTATAATGTAACAGAATAAATAGAATGTTTTCCAGAGGAGTGAATTACATGCCTGCCGTGCAGAGATAATATGCAACCAGCCCTGGTTCCCATTGTGCGGGAGGTGACATCTTTTTATGGAGCTGTGTACATTTGTATTAGTGCCAATTAATCTGTAGTGATATTATTAGCGACACAGAGCGAGCGAGAATATGTTGGCGGAATGTAACGGGAAGGCCAGCAGAGGCTGCGCCTCAGGCATGCTCAATGGGGTGCAGGGGGAGCGCGGGGGGCGGCCAGGCGGAGAGCCCTGGCTGTATTTTGGAATGCTGACCCGCACTGATTTGGGTTGGATATTTAAGAGAGGCACCCAATGGGCCATAACAACACGGTGGCACGCGGCAGGCCTCACCATGCTGAACATGCAGCGAGGTCACTGTAACAGTCTCCCCCCCGAGGATTCTGCCTGTGAGCCCCGAAGCTGCAGACCATGTATTTTAAAGCTTGCTTGCTGCACACAGGGTCATTCTCTCTCTCACACACACACGTTCAAAACTCCACCGCCAAAGAGTGATGTAGAAAGTGCTGCCACCTTCTGGCCAGGCTATTTTTGACTTGTGTGCGAGATTCATCCAATGGCCCTGGTTTGTTCCTAAAGGCCGGACAATTCCCTGCCAAACAATTAATTGTAGTTCCGAGGCTTTTAAAATGGTTTAATCCGAATTTGCAGTGACTGCCTCGAAGACCTTTTCTCACCTGTGCGCAGATAGGTTCCATTTACGCCTCTCCTCAGGTCAAACGCAGCCCGAAGAAAGGCACGGCTGTGCCAGGGCCGATGCCAATGGGACGCTCTGTAGAGACAAGAGAATGTAAGTTCCTTGGAGCAGGGCTGTGTCATCTTATATGTTTATAAAGTGCCCAGCGTGATGGAGGCCCAATCCTGATTGGGGCTTTGCCGTCTACCACATCATCTTGATTTATAATAAGCTAATTCTTCCTAAGGGGAAACCGCCCCCCCCGTCTCTCTCTGGCCTTTTAACATACCCCACTTACAAACATCCCCTGGGTGCTGTGGGTTCTTAGACGCTGATCCCTGTTCGTAAAAAAACAGAAAGGTTTCAGGTAAAACCAAAAAACAACAACGAACATGACTCTGGCCTGTATTAAAAGAGCAGTGGCACCATCTGCATTGATTAATGTCCTGACACAAGCTAAACCAGTGAGACAACATTGGACCAGAGTAATTGAGTCTGCACTGGGGGGTAACACTATTTCAACTAAGTCAGTACCAAAACGGTGCTTTGGCAAGCCCTCCGTAATACCAGCCCGCCAGCCCTAGGGAATACTTATGCTGCTTTTCACCTCTTCCACATGGAAAGCTAGGTTCTGCTTTCCATTTACCCCTGTGTAGATCTGGAATAAACGACACTGACATCTAGGTTGCAGCCTGTTACCCCACTGTAATTTAACCAGGAAACAGGTAACAGCTTGAACTTTGGGGGGGAAGTGCCAGGGGTTTCTTTAATGGCCACATTCAAAGTTCTCAGGTTACTGGCATCTGCAAAAGCTGGCAAGTCTACCAGTGCAGCGTCTCTTGATGTTCTTCGGGGGCAGGAGTTCACTACTGGCTCAGAGGCCAAAGTGACACCACTTCCTGCAACACCACGGTTTCTTTTGTTGTCTCCAATCCAGCTACTGACCTGACCAGCCCTGCTGTGCGAAGTGCTGAGATCACAGCCGGAGGTGGTATGGCTAAGGAGTGCAAGGGGGAGTGCCACAGCTTTCATGTTTTCCTCTTGATCTCACTATTTCTTCCTGAGATGCTCTATCGCACCAATGTCCCTGGGAGCTGCCTTCCGCTAACTGATTCCTGGAGGGATTTGCAGGGATTTCTGCCCTGCAGCAGATTGTCCCTTCGCTTCTAAATGCTGAGATCACCAAAGGCAAATCACGCTCTCGCTCATATTCTGCCCATCAGCTACCCTCCTTCTCTTGCAATCCCTGCAAACAACCTCCTCCTCTCCTGGTGCAACCTCAGTGACATCTTGCTGTACGTTCAATGAGGTGAGACGTGTTCCCCTGAGAGTACAAGCGTAATTAATCACTGGAACAATTTCCCAAGGGTTGTGGTGGATTCTCCATCACTGGGAGTTTTTAAATCAGGATGGGAAGTTTTTCTAAAAGATCTGCTCCGGGAATTGTTTTGGAGCAGTTCCATCACCCGAGCTATAAAAGTAGGGGAGGGGGAGCAGACTAAATGATCACAGTGGTGCCTTCTGGCCTTAGACTCTAGATGTGTGTATGTGAGGGGGGTGTGCACGCGCGCGTGTAGTTTGCTGTTACTGGCGATGAGCTCCACAGCCCGGAGCCTTACAGAATATGCCATTTGTCTTGAGGGTGATTTATTAGTACGATCGCAGAGTGATACTGTAGATGCTAGAGATGGAAGAGACAGGCTCATTCCGAGAGTCGAGTGATGCTGCTCGAGTCCAGGCACTACGTCTCTCTTGGCAGGATAGTCAAAGGTGTGGAGGGTTGATGATTTGCATTGACACTAATGAGAGTTACGGGTGCTCACTCACATCGCGGAGGCCAGCTGTGAATGACCAGTGATGGCCAGCCCCGATTTTCTTTGTGTGTGTAGGGGGAATGGGAGATAGATTAACCATGACTAATTTGGAATGAAGGCCCATTTTTAACTCTAGAATAAATTTAGTCTCCTAAAAAGACCCACAACCCTTTAGCTTTTGATGGCAGCTTTATGCCCATGGCACCTCTCGTCATACCCAACGCATCATGGAGAGGCTTAAAGCCCTAGAGCGAAGAGTTAGGCATGTGGTTTAGAAGCCAGGTCAGCTGAATTCTGTGTGCACGGTTGGAGCAAACAGCCACTGTGGGAAGTACTGGATTTGCAAGGGAATAGAGCTGAGCACATACAGCAAAAAATAAAACAAAATACCCTAACGGAGATTCTCACAGTTCAGTCCTAGCCAGCCTGCTTGGGTGCTACTCATAGGACTTTTTATTCACGTGTTTGCAAACATTTGACTGTGCTGAGCAAGGTGTTGTGCATGAGAGCGGCCGTGGAAAGGAAAAGCAGCACGAACATTTTGCACCCAAAACGTTCAGGTGGCCACTTTGACATCTCTCTTTGGGTTTTTTTGGCTCTGCGCAGTAGCTGTCGCCCATTCTGAACGTTCGCCGATGACGTGTGACCAGAAAAAGGGCCCTCCCTGTTTGTTTTCATCCCCAGAGCTTAGGTCAAATGAACCAAACAGCTGCTATGCAACATCACCTGCCATGCCTGACCAATCACACAGTGACCAGGTCGCAACTGAACCAGAAGCCAATGTTCACTTGTGTGAACTATGTGGCACAACAGTTGTGAACAGCAACAGCCCCCCTGTAAAGATCACAATCAGGTTGTGGACAGAAAAGCAGACTGCACTGGTCGATTCAATTATTTGCGGTGCATAATTTGCTCAGGCATAAAGCTTTTCCAGCTGCTTTCCTGAGTTCTCTACGCAATGAACATAACGTCCAACAGCATTCGTTTCCATTTGTCTTCTAAAAAGGAAAAGAAGAGAGGGGTTCATATGCCCTGCAAGAGAGATGGATCTCAGCCCAGGGGCGCTGAGATTGCTGGCTATGTGCCATCCTCTGCCTCTGCGTGTGCCCTCCAGCGATCAGCCCTGCAAAGGGCTTGGGGCTCAGACATTATCTACAGCCGTGTGTCCTCACCAGTGCCAAGGGAAATCCCAATGCAAATTAGCGTGACAGTGGCAGCATTAACATATGCCAGATCCCCACCCCTCTGCGCTGCAATTCCCCCGAGGATGTTTGAGTAGCACTGGTATTTAGGGAAGATCATGGCTGCCTGGCTCTCTCGGGGATGGGTTGTGGCAATGTGGGGGTACAGAGCTTCTCCAGACAGACCTAGGCTTTGCTCAGTCTTAGGAGAATCAGCCTGAATCCCAGGCACTATAGGGCCCCACCGACCTCCCCAGACAGGAAGATGGCAAGGAAAGGCTTCAAGGGCAAATTCATCACGTTTCCAAAGTGGGAATAACCCACTAAGAGAACAACGCAGCACAGCCCCTTCCCCCATAGTAGTGGCACGCACGGTTGCCAGCATTCACACAGTAAATAAGCCCCTCAACTTTCACAAAAAAACAAAAATCAAGCTAATCCTATTTCAAAACAAGGCCAGAGCAAGCCAGTCCCTAAGAACCCCAACGCTGTATGTGACTAGATCCCCCTGGCCTGCAGTCTGGGACTGGGCCCGCTGTGCACCCTGACTCTCTCCCCCACTTACCCCTGCTTGCCGGGAGCTGATCAAAAAAGGGAACAAACAAGCTACAAGCCAAAAACTAGCCACCAAGCAACTCACAAGCCAATTAAGCCAAAACCAAGCCCAATTTCTGCATATTTGCCCACAGGTTTGGCATGTCTGCTGGCGTATTGTCTCACCTAGCTTTTGAACCCAACTTCCAAACCAATCCAGCAGGCAAAATCCTGGGCTGGATGCTCCACTGGTGCCAATCAGGAGAGCAGCAGTGGAGTCGGGGGGCAGATCCCCAGTGGTATGAAGCAGCGCAGCACTCGTTGTCGTCAATGGACTGGATCCCCAGCAGTGTAAAAGTCAATGGACCTGCCTCAATTGACACCAGCTTAGGATCAATGAAACTCCACTGATTGACACCAGCTGAGGATCTGCCCCTCTGTCCCTAGTTACAGATACTGTCGGGTCAGTGTCTCCTATGTCTGCTCAGATCTGAACTGCATCTGACCTCCCAATTACAGCCAGCCTCTCCCCCTGCCTTC
The DNA here is from genome assembly GCF_007399415.2 of Gopherus evgoodei. Classification (NCBI taxonomy): domain Eukaryota; kingdom Metazoa; phylum Chordata; order Testudines; family Testudinidae; genus Gopherus; species Gopherus evgoodei. Next base: position 39,146,182 of record NC_044333.1, on the reverse strand, counting down.
CCCGACACAAGTCTCTCCTCTCCCCGGGTAGGCGCTGCGCAGCTAGAGTTAATCTTTCGTTGCAGAAAGCAAACCAGCTTTTCCTTTCTCATTGGAATTACGTTGGTGGAGGCCTGCAATCTTCTAAGTGTCAAACACATGCATCCGACGAAGTGGGTATTCACCCACGAAAGCTCATGCTCCAAAACGTCTGTTAGTCTATAAGGTGCCACAGGATTCTTTGCTGCTTTTACAGATCCAGACTAACATGGCTACCCCTCTGATACTAAACACGCCAGAGCCGCGTGGTGATAATGCAGGTCTCAGCAAACTCGAGGGCTTCAGGGAACTGAGTCTGACTGATGGACAGGGGGTTTCTTTTTCCCAGGCAAGAGCACCGAGCTGGGATTCTCCCCTGCTCCCGCACGGGTCCTGCTGTGCTGCTTATTATGCACAAGCCATTTTCTGAGCTGAAATGTGAGGGGCGCTCAGGTTGCATGGCTCAGAGGAGACAAAAATGACACATTTTGCCTGCAAAAGGGAAAGGAGGAAATCAAGTATCTCCCCATCTGTAAATATTTCCTTGTCTCTTGCCCAAAAGCCAAGTCACAGAACCAAAGCCTGCGTGAGCGTAAGCGGTTTGCCGTCCCTGGGGCATGGCAGGGGTCGGAGCTATGGAAGGGAGAAGGCAGAGAGATCTGATTCACACGCTGCTAATGCTACCCTGAATGGAAGTTACCAGTGGTCCAGATCCAGGCACACAGGGCACAGTTTTGCTCTCAGTTACTCACTGCAGTGAAATCCTGTGCTGCAGGTGACAGGTACAGTTAGTACCAGATCAGTCACACACACACACTGAGAGGACTAGAACGCTGGGCCTTTAGTTCCAAAACCTGCAGGCACCTGCTACTGGAACGAAAGGAGCTCCCTGTTCCTGGCCCGTGCTGCCAGGGTCCAGGTTTTTACAGAGTTTGGGGCATTGTGGCGGTCAGCAATGCAACGCCTAACTGATTTAGGCATCTAAATCTCATTTTCAGAAGCGATCTGATCCCATCCACTGTCAATGAGATGGTGGCTCCTAAGCACCTCAAACCCCTTCAAAACAGAGATTTAGGCTCCTAAATCACTTAGGTGTTGCACCGCTGACTGCAGCAACACCTCAATGCCTTTGAAAATCGGGGCCTAGGTCACCCACCTTTGCTGCGGGGCAGTCACCGGAGGGGCATGTGACATGCCCCATCCCTCCCCACCCGGAGGCAGAAGCCAGTCTTATAGCGTAGACAGATGCCTCTGCCCAGGTAGGACGGGGGCCAGTGCCAGTACATTCAGACACATGCAATTCACTGAAATCAGTTAAGTACAGGCTGGCTTTAACTGACCTCTGAGAGGCCCTTTTAACTATTTTGTCCTGGGAGACGGGTTCCCCTGTAGCAAACGCTGTCAGACAAAGGGTGTTTCTAAACTGGACCACGAGCTGGCCGGGCTGCACACCAGCCCCTTTTCTGCAGCTCCCGGCCTGCGGCGTCTTCCCGTGGCACGGATGTGCTTTTGAGAGCGCTGAGGAGGGTGGGCCCTCGCGGGAGAGGCTGTTGTTGACCTGCCACCGAGCTGTCGAATGTGCCGAATCATTCCTACTCGCTACGGAAGAGATGCTTTGTTTAAGGCCAGAATGAGTGAGGACGGATGGCACCAAGCCAGCTGCCGCATCCCCTGGAGCGGAGCCAGTGTCACGGGGAGCTAGCGGCCAGTCTTGGTCTCGTTAAAAAGAAAAAGTGACTTGTGGGCATTTAAAAGGCCTTGACCCATCCTGTCCTTTCCCCTGCCCAGCGCAATACCTACATCATCATCGGGGGCAGAGTCAGTCGGGGCAGCAGCTGGCCGAAGACGACGGCTCAGGGATGGATCATATTTTTGCTTCCAAGACCCCCAGGCCTAAGAGATCCAGGAAGGAAGAACTCTTGCCCTCTGTCCCCCAGTAAAAGATTTGAGGTGGGGCAGCCTATGGAAGGAAGGACAAGGGTAACAGTAACAACAGTGCATGGTTATTTAGGCCAGCGACATGCAGAACCAGACTCTGCAGCCCTTAGTGAGGCTGGCTACCGCCTCGCTCTGCACATTGCTCCCCAGAGAGTAAGATACCGCCTAGCGTAGGGTGGCTTGAGGGAAGCTGAACAAAATGTCCCCTGGGAGACAATCAGAACGACTGACCAACAGCATCAAACCCTGATGCTTCCGTGCCCTGCAGCTAAACTTGTTGCTTTCCGCCGAGCTGTTTTCGAGGCACTGCCAGAAAGAACCTGGAGCAGGAATTAAAATGCAAGAGCAAACAGGAATGAAATATTCCTCTCTCTGGTGGGCTTGTAGCCCTGGTGAAATAGAGTCAAGACAAAGCATAAAAGTCCCATTTCCAACTCTATAATATTTCCTGCCAAAACCAACTAAAACGTGCTGCTCTAAATTTTCTGCAAAATTCTTCTGAGGTTATTCTTCCCTTAAATTAAGCCATACTAATTATTTTCAGCCAGCTTTATCTCCACTCTGCAACACACCAGGAGGGTGCAGGCAGCAAGCATTTTAAGCCTCCATAAACAAAAGAGGAGTTTGGAAAATAATTCTATCAATTAATCAAATTAATCCTGCAGTTTTAGTTACAAGCCCCAAGTGGCAGGGATTCTAGCCTGCGGTTACAAGCTATCTCTCATTGACAGTGTTTAAATGTTATGATTGCAACAGTAATTAAAGAATATAATATGCTCACGCTCTGTGCCAGCCTCCTACCTTCAGACCTCAGTGCTGTGCAAGCAGAGGTCACCTTGAGGACAAACTGATACTGACCAAATTGTGCCAGCTGCGTCCCTCTCCCTCACGGACAAGACACCAGCATCGTTTCACTTCATTACCTTCCAAGCTCTGAAATGCAGTAGCATCTTGTTGATCTGCATATCACTAAACCTCATAAACTATGCAAAAACATTGGGGGGCTCTTTGCAAACGGTTCAGAGATTTTAAAGCCAAATCAGATTGTGGGATTATCTAGTCTGATCTCTGGTATAACAGAAGCCAGAGAATTTTATCCCATTACCCCTGCATTGAGTCCAATAACTTGAGTTTGCCTGAAGTGGATCTTTCAGAAAGGCTCCAGTCTAGATTTTAAGACATCCAGAATTGGAGAATCTACCACCTCCCAGCAGATAGTGCAGTGAGTTCTCCTGTGACTCAGGTTTCATTACGTTTCCACAACCGACCACGATGACACAATCAGACATTCAAACTAAAGTGCACTTGACCAAATGACATGAAGAAAGGGGTTCTAAGGTGCAAGGCCCTGGCTCTTTGACCTGCTTGTTAATTTGCCAAATTCATTCATTTGTAGTCTGTGTCCGAGCCATTAGCGAGGACGTGCTGCACAAGGAGGGAAATAGCGCCAAACTCCCCTGGGATGTCCTACTGATGAAGTTTAAAGGCCACCTCTGGCCAGCCCTGCACAAGAGTACAGGTCAGGATTCCCCAGCTTGGTGTTAGTATAAGGACCAGCCATCCCAAACCCGAGCCTCAGATATGGGCCAGTTCTCCGGAACCTGGAGGTAGTATGGCCCAGCAGTCCAAAACCTAATGTTAAGTAACTATAGACAATATATCTCTGTCACGGAGTGTGGGGGAGTCCAGCCCTGCACCCCTCTTCCTGGGACCCACAGTGACTCTTAGCCAGCCAGTAAAGCAGAAGGTTTATTGGACAACAGGAACACAGGTTACAGCAGGGCTTGCAGGCACAGTCAGGACCCCTCCACCGAGTCCTTCTGGGCTTTCAGGGTGCTTGGATCCTAGCTAGGATCCCCTGAATTCCATCCACACAGCCCCAAGCCCAAACTCAAAACTGCTTCCCTCCTGCCACTCCCTTCCTTTTTGTCCCCTTCCCGGGCAAAGGTGTTGACCTTTCCCCTCCCTTACCTAGCTCAGGTTACAGGCCCTGGCATCGTCCATCCCCTAAAGTCCTCCTCTGCTCTCCCACTCCCCACACAGACAGTCCCTACTGCATCACAATCTCTAACTGCCATCTAAGTAACACTGTTGTTATATATTGGACTGGTATGAATCATACATGACTGTGTATGATCTCATGTATGATCATTCCATACACATATATGTAATTTACATACCTGATAAGCTAGCACACATGAGGCATGCTGGCCCTTTCCATATGGATTGAGCCCCCCAACTTGGTGATGTTCACATGCGGGCTTTGATTTGGCCCTGACAGAGATCTGAAGCCCGGAGTCAGAGGTCTGATTTTGTTCCATATCTGTTTTTTTCCTCATTTGAGGAAGTAGGTTATCTCAGCCCCCTTTCTCCTCCCAACCCCTTTTTGTGCAAACTGTCCTGGCAGCAGCTGGTTGCTTTAAGTGTCACATGCACGATAGTTGTCTCTGGGGAGATGTGATCATTTGCTGATCTGATCATGCACCAGTACAGCTGTGACTGTTCACTGCATTATCAATTTCAATGGGATCTGCGCATCTAAATCCAGTAGGCAGCTTTGAAAACTTCAGACTTCATGAATTATAAGCCCTATTCTTTGGGCTCTGGGGAACACACCTATATGAACAGGGTGTAATGCCATCAACCAGACACTGTCCCAGTCTTCTCAGGAACGAACGTTTCTATGAGGCTCCCTACCCATTTTAGAAAAAATGCTGGCAACTCCCATTTGTGTTGGGGATGCGGCTGATGGACTGAACGTTAACCGATGTGAACTATCTGTCTGGCAGCTACCATATCTCATGTTACTTGGACAGCTCCCAGTGATACCCCCAAGAGGGGGAAACATCCACATGACAGCACGTCCTTGAATTCCACTCCCAGCCGGTTCCCTGGAGTTGTGGGGGTCACAGTGCTCAACACGTGGGGCTCATGGCTCTGCAATATCTGGAGAGGCATGGTACAATGTTAGAGCAAGACAGCTGGAAGTCAGGAGACCTGAGTAACGCTCCTTGCTCTTCCATTGACTTCCTGCGTGATCTAGGACAAGTCATTTTATCCTTCTGACCGCCAGCCACCGCTATTTCAGTCCAACCATGACCTGTAACCTCCTCTCCCCTCTACTGTTCACTATTGAAGTCACCCACCCAGCACTGCCAGTTCATCTCCTTCCTGACCAACAGTCCCCTCTGCCACTGCGGAACTGGCCCCCTCCTTTCTCAGCTCTGTAGGTGCCCCTCAAGCTTGACCTGCTGCCCCTTGCTATTCCAGCCCTGGGATCAGCTACATAGCTGATTCATCTCCATACTATCTAGGGGAGGATTTACTATAGAATTCATTACCAGGCAAATTAAGTCTGCTCCATGAGGTCCCTACTGGACTTAAGGACGTTCCCTAGTCAGCTGGAGGTGGAAGGATATTTGACCATTTAAGCTAAGTGCTGACTGAAGCAGGATACTGTGGCTTTGCACCACTTACACAAAGGGGGAGCAGGCATCCACGAGGAAAGGCGAGGACAATGACCTGGCCAATTATTCCAAATTTACCATTACACAAAGTTTCCCATTACTTTGGTCTTGCCTGGGTTGCCTTTAAGCCAGCTACTTTTTATCCAGGTAGCTTTCTCCTTTGGGCATTGTGAATTCCTTGTGATTGTGGTGGTTGCATCCATGGAAGAAGAGACACTCATTTGGGTGAGATAGGTGCACTGCTGGCAGAAGAGTCCACGAACAGCAGCAAGATGCCCAGTGATCTTATGTGGCTATTGCAGTAACTGGAGGCGACCATAACACTCCATTGCACGCTGCAGAGAAAGGACTTCAGGGGTGAAAAGCAGTTGTCCATCACCACACTTTGGGTCATGACGGAATGACTCAAGCCAGTGTAGTACGCCAGCTACCTCACGTAAGCTGGAAAGCAGTACACCATGGCTGAAAGTCAAGTAGGATGAGCATTGAGTTGTGGGCTCCATCCAAGGTCATGAGAAGGCTGTCTTGGAACCACAAAAGCTGACCCGGTCTGAAGCCTGATTGTGAGGCATCCAGGATGCTGGTAGTGGTCACACATTGTTGTCACATTGGTTGTCACACCTTTCTCAATGACTTTGCCTAGGAATGGGAGGTCTGACACTGGGCAACAGTGGGGGAGCTTTTCTGCATCTAGCATTGGCTTTAGAGGAGCAGGTGTGTTTCTCAAACAGGGCCACTTCTCGGCAGGTGGGACTGGTCCTTTCTGTTAGGAGCAGACAGAGTGGTTCTCTGCAAGCCGTCATGGCTCTGCTGCAGCTCCATTACCTCTCAGGGCTTCTAGCACTTCATTCTGGGTGACCAGGTTGAGCTACAGCTGGGGGCGGGGGACTGGAGGCAGGGGCAGTGCAATGATACCCACTAGGGTACAACGACTAGCGAGGGGTGAACTGCAGAAGGGTCATTTTTGTTTGAGAAAAGCACGCAGACGTTGAGATGCTGCTTAATCTAACTTACTGCATCTGCAAAACTGGCCGGGGATGATCATGAGGTTTCGCAGGATTCCAAGCGCCTAATTCCGCCAGTGCAGCTGGGTGACTTGTGGGAACAGATTCTTGTCTTGCTGCAGGTCAGATCCTTGATCCTCCTAAAAGTGCAGTGGAGGGTGAAAGTGAAAAATGAATGAGACAAAAGCTAACTAGCCTCACTTATCTGATCTAAACCAGTCTGACCACCTGCAAAACTGACCAGGGCAGTCAGAATCCTCATGCTTCAGGGCATAAGTTATGGGTCAGGCAGAAATTCTCTTGTCCCCCTTCTGGTATTTCAGACACAGGTGCATTATAGGGTTTTTTTCCTGAAGCAGCTGCCATTGCTAGAAACAAGCTATCAAACTAGGTGAACCACTGGTGTTCTGGTATAGCAGTTCCTATGGACACTACATCACAGTTCTATTTACTGAACTAATGGATGCCGTGCGGGTATATAAACCTACATGTCACACAGTGATTTAGTGCATGTAATCTGTGGGCTGTAGACTCAGGTACACTGAAGGTGAAGGAGGCAGAAAAAAGACTCAGGAGCATTAAAAACAGAACAAAATAGACTTCCTTGTAATTTTAGGTCCCATAAAAATGGCAATAATTTAGGTAATCAGTTGACGATAATTGCCTGCTAAAGCCAACCCCCTAGAACTAGAATAAGCCTTTATCCAATTCTCAGGCTGGTAGTGGGCTCTGCTGAAAACCAAGCTTCCCCAGCAAACCTTTGCCTGTGTTAACTTCCCAGGCTACACTAAGTCACTGGAACAGGCTTTTGTCTAAGGCAAGCTTCCCAGCTGAGCTCCATCTTTGATATCTACAGCTACCTCTCTCGGCCCTTGAGTCTATCACACAGGCCCGGAGTCTATCACACAGGCCTCTGGCCAAGTCAAGCTTCCGTGCTACACTGATTCTTTTAAAGTGGGGGCAAATTTTATAGTTCTTTAACCCAGTCCCAACTAATCTCCAGCCAATCAGTAATCACTCTCAGTGATGGTCCTCTCCTCACAAGCCAGAAAGGCCTCTGTGGGTCGGCCGCCTTCACAGTCTGACTGCTCGCTTCCCAGTACATCTTATCGAACCTCAGCTTGAATCCTGGCAGCGATGGTGCCGTTGTGGACCAGGCAGCATGGTCCAGTGGACAGTGCACTAAGCCGTTTGGCTTCTAGTCCCAGCTCTGGCACTGACCTACAGGATATGACCTTGGATAAGTCTTGACCCTTTTGTTTCCCTATATGCAGCAGGAGGAGAACTGACACTTACCATTTCTGTGTAAAGTGCTTTGAGAGGTCTGGATGACAAGCACAATAGGTGAGATAAGTGTTATTTAAAAACTCCCATCCAGCAACAAGAGGAACGATGGCCTAGTAGTTAGGGGCTTGGAGCCTGAGAGATGCAGGTTCAATTCCGTGCTCCAACCTACAATGCCTTGTGTTCTTGGACAAGTCACTCATCTCTCTAGGTCTTAGTTTCACCATCTTTTAAAGGGGGGTAATGGCACTACCTTACCACAAAGGGGTGCTGTGAGGACAGATACTGTGGTAATGGGGCCACCTTAGGTGGATAGAAGTCATCTAACCTAGCAAGCTATTATTTTAGTGGTTATAAGACCACACCAGATCCTAGTGTGTGTGTACCTGCACATGCGCGCGCGCGCACCCACCCACACACACAGAGTAATAAACAGTCTCTGGCTGCAAACTCCCAGCAAAATTGGGGAGTGTGTGTGTGTATGCAGTGCAGGAAAGAAGAAGAAAGAAAAACATCTGACAAATTCCATGGAGTCAGGGGGTTTCTGTGAAAATATTGGAATATATTTGAAAAGATTAATTAGGTATGATTTTACAGTACCACCCCATATTTTCATCTCATACTTTATTTAACAATATTAAAGAGGCACTTTAATAGCACACATACGACATAATAAAAAGGCATTTCTTGCTTTCTTTTTCCTCTCTGACAAAATATCAAAATAAAAACTTTTGACATAACACATTGCACCCAAGGTAAATTACCTACAATAGTTTTTTATACAATACAAAGGACAGTAAAGATACATATTAACAGGATAAAGCCTCTTTTTTTCCTTTTAAAACTAAAAAAAATTTTTTTGTTTGCAGGACAGACGCAAAGTACTCTATTTGTTCATATCACATCAGTGCATTACTTCACCTCCTTGACTTGGGAGTATTTCAAAAGTATTTAAGTATCTTCCATGTCCTCATTTGCACCTGAGATTTCTTTCTGGTTCAAAGTTCAGTTGTATACCTGCTCGATAACATGACATAACCTCTTTAACACTATGGAGTACCAGCATACAGGATGTTATAAAATGCTTTGTTTTCCTGCTTTGATTTCTTTTACAGGTCACTGCTACTTCCTATCTGTTCCCTTTTATTTTTAAATCAAGGAAGTCTGTATTCACATTACAAAATAAAAATAGCACCAGTAACTGCATAGTAAAAAGCTGATACCTATATAGCTACTAAGTCAATACAGTAAGATAGTTTAGAAGTTATACCGTTATGGTCACTTGGACAGTACTATTCTGGTCTGGTAAGTTGGCACAGTTTTATCCGTGAAACAAAAAAAGTTTGTCACAAATGTCAAGGTGCAGTTCGCTAGCGTTATTCTCATTTTTCATGCATTTACATCATCTACAGTGGTCAAATAAGGGCATCAATGTTTGAAACACTGTAATAGGCCCACGCAGCAAGCAAGCTAGTTCATTATTTTCTTGGCAATGTAGAAACAAATTCTTAGGAATGGCTGTCAAAATATGTGGCACTTGATTCTTAATTTAATTTTTTTTAAATTTATCATGTCGTAGGCCAGTTCCCAATTTAATGAATTGTACAGGATTATTTGTGCAAAATCTTTAAAAAAAATTGCTTTCTACAGTGTACTGCACCTTCTGAATAAGACGTCTATGGAATGAAGTTCATCTCTTCAAGTACTTTGTACAAAGATAACACAGAAGCAGTCTCAAAAGGGTCTGAGATTTGCAAGTATCCTTATAACCTCAGCACTTCTGCAATAAAGCAATTGCTCTTGACGATTCAGTCTGCCCAAAGCGATTACAATTTCAGTTCATGAAAATCATCAGCAACATCAAAGTTCTAGCATTTGCATGATAAATCAGGTGAATTAAAGTAGATTAGTAGACACAAAGCAAACTATTTCACAGAGGCTGCAGTGCAAGTTCATTTAAACTAGACAGAAAAATCATGCTACACAAATGAATTTAATGCTTTGATAATTTTTCCCTTGCAAACCCCATGAAAGCAGCTGAGGATCACCATAAGTCACTTTCATAAATTATTCTGAAGTATCTCTTCTTAAAGGAATTTTAAAGCTCGTTAATTTCTGTCCAAACAGTTGGCTTAGGAGATTGTTCTGGGATTCGGCTGTCCTGTAATTGTGAGAGTCAGCAGGTTTAGCACCTTGGACAGCTCTGTGTCTGTTTAAAGAGCTGTGGAAGGATGTGGTGGGCCCTTTGGCTAGGAGATGGTGAAAGGTTTTCCCCAGGATGTCCTTCTTATGCTTCAGGTCTCCATTGGAATGACGGTTAGTCACCTTCTTCTGATTGTAGGTGTCCAGAGCCATCTTTTTCAGCTGGTTGCCAACTCCTGACATTTTGGGCTTGGGGATCAGCTTGTTGCAGTGCATTTCCCTCTTCCCGGGGGAAAGGGCAGAAGCCTCATTAGTCCATTCGGCTCTTTTGAGCTCTCCAGCCCCGTCATTCCTCCCAGGACCCGGTGTTCGGGCTTTCTTCTTCTTCCCATCTCCCTCAATGTTCTCCCTAGACGCTGAGCTGCCTCTGTGACTCAAAGACTTGTGCTCTTTTCGCTTCTTCGGGTGCAGCTTGCCAGGCCCATTCAGAGCCAGCTTGTCCAAGGATTTACCTGGATCTGAGTGGCTGTGTTTCACAGCATTGGCCACTCCCTCATCTTTGAGTTGACTTGAGAATCTGTTTTGATTGCATCCTATTTCTCTGACACTGGCATTGGCATTGCCGTCTTTGGCACAGATACCTGTCTCAGGCATGGCCTTTTCTTTTAGTGAGCAGGATTTCTGGATCTCCTCTGTGCTGCCCAGATTATCAGTTGCAGCGGAGGGAGCTTCGCCACTCACTTGACTGCCTGTAGTTTTCTTCTGAGGGGCCGAATCTTTGGCAGCCCTGTTTAAAACAGGTGATGCTGTCTTGTCCTTCAGAGGCAGAGAGGGGTAGGCAGACTCTGAATAATTGGCCTTGGATGCAATTTCCCTAGGAGCACCATCTATATTCGGGCTGCTCCACAATGTTTTATGAGCGTCCTTGGCCAGTGGAGCTTCTACTTTTGGTGCAGAAATTTCTGGGATTTTCTTAGCTAGTTTGAGGCAAGGGATCTCTTCGACAGGCTCTTCTCGTGAACTGGGATTGTCCAATATCCGCACCATATGTTCTCTTTGATTGCCTGTGGTTGGTTTTGCTTGGCCATCTGCATGCCCATGTTTCTCAGTGAGATGAGGTGGAGATAGCTTTCCGTCCATTGCCTGGTTATGAGCTAAATTAGCAAGGTCCATTCGAAATTCAGAAGAGTCCAGGAAAGGAAGAGGCTTCCCATCAAAGGCTCCTTTGTCTAGTTCTTCAATGGAAAGCATTGTGGTGTAACTGAGCTCTGGATCACTCACGATAGCCTGGGGCAGAGGAGACAGGCATGGGGGCGGCGGGAGGGTATCGAACTGAGATTTTTCCATTTCATCCAGGAGATCTGAGAAGTCACCCATGAGGTCTTCTGTTTTCACAGAGGTTTGGGGCAAAGTTGCTCCAGGGTCATCACCTGTTTCAGGGCAGGACTCACTGGGAGGTGGTAAAGGCACATCAGCTAGCTGCAGTTCATTACTATGGTCAAAGTGCACAGGTGAGTTGTGTGGATCCAAGCTGCCATGGTGTGTGAGCTTCCTTTTCTTGCGTGGTGGCATGTCCATCCTTGGATAGTTTTCCTCTTTGATTTTCTCATTGCCATCCTTGGACGAGGTGCCAGGCCTCATGACCCCTCTGAATTTGAAAGTCTTGTTGCTTCCCGCCAGGTGCTTCTCCATGTGCCTGTCGTACTGTTCTTTCTTAGAGAAGGTGTAGTTGCACATGCTGCATATAAATGACTTTTTGATGACATGCATGACATCCGCGCAGAGCTCACATGCATACAGCGTGGTGTGCTTGATCTCCGGCTCCTCTGCTATCCCATGATCTTGACTGAGGTGACTTCGAAGCTCTTTTGTTTCCAGATAGAACATCGGGCACTTGTGGCACAAGTAAATCTTCTGTAAGCTGTGCACCACTAAGTGACGCTGGAGCTTGAAGGGCTTGGGAAATTGTTTTCCACAGTGATGGCAATCTCTGGAAGGATCCTTGCAATCCGGATGCATGGGGACAGCTTTCTGAGTGCTTTCACCTTTTGGCATATTGTCTGGAGATGGACTGGCAGGCCCTTTGGAAGAGCTGGAGGTGGAGGAAGTTAATTTAATTCTGACACTGCTTTCCAAGGTGTCTTTAGTTACCTTTGCCTCTTGGTCGGGGGGTGGCTCTTTTAGGCTCTTGTTCTCTTTGCTGGCAAGGTGTTTGCTGGTGGAATCCACCAGCTTGGATGACTTGCTTGGTTTCCGATACATGATGGTGTTCAGGAAGTGGGTGACCGCAGCATTGTCCTCGCTGAAGCAAGTGGGCAGACCCATCGCTGATTTCTGAGCCTGACCTTTCCGGGCAAACTGCGTGGCGTGCTCTCTGAGATGCTCGTTATACATCCAGACATCGGAAATCTCCTTCAGGCACATTCCACAGGCCCACAGGCCAGCTTTGTTTTTTGCATGCTTCTCTTTTAAATGGTCCCTCAATTGCTCCCTTGAGCTGAATTTGCGCTGGACACACATATAGCAGGTAGGTGGAGGGGAAGGGTTATGGGTGAGTTTGTGAAAGTCCAGTTCCCCTAAGGTGAGAAACCACTGGAAACATACTTTGCATTTGTATTGTTTATCCTTAGTCTTGATGTTCATATCATTGCGATTTTTGCCTGGCTTCCCATCTTCTAGTTTATTTTTGCTGTGTTTGCTATGCTGGCTTGGCTTCTGCTTGAAACACACCATGCTTTCATCCAAATGGCCAGGATTATCTTTGCAAGGGCTGAAAAAGCACATGTCCTGCATCTTGAACTTTGCACTCAACATCTCAATGTCAATTGTATGAAACTCAGGTGAGCCTTGGTCCTCATTTATCTTGCTGTTGAAGGGTTCCTCTTCCAGCTCCGGGGGTTCTGGGCTAGTTTCTGCTATTGAATGTTCATTTTCAAGCTCCGTAGGGGACTTGAACAGTATGTCATCAGCGGGAAGATTTTCTGCCTCCTTTTCAAGACTTCCCCAAATGTTCCTGTTCGGAATGTTTTCCATCTGGTTGTTTTGGCAGAGGAAGGTTAACATGTTATCATGCTCCAGGTCAATGACCTCCTTCCTTTGGCTGTTTTTCTCATAATCTGGCTGCAGTGCAATATTTGTGGAAGCATTGGAGCTGGCATCACACCCCTTTGGCTTACTGTTGTGACACATGTTTAGCATCAAGGCATCGTCAATGGAGATGGTTTCATATTCACAAGGATCATCCCTGGTGACACATAAAGAGCTGGTTTCACTGAGATCTGAAGCCAGCCGGATGGGAAAGAAGTCTATGGCACCCACTGGCCTGATATTTGCATCAGTGACAGGTTTGGGTTTCTTGGTTCGTTTCCCATACACGCGCGTGCACTTCCTCCGGGTGAACTGGTTGTCCCTTGGAAACAGCTGTGCGAATGTGACGTCATCATCAAATAAACCCTGCAGGTCTGGCTCAGTTGCATCACCAGTGCAGGACTCCTTTCTCTGTAATAACTCTCCCCTTCCCCAGGGCTTTGACTCTGCCGAAAAAGGGCTGTCATCAGAAGCATTTTCCAACATGCCTTTAGTGGGATCCCTGTTGGCTGTTTCAGATTCACAGGTTTCTAAAGACAGATCTGGTCTGGCAGGACTCAAGGGATACCTGAAGGCACTACTATGATTCCCATGATTGCTCTCTCCCAAGGAATTCTCATGTTCCTTCACATTTGTGCCAACACCACCATCATGCTGTTCTTTGCATACCTTGCTCAACCCCTTCTCCACTTGCTTCATAAACCCACTTGCCCATTTCTCTTTGGCCTGTGCCTTTTCTCCTTGACTTGGATCTTCCACCTGCTTTTGACAGCTCACGGGGACCTTTAGTGACTCCTGCTTGTCTGTCTCCATGGAAGAGACGACCAAATCACCCACTTCATCTGCATGCTTAACTATGCAAGGTGACCGTTTTGCTGTGTGAGACTGCTGGGGTGAGCATGACCTGTCTTGTTCCTCTGCTGAGATGCAACTGCCTGGCTCAGCCAAATCTTCAATCACATTTGACAGACTGGAGTTGATTCTACTGGAAAGAACATTGGAAGGACCATCAGCAGCATTCTTCTCCAGGTTGGACAATCCATTGACTTCACTTTCATTGGGAAACATATTTACTTCCCTTCTTGCTTTTCTACTCTGTTTCTTCTCTAAATTTCTATTTATCCCTCCAGGATCTTTGCTTTGGCTTCTTCTGCCTTTTCCCCGTTTATTTGGTTGCTTTTTAAGCCCAAGCTTTTCTGTCACTGATTCATCCAATTCCCCTGTCTCTGAGCTCTGAGATTTTGTCTTTGTTTCTTTACTCAGAAAATCCGTGTGATGACGTTCATGGCACACTTCAAGCGATATGACACTGAGGTCACCAAGCACTCTACTAACTACTTCTTGCATTTGTGCATTGGGCTCCTTCTCTTGACCTACACATGTTTCCTTGGAGATGTGTCCAATAGCGCTGGTTGGCATTTGTGTGCTATTCATTCTCTCCTTGGCAGTGGCCTTTATGCTTTTCCTAGAGACTTTCTTGGATATCTTAGATGTTTTCTCCAGCAAATTCAAACTGAACTTTGAAGTTTTGCTCGGCATCAATGTGCCATCATTTTTTGTCCGATGCTTTACAGCTTTGTGCCTGGTCAATCCTGGTTTGGATCTAAAAGATGCAGAACAAATATCACAAGTGACTTGGAGGCCATTTTGTTTCTTTTCTTTCAGATGCCCATTTCTGGATGCATTTGGCATATTTTTAAACATGCCACTCTCCTCTTCTTGCTCCATGTTATATAACATACAACTGCTGTCTCCTCCAGTACTCTCTGCCCCATGGCTTTCCAAGTCATCTCCTTTTGAATTATTTTCTCTATTATCCACATTTTTGGAGGGGTCACTAGGTATCATCTCTGGCACCTCTGTAAACCGGTGGACCTCTTGATCAACAGGGCCAGAATCTGCTGTCCTTTTACAGGCAGTACTTACAATAGTTGGGATCTGTTGCATGACAAAGCTATTGCATGAGGCCTCTGGCTCATTTTGATGTTTATTTCCATTATGATGGCACTTTTTAAGCTCCTTTTCTTGATTTAAATTTACCTCTCCGTCTCTTTCTCCAACTGGCGAAAGATTAGTGGGCTGCATTGAGTAATCTTTGGTTTCTGGTGTGGGCTGACAAGCATGGATGCCCTGCAGAGGCATTGACTGAGAATTAATAATCGTCTCTGTGACGGTGCATGTCTTGCTTCCTTTATAAAGAGGGTATAACAGCTCAGCACAAGTGCTTTCCAGCAGCCCATCACCAATGTCATTTTGCTCCAAAGGTGGCATGCAGGGAAGAATACAGTCGTTCATTTGCAATTTCTGGGGGCTTTCCAGCTCCAAACCAGAAACTGCCAGCTCACTGGGGCATTGTGGAACATGAGGTTCTGCCGGTCCTTCTTTTTCAGACTGCTCAAAATTAGTTAGAATGTCTTTGGCAGGACAATGACGAATGTTTCCAATAGCATCCAAAGGTGCGGGAGCAGTGGTGTTGCATTGCTGAAGAGTGGGTTGAAAGACACGTGTGTCTTTCCATTTTCCTTGCTCTAAAGGATTTTGGGTAGAACAGCAAACTAGATTTTTCTCTGAGTCAGAGTTGAACCTTTTCACAATAAATGAACTTGACTGAGTCTCTGTGTTAAGCACAGGGGCAGTGTATCTATCCTCTCCCGAGAGCTGCACACTGAAGTCCGAGAACTCTACATTTTCATTATGACTGTTCTGCAAATATCTGTGGTGAGAAAAGCTAGTTTGCAAAGGCAAACTGGCCAGAGAGTCCTCTTTGGAGTGACAAGCGTCAAGGACCTGCTTTTTCTCTCCATTGCCATCTTCAGGAAGCTGAGCATTTACTGAACAGATGTTAGTTTCATGCAACAAATTATATTCCTGGTGAAGATCTTCAGAAGGATTCAAAGAGCCAGCAGGACCCAAAGATGCACTGCAAGGAAGCTGTGTCTCATGTCCCACCTGGTTATTGGTTGACCCTATGCATTTGGTTTTTATGGTGCATGACAACTGCATTTGATGACTAGCTCCCTCAGACCAAGCATTACCTTCAGCAGTGCTTACTTTTAATGTCTCTGTCAGTGCACTGCTTAATGTTTCTTTCTCAAACAAACTATGGTTTAAATAGGATTGTCTGTGGTTTTGAAATGCCAAGGTTGCTTTGTTTTTATCTTGCTCTTGCTCCTCCACAATCTGATCAGCTTTCCTTACCTGCCCTAGCAATGGGGTTACCGTTGCGCTGCTGCATGCTGAGAGGTTATTATGCTCTTGTGATACGCCATCTGCACAGATATTAATGTCACTGGGCTCTGAACATTCATCTGCTAAGTGCTGCAGCTCTGTTACATTATTGTGCAGCTTGTGGTTCGCAAATGTGGATTGCTCTGCAGTGTAGGTGTCTGTTTCGTTGAACGACTCCAGCTGTTCACCTGCCTCTGGAAAAACTCCAGTTGTTTCTGATGTAGTAGCCATGCTCTCTGCTTCTCCTTCCATGGGCTTGCTCCCCTCTACACATGCATGATGACATGCTGAATTCTCGCCTTCCAAGCTGCCCAGGCCTTCCTCTTCCTGCTCAGACTGGATATTGGCATTTGAAGGTTGGTGACTGGCAGAGAGCAGTACTGGGAAGCATGGCATCATCAGCTCTTCTTCATTATTCTTGACTGTCCGGGCAACAAACAGTTGGAGCTGCTGTAATGGGTTTGCAGTAGTTTCTTGGGAGGCTAGCACCTTTTCTGAACCACAATCAGTCTCTTTGGACACACTCAGTATATCGAATAATAATGCTTTCTGGTTGCTAGCCTTGTCAAAGGGCCCTGGGGTTTGGTAGACTTCAGGATCATTACTTTCTTCAGTCTCTTCCAATAAAACAGATCCATTGTCATCACCTTCAAAGTGCAGTGAGATTTTTAGCACTTTGGGTGACTCGGCTTTGTCTAGAGGGCTTTCTTCTGAGTCCATGTCATTTTTGGCATGAGAAGACAAAGCGAGATCCAAGGTGGGGACCCGATCTTCCTGAAACCCAAATTCAGATTTCAGATTTGGAATGTGGCTGCTGAAAGATTCCAGCTCTGGAGGATCATCAAAGGTTTTATCCATTTTCCCTGGCTTGGAAAACCCATCAGCTCCGTGTTTACCTGGCAGGGACGGAAAAATATCATGTTTATTTAGTTCAGCTGCCTCTAGAGTTTTAGGGAACAAGGAATCAGTAACAATGGCAGGGCTTTTTATCATATGGTTTGTGTAGATTGGAGCCTCTAATTTGTCTGGCATGCATGAATCAGGGATAACCTGGGAAGGTTCATTCTCCATCTCTCTGGAGTCACTTTCCTTGGAAGTTTCAGCATCCTTCAGAGCTTCCGGGAGCTTATCGCAGGCCTCTTTGGAACAGAAATGATCTACAGAGATTGAATCTTCAGCAGCTGGTGTACACATGCTTGATTCTAAAGAACTAAACTCTGCTGGGCAGGGCCAAGAATCCTGGTGGTTCTTATAGTTGCCATCTATGTTGGGAACTGTAGGCTTCTCATTCACTAAACTTTGGCCCACACAGACTTTTGTGGAAAGAAGGTTTGTATTTCCAAGGGCATCTGTCAAGAACAAATCCTTTTCATTCCCTGTCTCTTGATCCACGTGTATAGGTGAAAACTGGTCAGTTGCTTTTCTCAGCTGTGTGCCGGTGTGTTGCTCAGATGTCTGATGGAATTCGGATGCCTCATTATTTAATTTGCTGGTTTGCAGCTGACTTTCCAGTTCCGTAACTAATCGCTTGATCTCCAGTTCATCATCTGATATATTGTTCATAAAAGCTACATTATAATCTACAGTCCTGTCTGCCAAAGGTAAAGACATTTGATTGTGCGTTATGGCTCCCTCATCTGGGAATTTCTTAGCTAATGGCTTTTCCACCGAAAGGGTATGAAACTGACCAATGTCTTCTGACAAAATTGGAGACACTTCCTCCATTAGACCCCAGTCCTTCTCTTGAAGAAATGGAGGATACTGCTCCTCAAACGGCATCGTTTTGCTGGGTGGATTGCATCCAAATGGGACATAATTGTCCTTACTTGTGGCGACGCTGTTGTATAATGGAGTATCAAACTCAGCTACGGGAAGTTCTCCGAATATTGAAGAGGAGTCAAAGCCAAGAGGGGAAGACACTTTGGTTTGCTGATTTTCTGAGGCAAAGGGGGTGAAATCAGAGTGCTTCTGCTCAAATGAACTGGTGCTAATGTCATCTTGGCATAAGTACATATCGTTAATGTGTGAGGCCCCCACGGCTGGAGGCTTTGAGAAAAGGTTAGGATCATAGCGACTGGACAGGTCTTTGTGGTCATAAAGTGTGTCGTCAGTGCTCACATAGGTATCGGGTCCTTTGATGGCTAGCATCATTCCAACAGGATCCCCATTGTAACAGCTGACTGGAGCAGCATAATCTTTATGGTCATCACAAAGTCCATGTTCCTTTAAGTACTTGATTCCAGCCGGCGAATAGGTAGCGCTCACCTGTCCAGGGCTGGCATCAATACCAATGTGAGAGGGAGGAATTAACTCTTCTGTATTGTAAGGGAGGGTGTCCTCATTATAAGCAGCAAATGGACGCCTCTGACTGGTCATTGTCAAATCAGTGGAATCTTGAGCACCTGGCTTAGGTCTTGCTGTCTCACTTGCGTGGCTAGTGGCTCCTTTCTGCTCTTCTGTGTCCTCCTCACAGTAAAGTCTGATGGGACCCTTGTTGAAGGCATCTCTGCTGTGATGTTGTTTTTCTTTGCTTTCTGGTGAGCTTTCCTCGTTCATAGAACCTGCCGGAGAAATGCATGACCTATCGCTGCGACGTGTCGTGGAGGCAGTCAGCAAATATTTGGCTGAGCCAAACCTCCTTGTCCCTCTGGAAAAGCCCACTTTGGTTTCATTGCTCATCTTTAGAGTCTCTTTATCAAGAAGGCTCAGCGAGTTCCTTGGAAGTGGTGTGATCTGCTCAGAACTATCTGGGTATCTTCTGTTCTGGACGCTTTCATTCTCGTTGTCAGAGTCGGCCCTTTCAGTGCTTGGGGGGCTAGCGCCAGTTTCACTGGACAAGCTAGTGCTATGACTGCTGCCGGTGGACGATCGGATGCTTCGTCTTCGGATTCTGGCTGCAATGCCATCTTTCTTTATTGCTTCATTGCTTGGGGCCCGCCTGTGCTCCTGACCATCTCTCTTCTGGCTATAGGTCCAGGTTGGCTCTCTCTCTTTGGTCCTCTCCCCTCTCCCTGAGCACCTCTTGCTAAAGCTGTGCTTGGTCCGCCCATTCGATACGGACCCCAGCTTCTTTCTGCTGTGCAGCTTGGCATACACCACCCCTTCGTCATCTGAATCCGAAATGTACTCGTACTCGCCGAATTTACTGTCCTGGGCTGCCGGCAGCAGTTTCTCAGTGGCTCTGGAGACTGGGGTGTTCTTATCGCTCTTCGCATGGAGCTTGTGCAGCTTGTTTTTCTGCTGCACGATTTTATGAATGAGCTCCTTGCTCCATGTGCCGCTCCTCGGCTTCCGCTTTTTCACGTCCTTCATCGGGAACCGCAGCAGCTTGGGATTCTTATTGGCGGGCCCTGGGGTGGTACCACTTGGCCTGATTTCACTCTTCAGATAAGCATCCTCACTAAGGCTTCTGGGCTGGTTTTTATCAGAGTCAGGTTGGGTCATAGTCACTGGAGTAACAGAGCCACCATCACCCTTCCTCCTCATTTTCAGCTTGGTATTCTTGTCAGGCTGTGCTTTATCAGTCGTCACCCGATTTGCAGCCTTGCTCTGAGCCAGCTCCTTGACACTGGATTTCTCCAGCCTTTTGTTCCCCCGGTCTGTGAACTTGCCTGCCAGTCTCCTCTTAGGAACATGCTGCGTCCCCGGTGCTCTGCTCTGAGCCTGCTCTCCGCTGGGATGATCCTCTTCATAATAACAGATGGCTTTTGACTGACTCGCTGGCTTCTTGTCCTTCCCAGCGTGCTTCAGTTTGTTCTCCGAGGCTGGGCCATCCTTCACCTTGTGCGGCATCCCGCTGCCTGTGCCCTTCACTGACGTGAGTTCCTCATCAGCAAACACATCTATGAAGCTACTGTCAATCTCGGGGTTATCGGACTGATACTCCAGCCCATTCAGCGCTTCCGTGATCAGACTATCCAGCTTGGCATCATCGATTTCTAAGTCGGAAGCAGTAAGTGGCAAGGAATTTGTGGTTAGCCCATGAAATATATGGCCTTTCAGCGGGTCCTCCTTTGCCTCCCCTCTGCCTTCCCCGTCTAACAGGAAATTGACAGGCTTGTTTAACGCGAGCAGGTGTGAATGGGTGTCAGGAGAAAGCGATGGCCCTGGCCTGGCTTGAGAGTGTTTCGTGGACTCTAGTGGGAGCTGCTTCCTGGCCTCAGCCCCCTTGGAAGCATCTCTCATTTCGCCCTGGAAAGCCACATGCGAGTTGCAGAACTGGCGGTGCTCCAGGAAGGAGGAGAGGTTGCTGTAGTTCTGGTCACACTGCTTGCAGGTCAGCAGCACGTCCAGCTGGTCCAGGCTTGCGCTGCTCAGCGAATTCGCCAGTAGGTGATGGGAGGAGTAAGGCGGGGGAGGCGGTTCCCCCTCGAAGGCATCCAGGCAGCTCTTGGCCATGTCAACATCTGGCTTATGGAACTGGGTCTCCGGGAGGCATTTAAGAAGGTGCTCGTCCTTTGGGGTGTCCAGGGGGAAGTGTAAGGGCTTGATAGAGTCTGGAGGGTGGTAGTGGAGTGAGCTGGAGTTCAGGATGTCCACAGGGTGGCAGGGATGGTGAAAGAAGGGTGCTGGGGTAAGTGCTGCAGACAGCTGGCTGTCTTCGAAGTTGTGGTTGACCGGGCTGCTGGACATAGGCGAGAGAGAAGAACACGTGCTGCTGCAGGTGGCGTTGGGGACAGGTGATGGGAGCGGAGACTCACATGGTGAAGCTGCCACCAAGGCCGATGGTGGCAGAGCCAACGTCGGATTGGGAGAGCTCCTGGAGGTGGCTGGTGGCACCGTTTGGTTCATGCTGAAGAAGAGGGGTTTGCTCCTGGAGTCACATGTGGGAGACCCAGTGTCCTTCCCACCTTCAAAGGAGAAAGCGTTCGTTGAGCCGCAGCTCTGCCGGGTGGGGTCCCTCCTTTGCACCAAGAGACCCTCTCGTGCCAGGAGCTTTTGGCTGTGATATCTGGGGGTGCCTTTCTGCAGACTGCTGCCCCCTGGCCATTGCGAGGTGCCCAGGGGTAACGGGAATTTCTGGCTGGTGAGCTGTCTGGATAGCTCTATCCTGTCCTGGCTGGGCACTGCAGAGGTGAGATGTATTTGCTGCCATGGCATCCTGGAGTTTTTCTGCACGTGCTGCCTCTGCTCAGGGCTGGACTGGCACTCGAATGAGAACTGACTTCCAACAGGGTTTGAATAAGGTGCTGAAGTCTGGTCCACAGGCGGGAACGCCTTATTGGCTCCATCCCAGGTTTGCAAGAGCCGGGGGTGGGCTTGAGGTGCACTGGGCATGCTTTTCTCAAAAGGCACCGATCCTGGGCTTACGCTGCTCACCGGGGAACCGCAATAAACTTTGTTCCGAAAGTGCACTTGGGGTAGAGAGTTCTGTGGCATATTCCTTCGCAGAGAGCTACCTTGGGTCAGTATCCTTTGACTAGGTCCATTGTCTTTCAGTGAAGGCTGCCCCTTACTCACTGGCTTTGGCATACTAGTCGCATGTAAACTAGGTGGGAAAACAGATTGGTTTTCTTGGAAAGTGCTTGGAGTTTGGTCGATAGCACCAGAAGAAGAGAGAGCACCACTGAGCTCACCAGAATGCTCATCCCTTCCTTTGTAGCAAGGCAGAGGGGACTGCTGCTGGACCCCAGGGGCCGAGGAATGTAGGAACTGAGCTGGTTGAGAAGACAGGCCATATGTCCTGCCCTCTGGGGCTACGGTTTCGTAGGAGCCGTTGCCCAGAGCCTCATCTTGCCAGTCCCTGGAGGAAGAATGAAAGCCGAAAGCACCATGAATCACCTGGTTAGTTGCCAGCGAAACATCCATATAATCTTGGCTGGTAGTGTCATTACGGAAAGGATCCTTTGCTACGTCATGCAGCGGCTGGAAGGGGTATTGAAATGGCAAGGAGCCCAGACAGTGCGTGCTGGCTTTGCCACTCTCGGGGAAGGGGTATGGTTTCTGAGCAGAGATACCATAGCTAGCACCCGGGAAGTTTTTGTCCGGTGAAGGCCAAGACTTATTCCCATTTGCCTGGAACTCTAAATAGTGTAACTGCCCGTTAGTGCCAGGGTTTTTATGGGAGAGGCCAGCCGACGGCTGTCCTTTCCCGCTGTGGTTCTGGCGTGCGGAAGCTGGTGTGTGTGAGGTATAGTTGCCAGAGGTGAGGCTGGAGGAGACCTCCGGGAAGCACTGGTTGAAGCTCAAGTCCTCTTGCTTGAGCTCTGCCTCCCTCTCGGGGATGCTGGGCACGTGGAATCGGTAGCTTCCCGAGCTGGGTCCTCGGCTGACTTCTGGCTTCTTGGGTGGAGTGACCTTCTGCTGGGGGTAGGCGATGCCAATGGTGGGGTTGGACCGAGAGTTGCTAATGCTTAGCCTGTAGAGCTGGTGGTGACTGCGCTCCCCTTTCCCAGACCGCCGGTTCTTATCCCTCACTCGGCTCTTCCCTGTGGGAGACTGCGGGCTCCCCTTGACGCTGCCCCACGAGCCATCGCTGGAAAACTTGGGCTTGTTGTGGAGGGACTTGAAGTCGATCTTGCCTGCTTGCTGCGGCCTGATCACAGCTTCCCGTTGGCTGTGGGGCTCTTTGTCCTTGACGTTGGGGAAGAGGGACCCGCTCTCGGTCCCGTTGTGCAAGCACAGCTCCGAGGTGTCCAGGGAGCTGCCGTTAAACTCCCCTCCACCTTTCCCACTGAAACGTTCAAAGGCAAAGTCTTTGTCTTGATCTTTGGAGCTGGACTCATTATCACTGACGGCATAAACATGCTGGGTCTCTCCTGTCATGATACCGAGGGGCAGGGCTAGAAGGCACTCGTTTCCCTTACATCTGTGGGATTAGATCCTTCCTTCACGAGCATGGTCTCTCGTTGGTAGGTGGCTAGGATGAGGCTTGGTTAAATAGGCAGCGGTACCCTGCTCCCACATCTATCCTGGTTACTGGGCAGGTCTCGCTGGTAAAGAGTACCTGGGATTCGCCTCATGCTTCCAGACGGGACCTGCAATAGAGAAAAACCCCAGTGAGTCTAAGCAGGACAAAGGACATGGGCATGTCTAATAGCACAGAGCAAGGGGAAGCCACAGCTCAGCCAGGGGCTGGATTCTCCCGTCCCGCGCCTTGTGGAGTTAGCCACGCCTGGGCACAGAGTGGGTGTTCAATGCTACTATCCTGATTTGCCAGTGTTTGACCCCCACCCCCTGCACAGATGTGAATGATGGCACAAGGAGCCAGGTGGGATGGATCAGGTCCCTCGGGGAGTGTATTTCACCCGTATCTTTCCAGGGAAGATTTTGGGCAGCCTGACTTCTAGCTAGCCGGAGATGGATGACATTTCTACAACAGAAGAAAGCAGTTTGGCTCCTATACCTGTCGCCACCTGGGAGCAGAGTGATTAGAATATTGGCTTGGGGAAGAACCTCAGCAGGATTTCAGAGAAATTCTTCTGACAAGCTTCTCTCCCTGATTGCAAAAGCCCCTCAAACATCCAGCTTTGCAGAGGCCGTTATAAGCCTTTTTGGCAAAGCATGCTAAAGGAGGCATCTTTTCTTCCCTTGGAAGCTATTTCTGTGGGCTTATTAGCAACGTAAGCAGAGAAAGATGACAGAGGAGCTCCACCTATGGATTACTGGCCTTGATGGGCAGAAGCAGGCTCGGCACTTTGGCATTCCTTTGAGCGATGCCCTGGAAACAGAGAGCCCACCTTTGCCTATGCCCGGCCCGCCCCCTGCTTTCCAGCTCTCCTTTTGACATTCTCCCTTTGACTCCCTGAACTTCCCACAGCTGCAGCTCCTGCGCTACCCCAATCTTTGAGACAGGAGCTTTGGGCTGCCCCAAGGGCAGTGATCATATCGCTGGGGGAGCCATCTCTCCTCCATCTGGGGATGCTGGGTGTGTCTGGACTGTGGACCCACCCCGAGGCCTGTCCCTGCCTGGCCCCCTCCCACAAGGCCCCCCTGCCTGCTTCTCATGCCTCTCCCCCCGAGACCCCCCTGCCCGCCACTTGCATGTCTTCATCTTCTCCCCAAGGACCCCCACCTGCTTAGCCAGGCACATCTCTTCGCCCCCTCCCGAGGCCCCCATGCGGGCGGAGCAGGGGTGGGAAGAGGTGGAGTGAGGGCAGGGCCTCGGGGTGGAGCGCGGGTGAGGCCACAGCCCGGGCACCCTTTTGGCAGGCTGGCTGTTGGCCTCTGATACCTGCTGCCCACGCTGTCCCCCCTGTCTCAGCTCTTTAGTTCAGCTGTCCAAGCACAGTCACCCCCAACTAGCTCTGTGCATTGACACATACCGTAACAGAGCTGGGAGGGACCATTTCCAAAAAATTCACCTAAGAACCCCACGGAATGACCATGTTTTCTGGCTTCTGCTAAGGTGAGAATCATTTAATGATACCAGGACACACTACATTACAGGGCCATTTCTTCTAAAGCATCCTCTTTACAACACTTTACCAACTGTATATTGTGCTTTATACCAAAATCGTTTCACCCACCATGGACTAAATCAGTGTTTCTCAACAGCTGGCCCGTGGACTGGTGCCAGTCCCTGAGATCTCCCTGACACAGTTTAGGAAGGCAGCAAGCCAGTCTCTGGTATCAGAAAGGTCGAGAAATGCTAGACTAGTGGATCATGAGGGACCTTTCTGGAATTAAAATCTATCAGTCTATGAAATGCAGCCACTTGTGGGGTGGAATACAATAGGTCAACAGCACACAGCAACACTTAACAGCACAGGCCATGAAGGAAAGAATGCTAACCCACTGAAGCTGCAGTTGAAATTTGGCCACCCTTTATCAACCCTGCTCTTGCAAAAAGCACCCCGGGATTTTTAATGACCCCAAGTAACGTCTTGTAGGACAAATGATCCTGCCAGCAGCACAGCGCCCCTGGCATTGCGCTGGGACACTGGGTTCAGTACTGACTCAGAGCGAAACACATTTGAAGCAGCACCCCCGGCTTTACCATGGTGCTCTCCCATGCAAGCCCTGGCCAGCTCTGACCTTGCTTAGCTTAGGAGAGCTAGTGAGGCTGGTACGCAATGTTACAAGGGAGAAAAAAAATCTCTTATCACCGGTCAAGTCAAAATAAACATCTAGGATGAAACGTTCTGTGTCACAATGACCAACATGTCCAGGGCTCTACTTCACCTGCTGGAGAAATCTCTAGGAAAGCAAGAGAGATTGGCAAGGCTCTGGGGGTGTCGATTACCGTTGCAGGCAAACTATGGTCTCGATAATTCCTTCCTGAGTCCAAGCGCTGCTTTTGGTGACTCGCTGGTCGGCAGATTTCTGGAGAGCTTTACGTCAGGGCTTTATTAACGCTTCTGATATCACATTGAGACTGCGGTAGTGCCTAGCAAGCACAGCCAGACAGGGCCCCTTTGAGCTGGACACCGTCTAAACATGTAATAAAGAACAGTTCTGCCCTAAAGAGCTTACCCTCTAAAATCCACTGTGCCTGATGTAGCTGGCGGGGGGGATGGGGCACAAATGCCCCCCATGACTTGCAGGCACTGGCCCAGTCCTAAAGCTCAATTTAAGGCATGCCTGCACTGGAGCTTGTAATTTCCAGCTCCCGGAGACATACCCGTGCTAGCTCTGGCTGCACTAGTGTGCTAAAAATAGCAGGATAGCCAGGGTGGCACGAGTGGTGGGAGGGGCTAGCTGCCCCAAGTACGCCTGTAGACCCAGGCTTTGAGGTTCACTGCCATGGGTCTCTGCTTGCTATCGAGATGTATCCTTAAACAGTCATCCCTACAGCTGGGAATCCCCACACATTCAGTGCAGAAGGAATTCAGTTCCTGCAGTGGTTCCCCCCACACGTGAGCACTTCAGGTAGGAAAGGAGGTTCTTTATTAGCAAGACTGAACCTCTGAAACTGACTGAATAATACAAGCCACATAGCCTGAGTTAGCCCCATGTAAATCCAGAGCAACTCCCCTGTGTCACACCTTGTGTCCTTGGTTACACCTGTCACGAATGGGTGTGGCATGGCGAGTGGAAGATTGTGATTGGTGGCCTGTTCCATGCTCTGCGCTTGGATGCACAAAGTCCAAGGTGGGAGGGAATCAAGCCTGCAATTCTGCATTTCACTGCTGTGACTGGCAGAATCACTTGTGCCATGGGTAAAAAAAATTAATCAGTTTAGCTCAGTGCAATTAGTGTAACATGGTTTAAAAAAAGCCTGTACTTGGGCAGTGTCCACACACACCATTACAAAGGTGTTTACTGTGAACTGGTAATTCACTTGAGATAAAGACCTACAAACGTAACTCGGGCTTGTCTTCTCAACTCAATTGTCAAACACACCATAGGCATGGGAATCTTGGCCCAAATCTTCTAAAGAGGGTGCATGTGCCTTTGAAAATTTGGGAGACACTCGGATAGACACATACAGGATATATATTTTTGAGAACTAGGTAGCTAAATAAAGTTATGTCCTCCAGGCCTAGGAAACCACAACGCGATGTTACTGTCTGTCACAGGCACAGCTAGCATGAGTACCGCCAAAAGATGTGGTCAGAGATATTTGGATAAAGTGGCAGATGAAAAACAATCCCACAAC
The DNA here is from genome assembly GCF_007399415.2 of Gopherus evgoodei. Taxonomy (NCBI): domain Eukaryota; kingdom Metazoa; phylum Chordata; order Testudines; family Testudinidae; genus Gopherus; species Gopherus evgoodei. Next base: position 39,119,474 of record NC_044333.1, on the reverse strand, counting down.
CAGGAACATGTGTCTGGGGCCACCACAGAAGGCACTGAGGTCATCTCACCATGCTCAGGGGACAAAGGCCATGAAGTTATGTTATGTGCTGAGCAAAGATACGTCTTTGGTCTGACGGAGATGGCTGAAGCAGGGTAGCCCTTTGCTCTCCTAGCAAGGACCAGGTATGAGATTGTTGCAAAGGGATAAGCGCCTGATTAGAGACCAATCCATTTTGGAACAGAGGATTTGCCAAGCCAGATCAGAGCTTTGGACCGGCACGGCCAGTATCCTGTCCCTAGCAGGTGCCAATTCCTGATGCCAGAGGAAGGCAAAAAACCCAAAACAAAGCAAAACACCCAGTGAACTGAAAAACCAGCACCAAGACTCTCTTAACGCCAAGTCTACACTACAGACTTCTTCATGTCACTCAGGGACATGAAGAGTCTAAGGGTACGTATATACTACCCGCCGGATCTGCGGGTAGTAATTGATCTATTGGGGATTGATTTAGCGCGTCTCCTCTAGACGCGATAAATTGATCCGCGAATCGATGCCCGTACTCCACCTCAGCAGGAGGAGTAAGCAGCGTCGACGGGGGAGCCGCTGCAGTCGACTCGCCGCCGTGAGGATGGCCAGGTAAACCAAACTCAGATACTTCGACTTCAGCTACGCGAATAGTGTAGCTGAAGTTGGGTATCTTAGTTCAATCCCCACTATACTATAGACCAGCCTTTAGACTATGTCTGTACTCGGAGTGCTTTACTGGGATGGGAATACCTGCACACTATACTTACAGTCCCATGACAGTCTCTTTAGATTTTATATTTTTCCACTGGGGGATGGGGGAACTTGTGTTACTTCATTTTATCCTGCCCCTGGAGGTGAGCCCACCCTGCACTCACCCCACAGCAGTAGCTCCTGTCCCATGGACCTGGGCCCGGTTCCCCATGCTGGTGTTGAGACCTGGTGCATAGGAACACAGCACTGCTCCGGTTTAGCCTGGCCACCCCTCTCTCAGGACACATCTGAGTGAGCAGCGCCGTGGCTCTGTGCACCAGGTCACAAAGCCAGAATGGGGAGATGGGCCCAGCCCTGTGGGACAGGAGCAGTATCAGATGCCACTGTGGGGTGAGCGTCTCATGTTATGTTATTTTATGCATCCTTTGGAGTTTTATTTAGACTTATTTTGGATTTGCAAAAAACACAGGGCTCTCATTATACTGGCAAAGCACCTCTTGTGAGGACACAGCTAAACCGGTGGGACCTGGATTGTAAAGCCACCACCATGAACTCAATTCATCTGCAGAAGGGGAGTCTGCTGGCACAGCTACGTCACTCCAGACGACACCTCATCACACCCCTGGCTGACAAGCTACGCTGGCTGAAGCTCGTAGCGTAGATCCGGCCTTGGTCAGGCGGCGAGCGAAGCACAAGACAACGAGCGTTTGTGATATGGACTGGGGCAGCCTTCACTCCCTTCTCCTGCAGACTTACACTCCATGCAGCAGGGACTGCGTCTTTAGACGTGCCTGGAAGGAGCCTAGTACTGTCTAAATAATATATACTAATAAAGATCACTGATCGCTTCTGAGTGGCAAGGCCCGTTATATTTGCCAGGGAGAACAGCTAATTGGGCTACTTTGGATTCCCAAAGCTCCGAACTGAGGGTTGAAGTTTCACCCATTTTCTATTTTTGAAGGGTTTCCATTTGTTTCCTTTAGCCTGCAATCAATGAGCCCACCTCCCTCGCCCTCACAGATGTGATTCATCCGGCCTCCCAAACAGTCTCTTGGAAAGGGAGCCCAGAATGAATCCAACTACATTTCAAGTGTTTGTTTGCAGTGGAAGGGCCGTGACATGTGACTAAAGCTTTTTCCCAGACAGACCAGCCAATCAACCAACCAACTAGCCAACTGGCAACATAGAGGTTCACATCAGCATCTTTCATGTCTACATGCAATTACACCAACTAGCCAGAAGAGGGCTTCTGTCTCTATGGCAGCCTTGTGATGGTTCTAGGAATGTCTTCTGATTTGAGTGTAACTCGCTAAGCATTTCATTATGAGTTACTCTGGGTTTCCAGGTTTTCTTGACTCGTATAGGCCCCTTTATTCTGCTGCATATCCTTCAGACTCGGGGACAGCATGACTGTATATAAGACAGGTGTCTGGCAAGGCTACGTGTTTATACGTCAGTGCTTGCTCCTTGCCCAGGTATCTGAAACCAGGCTTTGGCTTTGGCAGCAATCTCTCTCCTCGGTCATCTTTTCTCACTGTCATGAAGGGCCAATTTCCCAGTAGAGTTTTTAGGTTTTAGGGCCACCTCCTACCCTTTAGTTGAGTATATGAGATCCGAAAAAATGAGTAAAGAATTCACCGGATGACACACAATACAGACTTTCAAGTCACTAAATGTGAAACAAGAATCAAACACAATTTTTAAAAAAGGAAACTGTCAGCTCAAGTGGGCCCCAAATTTAAGTGTTGGAAAGAAAGCTGTTGAAATGACTGTGCACTTTTGTTTTTACAAGTCTTTCTTTTTAAATCCCACTGAAAGCAATGTTTTTAAAAATAAACATTCCTCTGCAGGCTTTCCAAACACTGCAGCATTGGACTAGTGCATGGAATCTCTAAAGGAAAACTGACGAGAAACTGGCTGAGGGTGGGAGGAGGGCGGTAGTGGAACTGATCAGTTTACAGTCATTGGTCAAGGGAACAAAAAGAAACCAAAAATTACTGAAAAGTAAAGTAGCTGATTAATGTTCTTTCATGTTTAATAACCCAAGATGTAATTGTAACATGTGTGAGGAGATTAGATGTTTAAAATCTTTTGATTTGACTTGACAGGATTCCTATATGCCACTGAATCATGTAGCTTTCCCCTATATGGCACTGAATAGACAATCCTGTATGGAAGAGATCTGAATAGAAAGTGAGAACTTCTGCAGCACCTGTAGACCATAGTAGTTAGTTTAATTGAAACAACCTGAAGATAAGGGTGCACATTTTAATACTGAGGGTAATTAACCCTCAGAACAGGTACATCCACTCCATCACTTGAAGATTTTAAATGGCGATTGGATGTCTTTCTATAGGATATACTCCAAACTCAATCAAAACTGATGGGCTAGATACAAGAATCAATGGGTGAAGTTCTACGGCCTATGTTATGCACGAGGTCAGCCTAGTTGATCAGAGTGGTCCCTTCCGCTCTTAAAATCTATCAATTATAAATAATCCTAGGACAGAATTCTATTTGTTCTGTGGGTCAAAACACCCTCCTGGAGAGAATTTCAATTTGGATAGGGTTTTTGGAGTCATTTCTATAAAACTCTATTGGTTTTAACCCTATTCAGTTCGACAGGGACTCTTCCATAAAGGAAGAGGAAGAGATTTTGCGCATACAGCTGCTAGCTCAATGGCGGAGACTCTGAAGTGCCATCACAGTGCAAATTAATAATACGCACGATACAGAGGTGTGATCCCGGGAACGTCAGCGCTGCATTCGGGAGGCAGATTGCAGCCTGTGTAGGCAGACCCGAGTCAGCTCTCACTGATCTACCTTGCTAAAAACAGCAGTGACGCTGCAGCACTCTAAGCAGTGGAACAGGCTGGCAGCAGAGGGTCGGGTGGGTTTGTACTGGTACAGTTAGCCTGTGCTGCAGTGGCTTCACTGCTATTTTCAGTGAGCTACCTCAGTCAAAGCTAGCTCGGGTACGGGCACACAGGCTGCAGTTGCCCCTGTGATTGCAGGGTAGGCACCCGCCTCACAGGGGTTGGTCCTGCTTTGAGCAGGGGGTTGGACTAGCTGACCTCCTGAGGTCCCATCCAACCTTAATCTTCTATGATCACCAACGCCTGTCACCTTTCAGCACAAACTGGGTCTGACCCTCCGTACTCCTGCCCTCCTGTGACCAAATCCTGCCCTGAATACATCCAGGCTGCCCCTAAGAGGAGCAGAGCTTGTCCTCTAGAATTCAAGTCCCCTGTCGCCAAGATCTGACGCGTGGCTCAGAATCCAGGGTGTAAGAGCAGTTGAGGCCAGGAGTCTTCCCAGGATATTTACCACCTGGGGATATATGTGAATCAGCAGCGGCACTTCGACCTCCTCAAATGCATTTGAGGACAAAAATCTGGAAGCTCAATCCCTGCTCAGCCTAGCCCTGCAGCCTGCAGGTGTGCATAGGACTCGTGGGGAGGGGGAAACACCCCACGACATCTTCTCCAGCTCATCGCATTAGAGAACAATCCTGCTAAAAGGAAGAAACCTAAGATCATTCCCAGTCTTCCCAGGGAATGGTGGAGGGCCTCAGCAGCCTTGTTCAGGGCTGATGCCAAGGAGACAGGGTTGTAGGGCCAGATCCTTTTTGACTCCCATTGAGAGCTGTGCCTGCTGACAGAACGCCCGGGGTGCACTCATGGTCACATGCAATCCTTTTCAGAGGCACCTTGAGCTCCTAGGACAGAAGGTGCCATAGGGGTGCAAAGCAGCAACCCTATTAAGACTGCTTCAAAGGGCAGCCGAGCGATCAGACACGAGACAGTGACATGCTTCGCCAAGGACGAGAGACTCAGCCGACCACGCGGCTGTGGGAGGCTTCACCGAAGCCTGCAGAGGTGGGTTGCTCCTCACCTTCGACTGCGTGGCTCTATGATCCATCTGTTTATCTACCTGCCTATCAATCCAGTCGCTGCCAACAGACACTGCCATTCTAGAATTCCTCTGTGGTTTCACACTCCGCTAAGCAAAATGAATCCCAGACTGATACGGCCAGAGCCCTCTCTCTCCTGTCCCTGCTGAACTAGCCAAAGTTAACACACGGCCCTTCGGCATGCATGGATTCCGGGTTCACAACAATGCGCCACTTATGCTGACTCAAGCCCCTGTCGTAAAGCCTGTTTATGGCTGTTTAAATTTGCACAGGCTCCTTGCCAAGAGAAAATAACCAAGGCCAGAGCCAGTTACATTATCACAGTTGTGCTCAGTCAGCCACATAAAGGAGCCATTTTTGAAGGAAAGGCTCACTTGTGTATCCTAAAAACTGCAACATTTGCATCGCAGGGGCCTGAATTAACTGTTGCATTATTGCTGGGAGCCAGTATAAAGAACTGCCAAACTTCCTGCCCAGGCAGCGTGGCTCAAAGGTCCAGCAGTTTAAAAATAAACAAAGCCAGTGGCGTGTGGAACTGTCCTGTTAATAAAGGAAAAAAACCACAAAAATGATGTGCTCAAAGCTACCATGGAAACAGTGTGCTTGCCAGGGACCTGAGAGGAGACACTGCCCCCTTGCAGGAGGAGGATAGGCTTGTGGGTAAGGGGCTGGAGTGGGACCCAAGAAAGCTGGATTTAATTTCTAGCTCAATCTTCATGTGTGACCTTGGGCAAGTCACTTAGGTCTTTCTGTGCCTCAGTTTCCCATCTGTACAATAGAATAATACATCCTTTGCCTGTCTTGTCCAGTTAGGTCTAGGGGTACGCAGAGGTCTTCCAGGGGGTACGTCAACTTATCTAGATCAGTGTTTGTCAACCTGGGGGTTGTGAATCCACAGGGGGTCCTGGGACAGGTTTAGGAGGGTTGCAAGTGCAGGGCCAGAATTAGGGATGGCAAGCAGGGCAATTGCCTGGGGCCTCACGCCAGAGGGGACCTGGCGAAGCTACGTTACATACTTCAGCCCCAGCTGGCGGGGCTCAGGCTTCAAGGATACAATAGCTTGGAAAGACTGAGAACCACTGACTGAGATGGTAAACTCTTAAGGGAAATGACCGTCTCTTCCTATGTGTCCGTACAGCGCTCAGCACACTGGGTCCTGGATCTCATGGGAACGTCTAGACACTACCATGATATTAACAAGCATTAGCATGCTCTAGCCAGTCCTGCAATCACTTTGGATTTTATTTTAAAAGCTAATGGAGATGCTAGAGATTGAAGCCTCCAGAGGCTGAAGTCCTGTATGCTCAGGAAGGCCGGAGCTCATAACACGTGCAGTCTGCTCCCTGGAGGGCATTTGCTGGGAGGGCCATTTGGGATGAAAATGGCCAGTTTATGCAACTAGCTCTCCTTGCACATGCAGTTGGTGGATTGTTTGCATGGTGGCAACAGACAGATGAGCCCAGCAGGAACACAGTTTAGGAATTGGTCATTTCAACATTTTACTGATGGGACATTTGAAAAAGTTGGGTGTTTGGTTTTAAAGGGACACTCTCTAAGCAACTGTTCGCACTCAGTACTGTAGTGTCTGGTGGTACAAGACAAAAACCAGCTTGAAAAAAAATCACCTCCTGTGTTACTGAAAACAGAAAATGAAATGGAAATGGGAAGATTTTCTAAGAATATGCTTATAACCACCTATGCTGTTTGTTTGCTCTTTTACATTTCCCTCAGCGGGGACTGGGCTGGTCTGTTTCACTTCTTGTTTATAGTCAATTTCATTTCTTGCTTCTCTGGTGACCACCACAAGCGGATTGTTTCTAAGACTTGGTCTACACCTAAAACTTAGGGCAACCTAGCTATATAGCTCAGGGTTGTGATAAATGTCATGCCCTCTGTGACCTAGGTTGACTTAACCCCAATGTAAACACTGCTAGGTTGATGGAAGAATTCTTCCATCATCCTAGTTACCCACTTTAAGGGGGTGGATTTATTACATTGATGAAAACCCCCCTTGCGTTGATGTAGGAAGCGTCTACACTACAGTGCTACACGGCACAGTTATGCCGCTGAAGTGTAGACAAAGGCTGAGCTTTAGTTCCCAGCTGTGCAGGTGGGTGCGTGGGGTGGGAATTGGGGGATGTTTACATTTAAAAAATAAGTTAAATTTGAAAACAGTCTGGATGGTGCTGGTGATAACCATTCTCCTGTGCAGCTCCTTCTGCCTGGAGCAGCCTCCCTGTATTTCTCTGCCCCACAGACTCTCATCTTTCACTGCCTCTCTCCTCCTTTGCCTGCACCTCAGAAACACTCCTCTCCCTTTGCTACCCTTGTTTCGCTTTAACACTGTTTCTCTCCCTAGGAAGTGGCTTTTGGGCTGCAGCTTGGCTGAAGGGAGCTATACCAATTGAAGCTGCATTTGACTGTATTGCCCAGCCTGACGTTTCTGGAGCTCAGCGTGATCCCACTTCTCCCAGTCATAGCCCTGCTGGCCCATCCTGCCATCAGTGTATTTATGCTGTGCTTATCACCGGAGTGTCTCAGCACCTGGTTGCCCTGCACCATTCCTCTCTCCCCTCGGAAGTGAGCAGGCCCCACGCTGGTGAGCATTTCCTTGTGTGCCTTGCATGGCAGGCCTTGGAGGAGTGCTCCGGGACGCAAGGGGCTGTGTTATCAGCCCCTTGGCAAACACAAGATGACCACCACTGGGGACTCACACTCCCCATGGGTTCTATTCAATACTCCACACACGCATGGAAACAGGTCTGGCCCCATTTCCTGGGTGGCTTGTGCCATTTCTCTGGATGTTAGAGGCAGGGAAGTAGGATCCCTTTCTTTACTACAGATGCTTGCAGCTTTGTCTCACTTCTGAGATGAAAGCCCCTTTTCGGGGAGCTCTGTAACACGGGGTGACTTGAAGGAGCTTCTGCCAATTTCTAATGGCAAACACTGATGCCTTTGACCAAGTTCGGAGTGGAGTCTCAGGGAGTCTGACCCCTTCTCCCAGCCCACATGTAATACCAGCACAGACCGCTTAGACTCACACCCCCTTACCAACATGCGACTTACGAACAGGGCCTGCCGTGTCTGAGCTCATGTCACTCGCAAACCCAAGGGCCTACGGACAGCAATGCCGAAAAAGTGGAGGAGGGGCATGGCAGGGCCATCTCCTACTTTCACTTACACCTCCAGGCAGCTCTTCAGCGTGTAAGTTCAAACTCCTGCACATGTTGAGCACCCAGCTGGAAGCAGGTCTAAGCTAGTAGAAGGGCATGTCTAGACTGCAATCAAACACCTCTGGCTGGCCTGGGTCAGCTGGCCCAGGCTGTGAGGCTAAAACTAGCAAAGTAGACATTTGGGGGCTGCACCCCGGGCTCTGGGACCCTTCTCCTGTGTCGGGTCTCGTTCGGCCTTCAGCTCCAGCCCAAGCTCAAATGTCTACACTCCAATTTTACAGGCCTTCAGTGTGAATCAGCTGAGCTAGGCCAGCTGCGGATGTTTTATTGCAGTGCAGACATGCCCTGAGAGTCCAACAAACCAGCCTACATATCGCCTCGGAATTTAGAAACCATTCTGCTGGGTTTTCATACGTTTTTCCTCTCTCTCTCCCTCATTCTTTATTCGCACCTGCATGAAAGCAGGATCTCCGCTGCTAGATCACAAGATCCTACTACCTAGAGATAGAGACAGACAAAGACCAATTAGGCCATTCCTGCTTCGGCCAGTGCAGCCTTTGGGCAACAGGTGATCAGGAGTTAAAATGCAGCTACATTCAGTCCCAGACGAGAATTCTGCCGGCTGCTCATTCGCTGCCCGGAATCAGGATCTTCCAGGTGTACCACAGCTGGTTGTGGTGGAAATGATTGTGATGTCGCAAACATATTCAGGCAGCTTTTGAAGCGAAGGTGGAGGGGTCCGGGGGAGGAGAAATATTTTTCCCGAAAAAGAAGCATGTTGTGGTTTTTCTCTTGCAGTTTTGGACAGTTTCCCACCTTGTTCCCATCATACTGCCCCGGCCAATTGTGCCATATTATACGTACATGTAGAGGAAAAAATACCTCCCTTTCTGCCAAAGTGAACTTAAGCCTGATGAATAGTATTGTTGTTAAGTCACTAGGCTGGGACATAGAAGACCTAGATGCAATTTTTGGCTTAGTCACAGACTCCCTTGACCTTGTGCAATGACCTCACTTGAATTGCTCTGTGACTCAGTTCTCCAGCTGTAAAACAGGGATAATAATATTTCCTGTCTCTTGTCTTTTGTTTGTTTCCTTTATTTAGCCCATAAGTTCTTCAAGGCAGGGGCTGTTCTCACTATATGTACATACAACTCCCAACACCATGGGGACTTGATTTTGGTTGGAGTCTATGCAGCTCCCTGCACAACTGGGCCCTGATCTCACTTGGGGTCTGGACAGCGCCCATTGCACCGGGGCCCTGATCTCAGTCAGGGCCCCTAGGTACTACCATAATACACACAATCATCCTGAGTTTGATTATCGGAGTGTGTAGAACTGCCCAAGTCACCGGGGATGACCTGATCATTTTCGGTAACTCCAGCCACAAAACACACAGTTGCTCAAGATGAGGAATATACAGAGGGAGTGGTGAAAAAAAAAGATCCCGTGGGGTTTTTCAGGCAAATCCCATTTACTGATGAGGGCAAGAGAAATGCCGAAAATATGAGCTAAGCCGTATGGTTTGTCAGCAGGCCCCAGAGCGCTTGCCTTTGCATCCAGGGAAGTGGCACCCACCACTAGCATCCCTCCGGAGACGGGTATAAACGAGACCCCAGCCCTGTAGTGCAGGAAGAATTGGGCTACAGTTAGAAAAGCAGCCTCTGGACTCACCCCCATCCCGTCCCCCCTCCCCCCAGCCTTGTTTATTAGTTTTAAAAGAGCTCCGTGAGAAAGAGGGGTGATGATGAAAACACTTCTATTTTGTCTACCATGAATATACAGAAGGCTCTTTAACCAGCAGCTTAAAGATTTAAATGATACTCCGGCAGGTTAAATAGAAGTCTCTGAAGCCAAGTCTTTGGCTGGGGCTGTGAAAAATCACTTCCTCTTGTCAACTGGCCCTTTCTCAAAGCCAGGAACTGTGCAAAGTTTCTGTCTCTTCTTGCTAGGCTGCAGTTTAGCGTGAAACTTCTGAGCCCGCGAAGGAGCTGGTGACTCCAGTTAAAGTGGTAACAAAGGTCAAGAGCAGAGGAGGGCAGGCAGTGTGCTGGGGGGTCTGTTTGCTGGGACATCATGGAACCAGCACATGGAGGGAGCGGGGAGGAGAGGCATCACTGCAGCCTGTCAGAGGATAAAGACCAGAATGTCTGGATTGCAGAGCTAGCCCCAAGTCCCGCCTTGTCAGCTGGCCATACCTTGGAAACTTGCCGTCGCTCAGCTACTGCCGGGGCTCAGTTTAACCTCCCATGAAATGTGAATTTCTTGGCTGAAAAGAAAGTGAAAAATATGTCAAGAATGTGTGTTTGGCTTGGCGGCCGGCATGGTGGATCACAGCCTCCAGGCGTCTAAGCCGAGCTTTGACGTGCAGGGACTGCTCTCCGTCCGCGGCGAGGTACGCCATGCTGCTGGACGTGCGGAAAGCGGGGGCTCCCACGGGACTAATGTACAGACAGCCTGCACCACCGCCTGTGAATGACTCAAGTGAGCCGGTTTCAAGTGCAAGCTCTGGGTAGTGGGCCAGAGACACTGGACTTTCCCAGGAGCTGCCAGCAAGTCACCGACTGCAAAAACTTAAAAGCCCTTTCACTCAGCTTGTCAGTTTTGTGGCTTTAGCTGGACCTTTGCCAAACAACAACAGTATTCAGCACTGACATAGCATATTCTCAAAGCACTGGGCAAGTGTTAACTAATTAATTCCTGCAACATTCTCGGAGGCACCATAGGCATGGAGCATGAGCCCCGTTCCACAGATGGGGAAGCTGAGGCACAGGTAAGCAAAGGGGCTTGCTCCACATCTCAGTGATAGAAGCAGGAATAGAACCCAGGAGTCCTATCTCTCATTCCCTGCTCCCATGCAGTTGATGGCAGCGTTGCAGAAATCCCACAGGCCAGATTCTGAGCTCAGCTGCATTGGCGTAAATCTGGAGTAACTCTGTTGGGTTGCTCCAGGTTTACATTCCTGGTACGGAGATCAAAATACAGTTTCTCTTTCTTTATGAGACTATTGTGATCGTCTAGGGACCCGAGGGATTAAAAACCGGTGCGTTGCTGCCAAGAGGTTGGAAATAGATAAGCCAGCGGGAGACTCAGTAGGAAAAAGTGAGATTCAAGATGGAATAAAGGCTTAAAAATTAGATGGGAGGAGAGCAGCCCAAACCATCTCTTTCCCATGGCAGCAGCCAATCAGCTGTAGGTGTGCTAAGGAGTCCCTGGCCCCTGAAGGAAACTTCTTATAGAACTGTTTGCTCATTTCTGTGGCCCAGCAACACATGGATACAGGGCAGGCTGACCTGTGGGCTCCAGGGTTCCCTTTCCAGGATCCAAGATCTTACAGTGTGTGATGAATGGTTCCTGACTTCAGAGGTCCCATAAAAGCTAAGAAACGCTCCAGAATCATCTCCTTCCTAAAGTTAGGAAGAGCCCCAAAAGAGCCCTCCCAGCCTAGTACCTTGCCCTGGGTTATTCTGCTTTCTCAGCAACCTGGGTTAACCAAAGCCAGCCACATTCCAGCTCCAGATCAGAGCTGCCTGCAACCTCAGTTTTCCTTTCCCCTCTTGTAGGCCCCATGTTAGTTTCACCTCAGAGACAAGGAGGGCAGGGCGTGTGACTCCCTCCTGACTCCATTGGCGCCACTCCAGAGAGGGTCAGGAGAAGCCCCATCTCAGTGCGCTAAATTTGCTGCCTTTCCAGAACTCCCTGCTGCTGCTGGATTGGGGAGAAAGAAGCTTAGTTTGCGCCCCAGACTAGAATCCTTCTGTGACGAACTGGGAATGTTCTTAATGTTTTCTCTGAATACTGTGTTGGTGCCTCAGTGTCCCCATGGCAGTTCTTAAGTCTCTGGCAGAGCAAAGGGCCAGTGCACCTAAATGCCTGACACTCTGTCTCCTAGCAACTGATGGCCTGGGCCCCTCCCCTGCAAAGGTGCCAGCTGAAGGTGTTGGAGACAAAGGGATCAGGTGACCTCTTGGCCCGGGAAAGGGGCTGAGGAGAGAGGAGGGGCTGGGAGGGGTTGTGAGTCTGGAACTGGCTGGGGTCAAGGGTGGAGGGCAGACCTGGGGGTCTGGCTCACTGCCCCCCAGAATGGACCCAGCTGAGGGGTCCGGTTCGCTGTATCTACAAGCTCTGTTTTAGACCCTGTTCCTGTCATCGAATAAACCTCTGTGTTACTGGCTGGCTGAGAGTCACGTCTGACTGCAAAGTGGGGGTGCAGAACCCGGTGGCTTCCCCAGGACCCCGCTGGGGTGGACTCGCTGTGGGAAGCGCACGGAGGGGCAGAGGATGCTGAATGCTCCAAGGAGAGACCCAGGAGGTGAAGCCGTGTGAGCTTCTTGCCCTGAACAAGTCTGCTCCAAGGGAGAGGAGGCTTCCCAAAGTCCTGACTGGCTTGGTGGGGAGCAGTTCCAGAGCATCGCCCGGTGAGTCCGTGACAACTGGTGGCAGCGGCGGGATGTACTGCACCCCGTGAATGGCGCTGCTTGCAGTAAGTGACTGGGGAGCAGTAAAACAGAGGAGGGATAATGAGGACCAGGCGTGCTGAAGGCTCAGAGAGGGACGGTTTCAGGGGGCAGTTAACCTCTGGGAGTGTGTGACCAGCGAGAAGGACTGTTGGAATAACGGGGTCCCCCTGAGGACTGCAGCGTGCAGTCTCAGGGGCGGAGGAGCTTGCCGCTCGACCCTGGGAGAGAGAAGGATTTTGCAGTAGCAGGGTTCCCCTGGGGATTGCAGGAGTGGTCCCAGGGGCAGAGGAGTCTGCAGCTCAACCCTGGCAAAGAGGTGGTGATCACGAGAAGGGCTGGCACACCAGGGGTTCTTCCTGGAAACCATGGGGGAGCCAAGAGCACACAGGCCTGTGAGTCCAAAGCCACTTGGGAACGGTGACGTGTTGGCCTATCACCATCTCCTTGAGAAGGACATTGTGATCCTGTGCACAAAGAGAGGGTTACGCATGGGGAAATTCACCAAGGCACAGTTAATCGTGCAGTTGGAGGAGAAGCACCGCGCTGAGGAGCAGATTCCTGGCCCAGATGGGGCTACAAGAGGATCTGAGAGCAGCTGGAGCATCAGCCAGGCATCCCCTGGAGTCTGGTCCCCAATCAGACGAGGGTCTTCACGATTGGGTTCCCCATCAGGGGATCGGAGACGGATGGGATGGGAGCAGGACCGTGAGAGCGAGCAAGAGCCTGAGGAAAAGCTGCAGGAGAAGCAGCAGCAGCATGGACTGGCGATAGTGGAGCGGAGAGACATAGGGGGCTGCCCAGGGGTCAGTGGGGAAACACACTTGGGGTGGCGAGATCCTGGGACAGAGGGAACTGTGGTGGTGCAGTCGCAGATGCTGAGGGGCTGTGGGACCTGGGTGAAGGTCCCCAGGGTGAAGCCCCTCACCCTGCCTATGGCCCGGATCCCTATGCAGATCCAGGAGTGGTTGGGCTGGCTGGTAGTTGGGGTTCTCCAGGATATCAGCTGGGAGGTCCTGTTGGGGGGTGACTGTCTCCCCATGGGACAGGATCCAGGCCCTGCTCCTGTAACGGCCGAGGGTTTGAATTCAAATCCAGGGAACCAATTGGCTAGGATGGAAATGGTCAGTGAAAATGCAAATGACCTGGCTGGCAGGGGGGAGGGGCTGCTGGGCTCAGGATACCTGCCTACCTGTAACCAGCCCCCTGGGGCTGAGTGGGAGGGAGAGATGATCCCCGGCTCCCTGCACAGCGGAGAGGGGGCTCACACTGGCTCTGATGTTGTGACCAGAGCAGAGAGCTCGCTGCCTGTCCCCACTGGGACAGCAAGGGCAGCGCTGAGCACGGGGGGAGCTGAGACCCCAGCTGAGTGGGGGGACACCCAGGCAGGGCAGGTCAGCTGCCAAACAGGTTTGCCTGGTCCAGACGTGCTGCTGGGAAGTGATTACACAGCAGGGAGGGAGCTACCAGGGACAGGGCTCGGGGGGCTGTGACCCCAGGCCCAGCCAGCGAGAGGAAGCAGGTCCCACTCCCTGCCCCAGCTGCTGAATCCCAGACAGAGCTGCAGAAGGATCCCTCCTTGGAGAAGCTGAGAGAACTTGCTGGCCACAGCGCTGCAAACCCCCTTGGGGAAGGCTGCAGGGACAGAGTCCTGCAGGAGAAGGGATTCCTGTCCCGGGAATGGGCTCCCCAAGGGGAAGTAGAACTGGGGGGAATCGGGAGACAGCTGGTGGTGCCCCAGGAATCCACAGGGTTCTTCCCTTTCGAGCTGCTGGATGGGAGGAGAGTGAGGGGACCCCTGGACCTGAAGAGGGAGGATTGGATGAAGAATGGGGAAGACCCCCGGGGGATCTCTTCCCTGAGGCGGGAGACAATCTCCCCGTCAGGTGTTCCCCGTTCAGAGTCACTGGGAAAGCAGCCCAGAACCTGGAGAGAGAGGTCAGGAACATGCTGGCTTTAGATGTGATCCAGCCGTTTTACAGCCCATGGGCCTCACCCGTGGGGCTGATCCCCAAGGGAGACAGGATGATCTGGTTTTATGGGGGCTATCAGAAGCTTAAAGCCATCACAGTGTCCGATGCCGACCCCATGCCTAGGCCTGGGGAGATTCTAGACAAGCTGAGAGGGATGGAGAACTTGGCCCTGGCAGACACTGATAACATGTGCATCTTTAGCCAGACCTGGGAGGAACAGGTGTCCCAGGTGAAGAGGGGGCTGGGCTGCCTCAAGGAGGTGGGACTGACGGTAAAAGCTGGAAAGTGCAAGGGGGGACGGCAGAGGTGTTGTGTCTGGGCCACAAAGTGGGAAGCAGCTGCCCAAGCCCAGAGCTGGCAAAGGCCAAGATGGGGGCTCTTAACCAAGGGAGCCTGAATCACAGACCAGAGGGCTGGGAAAAGACCCAATCCCAGCTTGAACCCCAGGGGTACTGGGGTGGCAAAGGGTGTGGGCTGCATAAACCTTCCCACATGCGGTCTGCAAGTGCCATCAAGCACACCCGACCTAAGGGAGGGCGTGAGACTGGACTGTCCTGGTGTAACTCACACCAAGAGATGGGAGAGATGCTGGGGCATCCATGGGAACCTTGGTGGGTTCGAACTTCCCCAGGTCACTGGCTGGAGTGACCTCGCTCAGTTTGGTCTCGAAGGGGGGAGAGATGTGACGAACTGGGAATGTTCTTAATGTTTTCTCTAAATACTGTGTTGGTGCCTCAGTGTCCCCATGGCAGTTCTTAAGTATCTGGCAGAGCAAAGGGCCAGTGCACCTAAATGCCTGGCACTCTGTCTCCTAGCAACTGATGGCCTGGGCCCCTCCCCTGCAAAGGTGCCAGCTGAAGGTGTTGGAGACAAAGGGATCAGGTGACCTCCTGGCCCGGGAAAGGGGCTGAGGAGAGAGGAGGGGCTGGGAGGGGTTGTGAGTCTGGAACTGGCTGGGGTCAAGGGTGGAGGGCAGACCTGGGGGTCTGGCTCACTGCCCCCCAGAATGGACCCAGCTGAGGGGTCCGGTTCGCTGTATCTACAAGCTCTGTTTTAGACCCTGTTCCTGTCATCGAATAAACCTCTGTGTTACTGGCTGGCTGAGAGTCACGTCTGACTGCAAAGTGGGGGTGCAGAACCCGGTGGCTTCCCCAGGACCCCGCTGGGGTGGACTCGCTGTGGGAAGCACATGGAGGGGCAGAGGATGCTGAATGCTCCAAGGAGAGACCCAGGAGATGAAGACATGTGAGCTTCTTGCCCTGAACAAGTCTGCTCCAAGGGAGAGGAGGCTCCCCAAAGTCCTGCCTGGCTTGGTGGGGAGCAGTTCCAGAGCATCGCCCGGTGACTCCGTGACAGATTGTTATTGTTATTTTGGTAGATGAGGCTAGATAGATGGACAGAGGGGTGGTGTATATGGGAATGAAAAGGTAGACAGACAGAAGAATGGTGTGCATAGGGATAGATGGAGTTACACGGTGTGCGTATGGGGATGGAAAGAGAAAAAGAGAGATACAAAGACAATGCAGTGTGATGGGGAGAACTTTAACTCCAAAAGCTGCATGTTGACTTTGTTCAACACAGGGGAGAAAGTTTCCCTTCTTGTGTTTTGCTATTTTTTCAAATAAAACACCAACTACGCCTTGTTTCTAGCCTCCCCCCCCTCCTCCCCGACATAGATGATCCATGTTCCTGATCTACTCCTGCAATATGCTGATTTCAAAGCAGATTTTCAACCCAGCAGTTTTCAATCCAGCTCTCGTCTTCCAGAGGCTGGAGCTCAAGCATTTCCTTGTGGCAGGCCAGCTCTCCGTTAGCTGGTGAGTTTAGTGTGTCACAGGGTGGGTGGCTCAGCTCTTGGTGGACACGTGCAGCTGGAGCTGACACAAACACACACACGTACTTCCTGGGGAGATCAGACCATAGCTGTGCAGACACTCTTCACATCCACTGCATGGCATTAGCAATATCCTTTTTGAGCCCCACATCTCAAGCATTTCTACTTCTCTCCCAGGTGCGTTTTCCTTCATGGGGCCCTTCTGCAGCGACATTATAGCCACCACCGTGGCTGTGGAGGCTGGACAACAGGGCTGGTCATGGAATTCAAGTCTCCCACAGGGCAATGAAGACCTTAAGTCCTCAGAACAACCCCTCAGGCATTTATTTCTAAACTCTTTCTACTGAAAACAGTGGGAACGCCAACAACAGGGGACTGGCTGATCTGTACGGTCAGTACTGAGTTCCACTGCTAACTGTGGACAGAAATTAGGCTACAACCACCACTTGAAGGCTGTGTAGACCCCTGAATTACAAGACCTTCACCAGCTGGGCTCCTGTCATTCAGAGACCCATACTAAAAATTGGGTTGGAAGAGGCCTCTTCCGGCTCATCCAGTGCATCCTCCTTACATGGTGGAGGAGACACTGTTGCCATCTTGCAGCCAGACTCTCTCATGCTGTGATCTTACCAGACCTCAGAAGCTAAGCAGGTCTGGCCAGTATTTGCATGGAAGACTTGACCTTAAAGAAGAACCCACACTGCTGAAGGAAGTTAGTGATTCAAGAGGTAGCAGTCCACTTCCAAAGACAATATAAAGTCAATGCCTGGTTCAGTGCCAACAGGCACTGCACTGCTACAGATGCTGTCTTTAGACGAGACGGGAAACTATGATCCCCAGTAAATATCCAATGGTATGTTTCAAAAGAGTGGACGTGTTAACTGTGGTGTCCTGGCTAAATCCCCGTCTGGGTAATTCCAGTTTAGCTATTGACATTCCTTTTTAATTTCAATTCAGTACAGGTTTATTCTTCGTTTCTTGTCTTGCATGGGAGGGTAGCATTGTTGCGTGCTGTTAAACAGCCACCACAATACCACCCCAGAACTGGCTGCATTTCAGTGGTGGATGAAGCAATTCCAGTGTACACTAGCTTGCAAAGCCTCTTGGAATTAGTTGGGAAGAAAGCCGCCATTCAAAAGGCAAGGTGGTTTTATAAAATTATCATAATTCTCAAGTGACTGAGGACACTTCTGCAGCTCTAAATTTATCCTGCAAAGAGTTAACAGGCATTTGAGTTCCCGAGAAGTTTAATAATCGCATGGTCAAACCAGAAACATTTCTTAATCCCTTTCTGACATTAACCCGTTTCCTGGTCAAATGAATAAAAAGCAGAATGGGAGCATCTGGCCTCTGCATCACCCTTTGGAAAGCAGAGTTCGGAAAAAGCCCAGTCTGGGACCAGCAAAAACAATTAGAGCTTTGATCATTCCTTTCTCCTGCCTCCATGCAGAGAAGCAAAGGGCTCCTCCTGGGTAGCATATTTCAGAACTACCCTCTCCCACTACTGCTGCCTCCCTGTGCAGTGGACAGGGGAGAAACACTTCAGAGCCCCGGGTAGATATAGACTGTAACTACCATAGTTCCCAAATTACCACTGGTGGGGGTGGGACATACGCCTCAGTCTGGTAATGTACCCAAAACAGATTGCACTGAGAAAGCAAGACAGGTTCTCTAAGCCAGGCAGTGCTGAGATCTGGCTGGGAACTAGTCAGCAATTGTACATTGTGGGAATCACCTGGGAAGGAAAAAATAAATGATAAAGGCCTTAAAATTGGACCCTGTCTCTCGCTGGGAAGGAATAGAAATATCATGCTGCTTTTGACCAGCGCTAGGGATGGGTGGCTTACTGGCTGTACACAACACCAATGGAGCCGAGCCTCACTCCTAAAGCTTGAACAGAACCATTTGAGGAGGTCTGAAAAAGGTGTTTCATGGTTTGTTTGGTTTTTTGCTTGGGCTGCTTCCAACCACTCCTGGGAGCAGAAGGGCTGTTCCCAGGGGATTCTTGCTAATGCCGGTTGGTCACTTCTTGCTAGTGATGGTCCGGGCCTATAAGATGTTTGGAATCCAAATGTGCACTTTTTGGTGATCAGTTCTATTTGGATAATCATCCAAACATTCTAAGCTTTGCTCCTCGGTCCAGCTCGTGCGATCTTCGTGAGAGAGGCACCTGCCTGGTAGAATGAGCCCAGATTGCAGCTTTAGCTGTACTTTCTAGGACAAGCCATGATTTTCAGGAAATGAGAGGGAGGTTGTCAGTAATGTTGGATACTGGAGGAAGATATGGAATGTGGTTCCCACCAACTCTAAAAGTTACCCATCCAGATGTCCACTTTAAAATGATTGCACTGCTTGAGGTGACTTGGGAAGGCAAATCCTATAATTCCCATAATTGACTTTTGGGACAGCTCAGAGTCAAATAGCCCATCTGGCTGATAAGTAAGATGAGGGAGATTTTTAGATTCTTTCTTGCCCGTGGTAGCAATCAGAAATCCATTTGAAATCTGCTGAGTTGGCAGATGCTGGGCCAGGAACCATTGGGATGGACTGGACAAAACAAAGAGGACTAACTTTAACTGGTCAACTTCATACCAGTTCATACCAATTCCCTTGAAGTCAATGGCAGTCACACTGGGGATGGATGACTCGGTCCATGGCTTTGAGTGTGGAGCTCTGCACATGGCCATCAACTGCATCTCCTCATTCCAGAGGCACTAGATTTTGTTTAGTCCCCAGTACACATTCATGTGGATGAATATCACATTTAGAAGAGATGTGGTGCTCATGAAAGGAGGCAGACTGGACTGCACAAAATAGGAACAGTACAGTAACTGGAGGGAAGATAATTTTGGGGGAGGGTCTCACTTGCAAGTGGGACACAAGCCAATATCACAACAGCCATCATCACTGCCAGTGCTCTTTGCTGTAGACCCTGGGAATGAAACCCACCTCCACACCCAGGCTTTCCTACGGGCAGTGCCCTGACGGGTGTTCTTGCACCTATGCCCCAATAGAAAAACACAATGAAAGGACCAAGCCTACTTCTTGTCAGCAGGAAGGGAAAGAGGAATATTGCTGTTGGTTTTTACTCATGGGAGGTGCTCAGATATTTTAGTGATGGGGGCCACAACGGGACCTAGATGAATAGATGGAATGAACCATGGAAACTGACTGACCAGGAGCTAATGCCCATCAGCAGGAGAGCATGTGGGAAACTTGTGCTGCTTCTTCTCGTGTCTGGTGGATCAGAGATGGGACATGCTGCAGAATTTAGGCCCAATCAGATCTGGGGAAGTGACATATCCAGGGATGTCCCATTATAAAGAGAGGGGCTGGATTTGATTCTGAATTCAGATTTCAAACACTCCTGAAGTTTGGGGTTGTTCAGGTCCAGGAGCTGGTTGCAGTCCATTTCATAGTGCATAAGCAGAAGACTTCACTTTCAGAGCTGTCGATCTGGCACCTTTTTAATTGCATTAAATATACTTAAAATTGTACAAAAATGGCATCTAACCCCTCCCTCCCCCCAAGCCTGCAGTGGTTTTAATCTCCTACATGAATCAGAGGGCCTGGGATTGACAGCAGCATCTTTGTGGGATTGTAATAAAGAATGACTTATTTTGACACTTATTTAAGAAATATTAATCTTTCATTTTGCTTCTAAATGCTCCCGTTTGCTAAGGAACTATCTGTTACCTGAGTGTTCAGATAAATCTTCTAAGGTAAATTTATATGTTAGATGCTGCCAGAAGGGTACATTTAAGAATGCTTCCCAAATTATCAACTGCATTAATCTTAATTACTTTGGTAAAAGTAGAGTCTGGCATTAGGGCGAACTAAATTGAACGGGTGTTTGTTTGTCTTTATCATATCACATATTTGAGATCATTTAACAGAACGGAGATAAAAGGAACACGGGACAAGAAGGCAGTGAGCAGGTTTCCTAATGAAAACCATGGTTTACAAAGGACAAAGAACAGGCAGAGAGGAACAGAGGAACCCCTGGGGTTCACAAAGCAGCAGACTTGCCACTGAGTCAGCGCCGTTCGCAAGAGCGATATACAAGCAGCTCAGTATAGAACCGGGGTGTACGTTTTCCACTGCCGCACTGTAAAAAAAATAAAAATTAACTCCTTAATTACAATCTCCAATGATTATAGGATTGAAGCTTCATCCCCTGGCTTCCTGATGGCAAGTCTGCTTTGGTGACAACTATGAGGATGGTCTGACCTCATTTCATCTGAGGATCTCAAAGTGCTCTACACACAATATTGACATAGGCCTCTTCACTTTCCCGCCTGTTCGGGATGCATCAATATCTCCATTCGATACGTGGGTGAAGCGATGTACAGAGATGTGACAAGACTTGCTCACAATCTTGTGAGTCAGTGGTAAAGGGAGGGCTAAATCCCAGGTGTCCTGACTCCTAGTCCCCTTGTGTTAACTAACAGACTGCCCTCCTCCCCAGAGCTGAGACTAAAACCCAGGAGTCCTGGAGCCCAGTCTCCTGCTCTAACTACTAGACTCCACTCCCTCAACCAAGCTGGATAGGTTCCCCTGACTGAAAGACAACGATTGACTCATTATGTGGAGCCATGAACGTTACAGATAATGTCTCATATTTTCACAACCGAAGCCAGTTATAGGGCCCTGCTGTTTAAAGCCATACATGCTTGCAGGCAGCTCTGAGGTAATTTGATTAGCAATGAAACACTCCAGCTTTTGAGGTCTCTCTCTCGATCGTGCGTGCCCCTCACAGCCTGCCTGATCTGTTTCTACTGGCTGTGGGTACAGCGAGTTCACCCAGCAGCAGCTGCCATGACCTGCAATTAGAAAGCGGTGTGGAACCAGATCTTCATTCAGGCTAATTAGACACGTTTGCTGCTGAGCGACCCTCAGTGTCAATAACAGAGGATAATAAGCAGCTTCTTCTGTTTCCAGGAGCCACCATTTAAAACTCTCTCTCTCACTCACACTCCAGCAGTGAAGTATTTTCCCAAGTGCCAAAGGCAAACCAAGAACTGCCTACTTCATATTACAGGGCAAAGCCAGGAATTCTAACCCCCTCCCCCCTGCTAGAGTTTTCACCAGGTTGCTGTATCACACAAGGATACTATTGTTTAGCAGGAACAAAGGCATTTTATGTATTTCTATGAATGTCTTAAAAATAACCCTCAGAATTTACACTTGGAAGCAGGTTCCATGCCTGACACCCGCAGAACAAGATTCTTCCACTGACCCTCTGGTTAAACCTCTCTGCTTAAGTCCCATTGACTACTTGCTTTTTTGGTTCATGGCTTTATGAGTCCCACAACTTCAATGAGACTTAAGCACATTCTTAAGCATTTTGCTGCAGCAAGATGGACTTAAAGCACATGCTAAAATGCTTTGGGGAACTGGGGATTTGGAGAGGCATTAAATATTGCTGATGCTGTGAGGTCTCCTAATCTATCCAGGTCTGTGTCATCTGAGAAGTTTTTTTTATCATAATGGAGTTAAATGGAACAGGCCAAAGTTTCTAAAGTGGCTTCTAGTTTCTTTGCACTTGCAAAACTCTGGACATGGAAGCAAATATATACAAATAACCCTCTGATTATTCTAACCCTATGGTTCTATGATTCTATGAAATCATATTGTTGGATTTGGCTGGGTTTGGGGAGGTGGGTCATGCCACCTGTCTACAGATGTTTGACGGGACCATGACACCATGAGGGTGAGCAATTATTTGGTATGGCACAAGGAGGAGAGAAAATTAGGAGTTGTGACATGAAATTAAGAAAGGGAATATTTATGAGGAACATCAGGGACTCACTCCTGATAGGACGATGTAGGAATGTGTGAAAAAGTTTCCCAAATGAGGAGATGGATGCCCCGCTGCTTGGGATTTTTATTTATAGACCGGGTATGACAGTGGTAGAAGTGAAAGTGTACTGGGAGGTGGTGTAACTCACACACCTCCTGGGTGTGCTGTTCTGTCCCATCTAGTGGCACCGAGACCACTTAGAGAGATTAAAATGACTTTGCTCTACAGCCTTAGCTAGCAGCCACTTGGCTTTTAGCCTATGTGGTAGAGGCTCATGCATTTAGCTCCAGAGGTCCCAGGTTCGATCCCGCTCACCGACAACCAGGGTCTGTCACTGTTATAGGTGCACTGGGCAACAATGGCGCCCCAGCAGGGAGATAGATTGGATAGCCAACTGGGTCTTTCCCATTTCTCACGCCTATGAGTCTATGAAGACAGTGACTGTGTATGTATGTACATCTCTATATCATTACTATGGTGTTGCTGCTTCTTAACATTCTGTGACCTCTGGGCCTGATCCAACCCCACTGAAATAAGTGGGAAGGAATCCCATTGCCTTCAATGGGGTTTGAGTTAGGCTCTGTGGACAACTCCCCCCCCAAACTTGACAACAGTTAGGCAACTGGCATGCTGAGACCACTGCTTGTCACACTGACCAATACTGTCTCATTGTTTCATAAATTCCCAGGCCAGAAGGGACCACCATGATCATCTAATCTGACCTCCGATAGAACACAGGTCAAAGAACTACCCCAAAATAATTCCTAGAGCAGAGCTTTTAGAAAAACATCCCATCTTGATTAAATTGCCAGCGATGGAGAATCCACCACCACCTTTGGTAAATTCTTCCCACGGTTAATTACTGTACTTTCATTGTTAAAAATTTACCCCTTAATTCCAGTCTGAATTTGTCTACCTTCAACTTCCAGCCACTGGATCATGTTAGACCTTCCTCTGCTGGACTAAAGAGCCTGTTATTAAATATTATCCTCTATGTACATACTTATACACTGGAATCAAGACACCCCTTCACCTTCTCTTTGTTAAGCTAAATAGATTCAGCTCCTTGAGTCTATCATGATAAGGCAGGTTTTCCAATCCCTTTTATTATCCGCGTGACTTTTCTCTGAACCCTCTCCAGCGTATGAACATCCTTCATGAATTGTAGGAAATGGATGCAGTGTTCGGGCAGCGGTCGCACTAGTGCCCAATAGAGAGGTAAAATAACCTCTCTGCTACTCGCCAGTCCCCCGTTCATGCATCCTGAGATCACCTTAGCTCTTCTAGTGGTTTCCTCCACTGTGTCTATCTGTATCCATTTTGTTGTCTCTCTTTCTCTATTTAGCTTGTAAGCGATGCAGGGCAGGGACTGTGTTTGTCCAGCACCTAGCATAACAGGGTCATGGTTCACGACCAGGGCTCACAGGCACTATGCTAATATAAATAATAATAAATAATGATCCAAGCCTGAAGGGCAGATTGTGGTAACATACCCCCTAAGTATCATCGCAAGGAATAACCCGGGTGAATGGATGAGACTTCGGGGCAGCATGGAACCATTGATCCTTTAACGTAAGCAGGGCTGGCTCCAGGTACCAGCTTATCAAGCAGGTGCTTGGGGCGGCAACTCCGGAGCGGGGCGGCACTTACAGGTATTCAGCGGCAATTCAGTGAAGGGTCCCTCACTCCTGCTCGGAGCGAAGGACCTCCCACTGAATTGCCACAGATCGTGATCGCGGCTTTTTTTTTCTTTTTTTTTTTGGCTGCTTGCGGCAGTAAAACCCCTGGAGCCGGCCCTGAACGTAAGGCTGGAGCTGTACTCAGCCCTTTGATTTCATAGACAGCTTCTCTTTCCCTTTAATAGCATGGTGGAAAAACAACACATGCTAGCTGACCTAAATACAGCTCTCAAATGAGTCACTGCAGGGTCATGGGTCAGCAGCTAACTCCTCACTCACCCAGGCTGTTACATTTTTTGATGTCGAGGCGACGGAGGAGATGCAGCCACAGTGTTTGATAGCGATGCCAAGTGAAGTAATTTGTTTGTGTTGCCGTATTATTAATGACAGCAAACCCAACTCCGCTCTACAGGGGGGCGGGGCAAGGGGGCCGTAGCTGAAATAGCCAAGGGGCTGAATACAGCACTCGGTTATTTCGTTGTTGTTGTTGTCGCCATATCAGCTGCTGTCCCACTTTCCCGAGACACGGTCTCATTTTGACACATGCATCCCTCCGATTATCTCCTGGCCTAAAAAAAGCCAGTGGGATGCTTCCCAGACCAGTATCACATTTCCTTCCTTCTGTCTGCTGGAGTCTGGGTCCATCCCAGGCCGCCTCCCTCCCTCTGTTCCTAGTTTAAGTTCTGGTCATGTAGGGACACGGATGGACAGGGAGCTTGCAACAAGTAAGCACATTTCTCAAGTGTCCCTTAACAAACTGCCCCCCCCCACTTGCCTTTGCAGAATGACACAGCCGGTTTCTGTTGGACGGTGCATCATTTTAGAGGTAGGAGGCAGTGAATGCGGAGCCCCCAAGTGAAAGCTCCATTGCACTGTCACATTTAAAATGGGACACCCAACCCTCAGTTAACACAACCCATTGTCAAATGTGGGATATTTCAAAATGAAGGGAGGCACGTTCCTCCCTAGGTATCTCTAATATCTGCAGAGCCCCTTGGGGGAAGGCTTGCTGAGACCACAGCCTATCATGCCAACCAGCAACAGATCATCATTTCCTTGTACTCTGCCATCGGGCTGTGTCCAGTGGTTCTCTCTTGTCTTGAATTGTGAGCTCTGTCCCATGCAGGGACTGTCTTTGCTCTCTGTGTTTGTACAGCACCAAGCACAATGAGGTTATGGTCCATGACTGGGTCTCTTAGCATCATGGCTGGGTCATGGGCAGCAAGATCTAGCAGTCGGAGCCAGAGCCCACAGTTATGAGGCAGGACTCAGGCAGGGTCAGGGTAGCAGGAGGTTAGAGGCAGGAAACACACGGGTGGCCCGGAACCACAAGTCAGATGCCTGGAGCAGGAGGCACACAGCTCAGAGCAGGCTAGAGCCCACTTTCTGCACCTGCTGCTGGCGCAAGTAGGACCAGTCGGCCTATCAGCTGCTCCAGGGCTCTGACAATCAGACTTCAGGGGTGGAGCCTCACACTGTGTCTGGCCTTCCTTGGTCCCAGGTGGTGGGTTGGAGTGTGGCAGGTCCCATAAACACTGCCAACCTGGATTCGAGACCCATGGCTCGTGACACTTCAGCACTACAGCAATATAAATAAATAAAAAGAAGAGATTGAAACGCTGCTCTTTCTGGACATTTCCCAGAGCTTTGAATCCTTTTTCAGGCCTCTCTCTAGTCATGCTCTTAAGCATTGCAAACCTGAAACATCATGCAAGTTTTCAGCCTACAGAAGAGCACTATGGAAAATACCGCTTGGAGTTACTGGGCTTGCAAGAGAGAACTGGTTTGGTTTTGGCCTCGAAGGCTGCTGGACCTTGATTCTGCCCTCCAGCGCTGCCTCCCTGGCTAACTAGCTCATCTCATCACCGCTTCGCAACTGCAGACCTTACCAGTCCCTTGCCCTCACTAAGTCTATGTCTCCTACCCCACTTCCCAGGCTTCCCCTGCAATGTCAGAAACCTTGGCAGAAGGGCTTAAATTCTCAGTGAGTATTTCCCGGAGCCCTGGGGCTTGGGACTTCAGCCTCGTGGGTAGAGCTGCGGATGGAAGGACTCCTGCGGATTTGAAAATATTTACCAGAGCTCTGCTCCAGACAGCTCCAGCCGAATTTAAGCCCTGTTTGGCAGAAGCGCCTAGCTCCCTGCTTTTACTAGCCAAGAGATGAGAGAGAAGCAGGCTACACCGTCCTAAGGGATGGCCCTGGGTGCATCTCCAGCTTACAATGGGCATCTTTAGAAGGCATTTTGCCCCATGACCCTGCTGGGGCAGTGAAGCCCTGCATCACTCCAGCACAGGCCAGCACACAAATATCATCTTGCCTTTAGGAAGTAAAGGAAATGGAGAATAGGTTCATGAGACTGCGGGTAGCTTAGCCAGTTACTACAGACCCTATTCTGTGCTGTGCTGGGAGCACACAGTGGTTTAGTGCTCACTTTTGTCCTCCCCCGATCCTGCTGCTGCTTTGCGCAGAGCCAGTCCTCCCAGCACAGAGGCCTGAAACGGAGACAATGATCCGCCTGCCGTATAAACTCCTAGCCATGGCTCCTTTCCCTGCTATACCAGAAGCAGAGGTGGGGAGAGTGGCATAAAAGTCTTGTGGCTGGCTCTGTGCCTCTGGAAGATCAACCTTATGCTGCCTGACTGGCTAAGCCAGCGTTGGGACTGGCAGAGCTGGCTCTGGAGGAGTTTGGAGAGCCAGCTGGTGTGCTGCTAGGGACAATAACTGAACCTTGCTGGGAGATTATCACGCTGCTCGCGAACCTGGATCGGTAACTTTCTACAACAATAACAACAACAATAATGATAGACAGCAGCACCAAGAGACTCACTGATTAGCAACGGAAACCAACACAGAGCTGCTCCTATTCCTTGTGCTTCGGTCTGCACTGGATTTCGGTGGGTAGGATCACTCCATTTTTGCCCCCGGCTCTCCTTTCCTTTGCCTGTCACCCACAGACAACATTTCCTCCTCTCCCTGTTGATGAAATATACTTCACCTGGCACCCCACCTCCCCAGCTAAATCTGAAGCTGCCCTGACAATGTCACCACTGTGCATGTTTGTCTAATGCCCTGGCCCCATTTCCACAGTAATAAATCCCACATCACCACCATGCAGAGAGGAGATAAAACCCAGCTGCCCCCAGCAGAGAAACCTAATGCAGGTCACCTGCACAGCCACAAAGACAAAGTGCTTGTTTGCTATCAAATGGGGAGGCAGGAGATCACTACTGGGCTATGAAGAGTAGGCAAGTTCCAGCAGGGTCCTACTGACCAGGGAAAGATGCTAAATCAGAGCAAAGGAAAATGGCAGTAACATGATTTGTCCATGTTTTGCACTCATGTCCATCCCAATAGTTTACATCTAGGGAACACATTGCAGTGTTTGTTTGGGTTAAAACACCACACTATAGGAAACGAAAATGAAGAGCCATGAGCAAACACTGCTCTCACTTAGACTATGGTGCAGTAAACCCAAAGCAACTCTATTGAAATCAGTTGAATTATTACTGATTTACGCCAGCGTAATAGGCAGCATGGTTTGGCCCACAGTGTGCCAACCACACACAAATGCCAAGGGACAAATTTTTCTCTCACTTCCTCCCCCCCCCAATTTAAACCCAGAGTAACTCCACTGAAATCAAGAGCTGGAGTAACAAAGATCAGACTCTTTCCATAGTAATTGTGTCAAATTGTGCCCTTGGATAGAGACGCCCATATCTCCCACTGAAGTTAATTGGCTCATTGCGATTCAGACAGTCCAAAGCTTTGAATGGAGTTTCATTTCAATGTAGACTGGAGACATGTTAGAAAGGATGCAAACGTGGGTCTCTCTGGCTGTGCACGGCCCTTTTGCACCGGGGGCAGTTTGCTCATCCCAGCCTCCTTAGGTCACAATAAACCCGACGTAAGAGAAATCAGTCTGTGCTTTGGATGCTCAGTCCAGATGGTCCCTGCAGCTCAGTTAAAATGCTAGTCATCCTCCACTGACAACCCCTCTACCCGAAAACCTCTATCAACAATAAAAATAGAAGCAGTTAATGCAATGACAAAGCAGAAGCAAAAACCCCACCCCCAAGCAGCGTTTTGACCCCAGACAGGGAGAAGTGTAAGAGATCCATGAAGTCCACTAGACATTTTGCTATTGAAATTGATTTTAAGTGAAAGGTCCTCAGGTACCACAATGATAGATAGATGGATCGGTAGGTAGGTAGCTAGCTCAGACCGCTGTGATGACAGCAAAGTTGTCGATTTCCAGTTCCAATATCGTTGTTGTTTAAATGGCAAAATTTCCATTAAATCAAACCAGCCTGTGATACTCTGATGCTGGGAGATGGCTGGACCAGCATGAAAGCGGAGATGACTGATGCAAAGATTCTGGATTGACACAGGAGCCGGATCAGCTTGGGAAGCACAGCTGCCGCATTGCAATCACCAGGCAATGGACTAGCACAGAGCAAAGCCCCTTTCCCAAGCCGCACACAAAGAGCTGTCCTGGTTGCTCCAGTGACACATGTAACTGACGCGCTACCGACAGATGCCCCCCAAAAGGGAAGCAGCTGATTTTCTGCAGATTGCCTGATGGGGCTGCCTAGAGCAGCATTTGGGCCCAGAGGATGAATGGACATGGGTCAGGTGGAAATACCAGTGCTTTGCAATGCAGCAGTGGGTCTCAATAAGTACTTATAACTCCCATCGGGCCTTAAGGCAGCAGGGATCTTTAATTAACACCATAAGATTCTGCATCCTGGTACAGAACTAGCAGCAAGAGGGAATGCACCCAACTGGGCTGGAAGTCTGCAACGAGCTGCGAGCACGCACCTATAATGCCCTTCTCCAGCATGCCCAGGCAGGGCTCCTGATCTGGGGGGACAGTTGTTTCTCCTTTGCTTGTTCCAAAGTCCTGGTCCAAAGGTGAGCTCCCCTAGGCCCTCACAGACCCCAGTGATGAGCCACCTGGGAATAAACAAGGCTGAGATCCCCTGTCTTGTTCCAGATCTAGTTGCACAGTTCATGCCAAAGATTCCTTGCATCTTCTCCCTCTCTGATCATAAGATCATAAGATTTCCACCACCAGCTACACTTATTTTAGCGTGAACTAGTTTAAGTCAGGATCTGATAGGAGAAGACTTTTGCCAGATTTGGGGTGGGGTGGGGGGGTTCAGCTGTCAACTTTCCTCTAATTATTAGCAATGTTTTAAATCAGCTCTCTTCTGAAATTTGCTTCTGAAAGGCAAGATTAATGAGCATTTCCTTTGGGGATTTATTGCACTGTTAATTAATCTCCCAGAAATTTGGTTCAGAATATTATCAGTTTTTTTTTCAATTAAAAGTGATTATAATTTGGTTCTATGTAAAAGAAAAGTAGATTTCAAATAAAATAAAAATCCCTTCCTGATTTAGTATAATAGTAGAACAACTGAGATAAAACTAACCAGTAGCCCCTGCAGAACATACCATTCAGATTTCAACTACGCAAACATACACTTGACGTTCCCCTCACAACCGCTCCCTTCTACTCTTTAAGTTCCAACACCAAATCCAGATGGTGGTACAAATAAATGCACAGATGGAGTGTGATGCTGTTTATTCAGACTTCCCGAAGAGGGAGCCAAAGCTGTCTAAATATGGAGTCCTCTCTTTAGACTTAACTTTATAAAGGGATGAAATGCAAGGAGGAGATTGTACGGGAGCCTCTAGGTACTTGCTACGTAAATACCCTTGCAAAGGGAATCCTGTGCCTTTCCTCAAATGGGCACCTCCTCTCAGGAGCTAGCCTCTTCCTCAATTTCCAGCCGTTCAGATCAAACGGGCTCTCAGTTTTGTCAATCTAAAGGGAATTGCTATCCCAGGCACTGACAGCAAGAGCTATTTTGGGGAAAATCATTTTTCCCTTCTGATCTCCTACTCCTGTAACACAGGATTTAAAGGAGGAAGATATCTCCGGTGCTCGGTAGATTAGAAGTGTAAAAGTCTGACAGAGTATGCGCTAAGCTGAGCTGAAGGGCTCATGATAATTAAGGGTCCAGTAGGGTTTCCATTACAAAAAGACTCTCCCTTCAGGGTTTGTACGTTAGTAATAACAGTTCTCTCTAGGCTGGAGAAAGCTGCTCAGATTCAGTCTTAAAAATGCGCACTTTAAAGCTCCAGGAGTGAAAGTCCCTGGGATTACACTTTCCCAGCACCTTATAGACTCATAGACTCTAGGACTGGAAGGGACCTCGAGAGGTCATCGAGTCCAGTCCCCTGCCCTCATGGCCCCATCACCACCTTCTGTCAGATGATCTCCGTGTGTTGCACAAATGCTAATTAGGAACCGTGCCTCTTCCCCGTGAGATAGCTCCTATTACCACGTTACCCAGGAGTAACAGGGGCTTGCACCAAATTACACAGTGAGCTAGTGGAAGAGCCAGGAATTGAATTCCAGGGTACGTCTACCCTGCAAAGAAAAGCTTGCCATACCAAGTCTCAGAGCCTGGGTCAACTGACTCACGCCCATGGGTCTTGAGCTGTGGGGCTACAAATAGCAGTGTAGACATAGACCCTCCCCCCTTGCCAGGTTTCAGACTGCAGGCTCCAGTTCGAGAGGGAACGTCTACTCTGCTAGTTTTACAATGGATCTGGGCTCTGAGGCTCAGTGCCACAGGCTTTTCTTCGCAGTATAGATGTACCCCAAGAATCCTGATCCCTCATCCGCAGCTTTAATCTCGAGATTACACTGGGCCTTTTTAAAAAGCTACCATTTTGCTACCTGTTACTGTACAACACAGACTAAGATGGGAGGAAGGGGGGAATTGGAAGAACGCTGCCAGAGGTGTGCAGTAGGTGACATAGGTCATATTGGAGGACAATTCTTAATTACTCAGGTGCACCACTTCTTACTGGAACAAGCAGCTTTGTCTGGCCTCTGGCTGATACATGGCTAGATTTACCTCGCTGCACCTTCTCTGTGAGTGACTGCAGCGTGACCCAGGAGAATAGGCGCCCTAGACAGGATCTCAGGAGTTCTAATCCCAGCTCTGCCATTGGCCTGCTAGGTGATCCTGGGCAAGTCACTTCAGCCGCTCCGTGCCTCAGTTTCCCCAACTGTAAAATAGGGATAATGATCTTGACCTCCGTTGTAAAGTGCTTTGCGCTCTATAGATGAACAGCATGACCTAAGAGCTAGCTATTGTTATGTCTATTGTCATATAGGGCCTGCGAGATTATGGGATGCTGTGGGCTGTGCATACAAGCTTCAGATTGCTTCTTACACTCCTGATCCAAGCCACCTAGTTTCTGACTAGCAGCAGCATCCCAAAAACCAAACAATTACAACTTCCTGAGGGGCCTGGGAGAGCACCTGGGGCTTGTACACACTACCACTTACGGTGGTACAATTTATGTCACTTAGGGGTGCGAATAAGTCACTCCCCTGAGCACCAATACACTCGCCTAAGCGCCGATGTGGACAGCTTCTCCTGCCAACAGCTCCTGCCGCTCACCGGGGCTGGAGTAATTAAATTGAAGGGAGAACTCTCTCCTGTCAGCTTAGAGCACCTGCATTAGCAACGCGACAGCATCAGTGCTGCACTGCTGTAGTGCTTCTAGAGTAGACGAGTCCTGAGTGTGTCCAGCCAGCAGCACTGCAGAGCTGCGTACTATGTCAGTGGCCCATGAATGGAGGAGGAAGCACATGGTAATCCATAGCAGCTGGCTGTCGGGTCTGCAGTCTGCATTTTAAAAGGATTCCTCGGTCCCTACTGACGGCATTATACCAAGGGCTCATTAATTCAGGTTTTGCTGAGTACCCTCTGAATCAATGTCAAGACCCAAAGAGGGGTCAGGCCTGATGGAGTCTGGTAGATCTCAACCCTTCCATTCAAGAGCCACCAGGGTTCCAACTGCATAGCTCAAACTGGCCTAGAGGGGGAAAGCCAGTAAGTTACTTTGGAAGCAGAGTAGATTCAAGTGTCACTATATTCATGTATGTGTTTAACTGCTAGTGCCCAGACGCACTGGGGAGGGCTGCCTTAGCGAGAGGGTAGATTAAAATAGATTAGACAGCATGGGGAGGCAGTATGGTCTCAATGACTGGTCCTTGGAAATCTCCCTGAGACTCATAGACTTTACAGTTTAGGAAGGCAGCAAGCTGGTCCCTGTTATCAAACAGGTCGAGAAACACTGTAGTGGAGAGCATGCTGGACTTTAATTAAAGACACGGCTCCTAGTCCAGGCTTTGCTATTAATATCCTATGTGCCCCCAGGCAAGACACTTACCCTCTGTTTTCTACGCGCTCCTCCCCTTTCCCTCCCTCCCGCCTGTCTGTCTTGTCTGCTTAGACTGTAAACAATTTGAGGTAGGGGCTGTCTCTTACTATGTATTTGTACGTCTCGCGGCACAACAGAGCCTTGATCTGCGATATATACCAATAAGCCTGTGTATGTTCAACATATATTATGGGGTACAACTCTTCTCTTACAACCATACACCAGCGTAACTCCACCGACTTCAACGACTGTATCTATGGGTGACAGCTCCTCTCTTGGCCAACACACCCAGGAACCGGCAGAACTGCAAGCATAAGTCTCTACAGCTTGAGTGAAAGAACCAGGCTGTGTGACTAGGAGTCTCACATCTTCTGTGGACTGGGACACAGACACACACACGCACGCACAAGGACATCCCCTTTCCTCCTCGTATTCCTAGGACTGGGACACACTCAAATACACTGTACATATTCCTACACTGTTCCCATGCAAAGTCCTAGATGTTCCCAGTGCAAGGATAACACTGTCATTGCACATATAATCTGAGAAAACGGCACAGAAGTATTTATCAGAGTTTATGGGGGGAAAAAGCAGCTTTTTGCTCCTGGAGTAGGGCAGAGAGTAACAGGCAAGGCAGGTATTAGTCTCTTTTCTAGCCCACTGTATTTAGATAAAAATGATGAAATCTCTTTCCCCTGTGCAGGAGCCAGGACGACTCCAACATATGGCTGGAGAAGAGGAGACAGAAAAGAGGGAGACCCGCTGCTCTCCCAGACAGCCTAGACTCTCAGTGACCTGTAACTGGAACACAGACATTCTGATAAAAAAAACCCCACACTCACAACCTTCCTCCTCCCACAAAAGACAACAACCCACACATGTCATTGCTGGAAAACGGGGACTCTTGCCAACTTTCACAGCTTACAGAGAGAGATTTTTAAAGCTGCTTCTGTCTGGACACTTAATTTACTGTGTATTTATGCCTTCTTTAAAATTATGCTCGCTATTAATTTTTTTTAAAAATAGGACCCCATTCCCTATTTCCCCAGTTTATATACGTAATGAAATGTTTCCCTATTGTTCTGTCAGTGCTACTTGTCAACAGCAAGGCCTCCCATTTCCTACAATGCCATCTTCAACTCCAAAGGGAATGACATGCAGCCAGTTGTGTGGTCTTGAACTTTGGGGGTAACCAGGTGCAAGAATGGCATGGCAAGTTTGCAGGCGTACTGGAGTCCAGGAAGAGCTAGTGATCATTTTGGACAATATTCAGTTGGGATATTTTGTGTGTGAAGCACTGGGTCAAAAGGGAAGAATGTATCTGCAGCAAGCTCATTATCCGCAGAGGCGAACGTGCCCTGGAACAAAGGGAATTCTGTCTGATGCAGTGCAGTAGGCAGTACCTCCTCCTTATGGCTCATTGCTTCTCACTGGCAATTCAAAGAACAACCAGGTTTGGCTTTCTGCAGTCCGACTAAGAATTGGCCCCTCTGAAGAAAAATTTCCCTTGGTAAATAACACAGACAGCATCCTCTCCAGCACGTTAAATAATATTCCCTGCTAGATTCATAGCATTTTATAGGCGGGAGAGTTAAGAAATAACCCTTAGCAGCAAGGACCAGCTCCATAACACCTGGCTCGTTAAGGCACAGGCTTTTATCATCCCTGCTTGCTTCTTTTCCATGGCAGTTTGCTCTTCAGATAGAGCTGGATCCTTGGCGTGTCACCAATTGGCTCTCTGCCGGAGGCGTCAATACACTGATTTGTTGTGTTGCAAAGTGGTGCCTAGGTAATGGCTGCTGTGTACGGACTACTCATGTTTCTCTTAGGGTTGCCACCATTCCCTCTGCCAAGACCCCATCCCCTCCTCATGCAAAGTTAAACCTCCCACAAATATCCTGAATTTAACTTGGATCCAAACCTAACCCCGCGTGTGCGTCATGATGCAATGCGATGTCATGATACAATGGAAACACACCGTCCAGAGCTGTCCTAAACACTAAGCAATATGCAGTAGGGAACAATCTTGCACTGGCCCGGGCACCTCAAGATGACCTCATAGGCCTCTTATATCACCATCTTCCCTGATTCCAGGTATCTGTCTAGCAAATGAGGCCCTGTGAGAACTCAGCAATGGTAGCTTGCCTTGCACCTGTTATCTGTGCCCTTGTTTTTAAGCTCTACTTGCTCATTTAGGCTGAGGAAACTCCCTCGTGGTGCAGACTTGGGACTGACCTTGACTGACGCCAACTGGACAACCGTTCCATTTCACTCTAGCACAAAGCAGTTCCTCCCTGGTGTTTCCTGCCAATGCTGCAAGACTAGAGCGGACTGTGGTGGGGTGGGAACGCAACTCTTCAAACCGCCCATTGCTCTGTCCAAGTGTAGCATAAAATGATGGGATTTCCTCCATCCTTCTGAATTCTGGGCCATCTCCCTGAGTGTAAGAACCACTGCTAGGCCAACCTTGTATGTAGCAGCAGGTCCTTCACCTCCTCCCAGCCCTAAGAAAGCTGTGAAACGTGAAGTTCTCCATCTGTTTGACATGGAAATGCATCACATGGTTAAAATTTCAGCACTGTAGGAGGTTAGGCATCCTAGGGAAATTCAATGGAAGTTGGGTTTCTAACTCACCTCAGCTTTTTTAAAACCCCCTCTATGCTTCATGGGCTGGCTGAGGTTTACCCAGTCCCTCCCGGTCAATGTAGGATTGTTTCCTTATTCTGTACTCACTGGTGTTTTATCCACATTAGTTTTAAACATGCCATCTAATGGTGTTTCCCCCCGCGGTCCCAGTGAAACGACAAGATCTCGCTGCCAGGAAGGGTTTCAGCCAACATCTCTCCCTTTCCTGCTTTTGTCCAAGCTCTGCCAATCAGTCAGTCAATCTCTCTGTGGTAATGGGATTCCCAGGCAGGAACAAAGCAGAGCTCCAGAGCCATATACAAGGGAAGTAACACCTCCCTGCGTGAAGCACATGGCTCGGCTCAGCACCGAGAACTATTTATTTAAATTTGTTTAAAGGCACTAATCGTGGATCATGCACATGCATAAAACTTCAAACAGCAACTAAGCGAAAGCATGTACTAATTGGCTTTATGCTGGCACAGAACTGTTCCCAGCCATCACCTCCGACCCCTGAGTCAGAACATTCCCAACCCTACCCCCCATCTGTCTGGGACGGGCTGCACATCCAGGGTGTGGCAGAACGCGTGGCAGAGTCAGTCGCAGAGAGGAGGGTGGCACTCTGAGAACGCCCTGCCAGCAGCATTATGGAATGTAAACAAGGAGACTTCTGCTGATAACAGCTGCTGTGGCATCATGCCAGGAGGCAGAACCTAAAGAAAACGTCTCAGATGGCACGTTCTCACTAGAAAGGCCCTTGTTTCTCAGGAGTATCTCAAGAAACACTTCTTTTCCACAGGAGAAACATGATAAATAGGCCAAGTTACCGAATTACCAAAGTTTGACTCCATTATAACACATCTGAGGCTACCTAGGACGTGATTGTCAGTGGACTCCTGGGCACGGTCACTCAGAACTTCACGGCGACACTGAGGCTAAAACCCAGATCCCACTACCCCAAAGCCCGGACCTTAATTGCCTGATTAAAGAATGAGTTATTAGCAGTACAGGGCCTATGAGACACTGGCGGGCAGTTCTGATTCTATTCCAGAGGGACTAGCTGGGCATCGACACCCTATCCACTTCACTACAACAGATCAAATGAAAAAGCATCTAGACAGCACCATGTACCGCGCAGGTTAGAAACAAGGAATGAGGGAACCCGCTTGGAAGCATATAAGGACAGCCCCAAACTTTCCCCTATTTGTCAGACCTCAACACAAACCTAGTTGCAGGTTCAGAACGGCTCCATTTCATATTCACAGGCGGCTCCTGCAGCTTCTTGTCCCAGCAGTCGGTGCCTAAATCTCTTAGGGAAGGTGGATCTCACGGTTCTTCTGGCCTAACCAGGAGCCGGTATGGCGGTTGCAGAAATCCCATGAGACAACTTGTTCGGGGGAGGTCCTGCCAGCCCCCTTTTGCTTTCCTCATCAGAACCTTTTGCCCATCTCTAGTCAGAGCGATGCCTGCTGTCAATGACTGTTATTATTGTACTGTGTACTTCCACTACTAATGGGATGGTGTTATCGGGACCTCACTGTGCTAAGATTGTGCATACGCATAGTAAGACACAATCCTTCCCCAGCAGACAAAACAGGAATAAACAAGTCACAGAGAGAGGAAGGGACTAGGCCAAGATCACCCAGCAGGTCAGTGGCAGAGGCAGGTGTCCGAGTGCCAGCCCCATGCTCTATCCACTGGACAACACTGCCTCCGAACAGAAAACTTCGTTCCAGGAACCTACAATTTACCCGGCACATCACAGTCACAAGACCCCAAGACAGAAATTGTGCTGTGGAAACTCTCCACCCTGGTGGATTGTTCTCTGTTCCAACGGACATTCTGAAGACTCTTCGATTTTATGGTGGGTGCTGCTCCGGCTAAAATGCTTTAAAATGTACAAAGAGGTGGGGCGCCCCCCGGAGAAACAGTGGGGTGAACACACTATAGAGGGGAAAACTGCTCTCTTCATCGACAAGTTTGAGACCGGAACATCGTGCGGATAACGTGGAGGTGGCTGGCAGCAAGCCAGTGAATTTCAGGTATATGCATAACACAATGCTGGCTGCATTAGTAAGTGATAGCCCAGCACTTTAAAAGAGGTGAACAGCCAGCTAGAAAATCAACCTCACCTAGTAATGGCTGCTGGACATTTGCAGTCTCTTCCCCTCCATCCCCCGCCCCCCCCACGTCCTTTATCTGCAGATATATGGAGATGAATTAAGTTAGTGGGAGTGGGAGGAAGTATATTTTATCTTGGCGATGGCAAATTAACCCTGAAAACGCACAACTGCCATGACTTTGGTCCATCAGGATACAGTGGGATGGACCTGCTTCTGTAATAAGCCATGGGGGAGTAGGGAAGGCACATGAAGAGCGCTCCAGGGCTCCCATCTGCCCCTTAGCTGATTACCAGAGCACGAATCCCAGTCATTACCAGAAAGGCAACCAACGTCTCCACCGGCAAATGCAACAGGCAGTAATTAGGCCGGCCTCCTAAATCCTTTGGGAGAAGGATTCCGCTCACCTTTCTCACCTCATTCTTCAGTGACAGAAAGCATGGACGGCAGATGTGTCTAGGGAAACATCTCTCGCAGCAACGGCAACCACAGAAAGAATACACACTTCATAAACTGTGAAGGCTGCCAGCTCCTAGCGAAGCCAAGCATAGACCAGGTCTTTCATACGATCACTATCTCCCAACAATGGCAGGTTACAAGACAACTCGGCCCCACAAACCCTGTGTGAGGGAAACTCAATGGATGCCTGTATTTTTTTTTTAAACAGGTCCCATCCGTGAGTAAATGTGATTGAATAATGCCAATATTCATCCATGAGACAAGGCTGGCCTCTGTCTGGTTAGGAGGTCATTTCTCCAGAGAAATACTACGGGATGAAAATCCCCTTCCCGCTCCAATGTACTCTTCTGTCAATGGTTCAAAAAAATTAAAATGGGATATTTCAGACGGCTGAAGAAAGGCATCGTGAAAATATTTTCCTTTCGCCACTGCTGTGCGAGGTGGAAAAGTATTTTGGATGCAGCAATGTCTCTCTGCTCCGGCACTGCTCAGGACAACAAACCCCAGCTGGGATGTAGGTGTCGTGTTAAAGATCACTGCCCCTGGTCAAGTAGAACATTACTCATCATAAAATATTCCCAGAATATGTCCTCTAGCCAAGAGAGGACTGGGAAATTCTGGGAAGTTCCTATTCCCTCAGAATATTATTCTTCAGCTAGAGACAGGAGCTTCTAAAGAAATCGATTGAGTAAGATCAGTTCTGAGCTAAGGATACTGCTGTAATGCCTGTAACGACTGCCGACATTCAATCACCCTCATTGACTTCCAACTGGAGACTGCCGTCTGCCTGCGTGGTTATGGAAACTCTCTGCTCTTGGAAGTCTTCTCTTCTTTGGAGCAAAATATTTGCCCTGGGGATGGGGTATGTGTGTACCAGAGAACTGTCTGTTAGTGATGAATTGGTCCCCTTTGGAAGGGCATTCCCTGGGCAGTAGCATGGTGGGCGGAATGCTGGCCATTTCAGCATGGAGCGGCCCTTGGTGTCTTGCCCTCACGTGTTGGCTTTGTGGCAATGCCCCAGGCCTGCGTGATGGGCAAAAGCTGGCACTGGCAGGGGCTCCTCGATTCCCGTGAAGGGCGTTCCGTGCCAGTCAGCTGGCCAGGTCAGCCTCTGGCAGCATCAAGAAGGTAAACAATGCCAGCCCCCTACCAACAAAAGGTATCTGGAAGCCAGCCCGCTCTCCTCAAGAACAGCCACCACACTGTGTGCAAGGTGACAGGTTGGCCAGCACTGGGAACTGAACCTGGTAACTCCAGCCCTATACAGCTTCAGCTCTGGTGTTGGACTGATGTCCCTGGAGACTGACCTCCTCTATCCTTAGTGCAGACACAGTGCTGAGCGGCAGCACAAGATTCCCCAGGCCCCATACAAATATATTCCAGCCCCTTTCTGGAGGGCACTCTTCTAGGCATGAGAAAGCCTCCACAATCCATTCAAATCTCTGCTAAGACCGACAGCAAGGAGGCCAATTAGCGCCAGAGGCATGGTAAGATGGACATTTGTCCACCGAGACCTACAACCCAGGCTACTTAACAACCCCCCACCCACAGTCATTCTTGATACTTACGTAGGCTGACTATGAACCAGTGACTTAGAGGTGAAAGGCTCTGTAATGAATCACCGGCCCCCTGTGCCAGCCTCCAGCCCTTACAATGCCTTCCTAGTCAGGACATAGCTACAGCCCATTCACAATAAATGTAACTGCTTTGCCTAGTCCAGAAAGGCCGTAAGGACCCAAGAGAACAGAACAAGGTTTTCTTCAGAAGGCTGTTGGTCCTTGTCAGACGTCACCCTAAGAACACTGATGCTTGGAATTACATTGGTAAAAGGGAGTACTAACTTCTCACAGGCTTGCCAAGATTTCCACTCCACTGAAGAAGCACATGCATCCAATTATTAGAATCTCAGATGACGAGACGACCGAGATGACCTGAAAAGGAATCAAGGGTTGGTGGTCTCTGACAAGTTCCAAGAGGGCATATGTCCTTGCCACGTAAATCACTGCTAGAGCTGATGCTGAAATTGCAAAGACTTCAGGCTGCTAATTTTAATTCCACAGATTTCAAACAAGGATCAAGTTTAGGTTTATTCACAAATTTTTTATGGAAAGTTTTCAAAACATTTGTCCTTCAGGGCCTTTTCCTCTCCTTTTCTCCCATATTTCCCTTTTGCCACTGAAAAGGAAACAGCGGAAGATAGAAAAAAACCCAAAACCTCTGGAAAAGTTCTTTTTTTGTGTGTGTTTTCAGGTTTTGTCAGAAAAATGTGAAATTTTCTCATGAAGATTTCTGTTTTTTGGGGGAAAAGGCTGTTTTTCAATGAAGAACATTCATTCATAGGTTTCATCCAGCTCTAATCACAGCATGAGCAGTGATCTCTGGTTAGGGGAGACCCAACCATTACACAGCAGAGGCGCTGCAAATCATTATTCAGTAGCATTGGCAGAGCTATGAAAAAGGAAAGCATCTACTTGCAATGGGCATAAACACAGATGCTGGATTCTTTTCCCTCCCAGAAGAGAGCATCCCGAATCTGATGGACACCAGAAACTGTTTATATTGGTCAGCTGTTTAGCACTGCTGAATCAGCATGAATTTAGGATCACATTAAATCCTGCTTAGTCTGACAATGAATTCACAGAACAATGTGGTTGTTACCTCACCTGGAAATCCAATGATGTTTAAACTTGGCACAATCATCTTTGACAGGCAAGTGACCCAGTCGAGCCAGTCACTGCAAGTATTAGCCATGAGGACATGTCTACTTGCTGAGACACCAACGGTTACATGATACACAAAGTTTACCCCTGGGCATATCTCTCACTCTAGTGGATGGACTTCCTCAGAAATGTCACAATACCTCAGACTGCTGGGAGATGGGAAGTAACAAGAGCTGGGATTTAGATTATTTCCCATAAAAAGCAAAATGTGTTGTTACATTTTCCAGCCCTACACCGGGCTAAATGTCCTGAACTCCCATTGTCTTGGGGTTGTTCCAAAGGCTGCTATTGAGAACCAAGTTTTCAGCGTGGCCTTACCTACCCTCTATTTTGGGGGATACAAGATTGGGAGCAACATATAAATGGGTGCCTTTTTGCACCCACAAATTAGGACACTTAGATGTTTAAATCCATGATTTGCTGGTTGGTGCCTGATCCCATTGTCACTGGAGTCACTGGGAGTCTTATGGACTCAATGAGCACTGGATTAGGCCCGTAGATATATAGGTGAGTAGACGCTGGTGTATGGGTGCACAAAACTGCAGCTTCAGTTAATTGTACCTAGAGAAACGGAGCTTAGTGTTTTAAAATCAGGACCTGAACGTATAGTAAGAAATTATTAGGGGCCTGGGTAGTTTGGAGGATTGACAGTGGGGTCTCTCACTAGATCATGGTTTCATGCCACTAGTAGCTGTTCCAGAGCACTAGTTCTGTGTGCACGTCTGCGTTTGGTGATTCTCACTGGGAACAAAGCTGGAAGTGTGAAAACACCACGAAGTTTCAGTGGAAGCTAAAGAAGAGCATAAAGGGGCAAATTGGGCTCCCAGTGATCCTGGGGCAAACCCAGAGCAACTCCTGTGAAGAGTGTGCAGTGACTCTGGGTTTGCA
Organism: Gopherus evgoodei; assembly: GCF_007399415.2. NCBI lineage: Eukaryota > Metazoa > Chordata > Testudines > Testudinidae > Gopherus > Gopherus evgoodei. Next base: position 39,078,862 of record NC_044333.1, on the reverse strand, counting down.
CTGAGAGCAGGATTTGGCCCATTATGCTTCCTGCACTTTCTGCCGAAATGTCACAACTGATCATTTTCACACATGTTGCCTGCACACAAGAGCTGCTGCAAAGTGGATGTTTATCTCATTAACAATCTCCTGCAGCTATCAGATTTAGGAAAGGGGGTGTCAGAGAAGGATCCCTGTGCTTTGTGGGGTATCACTTTACCCCAGAACTTCCTGCCCAGGTGAACCCACACAAACCGGCCTGTGTTATGGAAAACATTCTGCATCCTAGACAGGTTTCCACTCAAACACAGGTTGCGATTCAGCTTCCCCTCTGAGCCTTCCAAGACATCCTCCTTTTAAAATAAAAAGTAGCATTTATCTCAAGATTTTTTAAACCCACATTATATATATTGCTCCAGCAACGTCTGCTCCAGTGCTTTCAACATCCTTGTAATCAATATCTCAGGGGGTGAAAGCGTGGCAGCTGCCCAATAACATCTGCTGAACAAACTGAACAAATTGCCTTTCTGAACACCTGTATCGGTGCAAAAATGATGCTTTTCAGAGATCCCTGTGCTCTGAAAGACTCTTTCTGCCAGATCCTCAGCCGGGGGAAATCAGCAATGGAGCTATGGCCATTTACACCCTCACCTTACAGGCTGTGCTGTGGCTTAAATATTTTTCAGCTCAGCACTGATTCGCCGAGGTTCTGAGATCTGAATGGGAGTTTGGTAGTTGGAGTATTTCCAGGCTAAAGAGGTTTGGTTAAAAAAACACCTTTTTTGTAGTGAGAGATATTTTAATAGCTTATAAGCACTGCAGGGTATCTTTCTAGGTATTTATAGAGCACCTAGCACAGTGGGGCCTCGATCCTGGGTACTACTGCAATATAAAGAAAGAATAACAACAAGATTGTCATGGATTTATCTCTGGAGTACAGGTGAATTTTCTGAGCCCCTCCAGATGCCGTTCGGTAAGAAGACAGTTCATCTCCAAGGATCCAAGGGATTTCGCTAAACAGCAGTGAGCAAAGAAGTCATTTAGAAAAACCACTTTTGAGTCCCTTTAAATATAGGCTGGATGGGATTAGACTCCAGAGTGATTTCTTCCCTTTCTGTTTCTAGGATTTATTGCACTTGGTGACTAGACTCCCTACCTGTGAGCAGAGAAGCCACGCCGTGCCAATGATCTTACACCATTCAGCAGTGTTAGGGTACCTCATGCCACAGCAGAATGGCACTAGCCCCTGGTGCTCCATAAACAGACACACCTCATTCCCCATCATGGCGTTCCCTGTGGATGTCTGCTTCTTCCGCTGCCAGGAGAGTCCCAGGCAGTATAATTCTTCTAACAGACTTAGTGACTGATCATGCTCCCAAGTCAATAGCAAAACTCCTGCTGATTTCAACAGGAGCAGGATTTAAGCCCTGGTTTATCCTTTGAGCATGTATTTGTCTGCATAGGTCTCAGAGGACCTGAATCGTCGCCCATACCCTCAAAATCCAGTAGATGGTGCATCCGACAGCTTTTTCTTCCACTCCCCTTTCCACACATCTAGTCTTTGCTTTAAGGACACAGATTGCAAAGACTGAGATTTTTCTTCCACTCACATTTTACTTCTTTGCTAAATACAGGGCTTGAGAAATCTACTTGCCCACTCACCTGCAGAGAGGAAGCAGCTTTACGCCAGGCTTACCCATCAACTCCTGCAGATTCTAAGCTTTCATTTAGAGTTTTCACTTAGCTTCCATCTCTTATATTGCAAGGGAAACCTACTGGCCATGAATCTAACAGGACCACAGCTGGGTCTTCTTGTTCCTGAATCTGGAGGCAGACAGCCCCTGAAACAGCCCAGATACATGCTGAACCTGAGGCCTAATCCTCGCCTGGGCACACACCAACACCCAGGCTGAATTCTGCCACTCTGATGCAATGGAGCTGCTCTGAGTTGCTACGACAGGGCTGAACAGCCTTTGCATTGCACCCCAGCTTTGTGGGGGAACAGCCTGCGGATCTGCAAAGTGATGGCTCCACCAGCCTGGCCTCCTACATACCTGCTGATTAGTGGTAGGGAAGGAGCCCGTTCAGAGGTAGGTTCTGCAGCATGCAGGTAGCGCTCATGCCTGACACGGTCCTCACAAACCCTGCCATGCTCCCTGCCCAGCAGACCTGCAATGGCACAGCTCACCAGTGGTTCCATTTCTCACAATGAGGGGAAGGGGGAGAATCATTTGGAATCCCCCGTGCCACACCTCTGAACGGCCATGTGCCCAAACCCTGAGGACGCTGGATGAAATTTGCCTCATGGGGGTTCAGCGCTGCCTAGACCTAATGCTGGTGTATCCCGCACACCTCCTGGGTGTGGTGTTCTGTCCCAGCTAGTGGCACCCAGATCACTGAGAGAGAGAGAGATTAATGAGTTTGCTCTACCTAGGGTGACCAGACAGCAAGTGTGAAAAATTGGGACAGGGGGTGGGGGGCTTATAGGAACCTATATGAGAAAAAGACCCAAAAATTGGGGCTGTGCCTATAAAATCGGGACATTTGGTCACCCTAGCTCTACAGCCTTAGCTAACAGTCACTTGGCTTGTAGTTTACGCAGTGGAGGCTCATGCCCTAAGCTCCAGAGGTCCCTGGTTTGATCCTGCCCACCGATGACCAGGGTCAGTCACCATTACACTGGCTCCTCTATGGGGGGACAGATGTCACTCACTTTGAGCAGCGTAAATCAGGAGACGAGCGACCAACTGGGTGGATCAATTGGTGCTAAAAGGCAGGCCCGGTTTATCCTCTCTCTATCTGTGCAGCCTTCTATTTCTAGCCAGCTCACTCCCTAAAGATATCATGTTCCTTGGGGAACTCCTCTAAAATGATTTCATCCACTCAACAGATGTCCAAACGCACAGCACACAACCGGCACGGCTAGGTGGAGTCCGCAGGAGCCGCTGCTTGACAAGCCAGCAGGCCAAGCGTTAACGACAGACATACATACCAGGAGTTGGAGTTGGAGCTGGCTCTCAGTAAAGTCAATGGACATCACCAGGCTCAGGATTGGACCGCAAGTCCCTGAGGAACTCAACAGAGAACCCCCCTACAGCCCATCTGCTAGGACACTGCCTGGCCTGTTGGTCTCACTAGTCCCCGAACCCAGCCATCAGTAACTCTGCTTTTCTGTTCTCGTTCACCGCATAGATTTTTACGCTGCATCTTTCCCCCTTTCCCAAACGAAATGCTTCCAATGCTCTTCTGTGTAAACAAACAAACAGCAGGAGGGGTACTCATGACCAACCCTACGATAAGAAATTCAATGGGCTTCTCTCTCTCCTGCTTTGCTCCCGCAAAACAGCTGTGCAATAACAAAAAAGCTTGTACGGCCAGCCCTCTGCGGGCAGTGCTACCATAACAAACAAGCGTGCACAGCCCCTCACCAGTGACCCTGGAATAGCCAGCTAGCACAAGCGGTCAGGACCACTTCAAAGACCTAACTCAATTAACCTTTTCAACTCCCAAGAGAAGAAAGTATTATCAGGGAGAACTGGGGCAGACAGAGATTAGGTGACTCGTTCACACAGTGTGTCAGTTGCAGGGTCAGAAATAGAACTCAAGCGTCCTGACACCCAATCTCTCGCTCTAACCTCTACATCCACCACCCTTTAATCTTCCTCTCCACATGTTTCTAAATCCAGAATTACAGAGATCAACCAAACAGATACATTTTTAAACAGATTTCGAAAGGCAGCAAACTTTTCTCCCTGTCTCTAGCTCGGGGTTAGAGAGATCATCGTTTCACTTCAAAAGCTTAACGACTTTCCAGCTGATAGTTAACGAATTAACAAACAACTCCTCCCCGCAAAACATATATATCCACATTTCAGTCACAGTCAGACTAGAACACAAATGGTCAAAATCAGAGAAGGTCAAATCTGATGTATTTGGTGTGGATAGGGAGGGGGAGAGACAGACAGGCAGTCAGTGTCGTTCTCCATTAGGGGCTGGCCCCACAGAGGATAAAGGACGTACTATTAGTGCCACTTATGGGACAGCACCAAGAAGTTGAGTCCTTCTTTCTTGGGTTAAGCTACCACAGCACCAGGCCCAGACAGCGTGCCTGTCATTTGTTACACTGCATTCAGGAGGTGGAATTGCAGCACATGTAGACATCCCTGAGCTAGCTTTCATCCCGCTCGCTCATGTACTAATACCAGAGCAGCCATGGCAGCAAAGGCTTCGGCACGGGCTAGCGACCCGAGTTATTGCCAGGGTCCCAGGTGGGCTTTGGGCCACAGCTTTACCCATGGCGGTACTCGAGCTAGCCAGCTCAGAGACGTCTGCATGTGCTGCTCTCACCCACACTGACTGCAGTACGGCATTCCCAACCGGCCACTTGCACACACAACTGTGGTAACGGCACAGAGTCTGGGCTTCTTGGTCTTGTAAAATCAAGGCCTTGAACTGCCAGTGCTTCGCTTTCCTCCAGCTCTCAAAGGCGGATAATGCTGATCAAGCTCCCAGGGCTCGTGGACTATTCCTAACAAAGCGCTCCGTAGAAGGGTGGAGTATTAATTACGGCTCGGGGGAGATGTGCACTCACACTCCTTTTGCAAACGTATTAGAGGGTACGTCTCCAGTGTGAGCTGTGGTGTGATTCCTGAGCTTGTGCACACGGACTCGCACTAGCTGGGTGAGAGCGAGCATGAGCACGAATAGCTGCAGCAGAACAGGCAAAGGAAGCACGGCTGAGTCCTGCTGAGTACAACCCCGCCTGAAATTGATGGGTACATACTTGGCATGGCTGAGCCTTGTCTCCACTGCTGCTCTCTGTGCTACACTGCTAGACTCGCTCCAGCTCGCTGAGAGCGACCATGCATACGGGTATGTGAAGCCAGCGAATCACATCCCTAGCTCAAAGTGTAGATGTAACCTGTGGATTAGGCTTGGTAGTTGAAGAAAACCCTTTTGGAAAATAGTATGTGGAGCTCTATAATTGTGCTTTCTTGCACAGCACACACACACACTCTCAAGCATGCACAATACCCACCTCAGATACTTATATGGCCCCTATTTCTGTAGTATCTAAGCACTTTGCAAGCTTTAATTAATTTATCCTCACGCCTCTGAGGCAGGGAAAGGCTCTTATCCTCATTGTACAGATGGGCAACTGAAGCCCAGAGAGGCTAAGGGCTCATTTGCACAAACAATGAGACTGCAGCAAACTGGGGTGTGAACCCGGCCTCACTAGCCTGTGTGACAGACTCAGACCAGTGGGGTATAGGAGCCTAGTAGAAGGCAAATATACTGGACACTGGATGAGTAGTTTTCTGTTCCCTGAGTGACCAGAGCAGGGGCTGCACTAGAGTAATCAGGAACCTTCTAGAATCAATTAAGGCAGACAGGCTGATTAGAACACCTGCAGCCAATCAAGGCAGGCTAATCAGGGCACCTGGGTTTAAAAAGGAGCTCACTTCAGTTTGTGGTGGGCGTGTGAGGAGCTGGGAGCAAGAGACACAAGGAGCTGAGAGTGAGAGGCTGTGCTGCTGGAGGACTAAGGAGTACAAGCGTTATCAGACACCAGGAGGAAGGTCCTGTGGTGAGGATAAAGAAGGTGTTTGGAGGAGGCCATGGGGAAGTAGCCCAGGGAGTTGTAGCTGTCATGCAGCTGTTTCAGGAGGCACTATAGACAGCTGCAATCCACAGGGCCCTGGGCTGGAACCCGGAGTAGAGGGCGGGCCCGGGTTCCCCTCAAACCTCCCAGCTCCTGATCAGACACAGGAGGAGCTGACCCAGACTGTGGGTTCAACCAGAGGGGAAGATCACTGAGGTGAGCAAATCTGCCAATAAGCGCAGGACCCACCAAGGTAGAGGAGGAACTTTGTCACACCTGCCATGGTCTAACTGTCCACAGGCGCCCAGCTGTAGCACATTGAAGTTCATCAGAGCACTTTGATCCTGTTTCAAAGAGTACTATATCAAAGCTGGGTGCACATGGACAGTTAGACCGCAGCAGGCCAGCACGGACTACGTTCACACCCCAGCTTGCTGTGATCTATATGTTTGCGTAGACAAGCCCTAAGTGACTTGCTGCAGGTCCCACAAGGAGCCTGTGGTGGTGGCAGAGCAGCGACTTGAAGCCAGGTCTCCCAAGTCCAAGGCTAGCGCCTCACACATGCCAAGGCATGCAGTCACATGTACACACATACCACAGCATGTACTCACGCATATACATGCCAAGGCATGCAGGCACATGTAAGTACATGCCATAGCATGCAGTTACACACGTACACACTCCAAGGTATGCACTCACACACGTACGCCCACTCCAAGGCATGCAGTCACACACGTACGCCCACGCCAAGGCATGCCGTCTCTCACACAAGTGCATTTTAAATATTCTCCCCCCACAATTTTGAAGATAAATCCTTTCCCCTCTCAAGAGGCCTCAAGCACCTCAGGCTCTGCACATTGCTCTCCCACCTACGCACGCTGTGGCGAGTTGTACTCACACAGAATCACTCAGGAAGCACACTGGAGATCCACAGCTCAAGACACAGAGGAGGATTCTGCCCTGAGAGTTTTACAATGACCAAGCCAATGAATCGTTTTTTCTTTTATTGGATGCCAAGTTTCCGCAGGATTTAGGCAGTCAAGTCAAAAATTCCTGAAAGACAGGGTTTAGCGCAGAGGGAACACAGATGCTGTTTTAACCCTGGTGCTGTAATTACACCACCAAACTTAGAAAGCAGAGGAAGTGTGCTATGTAGCACTACAATTAGGAGGACGTTTAATTGCAGCCTGATCGCTTATTGTTTTCCTCGCCACCATTCCAGCTGCCAACAACTAGTTTATCAACAGGAGAGTTACTGCCAAACCTGGACGCGCTGGCTCTCGGAAACATGGAGTCACACTCGCTGGGCACACACAACCCCCTGCATGCAATGCACATGTGACAATACACCTAGGCAGGCTCTTGGGAGGGATGGACCCCAGACCCTTCAGCGCTAAGGGCATAAGCCACTGCTATTTGACCTAAAGGACCAAAGCCATGTTCAAAGGCAATAGGCATATGCACACCAGTATGCACCCTCTGCCCCCACATGCAAGCGATATCCCCTTTTCCAAACATACTGGACCCAAACTGGCAGCAAGGGGAGGGGGGCAGGCAGAAGAAGCAGCCATCTAAATATTTACCTAATTGATGAAAGATACTTTTCTACAAAATTTTTCCCCTTGCTGAGGGATTCCCCCGCCTCTGCCCAAAGCACCCTCGCTGTCCACCACGTCACCGAAGAAGGATTTCTCCCTGTCAGACTGGAGATTAAAATGGATAGATGTGTGCGAATCAGCTGCCAGAATGGAAATGACTTAAGAGAGCTGCTGATTTCTATCGTGCTGCCCAGGAAAACAGCAAACATAAATCTGCTGCTTTTCATGGAAAAGCATGAGTCAAAGTAGCACTTAGAAACTTCACTTTATCTCCTCTCCAGTGTGACTCATCCTCGTCAGCACCAGAGTCTCGGTAAAGAGGGACTGTGATAAATAATAACGACGATCCCTCGTACGGTTCATCCAAAGATCTCAACGCATTCGCAAAAAGCATTACTACCCCCAATTCCCATTTTATGGGCAAGGAAACTGAGATACAGCAATAACACAACTTGCTCCCTCGTTCACAGTCGGGGCAGACCTGGGAAGAGACCTCAGGTGTCCTGACTCATGGTCTCCTGTTCTAACCACTAGATTTTGTTGCATCCCTTCTGGTTTTTGCTGGGAGTAGAAACCCCACTGTTGACTAGTGATGATGTTCAGCTAACACAGAGTGGAGAGAGATTGCACGGCACTGTGTTCATTTGAAATTTCCCCCACATCCCACTTCCTTTGACAGCCCTATAATAAAATCAGTGACCTGTGGGCAAAGTTGTTACAGTTCACAAGATTAGGGCTGGACTGTGATGCTAGCCCCAGCCCTGATCAAGGTATGATGTGTGAACTGCTCCACTGAAACAGCAGGCCCAGGAGGTGCTACAGCTCAGGCCTGGTCTACACTACGGAGTTAGGCCTAACTCTGTAAGCGTCTACACTAAAATGGGGCTCCCACTGATGTAACATGCCCATTAATCGACTTAACTCCCCCTCCAGGAGAGGCAGAGCACTTCGGGCAATGTCGTTAGGCTGACACAGTGCCAGCACAGACGCTGCATTGCTGACATTAACGGTTGCTGCCTTTCAGAAATCATCCCACAGTGCTCACATGGACAGTAAAAACAGTGCAAGTGCTCCTGGGGGGGAAGGCCGCTGCTGACACAAGGAGTGTAGTGCGGCTGGTGTGTAAACCATCTGCTTCACTGTATTATTACTGGTACACCTTGGAGCCTTGGTTACTGAGCAGGGACCCCATTGTGCCAGGGATGCCATTGTGTGCACAAACACACAACAAAAAGCGTTTACTGTCTAAGTATAGGAGAAGAGACACCGGAAGGAGACAGACCGATGGGGGAGTACAAGGAAACAATGAGACAATCTTGGGCACCTTAATAAGCCGTCGTCTCAGCACACCCGTCTAACACATGCTGAGCAAACCAGTTCATTTCACAGGGCTGTCACTCAGGGACTGGCATAGGCCAGTCCATTTCTCCTGCTGTAACAGAGCTTGGAGGCAGAGCCCGGGTCTCTTTACTGCAGGCAAAAGGGACTTTCCTTGCTAGAGTCTGTTCTTTTCTACTGGCACATCAGGACATTTGACTCACTGAGGAGGTGTTTGCACAACATGCATTATGTAGGAGGACAATTCCTGCTATTTTCACAGCTGATGGCAGTTCTGGATATGGTGTAATGTAGATACACTGAAGAGGAAATGCATTAGAGGGTCAAACTACAGCTGTCTGCAGTAGTTCTCTGCACCTGCAATTGTTTGTAAAGAGGAAGCATTCCTGGTGGGTGTCTTGGCTCATGCTGGCAGTGATGGATTGAATCGGTATGGGGTGGTTATGCCATATCAGCACTTCTCTGCCGGCTCCTCACTTTCTACAGCATTTCGAGTTTTCACGTTGGAAAAATAAAGTCTGTCTTGTTCTGACGGTTACAAAGGAAATGTGCCTAATAAGAGCTGATGCACTGTCAGAGTATAGTAAAAGGTGTGTTCATAACTGGGGTGAAGTCACTTGGGGTAAAACAGCAGTGAAGACAGGGCAATTTGGCTTTTCACTTGGGGTGGCAGCATGAGCGAAAGCCAAATGGGCAGCCTGGTTATCCTTGTATTGCTAACCTGAGGTAAAAGATGAGTTGCTCTGTCTTTCCTGCTAGTTTAACCAGGGTGAGCTAATCTGAGTTAAGGATGCACCTTTTTTTGGCAGTGTAGACATACCCGAAGCCCTGCTCTCTCTTGAGTTGGTAGGCACACACTCTGAAATATTAGTGCTGGGAAAAGTACAAGCTACTTTGATAATCTCTAAAGGAGTTTCAGCTCTGAAGACTCATAGAATATCAGGGTTGGAAGGGACCTCAGGAGGACATCTAGTCCAACCCCTGCTCAAAGCAGGAAACCCTCAGATAGATTTTTGCCCCAGATCCCTAAATGGCCCCCTTAAGGATTGAACTCACAACTCTGGATTTAGTAGGCCAATGCTCAAACCACTAGAGCTATCCTTCCCCACCTCATGATGGCAGCATAACTAGTTCCCATAATTTTAGCTGAAACATTGAGCTGTTTTGCAGCTGGATGGGTGAAACTTGGGAATGTGGGTGGAACTAAAGTAAAAGTCCACCCTCCCTCCATCTTCTGCCTCCCAGGGCACCCTTCGCACAGGTCTGAGAGATGGAAACTACAGGTAATGCATATGCAAGGGAATGGGCAGGAAAGATCTACTGGGAAATCTTTGTAATCTACAGGGACCCATCAGAGGCTGCCAGAAAAAATCAGCATCAAAATCAGTGGAATTTGCTTTGGAAAAGTTAACTAAAATCTGGTCCATGAGCACCCTGTCACTCCTTCCCCTGTGACCCATGGACAATCTAAATACCTCACTGCTGACACCTAGCACTGCCTGCTCTCTTGCAGTACGCGTCCATGGAAGTGACAGCGCTTCCCATGTTTACTAGATCCCCAGTGATACACTGCAAGAGAGAATGCCAATGGCTTACAACACACGGGAAGATGGCCACGTTACTGCAGAACTCTCAGCTAAGATGTGTGCCCCAGAAATGCACTGAAAGAGGAGCTGTGGGAGGACAGAAGCCCTGGAACAGTCAGAATAGAGGAAGGAGCAGGGAGAATGGCTCGGCCTGTGCCCCGGTCTTAGCCAAGGGAGAAAAATGGACAGTCCCTCAGATACCACGGTATAAGAACCCAAATTGAGTCAATACAAGACCGTCCCAGATGAAACAAGAAGACTGTAGCGTGCAGTGTGCTCCTCACATAACACTGAATTGCAGCTCCTGGCTTAGCTGGGAAGGTGAGAGAGGCAACGTCCTATGCACTCCTGGCGTCTTCCTTCAGTGTTCTGATCTCTCTTCACAATAAAGTTACGGGAAAGAAACACGTTGAGACCTTTTATGGATGTTCTTCCGTTACCTCCTCATTGTGAAATGGCTCCCAGAAGGATACAGATAGCCTGGCCAGCGCCAGCCTACGCCTGTCCCGAGCAGCAAGTGTCACAACACAACAGCTGCCATCAGCTTGTCCTCCTCTTCAAAAACTAAGCACAAATAAAGAGCACTTTTCTTCCTTGTCTGTTGACACAGCTGGGAGGACAGCAAGCCAATAGGCTCCACATACTGGCTTTGTAGCTCAGGCAGAACTGGAATAAGCAAACCTCCGTCTAGCTCACATGAGCTTCCTGCGAAAAAGCCCCTCAGATGTCCCCTTCCTCCATCAAGGGGATTGGTTGAACTTCCCAGCTCATTAGGACTAATTTAGGTCAATAGGACCAACATGTCTCCCCAATCGACTCCCCGGTTCGTCCTGTCCGATTACACAAACCCCAGAAGGGAGCACTTCTGGTAAGTCTACATATGGCTATGGAACGCAGAACGACAGTGCCATGTCTCTGTTAGCACAGCCTCTTGGAGGTTTCTGGCCATGTTCACAGCTGTGCAGGGATCTCCCCTGCCCAGCCAGCTAGGGAATTCTCTCCTGTATCTCATCTTCCCAACAGGAATACCGGGCAATCATTTTGAGTATCTGCCCCGTGAGGCACTGTCAACGTCATCACATCCTGCCGACATTGTCCCAGCATACCAGTGTCACCACATGATGGTTAGCCATCTTCACCCCTGAGGCTATATCGTCACTGTGAGCCATTGCAACATGGCCCGGATGTGGCGCTTCACGGCTACTGATGAGTGAGGTATAAATGCTTAGAGCTGGCAGATGTATTAAGGCAAAGGCATGACGGACAATACATCCGCCCATCTCCCTAGTGGAGCAGGTCACCATAAATGCCCTACACCTTTGCCCTCATCTGCTTCTGGATGCACTTCTAGGCACTGGGCAAAGACCAATATGGTTTGATACCTGGCTATTTGATAGACCATCTATTTCCCAGCACACCACCACAACAGGTGTATTTATTTGTCTGACAGCCCCTAGAAATACACTTGAGGCACCCAGGTACATTCTGCAGGCAGGTGCAGTGGCTGATGACCACTTGGAGACTGGAGGTGAAATTTTGGCTCTGCTGAAAATAACAGGAGTTTTGCCATTAGTTTCAATGGGGGCCGAGATTTCACCCTGGGGGTTCTTGGTGGAGGGCCCCAAACTGGAATTTGTTCTCTCCGGTGAGCTGGACTTTGTTGGCTTTCAAAGCACATGTGGAAGGCCCAGTGTTTTGGCCAACCCTTTGTCTACACGGGTAATCTTTAAGGCATAGCCTTTTCTCTATTTCTTTTTTGATTCCTGCTTTAGAATTTCTCACACTGGTTAGATGTTTAAAGTGCATATTTTATTGTAATTTATTCTCAGTGCATCTACAGGCACATTAAAGACATGTGAAGATCAATTAATAAACCACAGGGGCTCGTTACACAGTTCTCAGTCAATAAGCCACCGCATTCACGGCATGCGTGTTCATAGATGCGAAGGGACATCATTGCAATTCTCTGTGATTTTAGTTGGGATAAAGTGGTGTTTCTTCTGGCAGACAGATTCTACCCTGCAGGAAAAAATGTGGGGCCTGATCCTGCAAACATGTAAGAATATGTGTAACTATGTTCTTGTGAGCAGCTCCACCAAGTTAAATAGGACTTGCTCTGTGAGTAACATCACTCACGTGCTTAAATGTTGGCAGTATTGGGTTCTTGGTTTTAGTGCATTTGGCCCCAGATAAATTCCCACCGATGGAAGCTGCCTTTTTGGTTTTGGAAAACGTCAAAACAGTTCTGGCTTTCAAACCTGTGAGCTGATAGGCCAAATCAGCTTCACTGACTTCCCTGGAGCGGTGCTGATTTCCACCAGCCGAGGATCTGGCCCCAGGTGTTTGCAGGGAAGAGGGAAGAAGGCAGCCTTCTGTCAGTTTGCCACCAGTGTCAGTTACACAGAAACCCACACACATTCCCCCTTTTAACAATCCTGCCTCCCTATTTTCCCCTCTGCTAGCCTGGACTTTGGTCTTCGACCCTGCAGCCAGATTATTTGCATACATGCGCCTGTCCTACAAAACAAGGAGCAAACTGGAAGCAGATCCTTGCTCAGGGGACTGGACCCAGGTTTCCCTGTCACAGTGCATGAGCAAAGTTTTCCAAGGGATGGGACATAGAAAGATTCATTCAGCCCCTTGTGAAGCGGAGCAACTAGAGAGTCCCTGGATAATACCCCAAAGGTTTCATATTGATCTCTCATGGAAGTCAGTGGAAATTTTGCCATTGACTTTCATGAAGCCAGGCTCAGGATCTTGGATGAGCCCGGTTGGCCCAGTTGTGTGATTGGTGGGTTTGTTCCTCTTTGCCTCGGGGCTCCGAGACAAGGAACAAATGCAAAGCATGCCTTTATCTCCCTGCCTCTATGGAATGACAGAGGCAAAGCAACCAAATGCATCCTTGAGAGAGCTATAAATTTCATTTCCTTTGAAACCATTTGCTTCCACTTATAACTCAATGGAAATCCTGCATTGCTGGCAAGGTTGTGACTTCATTTGCCCTCTGATCAATGTATATACCCCAAAGCTGAGCTTTCTGGATGAGCTTAAAAGTTCATGGACAGAGATGGGGCTGGGGGGAAGAGGGGAGAGACAACTGTGGAAAATTCTTAGGGAATTAATGGCCTATTTCCATCTTCCTTGTGACCTATCAAGTGAGGGGTACCATCCACGCTATGGTGGCCTCAGCTGCACAATCAAAAGCTGCTTTTGTTCATGGTGCAAAAGTTCATCTCTGGAAGCTCCTGGGACGTGGAAGCTGAGAAAGCCATTCTTGATGAATGCTGACTTACTGCATGAGGATGGCTCAGGTACTGTGTGGTCCATCAGGGCTGAGGAAATGGATAATCTCCATTTTACCAGGGGTTGATTATAAGGCCTGCCAGGGGAAACAGCTGGCCGAGAGTAGCTCAGCACAGCTCCTAGCAGCTCTGCCAGGGGATGGGGCTATTTAGGTCCACTTAAAGAGACACAACTGCTGTCTGTGGGCCATGAATCTCAGCTACAGCGATGAGCTTGGACTATAAACAGGAGGAGGATACCTGGCTGCTGGACAAGCTGCATGCCACTGCCTGTGCTGTCAGACGTGCCAGGTGTATATTTCAGGCCTGCATCTCCCATAGTGCAAAATGTACCAAGTACCTCTGACAAAGGTGCATCTCCTTTGCTGCAGAAGGTAAAAAGGCAAGTGGGCACTCTCAGTGTTGGTGAATGTGCTAGGTACATCACTCCCCTGTAATACTGAACAAACCAGATACATTCATGAAATGCCCTCAATTACGGTGCTGCCACATGCACCTCCTGTGCTAGTGAACACACCTGGCAGCATCCGGACACGGTACTGATTCGGGGTGATTGTTTATTACATGTATTGCAGGAGCAGGGATCCGATCAGGGCCCCACTGAGCTACAGAATGACACACCCAGAGAACAAAAAGCAATCCCTGCCCCAAGGAGTATGCAATTGAATGCCAGCATGGGATCCATGGTATAGGATTTCAGCAAGATGTAAATCAAAGCAGGGTGCAGGGCACAGGGCTAACGCTGCTCCTACTCAACACCCCGTGTTCATATGGAAAGCTCCTGAATGAAAAGCCTTGGCCAAAATAAGCCAGGCACTTGCTGCCCAAGCAACAGTTTGACAGCCTCAGTGCAGGAGATCAGTGAGAGATGCACAGGCAAGGAGGTGGCCCTGACAGCCTGGGGATCTCATCACTCACTCATAGGCAGGTAGCACATGTCATCCCTTCTGCTCTGCTGAGTGGCTGTGTTGTATTATATCCCCTACACATCAGCCAAGAAGGCCTGAAATATCCTTCTCCGCTTCAGCACCATCCCTTGTGTCTCTCAGCTGCAATGGGGGTTGGAGTGAATTTAATCCGATTTCATTCCTTTGAACGCCTCTATAGCTCCTTCACCCTCCGAGCCCTTCGGCCACAAAGAAAAGGTTCTTAAATGAACTCCCAGATAACTAGCTTCTGGCCTGGGGAAATGCCCACAAAACTAGGGACTGAAAGACGACTGCACGTACCCCCTTGTTCTAGCTTAGACCCGGATGTCCCATGTACACCGCTTAAAAGCATCTGATTTAATTGATTAACCTACATGCCACACAGGAATTCTGTTGTCCCAGTTTGGCTCTCGAAGTGTTACTGCTCTCTAGTGGCTGGTTCTCGGAAAGGACAAGGGAGCTGCTATTCCTAAGAGAAATCTTCCTTAGCTCAAAGGGTAGAGGCCTGTATTTCTGAAGCTAAGGGGCCAAGTACTGCTAGACATGAAATAATAGCGAGAGAAAGCAATGCAGATTGTCAGACTCCAGGGAAGGTGGATCTCAGAGAAGAGGGAGTCACCAGGCAAAGAATGGACTCAAATTCTACCACAGAGGGAGAAATCTTGCACGGAGAAGTGGGAAATAGTTTTTAAACAACTGGCAGAGGAGCCAGGACAAGTGCACCAGAGCAGCAGCTCTGCCTGCAACCGACTCTCACTCATGTCGTTCCCGGCTTTCCAGAGGAGGAAGATGACCGAAAGCAGCCAAAGGCACAGTGGGGAAGGAGGGACAGTGAGTACACAGCACTTAGCTCACCCACCCGACTTGCCAATGGTAGTTAGTTAATCCTCTGAGGGAGAGCAGCAGTGTCATGGCCACATGGAGAAACCGAGTGACCAGACTGGGCCAAGGCTTCACAGTGAGCCCAGGGCAGAGTTGGGAGTAAAACCCAGGAGGTTGTGGCTTTGCCCTGCTTGTGAGGCCAAATGGTCTATTTCCATTGAGAAAGATGCCAGCCGAATTACCAGGTCATGTAGCGGACATGTCCTTTCAACACACACTGGGGGAGGATGGGAGTGAGTGAAGCTTTAAATAGTGTCAGGTCAGAGTCATGCTGACCAGACAGTGGCAGGTGTCCCAGTAAAACACACTATTTAAGAGAAAACACACCAGGCAATGACAGATCAAATGAGGGGGGAGGTGGGCGGCTCACCTGGGAGAAAGCAGAAACCAGTGCAAATCTCTTCTCCGGGTCTGCAACTGCCCCATCCACGCCTCCCCCAGCCAAAACAGGCTAAAGCTTTATGAAGCCCCCACCAGAGATTAGATGATGAGGCCAGTGATTGAAAATGTAGATAAGTGTAAGGCAGGAGGCAAGTGGAAACAGCAGAAACCGCCAATTAACGGAGCAGTTATGCAGCTCATGAACCAGAAAAGATTCAGAAAAATTCCTGCTAGCCCCAGCCGAGTTAAAAAGAAAGGCCCCCATGCTCCCCAGTGCCAGGATCTCTCAGTGCAGTGCGTGCGATGTTATTACCTACTGGGAGAAAGGCTGGGCTGTTGCATGTGTACAATTCGTGATGTGTAAAAAAAGGAGAAAATGGCTGAGAACTTAAGACCAGGACAGTAACAGAGGGTGAAACCCAGCGATGATTGAAGCTGGTGATATTCTGAACCCAAACACCTCTCAACCATGCTCATAGCTGTTCCCATTGCTTTACACGGACTCAAAAGACAGTCTAGGCTTCGGAGGGACACACAGACAAGTGACAATCCTGGAATCTAATGACAGAGATTATAAGTACTGCAGTGTCCCTGGGCTCAGCCACGGACCAGGGCCCTTTTCTGCTAGGTGCTGTCTAGGCACGGAACAAAAAGATGGTCCTTGCCCCAAAACACTGGCAATCTAACCATGGGAGAAATTTACACCTCTGATTCTCAACAGCCCCAGCCCACCAGTGTAAATCAGAGCAGCCCAGGTGCTGTTCTAACATACCAGCTAGCTATGGCTGCTACGGGTATGTCTGCCCAGTCCATGGGAGGGAGCTGCCCAGCCCGGGCTGACAGAGTTGGGCTTGCAGGGCTCACGCTCTACAAATAACAGCCCTTTGGAGCCCAAGCTCCAGCCCACCCTGCCAATTCACAGCGCTGTCTGCAGAACTATCTAGCGTGAGCCCTGCTGGCTCATGCTGATGGAGCTGGGCTGGGAGACTTTCTCCTGCAGGCTGTGTAGACCTACCTCGTGGGACTGTATACGGGTGTGAATTACTGGTGCACAGGTACACCCTGCCCCACCCACTCCCATCCTCAATATACCCCCAAGCCTGTGGGTGGGCAGTTGGCCTAAGAATCACCTACACCACTTTATTACAGCGGAGAGCCCCCTTATGTAGGTGGAATGCCCCACTGGCCAGTTGGGGTCAGATTCTGTCACTTTGCAGCATTGGGTGTCACACAATGTGTCAGGAACAAGAGGAGACAAAGGAGCTAATATGGGGAGATGCATCAGAAGAAAGAGCAGGGCTGCAGCTACTGTACAAGGCCTCCATTCTGCTTCATCTAGAGCAGTGGTTCCCAGCTTTGCAGACTCTCATTTGTCTTGCGTTCCCCCAAGTTCTGCCTCACTTAAAAACTTACAAAATCAGACGTAACAATTCAAAAGTGTCACAGTGCACAATTACTGAAAAACTGCTGACTTTCTCTTTTTCCTCATATAATTATAAATCAATCGTAATATACATATTGTACTTACATATCAGTGTATAGTACACATAGCAATGTAAACGAGCCATTATCTGTATGGAATTTTAGTTTGTCCTGACTCTGTAGTGCTTTTTAGGTAGCCTGTTGTAACACTAGGTAAATATCTGGATGAGTTGATGTACCCCCTGTAAGACCTCTGCATACCCCTGGTTGAGAGCCGCTCATCTAGAATACGGGGTGTCCTCTTGTTTCCCCATCCCATAGTGATTGCCCTGGAGAAACTGCACTCTCAGCATGACCTGGGCTGATCCCAGATTGGAGAAAGCTCATGGGAACAGAGCCAGATAAGGAGAACTAGGGGAAGTCATGGTGGGAATTCCTCAAGTGGAATGAAATACAAGGTTCTCCTCTGCGAGAGGCTCAGAATCCAGAGGGCATGCTAGCAAGAGATAATGGTGGCACTCAGGCAACACTGTTCCCCAAGATAACATAGAAGGGCAAATCCAGCCTCAGCATAAAGAGGCACAACTCCCAGCAACTTCAGGAGGAGCTGCAGCTAACTATCCCAGGGCTGTGTTTGCTCCAGAGAGATTGCACAGCCATGCTCATGACCAGCTCCTGGAATTAGCAGGGTGCTGGCTACGTATCAGTGATTCCTCCAACAGGACCGCTGGGAATATCCACACAGAGCACATTGCACATCTCTCCCCTGGGACTGCAGCCATGCGCCTTCCTGTCCGTATCTTTGGTGCTACGTTTAATGCCCGTGAAAGGAGCCTGATTGACAGCCCTGCAGACCAAAGGCTTCTCTCTGACCTCAGAAGAGAAACAGCGATAGGGAGCAGCAGCATATTCCCCATTAATTCCCCCTAATACGCCTCAACAGTGGCCTAGAGCCCCTCCTAGAGGTAAGAGAGAGGTTTACTTTCCATGGCCCTTTCAGTTCTTGGATAATACAAGGGTAGGGACCAGTTAGTGCCAGTTGGGTTATTAATTCCATGAGCCACTGAGTCAGAGAAAGAAGCTGATCCTGAGGCAGAAGCATCAATATTTCATGGGAAAGTGTTTCTTCACTCTTGTCTCATCCAGCTGGGGCTGTAGGTGGAAGCTCAGAAACACCTTACGGAGGGCTGTTCTGGTGAGTTTCCAATTCCCTTTTACACACGCCTGAGATTTGGTCAGGAGTATCTGAATGTCTGGATATTTATCCAGGGCTGACCCAGACCTGGAGCCTTTGCAGGGTCACCCACTCTGAGGAACCACACATCAAAAAAAATAAATCATCACACTGGGGCAAGGTTTGTTCCCCCCCAGCCAATGCACTGCTTTACAGCTGTCTGTCATCCCTTCCAATCCCAGCAATGTGTGCAGGCCCACTTTGCCAGGCAGGCAGGGGGAGAGGCATTGGGTAATCAGATGCAGTGCATACCACTGCAGCCACAATCAGATGAAAGGTCTTTCTAATAAAATGCCAGCAATGCCAGCTAGAGGAATCTCCGGCTGCCAAAATGGAGCACACGGCTTGTTCCAAATGTAGCTCCTGGCCGAAGCAGTCAGGGAGGCAGTTCACACAGAGGGAATTAGGCCACTTGTACGTTACCTTTGATTTTTTCCCCCTTGGGTCTGTCATTATTTTCATTGCTTACTCATTAAGTAGCATTGATTTCAGCCTCCAGTTGCCCATCTCACTGCAATTTGTTAAGCTGCTTCAATGGACTTCTAGTTCCCCATTAGTCGATCCATCTGAAAACAGTTTCTTCTCCTAGCACCACTGCAAACAAGACCCCCCGGACCTACACAGCAGGGAGGGAAGCCAGGGTCAGAGACACTGTGTTCTGAAACCAATGTGTGGCTACGGTTACACTAAAGGGACCTTTAGTAAAACACATGCCCCTGAAAAACATTTCTTATGTATCTTACATAGCACCACAGACGATGAGAATGGAGAGACTATTAAGTACCTGATTTATGTGTCATCCTTTTCTAGGCTGCTAGTGTGTACAAGCTAGTGTCTGTCATGCTGACCAGTCCTGTCTCATTGTTTCCTTGTGCTCTCCTGTTGGTCTCTATGTTGTCTCTTGTCTTATAATTACATTGTAAGCTCCTTGGGGCAGAGACTGTCTTTTTCGGTCGGTTTGTACAGTACCTGATACAGAGGAGTCCTGGTTCATGACTGAGCAAAAATTGAAAATATCTACCCCCCCATTTCCAGTCATTTGAAACATTTTTGTTTTGATCAAATTGAAACGTTTCAACCTCCTTTTCAAAAATGTGCCATTACAGGATAATGTACCAGATACTACAAAATAGACAAACCGAAACAAGAAGTCGTGAAACATTGAAATGCTTCATAAAATTGGGTCTATTTCATTGGAATTGTGCTGAGGAAAAAACCTAGTGCCTGGAAGAAATCGCAGCAAGCCAGAGAGAAGACAAAAGTTAGCAATACACGTCCATGCATGATTGTGGACACATCACGTCCTCCAGAGAGCTCCAGCTTTTTCACTAACTAAAGCTCAAAGAATTGTATGGATCAAGTCCAACATTTCATCTGCTTTAAGCAGGCTGGCTGAATCATTCATTATTAATACTATTTGTTAGTTACTTAGCCTCTTTTCTGGTCCACAATTCATTTGTAAGCTGAGCCCAATTCTCTTTAACCAGGGTGAATACAATTTTAGGCCATGGGTTATTCACAAACTGTCCTCATCAGCAATTCACTATTTGGGTGGGGACGGGTAGGTCTCATGCTATTGTTTCTGCCCCCTGACTGGATGAGTGATTCTTTTTGAAACAGGAAAATAAGAAAGAGAGAAAAATGCACTTTCTGGTGCAAATGTTCAGACAAGTGATCGCTTGTGCTAAAATTTGTGAAACAATCACAGTGAAGTGAACTAGCTGCTTTTCTTCACAAATCAGGGCTTTAACTATTCACCCAGCGCTAGCTGCGAGGAGGGAGGGCTCTGATTTTCAAAGGGGAGTGCTGTTAAGGATACTTAGGTGCCCAAATCCTGTTGGCTTGGGTACAATCCACATCTGTCATCTCTGAAGATTAAAATCACTATGAACAGGTTAAGTAGAACTAATATACGTGAAAGGAGGGAATCTTTCATCACACCCTTTCCCTCTCCATAAACTATAAAATTGGCATTCAAACCAGTTGAGTGTGTCCCTTTAAAATCATGGTTTATGCATCTAAATGAGGGGCAATCTGTATAAAATGTCCACAGTGCGGAGGGTATAAAGCCCCCAGAAGTATAAAGCACAACATGAAGCCCATCATAGCTCACTTCAAAGGGCTGCAGCTTCCTACTTGATAACATCAGGAGGCCGAATCAAAGGCCGCATCCCAGGAAGTCCAGAGAGGGAAGAGACAAAATAAAATCACTTCCTTAAAAGCATTTCTAGCTGCTGTAATCAAGCTGTTGGTTTATGAAAATTAAACCACTATATTAAAATGACAGATGGCGTCAAAGCACGACTCTAATGGTTCGAGGGGTGGAGGGAAGAATTCGGAATAGCTTTCATTGGCCTATATCACTATTTGCCCGGCTGGGAGAGCTCAGGGATTGCAGCAGATTTCCTGTGCTAGTTTAAATCTCGCCTTGCAGATAGGGCAGCAGCATCTTGTCTTGGTCAAGCTCTGTTCAGAGCTGGACCAGCGGAGGACAGAGCACAAATGGATTTGCTCTAAGCCCCAGCTGTCCTTCCAGTGCTCTAAAGGGCAGTTCCATCAGCTGGGTGAGAAAAGAGGGCTCCGACCATGATCTCTGCACAAAGGGCAGGGAGGGGTGTGCTGCTGAGCCGCTACGTTGGCTCTACGCCACCTGGTGCTAATAAGTTTCACTACGCTGCTCACACGCAGAATGCATCGCCAGTGAAATGAAAGCACGCAGCACAACCATGATGGAGGGGAAGGGCAAGGAGGCCAAATGGAACAGAAATAAGAGCAGGGAGACAGCAGAGAACTTGAGAGTGGAGAGGAGGCAGGTACTGGCTGGGACGTGCAGGGTGCTTCGTAACTGACTGCAATTTACTCCTTCTGGAGGGCTATTTTCCCTCGATCGCTATCCAACTACAGTGCTTTTGTGTAATGGTGACTACCTTGGGAGATTACAGGGGAAGACAGTGGATCAGCGTGTGTGTGCGTTCAGGCTCAAGCTACACCCCTGATTTGAAGAGAGAGAGACTAGGCAGTTCCCAAAGAAAAACAGAATTGGAATGAAGATCTCAGGGTGGACCCTGCCTCAGATTTCACAGTGGGGCCAAGAGCAGGCAGCACTCCCATGCACCTTGCCCTGCATACGTACCATCGCCTGGAAAAAAAAAACATTCCTCTTTATAAGGCAATTTCCCACCTGCCACACCGTTTTTGGTTGCAAACACAGCTGGTGTGAGTGGGGGGTGTTTGCAATCCTCTCCACTTTGGGGCATTATCAAATGGCAGGGATCCCACTGGTGCCATGACATCAGCACCAGGGTATGTCTGCTTGTATATATCCATTCCAGCCAGAAGAGATCGGAAGGAATTGGTGCTGAATATGCAAGGGAGTCTGAGTCTGATTGTAAAATGCACAGTGAGTGGAATCACACCTGGGGGCGAGAGAGATTCTGAGAGCTCCCCCAGGGCAAAGGAATCATCTGTTTGGGGACACTTAACAAAGGGGACAATTCTGCAGGCCTGGAGGTGTCCCAAGAGCCACAAGGAGGATATCCACACACCACAGGGCTGGGGTGACTGCTGTAGCATTCATGCTGAGGGCAAGGAACTGCATGTGTCTCCTTGGAACAGCAGTTCCAGATGTAGACATACGGTCATTGCCCCCTGCCTTCTCTTGGCCTCTACCCTCTCAGCAAGGAGCCTGAGTTTGCACAGACTCCCCCTCCACCCAATGCCATGCACATTTCCTGCCCAGCCACCCTTCCTAAACTAAGGGGGCCCGGTCGCACTGAGGTCACATGGGGGTGATGCTGAGCGAGCAGGGGATGATGCCAACTTCTCCTCCTCCGGCAGCGTTTTGTCCAAGGGTTTTCTGATGGTCTTTTCCCCTCCACCACACTAATGAGAGGGGGTGATCTGTCCCTCGGCCAGCGAGGGCTTTCTTCTTCTCCCTGACATACACAGCACCAAGAAGCACAGTCACAACTCTGCTAAGGAAAAGGCACCAAAGTGATGAATGAAAAGAATCCTAGGAGCTAAAAACCCCTTCCCCTTCCCCATGTCCTCTGAACCTGACCCGTGCAGCACATGTAACAAGGGTTTCCAACCACAGGCGGCACATGAGTCTTTCGTTTGGGGAAGCTACTCCCAGGAGTGCCAGAAATGGGAGAGACACTGGCATGCAGACCGCAGCCCTGCCCCCATTCCTGCCCTTCCCCCTCATGGCCCTGCCTGCGCTCCTCCCCCATTCCACCTCTTCCTCCAAGGCCCTGCCCTCGCTCCGCCTCTTCTTGCCCCTGCTCCTCCTCTTTGCCCGAGGCCCCAACTGCTGCTCACTCCTCTCCGCGCCCTCTCCGCCATCACTTGTGCTAAGGGGAGGGGAGGGATGGAGCAGAGGAGGGACAGTCCAGGCACTGGTGTACCCCCACACTTGTAGGGAGCTCACAGGGCACAAAGGCGGTTGGCCGGCATGCCTCCAAAGGAAGATGACCCGCATCCAGCATCTGCCCCCTGCATGGCCAGCCTTTTTTATTTTATAGGTGCCACCCAGGTTTCCGACTCTAGCAAGGCCAACAGTGGTTTGCAGATCCATCCCACTAGCCACATTCTAAATTTAATCTGGGATCAACATCACAACGACGATAACAAATTACCTTTAATAACGAATGGGAACCTGCACAAATCCAGAACTCTCTGAGCCAAGCTTTCTCATGAAATACCACCTGACGGGGCACCCAGCATTGCAGCAGTTCAGGGCACTCAGGCTATCTCTACACTGCTGTGTGTGCAATCAGAGGTGTGACTGCAGTAGACATAGACACACCAGGCCAGTTTGTTTACCTGCCACGTCGGCAGGTTTGGCCGATCGCGGCTCCCACTGGCTGCGGTTCACTGTCCCAGGCCAATGGGGGTGGTGGGAAGCCACGGCTAGCACATCCTCGGCCACACCGCTTCCCGCTGCCGCCATTGGCCTGGGACGGTGAACCGTGGCCAGCGGGAGCCGCAATCGGCCGGACCTGCCGACGCAGCAGGTAAACAAACCTGCTTGGCCTGCCAGGATGCTTACCCTGGTGAGCTGCATACCAGAGGTTGCCGATCCCTGTGCTATCATAACAGAAATAATAATGAATAATAATCACGTGGTCAAGCAAGAGGGTTGTTTCCTATAACTAGGAAACAAACGATTCTTGCACCATGGACCATAACTTACTGGCAGTGCTGTGCTGTGACTGGGGCACATAACTGTCCTTACTTTCCAGTTTCATAAGCAGCATAATACAGATTAAAAGTGAGATTGAAACGTGGCCTCTGATTTCATACCTGGCGAGAAACCCCTTTCCCACAGGAGCAAAAAAGACAAAGATCAGGCAAGGCCCAATGTCTCAAGCATGGAACATGCAAAAAGATCACACTTGGGCTTTGCTAAGGAGATTCTTGCACATTTCATGCATGATTCTTGTGACAAGTGTGTGGGTCTTTGCACTTTGGCCAGTATGGTACAGACTCACCTGTGTAGACACAAATAACTGCCTGGGTGTTTTTTAAAAATGTTGACATATAAGTAGGGTGACCGGAGAGCAAGTGTGAAAAATCCGGACCGGGGGTGAGGGTGGAAATAGGCACCTATATAAGAAAAAGCCCCAAATATCGGGATTGTCCCTATAAAATCAGGACATCTAGTCACCCTACATATAAGATGGTGCCCACAAATCTGATAGTCAGATGCCCATGTGCTGTAAAACTATGCACGCAATTATTTCTGAAAGCAGAACTGGAGGCCCAGTTGAAAAAAATTCAGGGCCCTGGTATGTTACTATATGGGGATCAATTTGTCAACAGCTAGATCTTTTCCTAACGCGCACACAGAGTTTTCTGAATTGTAATTTTCCAGCAACCCACCTCCTTTTAAATTTCCTGCTTCTATCCTTCCCACCTTGCTCACGCCTTGTCTGCTTACGTCGAGTCATATTGCCTTACACCTCCAATGGGCTGACGCGAGGTTGCTACCATCAGAGTGCCAAAATCCACGACAGGGCTGGAAGTACGCTCCTGTCTCAGAGAGCCCTTCCTTCAAGCAAGGATATGCACTTTGCTAGAAACCATGGAAACTTTCCTATGTGGCCCGCCTCCCATTTTGTAATTTATTTATTTTGCTCTGATGCCTCAAAGTGCAGGGAGGCAGCTGTTGCCTTTTCGTCTCCATCTTTTTCAATTATCGGCGCCTTACAGTCACACTGAACTTTCCTTTTTTCGCTAGTCAACTCCCAGATGAATAGCTTTGGGCAGCAGAAAGAGCAGACAGAATCTCCTGTATGACACGTATCATATGAAAAACAGATGCCACGAATATTGTTACAAATCAAAGCTGACAGGGGGACAAGAGGTTTACTTAGGGCTTGTGGAAAGTCATAGGCTCCTTCAAATGGGGCTACTGTTTGGAATCCCTTGGTATACAAATATGTAATTGTACGAGCGCTCCAAGTAGCCAGGCACTGAGAAATATTTGACATGGAGCCTGAAAAATGCCAATAATCAGACACTTGTGCATTATTCATCTTTTCCATTAGTTTTTTATAGAACTGATAACTGGAGAAGTCATTACCTGGGGAGTCCTTTATTTTTGTTAGTTTTAACTTATCACTGGCTGCATTTATACAGATGTTTCAGATTGTGCAAAGCTACTGAACAGTTTCCACAGCTGCTTTTGCAAGGCTTCTAAGAAAAGGCGTTTTCAGGACAGCGAGCTGGTGGCAAGATCCTTACTGGTAAAATGCTTTAATGAACTGTCAGCTAACAGAGGGAAGGCTGATGAAACAGCCATTCTAATGTTTAGTGACAGCTGTAATTTACTAATCCATCAGAAAAATAAATAGGAGCAGAGTGTTATAAAAGTGGAGTTTAATTCCAAACCTAGCTGGGGCATTAACAATGAAAGAGAGAGTCACGTTTTATAAATGACCTTTTCACGTAACTCTTGAGCCCTCAAAGGAAGCAGGAATTGGCCTGCACAAAGAATGTCTTTGAAAACTGCAAAGTCAAGACTCTTGAGCTGGGAGGTTCTAAGTCTATGATGCGGGGCACAGGGGGTCTGTGACGAATGATACGTGGAGACGCTTTCATCCCTCTGACCTGCTGAATCAGATTGTTCAATAAAGAGCCAACAGTCCTGCCCCCAACATGAAATGGAAATGATCGTAAAAATCTCTGCTACCTATTTTCTGTGACACACGATGACAAATTTGGCCCTAGTTCTCTTCCAGTTCACTTCTTCCAGGCTACAAACCAAGCATGAGGCTTCCAAGGCAACAGAGATGAGCCTGAACCCAAACCTTAGATCCAAAACACAGATCTAAAGTTCTGAACTTAAACCTATCATGGAGATTTAGGAAAGGTTTGCATCTGACTCTGATTTCCAACCACCTGCCTGGCTGTATTTGGACCCAGGGGTTTGGGTGGGTCCTTTGGAAAGATACAAGTCCTGATCCAGACCCAGGGTTAGAATCCAGGGTTTTCATTCTGGTTCCTCTCTATAAAATGATTATTTGCATTGCTGTTTCCCCTGTCTTCTATATGATAACATTCCTGATTAATGCCTTTGAGATCTCGTAATCTAAGCACGTTTCCAGTTCTTAGATGGGAGATTGCAGTGGGTGCTATAGTACTACTGCACTTTTCTTTTGAAGTGTGTGCTGAAACCAATGGTTGTCATGCAATTGTAAAATCAGAGGAGATGTAAAACAGATCTTGATGGCATGTGTTCTGTAACCGTTCCATGGGACTCACTGGGAACCAAAGGTTATCCTGCCCACATTCCAACTTCGGTACCTATATTTTCTTTTCTTAAATACCCCTGGTAAGAATTTATTTCAGTTGGAAAAGATACTTTTCACAACAATCTGCTCTAAATTACGGAGCAGCTTTTGTTGTTGCTTCACCCCAGAGCAGGCAGCGTTTGCTTCTGGTGGTTGAAATGATCCTGTACATAGTAGGCAGTTATGGCTGTTAGGTTTGTAAAAGTGATTTGGGATTAACAGTGCAATATAAATTCAGATATTATTATTTCATGGATTTTGAGGCCACAAGGGATCATTATGATCATCTGTCTGACCCTCGTCACCCTCTGATTCTTGCATCAAGCCCAGCAGATCCTTTAGGAAGACATCCAACCTTGATTTAAAGACTCCAAGTGATGAAGAATTTACCTCCTTCCTGGTAATCTGTTACAATGTCACTCACCTTCTCTGTTAAAAATGTCTCGTTCCCAATTTGAATTTCACTGACTTTAACTTCTAGACACTGGATCTTGTTATGCCTTTGTTTGCCAGATTAGAGAGCCCTCTAGTATCAGATATTCTCTCCCTGAATGGGTATTTATAGATTGTAATCTAGTCACCACTTAACCTTTTCTTCAATAAAATAGATTGAGCTCCTTTAGTCTCTCATTGCGAGGTGTATTTTTCCAACTATAAATCACTCTTGAATCTCTTACCTGAATTCTTTTAAATTTTTCAACATCATTCTTAAAGTGCTGATAGCAGAAAGGGACATAGGATTCCATTTGGCATCCTCCATTCTCTGTGACCTCCTGCGTAGCATATGTTGCCTGTGGAGATGCTGCACAATTACACATGCAGCCCACCATGGGCGCCAGGTTTGTATAATTTTTGGTGGTGCCCAGAACAGGTCCAAGTAGAGCCATCCCATCCACAGGACAGACCAGGGCAACCACCCCAGGCCCCACGTTTTGGGGGCCCCCGTGCTTCAGGGGGATGCGGGGTCCAGGGTGGCCTGGGAGGCTAGCAGGGGGCCTTGTGCCAGCAGCAGTGAGTGACCCGGCCCCAGCCTGCCCCCCTCCTCCGACATCGCTCGGGGGAGGGGACAGAAACCGGAAAGAGGTGGGAAAGGGACTTGGGATGAAGTGCGAGCTGGGCAGGGGCAGGGCAGGGGTGGAATGCGGATGGGGCAGGGGCAGGGCTCCACGTACTCCTCAAGGACAGGTACCCCCAAAGCATGGGGCCCAGGGCAGTTGCCCTGGTCCGTCCTATGGACGAGATGGCTCTGAAAATATAAGCCCAAACCCCAAACACTGGTGAAGCCGGGCCCACGTTCCTGAATATTGATGGAGCATGGGCACCATGCGACCATATAACTCGCCCCCTATGCTGAGGTTGGACCACTGTCAGGATTCTTGGACCTTTTTCTGATTCATCTGGTAGTAGCCACTTTTGGAGACAGGACTAGATGGACCATGACTCTGATCCAGTAAAGCAATTCCTATGTTCCTGTGAACTTGCATTTGCCTGTATTAAAATGCATATGCTTTGGAAAGCTGGGAGTAATCAAGCAGTCTAAACAGTTCTGTATCAGTGACTTGTCTCTGTTGTTATTTACCACCTTGCTAATCTTTGTGTCATCTACAAACTTTACCGGTAATCATTTATTATTTTCTTCCAGATCACTGATAAAAAATATTGAATAGCAGTGGGCTGAGAAATTCTCCATACCACAACTACATTTTGTGTTCTATCAGTTAGCCAGTATTCAAGTCATGTAATATAGATCACACAGATTTTATATAATTCTGCTTCTTAATCAGACTATTGTGGCACTAAGTCAGGGGTCGGCAACCTTTCAGAAGTGGTGTGCCGAGTCTTCATTCATTCACTCTAATTTAAGGTTTCGCGTGCCAGTAATACATTTCAACGTTCTTAGAAGGTCTCTTTCTATAAGTCTATAATATATAACGAAACTATTGCTGTTTGTAAAGTAAATAAGGCTTTTTAAAATGTTTAAAAGCAGATCCAGACTAAAAAGCTACCCTTCTGATACTTAAATGTTTAAGAAGCTTCATTTAAAATTTAAAAAAATGCAGAGCCCCCCAGACTGGTGGCCAGGACCCAGGCAGTGTGAGTGCCACTGAAAATCTGCTCGCGTGTCACCTTCGGCATACATGCCATAGGTTGCCAACCCCTGCACTAAGTCAAACACTTTATAGAAGACCAAATATATTATATCAACTTAGTTACCTTTATCAACCAGACTTATAACCTGGTCTAAGAATGCGATCAAGATTCATTTGACAAGGCCTGATTTTCATGAAACCATACTGATTTTATGTAAAATCCAGATCCAATGATGGAAAGCTGGAGCTAGACAAATTCAGACTGGATATAATATACACGTTTTTAACAGAGAAAGTAATTAACCATCGGAACAATTTAACAAGGGATGCAGTGGATTCTCCACCACTATATCATGTCCAGGAGCACCACTTCTGGAACAGGACCATGGTGCTTCAACAGAGAAAGAAGTTACAAGGCGGAAATGACTCACAGATTCAGACTCATAGACTTTAAGGCCAGAAGGGACCATCATGGTCAACTAGTCTGACCTCCTGCCCATTGCAGGCCACAGAACCTCACCCACCCACTCCTGTAACTGACCCCTAACCTCTGGCTGAGTTACTGAAATCCTCAAGTCATGATATAAAGACTTCAAGTTACTGAGAATCCACCATTTACACTAGTTTAAACCTGCAAGTGACCCATGCCCCACACTGCAGAGGAAGACGAACCCGCCCCCAAGGATCTCTGCCAATCTAACTCAGGGGGAAATTCTTTCCTGACCGCAAATATGGTGATCAGTTAGACCCTGAACATATGGGCAAGACCCACCAGCCAGAAACCTATAGTATGACATTGTTCCAGGAAATATTATCTTCAGGAGGTGGGACCTCAAGCAATGGCTTCAAGGCACAGCGGTTTGGGAAAATTTGTTTTTTGCCTCTACCCAACATAAACAGGTGGTATGTAGCAGTCAAATAATTGCTTCCTTCTTGAGCAGTTTAGCAAGAGTAGAACTTTGGAACACATGGTTAGAGAATGGGGTCGTGCTTCACTCAGGACAGAAAAGCAATTTGAAAGACCCGAAAGGCCAATATTTCATCTCAACAACCCAGTGTGCCATCTCCAATGTACCTGATTTGATTACAATCTATACCATTCACATCGCCGGACTGCAACGAGATTATCAAAGCATGGTATAGGCTGAAGGCAGGTGAAATACTAATTGAAAATATATTATTAAATGGATACGGCAGATGCATGATGTCATGAAGAGCACTATGAGACCTTGACTTATTGCTGCCTATCCATATTCCAGATCCCTATTTGAAGAAGAGATGACACCTGTGATGGGCAAGGCCAGATGGCTACAGTGAAGTAGTAAGGAACAGGTATGTTAGCCCCAGGCTAACCCTATCCCTAGTACCATGGTAACCAAACGGCAGTTGCTCCAGGTTAATCAAGACACCTTGGGCCAATTGAGATCTTTCTAGAAGGCAGTGGAGATAGCTACATTGATGGGCCACCTGAAGCCAATCAGGGGCTGGCTAGAACTAGTTAAAAGTCTCCCAGTTAGTCAGTGAGTTTGGAGTGCGAGGAGCTGGGATCAAGAGGCGCAAGGAGCTGAGAGTGAGAGGCTGTGCTGCTGGAGGATTGAGAAGTACAAGCATTACCAGACACCACGAGGAAGATCCTGCGGTGAGGATAAAAAGATGTTTGGAGGAGGCCATGGGGAAGTAGCCCAGGGAGTTGTAGCTGTCATGCAGCTGTTACAGAGGCACTATAGACAGCTGCAATCTACAGGACCCTGGGCTGGAACCCGGAGTAGAGGGCGAGCCCAGGTTCCCCTCAAACCTCCCAACTCTGATCAGACACAGGAGGAGTTGACCTAGACTGTGGGTTCCACCAGAGGGGAAGATCACTGAGGTGAGCAAATCCGCCAATAAGCGCAGTACCCACCAAGGTAGAGGAGGAACTTTGTCACACACCGTATTGAACAAGAGTCCCAATAAAAGCTCCAGCAATAGATGAACGCTACAGGTTGCCCTGTCCTGATCAAAAGTGTGCTTAGCTCACTCTTACTGAATTCCTCAAAAATGCAGCTGACTCCTCTCAACTAGAACAGTACAAGGAATGGTCTAGAGTCCCAAATAAGTGAAGAGGCCATTAAAAAAAGACATTCAGAAACTCTTTAAATGAAATAAAACACTGTACTCACTGCATTGCGTCCTCATTTCTTCTCTTACTCTTTTCATAGTATTATTGTGACTGTTTCTATATTAAGACACCAGTTTAGAATGTCACACTTGGTTAAACACCAATTAACCCCTTGGCATTAGCTAAATACTCTTCCCCATTAAGTGGAACTTTACCTAATACCGTCTCGATCAAGAGCTAGACATCACTCATTAGCATCTGGCTAACTGGTTCTCAGGGAGAGATCGCAATAATTTGCCTGTACTGTTTAAGTGAGTGCCGATTAAGCAGCATATAATAATATCACTATATTAGCACTCTTGCTATTAGCACACCTATGGGTTTATAAACAGGAACTATCAATATTCCTTTCATCTCCAGTAACCTATTGCATTGGTTCAAAACTTACTGAAATCCTATTGTGGTTGCCTGCGTTCAAAGGTGATATGGTAGTAAGAAGAACATACAGTCCCAACAATGTGAGGCTATTGTGTGGAGAAATTTTATCAGGAATATGTGGGAATCATCCCCGACTGTGACACCCCATAACCCTCTCCCTACTACTGCTCTGAAAGCCTGCCAATAAAAACATCATTGTATTACGAGAGCCCAAGCAGCTAGTGCCAGAGTGGTCAAAACAGCCTCCTCATTGTGTTCCTGTTGCAGAATGTTTAGTTAGGGTTTAGGTCAGTGTAAGTGTAAAACTTTTCACTTCACCTCTTCGTTAACGTAGAGCGGAAATAAGAAACGTTCCACACCATGGCTGTTTTGCACAGAAAGCCCAAGTTCTGAAGAAAAGCAATCCAGCTGCTTCTAAACCAGGGGTGCTCAAACTTCACTGCACCGTGACCCCATTCTGACAACAAAAACTACTACATGACCCCAGGACAGGGGACTGAAACCTGAGCCCACCCAAGTCGCGCTGCCCTGGGTGGTGGGTAGAGGCAAAACCCAAGCCTAGTGGGGCCAAAACTGAAACCCAAGAGCTTCGGCGCCAGATTAGGGGTCTGTAACCTGAGCTGCACCACCCAGGGCTGAAGGCCTCGGGCTTCGGCTTTGACCCTGGGTGGTGGGGCTCGGGCTTTGGCCCCAGACCTTAGCAAGTCTAACGCCAGCCCTGGTGACCCCATTAAAATGGGGCCGCGACTCACTTTGGGCTCCGGATCCACAGTTTGAGACCCGCTGTTCTACCCTATCCTTAAGCAGCACAGCTTGTAACAGAGACCTCAATGCTGAGTAAAAGGGGAGCTGAAAATGACAGTATCTTGAATGTCAATGATAATTACCCCTAGAAAATATCTATTAGACAGCGTATCCACTGGTCAGAGCAGGGGGCATGCAGAGTCTGGAATGACTAGGTTCCATCCCCAGCTTGGCCACTTGATTCACTCTGTAATCTTGTGTCCATCAATTAACCTCTAATTCATTAATGTTTATAGGGCCTGATCCAAACCTCATGGAAGGCAATGGGAGTCTTTCTATGGGCTTTGGATCAGGCCCATAAAGAGCTACTGGGAGCATGGATTGGAAGGTGCTATTGAGGGGCAAGATCCTGAACGGAGGTGAGCCCCAGTAATGTCCATCAAAGTCACTGAGAGCTGTGGGTGCTCAGAGGTTCTCAGGATCACTCCCAACAATAATTAATTGTACTCATAACATGCCTTCCAGCTAAGGATCTCAAAGCACCTTACAAATTTGCAGTGGTTGGGTCAGTATTATTTCCACTTCAGATACATCAGAACGGAGGCACCAAGATATTGGCTACGTCTTCACTACCCGCCGTATCGGCGGGTAGCAGTTGATTGCTCGGGGATCGATATATCGCGTCTCATCTAGACGCGATATATCGATCCCTGAACGCGCTTATATCAATTCTGTAACTCCACTTACCCGAACGGAGTTGCGGAGTCGACATGGGGAGCCGCGGACGTCAATCCCGCGCCGTTAGGACAGTGAGTAATTCGATCTTAGATACTTCGACTTCAGCTACATTATTCACGTAGCTGAAGTTGCGTATCTGAGATCGATTTTCCCCCGTAGTGTAGACCAGCCTATTAAGTGACTTGCTCAAGGAGCCCATCAGAGAGCCAGGAACAGAGACCAGATCTGCAAGAGCGCTCAGCACCCCGCAGCTCCCATCGAAAACGTGGCCTCTTTTTCAGGTGCCCGACTGAACGAGAGCTATCGGGAGCTGAGCTCTTTTGAAACTGGTATGGAACGCAGAACTTCTGACTGCCAGTCCAGTGCTGTCACTGTAATAACATCCTTTCCCTTTATTAATACATTTGCTTCAGAACAGGCATACCAGAACAGATGGCTATCCCAACCCAGCTGGTACTGTGTCTTCAGCTGTGGCCTATAAGGAATGTTTTAGAGGAAAGTGTAAAGTGACACCAAAAGCGCGTGTCATGACTGACGTACAATCCCATGGTGGGCAGGGCAGAAGGAGGTGTTATCGCTGACCGCTGCTCACGATCATCTTACACCCCAGGAAGCAAGAGGATCAAGAGCTCTTTAGCATTTATTTTTAATTGGTTAATTATGAATTGTAACAGCCCTCTTTCCTGGAACAGCAGCTCCATATGCCATGCAACCTCATACAGCCTGTCATGCATTCCAGGGATGAGCTCCACCCTGGACATGGCCCACACATTTTCATTAGATGGTCTCAAAGTGCTTTACAAAGGGGGGCGGGCAGGGTCAGCATCATCCCCATTTTACAGAGGGGGAAACTGAGGCACGGACAGGGGACGAGCCTGGTCCAAGGTCACCCAGCAGGTTAGTAGCAGAACTGGAAATAGAGCCTAGGCCTTCTGAACCCCAGTCTGGTGCGCTGTCCATGAACAGGAGGCAGTGCAGAGCAGTGCTGGAGAGATGTGCGCTTCAGCAGGGCACTGTCGCTCCAGGGGCTGCGTAGTGTGCACCAGGGGGTGCAATCCATTCCACCAGAATGCAGCATTCCATTCCATTCCAGCAATCCATTCCACCAGAATGTGGTGCACAGGCCCTGCTCTATGGTCCTTAGCAAGGGGGTGGGGGCGGGACCCAGGGCCCCACCCTGACCCTGCCCTCATTCAGCATCTTTCTTCCCAGCCACAGATATCGTGAGCAGCACTTATACAGCCACACAAGTTGTGTGCACCCCGTACGGTCACACAAGGGCCTCTCACAATGGCTCTGTGTTTATCCTCCCTCACCGTACTGAGTCTAACTTAGGAGCAGAGACCTGGCATTTTTACATGCATGAGAAGCATCATGCTTGCCTCTGGCACACTATAAATAACAAGCATCCTCCTCTGTGGTCCAAGAACTCCACTAGCCCTTGTTTTGTTTTCAGCAATGATAAAACATCAACATTTTTAGGCACAAAGGAACAGCCTGATGGCCTGACCTGTCAACATCGAGAATGGAAAACATGCTCGTCAAGTAGCTGGGATGAGGTTCTAATTATTCCCCACATACCAGCCCGCATAAATACAGCGCAGACATCCAAGAAAAGCACGCTTCAAATATGGAGAGCCGTTCCCAGAGTTAAATGTAGCCTGCTTCTCCCAGGAGCCAAGTTTCATCTACGGAAGATAGCAATTTGCTTCCACTGGTTTGCAGGGCTTCATGCAAACCATGTAAGATAATAAACTTCACTAGCGACCTGCCACTCCCTGAACATAATGTCTTGAAAACCTCTGCCTCCACAGAAGCTGAACAAGCCCCATTACAGAGCCAACGTGAAAAGCCAATGGCTAAGCTGAAGGACCTGACTTTGTCAACGACACATCGGGCCATTTGAGCAACGCAGAACTATAGCGGTTGCCATCTGATTTTCTTAACAATGAAACAAAAACCAGGCTGAAAGCACTACATTACAATGCAGAAGCAATAAGATTTACTTTTCATCTCTTATCCTGCTCTACCTTTTTTTTATGGTACAACCACCATTTTACTTTGACTAAATCAAAGCTCTGGAAATTCACTGTTCATTGCAAAGATAACTACCATTTTCATCACTAAAACAGTCCAAAAGGTGATTTGCCAGAGTGGTACCTTTATGATGTACAAGGAAGACTGAAACGTTTCCTCCTGTACACTAACTTAGTTTTTACTTTAGAAATATCTGCAAAGTCAAATCTGGTCTGTCCTAGATGCATCTTAGGAACTCTAACATCTTCACTGAAGGCACAGGGGGAAAGGTGCAATCTTTAACAACAGCTTTCTTTCTCCAAAATGTTTATTAGTTATCAAAGTTAAGTGGGCACTGACAAAAATCAACAAAACGCAGCCTGATTCCTAGTCTCTAGCTCTAACTTATCTTCCTTAGATCAGCAAAGAAAACTATTTCTACAGAGTTAATACAACCTTCCACTAAAAATTCTTGCTTGCAGTAGGAAGCAGCAAACATATAATTTAGAAGAAGTTGGCTATCTGATTTGCATGAATAATTTCTGTTTGCATGTATGCTGCAGGATAACTGATGAGCAAGCAGGTTGCCGGGGGTCAGCTACCCAATCAGTGCTTGCAAAATTCAGAGGTCGTGGGTTCAACGAGCACGTGCATTTGACCAGCACATAGATTGTGCCTCACGCTGAAAATATGGCACAGTACAGTTTGACCCCAGCCATCGAAGGCCTCTGACTTTGCTCTTTAAAATCTGCGCCAAATATGCTGCTGCATCTATACTTTGGAAAAAGAGGCAGGCTCCTGGCAAAATCCTGAATTCAAATACCTCCCCGACTTTTGAGGGGATTTGGATCAAATTTGGTCCCAAGTCAGCAAAACATTGAAGCATGTGCATAATTCTCCTGCACGCCAAAGGGGCTCAAGCAGGTGCCTAAATGTTTGCCTAAATTGGGACTTAAATATCTTGCCTCTACAGGCCAAACTCTACCCAGTGATATCAAAGCAGACATTAAAGTACTGAGTCATAATTCTGTTTGAAATTTTTGCCTTTACCTAAGTTAACCCCATCACTGAATGCAGCTAGTGAGAAAACCACCTGTTTCTATTTTCAGTGTATTTACTCTGGTCATTTGACAGCACTTGGTCAACATAGTCGTTTCACTGTTTCCTTGCATAGTCAGCTTCAAGGGATTCCCACAATTCCAGAAGGATATTCATAAGCTGAAGAGGGTTCAGACAAGAGCCACGAGAATGATTAGAGGACTAGAAAACATGCCTGACAGTGATAGACTCAAGGAGCTCCAACTGTGTAGCTTAAGAAAGGGAAGGGTAAGGGGGTAATTTGATTACAGTCTGAAAGCATCTACATGAGGAACTAATATTTAATAACGGGCTCTGCAGTCTAGCAGAGAAAGGTCTAACATGATCTAATGGCTGGAAGTTGGAGCTAGACAAATTCAGACTGCTGCACATTTTTAACATTGAGAGGAATTCACCACTGGAACCATTTCCCAAGGGTTGTGGTGGATTCTCCAGCACTGGCAATTTAATCAAGATGGGATGTTTTTCTAAAAGCTCTGCTCTAGGAATTATTTTGGGGCAGTTCTCTGGCCTGCGTTACACAGGAGGTCAGTCCTTCTGGCCTTGGAATCTATGAAACTATGAACTAACTCAAAAGATCCTTATAACCACAGACAAGGAAGCAGAAAATCGTTATTATTTTTTACACGTAAGTTTAAAGGCAACTGTCACGACATTCTATTTAATGGGAGTTGTGTCAGAAACAGGAATCTAGTCTAGTTTTGCATAGTGATTTAGGACTGGCATCACAGAGAGACAGGATGATATAAAAAGAGGAACTGAACTAGGGGAAAGGAGACCTGAGTTCTATTTTGACTCAGTTCCCCCCACCTCTCCCAACCCTTTGTCATGTTCATTGAGATCATAAACTGTTCAGGCCAGAGGATCTCTTATGATGTGTTTGTAGAGCTCTACACACAATGGGGCCCTGATTTCTGTTTGGTGCTACTGTAATATCAATAATAATAAGACAATTTCAGCACATCTAAGTTGACAGCATCCCTTTAAGGCACTGGCTTTAGATGCCAATTACATCCTTTGTTATTACATTCTCTCATCTCTCCTGTGGTTTTTCAATGCCTTCACTCCCAGGGAAAAGCACGAGAGCGAAATAATAGCTAAAGGCTATTGAGAAATATAGGGTGCTGCTGCAGCTCCCCTGGTGTTAATATTCAGAGTCTGTGAGTTCTTCTCCTGAAGAATCCTGGGCAGAGTCACAAAGCGCGGCTGATCGCAAAGCAGCACTTGACATGCTGTTTGAAAGCCCCATGTGCAGGACCTGTTCTCTGCAATCTATTTAGCTTTTGGCATCACTCAGAAGGCTATTTTTAAAAGGTATGCAACTGTCCCAGAACTTTGAAGTGTGGTTCAAGACTTTGTTGTTGTTAAAAGAAAGGGTTTTTTACATTTGTAATTAAACACAAAAACAAGTGAATTATTGGTCCTGAGCTGGCCAAGCCAGGTCATTTACACTCCACCAGCTGGAGCTGGAGTCTGGATGTTCTCCTTTTCCAGTTTAATAGCATGCCTGATAGACAGTCGGCTTCCTCTCATCCCTGTAAAAGGCTGTTCTTCACTATTTGTCAGTTACCAAAAAAAAAATAAAAAATTGCTTCTTCGACGCTGACATACCAGGAGAGCAGAAGGGTTTGGTCCAATTCTCTATGGCCTAACAGTGGCAAATGTACCAGTTCCCCTAACTGGGACTAAGTCTATTAAAGCAAGACACTGTCCTTTTAAACAGACAGTTCCATCCCAGAGTACAGGTTGGGGAGTCCAGCTCGAATGGCCACTGGATCCAGACATGGGTAAGGCAGGAGGGCAACTCCCAGCATCAGCGGTGTTTCTGACAAGCACCAGTGAATTACCACCCCCCATGTGAATGAGCAATAAGGATTGTTATCCCCATTATATAGATAGGGAATCTGAGGCAGAGGCTCCCCACTGGCTGTACAGTGATTTGATAGCAGAAGCCATGTCCTGAGTCTGATACTTAGCCTACTACAACATATTGCATTGCAATCACATATGTCCTTTCTGCATCCATAGATCTACTTCCTTTTAAAGTCCAGGATTTTTATGCCGTGCCTGGCTTGCTGCATCTCCAGGGAACAAGAGCAGGAGAATCAGAGCAGACTTAGGCCCCAATTTTTAAGGGTATTTACGCATTGCTGCAGTCAGTGTTGCACTGCTTAACTGATTTCGGAGCCTACAGCTCATTTTCAAAAGTAATTTAAGTACTTAGGAACCAAAATCCCATTGGCAGCCAATTTAGGTTCACAGGTGCCTAAATCCCTTTCGAAAATGAGACGTGAGTTCAGTATTGCAGCGCTGACCACAGCAATGCCTAAATACCTTTAAAACCGGGCCTTTGACTTTGGAAAGAAAATTAACAGTAGGGTTTTCCCCCTCAAAGTACCACTGTTACTCCAGTTGTAAGGTCAGTGGAGTTAGGCTGATGTAATACTGGAATAACACAGTGGTGAATCAGGCCTTAGGTTATATTACTAGCTATTCATTGCTCCTGTTCTAGGCCCAGGATCAGCCCCCTTCCATCCTGTAACCCAATGGGAACGGCGCTGAAATCCGTGCTGCTGTGCCGGCATGTAACTGACAGCAGAGAGAGCAAATGGGTTAATTATCCAGAGATTCCCTTGGATTTCAAAGACACGTTTAGGTTAAGAAGAAAAACAAACCTACTGTGCAACACTGAACAAAGCACTTGGGTCCCATTAAACTCACTTCCCATGGACGTGTTTTCTCTGAATGGAAAGCCCCGAGCCAGACCCCCAGAGCTACGTTCGGCACGTTATTGAAGCGCAGTTTTAAGCTGCAGTTGAGTCAGAGGCTGCTAACTGAAGATGACAGTTGACAGGAGGGGAATGAAATGATTCTTGACACATGGCATGGCGAGATATTCCCTCTTGCCATCAACGCACGGCGCTAAGACAGGTATCCTTAATTAACAAGAAGCAGCTCCAAATACAAAAGCAGAGAGGAACTTTTGGTTTTTTGTTTTTTTTTTAAAGTGACACAAACAATCGCTCTGGGCCACGTTTTTCAAGTCTTTATAAGCAGATCCCTAACTATCTATAGGAGGGATGCAGAAATTTGATTCCAGCCGTGGTTTTGTAATTCGAATGCTGCCATGCTTTAAAATAAGTTTGACAACCCTCCCACTCCCCGGGGGAAGGGTGAGCCTCACATTGCTCCTTGCTACTCTTCTGGACAAGCTAGGAGGCATTTGCTGGCTCCAAAAGGAGTTCCACCCAACTCTGCTCATGGCCATGATATGGGGCTGAGAAGGCTGGGGGGTGGGTGGGTTAACACATGATCCTGAGGTGGGTAGAGAAGCCCCTCCAGTGGGTGAAACCAGGAAAAAGAAAGCAATTCACGCCTGTATTAAGAAACACGTCAATGCCAAGGTGGGCCCCAGAAATTAGCTAGATAGGTGTTGGCGCTAACAGCCTTGGGGCCTCTCACTACCATGCCGTTGGGCACTCGTACACAAGACTCACTCCTGAGCATTTATGCTTGCATTCTCCACCAGCTTCAGCAGCACTAGAAATTCAGGAGCCACAGCAATTTCTATGAATGATCAACCATAAAAGAGAAATAGATCCTCGTCAAACAGCTCTCTCCAATGGCCACGCATGGTAAAGAACATAAGAACAGCCATACTGGGTCAGACCAAAGGACCATCTAGCCCAGGATCCTGTCCTCCAACGGTGGCCAGTGCCAGGTGCCCCAGAGGGAATGAACAGAACAGGGAATCATCGAGTGATCCATCCTGTTGCCATTCCCAGCTTATGGCAGAGGCTAGGGACACCATTTCATTTTCAAAGCCGGAGTTATTGTGAGGGCAATTCATGTACTGTGCTCTTGCTTGCCCAGGCACACAGAATGACTGGCAAATTCCAATCAGAGAGGCGTAAACAGAGTTGGGCGCTGATCAAACCGATTGCACATGGCAATTCAAAATACAGTACAGACCTGTTTACGTGCGAATCCACTTGACATGCAGTAGCGCCATGCCTCCCAGTGCTACCTATTTAACACGCGAGACTCGTTAACTTGTGGTACAGGAACTTACTATGTAGTGCTACAGATTTGCTCACTAACTCACTGACACAGAAATTGACAGAAAGTGTGGAGCGGAAATGTGTTCTACATCTTTACCACCGATGGGGGGCGGGGGGGAAGACGCAGCAACATTAAAGCACTGCCGCTTAGGGTGCGGCAGTGCTTTAAGGACGGTCCTTTGCCACCACAGTGCTTTAGGGACCCTACCAGCAGGGCTGCCGACGGGGGAGGCAAAAAGGGCAGGGACATTAAGGCGTTGCTGCAGCAAAGAACCCTGCAGCGCTTTAAGGTCCCTGCCCCTTTTGCCCCTCCTTGGCTGCTGACAGGCAGGAGGGCAAAGGGAGCAGCTGCTCAGGGGCCAGAGATCTACAGGTAGCGGCATCCGAAGCCCTGGGCCCTTTAAATCACCATGGGAACCCCGGGCGGCGCAGACCAGGCGGCCTGGAAGGGCTGGCTGGGGGATGCTGACCCCCTAACCCCGCCCCTTCTGGCCAAGGCCCCATCCCTTCCGGGGGCCAGAGCTGCCCCTGCCCTGTACTGGTAAGTGTCCTGAGTTGCTTTCACCCCTGTGTAGTAATAATAATGTT
Source organism: Gopherus evgoodei (assembly GCF_007399415.2). Lineage (NCBI taxonomy): Eukaryota > Metazoa > Chordata > Testudines > Testudinidae > Gopherus > Gopherus evgoodei. The sequence goes on along the minus strand of NC_044333.1, from coordinate 39,038,942 downwards.
TTTATTAGATTACACATTTGAATTTATATTCTTGCAAAGTGCCGTTAACAGATAGGCCTGCAGTATTTGGGACGCTGTGAATACGTATGTAATCCTAGATAACTATACATGTAGATATAGATATCTTAAGATATTTCAGCATGGCCCTCTTAACCTGTGATCCGTTAACACGTGGTCATGACGACTTGACACCCGACATCCGCGCGCAAACCAGTCTGTACTGTAATACCTGTTAGTACGCTAGTGTAGGAGGAGAAACAGAGTTAAAATAAAAAAGCAAACCAAAACCCACTTAACAGAGAGAGCTCCAGTCGTTACCCACCAGATTTTGCTCATGTATTTCGTAAATGGCTGGTGGGAAATGCAAGCATTTGGGCGCTGCCGTTTACACACTGCCACTGGAAGTCTTTAGAAGATCATTTTTCTGGGACGACTCAGTAGCTGCATTGGGCAGGCACCTTCAGCGATACATTTATTATCGTCACAAAGCCAAACTATACACTTCAAACATCCTGCTCACTTGCAGCACACAAATACTTCAATCAAACGACTTTGGTGCCAGTGGAAGGGGCTAAGTTAACAGTCCTGGAGACCCATCTAGTCCCCTGTCTGTCTCACATAGAGGTAAGAGAACCCCACAGTAAGAGATGTGAGGTAGTCTGTCCCCCCCAACCCCACTTTAATTCTCATTCTGGTGTCTTTTAGCTCGAGACTGGCTGATGCCCTGAAGCAGGAGGTTTAATATCCCTGCCAAAATGTTTATCATTATGATGAGAATTTTTGTTATCCATACAGGTCTCCAATCCCTTCCTGTGGCAGTGAGTTCTACTGTCTGATTGGACTGTCCACAGGACAGGTACGGCATGGGCAACAGCAGGGCAACCTTCCCCTCACACACACCACTCTGCTGTTGTCGCCCTACCCTGACCTAGACCTGGCCATTAGGCATGAGAAAGGAGGTCAAACATTGACTCTGAGTTAACGCCAGCCTTGGACTTTCTTCTGGAGCTAGCCAAAACGATGCCAACCAGTGACCTCTTCTGGTGATGGCACCTATCCTCTGGGAACAGGTCCGAGAATCGTGCACTCATTTCACATAGGCTACTGAACAGTCCAGCCAACAGACAGTTTCTACTGTGGGTCACTAAGGTCCTGAACCTATCCCAGTGAAGTCAAGGGGAGTCTTACCATTCACTTTTGTGGGTATCAGATCAGCCCCATATGCCTTGGCCAGGTTCAAGCCAGTGACCTAGTGATAAAAGGTTCCAGTGCCCATAACAGTCCCTCGAGGATTAGCAAACATCCGTCTCTGGCATCAATGGCCCCTCCATCACCATGGTATCCCATCCCCCTGCTTCTTAATATTTTTGATGAGAGATTTCCATGGTCCTTGCCTGGAAATGGCAACTCCAGAGTTCATACAGTTCTATCACCTGTCCACAGAGGTGTGAGAATCTTTCAACTGCACATGCAGGCATTTGGGTAGTAGTGCATTTAAGTGTGCACGCAGGCAAAATTACACACTCCCCACAGCTTCATGGCTCGCTTATAACCAGGATCCTAGTGTGTGACTCAATAGCCACCAAACTCTCCTGTAAGTGCTGTGCTTTTCCTGCATTTCTGTTCTTATAGTCTCTCATAAGCAAGAGAGCAGAGAAAGAGCCACATCCGACAATCCAGTGATGACATCCCCACTGAAACACTTGTGATGTCACAAAAGCTGGACTGTGGCGTCTGTCATAAACAGATAGCTAAGGGTTAATGTTCTTTTACCTGGAAAGAAGTAACCTGAAACACCTGACCAGAGGACCAATCAGGAAACAAGACTTTTTCAAATCTGGGTGGAGGGAAGTTTGTGTGTGAGTCCTTTGTTCTTGTCTTCTGCCTGTACTCTCTCGGCTATGAGAGGATTTTTTCTGCCTCCTGCTTTTCTAATCTTCTGTTTCCAAGTTGTAAGTACAAAAATAGGAAGACCATAGGTTTGTTTTTTTGTATTTACATGTGTGTAGTTGCTGGAAGGTGTTAAATTGTATTCTTTGTGAATAAGGCTGTTTATTCATATTTCTTTTAAGCAATTGACCCTGTATTTGAGACCATTTTTATGTATTTTTCTTTCTTTTTACATAAAGCTTTCTTTTTAAGACCTGTTGGAGTTTTTCTTTAGTGGGGAACTCCAGGGAATTGAGTCTGTAGCTCACCAGGGAATTGGTGGGAGGAAGAAGTCAGGGGGAAATCTGTTTGTGTTAGATTTACAAGCCTGACTTTGCATACCCTCTGGGTGAAGAGGGAAGTACTTGTGTTTCCAGGACTGGAAATAGGGAGGGTGGAATCCCTCTGCTTAGATTCACGGAGCTTGCTTCTATATATCTCTCCAGGAACCCAGGGAGGGAACACCTGGAGGGGGGAAGGGAAATGGTTTATTCCCCTTTGTTGTAAGACTCAAGGAATTTGGGTCTTGGGGTCCCCAGGGAAGGTGGTTGGGGGGACCAGAGTGCCCCAAAACACTCTAATTTTTTGGGTGGTGGCAGCTTTACCAGGTCCAAGCTGGTAACTAAGCTTGGAGGTTTTCATGCTAACACCCATATTTTGGACGCTAAGGTCCAAATCTGGGAATATGTTATGACAGCATCAATAGATGACTCAGAAAGCAGGACAAGTGAGGAAAAGGTAAGTTACAGCGCTCGGCGTGGAAGGGATGAGAGGAAAGGTTTTGATTAATGATTTTCGGATCAAGACGTTAAATATTGCAGCTTGCTGGGGTGTGGCAGCCAGGTTTTAAGGCTATGAATGAAGAACCACCTCGGCAAGGCCTTGACTGATGTAGAAGCCTGTGACTTGTAATAAGTTGAGCACAAACAAACAATGAACAAAAATACTGTGTCTCCAGAGTTAATACTCGGAGATTGAGCTCTGTACCCCACAAGAAGCTTGGGGAGCAGGGTTTTCACAGAACACTGTGCATCTCCTTTGTTTGGTTTGAGATAATAGCAGATGCGAGAGCTCTATCAGATTTCCCAGGAAGTCACCAGTAAGGGAGTGGGTGTAAAAACTACAAGGAACATCATTAGCAAAATGAAATGCATACTTGATGACTCATCTGCACTCTCCTGCTATTATGTGTCCTGCTGAGCTCCAGTCAGAGAGAGAGAGAGAGAGAGAGAGAGAGAGAATAAATAATCGTTTAGGACTTACACAGTTCCTGCCATCCGTCAAAGTGCTTTAGAAAGCTAATGCACCACTCCCTTTTTACAGATGCGGAAACTGAGGCACACGGAAAGGCAATGACTTGCCCAGTGACACACATCAGCAAGTCAATAGCAGAGGCAGGAACAGAACTCAAACATCCTGTCTCTTGAGTCCTGTGTCCTGTTCACTGGACCATACCTACCTCCCCACATACATTTGGTTGCGATATAGCTCATGTCTTCTAGAGGAGAACTGGAACGAGGCTACGTATGATACAGAAAACATAGGACATTTGTTCTTGTAGGAAATGCCCATGCTGCTGAAGGAAGGATATGTTGCTGCAGCTGCATTACCAGAAATGTCTTCTAGATTAGCCAAGTTTTTTGAACTCTTATCCTTTAAATGATGTCCAAATCCAAGATGTACAGGGCACACATGAGAGTAGAATACACAGTGCTGGCTCTTTAAGAGAATACTGTCAGTGTTTTCAGATATTACATTTATCTACTCACCCCTCCTGCTTATCTACTAGCAATCTCCATGGAAATCTTAATGCCTTTTTCCTCTACCACAAGCACTTCTATGTGTTTTTCAAATATACGAATGCCAGGATCTCTGTTCTCATAAGCTACCCTACAATGACAAGTAAGTGAATGTGAGTGCATGCTCATTAATAAAACGCCTGCATGCACATCCAATACTCATAAGCAATCTATAGTAACCAACCAGCATGTATTACCCAGTGCTCAGAAGCAACCCTACAATAATAAACCACCGGGATTGCTTTACCAATGCAGGAAGTTATGGCAATAATGACACAGATTTCAAGTTCCAGCCTCCAAAAGAAAAAAAAAAGTAAGATACAGATTTTTAAATGATAAAAGATACACTGTTGGGTCTTTTACATCAGATTTTTATGACGTGTTTTGAACTACTTTGCAAAACAAGAATATACTTTGTTCAAGTGACTGCTTCTCCTCAGGAGCCATATTCTGATCTCATTTACACGGCTGTAAATCAGGAGTAACTCCACTGGTTTATACTCTGTTTACATCCACATAGACAACATTCAATCTGGGTTCCAGAATTATTAAAAAACCAGCTAGATACAAGTCTGAGAAGTCTTCTGCAGAATAACTACTCACCAGTCAAATTTAATATATACATAGGGCCTGATTCTTGCTTACATTAAGTTCCCTTTACACCACAATGTAAGAAACTTTAAGTTATATTTAAGTACATTTGCATCCTTTTAAAGGCTGCTTTACACTGCCAAAATGGCGCAAAAAGTAACCTTGGTGTAAATATGAGTCAAGCCAGCTCCAGCTGGATGCGGTAATCTGTGCTGAAAACTTTGGGCCTAATCCTTATTTACTTGCAGTGTAAGAGGGCCTTAAAGTAAATATAATTTGCACTCATGTTAAGGCTCCCTTATACTGTCCCAGTGGTGTAATGGGGCTCTAGTGTAAATGAGAAATAGGCCTTTTGATTTCAGTGGCACATTTTGGGTTGTTTAAAAATAAATCTCTTAACTTAATGATGCTGCTTCACCCAAATGCAAACACGTTCTGTGCCTTGGGTTCTCATCCGCTCTCTCAAGAGGCAGCAACATTATGCTTTGTCAGGACTTGAATGGAAGGACAAACCAGGCATTGCAGGAAGAAATATTGGTGATTCAGCTGAGGGTATGTCTACACTACAGGATTATTCTGATTTTACAGAAACCGTTTTTTTAAAACAGATTGTATAAAATCGAGTCCACGCGGCCACACTAAGCACATTAATTCGGCGGTGTGCATCCATGTACCGAGACTAGCGTCAATTTCCGGAGCGTTGCACTGTGGGTAGTTATCCTGTAGCTATCCCATAGTTCCTGCAGTCTCCCTTGCCCATTAGAATTCTGGGTTGAGATCCCAATGCAAAAACAGTGTCGTGGGTGATTCTGGGTAAATGTCGTCACTCAATCCTTCCTCCGTGAAAGCAACAGCAGACAATCATTTCGCGCCCTTTTTCCCTGGATTGCCCTGGCAGACGCCATAGCATGGCAACCATGGAGCCTGTTTTGCCTTTTGTCACTGTCACCATATGTGTACTGGATGCTGCTGACAGAGGCGGTACTGCAGTGCTACACAGCAGCATTCATTTGCCTTTGCAAGGTAGCAGAGACGGTTACCATCCCTATTGCACCGTCTGCCATTAGTAATTGGCGATGAGATGATGGTTATCAGTCATTTTGCACCGTTTGCATTTGGAAATTGGCAATGACGGTTATCAATCCTTTTGTACTGTCTGCTGTTGTCATGGGTGCTCCTGGCTGGCCTCGCTGAGATCAGCCGGGGACACATGGACAAAATTGGGAATGACTCCCCGGGTCATTCCCTTCTTTATGTTTTGTCTAAAAATAGAGTCAGTCCTGCCTAGAATATGGGGCAAGTGTACTAGAGAACCATAGAGCACAGCCGCTCCATGTCAGAGCCCCAGAGATCCCATTTTTACCCAGGCACCCCCGGCCGACCTCACCGAGGCCAGCCAGGAGCACTCACGGGATGATGAGAACGGTTTTCTGCCATTTTGTATCGTCTGCCATCAGAAAAGGGGAGGGGATGCTGTTGTTCAGCGCCGCAGCATTGTGTCTACCAGCAGCATGCAGTAGACAAACGGTGACATTGAAAAAAGGCGATAAACGATTTTTTTCCCTTTTCTTTCATGGGGGGGGGAGGTGGGGTAAATTGATGAGATATACCCTGAACCACCCCAGACAATGTTTTTGACCCTTCAGGCACTGGGAGATTTGTCTCCCCATACAGCGATCAGATCCAGTATCTCCTGTACAGTCCATGCTGGAATTCATTTTGGATTTGGGACTGCATGGCCACCTGTGCTGATCAGAGCTCCACGCTGGGCAAACAGGAAATGAAATTCAAAAGTTCGCAGGGCTTTTCCTGTCAACCTGGCCTGTGCATCTAAGTTCAGATTACTTTCCAGAGCGGTCACAATGGTGCACTGTGGGATACCGCCCGGAGGCCAATACCATCGAATTGCAGCCACACTAACCCTAATCCGACATGGCAATACCGATTTCAGCGCTACTCCCTCGTCGGGGAGGAGTACAGAAATTGGTTTAAAGAGCCCTTTATATCGATCTAAAGGGCTTCGTTGTGTGGACGGGTGCAGGGTTAATTCGGTTTAATGCAGCTAAATTCGGTTTAAGCACTTAGTGTAGACCAGGCCTGAGTCAATGCTAACCCAGTGTCCCACCCTGGTGGTGCCTTCCTTGGATGGGACACAGAACTGAAGTTCTAGCTACTTTGGATTATTAAAAACCCCAGGTCACTTTTCATACAAGTAGAGATGTTAACCTCAGTGTTCTGGCCAAATTACACTTTAGAGAACTCTGTTCTGCCTACAAGCATTCCCCCTGCAACTGCAAATGGTTAAGGTGTCCTCCTCCACTCCTTGTCCCAACCTGTTGTACATCTGTCATGTTCCACCCCAGATGTGACTTTGCTTTTAGGGTGGGAAAAGTGACCCCTGTCTACAGTGTTTGTAGACTGCTCTATGATCCTTTGTAGGAAAGGGACTACATTCGTATCATATATTATCATTGGGCAAAATACTTACGTCCTTAGTGTTTACTCATTCAAGAGTCCCATTGAAGTGCATATTTGACCCACTGATATTATTAACAACAGTGGTAGTGATAATAAAATTAAGTGATTATGATTGTTGTTATTATTGGTTTTGGAAAATTCACCCATGCCCTGTACCGTCCGGTGGCCATCTGTCATGTATTCAGGACCTGGACAGGTAAAGGCCAATATGCTACTGACACCCACAACAGATGAGGTAAGAATTGGAGGCGTATTCTTTTCAAAGGGCTTCCTTCAGTCGCCAACAGCCTCATGCCGGGCAGGGTTGGTGTTTGAATTCTACATGACTAGGTTATAGTTTCTGAAGCTGTTCAGCCTCTATGGAGTTAAATAGCACAGAGTGACTCAGATTCCTCAACCTAACACTCAAAAGTCGCTATATAACCAGACTTGGCATTTTGAGACAGCTCCACAAATCCAGAGTCTAAACACACTGTCTTCCGTTTGTCAAAAGAAGGCAAGTCCCAGTTAATTGAGGAAACAGAACTCTTCCCTCAACCCCCCTCATGGCTGCTGCTTATTTTTTCAGAGTGAACATTGTGCAAAGAAAGTGAAATTTAATTTGGTGATTCCTTCCTCCCCGATCCCAAGCTGGTGTCTGCTTTTAACTCCATCAGTTCACGAACCCTGGAATCACGTCACAGCTGTTCAAGCAAACACAGCAAACTTGCGCCTGACACAAGATGCGCAGAGTCCACCTTTCTCAAAAAATCCTGGTTTATTTCAGTGGTACGGCAGAGAGCCGTGATCTATCACCCCAATAGCCTAAGCCGGATGCCAATTCATAATAGGACGCACTGTACTGAGGAAATGCCTATCTGGCATTGTACATTATTTCTTACACAATTCATCATATGGAGACACCACACAGAGAAAAGGAGGAGGGTTGAGGGTGAGAGGGAGCCAAAATAAAATGCTAACGGAAAAATAAAAAATCTCTCCACTTCTTCACTCCTCCAAATATAGGAGAGATTCCCCTCCCTTCCCCTCGGCTGTACCTTGCTGCAGAAGAAAAAGCTTCCAAAACGTACAGTAGTTGTTTTTTTAAAAACTCACTCTAACTACTGCACACGATTCAAAGGAAATATAGGAAACCACAATTCTCAGCTCTCCATGAGAGGCAAATGGAAAGTCACTTAAAGTGACTCCTGTCTTAAAGTGGCGGGATCCATTTTCTTTGTTATGGGAGAAAAAGGAAAACCAAACCAAACCAAACCAAACCATGCAAACGCCAGTAGAATGCAGGTCATCTGCCCAGCTGTGAAGGTGCAACTGGTTTGTGCAATGTGAGGTGCCATGCCATTGTGAGCCATTTTCTTGTACTATCCTAGCAAGTCCAGGTGTCTTCCACAAGATGAGTAGCTAAGCCAGGAGACACTGACAGAGTCCCCAGAGGGTCGCATTCTGCAAAGGAAAAGCCAACTGGGGTTTTCACAGCATAGGTATTGGTGACACAATGCATGTGTGATTCCTAAAACTCTGCAAGTGCACATTAAACCGTCCCTAGTAGTAGCCAGCAGGGGAATGCAGTTTCATAAGGGCACTCCAGAGATAGTAGGCAGGAGGAAAGGGGCTAAAAAAAAGAAAAGAAACAACCAAGGAAGAACTCACATCAAAGGCAACTTCTCTGTACAGCAGATGAACAGATCTATCTTCACATCCTTTTTAAAAAAAAATACCAGATGAACTCAGGGGGAAAATAACTGCATTAACTCCTTGTCTCTCAGAGACACAGGGACTATCACACACCAGGAGAAAGAAAAATCATAGCATTTCTTGATGCAAGCAGTTTGAGTTTATAAAAGGCAACAGAGCAATGACAGCAGAAGCCGAGCCATGTTTATCTTAGGGGTTCCCGTGACGAATACCTAACCCGCGGAAGCATGACCACATCGACAGCTAATAGAGAAAAAAAAAAGGGGGTGGGGGTAGAGGGAAGGACTTTTTAGTTGTAAAAATAAAAGGCTGTTATTTAAAAAAAGCTCTGGGATGACACAAATAGCTGAAATACCTCAGAGCAGAGAAGCATCATTTTTAACTCTTGCAGTTGTGACACTGAATGAAAAAAGGAAAGAGGAAAAAAAAAGTTAAGTTAAAGGTACTTTTCAGTGCAAATGCAGGACCCCGTAGCAAAGCAGATTAGTAAAGAAAACAAAAACCCTAGGAAATAACTGAAGCACACACTGGGAGCGAGGTATTAAAAAACCCAGAACACTGACATGTGGCAAACAGCAATTTTTTTCCCTCCCCGTCTACAGGCCAAACACAAATAATATTCACATTACATCAGTGAACAACCCTAAATGACAAAAGGGTGTTTACTTACCTCATTATAAATCTGCTGGATGGAAGGGTTGCGTTCTCCTGTGTGGAGTTTCAATGGAAAAGTAAGGGAATTAAGAGCTGCAGTCTAGCCCTGTGCAGTTCCTCAGTAATCTGTGGATAAAAAGAGAAGTCTTCATTACTGACCACAGGCACGGAGACTTGCAGCGCACGCCCCCTCGAAGCTGCACCAGCCAGTAGCACACAGAAGTTAGTCTACAGGAGCAGGAGACAAGCTGAGCAGAGACCATACTGATTTATCTGCACCTCTGGTGGAAAGAAGAAAAAAAAAAAAGGAAAAAACCCAGCTCAAAATATAGCAAAGGGGGAAAAGTAGGGCCATAGCATCGGTAGGATGACAGGCATGGGTGCATGCCAAATCTCGAAGGGAAAAAAAACCCACCACACGCCTTTAATCAAAACTTAGCCAAGACCTTAATTAAAAAAGCTCCTACAAAATATCAGATAATGGACTGCATTTTCAGGTCTTTTTGTAAAACAATCTCAGATGGAGACATTTCTAAACTCCTGCCAGAGAAGGGAAAGCTGCCAATTTTAGGTTACAGTATCAAAGACATTTATCCTCCGCATCCCAAATCTCAGTTACACCAGTGTAAACCCAGAGTCACTCTCTTGGTGTCAGTGGGGTTATTCCTGATTTACACCAATGTAACAGAGTGGAATCAGGTCCCATCTCCAGTGACTTCAGTGCAGCTGCTCTGGATTTACACTGGTGTCATGAGAGCAGAATCAGACTCTATTTGCATTGACTTCACTGCAGCTGCTCCTGATTTACACCAGTGTAACTAAAAGAAGAATGCTGCCCTTTTTCCTAGATGACAATTAGATGGTTTGCGTCTTGTTTAAACAATACTCTCCTCGTAATTTTTAATGATTAAAAGGTAAAAAGGATTGTCCCCGTTTTCTCTGTTGAGAGAGGCAGTTATAGCATTTGAAATCCCATGTGAAGCCAATCTGGGTTTCCACAGCATGAAGACCAAATTCCTTTTCAAATTATGCTTATTATGTATGTAGCTCCATAAATGCAGAGAATTATTTGTCATCTAATCTTGACAATCAAGTGGAATTTCAATAAAAATCATAGGCTGGACACCATCCAAACTGATTCTAATACAATAATATTTATAAGCGCATATGTTTATACTGTATATGGGAACAACTACAAAATGATTTTGAGAAGATGGCCTGGGAATTAACAGATTGGAGTACTGGGTCTAAAACTACTTTTGGCTTTGATGGTAATAAAATGCATGTGGTTTTGACGTAAGCCTCAAAAGCAACCAAACATTTCTCAGTTGTATTGTCATTGCTATATACTACAGAGAATCTGTGTCATAGTTTGTACTATTGTCTTATATAATATGGACAACCTGCATCGTGTGCTCCTTTACAGTTCCCGACACAAAGATAAATCTATAGATTCTCTCTCGTTCCAGCTCTACATGCTATAGAGAAGCGGTATATAATAACACACACTAGTTTGCACGACTGTAGTGACTTTCCTTAAAGGGATCTCAAAGTGCAACATAAACCTATTCTGATGAGAAACAGAAAGTAAAGTTTCGAAAAATGTTACACTGTCCCTCTACTCACCCTTCCCCATTTTCCAGCCAGATCTAATGAGCATTATCACCTGAAACATAGCAAGATGAAGTGGCATGCCAAGGTCACCCAGCAAATCAGAGTGGGAACAGTACCCAAGCGTCCTGCTCACACCTCAAGACAACTATAGCCTTTACCACCACAGCCTCATCCTAGGAAATTTCTGCATGGGCTTAATTGGAAGGGCTGGGATTGATCTAAGATACGCAACTTCAGCTATGCTATTCGCATAGCTGAAATCGAAGTATCGAAGTTTGACTTACCCGGTCGTCCTCACGGCAGCAAGTCGACTGCTGCAGCTCCCCAGTTGACTCCGATTACTCCTCCTGCCGAGGCAGAGTATGGGCATCAATTCGGGGACCGATTTATCATGTTTAGACAAAACACGATAAATCGATCCCCAATAGATCGATTACTACCCGCCAATCCGGTGGGTAGTGAAGACGTGGCCTAAGTATGTGACTAGTCCACGACTAAGCATGTACATAAGTCTCCGCAGGTTCAGGGATTATAGTTCAATAGTATCTATGACAGGGAAACTATATAATTCCCTCTCCTTTCTAGACCTCTGTACTATGGAGAACACATATAATGCATCACTTTGGTAGTATGTCACATATTCTCTAGAGAACATCACTAGCACGCTTGTCTTAACATCTGTTTTGCAAAATTTAGAAAAGAGCTATGTTTTTAAAACACACACAAACATAATAGCATGCCCACATAGTGTATATGCACAGTGCCCATGTGCTACACCCACAAAGACACACACATACAGTGAGAAGTAAAATGAATATAGAGTCACCTGCTTTTGGCAAAATTGATATAAATCCACAGTAAACTTCACTGAAGCCAATGAATTTAGGCTGGTGTGAGATAAAACTTTTAGCCCATGTATTGTGCTTTGTTGGAAAAGCAGACCATCAGTAAAATAATGAAGATTATAATACAGGCTGTATTCATATAATTGTTCTGCATCCACGTACATGAAAACATTTCTGTCATTGTCACAGAGAGAGATTCTAATTCCACACAATAAAAGGACATTTTCCTTTCAAAGTTCTCTGGTTTTGCCTTGGTCAAGACATTTCTCATGTGACATAAATCAAAGCCAGGTGCATCTCTTTGCAGTAAATGTTTGCTAATAAACGCAGCTGAAAAATATATGGCTGCATTAAAATAAAACCCATCTCATTCACTTTAAGATGCATGACTAATGATCACTTCACTTTCAGGTGGTATTGATTTCCATCTGGAACTAAACCTTTTTTAAGGTATTAGATATTAACAATGAAGAACCCTGTTCTATCACACTTTGAATTTATTCCATGACACCCAACATACATTTGCTTGTTTTTACTGGGCACTGCAGACTACAGGCTAACATACTGCTGCGTGGGCTACAATGGGTGCAATTTTTCTTGCTGCACTCACATTTACCCATATGCTTCTGGTGCCTGGCAATTGTGGAGGGAGCAGTCAAACGGAAAGCTGCTCAAATAGCCGCTGTGCACAGAGATGTCCCATTCTGCACTCAGATGTTTGTGCCGGCTGATTGAATATTCATTTGTTCCTGATTTCCTTTCACTTCTGCCAGATGCTCACACAGAGGTGAAGTCTGGCAAGCTGGGTGCCTGTTAACTCAAAGACCCGATGATATTTACTTGCCACTTGGAAGAGGGCAGCAGAGGTCATTCCTAGGAAACCAGCGGCCGTTACTGTGATGGGGGAGAAAATTGACAATGTGAGCACCCTCACTGCATTGTCAGAAAGACCATGGCCACCATTTCTTTTACAGACTGTCCCAAACCGATGCCCGAAATCCAAAGACTCAGTCTTTGGGGAGATTTTCCAGTTCTGTTTTTGTAAATTTCCCCTATATTCAGAGTGAGTCAAACCAGACTCCCAGCCCTCATCCCAAACTGTGGGGCTTGTCAAAACCCAACTCCTGCTCAGGACGCACATTTTGCTCCTCGGGTCCATTTTTAGGGCTCAACATCAGGACCAAACATTCAAAAACAGACTCCAAAATTGCACCTGTAAGTATCACAAACACAAACCCCACCTGTGCACTAATGACGGGGCAGGACCAAACCTCAGCCTTGAACATCCCATGTTCAGGGAACGTTTGGATCCCAATCCAAACCCCTCAGCTAGGACCCAGGTCTGATTTGGACATGCCCAGGGTGGCTGGAGCATGCAGCTTGGGGGAAGCAGCTATCTGCCCAGTGAGAAGATCCAAAAGAAGGTTCTTGGAAGCCATTGTACAAATCTGTCTGTAACCAGGTAGCTTGCCCATTAACGATGGGAGGGCCTAGGGCTAATCACCCCAGATTACTAACGAGCAACACCTGAGAGAGATCAGCTGATTCCACTCTAACGAGCAGCAGGAAGCTGCAAGGAGAGGGGCGGTGTAGGAAACTGCAGAGTGTGAGAAAGGTGCCTGCAGAGAAGACCCTGATACAAGGAGAGTTTGGAGGCCAGAGCTCAGTGTGGGAAATCCTGCCTGTGTTTGGGCTTGGAGCTCAGAGCCAGAAGGCTGAGCTCCAGATAGGAAGATCTGAGAGGACTGTCTGTGAGAACAAACTGATGGAAGAAAGAGCTCTAGTTGTGAGAGAAGATGCCACAGTATGAACTTCTGTATTACGGTGACAGACTTTATTTTGGGACCTGCGGACTGTTTTGAACCTTTTCTGTTATTAAACCTGCCCCAGGCAGGGGTGGTGTTAACCCAGGGAGACGTCTGTGTGCAAGTTCTTAAGGGGTCCTGAAGAGAGGGAAACAGAGTCAGGGTTCCACAGAGAGATCTCTGGCCACACGGGGGTGCTCAAAAGGTGGCTGACCCTATTACAATATTCTCACAACTCAGTGTACTCAATGTTACCCCTGCTTGGCATTCAATTGTTCCTTGCTTCAGACACAAACATCCACAATCCAAGTAACTACAACCTGTCAATCAGAGATGAGGACAACAAATACTTCCATCCATTAGCCCTCTATCCGCCCATGATTCCAGTATTTGCATATCTGCCTAGTGATGCAGGCTAGTCTGTTACATAGTCCTCTGAAATTCTGGCACATCCACACGAAATAACTGCAACTGCTGTCCAGCATCATACCTCTAGCTTGTGGGCAGTCATTTCAATCAATCAACAATGAACGGGTTACGTGGGCCACAGGTTGTCCCATTCACCCAAAGAAAAGAGCAAATTAAATGGCAGAGGTTTCTTCCATGGCATTTCAAGTCAGACAGGAATTCTCAGATGGACATCTAAATACGAATACATTTATCATTGAAAACACATTTACGTGGCAACATTAATTTACCGTGGTGCTTAACACAGAGAGAGAAGGCACTGACCGTCTCCTGATCAGCTTTTAGTCTATGGGAGACAAGACCAACGTAAGAGACAGGGCAAGATGAGGAAAGGGTGAGTGTGGGGATTACTAATGAGGAGAAGGCTAGGGGGTCTGAAGGAGTGGAGAACTGTCAGTTGACAGCTGAAGCCGCTAACAAATAACACTCTCTGTTGATGCCAGAAGATGTTCCCTGTATCCCTGCCACAGCCTTGGCAACATCTCAATTTCCCCATCGCCTTTATTGTCACCATCTTTCCAGCCCTCACCTTAGTACCTCCACTGTCACTCTTTGAACCTTGAGCTACGATTTTCCATGCACAATGAGCAGCCATGTATCTTCAGTCAAAGGAATATTTTAGATTAAGGCAAACGACAAAACAAGAAAGAACAAAAGTAACTTCTCCCTGATATCGAGAGAGCACTGGGTGCGTCTCTCTCCTCTGTAACATGCTGCATTTTTTGTCCCAAACAAAGTAGCTGGCAAGCATATTCCTGAGAAATTTTAAAGCGCAGTGCAGAGAAAAAAGGGACATTTTGGTTGAAAAATGTGAGCCTTGTTTGGACCAGCTCCATAAAATAAAATTAAAGAGCAGATAAAAGAGGCAACAAGTTGGTGGAAGAAAGAAAAAGAAAAAGAAAACAAGACTGAACTGATATGCTGATTTCTTCTGGATGGCTGCAGTCAGGGATCAGCTGATGCTTCTCATTTCCTTGGTCTTTCTTCTCCAAGTAAACTGACTAATGAGAACCCTTTCCTACCCCTGCCCAACTGGGGGTTTCTTAGAAATTCATTTTCTGAATCCAGCCTAATCTAGCTGTAGGAAAGGCACCATGATCAGCCCGAATCAAAAAGAACAGCTACACCAACTGAAATATAATTCCACCGAGACACAGCAGATAAACATTGCTCGGAAATCTGCAATAGGTTTTCTCCTATTCCATCTCCCTTTAATAAAAGCTACAGCTTGAGTACTAAAAATAGGAAGAAAAGACCCGCTCTGGGTTGTACATTGAGACAGACTGACGCAAGTGTATATTGTGAAGGCCTATCCACAGGCACAGGTATACTCAAAACACACCTACAGTCCCATACACACCTAACACAGTAATGCACTTATGCACAAACTCAAATGCACACACACATGCTGTTGTTCTATATTGTATACAATCACATGCAGACACACACACAAACATATAGGCCCAAAATGTTCCAAAGTGGCCACTAATTTAAGAGGCCTCAGTTTTGGGGGTGTCTGTCTTGAGGCACCTTGGACGTAATTTTCAGAAAGTGCTGAGCACCCACAACTCCGTTAGAAGCCAATGGGCTCTGTGAGCGCTCAACATGGGCCAGTGGATCGAGCGCTAGACTGGACTATGGGGTTCTGTTCCTGGCTTTGCCAGTAGGCTGCTGGGTGACCTCGGGCAAGTGCCATCTCTGTGGTTCAGTTGCCCCATCTGTAAAATGGGGATAATGATACTGACCTCCTTTATTAAGCACTTTGAGATCTAGGGATGAAAAGCACAAGATACGAGCTAGGTCTTATTATTAACAACTCTGAAAAAATCAGGCTCAAGGAAGGTGTCTAATAGTTGGGTGCCAGAAAGTGAGGCACCAAAATTAGAGACCAGTTTTGACAACATGGCTGACAATGTGCGCAACATCTCTCTACACACACATACACACACACACAAATACCTGTGCCCCTTCCTAGCATTTTCCAGCAGACATTTATCCGACACTCAAGTTGTGAACAACAAGCCCGTCAGGGTTAGGATTGCCAACAGTCCCTTGTACAAGGAGGTCCCTTATTTTTCCGTCTGTGTACAATAAGCTCAGGAGTTGCTGAGTGCTGCCCAAAGCAGCAAGAAATACCCCTGGCAATGTAGGTGAGTACAGCTTATTAATTATTAAATAAACAATAATTAATAACGATAATATCAGGAGGAGATGTGGCGCGGGGGTGCTTGGAAAACAATCCCTTACTTTTGAAATACAATGCTGGCAACCTAACCAGAGGCCACATCATCACTATAAATGACACATTCCAATTTCAGTCTGTTTTATAGTCCTGTTTCTTTTTTTTTAAAAAACCTGCCTGAGATTAGGATTTAGGCTTTCCAACCCCCCTAGACCCTATGGGAAACTGCAGGATAGTGATGGGGCAGCTATTTGTACAATCCCTAGGCTAACAAGATGTAGCATCCCTTACTAGCCTCTCATAGACATTCAATATGGGAATCCTGTTAATGAAAGGAAAACAGAGCAAGGCTGAGAAGCGGAGGCCCAGGGTGTGGTAACACAAGAAGGCAGGACTGGAGTCATGAATGAATCCTTTCACTGTGGTCCAGGGAAAGCCAGTGGCACAGAGGGTTGAGGAATTCAAGAGTTCCGTACACCAAAACAGGCAGCGGAATACATTAACAGGAATACGGAGACATAACTTTCCTTTAATTAGCAGTGGTGCTGCCATGTTGGTCCCAGGATATGAGACAGACAAGGCGGGTGAAGTAGTATCTTCTATTGGACCAACTTCTGCCGGTGAGAGAGAGCTGCTTTTGAGCTTTCCAGAAGAGCTCTGTGTGAGCTCAAAAGCTTGTCCCGCAAAAGATATCACCCCACCTGCCTTGTCTCTTTAATTAGGAGACGAGGTGAACGTGCGAGAGGTGTGCTGGAAAGGGAGAAATGCCACATCTGGCTGCTAATGTTGCAGACTGCCAGTTACAAAGAAAAGAGGAAGAAAAAATACATATCTCTCCACAGTAAAAAAGTCCTGCTTCCCAAATTGTAAATCGCTGTCTTTATTTTTTCCTGTAATTATGTCTCTAAGGGATAACTAAAATTTACATTTTTGCAGGACCTGTATAGTTTATTCAGAGGCCTGTTTAGAGAAAGGCTCGGCTAATAAATAGACTTATTGATACTTGCACTTATACATTATACTAAATACACATTCAGACAACTGGCCTATTTTACACCAAACTATATTGTGAACAAATTATTCTCTTTTCCAGCACAGTGCGGGCACACACAGACACACGCTATATATACACACACACTCTCCAACCCCCAGCTGAGGTATGAATGGCTGTAGTGTACAGAATTACTTTATACTAACGGCTTTCAAAACACTCAGAGAGAAAAAAAAGTACAAAGATTCCTTCAGACTCTCTCTCTATCCAAGTTTATTTCACCTTTCTCCCCTCACGTTCCCTTCCAAAAAAATAAAAAGAAGAGGAAATTATTCCTTAATACTCCTGTACAAAAATAAATTAACCTTTCTCTCCTTTGTCTTCTCATTGCAGCCAGAACAAACTTCTCTTTCCTGCCTCTCATTAGGGGATAATGCTCCAATGAAATATTTACTCCTCCTGCTCCTAATTTGTTTGACATTATTTATACAAATATTCTCTAGAAATTTATTTCCAGCATCAGCAGTGCTTTAACCTCTAGGCCCGGGGTTCAAATCCAGCCTAGGTTAGGACTAGTCATAAATTTTTACCATATGAGGGTTGTGCTGTGGCTTATATGAAATGAGTCCAATACCAAAACAGGAGTCCACATTCAAAAAAAATGTCTACCACGCAAATCTTCGGGCTTTATTCACCTTCACTGGCTAGATGACAGTTGTCGAGCAGAGCAAGAGTTGCAGGTGACTTCTGTCAGGTGCAATCCCCAGCCAACAGAATTCCTGCGGTTGGTGCACAGCCCAGGGCAGTCTCAGCTCAGATGGTGTGATGGTGAGGAGGTGTGGGGTAGATGAGATAGCTGAATGGGCTACAGAGTGTGAACTGCTCCAGTCAGGTAAGGCGCATTGGCCAGGCAGCGTGAGGGAAGCTGGCACAGCTGCTGCCTGTGCTGCACCTGGGCTTGGGCTTGGATTTATTTATTTGGGTTTCTTTATAAATGTACCTTCCAACACTCTAGGCACAGAGGGAACGGGGGATAAATAGAAGCCGTCAGTCACCAAGACCCAGTGGTCTCTCTGCAGAGCTCAAACAGCAACTCTGGGAGTAGAAAGTGAACTCGGATTGGGAGATGTGGTCCAGCTACCTTGAAATGCTGCAATATGGAGTCTGAATCAGAGCCATCTGCATTTGGATTGATGCTACACCATTAAAAGAGGAAAGGTAGGGCACAGACAATGGCATTGCCAAGGGTCAGCACAGCCAGGTAGCCCCCACCTGTGCCGATGTGCACGCAAACCCTTCTTAGGTTTCAGGGAAGATGAGATGTAGCGGAGCCCCATCCTGGCCCCATTTGTACACAGCACTGAATACTCCAGTACTTCGGGCCCATTTGGTACCCTACACTCAGCACAGGCCCAGCCCATGTGTAACAGTCAGGAGAGAAGAGTAGCACTAAACTAAGGTGCATGATCAGAGCTGGGGCCAGGTTCTAGTCAGCCCTATTAGTCCCTCACTTTCATGACCTCCTAATCCATTCATAAATGCAATGAAAAAAAGAGAGCCTGTAAAATGTATTAGAGGTGGAACCCAACTCAAACACCCCCAAACGCAGAGGAAGTGCTGATCTGGTTCCAAGTCTCTTGGCTGACTCCCTAGCTTTGCAAGAGACCAAAGCAAAACTCAAGATGTGACCTCTCCCTTTCCCCTTCCAACCAAACACTGGGAGGCTCAGATTCCCACCTGGAACTGCTAATGGCTCCATCTACATCATGGATCTGAGCAGCCTGGACTTAGAGAGTTTGGAGCAGGAGTAGGACTTGACCTTGGAAATGCAAGGCAGGCAGAACACAACCCAGGCAGAAGGGTGAGTCCAGAACACCCACCCTGGGACGGGACTTGACTGGGTCTAGGAAATCAGGAATGGACTCTTTTCGCTTTCTAACCCTTTTTTCCATCAGGGCGTGTTCTGAATTTTTTAAGGGGTATTTTTAGTGAGTTGCTTCAGGCAATAACTCAGAAGTCTCATCACTACTTATTGGAAAGCCCACCAGTGGAATCAACAAGCTGCAGCAGCAAAACCACTGGAGTGTGAAAAGCTTTTCCTGCCCCAAATGCCTACCACGGGGAAGAGGCATTAACTCGCACACACGTCTTGTGATCATTTCTGTCACTCATCACTCATGGCCTCACACTGGAATACCAATATTAGCACCCGGGGTTAAGACGGCAAACCCGCTGGGTGTCTTTTAACCTCAAACGATAACAGGCTTATCATCTGTTTAGCTAAAGAGTGAGGGGAGACAAGTCATTCTCTAAAGCCTCCCAGAGCTATCCAGGGTGGAGCGGCTAAGGGAGAAATATTGTTCATTCACATCCAACAGCTAAACGTGCAACTATGGCAAAGCTTCAAATGCATAAACACTCCTCTGTGCCTCTGGACTTCCAGCAGACTGGACACATAGATGGCATTATATTTCGCTGGCCCCAGATCCTGGGCATAATATTTTTTTTAGCAGTGGACTAAATATTTTTAACATATGCAAACATGCATGACTAAAGCCGCTACAGAACCCGGGAGCGGTGACGCTGATGGGCATCCAGGGCAGAACAATGTCAGCATTCTGCTTCCCATGCAGCATGTCCCTGCTGAGATGATGCACTGGGTGTGCAGCTTGAGAGAAGGTAGTGGGGCGGGGGGGGGGGAGTGGAAGCTTTCAGGCTAATTTTATAACTATGCCAGAACGGAGGAGTCGAAATTCCTCCAAGTTGTAGAATTGAGAACACACAGAGAAATAATCACACACACACACGCTTGGTGCTTTGGCTGAGAGGAAGAAATCTGTATTCTAAACAAACAGAAAGGTGACAGGCTGAATAAGTGGAGCAAGAAATCCAGCAGCAGGCATATAGAGCATTGACAGGTTCAGAGAGGGTTAGATAGATAGATAGATAGATAGATAGATAGATAGATAGATAGATAGATAGATAGATAGATAGATAGATAGATAGATAGATATTTAAAGCAGTGGCTTTCAACCTTTCCAGACTACTGTACCCCTTTCAGGAGTCTGATTTGTCTTGTGTGCCCCAAGTTTCATCTCACTTTAAAACTTGGTTACAAAATCGGACACAGAAATACAAAAGTGTCACAGCAGAGTAATACTGAAAAAATGGCTGACTTTCTCATTTGACTATATAATCATAAAATAAATCAAATGGAATGTAAATATTGTACTTACATTTCAGTGTATAGTATATAGAGCAGTATAAACAAGTCATTGTCTGTATGAAATTTTAGTTTGTACTGAGTTTTCTGGTGCTTTTTTATGTAGCCTGTTGTAAAACTAGGCAGATATCTAGATGAGCTGATGTACCCCCAAACTCTGCATACCCCTAGGGTACATGTACTCCTGGTTGAGAATGGTTCTAAAGCACTTATATGACCACCGTTACTATAGCATCTGATCATCTCACAGTGGTTAATTTATCCTTTCAATATCCTTGGGAAGCAGGGACATGCTATTACCTCTATTTTACAGATGGGGAAACTGAGGCACTTGAGTGGCTTGCCCAAGGTCCCATGGGATAAATACACATGTAGAGTTCTCAGATAAACAAAATGATCCTAGGTACGCAAGGGAAGGAGTGACTCAAGGCAAAGGTAGTTGGAGACTGAGCCTTTCACCTTGGCATCACTGACAGCAGTGACTGAAAAGTGTTATAATCTGAGGTGTATTTAGCAGTCCTTGTTAAACAAGCTGGTGATTGCGGTCCTTATTCTTAGTGGGCTGGTCTTCTCATCACAACTGACACCCTTTGTTGGAATTTTTGTAATAGGGGCCGGGAATCAAATGGGCCATCAAAACTGAAATATCCATTTGCCTCTCCAAGAGAGAGTTGAGGCAAATTGGCTGGGCTACTTATGAAAGCTTGCACAGCTGCTCTCTAAGCTGGGCCCATGTGGTGGAGAAATGGAAGCATTCTGACTCTAGTATGAAATGCACTTAAAAAGATCTAACCCTCCTTATTGACCCCTTACTTGTATATATAGGGCCAGGCTTGTACGGGGCACAACTGACACCTACATTTGCACATTCAAATACCCACTGTGCCTCTGCAAATAAGGTACATGCACCAGACAGGTTCTCCCAACAATGGATAACTGCACTCAGGTTGGGCCTATGCGAATGTACATGCCTCACTTTAACATCTGACCCATAAACAGCAATTGTGGCATCACTTATATGAATTGATTATGTTCAGGAATTGCAGATGTTTAGAGAATAGAAATGTTTGAGATTCTCAGCGATAAGGAGCCAGAAATCAGTGCAATAGGACATCATACGGAAAATAGGCAGATGGTCCTTGAGAGAATGGTCTGCCCAAGAGGACACATTTCTGGGCAGCAGCTATGCCAGGAATGCAGTGTTATCCAATCTCTCACTAACACAAATTGATCTACAGCAATCAGAGAAGTGACTTGGTGTTTGCCCTATTGCATGTGGCTGAGTGAAATGCCACTTGGCCATGTGTGACTGATTGGTATCAACGAAACTTCAAGCGCAGGGTTAGACGGATGTACTTGCAGGGATGTTGACAAGTGAATTAGCAAAAAAATGCCAGGGTGTGGGAGGAATAATAAGGATAATCAAATATGAGACATGAGGTATTGAACTTTTGTCGGTGCCTTCATCCAACCTGCTCAATGCCTGCATGCTGGGTTCCCTTTCACATTAACACTCGCTTCGCGCTTGGCCACCCTGTGTAGGAAATTAACACAGGTGCTGCATTTCCTTCTGCAGTGAAACATCATGGGGCAGGAGCAGCGCCTTTCTCCCACACTCTGCAGTCTTCTCTGTTTACATCTCTCCAACTACTCATCTTCCTGCCCCTGCTCATCTCTCCTCCAGTGAAACTGTCAGTTCAGCAATAACAACATGTTTACGCCTGCTCTTGTCTTGACCACAGTTTACTGTCTAGCCTTGTTGTGGCTATTTCCTTGTGGGGGAGAAAAGAAAAAGCCAGTCATATTCCTCTGTAACTTCTGTGACAGGGTTTGGTCACAGAGACCCCCTTGGGACTGTCACTTGATGTGCTGAGACTACCTCTGAGCCCATTTTCTCTGCCAGTTTGGGTCTCTAGAACCCTGCTTTGTTGAGCCAGACATGCAAGCCTGCTGCAACCATGTCTCCAAAGCTGCAGACTTAACTGAAAACAGCTTAAGAAGTGGTCCAATCTCCAGCACCCAGGTCCCAGTGGGGTCCAAACCCCAAATAAATCCATTTTACTCTGTATGAAGCTTACACAGGGTAAACTCATAAATTGTCCACCCTCTATAATACTGATAGAGAGATATGCACAGCTGTTTGCTCCACCAGGCATTAATCACTTATTCTGGGTTAATTAATAAACAAAAATGATTTTATTACGTATAAAAAGGAGGATTTAAGTGGTTTCAAGTAATAACAGACAGAACAAAGTAAGTTACCAAGCAAAATAAAACAAAACATACAAGTCTAAGCCTAACACATTAAGAAAGTGAATACAGGTAAATCTCATCCTTACAGATGTTCCAATAAGCTTCTTTCACAGACTAGACTCCTTCCTAGTCTGGGAACAATCCTTTCCCCTGGTACAGTTCTTGTTAGTTTCCGCTCAGGTGGTAACTAGAGGATTTCTCATGACTGCCGCCCCCTTTGTTCTGTTCCACCCCCTTTTATAGCTTTGATACAAGGTGGAAATCCTTTGTCTCCCTCTGGGCTCCCCCCCTTCCTTCTAAATGGAAAAGCACCAGGTTAAAGGTGGATTCCAGTTCAGGTGACACATGATCACACGTCCCGCGAGACTTTATTACCCATTTGCTGGCGCACACGTTTACAGGAAGTCTTACAAGTAAACAGAGCCATTTACAATCAATTGTCCTGGTTAATGGGAGCCATCAAGATTCTAAGCCATCATTAATGCCCGCACTTTGCATAATTACAATAGGACCTCACAGTTAGCTTCATATTTCCAGTTTTAGATACAAGAGTGGTACATTTATACAAATAGGATGAACACACTCAGTAGATTATAAGCTTTGTAATGATACTTTACAATAGACCTTTGGAATAAAGCATATTCCAGTTACATCATATCCACACTTATAAACATATTTATAGAAATATGGAGTGCAATATCACAACTTCCTTTGCTTTATAAGCTACAGGACTCTAGTTTGCAGAGAGGTCGAGCAGCTGCAAATCCCAAAGAAGTCAACCCAAAACCTGTTGAAATAAATGGAAAGATTTTCATGGACTACCACGGGCTTTGGATCAGGCCCCAGAGCACTATAAGAATCTGTGGCCTGATTTTTTTGTATTCCATAAAAACGTTCCCCTGTGCACACCATTCTATAAAAACCATTTGCACATACAAATGTAGGTGTGCAGGCATGCCCTGTGAGAAGAGCTGAGCACCCACAATTCCAATTTAAGGCCCTGGGAGCTGGGATCACTCAGTCCTCGGAAAGCTGGGCTTGGAATTTTAAGGGTCTGAGCCCCTGATGTGGGATTAACGGGGGATGTTAAAGGGACAAAAAGCAACCACAGCCAGCACATTCAGGCCAATCACCAGCAGGTTTCATTACCAACAAACCTGCACGTGTCTTTTCCAGCACTGATAGCTAGCAGCATATCTGGATGGAAATAGAAGCTTTTAAGAGGAGCGGCGTAGTGTAGCGGGCAAGGCACTGGCGTGGGATTCGGGAGAGCTGGGTTCCATTCCAGTTCTGCTGGTGATTGTGGGCAATTGCCTTCCGTTCTTGTTTCTCCTCCCACATCTTGGCTGTTTGATTCCAACCTCTCTGAGGTGGGGACTGTCTCTCACGATGTTTCTAGCACAACAGGGCCCTGATCTTGATTGGGCCTTCTAGGTGCTACTATAACACTTGTAATAAATGTTGATAATATTAAATAAGCAGCCACCATAACCCGGCCATATATAATCAAAGATTTCTCAGCAGACTGATTAGCCCTTGATATGTCCTAAAGCCATGAAGGTGGATTCATTTTTAGGATCCTCAAGTTCAGAATCACAGTTTCATCTGACTCAATGATAAAGAGGGGGATCAGGTCTCAACTTTGGGGGTTAAGATCTAGGGTTTTGTTCTTTTAAGTATTTCATGTATCACCAGAGTCTAAAGTTCTCTCTCTCTGTACACAAGAGAGCATGCACTGCCATGTGCTCCTACTACATATCTCCACGCTATGGCTCTTTTTGAACTGCAAACCAATACTTATAGTTACTAAGTAGCTGTTTCAAATTTCAACATAACTGCATATAGTGTAATGCACAGGAAGCTGTTAAGGGATGTTACTTTCCACACCAAGCGCCGGGTGAAATGCAAGTGCATACATGTATTCCCAGAGCCCATTCCAAACCCCTCTGGACAGTAGCACTAGTTCAGTATGATTGATAGCATTACCGAGGGCAGTGCCAGAATCAGAATCACAGGGGTATTGTAGTACATGACTAGGGTGCACTGATTGCATTTGTGGAGGCAAGCGGGGAGTCCCAAAGCTAGAATTGCAGGGGATATCCAGAGTCAAGGTTAAGAAATATGCACAAGGGCTTCTGGCAGTCCCAGATTAGAATCAGCAGTGGTATTACTCCGGCAGTGACACTGTGAAGTCAAAATCTGGGCCAAAACATATTTTTTGTAATCACAGAGTTTTAATAAACCTAAAGCGAGGTCTGCACTACAAACTTTTGATTCTACAGCAAAATTGATTAGGGTGATGACTTTTCTATAACAGCAAAAGCCTAAATGTAGATGCAGTTATACTGGTAAAAAAAAGGGCTTTTGCTGATTGATATAAACTATACTGGCTAAAGCACTTGGTTGCTGGTGGTGCACTGTGTCTAGATTAGACCTCAGGCTAGCGGAAATATTTGCTTTGCTGTTTGCTTTCTGAACCCAATAAAAACAGTTCTTTAAAACAACCAGATCCTTGCCATTTTTGCAGCTCCAGCCCAGCGCACGTATGACTTGTATTACAGTAGCGCCTAAGGGCTCCAGCCATGGACCAAGACCCCGACGTGGCGTTGAACAAACACAGAACAAAAAGACAATCTTTGCCCCAAACACGCATGAGAAACTGCAAGTGAAACTGACGATAAGCAGAACGAAAGTTGACACTAATGGAAGTGGTAGCACGGACTAGAACCGGGCATACTGTAGATCGGGGTAAGTTTTCTATATGGGTATTTATATAGCCCCTGGATACCCTAGTATCCAAGCATGGCCAGCTTACTTCTGTTCTGACCTGTTATGCCAGATCAAGGCTCCCCATGCAGCTTTGCCAATACACATCTGTGCTGACCCGCGGTTATATTTTATTTGATTTGGAAATATGTGAAATGTCTGTGAACCCGCCTACCCTTGCCAGTGAAAGAAACACCAGGTGTAGATTGCCAAATAGTGCCAGAGGAGCAGCACCCACAGGACTCTTAGCAGCAGATGCCGATATGAACACAGCTTCCTGGAACACATTGCCCCGCCGTCCATGTACGCTGGGGCTTGAATGGCTGCTGTGTAACCAGCATCAGCTCACAGGGAGTATGTTTCCCTGTTTCCCATTGAAACACACTGTTTATCCAAGCCCACTGAGCCTTCTGACCTTGCGGATGTGAATCTTAAGGGCTCAATTTTCCGGATATTTAGATCTAGAAAGATTGTGGTTATGGCAAATTAGGCATCTCGCTGCTCTGTGTGCAGAGGCTACTGCACGCTTCTAACCCATGTCAGTGCCAGGCTTTCCAGCTGCTTGAATGCGTCTGGTCATCCTCTATGCCATCTGAGCACAAGGGGAGCCTTTTCACTTATGCCATCATGCACACAAAGGCCCTGGGATGTACCAGGCTGCCAGCTGGCACTCCAGGAACACAACCTGCCAAGCAGGGAGGCAAGGTACAAATTCCACTACTGGTGCCAGCATCACAGCTGTTGGCACCAAACCTTGGCCGGGGAACAGAGATGCAAAGGGCTGTGGCACTAGCGGAGATGAACAGCCTATGCTGCAGTGCTGTCGCTGGTGCTGTGGTTTGTGGATTGGGTGTGCCATGACCTGGACAAACTGGAGAAATGGTCTGAAGTAAAGAGGATGAAATTCAATAAGGACAAATGCAAAGTACTCCGTTTAGAAAGGAACAATCAGCTGCACACATACAAAATGAGAAATGACTGCCGAGGAGGGAGTACTGCGGAAGGGATCTGGGGGGTCATAGTGGACCACAAGCTAAATATGAGTCAACAGCGTAAAAAAAATCAAACATCATTCTGGGATGTTGTAGCGAGGCGGTGGGATACCCCACAGCCCCGCTGAGGGACAAACTTCCCCTACCACCACCGTGGGCGGAGCCGCTGGGTCCTGCGCCCACCCCTCAGAGGTCATGGTGCAGACCCGGAAGTATAAAAGCTCGCCTGCAGAGCTCAGTCGAGGCCCAGCCACTGCAGGGGCCAGATGTCTGCGGCTGCTGCCAGCCGGAGCTAACACCCGGCCGGCCAGCAGAGCCTGCCCTGCGCCCGCTACCCCGAGGAGCCGCTGAGCCTACCATCGGCTACTTACCCAGAGGAACCAATGATGGTTGAGACCGCCGGTGATGCTACGACGACTCAGGTACCCTACGAGGGGGAGAGTGGATTAGCCGTGGGCAGCCGACCCCAGTCTGGCTGCAGCACTGCCAGAGCCCATGTCAGTGTGTTGCGGCCAGGATCCCCCCTGACAGCAGCGAGTCTCTGCCACTGCTAGGGCCCCAGCTGGGACCCAGTGGAGTGGGAGGGCCTGTCCCCTCCCTGCCATCCTACTCCGGGGTGGCAGACTCCCCCTTTCCCTGGCCTGAAGAGGCTGAAGCCTAAGACTATTACTGCTCAGCCCTGCCTGAAGGTCTGAGTATTCTGACTCAGTGTTTGTTGCCCCGCCCTGACCTAGGGCCGGGCTTCAGACTATTTGTAGCGAGGCGGTGGGACACCCCACAGTCCCGCTGAGGGACGAACCGCGGCCGAGCCGCACTACAGATGTATTAGCAGGAGTATTGTAGGCAAGACACAAGAAGTAATTCTTCCGCTTTACTGAGGCCTCAACTGGAGTATTGTGTCCAGTTCTGGATACCACATTTCAGGAAGGATGTGGACAAATTGCAGAGAGTCCAGAGAAAGAGCAACAAAAATGTTAAAGGTCTAGAAAACATGACCTTTGAGGGAAGATTGAAAAAATTGTGCTTGTTTAGTCTGGAAAAGAGAAGACTGAGAGGGGACATGATAACAGTTTTTAAGTATGTAAAAGGTTGTTACAAGGAGGAGGAAAAAAATTATTCTCCTTAACCTCTGAAGTTAGGACAAGAAGCAATGGGCTTATATTGCAGCAAGGGAGATTTAGGTTGGACATTAGGAAAAACTTCCTAACTGTCAGGGTGGTTAAGCACTGGAATAAATTGCCTAGGGAGGTTGTGGAATCTCCATCATTGGAGATTTTTAAGAGCAGGTTGGACAAACACCTGTCAGGGATGGTCTAGATACTTAGTCCTGCCATGAATGCAGGGGACTGGACTAGATGACCTCTTGAGGTCCCTTCCAGTTCTATGATCCCATGAGAGGGGGCTTTATGCAGCTACATAAACCTGATGCTGACACTGATGGGAAGGGAATTAACACACATAGATTCCTACAGGTCACAAGGAAGAACGGCCTTCTTAATGGAGACAGGATTAAAGTTTTCTTATTGAGTCCTGGTGGGTAGAGAACTGGACTAGGACTCAGGAGACCTGGGGGTCTACTCTCAGCTCTGCCACTGGCCTGCTGGGCGAACTTGAACAAGTCACTTCCCCTCTTTGTGCCTCAGTTACCCCCATCTGAAACTAGGAATAACGATACTGACTTCCTTTGTGAAGCACTTTCCAATCTACTGATGAGAAGAGTGAAGTATTATTAGTAAAGAACGATTTTAAACCCTGCAGGATGCTAACTTGGGTTTTCCACTAGTGACACCAATTCTAGATACATTCTTTGAGTCAACCTGGCTTATGTGTAGGTTTCTTTTATTTCATCCCCCAATGAATTAATCAAAGTTTAAGAAAACAACGCTACAGGACTATTAGATCTGCAGAACAAACATGTCATCTTACTTTTACCCATTCATTCTGTTAGCATATGGCTTGTGCCCAGGACCGTAAAGCTAGGCAAGTCAGAGTCCATTTTCTACTTTCTACCAATTGAGTTGGTTTATATTTTGAGTTTTTGATGAAAATGTCAAGTTTCACCCAAAAATACAGGGGAACACATTTTCCCCCAATATATTTTTCTATTTCTTGACCAGCTATAGAGTTGATTGGAATTTTTTAATTTTTGTTGAAAATTTGAATTGCAACAACAATAGGGGGAAAACCTCAATGAAAATACACACTTGTTTTTAGCCCATTTTTGACAGTCTCTAACTGGCCCCAATCCACCCATCATCTTAACTTTAAACAAGCATGCAGTCCCATTGATATCAATGCTATTACTCACATGCTTAAAGTTAAGCATCCACTTAAATGCTTTGTTGGGTTAATGTCATAGACATGGTTAATCACTGGCTCCCGTGCAGTAGTTGAAAGCTGCTGGGTTGGGAATTTCTAATGCTGCAGAGGAATGTTGTAAATTTTGTAACATAAGGAAGATGTGTCTGTCTATATTAGATTTGGTAAATGATTTTCACTTTTTACACAGCTGAAATAGCTGACAGAGCCGCTTACAAATGTTGCTGTACTGACTGCAGTTCAGTCTGAATTTTGCCTGCTTACATGATGAGAAGAAGCTTTTTATAGTTTTACACAGCGCATACATAAAAAATAAGTCCTTGTCCCTCAGCTTACAGACCATTCTTCATGCTAGTGTGCTCCCAAGTTCAGCCCCAACATTAATTCCTACCCTGCAGCTAACACAGAGGGGCTATATTCCTATCCAGCCCCACAGAGAGGTACGTCTATAACTCCCCTCTGTATTGAGATGAAAGGATACCCCACAATCGCTGCTTAATTCCAGATAAGTGTTTTTCCTCAAAATTATGAGAGAGGAAATTCAATGTTATTTTAGGACTTGCCTTTGCATAATAATAAACAGTACAAGGAGAACAATTCCTTATTCAAACAAGCACATTCCAATAATGTCACACTTCTGACTTAAACCCATCCAAGGGAATTCAGCGTTAAGCCTCAAACCCATCCCCAGACAGACGCCAATGTGCCTAGGTGCTGGAGAACGCTCGATCTGCTTTCTAAACTCTCTCACTGGACGAAGAAAATGCAATAGCTTTACTTTGCATAGCATCTTCCACAGAAACCACACCCTACAATGCTTTACAGAATCCAATAAATAGATTAAAGAAGAGCAATGGGGGAGAAAGAAAGCAAGAAGTGTTGACAAAGAAGGAGAAAGAAGGTTTATTTTCTCAAGGTGAGACTGGAAAGTAGATGCATTGAGAAGGAGGGGAGCTGCAGTGGTGGAAATCTCTAGCCAGATTGCATGGAGGGACAGAGATGGGCCCAACGCTAGCAGATGAGAAAAGCAAAGGAAGTGGAGAAGGATTGGTCTGCGAAGCGGGCTGAAACAAGTTCCTGGAAGGTTTAAAAACTAAGGAGAGCTTTTCTGAAGTGAGTCCACAAATGAATGGAAGTCATTTCAACTGGGGAGAGAAAAGAGGGCAGAGAATTTCAAAAGGCAGAGATGGGAGTTGGGCACCCAACTGCCATTGACTTCCATCATCTTTTGTACCTTTGAACATCTCCCTAGTGTTTTGTCCTCTTCAATTGGGATTCATCCTTTCTGTGGGCGAGGGGACCTCGTGCCCTAGCAAGGGGTGATTCTGATCTCACGTAAATAAGCCTAACCCATTGACTTCAAGTGGAGTCCTCCTGATTTACACCGGCGAGAGACCAGAATCTGGGCCAAAGGGCTTAACTTGAGGTAACCCCAGGCTCTTTAAATTGATGTTCTGTTCCTGAGCCAATCACTACAGCCCCAAAAGAATCTCCTAACAGAAATGAGCTACCCAGAATTCTCTGCTTGGGGTTGAAGAGAATAGAGCTGGTCTCACTCCAGCTGATACAATTATACAGTGCACCATCCGCCAACTGCAGTCTCCAAGCTACAAAAGGAACCGTGCTGTGGATAGAAACACTATTTACATTTACACTCAACACTGACACAACTTTTGGAGCAAGTACTGGACAGAGACAGCTTCTGAAATACACTGGTACAGGGAAAAGGAAGAATACAGTCACCTCATAAAAGTTTCTCTTAAATAGAAAATGAGTAAAAAAGGGACCAGAATTCCGCTCTGAGTTTATCCTCTTCCTCATTGAGGGCTAGAGATAAGGCTCTTCTCTTCCTGAGCATTCACATTTATCTCCATGATGTCAACTTCATACAGCCCCAGTTTTTCTCAGCACTAAAAGTCCACATGGCTTCTGTTTGCCTTGACCAGAAGGAGCCGATTTGTGCTATAACTCCATGTTAACTGGACAGTTAGTGTGTGTCCGTTCCCGTTCAGCTCTTTTCCAATAAGGAAAAGAGTGTCTGGGTGCACGCTTCTCTTTCATAAAGCACCGACAGCCAAGACTTTCAAACTCAAACCCTTGCAGTAGACACCTATGTCCACATATAGGTACCTAACGATTTAAGTGCTTTACATTTTAAACATCTGACAATTTTGGCCTATAATTTTCTAGCAGGCCTCTTTCAAACAGGAGCCTAATAAATAGTCACACGCATGCATATAATAGTAAGTTTTAATCTCAACATGCTTTAGAGACCATGCACACACCGCACAAAGGAATAAAGCGGTGACAACAAGCAGCCATCCGGCACACAGGATGCTGCTTCCCACTGTGTGTGGTTGTGACCATGGAAGGAGACAAGCACATTTTGGCACAGAGCATCAGAGCAATCCCCTAATTTTACACAAAATGCCACATGGTCTTTAATAACCATGCAAAGAAGACAGGACCTCGTTTTTCTTTTTAAGCTCTCATCCCAAAGACTCAGACGCAAAATGCTGCTTGGTACTCACTGGGTCCGACTGTGGTATGGACGTACCCTGAGAGCAAAACCGACATATTTCCAATCCAAATCTTGAGCTCTCTGAGCCGTCTCCTGCAGCAAAAAGGCAGGGCATGTTGCCAAGATAGATGCTTCCTAGCCTTGATTTTGATGTTGCAGAGCTGAGTGGTACAGGCATTGTTCAGCAACTATGGTATAAACTTACTAGGAACCACATGAAGTGTGCACAAGATTTATTGGGCTAAGTCAGTGGTTCTCAACCTGTGGCACACGGGCCGCTTGCAGCCCAATCAGCACAGAGCTGTGACCTATGTGACATCCTCAGGGCTATAGAGGTAGTACTGGATGTGGCCAACATAACACATATGCAGCCCACAATAGTAAATAAGTTGAGAACCACTGGGCTAAGTGGAAACTCTATTCAGCAGAGGATAGTGTGCGTATGTTAATACTCTGGAAGTCTGAACTGATTGTTGGTGTTGGTGGCCTAGGACATACAGAGCAGATGAGATGAGCTCATGATACACCGCTGGCCTTAAACTCTATGGCTATGTAAGAGGCCAAGGGAGGGAGGGGTGACCTGTCTCCTTCCAACCCAATCACACCAACCTCCCCTTCTGGAAGGATCTGGGCCTTCAGATGCAGTGAGCTAGTCTCAATTATTCTCAGTGAGTTGGACTCTGGGCTCATCTGTGTGAGGCTGTTTCTCCACCTGGTACAGAATTTAATTATGTAACTGGAAATGAGGAAAGCATTAGGTGGAGTGTCCTGAGGCCCTTGAGAGTTGTCTGGGGTAATAGGCATAAAGTTTCCATTCAAGACATAGGGAGAGGCCTCCAATCGCAAGCCAAGTTTATAGGCCAGGGAAGGTGCTCAGCTACGCCCACCTGGAGATGCCCCGCCTGACTGGCTACTTGTACACCAATAGAAGTGGTTGGATAAGTTCATCTTTCCCCCTGTATGCAGCAGATTTGGACCATTCTGTCAGATTGGAGGGCTTTGGGTGGGACGAGGTATCGGCATAAGAGCATTTGGATAGGGTGGCCCTGGGAGAGCCTAAACAGGGAACACCTTCATGGGAGTGCTGGGCAAACCTTGCTCAAGCAGCCTGGCCACCTCTGCCAGGGACTGACAATTCCATTCCTGTCTGGCCAGCTGGTACTCCTCCATGTGCTGGTGGGTGGCTAGCAGGGCCTCCAAGAGCTACGGCCTATTGCTGCTGTATCATTAATCGCAAGATTTCCTCCATGGCTCCAAGGGGGCGGAATGGAGGGTTCAAGTCCCACCTGGGGTGCCAAACGTACGAGGGTGAGGGAGAGGTAACCTGCCTGCTCCCCACCTGACCTCCCCTCCCAGGACGATCTGGGGAGCTGGTTGTCTTTTATAAGATTCCAAGAAACTTTAATGAAAGTTTGTCTCACCGACACACAACCCATCCGGGCTCATTTTGCGGGGAGGGGAGGGTCCCAAAATATCTTAAAAAAGGATGTTCTCCAGCCACTCACAGAGTCCCCAAAATCTGTTCCAGGGCATGGCTCTCACCTCAGAGCCTGGGCGAGCGAAAATGGTTTTCACAGTGTGTCTCTCATCACCTTGCAGCTGCCCTGTCCCAGCTGACCCCTCTTGGAGCGTCTCAGTCAGTCCCTTGTTGCCCTGCTCCCGGAACTCCCTTCTAAGGAATCAGCTGCTTAACGGTTCTTCCCTGTGCCAGGTGTCTCTGGTTAGCTCATTTAGCAAGCCTGCTCCAGGCTTCACATCTGCTGCAGGGCAGTCCCCACATGTGGGAAGGAGAGCTCTGTATGAACAGAGAACAATCTGAGCAATGCAACAATACCACAGCCAAACACACAGCTCAGCACGCAGAAGTGTCCCTGCAGTAACTGACCAGCATGGGCAGCCTTGCACATGTAAACAGCCCCACAAGAGCCAACCAATGGCCACAAGTGATGGAGGAAAAGAAATGTCAGGAGGGAAACATATTTCAGTGTCAAGATTCCAGAGAGGCCATTTCTGATCAACAAGGTGAGGAGAAGCCACGATGCAAACGGGAAGAATTCTTCGATGGAAGCAGCTTTGCTCTCGCTTTACATACGCACTTGTACTATTTTCCATCACAACCACCACCCCTCTGGGCTGTATTTTACATACTCTCATAGTCTTACCCTAGCACCTATACCTGACCTAGACAGTGATCGCACACATGTGGAGCAATGACCTGCTTAAACCTTTTGAACCCAGCAGTAACCCTGCGGGGTGCCCCACTCTCGTTTCTGGAGACGTAACCACTTCTGCACTCCTCGGCAGTTTTCTTGGATTTCTTTGCTCGTGCAACGCATCGTGGTCTATTCCCCTCACTCCCTCCCCCTCCCCGCCCTCTTGTCCTGCCTCAGGTTCATACAAGTCCATACAAGTGATTGGTATCAGACTGGAATTTTTTCAGGGGGAGGTTCTTTGCCGTATTGACTGAATCTGTGATTGATGCTGCTGTATGATCGCGTGTGGCAAACAGGTGGCGATGTTGCACTCTGGTACTTAATCCCTCAGTGGAGAAAACTGGGCTGCTGTCAGAAATCTGCATTCAGGAGTTTCCCTAGGCCCATGTTTTCTACACGAGGCCTCTGGAAAATAAACCGCGAAAGGTAAAAAATGATGAACCTATTTGTTCCTTACGGAATTAAGCCTCTCTCTCTTTTCTCTCCTTTCCAATCTGAGACAAGGGCCACTTGCAAAGAAAAAAGTTTGTCCCTTTTTAGGATGTCTTTGCCTAACACGTTGAAGTGGATAAGGAAGGGAGATTTCACTGGTTTTTTGGATCAGAATTCTTCAGGAAGGCAGGGTGGTTTCTAGATCTAATGCACAAATGCTGTGAGATAGCATGGGGCCAGGATGTTACTAGCTTGTGTCTGAAACAGAGATAAAAATTACAGCAACAAAGGAGGTTTTTCTGCTGTTAACCAATTTCTTGCATATTTCTGACAAGCACTGGAGCATCAGCAACAAAGGTCTAACCTGGAAGGGGCTAAGCACCCTCAGTGCCCAGTGCAAAACAAGATCCTTTACCAGCAAAGCCAATTAGAGTTTTGCCACTGGCTTCAGTGGGAACAGAGCCTGTGTTGGTGGGAGTTAAGAGTGCAAGGTGCCTTGCAGAAGGCTCTCAGCAATGCACAGGATTGTGACCCGACAGAATATTGTTATTATTTAGCTGTATCACAGTAGCATGTTGGGGTCACGGCCAAGATAGGGATCCCATGAAGCCAGGTGCCATAAGGCCCCGCCCCAAAAAGTTACACTTGCAAAAGACAACAGACAAATGGGTAGGAGGGGAAACTGAGGCACTGAGAGGGGAAGTGACTTGCCAAGGCCACACAGCAGGTCAGCAGCAGAGCCAGGATAGAAGCCAGGTCTCCTGAGGCCCAGTAAAGTGCTCTATCCACTGAGACCAGACTGCCATTAATAGAACAGGAGGGATAACTCAGAGGTTTGAGCATTAGCCTGATAAACCAGAGTTGTGAGCTCAGTCCTTGAGGGAGCCATTTAGGGAACTGGGGTAAAAATCTGTCTGGGGATTGGTCCTGCTCTGAGCAGAGGGTTGGACTAGATGACTCCTGAGGTCCCTTCCAACCCTATGATTCTATTAGTGACCATGCTCTCAACATTATGATGTAAGACGTCCCACCAGCGTTCACCCACATTGGTGGATTTCTGAGCACCCTTGTCCAGGCTTCGGAATAGAAGTGGAGCCATTCTGCAGCTGCCAGTGCAGTCCTAATGCTGCAGCAGTCTCTGCCATGCCCCATTTCCTCTGAAGGCAAAAGAGGATGGATCCTTGTAAGGGAGGATTCTCCGGCCCCATGTCTTCAAACTCTGCTATTCTGCCCATCCCCCTGCCGTCCCCAGAACTGGGGGTGTACAGAAGAGTCCCAAATCTCACCCCCATGCAGCAGACAGGGTGACCAGACAGCAAGAGAGAAAAATTGGGATGGGGGTGGGTAACAGGTGCCTGTATACAGCACAGCCCTGAATATCGGGACTGCCCCTATAAAATCAGGACATCTGGTCACCCTAGCAGCAGAACTACACCGAGCACATGGAGCCCTCACAGTCACAGGACAGGATTCCTCACTAGAGGGCACAGTGCCCTTTGGGCACAGAGGTGACAGGTAACTCTTGATAGTGGAGGGGCACAATTTAAATGTTCGAGGGGGGCACATGACTGCTTTCTTCTGACCCGTTTCCTACTCTCCCCTCACCTCCCACACCTGCTCCAAGCCAGCACCACCTTGCCCTCACTCGCATCACAGCTCCTTCCCCACTGCTCCCAGGGCCTCCCCACTGCAGGCGCAGCAGGGGCCGGAGCGGGCTCCAGACACCTACCGTCGAGCAGGGAATTGCAGCTGCGTGTGAGGAAGGGATGGGACTCAGCGGGTTCCCCATGCCCCCGGTCTCTCTTCCTGGCTCCACGCACCTCCTGGCAGGACTCAGCAGAAGCGCTGGGTGCCGGTACCTTTCCCAGGCACGTCCTCCTGAGTTGCGCTCAGCCTGACTCCCACCCCAGCAGAAAACTGGGAGGGCACATGATCCCACGTACCCCGCCCTCCCCCAGGCATTGCCTCTGGATGGGCAACAGCCTGGGACACTAACAGGCACTACACAAATTACACAGCAACCCAGAGTTCCTCAGAGGCCTTTTCCTCACGAGGCAGATGTGATTTCTTCTACCACATGCTGCCCCCCCCG
Source organism: Gopherus evgoodei (assembly GCF_007399415.2). Classification (NCBI taxonomy): domain Eukaryota; kingdom Metazoa; phylum Chordata; order Testudines; family Testudinidae; genus Gopherus; species Gopherus evgoodei. Next base: position 39,003,080 of record NC_044333.1, on the reverse strand, counting down.
GCAAAGTGTTAAATGAAATCGACTGGTTTACCACCATGAGGTATGTAACTAGTCGAAACAAGCAGGCAATCCCAGGGTCTGAGTGCTGGCACCGCTTGCCCTACTGGGGGAAACAAGAAAGACTGGACTGGAACAGACAGCGAAGCAGAATGAAATGTGACAGGAAGAGACACCCTGTTGGAGACATGGAACAAAAGGGTGATTGACTGGATGGGTCCTGCATAGGCCCCTGGGTTTTGCTTCCCAACTCCGACCTGTCCTGTATCTCAGAATCAGCTTCTCCAGTTCCCACTCTGAATGCCAAGAGCTCTCCCCCATTGCTGGTGAAGTCAATGGGAATTTTGCCATTCGCTTTTGATGAAAGCAGGACTGGGTCCTAAGTATAAACAGACCCTAGACTGACCCGTGTGAGGTTGGGGGAATAACAACCTCAAATGTGAACTGAGTTTCAGCAAAGATCAAGCAGAGGGAGCTTTGCACACAATTAACCCAACCGCAGTCATGCTAGACAGCGGCTAAGCTCTCTGTGGGACAGGCAACTAGGGTTTGTAAAGGACTCGCATGCCAATAAGACTCCTGCAGTGAAATCACATCTCTTTGGTTCTCACTTTGTGGGGCATCAGCTGGTTCAGAATGGGACATTCACAAGCCTGCCCCATCCCTTTGCCAGCTGGGAAGCAGAAACTGGCTGGGACAATGTCAATTAATCTTTAAAGCGGAGCATGAACTTAACCAAATGGATCTAATGAGCCTCAGTAGATAACTTTAGTCCAAACTCTGACTGAGAAACAATAATCCTACCCCAGCCACTGGTCATTTTGTGTCTCTGCCAGTAGGGACCAACTCTTGCCTCAGTCACTTTGAAACTCAGAGAGTCTCCTCTCTCTTAAATGCGGACAGTGGAGAGCAAGGTGAGATGAGGGCCAGATAGTGTCTCAGGAAAGAGTGTGACAGGTTGGCAGCTTTTGCCTGAACTCTCTCATCCTGTTAGCAGGTGTTGATTGTGCTGGAAAAGGGTTTGGTGGGATCTGCTGACTCACTTAGGCAGGTGGTTCGTTACTGCACCTAGGAATAAGAGAGGTCTGAATGACTAGAGGGAGAGTGAGGACTGTGAATATGGGCTGAGCACTTTTGAGGGAGGATCCCTAAGCACAAAAAAGATTGGGAAGGCTAGAGGTAACCCTTATGTTGTATTACTGATCATTTCTGGGTTAATGAAAGCAAACCCTGGGAAGATGGTGAGTGTGGATTCTATAATGTTTGTGAATGGTACCTAAGAGCCTGTTGGAAAAGGCACTTGGCTCTTAGAGGGATAAATAAGATTTTGCCCTTCTGCAGTGCCTTTCATTCAAGGAATTCAAAGCCTTTTAGCAACTTTAACCTTCACAACAACCCTGCCAGGTGGTACTAAGCCTCTTTTTACCAATGGGGGAGCTGCAGCACAGAGAGGTGAAGTGACCTGTCTAAAATCACAGACCCAAGCCAATGTCAGAGATAAGAACAGAACCCCGAACTCTTGACTCCCAGTCCCATACTGTGATCACCAGAATACATGCCCTCCTTCCTATTAGTTCTCACATAGTCGCGAATTGCACTACATTGATGACATCTTCATCATCTGGACCCATGGAAAAGAAGCCCTTGAGAAATTACATCATGATTTCAACAATTTCCATCCCACCATCAACCTCAGCCTGGACCTGTCCACACAAGAGATCCACTTCCTGGACACTACAGTGCTAATAAGTGATGGTCACATAAACACCACCATATACCGGAAACCCACTGATGGCTATACTTACCTACATGCCTCCAGCTTTCATCCAGACCACACCACACAATCCATTGTCTACAGCCAGGCTCTAAGATACAACCACATTTGCTCTGATCCCTCAGACAGAGAAAAACACCTATAGGATCTCTATCAAACTTTCTTAGAACTACAATATCCACCTGCTGAAGTGAAGAAACAGATTGACAGAGCCAGAAGAGTACCCAGAAGTCACCTACAACAAGACAGGCCCAACAAAGAAAGTAACAGAACGCCACTAGCCGTCACCTTCAGCCCTCAACTAAAACCTCTCCAGCGCATCATCAAGGATCTACAACCTATCCTGAAGGACGATCCCTCACTCTCAGATCTTGGGAGACAGGCCAGTCCTCGCTTACAGACAGCACCCCCCCAACCTGAAGCAAATACTCACTAGCAACCACACACCACACAACAAAAACACTAACCCAGGAACCTATCCTTGCAACAAAGCCCACTGCCAACTCTGTCCACATATGTATTCAGGGGACAGTATCATAGGACCTAATCACATCAGCCACACTATCAGAGGCTCATTCACCTGCACATCTGCCAATGTGATATATGCCATCATGTGCCAGCAATGCCCCTCTGCCATGTACATTGGCCAAACCGGACAGTCTCTATGCAAAAGAGTAAACGGACACAAATCAGACGCTATAACATTCAAAAACCAGTCAGAGAACACTTCAATTTCCCTGGTCACTCATTTACAGACCTAAAAGTCGCAATTATTCAACAAAAAAACTTCAAAAACAGACTCCAATGAGAAACTGCAGAACTAGAATTAATTTTCAAACTGGACACCATTAAATTAAGCTTGAATAAAGACTGGGGGTGGACGAGTCATTACACAAACTAAAAACTATTTCCCCATGTTAATTTTCCCCCTACTGTTACTCACACCTTCTTGTCGACTGTTTGAAATGGGCCATCCTGATTATCACTACAAACGTTTTTTTTCCCCTGCTGATAATAGCCCACCTTAATCAATTAGTGTCATTCGAGTTGGTATGGCAACACCCATTTTTTCATGTATATATATATATATATATATATATATCTTCCTACTGTATTTTCCACGGCATGCTACTGATGAAGTGGGCTTTAGCCCACAAAAGCTTATGCTCAAATAAACGTGTTAGTCTCTAAGGTGCCAAAAGGGCTCCTCGTTCTTTTTGAGGGGCCTGAGAAATCACAGATTTATTCCCAAGGTGGTAAGACATTCCCCTGGATATTGCTGCCCACACCAGAAAAAACATGCTTTTCTCTGGTGACCTGAGAATGCAAACATGCCAGGACTCTTCATACTTTAAGCAAAGCCTGGTTCCTGTGCTCTTGTGTTTTATGAGCAGCGGCGCCACTCTGAACACAAACCAATAACTGATTCTATATCTGCAGGTGAGAATGACTTTCTCTGCTCTGCTAGGCTGTCTGATTTAGGGGCTCCTAGTTAGTCACATTAGTTCCAACTGTCCTAGGAACAGATATCATATCCAAGTCCTGATAAATTATGGTGAGTGGGGACCTTCCAAGAGATGTGTTCTAGTGACGGTTTCCAAGCCTGCAATTTCAGCAGTGAACTTTACTATCACAAGAAAACTTGTCTTTGAAGCACGGCATTCGACTTAATGATTGCATCAGAGAGGTTGCTGGGAACAGGTGTTAAACATTTGCTATGTATTAGTTCATTATTCCTTCTACCCGCGTTCCCCGTAATATTCAGATCTTGAGTTCGCGTGTAGGTAAATCCACTGGGCTGACACTCGCCCTTTCATGAGCCCACTAGCTGAATTGCTTTAACCTTTAAGTGGCTCACGGGTCTCTAGGATATTTCATCACACTCTTCTGCAATAATATGACCCAATGGGCTAAGTGGGTGACATCATTTAAAAATAGCAAGTCAGGTTTGCAATTTGCTGTAAATATACATTCAAAAAGATCTTAAGACCATGAGAAAAAAATCCCAACTTCTTGTTTTTGTTGTCAGAATAGCTGGTAAAATACAAGCTATTCTGAAGCCTTCATAAATATTAGAGTTGTCTAAATTCTGAGGGCCAACCAATTTGATGTTCAGATGCTGTCATGAACAGGCAGCAACATATACGTACCACTAACTCACACGTTAGAGATGCTGGGAGCAGCTGCAGTTCCCCTGTTTTCAGCCTCACAGATTTATTTGCTTAAGGTTGTTGGTAACTGTTGCTTAGGCGGAGGGGCACTGGCCCTGGAACAGCTCTCTACTCCAGGACCAAAAGCCAAACTATACAGAGGACATCTCAAGGATCCTTAAAGGCAAATGGCATCGAAGCTGCAGTCAGTTCTGTCCATCAAACATTCAAATCCCAGTGGACACAGTCCCACAGTTGATATGATATCACTGCAATGATACACAAAAGCTGCAACCTGCAATCGTGGAACTAGTTACTGACAGATTTCGTTTCGGATGTGAGTAATGCAACCAGTCAATTACGATGACTGGAATTCGACTCTGGGGATTAATAAAATCAGTTCCTCGATAGGATGAGGTACATTCCTGCTTCAGAAAGCTTTCCTGTCTCCCTTCGAAAGCAGCAAAAAACAGTTTGATTGCAAGCAGTGGCTGCTTTGCAACGGGCACTTGACAAGACGGTGTCTGCACAGAGAATTGAACGCTTTTTTACAATACTACGGAGCAAAGACGCAAAAATCGACCTATTCAGTCAAAACCCTAGAAACTAGCAATATGAAGTTAGCTCCTTTATGCTATTAATACATAAAACTGCTTTACTGACAACCTTCCAGGATGGCTCATAACCTCATGGCAAATCATTCTGTTTCCCAGAGTTAAGGTATAAACTAATAATCATTTTAAAAAACACCACCACTTGGGCCTTACAAAGCAATTTTCATCCCCTGACTCAATACGCCTAACAAGGCGAGGCAAGCTCTCTTACCTCTATCACATAGACAGGGGTACCAGAGTTGAAGAGACTTTTCCCAGGTCCATATCTCACCAGACTTGCACTTTGTGGTGTCACTTACCCCTGTACAAAGTGCTACCAAAGGTGTAAGTGATCACACAGGGCACAAGGCAGGAGGGAATCAGGCCCAGCAAGTCAATAGCAGAATCAGGATTAGGAAACAGCGCTCTTGACTCCCCAAATCCATGATCAATCTACTATATTACAGCTGCCTCACATTAGAAGACCAAAGCCTTCCAGGGACTGTTACAGTCCCCAAGATATGTTGGAATACATTCATAGCCCTACCCACCCCACTGTAGTGAACCTGCCTGGAGGAAGCTGTCACTGCACTAGCTAATGATGCTTGTGGATGAAGCTGTGTCCACAGCACGTGAACAGATTCTGAATGAAATGGAAAGGAGAAAGCACCTGCTAACAGCAGCACCAAACTTCCCATGGAGCAGATCCCTAGTGGAAGAAGCTGGCGCTCGCAGGGAGAAGCATCTTATTCCAAGCCTATATATGATGGTGACACATTCTGTATAGATGTCTTGATTAGACAGGTGCATAGATTTGATAGACTGATACCATAACACCCATCAATGTTTACTTAATTTAAGTAATTTTAAAAAAAGCACTTCCGGTTTTAAAGTGAAAACTCGAACATGCCACCAAACCAACTAGGAGCCTTTGGTAGCAGTGGCCCAAGAAAATTCACTTGCTCATAATGCTCATTTCCATTTGGCTGAAATAAAAGTTTTTTTTAAAAAAAGGAAATTGATAATTGAAATAAAATCAGAGGAATTCATATTAACTCAGAGTCTGGGCATTCTTCTATCCTGACAACCAAATGAATTCTCAGTACCCACCCCACCAACCCCCCCGTGCCCCCATGCATTACTGTATATAGCACCACTCTTTATTTGTACGGCAATACCTTTGTTTTTATGTATGGGGCAGACCTTGAGACGTGATGAGCACTCACAAGTTCTGTTAAAACCAACACATTGTGGGTGCTCAGTACCAACCAGGATCAAGCCCGTCAACTATCAGCTGTCTGGGACAGGGTTTTATGTCATAAGCATATCCATAACTTATCACTGTAAAGCAGCCAGTACATATGTGGTTGTTATACAAATCATTGTGTGTGTTCATAGTCTCCAAAGGGTTAATGCAAACTACTTAGGAACAAGTCTTTTCTGTACAGTTTTCCCCCTTTAGGATACAACAAATAAATGCACTCTTTGGGGGATGGAACTTTTTATAAATTCCATGATATTGTCAAATCATCAGTATCAGTGGGAATTTTGCTTGAATGAAAGCTGTTGCCACATTCACCCCTAAGGCAACTGTTTAAATGAGAGATCTTATTTGCTTTTACTTTCTGCATTATTGCAGTCGAGCTCTTCTTAAAAAGAAGAGGTGAGTTATGATCCTGCAAATTTCCAGTGCTTTCTCACACACATGCACACACACTGATTAAAAGCTTGATACATTTTTTTTCAGTTTCTCAAAGTGAGGAAGTTTATTTCTGACAGCTGGTAAATTTTTCATATTTTTTCTAAAGAGGGACTAGAGTTCTCTGTGCAAAACAGAGACAAAGAGCATGAAGTATTTCTCTGTTATTTCCTTTATTAGTTCTCCTCTGAAAGCAGCAATTGGCTTCCCCACACACACACCCCCCGCCAGTTTTCGATAAGTTTTAACATCTGCATGCGCTAGCCAAAAACATCTGTCAGCGCTACCTTACTTGGTGTTAGGTTACAGGACTGTCAGGGCATCTTCAGACCCACAGATAAAAGTTTCTGTACACAGAGAGATCTTGAAATGCTGCTGTTTCCAATTGCTGCGAACCCCAAAAGGCTGAACAACCCCCCCTCAGCCTCCCAACAATCAATGCCCCCATTTGTGATACAGAGAAATCAAAGGGATTGTCCAGAGCACTCCCTCACCTTTCCCTCTTGGAGATGGCAGCTCCCCTTTGCTGTCTTTATAGTCTCACTGCACTACCTTCAGTCTTCAGTCAGCTCTCAGAGCTGGGGATAGCATTAGGCTGCCAGCTAGACCAAAATCACAGGGAAAAAAACAACAGTATCCAAATTCCAGAAGACAATGGTAGTGTCCAGCTCTACGCAACAGGGCTCCAGGTTGGCTGTAGTTGTCTTATCGACAGAGAAAGGAACGGTCCACCTGTACTCATGTTATTCACATCCAACACCACTATATTGAGTGGAGGAAGCATGAACGGGTCTCTGGTGTCTGCTGATGACTTCACCTCATTAGCATGCTCCTGATAGTTTCCTCTGACTGTCTTTTACTGACTTTAAGGCTCTGCTAATTCAAAATACTGTAGCACTTAACTATTTCCTGACTCCAGGGCTTGAATTAAAGCCCTGTGCGGCCACAAAAGATGAACAGGAGCAGAAATTCTACACGCGCCGCATACACACCAGACAGAGCCCCCGTCCAAGAGCAATAATGCTTGTTTGCAGTTAATTGTCACAATATATATTCTGAATATGGGCCAATTTTATCTTCTTAACAAGGGCACAATGTTAACCTGCAGAAAAAAAAACCAAAACCATTTGTTTGAATTGCACAGGACCTTTTGAAGTGAATGACTGCAAAGATTGCAAATGGTTGGCAGTGTCCTGAGATGAAGATCTTATTTTCTCCCTAAACAAATACTTTAAATTCTTTACTTAAAGAAATATTAGAGTGAGTGAACTGAGGGGTGCAGGTACTGATTCATTAGCCTTTCGCTCACTAAAAGACATAGGACTCAAGATCACCACTGCAAGTGGTGGTCTCAGACAATGCCTAGAATGAATCTTGTCCTTATTCCAGAAGTATTGCTATCTGTGTATCATTTCTATGGCTTCCATCACCAACAGCATCTGAGTACTTCACAAAACATTACGTAGTTTATCCCTGGGAGGGCAGGAAAGTATATATATTTTCCATTTTACAGATGGGAAACTGAGGCCCAGAGCAATCAAGTGACTTGGCCATGGGTGACACGAGGGCAGGAATTGACTCTGGGTCTCCCAAGTTTCAGTACAGTTCTTTAACTGCTGTGCTTCCCCTCAGTTTGGTACCTGTCTCTGGGCTCGTCTGCATCACAGAGTGCAAAAGATACAGACATGCAGCTGCACATTGCAGTGCGTAGTGTAGCCACTTGCTGAGTGAAGGAAGGTTTTTTTCACTCCCATCACTATAGGAAATACACCCCCCCGCGAAGGTGTTGCTAAGTCAAAGGAAAAATACCATGCGGCGTCTGTAGCAGGGCGGAGGACAGCTTAGCAACATCTCATCTCTAAGCCACACAGTAGGTCAACCTTACTTTTAGATGTAGACCAGTCCAGTCTCTAGTCTGAGGACAGCCTCAGATGTGAATTAGCAAGAGGGTGGTTTAGAAAAGAAATAAGGTTAGAACTGTGTGTATCTGTGTGCATTGGGAAACTTGCTCTGATTGGCTTGGTTTAAACCGTGCCATGTACAGCAGGCTGCTCTGGGAACACTAAATGTCACCAGATTAATTTTATAGAAAAAAAAGAAAAAGAAAAGAAAAAGGTAATCCCCTCCCGCACATCTTATCCCATTAGCGCCCTAGTCATTGCAACTGAGGAAACTGGCCTGAAAAGCTTTTAATAAAAGCCTGATGTGCCGTTTGGATCCTGAGCAGAAAGCTGCAGTAGTCTGAGCATCTGTTGGGGTCCCACTGAACTGAGGGCCTGATTCATACACAGCAAGATGAATCAAGAGCATAGTGATTCTCTGAACCGTCAATTTCTTCACACAGGAGGTGACCCGCATTTTTTTCTACTGAGTCACAAACTCAGCTGCACACATCACTGTCTGTTAGATGTAGGGCTTGTCTATAGGAATGCTGCTCTGTGGCCATGCGGAGGTGTGAATTTACTCTGCTGCACTCTAAGGGCACGCCAACACAGGGGCAGCAACCCTCCCAGCCTGGTCAATGGGTTCGCATTACTGCACTAAAAAGAGCTGCGTGGTCATTGCAGGTCGGGCTGTGAAGCCTAGGGAAGGGGGTAAGGCTTCAGAGCCCCAGTTCTGTCCACAGCTGCACATTAGAAGTGTTGCCTACCACAGCTATTTTTAGCACAGTAGCACGAGCGCAAGTCTGTGTAGATTGCACCCTAAGTGGCAGAGTGGACTCTGAAATTGCTCACTAAAGAGGTCGCCCAGTGCGGTCATTTTCAACCTTTTTTCATTTGGCGGACCCCTTAAAAACGTCAAATAGAGGTGCAAACCCTTAGGGGTCTGTGGACCACAGGTTGAAAACCACTGTTCTATGATAACAACAACTTTTCGCAGACCCCTCAAACACAGTCTGCTGATCCCCAAGGATCCGCAAACCACAAGCTGAAAACCACTGCCCTTATGCATTTTAATGTAATTCTGTTTCAAAGCCCTCACAGAAAGACCAATGGATAGGTTCAGGACTAGAGCTAAATGAATAATTGTACAAAGAACCCTTTCATTCAACCGTAAGCAAAATATTTTGTTCTGGTTTGGGGTTTTTAAAAAAATTAAATCTAGCGAAATTTCATTTCAAAACTATGTTCTCTTTCGGAAAGTTGAAATGTTTCATTTACAAAAAGCTGAAATGAAACTTTTTTGCATTTCTCCCATTATTTTCAGCCAAAATGATTTGACAAATTTGACCCAAATTCACAAATAGTTGTGATCTACCTGAAATTATGCTTTTTCAGCAAATAACGATTTGTCCAAAATATTTCACCCAGCTCTTTCTGGGACAACAGGGAGTTGGGGGCCCCTCGGGAAATGAAAGGGAGCGGAATTTATAACAACTGTTTTTATTAATTCTTCGTCTTCTTCTTCTCTCTGTTTTCTAAGACTTCCTTGAAGGGAAGCAGAGCCAAGCTCTACTTGCAAATGTCAGGCATGAACTGGGAACAAGAAATTCTGTACTGGGCCAAAGAGGTGCAGATTTCCAAGGAGATCAGAGGTCACCTGTACCTTCAGGGCATTTAAGACTTGGGGTGGGTCTATGGCTCTGTGGAAAACAGGAGCCTGGCTGAAACCTGGCCCATTTTCAGACCCAAATGGAAATGGAACCTTTGTGGAGTGTCTGAGATGTTCAAAGAGATGTTTCCGTCCAGCCACACCACAAAGGAGGCTGCCCTTGTAGCAACTCCAGCTGGATTTCCTGTGGAACGACCCAACCCCACAATGTGTCGAGAGTCTCTTCCAAGGTGTTAGAGTCAACGGGAGCTGAGGGCCCTTGGTGCTTCTCAGGAAGGGGGACCCATTGAGCAGGGTCAGGGGTTGCTGATAGCTTGAAGCTGAAAGCTCAGCAGCAAAGCTTGGGCTCCTTCTCCAAATGGAAGTTAAACCTGACCTACTGAGGGTCCTTAAAGTGCTGCTTCTTCCCAGTCGGTGGCCCTGCTGGTAGGGTCCCGACCGGCAGGGCCACTGACGGGAAGGCAAAAGGGGTAGCGACGTTAAAGCGCTGCCACAGCACTTTAACATCATTGCCCCTTTTGCCCCCCTCCGGGCCGCCATTGGGTTAGAGTGGAGGCAAAAGGGGCAGCTGCCCCAGGGCTTGGCGATTTAAAAAGCATCCGGGGTTCCCGGTCACCACTACCGTAACAGCAGCTGGAGCCCCGGGCCCTTTTAAATCGCCATCAGAGGCCTAGGTAGCGGGGACCAGGCAGCTCAGATGGGCTGGCTGGGGGAGGCTGGCATCCCAGCCCCACCCCTTCTGCCCAAGGCCTGGCCCCGTACTGGTAAGAATTTAATATTACTTTCACCCTGGGTGGGTCACAGATGAAAGAGAGAGCTCTCTACGATTTCAAAACCAGCAGCGCTGGCCGGGCCACAGCACTCCTCTCGGCCCTGCCACCTCCCTCAGCTACAGAAGAGAGAGAAAGCGACATACACAGCAGAATATGGGGAGCTGATGAACCTCAGCAACTCTGTCCTCTCGCCTTCCGCACCCATCCCCCACCCTCTCCTCCTCTGGATTATACCACCCAGGGAAACTCAACAATTTCATAAAAAACATAACTTGGGAAAAATTAAAAAAATGCAGCAACATATTTTCTTAAATAACAAACATACAGAAATGTTAATAAGCTCATGCTAGTCAATAGAGAATAATGGAGGAAATGCTGAGATTGGCACCGCTTGCTTTATATAACTCGTGGCAGACAGAGAGAGAGACAAAGGCCAAACTAGACCCCGATTTATAGATGTTATAAGGCCAGGAGGGACCATTGCGACCATCTAGTCTGACCTCCTGTGTGACACAGGCCAGAGAACTTCTCTGAATTAATTTCTGTTTGAACAGCAGCAGATCTTTTGGAAAAACATCGAATCTTGATTTAAAATCACCCCGTGCCAACTTCCAGGGGTGAAAGTGGGTTGGTATGGCGTACCAGTAAGAAGCCGGTACCAGCCCATACGCAGCCAACGTTGAAACAAAACCACGGCAGTGCTTTAACGTCACTGTCCCTTTTTCACCCGTCAATGCCCCTGCCGATAGGGCCTCCAATGGGGATGGGGGGACAAAAGGAGCAGCTGCCCCAGAGCTGGCGATTTAAAAGGGCCTGGGGCTTCTGGCCACTGTTACAAGCAACTGGAGCTCTGGGCCCTTTTAAATCGCCGCCGGAGCCCCGGGCAGCGCAGGCCAGGCAGCGCGGATGGGCTGGCTGGGTGAGACTGACCCCAGTCTGGCCCCTTCTGGGGACCCAGAGCTGGGCCCCCATACCAGTAAGAGTTTAATATTACTTTCACCCCTGCAACCCTCCAAATCAGAAAGAGCCGTTTGCCTAAGCCGCAAAGCATCTTCTCCTATGAAAGAAAAGGCTGAATTACTTAACAAGCAACGAAGGTTGCTGTCAATACATCTATGGTAAACAGACAGGAGACGCTTGTTCAATAGCAACCTTTACATTCATGAACCTGCAAGTTGCTGCTCAGATTTGTGGTCACAAACTGCATTTGCAAAGTCAGAGTTGTGGGCCTGTAAATATTTTGCCACCCAAAACTGCATGTGCAAAAACTTGGCCAAGCATTTTAGAGGCTGGCTTGATGCTTCTTTCCTTTTCCTCACCCACTGCTGCAAGCTTTTGCTCAGGCTACTTGTTGACTAGCTTCCAGTGCTCTCTCTCTCTCTCTCTCTCTCTCTCTCTACGGCCATCCCGTCTTTCTGGGACACATAACTACAATACCTTGGTTTCCTCCTCTCACCCTGGCAGAACCACCCACTAATGGGCCCTGGGCTCTGTCCAGCGGCACTGCCAGGGGCCAAGCCAAAGATGGATGCTTCCCACCTTGCTACATCTGAACCAGTTCCATCACTGGCACAGGTGTAACAAGAGCGCTTTCAGTGGTCCATTCTCAGCGAAGGCAATGTGCTGGGAACACACAGTGTACCCTGCCCCCTGTCTCCCCGGAACGGTGGGCTTGGTTATCAGCGGTAGGCAGCAGCTGGCAAGCAGTGCATATATTCAGGATTCAGTATTTAACGCTGCCACCATTCAGGGAAAAAACAGAGAGATACTTCACATTAAGCCCATGAGAGACGGAGGTAAATGCCAGCAAGTGGCTCTTACTAACGAAGGGGGAAAAGAACAGTGTGTGGGTCACAAGGCGGCATGGTGCCATTTTAACAGGCTCTGATTAAATGGACATATTGTACTGATTTTCCGGGTTCCTCCGAATGCCTCCTGGCTGTTTACTGAGAGACTAGCTGGCACTTGGAAATCCACAAGAGACAGTAGAATCCCACCCTGTGCTGCACTGTTTCCGCCTTCTTCCCCTCCTCTCCTCATCACCCTTCCCCAATCAGCAAAAGGAGGGGACGCGCTGAGAGCTTTGCCCCTGCGACATCTAGCTGAGTGTCCCCTCACCCCGCTGCACACACATGCTGGCCACGTGATGCCCATTTGTGAAGGCTCCAAACAAGACGTCATCAGGAAACTGGGTGTGCACATTGCAGCGTGACTCTGAAGTGTGGCTGGCAAACAACTGCAGAAAACATGTTTGGCTTCCAGCACAGAGAGAATGGAGATGGTGGAAGGGAGGAGGGAAATTAGGACAGTAAACGAAGCAGCAGAGTAATTTGGAACCTGCTCATAAAGTCAGCAAACAGACCAGGGAGGTTCAACTGAACAAGATGGAGCCACTTCAGTCTCTGGAGAGGGCACAAGCATAATGTGAGAATCTAATCAACATCTATGGTTATGGCTACACTAGAGACGTTATGGTGGCACAGCTGTACCAGTGAGGCTGCACCACTGTAAGATCTCTCGTGTAGCTGCTCTATGCCAACAGGAGAGATCTCTCCATCGATATAATTAAACCACCCCCAGTGAGTGCTGGCAGCTCTCTCTCTGAGCACTGCCATTGACAGCACTGTGCACACTACCACTTATGTCGGCAAAACTTGAGGGGAGTTTTTTTCACACCCCTGAGTGACGTAAATTTTGCCGACATAAGTGGTAGTGTAGACATGGCCTATGACCCGCTGTTGCTGCAAAACCTACCTCCCACATCCCTCTCAAAGAACAGTAGTCTCCTTCCAAGTATAGACAATTGGTCCTGATTCTCCACTGCCTTGCACCTCATGCAATCACCCTAACTCACTCTGGGCTGTTATTATTCATCTCATTTAGCTTGCGAGCAAATTGGTTGGGAATTTTCCGAGATAACGTGTTTTCATCGGACAATGCTGATTTGTTGAAACCAAAACTGTTCACAGGAAGGAGTCAGCTTTGACAAATTATTTTGGACTCAAACTTTTGATGAACAAAATATCTGAACATTTTCTAAATAAAATATTCCATTTTCCGGTCTGAAATACATTTTTCTTTTGAAATGTATGCTAATTATCATTTTAAAAAATGGTTGAAATTTGAACAAAACATTTTGAAATGATGAAATATTTCTATTGACACCCCCCAAAAAAAAGTGGGTTTTTTTTGGGGGGAGTGGATTTTTAGTTTGTAAAATGTTCAATACTTGGACTTTTTGTCCTGATTTTGGATGGATTTTTAAAAAAAATTCTCAAATATTTTCATGGGAAGGGAAACCTGTTTCCCATCCAGCTGTACTTGTAAGGTCTTGTGACAAGGACTTGGCCTTCCCCCATTCCCCTATGTAGAGCCATGCGCACTTCTGGTACTATATAAATAATAAAAATAACAATACAGAAGGGATAAGAGCTTTGCAAAGGTACAAAAGGCACCAGGAGTTTCAAAGAGACAATATTCCTGCTAATGTCCCCTTACTGGTGAATTCCAGGAAAATCTGGATTAAAAAAGTTAGCTGACCATCAGAGGCGGGGCTAGATCTTCAACCAGTGTAAATGACTTCCATGGAGCTATGCCAGTGAAAAACGTGTCCTGGCATTTCTAGTGCAACTGGAAATGGGGCTTTCATTTACGTATATATGGCAGCATCTTCCATTAACAATCCATGTAAAAATACTCCACAGTCAAAATAAACATAGGTAGAGTTGTATTTCTTCACTGATGCAATGCAACTAGAGAACAGGGACTCAAATCTGACTGCTGGCAGATGCTAAACGCCCTCATGGCCTGGAACCCATGAATTCTAGTGCCGTGCCTGGTAACTCCAGAAGTCAAACAAGAACCTAAGATGCCAGAAGCTGGGACTGGAAGACAGGGGATGGGGATGGAGCACTCGATACACTGTTCTGTTCATTCCCTCTGAGTCTCTGACATATCTGGCACTGGCCACTGGAGGAAGACAGGATACTGGGCTAGAGGGACACATTGGTCTGACCCACTCTGGCCTCTCTTATGTTCTGATCTTTCAGTTCCCATTGTCACACACATTTTCCATCCTCCCCTTTCTACCACAAATACGAATCCAGGAGGAACAGTTCTGGCAGTGACTAACTTCTTACCACATGTGAAAGAGCCCAGGAGAAGTGGATCTGGATTGAGTCGCTGAGCCCAGGCTTCACATCAGTCGTGATTCATAGAGCAGGGGGTCACCCCGGCAGTCACCCTGTGTTTTGAAAACAATCCTCTCTGTAGACGGCTCGATAACCAGCATGTGACTCTGACCTTAGTGCAATTGTGAGCCAGAGAAACCATCAGCATCAAAGACACAATCTCTGTGTTCAGTAATTCAGGGCAGCAGAGGGACTGAACAGCCCCCAGAGTGGGGCAAAAAGCTTTTTGATGCTACGTTCTTTGGACTTCAGCTTGGCTGATCCCGTCACTGCAGGGTGGGGAGGAAGGCATGCAAGAGAAGCGGCCGATCCCAGCAGCATGAGGGCGAACAGAGTGCAGTGCAGATGCCATAAACAGCTGTGTTGGAAGCAAACACCCTGATGGGAAATATTGCCAAGCTGCTTCAGAGGTGGAGATATGGCACTTGTCTCCCAGAAGGAAACAAGCCCAGAGAAGAGACAGATTCAATCGATTATGACTTTGCTGCTGTTGTCCGCAGCCTCTGCTAACACCTCAGAGTGGCCGAGAGAAGGGATTTTACCAGCTGTCCAACAAGGCCGAGAAGACTGTCCTAACTCCCTGGACCTGCATGCCGCTCCTAGCCCCATCTGACAACTCTGCTGAGATGGGGCTCAGAGGAAAAAGCAGGTAAAGGCACATCCTGTTTCTAAAAGGGAGCTCTTGGCTTGCACCCGGTCGGGTACAGACAACACAACACTAGGTATGAAACCAGCTGGGCAGCAAATCACACGGGAAATTTTAAGCTGCATGGGTAGAAAATGAAAATATCCAATATCCAGGTGAGACAGAATGCAGGAGCGAGGAGGAGGTCGCACAAATGCATTGGGACAACAGGAGTTGGACAGAACGTCATTTTGAGGATTACCAGCTTTCACGACTCCTCAGTATTTCTCTAGTGCAGGAGTCCCAGCCCCTGTCCCATTGGCTTAGCCAGCAGATCAGGGATTCCCTCAGCATAAGGGAAGCCCGAGAGGTGTAGAGCTGGCTACGGCACACCTCTCCCTCCAGTCCAGAAATAGGAGCTGTACTGGAAGGTTGGCCAAAGCTCGGTTGTGCTACAGCAAAAATCTCTGGCCACTGGAACAAGCCCTTGAGAAAAGCTGAGGACGGCACAAGTTAGTGCAACCCTTAGGTCAGAGACCAAATGCACCCCTGGACCATCACCAACTGAGGGGAGGAGGCCCCCCAGCCAGCCCCATTCATCACTGCCAACAGACCACTCCCACCCAGACACAATCGCGTTGACATCCCTGTGACAATCACTTACATGGGGAAATAGGCCATGGCGAGTACTGAATGCATTTCTCACCGTCTTTTGGGCATTAGACACGTGTCCTTTTTGCATTAACCTGCACACTCCCGAGAGGTAATCTGGGAATCCAGTTCCCACGGGCTAACGAGTGGTTATAAGTGACTCTTGGTTCACATGCCCACGTGGTGCTCACTCCCTTCCAGAGCACAGCATGGATTCCTCTTGTCTCTGGCTTGGCCTTCCCTCCCTGCAGCAAATGGGCAACGTTCCCCTGCTCTCTGCACCTGCCAATCAAACCGAAGGAACCATGCTTGTGACCAAAATAATGCGGGACCAGCTGCTGCGCTGCTTCAGGGGCCTTTGTGGTGTGTGAGAGAGAGGGAACGCAGCCCATTTGCTCTAGGGAGGGGAGCCGGTATCATGAGAATTAATGCCACATCTAGAAAATAAAGCATGCCCCAGGGAGGAATAGTTTATTCTTTTAAAATAAATCAGTTTTGCCATTTTTAAATTAAATAAGGGCAGATTTCCCACCCCCAAAGGTAGCAAGCTGCCTAATTTCAAGGGGTGGGTATCCTCCTTCATCTTCTTCCCTCCCCATTACAGAAATGGAAAAGAAGGGCTATGTTATTTTTTATTAATATCTGCTGGGGATAGCATGCCAGTGTATTTCATTGGGTTTTCAGGACTCAGATGCCAACAAGTTGCTGTTTAATAGCTATGAACTCAAAGAGCATCTTGGGTAATCAAATGCAAATTGGCAAACCACGCTTTAATAGTAATTGGCATTCCCCCCCACACACACACAAAATGAGAGCTTTCTTTTTAAAGAAAAAGAATAAGTGAGTTCTGTCTGAAAATCGTCAGCCTGTCCCTTTATCCACACATTTGTAATGCAGTGAAGCTTGGAGCTAGTATAGTTTATGCAGAGCAGGGCTGGAAGCACCATCGCTTGGGACAGTCCAGCTGGAGCTAGGTTTGATACAAGAACCCTAATAGAACAGAACAGGAGCTGTGCGTCTTTGAAAATTAGACCATGCCAGAGAGCCAGGTGGAGGTCCGACTTCAAACAGAGAGTGAATTAAGAAAGAATTAAATGATTATTTGCCTCTTGAGAGCATTGTAGCTGAAAAACTCATGGGGGATCGTATCTTTCAGTGGAGTGGAGAGAGGTGGTTGTTTGGAGCCGAAAAAGAGAGTTCTGGGAGCTGCCATAATATAACTAAGAAACAGAAGTGGCTGAGGAGAAGACATGAAGCAGAACAAAGAATTCAAAAGGTGCAGTTAGGATTGCGGCTTGTGCCTGTGAATTATCTCCTGAATTGTCAGTAATCATGGTAGTCTAGTGACTTCCAATCATGTAACACCTTTGCATCCCCAATGCTCTCAAACTACATTGGGGATTTCAACATACAGTCTATGGCCTGCACCCTCTAAGCGCTTAGGCACATGATAAACTTCAAGCATGTGAGTGACCTCGCTGACTTCAGCAAGACCACTCAAGTGCTTAATACAGTACATACCTAAGAGTTTGCAGGATGAGAGCTGATCCTGAAAGACATGATGATTGTTTCAGGGTTTGGCACCGAATTTAAATTCTAGGAATCTATGATGCGCTATATGGGTGATAGCCATCTCTGAAATGCAGACAGCAACGCTATAGAACACATTCAGGTCAGGAAGAGAAAACTGATATTCCCTCCCGGTGAAACTGCTGGAGGACAGTAATCAGTCCATTTGGAATTTGACCAGGACATGAGGTTATCAACGCATCTCTTGCTAAAAGTGTCTGTGATGAGGATAGTGGATCATACATCACATCTGACATGTGGATTCTCAGATCTGTTTACCCTGCTCACAAAGTTTAAAGCAAAAGGGACAGTGGTACCATGTAGTACCTAATTCAGCCAAGCACTTAGGCTTGTATATAATTTTAAGCATGTGAGTATTTCCGCCAAAGTTAATAGGCCTACCTGTGGGTTTAAAGCACTGCACAGGCTCACACCCTTTGGTGGTTTGGGGCGTTGGTGACTAATACTCTTAGATCTGAGCCAACTCTGCTAGTCCATGTATCGCATCAAAGCTTCATGTGTCACAACTCAATTCTGAGCACTAGGAGCTTGTCTACACTTGAAACGCAACCACGGCTCAGCTGCAGCACAGACTCTCACTGCAGCAATGGGAGGGGTTCTCCCATTGGAGAGGTTAACCCATCTCCCCAAGAGACAGTAGCTAGGTCCAGGGAAAAATTCAGTCCTGGCGGCTCTCGAGGTCCTTGCTGCCTTGGGGAATAACCTAACCAGCTCTTCCCGTGTGGGGCAAGCAACATTCCAGATGTCTGTAGTACAGTGGCTCTTTGTCAGGGTGTCAGATTCCTGCATCTCAGAGCACCACATCATAGTCTCGTATAGAACCTGGATGGAATCAGATTTTGGGGCAGAGCCATCGCTTAGCATATATATTTTTTTTTAATTTGAGTTGGGCTTCTTTTCAGTCTTTTTTGGCGGCTTGTTATGCATACTACTGTTAAAAACAAAGGAAATTACATTGAAAAAAACCCCTCCAATGTTAAAACTGCTTTAAGGCTCTGATTTTAACTGACACCTATCCTCATAATATGCATGCTGCCAGAGTGTGAATCATGCACAGCTTATCAGCCAACATGGGAGATTTGCATTATGCAGACCACAGCAGTTCAAGTCCTTTGGTGTGCCTGTAGAATACGCTTGGCCTTTTTCCCACTGGTGGTATAATTTCATTAAAAAGCCTTCAACTATTGTAGCCCTCCTAAGGAATTAAAACAAAACAAAACAAAACGGTATTTCATATGGCTGGCGTATGCTGAAAAGGAGGAATCTTCCAGAACAAACTGGAGAAAATGTCTTCCAAAAATGCGTGTGATCACTCACTCAGCAACAGCTCTAAGGTGAAAGATTTCAGTTATTGGCTGATTAACCACAAAGGCAAAAGAAATTTGATGATTTCTCGAATTTTCATCTTGGTCCATTGAGTTTAGAATCTGTAAGAGCTATTTGCGATGATCCTGGCGCTACAAGACATTCCCCTGCTAGAAACATTTCCCCTCGTGTGGCATGCAGCCCTCTGTCAATAAATTCCTCATGCAACACAATCTGCTTTTCGTTCCCTTTTCTGTCAGCCTGTCTATGAAGTACACAAGCCCAGACTTCTTCAGTGCTGCCGGACCCAAATCTTAGGGTGGTTCTGGCAAATCACTTCATTCTGGCCCCGTTTAATGGCCATTTTCTCCATGTTTCCCTTCATCCGTGCACTCCACTCACACGCAGTCTCTCTTCTGGCTGGAAGTGTGAACACATGGCCCCATTCTGGGCTGATGCCGTGGTGTTGACTGAAGCTGATGTCAGGAAGGCTGAGAGAGCAGACAGGCTTGTGAATGTCTGATGAGCAACCCTCTAGGAGGTTGGATTAAGTGCTTTTTCCTGCTCATCTTCACCATCACATTCTCCCTCCCTCTGCCCAGAAAAGGCTGCCCTCAAATCCAAAACGCTTTCACGCTTCTGAGGTCTCCCTGTCCCCATCTCCATCATTTCTCCCCATACCCTCCCTCTCCAAACGGATCCTTCTCTTTCCTGCCAGATCTCTTGACCAGAATCCTTGCCAGCAATATAGTTAGGACAGAGAAGGGTGTGGGGGGTGTGGTCTGTTCCCTTTTACAAACAGAACACACTGTGGATCTCGCTTGGCAGAGGCCTTTATAAATGGCCAGGTTCAGATCAATTCAAAGTTCTATTTGAAACCCAGGCCAGTTCCATGTTCTCTGCTGCCTAGTCAATAGACTCATTGCTTCCAGAGCTCCTCCTTTGCCAGAGGCCACAGGTACCATGGAATTCTCTGAAGATCCAGTCAAACCCAGGGAGTGAAAATCCCAGAGACACACCTGAGACTTATGAGACAGCACCATATTCTGCAGCCAAATTGCAGGGCACTGCTGCAACTCATTTTATTTTTTCCCAGTTACAAACAAATGAGACACAAACACATAAAGAAGCATGCAATGAGAAAAAGTTCAGGCCTTCTAAGCCTTTGACAATCGCCAGATTGTCATCTTGTTGATTACGCTGATGATGACAGTCCCACGTCCGTGTGTGTGTGTCATACATGCCTGGGGCGCAGCTAATCGCCATAAAATCATACTCTCACTGTGCCCCATAATCTTCCCAGGTACGATAGAAATGTAACAACATTGGGCAGATACGTACAGTAGTACCTTCTGTCAAACGTCTTCTCCATTCTTTAGTGATGATAATGAGATTAGCCTCACAGCCACCTTGTGAGGTTAGAATTATCTCCATTTTACATATGAGTTACAGACAGAGATAGAGGATATGATTTTCAGAACTATCCATAAACAAAAATGCACATGCAAACTTCCCGGCAGACTTGGATGTCATGTGATTGCATGTGCAAATAACGTATACCAGATCTGCCTGCATGAATGCACATGCAAATTAGGCTTGTGGTTTTGGGCGTGTTTTTGAACGTGCATTGAAAGGCTGCACCTAGTTGTCTTGCTCAAGGTCACACGGAGTCTGTGGAAGCAGCGGATATAGAAGCGCCCAGTGCTATGGGCTAACCACAAGCTCTTTATTATTACTTATTACTTGTTTTATCACCGTATCGAGGGGCACAAGTCAAGGAGCACAAGGACCAGTGTGCTAGATGATGCACCGACACAGAACAAAACGACAGTCACCATTTTTTTCACAGAATCTAGTCGCCAGCAAACGGGATGCAATACAGAACAGCTCCAGGGTGTTAGCAAAGGCCTGATGAACAGACAAACAAACCATTTATGCCAGAAGAAATATCACCCTAGAAAAATTGTCTACTGGGATGCATGCTGCCTCCACCCACCATCCAGGCATGCACATATCAGACCCAGTTGCCATAAGTGTCAACAGGAGCAGAGGAGGCTCTGCATTTCCCAATGCTGTGAAGACAGGGAGAGGTTGATGTGCGGTCAGGAGAGCTTTGAAAGCCAAAGATGAATTTTCCTAAGCACAAGGACTAACAACTGGAAAGTCTCAGCTCAGAAGGGCAGGTAATTCCAGGAAGTGTGTGAGCTGCTGTCATCGATGGCTCCCAGCCAAACCGTTCGTTTATAGTCTGCGTACCACTGAACTTTCTAATGGCCTGTGGCTACGCATTTTCATCTGAACATCTTCTGCATGGGCCATTGTTTCCAATCACACCTGCGCTAGCTCCCCCTACCCTAAAGGCTTTCACAACTAGTCTTGGCATGTGGGATTTTTTGCAGCTTGACACATGCCAAGCCTGAGAAAGCAGAGCGATAAACCCAAGGTCAGGAAAGAATTTTAATTCAGTGACTTGCTAGGAGGCAATTTTGATATCTAACCTATGGCGTCATGCACACAGCGCACGGGAGTTAGACGTACACTGAACATGGGCAGCTGGTCATTACGAGCTACAGAAAATGCAAAGGTATTGGTTTCATTTTTTAAGCTCCATATTCTTTGAGCCATCACAGAAATACAGTTGCCTATCATGTCCTATATTGTCGGCCCCAAACGTTCAAAAATCATGAGTTAAACCCCCCCATCACAAGATTGGCTTTAAAATCATGAGATTTAAAAAAAAATTGGGGTTCTTTTTATTTGTCTTCTTATTTCTGAGCCTTTAGGAGGCACATTTTTCAAGCTTTGATCCACAACCAGGAGAGCGAGAAATGATTTTTTTAAAACGAAAGCTGAGATGCCACATAAATCACTCGACTCCAGGAGCAAAAACTCCAAGGATCATGAGACTCCTGATAAAACTGCAAGAACTATCAATACTGCCTGTATGTTTCAGGGTGTGGAATGCTCTTTTCTACATTCATTGTTACCTATTGAGCTAAAGTGTAGAAGCCCCAAGTAGATTAAGGCTCCAGGTGTTAGGTGCTGTACAGAAGAGATAATCCACATACCAGGCTTCAAAAAGTTTGTCATATAAGTCATTTGAATAGCCAGCAGATGCACCCAAATTCAAGGAAATGATACATGGGGGGGAGAGGGATCCAATCCTGGGTAATCATCTATAGCTGGTAGGTCTCAGTCCAGTCCTTGGTGGATAGATTTTCACGTCACAGCCGCCACCATTATGACTTCTCCTTGTAGGCAGGCTCTGTAGAGAAGCCAGAAATGATTGCCCACACCTTTTGTCCCTGGTGGGGGAACCTGCCCAGAAGCATGTTGGTGGGGACAATGTATAGAAACTGGCACCATTTCCCTTCAGGCTAGGGAAGGATAGCTCAGTGGTTTAAGCATTGGCCTACTAAACCCACAGTTATGAGTTCAATCCTTGAGAAGAGCACTTAGGGATCTGGGGCAAAAATCAGTACTTGGTCCTGCTAGTGAACGCTGGGGGCTGGACTCAATGACCTGTCAAGGTCCCTTCCAGTTCTACCAGATAGGTATATCTCCATTTTAAAAAAAAAATCTGTTTTGTGGCTTACACGGATTTCACTTTCAGAGTTAACAATCAAGTACCTATCACCAGCACTAAATTCCCACCAACAAACAAAACAAATAAACTCCTTTTCATGTTCTCCAGTGCTTCAGCCAGAAATCTGCGAGAAGAGCTCTGTCACTCTGTGCCTTAACCTCTGCCTTTCACGTTACCCTCCCTTCCAAGACTAATGGAAACAGGAGAAGCAGGAACTTTACTATGTTATTTCCAGCTTTGCCCCCTTGTCAGGTTATTATAATATTACCTGTGTAAATTCAAGATCAGTCCCTGATTTTAAAAAAAGAACAGAAAAAAAACACATATACAGAAAGGCAGAAAAAGCAGAACAGTGGAAGCTCCAGCTCACCCTTTGGCATAGAAGATTGCAAATGTACAGAGCAGGGGCGAAGTGAACCCCACGGTCTACAGGTCCAAATCCTGGTAAGTTGCTGACTGACCACACCCCAAGAGTTCCAGGTGCGCATCCCCACTCAGGATTGGGTCCTGCACGAACAGCACTACACTGAATATTCACCCACTATTCTACAGCACTGCAGGCCCCTGACGGTTGACACATTTGCCTGGGTCACAGGTTTCAAAATGTTAGCAGCATAAGCTGAGAACCCTCCTGAGTTGTTTTCTCTTAACGGACTTCAGTACCGTAGGACCTTCATGCTATGCATCTGCACATGTGACATATCAAAGCTGTGCTGCACTTAGCATGATGACAACATGGTTTCCTCTCGGGTAGAATGAGGATTTGAGGGTGGTTTATTTAAGGGTGAGATTATTTTTGATCTTTTGGGAATCAAGAGCAAGGTACATACAAGTCTGATCAGATTTTTTCTCTTCCATTAAAAGAACATAGAAGTATCCAAACGGATTTCTTTGAAATAGCAACCTTAGCCTCAAGAGACAGAATTTCCGCCCAGAAAGCGCTCGTTCAAATTGCACAAGGGTTCGGTTCTGAGACTGCTGGACCTCTTTGTGAAAAATCTGACATAGTACATAGCAAGCAGTGTCTTGCCTTTGTATGGCACTTTCTATCCCAAAACTCTATAGAGACTTATACTGCTATATAAACTATTACCCCCTTCTCACCCCGTGGAATAACATAAAGGTTGCAAAGTCAAGCACTCAAAATATAGGTAATGCCAGAATTAAAGTTGCCCGTGCAATTGTGATTGGGCCCCCTGGTGTATATGCATTCTGATATCAACTCCCTCAGGTGTGCTCTTGTCCCCTGTGCAATTTGGGCCTCTACCCTGCCAGGGCACCAGCGGCAGTAGCATGGAGAGTACAGAAGGGGGTAGCCTTCCTGCTCCATTCCTGTGCCCAGTGCTGCCCCACCTGCCGGCAGCTAGGAGGAGCAATTGCTGGAAATATTCTCTGCTTGGTGTAGAGGTGATTCAGGCCTATAAATAGGATCAGTGACATGTTACAACTGCAAGTGGAGGGGAAATCAGCCACGACTGCAACCGTTCTGCTCAAAATGCAAACAGATTTTTCCAAAACTTTTAAGAATATAAATTCCAACTCTCCCAATTTTAAAATGGACCACTGTCTTCAGTGGAACCTCAGATTCATCTGCATATAATTTAGGTAATTGTGTCACAGTCTGTCTGAGGACAGGTCCATCAAAGGCTATTAGCCAAGATGGTCAGGGACGCAAGCCCATGCTCTGGGTGTCCCTAAACTTCTGACTACTAGAAACTGCGACTGGATCACTCAAACTGCCCTGTTCTGTTCACTATCTCTGAAGCCACAGTCAGAAGACAGGATACTGGGCTAGGGGGAACCACTGATCTGACCCCGTATGGCCACTCTCATGTAAATACTCTTTGTAGTCAGGAGACTTCAGTGTTAGTAAAGGAGAGGTTAATTTTATTAACCTCTATTTTTTTGCTCTATGTCATCTTATGTCTTAAAAGCTGTTCTCAACAATTGCCTAGTAACAAATGCCAACTCCTAGAAATGGATTTCAAGCAATTCTGGCTCAGGAGTGTTATTACATTAACTATATACCAGAATAAGAGCCCTAGAGAAACATGCCTTTCAAAACCTCAGCATATTCTAGTGACATGACGGTGCCAGTAACATTAAGGGAACAAATTCTGTTCTCACACTGGTGTGAATCAAGAGACATGGTAGATTCTCCATTGCTTGCAGTCTCTAAATCAAAAGCGGATGTGTTTCTAAATAATATGCTATAGCTCAAACACAAATTATGGGCTTGCTGCAGAAATTAATGGATGAGATTCCATGGGCTGTGTTCTGCATGAGTTCAAACTAAATGACACAATGGTCCCTTCTGACCCTAAAAAACAATGAATCCATAACCCAGTTGAAATCAATGGAATTATACCGCTGTAAAACTGATAGAAGCAAGACCACGTCAAAGGGCCTGATATGGACCTTTACTTTGAAGAAGTGTTTTTAACTCGGCCATGGAACATCTGCTCCCAGATGAAAACTGAAGGTGTTTGTTTTAAATACGGACAGACTGGAATAAAAATATGTCTGTCCATTTTTAAATTCTTTAGGATGTAAAAACAGGGTAACAATACTCCTTTTCTGCAAAGTAACTTTGCAATTCCGGCCCCTGCTCTGCTGCTTCTTCATCCTCAAGAAAAGACAAGAGGGGACACCAACAGAAGATGCTTGAGAGGCAGAAGGAAATCATTTCAAGGAGTTGAGGGAGGACCTGGGAGAAGAATAAGAAGAAAGAACAACTGACCCAGGACTGCGAGGGGAGAACAGGTGGATAGAATGGAGTGCTAAGAGTGGCATTGTGGATGGTCAGGGTGTGTGTGTGTATATGAGCACTCTGGAAGCAACATAAGTGGAATAAGCCTAATGATAATATACAATGCCAGATTCTAGTGTCAGTTACACATGTCTAAATCTAGATTAACTCCATGAAAATCAGATCAGCATAATGGAGAACAGATCTGCCTCTTAGCCCTTTTTGTATTCAAAGTGTTTTTGAAATTTTACTTAAACCACTGTTGAAAATAACACAGTTGCACATACAAAATGCACCTAATGTATTAAGATTTCCTTTGGATAAAAAGAAAATGAAAATATTAGTAACCCAACGCCTGGCCTGATGGTGCTGCTGGCAACTGACCTCTCTAACACACTCATAAGCAGGTTCCCCAGGCAGATGGTTGATATATTAAGTGGCAGATAGGCAAGGGGATGTCACTTGTAAAAGATCATCCATTTCCTACACAGAAACCTCAATGTGCATTTTTAACCACACCTCCGCTGAAGTGGAAATCCAGTTTTCAATAGCAGCGACTGGAGAGCTGAAACAGGCTGACACGTGTTACACTTAACGGAGCTCACACGTGAGGTATGAGATCGCAGTGAGAAGCCTCGAAAGTAATGGCTAGAAAGCTGTCTGAACTTCTGAGAATATACCAGCAGACGCACACTCATGCTTTACTAGGGCAAGCTGTTACAGAGGCAGTGGCGCAAAACAGCAGCAGTGCCAGTTTCTTTCACTAAAAATGGCTAACTTTTTGTTTTATGGAGGTGACATTTGATGTGGCACATGGAAGGCTCTGCATGGCCAAACCTGGATCCCAGATTTGTAAGTTATCACACCAGACTACAGTTTAAAAGCAACACTAGCATTGCTGTTGCTAGGCTTAAGAATCAGAGATGAGTGGCCTTATGGTGGTCTCATGTGTTATATTAACGATTCTTTAAAAAAGATCTAATTTTTGCTGCAGAACTGACTGTCCACAAAAACAAGGAGCTAGGTGGAAGACAGTGCACCCCACGGCACACGGAGCTGAAATGGTGCCAGCTTATTATAGCAGGAAGTAACTAGCCAGAGTCGTACACTAGGAGAGGAGTTACCCCACTGGAAACTGCGTGGTGTCCCGCCTTGGCTGTAGGAGCTTTGCATAATGCCCGGGCTCCAGTACGATATAAGTGTCCACAGACTCTAGTGGGAAATAGTCAAATATTTAAGGTTTCTGGATGGAGGCAAACTTGTGCCCATTCACCGTGATTATATATAAACTGGGGGGCACTCAAGCCAGGACTATTAGCCTTGCTAGAAACACTGAATTCATCCACATTTTGATAAACAGGAAAACAGACAAACATTTCTTTCCTAATGCAAATATGCAATCGGATTTCCTAAGGCCTGGAAAAGCCACCCAGGAATTTGGCATGTATTAAAAGTGGCAGGAATTGAGGCCAAGACATGGGAGAAAGCAAAATAACCATTAATATCCAGACAAAGAGCAGTTGTGTGAGAACCCTGTCAAACTGGGGGAGGAGGAACCCCTAAACCCAATCTCACTTTTCCTTCCGTTTGCCTACCGTTCCCAGGTGGAAAAAGGAAAACAGCGAGGCTCACGAACTGTTAAACCGTTACATGTACCGAATACACCAGACTGGAGGGTTCTACTCTTAGACTCTTCACTGAGCTAAAACAGGCCAGATTCTTGCTACCAAAAGACTTCAGCAAAGGTGTGTGGTCTAGCTGCTACAGCCGCGGGCTAGGAGTCATGGACCCCTGGCCTCTGTTCCTGACTTTGCCAGCGAATCTCCATGTAGCCTGGGACTAGATGCTTACCCTCTCTGTCTCATTCTCCCTATTTTACAATGACCATTAAAATAATTAAAGATTTTGCACCCCACTGAGATCCTGGGATGGCATACGCTATGAAGCGCCAGCCGTTTATTATTAAGATAAGAGGCCCCTGCAGAGACAGTGTCAATATCTGTACCATTTAGAAAGACAAGGCCATATTTGTTCCTGATGTAACCATGCTGCAGCTAGCGTGACCAGATAGCAAGTGTAAAAAATTCAGACACTTTTTTTTCGGGGGCGGGGGAGCATCTAGTTGCGTACATAAGACAAAGCCCCTAATATCGGGACGATCCCGATAATATCAGGATGTCTGGTCACCTTAACCGCAGCAGTTCCAGAAAAGATGAACTCTGTCCATAGACGGACAGGCCACAGACAGTCTGCTACTCGCATCAAGGACTTGCAAACAATACCAGCCAGAGTTACTAAAATACCAGTGAAAGTGCTGATCTCAGATAGGAGGGATAAATAGGAAAAACAGAAAAGGAAGAAAAGAGGCAGAGACAGTGGTGCCACATAAGGAGGCAATTATTGACACAAAAGGAGGATGGATCTGTGCTCCCCCGAGCATTAGAGAGAGGACACTTCACAAGGCCCTTTATTCATCCTCCTAAATTTTGGCACCATATTTTCTCCCTCGCACCTATTTTTAAGTAGCCATTTCAGACACTGAAGCTGCTTTCAGATATGGAAAATGAGTGTTTGCTTACAGATGCAGCTGGTAACATTCTCTTTACATTTTCCAAGCTTTTATTAAATTGTGATGTGACTTTAAAAGCCAAACAAAATATAAGGTGAAGTGATACAAGACAGAAGAACTCACCAGGGGGTTGTGTTCTGATGTATCAGAGCTGATTGACCTTCCAGGAAACCTGGCTCCAATATACAACCACTCACCCAACAGATGGGCAATTAAAACCAAATTCACTCTTCAATTTGGAATTCCAATGAATGGCTTTGAGCCACCTGGTCTCAATAGACTGATCAGAACCAGTACACTCAGAATCACAGTGATTTTTAAGTTCCTTCTTGTTCTTTGAAAAGTTCCCCTCCATGCGACTGCAAGAGAAGAGTAGGAAGCAGATTGTCTTGTGCTAGGGTACTGCCAGATTTCACAAGCTAAATGAAGCTGATTAATTACTTGGATGGGAGACCTCCAAGTAATACCCAAATTCTTCTTTCTAGACACCATGCTGAAGATTCACCAGGTGGCATACAGTACACATCTAATGCATTAGCAAGTGCTGACATTCTGCCTTTCAGAAGAGACAAAAGCCTACATTTTAGATGAGAAACTAATCCCCAAACCAGGTGAGTTTTGCCTGATTTGACATTTTACTAGCATTTCACGCAATCTACTAATATCCTGAGATAGGCCCAAATCACAACATTCAGATGTAGAATCAGTTCCAAACCTCCCCAACAAGGGCCTGGATCAAATGCTCAGTTCATCCCAAATCTCCTAATTTAATATTAAAAAGTGAAGTAGTTTAAGAATACATGGTATATTTCACCATTCATTCCATTTGTTTTCCTTCTGCATTCCACTTTTTTTGCCCAGGAAAACTATGCTAGTCATATGCTGTGTATTTATACCTCCCTACTGTATGTTCCACTCCATGTATCTGAGGAAGAGGATTTTAGCCCACAAGAGCTTATGCCCAAATACATCCGTTAGTCTCTAAGGTGCCACAAGGATTCCTCGTTATTTACACTAGTCGGTTTCTCTTTCTGTTTATATTTAGTAAAGCTGGTCAAAATTATTCATTTGAAATTTCATTTGAAATTTTTTATTTAATTTTTTGATTGAAAAATGGCCTTTTTGTTGAAACCAAAATTTTCACAAAAAGCTTTTAGTTTTTGAAATTGTTCTGGTTTGTCATCAGAACCAAAATTTTGAATTTACTTTTTGTTTTTGCCCCTTTCTTCCCTCTTTTCTCCTTTTTGAGCTGAATATAATAAAATGAATGATGTTAAAGTTGTTGGGGGGGGTTTCCTTCATTTTTTCATATTTTTTTTCCATTTTGCCACAATGTAACTTCTCAAACTTCTCCAACTTTGGAAAAGCTACAGATTGGCAAAGGCAAAATTAAATTCTATACCTTTTCCCAGTGGAGAAGTTTTGCAAAGGTACACAGTGGCAAAATGAAAAAGTTATAAATGAAAACAAGGGGAGCACACCTTCTGGATATCATACATTTTATTTCATTCATTGGCAAAAAGAAATAAAATAAGTGTCAAAATTTGAAAAAAAATTGTACAAATAAAAACCTGAAAAACTTTACTAAAATATTTTGAAAAAATGAAAATATTTCTGTTTTGCAGGCTTTAAAATGTAACAACTTTAAAATGTTGCAAAATTTCACAAAACTGTTTTTCCATTTTTTGACCAGCTTTGTCAGTCAGTTTCACTTTCCAGTTTCCATGCACTAGCACAATGCTGCTATATTTATGTTCCTAAAACTGCAGGGGATTGATTTAAATAAGTACAAAAGCCCAGGTTATTTTAATGGAAATTAAATAGTAATGGAAATCTTTCTGCTTCATATTAGGTTTTGTAAAATCCTTTTGTTACAAAACCTATGCTTTGAGTCTAAAGTAAGCTGCCACTTGTATCTCTTTAATTTACTTTGCCATTGCTTATCAAAATGAAATCGGTCCTTCAAAGGTAGAAGAGTTGGCCATTCAACCAAGAAAGCAAAAGTGTAACTGAAAGCATGTAAAAGAGCCAGTGTCTGTGCTTTTTACAGTCCCAAATACTACCCAGAGGGTCTGTCTCCACTGCAGAGTTGGCCTTGTTTCTTACCAGATGTTGCCTCAAATCCACTCCTACACATACACAAAACAAAACCCTCTTACCCGAGTTTAGTGGTGTTTTACTCAGATTAGCTAGTCCATCTTGGGATATAGGTTTGAGCCCCAGTTCTGAGTTCACTCAGGCTGGTAAACTGTCCTCTTTGTAGTGAGGACAAAGGATAAATTACTTGAGTGCTGATAGTCCTCCAGTGCTATCCCACAATTCCCCTTCTTGTGCCGACAAGGTTAGACAAGTTGTTCCATGATTCACTGGAAAAGAATCCTAGAGCAGCTCAGCTTACTCCAGTGCGCAGAACCATGGGAGTCCTACTGACACATAAGGATGAGTGCAGCACTGGTTGGGAAATTGTAACTTGGGTGGGGCTTGGCCGGGAGGCTGCTCACACTTGGGCTACGTTAACCTGGTGGGCAGATCTTAGTGTGGATCAGGCATGTCAAATTTGCAGTGAAGGTGACAACCACACACGTAAACCACGGACGGGAGGTCACTTTGTGAGCATTTTAAAATCTGTGAATGTGAGTTGAAAATTGATTCTGAGGAGCTATAGCTGGAGCGTAATTCTCTCTGCTGGATACTTCTAGCATTGTTCCTCTCTCCTAATCATCTTTGGAAGAATGTTGGTCAAGGTAGATAATGTGACACTTTTAATGAGACTGGCAAATAAAGGTATAACAGCCCATCAGATTTTTGGCCCAGGTGACTTCTTCTCTTTTTGGCTTATCTCCTGATTGCTGCATTGTCATTGCATTTGCTGATCCAATAAAAGCAACAGCATTTTTAAACCTTTTTTTTTTTAACGTAAATAATTATGCAGCTAAGAAGGTTTTCTCTCCAGGATGAAAAATATGCTGAAATGCATCAGTCCATGATAGCAGAAAACAAGTTGATTTCTGTCCACTAGACAATTATAGCATGGTAAATTTATTAAAAAATGTTTATGATACATAATACAACAGAAGTTACACAACTAAGTATAAAAAACAGTGTTTGAAGAATAGTACACACACACACACACACACACACACACACACACACACACAGAGTGAGACACATTCTTTAACTAAACACACAATATTTGTTTTGACCTAGCTACGTCATGCTGCCATGGTCACACTGCTATTTTTAGCATGCTAGACTGATCAGTGCTAACATCCTTATGTCCATCCTAGCTGCAAATTACACTGTTCACCTGCTGTAAATGTACCCTTTGAAAACCAAATACTAAACAAAGCAGCAAGAAAGTGACTCGGAATGCGTGGTGTCACAGACAGCCTGGGAGAAAGGGTGTAGCATGACTGGGCCATCATGTATCTCTATCTACAGAGATTCTAGACAGCCTGTGGTACTCAGATGTCAGATTAATCAAGTAAGAGGTTGATGAAACTGCCCAAAGTGACTTCTCTCTCCAACGTGCCCCTGTTTACCCTTTTTGGTATTTCTTTTTTCCTTCCATTCTGATTCTCCCTCCTCATGCTCCTCTAGATGCTGGCTCGCTGCTGGATCGTCTTTGGTAGAAGGCTTTTGCATCATGTTTTGGAGATGGTGAGGCTCAATCTCCTCTGCAATAGTAAGGCGTTCCAAAGCTGAAGGCGTTCCCCCAGCTTCCAAGAAACTCACCCTAGCCTCCACCAGCAACATCTTCCAAGTGGAGCACAGCCATCGCAGTGGGTCATGGACTGGGAGGCCAGGTCTTAGCTGTTGCTGGCTAGAAATAGGACTCGGAATTGGAGCAGCGTCTTTAAGCAATACTTTCCCTTTCCTGGACTGGAGCAGCAGCCCCTGCAGTTGTGCAATCATCGATTCATAGAGAACTCTGGGCCCTAGAGAGAAGTTTCCTATGGAAAAAAAAAGTCTAGTGCAGAGGAATTGTTGGAAAGCTTCCCATTGTGCTAGTGCATGCAGCAGTACAACACGGTACTGTAACTGGACCTTGTAGTGTGCACGAATTACTTTAGCAGGACATTTTCCTTTATACAGCATGTGCCTTATGCTGCTAGTTACCATGGCAAAGGGCAACTCTTTGAAGTAAATAGTCTATATTGTAATGCTCTGGGTCACGTTATACATTCATCATTTGAGTTGGGTTTTATTTCCTCCCTTCAAAGGGAAAAAAAACGTAGAGCAAGAAATCTGTACATTGCTCTCTTGAACCAGACAGGCCTGGAACAAAAGTGACCAATGTGAAAGAACCAGTT
Organism: Gopherus evgoodei; assembly: GCF_007399415.2. Classification (NCBI taxonomy): domain Eukaryota; kingdom Metazoa; phylum Chordata; order Testudines; family Testudinidae; genus Gopherus; species Gopherus evgoodei. The sequence continues at coordinate 38,970,964 of NC_044333.1, read as the reverse complement.
ACACTGGGTTAGAGGTGAGAAAAATGAGTAAGAGCTTCATCGGTCTTCCAGCTTCCTAACCTAGGCCCTGACTCAGGAAAGCACAAACACTCGAAACCAATGAGATTTAAGCATGTGCTTTAACTTAAGTACGTGTTTAAATTCATCCTTATTCAGGAAAAGTCTTAAGCACACACTTAACTTTAACGTGTTGAGTTCTTAAGTCCCCCTGATGCCAAGTACTTACGTGTTTTCCTGAACTGGGGCCGTAAGTCAGTGGAAAACACAAGAGCAGCTTATGAATACTGGAAGATATAAGCTGGAAGCAGGAACGGTGCTAGGGGTTTAAGCACCCTAGGCACACGGCAATTTCGTTGCCCCATGCGCTGGTGCCGCAGCTCTGGTGGAGCTGTCGCAGTCGTGCCTGCAGGAGGTCCACCGGAGCCGTGCGAGCAGCCGACCGTCCGCCCGCAGGCACCACTGCGGCAGGTCCACCGGAGCTGCCTGCCGCCCCCTCCGGCAAAATGCTGCCCACCAATAATTCTGGCGCCCTAGGCGATTGCCTAGCCCACCTAAATGCAAGTGCCGGCCCTGGCTGGAAGGAGGAATTTCACAGGCTGAGTGGAGAAGGCCAGAGACTGACCTGGGCACAATTCAGCCATGTCACCAGGGGTTCCCACCAACCTTTAGTTCAGCTTTGGTTTTCAGGGGTTTGCACTCCTGGATCTGTGCTCTGAGGTTGGGGTTTCAATAGCCATCCCACATTCACCAAACCCAATAAATAAGTCATGAGACTCAGGAAAATACACAACATTTTGCCAGTGGGCCCAAACCAGATCCCAGACTCTTCCTGGAAAGGTTACAGAATCACAAACTGGGCTTGAATTTTACAATTGGGTCTTGTTGCTATAGAGGGATCATCTGAACATTCCCGGTTTTGGGGGGCATTCTCAGTCTGGATCCGGATCTATCTTTCTGCTCAGGCCCATCTCTAGTCTAAACCAGGAAGAAAAGTGCCGGTGAGCACCCACACCAGGGCATAAACCCTGGCTTACTCAGAACTCAGCCCTTGTTCACACCAATGCAAAACTCTGCACAAATCTGGCCTGAGTTTGGATTGGTTTCATCAGCAGAAGATTTATGCTGCTCTTGCTATTCATTGAGGGGAGGAGGGACGGGACACATTGTGACTCTCTTACCCCATGGGTGAACTGTTACTCACATGTGTAGGCTGACTGATTTCAATGGGAATGGGTGTGCAAGCAGCTCATCTGTGAGAGTAACGGGGTCAAACTCTATAGATTAGCCATAGTGTAGTCTAGCCTGGAATCACAGTGGGGGAGCATTGTGTGTGAGACAGGGTGAAACAGGGCAAGGATTTCCTACAGAGCAGGTGGGATAGTCCGAGATTTTCAAACAGTTCTGAAAGAGACCAGGGAAAAGACATTATTGACGATGATGAGAAGGTGGGGAAAGAAGCAGCAATTCAGTCAAACGGCAGCCATGACACATAAGTAGCATCTGCTCTTCTCTACAAAACAGATGCTAGGGCTCATTTAAAAACAAAACCCTCTAAAACTACAGCCTAACGCTAGAGGCAAAATAGTCACAAGGGCCCCATTCCCAAGGGTGCCCCTTATGAATGTATCCATGCCTCAGTCGCACCTTCAAAACCCGCATTATTCTCCGTTATTTATTGCTTTCTAATCAGGTAAGAGCACGCACCAGTGGGTTCTTGGTCTGCAATTCTCTCCACCAGAGAGGAACGGCATCGGATAAGAGTCACTTAGCAGGGAAGGTGACAATCCCTGTACCCTGCTGCAGTGGTTGGCAAGTGGCAGAGTTAAAAGGGCTGGGGGAGGCACCCGCCCCAACGTGTCTGGTACCTTTTCAAGCATATTATGCAATGGATAAAAGGAGGTGTATGACACAAGCATTTATACAACCTGGTGGTGCCACCCATAGCAGCCCCCTCCGCCCCCACGATCTTAGCCCAGTGTGGTGGGGAGGGCCTGGGATGTGATGGAGCTGGAGAGTGAGCCCATCTCACACTCCCTTGGCAATGGCAGTGCCCGTGCTGGAGGGCTCGGCCAGGCTCCCAGCTCCAAGCATTGAGACTTGGCGCGCAGGGTCGTGTGATGCAACCACGCCTCTCACCACATTTGGCCCAGCCGCCCCACTGTTCTGACAGAGGGGTGGCTGGGCCAAACCTTAATAGCACTGTGACCCTGTGTGCCAGATTGCAATGCCTGGAGAGGGGAGCTGGACTGGACCTATGAGACAGGAGCCACCATTGCTAGGTAAACGTGGGGCAGGTTTACTCTCCAGTCCCTCCCCCCACTTCACACTGGACCATGATTAGGGGTGCAGTGCCAGGGCAAAGGGTGTTGCTGCAGGTAGTCGGTGCCCTCTTGGCGGACAATTAGGAAAGGAGGCAGCAGCAGCAGAGGAGCGCACCCACTGAGCAGGGAGGCTATGTCTGCGGCTGAACTTTGCAATATCACGTTAGTTTGGTGGCCATACTACCCAGGCATGATAAGGTGTGAAATTAGCAAGCCAATTGGTATAATTGAAGGTGGCACAACTAATGACCCATAGCCGCCCCGGCTGCAAAACCTGGTTTAGCCACTGTGTATGGCATGTGAAATTTAAAATCTGCCATCACACGGGGGGGGGTGATTAAATGAAATAAACCCCAATCTGGTGGGGTCTGGAGAGAAGTTGGAGGGACTGTAGGTTTGATAACACATCTGAGGTTTAATTTTCTGTCAGCGTAGAAGCATTTAATAGCTGATCCAGTTTAACTGAATAATGTATTCTGGGTCTTAATGCAGCAGCCAATTCCCTATAGTTGCCCCCTTGGCACAAATTCACTCCCTCTTAAATTAGCTACATAGAAACATCTCATCAGTACACCAATAATTAAGACTTGCAAAGGCCAAAGATAATTAGGTGCTATTTGTTCCGGTTAAGTTGTTCTGGCCTTGGCTATGTCGAAGCCTCAGACCTATGCTACAGAAGATCCCGGGACTATAGAAATTATGGGCAATTACTGTGCATGGATGAAGTCCTTTGCTTGTTTTAAAGCATTTGCTTTCAGAACACCTGGTGGTGGCTGTAGTGAGATAATATTTTAACAGAGTCACAGATTGTGCTGTTCTTGTGGGTGACATTTTACTATGTTCCACCTGTGTCGCAAGACACCACCACATGTACATGCATAAAAAAAAACCCAGCAAATTCAGAAGCCATTCGGCTACACAAAAAATTGATGTCAGTGCCAGGGTCTGAGCTTATAAAACACAGCCATGTTCTGCTGCAGTTTGCTCCATGGTGCTGTCATTGAGCTGTGGTTATAGGCAAGTGCCAATGACCACTTTAATGATGCACTGTCAATCACCACAGCTCAGTTCTCATCAGATCGTATCAGCAAAGCAAGATCATTGCAGTCTCTCCCCCAGGTAAGCTTCTGGGAGCAGATGAGATCACAGCCCACAACGTTGGTGCTTCTGCAATCTAAGGCAGCAGATTCAGCAGAGCTAAACTTGAATGGAAAGCACTATTGACCTCCAATGGAACTATCTGTGTGCTTGAAGTTAAGCACATGTTTAAATGCTTGGCGTAGGCCCCAGCTAAGCAAAAGGCCCATAGAAATAGTAAACAGAGATGATTAAGCAGAAAGGAGGAAGTGGTTTAGAATAAGAAGCATTATCTAGATTAGATAGATACTGTAGCTGGATTAGGTCGGAGACAGATTTGCTGAAGCAGCAAAATTGCAGAGGAAAGATTTGCAAAGGATAAAACAGGTAAAAGCGCAAAACACACTGAGGCAAATTCTTAAAATCTTCCCCAATTAGATGAGGAGAAAATCATGATTGCTTCTCCTCTGGCAGAGAGAAAAGGCCCACAATTAAGGTAAATATGCTTTGAAGGTGCAAGCCAACGGAATGGGCTGATGAGCATACAACAGATAGACGTGTAGACAGGCTGAGATGGATATTATCTTTTCAACACTGATTATGAGAAATTACTGCATGTGTGCTTCACTTTCTAACAAACTTAATCACTTCATGATGACCCAATGGCATTTCCACTTCCACATGCTTTTCATATTATTTAATAAACGTAATAAGAAAGCAGCCATCCTACTGGAAAAACAACAGTTCAGAGAGCAACAGGCTATGTTATGTAACAGAATCTCTTTGCGTTCCATATTAACAAAAGTAGGTTACATTTTTACAGCACACATAAAGACTAATAACGCTAATTACTTTGCAAATGGCCAGTAAAATGCAAGGCGGTGCATATGTCCAGAACTGCCGGCTCAGGAAACGTCTGAAGAGAATACAGATATTGGATTTTTTTTTAAATGTCCCAGATCTTTGTCTATTCCTACCCTATTTTACAAATTAAACTTGAATAGATCTTAAAGGGGAAAAAAATCTATTAACCCCTCAAGGCAATTCGCAAAAAGGATCGCAGTGAGAAATGCTAACCTGCCTCTTTGGGGGAATTTTGAGATAGAGTTTATCTGGACAAAGTTTTTCTTCTAGCACATCAAGGGGAGCTGATGACATTCAAAGGAAAATGTCTAGGGAGAGCTATTAAACCAAGGGAAATGATGAAAACTCCTCCCTTAGGTCATTTAAAATTGAACTGGCCAAACCCACCAGCGTGCATATATACATATTTCATGCACACATGAAATACACAAACACACACTCTATATATTAATGCCTTATGTTATATACACGTGTGTACATAATATATATGCACACATACACACAGAATGTAGGTCACAACCCTGCCCCTGCTGGGGAAAGGACTAGATACAGTCCAGTAGATCCTCAGAATTACGAACACCAGAGTTATGGACTGACCGGTCAACCATGCACCTCATTTGGAACCCAGTATGCAGAAGTACGCAATTAGGCAGCAGCAGAGACAAAAAATAAAAGTATATACGGTACAATACTTCGTTAAACTTCAATTACTAAAAACTAACAGGAAAGTTTAAACAAAAAAGATTTGACAGGGTAAGAAAACTGTTTCTGTGCTTGGTTCATTTAAATTAAGATGGTTAAAAGCAGCATTTTCCTTCTGCAGAGTAAGGTTTCAAAGCTGTACTAAGTCAATGTTCAGCTGTAAACTTTTGAAAGAACAATCAGAGTTTGTTCAGAGTTACGAACAACCTCCATTCCCGAGTGTTTGTAACTCTGAGGTTCTGCTGTACATTAGTTCCACCTCCATGTTCCAGGATACTCAGTGTACTTCAGAAACTGCTGTTCTCTTGTGCTTTAATGATGGGCACATATATCTTTTCCATACAACTTAAACAAAATGCAAAAACATCTGTACTGGTTTGAGGGAGGATGAAAATAATTAATCTATGTTCCAGTCTTTGTGTAAGGCCCATTGAACGTATTAGGGTTGGTTAGGGCTTGTGGATAAATCTTGACATCCGATTGACTAAAATAGACTTGGGGACGTGATGCATTGGAAGGGCTTGCACAAAGCTAAGCTACTAATTTTGAATTCAAATTGATAACCCTAAACTGTGTTTATAGCCATATTCCCCGCATGATACATACCACTCAGCATGAACTCAAGAGCAGTATATAGCCCAGGCTATACTCTATGTACGGTCTCACAGCTTTGTCACCTCTTAACAGGACTCCAGCAATGCCATGTACTTTAGCATGAAGCCTTCAGCCTTCAGGAAACTCCAGCTGGTCCAGAATGCTGCAGTGCGTCTCCTCAGCAACACTGGCTCATGGAAACACATCAGACCTGTCTGCCGCTCCTTACACGGACATCGAATCAAGTTCAAGGTCTTGGTCTTTATCTTCAGCATACTCAGTGATTTGGGCCCAGGGTATTTAAAGGATCAACTAATGTTCCACGATGAAGACCAAGGTTGACCGCTTTGTTCCTTTGGCCCAAGAGGAAAAGCTGATTTGTGCAGAACATAGTGCGTTCTCAGAGGCTGGCACAAGACTATGGAATGAGTTCCCCCAGGAACTAAGAACCATCATAACCTCGCCACCTTCCACTCCAAGTCAAGGCTCATTTCTTTGATCTCACCTTCTCTAACATCCATATAACAACACAGAATCATAGAAAGGGACCTCAAGAGGCTGGAAGGGACCTCAAGAGGTCACCTAGTCTGTTACCCATCACTATCCACGTGCACTTAGATTTTAAAAAAATTCCAAAACAAAAACACTCCACTGCACATACTTTTTCCCATGAGAAGGCACTGAGAAAATAAACACGTGAGAGATGTTAGTCATGTTGCTTGATGCATGACTGGAAGGCACTCAGATACTTTAAGGATGAGCATGATATAAGAACCTTGATAGACTAGACTAGACTAGACTAGTCTATTTAAAGACCAACCTGCTTCAATTTTTCTGCCTATCCATCAATGGATTTTCAATAGCAGCCACTTTCGTTATTTCTGTACTTCTCTTCTGGTTTTTTTAAGGACCCTTCTTTGTGTGAAAATAGGATCGGTTTTCCCTAAGGGTTTCAAGTGTCCCCGTTGCATATGTTGCACCTGAAATCGCTAGGTGACCATCAGATACTGGCAGAGGTGGGTGTCAGACGTCAGTCAGGTTACTCCAGGACTGAATTTGGCCCTATGATTTTAAATGGATGAATGAAGCAGAACTAACAGATTAACTCTTTGAAAACAAAGGTTCCCTAGTCAGACCATCCATAGGAGAGATGTACAGAATATATTGTTATTAATACTGTCGTAATACCCCAAGTCAGTCCAGTGAGGATCGGGGTCTCCACTCTGCTAGGAACTATACAAACAGTCCCCCTGCCCCAAAGAGTTTATAGACTAAGTGGAGACAAGTCCAAACACACGGGTCTAAGAGACAAGTAGAAGGGCTGGGTGAGGGAGGACACGTGTAACAGTGAGAGGGACACATGGTGCCGGGTGCTAGCTATGTGGCAACATATGAGTTAGAAGTTCTTTGGAGTTCCCCATGCAATATGAGTGGGGTTTTAGAAGCAGAGAGGCCTAGTGTCTGTATTCCAGGTGCACAGTGGTCCCCAAACTGTGGGGCACTCCCTGCCCTTTGGGGGGCACAGAGGAACATTCAGGGGGCTGCAGTGGGCCTGAGCCAGCCCTCACGAGGGGGCGAAGAGGGAGTGCCACCCAGCTCTGCCCCGAGCGCTGCTTCGATCCCACCCCCAGCCGTGGCCCAGGCTTCCAGCCGCAGCTCTCTCCCAGCCCCACCCCTTGCTGCGACCCCGGCCTCAGTCCTTGGCATCCAGCTGTGGCTCTGGCCCCAACCTCAGCCTCCTTACCCCTGCCTGCGTTTCCCCACTCCCGGGAACCGCTGCCCTGCTCTTGGCCCCAATTCCCAACTGTGGCTCCAGGAGAGGGGGCGCCGACAGAGGCAAGGAGGGGGTACAATGGGAAAAGTTTGGAGGCACTGCAATAGCACCTAGAGGCCCAATTGAAACCAGGGCTCGAATGTGCTTGGAGCTGGACATGAACATACTAACAACCGAAAAGCTTCCAGTCTAAAGAGACAAGACAAAGGAAGTGTTATCCCCATTTTGCAGGGGAGGAGCTGAGGCGCAGATAGATTTAAGTGACTTGCCCAAGGTTACTATGGAAGTCTGTGGCAGAGCCATGAATTGAAGTCAGAGCTCCTGAGTTCTAGTGCAGTGTCTCAAACACAAGACCACCTTTCCTGTCTGAGCACCAGACTAGAATCCTGCCTGTCCCACTGGCTCACTGTGTGACCTGAGGCAAGTCTGTCCATGACACACACCACTGCAGTATCTGGGAATCTCACAATCTTTACAGTATTTATCCTCACAAAACCTCTACAGCATAGGATACTGATATTATCCCCATTGTAAACATAATTGGAAATCCCCACTGGAAAACATAATCAGAACTATCCATATAAAATGATGGGGTTTAAATGAGCTGTTACCACTCAAGAAAGAGATCTTGGAGTCATTGCGGATAGTTCTCTGAAATCATCCACTCAGTGTGCAGTGGGAGTCAAAAATGCAAACCGAACATTGGGAATCATTAAGAAAGGGATAGACAAGATAGAAAATATCATATTGCCTCTACATTAATCCATGGTACGCCCACATCTTGAATACTGTGTGCACATGTGGTTGCCCCATCTCAAAAAATATATATTGGAATTGGAAAAGGTACAGAAAGAGCAACAAAAATGTCTAGGGGTATGGAACAGCTTCCATGTGAGGAGAGATTAATAAGACTGGGACTTCTCAGCTTGGAAAAGAGATGACTAAGGTGGGATATGATAGAGGTCTATAAAATCATGACTGGTGTGGAGAAAGTAAATAAGGAAGTGTTATTTACTCCTTCTCATAACATAAGAACTGGAGGTCACCAAATGAAATTAATAGGCAGAAGGTTTAAAACAAACAAAAGGAGATATTTCTTCATACAACACACAGTCAACCTGTGGAACTTTTTGCCAGAGGATGTTGTGAAGGCCGAGACTATAATGGGGTTCAAAAAAAGAACTAGATGAATTCATGGATGGGCAGGGATGGTGTCCCTAGCCTCTGTTTGCCAGAAGCTGGGAATGGGCGACAGAGGATGTTGATAATTCCCCATTCTGTTCATTCCTTCTGGGGCACCTGGCATTGGCCACTGTGGGAAGACAGGATACTGGGCTAGATGGACTTTTGGTCTGACCCAATATGGCAGTTCTTATGTACAGATGGGGAACTTAGGCACTGAGAGGCTATGTGACTTGCTCAAGAAATCTGTCAGAGCAAGGAACTGTACCAGGGTCTCTCTTGTCCCAGACTAGCACCCTAATCCTCTGTGCCTCAGTTTCCCCTTTTGTAAAATGGGTGTGACACTACACCACAGGAGGGCAGGCGAGGATTACGACTGCTGACATTTACACAGCATTTTGAAGGTGAAAAATGATATAAAACTTCCAAGAACTGTTGTTATTTAACAGGAAAGAATGTTATAGGGAGAGCCTGCAATAGATCTGTCTGCTAAGGCATAGCTAGTTTAGGTCAGAGGAGAATGGGCAGCAGAGCCAAAGTGTGTGAGATCCTTAAAGCACTGCTCACTAGAGCAGCTCCCACTGACTCGCACGGGAAGTGGGCTGAAAAAGGTTGGCAGGATTTTAGCCAATATATTCATTCTGATGCAGTTTATAGAGTTCTGCATCTAGCACTGGACTCTCATAAACCCATACGGGTAAACCCTTGTGGCCTATTACTTTGATAGCTGAAGTCCAGTGGTAGCTTGTAAATCACATCCCTTTGGACACCCCCTTGCCTACTTTGGTAAACTCTGGGCTCTCTGGTTTCCATCTGCCTCATCCCCGTAATCTGCTGGGAGCGACTTTGCTTTGGAATTTTTTTTTTGAACCTATGCTACATGATCTGACCGACATATTTATTTAGTCACAAACAGCCTCTTTATGGTTTGCAAATTATATTCTATGATAAAGAAACTGGCATATGCAGCCGTCCATTGAGGTTTCATTATATTCCAAAGTGTTCTGTTCAGCAGACAGAGGAAACTGGACCAACTTTACCAACCGCTCCCTGCTGTGGAGATACTTCCAAGGAAGAACATTGTGTGAGAACAGCTTAAAAGCCTAAAGTGAATGTCTCATAATCTTCACAACACACCGCTAGGGTAGAGCAGTGCTTATATACCCATTTTACAGAGATTTGTCCAAGGTCATGCAGGATGTCTGGGGTTGAACAGGGACTTGAACCCAGGCCTTCTAAATTTTAGGGTAGTGCTCTAAACAACTGGGCATCCCAGTCACAGCCTTGGCCTTTCCTGTGAGAATATTGGAGCAGGAAATCATTCCATTCAAACAACAATATGTTATTAAAGACACCAAAGGCACCTAACAGCCATGTTCCAAGTGAAAGGCAAAGGTGAAGGCAGATGAAGCAGGTGATAAGAGGGCAGAGTTAAGGCTGGTGTTGGAACCTTAACTGAGAATTTGATGGTTAGGATTTTCTAAGGCTATAGACATTCTACTGACGTTGCTTAAAAGGGCAATACATCCTCAAGCTTATCATAATACTTGACAAAAGACTTTGTTCATTTACAGTGAAGGTTGCTATAGTAAAGGACTTAATCATTATACAAAATGCATACCACGAACATTACCAATAAAAATCTCTAAACCTTAGCAAAAATGCAAGTGACCAGTTAAGATAATTTACATGTACATTCAATTATACTTACAACTTCACATTAGGCTAATAATGTTGGCACACTGTTAGTCTATAAGGTGCCACAGGATTCTTTGCTGCTTTTACATTGTGTTATTTATAGGCACAAGTTAAACTGACATATCCAGTTTTAAACTAACATAAGATAGTCCACGTACAAAAGTTGCAGCAATTTAACTTAAACCAATTAAGTTAAACCAGAGTAACTCCTGTGTGTAGACAAGCCCAGGAAATGGACTGTCACAGATTTGCACTATTTACTGTGAATGATGGCTCATTTTGGTGCTACAATAGGGTGGCATTAAGGAAAGAACCCCACTTTCCTTTCTTCCACATTTTGATCCTTGCTGATGGGTCAGAGTAAAGGATGTTGTTGGACTATGATTGGTCCAGGCTGAGGTTGATGGTGCGGTGGAAGCACCACGATTTCAACAGCTTCCACCCCACCATCAACCTCAGCCTGGACCAATCTACACGGGAGGTCCACTTTCTTGACACCACGATGCAAATAAGTGATGGTCACATTAACACCACCCTATATCGAAAACCTACCAACCGCTATGCCTACCTTCATGCCTCCAGCTTCCATCCCGGACACATCACACGATCCATTGTCTACAGCCAAGCACTGAGGTACAACCGCATCTGCTCTAACCCCTCAGACAGAGACCAACACCTACAAAATCTCCACCAAGCATTCTCAAAACTACAATACCCGCACGAGGAAATAAGGAAACAGATCAACAGAGCCAGACGTGTACCCAGAAGCCTCCTACTGCAAGACAAATCCAAGAAAGAAACCAAAGGACTCCACTGGCCATCACATACAGCCCCCAGCTAAAACCCCTCCAACGCATCATCAAGGATCTACAACCCATCCTGGACAATGATCCCACACTTTCACAAGCTTTGGATGGCAGGCCAGTCCTTGCCCACAGACAACCTGCCAACCTGAAACATATTCTCACCAGTAACAGCACACCGCACCATAATAACTCTAGCTCAGGAACCAATCCATGCAACAAACCTCGATGCCAACTCTGCCCACATATCTACACCAGCGACACCATCACAGGACCTAACCAGATCAGCCACACCATCACTGGTTCATTCACCTGCACATCCACCAATGTAATATACACCATCATATGCCAGCAATGCCCCTCTGCTATGTACATCGGCCAAACTGGACAATCTCTACGGAAAAGGATAAATGGACATAAATCAGACATTAGGAATGGCAATATACAAAAACCTGTAGGAGAGCACTTCAACCTCCCTGGCCACACTATTGCAGACCTTAAGGTGGCCATCCTGCAGCAAAAAAACTTCAGGACCAGACTTCAAAGAGAAACTGCTGAGCTTCAGTTCATCTGCAAATTTGACACCATCAGCTCAGGATTGAACAATGACTGTGAATGGCTTGCCAACTACAGAACCAGTTTCTCCTCTCTTGGTTTTCACACCTCATCTGCTAGAACAGGGCCTCATCCTCCCTGATTGAACTGACCTCGTTATCTCTAGCTTGCTTGCTAGCATATATATACCTGCCCCTGGAAATTTCCACCACATGCATCTGAAGAAGTGGGTATTCACCCACGAAAGCTCATGCTCCAAAACGTCTGTTAGTCTATAAGGTGCCACAGGATTCTTTGCTGCTTTTACAGATCCAGACTAACACGGCTACCCCTCTGATACTTAACACAATGTAAACAATTTAGCGGTGTGCATGCAGAAGTCACACTAATTTTAACTAAACTGACTATTTAAATTGGCACAATTTCCATGTATAGACAAGCCCTGAGAAATGCTTAGATACTATTTGTGAAGGAGCCAGGTAAGTACCTATGGAGACAGATACAGTAGATGCGAGCTCTTTTTATGTTCAATTCCTGGCTCTGGCACAGAATCCATGGGTGACCTTGGTCAAGTCACTTAATCACTCTGTCGCTCAATTCCCCATCTGTAGAATGGGGATAATACTATCAAATAAATTTCTTAGTCTTTCAGGTGCCACAAGGACTCCTCACTCTTTTTGCTGATACAGACTAACACAGCTACCACTCTGAAACCTATCACTTTTGTCTGCTCTTTCAACTGGGGACTGTCATCGATAGGCAGCATCTCCAAAAAAAATAGGGAGTGCTCACCCACCCCACAACTTGCCCTGTGCTCTGCCCCTCCCATCCGAAGCCCCACCGACTGCTCTGCCCCAAGGCTCCGCCCCCGCTCAGCCTATTCCCCCGAAGCCCCACCCATGCTCCACTTTGAGGCCCCATCCCTGCCTGGCCTCTTCCCCACTTGGCCACATGCACAATTTACCCCAAGGGCCTGCCACCTCTCAGCCTCTTCCCCCCTTAGTAGGGTTGCCAACTTTCTAATTGTACGAAACCAAAAACCCCTGCCCCGCCCTCGCGACCCTGCCCCGTTTGCTCCATTCCCCACCTCCGTCGCTCGCTCGCCCTCACCCTCACTCACTTTCACCAGGCTGGGGTAGAGGGTTGGAGTGCAGGGGGGGTGAGGGCTCTGACTGGGGGTGGACTCTGGGAGGGGATGGGGATAAGGGGTTTGAGGTGCGGGAGAGGGCTCTGGGCTGGGGCAGAGTGTTGGGGTGCAATGAGAGTATGGGCTCCGGGCTGGGGATCAGGCTCTGAGTGGGCCCAGAAATGAGGGATTTAGAGTGTGGGAGAGGATTCCAGGCTAGGGGAGGGGGTTGGGTGTGGGGGGTGAGGGACTTGGGGTGCAGGGGGGGCTCTGGGCTGGGGCCAAGGAGTTTGGAGTGCAGGAGGGGGTATGGGCTCTGGGGTGGGGCCAGGGATGAGGCGTTTGGGGTGCAGGAGGGAGCTCCGGGCTCGGGCAGGAGGTTGGGGTGTGTGGGGAGTATGCGGTGAGGGGTTCCAGGAGGAAGTTTGAGTGCGGGGAGGGGGGACTTTGGTCTGAGGCAGAGGGTTGGGGTGCAGGAGGGAGTTCAGGGTGCAGGGTCCTGGCGGTGCTTACCATGGCTCCCAGAAAACATCCACCAGGTCCCTGCAGCCACTAGGAGCATGGGTGGCCAGGCAGGCTCTGCGTGCTAACCTCGTGCCTGCAGGAGCCGCGCCCACATCTAGCATTGGTCGCGGTTCCCAGCCAATGGGAGCTGTGGAGCCGGCACGTGGGGTGGGGGCAGCGCACGAAGCCTCCCTGGCCGCCCATGCAACTCCGGGCCGCAGGGATCTGGCAGCCACTTCCAGATGCCGATCAGAGCCACCAGGGACCCTTTTCGACTGGGCATTCTGGTTGAAAACTGGATGCCTGGCAACCCTGCCCCAACGGCAAAAATGAAAGTTGGCACTTGTGCTGTCATTTACAATGTGTTTGTAAACACCTTAGTATAATGGGGTCAAGATCAATTTTGAGGCCTTGTGATGCTACCACAATACACATAATAAATAACAGTGCATAAAGAGTGAGAGAAAAAGCTACGTTCTCAACGCATTCCTTTAGGGCTAGATATTGCAGGGCATAACGATAGATAATCAAACACGCTACTCTAGGCCTTTTGTAATAGCTGGCCACAACACAAGCAATCAAAGGCAGTCTAACTCTGATTTTCCTGGCTTTAGGGTCAGTTGAGTAATAACTCTAATGCTATTTTAATTTAATGGTGAGTATTTAACTTAAAACTATTGGCGTGCTCCCTAAAGAATACAGCTATGAGACCGGATTCACTAATATTTGCCAAAGATGCAGAACAGTGGACAGAGATAAAGGATAGGCTCATACACAGTATGGTACATATTCATACAATAAAGAGCATTATTTCATAGCTCCTGGGACTGTCATGCAAACTAATTAAAATGGTATTTCAACATATTGAATTAATGACTCCACTGAGGGCAAGAAAGATCTTTATCAACAGGCTTTTTGAAACCTCATTTGCTTTAAAAAATGTACCGGGGCTGGGAATAATCTAAACAGAGGAGCAGAGTCAAGTATAAGCATACAATTTGTCAACGTTTTTATGAGGATGAGAGACAGCATTTTGTAGGGCTGCCGATGCCGTCTGCTTGCCATGAAGCATGTTGGAGTGGGCCAGTTATATCACTTTCTCTACTTCAAGCTCTGATAATATATTCTTCATGAGAAATCTAATGTGTCCTGCAATGTAGGGGAAGGAATCCCAGCCGCAGAGCATTTCCAAAAAGTTTATGGAGTTTTGCAATTCCCATCAAGAAATGGAGGTAGAGTAAGCATTATAAACTCCAGTCTAACTACTACACATAAGATTTCAATGAATGTTTCCATGGATGGCCCAGTTCAGTTAAGCATCCCTATTTATCACTTAAGCACGTGAGTAAGTCCCATTGAGATCAACTGGACTTAGGGAAGTGCTTAAAGTTAAGCATGTGCTTAAGCGTTGTCCTAACTTGGGATGGGCTTACGTTTGTACATGCCTGCTTCCTGAACTGGGGACCAAGTGAAGTACTACGCTGAACAGGAAGCGGGGAGGTAGAACAGAGTTCTGTATAAATATGAAGAGCATATAACAGACAGATACAGCTCATTCTCTCTCTGCTGCTCCTGTTGCAGGATAGCTTAACCCGAGCAGCTGGGTTCTGCCTTGGGATGCTACCTGCCCTGTCCACCCCCCTGATCTCACGTCAACACCTAACATGAAAAGGAAGCATGTGACGAAGTGCGACATGTGCAGATCTACACATCAATATGGTGTGTAAAGAAATTAATGGGAGAAAGACAGACAGATATAAAATGTAATCGCTAGAGCCTCAACTGGTATAAATCAGCAGAGCTTCACTGACAGGAGCTGAGGATCAGAGGTTCTCAAACCCGGGGACGTGGAATGTATTTTGGGGGCGGGGAATGAGAAGCTTTAGGTAAAAACCCTCACTAGGCACAGTTTGCCCACAGCAAGGAATAACTAGCAAAGCTGTTGGCCATATCAAATCCTCAGATGGCGCTGTGCATTTGGCTCTAGATGGCGATGTTCGTTTTGGTGGATTTCTGTTTAGCCTGCATAGCATTACACAACGTCGCTGCCATCTGTACATTAATCCGTTTGCTACGATGTGGTGCGCACATTTAATTGTGAGCATTGGCCACAGTCGCAGTTTTGCTTTTATTCTTATTACAGTGGATCGTTGGCTCACTTGTGCGACAGAGAAAAAAAAGTGAAAAATAAAGAAGCTGAAACTGATTCGAGTGAAACACCACCGCTGCATATATCGGTATATGTACTTTATGTGGCGGAGAGGGGAGGGGTGTAAACTGCAACAGACACAAAGAAGGGGGGTGCAATCAAATAAGTTTGAGAATCATTGCACTAAACATATAGCACACAAACCAAACATCTTCATTCAAGAACCATAAAATCTCTCCCTTGGTCTTGCATTAGGCATCAATTTCACACCACGAATTGGTACAAAACAGACAGCATTCTGGAGTGGGATGAATACATCCCAAACAGATTGATGGGGAAAGCTTGGATTTACAGCATCCAGTAAAGACAATGAAACACAACTGCCTAGTTGTTGGGTTTTGAGATTGGAACTGCTAAAATTGTGTTGTTTATAAGTCAACATTTTTATCACCATATTGCAGCATCACGATGCCAAAAAAGGCCCCTGTGCCTCTGACTCCATAGAAGAAAGGATACACCAATGAGTGGCCTGTTTCATACATCCTCTTATATGGACTCTTATCACTGATGCTGCATTGTCAATACATAGCAAACTATAGTTCTCCACCTATCCGGCTAACTGCAATTAACATTAATCCTACCAACATCTTCAGACACTCATCTGTGAGAGTTAAACACCACAGGAAAAAGAGCAGGATTGTGTCATTTATTTGGATTATAGCAGAGCGTAGGGACCCCAGCAGAGGTTGGAGACCCTTTGCACTAGATGCTGTACACACACAGTAGTACACACACAGTAAACAACAGTCCCTGCCCCAAAGTGCTTACAATCTTGATAGACAGAACAAAGGGTGAAAGGGAAACTGAGGCACGGAGTGCTGATGTGATGTGTCTAAGGTCGTACAGCAGATCAGTGGTAGAGAAGCTCTATCTCCTGCTCCCTAGTTCAATGTCTGATTCCACTAGGCCGCCCACCCTGCGTCTCATGAAGAGAACAGGACAAACAACCCTAAACATCAGAGAAAGAAAGAGAGTAGCAGGGTACTGGAAAGGAGAGAATGGGGGCCATGGGAGCAGCATTTGGGACAAGCAGAGACAGATATTTCTGCTTGAAGTACTCTTTGGGAAGCCATTTCCATGCTCCAGGGCAGAGTGCCTTTCAGCGAGCTAGACTTCTAAATTAAACTAGTGGTAACTGACACTGCCCTGCTGAATGACTAAACTCACCTTCCCGTAGACACTGAATAGGATCGTCCCAATGTCTTAGAAATACCTACCGGGGGAGCAAATATTTGATCATGGGTTTTTCAATCTAGCAGAGAAAAGGATAACACGATTCAACGGCTGGAAGTTGAAGCTAGACAAATTCAGACTGGGAATAAAGTAAACATTTTTAAAGTGAAGGCAATTAAGCATTGGAACAAGATACCAAGGGTCGTGGTGGATTCTCCATCATTGACAATTTTTAAATCAAGGTTGGATGTGTTTCTAAAAGCTCTCCTCTGGAAATTATAGTAGGGCAGTTCTCTGGCTTGTGTTATATAGGCGGTCAGAGTAGGTGAGCACAATGGTCCCTTCTGGCCTCAGAATCTATTAATCTTACTTGATATCATTTCAAGCCATCTTCATTAGTTTTATTTGAGTCTGGTGGGCTTTACAAGTGAATGAGACAGCTGTGACTAATGGTGTAACAGTTTTATTATGGTTAGGAATAAGAAAGCAATTGAATTAAGTATAATAGTTCCACTTCACCTTTCTCTAGATCTTTCCATCCAAAGATCTCAGAGAGCTTTAGAAGGTGGATAAGCAGGTATTATCCCCCTCTTCCTGACTGCAAGACTGAGGCAGAGAGAGACTGAAGAGAAGATTTTTGAAGGCACAAATTGGCTCCTTTGAAAAACTCAGCCTAAGTGACTTGCGCAAGGTTATGCAGAGAGTTTATCAGAAAGCACAATGAGAACAGAACCCAGGAGTCCAAACCCCAGGAGTCCTGTCCTTCAGCCACCATCTCCTATGTTAATAGACAATGAAAAATGGTAAATAATTATAATCATTCATCCAGGGCCGGCTCCAGGGGTTTTGCCGCTCCAAGCAGCCAAAAAAAAAAAAAAAAAAAAAAAAAAAAAAAGCAGCGATCGTGATCTATGGTAATTCAGTGGGAGGTCCTTCGCTCCGAGTGGGAGTGAGGGACCCTCCGCCAAATTGCCACCGAATACCTGAAAATGCCACCCTGCTCCGGAGGTGCCGCCCCAAGCACCTGCTTGATAAGCTGGTGCCTGGAGCCGGCCCTGCATTCATCCCTGGGACACTGGCTAATCCTAAAGTGTTATGGACCAGCCAGCTCCTAAAGGTAAAGGAGGCACTGTGGACAAAGGAGAGAGGGTAGCACAGATGCATCATAGAATATCAGAAAGGGACCTGAGGAAGTCATCAAGTCCAACCCCCTGTTCAAAGCAGGACCAATCTCTCTAGGAATCATGTCTGTTTCCTAGAGAGAACCCTGACAACCAGGACCAGCACTTCCCTGCCAGCAGAAGGTATGAGAAGAGGAAGGGATGCAGGAGCAGGAGAATGACTTGACAGGCTTGGTCACATGAGCAGTGGCAGCCGGAGCGGGGATGGGATAGAGGGGAGCAGATGGGAGGTGTGTAAAAAGAGACAAGAGCAGAGGGATGGGAAGGAGCTAAGTCAGGCAGGGCCTTGGTGAAGAGAACATGAGCAATAGAGAGCCAGTGAAGGATTTCTGGAGATTCTGAATGTAGATGGAGCATCATGTGAGATACAGCATCAGAGATGGAAGGATGAGCCAGAGAGGGCCGAGCTGAGTTCCAGAGACATCAGACAGGAGGCAGCAGAAGCTGGAAAGCAAGATGACTGAGTCCTGGACAAATGTTTTGGTGATGGGGTCAAAGAAGAAAGGATGGGCCAGGGAGTTAAAACGAGCAGTGTTCACATGGGAGAAAGGGGGAAGAGAGACAGAGGGGTCACAATGACACCTATGGCCTCCTGTGTCTGTGGGAAGATGGTGGGACGGCTGAGAACTGAAGTGAAAGGAAGAGTAGACGAGTGTTTTGGAGGAAAGAAAAGTTTTTACATGCTGAGTGCGAGCTGGTGTTGACAGCAGGGAGACAAAAGACAGATGGAGAGGAGAGTCTGAGCAAGGGTGAAGGAGGAGGTGGCGCTGTCAGTCACTGGAGAAACATGGAAGCCACACATTTTCATCCTCAGGGTTACACGCAAAGAAGGTCACGGAGAGATCGATTCGCAACTCACTGGGCAGGGTGCTAGAGTGGCCTGTGCTGAGCAACCGCTGCCTGGCTGGCGTTCCAGGTATGCCGGTATTTGCATGCTGCCCACATATACGACTGGAGGAAAACTCTCACGCAGTCACATGCTCTCTCCTGCAAGTCCACACTGCTTGGTGCACTCAAACAGCTGCTTCTCGCAGGTGTCACGATGGTAAAACGGAGAGCCGTCAATCACCCCTCAGCTACTCAGGAGCCAAAGCCAGCAACAACATGAAAGCCTCTCTTGGCTTTCTGCAGCTGATTCAGAGTGACTGGGAAGATAATGAATGCCTGAATGTGTTGCAGCAGAGCATTCATAAATTGAGTTAGGCACCTGGACTTTGCGAGGCTGGCTGGCTGCTTCGTAAACCTTCTCCAAGGCTGTTTCATCGAAAAAGAACACCTGTCGCTGCTTGGAAAGACTCAGGTTAAGCTAGGGTCCCTTCTAAAAGGTGTTGCAGTATCTTTGAGCCTCCAGTTTATCTCTGACAGGCATGCATTGTACTACCTATCTCTGTTGCATTGCCTTTATACAGCACACTCTCAAACTCAAGTTTGATGCCAAGCAAATCAATGCAAACCATAATAACTCACTTGTCTATTGTACCTGTCACATAAGGGTCTCAGGGTACTTTACAAACTAGGATTGAGTCTCGCTGCACTTCTTCATCTCACCTTCCCCAACACTCCATTCATATCAGCTAATAAAATCAGAGGAATAAAAAATACCCATGCACAGATAAGCTCTTCCCCTGGGGGAGGAATGGAGCG
This sequence comes from Gopherus evgoodei, assembly GCF_007399415.2. NCBI lineage: Eukaryota > Metazoa > Chordata > Testudines > Testudinidae > Gopherus > Gopherus evgoodei. Next base: position 38,951,557 of record NC_044333.1, on the reverse strand, counting down.
GAACCGCACTTGGCAAGTGGGAGCTATTTTCTATATCTTCCACTCTGGATGGCGCTCAGATCCCAAGTTGGTAGATGCAATATAAGAACCTCGACAGCACAATTTAAAAGATGCGTACACTGAGAAACAAGGACTAACTAGGTGACTTGCCCAGTGTCACACAGTGAGTTAGTGGTAGAGAAAGTAATAGACCCTGGGGTCCTGGAGTGATCTGTTCTAGCCATTAGACAGCACTTTCTTCCATAAGTGCTTTTTAAACACAGTGGGGCATATTTTCAAAAGACCCACGGGGTATGTCTGCACTGCGGTTGGGGTGTGTGATTGCAGCACGTGCAATGGAGCCAGCACGGGGAACAACAGCAGTGACGCTGCGGCCACAGGGGCTTCAGAGCAGACTGAACCACCGGGGACCCTGGGTTCTCACTCGGGCAGTTAGCCCATGCTGAAGTCCGTCTTGCCATGGCTTCACTGCTGCTGGTACCTGAGCTAGCTCAGCTGTGTCTACATGTGCTGCAATCATACCTCTGACTGAAGTGTAAACACATCCTAAGTGATTTAGGAGCCTAACTTACCCAGCATGCCTACAGGCTTGTCTACATTGCAGCACTGCAGCAGCGCAGATGCACCGGTGCAACTGTGCCCCTGCTGGACTTAGTGAAGACGCTACCGTTGCCAATGGCTTTTCCCAGTGGCATAGTTAATCCACCTCCCCGAGCAGCAGTAGCTATGTCGATGGGAGAAGCCTTCCCATTGGAATAGCCCTGTCTACACAGGAAGCTTGGTTGACATAATTGCGTTGCTCAGAAGTCTGGTTCATAAATTCATCGTGTAGGCCAGGGCTAATTCTGACACGGGTGCGGTCTGAGAAAGAGACAGGAGTACATGAGAGGGACAAGGACTCACAATCTAATCCTGGCTCTTCGGTGTGGGTCTGGGGAAGTCATTTCAACTCTTTGTGCCTCCTTTTCTTCATCTGTAAAATACGGATACTGATATTTATGGAATTCATAGGGGAGCTGATCTGTAAAGCCAGTTGGAAAACAGGGAGGTAAAAACTCTACATTTTTCCTACATTTTTCACCTCATTTCATGTTGACAGTAAGAGCTCGACTGGCTCAGTTAATTAGTGATATTCACGTGCTTTGAAGATGAAAAGTGCTGTATGAGTGCTAACAGCCAGATTTCCAAAACAGCCCAGCCTACAGCTGCACTCACTGCTCTCAAGGCAACTGGAGGGGAAGGATTCTCCACTGTGAGCTCTTTATTTAGGTGCCTGAGTTCTTTTCAGAAGCCAAATTGTGGGCGCTGCGCCCTGCTGAATATTCTGATCTAAATTTCCTTATTCCTGTAAGGCCAAACTTTTGCTTTCATACACAATGCAAGCAGCCCTCCATCCTTCCATCACTACAATCCATAGATACTTTAATTCCTCTACTTAGGGAAAATATCTTCAATCAGCAGCCTCTGATCAAGTTTAAAGTTCTAGGATCCCCCACTGACATGCATGAGCTATGGATGCAACACTCGCTTTAGGGTTTGGAGCAAATGGTAACTCACCATACAAGGTAAATCACAGACTTGTGTCCCATGCTAGTTTTGCGGTTGAGTCTATACATAAGTTACAACTGGGGAGGGTGGGAAAAAAAATCCCAACCCCCCAAGTGAATTGACCTCCCAGGGAACTTTAATGGGAGAAAAAATTCTGTCTATTAGGAATAGCTATTATCTAACCTGTCATCAGTGTAGCAGCAATATACAGGGAGTAGCTGACAGATTTCACCTGACTGCTGAGGAGAATGCTGTCAGTTTTCTAAATTCTTGCCATTTCTACGCATGATCTATTTTTAGATGGCAGATCGAGCCAGAAAAAGGTATTTGCTCATTATTACCACTTGTTCCTGGTGCGAACATAATAGATTCGATTCAACCAGTAACAGCAGTGATGGGCCTTCCTATTGGAAGAGGAAAACTTTTGAGCGTAGCCTGAAGACCAATTTATTTCTTCAAAAATATTCACCAAATAATTTCAGAGAAGAATTCTTGGTCAGCAAATTGTTTGTGAAGAGGTCATTAGGAAAGGGACAGAAAATATCATATTACATCTATATAAATCCATGGTATACCCTCATCTTGAACATTGCGTTCTGATCTGGTCGTCCCATCTCAAAAAAGACATATTGGAATTGGAAAAGGTACAAAAAAGGGCAACAAAAATGATTTAGGGGTATGGAACTGCTTCCATTGAGGAAAGATTAATAAGACTGGGACTTTTCAGCTTGGAAAAGAGACAACTAAGGGGGGATATGATAAAATCATGATTGGTGTGGAGAAAGTAAATAAGGAAGTGTTATTTTCTCCCTCTCATATCACAAGTATTAAAGGTCACCATATGAAATTAATAGTCGGCAGGTTTAAATCAAACAAAAGGAAGTATTTCTTCACACAACACATGGTCAACATGTGGAACTCCTTGTCAGAGGATGTTGTAAAGGCCAAGACTATAACAAGGTTAAAAAAGAACTAGACAAGTTCATGGAGAATAGGTCCATCAATGGCTATTAGCCAGGATGGGCAGGGATGTCCCTAGCCTCTGTTCGCCAGATGCCGGGAATGGGTGACAGGCGATGGATCACTTGTTCTGTCCTCAGACAGGACACTGAGCTAGATGGACCTTTGGTCAGACCCAGTATGACTGTTCTTATGTTCTTACATTAAATTTTATCTATCTGAAGTTGAAACCATATTGGGTAGTTTTGACTGGACACATAAGTCATATAATGTATATCTGCACTGTGGTCGGTGGAGTATGTACAGCACTCCTAATTAACCTTAATGTATTATGAGGTCTTCAAGGTTCAGTTACCTTTCAAAGGAGCAATCAGAAAGGCCATAATTTGGGATTTTTAAAAAGTGATTTCTTTAATAACATTTAGAATGTGCCAGCAGGATCTACAGAGGGCAGTTAGATCACAATACATTAGAGTACTCTGCAAACCAGACCCCTTTGCCCGTGCCATGTAGACAAGCCTTAAAAGAGCATGCTGTATAAAGCGGGGTTCACAGCTTTCTCACGCTGGCTGGTTTACTTTACATACAGGCTTCATTTTGGATTTACAAACTGCTCTCAGATGGACTCGCTGATACTGCCTGTCATTCAAAACGTGTTCCTGAATTCTTATTGAGGCTTTTATAGCAACTGCATTCCAGAAGTTTGCGGTTCTGTCTTCAATTTAAAGCTCCATTGTGCAACAGAGGGCTGGGCGGAACTATATCAGTATTGGAAACATCCAAAGCTTTGTATTTCCTTCCTGCTTGGATGGAGAGTTTGGAACTCGACGGTGTTTTGTCCTATTGGCCTGGTATTATGTAGGATTTTCAAAAACAGTTCTTGGGAAAGAACATCCAACTGTGCATGGTGAATACCCAGGGAGATTAAACGCTTGCAAATATCAATATTCTTTATACTGTTCTCCATCCAGAAGCAGAGAACAACATGCAATGTGGTTACCTGGACCAGGAAGGGAGATAAGAACCAAGTAGACTGGATGTGGCTCATTTCATGGCTACTTTAATTTCTTAAATCTCCCTCTCTTCTCGGAATTTCAGCATCTGAATTTCAACAGTCAGAATACAGTTCCAGAATCATTGTTTAATTTTCACACCCCTCTGTGTTTCTGGGCACAGAAAGGCTATTACTAGGCTGTTCCCAGCTTGATCAGAACCACAGCATCCTGGAAATCTAATGCAAAACCTGTTCTTTAGGAGACTTCTGGCTCTGCAGACTCCAGGACTTTGCAGACTTTGCAAGCTGAGGTAACCCCACTGAGGTCAGCAGAGTTACTCTAGGGATAAATTTGTCCCAAGACATGGTTCAGTGAAAGCATCTAAATTGGAGTGAACTTATCCTCCAAAACTTCTGAGCTTTTCCTGTTGCGTGGTCTGATATTTTTCACCATAACAGAAGCCTCAAAGACAAATTGTGATATAATGCATGTATCAACACACTCTGGTTCCACTGTGCACTTGGGCCTTTAAGAGTATGAATCCTGGGAATTGTAGTTCTCCAGAGAACTGAGAGGTCAGAGGTCACATGACCAGGGGATCTGGAACTTTTGTGACCTATATAAAGGAAAGGGACATCTCTGTATGGGGAAGTTCAGGCAAGCTAAGGGGACAGCGTGTCCTTTCCCCTCCCAGCTGGAAAAGCCTCTGGTGATTATCACCCAGGGCTTGTCTACATCAGAAAGTTGCAGCGCTGGTGAGGGAGTTACAGCGCTGCAACTTAGGAGGTGTACACATCTGCAGGGCACCACCAGCGCTGCAACTCCCTGTTTGCAGCGCTGGCCGTACTCCCGTTTTGTCTCGGGTGTAGAGGATCCAGCGCTGGTGATCCAGCGCTGGTAATCAAGTATAGACACTTACCAGCGCTTTTCTTGACCTCCGTGGAATAAGCAGGTATCCCAGCATACCTGAGGAAGCCTCTGGTAATCAAGCTGGTCTCCTTCCCCGGCTTGCTCTTGCATTCCCCGAACCCCGAGCAAGCAGGTCTCCTTCCCTGAGGTTTGCTGGGTGGTTCCGGGAACACGAGAGCAAACCGCGGCGAAGCTGGTCTCCTTTCCCGGTTTGCTCTCTCGTTCCCCGAACCCCCGAGCAAGCAGGTCTCCTTCCCTGCAGTTTGCAGGGTGGTTCGGGGAACGCGAGAGCAAACCGCAGCGAAGCTGGTCTCCTTTCCCGGTTTGCTCTCGCGTTCCCCGAACAAGCAGGTCTCCTTCCTTGAGGCTTGCTGAGTGGTTCGGGGAACGCGAGAGCAAACCGCGGCGAAGCTGGTCTCCTTCCCCAGCTTGCTCTCGCGTTCCCCGAACCCCGAGCAAGCAGGTCTCCTTCCCTGAGGTTTGCTGGGTGGTTCCGGGAACGCGAGAGCAAACCGCGGCAAAGCTGGTCTCCTTCCCCGGTTTGCTCTCGCGTCCCCGAACAAGCAGGTCTCCTTCCCTGCGGTTTGCAGAGTGGTTCAGGGAACGCGAGAGCAAACCGCGGCGAAGCTGGTCTCCTTTCCCGGTTTGCTCTCTCGTTCCCCGAACACCCGAGCAAGCAGGTCTCCTTCCCTGCGGTTTGCAGGGGGGTTCGGGGAACGCGAGAGCAAACCGCGGCGAAGCTGGTCTCCTTTCCCGGTTTGCTCTCGCGTTCCCCGAACCCCCCTTGAAGCCGCCCAACAGCGCTGCAGTGTGGCCACATCTAACACCACTTGCAGCGCTGGTTGCTGTAAGTGTGGCCACTCTGCAGCGCTGGCCCTATACAGCTGTACTAATACAGCTGTAACAACCAGCGCTGCAAAATTTTAGATGTAGACATGGCCCCAGTACTCTGTGTCAAACGGCTCTTGTTTTGGGCTCTTTTGTTAAAGCAAATTGTGAGGAAAGGAGATTTAGAGTGACTGCTTGGGGTTTTATTTTTACCTTCGCACAGGCTGGTTAAATGGCCCGAAGCTTTACAAACACTGAAGTATTTAGCCTCCCAATGGGCATTACTTGCTCACATTCAAAAGTAGGGTAACTGCATTTTGCATCTGATGTTGTCTCTAGCTGCTCCTCAAATGGACAGCGTCATGGCAGATACTACTTTACCTGTGACAAGCGCAAAACAAAATTGCCAGCATTCCAGTTGCTCAGGTGCCAGAAAGTTCAGTGGCCCACATAAAATCAGACTAAGGATTAGAACATATAACTCCACAAGCAGCAGAAGGGGTCACAGCCAGGCAACGCCAGCCAGGATATTTTGTGAGCTCCTGCAAAACTATTAAATTCTCAGGACCTAAAAAGTCACCAAAACATTCCAGTTGCCATAACAACCTGTTGTGTTTGGTTCTCTGATTCTTCTGTGTTGGCCCCATTCTTTTGGAACTTGATGGCAGGGGTTAGCTTGCTACAGTAACACGGGGATCTTTTCAAATAATCCCAGTCCACACCTGATTCTGAGGGGGCTGGACCTTCTCTTCCTTTCTCTTCCAACAGCTCATTACAGATGCCAGGAAACAGCGAGGAGAACAGCAAAAGGAATTGGAGCCCACTTGGAAAACACAGCCAATAACCTTGAAAAATTTGGATAATCTGAATCCAGTTCCTTGATTTTTATGATTGCTCAACATATTGTTTATAGGAAAGCCTAACCCTTCTGCACACAGGGTGTCCAAGGGTCACAGAAGTTTCAGCAATCAGTCAGACACTATGGAGGTACCTTTTTGATCGTATCTATATCGTAAGATTCCAGGACGGTCACTTTGGGTGTCACTCTGAAACCTAGAACAGCTGTTGAGTCAGCGTGGAGCAACGTAAGCAACTACAAGCATAGCTGAGAGCTCTTTCTGTTCAGAATATCACCAAGTTCAATCATTCCTGGGTTTTGCATTCTGTTAATGCCCAGTTTTTAAGTTCTCGGCCATTTTTACGTTACGAAGTATACCTGTGCAGTGTACGGCTAGCGTAAGACATGTATTCGTGCCATGCTGAGAGTCCGAGACCATCGCAGTGTCAGAGGCAACTCAACCATTCACCACCCTTCCTCTACAGCTAACTTGCATGCAACAATTTCATTGGCTGTGCAAGGAAGACTGCGCGGATAGTGGACTACTTTACCCAACTGCCTCATTGGTGCAACAGCACAGGCTGTCAGCTCCTGGTACAACTGTAACTGTGCAATCACCTCACCGATTGGACTTAATCAGCCAGGCCCATACATTCCAAAAGCATGATAAGTCTTGTGAGAACCTTGCAAGGGAAAGGGGAAGCCCAGTGCTATATACAATACATCCTGCAAAGAGCCTGCATCAAGCAAAGTGTTTTCTGAATGCCTTGTTCCCCCCACCCCGCCTCTTCTGTCTATCTAACGTTGAGCTTCCCACACAGCTGTAGGCATTTCCTGTCCCCTGAAAGAGCAGTAAATACTTAAATATGTTAAATGTTGATCTCTGCAGGAGTCGGGATAGTTTGGCTCAAAAATAAAAAACACAAGTCTACTATTTGTAAAGTGGGAATGGTTGTGTCTATGTGGCACATGCCCTATATATACATTAGAACATAGTATTCTTATTACGCTGCATCTCCTACTCAGCAAAGCATTTAAGAATTAGCTCAGTGTTTCTGAAACTGGGTTCGCCGCTTGTGTAGGGAAAGCCCCTGGTAGGCTGAACTGGTTTGTTTACCTGCCCCATCCGCAGGTCTGGCCGATTGCAGCTCCCACTGGCTGCCGTTTGCTACTCTAGGCCAATGGGAGCTGCTGGAAGCGACGCAGGCTGAGGGACTTACTGGCACATATGCACATAAGCCATACATACAGAAGACCAGATTTTGGCCCCCTATATTATTTGAAGTGACTATGCAGTAAAGATTTTCCTCTCAGCAGAACTATGCTTAGATGATAGAGAAATATTAACAGGTTATAAGCTCACACAAGAAACTATGGACTTGGCACTAAGATACCAACACGTCTATATATTTGATAAAGTGCCTAATTCAACAGGATTGTACAGAACATAAAACTCAGCTGAACCCAAGTGACTCTTGGATATGACTCTTTCTTCCTGTTTCTAGTGTTCTACTAATTAACCGGTTGAGGCAAATTCTTTCATGCTTTCAACAAGTGTGTGAAAAATTTCATTAGGTTTGCAAAAATTTGTAGCCAAACCTTTAGAAATTCTCTAAGAGCATGTGAATTGTGTAGCAGGATATTCTTGCTCAGTGTCATTCGATTTCATTAATGTCCTGCACTTCTTGTACGACCCGTGACTGTACGTTCTGGGAAGAGATTTCCAACACATTTTCAACACTAATTTTGCTTAGTGTAAAATTTACATACAAAACATCATTGGAGACTGTCATAAACAGATAGCTAAGGGTTAATGTTCTTTTACCTGTAAAGGGTTAACAAAGGGAACCAAACACCTGACCAGAGGACCAATCAGAAAACAAGATTTTTCAAATGTCAAGGGAGGGAAGTTTTGGGGTGAGTGTTTTTTGTCTGGGTTCGGTGACCGTCTCGGCTCTGAGAGGGATCTCTCTATCTCCAGGCTTTCTAATCTTCTGCTTTCAAGTTGTAAGTACAAGGATAGTAAGACAATAGGTTTATATTGTCTTTTTGTATTTACATGTGTGTAGTTGCTGGAGTGTTTTGAATTGTATTCTTTTTGGATAAGGCTGTTTATTCATTTTTTCTTTTAAGCAATTGACTCTGTATATTGTCACCTTGATACAGAGACCATTTTTATGTATTTTTCCTTCTTTTTATACAAAGTTTTCTTTTTAAGACCTGTTTGAGTTTTTTTACTGGTTAAGGCTAAGAAACGAAGGGAGGGGGGAAATCTCTTTATGTTAGATTTACTAAGCCTGACTTTGCATACCCTCTAGGTGAGGGGAGAGAGAGATCTGATCTCTCGGTACTTGTGTTTCAAGGACTTGAAGCAGGGAATATCCTAGAGTACCCAGGGCAGGGAAATCTGGGAGGAGGTAAAGAGGGGGAAGGGAAGTGGGTTATTTCCCTTTGTGGTGAGACTCAGGGCATCTGAGTCTTGGGGTCCCCCAGGGAAGGTTTTGGGGAGACCAGAGTGAGCCAGACACTGGAATTTTCTGGCTGGTGGCAACGATATCAGATCCAAGCTGGTAATTAAGTTTGGAGGTTTCATGCTAGCTTCTCATGTTCTGAACTCTAAGGTTCAGATCTGAGTAGGAAAGTTATGACAGAGACGAGGGAGATTTCTGATTATGGGATGGCCACATTGGATCAAATCAGTCAGTCCATCCAATAGCCTTCTCCGCACTGGCCACTAATCTAGCAAAGAGGCATCATTTCAAAACGCTCTTACGTTGTTAATACTGTAATTCTGATCCCAACTTCTCCGAAGTCATGGAGCTCTTGGAATGAGAGCTCTAATTTGGGTTTGCTTCCAGTTGGAGCATTTTAGCTGGTAATTACATTACCGCCATCAATATTCTTTATTATTTGAATGACAGTCATGACCCAGTTGAAGATCAAGACCTCGCTGAATTAGAAGCTATAAAAACACTTAGGAAGAAAGCAATTTCTGCTCCAGAGAGCTCACAATCTTGGTTTATGAGGAGACATAACAGATGGGTGGAACAGAGAAGGAGGGGGAGTGCAGGGCAAGAGGACAAGAGTAATACAAGCACAGTTTGCATAGTACTCAATAGTCTCAGCTCCTCACCTATCTAGCTGTTCTCACTACCATGTGCTCTGCCTTACAGCGTCAGAACCTTTCAGTCTGCTTGGGAAAAAGTGCTCAAAGAAATCCCTTAAGCTAAGAGAGAACTGCAAAACAGGGAGGAAAAACCTGGACCAAAAACTACACTCCTCACTTACAGGAACTGGGAGAAAACACAAGTGTGGAAATCAACTTCCCGAAATAAAGGGAACTTAATACTAACCAAAACATCCAGAGACAGATGAACTTAATCAAGTGGAAGCAAGAGAAGGTAATTAAATAAGTAGCAGAAGACAAAGTGTTGAGGTTGCAAATGTATTTAGCAAGTGGCTCACGGGGGGGGGAGGGGAGAAATAAAATTTGTCATTTAAAAGACACAAAAGTTAGCTGAAAGACTGAGGGAAATGTGTGGAAAAAGCAAAGTTTAATGTTTCGTTGACAGATGTATCCATTTCACAAGGATATTAGCAGGGGTTATGCATCGGTTAGTAGGTAATATCACTGGCAGGCAAGATTTACAGGATCACTTTAAGAAACTAGAGAAGAAAAATAATTATATTCTAAACTGAAACTGTCGTCTCAATTACACCATAAGGTGTTTTAATGTTGATTGTGGTTGGGATAAATGACGACCATATTTCTATATTGGCAGTCATGGGCTGGTCACAGACTGCTGCCTGAACACTCCATGGATCGAGGGTTGATACTGTGTGTCTGGGGCATCCCTGCCCTTGGCTGGATGGAACATCAGACTTAACCATTTGCAACTCTAGGATATAAATCTTTATATTGCTGCACCTCACTAAGATTCTCCTTTATGTCAAGTTGGTAAGTTCGTGCTTTCTTCACACAAATGATCCAGGGTCCTAATGAATTTAATATTCGCTGTGCAGTCACAAAACCAGTGCATAAGGTAGAGTGACCAGATATCCCGATTTTATAGGGACAGTCCTGATTTTTGGGCCTTTTTCTTATATAGGTTCCTATTACCCCCTACCCCATCCTGATTTTTCACACTTGCTGTCTGGTCACCCTAGCATAAGGTCCAAATGACTTTTCAGTCCTTGTGTAAATCCTTTCTGGATTAACAAACTGAATGGATCACATAGGAAGAAAACCCAACTTCAATTTGCAAACATTTCCACAAAGCACTATGATTTGTGGGGCCACATTGTTCGCTATTTGCAAGTATTCGGCTGGGAGTTTAATATTTGCCAAGATGTCCAGGAGACTTTTGAAATTCAGACAATTTATCATGGATATTTATTCATCCTGAACTTCTAATCTAGAACCACCACTGTTCACTAAACCAGCTGAGTTCAAGAGAAGGAAAATCTGAGGAAGGTGAAGGCTCGTGAACCACCTTCATGAGAAGGTCGGATGTTGGAGTCTGATCCATTTGGAAACCCAAGGCTGGTCTCAGGCTCAAAGAAGGTGAGAGTCCAAACCCAGAGGGGAAAATAGGATTCATTGTGGTCTAGGAAAAATAATTTGACGATGGCTAGGCTGCAGGTGTGCTGAGATCACAGCTTACCGTGCTGGCCAATATCATCTCAGTGTTCTCTGCCTTGGTGGACTCTAGCCTTGCTCTTGTCTTACATTTAGACTATAAGCGCTTTTGGGCAGGGAGTGTCTTTTCGTTCAGCAGCTAGCATAATGGGATTGGGGACCATGACTGGGGCTTCTAGGTGCTATGATCATACAAATAAATAATCAGAAATCTGAGGTTGGGATTACAGTATCATGCACTGTAAAGTCTGTGTGCGTGCACATACATGGCAGGAGAATTGAAAACCTAAGGCGAGCATGCCAAGGCTTGTATGATTTCCTTAGGGTCCGTTCAAATGTCCCATGAAATCTATATAAGCCTATAAAAGTCTACTGATTGCGTGGATTTCCTGCTGTGCTGACTGCCTGCTCCTATATGGCTATATACTCTGAATATCACTTTTCGACCTCCCACGTGCCAAGTTTTACAGTCTTTATCTGGACACTCATTAAGTCTGATGTTTCACTAGGGCTCCTGTTATTGCTCCTGCTCCGTTGAGAAGCGCACTGACAGTTGCATACTGGAGAGTCAGGAGGAAGTTAATTTCCTGACATGCTTGGGAACCCCCTGCCCCGCCCCGCCCCAGCCTGTGCATGACCAAATAGGGGATTCAGCATATGTCATAGGTCTGTGACAATAGTAAAATGAAGTAAAATAAATCACTATCAGTGTCATCGAAGACTGGAGTAAAACCTGAGATGCCCTGCCCTGCAAATGCCCTTGCTCAGATTTTAAAAACAAGGGCTGGGAATTTCAATGTTGCTTAAAGGAGTTGGGCATCAAACTCTATTGGGTTCTTTTGAAAATACCAGACTAAGCCCTTAATGCTATCAGAGACTGTACCAGGCCCTCTTGACTTTACAGAGCAGTTTTTAGGTGGTCATCAGAAAAGCATAACATTGGACATTTTTCACTCTCAACACAAGAAAATACTGATGCAATTTGTTTTAGCTGGGAATCAGAAACAGTGCATACAAATGTCTGCTCCCTGCTCTCCACTCCTTCCCCAAAATGTTTTGATGATTATATCTGATTAATGATACCACCAGAACAGAATTAATCAGGTTTAAAAAGCATTTTTTCACATTATTTACATCTCCCCAGAAGCTCAAAAGAGAAATCTGTTTCTTTAGTATTAAGTTTCTTTTTGCTCTCTTGTAGCTTCACATACTGGTTTGCCATCATAGAGTTGCTCAGGAGATCTCGGCTATTACGGTAGCGGCTGATCAAGAACTTTGATGGCTGCCTCGTTACAAGGTTATTCCATAATTCTGGGTTGCACACTTCGTTTATTATTGTAGTGTGGGTTGCTTGGGAGCACTGAGAAACTTGGACTGACTTTTTTGGATCCCAAAGAAACACTAGTTTCTACTGGAAGGCTGTTGAGTGCCGAGCTGACAGCACTGATTTTTCTTCTTTAGAAAATAACTGCAATAAAGCTTTTGTTTTGGAAAATCACCCACAAAGAATGACGGATTTTGCAAAGAGATAGAATGAGAAAAAAAAAACTAGGTCAAACTTTAGGCTAAAACAACGATCCATTATGACCAAAACAGGGTGGGGAGGGGGGAGAAATCACGAAACAAACATGGGAAATAGAGGTTCACGCTCCACCGGGACAGCAGGCTTGTTATTTCCTTCTGATACCTGCTCACTTTCTTACCTTTCAGCCTCGCTCCAGATTAAAAATTATCCTTTCAAATGTACCAATGGATCTGGTTTTTTTTAAACATGTGCTCCCTTCTTGCTGCTTTCATTGGGCACCTGCATTTGTTTTTTGGGCATATCTAGAGGATGGCATAAAGCCAAGCAAACGTGGAAACAAACTAGCCTGTCGCATACGCGCACACACACACAAACAACATTAACTTGGATGACTGATAGTTCCATGTTGCTTGAGGTATTTTCAAATGATAGAACATGGGATCAGAATGCAGAACCTAAGTATGGGGTGTGCTTTTGGCCTTTCTACAGACATGACTGATAAAAGAATGCACCAGCAAGAATGGGAGGTGGAGTACAATAATGATTCACCCGTTAATTGGCATGACATCATCAACACACATGGAGACGGATTTTTAGAGGTATCTAGGTATCTAATTCCCACCGTTTTCTGTTGGAGTGAGGTGCCTAACTACCTTTAAAAATCTGGCCCATGGTGCTTTACAGAACAATAATGATTATTGCTTTGATTGTGCTGTCTCTCACGTGATTTTACACTGATAATTCCATTGAATTATTCCTGATTTACGGTAGGCAAGTGAAAGGAGCATTAGGCCCATAAGTTGCCTGGACGGAAAAGCTGGCAACCTAAGATCCTATTATCTAAGCTAAATACATTTTCAGCAAACTATTTCCCTCCAAGCAAAGAAGTAGGTCTGCTTCCTTTTGACCAGGCACAGATCCAACCAAATCTTGCATGGAGGCCCTCCCATAAAGCCATGCCCCTTTCATGTTCCAGCTGACCTCCAAAATACCATCCCTGACCAAGTTAGTTTTAGGTTATTTTAAACAAGATTTTCTTTATTTTTCAATTAAAAGCTTAAAATTCTTAACAGCAACATACCATCACACCAGCATATCTGGAAATAAATATTAAAACTTAAAATGCCAAAGAAAACCCAGTCTTATGTTCTCTGCTTTTTTAAAATCTATTTTACTGATGTATTTAAAAAAATGTAAAATGAAGTGCTGAAACTTTAAACAAGCGGGCTACAAACATAACTGGGAGGCTACAAACCGTACTTTCAAGCAGCAGATGGGGCTGTGGTCACTGTTTTTTAAGCCTGTTAATAACACACATGTATTTAACCTCAACACTTTACGGTAATCCTAACCCATCATGCTAGTCCTGTTAGGGTCCAGAGTTTTGGAACTGCATGCACAGAAATGCCCCAGGCTAATTTTAGGAAGTCTTCCATCTTTAGGAAACGTGGCAGAGGATTACTCTGTTAGAACGCCTTTCAACCATAAAAAGAACAGGAGTACTTGTGGCACCTTAGAGACTAACAAATTTATTTCAGCAAAAGCTTTCGTGGGCTACAGCTCACTTCTTCGCAAAATTTATTTCAGTATAGGCTTTCATGGGCTACAGCTCACTTCTTTGGATGCATCCGAAGAAGTGAGCTGTAGCCCATGAAAGCTTATGCTGAAATAAATTTGTTAGTCCCTAAGGTGCCACAAGTACTCCTGTTCTTTTTGCAATACAGACTAACACGGCTGCTACTCTGAAACCTTTCAACCATAAGTGACACACTATTCAAACACCATTTTTCCCCTAACCTCTCCCAAAACACACCCTACCCAAATAGAAACCTACTCCAAAAAGAGTTCTGAACTTGTAAAGAAGGAGTGTCAGTGATGCCATCCACTCCACTAGGGACCTTGCTATTGCTATTAACTTTAGGTGGGAGGAGCTCAGATACTACGGTGATAGATGGCAGTATAAAACGTTAAGATACATAGATATGTTTGCGTATGTACTGCGATTTCTTGCATGATCTTTGCAAGTGCACATGCAGAAGTCCAGGTAGGCATCTAACTTGTGATCTGTCCCTCCCACTTCCATGCCATCAAAGCACTATATAGACCAATTATGTAGGTGCATATTTGCAGAGGAAGATCTAGAACTTTGGGCCTAGATTACTTCCTGTCTGAGAATGAACAGTTTGTGGGGTTTGTAACATAATACAATACCCTAACACCAGCAGTTATAGGTCTTTTTAAACTCTCAGACACAAATCTGAAAATTAATAGCCAAAAATGCAAAAAAATCATAGGATACCTGAACTTGTACAAACACCAGTCTTAACAATAACTAGTGAGTAGCTAGTAATAGGTGATATGTCCCTGGTACAGAAGGGCTTATTTATTTCTATGAAATATGCTAACCTGACTCAAGGATGTCACCATTTGATTTATGAATTAAGCTTGCTGGTTTTGGAGCACTTTAAAAACCTGTTCTACCGGGGATCCACCAAATGGATAAGATCGGGAATCTACCTTGGGTCTCCCGCATGATAGCAAAGACCTCTAAGAAGCCCTGGGTCTCTCGTATGATAGCACAGAACACAAATTTCTAAGAAAACAGCCTGGTGCCTTTAAACAACAATTTTTTTTAAATGTAACAATTAAAATGATTCTTCCAGTCACCAAGGCCCTGTTTGGGCATGGGAGAACTATATAGTGTTGGGATTCCCTCCAAGACCTTATCCAGAACACCTTATCCAGTTCTTTGGGATCCAAAAACCTCAGTTCAACTCTAGCTTGTCAGTCGGGTTATTTTATTAGACATGTAGCAGCTCTTTGCCCATACTGGCCAGGCTTAGATGCAGGGGGTGATACCACAACTCCATTCATGTCACACACAGCAGTTTATCTACATCTTTCCTAGCTACTAATATCTATACTTCTTGCACATAAGGACCAATCCTCCTGCCGATTGCATAAGGCAAACATCAGTGTAGGGGGTTTCTGCCTAATTTGTTTACTATAAACATACCCACAACAGAGAGACAAGGTGGATGAGGTAATAATCTCTTACTGGACCAACTTCTGTTGGAGAGAGAGACCAACAGAAGTTGATCCAATAAAGATATTACCTCACCGATCTTGTCTCTCAAATATCCTAACATAGCGATGATAGTTAGCTTCTGCCTCCTTTATCTACTATAAACATATTCTCAATAGCTAGCAATCAGAGCAACTCATGTCTGTGTGTGAGTGCTGAAAAAATACAGAGAGTTAGTTCTTTCAGCAATTGCTTGGTTGGGCTTGTTCAGCAGTTATTTGTTCAGGCTTGTTGCATGTTAACTTGGGCCTGCTCATGTCAGCTAAGTTAGCCCTACATTTAGGAACCCTTCTGTACAGTATTTATGGTAAAGGATTTACCAATGAAAGGGAAATACGAAAGCATTTTCTTATTGTTGCTTGACCTATTCTGCATTCTGATGGGCAGCTATACAGTCTTGGATGTGTCTCAGCACGGAGCTAATCCACGTTACTTCTCACACCATGATCCAGGTCTGTCATCTGCTGCCAGAAAACTTTAGGAACAAATAGCTGTTAGAGGTTTTTATTTAAGAATCCATAGAAAGACCAATGTCACTTTTTGCTGATTTTCGCTAGTTGTTTTATCCTAGGATACTAGATAAAAAACACAGCTGGGTAAAATACCTAGGAAGTTTTTAGAAGGAAAGAGTCAAGCCAAAGTAGCAGAGAAAACATCTCTTGCTATCTAATGCTCATGCTTGATGCCAATTGTCTAGACTAAAACATAGCAAGACCACTCTCTAAAGACCTCCATCGAATCTCAGACAACTAGATCTTTGGTCCACATCCAGCCCAAGGTGTAGAGACCAAAAGTTGCCCGTGAGAAGGTGTCCCCACCACAAAACCTCCATTCCATTTGGCTTCAAAGGGCTGTGCCTCACTCCCTTCCTGGAAGTGGTTCCTCCAGGTCAGGTTGAGGTTTAGCGGTGAGAAGCTAGAACTGAAACTGGAAACTGTTCATGCTGGAGCTATTGGAAAGATAGAGGCCACCACTGTCCTAGCACTAAATTTACATGTTTCAAGAAAATAGAATAGAGGACCAACAAATCAGTTTGATGGAGAAAAAAAATTCCCATGAGGAACCATCCCCCAAGAAAACACCCTAGGTAGATCTCATTTTTTGGATCCCCTCTCTAGCCCCCTTCATTGCTCCACCACATTCAAGTTATGCATTGGGATGACCCATTGATTGAACAAGTACAACCTGACACACCTCCCTTCAGAGATCACCAGTATCCCCCCAGGTCATCTGAAGAGTATTATATTATCCCTTTCCCTGCTCCTCCATCAAAAACCTAAGACACCTCCTCTGGACTATCGACCGATAGCATGTAAAAGGATGGTACCATAGACCAAAAATTCCCTCTGGCTACTGTACTAACCAGACAGCGGTGAACTTTCAGAACAAGTTGAAGAAACTAAGCATCATTCTTCTGACAGCATGGGGTACACTTCCAGACCACTGGACACACTTTCTGTCACTGCTAATAGGACAAAATCTCCAGTCAACCAGAAATGGATTCTATCAGGCCCTATAGGTAAGTCTTCAGACTTTCCAATTAAGAAAGCCCTGCAGTGTGTTTTTTTAGCTTAATCCACTTAAAACATCCAAGTGGACGGAGAACTGGATTTTCTTTTCTAGTCCATACGTGTATATATAGACATAGGTTTGCCTGAAAGCTCTAGTTTGCAATGAGTTTAGTTTCAGGTCAACAGACCTGAGAAAAATAACTGCATTATAGCCAGGATATTGCATTCCTGACTGTACACAGCGATGTACTGTCACTAGATGCTTCGCCATACACTAGCTGATCTGCTGTCTCTTGACCCGTATTATATACAAAATCCCTCCAAGGTAGACCCATTGTGACACAAGTATTGTTCTGTCCTGAAAATTGCTGAGGGCATTCAGCATTTTATTAGTGAAGTATGTGTATTTTGGAGGGGAGAAGAGAGCACTTGGGGTAGTGGGGGTGTGAAAGAATGGAGAAGGAATGGTCCAGATCAGAAAGCTGATCAAAATTGTTGGCAAAGTTGCTGTTTCACCCCCGTCACCTGCAAAAAAAACCAACATTTTTATGGAAATAAAAGTGGGTTTTTTCATGACTTCTTTCCAGGTTTTGCAATCAACTATAAAGCTGGGTAGAATTTTTCAAGTTTTGACATTTTTCATTGGAATCTGGAATTCTGACATCCGAAAAATGCAAAATAAAACCAGACTAAATTTTCACTGTATTTTTTTCTTTTTCAGCCCAGCTATCCCAGGTAAGTAAGATGTTACTGGAATCGGCAGTAGCTCTCAAAATTGCAAGCAGTCGTAACAGGGAGCCTGATTTTCAAAACTCCAGACACTATTTTATTTGATGTCTTTATCCTATACTTTAAAACAAGAACCTGTGCTGGGCACTAGCACCTTCAACATATATTTGAACTACAATCATACTGGTAGAAACAAGAATAAACTGCAGTAGCTTTCCCCAAAGTTGAAAGTTGAAAAAGCTACTAGGGGGGAAGCTGTTCTAGACTTGATTTTAACAAATAGGGAGGAACTTGTTGAGAATTTGAAAGTAGAAGGAAGCTTGGGTGAAAGTGATCATGAAATCATAGAATTTGCAATTCTAAGGAAGGGTAGAAGGGAGTACAGCAGAATAGAGACAATGGATTTCAGGAAGGCGGATTTTGGTAACCTCAGAGAGCTGATAGGCAAGGTCCCATGGGAATTAAGACTGAGGGGAAAAACAACTGAGGAAAGTTGGCAGTTTTTCAAAGGGACGCTATTAAGGGCCCAAAAGCAAGTTATTCCGATGGTTAGGAAAGATAGAAAATGTGGCAAAAGACCACCTTGGCTTACCCTGGAGATCTTGCGTGACCTACAAAATAAAAAGGCGTCATATAAAAAATGGAAACTAGGTCAGATCACGAAGGATGAATATAGGCAAATAACACAGGAATGCAGAGGCAAGATTAGAAAAGCAAAGGCACAAAATGAGCTCAAACTAGCTATGGGAATAAAGGGAAACAAGAAGACTTTTTATCAATACATTAGAAGCAAGAGGAAGACCAAGGACAGGGTAGGCCCACTGCTCAATGAGGAGGGGGAAACAGTAACGGGAGTCTTGGAAATGGCAGAGATGCTTAATGACTTCTTTGTTTCGGTCTTCACTGAGAAGTCTGAAGGAATGTCTAGTATAGTGAATGCTTACGGGAAGAGGGTAGGTTTAGAAGAGAAAATAAAAAAAGAGCAAGTAAAAAATCCCTTAGAAAAGTTAGATGCCTGCAAGTCACCAGGGCCTGATGAAATGCATCCTAGAATACTCAAGGAGTTAATGGAAGAGGTATCTGAGCCTCTAGCTATTATCTTTGGGAAATCATGGGAGACGGGGGAGATTCCAGAAGACTGGAAGGGGGCAAATATAGTGCCCATCTATAAAAAGGGAAATAAAAACAACCCAGGAAACTACAGACCAGTTAGTTTAACTTCTGTGCCAGGGAAGATAATGGAGCAGGTAATCAAAGAAATCATCTGCAAACACTTGGAAGGTGGTAAGGTGATAGGGAATAGCCAGCATGGATTTGTAAAGAACAAATCGTGTCAAACTAATCTGATAGCGTTCTTTGACAGGATAACGAGCCTTGTGGATAAGGGAGAAGCGGTGGATGTGATATATCTAGACTTTAGTAAGGCATTTGATACAGTCTTGCATGATATTCTTATAGATAAACTAGGAAAGTACAATTTAGAAGGGGCTACTATAAGGTGGGTGCATAACTGGCTGGATAACCATACTCAGAGAGTAGTTGTTAATGGCTCCCAATCCTGCTGGAAAGGTATAACAAGTGGTGTTCCACAGGGGTCTGTTTTGGGACCGGTTCTGTTCAATATCTTCATCAACGATTTAGATGTTGGCATAGAAAGTACGCTTATTAAGTTTGCGGACGATACCAAACTGGGAGGGATTGCAACTGCTTTGGAGGACAGGGTCAAAATTCAAAATGATCTGGACAAATTGGAGAAATGGTCTGAGGTAAACAGGATGAAGTTCAATAAAGATAAATGCAAAGTGCTCCACCTAGGAAGGAACAATCAGTTTCACACATACAGAATGGGAAGAGACTGTCTAGGAAGGAGTATGGCAGAAAGAGATCTAGGCGTCATAGTAGACCACAAGCTTAATATGAGTCAACAGTGTGATACTGTTGCAAAAAAGCAAACATGATTCTGGGATGCATTAACAGGTGTGTTGTAAACAAGACACGAGAAGTCATTCTTCCGCTTTACTCTGCGCTGGTTAGGCCTCAACTGGAGTATTGTGTCCAGTTCTGGGCACCGCATTTCAAGAAAGATGTGGAGAAATTGGAGAGGGTCCAGAGAAGAGCAACAAGAATGATTAAAGGTCTTGAGAACATGACCTATGAAGGAAGGCTGAAGGAATTGGGTTTGTTTAGTTTGGAAAAGAGAAGACTGAGAGGGGACATGATAGCAGTTTTCAGGTATCTAAAAGGGTGTCATCAGGAGGAGGGAGAAAACTTGTTCACCTTAGCCTCCAATGATAGAACAAGAAGCAATGGGCTTAAACTGCAGCAAGGGAGATTTAGGTTGGGCATTAGGAAAAAGTTCCTAACTGTCAGGGTAGTTAAACACTGGAATAGATTGCCTAGGGAAGTTGTGGAATCTCCATCTCTGGAGATATTTAAGAGTAGGTTAGATAAATGTCTATTAGGGATGGTCTAGACAGTATTTGGTCCTGCCATGAGGGCAGGGGACTGGACTCGATGACCTCTCGAGGTCCCTTCCAGTCCTAGAGTCTATGAGTAAAATAAGAAAATAGCCAACCGAAAACACACAAAATCCCCACAAACATGAATACACACCCACCCACTCACCCCATTCCAATCCCTAGATGCCCTCACTGCACTACTCAGCCACAAAAAAGCCAAAGAAAATAGAGATAGGTTCTTCTATCTCTGCCACTGACCTACCGTGTGTCCATAGGCAAATCACTGTGCTTCTTGCCTCTGCTTCATCTCCTACACTTTGTTTGTTTTGTCTATTATGAATAAGCTCTCAGGGGCATGGGCTGTCTCTTGCTATGTGTAGATACAGTGTCCAGCACACTGGGGCTCCAGTCTCAGTTGGGGCTTGTAAAGTGCTAGTGGCAATAAGAATAAAAACATTTGCCAATGGCCATGGCAATTTGTGTGTGCAATTACCCTAGTTGTGTACACAGTCCCTGCATGTGTGTCAATTAAATTTGCAACTGTGCCCACTTTTTGCCAGCAGAGTCCAAAACCAGCCCCTCTACAGCTAAATTATCTTGTTTGCCTCAAGTGTTTGTGATTTCAGTATTTTTAAAGATAGTCCCCAACTGTATGTATTGTTCTAAAAGTATTTTATTGACTCACAAAAGACAGAACCTGGTGTGGGAACCCCTTCCTCAGAGTTCATCCGTCAACACTTTCTCGACATACTTCAATGCCTCTTTACTACAGTCTGTCTTGCATTGGCCTTGGGCTGTCAAAACCATGGCCAGGCCTTTGTGGAACATGGATTTGTATAGGTAGAATATCTGAGAACCAGTTAAAAGCAATTACACAGTAAATTTACATAACATTTTGAATAGTCAGCAAGTACACTTTTCCCACAGAGAGGTTGGAAGCCAAACTTTACTGTAAAAGGTTTATTTTTAACAGGTAATTTTCAATGGATTTAAATAACCAGAGAAAGCATGCTATTCCACTCACCCACCCCAGAAACAGATGCAGCAATATTCCTGGGCACTGTAGCCCTGGAAGTGTGGACACAAGACAAAAGGAACAGCTGGAGCAGGGAACTGGGAGTCAGCACTCCTGCATTCTCTTCTCAACTCAGTTGATGGCTTACCCCACAAGTCACTGATGATACACATTTTACTGGGGGGTACAAGTACGCTCACAGGGGAGATGCAAGGGCTGAGTACGCAAGGTTTGCACATTGCTTTGAGATCCTTGGCTGACAGACACAATAAATTACAGTGTAGTGTACTGAGGTCTGGGCAGGAAATTCTTGATACTCACCAAGCCAGGGAATTGGAAGTTTATTCTGCAAAGGATCCACCAGTAACCCACAGCCAGCCTTGTTAACATTAATGAGAGTTTCCCGCTCTGCTAAATACCATGCAAATTGCTAGGATCAAGTTCTCCCTCTCTCGTTTCAATAACTTGGGGGCTTTATTAACTTGGCATTAATACAAACAAGTGAAACCTGCTCCTACCCTCACACATGTGGTTGGTCCCACTAGCTTTACTAGGTCCAGTCACACCAGTGAAGGGTGAAGAAACATGACCTAACTGCTCATATCAACCCCAGGGACAAATAGGTTCCCATGTGGCAGTGGAAAAGGAGATAAGAAAGCATGACTCGAGCAATTCGCCTGGTACTTGGCAAGGCTGGGAACAGTGATGGCAACAATTTGACTGCAGTCTCATGAAAACTGCTTGTCAAAGATTTTCCAAACTCTGAAAAATACATAGATATCTATTTGCAAGTAACCACCAGACACGATCAAGTCATCTTGACCAAGTACTCCACAATGACATTATTCCACAATGGCATAATCCTTGGGGAAAAACCACAGCATTCTTGGATGCAAAACAGAAACTTGACACGTGTAATACCTAATACTAGAGTATACTTTATACTCTGTTTTCCTATGAGTCATTTTCCATCCCACTGTCTGTTGAAAATGTTTTTTGTTTATTTATTAAGGATTCTCTCAATGGCTTTATTGACTGCAAAGAGAGAGAGAGAGAGAGAGAGAGAGATTGATTTTTGGCATAGATTCATGGATTCTAGGGTCAGAAGGGACCAATGTGATCATCTAGTCCGACCCCCTGCACAAAGCAGGCCACAGAACCCTACCCATCCACTTCTATAACAACCCCCTAACCTATGCCTGAGTTATTGAAGTCTTCAAATTGTGGTTTGAAGACCTCAAGCTGCAGAGAATCCACCAGCAAGTGACCCATGTCCCACGCTGCAGGGGAAGGCGAAAAACCTCCAGGGCCTCTGCCAATCTGCCCTGGAGGAAAATTCCCTCCAGACTCCAAATATGGCGATCAGCTAAATCCTGAGCATGTGGGCAAGACTCACCAGCCAGCACTCAGAAAAGAATTCTCTGCAGTAACTCAGATCCCATCCCATCCAACATCCCATCACCAACCACTGGGCATACTTATCTAGCAATAATCAAAGATCAATTGCCAAAATTAGGCTCTCCCATCATACCATCCCTTCCATAAACTTATCAAGCTTAATCTTAAAGCCAGATATGTCTTTTGCCCCTACTACTCCCCTTGGAAGGCTGTTCCAGAACTTCACTCCTCTAATGGTTAGAAACCTTCGTCTAATTTCAAGTCTAAACTTCCTAGTGTCCAGTTTATACCCATTCGTTCTTGTATCTACATTGGTACTAAGCTTAAATAATTCCTCTCCCTCCCTAATATTAATCCCTCTGATATATTTATAAAGAGCAAGTATATCCCCCCTCAGCCTTCTTTTGGCTAGACTAAACAAGCCAAGCTCTTTGAGTCTCCTTTCATATGACAGGTTTTCCATTCCTCGGATCATCCTACTAGCCCGTCTCTGAACCTGTTCCAGTTTGAATTCATCCTTCTTAAACATGGGAGACCAGAACTGCACACAGTATTCCAGGTGGGGTCTCACCAGCACCTTATATAACCGTACTAACACCTCCTTATCTTTGCTGGAAATACCTCATCCCAGAGACCTGCCACCAAAACGACCCTAACTAAAGCCATCTCCTTGTAGGGTGATCAGACAGCAAATGTGAAAAATTGGAACAGGGGTGGGGAGTAATAGGAACCTATATAAGACAAAGACCCAAAATTCGGGACTGTCCTTATAAAATTGGGACATCTGGTCACCCTACCTGCATGAGTCAAAAGCCACGGCCTCTAAAATTCTTCTGCTAAATTCATGTTTCACTTAAAAGAACAGTGATGTAACTATTAGGCTCCAAATAAGGTTTTGTGTTTTAAAACACAATAATGTTATGAAACACACGCCAGGAATGTCTGTATGGTTCTTTGTAAACAAATGTCAATGACCATTTCTGGTTGTGAAAATGGAAGTGCTGGCCAGCAGTATGGGAAAACCAACCAGCACCACACTCTTGGGCTAGCAGGAGAAAACTGGCAAGTGAAACCGACAGGGACCCCAAGTGAAACAGACCAGTCTAGTTTCATTGTCCAACCTAAGAGCTTCATTCTAGTCTTGCTTAGGCTGGTGTAAATCAGGAGTGACTCCAGCTAAGCCGATGGACTTATAGCTATGTAAAAATCAGTGGACATCAGATCAATACCAGCACTTGAGTTTAAGGCAAAAATATAAACCAGCCATTTGTTTACTAAATACATTTATTTATTAATTATTGCATATAATTCAGGCATAGATCTGGTTTTGTATTATATGATTTTATCTTAATGGTGTCCATTTAGAGATAACATACAAGGCAGTATAATTAATTTTTATATTGCCAGGGTGCCCATCCTTCCCTGGGGGTTGCACTTTGACACAGTACAAAGCCTTGTGCATTCCAGTGACCCTGCAAGCAGTGCCAGTGGGAATTTTAACTCCTGCTTGGACCACCGATGCCTGACATGTCAAAGGATAAGGGCCAGATGAAATGCAACCCACTGGTCCTCCAGGGTGAGGGTTGAGCGATATCCCAACAAACTATCCTTGTAAAAGAGTTATGTTCTAGAAACATGAGGTAGCTATTCAGCATGATAGACAGGGATGGCGGAGCTTGTTCATCCTGGTGACGTCTGATTGCACAGGAAGTATTGAGATTCAGAATAGTGCCCAGACGCCTCAATCAGGATCTAGGCCAAATGGTGCTCTGTGTTGTACAAACACATATGAGGACAGCGTCTAATCATCAAGTCACCTAAGATAACGTGTCATACCACAGGAGTAGTGAGATACACAGAAACATTTGCAAAATATTATAATAATTTCCCATTACAAAAAAAGTAAGTTCCTAGTCTCCACCAACTTCCCCTCAAGCTGTTATTAACTGGCTTCTTTCTTACAGGCTGCAGGTAAGAAATAGGTCCTTCTTGGGGAGGGGATGAAGGAGGGAAAGGTAATGGTCTTATGCAGCACCTCATGGAGGGCATTCCATGCCTAAGCGGCAGAAGGGTCAGGGAAGGGTCAGGGAAGTTTGTGGGAGCAGCTGACCCACAAGCAGATGAGGCTGGCCCTGTCCATGGAGCAGAGAGGGGGAGAGAGCACTGCAGTAACAGAGTAGAAAGCAGGGAGGGGAGGGGTTGTGAAGGCTCCTTGGAAGTTACAAAAAGAAATGTGAGCTTGATGTGGGGAAAGAGAGGGAGTGAGTGGAGAGATCCAGAGAGGGCTGTGTTGTGGGCTGAGCAAGAGGCAAGGAAGGTAGTAGCCTCCGAGTAGCCGTGTTTAGCATGTGTCTGTAGGAAGCAGCGTGGGTGTCGGGGAGGCCAGAGAGGAGGAGATTCCAGTGATCAGCGCGGGATGGGACAAGCAGGGCCCAGACGAGTGCTTTGGCTGCCTGGTCACATCGGAGTATGGAGCATTCAAAATGTTTCTAACCTACAGTGCAATATTTTTATCAAGACTAGGACCAATCCTCAGCACTTCTAGAACTCGGAGCCCTCTTTGGGAGCCACAGGTCCTTCACTGCTTCCTTCTGACTCCTGGCCTGTACCAGCAGCAAGCTGCCATCCAACCCCACGCTGGCCCAGCCACTTTGAACAACACATGGATCAGAAGGGGACATAAGTGGATCTCAAGGCTCTGCCCACTCCCTCCCCATTCTACAGCCCTCCCCACCCACCTGCCCAGCTGACTGTTAAACACCTGCATTCAGGAACCAGGGAGCATGTGTGAGGGACGTTACTGACTCCCTGCCATGGATGCACAGCCAAAGTCACAAGCTAGCCCTCCATACTCCAAGCTCTGGCCTCAGCTCCAACTTGCCCATCTCACCGGGCAGACAGGCAGGCTGACTGGCAGGAGGGAGGGAACAGACATGGATTCAATATTTATCAGAAAGAGAATCTAGATGCAGGGAAATTTGCAGTGATACTAACCAGGACTCAAAAAAAAATGAAAGGACAATGCTCAATCTTCGTGCTTCAGAGCATAAACTGCTCCCAAGCCAGAGCAACAAGAAGTAATTCACACACCCACACACAATATTGTACTAGACGGGATGCTAGAGGGATTTAATACCATTCTCTGACCCATCTGGTACCAGCCACTTCAGGAGGCAGGACAGTAGATTGGGTGGATTATCAATCTGCCCAGTGGACAGCCTTATGGGAGACTTGCCTTCTGCCAGTGCGGACACCCAGACTTTCCTAATTCATTTGAACACAATTCAGAAAAGCCCCCTCTCCCAACTCCACCCCCATCTACCTTTAAAAAGGCTAAGTTGAGATTTGCTCTTTTTAAAAAAACCTGGCTCACCTCATACGCAGAAATGGCTGCGGGCAGGGGGTTTCATTTACACACACTAAGACTCCTTTATCGTGTCCTCTAAAGATTTCTAAGGCTCCACTGCTGCAGCACTGCCGAACCTCTCCGGCTCCAGAGTGCCATAGTTCCAGTGCTCTGGTGCTTCTGGCTGGCTGCAGCACTACCTAACCTCTCCAGCTCCACAGTGCCATAGTTCCAGTGCTCTGGTGCTAACGGCTGGCTGCTGAACTACCCAAGGATCACAGGTCACAAAAGCAACAGGGCTCATCTGCACTAATAATTGACAAAACAAGCAACGAAGTGTTCACAGTCTGCAGAGTAACAGACTAACTGCTGGCCTTGATCCGTGCAATGGGCGCCATGAACCAAAGGGCACATAACACAGACAGTCGCCTACTGGCGACGCTCATGCTGCGGCAATGAACCGGCGCATTGTGCACCACTGTCAGCGTATGGCGGGACTTGCTATTCACATCTGGCTCATAAACACAGATCAAAAAAGCCTCCCTCATATGGGAGCTCCCTCTTCCCTCGCATCATCTGTAGCTTTCCAGCTCCTCACCAGAATAAAACATGAGACTGAGCTCTTCAGACCTGGTCTGCTGCGTGAACTGTCAGGAGATCCTCCATATAGATGTTACACACTTGCCTTGTTCTCATTGCTAAACAAAGCAAGTGAAGGTCAGACTAAAGTTCCCTCACCAGGGCACATTTGTTCCCCAGATGGTAACAAAACACGAAGCTCTTTTCTGTGAGCAGGCTGGTGTCCATAGACTAGTGTCACCGTGATCTTTTCATTGTAGAATAGAGGCTCACATTTCCTCTTGGCTTAAGCATTAATAAAGACACGTTTTGGAAAGAGGGCGGCACATTCATTCAGCCTCTCTTAGTCAAACAGCATCTAATCTTGCATCACACCAAATTCACTGAACCAGCCTGTGACCCTTTAGGAAACCCTGGTAGAAGGTTTGAGCATGGGACAAGACCCCAGGGCACGTGAATTTGGAGTTTTCTTTCTAAGGTTTGGCATGGTGCTAGAGATGACTCATAAGCCATATTTCTAAAGGAGGGAAGAGCTGGGTGTCAGATGAGAGTGGGGAACAGAACGGGGTCAGGATAGACATTCATTAAGACATATTTCTTAAGGCGACCTGATTAACGCATTGGATTCTATAAATCATGAAAAAGACTCTTTGCTACTTGTCTTTTCCTGTGACGACTCCTTTGGGAGAAGGAGCCAAGAATGGCGGAACTGTCTACCTGCACTAGTGATGATTTTTCCCACCCTCCTGCAAAATGTTTTGTTTGGCAACTTTTATTAAAACAACACTGTGCCCTCAAGTCTAGGCAAATCAAGCCCAGGTAAGAGCTGCATAGCTTAGTCAGAGCCCAGTGAGGTGCCTGCTTGGTGAATGGTGCTGCAGCGCCTATTATTCTTATTTAATATTTGTACTGTGGTAGCACCTAGGAGCCCAAGTCACGGACTGGAATTCCATTGTGCCAGGTGCAGTACAAACAGAACAAAAAGACGGTCCCTCCCCCTAAGAGCTTACCTTTAAGTGCAATATAAGTGCCTAGATATCATGGAGATGGGGCATTACTTTAGATGGGGGGACAATAATTTCCAATCATTTCTCTACATTATATTTCTTAATATAATTTCTTCAAGGATCCCAAGTGCTCAGGGTCCTCAATGAGGCCTAGTTGAGTTATCCCTGGGCAAATATATATATATATTTATATATATAATTGGAGATATACCTATCTGCTAGAACTGGAAGGGACCTTGAAAGGTCATTGAGTCCAGCCTTCATGAGCAGGACCAAATACTGATTTTTGCCCCAGCTCCCTAAGTGGCCCCCTCAAGGATTGAACTCACAACCCTGGGTTTAGCAAGCTAATGCTTGAACCACTGAGCTATCCCTTCCCCCTAATCAGCTCTACCATCCTCATTTTGTAACCAGGGATGCCTTGTTACTTCATCCATGAGAATAGCAGTACTGTCCACCTGCCTCCTGCTCCTCATACCCCATGATGACAGCAAGACTCTTACAATCTGTTTTCATTTTTAACCACCAGGCAAAAGTGAGCACCAGCAGAACTATTGCACTGTATCTGCAATGTCTGGGTCCCACTCCAGACCCTGGAGCTAACACCGGGTGAAATCGATTTGCCTTATCTCGGAGAAGAACTAGTTCTCCAGGACAGCGGGATGCATGCAAGTGTAATAATGAGCCTGGCAGTTTGTGGATACAATGGAAAATTGCTAATAAAAGTTTCTCGTGTCAGTGCTGTCACGGTAACCGCATGGCTGGCGTTCTCTCTCCAGTTAGCTCCCTCAGCTCAGGATGGCTTGAAACGTTCCAGCCCAAATTTTAGAGCATGGGAGGGAGGCTGAATTTAAGAGGCCTGGGGGACATTCATTACATAAACTGACTGGCTCCATCCTCAGTCAGCTAGTGGGATCCTTGTACAGCTATGCAAGAGACTCCTCCACCCAGGCTCTCCCCTATGCTCCCAGCCCAAGGAACGACTCCCCAGACACAGTGACTGAAAACCTGACCTACATTTTCAAACTTGAGTGCTCAAAAGTTAAGCTCCTTGATCCACACTTAGGCACCAGGACAAACAGCCTGATTCTTTAACACACTGAGCACCTGCACCTGCAGTCAATTTCACCGGAGTCTGCGGCCACTCAGCACTTATTTATTGAGCTGCCTAGATAGGGATTGAGGAGCCTGACCTTGGGATCCCAGGTCTGAAAGTTCAGGCTACGTGCTTTTCCCAATGTGTGTCTGTTTCTAAATAGCTTCCTCCCTTGGTAAATAGCTTCCTCCCAAAGTGGTAGTTGCAGGAGGAGCATCTGCAGATCAGGGAAGTGAATTCTGCTCACGCTCCCATCTCCCTTCCTTTGAAAGCTACTTGCCTGTCAGACTTTTGAGTTCTCCCATTTCCCCTCCCAGATCTGCATCCTTTTCCTTCTCCCTCCAGTTTTCGCATCATCACGTAATTCCATCCTTATTCTATTGCCCACTCCCTCTTGTGTGTGACTGATAGGATCTAAGCAGCAGTACACACATATGTACAGTGTAACGCAGACAAGTGATTACAGAGCTATAAACCATGATAATCTGCATAATGCCCCCATTAAAACATACTCAGAGGAGATTAAGAGACTCTGTATGAAACTGGTGGCTTACTGGGGTTCCCTAATGCAAACAGATTTATTTCTGTATATTTGTTAATAATCTCATTATTTATCCATGTGCTTTTTATTACTCTCCATATTCCAATATTAAAGGGACATCTGAGGCTGGTTAGTCTGTTTGTATTGGGTCCATCTTCAGCTTTCTGGTATTTCCTGGTTGGCATGTGGCCACATCAACACACTGTCCTTTTAAAATAAAATAACATAAATAAATAAAGACCTTTCAAGGAGCTGTTATACGCAATTGCCTCCTACAGCAATTGTCAGTTTATAAAGAGTATCTAGGCTTTCTCCTCTGGGATTAAATAATAAAATTGAGATGACATTTTAGCCCATGCACTTGTCTGACTGCACGTATCGTGGGGTGGAGCGAGGGGGAAAGAAGGGACCATCTTTAAACATCTTTTTATTTTGGAAGCAGGATCGGGGATAGAGGCCATGGCAGAAGCAGATGTCAGCTGCACGTTTGCAAGCATTAGAAGCGATGCGGAGACCTGAACCTGCTCTTCCCACTTTTCTCCTTGACTTTAACAGCCAGATAGATGCCCTGGCAGCTAGAGCCAAGCAGTGTGACAGCGCCATCTACTGGAAGTCAAAGGGGGTCGATCTCCTATTCACTCCTACTTTAAAAGGCTGCTAAGAACTGAGCAACCAGCCACCTGTTTGGGTGGGGTCCCTCTCCTCAAACATCGCTGAAAGGTTGCTGGTTACAGTAACAGAATTTGAGATGGGCCAAAACCTAAGCCTCAGAAATGGAAACTCTTTATATTTTGGGAAGATTCACATTCAAATTACCAGATCTGGTGTCATTTCTTGTATTTCTGGTCCAAGGACCAAACCAGAAAAGGCCAGTTTTCTAGTAGAGTTTCCCAGGCAAGCAAAGCCTCACAAGAACAACTAACTCCTCACCACATGTCTAGGAGGGAACAACTGACCTGAACATTCAAGATGAGGTTTTGGTTTAGTAACGGAAAAGATTTCCCGGGCGAAAAACACTGAAGAGAAGAATGAGATGTCAACCACAGCGGTAGCAGATGTAAATGGTACATACCACTTTTGCTTTGTGTGTGTAATTCCTGCTGCGCCAGTAGATCCAGGACTATATGAACTAGCATTTCCTAAATTACTAGCCAAATGAATGCTTATGAGTCAGTGGGAACAGTTATCTTTAGACAGATATTCAAACTCCAAAGAGTTGAAGCAGGCTAGATACTAAACAGGCTAAGAATGTTGAATGCAAGAACCATAAACAGAATATGAATGATTAAAAATATACAATCCCCCAAATACTGAAAAAATGGCTTTGGTTCCACAGTATCACATGGTGTGTTAGCAATTCATTTCCTTACCCGCATGGAATCCTCATGTTTTGAGGAGCTGGTTGTGGTAAAACTTTACTCAGTGCAGTGGATTCTTTTATCTAGGAAAGCTCAGCTGAGATGCACTCTCTGGACCTCTCCAGGCAGGTTAGGTTTATTACCAGTTTGCCAGCTGAGGAAGCATTTGACCCGCCTGTACCTACCTTGAGGTCTCAGAGTGAGCGGGTGGCTCATTCTAGGTTAGAAGCATGTACGTTTTTTCTGGTTGACAGTTCTTTTCCAGGATATCCCACCCCAAAAGCCTGGAAACAAACAAACCAAACTCTCAGGAACTTTATGATATTGTCACTTAAGAACATAAGAATGGCCATACTGGGTCAGACCAAAGGTCCATCTACTCCAGTATCCTGTCTTCCAACAGCGGTCAAAGTCAGGTGCCCCAGAGGGAATGAACAGAACAGGGAATCATCAAGTGATCCATCCCGTCACCCAATTCCCAGCTTCTGGCAAACAGTGGCTAGGGACACCATCCCTCCACATCCTGGCTAATAGCCATTGATGGACCTATCCTTGTACACTTTTCTAAGTGTACCTAGAAGCCAGAGCTGCGCAGAATGTGGAGGGTTTGGGCACAGTGACTTACGCAATGTCCTGCTTAGTTTCCCATCCACACAATGCCTCAGACAAGGGCTAGAAGATGGAAGGTTTACGCTCAACTTTGTCAACATGCCATCACCCAGCACCTGTTTGGATACAGGACCCATTTCATGGCAGCTTGCCTAACCCTCCATTAGCCAAAACAAGTGGAGAGTAAAGCCAGAGGAGCATCAGTCTAGTAAATCCTGGCCCACGGCTACCAGAAATGAAACCCTCCTACTTACGACCTAGCAATTAAAGCACAGGAGCTAAACCTCACTGTTGGAAGAAAACTCACATCCATTCCGCCCTACCCCCTCCCTCCCCAAGTGATCAAACCAGCACTTGTTGTTGTCAAACCATGTGACGAATGACTAATTACTCTTAGCAAAGTCAGGGTGGAGGGAGTTAAAGAAACAAGTGAAGTTCCCAAGCTGCTGTATCATCTCACAGATGAGGGGTGTTTGCAGAGATGCTAATGCAAACTGGCTGCTTTTTTGTCCTGGCATGGATCCCTGGGAACCCTGCCTCAACCCTGCACTGCCCAGGTGTCTATGTACATTACAGGCATTATGGTCACCAGCAGGCATCAAACTCGGCATAAGCCTTTAACATGTGAGCTAGGAGATCACCATTAGCAGTACGTAGTAGGTTGTTGTAGTCACTGGGGTTAGCGCTGCTAGAGGGAGACATCACCTCAGTGCTCCCAGAGCCCACCAGCACAGACAGACAGGCAGTCTGGCATCTTTGATGTCTCTAGGGTACAGCACATTGGCCAAAATCTGCAGTCTTTGGCAAATCAAAGGAATTTGGGTTGGAATCAATGGACAACAGCCAGATGTGTCAGGTATAGCCCAAATTCCATATAGCTGAACTAACAGATCAAAGTCACTGGAGAAGAGTAGAGAGATGGAGGGAGAGAGAATCATAGCTCTGGAAGGGACCCCGAGAGGTCTTCTAGTCCAATCCCCCGCACTCATGGCAGGATCTAGACCAGGGGTGGCCAACCTGAACCTGAGAAGGAGCCAGAATTTACCAATGGACATTGCCAAAGAGACACAGTAATTCATCAGCAGCCCCCCAACAGCTCCCCCCCGCCATTCTCAGTGCCTCCCACCCACTGGCAACCCCACCAATCAGCACCTCCCACTCCCTCCCTGCACCTTCCAATCAGCTGTTTCATGCAGGAGGCTCGGGGGGGGATGAGGGAGGAGTGAGGGCATGGCAGGCTCGGGGGAAAGGGCGGGAAGGGGTGGAGTGGGGGCAGGGCCTATGGCAGAGCCAGGGGTTGAGCAGTGAGTACTCCCCGGCACACTGGAAAGTTGGCACCTGTAGCTCCAGCCCTGGAGCTACAGGTGCCAACAAGGAGCCAACAAGTGCCTGTACAAGGAGCTGCATATTAACGTCTGAAGAGCCGCATGTGGCTCCGGAGTCCCAGGCTGGCCACCCCTGATCTAGATCATTCCTGACAGATGTTTGTCTAACCTGCTTTGAGAAATCTCCAGTGATGGAGATTCCACAGCCTCCCTGGGCTTAACTACCCTGACAGTTAGGAAGTTTTTCCCAATGTCCAACTCCAACCTAAACCGTCCTTGCTGCAATTTAAGCCCATTGCTTTTTGTTCTATCCTCAAAGGTTAAGAACAATTTCTCCCCCTCCTGCTTGTAACAACGTTATATGTATTCAGACCTGTTATCATGTCCCCTCTCAGCCTTCTCCAGTCTAAACAAGCCCAATGTTTTCAATCTTCCCTCGAAGGTCATGTTTTCTAGACCTTTAATCATTTTTATTGCTCTTCTCTGGATTTTTTCCAGTTAGTCCACATCTTTCCTGAAATGTGGCGCCCCGAACTGGACACAACACTCCAGCTGAGGCCTAATCAGCAGGGAGTTTAATAATCCTGAAAGCCACGTTTCCTTTATGGTGGCATCCCTGCATAGCAAGGAAACGTATCATTACAATTAACACTGGATGTCCCCATTCTCACTCCTGACTGCTGGACTTGTCCTTTGCCCTTTCACTCCTGATATTGCCCAGACCATGGAGCTCTCAAGTCATATCACTTCTATACACTTCAGTCTAAGTGTGCAATTACCTACAATGGACTCTCTAGTGCAATCCACCCGCACTGCAGCTCGTAATTGGTTTTAGAGACAAAGCTGGGCCAAATGAGACACCTTTGAGATTCACACAGAGGAGCTGTGGAATAATTCAGAGCCATCTGCCATTAGCCTTTCTCCACCCCTCCTGCTAACAGGAGAGGCTGGTTTTTATTTTAAACCATTACACGGAGCCCCCAGGTCTTTCCTGGATGTGTCGTTCTGGCAACGTTCCCTGATCATCATGGGGAGAGACCTGGCCAAGGTAACATTCCAGGCTGACGCTTAATCAACATGATGCCTTATTAACAGCACAGCCTAGATTACATGATCCTAGTAGAGCTGACACGTCATGGCAGGCAAGATGGAGCATAAATGACTTTGGGATGCATGAGCCTTCCCCTGTTCCTATTCATTTTCTTGGCACAGGTTTGAGCCCCAAAGGCCCTGATCCTGAGCAGGGACTAAGCACCTGGGGCCTGGTCTAAAACCCACTGAAATCAGTGGAAAGAATCCCACTGATCTCAAGGGCTTTGACTCATCCCATGCTGAGCTCCCTATGACTCCCATGGACTTCCAGGGAAGCAAGAGTGGGCCTTTGCTGAGAAGCTGGAGGTGATTGGAAAACGATGCCGGGGTGGGGATGGGGCGTCATAGCTCAGAGATGTGATAATTCATTATCCAGACAGAGATTTAGCAGTGAAGCCCCTGGAAATTCTCCAGCAACAGAGGGATGGATGTCTACTCTAGAGGACATATTGGGTGCTTTCTGTTATTGATCAGCTTTCCCTTTGGCCCGAAGGCACTCAGAAATGTTATAGCATAGGGACGTTCTTTACTTCCCTGAAGTATTTCAGGTCTCTTTTCCCTGCTCCCCTCCGTCTGGTGACCGCCCAGGCCTAGGCAGACAAATGAAATAAACGGGTATAGTACCAAGCAATCACAACCCAGCCTGAAACTGCAGTGTCCCTGACATAGAGAACCCTTCTCTCTAGTTGAGCCAAACTCCCCAAAAGCACAGACTAACCTGCATGTTGGGGGTCTGACATCCATAGCAATCTCTGCTCTGATGGCTAATTAGCGGTAGCAGACAGGGCGGATGGGCTGTTAGCTGGATAGATTAATTTACTTGCAGTCGTAATGGAAACACTTTAAAAAAGGTAGAAACAAAAGGTGCATAGATCTCTCCTGCAGGCCTTCAGAATCAAACTCTGCCTGGCAGCTGCCTATTCCATAGAGGAAAAAATATTCCACAAGTGTCTGTTTATTTTCCGTTCCTCATTTCCAGATAGCCCTATGCTGTATGCATTCCTTGTACTCACTTGCATTCCTTGTGCAGTAGCACATTCGCCTGGGGGTGGAGGGGAAGGAGGTGGAGGGGCTAACCCAGCTTTCAAAGAAACCACATTCAATTAGAAGATGATTTCAGACACGTTCTCCAGATCTCTTCTGATCCCATAAACCCTCATGCGTCTTTTGCTCTGCCAGGTTCCGCTGGAAGCTGAAGCACTGAATCAATGCAGGAAAATCCTATTTCCCTGGTATCTCCAGATTCACTGGAAGCACCAGAGCCCTCGAAACTCCATAAGAAAGTGGGATCTAGTGAGATTTCCAGCCCGATTTTGCAGATTTACAAGGTTCTGGGGCATTGGAGAATGTTGGAAGAAGAGACCAATGAGCAAATCCACTGCAGAGAAGTTTGTATTCAGATACAGACTTAGCCCGTGGTCCCTAGTGCTACAACAGGTTTAACCAGAACCTCAGATCCAAGCTACTCTGCATTTTGTAGGAGTTCTATCCAGATCTAAGCATCATGGTCCAGGATCGGTTCTAGGTGAAATCTTTGTAACAAACCCAACAGTGTCACCTGCTTATGGAACTTGTTTATGCAGAATTGTTCTCATGAACTATTGTTCTAGGAACTTTGCTGACCACCATGAATCTTTCAAGCAAATCTGGGCCACATTTCCTATGAATCTCATCCTATTCTCTAGGTGTCCAGGAGAGGATTGTATGGTTTCCTGCTAAAACCATGAAAAGCAAGGGTTTGTTTTGTGTGGGTCAAGTATTTGGGTTCAATTGAACTGGAAACTCCAATGAAACTTGGGGTGGAAACCCACAAGAACAATACCTCTTGGCAAACCAAAACCACTGATGTTCAAGCAACTCCACATGCAAAGATTTGGGTGCTGCTCTGAAATGACCCTCCAGATCCTCGTAAATTATTCCAGCACTACATTTGATCCATTTGTATGTGAGACAACAGCTCATGCAGTTCTCTGAACAGACATATTAGTTTATTACTCTTAATCTGAGACAGGCCTGAACCAAAATCCCAGATCAGAGCACCATGGAATTATGCGGAAGAGGGAAATTTCAAAATCCAAACCCAAACCCCAATTTTGCAAATGGCCCCTGCCCTTATGAGGGCTTGAATGAAAACCTCATTATGGAACTTCAGAGTGTTGGAAATCTCTGAGCCATTTTTTGCTCTCGGTTACCTGAGCGTAAATGCGGCCAATCCACTGACTTCAGTAGACTTACCCAGCATTTACACTAGGATAAAGGAGAAGAATTTATCCTTTCTATATAATACAGTGGCTCTCAAATTGCAACCCTCATAGAGCACCAGTGCATCACAGCGATCTTCTTGGTGGCCCACAGAATAAGAACAAAAGTTCCTTGAGAGAATCTCCCTCTAGTCTCACAGTCAGTGGAATGAAGTCACTGAAGAATTACAGGTATGCAAACTAAAGGAACATCCAACAGCTGGATGTTCACATTGACATCTAAATTCCCATTATCCGAATGATCTAACAGACACAGCATACATTGCTTTGCAGAATGCTGGGGAACCGCTCAATTCCAACACCAAGCTCAAGGTTGATTACAAAATGATTAGTATTTTACACAAAGTTGGATTTAATAAAGGCCAGCGGATAGCTCCCCTCCCGTGCCTCCTATCGTATCACTATTAACGTTGGGAAAATAAACAGTCTTTTCCTCAAGCACAGACACACTAATAAGATTCCTCTGCCAACATGCAGCTGCTTCAGTAAACACCAGCCTCCACCTCCTCCAAAGGGCAGCACATCAGGAGCAAAGATGGCAACAGACAGGGAAATCTCATCAACAGTCCAAATTAAAAGGATACTGCTGAGTTAAAAAAATACCCGAGGGCCATTATGGTACCTTTAGAACTGACTGAATTTGGCAACAGGTTGTATTTCCCCTTCCTTGTGTTACTAATGAAATCTCAGACTGAAAGAACTTTACAAATTTAACTGACTTTGTGCTTCCTTTGTGGTGTGTGTTCACTTTCTGCACTTCATCCAGCTTGGGCACTGAAACTGGACTGGACAGCTTTGCTGTTGGTTTCAGTCAGTTTTGATTCCTCGTTATTGTTCACCACCTCAGTGCTACTGAGGGCACGATTCTGCACCCACTGAACTTGATGACAAAACTCTCATTGACTGCAGTGGTGCAGGGTCAGGTCCTGAAACCCAGGCTTCCAGCAAGACAGAAGCACATGTAAGACCTCTCCAGAATTTGTTGGGTTTTCTGTTTGTCAAGTCTTTTCTATTTGTTAGGTTTTTATTTTTTTTTTAAATTTCCTCCTACAAAAATCAAAATTTTGGTTTGTGGTTTACACAACAATATAAAGCCCTACTATTCCAGATGTTTCTCCTGACAAGTGAATTGAGAGATTGGGTATAACTTGTAAAGTGATTGTAAAATCCTGGGGCCAAATTCTTTTCTGTTACACTAATGTAAAACCAGACCGACTCTGCTGACACCTCTAAGCTGGCAGGGGTAATGAGAGGGGCCCAAGATGCATGCATGTGCTTATTTCACATGCATCTGCGCCATGAATCAAGTGAAGTCACTCCAGTTTTTCACCTATATACCAGTAAAATTTGATCTACCCACATTTTACATTGTGTGTAAGACTAACCGGGTGTGAAACTCTCTACAAAACTTGGAATAGCATGAAGGAAATTTGCTCTGCAGCTGCCTGTGCTAACAACAAAGAACAATCTTCAGTGAGGTACCTTCCGTCAGCACTAAAGCGATGTAAGTGAGCCTATAATGCAGATACCCTGCCTCTTACAGTACTTATAAACACTGCTTTCCCACTCCTGGCCCCAGTGTGGTCTGCAGAACAGAGCTACCTGGGTAAAATCATTCCCTTCCCATTTGCTTTTACACCTCTTCAAGGAACAGCCATGGCATAACCAAGAACCTCAACCAAGGATTCACCAGCATGGGTAAAATCAAGCCTGGATGCATCACTGCGAGTACCTGGGGCAACTTCCTAAGTACCAGCAGTGAATTTAGCTCCAGTGTAAGACAGAATGAAGCTGTGACATTTTGTATCAGCTCCTTTCCAGCCCTTTTGATTTAGAGCTGAGACGCATACTGTGGAGAGCCAATGTATCTTGTGGCAGTGACGTTAATCATTATTGTAAGCCACAACCAGCAGCATGTGGGGCCAAACTGTAAATCTAACCGAGTTCTGCTCGTCTCCCAGCCCCTTCCTGACAGGAGTGCAGTATGCAGATTCCAGTGACATGTTTAGTGCCTGATCCTGCAACTACTCTATGTAGTTCCATCCCGTAGCCACACTGCAGTCCCATCAATCTCAGTCAAGGTTCCATGCACTGGGCAAACTCAAAACATGCAGAAGACTAAAGGAAATCCTAAAAGTAACACACGCTGAGGAATGATCCCAAGATGAAGCAAGTTGGAAATGTACAAACGTACTCCTTAGAACAAGCAGGTTTAAAGGGGGACAGGGATAGAATCTGGCATTTAGTTGGCAGGCAGGAAGGGATGAGGCAGTGGCCCAAGAGGAACACAGCATGCTTAGGTCAGACACATGCCTACCTCAGGAGAGCAATGATATGTAAGCACACAGGAGGACAAGGGTCACTGAAGAAAAAAGCAAGCTCAACCACAAGTGCACTCAGCTCAGTCTGAATCTGCTCAGGCTCCTAGACTCAACAAGTCCATACTGAGCATGTGCAACGGGAACACAAACATTACAGTCCATACAGAGGGCACCAGAAACTGATTCCCTAGCAATTGTTTTGGGGCCGTTTTCTGGCCTGTGTTATACAAGAAGTCAGACTTGATGACCTCAGGGGTCCCTTCTGGCCTTGGAATCTCTGTTCTACCTGCACTGTCCATCCTAACAGCTGGAATTTTAAGAGCACAGCCTAGATAGGACAGGCTTCTCTCCTGTCCCCAGATCCCACACAAATAGTGTTGGATGCCTTTACAGCAGTTATCACCTCTGCAAGTTGCATTTATTGCCTTCACCAAACCACCATCACAATCCTGTGTAGCAGCTTGTGCTAACCCTCAGCCCTTTCTTCAAAGGGAAGATCCTCACCACCCTAAGACCTTCCTTTCTCCTGGCTCCACTAGACTCTCCCCTCCCCCTTTGCACTGCCTTCCTGTGCTTTGAACTAGCCTCCACAGCTGGTAATTAGCTCCTCAGCTAATCAGTCCCACTCTACTTAGGCAATTAAATATTCTTCTCCTCCATCAGGCATTTCCTGCAGGAGCTAATTAATCCTTAAGGCAGTGATCAGCTACTGGCTCTCAGCATTCTGTCACACAGCCATGGTGGTAGGGTTGCCACCTTTCTAATGGCTGGTAGCCAGACCTTTGAGGCCCTGCCCTTGCGCTGCCTCTTCCCGCAAGGCCCCGCCCCTGCGCTGCCTTTTCCCCCAGGGCCCCGCCCCTGCTCCATCTTCCCCTCCAGATAAAACGAAAACTGGACATCCGGGCTTGTTAAATGTCACCCAGACACACAAGCGGAAAACCGGACAGGTGGCAACCCTACATAATGGAGATGGCTGAGAAGCTCCTGGTCCAGTGGACAGAGCACTGAACAGGAACATAGGCCTTCTAATGCCACTGGTTTGGTGTCTCTCTCTCTGGCCAGCAGTGACAGTCTATAAAAAGGATGCTGCCTGACTGGAGGTGGTTGAAAAAGGACTGGTCTGTTGAATGAACATTTTGGAAGGGGGAGTTTTCACTTTTCATGACATTTTTTGGTTCTTGATTAAAAATCTGAAAATGAAATTTAATTTCAATTTTTTTTTTTTTTGGTGGGGAAAGCCTCTCTCTCTCCCTCCTTTTTTAAAATTCCTCCCTTCCCCTGTCCCCACCCCTCACTGAAAAAAGGAGTAGGGAGTAAAAAGGCCAGAGAAAGTAGAGAATCTTTCTCACTCCCTTTTATTTAAAACCTTTTTTTCCTTCTTTTTGCAGTGAAAAATGGAAGGGAAGTTTTTTCAAAACATTGAGAGTTTCCCCATAATAGAAATGTAGTCAAAAATGGAAAAAAATGGACAGAATTTGCTTTTCAGGGAAAAATCTTGTCATCAAACCCTCATTTTTATCAAGGGGGAAAAAACTGACTGGTTCTGTTACCTAGCTTTGTAAAGCAGTTTAGAATCTTGGCATGAACGGTTCTGGAGAAATGCAATATGGAAGAGGAAGAGGTCTGTCAAATAACATATTTTGGGAGGTGGGGGAAAGATTTGAAGCCTGTTAACTTGGACTATGTTCCTTTAAAGTATGGATATGGTCAGAAGTGACTGAAAATAGGCCTTTATTTTATTACTGTTGCCCATAGCTATTGCCTGTGTGTCTCCTGAATCATCTGCTTATAGTTTACCAACCCAAAAAGTGTTTGCTACTGTCAGAGGCCAATAGAACTGCAGAAGAGGAAACTTGGATTATGTTCTGCTTCACACACCATCCACAAAATATACTAGCCAGATTCAGATTCCAGAATCTTTATTGCTGGTGCTGGAGAAGAGATTCGAAGCATAACAAACAGCTGGATTTTCACAGATTATGTTGAGCTGGCGGTACTGGGAAATTAGAAAAATCTTTCTTTGTCTCATAAACAGAATAGTTTTTATATGGAAGTTATTAATGAAGACTAAAGATGGTCCTCAGCCAAAATCATGGCTCCTAATACCGCACAACTCTGGGGAAGTTTGATCTGAATCTGAACAGGCAGCTGGGTCCGATATTTTTAATGGGTTGACCCAAAACCCAAGAACTGCAGGGAAGATCAGATCCAGGCCTGAATTGTGCAGCTTGCTCCCATCTCTAATCTAGCTCTTTCTTTATTACAGGGATTTCTTAATACACACTGCCTAGTATCGGAGTGCTTCCTACATATGTTAAATCTGCCTGGCATTTTTTGCTGCTCTCGCCACCTTAGATAGAGAAGCTGTCTTTGAAGAATATTTCACACCCACACATGGTTTTTATAGACAGACAAAATCATCGCACCAGTTATGATGAAGTGCTTGGTCAAATATCAGGGTTTGCTGATACTGCTTGAAAGTGGTCAGATTCTTTACCTGGACCTCCTTGGAAAGTTCATTCCATAACTGACGAAGCTTTTTATGCATTTCATCTGGAGCTTTGTAAATTTCATCGTCTCAAAGAGCTTTTTAATTTCCATCATCAAGCTGACATGGAAGGTCACAGATGCAGTCACTGGTGTAGCCAGGTTAGTGACTTTGAAGATCAAGACCAAGGCTTTGGACTTTGAAGAGTCTGGATGCCAGTGGAGAGAAAGCAGAGCACAAGGTGGATGTTCTCATGGCACCTCATCCTACTGAGGCAGGCAGCTGGAGTCTCCACAAGCCTCTGCATTGTACCCACATTCGAGCAGCTTCAGTAATCCAGGCTGATGGACACACTAATCTCTATCGCTAGATCCTCACCAGGGAGGAAGGAGCAGAGTTTCTTAGCAAACTGGATTTTGAGAAATAATCCCTAGTGCTGAGTGAACTGCAGAGGGCTTAGAGCTAGGTATGTTTTAGATGAGCACCTGAAGCTTATCCAGACCTCATCAGTCTGTGACATTAAGGTCCAAACCTGAATACTATCACCATTAAGATCAGTGGGGCTACCTGCATGAGTCAGAATTCCTTGTGTGAGTAATTATTTTTCATGCAAGTCAGTCCAATTGCTTTTGTTGGGGATACCCATGTGATAAAGGGTCTGTAGGGCAGGAAATCCTTAATTTGGAAATTTCCAGAAGGAGATTTGCAGCACTCTCTGCCAATGGTCAGACTGGAATTACCACCATAACAGCAATGGTGCCCCAGGTAAAACTTTCAAATGCTCGAGGTCAGAAAGTCCTCGACAGAGCGCTCTACAGGATGGAAGCCATATCAGAGGGAATCCAGCATGCCCAAAACCTGAGCCCAATTTAAGACTCACCTCCTCCCTAAAGCTTTCCAACCAAGAGGAGCTGAAGAGCCAAACAAAAGAAGAGAAGGCGAGACTAGGAAGGAGAGGAGAAAGAAAACGATCAAGAAAAATCTCAGCAGTGGTGGCGCAGCACTGCCAGTCCCAATATGACCAGAAAAAGCAGAGTTAAGACACAGTAAAAACAAGCAACAGTCAACAAGTCAAAGGAACATTTCAGACTCTTTCATGAGGGTTAGGAATGGCACTGAAAAGTGGGTGGGAAGAGGTCTTATCCTGAATGAATTCACCCATCCGTATCAACTTGGAGAGCATCCTATTTCTCTCTTCTCCAGACTGCTGGGTTGTTAACCTAAATTCTGCAGCGAATTCTTCTGTTACTTCCCATGGCTGTGCTCTAAGATCCTTGAAAGGATCATTTCACACTACAGGCTGAATCAATTTGTTTGTTAATCAGCAAAGGTTCAGAAAGACCATGGCGGGGGCGGGGGGGAGTTTTAGTCCATTTAACATTATTATTACATATAAAAAACCTTTCCCTGATTTTTCAGCCAGCTGTGAGTGAGTTTTTGCTTTGAAAGCAAATGAATCAGGGACCCATCAGCACCCAGCCACATCTGTGCAGAGGTGTTAACTAGCCTTCTGGGATGGACTATCCAGCAGGAGCAAAACATTTAAAGACCTTGAAATGGGAGGGGCTGCAGATCTGATAAGTCACTCATCATCTCACATCTGGAAGTTGCTGCAGCTGGCAATCTGAAACCTGCCCCCCGCCCGCCCCCCAAAAAAGTCACTTTTCTTGAGGAATTTGCCATTTGCTCTGCTTTGTTCCTTAAGGCAAAAAAGTCATCCAGGTAACATATTGATTCTGAGCAAACACATCCTCTATTGGCTAGGCAGTAAATAATGGCTCTTTTTCATACATGTCAATTTGGACAGCATCCAAAGAATGTAGTGTGCGCATTTTGCCTCTGTGATTTGGCTGGCAAGTGTATTTAACTCGGCAAGTCTAGGCAGAAGAACTAGAACTGCTTTACCTCTGCCTGATTTGTAAAACATGTATTTAGGATTGGTTTAAACAGTGTGTCAGTGATTGGCTAGGATAGGATTAGAGAAAACCTTAGGCTAATCACGGCCCCTCTCCCCCCCGCCACCGCCTCCCCTGGCTAGATGTGATGTCATGCCATGGTTCAAATGTGTCTGGCATATAAATTAATGCACCATTGATCAAAATCCCCAAACCAGCTTGCAATATTTGCATGTTGCAAGCACAGGATTCTGAGGGAAGGTGGGGAATTAACAAGATAAGCAGATGACTCAGGAACTCATTTTCACTAAACAGCTAATTGTTTTGAATATCTGGCCAAGATAAGTAAATGGCCATAGTGTGCGGCATTGTCCCCAAGAGGGCTTGTCTACATCAGAAAGTTGCAGCGCTGGTGAGGGAGTTACAGCGCTGCAACTTTGAAGGTGTACACATCTGCAGGGCATCACCAGCGCTGCAACTCCCTGTTTGCAGCGCTGGCCGTATTCCCGTTTTGTCTCGGGTGTAGAGGATCCAGCGCTGGTGATCC
Source organism: Gopherus evgoodei (assembly GCF_007399415.2). NCBI lineage: Eukaryota > Metazoa > Chordata > Testudines > Testudinidae > Gopherus > Gopherus evgoodei. The sequence goes on along the minus strand of NC_044333.1, from coordinate 38,908,653 downwards.
AGCGCTGGTAATCCAATGTAAACACTTACCAGCGCTTTTCTTGACCTCCGTGGAAGGAGGAAGCCTCTGGTAATCAAGCTGATCTCCTTTCCCGGTTTGCTCTCTCGTTCCCGGAACCCCGAGCAAGCAGATAAGGAGAACCGCTTGCTCGGCGGTTCGGGGAACGAGAGAGCAAACCGGGAAAGGAGACCAGCTTTGCCGCGGTTTGCTCTCGCGTTCCTGGAGCCACCCTGCAAACCGCAGGGAAGGAGACCTGCTTGCTCGGGGTTCCGGGAACGCGAGAGCAAACCGCGGCGAAGCTGGTCTCCTTTCCCAGTTTGCTCTCTCGTTCCCCGAACCGCCGAGCAAGCGGTTCTCCTTACCTGCTTGCTCGGGGTTCCGGGAACGAGAGAGCAAACCGGGAAAGGAGACCAGCTTTGCCGCGGTTTGCTCTCTCGTTCCCGGAGCCACCCTGCAAACCGCAGGGAAGGAGAACCGCTTGCTCGGCGGTTCGGGGAACGAGAGAGCAAACCGGGAAAGGAGACCAGCTTCGCCGCGGTTTGCTCTCTCGTTCCCGGAACCCCGAGCAAGCAGGTCTCCTTCCCTGCGGTTTGCAGGGTGGCTCCGGGAACGCGAGAGCAAACCGCGGCGAAGCGGGTCTCCTTTCCCGGTTTGCTCTCCCGTTCCCCGAACCCCCCCTTGAAGCCGCCCAACAGCGCTGCAGTGTGGCCACATCTAACACCACTTGCAGCGCTGGTTGCTGTAAGTGTGGCCACTCTGCAGCGCTGGCCCTATACAGCTGTACTAATACAGCTGTAACTACCAGCGCTGCAAAATTTTAGATGTAGACATGGCAGAGTCAGGTCTTTAAGTCCAAACATTGTATGCAGTGTTGTTGTAGCCATGTCAGTCCCAGGATATTAGAGACAGGGTGGGTGAGGTAATAGCTTTTATTGGACCAACCTCTGTTGGGGAGAGAGAAAAGGTTTCCAGCTACAGAGAGCTTGACCTGAAGAAGTGTAGTCTGTAAGCGTGTCCAATAAAAGATATTACCTCACTCAGCTTGTCTCTGATTCCAATTGGCATTTCTGATTCTCTGGCTGGTGGCCCACTTTTGTTGACACTGCTGTGAGGAGAACCCAAGGCCAGAGCCTGGTTCTCAGTTACTACTCGGCTTTAACAATCTGAAAAGGGATGTAAAACTGGGACCCACACTCTGGTCTTCGCTATGTCAACGCACGTGTTTTAACTCAGGGCAGCACCCACGACTTCCAATGATGCAGACCACGTATGAACACTGTGAGAGACGGATCCCTGGAAAGCTGCAGACAGAAGGGACATCAAGGGGCAAAAACTGCCTACCCCGATTCTGGCTTCCATCTAAATCTGCAGGAATCCTACACAGAGGCATTATGGTTCAGGCAAAGGGGGTGTGTGAATTTTAACGCTCCTGTACCCAGGCTTAAGCATATCCATTCTGCTCATATTACCCCGCTTACATAAACCAGCATGGAAAGGGCACTGGGCCCAGGTTCAGGATCCTGGCCTTGAGTTTCCACAGAGCCGGTGTCACAGAACGATGTCAGTCTCCACTAGTATTATTATTTGTATTACAGTAGCGCTGAGGGGCCAGCTGACAAGGAGGGACCATTGTGCTAAGCACTGTACAGACCAAGGAATTGGAAGCTGTCCAGGACAGGGGCCTTCTATCTCAATAGACAAGATGGGGTCGGGGAGAGGGATGAGATATAACAAACAAGCCGAGTGAGCAGAGTTAGGGCTTGCAAACATCATGCAAAAATCCCACATTTTTTTTCATACATAGAGTGTTGAGATGGGATTATCTAAAGACCTGTCCACCAGGCGCATTTCTCCGACCTGTCTTCGCCAACACACACACGGCAGAAGCATGACTATTTAAAACAAACCAAAACCCCAACTCTACCAAAACGAAATCGCCACTGCAGGCACAATTCTCTCTAAGGCAGGAGATGAGAGAGAATGAACCATGTGCCACTGATGTTAGTCGCCTTGCGTAAGGCACTGCCGCAAGGCGCTTTCACACTGTGGTTTGAGGGCAGTATAAGAACCCCTCTGGACTGGAACAGAGCTAAATGGAAAGAAAGAGGCCGGGAGGGCGTGATAGAAGGGGAGGAAGGAGAAGGGGGCAAGGGAGAAGTAAGAGGGAAGGGACCTTGCAGGACTGGTGGTATGAGGTTGATGGAACGGGGACAGGCTCCTCTACCCACTGTAACCTCAGAACAGCTCCTTTCCTTTTCAAACAAAAATGATTCTTGCCATGTGAATGTCCCAGGCATAGCCACAATCCATATGGGCGTAATTCAAGGTTAGCTAATTGGCACTTAAAAGATTAGCAATGGAGCAGATTAGGGTTATAACCTCCTGCATCATTCAGATGACGTTTTGTTTTTCTAGTACAGATCCTGGGGAGCAGGTCCCTGCTAATGTTAGGCCCCGACTCATTGTTAATGAAACATTTCAGCACCCACTCTGGACAGTTATTGGTCTCCAATGGTAGGAAAGGTTTTTGTGATATTTGACCACTTGCCTAATTAGTTTACAGCACAAATGAGCTCTTCTGAGAAGGAAATTTATGAGCTAGAGAGCGTCCTAGAGAGCGCTGGGGGAAGGGCATTCAGGGCTGCAAACGCTCCTCATTTCTGAATGCAGAATGCTTAAATAAGCCTCTCACCCCACGAGGCAAAACACTGGAAAGGCATCTACCTAGGTAACTAACAGAGTTAGGGAGTTGTATAGCCATCCTGGTCTGCCACCTACGGGAACTCACAACACCATGCGGCTTTTAGTCTATGTACTTTGTTTTTTAAATAGCTGGGGCTGACAATCTGCCCTATAGACATGAGAGCTACAAAAATTAACAAAAATTTGAGGTAAGCTGTTTCCCCCCTCTAAATATATTAAATAAACAGCAAAATCAGGTCAATTGATTCCACCTAAAATTGTAAGATACCTTTTGTGACTCATTTTCGGCAGCCTTCAGTCCCACACACAGCACTGTCCCCTCCCTACCGAACAATTACTTCACACCGATGAAGCCGGATGGATTCCTGGACCAGTTAATGACTCATTTGGAAAGAAAGGGATCTGGAAGCAAACACAGTAACAACAGGCACTGGTGATCCGCACAAACAAGATGCGTGTAAGGACGGGGTTTTCTGCCAAAAGCATTCTGGGGGTGTTTCCATTTTTCCCTCTTGACCCTAAGTGGTGAGAATGGTGGTGAGGATGCCTGTAGAGAGGCACTAGCACTGCCTTGAGAACAGATTGTCACACAAGAGACACGGGTTTTAGAGAGAAGGCCTGACCCAAAACCCAAATCTGAGTGCCCTGGAATGTTGGCACTGGAATCTTTTTGGCTTTGGCCCATCTCAGACTGATGTGATTGGATCCCAAGTCACCAGGAGAAGGAAGGAATGATTCCGTTGGCTCTCCAGTGCCCCCTCTGGCACATTAAGGAGAGGTACGCTTTGAAAATGCTGCCCCAGCTTTGGGGTTTTTAGACTGAATAGAAAAGGAAGGTTTTCCTCCCTTGTGTAATGCCATCAGCTTATTACCCTTAGGAGCTCTCAGGATGTTAATATTAAACAGCAGCTAGTTCCCTGCACATCACACAGAGAGGTGGAGCTGGTTTGCTTAGCATCATCATTCTCTCACAAAAGGTTATGCTGCTCTATTTAAGCAAATGCTTTTGTCTCAGTTCTGGATGATTACTTTGCCTGAGTGCATTAAACCAGCATAAGAAACAAGGCTTCGACAAGGGGCTATTCAAGGCAAGAATTAATACAACTCACGGCTTAAAATGCAGCGTCAGACCTTACTGGACAAAACGGCTCCTTTCCATTATCAGCCTGCACCAGTGTAAACCAGGACAGACTTGCCCCTGCTTTTCTGGTGCTAGTTTTAAAGCACTCCGACGGTTCTATTGCTAGAGAAATATCACATTCTATTGCGGGAGAAAACATCACACGAGTACTTATGAAGGGCAAACTTGAAGTTAAAAGGCTGAGAGATTCTGTTCAGAAGACCCCTGATATTCAGCTGAACTGTATCTGAAACCTCCAGGGACAGAAATCTTAAAAGCAGCTGCAGCACCTATCAAGTCATTTCATCAAGGGAGTTTGGGATCAGGGAGCCATCCAGCTCCCCTCTGACCTATTGGCCTTCTATTATCAACTAGCATAACATTTTGAAATCAAGATATTGTCTCTTTTGGAAGGTAGACCTCTCCACAGTGGTGTGGTAACATAATCCCCAGTAGCCCACTAGCCACGTGCCAAGCAGCCCCTTTCAAAACAACCCTTTCTCTGTTTTCTTCCAGTAGGGGATGTCTGTTTGGTTTTGTAAATCTCGTAGAAAATAATTAAATGCGAGCAGGAAGAAACAAGCAGCCGAGTGCCAGCCTGATAGCATCCTTCGTGCCCTTTGCCTGCAGCACCACTGACTCTCTTTTCAGTTTCGGTTTCTGCATTTATCAAGACTGAGCCTGTAAGTCACTTTTAATTAGTTCAGTCAGAAGCAGCAACTGCAGCCTATGCAGGGGAGTTCCACTGCAGAAATTAGCTCAAACGCTGCAGACACTGGTGTTAATTGGACTCTCGCAGGAAGGCCCCCCCAAAAAATAGCTTCTCCTCTCCCCATCTTGGTTTCTATTCCTCTGTCCTTAGACGGATGTTTTGATCAGGTGCACCGATGCCATTTCTGTAGCAGTCACCCACTTCCCTGCCAATACGGCGTCTCTTGCCCTTATCCAATAGTTCTCATGCAATACAAATGATTAATAATATTAATCCTTTAATCTCCTCCTCTCGTCTTCCCAATAAGCCCAGTTTCTTTTTCTCAATACAAATGCATGTAGGTAGCGTTCTGTTTCCTTTCCTCCAGCATTTTCAATGGAATACTTCTGTGGGTAGGGCAGATCCTTTAAGAAACGCTTCCACCACTCCCTTAGGAACTGGCTCCCTCCTTCCTCCCACCCTTCCTAAAAAAACAAACAAACCAACAGGTAGAATTTTCAAAAGCACTCAGTGTTGGCCTAATTCTGCTCCCACTGCACTCTGTGATAAATCTGGGATAATGAGAGGTGAAATAAAACTCACAAGAGATATGGGCTCAGCACAGGAATAACTGGATGAAATTCTATGGCCTGCAGCTATGCAAGAGGTCAGACAAAAATGACCTAATGGTCCTTCTGGTCTTAAAATTATGTATTTAGAATCTGGAGAATGATTCTCTTCACCTGAGAACAATGTAAAAATAAGGCCCATTTTTCGCTGGATGAGTTGACAGCATCCTTTTAAAAACCAATGGTACAGATTCTCTATTGTGTTATTGATTACACTGGAATCATTTCACGTCACCGGTAAACAGCAGCCCTCTCTGGGTAGAGCTCGGCAGCTGTTTAACAGTGCACAGCAAGACTACGCGACCGCTTGGAAGAGGAGGAGATGAAAACTGTAACATCCAACTGAAACTGCAGTGGGACTTCGAATAGGAGAGAAAACTTAATGACCCACACTGCGATACGGAATATTATTAATGCTTATGCAGAGTATATTAAATAATTCATACCTATATAAAGTATATTACTAATATCTAAATATATATATTTCTGTAGAGTATATGGAGAATCAGTAGATCTCAAAGCACTTTACAACGGAGGTTAGCATCATAGCCTTCATTTTAGAGATGGGAAAACTGAGGCACAAAGACATGATATGACTTGCCCAAGATCACCCAGCAGTTCACTAGGGGAGCTGGGACTGGAACATAAGTTTTCTTTGTCCAAGTCTAATGCTCAGTCCGATAAGTAACGCTGCCTCCCCTATACTGAAGTCATTTTGATGTCCATATGGTCACTCCATATGGTGGCTTCTTGTGGATTGTTCTTTATATCAGCTCCTCTAGGTGAAAAGCCAGGAAAGTCACTTCACTAGGGAGCAGTTCAGCAGCTCTCTCCTACAGGGCCTCCAATTTAAAAAGCATTACACAGCTGTACTTGGATTCAATCGCTAGTGCACATGCCATCCGGGGTTCCAGCCTATACCGGAATATTGAACATCTAAGAGATTGTGTTTGGCATAACCCATAATGAGGGCACCTGCAAAGCACACCAGCCAAGAAACGGTCAAACAAAACAACAACCCAACAATAGAAAATAATTATGTAAAAAAAAAAATTCCTGTAATTGCCACAAAAATAAACGAATGATCTATTTACCTCATATGCTCCCAGAGGACAGGTACATTTAATAGTGTCGGCTTTCAATCAAGGAGACAATAACTGATCACAGGGAAACGCAAAACAGAACAGGGGCTGACAAGCAAGATCCAAAGGAGCACCTTTGATGAACACTATGCTACAGATAGTTCAACTGTATCATTCCATTGAAGTTGCTCGTGCTGGAACACCTCGAGAGGTAAGGTTGAATGTGCCGCTTAACTGGTGATTCTAAGCCCCAGTAGTTCAGGGGCAGGAGATCCTAAGCAGGCCAATGTAATGGTATAGCGAGAAGGGTGAAAGAATGATTATGAATTCTCTTTGGATTCTCTGGCTGATGCTGTAATGAATCCATGTAATACAGAGAATAGCCACAAGGGGGCTGATTCTCCATTGCTGGGCACCTTGCATGGTCATGAACACCAGTGCAAAAAAGGGTAAAACATGCTGTACACTAAAGACTGTGAGGTGCTTAAGTATAGTGTGGTGGAGGCCCTACTGGTACTTAAATAGATAGAAAGTTTGAATCTATACCAGAATGCCTTTGGGTAGCGCCCCCCAGTCTACTTAAAGTTGATTTCCAAATTCTATTCTAACCCCATATTTTCAATGTCTCATAATGTTCTCAAATGCCTTCCAAGCTTAAGTTTTCCGTGCTTTGTCTGAGTCCAAAGTGTGTGTGTGGGGGAAACGTATCAAAGTTGGAGCAACATCATTTTTCTAACTGGCAACTGAAGAAAAAAACCCACCATACTTTCCCCATATGTTCACTAATGTTCAGTGTTTGCTATTTCAACCACAAGATTCCATTAACCCATTTGTTTTTTCATTTGTGTGTTTGGTGGCGGGTTGTTGTTGGTTTTTTGCACGATAGCCATAGATAGTTGGAGATAAATGATGAATAAATAACAGCACTTAATGCCATTTGTATAACACCTCCAAAATGTTGTGCACACCAACTAATTAATTAATCCCACAAGCAATGTAAATGCCACCGAGTAGACGGCTCCAAATGGGAGGCAGTCTGACTCTGAAAATCATTTTTCAACCTACTCTAGCTATCTCCTTGGCCTTTCAGGAATGAAGGTGGCTGCCCATTAACAAAGCAGAGGCTCAAATGCAGTGCAGACTCATTTAGATCAAAACAGCCAGGATAATGATGGCCAAAGGAGAATCATCCAAAGGGAAACAGACGGATGCCAAAGCCTTTCACTGACAAAAGGCAGCTCTAATCACATTTGAAACAGGGTTTTTAACAGCTCAAGCCAGGTCCATAAATAAACCAAGATTAGAGATCGCAATTTTTTTTGGTATAATAATATCCAGACCCAAATGTAAAAGGGAAATTCTGCATTCCATTAGCATCCCAAGAAGGGCCAACAATGAACAATTCTGAGTCACAAAGAGAAGATGCACAGATATCCCATCCTTACGGAGACCTCACCCCATTCCAGCAAACTTGTTAATTATGTCAACTGCACCGCCGTCATTTTTTACATAGGAACAAACAGTATGCTAGATTGGCATCACCCAGGTTAGAAGAATTTCGACCATGCTCACAAATAGCACCGTGCCAACCAAAATGCCAGAGAAAAATGAGGAAAAAAGCTATGTCCTCAAACCAAACTTTATGGGACTCCAGAGATAATAGGATAAAGACTTGGAAATGTTTCCATGCATAACCACAGACATGGAACAACCTTTAGTGTGAGACGTAAGCCCCCCCGCCCCTCCCAACGACAAACAGCAGAATCAGAGAAGACCACATTGAGGCTGGAATCCATCAAGCAGCTCAGCAAGATGGAAAAGATGCCTTTAATGGCAAGCAATAAGTAACACATCCAATATCATCAGCAGTCCAATGCCAGCCCTGAGAGGAGCCAAGCTTTGAGATATCTGGGTTCCATGGGCAGTTCCAAACCAGGACTTCACTTGTCAAAGGACAAGGACCAAAAAGTTTCAGACTCGAGTATCTAAAGTTAGACACGCAGGGGAAATTTTTTGAAAGTACTCAAGTGACTTAAGAACCCACTGGAAGCTTTTGACAATTTTACCACCAAACACATATTTAAGCACCTAAAAATAGTTTTCAGAGCTGCTGAGCATCTGAAATTCCCATTAAGATCATCAGATGCTGCGAGTGCTCACTACCTCTGAAAATCAGACTACCTACATAGATGCTCAGGCTGCAATTCAACAAGCAGCTGCCTAATTTTAAGCACATGAGCAGTGGGGAGCTGAACCTGGGGACTACATTTCAAATCAGCCAATTACAGATGGCCTAGACCAATGTTTCTCAATGACCAGCACATGGACCGGCACTGGTCTCTGAGCTCTCCCTGGCAGCTAGCCAATCCCTGGTACCAAAAACGTTGAGAAACACTGGCCTAGACCAAAACCTATTTAATCTCCCCAAACTCTCTCCACCGAATGTTAGGATGGTTGCATACATGGGATACAGATCCAAAAGCCCCTTGAATTTGTGTTTGCAGAACTGAACCCCGATCAGTGAGTGCTGGCAAAAGCAAAGCCACTTTTCCTTCCTGCCCACCTCCAGCCAATTCTTACAGCTGTGGTTATTTAATATTTCTATTATGGCACTGCCCAGAATCTCCAAGCAGGATCAGAATTCTATTCTGCTAAGCTTTGTACAAACACATATGAAGACACAAACCCTGTCCCAAGGAGCTTACAATCTAAGATGCTGCAGGAACTTCATTTCCACAACCATTCTATAAGCACAGCCAAAAGTACTAGAAAATCTGCTGCATGGAAGAACCCTGAATGAACAAGGAGACAGAAAGGATTTTTCCATCTGTAACTGCTCTGATTCCATAAGGGTGTTTAAATAGTGAACAGAGACCATTTTCCGTGTGGAAACCTTATTATTATTTGCTAAGCCCCTGAGTATAAATAAATATGTAACGGACTGCATGTTAATTCCTCTCATTGTGCGTTTAATTGCTTCCTTGTTCTCTTTATTTTCCACTCTGCCATATGCTCATATTTCAGTACAAGCTCATCCCTTCCACACTGGTTTATTATGTCTACATTTCCAGAAACAGAAAGGTCAAGAGAAAATATGATTTGTTATGGAATTTCCTAATATTAACATTGCTTTGATTTACAATACAGTTCCATGACCTTGCCACATGAGTCAGCAAACAAATCTCGCTTGCTTTGCCACTGGGTGTAGGTTCTTTCACAGCAGGTCCTACATTGATAGAGCAATCAGTATGAATGGTGGGTGAGCCAAATCAGCTACAATAAGGGGACTTTCCTTCCCTTTTGTTTCCCACCTGAAACTTCATCCAGTGTTTTCTCTTACTAACATGAGGATCATATTTGTTCCAAACTAACATCCTTAAAGAGTGACTTCTCTTTATCTGCAGAATGGGTACATCCTGGGCAATGGTTCTGCAAGTTTCTCTCACCTATTGCTCCCTGCAAATCTACCTCATCCTTGTTTGGAAGGGACCACGTCCTTAATGGACAGAAGTGTCTCCCATCCTATTGGATGTCTGTCGATATTTCCAACCGGACTGGTCATTTTTTTTGTTATTTGGACCCCTCCCCAATTAAGACTTGAGCTCAGATCCCCACCACCAGTCATTCCTTTCAAGCTCCTGAACAGTCACCAGCACTTGGTCACTGCCAGCTGAGGGACAGATGGCGAAGGGGGAGATTTTCAAAGGCATCCTGAAAGACAGTGGGAGTTGGGAGCCCAAGTGCGCTTTGAGCGTCCAACCCAAAGCCCTTACTGCAGCTTTCCTCCCAAAGAAGCCAATAGAAATATGGATGGAGTAAGGACTTTGTGCATGTTTTCAGACATGAATGCCTGATATTAGGCAGCTAACTCCACATTCAGGCACCAAGGTGAGTGATCTGATTTTCAGAGGGGTGCAACACCCCCATCCCTAGTTGAAGTCAATATATGGATTGTCTGCTCAGATCTCTGCACATTAGACTCTTTGGGTTTAATAAAACCTCAGCATTTGAACCTTAGATGAGAGCTGAACTAGTAACTTATAGCTGACAGACTAGATATCCAATTACAATACCCACCCCCACCCCCCGCCCTCAGCATGTGCTTTTCTAATTATTATAAATGTTGCAATGATACTTTGAATATACTGTTGACTTCATTTTAAGGCTTTGCCTGCAGAGGAAGATATAATCCTTAGTGCAAAAGATGCATATCTTAACATTCCAACGTTCACTTCCCAGCTCTCATGGGAAAGGGTTTCCATTTGTGTTTATTTCATGGACAAGTCACTGGTTTTTCTACACTAGAGACATATAGGTGGAAAGTGTATTCAAGACATGAGAGCATGTTCAAAAGGTGAAGGCATGAGGGAAGTTACTCTGAGTTCATTATTGGACATGCCGAGATGTGCGCTTTTTCCAAATGAATATTAGATCAAGATGATGTTCATACACAGCCTACAGATGCACCAGCTGGGGCTGGGAAGCAATTCCCCCCACAGGATTGGATTGCACAATTAGGTGCATTATAGAAGGTTTACATGTTTCTTTAAAGTACTTGGCATCAGCCACTCTTGGAGACAGACAACTGAGAGGGGAGGATCAGTCTGTTCCTAGATGGTAGTGCTTATGTCCTAACCATAACAACTGAAGGAATGAGCTACAGTATAATGTAGTGAGCTAGTCTTACACCAACCTGGCAAGCAAAGGGGGTTGAAGAAAAAAGTAGATTAGTCTGTTTCTTCTAGGATCCTCCCTCTCTGCTTCCATCTCAGAGTGGAATCTTGACCGCCCCTGCCCAGCTGAAACCTTTCTCCCAAGCAGCACAGCTGGATGTTGCAAAACTGTGGGCCAAATCCTGCAAGGTTTGAGGGTGCTCAGTACCTTCCAGAAAGGTGCTGAGAACCTAGAAGAACCAGGCCACGTGTGACATTCTCTTTCCCTGTCACTCAAGCCTGAGTCTGCTGTCTCCAGACCCCTCCTAGCAAAAATATTCATTTTTTAAAAAATCCATCCTCACGCTGTAATGGTGCCTAGCATTTACAACGGACAATCCTTCTGCTAGGGTTCCCAATCTCACTCTGGCCAGTCTTAGTGTTGCTTAAATATCTATTTATCTAATCTATCTATATATGTATTTTGTAAGCAACCAAAGGCACAGGATTATCAACTCAACCTTAATATAGGTAAGAAGAAAAACATGCAGAAACGTGAAACAAATTCCTCTCTGATCGGCTGGGAGTCCCACTCAATAGAAGGCTTCTCCTCTTTATTTTCCTCTGGGTGAAGTGCCAGTCTGTCCTATTCCCATGCCAGACACCAACTGTTCCTTACCGAGAAGCTGTGACATCAGAGTATATTTTAAGAAGCAAACTCGCCCCCAGCCCAGGTTTGGGCTAGTTCCCTATCCCTCAGACAACCCCTGCCCAAGCTCACAGCATGCTGCAGAGTAACAGCTGACGCTGGCTACTGGATGCCAAAGCTGGAGGTGAAGTGGGATTTGAAAAGGAAGGAATTGTCTTTTCCAGTAATTTCCCTGAGAAGAAATAATACGCTTGGCTTGTCTCTGTGTTGATACAACGATGACTCATTAATCCAACAATGTGAGACTGTTTTAAGGTTAATAGCAGGCATCTAGAATTGGCACCATGCCATCTGGCAGCTCCCAAGCCCAGGTAAAAAATGTACTCCTCTCAGTATAACAGATCAGGAATGCAGCCTACCTAATGATTTCATTCTCAGCCTCAATACCTTTTAAAGGGGGGCTACTCTTGTTGTGTCTTTGTTTCTATCATGGTGCTTTGGTTAAAATTGACCCACAAAGGAAAATTAATGGCATTTGTGACCCTTTTGAGCTTCTTTATGATGTATAAAATAGGCCAAAATGAGTTAAGTTTGCTCATTTTTATATTAGAATTACAAGTCCAGTCTAGCCTGAAACTCCATGGACAACTGGAGAACTGGTTGGTTTATGACCTCACAAGAGATTGAAACCTGAGCAACTGTGAGAGGGAGAGGGATTTATGGTTAGAATTCTTAAAACTCTCAACACCTATTCAACTCAACCTCCTACTGCACAGCTGGGGGAAAACCACGCTGTGGAAGATTTAAAACACCCCCCCCCCCCCACTGGTATTTCTAGTGTGAAAAAAGCAGTAGAACTGATGTTTCTAGTTCAGCCCTTTGTACATCAAAAAGCAGAAATGCAAAAATATTTTCTCTTTGCAAGTCATCTCTGAATTTTCCCTTGACTTTTAAAAGGATGTTTGCTTGGTTGGCTGTAGCCAACCCCTGGACCAAATGCCAAAGTTCTTACTCAAGAATTATTCAGGCAAAATTCCCAGTAAAAACTATGAGCCAAATTCGGAGGTGCTCAAACATTTCCCGGTCATTGCAGGGGACCTCCAGTGCTGATGCACCTCGGTCACTCCAATTCTCTGCCTGTGGCACATAATAGTCTAGTCTCCTGGGGGGTCTCATTTACTTTGGTCTCATTTCTGTTGCTGAGTTTCGTGTGTGGGTACTGGGTGGGATTGGCAGCCTGTGATATACAGGTGGTCTGATACCTCTGGCCCTAAACTCTGTGATGCTATTTTTATACAGTCCTACCTCAGACGAAGCTTCCATTAAGCAGGGGCAGTGGGGCAACTGGAGACCTAGGAGTTCAACATCCCACAAAGAATTTCAAGTCATTCTGCCCCGCCTACAACATGGACAGGAACAAGGAAACAGGTCCCCGCCCAGAGACAGGCCTGAGCTACTTCTGGGGAAACACAAGCCCAAAGGGACGCCTACGCTTTCTTCAGCGCTGCAACAGGAATCAGCACTAGGGTGATGCAAATACTATGGGGCCTTGCAAGAGGATCCAGGTCCAGCTTGTTGCAGAGTATACAGGGCCTGGCCAATGAATTTTCCTCCAGGTCAGACTGGCAGAGACTCTCGGGGGACCAGGGGTCGCCTTCCTCTGCAGCCTGAGCCATGGGTCACCTGCTGCTTTGAACTAAAGTAAACAGTGGATTCTCTGTACATGGAAGTCTTTAGATCAGTAACTCAGCCCAAGGTTATGGGCCTATTACAGGAGTGCATGCGTCAGCTTCCCTGGCCTGCAATGTGCAGGAGGTCAGATCACGATGGTTCTTTCTGGCCTTAAAGACGATGAGACTTTTCTGTTAGGCCTCAACTCCTGCAAACACTTATGCATATGCATAACTCTACTCATAGGAGTAGCCACATAGAGTTGAATAGCGCTGCTCACATGAGTAACCTTACACATGTGCTTGATATTTGCAGGGTTTGTGCCTTAATGTTGAGGTTATTCCAAAGGTAGTGATTCCTTTTCCGTAAGATTTATAGGAGTAATACAGTACAGCATCCTAACCCTAGGCAAATCATTCAAAAGTAAAACCCCAGCTTCCAAATCTCTCAAAAATAGCTATAATTTTTGATCAATGTGAGGGTTCCATACCTATAAACAGAACAAAAACAGCCTAGATATTCAGAATTAGAAATTATAGCTATTACCAGGGTCTTGAAAACTGGCGTTAATTTATTAAATACTTGGAAGTCACACAAAGAGATGTTGATTGAAGTTTCAGGAGACAAGCTGAATCAGAAGAAAAAAATGTGTGCGCTTAGGAAGTACATTTCGTACCACTGGAGAGAGCTCTGGAGAATTGAAAAGAAGAACCACTGTGCATGGACGGCAGTGAAAAAGGTGGTAGGAGTACTGTGGAACTGGCAATTAAGTAATAAATTGGAAGGAAAAGTGTGTGCTGCCTATTTATCTCTGGCTTCTCTATGGTTTGGAACAAGTGGGTCTTCCAGAATGGAAGAATGTAGTAGAAAATAATATACTGAGGAGAATGGTAGAAAGTGGAGGATAAAGAGAGTGTGTGGATGAAATCAGGGATAAGATGAGCTTGGGACTCTCGGTTATAGATAGACTGGAGAGCAGACATTTGAGATGGACACGTGATAAGAATGGGAAAAGAATGACCAGCAAAGAAAGTGTGGGACAAAGAGGATAGCAAGAAAGGTCATGGAAGACTGGGATACAATGGAAAGACTCTGTTAAGAGAAGTTGAAGAGAAAAGGATTGGAACTCCAAGACCTATGAACCTGTGCCATGGACAGGAAGAAGTGGCAAAGAATCACGTGCGTCCCTGTGTAGATGGGAAAAGCAGTCAAGAAGTGAAGTCACACAAATGCATATAACCCAGTAAACCTTCTTTATTTTTCACCTTTATAAGATATTCAATTGTTCTGTGTAATGCCTGTAATGCTCTTGTGCCTGTCAGGCTGCATTTAATATTTGCTGATAATTTATGGCATTTTCTTATTTTGTATCTGCATCTGATTTATTAAAAAGGAATTTATTGTTAATAAAGGCCTTTTATTAGCAATCATAATTCACAGACCTATACCACCTCTCATTCTAAAGTGCTTCACAACCTCTGTACACACAATGCCAGAGAAATGCAGCCACCTATTAGGGGGAGGGGAATAGCTGATCAATCCAAAGGATGCTGTAAAACAACAGTGGAGAGATTTTGTCCAGTGACATTAGGGCAAACTCCTGCCCCTATAAAATATGTCCAGAGTAACCAACATAAACTTGTTTTTCACATTCACATCAGTGAGACAGATGGACAAAGAAAGAGAAGCAGACAAGGACAGACACACACACACACACACACACACACACACACACACACACACACACACAGAGTAAACTCCAGGGAATTCTATTGTATCTCAAAAGGATGAAGGGCTGAGCTGACCTCCCATGATACTGGAACGTGTGGATTCAGTGAGTTTTGGAGATATGAATCTAATAATTACATCATCCCCGCTGGGGATCAGCATTAAAGTAAAATACACATAGGAACCTAGCATAGCAGGGTTTGTGATGTTTAAGGGTGAAATTCACATATGTTGTGGCGGGCCAGGGCAGTTACCTCTGTACCACATAATCCCTGCATAAGGACTGCGTGGGGCAGGGAGGAATGAATGGCAGAGCAACCCCCCATGGGTGCTTACACACACCCCCTACACATGCCAGAAAGGGTCTCCATGCCAACCCAGAAGGCCACAAGGAGGAAAGAAAAGGGTTGTGAATCCATGCAGATCCACAGATCAATTGCCCCCAGTACCCTCACACAACTGATACAGAGGAACTCTGGTCGCTATTCCAGCCTGTAGGCTGAAAGAGCAGCTGCAAGCAAGCTTCCCAGTAGCGCTGCACCTTGGCCCTGGGTTAAGGGAGATAGAATTCATCTCCCCAACTGCTCACGTGCATAGAGCCCAGCTAACTCAGGCTTTGTGGACCTCACCCTCAATGAATGTTGCAGCCACTCACCTTTGATTAATTTATGCATTTTTTGGCCATTTGGATGATTCATAATAGAGATCGTGCTCAGATAACTGAGATGCCAACAGCGAATTAAAAACTGCTGCTGGCACATACCTAGTTCATTACTCCACTGCCATAGTAGGATGAGTGTTCACTGCATTTGGGTGACACTGCTGGGAAAGAAAAGGTGACTTTTCACACCTTACCAATGTTGGACAATTGTGAGATCCTTGGGGTAGGGACCTTCTTTCTGTACTGTGTATGTACAGCCCCTAGCACAACGGTCTGTGGTTAGGGCTCCAAGATGCCACTGGAATACAAATAAAAATTAACTTAACAACCTGGCTAATCAAGAATGGATGGTGGCACCAAGATGAATGAAGGCACAATGAATATTATTAATGTGAGAATTTTATTAACAATTCTGTGATGTGTTTGATCATTTAAGAGAAGCTCATTCACAGTTCCAGGTTCCACGGGTAGGTACACAGGAATGTTAAGTGTTCACTTGCTTTATCAGCTATTAAGTTAATGTGGCCTTAACTGCAATACCGCAGCACTCTTTGCACTGGGATTTGAAACCTATTCCTTTCTAGAGAAACCTGAAAATGGTTTCAAGAAAGGTGCCAACACATTTCCAAATACCGCTTAAAAGAGGCCTAAAATTGTCCCATCCAGGTTATCTGGTCCTTGAAGCCAAATCTGACAACTGTCATCATTTACCATATGCATGATCCACAAGGCAGCTTTCACAGCCTGAATGTAATTGGTACTGTAACAAACCTGCGGCCATTTAAGCCTTCCAAGTTGTCGCAGTACTGCACACCAAGGCCATTTGCAACTTTATGGCAACAGCAGGGATAGAACTCGATCCTCCTATTCAAAAGCACTGGCCTCTAACCTCTTGAGCTAAAGGAAAATGACTGACTTCTAAAGGCCCTTTGATGCACGGTGGAGAACTTCAGATTCTATACAGTAGAGGGCATTGGTCCATGCACATTAGCCATTCCATTACAACATATACAGAGAATACAGATGTATATTGCTAACTGTCTCCTTAGACCATAGACTCATATGCTCTCAACTAAAATGTTCATTCAAGAAATCTACCACTGTAACGAACACTAAAAATATATTCTGGGCATGTGGGGGGTAGAAATGGCACCTGGAGGCTTACCTTGTTCCCGCAATGCTGCAAAAACCAAGCAGATAACAGCAATTACAAATGGATCATTCGAGCCTGTACAAAATGTCATGTTAATGATTTTTGTTGTTGTGTTAAGCTGTCTATCCTCCAGGCAGTGCCTTGCTCAGGGAGAAGAAACAAACAAACCAACCAACCAACCAAACAGGCATTACAAAGCTTTGTTCCAATGATGAACTATTTTTAAGCATTTCAATTTAAAACATTTAAAGTGAAAACAAAGATTTTCTGTTTTATTCAAACCTCCTAGCCAGTGACAGGAGAAATCTTCTTTGCAATAGCTCTTAATAAATCTTCGTAAGGGCTGGAGCTCCAGAAGCTTCCAATCTATCTAAAATCTGTCATTTGGAATTAGGGAATCCAGGCAAAATGCCCCAGCAACAATCAGCCTCAGGACTATCAGGCTGGAGAGACTAAATGGATAACCTCATCCTTTCACTGGGCTAGATTCTCAGTCGCATCCATTGGCTGCTGGGCATGACTTATTTGGTGGGATACTGCACCGGAGACAACTGTGACGACCTAATTCTGGGGCCAGTTCTGCCTGGCCCTGGCCTTCTTCAGAGCAGCCTGGGGTCTGCTTCAAATTGCATTGGCTGGCTAGGACCCCAAGAAGCCTTTGCATTGATTGAGACTTGCCAGAGGGCAGCAGTGCTCCAGCCAGGCCACCTTCAGCAAGGAGGCCTGCTGGGGGTGCCAGGGATGCTGGTTATTCTGGCACTATACTAGCTAGGGATTCTGCCACACAGGGTTAATTCCTAGCTGTGGAGATCTGGCAGCTATCCAGGACCTTGGAATGGACAGCTCAGCACAAAGGGGCTAGATCAGGAAATAATCTGACCCATTGTTCTTAACTCATGGCCATTTCAGACTTTAGTCAACCTGTTCTCATTTCAATCATCTATGGATATGTCTACACAGCCTGCGGCAGCAAGCCTCCCAGCCTGGGTCAACAGACTCGGGCAGGAGCTCGGGATCTGAAGCCTACCCTCCTCCAAAAAATAGAATGACAAATGGAGTCAGGATTATGCAGCCCCATCTCACTTTATGAATGGCTTTTATTATTGCAGCATTTTCTCCCAAAGCCTGTGCATCCTAACAGGACTAGAACTTGAAAAGGATAATTAAAGGCTATAACAGCCGAGGAAAGCCAGCCACCCACTATTCTAATTTGCTAACTGGTTTCATTACACTTCTCTCACAATTTTATTTCATTTTGTAGGAATTTGGTGCAAAGACCTGACAGTGCAGGCTAGAGACAGGCAAAAGAATGGGCAGCTGCTGTACCAAACTCCACTAACACACCCCAGGCTTGACCTGCAGCATTCTGTGCTATTCCAGTCCAGAGACCCACACCCCAGCCTTCTGGTTCCTCTTTCTCCACACATGATCCCAGTCCTAGCAGTCCGACATATCTCCATGTAAAGTTCTGCCAAAGCATTTCACCCAGGGACTAAACACGCCCTGCTCTTCCACTCCTGGGTCCCCATACGCATTTGGCCCTTTTGTATTCCTTCTTTTTCTCAAGCGTACGAACCTCTCTGCCAATGTACGTCACTCCTGATCTATGAGAGCCCCCAGCTCCCTCCCACACAGCTCTACTAATGCACCGCAGTCCTGGCCTGCAGCATCCCATGAACAGAGACAGCCGGTTGTAGCTGCAATACACTACAATCCTGACTATGCACCGTTTTCTAGACCTTAATGATCAAGAACTAAGTTCATCTTATTCCACAGTGTCTGACCTTCCTGGACACTAATAGCATTTTACCACAATCAAGACCAAAAGAATTCCACTGTTAGAACTTCTATGGCCTTTTACATTGCAGTTGGAACATTACTGTATAGGACACCAATCGGATGGGTACATAAGATCTTGCAGAGAACAATAACTGAACTACCACACACTCTGTTTTCCTCAAGTTAATTTCAGTGTGTGCTGAGGCTTTCCCTTTCACAATTTGGCCCCTTTCCTCACTGGCTGAATGCCTGTAACTGGCAAGTCCTGGGATCCCAGCAGATCCATAAATAACTCAACAGCTTGCTGAGCATAGTGATCAATCATGTTTATGGTTCTGAAACATTCAGCAAAAGTAGGCAAAGTTAGGCATTCAGAGTAACAGGAATAAGGTCAGGAGAAATCAAAGAGGACACAGTAAAGGAAAGCACCCAAGACACCAACTGCAATAGGGCCAGTTGCAACTAAATAAAATTTTTCCAATTTCCTCTATTTCCAGATGAGAATATTTTAGAGGCCCTAAATAGTCATCTGAACAGTTCCACCTAGAGTAAGCCTGTTACACAACAGCCAGTAGCCTATGCTTTAAAAATCACACAGGAGAGAAGCATGCATTTCTTGGACTATTTACACCTATTTACTTCCCAACTCTAGGAGCAAAGTATGCCACAAAGACAAAATTCATCTATCCCTGTGGCTGCTACTACCTGTCCAATATGCAAATACCGATTTTCACTCAAGCCATTATTGAAGTTTATCGGCCCAAGAGGGTCTGTTTTGTGCATGTTGTTATTTCAGCAATACTGCCTGGAAATCAAAAGTCAGACTGTCCCCCACCATACTCTGGATACGTCGGCGTAAAATTAAAGCCTATTTTCTTGCACAGATGTTGCCAAATCGTTCTGGCAGTAAGAATTTGACAACGGACTGGGCTCCAGCCAGATTTCTGAAGTCCTGTTTTCTTTTCAGTTTTCCCTTTCCCTGGCTGTAGTGTTGGAGGTACTAGTGAAAAGGCTCAAAAAGGCCCTAATATTACAAAAGGGGCTTTGCCAAAATTCCAGATCTCATCAGTCACTGATGTAACAAAGAGGTCCACAGCAAGCATTGCTTGGTCATGTCGCATGTACACATGCCTCTCTACACACTCTGCAGAGATGGGACCAAACCAAATACCTACCCTGCTCTTTGGACCTTGGGAAACTTTGGGATATGGATAGGAACCTCATGGCTGATCATTCTCTTCATAATGGATCAAACCAACCTTCCAAATGCCTCATCTCCAACCACCAGGAAATGTTGCATCTAGATCAGAACTTTGAAGATCAGTCTCATCTACAATATGGATACACACATAACCTTTCTGTGACATTCTCCATAACTGCAGATTAGGGCACATGTATAAAATAGCCTTTAAGACAAATGCTAAAGTGGTACAGAAATTAGAGATGTAAGAGACCTAATTATCTCCAATCTCCCCCAAGGCATGAATGTTCACTACAGTAAATAATCAAGTTCAATGTTAAATCACTCAAGCGCTGGAGCTGCCACCACATCTTACCCTAGACCTTTGGGGCTTGTCTACATCAGAAAGTTGCAGCGCTGGTGAGGGAGTTACAGCGCTGCAACTTAGGAGGTGTACACATCTGCAGGGCACCACCAGCGCTGCAACTCCCTGTTTGCAGCGCTGGCCGTACTCCCGTTTTGTCTCGGGTGTAGAGGATCCAGCGCTGGTGATCCAGCGCTGGTAATCCAATGTAGACAGTTACCAGCGCTTTTCTTGACCTCCGTGGAAGGAGGAAGCCTCTGGTAATCAAGCTGGTTTCCTTTCCCGGTTTGCTCTCTCGGTCCCGGAGCCACCCAGCAAACCGCAGGGAAGGAGACCTGCTTGCTCGGGGTTCCGGGACCGAGAGAGCAAACCGGGAACGCCGCGGTTTGCTCTCTCGGTCCCGGAGCCACCCAGCAAACCGCAGGGAAGGAGACCTGCTTGCTCGGGGTTCCGGGACCGAGAGAGCAAACCGGGAACGCCACGGTTTGCTCTCTCGGTCCCGGAACCCCGAGCAAGCAGGTCTCCTTCCCTGCGGTTTGCTGGCTGGCTCCGGGACCGAGAGAGCAAACCGCGGCGAAGCTGGTTTCCTTTCCCGGTTTGCTCTCTCAGTCCCGGAACCCCGAGCAAGCAGGTCTCCTTCCCTGCGGTTTGCTGGCTGGCTCCGGGACCAAGAGAGCAAACCGCGGCGTTCCCGGTTTGCTCTCTCGGTCCCGGAACCCCGAGCAAGCAGGTCTCCTTCCCTGCGGTTTGCTGGCTGGCTCCGGGACCGAGAGAGCAAACCGCGGCGTTCCCGGTTTGCTCTCTCGGTCCCGGAACCCCGAGCAAGCAGGTCTCCTTCCCTGCGGTTTGCTGGGTGGCTCCGGGACCGAGAGAGCAAACCGCGGCGTTCCCGGTTTGCTCTCTCGGTCCCGGAACCCCGAGCAAGCAGGTCTCCTTCCCTGCGGTTTGCTGGCTGGCTCCGGGACCGAGAGAGCAAACCGCGGGGAAGCTGGTTTCCTTTCCCGGTTTGCTCTCTCGTCCCGGAACCCCCCTTGAAGCTGCCCAACAGCGCTGCAGTGTGGCCACATCTAACACCACTTGCAGCGCTGGTTGCTGTAAGTGTGGCCACTCTGCAGCGCTGGCCCTATACAGCTGTACTAATACAGCTGTAACAACCAGCGCTGCAAAATTTTAGATGTAGACATGGCCTTGGAAAACTTTCCCTGGCAATAAATGTGGCATCTAATCACCTAGCAAAGATGCTAATTGCCTAGGTATCCAGAACAATTCCACAGGTTTTCTTTTAACCTCCACACTGAAAACCTGAGATAATTAACAGCACTCCTATTCTGTCCTCAGGGTTTCACATTCCAAAAGGCTACAGTAGGAGATAAGAGAGGGCTGAATGTAGTGAGAAGGACTAGGAATGCTTAGCGTTCCTTATGTAAAATCCCACCCATCTGAAGCAAATAATCCTGTTCCAAAATAAAAAACACCAAGTAAGAATGCAGCTGTTAAAAGAGAAGAGGATTTTATTTTATTTTAAACAGAAAGAAAGCTGAGAGGAGCAGAATCAGACAGGGTGGGCTGCGGATTATTGGCTCAAAAAAGAAAGTTATTAAAAATAGATTTTAAAAAACATTTCAAAATATTGAATTACTAAAGCTGTCAACCACGCAATTTTTGTTTTATTTATCTTGAGGAGGCTTAAAACATTAACTTCTTAAAAACGTTTGACGTGGTTAATACATGCAGTTTGTGAAGGGGCTGTTAATACAATGACAAACAAGAAGAACATTAACAGTGGATACCTACAATTAAAGCATCAGCTAGTTAGTCTTGTGTCTCCGTTACGCCTCCAAGGAGCAGACCTGATTATAATCACATACGTTGCATTTGTTGCTTAGGTATACAAGCCAGGTCTCAGAACTACTGGCCCATTCTAAGAGAGTCATGACTTCAGGAGGATGTGAATTTATTAGCACGATTCCACGCAACAAGAGAAAAAGGCCTTTTAATGAGTAACCAGCAATTTAGCACTAGGTTTCAAGCAATGGAAGGGATTGTCCGGGAGCATAGTGCCATCCTGTCCAGTGCTGGGGTATTTGTCCACTAATGATCAGAAGAGTTGCTAGCGTTACTTGGCATCTAAAGACGTAGTTTTTACCCACAAAAGCTTATGCCCAAATAAATCTGTTAATCTTTAAAGTGCCACCGGACTCCTCCTTGTTTTTGTGGATACAGACTAACACAGCTACCCTCTGATACTTAGCATTACTTGGGGTTCTCTCATCTAAGAACAGAGCATGCTCTACCCTGCTTAACTTATGACATGTGACAAGATCACAGCTTGAGATGGAAGGATTACCATCTTGAGCAACAAAACCCCTCTGAATCCCCCCACACCTTGAAACGCTTTCACAACAGACCCAATCCTACAACCTTCACAGGGAATGGAAGTTTGGCTGCTGGTTTCAATGGGAGCAGGAGCAGGCCCCAAATGGTCACCTTCAAACCAGCAAACACCCCACATTTACCAAATAGCACGGAGTGCTTCCCAGAAATGAGCAAGACCTACATAGAGCAATATTGTTCTCACTCCATTTCCCGGGAGACAAGAGCCCACGTTTCAATAAAACAGCATCACAACTGGCAGATTCACTGAGGGTTAGAGTAGAGGCCAGTGACTGAATTCCTGTCTTACCCTTAGAGTAGGTCCTTCTAAAACATGACTGAAGTACACTGGCAGACCAGAGAGTAGACACCACTTGATTTTACAATACTAGCCACAATCCTGGATGCTATCTATGGGCGTGATCCAAAGCCCTTTAAGTCAATAGGAGTTTTTCCATTAACTTCAATGGGCTTTGGATCGTGTCCATTTGCATAACTTCCATGGCCCAGTATTTGAAGAAGACCCTTCTGAATGGTCTTCAGTAACAAAACTTCAGCCCAATTAATTTATAGTCTCCCGTGTAGGTCTGCAAAAGCAGCAAAATGACAGCAACCTCATGCTTCTGCTCTGCAGTAAGACAACAGTATTTGAATGCCTGGGGCTGGCAGAAGAACAACGTATTGAAACCTTTCTGGATAGCCCCTTCTCAATTCAAAACGTACTCAAGGCAATTCCATTATGGGGCTGTTATAAAGAACCATGAACCGCTCCCAACTGCCTTCTAAGGCTCTGGCCCTCGCCTCCTTCAAATCACCACAGAGGCATCCAGTAAGGGTGGGTCTGAAGCTGAACTGGGGACAAGCTCATTGAGGAGTCACAAAACACCACAGCTGCACACAGTTGTATTTTCAAGGCCAGCAGTTTTCAGCCGATGGGGAAAACTTGATTCACTTGGGTAGGGTGGCTTTGGTGGCAGTCACACTGCAGGTGGTTTCCCTTACATCCTCTCTCTGTGTCTGGGAATTCCGTCCAGCTGTTGAGCCACACAGAGACACTATGTAATAAGTTACATATTTTTCGTTTGGGCTTTCTGGATTAGCACTAGACACACCTGAAAAGATCCAGAAAACACAAGGACTTTGGATGCAGGTCTGAAGTGTTAGCTAATCCTCATTTTTGCTATGCTTGCAGCTGTGTGCCTGCAGTGCATAGAGGGCCTATTCCAAAGCCTGTAGAGATGACGGGAGTCTTTCTCTAGATTTCAATGGGTTTTGGATCAGGCGTGTAATGCACTGGTGTTCAGTGTACTGCCTGTGGCAGGGGGTCACCAGGATCCCAGAGCTCTTAGTAAACAAAGCAAGGATTTAAGATGTGCAAATACATAACCTCAATCTGAGTTTATTAATATTAAAAATAAATGCAGCAAAGGAAAAGCAAGTGACAAAAATCAGACGCATACAGCCTCCAGGTCCTTTCAAGTCTCACAAGCTCTCCCTTTACCACAGCCTCCACCCAACTGAGCAACTTGTTTTATATCCTAGAATGGATTCCCATCATGACCCAGTCTTAAAGGGCTACTCCTTCTTTATCCATTTTCCTCTGCAGGATCACTGAAAAGGGGCCAGGAAGACAGAAGTATGCTGGCTAATATTTAGCTATGCGAAGAAAAGTAAGCAATGGTTACTGCAACACAGTTGGAGAGACATCTTAAAATGACAGCATCTCCTATCACACTGCTACTTACATTTCTAAGAACTTGGTTTTGCCTGCAGAAGCAGCGGCCATAGTTCTTCAGCATTACTGCAGCCTGTTCCAGAAGAGAGAGAATGTTCACTTGCGCGCATGCTCGCTCTCTCTCTCTCTCAGACACTTTACTTTTGTTCTTCCTTGTTTTCCCTAAATCTAATATACAAGTCACACTGGATTCTAACTGTTTCTTGGCTGTTTGTAAATGATCTCAGCTTTCATGTGTGTCATTACAACCTGTAAATGAACGATACAGCTAGAAACAGCAATCTTGACCTGTGGGTGTCCCAGGAGTTTTTGCAATCAGGGTTCGTAATGCAAAAGGCATGGGATTTCAGTTGCCCTGTACATCCCCAGAGGTCTCCCTTCTTTCAGCGCCAGCACATCTCCCGGCTGCCCCAGCTCCCTTGCCTGGCTTGACAGATGATGTGGTGTGCCAAGGAAAGCAACAAAGGCACATACAAGGCGTTGGTGTCAAACTAATTTGCATTGAAAGGGCCTCTCTCTTTATCATGTGGCTAAAGCCAACTGCAAGCCTTTGAGCAAAGAATTGTTTCCATGATGCAATAGTCCCTGGTCCCTTCTGCAGGATAGAAGGGTTTTTAGTGGGGTGTCTCTAACTCAAATGCACTGGCAGGGATTGTGTGCCAAAGGATAAAAGCAGCATTTTTTTCTTTATTTTAGAGTAGAAAAACATACTGTTAACACTCAGTATTGGGAGCAGAAGGCTTCAGAATGTAGGTATAGGGAGAATATGTTTATGGAAGAGATATATTAAGAACTTGGCTGCCATGAGCTTCCATCCAGAACAAGTATTATTGCTCTTGGGATAGAAAGCTAATAATTAATCCAAAAGAAAAGAAGAAAACTCAATGGAACTGAACTTTAGAGACAGCGAAATCCAAATTCTATTTGGACACTGGAGAGCACATGCTCCATTTCAACCCGCACTGCAGGGAATAAGCCAGAGATTTGTAGAACAGGATCCAGGAAGGAAAGAATACCACACGCAGCCCATGCACAGTTGGGTCAGTCAGTAAAGGCGAAAAGGGAAGGACTGTAGGTAGATATGCCAATGCTAGAGGCAGATACTAGCCTGGAGTGACCATGGCCCCTGCCATAAACGAAGCCATGCAAAATGCACCCCCACATGTGGAGTCATGAATGCAGGAGTCAGCCGCATGCGGCTGTTCACTTTGCACATCTCACCCACTGCACAGGTCTTTGAAACACTGACTCTGTTGATTATGATTCCTCACAAGCCCGAGCTTCATTTCTGGCTGTTCTCATCAGTTTTTAGGAGCACTGGGACAAAAAATAATACTACATGGTCATGAAAACCACTGCAAAAATGTGATGTCTGAGGTTTCTTAAAGGCCCCTCTAGCATAACAACCACCACATAAACATGTACAGGGATCCCACCGTGATGGCAGCAGAGCAGTAAGCACAGCTTATGGATCTCTGACTTTTAGGTTCCCAGCATTTCCTTGACTCATCAATTTCCTTTGCCCTTTTTTCTCTTTTCACCTCTCTGTTAATGTTGAGAAGTCAGTGCCTCCCTTTGATTAGCAGATAGCCAGGAACAGATAGTCACTTTTCTTCACCCAATCAATAAAGAGCTAAAATATCCTTTCAGGTGCTCGACTTATCTGGTCAGAGTTTCTTCATCCAAGAAAAGGAAATGACTCTAATCGCTCTGCTGGTATTGGCATGAATGCATTGTGATGGCCACACATGCACTGCTAACAGTTAACTGAACAGCTCTATTAGTCTGAAACACTATACAATATTTCCTGGCAACCTGACATTACTAGTGTGATTGACAGCATTACGGTCAAAATGCACAACTCCGAGTCAGACAGATAGAGACAGCTCCATTCTGCCCTTAATGATCAAGTTCTGGATTCCATTCCTGACTGCCACGGACTTCAGGCCAAAAACATTCCACTTGAAACCAGCGAAGTTGCATATAAAGGACAAATTTGCTCCTTCCTCTGCAACCATGGGCAAGTCACTTAACCACTCCGTGCCGCAGTTTCCCCACCTGTAAAAAGGTCATAACTTAAGAGGAGTGTTACTGAGCTAAATCCATTCATATTTGTCATATAGTTAAAAATGCCTACATGGAAGGCATTAGCGAAGGGCAACATGTTATTAGCAGAAGCTTTATTTGCAGAAAGTGTCTCCATATCTATTGTGCGTCACCAGTGTAAAATACATGGATATGCCCATCTTTGCACTTCTGTTCCAGTGGTTAGTTGCTATAAAGTGCTCTGTGGACAGAAGGGATTGCACTGTTGTGAGGGAGCTATTAAAAATAAGATGATGATTGGTTGTATTTATAATCCTAATGGCCTGTTAGGGATCGCCTACAGATTTTATTTCCTAAAGAATATACAACCATCCGTACTGGAGTAATTCCCACTTGTCAACCTGCGCTTTTTTTTGGCATTCCCTCCTGGGACCAGATTTGCAAGTTGTCATAAACAGATAGCTAAGGGTTAATGTCTCTTTCCCCTGAAGCACCTGACCAGAGGACCAATCAGGAAACCGGATTTTTTCAACTTTGGGTGGAGGGAAGTTTGTGTCTGAGTCTTTGTTGTCTGTCTGCCTGCTTTCTCTGAGCTTTGGAGAAGTAGTTTCTACTTTCTAGTCTTCTGTTTCTAAGTGTAAGGACAAAGAGCTCAGATAGTAAGTTATATGGTTTCTTTTCTTTGGTATTTGCATGAATATAAGTGCTGGAGTGCTTTGATTTGTATTCTTTTTGAATAAGGCTGTTTATTCAATATTCTTTTAAGCAATTGACCCTGTATTGTGTCACCTTAATATAGAGAGACCATTTGTATGTATTTTTCTTTCTTTTTATATAAAGCTTTCTTTTAAGACGTGTTCAAGTTTTTCTTTACTTCAGGGAAATTGAGTCTGTACTCACCAGGGAATTGGTGGGAGGAAGAAATTAGGGGAGATCTGTGTGTGTGTTGGATTTGCTAGCCTGATTTTGCATTCCCTCTGGGGGAATAGGAAAGTGCTTTTTGTTTCCAGGACTGGGAACGGAGAGGGGGAGTCACTCTGTTTGGATTCACAGAGCTTGTGTCTGTGTATCTCTCCAGGAGCACCTGGAGGGGGGAAGGAAAAAAGAATTATTTCCCTTTGTTGTGAGACTCAAGGGATTTGGGTCTTGGGGTCCCTAGGGAAGGTTTTTCAGGGGGACCAGAGTGCCCCAAAACACTCTAATTTTTTGGGTGGTGGCAGCAAGTACCAGGTCCAAGCTGGTAGCTAAGCTTGGAGGTTTTCATGCTAACCCCCATATTTTGGACGCTAAGGTCCAAATCTGGGACTAAGGTTATGACACAAGTTAAGGCACACAAATGTGTGTTTATTTGCAGATCTAACTTGTGCACACAAATCAGATACATACATATGTATATCTGGTAGGGTTGGTGAAAAACTACTGTCAAAATAGTTTTTACATGAAAAACTGGGTTTTGACTATTTTTTTTTCTGGAAAGTGGACACTTTCACAGAAATGTCAACTTTTCATCCACAAAATAAAGAAAAAATCCCAAACTCTGAAAACTTTTCAATTTTTTGGGTCAAAAACTTGTTGGTTTTTCAACAAAAAGTCGAAATCAGTTCATGGAAAAAACCCTGCATCTTCCCACCAGCTTCACTACACCATTCTCTGCACATTCACTCACAGTAATTGTGCTGCCCTAATGCTTTGAGAATCATTGCTTAAAAAGCAAGGCTATTACTTTCTTCTTCTTTCACCCTAACATAACCTTTCCATTGCTGTTCAATCCAGCATTTCACTGAGCAGCATTTCGATGCTGATGTGATGACACTGGCTGTGCCTTAGCAAGTCACAGGGCAGACCACAGGACTAATTTCATCAATCAGTGTCCCAAACAATCCCAGCCCAGTGGTATCTCTGCCATCCCCGCCGCGTCACCTGAATCAATCCATGGATTGCCAACCTAGACTTGGACATCTAACGTTGCTGGGTTTTAAGACATATGAAAGAAAAAATCCCCAATGTATCTTTGCAGACATGGGGAGCACTACAGGGTTGCCACTGACTCCTGCTCATGGCTCGTTCCTCCATTAAGTCCTGCATATGATGTCTCACCATCTAGTTGGCGGTCAACCTCGGGGTCGGACAAAGCTTGGTCGTGTTTGCATTATTTTCATTGGCATCCTATCTTGTGTTAGGGTTGCCAGGCTTCTGGTTTTCAACTGGAATGCCCAGTTGAAAAGGAATCCTTGCAACGCTGGTCAGCACCGCTGACCGGACTTTTAACATGCAGCAGGGCTAAGGCAGGCTCCCTGCCTGCCCTGGCTCTGCACAGTTCCCAGAAGTGGTGGCATGTCCCTTCTCCGGCTCCTAGGCATAGGACAGCCAGAGAGGCTTCACTCATTTCCCTCACCTCAGCCACCAGACCCACAGCTCCCATTGACCAGGAACTGCAGCCAATGGGAGCTGCAGGGGTGATGCCTGTGGGCAAGGGCAGCGCATGGAGCCAAGCCACCTGGCTGTACCTCTGCCTACAAGCCAGACGGGGGACATGCTGCCACTTCCGGGAGCCACCTGAAGTAAGTGCCATCTGGAGCCCACACCCCTCACACTGTCCTCACTCCAGCACTGACCTTCTCCTGCATGCAAACTCCTTCCCAGAGCCCACAGCCCGCATCCCTTCCAACACCCCAGTGCCCTGCCCAGCCCTGAGCACACTTAGAATCCCTCATCCCCAGCCCAGAGCCCCTTCCTGCACCCAAAACTGCTCATCCCCAACCCCACACCAGAGCTTGCAGTCCCAGCCAGAGCCCCCACCCCAGCCCGGAGCACCCTCCCACACCTGAACCCCTCATTTCTGGCCCCACCCTGGAGCCCACACTCCCAGCCAGAGCCATCACCCCTCCCGTACCCTAACCACCTGCCCCAGCTGGGTGAAAATGAGCAAGTGTGGGAGAGAGCACGCGACGGAGGAAGAAGGGATGAAGTAAGCGGCAGGCAGGGCCTCGGAGAAGGGCCTAGGCAGGGCGGAGCCTCAAGCAAGGGGTGAGGCAGAGGCAGGGCATGGGTGTTCAGATTTCTGCAATCAGAAAGTTGGCAATCCTATCTCGTGTGTCTTCTGCAGTCCCTGTGATTTTACATCCTACTCTCCTTCTAACTTCAGTCATCTTAAAATCATTCCACTTGACACTGCCATGTTTCCAACCACTGAAATCTCTACTGCCTCCAACTTTCTGGCGTCTGTTTCATTTAATGCAGCTGCTTCTAGACAATAGAGGAATACTGGTAGTTCAATGCTTTAATAAATATTCACTTTAGTACCAAATATAATGTGTTTATCAGTCCATAATTTCTGCACAACGCGTGTGGCTAAGAGACATCTCCTTTTAACCTCATCCTCAATGGAACCATCGGTTCTGATCAAGCATCCTCCGTGCATGTAAGATTCTACATATTCTATGACCTCACCACTTCTGCATTTCAACACTTCATCTATTGCCCCTTTTACAAGATGTAACCACTTTGTCTTCTTGGCATTTACTGTAAGTCCAAGTCGACTACACCATTTTTCCAAGGTAGCAAAGTCTGACATTTATACAATAACATCTGCGTAAGCTAAGGAGCTTAATTTGAGATCATCCAATGTCACTCCCTGCAACTCATCTACCATTCTTAACATCCAGTTTAAGAACAGACTGAAAAGTGATGATGATTCCATAATCCCTTGTTTTGCACCAAACCTCAACTTGAAGCAGATGCTTCATTTTCCATCAATTCTTAAAGCAGCCCAAGAGCCTTCATACACAGCTTTTACCATTGCAATTACCTTATCTGACACTTCATATGAAGTTACTACTTTCCATAAAACATCCCTCCAAACCAAATCAAATGCCTTCGCAAAGTTGATGAAAACAGCAAACATCTTTAATCCCCATTCTTGCTCCCCCTATAACTCCCATCAACTGTCACAGCACGAATATCTGATCAATGCAAATTTAGCAGGGTCTGAAGCTGCACTGTTCCTTTTACTGATGCTACATTATTCCAGTAAAATCAGCAATGTGAAGCTGAAACAGGCTTTTATCAAATCTTTTAAAACACCTTTTTTCCTGCAGCCTCCGAAAACATTTCCTTTAATTTTCTGGAACAATGTGCCTGATTTCATCTTCAACAGGGCAAGGCCTACACATAATATAATATGGCATTTCAGTGACAATCAATTACAGTGAAACCCTGCTATAACGCGACGTTTGGGGTCCAAAAATGTCCATCGTGCTAAATGTGGGGTCGCGGTATAGCAGGGTTTCAAACCAGTCAGTTTGTCAGTGGTCCCCAAAGTGGTGCATTCATGTGCGCCGCTTAGTGCCCCTAGTGCCTAGTGCCCAGCAGGGGAGAGGAGCCGCGGCCCCCCGCCTGCCAGGAACAGAGAGCACCGGTGCCCGCAGCCCTGTAGTTCTCTGTCCCCGGCAGGCAGGGAGCCACGGCTCCTCGAAGCCAGAAAGAAGCCGCGGCCCCACACCTGCCGAGGACAGAGAGCACCGGTGTCCGAAGCCCTGGAGTTCTCTGTCCCCGGCAGGCAGGGAGCCACGGCTCCTCGAAGCCAGAAAGAAGCTGCGGCCCCACACCTGCCGGGGACAGAGAGCACCAGTGCCCACGGCCCCGGAGTTCTCTGTCCACGGCAGGTGGGGAGCCAAGGCTCCTCTTGAAGCCGGAAAGAAACCACAGCCCCGCACCTGCTGGGGACAGAGAGCACCGGCGCCTGCAGTCCCGGAGTTCTCTGTTCCCAGCAGGCGCGGGGCTGCAGCTTCTCTCTCCTGCAATGGTGTTGGGGACCACTGGTACTGTACAGTACTGTGAAAACATTATCTAAGTTGTATCTGCTTTAAGGGAAGCCAACCTATGATCGCGTTATATGCGATTTCGTGTTATAGCGGGGTGTGTTATTGCGAGATTTGACTGTACATCATGGCGACTTTCCACTTTTCTCCAAGGTGCCAGCTATTGGCCTTGGTTGGCAATAAGTTGACTACATAGATCAATAGTCTGACTCAGCCTGGCAAGAAAGACAGGTCCAGACTAAGTTTAGATGTGAAGTTACTCAAACTTTGAGGAATTTCCGGTAAGTGTTTCATCTCTACTAGGACCCAAGCAAAAAGCCTAGAACTCCGGAGAGGTTTCAATCTAGATTGGAATCTAAACTTTTTATCTCTGACCCAATTCTACTGCCAAAAGTATTTCATGGGGACATTTTAGGGGCACGGCGAGAGCTAGTATTGTCATTTGTTACTAATATGATGGTAACACCCAGGGGGCCCAATTAAGACTCTGCAAGGCACTGTGCAGACTGAGACAGAAATGGTTCCTGCCCTGAAAAAGTTACAATTTAAGACAATATGTGATACATGAAAGGTGGGGGAGAGAGGGAAAACATCACAGCACATACAATTTTTATGCACAGATGAATTCCTCTTGGGCAGTCAGTTTAGTCACAAAGGAGTATCTCCGCTAGCAAAGCCGCTAAGATGAATTAATCTGTTCACCAGAAGCCTTTACCTGCATTAATTCAACTACTGTCTGTCCATGCTTCCCACGCCCAGAACCTGTCCTCTTATGATAAAATCTAGTCTTAACACACCAAGAAGACTGATTGCATTGCTGATCCTCAGCAGGTAGCTAAACTGCAGACTAACATACCCTGAGCCAAGTGTCTGCTTATCAGATTTTAAGAACAATTCCATAAAGAATGATGAAACCCCCAGAAGCGGAAGAGCAGAACGGGACTGGGCTAGCAGAGTGGGAACAGAGGGCCGACACATGCCATGGAACCTGTTATTTAGCACTTCTGTTCCCCTCAAGGCCAGCAGCAGCCAGCAGGAGCCAGATATTAAGCACATAAGGAGGAACTCTCTGTTTAAATCTCCTAGATGTGATGCTTTAGAGTAACTGCCAAGTATCAATGGAAACTTGTACAAGCAACTGAAAAGCCCTCGAGCGGAGCTTCTGATTTAGTTTAGTCTCTCATTTCCTAGCTGACCCTGTTCAAATTGATTCAGCACCACCAGCTGCAATCTTTGATCGGACACACAGACTGTCTCCCTGGTGAGGTCTCTTGTAGGAAGCGCTTTGCTTTGTCCCCTGTGCCTGTTGGTCATATGTTGTTGTTAGATTACACGCCCCCCCTTAGCACACTTACCAATATTTGCACTTTAAAACTTGGTCCTAATATATTTATTTACTAGA
Organism: Gopherus evgoodei; assembly: GCF_007399415.2. Classification (NCBI taxonomy): domain Eukaryota; kingdom Metazoa; phylum Chordata; order Testudines; family Testudinidae; genus Gopherus; species Gopherus evgoodei. Next base: position 38,876,215 of record NC_044333.1, on the reverse strand, counting down.
CAACAATGATTAAAGTGAGACTTTATAGTTCATTGCGCAAAAACAGCCTGAAATTTTGTCTCCTCCACTCTTAAAGAATCCTAATGGAAAGGCTTTAAATAATAAGCTACAAGGATAATTAGAGATGGAAGAAATTTTACAGGGTTCTATTTGTCCAAGTGCAGGAGTCCCCCCTTTTCATCTCCAGTGATTTGCTCAGTCTTTGCATTATGTTAATTCTATGTTAAACAAGTAACATTTAATTAGTGCAAACAAATGATTGCTCTGGCTATCTATTTAGTCATGACCATGGCTCAGTTAGCAGAATACACTTCTAGACCAAATCATCATAGGTTAAATCCCACTCTAGGACTTAAAGAAATATGCAAAATGTTACAAACCTCTTGGGCTTGCTCTGTAATTTTTCAGGTGATGCTATTTATTTTACAATCCAAGAGGGGGAAAAGAGGGTCCGGGTTGAAGGGGTTACCTGTATAAGGGATTTCTTATTGAAAACAAAAACAGTTACAGACCTCCAAAAGATAAATAGTAATTGTGATTATTTATTTCCTGGGAATCGCACACTGTACTAAGCACCAAGCTGTGTCTTGGACATGTCAGAACCAAAGGGGTGTCTGTCAAAAACAAGCCAGCATAATAGGGAAAGTTCCATATATTGAATGTACTTTCCCAGGGGCAGAAAAGTTGAATGGAGGCCTAGGAGAGTAACTCACTGAAGCCAATGGGAGCTGCATAAGGATTTCAGGAAAAATTGTGTTTTTGTGGAAGTCTGGCAGAGCCCCTTTAAATCAGATATCTCTGCAAACCAGACACAGATGAAAGGTATGAGGCTAATCTGAATTGACATTCTAATGAGTCAAGTACATATTTCAACACCTAATTAAAAAAAAAATCTTGGCAAAGTTCTAACAGGCCAAGTAAGTGGAGACAATTTAAGTTTGTTTATTTTTTAATAATTAGTTACAAATTAGATTAGGCAGCATCATTCAGATCAAGAACTAGGGAGGAAGATTTGTTTAGAAAAAGATCCTAAAGGACCCAGAGAACTAAATTATTTCAATCCTAAAGCTTGTTAATAGGGAAGGAAAGTGCCAATACTTGCTACATTTTCATCTATAATAATCAGGGAAGTGTAGGCACTTGTCAAAAGTGGAATTAAAGCAGCCTACAGGAAGATATCTTCCTTTTCCTGGTTTAAGTGATGTTATTAGTGTATTAGAAAACAGATAACTCAAAAGCATTGGAGGGGACCTGAGAGGAGGAAACTGCAGGCTCTTTAATCAGATTTGGTGTGGTCATTTACAGCCAGAAAGGTTTTACTTCCAAACCAAGAACAAACAGCAACAATAATAAATGTTTGATGTACATTGCGTTTCTAAGGCCATATCTGCTAACAGACCAGAATGTACAAAGTACTCACGTAATATTAGAAATATCCCTGCCTTGCCACACGTAGACCTGAGCGATCAAGCCGCCGAGGCTTGAGTTACACTGGCATTACATTTTTCCCAGAAGCAGGAAAGTGATATTTCCAGGATTACTATATGATTCACAACATGCCTTCCCGTGGGATCATAACTAACATCGCAATACAGGCACATGCATTCTCAAAGGAAAGATGCACAGCGACACATTGCACCTGTGCAGGCATGTGTCCTCCCGGCACTGCATGGCTTCTGTGCCTGCTCGTTAGGTTACATAGCATAACTGTACCTGATCTATATTGCAGCCTACATGCCCGTAGGGATGTACATAGACTGGAAACACTGGGGAAAGGGAGCTTTGGGAAAGTTAGTGTCATCTAGGGCAGAGGTTCTCAAACTATGGTCTGCGGACCACCAGTGGCTCGCGAGCTCCATTCAGGTGGTCCGCGGATAGTTCCCTCTAAGGTTTGTGGCTGGGCAGCCAAACACAAGAGAATGAAGGGCCACCCCACCTAATTAGTGGAGCCACGCCTGGACACTGGAGAAGGCCACACATGTAAGGTGAGGTAATGGCTTTGAGGGGAATAGGAGGTAGGTGGGAGCGGGCAGTGGAGTGAGAAGAGGGGATGGGAGGAATTTGGGATGTGTAGGGCTACGGCTGCCAGAGAAGGAGGTGACTTTCCCAGCTCCAGGGCTGTGGCTGCCGGGGAGAGATGGCCCTCCTTCCCAGCCTCAGCTCTGTGGCTGCTGTGGCAGGGGAGAGATCCCCCTCCTTCCCTTCCCCAGCTCGGGGGCTGTTGCAGTGGGGGAGAGAGGGACAGACCCCCCCCCTCCTAGCCCCAGCTCGGGGTCTGCCATGGTGGGGGAGAGAGGGCACATCCATCGCATTAGAAAGGTAAGACTATTGATATTAAAATATGAGTTGTGTGCTTTTATTTGTACAACAAAAAAAGGTTAATTATTATTAAGGGTTTTTTTATATAGCGCTTTTATCCAAAGCACTTTACAATAGTTAGCTAAGGGTACAAACAACATTTGGAAAGATCATTAGGCGGTCTGCTGAGACCCTCAGCAATATTGAAGTGATCCGTGAAAAAAAAAGTTTGAGAACCACTGATCTAGAGGGTAGGGTATTAGAGTAGGACTTAGGAAGCTTGGTTCAGTTCCCTGCACTGCCACAGGCAGAAAGAGGCATGCTCCAGTGGTCAGAGCTCAGCAACATCCAGTGGTCTGAGCTCCCAATATGAATACTCGGAAGATGCTTTCACTGCAATGTCAGGGAGACGTGTGATGTTTAACAGCACTCACTTCCACGGGTATACATTTGAGGGCTCACAGACTGGTGTGATTTAATCACTGCCTTATTGCTATGTTAGCAACAACAACAAAAAACACCTATTCACTTGCCCACAACCAAAACCGACACCTGCTACCATATGCCTGACAGCAGGCCAGAGGTTCACAGATAGCTGCCCTGAGTGGTTCCGAAGTTAAGCGTTAAAGGGCTTATCCCCACCCTCCCATTCCCTGGTTCTTCTCGCATGAACAAAGAGCAGCAATAACCCAAATCCGAAGGTGCAAACAATTTGATGTTGATTGTGGTAAACTTACAGCAAGCAATGATTCCAATTTCCTTCCTCAGTGTCCCCCTTCCCAGCTCTGACACCACAGAGCCCTGCCCGTGTCCCTGTTCCCATTCCTCCCCTTAGCAAAACATGATTCCAATTCCCCCCCACACTTCCTGATTGACTGCAGACTACACAGTAAAACTTGGGTTCTGTTTAGCTATACCTTAACCAATCATTTTACTGAAATTTAACTAACCAATCCCAACATATTGTAACATAATTATCTAACCAATTATATCCCACTACCTCAATTGGTTTACACCCAACACAATGAATTATACATCAGACAGAAACAATCACAGAACCAGACAGAGATTATACAGACAAACAATAGGCAAGTGGGGACTACAGTGATAGAACAACAAAGAAATGAGGATTTCATATCCCAGCTATTGATAAGTGAGCTCTTGCCAGACAGGATGCTATTAAACTAAGTTTTCTTTAAATCTTCTAGGCTCTTCCCTTTCTCTGGAGGTGATAGATTGGAGCACCTTTTTAACAGCCCAAAGCTGCCTTATTTCAGTGTGACAGGTGAGGACATGACGGTTCACTTCAGGGCCACCCAGGGGAGGGGCAAGTGGGGCAATTTGCCCAAGGCCCCAGGCCCTGCAGGGGCTCCCACGAGAGTTTTTCAGGGCCCCTGAAGCGGGGTCCTTCACTTACTCTTAGGGCCCCGGAAAACTCTCACGGGGCTGGGGCCCCTGGAGCTTCTTCCGCTCCGGGTCTTTGGTGGCAATTTGGCGGCGGGGGACCCCCACCGCAGGTCTTCGAGGCACTTCAGCGGCAGGTCTCGGAGCAGAAGGACCCCCCGACGCCAAATTACCGCTGAAGCGGGGGCCCCCCACCGCCAAAGACCCCATGCCCCTTGAATCCTCTGAGCAGCCCTGGTTCACTTCCCAGCTTATAGCTGCCCCTGCCTTAGACTATCCTAGTGAGAGAAGGCCTATAAACAGGCAGACTGATTTTGATTCTTGTTTTGTACCTCTGTAACTATCTATATCCTAACACTAAGTACAACGGCAATCGATTTCTAACCATGTGACGCTGCAGCCCAGGTGGCATGTGTATATCTGCTGTGAACAGTCGACATTCTGCATTTATCCTTTCCAGCACAAATGTGACCTTTGTTTACTTCATTTCCTACTCATCCTTTGGAACTTTTCAAATAAAATGCAGGACCTGGCAGGCTGGAAATGGCCTAGATTCACAGATTCATAGGGCTTCAGGCAGAAGGGACCATTAGATCATCTAGCCAGATCCCCTGGGTATCACTGGCCATAAAATTGCATCCAGTTACTCTTGTATGGAGCACAATAATTTCTAATTTACTAAATTTGAGAGGAATTGTCCAGCTGTTAGGGCATGAGCCTACAGCACTGGGGACCCTGGGTTCAATCCCTACTCCAACCCAGACTTCCTATGAGACCTTGGGCAAGTCAATTAACCTCCCTGGGTACATCTATGCTGAGATAAAACTCCCAGAGCACTGAGTCTCGAAGCCTGACTCAGGCTTGGGTAAGGTAACCACCAATCCCCAACTGGGAGGGACAGTCCCAAAATACAGAGTTCAAGTCCTGGTCCCAGGCTGAATGACTCCATTCAGCATTTGTCCCAGATTCCCTGTGGCATTGCTGCATGCCTACCTGAGGGTCAGGGGCGGCACCAGCCTCTTCCCAATGGGGGAGCGGAGGTGGGCCTTAGCATCCCCTTGACACAAGGCCCCATCCCAGCTTCTCCTCTCCCCCTGAGGCTCCGCACCCTGGCCAGGCTGGAAGCCAGAACCAAGCTGTGGTAAGAGCGGCCCAGGCCGCTGTGGGAGCCCCAGACCCTCCACCTGCCCTGAGGGTGGGGACACCGGCCAGGGGCTGCTCTCTGGCAGGGCCTCGGAAGGAAGAGCAGTAGCATGGGGGAGGCCACAGAGGAAAGAGGGGCTCCTGCTTCCTGCTTTTTCCTTTTAAAAAGTTGGCCACCCTAGACTTGGGCTGCAGGTCTATACAATTGCAGGGTAGAGGCTTGGGCTCCGAAACCCTCCCCACCTGCAGGGTCTCCGAGTCCAGCAAGTCTGAACATCTTCACTGCAATTTTATAGCCCTGCGAGTCTGAGTCAGCTGACTCATCAGGAGACGTACTCGCCGTGCCTACACTTCAGGTGGCTGGCGGTCCTTACTAAGCCAAGCAAGCAACAGAAGCTGGCCTTACCCAACCGTGGTAACAGAAAAAGGAAATGAGGATGATAGCTGGGCTTTGGCTAAAACATATCTGCCAAAAAGGCATCCAGCGTCAATCTGAAACTATCCAGAGATGTAGAATCCACCACTTCCCTTGGCAGCTTGTTCTAGTGGTTAATCACCCTCACTGCTTCCAATGTGTGCCTAATTTCTAATCTGAATTTTCCTGGCTTCAGCTTCCAGCTATTGGTTCTCGTTCTGACTTTCTACACTAGATTAAAGAGCCCTCTGGTATTTGCTGTGTTCTCCCCAAGTAAGATACACTGTAATCAAGCATATGTGTAGTGGGGCCTATATAAAGAAGTAAACATTTCCTTGTTTGATCACAGCACATCAGGACCTACGCACACATGCTTCCCACACTTCAGCTATACACCTCAGGGTACTTTAGACTAAAGAAGCAGATGGAAGAAGACTTAAAAGGTTTCCTGGCTCTGGGATGCATTTCATACAAGTTCACAAAGAAGAAACATTAGGGAAAAAACCTTCCCAGAATACAAACGCAGAGTGCTCTTTGGCTGCGGCTGCCAAAAGTAAGAGTCATATATTTACAGTGGTTCCATGATCACAAATTCCCCTTGGAGAAGTGGAGGGCTGGAGCCTTGCTATGTCAATCATCTGGGACATATCTGATATACAGTCGTGTATATTCCCAAGTATTATGGGAGCCTGTCCACAGGGACTTGCTGCCCATAAGCAGCAGTTCTGAATGTTTTCCATACCACGACTCAACGTTATAATACAAGGTTTTCGCATCCTCCACCCTTTGTTTTTAGGCCCTGGCTCCTCCATCTCATCTGGCCATAAAGAAAAGTAGGACGGTTGTAACCCACACATTGAGAACCCATGGACCATGTCATTGACTAAGGCTGTTTTCCAAACCACAGTCAACATGAGACTGCTAACTTTGTGCAAAAGACAGAGACACTGAGAGCTTTATAGCTTCAGCCCTGTGCTATGTTCATGTCACGGGAATTGGAGGGGTTGGCCATGAGTGTTCCATGTTGCTGTACTCTGTGAAATAATTAATAGTGCTTTTTGGATATTGTCAGTTGGGTGAAATGAGCACTTCCAAGTTGTCTTGGGCTGAGATCATCTAGCCATCAACAGCAATATATGTTTTGCACTTATATCTATCTGTACTGCACTATGACCTTCCACACCAGTATTTCCAGGTGCTTTAGGATGATTAATTAATAATGTCCTGATCTTCAGAAGTGCTGAGACCCAGAATGCTCAATAAAGTCAAAAAGAGGGGCAAACTCTTAACACCTTTTGAAAATCCAGCCACTTGTCTGCATAACACTCTTCTGAGGAAGATAAGCATTATCCTCCTATTACAGATCGGAAAACTATGGCACAGAGCAGTGAAGTAACTTGACCAGTGTTATATATACAGTGAAGTTAGGAATGGAACTCAGATCTGATCCCAAGTACCCTCAGCCACATGACTATCCTTCTCTCTGCCACTGAAAGCAGATTAACAGCAAAACATGCAAATAGAGACGAGGTCTGAAGCAGACAGCAGTTTTGGCTTGCTTATGCTATGACTCGATTGCAGCTGGTATAGCTCAGAGGCAAGCTTGATTGAGGGTCGTTTTATTTATTGCATGATGTAAGCAATTCTAAAACATGGCAGGTCATCTAAAGGTTTGGGCAGGCATCTTTTTGTTGTAGAACTTGAAATACAAACCCCGAGACCTCATGCTAACCTCTAACACACGTCGCCTTCTCCTTTTGCCGTCTTTTCGTTTTCTATGGCTCATTCAGAGCTGTAAATATCGCTGTTTGGATACACCTCAAACTTTTGCTCAAGCTTAGCCATATATCCATACCAACACACCTAGCAATCTAACTCTGCCTAGCACAGCATTTCAATGTCAGCCTACAGCTGCACTTATGAAACTTGGTCCTAGCTTATTGCCCAGAGTGACTGCAGGCACTGAGGACAAACAGGAAGTAGGATGTTCAGTTGTTTTTTGTTTTTAAGATAATTTGCTATATTGGGTTTTGGCCCCAATGCATATCATGAGATCGGTGGACTCTGCTTATGCTCACAAGCCCAGGTGTATTACATTAAGAGACAGAGAGACCACTTCAAAGGATTTGGGGCTACAGTCCATTTATGCTTTAGATCAACACATCTTTTCATTTTTAATAACAATGTCATCTCACCTATGTAAAATATGTATTAAAATAAAAAACAATAAAGTTTGAGTCTGTCAGTGTAGGTTAAGTAAACATTATTTCAATTCACTGCTCATCATATAGCGAGCGCTCAAACTGTTAGCATTGTTCAGCCAACCCATTTTTTTATTTAAAAAAATCTACAGCAGGATAATACAATTCATGTTTGGAATACGTAACTAGTCAATGCATTCAAAGCTCCCCTGTTCCAAAGGAACCAAACATATTAAACCACACTTCACTCCTGTGCACTTTATACTGCAGAAAAACATTGAAAGGAAGCTTAGACACAACATTTAACCTGCTGTAAAAGCTTTTTCAGTTTGAGGAGAAGGGGCTTCTTAGTTTTAGACATCTGCCAGTATGGTGCCAAGAAATTAAAGCAACAGAAAGCCAAGAGACACTCTTCTGGCCATTTTGTCATCTGGCCTTAGGGAAAAAAATCTGTGATGTTTCATCAGTAGAGACACAACTATACCTGGTATGCTCTTACACTTACCCAAGACTTGCCCAAGATCACCCAGTAGGTCACTAGGGGAGCTCTTGAAAATTTGGGCCTTCATGTAGCAGGCCCAGAACTGGCGCCAGAACCAGGGGGGTCAGAGGCCATGCCCCTCTCACCTTTTTAACAAAATAAACATATGTTCACTTTTATCGATTTTGGATTTTCCAGCTTTCAAAATAAACATATGCGCAGAATTCATGCCCCCTAAAGATTTTTTTTCCCCAGCAGAATAATAGATTCTGCCAGGGAGGCACTGCAATTACACCATTTGCCCACCAGAGTCTGCTGTGATGCCAGAAGAGACGGCAGTTGGCTCACAGCAGGAGCAGCCAGCCCCAAAGAGGGAGGGGTCTCTTTGGCCTTGGTCCTCCCCCCCCGCTCCCCCCCTTCCCCCCCAACACTTCTACAAAGGTTCTAATGCTCTTGGCAGGACCTCAAATTCTCAGTGTTCTGTGGGGATTAAGGACCCAATCCAACTCCAATTCAAGTCAATTTAAAGACTCCCATTGGCCAGATTGGGAGTTGGAGCAGATCCAAAGTGGGGTGTGATGCAGGTTACTGATGCAACAGACATCTTCCCATCACCTGTGCAAATCACTCATCTGTCCATGTTTATGTTGGCTTCAAAAGCATACGAGGAAGTATTCTCATAGCACAGGTGTCTAATGATGTTCCCACTGCATGGCCACAGGCCTTCACCTATTATTACGTATACCTTAGTTGCCTCTCCTTAGACTTTAAGATAAATGCCATCACACTAGTTGTCCTTCTTAGCTACATATTGTGACAATAGTATGTGGATAGGGTGACAGGAAGGTTGAGAATCACACAGTCTTTCAAGAATCATCCTGCCTACCCAGAGGAGAACATTTTCTTCCTAGTTATTACCTATGAAGGATTTGTGAGCTTGTTTCCTGCTGCCAACACCAACCACAAATTATCCTACAGAATGAATTTACCTCTGGGCAGGGCTTGCCATTGCAAAGTTCAACTCTATGAACACACAGTTTAGAAGCAAGGTAAGTGCCAGTGAAAGTCACACATGGGTAAGTGCCCATGAACATGCCCAGAAAATGCAAACACCAGGAGAGTGTAAGAAGGACTACAAGAAAACAGGCATCCTGCCTTGTCTCACACACTGCTGCTGGTGCTTTTTCCTGGAACAATCTCAGCTTTCCCCCACCTCAGTATATACAACAACCAGCACTCACTGGACCCGATTCTGATATCATTTACACCAACAGAGATCAGAATCTGTCCCCAGGACATGTAAGTCATACCTGTTTACATCACTTCTGAATTTGGCCCAAGGGACGGTGTGAAAGGGGAAAGACAACAAGGACCACAGCCAGATTTGCATGTTGACAAATTCCCTCCAACCCTGCAGGAGAGGAAAGCTTTGAAATCAAACAAAAGCCAGCAAACTCCTGCAGAACGTACTAAAAGCCTCTTTCTCTTCCTTACCATCACTCACCGCGTTGTGTTTTCTATAGAAACAAAGGCCTTCCCTTGAAGGGAAGCATTCGCACGCTCACACAAAGGAATCCAGGATTCGGTTTCATGGTAATTAGGGTTGCAGTCATACATGGGCTCACCAGCTTTTTGCTGCTGTTTGGATAACCCCTTTCTGGAGAGGCTGTGGCTAGACTGAAGAGCCCTTTTTCAAATGTTCATTCCCGACGTGATCGTCACCCCTTAACATTCTTTTTGGGAAGCTAAACAGATCAAGCTCTTTGAGTCTATTACTCTAAAGCAGGTGTTCTAACCCTTTAATCATCCTTGTGGCTCTTCTCTGAACTCTCTCCAATTTATCAACATCCTTCTTGAATTGCAAAAACCAGAACTGGACACAGGATTCTGGCAGCAGTTGCACCAGTGCCAAAGACAGAAGTAAAATAACCTTTCTGCTCCTACTCAAGATGGCCCAGTTCATGCATCCCAGGATTGCATTAGCCCTTTTGACCATGGTGTCACACCGGAAACTCATGTACAGCTGATTATCCACCATGACTCTCCTATTCGCCATTCTGCCACAGATTTGCTGTGATGACCTTGAGCAAATTGTTTCTCTAGGTCCCAACTGCCCCCATCTTTAAAATGGAAATAACTAATGTTTAAATTGTGATATTGTGGATTCTGCAATAGTAGGCTTCTACCACAGTTTTGACAGCGGGAGCCCTGCTGTGTGCAGGGCGAACCAGGGGAGCCCCCGCTGCCTTGGGTCTGAGAACAGGAGCCCCCCCGTCAGCCCGAGGCAGCCACTGTCAGCCCTGGATGGATGGCAGTGGGAGCCCCCACTCTGAGCCCCGGGCGGCAGACAGCAGAAAATTGCAGAAAAGTAATAATGGACTTTATTACTGCAAATAATAAGATCTATTATTACTTTTCCGGAATTTTCTATGGCTTGTCCACAACTTAGCCGCAGTTTTTTGACAATCATCCCGCAATTTAAGCAGCCTCAGGCACCAGCATTCCAAGCTGGTGCTTGGGGTGGCAATCTTCAAAGGGCGGCAGTCCCTGTTGTTTTGCCCCCAGCAGCGCGCCGAACTGCCGCCACAGAAAGCAGGGGCAGTCTGTGTGCCCTTAGGGCGGCACGTGCGTTTCCACGGTGGCGGCAATTCGGCAGCAGCATCTATATTTAGCTGTCCGCGGCAGCTTCAGCTAAACATAGAAGCTGCCACTGAATTACCACCGCCACAGGAACGCGCCTGCCGCCCTAAGGGCACACAGACTGCCCCCGCCGCCCGGGGCGGCAATTCGGTGCGCTGCTTGGGGCGGTGAAAACTGTAGAGTTGGTCCTGGGTGCCGGGATACAAACTGCCAAGCCCAGAGGTGACAGGCCTCATCCCTGGCACAAATTAAGAACTGGCCTTAGAGAGAAAAGATCTGCTGATGAAAAGAGCTACATATATGCAAACTATTATTGTTACTAGTCTGCAGCACGCTAATCTTGGCTGAAGGAAATGCTGGTATTACCCTGTGGAGAACTGAGGGTAGAAACGTACTGTCTATTCATAGTGTATTTTTGTCTGTAATCATAATCCAGCATCGTTAATACAGTATGTCCAGTACGAGCAATTCCTGAAGCCTGCATAGAGCTGGCTTCTTGCCATGGAACCCTTAATCTCCACACATGGCTTTCCCTGAACTTGGTGATCTCCTAGGACAGCAAAGTGAGCTGGCTTGCCTGTCCCTTAGCGAAGCTCATTTATCCAGAAGGGAAGCTGTTCTGATATCAAATTGCAAAGCACGTCAGAGACAAAATAATATTTGCCAGGTCAAGCTTCATTATTGTGATACTAATTAGGGGAAGGCTGAAAGCCTCCCAGAGGGCTGGTTGCCATGAAAGGGCTAGGGAGGGGAAGGCACATTGTTACTGTGCAGAAGGAATGCACATCACTAGAGCTGGGAGGAGCTTTAGGAGCAAACAATTTATTCCAATCCTACCTGTTTTTTTCTCTTCACAACTTACCCGTTAACAGGCTTGGATTTTGACTAATTTATTTACTAAGCATGATTGTCTGTCCAACAGCTTTATGCAAAAAAACTCAGCCAATGAGTTCTTCACACACTGTTCACTTCAGCTACATCACTATTTTCTATTCATGGTGCACGAGTGGCCACCTTAGCCACATGCTGTTGTTTCTGTTCTCTGATTAGATGACAAATGTAATAAAACCGCACAAGCGTTTCTTTCATGAATGGCAAATATCCACACTCCCGCACCAATATCTTTGCCAGCATGTAAGTATGGAGTAAGTTCCCCAAATATCAGCTCACACAAACTCTTGAAAAAAACTGCGAACAGAAAAGGGGAAAACATTGGATGAACTGAACAGTTCTTCCAAATTGAAATGAACATCCTCAGGGGTTATGCGCTAAACCTCACATACCTTTCAAGTCAGTTTTTCTAGGAGCTGGTTGCACAGTCCAACCGGATTATTTACTTTTTCTTTTCATAAGTGCATCATCATTTGCAGTTTGATTCAAATGGCAGCAGAAACCTCCTGAGAACCTACACGAAACAGCATACACAACAGGGTTTGGTTTAATGGTCAAGGAGATAGAAGAGGAGTAGCATATAGGGAAGGACATGAACCAAACCCCAAGGATCATCCAAAACTCTGGTATATTTGAAGTCTAGATATGGATTTTAATTTTGCATCTTGGACCTATTTCCAGACAGACATCTCTTGTTATCACTTTTACTATTGATCAGTGAAGATCAAAGGAGTTGGGATGTTTGTCTTGGATAAGTACCCCAAAGTGTGAATATTTCTCCAAACTACCTATGAATCCAATTCTGCAAGGTACTTTCTGTGATGCTCTAGATGTCCTCAACAACCACTGAGGTCCATTGCAGCCGTAGGTACTCTGGACCTTGCAGGATTGGGTCTTAAAACACTCTGATTTGCAAACTAGGGCTGGATAGATCATAAGAAATTCCAGTACACTCTGTGGGAGATTTTAGAATTCCCAGTTCTGGGTGAAATGTATAAGGGCAGAATGGTACAGAAAAAGGACAATGGAAGTGGCCTCAAAAAGAGAGTTTGACTTGGATTCACTTCCAGAATTGGGGAGAGGTCCAGTTTGGTTCTTATTCTCAAATCACTTCTTGTATTCCTATTTTTCACTCTTTTGGGGGAATATGTTTTCATTTTGTTTTTCAAAATAAGTGTCCAGACTTTGACTAAAATTTATCATGAGCCCATCTGTTCAGTCTCAACCATGGTCTCTATCAGAATGTGCAACAATCTCATTTCTTTCCATCTTTCTAGGACTTTTCTCTCTCTCTTTTTGTTCTGCCCTGATGGAAATTTGTGTTGGGCTGTGCTGGGCTATGTTAGCGTAGGACAAAAATAATTATCTTTAAAGGAAATCCAAACACTGCAATCTCCTGTTTCACTCACTACCTAATTAATAATTTCCCAGCCACCCTGGCCTTTGAGGACATCTGTTTGTGTTCACTGCACTCGGGGAAAGTCAAAGCCGCTCTGAAACAGGCATTTGAGAATTATATTCTTTAAAACATTCTCTCTCCTACTTAAGCATCCGGAACTTAAGGTGTGCAAATGCATGCACAAAAATAGATGCATAGTTGTGGATCCACCTGGCATGTGGAGATAATTAAAGCACAGTCATTTGTTCATGGAAAGTGTGCAGAAGATCTGGAAGGTGGTTCTAATTGGAGTCACACAAAAGCCACTGTGTGAAAGGACTTCCAGTGGTTCCACATAGTCATGTAGTCAAGGGTAAATGCGAGTTTACGAACTTCTCATCTGGGGGATATGGAGTTTAGTTTAGGCCAGTTTACCCACTTGTATTTTTATGACCACACCACTAGTTGCATATGCACAACACTAACCAAAAATAAAAGGTCCACTGTAGATATGGCAGAGGGTCGCTCTCATAGGTAGGCGGACTCGAGCAGCTGAAAAGGAGGCCACCCAGGAGGGAGAAGCTCCTGAGTCTGACCCCCACCCTAACGCTTCTGAACCAGTAGAGGCAACAGAGACTGGGCCCCTAGATCTTGGGCAGATTAGCCCCGGAAGAGGAAATTTTGGACGGGACCAGGCTGAAGACCCAAAGTACAACAACATTAGAAAGGAGGCGACTGAAATAGATGGGGTCCCCGTGGAAGAAGAATCTCTTATACCGAGTTGCATCAGTACAGGGGCAGAAGGTACAGCAGATCTTAGTACCTCAAAAACACCAGAACGCTGTATTAAGTCTTGCGCATAGTCATCTTTTTGGGGGGCACTCGGGCGTAGAGAAGACCCTGGCACGAGTCCTATGACGGTTCTTCTGGCCCGGAGTACATGAAGAAGTGCAAAGGTACTGTGCATCCTGCCCGGAGTGTCAGCTGCACAGTCCCCGTCCCCACCTGAGGGCACCTTTAGTACCCCTTCCCATCACAGAGGTCCCCTTTGAGCGAATAGCCATGGACCTAGTGGGACCCCTGGAGAAGACGGCTCGGGGCCACCAATATATACTTGTTGTTTTGGACTATGCTACTCGCTACCCAGAGGCGGAACACAGCCTCTAAAACGATAGCCAAAGAGCTGGTGGGGATCTTTGCCTGAGTGGGGCTACCAAAGGAGATATTAACAGACCAAGGAACCCCATTTATGTCAAAGCTAATGAAGGACCTCTGTACGCTGCTCCATATACATACCCTGAGAACTTCAGTTTACCATCCGCAGACTGATGGATTGGTAGAAAGGTTTAATCGAACCCTCAAGGCTATGATAAGGAAGGTGGTAAGTCAGGACGGGAAGGACTGGGATACCCTACTGCCCTACCTTATGTTCGCTATCCAGGAGGTACCTCAGGCCTCAACTGGGTTTTCCCCATTCGAGTTATTATACGGACGTCACCCCCGTAGCACACTAGATATCGCCAAAGAGATTTGGGAAGAGGAACCCAATGAGGGGAGAAATATAACAGAACATGTAATACAGATGCGAGACTGGATAGCCCGTGTCACCCCTATTGTACGGGAACATTTGGAAAAGGCACAGGAGGCCCAGAGAACCTATTACAATCACCAGGCAAAAGTCCGACAGTTCCAACCAGGGGATCGGGTGATGGTGTTGATACCCACAGCAGAAAGCAAGCTTCTGGCCCAATGGCAGGGGCCCTATGAGGTGGTTGAACCCGTGGGGGAAGTAACCTACAAGGTGCGGCAGCCAGGACGCCGAAAACAAGAACAGATTTATCACATCAACCTTCTGAAACCCTGGCATGCACAAGAGGCATGCATAACTATCCGAAAAGCCCTAACCCAGGAAAACAAGCCTTCCAAACAGGTGAGAGTGTCTCCCGATTTAACACCAGACCAGAAGAATGAGGTGTCTGAGATGATCTTCTGGAACCAAGATGTGTTCTCGACAAAATCAGGTCGAACAACCGAGACATATCACCACATCGTCACGAACCCTGGGGCCAGAATAACAATGAGGCCTATCGGGTGCCAGCAGCCAAAAGAGAGGAAATAAAAGCAGAAGTAAAAAAAATGCTGGAGTTGGGGATCATCGAAGAATCCCACAGTTAGTGGTCCAGCCAAATTGTGCTGGTGCCCAAACCTGATGGCACCACAAGGTTTTGCAATGACTTCCGGCAACTAAATGAAGTATCCCAGTTCAATGCGTACCCCATACCTCGCATAGATGAGCTAGTGGATTGTCTGGGGAATGCCCGGTATTTGACTACCCTAGACTTGACAAAGGGATACTGGCAGATTCCCCTTGCGGAAGATGCAAAGGAAAAGACTGCGTTCTTTACACCAGAGGGTCTCTTTCAATATACTGTCCTCCCTTTTGGACTACATGGGGCCCCAGCTACTTTCCAGCACCTCATAGACAAGCTATTACGCCCGCATAACAGTTATGCTGCTGCCTACTTGGACGATGTGGTCATTCATACCCTAGACTGGGAAACCTACCTAGAGAAGGTGAAGGCAGTCCTTGATACCTTCAGGCGAGCTGGCCTTACAGCAAACCCTGCCAAGTGCGCTGTAGGGTTTACAGAGGCCAAATATCTTGGCTACATTGTGGGAAAAGGTCTGGTAAAACCCCAAGTGAACAAGTTGGAGGCCATCCAAAATTGGCCCCAACCGCGTCGCAAGAAACAAGTCCGGGCATTCCTAGGCGTAGTGGGGTATTACCGACTATTTATCCCACACTTTGCCACAAGGGCAAGCCCCCTGACTGACCTGGTAAAAGCCCGTGGACTTGATCTGGTAAGGTGGTCTGACGCAGCAGAGGAAGCATTCACAGACCTAAGGACTGCCCTCTGCAGAACCCTGTACTGACAGCCCCTGATTTCACCAAGGAATTTATCCTGCAGACAGATGCATCGGAAGTAGGGTTGGGGGCTGTCCTATCACAGATGGTCGGGGAGGAGAAACACCCAATTCTCTACCTCAGTAGGAAACTCCTTCCGAGGGAACAAAAATATGCAGTGGTGGAGAGAGAGTGCCTCTCCATAAAATGGGCCATGGAAGCATTGCGCTACTACTTGCTCGGGCACAGATTTGTCCTTGTGACCGACCATGCCCCTCTTCAATGGATGCAGCGGAACAAGGAGAAGAACACAAGGGTTACCAGGTGGTTCTTATGCCTCCAACCTTTCCAGTTCCGTGTGCAACACAGAGCAGGGAGCTGTCACGGCAATGCCGATGGCTTGTCACGTGTCCACTGTCTTGCATCCCAAACTGCCCAACCCCTTGGTGTTGAGCAGAGGGGAGGGATATGTGACAGATCCAGGCCAGTGTGGTACAGGAGTCTGGTAGAAGGCAAATATACTGGTCACTGGCTGAGTAGTTTTTTGTTCCCTGAGTGACTAGAGCAGGGGCTGCACTGGAGTAATCAGGAATCTGCTAGAACCAATTCAGGCAGACAGGCTGATTAGAACACCTGCAGCCAATCAAGGCAGGCTAATCAGGGCACCTGGGTTTAAAAAGGAGCTCACTCCAGTCAGGCAGGGAGGAGCCAGAGGAGAGGAAGTGCGTGTGAGCAGATGGGAGCAAGAGGCACAAGGAGCTGAGAGTGAGAGGCTGTGGCTAAGGAGTACAAGCGTTATCAGACACCAGGAGGAAGGTCCTGTGGTGAGGATAAAGAAGGTGTTTGGAGGAGGCCATGGGGAAGTAGCCCAGGGAGGTGTAGCTGTCATGCAGCTGCTACAAGAGGCACTATAGACAGCTGCAATCCACAGGGCCCTGAGCTGGAACCCGGAGTAGAGGGCAGGCCCGGGTTCCCCCCAAACCTCCCAACTCCTGATCAGACACAGGAGGAGTTGATCCAGACTGTGCGGAAGATCACTGAGGTGAGCAAATCTGCCAATAAGCACAGGACCCACCAAGGTAGAGGAGGAACTTTGTCACAGTGTGTGAGATGAGACAGGACTGAGGGTCCCAATGAAACCCAGCCCCTTGCAGAACACAGGGGAGAGGCTGCCAGCAAGCCATTGATTCTACCTGGAAACATCACCGTAGAGCACAATACAACTTCTCTGTGCATAGCACCTGTCATAAACAGATAAGAAAAGTTAATAGCACAGAAGTACTTTACATCTCTTTGACTGTAAAGGGTTAACAAGTTCAGTGAGCCTGGCTGTCACTTGACCAGAGGACCAATCAGAGGACAGGATACTTTCAAATCTTGAGGGAGGGAAGTTTTTTGTGCTGTGCTGTTAGTTTTGGTTGTTGTTCACTCTGGGGGCTCAGAGGGACCAGACGTGCAACCAGGTTTCTCTCCAATCTCCCTGATACTATTCTAGATCTATAAGAGCCTGTAAGTACTAGGTAGGTAAAGCGAGTTAGGCTTATGTTTTTTTCTTTATTTGCAAATGTGTATTTGGCTGAAAGGAGTTCAAATTGGTATTTTGCTGAAAAGATTTTAATTTGTACTTGTATACTTAGGCTGGGAGGGTATTCCCAGTGTCTATAGCTGAAAGACCCTGTACCTATTCCATTTTAAATTTACAAAGCTAATTTTTACTGTTTTTCTCTCTTTAATTAAAAGTTTCTTGTTTAAGAACCTGATGGGGTTTTTTTTATTCTGGTGAGACCCCAGGGGACTGGGTCTGGATTCACCAGGGAATTGGTGGGGAGAAAGGAGGGAAGGGGGAGAGAAAGTTTAATTTCTCTCTGTGTTAGGATTACTGTCTCTCTCAGGGAGAATCTGGGAGGGAGAGAGAGAAGGAGGGGGAAAGGTGCATTTTCCTTTCTGTTTAAGATTCAAGGAGTTTTGAATCACAGTGATCTTCCAGGGTAACCCAGGGAGGGGAAGCCTGGGAGAGGCAACGGTGAGGGAAAGGGTTTTCTTTCCTTGTGTTAAGATCCAGAGGGTCTGGGTCTTGGGGGTCCCTGCGCAAGGTTTTGGGGGGACCAGAGTGTACCAGGCACTGGAATTCCTGGTTGGTAGCAGCGCTACAGGTCCTAAGCTGGTAATTGAGCTTAGAGGAATTCATGCTGGTACCCCATCTTTTGGATGCTAAGGTTCAGACTGGGGAATTGTACCATGACAGCACCTTCCAGAACAACTGTACCCACACAAGATATGTTACAGAGCCAGACAATACAGCTGCAGTGCTCAGTGTGACTCTCTGTGCTACAGAGAAAGGGAGAGGCACAGAGAGGGGAGAACAGATTGGCTTTCAGCTGAGATGTAAAGCAACACAGAGCGCTGATGAGACAGTGAGATACAGAGGAGCTGTTCCAGATGGCAGGAGCTGCAGAGAGACGGTGTGAATGGAAAGAGGGGACGACAATGTAAGTGGAGGGAACAGAGGGAGACAGCCCAGGGCAAGTTTAATAAGGCATTTATAAATGAAGAGAAGTTGGCGGCTGAAATGAATGGTGACAGGAAGGGAAATTAATTGTTTGAGGATGGAGGGAATAGGGCAGTGCATTGCCATCACAGAGCCAACTGTCTGCAGTCAGGATACAGAGCCTTAGACCGGAAGCTCTTGAGGGCAGGAACTGTAAAATACAAGGCCCAGATCCTGATCATAACTTCTGAGTGCTATTGTGATACAAATATGAAATTATAGTAACAAATACGGAGCCGGCTGATCCTAAATCGTGTCTGAGGAGGTGAACTTGCTGTACACTGAGTAGCAGGAAGAGGCCTCAATCCTGACTGTGTGTTACCAAAGGACAAATAATAATTCATCATCTCCTGGTCACCTAGGCTGTGATTTCACACAGGGCTCAGGATTGCCCGCTCTTGGGTGATGGACATTTAGATAAGCTATACGCCCTTGATGAACTTCCTGAGGGCCATCAGAAGTGCTACAGCAAACGCTTTGGGGAGGCAGAACCACCCAGCTTCCTTTGTCCCAGTACATGGCGTATACACAAATGCCATCGACAGGTGCAATGAATGTGGGAGAGGGCTGCCGCTGTACTCCTGATGTCCCGCTAAACCCATGAATGGGTAGCCCTGAGGCTGAACACTCCGGGGGGGTGTCTATTGGAAAGATTGTAGTTTAGTCTAGATTGTTCCAAACTTGGCATTCACTGGCTGCATTTCCTCCATAGGTCCCTCCCAGCCAGGCTGTGGGCAACACACTCAAACACACAAAACCAAGGCAAAAACCCAACAGGGAACCTTCTGCCCAGGACTGTGGTCAGCACAAGTCCCCTGCATCTCTCAGAGGCCTACAGCTCATCCACCCTTCTGCAAAGTCCTCAGATTGAACAGCGCAGCTGCCCCCACTTAACCCACTTAACTTCCAAACTGGGATTACCTCTCTCGCCACCCTGGTTATCAGCCCCTAAAATCCCAGGCAGTGGCTTGATTTGATGGGAACTCCTCCTAGGCGCACCCTGGAGTGCTACACAGTGAGGCACCAAAATGGCCTGTACATCTCATCTTGATGAAATGGTTAGGGGGTGCTAGTCTGGGGCTTGGGAAACCTACGTTCAATTAGTTGCTCTATCATAGACCCCATGTGTGACCGTGGGCAGGACACTCAGTCTCTCTGTACCTCAGTTTCCCTATCTGTAAAACAGGGATAATAGCACTTTCTTTCTCTACAGGGATATTGTGAGGATAAATACATTAAAAGGTGTGAGGTGCTCAGATACTCTGGTGATGGGGGCCAGATAAGTAACCTAGAGAGATAACTGGGCACTCTCTGTTGAACATAAAGTGTGATTATTAATAAACTGCTTACTCCTCTTTTATGTCTACACTATTGTAGAGCTGGGACTAACGTCTAGATCTCTCTAACCCCCAGTCCTGTGCGATACCCAGGATATCTAAACATAACAGTGCACAGCTTTGACTTTACTAAATACTTCCTCGCATTTGCCCCAGCTGCCAGAGAAGTGAAAAATCCAGCAGAAACCCAGGCTAACAAGTCACACAGAACGCTGTCAATTGTATTTGCTCTCTTTCAAGATGGGTTATGTTTAAAAGCCAAGCTGCTTGCTCCACTCTGTTTACGGCAGGCAGATGGAATTACATGTTGTGTCTGGAGTTGCTAGGACTTTTGGACAGCATGCTCAGGGAATACTCAGAGACAAACTTGCATGATGGATGGTGTTTTAATGCAATGTAACTTGGACACTATATAGTTACAAGGCCATTTACTGAGCTATTTTTATTTTCCACTGATTTCTCAAGCATTGGATAGTCACATTAACTAACCACACAACAACCTACCAACATCATGAAGCCTTCATTGCACACCTTCCCCTGGTGTCGTAAAACCACGTCTGAACCCTGGGCTTTCAAATCCAGCTCTGCATAGAAGGCTGGGATCAGAACTCTGGAAGGAAGAGTCCTTGCAAACTAGCCACATCTGTTCAAAGGGAACTCGCTTTAACTGTGCAAACTACTTTATCTTGGAAATAAGAAATCGCATGGATTGCACAGTTCAGAGGAGCACATTCTAGCCTGAGTGGAGTTACTCCAGATTTACATTAGCATTCACTAAAATCAGTATCTGGCCCTCTACGTTCATGGCTTTATCCTGTGCCCACTAAAGCCAATGGTAAGGCTTCAAGGGCACTAATTGGCTATGTGCCACTCCCACTGAAATCTGAAGCCAGGTCCATCCAAGGGCAGAACTCGGCTCTCTGAACTTCATATGTTCAAAGCCCGGGGCAAACACTGACTGACTAACCCATGCAACATGACACAGGTAGAGATTATCATCTCCACTTTCACAGGTGGGAAAACTGAGGCAGAGATGGAACAAAGATACGATACGAAGACTATGACCCAGGACCTTCCGCTCCAGAAACAGAGACCTCTAGTAACTGAGCTAAAAGAGAATCTCCAGCACAGCAGCTGGAGTACCAAGAGGTCTCTGAATATATCACAGCCACTGGAGGGAAACATATAGAGCGCTTTGATCATATAAAAGCAACACATAAGCACTAAGCCTAGACACAAAATCAACTTGCCCAACTCTTCTTTTGAGGAGGAGGACAGGAAAACTAATGATATTTTGCTCACTCTTCAGAAAAGAAAAAAAATAGGCACAGGGTGCTGCAGAGTAGAATTCTTCAAGGTTTTTACAATTAGACACTTGGGCAAGTCTGATTCCATTCACCAGAGGGCATTAGTTCCAAATACTCACCACCCACTACTTACTAGTCAAGGAGCTGCTAATGTTATGGAAACATTATCTGCTTTACCAGCCTGCCTTGTTGTACTGCATAACGGGAATTTTTATAGATAGAGATCAGGTGGTTTTTTCAGAGCAATTCCCACTAGATACTTATGGCACGCCTGGCGCCACGCTGGTTTGGTTTCTGAAGGGTTTTTTAATGGCTGACAGGCTCGACCACACAATGTTTCCACCATCTGGGAAAACAGCAAGATTTCCAAGAAAAAAAACAGTGGAACTAAACTCCTGCAAATTAGAATCCCAATAATCAGGCACCTAACTTCTTTTCGACTGGAGAATTTTTTCCAGCAGCATTTCCATGGCATAGTCCAAGAACAAAAGCAAATGGACATAGAGATCTATTGCATATGGAACTAAACCAATCAATTCACATGCAGCAAACTTTGAGAAAGGACTACCTCTGCATGACAGATGGCTAGTGAGAGATGAGACACAGAAGTTGTAAATAATAACAGCAGAAAGTTCAAACACACCGTTAATAATGTCATGTAAAAATAACCAACCAGGAAATGCCAAGCGTTCGTTCCATAGGAAATAGGAAATGCACTGATCCTGAGAGTATTTTCTATGAAAATAGATTTGAAAAAATTGATTATTCTTCAGGAAATTGCAGTATTAAAAAGCCAACAATGTAAGAGCCATATCTAGCGTGCTGGCTCGTGCAAGGGTGGGAGAAGGATCTGACAACTCCAAGAATTCCATTAGAGAGTTTGCTTTGGCAATCTAATAGACAGCAAGAAGGCCTGAGGTTACTATAGTGACTGACATGGGTACAAAACCGTGAGGCAGGAGGCTGTATTTGTTATTACGGGTTGTCCAAACTCTAACGTTAAGCAAATTTGTATTGGTGGTGTTTAAGCAAATCAGGTTTGCTTGTGTCTTCTGAGAAGATCAGTCAGGAGTGGCTTTTCTAGCATATATAGTAAAAGTAAAAGGAACACTGATGACTCATGGACAACACTGAGAGCCTTTCTAGTTAGAGATGACTGTATCTTTTCATTCACTCTCCGCTTCACAAATCATTAAGGGGAAAATGGGTCCTTTGTTTTAATCGGTTCTGACTGCTTTGGGGATGCACTGGTCTAGTGCGAGTGAAAATGTTTCCTTCTAGTGGTTCCTCCCAACACCCATGTATTCACAGCTGAAAAACTTTAGCTCAGTGAGGAACCATGTTCATTTGAGTAGTGGCAGGAGGGGTCCCAAATAAAGAATAAGGGAAGGAAAAATAACAGAGGACATATTGTCTGAAGGCAGAATCGATTTTAAACGTAAATGTTTCACAAAGATTTACACTAGGAATCAGGTTAGGGATGGTTGGAAAATGGGGAGGGAGAGGGGGGTTTCCACCATGAAAACTATCAATGAAAATGAAAAAAAAAATCCATGTTCATCAAAATGTTGGCTTTTTAGCACAAAAAATTACTGTTGAAACCAAAAATGTTGATTCAGAAATGCTTCAGTGATGCCTCACAGATGGCAGGCGTTGGGCTCTAGGTGGTCAGACTTGGTTGGAGCAGTGGTCAAGAACATGTACCAAGGGTCAAAGCTGGATGTAGAGGCAGGACTGGGCTGAGGGCAGGGCTGATACTGGGCTCTGGGAAGAGGCCATGGGTTAGAACTGGGTCAGCACCCATAGGACAAGCCAAATCAGGATCAGAGTCAGAGTCCAGACACAGGCCGAAGGTGAAGCCGGGATGGAGTCAGTCCTGGGCCTGGGGGTCAGGGAGGCAGGTGCAGGGTTGGAATAGGGCATGGAAAAGGCTGGAGTGGGCTAGAACAAGCCTTGGGCAAGGCTGGGGCAGGCGCAGGGCCAGGCTCGAGGACAGGCTGGAAGCCTGGGGAGTCTGTAACACCACGAGGCAGCAGGAGGTTCCCAGACTAACTTGCAGCTCTGGCAATGAGAGCGAAATACCTGCACCTGGGGGACATCTGACCTGGGCCCTGCCCAGGACAGGCTGCTGCAGCATGCTGGAGGGCTGTGTCACTGCAGGCTCTGTGTCTATTGAGTTTCAGGCAATGGGCAGGCAGGAGCCCACCCACATCTAAAGGCCCCTCCCTCACCCTAAGGGGAAATGCTACTGAACCCAGGCCTCAAGCAATTCCAGGGGACAACAGATGAAAAAACAGGGAAGGGAGTGAGGGTCACAGAGTCCAAAGCAGGAAGCCAGAGAGGGACACGAACAGAGAACCCTGGACAGGCCCCACTGCTCCTCGAAGGCATCCAGGAAACCAGTGGACATGGCCCAGAGGAACTCTGCCCAGAGACATGACCTAAAGGAGGAACGGAAATAGGCCCCACAGTCACAGACGGCCACCTTGGCAAACACCAGGAGGAGGCTGATGAGGAGTTCTCATGACTTCCTGAGGCCACAGTGGTGGTGTGCATGGGGTGTCATTGTAGCTGAGAAAGCAGCCCTGGTCTGGATGGGAGTTTGTCTTCCTCAGGAGTTGAGTTCAGAAGCATCATACCCCCATTCTCCTCTCTCCTCCAGACTCCTCAGACAGACTACATCTCCCCAGCTTGGCAAATGTAATGCAGTCCCCAACCCATTTCTTAATGACTTAACATGGGCTAGGACTCAGGCAGACCTTGCGTGGCAACACCATGCAGCATAAACTGTGCCCCTCAGTTCGCAAGCCACAGAACCAAGGAGCTACCTGGGCCCACGTGCATCCAACATTCAGAATAAAGAATTCCTCTTGGGTTTATAACACCTGAGTCCTGTCTCTTCTGTCCGGCGAGAGACACTGCACACATTTTATTCCAGTGTTGTGGATGGCATAACTGATGCACTGAAGATTAAGTTACTTGCCCAGCATTCTGCAGCAAGATATCATCTGCTCTAACCAGCACACATTCCCTCCTTTGAGACAGAAACCGCTGCTATATGAGCTATGTCATTTGCATCCACCTTCATGAAGTCAAAGAGTGAGTTACCGTACAAGCAAACATCTGTTTGCCATGAACCAGCACACGCCAGTATTTCGGTGGAGAGCACTCCCACTGGCCCGGCTCTACTTAACCTGAGTAACAGAAATGATCCTATGATAAGGAGATGTCCATGTGTCGCCCCTCAAGCAGTTAAGTTCTTCTCTCTCTCTTTTCTTTTTCATTAGAGAGACAAGTGGGGAGGTAATGTCTTTTATTGGACCAACTTCTGCTGGTGAGAGAGACAAGCTTTTGAGCTTACACAGAGCTCTTCTTCAGGTCTATGAAAGGTACTCAGAGTGACACAACTAAATACAAGTTGGAACAGATTGTTTTGAATAGGTACTTAGCACACAATCTAAGGGGCCATTCAAGATGGAGGCCTCTGCAGTCTTAGGACAAAATAAGTGGGTGTTAGTAGATTACAGACTGCTGTAATAAACCATAAATCCAAAGGCTCTGTACAGTCCATGATTTTTAGTGTCTAACAAAGGTATCAATGTAAGCTCCCAGGCCCATCTTTTGAAGGTGTTGTGCAAGTTTCCGTTGAGGGTAAGAACTGATGGGTCAGATATAGCGTAATTGCTCTGTGAAAAGTGTTCACCCACAAGTGATAACGTGCTTTGGGCTTCTATCATTTATTTTTCTGCATGAGTTCATTCTAGATTTCCACTTCTTGCTGCATCAGCTCTCCTAACAAACCAAGAAGGGGATGAGCTCGAAACACAACTACCCATTGTTCAGCTTCATACTCCCCAACAGTGTGCCTTGGTAATTAGTCCAAATCGAATCTCAGGCTCCAGCAATGCCCCTCTTGAAGGAGGATAACCTTTCAGTCTAGGTCAGGGTTAGAGAGGAGTTCATTTCCTCCTCAAAAATCCTTTGGGCCTGATCTGTTCTCAGTTACTCCAGCTTTACACCACTGGGGAAATTCAGTTGATTTCCCTGGCGTTAATTCTGATTTACACCAGTTTGAGTGAAAGGAGAGTCAGGACCATACTGCATGTGCTTAACAGTGATGGCTCCAAGCCATGAAACCTGATCAGGATCTTAACTTTCACTGGGCTTGCAGGTGGTTCAGATCTAGGATTTTATTGGGCTCAGAGACAATGGGGTGCAGCTGTGAAGTCTGTGTTTAGATCTGAACTTCCATAAAGTCCAGAGGTTCCATCCAGGTCCATCTTCAGCATTTAATATTCTACCTATCAAGATACCACTCCTGGGATCAGTATAAGTAAAGCCTAAATTCTGGCATACACTGGTGCAATTGCATTGACTTCAATGGAATCGCCTTGATTACACAGGGGAGATCAAAATTGTGTCAGTGCACTAGGTGAATTATGCTGTATGGTTTTTGCCATAATTTCAGTGGACACAGTAACAGCTGCACGCTCCATTCTAGGAAAATCTACTAATGTGCTTCCCATCCATATGTTATTGTTGCCAGAAGAGCTTTGCCTTCATATCGAGCTCCTATTTTTGTTTTGGGAAGAAATGCACAACTCCTCTCCTCTCCCATCCAAATGGTCTTTTTTTCTCCTCCTCCCTGCTGGCAGACATTTACAGTGCATCTGTGCATGTTGCGTGAACTGTATGAGTGGTGTGTTTTTATAGCTGGGAACTGGCAGACAGTGCCTGGTACCTGCTGTGTGCTGGCTGCCTATTAGTTGTAGCTCTTTATGGGTTTAACCAAAACTTTCAGGATTCTAATCCTTTCATGCTCTTGAGAAGGTATTGCTTTCACTGAGGATATCACAGAAGCTATACAATTGAGACATAAATCCACAACTAAATACATGCTAGCCTCCATTAAAATGAGCCGTGGCCAAATATATCTCATGACTTATGCAGGGGGGATATCTTTCTGGTGGTAAGAACATGCATCATCAGGCTCAATAGGTAACTAAATGAGATCCAGGGGGAATTTTTCAACAGTGTATAAGGGCTTGTCTTCACATACAATGCTTCAGCAGCACAGGTGTAGCTTTAGTGAAGACGCAACTATGCTGTGGTCAATCCAGCTCCACAAGAGGCGGTAGCTATGGCAACGGAAGAAGCTTTCCTGCCGCCATAGCGCTGTCTACACCAGGGGCTAGGTGGGGCTAACTAAATGGCTCAGGGATGTGGATTTTTCACACCTCGAGCAACAGCATTATATCGTTATAGGTCTGTACTGCTGACCTGGCCTCAGCAACTTTTGAAAACAGGACTTAAGCTCCTCCGTGCCATTGAATTTAAACAAGACAGACTCCTAAGGGTGTTTAGGTGCCTAAAGGTGCAGCCAGACACCTACTGGGATCTTCCAAAGTGTTTTGCCTCCTAACTCCTATTGATTTCAATCAGAGTAGGTGCCTAGTGGGGTTTAGGCTTTAAAGTATATCTGAAAGTTCAGCCCTAAGGGCTTAATTCACTTTTGAAAATGGACTCTAAGTGTTTTTTAAAATGTTCCCTGTGACCTTTAAAATGGTCTGACCCTGTGAAGCACTCAGCTCCTTCATTCCTTACACTGACCCTGACAAATAACACTCAGCCAGTTGGGCAATGGGCACGCCATAACTGCTGCTCATTGTGTCTGCTGCAATGAGATCATGGCGACCTTGTCTTTACCTCTCTTAGCCCTCCCCTTCCATACACACCGCCACCCCCGATTTGCTGGCACTCTTCATATACTTAGAAAGCAGGTTTTGAGAGCAAGAAGTAAAGAAATAAATATTTTTAAAAAATACCTTTGTCTGGGCATCTTTATTCTAAGCAGCTCTGAAAGGGAGTGAAAGCTACACAGTCTCATGGCATCTACAATACGCCATTTTTAAAAAACGACTACAAAATAGACTTGGTTTCTTTCTGTTTTATATGCCCACTACTTCCTGGAAAGGTTCCTTCCAAGTCTCTTTGGTCTGTAGAAAGGGGGCGTTTAGATGTAATCCCCTATTACCATCTTGCCAGAAGACAAGAATCTGACTGTGCGTTGCCACAATGGACTACAGCTCCCAGCCTGCCCTGCTCTCCTACACCTCAGGGAAAGAGAAGCTGTGCGGGTACAACCAAGAGTCACTATTCGAAGAGGAAGAGTAATTAAACATCTAGTTTTGTCTCAATGATCCAGGAGTGCATTCACCCAGGGCTTTGGGTATGCAGCAGGTCTCTGGAAGTTGCTTTGACCATGTGGAAACTGGCACAGGATCAGTCAGGCCATCAGATTTGGGACCAGAATAATAAGCCTCCAAAGGCCTGAACACCCTATGGCAGTCACTGAAACACATAGTCCTTTACCCATTCCCTAAACATGCTGGTTATCAAGGACCTGGCCGCGTGAATTCTTCAGCAGTAGGAAAATATACATAATCTGTTTGTTAGCATAACTGAAGCCACAGTTATGAATGGGCCTGTAGTCCTGCAGTATTCAGTGGTAGCAGATGTATTTAAAACAAATTAATAATCCCGCAGAACTGTTAAACCTAGTTTATCCTTGAAACATCTGTTATCTTTTAATGAAACCTCCTGGCAAATGCACACAGTGATTACCAACGCTAACTCTACTTTTTTCTCTCTTTTTTTGAACATGGAATTAGGAACGCTAATGACCACATTTCAGAACTCAGGCCAGCTTTTGACTAATGAACATGCTTCAGGCCAAATTCTCCCTCACAGAAACACTTGGTAGAACCCCAAGGACTTCAGGGGGGGTTGCACTGCAGTAATATTGCCCAGTAAATACATTCCGTTTACAAGCTGCTTGCATGCTCCTCATGAGGAGAATTAGGATGCAAATGCAACTCTAAAGCATGGCTAATGTATATGTGTTTTGCACAGGATTCTCTGCATCAGTGGTCTCCTGTATCTTCTTGAGCACAGATTGTTGCAAAACAAGGAAAGATGCATTGTCAATGCATCACCTGCTCCAAAGGGGGTTCACTGCACTGCTACACAGCTAGGGAGATTTGCCTACTTTTCACCTCACTTTGATCTCCAGCCTTCTCTAGTAATCAGTCCCCTCGCACCCGCCAAGCAGGATGAGACCTCCACGTCGATGCTATTGCTCAGCTGGTGTTGAGTGCCGTGAGGCGTAGCCTCAGAAGGGGCCTGAACATGTGACCCCTGCGAGTTTGGTCTGTGAACCTCAGGCTACAGTACCACTTCTCTGGCAGGAAGCTCAATGCATTTACCGAAAAGCAGGGCAAATGCCTCAAAACAGTTCCCACCAACATTTGCTGAAATAAATGGACCTTGACTTCAGGAGGCAGTGCAGGCTACTGGATAGAGCAAGAAGACCTGGGTTCTAGTCCCAGCTCTGCCACTAACTAGCTGTGTTACCTTGGGCAAGTCACTTCACCTCCTTATGCCCACAGGGGGAGGATGAAAATATTGGGGAGAGAGGTGGGACCAGCTTTATCCCCACCGGGGGGTTGAAGCGTGAGACCAATCTGCATTCACACTAGGCAGTAGCAACTTCGCTCCTGTCCCACTAGGCTCGCGGATTACAGAGCGAGCCTGCGTAGCCCCTCATGCCCTCCGGCTCCTCCTGTCCCATGGTGTTGGGCCCAGGGGTTAGAGAGCAAGCCCAGGCAGCACTGATTCGGGTCTGGCCTGGTCCCAACTCCCCAGTCCGGCCTACTGGCTCTCACCACTAGCAGGAGCCTCAAGAAGGCCACTGCAGTGTCAAGTGGCACACATCAGGAGCCTGCCTGCTGAGCTGGGCATAGGTACCAGGGAGGCTGGCTGCTGATGAGCTGGTAGGTAGATAGATTTGGGGGGTTGAGACCCTGCTAGCCCTAGCCACCTACCTTTGTGCCTCTGTTTTTCCTCCCACCCTTTATCTGTCTCGACTATTTAGTCTATAAGCTTTTCAGGGCAGGGACTGTCTCTTACTATGTGCACGTGCTTTGCCAAGCACAATATAGCCCAGAACATGTTTGGGCCTCTAGGCACTACTTAAGATTAGGGAATGTCACATGTTTGTACAGCACCCAGCACAATGGGGCCCAAATTCCTTGTGGTCATTTGGTGCTATTGCAATATAAATATTAGTAATAATAAAATACTACTTACAATAACTTTGTATTTGTTGTCCGTGAATGTGTTTCGTGGAGAGAATGTTTATGGAAATAATAAATTGTAAAAGAATATTAGAGAACACAGAAAAAATAAGTTCAAACTGATCAACGTGCATGTCCACGCTCAAAACCAAACAGATATGGTCCATCCAACCAAGGAACAGAAACAATATCATTTGATGCTACATGTCCAATCAGCACCAACCAGTGGCACTCCAATTCTCAATAATCACAATGAATGGCTCACAAACTATGAAGAGACTGATAATTCACAATTATCCTAACTGCTCACAGGCAATTCACAACCAGAAAGAGGCTAAATTAATCAATTACAGTACTTACTGTGGATTAGCTGCTCAGTTTGAATTTGCCCAGGAGGCATGTGAGGGGCTCGCCTCAGTTTTACAGAAAATTAATTAACGCTTAACTGAAAATGGTCACCTGGGCAAATTCAAACAGCGTGTCGGTGGGCCAACTAAAATGCTGTTCGAGTTAAGCCCCTGACTGAACCAGATTTCTTGGGTGAAATAGGGAGAGTTTTCTTCTCCAGTCCCAACACGCCCAGAACAGGCCCTTGCAAGAAGCAGCTAACCCTTTTTATCTGGTCTACTGGGCTCAGATTGGCCACTGCCTGCTTCTAGCCCTTCTAGCTACCGGAGGACCAATTCTCATTGGTTCTGCCAGAAAATGATCCTGAGAGGCCGCCCTATGCAACCCCTAGAGGTCTGAACTCACTGCTCTTCTCTTTCAAAAGGACACCATTGTACGGCAGGGTGTACCAAGGCAGTAGGGCCTCTGATGGGCAGCAAATGAGTGGTACACCCAATCACAAGGCCTCTATCTCCAGTTTCATGGTGGGATGGTTCAAAACAATGGGACCTTCACAGAAACTGAAAGCTGGAAAATCCAAAATCGATAAAAGTGAACATTTTTGCACACAGCTACAACCAGCCAGTAGAACTCACCACCACAAGATATCACTGAGGCCAATGGCTTAGCACAGTGGTCCCCAACCTTTTCATCTGGCGGGCGCCAGACAAAGGACTGTGGTGGCGGTCGAGCATACGCCAAAATGTTGCCAAATTTCAGCGGCGACACCTCTCGACGATGCTGCTTTCGGCGGCTTTTCGGCGGATGCTCAACCGCCGGCCAGGATGCGGGCACAATTAGATGCCCCCACAGGCGCCATGGCGCCCGCGGGCACCGCGTTAGGGATCCCTGGCTTAGCAGGATTCAAAATAGATTAGAAATTTCTATGGAGAATGATAATATCAAGAGTTATAATAGTAAATGCTACAAAAAAAGTTTGGAATTGGAGAAGGGATATAGACTCTCATGCGTCAGGACTCAAGCCAATCTCTAACTGTGGAGTGGCTAGGAGCGAATCTTCCCTAAGGGTAAGTTAGCCTGTAACTGCCTACTGCAGGGTTTGTTACATCTGTCTCTGAAGAACTGAGTACTGCTCGTTACTGGTGACAGATTATTGGTCTAAATAAACTGACAGCAAAGGGGTAAGGATTAAGGATGTGAGGGTAGCATCCAGAGGTCTCCACTTTGTTGTCCTTCTTGTAGTTCAGACATATCTTGAATTTGAAGTTCCTCTAATACATTTTAACATTAAAAAGAGAGAAAAAATCACGAGAGTGAAATGGCAAAGACAAGATGGGCAAATTTCCTCTCATTCGTCTCAATGAAACAGCAGCTGCCAAGCCTATTTGCACTCATTGGAGAGGTGCTAATGCTATTAAAAGACAGCTCAGCTTGACTCTGATGACCCAGGCAACCTCACTCTCCTTCCATAAGACGTACATCCCACCACAGCTGTGTGATGCCAACTCAAAGGACTTGAGCAAGAAACACAGCGAAGTACACTGGAACAGCTGTTCCAGGGGAGTTACAGGTAGACAGAAAGTTAACTAAGCACACAGCTGGAATTTAGCCAGGACACAAGAGTTAACATCTGGCTTCACTTTGTGTTCTCCGCAGATGGCATCCAATTCATTGTACCAACACCTCATCTCAAGATCCTCTTTGCAGCCATATGTTTTCATCTGTTCATCTGCACTTCATTTGTTTTCTATACTTTGTATTAGTCTATAATTAAACAGGAATTCTTTAACAGCCATGCCTGTTACTGATTGTATCTTATTTAAATCAGGTGCCTGAGTGAGAAAGGGGTTGCAGCAATCAACATTTTTTGACCAAAAACAGACAGCTCTTCAGTGATCACATTCACACCCACTGCATTGGTCTTTTTAATAGCATTGTTTTAAGAAATTTTGGGAGAGTGCAAGTCATTGGGACTGAAATGCCTTGAGACCACAGTCCTGCATTTGTCTCACCCACACAGTGCTTTGTCAGCCGTACCCTTTGTGCAAGCACTTCTATGAGAAACAGGAGCCACTCTAGTTCAGTCCTTGGCCTCTAATGTACGCGTGATAAAAGGGGACAATGTGTGTCCTTCATGATCTGGGCAAGTGCCAGACATGTCTGAAAGAAATGACCAAACAAAAGGTCTACTAAAAGAAAGGAAACATTGTCATGTTACTGGGCAGGGCCACCCAGAGGGGGGGCAAGTGGGGCAATTTGCCCCAGACCCCCACAGGGACCCCCACAAGAGTTTTTTGGGGCCCCTGGAGCAGGGTCCTTCACTCGCTCTGGGAGCCCCGGAAAACTCTCATGGGGCACAGGCCCCCAGAGCTTCTTCCACTCCGGGTCTTTGGTGGCAGGGGCAGAAGGACCGCCCGCCGCTGAATTACTGCCAAAGCGGGACCGGCCGCCAAAGAGCTGAGTCTTCGGTGGTAATTCGGCGGCGGGGAGCCTCCGCTGTGGGTCTTCGGGGCACTTCGGCAGCAGGTCCCAGAGTGGAAGGACCCCCCTGCCGCCGAATTACTGCCAAAGCGGGGGGCCCCCCGCAGCCGAAGACCCTAGACCCGCTGAATCCTCTGGGCAGCCCTGTTACTGGGTGGCTGGGTGAGATAAGTCAATCCTCCAAGAAAAATTGCATCAGAGCTTCTGATCTTCCAAACACAATCACTAGAGTATGAGGGTGAATGGAGACCAGTCCAGTCATGGAAGCTGGAAGGCATGAAAAGAACTTTTGGGAGCTCAGAGTGCTACTAATGACTTGGTTGCTGTAATGCTACTTCTTAGACATGATTCCAACAGACCATTTATATGTATTGAAGTTTGCAGAACGCACACTCTGCTATTTGGACTAGCCCTATGTTCCTGTCCTAGATCAAGAATTTAGGATCTTCACGGGACTGAATTTGTCTTCCACATTATCAGAGTTCTTCATTATTTCACTAAACAAAGGGATAACAACCAAACACACACACCACGTGCGCACGTGCACACACACAGAGTCTTCATGAATTATGCAAGTCTTTATTACACATTAGTGCTTTTCTTTTCCCGTGTACCCTTTTAGCATAACGATATATGCTAGCACTCATCCCCACCCCCAATACGTGAATCACTTATTCAACTCTTTGTTTCACTGGCATCAGGATGAATATACAACTCCCACTCTTTTGACTTCCACTGTCATCATTTTTCCTTCTTGGGAAAATTTCATTTATCAGTAAGTCTAAATCTAAAACAATGAAGTCATGTTCATGGAGCTGTCAGGGGGACTGACTCAGAGAGCGTTAGTGACTCATCCATGTGAGAGAAACTTGTAGATCTCCAAACAATCATTTCTGGAGGAAGCTGTTTGGAAGGGTTGTTTTGCTTAAGACAATTTTCATTTAAAAACTGTGAAGTCAATTTAGCACAGATAGATTGAGAATCCTGGATAATTCAGTGCTACAGCAAGAGTGTAAGCGTTGTGTATGTGCATATATACATACCAATATAGCTACCTGCACACAGGCGCACACACAACACCCTGCCTGCATGCCTCAGGAGGTGAAGCTTAAAGATAACTCACACCTTTATGGATCTCAGGAAAGAATGAACAGGAGGTTTATGTCTCTCTCCCTCATGCATATGCTGCTGTCATGGGAAGAGGCTGAAGTTATGATGAAGCCTAGAATAAGAGGGAGCTCTCCAAACTGTCTCTTTGGCAGCCCTACGCAGGGTCAGGTTCACAGCGTAAGATGGTTTTGGCCAGCAACTTATTGGTGGAAATAAAGTTTTATTTAAAAAAATGCAGGCTAATGAAGGACCGTTCAGGAGTTGGTGAGTCTTTTTGGCCAGCCAAGAGCACATTCAAAGTTAAAAAGCAGACTTTGAAACATGCAGGATGCAGTAGAAAAGTTTTATCTGACTCTCAACCTGCTGTGCACGTTGCTGTGGCCGCAAATCAGGCTCCAGGCGAGAATGCGTCCCTCACGGAAAGCGGTCAATCTGCTCTCATGCTCTGGAATGAATTTGATCCAGTGTAAATCACTGGGCAAACAATACAAATGAGGCAAAAGATCAACCACATGTTTCGCTACGGAGCTGTTCTCTTCTTTTTTATTTATTTGTTTGGTGCCAGTTCCAAAGCCCAAGAGCTCTGGGCTTTGCCATGAAGCTTTTTGCCAGCTCTGGAATGGTACCAGCTTGCTGATAATTAATGTGATTTTATTTCATACCAGAAAGAAACCATCTGACGCAGATTTTTTGTGGAACCATAAAACAATGTTCTGTAATCATTTACAAAAATTGTTCTTGTATATCCGTTTAAGCATGATAGATTGGTGTAAAAACACCATTATTTTGCCGAGTGTAAAAATGGTGTCACTTGTGCCTAACGGACACACAAACATAATTGGGCTGCTTCTTTTGCTAAATAAATCATTTTAGAGGCATTCCATTATGATTTCAGCACCAAAGCGAAGGAATGCAAGGCAAGAAATAAAGAAAAGAAAAGGCAGCTTATGTTTGCAGGGTGAATTTACTGTCACGCTCTTCACAGAAATGGGACAGAGCCACAAAATTTATGTTCTGCTCTGGAACACTCCAACATGAGAGAGGTTTCAGATAAGAGGCTTTGGTGCAAACCAAGCTATAGGTCTTAGGAAATGACATTGGGCCTGAGCCTGCGGCCAGTGGGGGGAAAAACCTCCTATTCACTTTTGTGGGAACAGGATCAGTCCTTGCAGGCCTGATTCAAAGCTGGTTGAAGCCTCACTGATGTCAATGGGCTTTGCAGCAGGCACCAAACATCAGATTTTTAAAGGTATTTTGGTGCCTATCTCCCACTGAGTTAGATGTTCAGGCGCTTTTGAAAATGCCACGAGGCACCTGTCTGCTTTTTCAGGTCCCTAAATACCTTTGCAAATCTGGCTCGAGGTATATAGGCTATTAGGGCTGTGTTACTAGATTTGCCCATTACTTTGGGATAGGCTCATTTATTCGGGTTACTTTTCTGGGGAAGGGGATTCTGTAATTCTATCAAATTACTGCTTGTGTCCCTTGTGTGTTCGTATGGAGCTCTACTTCTCCCTTCTGCAAGTCCCCTCCCAATGGAGCTATCCTGCAGGACCTAGGTTCCCTAGGGCTGGGTTCCTCCAGCTCCAAAACCGGATGAGCACACACCCACCCACACATACATCAACAGAGCAAGTCTGAGCAGACCGGGTCAATCAGCACTGTCAAACTGACCCCTTATATGTCGCTGGACGAAGCAGCACTTTCAAGATGACTCTCCTTATATGCCCCTGGGCTCCATGGATTGGGTCAAGCCGCACTTTCAAGCTGTTACCCTCATGTATCCCAGATTCAGCACGTCCCTATCCTCACCTTCACAACACAATTGCACTGGCTGTAACCCGCTTGATGAGCAAACCCCACGGTATTTTGGGTACTACAGGGATCTTTAGCTTAGGTAAAAGAAGCATTGCTGCAGAGTAAATGAGGGAAGCTAAAAACACAAAAGAGTGAGGTTCAGCCAGAGAGAGAGAAGCAACCAGCTTAATCATACAAGTTATTTATTGAATACAGGTGATAACTACACAAGAAGGCTAAACCAACATAACATACATTATTACAGGTTAATACCTAAGGTAGAAAGGAAAAATGAAAAGAGAAAGAGAGAGAGGAAGGGGATCTCACCACTCCCTGAAGCTTGAACTGGTCGGGGTTCCCAGATGATGCTGGTAACGGAGGGTCCTGAGGGCAGGAGGCAGGCAGAGTCCCCAGCACGATCAGTCAGGAGACTAGGGAGTCCCCGTGGAACTGGTGCAGAGTTTGGATCTGAGCATCAGAACACTGACTGGAGGGTAAGTAGGGATTTTTGTAGAGAAAATACAATTGTTCAAGGGAGAACAATAGATTTGTTTATAGGTGAGGCTGATAACTCAAGGGTTTTCTTTAGACTAGACAAAAGGAGCTGATCACTCTTGGCTATGGGTGGTGTTTTCTTCCAGGGAGCTCACAACGCAACTAGGCGGCTTTACTATTTGGATATCAGTTAAAAATTCATTATTAGAATTGGCCTGATAATTGCTGAGCTGGGTGTGTGCAGGCCTAGGCTCATTAGCATCTGGAGCAGAGATTCCGATGATGCAGTACTTCCCTGCTTTTTCTAGTCCCAGAATTCAGTGTGGTTCTTGGTTCTCCATTCTGTATGCAAATTGAGATGTCTTCCTGTCCCATCTTTCATGCAGATGAGGATAGGGGAGTCGTCTCTGCTCTCCATTCTGTATGCCAATGGAGATGTCTTAATCTTGTCACCCTTGTCAGGAGGGGTCTAGGTGTGTCTCCCAACACCCTTCACTGCTCTCTGCAAGTTCTTTTCTCTGATGGGTTTTGGTTTAAGCAGAGGCTGAGGGGCGGGGGTGGGGGGGATTCTTTCATGAGTCAGGCTGGATACTGCACCCTGGTTCCCCAAGAACACAGAGGTGTCTGGTATCAGGCTGTATCTTGCAAAGAGCTATAGTTACTCTTGCTCAGACTGCCACTGAAATCAAGAGGACTGTGTGAAAGGTGTAGCTAGGTGCAGGATCACACCCTTAGCCATCAACTTGCAAACGCCAGAGGGATGAAAAGGCTCTTGCAAATTGCTTGATAAATTCAGATTCTGAAACTTGACATTACTGCAACCAGCTTTAGTTTCAATATTGAATCTGACGGCATATGTAAAATCACATATGAATTCTTTATTTCCTGTGCACCGTTAAGCAGCTGCCACACTCCACTCCAGAGGCAGTCACATTTCAGAGGCAGGTGATGCAATATCTGCATATTATTATTTCTACCATAAAGATAACTTTAGGCAGTGGTTTACAACATGTAAAATATACTAACTGAACCACAAAACCCTTGTCTTGGAGAGTTTAAAACATATAGCCATCGACAGATACAACACAGCTGTCAAAGAAAGCGACACACAGAGAGAGATGCAGTCACTAGCAAGCTTCACAGAACTGGTGGAATTAGAGAAGTAATTTGATGGAGTAAAGAAGCAGGCGTACACAGCCTAATGTGGAAATCACTGAAACCACTGAAGTATTTCTCAGTCCTCAGAGGTTGAGCTGCTATAGAATACAAAGACGGGGCAGCAGAATAATAATACCACCTAGCTGTTGTATAGTACTTTTATCAGCAGTTTTCAAAATCCTTCACAAAGCAGGTCGGTATCATTATCCCCATTTTACAGATGGGGAAACTGGGGCATAGGGAGCTGAAGTGAGCTGCCCCAGGTCACTCGGCAGGCCAGTGGCAGAGATGGACTAGAACCTGGATCTCTAATCTAGTGCTCTGTTCACTGGACCACATTGCCACAAGGCACTAAGCACAGAAAAAGAGGAGCCAAAAGAGAAAGGAAGAGAGAGTCTAGCGAAGGGAAACAAAGGGTAAATATTATTTCAGATAGACTCCTACATAAGAAGTCCAGGCAGATCAGCTGGCTATAAGCACATGATTTAACTATTTGTACTATTCAGAAGATGTCATATCTATTTAGTGGGAAATGAAGTGTCATTGCATTTTGAACTACGTTCCCCATGGTAATGAGAGAGAGAGAGAGCGTGTGTGTGTGTGTGTGTGTAGGGTGCGTGGAGGGAGTTATGCTATTTCGGAATTTGTTTATAGAACCCTTGGCTGAGTTTGGAATGTTTAGGACATGGAACTTGTTAAAAATTCCCCCCTTCCCAGCTACTAGCAGCTACATGAAAAACTTTTCAACATAGCTGTTTGCTGTGGAGTGCAAATAATCAACCTGTCAGTTCCCTAATCTTGCTCCTGAGATTGGGAAACCAATTCTATAAACCAGCATCGCCCTTCCTTAGCATGTGATGTTGAGAATCTATAAACACGAGACACATGCCCAGTGCTTTCAGGAGGGAGGATTCCCTGCCCAAGTCATCCAAAAAGCACTAAGATTAGTCAGTAATTTCCAGAGGCTGCCTTCAAAAGTACTAAAGGGCTAAATCACTGCTTTCCATATTTAGGTATGTAGCTGCACCAAAGTCAATTGGTCGATCTATATAAATGATGGCAAACAGGGTTTAGTCCCAGCATTTGCACCTGAGATGGGTCCATTTCTCCTATTATTTCTATATGTTTTATTTGCACTTTAGGTTTTCATAACTATTTATGGTTATTAATAGGCCAGAGACGTCTCTCCATAAAAGCTGAAGGCAATGTAACCCCATTTATTTCAATGGGAGTAGGATCAGAGCGATTATTTGCACAATGCCATGCGCCAGACAGAGGAGAGAGTCAGGTTTCTTTGTGCAATGCTATTACAGTCTAGAATACTGATATACCTGGCTGATCATACGTGCCTTATCACTGCAGTAGCCGGGCACCTACGTGTCTTCTGTAATGCTTGTAATCTCAGAACTCCCTTTCTTTAATCGAGTTCAGGGAGCCAAGGGATCTTTGCATGTTTACAAAAGTGAATCCAGTGAAACCTGTCTCAAATGACAACCCAAGTGGCCAACAAAAACCAGTGAACAGAATTCTTTGTGTAGGAAACTGAGAATGGCATTGTGTGCACTCACTTCAGTGGAGCTCACCGAATTCCCCCAGCTGAGGATCTAATGCCAAGGGCTTGTGGATTCTTTGGGGGAACTCTAGTCTAAGTTGAGCTATACTCATCACAAGGAGAAAACCTCCCAGGGCTGTCGGGAATAGTGACATGTCAGAGCACCTTATTTTCAACATACAAACAAACCTTGGTTATTTCCCCAGTTTATGAAAATGCAGTTCTACAGGCTTCAATGGACATGTACCAAAAACCATCAGAGCCACATGCTTATACTCATTAGGTGAACCAATATTAATGAACTCCCTATATTCCCTCTCCCTCAAGCCTGCCAGTAGAAAGAGCCTAAGAGCAGAGATAGCTCATGCTCTGGGATCCGATCATCAACAAACCCTAGTTCTGTAAAACTGAAGTAGAGGGCAAGGAGGGAAGGGATTTCAGACTCAAGGGCCCCTCTATTTAGTACCCCAGCCCCCAGCCCCGCAAGATGATAACTGTCATCCTTCAGCGGCTCAGCAGATCTCAACTCAGAGAGAGCTGGTTTTTAAGCTGCAAAAGACACAAACCATGAAGAGCAAACCAGCACCTTACACACAGAAACAAACTGGAGATCAGTGCAGCCCATGGCGCACATGTACAATACGCCCCATACGTAATCCTGCTAAGTAAATGGGCGGCTGCGTTCTGCGCTTGCTGAAGTTTCTCAGTGACTTTACTTACTAATAAGTGGGGTGGTGGGGTGGACTTTCTATTTAGTTTCTTTATCGGCACCAACAACTGGGGTATCCGAATGCTTTCCTGATATCTGTATTGGGGCTGCCCAGATTCTGGCCAGACACAAAACAGGGCTCTCAGGGAAATGGGGAGCAAGGCCTCCCCACCCCACAGGAAAGATGATTTATTTAATCTGCAGAAGAGAAGAGTGGGAGGAGGGATTTGATAGCAGCCTTCAACTACGTGAAGGGGAGTTCCAGAGAGGATGGAGCTCAGCTGTTCTCAGTGGTGGCAGATGACAGAACAAGGAGCAATGGTCTCAAGTTGCAGTGGGGGAGGTCTAGGTTGGATATTAGGAAAAACTATTTCACTAGGAGGTGGTGAAGCACTGGAATGGGTTACCTAGGGAGGTGGTGGAA
The DNA here is from genome assembly GCF_007399415.2 of Gopherus evgoodei. Lineage (NCBI taxonomy): Eukaryota > Metazoa > Chordata > Testudines > Testudinidae > Gopherus > Gopherus evgoodei. The sequence goes on along the minus strand of NC_044333.1, from coordinate 38,837,058 downwards.
TATCCTTCCTTAGAGGTTTTTAAGGCCGGCTTGACAAAGCCCTGGCTGGGATGATTTAGTTGGTGTTGGTCCTGCTTTGAGCAGGGGGTTGGACTAGATGATCTCCTGAAGTCTCTTCCAACCCTAATCTTCTATGATTTATCATTTTTACATTTTTCTTCATTGGAGGAATTCTTCATTTACCTCTCAGCCTGTCCAGGCCCCACCTCTGAGGACCCCACCACCCAACACAGATAGAACCAACTGCTGATCTTCCAAGTCTACCATGCTTGGGAAGGCCCGGCCAAGCACAGAACTCCAGCTCAAATCAATGGGAGCTCTGAATGTTGACAAATGGCGCCTCAAAACCCTTGCAAAGAGTGTGCCTTGGAGAGCCCTCACAAATCAAAATGCAATGCACAGCTTTTGGACACAGCTCTTCCACCCAAACTTCCAGACCACCACAAAAATGGTGAACAATTTAAAAATCAGTAAGAAACAAAAACAACCGAAACAACCAGACTCCCATTATGGCTCATTCATCCAGGCACGCACCAAAGTGGTCAATTAACAACACTGCTCCATCAGTGCAGAAGTGTACGCTCTCCACTAACTGACTCATGGGTTGGACATCCATAAGCCATCACAAGCAGTTTGTCTTGGTCTGATGCCCCAGTTAGATTTGGAGGCCAGAACACCATATGCTGATCAACATGAGGATGGGAGGGAGTCTAGAAAACTCAAGTTAAGAAGGGACGCTTTCCCGTAGTATGAGAGAGAACCATTCTGCCATGCATCTCAGAAAAAGCTTACAAGGAAGCCTTCAACCTGCAGGGAAATCTAAAGTCCCATTACCAATGTGTCAAATTCACTACTGTGCAGAGGGCTGGCATCAGCTCAGCTGAACCCCAGGCAAGTGAAAGGAGGAGAGGAGAGAATCTGCTATCCAGATGGGTGGACCTTCTTAAAACACAAGGAGCCAAGCCGAAACATTATATTCTGGACCCAAACTTTTCCCATGTTTGCAGGTGTCTGGAGTTGGGGTTTGGGCTCCACTGTTGCTTTTTACTCACCTCTTTGTTACTTTCTTAGGGTTGTATAGCTGCAATTTCCAATGCTGCCTAGCAGGTTCAGATGCAGCTGGAAAAAAGAAAAATCCCATTGGCCTTGTGGTGTGAAGCTGAGCTGGCGTGACTGGCTATTCTCTGATAGTCAGAACAAAATGCCACAAACTTTGCCATTGGGGAAAAAACACTAGAAAGCTCTGTCATCTTTCTGTCCGTTAGAAGCGATACACTGGTTGTTTGCTTAAGTCCCTGACACTGGCCCATTCCTCCACAGTGTAAATATATGCACAGAATGTCGGACATTTCAAAGGTTGTCTCCTTTGAGTTGTACTAACGTGTTTTTTCAAGCATTTAGAGGGGGAAATTCTTGCAAGAATCTCACATTAAATAATCTGTTTCATATGAAAATACTGGACTGAATGGGAGTTTTGCCTTTAGTCCCTGACTCTGAACTTTAAAAGTTTACTCTTCTCATTCCCAAAATGTCTTTTTCCGGCATTTTGACAATGGATTTTATGAAAACAAGAAAGATGTTGGGATATTTCTATGTAGATTTGCAAGAACAGATTCCCAATAGAAGCTCAGAAGTTATTATCCAAAGACGCATTCAGTCTTTCGACCCAGGTGCCTCTGTGGTCAATGTCTTACCCGCACTATCACCATACTTTCCCACATTTTTACAGGGGATGGGCCTAGGCCCAGATTCAAATATTCTCATGCTGGATGTGAAATCCAAACCCAAGATTCAGATTCAAATTTAGCAGCTGTCCCTTAAGTCTATATTAGAGACAACTAAAACTCTGGCTACAAACACTCCAGAAATGTTAGGTTTTTAACATCCAGGCTTGAATACTGTAGTCCTGCATCCACTCAGGCTAAATTCTCAAAGGTGTTTAAGGAAGGACGACCTCATTGTTCAGGCACTGGACTGGGATTCAGGAGATTTGAACTCAACTTCTAGCCCTGATTCAGTCTCTCTGTGTGATTTCTGTCTCTCCATATCTGTCAATTATTTGCTTGCACAAACAGCATGTTCTCTCAGAGAGTCTAATCTGGGGGCACACAAAGTCTCAAGCATCCAATGGCCCATGCCCGATATCTTGGAGATATAAATGTAGAGGGCCAATTTTCCAGTTGTCCCTCTACCACAGACCAAACCAAAATTCAGAATCTCCAACACCGCTTCAAGTTTGGAGGCATTCCAATTCTTCAGATCAGAACTGTGCAACTCGGGCCATTCCATAAGTCCCAGGCCAACTTTGCAGATACAAGAGGTTGACAGTTTGAATGAGCTTTGTGCAATCATCCAAACCGATGGGTTGTTATCCAAGTCAAACAATCTCTGGAGGTTCCCCCCTTTCTGCTTTTTATGCCTCTCCTTAGTAATAAGCAAACTTAGCAGTATGAAACCATTTGCCCATATAAAGAGAGTTTATTTTAGTAATCTTGCCAAAGGTTTCAGGAGTTAAGTCGTAAATGGTTGGGTTACACCTGCAAAATACATAACTGAATAACTAAGAAGCTCGTACTGCTCCATTCCAACATACCATGTATCTGCTTGAGGACTGTTTGATGAGCCTGAAATAATTGTTATAAGGGAGTAATGTTGGCAACATAATATAACCCAAGATCTATTTTGGACATACTTCAGTTTAATTGTAAATTGAAAAAAGGAAAAGTGGAGTATCGCAGTGTATGTGGTTGTAAAGAGATATATATGAACGTCTAGGGTTTGTTTTAGGTTTGGGCGAGACAGTGTAAACAAAGTAAAATTCACCCATTTTGCTCAGCAAAGCAGTCTGAAAGATCAAATAGAAGGAACTATTTCAGAGCAAGAAGAAACCAAATTATATTTGCAGTGCTGGAATCTCACATCTTTTACCCTGAAGGATCGCCAAAGCATTTCCCAAGCTATATACTTGGAAGGTATCTCACAATTCATGGCTGTCAATTACAAGTGTACACTTTGTGTGTCACAGTTTTGCCTACCATCCCATTTCCCCAGTGTCACAGACCTTCACTAAATAGATACAGATCAGCTCACTTTTCCATAAAAGGCAGCCACCTCTGGAGTGAAATGTAGCAGCTTGCAAAAATACCACCAAAGCGATAATAGGAGAAAAAGCAAATAAGAATACCCCAGACAAATCCAAATGTTGTATACACAGAATGTAATCACTTAACATGGCATTTGGTCACTGGGCCAGATTCCATCTCAGTTACACCAATGTGAACACAGACAACTCCACCTATGTCAATTGGAGCTACTCTAGATTGTCACCAGTGTAAATGAGATCAGAATTCAGTCCACCAGCACCCACACTCCTGCTTCTCTGAATAGCAGCAAGGAATTTTAATAAGATATGGAGCACTTTGTTTTATATCTCATCCAAAAGACGGTTGTATAAAAGAGTTTGCTGAAATAATAGCAAAGAATCCTGTGGCACCTTATAGATTAACAGACGTTTTAGAGCACGAGTTTTCGTGGGTGAATACCCACTTCGACGGATGCAGAAATAATAGTTCATCAATGACAATCAGCATTTCGGAGCCCCCTGCTGGTGGCAGTCTTCTTGGCAAAAGGCACTGTGATGACATCAGCAATATGGGTTCCTCCCAGTATTAGAAATATGAAACAAGCTCACATCTGATGTCTCTCCTGGACAAAAGCCAGAACAATTTCAATATCCCAGCGTTAAAGAGTTTGTGTGAATATTAAACGCTAAATTGTTCTTTTTAAAATATGAAGCCAATATGAAAAGCAGATGGAAAGTGGTTTAGGATCTCAAGGCAGGCCCCCTCCCATCCCCAACACTGTCTGCTTTGCAAATGACATAATTTCTCAGCCAGGTGGCTCCCAGGCCCAGAATTAAGGCACAGAAATACCCAGTTTAGTTAAAACACAACAACATGCATTTCGCAGTGCATTCCGCAGTTTATATGATATATTCCGCTTCCAGGACCAGAACACTGTACTGATCAAAACAGGGCAGTTTGCCTCAGGCTCTGCCCTTGTTCAAAATAAGTAATAATAGTAATGTAACAAATCCAGGGTGAACGAGGAACTTTACAGGTTTAAGAAGCACTGAGCACATACAGCACAGGCCCCCATGCACCACTTAATTTCCCCTTAAGCCCTTCAAATAGATATGAACAGCTTGGAGCACTTTCTGCTGGCCGTCTGTGAAGAGGTAAGTTTCACTCCATGGGCATACAGTCATCTTTAACCAGACAGCAATAGCTACAATTGCATCAAAGGTTCTCAGGCTGAGTCATGCAACTGTATGTCATAACATTGCAACTCATTTGCAAACACTGGGTTTAATTGTGCTGGGAAGTGGGTGCATTGAGGGTGGGTTGAAATGACTGGAAAACAGAAGCATCCTATACCCTTTATATAAAATTTCAGTACTGGGGGCTGCAGGAAATCCTCTGAGAAGGAACTACAGCTGGTTGCAAAATCCAGAAGTAGTTTAGGGATATTTCAAACCTGTTTGTGTTCAAAACAGAGTCATCTTTATTTTGTGTGGGTGTGTGGGTGTGTGTGTTGTGGAAATTTTCCTCAGTTTCTCATTGAAAAGAAACTGGTAATTTTTGAAACAAAAATTGTTCACAAAAATCCAACCTCCCCTCTTTTGGGTAAAGAAGAATCAGCTCAGTGTAAATGCTGCCACAGCATTTCCTGCAGGAAGTCTGCTCAATGTTGGGATGAGCATATTCTCTCTCTGAAATAATACCTGGCTCTTACATAGTGCTTTTCATCAGATGCCAGACTGCCTCCTTAGAAAAGCAAATAACTGATTCCGAATAGAATCCTGCTACTTGTGTTTCAAAGAAAGACATTTTTAAGAGTCAAGTGAGTGACTGTTTACCTGCCCATCCGAGATCAAGGTTGATGTTTCTCTTGCAACTGCTGATAGCACAGGAAGCAACTAAACCAGCATAAGAATCTGGGTTATTTATGCTGTGTTAGGTGTTCAGGAGGTCTTATGTATTTTGGACATAGCAATATGTGAAACTTACGGGATATTTGAGGAGGAAAAAATGAGGACATGCTTTTTAATAGAGCTGGTAAAAACATGGAATTTCTATTTCAGTACTTGGTTTCATCCCAACTGTTTGATTAGAGGGAGAGAGTGGAGATTATATTTTGTTAAAAATATAGGAACTGTCCCTTCTTCATGAACACATTTGGGCCCTGAGCTTGCATTTGGATGCACTCATGATGCTTATGCCTATACAGCATCCCAGTGAAGTCAACAGGACTCCGCCAGCGTGCGGAATTGGAGCCTTGGTATACATCAACTTTTGAAGGAGAAACTCAAACCCTGACCTGCACAGACCTGGGCTGTTTCTCTGGTTCCTTGGCGTTTGCATGCATCTTCTGTCCAGATTTTGTTTGTATAGATTAGAATTCCTTAGAATTTCCGTTGGAAGTAAACTCAACAACTCAAAGGGTAACTCGGTACAAATCATCACGTTTTGCCTTTTTTGGTGGGGTGTGTGTGTGTGTGCGTGCGCGCGCACGTACATACACACACATATATAACCCTCAGTCATGTTCCACATAGTTTCCACTCAAAAGTGTGAAATGTCCCAACTCCTTCAAACTATAGCCCTGGATCGTGCTGTTCAATTAAATGTAATATTTATTCTGTTGAAGGGAAAGATTCTCCTGCGTGGAGAACCAACACACAGCCTAGACACTACTTCAAAGCCATTTAAGTCCTCAGCATGGGAATTCAGTGGCATATATGCCTCATGCTGGCTCTTTGCACCGGGGTGAATTTCAACCTTAATAACTTAGGGTATTATACTCAGTTGGTATGTGCACATTCTGCTGCCTCCTACTGGATAGAATCATAACTGCTTAACAACATCATAGATCCTATAAATCCGCACAATAATTTCATCACTAAGAACCAGAACTTGAAATCATTTCCCATCCCCTCTGCCTGAACATGACAATTTGACCCTGACGTTCCAGCCATGAGTCAAAGTGGATTCAAGCTGGGTTTAATTACCCTGACGTTATTTCACACTGGAATGTTCCAGGGCTTTAACTTGCCCAAAGCAGCAAAGCTCAGTAGGACTCTGGTGTCTGGGTCCAGAGAATGGGATGGAATTGCAAAAGGTTTTCATGACTCAAGTCGGCACAGAGCAGTTTGGGGTTTTGTACTTTTTTTCTTTTTTTTTGGTTCACCCAAACAAATAATAAAAATAGAAAATGTTCAACTTGCCCAAGAGCAAATCTATTAGTCACCAGTGGTTCTGGGATTTGAACTTAACAGCTCTATGTGGTTTTCCCTTTTTTGATCTAATTATTATTATTCATCTAGGAAGAATTTCACTCCCATGTGAAGAACCACCACATACACCCTTATGTGGAGCCCAGGCCCTAATGAAACACAATTTATATAGTGTGACATGCTGGGAAAAAATGCAGTCAGATTCCTGACCAGGACTTTGGGGTGACAGAAAAACCGATGGCTCCCATGTTATCATGGTATCATGTTAGGACAGAACTTTGGGAGCTGGAGTTGGTGGGGGCAGATGCCCAAGCAGGGTAGACACATCCAGTGAAGAGGATAGCTATTCAGGCTGATCTCACCCCTATGCATCGCTTAAGGGCTTAGGTGGGGCTTAAGTGGTGAACAGCCTTGGTGCTGGGTCTCTCTGCACAGGTGAGCTACACCCTAGATGAATAATAACTGAATCAAAAAAGGAGAAATGCATTTAACTGTCTATTAATCCCTTTAGAGCTTTCAGACAAATCCCAGAACCAGGGTGAGAACCAGATATACTCTTGGTTGTCCTGGGGGAAAGGTGCACAGGGATGAATTTCACCCTGAAGACTTGTCTAAACAAGGACCCTCAGCAAAGCTAAGGCAAATCAATTAAAAGTGTCGAGTCAATGCACACACATTAAAATACATTAACAACCCCATGTTAACTCTCCATGGGATTAAGTGAACTAAAGCCGCTTGACTCCTGTACGAGACCATCTACATGGGGGTTTAATGTGTTTTACTTTATGTGCATTGACTTCACTTTCCTGTGTCCCCATGTAGAAATGGCCTTAATGCATTGATTCTAGATGCTCCTAGTAACTCTGCACACTATACACAGCAGTGCAGGTTTTCCTTAAATCAGTGGTTTAAAAACCATTTTCAAACACAAATGGGCTTATCTTTTAGTGCTGTTCTCCTGTACTCAAACTGGGTACTCAAGTATTAGAAGTAGTAAAGAAGAAGATAATTGTGAGGCAGGTGCCTTTCCCAACATTCCTTAAAACATGGTCTTCCAGGAGTGCAGCTTTATTAATAAAGACATTAACAGGAACACAAGTTCAGCTCAAACTTCCTACCCAGCACTGGCTGCTTCTAGGGATCCTCATTCAGGATGGCTCAGCCCACACTCTAGATCCTCTCTCTTTCCATTCCCACTTCCCTTATATCCATGTGGGTGATGAGTCACTTACCTCGGTAGTCAGCAGTTCCCCCGTAATCATTTCCCAGCAGGATCAATAGCAACTCAGAGGGGGCTTCAGGCAAGAGTTGCTAGTCTGTGACAGCAAATTAAAAAAATGGGGGGAGGGGAGGTGGAAAAGTTACCATGAAAAATTGTCAATGTTTTAGTGAAGAGTTTTCATTAAAATGCTGAAAATGAGAAATTTTTTGAACAGTTCTAGTTGACAGGCACACTTGGATGATAAGTACCTTTCCATTAGAATGGTAAACACCAGCTTAATCCAGGCCAGAGTTTTTCCAAAGAGGGAGAAATTCCCTGAGAAGTCTTCAAGCTTACTCATACCCATATGGAGTTTATCTGATTCACTGCTAACTCAGCTGACTTCTTCTGAGCTACCAGCAGCAAAGAGAGAAACTCATCGTGGAAAACAACAAATAGTTTTAAAACATTTGAACTTTGTAGAGTCACCATCTTATGAACAAGCTTAAGTGGAGTCTCAGTTTGCTGTACAAGGTCTTGTCTATACTTGCGACGGTGCGTAGGGTACGTGTCACTAAACACCACAATGAAAAACAGGCTGCATGCACACCGCAGTGTGTGAACGTGTGAAAGGCTCTAGCAGGGAAGAGGTAGCTGAGAAAGGCTCCGTGCAATGCGACACTACACTACTAAAAATAGCAGTGTAGACATGGGAGGCACATGTAGAGAGATGTACAACGTATATGCCCTAGGCGTGTCTCTATTCTACTCACCTTACTGCTTTGTGTATCTGGGCTGGGGGGAGGCATGCAGTGTATGTACTACATGTCACCACTAAGAGATATTTATCAGCACGATACAACCTTTCATGGCCTGAGTGCCAGTGACCAACTCGGTCTACGGCTGCCTGAGGTACTTATCTGGCCCACATCACCAGAGTATCTGAACGCCTCACAACCTTTTATGTATTTCTTCTCCCAGTAGAAGTATGTCTGTGAGGTAGAACGGTGCTATTAATCTCATTGTACAGATGACAAACTGAGAGGCTAAGGGTATGCCTACATACCACTGAAAAACCCACAGCTGGTCTGTGCCAGCTGACTCAGACTCGCAGGGCTTGGGATGCAGGGCTATTTCATTGCTGTCTAGATGCCGGGCTCGGACTGGAGACTTGCCTCTAGGACCTTGCAAGGTGGGAAGGTCTCAGAGCTTGGGCTCCAGAGAGCTTGAGTCAGCTAACAGGGGCCAGACACAGATATTTACTTGCAGTGTAGTCATTGCCCAAGGTCACACAGGAAGTCTGTGAGGGAACAAGGAAATGTTCTCAATTTCAGGCTAGCACTCTGTCCTCTGGATCATCTTTACAGTTCTTGCCTGATCTCACAGTAAGGTGATGCTGAGCAATGTGTTGCAATGGCTGACAAATAAACTAAAACAGATTCACATTTTTCATCCAAGTTTCCCAATTCTACCACAATCAAGTCAACATTTTGTGGGCACAGGTATGCAGGGGTATGATGGAGGAGAGAATCTGGCCCTATCCTTTTTGGTTTGCAACAGAGGCATTATTATCACGTGTTTCTAAAGTACCCATCATTGTAGCATCTGGTGTATATAGTATACAGCATATAGCACGGCACTGATCATAGTTAAATTAATGTTTGCGGGTGGGAGGTTCATTCACCCCTCATGAATGCAGTAAAACTGTCATTCACAGTAACAAAGTAAGCACGTGGCAAGAGAATTAAGCCTTCTGGTCACATTTTAAATCCCTCTCTTGACTTTTAAAACTAGTCATTTGCGGTTGCTTCCTGAGATCATTTCTGTAAAGGCACAACATGTTTTTAAAAGCAAGACCATTCCCACACAAAATTCCAAATCTCAAACCACACATCCCAAGACAACATTCAATGAAAACAATCCCTGGGTGCCATCCTTGTGTGTAAGTGGCACTATTCTTGAGCCATCACTGAAGGGCAGGCCAGGCCTCTACTACCACTATGTAAATAAACCTCTGAATATATAAATATGCTGTAAATAGGGGCACTAATTTGAAAACTATCATTACCAAAGGTCTGATCCTCAATGCGAGCCTAACCTGACCTCTAAATTTAAACCTTTAGTTTTGCACACACAATCACATGCACATCGCTATTGGCATACACATATTCTTTCTTGCATGCACAAATGATTTTGCATTCAGTAGTGTGCCTGGAAACTAAGGCCCCAATGCTGCAAACACTTAGGCATGCAATTAACTTTATGTACATGTATAATCCAAAGGAGTTCAACCGGACTATGCACATGCATAAAGTTCTTAAGGTGGTGCAGTGAACCTTCACTCACCCCCGAGGAGGGAGGCCACTCTGTCCAGTCCTGTTTGGCCACAACCAGAGTCCGCAGGACAGTCTCAAGCCCACAATAGGGCTATGAGACACATATTCCCCGTCAGGCCTTAGCCCGATCTGGGCGACTCAAGCTGACAGCCCTTAAACCGAGTCTATGGGGGCTGGGGCCTGGGCTGGAGGCGGCTCGGGTAGGCCATAACAAACCAGTTTTGGGGCTGGCTTTCACTTGGGTAGGGCTCAGGCAGCCAGTAACCAACAGTCTATCATGGGGCTGGGGCCTGGGCTTGAGGAGGCTCAGACCCACCGTAATCAACACAGTCTCGGCACTGGCTTTTGCTTGGGCAGGGCTCGGGCAGCCAGCAAGTAACAGTCTATAGGTAAGTTGGGACCTGAGCTTGAAGTGGCTCAGGCAGCCAGCAAACAATGTAGTCTTAAGGGCTGGGCTCTGGGCTTAAGAAGGCTCAGGTAACCCGCAACAAACGGTCTCCAAGCGGCTGGCTTTAGCCTGGGCAGGGCTCAGGTAGCCAGCAAATAATCCAGTCTTAAAGCAGGTTGGGGCCTGGGCACCAAAGCAGTATCAGGTAGGTGCCTGGGGAGGGAGGCACCTTCTCCACAGCAGGAGCTTCCCAGTGCTAGGCAGGAGTTGGCCCCCACAAGGGTGGGAGGACGCAGGCCCACCCTACTCCACTGTGTCCTAGCTCAGGGCCCTAGCAGGGGCAGGATCAGCTGCCCCTGCGTTGCTGGGGATCCAGCTGCAACACACTGACTCAGCCGCACCTGGCTTTGCAGCCGGCTGCACTGTGGCTGCCCTGGGCTACTTCCTGACTCCCCAGGGGTTGGCACCTCTGGCCTGTAGGCCTCATCTGGCTCCTCGGGGTACCTAGCAGTGGGCACTCTGGGGCCAGTCCTCATCGGCGTCCAGGGCTTGGGCACAGCCAGGAGTAGGTTCCATTCCAGGCCGCTGCAGAACAGGAGGAGCGTCCTCCTCCCTTGCAGGTTCTGCCCCCACTGGGCTGTGGGGCCTGCCTTTTATACTTCTGACCATACCCTGGTACTTCTGGTGAGGGGGGCAAGGCGACCTAGGCTCTGCCCTCCAAGGGGAGTATAGTGGACCCTCACTGACCCCAGAGCAAGGAGGCCACCCTGCCTCACTACAGGTGGGTAATGGGAAACTCAGGGACTTCAACAGATCAGACCCATTGTCAGTAATTTATCTTCAGATGCTCAAATGGACAGAAGGCTATTGGCTACTGTTTGCAAGATACAGTATGGGCTCAGGTCTCTGTTTTACAATGTGCGACACAGGAAGTGAATTAGAACAGGACAAAGTTTGAATGAGTTCAAGCAGCAAAGAATCCTGTGGTACCTTATAGACTAACAGACATTTTGGAGCATGAGCTTTCTGGGTAAATACCCACTTCGTCACCCACGAAAGCTCATGCTCCAAAACGTCTGTTAGTCTATAAAGTGCCACAGGATTCTTTGCTGCTTTTACAGATCCAGACTAACACGGCTACCCCTCTTATACTTGAATGAGTTCAGAGGACAAAAGAAATAGGTAACTTTGCAGTTTGATCTGTCTGAAAAGCACCTACAGAAGTTGGTCTTTCTCCTTTAACTAAATAAAATCCTTAATTAAATGTGACTTTGGAATAAAGAGCAAGTGGACACGGATGAGGCTCACTGGTAGCCAGGGCCATCCTTAGGCATAGGCAACATAGGCAGCTGCGTAGGGCACCTGAAAATTTGGGGCACCACTGGGTCTTAGTGTCCACCCTCTTGTTTTCCTATCCCTGTTCTGACCCTTCCTGCAGGCTCCCACAGATGGCTGCTCTAGCCTGGTGAGTCTTCCTTGGGAGGGAATCTAGTAGTTAAAAGTGAAAACCTCCAGCCTGCCAGACCTATTAGCACAACATTGAAACTGTTAAAGAGACATTCAAGGGGTAATAAAGCCATTTAACAGGCAATTACCAACCCCAAGGTATATACTGACAGGTTTCAGAGTGGTAGTCCTGTTAGTCTGTATCAGCAAAAACAAGGACGAGTCCTTGTGTCACCTCAAAGACTAACAAATTATTTGGGCATAAGCTTTTGTGGATTAGAACCCATTTCATCAGATGTCCAAGAAAGCTTATGCCCAAATAAATTTTTATACTGTCAGTTTCTGACTTTACTGACAAAAACAGTTGTGCATTAATGTAATATTTACACAAAACATGTCAGTCTACAGGACCTTAGTTTAAAATTTGCTTTAAAAATATTTCATTAGTGAGCTGGTGAAGATTATAAAATCACATTTCTAAAAAATGCTTGCATAGAGTTTTAGATGCACAATCATCTTTAGCCTTAAATGTGTGGATCTTCAGACATTCAGTTTTTTAAATAAATCCTTCAAAAGACCTCCCTTATCTAAAATACACATTTTAATTACTATAGTTAAAAAAAAAAAGTGCTTCCAAGTCTTCCTGTGTCCTTTCTGTCCATCCCTTCACCACCTTTCCCCCTACTCCCCACTGAAGAGAGCCCTTAAAGGGACAACAGTCCTTCCCTTCCAGATAGCTGGACAAAGAGTTTCCCTTTCTTTACTTCTGACTATCCGACAAACTAGTTTTAAAAGAACCCTCCAGCAAAATCAGTACCTTAGTAAGACAAAATCCTTGTTATACCTAAAATCTTTGGAAACATATTTTTTTAAAGTTGGTGATTTCATAACCATGTCTCTTGTTATGGAGATCACACAAAGTAAATTACTGTTCCCTTTTTCTAAAAGCAATGAACATTGTTATGAACACACTAAACCTCTCTGATTAATTTAAAAGAATGTCTTTGTTTCAGTGAGTTAAATATGTAGTAATCTGGAACGCTGGCTTAAGATTTGAGTACATTTAAAATATAAATTCAGTTTAGAAATACTGATTAAGAAAATGTAAAACAGAGAAGAGCTGCATCATGTATTCCATTATATGTAATGTTGTATTCAGCAGGACAGCTGACTCACCCTTACTATGAAGTTTTTGCAAATAAATCTCTGACAAACTTTAGGGCATATCAAAAAACCTGTGACTGACATTTTTTATTCCCAAATTTTAGTGCTTTTAATTAGGTACTTTCTTCATGTCCATTCTGCATGAGGGAGAGGACATGGAAGTCTCTGTGGGGAACTGTGACTCTCCGCCACCATGAGGCAGGCAGGGCATCTCATTATCCTTTGCTGTCAAGTCCCTCTTCCCCCTCCCCCACCAGGCTGTGAGCTTGGGCTGCCATCCGGCATAGGGGCACCAGTTTAATAATACTGCATAGGGCCCCACAGATCCTAAGGACGGCCCTGCTGGTAGCATTTCAAAACTTCAAAAAACATGCACGTTTCCATTTCTCAGCAAGGGCGAGGAGCACAAAGGCCCTTTGATTTCTTAACTCCTTCAAACAAACAAAAACGACACAACCTCTAGGCAAGAATCCAGCTCAAAACAGAGAAAAATCATTAAGACAAAAAAAAAAGCCAAAAGACTGCCAAAGCCTTCCAGACTCCCTCTCGCTCCCCTCTTCCCTTGGGAAAAGCCTTGCAGATTCTGTTGGCTGATACAAACAGGGCCTTGACCCGAGCCAGTGCCCTTACTCCATGGCCTCAGAGTAGGTGGGATGCTTTGTATATGGGACAAGGAAGAGAAGCTACGGGTTGTCTGGCTTTTTCACAAGGCCAGTGGTTGAGCAGCAGCTTGACCTTGCCCCCTACTGCCTCCCTGGGACACAGCTCCACTTGTCCGGTGCACTGGGCATGCAAGAGTTAGGGCAAAAGCTGCACTGCTGCTGTGTGGGAGGCAGGTTATGAGGCTCTATCCAGGGGCTAGGAAGTCCCTCTCTGCCAGAGGAAGAATCATAGAATGATAGGACTGGAAGGGACCTCGAGAGGTCATCTAGTCCGGTCCCCTGCACTCAAGGCAGGACTAAGTATTCTCTAGACCTTCCCTGGCAGGTGTTTGTCCAACCTGCTCTTAAAAATCTCCAATGATGGAGATTCCAAAACCTCCCTAGGCAATTTATTCTGGTACTTAAGCACCCTGACAGTTTGGAAGTTTTTTCTAATGTCCAACTTAAACTGCCCTTGCTGCAATTTAAGCCTCTTGCTTCCTAGCCAATCCTCAGAGGTTAAGGAGAACAATTTTCATGTCCCCTCATGTCCCCTCTCAGTCTCTTCTTCTCCAGACTATTTTTCCAGACTATTTCCAGTACATAGTGTGACAAAGTTCTTCCTCTACCTTGGCGGGTCCTGCGCTTATTGGCGGATTTTGCTCACCTCAGTGATCTTCCCCTCTTGTGGAACCCACAGTCTGGGTCAGCTCCTCCTGTGTCTGATCAGGAGTTGGGAGGTTTGAGGGGAACCTGGGCCCACCCTCTACTCCGGGTTCCAGCCCAGGGCCCTGTGGATCGCAGCTGTCTATAGTGCCTCCTGTAACAGCTGCATGACAGCTACAACTCCCTGGGCTACTTCCCCATGGCCTCCTCCAAACACCTTCTTTATCCTCACCACAGGACCTTTCTCTTGGTGTCTGATAACACTTGTACTCCTTAGTCCTCCAGCAGCACAGCCTCTCACTCTCAGCTCCTTGTGTCTCTTGCTCCCAGCTCCTCACACACACTTCCTCTCCTCTGACTCCCCCCTCCCTGACTGGAGTGAGCTCCTTTTTAAACCCAGGTGCCCTGATTAGCCTGCCTTGATTGGCTGCAGGTGTTCTAATTAAAGTAGCTATCTCCACTGCCTTCTAGAAAGATCTTAATTGGCCCCAGGTGCCTTAATTAACCGGGAGCAACTGCCATTTGGTTACCAGGGTCCTAGGGATTTGTTTAGCCTGGGGCTAACATACCTGTTTCTCAGTACTTTACTGTAGCCATCTGGCCTTGCCCCATCATAATAGACTATCATTACTCTCCTCCCCCATTCCTTATAACCCCGTGTTCCCTCCCACTACCTCAGAAAAACGAGATTGGCCATGCCATAGCCAGGCTGGGGTGAGAAGCTGCTCATTTTCTATTTCCTGGGGCACCCCTCCACAGGTCCCTCTTGATGAGCATGGCAATGCTGTCACTCATGCTCTTAGCTGAAGATATCCATGCAGTGTCCGGGCCAGGCATTATTCACTATTCTTTATGCCACAGATTTTTTTTTTTAACTTTAGACCACGCTCCTCACTTCCAGGGCAAGGTCCATGCATGGATCAAAAGCAGGATATGGCTGGTCCAAAGTCTAACAAACAGTTGCTGAGGTGTGTAAATCCCATCCCTCCTTTTCTCCATGAACATCTTAAATGATAGGGAAGTTTTGCTCCTACACTGAGTTAAGAGTCCAGCCTTTAGGGCACAATGCTGCTATGGAGGGGCAGATTCATTATGGTTCCTTCAGGGACTCTTGGGTGCATTCCTGGATCTCCTATTGATTTATTGCCAAATACTGGATCCCTCAAAAGAAGCCTGATCTTAAACAGAGAGTGGATTTAGTAGATTCACATCATGTTTACTCTTAGTCCTCTATGATCCCATAAAGTTCTTATTTTACTGAAGGTTCATAGTTTCATAGACTTAAAGGCCAGAAGGGACCATTATGATCATCTAGCCTGATCTCCTGTATAACACAGGCCATAGAAAGCTCATCCAGTAATTTCTGCATCAAGCCCATTACTTCTATCTGACCTACAGCTTTTATTGCTGCAACTCTGAATCTATAGGTTGAAGTGCTGGACACACACTTCTGTTAATTTTGTTTCCACACCAACTCTGTGAAGCAGCCGTGTACCATTTCTCCTTTACAGGAGGGGAAAATCCAAATACAGAGACATTGCCAAGGGTGACTAATGAAGTCTGTGGCCCAGCAAGTCTCCTACCTCCTAATCCTGTGTCTGAACTCTGGACTCTCTTTCCAGCAGATACGAACAGAAGGAGGGAAGGAAGCAGTTTAACAGAGCTTCTGTTCCTTTTCTGAGTCCTAATCCATCCAGGGAGTTCAGAGTGTGACTTTTGCATTACATTCCAGTGCACTAGAGGCCTGATCATATAGAGTCCTAGCCAAGCATCAGTCAATCCAACCATGCAGCTGCATTTCATTAATACCAAACTAAAATGCCAAAGCATAAAAATGTTGCCACTGGCAATAGGTCTTGAGAAGAACAGATTCTGAACTACTGGAAGCAGCCATTATAAACAAGAGTTATTCAAGGCAGCGCGAGACCTTAGGTGCTATTCCGATGCCCCGTGTTACGATACAACACACGGGTTTTCAAAGCGATCCAGTTTCTCTTCTCTACATTGAGGTTTCAAAGAGAGCAAAGTCAGGAGGCAAACTGTGCCAGACGCTGCCTCCAGAGAGGAAAAGTGCAGATTTCCCCTGATATGGGAAAACAACCAAAAATAAAACAGAAGTTGTGTGTTCTTATGGGTCAAAAGATTGGAAACCCACAGCAGCTTCAATACAATGCATTAGTTTGCTGAATCAGCCATGAAACTAGATGCCTAGTCAGGTCCCTTCCAGTCCTACATTTCTACGATTCAGTGTTATTTAATTAGATATGTTGGAGATCTCTAATGCATTTCTCGATGTTCTGATTGTCTCTGTTTCTATCTATATGTGTGTCTAAAACATACGTTTTCTATAAGATATGAAGTGAAACTGGCAAGACTTTGATAAAAGTCAGTAGGGACCAAAACAACATTCCATCCTCTTTTTTACCACAGCCATTACCATCACAGCCGGAAAACTTACTATCAGCAGAGGGAAGAGGCATTTCACAACATAAGGGACTGGAACAGCCAATCTTTAAATAGCGCAGTTCAGGAATTTCACATGGAAGGGACATCACTGACAAGAAAGATGGTTAGAGCAGAAGACAGAGAGTCAAGACTCTTTGGTCCTCACACCCACCTCTGCTTCATCAGCACCTGCTTTAATTTACATTAACTTTGAGTCCCTCTGCGTTTAATGACTCTGTTCCAGATACTTGAACACTTACTGATGTGTAACTTATGCCTTTGCTGTGACTATGGCCCTATGTGGTTACGGCTCAGGGCTTCTGGAAAGTATAGAAATATGTGACCGTTTTTCAGCACACTCTCCTTTCTTTATACCTTTGTAAACTCCCTGTTCGTCAAAGCAAACCCAAGTCTGTACTTACTCCCCATAATCTCAGCTCATATCTGATTGGAATAGAGATTTGATTACAGCCATGCATAGCTTGTGATAGCTTTAGTGTATGCAAAATGTAAAGAGAGAGATACTAAGTCCTCCCCCAAAACCTAAAAAAGGAACTATTTTTTAAAATTTCTTCAAACCAGTAACCACAATACAAACAAATGCCATCTGCAAAGAAAGACCCTGCATTCCAGGAAGGAGAGGGAGTGGGTAAAGCCCTCTCTAAAGACTGGGGTCAGCTGAAGAAAGGGAAGCACTGATGGAATGGTAAAATTAGAACTGGCTAGAAAATGGGAAACTTTTTTTTTTCAAAAATTTTCATGTAAAATATTTTCTGTTATTTGCTAAATTTTCTGAGCATTTCCAGTTAAAACAGTCTCCTCTAAAAACAAAGAATGTGAAATGTTTCATTTCTAATCAATCAGCAACTGAAAGTTACCGTGCCAGAGGGACCTGCCCATCTCATAATAAAACATATTGGCTGCAGAGTATGTCCCTCATTGCCTCCATCACAATCTTAATTGCACAACCATGTCATAGGCCCTATACTGCTACCAATAAATGAGAATCTCATTACTCAGGTGCCTGGGAGGCACATTAACAACCCCGAATTCCCACATGACTACAGTTTTATAATGGCAAAGGCATTGTGGTCCTCAGTAGCATCCTTCATCCAAGCACTTTACACATTACTACAGATAACACCACTTGAGGAAAGTGAGCTGAATATTGCTCACCCCTAACCCCCATTTTACAGGTAAGTGAACAGAGACAGAGGTTAAGAAACTTGCCCAAGGTCACGCAGGAAGTCAGTGGCAGAGCATGGAATAGCTTCTGGAGCCCTGACTCTCAGTCTTCAGCTCTAATAACCACACTACTCTGCCGCCCTATTTCTTGAGTCTTCTGCCCACAGCCATAAGTCTTTAAAAAATGACAGTCTCCACCAAACAGCAGGAATTTGCTTTAACTCTTCCTCCAGGTGCTTTGTTATGCTGCTCTCAGTCTATTAACATTCTGTTACCATCAATGAGACTTTAGGAAATACCTGACCCTTTCAATAGCCCATAAGGGGCACTAGATGTTCCTAAAACGACCAGCATGCAGGTGGTTAAAACAGCTGAACCATCTTCAGCCTGTCTTTTCCCCACCAAATCAGCTCAGGTTTAATAAGTGATAGCAGAAACACAGTAAATAGCTGGGCGTAGGAAATTTTACTAGGATTCTCTTTGACCCACCAAATCCCTCAGCTGCAGACTCATTGGCCCCTTGTGCAATCTGAAGTGTCTGATGAAAGCTTAACGAAATGGTTAGATTTTCTTTAAAAGATAGCTGGGTTCTTTTCCAGGTTTCTTTCGTAATTGGATTTAGCATTTGTCTACCACAGCCCAAAATTTTTAAGTAATGAAATTTATGTTACAGAGAATTTCATCTGCAGGACATTTTCTTTAAAAGGGCTGTTTGTTATTTGTGCAATGCCATTGACTTCAGACACTGATTTACGCCAGCCGAGCATCTGGCATAAAAGCAGGGGCAAACCAAATTATCCGAGTGCCCACCTCTTCTCTCTCAAAAGGTGTATATGGAGTGAAGATGGTGCATGGTGGAGGAGTAATGGACTTCAAATCTAGGTCACTGGCTTAAATTTAGCACAGGGCAGTAATGACCAAACATTGTTCCCATCTGAGGGTTGTTGATATGAATGAGCTAGTCCCCAGCTGATTCTTAGAGGACAGCTACCAACTGCACATCAGAGAAACCACTGCCACATTCAGCCCCCTGGTTGGCCAGTCTTGACAGAGAGGCCAAGGTCTGAATGGGCCATAGAGACTGAACTCTTCTTTTGTCCAGCAGACAGGATCATCCCAATCCACATGGAAGCACAAAGGTGAGATGGCATGAGAGAAGCCTGCAGTGCCATTTTGCAAATAAAGAGAAGACTTCTGTCCCTAGGGCTACCAATCCTCCATCTCCCATCAGCACACATACTCCTTTCACTTTAAAGTGATCTTGGTTTTTGCACTACATATCAGACAGAGCATGTGCAGCTTCTATTAGACTGTCCTCATCACCCTAATCTGAAGCATTATGACTTCACCAGGCTTTGTGACATGAGCAGAAGTCCATTAGTGAGAAGTTATAGGACCACAAATTGGCATCACACAGTAATGAAAATCAAAGTGAACAGACGCATACACAGATGACAAACCTGGGCACTAACGGGCTCTCCCACCTGAACATCTTTCACATTAACTATTTCTAAAGCAATGGACTGATATTTTTATATATATCATAAAATTATAAAATTATACATAAAATACATCCTTTTTTAACATAATCTTTCTTATATATGCAAACACTAAGGAGATCATTCGCATATGTGCAAACAAGATTTTAAACTAGTTACAATTAAGAAAATCATCCAAAGCAAATTTAAAAGCATCCCTGGGAGTGACACATGAGAATGGTTTACATTATACACTGATTGATGACCACATACTGTATTATTTGGTATTCAGTATATTTTTTATGCAAGATTTCTAATAATGATCATAGAGTCAAGTTCACAAGTTCAGATTTGGGTCTCTATGGTTTGTTATTGATATAAAAGTAAACAATTTTTGGAGCAAATCTCATCTACCATATGGCTTAGACGCAATCCGATGATTTGCCATATATAAACGTGAAGGAAAGATGAATTATTTTTATTTTCATTCTGAAGCAGGTAACAATGAAAATGGCAAACTTAGAGAAATCTGAAGACAAACTTTTTTTCCCCCAGGCTTCCTGCATCTTTCACAGTAAAGGCATCACTGCCTTGGTAAAATATTACTAACATCTCAGAAATCACGTGGGATACATTCATGGTCAGAGTCTTTTTCAAAAGAGTCTATAGTCACTCAGCTACAAAACAAGTGCAATATTAGTCAGTGAGAACATTAACAAAAATATACCCAAATTCATCTATGGTGTGGAAATGGAGGAGTCAAATGGTCAGATTTAAGTTTGGCATGTCCCACTGTTTGCCTCACACTGTATCATTGGAGCCATTGGCCCATGGGACCCTGATGGGGCTTGGCAGAAAAGATAAAACAGCCCAAGCTGTATTATCTTTTCTGGGGAATCTCCAGGAATCGAGAGGTGTTCTGCCTCCAGCTTCATCCTTTGCTCATCCACATGTGCCTCAATCCCGCCCAGTCTCTGGCCCCTCCCTACACAGATTCTGGATAAGACTTTGTGAAGTCCATGTGAGGTGGAGGGAACTGACCCCACGCAGCAGGGAAGAACCAGGTGTGTGCACACATGTCCATCCAGAGGTAGACAATTCAGGCCCGTAATATCAGATACTTTTGTAACTCACTAGTTAGCATGTGTTACACATCCCCATCTGTACCAAATCCACAGAGGATATGAGTCTGTTACAGGCTCCAGCTATGTAATCTGGCTCTGTAGCTCAAGCGATAACAACTCATGCAACTAGCTCTGTAGGATTTCTGTTCATTCCATAGCACTGGGCAAGACAGCAGCCATGACACTTTCATGATGCCATTTTGTCTTGGGCTATGTATTGTAGCATATATCAAATACATCAAAATGAACCACCCAGCTCTGTTACACCTAGGATTATACCAAAGGCCATGCTTCTCACACTTGTTACTGAAATGCAAAATGCCTGAAAGTCACAGAACATTACGGCTTCACCTCTGATTGTATTGTATTAACACTCTACGGTGGTAGGTGGAAATATGTTTCAGGCATTCCATAGGAGCAAAGTTGATCCTGTTCAAATATGGATCAAAGGTTTATTGTTCAATATCTAAATTATTCACATCTGCTATGCTGTTATTCTTCAGAAATGCTTGGGAATTCATATTATTTGGAAGAAAACAGCAATATAGAAGCTCTCCACTTGATTCTTTTCAAGATGCTTTTTTTTTTTATTGCTTAGAATTACAAATCTTTTATTTGGGGACAGCTTGTTAAGATGAGCAGGAACTGGCCCCCGCCCTAGAAATCTTTATCGCCAACATTTCAACTGAAGAAACACATTTTTGATGGTAGAGAAATCATTAACTTTTGCGCTTGTAAACTGCTGCCCATCTGAGAAATTCAGGAAATTATGAGATACTGCAAAAGCGGCTCTCTCTGGATAGCATTATCCGATCTGGATGTTTTGAGAGGCATCAAAAAATGGCCACGCTCACAATGTTTACAGGAGAGAGGAGGCAAATCTGCAAAATGTGGATTCAGGCTTTCCCTAGGTTCAGATTCAGGTTATGTGGTCTGGCCCATTTCTAGTTTCTATCATTTATATTTTGAATGTGCCCAGAGCCTCACAGTGCTAGATGCTTGTCCAAAGCAATTAAGTGAGTCAATGCTAGAGTTGAAGTCGGAACATAGGTGTCCTGACTCCCAGTCTCCTACTCTTACCATTAGGTCATTCTTTCTCTCCAATTTTTGTGACACTACTCCCTAACTTTTAATTCCCTCCACCCAATTTCCATGTTGCTATATGCAGGATGGACAAACAGAAAAGGTGGCACAACTAGATATCAGTTAATTGTAGTTATTAATGTAACCTGCATGCTTTATACTGAAGCTTTTGATTTTTTAAGTCCAAAGAAAGAGAGAAGTAGCCATAGGAAGGAGATGTGGAGTTTTTTTTAAACATCTCTCTCTGCACTCATACTGACAGCAGGGCAGATCAGCTTGAAGGACCTAGAAACATCCAGAAGGCTGTAGCAGTTACTAGACTAGCTACTAAACAGTAGTTATTTCTGAAGTTGTAGAGAAAGTTTCTATTAAGGGTAGGAAATCTTGCAGGCCACACACATTCAAAGCCTCAGAAATGAGGCAATCAGAGCTCAGCAGGGAAAAAATAAATAAAGGAATTAAAGACAGTCCTGGCTGACATAGAACTAAGAGATGTGTCTGCTAGTAAGATTTTGCAAAACCAAAGCCTGCCTCCTCTTTTGTCTATCTCAACTTAAAATTCAAACCATTGAGTTCATGGTCTGTGGAAATGAGAGTATGGATTAAAAAATGCCCCAAAGCTATAGACAGGACTAGTAGGAGAATGGGAAGGAAGCGAAGGATCAAAGACAGAAGGGAAAAAGATTTTGTTTAACCATGTATTAGAGTCAGTAACATACCCCTAAAATGACATAACATTGAAGGTATCAATAAAGCTGGTCCAAAAAAATTGATGAACTAGGTTGGGTTTGTTTTGGTCAGAAGATGTAGTTTTTGTAAAAATCTAAATGTTGTGTCGGAACAAGACAATTTTGATGGTTCATTTTAACTTTCTCATTTCATTTCAAAGTTGTAGCAGTCTTTAATTTAATTTTGACTATTATTTTAATATATTTATATATTATACGAAGAATGTAATATTCTGTTATAATGCTTACACATCACCAACATTTTTTCAATGTCTCCAAAAGGAAATTTTTTCAGAATTTCCATTCTGGGGGGAAAAAATTACTTTTCATCATGATTCAGGAGGATTTTTTTCCAAAATGTCAGAATTTCCCCATAGGATGGAGATTCTATTTTCCATTTGGAGACACTGATTACTAGTTTTGCTGTCTTGGTTCAGGAGTCAAGGCAGATCTTCCTGATTAAGGTTTTTCATTCCACCTCCTAATGATTCATTCCACCTCGTAATAATCATGCATTTAAAGTTGTTTAGAGCAAGCTCCAGTTTGTGCCCCAAAGAAAGACATGATAGAGCCAAGAGATGATTAGCAAAGGAGACAGCTGAATTGGAAAAAAAATAGAAGGAAAATAAGAAGCAGTGGAGTGAACTCCTCTGTCACTTACCAATAAGTTTAACACTTGTTCACCTGAACACAACAATGATTTTACTGAAACAGAAAAAGAAAGGACAAGTTACTTTGGTAAATTAACATGAGATTCCTGTACTATGGCTCTCTACTTCCTACTCTCCAGCACAGGCTGACATGGTATCATCAAATATGCGCCACCAGCTTCTAACATCATGCGGGGAAAAGCAAATATGGGATGAAGCTATGAAGTTTAGATACTGAGGGCTGGTCTACACTACGGGGGGAAATCGATCTTAGATACACAACTTCAGCTACGTGAATAACGTAGCTGAAGTCGAATATCTAAGATTGGATTACTCAACCGTCCTCACCGCGTGGGATCGATGTCCACGGCTCCCCCTGTCGATTCCACAACTCCGTTGGGGTTGGAGGAGTTCCGGAATCGATATAAGTGCGCTCGGGGATCGATATATCGCGTCTAGATGAGACGCGATATATCAATCCCCAAGCAATCGATTTTAACCCGCCGATACAGCGGGTTGTCTAGACGTAGCCTCATTGTAATAACACTTTGCACTTAAATAGCACTTTGTGTGTTCAGCCACTGACTAGTTAATCCTCACAACACCCCACGAGGTAGCTATGGAAACATTACATTATTGTCACTTCCATTTTACAGACAATTTAAAGTGGGGACATGAACCAAAGCCAGAGCTGGTCAGGGGCAGAACCTGGATTAGAACTCAGAACCTCCTGAAACCTGTGGCCCGTGCTTCCAGAGTTACATTGCAAATGCTCCAAACTTTGAGAGGCTTTTGGTCTGGCCCACAATAAAGTTGGTAGGGTTTTCTAAAATTCTGATCTGGATCTAGCTTGGGATGTACATACAGAGCCATGGAAGTGTTTGAATGCAGGGATTTGGATCCATAAGAAGCCACTTGTTTTGGGGGGGCAGAGTGTGGATTTCTTTTCCCCCTCAACACCCTGCATCCTCTAGTTAAACTGTTCTGACCAAGTTCTGATGCCTGCACTAGATACTGCAGCCTTCAAAGCCTACCCTAGTGCAGCCTGTCTTGCTAACATTTAAGTCACTGAGGCGCATGCCATGTACTTGTTGGCAGCTACCCCCAATGTTCTCAAGTTCCTGGTAACACCAAATTTAATTACTATCATGTGATCTGCATGTTATGAATAATAAAATGTAACTTCTTAAAAGAAAGTGATACTGGCCTTTTTATGGCCTATCTGGTTTTTTTCTGTGAAGAGTTATATAACAATGCTTAACACTCATTAGCTCGCAGAGGCAGAAATAGAATCCAGGAGTCCAGTTTGCCCACACTCTGATCTAATCATTAAGGATACTTGGCATTTATACTGCACTTTGTATCTTTAAAGCACTTTACCAACTAACTGATCCTTGCAACACTCTGGCGACATTACAGTTGGGGAACAACATATGGCAATGTTAAGAGACTTGCTTCAAATTGACACAGACCGTGCATGTAACCACTGAAATTAAAACTCTGATATGGCTGGTTCTAGCCCCCAGCCCACCCAGTCTCTCATCTATGTTCTACTGCAAAAAGTATTTGCTTTTCCAGGATTAGAGAACGGGTAATGGGGTCTGGAGCCAACCACCAGCTCAAATCCAAGCCAAAGTGGTAGTAACCAAAAGTTGTTACCATCAGACTGATGTTTGGTGGGTGATGTGCAATGAACTGGGGAGTCTTTTTTTTCAGTTCCTTGTGGATTGGTGCCCACAGTACTAAAACCAGCACCACAGGCTGGCCCCCTTGCTGGCATTCTCAGCGGAGGGACCAAGGAATGCTTTAGCAGAGAGACCACAAGTTCCTCCAGCACAAGGCTGAGGCACTTTGACTGGAGGCAGCATATGTGGGATGTCTACACTGCAGCTGACTCAGCGGTACCAGCACTCTGGATGAACAGAAGGCTTGAAACTGTAATGCCTGGCACTTTTCACCATCGCTGTATTCACTGCAAGTAGTGGATATCAACAAAAAATAAGCCAGCATTTCACTCTAATTCAGCTGACACTAAATCCAAGCACATCTGGAATCTGGACTATAGAGAACAAAAACAGCTGATAATGAAACAGCTGGATCAGGAAATTAAGAAAAAAATATGAATTCCGTGCTGAAGCTCTTTGTCCTTTATTTATTAGGTTTGGTAAATACATAAAATGCAATTAGAAACAAAAGTGTTGTCTAGTACTGTTCAGAGACAAAACATCTCTAGCCTTATCTAAAGCAGATTGTGCCAAATGAGAGTGGATGCTTTTTCCCAAAGTAAGCATTGAGGATATAAACAAAACAGAACCAGAGACAGTTCAGCTCTGTGCTGGCTTTTTTCACAATTAAATCCGTGTGCAAATTCATGTTGAAGATCTTGTTTGAAATTCAAGCAAATAGAAGCAAACCTCAAAAAACAAGAGAAACCTCACTGCATCCCAAATATATTCAGCAGCAGCAACGCAAGGGAACCCAACTGGCAGGGGATAAGGAGAGAATGCATTATGATTAAGAAAACCTCTTCATTTTTCCTCATCGATAATCTGGCTCAATTGGGAGGAGAAAAGCTTTCCCCTAGATCAGGATAGAAGGGAAGCAAAACAAAATTGTAAAATGAAGGATTAGGAGTTTAAACCACACAGTTACAGAGAAATGAAAATAGTAACAGACACAGCCCTTTTATTTTCCGCTGGTTCTTCTTTCTTTAACCACTAAGATCCAAGGTGATGTCTGCACTATTGACAAGGCTAATCACTAGGGTGACCAGACAGAAAGCGTGAAAAATCGGAATGGGGGTGAGGGGTAATAGGAACCTATATAAAAAAAAGACCCAAAAATCGGGACTGTCTCTATAAAGTTGACACATGTGGTCACCCTAGTAATCATGGAAGATACATCAATTTCATGGCTGCCTGCAGTCTTTTCTAACTTTCCCACAATGCACATTTTTAGTCTGTGGAACTCATTGTCCCAAGATATCACTGAAGCCAAGAACTTAGCACAATTCAAAAAAGGATTGGACATGTATATGGATGGTAAAGATATCCAGGATTATAATAAAAAGCGTTTAAAAAAACATGAGTTTTAGAAGAGATTGAAAATACACTTGTCTCAGGGCACAGGATGGGTCTAATTCACGGGTCCCCAACGCGGTGCCCGTGGGTGCCATGGCACCCGCTGGGGCGTCTAAGTGTGCCCGCATACTGGCCAGTGGACGAGCATCTGCTGAAATGCTGCTGACAAGCAGGAGCATCCAGAGGTGTTGCCACCGAAATGCTGCAGATTTTCAGTAGCATTTCAGTGGCAATGTCTCTGGATGATGCTGCTTGTCGGCTGCATTTCGGCGGATGCTTATCTGCCACCATGGTCCTCTGTGGCTCGTCGTCTGGCAACTGCCAGACAAAAAAGGTTGGGGACCACTGGTCTAGTCATTAGGGTGCTGGCTTTACTTTCTGTCCACTACAGACTGTGACTTGGGCAAGTCCCTTAGTTGCTGTGTGCCTCAGTTTCCTCACCTATACATGCCCTACATCTCACAGGAGAACTGTGAGGACAAATACATATTGTGAGTTGCTCAGATACTACAGGGATGGAGGTTGTATAAGTACCTTAGAGATATAACTGTATAACAGAGGTCAGGACAAAAATCAAACAAACGAATTTTCCCGGGGGTGGGAGGACGCAGGTTAGGCCAAAATTGCCTGCAGTTAAAGGGTATTGCCCCTTCCTCTGAAGTATCTGGAACAGGACTACATGGACTGCTGGTCTGATCCCCTAAGGCAATTGCTATGTAGTTTACACAGGATGACTTAAGAGCAGGTGGCTTACTTGCCCGGCAATATCCTACACTAAGGGCTTGGAACATTCGAGAAAGTAAATCAAATTAGCTAAAGGTGAGAATTGAAAACTGATTAGTTAAACTGCATCAAACCCCTGACTGGATGCTCTTATTCAGAACGGAAGCAGCTTTCATTTGATTTAGTTTAATTCACTTCCAAATTAAATTAAGTGAAATCAAATTAAGGCCCCTTTAATTCTGAATAAGACTATCCACAAAGGCATTTAATACAGTTTAACAATCCACATTAAAAGTTAATTCAGGTTCATCTTCCTGAGTGTCCCTGTGTAGACAAGACCTTAAACATGGTAGTTGCAAGAGATGTATTGCAGCTATCCTGTCTCTGAGCTGCTCATGACACCCCTCATTACTACCTTGTGCATTGAGGACATAATTAAGCTTCTTATCTACTTTTCCTTTCACTCTTCCTCCCAACTAGGCCACACTAAGCCCCCTTTTCAGGATCTTTAACTCCGATAATGACTGAGCACCTGCCCCGAACGAACACAGGTGATCATTGGCTCATATTTCGGGGAACGATCACCACATCAGCAACTCCAGCTCCGCTGAAGTCCATGGAGCCACACCTGCTTATTCTAGGAGAATTTAACCCTGCTTGTGCCATTCTACCTCACACCACTGGCAAAGTGTCCTTCTGAGCCAGTTCAAACCCTCATCTCAATGCCAGGAGCAATTTAGTTCCTTACCCTCAAAAATTAGCTTAATCATTTTAGAATTATAAAAATATTTTTTAAAAATACTGACACAATGCAAACCCATTGGGCTAGGGGCTGCACAGATGCAGAATAAAAAGACACTCCCTGCCTCGCTTGTTTGTTATTCTTGCGCTATTGGGCTAGAGGAACTGACTAAAATAAAGCAAAGCATCAGTTCGTTTACAAGAAAGTTGCAGAAAGACCGATGAGAGTCCCGACTTCTCATTCCATTTGCCCTTATATGTGTCTACCAATGCGGCAAGCCGAGTTCTATTTCCATTTGTGCATCAGCAGCGAAATGGTCACCACAGGTCCGATTGCAGAGACTGTTGACGGTATCCGAGGCAGGAAGACACAGATGGATTTTCTGAGCCCAAGGGGAGCTTTTGGTCTTGACAGTTAGAAAAATGGATTTTTTTCCACTGGCAAACTGAGCACGTTTTAGTGGGAAATAACTGAGGCCAAAGCTCTGACCACACTGCATGGCTTCAGCAGTCAGACTGTGCACCGAGCAGTTCCTCAGGGGCTGAGGGGCTGGGAAGAAGGAAACCTTCCCTCCTCTCATGCCATTATTCCACCCTCTAGGCTGGAATAGCCTCTCACCACTTGCATGCCTCATACCTGGGGGAAATGACTGGTGGAGTTACAAGGGAGAGGATCCACTAGGCAATCCCTTCAGCAGGGTGGGGCATGTGGGCACAAGGAACAGTCTTCTTTGGGAACCATTCTTTCTGCACTTAAAACCTGGCAGGACATACTAATCTGACTTTGTTTGAGAATCCGCCAATTCTGGGCTTGTCTACACAATGTCCCATAGTTTGGACTACTGGGGTGTGAATAGCAGTGCGCATCAAAATGACGCATTGTAATTCCTCCATGTGGACACTGTGGGCATGAGTTGAAAGGTTCCTAGTTAATGCAATCCTTTTCAAACAGAACTACATTAATGGGAACTAGGAACCTTTTAGTTTGCACTCACAGCATTCACACAGGGGAGTTCCAGCTCAGCACTTTAGTGCACACTGCTATTCACACTCCTTGAGTCTGAACTGCAAGGTAGTGTAGACATAGCATCTGGTTCACTCCATTCACCAGCAATACTCACTCTTTCTTGTAGCTAAGCAAAATTGCCCTGGGCTCACTGCCTTTATAGTCCAGCTCTTCATTTTTCTATCTCGGCTACAGAGCTGAGCAACATATGCTATGCAAAGAGCAACCTCCTGCTAAGACCCGCATAACACAGCCCTTCTCCATGTGGCAAAAAAGCTGCTCCCTTCTGGGTCACCTGATAGGGGGACCCTTTGTGGTGGATTTATGTGACTTAGCCATGGCAACATTCCTCCAACACACCTGGCAAACCCAGCCACTGGCATGGGGACTCTGCTAATTAGTTAAGTCCACTCCAGGGTCTGATCACCCTTTGGCAGACCCAGCGAGACACTGGCAGCTGATGGCTTTGTCCATGCTCTGAGCATCCTTTTCATAGTTGTTTGCTGCTGTAGGTAAGCTGCAGGGACTGAAAGCATCAAAGGCAGGTCTGATGCGGTCTGACGGAAAAATGCTGAAAGTCAATGAACCCATTCTGTGGAAATACAGACCCTTGTAGACAGGGGATTTAAAGGATATAATCACGGCTTTTAATTTACGTTCACAACTTCCTGGACCTTTGCATACATAAGTGGTCTGAAAATTTCCCCAATCCATTTATTTACAGCTATAAACCACCACTTTCTATTTCACTTAAAACAGCTGGGCACTGCTACGATATTTATTTTGATACTTCTCAAGACTGAGACCTCTGTCTGGTTTTAAGAATATTTGAGTCTAGAAATTACAGATACTAAAAGGGCATGATTTGAGCCTAGCTGTTTGGGGAGAAAGACAAACCTTTTTCCGTAGTGACAACAGTTGTGGGGCATGGTAATTGATAGAGAGTGTGACCTGCATGTTAGGCTGTTTGTGTGAGGCCCAGGTTGAGAGCCACAGCAGCAAATCATTGTGAAGTTACAGGGAAAGTGGTAATACAACCCCTCACTGGTCTGAATTACACCCTGCAATGGGATAATCATAATTTCCATTTACATGTTTTTAGCTCCTTTTGGAATAAACTAGTCTCATCTCCAACTCCTTTTGGAGTCATCATGAACAGGTCGGAATATGAACAAGACAATTCTCTGACACCACATTCTATAGGCCATTACTCTCTGACCTCACTGAGGATTATCAAAACAAACAACACCATCTGCTTAAGAAACTCCCTAAAGAAGCAGAGTAACAAATCTACACTAGAGCCCCGACCAGGGGTATTCTACCTGCTACCCAAAATCCATAAACTTGGGAATCCTGGACGCCCCATCATCTCAGGCATTGGCACCCTGACAGCAGGATTATCTGGCTATGTAGACTCTCTCCTCAGGCCCTACGCTACCAGCACTTCCAGCTATCTTCGAGACACCACTGACTTCCTGAGGAAACTACAATCCCTTGGTGATCTTCCAGAAACCAACATCCTAGCACTATGGATGTAGAAGCCCTCTACACCAACATTCCACACAAAGATGGACTACAAGCCATCAGGAATAGCATCCCCGATACCATCACGGCAAATCTGGTGGCTGAACTTTGACTTTGTCCTCACCCACAACAATTTCAGATTTGGGGACAATTTATACTGTGATGGGTTGGATCACAGAAACCCCCTTGGGAACAGCCAAGTGATGTGCCAAGACTACTTCTTCCCCTGCTTTCCCTGCCAGCTCGGGACCCCAGCACCCTGTCTTGCTGAGCCAGACACACCCGTCTGCTCCAACACAGACCCAGGGTCTGAATTACTTGCCCAAAGCTGCAGACTTAACTGAAAGCAGCTTACAGAAGTTTTCTTGTCTTTAACACTCAGATGACCAACTCTCAATGGGGTCTAAACCCAAATAAATCCATTTTACCCTGTATGAAGCTTATACAGGCTAAACTCATAAATTGTTCGCCCTTTAACACTAATAGAGAGATATGCTCAGCTGTTTGCCCCCTCCCAGGTATTAACACATACTCTGAGTTAATTAATAAGTAAAAGTAATTTTATTAAATACAGAAAGTAGGATTTAAGTGGTTTCAAGTAGTAACAGACAGAACAAAGTGGGTATTCACCCACGAAAGCTCATGCTCCAAAACATCTGTTAGTATATAAGGTGCCACAGGATTCTTTGCTGCTTTTACAGATCCAGACTAACATGGCTACCCCTCTGATACTTAACATTTTTATGGATGACTTAGAACAACGCTTTCTCAGCTCTTGCCCCCTTACATCCCTACTCTACTACACTGATGACATCTTCATCATCTGGACCCATGGGAAGGAGGCTCTTAAGGAATTCCACCAAGATTTGAACAATTTCCATCCTATCATCAAGCTCAGCCTGGACCTGTCCACACAAGAGGTCCACTTCCTAGACACTACAGTGCTAATCAGCGATGGTCACATAAACACCACCCTATACTAGAAACCTACTGACCTCTGTACTTACCGACACACCTCCAGTTTTTATCCAGACCACATCACATGATCCATTGTCTACAGCCAAGCTCTAAGATACAACCACATTTGCTCTGATCCCTCAGACAGAGACAAACACCTACAGGATCTCTATCAAGCATTCTTAAAACTATTATACCCATCTGGTGAAGTGAAGAAACAGACTGACAGAGCTGGAAGGGTAGCCAGAAGTCACCTACTACAAGATAGATCCAACAAAGAAAGTAACAGAATGCCAATAGCCATCACCTACAGCCCCCAACTAAAACCTCTCCAGCACATCATCAAGGATCTACAACCTATCCTGAAGGATAATCCCTCACTCTCACAGACCTTTGGAGACAGGCCAGTCCTCACTCACAGACAGCCCCCAAAACCTGTAGCAAATACTCACCAGCAACTACACACCACACAACAAAAACACCAACCCAGGAACCAAACCCTGCTACAAACCCCGGTGCCAACTCTGTCCACATATCTATTCAAGGGACACCATTGTAGGACCTAACCACACCAGCCACACCATCAGGGGCTTATTCACCTGCACATCTACCAATGTGATATATACCATCATGTGCTAGCAATGCCCCTCTGCCATGTACATTGGCCAAACTGGACAGTCTCTATGAAAAAGAATAAATGGACACAAATCTGACATCAGGAATCATAACATTCCAAAACCAGTAGGAGAACACTTCAATCTCTCTGGTCACTCAATAACAGACCTAAAAGTGGCAACTCTTCAACAAAAAAAACTTCAAAAACAGACTCCAATGTGAAGCTTCAGAACTGGAATTAATTTGAAAACTTGGGTACCATCAGATTAGGCCTGAATAAAGACTGGGAGTGGCTGGGTCATTACAAAACCTAAACCTAATTTCTCCAATACTAATTTCTCCCTACTGTTACTCACACCTTCTTGTCAACTGTCTGTAATGGGCCACTCTCTTACCACTTCAAGAGTTATTTTTCCTCCCTTGGTATCCTGCTGTTAATTGATTTACCTCGTTAAACTGACCTCACACTTGGTAAAGCACCCACATCCTTTCATGTATTTATACCTGCTCCTGTATTTTTCACTCTATGCATCTGATGAAGTGGGTTCTAGCCCACGAAAGCTTATGCCCAAATAAATGTGTTAGTTTCTAAGGTGCCACAAGGACTCCTTGTTCCTTTTGCCGTATTTCCTGCTTTGTGCCTGCAGCATTCGGACAGTATAGCAGTATTTCTGTATTGCAGCACTATTCAGCTAACTAGTCTTTCACACTGTTCTTACCTTAAGCTAGGAGTGTTTGCAGGTAGGATCACTTCTTCCTCTGTTAACCTGTCAGACAGTTTTTCATTCTCTGTTTCCAGTTCAGAGATAAACACTCCTCTCTTTTCTACACTCATTCAAATGCCAGAATGACAGGCTGCGTTTTCAAAGTTAGGCATGTGCAACTGCACACGTAAATTCATGTATATCTAATGGGAACACAAACACCCAATATACACGCATACATCAAGTATGTATGTAAATATGCCACTTGGGTGTCAAACTGGACATACATTGTGCCTGCTACGTGCTCACACATCACCCTGTACAGGCGCACCCAACTTTGAAAGTGTAACCCTTGTATTTTCCCTACAGCAGGGATGCAGTTGGGCATAGAGACTTTACCCTCTGCAATGTATCCTATGATGTTTAAATTCAGTCATCCTGTGGGCAGCTGTATTAACTATGACCTTTTCTCTTCTTCTTGTCTTAATACTTAGCTGGCTATTCTCATTTTAATTGCTTCTTCATTTAGAAAAACACCCCCCCATAGTACACCAGAGTCCTTTTCCCAGATGTCAGTATCTGGTCAAGTCTTGGTTCATATCACAAAACATTAAACATTATGGACCCGTCATTATGGTCAATTACTTTACACTTAAAAATGTCTGGACTCCTTCAGGATTTCCCTTGCTTTCTTTCCCGTAAAATAAAAAAGAGTGGAATGCAAGAGGGGGAAACTGACTCCAGATTCCAAGCTTCCAGGTGCAGCTGACCTCCCTCCCCTACACCCAAACCCTTCACAGCTAGTTGAGATTCCCCCAGGGCATCAGCAAAAACCCCTAATATAAGCAGAAATAATCAGGTGGTCATGAGACACAGAATTTTTGTCAGGAAATTTCTCCAGTGTGGTTTGCAGTTATGTATTTTGATATTATTTTCTTCTTTGTCCCATTTATTTTCTTGAAAATAATCTGTTCCCTCAAATTCTTGTGGTGAAAAGCTTCCAGTAAGTTCCAGCATGTAATCCAGGCAATGGGATGGCTTATCTGGTTGCAGTAGGACACCTCACTCAGAAAGGCCTAATAACATTAAAATGATATATTTTAAGTTCTGTGCTCTCAATAATACCTTCTAATGTACTCAACTTATTTTAACAATATCAATAAAAGAACTGGCATGCACCGAGGTTTCTTTTGGAAGGGGGCAGCTTTATGCTCTCCAGCTCCTTAGGCTCTCAAAGTTTTGGTTGCCAGCCCCTAAAATGGGATTCCAACTTACTTTAATAAGCAAAATATTCCATTTTCCATGTATTGTTGCACTTCAGAGTGGATCCAACTCTTGAGAGTGACAATGAAAAGCTGCAGATTTCTCAGAGCAAAATGTGAAACTTATCAAAACTGCATTACAGGCCATTACAAGGGGCCACAGCAATTTGAGCAACAGGGCAAGCCTGTCTGGATTGCTCCAGCAGAGTAGAAATAGCTCCATTTATTGTCCAGGTCTGCAACCCTCTCACCCCCCGTCCTGCCCCTTGGAGACTAGCTTAGGGTATGGCTACATTTGGAATGTCAGAGCGCTGCCGCGGCAGCGCTTTGAAGTGTGAGTGTAGTCAGAGCGGCAGCGCTGGGAGAGAGCTCTCCCAGCGCTGCATGCAAACCACATCCCTTACGGGTGTAGCGTGCAGCGCTGGGAGCCGCGCTCCCAGCGCTGCTGCCCTGATTACACTGACGCTTTACAGCGCTGTATTTTGCAGCGCTCAGGGGGGTGTTTTTTCACACCCCAGTTGCAGCGCTGTAAAGTGTGAGTGTAGCCAAAGACTTTAGTAGAATTGTAGACTCTTCAGACTGAAAGGGACCTCAAGAAATTTTCTAGACCAGACCCCTGCACTCAAGGCAGGACTAAGTATTATCTGACTTCAGTTTAAGCCCATTATTTCTTTCCCTATCTTCAAAGATTAAGGAGAACAATTTTTTCTCCCTTCTCCTTGTAACAACCTTTTATGTACTTGAAAACTTATCATGTCCCCTCTCAGTCTTCTCTTTTCCAGACTAAACAAATCCCATTTTTTCAATCTTCCCTCATAGGTCCTGTTTTCTAGCTCTTTGATAATTTTTGTTGCTCTTCTCTGGACTTACTCCAATTTATCCACATCTTTCCTGAAATAGGTCATCTAACTGAGTCTCCTGCACGGAAGAAGGACTAAGTATTATCTAGAGCATCCCTGGCAGTTGTTTGTCTAACCTGTTCTTAAAAACCTACAGTGATGGATATTCTACAACCTTCCTAGGTAACTTGTTCAGTGCCTAACTACCCTGACAGTTAGGAAGTTTTTCCTAATGTACAACCTAGACCTCCATTGCTGCAGATTAAGAGAGAAACCCACCTATGATCCAAATACCCCTGAACCTTTGAACACTGAAAATCAAGACTCAAAACTTTGTGCCCTGGTCTCATCACACTATCAAAGGAGGTTGAAAATCAGGCTGAAAGAATAGTCAATGGTATTTTCTATACTTCTATGAACATAACTTTCTCCACTTGTTATTTATAATAATCTCAGTGGATACCTGAAACCAAAGTCTGTTCCTTTACAGAGATGTTTCCCTGCACCCCGGTGTAGACTGGTTTATTACTGTAGGATCCCTCCTGAGTGCTAGGGTGATGGCACTAAGCACTTTTTCCTTCAAGGAAGAAAAGCAGATCATCTGAACAAAGGAAACACACTGGCTCGACATGCTGATCCAAGAGTGTTTGGGCTATCAGTAGTGAGAGCGTACATGTAAGCACCAGACTTACATACTTGTCTTCACACATGGCCACTGGTGCACTACAGGAACTCACTGGCGCCTTCACATATTTGAGTGGCAGCTGTCATCTCCCTGGCAACCTACACCAGATTAACCAGTTGTGTAGCTTCTAATGACTTCATCACGCATGAGGGTGGCCACTGGGTTTTGGGGGACTGCTGGTGAGTTGGCTGCCTCCCAGCACTGCTCTGTGATCTTTCTCTGGCTCAATCACCTTCCCGCATGCCATTATTTCCAATCATGTTTTGGAGCTCAACTCATCCCTCATGTGGATCCCCAGGCACCTACTTCCACATGACGGTGCTTTCGCTTGCCAAGAAACACTGAGCAACATTGACCTCTACGTTCTGGCATCACTGTTTCTCATGGAACACGCTCCCACTTTTACATCCAAATAGGATAGCTGAGGTTGTTTTTGTTGTAAGTCTGATACAGCTGCATGAACGAAGAGTCATAGACGGACCTGCTACAGAGTAATCACCATGGTCAGTTACTCACCAGGATGATGATCGTAACCAGACCAGATGAAAAACGCATGTAGACCTGGAGCAACCAAAGCGAAGGTTTCCCCACCCTTTCAAATTTTCCCTTCCGAAGGGCCTTAATATGTTAATACTAAGCCAGGAAATCACAGCAGGGCTGTCATTTCCACACAGTGGGCAAGCTACTCTCTTGTCCTTGCAGTGGTTTAGATTCTGATCCAGAACTGATTGAAGTCAATGGAAAGACTCCCTTTGGCTCTGGGTCAGACCCTTAGCACATCTGCACAGCAATACTGTTGTAGACAGAACTATTTTGGTGCATTCGTACACGGTGCACCTCACAACTATGGGGTATTGGTTCATTTTGGAACTCTGGAAGCACCTAACACTTAGATTGTAAACTCCTTGGCACAAGGAAGTATCGTTTCATTACGTGTGTATTCAGCTCCTGGTCTATCATTGGGGTCCCTAGCTACAAGCACAATCTAATAACGTGTGTCCAGCACTGGAACTGAAACCAGGATTGTGGAATGGACGCAGGACAGCCAAGGGAACCAATGCAGCTGCAAACACTTGCTGTTTCTCATCCCTACCAGCCAGAGCACGACGCAGACTGAAGCTGATGCAGAGCTAAAGGCTAGAGGATGGATGTTCTGTTTCACAAGGGATTTCAAGATTTCAAAATCTGGCTTTGTTCTGAATCAGAATGGGGAAAAAAATCAAAATTCTCTGTGAAGGAAAATTCTGAGGGAAAAAACGTTCTGGGTCAACCAAAAGATTTAGTTTCCATTTACACATACTTATTTTGTATTGGATTATAATGTAAACTGGAATATTACATCAAAACATTTCAGTACAGTCATTTCAACACAAAACAATCAAAATATTGTGTTACTGAGGAAATGACGACAACTTGACAGACGAGGATTGTAACTTCAGGTGGAGAATAAGCAGAAATGCCAAAGAAACAAAGACCCTGAGTTAAATTCAGCCCTGATTTATATCCAGTAATTCCCAATCGTTTTTTAGTGGGGCTGTACAGTACACAAGTCAGGGCAAAACAAGACACACTTTGTTGATGAAAATGTCCTTTGTAACAAGGCATGAGGAAGAGAACTCCAGTGGATGGAATGTACACAATTGCTTCGAAATGTCTGACATTTTCCCCAAGGAAGGTTCAGCTGTTTTTTATACCTCTCTGCTTTACAGCTCGCTGACAGTGATCTCCCATGTAAGTCACCGTGAAATTGCTGGCCATTTCTACAATCAGCTGTACTGGAAAAACAACAATAGCAGTGCATGGTTGTTCTATAGTGAGATGGAGCAGCCATCGGCAATGCTAGAGACAGGGACGGAACAGGCTTCCAAGGGAAGTTGTGGAATCCCCATCACTGGAGTTTTGTAAGAACAGGTTGGACAAATACCTGTCAGGGTGGTTTAGGTTTATTTGGTCCTGCCTCAGGGCAGGGGGCTGAGCTAGATGACCTCTCAATGTCCTTTCCAGTCCTACATTTCCATGAGTCTAGGATTATAAAGTACAGCAAGGTGTGAAGTTAGCGGGACACCCACATGCTTCAGCTGTATTGGGAGGAAAAAGGATGAAGGTCAGCCTCTAGGAGCTACCTTTCTTGAAGTGTGCCGTTGCTTTGGTCAAACCTGGTTACATTTTTGGTAACAATTAGTTTTGATCACTCCAAACACTTGGAAGCATAAACACAGTTAGAAAGCAACATCTTCGCAGACTTCAGGAGAATTCAGAGCCAGCCCTGAATTTTAAGAGTCAAACTCATCTTGGCCAATTGAAATAGAACCCACCTCAGGCACTAGAGTGGGACTCAGAACATCTGGGTTCAATTCTTGGTTCTGCCACAGACTCCTTGTGTGACCTTGGGTCAGTCACTTAATCTTTGTGTCTTTGTTTCCCATCTGTACAATGGCAATAATAATATTTCCTCTCCCCGAACCTTTGTTTGACTTGTCTATTTAGACTATAAACCCTGTGTCTTGTTGGGTACATTCAGCATAAGAATATAAAAACCTAAGACCAGCCATACTGAGTTGGACCACTGTCCATCTAGCCCAGTATGCGGTTTTCTAACTTTGGCCAATGCCAGGTGCTACAGAGGGAATAAACAGACCAGGCAATTATTGTCTGATCCATCCCCTCATCCACCCCCAGCTTCTGGCAGTCAGAGGCTAGGGACATCCGGAGCATGGGTTTGCATCCCTGACCACCTTGGCTAATAGCCACCAATGGACATATCCGCCATGATCTTATCTAGTACTTTTTTTAACCCCATTATAGTTTTGGCCATCACAACATCCCCTGGCAACAAGTTCCACAGGTTGACTGTGCATTGTGTGGCAAAGTACTTCCTTTTGCTTGTTTTAAACCTGCTGCCTTGCACAATAGAGCCGTGATCTTGGTTTGAGTCTTTAGGTGCTGCTGTAATGCAAATAAGTCACAATACTAAAAGTCAAAACTGGGTATCAGCTATATCAGATTCCCCACCTCATAAACTTACTTTCCAGTGAAAGCAATCAGCTCTTTCTGGTAAGCATCCTGTGCTGGTTTTAGTTTTGACCCATCTATAATGGACCTACAAAATACAAGAGACCCAAAGGGAAAACCAGAAAGGACAGCTATACGCCCATAGATTTTTCATAATGTTAAACAAAAGCATTGCTATGCCTTGGTGAAGCTGCTTTAAACATGAGATCCTCCTATTTGCTCCTTCTCAGACAAGCTTAAGCAATAAGCCACCGGGTTCTGGAAGTGACAGTGCCAATGTTACTGGGAGGTAAGCCCAGAATAGATGGATGGCTTTTTAAAAGTTAAACCACATGGGCATGCAACTAGCTATTTGGCCGCACGTCTTTTGTTATTTATTCACAGGCTGCCTCACAGTCTGTATAACCACCAGTCACATACCAGCACAAAAGCTGCTGTTGGGGGGAAACTGCAGCAGCAGTAAAAGATTCTTATGCACTTTCCCCATGTGCCCCAAAACCCAGGACCAGATAAAATATGGATGGACATCTAACCCTTGGCTTTTATATCTACCAGGGGTATCATTTGTGCATGCACCTCGACACCTACTTTTGCATGGACACTTACTGGATATGCATGCGGAGATGGAGAAAATACACAAACAAGTGAATGGGTTTCTGAGACCTATCTGCATATTCATATAGCTTGTATGCTCTAAAATATGCACGCACATGCTGCTTTTGGAGGTGGGGACAGTTTGAGTTCTGTGTTTGTACAGCACCTAGCACTGTAGGGTCCTGATCCATGACTTGGACTCCTAGGTGCTCCACAACACAAATACCCTCTACTTCACCTCTGGGCCAAACGCTGCCATTTAGGCACTGACCCACAAGGGCGCAGTGCAGTGCCGCCTCATCAATGCTTCACTAAGACACCCAGAGCACAGACCAGAGTGTAGATTGCACTATTTGGGTCCTTGCACTTTGAGTGTGGGGACTGCAATTGTGACTGGTACTTGTGCAGGGCATTCTAGAGGGGTGAGGTTACTTGTGTCCTCCCCACCACCTCGAACATTTGTGCAAGGGCCAGTCACAATCAGGTCCTTAAAAATCTGTCCCACTAAGTAATTTTCAAGCAGAAACTCTGGCAAAAATCAGAATTATTTGAAGAACCCTTCCTCCCTCTTCCCATAACAAGCACCAAGGGAGCAAAAGCATGTGTATGTAGCCTGGAAAGGTCTCTTTCTTTCATACATCAAACGTCTATAGTGGAGACAGGCTAAGATGGCAGACTTCAGAGCTGGGGCAGGCCCAAACTGAAGGTCAATGTTCTGGGGTTAGAAGTTCAACCAGAGTTAGGATTCAGATTTAATAGTGCTGAAATCATACATGATAATCTGCATCCTACATTGCATTCAAATCATACCTGGAAAATTGCCCCTTCTGTCTGGGACAAGAACCCAAAAATATGTAGCCCCTCCTCCACTCCCATTTGTCATCACTGGATGATGGTGGAAGGGGAGGTGAAGTTCCACAGCAAAACCCTTTCTCCCCTCCCCCTAAGATTTTTAACTCCTAGCTCTAAATCTGCCCTGTCAATTTTGGTTCCAGATCAGGCCCCAAACCAGGAAGGGTTGGTTTTTCAAAACTGACTAGTATCTAGGAGGTAGAAATCTTGCGTGATTTCATGCCATCGAACCAAACCCTAGCTCTGGTTCCTAACCCAGATACTGAACTTTAGCCTGGCTAACATGCTAGCACTTAGATGAGACCAGCACTCCAATCATAAAAAGCCTGAGCACTAATTTAAAGTAGAAACAGTACAGTGTTGCAATTCAGAGCAGGACAATGGAAACAAAAAAAATAATTTTTCAACCTAACTTTTGTTACAGGGCACCTGAAATCTAACAGACCGACAGCCTATTATTTGCTGAATAAAGCATTTCGGAGCCTCCTAATTAGTATCTCTTTTTGTAAATCACAACCCATTAATTACCAGTTCAGGACAATTAGTTTCATATCTGTGCTTCACTTTCCCCTAAAACAAAAGAGATGCCCAACTTCTGACACTGCCGTTTCTCCAAGTATTGTCTTGGCCCTGAGTAAGTTTTATTCTCATTCACTGACATGTTGACAAATTACTGGATTTGAAAAGAAAAGAAAACTAGGCTAAAGCCAATCACAACAACAAAGAAAAAAGGGAGAAAGAATACTGCATAAAATTTAAAGGCAGAAGAACCATAATTCTCCAGCTTATGTTGTGCAGGAGGACAGACTAGATAATCATAATTGTCCCTTCTGGCCTTCAAATCTGTGAACAGACCAACGGTTCATACTCTAGTAACTTGTTTTTGTGAGTGGGCAGCACACGATGCTTCAGCAGAATATGTAACTCTCCCCAGGACGTCCCTAGGTTTGCAGTTCTGTAACACCAGGCGGCTTTTCTTCCTCAGCTCAGCAGAAGAAGCTTATGCACTGAAGCAGGAGGGGTGCTAGCCCTCAGAATTAGAGCTGGGTGGAGAATGGTAATTCGCGTTCATGGAGGATTTTAAGGTTCTTAAATCGGGTTTAGTTCCAGTTCAGAATGGAAACCAAAACCTTCAAAATTTTCTATAAAAATCAAGTTACTGTTCTCCACCCAGCATTACAGGGTGGGCTGCACTCAAGCCAGGAGGCCTGGGAGCCAGGCAGGCTGCTGAGGGGTCAAGTGGGTGAGTTGGCAGGGAAGCAGGTAAATTTGATCTGGAATTTGCACTGGAATTTGATCAAAATTACCGTGGTCCTGCAGAATGTTTCGATTTTGAAGAACTGGCAAATTCTGATGAAAAAATGTCCCATCAACGTTTTTCTGACCAACTCCACTTGTGATTGTTGTCCTAGCTAGCACCACTCCGGAGGCTATCCTCGAGCTTGTCTACACATACAGCGTCAACACAGTGCTGTCTACATCAGGGGTGCGATTGGTATAACTGTGTTGCTCAGCGGTGTGGAAAATCCAAGCGACATAGTTATGCCCACATATGTATGTAGTGTAGACCAAGCCCTAATCATATTACATTCAAATGCATCTTCAGGACATGCTGTTTCAATTGGGAGCAACCAACCAGAGAAACATCTAAAAAAACTATACGTGGACATAACACGCCACCTTTACATCTGGTCACAGAGTATGTTTGGGCTGTGTACAGAGCAGCTCTTCTGCAAATACTTGTCTTGATCACCCTAGTGCATTATTCATTGGTTTGCCTGCTCCTAAGTGAAATAATGTCTTGAAAACACATTTGAATTTAATACAAACATCAGCTTGGTGGAGAGAACTATACTCAAGTCCAGTGTTTTAAAGTCTTGCCAGGGCTACCCACTGAGCTGGCCAACAAGAGGCACTTATGCAGTGGGCTTTTGTCTCAGTTCTTTCCTCTCCCCATGTGCATCTATGAAAGCAAACAGGGAGCTGGTGGAGCAGCTGCTATCTAAGGGGGAGATGTTCCCTGTCCCTCCCCTCCCCACTTGCTGGGAGCAGGAAAGGATCCTGGTGGCTGTCACCAAACGGGTGAGTTCCTTTGTTCTGAGGTTAATCTTCATGGTGTTAATAAAGCCAGCCTTGAGCAAAGGGACTTGGACTGACTTGGAGTCTGAAGCTTTACTTAACCTTCCCTAGCTGGCATGTCTGCCCACCAGCTTACACTGCTAAAAACCAGGGTGCTTAAGTGTTAGAAAGTCAAGTACACACATCCTTTGGTTTGATTGGTTAGAACACCACCACCCTACACTCTGGGGTTAGGATTTTCCAAGGAGCCTAAGGGAATTGGGCACTCACATCGCATTGAAATGTAATGGCACTGGGGCATTTTTCTCTCTTAGGCTCCTTTTCTAATCTGGCTGCTGGATGCTAGGTTCCCAAATCCTATAGTAAGGTATAGTAACTTCTCACTTGAAGTCATCCCAGTTAACGTTGTTTCCTTGTTAGGTTGCTGATCAACTAGAGAACATGCTTGTTTAAAGTTGCGCATTGCTCCCTTATAACGTCGTTTGGCAGACGCCTGCTTTGTTCACTGCATGCAGGAAGGGCAGCCCGTTGCAGCTAACCGGTGGGGGCTTGGAACCAGGGTGGACCAGCAGCCCCCTATCAGCTCCCTGCTCCCCTAAGTTCCCTGTGCGGCAGCCGCCCAGCAGGCTATCAATTGCCAGCAGTTCAGCTGTCCCTTCCCCCACTGCCATGTGCTGCTCCTGCCCTCTGCCTTGGAGCTGCTCCCAGGAGCCTCCTGCTTGCTGTCTCAGGATGGAGGGAGCTTGCTGTCCCTCAGGTCTCAGGATGGAGGGAGCCTGCTAGCAGCAGCTACTGTCTCAACTTGCTGATCTACTTAAAAAGGCAATGTACTTAGAGTGGGGTCAGCATACTTAAAGGGGCAATGTGCAGCTCTCTCCCCCCCCAACACCAACACACACACACACACAGACACACACACACAGAGGCAGGGCCAGTGCAACCATTTAGGCGACCTAGGCAGTCGCCTAGGGTGCTAGGATTTGGGGAGCGCCATTTTCTTCGGCGGCAACCGCAGTGGCCGGATCTTCAGCCACCCCGGTTGCCGCCAGCATTTAGGCAGAGGGAGCTGGGGCAGAGGAGCACGTGGAGGGCCGCCTGCAGCAAGTAAGGGGGAACTCTCCGGCCCAGCTCACCCCTGCCCCGCCTCCTCCCTGAGCACGCCGTGGCTGCTTCACTTCTCCGACCTCCCAGGCTTGCGGCGCCAATCAGCTTAGGCACTGCAAGCCTGGGAGGCAGGAGAAGTGAAGCAGCGAGGGTGTGCTTGGGGTGGAAGTGGGGCAGGGGTGAGCTGCTGCAAGGGGGGGCACCTCAGGGCAGAGGGGGGGAGCTGCCGCGGGAGGGGAGGTGCAAGGTGGAAGTTTCGCCTAGGGCACGAAACATCCTAGCACCGGCACTGCACACAGGGTGTGTGTCTCTGCCTCTCTTTGCTATGCTATCTCCCCTCCCTCCATTCCTGCTGCCTTATAGAGTGTGAGGCTACATTAACAACGTGTTAACCCTTGAGGGCTCAGCCGAGTGCTAGTTCATCATTCAGCAGTAAGACATTCCCTGGGAAATATCCCACCCTCTGACTCCACCACCGCAACCAAGCTTCACAATCATCA
This sequence comes from Gopherus evgoodei, assembly GCF_007399415.2. Taxonomy (NCBI): domain Eukaryota; kingdom Metazoa; phylum Chordata; order Testudines; family Testudinidae; genus Gopherus; species Gopherus evgoodei. Next base: position 38,793,951 of record NC_044333.1, on the reverse strand, counting down.
TTGCTGTTTATAGTATTAAATTGTTTGTTTAAAACTTATGCTGTATATATATATAATCTTCTGTCTGGTGAAAAAAATTTCCCTGGACCTAACCCCCCACATTTACATTAATTCTTACGGGGAAATTGGATTTGGTTAACATCATTTTGCTTAAAGTCACATTTTTCAGGAACATAACTACAACATTAAGTGAGACGTCACTGTATCTAAGCACATGCCGGATCTAGATCTCCGTGTCCCATTCAGCCACGGGACATCTCTCAGAATCCAGCCAGTCAACTGAGTTGTTATTGAATTAGAAGGCAATAGGGGTAAGGGGGAAAAGAGCACAAGTACAGCAAGTAAGTGCTTATATATAGATTTAGGAGACTAAGCTCAGGCACCTAGGTTTGAACATTTTGACGAAATAGTACATGTGAGAGTAAAGGCCCACGCCTGTGTGCTGCGTATAGGGTTAATGGCATGTAAGACCTGCCCTGTACCATGAGGAGCAGCAAGGAGGGGAGAGCAGCTCCCTTGAGGATGTTACGTTGCCCTGCCCTATGTGGATGGAGTCTTGCATCCACCACCTCCAACGCTAGAGGATGGTCTAGTGCCGGCACAGAATCTGTAGTGAGAGACCGCACCAGCAGGCAGCTTGTGACCCATATTTCTCAATCAAAGCTTCCAGTCCGCTTCCAGAACCACATAACTATGTGCTGGCCTCTATACAGGGTTTGTGACAAAACTACCACCCCACCACTATATGTCATACTCTAATTGTTACTGGTTGGCATTTCTCTGGCTATGTTTAATCCTTACAGGGAGCGGAGGGGTGTTATTTGTTGCTACTAGTACACAAACATGCAATTCAATCACTAAGGGCATTTGATTTCTCTCTACCACCACACAATGCTTCATTGGAATATCCCTCAGTTTGCATGTGCCTAAGCATTCTGTAGGGTATTTCTCTTTCTCCACTCCGCCTCACTGCATCCTATAGAAATAAAATACTTAGAAATTAAAAAATGTAAACAATTGACTTGCTGGATACTAAGAGATCTAAAACCTCAAGGTCCCACCTGGATCTACATTGTAATGGTTTTATTGGGGGTAGAGGTGGTGAATATACAACATGATTTAACCCCATAATTCTACAGTTTCTGGCATATCACTAGCGCAGATGACATTACGTAACTTCACACCAAACACCAGTAAAGATGGTTTGCTGGCAATGCAAAAGCCTATCACGTGGCTCAGCTAATGAAACTGTGCAAGCTATTGATGACTACTGATGCCCTTCACTTTGCACACTTGCATTACTTTGGATGAAGGAGTATTTAGCTGCAAAACCTGACTCTTTGTCCAGCTCAATAGCAGTGAGAGACTAACCCAGGAGAGGAGTGGAACCCAGGCATCTGGAATTCCCGTCTCCTTCACTTCATTATTATACCACCTGATTCTCCGTTCCCAGCTCTTACAGATAATCAACACTTCCTGTTTGACTGAATGTAATGATTCAAACTGAAATTCAGCCAGGGCATCGCTGCTAACTTCCTTTTTACAGTGAAGGGCAGGTGACTGAAGGTAGCTGTGATACCATTCGATGTTGGAAGACAAACTCCAACCCTGAACTCAGGCTGTGGCAGGCACATGGAAAGAGGACAAACTGATTTTCAACTCTTCTGAAGTTCTGTGTTTCCTCGTACATTAACCTCCGGGGTACGTACCTGGCTGTAGAATGGGGAAAGTTAACTACAGGCAGATGAAAGGTGATGGAAAATAGACGTAAAGTAGCAACAGGTGAGAAATAGAGGCTGTTCAGTGGTATGCAGCAAGACAGCATCACATTCTGATCCCAGGGACTTATGGGGCCATATTTCAGGTAAATAAATCAAAAAACTTTTCCTGAAGCTGCTTTTGGTTTTAAATTCTCCTTCCCAGAGATGCCCCTGTAGGGAAGGACAGCTGCTGGAGCACGGCATTGTCAGACTGGATCAGACCAGAGATCCATCTAGTTCAGCAACCTCTCTCACACACTGGACAGTAACCAGCTGCTTCAGATGAAGATGTAAGAAATTTTGTGGTGGACAGTTATGGGATAAGCTGTCCCCACACAAAGCTTATTCTTAACACCTGTCAGTTAGGAAGGATGAGCCAGTTGTTACGGCATTAGTCCAAGACTTGGGCTCAAGCCCTTGTACCGCCACAGACACACTATGTGATTTTGGGCAAGTCACTTAAGTCTCTCTGCCTTAGCCCCTAGTCTGTAAAATAGGGGTAATACTTCCCTACCTCCCAGGGGCACGGACATTCTCATTCTCCATAGAAATGTCTGATCTTTCTTTGAATCTTTCTAAATGGTATCTTGTGGCAATGAGTTCCACAGGCTCATTACACATTGTATGAAAAAGCCTTTTCTTTTATTGGTTTTGAATTTGCCAGTTTTCCACATCATTGAAAGTCCCCTTTGCTCTTATATTAGAGAACTGCTAGTCTGCCTTTCGCAGCTCTCCCCTTTCTAGACCCTTCATTGTTTTTATGCTTTTATCATTCTTCTACTTGTTCGCTTCCTCTCTAAAGTAAACAGTGTCCCAGCTCTCTTCCTGAGTTTTCCTACCTCTCTATTTTCATCTTCTATCTCTGAATCCCTCCTAACGCTGCTATATCTTATTTGAGAGGAGTTGAACAGAGCTCTGCACAATATTCCAGCGGAAGATATACCACTGATTTATATTATGGCACTATAACATGATCCCTATTATTCTCTGTTCAGTTCCTAATGAACCCTAACATTGCTGCTCACTTCTTTTCCTCTGTTACTGCTACTGTCCATTGAACTGAGATCTTTACTGAGCAGTCCACAAAAGAAATCCAGGGCTTTCTCCTGAGTTGATACAGTAAATTTAGAACACAGAAAACTGTAGGAGCAATTCAATTATTTCCCCTGAGGTGGGATTACTTAGCATTTGTCACCAATGACTTTCATCCATAATGAGCATCCCTCTGCTTCTTCCCAAAAGCCAAGTAATACCATTCTGCCCTGCATGTTCCACTTCTAAGACCATGTCTGTAGTTGAAATATGATGCCAAACAAAGCTACCTGCTACCTCCAAACATGGTAGAACACTGTCAGGCTTAGCCGCTGGTGGAGACAAGACCAATCCAAGTTCAACACCTGATGCAGAAAGTTCTGTTGGTTAAAAAAAAAAAATGGGTGAAGACAAGTAATGCAGTGATCAGGCATTAAGTGGGTATAAAATAAGTATAGCAAATGCTACGGGCAGATGATATTGCTAGTCTGCATTATCTTAATTATTGTTTTATTTTTTATTATTTTCATTAATATTTTTATTTAATTAATAAATAATTAATGGAGTCTGCACTATTACTTGCACCACCATTTTCTTTGACGCACCAGGATTTACACAAGCAATACATTTCACTATTAACCCTTTTGCTTCTAGGCACATGTGGATTACATTTATTTTAAAATTTCCATTGACAAATAATCCAGGACATTTACCCACACCTGAGAGAAAGGGGTGGGATCCGTCACTCAGCTTAAGGTTTGCCATCTTTCCCCCATGTTCTTTCCCACTCTGATTGATATTGGAGAGACAACTTCATGGCAAACTATGATACCCCGGAATGGAAATCTTAAATTGATGGTTCACCTTTTGCTACACCAAGGGCTGCTATCTGCTGGCATTGATAAAGAAGCACTGAAATGCCAGAGGACTGCCTCACGTCAGCGTGTCTGCATCCAAATCAAGCTGCATGGCTAAGCAATGATTAGCGCAATGTGTTCAACCTACATTATGCCCTTCCTTGCTTGCTTCTTTAAAGACAGCTCGAGAGAGAGAGAGAGAGAGTCTGTGTGTGTCTGTCACAGCATGGATGAAAGCAGCTCTTGGAAGGACATGCACATTCCCTGGCAGAAAGTCAACAATTACGTTGGAACGTAAGTAGTTTGGTGTCAGGATTTCAGCATGTCACTCATTGGTAATAAACAGACCTCCCAGAGCTTTCACTGAAGGATGTGTCAGCTCCAAGCAAGGATATTACTTTCCACCACTACAATGAAAATCACAAGTAGAAATACAGTGTTTGGTGAAGCTGGGAAATGTAGGTTAGCAGGAGATCCTCTTGCAGAAACTGACTGTGTTTCCTAGCTCAGTCTTGGTTTGGTTTGAAATTCTCTCTGGATTTGTTCCAGCTTTATGCCATCATCTCTCTCTCTCTCAGATCCCCATATCTAGCATCTAAGTGCTGTTCTTTCCCACAATCCCACCAGTGCTGGTGCAAGAGCCATCTTCTCTGCATCTCCTATCACCTCAAAAGGTTTTCCTCTATCTCTCTGCCTGATCAACTAGCCACCTCTTTCAAATCTCGCTTTACTTCCCTTACTTAGTGCAATTGTCTTCCTGTGCTATTCTCTCTGAATCACACACTGCATGTAACTGTACTGTGTAATTCCAAACAGATCTAGTTCTGTTATCTGCTCGGAAATGTAGACCTGCAACCATTATTAAAGCTGGAAGGCACTTTGCAATACAGATACAACTCTCAAAAGAGACTGTTGAATTTACTGAGCATTAGCAGAGGGCTTAGTGCTGAGGAAAGTGCAGTCCCTTCTCCAAACGGCTTATGACCTAAACTAGAGAGATGAGACAGATGAGTAGGACTTTGTTAAGCACCAGTCTGGCTCTGGCAAGAGCCAGAAGCTGATATGGTTCCTAGCCTCAAGGTACTTATACGCTACTCACGTGCTTGAAAGTTAGGCACATGCTTAAGTACACTGCTTAACTGAGACCTTACTGGTTTATTCTATGCTGAAAGACAGAGAGCACTTTCATTGGAGGAGGTTAGATTTGGAGCACCAGAGACAAAATAAAGTGCTGAATCAGATAGGATCCAAACTCACAATGGCACAAGGTGTGTGTTTGATTATAATTTTACTCTTTGGCAGATCATTACTGCAAAATGTCATGCAAGAACTGTGCGCACAAACCCCACATTTGCACAGCAAAGGACCCCCTAAAGCATGCAAAACAAGCAACTGAACTTCTAAGTTGCCATTTACACATACAACTTAAGCAGCCAACTTTAGAAGTTGGATCAAGATTATTACTTTATTGTGAAATGATAGGGAAGGAAAGGGTTCCCTAGGTTTAATCCTATTTAATCTAAAGGACCATTAATATGCAGTCTAAGTGACCTAGTGATCTCATGGAAGCCAGTCAAATTAATTAGCATTAATTAGTGACAGTTAAGACTGCATCAGGACACACTTCACCCACCCAAAACCTGAAAAGCCCGGAAACAAGAAGGGGAAAGACTTGTGCGTTCCTTTCCCCCTTCATATTGCATATAATGCTGTCAACTACACACTCCAACACTTCATGAGGCTTTCAATTCCATCCCCAGCAGCTGCTCGAAAGCAATACATACCCCCAACTTCATCAAACTTGTGCTCTAATGCAAAACCTTAACAGTGACCTCAGCAGCGTTAAGGCACGACAGTTTGCAAATGAATAGAGTGTGAGACACTCAAATCTGAGGCTCTGTTGACATAAAAGCATAGGCGGTCACTGCTAAGAATTTCAATCCAGGATGGAGACAGAGCACTAGAATACTTCTGGATATAGCTGCTGACAGGTAGGTGTTCCTCTCAGGGGTGTATGGAAAGGACTGGCATCCTCTCTGACTAAACTGTTTTCATGTTTCTTTAGCAGTGCAAGTATTAGTGCACAATGCTGCGAGGGAAAATGTTTTGTGCCTTTTACCTGTACAACAGAAAACAATAAATGCATTGCGCTCCAATAACGTCCAAATCTAAAGGGTGGGGAAAATCCAGGACGAAGCTAAATGAAAAAAAACCCTGGAAAAATTATTAACGGAATTTCTGCGCTTTCATACAGCTTCAGCATTCACTTGGGCTACCACAAAAAGCAATTATGATGCTAACCAAAAAAGGGATGAATAATTTATTATAAATTGTACATAAACTCTTGTCTTCTAACATTCTGGAGGGAAAGCTGAGCTGACTGAGTGCATATTCAATTATGCTCATATCCTCTCAAGCATATGTTTGATGTGGCCACTGGATCAGAAAACGTTTTTAACTGTTTATAATTTTGTTTTACTCTTTTCAACATTTTTTTTTTAGGGAATGTAATTAAAATGGAAGCATAAACCTGCTATCTATTTACACTGCACAGTATGTTTAAGATTAGAAACCCTGGACTATATTGACCTCTATAGTTCTTCCCTCTTAATCAGTGCAGGGCACATAAGCATCGTCAATTACACTTTAAGATAAATACAATACACTTAAGTAGTTGCAGATCCTTTCCTGCAACAGACTTAATTCATCCCTGGTATAATTCCACTGGCAAATTTGGCCCATTGTCTATCAAGATAACATCTAACTTGGGAGGGGTTGCAAGTGCTTTGGAGGACAGGATTAAAATTCAAAATGATCAGGACAAATTAGAGAAATGGTCTGAAGTAAATAGGATGAATTTCAATAAGGACAAATGCAAAGTCCTCCACTTAGGAAGGAACAATACGTTGCACACATACAAAATGGGAAATGACTGCCTAGGGAGGAGTATTGCAGAAAGGGACCTGGAGCTTATAGTGGATCACAAACTAAACATGAGTCAACAGTGTAACACTGCTGCCAACATAAAAAAAAGCAAATATCATTCTGAGTGTATTAGCAAGAGTGTTGTAAGCAAGACACAAAAAGTAATTCTTTCACAGTGATTAGGCCTCAGATTGGCGTTCTGGGCACCACATTTCAGGAAGGATGTGGACAAATTGGAGAAAGTCCAGAAAAGAGCAACAAAAAAGATTAAAGGTCTAGAAAACATGACTATGAGGGAAGATTGAAAAAACTGGGTTTGTTTAGTCTGGAGAAGAGAAGACTCAGAGGGGACATGATAACAGTTTTCAAGTACGTAAAAGGTCATTACAAGGAGGAAGGAGAAAAAAAATGTTCTTGTTAGCCTCTGAGGATAGGACAAGACACAAAGGGCTTATACTGCAGCAAGGGTGGTTTAGGTTGGACATTAGGAAAAACTTCCTAACTGTCCAGGTGGTTAAGCACTGGAATAAATTGCCTGGGGAGGTTGTAGATTCTCCATCATTGGGGATTTTTAAGAGCATGTCGGACAAATGCCTGTTAGGGATGGTCTAGATAATACTTAGTCCTGCCATGAGTGCAGGGGACTGGACTAGAGGACTTCTTGAGGTCCCTTCCAGGCCTATGATTCTATGATTCACTGCTTGTAATGTAACCCTTTTTGTAAGACCACTGGCTAATTAGAATGGTTATCAAATCTTACGCGTCAGGGCATAAACCGATTACTTGCAGGAATCAGGGAGGATTCTCTTCTTCTCCGGTTCAGCACTGAACAGTTGATTAAGTGCACAGCTATGCAGTTGTGGGGAGGGGCTCATTCTCCTCTACAGCCTTAGATAATGGCCATTGCCAAAGAAAGAATACCAGATTTCTGGCCTTAAAATCTACAAAGAGACCATTATGGCGACTATCTAGTCCAACCTCCTGCATAAGCCAGGCCAGATCATTTCTTCCAGTAATTCCTGCATCAATCTCCTGGCTGGTGGTTGAGCTCAAGTGGGGTTTTTGTTGGTGCTGTTTAACGATAAGATCAGTCTTGATTTAAAGACTTCAAGTGATGGAGATGCCACTGCATTGCTCGGTAATATGTCCCAATGGTTAATTACCCTTCCTGTTGAAGATCTACACCTTATTGCTAGCCAGAATGTATCTAGTTTCAGCTTCCAGCCCCTGAATCTTATGGTGCCTTTGTTTGCTATATCAGAGAGATCTCTACTCTCAGAAATCTTCTCGCCACAGTGATACTTACAGAGGGAGGTTAAGTAATTTGGATAGACTGAGCGTCCTGTGTCTTGCCAGTCTGGTCTGTTAACAGAGCTCCTCGGTATCTGTTCAGTGAAAATCAGCGTCCTAGGCCCCAATCTGATGCCCATACAAAGGGATTTGCTGAATCAGGGTCCTTGGGAACGGTGTAATGTAAATCAGAGAGAATAGGCAAAGCTCTTTAAAATGAGTTAATGAAGAAGCTAAGATGGCACAGATCAGTTTCACAACCTTGCTCCCCTGGGAGACATTATAGAAAGTTACATCCTCCCCAAACCTAAGTAACGAGGCTATCTGGTTATTATTAAGAATTATAGATCACTGTACTAGGCATCCCATTGCCTTAAGATATCACCACAAAGTATCTACCCCACCAAACCCCCGAGTCTCAGTCCACTCTTTGTGCCTCTTTTTTTAAATGCCACCTCCTTGAAGCAATTGATAACGTGGTCCTGTCAAACCGGACCAGGACAGGTTTCACCTATTTATTAAATGAAGGTGGGGTTCCCCCTCCCTCCAGAGAAATCAAAGAGCAATGCCAGTCACAATGAAATTGAACAGCCATGATAAAAAAAAGAGGAGGAATGAGAAATTTTTAAAAACAGACAGATTTTGGGGACATATGGCTAGCCCAGGGGAATGGAAATGGGGAGACGCAGGAGAGAGAAAGAGGAAAGTCACTGCTGGCCAGCTGGAATGTGCTTCACAATAGTAGTGAGTCACCTCGCAGGAGGGTGATGGGTAACGCCTCCCCGTGGTTTCATTCTAGTTCTTGGCTGACACACAGCATCCTTATCACAAACGCCACCCACTCCACTGTAGGACTTGCTAGGTGGCTCAGGAGGTAGGTCTGAGTTGTCAGAGCCCAGGGATTATCAACTAGAATGAACTGATAAAGGGGTGGGGAAAAAAGAAACATTTGCTCCAAAACAAAAGAGGCAGAGCTCAGTATTTGAATCCTATCAAATTAACTAGGGGGGAGGGGGACACATGAGAAGCTCTATTTTAATAAAGCAGAAGTGTCTGGTTTTGATTTCACAGATGTTAGAAATGTATGCATGCAATCTGGAATTAAACTGGGCTAATCTAAACCGTATATACAAACCACCATTTGGACTGCCTCTGCAAGCCTCAAGAGTCAATTCACAGCTCATTTTTCCAGTTAAAGTTCAACAAGCTTCAAATAAACCTTAGAGGGGGAAAGGATTTTGTTAGTGTCTAATGTAATTTACTATTAAATAAGTCCTCACATGAACTGCAATAAAATTCAATTTATCATAATTTGTAAAATGTAATTTTTTTCTTAATAATTAAAATGATATTGCAGCGAAGCGTCTTTATTTTACGTGTGTGCTCATTTGTTAAAATCAGATAATGTTGATATGGCACTGCCTTTACTGCATTTAAACACAAAAACTATGTCCTATCAGACATTAAATGTCTTCATTTAATCCACAAGAGACAGGAAACCCAGAGAAATGAGCATTCATCCAGCAGCCACTGCCACATACCAGCAAACTCAACATTAAAAAGGACAGGCCCAAAATATTTTTCCGTCACTCTAAAAGCATGGTTTATTATAGCCACCCCTTTTCAAGCCCCTTTAGCCAATGCGTCTTTCCTCTTGTACATGCTTACACACTTGATACTCATAGCTGATCATGAGGGCTAGGTTTTGCACACTAGTTTGTTGTGACAAAGAGGAAGGACAGTTCCATGGTTAGGATGCTAGCCTGGAACTCAGCTGAGCCAGGTTCAGTTCCCTGCTCTGCAAGAGATTTCCTGTCTGACCTTGGGCAAGTTATTTAGTCTCTTTGTGTCTCAGTTTCTAGGGAAGGGAAAACAGGACTGCAGGGGTGTTTGAGGCACTCAGGCACATTACAGGAATAAGTACAAGAGATAAACTCTTGCCCCTGTTAGCCCCAGCACTTAGCTTATATTCAAAGGCTTGCTGGGTTGTTTTCACTATGAGGAGAAATTTTTCACGAGTCTGATATTTGCTTGGTGCAATCCTGTTTATTTACAAAGAATGAACATAATCTCCTGTTTTGCTGACAGTGTCTGGAAATTGCCTCTGTCATCAAAGTTTTCACAATGCAAATGGAAAGAAGCCAAATAGAATGAACTGGGGAAAAACACTGCATTTTTTTTAATTTCCTTTCTTTTTCATGGTTGTTCGTTGAATATATTTAATGCATTCTCTTTAGTCCATCAAAGTACATGTTTAATAAAAGTTTTACATTTCTTCCTGTATCTCACCATCTAATGATGGTTCAGAATGGCATATCCTAATTTCATGACAACAAGCTGTGGTGAAGGTGCAACCCGTGGTGTTTACAGTGAAAGGAAAGGTTAAAAAGGAGAAGGCAGTTTGAGCATAGTGGCAGCTATTTGATCCACAATGGAAAAGATATTTAAGGAATAAACGAGTATATTTTATATTGCTGATGAGTTCTTGTAAATATGTGTTGCATTGCAGTAATGGCAGATAGCGCTGTGCTTATATACATCATTGAATAAGGGAGGGTCTTGTGTTTAAGGCACTGGACTGGTAAGCAGGAGATCGCAGTTGAATTCCTTGTTCTGTCACAGGCATGACCTGGGCAAATCATGTAATCTGTTTGTGCCCCAGTTCCCCATCAGTAAAATGGGGATAGCACTTCTCACCTTGCAGATGAGTTTAAAGATAAATACATTAATGAAGGTATAGTCTACTGGGTGGGCTTTTCTTTGTGAACATCGCTGGAAATAATAACTCAAGGGGTAGGACTCAGATACCTTCTATGAGAATAATCTTGTTTTGCTGACCCCATCAAAACCGGCGGCTACGAAAGGAGGAGAGAGGATTCCTGTGTTTTTGGAATGCATTAAGGCCATGTATATCTGGCTGGATTAATTTAAGCTTCAATGTGTTCGAAGAATGTATGTAAAGTAAAACAAACATTGACTTGGGCATTTTGCAGAGCTTGGTGCAATTTGCCTGATTTTTTGGGAAGGGTGATGCCGCTGAACAGGGGATTATAATAAGCAGTCTGGTTCCCTTTGAGTTTACTTCAGTTGCTGAGATTGATGTCCAGAGAGAATGTGCTGAGTTCAACCCAAGAAAGGTGTAAATTAACTGGACTATATCTAGCTTCAGGCTTACTTCACACAGGTGCACCTCTGTACCCATGCTGAGTCCCAATGGAGCTTTGCGGGAGCAAGGGTCTGCCTATAGTGATTTCATTGCAGGACTGGGGCCATCAGCTTTGTTCACTCCCATTTTACCTATAATAGACCTGTTGGCACAAACCAGGGCTCCTGATCTAGCTTGTTATGTTGGAGGATGTTGGCAGCTGTGATTAAGGGTGTCTTTGATTTATGCACAATCACAGACCTCTCTGAAGCTGGTGGGAATGCTGGCTACCCTTGATTCTGGCTAAGCAGAAGAAGCAATTAAGCTTCTTTTATGGAATAAGATAGCAGAAACCATGGAAGCCACCATCCAAGGTACAAGCCACATGGAAGGCCTGAGGAAGAACTAACTCAAGGAAAATAAGAAGGCTTTTCCTGAGAACTGTTTGCAAATCCAGGGACTGGAGCATTGATAGGATTGCAGCTGTGTGTCAGAAGCAGAAAATGGCCAGAAAAGTGAAGAGAAAGCCATAGAAGCACTGGTAGCATGGCCCTGATGGAAAGCCAAGCGAGAGAAATTCTTTTGGGCAGAGTGCTGGCTGGAAAGAATGGCTTGGAACTGTGAGCAACGAAACTGCCTGCTGCTGTTTGTCCTTGCTGTGCTCAGGGAAACTGATACTTAGGAGGAAGAGTAGCATTATATCTATAGAGCTGGAAATAACTGAGATTTCATGAGAGAGACTCTCCAAAGATGAAATAGATGAAACTCCAAAGGGTTAATATAACTACAGGTAGGCACAGGGCCAGCCCTAGGCACCAGCAAACCAAGCATGTGCTTGGGGCGGTACATTTTCAGAGGCGACATACCGGACACACATTTTTTTTTTTTTTGCTTGGGGCAGCAAAAGCCTAGAGCTGGCCCTGGTGGCGGCAGCACACGGCATACACGGGGCGCACCCTGGGGCCGCTGCGACTCACACCGCGGAGGAGCAGCGCCTGCACCTTGTGGCTGGGCCGGGCAGGCTCTGAGTGGGGGACACTCTGGCTGGGGGCCGCCCTGTGGGGCACACAGAGCCATCTGCAGGTGCCACAGGGTGGCCGTCCCGCAATGCAGCAGCTGGGGCTGGGCAAAGTAGCCCGAGCCATCCAGGGACTGCGGCAGGGTGGCCAGAAGCAGCAGCAGCAACACCACCATAGAGGTAAGGCTGCTGCCAGGTGGGGCCTGCATCCTGCTCTCTGGGGCTCTGCTCCCTCTGGGGCTACGGTGCCCTGGCACATCAGCCCCCTGCTGGAGCGGTCCCCAGGCTCTGCCCTCCCGGGTCCCGGCCGGTCCTGGAGGTGGAAGTCCTGGCTGGAGGGATCCTGGGCTGAGGTGTGGCCCGGGAGCCCCGCTGCTTACCCCGACCCTGCCAGCGCCAGACCGGCTGGAGACGAGGGGGAAGTGGGTGGAGTCAGCACTGGCAAGGGGAAGCCCAGGGCTGGGGCGGCAGGGGGTGCAGGTTGGGGGGGAGAGAGACCAGGGCTCGGGCGGCAGGGGGTGTGGGTGGGCCCTGGTGGGGGGGGGGGGTGAGAGCCCAGGGCTGGGGTGGGGGGCAACCAAAAAAATTTTTGCTTGGGGTGGCAAAAAACCTAGACCCGTCTCTGGGTAGGCAAATGGTGTCTCTCCTTATCAAACTAACTTTTCCTCTATTCCACACCTCTACAAACGACATGCATCCCCTCTATCATATACCCAGTTTCTATCCTCAAACAAGGCATCTATCCTGAGCCATGCAGTACAGCTGCTGGTGTTTTAACAGACACAATCTGTTTGTATTTCAACATTGGGCCACAAATTTAGATACTTTCACATACTAAATAAAGTGATTACACTTTACTAAAGACTGGAAAAAAGCTGAAAGCAGCATGTGGTTCATAGTAACAGGTCTGTCTTGTTTACAAAAACAGTTGCTGACTTTCCAAAACTGTTTCTACCACAGAAAAGGATTCTATTATCTCTCATCATCATCTCTTGTCTGGACACCAGAGGGCAGTGTGCTGTAGCAGAGCGGATAACGCACAAATGAATCATGCACTACAAGGGAAAATACTTGTGCTAGCCCAAATAATTAGACCTTCTCTGAGTAAACTAATTGCGTTGCTAGAATCAGAACTGCCAATTAATTCAGCATTTTCATATCTTAAACTATTCTCCACTCCAGTGATCACAGTTCCCAGTTTGATTTGCAGTCAGACCATTTATTTCAATACAATTATCAATATTATCATTTTCAAGATTACTGCATTGCAGCTGACTTGCATTTAGACAGAAAATGAAATCTGCATTAAAACCCATATTTTGCTCCAGGAATCAGCCATGCAGAAACCAGTGGTTATACATGTGGTGCTGAGAATTTCAAAAGGGTCAGAGATTTGATTCTGTCTGGATAAGAAACCTAACATTTGAATACTTATCTGACTCTTAACCAAACTGATCTAAGCTTCTCCGGTCAAATTCAACACGGATATAAATGTTACAAATCGGGGCCCTTGGAATGATACCAGGGACGACTTTGTAAATTGGTGAGAAAAAAGGTATCAGTCGTTAAGTAGCATACTTTGTCCTGATTTAAACATCCAGTGGGTGTGAAAAATTGGCACTGAAGGGGTGGAAGGAGGGATGTAGCAAGAAAAACAACTAACAGGAAGGTGTAATGCAAAGCAGGGACACACAGAGAGAAAATAAATATAGGGCCAGATTATGATCTAAATTCTACCTAACTTTACTGAGTTGAGCAGTACCTTGTTAGTTTTGTCAGGAAAAATCTAACCAGACTTGATTCCCAAAAGGTACATCCTCCTGTTGGCTGCTTTACCTGTGACACACTCGTCTGCCACAGCATGTAAACTGCACGTGTTTTGCACCACCACTTTAGCTCACGCAATCATCATGAATTGGAAAACTCTTTTATAAACCTGTCAAGTCCCAATTTCAGGCTCCTGTGTTTCTCTAGCAACAAGTGCAGACAGCAGCTGCCCTCCTTACCCTGCCCTAGATTTTCGTGATGGGGAAGCAGAGCCACAGCTCAAAGCCCTGAAATGTAAGCACAAGAGGAAATGATTCCCCACTCATTTGCTTTAACAGAAGTTTACATACAAAAATGGAAAGCTATTGTGATTGTTACAAACACAAACTAGTTGCTACAAGTCTCTGTTATTCATGGCAGCCAGTTACTCACCTGAGCCACATACTTTCATTTCTGTCGCAGCCGTGGTGATCAAAGCTTGCTCTGTTAGGAGTCTCTCTAACTTTTTCTGTTTGCTAGTTGCCCACAAACATTCAACACATCTATCTGGTGAGTTATAAGAAGAGCGTCCAAAATGGCCGTGTGAGCATTTTCAATGTAAATCCTCTTGTGAATATTTATTCGCACAAGTACACGCTGTACTTTTGCTTTCCCATAAATGTTCCTGCCAATGCAATCTTGTTCATCTGAATCGATTGGGGAATAAGCACAGAAAAGGGAGTCACAAATACCAGGAAAGCAGATCAGCAGTTTCTATGTGGAAGAATATTCACTATGCGTGACATTGACTCTTATGCAAATGGATGGCTCAGTGCTCGTGCACCACATATGTCCCACATTATAGAGAAGTATAGCTCTTACGCTGGCCCTCTGCAAAGGGGCAAATTTTACCCAGATGATTTTTTCGTGTTGCTGTATTCTTGCAGCTCTACTTCTTCCTATGTTAACGGGGTTATGAATAATGTACAGTAATAAATAACACCAGGAAGGGACACATGAAAACTATCACATGTGTAGATGAAGTACTTCAGTATGGCTTAACTGCACAACCAGAGCTCCACACACCTCCCAGGGTCTCTGCGGTCACTTGAGAACGTGATACAGCCCTCACTTTAACGTGATGAAAGGAGCCTGAGGACTGGATGACAAGAATTGACAAGATTTCAAGTACTTTAGAAATATAGGATTTCTCGAGACACGTGCAGGGCTTTTCCTCTTCCACACATTAGATTTACGATAAGAAGCATCTGGGAAGTCTATGGGGCTCTGCACAGGCACAAGACGCCATCCCTGCACAGCAGCCTGCAAGAACTGGACCAAAATTAGCAGACACGGACTGAGGGGGTTATATGGTCCTGTAACAGGGCACCTCCATCGCCACCCTCTAATGCCCCAGACACCTCTCAGACTCTCCGGCTAGTGGGAATATAAATACACTCACATGAAACAGAGGTTCTGGATCTAGGGGTGCTGCAGCATCTCCTGGCTTGAAGTGGTTTCCACCATATACAGGGGTTACAGTTTGGTTCAATGGCTCTCAGCACCCCCATTCTACACATTGCTCCAGCACCCCTGACATGAAATTGCCATCACCCGCACCAATTCAGGCTTACGTACAGTGTTTCTTACCCTTTAGCCCAGGGGTTCTCAAACTGGGGGTCGGGACTCTTCAGAGTGTTGCGAGGTTATTACATGGGGGGTCGCGAGCTATCAGCCTCCATCTCAACCCCGCTTTGCCTCCAGCATTTAGAATGGTGTTAAATATATAAACAAGTGTTTTTAATGTATGTGGGGGCAGGGGTGAAAGTAACTTACAGGACTTACCGGTACTGCTGGAGTCCTGAGGGGGGCGTGGCCTCATCCAGAAGAGGCATGGCCTCAAGATTTAAAGGCCATGGGGCACCGGCTGTGGCTGGAGGCCCCAGGGCCTTTAAATCAACTTGGGGCTCCCAGCTGCACAGGTGGTTGGGAGCCCCCTAGGCTCACGACTGCCGGAGCTGCGGGTGGGATTTAAAGGGCCCAGAGCTCTCACAGCTGCGGGGAACCCCGAGCCTTGGCAGGCTGGGGCCGGGATTTAAAGGGCCCGGAGCTCCTGCCACTGCGAGAAGCTCTGAGCCCTTTAAATCCATCCCCAGCCCGGCCGCCAGAGCTGCAGGCGGGATTCAAAGGGCTCTGGGCTGCCTGCAACCGCGGGAGCTCTGAGCCCTTTAAATCCAGTCCCAGTTCAGCTACCGGAGCCGCAGGTGGGATTCAAAGGCTCTGGGCTGCCTGCAGCTGAGGGAGCTCTGAGCCCTTTAAATCCCGGTCCCAGCCCAGCCGCCTGAGCTGTGGGCGGGATTCAAAGGGCTCTGGGATGCCTGCAGCTGAGGGAGCTCTGAGCCCTTTAAATCCCGGTCCCAGCCCAGCCACCTGAGCTGTGGTCGGGATTCAAAGGGCTCTGGGCTGCTTGCTTTGGCGGGGAGCCCAGAGCCCTTTAAATCCCCGCTGCGGAAGCAGGTGCGGTCCGGCATGGTGTACTGGCTCTTGCCGGTATGGCGTACCGGACCGTACCGGCTTACTTTTACCTCTGCGGGGGGGGGGGGGGGGTAACACTCAGTGGCTTGCTGTGTGAAAGGGGTCACCAGTACAATAGTTTGAGAACCACTGCTTTAGCCCTTTCCCATGAGGCCAGAGAGAAACAGAGGTCTCCCTTCTTGGGATCTCAGCACACACTGAGCTCAGCTAGCCCAGGTCCACTCTCCTCCACTGCCTTCCTGTTTCTTCTTTTATACCCCTTAGCTGATGCTAATTGGTTCATCAGCCCCCCAGCCTGATTGGCTAATTAGCTGCATATACCCAACCAGCCTGCTCCAGGGGAACCGATTGGTTCCTTGCTGACCAGAGAGCTGGCTCCCCTGTTAGGGCATATGACAGTGCTGGAAGCTAACAAGCAGATTCTAAGGACACCCTTGTTAATAAGGAAATAAGGATTCCTTTCTGGAGACACACCGAGATCTGTCCCACATTCATCGCATCTCACTGACACTGAATAAATCAATTAACACTGTGGTTCTTGTCTCCTGGATGGATGGAGGGGGCGCTTGATTTGCTCAGAGGCCACAGCCCTTTGGTATTTTCCATGACAATGATCTAGCTCTTAACTGCACACACTCTGTTGCGACTTTCCATTGCAGTGAAAGTTAGTTTATCCCTGGTCCATTCAGCAACATTGCAGGTGTATTCTACTTGATTATTTCTGGTATCGTCAGTACCATTCAAGGGCAGTCAATTATTAGCCTGTGGTACAGGG
The DNA here is from genome assembly GCF_007399415.2 of Gopherus evgoodei. Classification (NCBI taxonomy): domain Eukaryota; kingdom Metazoa; phylum Chordata; order Testudines; family Testudinidae; genus Gopherus; species Gopherus evgoodei. The sequence goes on along the minus strand of NC_044333.1, from coordinate 38,776,868 downwards.
GGCAGAGCACTGAACAGGGAACAGGAGGGTCTGGTTCAGACACTGACCTGCCGTGCGATCTCCTGTAACTCACTTCACCTCTCTGCCTCAATTTCCCCATCTTAAAAGGGGGTTAATAATACTCACCTTCTTTTGTAAATTGCTTTGAGGCCTATAGATTAAATACTATATGAGAGCTGAAGAATGAAACATTGTATCACTCACTAAAATTATTTTAAAACTAGCATTTATCAATCAATATCACAAAGGAAAATAAAACGAGCAATTTCTATTGCAACAATTAAAAAGCAACTTCATAGCAATTTTACTTTGAATTATGTCCCATGAGAGGGTCTATCAGGCCTTCCTGCCCTCTGCTGGAGGCAGGCCCTGGTGCCCTGACACCCTATGCTCAAAGAAAACCTGCTCAGACTAGATTGCCAACAAGATAGTCCTCTGGGGCATAGAAAGGCCTGAAGGAAACACTGACCAATCAGGAGCCAGCAGGCCAGTTAAGAAGGCTCACATGCATCTCCCCAGGGGCAGAGCTGGGCAAGACTGGAGCAGAGAAATTCGTCAGTGCTAGCACAGAACCCTCAGGCTAGGTCAGGGCCTTGCCTCCAAGCACTACAAGGAAGTGTTCGCATTTGAGATTTTGTTTCTTTATGCAAAGGCTCAGACAGCCAGATCGTGAGTTGCTAGTCTCTCAACAACTGAATAACAAAATGACGCTGAGTTGATGGCATAGGCAACCCTGCTCCAAGCAGGTGGCTAAAACTTACAGAGTAAGGTGGGGATGCCTGCAGTACCATGCCTGGTCCCATAGGGTGGGCATTACAGAGCAGCCCCACCTGTTTAATAATAAAAGGGTTCCTGCTTAATTAACACAATAAAAAGCAAAATATAACACAAATAGATTTGGGTGATGTGTCTCTTTAGTATACCAATACAGTTTATAGAACAATTGAACTCCTGTAATTGTCAGCTAGGAAGACAGATACACTGGCCACTTTATTGCAGATAATTAACTGGGATAAAACCAACAGGCTCCATGCACCTCACATACACCAAACACACACAATGTCCATTGACATCAATAGGAATCCTTCCAATGAGTTGATGGGCTTTGGATCAGATTCTAGGCCAGGAGTAACGCCGCTGATTTTGATGCAGATACACTGGGGTAAGTGAAAGCAGAATCAGGCCTGGCATTTTAATGTAACTAAAATTAAAGAAATAAATACCAGGTTCAGGACTTTTGGAGAGGACTTCACTCAGGATGGACTCGGTGCTTGGAATCAACAGGCCCCCTAAGACAGGAAAACAAACAAGAGAGGGGGTTGAATAATTTAAAATAAAAAGTGACCAGCTCCTCTCCGCCAAATAACTTTCCATCGAACAATTTGTGATCAGTCCTGCCCACTTTGCAATAACACGTTGAGGGGTTTTTTTTTTAAATCAGGGAATCTGTTTCATAATGCAAAAAAAAAAAAAAAAAAAAAAGACTTTTTTACAACAATGTGAAATACTCAGTGGCCCCTCAAAAATCTATGTTTTAAAACAAAAGTATCTATTTATTAAAGTGAGCAGCCTATTTGGAGTAAAAGCCAAAGCTTTCTAAAACCCTTGCTTAAATATCAAACATGTTAATATTAATAAAAGTCTGGTTAATGTATAAATGTATTTACATCTCAAGTTATGTCTATCTATACTTATAATAGATGGATCTCTTGTCAAGCACCTTTATCCCACTTTTCTGGTGCCTCTGCTCCTGTGTTCTGCTGAGAGTAGAAGTGAAGGAGAAAGGCTGTTTCCATTTTCTTTTTAACCTGGTGAACACCAGAAAATATCAGGAATATTGCAAGAGGAGTTGAAATAAACATCCAAAAAGTCAGAGGCTTGAGTTTCTTTTACAGTAAGGCCCCTCTACATGCTGTAATTTACTCCCGTTTTTCCAGAATAGCCACAGCAGTACAAAGGAGCTGTAGTGTACCCGAGAAGGAAGATCAGGATTCTTAACCCAAATTAATGTCTCACATTTTGTACATTCTCCCATTGCTATTTTCATGTCTCTGTAAATAGTTCTTCAGAATATCAGTTTCTCCCTGCTGGTCTCTAATGCCCAAGGAAAGGTCCTGCATCCACCCTGGGGGCTTCTCTAATTTATCAATGGTTAGCAAGCCCAGTGTGGCCAACTCATGATTTTATCATGAATCTCACAATATTCAATGTGTTTTATAAATCCTCAGTGTCCAGGGGCATGTGATCAGGTGGAAATCTCAGCTTCATGAAAATAAAAAAGTAAGTTTCCAAGCCTTGTGGCTGCAGAGAAAAGCCTGCAAACCTGAACCCAGGGCACCTCTAAAGGCTCAGAAGCCAGAAGGCAAATAAAATAACACCCCCCCCCCCAAAAAAAACCACAAAAATGTATTTATTAAAAAAAAACTCATGATTTTTATGTGTCTGTGGTTGGCAATACTGCAAACCCTTTTGACTCATGACATGTGCCAGAGGAATCCCTGTGTGTCACTCCCCCTCTGGGAGTGCTTCTGCAAAAATGAGATGCCAGGTTTTATGAAATGTCTGGAAGAGAACACATCTTCCTATTCATTATGACCATCAGAGAGATTTGTCAGTCCATCTATGAAAAGAAAAGGTTATTGCACAATAAACAACATGAAACCTCCTGTTAAAATATGACAAATGTTTTTGAAATGGTGCAAAGAATGTTTAAAGATAAATATTTATGAGTTTTGATGAACTGCGGTACTGTGCTAATGAAATCAAGACTTAAGAAATGTGCTTCAACTGTCCTTTATCCAAGATGAATAAGACTTTAATGAAAATCTTACTATTCAAAGAGGCAATTTATATAATGTTCTGATGGCAGAGAGATTGCGCATGGTGGTGAATCGCATACAGATAGGTGGAGCTTTGAGTAACTCTTTGCTCGGCTGTGCGGAAAAATGCTAACAAAATCACATTGACTATTTCAGTTCTATTTTTCCAGTCCTAACAGCACCAGATGTACTACAATAGGGTGCATTCTTGTTAATAGTACACATGAGCAGATGGCACCTGGGCTCAGGTTAACCCCAGTGAACAAAGGGTTACCTTTAGCTCAGTTCCCCCTTTCCCAGGTGCCCAAGGGAAGGAATATTTGTCCACTGCTTAAGACACAGATGTAGAGGAGACACAAAGGCCGTAGGACACTGGGCTGGGGAAATTCCATTACTTCTTGTCTCAGGAACCTCTCTCCTGATCGCCTGTTTTGCTTCTCTTGAATCAGTCCAACAGCTTGCAATGACAAATACAGTATCAAACTCAAGGATGGAGAGACTAGAAGCGCTGGGAAGCTTAATTCCTTGATGTTCCAGTAAAAGCACTTTGAGATTTGCAGATGGAAGATGCTGTAAATGCAAAACAGCATCAAGTCCAATTTCTAGACAGTTGTTCTGGTAGATTCCAGGGCCAGGACTCTTCCCTAGACACCATGAGTGTCCACACAGTAAAAGATATTCCAGATATTCAATATAAATGTCCTTTGAGTTAAATTACACTCTCCTAGTACAAATAAAACAGATAGGAATCAGCTGCCTATGACTCTTACGTTCTTATTCTAAAACACCTGCACTTCCAAAAGACTAAAACAGAAAAACTGCTCATCCCAAGAAAACACTTGTTTTATTGTGACACACAGCACCCCACGTGCAGCGTCTTTTAGAAACGTCGGACAAACTCATACCCTAGATCATGGGTACATTAACAGACAACCCATCCATTCTTAAAATGGTTGATAAGCTCTTCATTGCTGACCGCCTAACCTCCTGAAATGGTCAGCTAGTACGATAAAAACCGCCTGGTGGCAAATCTGAACACAAATGGCTTTTGGTGATGTGGGTGGGACCATGACAGACTGCCCATCTTCAAAATCCATTTTGCTAACAGATAGAACTTCACTAGAGTCAAACCTCCACCCAAGCAACTAAAGCAAGATTTCAGTCAGCAGCCGCTCAGGAATGGATATATTATTCAGTGGCACTTCCAAAGCGGGTTTTGACTAACAGGATGTTTTATACAGAAACTGGCAACTGCTGTCTTCTGCAACCCAATACTTCTTTGAAGGTCAAAGAGCCAAAACAATCATGTTCCAAAAGGTCTTTAAAAATATGTGGAAAAACAAGGCTAGCTTTACCCTTAGAAAAAAGAAATGTTGCAATATGTAATATGTGTTAAAGCATTTTATAAGGAGGTAAGCAGAATTACTGCCGTTTTATGTATGGGGAAAACTGAGGCAGAGAGAAGTAACGGTACTGGCGTAAGGTTACAAATCAGGTCAGCGACAGCCAAAAACATCACCCAAATTTTTGTAATCCCAGAACAATGGTCTAACCATTGAGCCACACCATCTTAGGTCACTCCCTAAACTGGAGTGATTCAGAGAGTTACAGTAGAATACTATTTTTTTTTTATAATGGAGGTTGGCATAGGTACATTCCTGTGGTCCCGCATTTAAATGGGGCATCCTTTGTGGCATGGGAGGCTGGCTTCTTTTCCCAGTTCTCTGAGGCTTGGTTCCAGGACATGGCAACCCAGAAGAATTTTTTGTTGTGACTAGAGTTGCAACTTTTTTGACAAGCTTTTTTTTGGGGGGAGGGGGTGTGTAAAAATGCAGTTTTGTCGAAGCCACCGAGTTTTGCAGATCTATAGGTTCTGGCAATGTTTTCGGTGGGAAGGTTTCTGTATTCCAAGGTGGGCTCTCCAGTCACTTCCAGAGAGAAACCCTCCTGAATCGAAAACCTGACCTTTTCAAGCCAAAACTGGGTATTTCAACACAATTCAGTTCCATGAATACAATCGAAAGGTTTCGAGTTTGTTCCAATGCGGAACAAAAACAAATTTCACAACCTCGAAAGCTGCTGCAAAATTGACTTGTTGTCTTCTAGCCAGATCCAGCTTTGAGTGTGGTATCAACGCATCCTGCTGTAACACTGGTGTCATAAACGGATAGTTAAGAGTTAATGGAACAGAAGTGCTTCATATCTCTTTTGCCTGGAAAGGGTTAACAAGAACAATGAGCCTGGCTGTCACCTGACCAGAGGACCAATCAGGGGACAGGATACTTTCAAATCTTGAGGGAGGGAAGTTTGTGTGTGTGCTGTTAGTTTTTTGGTGGTTGTTCTCTCTGGGGGCTCAGAGGGACCAGATGTGCAAACAGGTTTCTCTCCAATCTCTCCAATACAGGCTCTTATAAGTTCAGAATAGTGAGTACTAGGTAGATAAAGCGAGTTAGGCTTATGGTTGTTTTCTTTATTTGCAAATGTGTATTTGGCTGGAAGGAGTTCAAATTTATATTTTGCTGAAAGGATTTTAATTTTACTTGTATACTTAGGCTGGGAGGGTATTTCCAATGTCTATAGCTGAAAGACCCTGTACCTATTCCATTTTAAATTTGCAAAGATAATTTTTACAATTTTTCTCTCTTTAATTAAAAGTTTCTTGTTTAAGAACCTGATTGTTTTTTTATTCTGGTGTGAGACCCCAGGGGACAGGGTCTGGATTCACCAGGGAATTGGTGGGGAGAAAGGAGGGAAGGGGTAGAGAGAGGTTATATTCTCTCTGTGTTAGGATTACTGTCTCTCTCAGGGAGAATCTGGGAGGGGAAGAGAGAAGGAGGGGGGAAGGTGCATTTTCCTCTCTGTTTTAAGATTCAAGGAGTTTGAATCACAGTGATCTTCCAGGGTAACCCAGGGAGGGGAAGCCTGCAAGAGGCAACCGTAGGGGGAAAGGGTTTACTTTCCTTGTGTTAAGATCCAGAGGCTGGGTCTTGGGGGTCCCCAGGCAAGGTTTTGGGGGGGACCAGAGTGTACCAGGCACTGAAATTCCTGGTTGGTGGCAGCGCTACAAGTACTAAGCTGGTGACTGAGCTTAGAGGAATTCATGCTGGTACCGCATCTTTTGGACGCTAAAGTTCAGAGTGGGGAATTAGACCATGACAACCGGTATGTTGAAGACAAAGGAGCCAAAAGTGCTGCTGAGCGAGTCTAGTTTTCCAGGAGTCAACTCCAGATCCTGCAATAGGGCGACGCCCCTCTCCCCACACATACACACACCTTTCTCCTGGTCCTCAAGTCAAGGAGCTCAAGTGTTTTGCAAGTGTTATGTGTTAGGGCTAGTGGGGGGAAAAGGCCAAGTGCAGGCTACGTCAGCATCTTCTACCAGGCATCTGGTAAGAACCCAGGATGTTTTACGCAGTGCTAATATTTTTGATGGCCCCTCACACTTAAGCCAATGCTTGAAAGATTTACTTTCCAGAGATGTTTAAGAAAGCCAGCCATTGAGGGGAAGAAAAATGGTCTTCTGGTTAAGTCAGTGGTCTGGGACTCAAGAGAAATAGATTCAGTTCCCAGATCTGACTCAGTCTCCCTGTGTTCCCCTGGGCAAGTCACGTCATCGGTCTGTGTCTCAGTTTTCCCACCTGTAAACAAATGGGGATACTATGACTACTTTTCTTTCATCTTCTGTCTATCTTGCCTAATTACACAATAAGCTACAAATAACAAGGACAATGCTGTATTCTGTGGAAGAGGACAAGGCAAAGAAAGGCACTTGTCATTGTAAAGGGAGTATTTGAACAGATGTACGAGAGCAGCAGCCAGCTTCGCTTCACACTGTACATTATTTAGCAGAGATGTATTCATGCAGGGAAAGCGTGCACAGCCCAGAGCCCAGCTCCACCCACCGGGTACCTCTGCAATGAGGACTGTCCAGAGAATACTGAAATGCACTTACTTGTACAAGGGAAATGTCAGAACTGCAGGGGGAGAAGGGAGATACTAAGGGGGGGAGGGAGGGTGCCTAGGAATTTCATTACAATTGGTGACATGGGTCGACTCTTCATTTAGGCAATACCAGAAGTGGTCCAAAGCTGCAACATTTGGATCAGGACCCAAAAGTTCCGCAAGATCCAGGGGTGATCAAAACTGGGTTTGGTTTGATTTCATCTGCAGTTGATTCTGCTCCATTTTAACCCCCGGGGAGCAAGCTGAATCCTAGCCTAAGCAGGCTGAAATCCTATGCTCTCCAGAACTGCCATTTACACCTGGGCTCAGTCCAGTTCTTTGACGTAATATCTCTTCAGCCAGTTTTGAGTACTGCTCAGCACCCACCATTTCCACATTGTTCTCCACAGCAGCCTGAGTGGTGGGACCTCCTACCAGCACGGTGTCCCGTAGCACCTTGCCAAAGCCTTGGCTTAGTTCTGATTCAGCTGCATTGTTCCCCTCTGAAATGCTCACGGCGGGGGAGTTTACAAGGCAGTCCAAACTCACGGTTCCTTTGATTCCTGGGCAGAGTGAGACCATCCAAAGAAATGGTTACATTGGTTTCTTAACCTGTGTGTGCTGGTGACCCCCTTTGGACTAACGGAAAAAATTGCAACCTCCTTAAGCTGAGACTTCAGCCCCGTCGCCCAGGACTCACGCCCAAGCCCGAGCCCCGCCACCCAGGGCTGACGCATGTAGCTAAGCTGTGTGGGGTCCCCCGTGGTGTGGGGTCCCATGCAATTGCCCTGTTTGCCATCCCCTAACACTGGCTCTGCACTTGCGACAGGGTTGAGAAACACTGAATTACACGATACTGTGCCTGCCGCTCTTGACATTCCAGAATTGTTAACAACGAAGCCTCAATGCTACTGCATCATTCCCGCCTGCCACTGGTTTCCAAGGGCCAAAACTGCAGTTATATATATTTTTAAATAAATAAATAAGAGTATTTTGTTCCAATTTTGAGCAGGGATTTGTTTTCATGTAACCAGATCCCCATAAAACCTTTGTGCCAATGGAAAGTCCAGGTTAGGTAGGGAGATCAAGGCTAGATTTACTTAGGAAGGAGATCCCACCACACTAGCAGTAGACATGAAAGGAGAGTTGGTTGAGAATTATTTGACTAATCGTTTTTCATCAAACGTTGATGCATCAAAACCAAAACTGTGTGCGAAACAGTGTCAGTCTCAATCTATTTCCCAACTCGAAAAAGAGTTGAGGAAAAAGTTTTGAAACTGTCAAAATGAAACAAGTTTGAAATGAAACATTCCTATTTTCCAGTTCAAAATGACTGCTTCAAAATGTCACCTAGTTAGACGGCAAAAAACGTTTTCAAAAGGTCAAAATTCAAAACAAAGCATTTTGAAATTATCTCAGCAGGCCAGACAACTGGGAAGGTGATAAGGCCAGCTAGAGTTTGAGCCAATTAAACACATCCCAGCCGCAGCCTCTACCAATGACTCTCGCACAGAGCCCCCGGTAGAAATTAAAGCGGCTCCCTCCCATCAAAACCCACAGACATGCCCAGGCAGCGATACATTACACCTCTGTCTGATTATCATCCCGATATTCCAGGAAGCCCTTGATAGTCGTATTTCTAGCAATGGGAATCCAAGAATCAACATCACCCCTTTCTCTAAAGTAAGTTTGGCATGTTTAATCCAAGAATATATGACAAAAATTACATTGCTAAGAGTATGGTCTCTGCCGAAAGCTAAAAACTAGCTGATTGGCATGGTCATTGTGAGTATTTGTATGGGAAATATTTTAAAACAGAATATTCTATGGTCCAAAACTGTTGGAGATGAAGTCACTGGAAGCAGGGGGGATCTCTGCTAATTCACTCAAGAGTGAGACCTATCAAAATTTTTCAACCAGCCCAGCCCTGGGTTTACAGTCTGGACCAAGTGCAGGCCTGAGCTTTTACAAAGACAAGAGAACCCTAAGAAATGATTCTGAATAGAGGACCCTCAGGGTTGAGCTGAAGTTAATCACTTTGATTATGAAAACAGCCAAAAAGCCTGGGACTGTATAAGAGAAAAAGAAAGGGCACAAGATGTTATCCATTATGGACGAGATGCTCTGCTAGTCAATGTATCATGAAAAGTAGATCCCGCATTTCGGACTGGACAAGCACCTTATGGCCTGACTGACCACTGGGTCAGAAACATATTAGCCGAGAGAGTAACTTGTTAATAAGTATAGGCTAAAGATTGAGTTTTATGTTGCTTTTTTAATCTGTAACCTTCTATTTCCTACCCCTTTTACTGGCTTTTATTTTAATCTTTTTCTCAAGGTTTGTTAAACAAACTTCAATTTGGTTTTCCTGTAAGCTTGTCTGAGTGCCTTGTGCTGAACTTAGGTGAAGCGAGTAAACTGGACACACTGCTTCCACAGAGGCCGCATGTTACGGGTGTCCAGAAGACATGGGACTGGGCACTCGACTGTAATGAGATGGGGTCTACATAGGGAAAGAGCAGAGCATGTGCAGCTGGGAGTGGAGAGCTTGTGTTGCCTTCAGCTGGTCGCTTTCCAAGAATCTCCTCCAATGGGCACAGACTAGACTCCCTCAGGCGACAAGGAGGTGGGATTGATTCCCCTCAGACACCTGAGGTAAACCTGAAAAGTGTCAAAGAGGCTGGTACTGGAAACCCCATCTGTCACCCCCAAGAGGTGAGCCACTGAAAGCAGAACTGTGACAAAAACAATAAACCTATCTGTACGCATGCCTGCCAGCTCCGTCAAACACCTTCTTTTATGCCTAAAGGCATAATCAGACAGTGAGAGTGCAGACCAGACCTGTTATGCAGCGTACAAAGACCCAAGCACAGGGACAAAACCCTCCACCCTTACTCAGTGATTATCCCTCCTTCGTCAAACTTCCACTGACATCATGATTCCACTGACTTCCCATTCAGCCTGTGAGGCAGAGGAGATTTACACTTACCCCATCCAACACCTGTCGTCGGAGCATATCAAGGCAAGTTTTTATGCCTAAAGGCATAAAAGTAGGCACCGAACTGACAAAAAAAAATTGTTTTTTTTTACATACCTGCTCCAACCAACTTTGTTTCCAAAGTTTTCACCTTAGTGCTTCGTGTGGCATCAGAGTATGACAAAGAAAACATTTACCCAATGGTAGCAACCAATGCTCACCTGCTACAATACATCTGAAGGACAAAAAACTCCCAGATGAGAACACCACTCAACAGCCCTGCAGAGATCTCTGCCTGTTTGAAAGTAGATCATTAAGCAGTTAAAACTGATTTCCTGTGTTTTGCAGGGACTTTTCTACTTTTCCCATTTGCATCAATTTTATGTCCACAGTTTTGTTTTTATTGTACATTTCACCCCACCTCCCCCACCCAGTATCCTTTCCAGAGATCTAATCTCCCTGTATTAGCTAATTATCTCAAAAGTCAAACAAGGAGCATTTCTAGGCTTCACCACTGCATGTGGAGGGTGCATCACTTTAAATTAACAACTGGAAATTAACAAGCTAGTAAAACTTAGAATGACCGGGCCTTACAGAAAACAATGATCTGCTTTTCTTTTTTGTTGTTATTAGCATGGTGAAGGAGTAGCAAACAGAGAGACATTTAAGTATCAAATGTTCCACATTTCAATTCTCATCTCTAAGAAAAAACTCCTTTCCTAAAAGGGCGCTTCTTGGAGCCAGGTTTTTACTGAATGGTTAACAGCATAATTACATGTTAACTAGACTGCCCAAAAAAGCTCAGTCTTCATACAAACTCCTGCACCTTTTGCTGCAGAAAAGCCTTTGTAAAGAGTATCAGGGAAAGGGAGAAAGTCTATTAGAGTCTCATTTCAACAGAATAATTTTGTGACTTCTCAGCTGCAGAGTCCATTAAAATGATATTCTGATACTTCCATCTCACCGTCGAGATTACATTCCTAGGTTGTTATGGAAAATGGATGCTAATACATTACAATTGGACCTTAATCTTATCAAATTTGGTCTGCATGTTTCTTTCATGCTCTCTAATGTAAAGCAAGCCTCCCTCCAGCCGAATGAATGCAAGCCATTTAGACTCTGGACAAACTGCAGCTGTACAATGTATATTGTAGTGGGGCGGTTGCCTCACACCAGGAAGAGGAAGGGTTAAAGCAGGCCAGAGGGAGCCAATTGGGAGGTGGCTTGTTACAGCAGTCAGTCAGGGCCAGCAGGGGCCATATATAAAGGGCCGTTCAACAGAACAGAGGGCAGTCTCCCGCTGGCCTGCTAGGGAGAAGGACTGGCTGCCCAGGAGCACTACGACTACAGCAGTGCTGGGTAGAAGAGCAGAAGGAGCTTCCGACTGACCGCTGCCAGACTGAGGCCCTGGAGGGAGGGCAAATAAGATGCTAGGACTGCCTCCACTTGCCCTGAGGGAAGTGGCTAACACAGACTGCAGTTTGCCCCTGGAGCAAGGGACTAGACTGGTGACTGCAGCAGGCCACTGAGGCAAGTGGCTGGACTATAGACTGCTGGTTCCCCCGAAAGGGAGGGAGACAGTGGAGCAGAGCAGGGCTGTGCTCAGAAGAGGACGCCGCGGTCCAGGGAGCAACGCGGGTCCCAGAGCAGTGGAGACAGCAAAGTGGGAGTAACGGCAAGAGAGACACCACCGGAGGAGAGCGCCCTGAGGAAGGACTTAAGCTAATTCCAGAGTGACCAGCAGGAGGCGCCATGGCTACACCAAAAGAATGTTTGGGTGGTAAAGTCTCACCATTGCCTGTGCTCTATAGAGTCTCACCCTTAGGGCCAGACTAGATTTTCTCCTGTACGTTATAGGTTCAAGTTATATTACTGTGCCCACTTTATGGATGGGGAAACTGACGTGCAGACTGGGAAAACAATTTACTTTCATGGTCAATGGCAGAATGAGGAACAGAACTGAGGGGTGAGATCCTGGCCCCACTGACACCAGTGGGAGTTTTGTTGTTCATTTCCACAGAGGCAGAATTTCACTTGATCTCTCTGAGTACCCAGCCCTGTGCATCAGCTCTGAGACCATCCTTCCTCCCTGGGCACCATCCTCAAAGATGGGGATTTTGTTTTTTCTGGCGAGTCCGAGTTTAAGGCCCAATCACCTAGTCTGACCTCCTGCGTATCACCAGTCACAACCTGCATCCAGCACCCGCACACTAAACCCAGCAATGGAAACAAGACCAAAGTAAATGAAAGCCAGCCCGGAAGTGAACGCTCTTCTGAAGGAAGCACATGCCCTCTAGTTATCATATTGGTATAGGCTTAGTGAAAAATTCATATGAGAACTGCCATACTGGGTCAGACCAAAAGTCCATTTAGCCCAGTATGCTGTCTTCCAGCAGTGGCCAGTGCCAGGTGCCCCAGAGGGAATGAACAGAACAGGTAATCATCAAGTGATCCATCCCCTGTCACCCATTCCCAGCTTCTGGCAAACAGAGGCAAACACCATTACAGAGGCTGCCGCTAGGGATACCATAACACACTGAAGAAGGCCCAATTTTCTTATACTCAGACAAACTTTACAGAAAAGGAACTTGGGACATGATACCAGAGGCAGCTTGAATGCGTGCATGGTGTGAGGTAGCTAGGGAGAGCTTTGCCATGGTTTCCTATGAACAAACAATTGCTTCCACTTATGTCTTAGAGTGGTGCTAGCTGTCATAGTATATTCCCCAATCTGAATCTTAGAGTCCAAAAAATTGGGGTACCAGCATGAATTCCTCTAAGCTTAATTACCAGCTTAGATCTGATACACTGCCACCACCCAAAAATATATAGTGTTTTGGGGTACTCTGGTCCCCCCAAAAACTTTCCCTGGGGACCCCAAGACCCAAATTCCTTGAGTCTTAAAACACAGGAGAATAAACCATTTCCTCCCCCTTCTCCTTCCCTATTAAGTACAGACTCAATTCCCTTGAGCCTCAACATGAGGAAAAAATCAAACAGGTCTTAAAAGCAAAACTTTTAATAAAAAGAAAGAAAAAAAGTAAAAGTTATCTCTGCAATTTAGATGGTAAAAGTTACAGGGTCTGTCAGCTTATAGAAACTGGAGAAAAGGCCTCCTCCAGCAGAAATACAATTTAAAATACTTCCAGCCAAATACACATTAGAACTCTACCAGCCAGATACACATTTGCAAATATAGAAAACAATCAAAAGACTGTAACTGCCTGTTCTACTTAATACTCACTATTATGAATATATAAGAGACTGTAGCAGGGAGATTGGCAAGAAACCTGGTTGCACGTCTAGTCCCTTCCAGGACCCAGAGAGAACAAAAACAAACCCAAAAACACAAACAAAGGCTTCCCTCCACCGATTTTTGAAAGTATCTTGTTTCCTGATTGGTCCTCTGGTCAGGTGTTTGGTTCCCTGTTTGTTAACCCTTTACAGGTAAAAGAGATAGTAACCCTTAACTATCTGTTTATGACACTAGCATATTGTACTTTCAAAAGCAAACACTGAAGGAATGGGAAATAACCACATCAGGCACCTTTAATTAAACATGACTTTGATACATTAAAATTGACACCAGCTACTTTCCAGAAAGCCATAAGGAAGGTTTGCAAAGATGCCCTAGGGCCAACAGAGGAACCTTAAACAGAAAGAACTTTGGGGCAGGTTTTCAAAGGTATTTAGGTGCCTAAAGATGCAGCTGGAAGACGGTTAGAATATTCAGAAGTGCCTAACTCCCATGGGGAGCGCATATTCCAGTTAGGTGTGTGGCTTCCACTTTGGTGTGTGGTTGTATTGTCTGAAAATTAAGGATCCCTATAAGAATGTACAACTGTAAAAGTTCAGCCTAGAGGACTGTTATCACATCGAGAGGGACAGCCTGAAAGAATTTGTTAAACTATTCATTTAGAACTGATCGAGGGGTTTCACTTCAGTACAGTCAGAAATGAGGGCAGCTACAAGAACTGGCGTGGAAGCTGCGGGCGTGCTAATGAAGGTAAAAAAAAGAGTGAATTAATAAAATACTTAGCTCTTACGGGAGCTGCATCAAACCCCATTAAAAATTAATGGGAGCCTTTCCAGTCACTTGGATGGGGTTTGGATCAGGCCCGTCGATCACTTTTCAGCCCTAGATCTCACAGATTTTACAAAAAGAGAGAAGGTCATTTCAGTCCCATTTTGGAGACGAGGAAACTGAGGCACCGACAGCTGAAGTGACCTGTCCAAGGTCACACACCAGCTCATCGACAGAACTGGGAAGAGAACTCAGACTTCCCCCAGTCCAGTGCCTGATTTCATGGATCATGCTGTCATCCAACCACAAGAGAGAGAGTGGGAAACAGGAGTGGGAAAGTCAACCAAGTTTCACACGTGACCCAGATAGTGCGTTTTGTTCAATATCCACCTATCTTCACTAGGAACAACAGTGGGTTTGGGAGTATTTTTGTTTTGGTTTACTGCTATACAAAGTGGACAGCTGTTAGTGAAAGAAAGCGGACCCTCTCCAGAGCGACAGTGAAGAAGCAGGAGGTAAGTGTGGTACATAGCAGAGACATTATGTAATTATTTAAGTTTAAGAAAGCCGTTGTCCTAAATGAGATTTACAGGGACACAAGGTCGGGAAAACAAAAGGAGGAGAAATATCGGCATCTGGCAATGATAAAACTTAGAGGCTCACCAAGTCCACCTGCCAACATTTGAAAGCTAAAGAGAGACATGTAGGGAGAAAAATAAGGACACACCTTTAAACCACATCAGAACACTAGGACCGGGAGAGTTTCTTGCAGGGACAGAGTGGAAAAATGATCACCATTTTGCTAATAAAGTAAGGAATATTCCTCTGAAATAGGGTCACAGTTGGCTATATGATGAGATTTCACAGCCCCAGGGCCAAAGGATTAGCACTACATAATGCTTTCAGACAATAGCTAATGGAGATTGGAGACGTTTAGCAAATCTAAAGGTTATTCAATTTGGATGCAATAACCTGGGAAGAGTCGAGCAAGATAGCGTTCCTTAAACAAACAGAAGATCAAAAACCACCGCATACACCAGTTAGCTAAATAGCAGACAAGGGTATAGGCTAAGCACAGGAGTGGAAGCCAGGATTTATAGACATCAAATCTCACTCTCAGAAGGACTCTTCACATGGCCTTCAGTAGATCGTTTGCCCTTTTGCCTTAGCTGCCCCATAGAGCACATCTGTAAAACAGGGGGTAATAAATACCCCCATAGCCTTCAATAATTTGCTAGGCTCAGAGGTATTTTTTACTGCTTATGTAGACAGTCAGGGGTTCTGTGGGCTATTAAACAACTGACATGCTACACACCAGAGCGGGCTGCAATGTTCTCTGTAAACATCTTTGGTGTAAAAAAAGTAGATTACGTAGCTGGGAATATGTGCAAATTTCCATGCCACAGGTTAATGTAAGAAGTGCCAGCCCACAAAATAGATGGTAAATTTTCTTTTTGAGCTAGGAGTTAGCCCCCAGGTGGCTTGAACAGGTAGTCAGCCTGCTGGCACCAAGACAAGACATCCCAGAAGGCCCATTCAGCCCAGCTGTGTCTCATTTACATATGCTAGGGAGTTATTAACTAAGAAACAAGATCATAGTCTCAGTGGCACCAGCATGCCAGCTCACACAGAATCCCTTCCCTCCAAAGCAGCACACAGCCCAGCTCTTGCAATCAGTCGAGCACACCACCAAGAGGAGAAAGCCAGGCATCGCTCTCTCCTCTGTGCTCTTAACTGACCTCCGCAGATTCCCTCACTGACGAGCCAGGGAGAGGCAACCTGCTCCCTTTACTAGGAGCTGACACAGCAGTGCCCTGGAGGGGAGCAGGAGGAAGGGTTTTAAAGCCCCTTAGAGACATTCTCCATCACATGGCTTAGTCTTCAGTTACTGCAGACAACGCCTCTGATTTTTCATTAAAAGCCTTAGCGCCTGGTTTTCAGACATTCTGAGCATGCACAATTTCCATTTGGAGAGATTCCCGATGCAGCCCTATATTCTGCTCTGGCAATACATGGGGACCAGGAAGATGCCTCAAGGGACTGGAGGAAGTTTCCGTTGGTGCAGACACTGCGTGGGCATGGGGTACATGCTGCTACTGAGATTTCAGGCTGTGATGCAGCCTCCAGCCAGCCCTCAGGAGGCTGCCATAAATTGGACCAACACTGAGCAGTGGGTCAATTTATGCCACAGATTGCACTGGCCCCTGGAGCAGGCCAGATTCAGACAGCACAAAAACACATCTGGTCATCCTCCCCTGGCTGCATCGCTCAAAATCAGGTCCTTAATATTTGAAGGTACGTTACAGATCAGACAGGAAAAGACTTCATCATAATATCCAGGAGCCCACAGCAAAATATCATTAATCTGGAGTTAAGGGGGTGGGAGAGGGGTTGAATCAAAGGCTGCTCTATACAATACAATAACATTTTTACTGTGGGTTGCATGCTTGACATCCCAAGGCACCATATGAAACAAGCAAGGCCTAGTACAGGGTGTAGATGTCATGTATAGTGCATGAAACCTCAAGAATAAGTCCAACAGCACATTTATGAAGAAATGCATTATGCTGCTGCTGCTCTGCAGATTAAAGGGACAATAGGAGCCTTGTGAAAGACATTCTGTTTTTAACACAGCAGAGTCAGGACCTCAGATCTGAATGTCAAGTCTCTGGGCCTGAACCTGTCAATAGTTTTGGTTCTAGGACAGAGCCAAAACCATAAAAAAGGGCTATACTTTATCAAATTCAGCCAGAAATCTCAAGAGCAGAGCTGATCCCTCAATATTTCCATCCTTCAAGCTGGTAGAAAAGGGAGGTGCCCATTTAAGAACAGACAGACTGGGTCAGAGCAATGGTCTGTCTAGCCCCAGTATCCTGTCTTCCGACCATAGCCAATGCCAGGTGCCACATAAGGAATGAACAGAACAGGGAATTGTCAAGTGATCCATCCCCCGTTGCCCACTCCCAGCTTCTGGCAAAAGTCGTGCAAAAATTTATTAACTAAGCTTGCTGTCAGATCTAGTCTCCAGCCTACTGCTACTCTGGACCCCTGACATGAACAAACAGCACAGAGTCCAACCCAACTCTCATTGAAAGCAATGGAAAGACTTGGATCGGGACCTTAGTCTGTAGCTGAGGACCACTCCTTTTGATATACTCTACCCTGCACCCTCTGAGTTTCTCTTCCCTTGTTCTCCATTGCTAAAGTTATGGGTGCGAAAGCATCTTCTTTATTTTTTATATGACCATCTTCTCATCGTGTTTCTCTCTCACCTGAAGATGTGATCCTCTGGTGTGTGGTGTTACTGTATATCCATTTCCCTGAGCAAACACTTCTGAGACAAGGTATCCCCATCATGGGACATAATGACCTGATAAGCTCCTATGGATTCAAAGCCTGTAGTCTTCCCTTGAGCCGAGTGCCTACTGAAGTCAAGATAGGACCCATAATAAAGAAAGTTGCTCTTTCCATGGAAGTGTCTACAGCTGAATTGCCTCTAAAGAAAACTTCTTTAAAATTCTCCATGATGCATCAGCAGCTTTCCTTTATTTTTTAAAACAGTACAAGACACACAAGGTCACATGTAGGTTTGAAACCAGTGACCTTTAAAAAGAGCTACTGGTGGTTTAGAACCAGCAACCCATCTGCCCAACACACCCCAGCGCTCTGCTCTCTGCACTGCCTCCCTCCCATTGAATATCTATTCAAATTCAAAATCCTCATCTTCAAAGAATTTTGAGACTGGCCCTAGTAAGCTACAGGCCACCCCACTGTGTGCAATTATTACCCTCCCACCCCAAGACATCTGTATTCCACAGGGACTGCGTTCATCATGTGTACACAATATGGAGTTTTCTCATCAACTGGCCCAGAAATTTGAAACTCACACCTAGAAGAGATCAAGATGCATGCAGATCTCAACACTGCTGTAAGGAAATGTAAAACCCATTTCCTCAATCCAGCCTGCCCACAGTGATGCCAACAAAGGAATCAAAGAGTAGGGCTGGGCGAAAGTTTCTGCTGAAATTTTTTTTTTTGATGAAAAACTGGGTTTTCAGCAAAACGAAATTCTTCATGAAAAGCATTTGCTTTCTGGTTTTTGTTTAAAAAAAAAAAGCTTGAAACCCAGAAAAATTCAATTTTCAGCCAAAAAAAATATTTCAACCAAAAATCAAGATATTTGTATTTTATATGCTGCCACAGTGGCTCGTGAGAACTATAGTTCAGTTGTCCCCATTCTTTTTTATGGGCTCCACAGCCGGACTACATCTCCCATGATGCACCATTAACAGGGACTCCCATGCTGCACAGCCTCCCTTCACCAATATGGGAGACGTTGGTGCATTATGAGAGCTATAGTCCAGCCAGTGAGCCCAGCTACAGAAGAAAATGGGAGCAAGAAGCATCCGGACAACAAGTCCTATAACACACAGGAGTTGCATCTCTGAACTGAAATATTTCACTTTTTGATTTTTCGCTAGGTCAACATTTTCCAACCAGCTCTAGAAAAGAGAGAAGTATATCTTATGCATGCACCCATATGCAATGGTGTAACACCACAGGACCTGCCAGACAGCTCCCATTTTTCATCAATAAAAAGATTGACACCATGACACCTCTCCCAAGGAAGGCCATACTAATGACTCTTAAAATTAACTGGCCTCGTTCTGCAGCTGGAATGCAGCCTTCCACTGCAAAACTACTTAGTATAGCTTCTTCACCAGTTGTTGCTTCACGTATCCACACTGCACGTCAACTGCAGATGCACAGAGGTGCCTCTCCCCACCTCACTCCACATTCTGGGTAACAAGCAGTTTAATCTCTTATCAGTTGTAAAATCCTTTATAACCAGCAGCTGTTAAGAACAATTCCGCTGCAGCTGAATCATGTTCCTTTTCTGCCAAACTACAGAAGAGAAAAAGAACAATTTCTCCCATGCTTCCTGGGCTTCTCAGATCCATTAAGTAGAAAAACAGCAGCTTAGATTCTCTGGTCCATCCAAGCTGTGATCATCAGTATTGTAACCAAGTCCCCTGATGTTGACACAGTGTAGATGGGGTGGGAAGCTTAAACACACTTTATAATTTTGTCCTTCCCTTGCTGTCTTGGTCTATCTTAACCCTGCCCCAAACACAATCAATTCCTTCGTGTTAGTGGCACCCCTGAAAGTTATTAATACAAGCAGGGACTCACCAGAACCAGCATCCCACTGGAGTCATATCATCTTCATCAAGGGGATTATACTGTCTTGCTAACAAAGAGGCAGCCTTTATAACCTTACCTACTACATTTGAAATGAACTTCTTAACCAAAAGGGTAAGCCAATCAGAGGGCACTGAATGGGTTGCTTTTCTAATGCATTCAAGACACTGAGAAGAGTGCAAGTTATTGCCCTTACATTTAACACATCTGCAAGGCGTCATCTTAAATCTTTATTGCAATAAAGTTATTAACAAGCTCATTTTGTTATCACCTTTGCTACACCATTTCTCTCGGACTCTGAAAACCCACATCAACGATTTGGGCATATGCAGGGAATATAGGGTGCAGAGCCTAGAACCTCACACCAAAAAACGTTTTAAAATGCAGAAGACAATAGCTCTTCTTCAATCCTATATGCACAGTTTGACTTATGACATGTAATTCCTATGGAGAAACCTTTCATGGCATATTAACGGTGTCAAGTCTGCCTTTGGAGGAGCAACAAAAATTACAACTGCCAAGATTCCTACTTCCCAACAAAAAGTGGTCCAGTGGAAACCAGCTGTGACACCCCTTGCGAAAACGCTCTACATGAATGTTGGAGGGCCCTTAGGAAACAGGATAGTGCTATTCTGGTATTTGCAGTATATGTTTTTCCAAGAGTAAAGCCCATTTTCACGGGGTAATAAATAAGCTATAATAAAAAGTAATTCTCAGCAAATCTCTGTCCAATAGTAAATTTTCAAAACACTTTTTTTTTAAATATCTGTGTTTCTATAATTCCGTCACCAACACACACACAGTCAAACATTTCCTCCGGTTGCATCTCTGAAGTTTTGTTTTGCACCTGTCTAGTTATCCAGATCAAGCCTGTCCTGATGGTAAGTGAATTTTTGCAGGCTTTCTATCTACGATGGAAACCTGAATATTTCTTATAAAAAGAAAGGGGCACATCACCAGTATTTATGTCCAAATTTAATCAAAACAGCTACAATATAAATGGAATAAAATCAGCTCCTATGAATGTGTCATGCCTGAATCTTTATGTGCAATCGATACCTCTTCAAGCTAGCATTCCCCAAAGAGACAGAAGAGAAAAACCCCAAGAGTGTGTTCAGTAATAACAGCCCACAAATGAATCCAGAGCAGGGCAGAGAACTAATAATACACTCAGACCCAACAGACTGGACTGAAAACTACCAGAATATGGAGAAATAAAGCAACAGGCCTTGCTAGGGCAGCCGTTATGCCGTTAAACCTTGCACAGTATTTACATACCAGAGATGGGTGTGCGATGTACAGGCATTAATTGACATTTTCTAGCAAGCTGGGTCAAAGCCTTTAGGAGGAGATTTGTTTCAAAAGCATCTAAGAGAGTTAGGAGCACAAGTCTCACTGAAAGTCAATGGAAATTGTGCTCCTAACTCTCAGAGGCTTTTGGAAACCTCACCTTTAAGAACAAATATTGAACTCCCTCTGCACGCAGGAATCCAATTCTTCTTTCCTTCTGCTTGCACAGAGAATGCAAGAAGCAGGTCCGAACTGGGCCTCTATTCCAGCACAGGTCAGTATTTCATTTGTACAGGAGCTTTCTAATGCAGTGATCTTTTGAGGGCTGTGAGATAATTAATCTCTCACATTTAGTGTTGTCTCGTTCCAAGAACAGACAGAGCTGCCCATGTCCCTCTCCTCTGAAGTGGGAATCCTTCATGTTGCATTTATTTTAGGGCACGATTTTAAAGCATCTCCCTCTTATGAAGGAATTTGTTGCACGTTTTACTGAGACATTGAGGTGCTGATGTCCAGTCCTGCACATTAGTTGCACGACTTTGCTGCCTTCTCCACCCACATTTTGCAGGTCTAAGAGGTCTGGATAAGAATTCCAACTTCAGAGTGTTTATCCCAATAGAACTGAATCTTTTGTCCATTCCTGACACGCATCATCCTCTGCATGTGATTAGATCCTCTGATGGAGGAACAGATGCACTCCAATCCTTAAGCATGCACGAGGGTTGTACTGGGCAGATCAGAAGTTTGTACAGAAATCAGCCACTTCCCAAGTAGTGAGGGAATTGCAACAGGATGATGATGGGTAATAGATCAGAGCAGAGCAAAGGTGGCCAAAGCATAGTAACTGGAGGAAGGCAGCTAATAATAGGATCTCCATTAATGAACCCTGACAGCACCTCTGTGATTGAGGCAAATATTAGCCAGGCTTTACAGCTTGGGAAAACTGAGGCAGAGAGATTAAGAGACTTGCCCAAGGTCACACAAATCAGTGGCAGGACAGGAGACAGAATCCAATATTCTTGACTCGCTGACCCATGCTCTGATCACAAAATCACACAGCCCTTAGGGCAGTTGTGAAAGCAATTTTATATATATATATAGATATATAGATATAGATAGATAGATAGATAGATAGATAGATAGATAGATAGATAGATAGATAGATGGATATGGATATGGATATGGATATGGATATGGATATGGATATGGATATGGATATGGATATGGATATAGATATAGATATAGATATAGATATAGATATAGATATAGATATATGGATATGGATATGGATATAGATATATAGATATTGATATAGATATAGATATAGATATAGATATGGATATGGATATGGATATGGATATGGATATGGATATAGATATAGATATAGATATAGATATATAGATATATATATAGATATATAGATATAGATATTGATATAGATATAGATATAGATATATTCCACTGTAGAGTTACCTAAAGTGCAGAGGAGAGATGGTATCACTAGGACTGGTGAAGAGAAGGCAAGGAGTGATGGTAGCAGCCCAGTGCAGCCCAGCTATAACAAGGGGAAAGATCCCATCCCAGCCTTCAGTTTCTCTTATTTTTGGCCAGCCCCTTCCATCCATAGACCATTTAAAACACCCCTTCCCCATGCAACTGAGGGTATGTCTACACTGCAGCATAAACCCAGACTCAGGTTGAAGCCCAAACTCCCCTTCCATTGCCTGTGACATAAGGATGAAGGGCTCTTCACACTAAGCAATTTGGTTATTTTCCAATGTGTAACGAATTAAGTTAAAATGCAGCAGCAGCAGCAGCCTGTGACAGGACGTGTGAAACGCCATGTGGCAGAGAGAGGAATGTAGACCAGAAAGGAAGGGGGCAGAGGCAGCTGTAATCCGCTCAGGCTTCACCAGGGCCAGCCAATGCCATAGGGAACCCAGCCAGCTGGGCAGACGTTTGCCAGGAATCGTTTTCCTGTCTAGGTTTGTGAGCAGTGAAACCCATAAAGCAAGAGTTCAAATTAGCAGCATTGAAAAAAACCCTGATTTGCCATTCAGCCTCCACCACCTGAAGGTGGGTAATAAGAGCACATCTGCTGAAGCCCCAGGGCTGCAAAATACAAACGAGAGGTGCCTTACAAGTGACATAGATATAACAGATAGCTGGGGTGGGGGTTAATCACTTTTGCAATCCTCAGGCACGGTGCATCTGAGATTATCAATGAGAGGAAGAGTAGGTCCCGGGAGACGATCAATGGTAGGCAGTTATGTACTTGTATGGAGGACAGGAAGCAGTGATGGTACTGACACACCTCCTGGGACAACAGAGAGGCAGCTGATGCACCACTCACCTGCCATCTCGGTAGAATGTATTTATTTTTTTGAGCAGTGAAGGGAAATTTTGAAATATAACACAAAGGAGAAGGATCTGCACCGGTGAGTTTCTCTTCTCAAATGGTCAATCTGCAGGGATGTGTATTTGGAACACACCCCAAAAATTGGCAAGGGTCAGAGCGATGGGTCCAGCATCTTCTTCTGGAGCAACAGGCAGAGAGCGTCCTACAGTTTCTTCCAAGTGAAATCCACCCCTGTAGAGGGCCAGTTCAAGGTCTACACTCCAAGTCAGTCCCATTTAAGTCATGTGCTGGCTCTCTGCATAGGGGTGAATTGAATCCTCTGCTACTTACAGCCCTCTTCAATGTCCCCAGATTTAGAAGAGATGCATGAAGTCTCCATCCATAAAGAGAAAAAGAACCTGGGTCGAGATCCTGAAAAGGTATTTATGAGCTGAACTCTGGTGCTCTCTGGGGGCTCCCTGTGCGCCGGAACTCAGAGCACTAGCAGAGTCTTTCCTCTGATTTGCACTTCAAATTGCTGCTTGGATGAGACAGGCTTCACAGTCTTTCTTCTTGCTTTTCCCTGGTAGGAGAAAATGAAGCCACTGTGCTTAGCAACATCACCCAAACTAAAGTCTACTTTTTTTCCAGTTTAGTTTCATTTTTAGGCATTAATTTCCATTTTCAAGGCAGCAGAAATGTTTAAAAAGTTATTCATCATCATCATCAATGATCCCTCAATTTGAAGATGATCTCTACCACGGATTTACATACGGGTCCTGAGATGACTCAGGAATCTGATCCTGGCACCACAGATCCGCCCCCAGTAGGGACAGACCTTTTGTGGTGGGCCAGCTGCTTGCTGAGAGAAGTTCTTTCTTTTTCCTTCCTTCTCTCTCTCTCTCTTTTCAGCTTCAAGGGCAAGGACACTGCCTGGCGGAGGATGTGGTGCCACTGGGGCTGGACAGTGGTTTGCTCCTCCCAGCTTGTGATGCTCACATCAGTTTTCTTGAGATACTCTTTCAGTGTGTCTTTGTAGCATTTCCTCTGACCACCAGGGATCTGTGACCATGGGTGAGCTGAGAGTAGAGGACTTGTTTTGGGAGGTGAGTCTGGCATCCACCCACAATGTCCAACCCAGTGGAATTGGTGCACAAGGATTGTTGCTTCAATGCTGGTGACATTGGCTTCAGTGAGGATGCTGGTGTTAGTGCAACGATCTTCCCACTTGATGAGAACGATCTTCCAGAAGCATCGTTGGTCGTACCTCTCCAGAGGTATGAGGTGCTGGCAATAGGTCACCCAGGTTTCACATCCATAGAGGAGTGTAGGAATAACAACTGTCCTATAGACCTCGATCTGGGTGTCCCGCCGTAGGTCACGGTCTGTGAAAACACGTCAGAGCAAATTCCCAAAGGAAGCACTTGTGCACTGGATCTGGTGCTGGATTTCACTGTCGATTTTTGCTCCAACCCTGTTCTCCATCTATTTAGCAGTCATTTTGGTCCTCATTAAAGATCGCCACCCCAGTGAAGTTGATATTCAATACAGAATGGATGGGGGGCTTTTTAATCTTTGCTAGATTAAAATTAAGATTTAAGTCTCCGCTGGAAGTCTAAAGTCCTCAGGGCGTCCATTACTGATTTTCAGCATGCTGATGACGGGGCCATGCTTGCACACATGGAGAATGACCTTCAGTCCACACCGGATATTTTGGCACAAGTTTATCAAAGCCTCAGACTCTCACTCAATATTGAGAAGACTAAAGTGCTCCATCAACCTGCTTCAGGCCTTGCACATGACCCGCCACAAGTCACCATCAAGGGACAGACTTTGGAGAGAGTCGAGCACTTGTGCTACCTCGGTAGCCAATTTTCTAAAAAGCTATTATATTCCTTTAACAGACCAATTCTCACCTCGTGCACACTGGTGTAAATGAGGAGTAACTCCATTGAAGTCAAAGGATATGTAAACTGGTGAAAAACCACTGCAGGGTGAGATTCAGGCCTCCAACGACAGCACACAACACTCCTTTCTTATCACCTGCTCAGTGCTATTTCTATAATCTAAAAGTATAACCAGCTGCACAATGTGTCACAGGATCAGCCATAAAAGAATTAACCAGTATGAATATAAAGCCTGTCCAAAAGAGGATGAACACTGGAAGAGGGGAAGCTAGTGCAAAGTACTGCCTATGCACTGTCAGCGCCACACTCCAAACACATGTGGAGAAGAACAGATGTTGGGAACAGATGTGAAATGAACACACCGTTACTTATGGCTCTCGAGCTCAGTTCAAAGGCAACAGCGTGTATCTGAGGTGGGACGGATTTGTACGCAAGGCAAATATCTGTCAGCTGCTGCTAAGCAGCCAAGGGAAAGGTATAAATTCAAATAAAACTCAATACCCAGAAAATAGGAAAGGTCAAATGGCACCATTGCAGTGTATTTCATTTCATTTTGGACACCACATGAGCCAGTCTTTATAGGGAAGGAACTGAATGCTAGTGTCATCAGATTTTTCCTACAGTACATTTTACAGTTGGAAACAGAAAGGCCTAAGCCCCTTTGCAGCCAGCTGCTGGTGCTGCCATATTAGCAGATGCTGATAAATTGGGCTTTTAATTGTCATGGACACCGCTGGAAGCCTAGACAAACTCAGGGCAAAGGCAAGAAAATGGAACAAACAAACAAGAAGGGCAAAAAGGTCTTTGTGATTGAAGAATAAAATTCAGTTAGGAGAAATGACAGATTTTGGTGTTCGATTCACCAGGCTTCACATCTGTCCTTGAACAACGACAGACAGCAAAATACCTTTTGAATAAGAACAATAATAAGAAAAATGTGATATATAAATACTGTTGATGCAGGGCAGTAGCCCAAGATATCCTATCACACTCACTGGGACAAGAGGTTCATTAATCATGGTGCACTATTTTATGCACAGTATCTTATCTCCGTATTGCTCTCTGTGCTCTCTTTACAGGACATCTGAGAGCAACAATAACACCAGTGAAATATGGTTTAATATTATTTACTGATGCTGCTTTTTTCACAAAGTTTGCATATGGGAATCACTTTGCCCAAAATGCAGCCACCTTTAAGGGGGACTGTGTCAGCCGGTATAACACATCAAGCATGCCTCACAGCAGGTTAAAATAGGAAGTGAAAGATTCTCTAACAGCCAGAGACAGCATGGGGAATTTAGGCAGGTAGA
Organism: Gopherus evgoodei; assembly: GCF_007399415.2. Lineage (NCBI taxonomy): Eukaryota > Metazoa > Chordata > Testudines > Testudinidae > Gopherus > Gopherus evgoodei. Next base: position 38,751,059 of record NC_044333.1, on the reverse strand, counting down.
ATATAATGACACAAGTAGGAATTAAGGCAGAACACTAGAGCTGAAGCCCCTTCTCTTGGGAAAAAATGTTATGGGATCTTAGGTGACCACAGCTGGTTAGGGATTCAGTTTTCCACCATACATGAAAGAGATTCTGTTCATTTTCCTGGTTTATGGATCAGCAGTACAGTAGATTCCCTAATCATAATTATCATGTTGCTTTATATTTTTACAGAGCCTTCTGGCACTGATTTCAATTCTCGGCTATGGTTAATATGGGGTGTATTTATTCCTATAAGGGAACAGGCTGAAAAATGAAATGTACAAATAGAGGCATGAATAAGCCCAAATTGCTATTTCAAATCCAACAGCCAGCAGCACTGGGTCTGATCCAAGGAAGAGGTCAGCTGACCCAGACTAGCAGTCGCTGATTATTACGTACAGACAGAAACAAAGTGGGGACATTGAGCCTTTGCCAATGTCCTGATACAAAGGCTTTATGTGTAGTACGCTAAACAGCTGATTGTTGTACTCAATTTTCCTGCCAGATATTTGTATAAGCTGATTTAATACCACATGGGAATTGTTGCATGCTGAGGGGCTTAACCCTGTCCTTCAGCCAAAGATCAGCATAATGTCTGGCAGACTCAGGGGATGTAAGCCTACTCTGCAGAGTCATCCTGGTGTCAGGTGCTTGAACCTGACATGAAGGTACATTGGAATTACTTCTGAGTAATATTAATAGAGGGATTCCGTAACTCCCACCAGGACATAAGAATGGATTTATTAGGATCTGGGATAGAAGTGTAGGGGAAACTCTAGCAGCAGTCACACAATTAAAATAATCCAAAGCAAAAGCTAGATTATAACGTAACCTGCTTGGTACATATACATACACCTTGGTGAGCAGCCAGTTGCACAGGTTATTTGTATTACACCATACATTGTAAAGGCCCCAACTGAGATCGAGGACCCATTGTGCAAGGCGCTGCACAAGCACATACCAAGAGAGAGTGCCTGCTATGAAGAGCTGAGACTCTAAAGAGACGATACAGAGCAAGGGTGGGAAGGGGAAGGGGAAAAAAGGGTGAGGTGTTTGGCCAAGGTCACACAGGTCCAGTGCCATAACCAGCTTCAAAAACAAAACAGGAATCTACCTTGGTGATCGAGAGGAACAGCCCCGCCTCCATGGGTGAAGAGAGAACTATAACAGACACGACCAGGTCTTGATAGACTCCACCCACCAGGGGGCAGCAATGACATACATACTAACCAAGGCAATGCCCATGCACCACTGCAGTATTGTAAACCGGCTAATTCAAAATGTCAAGTCGGAGAGCACCCGAATGTCATTGACAGTACTGTTCGCAATTGCTGTGGTTAGGGTGGGTGATCTGGTATATTTTAATAATGCAGAACAGGGACTTGCTGGAAAAGGAAACATCAACATTCATGAAGTAATGACCTTCAAGTCTGCACCTCTCCTGAGTTATGAGCCCATCGCTGCCCCTCCCCACACTCCCTCGCTCGTGCATAAACTTACGCAATGATTTATTTGCATCCAACGTGGAAAAAAATGGATGTTTTACATATTCATACCATAAGATAGATTGATATTTAAGCTGATCAAAGACAGCGGCAGATCTGGAGGCGATTAGGCCGAGTGTTTTCTTAACTGAGGTCACGCTGCACATTCTGCGGGCGAGCCTGCAGATCTGCCGAGCACATGTTAACACACGGTGAAGGTCAGCAAATACAAGTTGCAAATTGAACGTCGTGGCTTTCAGAACGCAGTGATGTTTTGAGGAAAATAGAAGCAGATTCTCTATTTCATGCCTCAGAAATTGCTGCCTTGGTCTGAGTGATAAATTTAGCAACATTACAAATATATATATATGTATAAATATAAGATGACAAGTTGGCTTTTTCTTGTCCTTTTGGAGTCCAACCCTTTTTGTCTGTAATGGTGTCAACATGGGGATACTACGCAATAGGATCTAAGATGGATTTTTCCAGTGTAATGGGTTTTAACAATGGCGGGGGCGGATTTGCTAATTTTGAAAATCAATTCTCAGAGGCATTCATAGCGATTTCCCTTTTTCACCCAGTTCTGCTTCTGGGATTATGCTAGGATACAAATTCTAAAGTGCATCGATCCTCTTGCATCTGGACTCCAGAGAGCTGATTTTTCAGAATAGTGCCAGTTGCCTTCAGCAGGAGATGCAGATGCTCAGGTCTTCTGAAAAGCAAACCTAGCTGCTCACAGGCTGGCCTCAGGGAAGCGGTTTCCTTTGTGGGATATAGAGCTATGGACTTACTTGCATTATCGGGCGGGAGCCCCTATGGCAACATACAAATGATAAAATAATAAGATTTGGATGTTACATGTTCACCTGCATCCTATTATAGTGGCTGTTGCTGGGCAAAGATATAAGATCAGACGAACTGTTTGTCAACTCAAGTTTGGCAAATCTGAAACCTTTCCCATCCACGCACAGGTTACGTGCCTCCAGCAGAACACCGCGAAGAAGATCATAGCAACTGTCCACGTGGGAAAGTCAGACTAGCACCGCTGCAGAGAGCTGTCAGTGATACATTCTTTGCCAGTAAAATAAGTGTCATCACCAGAACCATCCCACCTGGTTTGTATTACTGTCCAATCTCTTTGAAAAAGCAGCTTCCCATTCTCCCTGCCTGCTCTGTGGACCATCACCTTCCAAACAATCTGATCTGCTAGGCTGAAAATGTAACCAGAGTCTCTCCCTCCCCTCAAACGCAGTCAGCTGAGACTCATTACACCCCTGATTTTACACCCACTTTCACATCCTTTGCACTGAAGTAAATGACTGCACAAAGTGCAGGTCAACAGGGAGTCAGGCCCAGGGAGTTCAGCTAACACAGATCCAGTCGGAAAGGAGAAAGCAGAATGGCTCGCTGATTTCATTCACAGCACTCCCCGTCCAACATCTGGTTCCGTGTCTGGCCTGTTTACAGGACGTGACAGGAAAAGGATGATGATAAGCTGCGAACAAACCGCTGGACCTGGGATAGTTTTTTGATACCATGTCAAAATTAAAATAAAACAGTGCCACTGATCTCTCCCCCTCCCCCCTGCCCCTTGCAATTTCTACTCGATGGAACAGATTATCTTCCACACACACACACCCTCTCTTTGCACCTCAGACCTGCCAGCAGAGGCAGTTCCTCCAGCCTGTGGTTGACTGCGTGGGGCATGTTACACTCTCCAAGCCACAACACCCAAGCAAGCACATTTATAATCAGCCCCATGTGTACTGTGCACAGAACAGGGGAGATTCTTTCTCTGCCAGGCTGCAGTGTTTATCGCTGACGCCTTGACTTCAGTGGGTGTGATGACAACACACACAGAGCTCTCAAAGGCTTGTTTATCCATCTGTCTTTGGCAGGATATTAACACCAACTGCCACCAGCTACGGACTCTAAAGAGCAAACCAAATGGCCATTGCTGCAAGGCCTGGAGTGGATGGTGGAAAACTTGCTAGGCACCAGGTGGGTAGAAAGCAGAGCTGAATCCATCTTTTGGGCCCAATCTGTGGTGCAGAATCTGGTACAGAAACAAAGGAGAGGCACTTTGCACTTCCCTTATCTTCATGCAGGCCAATCCAGAAGCTGTGATGCCAATGGGCCTTACAGAAGCTGGAACATACGGACGCCCTGGCCAGGCCTGCTTCAACTCCTGAACCTCCCACCAGCAACCTCCTGCACCAGGGACTCTGCCCGAGTTATCCCGTGGGAGCCCTGTGTGGCTTCTTTGCAACCTCTTTGCACCAAGGTAGCTGGTGAGAAGTAGTCACAGGGCATTATGAAATCAGGCCTGCTGGGTATTGTCTTCACACAAGGGGCCAGGTGACATCATAAAGCTCTTGTCCCCCTGCAACTTGTGCAAAAGGTGATGAGCTGGAGTGGCTCTGTTGCTATTGGTTTGAGACACAGCTGCAGGAATGGGCAAGGTACAGGCCCCAGGAACTTGCTACATCCAGCTGGGAGATCTCTGGAGGTTGCAAAACTTCATCAGTCAGATTGTGGTTTTGCAACAAAAAAAAAAAAAAGAGCAAATTCAGCAACTGCTCCGATCTGAGCTCCATTTTACCCAGAGTTCAGGAAGGATCAGATACAAGACTCATTTGGGGGCCATCTCTGCACAGGGTCAACCATTTCCAAGAGAGACAGATCTAGGAGCGAATGGGAGGCGAAGGAAAGGCTCTGCTGTGCGTTGGGGTAGCAGAGAGCAGCACGCAGATCTTCAAGGCACAGCAACGATTGCTAACTAGCACATGCAGTGCTTTGCCATTTATTATTTCCTATGGTGCATGGTGCTGTGCAGCCCCATTGAAATAGCAGGTCTCTGCCCACAATTGTTTACAATCTAATGGCCCCAAGGATGGTGTACAAGGAACTAGGTAGCTTCCCCCAGTTTCTTGCACCCGCATGCCACAAGCTGACTCCTGGGATACCCTCATTGTTATGCAATCTGCTGGTGCATTCTTGGAGTTGAAATGAGCATGGTTCCAGTTGGAAGTCAGGACTGGAAGCTTAGCGGCAAGGATGTGTCGCAAGGAGACACCTAAAGAAGAGTAAGTTTGCAAGCCACAGAGGGTCACTTTGCAGAGTTGGGATAAGTTTGGGTCATCTCTTTAATGGAACAAGAGGAGTTTATTTCTAAAGGCTCCATCCCCCTGTTGAGTTTGGAGTGGGGGTTAGCCTGGGACCATAAATCAAAATATCCCAAGAGTTATTCTCAGCGTTATTTCCAGGCTGGTTGGAGATAGGATGTCCCCTGAGAAAATTTGTGCTCATGAGCAATCTGAGCAGATGTCCCCTTTAAGAAATCTAAGTGAACGTAGTGCTGGTGAGCGGGGCTGTATTGACAGCCTGGATACTTTCTGTCGAGACAGCAGGTACAATACGGGCAAACACAGGGCACATTTCCCTACATACAACCCTGGGCCTGTATCCCAACACTAAATCTAATCACCTCCCAGTCTGGGGAAATTGAATCTTATCCAAACTCTGTCCTTCCAGCCCATCCACTAAGGATGAATGAAAAGTTCAGCCTTCAACATTCAGATGTTCCTTGGCCAGTTTGCTGAAGCTTTCAACAAAGATGCCAAATCAAGCTAATCGTTCCGGCAAGGTTTTGTGAAATGGACACTTGCCCTGTACGAACTAGCCTGAGGCCAGCACGCTAAGTTCACATAAAGCAGCAAGCTGACCTCTCCAGGATCTAAGCCCTCGTCCAGACTAACCCGCGGCATCGGCGGGTTAAAATCGATTGCTCGGGGATCGATATATCGCGTCTAGTCTGGACGCGGTGTATCGATCCCCGAGCGCGCTTACATCGATTCCGGAACTCCATCAATCCGAACGGAGTTCAGGAATCGACACGGAGAGCCGCGGACATCGATGCCGCGCCGTCCAGACTGGTGAGTACCTCAATTTTAGAAATTCGACTTCAGCTACGTTATTCACGTAGCTGAAGTTGCGTATCTAAAATCGATTTTAATTCCTAGTCTGGACGTGGCCTAACACTGTATTTATAAAGGCACCCAGCACCATACCACAGAGCGGGGTGGCCAAACATATTGACCCTCCAGTGCGCATGCGACAATCTTCAGAAGTTCGAGAGCCAGTGCGTGCCAGAAGCTCTGAGACCACCCTGTCCCCATTGAGGAGAAGCCCTGAGACCACACCACGCCGCTGCAAGTCGGATGGTGACATCTCCTCACCACTACCAAACCGGGGACAGATGCGATCCAGTGATCCAAAAGTGAAGGGCTTCACCACCAGTTCTTCAGAGCCCTACAGTTCTCCTTTACTAGTTGTTTGCTATGTTTCGTCAGCACATACTTGGCAATCCCTGGGCATGGGAGACGGCCCTGCCTCCCCACCCGCAGCCCCCTCTCCTTCTGCACGGCACTTGGAAGGGATGATATTTTGCTGTTCTTATCTTTCATGTCTCTTGGTTTAAAAAAATGCTTTGCAGATAACACAAAAAAAATGTCTTTCACTGACAGAAACGAGCTCAGTTTGCACGCAGCGAGGCAATTAAGGGAGCATGGGACGCAGGCAGGGCTGGCTCGTTAGCTCTGGCATTCATGTAGTGCTTTCAAAGAGGTGGCTAGTAAAGAATTAACATTCATTTCCAGTTTGTCCCCTTTCACATGTCATGCTGGGACCATTAAACCCATCAGCACTTGCAGATCACACTTGCAGCAGGGCCAAGCTATACACATCCAGCAGCTTTTTGGTGCTACAAAATGACATCAGCTGAAACAGGGATGCAACTCTCTCCATTTGTCAGGCTGCCCGGCTGTCTGCCCTCCACCCTCCCAGAGGCCCTGGGTCTGTGACTGTGCTCAGCCACATTTTTGTTGGCTCTCACGCTGGCTGGTCTTCAGTACAGGGATGAAATAATATTTGGATGGACTGACCATTATTACCAATGCTTTGCTCATGGACAGCACTTTGGGTCTGTGGATCTCAAAGCACTTTACAAAGAAAGGTCAGTAGCATTATCCCCATTTTACAGATGGGGAAACTGCGGCACAAAAAGGGGTGTGACTTGCCCTTGATCAGAACCAAGACAAGATTAGAAACCAGGTTTCCTGATTCCCAGTCCGGCACCCTACCCATTGGGCCATTCTGACTTGAAGAAGCAAAGATTCAATATGGCATCCCTTTACCCCCCCCCTACACACACAGACACATGCCATTACACAACCTTGAGCTGTCTTGGAAGGGATGAATAATTTCCTTTTCACCTCATCCAATGAAAAGTACCATCCCAACACTCTACCACCACCCAGACACCCATTGTAATAAGAGATTGAATCACAGATTCGTAGAGTCATAGGATTAGAAGGGTCAGCAAGTCTAACCCTCTGCCAAGATGCAGGATTTGTTGTGTCTAAACCATCCCAGACAGATGGCTCTCCAGCCTCTTTTGAAGCCTGCAGTTAGGGAGCCTCCATGAGCTCCCCAGGCGTCCGTTCCACTGTCCTTCGGTTCTTACCACTATGAAGTTTTTCCTGAGATTTAATCTATATCTGCTCTGCTGGATTAAGAACCCATCACCTCTTGTCCTGTGCTCTGTGGCAAGAGAGAACAACTTTTCTCCAGCTTTTTAACAGCAGGCTTTCAAGTATTTGAAGACCAATTCTTAATTTCCAGACCTCAGTCACGTGAGAGGGGTCAGAGTCACAAGAACCACGGAGTAAGCCCAGTCACACATGCAAGTAACAAGGGTAGCTAGGGGGGAGTCCTCAAGGTGTAGATCTGTCTTCCATCCTTGGGACTGGAAAATAAGCTAACAGTTGGCCACCAACACTGCTCCCCTGCTTGGGCAATGGGACTAGATAAGTTGGCAGAGCATGGCCTGGATTTCTCTCCCTGGTGTTTTCTGTGTAAGCCATTACCCCAGCCGAAATTATAACCCAGCGGAATGCTGTTCAGCTGCTGATTCAACCTCATCTGTGGCTGCACCACAGTCATTCTTGGGAGGACAAGATGTTCTAGGGGCCCATGAAAGGGACCCAAACTAAAGCTCCTGCACATTTGGCTGCTTAAAAATCCTGATTTGGCAGCCCGGACCCATCCCCCCTCCTTCCCAGCTCATCCACAGGCGTGCGCTGAGCAAGCCACCCTATGACCAGAGGGGAAGCGGGTGTTTGAGCTCAGGAGAGAAGAGCTGTCGGAAGCACTCTCTGTACCGCTCCATGTCAGAATTGCCAGTTTTAAAATAAAATAACTTTTGCTGGTTTGCCCTGAATCAGCATCGCCTCCCTCAACTTAAAAAGATTTAATGCCCAGCTAGGAAGAGTTTATCCTAAAATCCAAAATGTGCCAGAGGATTTTTCAGCCAGGCAAAGCAACCAGAACTCAGAAAACATGGTGTCCTGTCACAATAGGGTGTCTCCTCTGACCACAGGCCCTCAGAGCTTCCAGGTTTTGTTTGCTTAAATGCTTAATTCTTCCTTTACAATTCTCCCTAGCTGAGCAACAGCAAGTGCTCAGCATGGCCAATGCCCCAGAGGCAATTAGACATCCAGGCAGAGACCCTGTAGAGGCCAAAACATAAGGCACCCTGGTCTGTGGTCCACCAAGCGCGAAACAACTCCCCAGAGAAATACTGGAGGAAGTTGCCCTGCTTGTAGAAAGCCACTGATGGAACTTTTTAAAGCACACTTTTTTCACATGGAGGTAAGAGCTGGTGAAAGGAGCCAGACCAGCAGCCGTGGAGATTGCCAATCCCAAAGAACAGGTACAGCACCAGTATGAGTTCCCCCATCAGCCACACCTGCAACATTAGGGATCCGGAGCTAGTTGGCATGCACAGCCCTGCTCCATCAACATGCCTCAGCATCTGGCTGGAGCAAACACCCCTCCAAGAGAGAGCACAGGTCTCTGCCAGTGGCCAGTCAATCCTTAGCTACTCTACTGGGGTCGCTTCTTGCCAGCTGGAATGGCTAGTTTTGTGATTAACTGGCTGTTGAGGAACTGGACTGAGACATTCTATTCAGGCCTTTCCAACAGGCCCATCGCCTCCGGATGATAGTGCCATTGCAGACTTCACCAGCATTCAATTTAGAGATGGTTCTGCCAGGGTATTTTGAATTACAGTGGGAGTTGGGCACATAACTCACTTGGCTTCCATAGAAAATCAGAGCCCTTGTTACTAAGGGACATTTGCATGAAACCGAGGTGCTAGTTAAAGAGTTCATCTGCATATGTTGCCTAATTGCAGCTCTAATAACAACTATAAAGCCCTTTCTGTCATGGGACCTTCAGGGTGTTTTACAAACACTAACTCATTCTCCAGATCTAATTTTTCATTTGGGGAAATTGAAGTGCAGCGACCTTATGGCCCCATGTGGCCTCTAATTTGGGGGTCTTCAATTTCTGAGGCACTCAACTTTAGAAACCAGCACCTGATTTTGAGAGGTCTTAATGCATCCAGCATCTCAAAAGGAATTCAGTGGGTTCTCAGCACCTTTGAAAAAATCAGGGGCACCCAATGTTGGAAGCCACTTCAAGAAGTTGAGGTTTATGCTGTGGTGTAGGGGTGCTGGAATAGAAGGAGGGCCATGGGACCATGCTCCCCACCAACTTTTACTGGCCATAAGGGCAAGTGATGGGGGGAAGGGGACAGAGAAGAGCGGGGCCTCAGGGGAAAGGGGTGGCATGAGGGCAGTCTCCTTCCGCCTGAGCAGCAGGCAAAAAGGATGTGTGCACTTGATGCTGTTTTCCTGGAGGACAAGGGAAGAGACATCTAGGGGACAATTCTGTAATATCCAGGGTATGTGGTTGGTGCAGTGCTGTAGAAGAGTTCTCGGCATGAGTGAGGGATAGGGACATAACTCACAAGTAGCAAAGGCCCGAGTTCTGCCGCTCTCCCAGAATGAGAGATCACACAGTTTGCTTCCTCCCCCACCCCATTATTTTGCAAAGCTAGAACTAAAGCAGAAATGCTGAAGTGACGTGAGAGAGTCATCCCTCTGGAGACTTCCACGCCCAGGCAGTTCTGATAGCCAAGATAAGCAGCCAAGTGTAATCACAGCCTCCATACCTTTCAAGCTGCACCCATCAAAATCCCAGCCTAGACCAATGGCAATTCTACAGGAAGTTATTTCCATTTTATTTCAGCTCAGTTTAAACTCATGGAGATAAAAACACAAAGATTCATTGTATACATGCATCTTTCCGTTGTCAGTGCCCTGACGGTGAAACGATCTCCCAAGGGGCTTTGTCAAAGCCTCATCACTTGGGATTTCAAAAACTAGACTGGACTAAGCACTAGAAAGCATCCCAAATTACTCCCTAGGGAGAGGGACCACATGATACCTTTCGCATCTTTCTTAGCTTTACCATCTGTGATTCCCACAAAGGCCTAGATCTTGAGAGATCTGGGCCAAAGCTGATTGCAAGGCTAGTTAATAGGTTTTCATTCAGACTGGAGAGACCGGCGAATTGCTAGAGATGTCATATGGTCAACATAAATGGAGAGATGGCTGCCCTCAGCTCTTTCCTCTGGATAGAGCTCCGAGCTGCACTCAGGCAGTGCATTTCCCTGTTAACCTATGGGCCGTGAAAACCTTCCCGAGGTGACACTCACCAAAGTGCATTGACGCTGGCAGGGGCAGTGAGTGGCTCGTTGAAGATTTTAATCTTTAAATGATTGCATTGACCTTGGCAATCAGCCAAGTGCATTTGCAGCCAAAGGCAGGATTTGTAACAGTAACCCGTTAGAGCAATGATAGAGCTCCAGTCTATACAGCTATTCAGAGGACTTCACTTAGAAGCAGCTCACAAGGCAGTTACTGTCTTGACCATTGGCTTCAAGGATCACTCAGTGCTCCAGGCACATGGTTTGGAGGAGTGGGTTTTTTTTGGTTTTTTTTTTATTCGCAAGATTGAAGAGACACAAAGCCAGGCTTCCTCTTTCAGTTGCAGCCTGGGAAGGGAGAGGAGAGGTCCCATAGGATTGGGCCCCGGAATACTGGAAATATTTAAACACAGGCACTGACTTACGATTTTGCCAGTGGGTGCTCCTCTCCGACCTCGACCTCCAAGTGCAAGCGGTGGGCGGGGCCTCGGGGCAAAGAGGCTGAGCGGGGGCAGGGCCTCAGGGCGGAATGGTGGGTGGGCGTTGGGGAAAAAAGGCGGAGCGCAGGCAGAGCCGGGCCACAATCCAGGCACCAGGGCCCACCAAAGATTCATCCAGCCCTGCGGGTGGTGAGCACCCCCTATATTTTGGGGTGGGTGCTGGAGCCCCAGAACACTCATGGAATTGGCGCCCATGCATTTAAAGAAATAAGTGCATTTGGGCACAATCTTCAAGTTGTTTAAAGATGTAGGGGAGGGTTTTAAGGAAGAGATTGCATGGGGCAGGTGAAAGAGAAAATGAAATGTGATTCCCCTTGCCCCCCTCAAAGAGGAGAAAAATCTCCTAGAGTTTGAAGGAGGGGCTTTGAGTTAATGCCCCCGGCAGAGATTTGGGTTCAATTTCTGGTGCTGCCACAGACAGGCCAGTCACTTCATCTCTATTCCTCCAGTCTCCATGTGTCCAACAAGGACATTGGGGTTGTGAAGTATGCAGCTGGTATGGTGCTTGGAGCCATAAATATCCAGCTTGAGGCACTATTATACAAGACCCTGTACACCTAGAACCTCTTTCCAAGACGAGAGTCGTTTACCAGGGATATGGTGGATTCTCTGCCCCGTAAATCCTTAAATCAAGAGTGAATGTCTTGCTAAAGAGCGTCCACATGAAATGGGCTTGATGCAGGAATCTGTGTGAGACAGTGCGTCGTGCAGGAGGTCAGATTAGAGAGTCATAATGGTCCCTTCTAACTTTAAAATCCAAGCGTCTACGATTGTCCTGGAGTCACCATGGAAACCTGTCTCTTGGAAACAGATGACAGATCAGGGCTATGTGCAGTAAACTGCGTTGGGGAGCTAAATATTCTCCTGGTTGCTGGGGGATTGCGACAGGCTGCAGCAGGAGGCTGAAGCCTGCCAGCCCATTAGGTTCTGCTGCCATCAGATCTGAAAGCAGAAGGCACGTTTGGAGCGGCGCCTTGCAGGCGTGCATCTGCTGTAGAGTGAAACCAGCAAAATCATCACATGCCAGAAGGCAAATGAATGGGTTGGGATGGCAGGGGCAGCAATTTGGGGAGCTCCTGCCTCTTTTTCCCTGTGAACAGAGCATGCTGCAGGAACTCACCCTTTCTCAGGACCCTACTCTGGAAGCATGAGCCAGATGGGACAACTGGGCAGCTCTACATCCCCAGAAACAAGATAGCACCTGGCAATTTGCTTTGAAGAGTAATAGCTGCAAAAGAGCCGCCAAACGTTTGCCTGCATGAACGAATTTGGGGTCCAGGGGCTAGGACGGGAGTCAGCATCCAAAGATTTGAACTCTGGACTCAGCCTGAGAGACCTCAAGCAGGTCCCGTCAGCTCTGTGTGACTCACCTTCCTCATTTGTAAGCTGGGGCTAAATACACTTCTCAAACTCTGTGAGGTGGCCTGAGATCTGTGGCTAGCACCATGTTAATAGTGCCCAGGTTGTAGGGCCAGACCCTCGAAGTAGTGAGGCTCAACTGAAGTTAAGCACCTAAAGACCTTTTGACGATCTGGACTGTAATTCCTAGAACAGCAGGGAGCACGTGGGCCTAAATTAGGGTGACCAAGTGAAGCCAAATAGTAGCGGAGGAAGAGAGAAATGACAGGCACGGGCAAAGGACAGACGTGTTTTCAGCAGAGTTGGGAGGGAGACGGAATGAGAGAGACATGTACAGTTACAGGTGGCAGGAGCAGCCGAGCGCAGACATCGACATGTGCAGGCTTTAGCGCTGCGTTGAGCCAAGCACGCGGTCGCCCGGGCTGCGGGGGGGTTTTGCCATGAGTTAATAGGGAGAGCGGCAGAACCCAGGGGAAAGCCAAAATAAGGGTGTGTTCATTTCACCCCAAAATGCAGAGGAAGAGGGTCAACAGCTGAGTAGTGACTCCACGGCTTGGAGCAAAGAGCTAGATCAGTGAATAGCAGCTTGTCACCCAAAGTCTGTCTGTTATTCCTATGATGCAGCTAAGGTGACCAGATGTCCCGATTTTATAGGGAGAGTCTTGATATTCAGGGCTCAGAAAGGTGCCTATTACCCACACCGCCTGTCCTGATTTTTCACACTTGCTATCTGATCACCCTAGATGCAGCCCATGACACAAATGTTTCCATCAGGGCTGCGGTTAGAGCTGAATAGGGCAGGTATAGTCACACCAAAGCTACAGAGAGGGTGACTGTTACTTCTTGACTCCGGGACAGGCTGCCTCTGAATATGCGGCCCAAAGGGGGAGAGAGAACTCACTTCGTTCATCCTCATTTCAGGCAAGTTCTGTTCAGCAGCCCTAGAGAATCCTGACCAACTCTCGCCAGGTTCAGTTCCAAATCCTAGTGAATGTGGATTGAAACTGGGCAGAGCTCTAGCTGGGTTGGACTGAGTTTTGCTTGGTGTTTTATCTGCCTGTATGAGGCTTGGGCGGTGCATGCAAAAGCAGCGTGGACTCAGCCTCTGCGGCCAGACCTGGAACATCAGCTTGTGCAGAGTGAGGGTGAGGCTAAGGACATGCCCCTGACCTGCCACACCCACTTTGAGATGTGTAATAACACAGGTGGCATTCATTATCACTTCTCCTATACTTGGCCCTACTGGAGCACAACTGGTGGGGTTGTCATTTCCCTTGGGGCTGGTGGGAAAACTGGCTTCCTGCTCCCTCTGCTGAGCATCTGTGCAAATGCATATAACACACAGATCATGTCTATCACAGGAATATTCCGTTCTCTGCAGCCTGACCCCGGCTTTGGTGGGAGCAGGATCCCTGCAGATGCGGCTTCCAGGCTCAGACATCTGGTCAGAACACTGCTCTACAGCCTGTGTTGCCTGCAAAGTTGCTGATCCAGATGGCCTCCTGCCTTCTGCCGTTTCCCTCTGGGACAAATTAGAAATGGGACTGGAGCGGTAACAACCTGATTGCCAAATGTCTGCTGGAAACAGATCGCATCTGGGCACTCCAGGGCAACAAGCTTCATGCAGAGTCTTTGTCACCAAAAAAAAAGGTTCTATCTATTATGGACTGAATGTTTACAAGCTTCTTTAATGGGATCCTACCATACAACTGCAATTTACAAAGTGCAGCTTCACTCCCTGAAGGAATGTCATCAAGAGAGATGGGAATTGTTACTTCACCTAAAGGCTGTTTAATGGCTCTGTTCCTTTATATTATTCATGGCACATTAAAGCAGTGTGGAGGGACAGCAGAATGTCATGGTATGAGGTCTGTGCTTTGCACAATAGCATTATTTGGCAGTTGAAGGGCTAATTATTGGGGTTTCTTTCCCCTGGGCTAACAAGGACCAAAAGCTGTATTCCTTCTAGCTAGAGGAATCTGGGAAATAGAGAATGTGGAAGGGTCACAACTGTTAGCCTGCACCTGCAGTATGTGTTAAGCTCAGGATAAGTGAATGAAGCTGGATGCGTCTGCGGATGGGGAAGGAATGCAGTGTTAGCTAGTTCCACATGATAGAGAATGACTCGTTTGGTCTTTAGGGCTCAGATCCTCACAGGTAAGTAGGCACTTAACTCCCTTCGATTTCAACAGCAGTTAGGGGCTCATATACCTTTTAGGATCTGGTCTTAATTCCTTGCAATATTCTAAGTTATGCTGATTTCCTGGAGTGAGGAGTAGAAGCTGTAGGTTCTCAGTGCTCCTGGGAACTCAGGAAAGACAAGAGGGTTCTGTTGAGTCTCTGGTTACAGGGAGCACCTTAAATCAATGCACGGAGGCTCACCAGTATGAGCCATACCTCTGAGCTTCACTAATCACATCTGCACTGTATGGGTATCAACAGAGCCAGCACCAGCTCTATATCAGACCTCTGAGGCTCGGTCTCTTTGGTAACCACCAAGTCTGGGTCAGGAATCTGAAGGCAATCTCCCCAGGCTAGGACACACTCAATGTGCTTTACAGACATGTGGCCAGAGGCAGTCCTGCCCAAAGAGCGTTAGTTAAAACTGATCTGACAGACCGAGTGTAGAAAAGCACTGTTTTCCCCATTTTATGGATGGCACAGAAAGACTGAGGGCCTGAGCCAAAGCCAATTGTAGTCAGTGGAAAGGCTCGCTTTGACTTGAATGGGCTTGGATCAGGCCCTCACAGCCAGATGTTTAGAAGGTATGTAGGCATGGTGCTTCAACTGATTTCAGGTGCTTCACCTGAAACATCTGGCCCTCAGCCACTTGCCCAAGATCAGCCAGGGAGCTTGTGGCAGAGACAACAAAACTGTCTTTCCTCGCCAATACAAACTTCTGCTGCCTGTATGAAATGAGACTGCAGCATCCCATCTTCCCAAGCAAACCTTACAGACACCTCCATTCACTCTGTCTACTCTTGAAAGCTAACAAGGATTAAGGTTGGCTGTGGCTTTCAAGAGCAATAGCTGTTCCTGAATAACTCTGTGTGTGGATACTCTTATTCCGGAACAAGAGAGCCGTGAGCCCGTTTAGTTTAATCCATTTTCAAAGGCACTCTTCTTCTGGAATAAGACTGCACTGATGAAGTTATTCAGGAACAACTCCATGTGAGGACAAGCCCTTAGCAGATCCCTCCTTGGAAAGCATCAGACGGAGGGGAACCTTGGATGGATGCAATGACTGTACCACACGCTTTCCTCAATTGGTGCACGGAGTTCCCATTTAAGCCTGCAGGTGAGAGATGTCGTGTGCGGAGCAAGGGCATCTGTAGAGGGACCCTAGAGAGTATTTGGAAATGACCACATAACTTTAAACGAAAAAAGCTTTTGTTCTGCTCACAAACTTGGACAAGTTGAGGGAGGTTAATATAAAGACCAGAGGGAACTGAAAGAGAGGGAGAGTATTTGCTCACTTGCCAGTTGTGTTGTTTAAATCCAGATCACTCGAAGGAGGGAAAAAGAACCCAAAGCCAAGTGCTTAGCTCTGCACTTCCATCCCTGTTTGCATTTTCCAAAGATTGTTCATTTCACACTCTTTTTTGAGTGCCCGAAGAATGTGAGAGCCACGTGTGCTCAGTCAAACCCGCCCCTGGCTGCACTCACAAGCCCCTGTCACTGGGGATAGCTCACTCGTGTCCACTGTCCCCCCAAGCTATCCAGATCAGCTGGGGCAAGCGTTTAGCAAGGTGGAAATTTGCCGGCTTCCTCCATGGTTTCCCACTGATTATTATTAATGATTTTTAATCTGATGCTAAAGAGGTGAGGCCATTGGTGCTGCTGGTAACAGCTGTCTCTGATTAACAGTGCATTTAGAAGTCAATTTCATTTAAATCCCACAACCAGCTAATAACTCCCTTTGGATGGCGCAGACGCCATTGTGTCAACTGAAACAAAAAATTTGTATGTAGAAACGAATTCGTCATCATCAGCTTCACGCTAATGCATGTCCGACCACAAGAAAACCTCTGCCAGAAGGGAGAGAGCAGGCCAGCCTTTGGAAATACCAGTAACGGAGGAGGCAGCTCGGAGCAGAACAAATGGCTGCCTAACTAAGAGATTCCGGACCAGACTCTGGCATCGTCAAACTGATGTGAATCCAGGATAACTCCCAATCTAGCCCTCTGCTCTTTTTTAAGGATATGGGTGGATGTGGTTAGCCATGGGAGGTCTGTAAATAAGGAACTGACGGTGCTGTCCTCACCCAGGCACAGGGCAGGCAGGCACAAGGTAACACAGAGCTCTCTACATGCACCTTCCACGTCTACATCAGGGGTTTTGCACCACTGTGGCTGTGGCAATGATTGGAATTCCAGTATGGACAAGGCCCAGTTGTTGATCTGTACCAATAGCTGCTCCGTACCCAACAGCTTTTACCTCACCAGTCTTCCGCCCCAAAAGCTGTGTCAGTGCATCTCTATCCTGCTATTCCTGGGCCTCATCCGCAGCTCAGCAAATGCACCTCAAGCCTGATCCATAGCACTCCCTGCTGTTCCACCTTGGGCCTCTGACACAGCTCTGCCAGTACTGGTCGGTCTAACCTGTCACATTCCAGTCCCATCACAAAGCACCTGCAGGGCGCTGAAAGGTTAACCTGTAATACCCCTCCCTGCCACCTCATTCCTGGGCCATGTTTGACTTCGCCAGTCATGCCAAATGGTGGTTTGGTCACGTGGATCTCACCTCCCCGTGGGGTTGAGGCCAACATTCGAACCCAGGTCTCCAGAGAAGGAAAGCGAGCATACTAACCCCCACCACAGCCCTCCCTGAGCAAGGGAGACATTCAAAAGCAATAATTCACCAACACAGCAGACCACAGATGTAACCAGCTGGAAGGGATGGCCTAAACGCCATTGCTGTTTGTTCAAGTGGGCCTGTTAAGACCTGCAGGCAATGGCTCTAGGGCAAGCAGCTGATCTTCACACATTTCCCGCAACAGCTTTCCACATAACCCTCAGACAACCCTGGGGATAAACCCATGGTGTCCAGATCTCCTCCTGCCACCCCAGGGAAGAGACTCTAGACTGCAAGCAAGACCAGAGATAAATCAGATACAAATGAACGCTGCCTGTCCAGCGCTGTCGTTTGACTGGCTGACGAGAGACTTCTGGTGATGCCATTCTGCACCTGTATTTCAACCCCCCGAGGGAAACACACAGGGAGTGTCATCAACCAAGTCCTCTCTTCTCTTACAGAGTGTCAACACCTATAACATGGCAGTGAGCTGGCTAGCGTTTATGTGCAACACCGCTGTCTGCTGGGCAGAACCAGAATTGCACCACCATGCACCAGAGACCCAGGCACCCACCTCCCAGGTGAGTGACCTGACCACCATGCTATTGAGGATTCTGGTGTGGGGCTCAATATCCCCTCTTGACACCATTCCACTTTGTATGAAAAAAATTAAACATTCACTGGGCCAGAGAAGGCGTGAGAATAACTCTATAACCCATTGGTTAGAGCACTCACCGAGGCCGCAGGAGACTGGAGTTCAAGCCCTCCTCTGAATCAGGCTAACAGGGGATTTGAACCCATGTCTCCCACATCCTGGGTGAATGGTCTAACCCCTGGACTTTTGTTTATGGAGGCGACACTGACATCATCTCCTTGTTTTTTCTAGGCTAGGGCTTGGTGCTTAGGTTCCTTTGATACACAGAGTCCAAGGCCGGAAGGGACCATTGTGATCATCTAGTCTGACCTCCTGTATAACACAGGCCATGGAATCTCCCCCAGATAATTCCCAGAGCAGATTGGTTAGGAAAATATCCAGTCTTGATTTGAAAATTGCCAGCGATGGAGAATCCACAATGACCCTTAGTAAATTGTTCCAGTGGTTAATTACTCTCAGTATTAAAAATGTCTGCTTTATTTCTAGGCTCACTTTGTCTAGCACTACCTGCCACTGGATCGTGTTAGACCCTTCTCTGCTAGATTGAAGAGCCCATTATTAAATATTTGTTATAGACTATAATCATGTAACTCTCTTTATTAAGCTAAATAGATGGAGAGCTTTGAGTCTACCTCTCTAAAGCAGGTTTTCTAAACCTCTAATCATTCTCATGACTCTTCTCTGAACCCTCACCAATTTATCCTTCTTGAGCTGGGGGCATCAGAACAGGACATGGTACTCCAGCTGCTCTCATACCAATCCCAAATACAGAGGTAAAATAGCCTCTCTACAACCTCCTCGAAATTCCCGGTTATGAATCCCAGGATCTCATTAGCTCTTGTGGCCACCCCATTGTACTGGGAGCACTTGTTCAGCTGATTATCCACCACGACACTCAAATCATTTTCAGGGTCTCTGTTTCCTGGGATAGAGTCCCCCTTCCTCTAAGCATGGGCAACATTCTTTGTTCCTTCATTTACATATTTACATTTAGCCATATTAAAATGCATATTTTTTGCTTGCGCCCAATTTACAAAGTAATCTAGATCACTCTGATCAGCCCTCTTCATTATTTACTGCTTCCCCCAATTTTTATGTCATCTGCAAACTTCTTCTGTGATGAGTTTATGTTTTCTTCCAGGTCACTGATAAATGTTCATGAGCATAGGGCCAAGAACTGATTCCTGCAGGACCCCACTAGAAACACTCCCACTCAACTATGATTCCTCATTTATAGTTACACTTTGAGGCCAGCCAGACAGTTTTTAATCCATTTAATGTGTGCCACATTAATTTTACATCATTTTAGATTTTTAATCAAAATATAATGTGGTACCAGGTCAAATGCTTTGCAGAAATCTAAGAATATTATGTCAACACTATTACCTTTATTGACCAAATTTGTAATGTTTTAAAAAAATCAAGTTAGTTTGACAGGATCTATTTTCCATAAACCTATGTTGATTTGCATTAATTACATTACCCTCCTTTAAGTCTTTATTAATCAAGACCCATCTCAGCTGCACCATTATTTTGCCTGGCATTGATGTCAGACTAACTGGCCTATAATTGCCTGGGCCATCCCATTTACCCTTCTCTAAATCAGCACAACATTAACTTTCATCTAGTTTTCTGGAACTTCCCTAGTGCTCCAAGACTTATTAAAAAGCAGCATTAATGGTCTATCAAGCTCCTCGGACAGCTCTTTGAAAACTCTTGGAGGCAAGTTATCTGGACCTGCTGATTTAAAAATGTCTAACTTGAGTAGCTTCTGTTTAACATCCTCCTGAGATACTAGAGGAATGAAAATAGTGTAACCATCACCATATGATGGGACAAGATCATCTGTTTTTCCCCAATACACAACAGAAATATTTATTGAACACTTCTCTCTTTTCTGCATCATTATTGATAATTCAACCATTTTTATCTAATAATGGATTAATACCATTGTCAGGATGCTTTTTGTTCCAAATATAACTTAAGGAAAATAAGGATTTTACCTCCGCTAGCCATAGAGTTCTCCTTGTGTCCCTTGGCTTCCCTTATCAATTTTCTACAATTTTCTAACATCTGATTTATATTCGTTACTATCAACTTCACTTTGAGGGGTGGGGCTTAGGCTCCAGCCCTTCCTTGGTATTTCCAACTGGCTAGCTCCCTGCTCAATGTGCTGGCTTCTGTTAATCCCATTTTAGATTCCTGACTCTCCCTGTGCTTTATACATGGAGCTTGGGCACCTAACTCTGGGTTGTGAGGTCCATTAGGCAGCAGGACACCTAAGCATTGCAATACTAAACCGTTAAGTTCGCTTTGTAAATCTAGCCCAAAGTGCTTTAAAAAGTGATATAGCATTATTTTGAATTTTTTTCTATACACAGACATAGATAGAGCTATACACAGGTCTTTTAAAAAACACTGAATACATTCACACTAAATGTCATAAAGCTCTTTTTGCCCTGCAGGACATAGCTGTGCTGATTTTAAATCACTGTTGTTTTTCAGAAGGGTACCCAGGTGCCCCCGCAACAAGCATTATTAATTTTAAAAGTGAATGTTTACTAGTTTTATTCTTCCACATATTACAGATTATTAAAACCATGCAAAGTGTTTGAAAGTCTAATTTCATTTTCATGCCTTCTGCTTCATGTTTTATTTTAGCTCATGCCCTCCGAGCTACTGCATATAAATAAGTCATTTGCACTTTTCATTTCTGTTTCACTTTCTTGTCCTCACACACTGAGGGCAGGTGTACACTTAAAAAGCTGGACCACTGCAGCACTTTAGTGAAGACGCTACTATGAGTTTCTCCCGTCAGCGTAGTTAATCCACCTCCCTGAGAGCCAGTAACTGGGTTGACAGGAGGCGCTGTCTACACGGGAGGTTAGGTCAGTATAATTGTGTCACTCAGGAGTGTGGATTCTTGCAGAAGGCATTGGGTCTTTCAGCGTTGCAGCAGATTACATTCTGTAACCCTTCATTTACATTAGTTAAAATTAATCGCCGCTTTCTATTTGCATCATTTTTTAGAAAGTGTTTTAATTACTGGGGCCTAAAATTATTTGCCAGTGTCCCCTGTAAGAAAAGTCAAGTGCTAGGAAGAAACTCTACAAATAAATCTCAACCCATTCAAACATTCAAACAGAAAAGTCAGAAACTGTAATTAATTACCAAACTCCCAGTGGCAGAACCCACAGTAGCTTCATTAGGAGAAGGAATCACAACTATACTCTTCCCAACTATAAGGGTGTTTTTATTCCAGTCACAAATTATTTAAGGTAAAGCTAACTGATCTAAATGTTCCCAATTAGAGAGTATGTCATTAATTATGTATTTAGTAAGAAATGAAAAAAACTTGCTTCTCTTCCATCTGGCGTTGGAAGTTTTTCTCATAGCAAAAGAAAGAAAGAGAGAAAGACCGACAGATTCCACTGACAACTGTGTTCATTAAATATGTTGGGCTACTGGTGTGAAAGTTAGGTTGCAGATTATATTTATTTTCAAAAAAGTGATTTCAACATGACATTGCAATTGCAAAGGCTTTAAAAAAGGACAAATACAAAAAAGCTCATCTTAAAATATTGTGGACTATGAATGATTTTTTATTTTCCCCCTATTTTACTTTCCCTCCTTTTTCAGTGGCAAAATGGGATGAAAGGGAAAAACACCAAAAGGCAAAAAAGAAAACAAACCCCAAAACACTGGGAGAGAATCTGTTTGAAAAACTCAGCATTTAAAAAACACAAAAATGCATCATTCCCTTTTGAAAACTGCAGACTAAAAGTTATATCCAAATCTTCTGCAAAAAATGTATTCACATTTTCCAGCCTGCTCTGCTTAGAAGTGGAGTACCCTGGATAAGATATGGTAACATACACTGGTGAGGCAATGGTTATAGAATGACTTTTTCCTCTCTAATTCATCATGAACCAGAGGGGTATTTATGGGTGGGCAAAGTTGGCAAATGCCTACTGGGCCTTCCTTGGCCCCAGTCCTGCAAGATGGGGAGTTTCTCCTGGGAGCTGCTGAGCACCCACAAATTCATTTGAGATCAACGAGAGGTGATCTATGCCTTGCAAGATAGAGCCCATACTGAAGAGACTTCAGGGACTCTGCATTTGAGCCTCCTTTGGTTTCCCTCTACTCCCTCACCCTCCAGCCTTTACTCCCTGGACTTTTATCCTTAATGCCACACCTGTTGAGAAGCCATCACTTCCTTTATCACCACAACCAGTGATTGTGCACAGAAACTTTCTACAACAGAAATGTTTCTAGTCAGCCTGCTTTGGAGTTTCATTAGTTAATGTCCCGCCACCACTAAGGCAGCACACAATTATGAATGAGACTGACAGAATTTAATAGAAACTTAGTAGCGTTCTATAGAAATTAATACGGGATGAGATCCTCTGTATAGGGACCATCCTATAGAACTAGGCAGCAAGGATTCTCTATTCAATTCTATGAGGGCTAAAAAAACAGAGGACGTGGATAGATTTCTATTAAATTCTGTAGGGTATTTCCCAACTGGTCATTCTCAGGATGAAGAGCTTTGAGGTCAAACACTGCTCAGGCACACAGACAGGTGAGGAAAGCAGATTGTAAGAGTTTTTCATGCACGTACTGAAACACATGCATATTCTGTGCTATCTACAGATAGTGGGTGTGTTTTGGCTTGAACATGGTATTGGATCTTTGAAGGGAAAGTGAAAATTTTATTCTTCTATACATAGGTCTAAGTAGCCTTTGGATATTTCTATGTATGATGTCTGGATTAAATTCCTGTGGGGAAAGATCTACGAAAAGAAGAAAGGTGCAGCAGCTTTTGTTAGTTCCTGAATTGTCCTTACACATTCAATGGCCTGAGATGCAGGGACTCTGAAATTCAAAACACTAGAGGTGGATCTGTTCTTACTTTTGGGTCACACTGAATCACAGTCTGCCAGCGAAAGAGGGGCATTAGTGCAACAGAAGTCAATTCATTTTAAAAGCAAAACTAATATTTGTAGGGGGGGTTTCCCATCATTGTTATGTCGTCGAACCTGACTAACATGACAGGGTTCTGACCTGCATAGAATCAAGTGATAAATGCTAGTGTAGTCCATGGCTCCTCTGTAGCATTTCACATCTCTAAGGTACTAGAGAAATAGTCAAATCGTACAGCATTACGCACTATCACATACATTGGTAGGAGAATTTAGGATAGGGAATCAGCTGCAAGAAATCATGCCAAGCAAATGAAAACTCAGGCAGGCATGACCCAGCCAGCCACACTGGAACAAATTCTCCATACTACTCCAGGAAAATGGGTTAATGGAAGCAATTTGAAGACAACAATTTGACCAAGACCATTCACATCATGGGGAAGAGGACATTAATCAAAACCAGTCACAGGGGAGAAACAGGCCACTGGAAAAAGGTGTTGAACAGAGTGGATGGCCAACGAAAAACCTAGAGCCGGCCCTGCCACAGGCCCTGCCCTGGCAGCCCCCGTTTACCATTGTTCCTGGCCAATGGGAGCCGCGGGGGCCACGCTTGGAGTGGGGACAGCGTTCGGAACCCCCTGGCTGCCCATCCACGTAGGAGCCAGAGAGGGGACATGCTGCTGCTTCTGGGAGCTGCATGGAGCAGGGCCAACCCCTGACCCCACTTCCCGGCTAGAGTGCAGGAGCAGGGCAAGCCCCAGACCCTACTCCCTGGCGGGAGTTCGAGGGTCGGATTAAAACATCTGAAGGGCCGGATGCAGCCCCCAGGCCATAGTTTGCCCACCCCTGAGCTAAACAGATGGAGCTCTGAGTCTACCACTCTAAGGCTGGTTTTCTAATCCTCTAATCCAGGGGTCCCCAACATGGTGCCCACAGGTGCCATGGCGCCCACAGGGGCATCTAAATACGCCCACGTCCTGGCTGGCAGTGGAGCATCCGCCGAAATGCCACCAAATTTCTGCAGCATTTCGGCGGCGATACCTCTCGATGACATCATTTGCCGCCGACAAGTGATGTCATCGAGAGGCGCCGCCGCCAAAACGTCACAGAAATTCGGCGACATTTCAGCAGATGCTCCAACGCCGCCACAGTCCTTCGCGGGCACCAGAACTGGACACAAGATTCCAGTGCCAAACACAGAGGTAAAATAGCCTCTCTACTCCTCGAAATTCCCATTTGTGAACTCCAGGATCACATTAGCTCTTTTGGCCACAGCGCAGTTCGTGCTGGAACAATTTTTATAGTTGAGGTGCTGAAGGCGGAAACCATGTATTTGGGTTGTTATTACTACTTCATCCAGGTGGCAGCAGCACCCCTACTTCCAGCACCTATGCCACAGTGTCACACTAGGAGTCCTTGTTCAGCTGATAATTCATCACAGCCCTCCAATCATTTTCAGAGTCACTGCTTCTCAGGATAGTCCCCCATCCTTTAAGCATGGCATTCTTAGTTCCTTGATGTATCCATTTAACCATATTAAAACATATATTGTTTCCTTGCCACCAGTGTACCAAGCGATCCAGATCGCTGTGAATCAGTGGCCTCTCCTCTCCGTTGTTTACCATTATAGAGGAAGGTCACCTAGTGGAGGCGTTCAGGGCGGTGCGGAACATAGTGTGCTCAGGTTGTCTGCCCTGAACCTGACAGTGATAGAACTGGAGGGCACAAACGCACTCAAATACTCACTGGGCTTTAATGGGTGCCAGGGGAGCTAGGGTAGGACCCTTGCCAGTCATGGCTTGTGAAAATCAGACAAGATGCATAGCCTTGGACTAGATCCATTACCAATGCCTGCTTTGAGCTAAAATATGCCGAGCTTCCAGCTAGGACCTGTCCATCCATCACTCCATATCAGGATTCCCAATAGCTCCTGTTCTGGCCAGGTCAGAAATGCTGCCAGAATAGTCTCCCACATGATATTCAGATACTCCCACTCAGGGCTAGTCCAGAGATAAGTGGACATATATCTAACTGAGCCACAAACAGCTCCATTCAAGGATTTGAGGAAGAGTTCAGGTCCATTCTTACTTTATCTAGGGCACTTTGCTAGCGGCAGCATTCACCAAATGGGACCTGCGTGACCCATCGACAGCCCTGTGCTTCCATGAGCCCTAGGGGTGTGTCTCCACTGGAAAGCCTCGTGCTATGGCACTGAAAACAGGGTAGATGTTCCCGCTTGGGCTTGGAGACCCAGCGAACGGCATGGCTCTCAGAGCCTGATTGGAAACATCTACCCTGTTATTTTTAGCACTGTAACACAAGCCCAAGATGCCCTGCCACAGGTGCTTTTTCTTGCAGCGTAGACGTACCATAAGAGACAGCTGGCTCAGTACGCAAATAGGCATCCAATACCCAACACTCCAGACAGGAAGACAAGTGTCCGTTAACTCCTCCCTGAAAGGAACATTTCCAGCGCACATCACCTCCTGGTGACCTGCCTTAATGCCAGCACCGTAACAACCTGAGTTTTAATACAGATACATCACTCCTTACATAAGGTCCATAGATACATCTCGCGATGATGATGGTGACCAGTGGGCTACTGGCTCTTGATAGAGACCTCCCATACCATCCTTGGGTGAACCGCTCTGCAGATATCTGACCCTGGGGATCCCTGTAAATCCTATTTGCCCCCTGTGTCCTCTGCCAGTTGGCATCAAGGAGTCTGTGGGCCACACATGCACACTAACCTGACCAATCAAAGCACTATCCGTGATTCCTCCGCCAAGGCTCTCCCCACATCCCCCAGTGTAGTGAGCTGATGCAGAGACTGAATTCAGCTCATATCCCCCAATTCCACCAGTCTCCCCACCCACTGGCTGAAAACCTGCTTGTGGCTCCATCTCTGGCTGCTTGGCCCATGTAGGGGTGGTTATTGGAAACCGCAGATCCTCATAACTGTGGAGATAGAGTTATCTACCCAGGATGCCTTGCAGTTGGCTTCCATAACACTCAAGCACTGCCCTCACACCACAAGTCCCAGTAGCCCTTGCTGCTGGAACAGGGCAGGGCTGGATGGTCTGGTTGAGACAAGAGACCCTGCGAGCAAAATTATCATGGCACAGCTCCTTCTGGCTTGGCTGGAGATTGGCTCACCTAGCAGAATTTGCTGCCTGCTGAACACAAGGTCTCCAGTCAGCCTCAGCTATGAGTCAGGGGACACAGTGAGTCTGGGGAGTGGGCGGAGACATTTGCTAACTAGCTAAATCCAGTGTCCGGCTGCCACCTGGTAGCCAAGTCACTAGTGCTCAAGCACTGGAGAATGATTAGCTCTGTTCTGAGCATCCCTGGGGTTATTTTAAAAAAGGAGTCTGGGCTGGCTGAAGTTGAAGTGGCCTCTTGGAGAAGACACTGCATTACCAACTAGAGGTTTCCTCTCCCTCTGGAAAACTTAGGGGCAGCCATGTTCCAAGACCCCAGCTCTGAAGAGTGCTAGTGTAACCTACTGGGGTGAGTGTGTCTTACACATACACACCCACATATCCCGTGCCCAAACCAGAGGAAGTGAGTCTGTTACAGTCCTCAGCTACAGAGCCCCACTCTCTAGCACAAGCTCATCCTTTTAGCTCTGGCCACTCCCTAGTGTCTCTGCCAAGATGGCGATGAAGAGAAACCAGCTTTGGTCCATCCATCACAGCTCCCTTAAATTTAAACTTCAAGGAAGTAACGGACATCTGAAACTGGGCCTGGTGACAGAGGATTTATACAAAATAACTCGGTGTGGTTCCAATTTGGATGAATAATTGTTCTGTTTGTTGTTAGTTCCTTCTCCCCGCTCCCCACATACGCCAACCCATGTATCCCACGTACTGAAGAATCCCTGATCGACAGTTAGAGAATTTCTCTACAGAGGGCTCCTTGCGGCCAGGAGCAACAATCAAATTTAATCTCTGTACAATGAGGCTGCAGCTTCCTGGCTGAGAATTGTTGTGGGTTTGCACCATGTTCCTAAACAGACACACGATCAGGCTAAGCACAAAATCTTGTCCCCAGTTAATGGCCTTTCCAACATTTCAGTTCAGGAACAAAACCAGTGAGCACAGGAATTTTTAGAAGCATTCATATATGAAGGTTTGAAGGAGGAAAACGGCACTCAGGGACAAGAAGAATATAATACCTAGATCTTAGAATGTTTTTCAGTGTAGATCTCAAAGTACTTTAAAAAAAGAATAAGAATCATTATCTTCATTTTACATAGGGGGAAACTGAGGCACAGAGTGGTGATGTGACTTGCCCAAAGTCACCCAGCAGGCCAGTGGAAGACCCCAGAATAGAAGCCACGTTTCCTGAGTCCCAGCCCACTGCAACTTGTCCATTTAGGTAAGTTCGTTCAACAGTTAGTTTAAATGAAAAATCATGGCACCAGTAAACTCCAGCATGATGGATTATGATGGATTTCCTGTGGGTACAACTAGGATATCATGGAATGAGGCTGAGAAAGGGAATTTCAGCTGTCTAGTTTTCCTGAAATGGAGCTCAACTAGGCTACAACAGTAGTAGAAGACTCATTCCTGGGAACATTAAAAACTAATCCAATCAAAACCACTATCAACATGTACAGCGGGGAACAATCCTGCACTCACGGGAGGATGGACTAGATGAGACCTAACAGGGCTTCTCCATTTGTAATTCTGATGCTGAAACAAGAGAAATGAAGGGATTGTGATTAAGGCACCGGACTGGGTCTCAAGACACCTAGGTTCAATTCTTGGCTCCACCAGACTCCCTAGCATAGATCACTTAAACGCTCTGTGCCTGAGCTCCCCATCTGTAAAATGGGGATAATATTCCCTTTGTCTTGTAGATTTAGATTATAAATTATTCAGGGCAGGGACTGTCTCTCCCTGCATCTGTGCAGCAACTAGCCCAATGGGCCCCGGCTCTCAGCTGGTGTCTCTGGGGGTTACTGTTATACCATGTGACAGACCCAGGCCAGTGTGGTACAGGAGTCTGGTAGAGGGCAAATATACTGGTCACTGGATGAGTAGTTTTCTGTTCCCTGAGTGACCACAACAGGGTCTGCACTAGAGTAATCAGGAACCTGATAGAGCCAATTCAGGCAGACAGGCTGATTAGAACACCTGCAGCCAATCAAGGCAGGCTAATCAGGGCACCTGGGTTTAAAAAGGAGCTCACTCCAGTCAGGCGGGGAGGAGCTACAGGGGAGGAAGTGCGTGTGAGGAGCTGGGAGCAAGAGGCACAAGGAGCTGAGAGTGAGAGGCTGTGCTGCTGGAGGACTAAGGAGTAAAAGCGTTATCAGACACCAGGAGGAAGGTCCTGTGGTGAGGATAAAGAAGGTGTTTGGAGGAGGCCATGGGGAAGTAGCCCAGGGAGGTGTAGCTGTCATGCAGCTGCTACAAGAGGCACTCTAGACAGCTGCAATCCACAGGGCCCTGGGCTGGAACCCGGAGTAGAGGGCAGGCCCGAGTTCCCCACAAACCTCCCAACTCCTGATCAGACACAGGAGGAGTTGATCCAGACTGTGCGGAAGATCACTGAGGTGAGCAAATCTGCCAATAAGCGCAGGACCCACCAAGGTAGACGAGGAACTTTGTCACAACCAGCAATAAATATAAGGACACCGTTGTTTATTTTTCCTCCCCATCTCTAATTTTCCCTCCCCCACACAACCTCAGGGAGAACAAGGTGTCAGTGAGTCATCACAGGCCTCGATTCAAGCACTGCTACTGTTATAAACAGATAGTTAAGGGTTAATGCCTCTTTTACCTGTAAAGGGTTAAGAAGGTCACCTAGCCTAGCTGACACCTGACCAGAGGAACCAATGGGGGAACAAGATGTTTCAAAAGGAAGAAGGGTTTTTTCCTTTGTTAGTTTTCAGTTTCAGCCAGAGTGAAAAAGATGAAGGAACCAGCCTCTTATCAGAGTAGTAAGTTTTAGAAAGGAATAAATAGGTTTATGTTTATTTCTTTGTAACCTGTCTTGTGCAATTAGAGGTAGAATCAAATTGGGTATTTGGGTATTTTCATTGGTGTACTAAGTTTTTGCCCAGGGGAACATCCTCTGTGTTTTGAATCTGTTGTCTGTGAGAGTAGCTGGTATGCTAATCTCTCCCAGAGGGTTTTCTTTTACCTTTCTTTTCTTTAATTAAAAGCCTTTTTCTTTAATACCTGATTGATTTTTCCTTGCTTTTAGATCCAAGTGGGTTGGATCTGGATCCACCAGCAGTTGGTGGGAGAAAGGAAGGCGGATGGTTAATTTCTCCTCGTTTTAAGATCCAAGGGATTTGGATCTGTGTTCACCAGGAAATTGGTGAAGTTTCTCAAGGCTACCCAAGGAAGAGAGTGCTTGTGAATGGTGGCAGCCAGACCAGATCTAAGCTGGTAATTGAGCTTAGAGCTTCTCATGCAGGTCCCCCACATCTGTACCCTAAAGTTCAGAGTGGGGAAGGAACCTTGACAGCTACTGTGAAGAACTGACCTAGTA
The DNA here is from genome assembly GCF_007399415.2 of Gopherus evgoodei. Lineage (NCBI taxonomy): Eukaryota > Metazoa > Chordata > Testudines > Testudinidae > Gopherus > Gopherus evgoodei. The sequence continues at coordinate 38,722,205 of NC_044333.1, read as the reverse complement.
CTAGGTCTTCTGCCACCTCCCCTCCCCACCCCCAAGAATGAAAACAGCTGAATTTACAACAACGAAGGGGGGTGGGAGAGTCACAGGCTGAAAACACCTGGAAACGAAACAGAGACTATTCAATAGGCTGAGCTATAGCAAAACTTCAGTGCACCAGCAGAATTCAAACTGAGGTGACCTCCAGCCCAAAGTGGACGGGACAGTCCTGAAATACAGAGTTCAAGGCCTGGTCCCGGGCTGAATGATTCTGGGGCAGAATTTGTCCCGGATTCCCTGTGATGCTGCTCCATGCCTGCCCAAGGTGTGGGGGGGGGGGCTGAGGTGGGCTTAGACCCCCCATCACGACAAGGCCCCACCCCTACTCCTCCTCTTCCCCCTGAGGCTCCCCGCCCAAGCCAGGCCATGGTAGTGAATTCTATAAAAGCCTCCATAAGGTGGAAGGTCCAGGACTCCCTGCAGCAAACTGGGCTCCTTGGGTGGCTCTTACTACAGGCCGGCTCCGGCTTCTGGCCTGGTAAGAGGGAGGGGCCTCGGGGGGAGAAGTGCAGCAGAGGGTGAGGCCTCAAGAGAAGAGGAGGGGGCAGGGGTGGGGCCACAGAAGGGACGGGCTCCTGCATGTGTCCCGCTTTGCCTTTTGAAAAGGTGGCCATCCTAGTGGTAATGGAGCCATGAGAGCTCCCAAAACATGAAGAGCAGAGCTCAGACTATCTCTGGACAGGCAGCCACCCAACCACGCAAAATGACAGGGAGATTTTTTCTTCCCAAACTAATCTTATCTGTGGCAAATTCTACTAGGCTAAAAAAACACACCTGGGCACAAATGAGAAGACTGCCTATTTCTACATGGAACTGGATTTACTGGCCATACACTACAAGAGGATGCTGCGCACTGAAGACTACCCATCACCCTGCGGCGGAGGGCTCCCTGGAAGACTCATCATAAAGGGGAGCAGCCATAGAAAATCCCCATAGAAGAGATCAGACCAGAGTGGGAAGATGGTAGGGTTGCAGGCCAAGGCCCTACAGAATATTGGTACCCAGACAACGGTGATGAGCATGTTGGATACAGGGTTGTGGAAGACTTCATTGATAAGGGAGCAGTAGTGTACTACTGTGGAAAGAAAGGGGTCTAGGGGGTAGGTAATCCTAGGCCAAATCAGCTCAAGGTTTCAGACCCACAACCTGGGCTAACTGTTAGTTTCATTAATGAGGGCAGACCCCAGGCTAATTCAGATGGCGTTCCCAGGATCCCTGGGCACTAGTCCTAAGGTGTAAGCAATTGCTGCTTCACATTAATAACAAGCCTAGATCCAGACAGCTGCAACTGACAAGCATTTATAGACAAGAACAATCAGTGCAGGAAACAGAAGGACAAGAGGGATGCTGTCTTGGGATTGGAAATGGGCGGAAAATCCCCATCCCCCACCTGAGTTACATCATCTGAGACTCAACATCAGAACCTCTCTCTTCCCCTCCCACATTGTGCATCCTTCTTTTCCAACTCTTCTCCCTTTCCATGTTTCCATTTGGGCATCCATCCTTTCCTTCAGTGAGGACCTGACCCAGGGAAACACTGGGCTTGCAAACCCACCTCCAAGCATGTGGCTTTTTGACAGCTGGATCACCAGGACACACAGCTGAAATTAATGGTTTTCAAGAAGGTTTGAGAGGGAGAGAAAATTATATTAGGAAAATGTGACAGTCATCTTAGTTTGTCTCCCAGTTTAATAATGGAAAACAGACATTTCACAAAAACACACACACAAATACCTCGGCATGAAACTGTTTCTGAACTGAAGCATACTGACCAAAAGCCATTCTATACAGACTGGTATTAATCAGAACGCAGTAAGTCACTGTTCCTAACATCATCATCCAAGTAAGGGAGAGAGTGTCCTGCTGAGAATCTAGTTCGAATCATCCCTCCTCTCCTTCCAGCCATTTTATTCTGCCTACATCTACAAAACCCCTATGGATCATTCAGACAAATGGACTGACCACACATTCGCCTCAGTGATCACAGAAGCTATCGTACATTATACATGAAGCAGAGCAAAATGTATTGCTTACGCCAGACTTACAGAGGACACTTGAGAGCCTTAAAGTGACAGCTTCAGAAGAGACCATCCTAACATGTGGATTACCTGATGCTGTGCTGTGCACTACACTGAAGCAGGAAGGTACCAGAGCCAATCCTGACTGCAGCGAGGAGTAAATTCATTAAGTGCCCTTACATTTGCAGATAAAAGATCACAGACAGATTTGCATTCCTACTAAATGAGTGTGCTTTTCAATTTCTTGGCACTCCATTTGGAGTTTTGAATTTACGGCAGGAAACAATATAGATTACACTTCGTCTTCCTTCCACATCAGAGTTTAGTTCTGGAGATTATTTGCAAGCAAGCCTGAAACTTGCATTAAGCTAGAGAGCTTCTATTTGAGCTGGTACCAGAAAAGCTTGAATTTAAAGCTACCTCAATTTCTGAAGTCCACACCGAACCAGTTCAAAGTATTCAAACCATTTGCAAGCGTTTTTGACATGAAGCTTTTCTATACTTACCGTGGAGGAAGTGGTGGCATTATTGATATATGTCCTGCACTATATTAAATGTGGCTGTAAGTTATTTATGTGCTTTTCCTGACTTCTTTTGACACAGGAGTTGATTGCAGTGTTGTATGATTACGTCTGCATCTCTGAATCTTTCCTTCTCAGCTGGAAAGTCTCAAGTTCCAAGCTGGGATTCCCTCTCCACCCCCTTCCCACTCACTTAACCCTCCTCCTGCTGGCAGTGTCTAGTGAACACCCACAGAAAACTCTTGGGTACAGAGACTGCAGGAAGAGAGAGAAAGCAGGAAGGCTGAATTCTCGGGGAAAGGAAGATCACAGATGCTCTGTTTGCTAACTCTGGGCTTCAAGAAAACTCTTTTTAATCCTGGACCTTTAGGGATTTTTGTTCATTGAGAATGACAGATGTCAAGGAACTTTTTTTTACTACTTCTTTCTATCTTGAGTTTTATTTGTTATTAATCCATACTAACCCCCTCCTCCCATCCTAGACCACCACAAACAATCAACTATGAACTGGAACCTATCACACTCCCTGTTTACACTGATGATGAAATTCACCCTGGTCCCACACAGCCCTAGTCAATTAGGAACCACACAGCCCCCAATCTGATGCTTTGTGGGATGGGACGGGATAATTGCTGCTGCTGCCATCAGTGTCTGGATTTGGACGCAAAGTGTCCTTTAGTGGCAACCCGACAACCCAGGCTGCCTGCACTGGCCCCTTCTGCAATAGCCTGTTAAGAGCTGGGGAGAAGACTCTTCCGAAACACACAATGCGTAGAGGCCCTCTCTGCAGTCCCACGGGAGGGACTTGTGCATGCCCAGCACATCTGGGGTGAATTCTGCCCTTACAGGAAAAACCTGAATGCTAGAGCTTCCACTATAGGCATATAACCTCTTAGCCTCCCCTATGGAGACCTCCCACAGGTGACCTCCACCAGCCCTCGCTGCCGTGCTCCAGGGCAGGCTTGGAGTCCAGGCTATGGACTGAATGGGACATGGAGACTGAACTGCCTCCCAACCCGACCCCAGTGACAGATGAGAAGCATTAGCCAACAGCGAGCTGGGGAACTTTGCCCTGCTGCTGCCCAGCAGGGGATCGACAGAGGACTTCAGCACTTTAACAGATACTAAGCGAACATGCTGAAGAAAGCAGCCGAGCTACCCATCCCCTCCTTCCCGCCATACTGTGGCTGAGCTGGCCACAAAACAAGCCGAGCCAGGAGCCTATGCAGGTGTCTTTGGCCCAGGCACCTAAACGGAAGGTTCGCTACATGCTAGTGCCTAGGAAGGATGTTTTCTGAGATCTTCCTGAGCAGATGGGGAGAGTTCCAGTAAATGGGCCTATAAGAACAAGCAGCACAGCAGGGCGAGCTCCCCCCATACCTGCCTGCAGGGGCCTTCATAAACCAGTCTGAAAAGCCACCTGATGTGCTAGAGAGATGACTGACCTGAGCCCTCCAGGATGGATTCATGCCCCTCACAGGGTCTCGAGACAAGCCACAAAGTCCTTGGGAAGCGAGAGCAGCCAAGCCACAAATCCAGAGGGCCTATGAAGAAAAGTCTGGTTTTATCTGCATGCCAAGTGCCTCTCCTTGCCTGGCAGGGGGCAAAAGGCACCAAGCGCTTGTGACAGGATCTGGCCTGAGCTCATAGCCAACCCCCGTTGCGTCCTGTGGTCAGGTGCACAAGGGGAAAGGTTTTTATTTGGCTGTTGCCCCCTTCAGGCAGCAGCAGTGCTTCCCAGGCCCACCTTCCCCCGGGAAGGTCTGGCAGGCAGCGTGTCTCATGCAGTTCCTGGCCCCAGCTAGGCCTCTCTCGCGAGAGCTGGAAGTCTGCCATCCCTCCCAGTCAGCTCCCAAGTGAGCAGGGCCCCCTCTTTGAATCCCTCTCTCTCCAAGCCTGACACCTAGGACAGTGCAGCAGGGTGGAGCTGACTGAGCCCACAGCAGCTCACAACCCCAGTGTGGTGCTTGCATACCCCATCACAGTGCTCCACCCAGGCCGGCAAGGCGTAAGACAGTGAAAGGCACAGGGTGTTCCTAGTCTGGATGTTGAAGGCAATCTGCAGGCCATTTGGAGAATACAGACTCAATGGCTTCCATGTGGACTAGCATCCAGCCAGGGTGTCTAGGTTCTTAGGGCAGTCGTACAGCGGAGGCTGTAGAGTGCATCCTCTCAGCTACAATTTGTGCCTTCCCCCTCTGGAATTATCAAGGCCTGTGTAAAGAGAGGCCTCTTAGATCATCTGGGCTATCCCCCAGCCAATGCAAGATTGTCCCTGTAGACAAGTGCAATCCCAGGGAGCCTGCTTGTGGCCTGGAATGGCTCTTGAGGCATCTTGCCTCAGTTTCCCTCCAAGGTCCCAGAAATAATTTACTCACAGCAAAAGGTCTTTAAAGTGATTATTCCCCCTCTCCTGGGATCTAATTTATTAAGCACCATCCAGCTCCCAAAAGAGCCTCCCCCCATTCCCATCTCGAAAGTTCAGGGTTTTACAGACTTCCTCTGAGGGACTGCCCTTTAAGTACCAGCCTCCCCAGCATAGGCACCGACTCTGTGGGTGCTCTGGAGCTGGGGCACCCACGGGCCACTCCGCAGATCAGCGCCTCCTGCCCACCATGGATCAGCTGTTCAGCAGCATATAGGAGGCACTGTGGGGGAGAGGGAGGAGCAGGGGCAAGAAGAGGCAAGATATGAGTGGGGGCAGGGCCTGAGGCAGGGTGGGGGCAGGAAGAGGCAGGGTGGGGGTGAGATTGGGGGCTTGGAGGAAGTGGTGGAGTGGGGATGGGACCTGGGGCGGAGTGGGGGTTGAGCACCCCCCCGGGGTTTGAGTAAGTTGGCAGCTATGCTCCCTAGCCTACTTTTCTCTCCTTACGCATAGAGATTTGCACAGCCCTTCTTCTAGGGACTATGGCTTTAAATTCTGGCTCCCTGGCCTATAACTCACCCTTCCAGTTTACGGGTTCACACAGCTCTCTTATCCTGGTTGATTTTCTCTTCCACCCTGGCTTAAATAGCTCATTCTCTCTGATTGGGCTTGGAGCCTTCTTCTGAGTAACCTACCTGCCAGCCACCTGACCACTTGACCTTTACCAGGTGGTTCTAATTACCCCAAACCCGTCTGGGTCAGCTGGGAGAGAGGGGAGCCCTGTCCTTCCCATTCTTCTAGGCTCCTGGGCCCAGGCCCTTAAAGAAACAGTGGTCTGGGTTTCCTATACCTGTCTTCTCCCAGATGCAGACTATTCCCAGGAACCAACTTCCTTTCTCCAGATGACAGAGTCAAGGCCTTTATCTGCTTTCCCTGGTGGGATGGAACAGAGTAATTACCTCCCCTAGCCTTAAAGGGCCAGTACTGTGTTACAGCTCCCTGCAGGACACTATCTCATGTTTGCTCAGCCTGGAGCTACACATCCCAAGCCATGAGGTCCCAGTCCCGTCTCCTAAATTAGGGGAGAGAATCCTGCAAAATCTACTCAAGCCGAACCATCTGAGCTGCACACGTCAAGGCCTAGTCACACCAGTGGAGCTGAGCATCCCTAGGGCTGTAAATTCAGAGACTCACAGAGTTTAAAGCCAGAAAAGACTTCATTAGATCATCCAGCCTGGCCTCAGGCATATCATAGGCCATTACTTTTCACACCCTTGCCCCTGTGTCAAGCCCAATAACTTGTGCTGGACTAAAGCACAGTTTGTGTTTGGCTACAGCAGATCTCCAGACAAGCATCAAGAGATGGAGACCCCCCACCCCTCACCACCGCCCTTGGTAGTTTTGCCAAGTGGTTAACATTCAGTTTCTAATCTGAACCGCTCTGATTTTAGCTTCCTGCCATTAACTCTTGTTCTGCCTTTCTCTGCTAGATTATAAAGCCCTTCAGCACCAGTATTATCTCCCCGAAAAGATACTTACACACTCTAATCACATCGCCTCTGAGTCTTACACTGTACTTATCCCCATGTTTGAGGACTTGATCACTATATGTTGCATAGACAGGTGCTGTCCCAGGGTGCTCCCTTGTGGCCCAGCAAGGTCCTGCAAACACTCTGCTTCAATGCCCCTCTGAAGTTAAAAAAAAAAAAAAAAAAGCAAAGCCCTTACTTTATACCCAGAGCCGTTAAAACGCTATTCCCTCCCTCTCAGGGTCTAATTTATTCAGCTCTCCCACAAGAATTCCCCTGTTAGATTCATGGTTTTACAGTCCTCCTTCTTGGGGCCTGGCCATCCCCGGGCCTCTCAACTCTCCCCTCGGATGCTGGCCCTCCCCCTTGGGCATGAGTCCAGGCTGCGCTTTCCCCTCAACAGCTTCCTGGCAGATCCTTGACTAAGCCTGGAGCCTCCTTTTGAGTCACCAACCTGGTCAATTAATCAGTCTCTTGAACTTCCCCAGCTGGGTCTAATAACCACTAACACCTGTCTGTGCTGACTGGGAGAGAGGGGACCCTTGTCCCAACCACTCAACTGACTCCTGCTATCAGATCCTTAAAGGGCCCAGACACTAACTGCTCGCTGGGGCCATCTTCCTCTGTCCCAATTACTGCTACATTTGCTCCCCTGGACGTGGAACAGGGGAACTGGCTTCTCAGATTATCCTCTCTGGCCTTAAAGGCTAGTGCCGCAATATACACTGATTAATGCAGGAAAGATTCAAAGGGGCTCAGATCCAAATGCCTCCAAATCCTGGGGAAATGGAGATTCCAGAACAAACTTTACTAGTCAGGTGCATATCTATAGCACAAAGGCTGCACATATTTATAAGGTGTTGTATACACTGACTCGACAGAGTCACTGCCAAAAGAGAGAAAGAAACTTTTAATACTCAGAGCCAATCAGAGCAGGATTAAGGTGGCTGGAATAGAGACATTTGCATATTAAAAGTGACATTACTGAGAAATAAAATTGCTGTTAAATAACAGCAGTTATGCAAGTCAGCCACTCATGACCAGCTGGAGAGCAGACAATTTCAAAACTGTTAGGGGATGGGCAGGGGAGACAAAACCATACAGCTCTGCACCAGGATCATCCATGCTCTCTGATTCAGACTAGTGTAAGCTGCCGTTAAGAGAGTGACCCTCAACTAGGAGGAGAAAGACAGCTGAGTGGATGGGGAGGTGTGAGGGTGGGAATGGGGGTTGTGGGAAAGAAAGACCATCACTGAAATCATGATTTTGGTTGCCATCTAAGAACCTAGCTTGAGAGATAAGCCGCCCTCTCTGTGCAAGGTGATTTACTGTTTACCAGCATCTCATTGTCAATGGGGATGCTCAGAAGGTTTAATTTTGCTACAGTAGGCGGCTCAGGGGAAATACAAAACTGGTTATATTAATAATTAATGGCTGACACATACGTTCCAGCTGTGACATTTTTCCAGGCTGTTAAATAAGCTAAGCAGCAAGAGAGAGCACTCTCCATGGACAAGGTAAAGCCTACAGCTGTTTTCTCTGTTAAAAGCTGTTTGGCACCCAGCAGCCCATGGGTTTATGATTTATTTTTTTTTTAATTTAAAGTAGCTGACCTAACTTCTCTGATAAGATCTATGCAGTGACAACAGTTCTGTTTTTTCATTGGATTCAAAAAGAAGTATTACTGAGAAAGGGGGGGGGGAAATATCCAGCCAAGGTGGGGGAAAAAGCAGCATTTTTCAGCTAGAAATTGAATCCGAAGTTCTGAAGGGAGAGGCATGGCTGTGCCAAATTCAGGCAACAAAGACATCTAGGCAGTTTATATGTATGTCAAAAAAAATGACTGTTCAAATTCATATTTCACACATACACTCGGCTGGTGCTGGCCAGCTCCTCAACTTCTCCTTGGTTCTTCAGGAAGCCTGCAGTAAATTTTATATATAGTTCACAGTTTAAAACGAGATTATTTTTAGACATAAATTCAGGAAAGATTTTTTTTCCCTTTGGAAGTGACAAATGGGAAAGTCCCTCTGATTTCCAGTCCCCTGCTCCAATTCCAGGTTCTACATTATGACACAGACGGTAACCTGGGAAGCAAGGGCCAATGAATCCTAAATACAAATGGGACTCACAGAGGGAGCTAGGCTTTAAAAAGTGGGGAACCAGGGGGTAAGCAGGGATTTTGTTTTCAAAATTAAATGCCATAGGTGTTCAGACGGTGACCCACAAAATGAAGGTGAATAATCTCGTCTTAGTTAGTTTACACCATGGATAATGGTGCAAAGGTGTCAGGTTTAACTCAGAATTTCCTGGCTTTTGTTGATCTGTTTCACAACCAGATTATTTAAAGATTTCGGTTGTGTTTAAAAATTGAATGAAAAATTTGAAAGAAACTATTCCACTGAAGGCTACTGAGTGGATAGTCATTCAGGCCCACTCCAGTCTGCTGGACAGTTTGTTAAAGCACTTACAAACATGCACTGTTTATCTGAAAACTAGATGAGGTTCTGGGTTTTTTCCAGTGTACTGGATAACTGTAGTATCTGTAACAATAAGCAAAACCTTAAGCATATTTTCTTTATTTATTCTTTTATGTACTTAGCTCAAAAAACCAAATTTGTTTAAACAATATTGGAGAATCATTTTCCTTTGCCAGTTTCTTTTAAGCATTTTTTTCTTTTTCATAGAAAACAATCATGAGAAAATTTTCACAACTGGAATACATCTTGTTTAAAAAAACAAAGGAGATGTAATATTTGCTCTTGATCAAGATTTCTCATGTAAAGCTGCAGCTGAGAGCAAGTTGTTTTTTTTTTGGTCCATTTCCAGCCAAATATATCTTGTGGAAGAAAACATTGAAAATCCCAGGGTACTTTTTGAAAGAATAGGGGTGTTAACCCTAGTGTTCTGACCAAATGGTAAATGGGTAATTACATTCCAACCACTTAAATTCTCCCTGTAATTTCAACTTGTAGCAGGATTCTTTACCGCTGTACCTAAGTCTTATGTATTGTTGTTGTTCATTGTTAAGTAGTTGTGCTTTCGTGGGGTGTCAAGCATTTCCTATACGTACTGTCAAACTGTGTTTAGTTGAGAGATCACTTACCTTAGCTTGTACCAACACATTCAAAAAAGAAAAGGCCTCAATTTACCCCAAACCCCAGAACATCTGAATGACTTTCACATCTCCAGTCTCATCCAAATAAATGAAGTTTGACTGCAGATAGCTGGTCTAAATTAGCAGAACTTGTAAAGTGCTTTAGGATCCATTTGTACAAAAGGAACTCTATAAATATAAGATCATTATTATTTCTGACATTTAAAAATGCAAAAGGTTCACAGATTGCCAAAGAAATAATTGTCTAAAATCAGATTTTGCAAGGATTTTTTTTAATGCTAGTTGCCACATTGAACTTCCTCATGTGAAGCTCACAAGAAGCTCTGTGAAGCAGATAGTCACCAATGCAGCAAGCAGGATGCAGAGATGCATTTCACGTACTCTCAGATTGAAACCAGGGGTTTGGTAAGCATTCCCTACTTTAAAGGGATTCTAACGGGATTAACAGGCCTAAAACCAAACCTAAGGAACAAATTCAGCTGTTGTTTGGGTTACAGCAGACGCAGTGAGCCACTGTCTATTCTTCCATTGCCACTTTTGCAGCATAAAGTGACACTGTGATAAACGAAAAAAAGAGATATTTTTAGGTAGTTTAAATTTGAGCTCCAGTCCATCAAACTTTAATACACTTGTGGTTTGAGCTTCCATTGCTGAGAGGTCTGAACTGTCATTGACTTCAAGGGGAGAGAAAGGTTGTACGTCTTCAGAGGTGCTCTGGTCCCTCAGCAAATTCAGTCCTAGGATGTGGAGATCGATCTCACCTCAGTCCCGGGATTCCTAAAACTTCCTTTTACTTATTATATTTTAAAGCACTTTGTGAGGTTTTCATTTTGTCTTCAGTACTTACACAGTGGTGCTTTCTAGAATACCAGGAGATGATTCTCTGCTCTGATCCCTGAGCTTAAGTTCTGAATCAACTTGTAGGAACTTTCAGCTAGTGTACCATTAGAAACCAATAGCATCTATAAAAGCTTGACTTAGTGTAGGAAGTTGAAGTGCAGCTACTTCACCTTTCCTGTTACTTTGGTTTCTGTTGCACATTTCAGGGGCGCTCAGACTTTGCAAAGCCCACCAGGGACTTCACTATTGCATTCAGTTTTACAGACAAGATGCTACGCTGATGGGCAATAGTATAAAACTCTAAAACAGGCAGACAGATGGGATGAAATCTAGGACCCACTGAAAGGTCAATAGGAGTTTTGTCATTGAGTTCAATACAGCCAGCATTTCATCCTGTGGAATGTAACCTATGCTTAAATCAGCCTCTGTACCAGACTACTGGAGGGATGGCTAATGTAACACCATTTGTTAAAAAAATACTCCTGAGGCGATCCTGGCTATCCCATACTAGTAAGCCTAACTTCAGTACCAGGTTCATTGATTGAAATTATAGTAAAGAACAGAATGATCAAATACACAGATGAAAACAATGTGCTAGGAAAGAGTCAACACGGCTTTTATAAAGGGATATCATGCCTCACCTATAGGAATTCTTTGAAGATGTCAACTAGCATGTGGACAAGGGTGATCCAGTGGATACAGTGTACTTAAACATCCAGAACGCCTTTGACAAGATCCCTCACCAAAGACCCTTAAGCAAAGCAAGCAGTGATGGGAAACGAAGGTTAGGAATAAATTATCACAATGGAAAGAGGTAAATAGTGAGGTCCCCAAGGATCTGTATTGGAACCAGTGCTGTTCAATATATTCATAAATGATCTGGAAAAGGGGGTAAACAGTGAAGTGGCAAAGTTTGCAGAAGATACAACGTTACTCAAGATAATTAAGTCCAAAGCAGACTGCAAAGAGTTATAAAGGGATATCACAAAACTGAGTAACAAAATGGCAGATGAAATTCAGTATTGATAAGTGTAAAGTAATGAACATCTATGCATATAAAATGATGGGGTCTAAATTAGCTGTTACCACTCAAGAAAGAGATCTTGGAGTCATTGTGGATAGTTCTTTGAAAACATTTACTCGATGTGCAGCGGCATTCAAAAAAGCAACAGAATGTTAGGAACCATTAGGAAAGGGATAAATAAGACAAAATATCATACTGCTACTATATAAATCTATTGTACGCCCACACCTTGACTACTGTACGCAGTTCTGGTTACCCCTTCTCAGAAAAGTTATATTAGAATTGGAAAAGGCTGTGATCCAGAAAAGCTCTCACTTAACTTTAAGGACAAATCCCATCGACTTCAGTGGAATTACTCACATAGTTACTGTTAAGCACATGCTTAAATGCTTTGCTGGATGAGGACCATAGAAGCCCTTATTAGTTAATGGACAGACACACTCTGACTTAGCTGGGTTAAGAATCAGGCCTCTAATGGTAAAAGATCTCAAAGCATTTTTCAGTATTATTGCAGATACAGCACCAACAGTGTGGTAGGAATTTTAGACATGTGTGAATAGAAGTGGTGAAATCCTGGCCCCTTTGATGTCAGCGGAAAGAATCCCATTGACTTCAAAGGGGCCAAGATGTCATCCAAGGTCTCTGCCCTGAAAAGCTTCAAGTCTAAATATTATTAAATAATAAAACACTATTCAGGCATTATTTATCCCATCGGTCATAAGGTGAGCTGCTGACAAGACTAGGACTTGTTATAAACATTCTCTCTTTCTGAATAGTTGCAGTCACATTTTATCAATATCTGCAGCCCCAACAAAAGGAGCATGGCGAAAAATCCAATTTAAAAAAAATGCAGGATGTTAAAGACATTTTATTGCAAGGGAAAAGAGCCATTTTCTTATTAAAAAGGCAGAGACTGAAAATAATGAGGGAGACATAACAAGAAAGCTCCATTCCCAACTGGCCTGCTTAAAAGGTCAAGCCACCAACACTTTGGACATAAGCTAAGCGAAACAATGCTAACTTGGCCGCATGCAAAGCCAGGCAAACTGTAAGACCTCACAGAGTTTTTGATCACTATGGCCCCAATACTGCAATGAGCTCTACATGGGCAGACCCCTGCACTGGCACAGAGGACCATTGCAGCTCTTCACAGATGCAAGGGTCCATTGGAGGGAAACTCAGTTTAGAATTGAAGCCTATGTCCTCCCATGCAGGACTAATATTATTTGTATATGGTAGGACCCACGATGAACTAGCTGCTTTCTAGACATTCAGGAAGGGATAGTCCTTCCTCAAAGAACGGCTAATCTAAAGACAGAGGCTAGGGGAAGGGGAACAACCAACAGAAGTGATCCAACACCGATGCCCTTTGTTCTCTGAAGTACTATTATTTATACTATGATACTGCCTATAATGTGTTAGGTGTTAGCCAAACACAGAGGAAGATATAGTCCCTACCTCTAGGAGTGCACAATCTAAATATCTGAATCCATAAGAGAACCTTAATATTCTTTTCCTATTTATTTTAAGTGATTTGCACTCACCCTGATCAGACAGTGGCCAATGCCAGGTGCCCCAGAGGGCATGAACAGAGCAGGTAACCATCAAGTGATCCATCCCATCGCCTATTCCCAGCTGCTGGCAAACAGAGGCTAGGGACACCATCCCTGCCCATATATATATCTACACACACACACGGAACTATTATCACTTTCATCCTCTCCTGTCAAGAGCATGCAGTGCTCAAATGGTTAATGGAAAATCACTTGACAACAAGCCTTTGCCATCTGCTCCATCTGGTACTCTAGCTGCATAGAGAACACAACTCAGAGAGAGAGAGAGAGAACTCTGTGGTTTAAATGCATGTGTGCTGTGTTTACACAATGCAGCATGTGCACTTGTTGTTTTCCTCAGGTCTCAGAGCAGGGGGAAGAGGCAGCACTTGCTGTCCATCAGAATGAAGGTTTTACCTCCAACAGGAATATCATAAGGGAGTATTATGTAACTTTGTCCTCAATAACCAGCACTTCACCTTCCCAAGCTTCTGCACTGTCACTTCCATATAGTGTTTTCTTATTAAACAGCCACTCTAAAATATGCAGGAATCACTGTATTTTTAGGCTTCCCTTTGGATGCAAAGTTATTTAAACATCACCCAGTTTGGGAAGGACTATTAAAAAATGAAACGGGCAAGTAGCCATATTCTTTAACCTGTTGTAAATGTAGTTTTGACAGACTCTGGCTGGTAATTTGTATTGTACTTGTGCCTCAGCAAATATCCTAATGAAAAGTGTGAACTTATAGCAATGTATTACTTACCAGGGACAATATTTGCAAGAAATCTTGGGTGTTGAGGCCCACAGCTCAGGAGGGATGTTTTCCTAAGTTTAGCCAAATAGAATTTGTGGCTATTTCTCATTCACTAACATTTTAATAGATATACAATATATTATCTGTCAATAAGAAACTAGCTTGTTCAGTTAAAAAAAACTAACAACTATATTTTTCTCATTGGCTGAAACACACAAGCAGGTCTGTTCTCTAAACCAGTAATGGTCCTGCAAACAATATCTCTTCCCCTTAACTTAGCTTACTAAACAAACACATCTGAGGTGAAATCCTGGCTGTGTTGAAATCAGTGGCAAAACTCCCACTGACTTCAATGGGGCCAGTATTGCACTCCTGGAGGGGTGAGGCAGGCGGAGAGGTGGCCTTTGAGGTAACTATGGATCTGCTCTATTTGAAAGCTTTTAGCAGAGTAAGTCCAGAGTCCCTTGTGAATGTAAACAAACCCAGGGTGGTGTAGGAAAGTTTCTTACAAAGAAGGATCAGTGATTTCAAGATCATGAATCCTACTAAATTAGACATCATTACTGAACTACTGAATCAGAAATCTTACAAAATCATTTAATCTAAAGGGCACTACTCAGCTGGCCCAACAGAGATAAATAATTGGAATAAATAACTAGATCGGGGTAGACAACCTATGTCACGTGTGCCGAAGGCGGCACACGAGCTGATTTTCAGTGGCACTCACACTGCCCTGGTCCTGGCCACCGGTATGGAGAGCTCTGAATTTTAATTTAATTTTAAATTTTTCTTAAACATTTTAAAAACCTTATTTACTTTACATACAGCAATAGTTTAGTTATATATTATAGACTTATAGAAAGAGACCTTCTAAAAACATTAAAATGTATTACTGGCACATGAAACCTTAAATTAGAGTGAATAAATGAAGACTCGGCTCACCACTTCTGAAAGGTTGCCGATCCAGGAGCTAGATCAAAACTTCTTGAGAAAGAAACACTCATATTGCATATACTGTACGTGGCAGCAGCAGAACAGTATCCTAAGTAGAAAACATCTATCCAGGAACTATGTAGTCAATCAATAGAGCAAAAATGAACAGAATAAGGCTGGAGTTTCAAAGGGGACTGGCTAAAGGAGTCAGGTGACCACCTCCAATTTACTTAATCCCAGTCTAAATTATTGACAACAAATCATCTAACTAGGTCTAACCCACACCCACTTAGTTATTGCTTACAGAAAGTACAGCTGACATGCAATGTTGTCACTCAAAGTGCAACATCCCCCACAGGGCTGGAGGCAGGAGTTAGGAGTCACTCCAGGGAGAATTCTGAGGAGCCCTTATAAAGTTTGGTTTGAAATGGCTTCATCAATTTACTGTGTAGGATGTAATTTACAGACTCTGAAGCTCAGAAAGGTTCACACTGGAACAAACCAAATTTTTCCCATGATGGAATGTCACTGCAAGTCCATAGACCAGGGTTTGGCTAATAACAGCATCATGCCTATTTGGTGGGATCAAAGTAAGACTAGACCTTGTCTTCCCTGTAGACTTTACTTAGGCTAGGTCTACACTGGGGGTGTCAACCTAAGATACGCAACGTCAGCTAAGGACATACAATGGGGGGTGGAAGGGAGAGGGAAATTACGCTGTTCATAAATACACATTTATTTGTTTCTTTAGAAATGCATAATTACAGCATTTGATAGAATTTTTTCCTTAGAAAAGTAGTTAAGCAACAATACAAACAAAATTGTTAGTCTTTTGCAAATACAATTTTTCATTATACTGAACAGAAATCACCAGCAAAAGGCTAATACTTGCAGTATGGGTTTTTTCTTTTTTTAAACATTTTCTTTTTTTGTTATAAACACCTTAGCAAATAAAAAAGCCATTTAAACAATGAAAAATATTTGAGCTCTTGATTTCTATATGTGACAAAGCACGTACTGCAAAGCAGCAATGTGTTTGGTAAGAGAGCTACGGACATTCAGTGGTATGATTCACAGAAGAAACGATGGGATAAAACATTAATTTGGTTTTAATGTTTTGATTGATTAGGGTTTTTTTTTTTCTCATGGAGGAAATATTTTTCCTTAAATACCTAAGGGATGAACCTGTATATTTAGAGGGCCAACTCCTCAGCTGGTGTAAAGTGATGTAGTTCAACTGAAGTCAAAGCTGCACTGATTTATACCAGGTGAGGATCTAGCCTTGTGTGTAAAAACAAACAGACCAACAGAACAGTGATATTTACAAGAGACGTAAATGAAAATGTCTGTTAGTCTGATGTTCACATCCTTTCTCCTGTTGTTGTACGTGGGCAGCAACCCTTAGCTTCTGACTGTGGTCACTGGCATCTGGATCTATGAAGCTTCCACAATCCCTGCTTTACTCGATCTGGATTGCTCCGTGTTCTATCTGCATTTCTGGCTGGATAGTTGACTGAAGGGAATCTGTGCTCTATGGAAAGAAACACAAAAAAATGAATTCATATTTTACTTCATATTATCTTCTCAACACAAGTGCATTAAAGAAGATGCTAAACGCAAGTTACTCAAGATCTTTAACCCCTGCTCCACCACTGACTTGCTATGTGGACTTCTATGCTGGCTGCTTCACCGTCTCATCCTTCCCAGCTGGGAGAAAGGGCTAATGTCACTTACCTGGCTCACAGGAGTATAGGGAAAACTGCTGAGTACATGTTTGTATCGCTTTTTGAAAAACATAAAGCTAATAAAAATGCAAAGTGTTATTAAAACACTACATCTCTTTGGATGCTAAATGTTTTATTATCTTCCTTTTGCCCACATATAAATCTCACTTAGTTACCAGATCCTCCTAATGTGTCCAAAATTAAAGTTTATTTTTCCAAAGATGGGCAGAGAATGTAGGAGAACCATCAGCGCCAACCCAAGTTATGAGGTTTGGTAAAATACCATCCAGAAGAAATAAAATACTTAGGAAGCTGCTCAGAAAATAAATTGTAAATCCCAATTTTTTTAAAGAAGCTGGAAAGGATGACGATCAAGGGGACCTAAACCAGAGCAAAGTGAAAAAAAGATGCACACACACATACACACACAAGTAAAGTTTAAGCAGTACACCACCCTCAGCTCTCCCTCCAGGATGGCCGCACTTACATTGATATATAGGTGCTTAATGTTCGTATGGGAAGGAGAATACACTCTACTGTTAAAAGGCACCTTTATACTGGTATAACTCCATCCACACTAAAGGTTGTATCAGTACAACCATTTCAATAAAAAAAATCAAAACCCTAACCAAAATAGTTACACCAACCCAAAACTTGTGTGTGGCTCAGGCACACACTGGAATTGAAATGGGAGTTTATATAAGTTTTAGCACAGTACCATTCCACCTTTATCGTGTACGATGGGCCTTTTGTATACTCCTCCTGGGGCTCTCAGATAACACAAGACAGGGGCATTTCACACCAAATAAACAAGGTCAAATAAGAATAAAAATACTGTAAATAATCCTGGTGTTTTCTGGGAAATTAACCTTTTCCCTCTAAAAGGAGGCAAAGTATTCTCGATTCCTACAGAGAGGAGACAGTATGAACAGGATTAAAAGAAAAACAAACCAAAACCCCATACAACTGATTTACTCTTAAAAAGAAAAAAAAGATGTTTGTATTAAGAATGTGAGTTATTCACATATTGGTCCAGTCAAGTGAGGCCTCCAAGTGAGTAGCTAATGTGGAGAGCCTCAGGGATTTGTGACAGAGATTCTGCATGAAGCAAGGCGAACCTAGATTGCCATATAAATTGTACTTTGAGCCAATTGATGCTCTGGGAACAGGACAGGGTGCAAGAGCAATAGAGTAGCAGCACTGCCATTACAGGAAAAGATACTTTTTGGCACCCTATTTACTGCCCTCTCTCTCCTAATAAGGAAAAACTAGCATCAACACTTGGGATGGGGCTTCAGAGAAACCCGGGGTGAAACACAGCTAATGATTTTCCTACCCAAACATTGCTGGACTGTAGTGGCTTATTCAAATAAAAATACTGTCAGGTTCAACTTGTCAAAGCTTTCTTCTTAAAATAAGGTTTCACTGTGAAATTAATTCTTGCCTGCTTTTTTGTGTTCTGTTGCCAGTAATTACATGTAACTACAATTTTTTTTCATGTGGAATTCTACGAGTCATTTGATTATTTATTTGTCCTATATAACAGTGCCAATCAGAAGAATGATGCTAACGGCCTGTCAACAGCTAAGCTGTAAAGCAACCACCTAAACACCTGGGGAAAAAAATCTATAACATAAGCACTGACTATATATCCAGAATTCAGGCTATCAGGCCCGAAGTACGAGACTGTTTGAAGGGCTTGCAAGTGAGCTGCATTGTGTGGTTTTCCCCCCACGTTAACCAAATTTGATCCCCAATCAGGAGATTTCAGGGAAAAAAATAATGTGTGATATTACCACATTTTGTTCTTGCAAATTAATAAGTCAAGAAACCTTAGAGTTTCTATAAGTAAAGAATGAAATCAGGACATGAAAGCATGCAAACTACTTCTAGGCCCTGAATATCTGTCAGATCTCAACTCGACCTTTGGACATGCGGCTGCAATTCTGTCCCTGCAATGCACCGCTGACCTACTATTAGTTAGATGTCTAAGTACCTGATTTGTGAGCACAAATTACCAGTCAGACTTAAATTAACTTGCAAATACAAAACTTGAATAAACTGAAATTAGTATTGAACATCAGGGCATTCATATCTGCTTCAGTTCAACTGAAAGGAGTGATTAATTTCAAAGGAGCCTCATTTCTGCCTCTAATTTGACATGTGCAACCCGGCATCCATAAACAATAAGGCACTGTTTGGAGGGCACAAAGATGAGAAATTAGAGGCTGATTTTCAGACCTGAAGTAGGTGTTCACATGTGATGTTTTCAACTTGAAATTTGTGCAGGGTACTGGATTTTGGCCCTGGAGGACAACAATGAGCCCCACTTTTGACAAGCTTGGATACATAAACAGATTCAAAATGTTTGAGACCACAAAAATATCTCTGCATAGAACTTTCTGGAAAAAGAAATAATACAGCTTGCTGCTGTATTACTGAGCTAAGATGTGCATTTAATATTTTTCCCTTTATCCAATCAGTTCATTTCCAGTTATGCAGGACCACTCCATCATTTCAGCCAAACTGGTTATTTGTTTATGAGTTCATAACTAATCCATACATTTTAAAGTGATGCAAATATTAGGTTTGTTTTACTAATTTACATTTATAGTTCCTTAGTTTTTAGTCTGCATAAACTAGGAAATATTTACTGTGAACTTATTTTTAGCCTTTTTGCATTTCTTTCCATGCCCCTCTTGTTTTACATTCCTTTCAGTTTATCTACAACTTGGTATAAATCTCTGTGGTTAGCCACAATGTTAAAACCTAACAGTGCAAAGTGTCTCTGAAAGAAAGTGACTCCTTTTGCGGTTGCCAATCGTGTGGGAGACAGATGCCTATGTTAACGGCTGGACTCGACAACCAACTGCCTGTCAGATCTAATAGCTGAGAGGGGTGATAATGTCACAAAAAAACAGCTCCCAAACAAATTCAATGGGAAGTGATTTAAGTTAACACTCTGGGGGCCCAGATCTGCAATGGCAATTTACTATGAACGAGCACGTCTGAATGGGTGATGCAGCAGTTTTTTATTACTTGGATCAAGCCAGAAGTATGCATGGCACTTTAAAGATTTAAAATAAATAAATATGGCAAGAGCCCCGTATTGAGAAGCTTATTGTCTGTGACATTTGTGATAGACCCTGCAATCCCATGCAGTATCTTTGGGGACCATTGTTTTAAATTTATGAATGATGTATGTATGATTGTGTTTTGTGCCATAGGGGAGGGTTACCACAGCTCTTCCAGGAACTCAAAACAGACTAAGATGAGCTGGTAGGGGCACTTCTACAGTTCAAATGCCGCATCGGTGCACCTGTGCTGCTGTAGTGCTTTAATGAAGATGCTAGTTAATTCACCTCCCTGAGAGGCAGTAGCTTTCTTGGCAGGAGAAGCTCTCCCACCGACATAGCGCTGTCCACATGGAGGGCTAGCTCAGTATAATTATGTTGCTCTGGGGCGATGGATTTCTCACATTCCTGAGTGATGTAGCTATGCTGATATAGGTCTGTAGTGTAGACCAGACCGAAGACTGTAAACAACTCCAGAGAGATACCATGCGCTGAGGTGGTTTGCATATACCAGTTCAAACTTGGTTTTCCAGAGACCAAGAGACAAAGAAAGATGTTTCTCTGAATTTAAACAGACTTCGGGCCTTCATTTTGAGTGAGCAAACAGATGGGATCTTCTGTACAAGGGGAGACTCTAACCCTTGGCTGAAGGGTTGGAACGGATATTGTACTACTAGCCTCCTCATGTGGAAGATGGGCAATTTCTAGCATGTTTAGTACGCGTGTGGGATCTTTCTTTGTTTTCATATGTTTTCTCTGTGATGCTTCTGCCTTAAGATTAAGTGTACTTTGCTTTGGAAGAGCCACGTGGACATTAGTAAAAAAACTATTTTTGTCCTTATTTATTGTACGTTACGGGCAGAGAATGTACAGGAATATTTTGTTCCAACACTGGTTTGATAATTTATTGGGCCACATATTCTCTGTTATGGAATAGTTCTGGCTATATTATTTTAGGCACACAGAGGCCTTCAGGCACAGGGGATCTATAAATAAAAATGCATAATCACTATTATAATTTTTTATAATTTTTTACGGTGGCCTTAAAACACCAGAAGGCTCCTGGACACAATAGACCAGCTTCAGGTTACATGTCAAGGCTTATCACTCTTGCATGTCATTCTGCATATGCACACTTCCAGCACACTTGGAAGGGTTTCTTTCCACTCATGACAGAATACACTGTCATCAGCAGGCCCTGCTTGTTATACCTCTGTACTCAAAATTCATGTAAAAGTCAGGCCATTTAAAACTCTTTTGTTCCCATAACTTGAAGTTGCTGAGCAACCTCAACTTGCATTCACTCCAATTTGAGTCCAGGATGCTCTCAAGAGGCCCTCAAAAAAGCAGGACTTTGGTTTGTAAAACGAAACGATTTTTTAATCTTAACAGTCCAAAACAAGCTGGTCAAACTAGTAGCCTTCGATACACATACACACTACTGGAGAACATCTTAACTTACAAAATGCACCATTTTCTTTTCCAGAGAGCTGACAAAGCAATGTTTTGCCCATAGTCAATGTTTGCAGTCAGTTTAGAGAGCCCCACAAAATAGGGGTTTACAATAGGAATGGTGACAAAATCCAACTCTGGAGCCAGCTTGTGGCACTGCTGTCATAACTGGCAGTTCAGTTTGCATTCCTTCTGGGCTCCTTTGAGCAGTTTTGGGAGTAAAGCAACTACCTTCAAAAATGTGACACTGTTTGAGACCAGCCTCATTTTGTTGCCATCAGCATCAGTCACTGCTTTGAGCGGATGAGAAATTGGGCATGTACTCTTGGTGAGTGACTGTCAGGTTGCAGTCAGATGGCCTGAGATCACTGCCGAGTTCAAGTACCTTTATATTTCCTGAGAAAAGCAAGAGTTTTCTATAGCCAGCTACATGAACATTCATGTTGGCGTGAAGGATAATGCCTCCGTTTTAAAGGAGAGCCTCAAGTGTTGGCTTATAACTGCTAACACTGCAGCTGATGTGGGAACCAAGCAGTAGATGAAAATGATTGAACTGCAGGCAGGAAGGGCGGGCACCCTTCAAGAACACTGGACTTGAGAACCTCAGGCTGAAAGAAGCTTTCCTATTATGACTCCAGGCAAACATCTTCCCCCTGTCCTATCAGCTCGGTGTGCCTCTTTTACTGATTCAGGAAAATGATGATGACTAAAATGACTATACTCTAGGAGCAATCAAGCAAGGACTCAGAGGTAGGAACAAGGCCAGGAATAGTCAAAGGCTGTTTATAAATGGAGGCACTCATTGTAGGAGACATTTTTAGAGTTGAGAAACTGCATATTATAAACCCTAAGGGAATGGAATATTTGTGGACAGAAATATAGTTATTCTGACAGGTATTTGCATCTTTTTAAGTACTTTCAAATGGGAAAAAATACATACTTGATTAGTAGCAGCGTGGTCTGTCACTGGCGCCAGCTGGACATATTGGACCTGGATATCACTCCCTTGGAGTGGGGATCCATCTACGCCCCCGGATGCAGGATCTGCAGAGGCAACAGCTATCAACTGAGCACCCTGTAACACCTGCAGACAAACCAACACAGAAAATATCCTGTAAACAACCATAGCTACAAAGGCCTTGTGAACATTGTGAAACATCTGTAACTACAAAACAGACGTGAGATCTAAAAAAAAAAAAGAACCCCACCAAAAAACTATCCATCAATAATGGTTAAGTTAAATTGCAAGGTTTTTCAAGAGAATATGGTATTCATACTGAAGGACAGTTAGACCAGAAGCACTTTTTTGTGCTTTATAAAATCTGGATTCCTTCCGTTTTTTAGTGAAATGGTTAACAGCCAACATACCTGGAAACGTTTACCTCTCTTATGATTCTGTAATACAAAATAGCACTAGTGACGGTACAAAACTATCCCAAGGGATTATGCGAAATACTCCGGGTTTTATTTCTTTAATTAAAATAAAACCACCTTTGATTAACACAAACAGAATGAGGCTGTTATGCAGCACTTACACATTGCTTCCTATAACTGCTGAACCTATTTTCCTAGTAACGAGTGCACCCAATTCCCATCAGCCTAGTGGGGGTTACACCAACATTCCGAAGAGAGAAACAAAATGGAACATTGGTGTTTACATCATGCTGTTCTGTGGCCCTAATGCAAAGCCCAGCCAAGTCAATGGGAGCATGTCCATTATTCCAGTGACCTTTCAATCAGGGTGTAGGCCCTGCCTGAATCCCAATAGTCAGAGGAAGATCTCTGCCCAGGTCACCTATAAGTGTACGGGGGGAGGGTAATAAAGCAGCACTGGGGGCTAATGGCCCAACGACACCTCCAGAAGAAACCCAGTAGCTCTACATAAACTGCTCAGTGAGAAGAGAGGAGGACCTAGAGCCCTGCAGCCAGTGACCAGCGTGCTGTGTTGTAATTAACCAGAGCTGGGGCTTTTTCTGCTAGATTTTATGTTTGCATAAAAACCTTTGGCTTCATTTATTATTACAGCTGTATCCTAAAGCCCACAATATGGGGTAGGAGAAAGGCTTTGCAGGAATGATTGGCTCTTGTTACTAGACAAGGTATCTGATCCCTAGCTTACAAGGATATACAGTGCTGTTAATGCAATAGGCCATATTTTCACAAAATTTGCAATTTTTTACATTCTTAAAATCACTTTGGAAAAGGTAAGTAGTAGGGGTGTCGATTATTCACACTTAACTCAATTGATTAACACAAAAATATTAATTGCAATTAATCACAGTTTTAATTGCACCGTTAAACAATAGAATACCAATTGAAATTTATTAAATATTTTTGATGTTTTTGTACATTTTCAAATAATTTGATTTCAATTACAACATAAGACAAAGTGTACAGAGCTCATTTTATATTATTATTTTTATTACAAATATTTGCACTATAAAAATGATAAACAAAAGAAACAGTTTTTTTTCAATTTACCTCATACAATACCGTAATGCAATCTCTTTATCGTGAAAGCACAACTTACAAATTTTGGGGGTTTTGTTATGTACATCACTCAAAAACAAAACAATGTAAAACTTTAGAGCCTACAAGTCCACTCATCCTACTTCTTGTTCAGCCAATCATTAGGACAAACACATCTGTTTACATTTACAGGAGATAATGCTGTCAACTTCTTATTTATGTCACCTGAAAGTGAGAACAGGCATTCGCATGGCACTTTTGCAGCTGGCATTGCAAGATATTTACGCGACAGATATGCTAAAAATTTGTATGCCTCTTCATACTTTGGCCACTATTCCAGAGGACATACTTCCATGCTGATGATGCTCGTTAAAAAAATAATGCATTAATTACATTTGTGACTGAACTACTTGAGGAAGAATAGTATGTCTCCTGCTTTGTTTTACCCACATTCTGCCATATATTTCATGTTATAGCAGTCTTGGAAGATGACCCAGCACATGTTCGTTTTAAAAACAATTTCGGTGCAGATTTGACAAAACGCAAAAAAGATACCAAAGTGAGATTTCTAAAGATAGCTACAGCACTTGACCCAAGGTTTAAGAATCTGAAGTGCCTTCCAAAATCTGAGAGGGATGACGTGTGGAGCATGCTTTCAGAAGTCTTAAAAGAGCAACACTCCAATGTGAAAAGTCCAGAACTCGAATCACCAAAAAAGAAAATCAACTTTCTGCTGGTGGCATCTGACTCAGATGATGAAAGTGGACATGCGTCAGTCTGCACTACTTTGGATCATTATCGAGCACAATTCCTCATTACCATTGACGCATGTCCTTTGGGAGGGTGGTGGAAGCATGAAGGGACACATGAATCTTTAACGCATCTGGCACATAAATATCTTGTAACACCTGCTACAACAGTGCCACATGAAGAGGAGGTTACTCACCCTGTGCAGTAATGGACGTTCTTCAAGATGAGTGTTCCTGTGGGTGCTCCACTTCAGGTCAACGTGCTTCCCAGTGCCTTTGATCGGAGATTTCTACAGCAGGACTCCTACGGGCCGTGCACACACTGCGCCTGCCTCACAAGCTGTCAGTGTTTGAATAGCGCATGCATGGCCCGGGCTCCTCAGTTCCTTCTCTTCAAGGCAGTCCGTTCCAGATTCCAAGGTAGAGGGGAGGAGGGTGGGTAGTGGAGCACCCACAGGGACACTCATCTCGAAGAACATCAGTTACTGCACAGGGTGAGTAACCTCCTCTTTGAGAGAGAGATGTCCCGGTGGGTGCTCCACTTCAGGTGACTGAAAAGCAGTATCCTTTAGGATGGTTGGGACTTTGGATCAGGTAAGGAGGCTATTGACAAAACAGCTCTACCGATCCTGGCGTCGCATGCTGCATGTGCACGAGAGTGTAATGATTGGCGAAGGTGAGGTTCGATGCCCAGGTACCTGCCTTGCATATGTCAGAAAGCGGGATGTTACGGAGAAAGGCAGTGGAAGTGGAGATGGCTCTAGTAGAGTGTGTCCTAATTGATGTTGGGGGTTGTATGTGCTTCAGTTGGTAGCAGAGACTTATGCAGTCTGCAGTCCATTTGGAGAGTCTCTGGGTAGAGATAGCTTTTCCCTGTGATCACTGACTGATAGAGACTAAACGTTTGGGTATTTTCCTAAACAGGGGTTTTGTTCTATCCAGGTAAAAGGATAACGCTCTGCACACATAAAGAATGTGCACTGCTATTTCAAAAGCATTAGCGTGGGGTTTTGGGAAAAATTGCCACCTTTAAATCTGTTATGGAATGGCTAGAGAGGTTGAAGTGTTCTTCTATTGATAGAGTAACCATCCGGAATCTCTGTTTCTTGACAAACTTGTTTAGGTGTCGAAGGTCAAGGATAGGGCACCATGCACCGTTTTTCTTTTCTGTCAAGAAGTAGTTGGAGTAAAATCCTTTCCCTCTGTATCGAGCTGGTACCCACTCTTTTGCTCCTAGTTGTATGAGGTGTTGTACCTCTTGATGGAACAACTGTTCGTGAGGAGATCCCTGAAGAGGGACTACGTGGGAGGATGGGTAGAGGGCACGGAGAGGAAGGGGATGGCATAACCCGATCTGATAATTTCCAGGACACATCTGTTCATAGTGATAGCTTCCCAATTGGTAAGGAATGGGTGCAGACGGTGTCCAAAGAAATGGATGGTTGAAATTGATGCTGAGGAGGGTGGGAGGTTTTCTGTACCCTCGACCAAGGCTTCAAATTTGTTTGTTTGAGGCAGGAGGGTGGGTCGCTGTCATTTGCGGAGGGCGATGGTGTTGGGTTCTGGGTGTATGGTGTTGTTGTTGCTGCATACCATATTGTCTGAAGTGTTGATTTTGCACAAAAGCATGGTAGTGTGGCTGTTGGTATGGCTGATATATGTCCTGCCTCTTTTTTGTGGCAGGTGGCTGGAGGCCTGAAGATCTGAGTGTGGCACGTGATTCTTTCAAGGAATGGAGGACTTCATTGGTTGTAAGGATGATGAGCTTGTCCCCATCGAAGGGAAGATCCTGGACAGTGCTCTGTATCTCCTTGGAAAAGGAGGAAGACGTAAACCATGAGGCACGACGCATGACAATGGCCGTGGCCATGTATCTGGCAGCTGCATCGAGAACAACCTGAAGATTTGTGTGGGAGATCAACTGGCCTTTCAACTGCTTTGAATTGTTGTTGTTTGTTTTCTGACACATTATCAATAAATTGCATTACTTTAGCATAATTTTTGTGGTCATATTTTGCTAACAGTGATGAATAATTCGCTACTCGAAATTGCAAAGTGGAACATGAATACACTTTGCACCCAAAGGAGTTCAGTCTCTTGTTCTCCTTGTCAGACGGGGTAAATCGGAAAGGCTGGTGCTTATTTTTCTGGTTGGCCACCTCAACCTCAAGCGAATTGGTTGGTGGGTGAGTAAATAGAAACTCCCAACCCTTCTATGGGACAAAATATTTGCGGTCCAGTCTCTTGCTAGAGGGGGTTATCGTGACCAGGGTCTGCCAGATAATTTTAGCTGGTTCCATGACGGCCCCATTAATTAGTAGGGCTATTCTGGATGAGGTAGTAGCGTGTAATATGTCGGTGAGTTCATGGCGGGTTTCTGGTACCTCCTCCAGGGTAATCTTGAGTTCATCAGCTCCCCTTTTAAATAATTCCTGAAAGTAAATGAGCTCATCTGTGGTGGTAGGTGGTGGGGGCACCGTGGCCTCCTGTGGTGCTATCACTGTAGGATGGGGAGATATGGCCTGTGCAGACGGAGCGGCTATTTCAGGTCTTATCTGCCTATCCTTGTAAGAAAGCATCGTGGAGCGCCTGACAGCTTTTCTACAGGCGGCACGGTGAAGGCTCAATTGTGCAGTGGTGTAGTTCCATGGACCCCAGCGTGGCCATTGCCCAGGAAAGGGGGTAGGTGGTCCCATCCAGGGGTTGCCTACCAGTGTGGGTAGCCACTAGGATAGGAGGAGTGCGGTATAGTGCACCTCCCACTTGTAGGTAAGCGAACCTGCGAGGAATATTGTGAGGAAAACATATGGTAATCGTCCTCCTCCTCCTCCTCTTCTCCACTTGAGAGGCTTGGAGCGGTAGGGGAATACTGCAGATAGGGGGCTGAAGGTCTTGGTGATAGATTGGCGCTGAGTAGCAGAGATTGAGGGGTATGTGACACTCTTAAATCCCCTGGATGTAAAAACTGAGGTGCTGCAGTGACTCGAGGTGCTGAATGATAAGGCAGGAGAGGAGTAAGGGTTAACGGAAGTGGAGCTGGTGCTGCTGCTGTTGGTGTAGTCAGAGTTTGTGGAGGCAGCTGCTGTATTGGAGGTTACACTGGGGGTGCATACTGTGCCACAGGACGTGGGCACTGTCGGGCAGGCAGGTGACATGAGGTGGCTTGGTGCAGGGAGCATTAGCTGCAGCGGGTGAGAAAGGGCTCCACAAGATCAAACGGCGGTGCCATGATCGCCGTTTGTGCTCTCGGCACTGTGCTGTCAAAGGTTGCCGAGGGAGAGCGGTAGGGGGCGGGCAGCTGAAAGCCCTGAGCCTCGGCACCAGGAAGCTGAGCAGCCGTGCCTGAGGTGCCTGCAGACTTAAAAGTGCTGAGCCAATGAGTGGTGGGCACTTGTGAGGTGGAAGTCACTTGAGACTTCTTTGCTGAGGAGCAGCCCCTCAGGGGGGAGGAAGCTGGCCATTTCTTTGTTTTACCTTTCTCCCTTGAGGGTTTTAAAGAGCTTTGCTGGCCAGGGTCAGACAAAGGTTTGAAGGAGTTTTCTAAGAGGAGCAGTTTCAGTTTGATCTTTCTTGAGTGGCAACAGCTAATTTAGACCCCATCAGTGTATATGTATAGTTAGGATTATGTTTTCCAATGTACATTACTTCGCATTTATCAACGTTGAATTTCATCTGTCATTTTGTTGCCCAGTCACTCAGTTTTGTGAGATCCTTTCGTAGCTCTTTGCAGTCTGCCTGGGACTTAACTATCTTGAGTAGTTTTGTATCATCTGTCAGTTTTGCCACCTCACTGTTTACCCCTTTTTTCAGATCATTTATGAATATGTTGAATAGGACTGGATCCTGTACAAACCCTTGGGGGACACCTCTATTTACCTCTCTCCTTTCTGAAAACTGACCATTTATTCCTACCTGTTTCCTATCTTGTAACCAGTTACTAATCCCATAGGTAATGCTTCTAAGATTATCTAACCAATAGTACTGTTTGAGATTAAGTAGTCCCAGACTTTTTATTTTTTTTTAAGTGTATCGGAGAATAAATATCAGCCATCTTCTTAAAGAGACAGAGGTGGGTGAGGTAATATATTTTATTGGACCAACTTCCAAAAGATATTACCTCACCCACCTTGTCTCTCTAATATCTTGGGACCAACATGGCTATCACAACACTGCAGTCATCTGCTTGGCTGACAAAGATTCCACTCACTATAGCAACAAATACATAGACTCACACCTGCCCTTCCTGTAATACACAAGAAGTGTTTAAATCAGAAAAAAATTTCCTACACTAAGAATAAACCGTGCTTCCAATGAGTTACTATGACAGTTCTTTACAGTTTATGCAGAAAAAAATGCAATGCATATCTATCCCTAAGATGATGGCTTTTAAAATGTCACTTTATACCGGTCAGTATAATAAATTGCTAAAATACATTTTAAAAAAAAGTTCTCCTCTCTTCTGGCACTACATTTGTGCAATGTCTTCATGAATTCAGAAGTAAAGGAAATCACTCATATTAATCCGTTGTATCCAAGTCATAAAATCTCACAGACAGAACCATAAAATAGCAGTGTTCTAAAACATCTGGATAAACAGCTTTAATGGCTAACCACCAACATTTCAGAAAATAACCCAGTTTCACAATTTTTCCCTTGATTCAGTCTCACTGTTGTGTAGATGCTGTGATGCTATTGTGACAGAGATGGCAATTTCCAGCAATATCCTTGAAAAACCTTATTTTATTAAATTTATATATTATTGTGGGCCAGGATTGTATATAACCTCTCGGGGGGTGGGGGGGCGCACACACAGATGTAAGACCTGGGAGCAGGGATGGCATGGTATTTACCAAAGGTGATTTTTACCACCCCAGGAAAACTATTTAGTCCTAGTTTAAGGCATTTTTTATTTTAAAAACTGTTTCATTAAATGCACACCATATTACACTTAGTTTTAGTTACATATTCAAATTGGTTACAAAAGGCAGTAGATTCAGAGATCAATTGAGGATTGTACGAACAAAAAAAACTACAGTTGGTGTAATACTAATATATATAATTATAATACTGAACATTGGAAAGTCTATATATTTTGGCTTGGCAGTCTCTCAAGGAAGGTATGCATGCCATGAGTCATTTCAGTTTTCAATATATACAGAAAAATAAAAAAATTGAGTATATTAAAACAACAATAATGCAGAGTTGTAGGAATGAAGCATTAAGCAATCAGAAGCATGCGGAGCTGCAGACTACGAGTCCAGGTCCATTTGGGCACGCAGCATTCTGCAACAGAAGACTAACTTCAATGCAGTGGAATAGAATGAGCCTATTTCCTCAGTTTTGAATTGATGTATCCAAAGTTGACTTGCTGGACATTGATGCAATTGCACCACCATTTCTGTGAAGCCAAATGGAATATCAGCATTCTTCAGCCATGTTATAGGCAGAAACCGTTTCCTTTATAATGGTGAAAATATTGATTCTGGATAGGGATCTTCTTCTACTTTAAATGCAAGTAAATATGGCAGAAAGTCAGGATTTTTGATAAGCAACCACTGCCTTGCAGTTTCTCCTTGTTCAGCTGACAATTTCTCCTTGTTCAGCTGTGTATTTTGGATAAAGGAGATTGTCCAACTTGTGTACAGGAGTAAATGATTCATGAAATCTCTTTTGTGCTTTTGCTTTGTGTGGTATAAGATCTTCATTTTTCAGTAGATGCAACCATATTTTGCATGCTGCAGCAACTGGTGATGCATCCCTTTGGAATGTGTCAGTGCCACAACAACTGGTTTCAACTGACTGATCAAGTTCTTTGCTTCTTCATAAATCCCTTGATTATTAATTATACTGATCACTCTATCTTCAAGTTCTGCCTCACAATTCTGAGAGAATGGGGCTTGTTGTTAATGTATGTTTCCAGGCATGTTCATTGACTGTTCCATCATGCGTCGCCAGGAATTTGGTTTTTACAGATCCTATGCCTTCTTTTAACTAGGCTCCAGGTTGATGGTGATTATGGAAATACTTTTGTAAATCTACATGTTTCATGAAAGCAATTGGTGCAAGGTCTTGTCCAAGCAGGTTGAGCCAATGTGATACACATCCATACGTAACCAAAGTTTCATCATCCAGTTCCAAATTGTTTGTCAGGTAGCTCTTAAGAACACAACCATGCAGTTTATTTGCTAATGCCTTGACTTCTCTTGCCAGCGTAGCACAGTACTTTCCAATCTTCTTATTACTTCCAATATCAACAGCTGATACATAAACCACAGCTTTTCCCTATCTGCACACAGTTAACTATTAGTGAGTCATTGTGCATATTACTTCAGCCGTCTTGTATCAATATAACTGCTTTTCTATGTAATTCATTGTGTATTTACACCCTCAAGCCATCAGTAACGGCATCTAACAGTTCACCTACTACCAGCTTTTGGTTGGGTGCTTTGTAACCTAGCCTGAGGCAGCTGATCATTCCTTGAAAAACTGTGTGCTCAATAACAGAAAAGGGAATATTACCACCATAAAAATTTTGCAATTTTTGTTTCAGTTAAATAGTTGTTTTTGTTACAAAGATATCTGTTTGTGGTTGAAAAATCATGATAATTCCTCCCCTTCATCTTTGGCTGACTTGAATCTCACTTTGTTTTGGTGTAGTCGGCAATGGCAATGCAGTATAATCAGCACCTTCATCCTCAGATTCTGATTCTAATACTTGCAGATGTTTAGCCAAAGGCAGTGATTCTTGCATCCCTTTGTTCTTCCCACTGTATTTTACAAAATGCTTCCTCATATGGTCTGCCTTCCAATCACTTTTTCTTTGCTATTTCTGCATCTAAAAATCTCTTTGCCATCTTCATGGACTTTCTCAAAATAGCTGTGAATTAGGGCAAGTGGTCTTCTACCTTTGCTCATGTTGAGATATTTGGATTTGAGTCACTGTACTCCAGGAGGTCAGCTGCAATCCAGCCAGTTACATCAAGAGACAGAGTATTGGACTGGACAGTTAGTTTGGAGTCTTCCTCAAACAGAAACTGAAACTTTGGGAACTGGGAATTCCCCTTCTTTGTTTGTATGAAATTTTCATTGATAAAGAAAGGGAATTCCCAGATTCAGAAGTTTCAGTTTCTATGTGAGGTAGCCAACTCAACAGCATATAGCTTTAGATTGAGGCTTTTCTTGTTCTATTTCTTTTAATGAAAAGTAAACAGTTCATATTACTGCAAAAGTATTATCAAATTGCTAAATATTTTGCAATACTTTTTATTAGTATAGTCTAATAATAATTTTATTATTCCCAGTGTAAGCTGGTATTTACCAGCACTCTGTCCTTAACTAGTTTTTCCCAGGAAATTGCCAACCCTGCCTGAGAATTCAAAACACTTTATTGAAAACGTGCCAGACAAGTGTGGACTTTTGGGACAATACTGGGAATCCCTAGGGAGAGGTTAATACAAATTCCCCAACTCTGCTTATGCAAAGATGCAGCCTTGTGAACTACACCACGAGAAAAGAGTGTTTGTCTGCTGATTACCTGTTACAGAAGGCCAAGATCAAAGCCTGAAGTGTATAAAGAAACAGTTGATCTGCCCAGCCTGGGTTCTGGATCTAAGTTGGATTAACTTGTAACCACGGGGAAAACCCAGCTGTGAGTTTTGAAGGACTAAAACCTACTAGATCCCTCGGCTGGAGTTGGGGGTGACCTTTAGTAAGCTCTTTAGCATGCATGCCTGTTAGTTCCTTTATTGTTTTAATGTGTTTTTTCTGTAATGCTTTTACCATAAAATAATTGTGCTTGCTTGGAAGGAGCTGTGTGGTAACTTATAACTATGGGCAATGCAGTGCTCAGACTCATAGCCCTGAAGTGGAAATAAAGTGCAGAGGCTGGACGTTTTAGGCAGTTTAGGGATATCATCATGTAAGGCATGGATCTGTATAACCTTAAAATCCCCAGTGGGAAGGGTGGGAGATGCAGGTCTTCACCCAAGAGAGGTGACATCTGGGACCAGAAAACCTGCAGTGGGTGCCTTTGGTGGACCACAGAGGAGGAACACAGGGGCAGTTAAACTGAAACTGTGGCAGTTATCACATCAACTTTTATTCAAATTCCAAAGTCTCACTCTGGAGTATTAAACAAGGAAACAGAAGTTGTTTCCTTGATGGTAATAAAGCATTGTTAACTACCTGTTGTAAATCTGCATGAACTGAATGGCTTTGTGTGTATATCTTGGCCTATTAAAATATCTAAATACTTAAAACAAGATACTGTAACATTTCCATTCAGTGATTTTTTTTGAACCCCTATACATGCATCATCCATCTCAGTTTTTTTTACTGAGTGAAACTTTTTTCCCCCTATTCACCTGCATTTTTCTCACTTTTTCCGCATTACAGAACTCATTTTTGTATACAGTATATAAAGTTAGTGCATTTAAGTTCAATTCCCACCTCTCTCTGTCAGCATATTTGTTTAGGAGACTCACTGTGAATCCACATTGATAAGAGTAACAAAGACAACACTAAAGATAATGAGGATTTTGGTGATGAAAAGAATACACTGTGCACAATGTGTTTAACCAATAATGACATGAAATATATTATGGCAATAGCTGTGAGAACAGGCGAACTGCACAGTGCAAGAAAGCTTTGGTCAAAAAAATGGCTTGACCGTTGGAAATGTAGTTGAAGCAACAACATTATAGTATGCAAAAAAGATAATAAAATAATTTCAAATATTCTTCATTCAAGTTATTAGTGATGTGTATAGTAGAAGATCTCCTATCTCATAAATAGATCTACCATCCCTATTGCCATATTGGTGAAAATACCAAACATATTTTTCATCTTACAAAGTTATCAGAATCTTGAAGAGAAGGAAAATCTTACCTGAGGCTAAGATATACTGCAGTCTCATTCTAAATACTTTAACTGTTAAAAATGCATTTTAAAATGGTAATTGAAAATCTTAGTACATTTCAAACATCTTAGGAATGTAGTTATACAAAATGGAATTGGTTAGAACACTGGGGTTTACACCTCTACTTTTGCAAAAAAGGAAGATGGTTTATTTATGGTAAGTCACAGGATGGAACACAGGTTTTTCAAGAGTTAGGCCACTGGTGGGCTGATACCACTGCCTATCATGCTGACAAATATTGTCTCATTGTTTCCTTGTATTCCCCCATCTAATTATCTCTACTCATCTTATTCTCTCTTGTATTATAGTTAGATTGTGAGCTCTCTAGGGCAGGAACTATCTTTTTGTTCTCTGTTTGTACAGCCCCTAGCACGGTGGTGGTCCCTGGTCATGACTGGTGCCCCTAACTGCTACGGTAGTTCAAATAAAATAAATGTATCTCATGGTTTACTTTTTTTTTTATTTATTTAACAGGCATGTTTCCTTGAGATTATACAGTAGCAGCAATCAAAAGTGTCTTTTAACTTCATATTAGTAGGTAACATGTCACAGGTATGAGCAATATTGTGTGCATTTTACGCTCTAGAAAAGGGAATTCTAGTGTCAACATGCTACAGATGCAACGTCAAGCACGCTAGGCTATTTTATGATTTGGAAGTGAGACCACAGCCTTCTTTCAAAACTAGTAAACAAACAGAACTCTTCTGTGCTCCTTTTTACACATTTGTATTCCAGGCCCAACCACAGTTTGTTTGTTTATAACACTTCAAAACAAGTCTGGTATTTATGAATTAAAGACAAAATAATCTGATGCTGACTATGATTTATTAGTGTTCCCCAGCCACTGCACAAATTATATTAATTATTGTCTTAGATCTGATTAAATCACGCTTAACTACTGAAAGTGGTGTAACTAACCATGTGAAGCACTCATTGGACAAATGAAAGAGTAAAAGTGAAAACAAGAAAAAAAAATCCTAACCTTAAATTAAACCCAGGATGGAATTTCAAAGAGGGGAGTGAGGGGAAAGTTCTTAATGTCTTCAAAGTTTACAGATTATATTCTAAATAAAATAAAATAATTCTTGTAACTTCTATTCAGCCTACTGCCCTGCTTCTAAGATTACAACATGAATGGATGAGAGTGGAGATGGAAAATTCCTGACTTGATCCATCCTTTTTATTGAAGAAGAACTTAGAAATAGAACCTAAAACTGCAGCGATAATGGTGCAGTATATTATTTTCAATTTGTTGAGCCAAAGAGAGGATCAGTCCAAATTCAGTCACAGCTCAGCATACTTGACCCCCTCCACATGACTTCACACTTTCTCTATATCAAATGACAAGAGGACCCACCAAATAGAAGAAAAGCCACCACATTGTATTCATAAGACAATGCAAATAATCAGAGAAGGACAGTCCCTCCTCAGAGGAAGACTCAACTGGATGAAATATATTAAACAAACACCCATGTAATTTCCATGTAGGCATTACAGAAAATTCTTTTCTTCATTCACAGGCAATAGGTTATATAGCTATATTACTGTATATCCCTGCCTTAATACCAAAATTAAAAAGATATTAGAAAATGGCTTATACCAAAAGAACTATCTTCTGACTTTCTACTTGCTACAGTAATAATAACACTGCAAATAAAGGACCTGATCCACCGCCCACTAAACTCAATGGGAGTATTTCCATCTTTTGGATTGGGCCTATAGAGCATTTTTAATCCAAGATATTCAAAGTACTTTTTACAAAGGTGGATATTATTATCCTCATTTTACACATGAGGAAACCACGGTCTAGAAAGGGAAAGTGACTTGCCCAGTGTCACACCGACAGTCAGTGACAGAGACGAGAATGAAATCCAGTCTTGTTCTCTAACCGATAGATCATGCTCCCCACTAATACAAACAATTAAAACAGCTTGAGTTCAGTAAATTATCTGAATGCCTGGACACGTCAGTCAGCCTGATTTTTACTTTAACGTGTTTACACATTTCATGGCAATTCCTGGATCAAGTATGTCGCAAATGCTAAAAAAGAGAGACAAAAGACTGAAGGTTTTATATCATAAAACACTAAAAAACCAAGAGTTGTGTGTGAAAACCTTAGCTAATGAGAAGAATCCAGTCTTTGTTTGCTTGTTCATAAGATCTCTGGACTACCAGTTCAATTCTATAATTCTTACCTGCCACTGACCTTAAAAACAAAGGAACTGTAGTGAAAAACTAAACAAACAATCTGTCCTAAAAATGAACTTTCTTTCTCAATTCCAATGGGCTTTTCTCTGACATCCCTTCTCACTGCTTCAGAACAGGTAATAGAAGTTGGCTAAACTAAGGAAAACAGAAACTTCACTTCCAACAGAATTGATTATTTCAGATACTAAATACACCTCTACCTCAATATAACGCTGAATCTTACCGCGTTACAGGTGAAATCGTGTTATATTGAACTTGCTTCAATCCCCTGGAGTGCGCAGCCCCCCCCCCGGAGCGGTGTTTTACTGCATTATATCCAAATTCATGTTATATTGGGTGGCGTTATATCAAGGCAGCGGTGTATATGGATACCACAGTGATAAACATATTAGGAAGGTAGGCAGGCAGATTAGATAAAATGAATTAAAACAAAACGAACAGATCCCCCCCAACCACACACAAAAACCCACACTATCCCTCTTCCCAGCAGCGACAATCTATGGAGGTGTGCTGCTTAGAAATATAACACAGGCACAGAGCTTTGCAGTATTATACCACTGTGCTCTCACTGACTTGAATTTCAGCCTCACTTGCTTCTTTTTATCTAGCCTTCTCTCAATATTCTTCTCATCTCTTTCCTTTTGAAGTCTGTTTTGCTGCTGAAGAATAAGAACATAAGAATGGCCACACTGGATCAGATCAATGATCCACCTAGCCCAGGACCCTGTCTTCTGACAGTTGCCCATTCCAGATGCTTCAGAGCAAATGAACAAAGCAGGGTTATTATCAAATGATCCATCCCCTGTCTTCCAGTCCCAGATTCTGGCAGTTACAGATTTAATGACACCCAGAGCATAGGTTTGGATCCCTGACCATCTTGGCAAATAGCCATTGATGGACCTATCCTCCAGGAACTTATCTAATTCTTTTTCTTAACTCAGCTATACTTTTGGCCTTCACAGAATCCCCTGGCAATGAGTTCCAGAAGTTGACTGTGCACTGGGTACGTGCAGGGTATTAGCTCTGTGAACCCCGGAAAAAGTTTTAACTTCATTTTAAGCCAGGTAACATGGTGATGCTTGCCATACAAATGCATGTAATAATAAATAATAATAATTGTGAATAATAAATTAATTGATAATAAACTATAATAATAATAATAATAAAACCCAGTTACATTCTCTGCTCTCCTCCTTTCCATTTAAAAACAGCTTTCAGTCCATAACTAATAGTTCCCATTTAGAATTCAACTGCAAGACAAGAAAAAAAAAAAAGATTAAAATGCACCTTTCCTCTGGCTTCTTCTGAAATCATTCTAGCATAGTTTCCAAACTTGGCACAGTACATATCACATTCTCAGAGGATTTATACTTATCAGTGAAAATTATTCTTCTAGATAGCAACAGTATATGAAGCCACTCTCTGAGCCCCGAATTGCAAGAGAGGGTAATTGTTTTGGAAAAGTTGAAAGTCTTTTTCCAGAAAAAAGACAAGATACTCACGCTCATTTCTGTCAAATTCTTGCTACTGTAGTGTTGTGCTTTTTTATTAACCTGGGCAAACATATATGTTTGTCTACCTATAAAAAGCTCAGTAACACCACACAAAAGGAATTCTATGTCTTTTTTCCATCATTTCTTCATATTTCTAATGCTGGAATGCAATAAAAGATGCTGTTCCTTTAATGAATGAGACCATTCATTGAGGGCAGGGGACTGGACTCGATGACCTCTCGAGGTCCCTTCCAGTCCTAGAGTCTATGAGTCTATGAAGCACTGAGAGCAAGGTGGTTTATAGAATATTCACGTCTGAAATACTGCAGTGCTGGTTGTTGGCAAAGTGTTTCAGCAAATTTTGCGCAAAAGAAAAGACTCATGGCCAGGAAAAAGGAAAGACCCCAGTGACACATTCCAGTTTGGGCCTGAAGGCACAAAGGAAACGATAGGTTTAGATGATTCACAGAAAGCTGCGTTTAATCTTGAGACATATAGTTAAGAAACATCTGCCTATCCTTCTGAGATGGGCATGCACTTTCCTTCTGCAATGATAGCAAAAATTATATGAAGGCATTCAAAGTAGCACATGTAGTTTCTTTAAATATTTATAAGCTGAACTGATAAATCTATTCACTTAAATAAGATTTATTATACCCATTAGCACATTCTTTCCAGTCAATGTTTTCTTCATGGAGCCTTAAGACTAATAAGATCCAGTATAGATGGTGCCAGCAAAACATTGTTTATTCAGTAGATTTACTGGGCAGGTAGATGAATATAAACTGGAGCAACCAGACTCTGATAAGCTGCAGTTTTTACAACATTCACTTATTATTTTATCATTGTGAATTAATCGGTTTCTCCAAGAAATCAGAGGTCTGGTCCAATCTAGTTCTCAAACAATACACAACTAACTGAAGAATCCAGAAAGGTACACACAGTATGTCAATGCAATTGTGAGTCAAATGGGAGGAATTCTAAGGCTCTACCATCCATCCATAAAGAACAATTTCTTTTTTGTTCACTTCAATGGAGAAATTTGTTCTGCTAAGTTTGCCATGGGAGAAAGCAGAGCAATCATAGAATAATGTATGACATTAAAACCAAACCCAATATAGAAGGGCATAAAGGTTTCTAGGTGTTGGTAATGGGATATATGTTACATCCTTTCACTTCTATGTCGCTGGTTCAAATTCAACCCAGGTCATCACCAACTGAAAGTTCTTATTATCTCATAGCTGTTTGGTGGCTGATGCAAAAATCATTTCCACTTCCCATAAAACTGATCTCTTGGCAACATCAGCAGAGCAGAAAAGGAGTAAATGGAGATAGAGACTGAACTACCTTCTCCCTCCAGAGGAGGTCTTCTCTATGTCTGGGTCAAGTCAAAGCTGTGTGTGTGTGTGTGTGTGTGTGTGTGTGTGTGTGTGTGTGTGTGTGTGTGTGTGTGTGTGTGTGTGTGTGTGTGTGTGTGTGTGTGTGTGTGTGTGTGTGTGTTATATATATATAAATAAAAACATACATGCACACTTCCATACTAAAAAATGCCAGCAGTTTCCAGAGCGGTCACTCTGGAACCTTTCCAGAGAATTAAATTAGTGTAAAATACATAACACATTTAATACCAAAGAACTGATCATCTGCATGAGGGATCACCTCTATATAATGACTTTCTTTCTATACAGTATTAAAAATTAAATGATAATCATTGTATTTTGTTAAAAACCTCTCGGAAATTACTCCAGTAGTTTTAAGGACTATAAGAAGTATTTACCTGCCAAGCTTTTTAAAATCATGACAATGGAATACTGAAGGTTTCTCTTCCATAGAGATAAAGATAACCCCATTGCCCTACGTAAGTAAGAGATGGGCCAGACTCTGTGCCCTGGAGAACAGAAGAGTTAGGATCTGTGGCATCAGTGGCAGGGAAGTGAATTCCAAAATCAAGGGCCCTTTGTTGAGAATGTCCTATCCCTAGCCTAAGACATTCAAATCTAGGGAATGGTAGCAAGAACACCCCATCTGACCTCAATTGTTGTGGTGCTGCTTGGTGAGAACAGTAGCTTCTCAGAAAGCCAGATCCCAAACCACTTAGGGAATTTAAAAGAAATGTCTGTATTTTACAAGAAAGCTATACTTGATGTAAATGAACTGGAAACATTTATATAGCAGCAGTACACTTCTCTTAAAGATCAGGATATCCTACAGAAGTTAAGGGCCAGATTCATCATAAAATCTTACTCACAAAGAGTAGCACCTTCACTCCACCAACAATCTCTTTAATTTCAATTTCAGCATCTGGCCCTAAATTTGCAACTCATTG
The DNA here is from genome assembly GCF_007399415.2 of Gopherus evgoodei. Classification (NCBI taxonomy): domain Eukaryota; kingdom Metazoa; phylum Chordata; order Testudines; family Testudinidae; genus Gopherus; species Gopherus evgoodei. The sequence continues at coordinate 38,683,099 of NC_044333.1, read as the reverse complement.
TTTACATGCCATAAGCCAATGAAATAAGAAGTTAAGTTAGGTTGAGCATATGAAAAGTCCAACACACAAGGAGAGAGAGACTCCCATTGCTGTGTGTTTCTAAGCGTCTTGAATCCATCCATGTAAAAAGTGACCTTAAATCTCTCAAAACTTTATTAGCTAACACCTGTATAGTATCATCTAAGTGCCATGAAAACCAAAACCAATTTGAACTTTACCAAGAGAAAAAAGGGGGAAAGAATAATTCCAGAGTCCATTTTTATTATCTGTATCGTTTCCTTGCATAACAAATAATAAAACACCCATCTCACCAGCTTTTACTTGTAGCATATATTACAACATAGATTTATTGTGTAATGTCTACTTTAAGATTGTGCCTGTACAAACAACTGAAGAAGTGGAGAGAACATACACCACAGCTGCTGTGATTAATGATACAACTTTAACCAAAAAATGCCAATTTTTTTGGCTAATGCAGTTAGTTTGAGTGAGATAAACCATGGCATGGTGCGGCTTACTATATTTTCACTACATGCATCTTCAGAAGAATATTAACATATCTGTAGCACACCTTATTGCATGAGATCCAGGTGCCTATGGATTATTAAGCCCTTTATGCCTCAGTGCTAGGAGATCTCGGAAGTAAAGTTCTCAGCTTATGTTGGTGAAGTACAAGTACTACTCACACAATCTAAAATCCCCATTAATGGTATCAGGGAGAGTTGCAGGGATCAGTGCAATACTCCATGGAGCCCTGTGAGAAGGGGAATGGGATATGGGGAATCAGCCACAGTTCAGAAGGGAAAGGATGGTAGAAAGCCCTTAGACCTCCATTCAGACTCCAAGAAAAAATTCAGATGGAAGGGGTGGGGATACTTCTTAACATGCATCATGATCAGGATCTGATGGGATAAGGGATATCCCATATTTAAATGCTACTGCTCCCCACAGCAAAAATAAACCAATAAATTCACTCCATCATTTAATTTTCAATCTATAAGGAGTAAAAGGATCTAATGATAGCAGCAGAGGAACTCTAAAAATCTTTCTCTTAACATTTTGTAAGTTCATTCATTATTGGTATCTAGCTTTAAAGAAGCATAGATTTTGGAAAACAACAATTTTTAGCAAAGGTGGTAATTTCCATAACTACTTTACATAAAGCTGCACACTGTGCTACAACACAAAGCTCCAAAGAAAATATGGATTTGATTCAATAATGTTTCTGCCTTCAAAGTATTAATATACTCTAAACACAAAATGTAGGGTTTCATCCATTTTCACATTTGCCTTTTTACAAACTTTATAGTGTTTTGTTGCTCTTATTTTTCTATTGTAGTACTGGCATAACTGAGAAACAAGAAGATATTCTTGGAAATAATTCAAATGAGAGAAAAATAATTCATTTAAATAACCATGAACCGTTATGAAACAAGGAGATGGGTGTAGTATAAGAACCTAAATGTAATAAAATAGAACTAGCATAGGCACATTTCTCTATCATATTATCTCTTTCTCTCACACACACATCGTAGATAGATTAGATTGATCAATCGATCTATGAATCAATTGATCTATTTTCCTCTTTTTCTGATTCTAAACAACTGAAACAATATTTTGTGACCTGTTAATTCTGCATGATCACCTGGAAAATCCATAGTAGTACTTCAAACAATAGAATATAAATGTGCAGAGGAGCTGAGTTTTGAAAAAGAATGGCTGAGGCAGCACCAGTACCTTCTGGATAGGACATATAGCTCTTCTATTTTGTTTTCAAATGCATAAGATAACCCATATCTTTATAATAAAAACACTGTTCTAAAGTTTGCAACAAAGCTACACAACTTTTGGACAGGAAGCACAGAATAACAGCCAACTAAAACAACAAATAGGAAGTTAATGAGAGGCAGGATAATTGGATTTTGCCCAGAAAGCTTAAATTAATACCTCCACTATAACAAACACTGCCACTAGAACTTTAGGTCATATGTTCAGCTGTCTACACACCAACTTATAAATCTGTGCATGATAATTTTGCACACTCTTCAATCTGTGTGTAGTTAAATTAATAATTACCCATTTGTATGGCATACATGGCACGTGCATGTACTATCTGTAGCAACAATTTCAGAAGCTGTGTTTGAAAACATGTCCCTGCCATTCCGCCAACAGCTAGGACATCAATTTATGTGTCAACCAAAAGACAGCACCTCTAGCAACACAGTGAAACTGTTCTGTCACCCTCTGCTAGCCACAGTCAATAGAGGCTCTGTGCAAGATACAGAATGGACATTTTGTCTATATTAACTTGTATGTAACATATGGCATTGCTAACCACAAACATTTAAAAATTACAAAACAAGCTCCCAAAATCATGAGATTTTAAAAATATAGTAAATGTGCAGTTTTTTTAATTTGATTTCTGGCTTTTGAACTTATAGCATACCATGTGAACTTGTTTAAAGCTTTTCTCTGCAACAATGAGGGCTACAAACTTACTTTTTAAAAAAAAACGAGAACGCTGTGTCACATGAAATAACATGACTCCAGGAGATGGAGCTTTAAGAAAAATAACCTAGTATTGCAAGATTCTTGATAAAACGACAGCAAAATGTTAGCAACACTGAAAGATACCACAAGGAAGTATCCCATGATGGTTTCCTGTATTAAAACCAGTTCCAATAATTATCCACGCTGAAAAGATCAGAAAAGACTGTACAAAGCAATCAAGAAGTAAAATTACCAACTCTCAGTTACAATCAGTGGGCTAGGTCCACCCTGACTGATTTGGGCTGGTCTGGAAGCGCACAGCAGCTCCCCAAACTATCTGAAGTTTCCCTCTTCATTATCAGAGTAACACCATAGTGGTACCTGTGTCATCCCCTCTCCCAGCCCATGACACTGGGGCTCATCTATGGAAAAGGGGCACATCCCCATGCCCCAGTAATCCCCAGATATGACCACCTTTGGTCAGCTGACATAGATTAGACCAGGACTCAGGCTGTTCTAACTAGCGCTGAGGGCTTGAACCAGAGGAGATCAGCTGGACTGGAGGATCTGGCCCAATCTCTAAAATATTTAAAACGATGTGAGATAGAATATTTAATAATGGGCAGTTAAAGCCTGCAGCTCAATGTACCGAAACACATCCTGCCACTTGTACTTTATGCCTAAACTAAAACAAATGTATAAAAACAAAGGTGTGGCAGCCAAATATGTTTTAGTGCCTGTTTTCACTATATCAACAGAAATGACAAATGTACTGTAGCATTACAGGCTTGAGCGCTCTAAGCAGACTAATAACTCCTAGGAGAATTGCATGCTATGGAGGAATAAGAGTAATCAGCATAAATGAAAATGTATTCTATGAACTATTATCGTGTTTGAAAAGGATTCAAAGCTAGCTGCAATGAAATAATGGTCTAAACCAAGATTTATATCATTCGGTCTAAATACAGAGAGATTGCAAGAATTCTTAAGCATGAGTAATTCACATCTGCGTCAAATGCACTTCTTTATTATTATTCAGAGACTGATAGATATTGCAGACAGGCAGCACCAGAGCCACAAACAAATGAATACAACAGATGAGGTCTGCCAAACAAACACACGTTTCCCCAAGGTGCTTGGGCCTCGATCCAACTCGCATCGGTTCAAAGGTATCTTTCCATTGACTGTTATGGGGGTTAGAGCCAACCTGTAGACCTAAAAAGCACAGCAGACACACTACAGTACACAAGACAAAACAAACACGGTTCAGATTAGATTATAAAGATGGCACAGACTCAAAGAAGTTACTTATCATGAATTGGTGATTAGGCGAGGTTGTAATTTTAGGGTGTTATCTTGTTATTGGAGGAAGAATTACCTCATCTTGACTCATTTTCTGTAATTAATTAGAGAGGCTATTTTGAGGTCAGAGGTTTGTAACCAAATCATATTCGTGCATCTGACTCATCACAAATTCTTAGAGAACCTGGTTTACTCTGTTTTTTATTGTCTGCTGCTGATATACTAGTGGGGAAATGGACTTCTCTCACTAGACAGCCCCAGTGAGGGAAATATCTCAAAGAAACATTTATGCATGTTGTGATGCGCTGGACATTTTACCAACCAAACTGTTGGTGAAAGTCGTAATACTTTGCATATACAAGGCCTGAACCAATGCCTTCTGAAAGATTCTCATTGACTTCAGTGGGAACTGGCTCAGGCCTCTACAGCATTAGAGAATCTCAAGGTTCTGGTGGATTCTCTGCAGCTTGAGGTCTTCAAACCACAATTTGAAGACTTCAGTAACTCGGACATAGGTCAGGCGTTTGTTAACAAAGTGGATGGGTAGAGTTCTGTGGCCTGCTTTGTGCAGGAGATCAGATTAGATGATCACATTGGTCCCTTCTGACCTTAAAGTCTATGAGTTCATTACAAACATTAGTAAATTAGGGCTCAGAAACATCCCGTGAGGTAGGGAAGTATAATCACCCTCATATGTTACAGAGGAGGAAGTTTAGGCACAGAAAATGATCTGCTCAAAGTCTGTGAAGAGTGCAGACTCCCAATCCACATGACCATGAGGGTTGCTAACCCTCTAGGATTGTCATATGATGAAACCTCCAGGAACATAGCCAATCAAAACTGGTAACCCTAATGGCCATCCTTCTTCCTGGGGCCATATTCCACCTAAACAAAGGTCAAACTTCAACTGAGGATTTATGCTCTCTTGGTTATGAAAGATGTTGTAGCAGTTGAAAAGATGAGAACATTGCCATAAGGAAGAAGGGATTCAAATTAGTTTTAAAATTATTTTTTTTTAAAGGTGATCTATAATTTTACACACATCAAACACATTTTCAGAAAAAGTGTCAATAAAATTCCAGAAATTCCATACCCAAGCATTCCAATTCAATGCCATGTAGGTTCTGTTAATGCACTTGTAATCCTTCTATAAATTCAGTCTCAAAAATGGGAAAAGATTATCTAAATCAATATACACAACGGGAACATTTTATGATAAAGTGTCTGGTCTTGAAGAACTTACTTATGGGTGTAAATCTAGTAAAATCAAGGGAACAGCCAACATAAATAAGAGTTTCAGAAGCAGACCTTACATATGATTCTACAATAACTCCCTATTTTGAGAAGTACTAAAGAAGGTTTTTAGCTTAAATGTTTTTCTACACATTAGTATTTTAGGGGTTTAGTCAAATTTACAACTGAGTATTCTTAAGAAATGGATATATCACAGAAAAATACTTCCACCTCAAAGAAATCTGACTGGGATGCTGCTGCTGAACACAAAAGCATGAGGAGCAAGCCATAAAAGATGACCCATACTCTCCCCAGCACAGATAAAAGTTATTCAGTGAATAATAAACGGTGAGTCACCACAGTGTCTGGCTGGTGGGAAATATTTTGTTGTGACATAATGTAGCCAAGAGGGAGATGATTACTCAATATTCCAAGGTCATGGAATTTCCCCTTTACATTTTTATATGGCAAGTCCCAGCCGCCCAATAAATGTAAATAGGGTTCTAAAATGTCAAGTTGCTGGTCTCATCCTCCAGTCATCAAATTCCTGATGGGATTAGTTATGCTGAAAAATAGAAGTTCAAGATGCAGACTGAAGGACTTCCCTTTAAGAGAAATATCAAGTGTGGACATTTGCCAAAATCTTCAGACAATTTCAATGGGAAACAATATTCTGTCCCTTTGAAAGTAATTTCTTATCAGTAAAATTTTGAATACTAATTCTGATGAGAGGCTTACATTGAATGGGGCTTATACCTTTTAAATAAAGCAAAAAAAAAAATTGTATCAAATGCGCTGCTTAAAACTAGCATGCCCTCATTGCCAAATATCTACCAGTATCACATAAATACAATATTTGGCTCTTAAAAATCTAAAACAATCTTTCTACACTCAAAACTGTGATTTAATTTTAATTCCAGAATGAAAAAGCAGAAAAATGTTAACAAAAAAAAAAAGTAGTAGTTAACTCTTCAAATGTTTAATTTACATCATAACTGGCAGCATCTAAAAAAAACAAGCAAAATAACATCCAAAAGTTGGGCTTTTGTTGTCAGGGTAACAAAACATTGTTTCTACAGCACACTGCAGGCTCATAATAAATTGGGAGAACTGCGGAGAAAATTACATGTGACAGTGGCACAACCCTCCTGCACACCGAAGCACAGGACGGCCATTGTACTGTGTTTCTGGTAAGTTCAAAGGAAGAAAAAATAAATATACTGTTTCCTGTATTTTAAATAGGAAATTATGTACTCAGCACAATTTATATTTTAAGCAGAAACAAAAGCATCTGATGGCTTCTTCACAAAAAGCGTGGAAAAAAATACCTCGGCAAAATTTAACTCCAGCAGAACATGAACTCATAGTACCAGGAGATCTTATTTAATGTGTGAGAAAGTCATAAGAAAGTACTTGGCAGTTAGAGGAACCATTACAATAGTTTAGTACTTTTGAAAACTACCCAAGTTATCTTAATTAAGGTTGTTTGAAAGGTAGCCAATACTATTCCCTTTATACCAGTCATACAAGCTTTGCAGCAATGGGTGAAGAAAGTGGAATTATTCCATAGTGCCTAGAAATCAAGTTTTTGGTTCAAGGCCACTGGTCTAAAGCTGAGTCTTCACTTGGAAAAAAAAAAAGATGTGTTAACCTGAATTAGTTAAGTCGAGGTAAAATCATAGTGAAAACAAGGTAGTAGGTTTCACATGAGTTAATAGATTGAATTGAAGATTATGGGTTTTTTGTTTTTTCCCAGTGACGATACAGCCTAAATGGAGGTTCTTTCACAATCTCATGGCTGACAATTAAGCTGATACATGAACTGGAATCCAGAATTTTAATGCTGGAAAAATATATCTTGTCTGTCTGTCTCATTTGTTTTTTGTCTTTGCTTTTCAAGTGTAACAGACAGTTGCAGCTAAACTAACATGCCAGCCAGAGATGAAGCTTGGCAGATTTCAGCATGGTGGATCTGAATTTCACGAACTATTTACAAACTAAAAAATTATGCTTTCTGCTCATTAAATCTAACAATTCAGATTACTGTGTTCCAAATTAAAATTGCATTAGTTAAAACTTGAATGGGTACCTGACTACAAAGAGAGCCAAGCCTACCAAAATATCCTAAAATATGGTACTGAAATTCTTGTGGCTAAGGTCACATTCTAGAAGACCAACTTCTACCCTACTCAAAAAAGAGAAGGATTCCATGTAACCATCCAGAGAAACGTTTGTTATGGTTGAATCAATTCTACCCAAGACATGGTCATGGCCTTAGTAAAATGGATTTAAGGGTGACCAAGACTTAATTCTCTCAGACACAAAGATCCAATCCGTCTCAATTTATACAGAAACAGGAGACCCTTAAATTCTTGGACTTTCCAATCACTCAGAAAGTTGAAAACAAATGTAAGTTTGTGCAAGCAGAAAAGCTACAATTCTGAGTCTATCTGTGGAGAAAAAGGGAAATACAAATCTAAGATCCTATGTACAGGGAAGCAGAATGTAATCCAGAAATAATCACTTATCAAATGGCCTATGGAATGAATAATATCTGGCAAAAATACCTGGATTTCTCAAAACATGTATGGAACAGACTATAAGAGACCAATGGAAGAATAACTAAAGGGGGAATTGAACCCAATCATTCAGAAATAGGAGTGGGGGGTTAATCCTGCTTTCAATACTAATAGGACAAAACAAAGGTTCCATAGAGGACATACTTTATATACTTAACTCTGGCTCTAATCTTGATTACTGCCCTATAGTAAAATTCATGCGAATAAATCCTATGTAATCCAGTTTAACAACTGTATTTACACACATTGATGGGTCTGAAATTATCTGTAACTACTCAAGAAAAAGACAAAGGTATCACTGTGAACAACTTCATGAAAATGTACTCACTTTGCAATGGTGGCAAAAAACTAAACTTATATTGCAAATACATAAATTTTATGTATATATGTGTATATAAAATATGTATATTTGAAAATAGTATTTCATTACAGTAAACTGACTATATACATTTCACTACAATAAAATGACCATTTTACAATTCAGAACAGCAAAAATAATTTAAATATAGCAGTTTTGAAATAAGTGCATTTTGAAACACTGATTTTTTTTGAGTTGGATGCTCCCGCTTGTATCTATAGTAATTTCTATAGAAGCTTTTCTCCGCACCCTCCACCCAGAGGGATTTAATGGTGCCTTAAGACTAGTGTGCATCATTTCTCTCTGTTTATTAGAACCTCTGAACTCCACTCAGATTTCACTGAGCAGACCCAGAATACGTGCATGCGCGCACGCGCACACACACACTGCTCTTCAGGTGGGACCTTACCACTTCCATTCAATTCCTCCATCGGGGGAGAACCTTCTCAGTAATTTTATTTCACATCTGCTTTCTCTTTAGATACTGCAATAGCAGGACAAATGTTTATTATACCCTAGAGAAGCCTGTGAATTGATGTTTCTTTCACACCAGACTTTGTAATGATGCAAACATGTGCTTTCTTATTTAGAGTAATAAAATCAGAATGAATCCTAACAGACCGTCAAGTTGTTTGAATATGTCAAGTTCTAAATATTACAGTTACACAGATGATATTTACTCATTTGTGAGAATGAAGGGCTTGGTTATTGAGTGGATGTTTTCATTTATTATTTTTAATCAAGTTTCCTTGACTTGGAGCCAATAATCTGACACACAAGAATTATATAGACCATTAAAAATCTGTGTTAAGACCCAGTTACATTCCACAATGAGAAAATAAGGGAAATCTTTGTTGAGGTGGGGTTTTCAGGTTTGTTTTGTGGCTTGCCTGCAATGTAAGCCTATACCATGACGTTCTAAAATTTATGGTAAGGCATTTATAACATTACTGATAACTGAAACCTAGCTGTACATAAGGTTTAAATACAAAAGAGCAGAAATAAATTGTTTACGCACTTCGCCTCCAGCATGTCTTAGAAAACTACTTCAATTCATTGTAAACATATTTAGGAAACACGCGCACAATTTACAATTCTTCTCTCTCTTTGTTTATGGGGTAGAAGACAGCTGGCCCAGGTAGTTGAGCATTGGTTCTCCCTTGTTCATCAGATTTGACTCCAACCATGTGCCTATTATCAAGGACACACTTATTCCCCAAGCATATGACACAGTTTGAATGAGGCTGAAAGGTTCTGCACTGCCTTATTTAGAGCTGCCATTTGCTCATTTACCTTTTATATTTATTCTCCTTTGCAGTGAAAGCCAAGCTCGATGGCTACTCTGTGGCCTGTCAATAGGAAATGTCCATCAGTAATGTAATCTGCACAGCTCCTCTGTTCTTTCCTGTTCTTTCCTGTTGCTCTGTGGTTGAACTTAAAACAGGGTTTCCCATAGTGCAAGATATTTCACAATCAGCTGAGCCACTGGGCCAACCAAAGTTCTTTGCTTTCCGAAGCGATATCCAGATAACATTTGCATGCATGTTACATTTTCCAATCATCATTTGGACTTAAAAAAAAAAAACAACAAAAACAACCCACATTTTTTAATAAAACTCAATTTCTTTCAGGGTAAAGGAGAGCAATAATATGGGGTGTGAATTTGAAGCAGACTTCTATGAAAGCTCTGGACCTGAAACTATTGTTTTCTTAGAGTACACATCTGGTTTTCCCCAACATACTGCCAGTTCTGTAAAACAGTTTAATACCCAGCTGAGATAATGTAAAACTAGTGTATAACCTAAAATTAAATGCAATAAGCACTTTTTTTGTTCAGCAATACTTGTATGTATTAAGTTGAACCTGACCAGGATTTTACCAACATACAGAAAGGTCATATCAAGGAGAAGGAATTGAAAAAAAACCCCACATTCAAAACCATACCTCAGACATAAACAGCCTGCTTTTAAAATGTTTAATTTGTTTTACTATTACAATCAAAACACAAGCTTTTATAACACACATATTTAAAGAGTGTTTTTCCCATGACTAAAAAAAAGTGTATTGTAGTAACATTCCCCAGGCTGTCAGACAATCTTTTGTCCTGCCAGCATGAACTTTTTCCATTCAGACTGTGGGAAGAACAAATGATAAAAGTTTAATTCTTAGGAATCTAAGCATATTGAAGCATATACAGAGAAACTGTGAACTAAATAGCAGGTATTGGTCTCATAAAACTGAATCTATAGACTTCTCTTGCATATACACACAATCTCACATTTGATTGGCAGAAGTGAGTGATTCACAACGTGTAGCCTTCAAAATGATAAAGGCAGGAACCTAATAATGGTATCAGTAAATGTAACATATGTCTATATATAGAAATTATCCCTTGGCCAAATTCAGAAGTGATATGTAAAGTGGTATTGAGGTAAGCCTAAACTGGTGTAATTTACGCTTTCTTCCTTGATGCGTAAATAACTTCAACTTAAAATTGACATAGTACCCACATAGTAACTCACTGTACACTCTTTACATATCACCTCTGAATTTGGCCTTGTATGGCTGGCTATTTCTACAGATTTGTATAAAGACTTAAAATAGATTCAACATTTTGGAAATAAAAACATTTGGACTTGATAAAATCTGGTCCTGATACAAATTACAGTACTTATGAACCAGATTTGCAGCTCTTAGATGGTTTCTGGGACTGACTTGGGAATGTAAAATGCCAAGATGCTATTAATATAAAGATTCCATATATCATGTGGTAACAAAGCATTTTTCCTTCATATATAACACATAACATGCTACATCTGTGTAGAAAACCACAGCACAATTTTGGGCTTAGTCAATCAATCAATAAATAAATATGAAGGGCTAGATTCTGCCACCGTTACTTGTCATAAGTACCATGTTCTCTCCATAAGCTACTCCACTGAAATCATTTGGCCTATTGGAGGAGTGAATTATTACTCTCTGTGAATAACAGTGGCAGATTTTAGCCCTAAGTTTGCAGTATGATGTGGACCAGGGAAGTCTGATTTTGACATATTTTCCTTTCCTTCCAAATAAGGCAGCATTTCCAGGATCAGATCTTATCCCTATGTACCAAAGTCTTCCTGAAGAAAATTAATTGATTACATCTTGTTGTAATTGTGACAGCAATCATAATGCAAGGACTCCAAACTTCACTTTATATGCGTTTACGAAACTCATGACCTCTACTAGATCCAGTTTTTATTTTCATTACTTGTATGTATTTGAAAATATTTTGAGAACTCCAAGCATAGGCTGAGAGAGAGCTCAGCACACATGACCTTTTGAAATCAGCTGTCACATACCAATTTTCATAGACTGGTAATGAGATCAATCCCATGGGTCTGACTTAGAAACTAGATCATACACTCAACGTAGAATAGCAGCACACACAGCAGTCAATAACACAGGCAGGAGATAAGTAGCAGAATAGCTTTGGGAAAGTTTAACTTAAAAATGCCTCCTCCTTCCTTTCATACCTAGAGCAAAAACCTTCAGCAATCCCCTATGCTGTGTATTTTCAAATGCTAAGATAACACCTTGAGGAATAACTCTAAAACACCATAGGGGTGAAAATTGTTGAACGTCTCATGGCATCTGTAGCTAATGTTGTATGTCTATACAGCAAGCTAATAACTGGACTTTAAAAGTCAATGGCAGCATGCAAGCCTTGACAGACATCCTTGCCCCTGGTGAATAGGAAACTTTCCCAGATGTGTGAGAGACTTATGCTGCATCTACACATGGAGCTAAGGGTGTGATTCCCAATTTGTGTAGACATATTTGTGCTATCTGTAATCCAGCTCGCATGTTAAAAATAGTAGTGTAGCCACAGTAACGGCAAGTGGTGGCACAGGATAGCCATGCCCATGGGCTGCAGGCAGGTTTGTACCCAGCACCAAAAGTCTGCGCCACCATTCGCTTCTGCCCAGGCTACCTCAGCTATACTACTATTTCTAGCACACTAGCTTGAAGAGACCTAGCACAAATATGTCTGTATGAGCTGGGAATCACACTCCCAGCTCCAAGTGTACACATACCCTTAGATCAAATTTTCTACAAAATGTGCTTGTTTTAAGGAAATTCCTAGCCTTTAGCTTTGCAATCTCCTGAGCATAACTATATAGGGTTTCCCTGCTTGACTGTGCAGCCAGACAGCTGGAAAGGACTTCCTAAAGGGCAAATCTCGCCCCACTCTCCACAAGTGTGGAGTCTGCCAGATACAGCAGAACTGGTGTTGCCAGGCAGTGTGAGAGAAAAGATTTGAGGATCACAGGATGGTTCAACCACTAAGCAATGAATAGGTTTGCTTCCGAGGGCCTCCCTATTAGGGGCAGGCCAGAATCAGATGGCAAATTCATCTTGGAGGTATTTATACTAAAACTCTTACTTGTCACTTTTCAATATACTCTCAAAGCTACAAATGAAACATTCAGAAGACTTCAACCATGCCGTGCTCCCAAAACCCTACATGAATACACATATGAAAATTATTCTGACTAGTGACATACTAGATTATTTTTCATGGGTTTGTGCTAGGTCTTTTGCTGAATGTTTTACATTAGAATATATTACCATGGTCTGATTTATCAAGAGGCAACCCAACTCTTTTCTCTAGCAAGGGAAAAAATTAGCCTTAAGTAATGTTTACAACAAGGCAAATACTATTGGATGAACCTTTGATAACCTTTGATATTTCTGTACTGGGTTCAAAATTTGCCACTTTGCTAATTTCCACTGCTGTAAAAGTATATTGTCATTTTGTTCACATAATTGAACTGGCCTACTATGACATTTACTGTGTTCTTTGCAGGGGCCCACGCAGGCCTGTTCTATACCCATTACAAGCTTTATTTACAAAGAATCCTTTTGAATTTAGAGCCAAGTTCCATACAGATGGATGCACTTCCTTGAACCATTACAAATCAGTGGGGTTTCACTATGTAAAACACGACTACAGTATCTGACATTCAAAATGAATTTCTAAGCTATCAAGGCATTGTATAAGGAAACAGCAGAATGGCTACATGACACAGCTCCCATAGGAGTTTTCAGGATCTCTACTGAGCAACAGATCAAAACATAAAACAGAACACAGACATATTCTCCCTCTGCTTGCACACTATTCCATGTAGTTTACAAAGGAAGCTTATGCATGCCCAAACCTGGAGCTTTGTGCCTTCAATGAGGAGAGCTGCTTTGATACGCTTATCAACTTTGTTACTGCTAAATACAAATTCTTCAGACAGGTAAAAGGCATTCATTTGTCTTCAATCCAAGGCAAGGATGAGATTTCAAAAACAAGTAGATTTTTAGTTGTGAGCTTGTCTGAAATTTCTTAACTGATGAGGGGAAAGCAGTTTCATACGCTTAGACATTTCAAACTACTAAATGGAATTCTATTAAAGTACCTTGTGGTACACATTAAAGTACAGGTTGTGCACACAACTGCACTAATGCACGAATCTGAAAATGTGCCCATGTATATGAGGGGGTCTCTCACACACATACTCAAACAGTCATCTGTACGTTTAGCTTTTTCAAAGAATACCATCCAAATAAGCACCTAATTAAAAAGGCAGAGATGATCCATCACAGACTTCAGAATAGACATATAAGCAGGGAAAATTAAAAGACATCGAAGAGTGTTTGATTCTGAACAGGTTACTCTACAGGAAAAACTGGGTAGACCACCTATAACCCTGAAGAAACCCTTCTGCCAAGCAATGATGTTATTGCAGTTAAGGAATACACACTGTAAACAATTTTATTACTGTACATAAAGATAAGTTTAGTGTACAATGGATTCCCTTTATTTTATGGTAAATATTTGAGATTTCATGGAAAAGATGGGGATCAATATGAAAATTGAAAGTTGGATAAGGAACTGGTTAAAGGGGAGACTACAACGGGTAGTGCTGAAGGGTGAACTGTCAGGCTGGAAGGAGGTTACTAGTGGAGTTCCTCAAGGATCGGTTTTGGGACCAATCTTATTTAACCTTTTTATTACTGACCTTGCCACAAAAAGCGGGAATGTGCTAATAAAGTTTGCGGAAGACACAAAGCTGGGGGGTATCGCTAACACAGAGAAGGATCGGGATATCATACAGGAAGATCTGGATGACCTTGTAAACTGGAGTAATAGTAATAGGATGAAATTTAATAGTGAAAAGTGCAAGGTCATGCACTTAGGGATCAATAATAAGAATTTTAGATATACATTGGGGACGCATCAGTTGGAAGCAACAGAAGAGGAGAAGGACCTTGGAGTATTGGTTGATCACAGGATGACTATGAGCCGTCAATGTGATATGGCCGTTAAAAAAGCTAATGCGGTTTTAGGATGCATCAGGCGAGGTATTTCCAGCAAAGATAAGGAGGTGTTAGTATCATTATATAAGGCACTGTTGAGACCTCACCTGGAATACTGTGTGCAGTTCTGGTCTCCCATGTTTAAGAAGGATGAATTCAAACTGGAACAGGTTCAGAGACGGGCTACTCGGACAATCCAAGGAATGGAAAACCTGCCATATGAAAGGAGACTCAAAGAGCTTGGCTTGTTTAGTCTAGCCAAAAGAAGGCTGAGAGGGGATATGCTTGCTCTTTATAAATATATCAGCCGGATTCATATTAGGGAGGGAAAGGAATTATTTAAGCTTAGTACCAATGTAGACACAAGAACAAATGGGTATAAACTGGACACTAGGAAGTTTAGACTTGAAATTAGAGGAAGGTTTCTAACCATTAGAGGAGTAAAGTTCTGGAACAGCCTTCCAAGGGGAGTAGTGGGGGCAAAAGACGTATCTGGCTTTAAGACTAAACTTGATAAGTTTATGGATGGGATGGTATGATGGGATAGCTTAATTTTTGGCAATTGATCTTTGATTATCAGCAGATAAGTATGCCATGTGGGCGGTGATGGGATGTTGGATGGGATGGGATCTGAGTTACTGCAGAGAATTCTTTCCTGCTGGCTGGCGAGTCTTGTCCACATGCTCAGGGTTTAGCTGATCGCCATATTTGGGGTCGGGAGGGAATTTTCCTCCAGGGCAGATTGGCAGAGGCCCTGGAGGTTTTTCGCTTTCCCCTGCAGCGTGGGGCATGGGTCACTTGCTGGTGGATTCTCTGCAGCTTGAGGTCTTCAAACCACAATTTGAGGACTTCAATAACTCGGACATAGGTTAGGGTTTATTATAGAAGTGGATGGGTAGGATTCTGTGGCCTTCTTTGTGCAGGAGGTCAGACTAGATGATCACATTGGTCCCTTCTGACCTTAAAGTCTATGAGTCTATGACGTTGATGAAATACTAGACCGTAAGACAGTTTAAGAGCAGTTTGAATAGCACACTGCATTTCCTCTGCCAGCTCCATTAAAACCATATAATCAAAAGGCCAAAAGTGAGTTCTGAATATTTCCTTAATCAAGAAAAATGTAAAGGTAGCTAGAGTCCCAGGCGCTACATTTAGCTCCATACTTGAAATTGCTGATGTGGCTATAACAACTGATGTATAGAGTCCTGTGGCATCTTATAGACTAACAGATGTATTGGAGCATCAGCTTCTGTGGGTGAATACCCACTTCGTCGGATGCATTCGACGAAGTGGGTATTCACCCACAAAAGCTCATGCTCCAATACGTCTGTTAGTCTATAAGGTGCCACAGGATTCTTTGCTGCTTTTACAGATCCAGACTAACATGGCTACCCCTCTGATAACTGATGTATAGAAGCAGCAAAACCTTTCTATCCCCACGCTGTGTTTTAATAGCTTGATCAACATCCTTCTGTACAATATAAGGATGGTTGGATCACAGAGTCTTCCATATGAATACTTTGGATAAATGTATGAAAACTGTAATACTGCATCTTCATTACAGAGAAAGTTAATATTTCCCTCATTTTGACTATGGTTTGCAGTTTGACTTCAGCTTCAAATACAAGCTTATTAACTGAAGAAGGGAGAAAGAGTATTTGAACTCATGTCTGAAAATGAATGTTTGTTTATTTGTAGGTCAATAACAGCACAAGTTTTCCATCCAAAGAAAACAAAGCAATTAACCTGACCTTCCAAATCATAGGGTGAGAGAGTAACCAGTCTGTACGTTAAGGATACAAATCATGCTGCTGAATTATGTGTGACTGAAGAGACAATCATGAGTTTGACAAACCCAAAATTTCCCATGCACTGAAAGTTTTGGCCCAGATCCTCCTGTGGCCGTGACTGCTTTGTATTAAAGCACAATCAGATTTTCGTCCTCAAGAAGCTTCAAAATAGCCATCAGCATAAGAGGATCCTCTGGTGGCATCGATCCAGCGTATCGAGTCTTATGTCACCCCTTTGTATGTGCATGCACACCTCCCCTTCTCTTCCCCGAGCTGACGGCGCCCGCTTCAGCTGTATGCCCTGCCTCTGAGCTTTTAAGACAAAGTCATTTATGGTTTAACTTCACTGACTGTAGTAGAGTTACACTAGGATTGTTACATTTGACCCTTCCTGTTATAAACTGCTCTCCTGGTAATTCTTCCCATTATCAGCCCCTCCCAAAGACGGGTTGCCAATAGTGTTAACCCAGATTTAAGGTTGGCAACTCATCCACAAACTTCTAGGAGTCTCATTTGTTGAGACTATTGTCCATTTGTTCTTTTTGGCTATGTGCGTGTGAGCTGGTAGATGATTACAACTGATAAGAATCCAGATCTGTAAAAAACTGGTAGAGCGGGATGTTTGTGTGTTTCAATACCCTGGCTGCAGAATGAAGTGGACATGGGATTACCATCACCTAGACCTCTACATTTGTGGCTAGTGGATTACCCAGTACAATAAAATGGAACTGCTCAATTCGCATTCGGCAGAACTAACATAAAGGATTATGATGGAGAAGAGCTACAAAATGAAAAAAAGCATGGGTTTTTTAATGCATTATAATTACATTTTAAGTTGTTTTACTCTGACAATGTTGCTTTACCAAATGACCATCTAACACCGGAGAAGCAAAAACAGCTTAATAGCTAAGGCGTGTCTCATGGAATTTAAAAAGGAAATGAATATGAGGATGGTTTTATTTCATTAGATAAAACCCTTCATGGACCACCAAAATACAAAGGCAAAGAAATGAATCTTAATAAAATGCTAATCTACTATACATTGCTGACCGGTTATTTACTCAGTTGTAACGAAGTGAACTGCTGCAGAAAAGCTTTAATTCTTTAACAGGTTATAGATTCTGTTGGTTAGTTATGAGTAACAGTACTTAAGAAAATCACATGTGATTTTGTAAAGAGAGACAGGGCTAAGACTGAACTGACCCTTCTAATTGGTTGACTTAACAAATTCTGCTTTTAGCTCCTTTGCTCATACCTTTTTGTTATAGATTTTTCATTTTTATTAAAAACAAGAGCTTAAAATCAAGAGTTTTTCAGAGCTTTCACTTAAACCATGAGAGTTTGTTTTGTTGTTTTAGGCGGCCTTGTTATTAGAGAGACAAAGGTAGTTGAGGTAAAATCTTTTATTGGACCAACTTCTGTTGGTGAGAGAGACACTTTTGAGCTACACCAAGTTCTGAATCAAAGCAGAGCTGTGCATAGCTCAAAAACTGTCTCTCTCACCAACAAAAGTTGGTCCCAGTAAAAAGTATTACCTCATCCACCTTGTTTCACTAATATCCTGGGACAAACATGGCTACAACAACACTGCAAACAACAACTGTTAATAAATATTCATTTGAAAAACATCTGTATTCTGATTCATCTGGCTAATAAGTTAATGTCTGTAGAGTAGCTTGTTAAACAGGAGCCGACTGACAGTACAATGTTCTCAACAAAAGGTCCAAGACTATGGAACCTGGTCTAACACTGAATGAGTTTTATGATTCTGGGGTCATGCTGCATATGCAAAGAGACTGAGTCAGGACGGCAAGGAGTAAGCTGAAATATATTTTGCAGTGGGCTGGGAAGAGTATATTATATCAAAGGCCTATCTGAAATGTTTCAGTTAAAATTGGTTGCTTATGTGCCTATGGTCTGAGATGGGTGTGTTTTAAAAAGATGCATAAGAGATATGTATTATTATTCCTAAAATGTTTAGCATACTTCCGTCAAAGTGAAGAACTCTGTTAGTGCTTTAAAAATGTTATAGCAAAAAATCATCAAAATTACATATGAATATGAGGCCCTTGACAAAATATTTTGAGAAAGAAACTGATTGAACTTGTTTCCAAGGATTGCTTAAAGGCAAGAATCAGGAGAAATTGTAGCCTCCTCTATTACAGGCCTAAACCAAAACAACAAGGAGTCCGGTGGCACCTTAAAGACTATCAGATTTATTTGGGCATAAGCTATTGTGGGTAAAAAAACCTCACTCTTCAGATGCATCCTCAATCAGCTATTCAAATGGAATTGCCAGTAGGTATTCTTAATGACTCTGAAAGGTGGAGCATTTTTAGCTGTACAGATTAGCAAAAAAGCAAAACACCTTGAAAGAGGAACTGATGAAATATCTGACCAAGCTACATCCTCCAGCTGGAGACTGCTGACAGATACTAAGGAGCAGCTTATTCTGTTCTGCCTGGATCTAGCAGAGATGGGAATTTGGACAGATTTGATTCAGACCCTTCTGGACCCAAGCAGGCCAGAATAAAATTTTATCTCATCTATATCTAACCAAATACTGCTAACTACTTTTACAGACTTTGTAATTTATGGCCCAAAGTACACAGCTTTCTTGTGTTCATAACCTTTTTCATTAGCTTGTAAATTAAATATGTGAAAAAGAGTAAAGGGAAAAAACAAGACAGAAGATATTCGAAAGTTGCCTCTAATACTTTATTAATCAAAACATTCTGAAAGCAAGTATTTATTTTATCTGAAAACAAATGGCACTTGAAGTTCATTTTCTCTGTCTCATATTCCAGCTCTAGGTAACTACTAGATGAATAGAAAATTTCTGCAGCCAACTAATGAGACACAAATATTTCTAGTTTAATTATGAAGATTAAAAGCCAATATCAAAAGACACAAATTGCTGGCTTTGGGCTATTACTGCTGACTCTTGGTTAACTTTACTGGAATAAAGCAAAGAAACTGAATGAGTAACTGGGCACAAGAAACAAGGATATAAACACAGGCACTGACTTTTGTTTTTGCCAGTGGGAGCTCCTCTCCACTCTCCCCCCACATGCAAGGGCAGTTGGGGCCTCGGCTGGAAGAGACCAAGTGGGGGCGGGGCTTCAGGGCAGAGCAGGGCCACGATCTGGGCACAAGGGCCCACAAAAGATTAATGAGCACGTCCTATTTTTTCGGTTGCTGCTTGAGCCCCCGAGCACCCATGGAGTTGGCACCTATAGATACAAAACAACTGAGAGCAATCTGACATGTAATATACTGAGTGTACGTGGGAATGATATATTTCATCAAAGCTCTTCTGTTTCTCATAAAACGCTGCTAACAAAAACAATTTGAGACACCATGAGGCTGTTACAGTCCAGTATATACAATTATGTTAAAATACATTAAAATAATGTTATTTATGTTGCAGAGTCAAGCACTCGAACGTTACAAGTGCTAGATTTACTGCTGCCTGTGCAACTTTAATTTTGCCCATTGTGTGTTCATCCTAGGGACTTAATGGAGCAGGGGTCCTGTGGCAAAAATTGTATGTGATCAATTAAATATTGTATTATAATGCAGAAACACAAGGAGGCAAAATTAAGATTGCCCAGGCAACCACAAATCTGGCATTTCTTAACTTTCCAGAGCTTGAACCTAAATAATGTTCTTCTAACATAATTTTTATATGCAATTTCCTTCTTAAGAATAAAGGTAAAACATATTATGTTATATGCAACTGTAACAACTCCCCATTGTGGCTGTTCCAAGGTTTTCCCAGTAGAGTGGCTGCGGATGTTTTGGCAGCAATATGTTACTATTTGGCATGACTATCAACATTTTCCTGATGTATGCAAATTTTAGCAAAAGTTGAACCAAATCCTTGGGACAAAGAAAAGCTATTTCCATAGCTTGAGGCATCCTCTCTAGCCAAAGGGCTGCAGGAAATACTGGAGGTGCAAAAGTGTCTTAAAAAAAGTTTCAAGAGTCTTTAACACTAAGGTGGGGGAGGTTGTTGGAGATGCACATAATAGAATTGCATGAGCAACCATAATACTGGCACTTCCTAATACAGAAGGTGCATATATGTGTGTGTAATAAAATACATCCTAAAGACAAAACAACGTTACAATAGTGAAGCAAGGATGATACATGGAATAAATATCATTGAAATTACAGTCATGTTGAAAGTATGATTTTTGAGGATATGTAAAATGAAATGTATTTCAGTAGAAATATTGTCCTTCAAATTACTTACTTGTAGTAAATAGTGAATGTAATCCTAAAGAAACTAAGAAATAATAATTCATAAGTAGACCCATCACCACATATGTACTGAAAACACATAAGCTCATTTTTAAACACCTGGTTAACACATTTCAGTAGGATTTGAGTTCCTAACTTTTCAAAATCTGAGCCATAATGAATTAGCTGCTGCATTTTAGATAACTGTGTATTATATCATTTGCCAAGCTCTGTTATTAAAAAAAAACCCTAAAATAAATATAAAATTTGGCAAAAACAAGTCATTTAAATTCACCATTAATTTAAAAGCTGCTTTAAAAAGTTGCATTTTGAAAATAATGAATCATAATGAAGTGGTCCAAAACATAACCATTCAGCAAACCAAAGGCAGACAAGGCACATTGAAATAATGGTACAGAAAAGCAAAGGTCCTCAATCCCAACAGCAAATAACGCAAACTATTGAATTATACTTTCCCCCAAATATGCTTATGGCCATCTGAAATCACAACACATCTGGATACAGAGGAAAGTGCTTTTGCCGCAGTACAGATCATCATATGTTAAACCTACTTCCAAGTCACCTGCACTCTGGACCAGGAGCTGCAGTGACATTCAGGAATCTGCCTAAAACCTGACCTGATGAATAGATTGCAAGTATTTAAAAGGCTTTCTAATGCAGCCTCAACTATGTAGAGTTGGTCCATTCAGGAGCATCTTTGAGAGTGTAGCAAAACAAAGTGTGTATATTGGGGGTGTCTAAATGGAGGGTGCCTATGCAACAAGAGGAAGGTGCTAGTTTTTCCAGTACTAGCCCTAAGCAAGGGAGGACCAGGTGAAGAGATTTTCAGTGGTAAATGCTCTCTGACCAAGAGAGAATGGAGTCAAGTCCAGAAGCAGAGCTTCCTTCAAAAGCTTAAATCAAAGTCTAAATACCACAGCAATAGGTACATTATTATTACCACAGATTAAATTGGATTCTTCGTGCAGGAGGTCAGACTAGATGATCATAATGGTCCCTTCTGACCAGGGCCGGTGCAAGGATGTTTTGTGCCCTAGGCGAAACTTCCACCTTGTGCTCCCCGCCACGCTCCCACCCTGAGGCGTTCCCCCTCCCCCGAGGCAGCTCCCCTCCTCACCCTGAGGCGCCCCCCCTTCTGGCAGCTCCTCACCCCCACCCCCACCCAGCCCTAGCTCACACCTGCTCCATCTCCACCCAGAGCACGCCGTCGCTGCTTCACTTCTCCCGCCTCCCAGGCTTGCGGCACCAATCAGCTAAGTCACAGCAAGCCTGGGAGGCGGGAGAAGTGAAGCAGCGACGGCGTGCTTGGGGAGGAGGCGGGGCAGGGGTGAGCTGGAGAGGGAGTTCCCCTGCATGCTGCCCCCCCGTACTTGCTGCAGGCGGCCCTCCCCGCATTCCCCTGCCCCAGCTGCCTCTGCCTAAATGTTGGCGGCAACTGGGGCGGCCGAAGATCTGGTCGCCGCGGTCGCTGCCAAAGAAAATGGCACCTCCCAAATCCTAGTGCCCTAGGCGACCGCCTAGGTCGCCTAAATGGTTGCACTGGCCCTGCTTCTGACCTTAAAGTCTATGATTCTATGATTCACAGCGAAGTCTATAGAAATGATACTGAATGAGTAAGGAGAGTTTTAACAAAGGGCACTGTCTTATTCCTTTCCTGGGGAAGAATACCTCCCTTGAAACTCTGCTTTCCTGATTTACAATGAGATCCTTTGGCAAATTGAGAGCTATTATGGTTACCCCAAAACTAAAAGAGAAGTTTTCTGTACATTGCATAATCAATCTTGGAAGCTCCTACTATTTTAAGAAAGTGTAAGGAAAACACATGGGAGCAGACCCTCATCTGGTGCAAACTGTCATGCCTCCACAGACAAAGATGTGTCAGGGATGGCCTATGCATATGTAATACTGCCTGAACACGGGGGAATGCACACAATCACCCGTTGAGGTCCCTTCCAGACCTATGTTTTTGTGATTTCCACTGACTGAAGCCAATGGAGCTATGACAATTTACCTCAATAGAAGACATGAAGCAGAAGATAAGCTACCCAGACATTCAGGGGTATAAAGCCATGGCTTGAGTGCACAGACAGAGAACCAAGGACTCCTGTGTTCTAACCCCAGCACTTCCACTGCCTTTGGTGACCTTGGGCAAGTCACTGCTTCTATTTACTAGTGTGCAAAATGAGGTTAATAATATTGCCTTGCAGGATGTTAAGAGCATTAGCGTGTGTGACAGGCTTGGACGATGAAAAGTGTTCTGTAAGAGATGCTATTATTATGGAAGCACCTGATAGTCACTCAATAATTAATGCTGCATTCTAAAATGGGTTTACAATAATAATAAATAATAATAATAAATTGTATTTACAAAGCACTCCACTCAAAAGCACTGAGAGTGTTGAACAGCAGTCATAAAACAATTTCTCATTAAACAAAAAGAACATCCCAACCTTGACAAAATTACAAACAAGTTGGGAAAACAGAAAAAACAACAACAAAACACAATAAAACAGCAACAGTGGCAGTAAATTAATAACCACCTCTGGAAAAAATAAGTTCAGGCATTTTTCTTAGAAGTGAGATGAGATTAAATGAGGGACCAAGTGCCACACTGTCGGGGCTGCCACATCAAAAGCTTGATCACTAACCAGCACCACCCTCACACTGCAGGGGGCGACAGTGATGTGTGGTGCTGCAATGCGGTTCCGGCGCATTCTGGCTCCACTGCACCACTGCTGCTGACAAAGCATGAAGGCAGAACCCCTAAGCACCATGCACCACTGCTGCTGACAAAGCATGAAGGCAGAACCCCTAAGCACCACGTGGTATAAGAACGGTGGAGGCTGACAAATTCCTTTCTCACAAAGCACATCAATGATTTTTTATTGTTGACTGATACCTCTTAAAAACGTTGTCTATATACCCAGAACTTGGGAATATCCACAGTAGATCTGGTGTACTGAGGAGTGGATTTGTTTGGTTTTGTGTGTTTCTTTGAGGGAGCGGTTATTATTTTTAAAGTTATGTTTAGGATAAGTTTTAGGCATTATTCACATTATAACTTAAAGTTTAGGTGCCATGCACAGGCCGACGTAGGCCAGTTGCACACAAACTTGGCTGATTATTATCACTTTACTAGTGTTGTGGTGATACACTGGTTTTTAAGGAGGGCCGCATGTTTTAATGTTCTTGCATAATGTTTTCCAATTCAAAGGCAACTGCCATATCCATTCATACTATGCATAAACTGTTGTGACATTATGGCCCTGGAACAAGCGCACATATTTATTTTCATTGTCTTCTCTCCCAGCCCGTTAAAATGTAAAAGATGGCGTTACAATAACTGCTGAACAGTGAGGCTGAGGCTGCAACTGTTGCACAACTGCAGCACACTTCTTAATGGGTTTTAAAGCAAAGACAGTAAAACAACAAAAGAGAGACCGCTTTTATTTTAAAATTGGCAGTAAAACATTTCCCATACTAGCTCACAAGGATTATTCATGACTTAAAGCTGACAAAAACGTTTTGCAAAGTTACTTAAGAACCGAGTCCTGTCACTGAAAGCAAATTCTGCATTTGGCTGAATACTGGCTTTTCTGGTACACCGACTAAAATTACAGTTGTAAATGAATGAGGTATAAAAAATAATTTTAAAAACCAATCAATATAAAACCCAAGGAGACGGGATGCAGAAAACCTGACATACAGCCACATATACAACAAATTTGTTTTTCTAAATATTTAAGGACAGTCTTCATTGCATATGTTGTATGCACTGAGTATTGTACACTGTGTTGGTGTATACTCAAAATCTTTGTTTATACGGCAACATTTAAAAAAGCTACAGTAGTAAGAGTTTTTTTGAAAAGAGGGGTTAGCATTTGCCTTGATGTAAATGAGTTATACCAATAGTTCTGATCTTAAAATAAAAAGATCAATTGCATATGTATAATCTTTGCTTGATTTAAAACGTTTCACTCTAACTCTCAATCACTTTTTGTTTCTCTTACTACTGCTCCCCTCACAGCAACTAGCCAGTAAAAATACTTCTCTGCATCCTTGTAAATCTCAGTTCTATCTAACTCTGTTCTATCTTCATACGTGATTTCTCCTGTGCTGTCTCTCTGAGAGTTGCCATATCCAGATTCATAAAGTATTTGCTCTAGCTCTTTTAGTGCTTTGTGGCATTCTATATGTAGAACATTACATAAGAATAAAAGGTTTTACCTTTTGCATAATTAGTGATCTTACATGTTTGACATTACAACTCGTTCTATAGCTGAATTAGTACAGATTTGCAAATAGCAGGACAGAATTGGACTCATCACAACCATATTTCTTCCAGCCTTAGGAGTCATTTTATAGTCTAGTTCCAAAGTATGAAAACAAATGGCTACATTTGTCATAGAATAAAAATATTTCCTGAACTCACTTTTTCATATTATGTGCATACATATATATATTTCACTAACTTGGCCAATTAAGTAAACTAGTTCAATATGCTTTTAATTTCTCTTAATGTTACTTTTAAAAAAATCTCATGTTCTCAGACATTCACCTTTTGCCAATCTGAATCAGTCTCTACCTCCTCCCAGAACCCAGAGGGCACTTCACACATATTTCATTCCTGGACTCAGAATCCTGAGAGGAAATGCAAAGGACTGCATGAGAATTTTCACATAAAATTTGGGAATGTTAAAACTTTTATAACTGATGGAGAAAGGAAAGGAAAGGAAAGAATGTGTCTATGGGTGTTAGGAGTGCAGAACTTTGTCAACTGCAGAGAAAGGGGAAAATATGAGAAAACACCTTTAAGAAGAGCTGACTGGGAATTTTTTAATAAGATTTATATTGAATTAATTTAAGTAGAACAATTACAGTATAAGATTTCCAACGAAGAAAAGCATAGGAATGTATTGCATTGGATTTCTGTATCACAAAGTGGCACATAGTAACCTGAACAATAGTCTCAACTGCAAACTACTGAGCATACAAAAGAGAGAAAAAATCTTAAACAAACAAATGAGCATCTGTAGACGGAGTGTAAGATTTCACGTCCGAATCTGATGTCCATTAAAGTCAACAGCAAAATTTCCATTGGCTTTGATGGGAACAGAAATGAGCCCTATCCTGAAATAACAGGGCATGTTACGATAGAGTGAAGAGAATGAAGTACTAACTGATATTCACAGAACTTACTAAGGAATGTGACGAGTTTAGCTGAAAATACAGGTCAGTTAAAAAAAAACTATAACCTCAGGCTTTCGTGTTTGTGCTGCTCTAGGAAAAGTTCTTCCATCAGCCTAGGTACTGCTTCTCAGGACGTAGATTAACTACAGCCACAGGAAAACCTCAGTGGTTTGAGCATTGGCCTGCTAAACTCAGGGTTGTGAGTTCAATCCTTGAGGGGGCCACTTAGGGATCTGGGGCAAAAATCTGTCTGGGGATTGATCCTGCTCTGAGCAGGGGGTTCCAACCTTGATATTCTATGATTCTCTATATATTTTCCACTGTATTTTCCACTTCATGCATCCGATGAAGTGGGTTTTAGCCCACGAAAGCTTATGCTCAAATAAATGTTAGTCTCTAAGGTGCCACAAGTACTCTTGTTCTTTTCACAGCTGTAGTATCACAGGTTCCAAAATCAATAATTCTTTACTGAATATTTACTTCATATGTTCAGTTCTTACTAGCGCTGAATAAACTTATTAATTGAGTAGCTTAACTTGCAACTCAATGTGAATAGGAGTGCAGAACTGGCCCTTAGAAAAGTCAGTCATTAGGGCCCTGCAAATATGCAGATATCTGCTTGATATCCGCAAATCATTTTTTTGCAGATCGGATACAAATTCTATATCAAATAGGGCTCTACCAATTGTTTCCTGCCCTACATGACCTCCTGTTTTGTCTCTCTCAATTAGCCAGTCTTGTTTTTATGCAAACATAAACACACACAGAGTGATATGGATCTCTCTCCAGTAGGCATTCATAAAAAGCCCTCAGTTCTCAGACAGACAATCCTGTATTAATTCTCAGTTCCCAAAGACACTATTTCAAACATTTTTGTATTGATTAATCAATTGCGATTTTAAATACAAATGCTAAAGGCTTATGTAATAGTCATCCAGGTTGTTTGGTCTTTGTGTTTATCAGCAGCTATTTTAAACAAAATTTTTGTTGTAGGGTCCATTGGGTCCAGGTTCAGTGCTTACAAGAATCACCAGTCTTCATAAAATACAATGAATCTCACATTTGTCCTTTGTTTACTGGTCATCCTTCCAAGTCTGCAAATGGGTGCCAGATTTCACAATAATTACTCGCATAGAGTTTCTTTTTGTAATAAAACTGTCCCAACAGGAGACCATCTTGGAGATGATTTTAATCAATGTCCAGACAAAACACTTTTTCTCAGATGTTGTTGTATGTCCTATTTTATCCGAATACATAATAAGTTGTGTAACACACCTTCCTGCCCATTGTCCGTAGCTCCCTAGTTTCATTTTGTTCCTCTCTCAGAGTTCCCTAAAAGTGACTTTTGGTATTAATAGTGCCTTTGTAATATTAGCCCCTTAGTCCATTTTACACTTTCAGTCTTGGAGGCCAGCCAGTTCTGGCTATAGCTCTATTATTACAGTATTCTACTCCATCCAAACAGGTCTCTCCGGGTTGTCCTCTCACTCTAAGAGGCAACTGTTCTTGAAATGTATAAACTAGTGCCAAATATGCAACCGTAATTGGAGGGAGAAAAAATACCTCCATCCTATGAAAAATGAAGTGTATGATGCTCTTGAGAATACATTGAAGAGAACAAATTCTATACCAGCAGGAGGTTGACTATATGCCTAATATGTCTCTTCCATCTCCAATATTTATGATTCTACAAACAAATGAAGTGGCTGAGAATTCTTGTGAGATTCTGGAGAGGTATTCAGATCCAGGAAGTCTTTTCTCAGACAATGCTGCCATTCTCTCATTTGTATCTCTCTTTATTTAGGCACATGCTGGCTTAACACCATAGTATTTTTTTTTTAAATGCTTGGGCTGGAAAAACTCTCTATCATGTTAAGCTAATGGACTTGCCACAGACCCTGAACAGTATGTTCAACCAAATGCAATTAAAGCATTGGATAGTTAACAATAACTACTACTGTATATGCCTAGGCCAGTTTCCCCCTTTCTCCAACAACACCTTGGAGGCTAATTAGTGTTAATATAAAGGCTTACAGTCTTAACGATACCTACTCAATGCATCACGGCTGCTTAGTTTGGAATTGTACCATAGAGTCACTAAACCACAAATAAGCAATCCACTGCTCTATAAATCAGAGTGAGAGAGGAGTACACAAATACCTACATGTATGTCAGTATGTGGTAATATAATATTAAACACCAGGCTCTCAAGCCACCTATTATTTTATTAGTACCAGAAGGATAATATATCCGTTCAAGTGTAAAGCAAAGAGAACGCCAAGAGCACTTAAGTGCAAGTACTAATGTAAGATATAAGTACATTTCACAAACACTGCTCACGTTTTCCGTTTATCAGATTACAAACTCTTTTGAAATGTTGCCAGAACAAACCTAAAAACCTCATGCTACCTAAAAGCTTCATGTAGTGAATATTTTAACATATCCATTAAGCTATGTCTACACATTTTCAACAGTCTCACGAACTACTAAAAATTAATTAGTAATTAGGGTCATTAAATGTTCAGGTTTTTCCTTTTCTCCAAGAAAGCTAATAGCCTTCCCGGCTGAGAATTATTTTCCAGGAATATCTTGGGCTCTTTGTCCAGCTTGGAACACTTTTAGCTAGCAACAACTAGAAATCGCTACTAAAAAAAATAAAACATAGATGGGTATCACTAAAAATAGATCATGGCGCATATAAATTGGAACAAACTACTATTATTTCAATGTGCCAGGCCATAGAAAATTCCTAAATCTAACTTTTTATAGCAAGTCACATGGAAAAAACAGGAGTAGCTGTGTACTGCTGAATCCTACACCTACTCTGACAGCTGTGCTTTATTGTTAAAGTTCATTATGTTTAGAGAAAGGTGTGGTCTAGTGGTCTGCGCACAGAACTAACAGACAGGAAATTATCTTTTATAATTCTGACTCTCGTTGTGACTTGGGGCAAATTGCTGAACTTTCCTGCCTAGGCATCACAATCTGCAAATTAGAGCTAACCCTTACCGATCCCATGGACATACTGTAAGGAGTAGTTAATATTTGTAAAGTTCTAAGTTTTATGATTTCATAATTTGGAGGGATATGATTTAACAGTGAAAACTGAGTGGAAAAATGCACATTTCCTATTCAGAGACAACATAAGCCAGGCAAAGCACAATAACCAGCAGAGATCAATTGTTGAAAATGGATATTTATCTAACACATTCTGTCATGGGCCTCTTTTGGCCACATTTCCCTTTGCCAGACCTGCACTTGATGTTCAGTTGTTTTTGTAACTTTAATAGGATGCTTCTTGGAACTAGTCAATACCAAACCCATTTCACTTATGGCTTAAATGATATTTTCCACTAATTCTGGTAGGGACGGGTTTCCCATAAGGGATTAATTCCCTGGGCTACCTAGGCTCTCCAAGATTTCTGTTTTTGCTTTGGCATACAATGCAGGAACATTTTTACTTGAAAGAAACATTTTTGTTAGAAGAAAAGTGACAGAATGTGCTTGCCTGTTGCATTAAGATTATTCTCCCCATACCCCATAGAGCTAGCTTAGCCTTTTATTTTACTTAGCAGTAAAGCAAGGAACCTATAGCCCTCTATCCTGTAAGACATTGTCTTAAGCAGGTCAGCATAAGTGAAGCAGGCCCGTGACCCTTAGCATAGGTACAATGGCCAGACAGTTACCCTAGATTTTGGGGAACTGGGAAAAACTTGTTTAAGAGGGGAGTTGGTACATAATGATATCAGGCAACTGCAGGAATACTGAACTGATAGTAGACTTGGATATTTGGGGATAAAATCACTGGCAGATGTTTAAACTCAAACTTGCTTTAGCAACAGTTGACATGTATGGTAATGAGGTAAAAGACATTAATGTGCTAAATATAGGATAAAGGCAGCCCAACGTTATTAGGGTGAGGAAGTTATATAAGGACATGGAAGGCTGGGCATCTGAATGCTCACGCTAGGCCTATAATAGGCTAGGCAACATGTATCTGGGTGCAGAGGGGATTCTAGCTTTTCTGCCACCCCAAGCATGGCAGGCAGGCAGGCAGGCAGGCAGCCTTCGGTGGCTTGCCTGCGGGAGGTCCCCGGTCCCGTGGATTCAGCAGCTTGCCTGCGGAAGGTCCACCAGTCCCGTAGATTTGGCATACCCGCTGGCAAATTACCGCTGAATCCGCGGGACTGGCAGACCTTCCACAGGCAAGCCGCCGAAGGCAGCCTGACTGCCACTCTCGCAGGGACCAGCAGGCCGCCCCCCGCAGCTTGCCGCCCCAGGCACACGCTTGGAGCGCTGGTGCCTAGAGCCGCCGCTGGCTGGGTGGCAAGCTTTCCGTCCTTGACCCTTCAGCTCTTCATGGTTACTATTTACCACTGACCTTTGGGCATTGGGGTTTGGATCACTGGACTCATCTGGCACGCCAGGGACAGCTGGCCCTTCGTCTCTGACCACCAGAATCCCAGGAAAGATGTGAGTATGTAAGTCCATGAGCATATGCAAGGAATGATACCACAGATATCCCCAGCACTATATTACTGCTATTTGTTTATATGGTTTGGAGTTGTCTTGTCTTATTGATTGTGTTAATAGAAGTGGCTAAGGCTTTGCTTTGCCCTCAATGTGAGTGTCTTTGCCATACACCCTGGGGTTCCCTACAAGATATTGAACTTGTTAGATTTAATTATATTGTGTCTGATTGTGGGATTAGAACCCTATTGCCTCCAGCTCATCAAATTGGTATCATTTGGCAACCAATACAATTATTAACCATTCAAGTATCAAGCTACATTCATATGTGACAAACAATTAAAGCTGGGCAAAGACTTTTTGGAAATGGCTACAGGACACACATTTTTGCTGTGTGTATAAATATAAAATATTTAGAAAAGCAAAGTAATATTAGTATTTCATAGAATTCTCTGGGGATGGGTTTAATTTGGCATTGCAATGCGCATTCCTAAATATTAATATGGTACATTGTTGTGATGTCACAGTATGCACTACTGCAGCAGTCCCCAAACTTTTGAGGGTCATGCTCCCCCCTTATCCGTATCCATGCTCCTTCCCACCCCTGGAACTGGAGCTGAGACCAGGGCCACTGGTCGGGGGTGGGACAGGACAGATAGGGGTAAGAGGGCCAAGGCTGGGGGTGGATCTGGGGCTGGGAGTGGGGCCGCAGCCAGGTGCCAAGGATGGGGTGGGAGCAAAACCGCAGCCAGGCTGCAGTGGGGGCCAGCAGCCAGGCCTGCAGCCAAGTGCATCTCCACTCCTGGCCTCACCCTCAGCCTCGGCCCCAGGCTGGGAATGGAGCTGCGGTCAGCAGTGAGGCCAGCAGCAGTGTCATGCCGAGGCTGGGACTAGGGCCAGGTGCAGGGCCGGGATCCAGGGACATGGCTGGGGGTGGGGGGAGGACAGAGGGGCTGGCCTGGG
The DNA here is from genome assembly GCF_007399415.2 of Gopherus evgoodei. Lineage (NCBI taxonomy): Eukaryota > Metazoa > Chordata > Testudines > Testudinidae > Gopherus > Gopherus evgoodei. The sequence goes on along the minus strand of NC_044333.1, from coordinate 38,652,107 downwards.
TCCCACAGGGATTCCCAACCGGATGTTCTTCCATGCCCCCCTGGTGGGGGCGCACCTCCAAGTTTGGGGACCTCTGCACTACAGAGTTGCATCATTGTTTAAAAGGCTTTGACTAAACATTTTAGTCATTTAATGAAGAGATGGGCTCTTACCAAGCCTCTGAATCTGAACTTCCTCAGACTTTGAATCCATATCCCATTTTTATATCTTCTGTCAAATTCATTGGGTCAATGAGGGTTATGTGATAATCTCAGGGATTTTAATTGACCTGAGGTAGGAAGTAACAGGATGAATTTTTTGTTGCATTGTTTTACAGTACTTTCCTGTATACATACATACATACACACCAACACAGCTTTATGCATATAAATTCATATAAAATATGAAGTAGAAGAACATTCTCACCGCTCCTAATATCTTTTCCCATATGGATTTCAAAGCAATCATTTCATGGGAAAGATTCTAAAAGTTATTAGATGATTATGTTGCTGTTGCTGCTGTTAAATGAATTTCAAGGAACACAAGGTTAAAGTTGAAAGATGCCAATGCTATTCTTGGCTGGCTGACTGTGAACTGTTTGAAAATATATGTTGAGAAGTATTCCTGTAAAAATGGTCTAGCTTTCTGTTGGATTACAATAACAAATAAGACACACCTTCATCTGGCAGGTGTTTTCACAAAGAGATGTTTTAAAGATAATATACGATTTTCAAGTTAAACAGACATAGCGTAAAAAGAGACCTAACACTATATAAATGTACAAAGCCAATACTCAAGTAGGAAAGTACTGTAAAAAGATGTGAGGGGAGGTGACTTACTCCAACTGAACGTTCTTTGAGATGTGTTGTCCCTATTTGGATTCCAACGTGGGTGCGTATGCAGGTCATGCTGCGGAGCTGGAACTCATAGACTCATAGACTTTAGGGTCAGAAGGGACCAATATGATCATCTAGTCTGACCTCCTGCACAAAGCAGGCCACAGAATCCTACCCATCCACTTCTATAATAAACCCCTAACCTATGTCTGAGTTATTGAAGTCTTCAAATTGTGGTTTGAAAACCTCAAGCTGCAGAGAATCCACCAGCAAGTGACTCATGCCCCACGCTGCAGAGGAAGGCGAAAAACCTCCAGGGCCTCTGCCAATCTGTCCAGGAGGAAAATTCCTTCCCGATCCCAAATATGGCGATCAGCTAAACCCTGAGCATGTGGGCAAGACTCACCAGCTTGTAGTAGTATCCATTGACCTGCATGTATGTTATGTGTCAGCTGGGTGGTGCGCCCGGGGCTTTAAGATGTTGTGTGGGTTGACGCCGCTTCAGGTCCCTCTTACCAGCAAGCGATGGAGTACACAGCAAAAGGGATGGAGGGCAGGTATTGGAATCCAAATAGGGACCACACATCTCCAAGATCCTCAAGTTATTGTAAGCAATCTTCCCTTCTTTGAGTGCAGGTCCCTAAATGGATTCCAGACGTGGGAGAATAGAGAGCAGTGGTCAGTTTGGAGACGGGTGCGAGGACTCACAAGAAGACATAGTCTGTAAAACTTTGTCCTTATGGAAGACAGTAGAGGGTGGGTCGGCCATCATGGCTGCCAGTTCGCTAAACCGAGGCAATGGCTATCAAAAAGATCACCTTCATGGAGAGATGGGCGAGAGAGCAGATTGCAAGGGATTCAAAGAGCAGCTTACTGAGGGCAGAGAGAATGAGATTCAGATCTCAGGAGGGGGTAAGTTTCCACACTGATGGGAAGGTGTTGAGTAGGCCATGAAAGAAGCAGATGGTGGTTGGGTGAGTGAAGATAGAAGAACCATCCACAAGGAAAAGAAGACTGACCTTGCAGCTAATGAACATCTGGCATTCTGCAGAAGGGGAATGCGCAAAAAATTCTAAGCTATTTGAGCTGACTTTTTAGAGGTTTATGGTTAACACAGACCTTAAGACAGACATGTCGCTTCCCTCGCCTTTCTGTATCATAAACCTCTTTATTTATTTTGTGTACTATGGGAAATCTGGTATTTTGGTATATTTGTTATACTTGGAAAAATTAATAAACATTATGAATATATAAGAATGAAAGTTATTTTGTTCCTTTCGTCTCTGCTACAGACTGTCCAAAAGAAAATACTGGAAAAAACTGTTTTCATTAATTGCTCTGATTTAGTGTAGAATAACAAGAGATATTTTTCATCTTAGCTCTTCTTGCAGCATTTTTTTAAAAACTAATGCTGAAGCAATACTTAAGGCATACCCTCTCTTTATATATTGACTTATTATGTCAATACTTAAGGTATATCCTCTCTTTATATATTACGTAACATTAATTTCCAATATTCAGGGACTATCTTAAACCAAGCAAAGCTAAGAAATGTCTGATTAAGGATACCTTTCCATCTTTAGCTCACACTGATGTGCTGAGGTGCTGCAGGACTCTTCAAACCATACATCAGCATTAAAATCAGCAGCTGCTGCTGCAATACCTAAGCATAGCAGGGTGAACTAAGTACAGAGCAAACTAGAGGTCAGAGGAGGAAAAAAGAGTTTCGACCAAGAGCATAGAATATTTTTTAAAATGAAGCCATATTTGAGATGAATAAAAAATGTTCCAAAACAATCCACTTACTCTTTTCTTTTTTGCTGTTGTTAATTAAGAAAAATGGCCATCCTGAGTCCAAACATCAGAAAGAATTCTGCAAATGGGGAACCGGAATGCGGAGTTTAAGCCCATATTTCATTTTAATAGCTGAAAATTATATATCTCTACATAGACATAAATATGTAAAATGAAAATGCTGAAAATGATCCACTAATACTGCTGAGTACTACTTCTAAGCACTGCATACATTGAACACACAAACACATACACATAGCCAGCTTGGATTATTCCAACAGCAACCAAAAATATGGTACAGTTTGTCCAATTTTGAAACTTAAAAAAAGGATATTGCAAATTTCATAGCCAAATAAATTTGCACCACCTTAAATAAGATGGAGGGGCTTGAAATTGACCATACACTTCAGATTAAAAGATATAACAAAATATCAGATGGCAGAATGGTACATAAGAAGCCTTATAAATTCCATGCCCTTACCTGTCTTTGGGCACCAATATAGATGAGTGCTTGAAAGAATTCCACTCTCTAAAATGGGTTTATTTTACACATCCCTGATGAAAAATGAGCCCCCACCTCACAGCAAATTGCTATAGGCTAACTAACATTTTCTGGGTGTTCATTCCAATTATATATTAATAATGTTAATATTCTTAATAATATGCTGAACTGACTTAAATGTTACCCACCAAGACACAGCAGCTGCAGTTGGGAACCCAGCTCAAATGCTAGAAGAGGTCATATTTTTTAGAAAACAGAAATATATTATAGGTTTAAAAATAAAGTTTAAAAATTCTAGCAAGCAGACTGCACACTAATAGCTTTGTTTAACAGGTACAGCAGAAGAAATACATTTCTAATTACTATATATCACCATATAGTTAATATCTTAACATTTAAGAATATAAAAGTACTATCTGAGGCTGATTTAATCAAACTTTCTTTTCTCTGTGTATATGCAGTATGAACTTCGTACTCTGCAACAACAACAAGAATTTAAGATAAGCCTCCTGAGGTATCTAGTGAGAAAATTCTTTCACTTCTATTTCCGCCAACTTAGTGATCTGTGAAATCCAAAACTAGTACTTAAAGCTTTTGCAGAATCTAATCAAAACAGAAATCTGTCATCTCATTTTTAAAAAGATCTGTTATACATTAGGAATAGGATCTCTCTCTCTAAATCCTTTAAGTAAACTATATCAATCAGCAAAAAACACTAGAAAGTTAGATAATATTTTTATTCGAGCTATGTATTTCATTTAGTCACTAACTCAGCAAAACCCTATTTCTGCCCTGGACATTTTTTACATATGAAGATATTAATCAAAATTAAAATAGTAACATAGTTTTACACAAATACTCTATTGAAAACACTCATTTCACTGAATCAATTACCTTCTAGACAGTTGGTAATAAGGCATTTTTCAGAACAACAAATCAAGCAGGTCACTAATGAAAATGTCTCCCAAGGAACAAAGTATATAGTGGATAACAAAAACAGTGCATAAACAATTCTGTTACCTATTCTACCATTACTTTAAAACATGCTTCATCTTTAACAAGAAATCTAAATCAATACATTCTATTCAATCACCAACATTAATAGATTTAGAGTGGGAGATTTCCACTTTTACTTTTGGACTGGTAACAGTAGGAAACTAATCCAATGACTGTGTAATTGATTGCTAGAGAGTGTAATAAAACTGTCTTAGGTGGTATATTTTTAATCATTATATGTACTAAACATCAGTAATATATTCCAGTGGGAAGTGTTTCAGAATAACATGCTCCACACAGCAAACTAAAAAAAAAATCGCAGTAGATTAGAGTAATCCCATCTATGGTGACATTTCAGTTTTCACATCTGGTCACAGAATAAAAGCGTCTCTGAGAACATTTTTCCAACAACGAATGGGTAAAAGCAGATTGCATTCATTTAATTTCTACAACTATCACCCACGTTCTTCTGGCCCAGAAAACTAGCTTCCAAATTTTATAAGACTACAAATGAAATACAGATTTGATTCAAACAAAATGTCAGCAGTCTCTTGAGTTGAGGCTAGTTGCATGAGTTCATTTTCATCCTGCAGCACAGAGAGTTTCTTTTCTTGATTTGTGAGAAGTTAAAAAAAAAAAAAAAAAAAAGTATGTTTCTTAAAGTACCCATTGTACGCTACACAAGAGACTGTGATACCACAAATCTATCTGGTCTGGTAGCTAGGGCATGGGACTGGAAGTAAGAAGGCTTAGGGCAGCTGAACCCTATAACCCCAATCTGGGTGTCTGAGTTTGTCTAACTTTGTTACCATATGCTTTCCTTGGCACGGATATAGATGAGGATTTTGCAGTCATCAAGATTAATTCTAAAGTGCCAACCTTACTTTTCAGCAGTAAAATTCTGAACAATCCTTTCGACATTAGACTGAAGAGCTCCAACTGAAACTTTGGCTGGCTCATTAAAGTCTAAATCATAAAGCCCTAACGAAAGACAAAAACATTCTTAAAATATTTGTAACTTATTCTTATTATGTTTTATTTATTGCTACAGAAAATATGAACCATGAAAAAGTTATACTAAGTCATGAAGCTTAGTATATTATACGTGAAAGGCCATTTTTAACATTCTAGAAACAGATAAACAGAAGAGAATCTAAATAACTCCTTCAAAGCTAATAAATCCTAATCCAAGACAAACATAATTATTATGATTGTAGAAAGTTTCTGGAGTGCTTTTGTTGGGCATACTAATTGTTTCATATGGTAGAAATAAACTCTTCTGCTGATAGCACAGTGGTATTTAAAAGCTGGAGAGCAGCTGGTTCTTTAATTTACATACATTGAAAATGGCTTATTGTTATGACACACAGTAACTACTACTAATATAACGGGCTGTTTCCACTGTAAAAATATTTTCACAATATTTGTGTTGTGACTCTGATCTGCAAAATTATTTTCTACAGAGAAAATAACAATGGGGTTTCTCTGCCCCCCCAGCTGCTACCAAGCCCTGCAGAGTTCAGGGACTTGGTGGGTTTCTTTCCGTACTGGCAGCTATGTTTACCTGAGAGACTACCAACTGTGTCTAAGTGATTGGCAATGGGCCATATGTTGAAAATGAAAATTAAGATGAGCTCACAATGCTAATTTTCTTTTTTTGAACTGCTCCTGGATTTGAAGCCAGTGGCTAAAGTGATGGAAAGAAAGGAGCATTTACTCAGTGTAGTACCTGGTCCTTACTCTATCATACTGTGCCAGATATTGCCCTAAATTTACAAGAGGATTTGTGCCAGTGCCAAATTTGGCCCACTGTCTCTGGCTCTCATGGCAGTGGATCTACTTTAATGCTCTTCTTTATTAATGAGAGGAGATAAGTAATGCCAGAGCAGCACCATGTTGTTTGCTGAAATTCTTTTTTAATGTTGCAGATTTGATGCTAGTTAGTTTACTAGGAGGAAGCTTGAGTGCTTCAGTACACGGGAGTCTTTGGTCTGCTTGCAGTGTTGCCCTCATAAATAAGTTGGTTCTGAAGAAGCTTGAACTAAATATGATGTAACAATCTCATCTTTAGCACTGGAACCTCTCTCTGCCTTCCCAATTTTTCACATTATACCCTTCAACTCCATGCAAGGTGCATCAGCTAAAGTCTTCCTTGCCTGCTGCTCCAGGAACGTCACCCCTCTCTGAATGCCTGCATTAGCTACTGATCTCCTTCTACATTCAAATTCTTCATCTTCAAAGCCTTGTACAGTCCTTCCTACATCCATAGATCTTACCCTTTTCTTCCTGCTCATGGTATCAACTCATATTGCCTTGTTAACTCTCAAGGGCCAGACCCAATGTCTACAGAAGTCAATGGAAAGGCAGTCATTGATATCAATGAGCTTTGGATCAGAACCTTGATCTTCATCTTCCACCATGACTCCAAGCCATCCATCATTGTGTCCTCCCTTCTCTCACTCAGACAATCCCTTCTGCCTGGAATAGCCTCCCTTACCTATGCAACCTCACTTGGATCTTTCTTATCCCTTCTCAAGACTTACTTCTTACTTGCTAGGAGGGAGCTATTATAAAATACAGAAGGTTTTTCCTAAGCATGAGTGTTGCAACCATGCATGTCAGGGTTTCCAACTGAACAACAATTCTAATAATACTGGGTCTGATTTTGGGACAAGAACCTCTCAAGCTTCAGAATGTTAACTGGGAATTCTTAAGTAATCAATATAATTAATACACAATCCATAGCTCAGGCAACAATTTCCAAGTTGCCCTGCATTCAGGTTTCTTCAGCCTTTGTAAACCTGGATGCAGGGCATCCATGGCTGAAAATATACCTGCCATCACTATCGCTATCCTCCTACTCAGGCTGTGTTATGATAAAATATTTTCCAGTTTAAAACAATTTAGGCCAAGATTTCAGAATGAAGGACCTTAAAAAATGAGCTCCTAAACATATATTTGGTCTCTAAAATAAATGGTCACGTTCTGAAAATTGCTGGGGATCAACAGATTTTAGTAAGTGCAGCTGCATACTCAGCACTTTTAAAAAATCAAGCTTATTTATTTGGGAGCATAGATATGGATTTAGGAGCTTAACTTTAGGTTCCTATTTTTTAAAATTTTAACCTAAAAATCAAGCAGCTCAAACTGATCTAAAACCACACACTGTTTAAAGCGCCATGAAATGATCTAAAACTTAGATATTGCTTTAACCCTCAATAAATACTTCAACCCCACACAAGTTGGAGGACTATCACGGGTGTTGGAGGGCTGATGCCGGGTGTGGGAAACATGTCTTAAGGATTTTTAAACTGTGCAGTGTGGGTATAAATATGTACTGGTATGAAAATGCATACTTAGCCAGCAGTGTTATTTGCTGCCAGTTTAGCTTTGGCTTCATGCTTGCAGTTTACTAATGATGTCGAAATGCACTAATTGGCCTTGGCCAATTTACCACCTGTTGTCTATGGAACTTTGAACTTCTCCTTTTTTCCTCTAAAAAAAACTGTAAATGAAATGCAGAAAGACTACATTAAGTCAGGATGTGAGAAACTTAATTAGCAGTACCAATGCAAATGAGACATAATGTTTCCCCTCTATCCTTAACTCACTCAAATGTGTGAAGACATCCATAAAGCATCAGGTGACTTATTTATCATGTGTTAAACACCTCTAAATTTAGATAAGAAGCTAGATGACACAGGGATGAAATTCCAGAAATACAATGGAGTCCATAAGGGGACTTAACTTGGGTGCATTTTTGTAGATCTGGCATTAAAAATCAGTCCTGTAGTTCACTAAAGACAAGTTGCGTAATACAAAAAAAAAAAAAAAAAAAAAAAAAAGCCTTTCTTCCCACAAATTTTTCTATCTGTCTTTGTTTATTCAATGGTTCAGCAAACCCAGCTGGATCATAGACACTGTCATTAAAGAAACATTCTAGGTCAGCCAGCAGTTGATGCCAATCTTCTAAAAAAAAAAAGAGAAGGATTTATCACTGAGGTATAATTTTTAGGCCCCAGTAACAAATATTGTTTAAAAAAAAAAATTTGAAAGAAGCGGGATGCACTGATTTCAAGCTGAAAGATCTCACTGATAGTCTCAAATACTGGATAATAGTAATTTAGTTTTTCTTTACTAAAAGTATGTGTCATATATTAGTAATACTAATCATAAATGTATCACTTTACATATTCAAAGCACTGCAGAACACCCGAAGCAGGTAACTGTTATTTTCCTATTATACACACAATAAATCTGAAGCAAGAGCTGAAATGACCTGCCCAAAACCAAAAATATGTAACACTGTTAACATAAATCAGTATGAAAATATGGCTAAGATCTCAGGAGGTAAAATATGAATCCAGAGCCCCAAGTTCATCCCAAAGTATAACACCTGGTCAATCCAATTAAGCTATGCCAGTGTGGAGTTTCGCTTTGTAAATGATTTATATATAAAACAAAATTAACTTTTAAAACACAATTACATATGCAAATTAATTTTTAAAACTTCAGAAAAAAAGCACTCTACTCAAAAGTTAAATATAATTAGTTAGATTTATTAGGAGGAATGGGCTCTGTCTAAACCAAAATGGAACCAGATTGCTGGCACTTAAAATTAAAAAGGTCTTACAGCAGTTTTTAAACTAAGGGCTGGAGGAAAGCCGTCAGGTGCAGAGAAGCATGTGGTTCGGACAGAGACATCCCTTGGGGAAGATCTATTAATGGAGATTCTCTGTTTTCTAGTAAGTAGGAGAGGATGGAAGATGATAAAATGCGGGTAGGATCTGATGAGAAACAGTCAAATGAAAAAGATTCCCATTCAATAATATCAAGTAATGTCAGACAGCTAAAAAGTGACAAGTTTTTTAAGTGCTTATATACCAATGCTACAAGTCTAAATAATAAGACGGGTGAACTAGAGTGCCTTGTATTAAATGAGGATACGATAGGCATCTGTCAAAACCTAGTCCCAGATTTGGACCTTAGCGTCCAAAATATGGGGGTTAGCATGAAAACCTCCAACCTTAGTTACCAGCTTGGACCTGGTAAAGCTGCCACCACCCAAAAAATTAGAGTGTTTTGGGGCACTCTGGTCCCCACAAAACCTTCCCTGGGGACCCCCAGACCCAAATCCCTTGAGTCTCACAACAAAGGGAAATAAACCTTTTCCCTTCCCCCCTCCAGGTGTTCCTGGAGAGATACACAGAAGCAAACTCCGTGAATCTAAACAGAGGGAGTCCACCCTCTCTATTTCCAGTCCTGGAAACACAAGCACTTCCGTCTTTACCCAGAGGGAATGCAAAGTCAGGCTAGTAAATCTAACACACACAGATTTCCCCCTGACTTCTTCCTCCCACCAATTCCCTGGTGAACACAGACTCAATTCCCTGGAGTCTCCCCACTAAAGAAAAACTCCAACAGGTCTTAAAAAGAAAGCTTTATATAAAAAGAAAGAAAAAGTACATAAAAATGGTCTCTCTGTATTAAGGTGACAAATACAGGGTCAATTGCTTACAAGAAATATGAATAAACAGCCTTATTCAAAAAGAATACAATTCAAAGCCCTCCAGCAACTATATTCATGTAAATACAAAAGAACATATAAATCCCTATCTGATCTTTGGTACTTACAACTGGGAAACAGAAGATTAGAAAGCAGGAAACAGAAATCACTTCTCATAGCTGAGAGAGCATACAGGCAGAAAACCCAAGAACAAAAGGACTCACACACAAACTTCCCTCCATCCAGAGTTGAAAAAATCCTGTTTCCTGATTGGTCCTCTGGTCAGGTGCTTCAGGTTATTTTTTTTTCCAGGTGAAAGAGACATTAACCCTTAGCTATCTGTTTATGACAGCATCACAGAAACTTAGGGGAATGAGGATAATCAATGGGACACAGTAATACCAGGGTACAAAATATATTGGAAGGACAGAACAGGTCGTGCTGCTGGAGAAGTGGTATTATACATGAAAGAAAGAGTAGAATCAAAAACGAAGTAAAAATCTTAAATGAACCAAACTGTACCATAGTATCTCTATGGATAGTAAATTCCATACTCTAAGAATAAGAATATAGCGTAGGGATATATTACTGAACACCTGACCACAGAGTGCTGGAGCTAGGGGTACTGGGGGTGCTGCTGCACCTGCTGGCTTAAAGTAGTTTCCATTATATACAGGGTTTACGGTGGTTCTGAATATGCGGCCTGTGGACTACTTGTGGCCAGTCAGCACATAGCTGAGGCCCATGTGACATCCCCAGGGCCGTACAGGTAGTATTGGATGTGTCCCACAATGGTAAATAGGTTGAGAACCACTGGTTCACAGTTTGGTTCAATGGCTCTCAGCACTCCCATTAAACACGTGTTCCAGCACCCCTGCCTGACCAGGATGATGATAGTGACTGTGAAATGCTCAGGGAGATTAGAGAGGCTATAAAAATAAAAAACTCAAAAATAATGAGGGATTTCAACTATCCCCATATTGACTAGGTACATGTCATCTTAGGATGGGATGCAGAGATAAAGTTTCTTGATACCTTAAATGACTGCTTCTTGGAGCAACTAGTCCTGGAATCCACAAGAGGAGAGACAATTCTTGATTTAGTCCTAAGTGGAACGCAGGATCTGGTCCAAGAGATGACTATAGCTGGATCGCTTGGTAATACTGACCATAATATACAGCAGCCCAACACTGTAGCATTTAATTTCAGAAAGGGGACTACACAAAAATGAGGACGTTAGTTAAACAGAAATTAAAAGGTACAGTGCCAAAAGTCAAATCCCTGCAACCTGCATGGAAACTTTTTAAAGACACTATAATAGAGGCTCGATATATATTTATACCCCAAAATTATAAAACATAGTAAGAGAACCAAAAAAGTGCCACCATGGCTAAACAACAAAGTAAAAGAAGCAATGAGAGGCAAAAAGGCATCCTTTAAAAAGTGGAAGTTAAATCCTAGTGAGGAGAATAGAAAGGAGCCATAAACTCTGGCAAATGAAGGGTACAAATATAATTAGAAAGGCCAAAAAGAGAATTTAAAGAAAAGCTAGCCAAAGACTCAAAAAGTAATTAATAACAAAAAAAATGTAAAGTACATCAGAAGCAGGAAGCCTGCTAAACAACCTGTGGGGCACTGGATGATCGAAATGCTAAAGGAGCGCTCAAGGACAATAAGCCCATTGGGGAGAAACTAAATGAATTCTTTGCATCAGTCTTCACGGCTGAGGATGTGAGGGAGATTCCCAAACCTGAGACAAGACTTTTTAGGTGACAAATCTGAGGAACTGTCCCAGACTGAGGTGTCATCAGAGGAGGTTTTGGAACAAATTGATAAACTAAACAGTAATAAGTCACCAGGACCAGATGGTATTCACTCAAGAGTTCTGAAGGAACTCAAATGTGAAATTTCAGAACTACTAACTGTAGTTTGTAACCTATCATTTAAATCAGTTTCTGTACCAAATGACTGGAGGACAGCTCATGTGGTGCCAATTTTTTTAAAGAGGGCTCCAGAGGTGATCCCGGCAATTACAGGCCAGTAAGCCTGACTTCAGTACCAGGCAAACTGGTTGAAACTATAATAAATAACAAAATTGTCAGACACACAGAGGAACATAATTTGTTGGGGAAAGGTCAACATAGCTTTTGTAAAGGGAAATCGATCCTTGCCAATCTATTAGAATTTGTTGAGGGAGTCAAGAAGCTGTGGACAAGGGGGATCCAGTGGATATAGTGTACTTAGATTTTCAGAAAGCCTTTGACAAGGTCTCTCACCAAAGACTCTTAAAGTAAGCTGTCATGGTATAAGAGGGAAGGTCGTCTCATGAATAACTGGTTAAGAGATAGGAAGCAAAGGGTAGGAATAAATGGTCAGTTTTCAGAATGAAGAGAGAGAAATAGTGGTGTCCCCAGGGGTCTGTACTGGGACCAGTCCTATTCAACATATTCATAAATTATCTGGAAAAAAGGGTAAACTGTGAGGTGGCATAATCTCCAGATGATACAAAACTACTCAAGATAGTTAAGTCCCAGGCAAAGAGCTACAAAAGGATCTCACAAAACTTGGTGACTGAGCAACAAAATGGCGGATGAAATTCAGTATTGATAAATGCCAAGTAATGCACGTTGGAAAATATAATCACAACTATACATATAAAATGATGGGGTCTAAATTAGCTGTTACCACTCAAGAAAGAGATCTTGGTGTCATTGTGGATAGTTCTCTGAAACCATCCACTAAATGTGCAGCGGCAGGCAAAAAAAGTGAACAGAATGTTGGGAATCATTAACAAAGGGCTAGATAATAAGACAGAAAATGTCATATTGCCTCAATATAAATCCATGGTACCGCCCACATTTTCAATACTGTGTGCAGATGTGGTTACCCCATCTAACAAAAAAAAAGATATTGGAATTGGAAAAGGTACAGAAAAGAGCAACAAAAATGATTAGGGGTATGGAACAGCTTCCATGTGAGGAAAGATTAATAAGATTGGGACTTTTCAGCTTGGAAAAGAGATGACTAAGGGGGATATGATAAAAGGTGTATAAAATCATGAATGGTGTGGAGTAAGTAAATAAGGGAGTATTATTTACTCCTCCTACCACACGAACTAGGGGTCACCATATGAAATTAATAGGCAGCAGGTTTTAAACAAAAGGAAATATTTTTTCATACAACACACAGTCAGTCTATGGAACTCTTTGCCAGAGGATGTTGTAAAGGCCTAGATTATAACAGAGTTAAAAAAGAAGTAGATACGTTCATGGAGGATAGGTCCATCAATGGCTATTAGCCAGGATGGGCAGGGATGGTGTCCCTAGCCTCTGTTTGCCAGAAGCTGAGAATGGGTGACAGGGGATGGATCACTTGATGATTACCTGTTCTGTTAGTTCCCTCTGGGGCACCTGGCATTGACCACTGTTGGAAGACAGGTTACTGGGCTAGACGGACCTTTGGTCTGACCCAATATGGCTGTTCTTATAAAAATTTAAATATAAAATTTGCTACTAAAATTCATTAGAATCCCAGTAGCAAAGAGAAGATTGTACTGTTTTCGCTCAGTATATATGGCTAGAAAATACTGGATACTGTGGCAATCAATTGTAAATCTTGCAAGATTTTTGCACCATTTATGTCTTTTTTTTAAGCACAGCAAAGCACTTTCCTACCTCTTCTAACCACATTGAAGTGCTTAGGGAGGTCGGGTAGGTGCAAAGGAAGTACTTGTGTTTAAGATTTGCCACTTCCAAATTGAGTTACAATAATTCCAGGTGTGCTCTGCAAGTCAAGAGGCCAAACAAGAAGTTACAGTCAAATGCTGAATACAATTTTGGTCAAACCATATTACGGATGAATAATAATACTTAGTACCTACAATGCTCTACAACTTCAATGTGCTTTACAAACAATTAAACTGGAATCACAACACCTTTGTATTATTTCTATCTTATAGACAATGAAATGGAGACAGGAAGATTAAACCCTATATTTTCAGATGTACCTGGGCATATAGATTAGAGCACGTGCAAACCCCACAATCTGCACTAGAAAAGACTGGGGACTGTGCGTTTTCATACTATGGAAACTTTAGGCCTTTGTGACTTGCCCAACACTTGTAAAAAGAAATTGCTACAGAATTCTTCAACAGTAGCCTCAAATATTGCATTAATTCTCCTGTGGTGTTTTGAGCCAATATTATTGGTACTTTTTAAAATGTTACGGTTAGGTCACACAGTGAGTCAGAGGCAGATACAAGATTAGAATTCAGGAGTTTTGGCTTTCTGTTCAGTGCTCAATCGATTATACTGTGTATTATACTGCCAATATAAGGAATGGACTCTGACTTCAGGCTCAGGAAGAGAGAGAGAGACTAATTTTCCTTTAGATCATTAAACTGAGCTTCGGTGAGTTGACTGTGTCCCTGTTTGGACCCTGTTGGGATCCATCAAGATGCAAGGTGCTATATAATTGTCATTTTCCAGCTACATGGAAGGAAACACATTATAATGTTTTAGGAAAAGCAGCAGCAGCAGGAATACAGAAATTGCACTTTGTTTTTGCCATGTAATATTCCTGCACATACTTCTTAATTAAATACACCAGGAACAGTGCTGTATATGTTTTTCCATAACCCACTCTGCAATCCAGCATTTTCTGAGCACTGCAGAAACTGCAGAAATTGGGTAAAAAAATATAATTTGCAAGTCTGAATCTGTGAACTATGTATATCCCAGATAAGAAGTATTCTTCTTCAACTTTGTTGAACCTTCATTCTGTTTCTTAAAGTACTCATAACTACACCTGGTTGGAAATTTTCCAACGGAACATTTTTCTGTTGAAAAATGCCAATCTGTCACAAGCTAAAAATTCCACAGGAACATGTCAATTTTGACAAAATGCTTCCAGGTTCCCAGCTCCACTGTAACCTTCCAGGAGGGCTGCCAAGGAACTGGGAGCCCTAACAGCAGCAGGGAGATCAGACTAGAATTTTTGAAAAAATTATGTTTATTTTTTCTCAAAACTTATTTTTTTAAACTTCTGTTGCCCAAGAAATTTGCATTTCCAACCTTTTGCTCCAAATTGGATTCCCCCCCTCCACAAAATGCATAACTTCTCATAGGACAGAAATTCCAACTCTTGCTCAGCTCTATTCATAATGAAAAGCTTCTTGAAGTGCTGCAGAGGATTTACAGTCTACTCTGTGGTTCTGCAAGTGTTAGAATTCTAAAAGTTTATCATGTTTCTCAAACTACTCATGCGTTCATGATAAAAACAGCTTGGAGAAAACATTCAAACACAGAACAAATAAAGGAAGAAATGGTCTTACACATTTTTCTCATTGGGTTGTGTCTTTGATTTTCTATTAAAGTTGTTCCAAGAAAGAAATGATTCACACTCCAACTTTAAATGCTAAGAAATTTATGGGGTCTTCCATACTCACACTGAGTGCTCCAATAAGCCTGAAAGCAATGGGAATTAAAAGCCACAGTAACAACAAGAACATGAATCCAATGCTTCCCAGCATCACTGAGAGAACATGTCAGATGCTTTTGACCACGAACTTGTCTTTGTTTACTCTGTTGTGAAATACTGTATGTTCTGATCAGTTCTGTGTCTTAAATAGGTTTAATGAATAAAATCTGCTAGAAAGATAATTTGTTGGAAAAGATTGTTGTGAGTGGCGGGTATTAGATTTAGGAAGGCAATTTCCTATAAAGATGTATCACTGATATAAAACACCATAATAATGAGATACAAGATAAAGATTATTTGAAGTTACTCTAACAACAATCTGGGAACTTTAGCTCTACATACAAACAAAACAGAAACTAAGAATTTTCACTTAAAGAATCATCCCCTTTATAGATTCTTTCAAGAAGGATAAAAGTAGATGAAAATGGCAGGGACCCAGAGATAATCATTGTCTTCTGGGAAATAGGACATAGAAGAGGTTTCATTCAAAGGGTAAAGTGGCAAAACAATGTAGCTTGTTCTGCGCACCTGGAAGAGTTATGTCTTCCAAATTAAAAGATCAGCTCAAAAGGAAAATTAAGAGAACTAGTACAGTCTTGCCTTGTTTGGCAGTCAGCATTTATTTCTTCCTGGGTATAAAACAATCATAAATATAAACTCTAATTATTGGTGCCTTCTTTCTGATGTTAGTTGTAGTCGTGTTTTTAAAGCTGTCTTTATGGCTGGTACAATATAATAAAAATGTGGTTTTCTTATGCAAGAATATGTTATGGGTTGATTAATTTGAGCGAGTAGAATCCTGACATGTTTATGTACTTATAAAATGCAAAGATTTTAAAGTTCTTATTTTGTTACCAAGGAAGGGGGAGTCTAAACGTATGGCACTAAACTTTCATTTTTTAAAGACTACAAACTGTGAGGAAAACGGTCAGAAATATGCAATCAAATCAAGATGACATGAGTACTGAATCAATGAAACAATAAACAAGAAATGAAAACACAGAAAAACTGGACACTACATTGCATTTTCTGATCTTTAATATTACGTCCAGGTCTTTCAAATATCACAATTTTTGCATGAAATTATGATTTGGGACCATATTATGGTGTTGTGCCAGCATCTCTGGTCCTGCACACACTGGAATAACAGGGATGAAAACTGGCTCTTGTCGGTAAGTCACTAAGGTTTGAGGCTGGGATTTATAAAGAAGTGTAAAGGAATCAGATCATCAAATCATATCAAATTTAACAGAGGCTCTTAGATCCTGGAGATGAAAATATTACCATGCTCTAAATTCTACACAAAAAAATAAAGTATTGCTTGTGTTAAGTATTAGCTAAAATAAAGCTATTTGTATTGTCAATTTTTATGTAAATCTGAAACAATGACCTTAACTTTTTTTTACAATGAGAACACATGGTTCTAATTCCTATGGCTAAAACCTCTAATGCATCAAGATATTTTTTTATTTCTTTATTTTTAAACATTACATGTTTCCTAGATATTTTCTGAATGGAGGAACAACATTTTTCTTTGATCAGTAATAACGGCTGGTCTCAGCCATGACACATTCACTCTTGGGAGGATGATGGTTTTATAACATCATTTAGGAACCGTGATTCATAGTTTGCAAAACTAATATCACAGCTAGTGTCTTCAAATAAAGCTGAGGAGTGCAAACTTTTCAGATCTCTTCAAATTGCCACTCTGCTGTTGAAAGAAAAGAAAGCAAGCTAGCTAGCTACATGGCAAGGTTATTAGCTTGCAAAGCTTCTTGTTCACTGAAACAAAATACTTCTGTTCACCAGAAGACTTTCTTTATCTACATAACTTCTTTCTGAGAAACCGCAGAAAGACAGGACTTCCAAACTATTGCCTTGAAAATGTTCCTTTAGCTTGCAAACTATTCATAGCACCTATTGTTCTACGTAAAAGATTTTAATCTGATTTGTATTTTGCAACCACTGCATTTCCTATAGCAACACTAATCCGCAGTAGTATTGATCAACATTTTAGCTGAGACACATTTGGATAGTGTTTCTCTCATCCCCTATCTTCTGGTTTAAGCAATTATACTCATTCAGTTCTCCAAAAAGAGGCAAATTTCTTCCTTACACATCTGTTAATGCAACTATTTTTCACTTGATGTCTACAGACTGATAGTGCTGTTTATCTAATATAAAAACAGTTTAATAGAGTTCCCATAGCTACCTTGCGGTTAATCAGCATTCAGATGTTTATAGCTCAAAGGCATGGCATTGAAACTTGACGTTCTTCACAGCTGCTACAAACCAACAAGTACTGTTGTGAAAGTGACTTGCTCAAAGGAATTTATCAAAATTCCTTGAAATAAATGCTCCTCACTAGTCAGCCTACAAGGGTCATTGAGCAGCTTATTATGAATTCATTACTCTCCTTCTTCCCTCTTAATCACATCACAGCATTACTAAAACTAGACTTAGGCCCTGATCCTGTTAACCCTTAACCACTTGCTTAACTTTACTACCATGAGTAGCCCCATTAAAGTCAATGGAACTGCTGATGTTAGTAAAGTTAAGCATATGCATGTTTGCAGAATCAGGGGCAATTTGCTCATCTTGCTCAGTCTTTCCCCCTTTGAGATTCCAGCAGTGACTATGCAGGTAACGTCACATCGACCATAAAACCACACTGATACATGGAGCCACGTAATCATAGCTAGATAAATAGGGGAATCTCTTACTCATTTTTACATTCGGTAAATTTGTAAGTTTTCTTTTAAAATATTATTTCTACATCTGTTAAAAACATATTGTGAAAAAAATAAATGAAAAATGACTTGTGAGCCTTTCTCTATATCCAGAATACAAAAAATGTTAATTTTGGTCAAAATTGTTGGGTTCTGAAACACTGGAGAAACCTAGTGGTTTCGATGGGGGGGGGATTTTTTGGGTGTTTCCCTTCCCCCCTATTGCCCCTTTTCTAGTGGGGAAAAAAAGGAGAAAAAAAAGTGTCAGAACTCTGTATGTGTGGAGAGAGACTGAAACCTTTCGGGATTTTGTATGTTGAAAAAGAGAGAAATTCTATGGGATTTTTTTAATGTATTTATTTTTTTAAAATTCCCCAAAAATATAGCATTTTTGATCCAGTCTCATTATATAATTGCAACATATCACCATAAAACCACCACCAAACTCTGCTACATGGTTAAAAAATAGTTACAACTGAGAGTAGGAAAAAGAAAAAGGTATTTCCTTTTAACAGAAAATGCCACTGCTAATGTAATCAGCTTTTGGAGTTAATACGTGCATTTGTATGAATTCTGGCAAAAAATCCAAAATAAATATTCTCAATGCACAGATGTAAGCATCTCACTCAGATTAATGAAAGCAAGACAATTAATTGATCTGGCTGAAGCTTCTCACACTCTCTTTCCTCTAGGTTTTTACAAAGGCTCAGAACAACTGCTGATGGATGTTACATGTCTTTAGATATGACAATATCCCATCACAGTAAGCTGAATGAATTAGGAACGGAGTCCCAGCTTTACTTCTCAATTATCTTTACTTAGGTGTATATAATACCAGGTTAAAAAAATATTCAAGGTTTTTCTATTAATTTTAAAAATCTCCCCAAATGCTGGCATGCTTTAAATAGGGATCTATTTTCTTTCTCAAATGTACTTTCATCTGTTGCATGTACATATTAGTTTGTTATTACATGGTTGTTGATTTTTTTTTTATTAAAAACATTGTATAGAGAAAATATAAAGATTTTTCTGGAATTTGCAAATGATTTAGGGGCGGGGAGGGGCAACAACAAGAGAGAACCAAAGTAAGTCAAAATGTGGTTCACCCAAAGTTTGTGCTGTCCCTTCACACAGGGATTCAAGACTAAGGGCTTGTCTATGCTGCCCATAATTGCTGGAACTAGAAGTGCTGGGAGTGCTGCCGCACCACCTGGCTTGAAGTAATAACAACCCAAATACATGGTTTCTGCCTTCAGCACCCCTCACTATAAGAACTGTTCCGGCACCATTGATGCTGCCCTGCAGTTTGGACTACAAGGTATGAACAGCAATCTGCACCAAAGTGCTGCACTGCAATTCCCCCGTGTGGACACTGTGGGCCCAAACAAAAGGGTTAGTAGTTTGTGTTAACATAGTTCTCGCCAAACAGCACTACATTAACACGAGTTAGGAACCTTTCCACAGTGTCCGTGTGAGTAAGGTACGGAGCAGCATGTTGGTGTAGACTGCTATTCCACCCTGCAGTCTGAACTGCGGGACAGTGCAGAGATAGCTTAATTTAGTAATCATTAGATTTTTTTTTTTGACAGACTGTAAGATAATGCAAGGAAGGTTCTTCTGCTTTATATGTAACAAAGGAGAAACGGTTGACAAAGGAGAACCATAAAATTAACAAAACCAAACCAATTTGCCTTAATATGATTATGAATCTAGAAGATTTAAGATTTAATGGAACAGGGGTTATTAGTTTTTAAACTGCATTAAAGCAGAATGTCCTTACATCACTTCAGAATATGTTTGCTTCCAAACTCTGCACAGAAGCCATCAACGTTTCCCAAGCGAACAGAACATTTACTTTAGAAAAGGATAACTAACATGCTACAGCAAACTGACAGTGCTCCAAGAAATGGGAAACACGTTAATGTGTTAATGCTACTACTACTAACAATATCAACAGGAAGCAGTATAGTCCATTTGGTCAGCTTTTGGGTGGCATTCTAGGAATTCTTTTACTCTTCTGACTTCATTAGACTTGGTATGGCTTTTCATAACAGCTCTCTTGAAAAGCAAAGCTTTGCTGGATTGTGGAGTGAAAGAACAAATTACAATTACTCCATCTAGCAGCATTCAACCATGGCTACTAGTGGCACTGAGCTGACATTTCACTCTTTTGCCATAAAAAAGGAGAAAACATGCTATGTGACACACAAAAGATGGTTATCCATGTAAATATCTTCAGTAAATATTTAGTGTGAGGAGGTTGCAGAATGTCTTGACCAGGACATAGGCGGTCTGACCTGGTGGTCGGTACAGGAGTCAGGAGCCAAGAGATGTGCGGCCGGGTCTGGATAGCAGGAGATTGGAATCTAAGGCAAGCCAGATGACAGACAGAGGGGCAGGTGTCTGGAGGCAGGTTGGATTAGGTTACCAGGAGATCAGAATCTGAGGCAAGAGTGCAGATCAAAAGGCACCAGACCAGTATACCAGGAGGTCAGAGTCAGGCAGCAAGTAGGGCAGGAGAGATCATCCTAAACAGGGAAAACCCAGCTTCTCAGATGATTTCCTGTTCCTCTGCTTGGTTTAAACAGAAGCAGGGAACCAAATAGGACCCCTGGAGTTTTCCCAATCAGATCCCAGGACTGGAGTCCTCTACCAAAGTTGAACTTCTAGTTCGGATGATTGTTAACATGTCACTGGGTGGCTGGTTGGACCACACTGGCTCTAACTATACTGTGATCGAGGGCTCAAAACCCACAGCCCCAGCACAAACCTTGGTATGTGTGATAGATTTGGAGTTGCCTGTAATAATCTAGGAATTCTGTAGGTTTGGTGGAGTATTGTAAAGATGTTCACTGAATGCATATAGTAGGTTAATTCAACAGCTAGGTGCTCAGGAAACTACCCAGGAAGGCATATAACAGCTCCTCCACAAACACCCAGAACTGTTAAGTGTGATATGCTACCTCCACTTCTCCCCACTCCCACCAGCCAGGCTTTTCCCATGGCTGAATCACCACCATCATCCCTCCCATAAAGGTGGGGATCATTTACAGATTCACATGCTCCCTAAAGGAGACAGGTTTTGTGAGTCTTGGGAATAGACTGACTACTGAAGACTTCCAAGAGGTTGGGGTGTCTGTAGGAAGTTAGACCTATTATGGTGCCTAGGTGAAAGATAAAAAGACTCCTGATAAGACAAGTGTGTGTGTAATGCTTTTGTTGTTTTAATATCCTTTTCTTTTGTTACGCAGCATGTGTGACAGACATTGCAACCCCATGCTGTATTTTTGGGGATCATATTATTACATTTATGACTGTTTTATGGATCATTGTGGGTCAGGGATTGTGTGCAACTCCATTGGACAAGGGTTAGCACAGCTACCCCAGGAACCAAAAAACAGTGGGGTGTGATTACTACAGTTCCTGAGATAATAAACAGCTCCACAGAAGTACCAGTCCTTAAGATAGCCTGACATAGTATATGTAATCTGAGTTTTCCAGAGACTAAGAAACAAAGAAAGGGCTTTCGGTATAAAAGGATGAGCTTGCATTGACTCAAGGCCTTCCTTTTGATTCAACAAACAGACAGGGGCTTGGGTCATAGGGGGGCCCCAGTCTGTGCTGAAAGTTTCAAAAGACTTTAGCCTATTAGGGTCTTATAAGACTGATGGATGATTTCTGGTATGTTTAGTGTGGGTTTAAACCTGTTTAATGTTTTTTGTGTTTTCTCCATAACGCTTTTGCCTTAAGAATACATGTCCTTTCCTTTGGAAAAGCTGAGTGCTCACTGGTAAAAATATTGTCATTGTTCTCAAAGAGAAAGCAATGCACAGGGATGGCCTTCAGGCTCACTGGCTTGCTGGGATTGTCACAGTGTATGGCAGAGGGCTGTGCAGCCTTAAAACCCCCAGTGAAGAGGGAGAGAGATAAGGGTCTGAGCCCAAGAGAAGATGTTGCTGGGAGCCTGAAACCTTGAGTGCGTGCCCTCAAAGGATCACAGAGGAAGACTAACCCTGAAACTGTGACAGTGTTAAGATTAAACAACACTTTAAGAAGGCAGGGGTCAAAAGGTGCAGCTAGACCCAAACCATGATTAACCATGCTCATACACGTATACTTAAAAGCATTCGATTTAGACATAAAAAGAGCAGCTTATTCTATTCTATTTTGTTCTTCAGGGATGATTAATCTCATTTAATTTCTTCCACAGAAGGGAAAAATACAGTTCTCACCTTGAGCATCATGAACAAGAGAACAATGTTAATCGACTTTACTAACAAAGACTCTTACACACCCAGAGTATGTTTAAAAACTTCACGACCTTCCCCTTTGGCCTTCCAGACCAGTCCAGTCTGCATAATTTTATCTTCCCATTTACTGTTTGATCCTGCAAAATGCAGAGCGTCCTCAACTACCATTTATCCTAGTGGAGGTAAAAAAAAGTTCAGCAACCCTAAAGGAGTTGGTCAGAACCTCACAGACCTGTGATTTTAGACTGTAAAACTCCATGGACCAGGGGCCATGTATGCCTTTGCTTTGTACCCCGTCAAGCACATTCTGTCCTTAAGATGGGGCAACAGTCTACAACAGGGGTAGGCAACCTATGGCGCACGTGCCAAAGGTGGCACACGAGCTGATTTTCAGTGGCACTCACACTGGTCCTGGCCACCGGTCTGGGGGCTCTGCATTTTAATTTAATTTTAAATGAAGCTTCTTAAACGTTTAAAAAAAACGATTTACTTTACATACAACAGTTTAGTTATATATTATAGACTTATAGAAAGAGACCTTCTAAAAATGTTACAATGTATCACTGACACATGAAACCTTAAATCAGAGTGAATAAATGAAGACTCGACACACTACTTCTGAAAGGCTGCCGACCCCTGGTCTAAGATGTGGTTTCAATTCACAGAGTATCTCTTCCTGGCGAGACTTGAGGGTGAGATTTTCAAACAAGCTCACTTTCACCATTTAACCGACTAAGTGAATGGTAAAACTCCAACTGACTTCACTGGGAGCAGAGTTAGGGCAACACGAGTGCTTTAGAAAATCCCCTCTCTCTTGTTCAAGTGTTAATCATGCTTTGCTCATTTCCAAAGAGGCCATTCTTTGGTTACTCTACATTTCAAATTCCAAAGAGATGGTGTCTCTATCACGTCTTTAGCAAAATAGAACATTTAGCGTTGATGGTAAAATGATTTATCATTTGTCATTATAGCAGTGCTTAGGGGCCCCAGTCAAGGATCAGGGCCCCACTGCTAGGTGCTGTAAAACAAGTAATAAAGGATACAGTACCCACCTTAGAGAGCTCACAATGGGTGATCGAGACAGATAAGTGTGTAAGGGTTTGCATGAGACAAAAGGCATGGCTCCACTTGCAGATGTAGAGTGCTGCGAGTTAAACCAGCCCTCGGAGAGTGCAGTAGGGAAAGCGCTGCAGTGTGTCCACACTGTTAGATTCAAGCGCACTGGCATGGCCACATTAGCAGCTCTTGCAACACCACAGAGAGCAGTGCATTGTGGTAGCCATCCCAGCATGCATGTGGCTGCAATGTGCTTTTCAAATGGGGGGGAGGAGTGTGACAGGGAGTGTGTTGGGTGTATATAGGGGGAAAGAGTGGGTTTTTGGGGAGCTGAGAGCATGTCAGCATGCTGCCTTGTAAGTTCAGACAGCAGCAGACCCTCTTCCTCCCCGCCTCTCTCTCACACACTCACAGCAGCAACATTCCACACTAATGGTTGCTTTGTCCAGATAAGCATGCCAGCTGTCAGAAAAGAAGCTTTGAAAGGGCAATATCCGCATTCCTATAGCCAAGTTCAAAACAATGACAAGAGTGGCCACTTGACTTAAGGGGATTATGGGATGTTTCCTGAGGCCAATCGCAGCACAGTAATGTAACACCTTGTTCACACTGACGCTGGGGCGTTTCAGCTGAGACACAACAACCGTTATGCTTCTCGTGGAGGTGGATTACCAGGAGCACTCCAGCTGCAGAGTCCAGGCACTCTAAGTGTCTTGCCAGTGTGGACAAGTCATGAGTTAGGGTGCCTGGGGCTGCTTTAACTGTGCTCTAACTAGCCAAGCCCAGAAATACACAAATAAGGTAGGAATACATGTGCTGGGGAAGGGAGGGATTAAGGACAGATGCTTGATTTTCACGGGAGCCCTAGGTATGATGAGTCCATAGGCAAAACTGGGATTCGAGGCCCTACCCTCTTGCTCATAGCCACCATTCCTTCATTTCAGCAACACATCTATTCCCCCAGCCACATCATTTCCTCATCCAGTCTAATAGGATATCTGCCCAGTCATGTGTGGTGGGCACCTCACAGTCCTTTGCATTGTGGCTGTCAATACAAAGGATTATGGGTCACAACTGCAATTTATAGGTGACCAGTCTTTATATCTGAATGGAGGAGAGAAGGGGAGACCAGGTGGGCAAAAATTCCACAGCTGGAAAAGCAGAGTTTGGGACCTTTTAGACCCATTGCTTTTATCTTTAGACATGGTGCCCTAACCAGCCACCTACTCAGCCTAAGCCTAAGGCTACCCCTGATTTTCAAACACTATGATGTGTGTACTAGCAGATATATTAGGTTTAGAAACTGCAAAGCCAGTATAGTAGTCAGACAGGATCCTCACTGCACATTGCGATAATATAAAACAAATTCATTATGAGGCAAAATGTGACCCCAGTGAAGTCAAAGGCAAAACTCCAATGGACAGAAGTTGTGTCATTTTTACGTGAGCCTTATTCACTTCACTTTAGAGCATTGCCTCTTGGTTCAGCCTTTGTGACTTCATTTTGTGCTACATGTGTCTGACATTTCACTGGATTTCTCTAGGTTGACACCCCTCCCCACCCCTACGGCATTTCATTTGTTCACACTTACACCATACAGACAGCAATAATGTTTTCATATCCCTGAGCTGTACCACTCTTTCCCAACTTTAATAAAAGTGAAATGTAATACTTGTCTCATTCCTAACAAAAATATGCACTTCTGGAGTTTAAAAATACTTACTGGCTGGTATTCTTCTCGCTTCAAGTTTCATAAGACTAGTTATATTTACTTGCTGGTAGCAGTAAAACTTTACCAAGGTCTGAATTTATTGCATTACACCAAATTGTGGCGTCTTCAACATTTTTACCAGACAACCTAATGAACCAACCTATTTTTGGCAAACACTGCAGTGCCAACTCAGTTAGAGAAGAAAAGTCCCGGGAGTCTTGGAAAGCACTACACAAGCTAGGACAGATGGACTGGATTTGAAGACAGTGGACCTTTTGTTTTCGTACTCTGGAATTGCAGCATCTCTTTTTTCACTGTCTTTACAAAAGCCCTATATTAAAACAGTTAACTGAAACATCACACCAACTGGCTAAATAACTTAATCAATCCTTCTTTTGTGCTCTGTAGCGTTTGTTCTTTTTAACACAAATATTTAGCAACAGATACACGGAATGAGATGTTTCAGAGGAAAACAGATGTAAATAATAAAGTGATTTATAAAACTTGATCATTAAGAACTCAAGACTCTTTTGAGCTAAGCCTATGTAGCAAAGAAAAAAGAATCCTTGTGAGTAAAATTGATCTGTGCTTCAAGACATACAAGTTATGAACTGTTAGCTTCCAATCAAGAATTGATCATCTACTAATAGTCCCTGGAGGCTGGAGAAAATAAAATAAGTTTAAGTTAAAATGCTTCTTCCAATTTAACACTGAGAATTTTGAACAGAAAATACTAATTCTTAGAAAAGAATGGCTTGGAGCCTCAGCAATTCAGAGTGACTACTTTTCCAAATACACTTACTAAATTTTATTTAGAGTAAGAGAGACACCGATTTTGAAAATCTAATAAAAATATCATCTGAGATCAGAACAGAGAACATTCTATGTTGTTCCTGTGGGATGTCAGTGTCTAAAATAACTCATCTACTGGTCATTTAATAGTTCTAGAATGTCAGTACCTGTTTGAAACAGCTCTAAACAAAGCATTAAAAGTCCCTACTGCAAACTGTATGGATTTCTCTCTCTCTCTCTCTACATCTCTAAAATAATGTAAAACACAAAATGATACGCCCAGCTGTGTGAACCTTATTCCCCTAATTACTGCATATTCTCTCAGCTGATTTAAAGTATTAGAAGTACTTTGTCCTAGTGTGGCTGGCTTGAAAAAATAGAAGCTATGAAAAAGATTAGACAGACGAACAATAGAGATAAAAAGTCAATCAATTAATCATACTTTACTATAACACAAACACTCATTTGGCAAGGGATTGAAAACTCCGTGCGAATTGCCTAGTACTTTCTTAAAAGACAAGTGTGTTCTTCATTTGCAGACTATTACATTATATTTTAAATTTAAAAAGCATATATCTTGTATCCTATGTAATCTAATCCCCAAGAAAACAATTGTCTTAAGGGAGATGGAGACAAAGAAATGCATTTTAGTTTTAACACACTTAAATGAGTTGCAGAAGATTTCTGGTTTTGATATAGACACCTTGCTGAAACGGCACAAAATGACATAGTCAGACCTTATGGTGGATCAGAGATGGATTTGATTTTCATCAGTCATTTACTGTTATGCTTAATGTAGACTCCATGAAAAGGTTAGCATCCTTTAAACACCTCTGATATGCTTTTAGGAGAAAAACAAAAGGATGATAAAAACGTTATCGTTTTCCAGAAGACTCATTATGCTGTCTTGCTCTGCAATCACAAGAGACCACTTTATGGACTCTGCCACTCAGGAAGTGCACCAAAACAAAGCACCTGCAGAACATTAGCAGCAAATCACTTTTACAAAATCTGTCCACTTCCCAGGCCGTTTTACAAATGGAAACAAATAATCTGCACACAAAAAAATTATTTCCCAATATATTTTATGTTACTTGATTTGAATGTACGTCTGTGTATTTTACATCTCACTGCTTTTCTGTCTTGCCAAACAAACAAACAGGTTTGTGGCATGAAAAAAGTAATATTATATGATGTTTTAGGCCATTAAGATTGATATAGTAATGGGAACTCAAAAGAACTCTGAATGGAGGACAAAAATAGGCATGTGACATAATGTCTAAAATCGATGGGAAGTGCTAGGAGTAATCTTAAAGTTAATACAGACGTTATATTATATGAATGCAGCCAACTATCCCCTGGAATATACTGTTTGTTCCCAAAATAAATCTTTACCTGCTGACTCTTACATGAAGCATGAAAGTGTGGCCAAATTCAAATCCTTTACTATTAATTTGAAACTATTTTCTTTAGAATATGGATAAGTGACAAAACAACTCCATAATTATATTATTGTTACACATTTTGCTCCATATGATAACTTTAAGATTTTCTTCTTGTTTTGCCTCCAGTGGAGCTATTCATATAAACAAAGGATTTGCAGGATTGGGCCCTAAATTAGAAAAGACAACAACAACAACACAACAACAAAAACCCCACAAGACAGAGGACAACATAGTTGAAGTATGTTGATTATTGATAACTGGAAAAAGAAGAGAAAAATTGCTCAATGAATAGATTTCAAAGGAAGGATTTGAAGCAGAAAGAGAATACTTGCATGACAACAGAGCAAATTTCCCAACCACTGACTAGTACCTGGAAAACTGGGATAAGTATTTACAATTTTTCTGCATCTAGTTTCCTTTTATGACACTTTTTTAAACGTTTGCCCAAGGTACAGATTGCAAGACATCTCAATATATTTCCACGCATGTTTGTTATATCTAGGAGATAGTTATTTCTAACAAATAAATACTAAGTAGCTCATCCTGAGAAGTGCAGGGCACCCACAACAGCATTGATTTTTGCCACAGACAACTAGATATATCTGGGCAAATAGCTCGTCACAACATCCACAGCAGGACTGAGACAACCATGTGCTAGCACAAACAGCTGACTTTGGCCATGATCCTGCTATGTGACCATTAGCATAGACCCCTGTTCCTGTGCAAAGTACCACTGAATTTAATAGGTTGTCGTATGGATGCAAGTATGCATTAACTTATGATTTATCAGCCTGGAAGTAATGACCCCTGTGAGTGTTATGAATAGGTCTTGCAGGGAAGGAGGAATCATTATAATTGTTTTCTATTGTAACATATTGACACTGTATGGAAAACATTGAGAATCACAAATCTAATTTAGATTGTAAACTCCCCAGGCTCTTAATCTTAGACTGTAAACTCTTTGATCAAGAGTTTGTACACCACAGAGCCATGATTCATGATTGGGGCCCTTAAGTGCTACCACAATACAAAATAAATAAATAAATAAATAATAGCTGGTCCCATTCCAGGGTTAGGGCCTTAATTTTAATATTAAGCAGCTACTGTCAAATTATAGTCCAAAAATGGTTGATGCCAAATACACAAGAATGCTGGGAGTTTTTCAAGAGGCTCTATTGATAAAAAAACACTTGAGGTCTTATGCAAGTTGAATCATATTTAACTTGCCCACACCAACATTTTTATTACGAACAACATGCTTTCTTTTCCTGAGGTTTTATAACACTGGACTTTCATCTTCTCATTACAGCAGCTCAGTTTATAGTTACTGCAAGACACTTTTTTCCAACTTGCCTAAATTACATTTGTAGATTAAAGTACTAGAAATTGGATAGGTTTTAAATGAAAAATATGGTGGTAATCTGAAAAGTGTGTGTGTGTGTGTGTGCATAAATATATATATGAGTTAGTTTAAAAAAGCACAACACTAACTCAGCACCTTGCAAGACCAGGCCCCTATTTCTGAAATTACAGTCTTCTTTAAAGTTAGAATTTCTCATGCGCATTTCAAATTGTAAAACAAAGTAGCTTTATACCTCCTGGAGCAGCATTATGCTCATCAGTGGAACACTATCCTACACCAGGGAAGACAGATATACAGTACATTTTGCCTACTGTATGGCTAAGTTAGCATCTTTAAATACATGCTGAACTGTAAAATACTATAGTAAAGATTAAACACTACATATATTAGCTAATCCAAAGCATACAAACATCTTCAAACCAAACCCTAAGTACACTAAAAACATTCATTCATCTTAGTTTATTTCAAAAAGCCAGTTCTAGTCTTGATATAAGTAACTAATCTGAGCACCATTTTTCCCCTCCATGCTTTTCTTTTTCCTCTTACAATGATATATAACTGGAATCATGTGTCTAATAGCATTAGGTACTAGAAATATGAAATACTGCTTCCAAACTTTATCCTATTAAAGAGTGGTTTTCAATCTTTTTTCATTTGTGGACCTCTAAAAAATTTCAAATGGAGGTGTGTACCTCTTCGGAAATCTTATACATAGTCTGCAGACCCTCAGGGGTCTGCAGACCACAGGTTGAAAACCACTGTTCTCTGGTAACCACCACCTTTTGTGGACCCCTTAGACATAGTCTTTGGACCCCCAGAGTCCGCAGATCCCTTAGACACAGTCTTCGGACTCCCAAGGTCCGCGGACCACAGGCTGAAAACCACTGTATTAAAGGATGAAAACCTCACACACTTGTTCAGTTGCATGACATGGGCACAAATGTATACATTAATAAGAAAAGTCATAGTTACAGCCTATTGCTCCACACAGCTCTGCAAGGATAAAATAAATCACTCAAACACCTGCTCTATGCACATCATAAAAAGGAGAGGGGGAATACAAATTTAAACTAAATTAATGCCAGTTCTACCACCAAGCTTCTGTTCAATCACTATCCAGTGAGCTTTCTCAAGAAACAGTGACTTAAACAAATTAAATAATGCTTACCCATAATTTAGCTAAACTCCCCATTCATTCTATGGCAGGTTAACCACTCAGGATTACTATATTAATTATCAAAAAACTTATTGCATCACAGAAGATGAAATCTTTGGAAGAATAAACTGGTTACATGAAGGCAATTTGGCAGATAGCTTCAAATACCCACAGAATGTTTTTGCCATCTCCACACAGCTGGATTCTGTTCTCTCTGCTAACTCTAGATGCACTGCTGCTCTGGCTCGTGTTACTATTAGCAGTAGCTGGGCACTGCTGAAGAAATTCTATCTACCTACCTACTGTAGGGACTTCTATGGCTAACATGAGAGGAACTGAACACATCCACACAAATAAAAATGAATTAAGATAAGACCATATTAAAAGATATTGCAAGTTACAGAGGTGAGCATTGCATTTATTTTTGAGACGCGGTGAGGCCTGTGGTTCTTCTTGTCTCTTGTCGGAGTGAGTTCCATAGTCTAGGTTCAGCTCCTATGAATGTGCTGTCTCTTTCGTGGTTCCAGGAGACAGAGGCAATCTATCAGGAAATTAGGTACAATCCCTTGGATGGCTTTGACTATCTGGGCAGATATATTGAACTGGATTCTGTTGTCAATGGGGAGCCAGTGCAAAGAAACGCATTAGGGTGATATATTCACAACTACATACGCTGCTAAGAAGGGGGCCTGTTGTATTTTGTACCACTTGGAGCTTCCAGGGTGCATGGCTCCATTTTTAGATATAACAAGTTGCAATTATCAAGTCTAGAGATCTCAAATGCATGGATCACTATGGTTAGGTCTAAGTCTGACAGGATGGAGCATCACCTTTTGGTCAATGACAGATGGAAGTGGTCATTTTTTGCTGCCATGGCTATGCAGGCATCCAATCACACGAAAAGTCCAAAGGATGCCAAGGCTGTGGATGAACAAATGAGAAAATTGTCTTAATAACGGGGGATGCCATAAAGGAGACAAATTCTTCTAAGCCCTTCCTTCTTTCTACTAGCATGATCTTTGCCTTGCTTAAGATTCAGATTTAGCCAGCTGATTACAGTTAGGCATCAAGAAAGATGGGGAAATGGTGCAACCTATGTCTGAAGTAAAGGAGAAGTAGAGCTGGCACATTGTCTCACCAACTCTCTCAACGGCTTCAGACAGAAGCTGGATAACATGAGAAGAAGGCTGAGTTTTGTGGGACTCACAGGTGAGGACTCTGGAAGTGGAGGAACAGTTGCTCATAATGACCCCATAGGTCTGATCTGAAGAAGGACCTGAGCCACGTCAAGGTGCTCCCATTCACCCCTGCAGCTTCTTGGAGGAGAAACAGGAATATTTGTTGATGAACAGCGAAGGCTAAAAGTGGAAAGCAGTAACCTGATTGCCATCAGTGCTTCCATGACTACAACTTGGGGAGTGGCCCAAATTATTGGAAGCAGGCAGTTGTATTTCTTGTCCTGCGCTAAGCATGTTCTTGGTGGCTTATCAGAACATACTGGATGTGGATGATCTTCTCTGGGAAACAAGGTGATAAACCAGCAACTCTCTCTGCAAGAACTTAAGTGTAGACAGTCTGGGTTTGCTAAACAATGTTATAGTATGACAGAGTTCTGCAGGGTGTGACCTTGCTGACTATGTGGTATAATGAAGCAGGAGTCCTTAAAACTCCTTATGGTAGTGCATTTCAGGGAAAGTAACAAGAAGAAAGGAGAGGGATAGTGCAGTGAGAAGAGAAATAGTGAGCAGAAAGAAAAACCCTGTAACTTTATATTTGCTTTGGTGTCCTCTGTAAAGAGGTTATGAATATTGCTAGGTTTCTTAAAAAAAAAAAAAATGATTGTCTCAGTGCTGCTGTGTTCCAAAACGTGCCCAAACGTCTTGAAAACATTCAGAAGCAGTAAAAATAGTGACTGAAATTATTAGAAGTGGTCAAATAAATGGGATGGAACTGTTACCAAAATTAAAAAACCAAAGACTTTTGTCCTTCTTGAAGTGAAAAAGAACAAAAAAAAAAACTATAAAAGTAACAGAGTATAAAGTATTGGTCTGGCAAGAATTTCAGAAAGTTTTGCATTCTTTAAGTGACTTAGGAGAAAAACAAGGAAAATATTTTACAGATTACCAGGCTCCAAACCATGAAACTAGAAACAGAAGCAATGATCTGGGAATGATGTTTCTTCCCAGAAAAACCCAGACTTGCAGTAACCACTGGCAAAGTTGGCCTGTCTACCAACTCACCTCTGACATTTACTATAGATAATTGTTATAGAGGTATAACTAGAACTCAAATATTTTTATGTAATCTAGTTGTTAATACACATTGGGATGTTCTCTCAAAGATACCTGGGAGACAGGAGAATTGTCTAACTCGGTTATAAATGGTTAGGCATGGTTCAGTGTGGTCCTGTCTACACAACCACTCCAGAATCCAGTTGCATCCTGACCAGGTAATTCAAAAGATGAGCTGAAGCCCAGTCAAACATGGTGCTCTGAAGTCACTGAGGCACGTCTGAAAAATCACACTAGTAGTGTACCGAATCAACCATTCTGATTCCTATTAAAATATAATGTGTAGTTGGCCTGTAAGTCAGTACCACTTCCATTCAAAAATCAAAAGCATTCTCTGATATCTTCTATGTGTATACTTGGAGTGTACACTGTATCTTCTATCTTAGTTAATACCTCCTCAGTACTAGCTCCCGTCTTTTTTTTTTTTTCACATTTTACTCATCTTTTTATTTTCGTGCTGATTGTCATCACAGCATATAATACATTTTCCACTCTATTAAGGCACAGATAAGTTTGCTCGGCAGTAATCAAATTTAATAACCTGTAGTTGACATTTTACATGTCAAATCAGAATTTCCTCAGCTGAATATCAAAGAGCATTATACAGAGCCCAGGATTATGATCCCAAAGCAGTTACTATACCACAGAACATTATTTCATGGTGCTCTGTCTGCCATTATAGAAAATGTGCACAACTTTTACAAACTGGGTACAAGTGTGCAAATTTTAACAGCCTGCCTCATCAAGGTTCATTAACTGTGGAAAAAATATTTGTGTGTTGAGTGATTGATATCATTCCATGTAAACAATTAAAACAGATGTCCAGAAACTTTTTTTTTAATATTTAAACTTTATACAGCTTTTAAATGCAGTATTTAAAGATGTAATTTATTATTTCTATACTTAATACCCATTTCTTACTTTAGAAAAAGATTATACTGGTCTTAGTGCATTACCACGCTTATTTTTTCCAGAGGTACTTTATATCTTACAATATACAGTATATTTAAATCAAATGGAAAAATATTCTAAAAATCTTCATATCAAACTAATTTTACATTCATTTTCCAGTCTCAGTTTGCTATAATATCTGCCAAATTTCATCACAGCAGCAAAATAATATCCCACTATACCAGCCTAGGCTAATGTAAGCAGTTCAGTGAATGCTGATAGTAAACAGGACCTGAAAGAGCAGTGCCCAAAGTGGGGAACAGCTGTTCTACTGTGTGGACTAATGTCAATAAATATATACATATATACACACACGCAGGCATGCATAAGGGGTGGTCTTCAAGCTAGACTAAAACAAAAAAACCACTTCACAATTAAAATGATCACAATCAAGGACTTCGAGCAACCTTATTTTTCTTTCGCAAATACTTAACACTTTTTGTTTCAAATGTGTATAAAGGACAGACAAGTAAATGAGCTTTGCTCATTACCTTCATTTCTGAAGAACAAAGCAGCTCTGCAAGAACTTTGTACAATCAATTCTCAAAGAATTGCCAGTTATGAATCTTTTTTTTTCAAAACCAGACTAACAGATTCTAATTTCCAGCTGTATAACATTGCATTTTTCATTTTGTTGTTTTTGTTCTAACAATTCTGTTTGTTTCTCTATGTAGATTATTCAAAGCAGATGTGCTGAAACAGGAAAACAGCTTTTTCAACAATCTACTACACAGCTGGCACGGAAGTTGAGGGCTATGCGCGCGCACACGCACTCACTCTCTCACTCCTCTCTGTCGGTGGCATATGGCAAAAAAACCCACAATATGAATATCTCTGTGTCCCATGGTACGACAGTTCACAAGGGGGATATCAGAGCAGCACAGTGCCTGCAATTCAAAAATCCACCCCCTTTTCTCAACCTTTTGCAAAGGAAACATGCATCTGACAATGATCTTAACAGCACTGCCCTCTGCTGCTCAGAAGTGAGGCACAGAGGAAGAGCAGAATACCATAGTCAAGGACTTGAAGTAGGGATTTCAACACTACCTTACAGTAGCCTGATTCCCAGTGTCAACAAAACAATATCTGTAGTATACATGTGTTCTTTCAGCTGTTCAAGTCATGGCATGATTAAAAATGTTTATACTGGCCTTATTAATACATATTAGCAGTATCTGCTCTACAGTATCAAAATGAACAATTAAAATGAGTATTCAGAAAAGAGAATTAAAACAGTTTATTGTAATTGATTATTCTATGAAATAACACACACACACATTATTCTAGTTATTGAGTGCTAGCTACCTGGGTAATGAGGTGCTACATTCAAACAAAATGCAAATGTTATGTTCCTCGCTGCAATATATTGTATATAATCAACACATCTGAGACATTTTGCCTGATAATGATTTTCATAGCCCTGAAAAAAAAATCTAACTGGCAAAAGAGTCCTAGTAAAATAGTTTTAAAAAAAAATTATTTACTGGTCTATGATTATGTTTTTCAGACAGAAAAAGATTATTTCCAATATTTTCACTGGCTATATTTAACTTGTTCTATAGCCTAAAATTCAGCAAAAGCAGAATTAAAATCAATATTAATTGTATTATTATTAAAAATTGTTCTTGGAGTTTCTGGTTAAATTGCATCTTAATGAGATAATAATCAGTTATATGGTGCCATTACTTATTGTTAAGAGAGATACCTAATACGTAGTAATTAGCATCGAGGGAAAAAGAACAGAAAGTAGATCTTAACAGGACTGGTTCAAAATTTTCTCAGAGACAGATGGGTTTCTAAATAATTTCCTTTATAAACAAGCATATTTACCTTTTGGTTTAAGCTAATCAGAAATAAATGGTCATTGGAGTATACTATCTATCAACTGGCAGACCCCCTTCTTCTATTCCACTTCCATTCCCCCTAACAAAGATGTATAGATTGTCCTTCACATCAGACCATAACAAGCAGATCTTACAGAAACGCATGGGATGTACAAATGTGGTCTCCTCATCTCAAAAAAGATATACTGGCATTAGAAAAGGTTCAGAGAAGGGCAACTAAAATGATGAGGGGGGTTGGAATGGGTCACTTATGAGGCGAAATTAAAGAGGCTAGGACTTTTCAGCTTGGAAAAGAGGAGTCTAAGGGGGATATGACAGAGGTATATAAAATCATGAGTAGTGTGGAGAAAGTGAATAAACAAAAGTTATTTACTTGTTCCCATAATATAAGAACTATGGGTCATCAAATGAAATTAATAGGCAGCAGGTTTAAAACAAATAAAAGGAAGTTCTTCTTCACATAGCGCAGTCAGCTTATGGAACTCCTTGCCTGAGGAGGTTGTGAAGGTTAGGACTATAACAGGGTTTAAAAGAGAACTAGATAAATTCATGGAGGTTAAGTCCATTAATGGCTATTAGCCAGGATGGGTAAGAAATGATGTCCTTAGCCTCTGTCAGAGGGTGGAGATGGATGGCAGGAGAGAGATCACTTGATGATTACCTGTTAGGTTCACCCCCTCTGGGATACCTGGCATTGGTCACTGTCGGTAGACAGGATACTGGGCTGGATGGACCTTTGGTCTGACCCAGTATGGCCATTCTTGTGTTCTTATGATGTTCCAGATCTGGTCATGAGGTCATGTATCTCTATATATCATTTTAACATATTGTCATCTGTGTAGTATTGCACACTGAGTGCAGTGTGTGTGAGAGATGGTCTGATCTGCATATCAGATACATATCCATTCTGGGGATGTTCAGACCTGAACTTCACAGTTCAACATCACTCACGTATTACATAGATATGCACACTCTTCTTGAACTCGCCCTCCAGAAGGCAGCCCCTCCCTACAACTCTGAACTCCTTTCACATTCCTCCACCATCACTCTCTCCACTCTACCAAGCACACTGATTCATCTCTGCCTCTCAAAAATCAGCTCTGTGACTTCCATGCCGTTCCTTATGCTTGAAGTGCTCTTGTAAAAACCTGTTTGCTGAGCCACCTCCCTTGCCACAGCCAACAACTCTTTAAACTCACTGCTGTCATGAAGCCTATGAGGAGTGACTGAGGTGGGCAAAACAGTGCAGAAAAAAACTAATGCTACCACTACAATGTATACATACCTCACTGAACTGAATACCTATGTGTTGTTAATGTCACCAGGATCCTTTCACTACCTATTCCATTTATGAACCTAATTTGGCACGTTATTTTGATTTGAGATTGTAAACTCCTCTGGGCAGAGACCATGCCTATACTTGTTTCTGTGAGATGCCTAGCATATATTTGGGCGGTAGAAAAATATCATATTTATATATTTAATATCATATACAATGTATATATTACACATACATCCAATAGATAGATTACATAGACAGATATTGCAAAAGCAATTTACAATAATTAGCTTTCTCTTCACTAAACCTGTGACAGATGCTACAGTTTGTTTTGGATTCTCCTAACTTCTCTAGATGCCACTAACGCGCGCACGCACGCACGCACGCACGCACACACACACACTTCAGATAAAGACGCAAACTAATCTTATGAATGCTCCCTCTGTGAAGAACCTATACACATAGCAAACTATTTGCTCATTAGGAATAAATTCAATCAAATTCTGACTTTTAAAACAGCAATGACTTTTTGTTTTGTTTGTAAACTAAAAGTGACTAGCTGAAAACCATTTCTCTGGTGTCATTTTAAATACTTCCTAAACTGGCTAACTGGTAAGGCATTGGGATGTACAAAGAACAATCTAGAAAATGAAATAAAGGGGTATTGAAATGCTGAATGTGTTACACTTCTGCCTACTTCTACACATAGGATAGGGTTTCTGAACACCATAGACTTATCTTCACATATGCTGTGGAGCATGTATACATCTAACACCTTTGGGGACCTATAACACGCTAAAACTCAGCAAAAGGAAGAACAGGATGCAGTGAAGGGTTCGGGGGCCAAAGGGTGGAATAAAGGGAGAGAAAAGACAATGAGGAAACTTCTGGTAATCCACAGTCATTGCCAAATACAAACAGACTCCCATTGGTCTGAGGACTTAAGCTATTAGTTAATACAAAGTCTAATTATTTTTGCAGTTTGGTATTTTTATTAAACGTCCACTGAAATATGAAACTATGAGCTAATAGAACACATGTGTAGGTAGAGTTTTCTTTCTGGCATGATTTCATTGGTTCCATGGACAGTCATGCCAGAAAAGCAAGATCTAAATTCAATGCAACTACCAGGACAGAAAATTAAACAGGAAAAAATAAAAACAAAAAATTAAAACAGCTGGCAACATTACGCAGAAAGAGCTAGTATTACCATCCTCTGCAAGGTTTGAAATATAGCTATCAGTTTGGAAAAGTTTCACAGATAAAATGTAATGGTAGATTTAAACTATGTTTTGTTTTAGTTAGTATGGAGCTAACACAATCCTGTTCTTTGCACTCTGGACTAATTGATGTACAAGCCCTTTTCTGGGGATCAGGGTAACAATTTAGATCAGGAAAGTTGTAGTACAAAACAGTATCTGAATAGTGGAAGCCCTCTGAAGGTCTGCCTGCCTGTTTGTGCTAATAACGTGTACATTAATAGGTGGAATCTGGAAGCTGGGGATTAGTGCTCCAATGGGACTGCTGCCAGCAAAACTTAAGATCTAATAAAATCTTGGTTTGCAAGAATATTCAATACCTGCTTGAAAGCCATCAAAATGACAAATTATTCACTTCTCTCATTACTGATGTCCTTAAGTTCTCCTGGTAAGGTGCATTAAAGCTCAAAAAAAAAAGAAAAAAAGGAGGGGGGGAATAAAGTGACTTTTCAAAGTGGTGATGGACAGTTGGAAGAATACAGCGGGCAATGTTCTGAGAAGTACTCCAGCAGTAGAGACCACACTCTACTACTTCTCCCGTTTGATTCTGGGCTGTATTGTACATATAGGGTGGCCAGATGTCCTGATTTTATAGGGCCAGTCCCCATATTCTGAGCTTTTTCTTATATAGGTGTCTATTACCACTTTCTTTCCCAGTTTTTCACACTTTCTATCTGGTCACCCTATGTACATATTCAACCTTCAGATAATATACTACTTTTGGGGAAAGGACTGAGGAAATGTCAGGTACAGCCATTACCCAGCACAGTATACATCTATAATGCTACACAAGGGCCTTTCCCAGAGCTGCCATTCTTCCTTCCTGGCACATAGAGCTCCAGTCCTCACTGAGACCACTTAGCACTTCTACACTCCAAATAATAAAGCATTGATAATATGCACAAAATCAGGGGCACATAAATTTCATTAAGAATGGAGCTAGTCTCACCCCAGCCATTGCACACTTGTTCACACTTCCAAGATTGCAGGGAAACAGGAAGTAGCAAGTAGTGCTTCCAAGAGTGCAAAAGTTATTGAAAACTGGTGCCTAAGGGAAGGTACTTGCTTTGATACATATGCAAGGTGTCCTCTGACAAAAGTCCCTGGTGATTCACATGGTGTAGCAGTTAGTTTTGTGAATTCAAATACAAGCGTGGTGAAGAAAACAATAAAAAGATTTACACTATTCGTTTTGCATCCTGTAACATACTGTGAAAATAAAGTTTGAAAAGTAGAGTCAATGATATCTGCAATACTATCATTTGTGGTTCACAACTAAAAATAATAAGAAATCAGGGGGAAAAAATGTAGGCAGAAGTTTTCCAACTAATTGTAGTCACAATCACTTCTGCAGGGCCATAACTGTTCCTATCAACACACATTGATGTTTAAGTCCAGTAACAGTGAAAAATTCCCTAATTTACATGAACTACTGATGTTAATCAAGCCAAAACTGATTAATCTGTATTTTTCTTCTCTTCTGGAAAACAACCCTAATTCTGGAATATATTTTTCTTACTCATCCTTTCTAAGTTTGCACCTCTTAGAAATAATTTATTAGATCTCCAAAATTTCATGAACTCTTTCAAAAATAGTTCAGCCCTGAAAACTCATATTTACATCATAACTTTTTATTCCAGCATGGGAAACAGCCACATAGGATGTATGATACTCTAATGCAGTGCTTCTCAAAGCCAGTCTGCCGTTTGTTTAGGGAAAGACCCTGGCAGGCCAGGTCGTTTTGTTTACCTGCCGCGTATGCAGGTTCAGCCGATCGCGGCTCCCACTGGCCGCGGTTCACTGCTCCAGCCCAATGGGGGCTGTGGGAAAGGTGGCCAGCACATCCCTCGGCCGGCGTCGCTTCCCCCAGCTCCCATTGGCCTGGAGCGGCAAACCACAGCCAGTGGGAACCGTGATTGGCCAAATCTGCAGACACGGCAGGTAAACAAACCATCCCAGACTGCTAGGGGCTTTCCAAGCAGCAGCTCAATTCTGAGAAGCACTGCTCTAATGGGTTCACTTAACCATCACCGCATAGGTACCATCAGCAAAATGTGATCATCCAAATCTTTTTGCTTGCAAGTTGACACTGTTTTAATAATAAAAATATTTTAACTGGCATGTATTGGATCTATTTACAGATGCAGAGATTCAGAACACTTACTATGGTAAATATGTGCCCTATGTGGTATGAAATAACATTTCAAGGAAAAAACGCTAGGTTTGTAATACTAGAAAATTGCAAATATTCTGCACACTTGTTAGTGTCACAAAGAAATAAAAGATCCAGGGTTAAATATGCACTATTGCTTCCAATAAGACTTTACTTGGCATTTTGTTACATGCAGAAGGGCTAATGGGAGATAAAGGAAATAGTGAAATCCCAAAAAGAATGCTCCAACATGTGACTTCCACATTATCCTGTTTCAGTGACCTAACAATAGTACAACAACAAGACACTTCAGATTAAAATTGATTAAAAAAATCTCTTCAGAAAATTAATTGTAATAACAGATTAGGTTGTTTCTCCACACAAAAGGCCAGGAATGGCCAAAGATTGAGAGTTCCGATAGTTCCCCAGAGGTTCAGACTCCAAGTGGCTTGTGTCTTGCCAAAGCTCAAGCCCCTGGTCATAGATCTTAACACAGCTTGTATTATAATATTCAGCATGAACAAAAACAGTTTTTCATTCAAGTGGCCTGGACAGAAGCTTCCCTTACATGAGT
This sequence comes from Gopherus evgoodei, assembly GCF_007399415.2. Taxonomy (NCBI): domain Eukaryota; kingdom Metazoa; phylum Chordata; order Testudines; family Testudinidae; genus Gopherus; species Gopherus evgoodei. The sequence continues at coordinate 38,612,164 of NC_044333.1, read as the reverse complement.
ACTTTTTACTGTGGGTATTTTAACCTAACATAACTTGATAAAGGATGTCCTGTGATCAGATGTTAGCAATTTCACTTTCACCTGATATGGAAATTATGTTACTTCAAACAATCTCCCAGACTCATTGCTGCAGCTTGGGACTCATTTTCATCCTGTCCCACATATGCGTAAGTGCCTAATAAAGCTATCTTATCAAAAAGAACACAACCAGATGTGAAAGATCTCTCTCTCTCTCTCGACATTCATACAATACAAAAATATCTGCTTAAGTCTTAGCAACAAATGTTCTTATGTCTGCATAGCTTGTGGTCTACATATGGCCACACTGACAGTCAATGACAAAAGTATGTACAAGGAACATCCTGTGCAAAAGATAATCAGTCTAGTTTAGCACAACAACGAAGTAGCCAAAGACAAGAAATCATAAAACATATGGATGAAACATATTATTGCATGAGTGATGAAATAATGATGGTCAAATATCAAACTGTTTCATCATAAGTAGGCAAAATATTAATTGGTGGCTTAACATTTTTTTCTGTTTATGCCATAAAATTTAAGTAGAAGACATAGCACACATTTTGGTAATTAAAACAACTTTTGGCAATATGAAGTCAATACATATGTAATGTTTAATTATGAAGACTGAACTGCAACACTACCTAAAACTCAACTGAGAAGGATCAATTCCTACCTGTCCATCTTGACCAACATGAACCTGATGTATCTGCAGATTACCCTGTAAAATAAGAAGAAACAGAACTCAGGAATTAGAAATAAAGCAGCACTTCTCAAAGAGATGTGTATTTATTTGAGGAAATCTATTAATTTAGGAAATTCTTCTGAAAGTCTATGTTTTTGGCAGTAAAACTCAAATAAAGTGCTTCTGCACTTCAATCACAGAGAATGGATGCCTGTACTACTTCACTGATTTTTTAAATTTTTTTTAAAAAGAGTTCTTCAGGGGTGAGGTGGGGGCAAGGGAGTGTTACAGTAAAATGATTAAGTAGCAATCTGTTTATATGGCTTTTATGGAGGTAGATTTTCCCTTCTCATATTCCCTCATTTTTGTAAAATTGCAAACATGCACAATTCAAAACATCTGTCACTAGAGTAATTTTTTTTAATCTTTGGCTGTTATTGTATGTGCCATTCCTAATGGATATAATGTCTGTTATTACTAAGCTATCATTAGTACTAACAGTCATTTATTTTACTTTATTAAAATTCAACCCAAAATGAGAACAAAGAGTTCTAGTATAGGAATTTCCAAGGCACATATTACAAAAGATTCTAAATGCTGTAAACTATTTGCAAAAGACCTTTAGCTATGAACATTGAAAAGGGAAGGAACTTCATTACAGAAAAAAACTCTGATTTAAGTTCTTAAAAAGGTCCTTTAAAAATATGTTTATGTAAAAAGAAACAAAACAAATCAAGAAAAAAACTCCCCAAAACAATTTCAGCACAAGAAGTAAAATGGCAAATTTCTGTGGGAAAAACACACGCAGTTTTTTCATTTTCCTCTTTTTAACTCCATAATACTGTCAGCACGGTGAATAAAAATCAACAATTTTATTATGAAAAAAATTAAATTGGATTTTTTTATTTTGTTATTTAAATTATAATAAGTTTTTCTATTTAAAACTAAACCTGTTTAAAATAAAATCTGCATTTAATACAAAATATGTCAAGGCCGTAATTTATTATAATCTCTTAAAACATTTTAATAAAGAATAAATATGCTGAATCTATGAGTCAGTATCAAATACTTTGAATTAAAGACTGCTTTTCTATATAAAGAAAGAATCAGGAAGAAAACATTTAACTTTTGAGGCCAAGCTTTATAAATATGGCACAATCAATCAGCCCAAGTAACTTACGCGACTGTTTCATTTTTAAGAGAATTTAAGCTCCAGTCACCTTCACTTAGGCGTATTTGAAAATGTTCTCAGGCTGACCTGAAATAATCAGCTGAATTTACTGACTACAGTTAATCCCTCTGTTTAGTAAATCATTTAGTTGTAAAGTGAAACATGTTTTGACAGAAAGCTTACGTATCCAAAACATTTAAGGCTGTTTTGTTTAATAAAAGTAAATTTTGTTTTGTGTGTTTAATTAAATTACAGTTACCACCCTAATGCAGTTTGACACAAATCATGACAAAAAGTTAATTATCTAGTAAATAAGCAATATATCATTCACCATTTCCCAATATACTAAAATGAACAATTAATAGAAATCCAAAAGCATTAAGCTATATAATTCCCTAAATAAACATATATAGTTATAGTGTACCCTGGTAGATAGCAAAAATGTGTAACAAATCTAGTGGAAAGGCTGTATTTAGTTGTAAATCAACATGATTTAATGGTTATATCAACCAATGAGAATGCACCTCTCTTCAGAAAAGAATTGAAGAACAAATGGAAAAGTTGATTAAAATCAATTATTTAAATCATCATGATTTAAATCAATCCATCTGGACTAGCTGCAATTCCACTTTCTTTCAAAGGAGTATATATTGGAATAAATTATAATCCAGCTGTTTTCAAACCACATGGCTAAAACGTAAGCCTGTTCCTGGAGTCTTTATATGCAGGCAACTCCCACTGAGGTCAATGGAGTTTAGTCTCTGTAGTGACTTCTCATGCCCACACTAGACTCTTTCACAACAAATATCCACCTGACCACAGCTGCGTTCAGAGCCACAGAATTTGAAAATTCATTCTTGTTTCTCTTTACCCCATCCAGCTCCTGAAAGGAGAACTCTTTTCACTAAAACTCACTCATATTTATTGTAATAATTTTAACCTCAGAGTGCAGGGAATCAGAACATACCCTTCACCAAAGGACCTCAGTATACCATACTATTCCATGCACTAAAATACATAGGACAGATTGGCTCCAATGGGAGTTTTGCCTGTGTAACAATTTCCAGGCTGGGGCCATAATTCTGGAGAATCAGTTTTCTTTTTTCTGCACTATTTTTATGCCAGGGGGCTGACAGAACTGTAATTGAAGCATGTAGTCACTGCCAGGCTTCTAGAAACTGCTTCGTTCTCTAAATACTTTCACTAACAGGAATCTCAAAAATCCTCCTAGTACAGTTTTGCAGTTCCCACAGTGAAAGACACCGTGAGGTATTTTGGAAATATTCTGCAGGCTGCATTACCAAAATCCTTTACTGCTGAACTGCAGCACTTGTTAAGCACAAAAGCTGTTACTAGTTATAGTGGTACCCTGAATGTACTATACTTTGCCTCCCATGAAGCCCATTATAAAGCACATCTGCTATAAGCCACAATTTGCTAATACAAAACACCTATGCATTCCTTGGTTGGCCAAATACAACCACAGACAGAGAAGGAGTGTGCTACATTTGCTGAGATTGAGGCATATTTCATTGCGGCTCTCCCACATGCATTCAGTTCCACTTTCACTGGGTTTTTTCGCTTATTTCAGCTCACTGAGAACAGTGCTTTAAGAAACATAGCCTAGGCTCTGACCATATCTACTCACATGACATGGCATTTTGGCTCACCTCGCTGTCCTGTGTGATTTGGACCTGCTCCCCTTGAGGCACCTGGGCTATGTGTAGGTGACCCTGTGGGATCCGCAACAAAAGAAAACACCAAGAAGCATCAGAAGAAAATCAAAACTAGAGGAAGAAGCTATTATCTCAGATTCGTTATAGTTTTATGTATTCAAGGATGGAGGGAAATGATTCACTGTAACTCCCAAATGTACAAAAATTGCTTAAAAAAATTAACTGTATCCACATTTCTCCATTCTTTTATAAGAAGTTCAAATGGAATAGAACGCCTTGTGGGAAAAGCATTTAACTGTCCAATGATAGAAAGGACAAAAATGGGAATAATGATTACATTTATAGAGTGCCTTTCTCCTCAAAAGATCTCAGAGAAGTTTGCAATTTTAACTGTTCCACAAACTATGGGACCAAACCTGCAAACAACTCAGAGAGACTATAGGATCAGGCCCTTAACGTATATCAGTGAAATACAAGGATCACTTCAGCCACAGCTGAACTAAATACAAGAAGGGATATATAGTGGCCAGACTTTTACACCTGTTGAGAATCTGGCCCTAACGTGGTTTTAATAAAGTTGATACTTTATATTGCTGCCCCTTAACAACCACTCCTGAAAGAAATCAAGTATTCCATTTGGTAAAAATGCGGGGAGGAAAGTGAAAGAATTCCTTGTGCATCCTGACTGGCCTAAAGAAGCTTTTGCTACTGTAATTTACCTGCTGATGAATTGGATTTTAAATAACCTACTTTGGGGTTTATAAGGCTTTGTTTTCATTTTAATATGCCTGTATGAAACTGAGATTAAAGATATCCATTTGGAATACCGTCAAAAGCCTTTCTTATAACACAAGAACAATTGCATGTGAATTTCAAAGAAACACAGATCCCTCTATTTCAAACAGTTTCATTTCCTTTGAAAGGAAACTGTCTATTTATAGGGAGAAAAAAAAAACATATTGAAAGTATCAAACTGACAATAGCGACTGTATATAAAATTAGAGCATAGACTCAAACCATGTTGAGATAAGAATCGCTTTCCTTTCTTAACACCAAGCTCTCAGCGGTTCCCAGGGAAGAGCATTGAAAATTAAAAGGGTATTATTATGCTGCGTTTATAGTTTCGGTAATTCTTTCAGAATAAGGCAAAAAGGTGACTTTGTTCATCTTTGTGACACAGATCATTTGAAAAAAAAAACCTGCTCACTCATCCATTGCAGGTACATAGTTAACCTTCAAGGCCAATGATTTTAGTATGGCCACCTAAGCAATTCAAGCACAAAAAAAAGAAATCATTATTTTTAGTCCTATCCCCCAAAGAAAATTTGCATTTGCAATTCCTGGGCATCCAGTTCAATCCCAGCACTGTTGGTTTGTGTTTTTGCATGTTCTGTGTAAATATTTGTTTGTGACTGAATGTGCAAGCATGGGCAATGCTGAAAACTGAAGGCCATCAGCAATTCACATACACTGTATGGGGCATGTAACCACAAATGCATCATGCCCTGCTAATGACCTGAAGCCTGATCTACGCAAATCATTTTCCAGAGAACAAAGTGTAATGTCGTTTCCATCTGGTGCAGTCCTGGGCCTCTCTACAGAACCTACTGGACCAGATTTATAGCAGCAATGTTTAGATTTTGACTGGAAATTGCAATAGGTTTCCGAAACGCCAAGTTACAGTTAAACTTTGATTCCACAGATGAAAATTTAGTTTTATTTGGCATGCCCTTACCTTTTACATCTACTGCTATGGACTTTTTGTCTACATATCTTATAACGGTAATTTGCATTTCTAGAGTGCTCTTCATTCAAGGATCTCAAACATTCTTTAAAAGCCTTTATTAAACTTCACAAAACCCCTGGGAGGTAGGTAAGAATTAATATGATGGCAAAACTAAGATACAAAGGAATTTCCAAGATCGCACAGCTAGTCAATGGCAAAGCTGGGAATGGATCCAATAGCCTTGATTCCCAGTTCTTTTAAAGAACACTGCTTCTCAAATGGAGGTTTCTCTTTTACAAGCTTACTGCTGAAGAGAGTTTACACCACTGGATTTGAAAGTTTCTTTACAGGTCTGCCAAATTTCAGAGGTTTAATTATTTGGCCTATAGACTAACTCCAATAGGAAATTTAGCCTACCCTCAAGGAAAGCTGTGATATGTTGCTATTTGGGGACAATGATCCTTTCCAGAGAAATATAGGATTTGCTATCCATTGTGCATGATGCTCCAAGAAAAGCTGTAAAAATTCATAATTGCATCAAGGCAACTGTGTGATCCTATACAAGTTAGAACAGACTCTCATAAAAAAAAAAGTTTATACCAGTTTATCACCAGTTGGTGCCTCTGAGAAAAGGAGGACAGACATGGAGCCATACCTCCTTCCTCATTCTGATCCTGGGGCACAAATTCCAGTAGCTACGGGGCTGCTCTAATTTATGTTGGCTAGAATGGGTCTTTCACAGGCTTTGTGCCTGTGAAAAATCAGAGTGCATTGCATGTTCCCTTCAGGCCCTGATTATGACAGCTTTATTTCACCAGGCAATTCCCCTACAACACAGAAAAGTTGCTTGATGTTACTTAAAGAAATAACACAGATTGCTACAGTCTGTTGCAATACTAAATATGGAATCAATGAGTATTGTGAGTTTTTAGTACCTCTGAAAATCAGCTCTGCCTTCATCTTTAGGCCTGAAAAACTTGCTTGATGCATTGTTGCCAACTCTTGCTATTTTATGGCAAGTCTCACATGGTAGCTGCTGGTTTTCTTAAAGCCAGACTCATAGCTCCAGGATTCATTCTCTCTCTCATTCCCAGTCGCATCCAACCTTCCTTACTCCTCCTCTTAACCTCTCACTCTCTTCTGGCTTGTTATCTCCACAATACAAGCGTGCTTAAACCTCTGTCATCTAAAAAACCCCCATCCTTGACATCATTTTCCTCTCAAACTGCCACCCCTTTTCCCTTTCATCTCTAAAATATCTGAACCTGCTGTTTGGAGTTCCTCTCCTCCGATTCTATCCTAGAGCCTCTCTAATTCGGCCTCCACCCTTTCACTCCTCTAAAATCGCTCTCACCCAAATCTCGAATGACCTCTTCCTAACCAAAACTCAAAATCAGTACTCTATCCTCAGCTCCACTGACCATGCTGCTCTTCTTGAAATCTTGTCCTCCTTTGGCTTCTTTAACTCTATTTTTGGTGGCCAGCATGAGTGCCTCTGAAAATCAGCTTGCGGGCTGCCTTCGGTACACGTGCCATAGGTTGCCTACCCCTGATCTACACAGTTAAAAGTCTTGTTCAGCTTTCATCCTCTTACATCTCAATTACTGTAAAATCCTTTTCTCTGACCTTGACAAAAGCAATCTTGCTTTACTATATCCATTCAGAATGCTGCTGCAAAGATCATTTTCCTGGCTCATTGCTCAGATCATGTTACCCTCCTCATTGCATCCCTCCATTGCTTCTCCCTTCTCTACCTCTACCACTGCCCATCATGCTGACCAATATTGTCTCATTGTTTCCTTATATTCCTCTGTCTCCATCTGTCTTCTCTTATTTTATACTCAGATAGTAAGCTCTTTGGGGATGGGATCAACTTTTTGTTTTTTGTTTGCACAGCACTTAGCACAATGGAGTCTTGGTCCATTACTAGGGTTCCTAAGCACTACACAGTAATACAGATAATTACGTCTTAATTTGGAAAGTTAGGGGTCCACAATACTACGTATTCCAATACCCTTTTTACCTCACTTCTGCTTTTCCCTTTACAAATATTGAATTACATACAAAATAGTTCTTGCATTAAGATGGTGACATAAAATTACAAAAGCCAGGGAAAGTTTCCTCAGAGTATCCCAACACCATGCATTTAAAAAGCACAATGGCTTGACTTATTGTAGTAGTGTCAGCCTTAACTTTTACATTTCCTGGCTTTTGTGGATTTGGGTCAAAATGTTAAGTTTATTAAAACTTTTTTTTTATAGTTTAACATCAATATTTACAGCTTTTGCTTATATACCTACATTTAAACGAACGCACATGTAAAGGATTCAGCTAACAGATGTCCAAAAAAGGTTTTGAACACATTTTACAAAAAAAAAGGAAGACACGTGAATCATAAATGGATGGATTACTATTTGGAGGGCGAGATTTTCTGAAACATGATTAAGAGGCCCAGGTGCGGGGATATAAACTAATCATCTTTTTTGGACCACAGAAAGAGCTGAATCTGAGCTATGTGGCACCTAAAATGTTCAGTGTTCTGGACTTTTTAAACTGGAAGAAATTATGAAGAATGAGTACATACTACTTGGACTTGGCCATCTTCTCCTATTTGGTGGATTTGAACCTGCTGAGCATTAGCCAGTGCATAGTGTAGCGCCTGTGGCTGGTTCGGCTGGATTTCATTAGTTGCTGACACTGTGCTCTGAGTACCCTCTGGAAAGAAAAAGAAAAGACAAAATCCAACCTTATTTCGTTTGCACATCTCCATGCCAGTTGCCATGCAATAATGGATAGGTAGGAAACTAACAAACAAACAGAGAATAAGCAGATGCAGAATGTTTGTTACCCTCATGCTTCGCCTGCAGTTTCATTACTAGCCTACGGGTCAGGTTACAAATTGAAGTACAATAAAAAGGCTTTTGTTATAGCTTACTCTCTGGAACATGACAAATTTACACAGGTATTTTTGCTATAAATGCAAGTTATGCTACAATAAGAAACTCAGAAAGTAGTGACATGAAGGTGAATGGACCATCGAAGTAGCAAAATTTTAAATTTTTCTCAGCTTTTCTAATCCTCAATCCACCTGTTCAGCATCTGCCAGCACACCATCTTCCTCCAAGTTTGGAAAGCAACTTTCTGTAATACACATACCAAATCATGCTGTTCCTCTGGATTGCCTGACTGGAGCTATTGAAGATTATATCATATCTGCAATCCATTCAGTATTGCAACATGGAGGACTAAACAGTTCTGTTCTTGTGAGCAGGCAAAGTGCTGCCAACTCTTGTGATTTTATTGCAAGTCTTGTGTATTTTTCTTAATGCCCCAATTGCTGGAGTCAGGATTTCATGAGAATCTCAACCTCCATTAAAAAAATAAGTAAGTTACTAGCCCTCGTTGCAGAGAAAAGTGTATACTAAAATTTAAAAACTAGAAGATAAATAAAAAAGAACCAAAAGTGTATTTTTTTTAATTCCGTGATTTTTAACTAATCACAATTTTTTTGAAGCCTGATTCCATTTTGTAACATTTGGGGTTAGCGATACTGAGATACTGACACAGTCAAGAATCCTTCTCTGAAAAAAAGAGGCTAGAACAGAGTCGCAGAGCATCGGGACAAGGTTTTTGTGTGCACCCACAAACTGAGACACAGCTAGTTAAAACTCAGTTACACATGGTTCTGGCAGCACACAAGGTATGTCAGATCATCTATTTGGATGAACCTTAAAATACCCAACACAACAGGGATGATTAAAATTCAGCACCAGTCCTGTATTCCCTTCCTTTTATGTGGGAATATTATTTGGAGGGCATTTTTTAAGTTTAACTGAGACCACGTCTCATGCATATAGACAGCATTGTCATGTCAACATGGATTTAGAAAAAAACTTAAATGTATTTTATTTCCTTGATAATTTGTAACCGCTTTCTCTGTGCTATTTTGGTAAATCATATAAATATACATTTAGGAAATTCTTAGAAATGTGGATTTCACTCCCCATTCTCCCTCCCACTCCCAACAATGACTTATTCACTATATGGTAACGTAATGAGGTGCGCCTTGCCACACACTGTAGCATTCCATAAAGAGAGACTATGAATCTATATTAGTACAGGAAACCACGGAATTAAACGACCATAATGAAAATATTAAAGACATGAAATGTTACTGCATTTGTACAGTGGACAACTGTGTTATATTAATAACTTAACATTTTATTTATTGTTCAAATAAAGATTAGATGAGCCTAGTCCTCACAGCAGATGACTAATGAGCTACATATTTTCATTGTAAAGGACACGGGGGGGGGGGGTTCAGTTATTGAAACACAAAACAAAACAAGGGAACCCTATTCCACAATGGAAAACTTCCACTTCAATCTTTTTGAAGGTTTATTCTAGAACCACTAAATGATCTTCAGTACAATAGTGCTCACTGTCCAGCTATTTAGGAAGGACAGGAGACACTGGATATAGTTTAATTAGGCCACAACTTTATTAACAACTATCTGGGAGTACCCAGCAAAAAAAAGGTGTACAGTTCAGGTAATTCCATGATCATTTCAACATACAACAGGGGTGCATCCATCAACCCTCCCCCTTTCCCATCCTGGTCCCCAGCCCACCTGCTTTTGGAAACTTACCCTCCCCCAATCTTTCAGTGAGTGTTAAGATGGGCTATAAAAGGGGAAGGGAGTTAGTCATAGAAGCCCTGAACTATCCTGTTTCTGCTCCTTTAACGAATACCTCCTTTAAATCCTTTACTACTCCATTTATCAGATCACTGTATCCCCTCCCTGTGGAGCACCTGCACTGGACAGCCGTCCCAAATCAACATAATGAGTTGGCCTAATTCCTGTGCCATGTTTGCCCCAACTAAGCCCCCTCCCTGAACCAGCTGTGGGGAAGGCAAACCCCCCACCACCGCCACCACGCACCCACACACACTTTCCCTCTTTCCCTCACCAATCTGGAGGCGAAGAAAAAATTCCTTCCTAGCTCCCCTGAGAAAGGAGCAACTAGCGCAATGCTGACAGTGGATCCTGACCAAATCTGCTATTTCACCAGTTCCATGGGTGGCAGGGTGGGTGCTGCTCCACCTGATCCGGGTAAAAGAGGGCTGCTCTTGCCCGGCATTTACTTATATAACTTCCTCTCTCTTCTGGTCTCCTCGGTCAGTGTCCCCACTCTGATCTGCAGCTGCTGCAAAATCACTCTGTCTCTCTCTACCCCTTAACTGCCAGAGGTGAGTAAAGGCATCTTAAAGTGGGTGTAAAATTACATTTACATCCACGTCAGGAGGATTCCTTCTATTGCCGGAGTATTGTAAACAGTCATCGTCCCCGCCCTGCTTAATGTGAGGTGCGGTCATCGGTGGCTACTTTTACTAGAGCGTTCTTTAGTCTGTAAGGTGCCACAGGACTCTCTGTCATTTTACCCTAGTGTGCTAATATTTTAGCTGCAGTGCTCTGAAAAAATAGTTTGTTTAATTAGTATCTGTTCTCACACTCATTGTTTATGAACAGACTAGTGCAAGACAACAAATTTGTAACCTGAGTCTGGAAACTGAAAACCAACTCAATATGACTAAGCTAGAATCTAGTTATTTGGTGGAACGTTTACTTGTTTTTGTAGTCCAAATAAATAGCTTTAAATTACTTTTACATTTAATTACATAAAAGGCTGTCAAGAGAAAGTATGAATAAAGCAGCCAAGTAAAGCTACCAAAAAGAGAAAAATAACTCATGTATAATTGTTATATATTATGCTCTAATTGTGGTTCTATTCCTGCTATTCATGGAGGCTGGGTCAGTTGTCATATGGCTAACTATTATCCTAATTTATAGAAAGTCAGTGTTTAAATACTCCCTCACAATTTTCATGAAGTTTCATGGGTATGTGATTTCTATATCTTGTAATACAAGTTTTTTCACAAGAGTCAGGACCAAATATTTGGCTGGGGCCTAGTGGACCCACACTGAAGGAAAAACAAAATTTCCCTGTGCTAGTTATAACGACCAGAGACTTTGTACTTGATGTCACTGATCAGGCCCAACATATGATTTACTCTGAGGTCCAGTACCAGATACCCCTGTTCAGAGTAAATGGGTTGGAATGTATAATGTATCGAATGGGCAATGCAGAAGTCCCACAGTTTGAGGACTTCCTGACTTCTTGTTTATACAGAACATCGCCATGGTATAGTCTGTCAATACTGATACACATCTCCCCTGTAGATGGGTTTGAAACATCTGGCAAGCAAGGCGAACCGCATACACCTCACAGACATTGATGTGCAGTGAAAGTTCTGCATGGGACCAGACATCTTGGGTCCTGAGTCTTCCTAGGTGTGCATCCCATCCCATCGCTGATGCATCTGTGACTAGGGACAGCAATGGATGAGGCCTGGAGAAAGGTATTCCCGCACATACTGCTTGCAGTCGAGCCACCACTGAAGGGAATCAAGGACTGGATTATTATTTAGTTAAATTAATTGAGTAAATGATTCTTTCAGAAAAACAAATATCTTTTTACCTTCTCCTGTCTGTGTACCATGAATTTTCATGTCGTCTTCACGTAACTGATTTTCCATAATTTCTGTTTTATTAAACATAAATTTATTCCCACATACTAGGCTATTAGATTATAAGGAATGCCAATTCTGTTTTTCACCTTGCTCCTTACAGGCTACCTCTAGTACATCCAGCTGTGACTTCTTGCTTTCAGCGTGTTTTTCAAACCCCACTGCACAAATCAAAAGCTGATCAGTCCTGGTGTTCATACACATAATCCTATATTCTCATTTTTTTCCACCTAGTAACTGTTGGACTCAAGATGGAACTGAATGATGGGGTAAGAAATATGTTTCACCTATAACTTCAGCAACATTTTAAAAGTTCATTTCAGCTAGCTTGGACCTGACAATTATATCAGCGCAATACAATATTTCAGAGAAAACCTTAAACCCCCATTATAAATATGTTCTTATTTCCCTACCAGGAACAGCCTGTAACTCAAGAGTATCCATGAGTTAGCAAGGCCTGCAACCCATTAAAGAAATATTGACATTTGTTTGTAACTGAATAATACAAAGAGACCTGTATTTGCTGTAGTCCAGCTGTTACTTTATAGATGTTAAAAACTATTTTTGCATCAACAAGCTTAAACAGGAGTCGGTAAGCACTGCATATACCAAACTCAATCTGAAGTGGGAGGAATGCGGTCAAATGCATTCAGAACTGTACATCTCTCAAGAAGCAAACTTGCTTATAAATAGACTCCAATCTTTGGCTTCATTGCAATGGCCAGAGTTAGTAACAAAAAAAGAAGAAAGGAAAAGAGAACTCAGCAGTGTCCAAAAACAAAACATCCTTTATGGATAATTGTTTTTTCCCCTCTAAAGCTCTGACCAGGCAAAAGTAATATTTATCCATTTTGAAACATTCCCCATAAAAAACAAATACAAACTTGAACAGCACACAGCCTGAATGGAGAATATGTCAACAGTTATAAATCACTATAATGTAAACTATCTGGCCTCACATTTACAACTTTGATATAACAGAGAATCCCTGGCTCTGAGAAATTGTACAGCTGAACTCGCATGTTGAAATTTTCCACCACGTTTTTTAGAATGGAGGATTTGCTTGGACATCATATGAACAGTTGAGTTAGTGCTGTGTGGTATTTTCACAGCACCTTTTTTTTTTCCCCCAGGTGGATCAGATGCAATAGAAGCGCAGTTATCCTTTGAACGAAAGATGCCGCTTTTACCTTTTCACAAATGGAGAGTTACGAAATGGAAAATGTTATAACTGACTAGTTCCTTTTTCATGACTGGAAAATTAGATCCTTTAAAATATGTGTTTACTGTATGTTCTTATGAGCCAAAAAAAAAAGTAAAGCTATCTAAAAAAGGTCTTTATCTTTTTGGGCTAATCCTCAACACTTGACAAAGTTACCCCACTAAAACACTTGTTTCTGTGGCATATTTTTCAAAGTTAATCCTCTTCAGGAGTTGTGAAAGCAAGATGGGATTTGTCTGACAAATGTAATTCACAACTCTGTCAAGCATGTGTGTATTTAACTTTCAACTAAGAACAATTTGAAAATTCCTTATGCCAAAGGAAAAACCTCTGATATTTTCCATATCACTTTTTCCCACTGTCATTTTGCTTCATTCATTCTTTGAATTAATCTCTATTTAAATCTCCCTGTGGGTTTCTGCATCTTTATTTCTAAAATAGTTTCCTAAAAATCGACTGGCAGACATTTGTCTTCACACCCCAATTTTATTTTAAATAGGAGCTAAACACCATAAGTGTACCTCTACTTCTCTCCAAAGACTGGCAGCAAAGCCTCAGCTGGAATAAACTGTTCTAACTCTATTGATGTCAATGGAGCTATGACAATTTACACGAATTGAGGATCTTCCCCCTTGTTCTGGCAAGAAGGGATGGAGGTTTGGATTCTGGAGCAAAGTGGTTTTTTGCTTGCTCTGCTTATTTGCATATTATTATCCAGAGTGCTCGTCCACTTCACAGTTATTACATAACACTGTCAGTGCTCTACTAACAAATGGGAAGGTAGTTTTGGGTGGCCTGAACTCTTTTCTTAGAAAAAGAGGAATAAGGAAAACAAATTAAAATCAAAGAAATCTACCCTTCCAAAAAAGGGCACAAGCACTGGCTGTGTCACCTTACATCACCCTCTACTGGACAATTCACAGAAATAAAAATGGACCCAATTCCCTCCTCCCTCTGCCCCCCGTCCCCGCCCCCCCCCCCCCAAAAAAAAATATGCATGTTTTTTAAAAGGATATCTGCTTAACCTACTCTGGCAGCCATGTGTATGGCTCTTGTCAGAAAAAACACACATGTTGAGAACTAAAACCCTGGCTTGGACCAGAGCAGGACAGACCATTACAATTAATACCTCAAGCACAACGAAGAGTGACATTTTCAAACTGAAGTGCCAGATGAAATATGGGAATACGATGTCTCCCTGAGCCCAACAATCTACTCTAATTTCTTTACACAGCCCATAAATCCTGCGGCTGCTGTAAACTTGCACAGTCAATTACATTTAGAAGAATCTTAATGAATAACTTTGGGGGGAGGGGAGGGAAATAGCAGTGAAAAGGCATAAGTTCATTTTTTTTTTCTAACAGCTTCATTAGACATATGTAGTCTAGAAATTAGATACTTTTGAACGTTTAGGATTTCAGTATCAAGATGCAATAATTACCCAGGCAAAACTCACATTGACAGTGCCTGATTAAGAACTGTAGTATCCATCTCATGCTGTCCTAGGCACTGCAGACCAGGGGTCAGCACAGTTAACGTCTAATTGTGATATATTGAAAAGACAAGAGGAAATTTGTTATTTTTAAGATATATGATTTAAAGCTAGTCACATCATATGAACTTATCTGTACTGCAAAAGCAGAGAAAGACTTCAGTTTGAACATTTCACTCATACAGTTTAACATGTCTAATGACAGTCAGCACAAGCATCTAAGAACGCAACTCAAGCACGTGCAACCTCCTTAAACGTGAATGTATCCGGATCATTTTGACTAGGAAGCACATAACAATTCAATTCTCATAATGGGCTCTTCAGACCCACAAAAAAGGAACCCAACGTTAAAGCCAGATAGGTTTCGGGAAATCACATTTTAAAAAATGAAGTGATGGTGAAAAATACCAGCTCAGAAGCTCTGGAGACTGAAGTCATTTACTGGGTCGCAGAATAGGACATACTGCAGGGCAGTGACCATGCCAGCTTCTCCATATTCCCACCAACAGTTCAGTCTTCCTAGCAACCCCAGTCCTTAGCCAATCTGCTGGGACTGCCAATAAGGAGGGCAATAGTGGTGAGTTTTGTACCTCTCTGCTGGGAACTGGACTGACACCAAATTCATTTCAAATCATATACTAAACAGCTATCAGTTACTACAAACCAGAACTACAGACAGACCAGCAACCTAGAGATAAAAGATGTTAGATCCCATTACTAATCCCCTGAGCCATGCATCCAGTCCCCTACAATTACACACTCAGTATAAGGGTACGTCCACACTACAGCTTAAAATCGATATTAGTAAAATCGATTTTATAAAACAGGGTTTATAAAATCGATTTTACGCATGCACACTAGGGCACATTACGTCGGTGGTGTGTGTCCATGGTCCCAGGCGTCCATCGATTTCAGGAGCGTTGCACTATGGGTACCTATCCCATAGTTCCTGCAGTGTTCCCTGACCCTTGGAATTATGGGTTACTACCCCAGTGCCTGATGGGGCAAAAATCACTGTCGTGGGTGGTTCTGGGTACAGCCTCACTCCCTCCCTTCCTGAAAGCAGCAGACAGCCATTTCGCGTGTTTTTTACTGGGTGAAGTGAGCAAACGCCATTTTACAGCAAGCATGGACCCTGGTCTGATCAGTACCTTGATCGTGGACGTTGTAAACAGTTCACGTATTCTCGTGCTGTCTATGCTGAACCATGAACAGCAAATGCAGGAGAGGAGGCTGCAGCTACGGCAGCGCGGTGACGAGAGTGATGAGGACCTGGAGATAGTTCTCCAAAACCGCGGGCCCCTGCGCTTTGGAGCTCCTGATGGTAATGGGGGAGGTTCTACCCATTGCTTGCCGATTTTGGGCCCGGGAAACAAGCACAGACTGGTGGGACCGCATAGTTTTGCAGGTGTGGGACGATTCGCAGTGGCTGTGGAACTTTCGCATGTGTAAGAGCACTTTCTTTGAACTTTGTGACTTGTTTTCCCCTGTCCTGAAACGCCATAATACCAGGATGAGAGCAGCCCTCACAGTGGAGAAGCGAGTGGCAATAGCCCTCTGGAAGCTTGCAACGCCAGATAGCTACCAGTCAGTCGGGAATCAATTTGGAGTGGGCAAATCTACTGTGGGGGCTGCTGTGCTGCAAGTAGCCGAAGCAATCATTAAGCTGCGGCTACGAAAGGTTGTGACTCTGGGAAACATGCAGGTCATAGTGGATGGCTTTGCTGCAATGGGATTCCTTAACTGTGGGGGGGCCATAGATGGAACCCATATCCCTATCTTGGCACCGGAGCACCAGGGAACCCAGTACATAAACCGCAAGGGGTACTTTTCAATGGTGCTGCAAGCATTGGTGGATCACAAGGGACGTTTCACCAACATCCACGTGGGATGGCCAGGAAGGGTTCATGACGCTCGTGTCTTCAGAAGCACTACTCTGTTTAAACGGCTGCAGCAAGGGACTTACTTCCCAGACCAGAAAATTACAGTTGGGGATGTTGAAATGCCTGTAGTTATCCTGGGGGACCCAGCCTACCCCTTGATGCCATGGCTCATGAAGCCATACACAGGCAGCCTGGACAGTGGTCAGGAGTTGTTTAACTACACGCTGAGCAAGTGCAGAATGGTGGTAGAATGTGCATTTGGGTGTCTCAAAGCTCGCTGGAGAAGTTTACTTACTCGCTCAGACCTCAGCCAAACCAGTGTCCCCTTTGTTATTGCTGCTTGCTGTGTGCTCCACAATCTCTGTGAGAGTAAGGGGGAGACCTTTATGGCGGGGTGGGAGGCTGAGGAAAATCACCTGGCCGCTGATTACGCGCAACCAGACACCAGGGCAATTAGAAGATCACACCAGGAAGCGGTGCGCATCAGAGAAGCCTTGAAAACGAGTTTCATCATGGGCCAGGGTACGGTGTGACTGCTGTGTTTCTTTCCCCTTCATGAACCTCCCTCCCCACCGTATTGACTCCTGCTGCAAGCAACCTACCCTGCACCCTTCCCTAACAGCTTGCTTATGGAAATAAAGTTACTATCTTTTAAAAAACCTTGTATTCTTTATTAAAACTCAGTTGCTGTAAGCAACCCACCCTCCCTCTTGCTTTAAAAAGCATGTAATTAAAAATACACCAGTAGGGGTTTTGGAGGAGGATGGGAGGGAGGGAAGAAAAAGGCAATTAAGGAAGCCTTGAAAACGAGTTTCATCATGGGCCAGGGTATGGTCTGACTGCTGTGTTTCTTTCCCCTTCATGAACCTCCCCCCCCCATGTATTGACTCCTGCTGCAAGCAAGCTACACTCCACCCTTCCATAACAGCTTGCTTATGGAAATAAAGTCATTCCCTGTAACCAACCCAGCCTCCCACTTTCTTTGAATAGCATGTCATTATAAGAAGAGTAAGAGAAATAAAAAGGTACCCCAGGAGTGGTTTGGGAGGAGTATAGGAGGGAAGAAAAAGGCCATTAAGGACATTTCAATGTAATGACAGCCTTTTGGTTGGACTGTCCACGGGGGTGGAGTGGGCAGGTGCAGAAAGCCTTCCCCCGCGCGTTCTTACACGTCTGGGTGTGGAAGATGTGGGACATGGTGAGTACTGAGGGAGATTAAACATGGGCTGAAGTGGCACTCTGTGACCCCACAGCTCTTCCAACAGACTTCGGAGGATGTCAGTTTGGTTGCGCAGCAGCTCCAGCGTTCCATTCCGCCACCGCTGATCTTCCTGCCGCCACATCTCATCTCGAGCGTCCCTCCTGTCCTCACGTTGGTCCCTCCTGTCCTCACGTTCACTGGCAGCATTCCTGTACTTTGCTACCACGTCTTTCCACTCCCCCAGATGAGCTCTTTCACTGCGGGTTACTGCCATTATTTCTGTGAACATCTCCTCCCGTGTCCTCTTCTTCCTTATTCTCCTTATCTGACCTATCAGTCGGACTGGGGTAGGGAGGCTTGAAAAATGTGCAGCTGCATGAGTGGGGGAAAAGAGTGATAGAAGGATCATAAGAGATACATTTCACAGAACAATGGTTATACTCTTTCACAGTGAACTACACTATTCACCGTACGTAGCACATGTCACTTCACTACAAGGTCGCCTTTGGATTCTTTTAGTATTTAGTGCTTGCAGCTGTGGTGTCAGAGATCAACAGGTCTGGGGATTACAAATCAGCTTGCAGGCGGACATGGTAAGGCATACATCTAATGGCAGTTAACCGTACAACCTCCTCCTTTCCCCCCTACCCATGGCTATTACCATGTAACATTCATGCTTGGCAGCCAAACTGCTAAAAAGCACATCTTTTGCTTCTTTTCTTATGCCATCAGAAAGGTAAAGCACTAGAGGAAAATTGTGAATGGTTTTCCCCCCCACTCTGCATGTCTGCTGTAATGGCAGGTCACTGAAACCTTACCACCTCCCCCTTCCCCCCTCTCCCTTGGCAATTAGCAGCGAAAATTCCTGCTGCCCAAATGCTAAAAAGGTCAGCACCATTAGAGACACCTCCCCATAGGAATGGGCTGCTTTTTACCTTCCCCCCCCCATGGCTAACTGCAAGGGAAGGATTTTTTTAAAGGCGCAGGAAAGCAGCAACGAAGGAATGGTCATCTCTGTCCCCTTAATAAACTACATTACTTTTTACCAGGTGACCATGAATGATATCACTCTCCTGAGGATCAGAGACAGAGAAAAAGAAATTATGCTTCTTGAATGCCAGCAATCCCCAGGACCATACGTAGTTAGGCTTTGTCATGCAATGATACCCGATTACGTGCTCCAGGCATGGCGTGGTAAAGTTTCATACCATGGTGGACGGAATAAGGCTGCCCTGCCCAGAAACCTTCTGAAAAGGCTTTTGGGGTACCTACAGGAGTGCTTAATAGAGATGTCCCTGGAGGATTTCCGCTCCATCCCCAGACATGTTAACAGATTTTTCCAGTAACTTTAATGCCAGCTAATGCATGCAAGCCCTCATGGCAAATCAATCATTAAAAAACACTTGCTTTTAAACTATGTTTTTTATTTAAAAAAGTACACTCACCAGAGGTCGCTTCCATGGCTTCATTGTCTGGGCTAGTGGCTTGGGAGGGCTGGGAGGGTAATTCTGTCTGGGTGAGAAAAAGCTCCTGGCTGTTGGGGAGAATGGAGTGCTGTGTGGTCTCTGCCATCTCGTCCTCCTCTTCCTCCTCCACATCTTCGCCGTCCGCAATGGCTGAGATTACTACCCCCACCTCTGAATCCATAGACAAGGGGGGGGCTTGTCGTGGCGCTGCCCCCTAAAATTGCATGCAGCTCCGCGTAGAAGCGGCATGTTTTTGGCTTAGATCCGGATCCGCCATTTACTGCTTTTGCTTTCTGGTACGCTTGTCTGAGCTCCTTCACTTTAACTCTGCACTGCACCGAGTCCCTGCTATGGCCTCTCTGCCTCATGGCATTAGAAATTTTTTCAAAAGTTTTCTCATTTCGTCTACTGGAACGCAGTTCTGATAGCACAGAGTCTTCTCCCCATACTGCGATCAGATCCAATAACTCCTGTGTGTTCCACGCTGGAGCTCTTTTCCTATTCTCAAGAGACTGCATTGTTACCTGTGCTGCTGAGAGCTCCACGCTGGCCAAACAGGAAATGCAATTCAAAAGTTCCCGGGGCTTTTCCTGTGTACCTGGCCAGTGCAGTAGAGTTCCTTTACCTGTCCAGAGCGGCCACTGGTGCACTGTGGGATACCTCACAGAGGCCATTAACTTCGATTTCCGTCCACACTAGCCCTAAATCGATTTTGTAAAATTGATTTTAGGGTTACTCCTTTCGTTTAGCTGGAGTACAGAAAATGATTTTAAGACCCCTTAAAATCGATTTTAAGTGCCTTGTAGTGTGGCCGGGTACAGCGTTAAATCGATTTAACGCTGTTTAAATCGATTTAACGCTGTAGTGTGGACTTGGCCTAATCCTTGTCTCCCTCCTCAGAATATGCCATTCAGCAGCACTACCCACATCAACATGGATGGCTGCAGTTCAGCACATCCACCACACATTTCCACCACAAAGAAGGTAGTTAAGCATTTTAACCCAGTCATGTATTAAGCTCTCTTCCACACGGTTGGTTATTATAAATGTACAAATTAATTAGGGCCTGCATTTTCATCAAAAGCTATTATATAACAGCTCATTCACTGTGTTCTTAAAAGAAATGCCAGAACTAATAGAACACATTGGTTTAAATGATAGTGAGACGCGTTAGATATTTACCATTCCCAAATATAAAAGTATTAAACTATTACTTTGTACTTGCCGAGTTTTGAACAAGGGCAAGCCAATGTCCCCTACAGAAGAGAACGCCATTGTTTTACAGCACTTTTTAAAAGTACTAATAAGCATCCCCTGACTGAAACACACACACTGGGATTTACAGTTGAAAGCTATTCTGAGATTAATCAGCCCTCAGAGATGTGTGATTAAAAACATCACTGCATGCTAATTACCGGTATGTAATTCAGCTCTACGTTAGATCTTTTTCCTCATTAGTGCCTTTCATTCACTATATTCAAATAAAGATTCGGGTTCATCAATAAACTCAGGAGGTGGGAAAAACTAACCTAAAACTCAGGAAAACAGCTAATACAGAGACTATAGTAAACCCTCATGCCCAGCCCCCCTCCCAAGCCCTCACAAATATTTTTAAGCTTTTAAATGATGTTTTCAGAACAGCTGGGCTGCAATGCAGACAAACTGACACTGTGCGCCCACTTCACATATCAGTTGGCAGAAATAATACGAAAGAAAATACATTTTCAAAAGAACACAGAAATACTTTCTGCACCCCCACTAACACTTCCCAAGGGGATATTAAGAAGAATAACTATCTGGCAGCCAATGAGTTTAAACAGAGCTACAAAACAACAGTTATTTTATCACCTTGAACCTGGTGAAAGGGTCAATAAAGTTTTTCCACTCTCCATTACCTGCAATGCTTTCTTACAAGCTTAGAAAATGTGTTTCAATTTGTCCCTCATTATTTGGTAAACGTTATATTGCTCCCCACCCTAGAGTACTATATGAGCGTGCTGTATAGTTTATTTCCTCCAGGACACCAGGTTGCTTACACCTAGCTCTCGAGGGACTTGCAGTAGGGTGCTTCTACTGTGTGCCCAGCTCATTATATTCTCCTCTGAATAAAATGCGCAGTGTTTTGTTAGACAGCTGCTACCACAGAGAAAAGGGAGCAGCTCCGGCAGGCAGTGTACATGCTGTGCTCTGGTGTGATCACACTGAAATTGAGATGTGTTATGTTTCTGTGGGGCTCAGGGATCAAAGTGGAAGATTTTAAAATGAAATAAATATTCAGATTTTGCAGAATATTTCTCCCCAGATAACAGTTTTGAGATGTTTTAGCTTTTAAAGCCTTTGGGCCACATTGTGGCCCAGCCTAACGCAGATGTACGGGGAGCAAGGGGTTGTAAGGCTCATCCTCCTAATTGCGCAGCCTGCTCAGATGGCTGCTCCAGGCACAGGGAGGTAGATAAGTTGAGTAGGGCTACTAGTCCCCTCCCCCATATGCAAACAAGTAAATGGAAAAGGGATGGAGGAGAGATATGGACTGAGGGGAGCTAAAGTAGACTGGAAGCTCATGGGAATAATGAGGGAGTCACAATTCTGCCTGAGAGTTTCTCCTAGGGCAGCACTGTTATACACAACCCCACACTCGGGGCTAAGAGCAAAGGTCTAGCCCTTAATAAACTGACAGTGGCTTTTAAGCTGCCTACATTTTAGCAAACTCATTCAATTTAGTTAATTAAGAACATAAGAACGGCCATACTGGTTCAGACCAAAGGTCCATCTAGCCCAGTATCCTGTCTCCTGACAGTGGCCAATGCCAGGTGCCCCAGAGGGAACGAACAGAACAGGTAATCAAGTAATCCATCTCCTGTCACCCATTCCCAGCTTCTTGCAACAGAGGCTAGGGACACCGAAAGATGCCAAAAGGATATGTAAAATTCTAAAACTAATTTTAAAATGTGCTGTGGTAGAAGTACACCCAAATCAATCGTCAATACATGTCTCGTATTGAGCAAAAAAAATCAGTGATAGTCTCAGTTAAAAACTATTTGTTTTTAAAACACATATGTTATTCACTGAGATTTTTGAAGTTCAGTTCTTCCTTTCCAGAAATCCACTAGCTAAAAGACTTTTTATACAGCTGGCTTGCTAATTATCATCATCAGCAACAGAGAAAAGCTATTCAGGTTTAAAATGTTAAAAATATTTGGAACTGTATGAACAGCTAACCTTGACAGATCAGATCAGACTCTACAACATTCCAGTCCACATCAACAAAAACATGGCTGGAATATTATTTTTATTTATTGGTTGAATTATGCATTTGATTTAAACTGCTATCCTGCACTACGGACTGGAGTACTACCAAGTTTGGGGTGGATGGCAGTTAGCTGTATTTCAGAGCTGAATGGGATCTACAAAACAAACAGTTATTAAAAAATGTGTTTTCCATACCAAAGGCCATCGTAGGTACCTCAAACATTCTTGTCTTCTGTATGCATCATGGGAACCTGATTTGTGGCTGGAAGATAAAAGTATCTTGGACTCTAAACACATATTAAAGGGAAAATTTAGTGAATAGTAATATCCACCTATTGGATGTCCATGCTACTGCTCAACTATGATTTCTGCAGTAGAATAATTTCACTGTTAAATTCCATAATGGCAGTGTTTTATATATTATTTAACTATACTGTAGGCCTTCTTATGTGCTGCCACCTATGTATGAGACAAGCTTCCTAAACCTATTCAACCAAACCATCTCTCTCACCTCATTTACATCCATCCTAAAAACTCTGTCCTGCCATGAAGCCAAGGGGACAGCTATACAGTCCTTGAAATCTAACCACCAAGTAGTGATCAAACCAATAGACAAAGGGGGTGCCATCATAGTGCTCAACCATGACAACTACATTAACGAGGTCAACTGACAACTGTCGGACACCACCTAGTATAGGGAAATCAAAGAAGACCCCACACCACAATTTACCCAGGAATTTAAGGATATCATCAAATCTTTCCCCAAACAACTCCAAGAAGCACTCTACAAACTCGTCCCCCACAATTCCACTCCAAGGTCCTTCGACCAGGGAACTCAGGCAGGCCCATCATAACTGGCCATGGCACACTCACTGAAGAAATGTCGGCACTCATATAGAACCCATCCTCAAACCGCTCACTACACAAAGGGCCAGCTTCCTCCAGGACACAACTGACTTCTTCCGCAAACTCCACAATGTTAACTATCTCCCTCAGAACACCATCCTCACCACCATACATATTACTTCCCGATATACCAACATCCCTCACAGTGACAGCATTGCTGCCTGCCTCAAATATTTACAAGACAACTGTGACCCTCTACATTTCCCAGACTTGAAGAAGAGCTCTGTGTAAGCTTGAATGCTTGTCTCTCTCATCAACAGAAGCTGGTCCAATAAGAGATACTACCTCACCCACCTTGTCTTATGAAGCATTAAAAGAAACACAGAGAAACTAGTTTAAAGAAACTATGTAGATATGACCATGCCTTATTGATTAAGTCTGAGATATTACTGTAAACTTTGTCCTTCCTCTCCCACCCTACTTTTCTGGTCTGTTTATGACCTTCACTTATCACATCCTGTGAAATTTAGACTCTCTTTTTTACTTATTTGAGCGCACAAAAGTGTGCATTGAAAATAATTACTATTATTGTTGACTGTGCAAAGATTACGACTCCTGTTAATCACTGTAATACTCCACAAGAAACTGAGCTATAAGGCCACACACTCTTCAGAATGTTTTGATGACATCACAGTGAACACAGAAAGAAAACTGAATGGTTTTTGATGGCAGACTAATCCTGAGATGTACTTTTTATGTAAGTCATAGTCTTCCTCTACTGTGTGAAGCAGCTACCATACTTTACCTGAAAGGTGATGATGTTTAATTAAAATACACATTATATACCTATTTATATAGATCACTCATTGTACTTAGTCACCTAACAGTTTCTACAATTTAATTAAATCAAATAGAAGCATCTACACTTGACAGTCCAGTCCAGTCCAGCATCTACACTTGACAGTCCACTTGACAGTCCCAATGGCAACATTCGCTGACCAGCCAAAAACAAAATTCTAAACTAAATATCTGTCTAAGTAGGTGCACCTTAGTATGACGTGAAAGCAGTAATATATCAACTCCAGCAAACAAGCAGGATAAGAGAGTTCCATAGGTGAGGGAAGGACATGTATTGAGAAGACCCTGCAATCTATCATAGAATCTTAGATTATTAGGGTTGGAAGGGACTTCAGAAGGTCATCTAGTCCAACCCCCTGCTCAAAGCAGGACCAATCCCCAAATCCCTAAATGGCTCCCTCAGGGATTGAGCTTGCAACCCTGGGTTTAGCAGGCCAATGCTCAAATCACTGAGCTATCCCTCCCCCTTATCTCATAGTGTTGTATCCTAAGATCTGACTAAAGGAACACTTGAGCTTATCTCAACAGCTTGGACAAAAAACAGAGAAAGAGAGAGTTTCTCAGGTAGCTGAATTTCAGATCATTCAAGACTCACCTTAAATTGTTCCCTGAAGCAAATGCTACCATAAAAAGTTGTCTGGGTTCATATGCAACACTTTAAAAAGCCATATTTGACAGCTATGTTGTCATAAGTGTGAAATACAGACCTTAGATTACTTCAGAGCTGTAAAATACGACTTATTTTCCCTACTAGCTGGCAATGGGAATTTTGCCACATCCATTATACAGTGTATATAATAAGTAACAGATGCCTATGAATTATGGACCTGTAATTCAACCGAGGGGTTCCAGGGATGTCAAACCACAAAAGCAAAGCCTAAGTGGTTTATGTATTTACCTGAACACTGAGATGGAATTACAACTCTGTCATCCAAAAGTTATCCTCCCCCCCCCACACACACACTGCATGAATCAATTTTTTTAAAAAAAAATTCCCCTCTTCCTTTTCCTTATACTCTCATCCTGCTTCTTATCCTTTCCTTCCTGCTCTCTTTATATCTCTGCCACTCTTTTCAAATAGCTGCTGGAGAAGCTTCAGGTGAAATATACTACTGCTCCTACTTGTTCTTGGGATGCCATAAATGTTTTCAGAGCAGCAGTGGAGCCTGACCAGAGTTTGCTGCTTTTTGCTAACAGTGTTTTCATAGTTCCTGGATGTGAAGGTACCTGGTGGATTCACACAGGACCTCAAACTCTCCCAGGAAGTAGGATCAACCATGTTCTGAGGAAAACGTTAAGACACAGAAACCATGAAATCCATGGAACATTTCATCCACATTTATCAAAGATGGAGGCTACTATTACTGTCTGTGTCCCACCACTGGCAAAGAGGATCTCATTGCCCTGAAAGTTAAATGTGCAGATGTTTCAGTAGAACTTAGTCACATTCAGGATAAAAAGACATCTTTAAAGGCTATAACAGAAAGAGACAGAGAGAATGCAGTTTTTGTTTAGATAGGAGACTACTGCCCCTTGAGTTAATATAGTGGACTTTAGAGGACAAAATGCCCTCAACTTGCATCTGTGGGCTTTACATCTCACTGTTGGTCCTTTTTTCATCCAGCAGATTAATGATTAATAGCTTTCCATAATGAACTCCAACACTTGCTAATATGTACATGCTAATGTGGCTATAAGTCCACAACTATTGCATTTTGTATAAAGAACAGAGATTTCAAAGAGAGCTTCAAAATAATATCCCATCAATAAATATACCTTATGGTAACCATTATGCTGATTAGTTGTTTTAATCTGAGAATTCTGGAAATTATTTCAAGTTTCAGTATATAAAATTGTCCACTGAAAGCAGATTTTGACATTTTTGCATAAGATACAGCGGTTAGTGTTAACATGCAACCAAAAACTTCATGGAGGCAAGCAAATTTACTTCCTCTTCTTTGGGCTCACCTCCAAAATGCTGCTTTTAATATATGATGTACAAACACCCCACAACACTGCTTTTAATATAAGCATGAGCCAAAAATATCCCATGAGAATATTTCCTAGGTCAACATTTTTCATTTTATTATTGTTGATTCCTATATCTATGTGGAAACAGAGAACTGCCTACTAGATTTTTAAGGATAGCTGGTAAATATTTTGTGAACAAAATTAAACATGTCCTAATAAACTGTATGAACATACTGTGAAAAAGACTTAACAAGATTCATTTCTCTTTTATTCTTATTATGAATCTTAATCACAGATAAATATACAGCCCCTCTACTGAAAAAGCTTAACAATCTGCTTACCACGTAGTGGGTATGCTACATAATGGCATGAACGTGCACATAAATTATTAGTATATGAGGATTTGTATTTAAACAGCCAAAATTTTTGTTTGGGGTCAGGGGAGGGGTATTCAAACCAGAATATTATTGCAGAAAGAAGTTGAGACATAAGTATACAACCCATTGAAACTAGTATGTTTCTTACCTACTGAAATCAGTTAAAATTTTCATTTCAAAACAAGAACATATTTATTGACGGTTTGGTGGACGGCTTCCCTTCCTCCATCTCAAGCCAGAAACAAACACACACACACGTCTGTTCGTCAACATTAAACTCTACTTGCAAGAAAAGCTGCAATAAGCCACAGTCTTATTCCGAAATGATCACTTGAAATTTCATCATCTCTTTCTCAGTTTATATTCAAGTATAGATAGTACATTATAGCTACATAAAGATACTGCAATTTGTAGTGTCTACATATGAGCCTGTTGTAAATGTAGATTAATAGAAGCTAATTTTGTTTTCAAGTTTTTTGAAAGACAAATGAAATGTTTAGGGTAAATTTCCATTTCTCCAATGTTTCTTTTACCTGAGCCACTATAAGATGAAGAGGAAGGCGTTCGCCTGGAAAAACTTTTCACTGCAAGACTCTGGCCTCGCTGTTTTCGCCGCCAAGCTGTCCGGCATTTGGAGTCTATGCTCTGCTTGATCCGGTACCAGTCAGACTCTGTAATTCCAAATTTATAGAAAAGGTGACCTAGAAAGATGGGGGGGGGAAACACAAAAGAATAGGACAGAATATAAATCCATATTCTGTATGAAATGCTCTTATCTACATGGGGCTGCAAGGACTCTCACACATTCAAAGAGATGAAGGCATTATATGAAATAGCATCTGTTGAAAAGTGCCCAAAATCACCTCAAGGAACATGAGATGCTCGATGGCAGAGATTATCAAAACTGCAGTTGTGTGCAATTACAGCAATCATCACACGAATTACCACATACAAATCAAGTAACTGAAAGTATGCAAAAAGAACAGGAGTAATTGTGGCACCTTAGAGACTAACAAATTTATTTCAGTATGAGCTTTCGTGAGCTATAGCTCACTTCTTCGGATGCATAGAATGGAACACACAGACAGGAGATATTTATACACACAGAGAACATGAAAAGGTGGAAGTATGCATACCAACAGGAAGGGTCTAATCAATTGAGATGAGCTATCATCAGCAGGAGTAAAAAAACTTTTGAAGTATTAATTAAGATGACCCATAGAAGGTGTGAGGAGAACCTAACATAGGGAAATAGATTCAATTCGTGTAATGACCCAACCATTCCCAGTCTCTGTTTAGGCCTGAGTTAATTGTATCTAATTTGCATATTAATTCAAGTTCAGCGGTCTCTCTTTGGAGTCTGTTTTTGAAGATTTTTTGTTGCAAAATTGCCACCTTGAAGTCTGTCACTGAGTGGTTAGAGAGGTTGAAGTGTTCTCCCACTGGTTTTTGAATGTTGATTCCTGATGTCAGATTTGTGTCCATTTATTCTTTTGCGTAGAGACTGTCCAGTTTGGCCAATGTACATGGCAGAGGGGCACTGCTGGCACATATCACGTTGGTAGATGTGCAGGTGAATGAGCCCCTGATGGCGTGGCTGATGTGATTAGGTCCTATGATGGTGTCACTTGTATAGATATGTGGACAGAGCTGGCATCAGGCTTTGTTGCAAGGATAGGTTCCTGGGTTAGTGTTATCCAGACTAACACGGCTGCTACTCTGAATGTGTGCATATGATCAGTTGTGTATTTAACTGGCCACCAGTATATGCAATTTCCCAATTTGCATGTGCATTTGTGGAAATGGCACCATCAAGTTTGAGATGCACAGTCCTGAAAATTTGATAGATGAGTTGCTCCTTGGCCAAATGTGGACAAAACTATATTTAAACCTTCCCTACAGTCACAATTTCTAGAAAACTAATGGTGACTAGATGCCAGGACTAATTCTCTAACAAGACTGATATATAAGCTGAAGTGTTTTTTGGTTTTGTTTAATGGCCTTCTAGAGCAGTGTTTTTCAAAGTATGGGTCGCGAGTCAATACTGGGTCGCGGATTGTCAGACACTGACTGGGTCACCTTGATGATTCAAATTACAATGATTGTTGCCGCACAGCAGCTCTAAAGGGCCGCACAGCAGGGACCTGGAGAGAACAGAGGTAGGGGGTGGGTGGGAACTGGGGAGAGGAGCAAGCTGGAGCTTGCAGGGGTCCTGCGGGCCTCTCCCCTAGCCCCGGATCTCGCTGTTGCCAGCCAGAAGAGAAGGACCCTTTCCCTGGAACTCTGTGTTCCCTGCTGGCAGGGGGAGAGAGAGGCTCTTCCTCCAGAGCTCTGTGCTTGGAGCTGCCTGCTGGCAGGGAGAGAGAGAGGCCCCTCCCCCGAAGCTAGCCGCTGCCGGCAGGGAGAGGGCTGGGGGGGGGTCCACTGGCCCCAGCCCTGGGGCAGCCTGCCTGCAACCAAACTCCTCATCCCTGGCCCCACCCCAGAGCCTGCACGACCAGCCAGAGCCCTCACCTCCCCCGCATCCCAACCCTCTGCCCCAGCCCTGAGCCCTCTCCTGCATCCTCAACCCCTCATCCCTAGCCCCACGCCACAGGCCTCACCCCTAGACATAGCGCTCACCCTACCTCTCCCCTACCCTGGGCCACCTCCCACACTCCTTACCATAGGCTTACTAAGGCTAATGTCTAGTGTTAGTTATGTAAAGTGGGTTAAGCTGGAATCTATTGCAACATTATGATTTTATGAAAACTCTAGTCAACAGATATAATTATGTTAGGTCACGGGCACCAACAATTTTCTTCAACTGGGTCACGAGGAAAAAAGTTTGAAAACCACTGTTCTAGAGAGCTGATTCTTCAAAATCACCTAACTGTAAATTGCAAGATGAAGGAAGTGACCTTTTGAAGGTATTCCTAGCGCTATCAAGTCAGGTCATTCTAAGGAAGCTTTTCTACACTTTCCTAATATAGCCGTTTCAACAGATTATTTTGGTCTCCCCATCCACTGTGTAAAAATAAAATGATCCTGTGAGTTAAGCTGCATGAAGATTTTCCAGTGAAGCTCATTGGTTTGGTTTTGTTGCAAACACAATCCAGGTTCGCAAGCTTTGCAGTAAACATGTTTCAAGAGAAACAGAAGCAGCAAGCACCAAACACAGGGTTGTGTTTCAACTGTAACAGAAATGGGTTCAGTTTCCAGGACAGTATGGTTAAAAATAATGGGAAAGAAATACATAAGGCATTATTAGCATTTTCATGAGTTCCCAATACAACATTGCCAATTCTCACGATTCTATTGCAAGTCTAGCAATAGTTGGTGTTTTTCTTAAAGTCCCAGTTGCCTGAAGTCATCTGATTATACAGTAATCTCATCTTTCATTTAAAAAAAAGAAGAACAAGAAGAAGTTTCTAGCCCTCACAGTTGAAGAGGAAAAGTTTTAAAGGATAAACCCTAACGTTTCAAAAACTATAAGGCAAAAAAATATGTATATTATTCTTTAAAATGTTAATTCTGAAGAGCTGAGTCATGATTAAACTTTTGGGTTTGGCAATATTGCAATTAAATCCCATCTAACCACCTTAATGATGAAAGAGTCATGTTACAAAACCCATAGCTACTACTTAGTCCAATTTCTGATCGAAAATTGAGTTGGATGATTCTCCACTAAACCAATCAATATGCCCAGCAACACAGTACGGAGTTTCCAGTTCCTCTCAGCTGACTATGAGGTCACCCTAAATTCCTAGAATGGAAAGACAACCGTTTTTGTTAAACTAATAAAGCTATCTTTAGGCTTCCTTCGTGCTTTTTATTTTGTCGGCCTGTTCCCAGGGCTTTGCTAATTGTAATATATTTAGCTGAATATTCTATTCTAATAGGCTCAACACATAAACATTATTTTGAGTCTAAATTTCTGATTTTTAATATACAGTTGTTTCTTATGCCCCCTCTCTTGACACAAATTGTCTCTCTTCTCAACAACCAGCTAGTTTTACCGTCAAGCCTTCCATTAAGACCCTGATCCTGTGAAGTACTTAAACATGTGCTTAACTTCAAGCTTTTGTGTAGTTGCACTGAAATCATGGGGACTGCTCGTGTGGTTAATGTTAAACCTGTGTGTAAGTGCTTTGCCAGATTGGGGCTGAAACGGCTAAAATTCTAGATTCACAAGACTGTAAATATTATAACATTTGCTGCTTTCTTTTAATTTTTAAATAAATGGAAGATCTTGTAGAATTTCACTTATTCATATGCATATCTTACCACCTTTTATATATAATCTATCTGGTTTATTATATGGATTAAGCCATCACCATTTTTTTAACACTGGTTCTGTTTACTGTTGGTCTCAATTAGCTGCATATTTGTTTAAAGAGCAACCAGAAAATGAACAAAGGCAAATTCATTAAAGTCAGGAAAGAACTGGCATCAAAAAGCCCCTTACAGAAGCACTGCAAGCCCCAAAAGTTCTCACTGGCAACTGACAGCAAGCAAATATGCTATTTCGAGATTGTTTTACAACTACTACATTTTGCCTCAGAAAGGAGGCAGAAAATTGACTGAAACTATCTGTTGCTGTACAATATTTTCCTTTCCATAGGTGTCAGCAAAATGAAAGCACATTCTGTACTGTAAATACTGAGACCACATTTTTCGGAGTGTCATCTATTGCCTTGCAACCTAATATGCTGTATGCACAGAAATAGGTTTATAATTTTTTTCAATAACATCAGTTGCATTTTCACTCTGAGTATATCTCAGCTGCCACTATGTGCCAAAACTTTCCAGATAAGATATATTGTCACATACTGTGGCGATCACTCTTGTAACCCTGGATTTCCATATATTCTTCTTCCGTAGGTTCAAATTTCATTAATAAATACATTTAAACACTTCAGGTTGCACACTGCCTCCAGTAAAGGTAAATCAACAAACTGCAGGTGGATTCTGGGGTTGAGGGGAAGGGGATACACTATTTGGAATTGGCAGCATAATACAGCAGGGCAAGGTTTAAGTTTTACGAAGTAATTCATGGGACATCTCAGGCTAACTGTCACTTTATACAAACAGGAATCAAACAATATAAGCTGTTGGAGACATGATGATCAGAGCTGCGGCAAGCAGCTCATGCTAGGGGAGTCAGTGTTTGCATGCCAAGAGCATATGGGAACAGATGTTGTGTACTGGGGCTGTACATTAAGGATGCCTCAGAATTTGCCATGTTGATGAAGCATAGGAAAAGGAGGCCTCTCCCTGTTACAAACAGATAATGGATACATTTCACCATATCACCAGTATAACGGGTAGTAATACTGAAACACAGGAAAAAGATGAGGACATCTGTTTAGAGTGAAATAGCTCACAAATGAGATTTTGTAAATCATTGCACTCATAAGCTAAACAGGGGTAAGGAGGCAAGAAGCAGATTTTAAACTAGGAGGAGAGAACAGATTTTGGGCTCAGATTTTCAGAACCATGCATGCACATGTGCAATTAGATCATGCAATTCCTACCTAAATAATATGGTGATGGAAGCCCTACAAATGGTATGGACAGTCACATGGGCAACTAGGAAGGCCATCTTCCATGACAGGTATAGAATGTGACAAAGTTCCTCCTCTACCTGGTGGGTCCTGCGCTTATTGGCAGATTTGCTCACCTTAGTGATCTTCCCCACAGTCTGGGTCAACTTCGCCTGTGTCTGATCAGGAGTTGGGAGGTTTGGGGGGAATCTGGGCCCACCCTCTACTCCGGGTTCCAACCCAGGGCCCTGTGGATTGCAGCTGTCTATAGTGCCTCCTGTAACAGCTGCATGACAGCTACAACTCTCTGGGCTACTTCCCCATGGCCTCCTCCAAACACCTTCTTTATCCTCACCACAGGACCTTCCTCCTGGTGTCTGATAACACTTGTACTCCTTAGTCCTCCAGCAGCACAGCCTCTCACTCTCAGCTCCTTGCACCTCTTGCTCCCAGCTCCTCACACACACTTCCTCTCCTCTGGCTCCCCACTCCCTGACTGGAGTGAGCTCCTTTTTAAACCCAGGTGCCCTGATTAGCCTGCCTTGATTGGCTGCAGGTGTTCTAATCAGCCTGTCTGCCTTAATTGGTTCTAGCAGGTTCCTGATTACTCTAGTGCAGCCCCTGCTCTAGTCACTCAGGGAACAGAAAACTACTCATCCAGTGACCAGTATATTTGCCTTCTACCAGACTCCTGTACCCCACTGGTTTGGATCTGTCACAAGAAGTAAGTCGCCAGAGGTTCAAATGGGGGTCTCGTTAGTCTGGAAAGGACCAGGTTGAGGTCCCAAGCTGGGACCAGTTTTCTAACCTGCGGGTACAGCCTTTCCAGATCTCTCAGGAAATGCCCAACCATGGGGTTGGCAAAGACGGAATGCCCAGCTGCTCCTAGATGGAAGGCAGAAATGGCTACCAAGTGCACCTTGATCAATGATGCTGTTTCAAGTACAGTAGGTAGTCCAAGATGAGTGATATAGTCGGCCTGCATTGGAGGTGCGCAGCCCTGAGCACACCAGATTGTAAATCTTTTCCACTTGGCCAGGTACATGGCCCTGGTGGAGGACTTCCTGTTACCAAGCAAGACCTCCCTAACAGGCTCAGAGCACATGAGTTCCATGGAGTTTAGCCATGAAGCTTCCAGGCTGTGAGATGAAGGGACTGGAGGTCAGGGTGATGAAGCCGACCATAGTCTTGGGTGATCAGGTCTGGGACCTTTGGCAGTGTGATTGGGGTGTCAGCTCCAGGAGTGTGGTGTGTCAGTGTTGGTGAGGCGACGCCAGTGCCACCATTATGATTACCCCGTCTCCACAGATCTTGAGCAGGACCCTGTGTACTAGTGGGAACACATACAGCAGATGTTCCATCCAGGGGAGGAGGAATGAGCCCACAAGCAAGCCCAGGCTGTGATTCTGAAAGGAGCAGAATTGCGTGCCCTTTCTGTTGCCTCGTGTGGCAAACAGGTCGACCTGGGGAACTCTCCATTTCTGAAAAATGCTGTGAATTACATCTGGACGGATGGACCACTCGTAGTTGTGGAAGGATCTGCTGAGGCAGTCCACCTGCTCATTTTGGGAACCTGGGACGTAGGACACTTCCAGGCGAGTGGAGTGGGCTATGCAGAACTCCCACAGCTTGAGGACTTCCTGACATAGGGGAGAGGAATGGGCTCCACCCTGCTTGCTTATGTAAAACATTGCAGTTGTGTTGTCCATCATAACTGCCATGCACTGCCCTTGTAGATGGGCTTGGAAGGTTTGGCACACTAGTCTGACCAACCTCAGCTCATTGATGTTGATACGGAGCAAGAGCTTGTCCTGAGACAAGAGGCCCTGCATCTGAATGTCTCCCAGGTGCACACCCCATCCCAGTGCTGATGTGTCCACTACCAGACACAAGAGGGCTGGGGTCTGTTGAAGGGGACTCCCTCACACACCTCCTGTGGGTTGAGCCACCAGCAGAGGGAGTCGAGGACCTGCACCAGAAGGGTGACCACTATGTCCAGGCAGTTGCGCCCTGGACGATAAGCCGATGTAAGCCAAGTTTGGAGAGGTCTGAGCCACAGCTTGGCATGTTGTATTACGTATGTGCATACTTCCATGTGGCCGAGGAGCCCCAGGCAACCCCTTGCTGTGGTGGTAGGGTACCCTCTCAGGCCTTGTATGATGTCCATCATTGCTTGGAAATGAGCCTCCAGCAGGGACGCCCTGGCCCGGCCCGATAAACTCAATTCTTTGCATTGGTAACAGGTTCGACTTGTTCTCGTTGAAGAGGGGACCCAACTTGTCAAAGGTGGATGTGACAAAGCAGACCTGTGTCTCCCTCTGGTCCCTGGAACGCCCCCTGAGCAGCCAGTTGTTGAGGTACAAGTAATCCTGTACCTGCCTCCAACGGTCAGATGGCTGCCATGACCGACATGTGCTTGGTAAACATTTATGGGGCTGTTGACAAGCCAAATGGCAGGACCGTAAATTGGTAGTGGTTGACCACAAACCTGAGGACTTGTCTGTGGGCAGGAATATGAATATGTGGAAGTATGTGTCCTTGAGGTAGAGGGCAGCATACCAGTTTCCTGGATCCAGAGAAGGGATAATCGCATTTAGGGAGACCGTGCGGAACCTCAACTTTTTCTAGAATGGGTCTGAGACCTCCTTTGGCTTAGGGGATTAGGAAATAACAGGAGTAGAATCCCTTGCCCCTTAGCTCCCGAGGAACCTCCTCCACTGCTCCTGTGGCAAGGAGCGTCTGCATTTCCTGTATGAGGAGATGCTCGTAAGAAGAGTCTCTGAGGAGGGACAGGGAAGAGGGGTGAAAGGGAGGGGAGGAGCAGAATTGGAGAGAATATCCCACTTCTACTGTGTGAAGGACCCAAAGATCTGATGTTATTTGGGACCAAGAAGGGTAAAAGTGGGACAGACAGTTCAGGAAATAGGGATGAGGATCCGGGACTGACTGGTACACCATCCGGGTGCACCTTCAAAAGGCCTGCTTACAGCCTGACAATGGTTTTGTCGGGCCCTGGCCGAGCAGAGGATGGGGAGATATGCACCTGCCATTCCTGCCCCGCTTCCTATAGAAGTCCTACCTGGGCCAGGGAGGATAGAAGCGCTGCTGGGGTTGGGGCTTAAAACGTTTGCATTGGGTTGTTGGGGTATGCATGCCCAACGATTTCATTGCCACCTGGGAATCTTTAAGGCTGTAAAGCCTGGAGTCTGTTTGCTCTGCAAACAGGCCTATGCTGTCAAAGGGCAGGTTCTGGATAGTTTGTTGGACTTCGGGAGGAAGCCTGGATGCCTGTAGCCAGGAGCTCCTCCTCATGGCTATGCCAGAGGAGGAGGCTCGCACGGCCAAATCTGCAGCATCCAGTGAGGCCTGTAAAGAGGTTCATGCCACTGCCTTGCCCTCATCCACTATTAACGTGAACTCTGCTTGTTGGTTAGCTATCCTCAGCTGGAGCTCCCCAGTCAAGTAGACCTTCCGGCCAAAAAGGTCCATCTTTTCTGAGTCTTTCAATTTGGGGGTTGGGCCCTGTTGCCCTTGTCTCTTCTTCTCATTAACTGCTGCCACCACCAAAAAGCAGGGCTGCAGGTGTGACAATAGGTACTCACCTCTTTTAGAGGGTATGAAATACTTATTCTCCACTCCTTTGGCTGTCATGGGAGGGTGGAGGCAGGGGTTTGCCACAGATTTTTTGTAGTAGCCTAAATGGTCTTTATAAGGGGCAGATCGATCCTGGATGGCCCTTAAGGTGTTAGAATATAAACCATAGGGTTCTCCAGTTCAAACACCTCCTCTGCCTGTAGTCCGACATTGCGCCAATCCTGTGCAGCAGATCCTAATGTGCCCTGATATCAATGGGGAGCGGTCCAGAGGAGGAAGACCCTGCCACTGCTTTGTCAGGTGATAGAGACAACAAAGCTAGAGGTGGCACCGGGCCCTCCTGGCCCTCCGGATCCCTGAGATCGTCCTGCTTGGTGCTGTGGCTCTTGGTGCCGACTGTGGTCTCGGTGCTGAGAGCAGGTGCAGGAACTGGATCCTGTTGAGCGCCATGAGCCGACGCTGCCTCAGAACCTCGAGGTGTGGGATGCTCCCTGGCTGGTGGGAGTGCACGTCCCTCTGAGGCCACTGACTGTGAACCCCTGGAAAATATGCCCTGGGCCTGGTGATAAGCCTACGGGGTCCAAAACAGCCATTGCGCGGGCTCCTGCAACTGTGCCTGCCACAGCACCATGCTGGTGTCCTGCTTGTACCTATGCTGGTCTGATCAGTACCAGCTGCACCTAGAATAGTAGGACTCCGCCTCTGAGTACGGTGAACGGGACCTAGACCAGGCTGACCATGGCGGTGCCAAGCAGTACAGTGTTGGGGAGCAGTGCTGAGCAGTCAGTGCAGGAGAATGGTGTCACGATGCTGCGACGCCAGTGCCGGGGAAGCCTGTCTCAACACCAGTGCCAGAGAATGAAGCCACAATGGCAGTATCGGGTAACGGTGTGGAGACCATTGCCCGAGGAAAGCGACATCTTGGAGATGGCAAAGGCCTCATCATGGCGGGCATGCTTCTAGATGATGCTGCTCACTGTGACACTGGAGGCCTGTCCCTGCTGGCCGGGGACTAGGGAGCCGTCACCAGACACCTAAGGCAAGAGTCACAGGGATTGCCTGTTGGCATAGGCTTGTGGCAGGTTCCGCAGGGCTTAAACCCCACCCCAACTAAAACTAATTGTAACAACTAGCAACTAACTACTACAAACTAAAACTACAAACTGACTAACAACTATGAATAAGAAAGACTAGGGGAAGCACTTGCGAAGCACGCAACTGCAGTTCCAACAACCGCCATGGCAGTAAGAAGGAACTGAAGAGGCGGCAGGTCGGCAGGGGCCTATATTCACTGCCATTGAGGCACAACTCCAGGGCTCTCCACAGCCAACCCGACAGGTGCTGCTAGGGGAAAAACTTTCCGATGACCGTGCACGCGGCACACATACCTAACTGGAATCTACAGGATCAAGCACTCATAGAAGAACATTTTTTACCATTCAGCTAAATGGTAAATAGAAGTACAGTGGAATCCTTTAGAAGTGGATAAATTCATCCTAACAAAAAGGTTCAGTATAACTAAATCAGGGATATGAGGTACCAGGGACTCATGTACAGATAATGGCAATCTGAGCATTAATAACATGAGAAAACTACAGTACTATCTTCTGTTCTGTTCTCGAGCAGTAAGTGACTACATTCTGGACCAGCACTTAGCAAGGGCCTCAAGAGGATACAAACTGCACCTTTGATGATGCCAACCCTCCAAAGAGAATGGCAGAGATAAGATATTGTGAATGAGATTCCTAACTTGGAGGTGTCCACACTAGAAAAGCATGGGGATCACTCAGTAAATAAGAGAATTGCTTCTATCAGAACAGCTACAGACAATGGCAGCATGGAGAATACTCAGACAACACAATAATCATTCTGGTGTCTAAAGAGTACAGATTCCAACAAAATCCATCTCTGAATAAATGCAGGAACCATGTAACCATTTTGATGAAAAGAACAGAAAAACAGTTACAATTCACCAGTTTGGGAAAAAGACGCAATAACAGTATTTTGGGAACTAGATGCCCTTATACAGACAATAATGGAAGTAAAGAATATAGCCTATATAATGAGAAATTAATATATTTTCAGAAGATCCTTTCCTTTAGGGCTGTGAATGGGCAATGGTAATTTTCAAAACAAAGGATGTGCTTGTTTTTAAACATTAAGGGTTCAATGTTTGCTTTCTTTGGGATCCTCACTTCCTAAACAAAGTTCTCTACACAAAAAAAAACAACACACATGAGACTCAAAATACATCTTAATAAAAATCTGAGCTAAGAGCTTGAGCAATTTCTGTGGCCCAGATAGCAGCAGGAGCAGCATGGGATCTGCACAAAGGATTCATACAGCACTTCTGGGTTCTTGGAAATACATACAGAGAAATTCATTTGGTTTGCCTCCTGTATTCAATTTTTTGCAATGTTATAAAACAAATGGTCCCATCACACTAAACAAAGACAGGAAAGAAAATAAATTGTCCAGGGAAATAAAAAAAAATCCTAAAACTAAACAAGAATTTCTTAATAACTCTTTGAGGGGAAACCCTGGACTGGAGTACAAGTTTGTTTTTGAATTCTAATTTGGGATTCAATTTGAATTCTAATTTGGGATACATTTATGGAAAAGTTAAAATATGACTCAAATGAAACAGTATTCAACATATTTCCGAAACTAGAAGGTTTCTTCTTTACCATGTTTGTGTAGGTCAGAAAAAAAAATGTTTAGGAAGATTTTATAGATGGCCTGACAATATGTATGCATCAAAAAAAAAAATTCTAGTCACAATCTGCATGTAAAAGCAACATGTACTTTCAAGTTCTAGAGAAACCTGATGGGCAGTGTATTGAGAAAAGTGGATAGTCTTTTTTTTGCTTGTTTGTTTAAGTACATACACAAGAATAGGCCTCTTGTTTCTTTAAAAGTCAGAATTCATTCAGCAGAGGAAGCAATCCACAGCAAGCATTAAATTATAAAGAAAGGAACATATTTAAGAACAAATGTATGAGAATACAATTATAATATCAAAAGAAGAAATGCAATATTTTATCCCCTAAAACACAAAACTTGATACCAACAGTTTAATTTCCTAATCATAAAATTAGAAGGATTCTTGATAAGCCTTTGCTGCTTATTTATAAATATGGACAATTAAGCATGCTGCCTTTGCTCTACGAATATGAAAGATAAGAGTGTTTATATTTTTATTATATTCAGGTATCTGAGAGAATTCCATATTTACTTCTCACTGATCCTAGTTACCGTGGGATTTCTTTTTTGTTTTATTTTGTTTTTTTTACATATAATAAATACATATACCCCATAACCACTAGATAAGTGCATTTTCATAAATTTAAATAAATATATATATTTAATCTATAAATAAAGGTCGTGTTCTTTTCTTTTTACAATTACAACATGGTTTTCAAACTTCTGAAGGAAAAGTAGATTGTCAACTAGAAATTTAAAAGATGCACATTTTTTTTCATTTTTTAAAAACAAAAAATTGACCTGAATTAGATGAAAACTGTAAGTCAAATATTTTAGGCTTTGAATTATTGCATGCACAGAATAGTGAAGTGGGGTGATTATTTGGGACTTTGGCTGGCAAAACTCTTCTTTCTTTATAATAGAAGGTGTCAAATTTGGAGTCATTTCTACTAAACCGGGCTGGTGTTGGCGTAGCAAGAAGAGCAATTACCTGGGGGCCCATGGCACAGGGGGCCCAGTGAAGCTAAGTTACACCATATCTAGAGAGTCACTGTGGGTAAATGTAAAGTGAGTATTACAGTAATTTAATCTCTAAAAGTAGAAATAAATCACACTTAAAGCAAAGGTTTTCAAACTGTGGGGTGCATCCCCTTAGGGTGGTGCAGAGGGGCGAGCAGTGACGCCAGGCAGCTCAGGCTTCGGGCCCAGCCCCAGGGCTTGGGCTTCAACCTTGGTCTGCAGGCTCACTCCTTGTTTGTGCCCTGAGCCCCAGCAAGTCTAACGCTGGCAATGATAATAGCATGTGACAACTAAATTCTGCGTAATGCTTAATATCTGAACAGTAAACACCTCTGAAGTTGGTTTTGTGCCTTTAGGTTTCAATTCTTCCAAGTGTAATTGTGGTCATGCACTGACCATACAGAAATAATTTTAGAAGAGTCACTGTTTGCTTGAGATTTTTTATTTTTTGTAAATTCCATATTTCATATCCACAGCATGGAGGCCAACGTATCTCTCTTAAATAACCCCAAAATGTTCAAGTTTGTGGGGAAGAGGAGAGGAAGGAGAAGAGAGTAAAAATGTGCACATTCATGGAAAAGCTAGCCTGTTGCCAGAACTGCCTACATTTGGCAATGTTTCCAAAGCACAATTATGGCATCAGGTGATCACATCCCAGAATAGCGTTCTCATTCCCTAGCTAACCCACATCCAAAAAGAAAGAAAGGGGGAAAGATGGGCCTTTTTAAAAAGGGGGAAACGACTCAGCTATTGAGTAAAAATTCTTGTTTTCAATTTTATTTCCATGGTCTTTTTTAAAACTCCACACCCAGAGCTATCAAACAAAGAGGCATGCTTATTATTCAAAGACTGTTACAGGGTGCAAGATGTGTGCACTACAATAAAAATTCTATACAGGGCCCATTTGAAAAGATAGTCTCAAAAACTGTGAAAGTCCTATGCCATCACATGGCTACAGATAGGTTTATGAACTGTTTTGTTGCTGACACCAAACACAAAAAATCTTGGCACATGAAATCACATATTTTAAATGCTCCCTTCAGACGTGTGGCTTTACATTTTCTAACTGGATGTTACCAGCTCTAAAAGGCAATATTCGGAGCCTTTGTGCATCACAAATGTGATTTAAAGGGAAACTCTCAGTTGGCAGAGCAATACTTCCTCTGCTGAGACCCCTCAGTTATCCCACTAGAGAACACAATGAATCTGTCCCCATGTCACTTCATGGCAAAACGCAGAGTCCATCACTTTGCACAATCCTCCCAACAATAAATATTGCAGAGTGACCCAGGAATAATTTCCCTTGAGAAAAGCAAGAGAAATCAACCACCATTAAAAGAAATAGAAACCTGTGTCACACAAATAGCACTAAGGCCCCAATTCAACATATCACTTAATCATGTGCTTCATTTTAAGCACCTGAGTAAGCCCACTGAAGTCAACTGACTTAAAGCGAAGCATGTGATTAAGTACCCTGCTGAACTAGGGACTAAGTGCAGGACAGGTGGAGATTATGGTCCTTCTAAGAGTATATTGCTTGGCATAATTTTGCTGGCTTCCAGAGACTATGGTAATGGGTCTACTGCATGTGGAGAGGTTACACAGATTTGCATGTTAGCCTTTAAAGATTTGAACCCTAAACATTAGATTTGTATTCGTTTTACAAAATGTTTGGAATGAGAAATGAAACTATGTCCCTAAAACTACAAAAACAAAAAAATTAGTCTATTTCAAATATAGCTTTGAACATACAACTGTTAGTCTATTTCATTGTTCCTCCAAATCCAATAATGCAGCTGTAACTGTACCTATCCTTGTACTATCTGTTTCTTACTCTGTGAGAAGTCCCTAAATTCAGCAATATGCAACCTATCCTTCACTGCCATCTCTTTATAATGAAAATGCTAGTTTCTAATAAATATGGAGAAAACATACTGTAGTCATTTCAACATAACCAACTCGAAACCATCATCCCTTGCCCCAACTCCCAAAACAAAACAGAGCTCTAACTAAATGTCTGTCTGGTCGGAACAATTCTTGGGGATCAACATGGAATGGTTTAATCTGCCAACATTAAAGACAACCAGATGAAATGTTAAACTATAGTCTGCCAGGTTCTAGCTGGTATTTGTAAAAATTGTTAGACAGTTCAGACAATTTACTGATGAAAGTTTTATGTAAATAGAGCTCTAATAGTTTGGAAGATCACACAAGAAGCTGCACTGAAGCTATAATAAAAGCCAAACTATTCCATCAAATCAAGAAAGAATTTCAGAAATCAACTTTTCCAGAAATAAATATCTACACACATTAGATGAAATGAGCATATATATTTTTCAATGCTTCAATCAGAACACATTCTTCTGCCATCTAAAAGTCTTGGACACTGCAATTTGCTATGTGAGGACAGGTGAGCTGCACCCACATGGAGCTCCATTCAAGTCAACGAAGCTCCATGCAAATGCAACTGCTGCCCATGCATTACAAATTGCAGGATGAGGGCATCAGATTGTTCATCCTTTACAGTTAATTGCCAGAAATCTTGCCCCTTCCAGAGAACTGTCTATGGTATTTTGAATTAAAACTATAATACTTTGACTTAAAGTGGGCCATAGCTAGACAAGCAAAAGTGGGAAGGCTGGGGGGAGACAATGAAACCCAAGGAGGGAATCCTCTCCCTGCCCTCTGTAAAATGATGAAGTGCCAGGTGCACTTAGTCCAGAGTTTAAGTTCTGGACTAGAATGCAACGTCAGTGGTATATTGTGCTAAAAAACACCACAAACCAAAGCCATTGGACTCAAATGCTGATGCCCATTTCCCACTGGACTCCACAGACACATATTAACATATTAAAAGAGCCAGCATCAGCATTAAAAAAAAAAGCTAAC
Organism: Gopherus evgoodei; assembly: GCF_007399415.2. Lineage (NCBI taxonomy): Eukaryota > Metazoa > Chordata > Testudines > Testudinidae > Gopherus > Gopherus evgoodei. The sequence continues at coordinate 38,570,003 of NC_044333.1, read as the reverse complement.
ATAAAACAAAGGTAAACTACCTGCTACTCCCAATATGTTGGAATGTTTCTAAAAAAATTCCAATGAATTCAAGTTTAATTAGTAACATGGGTTACATTTTTTAAAATATATTGATTTGTTTTGATTTACAGAGAAATTAAAAGGAGCATCTATCGAAGGTTTGAGGTGCCCCGAAAAGACGGTTACTCACCTTTGTAACTGTTGTTCTTCAAGATGTGTTGCTCATACCCATTCCAATTAGGTGTGCACGCGCCGCATGCACGCTCATCGGAAGATTTTTAGCCTAGCAACACTCAGTGGGTCAGCAGGGCGCCCCCTGGAGTGGCGCCGTCATGGTGCTGGATATATACCTCTGCCGACCCAACGGCCCTTCAGTTCCTTCTTGCCAGCTACTCCAACAGAGGGGAAGGAGGGCAGGTTTGGAATGAATATGAGCAACACATCTCAGAGAACAACAGTTACAAAGGTGAGTAACCGTCTTTTCTTCTTCGAGTGCTTGCTCATATTGATTCCAATTAGGTGACTCCCAAGCCTTACCTAGGCGGTGGGGTCGGAGCAAGATGTTGCAGAATGCAAAATTGCTGAGCCAAATGCTGCATCATCTCTGGACTGTTGAACCAATGCGTAATGAGCAGCAAAGGTGTGAATGGATGACCAGGTAGCTGCTCGACATATTTCCTGGATGGGGACAAGGGCCAGGAAGGCGGCAGATGAAGCTTGTGCCCGAGAAGAATGGGCAGTGAGGTGGCTAGCCGGAACATGAGCCAATTCATAGCATGTGCGGATGCAGGATGTTACCCAAGATGAAATGCGTTGGGAAGAGACCGGTAGGCCTTTCATCCGGTCTGCAACTGCTACAAAGAGCTGAGGAGACCTTGGGAAGGGTTTGATTCTCTTGATATAAAAGGCGAGAGCCCTGCGGACGTCCAGGGTGTGTAGCTGTTGTTCCTGACGTGATCGGTGTGGCTTCGGGAAGAAGACTGGGATGAAGATGTCTTGGTTGACATGAAAGGCGGACACCACCTTAGGGAGGAAAGAGGGGTGTGGTCGCAGCTGTACCTTGTCCTTATGGAAAACAGTGTACAGGGGTTTCGCTGTCAAAGCCCGAAGCTCAGATACTCATCTCGCCGAAGTAATAGCGATGAGGAAGGCTGTCTTCCACGAAAGGTACAGCAGCGGGCAGGTAGCCAGTGGTTCAAAAGGAGCACCCATAAGCTGGGCTAGCACCAGGTTTAGATCCCAGGTAGGGGTTGGGCGTCTAACTTGAGGATACAAAAGTTCCAATCCCTTGAGGAACCTTGAAACTATTGGGTGAGAGAAGATTGATCAGTCATTTTCCCCCGGATAGAAGGGGGAAATGGCTGCCAGATGCACCTTTATGGAAGAGACCGCTAGGCCCTGCTCTTTTAGGGACCAAAGATAGTCCAGGACACTGGGAACGGACACTTGTCTGGGGACTAAGTTACGCTGAACTCACCAACAGAAGAAACGCTTCCACTTGGTGAGATATGTCATCCTAGTGGAAGGCTTCCTACTGCCCAAGAGCACCTGTTGGACCGAGGCAGAGCAACGCAATTCAGACTGGCTCAACCACACAGCAACCACGCTATGAGATGAAGGGACTGCAGGTCTGGATGGTGAAGCCTGCTGAAGTCCTGTGTTATGAGGTCCGGCCAGAGTGGCAGGGGAATCGGGTCTGCCACAGAGAGGTCGAACAACGTGGTATACCAGTGCTGCCTCGGCCACGCTGGAGCAATCAGGATCAGGTAGGCGCTGTCCCTGTGGAGCTTGAGTAGGACTCTGTGAACGAGTGGAAATGGTGGGAAGGCATAAAGTAGGTGCTTCTTCCACGGGATCAGGAATGTGTCTGAGAGGGAGCCCAGGGAGCGTCCCTGGAAGGAGCAGAACACCTGGCATTTCCTGTTCTCTCAGGAGGCAAAGAGGTCTATGTGGGGAAAGCCTCACTGCCGGAAAACAGAATAGATGATGTCTGGGCGAATCGACCACTCGTGAGACCGGAAGGATCTGCTGAGGTGATCCACCAGGGTGTTCTGGGCTCCTGGGAGAAAAGATGCTACCAATTCGATCGAGTGGGCTATGCAAAAGTTCCAAAGATGGACGGCTTCTTTGCAAAGGAGGGAGGAGCGTGCTCCGCCCTGCTTGTTTATGTAAAACATGGTCGTTGTGTTGTCCGTGAACACTGATACACAACGGCCTTGGAGATGGTCTCGAAACACCTGGCATGCTAGACGGACTGCTCTCAGCTCCCGCACATTGATGTGTAAGGCCAGTTCTTGAGGCGACCAGAGGCCTTAAGTGTGGAGTCCCTCGAGGTGGGCACCCAAACCCAGTGATGACGCGTCCGTGGTTAGGGCCATCGAGGGTTGAGGTGGATGGAATGGCATCCCTGCACAGACTAGAGTGGGGTCTAGCCACCAGGTTAGGGAGCCCAGAACCTTCCTGGGGATAGTGAGCACCAAGTCCAGGCTGTCTCTGCGTGGTTTGTATATTGAAGCAAGCCAGGTGCAGGAGGCCATGTGACCTACTAGGCTGAGGCAGGTGCACTGGAAGGTTGTCAGAAAGGTTTGAAGACTTCGGGTTAATGAAGCCATTGTCTGAAAACGCAACTGCGGGAGGCAGGCTCTGGCCAGATTGGAGTCCAGAACCACTCCAATGAAGTCTATTCTCTGCGTGGGTGAGAGAGTAGACTTTTCTGTGTTGATCATGAGACCTAGGTTCCTGAAGAGGTCTCTGACGATGTGCAGGTGCTGTGATACTTGCCACTGGGAAGTCCCTCGAATGAGCCAATCATCGAGATACAGGTAGATGTGTACTCGACGAAGCCGGAGGGAGGCGGCAACTACAACCATGCACTTTGTGAAGACACGCGGAGCTGTAGAAAGGCCAAACGGAGGTACAGTAAACTGAAAGTGTCGGTGGTTGACCACAAAACAGAGGTACTGTCTGTGTAGTGGATAAATTGCAATGTAGAAATACGCGTCCTTCATACCGAGGGCGGCATACCAGTCTCCCGGATCAAGGGATGGGATAATGGTCCCCAGGGATACCATGCGGAACCTCAGCTTTATCATGAATTTGTTGAGTTCTCGCAGGTCTAGGATCGGTCATAGACCTCCCTTTGCCTTGGGGATTAAGAAGTAGCGGGAATAAAACCCCTTGCCTCTCATGTCCTTTGGCACCTCCTCTATGGCTCCCATGGCTAGGAGCGACTGGACTTCTTGTAAGAGGAATTGCTTGTGAGAGAGGTCCCTGAAGAGGGACGGGTAGGGAGGGTGGGAAGGTGGAGTTGAAGCAAACTGGAGGTGGTATCCCTCTTCCACCATGCGCAGGACCCAACAATCTGAAGTTAGCTGGGATCAGGCAGGGAGGAATCGGGAGAGGCGGTTGAAAAAGGGAGGAGAAGGATCCGGTAGGGTAACTGGTGGGCCGTCCTCAGGCGTCCCATCAAAAGTTCTGCTTAGGCCCTGCTGGTGGTATAAGGGGCACCTGATTTTGAGCTCCCTGAGGGCCAGACTGTCTCCGACGATTCCCCCTGCCACGCCTTTTGGTAACGTCCTGACATGGCCTAGTCTGGGCATAAGGACGGTGTATCTGGGGCCGGAAAGTCCTGCGTTGGGTCACTGGCGTGTGCATACCCAGCGAGCACATTATAAAGCGATTGTCCTTCAGACTTTGCAACCTGGGGTCAGTCTTGTCTGAGAAAAGGCCCTGGCCTTCAACGGGTAAATCCTGAATAGTTTGTTGCAATTCAGGGGAAAGGCCTGATACCTGGAGCCAGGAGATATGCCTCATCGTCACTCCTGACGCCATAGTTCTGGCTGCAGAGTCCGCTGCATCCACAGAGGCCTGGAGGGAGATTCTCGCTACCTTTTTACCCTCCTCAAGTAGGGCCGTGAATTCTTGACGGGACTCCTGGGGAAGAAGCTCCATAAACTTCCCAAGGACACCCAAGTGTTAAAGTTATACTTACTTAGGAGGGCTTGTTGGTTCGCCACCCTAAGCTGGAGGCCCCCCGCCGAGTATATTTTGTGGCCTGGTAGGTCCATACGCCTAGCCTCCTTTGACTTAGGATCCGGGGCTTGCTGGCCATGACGCTCCCGTTCGTTCACCGATTGGACAACTAGAGAGCAAGAAGGTGGGTGAATGTAGAGATATTCATACCCCTTTGAAGGGACCATAGATTTCCTCTCTACTCCCCTTGGTGTAGGTGGAATTGAAGCTGGGGATTGCCAAATGGTGTCTGCATTAGCCTGTACAGTGCAGATGAACGGAAAAGCGACTCTAGTAGGTGCATCAGCCAATAGGATGTCCATGACCGGGTCCTCTATTTCAGGGACCTCCTCCACCTGCAAGTTCATATTCTGAGCCACTCGCTGCAAAAGGTCCTGATGGGCCCTGAGGTCAATTGGTGGAGGGCCTGAGGAGGAGGTCCCTGCCACCGCCTCATCCGGCGAGGAGGAGGAGAGGCCCGGGACTAAAGGCTCCTGTGGTGGTTCCTGTACTTGATGGGCATCATCTGCATCCGGTGGAACCTCGGCGACTGTAGATGGTATTGGTGCCTCATCCATGCCTGTGGGGAGCGGGGCAGCTTACTGTCGCCTCTGGTACCCGGTGTTCTGATAGGGCCGACCGTTGAGCCACTGATGGTGCACCGTGGCTTTGGTGGTATGCCTACGGTGTCCAGAAGGATCAGTGATGAGGCCCTTGCTCGTGGCTCTGTCTCTCTGAGAATATATGGCTAGGGACGTCAGAGTCACGCTCCTGATGATAGGATGCGCTACCAGCCTGTGATGACACCGATGTGTGTCTGGAAGGCCACGGCGGTGCCGATACACCCTGGGAGGGCGCCACTGTTCTCAAAGCTTAGGCCCGGGGCGGTACCAGGGAGCAGTACCGGGAGCTATAACGGCACCGCAAGCAAGACTGGGACCTTCTAATGTATTGGTGCCAGGAGATTGACTGAGATCTCAAGTCCCTTCGTCTGGAGCGACTGCGGGATACACGGTGCCGAGATCGGTGCCGTGAGCCAGATCGGTACCATGAGTATCTGTCCGGTGAATGAGATGTCGAACGGTGCTGCGAGTGCGACCGGTACCGCGATGGAGAGCAGTGTCTGGACTGCGAGCGGTGCCGGGAGTGGGAACGGCGCGATTGAGAGCGTCTGCGAGACCGGGATCTTGAACGACGTCTCTCTGGGGGACCAACGGAAGGAGGCCTTACCATGGCCGGCTTGCTGGTGGATTGTATGATCTGCGCCGGCGGTGCCGGGGGTTGAGGCCATGTTGACTCCATCATTGCGATGAACTCCCTTGCCATGGAGAAGGTCTCTGGCGTAGAAGGGAGGGCAAGCTCAACCACAGCATAAGCCGGGGAGCTGTCGGGCACCGGACTCAACGGCCTTTGTGGGACCGGAATCGATGGTGCCGAGCTTGGCGGAGGCGCAATCTGCGGTGTCACAGTCGAAGGTGCCATGGCAGATGACAGTGCCGGACGAATCGTCTTGGAAGGGTGCTCCTTCCGTGTAGCCGAAGTTGAGGCACTATGTTGCTTCCCAGGTCTCGGGGACAGGGAGCGGTGCCGAGCAGACGTCGGTAAGGGTCGGTGCCAGGACTCCTTCTCGGTACCGGAACAGTCCGGTGCCGAAGGGGCGCTCCTTACCGAAGCAATCTGTTGGGCACTCAGTGCCGACACTGCAGGACTAAGTGCCGACTCCATGAGGAGCTGTTTCAATCGAAAGTCCCACTCCTTCTTCGTCCTTGGTTTAAAGGACTTGCAGATGCGGCACTTATCAGTAAGGTGGGATTCCTCTAGGGATTTGAGGCAGGAGTCATGGGGATCCCCTATTGGCATCGGCTTTTGGCATGCCGAGAACGGTCTGAATCCTGGTGCTTTGGGCATGGGCCCGCACCAGGGTGGAGGAAAGGGGCTAATCCCCGATCCCCCCCTGAACTATATACACTAACTATAAAGACAAGAACTAATACTAACTATAACTAGAAGAACTCGAACTATAGACACAGTAACAGTAAAGAACTAGAGTAGCTAGGGATGTGGAGATCAGCAAAGCTGCGCTCCACAGTTCCAACAACCGTCACAGGCGGTAAGAAGGAACTGAAGGGCCGTTGGGTTGGCAGGGGTATATACCCAGCGCCATGATGGTGCCACTCCAGGGGGTGCCAGGCCGACCCACCGACTGTTGCTAGGGTAAAAATCTTCCGACAAGCGTGCACGCGGCGCGCGCACACCTAATTGGAATCGATATGAGCAAGCACTCGAAGAACAACAAAAGTTACAAGAACCAAATTAAAATTAAATAGCAATCCACACGCCTTCAGAGCTCAAAGCTCTACAAAACACAAAAATTCCCTCCCTTCCACCATGAAGATCTACCATTCCCTTTGCAGTATCCTGCACAAATACGCTCTGATGTGTGTCTTGCAGCTCCAGGAATCCATGGCACACAATGGAAGTTGCCTCTAAATGGACAAACAATTCACATTTCATTTCCTTTTGTCAACTAAATATTTTTACCTGAAACCTGCATCCAAGTATACTAATATAGTGTAAACTTTATATTCCTATATCTAAACAATCATAAATTGTAATTACAATATTAGACCAAAGCACTTTTACTGAATAGCACACAACCATTTTCATGATAGGTTGAAAATGATCTTCAAAATATCGTCAGCTCTTCAATAGTTTTTAACAGTGTTAAGAATTGCAAGGGACTTGTTGCTTGCCTTAGCCTTCCCCAGATATTCTGTTAAAACAGCAAGCAAGCAAAAAGGGATATATTGTCACCTTATTGAGTAACCATAACTCTCTCTACTAGAACTTTCAATCTTCAAGAAGGCCATCCCCCAAAGTGCTGTAATTCCATTTACCTTACTGAACTGCAGGTACTAATATCACAGCATTTATTTATGACCTGGGTGAATAAGTGGTAATTTTCTGCATTTGATCTTTATGGAGAAACAGATCCCCAGTGTTCCTCAAATGTAATTCTGTTTTGCCTTGGAGCAAAACTAAATAATTCATGAATTTACAGCTATGTGGGGCAATCCACAGTTTGAAATTAAAGCCTGACGTTTAAGTAGGAGGAATCACCTATAACAGAAATGACAGTACTTTCTCTGTGAAAATAAATATTTCTGATTCTAAGCAGCAGTTGCCAACAGCAATGCTCTATACAGTTTCTGATAGCCACATATTGAAAGATAAATTAACAAAAACACTTATGTTTATGCTGGAAAAAGCAGCACAATTTAGTCTGACATCACAATGTGCAGCAAAGCTGATGGAAGAATGTAGGTCTGTCACTTTAAAATATATATAATTTAAAATCCTTTCTGAGACATCCTGTTACATAAGCCCTTTCCACAGTGTCTCAGAATTCCATCTGGATGGCAAAAGCCACCATATGTGCCGCCAAGAAAAACTAACTTATGAATCAACAACAAAAATTTCTCCCCTTCCAAAGGAGCTTGTGGGTTTGGAAAGGACTGGCATGACAGAAATCTGAACACTGTATGAATTTATTTACATTTTACCACCAGTAGAACTATCAGCCTTAGGCATCTCCATAGTTCATTGTTTAACTCTTTCAAAACAAAACAAAAAACAAACAAAAAGGAAATATGTAGGTTTCCAACCCTGAGAGAAATGGCTATGCAACTTTCTGGAATTCAATTTATGAGTTTCATGAAATCATAAAACTTTTCTTGCATGAAGCAATGCATTTTCCAGATGAGATGTATATTAATTCTTGCGCAACTGAACAATCTGTATTCAGTGGCTGGACTGCTTTTCCTCTCACCATGACAATAGGGATTAAATGTTTTCATAGATGCTTTCTGTCTTCTAAGCCCTGTGATAAAAAATATTGCTCTGTCATTTACACAGCCTTTGATAGTTAAGTAAAGGTTTCTTTTCCAGAATCCATTCAAGCATTGTTAGGATACTTTGCTTATTCAAGGCCTGAGCCAGAGAAATAGTGAGTAAACACCAGCCCCCACTGAAGTCAATGAGGATTGAGAGTGCTAAGCACATCTCAGAATCATGCCCTAAAGCAGTGGTCACCAACTGGTCGATCGTGATCAACTGGTCGATCCCGGACACTATCCCAGTCGATTGCGATCTCTGGCCAATAACAGGCAGTGGTGCAGCGGGGTTGCCACTAAGGCAGGCTTCCTGCCTGCCCCGGCCCCACACCGCTCCTGGCAGGGGCCAGCATGCACCCGCAGCCCTGGGTGGGAGGAGGGAGGGCAGGGGTCTCCGTACACTGCTTCTGCTTGTAAGCACCGCCCCCGCAGCTCCCGTTGACCAGGAACAGGGAACTGTGGCCAATGAGAGCTGCGGGAGTGGTGCCTGCAGAAATGGGCAGTGCGCAGAGCCAAATGCCTCCCCCAAGGAGCCGCAGGGGCACACTGGGCCCTTCTGGGAGCGGATGTAGCTGGGGCAGGCTGTGCCACTGACTGTGAGCCACCTGAGATAAGTGCTGCTTAGTGGGAGTCCGCACCCCAACCCCTAGCCCTGAGCCCCCTCCCACAGTCAGCACCCCATATACCCTCCTGCACCACGAACCCTCTCCTGCACCCCAACCCCCTGCCCTAGCCCTGACTTCCTCCCAGAGCCAGCACCCTACACCCCCTCCTGCACCCCATACTCCCTCCTGTACCCCAACCCCCTGCCCTAGCCCTGACTTCCTCCCAGAGCCAGCACCCCATGCCCCCTCCTACACCCCAAACCCCCTCCTGCACCCAAGCCCCTGCCCAACCCAAGCCCCTCCCAGAGCCAGCACCCCATCCCCCCTCCTGTACCCCAACCCCCTGCCCCAGCCCTGACCACCTCTTGCACCCCAACACTCTGCCCCAGGCTCAGCCTGGAGCCACCTCCCACACTCCGAACCTCTCAGTCCCAGCCCAGAACCTGCACTCCCTCCCAAACCCCAACCCTCTGCTCCAGCTCAATGAAAGTGAGTGAGCGAAGGGAAGGGGCGGGGAGATGGAGCAAGTGGGGAAGGGCTTTGGGGAAGGGGCAGGGCCTCAGGGAAGGGGTGGGGTGGATCCTGGGTTGCACTTAAATTCAAAAAGTGATCTTGGGCATAAAAAAGGTTGGAGACCACTGCCCTAAATCAACATTGCCACTCCGTTACTCTAGTAACTGTCCTGCATTGTAAATAAACAGGCAAATAGTCATTACTCTAGAAAAGTTCCACATATGGAAGAATTAACCCAGAGCGAGTACTGATTAGAACAACTGTGATACAACCACACTTCCATTCCATCTGTAATTTCGTGGCTTTGGATAGATTCATAGTACAGTAAAGAAGCTCTTAGGATGCAACACATTACATTTTAGTAATTAGAGTTTGCAGCGAGCAAAGAGCAATGAAGGAGGGGGTTGCACACAAGGGCTTAAAAAAATGCAAGAACTTAGTGGATTTCATTTTAAAAAAACAAGCACTCTCCTCCTCCTCCTCATCTTCATCTCAGCCATCCAGGTGGAGCACCAATTCTCATGTTTAAAGGCATCAGCATTTCCTAAACAATCTTTGTTCCCCCTGCTGTAAACTGATCTTGTGTATGCCTGAGTGACATGCAAAATCTGAGGGGGGATGGGGGATTCAACCTGAATTATCTTTAGGTTCATAACCTAGTTTGAGGCCTTTTACAACACCAGCAGCCTCCCAGGAGAAGTGGGGGGGGACCTCCTGCACTTGACACATTTAAAACTAGTCTGACCAAAGTACTGGAGTCGGAACAGATGGTATGGAACAATCCTGCACTGGCTGGAAACGGAGGGTGCAGATGACCTAATACAGTAGAGGTCTTTTCCATCTCTAGCTTCTATAAGTCTATGAACAGATGGCATCTTGATAGCATATTATGCGCAATCAAGCTAAAAGATATCATGATTGACTGACTAAACAGTTGTGCTCAGATGTGGAAAATAAATTCTCCATTAGTGTAATGCAAAATAACAGGGAAAGAGAGGGTGGGAAGGAGAGAAAAAAACATTGCCAATAATTTATTTCTTGAATTTTGCTGCCTTAATGTCAGTTTATTAAACAGTAACTGGCCAGGAAAAGTAAATGCAATCCATACAAGTACCCAGAAAAGAGGGGAACACCTGCCAATATAAAATTATAGTATTTTACATCAAATCTATAAGCAGATGCCAGCACTGGTGCCATTTATTAGAACTGTGGTGCTGAGTTAAACTCAATAGGCTCTCCCTATCATCCTCTTGCCTAGCCCAAAAAAGGGTTATCACGTCCCTCCATGTGGCAGCATTTAACTGATTTACAAAGGAGGAGACATTCGAAACTGAAGCCACAATTCTGCAGCTCCTTGTAAGGAATGAGAAGTATTTGTAAAAAGCAGCATTGTGGCATCACCACCTTCCCCTAAGACACTCTTCAAAAAATAAGGGGTTTGTTTGGGGGTAGAGGGCAACAAAAAGATTTACCTCTTCTCTTTCTCTTTAAAGAGCTGTTGAATGGCTCTATGCTAACCAGCACTCTCCTCCACTTGAGGAGGCCAGCACTGCCTCCACCTCCTTTTTTTTTGTTTTCAAGTCCTCCTTTGTAGTAAATACCACTTCTAACTGGGAATCCATAGCACATGACCCAAGAATGAACCATGATTCAGGTTCTGGGAGGCTATCAAAAGGGGCTGGTTCGTTAGACAGGGAGACCATAGCAGTGGTTATTATGGCACTCGCCTGGGACTCAGGAGACCTGGTTCAATTCCCCGCTCTGCCACAGATTTCCTGTATAACCGTGGGAAGGCACTTAATCTCTCTGTGCCTCAGTTCCCCATCTGTAGAATGGAGATAATAGCACTGCCCTACCTCAAAGCCATGACATAACACACTGACAGCCGTAGAGATAGACTATGGCATCTGACGGGGGCAGGCAGAAGTAATGGTGTGTCTTCAAACAGCCATAGTTCAAAGCATTACTGGTAGAAGAAATCTCTCACTAAAAGCACTTCTCACTGCCTTTAAAACAGCTCACCAGCACAGATGCACACGCCCTATAGCTGGGGCTGTAACAGACTCAGATCCTCTGTGAATCTGGCATAGACGGAGACTCACAAAACACACTATTATTATTACTCTGTGTGTGGCACCTTTAAGAGCAAGGCATACTGGGAAACTAGTAGCTGCAATATGAGATTACAATATTTGAAGACAACTCACATCAGTGGGAGACTTAAGGATCATCCTGAGGCACCACATCTGGATTAACATCAGTTCCTGCCTGCACTTGTTGCATTACACAGTCTTAAGAGACTGGATTCAAAGGGCTACTCTAGAACACAGGAAAGGTTATTAGTAAAAGAAAGAGTGCATCTTTTATTTCTTCGTTCCTTTTTGCCAGGCTTATTTCTGTTCAGTAAACTGACTACAGTGAAAGCACCATGTCCAAACCTGCTTTGGCCCCTTATGTATGTCCACATATTATATGCAGTAGAACCTCAGGAGTTACAAACACCTCCAAAATGGAGGTTGTTCATTTCTCTGAAATATTCATAACGCTAAACAAAACGTTATGGTTGTTCTTTCGAAAGTTTACAACTGAACATTGACTTAATACAGCTTTGAAATTTTACTATGCAAAAGAAAAACGCTGCTTTTAACTACCTTAATTTAAATGAAACAAGCAAAGAAATAGTGCTCTTATCTTGTCAAATCTTTTTTTAACTTTTCCTTTACTTTTTTTAGTAGTATACATTTAATACAGTACAGTATTTCTTTTTTTTTCTTTCCGGCTCTGCTACTGACTGATTGCATACTTCCAATTCCAAAGGAGGTGTGTGGCTGACCAGCCAGTTCATAACTCTGGAGTTCGGAACTCTGAGGTTCTATTATAGTGCCAGCCATCGGAGGGCTATTAGTAAGGGAGGAGGCTGATAAGGTATGACTAGTTATTGCCACAGGCTGAAGAAAGGAAAAATCACACCAAAATTTATGCTAATTAATGGAGCCTAGATATAAACACTGAATTTGAATTATACCCAATCTTTCCACTGGACTGTTGTTTTCCCAACACTCCTTTATTATTCTCCCTAATACCTCAGCTACAGACTTAAGTATGAAATATGGACCCATTCTCTTTAGTTTGCCAGTGATCTTGGAATTAAGGATCAGATGAAATCAGTGTGATGGGTGTTTTTTTAAAACATGATTGACATGGCCTTCTACAGTGGGCTCCCTAGAGTATTAACCCACCCCAGTTAAAACATACACCCTCTTTAAAGAGCAAGATTTTTAGTTTTTCTCAAATCTACATAACCCTACACAGTTCATCTGGTGCATAAAATACAGATTGCTCTACGAGTCATTTAAGCTCTCTAATGAGCATTTTATTAAAACAAGACATTAAACAAAATGAGAACAGCTTGAGTTTCTAGCTCTTCTGATGGAATCCAAGTGCCGCATGCATGACTCCAGGTGTTGGGCCCAAGAAAGGTTTGCGGCTACATTTGTTTTATCTGGTCCAAGTGTTTTTAAACCGTATTTCTGATTATATTCCATCATACAGAGACTGATACAAGGCATAGAATCAGTGTCCATACATCACACATGGTGCAGTGCAGAATCATTGAAAGGAAAGGACAACATAAAAATAGAGGTGAGGCAAAAAAATTAAAGGGTGCCAAAGAAACCCATAAAAAGATGAGAGAGCAAAGAGAAGGACAAAGGGAGAATGGTTAGGGATCTTTTATATTTCTGTTATTTTATAAATGAAGTTTGATAGACCTTTATTCAATAGTTATAATAATGGCAACTACTAGAAGTAACCTATAAAGCAGTCACATTGGCGTAGTGGTTCCAGGGCTTATGGTCTGTGAATGCAAGACTTTCCATTGCTCCTCCTCTGTTATTAAATGTTCTGTATCTACTGAAGATTCAATTGACCCGTGGAACATGTGTGATTTAACTTATGTTATTGTTAAGACCAAAATCCTCAGAAAGAGAGGCTGAAGCTGACACAACAATAAATTAATAGTGATCTGTGTATTTTAAACGACAACTTGATGATCAGTCAAGATGCTAATATTTAAAGGGTAGTCTCCTCAGTCATAGATCTGGATATTCAAGATCACATGCACAGCTTATAACACTCAAATATATTTCCTGAGAAGGCCAAAAAATAATAAAAGAAATCCCAGTACATGGAATCACTTTGATCACTTCCATCACTTTTATAAGATTCCCATCTTGACGTCATTGTAAACTGTGCAATGCCCAACTAAAGAGGTTTGGTGGGGGTAATTATGTAGGTGGCTAGAAGTGAAGAAATCCCCATTTCATGCAGCAGAACACTTCTACATAGCCATCTAGTGTTTGAGCTCATTGTGCTCTCCTCTGCAGAGTTTTTCTCCAATGATCTGTGTAGTTCATTGGCTACAGCTCAGTTTTTCTCAAACGCAGTTGGCACACAATTCACCTGCAGGGCCTCTCCACACACTGCATGGCCTAGCAAGCTGGGGCAGGATACGTTTTTAATTTATGAGCTGCTCAGACGAGCACAACTTGTGACATATATTTGGGTTATGTGAATGAATGTCTATATACATACACCGGTCAGACTGGCACAAATTACACAATCAGGCTCAATCAAATGCATTTCCTAATACACAGATTTGAGTGATCTGCCTCTCCATCATGAAAAGAAAGGTCATGTTAATCAATTTTTGTAAAGCAGTGGGATGCTCAATTCTAATTAAGCTGTTCACACTACTTCTCCTGGACCAGGCAAACCTATAGTTCATTTTTCTATCAGGCACTATGTTTACACTCTTTGAGCTAATCTGGTCACTTAGAAAGACAGATCTACTTTTACTGGTATTAGGAGTATGTCCTAACAAGAGTACTAAACTTTGGTAACCATGTCTCTTCTATCACATGACTTTGACCTTCCTTAAAAAAAAAAAACAGCCACATGCCAAGTGAAAAAGAAAAGACACATTTTATAGCACAGCTCTGACTCGGACATATTCTCAGATGGACTTTAACATAATATGAAAAATGTGAAAGCTTGTTTTCCTGCATATATTTTGATAGTGCCATATAATCTGTGTTTTCAATTTTAGCAGTAGATCTGTGCTATTGTAAACATCTCCACACAGACGTATTCAAGATGAAATAACGTTAACCCACCATGAACTGAAGTCAGCAACAGTTTGTGCTGTAATAGGCTGAGGGCAAGATTCAGCAGAACAGTGCTAAGTTCTCTGCAGCATTAAACAGACATTTTAAATCTAATGCCCTTACTTCCGACATTGGTATTGCTCATTATTTTTCAGATTTAGTTTCTACTTCCTTTCAGAAAAGAACTTGAAAAAGGCTGCGCAGATTTTGCCTAAACTTTCTACACAGAGAAATTTTCCAGAAAGTTACAAGCTAGAAGAGAGAGGATTTTATAATGGAATTGTTTTCATAGCTATCATGTTTGCTAATGTGAAAATTATTACAAAACTGCAAAACCTCACGTCTTTTTCACATTCAGGCGGTAACTAACATTTTACAGCTTTTCTATATTGTTAGATAAATTAAAAGAACTGTGAAATATTGAAAGTGACTTATAAGGGCACTAGTGCTATCCCACTAGTGCTCATCACCAACAACAAATTCCCTCTTTTACAGTATTTTCTAAGATCACAAGTAAAGCCATTTAGCAATCCATCATTTTACTGCATTTCTCACTTTCGACATTACAGACTTTGAGTTTGGGATCTTTTTAAAAAAGCATCTTTGCAGATGCTATCATGAAATCTCATAAGAGCTAAGCCTACATTTTCAGTTACAATAAAGAAAGTCCTAACTGCTGGCATTCTTAGATCATATTTCACCAGAAAATCCCTACATTTTTGGTAGGCTGAAGTAGTGAGCTACTTAAAGCCATAGTATATTTATACTGCTCTGGTTACTTGCCCAAAACTCTTCACTACCACTGTCACCCCACCAGCAACTAAATGAAAATATATACCTCCAAAAGATAAACTCTGCCTTTCTGTTGTGGCAGAATGTATGCAATATATCAAGACATTTTAATAAACATACATCCCTTCATTTGGAAAAAGTGGCTTCTGCATGCTATACTTTTCAAAATATTTTCTATTAAATAAAGATTTGGTTGGCTATTTTTTTTCCCAGAAAAAGAAAGGGAGGAAAATCTTTCCACTGATAAACTAGAAGATGAAACTTGTGCCAAAAAGATCTCCATGATGACCTGAACTTGCTAGCTATGATTGGCATATGCTTGACTGATGACATTAGATCTTCATGTAAGTTTAAAATAAACGCAGCACAGTATTACTGCACAGAGCAGCATCAAACTGCATATGGAGGACAATGATATGATTCAGTTCCCACCCTACTGCTGTACTTAGTTTTTGTTGGAGTTTATGGAACAACATATCAGCAATAAAAGACAGCTGGTCTACAGACTGGTGAGGCCAAGAGAAGACAGCACTGCAGGGCTTCGCATTTCTTTCAGTACATCATTGATAAACTGTAGGGATGAAATCCTGGCCACGTTGAAGTCAATGGGAGTTTTATCCTTGACTTCAACGGGGACAGGCTTTCACCCTTGGTGTTTATGAATCATTATGAGAATTGGCAGGCATTCGGTTTTCGACCAGAATGCCCGGTCGAAAAGGAACCCTGGCGGCTCTGATCAGAATCACTGACTGCACCGTTAAAAGTCCGGTCGGTGGTGCAGCAGGCCTAAGGTAGGCTCCCTGCCAGCCCTGGCTCTCTGCGGCTCCTGGAAACAGCTGGCATGTCCAGGAACCGAGGCCAATGGGAACTGCAGGGACAGTGCCTGCGGGAGTTGGCAGTGGGCACCGCACAGAGCTGCTTAGCCCCCCCGCCCCGAGCCTAGGAACCAGATATGCCAGCCACTTCAGGATCCACGGGGAGCCAGGGCAGGAAGGGAGCCTGCCTTAGCCTCACTGCGCTGCTGACTGGGAGTTACCTGAGGTAAGTGCTGCTCAGCTGGAGCTCACACCCTGAACCCCCTCCCACACCCCACCCTCCTGCCCAAGGTTGGAACCCTCTCCCGCACTCTAACTCCCTGCCAAAGCCCGCATCCCAACACCCTTCTCCAGCCCTGAGCCCCCTTCTAGAGCCTGCACACCCTTCCGCACTCCAAACCGCTGCCACAGCCTGAGGCTCCTCCTGCACCCAAACTCCCTGCTGGAGCCTGCACCCCCTCTTGTACCCCAACCCCAGCCCTGAGCCTCCTCCCACACCCAAACTCCCTTCCAGAGCCCATACCCCACCTCACCAAACACCCCAGTCTCCTGCCCCAGCCCGAGTCTCCTCCTGCACCCAAACTCCCTCTTGCAGCCCGCACCCCACACTCCCTCCCGCACCCCCTTCCCCAGCCCTCAGCCCACTCCCGCACTCCAAACCCCTCGGCTCCAGTCCAGAGATCCCTCCTGCACCCCAAACACCTCATCCCCAGCCCCACCCCAGAGCCCATACCCCCAGCCAGAATCCTCCCACACACACACACCTCAACCCCCTGCCCTAGCCCCCTCCTGCACTTTGAACCCCTCATTTCTGGCTCCACCCCAGAGCCTGCACCCTCAGCTGGAGCCCACACTCCCTCCGGCACCCCAACCCCTGCCCCAGCCCAGTGAAAATGAGTGAGGGTGGGGGAGAGTGAGTGACAGAGGGGAGATGGAGTGAGTGGGGGCAGGGCCTCAGAGACGGAGTGGTGCAGTGGCAAGGCCTTGGAGAAGGGGCAATGTGGGGTCGGGGCATAGGGGAAGGGGCCGTGCAGGGGCGGGGCAAGGATGTTCGGTTTTGCGCGATTAGAAAGCTAGCAACCCTAGTCATTACAGATATGCAGTCACCCACATGCTCACTTACATTACAGACAATAATAAACAAGCTACCAAAAGGAAATTTCATTTTCACTCACTTATTACCAGTGATGATATGAAATCATTACAGCTGAGCCAGTCACATTAATATTGGACCCCTTTTTAGAAAGGTTACTTGGTCCCCTCGCCCCGATTCAGTGCTGTAGTAATTTTATGATGCCTTGGCTATGTTATTTAAAGCCTCACCAACTACACAATCACTTTCAGATTCTCTAAACACACTGTATGTGGGTATTCTTGCAACAGTCTATATTTAGGGAGTGTATTATTCTTTTGATGCATGGGGATTTGCTCCAGAACAAAGGCAACACGTTAGCCGAGATACTGAGTGAAGCCAACAGACCTCTGTTTTAGATGCTGTAAGTACCCCTAACTTCAATCAATGCTACTTTTACAAAGAATCTCCCTTTTACATTATATCAGCTTAGCCGTATAGTGCCAATATGATCACACTTTCACTTAAGGAGACTCATTTTCAAAAGCCTGCTTTGCATATACAAATCTGGTAACTGCACATACAAACAGCACTTAGAGCTACAATAATCCGATCTGCACACCTCAATTTAGGGGGTTGCATGTGCACTTTTTGCAAGCACACTGCTTCCCACCCCCCTTCATTTTATGAACAAATTTTCAAACAAAACCTATTTAGCCTTATAAAAACTTGTGAAAATAATAGTGTTACATGCAGTAACCTAGAAAAGTACCATTTACATTGCATAAGTATCTGAAGAGGTCTCCAAAATTTGCAAGAACAAAATTATCTGTAGGTCTTATTAGCCCTTACAGAGCCATCAACACATTTTTAACATGATCAAACAACACTGTGAAAGCCTTTGAAGGCTTCTGTTTCCCTTACAGAGTGAACCAATGATAGGCCACAACGCAACAAGTCCAACAGGATATTTCTAGTTTAGCCCACTGGTCCCCACCACAGTAGTCAGGTGACATCACCATCAACAAAATGAGGCCATTAGGAGCGTACTTCCCAAACTCAGTCCAGCCTGAAGAAGGAACAGTGCTATCAGGCTCATTAGCAATCACTTTCCACAGATTTTCTCCATGTAACTCTGTATTGCACTAGCAGAAATATAATGATGCAGTATTGAATTCCTCAGAAAAATTAAAACAGCTCTAAGTGGTGCTTTTGTAGCCTATAGAGCTTGTTTCAATCAGGAATGTTGCTCATTTTTTTCAATGGTTCCCCATATAGTTCCACGTTAACATTAGTATTTTTGTATACTTAAGACCAGAGGTTTTCAAAGTTTTGTAGGCTGCATACTTCTTTTCAAATAATGTAGTCTACCATG
Source organism: Gopherus evgoodei (assembly GCF_007399415.2). Classification (NCBI taxonomy): domain Eukaryota; kingdom Metazoa; phylum Chordata; order Testudines; family Testudinidae; genus Gopherus; species Gopherus evgoodei. The sequence continues at coordinate 38,551,762 of NC_044333.1, read as the reverse complement.
TACCCCCATCTGAGATAGGGTCAGAATATATCTATGATCAGATTGCCAAGTCTTGCTAAATTAAATGCATTATCCAGCATTACAGGATTTTTCTCACTTACCCCCGACAAGAGCTCACACACTCCTAGGGGTATAAGTACCCCACTTTGAAAACCACTGCTTTAGACAGTATGGATAGCAAAGGTACCCGATATGTGCTATAGCTTGTGTCAGGATTTCAACTATTCAGAAGGCATTTGCAGGTTTACCTTGCCTGAATGTAAACTATGCTTATAAAGTTAACTTGGCTGCTGTCATCAAACAATTGGTTCAGTAATCCCCTGCTAGTAACCATAGTGTCATATCAGCATGGTGCCTACTGCTTACTCAAACAGTCAGGCTGTCCATTACCCATGTCTAAGAACATTTCAGACACTTTATGTACCATAATCTACTTCCCACAGCATCTTAGTTACCCATAAAGCTACAGAAAAAAACTGTCTATATCCCTAATATACATTGCAACACTGTGACAGCCTCCTAACACTCATCCTGACAAGGAGAGACAATATGAACCATAGTGCTTTATCATCCAAAGAGTTCCTATCTTGAATCCACACACTTTGTGGTATTTAACTTTTCCCTAAAGTAGAGAAACATTTGTGTGAACTGCAGTGAGCCTGCTACAATTTCCTTCATCTCAATTTGAGTGAGATCCACCCTTTGAAATGATACATACTGATAAAAAATAAAATGAGTTTGTTCCATTGAATTTATAGACAATCCACACTCCCCATTTGTTTCCAATAGGTCAAAACTGAGATCCAAGCTCATATTATTTTGATTACGTGATCTCTATTTATATTTCTAACAAAAACCAAGTTGATTTTTTTTTCGTTATTTCAGTTATCACCATGGTTGGTATTTCTCAACTAGAAATGTGCTACCTTTGGTATGCTCTGTGCCTTTGAACTAGTATGAACTCAGAGTGGCTTCCTAAACCAAAAAAGAGAGCCCGAGATATTTCTAGGAAACACCCACTGCAGACTAATTTAAATTGGTCCTTTAGGATCCTCCCATAAATAGAAGCTAAGAAAACATCTGTCTGGTGGCAATAGCAACAAAAAACACACCCAACTCTCACAGAATGTAATTTAATTTGATCATTTGAGATAGCTGAGTACAATTCTAATGTTACTTCTAATGTTTTCATGACTTAAAAAACAAATCCAGAATTTGAATATTCATCAAGACTATTCTCCATAAATGTCTTTCTACTCAGCCTACCATAGGCTATGAGAAACTTGGTGAAAACTGTCATGATATAACAAGAATCTTTAAAACCTGCAATTCTCTATGTTTCCAGATCCTATCATTACGCTTCAGACCACAGTAAATTGAGAGAAGCATTTTAGTTTGTATTTGGTGTTTCTAAGGACTGATCCACCTGCCTCCTACACTACAGCAGCATAAGATCTATACCCACAACATGTTTCTAAATAAGATAATTGGCCTAATCCTGCTATCAATGAAATCAAGATAAGTGTTTTCAATTATTTCAGTGAGAAAAGGATTGGGCCCAACATAAATGGACAGTCTCAGCCCAGCTCTTTGGAAGACCATTGTGCAATACACACTTCAGCACCACTGTAGGAGCAATTTCAAACATCCTCTCTGTTCCACCATGCCACCTACATTCAGCTGTCTGTCCGAAGAGGGAGACTGGCAGAAATAGGGAGGCAGAGCATTCTCTACAACTCACCTGAAGGGAAATACATCTGAGCTGACTCCCGAACACATTTTGAATTTGATGCATTTTTTGTCCAGGTTTTCCATGACTGCAAGTTCTGGAATCTACTGTCACACAGCCTGCTAGCAAGGTTTCCGGAGGATTAGCTAGTATGCTCAATGTTACATGGGGGATTAGCATAAAAGTCTGTTACAAAAATAACTGAAGAAGTAACATAATGAAGTTACTTTTTAGAGCAGAACCACACTTCACAAAACATAGATATTAGAAAAATGAATTTGGACCATGACTTGTTATAATGTGCTGTAGTTCTTTAGAGCTAACCCCTCCACATAAAAATATATTATTTAAAAATAAACATGCAGACCAAAATAACTGTAGAGTAAAGGAGGAGTTGGTCAGATTGATGCATGACCTGCCTGACCATATCTGTAGACTTGGGCTGCTGCCTAGAATAATGTTACCAGGTCGGCCAATCATCTTTCGGGGATTGGACTTCCTATAGTGAGATTCAAAATGGAACTACAAAAAAATACAGAGCATGGAGCAGATAATGCAATATCTGAGCAACAAGCAGGTGGAAGTGATTAGCTACATTAACGACTGCACATCGGTGCCACAGCAATGGAAGCTTTATTCATACAGAGATTAGACTAAATAAATTAGAGGCATAGATGACACCAGAATAAATAAAATGGACCTCACTCTTATTTCAGTAAAGGGCAATCAACATTGTATCTAATGTGTGATGTCCAAAGGACAATTTAATTACTATGGGCTGTTGGTTTTTGGGGGCGGGGGAAGAAGACCAGAGAGGGGGAGAAGGAAAGGCAGGATTGGAGTCAAGAGATGCATACTCCTCGCTGTTTATACAAATACCTGAGCAGGTTATAACATTAGCCATTACTGAGCAAGCCTACTCAAAATTATTGAGACAAATAAACCAAAAAAGGAACGTGCATGAACATTTTAGAACACTTAGTTCTAAAGATCTAGCTCTGTTTGTCTCTTTTGCTCTCAACTGTCAGACAAAGCAGATGGAAATCTCTTTATACAGCACAAGATCAGATACTTTAGTTATACTCACAGCGAATGCCATAAATCATGAGAGGATCAAGCTGCTTCTTCCCATGCTTCCCTTGCCCTGAAAGGTTGGAGATGGCCTGAATTTCCCGGTGGAAGAGGTAATCTAGCAACGTCAGTGCCATCTTCTCAGCTGTGCGGCAGTTGGTGCTGATATGCAGCATATCAGCTGGGGTGATGGGACAACGGACTCGCATCTCAGGATTGTTTTCATCTCCAAGCCATGTCCCATTGGGGTAATCCTCTAAAAACAGAAAACAAGGAAATTCTAAGTGATGGCACAGGCTGCAAGAGTTATATTTAAAATGTATAAATATCATCAGCTCTTCCTATTTTCTTTATGTCCTCCATTAACTTGTTTCAAAGCTCTTAGTGACTGGCTGGCTCACAAGATTTGTAATGGATTAAGAGTGTTTATCCAACCCACATCAGCAGTGACCAAAAGTGGTTACCATTAACAGCTGTTCTGTGGCCTGCAAAAAATGAGCAATTGGTCTTGGTCCAGACATCCAACTCACAAATGAAATTAAACAGTCTCTGAAGAGGCCAATGAGCAAAAGAACACAGAAAATCTTCTCACCCTCAGTTGTGCTCGTTCAGCCCCCTCAAGATAAGGATCAGGGCATGTTTGTGGGGTAAGGAAGCTGAGATCTTAAAGTGAGCCACTTTTCTGGTAAGGCTTGTCCCGCCAACCTCATTAATTTGAATCACAATTTTCCCCTTAAGCAATGCAACAAGATGAACTTAATCAAGGCTGACAACTTGAGAAAATAAATAATTAGTGATGAGGGGTAATTTCCTTGAAGAATTACTTAAGGGGTTTACCAAGGACAATTATTCAACTGTAGCTGAAGATCCCAAATGAAACTTTTTGTGTGTTTTTTTGTTTCAGACTTACTGAACGGTAGTCTGCATTATTTCCTAAACACGTCATTTACCAAAGGACCAGCCCCAGCACTGAGAATGAATCACCATTCCTCTCTCTAGTGTCTCTTTCCTCCTGGTCAAAGGTGAGCTCATTAGCTGAAGAAAATGTATTCATTATACTGGCTTCCAGCACCATACCTGGCTTATATTGTATTCAGAAGACCGTGGATTTTGCTCTTGCTCTGGCCTCTCATGGTTTGGGAAAATAAATACTAATTTTAAGCTAAGGGAAGCACTGAATTCTTAATAGAAATAAAATTTTGTTGGCAGTGCCAGATGTCTGTGAATTCAAGTCACTAATCACAAATTGGACTAAAGTTCAGTGTGGACACCAGAATCACACCTGGAGTGTGGGATACAGCTGCAAGGAAATGTACAGTCCCTTTGAGTGAGATGCTAAGCCAGGCTGAGTTTGCTCGTTCCAGTTAAAATGAAATTTCCTATAACAATCTTGACAATATATTGGGAATAACCCAGTGGTCAAGCCTAACATTTCAATAATGACTGACACAGACTGTATGGATTTAATTTCAATGTTCGCACAGCTTTGTGGGGTAAAGGGCATAAAGACTGCTGACTTGGGATTCATGCCATTCATTCATGCCATGCTAGCATTGTATTGCTTTTATACATATTTTCAAAAAGTGGTATAAATATGACACAGATCTTTTAACTATATGGTTTATTTTTTTTAAGACATGCATGTAGTGAAGAACGCTGGTATATACAAAGGCACAAATGCCTGTTTTTCATAATCATCCTATTCATCTGCTAACCATGACAAAGTTCACATGAATGAGCACTTTTCAAGGTGAATAGGTTTATGTGACCCCTGAAAAAGCAATATCTTTATTTCCAGATATCGGATTGTGTTAGTCTGCATTCTGTTAGATTATATTCCAGAAGCAAGCAATAAGAAAGAAACTCACACTCTAAAGAATGCTTTTGAGACAAGATCTCTGGGACTGACTGATAAAGCAAGTATCAGATCCAAGTTTATTGCAATGAATAGTGATAATATTAAGTAAATGTTAAATTATACAGTATTGATACAGAAATCTCAAATGGTCATATATTTGTAAGTAAAGGCAAATATTTACCTCCATACATAAACCATTACTGTTATATCAAACTATTGTAGAGCATCAAAATGTGAGCATAATGTAATGTTATAATTATATTTTTAATTTAGAAAAATCTGATTTTCCCTAATGAATTTGCTTGTTTCTTACATTTTTATCACTGCTCTAGAAAAATGAAGAACCCTAATTGTTTTTGTTCATATATTTTTTTTTAATACCCAACCTGCAGTGCATTAGTTACACTTTGCAATGTGCAAGATGGCATCTGCGCGATTTGGTAGGGAAGTCAATTGCTCAGATTGATTATAACTTGTTCAGAATGCAACTATTCCTGGCATTTAACAAGATTTGAAAAAAATATCCTGCTACTAATGATCAAACAGGACACACCAGGCAAAGCAGAGAAATGACTGTATGGCTGTGTTAGTTTTCCAATATATCTCCTATGTTTTTATTTCCAAGAGAATCTAGCAAACTTGAGTGAACTAGTCTATAAACTGCTATCAGAACTCTTCTGCCTGATTTCAATTTAGCTCAAATGATTAAAAATATTTTTAATAATATAATTCATTACAATCATAAAGCACCTTTCATCTGCAGCCATGCTAATGAATGATTTCAGCATATATGAATCAAAGATTTTTTCCATTCACAGAATAATGCAAGTTTACTAGTAGTACTGATTACTGAAGTTACAACTTCTACTATGTGTAATTCTACTTTTGTTACTTACAGTTTGGGAAAGAATACAGCACTTGATTGTGCTGACTTATACAGTAAGCCCTGCATAACCGTTTCAGCTCTTGCATTCACATTGTACTTTAAAAATATTACAATAGATTCTGCCTTTGCCTCTATATCCCATAGCAGGAGGACTGGTCAATGTGAAATTCACCAAACAAAAAATGGCTTGTGTGGAACCTTCAATTGCCCTTTTACATTTCTACTCAATGTTTACAGCAATTCTTTGATTCAATCCAAACAAAATCGTCTTGAATGTGTCAGGCTATTGCATTTCTCTGTGTTGGAGTGCTGCCTTTGAAATGAAAACCCTTCTGGAGACTGATAGACATTTGGAAATGGTACCAAAGTGCTCCCAGTGATGAGAGATCAGTGGGTTAAAACAGCCTAGTATTTCTGCAAAGAAATTAAACTGACAGTATAATTAGTTTTCCTTTATTCAACTCCCAATAATTAATAGGGAAATTGCATCTCAGAATATACAGCAACCAAAGTATCTTCTGTTTTTATGAGGAGAAATTATCCAGAAGCTTTTTTTCCTGAATACAATGCACTTACATTACACAGAGGAGATACAGAAAACACACAAATATCGAAAGACGAATCAACATGTCATACTATCTTTAAACCAACAATAAGAAAAACCGAAAAACCCAGGAAAGAATTATCTTAAAGCTGAAGTGTTTTCAAAAGTTTGACTAGAGCTTATCCAAAGTGTAATTGAATCTAATTTCCACAACTATGGCAAAATATAAAGAAAAACAAATAACGTGGTGGAATTTTTTTCTGTAATCTGTGACAACAGATAATGTTACTTCTAATATTCTGAATAACACTGATATCAATCACCAGCATTTCCTCTGTGGGTTGGGCGCAGTTTTTTAATAATATAAGAAATTCAACTGTAGTCCTAATTTGTTAAACTTTTTAACTGAATTGTTCATTTATATTTCATTTATATTTTATTATAAGTTTCTGTTGCTTGACAGGTCATTTGTGGAGTTTTCTGCCTTCACTTAGAAAAACATCTATGTTGTTTCCTTTCCTTATTTTAAAAAATAGAAAATATTTATTATTTTCATACCAGTGATCCCTGTAAGTATAATATTATTTCAGAACCACAAAGTATATTGTGAAAAAGTTGCTACAATATTGTAGCACTTTTAAAATTTATTTTAGTGTTTCAGGGCCTTATATCTTTAATAAAAGTATACATAAAAATTCACGTATTGAAATCTTTAACATTACAAAATACATTGACTAGACACTTCAAAGGGTCTGCCAACCGTTCAGATACAGGATACACATATGAGTTTGCAGTTTAGGCTACATATACATATAATATTGCTATTCTAAGCCCCAATTCTGAAAAGCTTTAAATTAACTTTCAGTTCAATGGTACTATTCACATGCTTTAAATTAAGCTCATGCATAAGTCTCTGCAAGATCAGGGGAATAATTAGCTAGCATTTGTGTTACATTCACACTGTATGAAGGCAATATAGCTACTAAGTATCCTTATTATATACATATGCATTATTATTTATAGAGTATCATAGATGTAACAGGCACTTTACCCATAGAAAATAAGACAAGGTCCCAGCCCCAAGGAGTTTACAATCCATTTTCGTTATTTTTACTTACTTCATCTGTCAAGGTCTGATATGCAAGTGGTAGAGGAGAACATGAGTAAAGGTTAATGGTGGAAGAATCATAGAAACAGTGGAGTTTTCAGAGAGGATTAGAGGTCAGGGAGGTTGCCAGCCATATGGGAGTTAAGTGTCTGTTCCAGTGGCATGGAAGAAAGAATGAGGGAATGGAGCAATCAAAAGAAGAATGAAGGCCAGTGGAGTTGGAATGGAGGGGGTTCAGAGGGGAATGATTCTGGCACACAAATACTAGAGAGGTAGGCAGTTTAGATTAAAAGACAGATTTTCAGTTCCCAGCACTGACTGCACTCTAGCTGCAGGAACTACACATCCAATTAACCAATTACACTGCTCTACAGCCAAAATGCTTCTGAAATAAATGTAGCCCAACTTTACTAATTCTGGGTCACTGAGAACGAAAATGATGCTTAAAATTGTTGATTGGCTCTAGTTTTCAAGATACGCTATTGGGTCAGTATATACGACCCTTGACTTGGGAATGGCGGAGGATAAGTGAGTTATAAAGGGAAGGGATCTCAATTTAAACCAGAAATGACTAAAATACATCTTTGACTGGATCTATGAATAAATCTATGACTGGGTTTGGACAGTACTTCCTTTTTAGGCAAAACAATGAATGATGCAATCTGAAGCTGGTATTGCGTCATACATTATATGAAATGCATCATGTTAATCTTAGAAGTCATGGATGATGCAATCATAACAAAGCTTACATCACTCTGCTGAACAAATTGCCCTATATCAGCTCTAGAAATCATACAGTGTCGTGCTCTCTTATTTGTCAGTGTTTGATTTTGCAAAAGGACACTTTTCTGTTTAGCCAAAGTGAGCAGAGATGCCTCGTACTTGTGTGAACAGTGCAGATAACTTCTGCTAGGTTTGTGGTGAAGTGACTTTTGCATCACAAAAGCGCAGTCTAACCACTATGGTTAAGAAAGCCTATCACCTTTATTTTGGCTGCAAAATTGGAGATCAGGACAAGAGGTGGACCCCACACATATGCTGCAACACTTGCGCAACAGATCTTTGCCAGTGGTTGAACAGGAAAAGGAAATCTATGCCTTTTGCAGTGCCAATGATTTGGAGAGAGCCGACAGATCATACCAGCAACTGTTACTTCTGCATGGTGCCTCCAGTTGGCAAAGGTGTGTCAAAGAAGAAAAAATGGACTGTGCATTATCCAAACATTCCATCAGCTATACGCCCAGTACCCCACGGAGAAGGACTGCCGGTTCCTGGTGCACCAGAATCATTCTCACTTGAGTCAGACGAGGAAGAGGAAGAGGGTGAAACTTCTGGTCCTGAACCATCAATGTCACAGGACCCACATTTTCTCCCATCCTCCTCCTCTGAACCACATCTCATAACACAAGGTGAACTGAATGACCTTGTCAGGGATTTGGAACTACCCAAGAGTAAGGCAGAGCTGTTGGGCTCCAGACTACAGCAGTGGAATTTCCTGACAGCCTATCAGGGCAAATGGAGCCCATCAATGCTTGTAGACTATTGCTGGACAGTGACAAGAGATGCTCCATTTAATGAATATAAGAAACAAGCCAAAGAAGCACCGAGTAGACACTGAATAGGACTAAACTATGTACATAATAGTTTTTTGCCTTTTGTTTCATAATAAAGTTTATTTATATAATCCTTTGCTGATTTTTAAAGTGTTACATTAACAGGACAGGTGAAATATTATCATGTAAAGCAAGCATAAACACATGAAAAGACCTGGGTTTACAATTTATGATTAAAACTCTACTATCTACACAATATACACAGACATAAAATGTAAAAACTTAAATATCTTAGAAACAGTAGCCAATTAGTTGTTTTAATTGTCATATTTGAATTCAGCACATCAAAATACATAATAAATATCAAATTTTATCTCTGAAGCAGATGACTTCTCAAAAATTGTAGACCAGTGTTATTATTATTTAATATGTATATTGTAGTAGCTAGTGGTCCCACTATGCCCGGCAATGTACAAACACATATAAAGCCCTCGACTCTACCCTCAAGAGCTCAGAATTTTTAAAGATAAAAGAAACACAAAGGATGTAGGACCAGGGACACAGTCAAATATACACATGCATTTTTAAAAATAATGATATATTTACAAAAACACTGGCAACTTTCTCCATCTGCCCCTCAACCTAGCTGTCCTTAATTAGCTAATGTCTTGTATGCATGGCAGCAAAGGTGGGTCTTGAAGAGGGGATTTAAAGGAGGGGGCTTTACAGATGTGTACAAGGAGAGTGTTCCATGCAGAAAGGGCTGAAGTGAGAGAAGCTGGACTGAGAAAGTAAAGGGGTGGGCAAAGCTGGCATTACTGATGGAGCAGAAGAGGTTGAGGAGTTAGATGCATACTGGTAACTGATTATTGGCAAAGCAGTTACTATACGTGTGCATGCAGTTAGGCGTATACATTTACGTTTGGATCCATGTTCAGATCCTGAAACTCTTCTCCAAAATATTGGGGGAGAGGGGGTCAGAACTGGACTTTTACCCTCATCAGTACTTTTAAATACAGAGTTTTAAGACATACTGTTTCTGTCTGGCTTGCTCTCTTCACTAATTCAGGAGCTCAGTTCATGACACTGATCAGAACATCTAGCTCTTCTCTGCTGTTCTTTCAAGATCATACATTTTCTTTTAGCCCCATTCTACTGCATAGAAAAGCAGCTTGCTTTTCAATGCCATTCTCAAATCCTTCTTAGCCATATTATGTTAATTGCTTTCATCTCACAAGACAGTTGGCCACTCACTGTGACCAGAGACTGTACTGGCTTCAACAAGAATGTATGTGTGTGAGAGAGAGGTGGAGTGAAAGGGGTGTTATGAGCTGTTGCACTAACATTTGTTGCTGTAGAAACAGAGTGAGGGACTTAAAACTTTTAGTAAAGAGAAACCCTTGCGTCAAGAGAACAAAAAACAGACAAGGTTTGCTGCTGTTTCAGCCTCGTGGAATACCTTCTGATGTGTGTGCATGTGCGTTTTTCCTGCACAGGGAGATGGTTGACCCTTAACTGTTACTCACTTCGTTCTTCTGGGATTCATTCCCTTAACTAGCTTGATACATGAGTGTTAGCAATAAAACTAGAAGCAAAGCTAAGTTCCGCTCTCTCACTAGGTGCCGTCAATCATCCCTTTAAAACAAAGAAAAATAAAGTGAAACACCTGCCCATGTAAATATTTAAAGAATTAACTTGTTCCATTATTCAGAATAGTTTTATTTATTTTACTAACAAAGCTGGGTACAACTCTGGCACTTGTGCCAGAGGAACATGCCTGGTAGCTGCAGTACGAAGGCACAAAGCAGAATTAATCTTCTGAAAATAAACCAATTCCTACCCACAAAAATAAACTCCTGTCTTCAGAGAAATTAAATAATATTTTGGCAGATTAGTAAGGGATTCAACTTTTTTTTTTTTAAATAAACCTCCAACAATTAGGCTGACTCCTTTGCCACTGCCAGAGTTCAAAGTGGCAGTGATTAATGGAAAGACTTTAGAGTGCAGACTTTATTAACTTCCAATCCTAGCACAGTTAAAACCAGGTTTATGCTTGAGCATCACAGACTGAAAACAAGCAGTGAGTTAAAATCCAGGACTAGTCACATAACATGAACCTTACGGAAAAGAACCCAGTAGAACTAGTTTTAAACGTATGCTCTTCAAAAGACTTTTAAGCAAAAAAAGTGACAGTTCAGGAAAAAAGAGAGACAGAAAAACATAAAACATGCTTATTCATGGAATAGGGAAAAAACAGTTACTCACCTTTGTAATTGCTGTTCTTCCAGATGTGTTGCTCATATCCATTCCAATTAGGTGTGCGCGCACGGCGTGCACGGCTATCAGAGAATTTTTTACCCTAGCAACACCCCTATGGGTCAGCTGTGAAGTCCCCTGGAGTGGCGCCTTCATGGCGCTCAATATATACCTCGGCCGACCCAGCGCCTCTTCAGTTCCTTCTTGCAGGCTACCCTGACAGAGGGGAAGGCGGGCAAGTTTGGAATGGATATGAGCAACACATCTCAAAGAACAGTTACAAAGGTGAGTAACCGTTTTTTGCTTGCTCATATCAATTCCAATTAGGTGACTCCCAAGCCTTGTCTAGGTGGTGGGGTCGGAGTGAAGTAACGTGGATTGCAGGACTGCTCTACCAAACACCGCGTCGTCTCTGGCATGCTGGACGATGGCATAGTGTGAAGCAAAAGTGTGAACCAAGGACCAAGTCGCGGTTCTGCAGATCTCCTGGATTGGCACCTGGGCCAGAAATGCCGCAGACAAGGCCTGGGCCCTTGTGGAGTGAGCAATGACGAGCAGGGTTGGTACACCAGACAGATCACAGCAAGCACGGATGCAGGACATGATCCATGAAGAGATCTGCTGAGAGGAGACCAGGAGGCCTTTCATCCGGTCCGCCACCACAATGAAGAGCTGGGTCATCTTCCTGAACAGCTTTGTACGTTCAATGTAGAAGGTCAGCGTCCTACAGCCACTGAGGGAGTGCAGCCGCTGTTCCTGGCAACTGGCATGTGGTTTTAGATTAAAAAATGGGAGAAAAATGTCATGGCTGATATGGAAGGCCAACACCACCTTGGGATGAAACCAAGCACTGTGGACATGGGATAAATGATTCAAGAAAGATAGGGTAGGATCCTGAATGGCATCCCTTTAAAAGGCCAGTTTTGAGCCTGACAAAGGCTTTGACGTGCCCTGGCCTTGCCCAGATGTGGGGTTGGAGGGCTTTGTCCTGCTATTACACCCCCACCTCCTGTAGAAATCCTGCCTTGGCCAAGGAGGAGAATAGGAGCGTTGTTCTGGGAGTTGAAGGGTTTCCGCTGGGTAGCCGGTGTGTGCATGCCCAAGGACTTCGTTGTCGCCCTTGAATCCTTAAGGCTATGTAGCCTTGAGTCGGTCTTTTCTGAGAACAGGTCCTCTCCAAGAAAGGGGAGGTCCTGCACTGTTTGCTGAAGCTCCAGTGGCAGGCCGGAGGCTTGTAGCCCAGAGGACAAAGTACGTGCGGCGGAGTCCACAGCGTCCAGGGAGGCCTGCAATGAGGTCTGTGCCACTGTTTTTCCCTCATCCACCAAAGCCCCAAACTCGTTTCTGGACTCAGGCAGTACTAACTCCTTAAAATTCTGCATGGAGTTCCAGGAGTTAAAATTGTAACAACTCAGGGGCACCTGCTGATTAGCAATCCTGAGCTGAAGTCCCTCTGAAGAATAAACTCTGCACCCAAACAAATCAAGGCGCTTGGCATCCTTTGATTTGGGCACTGGGGCCTGGTGGCCATGCCGTTCTTTTTTGTTCATTGATGCCACTACGAGCAAACAGGGCTGTGGGTGGGTGAACAGATAATCACACCCCTTTGAGGGAACAACGTATGTCTGCTCCACCCCTTTAGCAGTTGGGTGGGAAGCCAATCGGGAAGCCCCAGACAGAGCACCCTGGGCCTGGTGGTACGCCCAGGGCATCTAAAATAGCCATTGAGTTGGCCCCTGAGCGAGTCCTTGCCCCTGCGCATGCCAGGGCCCAGCCCCGACTCCAGGCAGCTATGGTCCAAATGGCAGCGGTCCAAAAAACACGACTCTGCCTCCGATCCCGAAGAGTGAGAAAGGGAATGTGAGGGCCATGGTGGTGTCGAGCGGATCTATGCCAGTTCATGTCGATGAGTAACGGTGCCACAATTCTGGGGAATGGTGCCAGGACCTGGACTGGTACCGGAACCTGGATCTGGGCTGAGATGATGACCGGTGTCGAGAGCGGTGTCAGGTCCAGAATCTGCTCCTCGACGACGACTGGCGGGCAGAGCACTGCCATGACCAGGACCTGCAATGGGAGTTGGAGCGGTGCCACGAGTACGACTGGTGCTGCAAGTATGACTGGTGCCACGAAGGAGCGCAGTGCCGGAACTGTGAGTGGTGGCGGGAATGGGAACAGTGCCAAGAGTGGGATTGATGCTGTGGCTTGACCAATGGTGCTGACAGGTGGATTAGGGCCGGCTTGCCCCGAGACGGTGCTGTGCGTAGAGGCACTGGGGCCTTGGAGTGTGGCTGAGGGGATGCCAACGCCGTCATGGCAATAAGATCCCTTGAAGCCACAAAAGTATCTGGGGTAGACAGCAACTGGACCTCAACCACACTGCGTGTTGGGCTGTCCAGCAGTACCAGACTCAATGGCTCTCCCCAACGGTGCTGAGGCCGTAGGCTGTGCCTCCTCTCCAGGACACCTCTCCACGAGCATTCCAGGGAGGCTGGTCTCTGTGGAGGTGGGTCACCCTTCTCCAGCTTCCAGTGCTGCTTCTGGCACGAGAATGGGAGCAGTGCCAGGCTGATGATATTGATTGCAGTGCTGGGGAGTGTCAGTACCACGAGTCTCAGCAGCGAAGCAAGACTCCACAGTTCCAACAACCGTCATGGGCGGTAAGAAGGAACTGAGGAGACGCTGGGTTGGCTGGGGCATATATCGAGTGCCATGAAGGCGCCACTCCAGGGGGCCTTCACAGCTGACCCACTGGGTGTTGCTAGTGTAAAAAATTCTCTGACAGCCATGCATGCAGCATACGCACACCTAATTGGAATCGAGATGAGAAAGCACTTGAAGAAGAACGTTGGCTACAACACTTGGGTTTCTCCTATATTCTTTTGGAAAATATACATTTAATGTCCATGAGGACATTAGCCATCTAAGATAGTTAGAAAAGACCTATGTTTGAAGCCTCATCTGAAGGATGGCACAAAAAATTGGATTACATGAAGTAGATAGCTCCAGTATACTTCTATGAACCCATACTCTTCAGGCTGGAAGATGGGTGCACTACCAAGCGAGCCATTCTGAATACTGTATATAAACATCATTTAATTTTTCCATCGCTGAACATTTATTTGTGATGCCATATATATTAAGGAGAAAAACACATGCACATCCGTATCAAAGCACTTGTATACGCTCAAGTTCAGCAAGGTGCTGAAGTGTGTGCCTAACTTTAAGTACAAAGTCAATGGGATTATCACATGCTTAAAATAAGGCATGTGCGTCATTACCTTGCTGAATTGGGGACATAAAGAGGAGACTCATACTTAGTGGCTCACGGTGGTCTAGGGCATTTAAACATGATTTGAACAGCCATTATTTAAAATTGTTTACCTGTAAACCTGGATAATATTCAACAAATTAACATCTGTGGATTTAGATACACTCAGAAAAGTATTTAATGTCATATGCTTAGATAATCTAAACTGATTAAGTTATGCACACTTTCCAGTTTCTCTTTCCTTTATTAAATCCAACTTTACACTTATTGACTTGGATCTGTATTGTTATCGAGGTCATTTTAAACATTGGAAAGACTCCTGAGAGCTATTATTCCTCACTTGTCTATTTCTGTGTAATCGGAAAATAAATAAAAATCTTTTCAAAACAAGAAGGAATTTAGCAGGAACATTTGGCTAGAGAGTTTCGTTTCTTTAGTTTTATTTGGCTTTAATATGTCACTGAGGAGCTTAATAAAGACTGTTCTCACAAGAGCTATGTTCAGTGTCCTAATGTCTACTATAATATAGCTTGGGTTTAATGTAAAAAATAAACATTTTGGGGTGAGGATGTTAAGGCTTAAGTGGGGCAATGCTGTCGTGCACCAGCCTTTCATATTTTAATACAAAGATTTAATTTTGATATCACAAGTGAAATGAATTTGAAGGTCTCTAATAAGCTTCCAATGGGCATTGCTAGAAATCACAAAACTAGCACAGATTTTGCTGTGACTGTCAGCCTCTGCTCAGAAGGAGCTTTGACACTACAAAACCAGCATTGCGGCAAGAAGGACTTAAAAACTGGGAATTAAATTGGTTAAGTGAAAGAAAGTCCTAAGCACAGATCAGCCTAAAGCTCCAGCCTGCCGATTTGGATAAGCTGTTGGTATCCAGAACTTAAGATGACAAATTCTGAACACCATTGGCCAGTTACAGTATACTGATAAATAACCCTTGTAGAGGCACTTTTGTGATAAAGCACTTATATTTAAACAGAAGTTTTTGCCTTTTGCTGAACAAATCTGTGTGGATCAGATTTCCCCTAGCCCTCCAAAAAAGATAATTTTTAACCCTGGTTGCAAGACAGCCCTGAGACACAATGGCCAAGCTGTGCAGAGAAAGCTTATACAATACCAGCCTACACTATATCTGCCTTTAGACAGTATTATCAATATCTAATTGCTACTAACTCTGTAAAATTTGTGTCAATAACACATACCAAAAAAATATTTAAAAGTAAATGTCTCTCTCAAAACATAGAAAACAAAGCTTCAGATCCCACACTCCCCAGGCTTTGCTTAGAAGTCTAAAGCAACTAATGTTGCAGTTTTAATTTAACCACATAAGTGGAGTGCTCTGAAATTTAAAAATGCATCTTCACATATCTCTGAGACTCTCAACAGTTGACATAGTATGTTTCTTAGTAATTCAAAGTCTCCACTTTAGCTTAGACACTAAAAAGAATAACTGTTTTAAAGCCAGCATGAGGAAACTGACTAAAAGATGGGGCATCCTATAGTACAAAGAGAACAGGTTATGCTTTTTTCTCATCCTAGAAAAAGAATAATAATGCCATTTGTTGTCAGAGATCTCAAAGAAAGGCATGATGCAGCATCCTACCAAATTTAGAATACATTCACTATACAAGGATATCAGCAGCTCTACTTCATATGCTTATGTACAGTAACCTAAATATTTCAAGACACCATAAATAGAGTATGTAAATAAAATGTACGCATAATATTACTTAACACTTAAATAGTCCTTTAGATTTTGAAAGTGCTGCACCAATATTAATCAATAGTCTTCCCACAAATCCATGAGGTAGGAGAAGTATATAATAATCATGATATTTTTAAATATTTTACTCTATGGCTTGTTCACACACATTCAAATTTTGAGCTGTGTTGCTTAGTTGCAACAGCTTATTTAAATCACAGGATATTTCTGTTCCTTGACTGGATGAACTGCAAATATGCACACAAATTAAAATTTCTGTTTCTGCCAATACTCAGACTGTGCAATGAGATTTCCTTGGGGGAAAAAACATGTAAAGGTAAAACTCAATGCCTTGAATGTTCACTGAAAGCAATGCACAAAAGGCGCATGAACACATCAGAAGAGAATTCACTGAAAAATTACAATGAATATTTTTGGACAATTTTTTGCATTATTTGCCCAGATGTACTCTGCACAGTACAAACTGACCAGATTATGAGTAACATAGCACTGAATAGGAGAAAATTCTGAAGCTCCAGTTGGAATTAGTTTAAGTTCAAAGTTTAGTAGAAATAGTACTATGTGAACTGCCTATGCAGTCTTTATACACACTAATATTTGCAGCTCATCCAACCGTGGAGCAACACCAAGAGATTTACCTGAACAATCGCAACTAAGCAACAGCTCAAATTTTGAATACAGTATTTGAAAACATCATGATTATTATTTACTTCCTAACTGAACTGTGGATTTACATCCTGCAATACATATTGCTGTTTATTAGGAACTCAGTTTTGGGCAAACAGCCACACTGCAAGAACTCAGACTTCTGCAGCTTAGTGAGAACACTACACAACTGTCAAAGCATTAAAGATAAAACTACAGCCCTATCTTGTCATCTCCCCTCTCTTACACACACAAGTAGAGCTTTCAGCATTGTGAGCTAAGAACAGGGTTGCTGGGTTTTGTCACAACTGTGATGTTTTTCAAATGTTCAGTTGTTTGTTAAATAAGTGGATTTCTAAAAACTCCAAGGCTCTGAGAATCGTGCAGGTTTAGTTTGCAAATTCAGCCTTATAATTTGGATTGGAGGGCATTCACTTGGACATTCAAATTTGACAAAGTCTGCTAACACCAAAGGGGCACCATGCTCCTGAGCTCTCTAGAGCCTGGCAGCAGACAAAGGAAGTGCTTTCCCCTCTCCTGTTGCACTACTGGGAGACAAGCTATTTGTGCCTCTCTCCGACTCCAGAAGTCCCTTTAGGATGTGAAGATGGTAGTGATCCATACACAGTGGCCTACCAAACAGTAAACAGTCCATCCAACATCCCCAAAGAACTGGGAAAAGCAACAGAACATGATGTGAAGGCATGTGCCTTTGGGCTCACAGGGACTCGATTTGGATAGAAAAAAGCATTGGGGTGAAATCCTAGCAACACCTGGAGCCAATGGCAAAACTCCCATAGGCTTCAATGGGGACAGGATTTCATCCAAGGAAGGGAGGTGCGATCAACCTTTGCCGACATTCACAAATATACTAAGCCTCAAGCCCAAACTCAACCTAACTGGATTTGAGGTTTGACAGAAATATTTTGCATAGCATACTTCTGAATGACATGTGAAAAATGAAAAGGGTAGGTGTTCAGAGTGCTGAAGTACTGGAGTATTATTTTTTGTTTTTAAAAAGGGCAGACTGTGAGGGCATGCAGAATGTTTATTAAAACCCTCTACAGGCAAGAAGAATCAACTATATAAAACACTGGGGCAAATCATTTAAGGATCAATTAGGCAAGAAACAATATTACAGCAGATTCAATCCAAAATATCTAAGAGTCTAAAGTGACAACAGAAATCAAACCAATTAAAGAAAGATGCAAGGAAATGGGATCAATTTAAAAAGGAAAAAAAGGAAGCAAAACTTTTGATACAACAGAAGTGGAAATAAGCCAATACACTAGCACAAGTAACATCAGCTGGAACATCCAAACATAAAAGAATTGATCCTGAGAGGAAAGGGCGTTGGGATTCAGAGACAAGTGAACACAACAGATATAGAGCAGCAAGTTTGCATATTTCCTCCCCCCCCCTTTTTAATTTCTCTTCCTAAATCAAATAGTTCAGAATAAAAAATGAAGAATTATGAAAGTGCCAACCAGAAGGTTATTAAATAGTTAAACGCTCCAATGATTCACAAGGCTGCACATCTGAACCCCACACCCATCCCAGAGTACTAAAAGCTTTAGTAGGCCGATTAAACACTCAATTTAAGAAAGTGCCTCAAGTAGTGAAAAATGGTTGTTACAAAGCTATTAGTCAACAAAGGGACTTGGATTCTAAGCCAACTACAAATCAAGTTGATATCAGGCCCACAAAAGCTATTATTTAATATTTTTTGTTAGTGCCCTAAGTGTTTCTGCTGCTCCATAGACAGAACAAAGAAAAGTTACCAGCTTCAAGAAGTTTATAATCTCGGAGCTGGTCATGCAAACTCTTCTTTACATAAGTAATCCTGACTCATGCATGTAACCTCACTGAAGTCAGCAGAACTCTTCAATCGATCCAGAACTACTCATGTCAGTAAAGGTTTGATTGTTCATCTTTTAGGTTAGATGCAATGTATCGCAAGGTGAAATGAGGGAAGTTTGTACAAAATGATTGCTTGTTTTCCACAAGGTATGTAATATATTTCTTAACATATGAATTAATATGTTAGTTTATATATTAGTTTACTATGGAAGTGAGGGTTCCAGAAAGACTGTAAACCCAATTTGTGTGATCAAACAAAGGAACACAGTAAGGAGGAAGAAGTTTGATTAAGGACACCAACAAGGTTTATATAATAGCATTTTATAATTATATATCACCTTTTAAGGAGAGGATATTAAAGTTCTTAAGTTAGGTAGGTATTACTATCTCCACTTTACTACTAGGATGAATGGAAGTGGAGAAAGATCTGACTACTCCACAGCAGAGACAAGACTAGAATCAGGAATCCTGACTCCAAGTCTCATGCTCTAACTAGCATACAAGACTGCAACCCTCATTTCAGGAGGAAAGGTCATGCTTCACTAACTTTGCCGTATTATTTGTAGACATTAATCTCAGGGATAATACAATATACATCTGACAAAGTTTCATATGTGAGATTAAATTCTACGGTTCTATTTCCTGCAAAGACTTCGATGTATGTTAACTTTACATAAGTAGTCCCACTGAACTCAGTGGGGTCACTCACATGGTTTAAATGAAGCATGTATTTGTTTTTGCAGGATCAAGGTCTAAAATGACAGGCTAGAAAGGATGATTTTGGACAATTTGGATAGTTGAGGTCTTATACGTCAAAAGCAGCTCTGCAGACATATATGTAAAACTGTACTGAAGTGAAGAACTGATTCAAAGAAAAAATACATAAATTCACTAAATAGAAAGCACTATAGCATTGTAAGGAGGAAAAATAAAGGAATTGGTAATTATTCTGGAAAAGTCCTTAATGCTTTCAGCTGAACATGCAGATGTAGCAAAGCAGCAAACAGGAAATAGGAGTGTACATCTACAGAAATGAAATATGAATTAAAGGAAATTTATTACAGGTTCCAAACAGAATAATTTGGAGATGCTTCCCTCCCTCAAAAACAGAGAAAATTCAGCAGACGTACAATGGAAAGTTCAACATTTTCATAGGTGTTATAGCCAGGATCTTGTATGGAAGAAGACAGCTACGCAAATGTGGACTTTAATGTTAATGATTGTTACTATTTAGCTACTGCCTTACAAGAGGACTTTGGCTGATACTAGCTATCCCTCACTAACTGTACGGAATTCTTTTCAGCATGGTTTCTGGCATATACTATAGTATTAAAAAGGAGTCCTTCTCTGCAAGTATATTGGTGATGGTTCAATTAAGTTATATCTCACCTTCACATACAAAAACAGCTCCAAGTAGCACCAACCAAACAGCCAATTGTCTGAACCAATTTTTCAGCCTTGAATTCAAGCTCCTACTTTGGCACAATCAACTAGCCATGAAGAGGGAACAAGTGCCACTTCTAAGAAAATTAACCTTGAGGTCCTATTCTTTAGCTAGTTTTAGTTATTACTTATCCCACATACAATACACACAGACCCTCCTGTGATTTTCTGCACGACACTGGCTCCAACATCTACTGTAATACTGGCTCCTTTGCTGTTGGACTTTTGCAAGAAAAATGAATTTCTGGTGACTTAATTGTTTTTTTTTTTTTGTTACATTATGAAGAGGATTTATGAAACTGACAAACACTTCAAAATGATCAAGAAAATAAACCCGAGGAAAATGATCTCAACACTAGGAAACTGGGAACACAAATACTTTTGGAAAAACATTTACACACAAAGGGTTCTAAACATCTGGAATAAATTACCAGGAAGGGACACTGAAAGAAGCACCACTGTGCTTAGGGACAATAAGATCCATTTGTCAGTATCCATTTTAAAGAGGTATGTGGAAAACAAATGAGGAAAAAGTATGGCAGACCTCAATCACCTCTTCCTGATTTTAGGCTCTCTTACATTTTCCAATCATCTGTCAAAGCTTTGCATTAGAAGGAGCAGGAAGAACACTTACAAAACATAAAATGGAATAAAAACAAAACAAAAAAAAAATATGAAAAACACTGTCAAGCTACTGTGCTTGTAGGAAAATAAATCTCTAATCTATTTTAACTGTTAAATCCTATTTATTATATTTAATAATCTGTAAGTTATTAGCTGTTTTCCAAGTACTTTGCAGATACAAATGCATCATGATATGTCAATATGCTTTCCTATTTATTCTTCAGCAATTATTCTTAAAGTGACACACTTACAAGGTTGGAAGCACAAAGATGTACTTTTTAAATCACCTCTTTGCTAACTATAATTCTTTAGATTTATTTATTTATGGTGGTAGGGACAAGAAGCAGGATAGAAAATGGTGTTATTTTTTCGAATACAATTAAAAAACAACAACATATCAATGGGCCTGACCTAAGCCCACTGTAGTCAAGTTGGGAGACTCCTTTGGGCTCTAGATCATTCTATTGTCAGCAACCCAACATTCACAAATAACCCTACAATATCAAACAAATGTGCACATAGAATAGAGTTATTTAGAACTTTTTTAAATATCATTTTCAAATTTCTAAAGGGTAAGGCTTGAAAAATTAAAGATATTTTCAACAATAATTTTTAAATCTCTCTAAGTATAGTTCTACCAGTTGTGGCTCTGATTCAGCAAGGTTCTTAACTGGATGTTCCTTATTTTAAGTATGCAAGTAGGTCTAACTGAGTTCAACAGTACTACTCAGATGCTGAAAGTAAACTTGCATTGTTGCCAACTCTTGTGATTTTAATGTGTGTCTTGCTATATTTAATATTTATTTAAAGTCACAGCTCTTGAAATTGTGTGACATTGAGAATCATGGCTTTCGTTTGAAAAAAGTACGTTTCTAGCCCTCATGGCTGCAGAGAAAACGTGACCCCAAATGCCAACTAAAAGCTCAAATACCAGAAGGCAAATAAAAAGCACTTAATTTATTTATTTAAATCTAACTATTCTAGGGAGCTTGATTCATGAATTTTGAATGCCTGGAATTACCAATATTGAGTCAGCCATGTGCTTATGTACCTTTCTGAACACAAGAATAATTTGTGTATGGTAGATTAGATATACAACACATATTAAAAATAGCAGAATCTGCATATTTGGTCTGACATAAACAATGCTGAAAATATACCATATCAGTTTTCATGCAGATGACTGTTTTCAAAAGGATACTGCTGCTTTCCCTGCAGTTATTAAGGTCCTGTCTTATTAAGATATCTGCTAGAATGACCCCCACTTGTGGGAAAGTGTGGGAGAATTTTAGACGTTTTTCCCTACTCAGCTGCACTACAACTCTTGTAGAGTGAGTGCTTTTTTCCCCATGTGGAGTGCCCCCCGCCAACACTCACCATGCTTTGGGTGTTCACAGAGATGTATGCCTGGCTAGGATCAGTGAGAAAGTGATTGTTATGTTACAAAACGTGTATTTTACTGAAATGTTTTAATGCTGTGCGTAAATTTAATAATCATGCTGCTGTGCATTTGTTCCTTGTGCTTCGGCAGATGTGGCCTTCAGCAGCACCCCACACACACCGACCGAGCATCTATGCCAGATAAGAAAACTACATGTAATGTAACATTGCAGTACCAATCAAAGAGATATACATTATTGGTTCTCATTTCCAAAGTGTTGCCTCAAAGCCTCCCTGATTCGAATCGCGTCCTGGTATCTGGCTGCTCAAAATCACCTACCAAGCAGTCTGCCTCAGCACTCCACCCTTGAATAAACCTTTCACCCTTAGCGTCACAAAGACTGTGTAACGTACAATACACGGCTGTGACCATGGGAATATTATCCTCATTAAAGTCTAACCTTCCGTAAAGGCATTGCCAGCATGCCTTTAATCTGCTAAAGACACATTCCATTGTCACCTATTCAGCCTGTTGTTAAATCACACCTTACTGCTGTCCAGGTTTCCCATACAAGGTTTCATGAGCCATGGCTGTAAGAGGTACTCTGGGTCTCGCAGGATCACCATGGACATTTCAACATCTCCCACTGTAATCTTCTGGTTTGGAAAGTCCCTGCTTGTAGCTTTCTATACAGGCCAGCATTCCTGAAGATGAGTATGTCAAAATACACCTTCCTGGAGCACCCTGCGTTGATGTCAGTGAAATGCCCACAGTGATCCACAACACCATGGCAAAGTACCCCTTCCTATTGATGTACTCCGTCGCAAGGTGGTCTGGTGCCAAAATTGGAATGTGTGTGTCATCTATCACTCTTCCACAGTTAGGGAAACCCACTTCTGCAAATCCATCCATTATTTCACGCACATTTCCCAGAGTCACGGTCCTTCGTAGAAGGATGCACTTAATTGCCCTGCACAACTGCATTAATGCAGCTCTAGTGGTCGACTTCCTGACTCCAAATTGATTCGTGGCAGACCGGTAGTAGTCTGGAGTTGCCAGCTTCCACACAGCAATTGCCACATGCTTTTCTACTGATCGGTCAGCTCTCTTTCTGGTGTCTTTGCACTGCAGTGCTGGGGCAAGCTCCGCACATAGTTCTGGGAAGGTGGCTTTCTATATCCAAAAGTTCTGTAACCACTGCTCATCAATCCAGACCTGCACGATGATATGATCCCACCATTCAGTGCTTGTTTCCCAAAACTAAAAGCAACAGTCTACCCTATGCAGCTGTTCTGTGAATGCTAAAAGCACTCTAAAGTTGCTCCTATCCATATCACACAGCATGTCAGGCAACTGGGAGTCTTCTTCAGTTAGGAACTTCAGGATTAACTGCACTGCAATCCGCAATGTCTTCATGACAGTTAACAGAGCACAGGAGAGCAGTGTGGGATCCATCCCTGCTCACAAAAGATGCCGGGGTGCACAGCAAAGAAGGGCTGTTGAAAAATCCCACAAAAGGAAGCCATAAGCCCGTGGAGTGCTGTGACAGAACACAATGCATCACGGGACATTGAGCCCAGTCCCAAGATGCACCGCAATCCACTCCATTTTCCCACAACATCTAGCAATAGAAGATGTTGAGCTGGACTATGGGATAGGTACCCACAGTGCATTGCTCGCATGACATTCCGATTTTTATTGCGTCGATTTTTGGGTGTCACCATCACTACTGTCAACAAAACTTGGTATTGTAGACAAGGCCTAAAACTGGTTTTAATATCTGTTAAATACAAGCATTATACCTGAACAACCTCATCTGAAATGGCGAAATTCACAACTTTGGTTTTAGGGCATTGTTTGGAATTGCTAGAACTTCCTTTGATTTGTTTGAAGCAAGTTAGCTGCTGACATTGAACAAACTGAAAGGAGCCTAAAGATAGTATGAAGCCAAAAAATGTTACACACACATTCCAAATCCTGAGACTTCCTAAAACATCCAAAATGGAATTTCAGTATAAAAAAGAATTTTCAAGTGAAAACTGTTAAAATCAACAGTATAATTGTCTAATGTTGTTTCCTTAACAGTTCTATTTCATTTCTGAGCCAAATTTTTAGAAACGTATATACAAACATAGTTTGTGCATCCAAGTATCAACTGTGTGTGCAGCTGCCACAATTGAGATTGCAAACAACCATAACTATAGAATTGACCTCTTGCATGTGCACTTGACCAAGTTGCATGTTCACACAACCATGGTTAACTGCGTGTTCAAATTAGCCACACTTTGTTTGCACACATGTATTTCTAAAAATGCGTGAATCCATCTGTAGCATCCTGGTACATTATTTTTTCAAATGTCATCAGAATTGAACTAAATTTACTAATTCAGTAAGTCACTTTTTTCCACCAAAATTGGTATGTACAGAGGAGCCAGTCATACTCTTACTGTTTGTTACTAAGATGAAAATCACTATAACGACTGAGTCAGGTGTAGTTTTCCCCACCACAATGTGGGGTTCTGTAAATTTTACCCTTCCAAAATAAACTAGACTTTTCTACAGACAGTAGACAGTATCTGTACAAACAAATCTGCGTGCCAGTACACACTTTTATGTTGTGACAGATCTGGAGTTGCTCTGCAATAATTTATTAATACTATACATTCATATGGCTATTGGGAAGTAGTGGTATAATATATTAGTTTAGTTTAATAGGGGACTATTGGAGAAAACAATCAGGAAAGGAAAGACTGGCTCAAGATAAGCCACTTCTCTGCAAACACTTGAGGGTTGTTAAGAGACAATGCCAGGAAAAGATTAAAGACCTCTGGCAGCTTGAAAAGTAACACTCTCCCGAAGGAAGGGGTAGATGTTCGGGGGAACCAGGCTGAGACACAAGACCCTGGTTGGGGTATCTGAAGAAATTATTCCTGCCTAGGTTACCATCCTGAGATGGTAAGACTTCAGGTAAAAAAGACAACTGTAGACTGTGCAATTTTAAAAATCTTTTTTCTCTAAATGCTTTGTTCCTACTGCAAAATAAATAATATTTATGGTTTTAAAAGGCTATTTTGTCACTGTATACAATGGGTCACAGACTCCCAAAGGAAGAACAACAGGTGTCAGAACTCAGGCAGACCTGCAGGATATGAATGGTTGATACTACTATAGCCTAGGGCTCAGTCTAAAGTCAGAAAATCTTGTTCTTCCACCTCAGAAGGAATAATGGCACAAGGCCTGACATAAGGGCTGCATTCAGAAAAACTAGAAAGGGGACAGAGTTGCAGCTACCCCTGTAACCTTGACATATACAATAAATTATCATCATCATTATTGGCTCATTAATTTTTGTCCCTCTGTCTGGAAGCAATATGAACCAAAAATCCTTGGTCAGATTTCAATATTTAATTAACTGAGCAACTGTACCCTAAGGTTATTTTTTTCCCTCTGTGAAAAGGCTGTTTATCCTCATTTGTTAACACTTGTAGTTTTCCTTTTATGTTTTTAACATTAGAATAAATGTTGAATCATGTTTGTAGTTTACAATTAGGCTTATCACTGTGACGTAATTAAAAACTGTCGAGGATCTAATGTTTTCTACAGTATCCATTTCCAAGCTGGAAAATAATAATATTTGGATGAAATTCACTGCTGGACAGAGGGCCCTCATGAGGCCTTTTCTACCACCTCACCCCTGCAAAGTCCACATCTGGCTACACAGACTCACAACACATCCCAGTTAAATATAAAAGATATGACTACTTTGCTTTTAATCCAGAAACAAATAAAAAAGGAAACAAAACAGAAAAAGACAAGGAATCCAGTAAAGAACTTAGGAAAAAATCCTGGGGTTTTTTGTTTGGTTTTTGTTTTTGTTTTTAATCTCCAACAGGGAGAAAAAGCGAAGACTATAAAAGAATCTCAAAAAAGCTTATGAGATATTTTTTAATTTGTATTACTTTAGCACCTAGGAACCGTAGTCATGGACCAGGATCCTATTGTGCTGGGCACTGCACTCACACAACACAAAATACACAACACACTCCCTGCCCCAACGAGCTTACTATCTAATAATCTATAATCAGTATCTATAATGCAAGAAACAACAAATGGCTACAGACAGGGGGGTACAAGGAAACAATGAGACAGTATTAGTAAGCATGATAAAGCAGTGGTCTCAGCGCACCCAGTGGATTAGCTATTGTCAAGCTTTTTGGAGGGACCACAGAAAAAGAGTTTTCATGAGAGTTTTGAAGGAGAAAAATAAGTTAATTTTGCAGATGTTTATAGGGAACCCAAATGTGAGGGGCAGCATGGGAGAAAGCACAAAGATGCTCGTTTGAAAATTTAACAAGTGGGCAACAGAGGCTGGCATCATGGGCCAGTCAGAGGCAGGGTCTGGCATCTCAACAGTGAATGAGAGAGGATAGATAGGATTAGGATAGACCGTGAAAGGCCTTGAAAGTGAAGACAAGTAGCTTATGTTTGATGCAACACAGAAGTCAGCAGAGGGATAAAAAAGAGAGGGGTGACATGGTCAAACAAATAGCTAGCAAAATTATCCTTGCTGCAGCATTGTGGACAGAACTGAGTGGAGCAAGATTGCTTTTGTTAAGGCCAGAGAGAGAGCAGGGTGTTGCAATAACTGAGACACAAAATAATCAGCGCCTGGATGAGAGTTTTAACTGTGTGGATGAATCAGGAAAGGCCATATCTTACAGATGCTATGCAGAAAGAATATGCAAGACATAAAAGTTACTCTTAAATATTGGAGCTTCGCTTCATGCTGACAAATACTTCTCACTCATTAACGAGTTTTATAAAAAGTGACAAAGAAACCTGTGGTACCTTATAGACTAACAGATGTATTGGAGCATGAGCTTTCATGGGTGAATACCCACTTCGTCAGATGCATGTTTTATAAAAGTTCTCCCATTACATTCTCAAATGTATTTGCAGAACAGACTGGTGAGTTTGAAAGTTTCTGTTGTTACCATGCTACAACTTAACCAGGTGAAAGACAATTCCTTGGAAAGTTTACAGCCATACATCAAAACCATTGAATTTACTAACATCAGAATGAAGAAAAATACCTGGCAGCTACTTGCAAGGACTTAATGAAAACCTGAGGAATCAATTGCTAAAATAAACTCTGTGAGTAGCTGCAGCAGAGATACAAAAACATCTATAGTATCTTCTCAACTTGGTGATATGTTTTCAGAGTCTGCATAGACACTTTTAAGAACATAAGAGCTTAAAAACATAATAACGGTCGTACCGGGTCAGACCAAAGGTCCATCTAGCCCAGTATCATGTCTACTGACGGTGGCCAATGCCAGGTGCCCCAGAGGGAGTGAACTTAACAGGTAATGATCAAGTGATCTCTCTCCTGCCATCCATCTCCATCCTCTGACAAACAGAGGCTAGGGACACATTCCTTACCCATCCTGGCTAATAGAAATTAATGGACAACATAAAACATTAGAGAAGCAGAAAAATCAGATGCCAAATCACATCTAATCACCTAAAGGTTCCTCCACCCAGGCATTAAGGGCAAGAAAGAAAATAGCTGAAAAGCACCAAAGAGAATGGCAGAACAGCTCAGAATAAGCCCATTGCTTAGTTACATGACAAGACCTCTCTTTCCATCATATAATTTGCTAGTCTGAAACCCAGTGACAAGTGCAGGGTTGATATGAGCATATAACTAGAAACAGAAAATATGTTACAAAACGCAACAGGAGGACTTGGAAAAACTAGATTGTCAAGCAGGACTTGCTGATGTTTTATGACAGGGATTCTCAAACTGGGGGTTGGGACCCCTAAGGGGTCGTGAGGTTATTACATGGAGGGTCGCGAGCTGTCAGCCTCCACCCCAAACCCCACTTTGCCTCCAGCATTTATAATAGTATTAAATATATTTAAAAGTGTTTTTAATGTATGGGGGGTGGGTCACACTCAGAGGCTTGCTGTGTGAAAAGGGTCACCAGTACAAAAGTCTGAGAACCTCTGTTCTATGATATGCCATCCCCATTCAATAGTCATCTTAAATTGCTATTTCAGGGATTCTGAACAAGGAAAGTAATAAGGAGAGAGCTAAATACTGATGAATGTAAAGACAGTTCAAAGGGTAGGATGTATCAATGAATAAACCATGTATCTAGTAGTGAAAACAACACATGAGCAAAAGAAAAAGACCCATGATAGGCATAAAAGTCCTGAGGGAATTAATGCAGCCCAGACATGACCCAATAACAATAAATGGAATGTGACTGATTTACGAAGTGTAGGAAAAGAGACCTTCTGACCAAGGTGTGGTAACAGACTTGTGCAAGCATACAAAGAGATAAGTAGAAAATAATTATGCAATAATAACCTTCAAGCCAGACGTTCTGTCAGCTAATGATCAGCTACAGTGAAGAATCCAAGTCTGCTTTAATTTTGCTTTGGGCCCATTTACAGCTAGTCTTTAACTGCCAGGAAATCCCTGACCCAGAGGTCATGACTGCTGCTACAAACCATGAAAATGTACAAATCCACAATTAAAATAAAGTAATTATCTTTTCAATAGAGATAGGCGTAAAGCACAATACCTGCATCCAGAGCACCACAAAATTTGGAGCGGTGGAGGGAACAGATCCAGCAGTTTGCTTCAGTCTTTACACTGAGAATTTAAAAACTAAACTTCATGCTGCTATGGTTATGTTTGTACTGGCACTGAAATCCTGGACACCATTCTCAGCCTTCTATTAGGTACAGACTGTAAGCTCTTCGGAGCTGGGACTGACATGAGTATAATGAAAACCTTACTTCCAGGTTAAGGCCCCAGTTCAGCAAAGCTCTTGAGCACATAACTTTAAAAACAAGTAGTCCCAGTGACTTCAAGGGGACTATTCATATGCTTAATGTTAAGCATATTCTTAAGTACAGTAGGTTCATAGGCCCTATTTGCACCTCCAACATCAAGTCAAGAAGTCAAGATTAAAGCTGGGCAAATGTTTTGGACAAAAAGTGTTTTGACAAAAAATGTAGATTCAGGTTGACTAAAACATCTGGCGAATGTGTGTCAATTTCCACAAATGGCTTCAGTCAAAATGAAAAAAAAATAAAATTCCAAAGTGTCAAAATGAACCATTTCAAGATTATTAAAGCAAAAACATTTTGATCTTTCTGGCTAGATTCAAAAGAGGATTTAGGCACCGCTGGAGGAGCAGGCACCACTGGAGGAGTGGGTGTTGGCAATAGTCCCCTTGGTGAGTGCACTGACTTGGGATCTGGGAAATCCAGATTTAAATCCCTGCTTCTAGAGCAGCATTTCTCAAATGTGGCCACCAGAGGGTTTTCTTGTGGCCACAGCCTCCTGGGTGGTGACTGGGGAGAGGGGCAAAGCAGTGGCTCCTCTCCTGGGGCTGAAAGGAGGGGTTGGGTCCTGCCCTACTCTGGAGTCACAAACACTGGAGGAGCAGACAGCTAGTGTGAATTCCCCACCTTCTCGTGGGTGGTGGAGTTCAGGCTTCAGACTTCAGCCCTGGGGTGGCGGGCAGCAAGCTCCAGCCGCAAGGCATCAGGCTCCAGGCACTGGGCTTCAGGCTCACCACCCACCTGATCGCCCGTGGCCTCTGCTGCCTCCTTCGGCCCCTAACCCATCCACCCCTTTGCCCCTGGCCTCCGATGCCTCCCTACCCACCTCCCCATCCAAGGCTTAATCTGTTCCCCGGCTTGTCATGGCTGAGTAAATCTGGGGGGAAAAGTGATATTTGTATGTTTGTTAATATCACTTTTCATTGTCTCCAAGCTAGCTAACAAGTCTGCAGCTGTGAAAAGTAATATTAACAATCATATAAATATCCCTTTTCACCGAAGCAGACTTACTAGTTAGCAATTCTATAAACAACCAAAAAACACCACCACCAAAAAAAGACAAGAACATACAAAGCATGTGTTTCTATTCTTATTTGTGTTTCTATTCAGTTTAGGTCCAGTAAAGAACAGAGAAAACCGTACATTGTTGTTGTTATCGAATCTACAAAAAAAGCCCTAAATAAATAAATTACAATGATTTGGACATGTATATGTACACATTTATCTGCTTTTCCTAAAGTTAATTAAGTTTTTTGGAAAAACTGTCACAGCGGCCACCAGCAAATTTGTTGTGAGAACACTAGAGGCACCTGAACCTAGGTCTCCCCGCTCTCGTGTGAATGTCCTAACACTCGGTTACGGGTATTCTGGGGTATGTCCCTCCCAATCTCTCCCGTTGAAGCTGTTCCACATTGTACCAAATATTTTAATAGTCACTGGGCCAGAGAAAGTGAGACCGACTCTATAGCTTGGTTGATAGGGCACTCACCTGGGAGAAGGTGACCCATGGGTTCCAGTCCCTGCTCCAGAGCAGATATTCAAACCCCAGTCTCCCACATCCCAGGTGAGTGCCTTAACCATTAGATAAAAGGTAATAAGAAAGGCACCACCATCTCTCCATTTTTGTGAAACGAGCCCTTCATTTCATAGAATTATAGAAATCATAGAAAGTAGGGCTGGAAGGGACTTTGAGAGGTCATCAAATCCAGCCCCCTGCATGGAGGCACAACCAAGTAAATCTAGATCATCAACCCTGACAGGCATTTGTCCAACTAGTTTTTAAAAACCTCCAATGAGGGGGATTCTATAATCTTCCTTGGAAGCGTATTTCAGAACTCAATTATCTTTATTATGTTTAGAAATTTTTTCCTCATATCTACCCTAAATCTCCCTTGCTGTAGATTA
This sequence comes from Gopherus evgoodei, assembly GCF_007399415.2. Lineage (NCBI taxonomy): Eukaryota > Metazoa > Chordata > Testudines > Testudinidae > Gopherus > Gopherus evgoodei. Next base: position 38,521,029 of record NC_044333.1, on the reverse strand, counting down.
AGCCCATTACTTCTTGTCCTATCTTCAGGGGACATGGAAAATAATTGTCACAGCCCTCTTTATAACAACTCTTATTGTATCCAAAGACCTATCAGGTCTCCCCTCAGTTTTCTTTTCTCAAGATTAAACATGCCTGGTTTTCTTAACCTTTTCTCATAGATCAGGTTTTCTAAACCTTTTATCGGTTTTATTGAATTTCATCTTGTTTATTTCAAATCAATTCTCCAATTTATCAAAGCCATTTTGAATTATAATCCCATCTTCCAAGTTGCTTGCAATCCCTCCCAGCTTGTTGTCATCTGCAACTTTTATAAGCACACTCCCCACACCATTATCCAGATCATTAATGAAAATATTGACTACTACTGGACCAAAGACAGACCCTTGCACAGACCCCTATACAGCCTCCTAGTTTGACAGTGAACCATTGATAACTACTCTTTCAGTATGGTTTTTCAACCAATTGTGCACACACATTAAGGTAATTTCACCTAGATCACATTTCCCTAGTTTGCTTATGTGAATGTCATGTAGGGTGACCAGACAGCAAGTGTGAAAATCAGGACAGGAAGTGTGGGGTAATAGGAGCCTATATCAGAAAAAGACCCCAAAATCGGGACTGTCCCTATAAAATCGGGACACCTGGTCACCCTAATGTCATGTGGAACTGTGTCAAAAGCCTTACCAAAATCAAGATATATCTTGTCTACTACTTCCTCCTCTCAACCCAAAATCACTAGACCTTTAACCCAGTTAAAAAGGAAATTAGGCTCATTTAGCATAATTTGTTTTTGACAAATTCATGATGGATATTCTTCATAACCCTAGTATCCTCTAGGTGCTTACAAACAGATTGTTTAATAATTTGTTCCAGTATCTGTCCCAGATTGAGGGGTCAATAGAGGAGGTTTGGGAAAAAACTGGTAAATTAAACAGTAATATGTCACCAAGACCAGATGGTATTTCCCTAGTAGTTCTGAAGGTACTCAAATATGAAATTGCAGAACTACTAATTGTGGAATGTAATCTATTTGTTGGCTAAGAGTCAGCATAACCTTTGTAAAGGGAAATCATGCCTCACCAAACTATAAGAATTCTTTGAAGGAGGTCAAAAACATGGGGACAAGGGTGATCCAGTGTATATAGCATACCAGGACTTCAAGGTCCTTCACCAAAGGCTCTTAAACAAAGTAAGCAGTCACAGGACAAAAGGGAAGGTCCTCTTACGTATCAGTAACTAGTTAAAAGACAGGAAACAAAGCCTAGGAATAAATGGTCGGTTTCCAGAATGGAGCGAGGTAAATTGTAGTGTCCCCCAGGGACCTGTATGAGACCAGTGCTGTTCAGTATATTCATAAATGATCTGGAAAAACAGGTGGAAAGTGAGGCTGCTAAGTTTGGAGATGATAAAAAATATTACTCAAAATAGTTAAGTTCAAAGCAGACTGTGAAGAGTTACAAAGGGATCTCACAAAATTGGGTGACTGAGCAACAAAATGGTAGATGAAATTATAAATGCTAAGTAATGCATATTGGAAAACAATCTCAATTATACATCCAAAACGATGGCTGTTACCACTCAAGAAAGAGCTCTTGGTATCATTGTGGACAGTTCTCTGGAAACATCCACTCGATTCATAGATTCTAGGACTGGAAGAGACCTCGAAAGGTCGAGTCCAGTCCTCTGCCCTCATGGCAGGACCAAATCTATCCCTGATAGACATGTGCCGCAGCAGTCAAAAAAAGCTAACAGAATGTTAGGAATCATCAGGAAAGGGATAAATAATAATTATAATCCCACTATATAAATCCATGGCATGCCCACACCTTGAATCTTGCATGTAGTTCCGGTCATTCTGGTCAAAAATGAGTAAGAGTATGGAACTGCTTCCATATGAGGAGAGATTAAAAAGACTGGAACTGTTCACCTTGGAAAAGAGATGACTAAAAGGAAATATTATAGAGGTCTATAAAATCATGACTGGTGTGGAGAAAGTGAATAAGGAAGTGTTATTTACCCCTTCATACAACACAAGAACCGGGAGTCACACAATGAAATTCATAAGCATCAGGTTTAAAACAAACAAAAGGAAGTACACACAGTACAAAGGCTAGGAATAAATGGTCGGTTTATATTCTTCCTATATTAACTAGTTACTGATACGTGAGAGGACCTTCCTATATTTCCTTCACATCAGGATAATCTGAGATTGTGCCTTTAATACTCTCTCTTTCAGAAACTGCCTTTGCTTTTATTGAAAATACCCCCAACAAATTTTTCCTGACTTTTTCAATTTGCCAAAAACTCTGAAAATCTTCAGTTTTGGTTCAACCCAAACCAGTTTTTTTTTCTGATTATTCAGAACTGTCAGCAAGTCAAAAATATCAGTTATTCACACAGCTGTAGTCAAGATACACAAGCTCAGAAAGAGAAAATGTAACTTATTCCATGCTTCAGGGGCCTTTCCAGAAGATAGCCTAGATCAATGATTCTTCCCTTTTTCTCCCCCCAACACCTTCCCAAAATATAACAGACACACATCCGTCCCATACCTAATAGAAGCTAAAAGACCAAGTGTGGGTAAATGCACCATATACCTAAAATATATATATTGTTGGAATTACTATACACAACCAGGCCGTAAATAGCAGTTGGTGAAGGTCTCTGAGCCATTGTTAGAAGATAAATGGGGACAGCGTAAAGTGGGTGCCAGAATCTTAAATGAGAATTTTCAGAATTATTGATTTATATTTTTATAAACTTTAACTAAAAGTAGTTCTCAGACAAAAAAGCTGCAACAGTCGAATAAAGGTTGAGAATATGCTGCCCACCAAAACAACATTAAGAAAATGTTAATGCAACAATAATATCGGACTGCTAAACAAAACAGAGAACAAAGGCACATCTATCTATCACTAATGTCAACCTCAGATTAATCCTGGTCATAAAATCTCTCCCCCTTAACCATCTTTCATCTCTAAAAAATAAAATAAAATACACTTTAAAAAAATCTGCATTGTCAAAAAATGTTACTTTTCATTAAGAACAATGAAAAGAAAAAGATCTCTATGGACAGTCTTAAACTAAAGTTTCCTCTAGAGTAAGAAAAATGTAAAATGCCTGATGAGAAAGCGGAAAAAAAAAAAAAAGAAAAAAAAAACATTGCTTTTCATGAATGTTAACTCTGTTTTTATCCACCAAAACTTTTGAGAAGACGAGTCTCTGTTCAAATTGATAAATGCTGGCATGGCAAAATGTTTTGTTTAATACTTGACAGGTCATGCTATAACTCACAAGAATGTTTTTTTTAAGTAAGCATTTGTACTGAAACAAGAATGTCTCTCTATTCAGAGAATGACTGTTATCCAAAAGACTTCTGAAGCAGATGGGAACAGTGTGCACATGGAAACATTCAGGTAACTCATCAAATATCTAAAAGCCATACTTCAGAGGGAAAAAATGGATTTATAAGAACATTTAATGCTACATTTGACAAATATTCAACCTATCACCTTGTCACTCATATGAAAACACTTCATTGCAGATGGACACTCCATTGATGTGCTTCCACCACAAGATAAAATCTTCATATTTATGACCTTGACAACTAGAAATGCATATAGCAAAAGACTAAAACAGTTCATTTTTCTCATCATAACTGTAATGTAAATCGAAACAGTCACAAAAGAGCCAGCAATTTAGCCAATTCTAATCCAACGATTCCTCCAAATATTGCTCAGTGTTACCCTGAGCACACATTCAACAACGATAGGATAACAACAAACTCTGTCATGGATCTAAAGAGTGTTTAACACACATCTTTCAGTCTATAAGTAACATTTTCAAAAGCACCTAGTTGATTTTAGGAGCTTAAATTCCATTTTCAAAAGTGACTTTAGGCACTCAGGAGCCTTGTTTCCATTAACTGTCAATGAAACATAAGCCTTTAAGTGCCTAACTCTGTTTTGAAAATGAGATTTAGGTTCAAGTTAGTTCAACATTTCTGGAAGTTTTAACCTATATCACCTAGAAAGACTTCAGTCTATTTTAACCAGGGTGGGACGTTCAATAAAATGTATGTACAATTTTACAGGCAAATTACGTAAAGAATAAGAAAATCCCATACAGAAAAAGAGTTTATATTTCAGTTCCCTTCTTAGGTCTATAATCAACTACAAATATTAATTCATCAAACATTATGAAACATTTAAATTTCTTTTTTAAAAGTCTGTAAATTAAACTAGATGCAATCAAAAAAGCTTTAGTTGAGTTCACTTGACACAGAGCTCCCCCTGGAGTGTAAAATAATATATAAAAAGATTGTAGAAGATTTAACTTCAGAAGGCAGGATAAAAGACAGGCAGCTTTCAATCACACGTTTTTGGTATTCCACTGGAGATTTAGCTATGATTCTTGGCATTTAGTCCAATGAAGTAATTGTTGATATTAGTTATTTTGTCTTCTTATAGATACATGTAATCAATGCTTTAAAATTTGCATAACTTTGGTTTCTTATTTTCACTGGTATATTAGGGTTTGGCTATACAGGGACACTCAGGAAAATTCCAAATGAATTAAAAATGAGAATTTAACGTGGATTAGTTAAACTGTCCCTTGTGTGGACACACTCATTTAGAATTCTAGTGACCTTAATTCAGTTTAGCTTAATTTGCTTTGGAAGTGATTAAATATTGGGGAAAAAATTATATTCTGTTCAGATAAACCATGTCAGCTAAATCCAATAGCTGTCTCCTCAGTTTGATAAACAGAAATATTTTATGTAAAGGCAGTGAGTTAATTGGGGATTTTTATTCAAAATAATAACCAAGACAAGAGAAGACCCAGAGACACAAAAGTCAAAATATATCTTAAAAAAGAATACCTGGATGATAAACTTTAAAAAGTAGGTGTTGTACCCTCGTTAAAGTCTTGAGAAGTTTGAATTAATGGCACACATTCAACTAGTCTCATCTTTAAGAAAAAAAAATATTGCTAGCAGCTTTATTTGAATGGGGGATTTTCTGATGTGGACTAAGGTGAGCACAAACTTATTTTCACTTAGGAATCAAGTGAAGGCTTAAACCCAGAACCCCAGAAACAGAAGGCCTAAAGCAAAGCACCATTTAATCACTTAGAAACCAGTGGCGTTTATTTTTACAATATTATTTCTGGAAGAGGTAGTCTCTTCAAAAGAGACCCTCTGGAATAAAGGTTTCCAGCTTGCATCAACATTACTTGATCACCCACCCTCAGACACATGGTTTTTAATCTAAAATGCTTCACCATGTCCTTGTACTACACTTCACACAACCAGTCCTCACACACCACGCTTCTCTGATCTCCCAAGAGATAAAATCAGACTGTAACTAAGATGTTATATACTGTACAAGACACACACTTTATTAAGCCTACACTCAAAATGACAATAGGTTAATCTTTGCTGACAGTGTTATTAATAGCTGAGGGGTAAAATAAGAGTTCAGTATAAAGACTTATTTCTTAGTGGACTAATTAAGGATGCACCTGCTATTTTCTATGTCAAAAATATGGGATTAATGTAAGAATATGAGAAAGTAACGGTTATTATTTAAAATAAGCCTTTCAGCCTATTTAATGCGGACTCACACTGGGAATTTCTTGACCGATATTGTTCTCCAAAAAACACATGTTGTTGAGCTTTATCTTCAATACAGCATGATTACTTCATAGGCACCAGTTTTATTACTACAGTTCCATTTGTATTTCACTAAGTCGTCAGTATTTCCACTGTGAGCCCCATTTTAAGGCGGTGAAATTTAACATTTAAAAATTAAAACCGTGTCACTTTCAAATGCTTTTTTTCATATAAATTACTGCAAAATATTTAAAACTAAAATTCTGCAGGCAATAATTTGTATTTATAATATGGGTAAATACCTTAGGTTTTTATGAGTTTTTTTAAAGCAGACTGTCTTATTAAGAAACAAAGACTATCCCTTACCTCACATACAAAACTATTTTGAATAACTATTAATAAAAACAAGCTACAAAATTCATGATTTGGAGCTTCTTGAATCTGGGGGTTTGATTCAGTGCACCTCTAGTAGTACCTGGATTTTTCAGATATGGAGCACAAACTGTATTGCTAAGACTGAGCAAGACTATTGGGTAGGGGAAAATGGCCTATGTAAACAGCGAACAAACACCTAAATATGTGGTTATCCAATACTATGAACCTGATTCTTCAAGGTGCTAAATCCCCTTGCCTCTCAGGAAGCATTTATCACCTTACAAGCATCTGGTCCGTAGTGCTGAGTCTCTAGATACACTGAATTGAAATAATTTCCAGGTTAGTTTATGAAGCATCACAAGCTACAAGGAATGAGGCACAGTAACATCCACCAGAAAGGATTATCGTGTGATAGGTCTTGAAAGCCTATGGTATGTCTTGACATAATTTTGGCCTTATCCACACTGTCACAACATAAATTACCATATTCAAAGCCAGTTGTGGCCAAACTATGTTTAACATGGTTTATTCCTGCCTCTGTTGATAGAAAAAAACATGTTACCAGGGCCAGTGCAACCATTTAGGCGACCTAGGCGGTCGCCTAGGGCACTGGCATTTGGGGGGCGCCATTTTCTTCGGCAGTGACTGCGTCAGACAGATCTTCGGCCACCCTGATCGCCGCCAACATTTAGGCGGAGGAAGCTGGGATAGGGGAGCACGGGGAGGGCCGCCTGCAGCAAAGGGGGGGGGCGGCATGCAGGGGAACTCCCCCCTCCAGCTCATCCCTGCCCTGCCACCTCCCCAAGCACGTCGTGGCTGCTTCATTTCTCTCGCCTACCAGGCTTGCGGTGCCTAAGCTGATTGGCACCACAAGCCTGGGAGGCGGGAGAAGTGAAGCAGCCACGGCGTACTTGGGGTACTCATGCGAGAAGCATGGGTGAGTTGGAGCGGGGGGGTGCCTCAGGGCGGGGGCACGGGGGGGGATGGCACAAGGTGGAAGTTTCGCCTAGGGCACGAAACATCCTTGCACCGGCCCTGCATGTTACAATCATATTGGAAAACTATGTTTTAGTCTAGTAATCTACAAGAGTTCAAACATGGCTCTTCAACATGGTTATAACATGGTTTTTGCATATACTGACAAGTAATATAAATGTTATTATATGGGTGCTGCTCCTGCAAAGGCATCTAAATGAGCAACGACAGACCCTTATATCTCTGCAGATCCACAGTAGTCAGTCCACGTGAATCCCTTTACAGGATCGGGACTATCCTTTGACGGAAACCATAGCATTTCACAAACTTGTTTAAACATGATTATTTTTGTAAAGTAGATAGGACTAGATAATTTTTGTTGCCACTAAATAGGCTTACTTATTCTGTGCCATTTTGGCCTCTCAAGAAATTGTACAAATTTTTATGATCATTCAAGATTTCTCTGAACAACTTTAGCCATTCAAAATTCTGCTCTTTGCAAAATATAAGAATAAACTGCAACTTCTGGCTTTTATCAGTAAAGAAAATGAATCTGCAAGACAGATCTATCATTCTGCAGAACTTTTCTTATTAATCATTTAATTTCTGTGACATATGGTAAACTCGTTTCCTTAGTATTCTCTACAGCTGAGCAAAGCTTTCTCTAACCTTGGAGTGAAGGAGGGGCAAGGGAGAGGGGGATTGCTAATCCATTTCTCAAAGCATTCATAAATCTCAGAGATTTTTAATGGATGATTCTACCAAAGGTCCAAGGTAAATCGGATGTGAGACATTAATGGATTAGCTGTTTCATCTACATTTACATATACAACAATCACATAAAAGGCCAATGTCTATCTCTGTACAAACCTATGCCAAACAAGCATGTCAAAGAGGGCAGATTACAACAAATATTTTCATAGTATTAGAAACTTCATCCCTGCAACAAATAACTGACACAGAGCTGTATGAAATTTTAACAAATAAACCATTTGGTCTATATTTTGCTGATAAAAACGGGGTAGTTCCAAAAGATGAATTTTGCCATTCCAAAGGAGCAGAGGATTAAGGGGCTGGTTTTTGCAAGGTACTGAGCAACATCAGTCTCCCCTGTAGATAGATTCCCTTGCAGGAAAAAGCCCTAAAACCAGGAAAATTAAATCCATCTTGAAAGCCTGAGTAGTTGCAAAATCAGCACAATTTCAGTCAAACATGAGATAATTGAAATTTAAATTGCAGAGGATCTCTCTTCCCAGAAAGTGCACAGTCTTTGCAACAGGCAACATTTTAGTGCCACCTGACAAGAGTTTAGGAAAGAGTTATTGAATACTTTTTTGCTGTTGTAGGTATTTAACTACATCTGGATTACAATGTCACAAACTGTCTTTTCTGATAACACTGTGCATGTCAAAATTCTCATCTCAGAAACCAGTCAGACTTACATTAGACTTTTGCAAAGGCCATCTTTGGGAGAAAACAAACACATTAACGTGACATTAACCTTTAAAAATAAAATATATATTTATTTATATTACTTATTTCAATTTCCATTTTACAGGAAAAAAAACTTTAGCACATCCTCTAGGGCCCTTGACAATATTTAGAAATACAATTGTTATAATTTACTGTTCTACCAATTGCACCTCACTCATCCTAATGAATTACAGCCAGGTAAAAATCTAACAACAAGAAAGCCCCTTACTCATCATCCTCTCTGCTCTCTGGAAGCTAGGGAAAATACAAGAAGAATTTGCAGTACACTCTACTGGTCAACAGGCTTAGACGAAAGTAGATGAAGGAGGTGAAAATGAGTTCCAAAGTCAAGGCATACATCTACATTGCAGCTGGGAGCAAGCCACCCAGCCCAGGTAGAGAGACCTGTCTTAGCAGGGCTTGTGCTAGCATGCTAATAGCTAAGTGGACATAGCAGCACTAACGGAAGCTGGTCTAGCCACTGGAGCTCACGCTCACTCTTCTTCCTGTGTCCAATATCAGGGGGCTATCCCAAGCCTCTGCTGATGCCACAACATTCACACAGCTATTTTTAACATGCTAGCTTGAGCCCCCTAGCTCCAATTAAGGTATATACAAAGGGGCCCTCATTGAGAACACCATGTCTGCAGCTCTCATCTTTTATACTGAAGGAACTGCAAATTTAATATCTTTGCAGGCCACAAATGTGGCATGGAGGAGAGTGGTAAGCAGATCCTATGCCATTCAGGGCTTTCTATGTCAAAACCAGGACCTTAAACTCCACCCAGAAACCAAATGGCAGCCACTGCAGATCATGGAGCACTGGTGTAAAACGCTCACTGTAACATATGCTGCTTAGACCAAATGGGCTGCCAAATTCTGCACCAGGTTTAGTTTCTGGATATATTTAAGATGTAGCCCTATGTGCAACATATTGCACTAATCTAATCTCAAAGTGACAAAGGCACTTCTGATAGTCGCAAGGTCCAGCTGAACAGTCACAACCTTCCTAGGCATTGGTAAATGGAAAATGCACTCCTAGCCGTTGCTCCTACCAAATCATCTAGCAGCAGCCAGTGATCTAATCAGAATTCCACATTGTGAAAACAAACAATAAAACAGCAATCAGAAGGCCAAATACCATCAGTGCCATATCTTCCAGTTGCTTCCCCCAGCTAACCGATATAAACCTCAGTCTTATCTGACTGAGCCTCCTTCTCAATAGCTTTTTTCAGTGAGGAAGAACACACGTGTCCAGAACATGGACTGTAAAACTGAAGTACACCCAACACATCTAGTATCTCAGAGAGTGACACTGGCTGAAACTTGAGAGCAGATGACTTGGCATTCGTCCTTTAAGATATTCCCTGACCCTAACGAAGCAGTCAGCTTGGGACTAACTCCACATGATTTTATCCACAAAGTATGAACAAATGTCCTCACAGTGGGAGCCAATAAGACATGAACATATGTGTCTGAGAGAAGAATTTGACTCTGTAGACACCAGAACAGTGAAACTCAATTTCTTCACATACATAAATAAATAAATAGCCAAAAACATCAGCAACTGTACAAATAAAGTGTTCCAAGTCCCATTGCTACAGGACCTGATTTTTCAAATGGCAATGCCATTACTGTCCTCAACCAGCCTATTTTGTAATGTGGGAGCTTCAAAATTTGGATCTCCTGTCTTTCCCCCCCAATACAAACTACTTTTTGGACACAGATTTCGTCACGAGACATGTCAGAGGTTGGAAGAGTCAAGAAGCTCTCCATGAGAAATAGTCAAATCATTATTCATTTATTTCTGGTAGCGACCATAACCTATGTATATATAAAAAATGTAAAGTATCTGCCCCAAATAGCATGGGCCAACATTTTCAAAAGTGGCTAGTCATTCTGAGAGCCTCAGTTTTTGGGTGCTCAGTGTAAGATACCTCTGTTTTTCAGAGGGTAGATGCTCAGCATTTTCTGAAAAATCAGGTATTAAGATGTGATAAACTGAGCACCCAAATACTAATATATTCCCCTGTGGTGCATGAATATAAACACAAACTAACATATATGAAATAAATATAAGGAATGGTTCACTTATGAATTCAATAAAAGAAGAGTTAGTGGGTAATTATCTTAATTAAAAGACTCTATGGTCTAAGGTTCAAATTACAGCCCTCTGTTTAAAAATTAGTGACATGATTAATTAAACCAATTATTAAAAAAACCCTATGATTTATTGTGATTTTCTTTTTTTTACTTACATGACACTTTTCACCTAAAACATGTGTCTTTCTAATTGTTTTATATTTTCATCATTTTTGTGATTGCATAAAATATAGCAGCTAGCATTCATTTTCTATTTTAATACCCTATGTACTTACAACACGTAACAGATTGTCTACAGAAGACACATTTCAAAGTGCTATATTCTACTGTCTTTGTTTTGCAGAGATTTTGGGTTGTGTAGAGGTTGTAGAAAACTGTGAAACTGTGAAAACTGTAAACAATACATTTTTGATAGGAATTTCCTGTTAAAAAACTGTTTAGAGTTTCCAAAATAACTAACTGTTAACTTTCAGAAGAGTTCAGCATCAGTGGAATGGCATAAGTAGTTAAAGGAGGCAATGAACTGGTACATTTTGATGCTTCTCAGAGAATGCAGTTATTTCCCTAGTTCTCTATTTCAACTTTGAGATAGGACCAAAGTATTTCGTTATCGTTTTGCAAATCTTTAAATTTAAAAACATTGAAATTAAGTGTTCTTATACTGCTAATGCAAAAGAGTCTGTTAAATCAAGGGCTGTGCTCTGGGGCATACCTATTAAGTATTACAAATACACTTAATTTGCTTTCGCCTAGAAAAATGAATAGCAAGTTAAAGGAAACTGAATTATTTTGGCTTGTTACTAGGTCTTATCTGATGCTTCCTATAGGATAGGTCACTTCAACATTTTTTCATAGTTCTTTAAGGATTGAACTGTGACATGATCTCAAGAGCTTCTGATAGAATTTTAGCTCATTCCTCCACCCTGCTCATTTTGCTCAAACAGCCTTACAGTTTGATCACATACCTTCAGAGTTCAGTGTAATAAGAGTAACATTGTTCCCAATACTTTGGCTTCCTAACTGGCCACTGTTGGAAACTGAGTCACTGGCCTCAGACCCACTCTCTCCATCTTCATTGTGGCTATCATCGTGCCCTGGCACTTTCACAACAATGGTGTTCTGTCTACGACCGGGAACAGCACTGAGAAAGAAAAGAAGAATTCATACTTTGGCAAAGCATGATTACAGACTCAAAGAATGTAATAGACAGTTACTAGTGCATTAAAAAATATTAACAATTTGATTTCTTACTGATTATATGACTTTTCTTGTAAAAGCTAGTCTGTCTAGATCAGGAGTAGGCAACCTATGGCACATGTGCTGAAGGCGGCACACAAGCTGATTTTCAGTGGCACTCACACTGCCCGGGTCCTGACCACCGGTCCGGGGGGCTCTGCATTTTAATTTAATTTTAAATGAAGCTTTTTAAACATTTTAAAAAACCTGATTTACTTTACATACAACAATAGCTTAGTTATATATTATAGACTTATAGAAAGAGACCTTCTAAAATCATTAAAATGTATTACTGGCACATGAGACCTTAAATTAGAGTGAATAAATGAAGACTCAGAACACCACTTCTCAAAGGTTGCTGACCCCTGGTCTAGATTAAGAGCTACCTTGACAGCTGTAGCAGAATAACCCTAAAACTGTTTACATTCAGCAGGTGTTTGACATCAAGTAATGAATTACATACTATATTTCTACAAATTAAGTTAACATAAAACCCAAAAATCTTTTGATATTAACAAAAATTAATACACAAGAAGCTACACAAGAATTTTGTTTCTTCTTCAGAAAGCATCAAAACATGACTCCCTGTAGGACATTAAATAAAAATAAATCCATTTGCCTCTGGTTCAGATGAAGGACAATTTATAGAAAACTCAGGTTGACTAATTTCCTTCCATAGCTTTTAGCTATTCAGTTAAGTAAGCTTTAAATAAAATGTATATTCTATTAATTGTATGGCATGAATGAACTGAAGACATCTCAACTGACTCCATTAGCCTCCAAAAAGAGCTAAGAAAGTTTATAGAAAGAAACATGTTCTGTACAGATGAAAGACATTTTAACAATAACCCCAGCTTTCTAAAATAAATGTCCATGTGTTAACGTTATACAAATTGCACAAAAAAGCTGTACATACTATTCACAGATAAACGCATTAGAAAATGAAAACCTTTTGTAAGTGTCAATATTTGTTTAAAAGTAAGTGCTCTTTGGCTTGCTTTATAGTTACTATCTAATGTTAATTACTCAGAAGGTAGTTTGCTGTTTAAGTCTATTTGAAAATTTTATCAATGAAATGTCTATACACTACATACAACCAATAAGTATAAAGAAACTTCTTTACATAACTGTTAAATTAGCATGGCTTGTTACTTCAAACAGTTTTCTGTACAGATCCTTTATTTTCAAGTAACTAGTTCAAATCCAGCCTTGGCTACAACAAAAGTTACTACAGATGGCCACTGAATGTCCTTTTGTTAATGAATTGGTAGGTCTCAGTACCCTTCGAAGTCGACAAAAGTCAACATTGCAAAACCCGTCACAATGGGCCCCCTTCTTGGAGAGCTCAGCATGGATACTAAGGACTCAGTGGGCCAAAGAGACTGAATTAACCCTTCCCCCTCAGAGATGCTCCCTCCACTTCAAAGTTGAGGCACTGCGCTGTACCTGTTCTGTTGATAGAGGACTTTGCTGTGCAGGGCTGTCAATTTGGCCCTTTTCACTACTTTGTGAATATTTTTTCCTCAAGCTCAGTTGCCTAGGATGTTCTTATTTTGCACTTGTAATTGCAGTAGACAGACCTCTATTGGATTTCCTGTAAGAAATAATGAAGTGTAGGGGAAGGATTGCAATTGTTGCTACTAACTTGCTAAGGATATTTTCCAGAGAATCCGCTGTTCTGCTCAATGGCTCTTCCTGCCCAACCATCTTGGCTACTATTGAATTCTGCCGATCATTGTTCAGTATAACTGTAGTCTGTGGGACAACACTACAAGACAAAATCAGAGAGAAACAGAATGTAAAGAAGCAAACCTTTTTAAATAATACATTAACCCAAGTCTTTGTATTTAAATGAACTGTTACACTAAAACTGAAAGACAGTTTCTGGGTTTGTTTTTCCCCCACCCCCAACATCAGAGCTATATACTATGTATCAAATGCTACAGCTTGTAATCCACATATTTGGCATCCATACTATTCCAAGGGACTGACTGCTTCACTGAAATTATTAACAGTCTGTGACCCCTTCTAGGGTGATAAAGAATGTATCAACTCAAGATAACCAGGAGGAAATCTGTAAACAAAAATGTTACTAAGGGCCATCAAATTTCTGCTTTGGAGAATTACTACGAAGGTGAAGATTTTGTGAGGTAAACTGGCCATTGTACAATAAAAAGCAACATTTTAATGGAATATTTCCCCCAAAGGAAAAGGAGAGGAAAGGCATTCTGCTGTAAACTGAGCTGATGGGCTTAACTGAGAAGACATCTGATCTTCTAACAAATCTATTTTATTTTTTTTAGGACATGGAGACAGAACGGAGAAAATGGAAAAGACTCTAATTTTAGTTACTGATGGGACTAGACCATTGTTTGTGTGTATTTAATGTGCCAAAAAAATCTGATAAGAATTCCATGATCCAAACAAAAAATGCATAGGGTAACATTTTGGGTTAATATAAAAATAAAGGTAAAGTAAATAAACTTATTTGGCATGCAGTTTATTATTTTAATTGGTTTCAGAGATTACCATCATCCTATTACAAAAATCTTTCAAAAGCATGGAATAGTTTTGGTGTGCAAAACTAAATGTTTTCATTATACTCAATGATACGCGTAAAACACACATACATTTTCCCCTGTTGGGGTGGCAAGAGAAGACTAACTGATTTCTCAACACTGTACACATTTTTTCTATTGTTTTTATTGGTCAACATCTGAAAAATATCACTGATATTTATTCATTTTTCTTAACTTTAGTCTGCCATATATTAGAATCACTCATAAGAAATAACATGAGCAATCTGATAGCAATATTCTGTCTATTTCAACTGTTACATATGGTATGTTTGTGTGTGTATATGTATGTCTCCATATGCATGTGATGTCACCCCTTTCATGACTGGCCTACAGAGACAATAAGCCACATACTACAAGAACTAACAGTAAATTAAGGGAATTGTTCTTTATCTCTCATGACGGAAGTCTGTGTTTTATGAGCTAAAAGAACAGCATTCTAGCCCCACTGCCAAGGGATATGTGTGTAATCTATGTATAATTGTATCTGTTGCCCATAACAAATGGGATTCATTATAGATTGACAACCATCTGTTGGCTCTGAAGCCGTGAACCTCACATACTCTGGAGGGGGTTTAATCGAACTGTGAACAAGTACAGAACGTTCTGGGCCTTTTATGTGCCAATCCCAAACGTTAAAAAAGAGTCAAGTCTCAAAAGATCACAAGACTGGCCTAAAATCATGAGATTGTTTTAAATAATGCATTTGAAATTCTTTTTATTTGCTTTCTGGGTTCTGAGTGTTTATGGTGCACTTAATTCACATTTTCAAGCATTTCTCCATGACTATGTAATAGAATTTTTATCTAACAAAAGCTCAGATTCTCATGTAATCTCGTCATTCCAGCAGCTGCAGTTTTAAGAAAGCACTGAATATCACGAGACTCTTAATAAAATCATGAAAGTTAGCAACACTGGAAGCTGCCCTGCTCTACCCACTCCTTCCCATTGCTTCCCAGCTCTATTCCCCTCCTCTTCCACTTTTTATATGTACTAAAGGTTATATATTGAAGTTTTTAAGGACAGATTGAGATATTTTATTTAAGATATTTTATTTTTCTTTTAGACATTGTTCTTTTTATCATCACTTCCCCCATTTTCAATAAATTTTGAATGCATGCTTAAAAGTGTCACTTACCAAGGCTTAATTTTTAATGGATACGCTGAATAATTAATTGTAGCTATAGAGATAAATGCAGTAAAATTAAGCTTCTATTTACGAAGTCCTCGGGCTTTCTTCCCCCCACTCCAAAATCTTAGAACTCAGAATTGATATAAAATGGGAAAACCTATTTTTTAAGGAAATAACTAATTCATTTTTAAGAGCATTTTAAAATGTGCCTGATGGCATTTAGTTAACATAAGCCAACTTAAAAATGAATGGAGAGGAAACACCCTGATATAAGCCATTAATATTGGATTTAAGAGCCACATAGTGTGTTGGCTCCTCAGTACTGGGGGTGAATTTTGCTTTGCCAATACACTGCAATTTTTTGTTTCTCCTACCTCTTCTGCATTCACACCACAGCATGCTCACGGTTGCTTCATTCAGTGTTTCTGTATGAGGCCAAATTCGTCCCCAGTAAAAGCCCATGAAATCAGTGCTCTAGATGAATTTGGCCAAATGGGTCAAATGGAATACAAGTAGCGAGGCGATAGCACAGTGATTTGGCTTTTAAGCCACTATACTCCTTGTATGGCCACTAAATATGCTTTTGTTGAAAAAGAGCTGTCTATCACGGTGCATACACAGACTTATACAGACACCATGTACAATTACCACGATGAAGTAAGTCATTGTAAGCAAGCAACTGCCAAATTGCGTGTATTAAGTTATTCTTTTAGAACTAAATAGCTATTCTGCTTCAACAACTGCTGGGGAAAATAGTCTTTTTGGGGAGGAAACTGGGTCACAGCAAAACCAAAACCAGCTAGGAAGAGGCTCTATCTGGAAGCATTAAACCCTGGGTTACTAATCCAGACACAGATTTATTAAACCTTTGGCACTGGCTAATTTAACAGTGTGAGAAGGCTACATCTGGTTTCAGAATAACAGTACGTAGCTCCCCATCTATTGCCAGAAAATATTGATGGTAGATACAGAACATGGAAATAGAAACTTTTCATCTGCTAGTCCAAAGACACTTGTATTAATTATTGAATTTGACATTGGTCCTAAATATGAAGGCGTTTACAATTCTTAATGCATTCTACCATTCCTGAGGAGTGGAGCTGTTGAGGGCAATCCATGTCCGGAAGATGAGGCAAGTCCTTTAGGTAACCTGGTTCCTGTCCATTCAGAACCTCAAAAATAACTTGATCGAGATCTTAAATTTGGATCAGTATCCTATAGGGGAGCCACCAGCGTGGCTGATGTGCTCTTGGCAATGCATGTTGCTGAGGTATGCGGCTGTACTTTATACCAGATGAAGTTTATTCTGGGCTGATGTTTTCAAGCCCAAGCAATTACCTATTTGGGAGATAAAGGAGTTTATGATTTAGGCCACTTTACCAATCTGCAAGCATAATGACTTTTTTAAGACACAACAGTTACACACCAATGCCTCAGTCCTGTAAACTGCTCCACAGCAGAGGCCCCCTTGCATGGAGTTCCACTGAAATCCATGGGACACTACACAGGCACAAGAGTGTGCCTTCATAGATCAGTTTGTGGAATAAAGTCCCTTTACAAACACTCCTCCATCCTCCAAGATGCCAGGGCTTTTTTTATTAAAACAAACAAATCACAATACCACAGCATTCTGAACAGCTATCTACAGAACTATTGTCAAAGAGAATTCAATTCTGCACTTGCAAGAGAAAAAAAAAGCAAAATCTAGATAAGAACAGGACCTTCACATCAAGGTCTTGAGGGACAATATGAAGAAGTCTGCACAATACCTACAAAACTACCAACGAGCTCTACACCAGGTCAAAAGATTAAAAAACTTGGGTTTGTTTAGTCTGAAGAAGAGAAGACTGAGGAGGAACATAACAGTTTTTATGTATATAAAATGTTATTACAAGGAGAAGGGAGAAATATTGTTCTCTTTAAGCTCTGAGGATAGGACAAGGAGTAATGACTGTAAATTGCAAAAACGGCAGTTTAGGTTGGACATTAGGAAAAAATTCCTAACTGTCAAGGTAGTTAAGCACTGGAATAAATTGCCTAGGGAAGTTCTAGAATCTCCATCAGTGGAGATTTTTAGAGCAGGTTTGTCATAATATAATTCCAAATTCTGGACTTTAGCGTCCAAAATATGGGTATTAGCATGAATTTCCCTAAGCTTAATTACCAGCTTAGATCTGATAGGCTGCCACCAATCAGGACTTAGAGTAGAGCGCCTGATCGACTCTAGTCTCCCCCAGAAACCTTCCCTGGGGATCCCAAGACCCAAATTCCCTGAGTCTCACAACAAAGGGGAATAAACCATTTCCTTCCCCCTCCCTCCTTTCTTCCCAGCTCCTTCCCGCCCTGGGAACACTAGGAGATCACCTGATTCAACTCCGTGAATCTAACACAAAGAGGAACTTTACCATTCCCTTCCTCAGGCAATACAGACTCAAGCTTCTTTGAGCCTTAACTAGGAGAAAACACTTAAACAGGTCTTAAAGCAAAGCTTTTAATAAAAAAAGAAAGAAAAAAGTAACAGGTTTATCTCTGCACTTTAGATGGTAAAAAGTTACAGGGTCTTTCAACTTATAAACAATAGAAAGAACCTTTCTTCAGCAGAAACACAATTTAAGCTACTTTCAGCAAGTACACATATACTAATGAAAAAGAAAACAAATTAAAAGACTATGACCGCCTTTTCTAATTACAATTCTGAACAGATAAGAGACTGTAGCAGGGAGATTGGCAGAAACCTGGTTACACCTCTAGCCCCATCCAGGACTCAGAGAGAACAACGCCAAACCCCAAACCCACAAACAAAGGCTTCCCTCCCACAAGATTTTAAACTATCTTGTCTCCTGACTGGTCCTCTGGTCAGGTGTTTGGGGTCCCTGTTTGTTAACCTTTTACAGGTAAGAGAGACATTAACCCTTAACTATCTGTTTATGACAAGGTTAGACAAACATCTGTCAGGGATGGTCTAGATAATACTTAGTCCTGCCTTGGGTGCAGGGAACTGGACTAGAAGACCTCTTGAGGTCCCTTCCAGTCCTACAGTTCTATGATTCTATGAAAATCCTGGACACAGCCAGCCTTAGGAGATCTGAAAGAGGAAAATAATATAACATTTTATTATCATCTTTAGGTAGCCCTATTAAAATTGTTCCTCTTCCATAGTTAAGAAGGAAGCAGAATAAATAGACTAAATATTCAGCGCAGAAACTCACAGAGCTTATCAGAAGCTGCTCATTCATCAGTGAAGACGAATAATAATGTGATGTTGACTCCTGTGTTAATATAGAAAGATCAACTAGCAACAGAAAGAATGAGACAACTCTTCCTATCAGTGCTGCCAGCATACACACTTTTGGGGACAGATCAGGGAGCTGAGGGAGTATGGAAAGAAAATACTCATGGCTATTTTTTGAGCTCTGAATACAATAAAAAATTCTTTTAAAAAAATCTACATTGTCTATAGGTAAATACATATTTATGGATTGAAAAAAAAAAATACAATTTACCAGGTCAACAATCCATGACACCTCCAAACAAAATATTATTTATATAAGTAATGAACATGAAATACAATGATTTTCAAGCAATATAATTATTTTCAAGTATTCATATTTTGGTCTCTGACTTTTTAAAAAACAACAACAAAAGAACCTTGTACACTTTGCAAAGGAAGGTTCCTGCCAAAGGTAATTTTTAACAGGGAAAATGTATGACTCATATCCATCAGTCTTAGCTGTTGTTTTTCTTGGACAATCACCTTTCAATTATACAGAATGCAGACAATAAAAGAAGAGAACTTTTGCTGCCCCTAAAACCAACATCTCCTCCCTTCCCAGATTAGTTTTCTAATTAGGAGAGAAAAATAAAACAGAAGGAACCAACGGACATTTCATCTCCCATAATGTACAAGATCAGTTTCTTCAAATGGATGGAAATGAGTTATGGAAAAACTGAGACTGGAACATTTCAGACAGGCAGTTTCTCTTCTTGCATCCTTAGACACACTTATATAGACCGATGCGATATTTATAGCAAAACTCCAACTGGTAAGGAAAGTAGGATGGACGGAGGGGAACTTAGACAGCCTCATGTTTTGACAGACTCTTTGAGCCTACTCTGCATGTACAATCCCACATATGCATGCACAAATCAGAGAACTGCACTCACAAACAGACAAATAAGTAATGTACAGGAAAGTATTTTATAAATTTAACTCTTTATCCACACCTTTTTTTCTTTCACTGGTACCCAAGTGCATCTTTAAGAAAAATATCTGTTCTTACAGATCTTTTCACTTCTTCTGATCAGCAGATTACTGGATTTTTTTTTATCTTCGTCCATACTGCTTTCATTCACAGGGTCCTTCTACTCTAGGCTGATCTTTCTAACAGGAATTGTACAAGCACTTGAGATTTCCCAACTACCCAGTGAACGGGGAAATCCCTGACCTGAGGATTTGCATTACTATATGGATGGATGCAAAGCAATGCACAAATCCAAATTTTTAAACAAATCAGGTCCCTAAAGTCCCAGAGAGGAAAGATCATGAGAATGAATGCGTCATGCATCACAGTAAAGGAAAACAACAAGCTGATGTCCGGAGGATGAGGTGTCAAAAGCTACATATGGACAGACATTCAGTAACTGATTCTTGAAGCAGCCTTGTCATCTACATCTCTCATCCCCCGGCCACATCTGACTGTCATCCAAAACTATAATTTTATTCATAAAATGTAACAAGGATTCCGTCACTGAAAATTATCTTTGGGTCCCTAGCATCTAGAGTATCACAGAATGCCAGCCTTTATAAAGATAGCATTTATGATTAGGTTCTTTACAGACAGAGGCCAAAGTACACCAGCCATCATCCCAGAGTAACTTCTTATATATTTAACAGATTTATGAAGTTGTAGACAATTGATAGTACAAAAAGGCAAAGCAAAAAACAGCATTTATTAAAACATAGTGTTAACATTTTAAGCATTCTGATATTTCCAGCTCAAATATGTAAGTCAGAACCAGAGATTTTCCAAATTACAAAAGACATTTATGCAGAGTTTATGTACAAAGGCTGGTGTTACCATCAGCCTTAGCTACACACAGAGAGCCTTTGAACTGGCTGACAAGCACACAGAGATGATTTACTGGTTTCTAGACAAATTTCACCAAAAAATGAGGAAAGCTGTTTAAACAAAGTCTGTTTTGGTTTATTGTTCTCTGAGGAATGCCATTTAACACATTGGCATGGTCCACGGTAACCATTCATAAATGAAGATTTTAAAAAATTTACCTACTAAGCAACAGTAAGGTACAAGGGACCCCAGGATCCTATCACCACAAAAAACAAAGGCTGGTTACTTAAGGGGGTTTACAATACCTGCGGGTCCATAAATATAACTGTCATGCATTTTCTTTATTACGCCTGTTATTGTTAACACAACTGAAGTGCTTTGAAAATTAAATTTACAGCAATATATGGTCTCCAAAGAACCCTTTGGTCTCAGCTCTTGACTGGTGATACAGAGAAACAGAAAAAAACAGTAGCTCTGTACAGTGTTATAATTGACAGAGGCAGAGTTTAAGAAAACTGGGCTATTTTAAAACAGTCAGAAATTGTATTAACTCCTTTAACTATTAACATTCTACTGTTAGGCAGAGACAGGTAAAGGTTACAAAAATAGAACAATACATACTACTAACTTGTAACTTAAGGCGAACAAAATATAGATATATAAATATGAATAAAATATATATAAAATCAAAACATTAGAGTAATTAAATCTTTGACCCAACCATAAAAAGAAATGTATGGCTGATAACCATTCCCTGAGCCTTAAATTTCTGAGTTATGGCCAGGTAATGCAGTCCTGAAGATCAACTGCAACTAGGGATCAGAAAGGTTGATCTCATCCTCACTAACTTCCCACTAAGGAAGAGGTATACATAATTCTTCATAGGAAAGGAGTTGGCCAGACTTAACTGGATTACAGATCAAGTGTACAGAATGGTATACTGGCTCCTTGTACTGGAATAGGAGATATATGATAAGAAGAGTGGAGCACACTGAAGAACGAAGGTAGACTTCCAAAAATTACAGTCCATATGGAAACAAAAAAATGCAAGAAAAGGAAGACAGGATAAGAGGTCAAATTTCCAAAGGTATTCAGGTGCCTAAAGATACAGATAGCAGGTTAGGCACTTTTATGAATCCCACTAGGCACTTATCTGCTAAATGCTTTTGTAAATCTGGCCAAGATCAAGGATAACTTGGGGAATCTGGCAACTGGAGCGAAACAAAGACAGTGAAGAAGAACATCTTTGATATCCTTCCACACTGAGTGAGAGGAAAGAATGACTGACAAGAGAGACCATAGCATAGAGGAGGATTCTAGGTTCACAGAATGTTAGACTACCTTTGAGAAAGAAGATGTGTTTATATTCGCTAGTCTCCACCTAAAAATATTATTGTTTTTATTGTGGTAGCATAGAATCATAGAAATGCAGGGCTGGAGGGAACCTCAAGAGGTCATCTAGTCCAACCCCCTGCACTGAGAACCAAGTACACCTATACCATCTCTGACAGGTGTTTGTCTAACCTATTATTAAAATCGTCCAATGATAGGGATTCCACAACATTCTGTGGAAGCCTATTCTAATGCTCATCTATCCTTATAGTTAGACAGTTTTTCCTCATATCTAACCTAAATCTCCCTTGCTACATATTAAGCCCAGTACTTCTTGTCCTACCTTCAGTGGACATGGAGAACATTGTTTGCAGAGTTCTTACATCCTGGGACCAAACAAAGCTAAGAGAGAGACAAGGTGGATGAGGTAATATCTTTTTTTGGAACAACTTCTGTTGGTGAAAGAGAGAAGCTTTCAAGCTATACAAAGGCCTAAAGAAAAGCTCTGTGTATCTCAAAAGCTTGTCTCTTTCACCAACAGAAGTTGCTCCTGTAAAAGATATTACCTCACTCATGTTGTCTCTCCCATGGAGAACAATTGAGAACCATCTTCTTTGTAACAGCCCTTTTCATATTTTAAGACTTTTCAGGTCCCTCCTCAGTCTACTTTTCCCAAGACAAAACATGCCCAGTTTTTTTAATCTTTTCTCATTTTGGAATCTATAGCTATGAGCCCAACGTATAACAAAAAGGCAGTTCCTGTGTCAAAGAGCTTCATATGCAAGGAGTACAATAAACAGCAAGAACTAATAGTGATCTGATGGGCATGCCACAAATCTATCAGCTGATTCACATAACCAAATTATCAACATAGATGCATATAATCTGCACAGGTAAAAAAGTGAAGCAGTAAAAGGGTGGCTACACATTTTAGATTTCAAAAGTATCTGCAGAGTCAGACAGATTCAACTAAACAGAATGTGATAGTAAAATTATTCAGGTAAGGAGACAAGGAATGAAACCGAAAAGGCATCACACAACATATAAGTTATCATCCATCAAGAGTGTAGAAGAGAGAAAATGAAAAATTCCCGCACCAATTATCAAGGTATCTGAAACCACAGTTTACAATGTTCATGGAAGACTTTAACTATCCAGATTTCGCTTGGGCAAAAAAACGAGCCACAGTTCTAAGTAATGCAGACTTTATTATCTAAAAAGGACATACTCCTATCAAGGGACAAATTATCCTGGGTACTAATACTCACATAAATTTGATTACATCTGTGCTTATTTTTCAAAATTATCCACAGATTTCCAGTGATTCAGTGAATGCTATTGCATTAACTGGACCATTTTTATTCCTGTCATCCCATTAATATCCTCAATTTGCGGGCTTTTAAGCCAATATCTTTTATTGTCAGAGGGAGCCATTGTATTCAAAAAACACGACTGTCAGAAGAAATAAGAAAAGTCAATAGTTGCACAACTTGAGCCCACTACATCCAGAGTTTAATTTTAAAAATGTTCCTTCAAAACTGTTTAATGAGGCTTCTCTGGACTAAGGTAATACTGAAAAGGCCCAATGAATACTGTACTTGCTTTAAACATTATGGTCACATTAGTATACATTTTTATATATTATAGTTTTAGAAGAATATTTTTACTCCTAGATCAAAGATTTGTGTAAAGCTTCAATACTATGCAGTGACTGATTAGTACGATTACATGATAGGCAATTTTAAGGTTTTAATGTTTGCTGCACAGCTCACCATGCAACTGATGTACCCAGGGAAAAACAATTTTATACAGTAGTCTTTGAAGGAAAGCACCAGGAAAAGTGCAGCAATTGAAGACAGAGTGTGAGAATGAAGATGGAATAACAACTATGTGCGGTATTTTTTCTACACCTAAAAGACACCTTAAGCGCATAAACCACTGATATTAGCATTATAGAAAGATACCTTATTTTTCATATTTAACCATGAAGGTATCCACACTTAGCACCATGATAATGCATCATTTTATAAAATGTTTAATTATGCTGCCATTCCAGCACATGAGCGTATGTGATGTTAAACACACACAGCTACTCAGTTTTAAAACAAAAATAATTTTAAAAGAAGTTATGCACAGTTTTGCTTTCAGTTTCTCATACTTCACCCTTCAGTGTGGAACAAAGAGAGAGTGGGATAAAGATGTATGAAAACGCACAGCGCTACAGAAAGGAAACAGTCTACTCGGGAAGTCTTTCAGATTCCAAATAATCTGTGTTTTACATTTGGAAGTGTATCATTAAAATGGCATCAACTGCCAACTAAGGCATATGGCACTACACCAATCAATCTCTTGTACAGACCTTTCTGAAGTTGGGCTGTCTCACCCTATTCATCTAAAATTCAGTCCACTTACCCCAAAGAAATTAAATGAAATCCACCAAAGACACCCTCATGGGCCATATTACTTCTTCCTTTTTTAAAAAAAACCTGAACTTTTATATACTACTTTAATTAACTTACAAGATCAGACCACTAGTTTTCTGGCAAATATTTGTAATGGGTGACATTTGTTATAGACACCTTACTCTGGTGTGACTCATAATAATCTGCACATTTATTTACAACTTGGACATTATGCACCTAATGCCCTCCAAAGAGGGATGAAAGTTAATCCCCTTCCGTAATGATCTGGTAACATGATCTCTTCTGATTCACTATTTTTATAGTACCTTAGCTGCAAGTACCCTGATTTATGGGACAAATTTCAAGGAAGGTTGCTTTTAAAAATTGGTTCTCAACCTAGTTCTGTATTTTCATAAAAATATTTGGCAATACATTCTAAACTTTCATTGACAGAAGCTAAGATTAATATATAAGGATTTTCTACCCCCTTCTGTTTATTATAAACTTAATATATTATAGTCCAATCAATATCCAGTATATAACATATGCTCCCAAGACATGGTTGCATTGCTTTCAAACATATAATCAAAATTTTTAGGGCTACATTGTAATATTATCTTGAATAGTCACTCTTCTTCACTTTACAAACACTCAATGAAGCTATTTCTCTTGATGATTTTACACAGCAGGGTTGCAGCCACTATTCTAAATCGTTTATATTGCTGAGATAAAAATTACATTAACTAGACTGTACAACTTCCTCCTCCTATTTACTTGGACAGAGGGAGAAACAAATTAATAAACGAAGGGGATTGTCTTGAACCATTCTCCCAAGTCAGTCGCATCTAACACCTGGCTAACAGAAGTGTTTAACTCATGACTTGTTAACATTCACAGAATCCAATAATTGATGGGGGTACTAGGATTTACCCACAAATCCTCTAATCTAATCCTATGCTTTTGTTTTTTAATCCAAGGACTTTTATATCCCTACACTTCTATTGTATGTTCTTAGAAACCAGTCACCCTACCAAATCTTTATTAATGAAAGCCAGAGGCATTTATTCTTGTTTTTCATCCTCAGGCCACTTATAATCAAACTGGATTCATTTCTGAGAGGTCAAGGTCAATTTTTTGTGTGTTTGTGTTCAGCATTCTGTTGTTTCTTGGTGCACTATTATAAATATCTTTGTGTTCCATTATAAAACAGATGTTTGTGCTTCTGTAAATTCCTTTATTTATCATTAAGATTATTTTCTCAGATTTCTTTTTGCTTTAAAAAATAATAAAATCAGTCTAAGTCTAAAGCTTGCAGAGATTTTAAGTAGGGTTTATGTTAAGTTCACGTTACTGAAAAGTTTCACTGAACAGTATTAAATTTTATAAAAGAATTTAAAGTAATATTTTTTAAAAGGTAGGTTTTTGTTTTATGCCTAATTAAAAGTCAAGCCCCAAATAAAAAATGTGAACTCCAATCTGTTTCTATCTTTCAAATGCTTGAATCTTCATTAATAAACTGCTATCTGAATCATTCAACAACCATTCACAATGTCTCATTAGAAACCATTTAACTAATAGCAATTGGCTTAGGAAATGTGAATCAACCCAGGTCAAATCTTGGTCAGATCAAAATGTTTTGACAAATGCATTCAGCAACATATTTGTATAAATTATTGTATTCCTCTCTTAAATGTAGATGAAATTTTATTATTAAGTGGTTATTTTAATTGACCTTGTGAAACTCAACACTAAACATTTACATTGGAAGCTGTATGTTTTCTTGGACTTGCGATATCCTGACACCAAATTACTGCATACTTGGTTCCTTAACATCTTAGTGCAACAATAGTGGAAAAAACAGTTACCTTTTCCGTAACTGGTATTCTTTGAGATACGTTGCTCATGTGCATTCCATATTAGGTGTGTGCGCTTATCACGTGCACCGGTGGTGAAAGTTTTTCCCTTAGCAGTATCCATAGGGGATTGGCTCTGGCACTCTCTAGAGTGATGCCAACATGCCGTGGTATAAGGGGCGCCACCAGCTGTCCAACCCTCAGTTCCTTCTTGTCGGAAACTCTGACAGTGGGGAAGGAGGGCGGGTCAGGGAATGGACATGAGCAACACATCTCAAAGAAGCCAAGGAAACCATGCAAAACTTCAGGTTCTTTAGATACTTGTTGAGGTCCCTCAGATCCAGGATGGGCCGCAGACCGCCCCTGGCCTTTGGGATACAGAAGTACTGAGAATAGAACCCCTTGTTCCTGTACTGGAGAGGAACTTCTTCCACTGCACCCAATTGCAGCAACCCCTTTACTTCTTGCACAAGGAGACTCTCGAAAGACGGGTCCCTGAAGAGGGAGGGGGAAGCAGGGTGGGAAGAAGTAAACTGTAGGGTATAACTCTCTGCCACAGTATTGAGAACCCAGCAGTCTGAAGTTATAGCTGTCCATGCAGGGAAGAAAAAAGGAAGGCGGTTGGATAACAGCGGCACAGACCAATCTGGGGTAAAGTTCGGTAGGTTGCTCTCAAGCGCATCCTCAAAACACTCGCTTGCCCCTCTGCTTATTGTGGGTCGAACCCAACTGGGCAGAGGGCGAAGGTGGGTGGCTCAGCCGGCGCTTGTAGCTCCTACTCTACTTATGGGGGGGCGCTCCTGGCAGGGTTGACTCCCTTGGCCCCAAGACTGCTGCGGTTTGAACCCCTTACAGGCTGGACTGGGAACGTACAGCCCCAGGGTTTTCAGGGCAGTGAGGGAGTACTTAAGGCCATGCAGTTTACTGTCCATCTGTTCTGTAAACAGGGTCTAGCCATCGAAGGGGAGGTCCCGCATCAATTGCTGAGCCTCCGGTAACAGACCCAAGAGGAGCAGCCAGGACGCTCTTCGCATGGAGATGGCTGAGGCCAAGGTGCAACCTGAGGAGTCTGCTGCGTCCAAGGTTGCTGGGAGGGCTGTTCTCACTGCAGCTGTGCTCTGTTCAAAGATCGCCCGGAATTCCTTCTTGGACCCTTCAGGCATCGAGATCTCAAATGTGGCCACAGACTGCCACATATTGTAGTCATAGCAGCCAAGAAGGGCTTGGTGTTGGCCACTCTCAACTGAAGGCTGGAAGACAAATAAATTTTTTGTTTAAACAGATCCAGATTCTTCAAGTCTTTATTCTTGGGTGTAGCCCTGGGTCGGCAATGCCTCTCTCTCTGGTTAATGGCCTCAGCTACGAGGTAGTTTGGGGTCAGATGAGTATAGAGATACTCCTGGCCTTTAGCTGGCACAAAATATTTGCGCTCAATCCTTTTTGAGATGGGTAGTAGGGAGGAGGGGGTTTGCCATAGGGCATTAATTATTTTCAATACTCCCTCCTGTAGAAGTAAAGCCACTCCAGCCGTGGAGCAAAGGACATTGAACAATAAGTCCGATGACTGCCTGGAGCACCAGGCTAGAGGCAACCTTCTTTAAAAGCTCCTGATGAGCCTCGGCGTCATCTTGAGGAACTGGGTGAGGGAACCCATAATCACTTCATCTGGTAATGAGGAGGACGTAGCCAGCACTGAGGTATCCTCCACATCCCCTGGTGGTCCAACTGGCTGCTTCCCTAGGTCCTCATGGGCCTGGGGGTTCTTCCTGTGTGGGGCCTCCACCTCAGGAGGAGGGCAGGATGCTGTGACCAATGGCCTATCTGAGGTCCCCTCTACTGACCAGGCGGCCTGTAAATGCTGGGTGAACTCCCAAGGATTCTCGGAGTACCACACTGCCGGCCATTGGCCCAGAGACCATGGGGTCAGTTGCAGTGCCGATGAAGTTGACGGTACCACTGAAGCCAGAGCCTGTTCTGCTACCAGGGACTCCTGATCAACACCAGAATTGTAAGCAAAGCAGACGCTGCAGAGTGACCATGATCGGCTGGCCCAGCGGGCTTCATCATAGTGGTTCTGGCCACTGTGCCTCGACGCTGACCTCTCCGATCAGGACGAGTCCCTCCCACAGGACCCTGGGGATCTTTGGCATTTGGGGGATCTGCATCGAAAGACCAGCGATCTATGCCTCACACTGCTTGACCTATACCGAGATCTAGAGTGGGACTGGGAGTCGGAGTGGGCCAATTGCCAGTAGAATCTCTCTGACTGAGAGAATTCGTGTCTCAACGATGGGTGCCAGCAGGAGGGTGACCAGTGACCCCATTCCGCCAATAGGTCACAGGACTGGTGTCGAGTTTCTCCCATTGACCCCCCCCGCACTGTAGGCCCTGTGGTAACTCCACTTAAGCTATGTCAACTCCAGCTACGTTATTCACGTAGCTGGAGTTGTGTAGCATAGGTCAACTTACCATGCTAGTGCAGACATAGCCTGAGTTTGAGCAAGCAAGCTCTAATGGATTCAGCCATGGAGTTTCCATGTCGTGAGGTGGAAAGACTCTAGATTAGGATGTTAGAGGCAGCAGTGTCCTACGTGATCATGTCTGGGACCAGGGATAGAGTTATAGATGTGTCCACTGACAGGTAGAGAAGCGTGGTGAACCAGTGCTGACATGGCCATGCTGGTGCTATCAAGATTATTGATGCTCCTTCTTGTCAGACCTTTAGCAGGACCTTGTGAACAAGCGGGAAGGGCTGGAATGCATACAGCAGGTGCCCCTTCCAAGACAGGAGAAAGGTGTCTGTCAGCGAGCCCAGGCTGTGATTCAGGATGAACAGAACTGTTGATACTTTCTGTTGCGTCGTGTCACGAACAGGTCTATCTGGAAAATCCTCACCTTTGGAAGATGTTGATTGCGACATCCAAGCAGAGGGACCACTCGTGGCCATGAAAGGACCTGTTGAGGTGATTGGCTAGTTCGTTCTTCAAGCCCAGCAGGTACGATTCCTCCTAATGTATGGAGTGGGCAATGCAGAAGTTCCACAGCTTGAGGACTTCCTGACACAGTAGAGAGGAGTGAGCACCACCATGTCTGTTTATACAGAACATTGCTATGGTATTGTCTGTCAATACCAATATACATATGCTCTGTAGATGAGTTTGAAACATCTGGCAAGCGAGGTGAACCGCACACAGCTTCCTGATATTGATGTGCAGCGAAAGTTCTGCCTGGGACCAGAGACCTTGGGTCCTGAATCTTCCTAAGTGTGCCCCCCAACCCATCGCTGACACATCCAGGGACAGTGATGGTTGAGGCCTGCAGAAGGGTATTATTGCACATACTGCTTGCGGGTCAAGCCACCACCGGAGGGATTCGAGGACTGGAGGAGTGAGTGTGACCAATTTGTATAGGCAGTCTCAATTTGGCCTGTATACCTGGGCTATGTCCAAACAGCTACAGGCAATTTCACACCATAGTAGTGGGAAATCTTCTGAGAAATCTCTATGATGGTGCATGGCTAGGAAGCTAGATTCCGGGAGGAATGCTCTTGCCTGACCGGAGTCTAGAAGAGCTCCTATGAACTCTAGCCTCTGAGTGGGGGCTATGGTTGACTTTTCCATGTTCAGAATGAGGCCGAGCCTGTGGAACATTGTCCACACAAGGCTCACATGGTCCTCCACTTGGTTAGCCAGTTGTCTAGATATGGGAATACTTGCATTTGCTGCTTCCACAGGAAGGCTGCCACAACCACCATGCATTTGGTGAACATCCGAGGAGCTGTCGAGAGACTGAAGGGGAGGACCGTGAACTGACAGTAGGTGATGCTCACCACGCTCCGCACTGAAGTGCTGGGCTTGGGGTCAGACGATGCCTGTGCCAGCTGGGGACGAAGGGCTGACTCCATGAGGAATAGTTTCAGCCTAAAGTCCCTCTCCTTCTTGGTCCCGGGTAAGAAGCCTCTGCATATCTTACACTAATCTGTTTGATGGGCTTCCCTCAAGCACTTCAGACAGGAGTCCTGTAAGTCTTCCTTTGGCATAGGCTTCAGACAGAATCCGCACGGTCTGAAATCCTAAGGCATGCCCCGGTCGGTGACATGCAGGGGGGGATTCCAACTGAAACTTCTCTAAACTATCTAGGACTATCTGAACTAACACACTTAGTTTTTTAACTATTTACAGGTAATGAAAAAAAGTCCACCATGGAATTGCTTGCTGTTAGCAAGAGAGGAGCTGCTCCTATGACTGTCACTGGCAGCAAGAAGGAACTGAAGAGGCGGAGAGTCGGCATGGACATATATACACTGCCATGAAGGAGCAACTCCAGGGGACTCCACAGCCAACCTGATAGGTACCAGTAGGGGAAAAACTTTCCGGCGACTGTGCATGTGGCGCGCATACATCTAGTTGGAATCAACATGAGCAATCACTCAAAGAAATGCAATCTACATTAATGATAAAACACACAGCATTTTAGTATTTGTTCAACAATTCATAATACAAACACTAAGTCTGAATTTATAAAGACTTCATATAACTAAAATAAAGGAAATGGGAAAGGCTAAATTCAGAAATACCTAGTATCCAGCTCTAATATTCAGAATGAGGATCTAACTGGAGTTTAGAACAGTGCTTCTGTGCATCTTAGGGCTGGTCTACACTACGGGAGGGAATCAATCTAAGATATACAACTTCAGCTATGCTATTTCGTAGCTGAAGTCTAAGTATCTTAGTTCGACTTACCTGGCCGTTCTCACATCGTTGAGGCACAAGTTGACTGCCGCGGCTCCCCCGTCGACACTGCTTACTCCTCCTGCTGAGGTGGAGTACGGGCATTGATTCACGGATCGATTTATTGCATCTAGACAAGATGCGATAAATTGATCCCCAATAGATCGATTAGTACCCACCGGATCCATACCCTTAAACTAGCACAAATGATAAAATATCAAAAAACAAACATAAAAATTGGGCTAAAATATTTTCAGTGCAGAATTGTGCTGCATTTAAGTACAAAGAATGATACAGGTCCACCTCGTCCGGAGCATGAATACACGCATGTGACATACAGAGAGGCTTGGCCAGCAAGGTAAGTAATCAGTATATAGTAACTCCATGATCCAACAAAGGAAGAATCAACATCAAACTTTTCAAACATGTCACTGAAGTGGTCATGTGACAAACGAGAAGGTTAACTAACTAGGCCAGAACTTGTTCAGACTGAATCCAAGAGAAACTAAAACTCTACTATTCTAGGTGACATGGATATGGGGAAAGATACGCAACTAGACTACACTCAGCACTCTAGTCTTGGATTTGTTAAACAGTTTCAAAAAGACTAAATTAAAATAGCCCCTCCTTACATTCCAGCAGCATTTTCAAATATGCAATCATCTACCCAAAAATGACTGTGCTACTAATGCAGTGTCTTTGGATTTTTATCCATCCCTTTATTAGGAGCCACAATATTTCCCCTGGCATGGAATATCACAGAAAAAAATATGCTCTAAACTCCTCCAAGAAACAGCTGCAATTCTAAGAACATAACCACTAACTTCCTTCTCTTCCAAAGTCATCTCAATAATGCTACTAACCTTCACCAGCCTAAATAGCAGGATTTGCTCTGTATTTTTTAATAGTCTAATATTTTTAATATCAAAATTATTTTAAGGTGTACTTCAGTATGAAAAATACAATTTATCTTTACAAGAACAAGACAAACTCTTCATAGTTTTGAAGGTTTTTCCCATTTTATTTTTGTAACACATTCTGGAAACTTGGAGATCTATTTTTTCACGCTGAAGACAGTCCTTTTCCATTTTGCAAATACTGGTTTTATTCCCCCATTTTGCGAACAGACCTAAAATGAACTTGGCGGATTTTGTTTAGCACAGATCATAGACCCAATCATCCAATCTTTTCCCATGCATTAACATCAGTGGGATGACTTGTGTGATTAAGAACCGTTCACATGAGGGCTGAACAATCATGCCCTTTCAGGAGCTGATTTTCATGTAAAAATCCCACTGATTTTAAAAGGAACTCTGTGTAGGCTGGAGCTACAGATTTGGGCTCATAGTAATTAACAAGTTAAAATAGCTTTGTTTGTACGCCAGTTTTATTGACCGAGAACTGCAGAAGTCTGGAACCTGCATTTATTGGTTCACTGATTCTACAGGCACCAATCCAGCAAAGCACATAAGCATGTGTGTAATGCTACTTACTCGTAATTGACAGAAAATATATTTTTTCATATTATATATAGTTTAATTACTTTTTTCTATTCTGGTTGTAATTTAATTTCTATAGACTGGATTTTTTTGTTGTTGTTGTTCATGTTTTGTTTTTTCTTAAAGACCTTCTATGCAGCAGTTTATCTTACATTCTTTTATCTTATTCCTGAATTACAACTGTGCTCTAATTCTGTTTTCTTGCTTCAATGCTTTGCAAATCCATTTAAATTAAATCTTTCTCTTAACTTTTAATTTTCCATAGCACTGGAATACAAAACAACTTGAAAACAAAAAAACATTTGTCCAGAAATTACAGGTGTTGAACTCCTTGAACTGGGAAAATCCAAAGCCAAAAGGCATTCCAATTGGCTCACTGGAGATACAAACTAGAAGAATACATCCTATTAATCCAAACCTAACCCGCCCTGTTGTCAGATTTTACTTGACTACAGGACAAACAACACCTCATATAAAAACAAATAAAAAGAAGTTTGCATATCCCACCTAGTAGTGGAACTGTGTCATGCCCCTTTTGTTTTCTATTTAGCAACCTTAGTCAAAAGCTACAAATGCTGCTTTTTGAAAAAAAAATGTAAGTTGACAGACGCTACCCACATGGTATGCTGGAGGAGAGTCTATGGAGAGTAATTCCATTTTTAAAAAGTGACACCATCCTCCTTCCCTTGCCAACATGAGCAAAACTTCCTATTAGTGGATGTCACTCGAAATCTGTTGACAGTGGTGAGCAGTGCATTTAGCCTTGCAGTCCATGTTCTATACAGAAAAATATAAAACTACAATGTTGATTTTTAATCAGTGGTTGGCATAATTAACCAATTAACTAGCCATTTGAACAGCTTTTACCTAGATTAACTCAGTTCAAAAACTGGGTAACACCAGTATGCTAACAAAAAAAAGTAAAAAAATGCTGTATCTAGGTTGAATTTTTCCAAGGAAAATGTTTTAAAAGACATACGAACATGAGTTTCATTGTACTATCAGGTCCATATATTTAGTTAGTAAACCTATGAACCACTTCTCTTCTGTCTGAACATGTTCCAAGTTTGCAAATTTCTGTTTGAGGTTGCATTTAAGTGATATCAAGTGTTGCACTACAGCGAACTGAAGGAACTACCTTAAATTCTCCAACAATCTTATGGGAGCTATTGAAAGTTCTGGTTGCATGTTACCTCAAAAATAAGATACAGCTGATGGTCATTCTACCAAAAAATGATGAAGGCAGTGACACAGAGCCAGTCAGATTCTGGAGAGATTGAGTGGGAGGCTGAATGACGTCAGACAAGACAAGACTCAGAACACCAAAACAATACACATTCTCCTACTAAGATATTTATTACATTACTGTACTACTGTTCTTGGCTATTTTAAGGCTCTGTACAGTTAAACAAAATTCTGTATACAGCCAGAGAACATCTGTCTATTCTACTAATTTTTGGGGGAGAGGGGGATTAATTCATATTAACAGTAATATTATGGAACCATCATAGTCCTGGCTTCATAGATAAGGTTGAAAACCACATATTTTTAAACAACAGTCATTAAGCATTAAGAAATTATTTTCTAAGTCTCTTTTATTAAGTTTTTATGATTGCAAGGCTTATTTGTGTTTAGTTACTTTCTTTAAGTCCCTTTTAAAAATCTACCAACATCTTACGGAAAACTCAGTAACATTCTGCTTAGAAAGAATTCCTCTTGTGTGTCAGATTTTCTGTGACTTCTTTATCTGTTCCTTTCTATTAAGAGTTCTGAAGATTAATCTTTTTTGTTTCTCAAGACTCCACATGTTCATTCAGCTTGTTTGCTACCAAAGATTATAACCTTAGAGTAACATCAGATCCATCTCCACTGCAGTTAGTTGGTGTGTAACAGAGTTCCATGACAGCAGGTGGGAGTTAAGAGGAGCAGAACAACTGTGGGAACAAGACTTCAGCTTTTATGCACTGTATTTAATGAAAACACCAAAAGCACGGGAAATCGTCATTTTTCAATATTTTGTAGTTTTCCCAAGAGGTGTTAGCAAGTCTTCAAGAAAAACAAAACAAAAAAATAAAATCAAGGAAGAGTGCTGGAAAAGTTCTACCCTGATATATCAATTCTCCTACGTTTAATCAAAATCAAAATCAGATTCAGATTCTGAATGCAACAAATTTCTGTTCTGAAAGCTAATAATGTAGCGAGGTCTGTGATTTACTGCAAATGTCCTTGAAACTTCTGCTTTATTTCCCTAATGAGAATTTTTAAAACTTGGAAACTACACGTTGGCATTTTAAAAAAGGAGGAAAGCATCAGTTATCCCAATAAATCAGCATGTTAAGCTTACTAGGGAAAACAATAGAAAGTTGAGCTTCAAACTGCCAATTTTTACATAAGTGAGACTCCTGGCTCTATAAAACATCAGTTGCATAGCCAGATTATATTACATCATTCAATCTTATAAACAAGCCTTGTGTAATTTTATTCTGACCTCTGCAGCAGAAGCAGGTAGTATGACATTCCAAATCATAATCCAGGATGGCCTGAATGCTTAGCTATGAACTCTGCTGCTTCACTACAGTTGTCAGATCCCGCCACAAGGTGACGAAGGAAAAATAATAGCTCGTATCCAAGTCACCCTTGTTCTCCTTACAAGATGGCCTAGACACACTTGAAACCAACAAACCTTAGGGAACAAATTTATATAACAAGTATTTAAAAATAGCAAAATATCACAGAGCAATAAAATTGATGTGTGAATTTATAATGTATACACTCTACTATGTACAATATTGTAACAAATGAAACTTGATAGTGGTAAATCTGCAGCACATCAATACAAACAGCTAATCACTAAATAAAATATACAAACAACATTCAAAGTTGCTTGGGGGGAAAAGAGGAGATATCACAACCTTAAATCATTTACTGGGAAAAAATGGAAAGTCTGCATTGCTGACACACAACTAAGATACTGTCATGAAGTGTAACACCATCTGGTTGACATGGCTCTGCTATCTGCACACAATGGTTTTATTACAATGGTAGAACTGGTATTAGTGTAATTACAGGAGGAGAAGAAAGGGGTTGAAGGATCTCATTCATGTGTAGAATCTGTAAATCTGTGTCTGAAATACCAACTGAAGTTGGCAGTTCTTCACCGCCATCTGTGTTTTAAGGAGGGGGAGAACATAAAGAGAGAGTCCTACGACAGAACAGTCAATGCAGGTTTTTAATTAGAAATAATCAACAAGTGGAACTAGTTTCTATGAGATGAGAGATAGGGCATTTAGTGATACATCCTATCACAGTGAAACTGAGCCAGCCATTAACAAAGCTGGGCTGGCTCAGAACCAGGTCTGGATCCTTTCCACATGAATGAGTCTCTGGTATTTAGCTGACAGCTCTTCACCTACTCTCCAGAAGCTTTGTTAAAGCAGAAATGATCTGTAAGTTAAATACATGTCCTTTGAGTATATACTCCTATTTTTCTTTTTGGTTATATAGCCCAGAAATTGAATTGAACTTCAGGGAAAGTCAATGTTTTCTTCACAACAAAAGCTGAAGATATTCCTAACAATTTATTACTTGCTGTCAAAAATTTAAAACTTTTTTAAGTTGATGTACTATACCTGTCACTCATATTTCATTAAAATAAATTAATGGAGGGAATGCTGCTGTTTGTTGGGTATCATGCTAAGTATCTTTTTAATTAAAATCAAAGGACAGAAGTAATTCTACAAAATAGAAAAACCAAACTGAATGTTTTAAACACACACAGACACAGCTATACCAAGTATCTCTTCCCCCTACCTTCTCCCCTGACTAGCAAAGAAGCTATTAGCTTCTAGTTAGGCCTGGTCTACACTGGGGGAGTGGAGGGGGGAATCAATCTAAGATATGCAACTTCAGCTACAAGAATAGCGTAGAGGAAGTCGACGTATCTTAGATCGAATTAAAATTACTTACTTCACATCCTCGCGGCGCTGGATCGAAGGCCGCAGCTCCCCTGTCGACTTTGCTTCCGCCTCTCGCACTGCTGGAGTTCAGCAGTCGACGGGAGAGCGATCGGGGATAGATTTATCGCGTCAACACTACACGCGATAAATTGATCCCCGATAAATCGATCGCTACCCGCCGATCTGGTGGGTAGTGTAGACGTACCCTAAGCCACACACTAGCTGGAAATCATTGGATCAGGAATCCATTTTCTCTAGTATTTAATAACAAATGCACAAAATATTTAAGATCATTTAGTTCAGTTATAATTCTGAAAAGTATGTGTGAAGCAGGGTAGCAGGGGCTTCATCACCTAAAATGTTTTCAGACTACCAGAAAAACAGTCACAAAAATCTGAAATCCTGAAGTGAGAGATTAACTTCTAAGCTTCACAGGAATGCCTACGGGAGGCATGCATGGCCTTAAGAGAGAGAACACAGCCTCAGGTTGAACACTAAATCCATTAGAGAATTAAAACAGTATAATTAGAAAAACCTGCTGAGGAAGGATAATGCACACTGGATAGGTTCCTGACAAGGTCACATACTTGTGAATAAATCTTTTAAATGTATGCTTTGTGTATAAAGCCCACTATAAGGGGACATTTTTAAATTATATATAGGACCCTGAATTCATTTCTAAAAATCTGTATATAACAAAAACAAATATATACAAATAATTTGAATAATAAGAAAGGAAGTCCCTGTAACAATAGATAATGATAAAGAGTAGGTGAAGGGGTACTTGCAATGTTTTAACATACAACATTTTAGCACCTGCCATACATGTCCACAGTCTGAAAAATGCAGCTGAGTTATTAAGGGAATTACCTATTGCTGACAATTATTTCTTAAGATCATATACAATTATGAGGTACCTGTTTCAAAGAAATATAATCCTGACAATTATGGATCCCCCATGAGTAACTTCTATCACCAGTAAAGCAGAAGAGGCCACTATTTTTTTAAAAAGTTAGATTCTAAACGTCATATTTAAGTACCTAAATAAGCAGCCTGTTTTCAAAAGTGCTGGGCACTCAACTGCTCCCAAAGAAGTCATTTGAGTTATGTGTGACCAGCACACTATCTAGTAGTAGATTAAAGTTGAAGTTGAAGACTAGACAAATTCAAACTAGAAATAAAGATGCATTTGAACCACTGAAACAATTTACCAAAGAACATCCACCATCTGAAGTCTTTAAATCAAGACTGGATGTCTTTCTAAAATATATACTCTACTTCCACTACAAGTTATTGGGCTCAATGCAGGAATTACTGGGCAAAATTATGTGGCCTGTGTTATGCAGTAAGAAAGAATGATCACATGATCATAATGGTTCCTTCTGACTGTAAAATATCTTAATCTATGTGTTTTTTTAAGGTATCAGTATTAGGTCCAGTCTAGTTTAGCATCTTCATTAATGAACTGAGAGAGGGTGTAAACAGTATGTTAATGAACTGTCATTACTAAATTGAAGTTAGCTGCAAACAAACCTCAGAACAGAAGTGCAAAAATATAAGTGTGTATCTTGGGGGAAATGCAATCTGAAAGACATATTAACTTATAAAGTAGTAAAGCTTAAGGGGAACCCGACATGACAGTGGCCAGCAAATTACACAGATATTTGGGGTTCAATATGGCAGTAAAAGAAGAACAAAGGTTTTGTTTTTTTTTAACGTGTACATTCATGGGCCTCACAGTATGAAGCAAGACGGTAATTGCTTTTTTATATAAGACTTTAGTGCACCTACAATGTTGTGTTTATTTCTGAGTACCACAGATCAGAAAAATATTCAGAAGCTAGTCAGAGTTCAGAGAAGAGTAATGAAAGAGATCAGAGGCTGGAAAAATTGATTTATGAAAGCAAAGTTAAATATGTGTACCTTGACTACAAATTGACCAAGGAGGATATGGACTATGAAAAAGCTCTATAAATATTACAAAGATGTAAACAATGACAGACATTAATTATTTAGGTCAAATTATTTACGGAAGCATATCTAGGAAAACTGAATGAAATTATGAATGGGGAAAAATTAGCTCATCATTACACAAAACCCTTTGACAGTCAAATCTATTAGACTGGACGAATCCTCAAAGCGAAGGGGTGGACTACCAATGCTTCAGATACTTAAAACAATACTGGATAATATACACGTAAATGTACTGTAGGTCAAGTCTGCAGTTGCAGTGAAATGGATCAGATTATTTAATAGGTATTTTCCATCTCTAACCTCTATGATTCTGTCTGAGAAATAAACACTAGATATTATTTTACTGAGAACTTTTAGGGAACAGGGACATGTAACTAAGCAATTCTGTTTAATTTGTAGTAGATAAACATAAAATGAGAAGTGATTAGAATGATATCGCCTAAACAATCAATAAACACATTAACTAGAAATGTTAATATAAAATAAAGAAAAGAAAAGCTTAAAAAACACATCTAATATTTGATGCGACTTTTCCAAAGGAAGGATGAATCAGTCTGGTTTAAATCAAAATGAAATGTGGAAATAGTTCCAAGCCATTCATGGACCAACGTGATATGTTTAGTCTCAGTCTAAATAGAAGTAACGTCATGAACTGGCATAGCAATTACCTTCAAGATGAATTAATTCTATATTCTAACCAAAATACCAAGCTGCTGACAGGTATACATAAAGCTGCAGAGCTTGGTACTGCCAGAGAGAGATGGATTTGGGATAGTATTGAAAAAGTACATTGATGACTGGCCTGTTCTTTTCTTACCATCGCACTTTATTGCATGTCTGTGTAGCACCAAGAGGAGAACCCGCCACCATTGGGACTTGGATAGGGCTATGCTGTTTATTCATGACAAGGTCCAATTTCTCTTCCAATGATTTGCAGGTAGCCTCTAGTGCCAGCAGCTTTGCCTCAATACTATCCAGTCGTAGGCATATTGTCTGGTTAATGGAAAACAGGAATGACTGAGGAAGAGAGAAGGTAAAAAGAGCCATTTTTAGAAACTTACAAATTTATCTTCAGGAACTTATATATAGCAACAGCCACCTAAATATGATTGGCAAACAATTCAAGGGACACTATCAACTTTTCTAGTCACAGTTTGATCATCCTTAAAACTGATGAAATCCAGCAGCATTATTAACATTCTCAGACTTCCTGTAATTTTTCATGTAAAAGCCAACAGCATCCAAACCAAACCAAACATCTTATTAATGTTTATTAATGATTTCACCTGCCACAACAAAGTTTAAGATGACAAGCCAAAACATCTCACTCTCTCATGAATAAAAAAGAAAAGATTATAAACATGCTTCAGCGCACTAATGGATAAGTCTGAAAAGATCTCCCCAAAAAGATAAAGTTAGCTGCTTACAAATGTGTAGAATGATCATGTCAATACATTAAAACAAACAACATAACCTTAAAGGCAACAAGTGTAGCTGACTTTCATTCCATATCAAACAGCTAACTTGGGCATACGCAAAGAAAGAAATAAGATCTGTTTTCATAAGCAAATATATCCATTTTTGAAGGCATATTCTGCAAGATTTTTCTGGAGGAAATTACGCAATTGAACAGTGATAAATAGGGCTGTCAAGCAATTAAAAAAATTAATCACAATTAAATGCACAATTTAAAAATTAATCACAATTAATCACACTCTTACACAATAATAGAATACCATTTATTTAAATACTTTTGGGCTTTTCCACATTTTCAAGTATATTGATTTCAATTTCAACATAGAATACAAAGTGTACAGTGCTCACTTTATATTTATTATTATAAATATTTGCACTGTAAAAAAAAGAAATAGTGTTTTTCAATCACTTAACACAAGTACTGTAGTGCAATCTCTTTGCCATGGAAGTTGAACTTAATAATGCAGAATTATGCACAAAATAATAACTGCATTCAAAAATAAAACAGTATCAAACTTTAGAGCCTATAAGTCCACTCAAGACAAACAAGTTTATTCACATGTGCAGAAGATAATGCTCCCCACCTCTTGTTTACAATGTCACCTGAAAGTGAGAACAGGCATTCGCATGGCATTGTTGTAGCCAGCTTTGCAACACACAGTTGCCAACTTTCATGCAGTAAATAAGCCCCCCCGACATTCACAATAAGCCAAAAATCAAGTAAATCCCATTTCAAAACAAGATCTAAACAAGCGAATCCCTAAGAACCCCAACACTCTATGTGACTAGAGACCTTCCGGTGCACAGTCCGGGACTGTGGTGGGCCTGCTATGCACCCCTGGCTCTCTCTCCCGTCTACCTCTGCTTGCCCCTTGCTCCTACTTGCCGGAAACCAATCAAAAAAAAAAGAGAAGCAACAAGCTACAACAAGCTAAAAGCCAAAAACTAACCAACAGGCAACTCACAAGCCAATTAAGCCAAAAACAAGCTGAATTTCTGCATTTTTTTCATGGGTTTGGCATGTCTGGTTGCAAGATATTTATGTGCCAGGTTCATATGTTCCTTCATGCTTCAACCACCATTCCAGAGGGTTCTGCTCAATAACAATCCAAAGAAGTATAGACCAATGCATGTTTATTTTCATTATCTAAGTCAAATGCCATCAGCAAGAGGCTGATTTTCTTTTTCGGTGATTCAGGTTCTGTAGTTTCTGGAGCGGAGTGTTGCTCTTTTAACACTTCTGAAAGCATGCTCCACAACTTGTCCCTCTCAGATTTTGGAAGGCACTTCGGATTCTTAAACCTTGGGTCGAGTGCTGTAGCTATCTTTAGAAATCTCACATTAGTACCTTCTTTGAATTTTGTCAAATCTGCAGTGAAAGTGTTCTTAAAACAAACAACTTGCTGGGTTATCATCGGAGACTGCTATAACATGAAATATATGGCAGAAGGTGGATAAAACACAGAGCAGGAGACATACAATTCTTTCCCAAGGAGTTCAGTCACAAATTTAATTAACTTCTTTTTTTAGCGTGCGTCATCACCATGGAAGCATGTCTTCCAGAATGGTGGCTGAAGCATGAAGGGGCATATGAATGTTTAGATATCTGGCACGTAAATACCTTGCAATGCTAGCTACAAAAGTGCCATGCAAATGCCTGTTCTCACTTTCAGGTGACATTGTAAAAAGAAGCAAGCAGCAATATCTCCCATAAATGTAAACAAACTTGTTTGTCTTAGTGATTGGCTGAACAAGAAATAGGACTGAGTGGACTTGTAGGCTCTAAAGTTTTACATTGTTTTGTTTTTGAGTGCACTTACATAACAAAAAAAAAATCTACGTTTGTAAATTGCACTTTCACAATAAAGAGATTGCACTACAGTTGTAACTTGTATTAGGTGAATTAAAAAATACTATTTCTTTTGTTTATCATTTTTACAGTGCAAATATTTGTAATAAAAATAATATAAAATGAGCACCGTACACTTTGTATTCTGTGTTGTAACTGAAATCAATATATTTGAAAATGTAGAAAAACATCCAAAATATTTAATAAATTTCAATTAGTATTCTATTATCTAACAGTGTGATTAAAACTGCGATTAATAGTAATTAATTTTTTAATTGCAATTAATTTTTTTTGAGTTAATCACATGAGTTAACTGCAATTAACTTGACAGCCCTACTGATAATACATATGCCTTGAATTGACTTTAAGAAACAGCCAGCATGCCACCTAGTGGCCTCCATTTAAAATTAATTTAAACAGCTAGCCTAGCTTACAGAAAACATTGTATAAAATGAGCAGTATAGAACTATTTGATAATGCTGCTGGCCAGCTTGCACTCTTAATTTGGGAAGACTTGTCTGATCTTCACAGCTTCTAGGGCAATCTTAAGAAGGTAAGACTATATACGCCAATCTGTGTAGCAGCAGAATATTATCTACATGTTTGTCGGTGCTCAAGACTGAAACATTATCAATACACACTACCAATAAGAAACATATGTGAGAGAGGTGAGGAAGGTCTGTGAACAGAGGGAAATCAAGTCAAATGTGGCTGGACTGATTCAAAGAAAACTATAATTTTAAAAGAATTATTAAAAAGTGACTGAACTGATTTGGCTATGGAAGATAACAAGGTACTCAGCAAACCTCCAGGTTTTAAGCCATATGGGTGTTTGTGCTAACTACCAATAAAACACACAGGATCTCACCAATTTCTTCCAAGAGAAAACTGACAAAATCTGATGAGACTTTCCCACTCCCCATAGCTTCCCTTTCCTTCCCCTCCTACAATTCTGTCCTTTTCTCCTGTCAGGGAGACAGAAGGTTCTCATCTGCTCTCCTCTTCTAATCCCAGTGACCTCATCCCTTCCCATCTCCTGATCTTCTTCATGCCTACTCTCATCCCCTCCTTTATTCTTCTCATTCACCTCTCATTCTCCTCTGGCTCTTTCCCCATACAAACAAGTATTATTGAGTCTCTCCCATCTTAAAAACTCCCACCCATGACCCAGCTTGCCTTTCCTATTACTACCCCACTTCTTTTCTCCCTTTCAGTTCTAAGATCACTGAATATGCTGTTTATAATCACTGTCTGAAGTTCCTCCCCAATTCTATTTTAGACCCTCTCCAATCTGGCTTCCATTCTTTGTATTCCATTGAAACTTTTCTCACTAAAGTCTTTAATGACATATTCCTAGTTAAAGCTCAAAATCAGTATTTCATCTTCATATCCTTGACCTGCCATAGCTGCTTTCAACACTGTGAACCATGCACATATTCTTGAAATCTTGACCTCATTTGGCTTCTGTGACTTCCACTCGTGGTTCTCTTCCTACCTCTAATCACTTCTTCACTGTGTCCTGAGGAGGGTCTTCCTCATCACCCTCTACAGCTTTCCATGGGGGATCCACAGAACTCCGTATTTGTCCCCTTCTCCCTCTGTACCTCATCTCTGGGTGATCTCATCCACACAAAACAAATTCAACTAACGTTTCTATGCTGACAACTCAGAGATTTACCTCTCTACTCCAGACCTGTCTCCTCCTGTCCAAACTAGAATCTAGGTGTCTCTCTCTCAGATCTCTTTAGGAATATCTAGCAATCAGCTCAAACTCAACATAGCTAAAATAGAGTTTTTCTCCCCCTCCCCGCAAGCCCTCCCTGCTACCTCCTTTCTCCATCATTGCAGACATCACCATCTAGATTGTAAGCCCTTAAGGGAGGAACCTTTTATTTTCCTGTGTTTTTTCTGCCTAGTATGGGGTCCTGATCCGTAACTCATAGTACTATAATTGTATAAATAATGATAAACAATAAAATAATAATAATTCTAAAACATTTGCAGAAAGGGTAACTACCACCCCCTGCCCCCGGTTCACATTTAAATATACTATTAATATTTTATTATCCATCCTCTGCTTTTAACATACTTTTTCCCGCAAAGAAAAGCAATTGCATGTATCTGATGTTTTGAACAACAGAAAAGTATATTATCACAACCTTAATAGAGGGATCCTGGCAGTTAATTTCTATCCGTTGGCGTTTCAGAGCAGGCTCTACATCTTCATCTGTCACCTCATGATTCTCCAATACAACTGCAAGCAAAAGTAAGCATTGTCACACTACAATTCTAGGGCAAAATAAATTATGAAGACACTGAAGTGACTAACTGAAAGAATCCAGCAGCACAGAGAAAAACAGCTCTAGCTTGACTGAGCTTTACGCAGAGCAGTTATTTGCTTATTTATTTTAAAATGTAACA
Source organism: Gopherus evgoodei (assembly GCF_007399415.2). Taxonomy (NCBI): domain Eukaryota; kingdom Metazoa; phylum Chordata; order Testudines; family Testudinidae; genus Gopherus; species Gopherus evgoodei. The sequence continues at coordinate 38,476,983 of NC_044333.1, read as the reverse complement.
ACAATAGGTAAGCACTCTACTTACCACTTCAGAAGAAAAGCACCGTTTGCACACTGAATATTTCAATTATTTGATCCATTATATGCTCTCATATTTCTCTCTGAAACAATGTCAGTTCTAAAATACATCACCTGGACTAATGAAAACATCCAGCACTGTACATATATGGTATGTCCATATACAATTTAAGTATGATGTGTTGCATATTAGCTTCTTAAATATCTCATGTAGATTATCTAGAAAAAATAAGGGTGATCTTATCTCCGGGGGAGAAACTACTGTGATACTGGTAATACGCTTACTTTTGAATGAGGAAAATCATGTCAATATTATTAGAAATTATGAAATAATTCTAATGGCATATTCATAAAGAGCAACACTGAAATGCTGAGTGCAGTATGTCATCATATATCTTGATTTTAGTAAGGCTTTTGACAGTTCCACATGACATCCTCATAAGCAAACGTGTTTTAGATGAAATTGGTTAAAAGACCAAACTCAAAGACTAGCTATCAATGGTTCACTGTCAAACTGGGGAGACATATCTAGTGGCATCCCACAAGATCTGTCCTGGGTCCAGTAATATTGAATATTTTCATTAATGACTTGGATAATGGAGTGGAGCATATGTTTATAAAGGTTGCAGATGATACCAAGATGGGAGGGATTGCAAGCACTTTGGCGGACAGGATTAGAATTCAAAATTACCTTGACAAATTGGAGAACTGATCTGAATTCAACAAAATGAAATTAAATAAAGACAAGGGCAAAGTACTACACTTGGGAAGCTAAAAATCAAATGCACAACTACAAAATGGGGAATAACTAGCTAGGTGGTAGTACTGCTGAGATGGATCTGGGGGTTATAGTGTATCACAAATTGAATGAGAGTCCACAGTGTGATGCAGCTGCAAAAAAGGCCAATATCATTCTGGGATACATTAACATAAGTGTCATATGTGAGACACCGGAGGTAATTGTCCTCCTCTACTCAGCAAATGTGAAATCTTAACGGGAGTACTATGTCCACTTCTGGGTGCCACAATTTAAGAAAGATGTAGATATATTGGAGAGAGCCCAGAAAAGAGCAACAAAAATGACAAAATGTTTAGAAAATCTGAACTATGTGGAAAGATTAAAAATACTGGGCATATTTAGTCTTGAGAGAAAAAGATTGAGAGGGGACCGGATAACAGTGTTCGAATATGGTACGATCTGTTTTAAAGAGGATGGTGATCAACTGTTTTCCGTGTCCACTGAAGATAGAACAAGAAAGTGTTGGGCTTAATCTGCAGCAAGGGAGATTTAAATTAGATACTTAGGAAAACTTTCTAAGTACAAATTCTGGAATAAGGTTCTAAGGGAGGTTTCAGAATCCACATCACTGGAGGTTTTTAAGAACAGGATAGACAAACACATGTCAATGATTGTCTAGGTATACCTGGTCCTGCCTCAGCACAGGGTCCTTTTAAGGTCCTTTCCACCTTATGTTTGTATGATTTCTATGGGATTTGTAGTCTGTTTTTTGAGAAATATATTTTTTAATATTCAGCCTTCTTAAGATCTACACTCAGTTGTGAATATCCTCATGTTGTTGATGTAAAGCCATGTTTACTCAAAAAAAATTCAAGAATGTTCCAGAGCTTTTTCATGGATATAGCATTTTACAGCAAATGAACTCTAATACTATACATTAAGATAATCGCTAGCATATGTCACATTTGTATACTACACACGTCTCACCTTTTATTTAAACTTCATCAGAAAAGTATTGATGTACCAATATAACGTTTTTGTGACCTCTCTTATTCTAGATTTTCTGTATTTACATTTGTTGTTTAAAGGTACCTATCAAAGCATCTAGGCACTTGGATATTAACGTCTATTCACGAAGATGCATTTGGCATTAACAAATCTTGCAGAAACCTAAGTTAAATAAATAACATGGCTCCCCACAAACAAATAATACGTCCTAAATATATAGATTGGACAAAAACAAGAAAAAAAATATAACCAAGAGGCTTACAATGTCTTTGGTGTTTCACTGCTTCCTCATATCCTCTAATACCGCATTCCAAAGCTAGTCCCCAGTCTTGCAATAGGAACTATATAGGTAGACCACTGCACACACGCAGAACCCAAACAGCTTCACTGAAGTTCTTCATTAGTGCAGAGGTTCACCCACATGGTTCTGAGTGTGGGAATGGGGCCTTTTTAACATCAGTGTCTTCCCAAATTATGGGCAGAATCCTACAAACACTCCTGCCCACGTTTACTCGTACACATAGAACCATTACCTCCAATGGGGCCATATATGGATTGAGGCCAATAACTAGCATCCAGTACTGATATTCTCCCTTAATGAACAAACTCTCAAGAACAATGAATGTCACAATAATGCTTTTGGAGGTGATTTCAATCTGCTACCACTTTGGTACAATACAAAGAATTTCAAACATGTAAAGGAGGAAATAGTAAATACCAAGTACAAAACTATGGTTCATAACTTGTTAGGTAGCAATTCTCATTTGGAGGAAAGCCTGAGAAAGATGCTCAGCAAGAAGAAAAACTTACTGTAGGCAATGTTTAACCCTAGATATTTGGTACAAAAATACTTCTGTACAAAGAACAAGGAGAGGCTATAGCCCTCTTATTTTTAAAGATGTTAAATGCAAAATGTTAACAATAAAAACTGTTGTAGTAAGAAAATTCAGACCATGTTGATAAAGTTACTGGGAAGTAATGTTAACAAACTCACTTTTAAAGGCAGAATTAAATTCTCTAGGAAACTTTTGTGCCATTTTAAATTTGTAAAAGGAGTCCAATAGTGATTTTTATTCCCTGTTTAGAAGGTAACATTTCATTGCTCTTCCTTGTGTCAATACTATCCCCTACTGTACCTGGATGATCTGGGTTCAAGTCTTCCACTGCAATCTGAACCACATCTGCCAAATCCTGTTCTGACATCATTCAGAATCAGGCAACAATATTCGCTCAAATACCACGGAAGGCCCCAAACTCACACTCTAAGAGGTCTGCCACTTCGTACTACCCTGAAAGACAGCAGCAAAAAAGAATGTTAACGCACACAAGTAAATTAATACTTTAATTCATGTTCTTTAAAAGGAGCTGATTCAGAGGATTGATAATGAGAATCAGAACCTTTCACTTTTAGGTCATTGGTTCAAATTCAGATTGGTTTGGTTATGGCCACCTAATGAACATTCAGTGATCCTAGTGAAACAGATAGGGTAAATATTGGCCCAGTTCCTAGAGGGTACGTGTCCACATCCCAAAAACTACTATGCCAACTGCCATTAATTGCCACTTTGTTTGGTAACATCTCCAAAGAAGACCAAGACTGAAATACGCCAATCGCTTCTAAGTTGGTCCTCCCTGGACCTGTGAGGAAAGCTTGCACTATCCCAGCGTAGGCGCTGTACCTCTTCTGTGAATAAAGACAATTAGTCCCTTGTCTCCCCAGTTTGGCACTTCAATGCCATTCACCAGCACTAAATACACTGTGAAGTATTTGTGTTTTATTTTAAATGTAAGTTTTGTTTAAAATTTAATTTTTAAAAATAGCAACAATACTTACACATACATATACAGCAATAAATAATAAATCACATGACACTTCGGCCTCTTTACTAAGGGAATAACATTCCTAAATTGCAGGGTTCTTTTAATTTATGGGCTATCTTTTTTAAAACAGGGAAATTATTTAACATTTATACTGCAATAGCATCCAAAGACCCAAATCAGCATTGCACCCCCATTCTGCAATACACAATACAAACATATATGGAGACATTGTCCCTGCAAGTGTGACATTCCTGTGGGATCTATACAAATCTTGGTTAACATACACTGAGATTAGGGACTTCTCTGCTGCTAATTAAAACTAAATTTGAACCAAAGTTCAATTTTTACTCTCTTGGCTCCAACCTCTGCCTGGCGCTTCTACAGCTCAGCTCTGGTGAAGCTTAATTCTATTTCCAAAGCATGGTCCTGATTCTAGAGCCAAACATTTCTCAGCCTTGCTCCTGCAGAATTCTCTGTCAAAGGTCTTTAGTAACCATATTAAGGAAAATCTTCAGCCTCTAAAGTTGAATTACAATCATAGGAACAGTTCACATCTGTGTTTCCTCACAGTTACAGAAGGATGGACAATGCGTGCCAGGAGACCAGTCTTTTTTAATACCTGGCGCAAAGAATACTAGAAGGATAATTTGAGGTTTACCAATGGAAATGGTAATTTATCCCTTAACCTTGACGCTGAATCAAATCCAACTATGCATAAACATTTTCCTCTTTCCTTCTTCCACTTGAACACATGAAAGCAATTAAACCAGGCAGGTGGACTGCAATTTAAAAAAAAAAATAAAATAAAATACAGTGTTACTTCTGAGATTGGCCTCAGCAGCAAATGCTCATTAGAAAAGCCTGTATCTTTTGAATGAGGACACCACCGAATATCAGAGTTATTTACTCAAAATGATGTTGCTGCCAATACTGACTCATTTGAAATTCTGATCACTATGAAAACTGTTGGGATCGTGTAGACTATGGAAAGGTGCCTAAGAAAACTGGCAATAGGTTAGGACATGTGGTTGCCATTTTGGCAAGTTAAATTTGCCATTTCTCAGAAGTCCTGGGAACCGGCCAGTCTTAACATAAGAAAACAGCTGTGCTAGAATTACTGTTTCATAATGTCACTAACTGAGTACTGTTCAGAACCCTGCCCTTAATCTGAAGGGATGCATCTTTCAATCCACACATTAGAAAAGGGACAAACTATGTCAAATTTTGATATTTAAAAAAAATCGTATTTACAATGCTACATAGCAGTGATACTTCATATGGTTCATTTTAGCCTAGCCCAGCAGTTCTGTTCTAGTTATGAATACATCAGCTTTTTATAAATCACTTTCAAGGGATCTGTAACTCACTTATTTAAATTCAATTTAGGCCGATATACAATGCACACCTTTTCCCCTTCCAAAATCCATTTGTTATAACAAAATTAGTTCAAGTTAGTTAAGCCCTCTCCTAATGCAAGTGAAAAACAATTTCCCGTTTCTGACCTCCTTTCTCCACTCCTAGCCTCTTGTGTCATGTTCTGGTGAAATACTGGCATACGTTTAAAAAAAAAATAAATCCAGGCACAAAGCCCCCACTTTATCCTAGCTTGGACAGATGTCTCTTAGCAGTTAATGAATATAAGGATTAAAACAGCCAAGATATGGTATTCTTATTAAACCAAACACTGAAAGGGCTTATCTACATTACAAAATGTTAGTGTGTTTAAACATAATTGTGAAGAGTCACATTAGCTGACACCATGATGACTACAGCTGACCAGCTAACAATGATAATAGGTTACAATGAACTAAAGTATAAAATGAACAATACACAACTGTTTTATTACTTTATAAATTGTAGTGAGTGTGTCTTTGAAGGTGCAGCAGTGCAAATATTTTTCACTATGGCTAGCAGGTATCAAGTAAATTTTTCAAGTCTTGGTTTGAAAAAGTAATGGTAACATTACTTTGATGACTTGGGCCCTACTCCTGCAAACAAAACAAGCACATGTTTAACTTTACAGATATAAACAGCCCTACTGAACTGACTGAGATTATTCACAAGCATTAAGGGTGCATATAAATGTTTGCAGAATCAAGGTCTTAAATTGTTGATTTTCACAGCACATTTAAGAAATGTGATGAGTGCCTTCACAACTACTCATCCCCTTTGGTGAGTTGCTGTTACATACAAGTTATTTGCCTCTAATAGCACATCTACACTACAAGAGCTACAGTGGCAGCAACATAGCATAGACATTTGCTTCAGCAATGGAAGTGGTTTTTCCATCACTGTAGTTAACCCACCTCCACAAAAGGTGGTAACTAGATAGCCGTAAGTATTCTCCCATCACCCTAGCAATGTCTACTCCAGGGCTTAGATTGGCTTAACTGTCTCTCTCAGGGATCTGAATTTTTCACATCCCTGAGCAGCGTGGCTAGGTCAACCTAATTTTTAGTTGTAGACCAGGCCTTTGAACAAATAAGGCTGGTCTACACCAAAATACTAGGTCAACCTAGCTACGCCACTCAGGAGTGTGAAAAATCCACATAGCTGAAAGATTCAGTTAAACCTACCTAAGCCCCAGTGTACATAGCCGTAGGTCAACAGAATTTTTCCATCGATCTAGCTACCACCTCTCAGAGAGGTGGATTTTCTACAGAAACAGAAAACCCCCTTCTGTCGGTGTAGGAAGTGTCCACACTACAGTGCTGCAGCTGTACCGCTGTAGCGGTTCTAAGGTCAACATACCCAGAGAGAGATATGTGCAGAATGATGTCAGCCTAAGGGTTTGTCTACAGACAAACGCTACAGCAGTGCAGCTGTACTGCTGTAGCACAGTAGCATAGAAACTTGCTACAGTGACATAAGGGGCTTTTCCACTGCAGTAATTAATCCACGCTCTGATAGGCTGTAGCTGGGCCAAAAGAATTCATCCATCAACCTAGCAGTGTCTGTACAATGGCTTAGGTCGACTTAACTATGTCCCTCGGGAGTGTGAATTTTTCAGAGCCTTGAGTGACATAATTAGGTCAAGCTACATTTTAGGTTTAGACCAGGCCCAAATTAATCCAAGTTTATGCATACATTGAAGTACCATAGCCAGTATGCAACACTTAATTATCCTGGCTATTAATTAACTTCAGCCATAGGTTTCATTATTGGTCAGTAGCAAATCAGGACTGGTCTAAACTGAAAATTTACATCATCATAGCTACATCTCCCAGGGGTGTGAAAAATCCACACCCTAACAGTTTGTCCACACTTAAAACTCTACAGCAGCACGGCTGCAGCTGTGCCACTGTAGCAGTTCAATACAGACATGCTCTACAGCGACAGGGGAGGTTCTCCCATTGATATAGTCAATCCACCTCTGTGAGAGGAGATAGCTAGGTCAATGGCAGAATTATTCTTGGCCTACCACTGACTACACTGGGAGTTAGGTTAGCATAGCTACATCTTTCAGGGGTGTGGATTTTCCACATTCCTGAGACACGTAGCTATGCCAGTGTAAGTTTTCTGTATCGACCAGCTCTAAGAAACAAGAGCTACCCACATCAGTTATAGCCCTTCCTACGGTTAATACAATGTACAGAATTTGATGTAGTTATTTAGTTGTATTGCTTGCATCCACTAGGTGGAGAATCTTTACTGACAATTGCTACTAATTTTCAGAAAATTGGTCTAGACAAGGATACTACTCCAGGTGGACACCTCAGGGATCAATTCCTGTATATTTTATCTTCTATTCAAAGAACATTGAACAATGCTTTGCTGCCTGAAGGGGCATCCTGGGGTAACAACTGTAGTTGCCATTGGGGGTACTTATGTAGGGGGTCTAAAAAATAAAAGTAGTTAAATGTTGGCTACATCTCAGCAATATTGCTTTGGTGATCTTTGAGAAAAGTAGGTGGCGGCGTATACCAATAGCTGGGGCAGGGGGAGAGGAAGATTCACCATACCTTAAAGTTCTGACCAAATGAAGTACTCACATACGAAACAAAAATGGTCACAGAAAGAGGAAAATATCCAAGATTTTTAAAAAAAATCTTACTCGTAATTTAATTCATCTGCTATTCAGAAATGTGTTTGTGAATGCTTGTGCAAGAACAACCAGTCTGCAAGTTTGGCCTGAGCAAATTTTAATTCAGTTACCCAAGCTGTTTAGACCACCTCTAAAGACAAATAACAGAAAGGAAGTTCTAGCATGGTACAGAAGATGGTCATCCCTTGAGAATAACTGCATATGTAGTGATGCTGGCAGAACGATGCCAGCTCATGCTAAAGCCCCTGGGCCTCACTGAATATTGACAAATACGCAGCTGAAAAGCAATCTGACTCACCTTTGTGTTAGTATTGTTAAAACAGACAGAGTTAGAAGAGTGAGTTTAGTGTTTAGACTTTACTAAATGCTTGTAAGATCTTGCTTATTAGATCTGTATGCCATGTTATTTGGTAACATTTAAATGTTTTCTCTGTAACCATAAATATGTTTGCTAAGACTGAAAATCCCCACAGTCAGTGGAGAAACATTACCAAGCATGAAATGCTAACTAACTACAAGAGTTAGCCAAACCGGACAGTCTCTACGCAAAAGAATAAATGGACACAAATCTGACATCCGGAATAATAACATTCAAAAACCAGTGGGAGAACACTTCAACTTCTCTAACCACTCAGTAACAGACTTGAAGGTGGCAATTTTGCAACAAAAAAACTTGAAAAACAGACTCCAAAGAGAGACTGCTGAACTTGAATTAATATGCAAATTAGATACAATTAACTCAGGTTTAAACAGAGACTGGGAATGGCTGGGTCATTACACTAATTGAATCTATTTCCCTATGTTAAGTTCTCCTCACACCTTCTATGGGTCATCTGAATTATCACTTCAAACGTTTTTTTTTCCTCCTGCTGATAGCTCATCTCAATTGATAAGACTCTTCCTGTTGGTATGCATACTTCCACCTTTTCATGTTCTCTGTATGTATAAATATCTCCTGTCTGTGTGTTCCATTCTATGCATCTGAAGAAGTGAGCTCACGAAAGCTTATGCTGAAATAAATTTGTCAGTCTCTAAGGTGCCACAAGTACTCTTGTTCTTTTAAAAAACAAGAGATGTCATCTTCTCCCCAGCAATAGGCCTATAGATACCGGACAAGCCATTGAGGGAAATTAGTAGACAAAAGACTTTGTTGATTGCTTCCTCCCAAACCTTAGTCCCATCGTAGCCTGAATTCTGAGGGAAGGGTATAAATATCCCTGTCAAAGAGGCATTGTTATCACTATGCTGCTTGAAATTCAGAGAGGGCAAAATTTCTAAGCATAAGCAAAGGACCCCCAAGCTGCTTGGCTTGGATTAGTTCTAAAGGACATACGGAGCTTGCGTATTACATCAGCAACTAGTACATTTTGGAGCCTAAGACCATATCTGATTTGTGCATGTATGTTTACCTGCTTTAACCTTGTAAATAACTCACTTCTTTTTCTTAGGGTATGTCTACACTGGCAGAATTACAGCACTGGCAGTTACAGCAGAGCACTGAAAGGAAACTGCTGTTGTGTGTTCACACTGTCAGCTGCCTGTGCAATAGTGTGTTCACACTTGCGGCACTTGCAGAGGTATTTGGAGCGGTGCCCTCTGGGCAGCTATCCCATAGAGCATCTCTTCTGCTGCTAAGAGTTGTGGGAAGGCAGAGGGAGTCGCAGGGCATGCTGGGTCCTGTCCCAATGTCCTGTGATGCATTGCTTCACATCCCAGCAATCCCTATACTTCCATCTGCATTTGATGCCATCTTTCAACGGTTTGTGTACTCGCACTCTGTCTTTTCGGTCTGCAGGAATGGATCCCGCACTGTTGACCAATATGCTGCTTGCTCTCACTAGAGTTATTCCTTAAACTACAAAGGCAAGAGGAATTTGATATCGATCTCGCCAGGCGTACTAGCTACGACACAAGATTGCTTGTGGCATTCACAGAGGTGCTGACCACAGTGGAATGCCGCTTTTGGGCTCAGGAAACAAACACTGAGTGGTGAGATCACATTGTCATGCACGTCTGGGACAATGAGCAGGGGCTGCAGAACTTTTGGAGAAGGAAAGCCATATTCATAGGCTGTGTGATGAACTCGCCCCAGCCGTGTGGCACAAGGACAAGGGAATGAGAGCTGCCTTGTCACGGGAGAAGCTTGTGGTGATTCCACTGCGGAAGCTGGCTACTCCAGACTGCTACCAATTGGTCACTAACCAGTTCGGAGTGGGAAAGTTGACCATTGGACATGAGTTGACGGAAGTGTGCATGGCCATTAATCACATCCTGCGCTGAAAGACCGCGACTCTGGGCAATGTGTGTGACATTATGGGGTTGCCTAACTGCGGAGGGGCAATAGATGCCATGAATATTTCAATTCTGGCACCAGACCACCTAGCACATTAATCGGAAGGGGTATTTCTTTATGGTTCTCCAGGCACTTGTGGATCAACGTGGGCGTTTCATGGATATTAACAGGTTGGTCCAGAAAGGTGCAAGACGCACGCATCTTTCAGAACACTGGCCTTTTCAGGAAGCTGCAAACAGGGCCTTTCCTCTCAGACTAGATCACCATAGGGGAAGTCAAAATGCCCATTGTGATCCTGGGAGACCCTGCCTACCCCTTAATGCCATGGTTTATGAAGCCATACACGGGAACCTTGACAGCAGCAAGGAGCAGTTCAACAGCTTGAGCAAGTACTGAATACCCGCTGGCATTACCGATCCGGGAGGCTGGACCTGGCCAATGACAACATTCCTATGCTTATAGCTGCGTGCATATGCTCCATAATATTTGTGAAGGGAAGGGTGAAAGCTTCACTCAGGGCTGGACCACTGAGGCTCAGCGCCTGGAGGCTGAATTTGAACAGCTAGAGACCAGGGCTATTAGAGGGGCACGGCGTGCGGCCATAAGGATCAGGGATGCCTTGAAGCAGCAATTTGAAGCTGAAAGCCACTAATATTTGTCGCTATGCTCGGGAGTGCGGTGCTTGTAATGCTAGGAGTTGATTGTGATTGGTGCAGATGATGCACTAGGAAGGTTTAAGAAAATTGCCTGTTACTTTGCAGAGCTCTTTTTTCTTTCAATTAATGGAACACACATTGCTTTCAAACCAAAACAATTCTTTTATTTAAAAGAAAAAAAAAACAACCAGAGGAGAAAGATAAACAAAAAACAACACATCAGCACTGTGGGGGATGAGGGAAGGTAGGGTCCCAGGAGAAGATGGAGTCCTGGGATGGCTTCAGATTTGTGTATGTCCAGGTATCATATCCAACCTTCTCCTTTGGACTACAGGGCAGCAGGTACTGTACTTCAGCAGGGCTAACCTGCAGAGGGATGGGTGTTGAGTGAAGTGGGTACTGGGAGTCTGCAGGGCTGGATTGTGACGGGGCAAGAGTGGAATGCGGCGGGTACAGATTGGAATCAGGAGGTTGATCAGAGTGAGTTGGGGTTGTCTGTGGGGCGCATGGGAAAGAGTTTTACAACAGCGGCTGTAGGGAGGGTGGGATCGGAACTGTTCAGTTTGCAGTGCTAGTAGCACCTGGAGCGTGTCCGCTTGGTGCTCCATAACGTTTAAGAGACGGTCTGTGGCTTCATTCTAGCATACCGCGTTCTCCTTTCGGTCCCTCTTATCGCTGTCCCGCGACTCCTTCAATTCTTGTTTTTTGGCCGTGCAGTGCTTCATAACACAATGCAGAAAGTCCTCTTTAGTTCTTCGTGGCTGCTTTCTAATTCTGCGCAGCCATTCAGGCGGCACTACCAAAGAGGGAGGCTGGGCTCCCAAGGTCGTATCTGTGAAGCCAAAATGCAACATTTTACAGAAGCAGTATTGTTTGCAACACACAGAATACTCATTCAGTGAGTTAAAAAACAGCCACTATTCACTAACTGGCTGACCCCAGCCAAGCACACATGAGCTACAAGACCACCAAATTGGGAGTAACCACAGGGACAAGGGAAATCATTGTCCCTGGACCGTACTGGACACTGGACACATGGCTCTCGGGGAGAACCAGCACTGGGGGGTAGGGGGGCTTATAATCATTACCGTCCCCACATTTTCCCCAGGCTGTGTTCATTATGGAAGGTATCTCACTGCTGAGGGTGAGCAGGGAATCAAGGGAGGGTCTTCTCAAAGACTGTGGCTTCCACCCTGGCCCTTATGCAGCTCACCTGTGTGCTGTAATGCTACCCTGTGACGGCAGAGTGGCACGGGAAAGTTACCCTTAATGGGGATAAGAAACAAAGCAGCTCTGCCAAAGAACTTGTGGCAGCGGATTGTCCAGTATCTTCATGACAGTTTCATGGAGATCTCTGAGGCAGACTCCTGTGAAGTGAGGGAGTCAATCAACACTCTGTTCTGCGGTTCAGACTAGGAATGTGGTGGTATGCGCATCATACAGACACAAGCCTCCTTTCTGCAACCCTCTGCCCCCAACAGCTTGCTTTAGTGATTCCCAAAATCAAAACCTCTTACCAGGGCCCTCCTCTCCTGTTTGCGCTTTGCCAAACTCCAACAGCTGTGACTGGCTAGCCTCCTCCGGGGTAGATAAGAGCTCCTGGCTGCATGCATCCCTGACCTCGAAGTTGTCCTCTGCCTCTGGGTCCCCCTCCCACTCTTCGTCCAAGATTTCCTCTTCCTGGCTTGGTCCACTCTCGACTGGCACACAAGCTACCGAAGTATCCACAGTGGCCTTCACAACGAAGGTGGGGTTGCCACCGAGTATTGCGTCCAGCTCTTTGTAGAATCGGCAGCTCAAGGGCGCAACCCCAGAGCAGCCGTTTGCTTTCCGCAGTTCCTTCACTTTGACCCTACACTGCAGTGTGTCCCAGACATGGCCCCTTTCTGTCATGCATCATGAAATCTGTCCATAGGTATCGTAATTCCTATGGCTGGAGCACAGCTAGGATTGCACAGCCTCTTCTCCCCAAATGCTGATTAGGTCCGGCAGCTCGGCATTGCTCCAAGAGGGGGAATCGCTTGGTGCGTGGTGCAGGCATAGTCACCTGGAAAGATGCACTGAGACCACTGCACGTGTCACAGAGCAAACAGGAAGGGGACTTTCAAAATTCCCAAGGAATTTAAAGGGTGGAGCTCATGGTTGGTCACCTGAGGGCAGGGCAGTAGAATTCAAATCGATGACCAGAGAGGCAAGAGGCATTGTGGGACACCTCCTCAAAGCCAACTGCAGCGCTGTAATCGACCAGGGTGTTTACACTGGCTCTGCAGCGCTGTACGCCTCTTGCTGGGGTGGGTTTTTGTTTGGTTTTGTTTTACAGTGCTGCAACCGCGCTGTTTCTGCGCACTAAGTGGCTTGGCAGTGTGTACACTTCGGGAGTTACACCACAGAAAGCTGCTTTACTGTGCAGGAACTTGCCAGTGTAGACAAGGCCATAGTTAATAAATCTTTAGTTAGTATTATAGGCTTGGCTACAAATATTGTACCTCTGATCTCAAACTAAAAACAACTGACCTGGGTAAGTGACTGGTCCTTTGGGACTGTAAGTAACTTGTGATTTCTGGTGTAAGGGACCATCTATCACAAAAACAGGCATGCCAGGTGGCAAGATAGACCAGAGTGCCCAAGGAGACTGTGACTCCACATTACAATGCTTTAGGAGTTCACACTTGTTACTTGGTTGGCGAAATCTAATCACAGAACTTACAAGCAGTTGGGGATTTGTGCTCTGTCCCTTGACAGTCTGCCCTGAGGTTGGCACTCATGCTCATGAGCTACTCTAGACAGCTTGATATATGTATCTATACCAATCTGAAGCATATGCTTTGAAGTTTACGTTCATGGTTATTTTTAAACCCATTTTTGATGAATGCAGAGAAGCACAGATTACATGGGAGGTAAAAAAATTTCCACTTACTAACATGTTTTCATTCAACTCAATGAAAATCATTGAGGTTTGTGTTTAGGGAAGGAATATCCTCCTCAGTATAACACATACAACACATAGCAGAGTGAAATTAACAAGGCTGATGAGTTTCACTATCACTAACAACAGCTAGAAAGAAAGAAAAGTAGTAAAGACCTCTCCCACAGTATAGCTAACACAGCGTGAACCCACAACTATCAAAATGGTGTGGGAAAACAGAAAGTTCAGTCTTCCTTCCAGCAGAAATGTGTGTGTGTGTGTGTGCTGTATATGAAAGATAGGCAACTGCAAGCAGGCTCTAGGGACAGCACCCTTCTCAGCAGGGGTAGCTTAGTTGCAACTAGATTTCTCACAATCTCATTGTTCCTGTACTTTGTTTGTGGGCCCCCCAATTCCTCTTTCATGTCAGCCTCTAACTACTGGGTGTTCTAGTAAACTTTTTTGACACCAGCTACTGCAGAAGTCACGGAGGTCATGAAACGTCACAGAATCTGCGACAGACATGCAGCCTTACTTATGAACCACCAAGCACAGAAGAACAAGAAACTCTGGCAGCACTAAAACACTTTTTCAAGAGAAGCAGTAGTTTGGAGGAAGCCAGACAGACACCGGAACCTGCTGAACAGGAGAAGTTAAACCTGCCTTTCAGCATCAAAGGGCAGCAGGACTTTAGGCAACAAATGTGCGTTGGCTGCTTGTTTTAATATCCTATTTTCTCCTCTAATGCTTTGTTCCTATTGCTAAACAAATAATACACAACCTACACACCACCTTAGGTATTTTATGACATCTGTTTGTTGCCTTTCCTTGTTTTTGACATTTTGAACTAAACATCCCTATTTAATATTAAGACATTTTATTGTGTACTAGATTGGAATGTATTTGTACTAGTGTCTATGAAGAGGTTTTAGAGAAACTGCCACATTCTTCATTATCTTCAGATGTAATTTCAGATTTCCACTACATACGTTTCAGTTTCAGTACAACCAAGTAAGGATTTTGACAAAAAATCTCTATATTTTAGCATTTACAATATACAGCTTAATAAACACAGTGACAAGTTGAGCCCAACAGAAAACTAATCAGATAGTATTTCTGTCTGGTTCAAATGAATGCAGTTACCTAATTATAAAAGTTTAACCACCCTCTTTTATGGAAAACCCACAAAAAAGGACTCTAAAGATGGACTCTTCCTTGCAGAGCTCAACTTTATCCTGAGGGGAGAGGGTTCAGGTCAGGGTTTGACTCAGTGCAAAAAGCTGCACAATCTGCCCCCAAAATGGGTGATGACATGGAAATCACATGGAGGTCATGCACCTCTTCATCAGATTTTGCCCCAGACAGCTCTGCTCCAATACAGCCACATTACAAGGAGCCACCCCATATTTTTCAACCCTCTCTATAACATGAACCCCAGCCTTACAGAGTGATATTCATGGGAAGGGAAGGATAGAGTCATGGCAGCAAGCTAACACCATTTCCACAGAGAAAGGGGTAGATCAGTAGAGGTCAACCTGCAGCCACGAGACAATTTGTTTACACTGACCGTCTGCAGGCATGGCCGCCCACAGCTCCCAGTGGCCGCTGTTCCTGGACAGTGGGAGCAGCTGTAAGCAGTGCAGGCCGCACAGACATGCCGGATGCCGCTTCCGGCAGCTCCCATTGGCCAGGAATGGCGAACCTCAGCCACTGAGAGCTGCGGGCAGCTGTGCCTCCAGACAGGCAATGTAAACAAACTGTCTCACCGTCTGCCAGTGGATTACTCTGACAGGCCACGTGCAGCACACAGGTTGCCCACCACTGGGGTAGATGGATGAGATTCTGAGAGAGCAATTTAAACCAAAGGTTCTCACCAATTTGCCTTAGAAATCTAAAGCTAACACCAAATAAGTTAAAAATGTTGCAGAAGAAAATTCTACCTTGGCTCACAGATCAATAAATATTGCTTATTAGTACCTGGAAAATGTTATTAGTACCTGTTGAAAAACATCTGTTACAAAACAGTATATGTTGTTTCAATAGTTTTAAGTTCTGGTTAAAAAAAGGTACTCTAATGTTTTATAGGAAGTTTAGTTGGGAAAACGTTTATCGATTGCCCATGACTTTTTTTTGAGGGGAGGAGTTCCCTCAACAAAAGAACTGCCTTCCCAAAAAAAAATAAAAAAGTTGTCAGTTTTACATCAAAAAAACAAAAAATATCAAAAAATTATTCTGTAATAATATTTTTGATAAAATGATGAGTTCTACTCAATATCACTTGTGAAAACTTTAAAGCAGGTAAGGAAAACCATTCAAAGAAAGTTCTATTCGCTACCTTTTCATCTCTGTTTAGCTCTTACTAAATTCAGCTCTTCTTTCACTGCCAGCTTACAACAGTGGCCAGAAACGCCTTTGTTAATCTTTGACTGATCAAAAGCTTAAGCCTTTTCCTGCATCACCACGGTTATATACATGCCTGTGTTTATTTTAGGATGGAGAACTATAACAATACCTTCCTGAGCTAACTATTTAGACCATTGGGAGACTTTAGTTAGCGCAGAAAATAGCTGCAGCAAGATGAATTCTGCAGTTTCAGTTACCTTCCCGGTAAAATTAGAAGTGATAGGACTTTGAGAGTTATGTATAGAGCCTACGGCACAGCTGCTTCAACAGTCAGCATCCCTTTGACCCACTAGACCAACTATATTTGTCCAGCTGTTTTATAAGGGTAAGGCTGAAGGGAGCAGCAGGCAGTGCTTTCAGTGAAAGACCTTAGCCACCATCAAGGAATAAGACATATACATGTATCTGGCTTCATTCAGGAAGCTTTGCAAGATGCAACACTTAATTCAAGCTTTTCACTGCCAGACACAGTACTGCAAAGTTTCAGCTTGCATGCTAAGTTTTCCTTTCTCTATCTAGTTAAGCTGCTTTGTTATGGTGTCATGGAGGTTTCTGCCTGGAGAAACGTTATTCATATCAGGCAAAAAGCATGCACTTAGTATAAGGACAGACACCATTACTTATATTAGTAATAAATACTGACTCAAGTTGCCTTATTTGACTCAGGAAACTAGCCTTTAATAATTTTTTTCAAACACAAATCTGTCGACTTCAGATTTGGATACACTTGAATCTAGCTGAGGAGGTGAGGGAAATGTGCCTTCCAGCTAAAGGGGAGAAAACATTATCTAAGTTATATCTGTTTTATTCTTATGCAATTCGTCTCAGAATGCTTCACAACCAGAAAGAGCAACATTACTTTATGTTCTCTTTCTAGCATGTATTATTAAATTTCTATATTAAAATAGTCCAACCTAGCATTTTAGAAAAAGTAAACATTTTAACACAAGCTTCCAGTCAAACTAATTTAGAAAAAGTATGGTAGTGAACCTGTAAAATATACTGTAAAATAAGTCAGTTTTGATTACTTCCATTTATTGAGGCTCTTCCTTATTCCCCAAAAGAACTGTTTTAAGATGTTTACTTCCTGCAAACACACACTAGATTTCTACAAAAAGGAATAGTTTAATTGTTTATTCAGGGCATTAAGCTTTAGGAAACTTATGTAACTATCACACTGAGCTTCAAGATACAGGGAGAATACTAATATTGTTCAAATTCTTGCTAAGTATATATAATTCAAAATAATTAAATTGAAGAAAAATCTACAATCATAAGGAGAACACTGACTCTTGAAGTTCTTCCTCACCTTCTGAATTTTACTTCATGTTCCTAGCACAATCCTGTTGTGCTTATACCATTTTGTAAGTCTTCCCAGAAAACATGATAGCTACAGCCTTTAAACCTATGAAAGTTTATGTGCTTTCAAAAGTTACTCACTGATCTTTAGAAGACAAATACGAGTGAATTTATGCAATAGATCCAGTCTTAATTTTTATTATTTCTACAAATCCACACCCTAGACATAAAGAAGTATTTGATTTTTAATTGTAAAATAATTAAGCTCTAAATTTACAGTAAGAGAATAAAAGTAAATTAAGTTCAAAATTCCAACTGATCCTTAAATGACTGTTCTGCAGAAAGGTATTCGAGGGCTCTGTCCAGTGGATGATTTTATTTGTCAAAACATAGTCTCATTTATAGGCCAGAATACAAGTGTACTTAAAATAAGGAAATTTTAAATTATTGCGCATTCTGACTAGCGCCTTAATATATGTTCTGCAACACAATAACAGAGCAAATTAAGGATTTACACGTAGCTTTAACAAAATCTTAAAACTATGGTAAGACAGGCCCTGCACCTGATTTCAAATAAATTATTTCCTTTCTCACACAAATTTAAAAAAAATGAAAATATGGAATCTTTTTTTTAAACTAAAATATAAATAAAAAAGTAATTTCAATAATTAAAAATCGCAACTAAGTACCAAATTCCAGGCCAAGAGAAATTACACACATGAAGAAAAGATTTTATTGAAAATGAGTTTACTATGCATAGCACAACTGCATTCAACAACAAAAATGTGTGGTTAGTAGGTTTGCATAAATTCCTGCTTCAATTATAGCATTGGTTGGCCTGTTAGATTCATTGCACAAAAATATTCTGCAGACCTATAGAATAGTGTTATTTTTGTATGTGCTTCTATGTATGCAGACAAGTTCCCATTAAAAACAAATGGTTGACTTTATTGTGTGAAGTATCCTTATGTATACATTTCTTACAAGAACCACAGAAATTCCAACTCAAGCAACGCCTCATTAAAAAATATTAAGAGCATGGAAGTTCTGATAAGATGAGAATGTACATTTTCTGTGAATTCATCTCATTTTTTTCCTATGAAAATAAGGGGTAGAAAGAACCTACACTATGCCTATGTAAGTCATTGCAAATTTGGTTAATGTGGGTTGAGCCTGCACTGCACTCACTGTAGAATAAGGATCTTAATCAGGACAACCTTGAATAATCTTTTATGGTATGAAGATATATCACCTATTTAACCTTTCCTTAGCTAATCAATGGAAAACAGTATAAAACGTATCCTGTGCACCACAGAATAGTCTCATTTTTGTCCAGGGAACATAAGTAAGGCTCAGATTTTGACATGGTTAATTTTAGTAAAAGTCATGGAAGTCATAAGCAATAACCAAAAATCCACGGATGCTGTGACCTGTCTGTGACTTTTGCTACTGTGGCTCCATGATTTCCCCTGCCACGTGGTGGCTGGGAGCTATGGGGTTCCCCTTCTGCCCAGGGCAGCTGGAAGCTGGGGGGGTGTGTGTGCACCCCTCCACCCATGGTGCCTGTGATTGGCAGGGTGACCATATTTCCCAAAGACAAAACAGGTCATGCCCAGCCACTCGCCCAAGGCATATCTCTTCGCCTCACGCTAGGCTGTTGCCTATCCCTGGAACCCTGAGGGTCCCTTCAGGGTCACCTGTCGCTGGAACCTTGCAGGGGGCCCCCTATCACCTGTCACTGGAACCCAGTGGCCCTGCTAGCTGCCAGCTCGAGTCCCACAGCCCTTGGGGCTGAAGCAGAGAATGTCATGAGGTCTCGGATTCCATGACTTCCCTGACTTAAACGTGGCCTTAAACATAAGCACTGGACTACTTAAAAAAATTATTTAGCAGAACGTGAACCAGCTGAATCCTTAACACCAAACATAACATTATCAGACACCAGAATTAATGTCCACTAGATTAGTGCGATACTATTAGGCATTAAACATTACTAGTATTTTAAAGAGCCTTACATTTTAGGCCTGTATTGCAGCCACCTGATGAATTAAACTTGACAGGATCATAAAGATTTTAAAACCTTTACGTTACCATAAATTAGATTTTGGGACAAAGCCACATCCACAAAATGTGCTCAACACTTTCTGAAACAGGCAGGATGTTCACATCTAGGAAAACTGGATTCTGCCTTTAACTGCCCTAACAATTTATAAACTTCTGCTACCTGTCATCTTCCAATGTCTCATTGCAAACTGAGTTATTAGGCTAAAATACAGTATTTACTGTACTTACTGAAGTTTATTACAGTGTTTCAGAATCAATTAGAATTTTTAGTTGTTAGATTTTACACATTCATTTAACATGCATTTAAATAAATTAATTTATTGGTTGTTTTATTCAGAGAAAATATTAAAGGGACACAACTGAAGTTCTGTGTTCAAAAGATAAAATTTCAAGTACCACTCTTGTCCCTGCATATTTTGATGGTTTTCAGCCACATTTTAAGTGTTTTTCTTTCTCTGTATGTTGTGTGAAAGACCTACAAAAGAGGGGAAACTATAATTAAACTGAAATTAACTATACAGAAACTAACTGGAGAAGTAGCAAAACCAAAAAAAATGCTCTAAACTTTCCCTTACAGTAATATGAAGTGTTATCAGTAAAAACAGTAGGTAAACAATTTTCAGAAAATGAGGTTTTTTTATGTTCATAATGCCTCTTTAAATTTGTGCTTCTGTTAAAAAGATAAAACAAAACTCTTCTCTTGGGAATACTAAAAATAAACGGGTATACAAACTATATAGCCCCCTAGCAGAATTGACTATATTTGGTTATAAGTTTAGTACTTTTCACCATATGAGGAAAAAAATTTAAAAACATCTTAATATTCCAAAGACAAGAGGAAGAAAATGTCTTTTGGCTAAGTGCAGACTGATTCAGAAAATATCCACTCAAATTTGGGGGTGGGGGAGAAAGGGAAAGGAAAGGTCATCCACCACTTCCAACTGCATGCCCAGCTACATAATTTTTGCAGTCAAGTGTTTGTATGTGCAAGCCCAAACCCCTTTCCATTACAGAATTCCACAAGTGACACATGGAGTGGGAAAAGGGAGTAAACACTCGCTCTAGTTTTATTTACAATCCATTGTGGGGTAGAATGTGCACCTGGAGAAATGGGCATCCCTGCTAAAAGCTCCCTCGCGATGCAGTGTATGTGCTACGCTGGGAGCGTGGGGGTGGAATGACATCTGCCTCCCCCCAGCCCTCTCAGGAAGAGCATCACAGAACCGGGGGTGGGAGTAGCTCCCGCACTAGAGTGCTACTCATGGGGGAAGAAGAACTGTGGGGTACTCCCCGCTCCTCAGTGCCAGCCTTGCAACCCAATGGGCATGGGGGGGCTGAGCCCCGCCCCTCCCAGTAGGACTATGGGGGCACAGCATTGAGGTAGGCAGAGACCTGCCCCTCCCCCACAGTAATGCGAGGGGCCCAGTGGCGGGGGAGGGGGAAGTCAAAGCGGAGACACGCCCCCTGCCAGCCCCCCGGGGAGACCCCACCACAGTGCCGGGGGCAGTAGCCCCATGGGGGAGGGGCGGAGACTCGCCGGCACCCGCAGACCGTAGGGGCGGGGACAGAGCCCCCCCGGGCTCGGCCCCTCCCTGAGCATCTCGCTCGCGGCCCGGTTGCCTGGCTGACGCTGTAAGGAGCGGGGAAGCCGCGCTGGGCCCCGGCCATCAGGCCCCAGAGAGGCCGACCCGAGCCAGCCGGCCGCGGGAAACCGCGGTTACCGTGTGTGGTGGCGAATTCTCGTGGTGTTTGTCGAGCGGCTGCGATAATGGCGTCCTTCCTCGCGAGAGATCTCCGCGTCCTCACTGCGCAGGCGCCACCGTGCCGCTGCCGCTCCCACTCCTTCCCCCGCCCTCCCCGAGAGGCTGCGCAGCCGCCCAGAGAAGCCTCCTCGCAACCGCCCTTAACCGCCGCAGGGCTAATGTCGACTACAACTCCCAGAACACAACGCGCGCTGCCCGGGGGCCGGCGCTCTCGGGGGGCAGGCTGGGATGTGTAGTACCATAGCTTGTAGCCGTACCTGCTGGGAGTTGTAGTCCAAAGGAGCCCTGGATCTTCTGTGAAAGCTGGTGCGGGTAGTTAGCCCCATTTCATGCCAGTTAGGTGCCATCCTCATGTCCCCCAGAGGGATGAATATTGGGAGTCCATGAAATCTCATCACCTTGAGCTGGGGCATCATGACATGACATGACATGACATCATCGTGCAGCATTATGGTGTTTTCGCACACTGGCATCACATTGTGCAGTGGTCTCGCACGGAGTTGTGGAGTAAGGAGATTTTCCCATGACTTCATCACAGGGCTTGGTGAGGTTTAATACATAACCACCAATGCTGAGTCACACTGGGGCTTCTTTGTCTGGTAGGGTCACCAGATGTCCCAATTTTGGGGTCTTATATAGGCTCCTATTACCCCCACGCCCATCCCAATTTTTCACATTTGCTGTTTGGTCTCCCTTGTGTCTGGTTATTGCTGAAAACCGGGACTGTACCCATTTTTCTGTTCCTGGTCTGGTATCGCTGGGGTTTTGCAAAACCCAGTGTTGTCTTGTGTTTTTGAACCCTTCCAGATTTGTCAATTCAAGAAGCCACTTGACTGAGCTTGTCAAATTGGCAGCAGGCTGGCTAACTGCATAAGAACTACAGGTCCTCCACCATCACGCCTGTCACATATTGACACATTGCCTTCTACTTCTCCCTTCCCAAGTCTCCCGAAGAAGTCTACCCATGCCCAAATGGTGGATTGTCAGTCAACTGCAGATCCTAATGTGTGTTCAAAGGAAATTCCAACATCTTCATCCCTGTGGGCAGGCTAATGGATCTTGCAGCACTTGTGCTGCTTCAAAAAAAAAATAGCAGCATTTAATGAGGTTCAGCATATTGCTGAAAGAGGCTGCCAGTAGGAATTGGCAAAAATGACACACTGGGCTTGGGTTTCCGTTGCTCCATTCCTGTGTTTGGAGCATGAACTGGGGATCAGGCAAAAGTGGCTTTAAACTACCTTTGTGTTTCTCATATTCTCAAGCTGTTGAGGGCCCTGGTGGGCTCTGGCATAAGCCAGAGAAGCAGTAGGACTGCTCTCATTTATGCTCTGGTCAAAAAAAAAAAGTCTCTTTAGGAGTTATCCACAAGCCCTGAAGAGTAAGAACGCAACGTGCTCCAGTCACCAGTATTTCTTCCATTTGCTGCGTCTGGTATCTCCCTGCACCTGGGACTGGGGATGCAGAGGAAAGTATATGGCCATTGCAGCAGCTCACTGCTGGCTGGGAAACACCCATATGAGGAGTGTTGCCCAGGGGATGTTTTCACATGCTCCATCACCAAAGTACCAGGGTGCAGCAAAGAACTGGCACCAGGGAGTGTACTCAATTCTTAGCTCTGTGGTTCAGCAGCACACTGCCTCTTTGCAACAATAGTAAATAGAGTGATAATAAGAGATCTGGGGTTAGCAGCACTCTGTATGCTATTGTGGCAGAGAGACCTGGGACAATGTGCTGCTTCAGCAAGGAGATCCTGGAGGAACTGAGCAGAAATAGCCTGGTAGAAAGGTGCAGCACTTCAACAGACCTGCTCCCATGCATAAATGTGCATTCTGCACGTTAGAGACAGCAACAGGCAAGAAAAACTGTGAGGCATCATTGGGGATAGTCATAGGGAGAAAGAAAGCAAGGAAGCTGGGGGACTCTAGAAGAGTTGCTCCAAAGAGCAGAGATGACAGCAGCTAAAATCATGCAGAGCCCAGTCGCAACATTTGCTACCCCAAAAGTAGCACAAGTGCACCACAAGTACCAAGGTGTGACTGGAACTGATGCTCGTGTGACAGGCCTAGTGGTGGGTGAAAGTAAAGAATTGATAAGATCACTGCCTGAAGAGGAGTGTCTGGTACCAGAGTGTAGGACTGAGATTATGTTCTGCATTTATTTAACACCTTCTAAAGTAACCGTATAGCTCATAAGCATGTCTAATATAAAACAGTTGTGCATGAGAAGAGCCTTGAAGCTCACAGCCAGACTCTGAATTAGGTGTATTTGTGCAGCACCCTCATATACTTTCCTGTTAGTTATTTTTCTCCTCCCTTGGCATATCAGTTCCACATGTTTTGCACAGCCGCTGAATCCCAAATCCGTACAAGTTACAGTACTTTACCCCGACACCCATCTCACTACCTATTTATACTATCATTTATGTCATAGTTGAATTTGGCTCCAAAGTTACCAAATTAGTTACAATACCTGATTGCATTTGGCTGAATGTGGCTCTGTTGTCCTGTGCATTGGGTTTGTAGGAAATATGTAGGACCGCTTATGATTGAAAACAAAATGTGACCACTAGGTGGTAGTATAAAAGTATATTAACTCCATTAAGGGTTACTGGGAAGTGTTATTTTAGATTTGTTATAATTATCAGTGCCAATTTGCTTTTTCTTATGAAAGCTTTTGTTAAGACAGTCACACAGTAATCTCCATCTCACTCTTGCCATCTCAGCCCCCACATCTTTCTCTGTTCATACGTATCCACACAGCCAGAGAGGGATCCCAGTGGAGGGTATGGGAAGGAGTGGTGACAGATGGGGACACATGGAAGAGGTAACTGAGCCGCCCATTTCCTCCATGCAAGGCGGGGAAGGAATCCACCTTGGAGACCTTCTCTGCCCCTAGATCAACAGAGCCTGATCTGGATCTCAGTTTTTAACTTGGGTCAAATTCCCATAGACTTCAACAGGAGTGAAAAATGAGTAAGAATTTCAGGGTATTAAATGTATTCTTTATTTATATAGTTCCAAATGTGTCTTACCAGAACGCGCTTTGTTATTCCCACTCAGATAAGAATACCTGATTTGTTATTTGAATTCAAAAGGCCAAATTTTGGCCCATATTTTTTTTTTGCAAAATAGATATATATACGCTAACTTTTATCTACTGTGCTATTGAAAAGCATTTGCTCACAGATGACATCTGTTTTATTTCCCCCTTGTTTTAGCTTTCATTTGAGAAGAATTTCCTGGGGAAATTGCTACTCTCACATCTCCAGTATGGATCACCATGTTTGGCACCAGCTGATATCTCATTCATCAGTTTCCCTTTCTTGCTCTTAGAAAAATCACATGGCCTAGCACACCATCAGAGGTAAAAAATTAACTCTCTGTGCACACAGTTTTGCAACTGTACCAACACCAGGAGAACAAAGGTTGCCTAAGAGACAGATGTATTCTTCCAGGGCATTTGTTTAAACAAGTGACAGGCATTCACAATTTGAACTCACTGGTATTTGTGAGCAGATGAAAACTGAACATAGGAGGAAAAGAGAAGAGGTGATCAGCGAATATGAGCAGCTGAAGAACATTAGCTACAGTATCTCTTTAGGGATGTTTTCTTTGACTATGAACAAAATCTGTGCGATGGCGTCTGAATATGATCTATATTTGGAGACTTTTGTTTGAGTTTACTTTATTAAGTTTCTGGATAATAAACCTGACACTCAGGAAGAAGCACACACATGGCCCTAGGCACATTGTGCTGTAGTAATACATTGAATTGAAATACGGTGCATGTTAAAAGAAAAGCTGTTCAATCAAAATGTCACAAAATACATAACGTGCATTTTTGAAACGGAGCACTGTAATGGTATCATCTTATGACTGCTAATGAGATTTGTAAGCCTTGTCTATGAATTCACGTCTGTTTGATTTGAAACATCCATACTACTGAAATCCTGGACTCCCATAGTCATATCTGTCAGTGCACCTCAATCCCAACCTACAGCGTCTCCTGCAATTTCAATACTGCTTCCACAGCTCTGCTAAATGTATTTCACTCTCAAGCCACACTACAAAGTTAGGTTAGGCTGACGTAAGTCGCCTTGCATTGACCTATTTGCTCATGTGTCTAAGATCAAATATGTCTCAGTGACGCAATAGAACCACCTCTCCAATCGCATGGAGCCAGTTGACCTACTGAGGTCAAAGCAATGCAAGTGTAGATACTGCATGACCTACGTGGACCCTGTCAGTCTTTCAGCAACTGTCCCACAATGCCCCATTCCCTGTAACTGCCCGGGGGATCACAGAGAATGGAAGCCATCCTTCTCCCCTTTTAAGACACCTCACATGTTTTTGAAATGCCTTTTCCTCATTGCCCACCTTGATGAGCACACTTAGCAGCTCTCCTTTGTTGTGTGCAACTGCCCAACTGACCATGCTGGCTCCTTCCACTAGATAAGGTCCTGCCTGGAGCAGACAAGAGAAATTTGATCTCCTGGGCATGTGGGCAGAAGGGGCTGTGCAAGCTATAGGACACTGAAAAATGCTGGAATTTAAAAAAAAAAGTGTATGAAAATTATGTGGGGGAGGGATAGCTCAGTGGTTTGAGCATTGGCCTGCTAAACCCAGGGTTGTGAGTTCAATCCTTGAGGGGGCCACTTAGGGATCTAGGGCAAAATCAGTACTTAGTCCTGCTAGTGAAGGCAAGGGACTGGACTTGATGACCTTTCAAGATCCCTTCCAGTTCTAGGAGATAGGATATCTCCATTTACCAAAAAAAAAAAAAAAGGAGATTTGGATGATACTATAGGATGGGAAATGTTGTATGCTGGGAACTTGATCGCTGGCTCTGAGAGGTGCCTGACAAGTCATTTCTGTTCCACAACACATTATGAAAAGTTCCCAAAGAGCATTGCACCAGATGGCAGCTTGTGTCACAGTGGAATATCTGCCCGTAGTACACCTCACTTTGCAACAACACAAGCACTCCTGGTGAGTATGAGCAGCACTAATGCAAGCAGCCAAATATGCATGTTCATGAGCAATGTACAAACTTTGGCAGCTGTATGCTACCACAACTTGTATTGACCAAAGTTTGGAGTACGGACATGGCCTTACCCTAAGCAGTAATTCAGCCTCATAGGCCTCAGTCCTGCAAACATGCACATAAGTAACCTCCTTGATTTCAGGTACCAGAGAAATGTAAAAAAAATGGTGGGTGCTTAGCACCCACCGGCAGCTGCCCATCAGTGCCTCCTCATAAGAACAGCCGTACCGGGTCAGACCAAAGGTCCAACTAGCCCAGTATCCTGTCTACTGACAGTGGCCAATGCCAGGTGCCCCAGAGGGAGTGAACCTAACAGGTAATGATCAAGTGATCTCCTCCCTCCAGTCTCTCCCACCCACCATGGATCAGCTGTTCCACAGTGTGCAGGACACACTGGGTATGCAGTGAGGAAGGGGGTGGAGTAAGGGTGGGGTGGGCTCGGGGTAAGGGGCAGGAAGAGGCAGGGCAGGGCAGGATGGGAAGAGGTGGAGTGGGGACGGGAAGAGGCAGAATAGGGATGGGGTTTGGAGAAGGGGTGGTATGTGGGGAGGGCCTGGGGCGGAGCCAGGGAGAGCACTCTCCGACACACTAGGTCAGTGTCTATGCCTATGAGCAAAGGTTAAAAAAACTGGGCATGTTTAGCCTTGAGAAAAGAAGACTGAGGGGGAACCTGATAACAGTCTCCAAATACGTTAAGGGCTGTTATGCAAAGGCCACGAATCAATTGTTCTCACGTCCACTGAAGACAGGACAAGAAGTAATGGGCTTAATCTGCAGCAAGGGAGGTCTAGGTTAGATATTAAGAAAACACATTTTAACTGTAAGAGTAGTTTAACTCTGGAATATGCTTCCAACTGAGCTTGTGAAATCTCCATCACTGGAGGTTTTAAGGACAGGTGGGACAAACCCCTGCCAGAGGTGATCTAGGTTTACTTGGTCCTGCCCCAGCGCAAGGGACTGGACTTGACGACTGCTCACGGTCACCAAATTCCAGATCTAAAATTTACCCAGCAATTCTGGGCAGCCATTGCTTCTTTTCTTCTGAGAATTGTTTTAAGTGTCTATTTCATTCACTTAAACTGTCTTTCTAACAGTAAAATACTGTGCCCTTAAAATAACTGCTTACGAGTAGCTATTCCCTAAAGTGCTGAGTTTGACTCAACAATGTCTTGTGCACAAAGGTAACACAGGGGAATCAGATCCCATGTTCTGTCTCTTGCACTGCTTAACATATGCAGCTCTTCTAGTCTACAGGCTCTTATATCACTATGGGGTCTGAGGGACTGCCAGTCATGCATTAAGCAATGTGACCAACACCTGTCATGTGTTGTTTGTTCTTTCATCCTCTTGCCAGTGGGGAAGAATCATGTGCAGTGGAGTGTCTTGTTTAGGTATGGATTTATTTGCTTTTAGAGATACGTGTTAGAGAAGGCAATGTTAACAAAAAGGCATTTGGAGCAGAAGATGGCAAGGATTGTGGTGGTCAGTTCCTGAGAGGGTTCGTTCCAGTCTGGGATGGCCCACGGGCCCTGAAGAAAGTTCTGTCTCTTGCACAGACTAGCTGTGCTGTTATTAAGGAAAGTTTCATTATGATAGAGGAGTGATCAGAGTCCCAGAGTTTTAGATGGTCTTTTAGGTGTCCTGGGTCCAGGCCATGGAGCACCTTGAAGATAAGAATTGAGACCCTGAGCTTGATTTAGAATTTATGGGAAGTTAGTATAGGGAGGACGTGAGTCATGAGGCCAAAGAAGGAAATGCTAAGCTTTTCGGATGCACCTGGTCTCCACCAGCTTTTTATCCTGCTTACTTACAAAGAAACTGGTATGCTGAAGGCTTGAGACTTCAATGCAGAAGACTAAGGGCTTGTCTATGCTGCCCCACAGTTTGGACTGCAGGGTTGTGAACAGCAATACACTCCAAAGTTCTGCCTGTAATTCCCCCCCATAGATGCTGCAGCACAAACTAAAAGGTTGCTAGTTCACATTAACGTAGTTCTCTTCAAATAGGACTACATCAATCTGATCTAGAAGCAACGTCCACGTGGGCGAGTTACAATTTAGCACTTTGGGCCACACTTCTATTCACACCCCCAGAGTCTGAACTGTGGGGCAGTGTAGACATAACTTATGCATCATAGTTACCCTTCCTTGTGCCTGAATCTAGCTTCCATTCCTGTTTGTTTGGAGTGCAACATCATTGTGCTCACAACTGCATACTAAGCCGGATCAAGGCCTGAGAGAAACAGCTGTGAACAAAGAAATTTATATAATGCTTTTCCAGCTTTCTGTAGGAAAGTTGAAGTCTTAGGATTATTGTAATAGGACTAATTGAGTAGAATGACTTTAATAGAACTAATTCAGTCTATAAAAATGATGGCAGATCACGTGCTCCCCCAGAGTTGCAGCTTGGCTTATACGGAGTATGTTCACACGGACTGAGCATGCTCAGTAACATCTGCTGAAGCCATTGCCCTCACTCCGCCCCCACATTATTGGCAGGTACAGGTCCTCTCTGCATGGCAGGGATCACACTGGACAAGAATGCTCCACTCATGAGAATCACCTTAATGAGACATGGCTCACAGTAGGTTGTGCAAATATTCTGTAATTGTCAGTGCTGCCTGGTTTCACTGGGCTTCTCCTGGGTCCGTGGGTTTGGCTCCTTCTTGACTGGGGAACAAAAAGTGGTGACACCTCCCCAACATCACCCACTTATGGCATGGAAGTAAGCCATTACTCCGAATAAACTGTGCACGTCTGTGACCCACTCTCTCTTCTCTTTCATGCATAATGAAATAGCCAGTGATGTTGACTTTCAAATTATAATCACTGAGCATCTGAGTTAACACCTCATTGATATCAATGGGGTAGTTCAGCCCTTGCAGAGCTATTGTTCCAGACTCTCTGCAGACTCATCTCTGTATCTGTTATACTCAGGCCAGGTATATACTTAAAAGTTAAGATGATTCAGCTATATCTCTCAGGAATGTGAAAAATCCACACCCTGAGCGACAGAGTTAATCCAACCTAATCTCTGGTGTAGAGAGCAGTGCACTAGGTTGACAGAAGAATTCTGCTGTTCACCGAGCTACCGCATCTCAGGCAGGTTTACAGTACAGACCTATATCGGTATAACTACATTGCTCAGGCATAATCCACACCCCTGTGACACAGTTATACCGACCTAAACCCTGGTATAGACAGTGCTATGTTGATGGGAGATCATCTCCCATCAATATAGCTACCACCTCTCAGGAAGGTGGATTAACTACACCGACACATAGTAGCATCTTCACTAAAGGGATGCAGCTAGGACGCTGCAGTACTGCAAGTGAAGACAAGCGCTCAGGGAGATGGATTAACTACACCAATTGGAGAATCTGTCCATCACTGTAGTAAGCATCTACATTGAAGTGGCACAGCAGTTCAGCTGCAACTCTGCAGCTAAGCTGCTGTTGCATTTCACGTGTAGACAAGCCCTCAGTTCATTTTTTTTTTTGAGGTTTTCTTTGCAACCATAACAGCTTGAATCTTCTTTTCTGAATGAAAGCTGAGCTT
The DNA here is from genome assembly GCF_007399415.2 of Gopherus evgoodei. Taxonomy (NCBI): domain Eukaryota; kingdom Metazoa; phylum Chordata; order Testudines; family Testudinidae; genus Gopherus; species Gopherus evgoodei. The sequence continues at coordinate 38,447,370 of NC_044333.1, read as the reverse complement.
GTGAGAAGAAGATAGCATCAGAGAAGTGCTGGTATAGTCTGTGGGTGAACACTTGTTGTTTCCACGTCCTGGTATATGAAGAATATTCATAACATTTCTTCCTCTCTCTGTCCAAAACCGAGTGGGACAATTCCAAACCAGTGGCATGAATCAGAATCCTAACTGGGGCAATATTTTCCTCTGACTAAAATCATGGGTTTGGAGCTGGCTGGGGCTTACATGATGGCAGTACCCTGGTGTATGTTGAAAGAAAGCAAATATTTAATTAATTGCATTAGTTTTGCCCGTGCAATCTGAAAAGTACACCCAGCAGAAGTGAAATTGACAGTGACGACAACAGATTTTCAGTTTGCATGAAGAGAAAGAGTGTGTCTCTATTGCGCACAAGTGAGGGATACAGCAGGCATTCAACCAATCACATCTGTGAGCATGCTTAAAGGCCTGATCTTGCAGTCCTTTTGGAGGCAGAACTCTCATTGACTTCATGTGATCTGTAGGCACCTTGATTCCAGGCTGGCAGCTAAGGTAGTGATCAATATATTAACAGAGAGCTCACCCTAAGCAGTAGGTTTTAGAAAGGAAAATCAACCTTGGTAGACCACTAAAGCAAATGAGATTAATGGGTGCAAAACTAACACCTTCAGCTTTGCATTCATAAGGAGCAACCCCCCAATAACACATTGAAGTGCATGTGCATGATGAACAAAAACCAGTTTCAATAAGGAAAGACATTTCCTATCCCAAACCCCATTTGTTATAAGTGAGTTTGTAACAAGGTGATCCGCACCTTTGAAGGGCCTGGGTCAATTCAGCCCTGATCAGTTATCAGACCCAGCTGGGAAGGGGGAGGGTGTGTGTCAGGTGATCCCTGTAAAGGACAGAGGGCTATCAGCTGAAAGGAGTTGGGGAGGGGAAATGGGTTCCTGTACTAGGCTCTGATGCAGGGGGACTGAAAGGAAGGGTGTATTCTTTCAGCATTGAGAGAGGCAAAGGGAAAAGTCCCTGGGATCTGTAGCCTGTGGATGAGAGAAGAACAATTTCAGATCTGATGTTTTGCCAAAGTTTTATGTTTGAAGAATAAAATTGTGCCTGGAAGGAAATTTGAGCATGGGAGTGTGTCCCTCCTGGGAAGGTCAAAAGATCCGACCTGAGTGGGGGAAACTGAAGCATCAGTTAGCCTGAAGCCAGAGCGAGAAAATTTTAAAAACAACATTAAGACTTTTTTAAAACGCTTCAGGTTTACTTTTAGTGAACTTAAAAAAAAGGTCTGAAAGTTCATAATTCTTCACTTCCATTTTCCTGTGGTTGAATCTCGATGCTTCAAAATATATAAACCAAATTTTGCTCTCACTTGCACCCAGTGGATTTCAGTGAAGAGACTGCAGATTTATACTAGGGTAAATAAGAGCAGATTTTGGCCGTGCCTATTATATCTGCATTGTCATAGGTAAGCTATTGGCCTGGCCTAGCATACAGTTCCTCAGTGTTTAGGGAAAAAATGGGCATTGAACAAATATTACTGAGCCTAAGCATTCAAAAATTGTGAGTCAGCCCCTAAAAATTGAGAGCTGGTTACCAGTTCATTTGAAGTACTTTTCATTTGCCTTCTGTTTTTGAGTCGCAGGCATGCATCAGATTTTCCAAACTTTATTTTACAACGGAGAAGGCTAGAAACGTACCTTCTATTTCAATTAATCCTAAGATTTTCATGTAGTCTCCTGACTCCAGGAAGGAAGGGAGCTTTAAAGAGAACCCCAAATCTTGTGAGACTAATCATAAACTGAGTGGCCAGTACTGATTGATGCATTTGTTTTGTAGGGTTAAAACTGCATGGAGTTTGCAAACAAACATAAGAAAAAGTAGGTCAGATGTGTGTTTATTACTTTTGCTAATATTCCTTTTTGTAGAGAAAGTCTTATTAAGTTATTAATAGTAATAGTCCTTATGTAGCATTTTCCATCTTCAAAGTGCTCTCAAGATATTAATTAATCTAACTCATTAATTGGGAAAGAGATTAAAATATGGCATTGGAATGAGAAGCCTCTGAAAAGACAGATCAGCAAATATTTTTTAAATCCACTTGCTAAACTAGACGATTGTAGGAAGCATACATTGGAAACTCTGGTGCACTTAACCAAAGCCATATTTGGCTGAAGCCAAAAATAAACTTGCTTTGGCTTCAAAATTTGTTGACCAGGGTCTTGGAACCAAGGACATTTTGGGGAGCAGCTCTAAGCTTAGAAGTAGATACCAACATATAGGATTTTGCAAAGCATCCAAACTGTACGGCCATTTTTGTTGTACAGCCATGCAAAATGCCAGATCTACCTCAATGGAGGTATGTTCAACGGACTTCAGTGGAATGATGTTGATTTTTCAATAGCTGAGGATCTGGCCTGAACCATGCCAGTCACTGGTTCTCTGACTTATTGGTTAGGTAATATTGTGGGGGGAAAATTACATTATTAGATTAAGACTGACACTTGAATTTATTTGGTATTTATTTTCACACATCAGCAAACCTAGGGGGCAACACAGCGTGGTAGAACTAAGGGACTATTGTCTCCTATATAGGTCTTCTTCATCCTTCCTCTAATTAGACTCTAAGGGTATGTCTTCACTATTGGCCGTATCGGCGGGTAGCAATCGATTTCTTGGGGATCGATATATCGCGTCTCATCTAGATGAGATCTGTCGATCCCCAAACGTGCTCCTGTCGACTCCAGAACTCCACCAACGCAAACGGCAGTAGCTGAGTCGACAGAGGGAGCCGCCGACGTCGATCCCACGCTGTGAGGACGGTAGGTAACTCAATCTAAGATACTTCGACTTCAGCTACGCTATTCACGTAGCTGAAGTTGCGTATCTTAGATTAATCCCTCCCCCTAAAGTGTAGACCAGCCCTAATATACAGCAACATAGGGAGGATCAAGGGCTAAGATCAAAATAAAGCAACACACACTTAACCTCACAATTTAATCAACGTCTCACAGTTGCTACCAGTTCATAAATGACTCTATTTTACCCTGAGGAACTTTCCTCTTCCTTAAACACAGTTACAAATACATTCTTCCTGAAACTCTCCTTACAATGTGTACATAATCATGTAACTTCTGTAAGCACTTGTTTGAGAACCCTGAAAGGTGCCATCAGGCATTTAGGGGGGTCATTTCTAATAGCTTCACTTCGTCCAGGCCTGGTTGCTACTTTATAACATTATGAATAGCCGTTACCAAGTGAAACGCTTTCCCAAGATCGCATACCTGGCCTGAATGAAACCCTGCTCCAGAAGCTACTTGTTGTATCAGTACCACCTCAGAGATTCAGAAGCCATGTGCCATGTCACAATATTGAGCACTGCAAGGGGAAAATGAAGAAATAAAAGGAAGAGATTTACATACAGTCATATCATATAAAGCAACAGAGTTCTTGGAAAACTATGTGAAAGAACAACAAATAGAGAATAGAATTTTTGTGCTTTTATTCCTAAAACTACAGGACTGGAAAAATTCTAAATCTGTCCCCAAATGGAAACACTACCACCTGGCTAACACAGTGGTTGAACTTTACGAACGGGAGGGACAGTGAGGGAGATTTCCTTGATTCTGGGGAAGTTCATCCTTGTCTCTAGATACTACAAAACTACTCCTCTCCTGGGATGTCTTATCAAGATAATTCTAAAGAACAAATCCATAGCCTTTGAAATGCATCAGACTGCACTGCATGGCATGTTGTATTAAAATATTTTCTCCATCTGTTCTCCTCCAAGGGCTTTATATCTCCCCTGCCCCAGTTGCCTTCTGTAAATTGCTCAGCTTGAATAACAAGCAATCCTCGTGTTTGTGATTGTTATAAAAACAAAATTGAGATCAATTTAACATCACAAAAGTAACAAAACATGAAGATTTTTTGAAGCAATTGTAATATTTATGAATAAGAAACCTTTCCTTCCATATGACAAGAATGATTTCTCCGAATCTGGGGTGTTTGTAGAGCCACACAAAAAAAGAGGCATGAAAAGCACATGCAGAATAATCATCAACTAGCCCTGCCCCCACCCATTTTTTTACAACCAATGAGGAAGCCAGACCAGGGAGCTGTTGAAATTTAACTGTTTGTTCGGGGGTGGTTGTTTCTTTTCCCCCTAAAGAAAGGTGTGTACCATGCACTCAGAATGGCTTATAAAAAGGATCGGAGATCATTTGGTTATCTTAAAGTTGTACTTGCATAGCTTTTTATCTCTGCTTTGTGTTGATAGGTTGTCAGGCTCTTGAAAGCTGTTTTGGCTGTAAGTCTGACCGAAGGGCCAGGATTGTGCTAATGAATAGCATAAAGGTAATTAGTCTGGCACATTTATGCAAGCAGCTGAAAACTATCTGGGGGCAGCGACTAGTGCCAGCAAGACCCTGCAGCATGGTCACCTGCACTCAGATAAACAGGAATGCAGCATGTAAGTATATTTCATTTTCATTAAAATAGTGCCCTGAACACCTGTATGAGTTAGCAATAGTGAGGGCTATCAAAGAGCGGCCGGGCACAGCCAATAAGAATAATAAGTTTTGCTCTCACTGTCTTTCTAATATAGCAGCAGAGACCAACAAAACTTGAGACCTTGAAAAGAGATTGCAAAATAAATAAATAAATAAATAAATAAATAAGGAGTAGAATTTCAAAAGATAATAGAATGAGGGAAACTGGAGATGGAAAAGCCTGATGTTATCTAGACTATTTCCTTCACTCCTGGTTGTGTGAGATTAAAACATCCTTCTTCAGTATTTGTGCAGTGAGAGCCAATGGGTGTCATTGGGCTGTTTATGATTCTAAATTAGTAAACATGCAGAGGGTGCAAAAGAAGTATTTTTTTCTACCTGATGATCTAACTGATTTCTATGAAAGTTGCATTTGTAAATGTAACTGAAACCATATTTAGGGCTTGATCCAAAGTCAGTGGAAAGATTCCCCTTGACTTCAAAGAACTTTGGATCAGGCTCATACAGATTAAACACTGAAATGATTAATTTAAGAAAACAGGGTTTGATAGAAATACATAAAGCCCCCAGATGGGTTGTATGGAAGATCCACATTAAATTCCGTACTAAAATTCAAAATAATATGGGTGATACAAGGGGTTTAGTGGTATACAATACTATTAACATATCTACAAATGACTTGTGGTTGGGCTACTCATGAGGTAGGCATAACTAATCACTTGTATGGAGATCATGTCACAGGGTAATAACAAATAATAAAATCCTACATATAAAAAGTGCATTTCATCCAGAATACTTTTTTCATTTCTGTAAATGTATTCGTTTTGTTCAGTTTTCTCAACAATGCGATTTTGGCCCTGTTTGAATACAGAGAGAAGTGATACTTTGTTAAACTGAATAATCAATCAGTACTCTTTATATCCACTTACATGATGACCAAACAGCTTTATTTTACTTGGGTGGCAGAAAACAAAGCAGAATGCAGATGTTTAATAGCTCCTCATTCATAAATGCATTTTGGCAGGTGACACCACAAAATAAATATTCTGCCATTGATTGCTTGGCATTTCAATAAGCCAGTTATTGTGAGATTACTCTCCAAATGCAGTGATGTATTATTGTATTGTATAAATCTTCCAGAGCATGGAAGCCTTACGTAACATACAACATGCAAGACTTTTTGTCACTCAGCAATTCCATATTAATTCATAACATAATTTTACAACCATGTAAATTGCATTTGCAACGTTACCCTAATGAATTTGAATTAATTTCAGTCAATTCCCTGTTTTGTCCTCCACAGAACAGAAAATGTAAAGTTGGTTTATTGTGTTCTGAAAATTTCAGTGAATAAAGCTGCACTAAATCCTCTTAGGACAGAATAAGTCGTTCAACAAGTGGCACGACTTTTAACTATAGGACTTTCACCATAATTGAAAACTGTCCTTTACTTTTTAATCTGGAAAAATGCATACTTTCTCTCTCCAGAACCACGCTTACTTAGCACCAGACCTTGTTAATGTAGAAACAGATCCACAAAAACCATCTAATAATTTATTTCTAGTGCACAGTTTGAATTAGTCAGATGACAGTATTTTTCCCTTTTCTGACCTTTTCAGATGTGTTCTTAGTACAAGATGACAGTCTGTTTAAAAATTTTGTACTTGCTACCCTGCCAGTTTTATTTCTATTGCAGGCCTGTTCAGGAAGCTTGACTTATTACATTTAAAAAAAAAGAAGATCAAGGCATTGTTCATTTGTTTGAAGAAGAGTGACGCTGTGTTAGTTTTAAAATCAGAAAGATCAGACATTATCAATTATTAGCTCTGAATAGAGTTTAAGGGAATTAATTTACTGTGTGTAGCATGTTCCGAAGTGTGTGTTAGAGTACGTGTGTGTGTGTGAGAGAGAGTATATTGAGAATTGGATTTGTCTACAATTACCGGGGGATCTACTTGTGGCAATTGATGCATCGGTGGTTGATTTAGCGGGTCTAGTGAAGACCCGCTAAATTGACTGCAGATCCCTCTCCCATTGACTTAGCGTAATTTGGCCCTGCGGTAAGCAGATCTAAGAATGTCGACTTCAGCTACATTATTCACATAGCTGAATTTGCGTAACTTAGATAGAGCTCCCCTCGTAGTGTAGACAAGGCCTTAGTTTCTCTAAACTAATCTAAAAACAGAGGTCAGAATCTGTCTTCATTTATGGTAAACCCAACCAACCTCATTTATGTATGTGAGGTTTCACAGATGTAACTCTGGGTAGATTTGCTTCCTAATTTAGAGTAAGAGAGCATTACACTTAAAGAAAAGAGACCACCCAAGTCCCAGAGGAATCTGCACAGCAGAAGCTGTGCACAGGCAGGCTAGCCTATCTGAGCTATCTGGAATCCAGTTAGCACAAGTTAACATAGCACTGAAGACAGCGCACAGCAGACTTTAGCAGGGGTAGTACAAGCCTGGCACAACTCCTGTGTACATACTCTGCTTGCTAGCCTGCCCTGAAGCCCATGCTATGCTGTCTTCCTCTCATAATTGTTTCCCATGCTAGCTGGATTCAAGCTAGCTTGCGCACAGCCCTAACTCAGGTATGCTACCCCGCGGCACGCACAGCTTTTGCTGTGTAGACGTACCCAAAAATACAATTAACTCCCACTGACTTTGCTCATAGCCCACAGGGAGAGAATCAGATCCCAGGAGTGATGCCTGATTCTTTCGTGGTTCCAGCCTTTAGTCTTCAAAGTGGTTGAGGCCACTGGTCCATCTAGTTCAGCATCCTACTTCTGACAGTGGTCAATTCCTGAAGCTGCAGAGAATGGTGAATTTCCCCATACCTCACTTCTCAATCCAACCCACTATGTGATGCATTGTATGGAGGTGGGGCAAGTTCTCCCGTCCCCATGGTAGGTGATCACATGACATCCTGAAACTCTGAAACATCAGATTGGATTATAGACTCACATCTATCTTTTAAGACAATGGTTCTCAAAGCCGATCCGCTGCTTATTCAGGGAAAGCCCCTGGCGGGCCAGGCCTGTTTGTTTACCTGCCACATACGCAGGTTTGGCCAATTGCGATTCCCACTGGCCGTGATTCGCTGCTCCAGGCCGATGGAAGCAGCGGGAAGAGGCACAGCCGACGGATGTGCTGGCTGCTGCTTCCCGCAGCACCCATTGCCCTGGAGCGGCAAACCATGGCCAGCGGGAGCCGCAATCGGCCGAAACTGTGGATGTGGCAGGTAATCAAACAGGCCTGGCTTGCCAGGGGCTTTCCCTGAACAAGCAGCGGTCCAAGTTTGAGAACCACAGTTTTAAGAAAATAGATGATACAGTTTCTGAGGTATGTGCAAATTACCTTTTAAAAAAAAAATCAGTTCTGTTAATGTGCTTGATGCTTGACTACAGACAAAGCAAGTACCAGGCTTTTGGTTTCAGCTGGGTAAGAAAAAGGACACGAGATGTACACACAAATCACTGCATCAAAAGACGAAGACTGCATATCATGGCCTATAAAGTAAAAGTGTCTGAGCTGATCTCAGCTGTCACAATGGTGCTGAGGGAGAGAAGTGATTGCTGAGGTCTGCCACTGCCATTCATAGGAGCAAAGTTGCAGTGTGTGCTCATATCCACCCACTCAGCTAAATGAGTGACCAACTGCCTTCTGCCACTAGTGGGCCTCAAGAGTAACTCCAAAGGGGATGCCTTGCTGTAGCCCACCCTGGATCCGACAAAGGCGTGGCTGACTATGTCAAGGTTCAGATCAGCAAATAAAGGCCATAGCTCTCCTTGTGATGCCCTGTCATCATTACAGTCAGTGGAGGTAGAGCCCTGCAAATCTGCAGGTATCCGCTTTGCATCCATGGATATTCAGAGATCATTTTTGCGGATCGCAGTGTGGATGCGGGTACAAATTTTGTATCTGGCGCACAGGGCTCTGCAGCACACACTCACCCAAAGGGAGCGGCTATCACCCAGCCTGCAGGCTCCAGCTGGGCTCTCTGAATCACACAGCAGTGTGCAGGGCAGTTGTAGTCAGTTCTGGGAGTTGTAGTCCCTAGCTTGCTCAGAGGGAGAAGGTAAACTACAACTCCCAGAAGGGAGTGAGCCAACAACTATTTTGAAGTTAGGGTGGTTCTTTAAAGGAGCAGGCGGCAATGTCTGCATGCATTAGAGCTACTGTAACTGCGTAGGGATGTCCGAGCCTCCCATGGGCCAAATTGTAGCCTCTCTGCCTGGAGCGGGGAAGGAGGTACGGTAGGGGTGGAGCGAGAGGCAGGGCAGGAGGTCTCTGGGGAGAAGTGGTGCTTGACACAGCCCTGCCTCACTGCTGTGTGGTGACCTGTGATACGTGGATGTCTGCAGCTCGGACATGGATATCCACAGACAATTTTTGTGGATCACGACTCAGATGCAGATACACCTTTTTGTATCCGTGCAGAGCTCTAAGTGGCGGTGTTGAGGTTAGATCCATAACAGAGAGGGAGTGGCTGATAGTGTGTTCTCCATAAATGCCTTCTTGCCCCGGTCCCAAATAGCCTAGAGGTAATCACTTTCCGGGCACACTGTAGGACCCATGAACTTCATCTGGCCTTTGAAGAGGTGTAAGTGAATTCAGGTATTGGTCACTGTCTGAGTAGGTGCTGCGACTGGAGGAGAAAGTTCAGCTGATTGCACTGTATTTTGTTTTTGTAATTGGCAGGGCACCCAGAGCTTATGAATAGGTGCTTTTTATTTTGTCTCAGTCAAAATAAATTAACAAAGTTCTTTACTAGTCACCTATGAAAACGTGTTGAATGACCCATGTCCAAGCTCCAAAACCTCCCCAAGATTTTGAGCCTGCTTGGTAAAGAGTGGACAATTTCAGTAACAGTGTATCTGTAGTGAAGATTAAATCCATATTAGCTTTACCCTTCCAGTTGGAATTACCTGGTTTTTATCAGGTTCCTATCTTAACCACAGACTTTTGAAGCAAAGAGAAGCTCAACCTTTAACAATCTGCTGCTGCTTTCCTAACGAGCTTACAGAACTCTGTCCACTACATACCATTTGATAAAAGTAAAGGCATTAGACTGTTTACATCAATAAATTGGCCTGCAACGTAATCCAAAACTGACATAAACTCAACAGAACTTTCAACACCTTGCCATGATGGAACATAGCCAAGTCATCAATGTTATCACCGAGCAAATCTAACATTTATCGTGTGAGCCATAAAAAGAAATCAACCCATTCTGGACTTCTCTGTTAACATTCAATCCAAGTGGTTGAAGCAGAGCCACAATTTCTTACGGTTTATATGTTTCTTTATTTTGTTTTGGTCATATGTTTATTTGTATATTTCCCCATTTGGAAGATGTTGCCATGTAAAGTACACCAGCTCAGCATCAGAATCTTTTTCCCCCTCTAACTGGGTGTGGTTCTTAAAATGTTTAGCTTGCCAAATGTTTGGTTTCCTGTTCTCACTGTTTTGCTTCAGAGTACAGTCAGTGTGTTCCAGGGATTCCCCTGGAAACAAACCAAGATTCTCCACTAAAAAGGAATTTTAAAAGATCTGTTGAATAAAGAAAGTTGACCACCCATAAGCCTGAGAACCAATTGGAATTGTAATTTTACCCCTCTCATTCCACTGAAATATAGGGGGATTAATTTTAATGTTCTTTCTTCTAATTTCATACCCAAATTCTTATTGATTTTCTTTTTCACAGGAGTAGCTAAGGAAACCATAGACAAGTGCAAGCTATTTTGTCTCTGCCAAAAGCAGATTCTGATATATCATTGAAAAGATGTAGAGCCCAATTCTAATCACAGTTACAGCAATATAAATCTGGAGTAAATCCAGTTATTTAAGGATTTACAGTACTCTCTTTAAGATTAGAATCGGGCTTTCAAATTATTTTCTGTGAAGTTTGTATAAGTTATAACAACTGTCACGTGGCACACATGGCTCTGGACAGTTCAAACTTCAACATAAATAACATGAGTGTTTCAACTTTTCTGCTTTCAGTATGTCAAACTAGAACCCATTAGATCTTACCAATGATTGATTCTCGATCGTAAAGTCTGAATAGTGTAATACACTAGTCTCAATACCTACCCTATAGATTGCAGCCCACCTCTTTAGTAAATTCTGAACACATTAAAGGTCTGTGAAAAACTTTCCCTAAGGATTTTGATTCTGACACCAACTCCAAATATATTTTTCAAGAGTGATTTCAAAGAGCTCTTGTAAAATCCCTGCAACTGGACCTAATTACAATTCAAAGACCTATGAAGCCATTCAGGTAGTCCTAATCTATCAATTTCAAACAGCAAAGGTGAAAAAAATCTAGGACGTGATGATGCCAGAGAGTAAAGATGCACTTATATATATAAACAGAGTAAACTGAAATCAAATATCACTTCACTTGTGCAAAGGGTATAACATATAGAGGAGATTTGTTCTGTTGCATTTAGATCATTTCTGGGTCTACCATATTCACCATTATTCCTACAGCAACATAGATGTGCATGGTACTTAGAAGACAGATCATAGACAGGACCTTACCCCAGGGATGAGGGTTGGGGCCCACATTAGACATGACAAAGAGTTAACAAACAAAACAAAGGGTGGAGAGAAAGGACAAAAGTAACAATAGCCAAAGATCTTGAGTTCGACTGTAGTTGTATACATGGCATTTTAAAAAAATCTGTATTATGTGGTTTTAAATCTAGGAGTTAGGTCTATTGATTTATCTCTCTGTGTAGGTCCAGCAGTATTAAAACAATTCATCTGGTAGGCCACTGGCCAGAAGACTTATCTACTTGCTGTTAGTGCTCAAAGGGCTTGGGACGAAGGAGTGGGGATGAATGAAAACTTCCAGTCACTTAACAGTTTTAAGGAGTTAGACTACAGCAAAGGAGCAGTGGCTCTGTAGGCCCCCCCCCCTTTTCCCCATTGCATGAAGAGAAAGAGCTGAAGCATCTCTTGAAGGGAATGGTCCATATAGGAGTGGTCAAGCAGAGACTCCATTTCTACGTAGGGTTGCCATCTTTCTAATAGCTGGTAACTGGAACTCTGAGGCCTCGCCCCCTGCCCTGCCTCTTTCCCCAAAGCCCCGCCTCTGCTCCACCTCTTCCCTCGAGGCCCTGCCCCCTTATCCACCTCTTCCCCCCCAAGACCCCACTCCCGTCGTCCACAGGGACTTCACCAGCATGACCGAAGCCACCTTGCCCACGACGTGTGGGCTGCACAGGGCTACCTGCTGCCACAGGATGCACAAGCAGCCTAGCCCGAAAAGCAATGTTGACGTCTGCTGCTGATGCGCTGCCTCCTTCCTTCTGCTGAGAGTTGCCATCTTTCCACAGATAAAAAAAAATGGATATCAGGGCTTATCAAGTGGCACTCAGACACACAAAACCTGGACTGTCTGGATGAAAACTGGATGGGTAGCAACACTACTTCTACAGTGGCATGCAGAGAAGGACTTTGGGTGTATCCTGGAGCCAGGCTTTGGGCCTTCAGGCTGTCTGCAGATTCAAAAAGACATTGCTGCCTGTTTACATGCTGAAGGTTTTCTTCATAATAATAGGAATGGAAATATTTTTTAAATTCAATACCTAAATTCTGCAGAAATTGATGGAAACGCCCCCAGGAATATGGCATCCAGATCCAGTATGCCATTTAGCCCACTGGAAAACTCAGCGTATTGTAGATAAAGTTATTGCTGTTGTTTGCTATGCAGAGAAACACCCCATCATTTTTTGAAAGCATATATGTACCAAGATGTGCCCTGTGGCAATATTATTGCAGAGAATTATTATTCTATTCACAAAAGGATAACAAGTTAAAAATGGCCACACTGGGTCAGACCAATGGTTTATCTAGCCCAATATCCAGTCTTCCAACAGTGGTTGGTGGCAGATACTTCAGAGGGACGAAACAGAACAGGGCAATTATGGATTGATCCATCCTGTCGTCCTGTCCCAGCTTCTGGCAGTCAGAGGTTTAGGGACACCCAAAGCATGGCACTGCATCCCTGACCATCTTCGCTAATAGCCATCAATGGACCTATCTTCCATGAACTTATCTGTATTGTTTGCAGTATATTAGTGCCCATAGTCCCCAGAAAGGATCTCTTCGGCCCACTGTGTTAGGTATGTTAGGTGTGTAGGTACACACACATACCAAGATCAGTTACACCCTGGAGGAGTTTTTAAAAATGCAGTACAACAGGTACCAGTTTGGCACAGTATTTCAAATACCTTTCCAGAAAGAGATTAAGTTGCTGTTTTTGCTGATCCCTGAAGTTAAATCTGGTGCAGGGTGTTGCTACCTGCCTTCTGAGTGGAGGGAGCTGGGGCACTGTGAGCATAACACACCTGAGTTCTATCCTGTTCATGGGCTCTCTCTGCTTCTGGGTGCAATTCTAGGTGCTAGTCACAATCAGCGATAACAGCAATAGTCTGGGACCTGGTTACCTGAGAAACTACCTCTGCCTTTTACGTTTCTTAATTTTTGTGACTAGCCGCTGGAGCATTTTTGGAGCTGGTTCTTGGGATAGAACTCTCTAGGTCTGGCAACGAGCAGTCTCATCAGAAGGACTCAAGGCTCAACCCTGCAAAAAGCCAAGCACTGTGACCAAGCAAAGTGTTTAACCATATGGGGTATGTTTACACGGGGATAAAAACCCCATAGCTGGCCCAGGTCAGCTGACTCTGACACATGTGCCTTGGGCTCTGGGGCTGAAAAACTGCCATGCAGATGTTCAGGCTCGGGCTCCAGCCCACGCCCAAATGTCTACATAGCAATTTTTTGCTCAAGGCCCAAGGCCCTTAACTTCAAGTGCATGCAGTCCCAGCAACGTGGCACACATATTCACGACTTCAGTAGGGATTATTCATGTATTTAAAGTTAAGCATGTGCGTTGCTGCATCAGGACCAAAGTCCTCCACACTTGCAGGATCAAGCCCCTTACAGGATCTCACTTGCTTCTTCTGAGTTTCCCAGGGTTTGGTAGTTTTCAGGACACAGTGAAAGGCATGTCTGTTTAGACATGCTTTAAGGTATTATTTTTAGATGGCTGTAATACATAGCAAACAATGCCATATATAAAGGTATTTTATGTTCTACAGCAGCAAGTATTGTATTCCACAATATTAATAGATATGTTACAGTACTAATGTGGGAGGTGATTGGTTCTCAGTCTCTAAAGCAGAGAGTAAGGAAGCTTTATATTTTAGGAGAGAGAATGCATTACAAAGGTTGCAGTCACACGAGAGGTAATGTTTCCTCTACACCAAAAATATACTTATCATATTCATAACCAGAACTCAATATTTTAATGATCCAAGTTTTAATTTAAAAAAATAAACTAAATTTAAGAAGTAGGAAGCCATATCTTTAAGAACAAAGTAAACTAGGCTTAATGCCTGTTTAATAAATCCTATTACTGGCATAGGATCAAGAACTGGGCTACCTCTTTATTTTTGTCTATTTCCCCATCATCTGCTTTCCCACAGTGTAGCCACTCAAGGCAAATCATTAGCCAGATTCCTCCTGTTACCCAATTCAACTAACGTTATAAATATTCTACCGTGAACAAATTGGATCCTTTTTAACCAAATCCCTTTCAGCTAGAACAAACAATTTAAAAATAACTTGTTGGTTGACTAGAGTTGGGTGTCCAGTTTGTTAATTTACACAGGGTAATTTAACAATTCTACATTTCAGCAGTATATTGTCAGGGCATTGCCAGATTTTTCATAGAAATTAAAAAGCAGCGATTTAACAATAACTTTACTGATGATCCCATGGAGATAAACAAAGAATTCCAAAAGAAGGATTTTGAAGCAAAGTTTTCAGAAAACATGATTCAAACACAAGATGTAAGAGTAGAGGACTAGCAGTCAGGAGACGTGGGTTCTAATTCAGTTTGACTCACTGTACGAATTTAGGAAAATCTGGCTTCAGCTACACTTCATATTTTTCTTAAAACCTCCCACTTTTGCTCCTGCACTGGTGTTTTCCATGGGAGGTAGCTGTAGTATAGATCAGGCAGCAGCAACTGCCGACATTTTAAACCATTTCATGTAGACCTGCTCTGAGCAGCATTAAATGACACTGTCATCGTTACAGGTCTGGCTGCTCCTCTGTCCCCTTTGTGGCCTCTCTGAGGTCTTCTCTACACTTAAAACACTACTAGGGTACAGCTACACTGCTTCAGTGCAGACAGTACTTATGCTGAAGGGAGAGGTTCTCCATCGGCCTAGGTAATCCAACTCCCCGAAAGGTGCGCATTTTTCACATCCCAGACTGACATAGTTAAACCAACATAATTTTTTAGTGTAAACTAGGCCTGAGCATATCTCCTCCTGATACTGAGCCTCATACCTTTACCTATTCCAGGGCGGAATTCCACGATTCCCCACTCCTAGACTGGGCCCTGAGCTACAGTACCTTATGCATCAATTGTTGTTACCTGGCAGATCCAAGTGAGTTCAGGCACCTACGGTTTTATGCTTCAGGCGTCTCTGACAGTGACAAAACAGCCTTCTTAACAAAGTATTGTTTATTTTGCATTCAAAACAAAGCATTTAGATAAAAAGTTTTTTTTTAAAAACACCAGTCTACGTACATACCTGCCTGACCTACCTAAAATCTTACCTACCCCTGATGATAACTTATGCAGGCCTAATTTCTAGGGCTGTCAAACAATTAAAAAAATTAATCACAATTAAAAAATGAATAGCGATTAATTGCAATGTTAAACAATAATAAAATATTTATTTTTAATATTTTCAATGTTTTCTATATTTTCAAATATATTCATTTCAATTATAACACAAAATACAAAGTGTACAGTGCTCACTTTATTTTTTATTACAAATATTTGCACTGTAAAAAACAAAAGATATAGTATTTTTCTATTCACCTCATACAAGTACTGTGATACAACTCTTTATTGTGAAAGTTGAACTTACAAATGTAGAATTTGTACAATAATATAAATGCATTCAAAAATGAAACAATGTAAAACTTCAGAGCCTGCAAGTCCATTCAGTCCTATTTCTTGTTTAGCCAATCGCTCAGACAAACAAGTTTGTTTACATTTGCAGGAGATAATGCTGTCCGCTTCTTGTTCACAATGTCACCTGAAAGTGATAACTGGTGTTCTCATGGCACTTTTGTAGCTGGCGTTGCAAGATATTTAATTGCCAGATGCGCTAAAGATTCCTATGTCTACATTTATAAGTTGTACTTTCACGATAAAGAGATTGCACTACAGTACTTGTATGAGGTGAACTGAAAAATACTGTTTCTTTTATCATTTTTACAGTGCAAATATTTGTAATAAAAAATAATAATATAAAGTGAGCAGTGTATACTTTGTATTCTGTGTTGTAACTGAAATCAATATATTTGAAAATTTAGAAAAACATCCAAAAATATTTAACAAGTTTAAATTGGTAGTCTATTATTTAACAGTTTGATTAATTGCAATTAACTTTTTAAATAACAATTAATTGTTGTTAATCGCATGAGTTAACTGCAATTAATCTACAGCCTTACTAATTTCTTCAAACACCCCAGCATGATCCCCGTGTTTCAGCCTGATTTTCTGGCTGATTTTGAGCCATTTTTTTCCTTCCTGCTTGTCTTTCCTAACAGCTCCCTGCTAAACTATACCAATATACTGTAGTCACATAGTAAATATCTCCAATCAACATACAGCAGTGGTTCTCAATCAGGGATCCGGGGCCCCCTGGGGGCAGTGAACAGGTTTCGGGGGAGGGGGCCAAGCAGGGCCAGCATTAGACTCTCTGGGGTCCAGGGTAGAAAGTTGAAGCCCCACCACATGATGCTGAAGCCCAGGGACTTGCGCCCTGCCACCAAGGGCTGAAGCCGAAGCCTGAGCAATGTAGCTTCGTGGGGCCCCTGTGGCATAGGACCCCAGGCAATTGCCCTGCTTGCTACCTCCTAATGCCAGCTCTGGCCTTTATATGCAAAAAACCAGTTATTGTGGCACATGTGGGCCATGGAGTTTTTATAGCATGTTCGGAGGGGAGGGGGAGGGCCTCAGAAAGAAAAAGGTTAAGAACCCCTGACATACAGTACTTATAAATTTTTACAAAGCAGGACCTACTCCAATGCAGACACCATGATTAAAGCGCCTGTGCCCTGGCTACACTAGTGCTAGCATAACAGAGATTTTAGGAACAAATGTTAGTGAATCACAGCCGCTACGCCTTGGTTTCTGCCCTGGTAACAGCAAGTTATGAGGATTAATTCATTCAGGTCAGTAAGGCACCCTGAGAATCTAAAGCTGGAGGAGGGGGGCACAGCAAGGCTGCTACCTGCCCTACCGTTTGCAGGACTGTCCAGACTTTCTCATCTTGCGACATGCACGGCAGCATCTCAACTGTTGAAAAACGACTGCGCTGCAGTGGGATGCGACCTGCCAACTGCCACAACACTATTGTTCTGGGGGACGATGCAGCAATTTGCAAAACCTCTATTTCAGAGTCAGACTGTAGGACAGACAGAGGGAAAGTCAGGACAGGAGTAGGCAAGGCGAGAATCAAAGGCACAGACAGATGGGGGTACATGCAGTGAGAGTCTAAGGGCCAGTGACAGACAGACAAAGGAGGCCAGAGACAGAGAGACAGGAGTACAGACAGATGGACAGTCTACCAGCAGGGCCAGACAGACGGGGGACAGAGACAGACAGACCAGGGGACAGACAGACAGAACGTCTAAGGGCAGGGCCTGATAGGCTGGGTACAAGCAATGAGATGTAAAGGCCAGGGCAGGACAGACAGATGGAGATGGACAATCTACCGTCAGGGCAAGGCAAAGCGGGGGCAGGGACAGACAGACAGAGGGGCCATATAGACTGGACACAGACAATGAGAGTGTAAGGGCCAGGGCAGGACGGACAGACAGAGGGGCCATATAGACTGGGCACAGACAATGAGAGTGTAAGGGCCGGGGCAGGACAGACAGACAGAGGGGCCATATAGACTGGCACAGACAAAGAGAGTGTAAGGGCCAGGGCAGGACAGACAGAGGGGCCATATAGACTGGGCACAGACAATGAGAGTGTAAGGACCAGGGCAGGACGGACAGACAGAGGGGCCATAAAGACTGGCACAGGCAATGAGAGTGTAAGGGCCAGGGCAGGACAGACAGACAGAGGGGCCATATAGACTGGCACAGACAATGAGAGTGTAAGGGCCGGGGCAGGACGGACAGACAGAGGGGCCATATAGACTGGGCACAGACAATGAGAGTGTAAGGGCTGGGGCAGGACAGACAGACAGAGGGGCCATATAGACTGGCACAGGCAATGAGAGTGTAAGCGCCAGGGCAGGACAAGACCGACAGAGGGGCCATATAGACTGGCACAGACAATGAGAGTGTAAGCGCCAGGGCAGGAGAGACCGACAGAGGGGCCATATAGACTGGCACAGACAATGAGAGTGTAAGGGCCGGGGCAGGACAGACAGACAGAGGGGCCATATAGACTGGCACAGACAAGGAGAGTGTAAGGGCCGGGGCAGGAAAGACAGAGGGGCCATATAGACTGGCACAGACAATGAGAGTGTAAGGGTCAGGGCAGGACGGACAGACAGAGGGGCCATATAGACTGGCACAGACAATGAGAGTGTAAGGGCCGGGGCAAGACAGACAGACAGAGGGGCCATATAGACTGGCACAGACAAGGAGAGTGTAAGGGCCAGGGCAGGACAGACAGAGGGGCCATATAGACTGGGCACAGACAATGAGAGTGTAAGGACCAGGGCAGGACGGACAGACAGAGGGGCCATATAGACTGGCACAGACAATGAGAGTGTAAGGGCTGGGGCAAGACAGACAGACAGAGGGGCCATATAGACTGGCACAGACAAGGAGAGTGTAAGGGCCAGGGCAGGACAGACAGAGGGGCCATATAGACTGGGCACAGACAATGAGAGTGTAAGGACCAGGGCAGGACGGACAGACAGAGGGGCCATATAGACTGGCACAGACAATGAGAGTGTAAGGGCCGGGGCAGGACGGACAGACAGAGGGGCCATATAGACTGGGCACAGACAATGAGAGTGTAAGGGCTGGGGCAGGACAGACAGACAGAGGGGCCATATAGACTGGCACAGGCAATGAGAGTGTAAGCGCCAGGGCAGGACAGACCGACAGAGGGGCCATATAGACTGGAACAGACAATGAGAGTGTAAGCGCCAGGGCAGGACAGACCGACAGAGGGGCCATATAGACTGGCACAGACAATGAGAGTGTAAGGGCCGGGGCAGGACAGACAGACAGAGGGGCCATATAGACTGGCACAGACAAGGAGAGTGTAAGGGCCGGGGCAGGAAAGACAGAGGGGCCATATAGACTGGCACAGACCATGAGAGTGTAAGGGCAAGGGCAGGACGGACAGACAGAGGGGCCATATAGACTGGCACAGACAATGAGAGTGTAAGGGCCGGGGCAAGACAGACAGACAGAGGGGCCATATAGACTGGCACAGACAAGGAGAGTGTAAGGGCCAGGGCAGGACAGACAGAGGGGCCATATAGACTGGGCACAGACAATGAGAGTGTAAGGACCAGGGCAGGACGGACAGACAGAGGGGCCATATAGACTGGCACAGGCAATGAGAGTGTAAGGGCCAGGGCAGGACAGACAGACAGAGGGGCCATATAGACTGGGCACAGACAATGAGAGTGTAAGGGCCAGGGCAGGACGGACAGACAGAGGGGCCATATAGACTGGGCACAGACAATGAGAGTGTAAGGGCTGGGGCAGGACAGACAGACAGAGGGGCCATATAGACTGGCAGAGACAATGAGAGTGTAAGCGCCAGGGCAGGACAGACCGACAGAGGGGCCATATAGACTGGCACAGACAATGAGAGTGTAAGGGCCGGGGCAGGACAGACAGACAGAGGGGCCATATAGACTGGCACAGACAAGGAGAGTGTAAGGGCCGGGGCAGGAAAGACAGAGGGGCCATATAGACTGGCACAGACAATGAGAGTGTAAGGGCCAGGGCAGGACGGACAGACAGAGGGGCCATATAGACTGGCACAGACAATGAGAGTGTAAGGGCCGGGGCAGGACAGACAGACAGAGGGGCCATATAGACTGGCACAGACAAAGAGAGTGTAAGGGCCAGGGCAGGACAGACAGAGGGGCCATATAGACTGGGCACAGACAATGAGAGTGTAAGGACCAGGGCAGGACGGACAGACAGAGGGGCCATATAGACTGGCACAGGCAATGAGAGTGTAAGGGCCAGGGCAGGACAGACAGACAGAGGGGCCATATAGACTGGCACAGACAATGAGAGTGTAAGGGCCGGGGCAGGACGGACAGACAGAGGGGCCATATAGACTAGGCACAGACAATGAGAGTGTAAGGGCTGGGGCAGGACAGACAGACAGAGGGGCCATATAGACTGGCACAGGCAATGAGAGTGTAAGCGCCAGGGCAGGACAAGACCGACAGAGGGGCCATATAGACTGGCACAGACAATGAGAGTGTAAGCGCCAGGGCAGGACAGACCGACAGAGGGGCCATATAGACTGGCACAGACAATGAGAGTGTAAGGGCCGGGGCAGGACAGACAGACAGAGGGGCCATATAGACTGGCACAGACAAGGAGAGTGTAAGGGCCGGGGCAGGAAAGACAGAGGGGCCATATAGACTGGCACAGACAATGAGAGTGTAAGGGTCAGGGCAGGACGGACAGACAGAGGGGCCATATAGACTGGCACAGACAATGAGAGTGTAAGGGCCGGGGCAAGACAGACAGACAGAGGGGCCATATAGACTGGCACAGACAAGGAGAGTGTAAGGGCCAGGGCAGGACAGACAGAGGGGCCATATAGACTGGGCACAGACAATGAGAGTGTAAGGACCAGGGCAGGACGGACAGACAGAGGGGCCATATAGACTGGCACAGACAATGAGAGTGTAAGGGCCGGGGCAAGACAGACAGACAGAGGGGCCATATAGACTGGCACAGACAAGGAGAGTGTAAGGGCCAGGGCAGGACAGACAGAGGGGCCATATAGACTGGGCACAGACAATGAGAGTGTAAGGACCAGGGCAGGACGGACAGACAGAGGGGCCATATAGACTGGCACAGACAATGAGAGTGTAAGGGCCGGGGCAGGACGGACAGACAGAGGGGCCATATAGACTGGGCACAGACAATGAGAGTGTAAGGGCTGGGGCAGGACAGACAGACAGAGGGGCCATATAGACTGGCACAGGCAATGAGAGTGTAAGCGCCAGGGCAGGACAGACCGACAGAGGGGCCATATAGACTGGAACAGACAATGAGAGTGTAAGCGCCAGGGCAGGACAGACCGACAGAGGGGCCATATAGACTGGCACAGACAATGAGAGTGTAAGGGCCGGGGCAGGACAGACAGACAGAGGGGCCATATAGACTGGCACAGACAAGGAGAGTGTAAGGGCCGGGGCAGGAAAGACAGAGGGGCCATATAGACTGGCACAGACAATGAGAGTGTAAGGGCCAGGGCAGGACGGACAGACAGAGGGGCCATATAGACTGGCACAGACAATGAGAGTGTAAGGGCCGGGGCAAGACAGACAGACAGAGGGGCCATATAGACTGGCACAGACAAGGAGAGTGTAAGGGCCAGGGCAGGACAGACAGAGGGGCCATATAGACTGGGCACAGACAATGAGAGTGTAAGGACCAGGGCAGGACGGACAGACAGAGGGGCCATATAGACTGGCACAGGCAATGAGAGTGTAAGGGCCAGGGCAGGACAGACAGACAGAGGGGCCATATAGACTGGCACAGACAAGGAGAGTGTAAGGGCCGGGGCAGGACGGACAGACAGAGGGGCCATATAGACTGGCACAGACAAGGAGAGTGTAAGGACCAGGGCAGGACGGACAGACAGAGGGGCCATATAGACTGGCACAGACAATGAGAGTGTAAGGACCAGGGCAGGACGGACAGACAGAGGGGCTATATAGACTGGCACAGACAATGAGAGTGTACGGGCCGGGGCAGGACAGACAGACAGAGGGGCCATATAGACTGGCACAGACAATGAGAGTGTAAGGACCAGGGCAGGACGGACAGACAGAGGGGCTATATAGACTGGCACAGACAATGAGAGTTTACGGGCCGGGGCAGGACAGACAGACAGAGGGGCTATATAGACTGGCACAGACAATGAGAGTGTACGGGCCGGGGCAGGACAGACAGACAGAGGGGCCATATAGACTGGGCACAGACAATGAGAGTGTAAGGGCCGGGGCAGGACAGACAGACAGAGGGGCCATATAGACTGGCACAGACAATGAGAGTGTAAGGGCCGGGGCAGGACAGACAGACAGAGGGGCCATATAGACTGGCACAGACAATGAGAGTGTAAGGGCCGGGGCAGGACAGACAGACAGAGGGGCCATATAGACTGGCACAGACAATGAGAGTGTAAGGACCAGGGCAGGACAGACAGACAGAGGGGCCATATAGACTGGCACAGACAATGAGAGTGTAAGGGCCGGGGCAGGACAGACAGACAGAGGGGCCATATAGACTGGCACAGACAATGAGAGTGTAAGGGCCGGGGCAGGACAGACAGACAGAGGGGCCATATAGACTGGCACAGACAATGAGAGTGTAAGGACCAGGGCAGGACAGACAGACAGAGGGGCCATATAGACTGGCACAGACAATGAGAGTGTAAGGGCCGGGGCAGGACAGACAGACAGAGGGGCCATATAGACTGGCACAGACAAGGAGAGTGTAAGGGCCGGGGCAGGACGGACAGACAGAGGGGCCATATAGACTGGCACAGACAATGAGTGTAACGGCCGGGGCAGGACGGACAATCTAGCGCCAGGCCCAGGGGAGGCAGAGAGGCCTAAGGACAGGCCCAGACAGGAAGACTCGGAGAGGCGAGAGGCGGGAGGCCGGGCGGGGAGACAGACCGTCGCGAGCTCCCACCCAGGGCCCCGAGGCTGCCGGCTGCTGTCCGCCCTGGGCTCTGCAGCCAGGCGGGCGCGGCGGAGGGCGGGGCCGGCTGAGGCGAAGGCAGGGCCAGGGCCAGGCCCCGCGGAGCCGGCGGCTGCTCCGGGATTGGCGGAGGGCGGGGCCGGCTGAGGCGAAGGCAGGGCCAGGGCCAGGGCCAGGCCCCGCGGAGCCGGCGGCTGCTCCGGAATTGGCGGAGGGCGGACGCGGCGCTGTGGGCCCCGCGGAGATGCCGTTGCAGCTGCTGCGAAGGGCCCTGGCGGCCTCGGCCCAGCGCCTCCGCCCGCCCGCCGCCCCCTGCACCGAGCCGCGGGGGGCGAGACGCTGCAGCCTGGCCGCCTGCTCCTCCTTCCGCCTCCGCGACGCCCGTGAGTCCGACCCCCGGCCCCTGCGGCGGCTCCCCCGGGCCATCCGCCACAGAGCCCTCACCCCCCCCCCCGGCCCGGGATAGGCTCTCCTCGGGGACCCCGTTCCCCGGGATATTCCCCCGGGACGGGACCCCCCTCGAGAAACCCTGCACCCGTTCCTCGGTAACCCCCCGGCAGCCTGCCCCAGCCTCTCCCTACCTGGGCACCCAGCACCTCTTATCCCCCGGAAACCTCCAGGCTCCCTGAACCGGGGCAGCCCCTGCATCCCGTCCCCTCCCTTGGGGACTCCAGGGCACCCTAGGCACTGCCCTACACCCAGGGTGGATGCATTCAGCCTCGCTCCTGGCGGTCTCTCACTCCCCCCATCAGATCCCGATGCAGGGGCAGGCTCAGTCCCTTGTAAACAACATTCTTCTCCTTCACAACTGGTCTGGTTTCGTTACTAAAAACTCCTGGTTTTGTTACTAAAAACTCCTGGTTTTCGGCATAACTGCTCTTCTCCACTCCTCTGTCAGGCTATTCGTTTTTAAAAAGGAAATCCTCCAACTTTTAATTAGTTTGGCTTCCTGTCTTTACACAAGATTGGTTCTCAAACTTATTGCAAGAGACCATTTTTGAGAGGAAAAAATTGCCAGTCCATCAACCATGTGTTAATATGCAATTTTAATGCGTGTGCCACCAGTTCATCACAATTCTATGAACAGTTGCGTCTTAAGTGTTAATATAGATGCATTGTGATCAGTTTGGCACAAGAGTTAATTGATAGCAGAAGACAAGTCATAATCTTCAGCTGGACTGTCACATAGTTTGAGTCCTTCCAGCTAGTAAGTACTGTCACATCCTTTCTTGCTATCCCAAACCAGTGCGAAAGATCTTCTTTAACATCACCACTTTGTCTGTCTCTGTTTAATTTTAAATTTACATTTGCAGTTCCACATTTTTTGATAGACTGCCTGTTCTTCAAAAGTTACATTAAAAGTTGCTGAGATTTACAGCAGCTTGTTAATTACACTTTCCTGATTACAGTGTCCAGAAACAGTGTTAACAATAATAGGAGACAAATATGTGCATTTCCTCTAGAGGTGAGGTCCTGATTGGGCGCTGACTGACATATAAGTGAGCTGCAGTGCTGCAAGCTTCCTCAGGAGCAGTGACCTTCAGCGTGCCTAGATTCATGTTGAGGGGCTGGAGGGAAAATGGTTTAGTCACCTGTCATGTGAATGGTCTGTTACAATATTTAACCTTTCCTTTCACATAAAAGAAAATGAGGCTGGTAAATTTGTACAAATTCTTTTAATAAAATAGCTGAGCCCATCTCACTTCAAAGATTTTTATGGTAAATTTTCAGACCAATTGGTAGATGACCAGAAATTTGTCGGTGGACCTTCAGTAGTTCACTGACTACCAGAATCGCTGCCCGTTAGTCATTTAGCACCCCCGACTTCCCAGATCCAGGCAAGTTTTGTCAGCCTCCTGATTCTCATTTCCTTACATGAGTTGAATATGATTCTCTGGAAGTTGAGTACATGCATAGGTCCCAATCCTGCAAGTTGCTCTGCATAGGCAGTTAGTGGGGCTCCTTGCAGGCACAAAGATCTGTCTTTTATTCCACCTTGCGAGATCAGTGGTGATACTGTAATAAGTGCTTTAGAAGTGCTTAATAGGGATCCATTACCAGCCATGTGCAGCATAAACAGAGAAGTGTGATGGGAAAAGACCCAATTTTTATGGAGCCTTCCAAAGAATATTCTTGTTCTGAACTGGCAGTTCACCTGCTGCGTCTGGAGCTGCGCTGATGTCAGTTGGTCATACCAGTACATAAGTAGGCTTGGCAGAATTCAAATTTTTTTCTGTGATAATTTTTTTCAATTTTTAACTTTATTTTGACAGTTGTGGGAGATGGGGGTAGGGCACTGCTGACCGTGGGGCTGCAGGGGGCTCCCTGTGCAGCGGAGGGGCCCAAAACACTGAGGCGCAAGGTGTGGGGGAGGCTTCAGAAGTCCTGGCCTGGCAGAGCAGAGACCCTGGGGAGGATAGTAAGGAAGATGACAAGCCATGGCTGCGAGGGAGGTCAACGTGCTGCTGAAGAGTTCCTGCCCAGAATTGGCTCCACACTCGTGGATGGTGATTGCAGACCTGCTGAGGGCTCCCTGCATGGCCACAGGCCTGGTGACACAAGATCCATACAGGCACAAAATGTGGGGCATGGCAGAGACCTCTGGCCAGGACCGCAAGGAGGAGGATGATTTGTTGGCCACGGGGCCACCCCTTTGTTCTATGGTTTCTGCCTGGGGACAGGCATTCAGCAGCATGGTGACCTTCCCCACTCCTGGGGACGATGACAACGACAATGGCTCCTTGCAGTTCTGGCTCAGGAGAATCAATGCTCCACCTGGCTAGGACCACAGCCTTCCCCTCATCTTGTGCCTGCAGGGATAGGGTGTCACCCGCCCCACTTAACTTGCTCAACCGCCAGCCGGCAGTGTGGGAGCCATTCTCTGGCAGGAACTGTTCTGCAGCAGGATGGCCTCTCCCACAGCTGGGGCTCATCCTCTGTACAGTCCTAACCAGGGGTTTCTGCTGCACTGGGCCAGGCCAAACACAGCCTCCCCCCACACCTTAATCCTGCAAGGAAAGGCCGTTACCAGCCCCGAGGAAGAATAGCTCTGTAATTCCGCTTTCATGGACCTGCTCACTCACTCCTGTAACAGCAGGACTACAGAGGGCTCCCTGCAGATATGCTGATTGTTACTGACTTTTTATTTTTTTTTTATGGTCAATTTTACTATGTCAGCTGAAATCCATGTTTTATTGATAGTTATAAATTAAAATTGAATCCTGCTGTGCCTATACATAAGCAAAAATAAAGTAACATGACACAGCTCTATATTAACTAAGTAGCGAAACAGAAGACCTATGTACATTTGTTGACAATTGAGGAAAAATCTATCCCTGACAAATGAGAGAAAACAAAATTGCTTTGAATAGCTTTATTATTGTGACAGACACAGCTGTGAAGCAAGTTACTAAACTTCCCTGGGTAAATCTGAGTCATGCAAGTGGAATGTACTGTTTTCTTTATTTTCTTGTAGACAAGCTGATGTGAATCTAGCCTTTGAAAGTCATATTCTGAGGCACTTTCTGTTGCCAAAAAAATATAACGTATTCTGTCATAAATGCTGTACAACACATTAGGGACTGATTCTGGGTTCTGCTTCTAGTGCATCCGCTTTGGCAGAGCGAGCTTTCCGTTTCTGGGGGTACTCGGCAGTCTCCAATCAACATCCAGTGGAGAGACAGTGTTTATGACCCTCACCTGAAGCCCCTGAAAATCCACTATGACCCAACCACATGTCTCTATATCTGGAACAATGGGTACTCGTTCCAGGTTGAATTTGACGATTCTGCAGACAAATCAGGTAAGGAGTGCAACAAGATCAGGTTGATGTGTTATTTCCATCTGCAGCTGAAAAATCCTGTCCATGCCATACTATAAGATCTGTCTCTCTCTCTCAGTAAGAATCAGAAAACAAAGGCTGAAAACCAATTTATAGTATAATCATCTTCTAAAGAAGGTGATTTTTCTCCCCCTTTTACAGAACAGCTTTTCTCTAAGCAAGGATTCACTGTAATCAGTATCTCAGTGCATTGGTTCTGCACAAGCTCCACCGAAGCCCTGTATTAAGGGTTTAAGTTGTGTATTGTGCAAACCTTCTACACTTGTTGCACAAGCCTTTATGTCCTTCCTGTTGATTTTACCTCATTCTCTTTTTTAGGTAGTGCTTGCGTGTGTGTACTGGATTTAAAATTGTAATTCTGGAATTAAACATTAATGAAATAATCGGCTGTTTATCTGTTTGTGTTAACATAAAAGTAATGCATTTGAAATAATCAGCCAGCGAGGTGCACATTCCTTTTTGAAGAGTACATTGTTCTGGTAGAACTATTTAATCTGAGTAAACTCTTGAGGGAAAATAAATAATGCTGATTTGATAATGTGGTAAGCAAATACATGTGATCAGGTTGCTTTAAAAAAATCTCCAAGCTCTACCTATAGATAACAGCTAAATGCTTTATCTCTGCCAGATACATTTTTTAATTTGGACTGCAAATTCAAGTGAGTTTAAATTCAAGATATTACTGCTAAACTCAAGGTTTTTCATCCTTGATTCTCTTAAAATCTATTTGACAAAAGCATATTAGTGCAGTTTTCTATTACAATTAGGTATGTATAGAATATTTAGTAACATCTATGAAGTAGTAGCAGTTGGTCACATATATTAGATAGCATTTGATTCACCCTAGTTAGCCAAACTGTCAATGTGGAAAGATAATATTTAGAGTTGGATGAGTTCAGACCTTCCCAATTAGAAACACAGGTGGTCTGGGATGAGTATTTATGCAGTGCAGGAAAGGCTTGACTCTTTCATGGGACAAGAGCAAAATGCGTCTGAACATCTCTAGCTTAGGAGGTTCACAGTTTTAATACTTCTATCAGAAAAACTCTGGGGAAGGTGTCTCAGTGCTGTATTCGTAAACATCTTGTTTCTGTGATACCAACACTTTTATTTTGGATGATGTTTGAAGAGGGATTGAGAAAACATCTTATAAAAGAGATCCATTATTGTGGCTTCTTCATAGAACGTTGGATCCCCAGGTTAACAAGAAAAGGAAGATTAACAAGTCCTGAAGTTGCTTATAAGCAAGTAACATTTGCCCAAATAATAGTATTATGGAGTGGAAACTGTCCCTGTTCTCACTTATTACAAGCACAGAAACAGATCTCTTGATGGAGGGAAGTGTGGGAATTCTATTTATCCAGTCATTCTGAGCCATTATTTCCCCTCAAAATTTATTGTCAAGCACCTGGCTGCCCCTCCTTATTGTCATGAACATTTGTGCTTTGCACTTCTGTTGCTATTAGCAGAGATTTGCAAGTGTTAACACCTCATGTCACTTGATGATGATCGCTCCCTTTCTTCTGTCTTTCGGAACAGAAGATCCTAATGTCACTCCCAAACTGATTGTGCATATTAAAACATCTCCTTCTGGCCAAATTGCAATGCCTGTCATGTAACTACTTTGTGTGTAGACCTCATTTGCTACAACTTCTGTACACCATTTCTGAAACCCCTGTGCTTTTCCAGGTTCCTCTTTGAAGTTATAACAACCCGTGTCACTGACTGTTTTGCTAATTTAATATTGTATATTAATCCATTATCCAGGTGTATATAGAACAAGGAAATCGTGCAATAGCACATTCATGTTTTTAAAGGGTAGTGTGTAATTGTATTAGTGTGCTAATTACAGTGGAGCAGTCTAGGATAATTGCACTATTTAGAAGCAGCACAAGCTCATTAGCCACCGTATTGTACTGTACAAGCCTGTTCTGCTTTTACTTTGACAGAGATTTTCTTTTATATGCCTTTCAACTTTCTAAACTTCTCCCTCTCTTTCCCCCACAGTCTGCTTTCACTCTCTTATTCCTCCTCTATCTTTGGCTTCTCTTTCTGCTTTGTCTTCCTCCCAGCTTCTATCACTCAACTGCAAGAGAGATAGGTGAAAGCAACATGGATAAAATGCAGTGGAGTTGAAAAATAAGATTAAAAATGTTGAAGAAAAGTACAAAATGATGAAAAGAGAAGGGCATATCCAAGGTAAACAGAAATGCTGAACTCCTGAGCTGAGACAAAAACATGACACTTGCAAAAGGAGATTAGCCCTGCCATTGGGTGCTTTAGACAAGCAGAACAGGAGACTGAAGAGAGCAAGGGGAAAAAGGGGTGTGGGAAAGGTATGTAATGTACTGGTTATTTATATGCACCACTGCCATCTACTGGATGGAAATGGACTTGTAACATTGCTAAGTTTAAAGAACAGCTCTGTGTAAGCTTGAAAGCTTGTCTCTCTCACCAACAGAAATTGGTCTAGCAAAAGATATTATCTCACTCACCTTGTCTTTTTAGGTTTAAAAAAAAAAGTTTCAGACAAGCTGCTGCTACTTTTTTTTGTTTTTAAAGAGGGAGTCCCTTTAAAGTATGGTGTTGTGAAACCAATCAGCATTGTTGTAGGCCATGAAAAACCAAAAAGTGTCAGTGACTGGAAAGAGATTGTAAACCCTGTTTATTATCTTTGTCTATCACGTGTCATAAGGGTCTGATTTCACAAATAGACATGCTTGTGAGTAACTTTATTTACATGAGTAACCTGTGTAGGTGAGTGGGGCTATTCCCATGAGTCTTGAGTTATGGTGACCAGACAGGAAGTGTGAAAAATCAGGACAGGGGTGGGGGGTAATAGGAGCCTATATAAGAAAAAGACCTAAAAATCATGACTGTCCCTATAAAATTGGAACATCTGGTCACTCTAGTCTGAGTATTCATGGATTCACATGTACAAATAGGATCAGGTGTGGAGGTCATTATAGGAATGGGGTCTTAATTCCCTGCCCCCCCAGTGCTCTCTCATTATACTTACTTTGCTTTACTGTCTCCTTTGAACCTGTTTAAAAAATGAAGAAAGAAAGCTTTAATGTATTTTAAAACTAATATTCAGTTTTTCACTGATGCAAAGAAATAGCTGAGATAACTAGTCATGGGGTGTTAGATGAGCTAAATGTCAAGTTGTACATCTTGGTGCTATACTGCTCCATTAACAAATAATTGGAATTTTACAGTGTGAGTGGAAGTTTGGGGCAAATGCATGAAATTTTTCTAAGAAAGACATGGCTCCATCAGCTGTTTTCAAGTATCTTTCCTTTAGCCAGGAGGTGAACAAATCACTGTCTCTGTTAGTAATAACACCCTTGTATTATATAGGGTCTGAAGTCAGTGACAAAATTCCCATTGGCTTCCATGCTGGAGGATCAGGACCATAGTCCTTTTATTCCCACCTTTTCCCCCGATCCCAGTGGTGTACAGAGGTGAGCAAGTGTTAGCATCCCTATTATGCACATGAAGAAACTGAGGAGCAGGGAGGAGAAGTGACGTGCCAGTGATCATATAGCCAGTCTTTGGCACAAATGAGTCATATGACTCCTGGTCTGCATTCTGACCTCTGGAGTTGCTTCCTCCTGCATATAGAAAGGTTCCTGGGGGAGTCTTGCATAGGCAAGATTTTGCTCCGATAAGTAAGTACACCTACTTTGGAAGGCCAAGGCCAAGGTGTTGACTACTAGCGGTAACTATGCCCAGTGGCTTGTGATGGGATGTTAGATGAGGTGGGATCTGAGTTACTACAGATAATTCTTTCCTGGGTGTCTGGCTGGTGAGTCTTGCCCACATGCTCAGGGTTTAGCTGATCGCCATATTTGGGGTTGGGAAGGAATTTTCCTCCAGAACAGATTGGCAGAATCCCTGGGAGTTTTCGCTTTCCTCTGCAGCGTGGGGCATGGGTCACTTGTTGGAAGGTTTTCTGCACCTTGAAGTCTTTAAGCCATGATTTGAGGACCTCAGTGACTCAGATACAGGTTTGATACAGGAGTGGGTGGGTGAGATTCTGTGGCCTGCGTTGTGCAGGAGATTAGACTAGATGATCATAATGGTCCCTTCTGACCTTCAAGTCTATGATTCTATGTTAGGTTGGTTTAACTACAGCTGGAAAAGCAACATTGTCTAGTGGACTTAACGTGGAACTAAAAGCCAAGAATAGCTGAGTTCTAATCCAAGCTCTGACTCTCAGCTGCTCTGTCTTTTAGCGACTTGCCTAAAGTTCTCAAATATGCTGAACTTTCATGACTCCAACTGAGGTCAGTGGATGATGTGGGGTTGTGGTACTCGCGAAAAGCAGGCCCAAGGTGTTACAGATTGGACAACCAAAATCATTGGTCACTTCTGATAATTTAGGCCTTAATCCCTCCACCTTAGTTTTCTCCTCTGAAAAGAATTAATTCCCCTCTTTCCAAGAGTGCGGTTAGAATTAATTACTCTATATAGTGGTTTGATATAAAATAGTAATTCTGTACTATGTATTTAACATCAGTAAATCAGTTTGTAAAGCACATAACAATGTTAGTTAATAGTCCGTTATATGTAATTGGTACTAGTAGTTTAGAAGGTGCTATGATCTAGTGACTAGCAAAAAGGGATTTAGAACCAGGAGGATCCTGTGTTTTTAATCTGGAGTGACCCTGTGGATCATTCCCACCAGGAAAAACGGTAAACATCAGGAGTTCATTCAAAACCAGATACATAATTTGAGTTTTGGTGAGTATACCAATTACAAAAAGTCTAATGCCTGCTTAAACTAAATTATGAGTTGCTATTTTAATAATTTAATAAATATGAGACTAGGAAGGATTACATTCTATTATGACTTAGGCCAATTCAAAATATCACATGTAAATAATACAGTCTAACTTCTACAAACTTTGGATTTTTGCACATATGCAGACAGTGTTTAGACACTTCCTGATCAGCATCCAAATAGTTTTCAACATACAAAATATCAGCATATTTTACAGGCATTTTGGAAATAGTTGAGTGTTGGACTGATGCTCTAAAACGTGTCAGTCACAGTTCTTGCAGAGTCACATTTTCTAAACTTCTGTAACATTTAAAGAAGATTTAAGATCGTATGCTTGCCAAAATATACTAATTGTATTCGTACAGTTAGAATAAGACTTTGGAGGATATTTGTGGTTTGTATTATCATCTGAGAAATTCCAGTATCTTCTACAGTTCCAGGTTTCATTGATCATGTCATAGATGGAGAAACTATTTTTGTCTTTGAATCCTGATGCTGTAAATATTCAGTGACAACCCACTGAACCGCTTCTGATGCACCTGCTCAGAGAAGGTGTTACATATAGTCACCATGACTCTGCCAGACAAATCCTGATTGAACTTGTAAAAATTCTTTCCCTTGCAGGGAGTTGGGTGAGGAAGCTTTGTTTACTCTATAAAATGGGAAGTCATAAATTAACTTTAGCTTGAGTTCATCTGTGAGCTAATTAAAGTCACACCTTTGCCCCAAGCAATTTTGTTTAGATGCTTTAGTGAATTGAGCTGTAAAGTTAGCTAAGGGGAGAACATTAATGTAAAGCTGTTGCTGGGTAAATACAATGCAAGGAGAGAAGAAAGCTGTATTATTTTCACATGTCACTGAGGCAGTTCTAAATCAGTTATCAGCTATATGTAACTGTTGTTCTTTTCTTTTTTTTCCCCAGTAATTATGGGAGGACCCTTGGAAAACCATTACAGGCTAAAGCAGTTTCACTTCCACTGGGGAGCCATAAATGAATGGGGTTCAGAGCACATGGTTGACAGCAAAGTCTACCCAGCAGAGGTATGGGGAGGAATGCTGAACAGTACTCCTATCTGATATTTGCACAAGCAGGAGGCTAGAACTCAGTGATTCCAGCCCTAATCCTGGCTAGAAAGCTAGTATGAAGCTGTGGTCGATGTACAGAACTGCTGCTTACCAGTAATGGTCAGTCCTAGTTAGCAGCAAAGTTCAGCCATTGTCCTATTAATAAGATGAGAGCTGCCATACATTCCAGAAAAGCACGTGGTCCTAAAATTGGTTGTTGGCTGCTTGAATGAAAATTCCAGTAACACTTTTTTTCTGGTATATGGCACTCTTTGAATGCAGACAATGAAGTCCACAGAATGAGCCCTTGGCATGCAGTAAAACATCACTGCTGTTACTATCCATGCTGCTTGGGATGGCAGGACTGTGTCTCTGCCCAAATCGTGTTACTCTCTTTTAGGGGAAAGGGTAGAAGGGAAAATCGAGCGGATGAGACTAAGACCAGGTCTACACTAGAAAAGCTTTACCCATTCAACGATGATGGTTGAGAATTATATTTTTTAACCGATAGTTATACTGGTATGAACTCTGTTGTGGATGTAGTTATACTTGTGTAAAGGTGCTTTACGCTGGTAGAGCTTATTTTGCTTCTCAGACTAAATCAATTATAACTGAGGCTGCAAGTACGGATTCCGTGACTTTCTGTGGCCCCCGTGACTTCCGCAGTGGGTGGTGCGCCTGGCCCATGGGCAGCTCAGGCAGCCCCTGCGCCAGTTGCACCAGCTGCTGCTGGGGCAGTCTTGGGCCATCATGCCCCCCTCCTCCCAACAGCAGCAGGAGTTTGAGTGTGGGAGAAGGTTGGGACATAGGACGGGGTGAGGCGGGCTCTGGGTGGCGCTTACCTCGGAGGGCTCCCTGGGAGCGGCAATATCCCCCTCCCTCAACTCCTAGGCAGAGATGTGGCCAGGCAGCTCTGTGCGCAGCCTCCGCCTTCAGGCACTGCCTCCGCAGCTCCCTTTCACTGCGATTCCCGGCCAATGGAAGCTATGAAGCTGGCGCTTCGGGCGGGGGCAATGTGCAGAGCTGCCTGGCCACCCTCCACCTAGGAGCTGAGCAAGGGGGATGTCCCCACTTCTGGGGAGGCATGGAGCCAGGTAGGGAGCCTGCTGTCCCCCACCCCCCAACAACAGTGGGGATGCTGGGCCACGTTTCCCCCAGCACCTGCAGCGCCCCTGGGCCACCTCCTCCCCCAAGATTTAGTCAGGTGTATATAGTAGAAGTCATGGACAGGTCACAGGCCGTGAATTTTTGTTTACTGCTTGTGACCTATCCATGACTTTTACTAAAAATAGCCATGAATAAAACATAGCCTTAACTATAACTCTGTCACAGAGCGGCTGGCCCTTTAAGGGGAATTTGGCCCAGTGCTGGGTAGATTGATTTAAATCACTAGTTTTAAATGTGTTTTGCATTGAACTTCCTAGTTATTTTCCTAGATAAAGGTTGATTCTCATTAGTTAGTGAACATTAATATGTTGTTTGCAACTAAATACAACCTTTACACTGAATTTGGTGCTGTTTTTTGCTAACCAGGAGGATGCAGTGTACCTATACCCATTTATTTAAGTAGTTATATAGCTTAACTTACATTTATTCAGACTCATAATTTTTATGTTTTGTTTTGGTAGAAAATGTAAGTGGTGCATTTCTTATTTACTAAATGATCAATTTTTTACCTGTGATTTGTGTCAAGCTCCATTTGGATGGAAATTCAAATTCAATTAAAAATATACAAAAAGAGCATTTTAATCTTTTCTTAAATAAAAGTGCTTGATACATAAGAAAAAAGTTGATCAAAACATGCTTTGCATTTAAGATTGATATTAAACAAAGGCCGTATTATCTATAGTTAATGAATTAAACTGATTGTTTCTGGTCAGCATATCCTTCAAGATTTTAGAACTACTAGACCCTATCCTCTCTCAGCTAGTTTTTGTTTATAGAATGGAAGAGAAAAACAAGCTTTTCTGCTTTTACAACTCCCAATTGGCTTCTTAACTTTGTATGAGATAGTCATTGAACTGAATTAGATGAACAAACTGAAATGTAAAAATCTCTGCACCTGCAGAAGAGGTTACTGCTGTCAAAAGCTGGTTTAGCACTTCAGCAAACTCTGATTACAGGTAGGTAGCCAGTGACTTCCTCCAGTTCAGTGGTTTGACTTTCTTTAAAAGTTGGCAGCAGGTATATACTGTTTAATATTATTATTTTTATTTAATTTAGATTATTTGAAACGTGTACATTTAGGCCTTAGTATTGGTTGTCACTTTCAAATTTAATTTTAATTTGAAAACGTAAGCCTGTGTTTAAATAAAAATGTTTGATTTAAATTTAAAAAAATCAGATTTTTGTCATCAATTTTTATCAACCCTGAACCGGCCTCACCTGTGATGGATCAGCTACCTGCCACCTGAGACTGATCAGGTAGAGATCAATAAAAGGCAGCAGGTGGCTCAGTTGGGTGTATAGGATGGGACGGAATAGTAAGGATCCTTCAGGAAATCATGGGTTAGTGGAGAAGGGATAATTATATTGAATGTTCTTATTCGGAAGGGCCTGAACCAGACTCTGGGCATGGTGTCAGTCATTCCTGTGCTGAGTGGACAAGCCAGCAGCCTACAAACTGATATAAACACTTTTATACTAACATAACTGGATCCACCATGAGTGGGGCAGGGTTTGGCTGCTTTAACTATACCAGCATAGTTCAAGCAGTACTACTTTCTAGTGTAGACAAGTCTTAAGATAAGAGAACAGTGAATAAAGGAGGTGGAACTAGGGGAGAAAATACCCATTAGGCTCAGAGAGGAAAGTGTGACAGATGTGAAAATAATTTTCTTTTTATGCGACGAAAATGGAGATAGACTTGAAAATGGTTTTTTCCTCCTCTTTCTTCCCCTCCCCGCCCCCCGTTGATGATGCCATAGTGGTGTCTGCTTATTTGTTTGGTAGTGTGAGATTTATTAAAAACCAGACTATGAATAAGATGTCAAATTAACCTCCTTATAGAGAGCTAGCACAAGGGGTATCGCTACTTAAGTTCCTTATTGAGAAGGCTTACATGGCACTTTAAAGTTGTGCAGATAGGTCTTGTGCTGGGCTGGCTCTTCACTTGGGATGGATTTAACCCTAGGAGAGCTGTCTGTTCTATATCTCTCATCTCTTTCTTATAATGAGGGAAAGTTTCCATTTGATTTTTAAAGACACAAAGGGGAGCTAGGTGCCTAATGCAGCTAACTTACTTCTGCACCTTTGAATAACCCTCTTATCATCTGTCACTCACAAACAAAATCAGTCTTCTGTGAAATGAAAAGTATGGGGCTACGGTTAGTTCTTTTGTTTAAAAAAAGCAGCTAAGAACCAAATACTAGTTTCAAGTATATTTTTTAGTTTCTCATTTTGTGGCTTTTGATTTTTAAGGTAGCTGCTGTACATCTCAAATTGTCAAAGGCGAAATGTAGGACAAAAACCAGGAGAAACTTCATTTGTTTTGATTCTATTTGTCTGTCTTGTGTATGTGTGTGAAACTGTCATTCACTTGTATTTCAGCTGCATTTAGTACACTGGAATCCTGTCACGTCCACAAGTTTTGAAGAAGCTATCATGGAGAATAATGGTTTGGTTGTCATAGGAGTATTTTTGAAGGTAAATGGTTACTGCATCTGTAGTGATGCATTTTATATGTAATTTTTTAAAATTAAAATATATAGACTTTTTTTATTCAACTTCTTGTGGTGGGTATTTCTGTAATGTGTGCTTGATGACTTACACATTTATATCTGTGTAATGCAGCTGGGAGCTCATCATGCAGGACTACAGAAGTTAGTAGATGCGTTACCAGCAGTTAAACACAAGGTAATACATATTTTTAAATGGAATGTTTAAATATTCCAATGCATATCTCCATCCTTATTGTTAGTGAGTCTATCAACATGCAGAATATTTCGATAGTATCAAGTCACTAATAAATTCTTTATTACTGTCATTGATGTGGGGAGGTGGGAACTGGACTGAGGTTAAGGAATTTTGAAACGATAGGGAAAGTTGTTGGATTCAAGTAGAGAAAACCACTAACATTTTAGATGTACTTTATGTGATCACTTTCCAATCTGCTTGAATCAAGAAAAGCATTTTCCTTACCTGGAGGCTGAGGAGCTCTGATACAAAGCCAAACTACTAAAAAATTTCCACATAGTAACTAAAAGCCAATTTTTTCAGAGAATCACTCAGTGCTGTAAAGAGAGATAGTCAATGGTTACTGTCTGTGATATTAGATTTTCTGGTATCCGTTATTTTTCTACTGGGTACATTTGTTAATAAAAGCCTACAGTCAAGATTTCTTATATGAGTATAACTTTCAAGTCTCTGCAGCCCCTATTTTCACAGTCAGGAAGCTGATATTAAGGGTGATTTTTATTAAGCAGGTATGTTTCCAGTCCTGCAGAGATTGGTTCTTGGCTTTATGTGGTTATACATTTTATCAGTGACCTCCTTGATTCCCTGATATAGTGCAGTGATCCAGTGTAGCACGTTGCTAGCTATGCCTTTCCAGCTTGCAGTGTCGACATTGAAAGTTTTCCAGTCCCTCTTGCAAATGTCCTTGAACCTGAACCTACATTGACCCATGCCTGAACTGCCTCCGAGAGTACTGAAAAGCTATCAACCCAGTGACTTGCAATCACTCTTAGAACATAAGAACGTCTATACTGAGTCAGACCAAAGGTCCATCTAGCCCAGGATCCTGTCTTCCGACAGTGGCCAATGCCAGGT
This sequence comes from Gopherus evgoodei, assembly GCF_007399415.2. Lineage (NCBI taxonomy): Eukaryota > Metazoa > Chordata > Testudines > Testudinidae > Gopherus > Gopherus evgoodei. Next base: position 38,410,434 of record NC_044333.1, on the reverse strand, counting down.
GCCCCAGAGAGAATGTAAAAAACAGGTAATGATCAGCTGATCCACCTCCTGTTGCCCACTCCCATCTTCTGGCAAACAGGGATTAGGAACACCATCCCTGCCCATCCTGGTCAATAGCCATTGATGGACCTATCCTCCATGAATTTATCTAGTTCTTTTTTTAACCTTCTTATAGTCTTGGCTTTCACAACATTCTCTGGCAAGGAGTTCCACAGGTTGACTGTTTATTGTTGGAAGAAATGCTTCCTTTTGTTTTGTTTTAAAACTACAGTTTATTAATTTCATTTGGTGACCCCCAGTTCTTTCGTTATGAGAAGGAGTAAATAACATTTCCTTATTTACTTTCTCCACACCAGTCTTGATTTTATAGACCTTTATCATATCCCCGCTGAGGCATCTCTTTTCCAAGATGAAAAGTCACAGTCTTATTAATCTCTCTTCATCTTTTCCTGTAATAAACCCTCATATATATATATATATATTTTATGCCATGAAAGCCCCTCTAAATAAATGTTGACCGAGCCTGCTCAGAGAGAACTTCCAGTGCATCGAAAAGAACACTGTACAGCAACAGCCAGCACATCCCTTGGTCCGCACCGCTTCTCGCAGCCTCATTGGCCTGGAGCGGCGAACTGCGGCCAGTGGGAGCCATGATAGGCCGAACCGGCAGACACGGCAGGTAAACAAACCGGCCTGGCCCATCAGGGTGCTTACCCTGGCGAGCCACAAGCCAAAGGTTGCCGACCCCTGTCCTACAAAATTCTCAACTCTGAGTGGAAACACATTCAGCATATAAAACTGAAATAATCTTGGGCCAACATTTAAAAAAAATAGACATTTATTTTTAGGTACCCAAGTAAGTGGCCTGATTTCCAAAAGGCTGAACATTCTGCACCTTTAATTGAAGTCAAAGTACACTCAGGACTTTTGAAAGTGGACTTAAGTGCTTAACCTTTTTTTTATGGTTGCTCAATAATAATATTGACAGCATTAAATTGATAATAACTACTGTATTGTTCCTAATCTTATCACTTATCTTATTTTCAAATATATCCTCTAGGCCTTTTTTGTTAGAGGTTAAAATATTTAATACATGAATTTTCTTGCACTCTAGGACACAATTGTTGAGTTTGATGTCTTTGATCCCTCCTGCTTGATGCCATCATGCCCAGATTATTGGACCTATGATGGATCTTTGACCACTCCACCACTTACTGAATCTGTCACCTGGATTATTAAGAAGACACCAATAGAAGTTGATCAAAATCAGGTATTTATCATGCTAATAGTTTGCTTTTAAATAAAGATGGTTTATTCCTTCTGGGATAGAGGGGGAAAGAAATGCTCCACAGAAAGAGAAGTTACTTACCAGGAAGGTGGAGGACATAGAGATTGCCACCTGGCCCAAGGTCTGTCTAGTCTAGTCTAGTCTAACCTGTGTCTGACAGAGATCAGAATCTTATGCTTCAGAGTAAGGTGTAAGAACCTCACAGTAGCAGATGTGGGATAATCTGCTCCACAAATAGGGTTCATCCTGATCTAAGAGATTGGCTTAAACATGACGTTTAATAGCTCTTCAAAAATATTTTGATAGCGTTAACTATCCAGAGAAACATCTTATCCTTTTTGGAGTCTTGCTAAATCTTGGCCTCAGTGTCTTCTGGTGTCAGTGAGCGTTGGCTATACATGTTCATGGTTGTGGAATCCAGGCATTTGTATTATAGACTTCCAGAATCTTCTACAGAGCGCTGGGGACACACACCCTCTTTTCCCTTCCCCTTGTGCAAGGTTCCAAGGATATATTTTAAAAAAAGAGGAGAGTCCCTAATTGCTTTTTGGTTCCTTTTGACTGCTGAGGGTGCTGCGAGCTCAAAGCTTATCAGCTTTTTTTAATGCCCTTTTGGGAGATAGATTTGTTTATAGTTGATTAGAGTGGCAGTCAGCTTTTTCTTAAGAAAAAGAAAAAAAAAAAAGAGGAAGGAAGGGTGCCCACAAGTGGACTATTTAGAGGCCACCTCAAATAGGAACTTAGCAGTTTTAGGTTGATATTTATACTTAGTGCTCTAACGTTCATCCAGTTCTTGTCACTGTGTATCCCTGCTGCTCTTAATTCTAGTGCCTCATGTTGCCAGTTTAATACTGCTCTTTGGCTTAAAATACAGGTGGAGAAGTTCCAAACTGACAGAAGAGGCACAGAGATTAGGAGCAGCAAGAGGCTAAAATTACAGTTCTCGCTGGCACTCCTCAGTATTCTCCAACCATCCAGGAAAACACGCATCAAGAATGGCCAATTATTGTGACATTAAAGTGATTGTTTCAGATCTAGGGAAAATGTGCCATTTGAATGACACATGATCTGATCTGACAATTCCTCTTAGTTTAGGAGGCACCGAAGGCAAATTCATTCATTTTCACCAAGTTATTGAGGGGTTTACAATGACAAATGCAAGACTGACAATTCCCAGTAAAAGCTCCATGGGACATTAATGTCCAACAATAAATTCAGAGATTCCAAATTGTTAAGAATAGGAGTATAGATGGGCATATGGCTTTATTTTACACAAAGGGGAATGCAAGAGTTAGAGTGGCTTGAAAGGAAGAGAAAGGTATAACAGAGCAAAGAAGAAAACTTTAATTTGAGGTATAGTGTGTTCTGTTTTTCAATTCAGACTCTTCTGTACTGTGTCTTTCCTTTCTCTCCCTAAAAATCCCATCCCTTCTGATAGAGAACAGGTCACTGCAGTTCCCTTATGGGCTTTAAAGAAACTATGCTAAAAACCTCATCTGCTTAATGCCTGGGTTTTGACAGCTAGCAGCAACACGTGACTGTTGCTGAAACTTATGTTTCCCATGCATCAACGTGTGTGTCTGAATTAGGAGAACAGACTTTGCAGGCAGGATGTAATCTAAGAATGATGAAGTACAGAAAGATTTATATAAAGGTGGTGCATATGCAACCCATGAATACTCAGGACTCATCACTGTCTCGGGATTGGCAAGAAGTTAAAGGTGAATAAAGACGTCATTCACCTGAAGATGACAGATGATTGGCAGTTCATATCTTGTATTGATATAGTTCAGAACATGATCTTTATCAGCCGGTGGTGAAGATATGCTGCAAGTTAATGCCAAAACCTCTCAGTACTTGAGTTTAGTGCGAGCTCTGATAGTTTCCAAACCTGAGTGATCCTGTATTCCTTTTACTCCAGTTGTTCTGACTGTTCAGTCACTCATATTCACTATTTGTCATTCCCAGCTTGAGGAGTTTCGGATGCTGCTCTTTACCTCAGCTGGGGAGGAGGAAAAGAGGATGGTAGACAACTTCCGCCCGCTTCAGCCACTGATGAATCGGACCGTCCGTTCATCCTTCCGAAACCACCACCTATTGAACATTGAAACAAGATCCAGCGAACTTGCCCACCAACATAGCCCATAGGATAGCCTAAAAAGAGACCGCACATGTTACATTATCTCAAAGTTACTAACAGACATTTTATTTTTAAAAATTCTGTATGTAGTGTGTGTGTGTACACTATAGAATTTCATGGTCAGTCATTTAAAGGGATTTGGGGGTTACTGCTTGGCATTTACCTTCAGTGGGTCAGCGTTTCTATAAAAGTACAAACTTATTTTTTACCAAACTTCTAAAGCAAATAGCAATAACTCATAGCATGTATCAGGAGTTATTTTGAGAATTTAAGGCAAAATAAGAGAGTGAGGTTTCACCGCCCTATCCCATGTCATAGTTAGTTTGTGTCTCATGAAACGCTTTTGCTTAAAAACTTGTTTTCAAACTAATAACCCCATTAGAGCAACACTAGCAGATTGGGGCACAAAAAGAAGTCTCTCATAGATAATAGATCATGTCCACTGTAGGATTACTTTGGGAGAGGAGGGGAAAACAGCTTTCTGTAGGCAAAAAGAAAATGGATACACTTTGTAAAGATTGAAAACGGTTTCTTGAGGAATGTGGCACTTATCCTAAAGTATAGTCCAGAGGGTCTTCTTTTTATCTACCTCTGCTAGCAATGGTTTTCTCCATATTCATCGTGTTTCACTTACTTTGTATGTTTTACTTTGTTTAATGTCCGTCATGTAGGTGAAATTTGTGTACAAATGGCTAAGTAACTCTTCTTTTCTGATGGAAAGGAAGTCTATCTTTAGACCTTAGAAGTGATATGGAGTAGATTTATTTAAGTCATTTTGGAGAACAAAAGAGAAATCTTGACCTTAGCTAGTAAATGGGAAAGACTCCAATAACTGAGGTCACTCAGTGTGAGAGAGATCAGTACATTAGCCCTTCAATGCTAGATTTTGAGCCTTATGACATGTTTGCATATTTGGTTGGAAAACACTGTGGGGTGGGGTGGAGGGGCAGGAGACTCAGTTTATTTTGAGTGTAGGCTTTTCCTAGCTCATTTGAGTGCCTTATTGTTGTCCATGCTTCCTTCATTAACTCTGCCTTTAGCTGATTGCCTTTTTGCCTTGAGAATGACATTTTCCCATCTGCCTTAAGGTGTGGTTCTATTCTAAAATGCAACTGTGTGTAAATGGCTATTCTCGTTCCCTAGATCTGCTCTCCTGTGTGTAGTCAGATCAGATCTGCGCACTGAAGCGATACAGATAGGTTTTCACATCTGTTAGCCCTTCAGAGCCCCCCCAGCCTAGGTGGGATTGAGCTGGATTCTATTCCTTCTTTTGCATCATCAACAGAACGCTTTATTAACTTTCAATCACTTGTAACTGAAAACAGTGGCTGGCACAGATGTGACTCTTGGAGATGAGGTGAAGTTAGCTGGACTCACAGCTAGGAAAAGTGAGACACGATGGATGAGGTAATATCTTTTATTGGACCAACTTCTGTTGGTGATTGAAACACTTTTGAGCTACAACAACCGCTCATCGGGTCTGGGAAAGGTACTCAGAGTTTGTTTCTTTCACTAACAGAAGTTGGTCCAATAAAAGATATTCCCTCACCCATCTTGTCTCTCTCGTGTCCTAGGACCAACACTGCTACAACAACAGTGCGAACAAGTTAGGAAAAGCATCATTTTGTTCTTTAAACTGAGCATATTTGACCTGGATTCATTGAAAGTGAACATGAAGCTCAGCAATGCCATTTCTACGTCTACTTTTCAGAGTGGAACCACACTTGAAGATGGCAGTAACTCTGAATCAGTCACTGAAAGGTATCTTTTATACCTTCCTAGACCACGGCCACTCTTCCAGTAAGGGAGTGATATTTAAACTGTTAGAAATTGCTAACTATGGTATTCTGTAATCTTAATAATGCTGCTTTTACATTTAAAGGCTAGTGATGACTAGGATTCTATAAGTAAATAAATCTTAAGAACAGCCACACTGGGTCAGACCAAGGGTCCATCTAGCCCAGTATCCCATCTTCTGACAGTGGCCAATGCCAGGTGCCCCAGAGGGAATGAACAGAACAGGTAATCATCAAGTGATCCATTACCTGTTGCCCATTCCCAGCTTCTGGCAAACAGGCTAGCGATGCCATCCCTGCCCTTCCTGGCTAATAGTCATTGATGCACCTATCCTCCATGAGTTTATCTAGTTCTTTTTTGAATGTATCTTAAATGTATCTGAAATATTCACATGGGTATAGTGGGGAAAAGTGATTGTAAAATGGTTCCTTCTGGTAGAAAAACTGTGTGACTGTTACTTTGAAGTAAGTAGGAACCCCACAATCGCCTTTGTAAGTTATTTTTCTGACTAGTTACTGATTTACAGTTGTTGGTGTTTTTTTAAGTCACTGACAGTGGAATGGATTTTGCAGGTTTTAGATAATTTCATACCCAGGACTTAAGCATTTTAGCTTCCTTGATGAGTTATCAGCAAGTTCTTGTTCTCTTTTGATTTGCAAAGATTATTTCACTAGTTGATAGAGCTTTCATGATACACATAGATGCAAAATATGTTTTGTTCTTTGGGGGCTATCGTAAACATGTGCACACATACCAGTTATACAGATGATAAGCTGCAGTCAGGAGGTACATTTCAGTTAGATATTCTACACTCTGATGAAGATAAAATATCTGGAAACAGATTCAGTATTAAAGACTTTTGTTATATTTTCTTAGCACAATAAACAAGATTTGTACAGGGATTTTTCTGTTAGTTTCACTACAACTTGTGTCTGCATCGGTGTTTACATGTTCATATGGTTTTGTGTGTCTGTGGCAAGAAAAGAATATAAATTACACGGTAAATTGTCACATGTTCATGCAATTAGCAGAAGCTTGACTTTTATTTTGTACATGTATGGTGATTGTATCAGCCTTGCAAACTTATATTCACCCCGAAAGAGTTGTTCTTTTAGGAGCAGCAAGTGGGACATCAGCCTTTCTCCTCATTTCTCCATCATCATGGTAAAAAGCAAATGATTTGATATGTTAGCTAATAGTGGGTAATTACATTTCATCATGACTTTGCAAGCTTGCATTAAGTCTGACAGATGTCCACATAGTTATCTTAAGGCTTAACTTACTTTAGATGGCACAGTGTAGAGGGGTGTGAATATATAATTCTATTCTGACTTGTATGATGACCGTTTTCAGTATTTAATACAGCTGTAATGAAAAGTTTCCACATTTTTTGGAAATGTGCAGCTTATACTCCTAGGAACTAGTGGACAAGGGGACTTCTATGCACTAATTTACTGCAGGGTAAAAGTGACCTTGGAGTTGGTGATATTGAGATAGGGAAGGCTGAGATGAGGATCGTAACTGCAGGGCAGTACCTGTCAAGTCTTACTGTCACACTTTTGCCAGTAAGAGCAAACTCAGCACAGGGAGTATTATTGTGAGTTAAGTATCACTCTGATTAAAAACCTAGCTGTTTGGTGGCTTCATAATGTTAGAATGTATTTGCAACAAAATATTTACTACATTCCAGAATTCTCAGGCCACTATTCAATCTGTGATTGACTTATATTATACTTGAGCTGCATTGTTTTTTACCTCAAGTCTTGGCAAAAAGAATCCTTCTTGCCTTGAAATTCATACCTGTATGGGAGATTATCTTGATCTCTCAAAAGTCTGCTTGCTACCAGAGTACTGGAATTTAATTATTCGTGTCAAGGGACCTTTTTTTCCTGGTAATCCTAGGTGTTGATAAAGTACCTAACATTGTAGTGGTTTTCCTTCTTTAATCTTCATATTTGTTGTCAAGCTTGAAAGCCTTCATTTTTAACCTTATGTTCCTCATTATCTGTACTTAACTTAATACTTGGCAGTTATTGCATTGTGTATTTTTAACATATGTATAAATATATCCTATGCTCATAATTATTATTTACTTATAGAATCATCTGGTAACATGGGATATTTTATTTATTCTCCTGGGATAAATGCATTTATTCTTAGTTACCTGATATAAAGAAATTCTTAGCTGCTGTATTTTTAGAAAATATTCAACTAGTACATATATACACAATAAAATAATACAACAGAATCTGCATGTGTATTTGTGTAACTAAGGTTCATTGTCCTCTTGAGCTGTGAGAAACTAGGACTGTACATTTTGAATATCCATTTACTCTACTATTTCATTCAACACTTAGAATTAGACATGACCTAAAGAAACGGTCAGCTAAGTTCCTTTAATATTGCATATTTGTTTAACACTGAACATAATTAAGCATTATTGCTATAGCTCATAATTTCCTGACCTTCATGTTTTGTGTTTTGCAGTTTTCTTTATATGCAGTGGTGTTGTAGACATGTCAGTCCCAGGATATTAGAGAGACAAGGAGGGTGAGGTGATATCTTTTATTGGACCAACTTGTGTTGGTAAGAGACCCAAGCGTTCAAGCTGACACAGAGCTCTTCTTCAGGTCTGACAAATGTACTCACAGTATCACAGCTAAATACGAGGTGGAACAGGTTTGTTTAGTATAAGTAGTTACACATTTCAAAGGACCATTGAAGGTGAAATGCCCTATTAACACCTCTCCAGCCAGAAAAGAGAAAAAAATGGGGAAAGGGAGGTTAGTTTGTTATACACCATAAATCCAACGTCTCTGTTCAGTCCATGATTTTTAGTGGCTAGCAGAGTTATGAATTTAAATTCCCAGGCTCATCTTTTGAAGGTGGTGTGCAGGTTTCCTTTGATGATAAGGATGGAGAGATCAGGTATAGAGTGTTTGCTTTAGGAAAAGTGTTCACCCACAGGTGACTATTTTTGTCTTTGATCACTTTCCTGTGTGAGTTCATTTGAGAGCATAGTGCTTGTCTGGTTTAACTCACATAGAGGCTATTGGATGAGCTACCCCACGTGTTGTGATTGGCATGTGTAGGAACCATGTGTGTACTATGGAGTGTTGATCACTGTAGCAGTGGAGATAAGTTTTAAGGTTTTGCATCTGTTGTTCTGGAAGGGTCTGGTGGTGCTTTGAGGTGGTCGGGGAGTTTGCTTTTGATGATGAGGGTGGCGAGGTTGGGGGATTGTGTAAAGTCCAGAAGACGTGGTTCAGGAAGATTTTTCAGGTTGGGATCCCCATCAAGTATGGGTTGTAATTGTTTGACATAGCCTGTATGAGCTCCAGTGTGGGATGGTAGGTGACAACTAGAGCTGTGCAGTCAGAGGGGATTTTATTTCTGAATTGAAGCAAGTTCTCAGGATATTTGGGTGGCCCGTTCCATAATGGGATCTACTTCTCTGGTGGAGTGTCCTTGTTTGGTGAAGGTGGTTTTAACTGTATTAAGGCGTATATCCTGGACTTCCTTCTCTGAGCATATTCTGTGGTATCTAAGTGCCTGACTGAGTGTGTTTGTGGTGGTTACTGGATCAGTACAGGTAGGTGTGATGATGTGCGATTTCTTATTTATCATTATCTGTAAGGTTCCCTTGTTGAAGCTGATCATGGTATGGGACACAGATGCTGGTGTGGGAGTGTTCTGGAGAGAGTTTAATAGATGAGTGGTGGTAGTTGAAGTTGTGAAGGAAATCTAGGAGGAAGTTTAGGTCGGCTGTCCAGAGGACTTCAATATCATCAATACATCTCCAGTATATCATTGGTTTTGTGGTGCATTTGTCCAGATGCAGTTCTTATGTCACTTTCATAAGGCAGGTATAAAGATATCAAATTAAACTTCAACCTATCAGTTGGACTGAAGAACTGATTGTTTGTTTAATTTGAATAGCCTATTTTATTAATAGGATTAATGTAACAAATTTCAGTCCTACCGTGCCGTGCCATACCATAGCACCTTTAAGATTTGGCTGTCATATGGATATTGTGGATTCCTATTTGAATTAATTTCATTAAACATACATCTGTTGATGTGTAAGCAGGAAATTTAAGACACTGGTTAAATGTTCCCACCTGAAATTGATTAAACACAATTGACTTGTATATTCAAGATGTTTTCTAGAGAATCTGCTTATTTGATTACAGTAGACTTTTTATGATCAAGGTACTTTTCCTGATAGAAGTAACCTGTGTGTTCATAACCAAACGGCCAATTTACTTGTGATACAGGTTATTATTTGCCTTTCCTATGGAGGTCCTTTTGATGTGACAAACTCACCATGTCTGAGTATTAGCATATGGAGGATTGATTGGATAATCAAATCATTATCAAAGACTCTGCAAAATAGCTTGGAGACCTGAACAGAGCTAATAAGTTAGCAGACAGAAGTAATACAAATACTTAGCCCTTACATGTTGGTTTATATCTTCAAAGCATTGTATGAACTAATTCCAACACCATGCCTGTTCAGTAGGTATTCTCCCCATTATACAGGTGAGGAAACTGAGCTACAGAGAATTAAGGCTGTGATCCAACAAGGTATTCAAGCATTGCAATCAGTGAAATTACTTGCATGCTTAAAGTTTGACATGTGCTTGCTGAACTGGGGCCTTGCAGAAGGAATTGATGTCGGAGTTGGGAGATCCTGGTTCTCCTAGACCTTTCCCTGGAAAGACGCTGATGGTCATTCTGAATCCATGAGGCAAAAGGTACTATCCTAAAGTGAGCCACAGTGATAGTTGAACAAGTCAACTTTGTCTCATGTGACCCCTAACCTAAAGAGAGGGGAGCTGGTAACCTGCACTTGCAGTGGCAAAATTAACCCTAAAATCCAAACAAGGGACACTTAACTACTGGTATGAGGGCAGACCACCTATTTATTTCAAGAGGACACACAGAGTATGTACTTTTAGGTTTCCAGTTTTGCAGTGTTTTTAAAGCAGTGTGATTACACAACAGGCAGGTATCAATGCAGGACACGATGATGAAGCATAAGTTTGCAATGCGTTTTAATTAAGCAAATGTTTTTTCACCTTTAGTTGTAGCAAACTTAATTTGTGTCCCAATTAAGTATCAATCGAAGTTAAGTTTTTGTAATTAAATTCTTTGTGTAATGTAATTCCTTCCCTGAAGAACCGAGGGACGCACCCCACCCATGTACTTATTCTCTACATCAATACTGATTTGGACTCTTAATACATTACATGGGTGGCATATCTGATCCCACTTATCCGCTGATGCTTTAAAAGCTCCCACACCCCAATCTGGGTCTATGCTGGTTATGTGAGATATACGTATCTTGTGATCCTTGTAACCAGTACCTGTGATCCCTCATAATTCAAGCCTGACCCCAGATGTACAGTACCTTCCCTCTTAACTTGTATATATTTAATTTTAAATATTAACTTAAATAAAAATTTTAAGCTCTTTGAACTGGTCTTTGTCGTCACTCTACATCATTCCACCCGGGTCTGATGAAGAGATAAGTATGCCTAGCTGACAGGGTGGAGAAATACTGTGGTACTTATGCTGCTGCTAACAAGGTCCCCTGTGCACCAAAGAGCACCAGGAATAAATAGAGCAAATTTTGGATGGAGGAGCTCTCGGGACCCACTCTGAAAGCACAAAAAAGTTTTGGGCAATAGGGTAAAGGACAAACATTGTCACTGATGCAAGTGAGCTGGACATGAAATTTGGGAAAAGTTTCACTCCTTAATGTAAGTGGATTCACTCCACAAGGTAAGAATTTAGTCTAAACCAATGGTAATATAAATTCAATGACAAGTGGTCCTGTTTATGTAGCTGTGTAACTAAATGTGTACATCCCCACAAAACACGATGTGCCATCTGACTTCAGTTATTCTGGATCCTCTTAGCTAGTTTCTGGTGAAGTGTGTTATGTCTAGCTGTATCTATTACAGCAGTCAGTTCATACGCAAACTCCTACATTTGCAGTTCTGTAAATATTGTGCTTGGAGCTAGAAGCTGGCACACACGATCCTGAGGTGAAAGTGTTTTGTGTTTTAATTTTAAACTTGGATTTGCAAACCACCACGTATACTGATGATGGGGTTAATAGAAAATGCCAAATCCAGCTTATGGTGGGTGTTCAAAATAAACCCATTCCATCTCTGATGCTTCCTGGGGATACCCAGGGTTGGGAGGCACCTTGCTACCACCCACCCCTTAGCATGAAAAAGTCTCAGCTGTGCCTCCCCAAATCCACTGGCCACAGACAACACAAGCAATCTCCTCTATGCCTCACAGGCCTCTCTGTCACTGCAGGTTAGCAATTGGCACACCCCCACCCTTGAGGCCTGCAGGCATCCCCTTGGCGTGTTCCAGCCCCCATTCCACTGGCTACTCTCAGGATCTGCTGCACCAAAGAAACGGTACCCCCCAGCTTACCGGTTCCACCTCAGATCACCACTCTGTTTAATACACAGCACTTAGATATGGTTACAGTGAAATCAAGAACAGGTTTATTTAACAAAACATAGAGGTTCAAAGCAATAGCCAGTGGAAGTATTGGAAACAAATGTTTACATATAAAATAACACCCATTAAAAAGCCTAGTCTTAATTAACAAGATACTCTCATAACTAGCTCACCCAAAGTCCTTTCACCATGTTAGTGCCATACTGGGTGTGATGCTCTTTTCATAAGACAACCACACTGTTAGCTTGTCTCCTCAATGAAGGATCCACGGTGTCCCTTGATCCCCCTAGATATGATTTAACAACCCATAGTCCTAATTCATAAACAGGACTCTTCCCTGCTGATTGTTTCTTCCTATGGCATTTATCTTGTTGATTCTTAATCACTTGATTAGCATCAGGCTCAGTATGCAAACAGACAGGCATTGTGAGGTGGACAATTCAGGTATGATCAGAAAGAAAGATAAACGTCTGTTTCACTTGCCTGAAAGGAACTTGTTCAGCATTGCTGCATAATTCTCAAATATCATCCGTACATACATTTCACAATAATTATGATGACAAGTGGGCTAGCCACTCTCTCTTGCTAGAGACCTCACATGCAAACCATTGGTGAACTATTATGCATGTATCTAGCCCACAGGATCCCTGTCCAACTCTATGCACCACCTGTGACTTCTGCCAATTGGCAAGTCCCAGGGTCACACAGCCTGTCTAAACTTACACAAGAAATACTTTGCATTCAAAACCTAATGTTCAGTAAAGAAACTGCTCTATTTTTCCCAATGCCTACACAAGCTGGCTGATTTTAAATGCACTAGATCAGGGGTGGGCAAACTACAGCCCGGGGGCCACATCTGGCCCTTCAGACGTTTTAATCCGGCCCTCAAACTCCTGCCGGGAAGTGGGGTCTGCAGTTTGCCCTGCTCCACGTGTGCCGTGGCTCTGTGGGGCTCCTGGAAGCGGCTTCCATGTGTAGGGGCAGCCAGGTGGCTCCACACCCTGCCTCCGCCGCAAGTACCACCCACACAGCTCCCATTGGCTGGCAACCATAGCCAATGGGAGCTGCAGGGTTGGCGTGTGTGGACGGGGCAGTGTGCAGAGCTGCCTGGTATCGTCACTGCGTAGGAGCGGGGGGACATGCTGCTGCCTCTAGGAGCTGCTTGAGGTAAGCGCTGCCCAGAACCTGCATCTTTGACCCCCTCCAGTGCCCCAACTCCCTATCCCAGCCCTGATCCCCTCCCACCCTCTGAACCCCTCGGTCCCACCTTCCTGCACCCCAGAACCCTCCCACCCGCATCCCTGCCCCAGGCCAGAGCCCCCTCCAGCACCCTGAACGCCTCATTTCTGCCCCCACCCCAGAGCCCGCATCCCCAGTCGGAGCCCTCCCGCCCTCCCACAAACCAACCCCCAATTTCGTGAGCATTCATGGCCTGACATACAATTTCCATACCCAGATGTGGCCCTTGGGCCCAAAAGTTTGCCCGCCCCTGCACTAGATAGAGCTATATTTCATTTAAAGGTGTGCAGGTCAATTCAGGTTTTGTTAAAAACAAAATTTTTGCAAACAACATTAGTATGAATATCTTCACTCAATTGTTCAGAACACTCCATTATTATTAGAAATAATGTTTCTCTAGTATTTGCAATCCAATTTTTGCAGCATCCTACTTCTGTATGAAAACTAGAAAGTGAAAATGTTTGTCTTCTATGATTATGGTAATATATACATAAAATTGTCTATAAACAAAACTGAAAATATCAAGTTTAATTTAATTGTCCAAGGATAATGAAGGGCAAAAGTAAACAAACACCACAAATAGTGAAAAATAAATTTGATTTTAAAGTTCTGTGTTTAATAATCTAAAGAAATGTTGGTCCAGATTTCTTCAACTTTTACTAAGATTTTCAAAAGTACCTATTAAATACTTCATTTTTTGAGTACTCAACTTAAAAGAACCTGGTTTTAAAAGGTGATGTGCACCCTTTCACTGGAAATTGAGCCCATTTCAAGTGTTGCAGGTAGCACATCCAAAAATTGAGGCACCCAAAATCAACAGTCACCTTTGAAAACCTTCTTTTAAAAATAATTTGGCGTAACAGTTTTGTATACAGTCAGCAAGTTGACCACTGTAACATGATCACTGTAATTTCACTGCAAATTGTGATAGGTGCATATACATTAAATGATTCCAGAAGTCTGGCTGGTGCAATGGTAATCTCGTTCTAATTTTTTTCTAAATGTGCATAATCAGAGATGTGGGTAAATCCTGGTTTAAATAATGTAATTTTTTTTAAACAGTCATGGTTCAAAGACCGCTAGATGGCACATTCTGACAATGCAATATTTTGTTTCTTGTTTCCAGTGAAGATAAATGCTCTAAGAAAATGACTGGGGAAACCATAACACAATTTGAGAGTGAGATTTTGCAAACATTTGTGCAGGTGAGTAACTTGATACGTGAGTTGTCCCAATAACAGAGTTATTCACCTGCACAAGTGTTAATAGAGTCTGACACTAAAAGTTGGAAATTATATTTAAAAATAAAAGTTAAATAACCTCTCCAGGAAAATATCGACTTCAGTGGTAGCTAAAGTTAGTGTCTTACAAGCAAGCCCCTTGACATTAGTGCCAACACTTAAGCATGTGTGTAAGGACACTCATGAGCAGAGGGATCTTCCAGTGGTTAGGGTACTGAGAGACCAAGATTCAAGTCGGTGCTCTGCCACAGATGTCTTGTGTGACCTCGGACAAGCCACTTATCCTCTCTGGGTAGGTCTACACAGCCTGCAGCAGCAAGCCTTGTGCTAGTGCTCTAAAAATAGCTGTGTAGACAGCTCTTGGAGGGGCTGACACTGGATTTTGAGTTCTGAAGCCTACCCCCTCCTTAGGTTTCAAGCTGGAGCTCTAACCCACCTACAACTTCAAAAAGCCACTATTTTTAGTGCTAGCAGAAGCCCCACAAAGGCAAGTCTATCCATCCAGGCTGTGGGTACCGTAAGGGTCTCTGTTCCCCATCTGTAAATCAGGAATAAGAGCAAGGCCTCTGCCTCAGGGATGTGGTGAGACAAATCTGATAAAGGTTGTGAGTCGCTCAGATACTAGACGGATGGGGCCAAATAAGATAAGTAATACCATGTCCAGAGTGGGCCTAGTGAGTAAAGTTATACATCTGCTTAAGGGGGGGTGGGATTAATGCTTGGGAAACTGATCAGAAGCACTGGCCAACAGAAGGAATAGGGAAGGGATGGACTGATGTGCTAGTCCTGGACGTTAGGACGGGTCAAGCGGTAAGAGCAGGACCTTGGTCTATAAATTACAAAGATGTTCGTCAGTAAGGCCAGGGCGGGGCACAGGTACTTTTAAACGCGGTTTGTGCGAGAACCTGGTGTCAGTTGCTTTATGGCGGGGTTTCTATTTCCTGCTAAGGCAGCCGGGTGGCTGAGAGACCGCCACCCCTGCTCTCCTCTTCTCCGCTCCGCCTTCCTCCCGCCAGACCGGGGCTAGCTGCCGCGGCCCACGTGGCTGGGAGCGCAACCGCTGCCGTGTCTGAATAACCTGCAGCTAAAACGCCCCCGCCCCGCCCGGGTTGCAGGGCCGCCGCGGCCCCGTCCCTCCCCTGCAGCCCAGCGCCCCCTTTCCGCGCCGAGCTCCGCCTGCGGGTCATGCCCGACCCAGGCTCAGCCGCAGCCCCCCAGGCAGGGGCAGGCACCTGCTCGCCACGCAGGGGCCGCCCCAGCCCCGCCTTCTCTCCGCCCCGCCGCGTGCGATGCCGGGTCTTGCTTCCGCCTCCCGGCGCATAAAGAGGAGACAAAAAGGTGCCGGCGGCTGCCAGTCCCGGGCACCAGCAGCAGCCGCGTGTCGCAGCGCGGCCCAGCCTCGCTCCCCGCCAGCCGCCGCCGAGCCCGGCCTTGTCTCTCCAGCGGAGCCAGCCCGAGCCCCGGCCGCCGGTCCGCTCCACGCGGCAGCGCTCCGTGCCGGACCGCCTGCCGGGGTACCCAGCGGGCCGGCTCCCGGGCCGGGCGGTAGCTGCTCCGCCAGCCGGGGTCTCCTGCATCCTTCCGGCGCGCCGCCCCGGGGGGCTCCGGCAGCCTCCGTCCAGCCAGCGCGCAGCGGCGCCCGCCTTCCCGGGCCATGTCGGGCAGCGGCGGGGTGAAGAAGCGGGGCTCGGCCGCCTCCTCCTGCTCGGCGCAGGAGGAGGAGCGGCAGGCGCGGGAGAAGATGCTGGAGCCGGCGGGGCCCGGCGGCGGCGGGGCCCATGAGAACGGTTGTGCCGGGGCGCTGGCCCCGTGCGCCCCCCGGGGCACGGAGCTGGGCCCCCCGGGCGGCCGAGACGCCGTGGCGCTGAAGCGCTCCATCACCCTGGTCAACGGCGTGGCCATCATCATCGGCACCATCATCGGCTCGGGCATCTTCGTGACCCCCACCGGGGTGCTGAAGGAGGCCGGCTCCCCGGGGCTCTCGCTGGTGGTGTGGGCCGTCTGCGGGCTCTTCTCCATCGTGGGCGCCCTGTGCTACGCCGAGCTGGGCACCACCATCTCCAAGTCCGGGGGAGACTACGCCTACATGCTGGAGGTGTACGGCTCCCTGCCCGCCTTCCTCAAGCTCTGGATCGAGCTGCTCATCATCCGGCCTTCCTCCCAGTACATCGTGGCCCTGGTCTTCGCCACCTACCTGCTCAAGCCCCTCTTCCCCAGCTGCCCGGTGCCTGACCAAGGGGCCAAGCTGGTGGCCTGTCTCTGCATCCGTGAGTATCTTCCACTTTCCAGCCGGCTCTGTCACCTCTGGCTGCAAATGCTCCCTCTAGAGCCACCCCGAAGCTGCCCCCTTCCGCGAGCTTCCCTTGTATTCTGTTGCCCCCTCTGGCTCCCTCCCTGTAGCCCTGAGCTCTGTTACTCGCCCATGTGGCTTCACTAAACTTAACTCTGTCTTCTGTTGCATCTCATCGCTCCCTGGGGGACAAATTGATCCTAGCTCTCACTTGTGCTGTCTTCTCCTTTAGCACCCTGGCCACATGCCCTGTGTCCTCTGTTTTGTGAAGAGACACCAGCCTCCAGTCTGGTTTGAGCAGAAAGCTCTAATCAAATGCTTAAACAGAAAAAGCCACCACACAGGCTCCTTGGCATCCCCCTTTCTGAAATGACTTCCAGAAGTGGCCTTGGAGCACAGCATGTAACAGGTGCAGTGCATGTCCCGTCTGTGCCTAGGGGTGAGAAGTCTGGTCTCATTACCCAGGAACGTTATGAGGATAAAATCCATTCATTATGGCAAGGCACTTGGATGCCCTGGGTGATACAGTGCTTCTATCACTGATAGTCTGCACTAGGAGGGGTATCAGTTTGGTGCAGCTGAACTGGTGCTGAAAGCGGTTTCACTGTAGACAAGAGCAAACTGTTGTCAGCACCATTTCTGAAAGAGTGATTAAGCTGCTCCTTGGCTTCCAGTAGACCTCCTTCAGCTGCACCTAATGCTGTCACGGGGTGCTTCTTCCTCCAGTAGACAAGGCACATGGGGGTAAGGGTGATGTCTGATATTACCCTGCTAAATCGAGGACCAGTGCTCCGCATCAACAGCCTGAAGTTTTCCCTAATGCTGAAATCCAGACAATTTTCTTCCCCCCATCCACTGTCTTGAAGTCTGCAGCTTTGCCAAAATCTAGGAACAATTCTCTTTGCTCCATTAAATGGGATGTTACCCTGACTTCCATACCTCTCAGCCTAGGACCACTTTCCTCCTTGGTTCCAGTACCACTTGATCAGTGTTTGACCCTGTAGTTCACTTCTAGATCCTCTCCTAATAGAGGAATATTTCGGTTTATTTTGGAATAGGTTTTTCTTGCATGTGAGTTTTTTAGGTCTAATAGTACTTAGCTCTTATATGGTGCTTTTCATCCCTAGTTCTCAAAGCACCTTACAAAGAAAGTCAGTCACCTTCACAATTGGGTTACCTGTGTATTTTTTTTTAAGGTTTTGGAGAGGATTCTAGTTATTTGGGGTGTCTAAATGGACTGTGTTTATACCAGACGCCTGTACCATTTGAGGATCACTGGCCATTGAAAAGTGCAGTATTTGGGCATTATGGAAGGGGACGGTCTCTGTGAATTCATTCATACACAAGCTGCCTAATTCCTTCTCAAGCACCTTGCAAAACTGGCTTGTCTGGCAAGTCAGGCTGTAGATTGTGCAAATCAGTTTTTCACATTGTCTGAACACTTGACATTTCTCAGCTGGTGGCTAAATTGTGAAGAGTGTCAAGGTTAGTGGAAGCCATGGCCACGTGCTCCCTCCCGATCTAATTTTGTAATAAACTAGATTGAGGTAGGTACGTCATGGGTGATACAGGTAGAAGTGTCACCTCCCTGAGAATAAGAAGCTTCAGACAACAGTTCTTTTGATTTTGCTCAAATTGGAATCAAGCATCTTTTGCACTAGTGGCCTTGATGTCAATATTCACTATGTTTTATGCTGCAAATGATACCCCCAAGAGTCTGTGTATATATTATGTTCAGTTATTTGCTTTGCTTAATTATACAAGTTTTAGAGTAATGTAAATACAGATTCTTTGATTACTTATGCTGAATCATTGCAGGGTTGAGTCTGAGAGTTGAGTGCTGTACGTGTAAAGGGTTTGTTTTTTTTTTGGAGGGGGTTATAATTTCATTGGGGGGGGATATTTTTAGCAATTTTTTATTTTTATAAAGATGTCCCAAAAACTGAGATTTTTCCGGGGCTTTCTTTTTGTGTATACTGTAATGAGTAATCTCTTTGTAATGTTCCATGGTGTGCCAAACCATACCATGTTAGAGTGGAGTCTGCATGGCCAATTAATGGGCAACACATTGCGTGCTTTCGATTAATCGATTCCAAGGCCAGAAGGGACCACTGTGGTCTCTCGTCTGACCTCCTGTGTAGCACAGGGCATAGAACTTTCCCAAAATAATTTCTAGAGAAGCCCTCTTAGAAAAACATCTGATCTTGATTTAGAAATCACACCCCCATAGTCCACATTACAGCTCTGTGTAGACTAGCCCTTGGGTACTACTAGTCATGACTGGCGTTTTCCATATTTATTGGGTAAACACGGATTTGTTTTGTATTTTTTATCAGAGGGGCATTTATTGTTTAAAATCTAAAATCAGAAGCCCTACTCAGGTAGTAATACTGCTTAAAATTTCTCATTGTCAAAGCCCTGTACATTAATTAGATCTCTAGCACCTTGTAAGTTAAGGTAACTATCCTCATCTTACAGATTTGGGAAACAGATGCAAAGAGTGAAGTGACTTGCCCAAGGCTGCAACCTGTGTTTGGTGATAGAGCAGGGATGATAACATAGGCTCTCCTGACTCCCAGCGCACTAGCCTAGTAGTTCTCAACCTTTCCAGACCACTTTACCCCTTTCAGGAGTCTGATTTGTCTTGTGTACTCCTAACACAAGAACCAGGGGTCATCAAATGAAATTAATAGGCAGCAGCTTTAAAACAAACAAAAGGAGGTATTTTTTTGCACAATGCACAGTCAACCTGTGGAATACCTTGCTAGAGGATGTTGTGAAGGCCAAGACTATAACGGTTAAAAAAAGAACTAGATAAGTTCATGGAGGATAGGTCTATCAATGGCTATTAACCAGGATGGGCAGGGATGGTGTCTCTAGCCTCTGTTTTCCAGAAGCTGAGAATGGGTGACAGGGGACAGATCAGTTGACGATTATCTGTTCATTCCCTGTTCTGTTCATTCCCTCTGGGGTACCTGGCATTGGCCAGGATCCTGGGCTAGATGGACCTTTGGTCTGACCCAGTATGTCTGTTCTTATGTCCTCCAAGTTTCACCTCACTTAAGGCTACAGGCTTACAAAATCAGACATAAAAATATGTAAGTGTCACAGCGCACTATTACTGAAAAATGGCTGACTTTTTTTCTCATTTTTTACCATACAATATTTATATTCCAATTGATTTATAATTATACTTGCATTTCAGTATATAGAGCAGTACAAACAAGTAATTGTCTGTATGAAATTTTAGGTTGTACTGACATCACTACTGCTTTTTACGTAGTCTGTTGTAAAACTAGGCAAATATCTAGATGAGTTGATGTATTTCCTGGAAGACCTCTGTGTACCCTCAAGGGTACAGGTGCCCGTCGTTGGGACCCTCTGCTCTAGGCTGCTTTGCTTCTCTAATGGGTAATGCTAATGTGTTCTAACTGTTCTTCTTGCACAGTAATTAGAAGTAATGGTTTCCCTGGAGCAGAGTTCAGTCTTGTACATCTAGTACAAAATGCTCTGGGAAAGAACTTGCTAGGTCTTCAGATCTGCGTCATTTCCACGTGTTGCTTCTTTAAGCTTTATTTTTTCCCTTAGGGTACTGTTCTATTTATACTTTGGGTTGAATCCTTGCATATGTCTCCCCCCCCCCCCTTTAAAAGATTACTTTGTCATCCAACACATCTTGTAGTGAGCTTTTCTCTCCTGCTAGTTTCTGCACCTTTGATTTCTGGAATTGCTTGTTTGTTGTCAAGGTGCCAAAACCTGTAGGTATAATAGAAGGTGGGTTTTATAATTTTGGTCTGAGGAATTAACAAGTGAGAGCTACTGTGTAATTTTTAACAAACTGGCTTGTTAGGAAGCTTGCACTGAGAGCTCATTGTTGCAGTGAGATTTTTTTAAGAGTTTAGGTTATGAGAAATTTGGTCTTTGGACATACATGTTGGAGACGTTAACAAATATCCCAAAGAGGAGGTTGTCTTGGGAAGTAAGATAGGAATCCAGGTGCTTGTTCTGAAGTGCTAATGTCTGGCTGTAGAGCTAAAGCCTGTTCACTAGTCTTGAACTGCGTTGGCTCCAAAGACCTTAAACTCATTTTTCATAAAGTTTGCCTTTCAGCAGGCAGTGAAATTGGCCATTCACACACTTGTGGCTGGAGGACCTTGATATACTGGTTCTGAACCCCCAGAGTCTCCCCAATTAAAATGTTAGTGGCTTTGAGTAAGGAGGCAGGTAAAACTACACTTGAAGGAGAGATGACTCAATAAACAATTTTAAATTGGGAGTTGGGTATGTTACTGTCAAGACGCTAAACATGCTGTGTAAGGTAATCACTTCACATATAACTAAATAGAGGAGGGGTTTTCAAGCTTTTTTACTGGTGACCCCTTTCACATAGTGAGCCTGAGTACAACCCCCACCTCCATAAATTAAAAAAACTTTGTTTATATTTAACACCTTTATAAATGCTGGAGGCAAAGCAGGGTTTGGGGTGGAGGTTGACAGCTCATGACTACCCCCCCATGTAATAACTTCACAACCCCTTTAGGGTTCCCAATCCCCAGTTTGAGAACCCCTGAAATAGAGGTTCTCTACAACCAGGATTGTAATCCACACATGTTTATGAGAATAGATAAATAAAAGTAAATAACAGAGCTCACAACAAGCAAATTCCGCCATTGCAGAACTGGTTAAATTATTCATCACAAGTGTAGGTCATTCTTCTGTTCATGATTTGTTTGCAAACCAAGCTGGTGCTGCTTATTGGAAGAATTTACCAGATAATTTGGAAGAACAATTTTCAGCCTACGGGGTTGTGCAAGAATTGATCCTTTTGACAATTTATAATGTGTGGTAGGTCACCAAATCCCATGCTGTTGTTCTTCTCCCTGATTGGATGACTGTACCTCCTAAAACAAGAATAATAAATAGCAACCAAAGCATGTCTGGTAAAACTTTCTGGACAAAAATTGTGCTAAAATTCACATAACTTTCAGGACTTGTGGGTATCAAATCTGATCCCACATAAATCAAATTCACCTCAAATTCTTTTGTTGCTATTACTGCAGGAGTGTCATGTATGTATGTTTCATTCTATCTTTACTGCCAGTGAAGAGTTGTTGTTCCAGGCAGCAGAGGATATCGCTAGAGCACAGGGTATCGTGAAGGTTATGCTTGGTACATTTCTTTTGAAAACTGCCCCTGTTTTACTACATTCTTTCTTTAATGTCTTGTAATGTGCCAGATTCTCCATATTGAAAATTTCTGCTTACGCCAGTCAGCTGTCACTTGTGTAGCACATCTTTGATGTTTTTAATAAAGATTTTTAGAAGATATAAAACAATGACAGAATACCTCAACACACCTAGTATGCAACGCAGGAGTACAAAGTCACACAGTTTTCACAAAATGACAGTTTCACATCTGTTACTTTCACTCAGAGTTTGCACATGTTGAAGTGCATAGAGCTCTTCCATTATAAGGAATATAGAACTTACTTGAATATCTCAAGAGTTAGAAAACAATGTTATGCAAGTTTTAAAGTGGCTCTAACTCTGGCGTTGTCTACACTAGCACTTTTCAGTAAAACTTTTGTTGGGTGTGTGTGTGAGAAAAGAACATGCTTCCAACTGACGTAAGTTTAATCGGCAAAAGTGCTGATGTAGATGGTGCTATGTCAGCGGGAGGTGCTCTCCTGTAAACAGAGCTACTGCCGCTCGTTGGAGTTTATGCTGGTTTAGTTATGCTGGTGGGAGAGCTTTCTCCTACCAGCATAGAGCGGCTACATGGGAGACCTTACAGTGGCGCTGCTGTACAAGTACAACTGCGCCGCTGTGAGGTTTGTAATGTAGACATAGCCTAAGTCAGGTTAATTACTTCCCTAAAGGGGTATAACAAGGAGGTGGCAGAGTAGAAGGTACAATCCAGGAGTCCTGACTTCAATACCTTGCCCTAATCAGAATCAGTAATTGTAAACTTAGGATCACAGTTGTTTTACATCAGTGGTTCCCAAACTGTGGGGTGTGCCCCTCTAAGGGGGTAAGGAGGAATGTTGGCCGGGGGATATGCACAGCAGGGCCTGGGTCAGCCCCCGTAGGGAGCAGGGAGGGAATTCCACCCCCTGCTGCAGCACCGCTCCACCCCAAACCCAGACTCGGCCACAGCATCACTCTGCCCCCAGCTCCTCCTTCAGCCCCAACTCCTCTGCTGAGCCCACTGTACAGTGATGGAGAGGGGACATGGACAGATTCCGTTACTGGTAAGGGGGGAGGCATGACAGGAAAAGTTTGGGCACCACTGTTTTAAATGCTAGCTTCCTCACACAGAAACATCTTGAAACCCTTGTGTCCCCACAGACTCCATTCCCAGTTTACATGGCCTGCTGTATATGCTTTATATACGTCTGATTGTATAAAACAACCTTTTAACTTCCATTTAAATTATTTTCAACAAAATACTTGAAATCACAGTTTTCTGCTGAGCTTTTCTTTTACTGTTACTGCTTTTATACAGACTTTTTTGTTTTGACATTCAAGGTCAAGAATAAAACAATGACTGTTTCTTTGTCTTTTAAATTATTTTGTCACTCATTAATTACCTACGTTAATCTCCTGCTAATAACACTGCTCTCCAGCCAAAATGCTTCTGAAATAAATGTAGTCCAACTTTACTAATTCTGGGTCACTGAGAACGAATATGATGCTTAAAATTGTTGATTGGCTCTAGTTTTCAAGATACGCTATTGGGTCAGTATATACGACCCTTGACATGGGAATGGTAGAGGATAAGTGAGTTATAAAGGGAAGGGATCTCATTTTAAACCAGAAATGACCAAAATACATCTTTGACTGGATCTATGAATAAATCTATGGCTGGGTTTGGACAGTACTTGCTTTTGAGGCAAAACAATGAATGATGCAATCTGAAGCTGGTATTGTGTCATACATGATATGAATTGCATCATGTTATTCCTAGAAGTCATGGATGATGCAATCATAACGAAGCTTACATCACTCTGCTGAACAAATTGCCCTATATCGGCTCTAGAAATCATACAGTGTCTTGCTCTCTTATTAGTCAGTGTTTGATTTTGCAAAGGGACACACTTCTGTTTAGCCAAAGTGAGCAGAGATGCCTCGTACTTGTGTGAACAGTGCAGATAACTTCTGCTATGTTTGTGGTGAAGTGACTTTTGCATCAAAAAAGCACAGTATAACCACTCTGGTTAAGAAAGCCTATCAACTTTATTTTGGCTCCAAAATTGGAGATCAGGACAAGAGGTGGGCCCCACACATATGCTGCAACACTTGTGCAACAAATCTTCGCCAGTGGTTGAACAGGAAAAGGAAATCTATGCCTTCTACAGTGCCAATGATTTGGAGAGAGCCAACAGATCATAGCAGCAATTGTTACTTCTGCATGGTGCCTCCAGTTCGGAAAGGTGTGTCAAAGAAGAAAAAGTGGACTGTGCATTATCCAAACATTCCATCAGCTATATGCCCGGCACCCCACGGAGAAGGGCTGCCGGTTCCTGATGCACCAGAGTCATTCTCACTTGAGTCAGACGAGGAAGAGGATGAAACTTCTGGTCCTGAACCATCAATGTCACAGGACCCACATTTTCTCCCATCCTCCTCCTCTGAACCACACCTCATAACACAAGGTGAACTGAATGACCTTGTCAGGGATTTGGAACTACCCAAGAATAAGGCAGAGCTGTTGGGCTCCAGACTACAGCAGTGGAATCTCCTGGCAGGCTATCAGGGCAAATGGAGACCATCAATGCTTGCAGACTATTGCTGGACAGTGACGAGATGCTCCATTTAATGAATACAAGAGACAAGCCAAGAAGCGCTGAGTAGACACTGAATAGGACTAAACTATGTACATAATAGTTTTTTGCCTTTTGTTTCATAATAAAGTTTATTTATATAACCCTTTTGCTGATTTTTAAAGTGTTACATACACAGGACAGGTGAAATATTATCATGTAAAGCAACCATAAACACATGAAAAGACCTAGGTTTACAATTTATGATTAAAACTCTACTAGCTACACAATATACATAAACATAAAATGTAAAAACTTAAATATCTTAGAAACAGTAGCCAATCAGTTGTTTTAATTGTCATATTTGAATTCAGCACATCAAAATACATAATATCACATTTTATCGCTGAAGCAGATGACTTCTCAAAAATTGTAGACCAGTGTAATCCAATGACACTCTGCTGCTGCCAAAACTGTAGCAGTTATCTTGTATGTAGACTTTTCAAACTCCCTTTCCTTCCCCTGCAAACAACATAGCAGGCATCCCATTTAATGCAAGAACATCACTGACTTAAAAGATCAATTACTTTTCATCTGTCTTTTTTTCTGTAAAGAATCTAATAGTTGAAGAATTTGCAGCAGTCTGTGCAGAGCTGCACTGCATGGGATGACACGTGGAGCAGATGAGAGTTGTGGATGTTACTAGCTGCCTTCCTCACAGATGAGTTTAAGAGTCAGCATTCTGTTATAAACTCTGATTCAGCAAAAGATTTAAACACCTGTTTGCTCTAAGTGCTATGCTGAGTCATGGCCCAAGCCTAGAAGTAGATGAATATTAAATGGCAGCCTTTCAGCTGAAAACTATACTTGCTGTGGAACAGATGTGTTTATATCATACCAGCGTGATGCTTTGTTAACTTCACTGTGAGCAGCAGACCAAATAACCAACTGCCGGATTGCAAACTCATTTGGTATTCACAGTCAGTGGACAGGCACAAAATAAGTATTCCGCTGGTCCATCTTGGGTGGGTTTATTCTGCACCACAGATGTTCAGAATTAACCTACCACTGCAAGGATGGCTTGGTGCTTTGAAAAGTAATATTAGCTACTAACAGCAACAGGGCTGAGACTAGACAGGGCTAGATATAAAAAAGGAAGCAAAGGAGGACCCAGGTAGCACAGCTTGCACTTGTTGGCACCTTTGTGACTTGGTTTCCTCAAAAATATCCCATTACATTTTATTGCATTTAAATGCTGTGCGTTTTCAGCAGAGTCCTTCAGGATTTTGATTTCTAAACTTCTCATGAATTTGGAAAGACTTTTCCAGAGAAACCCACCAGGATCCCTCTGAGTGACTTTAGGGGATTTCAGACATTCCAAGGGTCCCATAGTCAAACAAACTGAGCATAATGGAGCAGACTGTTGCCAACTAGCATAGGGAGCTGATTCCTGGCTCTTTGCAATGCAAGCTAAGCAGCATGATTCAGGCTGAAACCTGTTTGGATTTTTTCATTAAGTCCATGACCCTGAATTTGTTGCTTGATGCTACAGTGCAGCCACCTTCCCAAGGATTTCTGCTGAAAATGAGAATTTGGAGACTGCATGAGAAGTAGCCCAATCTTGAAGATAAAGGTGGTTTCATAGATATGGAAATAAAACTTCTGTGCTTTTAAGATTGGGGTCAAAATAAGGGAAGCATTCAGTCTGGATAAAACTTTATGAAATCCTGAAGTTTCTCACTTGGTCTGGTTATTGTTTGTCATCTGCCACCCCCTGTTCTTTTATTCAAACTTCACCTGGCTTAATTTCCAAACCAATCC
Organism: Gopherus evgoodei; assembly: GCF_007399415.2. NCBI lineage: Eukaryota > Metazoa > Chordata > Testudines > Testudinidae > Gopherus > Gopherus evgoodei. Next base: position 38,384,370 of record NC_044333.1, on the reverse strand, counting down.
AAAAATTCTCCTGCCATTAATGTACACACTGATACAAATCAAAGAGGCGCATGAGTGACATTTTTGTCTGAAATTGCAAAATGCTTATCTGCATCCAAAGCAGCCATCTTGAATTCCTAATGGCAATAGTGAAAATTGTGTGCCAGATGAAACATAATTTTTTTGGCACATCTGATGCTTTGCCCACCTACTTGATGTGTGTTGAGGATCAGGAAGCTAATCCCAACACAGAACTTTGTACATATTAAACCCTATTAACAATGCTAAGTTGTATTATCTTCCACTTAAACTTTAAAAAAAAAAATTAACTTTTTTTAACTGAAATCAGATTTGCCGCCTTCTTCAAGTTAGGAGTGTGGAGGAATTCCCTCCACCCCCCTCCCTTTATGGATCAGACTCTGCTTTAAAGATGGCCACCTCTTAATCACCTACCATCACCCATTTGGAAAAAAAACAACAAACATGATTCTCTAATCAATGAGCCAAACTAGTTGGCAACTGTAGTGATCCATTTACAAGGATCAATCGGCTCTAATACCTATGCTTCTACTATACTATATTGCCTTTGTTCTGTTCCTGGATGTTATGGTGATAAAGACATTTTGTTCTGTCTTGATCTTGATCACACTTCTTTTAGGCAGTATGAATGCTGACTACTGCAGCATGAGTGCTCGCTGTGCTGGTTTGCCCAGCTCAGAAGATCTGGAAATATTTGCTTCTTATTTTCACAGAATTACGAAATCCGTGAGTGTGCTGAGAAATTATCAGCAGATATTTCCAGTTACACAGGGCATGTGTGTCATACATTCTTGAAAAGTGAGTGAGCACTTGCATCATGCAGTTTGGAAGGCAGCTGTCAGTTATTCAGTCCTCTGTTTTAGGATCCATCTCTTGTCAGTGCTGTTGGATAGTGTATATTTAAATATGAAGATGCAACCTCTTTCCAATGTCTGAATAGATGGAAAGAAAACTTTCAGGTGCTTCTCAATGCCCCATTGGAGCTGCAGCTCCAGGAGGATGCGAAGAGTCCAGCCCCTCAGTGTAATGTAGAGGATGTTATTGTTGAGGAAGTCTGATGCGCAGCCCGTAAGATAAAGAATGCCTATGCTGCTGGTATTTGTGGTATAGCTGGTGAGGATTCTGTCTCCGAAGGCTGACCCATATTATCAACAGAGTATGGAGTCATGAGGACCTACCGGTGACTGGTGCTGTGGGATTATGCTCCCACTTTGGAAAGGGAAGGGTGATGCTCTGGTGTGTTCCAGTCACCACAGCATCACTTTGCTTTCCATTCCAAACAAAATATTCATGTTGGCTCTTCTTGAGCATGTTAAGGCCGCCATAAGGAATCTACACTGTCTACAGCAAACCGTGTTTCTGGCCAGTCAGTCAATTACAGAGCAATTTTTACCATTAGACAATTTATTGGAAAAAGCCAAAAAAGAGTTTTGGCACAGGAAGGATGAGGGGCGTGTAGTCTTCATTGATTTACAAACTGCATTTGACTCTGATCATTGTTCCTTTTGGTTCTGCTTGCAAGCTGCTAGTGTGCCTGGAAAGCTCCTTGACCTTCTTGTAGAAGTGCACCACGGATATGAGAGCTGTGTCCGCTTAGATACTAGGATGTCCAGCTGGTTGGAGTAAAACAGCAGTGTCCCACTTGGGTACATGGCTGCCTTGATTGGTTCAATGCTGCTGTTGACCAAATGATGGAAGCTGCCAATAGCTGCATACTGGGAGTGGTACTGTATGACTTCTGCATAACAGACCTGAAATATGCAGATGACACAGTTGTAGTCACATACTCACAATTTCATCAGTGCCTTGTGCATATGTTTACGGAAGAAGCAAGTAAACTTGGTCCACATGTCAACTGGAAGAAGACCCAACTGGTAAAAGCGGCTGATGGACCTCTACCACTACCCCTTGTAATCGATGGACAAAACATTGAATTTGCCAACATATTAGAGTGTCTTGGTTTCATTGTCACCAAGGAGGGAGGTTGCCTTGCTGATGGAAAAACTTCATAGATGGCCTTCTACATGCTGGAGAGAAGTCATGTCTTCTGACCTTGCTCGCCTTAGCCTTTACATAGAGCAGGCTTCAACATTAGCAGGAGACCGGACTCTCCGGAAGCAGGTGATCCAGTGTGTATGCTGTATGCTCCATGAGAGGGAGAATTTAATGAGCGGGTGACTCTCGTGTGCTGGTGGCTTTTCTTCTTCTATTCTTTCTCTGTTGGCCTGGTGACTGTTAGTCATTTGCATCCTTCCTTTTCACCTGCAGTTCAGATGCACCTACTCCCGCTTCCTTTCCCCACCACCCCAGTTGAGACTAGATGCCTGGGATTGTACATGCTGGTAAAACAGCCCTTGGAGCTGCATTTTGGTCTTTGGCAAATAGATTATCCTACTACTTTATGCTACGTTTTTATACTACTATACTACGTTTTCTCCCTAACTCATAAATAGCACGTGTGTGGGAATTATTTATCCTTCTTTTATACAACAACATTGCCCTTGGATTTCTCACATTGAAGGGAAATGCTTCTTTATTTATTTAAAGAAAAGCTGCATTTCTGTTTTATTTAAATGTCTTGTCCCTTCCCCCTCCACCTCAGTTTTGTGTCTAAATTAAAAATTTGAATCTTTCTGGTTTTAGGATGTACATCTGTTGCCATTGCATTGATTATGATGTCACAAATCTGGTCCTGTGAATTCACAGCCGGAGGAGCAACTGGATGAGAGAGAGGCTGGTTTTAAACATCAGTATGTTTAACAAGGAGGGAGAATGGTAAAGAACAACCAATGACCCAATTCTAATACTAGCGGATCATCTCTGAACTCAAGTATCTGAAAGTTGCCCTTTCTAGTGTACAAGTCTCTCAGTATTTGTCAATAATTTCCATGTGTTACTCCTGTTTGAATCTCCAGGAATCCATTTCTATTTAAACATAAGTCTGTTGGGACTCTGTTTCCATGAAGCCATGTCAGTACCATCTAGGGTGTAAAAACAGAGAACAAATTCCCTTTATTTATAATTATTGGAGGGGGTAAGAAAAATGAAACAAGTGATTCTATCGAAAGTGGGCATCACGCTAACAGGGATTTTTATTTATTTATTTTTTTTTTAAATTTTTTTTTTTTTTTTACAACATGCACCAGTGCTTCGCTGGCTCTAGCGCATGCAGAGCTGACCAGGTGAAAGAATAGATCTGTTAAATGACAACACTATCTTGACCTCAAACTACAAAACTCTCTTCCCAGAGCAACAGACTGTTCTCCAGGAAACGAATCCAATTGAGGACTTACTAGTGTCCATGTTTACTGGACCTGGGTTTGATATAGAGAGCAGGTTTCCCAATCTTTACAAAAAAATAATGATCTGTATGAAACCATTTCCGTTCGGCATTTTCTCCTCACCCTAGGATTGCCCTGCATGCCTATGATTCCAATCTGGCTGGGTTCCCTCTGTGAATTTAAAGTGCTGTTGTCTGGGCAGCAACAGTCTTTGTTCCTGACTGGGAAAGTGGGATATCTCTATCTGCCTGAGTTCTGGTCAAAGGTGCCGACTTGCCTGCCCCAGAGACTGAATTTCTCTGCCTAAAGAAGGGTAAGAGGACACTCATTGCCAATCTTTTACATAAGAACAGCCACATTGGATCAGACCAGTGGTCCATCTAGCCCAGAATCCTGTCTTCTGACAGTTGCCAGTGCCAGGTGCTTCAGAGGGAATGAACGGAACAGGGAAGTTATTGAGTGATCCATCCCCATCATCCAGTCCAGTCACTCTGATAAAAGATATTACCTCACCCACCTTGTCTCTCCAATCCTAGCTTCTGACACCCTGGAGTTCAGGAACCACCACACTGTGAAGTTGCATTCCTGAGCATCCTGGCTAATTAGCCATTGATGGACCTATTCTGCATGAATTTATCTAATTCTTTTTTGAATCCACATACTTTTGATCTTTATGACATCATCTGGCAACAAGGTCACAGTTGACTGTGCATTGTGTGAAGAAGTACTTCCTTTTGTTTGTTGTAAACCTGCTGTCTGTTGGGTAACTGCTGGTTCTTGTCTAATGTGAAGGGTTAAATAATGTTTCCCTGTTCACTTTCTGCACATCATATATTGCTTCTTAATTATCTCTGTTCTAAGCTGAACAGTCCTAATCTTTTTAATCTCTTTGTACACAAGCTGTTCCATACCCTTAATTTTTGTTGCCCTTCTCTTACCTTTTCCAATTCTAACATGTCTTTTTTGAGGTGAGGTGACCAGACATAGTATTCAAGATGTGAGCGTACCATGGATTTATATAGTGGCATTATGATATTTTCCATTATCTATTCTAATGTTCCTAATATTGTTAGCTAATTTAGAACCCATATTTGTGTGTATAGCTGGGGTTATTTTTTCTAATGTGCATTACTTTGCATCTCATCTGGACATTTTGTTGTCCAGTCGTCTAGTTATGTAATTCTTCGCAGTCAGCTCTGGACTTAACTCTCGAGTATTTTTGTTATCTGTAAACTTTGCCACCTCACTGTTTCCAGATGACTTGTGAATATGTTGACAGCACAGGTCCTACTATAGACCCTTGGGGGACCGCACTATTTACCTCTTTCCATTGTGAAAACTGACCATTCCTACCCTTTGTCCCCTTTCTTTTTATCAGTTACCGATCCATGAGAGGACCTTCCCTCTTATCCCATCACTGCGTAGTTTGCTTAAGAGTCTTTGGTGTGGGACCTTATCAAAGGCTTTCTGAAAGTCCAAGTACACTGTATTTATTGACTGTATCATCTCCAGTCAGAGCATGTGGACAAGGGAGTGGGTTGAAGGAAATTCGGAAACCTAGGCAAAGTGTAGAGGACCGGCTCCAGCAGACAGGTTTCCTTCTCCAGGAGCTAGACAAATGGTTGAACCTGAGGGGTTTACAGGGCAGATAAGACTCACAGGCTGTGTCTTCTCCACCCACTACCACCTCTGAGAACTCCCAGATCTGACAGGGCCCTGGGTTGGAACACAGGAAAGGCTACCTACCATAGCTCCCTACCTACCAAAGGCTCCCTACCATAGCTCCTTAAGAGCCTAGACCCAGATGTGGTTGGAAAGCTGAAGATCCCCAGCTTAAATTCTATCACCTTGTTGTGTGCTAGCCCTCACTTGAGTAATCTCATATTGGGGTTACCCCTGTCTTTCAATTCCTGTTCTCCCCATTCTTTCCCCACAGTCTGCTTTCATCACTAGTCTTGTCTCCTCTTACACCTGCTCCTTGTCATGCTCCTACCACTAGCAGCTTGGTGTTAGACCCTACAAACAATTTGGCTGTGCAGTGCTGGAGGTGCTACCAGAAGCAGACATTGGAAGCTAGCAGGGGTTACATTACTGTATAGCCACGCCATTAGTATCTGAGGGAATAAACTTCACAGGGTGAGTTGCTATGTGCCTAGGCCTGAGATGAACCCTGCAGAGGACAGTAGGTTGTTCTACCTTCAGTGAGTGGTTCTGCAACTGAGTGCTCTGTGGTTTAAACCACTGCACGCTCTGTGTTTAGGAAGGTAAAGTACTCCCCTGTTTGTCCCAAATGGAGTGGGGTAATGTAACCTCCCTTTCCATGTAGCATCTGTTTTCTTCTGGCTTACAACATGGCACTTTGCAGGCTATGTTCTCTCTAAGTGTCAGGTCCCATTTAATTCCCGGGCCGTGTCCTGTTGTCCACTTCATTCTTCATCTCCTGGTTGTCAGTGAGTTCAACTCGTCTTATCTCTCCTACGTATTTTGGAATGTTGGGTGCATCATCCCTTCCAGTAAAGCGGGTTTGGCCTCAATCAGCACTTCAGGAACAGGAGGAACAGCCTACACTGTAGGATGGGGCTGTGTCTAAACAGGTTGAAACTGCTCCAGGAGCAGTTGTAGCAAAGGATGGTGTAAACGTCTGCTGTTGGGGTTCGCCCCTCTCTGGGGCAGCTGGGAGCTAGGCTGCCTCACTACACAAGTCCAGTGCACTGGTGAAGTAGCCTGGTGGGGCAGGGAACAGCCAGGAGCTCGGACCTACAGGCAGGTGCTGAGCAAACAGGTAGCAGTTTAAGCCCAGGCTCCTGGGCCTGAGCTTCGGGGCAAGGGGGAAGATTGCCACCTGTGAGTGGGGTAGCGGGGGGGGACGCAGGCCTGCCCACTCCTCTGCATCCCAGCCCGGGGCCACAACAGCGGCAGGCAGCCTGCTGCTGTGTCAGTGGGGATCCTGGCCGCAACACACTGACATTGGCTCTGGGCGTGCTGCAGCCAGACTAGGGTCGGCTGCCCCCAGGCTACTTCCAACCTCCCCCTCTACCGGTACCTCTGTCCCGGCTGCATCTTCCGCAGCGTCCCACACCATGGGCTCCTCAGGATACTGAGCAAGGGGTAAACTGGGCAGCTCCTCGGGGTCCCTTTGTACCAGTCGGCTTGGGGCTCTTCCAGCGTCTGGTCATCGTCTGGTCAGCGTCCAGGCTCTGCAGGTATGGCTAGTCCTCGGGTCGGTCACAGGCGGCAGGAGTCTCCCCAGCAGGAGCTAGGGCACCAGCGTCTGGCCTCTCCGGCAGCCAGGCAGCCTCTGAGCCCTGGGCTGGGCTTTTATACTTCCTAACCTGCGCCATGACTTCTGAGGGGCGGGCGCAGGCTCCAGCGCGTCCGCCCACTTTGGCGTGTGTAGGGACTCGCCCCTCCTTGGGGCGGCTGGGAGCCAGGCCGCCTCACTACAGATGAATATAGGCACCTGATGAGAATGACCCAAGTGTGGCTTTCCAGTTAATGCTCAGCTCTTAAAGCACATTTCAAACATGAATCCTTGGAACACCTCTGTGTGGTGTTCCGGATGAGGGAGCTAAGGTAGAGAGGCTGTGATTTGCCCTAGATGCACCCCGCTCCTCCCATAAACCCAAAGTTTGCCCTTTCCTCCCCAAAGAGACAGTATGGTACCCCTGCCTGACCTGACAGATGTACACATCTTGCTCCCATGGTCCTGGACAGGTGAGGGGAACGGGACAGGAGGTTGCTTTCTGTAGACTAAAATGGGGATATTTGGCTACCTCTCACGGAAGTGTAGGATTTTTCAGTTTACATCTTCAAAGCAATGCATGGCTCCTGAGCACAGTGTAAATGTAGGGTAACTTGGTAACCACCGCAGTCCAAAAACTGAGGTTTGTACAGCTAATGAAGTGTGAGGAGGAAAGAAGTAGCTGGGGGCAGGGGCTTCCTTCCATAGTGGGATATGTATATAGTAAAACAGCTGCATCTCAGTCATCTAGACAGTCATTATCTCTTGCGTTCAGCAGTAACTAATGCACTCAAGTGTGTAGTTTCCATAAACTTTGTACTAGTCAGAGCAGGCCGCTGAGAATCAGGGCTTTCTTCTCCCGCTCTCAGCTCTCCTATTGGCTCACTGTGTCACATCTGTGTTACATGCAGTTACAATATTTACATACTGGCCCAGGGTTTGGAGATTTATTCATGTGTAAATAGCATTGACTTCCTGACCCGAAAGGTGGGTACTAGTGTTCTATACTTCATGTGCACATATTTAGCAAACCCCATTCCCTTACAGCAGCTGTTCTGTACAATGCACGGGATCAGATCAGATTCTCCCCCTCCCCCCTTTCCTAGGAACAGGGCTAGTATAACAGCCAAAGAGGGCTCCTGGTTTGCTGCTTGCTTGTTAGTTTTGAGTCATCTCCCCCACCCCCACCAGTATTCCCTGGAGGTTGTCCTGACTGCTCTAGATTTCTGGTCCCTGGTCCAGATCCAGTATCCAGAGTTCCCTGGAATTTACTATGAATTTTCTTGGGTGTGACTCCTCCACTCTCATGCTCTTCCAAGGTGTCGTGTGGCACTGTAGCTGCTGTGTGTTTGAGTCATGGTGTTTCTTATGCAATTTCCCTCATTTGCCTGCAAGCCAGTGTAAGTAATGTCATGTTTGCTTTGGGCAGAGCCACACCTTCAGCTTAAACACCTGGATTCTCTGCTCTGCAACCACCCAGAGCCTGTGTACACAGGAGCTTTCCCATGCTGGCTGAGCATCCCTTTTTGAAGGAATTTATTCATGGTGCTGTCAGTGGGTGATCCTGTTTAAAATAAAATCCCTTTGGAATCTGTTTAAAGAAATTTGTTAATAAAAGCTAGTGCTGAGTGGATCAAATGTAAGTGCTTGTGGGCACTATCACTATGGCATCACACACATGAATGAATTTGTCCTCAGTCCCTCATGTGAGGTAAGAAAGTATTATCCCCATTGTACAGCTCAATAACTGAGGCACAAATTAAGTAACTTACCCAAGTTCATGCCAGGAGACCAGCAGAACTGGGAAGGTAACCCATAGCTCCTGACTCCAAATCTAATGCCTTAATCACAAGATCACCCTGTCTCTCCTTGAAATCCTTGGGCTCTTGCTCTCCAGTTCTTTGTGGAATCTGCTGCCCTTAAAATCTCTTGAAAGGACTATGCAGGAACCTACTGTTAAGGGCTGAAAAGGCACATGGATCCTTATGAGCAGACCCTCCTCTCGGGATTTTATAATAAAATGTTTTCAAATTTGCTTTGTCGCCTCTCTTGAGATCAGTACAGCTTCTTGTTACCCTAGTTCTGTAAAGCTCCAGCAGAGAGACATGACTGATCAGCTCACTGTGTATGTTCGACATGGGCTGAAATTCTCCTTCTCAGAATGGCGACGCCTGCTTTGCACCTGTTCAGATTAAAGCAGTGGCCAGCTAGGACTCTGTTTAATGGAGGGGCAACCGCCATTCTCCTTGGTTCAAATAGCAAGTCCCAAGCTAATCGCTCTGAGTGGGAACTAATGGGAATGGAAGTTTCCCTAAGTAAATGTCTTCCACTCAAACCCTGCTTCTAATGCACAGTGTCTCAGATCAAAGTAATAAATCTTTAGGCATCAAAGAATCCTGTCCCTTTCCACTTGAGCTCTCTTAAGAAATGGAACATCACTGGAAATTTGTCCTCAAGGCTCAGGCCAGGTCCACACTACAGCATTAAATCGATTTAAACGACGTTAAATCGATTTATTTACGCTGTAACCGTCCACACTACAAGGCACTTAACATCGATTTTAAGGGGTCTTAAAATCGATTTCTGTACTCCAGCTAAACGAAAGGAGTAACCCTAAAATAGATATTACTAAATCGATTTAGGGTTAGTGTGGACGGAAATCGAAGTTCTTGGTCCTATTCTTTTACTGAGCTACCCAGAGTGCACCACTCCGGAAATCGATGGTACCCTGGGACCATGGACGCACACCACCGAAGTAATGTGCCCTAGTGTGGATGCGTAAAATCGATTTTATAAAACCTGTTTTATAAAATCGATTTTACTAATATCGATTTAAAGCTGTAGTGTGGACGTAGGCTCAGTGAAACTTACCCACGTGCTCTTCTCTCTAGTAGTATGTCTATATTGCAGAAAAAACACCACAGTAGTGAGTCTCAGAGCCCCCAGGTCCACTGTGTTGCAGGGCTTGTGCTACGGGGCTAGAGATAGCAATGTGGACATGTCGGCCCAGGCTGTGAAACCCGGTGAGGGGGGAGGACTTCAAAGCCCAGGCTCCAGCCCCCGAGGGAATGTCTGCATTGCTATTTTAGCCATGTAGCATTAGCCCCCTGAGCCTGAGTCAGTTGACCAAGTTCTAAGAGAAACTGCCATGGGGGTGGGTTTTTTTAATAGTGGAGGCACACCCTTGGGCCTATGATGAGACAATATTACTTAGTGCTTTGAATAGCACTTCTAACATTGAAAGGACTTTACATACATTAATTTTGCAGCATCCCTGTGCAGTAGGCAAGTGTTATTCCTGTTTCACAGATGGGGAAACTGAAGCATAAAGAAGTCATGACTTGCCCCAGCCCAGAAAATGTGTGAGCCTGGTGTCGAATGTAGGATTTCTCAGCCCTGTGCACTGATGCAAGTCATTTCTCTATTAATGCCCAATATCACAGGGTGGTGCTTGAGGTGAATTTAAAAAATGAGATGAATACAAATACTTCCACAACATTTTACATTTAAAACCAGGTGAAGGGTTTTTAGGCAGCCCTTTCCAGTCCCTCTAGCACAACCTTGCTGGTTAGGGTGCAACCAGAGGGGCCAGAAAGAGACTAGCATTTAGCGTGCAGGCTGAAGGGAATGTCGCACAGGAAACAAAATGGCTAAATGAAGAGTAAATGGATGTTAACACTCCAAGGGCCTGTCTATACTAGGGGAGAAAGGGTGTTAGTGTTAGCTCATGTTTTCAAATCCATGTGTAAACAGGGTTAGTTGTTGTGTTTTAACACATTTGCTAGCTGAGGTGAATGCTAGGTTCTCTCCAGAATTCACTACGGAGTTGTGTTTTAAAAGGTGGAAGCTATTGTGTGTAAATGATCCTGTTTAAACACATCTTTTTCTCTAGTGTAGACATACCTTAAGGTTGCCTTCCCTACCCAGGCAGGGAGCTGTTTTATAGAATAGCTAACTTAACAGTGCCCCTTCTAAGAAAATACTTGGATGTAGATGCTGTATGTTCACTCGTTACACAATGATAGGAGCTCTATCTCTGGGCCATGCTCCTGTTGAGCTTTGATAGTGCTGCCTGCTTCTTTTCCTACTGAATAACCTCAAAGTCAGACCACTTGGTAGCATTGGAATGAGGCATGGAGATATGCCCTATCTCCCTTGAAAAATATGTAGCAAAGGAGCCATGTTCTGTGGGTTTTAATTGCTGAGGGTGGGGTGGGGAGAAGGGTTTTTTCAGTTTGCTACAGCGCCTTCCGTTCCCAATCCTATGCTCTCTCCTGTACATTAAAGCAGATCAGCCAAAGCACAGCCCATGTAGGATGCAATGCAGAACTACATCCACCCTGAAAGGAACCACTGGGGGAGACTTTAAGTCCTACACAGAGCAGCTCTGGGTCAGGATGGAGCGTTTGTGTCATAAACCCCCAACATTCAGACTCATGAGTTGTATCCCCCCAAAACTGCCTGATTGGCTTAAAAATTATGATATATACATATACAAACGTTTTAGGTTCTTTTAGTTTTGAGCCTCTAAGCTATATTGGGTCACACTTGCATGCTTTTCTCTACAACCATGAGGGCCAGAATTCGTTGTTTAAATGAAAGCTGAAATTCTCACATATTCATATGACTCCAGAAACAGGAGCTTTAACAGAAACCCCTCTAATTGTCAAGAGAGTTGCAACAACAAGCATTTCATTTTAGGACCCGTTGTCTTTCATAGGCTCTCAGACCAGGAGGGACCACTGTGATCATCTAGTCTGACCTTCTGCATAACACAGGCCAGAGAGCTGCCCCAGAATAATTCCTAGAGCAGAACTTTTAGAAACACATCCAGTCTTGATTTAAAATAGCCAGTGATGGCGAATCCACCACAGTCCTTGGTAGAAAGTTGCACAGTGGTGGGTGTGATCTGCTCTGCTTTTACAAATTTGGTTCAGCCTTCAAGCTCCTGCCAAGCTTCTGTTGCAGTCCTTGGGTGGGCAGAGTTTGGGCATTAGAACAATTGGTGTACTTGCCATGCTGTGTGCTACGGTGAGCTTTTTGTGCTGTCTGAATGAATGATGCAATCATGCTCCGCTGTGCTGCTCCGCTGTGCTGCGTCACCAGGAAATCCACTCACTAGGATGATTCATTCATTCAGACACTCCCTGAACTTGCCTTCCACTGGGTGTATCTTCTGAACATGATGTACCCAGGAAGAGTAAGGCAACAGCTTTATCAGATGTTTAGACCCCATCAAATGCAAGTCAGGACTAACAGATTAGAACATTTAAAAGCAAAAGTATTAAGTAAGGGGGGGGTGTTTTTCCCCTTTCTCCTCCACCCCACTTAGATTATCAGCTTTTCCTCTCTTTATTGCCTTACAGGGTGGCTGTGAGGTTTAGTTAACTGTTGGAGACCTTTGGCTATAAGTCCATTGGTGGAGGAAAATTACTACTAGCTGGCATATAGAATATTAACTAATACAATTTGGAGGTTTCAGTGGTGTGATTCTGCCAGTTTGGGGTACATCAATCCTGAGGTTCAGGTTTTCAGCCTTCAAATTCTGAATGGCATGTCCGATTTCACAGTCTAAGTCACTGCCTGCACAAATGTGTCTAGCAATTTGTGCAGTCTCGGCATTTTCCACATTTCCTAAACTTTCTGCACAGCTCTCCCTGGGGTTTCTGTTTCAAATGGCCAGAGGAGAAAAACCAGCTTTTTAATCACTTCAGTGTTCAGGACGGAAGTCATGGGTGACTATACTATTCAGGATCTCAGCCCCTATTTCTTCCCCTGCCAAAAAAAGGGAAAGGAAATGAGCCCCCCACCAGTATTTGAAAATGGAAAACCCCAAGCATCACACCCATGCTATGTCTGCTCTACCTGAAATGTAAACTCTGACCTATTATGGATGTAAGGCTCGTCACAGCACTGCACAAAACAGCTGTTTGGAGAAGGGATCATCTTTTCTTAATGTCTACGATGTTGATATTAGCACATTGGGGCCCAGCTCCCTTCTTGGGGTGCCCAGGCACTACTGTGGTACAGTGACAAAGCAGTTCACCTGCTGGTAGTGCTGGGTAGGACCTCGTCTCTCAGACTCCAGCTCCTATGGATTTCTCTGGCCAGGCTGAGTGCGGGGAGCTGAGAGGGATCACTGGCTAGCTTGGGGGGAAGTGGGCTGAATACTTACTTAAGAGAATAATCATATCTTTATCTAAAAACTGCAGAAAGAACCACCTGGCTGGGGGTTTCCCATCTGCAAATGAACTCTCCCCGCCTCTGAAATGGAACCTGTTGCTGCACCCCATCAGTGGGTGGGCGGAAGGAGAAGAGCTGATCGGCAAGATGTCGGGTTGGAGGAGTAGGACCCTGTTAGCCCTCCCAGATGTTTGAGGAAGGCTTTGTGTGTGGTCGGCTGTGTTGCCTTGATTCCATCTGAACAAAGTGGAAAGATGATAATGTGACCGTCTCATCCCTGCCTGTGGAGAGCAGAATATAATAATTATCCTTGGTGGTGGGACTGCAGGGCTCTGCGCTGTCCACCCTCTCTGTGTGTAGGCACGTCCCCCTTTAACTCCTTCCAGCCCAGTCAGCTGGGCATGCTTGATACTACGCTGCCCCTCCCCTCGTTTCCACAGGGAAACCAATGAGTTCAGTCTGGGCCAGAACTGTCACATGGTGCTGACAGCCGCTCCTGGTTGTCATCTCTCTTTTTCTTTCTGATCAGACTGCCGGGGAAGCTAGTGTGTGTGAATCTGTAGCCCATTCTCACTCTCTTCTGCCCCCTGCCTTCAAAATCACACCAGTCCTGCCACAGCTTGAAAGGTGTAACTGGGACGTGAATAAATGACCTGTATATTACATCTCTTGGGGAAGTGTTGCTGTGTTTGGCCGAGGATCCTGTAAATCCGGGTTGTGCTGACGGTAGTTTGATAGAGGATGGGGGTTGTTTTGTGATTTGTAGGCAGATGCCTGTTGCAAAAAGGAAACCGGTGACAGCCATGCATTGGAATGTACAGTAGCCTGGGGGCTAATCTGACCCTTCCTGGAATATATACCACCCGCTTGGCTGCCTTCCTCCTCTGTTGTCTTGTTAGAAAACTCATCTAGCTTCTGAGGACTAAAAATATACATTGCAGCCCACATGCGAGAAGATCAGCACTAACCCATGTGCAAAATCATGGCTCAGGAAAAACAGCAACAAGATCAGATGTCCAAAGACGTCTCAGTGACTGCCTGGATCCAGGCCTGCAGCAGGGAGATGGATGTGGTACTGGATCCAAGCTCTGGGTCTGTGCATTGGAGAGAGGTGATGTGCTTAGATTTGGGTTCGAACAGAGGAGAGTTACATAGAACAGACTGTGGGCCGCTGCCCACTATACGGCATACTATTAACCCTGGTTTCACCTGGCGCTACTTGTCCATCTCCCCAGCAGGAGAGGGGAGCTGGACAAGGAGAGTGACCATGTGATGAAAACCCTTGTGATCTTCTGATCACTTACTAGCTTAAAAGGAAATAAAAGGTTTTATTAGTGAGCAGCTTTCTTTCACATTAAAAGTGGCAAAATGCCTTGTGCTTTTATATGAAGGCAGTGTGATCTAGTGGACGGCGCGTTGGTCTGGGCGTCAGGAGACCTAATTCTTGGGGCTGGTCTACACTATGGGGGAAAGTTGATCTTAGATATGCAACTTCAGCTACGTGAATAACGTAGCTGAAGTCGAAGTATCTAAGATTGAATTACTCACCGTCCTCACGGCGTGGGATCGATGTCCGCAGCTTCCCCTGTCGATTCCGCAACTCCGTTCAGGTTGGTGGAGTTACGGAATCGATATAAGCGCGTTCGGGGATCGATATATCACGTCTAGATGAGACACAATATATCGATCCCCGAGCAATCGATTGCTACCCGCCGATACGGCGGGTAGTGAAGACGTACCCTTAGTCACAGCTCTGCCTCCGACCTGCATTGTGACTTTGCACATGTTGCTTTTCCTTTCCCTCTCACTCTGCGTTTGTCTTGTTTTCTGAGACTTTAAACACCTCAGGGCAAGGATTTTCTTTTCCTGTGGGTTTGCACTGTGTCTAGCATGTGTCCTCAATTTCAATTGGGTGCTATTGTAATACAGGTAATAAATATATCATCTCTAGAAATAGCTCCCGGAGTCTGTATTTCCATGGTGATTATATGTAAGCTGTCTTGACCATAGGAGTAACGGGGATGCTTTAGGAGACATTGAAGCCATGTACTTTACTGTTAGTGCATTTTTATAATGTGTCACTATACCCATGTAAGGAGGCATGTCCCTGCTCCAGAGAGTTGTAATCTGTAGCGACCACCTTCTTGAAGACAAGAAATAGGGAGGGGGAGGGATTCATCCCAAGATAATTATATCTTAAATATTTATTTTTAGTCCCTAACCTGTGTTAGCTAAAATATGGCAAACCTTTGACTATATGGAATAGTGTACTTCAGGGAATATGTAGACCCAGTGTCAGATAAGTATTCTCAGGGGCTAGAGATCTCTGACTTTGTGGATAATATGGAGGGATTATACTACATTAAGTAACATAGGGTTACTACTTAATATAATATACTCTAATAATAATAGAGAGATTCTCTACCAAGTCTTTAGAAAGCAAGAAAGTCCTAAGATGGACTTGTGAGCTCTGTTTGTTCTTTCTTTCTTTCTTTTAGCAGTTTGTGTTTACTAAATTTTAACAGAAAGCAAAGGCCCGTGAGAAGTCTCAGGGTATGTTTTGTGTTCTAAAGATTCACTGCAATGGAAACTGATTTGTCTCTCCTTATCTCTGTCCTTAGTGTTTCTCACCGCGGTGAATTGTTACAGCGTGAAAGCCGCCACCCGCGTCCAGGATGTGTTTGCAGCGGCAAAACTGCTGGCTCTTGCTTTGATCATCATTCTTGGTTTTGTGCAGATTGGGAAGGGTGAGTATGTCTCCTGTTTTTGCTGAGGGAGAGAGTGCAAGGCTGGTGGTTAGAACTGGGGACTGGGAGTTCGGACTCCTGGGTTCTCCTAGCCCTACCATTTATTTCTTGTGTGACCTTTGTGGGTTTTTTTGTTTTTTTTAATGTCAATAGATGTAAACAGTAAAGCACATAAAGCTCCTTTTTGAAACAGGTTCCATACTATGTTGCAACTTTAACTGAATTCCTTCCACTATCTTTAAAAACAAACACACCAACTCCAAGCTAGTGCACATACTAAGCAGTGATACCTTTGCACCTGGATTTATACATGATAAGGATTTCCTCGTTTCCATCATTCTCAGTACGACTGAATTAGTTTTCTTGCCAAATAACTGATAGTGGAGCTGCTTATGCCTCTCACCTGGGGAAAGATCAGGGATTGATTCTCTGTCAGTTGTAGAAGGAAATTTTTGTCCTGTCGTTACATCATGAAATCACAGTCACCATAGTGTCTCAACACAACACATCTTGATGACTCAATTTAGCCTTTTTGTGATGCTAAAAATAAAATCAGGATTGTTTTCATTGTCCTGAGGGTCAGGCTTCTAGGCTGCAAGGCTAGCTTGCAAATTTCAGGATGTATCTAGGCAGTACAGTAATAAAAATAAATTAATAGTAATATCATAATCCAGTCTAATTCCCCTTCCCCTCTGCCTTTCAGGACATTGTAGCAATTGGCTACATAGCTTTCAGAATGTCCTTATATCCTCCCACTTCCAGAATATATTTATTTATGTTTTTAAAAATCATAATAGACCAAAGAAACCTTCAGATGGGTCCAGAAATATTAATTACTCTAGAGAATCTGTCCCCAGAAAAAATTATACAAAGGTGTGTTCAGAAGCTCTCATAAATGCAATACAAGTCTGTTCTCTTCCTGTGTGCTTGAGTGATGTTTCCAGCAGTCCCTTTATAAAAGTGGGTGAGCGTGTGATGGGGTGTGTATGGGTTTGTCTACGGATAAGCTGCCATATTTTACATCTGTAAAGGGATTGCTGGAATTTATATTAATGGTACACAAAGTATTCCACCATGCAAGGTATCTTCCACTTAATTCAGCCATTGGTTAATTTGGTTCCTTGTTTAATTTGATCAAAATCTAAGGGCCGAAATAACACTTATTAAATAACACGGTGTCCATCTTCTTATCTTGATCTCTTTAGCCCAATGTTATTGGGTAACCTGATCACTAAATGCAGAAGGTTATCTCTTAATGAAAAGGGAAGGCTGTAATTCTGAATGAAATCAGAGCGCCCAGGAGAAAGTCTCCATGATAAAAGATTGGTACATTTAAAGGTGACTAATATTTCTATAAGCCCTGACATGTTATACAGAGTGTGAGGAGGACCCTAGCGATCATGTGGATAATTGACCCACTGCTCAATGCAAGTGATCAGAAGAGACTTTATTGGAATAAGACGAATTGAAAATCCTGGTTAATTTACAAGTCGTCTGCAAAACGGGCACTCCTGTCTGGGCAGGAACTTGCTGTAGGTCACTGTTGCACCAAATGCCAATTTTCTGTCACCAAGACTTTTAAAAATATGTATTCAAATATTTAAAACCACCCCAGAGCTTTTGTGGAGTCTGCTATCGCCCAGATACAAGTTTAGCTCATGAGAGAACAGAAATTCCCTTAAACGGGCTGTATAACTCTCTCAGTTTCAGGTTAACTGCACCTTTGAACCCCTCCTTGCCTTCTGCAAGGACATCCACTTAAGGTTTCAGGCTCCCAGTTGTCATCTCTCTTGGGCAGAGACCTCTCTCTCTCTCTCCAGACTGGAGTTTAGGCTTGCAGTCCCTTTACACGTCACTGTGATTTCCCCATCAGGGTCCAGCACCTGTGGGTACCCTTTCTCCAGGGCTTACAGCAGTGTACATCACTTACCAAACAGCCTCCACAAAGCAAAATACAGTTATTTGTAAGGTAAAAGCGTTACAGAGAAGACACAAAAACCAATAAATGTTCCTGCATGCATGCTAATAGCTCACCAGGTGTCACCCATCAATCTTACGGAGTCCTAATAGGCTAAAGTATTTTAAACACTTCCGCCAGGGTTGTTGCCTCCACCCCCTTTGAACAGATGGTCTTGTCCATTTGCTGGGTCAGAAAGAAGGCCCTGAGTCAGTTTAAAGTCAGCCTTTTTATGTGAAAATCCCTGAGGTTGTCTGTTGATCTCTGGAAAATCCAGTTTGAACCCGTATCGGCAAGCCTTCTCAGGGAGTGGTACCTCTCTGGGAGTGGTTACAACCCGAGTGATTTGCCTTAATTGCCTTGCACTGTGTTTAGTTCTTGGCAGAGGCTGTGGTCCCCACCCACCCACCCACCCGCCTGTACAATCCCTGGCCCACAGCGATACATAAACCATTCCTAAACGTAATACAATGTGATCCCCGAATATCTGTCCCAATGGTGACCTGAGCACACCACTCCTCTAGCAGCTAGGACACAGTGTTTCCAACAGGATCATGTTCATTCATCAAGAACTAATTAAAGCCCTTATCTTTGTTGGCTGTCAGTCACACACTGCACATTGCCGTGGTAAATGTGAACTGCAGGCTTTGTGCTGAGACCTAAGCTGCCCCAGCTGTATATGACAATCGTCCATCAGTCTGTATTCAGCACCCATGAGGTAGGTGGGACAGAAATGGGATATCCCTTACAATGCTGGTTCCTGCAGGTCTTCACGAACATAGATGGACAATTGTAACTGATCAAATTGTGCCCTCTATTGATGGCTGAAAGCAAACCAGAGGGTGAGCAGATGGGGGGGAGAGGGCAGCTCTGTTCATTGATGCTGGATATGTGGCCTGTCACTTCTAGGCTGAAACCAGCCAAGAGCCACAGTGATTGAGAATTGCTATGCACTGACTCTTGTATGTCCTTATGTAACTGGTTCGTGGGTTCCCATCCGTTTCCTAGTAGTCTGCATCCGCAAAAACAGCCCTATGATTGTCATTATCCTCCCAGAACTATCTGTGCATTTTTGTCTACATCATCCCTCATGTATGGAACATCCTCCCTGGACTAGTCTATAAGGCCACTCCCATGTCATCCTTCATATCCTTCTAGTGTGATGACTATAAGAAATTGACCAACTAATAACAGTTATGTAGGCGCACTTGGGGGTAGTTGATACTGATTTTTAAAAATGCTCGGGCTGTATGTTTTAACTCTCTTGCCCACCTGCCCCCTTTCATAGGTTGCTGGTGCGCTCAGATTGTAAACTCATCCTGGCCGGGACTGCATCTTCCTGTGTGCATGGAAAGTGCCTAGCACAGAGTGGGCACTACTGTAATGCTATTAGTAATTAGTCCTTTTATTGGCAGTCTTTGCAGAGAAGCCAAGGATTAAATGAGGCAGGGAATATTATGTCGCCCCAGAGGTGGCTTTTCCAGGACTGGGTTGAGGGTATGTTGACTGGGCAGTCGAGGAATAAGTGGCACTGGTGCTAATTTACTGAATTATCAGAGGACTTCAGTCTCCGGCACTGTCAGCTGACACTAGCACTAAACTCTCTATTAATTGAAACATTTTAAAAATAAGCTTTTAAAAAAATAAAAGGTTTCTTTTCAGGAAGACAAAGGAAGTATTCTGCTTATTTTTTGTTGTTTCCTTGTATAGTTACCCTGTGAACTTACAACTTTCTCAAAGATAGGGAAATCATAGAATCATAGATTATCAGGGTTGGAAAAAGGTCATCTAGTCCAACCCCCTGCTCAAAGCAGGACCAATCCCCAGGCAGATTTTTACCCCAGTTCCCTAAATGGCCCCCTTAAGGATTGAACTCACAACCCTGGGTTTAGCAGGCCAATGAAATGCTGTATCTCAGATTTGATTAGCAAGCAAACTTACCCTTATAAAAAGAGTTTCCATATGACTGGATAAAAGTGGATGAGAATTTTGAAATCTGGGTTTTATGAAAAGAAACTTCTTTCAGGGAGCTATGCAAGCACTTTTTTTGTTCAATGTGGATAAATAACATTTATAGCTTGTCCATCCTAGCTTCTTCCTGGCAAATTCACTTCACTGCCCTCCCCCCTCCACACTTTTAAATTCCTGCCTGACCTTTGGGAGACACTGCTGTCTTTGCAGAATTCCTTGCTTCTTCAGAGGATTTTATTCCCCTTCCAACTCAGTGCCTACAGCTCTAGAGGAACATTGTTCAAGGCTTTGTTGCAAAATATACTTCCCTCCCCCTTCCTGCTTTGCTGAACTTTATCACCTTTAGAAGAAGAAGGAAAAAATCACAAACAAATCCTCTCCTCCAATTTCCCAGTAATTACTCTGGGGCAAGTGAAATCTTTGTTTTTTCATTTTCTGTTTATTATAGTAATAATAAAACTGCTGTACATCTTTGGAGCACTTTTACTCCACACAAATCTTACCCTCAGGTCTTTTGCAGAGTATGAGTCAGATTTGGCTCCTGGTTACATAGGTATAAAATCCACGTGAACTCTACTGACACACGGGTGTAACCAAGAGTAGAATTTAGCCCTGTTCATGTAGCAACCATCCTATATCTTCCTCCCTTATCACCTCTCCACTCTGTCTCTCTTTTGCAATCTTACTTGATAACCTCCCTTCTTCCTTGTCTCTGTGCCTCTTCATTTTTCTCTCCAGCACTAGTGCATACTTGTGTCAGCAAGCAACATTTCTGCCAACCGATGAGGGGTGTTTTATATCTCAGTCCCTTTAGCAAAGCCTTCCTGATGGGAGCTAGGTGCTCCTTTTTTCCAGCCCTTTAACAGACCTACCTAGGTCCCTGTGAGTTGCACAACAGGGCAGATTATAGGGGTCAGAGGTTGACTGGATTATAAACACTATTTGTTTGTTCCCTCATGAAAATGGAGGTTTGCTAATATAAGAGTATATTGGGTACTATTTATCTCTGTAAATACATTTTGGGATGTTGTTTGCGTGGAAGATGTTAAACGTGGATTTCCAGTTTTTGGTGGGTTGATCTTCCCACATCCTACAAAATCCCAGACATGTCAGGATGCATTCCATGGGATCTTGCATTTCTGAGGTACTTCACAGGCCACTCTGGTGTGGAATGCCCTGCACGTTTAACAGCTCTTGTTGAAGTACATTTAGGACAGGAAGTGAAGAGTAATGCAATTAGACTCAATAAGACAATAAGCCCTTTACGGCAGACACCATATCTTCCTTTGTGTTAATACAACACCCAATACAATAGGGCCCCAATCAGGATTGGAACCTTTGGCTGTTACCACTGTGCAAATAATTAATAATAAAGCTATCCAATTGAAACTCATGGTGCAGTTTGGGCAGGAGAATCTCATTACTCGCATGGGGTTTAGGTAGGACTGTACATGACTGTTCTATTTAGAATCTCTCTACCTGAAGTAGATAACTCTCAGTCATTCCATGTTTACAAGCTGCCCTAACTCAAGAGACCTACCCTTCTTGCTTGTTTAGTTTTTTTCTTTAACAAAATGCGAGGCAGAGGAATCTCCCTTGTCTAATACTTACTTTCACCAGCCTCGCAGTGGAAGAATCTGTCTCAATGATCGTCTGCTAGATTCACTTATTCCTCTCATGTGCCCTTTCTCATCCTCCATTCGTATTTTAGTTTCCATCTTCCCAAAGCTAACACTTCTCTGTAATCTTACCAAGAGCTGTAAGCCTGCTACAGTAGTGATACAGCAAGGGGACTATTTTTCTTCTTTCTCCAGTAACAGAATTACGTTAGTATCACATAAGGTTGCACAGCGT
Organism: Gopherus evgoodei; assembly: GCF_007399415.2. Taxonomy (NCBI): domain Eukaryota; kingdom Metazoa; phylum Chordata; order Testudines; family Testudinidae; genus Gopherus; species Gopherus evgoodei. Next base: position 38,363,118 of record NC_044333.1, on the reverse strand, counting down.
CTGGTTGCTGGATCTCTTGCACACTAATATCAATAGGCCTTGTGTATAAAGTGCTGGCTCTTTAAAATGGGTAATTTTTCTCAAAGCCTGTTAAACTCTGAGTAGGTGGGTGACAATAAATCCCATTTCCATAGGAAATAAATTTTTATTCTGTGTGTCCTTGTTTTCTTTTAGACTAATCATTGTACTCTTTGGACAAAAGGAACTCTTAGCGCTACGAGCTCCGTGAATTTGATCCTTGGTTGGCAATTATTGTTGTAGCAACATACACATCAAGTTTGAAATATTTTTTGCAGCAGCTTGGCTGGCTCTGAGGTCTGGGAGGTAAAAGGGTTGGTATGTTCCCATGACATTTCATTTTGCGTCTGAATGGAGTTCATTAACTTTTTTTCATTATTATTTTTCCTGCCACTATTTTATATGTACATGATCAGTAAACAGTGGAAAGTAACAATATTGTAGTCTCTCTTATTCAAATGTGGAAACTTTGGAGTCTTTATAGCCTGTCTGTCTGCATTTCCCCCTCAGTCCTTGGCTCTGTTTTTTCTCCCTGTTGTGAAGTGCTTTCATTACTTTAAGAACCGCAGTAAAATTTTATGGCAAAGAAAACATGTGACCATATTACCCTTTGCAAAACAGCATTTTCTTATGCGCTTTCTGTTTACACCTCTAATGCAGATCCAGAAGGAGAGCAGAAGTTGGTTCCTACACCTAGGGTCTGATTACTTTTAAAAGTTGTACCAGTATTACTGTTATGGGACAGTAAAGGGCGAGGAGCTTTGGTTTTGTTTTTTTTAAATCTGGATAGTTATACTGGTAAAAGCCTTAATGTGGATGCACTTGCGATGTGTTTCCCCTCCGGTGCCATTTGGAACTGGGGTACCACTGAGCCCACCTAACCCACCAGCCTGGATTTCTTTTCACACTGTGGTGCTGTGGTAAGTTGCCAAGCTCTCCAAGCTTGCTCTTTCACCAGCCTACACACCCAGCTGCAGCTTCCCCCACACATGCTGAGATCAGCTCTGCATGGGAAGGCTCAGCTAAGACACCTCCCAGTCGCTAAGGCAACCCCCTCCCCCCCGGAGTGTAAACCCAAAATTATACCGTCTTGCGCTGCATAGGGAATTGTACAGCGTAAACTCATGAAATTCGCCCCCTCTCTCAATGTGGAGGAAGATATGCAACAGCTTTCTCCTCCAAGTATAATTTCTACATGCTGGTTTTAGACAGTTTATTAACAAGCTTATTAACTACAAAAGATAGATTTTAAGTGACAGCAAACAGATCAAGGCAGATTACTTTGGTAAATAAACAAAACTGCAAACTGAGTTTAACACACTAGATAGGATATGAATTAGCAAATTCTCACCCTGAATGATAAACAGGCTGGCAGATTCTTAAGGCACAAGCTGCCTCGGCTTTCCTGGGTTTTCATACACAGACTAAAAATACCTCTAACCTAGGACCATCACTTCCCCCATTTCAGTCCTTGTCCCTCAGGTGTTTTCAGATGTGTTGTTGTGGGGAGAGTGAGGTACCATCATGATGTCATTTTCCCCCTTTTATATCTTCTTCCCACTTGCTGGAAAGCTGTTTTGCTGTGACCTGGATCAAACATTTCCCATTGTGTAATGCTATCTCTGAGAGGTTTCTGTTGTACACAGTTCCTGGGGTAATCCTTGTGCTTGTGTGCATTTCCTCAATAAGCCATTAACATTGTTTGGCCTTTTTACCTTTGTACCTGAAAGGCTGCTTGTGCATGTTTTCAACCTCACAACAAGTTTCAGTAACACATACAGAGCCAAACTTCACATATGATAATAGCACATACAGTCCAATGAGATATTAATGTCTAGCAGATCACGACTTTTAGAATGGTACCTCACAAGGCATACCTTGTGCAAAACATATCCTTATGACAGTGGTGAATATTGGGGAGCCAGGGTGCCACAGCACTTATGCCAGTATAAGGTACCTTATGCTGGTGTATTTCAGAGTAGCAGCCGTGTTAGTCTGTATCTGCAAAAAGAACAGGAGTACTTGGGCTTTCGTGGGCTACAGTTTATGCTCAAATACATTTGTTAGTCTCTAAGGTGCCACAAGTACTCCTGTTCTTTATGCTGGTATAGTTATTCCGCTTCCTGTACATGAATAGGTCATAATTGTATCCACACTGGGAGTGGGTTGTACCAGTTTAAACTATATATAAATATAGTTAAAGGGAGAGAATTTTCTAGTGTAGACATGACCCCTGTTTTTTCCCTCCACTGCTACTGCAGACTATCTTTGTTCTCTCTTCTAGTGATACACTCATGTTTAGTTTTTTCCTTCTGTCCAAGCATGTCTAAGTGTGATCTAGCAATTAGAGCAGGTAACTGGGAGTATGAACACCTGGGGCTAGATTCTGCATCTAGATTTGTTTGGCTGGAAGACTGGGGTCCAACCATACTGAACCAGTTGCAGCAGCTGGCTCTTGGGTTGTATTCCTGGATCTACATCTGATTTGTTATGGTTTCAATTAAAATTAGTATATGGATTATGAGTATTTTGGAGCAAAATTGAAGGGAGAAACTAAGAGGATTGGGGTAGCCTTGACTACGTGGCAGCTTTCCGATCTTTGGATTTGGAGCTGATCTGATTGGGCCATTAAGTTTTCCGAGGACATGAGCAACATAAACTATATCGTGATTATTCCCATTGCAGTTCTGCAGCTGTTGAATTTAGATCCATAGCTCTATTGAAGGCCTGCTTAAAAAATCAGACTGTAAGGATTTGTTTAAAGAAAAAATATAATAGCTTCACTGGGACAGTTTTAAAGCTGGTGCCTTTAATCTGTAGCACCACACAAGAATACGTTGGTATATTTAGATGTGGAAAACGTGAAGTGGACATTCTAAAGTAAAAAAACAGATTTTAATTTTTTTCTAAGTTTCTTAATTATTAAAACTGAACGTTCTTAAACTCCTAACTTCCTTTTTGCCATTAATGCTGGGTGAGATGCGTGTGTGAGATATATACACTTTCATTGATTAATCGTGATCAATGAAAATAGTCAAGTTCAGTTTCTGGTTCTTGTGCCCAGTGCTGCAATATTTGGTTACAACCACTGCTGTGGCATGCTTAAACCCAAAGCAAAACCTTGTTCTCACCGATTTTTTTTGGAGGGGTGCGTATGCGAATGGGAGTAATTAAATTTAGATTTCTGCTAGGTTACAACTTTTAAAACATTCTTGAATTCTGATTTTAAATCATTTGCCTGTGAGCCTCAAAGCGACTGCCTTAAATCCACTCTGGTGGCAACACTGAGAATTAAGACTTCCACTCTGTCCTTAACTCACTTCACTGTATTCTCAGAGGCTTAACACAGAGAGCTGTGGCTGCTGAACAGACACGGGTGAATTAAGGACAGATGTAGGTAGGCTGAATTTCAAACATTGCCATGGAGGGTTTAGATTAGCCCCCAAACCTCGTTTTTTCCTTTAATTATATGCAAACTATATAATCCTGTACTCTTGGGTCCCCCGCCTCATGGACTGGTTCATTGTTCAGGGTAAAATGGTCTTTAAAGGAACAATTGTGCTTGGCAAACTTCCCACTGTACGTGGGACTGTTTTTAAAATAAAAGTTAGGAACTGAAGATCCAAACCTTCAGAGACTAAGCAGAGCAGTACAGAATAAATCCGTAAAAGTCCAATAGAAATATTATCTACTTACTCTGGTTGCAAGGCAGCATCTTGGCTTTGTGTTTGTGTACGTATCTTTATTTTTAATTGAATCTCTTTCCCTTTTGCTAGGAAGTTCCCTTTTGATCTGCCTCCTTCAGTGAGGTTCATTTTACTAATTCCATGGCGGGAGAAAAAGAAAATTGCCTTGTTTGTGACAAATCCTCTGGTTAGAACAGATCTAAGGGAGGGAAAGTTTACCCTCTTCCACTCTACTGGCAATAATGGTAGTTGAATGCATTGAAAAAGCCTGTCAGAGTAAATCTGTATGAGACCAAGGGATGGAGTGAAGAAACCCTTGTTAATAGCAAAAGATTGGTCAGGTTAGAGAGGTCTGGTTTATTCTGGAATCCCATGAAAGAGAAGCTAAGAAATATTCTGTTGAATTGACAGGGAAATTTGCAGTGCTTGGCCAGTAATTAACAAAATCTCAGGCTTGAAGGATCTCAGAACATAAACTGTGGACAGATTCTGACAATACATAGGGCCACAGATAGAACAAGTGTTGTCATTGTCTATGTTCCCTGCACTCCATACCCAGAGTTAATTATTCGTAACCATTCAGAGAGCAGCAGACAATTAGCATAGTTACAGCAGTCAGTAGATTTTCTTCTAATGCCTGCTGGCTGGCTGGCTCAGGGGACTGGTAATGGGGTAGAGACCTTGGACATGAAGCTCACTTATTCAGATCTAATGGTGGCAAACTCTTGACTGTTTGGAATGAGTTTGGGGATCAGAGTGCAAATACCTCGTGGACAGGTGCCCACATGGCAAAACCCATCACAACAACTTCCTCCTGCTTTCCTCCCATTTTCTGATCTCTAGCAGCGAGGCCAAGGGCTATGGAGACCGAACTGCTCTCTCATCTTTTGAATTTGTCCCTGCAGATCATGACTGAGGCACGTACGGGGATGGGGGTAAGGAAAGCTTGCCCTCTTGTTGCCCATGCTGTTCCTGTTGGGTGGGTATGATGAGAAGAGAGGCTGTTTCCATAGCTGTCAATCTGTCAGGTTCTACCAGCACTTGAGGTTTGAAGGAAAACTGCTGTTATGAGATCAACTCCAGCGTTCCTCTTCGTCATCATGTGTGTGTGAAAAGTGGGTGAAGGTATCAAAATGGAGAGCGAATGGAGTCTGGAAAAGTAGACAGTATTCTACACAGCTCTAAATCGTATTGGGCTGGCCGCATGTTGAAGACTCAATTATGCAGGATTTCTTTATGGGCTTGTTGCTCTCTAACCACCAATTTAATCTCCAAGCAAAGATGGGTGCTAATGTCTGAGGCCAAGTGAACATAGTTGATGCAGGCACATGCCAATTGCCTGAGGCCAGGTGGGCATGGCAGGTTATAATGTGTTGCACAGTTCGCATGCTGCAGTTTAAAAGGAGGCATAATTAGCTTTACCCAGCCAGTTTGTCCTTGCCAGCTGCTGCGTTAAAGCTCTTGGTGACCAAGGCCAGGATTAGTGACACTTAGACTTTGCACATGTGCAGTTGCCTGTGCAAAAAAATTAACGTACATAAAAATACAGGTGCAGTCACTGTGGTTTCTCGTCCAGTCATAGGGACTGTATGGTCAAATGCCCATTTGTGTGTGTGGTGATTCCAGTTATGCAGGGTGCACATGGCAGACTGTCCCGCAATGCGGATGTAGGAGATGACGAAATATTTTAATGTTGCTTAATGGGAGCGATGATAGGCAGTGTAGTACGTCACTGCCACCTGGCTACACCATGTTTGCAAGCCCTAAATGGGCAAAACACTTGTGCCTGTGGCTATATACCTCTGCAGGGTGATCATCCGTCTGTCTGTATTTGAGTGGTCATTTGCAGGTACCCAAAATGCATTACCTTCTCCTAGCCGCATCAAAGTTGGTGCTTAAGCTCCGAGACCCACCAGTTCATTGCAAACTGGCCACGGAAAAATTACTTTTGGCCACTACTGATCTCGGCTAGATTCAAAACAGCAAATCAGATGGAAGGTTCCATTTTAAAAATACAGCCGTGCTAATGCTGTTAACAGTATGGCACTAAACACTTGCATATTTTGCTCTTTTTTCCTCCACGTCAACTCCTAGAGTTTGTCTGTCTACCTCCAAATCGCCTTTGACTGTAGTAGGAGCAGGTTACACCATTGACAGATCAATGCAATCGATAGCTTTTCTTGTTTTACGCTATTCTTTCCCCACAGCTTCTTACTGAAATGGAGCTATGATTAAAGGCTGTGGCCTTGATAATTACAGCCCTGGATACTGAGTTCGAGCAACAGATGGGTGGCTATGCCATCTCCAAGGGTCATTGGCTCTGTTACAGAACTAGTTGGTTGGCCTTAAATCAGTTTCTATTCAGGACCTTAGTTGGCTGACTTCCCTCCACACTCCACCCCCTTCTCAGCTACAAGTTTCTATGGATGTGGATTAAACCTGCTGTGCTCAATAAACTAAGCTAGTGGGAAGTGGCTGGGAATGCATTGGACTGTTTGGAGTTTGCATTTTGCCCTTAGCCTGCCCTAATGGGAAAGAGGTGGGGGTTATTTGTGAAGTGCCCCATCTGCACCTAAGATAAAAATTGCAGTAACTTGATACATTCCCTAAAGTCTCTAACCACCACCTTTGCTTTCTCTAATTCCCAAAGGAACCTTGCCCTGTGGCACACGCCTCACCCACTCCCAGCCTGCATGGCCCCATAAGTGTAAAATCAATAGTTCTGTATTTTTTTAATAGCCGCTTCCACCCTGGTGGTTACAAAAGTTGCAAGAAATCAGGAGCAGGTTGCACAGGGGAAGGGCTTGATTATGCTTCCTTGGTAGCAACAAAATGCAAAGGAGCCAAAGAATGCAGCAAAGTGTGCGTGTGCAGTGTGCGTACACAGTGGTGCAGTGGTAGTGTAGGGAAGATGCTGTTGAAATGGATTCCTTGGGCTTTGCAGCTTTCAATAAGCTATCAAGAAGGTTGTTTTCTGAGGCTAAGGGAATACCATTTTGGTCCTGATCTAGCAGGAGTCACACTCAGAGGAGTGGTTTGATGCCGTGGTTAGGAAGGCAGATTGTAGGCAGCCTTTGACCCTTCTGGTTTATGAGCCTACAGAGGAGCATAGCTCGAGTGGACAGATAGTTCTTTCTTTCCTACCCTGGCCTCCTCTGAGAGCCCAGGGTTCCGTGATGAAGATAATGAGGGGTAGAAATTTGGCAACCAGAACTCCCATTGGGCCTCCAGGTCTTGATTATTGTTGTTATTCTAATAATAATAGCCCTTTATGAAACGTTAGCTAACTAACCCTCCCAGCGCTCTGGGGAGGGACAAGTTATTACATTTTACGGAAGGGGGAACTGAGACGCAGAAATGTGCTCTGACTTGCCCCAGGCCACGCCGATCGGTGGCAGGCGCCATGAATGGAACCCAGAAGTCCTGATTCACAAGCGGCGAGGCGGCTCTGCCTCTTGCTGAATTCCCCAGCGCATGCCTTCCTAGCCAGAAGCAGAGTCTCTCAAGCTCTGTTGCCCCTCAGGAGAAGAGATGAGGATCCTTCACTTGCAGCGGTCATACAAACAGCAGGCAAGGCTGGACGTACGGCAGCAGCACTAGGAATAGGCCGATTGTAGAAATGAGAAGGTGGCAACACCTGTGTGAGTCCGATGTAAACCATTGCCTTGCGGGAGGGGCGGTGTAGAATGGCTTTCCCCACAAGAGGCCCACTAGTGCTTCAGCCCGTCTTGTTTTAAATGACTCCGTTGATAGGACTTCCACGACTGTCCCAACTGAGTAGCTCTCGTCACTGGGAGCTTTCCCTACAATCCAGCGTATGTTTCCCTTTGCGCAGTTTCATTCCTGAGCTAGATCCACTTGGAAAAACCCTGCGTCGCTCCCCTTTGCTCTTTGACTTAGATGGCTGCGTTCCCCTCTCGTTGGCATTTAGCCCAGCTACACACATTTAATTGCAATGAATTACCTAACCTCAGTAGAAGAGCCTGCATTATTAAATCGGGAATGGACATGACCTGATACTAAATGAGTGCTTTCAAAGAAAAGGTCTGAACATGCAGCACATGGCATGAAAATTCCTTCTGCACGAAGGACCTGGGTGGCAGAGAGGTTACAGGTAGAATTACAGGCGTCTTGTTGGCTGGCAAGAGCTGCAAGTAGGGATTGTGTCAGAACTCGTTACCTTAATGTGGTTAATTTGCAAGCAGAGTGTAATTGTACAACCCATTTAAACCAGGGTGCAGGGTGAAGCGAGAATGTTGCCTCTGTAGCACTTGTTGTGATGAGGTGAGGCCAGTGTTCCTAACGGACAATATTTAGAGTAGGGGGTATCAGCTGGAGGGAAGGGCAGGTGGGTATAAACGGAGCAGTGCAGCCAGTGTTCTACACCTGTATAGTAACATCCTGCTCCGTGGGCGCCTTGGACGCCATTGAGCATGTGTGGGCCCTGGCAGGGTGAGCTGCGAACGGGTACCTTTGCACAGATTCCAGAGCACGTGCAGCAGCTTTAACTGAGCCGTGCAGTAAGAGGGTGGGAGATGTTATGCTTGTCTGTGTCAAACAGAATTCCCTGAATCTCCAGCTTAAATGTCGGGCCCTTTTCAGCGAGCGTTATTCGTGAGACGGGTGGATGAGGTCAGACTGGCTCATCAGTGAGACTTCTAGGGCTTGGCCCATGGGGGAGAAATAACTTGCAGACCTTTCTGGACTGCCAGCTGGATGTGACCTTTATTGTGCCACAACATGTAACGCGTTGGCTGCCGCGTCTGTGTACATATGGCTTATGGGTGCAGTTAAGCATGTCCCTAGGGATGTGCTGCTGCTGCCTGATATGGGGAGGTGGAACTTTGGTGCAGGGTGGGAAGAAGATGTCTGCTCAGGTGAGATGTGCCCTCCAGAATATGTTTGCTAATGAATGGGAAGGCGGACTGTTTCATTAAACCACTCAGGGCACGTCTACACAGCCCGCGGAATCGAGCCTTCCAGCCCGGGTCGACAGACTTGGGCTCATGCTACCACACCAAACATAACTGTGTAGACCAGTGGTGGGCAACCTACAGCCCGCGGGCCGCATACAGCCCATCAGGGTAGTCTGGTTGGGGGCCGTGAGACATTTTTCTGACATTGACCGTCTGCAGGCACAGCCCCCCATAGCTCCCAGTGGCTGCGGCTCGCCGTTCCCAGCCAATGGGAGCTGCGGGAAGCAGTGGCCAGCACGTCCCTGTGGCCTGCAATCAGGTCAACTTAAACAAAATGTCTCGCAGCCCGCAATCAGATTACCCTGATGGGCTGCATGTGGGCCACAGGTTGCCCACCACTGGGGTGGACGGCACTTTGTAGTTGTGACTTAGCCTTGAGCTTGAGCTCTGAAGCCCACCCGTTCCCTACGCTTCAGAGCCTGAACTCCAGCCCACGCCACAGTGTCTACAATGCTATTGTTTGACTCCCTCCCTGCGGACTAGCAGCTCGGTGCTGCAAAGGCATGGGCTAGGTACATGCTATGGCAAGTGCAGGGGTGTGTGTGTCCTATCCACACACACACACATACACCAGCCCAGCCCAGCCAAAGAATAATGAAAAGTTATGCTTTATTGTTCCTGTTGTGCTTAAACGCTGCTTCTGTAGCACATGTTCTGTGGCAAATTTCACTTCTCTTTGATCATGTGCCCTGAAGGGGCAGCCAGTCTCCTTGACACCAAGCCAAGGCGTCTGTGAAGCGCAGCACGGTACCGAATCCGGATTAGAACTAAACAAACCCTCTTTGCAGAGAAGCTGTAGAGTTCCCAGCTGGGGGATATTTCCTGCATTGGCAAGCATGGATTTCTGGCTGATGACTCGGGGATGCTGTGCTTCTGGCCCCGAGCTTGAGAGTCGTTGCTCTGCTTGGCCTTGGTAACAGACGGTTACTGTGTGCTCCAGCCAGGGGAAAGGCAGAGCGAGATCTATGGACGGTTGGGGGAAAAAAGAGGTGCTAGAGCCCTGGACAGCCTGTTACCACTATAACAGTCGTTCAGTGGTAATCAGCTCAGCGTCCTTGGCAGGGTTCTGGGGTAAAGAAACACACACGTGAGTAAGTTGCAGTGTAGCCTGATCTATCCATTATGTATTAATTCCATTAATTGCTTAAGAATTTCCAGTTACCGCTTTGAGGGTTGACAAGTTCTCATCCCAAGATCATGGCCAGGATTATTTGATTTCTTTCATGCCTAGAGATCTCGTTGTTCTGTGTACTCATACCATGCAAGCAACCACGCGCCTTACAAAAGGAAGAATCTGCTTGGCTGGTGGCAGTTCTGAATTGCATGGGTATCTGGTAGAGATCCACTTGCCTCAAGCTTCCTTAGCCAACTCTAAGTCCTTCCTGTGATTCAGAGGAACATGCAGTGCAAGGACAGCATGCAGGAGATGTCCTAATCAGAACACGAGCCTCAGCAGGAGCACACTTGGGTAGCACAGGCCATCACATGGGGAATGGAGGGGACCATTTGTTCAGGGGCGGCTCCAGGCCCCAGCACGCCAAGCGCGTGCTTGGGGCGGCAAGCCGCCGGGGGCGCTCTACCGGTGCCGCGAGGGCGGCAGGCAGGCTGCCTTCAGCGGCTTGTCTGCGGAGGTTCCACTGGCCCCGCAGCCGTGCCTGCGAGAGGTCTGCCAAAGCTGCGGGGCCAGCGGACCCTCCGCAGACAAGCCGCCAAAGGCAGCCTGCCTGCCCTGCTTGGGGTGGCAAAATGCCTAGAGCCGCCCCTGCACTTGCTGCTGGCACTACGGGCCTGCTAAAGGCTTAGTTGGGCGAAGGAGCAGTGGCAGCTGGGCAGAGACAGACAGTGAAGAGGAGACCATGTGCGATGGAAGGCATGGCTCAGGGGGAAGGGACCAGTATCAAAACAGGCCACTGAAGTGGGTAACTCCCATTGGCTCCTGCATAGAGCCTGCCCCAGCAAACTAGACCAGACTCATCATACTGCAGGGGAAAGCTGCCCTTTCTCATTGATAGAAAGTGCTACTGGATGAAAACGTGCGTGATTCTAGCAGTCTCGTTGTCACTCAGCTTTATTTTGTGTGTTCCTTTTCTGGCTAGCCTAGGTAAACGTGGTGCTGCTGAAAGCCCTGTGGTGCGGGGGAGCTGAAATTTTGCAGTGCAAGGAAAAAGTGGTGCCTTGGCTTTTAATACCCCTTTTCTTCCTTCTGTGATATGAATCTGTGGAATGTAGCCTTCCGAAGGGAGAAGGGTTAACCCCTAGCGCTGCTGATTGCCATGTGATAACAGTTTCTTGTCTGATTAGAGCAGATCCCTGCTGTAAGAGGAATCACATGGGAGGCAACCCGGCTAGTCAGACGCTAACGTGCCTCACCAAATCCTGTGCTGCTCCCCTGTCTTCCTCCCTCACAAAGGAGAGCACTTGTTTCGTTGAAGGAGAGGCCGCACCCCAGGCTTGAATTTAGGCTCCAGATCAAACAGCATGAAACGAAACACCCGCAGAGAGATTTAAAGCAAAGCAAATAACCCCTGCGGGTGTGCTGGAAGGACTTTCGGTAAATTTACAATCAAATCCTCTTTTTATGGCTTTTTAATTCAACAGTGGATAAATAACAGGAACTTTTGATCTTTAGACCCTAAGGTAGCTCACTTCCCTTCCCACAATTCAAAGGGGATACCATAACATTCTGCTTTATTGGGTCACCAATGAAACTAGAGGAAATCCTGGGTCTTTATCGAGAGAAAGCAGCTTTTGGTGGAAGGATGATATAATAGCAAAGTCTTCTAAGCATCTTTCAGCCAGAAGGATCCCAAAGCAAGCCGCATAATGCAGGAATCATTCCACCCACTGCTAAAATGCAGCTAGCGCTGGGGTGGAAGGAGCAGCTGTTTAACAGTCACCCAGCAATGCTGTACAACCATTTAGGACAGGGAATAAGAGAGGATTCCCTATTCGGTTGAAAGAGCTGGGGAGCTTTAGGGAGGCAAGGTAGAATTCTTCCACTTGGACTTTAGTCAGTGGCATCAGGGCCCCAAACTCTGTTATTGGCACGTAGTGTCTTAGGGCAGGTCTGCACTACCGCTTAAGTCAGTCTAATTTACGTTGCTCAGGGGTGTGAAAAAGACGCCCCCGAGTGTCGCAAGTTACAGCGACCTACGTGCTGGCCACACCGGCGCTATGTTGGCGGGAGACGCTCTCCCGTCAGCACAGAGCGTATTTACCAGACCTGCTACCGCGGCTGTAGCACTTGCAGTGTAGACCAAGTTCCAGCAGTGGTGAGTCCAGGAGAAACAGCATGTGGGCTTTGGTGCTGGGGATTAGGTGCTCAGAGATGCCCTTAGGAGAGCTGCCTGCTTTCATGGGGCTTTCATCTCCTGATTTCTGCTTGCTAACTTGCATCAAAAGAAGCTGAAAATACATTAGCTCCCTCATGTTACTTTCCCATGTAAGCAGTTGTCACCGTTGTCAGATGGGATGCTATGCAACAGTGAATGGGAGGGGAGGTGTCTAGGAGGCATTATCTGTCTGCGTGATCCACGCTGTGGGAAAGTTTGAGAACTCTTGCTGTGGTTAGTTAATTTCACTTATCCTAGTTTTACTGCAGTGGAATCACACAGTGTGAAACTGGAGTAATGCAGCAGGAGATGAGCCCAAGAGAAACCTGTCTACGCCTTCTCTAACAGAAACGCAACCTGCTTTGCATCGACAAAACTAATGCCCTATCGGCAGCTTTTGTCCCAGGGTGTTGCCAGACCATTTCCCTGCCTAACACCTGTCTGGGTCAACCTGCAAAGGTCTCTGGGATTCAGCCTTTGCCTGCTTCTCACCTCTTAATAGTCTGTCCTTGTTTGGTTTTTGCCCCGACGTAGGTGATGTGTCAAACCTGAGTCCTGAACACTCCTTCGAAGGCACGAATGTTGATGTGGGGAACATCGTTCTGGCTTTGTATAGCGGTCTCTTTGCCTATGGAGGCTGGTAAGATCCTGGCATATTACTCATTTCAGTGTGTCATTTAGTTCTTTGTCTTCAGCGCTTTGAGAGCATTGGCAGGGAGGGCATGGCCCAGAATGTCTGGTCTAGCTCTGCTCCTCACCCAGGTAACGGTGCAATCGCTTCCTTTTTATCTAGTGTTGTTCATGCTCAATCCTTACAACCCCTCCCCAGTCCCTATGTGCAAGTACAAGCAAGTGGTGTCAGTTGCAGTATTTAAAACAGGGAGCAAGTCTAGGGGCAGCCTGGTAAAATGCCCAGGTTGTATGGTGAGCGAACTCCAGGGGAACCAAGAGGCACTAAATACGGTGGGATTGTCTGGTTGGGGCAGAAGACGGAGAAGGATATTTGAAGAGTCAGGGGACACTTAGGTGCAGCAGGAGAGCAAGGCTATTCCAGCTAACCAAGGCAGCATGGGAGAAAGGACTCATCACATGCTCTAGGCTCGAGAAGGCTCCATCCCTCATTTTGGGCAGGAACTCAGAGGTAATATGCCGTATATGGGCCATTGGTTCAGACTGGCTGGATTTTGGTAAGCCAGTGCCCGTGGCTTGTGTAGGAGCAAAGGTCAGAGTAGAGGTTGTGGGCCCTGCAGCTGTGACCAGCAACTGTCAGTACTGACACATCAGTCTGCTAACTGACAACTCCAAGCCAAAGCTCCTACAGGTTTCTTCATTAATGCCTTCACACTCTCACATGGGCATCCAGAAACCTGGGCTGTCTTTATTTGCAATAACAATAGAGGCAGATTGTGGCCCTCCTCTGGCAATACAGAGGCGCTGCTAGCTGACCATAAGTCTCGGCATGCAGTGATCTGTCTTATTCCCAGCAAGCTGGCTGCATTGCATGCTGAGACCTGCAGAGAACACCTTTGTTTGAAGGTTTTGGAGGTAGCCTCGGCCCTTGTGTCATGGATTTGAGAAACACGGCCACCCTTGGTTTTGCAGAGCATGCTTTGGTTTCTCTGTCTCTAGTGGGGCTTGCGTATGCATGTTGAGGTTAGGGTTAGGCTGCTGGATTCTTTTTCTAACTTCATTGATCTCTGTAACCACAATTACCATTGTCTTTTAAATTGCAGGAATTACTTGAATTTTGTCACTGAGGAGATGATAAACCCCTACAGGTATGTGCACCACATGGCGAGTTCTTGGCTGGAGAGGGAAACTCACCAGCTGTTCACCCTCTAAATGCCACTTCCATCCCTTAACGTAAAGCCACCCGTTGTGTGTAGCAAGTGTTGTCACTAGCCATCCCAGGGAATGTAAAACAAGCTCTCGTTTTGGGGGCAAACAAAACCTCTGCTGTGGGCAATGCATGCTAGATAATCAGACTGCTGTTCGTTAGTACAGGATGGGGGTTTCTGCAGAGACGGGGAAAAGAAAATCTCTGTCTAAGAGAAGCCATTGTTAAATCACCTTCCCTCTCTGAAAGTCCCATTTCCTTGGCCTGGCTCAGCAGCCGCTCCTTCACAGTTGTGCCTTGCTGGCAGAAAGGGGGTTTTCTTTGCATTTGTTGCTTTATTGCAGTTTCATAATCCTGTCTAATATATATTTTCACCAAAATGCCAGAGGGCTTGCCAGGGTGAAGTTTTACTGTCTGCCATGCACGCTTGACCTCTGCATTTTTTTCCTCCCAAGGCATGGACCTTTCTGTCTGTTGCATGTCTGTGTCAGGGTTATATGAAGGGATCTAGTAACATGGGATTGATCCTACCAGAGCAGAACATCTCTGGCAAATCCCTGATGCCTGCAGGAGAGGTGCAAACCAGGCGTGATTGCCAGCGGCATCACTGGCTGCACTTTCGGCCAATTCCTGACCCCTGTGGTGATAGGCTCCTGCTGCGAAGCATGAGATTCTTTTACCCTTTCCTTGACATGTGTAATTACACATGTTTTTGTAGACAGTAATTGTCCACCCCTTTCCGAATGCAGCCACTCTGTTGACTCCCTAACCTCCCGCAGCTTTGAGCTCCACAGGCAGGTTGTCTGCTGCATTAAGAAGGATTTCCTTTTTAAGTTAGTTTGCTTAAAATAAGTTAGCCTATCAGGAAGGGCAAATTTGCCTTCACACCAGCTTCTCTTTGAGGGTTTGTTTAGGTTTCAGGGGCCCAGCCAGCTTTCTGGTGACTCTCAGCTACAGCCTGACCTTCCTGTCTCCTTTGTAGACAGCCACAAGCACAAGTGCGTATCCTCTGGCCAGCAGACTACTGTGCATGTTCTAACGCTGGTATCTGGCAGGAGGCCCCTGTGAGCTCTTCAGATGAAAGTCTGTGCCTTGAACCCAAGCGCCATTTGCTCAGCCAGAGTCCACTCACAACCTGTCTTCTCCCCAAGACTCCATCTCCCTCTGCCTCCCGGCCACCATCCTGGGCTACTTTTATTTTTGGAATTGTCTCCTCAACTTCTCCAAGGAGGATGGAGTCCAGATTGGACCCTCTGCAAGACCAAAGAAAAGCAGAATAAATTGGGCAGTCTTTAAGCCAGTGCAAAAATCTATTCAGAAAGGCTGGTCTCTGCAAAAGCAGCATCTCTCCCTAGCATGCTGCCTCTTGAATTATGTCTCCGACTGATCTTCAGAGCCCCCAGATCCTAATATGTTATGATTTCCCTCTTCCTCCCAGAAACCTGCCTCTAGCCATCATCATTTCATTGCCCATAGTCACCTTAGTTTACGTGTTGACGAACTTGGCTTACTTCACTACCCTGTCAACAGAACAAATGCTGTCGTCTGAAGCCGTGGCCGTGGTAAGATGAGTCACATCAAAAACGCTCTTATCTATTTCTCTCGGCTGCCTGAATCCCTCGTGCTATCTCTAGTTGGATCTCCCCATTCATTCAACACTTACCATGGCTGCTTATAAGATGCTGATGTTTGACAGGAGATGGGAGGCGGGGAAGGGTTGTCCCCACATGACACTGAGCTGGATTAATCAGAGTGATAAGGGTGGGGGAGGGAAATAAATGGCATTATTGTTCATAAATAACCCTAGCTGCCGACTACCGGCCATGTAACTGTCTGATCAGTTACCGGAGTGTGACATTTATGGGAAAAGGTCACTGCATCAATATCTCCCAAGTATCAGTTGGCTTTCTCTGCACTTGATTTTTTTTTTTAAACAAATAAGCATTATTCTAACGGTTAAATTAAAGCACACACAGAAATCCTGCTCGCTGGCCCTGTGGAGAGGGGGCAGCTTTGTGTGAGCTTGGAAGCTAAGCAAGACTGGGCATGGTCGGTGTTGGTGGGGAACCCTACAATCCTGCATAGATTGGCATTGGTAGTTCAGCAGGCAGCACTTTCTCCTGTGACTAACAGTGAACCCACACGCCAGCACAGTGCTATCTGGTGCTGTGCTGCTAGAGATACCAGCTCTGGTTGCATTACCCCAGTTTTATTCTGAAGTGACTCCACTGAAATAGCGGAATTGCATTGGCATAAAATTGGAGCAATATTGGGATGAATCAGACTGAGATGTAAAACTGAGACTCATTAAAGAGTCCATGGCACTTCCTGCCAAAATGGGTGTCTGCTCCAGTATCCTGGACTGAATTGACGTTTTGCATATCTGAATCCTCCTCCTGCCGTTGCAGTTGGATCCAGTATTTTCCTAGACTTTCTGTCCTAAACCATTGTGTGGTATTGCTGAAGCTGTTCTAATGGATGTCATGTTCTGCCCCAGAGATGGCTGCATGTCAGGGAAGTGCCTTCTGTCAATCGTGTAATTCTGTAAAATGCTTTGGGCGTGTGAAAAAGGCAGTATGAAAAATCTTCAGCAGTCTGTGTGTGTATAGTCAACATGAATGAGGTATTTTATATGTTAAAAACTAGTCTGGGTAAATAGATACGAGTCCCTGTAGGCAAGTTGCTGACGGAATGTTGCTTCCTTGTAGGACTTTGGGAACTATCACCTTGGTGTGATGTCTTGGATCATACCTGTCTTCGTTGGCTTATCCTGTTTTGGGTCTGTCAATGGATCCCTCTTCACTTCTTCTCGGTAGGTTTTTTGCTCAGTACTGCAGATCCCATTTACAGGCACCGTGCCTAACTTGTCTTCGTTTGGAGCTGTCCTCACGGGAGTGGGATCTCTGAGGTTCTGCCGCTGGCCAGATGCAGCGAGGGAGGGGGCAGTGCACTGTGTAAGGAGTGAGAGTGGTCATTTTTTCGAAAGGCCTTAAATCAGTGACACTCGGACCTCAGTGCCAAATTAGCGATCGACATTATCCCGAAGAGCCACAGTCATGTGAATTCAGTGTTTCATTTAAATATATATAATATATCTGTCTATATCTACGCTCCTGTGAGGACCGGTTAGTCACTGTGCCTGTAAATGAATATATATGTGTATATAATTCTCACAGCAAAGTGACTGACCAAGTATTTTATCAGCTACAGTTGGTTAATAACGCAGTAAAAGCATCCTGATTGGTTATAACTTGGGTTGGTTAACTTAGATCATACAGTGTTTTAATATCATGTGCTGCAGAGGGCTGCAGGAGACACATTGAAGAGCCACTTGCAGCTCGTGAGCAGAGTATCATTGTCTTAAACAGTATCCAAAGGCCAGATCCTTAATCCTTGGGGAGACCTTCGTCTCACTGTCTTTGGGCAAAATCCTGTTGAAGTCGTTGGATGTCTTCAGCTGCAGACTAAATAAGTACTAGGGTGACCAGATGTCCCAATCTTATAGGGACAGTTGCGATATTCGGTGCCTATTACCTCCCAGCTATCTCAATTTTTCACACTTGCTGTCTGGTCACCCTAATAAATAGACTTGGACTTTAACAGCAGTGCTCAAGAAAGCATTTTTAATGTAAACCCAGATTCTTATAAAGCCTCAAAAACAAAGACTGAGGATTCCCCAAAAAGAAGAGAGAGGATGGCAGTGGACAGACACCCGGGAGAGCTGGGTTTAGGTCTCGGCTCTGCCACAGACTCCCTGTGTGGACTGGAGTAAGGCACTTAATCCCGCTGGTTTGGTTCCCTATCAGTAAAATGTAGATAAGAAAACTTTCTTCCTCCCATCCTCTGCCTTCTCTGTGTAGAGGGCAAGCTGCATATGTGCAGAAGTCAGCATGTTGAGGCCCTGATCTCAACTGGTGCCACTCTAATGCAAATAATTAATAGCAGTGGTGGGGAGCATAAGTGGCACACAATTGCCGCTTGGAATAGCAGTGCATCACTACATACTACAGGTTGGGTTCAGAGTGTCATTTCAGCTTGGCTCGCTCCAAAATGCCTATGCGTCTGTCACGCTGTTGCACCTTGTTTTGTACTGAATGCAAACCTGGACTGAGTGAGTGACTCCCAAGCACTTGTGCCAGGTGAAGTAACTGCTCTGTTGCCCTCAGGCTTTTCTTCGTGGGATCCCGGGAGGGTCACCTGCCCTCTGTCCTGTCCATGATTCACCCCAAGCTTCTCACTCCAGTGCCATCTCTCATCTTCACAGTAAGTGTCCTATGGACTTTCAGATTAAGATGGCGCATGGCAGAGAGAACACAACGAATTGAGACGGTGGAGTAAGCCAAGGTCCATCAATGCCTGCCCCTGCTGGGGCTGCAGGAAAATGACTGTGGAATACTCCACTGAATCCAAACAAACAATCTCTGTTTGTTGTCCCAGTGGAAGGTGAACCTCCTCCATCTCCTTTTGCCAATCCCCAGAGTGTCTGCCAGTATGCCATAGGGAGTAGTCCTCCCAGGCCCCACGTGTCCTGTTAGGTTTAATCGAGTGCATGGGATGAGGATGTCCTAGTGAGAGAGCAGCACTGCACAGGAAGCTGAAATGCTAGGCAACATTGATAAGGCTATATGCTGTTTCTTAGCATGTAAGTTAGTGTCAGCTGTTACCACTGTACCTTAAGTCACTGTTCTAGGAACGTGGGGGAGGGGAGAAGTTTTGCAGCAGAGAATCCAGACTGCCACCAGCCCCAGTAAATTGAAAAGTCGTTGGTGGTCCCTGGGGAAAATGTGTGTCACTTTGGTGCTACAATCTTTCTCTGAATGTTCCCTGATGCTCTCAGAGCACCCACAAGCTGTAGAACAGTGGCTGTAGTTACAGTCTTCGGGGGCAAAAAGAACATGTCTCTGCACTTCAGAATAAAAACCTTTGGAAGGAAGTGTGGCTGAGAGAAAGAGGAAGTGAAGGGCAGATAGACTATCACCTGGTCACAGATTCAGTTAGCTTAGTGGAGATCCCTGCTGAATCATCCAGCCCATGTTTCAGCTCGATCCCACCTCACGCATCCTTGTAAGACTGACTGCACTTCAAATTCTCAGTCTACAATGGGAATAGCTGGGGGGAGGGACGGGGGGCCCACAAAGAGCGCATGCCAAGATGGAAAGAGCAGCGGGTGCTGCAGGACCGGATTTGGAGGCATTGGTACAGCTGTGCCAGGGATCAAGGACTGCAGTAGCCCGGAGCCCTGCTGGTCGTGATTGAAATGCATCGGGTGAGCTGCATAGAGGGTGCTCTTGCCAGGAATACAAGAGGTAGCATGTGTCAGAACAGAGGTGCATTCAGCAGAGCCGTGTGGGGAAATGCTCCATAGCGCCTTCCTGTTCCTAATGTGACTGATTCTGTTTGACTCGTTCAGACCCTTGGTTTCCTGAGCACTAAGAAAATTCCCCTCCTTTACATCCTCCAGAAACCCACCCTCCTTTTTCTCTGTGTGTGTTTATATGGTCCTCATCCCCATAGCATAGCCCTGGATTGCAAGTTTCACTTTGATATAATTCCATGCAGTGATCAGACTTGGTTAAATTAGTAAAAATTATGCCACCTCTTCTGCGTATGCCTGGAAATCCTTCACTGTTCTTGGATGGCAGGCAGTTGCTCTCAGACACTTGTCGTGAGTAGTGTATGGTGTTCTCTCCTGCCTGTCCCTTTGCTCATGGCTTCTGTTTCTGGCCGCAGTGCTTCATGACCCTGCTCTACGCCTTCTCCAATGACATCTTCTCCGTCATCAACTTCTTCAGCTTCTTCAACTGGCTCTGCGTGGCTCTGGCCATCGTCGGCATGATGTGGCTCCGCTACAAGAAGCCGGAGCTGGAAAGGCCCATCAAGGTGAGGATGGTGTTGGCAGCCTAGCGGGTAGCCCTGCAGACACAAAGCTTTCCCCTCTGTGCTCGGGGTTCCGTGATGCTAGTGGGAAGGTGGCAGGACTGGAGGCTTTATGGTGGCACTTCCGGGAGGGGAGCCGTTCTTTTGTGTTCTAGGATGTGACATCCACGTATAGAAATTTTCTCCCTCAGCAGTAAGGGTGAGAAAATCTGTGCAGGGAGGAGTGGAAAATGCAGCTGCTTTACAGTGCGGAGGGGCAACTTTAGAGCAAGCCAAGTTAGATGTGAACAAACAGAGGCCTGTGTGAAATGAGTGGCTGGTGCCAGACTGGTTCCTGGTAGGTGGGAATCCACGTTGCACAAAACTCCATCTCGGCTGACTCTCATTGGCTCCCTCACGGGTATAGAGGCCCAGGGCTGAGACACCTGGGTCATGGAAATTCCCTTCACGTCACAGGTGCAGTACCTTGGCAGGGCAGCACACGGGAAAGCTCTCCGTTCTAAACCTGCTCAGGGGATTATTAATAAAGGACATCAGCCCGTGTGGCTCTCAACTGGATGCTTTGTACCAGCGTGAAATCGACTTAAAAATATTTGTTTAAAAAACAAACTACATGGGAGAGAAATTTATTTGATTTGTCCTTGGCCACCCTGGCAGCACAATGGGCCCATCTGGTTAGAGGCCAGGATCGTGTCAATCACTGGAGTCATTCAGCCCTTCTTAAAGGCATGCTCTCCCGTCATCTTCCGAGCGCACTCAAATCCCCACCAAGCCACCGATGGCCAAAAAGCAACAAATGTTACAGACCTTCCCAGATCAGTGCTCCCAAGATGGCTCTTAGCAAGTGGCTTCCTGCTGAAAGCTGGGCTTTGCTCCCTTATTTTAAGAGTACTGTGGTTTTCTAAAGCAACAACCTAAATCGCTACAGCTCATGTTAGTCGTACTGCTGCGTTCGGGACTGTTAGTTGAGATACTCTATAGTTTTATATATAATGGAAGGACTGAGCGTGGGACTGGGAGCCAAGAACTCCTTGGTTCCAATTCCGGGTACGTCAGGGATTTGTTGTGTGGCCTTAGGCAAGTCTCTTGGCCTCTCTGTGATGGAGCAGAGAAGCATCACACCAGCAGTAAAGGACTGATGAGAGCCTGTGGGCTCTGCTAGCCTCATCCATCTGTACCTGCAGCCAGCTCCAGGACTGGAGGGGGGAAGGAAAGGAGAGAGCCTGGCTCAGTTCAGGGCTGACTGGCGAAGAGGCAGGAGGTAACTCTGCCTCTCTCTGGGAGGGGAGCATCACTGCAAGTCTGATGGCCGGGACAGCCGCCAGGGAGCAGCGCTGCGTCCCTGACCGAGACGCACCCAGCACTAAGCAGACTGTACTGTTTGACTGGAAGGCTAGGCACCCTCCACACTTATATCCGCCAACGTCCAGAGGGACATGAGGCCGTGGCAGGATGCCACTAACAGCCTGGGGGCTACTCCAGATGAGTCACTACAGCCTGGACAATAGGGGCCACACCTCAGACTAAAGGGACACCGGTAGGAAGTATTCCAGAGCAGTGGACTTAGCCAGTGTTGCTTCAGAGGGCCCTGGGCTGGGACCAGATGGAGAGGGCGGGCCAGGGTCCCTCTGCCATATCCCCTTAAGGGCTGAGACTCAGATGTGAGTGGAGTCCAGAAAGTTCCTCATCTAAGGTTAGCAACCAGGCACCTCTGCCAGGGAAAAAAGGGGCCAGAAGTCAGGTATGCTAACCACTAGACCACCCAGCCCTTCAAGTGGCTTATTTATGTCCTCTGTAAAACAAGGGTGTTGCCACGGTTGATGGATGAAGAGCGAAACTAAAAATCCACAACTTCTCATTCACACTGGTGAGCAGTCAGGGGTATCATCTGCAAAGAGTCTCTCAGAATCTAAACACTTCCCCTCCCAGGTCAAAACCCACCACACACATTGCAGGGAGATAAACTTCAATTGCCTCTGTTTCAGATCCTCCTTAACTAACTTCCCATCCCTTTCTTGTCTCCTGTGTCCAGGTTAACCTCTTGCTGCCCATCTTCTTCATCCTGGCCTGCTTATTCCTGATCGTGGTCTCCTTCTGGATGACACCAGTGGAATGTGCTATCGGCTTTGCTATCATCCTCAGTGGGATCCCCGTTTACATCTTTGGGGTTTGGTGGAAAAACAAACCCAAGTGGATCCTCCAAAGCATCTGTAAGTTATAGGTTCAGCCTTTGCAGGGTGCACCTTTGTCTTTGGCGCCATAGGTAATGTTTCATTTCTTACTAAGCATGCTCAGCAGGTAGCATTGGCTGTAATTCGTATTGCAAAGGTCTGCAATGGGTTTTTAATGGGTTTCTGTTAAACAGTCCAACTGGTAATGGGTTGGTGTCACGGAGTCCCCGGGCGGTGCTCCGGATCTGCTCCCCACCAAGCCAGTCAGGACTTTGGGGAGCCTCCACTCCCTTGGAGCAGACTTGTTCAGGGCAAGAAGCTCACACAGCTTCACCTCCTGGGTCTCTCCTTGGAGCATTCAGCATCCTCTGCCCCTCCGTGCGCTTCCCACAGCGAGTCCACCCCAGCGGGGTCCTGGGGAAGCCACTGGGTTCTGCACCCCCACTTTGCAGTCAGACGTGACTCTCAGCCAGCCAGTAAAACAGGTTTATTCGATGACCGGAACAGGGTCTAAAACAGAGCTTGTAGATACAGCGAACCGGACCCCTCGGCTGGGTCCATTCTGGGGGGCAGTGAGCCAGACCCCCAGGTCTGCCCTCCACCCTTGGCCCCAGCCAGCTCCAGACTAACCACCCCTCCCAGCCCCTACTCTCTCCTCAGCTCCTTTCCCGGGCCAGGAGGTCACCTGATCCCTTTGTCTCCAACACCTTCAGCTGGCACCTTTGCAGAGGAGGGGCCCAGGCCATTAGTTGCTAGGAGACAGAGTGTCAGGCATTTAGGTGCACTGGCCCTTTGCTCTGCCAGATACTTAAGAACTGCCATGGGGACACTGAGGCACCAACACAGTATTTAGAGAAAACATTAAGAACATTCCCAGTTCATCACAGTTGGTCAGCTTGTGGGCCAGGCACCCAGAATGATGGTCCACCTGCTGTAATGGCAAATCACAGACCAAACACATGAAGCTTCCCCCTCCCTCTCCCCTCCACCCCCCCACCCCCCACTCCCCGCGCAAACAGGGTAGTGATGCTGCTTTGGGACATAAATCCCTAGCGAGCTGCTGAGGCTGCCTTTCTTGTGCCCCCCAAAGAGCTGCGATGTCACAGCTTTATTAGCAGAGGAAAATATCCCGCTGGGTGAGGTGGGAAGGGGGATGGAGATACAGTGTAAAAATCTGAGTGCAATGAGGCTAATTCGAACGAAGGTGAGATCAGAATTAGTCGCCAACATGTTATCTATTTCACATAGCCAGTGGAGACCGGTCCTGGTGCATTCAATGCCCTCCCTACCATCAGTGTAAGACAGCACAGCCAGGGAAGGGGCAATATCCTGGTAGATTCTCTTAGGAGCTTTATTTGTAAGGTATTCATGTAATATAGGTGTGTCTCAGCTGTCAATGTCTACACCGTAGTGAGTGTTCAGGGATGGAAAGCTCTGCCTGGCACCACCTAATCTCTGTCTGAACAACTGATTCAAGAAAGTCAAGCTGTGTTGTCTAAGTAACTAAACTCCACCATCTGTCTGAGACTCTAATACAGCTGCCTGACCTAGAAAAGCAGACAAGCAGAAATGCCAAACCTTATCTATGTGCTTTTTATTAACAAGAATAGTGCTTTTTAACAGTGCTCAGGACTTTTTTTTTTTTTTTTTTTTTTTTTTTTTTGTGTTAATTCTAAGTTTCAGGCTTAGTGCTTGGTAAAGCTATTTCCACAGCAGCTGAGTTGCAAATTAGCATATTAATTATGTTCCACCAGGACAGGCTTTTAAGCAGAGAATAGAGCAAATAGTCCAAGAACACAAAATAAGAAATCTGACAAGTGTCTAATTAGGAACACATGAGCCTTATGCCCACGTGTGTATTAATATACTGTAGATCAGGGGTTCTCAGACTTCTGCACTGGTGACCCCTTTCACACAGCAAGCCTCTGAGTGCGACCCCCCCCTTATACATTTGTGACGAACTAGGAATGTTCTTCTTCGAGTGATTGCTCATATCCATTCCAGTTAAGTGTGTGCGCGCCGCGTGCACGTTCGTCGGAGAAACTTTTACCCTAGCAACCCAGGCGGGTCGGCTGGGCGCCCCCTGGAGTGGCGCCGCTATGGCGCCCCATATATATCCCAGCCGACCCGGCCACCCTTCAGTTCCTTCTTACCGCCCGTGTCGGTCTTTGGAACTGTGGAGCGCGGCTTCGCTGACCTCCACACTCCCTAGCAGCTCATTTCGCTATCGTTGTATATAGTAGCTATAGTTTATTATTGTATATATATATATATATAATATATATATATAATTATTAGTCAGTTAGTTAACTAGTGTTATTAGTGTAGTTATTAGTTATAGTTTGAGGGGATCGGGGACCCCCCCCCCGCACCGGGGGCCGGAGTTCATGCCCAGCTCATCGGGTTTCAAGCAGTGCTCGGCTTGTCAGAAGCCCATGCCAGTTGGAGACCCGCATGACTCCTGTTTGAAGTGCCTCGGGGAGTCGCACTTATCGGCTAAGTGCCCGATCTGCAAGTCTTTCAAGCCGAGAACCAAGAAGGAGCGAGACATTAGATTAAGACAGCTCCTTATGGAAGCAGCCCTGACACCTCCGCCCTCGGCAAGTCAGCCGGCAAGTAAGGGCACCGCCACGGCACCAAGCGCTGCTACCAAAGACTCATGGCACCGGCCGCCGGCGGCACCGAAACCGACCCCGAGCCGCTCCCTCTCCCCGAGGCCGAAGACGGCGAAGGCGCAGACCATCCCGACATCAACTGCCTCGCAGTCAGAGCCTGCGCCAAAGATGGACCGCCCAGCACCGATACCTGCCGCGGCACCGTCTAAGCCGGTACCGTTGACTCTGACCCCACGAGGGCCGTCGAGTCCGGCACCTGGCGGCTCCCCGGTGCACACTGTGGTAGAGCCTGCTTCGCCTTCTACCCCAGAGACGTTTGCCGCAGCGAGGGATCTGATCGCGATCACAGAGCCACCGCTGCCCATACCCCCGGCGCCGCCGGTGCGGGTACTACACTCCATGGGCAAACCGACCCTGACCAGACCAGCTTCGGTCAGCGTAGCAGACCGGCACCGCTCCAGATCGCGGTCCCGTGGACGTTCTGCATCGAGGCGTCGCTCATGCTCTCGACGTCGATCACCTTCCCGGCACCGATCACCTTCCTGGCACCGGTCAGGCTCACGGCACCAATCACCTCGGCACCAGTCACGTTCGCGGCACCAGTCAGGCTCCCGGCACCATTCAACGTCTCGAGCGTCAACCCGGTACTCGCGGTACCACTCCAGCTCACGGCACCGCAGCGGGCGCCGCGCCTCCAGGAGTAGATCGAGACAGAGGGACTCGAGATCTTGGTCGACCTCCCGGCACTGAGCTGGTTGCAGGTCCCGGTCTCGCTCTCAACATCGTCACCGATACACACACCAGTCACCACAACTCAGAGGTGTAAGGTCGGTCGGTACCTCGGTGCCAACTTTCGCCGCCCCACCTTGGCCGTCTAGAGGCACGTCGGCATCCTCCCAGGCGGGTAGCTACTATGAATGGGACCAGGATCCTGAAATACCGCTGGGAGTGTTCCAGGACCCCCGCCCGCAGGACGCGGGTGCCCAACAGTGGGGTTTTTGGATACCCTGGGCATATCATCAGACCCAGGGTGACCCCGGACACGTTCTACTGCCTCAGAACATCGGGTGCCAGAGGCCACTGTTTCCCGCCCCCCCCGTGGTTGAGTCGGATAAACAGCCACCACCAGACTCCCCGGGTCAACTCGAGCAGGAACCAGTCCAGGAGCAGGAGACCGCACAGGATACCCTCATCCCCGGAGTATCCTCCTCCTCCTCCTCGCCAGACGAGGCTGTGGCTGGGTCTTCAGCGTCAGGACCCCCACCAATAGACCTCAGGGCCCACTAGGACCTCCTCCGTAGAGTGGCCCTTAATATCAGCCTACCTGTAGAGGAGGTCCCAGAGGTTGAGGACCCGGTAGTGAGCATCCTCTCTGCCGATGCACCTACCCGGGTAGCCCTCCCATTCATAAAGACTATCCAGTCTACCGCCGATTAACCTGTGGCAGTCACCAGCCTCCATCCCGCCGACAGCTAAGGGAGTGGAGAGGAAGTACATGGTACCCTCTCGGGGGTACGAGTACCTATATGTTCACCCTCCTCCTTCCTCCCTGGTGGTCCAGTCTGTCAACGACAGGGAACGGCATGGCCAACAGGCTCCGGCCCCCAAGGCCAAGGAAGCCAGACGAATGGACCTCATGGGGCGCAAGGTGTATTCAGCTGGGGCCTTGCAACTCCGTGTGGCCAACCAACAGGCCCTACTGGGCCGTTATAACTATAATATCTGGGCGGAGATAGGTAAATTCTCCGAGCTTCTGCCCCAGGACTCCTGCCGGAGTTTAATGCGTTCCTGGAGGAGGGTAAGAAGGTGGCCAGGACCTCTCTCCAGGCGTCCCTCGACGCGGCTGACTCGGCAGCCAGAACATTGGCCTCGGGAATAACCATGAGGCGCATTTCCTGGCTTCAGGCCTCCACCCTACCTCCAGAACTCCAATATACCATCCAGGACTTACCCTTTGACGGGAAAGGGTTGTTCTCGGACAAGGCGGACTCCAAATTGCAAAACCTGAAGGACAATCGAGTCATCATTCGCTCACTGGGGATGCATACACCGTCCACCCAGCGTAGATCCTTCAGGCCCCAAGCACGGCGACCATACTTCCCACCCCGTCAGAGGCAGGACCTCAGTAGACGGCGCGGTCGGGGGGGGCCGCAGAATCCAATCCGGCTCCCAGGGAGGCCAAAGCCAAGGGCCCTCCAAGGCACCACCGGGCTCCAAGTCCGGCTTTTGAAGGTGCGCCCGAGGACGGCGTACCAGACGCAAGACAGGATCCTTCCCCTACCTTCTCCAACGGCCTCTCCCACTTCCTCCTGGCGTGGTCTCGGTTAACTTCAGACCGTTGGGTGCTGCGCACAGTGAAGCAAGGATACCACCTGCAATTTGCTTCCTCACCACCTTCCCGCCCCCCTTCCCGGTCCCTCTTCAGGGACCCCTCTCACGAGCAAACCCTTCTGCAGGAGGTTCGTTCTCTCCTTGCAGCAGGAGCTATAGAGGAGGTACCTCTAGGCGAGAGAGGCAAGGGGTTCTACTCCCAATATTTTCTGATCCCCAAGTCCAAGGGAGGTCTCAGACCCATCCTATACCTGCGGGAACTCAATAAATGGATGCTCAAGTTGAAGTTCCGCAGGATCTCCCTGGGAACCATTATCCCATCCCTGGATCGTGGAGACTGGTATGCCGCCCTCGACATGAAGGACGCGTACTTCCATATCGCCATCTTCCCACCGCACAGGAAGTACCTTCGCTTCACGGTCAGACATCAGCACTTCCAGTTCGCGGTCCTACCCTTCGGCCTCTCCACGGCCCCGAGAGTATTTACCAAGTGCATGGCCGTCGTGGCCGCCCACCTCCGTCGGCGGAAAATCCATGTGTTCCCGTACCTCGACGACTGGCTACTAAAGGGGTCCTCCCAGTCGCAGGTACGGCGACATATCGAGGTGGTTACGGACCTCTTTTCCCAGCTAGGCCTGCTTCTCAATGCTGAAAAATCCAGCCTGGTGCCCACACAGAGGTTGGATTTCATAGGCGCGACCCTGGACTTGACTCAAGCCAGGGCTTACTTAGCTCAGCCCCGCTTCCAGACTATCGTCTTGATCATACGGAGCTTGCAGGCCTCCCCAATCACCTCGGCCCGCATGTGCCTCACACTACTAGGACATATGGCCACATGCACTTACGTGACGAAATATGCCAGACTCCGAATGAGGCCCTTCCAAACGTGGCTTCACTCCGTATTCCGACCGGGCAGGGACCACCTAGATGTTTTGGTGACGGTTCCCCCAGACTCTCTCCGCTCCCTCGACTGGTGGCTGACCACACCCCTAGTATGCGCGGGGATGCCGTTCCATCCACAACCACCGTCGATGACTGTAACAACCGATGCATCATCCCTGGGGTGGGGGGCCCACCTAGGGCGCCTGCGTACCCAGGGCCTCTGGTCGTCCCAAGAGCTGTCACTCCACATAAATGTCCGGGAGCTGAGGGCAGTCCGCCTCGCCTGCCAGGCGTTTCAATGACGTCTACACGGCCGTTGTGTTTCCATACTCACGGACAACACAACGGCCATGTACTATATCAACAAACATGGGGGAACCCGTTCGTCTCCCCTATGTCAGGAAGCCATTCGACTCTGGGACTTCTGTATAGCCCAATCGATAGATCTGGTGGCATCCTTCCTCCCAGGGGTCAAGAACACACTGGCGGACAGACTCAGTCGATCCTTCCTATGCCACGAATGGTCGATCAGACCGGATGTCATCCATTCCATCTTCCAGAGGTGGGGATTTCCCCGCATAGACCTATTCGCGACCAAGTCCAACAGGAAGTGCCAGGAGTTTTGCTCCTTTCAGGGCCTCTCTCCCGGGTCGATCTCGGACGCATTCCTCCTGACATGGTCTCACAACCTACTGTATGCCTTCCCTCTGTTCCCTTTGGTGCACAAGGTCCTGTTGAAGCTACGCAGGGACAAAGCGCATCTAATCCTGATCGCACCCGCGTGGCCCAGACAGCACTGGTTCACTACCCTGCTGGACCTGTCTGTGGACCCTCCAATCCCCCTTCCTCTCCACCCAGACCTGATCACACAGGATCACGGCAGGCTCTGTCACCCGGACCTACGAGCCCTACACCTCACGGCGTGGCTCCTGCATGGCTGAACGTGGCGGAGCTCAGCTGCTCCGCACCGGTCCAGCATATCCTCCTTAACAGCAGGAAGCCTTCCACTCGCTCAACGTACAGGGCCAAGTGGAAACGCTTCTCCTGCTGGTGTGCGACTCAGGGAGTGAGCCCTACGCAGACCCCGATTTCCATGGTCCTGGACTACCTCTGGTACCTTAAGCAGCAGGGCCTGGCGTCATCCTCCTTAAAGGTGCACTTGGCAGCCATATCCGCCTTTCGACCAGGAGATGGTGGCCACTCCGTATTCTCCCACCCCCTAGTCACCAGATTTGTTAAGGGCCTGGACCGTCTCTACCCCCCCACACGCCGCCCTGCCCCTACCTGGGACCTTAACTTGGTCCTAAACAGGCTCACGCTCCCGTCATTTGAACCACTAGCGACTTGCTCGCTCACGTACCTATCTTGGAAGACGGCCTTCTTGGTGGCCATTACATCGGCCAGACGGGTCTCCGAGCTGAGAGCTCTCACAGTGGACCCACCCTACACCGTCTTCCATAAGGACAAAGGGCACCTACGAGCCCACCCAGCGTTCCTTCCTAAGGTTGTGTCTGCCTTCCATACCAACCAGGACATCTTTCTCCCGGTCTTCTTCCCGAATCCCCACTCTTCTCGGAGAGAACAGCAGCCTTCCTGTCGGCAGCCTTCCTGGCGCACGTGCCTATCCAGGAGATATGCTGTGCAGCGACCTGGTCATCGGTGCACACATTCACCGTACACTATGCGCTAGTCAGACAATCAAGAGATGATGCGGCCTTTGGCATAGCAGTTCTAAATACCGCCACATCTCACTCCAACCCCACCGCCTAGGTAAGGCTTGGGAATCACCTAACTGGAATGGATATGAGCAAGCACTCGAAGAAGAAAAGACGGTTACTCACCTTTGTAACTATTGTTCTTCGAGATGTGTTGCTCATATCCATTCCAAAACCACCCTCCTTCCCCACTGTCGGAGTAGCCGGCAAGAAGGAACTGAAGGGTGGCCGGGTCGGCTGGGATATATATTGGGCGCCATAGCGGTGCCACTCCAGGGTGCGCCCAGCCGACCCGCCTGGGTTGCTAGGGTAAAAGTTTCTCCGACGAACATGCACGTGGCGCACACACTTAACTGGAATGGATATGAGCAACACATCTCAAAGAACAACAGTTACAAAGGTGAATAACCGTCTTTTCTTATATCAAGTATCAGAGGGTAGCCGTGTTAGTCTGGATCTGTAAAAGCAGCAAAGAATCCTGTGGCACCTTATAGACTAACAGACGTTTTGGAGCATGAGCTTTCGTGGGTGAATACCCACTTCCTCAGATGCATGTCTTTTCTTAATGTTTGCTCTGAATGCTCTGTTGGTGCCTCAGTGTCCCCATGGCAGTTCTTAAATATCTGGCAGAGCAAAGGGCCAGTGCACCTAAATGCCTGGCACTCTGTCTCCTAGCAACTGATGGCCTGCGCCCCTCCTCTGCAAAGGTGCCAGCTGAAGGTGTTGGAGACAAAGGGATCAGGTGACCTCCTGGCCCGGGAAAGGAGCTGAGCAGAAAGGAGGGGCTGGAAGGGGTGGTTAGTGTGGAGCTGGCTGGGGTTGAGGAGTGGGGGGTCTGGTTCACTGCCCCCCAGAATGGACCCGGCCTAGGGATCCGGTTCGCTGTATCTACAAGCTCTGTTTTAGACCCTGTTCCTGTCATCGAATAAACCTCTGTTTTACTGGCTGGCTGAGAGTCATGTCTGACTGCAAAGTGGGGGTGCAGGACCCTGTGGCTTCCCCAGGACCCCACTGAGGCAGGCTCGCTGTGGGAAGCGCACAGAGGGGCAGAGAATGCTGAATGCTCCAAGGAGAGACCCAGGAGGTGAAGACCTGTGAGCTTCTTGCCCTGAACAAGTCTGCTCCAAGGGAGAGGAGGCTCCCCAAAGTCCTGCCTGGCTTGGTGGGGAGCAGTTCCAGAGCATCGCCTGGTGACTCCGTGACAACATTAAAAACACTTTTTTTTTATATATTTAACACTATTATAAATGCTGGAGACAAAGTGGGGTTTGGGGTGGAGGCTGACAGCTCGTGACCCCCCATGTAATAACCTCATGACCCCCTGAGGGGTCCCGACTCCCAGTTTGAGAACCCCCGCTGTAGATAATCTGATCAGATCCAGCTCATCAGAATCCCTGTTAATTGTATCTGCCAAGATTGTCTCATGTGCAGAGAACACTCAGTGTAGTAGTGATGGCACAGAGCCATTGAAACACACTTTAAAAAGACACGGTCAAGGTAACTTATGTTTTCAAAAAAATCTTACAATTTATACCCCCTTATAAATTTGCAGTTGAAATGTTTCCTAACTAAATCTCCTCCCCCCTCCGTTGTGCATGTGCCCCCCTCTTTTGTTGTTGCAAAGTTGTGCATAAGCATTGGGCTGCACATTCTGATTTGCCCTTGTGTTGGTTGCTTGTGACAGTGCAACACTGCTGTGTTCTTAAGGAAGATGCATGTACAGGATCAGATATTCAGAACCAAGCAAGCAAAAATGCTGTCTCACAACATGTATGCACCATTACTGTGACTCGGCAGTAACTGCATGTACAGTTCTGAAATTTGGGCCTTAATTATATGCATGTGTTAAATAGCATGTGCACATATGTACAGTAATAACTGATCATTCCCATGAGTGTGCAGTTAATAAGACTGGATTTAGACATGTACATGTAGTCAATACACATACTCTGACGCCGACATCGGGTTAATTTTTACGCTTATTCTATGCACAGACTCTTGCTGTTACAGATGGAAGTTGTGGATAAGGAGTGAGGCAGCATATAGCCTTGGTACAGTAACTCCTCACTTAATGTCGTCCTGGTTAACATTGTTTCGTTGTTACATTGCTGATCAGCTAGAGAGCATGCTCGTTTAAAGTTGCACAGTGCTCCCTTATAACGCTGTTTGGCAGCCGCCTGCTTTGTCCATTGCTTGCAGATAGAGCAGCCCGTTGGAGCTTGGTATCAGGGTGGACTGGCAGCCCCCCATCAGCTCCCCTAAGTTCCCTGTGCACCTGGCCAGCAGGCTGTCAATTGCCGGGCATTTCAGCTGTCCCTCCCCACACTGCTGTGTCCTGCTCCTGGCCTCTGCCATGGAGGTGCTCCAGGGAGCCTCCTGCTTGCTGTGCCGGGGGGGAGGGGGCAGGAGAGGGAGAGAGGTGCTCCCCCTGCTCCTGTACCCTGTCTCCACAGAGCTAGGGGGATACGACAGGGCTCAGGACGGAAGGAGCTTGCTAGCAGAAGTTGCTGTCTCAACCTGCTGATCTACTTAAAAAGGCAATGTACTTAGAGTAGGGGCAATGCGTATCTCTCTCTCACACACACAGTATGTGTGTGTGTGTCTCTCTCTCTCTCTCACACACACACACACACACACACACACACACACACACACACACACACACACACACACACACACCGGGGTAGCTGTGTTAGTCTGTATCCACAAAAACAACAAGGAGTCTGGTGGCACCTTAAAGATTAACAGATTTCTTTGGGCCTAAGCTTTCAGATGCATCTTCAGATGCACGCACACACACACACACACACAATGTGTGACACTCTCTCTGTAACACACACACACACACACGGTGTGTGTCTCTGTCTCTCTCTGCCATGCTATGTTTCTTCCCTCCATTTGTGCTGCCTTGTAGAGTGTGAAGCTACATTAACAACAATGTGTTAACCCTTGAGGGCTCACTCAGCTGAGGGCTAGTTCATCATTTAGCAATAAGGCATTCCCTGGGAAATATCCCACCCTCTGACTCCACCACCGCAACCAAGCTTCACAATCATCATCGCTATGTACAGTATTACATTTGTTTAAAACTTATACCAGGTATAAGCTTAAAGTAGCATTTTTCAGGAACATAACTACAATGTTAGGCCAACAGTAACTGTATTTGATTTGCAATGAAGACCTATGAGGTATTTAGACAGACTCCTTTGAAAGAAAAAAGTGGGACGGCTGCCCTGTCAGGCCATTTGAGGTAGAGAATCATGAAACAGGCTACCAGCTCGCCAGGCTGAAATGAGTAAAACTTGAATTCCGGTGCCTTTAATGTGCTCTTGTTTCCTCCCATTCAGTTTCCGTGACAGTCCTGTGCCAGAAGCTGATGGAAGTGGTTCCTCAAGAGTCTTAAGGAGGAAAAGCAAAGATGTTCGGCTCGGGGAAACGCACAATATTATTTTAAAACAACACAAAAGAAAATCCTTCTGATCCCTCATAAATCTAGATACCCTGAGCACCTTGGCAGAGCTGCTGCATCCCTGAGACTCCACTCCCTGGTGTGCCCTGCTTTCCCCTCCCTGGCCTCATCACCACCAACAAGCCAGGCAGCTGAGCAACACTTCGAAGAAGAGTTCTTGGGGTACGAATTTAGTTGAGGAAGAGGAGTTTCTACTGGTATCCTCAAGAGGCTCCAGCATGTCTGGTTACCAGGAAACTGGTCAGGCACTCTCTGTCTCTGTGTGTGTCTCTGTGTGTATGATTGATGGCTGGACTTCGGTTCTGTTTGTGCTTATTTGTTGTTTTGTTTTAATTTAAGGTTAGCATATAGTTTCTCCATCACAGTGGCTGCAGCTGAATCTGCTAAATGAAACAGAAATTTCAAGGCAGTCAGTGTTACACATGTGCCTGTGCAAGGGACGGGGATTTCACATTGTCACAGGGCTGCAGAACAGTCCTCCAAGTCATTTTCTTTCAAATGCAACGAACCCAGCCAGCTTACCAAGCAAGATCTCTGGAAGGCTAAACACTCCTGGGAACAAGTAGACAAAACAAATGGACAGAGATAGACATGATGCTGATATTAAACAAGGACTTGCACTGATTTCAACTGGATCCCTGGCCCTTTTTTGCTGCCCCCCCATGAAATTTTTTTATTATTGTTTTTAGTGATACTAAAGCTGTAATCCATTGGATATCTATAGATATATATAGATATATATATCTATATAGATATATATATATATATGGTTTTGGGTTTTCCCCCCACCTCAGGGAATCCCAAGTGTTTCTGCTTTTTACCAACTTAAAATAAATATTAGCAAATTCTTAGAGATGTTTGCAAAGCACAGAGTGTTTGAGAGGCGTTGTTTGATAATTGGCACACGCATGCCCCCGCACACACAAATATATTCTTCTGGATGCTTTGGAGTCTGCCAGTGAGGTGCCATGACAGTGATATGCAAAATCCCAGGGTGAAGCAGAATTAATGTCTCCAAGAACCTGGGGCATGTACATGTATTTTGATTTCATTCTGATGCTGAAAAGAGCAATCTGGATCATGCTCAGTTGCCTGTTTTCTGCTGTTCAGTCTTAGCCCTCTCTTGGTTATTAGACCAGCATGCCAGGCTACTTTTCTAGTTACACTAGTCCATCATTAGCCTCGAGTACCCAGAATGCATATCATCTACTCCTGTAAATTAGTACTGGGGTAGAGGTGAGGGTCCAAGGGCAGCGTTTCATGGGAAGTTTAAGCTGCCTTCTGAAAAATGAGCAGAAGGCCAGGTGGTGAGATGGCTGCATTCTACATTATCCTGAAGACTGGTTTGAGTCAAGCACATACACAGCTCAGTGCCATGCCGACAAGTGGCGCACTCCATCAGCATTCAGAGTAATTAATGCTTGCTCTTAAACAAGTCATACAGAGAATATTTGGGATGGATTCTCCTAGCTCAAACTCACAGATTGCATGTCAGTGTATTGGCTGCTGTGATAGCTTTATTAATGCAGTACTCATGTTTCTTCTAGAAGTGTATTCAGAGGAGATGGGACTAAATAAGTCTGGGGTAGTGAGTGTCCCCAAACGGGGGATCCTCAGGGGTCACTTTGCTACCCATCTACCATCAGTTTAACTGATCTCCTTCTCACCGTTCCTTGAAGCGATGCTGGAAAAGTGCTCCTTCATGTAAAGCTGCAGCACCAGATTCTGGTTGGCTGGCATTAGACCTTTCTAGGACATTCTGCCTTCCAGAGGGTGGCACTGCTTTGGATGCCAACCAGGATCTGCAGTTCTGTGGACCATGTGAATGTGTCTCTGTTTTCTGGGTGACTACAGGGAGCCAACTTTCCCATTCCAACTTGAATATAGACTCTTATGCTCTCATACAGAGTGCTGTAACCTATTATGTTCCCATGTCGTCAAGGGCATTCTCTTAAGGACTGTATTGGTTCCTTACCTAAAAAATCTGTCTCTTTAGCAGGACACAGGGCCCCAAATTCTGTAACAAATTGCCCTGAATTCATCTGTGTGAAAAGTGATGTTCTCTTTGAAAAGCAAAAGCATGTTTTCCTTAAGTGAGCTGTGCTAGTCACTTCCAGAGTCTCCTTTATGCTTTTGCCTGGTCATCCCCTCCCTTAGAAAAGAGTAGTTAAACTTGTACCCTGCAGTATTGAGGTTTTTTGTAAAGCAGGATATTTTGAAGTAGTAACCCTGTAGAGTTAGGGGCTTAGAACTCTGCCTCTGGCAGTTGTCTTTCTGCTTTGTTTTGCCTTCTTTTGTCAGCATGGAAGATCTCTGGAAAGAGAGGCAATAAGCATATTGAAGCCTTTAGTTGATGCACTGTCCTTTTATGAAGCTCTGTTGCTAGGAGGCTAGGCAGCTTGTAGCAGTTCCATATAGCAGCATCTCCTAAGACCATCTGGAGAAAATGACCAATGGTTGTAATTAAATCAACAAGTTATATAAGCAGCACTGTTGCTGCTATTTTAAAAAAAAAAAAAAATTCTCCTTGTTCTTAGAAAGTATGATGGGAGGAGCGGATGGCTCATTTGTCCTGTAAAACATCTCCCTGCTAGGTCACCTATTCCAATCCAACCTGTGTCGATAGGGACACGTATGATAGCTGTTGAGGGGAACTCTGTGCAGTGGGTTGGTAGGTCTCAGACCATTCCTAGTGGACAGGTGAACAACTCATGGGCCAGGGAATCTGAGCTCCTCTCCTCCAGATCAGGGGTGAGGTGCTTTGGCAAGACAGCGAAGGGAGATTTGCACTGCCACCGCGTGCGCAGTCAGTACCTCTTCTGCGGACGGAGCACCTCAGACAATCTGACACCTTTCACTAGTGCTAGATTTTCTTTTCTTTTAGGGTTTAGTGTTCTTTGGACCAGCCACATGGGGTACCAGGTTTGAATTTCTCGACTTGGGCTCTAGCCCCCTTGGCTGGCAGGGACTTTAAGTGCCATGTAGCCAACTGCAGAATTATCGGGGATGGGAGGAGAGAGGGTTTTTCATCCCTCCCCCACCCCAAGCTGAAGTAAATTAGTAGCTGTGCTGAAGTCACAAAAAGTTCAGATCTGGCTCCACAGCTCCCCAGAGTTTTGGCGTTGCTTGGTTTGCACTCATCTCTGCACTAGCTTCAGGAGTGAAGAAGAGATGCAAATGGATTTCCTCTTGTTTAACCTTTAAGACCAGTGTGTACAGAAGGATTTTCACACTGGGGAGTTCATTTTTCATTTTTTTAACAAGTCTTAATTAAAACCTGCTTGCATCTCTTTAATAACTTTCCTTCCTGACACTGAAGTGAAGAGTTTTCTCTCATGTCAGTCTGCGTGCTCCTGCAGTGAAATGATGCTCCGTTATGACATCACTATTGTTTCTATGGCAATAACTCTATCATCAAAACAACTGCGGCATCACCACAGGATGATGCAGGAGGAGTACCTGGTAGACCACGGTTGAAATCTCATTCTGACTTTTCCCAGTGTGCAAGTTCATCTTTCAGGGACCAGACTGATTGTCTTGGAAGGGAATCCCAGGTAGTCCTCTTCATCCAGAGGATGGTGGCCTAGATGTATGTATTTTGGGGGGTTGGGGAGGGAATGGGTAAAGGAGTAAAACTGAATGAATTTTCTTTGGGGAGAAAAAACATTGAAAGCAGTTTTGGCAAAGAGAAGAAATTGGTGTTACAAGTATAGATGCTGTCAGCAGAATCTACATCCCAGTGCTAAGGTGCATAATTATCATTCTGAAGCTTGGAGATGCCGGCTTTGAGGCTGGACTTGTTAAGCTAGGATAGCGTACATCCAACGAAAGACCTCTGCTGCCTTTCTGATCAAAAGCAGGATGAAATGTGCCAGCTGACAGGGGACATTAGGAGCTGAGAGGGGGTCTGGAGATACTGCATATAAGTCATCCAGACTAGACATGGTTTTGCCTGTGATTAGTCATCCTATTGTATGTTCTGGATGACCCAAAAGAGAGAGGCTAACCCTCTCCTCACACACACTCAAACAAAACCACAGTGTTACTTGTAAAATACTAATGACTATTTGATGTTGCCGTTTAGTAAATTTTCCCAGCCAGCTAAATATCTTGTAAATGAATTTTATAGCATGGTGTTGTGCAGTTGTGATTCCAGCAGCTACACCTTACTGTAGTGTTAATAGAATAGAGTGTATGGGACTATGGCAACTAGTTTTTAGGATTAATTGCAGGGAAATAATTATCACTGAATGTTCATGGCAATCTTCCCTTATTGTTACCTAGAGGGTAAGGGAGAGGGGTCCTTGATTCAATGGGCACATTCCCCAATGTGTTATAGGGCTCTTCCTCTCTCTCTCTTCCCCTAACCCATAACCATCCACCCTAATTGAAATGAGACTTTGCCCTTATTAGCCACATCCATTCTGGCAAAATAATGCCAAGTAAACCATGCCAGCTGGGATTTCATAGAGATGGTTTCAGGGGTTTAACTATGACTTCAGTGTAAGTTCTGCTGGGCAGGTGAAATACAATGGATGGTGCCATTTAAAAAACAAATGATTTCCTGACTAATTAAACTTCCTCCAGTATGTGCAACATTTCCCCTTCCAAATATTGTGTTGTGGTAAACAGGGTTTTAGTGGCAAACAGGGTTTTAGTGGCACCCACTGTACATACCTTGTTGCTGTCCAGCAAACTTTAAAGATCGTCCAATTTGATTGAAACCCGTATTACATTGCTCTGTTGTTTTTCCCTGCTTCAAGCAATGCTGACAGCTGAGATGGGAGTATAACTGAAATTCCTTGGTGTGGCTTTCTTGCAGTCGGTTTGTCTCCAGTGCTGAATTGTGACATAGACTGGAGAGGTGGAGCAGGCTGTGCTCATTAATCAGCGCTACAGATTCATAAATAACTTGGCCATTGGCAGTGATTGGAAGGAAGACGGTACCTGATGATTTGAAGATGTTTCTGGAATGCATGTTTAGGTTTGTCTGAACATGACAGGGTCATTTTCCATTTAGTGGTGACACTGGGAGGTCTTTTCCCTTTTGTCTGTGAAAGCCCCCTGAAAGCTTAAACAGATGTTACCGTATTCGGTGGTAAGAATTCCAAACGCTACCATTTACAAAACACTAGAGAGCCTCTACTGTGAGGCACTGCTGCATTTTCATAAAAGGGTTGCATAACCCCCTTTCGGTGACATCAAAGGGAAGGCTAAAAGAACTGTTGAACCACTAAGAATTTTTTTTTAATTTAAAAAATATATTGAAACAATGTTCTTAAAGTTTGAGTCCTCTGTTAGAGCTGAAATGAGGCAGGCCAGAAGTGAGATGGCTTTAATTTCCTCCAGGACCTTTGCTGAAGCTCAGGCACTGAGCTGTCTGACATTTTTCACATCAGCAGGACTCTGGCATCAATTACAGCCTTGTATTCACACTGGGAGCCCACATAGTAGCTGCTTTATCCAGCTGCAGGAAGTGGCATCCTCCCGTGAGGACAGTGGAGTTCAAGATACTGACTTCAGGCCAAACCTCAACACTCCTTCAGGTGAATCTCCCATGGAAGTTATAAAGTTCCCTAGGCTGCTGAATATTTCATGGAGGCTGCACCCAGTTGTGGTTGTGATGAATTTGGTCTCTTGACTTTCGTGGGTATTTTGCCTGCATGAGAATAGTAGCACATGGTTTTGTGGGGTCTGATCATGAAAGATGCTTTAGCTCCTCTCAGTTTTCACTGACTCCACTGGGAGTCACGGGGCTTCAGCCTCACTCTGGCTCGGGCCATGGTAGGGGAGTTTCTTACCATCCTCTCCACTGCAGCATTGGGAACTGTAGTGTAGATGGGCACTGGCTGCTGCTGGTAGTCTAAGCAAGATGTCAAGCAGACCTGCTTTGAACAGGGTGACTGTGCTCAAGGTAATGGCGGCAACTGGCAGCCCATCTAATAGGGCTCTCAGTGTTTCTAGCACTGGTGGAGCTGAACCGTTGTTTTTAACAGTGAGGAATATTTAGAAGATGTCCCTAGTGTTAGATGATGGCCCTTTAGAGACCTGCTGTTCACAGGTCCTGTCCTTAGCTGCTTTTTATCACTGTTGTTCATTGCTTTAGAAATGATGTCACTTCCTCCAGTTGTAGTGTTTAATACAAAAAATATTTTTTTAAATATTGAATTAATTGCAAAAGGCCAAGGGAGCCTTTATACCTAAATTATTCCCTTTAGTGTGACATTCACCCCAATGCAGAAGATCTGCACAATGTCCTGCGTGCCATATTCAGTCCCATGTTGAGGGACCAAGTGATGCAGATGGCTTTGGGTTTTCTGCACTGTGATGAATTTCACGTATAGGGAGAACTTTGCTCCTTGTTTGTTCAGAAGGACAGCGAGAAGACTAAGTCCCATTTAAGCCCTTAAAATGGGAGTTTTAAGTGTTGTGTAGGCCTCGCGCTGGCCCTCTGAACAAAAACAGGATGAATTTTGCACCTAGTGAATAATCTGACTTTTTAGAAATGTCTTTCTTTTAAAGATAATATAAGTTTTTTTTGTTGTCTTTTGTTGTTTTAATTTTCTTAACAAACAAAAAATCTAGGTTAGGATTTTGTTACACCCGGTTGCTTTAAAAAAAAACAAACTACTAATTTTATGGTTGATCTAGATGATTTTCTGTTCGCTTTAATGGGTAAATATCTTTAGTCTTAATATTTCTACAGTAAGTGCTGTCTATTTACAATGTTTGCGTTCTTGTCAACATGGCTATTCCATGATTGACCTAGAGTGCTGTTCTGTCAGTCATTTGTAACTTAATCAAATTGCCTTGTACAATGAAATGTATAATGCAATGTATTATTTTTCTCTAGTATTTCTCAATTGTTTTATTATTTCTGGTTAACAAGTCTGTTACATTAGAATGTTTTGGCTTTTATTTGATCACTGAAATATGAATTATAACTGTTGTTGCTGGTTTTTGCCTTGAAAACTTTTATTTGCAAAAAATTGCCTGCTTTGTCTTTTTTTAAAAAAAAAACCATAAATCTAATGATGTCATTTGACATGGACCTCTGAATTGCATTTTCAAGGGTTCCACTTGCATATGGGTGCTGGCATAGTAACATAACGTAACAAAGATAATTTGCATTTCCATATCAGCTTCATTCAGAAGATCTCAAAGCCCCTCACAGACATGAAGCTTTGTCCTCTAATAACTCCCTTGTCAACTGTTTATTATGAGCCCCATTTTACAGATGGGGAAGTGAAAGCAGAGAGAAGTGCTATGACCTGGGATAAATCAATGAAGTCTGTGCTGAAGCTGGGAAAAGAACCCAGATGTCGTAACTCCTGAATTTTGAACCACTGTTGTTCATTTCTGTGTGTTCTGATAGATGGGGCTAGACTTGTCAATGGGCAGGAGAAATCTGGAAAGCAGTAATGCCAAAAGAGACCTAGGTGTGACAGTGAGACAGATTGTCATGTGATAAAAGTAATCCACCCCCTAAAAAGCCCCTCTGCATGTTTGGGCAGCATAAACAGAAGGATGGGGTCCTGCAGTTGGGAAGTAATAGACCTTGGCAGAACTCTTTCTGCAAACTCGAGGGAAGTTCAGAGAAGAGCAATAAAAAAGAGTTAAGTTTGCTTGAAGATTGGCAGTGAGATTAAAGGTGCTAAACATGTATAACTTGGCTAAGAAACAATGAAAGCAGGTCATAACACCAGCCTACAAATACTTGAAGGATGTGAACACTAATGAGAAAGGGGAATTCGCTAGGATGGTGTAAAAGGGCTCAGCCGAGGCTCGTTCCCCCCCGAGGCTGTGGGGGATCCCACCGCCTCGCAATAGTTCGCTATGGGCCCCAGGATGGGGCAGCAAACACACAGTCTGGAGCTCAGGCTTCTGAGCGTCTGGTGCGAGGGAGAGACTACCACCCGTGAGTCGGGTGACGGGGGACGCAGGCCCACCCACTCCACTGCGTCCAGCCTGGGGCCCTAGCAGTGGCAGGAGACTCCCTGCTGTGTCAGTGGGGATCCTGACCACAACACACTGACTTGGGTTCTGGCTGAGCTGCGGACAGATCAGGGTTGACGGCCCCCGGGCTACTCCCGGACTCCCCCTCGTAGGGTACCTGGGTTAGGACGGTGTCCTCAGAGGTTTCCAGCACCATCGGTTCCTCTGGGTAGCGGGTGAAGGGTAGGCTCGGCTGCTTCTCGGGGTA
Organism: Gopherus evgoodei; assembly: GCF_007399415.2. NCBI lineage: Eukaryota > Metazoa > Chordata > Testudines > Testudinidae > Gopherus > Gopherus evgoodei. The sequence goes on along the minus strand of NC_044333.1, from coordinate 38,322,006 downwards.
GCTGGCCAGGGGTAGGCTCGGCTGCTCCTCGGGGTAGCTGGCCAGGGGTAGGCTTGGCTGGCCCGGCCAGTCTTCATGTTGGCCGCAGCCTGCCGGCGTGTCCCAACCTGGAGCTAGGCCACAGGCATCTGGCCTCTCCGGCGGCTGGCTTTCAAGTGAGCTGGTGCTAAGGGAGGCTGATCCCTACACAGGGCTGTGGGGTATTCCACCATCTTGCTACAGATGGGACTAGTTTGTATAATACTGGAGTAGATGGAATAAATAAAAGGCTAATTTAGTGCTGAATAAATTAGTGCAAGGATAATTAAATATAGGGATGATGCAATTTACTAAAGTGATAATTGAGGCAGGCAAATTCAGTGAGAGATACATTGGGTTGTGCAGTAGGTCCCTCAAGGGAAGTGATGGTAGCTCCACTTACAGTTATACTAAACGAAACTCTAAAAAATGAGTTATTCTTATGTCATCCATCTGTAGTGTGCAAGACACAAAATAAAGATGGTTCCTGCCGTGGGCCCCATGCAAATAAGTATGCACTCCCCAGTCCAGTTGTCCCTGGTTCTGTTGGAGAATGGCTTGCAGGTCTCCAGACGTGTGCTGTCGGCTCTTAATCGAAAGGGTGAGACTACTAACTCTAACCAAGGCATCCTTTCAACGCAGTGTTCATTAAGTGTTGAAACTAAATAGCTGTAGACAAAACTAAACAAAATGCAGTTTTAGACAGTCCCACGCAATTGCTTCTCAAATTTGTGCAGATTTCACTCTTGTGATGGTATCATTTTGCTGGTTCCCTATCACCCTCATTATGTTCCAGGGTTCACAAGACCTGAATTTCTAATGCATACAACATTTGTGTAGGAAGGAATGAGCATAAACCTTCCATCCCTTTTTCTGCATCATAAATATAAAGAAGCATAAACGGACAGCGTCCAGCTCATTATTCTATTCGAAGGTCACCTTTGACTTCTCCTCCATTAATAACTGTCTGTCCTAAGCAAGCATGGCTGAATGTTAGTGCTGACTCTGAAAGCAGACATCAAAGCCCTTCTGGGAATAGTCCCCTGACATTTTAAGCTAAAGTGCCCTCTTTCATATGAAGACATTGTATAACAAAATAATTAAGTGGGAGGTTTGGGAGAGGATGAAGCTTTTGGTACATGCTTAAGGCGAAATAACTCTGCATTAGCGTCTTTTGTGAGTACATGGCAATTTTCAGTGCATCAACACAAGGAGTATCTTGTGTTTAATTTACAGTTAAATCTCTTGTCTTTATACTCCACCCCATGGAAACAAATTTTATAAGAAGAACATATATCCCCATGCTTTTATGGTAAGCAGGCTGCAGATGGACCTTTATGTGAAAACGTTGACAGCTGTTAATTTCCGAAATCCCTGTATTATGGGGGTGTGCGAAACTATAAGGAAAGTATCAGGAAAATGGGTGCATTTTTCAATAGTGGGATTGTCACAGTATGTAGGGAAGTCAGGGCCCTGCATCTCTCTTCCTGAGATTCACCGTGACTCTCAGCCAGCCAGTAAAACAGAAGATTTATTAGATGACAGGAACACAGTCCCAAGTGGAGTGTGTAGGTTCAGCCATAACCCCTCAATCAAGTCCTTCTGGGGGGTTTAGGGAGCTTATACCCCAGCTTGGGGTTCCCTGTGTTGCATCACCCAGCCCAAGACTGAAAACAAAACCTCCTCCCACAGCTCTCTTCTCCCTCCCCCCAGGTCCTCCTCTTCTTTGTTCAGTTTCCCTGGCAGAAGATCCCAACTCCCCTCCTGGCTCAGGTAGCTTCCTTCAAGGGAAGTCCTCCATCCCAATGTAACTCTCCTGCAACATTCCCAGGTCAAATCCGCCCCGCTTCCTGCTCTGTAACAGGGAGTAACAGATGCATGTGCAACATTTTAGAGAACGGCAGTGGGGTTGGGTGGTTAGCTTGGGACTCAGGAGAGCTGGGTTCTGTTCCTGGGCCAGTCACTTCCCGTGCATGAATTGATCCCTACCCCATTTGTGTAAGAACATTATTATTTATTATTTGTATTACCACAGTGCCTAGGATTCCTGTCCATGCACGAGGACCCCATTGAACTAGGTCTTGTACAAACCTAGAACAAAATCACTGTCCCCACTCCCAGCGTCGTGCAGCCTAACATCTTTGAGATTGACAGATGAAAACTGCTATTTAGGGGCTAGGTGGTGGCAGTGGTGGTGTTAATGTCACTGTGAAAGCTTCATCAAACCTTCACGTTTGATGTTACCAGATGAAATCCATAGCTGCAGAGTCTAGTCTCAGTAAGCATCTTAACTCTTACATATTGTGTGTGAAGACCAGGACCGTGAGAAAAGTTTGCTATGGGGCTGGACCTCCATCCCCTAATTTAAGTGCCTTCTAAGCTAGATGCCTCCTTAATAGACTGCCTTGCAAGGAACCTCGCTCCCCGGTGAAATGAGTTCTGCTAGTGTGTTTGTCCCTGAATGTCAAATTGGATTCACATTTTGCCCTGGGATATTGTTGACCGTCGTTGTCTTAGAGCCTTGCTCAAATATGCATTTCAGGGAAATTGTTCCTGGATTTGGATCAGTTGAAATCCCACTTAATACCCACCAATTACCCATCACTTATTCCAGTTGTTGTGCCCTACAGATATTTGAATCAGAAGCTAGCTGGTAAGCATTAACATTAGAACAACGCAGGGGTAAAGGAGGTTGCTAGGATATGTTAAAAAGAAGTGTGTGTGGAGGGTCCTTGCGAATGATTTCAAAGACAATAACCAACTTCTGTTTTGCGTAAAGAGCTCTTTTGCAATCCACAGTTTTAAACCAAATTGCATCTGCTTTGAAGCCTGAGTCTAAGGCTATGTCTACACTGGCAATTGAACGACAAAACTTTTGTCTTTCAGAGGTGTTAACCCCCACTTACCCCCCAAAAGACAAAAGTTTTGCCAGTGACAAGCACCAGTGTGAACAGCGCAAATGCCGCTGGTTGAGGGTGGAAGTTTTTTGTTGCCAGGAGAGCTGACAAATAGCGGCTACACTGCATGACTTTTAGCGGCACGGCTGTAGCCACATAGCCATGTCGCTAAAAGCTTGTAATGTAGACATAGCCTAAATAGGCGTAAACCATGGGAGCTACAGCAAAGCTTACTTTTATCTTCTCTGGGGTTACATTCTTACATGATTCACAAGTTTACATTTGTTCTTTGGTCTTTGTTAAGATCTCTCTTACTGCATGCTATGCGTGAGATTTTCAAAATGCCTAAGGGTGCAAGTCCCATTACAAGTCACAGGTACAGATGCTTTTAATCCCCTTAGGGCCAGATTTTCAAAGGTATTTAGAAATGTAAAGATGCAGATAGGTGTCTAGTGGGATTTTCAAAAGCACTTAAGCAGGTTAGGTGCCTATCTCCATCTTTGGGCACCTTTGAAAATCCCACTTTATTTATCCGTTCATTTGCCTAGTACAGTGGCTTGATCTGGGTGCGCCCTCTAGGAACTACAGCCATATAAGTGAGTAATAATGATCTTTTGTCATCCTAAGATCCATGGCTCTGTTACAATGGGTCTTTCAGCCAGGTTGCAGCTTGGGGCTAGAACCAGTCCTGTCAATCACTGGCAGCAGGGAAATGTCCCCCAGTATTCCCAGCAGTTGTGTTGTGCCCCTGTGGCGGCAGACGGGCAGCTCCCCCAGTCCTCCCTGCTGCAGAGTTTTTATGAGGAAAATTCCAATCTTTTGTTTTCAAACTTCTGACTAATTAAGAATGACTAACAAGCTGGCTCAATAAATCCCAGCTGTGTCCCAGGCCTGTGGCTGCATCTGGGGGAGTTTTCCCCTTAGTTCTATTTCCCTGTCTGTGGTGTCTTGCAGTGGCTGATGTCCCTGGGGGCTTGAGAGAGGGAGGGATGCCTAACAGACATAAGGAAAGGTCAGTGTCCCGGTCTGCCTCCCCATACTGAGGCCTTCCCTGTGGACAGAATGCTGATTTCCCTCTCACCGCTGTGTTGGAAGAGTTGTCGCAGCTCCCTCTCCCTTGGGTAGGTAAGGAGCCAGGGAAGAATTGAGAAGTTGGCTCTGATTGGCATTGTCCTAGCTGCGCAGTCTGGTAAGGAGTCACCTCGGCCATCATTCCCCACCCGGGCAGGGAAGAAGTTGGGTAGCATTGGAAAAACTAGCTTCAGCGTCAAGTGGCTTTCTGTCCCTCATCTCCATGAGGGGAGTGACACCAGGAGGGCAGCAATCCAGAGGTAAGATGGTACCTAAGTCCTGAGAGCTATCACCAGCATCCAGGCTCCAGACTGCAGAACTCAGCCTACGCCATGTCCCCTCAGGCAGCCTGATGGAGGGCACTAGGCACTGCTAAAGCATCACTGCCCTTTGAACTCTGTCCTTCCTCCTGCTGCCACCTCAATAACAAGTCTCCCAAGAGTTCCTCTCTGATGCCCTAAGGCTAGGCTGGGACCTCTTGGGAAAACACAGAACCTTCTGGCTCGTGTAGTAGAGCACTGGGACCTCCCACCCTCGGCAAGCTAGTCTCTGGGCATCGGGTTTTGTGGGAGTTCATTCCCAAATCCCAGAGGGCTCCTTGAGAGATCCGGAGTGAGGGGGAGACAATGAGTCCATATAACCATGTATCCCTCCTGTGCCCTGGAAAAACATGAGAGGAATGGAAACACCTGGAGTGTGGGCTATTGTCCTATCTACCACTGCTGATCGTTATTCTCCTCCATATGGACTATCATGCCCAGCTTAGGGTTGCCAACTGTCTAATCTCACAAACCCAAACACCGTTGCTCTGCCCCTGCCACGCACCTTCTCTTAGGCCCCGTCCCCACTCACTCCATCCCCCCTCCCTCCGTTGCTCGCTCTCTCCCACCCTCATTCACTTTCACCAGGCTAGGGGAGGTTGGGGTGTGGGATGCAGGCTCTGGGAGGGAGTTTGAGTGGTGGGTGCAGGCTCTGCACTGGGGCAGGAGGTTGGGGTGCGGGAGGGGGTAAGGGGTGCAGGCTCCAGCCAGGCAGTGCTTACCTCAGGTGGTTCCTGAAAGGGACCTGGCACATCCCTCTGGCAGCGGCTCCAACGCTAGGGGACCAGGGGGCCCTGGGAAGTCAGTGCTTGGGGCAGGGCAGTGTGCGGAGACCCCCTGCCACCCTCCCTAGGGGCCACAGGGACGTGCTGGCCACTTCCAGGAGCAGCACAGAGCCAGGGCAGGCAGGGAGCCTGCCTTAGCCCCACTGCGCCACCAGACTTTTAGGGCCTAAAAACTCCCAGTTTGATTTCAGCAGCTTCCAGGAGATAGAGCCTGATTCTGGGAGACCCCCAGCAAAACCCGGGGGGTTGGCAACCCCTAGTCCAGCTGCTGCTGCAGGTTGCCATGTCCTTCTGACCAAGATAAGTCCACCACCACTTACTGTTCCTTAGCTCTGATGGGACAATCGGGAGAGCAGCCCAGATGTGGAAGCCCAAGTAGGAAGCAAAGGCCTATTAAATGCACCAAAAAACAAATTGCTGAATAATTAAGGTCCATTCTGCATAATCCTTGGTGGAATATGAAGGAGTATAACCCACATTAGTACCAGCAATGCTCTTTGCTCCCCTCTAGTGGAAAGGGAGGACACTCGCTATAAAAAAGGGGCTACTAGTAAATTCCCTTCTCACAATGTTGTGAGGACAAATATGCTGCTTGTGAGGTGATTGGATTCTGTGTAGGGTGACCAGACAGCAAGTGTTAACAATCGGGACGGGGTGTGGGGTAATAGGAGCCCATATAAAAAAAAACCCAAATATCGGGACTATCCCAATAAAATCGGAACCTCTGGTCACCCTAATACTATGATGATAGGGTCATGCCAATATCTAGACCATGGAAAGACATGGATCTGCTACTGTCCCCAGATGAGAGTCTGTGGTGACAGGACTGGAACCTGGGTCTCTGGGATGGCCAGCGCCTCCACACTGCTACTTGGCAGCCATGATCGGACCATACGCATTATCACTGTGGAGATAAATACCATAGGAATTATAGCTTTGGTGGGCCAGACTGACAGCTTCTCTTGTGGCCCCTGATTGGTCCAGGCGCCCTATTTAAGCCCAGGAAGAGGTCTCGGAAGTGTCTATGCAAAGAAAAGGATCCCCTGTCAGCTGAAGTGACAGACCTGCATCTCAGCTTGTTCTTGGGCTCCCAGCTCTGACCCTGACCCTGACTCATGGCTAGACGCTGACTCCTGGTCCCGGTTCTGACCCTTGGCTTTCCTCCTTTCTCTTGGCTTTCCCTCTGACTACTGTGCCTGACTCTAGTCCTGGTCCTCTCTGCTAGGCCAGAATATCCATGTCCTGCCTGTGGACGCCCCCGAGCTAATAACTTTAGATCCAGCGGCCCTAGGTTCACTCCTCATAAAGTACCAACAAGATCTTCTGTAAAGCAGGAGGACTGAGGGCCCTTGTAATTTTTCACTTCACTTGTGTAAATGCAAAAGCTATTTTTATTTGATATTTTAATTTGTCAGTTCTGCCTATGCCCTGTGCTATGTCCATCACTCAATTATAAATGAAAATGAATCACAATATCATCAGACAAGACTCTGTTTTGAAAACAGACTTCTAAACAATTGTTCATGTACTGTACTTGTCGTATCCTTTCTAAAATTGCTAAGCTGGCTGCCTCCAGGGTAGTTTGCAATAGTGCATTTCATAGGGTAAGAATAACAATGACATGTATAGGTGCTCGTGCTGAAAGGCCTCTCTGCGTGCCATGACAAAATTAGAAGAAACAGGCCCTATGCCTATTAAAAAAACTAACAGCTTAATTATGTGCTGGTTAAACTAAAACGTTACCCACTTTGAGCATGTTTGAATGCCGGTTTGTTTTGTCAATTTAGCAGGCAAGGCTCCAGGTTTTAATGCTCTTAGGACGGCGTTTAGGGTGTGAGGAGAAGAATTTGTGTAGAGGTCTCTTCTGCTACCAATGCAGTTTAATCAAATAGTGCAACTGCTGCCTGATGGAATAAAAGGTCCTGCCTCAGAGGCTCTGTGGATAGCACTTTCTTCCTAGACTTGGGCTAACGAAAGCTCATAAATCAGGCATGAGCATTTTAAGCATTCAGGAGGCCTGTCACTATGATGAGAAACATGAACATGGTGGTGCATGCTAGATCCTCAGTGTAACTAAGCTGCAAACAAAGACGTCAGTTTGGTATAAAATATTTCCTTTTGAGGACCGAGCGTGCTTTAGCCAGGTGATGCACAAATGAGGAAGCTGCTGCTAATTGCGAGTGACTCAATCCCCACAACGTACTGCGTGGGAGAAAATAAGCAAAACAGGGACAGGCATGCAAGTATTTGAGATAAAGACGGCTGCTGGCCCTTTGCTTTCATTAAACAAATGTTAGCAAACTAAGTAGATGTGCAAAAGAGGCAAAGTCATTGTACAGGGACATAAATCAGTGTGCAACTAACCTTTAGACAATCAAGAGTTTGTGTCAAATGAGAAAATCAGGCAGCTACATTATTATATGTACAAGAGTTTGTAGAAGAATCCTCCTGCCTTGGCAAGGTCTGATCACACATAAAGATGTGAAAGAAAGATCCAACTTAGAGGGAAAAGAAAGTTCAAACTCTATGACCCCCTTGTTCTTTATCCTCCCATTGACACTGGCAACAAAGGAGTTAGTTACTACCAGTTGTGCATTTGTGAGGCACAGGTCTGGTATTTGTCCAATAGGAACTGGTCAGATCATTGTAAAAAGGCTCAGTGATCTCAAGAGAACGTACTGTGCTGACGGCAAGCTCCAGAGAATCAGGAGCAGTGCAAATTGCTTATTGCACTTTGAAATACATCAGAAGTAACGGGGGGCGGGGGGGGATGAAGCAACATTTCATCCCCAAACTGGCCCAATCCATAATAAAATCAGCAACAAATGCTGATTTTTGGCTTGAGGCAAATCTCACTAATGCTGCCAAACTGCAACTATTGTAACTTTATTTTGTTTTTGCACTTTTTTATCAGCTTTGTTAAAGGAACTAGGGGCTAATGAGACTTTGGGCCCATATGTTGTACTGAAGCCACATTCTGGCACTTTGTCAGAAATCTCATGGCCATCAATGTGTGTTCTGTCACTGCTTGAGGGCATTATAATAAAGAAGAGATCCGAACCTCTCCTCACTTACCAATATAACTCTATTGCTTCAATGGAGAGACTGATTTTCACTCCCATAAGGGCTTGTCTATATGTGGAAGCTATTCTGGAATAAGGTAGGGTGAGCAATTAAAGCGCTGTAGCTAATAAGAATGTCCACACGAGCGTGGCTCCCAGCACTTGGAGCCTGTCCACACTAACGCTTTAAAGCGCTCAAACTTGCTGCCTTCAGGGGGGTGATTTTTCACACTCCTCAGCTAGCACCTTAGAGCACAATACAATGTAAGTGTAGACCAGCCCTAAAGCGCTGTAATTAAACCACTGTTGCATGTCCACACCATGCTCCTTGTGTCGCTGGAGCACATCCATACTAGCAGCTTTAGCAAGTGCACTCTGAGCAGCTATCTCACTGTGCAACTGGCTGCAGAGTACTTTGGGAAGGGTTTGCAATGCCCCATGGGGCAGGTACAGCATCACATGATGCAGGTTTCTCTATCCTTTTGTTCCATGGGCATCCTACTAGATTGCCAGCTGCTTTTCAAATGACTGTGTCGGCATGCTATCTCCTAAATTCAGACAGCCGCTGGAAGCAACCTGTCTTGAAGCAGGGATCAGGGTGGCCATTGCACCCCAGAGGGATGGGATTGTAGCGGAAGAAACCCTTTAGAAATGGTGACTCTGCACTTTCTCTGTTTTGTGTTCATGGTTTCTCCCAGGTATAGCTCCAGGCGGACACTTGTTCAAACCAGTGCACTTCAGTTCCCATCCCAACCCATTCCTTTGTTTACAAACAGCCTCAGTTACCACCACCTCTCTGAGAGAGCCAAGGGGCGATGCCTAAGAGCTGTGTTGAGACATGGACTCTCTTCCCATTAATTGTGCTGCATTTATATTGCTGTAATCCCCACAGGCTCCATACAGGATTAGAAACCCATCATGCGGAGTGCTGTACCAACAGAGATCTCCATGAATACCTGTAAAATGCCCTCATATTTAATGAATACTTTGGAGCCTTAGTCCTGTTGGAAATGCCTTGCAGTCAAATCACGTCTAGTTTGTTGCCCGCTTACCCAGTTAGAGGACGTCCCGGCCTTCAAATCTGGCACTGTTCACTAGAGCTAAATTCTAGTGCTTAGCCACCCTGGTGATGGAGACCTTACAAATATCCTACGTAGATAAAGTTGCCTGAAATGTAAATAATCTATGCAGTATTGCCAACCCAACATGTCCAAATATCATGCATCAGGCTCAACAAAAAATCATGAGATTACGTAAAAATGATAGATTTGGTATTTTTTTATTTGCCTTCTGCTTTTTGAGCCTTTAGGGTGCACTGGAGTCACATTTTGAAGGTTTCCCCACATCCATGAGGGTTAGAAACTTACATTTTCTTTAAGAATGAAGGCTGAAATCATCACATATCCACTTGACTCCAGGAGCTGGGGCTTTAAGGAAAACAATAATTATCATGAGGCTCATGATAAAATCATGACAGTTGGCAACACTGCCTGTGACTTTTTAAAATGTAAGCATCTTAAGCTCTCACATGAGGTGTTCTGTTGTGCCATGAACTCAAAAATCACCATTAGACAGAGTGATATACTGCCCTCCTTGTGACACAATGTGAGAAAAGAACAGGAGTACTTGTGGCACCTTAGAGACTAACAAATTTATTTGAGCATAAGCTTTCATGGGCTACAGCCCACTTCATCAGATGCATGCAGTGGAAAATAAAGTAGGAAGATATATATATATATATACACACAGAGAACATGAAACAATGGGTGTTACCATACACAGTCTAACAAGAGTGATCAGTTAAGGTTAAGTAATAATAGTAATAGCTCACCTTAACTGATCACTCTCATTAGAGTGTGTATGGTAACACCCATTGTTTCATGTTCTCTGTGTGTATATATATATATATATATATATATATATATATATATATATATATATATATATATATATATATATATTCCTACTTTATTTTCCACTGCATGCATCCGATGAAGTGTCCTGTAGCCCATGAAAGCTTATGCTCATATGAATTTGTTAGTCTCTAAGGTGCCACAAGTACTCCTGTTCTTTTTGCAGATACAGACTAACACAGCTGCTACTCTGAAATGTGAGAAAAGAAACCCAGGACATGCAGCTCAGTGAGAAGGCTTGTGACTAGTCAGCGTTCAAGTAAAAGTGCCAGGTCCTATAAAACAATCATTTAAAGTCTCAGTTATCAAGGCACAGGACATTTCTTGTGGTTAGTCAGAAAATAATTAGTGCCAGTCAAAATTTTTCAGATGAAAACATAATTTTAAACAAACCCCCCCCCACCCTTTTTTTTTTTTGGTAAAGAAAATCTGTGGAAAATGTTCAAGTCCTTCACATTTTTATATATTTTTTTTCAATAAAATACTGAAAACCTAAAGTTTTTCAAGTTTTTGAAAAGTGAAAGCCACCAACCTCCTCACCCAATTTATGTTGTTCAGTTGCTTTGGTTAACTTTTTGAAAAAATTAAAAAATGGAAAACAACCGTAAAATTTTTTGAAAAAACTGAAAACATTTAATCAATTTCAAAATGTGTTATGGAAATTAGTTCCCGTTTTCTGACCAGCTCTACTAATTGCTAACCCGCAAAGAAGAGTCAACAATTTTTGCCATTCTTTCAGTATTAAGCTAAATTTAAGGGAAAACATTTGTAAAATACTCTGTGTGGCATTTTCTTTTTATTATTTGGCTTTAGGGGCCAAATTCTCCCTTAATCCTTTCCTGCACTGGGCACAGGAAAGGGAGGGGTGGAAGTTAGCTTTGAGCCTCTTGCATTCTGATCTACCGCTTATCTGTAACAGCCCTTTATGGGCCAGTACTTCACAAGAGAATAGCCAGGGACATGTCATGGCTGTCACTGTGCAGCCGTGGCCACTCTGAGCTTCCCAGTGACAGCAAGGATACAACACTGATCCTCCTCTCCATAAACACAGGCCTTTACCGCTTCAGCTACAGGGACAAATTACTCTTTACCCATGGGCTGGGGAAGAGATGTGAGGGTTGTGAAAGAGTTTGTACAGGATGGACCAATCCTGGCCAAAACTTGTTGTTTCATTAAGTTGATTAGAATAGCGGAGGAGGGTGGATTAATAAGATTTTATTACCCTTATTAAATTAACCCAATAAATTACATAACAGTGGACTTCCTGGATCATATGCCATTGTTTCCTCAGGCACAAAAGTCTGGTACCAAGCTCTGCTCCACCAGTGCAAGTTGAGGCTGGGTGAATGATGCATTCATGATTCATGATTGCCATGCTCCAAACACCAACAGCACTGGCGCTAAGGAAGGAGGCATGTTCAAACTCCCACACAATATCGCTTTGGCTACCTGGTTGCATCAGAAACTGCTGTTGGCCTACAGGACTTTAATTATTAATTCAGAGGTGTTACATGTTGAAGCTTTCTTGAAAGCAGAGTTGAAAGGTAAAACATTGAGACAAGGGAACTTCTCTCGTGCCTCCTGCTGAGTGAGGGCAATTAGGGGAGATGAAAGCTGGATTTATGAGCAGTGGTTAACTGCAAATATGGGTGATTCAGCAATAGTACAGGTGTTTGTGAGACACTAAGGCTGGAGAAAGGGAACGAGAAGAGACAAGAATCAGAGATAACTCCGTCATGTTAAATGGACAAGTTAACACAGAGATAGACCTTGGGAGGTCTTGAAGAAAGAGTGGGATTACCTGTGCAACTGCACAAAAAGCAAAAGGCTATTTGGGAATAGCATCCCCACAAGAGATATAGCTTGGCTGGTTTGGAATTAGGAAGATGCTAGTCTCGACAAGGAAATAACAGTGTTTAGGTGAGAGCTGGTGATATATGTTTATATGACTAACCGCCCCCTGGGCTGACAGCAGGGTCTGAAGCCTGGACCTTCAGTGCTAAAAGCATAAGTTCTATTGTCTGAGCTAATTCCATTATCTGGAGCAATAGCAAGCTACTAGAAGAGGACAAAGACCCCCCTACTCCCCTTTGTGCATTACCCTTAAAAGGAAGGTGGAGATGGAGGGTCCATGAGAGGCTATAAAATCAAACAGCACCCCATTCTTCATTTGCCAAGCTGAGGTCACGTCTAGAGATGCATGAGTGGGGACTGAATTCCCATGATCAGTCCAGTCCTTGGTCTTTTTCTCAAGACTTCCAGAGTGGCCCAGATATAGTGATTTATTACGTGAGCATCTGTCAGTGGGATGGAGCCCACCATATCATTTCACAGCTACCACTAGATAATTATGACTTTATGCCGCCACGAGTTTTAGCCACATTTGTTCCAGTGCCCTGCAGGTAAAGGGCTCGTGATCCTATGGCTGGTTTTCAAGCTTCATTATGGTGTTATTCTTTTGGTTTGGGGAACAAGCAAGGAGTTGCTGTCGTATGCCTACTAAGCCTACTAAGAAATCATCAAGCCTCCACCAGGGATAAAGAAGGGTTGGATAATTCAAATGATACTGAAGCAACATTTGTCAGGGAGGCATCAGCAGATTACACCTGCTTCCAGCAGAGTTCTTTGCAAAGCAAATTGCTGCCTAGGCAAGATGTCAGCCTCTCCTTGAAGCTATTGTGCACTTCAGAGCTACCACTTTTTTTGGTTTGTTTGCACCAATAAGAAGCCATAATACAACTAATGTGAGCGAACAGTTCTGTGTAGAAGAAATAACCGTCAAGGCAGATCGCTATGCTGGTAATTATATATCAGCCTGGTACACCTCTACTCGTTATAACACCACCCGATACAACATGAATTCGGATATAGCATGGTAAAGCAGAGCTCCAGTGGATCAAAGCAAGTTCTATATGATACAGTTTCACCTATAACGTGGCAAGATTTTTTGGCTCCCGAGAATAGCGTTATATCGGGGTAGAAGTGTATTTCAAGAAGGGAAGCAGATAAGTGCCTTTTGATTTCGGTGAAGTCAGATGCAGCCTGGGAAGAAAGCTGAACGAGAAAGAGGCTTCCTCGGCATTTCTGCCCTTTGTTTATTTTTCAGAAATGTGAAACCTATTCTGCTCTGGCAAGTGGCAGCTGTGTCAAGATCAGCTCTTTACAACCATATCTCGGCATCAGCTCAAGTTATAGTCACAGTAATCCACAGTGGTTGCTCTCCATCTCAGTTCTCTTCCTGGAGACAGTGGAGGGAGCAAGTGTAGGAGAAGGAGGTTTTGAGCTGACCCACTAGTTCTGGATAGAGATGCTTGTACTGTGATGCAAAGAAATGGGGTTCAACTCCTGGGTGAAGGTTCCTCTTTTCTAGACAAGCAGGGCCAGCAGGAACTGCAGAGTCAGGGCATTCAGCTCCAGGAGAAAGCACCTCACCTTTCTCAATAGTGAATCTCTCTGGCTGGTTAAGATGAAGCATTGATGGACTTTGCTCCAGCTCACGTCGATCAAAAGGGAGGTCGCTGCACTGTGAGGCCTCCAGGATGTGGGCTCTTCAGCATTCTTATTTCCAAAGGATCTCAAAGGGCTTTAGAAACTATTGTATTCAGACTGTACAAAGCACAAGGAAGATGCCACTTAGCACTGCAAGCATGGGGGCTCCTTCTCAGAGGGCATGAGTCTGAGGCAGTAGTGAACAGCAGTCACTTTGGAGAAAGCAGTGTTTTTGTTGTGAGAGCCAGTGTGTGTGTGACTGTGTGTTGGGGGACTGTGAAAGAGTGTGTGGGGGGGAGTGTGAGACTATGTGTGTGTGCGTGACAACCTGTATTAGGGGACAGAGCCTCATAAAGAGCAGTGTGTGTGTGTGTGTGTGTGTGTGTGTGTGTGTGTGTGTGTGTGTGTGTGTGAAGTGATCAGAGACCAAGCAGCGCAGGCAGGCAGGAAGGGTCCAGGGAGGGACTCCTATTCCAGGCGGTGGTGGGGCAGGCCGCCAGTGACTGGCTGCACAGCTCTGGGCTCCCTGGGGCTGGAGTGGCAGAGCCAGAGGCTGGAGCCCTCAGCCGGTTGGCTGAGGCACGGGGGAGAGAGGGGTTGGGGTTAGGGGAGGGATGAAGCCCACTGGCCCAGCGTGAGGGAGGGGCCGGAGACTAAAGGGTTCCAGCTGTAGCCAGCGAGGGGAATGGTGCCCCAAATTTCAGGTGCTCTATGCAGCCGCGTATGCTGCTTATGCCTAAGGACGGCCCTGGCTGGGATGGTCTTGGGCCAGGAGAGTGTATTGGCATTGTAACAGTTCTTTGTGTTGGTGTGCTCAGGATAGTGTTATTCGGTAAAATCGAGGCAGTAAGTGATGATCTTGTCCTCAGAGGCCTGAACAGCTGATAAGTACCTGAGTATCAGAGAAAGTATCTGAGTACCAGAATGGGAGCCAGGAACTCCTGAGTATTAATTACAGCTCTGACACTGAGTCCTTCTGTGCCCATGGGGAAATCATAGACCTCATGTGCCTCAGTTTCCCAATCTGTAAATCAGGGATAAAGATATTTGCATACAGTGTCTCCAAAGGGTAGATCTTGTTTGCAAAATGCCAGATATGTTTATAGCGCTCCCAAGGTGAAAAGTACTTGAGAATGATTGTCATACAGTTCAAGTGGCCATGGTACAGCTACCATCCTCAGTTGGATTCTTTGCTGCTTTTACAGATCCAGACTAACACGGCTACCCTCTGATACTTGACATCCTCAGTTGATATGAAAGCTAGCCACACTGCAATGTCTTAATTTATCTCCTGGGAAATTGAGAAGCTGTGTTGAATTTGAATGGCCGCTATGGAAAGCTGAATCATACATCCTGACACAACAAATGGCAGGTAGCTGAGCAAATATTTATTTCTGAATGGAATGTGATTCTCAACTCTTTCATTAATAAAATGGACAGTTTGTGTGGTGTGCGTGATTGAATCGCCTACGGTTGCCTTAATAATGAAGCAAGCAATGCTTATTTCAGCCCCACCGACGGTTGTTGTAATTAGCCAGAGGCAGGATAGAAAGAGCCATGACATTATCCCCAAGATCTGCCTATGTACTTACCGTGTTGCTGCCTTTCCAATAAGGTGAATGAGATCACAGGTCGGAAACATGAGCTAATAGGCATTTCTGAAAGCGGCAACATGTTCTGTGGTGTGGGAAATCTGTTGATGGGCATTAGTTCAGTACTGCTGTTGCACCTTGTGATTTTAAAACAAAACCCTTCCATACTAAAGATTAATTAGTGACTGATACACAGATATGGCACATCATTTCTGTACAAATGCCCCGAGACAAAGGAAAAAACAGTGTGTTCTAAAAATGTGATGCTATCATTTTAGAGATGAGTCAAAGTAATGGGTAGTCCAAGTTAGGGCATAATCCAAAGCATGAACTGCTGCACCAGACTGGAGAGGAGTAAAAAGGATCCAGCTCGGGCCACCCCTCCCTCCAGCACCTTCCTTGACTCTGAATAGTCCCGGGTGGGGACCCGTCACAGGTGGTGTCTCCCCTCCCCCTGCACCATGTGAGCTTGGGAGAAAGCAGCAGAGGAGCCAGCCAGAGACCCCAGCTAGTAGGAACAGAAACAGCCACAGCAGGGACTTTGGGTCCTTTGGAGAATTTTCTGCGGTGTTGTTGACTAGACTTTCTCTGCTCTGTGCTGGGCTAATTGGCTGCTTGCTTCTACCCTCCTTCACAATCTCTTCACCGCACCCCAACCTCACTCCTGACCCTCTTCCCTGCCCCCCTACCTCCTTCCCTTCAATGTCCTTTCCCTTTAGCTTATTCCGGAGTGCGCAGCCCTGCCTCCCTGGAGCACTGCTTTACCGCTTTATATCCGAATTCGTGTTATATTGGGTCACGTTATATCAAGGTAGAGGTGTACCATGACTTTGCTACCATCATCTTGTTCACTCTGCTTGGATGTGATTCCCCTTCCCCCATCCTGTGTCTGTCCTGTCTAGTGAGATTAGATGCACCTCAGGGCAGAGACTGTCATTTTATTCTGTGTTTGTACAGCTCCTGGCACAATGGGGTCCCAGTCCATGACTGGAGCTCCTAGGCTCTACCATAACACAAATAATAATAATAATAAACTAAGCGGTATAGTATTGTGGTAAACTAGCAAGTGTGAGTATGTATGACACTGTTTTACTGGATGGAATGAGAACTTTTCAGCTATGTGTCATAGACCCTATATTCTTAACAATAAATGTCGAATATCCTTTAGCTAGAATTGGAGGTGCCATCTATGCAAAAAGAACTAATTACTAATGATCATCACCAAGAGTCAGAAAATGATGGGCTCAGATTCATTATTAACCCGAGCCATTCACCATTCAACACACATCTTTTATGCAAGCTGGTCTATAGCATGTTCTTACCATTAACCAATATGAGCCAACTCAACCTTCACATCTGTGCAGTAAGAGAGAAACGAATATAGGCAAATCCTGTAAGATGAATTCCTTTTCCCCATTCAAATATTCTAATACTCCAGAGAAACACAAATTCCTATTCATCAAGAAGTGCATGGTACGCACAAGTCCACTTATTGAGATTTATAAGAGTAATTAAGTAATTCATGTTCTTTTTTGCAAAGACACAGGAAATCTTGCAGGGCTAATCATTTCATTGGGGATAAAATTTTATAGTCTGCAGCATGATAAGAGCATATATAGGGGGTTATTATATTATTTGTATGGCCTAAGAGAACCAGATTGAACTTGTGTGTGACAACAGACTAAATCCCTCAGTAATTTATTGTACAGACCAGTAAACCTTGCTCGAACCATGCTGACTGAAGCAAAGAAGGCATTAACCAGCTGATCTTAACTCTGATATCTGTCATATTGTTACCCACAGAAAACATGGGAGTAATTCAGCCCACTCTATGGGGGCCAGTAATTATTACTATTTTTATTGTGGGAGCAGGCAAAATGAGCTTGGCTGTATACAAACAAATGTGAAGAGACACTGTCCTAAACTGCTTACACCACAAAGGTGGGCAAGTTGATTTTGTGCCTGGGCTAGTAAATGTTCATGACGGTTTTGCAAGGCTAAGGTATCTGTCAGTTATTTAAATACCCAACAAATTAGGCCTCGGCAGCTCAGGATACTGGTAATAGGAGTATGGTCTCTTTTTTAGGTCACCAGTTCAGATTTGTCCCACATGGGTAGTGACCAAAATCTGCTTCCAGCTGGTGGTTGTTTGGTAGCTATCTGAAATGAGTTCATTTTCCAGTGTGCAAGTATGTAAATTCCAAAACCACCTTCACAGCTGGTACTGACAGATGCCCTTATTGACAGTCTCCTCAGAGGACGGTAATGCGCTTTCATGTGTAGGGTAGCTTGCCCATGTGGTACCTCTTCTGTGGATGAGAAAGCACTGATTATTTACAATTCCAACAGTGAATCTCAAATAAGCATTCTGGCTAGGTGTGTTGTGCAGCTGTCAATCAAGTTGTGAATGAGAAGGCTGTTCATAACAGAGAGGTAGACGGTTTGGCTTGGAGCAGAGCTGAGTGGGAAACTAACATTTTTGCAAAAACAAATTTTGGTTTTGCATTGAAAACTGAGCATTTCAGTATTCTGCCCAGCACTAGAACAGAGGGGAGGGGATCTTTGCAGATGTGATTGAGTTTGAGAGCAAGGTCAGTAAGACACCAGTTTCAGAATGCCCTCTTCCTGTATGGACTATCAAAATATTCAGAACTAGTGAAACGTGTGTATCAAATGGAGAATAGGTCCCCAAAACTGCATTTATAACTCTGTTCTTTGTGTCCAAGAGAAACCACCATCTTCTTGATTTTAGTGAAATCCCCAAATGCAGAATGTGAAACCCACTCTGCACTACTCTTGCCTCTGGAGACTGGTAAACTTGCCAGTTGAGCATGGACTCTTCAGGTGGTTAATTGAATAATTGGCTTCCCTGGCTAATAGAACAAGAAGTAAACACAGGATTAACACTTTTGTCCTGGCTGGAACCATCTCCTTTGGGTTCTACATGGATTTAGGGAGAGGAGGTCCTGACTGTGAGTGAATGAAGTTTGGAGATCCTGAAAGAATTAAAATGGAGTTTTTAACCTACATGATCTCTTCTTCATAGATTCATAGACTTAAGGTCAGAAGGGACCATTATGGTCATCTAATCTGACCTCCTGCACAATGCAGGACACAGAATCTAACCCACCCACTCCTGTAACAAACCCCTAACCTAAATCTGAGTTATTGAAGTCCTCAAATCGTGGTTTAAAGACCTAAAGGTGCAGAGAATCCTCCAGCAAGTGACCCGTGCCCCATGCTGCAGAGGAAGGCGAAAAACCTCCAGGGCCTCTGCCAGTCTGCCTTGGAGGAAAATTCCTTCCCGACCCAAAATATGGTGATCAGTTAAACCCTGAGCATGTGGGCAAGACTCACCAGCCAGCACCCAGGAAAGAATTCTCTGTAGCGACTCAGATCCCACCCCATCTAACATCCCTTCACTTTGGTTCATAATCCTGCTCCTGATCATTTAACACTGCTGAGAAAGAATAAAAGCCCCAATTTTGCAACATGATGCAATGCTTCAGCATTTGTTGCACCATGTGTGCAGTGTGTTCCTAAGAGGATGTGGATGCGGTTTGTGGCTCTTCTCTGCTGAAGTGCTGACACCTGGTGGACTATGAAGGCCATGACAGCTTGTCAGGTCTCACCACATTCCAGTCTTGATTGCATCAGCCTAAGAACCTGACTAATAAAGACTGCAGAACTGGAATTAATTTGCAAACTAGATACCATCAGATTAGGCCTGAATAAAGATTGGGAGTCGGGTCATTACAAAACCTAAATTTAATTTCCCCAGTACTAATTTCTCCCTACTGTTACCCACACCTTCTTGTCAACTGTCTGTAATGGGGCACTCTCTTACCACTTCAAAAGTTATTTTCCCTCCCTTATGTATCAGAGGGGTAGCCGTGTTAGTCTGGATCTGTAAAAGCAGCAAAGAATCCTGTGGCACCTTATAGACTAACAGACGTTTTGGAGCATGAGCTTTCGTGGGTGAATACCCACTTCCTCAGATGCATGTGGTGGAAATATCCAGGGGCAGGTATATATATGCTAGCAAGCAAGCTAGAGATAACTAGGTCAGTTCAATCAGGGAGGATGAGGCCCTGTTCTAGCAGTTGAGGTGTGAAAACCAAGAGAGGAGAAACTGGTTCTGTAGTTGGCAAGCCATTCACAGTCTTTGTTCAATCCTGAGCTGATGGTGTCCTGAGCTGATGGTGTCATCTGCAAATTTGACACCATCAGCTCAGGATTGAACAAAGACTGTGAATGGCTTGCCAACTACAGAACCAGTTTCTCCTCTCTTGGTTTTCACACCTCAACTGCTAGAACAGGGCCTCATCCTCCCTGATTGAACTGACCTCGTTATCTCTAGCTTGCTTGCTAGCTATATACCTGCCCCTGGATATTTCCACCACATGCATCTGAAGAAGTGGGTATTCACCCACGAAAGCTCATGCTCCAAAACGTCTGTTAGTCTATAAGGTGCCACAGGATTCTTTGCTGCTTTCCCTCCCTTGGTATCCTGCTGTTAATTGATTTATCTCATTAGACTGACCTAACACTAGGTAAAGCACCCCCATCCTTTCATGTATTTATACCTGCTCCTGTATTTTTTACTTCATACATCTGATGAAGTGGGTTCTAGCCCACAAAAGCTTATGCCCAAATAAATTTTTGAGTCTCTAAGGTGCAACAAGGACTTTTCGGTTCTTTTGCTGATACAGACTAACACGGCTGCCACTGAATTCTGGTGGTGTTTCATTAGGTACCTCTGGCTGTCATGTCCTTCTGAGCAATAAGTCCTTTTCTTTCACTTGGTCATTTTCCAGATGGCTTTCCCTTCAGTCAGCCTTGAAACGGGGGTTTATTTTCTAACTAGTGCACCTACATTTTTTAGTTTTATTTTTAAATGACAAAGTGGATTCAAAGACAGTGTATAAATTGGAAATGGGTCCAAGCCCCTGAGTTTTTAATCTGGGCCTGATCTTCTACAAAGTCCAGATTCAGGATTTTTGTTCAGTGGGCCGTAGAGATGTGAATTGATGTGAAGCGAAGCTCCAGCTCTGAAAGAATATCAGAGGTGTTTTGTTGCAGGACTATCTCTAATAAAAACATTCAGCTTACTAAGCCTTCCTGGTCCCCACTGCGACCTGTTATGTGCTAGCAACTCCTGTGTTTCTGAAACCGTTCTGCAGAGACACATGATGTAAATGTTACCTAATGGGTAGGACAGTGCCTTTGCAATTTCAGGAAGCTAGCGGTTGTTTTATGTTTCCCAAAAGAGATATTTGCAAGCCACCCCCACACTGTCAATTGCTGGGTTTTAATAAATTATTGGAACAAGGAAGCCAGTCGCAAACACTCATGTTAATTAAGAAAGACAGGCTCATTTGATCTGATTGTAGTATTGCCAATGTTACAACACATTGCCCAGAGGAGTGTGCTTTGAATGCTTCCTGCTTTTTAAACTTTCCAAGAAGTGAGTTTTCCCCCCAACTCACACATCTGATGATAACCCATATGTAAGCAGAGTCAGGATAAGCTCTACCCTGACATCTGGTGGAAAGAATTTCAGAGAGTGTATTTGCATAGGCACGCCTACCCTATCCCAGACTGCTGAGCTGTGGGACTGCTTGGTGACAAATGACTTACCCTCAGTTGGGTGGTACTTGCTAGACAAGAGACATGGGTTTCAAAACCCAGTGAATTGAGAGAGGCTGGGGACAGGTATCTGTGCCTGGTAGTGGAGGCTCCTTGTGGAGCCAGAAGCACCAGTTCCACCCACTCCTCTTTCCACTGTGGAATGTCAGAGTTGATTTTTATTCCCTCAAGAATTTAAATACAGGTTACTGAGCTGAACTCACTTTGGGCTAATGGTGCACTAGCACTGGGGCTCCCCCACTAAGAGCTGAGATTATTAAGAGTTGAAATTACTAAAGAGCTGAAATAACTGAGCTGAGAGCACTGAGTACTGTGCTAACTAGTGGGGGAGCCTGAAGATATACTGTGGAACAGAGCAGCTGGTGGAGTGGAGCAGTTGCAGGGACGACTGGAGCGGATTACGGGACAGCTGGTGGCAGCAGAGCGGCTGGCAGAGCGGAGTAGCTGTGGGACGGGTGGAACGGCCCACAGAGCGAGCAGAGCAAAGCCGAGCAGTTTGCAGAGCAGCTCATGGAGCAGAGCAGCTGGTGGAGCGGACCAGTTTCTGAGGACGGCAGGAGGAGCAGCGTGGAGCGGCTGGTGAAGCGGAGCAGTTCGTGGAGAAGGCAGAAGCAGAACAAATGGAGAGGCAGGGCAGTTGGCACCGGACCACGTAAGGTGCCCCTTTCTATCCAGGCTGGGGGGAGGGACCTCTGCAGATAAACTCTCGAACTCTGGGGTGGCATTGACCAGAGACTTTTGGGTTGTTGGACTTTGGGATGATTGGACTTAAAACCCTAAGGGAAAAAAGGACAGTGCCAAACGTACTTGGAGGTGGGTTTTTGTTTATGGTTTGTGTTATAACCCGGTTTGTGGTGTTTCTCCCATGGGATGCCGCATTGATTCCTCTCTTTATTAAAAAGATTTTGCTACACTCAAACTCCGTGCTTGCGAGAGGGGAAGTATTGCCTCCTAGAGGCGCCCAGGGGAGTGTGGTATGTGAGTGTCCCAGGTCACTGGGTGGGGGCTCGAGCCGGTTATGCATTGTGTAACTGAAACGGAACCCCTGGATACTGAACCCGGCCCTTGTTGCTGCCTCTCTGAGTTGGCAGCAACAAGGGCCGGGTTCAGTATCCAGGGGTTCCGTTTCAGTAACACAATGCATAACCGGCTCGAGCCCCCACCCAGTGACCTGGGACACTCACATACCACACTCCCCTGGGCGCCTCTAGGAGGCAATACTTCCCCTCTCGCAAGCACGGAGTCTGAGTGTAGCAAAATCTTTTTAATAAAGGGAGGAATCAATGCGGCATCCCATTGGAGAAACACCACAAACCGGGTTATAACACAAACCATAAACAAAAACCCACCTCCAAGTACGTTTGGCACTGTCCTTTTTTCCCTTAGGGTTTTAAGTCCAATCACCCCAAAGTCCAACAACCCAAAAGTCTCTGGTCAATGCCACCCCAGAGTTCGAGAGTTTATCTGCAGAGGTCCCTCCCCAAAGCCTGGATAGAAAAGGGCACCTTACATGGTCCGGGGCCAGCTGCCCTGCCTCTCCGTGGGTTCTGCTTCTGCCTTCTCCACGAACTGCTCTGCTTTACCAGCTGCTCCACTCTGCTCCTCCAGTCGTCCTCAGGAACTGCTCCGCTCCACCAGCTGCTCTGCTCCATGAGCTGCTCTGCAAACTGCTCGGCTTTGCTCTGCTCGCTCTGTGGGCCGCTCCACCCGTCCCACAGCTACTCTGCTCTGCCAGCCGCTCTGCTGCCACCAGCTGTCCCGTGATCTGCTCCAGCCGTCCCCGCTACTGCTCCACTCCACCAGCTGCTCTGTTCCACAGTATAGCTTCAGGCTCCCCCACTAGTTAGCACAGTACTCAGTGCTCTCAGCTCAGTTATTTCAGCTTTTTAGTGATTTCAACTCTTAGTGATCTCAGCTCTTAGTGGGGGAGCCCCAGTGCTAGTGCACCATTAGCCCAAAGTGAGTTCAGCTCAGTAATCTGTATTTAGATTCTTGAGGGAATAAAAATCAACTCTGACATTCCACAGTGGAGAGAGGAGTGGGTGGAACTGGTGCTTCTGGCTCCACAAGGAGACTGCACCACCAGGCACAGATACCTGTCCCCAGCCTCTCTCAATTCTCTGGGTTTTGGAACCCATGTCCGTTGTCTAGCAAGTACCACTCAACTGAGGGTGAGTCATTTGTCACCAAGCAGTCCCACAGCTCAGCAGTCTGGGATAGGGTAGGCGTGCCTATGCAAATACACTCTCTGAAATTCTTTCCACCAGATGTCAGGGTAGAGCTTATCCTGACTCTGCTTACATCCTCCCCCCAGCCAAGAATTTGTCGTCCCGACAAATCACATTCCCTACTATACCATCTTATTGGTCCCCTTCAAAAGGCATTAGATAGCCTACTTTAGCTTTCACAAACCCGTAGAATGACTTTGCCAAAAGGAATGTATAGGGAGGGAGTGAAAGGCAGAATGAGATTAAATCAAGACTAACAAAAGAGGAGAGGAGGCAACTGCTTGCTTGCTTCATTTATCTAAGGCCCTGTCCACACTGTGGTAAAACAGTGCAAGTAAAGCCCACGTGTAAGCATGGCTCTTGCTAGAGGGCTTCTATCAGGGTCTTACTCATCTTTGGGACAGATATATTTTATCTTATTGCATGCCAAGGGAAGTCACATGGTTTGAATCATACTTGGCACAGGGCCAAAGGCAAGAGTCAGAAAGAAGATGCCATTTTGCCACTAAGTACTGTGGTACAGTATGAAGTCCTGGAGAGATCCGCTCTGCTTCATAGCAGAGCAACTGAGGCAGAGATAGCGAAACACATTTGTTAAGGGCTCAGTCCAAGCATATACTGGACAGAATCGTTGGGAAGTTTTGCTAGTTCCAGACTGATACACTGGATACATTACTGTATAACTATATTCAGCAATATATCCCACAAAACTGATAACTCCTTGCTCTAATGCCTAGTTTGTGTTAATTAAAGACTTCCTAGGATGCAGCATACAAGTGTATACAGTGGGTCAAATTCATCTGTGGTGCATTGATAATAATAGAGTTGCATCAAGCATTAATTTGGCCCAATGGGTACTGCACTAACTAGAGACAGGTCTGAGCCAAAATCCCAGGCTCACACTTTGGGAACACTTGGGTCCAGGTGTGAATTGCATGTGTAGCTCTGTGATATATAATGGACCGGTACCAAGCCCCTGCAGTTGATTGTCCACATCCAAATGTTGCAAGTTCGGCCCATCTCTTATGCCATCCCTTACAAAAGACCATCACTGAACTCAGGCATTTATGTTAGGGCAAACAGGCATGAAGTTGCCATTGACAAGGGCACAGCTGGACCCACAACCCCCAGATTCAAATATGCGAAGCTCCACATATTTGGTATTTACAAGAGGCAGGACAACCTGCTTCAGTTGGAAGCAAGAATTTTGTACTAGCATTTTGCAGTCCTGAATTAATTGAGTCAGTTGGGCGAATGCAATAGGACAACGATGTATGTCCCCACTGCTCTTCGGAGAAATGAAAGGGGAAGGCTTTAGATGATTCTACAGGGTGAGGCACCACTAATGTTAACGGCTTCCACCAGCAACAAGATCGAGACATTCCCAGCTTCTAAAGGCCTGTGGGGAATTTGCCACTCCAGAGTGCTGCAAATGGCTCCTTTTATGGGCTGTTGTTGTTTCATATGCCAAGGCAAGAAAACTGGAAATATTCCTAGTTGTATGTGCCATCATATTAGTAACTTGCAGTGTTATTGTAGCCGTGTGGGTCCCAGGATATTAGGGAGACAAGATGAACGAGACAATATCTTTTATTGGATCAATTTCTCTTGGTAAGAAAGAGAAGTTTTTAAACTTACCAAGAACTCTTCTTATGGTGTTTTGCAGTCTTTGCAGCAGTTCTTGTGTTGCAAACTTTTAAAGGGAACCCCGCCCTAGTTTTGTATGAAGCCTGCAGTTGTTGACTTCTGGAATATTAATAATTGCCGTGGTCATTATGTAGCACATTTGCGTTAAAACCATGCTTCTTCTGAAAGGCTCTCTTTCTCTACAGGTGAGCTCACTTTAAGCTAGTAACACCTGCCTTTGAAGTGGAATTGCTGGATTCAGGTGCCTATCACCTTGGAGCCAAGTTCAAATATCGGTGCAATCTGCAGAGATGAAAAGTCATTCCCATCTGACAGCTGTGTTTAATTGCTCATCTGAAATAAGCTGGTGGCCTCCCCCACTTTTTAGAGGAGGCATCTGCTTCATGAGAACTGCTCTGTCAAGGTCCATTTATTGTTGAAAGGTCAAGGATTAAAAGACCCATGGAAACGCAGGCTGGATGGAGGAGTTTTGCTGCCTTAGACAAACCTAAAACCATGTAACTCTGTCTGCAGTCCCCCTTACAAACAATTACCGGGCCTTTTGCTGCTCTGCGTGACCAGTTGTTCCACCTTCTCTGCTAGAGATGGTGCCGATGGAAAATGAAACTCCCTGCTCAACCTTAAGTTAGAGGTAGTCTTTTCAGATTGGAGTGGAGAGATATTACAGCGATCATGTGGGGGCCACACAGGGAAATGTGTATTGGTGTTGCCCATGCAGAACCTGTTATATGGATAAAGAAAACAGTTCAGACTCTAGGACCTTCCACATGCACTAAATTAATTTTAAAATTAACAAAATATGGCCATTTTGAGGCAGATTAGACTTTTCAGAATTATAGGAATTAGAGGCTCAATTTTCAAATTTTGATGCCAAAAGACACTTAAATCTCTTTTTTAGGTACCTAAACACTGAGTTTGGTGCCTACACTGAAACATCTAAATTTGAAAACTGGGTCCACTGGACCTTTACAGTTGGAAAAGCCTCTCTGAGTTAACTTATCTGTCTCCCATTTTGTAAACTGGTGTGGAATTCAGATGGGATTTTATTTCATTATATCTACCGCCTGTCTCCAAGTGTCTTGGTCCATCAGTCATCCTAAACTGCTCCATCCTCAGCTTCGACCTCCTAAAATGTCTGCAACATCGCTGGAAACCATAAATAATATGTATGTTAAAGCCACTCTGTTTGAATCCTTTTCTCGCATTTCAATCTTTCCTCCGAAGTCTAATTTGATTGCAAAGCACTAAAAAGCAATGAAATTACCTTGAAATTGAGAGTTAAAGGGCTTTTGCTGATTCATTAAAGAGGATTTGTGAACCTAGACACTGACAAACTTGCTAACAGACCTAAATGGGTTTTTTGTGGGTTACATGCCTGTGAAAAAGTTCATGCTTTTCTCAGTGAAAAAGTCCTTGTTGCTTTAAAACTATTAAACTTCATTTCAAAGTACAGAAATTATGAGGCAAATGAAATGGCGGCTGTAATGTTGGTGTGAGGCGTTATCAGCCATCAACTGTATAAATCAATTTGAATGAAACAAACTGCTGTCATTGAATTAGGAACGGGCCAGCTAGTTGAATTGAGTCATCTCATCCTGGTTAGCTGGTGCTGGGGGTCCCCTTCTGGATTGTGGGCATATAGGGACAAATTTTGTAGCCTTTATGTAAGCAAATCTCCCCTGAAAAATTTGTTTAGGTTCGGAGTTTTTAGAAAGTGCCTAAGGAATACAAGTTCCATTAACTTGGCCTCATAACTCAGACTCTTCTGAAAAACCTACCCTACGAGCCTGATCCTGAAAAGCATGGTCATGAAGAGCTCAGAGTGCTTGGCAACCTGTTGGATCAAGCACTAATTAAGGCCTGCTCGGTTCAGATGGGGTAAGTGAGGCATGGACTGGGAAAATAAAATGAGTCTGAAGCAGAGTCAGAAATAGAGCCCTTGACACCTGACTCCCTATCCCCTGACTTAACCCCAAGACTGTCTTACCTCCCTGAGGGACAGGGAACCTGATACATTAGAGCATCTAAGATGTTATATGACGTTACTGCCATTTCACAATGCAAATATCATAATTAGATCTGAGCCCTTATTGGAACCCTGTTGCCAACCCTAAGCTACCAGAACAATGAGGATTTTCTCCAGTCACATCAGAATATTGTGGTATTGATCTGCAACGACTTTGTATTGCTCTGCAGCTGCGTTCGCTGGTTCTCTAGCTCTGCAAGGACATTGTTCTATGTTTATACCAAAAGAAATGACCTTATCCAGGTTCCTAAAAAAAATCTAAGCTTCCCCCATTCATCAGTTCCACATTCACCCTTGTTTATTGGCTCTATCATCATCCCCACCTTTCCCTAAAATAAACCCTAGGAAACCCTGATTAGAATGTATTTCTCTTCAATCCACCCATTCAGGAGTGGGAATATGGGGCTAGTGTTGTTACTCTCATTGCACCGCCCTGTTGTCAGTCATAAATGACTTATAGTCCTTCTGCTTCCTTTGTGACATCGATTTCTTCCTTGCTACAGGCTCTAGGAAGCCTTAATAAGGGAAAATAAGCCAAGTGTTAGTGCACAAAGGTGACTTGTGGGGGAAAAAGCTATTGGGTCCTCTCTGATCATCAGTGCAGTTATGAAAAAATGTTACAGGCATGAAGGCTCCATGTGGGTTATTCTTTGCTTTGCTGATGCAGCAGCATTTACCATCCCGTTGAATGAACATGTTCCAGACAGTAAAAAATAACAAAGTGAAAGGGCAAGATCTTGCTACAGGCCAGTCTGGGCCAGGCTGCCAGATATGATAGTACAGAGCGTCTCACAGCATAAAAGGAAATTTGCAAAGACTGGCAAACTGAAGCCTCTGTAATGTTCCCTGTCAGCAGATTGTCAACCAAACAAAGGTGATGGGGTGGGCATCTATGCAAGGGAACATCTGTGAGTGCATGTGTTCCCCATGTGAGCTCTGCAGGAGCAGGCTGCATGGGGTATACCGGCAGTGGGGCTCTGTTCAGTGCCCCCTGCAGTAACCCAGGCTGAAGACATGGGTAAGAAAAGCAAGAAGGAGAAGAAGGTGAAAGGGGCAGAGAAAACAGTCTGTGTTTGGCAGTGCACATCTGGCTGCCATTTGTGTGTGAATGTTTCAGTGTACGCTTGGCGGGTGTGTGTAGAGGTGTGGAGTGTAACTGCTCAAGTATGTGTTTGGGGTGCATGAGAGTTGGCCTGTTTGTGCAAAAAACTTATCTCATCCCAAGGCAGTTCCAGAGAGCCAGGGCTCTTAGCACAGGAACACTGGAATTCCTGTATCAGAACAGTTTGTCTCCTATCTCCAGATGTGGCCTTTAACAGACTCTTTCAAAGAAGGTCAGTCCTATACTGCCACCATCATTATTGCACTTGGAGTTTTGTGCAATGTAATATAACATGGTGAGGAGGGATTTCGCCTTGATCCAGCTTATGCTAGTGTTGCCAACTTTCTAATGCACTAAACTGAACACCCTAGCCCCGCTCTTTCCTTGAGGCCCCTCCCCTCCCCAGAGGCCCTGCCCCCATTCACTACATTTCCCCTCCCTCTGTGGCTCGCTCTCCCCCACCCTCACTCACTTTCAGGGAGTTGGGATGTGGGAGGGGGTGAGGGCTCCAGCTGGGGGTGCAGGCTCCTCGGTGGGGCTGGGGATGAAGGGTTTGGGGTGCAGGAGAGGGCTCCAAGCTTGGGCTTTGCCATTTATTTTGTAGTAATAATAAGCCTAGTTTCCAAGGAGAGGGGCTTTGTTGATCAAGAAAAAGCCTGAAGTTAAGTTTTTGAATGGCCTAAGAGGGGAAATCGAGGCTGGTTGCCTGTAGAGCAGCCTCTGGCCAGAAGGGGTTCTGGGGAGGCAGCTGCCTGTCTTACAAACCTCAAACATTTAAATACCTCAAGTCTTTCTTCCCTTCAAAATCTCCCTAAAATGTATTAGGTGAAAGCCTGACTGCAGTGAATTGAGGGGCAAAGCTCCCATTGACTTCAGTAGGGCCCAGATTTCACCCCATGGGTTTCTTTCTGAGAGAAAGAAAAGTCACTGTGTCTGAGCTATTGAATGGAGCTATAACCCTTTACGCCAGCGAAGGATTTGCCCCATTCACTCCATCTAAACTCTCCTAAATTCTCGGTTCACTTTCCTGGAATAAACTTATTGATGACTCATTCTAGTCTTAATTATAACCCTGGCATTTTCAAGACTGCCAGCCAAACATTTGTTTAGCAGGATGTGTATTGTCTGCAGCGCTAAAGAATTTTTACGGTTCTCTTCGCACTCTGGTTTTTTTTATTATCTTGAAAAAGCTGAGATTCAGATTTTAGGCAGATATTCAAAAAATCTGAGTGATCCTGCAGTTTCTAGGGTATGGGCTTAAGTACTTAGTTTATTAGCTGTGTCAGCATTTAGATAAAGCAGTGATAGGTACTATGGAAAAACACTGGCACACAGATAGATTAGGCATTGGTGGAAGGCAGCCTGGCCTCACGTTCTTGGAGATTTTTTTTTAAAATTTATTTTCAGTGATAATATAATAATTCTACTTTTTTTCTGGAACTGAAAAAAATTACACAAGCACATTTTACAGTGGAACCTAATGAAAAGAAAATCACGCCTCCTTGGATTTAAACTCAAACTGATTTTCACAGTGTTCAAAACTGGCTGAATTTAAAAAAATGTACTCTCATAGTCAAAATGATCACTTTTTCCAATTACAGCTTGATGAGATTCTAATGGGGGCTCCATATCAGTGTGAAACATGTAGTTAATAGCAATCCTAATAATTACTAGTTGGTCCGTATCACCAAAGTGACACTTACGGAGCACTGGAATATCACCAACCCGAGTTTTTCAAAAATCATAAGTCAGGTCCCCCAGAATCATGAAACTGGCTTAGAAAAAATGAGTTTCTAGCCCTCCTGGTTGTAGAGAACAGCTCAAAACATGACCTGAGTGCCCCCTCTAAAGAAACAGGAAGGTAAATGAAAAGAACCCCAAATTTATTATTTTTGTCAAATCTCATAATTTTTAAGCAAGTCTAATAATTTGTTGAGGCCTGGCTTATGGTTGCTGGGTAGCTGGGGTTGGCAAATCACACCTCCTAACATTTCAAGTGGCTAATGTGGGTCACAGTGCCCGCTCAGGTTTGGTCCGTTCACTCCTCCATCTACAGAGGGGCAAAGCTGAGTGGTGTTGCGACTCTGTCATGTGCCAGGTCACTTGGTTTGGGGGCCCTCTCAACTGGGGTGCATAGGGCAAACTTTTGGGATTAGTGGTCTTGGAGCTCAAAGCTAGGGCTTCAATTACAGGGGAATTTTTTTTAGGGGGGGCCTTATTACTTTTTGGGGTTACCTACCTTTTGTCTCACCACTGTTTAAATTAAAGTAAGCCACTTGACATTCAGGGCCCTCTGACTTTTTTCTGATAATTTGGGCACTGTCAAAGCAGGCTCATAGTGGGCTAGTGAGTGGGTGAACCACTGGGTGCACTCGGGCGTGCTCAAAGTGACCCCCCTAAATATGGGGTGCTGTACTTTGCAAAAGCCTCGGGCATGGCCTTGTACCTCTCCCTTTGGGACATAGGGTGATCAGATAGCAAGTGTGAAAAATCGGGACACTGGGTGGGGGGTAATTGGTGTCTATACAAGACAAAACCCTGGATATCAGGACTGTCCCTATAAAGCTGGGACATCTGGTCACCCTGTTGGGACAGGCAGCAAAGCCTCTTGCTAGCACAGCAGCACCAGGGCTTTGCTCAGCAAGCTGGTGTGAGAAGCCAGCCAGCCCAGCAGATGGCATTCACGGCAGCACGTGGCGAGCTCCTTCCTTTGCACCCAGGCAGGAAATCACCCCTGACTGCTGGGAAGTGATTGTGCTCAGCTGGGTTGTTCCCCACGTGAGCTCTGCAGGGGCAGGGTGCACGGGGCATCCCGGCAGTGGGGCTCTGTTCAGTGCCCCCTGCAGTAACCCAGGCTGAAGACATGGGTAAGAAAAGCAAGAAGGAGAAGAAGGTGAAAGGGGCAGAGAAAACAGCTGCTAAGATGGAGAAAAAAGTCTCCAAGAGAGCTAAGAAGGAGGAGGTGAGTGGTGCTGGGGCAGGTCAGGTAGCAGGGGACTGATTCCCCCACCCAGCAGCGTGTGCATGCGGCTAAGGCAGCAAACACACTCACATTGTGCCATAGCTCGTGGTCTTGACTAACTAAAAGACTTTCCTCCCACATGCTGTTTTATTAGAGCTGCTTTTTTCTGAGGAGCTCACTTCTGCCAGTCTCATCGTGTGTGTGAGAGACTCTTCACCCTTTGGCTTTCAGATGCAATAGGTATTCATCCTCCCCAGGGATTTCTCTGAATAGCAAAGCAACACACACAAGTAAAATTCAAAACGGAGCCCTGGCATTTATTCTCATTCTGTCTGGGCTCTCTTCCCTATAACGTGAGCTTCACGAGCCATGAAAGTTTCTCTTGAAAGTTAAGCATGTGTTTAAGTGTTTCACTAGACAACCCTCCCTTTTCAAACAATGCAGTTGGCTTTTTTGGAAGGGAGACCTGCTGGTATTGAGAGGTACAGATGGTTTTGCCCATGTGGGTCTTGCCAGACTGAAGATTGGCCAAGCTGAAGATTTGCCCACGTTACCTAGTATTTTATAATTTGTATAATTTCTCAATGGCAATCTCAAATCTCGACCCTCATCAGCTCAAAAAGTAGAATATTTATTCTGTTGTGGTAATGTTTCAGTTGTTTGGGCAGTTGTCTTATTGGCCTGGTTGGTGACAAAAACAAAGGGATTGTGTGACATCTATTTTATTTATGGTTGAGCTAGATCAAGTGATTCTCAACTTTTATAATTTCATTTTTGTTTTATGGGAGGGTGTTAGAAGCGTAATTTGTATGATAGAAGAAGGGCTGAATCTCTGCTTCATATCTTTCATACTATGACAGTTTGAAAATGTGTATCTATTCTGTTGAGTATAATTGTTTAATTCAAAAAATGCTGTACTAATAAACTAAAACATATAGACTGGACTGGGCTAGAGGGCTCAGCACCTGGCAGAACTGATCCCCGCACAAGGGGTGGGGCAAATGGGAACTAGTAGAATTAAATTAAGACCGGACATTTGGAAGAACATGCTGACAGATCTATTAGGCTGTGGACTGCTTTCTCAAGGAAGCTAGTGTAAACCCCATTGCTTTGACACATTTAAACCTAATGGGCTGAAAGCTAGAAGATTTACTGTAGGGAACAATCTTTCATTTTCCCCATCTCCAATTCGTATGATTCTGTGAGCTTTAAAAATCTTAGAAACATTTCTATTGCTCTTAAAAAAAAATCAATTGGACACATTATATTTAAAAAAAAAATTAAATTTGACCTGAGACCGTGTCCCTTTACTCCCAGCCACCCTGCTGCTGCAGAATAAGAAAGTTTAAACTAATTGATTCAAGTGTCTTACCCAGCGATCACAAGTATAGCAAAAAAAGAAAGTTGGGCCAAGAAAGAATGAACAGTCCTAGTACTGTTAGGGCACATGGATGGTTATAACTTTCCAACTCTTATCTAAAGAGGGAGTGGGGAAGAGATTTTCTTTTACTTTTGCATAATTTGGAGGTTTTAGGGTTGTGTTCTGTTTTTTAATTTACAGAAACTGAAGGAGAATAAAAGAGAACATATGAATTTGTTTCTCCAGATGAAGTATACATTTTAAATAGAAAACCCATTTATCTTTGTACTTGCACAGGAGTCAGGCCAAGAAAGAACAGTGGATTTTAACATCTGTCTGATTATATCTGCACATCAGTTACACAAATGCTGAAACAGCTGCTTTGTGCTAAGACTTGGGTTTCAGCTACCAGTTGTGCTACAGAATTGCTCACCAGCAAAGGTGAAACACCTCTGTAGGGTAGGAACTGTGCAGTAACCATGGCATTGTGTTACAACCTGCTTACAAATTCAGAAATATACAGTAGTGGAGACCAGCCCTTAGTGTAAGATGAAAAAATATATAACCTTGATACCTCATAGTTTAATGAGGTGAATCTAATCAAATTTAAGGAAAATTGAACTAGTGGCTAGTGTAGGTTTTCATGGTATGTGGATGACAATATATGCCAAGAAACTCATGCCCGACTGGCTGTTTACTTTCAGGAAGATCTTGAAGCCCTGATAGCAGAATTCCAGACATTAGATGCTAAAAAGACCCAGATAATTGAGACAGCCTGTCCCCCACCCTCACCAAGGTAAGAGATCACCTGGAACCATGACTGTTGTTATCCATCAAGTGGTGGTATCAATGAAACTTGTTTAAGTTGTATCCTGAGAGTGGAGGATGTAGTATCAGGCTAAAACGCTTTTATGGAAGGATAAAAATGTATAGGGTATTCAGTCCTCGGAGCATTAAAGGGACCAGCCACGCCTCTCTGCTAACAGCTGCTTTTTAATCTTCCATTCAACCTACTAAAAAGAGCCAAGGTGGGGAATCTTATCAAAGCTGGTGGTTAGATCTGAGGGCTTTGAGCGGTATAACATAGATGAGTGAAGAGGAACCTTGTGACTTGGGCTGGAAAGCTGAGGGCATGCTACCGGTAAAATTATGAGTGTGCCTTGTGAGATTCAAGATACAGTGGGCAAGTGGCCAGAGCACAGGACCGGTAACCTGGCACTGCAAGGGTCTAGTCCTGTAGCTGCCACTGATTCAGTGTCTTGAATGACACTTGACCTTTCTGTATGTGTTTCCCCTCTGTAAGGGGGAGATAATGATACTCGTCTACCTCACAAAGATGTTGGGAGGATCTGTTATCAATGAGCTTCTCTGAGATCTATCCTGTGAAGTGCTAGATGCTGTCAACTCCTGTTACATACAGGGGGTGGGGGAACTTAAGCGAACAATGGTATCTATGGAAGAATGATGCAGATAACTTAAAATGAGACAGCCCAATTAGAGTCATAGCTGTGTGCCATAACGAAGCTAATCTTTGCTCCTTATCCATCAGTATTAAAATTAAAATCATGTCAAAGGCCATGGTTAATGACAATGTAATGTGTGTTCCTAAAATAGGAGAGGATTTCAGATTAGCCTTTTTGGAAGTTTCCAAAAAGTTAATTTCTTCAGAAAGTTTTTGGTTTGGAAATAAAAAAAGATATCAGAAACTGATGGAGAGGCTCTTTGGCCTGGAGGGGAGAAATGCTAGCGCTTGTTAAATTATGCATCCAGAACTGTAGTGAGTAGCCTCCGAGCTGAGTGACAAATGGTTCTGTTATGTGCTCATGTCAGCCCATCTCTCTTTCTGACGCAGGCTGAATGCCTCCTTGTCTGCTCATCCCGAGAGAGACGAATTGATCCTTTTTGGAGGTGAATATTTCAATGGTCAAAAAGTAAAGTATTCTTCCATTTATCTATCTTTCCCCTCCCTCCCACTGCCTTGACTATCATTTGTATGGGTTTCATCTGGAGCAAAAATTCAAAGCGGAGGTCATAAAATATGCATTTTTCCCAGAATGAGAGCAAAATAGCCTTTAATTCCAGGCTAATACTGTCTCACACCTGAGCTGAGCTGTGTCAGCAGGATCAAGGAGCACTGGGGTCCATTAAGGGGTCAGAGTGATTGCATAAGGATCAATATTTCAGGGCATCATAATTTCTCTAGACTTGAGGGGCAAATATCTTCCATGTCATCTTTGGTTCCTGTTGTACTGTGTGTTTGCCTCATGGTGGGGCAAATGAAAGTGAGATGCTTCTGTTGGCCCAGAAGGGCTAAGCACTGGTGGTCCCTCAGCAGCTCCTGCCTGCAGATCTTGCACTGATTTACCATATTCCTGGAGGCAGGAAGCTCCTTGTGCTTCCTGGAAGCTCAAGTCTGTTTATAGTCATCGGGCCTTGATTCTGCACTACACTAGCCTGCGCTGGCTGTTAACAAGTTCCACTTGTGTCAGTCATTTCCTCTTGTTTTCAATCTGGCCTAGCTGAGCACCACCTTTATAGTACTCCATTGGAACGGCCATACTGGGTCAGACCAAAGGTCGCTCTACTCCAGTATCCTGTCTTCCAACAGTGGCCAGTGCCAGATACTTCAGAGGGAATTAACAGAACAGGACAACTAATGAGTAATCCATCCCCTGTCATCCACTCCCAGCTTCTGGTAGTCAGAGGTCCAGGGACACCCAGAGCATGGTGTTCCATCCCTGCCCATCCTAGCTAATAGCCATTGATGGACCTATCCTCCAGGAGCTTTTCTTGTTCTTTTTTTGAAACCTGTGATAGTTTGGGGCTTCACAGCATCCTCTTGACAATGAGTTACACAGGTTGACTGTGCATTGTATGAAGAAATACTTCCTTATATTTGTTTTAAACCCACTGCCTATTAATTTCATTGGGTGACCCCTAGTTCTTATGTTATGTGCAGGAGTAAATAACACTTCCTTTTTTATTTTTCTCGACACCAGTCAAGATTTTAAAGATCTTTATCATATCACCTCTTAGTCTTCTCTTTTCCAAGCTGAAAAGTCCTAGTCTTCTTAATCTCTCCTCATGTGGAAGCCGTTCCATACCCCTAATCATTTTTGTTGCCCTTCTCCGTACCTTTTCCAATTCTAATATATCTTTTTAGACATGGGGCATCCAGATCTCCACAAAGTTTTCAAGGTGTGGGTGTACCAGGGATTTATATAAAGGTATTAGGATATTTTTTTTGTCTTATTAGCTATCCTTTTCCTAATGGTTCCTAACTTTTGGTTGGTTTTTTTTTTACTGCTGCTGCACATAGAACGGATGTTTTCAGAGAATTATTCACGACTTCAAGATCTCTTTCGTGAGCACTAACAGCTAATTTAGATACCATCATTTTGTATGTATAGTTGGGGTTATGCTTTCCAGTGTGCATTACCTTGCATTTATCAACACTGAATTTCATCTGCCATTTTGTTGCCTAGTCACCCAGTTCTGTGAGAGCCCTTTGTAACTCTTCCCAGTCTGTTTTGGACTTAACTATCTTGAGTAATTCTGTATCGTCTGCAAATTTTGCCACCTCACTGTTTACCCCTTTTTTTTCAGATCCTTTTATGAATATGCAGAACAGCACTGCTCCCAGTACAGACCTCCGGGGGACACCACTACTTACCTCTCTCCATTCTGAAAACTGACCATTTATTTCTCCCCTTTGTTTTGTATCTTTTAACTGGTTACAGATCCATGGGAGAACCTTCCCTCTTATCCCAGGACTGCTTACTTTGCACAAGAGCCTTTGGTGAGGCACTTTGTCAAAAGCTTGCTGGAAGTCCAAGTGGATATAGCCACTGGATCACTGTTGACCTCTTATCATGGGCAGCCTTAGGCTGTGCAGCTGTGTTGGGCTCCATCTTTCAGGATCTCAGCATCTCAAACATGCACCCAGTCCACTAGCCAGGGAGCCATCCCTGATTTTCCCCACAGTGATATCATTTTACCCAGGCACCAGCAGGTTGCACTGCAGACTGACTTCTCTAAGTAGCATCCTTGGCTTAGAAAGCTGATCCTCATCCACACCTCCTGGCTTCTTGTCCCACATAAGCTGTGTGTAGGTCAGCAATGACAACAGAGCCTCAGGGCTTGTCTACATCAGAAAGTTGCAGCGCTGGTGAGGGAGTTACAGCGCTGCAACTTTGAAGGTGTACACATCTGCAGGGCATCACCAGCGCTGCAACTCCCTGTTTGCAGCGCTGGCCGTACTCCCGTTTTGTCTCGGGTGTAGAGGATCCAGCGCTGGTGATCCAGCGCTGGTAATCCAATGTAAACACTTACCAGCGCTTTTCTTGACCTCCGTGGAAGGAGGAAGCCTCTGGTAATCAAGCTGATCTCCTTTCCCGGTTTGCTCTCTCGTTCCTGGAACCCCGAGCAAGCAGGTAAGGAGAACCGCTTGCTCGGCGGTTCGGGGAACGAGAGAGCAAACCGGGAAAGGAGACCAGCTTTGCCGCGGTTTGCTCTCGCGTTCCCGGAGCCACCCTGCAAACCGCAGGAAAGGAGACCTGCTTGCTCGGGGTTCCGGGAACGAGAGAGCAAACCGCGGCGAAGCTGGTCTCCTTTCCCGGTTTGCTCTCTCGTTCCCCGAACCGCCGAGCAAGCGGTTCTCCTTACCTGCTTGCTCGGGGTTCCGGGAACGAGAGAGCAAACCGGGAAAGGAGACCAGCTTTGCCGCGGTTTGCTCTCTCGTTCCCGGAGCCACCCTGCAAACCGCAGGGAAGGAGAACCGCTTGCTCGGCGGTTCGGGGAACGAGAGAGCAAACCGGGAAAGGAGACCAGCTTCGCCGCGGTTTGCTCTCCCGTTCCCCGAGCAAGCAGGTCTCCTTCCCTGCGGTTTGCAGGGGGTTCGGGAACGCGAGAGCAAACCGCGGCGAAGCGGGTCTCCTTTCCCGGTTTGCTCTCTAGTTCCCGGAGCCCCGAGCAAGCAGGTCTCCTTCCCTGCGGTTTGCTGGGTGGCTCCGGGAACGCGAGAGCAAACCGGGAAAGGAGACCAGCTTCGCCGCGGTTTGCTCTCCCGTTCCCCGAGCAAGCAGGTCTCCTTCCCTGCGGTTTGCTGGGGGTTCGGGAACGCGAGAGCAAACCGCGGCGAAGCGGGTCTCCTTTCCCGGTTTGCTCTCTCGTTCCCGAACCCCGAGCAAGCTGGTCTCCTTCCCTGCGGTTTGCAGGGGAGTTCGGGGAACGCGAGAGCAAACCGCGGCGAAGCTGGTCTCCTTCCCCGGTTTGCTCTCTCGGTCCCGGAACCCCGAGCAAGCTGGTCTCCTTCCCTGCGGTTTGCAGGGGAGTTCGGGGAACGCGAGAGCAAACCGCGGCGAAGCTGGTCTCCTTCCCCGGTTTGCTCTCTCGGTCCCGGAACCCCGAGCAAGCTGGTCTCCTTCCCTGCGGTTTGCAGGGGAGTTCGGGGAACGCGAGAGCAAACCGCGGCGAAGCTGGTCACCTTTCCCGGTTTGCTCTCGTGTTCCCGGAACCCCCCTTGAAGCCGCCCAACAGCGCTGCAGTGTGGCCACATCTAACACCACTTGCAGCGCTGGTTGCTGTAAGTGTGGCCACTCTGCAGCTCTGGCCCCATACAGCTGTACTAACACAGCTGTAACAACCAGCGCTGCAAAATTTTAGATGTAGACATGGCCTCAGACAGCTGGTGGAGGCTCTTTGCAGTCTGAGGTGACTGCAAGCAGGGAGATGGTGGGTGGACCCTCTCGCAAATGGGGTGGGAACAGGATGGTTCCATACGCGTATTGCTTTGCATAGGGCCCCACAAGCCATAAACCCAATCCTGCCTATGGCAGTCTGATCCCCTAGCATGAGAGCAGAGTGATGCCAGGGACCCAGCAGGCTGGCCTTGGCTTGTCCTTCCTTGATAGAAAAGGACTGTTGCATTCCTTCAGGGTCTGGTAGAGGCAGGTTGAGAGTTTGACACACTTCTGTTAGGTAACGTTAAATGGCGAGCTCTGGTGATACCCATTTTCCTTTTCCCTCCCACAGACGTTCCTGTATAATGAGCTGTACATTTACAACATCCGGAAGAACAGCTGGAGTAAAGTAGATATCCCAAATCCTCCTCCCAGGCGCTGTGCACATCAGGTAAAGCACTTGGCCTCCCAGGCAACGGACGGAAGAGCACTTAGAATTACTCTGACGTTGTATTTCAAGATGCTATGGTAATAGACAGCTGTGTTTCCAAGGGGTTATGACTTTTTAGGATCCTAATCACAATGGGATGCCAATGTTGTGATCAAGCTGTGGCTCGTTGTGCTGAGAAACTAGAGGGTTGATCCTTCACTGTGACTTAAATGAATCAAACTGTACCATAGACTTGTCTATGGCTAAAAATTCTGTGCTTGAATAATAAGAGTATAGCAGTAGCAATATACTACTGACCACCTGACCGGCCTGGTGATGGTGATTGTCACCTCTCTGGGGCAGAGACCTACGTCTCTCTCCCTCCTGACCAGGGGGTTTTAAGGCGTTACAGCTGCCTGCCTGTCACTGTGATATTCCCAGCAAGCCAGACTGCTGAAAATGGCCAATCCTTGCTTTGTCTCTGAGGGCTAGGACCAGTGTATTGCTTGCAGTTTACAAGTGACCACACAGCTCCTTCTAATGCTACGGTAACAGCAAAGTCTTTCCAACCCTTCCGCAAGAGTTGTGGCCCCCTGGGGCAGAAAGTCCTGTGTGTTTGCTGGATCAGGAAGAAGAGCCCCAAATCAGTTTAAGTTCAGGCTTTTTATCCAAAAATTCTTTCTTTGTCTCTTGGTCTCTGGAGAATCCAGTTGGAATGAGTACACGCGAGGCTTCCCAGGACAGGACATCTCTGTGGGGGTTACAATCTGAGTGATTTGCCTTCAGCACCACCCATGGTTTGGGTTCCTGGAGGAGCTGTGGCAGCCCTCCCCCATGGAGTAGGACACAGTTGAACATAAACCATGCAATTAATACAGTGGACCCCAAAGATACTTAAACTTAATTCAGTGAAGTCTCCCAAGGATGTGGCAGGAAGCTGCCATATCTGTCACAAACAATTTCCCCATGTTCCGCAGAGGCAACTGATGCCTATGCAGAGGAAATTATTCTGTAATTTCTGAGATACTGCACACAGCAGGCTTCTGTTGTGTCTTCGAGGATGTGCAGCCCTTCACCTCTGGGTTACCAGATCAAGTTGGGTGAGAGAGCAGTTCGGTCTTTCTCTCCTCTGGTGCATTTGCCAATACGGTTGCTTCTCAGTGCCCGTTGTGGAGGTGGTTTTTATTATGCAAACAGCTGTGCCCTGGGAACTAGGCTGAGCCCTCTCCCAACTCATTTTACACTTGTGCTGCCTGAGGAACCTCTTCACAGACTCCCCCTCTAATTTCAGTAGGGGGCTGCTGATGTGGTTCACAGTGGAAAGCTGGGGGCGTAGGTGTGGGACGATTAGCATGGGTTGGGTTTTTTTTATAGCGATTAGAAAAGTAATAGACTTTTTCTCTTCTAACCCAGCCTCCTCTGATGATCTCTTCCCCCTGTTGGTAAAGACAAAATCACCCTGACACTCTGATACCGCATAAGTGGTCTTAGGGAAGGGGCTTTTAAATGAATACTACTTGGTTGGTTTAAAGCCCCCAAAGTTGCTTAATAAAAACTTGCACTTCTGTAGCGTCCTTCAGCTGGATCTCAAAGTGCTTTTCAAGCTAGGTAAAAGGTCTGCAATGTCACTGAAATGCATCCACTGCTATGGTGGGACAGTTTTTCACATGCGCAGAGCAGTTTAGGACAGGAAGTGAAAACAATATGGAATTCAGACAGAAGCAGTGTAACTCCTGTATGAAATGCGGGCAGGACACCAGGGTAAATACCTGATTTATCAAAACAAACCAACCCAAACAAACAAGGGATCTCTGATTGCCACAAGAGGTCAGGACCTTGGCCGTGTGTCTCATCTGAAAGACAGCAGCATAGTACCACTGGCCTCATGCTGGGCTGTTGGACCAGGTATTATTTGTAGTATAGAATCACCTAGGAGCTCCAGTCATGGACCAGAAGCGTTTGGTGCTAGGTACTGTGCAAACACAGAAGAAAAAGATAGCCCCTGTCCCCAAATGCTTAGAATCTGAGCATGAGAGAAGAGACAGCAGATGGAGACACAGCGACCTAGGGGAGAATCCAAGGAAACCATGAGGCAAGATTGGTCAGCATGCCAGGCTGTGGTCTCAACAGCCTAAACTATTGTCAAATTTCTGTTCGGTTTCACAGCAGACCCAGCTACTGA
This sequence comes from Gopherus evgoodei, assembly GCF_007399415.2. NCBI lineage: Eukaryota > Metazoa > Chordata > Testudines > Testudinidae > Gopherus > Gopherus evgoodei. The sequence continues at coordinate 38,281,592 of NC_044333.1, read as the reverse complement.
TTCTGAAGGAACAGCTCCACTTGCTGCATTGGCAACTCTGTTTCCTGCGGTGCCTGGGTTCCTTATTCAAGTCTTGACTTAGTCTAACTTTGCACAGCTTGTTAAATTCTTATTATTTAGTATTTATATTACCGTAGTGCCTAGAGGCTCCAATCCTTTGTGCTGGTTGCGATGCTAATATAGAGGTAGACTTGATCCTTGCCTCAAGAGTTGGTGATGAATTACACCACCAGGGCAAAGAGCTGCGAGGAAATAGGGTTCTAAAACACTGATTCATTCCCCATTTTGCACTGTGATGAGAACCCTAGCATCTTCTGTAGGCAGAAGTATCAAAGATGTATGGGTGACCCTAGAAGGAAGATTCATGTCAGTCGTTAGGTTTCTTAGAAGTTTCCTTTCACATTTAATGGTCCTATCTGCAAATGCTCACTCCTAAGTGTGGTAGTACTTACTATGGTGAGTCGTCCCAGTAAGGGACTACTCATGGTAGTAAGTACTATGCCCAGGAGTAAGTGCTTGCAGAATCGGGCCCTTTGTTTGCCCAGAATCTTTACACTAGACAGAAAGCTGTTTGTAGTGAATTATATTTACAGAACTTTAAAATCTCCTAAGAAAAATCGTTAAAATGTTGAGTGAAACGTATAGGTAAGGTATTGGAGTATTTAGGGTTGTATATTCCAGATGGTAAATGTGACAAGTATTCACTAATGAGTACATAAAATCGTTAATCAGACACAGGCAGGCAAAGCATTTACGTTTCCAAACGGGCTAGGATTGAATTAATGCATCGTTCATGTGCATGGTATTAATCATAGTTACTAGATTGCTGCATTTTTGATAAGCCATAAGATAACTCTGGGAAAGTAACTTCAAATAATAATTTTAAATAGGCCTGGAATATGATGTCCTAGAACGAATGCATTAAATTGCCAGAAGTTACGGTTTTCTTTTGTTCTTTTTGCTCATACAAGCACTGCTAATCCTGGCTGTTTGAAGTGACAGTGTCCAGCAGGTGGCACTCTAACAATTAAATCTTACTACCAGGCTGCCTACCAGGGAATTGCAACAGACAACTAACTGCTCATGTCATTTTTTGTTTTAATTGTACCTGGAGCGCTTTGGGGTGTATTTTCTGTTTGATATTTAATTACTGTTACAGGGAGAAAATTCAGCAAAGTTAACTGACTAGTCTCTTGCCTTCACTGCAATTTTGTTTGTAAAGCATGTCCCTCATTAACTAGCAGTTAGAGTAAACAGAAGTGCGTCTCGGGATCATCTGTGCATATCTGCAGCCTGGCTTGTTAGCTTTAGCCTCTGACACAGAATCTCCCCTGGGCATGACATCCTGCTGTTCCACCTTACAGTCAAAATACTTTGCTACCAAGTATTTGTGGAAGCTGGGATCTTGGCTTTGTGATTGATTTGGAGCCATATCTTCGAAGAGGTGCACACAGTGACATACCTGCTTTTGTACTTGCCAAACTTCTGTTTGCAGATACCAGATCCCCATGGAAATCATGTGTTTGCACAAGCAGATAGCCAGTTAGGTATCTACATTGCAACATACTTTCCTGCAAATCCATGATTTTCATATGCATTATCTCTCTGCGAGTATAAATTAGGCTCTTACCCAAATCTTGGGAGACCCAGAACAAGGAATTGAGCCTGGGTCTCCCAAGTCATAGGCTGATTCTTAGGCCGCTAGACCATGTTTCCTGTCATGGTTGGTCCTCTCATGAGGTTGCCTGCTCTTTTGTGGCACATTATCTACATGTAAGAAGGCAGGAACTCCCCACTTTCTGTATGTCACTGTGTCTTCCCCAGATAGCCAGTGTGTTGTCTATGGGACGCATGGCTAGAGCTGAATGACTGGAGAGTTGCTGCCAGACCCCAGTCTTGGGCATGATAGTCTAGAGAGCTTCCCCTCTTGCTGGTGGGAGAGACTTTAAACATTTCTTTTGAAAGATAAATCCCAACGAATTTTCCCAGTGTGAGCCAGATTAACAGACCTGACAGCATGATGCTGCAGCGAAGGGTGCACCAGAAATCCACCGTAGGTAATAAGCAATTTTGAATTTAATCTCCAGATATCTCATCTTTCAATCCCTTCCCATAGCCAAGCAATGCCGCAACAGTTGCTGCTATTTGTCTGTCATATTCCAGAAGCAGCTGCATATTTGACTGACTAAATTCCTGAGCCCCTGACTTTTTAAAGGCTATATGACATGTTCTGTCCCTCTCTCCCGGCAGGTTGCAGTGGTACCCCAGGGTGGTGGACAGCTATGGGTATTTGGTGGAGAGTTTGCTTCTCCTGACGGAGAGCAGTTTTACCACTACAAGGATCTCTGGGTCCTGCATTTGGCCACCAAGACTTGGGAGCAAATCAAGTAAGTGAGATGTTCTGAACTTAACCCTGTTGACTTCATTGTGAGCTGCATTTGCTCAGGCCCGGTTTGGTCCCTTGTGTGGCTGCACGATTTTCCGGCTGCCTTCAGGTCTATCTTTGTGGGCTCTGATTATTTCTCATGATGCATGTGCTAGAAAAGGTGGAAATGCTCTGTGACTCCCAGGGGGCCTGCATCCAGGAATCAACAGAAAATAAGAGATCTGCTCTCAATGGGAAAAACTGTAACCTTTGTAATCGAACAAGTTCTGCAGCACAGCTGTTTTTCTGCATTGTCGTTTTCTGCCATGACCAGCACTGTGTCATGTGGCTTATTCTCCCCTCCCACTCTGGACAGCGACAGCTGTCATATTTTAATGCAATTCCCTTTCATTGCTCCATCCATCTAGGCTGTTGGAGAGGCCTTGCCTTGGTTTTGAGTTTGCTTGGAGGGATGGTACAGCACTAGGAGGAGCAGACCTCCTTGCTTAGCCACATGACTATGCCAGAGGGGAACTGAAGGGACTCCACCCTACCTCTTCATTCATTAAACATGTTTAAATATCTGGCCGCAGAGCAAAGCTCTTGCACCCAGTTAGCAATCACTGTCCCAGAGAGGCCCAGTGGTGGAATAGCTGAGGTCTTTTGCTTATCAGCACCTCCCTGCACTTTGGCTGCTAGCTTTTGTGTTAGCTTTTATGCGTTTACGAGAGAGGATGAGGGTGTCTTTGAGGATAAGGTGATGGATTGAGGTACAGCAGCTCTGGGTTCAATCCTTGGTTCTACTACTGACCCTCTCCATGACCCTGAGCAAGTCACTTAATTTCTTTGTTGCAGTTCCCCATCTGTAAAATAGGGATAATAATCCTTACTGAGTCTGTCTTGTCTGCTTTGAGTGTGAGATCCTCAGGGCAAGGACTGTCTCTTACAGTATCTTTGCACATACAGTAGGACAGTGGTCAGGGTATTAAGCCACAGGACTGGGAATCAGGAGACTTGGTTTCTCTCCTGATTTTGCAGCTGATTTCCTGGGTGACCGTCCCTGTTTTTCCCCCATCTGCAAGATGGGAGTAAGAATACTTCCCTGCTTCCCAAGAGGATGTCAGAGGCCTAAGCTGCTAGTATTAATGTAGCCCTTTGAAACCCTGGGATGGAAGGTGCATGACATGCAGAGGCTGTCAACGACAATGCAAAGAAATGATTACAGGGGATTCCTGGCATGGGCTTCAGACATTTGACCACTCAGTCAGAATCCAAGTGATTCTAATTTTCAGCAGCCCACTGGAGGCTGAGAGGGAGTTAGTTAACTTTCAGACCACTAGCGTCTGGTGCTAGCGCCTGGATGCCAGACTCGCTCTAACCTGGTCCTGGGCCTGGAGGTGTCAGTCTAACAACAGACCTAGTTTATCATGTGAAGGGGAAGTGCAGATTACTCCAATGAATTACTTCGTTAATTTGCTGGGAGTCATTGTTGAGGTAAATCTTCAGAAATGGTGATATTTTCTCAGGGGAAAGTATAAAAAACCAGTTATAATGGCCATTGGGGTCCCTCCATACTGATCTACCTATTTTGCTTGCACAGATTTTTACAAACTTATACAAGTGCATTGCTCTGCAGGTGACCTCCCCCCTCTCCCAACCCCCCCAAAAAAACTATCCATGTGCTTCTGAGAGTTACTATCCTGGTAGGATGAAATCTCTGGCAGCAGGGGAGTTATCTAGCATAGCTTCCGCACGCTGCTGAGACGGATTTAAAGTTTGCTTTTCATTAGGGGCCCAGTCCTGCCAGATGTATATGTCTATTCTCATTGACTTCAGAAGGTCCTCAGCACCGTGCTGGGTCAGACCCTACTCCCGTATGTACTTGACCTTTGATGCTTAGCTCTTGAGGTGCCATGGGATTTGTTAGATATTCCAGCCTCACAGGGACAAACCCATGTGCATTGTACAATGGAAAGAGAACTTGGTTTCAAACTTCCAGTGCATTGTTATGATCAACAAACATGGCAAGTGGGGGAATATAGTTTTTGCATAACGACAAATACATTTCCTTTGAAGTCAGTGGGAGTTGAGGGCACTCAGCACTGTGTAGGATTGGGCCTGTATTGAAATACCAACTTTCAGGGCTAATGAGTAGAAGTACTAGGTACCTCTTCTTCCTAGGAGAGCAGGATACCTCCTCCATGAAACATTGCCACATAAGAACAGAACAACTGGTCAGACCATGGTCTGTCTTGCCCAGTTTCCTCTCTCTGTGGCCTGTACTCCTGCTTCAGGGGGAGTGTACAGATCAGGGACATTTGGAGTGATCACCCCAAGTGCGGGCTTGCATCCCTGACCATCATGGCTAATAGCTAGTGATGAACATGTCCTCCATGAACTTGTCCAGTTCTCTTTAGAACCCAGTTGTACTTTGGGCCATCACACCATCCCATGGCAATGAGTGCCACAGGTTAGCAGTGCGTTGTACTTCCTCTTGTTTGTTGTTTGTGGTGATGCCTGGCTGCAATTCACGTGGTTGTGATTACATTTTGTTGCCCTCAAATATATGATTATAATTAGAGATGTAACTATTTCATAATTAGACCAATGTTCCTGTTTCTATGCATGCGGATAATCATTGCATCCTATCAACATTTAACAAGCCCTGAAACTTTTAACATTCACTATACCTTTTCCCTGGGATCTTATGTCACCATGGCCACGTGGCTTGCAACCCTGTGTCCATTTGTCCCCTTGTTTTGCAGGCAACTCGCTTGCTGGAAGCCAGTCTTTCAGTCTGGTCTGCATTTCATGATAGCACATGTGCTATGCTCCTGATGTTAAAATAAAAACAAAGTGCATCTCCGCCTCTTCTTTGGGAAGAGGTCCAAGATCTGTGTTAATGAGAGATTTCGCGGAGGAGGTTGGGAGGGGGGGAGACATCTTTGTTTTAATGCTAACCTGACCGAGTGCAGAAATCAAGTTTCTGCTGTCTTTGTGCTGTTTCATGTGGCATCTTGATTACAGTCTGCAGGGGAAGGGGGGAAGGACGGACAAAGCAGATCAAATCTGCTGTATTACGTTTTTGTCAGAGGCGTGAAACATGTTGCACTTGCTTTATTTGGAACTTTTGTCTGCTCTCTCGGGCCCCGATCCTGCATGTGTGTAGCTTTATTCATGAGAATATTTCCACTGAAGTTTATGGGAATGCTGCTGTGAATAAAGTTACACACCTGCTTAAGTGGTTGCCAGACAGAGGCCTAGATGCTGGCTATCTGCTGGGATTATTGCTCCCATTGGAATGGGTGACGCCAGGCATAACCAATCCATTGGTACTAGAAGCTAGTGTAAGTCTGTGTTTTCAGGTACTCTGTATACCTGCTAGAGTTCCATGTCAAAAACATGAATGAGTGTGGTGATTGTGGAGCTGCTGGACCTGAGCGGCTACATTAGAGTCATGTTGCATTAGCCACTCTCGTGTTCTGAGGCTTCAGTTAGCAGGTGCAACATCAACTTAACACACACACTGTATAACCTGCATGGAGATGAATGAATGCAGTGGGCAAATTTATCCAGTGAAACAGAGCCCAGTGTATGGGAGATTACAAGTTTGCCTTCTGCCAGCACCTTAACACTGTTGATTTGATTAATCCGTGGCAGTGGGATAGCAGGTGGTGTTGCGAGAGAACTGCTGTGGAAAAACATTGAGCAACAAACCACCCCTAGTCTAAACAGCTGTTTCTCCAGCCTTTCCCTGTGTTCATCTTAAAACAAAAACAAAGAAATTGCTGGAAAAATGGAAGACAATTTCCAAACTGTGCCAAAAATTGATTTATTGAGAAATATGGAGTGGTTTCAGGTGACGCGAGCACACTCGACAGCTCAGTCCATCGTGTACGAGGTGCATTCAGTGTTTGTTGGATTGCGTGGCTTCCTAGAACCATCTTGGAGCACCTGATTTCTACCCCTTTCACCCCTTCCAATAATGGCCTTTTGTATAAGGCACGTGGGGCGCTAGAGTCTTGAGTTCAATTCCTGGCTATGCCACAAACTTCCTGTCTGATCCTGGGTGTGTCACTCAGTCTCTTTGTACTTCAGTTCCCCATCTGTAAAATGGAGATAATGCTGCTGTTTTCCTTTCGCTTTCTGTCTGTCCTGTCTTTGCGGCAGGGACTGTCTCTAGCACAATGGGGCCCTGAATTTAAGTTAGGTCTCTAAATGCAACTGTCATGTGAATAGTGAGAGGAGCATGTGTGGGATTTGTGTTTAGAGTCCTAAATAATTTCTTATGTTATTTATTTCAAAGCTTCCATGACATTTCAAACTGGAATATTTACTTCTGAGCGAATAAAGTGTTATGATTACACAGACTTCATCTGGGACTTTACGCATGTCTCTCAATCTGTGCTTCAGTTTCCTGTGTGGAAAATGTAGATAATACTTCCTGTCTCCCCTCTTGTACTGTGTCTATTTAGATTGCAAGCTTTTTGAGGCAGCGACGGTCTCTCACTATGTGTAGGTACAGCGCCTAGCACCGTGGGGCTCCAGTCTCTGTTCTTAGACTCTAGGTGCTTCTATAATACAAATGGTAACAAATAATCCCAAAGCCCTTCACATACTAAGATTTTGAGATCTATGGATGAAATGTGCTAGATAAGAGTCAGATATTATTATAAGACTGTGACCCAGGTCCCAAGGGAGCCATACTGAGGGTACTTAATTCGGTCAAACTGCAAAGAATGGGGCAGACAATCCCCACCTGGTTTGTCATTCCAAGTCCACTGAAATTTAGCCTCGTAACTGCTTCTATAATACCTTACTGGTTGGTTACCCAGAAGGTTAGACCTCTGCCCAAGTCAAATATGATAAGGATTACTGAAAATCTTATTCATCGTATAATAAAGTTCTACCAATTCCAAAGGATCGGACACATTACCTCCCAGGTTAATAAATATTCCAGATCTTACCCAAATACACGCTTACAGCCAATTCTTATTAACTAAACTAAACTACATTTATTAAAAAAGAGAGAGAGAATATTGGTTAAAAGATCAGTATACAGACAGACAGACATGAGTACCATTCTGAGATCAGTTTTATAATAGAGATGGTGAGCTTTGTAGTTGCAAAGAGTTCTTTCAGAACTAGTCCATAGCCCAGTATTCATATTCAGGGTGATCCAAGTGGGACTGGAGATCTCAGTCTTACCACTCAAGCTTCCCCTGCAAAAGCATTAAGTAGATCTGAGATAAAAAGGATCAGGACCCAAGACAGTTCCAGGCCTTCTCTTGACAGCTTGGAGTCCTTAGGTGAACATTAGGCAATCATCGAGACTTTCAAGTAGACCTATTTCCTAAGCATCACTGATAGTTAGCTACATGGATTAACAAAAGGCAATTGCCTGTTTTCCACCTTTCGCAGGTGATTTGCTGTATACTTCAAGGAGAGATCAATACAGTGATGTCACTATATTTACAGTTCATTAATTGAATACAGCATAGACAGGAACTGTTGGGTTACACTGTTAACTTCTTACTATATATATGTAAAAACACAAACATTATCTACCAGTATGTCTCTAAAGGTTGAATTTGGGTCACTTATCCTGCAGGATGCTTAACCCTTTCTGGCATGTGTCTCAAAGACACATCTGGGCATCTAGCACAGAGGCAGTGTAGGCAAGATCATAGTCTTTTAAGTCCCCACTGAAAGAACCACATGGTTTTGAATGTGTGAACCTGTAGTGGGTGAACAGTTGAGATCATCCTGCTGGGATTTGAACTTATGTTTCTAGGAAATCTAGTTATTTCAGTCCTGGAGCTTAGGCCAGAAAGGATGGCTTAGTGATTTAAAGCCTAGCGGTTCGTGCTACTGGTCCTTTAGCAACCTCACGGGAAGCTTGAGACGTGTGGTCTAATTGATACTGATAAGAAAAGACAGAAGCCCACTGCTTTGCAAAGGCTGAAAGGTAAATGGAGCCTATGACCCTAATGCCATTGGTGTGCGTGTCACGACACAGATCAAAGGAGCGATATTCACTAGTGGACACGTGACAAAGTATAATTATTGCAGCCAATTTACTTGTTTGCATTTTGCACGCATATTTTAAAATTCCAGCAGCTATGTTGAAACCACCTTGTTGTTTGTTTGTGTTACAGCAGTGCCCAGAGGCCCCAACCCAGACATTATTTATTGACCATTCTACAGCAGAACAAAGTTTTAATCAATTTACACCTTTTCTTCCTGAAGAAAGCATTCATTTCTAGGCAGACAGCTCTCTATATGTGGCCTAGTTCATGCCAAAGTGAGCCAATGATCCCCCAAAAGCCGGATTTTTACTTCCCTATGTGGAAATCTGTCTACCCTGTGACCCCCTTCATTGGAGCACCTGAGCACTTACAAGCCCTGTGATACATCTCGGACAGTTTTGTGAAATATGAAGCTGTAAATATTTCAGGACAGTGTTTTAGGAGCGATTGCTTAACACCCTTTACAAAGCAAGCGGGAACAGTCCCCAGTGGTGCGACTGCTGCTGGAATCTTGTGATTCGTTCAGGTGCATTCAGTCCAAGGATGTTGATACATTAGAGAAGGTTTAGAGAAGAGCCATGAGAGTGATTAAAAGATTAGAGAAATGCCTTAGTGGCAGACTCAAAGAGCTCCATCATCTTAGCTTAACAAACAGAAAGTTAAGGGTTCACCTGATTACTCTGTAAGTATATATGCAGGGAACAAATATTTAATAATGGGCTCTTCAATCTAGCAGAGAAAGGTCTAACACGATCCAATGGCTGGGAGTTTGAAGTGAGACGCATTCAGACTGGGAATAAGGTGTGCATTTTTAACAGCGAGAGTAATTAACCATTGGAACAATTTACCAAGGGTCATGGTGGATTCTCCATCACTGACCATTGTAAAATCAAGACCTGATGTTGTTTTCTTAAAGATCTGCTCTAGGAATTTTTCGGGGAAGTTCTATGGCTTGTGCTATACCGCAGGTCAGACTAGATGATCACAGTGGTCCCTTCTGTGTCTAGATTAGATCCTGTCCTCCTGATAAAAGCATTGAGAATTTACAGCTCCCTCGCACCTGGCTGCATTGTGATATCAACCCCCGTGAAACAAAGCTTTAATCAGAGACTTGCTCAGCCTGTCTCTGAAATGTGTTTCTGGGCCACGAAGCAGGTACAGTGTTTTAGGGTATGGCTACATTTGGAATTTCAAAGCGCTGCCCCGGCAGCGCTGCGGGAGCGCTGCCACGGCAGCGCTTTGAAGTGTGAGTGTAGTCAGAGCAGCAGCGTTGGGAGAGAGCTCTCCCAGCGCTGCATGCAAACCACATCCCTTACGGGTGTAGCGTGCAGCGCTGGGAGCCGCGCTCCCAGCGCTGCTGCCCTGATTACACTGACGCTTTACAGCGCTGTATCTTGCAGCGCTTAGGGGGGTGTTTTTTCACACCCCAGTTGCAGCGCTGTAAAGTGTGAGTGTAGCCAAGGCCTTAGATTATTGCCAGGATTGCTTGACCAGATTATGAAGTTTCCTGTTTGGTGGTGTGAGGCGTGTTAAACCTTCTGTCTCTATAAACAGATACATCTTTAGGTGATTCTGAGCTTTTTCTTTTTTAACCTTTCCAGGGTTTTATCTGAAAACTATGATAAAAATGAATTAAAAACTGAAAGTAAATCATGAGCTGAGTGGGATTTCTTCTCTCTTTATTTGTGTGTTGCCGTATTAAGATTATAAACTCTTCAGAGGAGAGTTTTCTAGCAAAAAATTCCCACTACCAGCGATGGTGGTACTAGTGTAGACAAGACTTCCGTAGCAACTGATGTTTTTAACATTGCCTTGTCTAGACCTGTTCTGGGCAGGGTTAGATGACACAGTGGATAAAACACCAGTAGCTCATCTACTCTAATGCTCCTGCGCTGGAGCTCCTCTGGTGGTAACAATGGTGGGAAACTTAGGGGATCTCTCTATTCTATGGTTTTTTACCTATGTCAGTGAAGTTTTATAGAACATTATTGGTCTAGGGTTTAGAGGGGTGTTTGTGCTTATTCAAAGTGCTATTTAACCCGTACAAAATATAAAAGGTGAAATTTTCAATTTAAACTGATAAATTTGGATCCATTGGGGTAAAATCTTGCCATCTTGTTAAATAATACAGTATCTTGCTGAGCATGGGAGAGAGCTTAGCTCGGAGAGATCTTGACTCATAAATGCAGAAATCCATTTAGGGACCAATTTATCTGAAAATCTCTCTGCAGTGCAGTTCTCTCTGTCTCCTTTGGGATCTGCCTCTGATTTTGCAGATTCCCTTTGCAATTTAAATGGAAGAGAATCGTTCCCCCCCTCCCCCATACTTTGCTTTCTCAAGTGCCTTGTTTTGAGGTGGAAGAGGAGGGAGTTGGAGCCTGACATGAAGTTTCAGGATAGAAGTATTTTTTAAAATAAGGAGCCTGCTGATTCCAGTAACCACATTTTTAGCATCTGTTTTGCGTTCTAAATTGTAATTTTTAGGGAGGGGAAGAGAAATCTTCTGATCCAAAGCACAGCGAAGGTCAATGGGAGTCTCTCTTAGTTCACTTCACTGCGTTTTGGGTCAGGCCTCCAATTGGAATATTAATTGTTTGGAAATCATGGAGTTGATTGCACAGTTGTGTGTGCTTGTTTATTAAGAACAGTCATGAAAATCAATGAATAAGCTTTTTACCATTCAGAAATGGCAATTGGCTTCAGAGAAAACACTGACAGTAGAGACAGAGAATATGTATGGGACCAAAATTGCCTTGAAAGCAGGGTTTTATTTTATTGTAAACATTGATTTAAAACCCCTTTTTAAAAAAAATAAAAAGACACTATGCTCTGGAGAAATCTACTGGCAATTTCTTTATCAAAGAGAAAGAAAATAGTGATTTTAATGCATGATCAAATGGAAGATGCCTTTAACAACAAAAGCTTGGAAAACTGCACCTCCTCCTGCTAGAATAAAAATACATGAGAGCAATTTTAATCCATTTCTTACCTACATGCTACCCCTCTGATTGGGTTTTTTATTCTGAGTAGTGTGAGATTATCATTTTGGGGGGGATTTGGGGCTAATTTACTCTTATCTGTGGAAATCTACCGTGGCTCTTTATAGCTATATAATGCCCGTTGAAAGATAGCAATGGATTCTTTCAACCTTTGATAAACAATTGGCTTGCAGTTCCGTATTCATTTAGGCGATGATCCTGCAGAGAGGCTCGTGGCTTAACTTTATCTATTTGAGGAGTCTCCTTGAGTTCAGTAGTGCTAATCACATACATGTTCGCGGGACTGGTGCCTTAGCAGGGATTAATATGTTGTAGGATTTACCTAGAGAGGCAAAGAACAAACAAGGGAATAAACTGGAAGTTTCCATATGAATTAGTGATGGGCCTCAAGGACAAAGCTGTATCTAGAGTCCCCCAAGTTTGGGAGTGTTGGTTCAGGCTGATTTCTAAGGTGGCTATCAGTCAAATAAGGGTTCACTTCTGTTCATGTGGTAGATCTTTATTGTTCTTCAGAAAATGTTGCTTTCAGTTGGCCTACAGCTTTTGGGCATTGACAGATGGGGACTTGGGGCTCACTTCAGGAAGTGGAAGCCGCAGGAAAGTGATGAAGGCTTGAAAAGACCATCTATATCCCCCTGCTTATTTAATGTCTAAAATAACTCCTCTTTGCACCGCTAGAGTGCCTTAATCTTTGGAATTCAAAGTGATTTACAAAAACACTATGTAAACATCTCTGTTTTTAGAGAGGATAAGTGTCTTGCCCAAGACCTGAGAGAGAAGTCGGTGTCAGAACCAGGACTGGCATGCCGGAGTTCCTGGCTCCCAGTTCTGTACTCAGATCGTTATACGATGTTGTTTTCTCTGTCTTTCAATCGTGGGAGTTAGCTGCTATTCATTAAACTCTCCTGGAAAATTAGCTGCTTGAGTCATAACTGAGAAGGCTTCTAGATCTTGGGTAGCACAGAGACTAGATTACTTCATCACGAGGAATGAAACGATTACTGCAAAACACCTATTATGCAAACACTGAATGGTGCAAGAACACACATTTTTTCCAAGAAAATGTACATTTTATTAAGGTAGCAAAATTCTCCGCACTCTCCTTGCTGTTAGAAAAGAAGTGGAATGAGCTCAGCGAACTGTTGCCAATATCTTTAAATAAGAATGAACTCTGAAATCAGTAAAAGGAACCCTCACTGATCAGTGTAATTGCTTGCTTTTCAGGGTAACGGGGGGGCCCTCGGGAAGAAGTGGACACCGAATGGTAGCCTGCAAGAGACAGTTAATCGTCTTTGGAGGATTCCATGAGAGTGCCAGGTTGGTTGCTCCAGGATTCATAGATTTTAAGGTCAGAAGACATCATGAGAATCACCTCGTTTGACCTCCAGCATGACACAGGCCAGAGAATTTCCCTTCTTCATTCCTGTATCAAGCCCAACAGTTTGTAGTTGAGCTGGAACATCTCTTTTAGCCATCCAGTCCTGTTTTGAAGATCTCGTGATCAAGAGTCCATCGCATTCCACGGTCAATTATTTTGTTGGTTAATTACCGTCACTGTTAAAGATTAAGACCATATTTCCATGTGCCAACCTTCAGCTTTCTGCTGCTGGATCTTGTTATGCCTTTGCGTGCTAAATTACAGAGCCCATTACCATCAGAAATCTTCTCCCCAAGCAGGTACTTATAGACCATGATCAACTTCCTCTTTGATCAGCTAGATAAATTAAATGAAGAATAGGGTGTTTTGAGTGTTAAACTTTTTTTTTTAATTGGCTCAGGTGATCTCAAAAAAAGTAGTTAATCTTAATGTGTTAGCTCTTTTGCTGCCCAGTGGGATTCTACTGTTTACCTGGAATTGCTGGGACTTGTTTGGAAGTAATGGTTAATACAGAGCAGACAATCTGGAAAAGGTTTTTGCCACCTGCTAAAGTACAGCTGTCAGCTGTACATGTAATTTTTGCCTTAGCAAATTCAAATTTTACACTGTACATCATGTCATAAATTCATCGGCTGCAGAGGAAATGAACCTACTTTTAAAAGGTGTGGCCCACAAGGGGCTAAATTACTTGTCCACCTCTTCAGAGCATCCCCATTGTGTCCCTGAAGTGATATTTTACCCTATGCTAAATGACAGTCTTTGTGTGCCCTAACTAGAGACTACGTATATTACAACGATGTGTATGCCTTCAACCTGGACACTTTCACATGGACCAAGCTGTCTCCATCAGGGACTGGCCCTGCTCCAAGGTCTGGCTGCCAAATGGTTACCACTCCAGAGGGCAATATAATCATCTATGGTGGCTACTCCAAACAGGTAAGAGGCTCCTCTGGGTGAACTGGGGCAGTCGGAGGAAGGATAGCCCGCTGGCTAGGGCCCTAGCCTAGAACTTGGGAGACCCAGGCTAATTTGCTGCTCTGCCTGTCTAGCTTTGGGCAACTCACTTAGACTCTGTGTGTTTGAGTTCCCCATCTGTACAGTGGGGATAATAGCGCCGCCCTGGGGTGTTCAGTCGAAATACATTACAGATTGTGAGGTGTTCAGATATTGCAGTAATGGGGCTCAGATAAGGACCTAAAATAGATAGATAAAAGATTGGAGATAAAATCTCAGGCATATGCCAGCCACTCACAGCCCTGAGCTCAGAAGAGACCTCTCCCACAGGCAGGTTATCCCATAATTGTTGACTGTAGCGTTTTTTCCACTTCCCTCTGAAGTGTGTGGTACTGGCCACTGTTGGAGGCAGGATACCGGAGTGGCTGGAACATGGGGTCTGACGGTCTGGCAGCTCCTGTGTTGTTTTCTGTAAATGAATGATGTGTTTTTCTGAGCCCAGGTTTGCTGGGCCTGGAGCCGTAGGATTCCAGAACCAAAGTTTGCTGATGGTGTCTGATAAATTCCAGTGTGTTATCATTAGAGTATCATCAGTGGCTGTTGGCCAGCTGGCCGGTGTCTGATAAATGGTCTTTTCCTGCCTCGTGCCAGTAACAACCAGCCTCTGGGAGTTCACTGGCCCTTAATGGGTCATGTCTCAATCTATTAGATACCCACACTGAAGACCACAGCTGCCAAAATTGGGGTTGGAGGACTTAGTAGCAGGCAGAACATAGGAGGCATCAGTACCTGTATTTCCCATGATTTTTCAACTTGTGGCAGATGGGCTGTCCTTTCTTAATGATACCCTCTGGCCCTGTGATGCCACCTCAAAGCGAATATAAATGCCTAGCCTGTGTCCAAGAATGTCTCGCCCTCCTGAACCCAGATAGGAAAGTATTTCTGCTCAGCCCCATTGCCCCGAGGCAGCTACATTCCAGCACACATGGCATTAAGGCAGTAGCTGCCAGCATGCATGTCCTTTCTCACACTACTGAAGGGGTTAAGGGAGCACAGCTAGTTTGCAAACCCAGTCAGCCAAAAGGAGACCTTTGATCAGCACCAGACTTCCTTTGCACGGCTTCTTGCCTTGTTAATCAAGGTAATTTATACAGGCCAGCCCTTTTGACCATATGTCCTCATTGATCAAGTGTCCCTGTTTCCATGCTGGGAAGCAGGAAGTAAACATTTTATTGGCAGCATTCGCAGAAGGCTCCTTCAAATGCTTTTAATGTTTATAATGCAGACCGTAGCAGCAGGGTCTGGGTTTTATAACTCAGCAGAAAGGCATCTCTTCCAGCAGTGCAGCATCGGGGGAGGTGGATGCACTGTTCTTCCGATCTGAATAAATGAGCGAAGGAGAGGGAAAATATTCCATCTTTATATTTAAAAACATTTGTGCCTCCTCACGGCCCTGTGCTCATGGCTGCATCTTCTTGGATGCACATTTGCTTAAGTATTAATAGCAATATGGAAGATTTTCCACCTGAATAGGCTTTGTCCTGCTCCTTGCTTTTCCTCCCCAATTGCTCTGGAGACTGGAGAGCAGCAAAACCTGCTTGTCAGATGTGGGGGGTTCTGCAGGCCACCGAAGGCAGCAGGGATTGGTTTGTGTGCTGCAGCCCGTGGAAACTAAAGCTGATGTGTTTTGTTTTTGTTACCATTGGCTGCTGTACCAAGCTGAGCTGCGTCGCAATGTTTCCGGGTTACTTTTCTTTTAGGAATATGGCAAATGAATAGTGTTAGGAGGTGAGCGAGAATGTCTGGCTGAAATTCAACCTTCCTGGTTAAAGCCCAAACAGCTGGCCTTTGTGCCGGGCGCTGAGCAGGGATTCAAATAGAGTGCAGTTCTTCATGGACCCAAAGGAAAGCTTTTAGGTTAAAACAGTGGCAACTGCTGCTCTGCACACTCTGTGAGGTACTGGGCCGGTAAATCCTGAGGCCTCTCACAGTGCACACAGCCCTGTTCGTGACTGTCATGGAACCCCTTTCTGTGTAGTCCAGAGGGGAGCGGAGACCAACCCTCTGCATGACTGATCTGCTTGCACGTCCCTGTTCTGGGCATAAGTGATACCTGGGGCCTTGCCTTTGTCCACCACACCATGGGTGATTTTCACACTTGGATAAATTCAAAGACCTGTTGTATCTTAGCTGTAAACCAGGGTCCCCAACGCGGTGCCCGTGGGCGCCATGGCGCCCGCGGGGGCATCTTAATGTGCCTGTGTCCTGGCCCCAGGGAGAGCACCCGCCAAAAAGCCGCAGCGGCATGTTGCTGGGGACGCCTCCTGATGACGACACTTGTTGGCAACAAGTGATGTCATCGAGAGGCTTCGCTCCCGAATTTCGGCGGGGACGCCTCTTGATGATGCCGCTTGTTGATGGCAAGTGACGTCATCAAGAGGCGTTGCCGCCGAAATTTGGCGGCATTTTGGCTAGTGCTCTACCGCCGCAGTGGTCCTTCAGCTGGCGCCCGCCAGCCGAAAAGGTTGGGGACCATTGCTGTAAACTATGACCCAATGCACTGGACAGAATTAATTTGTCTGGCCTGTAGCTGCCAGGAGATGTGAAGGTGACAATTTTCAGACCTGTCCTGATAGTTTCATTTGCTGAGATGAGTAAAATTACAGCGAATGGTTGTTTAGTACTTGATATTTCTGCTGACAGCTGATTATGGAGTTGAGTCTCTTTAGATTTAGTGTGAAGTCAATCAGCAAACTGTATTGTTTAGAATAATTTGAGTACAGGCTTCCAGAGACAATGAGAGGGGTGCAGTTTTGGGTGTGTGAGTGAGTGAGAGAGATGCTGTACTCAGAACCAATGGCATTGCTCAAAGCTCGACAAGCACCGAGCAAGACACGGTTCCTGCCTCAGCTGCTGAGCCAGAGAGACTGCAGTGAAGAGAGCTATGAAAAAATTTAAGCTAGACAGAATGAGGCTCTGCAGCCTGCATGCATAACAAGCTAAGTGACCAAATGGAGCTCCATTCACAAAGTCAGCTGGAGATTTTTCTTGGGGCCAAAGTCAGAGCTGGTGTAAATGGGTGCAATTTGCATGAAGGTCTCTGGGCCCAGTTCCAGTGTAGAGGTTACATATGTTTCAAGAAAGCAAGTATCAATTGTAATAGCTTCTCCTTATTAGCGCTGTCTCCAAACAGCTCAGCCATGCAGCTTAATAGGCATGGCTGGCGGGAAAATGATCTGACTCAGAACCAGGACGTTCACTGTTAAGGTTGGAGCTCCAGCCTTCTCTCTGCCATTCAGGCTGCTGTACCACCACACAAGCTTTGTGGAGCCCTAAGCGAAGTCACCTCATCTTTCATTTTCTCACGTTTGATCAGGAACATTTCCCTCCCCAGGAGAACCTTCTCCCCCCCTCAGCCCATCCACTTGTCTCACCCAGCCTGCCACGTGAGCTGGAAGGGCAGGCCTTGGAGGCAGGCAGCAAGGGAGGGGAGGGAATTTGGTCTATGCCATGTGTTGCTGGTGTTAGCGTTAGATGGCATTTGGGCTGGAGGGCCAGAAGTGTATATTGTGCAGTGCCTTGGGATAGTACAGGGCCTGTGGGTTTAAAGCTGCCCCTACAGTGCAGGGAGCTGACCACGCAGTTTTAGCCTTGATGATGAATCTTCTTGCTGTTTTGATCCTAGCTGCAGCCTAAATGTTGTCTGCTGTGGTGTGTGTATGATTCATAGCATCTGAAATGCACCTGTTGATCCTCATGACCAGTCTGTCAGGTAGCTAAGCAGTAAGTATTATGGGCACACTGAGCTAGAGAGGATGAAGTGACTTGTCCAAGGCACATAGGAGGTCAGTGGCAGAGCCAGGACTCGAATCCAAGGCTCTTGACTCCCAGCCCCTGCTCCAACCCCTTGGCTCCTTCACTGCTGCTCCAAGACGAGTGAAGTGCAGACTGCAAATGGCCAGCAGGTAAATAGTGAAAAGTAAATATGAATTTCAAAATTCTTTGAGCCTTACTAATCTACGATGTTGTCAATAACACTGGGAACAATATACCTACTATATATCTTCACAGTGTTCCTTTATTCAGGTGTATTGTAGCAAATATTCTCTTTCATTTTCATGCAGGCTGAAAATAGCAGGGGCTACTTCTTTGGCTGCTATCATCCTCATGCCTTGAAAAGTAACTTAAGGGGATCTTATCAGCTATCTCTGGTTATACAAAAAAATCCCCTTGGATAATTTATATTCATTCTTCACCCACTGATCTTAGTTTTAAGACATTCCCATTTTTTTGGCTTTTTTTTTTCGTGTGTGTCAGAGAGAGAGCTCTGCAGCTACTGCATCTCGGGCTGTTTAAAGTAACGAGAGTGTGCTATTGCTAGGCAACCTTAGCAGTGTGTTTGACTAGAACTCTGAATGCAGCTGGGAGACATCAGGAAGCTAATATTGTTACACCTCACCAGTGAAAATCGGCTAGAACCCACATTAGGGCACCTTGTGGGAGAGAGATTTTTGAATGCACCACAGTATGCCATAGTTCATTTTAAAGGGTAGCTTTCTAATGCTTCTTTTTAAAAAGCAGATTTGGTTAGGCTCTCACTTGCTGAAATGCTTACAGAGATGAAATGTGATTGTCATCAGTTGCTGAGTCTCATGAATATCAAAAAGTTCTGTCCCACATCCTGGCCAAGACTCCTGTGGGTTGAACTTTCAACAATGGTCTTTGATTTTGCACTTAAAATCAGTTAAAACAGAGCTGAGTTTCGGTGGCTTCACCATAGAGTGCCCTGAATTCTTATCCCTGCTGTAAACACTGTGACCAAGCCACCTAACCACTCTGTGCCTCAGTTTCTCCTTCTGTCAAAGGGAAATGAAAAGCCTGACCTCCCTCCCACACTAGGCTCTGAGGTGAGTATTCATTAGTGAATGCTTTCAAAGAACTTTGAATCTGGAAAGGGCTCATGTTATTTATGAATTGTGGATGCAATCAATATAAGGTAGAGATCTAACACTCTTGAGTTGTGCTTGCAAAACAAGAAATTGGATGCCAACATTATGTAATGGTGTGGGTGGGAAATTAAAATGTGGATGGAAGCCCCTTTAAAAATGTAGATCTCTGTGTGATAAGGAAGGTCTTTAATATTGCCAGGTCAGAGGGTAACATATGTTTCTGTTGAATAATAGTGCTTTGTAATCTTGCTTGTTTTTGTGCATTTCGAAAGCAATTTGAAAGTGTGTGTGTGTGTGTGTGAGAGAGAGAGAGAGAGAGAGGCATCTCTTTGAAAACAAGGAATTTTAACTCCCACTCCACCTCATCCATTTTTTTCCGTCCATGAAGCATTATCATGTTTCATACACAGTGTGTTTACTACAGGGAGCCACATGGTTTTCAGATGAGAAATAATGCAATTCTTCCTCATAGCCCTTATGATATTGGAGCAGACAGCACTCGGAACACGTAATTCCCCTCTCACCCCGCACTGTTCAGATTGCTGTGCTTAACAGCTGTGCTGTTAGCAGATCTGTGCCCCTCATCATTATGTGCCCCTTACACGTGCATGCACACACACTCTCTTGTACTCCTACGTTAAAAAAAAAAAGCCAGAATATAGCTTGGATTGTAGGGAAAACAGCAACATAAATCCTTTATTGTGATGAGATGCTGCTGTGAACACTTAGTGTTAACTGAATTGGTATTTGCAGGGTGTTTTCCTGAAGGGAACATTTTTCTTTCTCTTGTGGGTTTTTTGTTTTTGTTTTTTTGCACTGGAAGCTCCTTTCAAGGAGATGGTTACTAGACTGTCCAAAGCGGAAAGCTCCCAGCTTTGTGTGTGCTGATACCTGCTTAAACCCGAGAAATATACATCAAGTCAGAAATTTGCTGTCTGGCTTGTTTTTGTTTTGTTTTTTTGTCTCTTAATAAGAGCCGATGTGGACATAAAGAGCTCCTGCTGTTTCCCTCTTTCTCCCAAGATACAAATGTCATTGATGTTTGTTCTTACAGAGTTTCTGCCCCTAGCCTTCCAAAGCTCCTACCTTGCTCAGCTCAAGTTCTGCAGCAGGAATAATGGCTACTGTGTTTGGGGCTGGATGCTTGTTATATAGAGAGCACTGCAGGCAACCGGGCACCACACCAAAGGAGGAGAATACTTCCAGTGTAATATTCTCTCCAGATCGTATAAATCTTTCGCCTTTTACTAAAGATTTCCATTCAGTGCACCAACAAAATGCAGCAGTTCTGGCAAAGGATACAATTCCTGGGGTGCTGTCCAAGCACCAGTGCATGTGGTAGGCAAGGTTTAAATATCAAGTGTACACTTGTATTTCTTGGGAGACTTCTACTGTTGTGCTGAAATTCAAGGTAGGGTACACTAAGGCCTGGTCTACACTACGTGTTTAAAGCTGAATTTAGCAGCATTAAACCGATTTAACCCTGCACCCATCCACACAACGAGGCCCTTTTATAATGATATAAAGGGCTCTTTAAACTGATTTCTGTACTCCTCCCCGACGAGAGGAGTAGCACTGAAATTGGTATTGCCATGTCGGATTAGGGTTAGTGTGGCCGCAAATTGACGGTATTGGCCTCTGGGCGGTATCCCACAGTGCACCATTGTGACCGCTTTGGAAAGCAATCGGAACTTGGATGCACTGGCCACTGGCAGGAAAAGCCCTGCGAACTTTTGAATTTCAATTCCTATTTGTCCAGTGTGGAGCTCTGATCAGCACAGGTGGCCATGCAGTCCCAAATCCAAAAAGAGCTCCAGCATGGAGATACTGGATCTGATTGCTGTATGGGGAGACAAAGCTGTTCTATCAGAGCTCCGTTACAGAAGATGAAATGACAAAGCATTTGAAAAAATCTCCAGGCTGTGATAGACAGAGGCCACAGCGGGGACTCAGTACAGTGCTGCGTGACAAGCGTAACAGAAAGCCAAAGAATCAAATGGACACTCATGGAGGGAGGGGGGGGGGACTGAGGACTCCAGCTGTCCCACAGTCCCCGCAGTCTCCAAAAAGTATTTGCATTCTTGGCTGAGCTCCCAATGCCTTTAGGGTCAAAAACATTGTCCGGGGTGGTTCATGGTCTATCTCGTCAATTTTTCCCCCTCCCCCCCGTGAAAGAAAAGGGGAAAAAATCGTTTCTTGCCATTTTTCAATGTCACCGTATGTCTACTGCATGCTGCTGGTAGACGTGGTGCTGTGACGCTGAACAGCAGCATCCCCTCCCCTTCCTTTCCTGATGGCAGACGGTACAAAATGGTGGAAAACAGTCGTCATCCCGTGAGTGCTCCTGGCCGGCCTCGGTGAGGTCAGCCGGGGGCGCCTGGGTAAAAATGGGAATGACTCCCTGTCATTCCTGGCAGCCGGTACAAAATGCTTGGTAATCGTCCTCATCATAGCAGCTGGAGCCTGTGTTCCATCAGGCCCGCCCCCCCATGTCTAAAGAAAAGATTCTGTACTCCCTGGACTATCGTAGTAGCGGGAGGCTGCCTCCTCTCCCCCCCCACCCTTTAATGTCCTGCCTGGACTATCATAGCAGCTGGAGGCTGCCTCCCCCTCATTTTATCTCACTAAAAAGTCAGTGTTTCTTATTCATGCATTCTTTATTACTTCATCACACAAATGGGGGGACATTGCAACGGTAGCCCAGGAGGGTTGAGGGAGGAGGGAAGTAATGGGTTGGGTTGTTGCAGTGGCACCCTCTAGAATGGCATGCAGCTCATCATTTCTGCGGGATCTCTGGGGCTCTGACACGAAGCGGCTGTGCTCTCTGGCTCTCTAGTACACTTGCCCCATGTTCTGGGCAGGACTGACTCTATTTTTAGACAAAACATAAAGAAGGGAATGACCCGGGGAGTCATTCCTATTTTTGTCCATGCGCCCCCGGCCAACCTCAGCGAGGCCAGCCAGGAGCACCCATGACAGCAGCAGAAGGTACAAAATGATTGATAACCATCGTTGCCAATTTCCAATTGCAAACGGTACAAAATGATTGATAACAGTCATCTCATCGCCAATTTACAATGGTAGACGGTGCAATAGGGATGGTAACCGTCTCTGCTACCTTGCAAAGGCAAGTGAATGCTGCTGTGTAGCACTGCAGTACCATGTCTGTCAGCAGCATCCAGTACACATCGGTGACAGTGACAAAAGGCAAAACAGGCTCCATGGTTGCCATGCTATGGCGTCTGCCAGGGCAATCCAGGGGAAAAAGGGCGTGAAATGATTGTCTGCCGTTGCTTTCACGGAGGAAGGATTGAGTGACGACATTTACCCAGAATCACCTGCGACACTGTTTTTGCACCATCATGCATTGGGATCTCAACCCAGAATTCCAATGGGCGGGGGAGACTGAGGGAACTATGGGATAGCTACGGGATAGCTGCCCACAGTGCAACGCTCCAGAAATCGACGCTAGCCTCGGTACGTGGACGCACACCACCGAATTAATGTGCTTAGTGTGGCCGCGTGCACTTGACTTTATACAATCTGTTTTACAAAACTGGTTTATGTAAAATCGGAATAATCCCGTAGTAGACTCATAGACTCATAGGTCAGAAGGGACCAATCTGATCATCTAGTCTGACCTCCTGCACAAGGCAGGCCACAGAACCCCACCCATCCAATTTTATAACAACCCCTATCCAGGACATACCCTAAGGCCTGCTGAATCCAGAGCATAGTGCATTTTTTGGACAGGAACTCCTGGGAGCGACCAATTTCTTAATTCTCACGCAGTTATATGGGAGCAGGGGATGTAGCAGCAGACAAAACACTTGCTGTTCAGCATCTGGAACTGAGGTTCAAGTTGTCTTGAGGATCTGCATGAGTTTGTGGACAGGAGCTCATGCCCCATAACCACCCTGCGTGGAATTTTTCAAATCACTAACTCTGCTCCCATTGACATCAGTGGTAAAACTCTCACCACAGAGTTGGGCATGTGCTGAGTGCTTTGAAAATCTCAGCCCACGTGTAAATTGACATTGCCGGCTCTGAAGAGGCCAGGGGCTAGATTGGGGCTGGAGAGCGATCTGCCCCTTACTGTTGGGGAGGGAGTGCCTCCCCTGGCTGCTGGGCGTGGGAAGCTGTGGGAGGTTCAGCCAGCAACTACTGAGAGACTCTGTAATGTATGTGTAATGAAGCTGGATTGCAGTGTGCATCGCTATCTTTCCTTTCACCCTTAGGGACGCTAATACTCGCCCGTAGTTTAAAAGATACAGGCCCTGTATAGAAATCAAGGCACCAGCGCTGTTTCCATTGGAGTCAGTGGGAGCCGAATAGTGATCAGAGGCTGTTAGCACTTTTCTGCATCCTAGGGACTCCACTGGGCCTCTTTGGTGGGGTGGGATGCCATTTCCAACAAAAGTGCGAAAGACGGCGAAATCCCCGTGTCCCAACAGCAATGAGAATTCTCAGGGCGGGAGCTAAAACAATGATTCTCTCACCCACATGCAGGGTGTTTTCCCCTAATACTTCAGGGGAGGAACAGAGATGCATTGGGCTAAGATATCGCAGTTCAAGCTGTCCTCTTGGTCTAGAGCCCATTGATGTCAATGGAAAGACTTTCATTCGTTTCGGTGGGATTCGCATCAACCCCTTAGAGTCAAATTCTGCCTACAGATACGTGTGGAGGCTCCTACTGAATTCAGCGGGAGCTGGTGTGGACAGACCTGAGGGCAGAATTTGGCCCTTTGGTTTTCCTCCATCTTCCTTCAGCCAACCTGCCAGAGCTCATTCCACTGCTCCGACCAGCTGCCCTGAATCTCTCCACCCCATCCTTGCAGCCTCCCTGTGCACTCCATCTCCCATTTCAAACCTCAGCTGGAAACATGTCCTGCCTCCTCTTCCTCTGTCTCTGCCTTTCTCTTTCTTCTCTCCTAATAGTTTAACATTTGACCCTATAACAATAATCATATTATAATATACTATTATGAATGTATTATTATTGTTGTAACTGTCGCATTGAACTCATGTATGCAGGGCCGGCTTTAGGAAGTGCGAGCCCAATTTGAACACTTTCAGCGGGGCCCTGGCAGGGATGACTTAAAAAGAAAGAAGTGTAAAAAAAAAGCCTTCCATTTCTTCCATGTATTATTTACTTTCCATAACTATATAAATAATAAAATTGTATATTATGTACATTGCATAATATATGCTGCTGTTTGGTTATTAATGACTGCCGTTTCACATGTGTAGGTCCATGCCACTCCCTGGGGGTGTGCACATGTGTGGGTCCCCGCTGCTTCCTGCCCCCCTCATTGAAGCAGGTATGCAGGTTACTGGTCTGGGAACTGCAGGGCAGCAGTGGACATGGGGCTGGTTCGAGGCAGGGCAGGGGCTGACTAGAGATAGGGTCTGGCTGCAGGCAGGGCAAAGGGTGTGGGGCTGGCTGGAGACAGGGGAGTGTGGGGCAGGCTGGCTTCAGGCAGGGGGGTGCAGCAGGGGTTGGCAGGGCTGGAGACAGGAGTATGGGACTGGCTGGCTTCACACAGGGGGGTGCAGCAGGGGTTGGCTGGAGACAGGGCAGGGAGTTTGACAGGGACTGGCTGTGGGCACGGGGTGCAGAGCTGGCTGCAGGCAGCGGGGGGGCAGGGCTGATGCGGGCAGGGCAGGGGGTGCAGCGGTGGCAGCTGGAGCCCTGGCCCTTTAAATAGCCCCTAAGCCCCCTGCTATCCCAGGGCTCTGGGTGCTATTTAAAGGGCCCGGGGCTCCCCTGCTTCTACCCCGCCCCGGAGCTTTTAAATAGCCGCGGGAGCCCTGGGGAATGCATGGGGGCGGCGGGGCTCCGGCGGCTATTTAAAGGACCGGGGTGGCAGCGGCAGCTGGAGCCCTGGCCCTTTAAATAGCCCTAGGGCCCCCTGCTACCCCAGAGCTCTGGGGGCTATTTAAAGGGCCCGGAGCTCCAGCCGGGGGCACGGGGCTTGCCGCGCTCCAGCCAGAGCTTCAGCCGGGGCCGTGGGGCTTGCCGCGCTCCAGCCAGGAGAGCGGGGCCACGGGACTTGCGGCGTTCTGGTCAGAGCTCCAGCTGAGAGAGCTGGGGCTGTGGGGCAGCCGCGCTCCCGCCGGCACTTTGGTCAGGGGAGCGGGGCCATGGAAGACCCCGGAGCAGACCGCAGCCGGGGAAAATAAAAAAAATGTAAAAGGCGCCTAAAGCATGGGGCCCTCTTAGGCGCGGGGCCCGATTCCCAGGAATCGGGCAAATCAGCCAAAAGCCGGCCCTGCTTGTATGTACCTGTGTGAAGAACAAATATTTGATACTGGGCTTTTCAGTTTAGCAGAGAAAGAAGTCGCACAATCCAGTGGTTGGAAATTGAAGCTAGGCAAATTCAGCCTGGAAATAAGGTGTACTTTTTAACAGTGAGGGTAATTAACCATTAGAACAATTTACCAAGGGTCGTGGTGGATTTTCCATCGCTAGCAATTTAAAATCAAGATTGGATGTTTTTCTAAAAGATTTGCTGTAGGAGTTACTTGGGGGAAGTTCTCTTTCCTGTGTTATACACAAAGTCAGAGTATGATCACAATGGTCCCTCCGGGCCTTGGACTCTATGAATCTGAGTATGTTTTGTATGCAAGATGCTGTACGAGATGGAGTTGTGTTGTGTTCTCTGAGATGGGCCAGAGTCAACATCCGGGAACTGAACACTCCTGAATTTTGAACCAGACCGTCCTGGCTCGGGCCCACTTCCCATTGTGCTTCTTGGTTCCTGTTTGCAGAATGACTCTCTTGCGCGTAGAATGTTGAATGCCACCACTCCTGCGGGGAGGAGAATGGGAGCTAATGCCATTACTGAAGGATGGGTAGCTAATGCCATTATTAAGAGACCTCCCACGGTGGCATTGCATACTGCTGCCTTCAAATAATGCATGTTGCTATGAGGACCAAAGTCCAGGAATTCATAGGATAAGAAACAAAAGTGGGGGAGAAGAATGGCATTTAAAACCATGCATCTAATTACATCTGCTGAGGCATGGTCCTGCTCCCACTATCGTCGGTGGGAGGATTGCTGCTGTCTTCAGTAAGACCAGGATGGGGCCCCTCGTTTTATTCTGTTTAGCAGAGAAAGCTGATGCCAAAGGCTCCCAGGCCCTCTGAATGCTTACAGTGACAGCCGTAGTCAAGGTGCAGAAGGCTGTCCTCACCTCAGTTCCTGTTATAACTGGCCGTGGCCGTGTAGGGGACCTGAGGGATCGTGTGGGAATTGTGGCAGCTGTAGTTGAGGATGACCTGGGAGAACAATCATGGAAGTTCAGGGGAACGTGAACCATAATACTTCCAGCTTCTGCTGTGCCTTTTGGTTCAGAATCCCAAAGTACCTCACAAACGCTAGTGAATTTAGGATCATGACACCCCTGTGCTGGTAGCTGTCATCGTCCCAATTTCACAGATGGGGAAACTGAGGCACGGAGCTTGTAACTTGCCTGAGGGCATCTCAGGAAGTCTGTGGAATATCAGGAATAGATCTTGGGTTTCTCGATGCCACAGTAATGCCCTTCTTTCTCTCTCTCTTTATAAAATTTGTCACTACCACTTAAAGCTACTTCCTTCTTGTCGTCTCTGTCTTGCATGGCAACTGCCTCCCTGGGAAGGAAGTCATTGAGCAAGTTAGTTAAATGCTGGGGTGCACGGATACTGGGCCTGATTGGCTATTGCCCTGTCCCTTGTGTTGTCAATTGCAGCTCTGCAAACTGGGTGTAAAGTGCTACTAGTCTGGTGCAGATGACTGCCAGATGCAAGGCTGTGGAGATTCAGGTGTGTTGGGCCATTGCAATATGTTTCATTTTGTGTTTTATCCTTCTCTTCTTTTCAGAGAATTAAGAAAGATGTTGACAAAGGCACCCTGCACACCGACACGTTCCTGCTGAAGGCTGACGGCGTGGGCAAGGAGGAAGGTGAATTGCCTCTCAGCGACTGTGAGAGGGAACAGGGCCTGGTTGTGGTTGATGCTGAGCTGCTTTAGTGTGCCAATGCTCTTTCCCTCTCGATGATTTAAAAAAAAAAGAAAGAAAAGAAAACTACCCAGAACGAATTTCACCAATTATGAAAATCACCACATCACTGGATCTGCCTTGATGCTAAGCAGACCAGATGGACCACTTCCCCAGGACTAGTTGATTTGAATTTCTCTTCTTTCCAGGAGCAGTTAGAGGATTTGTACCAGGATTCTTGCTTTAAAAAAGGAAAATGCAAGTTGAATGGGAAGATGAGATGAATTGCTCCTCTTCCTTGGATGACATGTGGGGCGTTTAGGGACAAATCTTCCCCTACCCATGCATGCAGGCAGGTTTCTAGAGGACAATGGAGAAGGAATTTTTAGGCACCCATGTCTATTCAGCATCTGTTTCTGTGGCCCTAAAGCTGCAGTAGATTTCACAATTGCTGTATCCCCTCTCAGTAAGAGATTGATCCTATGCATGCCTGCTCTCCCCTATGCCTGCTACCCCACATGCCAGGGGAATGGCAATCCTTGCAGGGATGGGATTTCTGGCACAGAGAGGGTGTGTGATTTTTGTGCAGGTTCCTCCAGTGCTGCCTCTCTCCCAGCAATGGAATCATACTGGGTCACTGATGTTCAGAGACTTGCAGGACCATAGGAGCAGTATAGAATTTGCTCCTTTAAAGCACCTTGTTGACAGACAGGACAGAAACAGGGTAACATAGTAAGTGAAATAGCAAAGGAATTGAAGCAGAGAAAGGGTCAAATGATGAAAGTGTTGCTGGTTTCCAATTCAGCTGTGGAAGGGGAATGCAGTAGGGTGTGTCATTGCTACTTCTCGCTGCAGTGCCTCTGTGCGCAGCCCAAGCCAATTGCTGATACAGGTTTTGGAGCTGTGATTAGTACTAGGCGTGATGTGTATGCAGGGAGAGCAAGCTGGCAGGCCCAGTGGGTTAGGACTAGGGCTGAGTTTGAGATCTGGCTCAGATCTGGGTTTAGGACTGAATCCAAAGTTCTCCAGTGTTCTGTGGTGTCCAGATTTGGTTCTGACTCAGCCTCAGGTAGCAATGTTTGCCTCTAGATCCAGCCTCCATCACAATGGGATAGGGAGGTCCATTGCTGTGGTTCAATCCTGCCTCTGGTTAGGCCACATTTTCAAGTCTGGAGACCAAAGTGTGAATGCTAGCTCTTGTCCTCGTGCTGTTGGGTTTGGTGCTTGCTCATCTGAGTCTTCATGTGTGTGCACAGTAAAACCCCTGTGCAGTTTTTTCCAGTTGGCATTCTCTGCCCGTAGGGAGGCCTAGGCCCAGACTAGCTGAGGGGTAGGGAAGGGCTGTATTACAAATTAGAACTGGCATGCACGTGCTCCCAGGCTCCCCATCTCACAGGCTGCTAGGATTCAGGGCAGCTCGGAGCCTCTGGAAAGTTTTGTTAAGGTCAAAACAAAATGTTGTTTGGATTTTTTTTCTCAAAATAAAATTTTGGCATGTCCGTTCCCCAGAGCCGAATCTGTACAGCTCTGAAAACCTGGCTCTTGCTTGCTTTTTTGTCAATACAGGATCTGTGCCCTGTGCATACAGGATGAATGACTCATCTGTCTAGTAGGTGTTTCCCATCTCTGCCTACTATGATCTTTCCTGTTTAATAGCCACTAGCCACTGTTTATAGCCACTGTTTATAGCCACTGTTTATAGTGGCTATTAAAGCACCTTGTTGACAGACAGGACAGAAACAAATGAGTAAACTGGATAGGGTTGTCAGTTTGGCAAGTCAAGGCTTCATTCTTCTTCCATGCACCTTTCAGCAATTGTCACCTTGCTGGTCCCAGTATGAACCCTGTTCTCTCCCAGACACACAGATTAGGCACGCTACTCTTTAGTGACCTACTGCTGGATTCTGTTTTGCATGGCTACCTATGCCCACTCAGTCCTATGTAGGTTACAACATATTTGCGTCTTGCATTTCAGAGCTGGACTGGAGCTGCTAAAAGTTTGGGTTAGAAAGGTTTGGAGGGGGAGGGCTTGGAACGCAGGCTATTTTCCACCTTAGGGTATGACCTGAAGTCTCTGTTGAGTGAGACTGGTATTCTTTCCTGGAAGACTAGAGCACTTGAAAGGCAACATAGGCCATTTCTGCTGGTAGAAGAGGCCTGGGAAAGGTACCAGAATGCGGCATGCTTCCCAATCATCCCTAGAGACAGCGTTTTTTGTATTCCAGGGCCAATACCCTACTCTCTATGCACTCTGTGGGTAAAGTTTGCATTGCAGCCCACTTATGGCATTCTAGGCCTGCAAATAAACAGAGGAATTAAGTCCGACCTTGCCAGTCCGACCTGTGCTATGAACAGAAATATGAGCTCCTCCCTTCGTTAAACACACACATGCTTCCTCCCGCCCCGCTCTGAAAAGCATCTCTCGAAGATGGCTTTCTGTATTATAAGAGCAGATGTACAATTTGTATTTGCATACACAATTGCTTTCTAAGGGTAAAGAATGGAAAATGGAACATATGGATTAGCTGGGTGATTAAACTGGCAAATGCAAATTGTTATGATTAATATTATTTAAATAAATTGTTGAAGATACTGTGAAATATCTAAGGAAACTAAAATGGGTCAGGGAGTTTCTTGCTGATATTGCTATAGAATTGAAGGGCCTTTGAAGTTTTGAAGCAGCTGGAATTTTCAGCCACCCTCTGTGCGAATTGACTTCCTTTGTTTCCTTCTCTTTTTTCCATTACTAGACAAGTGGATATGGAATCGGCTTAGCCCGTCAGGTGTGAAACCAACTCCCAGGTCTGGCTTTTCTGTGGCAATGGGCCCCAATAACCGATCCCTTCTCTTCGGAGGTGTGCATGACAAAGAAGAGGAAGAGCGCATTGAAGGAGACTTCTTCAGTGATATTTATTTCTATGATATGGGAAAGAATCGCTGGTTTCCTGGACAGCTAAAGGTATTGGAAAAATATATACAATAAATCCTCCCTGTTTATCTTAGCCCCTGGAATCTGAAGCTTCTCTGATTTATGACTTTGTTATGGTTTAAATTAATTCTGTTCAGAGCATAGCTACAAGTCACAGCTTTTTTGCGTAATTTGATACACTGAGGGAGCTATCTCATTATAGAATCCTTGTGGAAACAAAGCACTGGCTTTTATCTCAATGTAGCTAGTCAAGGGGGAACTCCAGGACATAAGGATATACAGTTGAGCTGGACTAGTTGCAGTGAGGTAAAAACCACAATGGTGCATTTTGCAGTGAGATAACCTGATATAAAAACATGCCTCTTTTTGCAGGGAGAACGTACCCTTTAGCTGACCGATGAAGAGGGAGATAGAATGTTAAACCTTCAGACATGTCGCCCCAGATTTTTGGCATTACTCCAACTGTTTTCAAGGAGTAAACCAGGTGCAGATGATCTGATTCAACTTCCTTCCTCCAGACCCCAGTGCTTCTTAGTCTGTTCTGAAAGAGGGAAAACCAGTCACATAACAACAGGCAAAGCTTCAGGAGCAAGTTTGCTTCTGATTTCCTGGCAAACTGTTTTCCAGCCCTTTGGTAGAGCACTCTGAAAGTCCTGGAGTTGTTCTTCCCACTAACGTGCTGTCATTTAGCACTCAGTCACTGTGTTTTGATTTTTCAGAATGGCAGGTCATCTTATTTTGTGCCAGCCACACGCTAGTGAGATCTCTGTGTGTATATGTGAGTGAGAGAGTGTGCTGTGTTTCTCCTGCCCCAGCACGTACTTTTGTATTAACAGAAGCAACAATTGCACACCACGTTTTCCTGTTGGTCACGTCATAGCTAGCAGGGCAGTTACTCTTTGGTTAGAGCATGTGCCCATCTTCTGAGAATTATGACACCTTAATTGAATCCCCAAATTGCATTTAAGTGCATTGTGTTCATCACTGTATGGCGTGTTATTCATGTTGTACGTCAGCGTTGCTCAGATTCACTGTCGCGTACAGTATTCTCTGACCACTTTTCTAATGTGCTTCCTATCAATAGGGACCTAAGTCTGAGAAGAAGAAACGTAGGCGAGGTAAAAAGGCTGAGACAGAGGGTGCCAGGGATGGAGAGGCAGAGGGCCAGCCACCTCAGGGCCCCATGGAGATCGTCAAAGAGGTGGTGGCAGAGGATGGGACAGTCATGACGATCAAGCAGGTGGTCTCTGCCCCTGAAGTGGAGCTGGAGAAGTCCGAATCAGAAGACGAAGAAGAGGCCGGTGATGAAGCCTCCCGGCGAGCAGGGTGGAGCCGTGCCCACGTTCAAACGCTATGCGGCAGTGAAACATGGGGTTCTCTACGTCTACGGGGGGATGTTTGAAGTGGGGGACCGCCAGTTCACCCTCAGCGACCCTCTATAGCATCGACCTCCACAAGATGGAGAGTGGAAGGTCCTGGTGGAGATGGATCCAAGTAAGGTATTGCTACAGGTTAATCCTTTCTTGGCATTCAGCAGTTAGAATACTCAGTGCTGGCATCCACTCAGCGTACCATGCCAGCTCTGCCAGCACCATCCCAGCAGATACAGCACCTGCACCTCCCAAGAGGGCTCTTGGGCAGGTGGGGTTTTCAGCAGCACCATGAAAAAAATGGAGTGGCTTTCTCCATAGCTGAAATTAACCCTTTGAACGCTGGCATTTTCCAGAGAGACCATACCTTGGGAGGGTACAAATCTGTGGGCACCAAGGTACTTCACAGTTATCACCATACTGCATGCTTGAGCTGCTTAAGACTTTGCTGAGGATAGGGACAGAACTCAGATCCTCCTGCTTTGAAAACGCATGCGCTTAAAATGTAAGCTGAAGGAGCATCTCTGTTTGCTGATAGCAATATAAGTTCTTTGGTGCACGGGTGTGTAGTTCTGATTCCATCCAGCAGAGGGCAGTGGCTTGCAAACACAAGTGTAATTGTGACCACACACCAGTTAATTACAATTTTTATACCACAGAGTGTAGTAGTGGTGGATTAACTGCATTTATCTTGCTCCTTTA
The DNA here is from genome assembly GCF_007399415.2 of Gopherus evgoodei. Classification (NCBI taxonomy): domain Eukaryota; kingdom Metazoa; phylum Chordata; order Testudines; family Testudinidae; genus Gopherus; species Gopherus evgoodei. The sequence continues at coordinate 38,249,934 of NC_044333.1, read as the reverse complement.
ATCCCACCTGCACTCTGCCCTTACAGCATCTCCCCAAAGACACATTCTAAAGTTCTAAACTTCTGAGCAGTTCTCAGATCACTGCCATCTCCATCCCACAGAACATTTTTTTCTCAGCCTCCCTGCCAAATATGTGACGTTTAAGGGTGCTGGACGGGCAAAACTCATTTCTGGACTAGCAACTAGTTTAAGATCCAATATCCCATGAATCATCAGAGCAAAAAAAGAAGAGGAATTGTGAATAATCTCCCTGTCCAATATGATCTACTCCGCTCTGGTAGACAGCAGGATATTGCACCTTAAAACACAGCATTATCATGTGCAAATAATGCTATTTTAGATTATGTTGTAGAGGTTTTTAAACTGCTTTTTTTAATTTTTTTTTTCTCTCCCCTCGTGGGCTGTACAGCTGGACTTCTGAAACTAGGGAGCTGGTCTTTGGAGGGCTACACACAATATCAGTTAATAAAAAGTGGTTGTTTGAATTCTTGAAATTACTGTTGAAATAGTTCTTCAGTAAAATATTGTAGCGTGTACAGAATGCATGGTGCTGTGTGGTAGATGGGTTCCATTGGCATGGGTGTGGAATGGCAGTATTGCCCATGAGTGGAGAAGCCCAGAGTAAAACCTTTACCCCATATCTCCTCGTTCTATCTAGCGTACTTATACAGCCTGTTGTATTAATGTAGATGGAATAAATGGTCCTATGGTGTTAATGGAGCCTAGTCACTGTCCAACATTAAATAGCCTTAAACAAAGTTCAGGGTTTGCTATACAGAGACTTTAGCCTCCTTAGCACCATGGCAAACACATGGTTACAAATCCTTTTAACCTCTTATTAAAGACACACAAAAGACCAAAAAGAGCTAAAGCCTTTAAAATGTAAAGTATTCATTAAAAGTCCGATCCCTTTTCATCCCAGATGGTGGTTGAGATTCAGCTATTGAGCTATTCAGAAAAGGTGGTGGTGTCACCTCGGTTCTTCTTTCTGGCCCCGTCTGGTCAGAGCAGCTCTCAGGGTTAGGACAAGGAAGGTCCGGGGTCCCAGGAGACAGTATGGGGTAGCAGCCATAATGGTGAAGCTTCCTCCAGTAGTCAGTTTTTCTCCCAAAGTCGTCTGCTTAAAGAACCCCAAAGGGAGTGGTGGGTGAAATAGCCCATCCCCGTCATCATTTTGTCCACCGGTTAGGCCTCGTTTCCAAAATACCAATTTTGGTTCACTGATTTCCAATCTCACATTTCCCTTGTTTACCAGGCATGATCTTAACACAGCCCTTGTGGTCTTTTTGTTTGGACTAGTGCAGTTCTTCTGTCTCCGTTCATGCTTTTTGCCATCAGCATCTCTCGTTACAGGGCATTGTGACATCTTACAGACTTTCATGTACGTTTTATAGTTGAGCTCACAATTAGGGTCAATTTTTAGGCCTAGTTATCACAACAGGCTCCCAAGACCATAATATCCGAGCACCTCACAGTCTTTTAATATGTTGATCTGCCAGCACCTGGGAGGCCGAGTGGGACTACTATCTCCATTTTATAGGTGGGTACCAAGGCACCTCCACAGTGAAAACCCACGGCAGCGAGTCTCCGAGCCCAGGTCTACAGACTCCGACTTCCGGACTTGCCCTACGCTGCTAAAAACAGCTTTTAGATGTTCTGCTTCACGGTTTGAAACCAACCCCCTCCCCGGCTTCAGAGCCCGGAGGTCAGGCCTGAGCCAGAACATCCACAAGTGTGTTTTTAGCGCTGTAGCGTGAGCCCTGTGAGCGGAGTCTGTAGACCCAGGCTATGGGACTCGCTGCTGTGGGGTTTTTTTTTGGCTGTGCAGATGTACCCTGAGGGTATGTTCACACCGCAATTACACATCCACTGCTGGCCCAGGCCAGCTGGCTCAGGCTAAGGGGCTGTCTAACTGCAGTGTAGAGGCTGCGACCCTCCCACCCTTGCAGGGCCCTAGAGCCCAGATTCTAGCCTGAGCTCGAACATCTACACTGCAGTTAAACAGCCCCACAGCCTGAGCCCCACAGCCTGAGCCAGCTGGCACGGGCCAGCAGAGGGTTTTTAACTGTAGCGTAGACATAACCCTGGGAGGCTAAGTGATTTGCTCAAGGTCACACAGGAAGTCTGTGGCCGACCATGGACTGGAACCAAGGAACTACTACATCATCCTTCCTCTCACTCATTGTATATTCACATGCAGCCTCCAAACTGGCCATTTGTCATTCCTGTCTTTGAAGGGAAGTGAATCTTTGCCAGCCAGTGAGGGGAGAGAGGAAATTATGTCCTCACTTCGCAAATGAAGAAATTAAGTCAACTGAGGTCAAGTGATTTGGCTAAGTCCACAGTGAAAGTCTGTGGCACAGGTAGGGTTGAGAACTCAAGGGTTCCTGAGTCCCTCTGCTGTGCTCCAGCCACTGTGCTGTGCAACAATCATGATGATGATGGTAATTGATAGAGCAGGTTTGTTTTTTCTTTCTCCCAGACAGGCAGACTAGAGCAGCTCCAACATAAAATCCTGTTCTCAAAGCCACAATCTGAATTCATGCACGTGGCATGGATCTCTGCATCCATTGTCCTGCCTGCTTTCAGTTTCAACCTAGAGTACACCTGCACAGCACTAATGGACAGTCAGAGTTAGCATTTAAGGACAGTCAGAGTTAGCCTTTTTCCAGCACTAATGGTAACTGGGGACAAATCTCACCTAAGCCACAGTCTTTCAGTAATGGTCTATTTAGGGCAACATGGAAACAGGTGAATCATTGCAGAGCAGATTTCAGAAGGGACCATATTCTTTAGATTGCTGGCAGCAGGCTCCCTTTACACACAGCGGAACTAAATTTGGCATAGATTTAATCCCTACGAGAACCTGCCCTGGCCTCATGACCTCCAGTCGACTGGCCTTATTTATTGTGAGATCACAAATTCTTCCCTTAATCCCCTTGTCATAAAGAATGTTTATGGCCTCTCCTAATGTTTTCTGTGTAAAAGTAAATTTTGCCTGGGGTGAATGCAGAGAAGATAAGGAATTTGGGAAATCTTCTGACCCAAGTCTACTTGCTTCCTACTGGGAGTGGTACTCCACAGCCAGAAATAAAGGGTGTTCCACCTCACCTGAGCTGTGAGGAGGTGATAAAATCATCAATGGGGTCACTTTGAAGTCAGCAGGAGGGACAAGAATTGAGCACATTTCAGTATACGGATGTGTCAAAACGATCAGCATGAAGCAGGGTATTCCACACATGATTGTGACACCCTAGCCTAGACACTCCCCACGCTTTCAGAGCTCATTGTGGCCTGCCACTAACCGCACCGCCAAAGGGATCTGGAGGTCCAGATTTTCAGGGTAGCCTTGCAAGCATGTTGCCTGTTGGTTATTCTCTAGGAGTGGGGCAGTGTCTGGCAGGCGATACTGACTGAGGCTTCTCTGCATGGCGTCTGGAAAGTTAATCCAGATCTTTCCCCTAAGGAATCCACCTATAGCATGTTCACTCCGAGTTTTTACTTAAATCCACCTCAGTACCCAGGGCCCTCAGAGAGGCCGGAACCACTGGTGCTTCCCTGTGCTCTCAGTCAAATCGATTCAGAAATGCCCCTAAGGGTAAAGCTTTAAAAGCCAGGTCTTTGGTTCTCACTGAATATCTCTGGCATGTGATTATGAGGTGAGTTTAGAGAACAGGTTCTCTGGTAACACTGTGTCTTCAACCCCCTCTCCATTTTCACATCTGTGTACTAGATAATCTGGATGGAATTTTCTATTCTTCCCCCTACCCCCTCTCCCTCTCCCTCAGTGGCCTTATGGTGCAGCTTCATTGCTTCCCGAGTTGCTCAGTGCCTCTCTGTGCTGCTCTCGTGTGGATGAAGCTGGGCTGTAGGAGGGAAACTGGGAGCATGGAAGTTGAGCCCTTGAATTCCCATCCCACGTGGCATTGCACAGCATTGTCAGCATTCTCATTTATTCATATGCATTGATTATTAGTATAGCAGCCAGCATCGTTGGAGGTGTGTTTGTGCGCATGCCACCTGCCCTCAGGCACTTACAATTCAATGAGACTGGGGGGTAGGCTCCAACATTGTTTTTATTACTTGTATTATGGTAGCACTTAGATTTTCCAACCAGGATCGAGGTCCCATTGTCCTGGGTGCTGTACAGGCATAGCGGAAGACAGTCCATGCTCTGAAGAGCTCACGGTTTAAATGGGTGGTTCTGAAACGTTTGTACTGGTGACCCCTTTCACAGAGCAAGCCTCTGAGGGCAACCCCACTCCCCCTTATAAATTAACACCATTATAAGTGCTTGAGGCCAAGTGGGGTTTGGGGTGGAGGCTGACAGCTCGCAGTGCTCCATGTAGCAACCTTGTGACCCCCTGAGGGGTCCCGACCCCCACTTTGAGAACCTCGGGTTTAAATAGACAAGACAGACAAAGGGTGAGGGGGAAACTGAGGCATGGATGAACGAAATGGCTTGCCCAAGGTTACACAGCAGATGGCAGAGGTGGGAATTGAATGTAGGTGTGCTGATTCTTGGTCAACCCAGGCTCTGAACCATGCTGTCTTCCATAGCTGTTATTGGCCTTTTCTCTTTTTCATGCATGTGTAAAAACTCTAATCAGTACAATAACTCCTCACTTAAAGTCGTCCCGGTTAACGTTTCGTTGTTAGGTTGTTGATCAGTTAGGGAACATGCTCATTTAAAGTTGCGCAGTGCTTCCTTATAACGTCGTTTGGCAGCCGTCTGCTTTGTCCACTGCTTGCAGGAAGAGCAGCCCGTTGCAGCTAGCTGGTGGGGGCTTGGAACCAAGGTGGCTGGCAGCTCCCCCCCCCCAGCTTCCCCCTCAGCTCCCCGTTCCCATAAGTTCCCTGTGCGGCAGCCGCCCAGCAGGCTATCAGTTGCCAGCAGTTCAGCTGTCCCTCCCCCCACTGCCATGTGCTGCTCCTGCCCTCTGCCTTGGAGCTGCTCCCTGGAGCCTCCTGCTTGGTGTGCAGGGGGAGAGAAGAGGGGGGGCTAATGTCAGGGTGTCCCATTCCCCCCTGCTTCTGCACCCCGCTTACCCCATATCCATAGAGCGAGTGTGGAGGGGCGGGGGGAAGACACGACCAGGCTCAGAACGGAGGGAGCTTGCTGGCAGCAGCTACTGTCTCAACTTGCTGATCTACTTAAAAAGGCAATGTACTTAGAGTGGGGTCAGCGTACTTAAAGGGACAATGCGCGCACACACACACACACACACACACATGGTGTGTGTCTCTGTTTCCCCTCCCTCCATTCCTGCTGCCTTGTAGAGTGTGAGGCTACATTAACAACAATGTGTTAACCCTTGAGGGCTCAGCCGAGTGCTAGTTCATCATTTAGCAGTAAGGCATCCCCTGGGAAATATCCCACCCTCTTGCACCCTCTGACTCCACCACCGCAACCAAGCTTCACAGTCATCATCGCTGTGTACCAGTTTGTTTTGGAACCTAACCTCCCTATTTACATTAATTCTTATGGGGAAATTGGATTTGCTTAACATCATTTTGCTTAAAGTTGCATTTCTCAGGAACATAACTACAGTGTTAAGACAGGAGTTACTGTACTTCAGAACTTGGTGTCTCATGGTGGCTGAATTGCAGGGTGACGACTGCTCAGCTCAGAAAGACGGGACACCTGTCTGACTGTCTCATTCTCCCAGTAACAATTCCAGCCATCTCAAGAGGGTTTATTGTGTTTTGTTTATTCATTATATATGTTTGTTTTACTGTTGAAGAAACTCAAGAATGGCTGGAAGAATCCGAGTCCGATGAGGAGGGGGATGATGTGGAAGGTGCAGAGGGAGGTGATGAGGAGGAGGGCTCTGATGAAGAGAGTGAAGATGATGAAGGTAATTATGCTAAAAGGAATTACAAGAACACATGGATTGGTAGTTGTTTGGGGTGTGTTTTTTGCCCCACATCTGCAATTTTGGCTGCCTTACTCCAGTTTGTGATGTTCTAGAGCTTTCAGCCTTGTCTCTGGTTTTAGGAAGTGGCATCAGAATTTGAAACTGCTGTGCTTTATTAGCAACCCAAGCCAGCTTTTAATGACAGCTTGAGCCCGCTGGGATTTTCCAGCAATAAGAAACTACGGGGAATTTAGGAGCAGGTAATGGCTCAGCGCTTTTCACCTTCAAGGAACGTTTACAGGTGTCAGTCCTCACTAAACCGTCAGGGAGGGATCTGGTGTCATGGGTCAGAAATCTTCTGGCTTTGCTGTCCTGTGCTCAGACCACTACTTCCCACCTCTATCTCAGAAAGAGATGCAGGGAATACTGCAGGTCAGTGTTGAGGTTCATTGACACAGCTACGCGTAGGCTCAGAATGGGGATATTGGCTGGGAAGAGGGCATGTTTCAGATCTGAACTGAGGTATTGGAGATAGTATGTTTGCACTGCACATATGTCCAACCAGGGCTATTAGTTCTTTAATTTAAAAAGGCAAAAATCCAGCGGCAAGTTGAGCTTTCCAGAAGAAATTATATTTCCATAGTACATTCTGTTCCATGTCTGCCTGTGTCCTGGGGAGAAAAACCATTTCCCCTAGCTATTGATAGTCTTTAAACTGTCTCATTAAAATACGTTAGCTGCAGCATTCTCTCAACCGGCCCAGCACATGGGCAAGCAGATTGCTTTCGTCAGCTGTTTGTGACCTCTCTCTTCCTTTCTGTTTCCCTCCTGTCGTGTGCTAGAAGAGGAGCAGCACCCATCTGTTCAGCTTGATGAGAAATACACAGACTATCTGCCCAGGACTGAGCAATACTGGATTAAACTAGCCCGCCACAATATGGGTCCTGATGCAAAGGAGAAGAAGGTGGCAAAATTGGCACATGCAATGGCAAAGACTTTTTATGAAGGTTCGGTCTAGATGCACGTGCTGCTGAGAATGAGCAATGTGGGTGCAGACACCTCACTGGGACAATGGCCAATTGATCCAGCCATCTAAACCTGATGGACCTCTTACCCGGTACATACTGTAGGTTCCAAAGGCCCCTGGCTGCTACGCACTAATGTCTCGGGCAGTCCAAGGTTGGCATGCCTCTCTGCTAACCATATATTTCTGCCATTATCACCCTGTAAACAGGATTGCCGGCCGGGAATGTGTACTGCTGAGATTTGAATACACATTGTAATTTTCTTGACAGCTGTTTAAGTTGGCTGAAGACAGACTGCTTAATAGAATCAGAACATCACGTGAGGTTCCTAGTCTCAAATGTCCTTCATCTGGCCAGAGGCTGGGTATGATTTTTTTCTAAATGCTTTCATAATAAAATTGTTTGGTTGAGTCATTTTGTTTTTTCCTTAATTAATCCTCCTAACTTTTAATTCCTTTGCTCTTGCCTTGCAAAATAAATTTTTGGGGGCCCCTTTGGATCCACCAGAATCCCCCTAATCACCCCATTGATACCATCGTTTTTTCTTACTGGCAGAACAGTCTATAGATCCATTTAAGGCTTAAATGCAAAGCAGTTCCATTTAGGACCCCTGTAAGTTCACTCTTCTTCAAATTTAACTAAGATCTCTTTCCTAGTGCGGGTCTGTTGTCCTCGAGTGCTCGGACAACGTGAAGTGGAAAGCCTCCTGATGGCCAGACTGTTTAATCACTAATAGTCCTGTTTCTGTACTCGGTTGGCAGTTCTCCTGGTGTTGACAAGAGCTGACCAGGTGGATTGAGGATGGAGGTGTGACAGTTTTTACAAGCCTACAATTTCTTGGTGGGATCCTCCCTGGAAGGCACCCTCCCTTCCTTTCCTCCTGTTCCTGAGTATTATTTTTGTGGAGTCCTGCTGTGATCTGCAACTCTTTATTTTGCAGCCTATTTTCCAGCTGGGCTGCAGCCTCACCTAGCCATGTTTAATTTTTCCTCAGCATCTATTTCTGAAAGATATTTGGATCTCGACGGACAGTGCGTTATAAATAAAACATAGTATAGAGCAGGGAGCTGTATTTTCCAGGGTCCCTCTCTTGCATATGCTCATTTCTAAGTACCTCTCTCCAGCTCCTGCATTTGCCTCCATCTCTGAAGGTTTTACTTTAATTCAGAAATATCAACATAAGAATGTCCAGCATCCCCGGGAGGCTTTTTGAAGTGGGATCCTTCATCTTCCTCTTGATAGGTGCCTGTCTCATTCCTACCACCTTGACTTTATAGCAAGAGGACATTCTATCCAGGAAAGGCCTGCTGAGAGTCACTATGGAGCTGGTGCCATCCCTTAATTATCAGAGGCGTCTACCTCTCAGCAGAGGATTGCATACACAAGCAAATTCACATCTAGCATAAGCCTTCGGCTCCCCTGAATCTGGCCCTGCTGCCCTGGAAAACTGCCAGCTCTAGGAGTTCCACCCACATTTTGTCATGGCAGGGTAAAGGAAGGGAGGTTGAGCTATACGTCTTGGTGTAGTCTGCTCCTCAATACCCTAAAGCACAATCCAAGCAGCTCAGCAGAAGGGGCACACTGTATACAGGCCCTCGACAGTAATTTGTCATCTTGGAATTGTTTGCTTGGTGGGTTTATGACTTTATCTGCGACAGCAACGTGTACCAGTGGTAACTGCCTTGCAGTGTCTCTTTTTTGGCTTAATGGTGGCTCTCCCCATGGCGTGAGTGGAGGAGGCTTTCTTTGAAAACCAAAGGAGAGTTAACCTGGCTCTTGCTTATGGTGCCAGAGGTACAGGCCAAATCCTGTGGTAGCACAGGAGGTGGAAGCCAGAATTATACACTAGCAGAGATTATGTGGCCTGTGTTATGCAGGTGATCAGGCTAGATATTCATAATTATCCCTTCCAGTCTTAATGTCTGTGAGTGAACCAAATGTGTCCTGCACAAGCTGTCCAACATACAGTTCCCGTCACAGGTATGCCCGATGGAGGGAACAGTGGCTGGACTCTAGGTTCCTATTTGGAAGATCTGTTCGAGCTTGGGTGAGAAACATCAACCACTGACTGGAGGTGTGGAGTTCTCTGCTGATTCACACAAGCAGCAGGACTAAAGTGAGTCTCATTCGCTTGTTCGCCTTCAGCAGCACTGCACGGCTTAGACCCAGGTCCCCCAAGGTATTTAGGTTCCTGACTTCCATTGATTTCACCTGAAGGGAAAACTCTGGACGTAGCCAGCTCAGGTGGGGATTGGGGCCAAGTTTAGGTTGACCTGTTTTGAAGCATGATGAAGTATGGCAATGAGAGTGGGTGACTGGCTCATGAGATGGGAGACGTGGGAGTAAATGCTAAGCCCAGAATGAGAGAGTACTCAGCCTGCTGAACCAGCTGTCAGTGGGAGGCTGATAGAGAGAGCCAGTGTTTTGATGCTGGGGCCTATCCACTACCCAAAATCCCCCGGCCTGCTGAGTAGTTAAGACAGAAGCATTTTACAGTGGCTACCATCTGCGAGTCCTGGCATCATGCCAGCCATCCCCATGTGTCTCCAGCTGGGAGGCCAAACGGAATGAGTGTTTGCCGGGAGTTCCAAGAAGGCTTCTGCTGCTCTTCTGATGGGAGATAGCTACAGATGAAAGTGGTGGCCTTGGTACTGGTGGCTACAGTGCCCAATGCCATGGGTCTGTGCCCCTGCATCTTTTGAGCATGAGTAAAAGCCGCACTGGCCCTGGGGAGAGGACCTTTGTACACGGGGCTGTCGTCACATTAATCCCTTGCTCTTGCCTCCATGTTAAAGATACCACCCACTGCCAACGTCTTTGGTGTGGAAGCAGAGCTGTAATTAGACGTCTAGTGCCAGGTGAGGCCCGCATATTTGTGCCTCCTGCCATTTTGGGAGGCATTTTCTCCCCCGCACCCCATTTTCTTTCTGCTTTGCAGCTTTGCACCTTGGATGTCTGCCCTGCCCTGGTTATGGCCATATGTGGTAAGAATCAGTTCTTGAGATATAATATTCAGCCTCAAGCACGTACTTGTGCCCTGGTTTGTATTGATTTGTTTTTATTCTGAGCAACCTGTGAGATGGCTTGAATTTGTGGCTTTCAGTAGGGAATCACATTTATTCCACAGTGATCCCCTTATTTATTCCTTTAAAAGCTTTTAAGAAATTGATACTCAAGACAAAGACAGACTCGCAGCTAGAAGGGTAATGGAAAACATGTTTACTCACTTAGCAGCATGTTGGGGCCAGGAACTGAAACGAGAATGTTGCGAAGTATTTCTAGCAGGGATTGGCTGATGGCAGCAGGAGTGACAGACACAAGCTATGATCCCTTGATGTAGAATCGCTCCATTTTGCAATCGGAGGAGGATGGGGGTAAAGCACGGGTACTTGAATTTTGCCTGACTAAAAGGATACACTGGCCACTTTCCAGGCGCTTCATCTAATTTGAAAAAAGTACAGAGCAGATTTTCCCGTTTTTAATTAGGAGCTACCTGTAGATACTACAAGTCCCAAAGGGCAGTGCTTCAACCAGAAAGGGTCCAGAGCAAGTGGAACATTGCAAGCTATGGTGTGTAGGCTCTGTGGGCTGCAGCTGCATGTTGCAGTTGATAGTGGCTTGGCTTGAAACATTAGGTTACTTTAATGTGTGTTAACTGTTGTCCTAACAGTTCCTTACTTCGCTGTTAGGGGTGTTGGGGGTGCAAAGTGCTCAACTCCCAGGACCTTCTGTGGATATCATCATGCCAAAAATTCTTTGCTCTTCATCCGTAGACAATGAAGGAAGATCGTCATCACTGCCCCCGCTAAACACAGCGAGGGGAAGTGAGTCGCTTAGAGTCAGTAGAAGCGCTGAGACTCGAACTCAGCTCTCCCGACTGCCAGGCCAGTGCCTGGCTGCCCAACTGAACTGTGTTGCCTCCTGCTTTCTTGAGAAGGCAAATGTCTAACTGCACCCTCTGTGGTAGCCCTCTGGGGCAGTGGCTATATTACACTGGCGTGGGCCGGTATATACCACCCCATCAGGAGTGGGGGGGTGGCATTGTGCTATCAGAGCTCAGAGGCACCAGAATGCCTGTGGGTGTGGGGGCGGAGAGGAGCAGGGTCAGCAGCAAAAAGGGGAAGCACATTGGCAGCTATATCGGAGGGTTCTTTCTCTCATACATCATGCCCTCCCTCCAGCCCTATCCCTTTAAAAGGGAAGGGCCATGGCCATACTCCTGCTGGCAGGGGGGTGAGGGCCAACACCCCTGTGAGGTGTCTAGTAATTAACGCTGCTGTACACCCAGAGCTCTGGGAACCTGGATGTTCGAAGTGCAGGGGTGTGGGGAAAGCGATTCCTTTACATCCCTTGTGTGCATCCACGTGAGAGCAGCCAGGCCTGTTTTGCATAGTAAAATGTTCTACCCTGGGAAACTATTACGTCTTGGGTTTGGGGATGGGGGACAGGGGCATGAGCATTTTGAATTGCTCGCCTACGCCCTTTGCTCCCCTAAACAGCCGCTGTGCCCAGGGCGTTGCTGTCCTTCCAGCAGAGCGTTGCTGTCGCCCACAGGGATAACGGAGCCCATGCAGGCATCTCAGTTACAGCAAACAACAGCAACGACTCGACTCAACACCAGCACCTCTTGTGCGGAGAAACCCTAGACTGTTTTGTGTATCACTTCTTCGGGGACGTCGCCAGGGAATGTGACTCTCAGAAGAGTGGCAGTAGGTTCCTTGAAGCTAATTAGAAGAAAATGGAGATTAAATAAACAAGGTTCCATAAAACAAGCTGCCCATACTATTTAATTGTTAAGATAAAAACATAGCTGATAAGGATGCACCTTGCATGCAAAATTGCAGGGGAGAGGTGAAAACACAGTGTTTGTGGATACCCAGGGAAGGAATCTACCAGCACTCCATTAAAAGCATCAAACGGTGTGTTGTCTTGTCAGTGGGGTTAGTTCACAAGGCTTCATCTCACTGCCATTTAGTCCATTTTGTGTCGCTTCTGTGGTTGTGCATGAAGATTCATAGAACCTGCAGTTTTGCTGTATTGCTGATTTTTACTGTCAGAAAGTAGCAATTAAAAAATAGCAGGGTCTGGAAGCAGGGCTCCATTTCAGTGTTCTCTTCCAGAATTCTAAACAGATTGGGTAGCATGTGGTTTTTTGCCAAGTTTATTCTATTATTTTTGCCTCTTTCTGTAGCCTTTGGTTCCTTAGCTGATGAGCAAAAAAATAAGAGAGGGAAGCACATTAGCAGCTGTATCAGGGAGGGTTCTTTCTTTCTCATACTGCCCGGGTAAGACTGCTGAGAGAGCCTTATGCAGCAGATGCGCTAGAAAGTAGGTGACAGTGGTTTGAATTTTTCCTTTTTGTCCCTTTCTCCTTCTTCAAAGGGTGAATCTGAAATGTAGTTGTGTATGTTTGTGCCAAGCTAGCTTTTCACCAGAATGGGTGTGTGTGTGGGTGGGGAGGAGATGGGAATGGCTCCCTTTTTATGCCGTTACGTTTTTTCTTACGGGAATACATATATTGAGAAATTCTGTCCTGGGAGAGAAATATTCTGTAAAGGAGAGTTTGCTGAGATTGACTGAAAATAAAAACCACAATAAAGCTCAAATTAAAGAGAGAGAGAGAAAGAGAGTAAGTGTGTGTGTGTGTGTGTGCTCGTGCCAGTGAGCCAGAAGGAAAATCAAACTGTGTTGAACCATCTGGAATACTTGTGGGGAACCCCTGGGCCATGAGAATACTAGAGCCTTAAACCATATGGAATCCCATGAAAAATTCTACTTCAACTACAGGTATTGGCCTTGAAGTGGGAATGAATGAAAGGATGTCCTTTGATTTGTGTTACGCAGGTGATTACACTAGAGAATTGCAATAGTTCCTTCTGGCCTTAAATCTATTAAATCAGTGAAGCTCTGCGGTGGAGCAGGGATGTGTCCATACGAACCTAACTGTGGGATCAGGACCCTGAAATGGACTGAAAAGCTTTAATGTGTTTTTATTATTTAAATGAAAGCTTTTAAAAATATATATATAAACAGTCTCCTGCCAAGTTAGAATCCCAATCAGAGCTGCACGGATAGTTTGATTGTCAGAGGGACTGAGCACCTGCAGCTCCTATAGCTGTGTGTGAAACCAGAAAGCAAAGCCAACAAGTCTGGTTTCATTGCTCAAGCTGAGGGAAATGTACAATATAAACAAACAGCATATGTGGTGACCAAATTATGTCAAACAATAAACATGCCTGGCTCTTTTGGGGACCAGTCTAAAGCCCATTGAAGCCTTTCCTTTGACAATGGATTGGGACCATAGTGCATTTTGCACAGACGTCTCAAAGGGCTTTACAAAAAAAGGGTACATACTATTAGCCTCATGGGGAAACTGAGGCACAGAACGATGAAGCGACTTTGCCCAGGGTCATGCTGCAGGTTGAGCAGAGCTGAGATTAGAACCCAGGTCTCCTGGCAAGTGTTTTATCTACTGGAGCCCATGGTTTCTCTCATAAAAACCAATTTTCAATGTTCAGTGATTTAAGGGGTGATGAGCAACATATAGAAGGGTTGTGCCTTTTTTAGCGTGTACATGTTGTATGTGATTTTCATCTTGGCAGTGTCCCTTTAAACATATTGCAAAAAGGCTAGAATTTAAACATTTACATTCAGGAAAGATTTTATTTGTTTGTTTAGTAAATAATCAAGCTGCTTTTCCCCCTCTCCCCAAATAAAATAAAGAGAAAAGGCCAAGGCAATTCTTTTTTCGCCACTGCATGTATGAGAAAGATAAGAATATATTCAGCATTCCCTTTTCTTTTTAGTCCACACACACAATCATTGCACTGTAACCAGAAAACAGTTGGTAAGCACCGGGGGGAAAATGGAGAATAAATGAAGATGCTGACGAAAACTCGCATTTACTTCAGGATTCAGACAAAAGGCAACAATGTAAAGATTAGTGGTTTCATGTCTAGTTGAAGGTTAACATGGGTTGTAGCCCCCAACAACAAAAAAGATTGTTCATCCTTATTAACTGAGATGCAAATCTCTTTGTGGGTGGGTGCCTAATAGATAGAAACGAACAACACTTGACATAAGAGCTTATTGGATACCACCTGGGATAATGAAGTGCACTGGCTAATCAAGAAATGAATTAGCTCCGTGTGTACTGGCAGAAAGCTGGGGATGTTGTGTTTGTGGTGGGGTCCCTTCTGCAGCTTTGAGCGACTGCCCAGTCACTTCTGATTCATGCGGGTGTTCTTGGGAAAGATCAGATGCCCCGTTGAGAAACCTGGAGGTTGAAGTTTACCCACAGGACAGTATGGGTAACATGCAGCTCTCACATGCATGCTGCCCAACCCTCACCCCTTCCTCAAGGGACCTCCTTTAATCGTGAAGACCTCGTTTGATCTTTATGGCCCTGTGATGATGGTGTTTACAGACCCCAAGGAAGGGAAGGAGCAGTTCTGGGTCAGAAGGGCCCCACTCCTCAGGAGCTGTGGAGCAAGTGCCCAATGGAGGACCTGCTCAAAGGGGGCTTGACAGTCAGGTGAAAGATGAGGCTGTCCAAAGAGAGGAACCCAGGTGGCAGCCTGTGGAGGCAAAGCAAGCCAAAGTAGAAGGGTCTGGACTGTGGGTAAGACCCCAACTGGGAGGATAAGGGCCTGACCCTCTTCCCTCCCCCACTCCTTGCTGAGGGAAAATAACTGGATGCTAGGATGACAGCTGGAGTGAGCTGCTAAGACGGATCTCTGTGTTGGGGGTGAAGGGGCTGCAACCACACCTCCAAGCCAAAAAGAGAGCGGGGAGGTAGGAAGCCCAGGACTTTGTGGGGGCAGAAGAACTATCAAGCCACCCCCTGCTGACCCCTGAGTGAAATACACGACAGTCATGCTGAGTCCTTGGTCTCTCTGGTGAAGCTGCCAGTAGTGGTGGTTTACTGGGCCCGGGTGGAACTGGACTGAGACTCTCCCCAGTTTGTTTTGCATAGGCCCTCCAGCTGCCATCAGATAATCGCTTTCAGTCACAAATGACCTGGCCTGGATTTGAACTAGTGACTTAGCACTAAACATCTCACATCCCAGTACTCTCAGGTGCTATCCACTCCTCATTTTAAACTAGCAAAGGCACCGCCTGTATCTAGCTTTTCATCTGTTGCTCTTGGCACTGTAAGAATTAAATATGGTGAAAGTTTGATTAGATGACATTTTAAAGCCCTTCCTCATAAAACAGGGTCCATTTTAGATACCTAGTTTTCCCAAGTGGCTTTAGGTTACAGAGGTCAGATAGCAGAGGTATCAGCAGCAGGGCAGATATCAGTGTGAGGGCGTGGCAGTTAAATTATTCAAGCCATTTAGTCCAGAAGGGATGACAGAAGTATTTGATTTATGTTCTGCATGTCTCCAACTCACCACCCGTCTACTGTCCCTGCCGTTCGACTGTGCCATGCAGGACGACAGGAGAAGAGAAGTGCATCTCACAGCACTAGAGCTGGGCAGGACATGGTTTTCCTGTCCCACCCAAATTTGAGAGAGAGTGAGAATTTTTTTTCCATTCCAGAATCATGACAAAAAATTAATCTAGAAAATTTTCATGAAGCCATAATCTGAACAAAAATTTGGACAAGGTCAACTGACATGTTTTGTTTCAGTCATTTCAAAAGTTTTCACTTTGAAAATGTCAAAACAGGCTGTTTTGACCACTCTAAAACCAAAATTTCTTCCAGTTGAAAGATTTGTCAGAAACAACCTTTTCCAGCAAAGTTTCACTTTTGACAAATCAGCATTTTCTGATGGGCAAAACAAAGTTTCAGTGGAGAATTACCAACCAGCTCTATTCCACAGGTGTTTCCTTTCCTCTACATGCATCTGAGGAAGTGGGTATTCACCCACGAAAGCTCATGCTCCAAAACGTCTGTTAGTCTATAAGGTGCCACAGGATTCTTTGCTGCCTTTCCTCTACGTGTGTTATTTCCTGCAGAGGGACATCCTTGGCATTTCCTAGCACCAGGGGCTGGATTGCTTTGGTTCTCACTCACCTCATCTGGAATGAATCTGGCTGTATTTTCCATTTGAAAACTTTTGAGAAATGACCTCCCTCCTGCCTGCACTGGGTACCATTGATGGGCCCTGCTGGCATGTCTCTAAGGGAGAAAACCTTGAGCTGCCATTCCTCTCAGCAAGACAGGAAAGATCAGAACACAAAGGTTTTCACAAATGCAGGTCTCGGGTTGCAGAAGCTCATCAAATTTTTTAGTTCATGTCAAGTAGCTCTGCTTATTATCAACCTGTTACGTGGAGATGGGCCCAGTGGCTGCCCTGACCTTCATCACTAGAGCAGAGTGCCTCAGCGTTACAGCTAACGAAGAGAATTGCTTTCTGAGATGATGTCAGCATGCGGAGAGGCGGGAGGCTAGTGGGCAACAGTGGAATTACTGATGCCATGTATTATGATTCGCTGGTGCCTTTCACAAGCCTCCATCTGCTTTTTTTTATAGTCTCAATAGGATCACTTTACCTGGCACCAAAATGCAGCTACTTCTGGGGCAAGACAAAGCTGCCATTATGCAGCAGGGTAGAGACAGGGAGCAAAGAAGAAAACCAGATCCAGTTAAAACAAGTCAATCTAGGGGAATTGTAGCTTTGATAGGCCACTGGTGCTTACACACCTGAAAAGGGGCCAAAGAATTTTTAATGACAAGCAGTCGGGACTTGGCTTTGTGTTTCATCCAAATTGAGAGAGAAAAGCAAACAGGTAGATGCATCAGTATAGTATGTGCACTGTATAGAAATGTATTGGTGGAGCTTTATACACCCATGCTTTCTCAGATGTATGGAAGATGTGTGAGTGAGTGAGGCACACAGCATCATCCTCGCAATCAGAGGTGCGCACGTGTGTGTGTGTATGTGAGAGACACACAGACGGACGGACAATCTTCATGGCAATGTAAACCATCCAGACTAGAACCTCTGAGTGATGGGTCCCCAACAGCTTCTGCCACATTGTAGGTGTCAGATTATATGTCATTTGATGCGAAGTCCTGGGGCTCATTCCTCCGTGCAGTCATTCCTTCCTTCCTGATCTCTCTCCATCACCTTGCTAAGGAAGGGCCTGATTTTTCATGTGGCACTGTTTGACTTCACGCTGGCCATCAGCCCCAATAATGCCTTGGCAAGTGGCATTGTGAGGTCATGGGTGATGGAGTGAGTGTTCAGTGCATGCTCAAGTGTGCTCCTCCTGCCACCCAGGCTGTGCTGTTGGAGCGTACTTAGGGCTTGGCTACACTGGAGAGTTGCAGCACTGGTGGTGGGTTTACAGTGCTGCAACTTACCGTCCACACTTGCAAGGCACATACAGCGCTGCATCTCCCTGGCTGCAGCGCTGGCTGTACTCCTGCTCTGCCTGGGGTATAACGATTGCAGCGCTAGTGATGCAGCGCTGCTCCGCCAGTGTGGCCACCAAAAGCACTGTAATTGGCCTCCAGAGGTATTCGGAGATATCCCAGAATGCCTGTTCAGCCATTCCCAACAGCGCTGCAAAAGCGTTGGTAGCTGTCAGTGTGGCCACACTGCAGTGCTTTCCCTACACAGCTGTACGAAGACAGCTGTAACTCCCAGCGCTGTACAGCTGCAAGTGTTGCCATACCCTTAGTTCCCCTATAACTTAGGTCATTGAGAGCAAGGCTTGCCTCAGCTGTCCCACATGTACGTACATGATGCTCACTGCTGTTTCTGAATTTCTCAAGCACCCTGTAATGTTTATCTCCTCAGCTTGTCTGGATACCTTGCTGACTCACCTGTGATTCCTTCCTCAGATCTGAATGAGATCTCTTCTTCCACCTGTGCTATCAGCACTTCCACATGCCGCTCTTTGGTCCCCTGGCTGGCCCTTGTGTCTGCTCTTCTTGGGCCATGCTGTGCATTCCATTCCCACTCCAGTTCTGATGTGTGCCTTCATCACGTCACATGGCTGTGGTGTGGGGATTTCATGCATCTGCTTTTGCGGTGGTACTTAGAGATGGTACCTTTCTTGCAGTAAATCAGCATTAGCTGCGGTTCTCTTTGTCCTTATGCCAAGTAATCTACTCCTTGTGTTTGATTTCAAGTATCTCCAGACAGCTTCCCCTCTACAGCAACACAAGGCAAGAAACTAGAGCTAAAGGATAACGCCACAGTTTCTGCTTACTTGGGAGGCCAGTCCTTCTTACTTCAGATCTGGAGCTCCTTAACTCAATGCCATCTTGTCATCGGGAAAGTGTAGCAGGGTCCTGCATTCCATACCATATGAACAACAGAAGTCCAATTAATACAGATTGAGGGTAGCAACCAGAAAAGAGTGAGAGTGTGCATGGGTATTTTTGACATTGACAAAGGAGATCCTGTTCAGAGACTTGGAAGACAGAAGGGACCATTGCTATCATCTGGTCTGACCTCCTGCATAATTCAGGCCAGAGAACATCCCAAGAATAATTCCTAGAGCAGAGTTTTTAACAAAACATCTAATCATGATTTTAAAATTGCCAGTGGTGTTAAAACACTTGACAGATCCAGGAAGTAACCAATTATCCTCTAACACAGGGGTTCTCAAACTGGGGGTTGTGACCCCTGAGGGGATCACGAGTTTCTTACATGGAGGCTGACAGCTCATGACCCCCCACCCCAAACCCTGCTTCACCACCAGCATTATATTATGATAATATATATATTATAATAATGTTTGTTTTAATTTTGGGCGGGGGGGCAGATGTCGCACTCAGAGGCTTGCTGTGTGAAAGGGGTCACCAGTACAACACACGTGGAACCGGCCCTCCTTGGGGCTACCAAAATCCATACTGCTCTATTACTTCACAGGTTGTGCCACGATCATGTACGAAAATGGCCCTACAGCCCACCAATGCCAGGATAGGCTGGGCCATTTACTTTCTGCTGCATGGCAGGTGCACTATGCCTGGCTGTGCTAATACCATTCAGCAACAGCCAAGCATTTGGGCACCTTTACACCCTGAAGGACAAAAAACCACCACCACCACCACCTTAGGCCATGCAAAGCGAGCTCTAAGAAGTAATAAAGGGTGGGGGATGGGTAAGGCTCTATTCCTATAAGGCACAAATGCTCCTATGCGTATTCTGTATTTGGACCTTTGGACACCATCTGATAACCATAGGATTCATTGGCCATGGTAGTTATCCTAGGTCAGTGTGGTAATTACACAATTATCCATACCCTGGAAAAATGAGCTGATGTCGACACTAAAGTTAAATACCAGAATGGTTACTACCTGTGTTGTTGGAACCTGAAGTGGATTCATACGAAGAGGAATAAAGTATGAAGGAAAAAGGACCTCTAAGGAATCATGAGGTTTGAGACAAGGTTATGAGTGAAGGGAACCACTCTCTCCTTTGATGCACATTATGGATCTCTTATTTACAATGCATGTCTCCAATGCCCACCACGTGTTGGTCCCATGCACAGCACTGCCTTCAGTAATAGTTCCAAAGTTGGGTTCAGAACTGGATTTGCCAGAGAGCTATACAGTGTGGGTCAGAGAGGAAAAACAATAGTAATAGACTAAACACAGTTCCCTGCAATTCAGCAAGGACCTGATTTTCAGAAGTGCCGAGGCATCCACCACTCCAGCTGCAATAATTTGGGAGCTGCAGGAGCTCAGCCTCTTTGAAAATCAGGCCCTCAGTTACTTAAGCTACACACTTGTATTAAGCATTTTTTCCCCTCCTGCAGCTCAGTCCAACCACATCCAATTTCTTCAGGGCCCTTTAGCTGTATCAGCATGGTAACTGATTAGCATGTAGAGCAAGGGACCTTGGCAAGAGAACAAATGAAAAGTTTGTTTCAACAGCGTGCAATTGTCAATGGTTTGAGTGGGTGACTCCATGTCATAGGGCTGTGTGAAATGAGCCATGGGATGTTACTACATGTTCCAAGGGACCTTGTCAATCCAGGTGGTTCCTTGAGGAAAAAGAACAGCCAGATGGACTAGAGCTAAGCCAATCCGGGGGACTTTTGTATCCTTCTTTCTTACTCTTCTCTGAAAGACTTAACTTCACAATGATCCACTGGTGGTCCAGGTGAGAGATGAAGGTAGCCTTTCTGGTGTCCAGGAAGGAAACCACGTGCATCTGAGTGGGGGATGTGGCTGGGGAGCTTGGTCCATTCCTGCAGCTTGAGGGCAGGTTCAGGACATGAGGTTGGATTGCTTTTAAATATGTAACTGCAACTTCCTTCTTAGGAAAATGAGATGTTCCCTAAGACTGAAAAGCAAAGTCAATTGTCTTCGGAATCACCCAGCTGCTTGCATGCATCTATCTGGCTATGCATGTGAGTGTGTACATGTAAAACAGCATGGAGAGAGAGTATATATGGATGTGGTGTCTAGATACTATGGTGATGCCTGTCTTAGACATGCCAAAGAGAGAGAGAGCCATGAACACAGTACTTATGTGGCAGAGAGAGTACAATCAGTTGTTTCTCTCTTTGGGCTACTTGTCAATAATATTTTTGACTCTGTGTGGATGTGAAAGCACAGAGCTAAAACAGATTGCTCAACTCACCTTGATTAATCAAGGGATCATTATTTTTAATCACATTGTTTGGGAACCAATTAATATTAATCTTCAGATGTCTTTCAGACCCACTGAATCTTAGACACTTGGCTTGACTGAATTTTTAGTCTCATAGAAACTAGAACATAAGAATGGCCATAGTAGGTCAGACCAATGGTCCATCTAGCTCAGCATCCTGTCTTCTGACAGTGGCCAATGCCAAGTGCTTCAAAGGGAGAAACCAAGAGATGAAAGACAAACGGAGTTAGATTGAATTTGGGGTAGCCATATATTGATTCCTTGGAGGTCTGAAAGAAAAGCAGTAACCAGTGTGAGAAACCTAGGCATGAAACCACTAGTACTTTTATTTGATAATGATATGCATTTTTGTGCTGTTTTATACATATCTAAATATTGTACTGTGTTTGCATTTAAATATGTAACTGGCTTCTGTAGGTATCTGTGTGTCATGCACTTACTGGAAGGTACAAAAAAAGTTCTCTAGAATCTTTACAAAGAATTGCAAACAGAATTACAAAACACATGTATGATTTCCTAGGGCTGCAATTACATTATGTCGTTATTTGGTTCACTTAAGGTCTGCAGCAACCGTTCAATAGTAAAAAAGATGAATGGGGGGAAAAAATGAAGATGGACAAAAAAGATGGACTGTTCCCCTGGAAACAAAATGATCAGAAAGGTCACTAGGCTCGCATTATCTGCCATTCATTCCTTCCATCCCACACCTTCTACCCAGAAAGGAAAACCAACAAGCAAAGGAAAGAAAACGGCAAGACGGAATGAGCGTGGCCGTTTAAGAAAAAGAACCGAATTTAACTGGCACATGCGCTAATCTTTAGTTTATTTCTGGTTAAAAATAGAGCAATCCAGTGCAGTGTAATAAAGAAATCTGCTGAAAAGGTAGCAGAGAAACAGCTAAAATGTAAGCAAAGCAAAGCCAAGTCCACAAGTCAGGTTGTATCCAACACCCTGTATGTAAAATGACAAGATGGATTTGGTCACAGATAAAATCTAGGTTTGTATTTGGGCCATATATGACCCTCATGACTCCCCCACCCCTCTTTATCCAATGGACTTGTAGTCGGTGTAATTGTGGGTCAGAGAGGGTTCTGATATATCCTGTATCAGAGAGAGGCAGTTAACCCTTTGAAGTGCACAGTTGATGTATCAGGCAAGGACAGACTGCATGTGGTCTTGGGGATGGAGGTAGGCAGGGAAAACAGTTACATTGTTTTTGGAATGCAACAGGACTTCAGGAATTTCCAAGCAATTGAGCTAAAACCATGCTCTTATCATTGCGACCATAACAGCTCAGGACTGGGGTACTGCATCTTTAATGAATGTGTATTATTGGGGCAGGGGTGGGAGGGATGGGGAAAAAATCAAGGCAGGCATTGACTCATAGAAGGGTAGGATTGGAAGGCACCTCAGTAGGCCACTTCCATTACAAAGATGTTAAAAAGAACAAAATTAAGTGACGTATAGAAAAGAATACATCCTTAAAGGCTGCCGTTGCCAATGACGGTTTTTTTACAGGGACATGTCGGAAGCTGGAATATACATCCTGCATACAAAGTGCAAAAATACTACATGCTCAGAGCCTAAGCATGATGTCTGAAGCGGTCCATGGCGAGATGTAACAGGCATGCTCAGCCGCACTGCTCTGCTCCTGCAGCTGTTGCAATGCTCCTCCCCAGATGTCCTTTGCTGGATCAGAATCGAATCTCCCACCAGACAGCTTCCTTGCATTCTGTGTGAGTGCTGGTGGTGTTGTGTAGGTGTGGTTACAGTTCAGGATGAGATACCTGGTGATTATTTTAGTATCACCGCTTCTTATGTGTGTGTATGGGGGAGCTGGGTTGTAATAAGCTACCAGGCAATTTATGGGGAGAGTTGGGAGGAAAGGGCAGATTTGTAGCCAAGAGAAATCAGCTTTGAACAGAAAGAGGGTGGCTTTGGGTGGTTTTGCTCCGGCTGAGTGAGGATGGGAGGGTGGCAGCAAGTACGATATTTACACCTTGTAATTCCCCCTGCTCACTACACCAGAACTGAGCAAAATGCTGATTGTGTCAGAATTTTTTTTAATTGTAACAAAAATGGGCCACTTTTCCTTCATCCTCTATCCTCTGTACTTAGGGGGGTCTCTTCTCCTCCCTAAGCACCTCCTTTTCTCCTCTTCATTCCTGCTTTTTTTTTTTTCCTGGTAGCAGAGAGGGGAAGAAAAAAGAGGGTTTTTTTTGTGTGGCGGGGGAGTTAGAGGAGGATGGGTGAAATGAGATTTCCCCCCACATCAACTTCACAACAATGAGGTTGAGTGTTTACACCAGAGACTCATTCACCCGCCTTTGTGCCCCTGTTCCATCTGCCCACCTTGTTACCACCATTTTGCAATTTTTGTTGTTTATTTACTTTGGAGGGGGAAAAATAACTGACTTTTATTTTGCTGGGATCCTGTCTCATCCTTTCTGGTGCTGGGAGGGTCAGAGAGTTGTTAGATTCTGGCATGCCACACAGCATAGTGTTGTACAAGCAAAGAATTTTGGCTAAAATCCAAAAAACATTACCCAAGAAAAAAAGGCAAACTGTGAGTGAGACTCAATCATTTGTTGTTCTTCTGTGAAAAGACTTGGAAGTTGTCATAGGACAGTTCAAGTTATGATCTTTCCCTTTTTTTGATTTTTTTGTTTGGTTCCCCCCCCCCCCCCCCGTTCGTACACGTAACTCTTATTTTTGCAAACAAGACAGTCTCGAGTTAGATGAAAAAGTTAATAAACAAAATGGCGACGCCAATGTTCAGTAAGATCACCATGACTACCAGAATGGGAGCCGAGCCCTAGAACAGAGAAAGAGAAGGAAAGGAGTTACAAAGCATGTTGAAATTTGCTGGTTAGCCAACTGTTGGTAGGAAGGGTCAGAATCTGTAATTATACTGTAACCCAGCAGGGCATGGTTTGCTGAGGTGCAGGGCACCTGTAACTCCCACTGAAGTTGTGGGCACCTCTAAGCATGAGACAAAACAGGCTGAGGGAGGAGTAAATAGTACTTTGCACTTAGGTAGCACCTTCCATCCAAGAACTCCAAAGCACTTTGCAACCGTTAGTGACTTTTGCTTCACTGTCACCTTTTTGAGGCAGGTTAAGGATTCTACACGTGAGGAAACAGAGACACACAGCAGGCTTGTGGCAGAGCCAGGAAATGACCCCAGATGTTCTGACTCCTAGGGCTTTGTTTTAACCATAGGATCTCTACCCCCACCTGGCTTTTGTCCGTGTATAATTCAATGCAAAGGCAGCTTCTGAGACCTCAGAGGAGCTGCTTGTTGTCTTCTTCATGATATAAACCAATTCTGTTCAGCTAGGGGCATGCTATGTGCACCCCAAGGGCCAGATGCAGCCCCCGGCAGTCCAATCCTTGTTACTGTGCAGTGAGGACAAAGCTGATAGAGTATGAGACACCTCATTCGGTTCTCAAAAGGGGGGCATTGGACAATCCAGTGAATTGGTGCCAAGGTGTGACCATGACGGGAGGTTGACTGAGGAAGCTTATACTTGGTGGATCAATAAGTGAGGACAGCACCTGAGCTTGGATTCCCTCCTGTCATGTACATGGTGAATCCTGCCTTAAGGGACCAGCTAAAACCAGGTGCCTATCTGAGGTGACAATCTAAAAAAGATGGCGCAGAATCGTACTCACTATGTTTTGGGACACTTTGGGGTGGTCTCTTCAGAGAGCTGGTTGTCTAATAAGTGTGAGCTCCCATGCAGGGTGCAACATACCCTAGAGATGGGCCAGCGCTTGGACATCAGTCTTTTGTGCTTGGCACACTAGGCTGCTGCTCCCTCCTTTAATGCTAAGCCTCCGCGTGGAACTGCGGTGTGGCACTGCTGCTTGCCTCTACCAACATCGTTCGGAAGAATCCAAGTACTGAGCAGGCTAGGGTGCAAAAATGGAGGTGGCGAGCACTGGATGGACTAGCTGGCACCTTTGTCTAAGCTGCTGCAGTTGGGTAGCACAGGGAATGGAATACAGAGTAGGAAAGCCAGAGGCCTTGAACGGCCCCCATTCATAGTCATTTTAATTATATAGATTTGTTTATTTCATGAAATGGTGCAATTAGTTCCCTGCTTCTCCCTCTTCCCCTCCCTTCTCCACTGTAACAAGGCTCATCTGCCTATTCCCACTGTAACAAGGCGGGGTGGATGCCCTCATTAAGCCAGTCTTTGTACCACAGTGCAGATCTATTTAAAAACCTCCTTGCGAGACAGAGATCGTTTCTCCTCCGGAGCTGCTTGATTCATTTCACATTTGGGGAGGTGGGGGCCCCGGGGGAGGAGGACAGGGAGAACGGGGCTCTGCCTTTGAAAAGCTGAAGCTTGCTAGAAAGGCATATGCTGTTGCGTAGCAACAAGGTCAAAGGAAGCCAACCAAATGGAAAGATTTCTGAGGGAGCCTCCTGGCAGCCAGGTAGCTGCTCTGGACAGGTTTGTGCAAATCTCTTTGCCTGTGCTAAGCCAACCCTTTTAGGTGCCGAATTCCTTCCCTGCTTGCTGCCAAGTTGGAGCGAGGCTAAATACTGTGATGCAGAATGTTATTCACTGTACTAGCTCCATTTCAAAGGATTATTGGGTTTCACGTACTTTCCCCTAGGATCAATAGGATAATAGGTTGCTGATGGTTATCAATCTGGTTGTTTCTGCTGGCAGGGCAGCGCAGTGATGCAAAAACCCACTGGGTCTCAGCCACCCATCAGCCAGTGCAGGATGGCTCCCTAGTGTACGTTCTCTAGCCTTTGGTCCAGTCTCCATTTAAATGTCCCAAGTGACAGTGTTTCTGCCTCTTTTCCTATTCATGTGCTCGGTCTAGTAGGTCAAATCAATCACATAGAGGAGGCAAACTTACATGCCAGCCAGCCAGCCTGAATGCTGCTCAGGCAGATGGCATTTGGTACCCTCTGTGTGCTTCTTTCTCATCTCTCTGAGCAGAGTCATAGAACAGGACCGGATGTGGCTCACTTAAGCATTATTTAATTCTCTGGTCACCAGAGCTTTCCCCTCTTAAATGCGAGAAAACGTAACCCTGCAGTCCTTCCAAGGTCCAAATCATGGAGTTCAAGGGAAAGTTGATTGGAATTTTACCTGAATAAGGGCTGCAGGATTAGGCCCTTAACATGTGCACAGGAATACCAAAGTCATGCCCGTGAGAGGTCTGTGAGCTTGTGGAACAGGTGAGCTGGGTTTAAAAATCACCTCTGCATGTCCAGTTGTCTTCGGGGATTCCTTGCAAAGAGGGCAGCCGATGTCTGACATCCTTTCAGCCTACAGCTTCTCTTTGCTTTTCACATTTGCCCTTTCTCTGCCCCTCCTGACCTAACTCCAAAAAGGACTATCCATGTAGTGCTCTCTCAGCTCAGAATGGCCCACCCATTGTAAAGATGTTGGAATGTCTTAGCAGAGGGGCCTGATTTCTGATAATATGCTGGCTAATCTAATAAAAAGCTTTGTGACCTTCCAGGCTTTTGCTTCAGCTCCAGTTATAAACTTTTAAATGCTGCTTATGCCTGGGCTTCTGATTTGACAGCTTTGTGCTTTACCCTCCACCAAAGATCTACTCATCCCCTTCCCATCCCCTGCAATCACAGGAAGCTGACTGTCCTGGGATATGTGCCATCTTGCCTGAGTCCTCTCTGGTGCCCTGGAGGAAGATGAAACACTCTGATGTGAGTGAGCCCTGGAGGAAATTCAGGCCCGTCCTCAAGCTGGCAACAGGTTGGTAAACTCCCAAGAACGGCAATGTTTTAGAACCAGCAGATAAAGTGACTTCACTGCACTGTCGACCATGCTGGACCTTTAACAAGGGAAACTCACATTGAGACAAAAGCAAAAATCCCTTTTACCTTGAGGCCTTGTGATTTGAGACACCACACACAGCTCTAGCCGCTCAGTGACATTTTATTTAAGTCTTGCCCCACTTTAGCTATGTGGTAACTGGTCATTCGATTGAGAGACAAGCCCAGATAAAAACTTGGGACTGACACGCCTACAGACTTTGGGGAGATGGAACTCCAGAGCTCGAGCTGTTTTGCAGCTAGGACTCACACATCATTTGAGGGCATAGTACTTTATCACAGCACCTACAAAGAGCCACTACGCAGAACGGTAGAGAGAGATGTGCTGGTTCTAGGCACTGACGCCAGGAGCTGCAAGGGGTTGTTTATAATTTCCAGTCCATATCCCTTGTAAAGTCAGGGCACAGTTTCAAATTTTCACTCCACAGCCCAGCATCAATGCACAGATTTCCAGACTCTGCTCTACCATGAAGTAGCAGTGTAACTACATGCAGGGTGAATAGCTGGCTGACCACATCCTCAGAAGGGAATTATTATATTGAGCCTCCTTTCACTCACTCGCCTTTCCACACTGGGGATGGTAAATTTCAGCAAGAAGGTGAGGCAGCCGAACAGCTCGGGGGCCTGATTCTCATTTATACGAAGACCTCTTTACTTCTCCCTGGCAGTGTAAAGGGGTGTGGAAGGAGGGGTAAATTCTATTACTGCCAAAGAGGTGTAAATGGGCCTTAGTGACAATCAGGTCTTTGGCTTTTAAACTCATGACTTCCTAGGCACTGGGGCTATGGATCAAGAGGGGGGCTCGGTGAGAAATAAAATGGACCCCTGCTATGAAATAATAATTAATCATATTTTGGTAAACTTTATGTTTTGAACGGAGCTTCCAATCTGTCTGCAGTATCAATGTATTAATAATCTCATCACTGCAGTATCTAAGCACCATAATTTCTGTGTCATTATCCTGTTTGTTTCTAACTGTTGTACAGCAACCCAAGCATCTTACTGGGAATATGGGGGGCTAGGGAGATGTACCTCACAAATAAAACCGCAGCATAACAATCCATTGTTATTTGTTATCACATAGTCCGACCTTTGTAATCTCTGCCATGGAAACTGTAGTGCGGTTACCTAGGAATCCCTCTGGGATCTCTTGAGTGTAATTATCAAGGATGCTGCTCAGCAGAAAGCCCCAGCACTGGGAAAATGCTGAAAAATCAGCAGCTGGATGTCATTTTTGCTGAATAGTAGACCCCGTGCAATATATAGGAACAAGTCCCTGCTAAGTAGTTAAAGAGCATTTACCAAGTAAAACATGGAGGTAAATTCTTATTTACACCCATGCAAAGAGGAACGCCAGTAAGTGAGCACAGGAGTAACCAAGAAGAGAATCTGGCCCCAAATGTAGTTACATAAAAGAAGCAGTCACTTGGCGCCAGTGCACAATAAAATAGGGCATTACTGAAAAGCCATATAATACTGCAGCGGAGCGTAGTTAGATGGTAAGCAGATCCATTATGGTTTATGGTCTCAGTAAGAAACACTGTCTGCCATTTTATGGGATTTGTACTGATGCCCATCACCTGTGTGTCTGAGCACCTCCCAGACTAATGGCTTGGCATAGCAAGGTCTCTTGTGTATTTCATGGAGTCCGCGTCATCTCTCTTGCCTGGTTATAGGAAGGGTTGTCTGGGGTATGGTGAATTGGTGTGTTTCTCCAGAAGTAATGGGGGCCGTGTAAGTAGTAGAAGCTGATAGGTCAGAATCTAGAGATCATAGAAATTTGATCCTCCTCCTGCAGTCCTCACTCAGAAAAAATTCTCATTGAAAAAAATCCCATCAGCCTTTAGGGATTAAGCCCTGAAGCCATGACAGCTATTATATATTTGGGGACCCATCCTGCAAGGTGCTGAGTACCCTCGAGTCCCAATGAAGTCAGCACATCACAGGATGAGGGCCTTACATAATATGCATTTTTATATATGTGAGAATATTTTTTATTTACATAAAAAATTTTAATCTAAAAAAAGTCATGCTGGAGATTTTTACAATAAAACAAGAACAGATTAAGGGGCTACATTTTCAAACCCGTGCTCCTAAATCGTACCTGTGACATTTGTGTGTCTGTGTGTATGTGCAAATGTAGTGTAATTCCATCCTATTTATGAGGGTTGTATGTATTAGTGCACCTGCACGTTCTGCCAGAGTGACCTACATACCCTTGTTATGAAGATCTGTAGAGCTGGATGTGAGCTGCAGGTTCTAGATCCAAATGCCAATGTTTCTGAAGTTTGGGGGTGATCCAGGATTTTAGTCTGTTGAATTAGCAGGAAAAGGAGCCAGCCACGAAGTTGAGATCCAGATCTTGATCTCACTTATTGCATGGTTGGTGTGGGGGTCGGGGAGTGTTCATAGTCCGGGGTTGGGTGAGGCCCATCTCTAAATATTCACCTCGAAAAGACTAAAACACATACACGATGACAATGACAATAAAAATGAGGCTAAATCCTTCAGCTACATCAAAGGCCTCCTGATATCAAAAGGGTTTTAAAAGGACAACGTCAAGTTGAACATCACACTTCTGTCTGAAAACTATTTACCTAGAGTTGTTACAAGTAATCCCTGAGATGGCTGTACATGAAAGAGATTAGAGGAAAAAACAGTATTTCCTCCCCTCCTCCCCCTGTGTTTGCTCTGTGCATTGACAGCACTTTATGCAGAGGCAGTTTATGGATAGTTTTATGGATAGTTCTCCATGCCCGCTGATGGGAGAAAAAGAAGTAATCAGCTTAGTTTGTAGCAAGGAAGACTTAGATTTGGTATTAGGAAAAACTTTCTAACTCTAAGGACAGTTAAACAATGAAACAAGTTAAGTGTGCCCTCCCCATCAATGGAGGTTTTTAAGAACAAGTTAGGCAGATGCGTCAGGGATGTCTAAATACCCTTAATCCTGCCTTGGCATATGGGGATGGACTAGATGACCTCTTGAGGTCCCTCCCAGCCCTACGTTTCTGTGATTTTTATAATTGTACAGTTTGTTGTGTGTAGTCGCTGTGACATAGTATCCACTAGCTTTAAAGGGAGCTCATAGAGAAGGCCTAAACTAGGGCATTCTGGGGGATGTATAGCAGATAAGGGGACTAAGCCAATGGCCTGGAAGACAATGAAAGTCTTTCCATAGATTTCATAGGGCATTGGTTTAGGCCCAGGCAGAGATACAAATGTGAGTGAACTGAACAGCCATTCAGAGTCCAAACAATGTTCTTGTTGACCAGCCCAACCTGCCAAATGACAGTGGTGGGTGGAGGGTGGGAAGAATCCTTTACGAGCAGCAGCTAGGAGAGATTCCCTCTCAGTGGCCTGTCTTCCTAAACATCAGGTGGAAAGAGTCTCTGTTGGCGCAGGGAGTGGGTGTTAGTTCATTACGGAGGCAGCAACCGGTTGCTATTTTTATCACTTGTTTCGTATTCTTTGGGACTCAAGGTGACTAAGTTTTCAAATGCGAATTCTCCATCCCGAGGTGCAATCCCTTTAAAACACTTTGAAAGGCCCTGAAAGAGCCGAGAAAGGAACATTTGTCACCTACGTAGGCCGGGAGGTTCTATTTCTGGGGAGAGCTGCTGGATTCCATCCGCCCCGCTTCCTTCTCCCTTTACGCATTGACTCATATCACCTTCTCCTCTCAGATATCCTCCCCCTGGCTCAATACCTGGCCAAGCAGCCTTCGCTGACACCCCCATCACTTCCACTGTGATACCTCAGCACAGGGGTGCTAATTACAGGCTGGCTGGCTCCCTTTCACTTTCCCCAATGACAGTGAAACATGCTTAGGATATCTCAATAGAGAATGTGCCTCTTAAAAAACCAAAACCTGGCTGCCACTGGAATTTCTTTCTCTTTCTGTTTATAACGCCTTGCCGGTAGCTGAAGTTTAACAGGGACATTTCTGTGGTCTTTAATCAAACAAAACTCCCATAACCTTCACTGAGGATCTGGCTCCACTGAGGACCACATTCAGGGCCAGCTCTAGGCACCAAACGAGAAAGCATGTGCCTGGGGTGGTACGTTGTAAAGGGCGGCATTCCGGTCAATCTTGAGGCGGCACATTCCGGCAGCCCTGCCATGGTTTTTGTTTTTTGTTTTTTTGCTTTGGCAGCCCGGTCTGCAGCTCCAGAGCCCCTAGCCGGCTCCCTGTGCTCTGCCAGTCCCAGCCCAGACCTGCAGGGGCACAGACCAGAACTAGCGATCCCCACCACTCACCATGCCGCCGGGCTTCCCGGGACGCGCAACTCCCCACCACCTGCACCGGCCTCTGCCTCCTGTGCTGCTTTGAGCCCAGCCCAGCTGAGCCGCCTTTAAAGCAGCGGCTGAGCCAGCACCTTCTGCAATCCCCGGGAGAGGCACCCCAAGGCTGGAGGGGGGAGCCCTTCTCGCCTGGCTGCCCACGGGTGGAAGGAGCAGGCGGGCGCCGCCCTTCATCCCCCTGTGAGCTGCCTTGACCACCCTCCACGCGCTCCCTGCGGCTGCTGTTTTATTTATTTATTTTGCTTGGGGCGGCAAAAAAGCTCAAGCCAGCCCTGACCACAGTAGTTGTCCTTAAGTAGTTTGAAATAAGACGAGATTTTAGCAAATAACTGAGAAAACCAAACCAGCATCTGACAATGTCTAAGGGTGAGGGCAAATGTGTTAGAGGTGAACACAGATTTTTGGTAGCATGGGTTGTACCCAAAAGTGGACAGGGCTTTACTAACGAACATCTGTGAAAGGAGAATGTCAAAGAACCAAGTATTGGGCCTGTTGAAATCAACAGACAGTTTGTCATAGACTTCAGTGAGACCAGAATTTGTCCTTGTAAGCACTTCATCTAAATAAATGTGATCATTCCTGCTAAATTACGATAGTCAAATGAAACTTTTTGGTATCAGTTCATGTCTGAATTCTGGCCTGACTGAGGTCCCAGAGCACTCATTAGCTTGCCTGGCAGATGCAGATGTTCACCCCCTTTGCAACTCAAGTCATGTATTTATTCTCCCCCTCCTAAAAATATGATGAATTTTGTGTTGATGAATAAAAGGGCTGCTGGCCTTTTAAAAACTCTCTCTTCCTCCATACCTCCCCAAAGGTTAGTTCTCTTTTTCAAAGACAGGTCCAGAGGATACAGAAAGCTATGGACCACCCAAATGCAGGTCAGATTTCTGCATCATACGGTCCCGCAACCTGATGATACAGGTGCCAGTACTCGCCCATCCATAGAATCATAGAATTTCAGGGTTGGAAGGGACTCATCTAGTCCAACCCCTTGCTCAAAGTAGGACCAATCCCCAACTAAATCATCCTAGCCAGGACTTTGTCAAGCCTGACCTTAAAAACCTCTAAGGAAGGAGATTCCACCACCTCCCTAGGTAACCCATTCCAGTGCTTCACCATCCTCCTAGTGAAAAAGTTTTTCCATGTCCATATTCCTCTGCCCAAATGGTGGCAATCTACTGCATGTTGATGTGAGGTTGTTCTGGGTGTGCAGGTCCGCACACACGCAGAAACATCAAGGTTTTTTTAAACTTTTATTTTAAATTTTTCATATGAGTTGAGTACTGGCTTGAGAGCCCTGAAGACTGAAATCCCCTGACTACCCAAAGAAAGCACACGCCAAAACAGCGCATGTTTCCCAACCCCCGCCCTCCCCCTCCTCACACACACTGTTGTTCAGCCCTGGCCCAGAAGGATCACATCTAGACGCAAGGCACAGCCTCCACAGCACTTCAACCCCTTGGGCGCGCCTATAATGCTCATAACAAGGGGTGGGATTAGTGCCAGCTGTGATAATGCCTTCACTGGGAACTGACCTGAACCCACCCTGTTCACTTCACATAGGCAGCCAATAGCTATTGGATGGTCATTACTTGTGGTCATTACTGAGCTGGGCTGGCTTTGGACTGATCATCCAGAGGACAGAGGCTGCTGCAACTAGGAGCCGGTATTCTGGTTTCATTAGTGGCTCATGTGGAGCTGGTTTATGGTTGATTATTTTTAAAACCCTCTGTCTTGCAAGGGTGATGCTCAAGGATGTTCCAGGTAGGTTAAAAATAGACCTGCCCAGCTAACAGCATCCCTTTCTTCTGCTTTCGGAAGTGGTCCAGATGTCTTTGAGATGAGAAATGTCCTTTTCAGCAAACAGCTTCACAAATGGCAATGCTGGGGATGGCAGGAAAGCAGGGCCGCCATGCAAGGTGGCCGGTGCATGGGAGCGCTCAGACTTTTGCAGGAGCTGTGGTTTGCGTTTTGCCAAACCTCTCCGCCAGGAGGCTCTGCATCTGGGCTGTCCACATGCTGGAGGCAGCCTCCTGGAAATAGGAAGGCTTGTCTAAAACTGACACCCTAAGTTGTGCTCTGGGGAGGCTGGATGGACTTAAACCTGCTTTGAAGAACTTAAAGCCTGTCTGGGAAATCCAGAGCGGCAATGCTTTGCACAGGTTTGGGGTTCCCATTCATTAACTCTGTTGCTCTGATGGCGCAGAGCTAAAAGGTGCTATGTCCTTTTCCTGGTTCTGATACTGCTTTGATCTTGGACAAGGGGCTTAACTGCTCTGTGCCTCAGTTTTCCAATCTGTAAAATGGAGCTAATCACACATGGCTACCTTTGGGTAAAGTGAGGCTAAACTCCCTAATGCTGGTGAAATGTTTGGAGATCCTTGAAGGTGCAATAAGGTATATGTATGCAACATTGTATTGCTGTTATGCTGTGGATGGGTGATGCTTTGTGTCCTAGATAGACTCACTCAACAAGCTCTTGCTGATGACTCCCTTCCTGTCCATGCCCCTGGAATCAAATCCTGTTAATGCAGCAAATCTTTCTAGAACAAAGAGTCACCAGCAACATGGGTTATTTAAATCCACATATCATCTATCACTCTGTATTTCATTAACTTCAACTCAAACCTTCACCATCTGTTCCACCCTTGGATATGAATGTGAGAAAACTGAACATGCTGCTTCACAGTTACAGCACTTAGAAATATGATGTGCATTCTAATGGCTTGTCTGTGCATCTTTACATCCAGGCTGTAACTGCTAGTTAGTCAGCAATAACTGTCTTGTATTGATGTTTGTTTAGATCTGAAGCCAGGGTTTGAGTGCCAGTTCCCTGCGTGTGTGATCTATATAGTAACTATATATCCAGCATGTAGGTTGGGTTCAGCTCCTGCGAACCGCAGAAGCTTGCCTAACTCTGGGGGAGTATATGATGTACTGGGTTTGTGTGAATAAGTAACGTCACCCGCTAGGGCCTAGCCCACAACAAGGGCTGGATTTCACCTTTAGCTCTTGTGACAGAGCCCTGTGCATTGGTGCTAACAGATCAGTCGTTTAGGCCCATCTCCCTGCAGATATTTAGGGCCAGACAAGGCACCTATGCGCTCCTAGTGACTTCCATAGGATTTGTGGGCGTTTAGTGCTATGCAGCTCACTCCCAAGAGTTAAACTAGAATCAGGATCATCCCTTATCCAGAAATTCAGGGAACAGTCCTAATTTTCTTGGGCCTCTTCCATGACTGTCGTATAGCACAATTAAAGGATCACATTTATTTCAGGCTTTGCAATGCAACAACATTATGGCACAAGAACATTGCATCACACTTGGTGATACACTGTGATGCAGCAACATAACATCACTGTACATTGATGCAATGGCATGAGGTAAGGATTCAAATACAGAGATGTTGCAACTGGGTTATTTCATACTGTTGGACCAGTACAAGGGTTTGACAGGCCTACTGATAAACTGTATCAACAAGAGCTGCATGGAGCTGCTCTTTTTTGCTGCGTGAATTTTCATGCAGGAACCTGATAATTATTTTGTCGTTTCTGAGGGTGCTGGGTTTTTATTGGGTGGAGGGAGGTGGCTTGCAATGTTTCATGCATTTGATCAAGTCTTAGTCCTGCTGGGATTTCACTGTGACAAAATTTTACCTTGGAACAAATCACATTTCCCTGTTTATACCCTCTCCTGCCCAATGTGGAAATTTTGCCATTTCCCCAGAAACATTTTGCCAGTAAAGCAAGCTGCAAAAATCACCTTTCAATGTACTTGATACCTTGCGTAGAATGGGAGACGGGGGGAATTCAAGGTACTAAAGGTGGTTGGTGGTGAGGGGGCAGTTCTTCTCATGGTGTGAATTTTCTTCCACACCTTTCTAACACTACAGTGGTTCTGAACCAGCTCAGGTTCACCTTGGCATCTGCTTCCTGAGTCAGGTTCAACAACACAAGTTTGTCTACTTACCGTACTGGATTTGAGCTCATCCCCATTTTCCTCTTCGGATTCTAGTGCAACAGGTAAGGATTTCTGTGGCGGGGAGAAGGTTAAGTCCCACCTTAATAGCCGGGGTTCTGCTTTGTCCCCGAACCTCAGATTTTCCAGTTTCTGCACTGTGGGCTCAGCAGAG
The DNA here is from genome assembly GCF_007399415.2 of Gopherus evgoodei. Lineage (NCBI taxonomy): Eukaryota > Metazoa > Chordata > Testudines > Testudinidae > Gopherus > Gopherus evgoodei. The sequence goes on along the minus strand of NC_044333.1, from coordinate 38,215,203 downwards.
GAAGCTGGCCTGAAATTCTCTTTGTTCTGGGACTTAGACCTCAGTCTCTGAACCCCAAAGCCCCGATCTTCCCCACGGTGGTCCTCAGCCAGGCTCCTGCAGGGGCCTGCTTTACTATAGTGTCTTTTTTGGGTGTGAATCTCTTGCATATAAGAATCCATCCTCATAAGGGGTTTCATTTCCATCTCGTAATTGCTCAGCTTCTCCTCATCCAGCTCAAGCAACTTGGCACTCCCTGAGCTGTGGTTGTGGGATCGGTGGTGGGAAGTCCAAGAAACTGTGGCTGGTGAATCTGTCCACCTCTCTCTTTGCTTGTGGTTGGAGGCCATATGTTTGTGTCCTCCACTCCGGCCTCTGTAATCTTCAGGAATGGAGGCAGACCCCAAATGACTGCTGCGCAGGGTCCCACTTCTAACGCCACGCGTCCCACCTGCTTTGTCTTCATTCCAGCTGTTGGGTCTCAAGTAGTCTCCACCTCGTCCCTCCAGCAACATCTGGATCTCCCCACCCCTCTCTTCGTCCACTGAGACCTGTCTGGAGAAATGGGCGCTCTTGGTCCTGCAGGTGGGGCCTAGCGGCGGGGTGGAGGAGGGGCTGGCAGGGAAGCTTTGCAGGGGGCTGTCGTCAGGAGTGAGGTCAGAAGGGGTGGTGCCTTTTCTATACAGCTCTGGGCTTTCTTGCTGGAGCGGGGTCCCTGTGGAGAGGACCTCAATGTCATCGCTTGAGTTCTGACGCTTTGGCCTCTGGCACTCGAGCCCTTTTAAATGAGGAGAGAGAGAGAGAGGGTTACTGCTATCCTGTGAGAGCATCACAGGGCCTTTCAGGGTAAAGAACAGGATTGACAGTATCCGACACCAGAGGTCAGGTCCATGACAACAACTTTTCCCTGCTCCTAGACCAACAGAATAGACTCGTCTGGTTTCAGACCGTGCCTGACAGTACTTGCAGCATCTGAAGTGCTGCACATTACAACGAGCTGGAGTCTGGCAGGGCAGGGAGCATGCAGACAGGCCCAACAGGCACCATTCATGTTCTGCAGTGGCTCATGTCCTAGCCTGGTGTGTGATGAGGGAGTGCTGGCTGGGGCGCCGGGGTGATCTGCTAGGCATGTCAAAATACCTTCTTTGGCCTGGCAACTCACCGGTGATGGGCAGACTGGCACTCTAACAACACTGATGCTTTGTCCTTGTTATTTTTCCTTTGAGGACTCCCATTAGGAGTCATATACCAGCACTATATACATGCAAATAAAGTGGTTTTTCTGGTTTACCTTACATTGAACAACAAAAAGAAAATGAAGAAAAGGAAAAACAGAGAAAACATGAACTGGGACATATCAAGGCCAACTGTCCTCAGAGAGAGCAGAAAAAAAAATTCTCTCTGGTTCCCTTTTAAAACCAAACTGTTTCTCTCTGCTAAAAAGCCCCTAGCAGAGAAAAGAAAAATATGATATTCCTACTGGCTTCTGGATTCTATCTTTCCCACAAACACTGCCACCCTGTCAATAACCTAGTCCCAGATTTGGACCTTAGCGTCCAAAATATGGGGGTTAGCATTAAAACCTCCAAGCTTAGTTACCAGCTTGGACCTGGTACTGCTGCCACCACCCAAAAAATTAGAGTGTTTTGGGGCACTCTGGTCCCCCCAAAAACCGTCCCTGGGGACCCCAAGACCCAAATCCCTTGAGTCTCACAACAAAGGGAAATAAACCTTTTCCCCCCCCCCCCAGGTGCTCCTGGAGAGATAGACAGAAGCAACCTCCGTGAATCTAAGCAGAGGGAGTTCACCCTCTCTAATTCCAGTCCTGGAAACAAAAGCACTTCCCTCTTCACCCAGAGGGAATGCAAAGTCAGGCTAGTAAATCTAACACACACAAATTTCCCTCTGACTTCTTCCTCCCACCAATTCCCTGGTGAGTACAGACTCAATTTCCCTGAAGTTCCTCACTAAAGAAAAACTCCAACAGGTCTTAAAAAAAAGCTTTATATAAAAAAGAAAGAAAAATACATAAAACTGGTCTCTCTGTATTAAGGTGACAAATAAAGGGTCAATTGCTTAAAAGAATATTGAATAAACAGCCTTATTCAAAAAGAATACAATTCAAAGCACTCCAGCAACTATAGACATGTAAATACAAAAGAAAAAAAACAATAACCCTTATTGTTTTTATGATCTCTGTACTCACAACTTGGAAACAGAAGATTAGAGAGCAGGAAATAGAAATCACTCCTCATAGCTGAGAGAGAGGCAGACAGAAGACCCAAGAACTCAGACACAAATTTCCCTCCACCCAGAGTTGAAAAAATCCTGTTTCCTGATTGGTCCCTTGGTCAGGTGCTTCAGGTTACTTTTTTTTTTTCAGGTGAAAGAGACATTAACCCTTAGCTATCTGTTTATGACAGAGGCCCTTAAGGCACCTGATCTGCATGAATGAATTAAGCCTCAAGGTCCCCTGTGAGGAAGGAAAGTAATACCCCTCCTCCCCCATTTCATAAATGGCAGAGAGAGGCCCCCAGGGCAAAGCTACAAAGAGTCCTGTGGCACCTTATAGACTAACAGAAGTATTGGAGCACAAGCTTTCATGGGTGAATACTCACTTTGTCAGACCCAATGCTGTGGCTGGATCCCCGATCCTAGTCCTGTGCACTAGCCACATGGCCATTCTCTGCCGTGTCTCTGAGCATCTCATCCACAGGATGTACATGAACACCCCTTTCTTTTCCCTGCTACTGCACATCCAGTGGTGGGACTGAAATCCACTAGACTAGTGGGCTACCCGTCTGAATTGGTTTGACAATACATAGGTCATTTTTTGTCTGGAACTGGCAGGACTAGAGATGAGCTTGAATCAAAACCCCAGATCCAAACAGCGAGGAACTTCAGGAAAGTTCAGAGCCAGATCTGAATTTAACAATTTCCCCCTGTCTCTATGATGGATCCAAACATCCCTGCACTTTGAGAGCATTAAGGTCAGGATTCAGAGCTGAACTTTACTCTGAAGATAATCTAATGTTGCAAGCTCCTGGAGCCAAATGTTGAGCTCCTGGCTGAGGCAAGACTCTTATCAAGAACTGGGTCCCCAGAACTGGCCCTAGTTTTTTCAGGGGCAGGGCAGTTGTTGCAGACTTATAGGCAGGGCAGTAGTTCATGACTAGCATACTGTGCTTTCAAAGCAAGGCACCTGGTGCCCCTGAGTGCCTAGCAGACATGAGACTCACTAGGATGAAATGCCTGTTCACGGTCCATGAGAATCCCTCTGAGTCTCCGTTATCGCTGAATCTAGTTTATAAGGAAGTAAGCAGAATGCACCCCATGCCACGCCACACAGCATACCCTGAAAAGCGCATTTCTGCATGGTATCCGCATCCTTCACACACCCTCATCAGCCTATCAGCATTCAGATTCCCTCCCCATTCCAAATTTTCAAGCCCTACTGTTTTGCTGGTGGAAGGATTTGGTGTCTTTGATTTAAGTTTTTCAGCTGAACCAGTACTCTGGCCAGTTATATTAAAAATAACACTTTGTACTTACACCTAAGGATCTCAAAGCCCCTCACAAATTAGTTAATTCAGCCTCATAACTCCTCTGAAGTGCCCAGTTTTTATAATACCAATTCTGCAGTAGGGGGAACTGAGATACAGCATAGCTTGGCCAAGGTCATGCTGAATCAATGGCAGAACTAAGACTAGAATCCAGGTGTCCTGCCTCCCCATCTCCTGCTCTACCAATTTAACTTTGCTGCCTCCATTGTTTACAGGCACATTTGCACACTGCTTGCTCTCCCAATGGCCTGCTCAGAGAAACCAGCATCATCACACAGGACGGTAAGAGGGAAAATGTGACTTTGCCATGCTTGGGCTATTCTGGTGACTGCATTTTCCAACAGGACCTAGTCAAGGGTGTTGGGACAGCAAGATAAATTTCACATATCAGGCTGATTACCCGGCTATGAAAGCAGCATTTTGTTAATCCCTTAACAAACACCTATGAGTCCAAGGAGGCAGTGAAAACCAAAAGTTCTTAATGCTTGTTTAACACAGCAAAAGCATATTTGTTCCCAGCTAAAGTCATGCTAAGTTACATGAAAGATTTGATATATATATATTAACTTCCTGACACCCTTCAAATATACCTAATTGCAATTGCTATGGCTAGATGAGAAATGAGTCTCAAAAAAGGAAGAACTCAATTTTCTTGCCTTGGTTTAAAAATAAACACTATGAAATGCCTGCTTTAATCTCTGCCTGATCCTGCTGGATAATTTGCTTTATGTCCTCAAGCACACGAGAGATACTCTGGCTCAAGAAGGCAAGTCGGGAAAGAAATTATGGTCAGGAAATAGCGGACGTCTGTTTGCTGTTTCTGAAGCAGTATGGAACCAGACTCAAACCATCCCCCAGATCAGGGGTAGGCAACCCATGGCACATGTGCCGACGGTGGCACGCGAGCTGATTTTCAGTGGTACTCACACTGCCCAGGTCCTGGCCACCGGTCTGGGGAGGGGGGGGGGCTCTGCATTTTAATTTAAATGAAGCTTCTTAAACATTTTAAAAATCTTATTTACTTTACATACAACAATAGTTTAGTTATATATTACAGACGTATAGAAAGAGACCTTCTAAAAACATTAAAATGTATTACCGGCATGTGAAACCTTAAATTAGAGTGAATAATGAAGACTCGACACACCACTTCTGAAAGGTTGCCGACCCCTGCCCCAGATCCAAGTTGTCTCCCTAAAAGATGTCTCCAAACAGAGGTCACTTCCAGAGCAGAATCTTTAGCCAGGTTTTTGGGAATAGCCTGGATAAGTGATGTAGTATGTTAACATTTTATTGTAATCTTGTTCTAATAAAAAGTTTTAAAAAAAACAAAACAAAAAAAGTGCAGTGTGAGTTCACCCAAACAAAAGGAAGGCACTCTGATTTCATAGCTTAGACTTGGCAGAATAATCAGATGGTCTCTAGCTCAACTCAAAGCAGTCTGTGAGCCCATGGCTTCCCTTTTAGCACAGACTTGGATCCACAACGTACCTAGATCCAAATCTTGATGTTGTTGCTTAGAGATTATTATTATTATTATTATTTATTATTACTGCAATAGCACATAGAGGCCTCAACTGCAACTAGGGCTTGATTGTGCTAGGCGCTGTACGGACACAAAGTCAGAGACAGTCCCTACCTCAAAGAACTTGCAATTTAAATAGACAAAATGAAGGATCATTACAAGGGCTGGTTGAAAATTTTCTGTTGAAATTGGTTTTCAGTGGAAACCTGGGTTTTCGATTCAGTGACACCTTTTGTGAAAAGTGTCCACTTTCCACAGAAAATTGTGTTTTGTTGAAAAATGTTGGCTGAAAACAAGTATTTCAGCTGAAAATGGGAGCTGTTGTGCCTTAAAAGGGTTGCAGTTTGCTCCTCTTGCCCCCCGTTCTCCTCTAGGGGCTGGGATCTCCCATAATGCACGATGAGCAGGGACTCTGTGATGCACAGCTTAACCCAGTGAAGGGGGGGAACCATGATGCATTATGGGAGATATAGTCAAGCTGGGGATCCCAGCCCTCCGAAGGGAATGGGGACAAGAGAAGTGAACTACAATTCCATGATCCTGAAATAACTTTCACTGAAAGTTGCCAGCCCAAATTATCACTCCTGTTTGACATATGGGGAACTGAGGCACCAGCAGATTTAAGTGACCACACAAGAAGGCTGTGCCAGAAATAGGAATTGGACCCGGGCCTCCTGAGTCCTAGTCCACGGGATTAACCTCTCTTTGATATCCTTCCTTCTTACTTTGTCTCATGAGAATTCAGTGAGAATTTGCTTGAGTTCAAACTGAGCAGGGGGAGCTCTGGGTTGACTCCGTATGCAGCGAGAGTGAGGATGTACATCTCACATAGAAGTCCCTTCAGACTGCTGTTAGGAATTGTCAGACTGGGTGAGATCGAAGGTCCATCTAATCCAGGATCCTGTTGCTGAGATGCGCCAGCACCAGATGCTTCGAACAAGGTGTAAGAACCCTGCAGTAGCAGGTAGGTCTCATCCTAGTCTCTCATACTTAGACATTGGCTTAAGCCCTGAAGCAGGAGATTTACTGTTCCTCCCAGAATGTTTGTTTATTAATTATTCCGACTCTGGATATTCTCGTTGTCTGTATAAATATCCAGCCCCTTTTTGAATCATGCTAAGTTCTCGGCCTCAACAATTTGCTGTGGCGGTTAGTTCCACAGACTAGTAATGTGTTAAGTGAAAAAGTATTTCCTTTTATCGATTTTGCATTTGCTACTTTTCAATTTAGTTGAATCTCCCCTTGTTGGCCTCCAAAGGGTGCAGCTCCTGAGAATAGTCAGCCTAGGCATCTCCCTCACCAAAATGAACTTACCATGGGTGCATCTACAGCATAGAAATTGGATGCCTCCACTTAAGCAACAGAGGTCAGTCTGGGTGTGTGGAGTCAGCTTTTACCCTAATCTCTTTGTTCTTCCTGACTAATCTCTAAAGCCTCCTCCCCCAGCAGATGCTTCTTGAACATCCTTTTCTAGTGAAAGCTTAAAACAAGGGACAAGATTTTCAGAAGAACCCAGAATCCAGCAGCTCCCTTGGTGCTCAGTGGAGGAGTGGGGAATGGGAATTCCCCAGTGTTCTCCAGGAGAGTCAGGGGTGGGAATTCCCCAATGTTCTCAAAGGGGGGCAAGGAAGAGGCAGGAATTCCTCATTGTTACGAAGTGGGGGAGAGTTGGGAATGGGAATTCCCCATTGTTCTGAAGGAGAGCTGCTGAGTGCTAAGCACTTTTTAAATATTTGTCCCAAGTAAGTTTCCTTTGAGAGCCATACTGCTTCTTTGATCTTTCATGGACAGGCAATCAGTGTGGCAGAAAGATGTAATCTTGGGTCTTCTTAGATCTTGAGCTTGTACCCACCTTAGTCTGACAAGCCACTGGGCCCACTCCCCTCCTCCCCCTCCCTCTCCCCCTCCCCCTGCCGCAAAGTGTCCAGAGTTTAGGTTGGGAGTTATCTGGCCAAGTCTAAACAATGTTCTCCATATTGCACATCCAAGTTGCCTGGTTATTGCCGCCTCTTGTGGGAGGTTTAGGTAGCCTTGAAACTTCCTTGTAAAGTTGGAGGTCCATTTGAGAAATCCATGCCTGCTGCATTGGGGTAAATTGTGATTTTCACCTTGTGACGGGGTCGACTAGGTGTGAAGGCCCTCTGCTGGAGCCCTCACAGTCCTATGCCACCCATCCCAGAACAGAGTAGCAGAGAAGTCCTCCAGGCAGACTAGAGTGTCTGCAGAGAAAAAACCAATCAGAGGGGCTACTGGAGTGACCAATCAGGGGCCGGAAGGCCATATAAAAGTCAAGCAGGCAAAGAGACCGTGTAGTTGCTGCCTGGAGCTTGAAGAGGGACGATCAGGTGTATTGTTGGCTGGCTGAATGAGCAGCAGACCTGTGGACAAGTCAGTGTGAGCAGGCTGAGCCTAGGGGACTGAGCCCAGAACCTGGCCTGATCAGCTGAGGGCACTGAGGTGGGCCCAGCTGCTCTGGTTGCAGACTGAGCCCAGGAGGGCTGCTGAAAGGACACCAGCTGTGGGTACCAAGATGGGCCTCGACTGGATTACTGAATGACGCAGGGCCTCTGGGAGGAAATCTTAGAGCTATGGCCCCATACCAGGGCTGGGGAAGAAACCCGAGACTGTACCCCGGAACGAGGGACAGTGAATGCAGCTCAGCCAGAGGCTCGGTTCTCGCTCAAAAGAACTGTGATTGCACGCACTATCGGCCAGAGAAGAGGGTGCTTGCGAGAGGCAGGTGTGGACCTTCTTACATGCCCCCAGAGCTGTAATGCCTTACTAGATGATGTACGCAATACAACTGGAGCCAGAGAGGTCTTTGTGCCCCGTGTTACTCTGTTACACAGCATATTGACTCAGCAATCTCTTCCTGCTGACTTCTTCCAAACTATTTCAATGGAACAAAACCCTATTACCCCAGCAGATCTCTTGCTAGAGCAAAGCATTGCCAACAGCATGGGTTATTTAAATCCGCATATCTACTCTTCTGCATTAGCTTCAACCCAAACCTTCACTGTCTGCTTCACGCTTAGCTATGAACATGAGAAAACCCAAATGTGCTATGGCACCTACAAATCTGGAATCTGGCCCTGCACATTTTTACTCTGTGGGTAGTCCTATTGACTCCACTGGAATTATTCCTGTGAGAAAGGCTTTGCCAGGTTGAGTGATGGCCTTAAAGAACTGTCCACCCATGGAAAAACTATGCAAGAGACGCTTATTAAGTAACCTCCCATCTTAGGAGATGTCATTAATATACATTTTACTGTATTGAATATAATTCTGCTGCCCTTTTATTAGCTCAATTAAGCCACTGCTCTTTCTCAGTACCTTGATTAATGGTTTAAGACAGGTCTCATTTCTTAGTATGATATTCTCATCTTTAGCCCTTATGTAATATCCACCATGCCAGACGAATGCACTTTGTGTCAATATTAACCCACCACTCGGGGTAAAGGCATTCAGTTCTCTGAAATACAAGTGTTGCCTTTAAAAGAAACTTAACAGCAGCACAGTACAATCTTGCCTGCTTGCAGCATCCAAGAATGTTCAACAATTATTATACGCTAAAATTAGCAATGGAGCATGTGGTGTTCCTGGAAGAACCACTGTGAAATTACAGAAGAGAACACACAACATTCATGTCTGGATTTCAACGTGCTAGTGGATTTGAAGCATCCTGGCATTGATATCTAAAGCCAATGAGCAAAGCACTGAAATGTGCTATGGCCACCTCCTGTGAGGTGACGCTGAACCCTTTGGTTGTTGCAGTTTCAGCAGAGCGGTTATGGGTCCTGGAGAGGCCAGGCCTTGATGAAGGGAGGTTGGCAAGGGGACAGTGTGGCATAACCTTGTACTGCCATTGCCTGGGCTGTACCTGTTCTAGGAATACAGTGGGATCAGACTGATACTTGGACTCCCCGGGTTCATTTCCTGGCTCTGCCACATACTTCCTATGTGACCTTGGGCAAGTCACTTAGGCCCAGATCCTCCAAGGTATTTAGGCTCCTGATTTCAATGGAAGGGGGCTGGGAGGATAAATCTAGGAGGTGTATAGGTACCATTGTGATCAGACATACATACATACAAGGCTGTCTGCCTGGCACCTTTGACCAGCACTGCTTTCACTTTTTAATAAAATGATGTCCTCTGCAGTTCCTAATGGATTCTAGCTACACTGAAAGGAATTCCACCACGGAGACTGAATGCTGGCCTACAAGAATAATAAAGGACATTTCACCTCTAATTCACTAGCTCAGCCATAGCTGGCCTAGTTCAGGGAGGTATAATAAAGCCCTGTGTATTTTGGGTCTTAGCACTAGCCAGGTCCCTCACAACTTCCAGTAACAGCAGAGAGAGCCATGGGGTGATGGAAGAGACCACCAAACAGATGGGTGGGGGCGCATGCTGTTGGGTGGAGACAGGGCACCCCTCCTGTGCAGGCTGCAGGGATGTATTTGTTTAACATTCTGTTATACTTTACAGAGCTTTAACTAGATAGGAACCTGCGGCCTCCTGTCTCAAGGGAGTGCCACAGCATGTTCTAGGCTGCTGTAGCAGACTGCGTGCCCGTCTGTCAAGCGCCTGTGTCTGATTGGAGGACACTGCAGTTAAGTTGCGTTAGATCAAGTCACATGCTGGGACTTCACACTCCTGAGAGGTGTCCAGGTGTCCTGCCGCACCTGCAATGCAGTGCGCAGCAGCTGGGCTTTCAGGGAGAGGGAGGGGCAAGCGAGGGACCTGGTTCCCACGCCAATGCCTGGAGGCAGAAGTGAGCATTTGATGCCATTTCACAGCCTTGTCTCTGGAGGTTTCACAGCCCGGGAATATCCCCTTCACTTCCATATCTCTTTACATCAATAGATCTGGTGAGATGCTAACCTTGGGTGGCTGTCAAGGGGGGGAAGTTGCCCCCCCCAGGTGCATCTTAATCCCAAATTCTAGAGCTTCCCCCAGCCCCAGTTATGTCCTCTTTGTCACCTAAACCTAAACCAAACCCTTCATCTATGCCCAGATCATCCCCTGTATTGGCTAGTGCCTCATCCTTGGCTCTGGCACCCCCATAGCCTCCTCCAGTTCATTCAAAACCCAGCTGTTGAGATAATCTCCCAGCATGTCACTGTCTCCCCCATGCCCTGAATCCCTCCACTGGCTCCTCCTCTTCCCACCGTATCTAGCTCAGGTTTTTTGCCCTCGCCCTGGGCCCCTCTCTGTTTATCTGCTCTTGTGGCTCATTGAGTTGCCCCTGCCCAGCCTCCCCGACCCCCTCATCTGCTTCTCCCACAAGCCTCTTGGCATCTTCTTTCCCACCACCACTGAAATGTTGACTATCCTCCCCCAGCTGCTCTGTCCTTCAAATCACTTCCCAGAGCCACCGCTCCTGTGGTGTCTAAAGCTACCGATGGACCTATATGACATTTTCATCATCACCCTTATCTCCCTTTTCTCCATCCCTTCTCCTGTTTGTCACGGTCACTTGTCACATCTCGTCCCACGGTTGACTGTAAGCTCTTCGGGGCAGGGCCCCTATTCTCCTATGTGCCGGTACAGAACCCTTCACTTCAAGGTCCTGATTGGTTCATTTGATGCTGCCACAATACAAATTCCTGACCCCCTCACTAAACTCAACCTACCCAGCTAACAATTGCCACAATCTGCTTTCCCGCAGAAACGCTCTTATTCCATGCCAGCTGTCCTTCCCAGCCTTATATAGCATCCCCATGAGACAACTGCAGCCTGCCAGTCTCCCATCCACTCACCTGCTAGGGACCTTTGCTGTAATTTTCCCTCTCCCCCAAGCCAGCTGCTTCATTCTGCCCCACAGCTGTTTCTATATCACACCACGATGCTGTGACCTCACATTCCTATGGGTGCCTGAAAAAAGCAAGGCAGGGCTCTAGTGTTAAGTGACAGTGATTTTGGACTTTTAAGGGAAAGAAGAGGGGAAATGTAGGAAGAGGCAATCAGGCTAGCTGTAGAAAGGGAAGGGAAGCCTTTTACAGATATATTTTGTTTTGTATTTTAAAAGTTCAGTTCAGATAATAACCAATAATATCACCTGTTTCTGTAGAACTTTTCACCCTAAAGGATCCCAAAGCCCTTGGTAAATAGAGGGATCACTGCACCACTGGAATGCATCCACCTCTGAGGTAGAATGTGGCAGCTGTTTCACAGTGGCTTTGTTACATGACACATTACACAAACATCTGAGGACAGGAAGTGGAGTAGAATGCCACTTTCCTTTGGAGGTGCAGGGGGCTTTTCTGGAGGTAGAATGTGATGTAAGTTAGAAGTAGGCCAGGGCACGGCCTGCCTGCTCTTCTGAAAAAGGCAGTGAGCTCTTTAATGAGCACTCCTGTGGACCTTCCATTTTACTATTTTTCCAATATTACAGGGCCAAGGAACCCTACCAACATTGCCTCCTGCTCCTGCAGCACCTGGCTTTCTCTTGAGGCCTCCCATCCTGACTCCACTCAACTTGTGAATGTTGACAAGTTAACACCTGGAGGTTATAGAGCTGCAGGTAGGACAAATAGCTGGACTGAGGTATACACTCCTGGCTTTTATCTGCAAAAATTGTTCAGCAGGCACTTCCAGGTTTCATGCCACGTCTTGGTTGGGGTGTTTGTTTGTTTTTCATGTGTTCTAAGTGGAAACTAACACACACACACGCACACACAAAATCCACCCAAACACCAATAGCAGACACAAACCCCAGCACAAATCAAACGAGAGATCCCTGCCGAGAAACTAATAAAAAAAGTATTACCTAAAAAGTCTTTTTTTAAAGAGGCAATGTTAAAAAGGAACCATCTCTTGGCAATAGGAGATGTAGATACTGAATATCTCAGGGTTGAAAAAGCACCTGGGAGTAGGAAGACCTGTTAAAAAGCTCAGGTCTCTGATATCCGAATTGCAGCTCTGAAAGGAAGTGATAACCCGGAGGGATATTTCAGTCAGATCCGCATTTGCTCGCAAAACGGACATGGTCCTTTTACTGAGTTTTCTTGTTTGTTATAAGTGGTTCTGCCCACAATGCGAGCCCCTCTCTGGCTAGCAAAGGGAAATACACCACAGTAAATATTCAGGGTGCAGGAATGAGTGCGTGTGTGTCAGGGTGGGTCTGGCCCATAACCCCAGCACATAGGACTGGAAGAGACCTCTTAGGTCCTCCAATCAAGACCCTGCTATCCCAGGCAAGCCTCTTATTTAATCCCACTCATGAATGTGTCAAGCTCCATCTTAAAACTAGTTTGGTGGTTTGCCCCCACTCCTCCTGTTGGAAGGATAATCCAGAACCTCACTCCTCTGATGGACACAAGATCCAGAACCCATCTTACTAATGGACTAAAACTAAACACATTCTGATTTTTGGGACAGTTCAGATCTAGATCCACATTTCAAACCCCACCTCCCACATTCAGGGGCCTTCATTACAGACATGCAGCTTGGCATCCATAATTAAGGTCCAGAGGGTTATTTCATGCTCCTCGCCATTTGGAAGTGCATGGAATGTACAGGATGGATACAGGGAGAAGGGTACAGATGTCAAGGATGCTGGCTTGACAGTTTGTAAACCTAGGGTAGTGGGGGAGGTTCCTGAAAAGACAGAGAGGAAAATGATCAGGAATGTTTCAGGGCAAAGACAGACAGACAGACAGATGCGCACACACACGCAGTAGGAACAAAAGAACTACAGTGGGGAGTGAATGATACAATGCCTGCTGTACTTAAGTGTGAAGCAGATGCCAAATGCCAGTCCCATCCTACAAACGTGCCTGAGCCAAACACACTGCTCAGTAAATCTGACAGATAAACTGGGGGGGGGGGGGGGTTGGATTGGAGGAGGGGTGGTTTCTTGACAGCAGGAAAAGAAAGCCTTTGAACTTGAAAAGCAGTGACAGCGAGGAGACCGGGAGTAGAGTCTCAGAGCAGCCAGTCAACACTTGGAGGGGAAAAAATTCTTACACCTTAGGGTTAGGTTCTCAGAACTGGGCCATTCTGGAAACAGTCTGCAGCTCTGCAACCATGGATTCCCTCCCCTCCCCCAGAGTAGGAAGCAACGGCCAGCAAATCCCTTGTCCTGTACTGCTTCCTGCAGCTCTCATTGGCCTGGAGCAGTGAACCACGGCCAGGGGGAGCCACGATCGGCCGAACCTGCGGACCTGGCAGGTAAACAAACCGTCTTGGCCTGCCACGGGGCTTACCCTACACAAGCGGCCGCCCCAGTTTGAGAACCACTGCCTTATGGGGAACTCTGAAAATGATGATAGGGCTTTTAAATCCTCCATTCGAATTTAGTAGAGAACTGTATCCCTGTCTAACAGATGGCCCACCCATTTAACGTCAGTCAGCCCTGTGCAGTTAGCCCTGCCCTGCTACACCTGGGCAGGGTGAGACTTAAGAGGAAGCCCAGCAGTGGCGAGCTGGCTAAAGAGAGGAGCAGATGGTGGTGAGAGGGTCAGAGACAAGCACAAGCTAGGCAGAGAAGTGTGTGGAGGACTCCAGGCAGGAAACCTTGGGAAGGGTTGCTTGTAAGAGAGCAAAGCCCAAGGGGCTGAGGGGAGGATGAAAAGGACAGGATGTAATCTGAGTCCAAAGTGTGCCCAGAGGAGTGCTTGGATTAGAGAAGGGAAGACAGCCCCCTGTGGAAGAGGAGCTGGGCCTTGCTGGAAACTGGGGCAAAGAGTTTGTGTTTTGTTTTTGGAATTGGATACCCTGGAAGGGGTGGATTTTTGTTAATGTCTTAGTTGGACAGCCAAGTCATTGTGAGGAAACTGAGGCAGGGATGCTGCAGGGCCACCCCACGCCATGGGGGGAAAAGGGACTCTGGAGCTGCTTTGAGGGGGTGAAAGGGATAGCTCAGTGGTTTGAGCATTGGCCTACTAAACCCAGGGTTGTGAGTTCAGTCCTTGAGGGGGCCATTTAGGGATCTGGGACAAAAATCTGTCTGGGGATTGGTCCTGCTTTGAGCAGGGGGTGGGACTAGATGACTCCTGAGGTCCCTCCCAACCCTGATATTCTATGATTCTACATGGGTTGGCTATGGGTTATTATCTCTATAAAAGGGACACAGCCAACCTGAAATGTATCTATTTTAAAAAGTAGTAAAGATCACTATCTGAGACCCCTGACAACTTTTGTGGGCTTACAACCCCATTTGCCTGCTTTTAAAAATGTCTCTGTCTCCCTTGTTGCTGTGTGAAATAACAGGGGGAACTGACAGAGTGACTAAAGAAACACGCTATGTGCAAATGCACAGCGTGACCACGTTAACAATACAGAAAATATTTTCTCTCTCTAATTTCTTTTGGTTACAGTTATTTGAGAGGTTAGCAGTAACAAGAGCAGGTGGGAACATTTTCAGGCAGCACTGTGATTTAAGCTGATGGTGCCCCTTTAAATTCAATTGGGGTTCTATAGAAATTACTCTAGAGGCCTTAATTTCTGTAGAAGTTTCCATAAGGAGTGCATTAAGCTAATGCTTAGCCCCAAAGCAGTGGAGAAATCTCAGATCTGGGCACCTTAATGGGTATGTCTATATAACCTTTGGGTTATGTAACATTTCCATTGTCACCCTGCCCTCAACCAGCAAGCATCATGCCTGTGAATGTATTTCCATTCTCAGCTGGAAAAGTCCTCTGGGGTCATCTCTAGTCCATCTTCCTGCTATGCAAAGATTTGCACTATACACTAATCTTTGAAATGTTTTATGTAATGTCCATCTAATAGACTGATGCATAATAACAGTGGGCAGGGCTTTCTGGGGCTATCTAAGGTAGTCAAACACGTGATCTCAAGCAGGGCTCATCCGGGCGGTTTCCCTGCAGAAAGGGACTGTGGCTGTTGATTGTTACTAGTACAATGACAAGGATAATATCTTACATTTGTATGGTGTAGCTCATGCTTAAGCATGCTGAAGGAGTCACAGATTTTACCTAGTATGGGCAAAAGACACTCCCAGTGTAACTCTGTGGAGTCAGTGGAATCACACAAGGGATGAATTCAGCTTTCTCTCTCTAGATGAGAATTGTGTCAAGTACCAGTGAAATGCAGCCACCTCTTGGGTGGCACAGGTAAGCTGTTCTACAGCTTGCAGCAACAATACCTGATGAGAAGTGAAGATGAGTCTCACATCCAACTGAAACAATGTGAGAACATAGGAACGCTTAGGAAAACATATGTGCCCAAATTTGAATTTGGCCAGGATACAACAATTAGCTGTACCAATGCTTATGAAAAGAACCATTGACCTTTGACTACAACAAGTGGATGGAACATGTTGTCCTAAAGATGGCACAACCCCTTAATGCCACACTGGGGCACTGACTCAGGGAGCCTAGCACCAACGTAATGAGTCACCAACATCAGACACTGAAGTGATTAGAATGGATGAGTAACCTCCGATTGAAGAGCTTGAGAAAAACTGGTGGTAGCTGCTAAAATTTTTGAATAATACCATTCACATGTTAATTAATGCAGCTTAGACTTAGATCTTCCCAATTACCCCCACTTATACCTGTCCCCTTCCTACTCTCTGGTGCACATGCACACACACTTGAAGGGAATAATCTGCCTCAGGAACTTTTGTGGTCTAATACAACCCTGCCTGGCTTTACTTTTATTTGGGGCTTAGCTTTGCTTTTCCATGAACCTTACATGAGAGTTTTAAAATATAAAATTTGGCTACTGTGTCAGTATTTTGTCAATGTCACTTCTACTACTTAATGCTGACTAAGTTTGTACATATTTTGACTAGTTTGGGGGCCCTTGAAGATTATTGGGGTGGGAGCAAACTTTCTCTTTCCCCCTTGTAGCTCCAGGCCGCCCTGCCTCCGAAAAGCCCCACAATGCCCCTATGCATTGTACCATTTGACACATGCGCACGCACACACAATGAAGTCATCCTGGGAGACCGGTTGGTTTGGCAGCACAGACTGACCGTTTTCCCTGTGTTGGAAGGAAGGCGAAAACTCTTTGGCAGTGATCCTGGCAATCCGAGCTTCCTCCTGAGCTTTCTGCGCTGCTGTCACAGCTGCATCTGCTTTAGCCCTCGAGTGGGAAGTCCTGCAAGCGAATGAGAGACAAAGACTAATTAGGTATCTCAGTTATTCAAGTGGGGAAGAGGCGTCATTCGAAGAGCTGCAGCAGTAGCAATGATCACTGCCGTCCTAGCTCAGAACCCCCCCTCTCCCCACACCCTCACCTCGACTAGTTACCTAGCTAAATACAGAGCTTTTCTTCTGGTCTAGGCCCTGCTGGTGTCCAGAGCCCTGCAGGTGTCCACTGTTCTGTTTGCTATGTGCAAGAGGGACCTCACATAGCAAACAGATCAGCCCCGTTAGGAGCTACAAAAGCCAAACTTTAATGGGAACCTCTCCCCATTAGACAGCTCCCACTGTAACCCTTTGTCAGGGTTTTGCTGTGGCACTTGTTCGCAGCAAAGAAATTAGTCTAGTTGAAAACAGTGGGTATTAAATGTGCCCTAAAAACGTGCTCCTTTGAAGTACTGAGGAATTCCAGGCTATGGCAAGGGCCTTCAGCTTGCCCAGAAAAGATAGGCATGCTCAGCCTCTCCGGGAGCCACGCAGTGCTTGCCACTCCTGAAACAGACGGGCTGAGAAAGAGACAATCAACGGGCTAATGAGCATTCTGACTAGTAACCTGACCAAAACGCCTTCATCTCGTGGGTAACCTCAGCAGGAGCAGAATTATCCCCTGCAGTCACTAGTTAGAAAACAGGTGTTTCTGTGGAAAACTTTGACTTTTGCTCAAAAGTCAATCAGCTGAAAACTTGTAGTGGAAAAGCCAAAGTTTCAATTTGAAATTCCACCATGGTGCTTCGTGGGAGTTTCACAAAACGATGTATTTCATCGAACACAAATCTCCACTGAAAGACAGTTGACAGTGAGTTTTCAACCAGTCCTATCTACTGTACCTTTTTATAAGCCATTATCAATCCATGTTTTTAAAGTCCCAAATCCTGGACATAACACCCCTTTCCTTGAGGGACTTTTCTACTGACTAATTGTTCATGTAGTGTTCTCAGTAGCCTACATTTTTCTTAACTTCATCCCATTGCTTGAAGTTGCTTGTCCTTCTGCAGTCCCTCCTTGTCCTTGATGTATGCGTCCTTTGACTAATGGTAAACAATTATCCTACCCCCTGCCCCAGCCAGGCTATAGATGTACCCTTAAAAAATGTTAGTGCCTAGACACTAGGGTAAAGGGAGCACTGGCAATAGACTGACTCTTCCCCACACCCCAACCAGTCCCTCCAGCTCCTTCAATCATTTTTGTTGCTGATCTCTGAATTCCCTCTAAGTTTTCCAAATCTATTTGTCACTGCTAGTGCCTAGAACTGAGTGCAGTGCTCTGAGAAACTCCTATACGTGGAAAATAAGAATGGCAATAGGATACATTCTACACAATATAGTTTAAAAAAGAAGTACTAAGTGTACCCCAAACAAATGTAGGGTTTTTTTGTGTGTGGTCAGTTATTTGAGTCCAGGTTAGAAAGTACCATTATTATGATTTAGTTGGGGATTGATCCTGCTTTGAGCAGGGGGTTGGACTAGATGATCTCCTGAGGTCCCTTCCAAGCCTGATATTTGATTCTGTGCACCTACATCAGCAGTCATCCTGTAACAACAGGTACTGTGTAATCATATTAGCACAATGCATAACTGCAGGAAGCAGTAATGACCTGTCACTTGTTGACACATGAAAGAAACAGAAAAAGTGCCGGGTTTATATAAATTGGCTCCGCTGTAGCGGCTGATGGAATTGATATGACTGGTTCCTAAAGAGTTATTTAAGGTAGCAGTGTGAGAGTAGTGGAGATGACACTGATGTAGGGAGACCAGATGTCCTGATTATTATCAGGACCAGTCCGATATCAGGGGCTTTGTCTTCTATACACACTATAGCCCCCTCCCGCCCCCCCCCCCCCCAAAAAAAAAGGCCTGATGCATGGATGGCATCATTGTGGCCAGTTCCTTAAGGGCTATTTTCCACAGATTCATAAATTAAAAGGCAAAAAGGGACCACCATTGTCTGGTGTGACAGGCATAGGACTTCCCTGAGCTAATTCCTGTTTGGACTAGTACATAGATTGTTTAAAAAAAAGAAAATCCAGTCTTGATTTTAAAACTCTCGGTAATGAAGAATCCACCATAATCCTTGGTAAACAGTGAGGGTAATTAGCCATTGGAACAAACTTGCGGTTATTTCCAGTCTGAATTTGTATAGCTTCAACTTCCACCCACTGGATCTTCTTGGACCTTTTATCTGCTATATGGAAGAGCCCATTATCACAATTTTGTATCCTGAGTAGGTGCTTATAGATTGTGATCAAGGCACCCATTAACCTTCTCTTTGTTTAAACTAAATAGATTGAACACCTTGGATCTATCACTATAAGGTATGTACTCCAATCCTCAGGGCATTCTTGTCTCTCTTCTCTGAACTCTCTCCAATTTAAGGTGCTACAGTGGCAGTAGTTCTGATAATATGCATATGGCCAGTTCCTATACAGTTTCTCAAATATATAAACTCCTTTTTAAAAGTGCTGTAGAAGGAAATAAATGTTCTTGGCCTTTGGAAGAGTGATTAAAACACTTGCTTTGACTAGTGCAGCACTTTACACTCTGCCTCCCATAACATTCTCCAGAGAGCAAGCAAGACACCCAAAGAATGAGTCTGATCTTGGTGACTGTTAGTGATGATGCTTGAAACAGACAGGGGACAGTTTGACTTCATCAGCTAGTTTGACCTCAGGGTGAAAGGAGGCAAAAATAATGCAATCAACTGAGTAAAGATGACACAGACAGAATGTGTGCAAAGATCACCAACGTTCTGCTTTCCTTCCAAAGGGATTGCGCCAGAGGAGCTCAGAGTGCAGCGCTCAGCAGATGCTGGGCTCCTGTCTGTCTCAGAGCTCAACATTGCCATTTTTAACTCCATATACAGCCTAATTCAGCAGGGCCCTGCCAGCCGAAGTCTCTCTCCAGAAACTGCAGGACACAATGAGCAGGCTTTCTTCTTCGCTGGTGCCAGGCTTTAGAAAGGAAGCTATCTCCAGGCCGTGCCCAGCCACCTGCTGGAAAACTAGAACTCAGCATGAATCCAGTTCAGCCCACTGGAGAAATTCAGAGATCAAAAACATGCAAAATGTATAATCACCCCCTATTTGGATGGGTCCCTTTGGGATTTCATATGTGCCTATCGCTAGGCTTGGAAGGATTAGCTTTTTCTCAATAAATGTTGCTAAACAGTGATTTGAGTGTACACACACAAACTGAGAAAAAAACATTTCCATCTATACTAATAGATAGTGACAGGAAAATTAAGAAAAATGCTACTTGAGAACTTATCCTTAAATCAGACTCAATATTTACTTTGTCTATTTTGACATGTCATGTTGACAAGTAGTGTTTTAATCATTATAAGGCTTTAACTGTTTGAATCGCAATATCTACTGCCACTGAATATTGTCTGACCGCCCCATAATTTCCTGCCACTGTGAAATTTAAATTAAAAAAAGCTAAAATATCAGCCTCAAGATTAGCGGCTAAATTCACAACAAATAAAAATTCTAGATCTAGCTTATAATCAGGGCACTGGTGAGCTCTGTTAGCTGCCTGGGTGGGGAAACGCTGAGGTGCCATGATCCGATATAAGTGGCGGTGGTGGTTCATTTGGTGCTTTTCTGTCCGTGTCAGTACTGAACCAGTGCTCCATAATGTTCTAGTCCAGAAGTGAGGACTGAGCTTCTGGAGGACCACCCCAAACACCTCCACTTTGCATTCCAATTGCAAGGTGCGCCTTTTGAATAAAAACACACCGCACATCATCCCCAAAAGTATCCACACAGACTCTCTCTGGTGAAGGTACTACACGTGACAGAGGCTTGTGTAAACCAAACCCTGAGACTAAGAGCGCATCTCCATTGTGATAAAAACCCCACGGCACCAAGCTACAGAGCCTAGGTCATCTGACTTGGGCTGAGGCTGCAGTGTTAAAAATTGCTGTGTAGATGTTCAGACTGGAGCCTGGGCTCTGAGACTCTTCCCCCTCAGAGGGGTCTCAAACCCCAGGTGCCAGGCCAAGCCTGGATGTCTACACTGCAATTTAATAGTCTCGCATCCTGAGCCTGCAAGCCTGAGTCAGCTAACTTGGGCTCTGAGACTCGGTGCCATGGATTTTTTTATCAGTGTAGACGTACCTCAAGAGTCTCCTAGAATTGTAGGACTGGAAGGGAACTCAAGAGGTCATCTAGCCCCGTCCCCTGCACTCATGGCAGTGGTAGATGAAGTGTACAGTGTGCATATTGGGTGGTTTACATTTGGGATCCCTTCGGAGCGACATATAAATATATCAACTACACTGTTATGTGAGAAAATAAGGACTAGGGACCAGTCTTTGACAGTAAATGAAGTTCATCGTTTTCACTTTTATTATTACAGTACTGACTCGATTCCATGATCAGGACCCTTTTGCGCTAGGCACTGTACTCATAACCTATGTACATATTGGTCCCGGCCCAAAAGAGCTACCATATAAGTAACAGACCTGTAGCATATATAGGGCTGGATCATCAGCTGATCCAAATTCATACACGTCTACAAAGGATCTGTTTCAATTCACGTTGGCTGAGGATTGGCTTCATAGCTGATTCTCATATCGCACTGAGGGCTGATGGTGCATGGCCAGCCTTGGGATATAATGCCCATAGTTGCACTGACAACTAGAGGTTGGTTTTCAGTCCAAGATGCAATAATTTTCCTGATGCCCTAAAACCTTAGCTGCTATTTATTAATCATATTTATTTATTAAATCGTTATTAGTTCTATAGTACCAACTGTGAGCTAGCCACTGTTCACACAAGTCTGAAGACATGGCCATTCCCTCAAAGACATTGTAGGGCAGATGTGATGCTACCTAAAGAAAATGATTAGCCAGGAAGTTTAGCAGGGCACTTGTTAGTTCCATTATATTTGTCCAGAGTGTTGATGTTCTTTAAATATATATATATATACTCGCCTTTCTTCTAACTGTTCTTAGAGGTGAGGACTAAGGTTATAGAATTTATGCCCGCCCGCCACACATAATTGTCAATATACAGTTTGCGGCGCTGTTGTATCTCTTGAGAGAACTGTTGCACTTTACTTACAGATGTTTTCAGAGCACATGCTGCTTTATTGTTTGTCCCCTGAATCTTTTGAGATTCAACCTCCCCCCGGAAAGACCTCTCCTCTTGTTCTGCTGTTGTGCCCTTCATAATTGTCTAAATTCAGAGAGGGTAGTTTTACAAAGCAGTAAATTAAAGGTGGGATCGAGTGCCTGTGAGAACCTAATCTGGGCCTTGGTCTTGCTTCCATTCGTTCTTTGCAATCACACCTATATTGTTTTCAAGCACACACCCAGGCAGAACAGTAGGTTTAAATAACATTACATTGTGTCTATAGTTAGCTACTGCCAGGGAATGCAGGGTCTCGGACCAGTGCTGCGTGATGCCCATTGATGTCAGAGCTCTCGGAAACTCCCATTCACTCTAAGGGGACCCCACAGAATGAAAGGGAAGACTCATAGAGGACTGCAGACTTGGGGTTCTGCTTGGTGTACCTGGGTTGGGGTGCAGAGGTGGCAAAATTTCTGCTCCCCGGATCCTACAGGCCAAATCACTGCCGGTCAAATTGGACATTGAGGGCACGTCTACACTGCAAATAAAAACATGCAATGGGCCAATGTCAGCTGGCTTGGGCTGGGGCTGTGGGCCTGTTTAATTGCAGTGTAAACACTCAAGATGGAGCCTGGACTCTAGGATCCTGCAAGGTGGGAGGGCTGCAGCCTGAGCCTGAATGTCTACACTGTAATTAACTAGCCCCTTAGCCCAAGTCTCAGGAGCTTGAGTCAGCTGGCATGGGCCAGCCACAGGTGTCTAACTGCAATGTAGACGTACATTGGGATGCTGTAACGTCAGCTGGAAAGCCCGCTCAAGACCACCACCAGCCAGGATCCCAAGTACACAGTGAGCTCCAGCTATTTCCCTGACATGCCCCACAACACCCCCTTCATAGAAGAGGGGATGGAGAATGGGTGGCACAGAACCAGCTACACCAATGGTATGTCACTGTGGGATTCCCCTCCATCAGGGAAATCCCAGGTCCAGGGGCTCAGTCTGGGCTGAAGACCTGGCCCCTCTGTAGTAACCTGCACTGCTTTGCCCTGAGGATTTGGGTGGGAGAATGCAGCACAGCCTGCTCCCCTTTACTCCTCTCTCAACCGACAGAGCTGGACCACTGCAGAACCCCCGTATGGGAAGAAGGACAGCACTCCCCTCTTCTATACACCACTCCCCCCTCAGAGATCCAAATGCTCAGTCTTCCCTCTCTTCATGGAAGAGGATGGGAATGTCTGGCCATGAGGGTCGGATACAAGACACACCAAAGTCAACAGGAGTTTTCCCATTGAGTACAATGAGCTTTGGATCATACCTTGAGCATGGGCATCAGGGGCGGGCCTGAGGCAGCTATGGTTGCTCAGCCTCTTTTGGGATTTGGCCCAGGTAAAGTAAAAATAAATGATATTAATTAAGTGATCTCCATTATAAAATATATCCAATTCCCGCAAAGCGGATACAATGCACACTGCTGCGCAGAAGCGTTGGTGGGCTTAATTGTTTGTAATGCACTCTAAGATGCTTGGAAGGAAGGCAGCATTGAAGCGAGAAGTAGAATTATGATGATCCATACATTGCATAATAAAATACATAAGTATACCCAAATCAGTGCTAGTAATCCAGTTAGTGCTAGCATGAGTTTCTCAGGCACTATATTTAACAGCTGTCTCCTTGATATATGAATGCTGTCTATAGCGTGCACTAGATCTTAATTCCCCAGTTAATTGCTTGATTTTTATTTCCTTGTAAAGCAGGTCCTCCTACATGACACACACACACACACATTTTAATTGCTCTTCTCCTGCCTCACATGGCTGAGTCTAACTTTAAGTAACCTGGGGCTAGCTGTGTGTAAAAAGATGAGCTCTGTATATATTACAAAGAACACATGGTCCCCAGCCGAACAGCAAAGCAGCAGTTTCAGCGTCGCATTCGGCTGTTTTGTGAATGGAACTCACTGAGTTACAAGACTGCATCGACTTTGGAATGTGCTCTGGAATAGCTGTACTGCCACCCTGTAACCTCCTAGAAACCACTGTAAAAATAAGGTTTAATCTTTCCCTTTGGTATAAGCTTAACTCTTACAGCAGCTTCTGTGTTGGGCTGGAGCTGCTGGTATCAGGTATGCAGCGAATTGTGTTTAAAAATAAAGGGTTGGGGACAGATCTAAATGTGGGATGGGGAAGCTGAGTGAGAAAGAAAGGGTGGGGTGGAGGGGGGCAGAAAAGGTCATATAAACGGACAGAGATGAAAATATACAAATTCCTAACCATGAATAGCACCTGTTTATTCACAGCTTTAACTCTGATCAGATAGCTGTTGATCACGCACATAGCTAAGTTACGTGACCATGTGTTCCGATAAAGGCTGGCTACCATTGCTCTTCCTCCTCCATTTGTTATCCCCACTTGTGGTCTTTCCTGCTCAGTCCCGAAGTTCTTCTGGACAGGATCTGTCTTTTAGTAGGTTTTCAGACAGTGCCAAACCTGACCTCTGTTGGGCCCCGAAGGTGCTACTATATTAACTTGACAAATAAAAAATAAGATACACTGTAGTAATGGCCCCAAATATCAAAGCTAATTGTAGAGTATCAGGCCAGTATGGATGTTGGCTGGGGCAGAACTGGCAAGGGCAGCTGAGGTTTGAGGTCAAGGTCATCCCGCATCTGAACGCTCACAATTGGGTAGAGTGATAGCTCTGGTTTGGTTGAGGCAGACAGGGGAGCCAAATTTGGGGGTGGTTCTGATTCTTCTTTCCTCTCCATCCCCTTCCTCCCCAAAACCTTATCCTTGATTACTGGGCAACTTGTAAAATTGGAAGGCAGAACCGGCAGGGGGGAAAATACCAACCAAACAGATTTTGGTAGATCTTTTCAGATCTGTTACGATTTGGCCAACGCTAATGAGGGGGAAGAGATACTAACTAAGAATGAACTGTAACGCCAAGCTTATCTGCTCTAAGCTATAAGAAGATGGAATCAACTGCTTTGAAAGGAAGAGTCTGGCTTTCAGGAATGCCAACAGGTCAGTCTGGGCTTTCTTTGGGGAAAGAGCCATTCAAGACGTTAATTATATATCTGAAACTTGGCTCTGGCTTTGGGCATCTGCAAGCCTAGGCTGATTTTATAGCAGATCTGGGGAAATTCATGGTTTTAGGAGGAAACTAAGCAAAACCTAAACCAGGCAAGACTTGAATGTTTTTAGATCAGTTTTGACTTGGTTTGAATTGAAGGGCAAAGGCAGAGTTTGGGGAGGGAAAATTGTAAGCATGCAAAAGACTTGCTCTCTGGTTTCTTTGCATTTTGTTACCAAATGGAAAATAGATCTGTCTCCAAATTTTTTTCAAAGGTAACACATTATCTAAGCAAAAATGGGTCTGTGTTCAAATGAGTTGGCTCTTTGCTAAAAGCAGGAGGCAGGGCTGGCTCTACCATTTTTGCTGCCCCAAGCAAAAAAAACCAAATCACTCGGACTGCCGCCGCCCAAACTGCCGAAGCGCAAAAAAAAAAAAAAGCTGCCCGGACTGTGCTGCCCCAAGAATGTATGGAATGCCGCCCCTTAGCATGTGCCGCCTCAGAAACATGCTTGGTCTGCTGGTTCCTGGAGCCGGCCCTGGCAGTAGGCAAAATGTATTTTTCACACTTTTGATATGAGGGGAAAAAGCCATTTGGTCAAATATTTTGCATTGGGTGAAACACTGATTTGCAAAATCACATGGAATTAAAAGGCCACGCTTCTCATGTGATTCTGCATCTCTCAGGCAAACAAACATTTTTATTTTTCCTTAACCCTAAGGTGAGCCTAAGCAAACCCAAAGCAAAATACATATGGGTGTTATCAGACAGCCCTTCCATAAAGGCACTGAGGCCTGCAAACAGGGTCCAAAACTCTGAGCTTTATTGGTCACATATATTTGGAGTCAGTGCTGTGTGAATACTCCTGCAGTAAATACTCTCACCATGTACTGAGATCAGTATAGAACCTGCCAAAGAGTAAAGAGGGGATAGACTCTTTGTGGTCCCAACCCCCACCTCTGACTTTCACACAATGCTCTGTACCTTGCTGATTCCTGGTGTTCACCACAGCGCCAGGACCAGGCCTTAAGGCCCAGATTCTCAAAGACTTTAGGTGCCTCTACAGCTCACTCCTGCTCCCTGTGGAGTCAATAGCTAAATTCCCATTGACGTCAATGAGGGTGTGACGCTTTCTTGGGGCATCTAGGACTGGAAGTCACCTTGTTACCCTCCAGAGTGAGGGAGACTTTCTCAGGTAGCTGGCTGTCAGCTCTTTGACATTGCCAGCCCGTCAGCCACTCAAGCACTCTCCGCGGGGCTCTGCCAGTCCCTGCTTTGCCTTCCAGGTTAACACTACAGTCCCCACACTCCTCAGATGTGTCCCCTTATACTACCCAGCCCTGTTATTGGACTCTGTCAGGTTTATTATTCCCAAGAGAACGGTATCTACACCAGCATGTTTGATTCAACTGAGGATATGCACTCTGCTTACTACCACAGCAGTGAGATGCATTTATAATAAAAACAAGAAGTTTATTAGCAAAGAACAGAGATTCAAATGGGTAGTGAGTAAGAATACTGGAAGCAGAACTGGTTACACATCCAAAGCGCAATCCTAAGTCGAGAGGCCTCACTGGTTTTCAGTCCTAACCATGTTCCTGGTTATTTCATGAACACCACACTCCCCGTAAGAGGTTTCCTCAGTAAATGGCTGCTAAAATGTCTTCTTGCTTCTCATTGCTTTGTCCACCAAAGACAGGATGTCCCCAATGTCTGGTTGCTAGGCATCCCGTTTTCGACTGGAACACCCAGTCGAAAAGGGTCCCTGGCGGCTTTGGTCAGCACTGCTGACTGGCCCATTAAAATCGTTGGCAGTGCAGCAGGGCTAAGGCAGGCCCCCTGTCTGCCCTGGCTCTGCGCAGCTCCCCAGATGCAGATGGCATGCCTGGCCCCAGGCGCAGGGGTGATCAGGGAAGCTCCATGTGCTGCCCCTGCCCCCAGTGTCTAGGCACTGTGCCGGACCGCCTCGCTGCGCCTCCGCCTAGGTGCTGGACATGCCGGCCGCTTCCAGGAGCAGCACGGAGCCAGGGCAGGCAGGGAGCCTGCCTTAGCCCTGCTGCACCACCAGCCAGGAACTGCCTGAGGTAAGTGCGCACCAGAGCCTACACCCTGAACCTCGTGCCCCAGGTCAGAACCCCCTCCCACACCCTAACTCCCTCCCAAAGCCCATACCCCGAATCCCCTGCCCCAGCCTAACTCCCTCCCAGACCCTGCACCGCCATCCGCACCCAAACTCCTTCCTGGAGTCTGCACCCCACACCATCTCCCAGACTCCAACCCCCTGTCCCAGCCCTGAGCCCCCTCCTGCACTCCAAATCCCTCTGACCTGGCCTGGAGCCCCCTCCTGTACTCCAAACCCCTCATCCCCAGCCCCACCCCAGAGCCCACACCCCCAGCTGGAGCCTGCATCCCCCCCGGCACCTCAACCTCCTGCCGCAGGCCTGAGCCCACTCTCGCACTCCAAACCCCTTGTCCCAAGGCCAGTGCCCCCTCATTCATCCCAAACTCCTCATCCCCAGCCCCACCCCAGAGCCCACACTCTCCTGCACCCTAATCCTCTTCCCCAGCCTGGTGAAAGTGAGTGAGGGTGGGGGAGAGTGAGCGACAGAGTAAGTGGGGGCTGGAGTGAGTGAGGGCAGAACCTCAGAGAAGGGGCGGGGCAGGAATGGGGCCTTGGAAAGGGGGGATGCCGGGGGCAGGGAAAGGGTGTTCGGTTTTGTGCAGTTAGAAAGTTGGCAAACCTACTGGTCCACATGTTTTTCATGATGACTTTCACATGTAAATGAGGCTTCCATTGTGTTGGCTTTATAATGCTTAATTCACTTTAGGCAGGGTTGGCGAATAAACACACTTTGTCTGGTAGAAAACCTGTATGTCAGTGCTGGCTGAACAGATTTTTAATGGGTACACAACTCCTTACACACCCACTGTATATACATCTTGCAATGCTTATGATGACCAGTATGATGTAAACTTCCATTTGATGCCTTGCATGCCACCCTTGATAGATAAATACTATGACAGCAGTGTGTTAGGTGTGGTGAATCTGTCAAGACAAACAGACACAGCTGGTACAGAACAGTGAACTCTTTGCCAGTTGTCACTGAGACATAGGGGCATAGAGAACCTGAGCTACTCCATCATCTTTATACTTCGCTTCCCCCCACCATCTTCCATTTGCTTAGCTCTGATTCAGCGTTGATTTCACTATTCAGGGCTTAGTAAGCTGAGACCAAGACCCTGCTTGGCAACAGGTATTTAAGATTAATCCTCCATAAGAGAGCGCAAAGCACCTGCAGTGTTGGGGAGCTCCCTCATTGGTCTCTTGCTGTGTAGCGTATTGAAGTATCAGATTCTGTAGCAAAGGCTTTGTGGCTCCATCCAACGCTGCTGTGCTCAGTTGAATTAAACGATTAAATTAAAAAAAATGTGCCTGAGTCATTACTCGCAACAGAATCACTTTCAGAAGAATCTTAAGTGTCTCATTGTTTACAGAGAAGAAGCCTAGATTCCTTATTGTTATGGGCCAAAATATGCAAACTTGGATGCTTAAAGTTAGGCACCTAACTCTATATGTAAGTACATAAGAAAAGTGGCTGAATTTTTATAGGTGCCAAAGCCCCGTAATTCCAATTTCCAGCATCTCTGAAATCAAGCCACCTTTATTAGGTGCTTACATGTGATTTTGGGTTCTTAAAGTTAAGCACCCAAGTTTAAAACTGTATCCATTATTTAAGAGGTGTGATGCCCAGCCAGGGTCATTGTGCGAGGTGCTGTACAAAGACACAATCCCAGCCATGAAAAGCTGCTGGTTTAATTAAAGCTTGAGACAAAGATGCAAGAAGTGAATGTGACTGACCAAGAACTGAGGCTGGTGCATTTACAGTACAGCGGGCCCATCCACTGATATGGCAGGTGCATTTTGCCAGCATGTACCTGGGACATTAAGTAATATGATCGATGCATTCTATCTGGCTTAGAGTGTTAACTGGCAATTCAATAGCGTGCCAGAGTCTCCTGCTTGTTCAGACCCGCAATATTCACCAGCAATTAAGCAGTTAAGGAACAAGTGGCTTCATCATGGAAGATGAGGAACTGTCTCAAGTTTTCCTAAGGGGCCAGGGCTGGCTCCACTGGATTCATTTAATCTATTAGGTCAATATGTAATCAGGATGGGGTTTTTTTAAATGCATTTTTATCTTCCTAGGGGAGGAGAATATCTTCTTTCTCCATTCCCTGGCTCTTCGGTGCTTTTTTTAAATTTTTATTAAAAAAAAAAACAGGAATATTCACTTAGATACAAACTGTAAGAAATGTTTTTAAGGAAATTTAAGAAGCTGCATTTCCAGGGCTTTTAATATCTATATCTTTCCCCTGGAAATACCAAAAAGTAAGCCTAGGACATGGCTGGATTTCATATTTTAAGATCAGTGCTAGTTTTAAGTGTGCTAGCTACACAAAGGGGTAGAAACAGCCATAAATCCTTTGTGTATGGAACGCTTAGATTGAAGCTCTACCACATTTATCAACTCTCTGGGCAAACTAGTGGGAACTGTGGGGAAAAATCCATATCCAAGAGTTTCTAGCTGTGTAAACCTGTGCTCCAAACCAGAAGAGCTCTGCTAATGTAACAGTGAAGGTGCCATTTTGTAGCAGGGGTGTGGGAGTGGTGTATTCTCCTGCTGTTGGTTCATTATTGGTAATTGATTATGCAGATTTTTCTATGGTGTAGCTCCTGAGTGACTGTCAGACACAAATAACACATAGATCTGATAGCCCCTAGGTGTCAAAGTGCTTTCCAAAAGATGGTCACCATGATTATCCAAATTTTACAGATGGGGAAACTGAGTCACCAACAGGGACATGACTTGTCCAAGACAACGTAAGAGGCCAGTGGCTGGGAATAGAAAGCAGATCTCCTGAATTCCTTAACTGCAGGAACATCAGGGATCAGCTCCTTGTCTAACTCCTAAGGACTAAACACTCCCAAACTTTGGGGAAGTTCAGATCGTGGCCTAGGTCTGAATTTTGCGTCCTTCTGTATTGGCTTGTCCATGGAAATAGTTTTGTTCCTTCAAGCTCATCTGATCCTGTTGCTTAAAACTTGGCATTTATATAGGGCTTTTCATTGTCAGTGTGATTTCAAATATTGATGAACTCTTGATGTCCCTGTGAGGTAGGGGAATACCATTTTACAGGTGGGAAGATTGACCCAGACCTGTGAAATGAGTTGTCCAAGGCTACAGAAGCGACTCACTGCAAAAGCCAGGGTTGTTAGTGTTATTTATTAAGCCCTGACTGTGTGCTTAGTGCTGTCCATAACATAAAGGAAGATACAATCCCTTCTTTAAGAAACTGACAATCTTGAGACAATTTAGACAAGATTCCTGATTCCCAGTCCTATGTGCAGGCCACTATTCCATGCCTCAGTCAGTAAGCCACTCCCCTTTCACTAGACATCCGCCTTCCCTTTTGAAGTTTTCATAATCTGTCGGATATCACAGTTTGTTGCCATGGGATAGCAGCAATGCCTCCAGGAGGGAAGAAGTAACAGGTGCAGAGAAGCTTGTAGGATCCAAACCCAAAGCCAGTTTTCCTGCAGTTATCTCTTGAAAATAAACAACAAAAGGGGGTAGATGGGGAGGAAATATCTAACTTCTCTGGAGTTAGTCTAGATTTATACTGGTGTACGCTGAGAGCAGAACCCAACTCCTACTCCATTGACTTCAGTGGGTTCCTCCAGATTTACATTAATGTAACTGAGAGGATAATCTAACTATTAGAGCTCATCTATATGGAGAAGCTATTCTGGATTAAGGTAGAGTGTAAACCTAAGGTGCAATAGCTATTACAGAATAATTCTCCATGGGAACACACTTATTCTCTAAGTTTCCACATAGGGATCTGCTCTGAAGTAGACATTCTGGTCAGTGGTCCCATATAGACAAGTGCTTACCCCACTGACTTCAGTGGGGTTACTCTGTATTAACACCAGTGTACATGAGAGCAGAATCTGACCTTAAATGCATCCAACCTACAAGCACCAAAAAATTAAAATCGAAAGTCTCTGCTCAGAGCTGATAAATGAATCCCTCAGCAGAAGGGAGTAGGGTGAGGGCAGTGTACATGACGTAACCCTCTCCAAAGAGTATCTGATTATCCAAGAAATCAGCTAACGAAGGAGAAACACTGCAGCAGGTACCTGCTTAGAATCGATACCTCCAGACAGCCATTGGGAAGGCTTTTGCCTGCCTACGGCAATGCTCAGTAGCAGCCCTTCTGTTCTCAGGTTCTGTCTGGAAGCGACTGAGGATTGATTGAGATGGCAGCTTTATCATCTCCGCACTCTCACTAGAGGGTGCAAACTGGAACTGAATTATTAATAGCCACTGCAGACTGCCTGGCTTCCATCTCCAGCCATCTGGCTTCCTCCGACTGCAGGAGCAGCTAATTCAAATGTACCTTTGCGGGGAGGGGAAGGAGAAAGCAGGAAACTCCCTAGCCTGGTCACACCACCCTACCCTGCAGATACCTGCCAGGACCATGATTCTGTCCCCTAGTGTATGCCCAGTCCCTGCAGCTGTCTCCTGGGTACCTTCAAATGAGCAGGCCATCGTCAGCCAAATGCCCACACCCCTCTTCAGCCCTTTTGATGAATAACTGTAGTTTATTTCTTCTCTTTACAGCGTCCCCTGCCTCTGGGGTAGAAAGGGAGATTCCATGAAGGGGAAAGATACACGCTACCATTATAGATTATGCTATTATAGACTATGCTATAGATACAGGGTCAGATCCATCCCTGGTGTAACTCCATTGAAGTCAAGGCACTTGCCCCATTCAGCTCAGCACTGCTGATGATCTCCCTGCAGTGGCTTTAGGGTAGTGTGTGAACTCATCTGGGATTCCACCCACCTGTCTATGACTGAGGACACTGGATACTTCTTCCTCCAGCACTGGCTTCCACTGTTTCTGGCTCAGCTGGAAGAGGTTCTCCAGGGCAACATGAGCCACTCTGCCCACTTCAGAAGCAACCTAGGACTCAGCAGGCCACTTTCCTAATACTCCCAGAGCCTACTAGCCCTGGAGAAGCGGTTGCGGGGTGGGGATCTGAATTCAAACCCCTTGCACTGAGCTGCCAGCAAGCCCATCAGACCATCCATCCTTTTTGCATTTTACTCCTGCCATCCCTCCCTGTTTTCTCCTGATCTTCTTCACAGCTGTTCTTCTCCCCCATGACTCCTGTGCTGTGAACATTTCCTAGCTGCTCCCAGAGGCTCACATCCTGCAAACTGGCTTCCCAGAGATCTGCGAGCCTTTCAGGGAATAACTGTTAGACGGAGAAGGTGCTAATGGGCATTAATTCACAGCACAGGGAGAATCTATTCCAGAAAAGATTGCAGCTTTACAGCCAGAGAAATGGGCAGAGCAGACACAGGGCAAGGGGAGTGTGTGCTTCCTGGATAGACCTGTTGGGTGTACATCACCAGTTGTCAACCCCTTTCCTCCTCTGATGCTACAGTACAGACTCAAGGGATGTTATCACCTCCTCCCCTGCCCCAAGGATCCTGTCTGCTCAGTCCAGTTCTAATTCCTTGTACATAAATATCATGCCTCTGTCTACACAGGCTCATCATGAAAAATGCAATGGCTAACACCCTGGCTCAGCTGAGGGACCTGCCTCATATGAAGTGTGAACTGCAACTGGAGTGTAATTCTTAAAGTCAGAATTGTACCTAAAAATGCAGCTCAGGCTTGCAGTCCACTCTGACTGCACCTCAAAAACCTCATCCACATCTCAGTTTTTATCTCTGGCAGCAGGACCATACGTGGGAGGAACGATGGCTTTGAGTTTGAAGGTGTGGGACCAGGATTAGGAGTTAAAAGGTGTGGGTCTGCCCTGACTCCCTGGGAGACCTAAGGCCAGTCATCTGATCTCCTGCTGTGTCAGAGGCGACATGTAGGGGGGATCTGGGGTTATGTCGTCCCCTCCCCGATTTGCCGCTTAGCTTGTATTGAGCATGCTCAGTAACACTGCTGAAGCCAGCTGCCCTCACTCTGCACTGTGCCCCACCCCACTATTGGCAGACAAGGGTGATCTCTGTCTAGTTGTGCCTCAGTTTTGCTGTCTGTCAAAAAGCCATTCGCTGACAGGGTCAGCGTGAGATCAAGCAAGGAGGGGCCAAGGGAGGGAATGTGCTGGAAGGTTTTACACTAAGAACCTGATTCTCCATGGCCTTATTTCATTGCTTATGGGTGTGCAAAATTAGGGTTGCCAGGTGTCCGGTTTTCGACCAGAATGTCCAGTTGAAAAAGGAACCTAACAGTATTGACCAGATGCCAAAGCTCAGTTGGCTGCAGTAAGTGGCCTCCAGCCACTGTGAGGCGGAGGCAGGAAGATCGGCAGCTGTTGCTGGAACCACATGGAGGAGCTGCTCTCTGCTCAGCTGCTGATGCCTGACAGAGAGCAGTGGCTATGGGGAGGTAGGTGCTGCCGCCTGGGGGGAATCCTGTCTGCCCCCCATTCTGCCCCACCGTGCCCCAATTGCCCCTTCCCCATCCCCTTGCTCTGGTGACCAACCCCTGCTGTGCCCTGATTGGGCATGAAACGCTCCCCAATCAGCACTGTCTTCTCACCCCAATGGTAACGTTTGACACCCAGATTGCGACAGGAGGGGCAAGGCTGGGGAGCACCAGGTCTTAAATGCAGTTCTAGGTGTGTTTGGGGGGATGCTTGCTTACTTCTGCTCTTGGAGGAGGTGTAATTTGTGAGCCTACACTAAGTGTAATGTCACTGCCTACACCAGTGGAATGTCCTTTCCTCTCTTCCCCCCACCACTTTCATTCTCAGTCTCACTTTTCCTTTTCCTGCTTTAGGGCAGGTCATTTGCTCCACTGTGTTGCTGATCATGTCTCAATGCCTGAAATGGCTCTTCTGGAGGCATCAGTTCCCATCTGTGACCAACTAACGGCTCTGATTCAGGTGAGACAGCTTTTCTGGTCTCTGTTAGAACTGGGCAAAACTTTTCGGCTAAAATTTTTTCAGAAAAATACACAGATTGAGTGACACCAGTCCATTTCACCACAGTGTTTGTTTTTTTTGGGGGGGGAACCACCCCACACCTAAAAAAAAAGTCTAAATGTTTTTATTTTGACATTTTTATGTGAAATATTTCAGGTTTTTTTTTTTTAGCCAAAACAACTTTTTTTCAGTGTCTGTCAATTTTATTTTAAAAAAAATTAAAAACATTGAACACTCAAAATTAAAACAAAACATTTTGTTCTGGGTTGAACAAAACATTTCATTTGACTTGAAGTGAATTTTTAAATATTTTTTTTGGAACGGCAGCAAAGCAAAAATTCCACTATTCACCCAGCTCTGATCTGTACTTCTCTGTAGCTTTTCCCCTGTGTTCTGTCTCCTACCCACCCTCACCCTCAATGTGTCTTGATTTTTTGGAGGAAGGGAGATGGAGGGGCACTAGTTTTGCAGGTTAGTCTCACCTTCCTTACCATTCCCCTGAACCTGCTGGGATGACGTACTGGAGGGAGGGAGGGATTCCACACCATAGGTGAAGAACTGCTGATGTAAGTTACAGGCAGCAGATGGTGTGATGAGGCCAAGATGAATAAAAAATGGGTACAGTAATCTGAACTAAACTCCATATTCCCCAGATGAGGAATGGGTAAAATGCATTTACCCTTGACTACACTACTGTACTGCCCTCTGCAGGATGGAACAGGTCAGATCTGCTCAGGTGTAGTAGAGTTTCCTCTAGCTGCTGAGCAAGTTGAGCTGTTCCTTTAAGACCCTGGGGAGAAAGGCCTGCCTCTTTTTGGAGCCCAGGTATCAATCCTAATATTCCATGGATGCAGTTGGCGGACAAATCTGACTGATGTAAGCTACGCTGTGGGAAATTTCTTCAGGATTTTCCTACCAGATGCTGGGCATCATTCCAGCGTCCTGTGCTATCATTAAACAAACAAAAACCGGACACACACACATTACTCCTTTTATCTATGCCCTCCTATCTGCTATAATATTTGCTCTCTAAGGGGATGATGATGTGAGGTGGTCATCACCCAAGAAAGAACTCAATGTCTCCTAGGATCAGGCCCTAATTCCTTGGGAAGCTCTGGTCTTCAACTTCAGACTTATCCTGCTTTGGGCACATGCCCGACACTGAAGGGACAGTATGAAATCTATTTACGAGAGCCTGGATAGCAGAAACTCTATCTAGGCATCTCCTTTAGGAAATCAGAGGAATCCCTGCAGTTAACAATGAGTTTGTTATTTTCCCATCAGGTGTACATTGCCCTGCTAAAACTCATTCTCAACTCCAGTTAGACTTTTTTTTCAGCGGTCTCCTGGCTGTTGCATCAGGGACTGCAGTCAGTGATTTATGAAGGCAGTAATACAGTGCCTGTACTCAGGCGTGAACTATTTACCACAGCAATTAACTAGCTGTGGATAAATTCCAGGTTACCTGCCTGTCATGTAAGTTTGACTCACTTATTACCTCTGTGCTATTCCCTCCTCACCCCCACATCAGGCACTTTTCCTAATTAAGAAGAAAAACCAGCTACTGTGACCTCTGACATGATGTTATTGAAGAGGAAGACACCTGCTCTGGCTCTTTGCAGCCAGAGGAAAAACAATGCTATGAATAACAAAGAGGAAGCCTCCCTTTCTGCTGCCACTGATTTCCAAGTCCTAGCTCCGTTGACTTACTGGCCTAGTGAATGGGGGGAAGTAGTAGATGTGATAGAGCTTTGTTTTAGTATGGCTTCTGACCCGTCCCACATGACATTCTCATAAGCAAATGAAGGAAATGTGGATCTAGATGAAATTACTATAAGGTGGGTGCACAACTGGCTGAAAGGCTGTACCCAGAGAGTAATTATCAGTAGTTCAGTCTCAAACTGAGAAGGCGTATCTAGTACGGTCCCACATGGATCAGCCCTGGGTCTGGTACTATACAATGTTTTCATTAATGACTTGGATCCTGGGGTGGAGAGTATGCTTATAAAATTTGCTGATGACATCAAGCTGGGATGCAAGCACTTTGGAGGACAGGATTAGCATTAAAATTGACCTTGACAAATTAGAAAATTGGTCTGATACCAACAAGATGAAAGTCGGTACAGATAAGTGCAAAGTGTTACACTTAGGAAGGAAAACTCAAATGCACAGCTACAAAATGGGGAATAACCAGTACTGCTGAGATGGATCTGGGGGTTATAGTGGATAACAAATTGAATATGAGTCCACAATATGATACAACTGCGAAAAAGGCTAATACAGTATCCTGCTGGAAGGTGTTAAAAGGAGTGCTGTAGGTAAGGGAAAGGAGGTAATTATCCTACTTTATTTGGCAGTGGTGCGGCCTCAGCTGGAGTACTGTGTCCAATTCTGGATGCCACACTTTAGAAAAGATGTGGACAAATTGAAGAGAGTCCAGAGGAGAGCAACTAACATAATAAAAGATTTAGAAAACCTGATCTATAAGGAAAAGTTAAAAAACTGGGCATGTTTAGTCTTGAGAAAAGAAAACTGAGGAGGAATCTGAGAACAGTCTTTCAATATGTTAATGGCTGTTATAAAGAGGACTGGGATCAATTGTTCTCCATGTCCACTGAAGATAGGAAGTAGTAATGGGCTTAATCTGCAGCAAGGGTTAGATATTAGAAAATGTTCTAACTATCAGAGTAGTTAACCTTTGGAATAGATTTCCAAGAGAAGTTGTAGAATCCTCATCTGTGGAGGTTTTTAAGGACAAGCTGGACAAACAACTGTCAGGGAAGCTCTAGGTTTACTTGGTCCTGCCTCAGCACAAGGGGCTGGGCTTGATGACTTCTCAAGGTCCCTTCCAGCCCGACATTTCTATGATTCTATGATAAATTTTCTGTCTAACTTCTGTCCACACCTGGCTGCAATAGTGGAGCCCATACCTCTGCTCACAAGGCAGGATGGTGAGTGGGCCTGGGCAGGCTCCCTCGGCAAGTGTTTGATAACGCTGGAACAAATGATAACTGATGCTGCTGTCGTGAAGCACTGCAGCCAGGAGAGCCACTTGCATTCCAGTATGGTGCATCAGAGAAAGGACAGGCTATAGTTCTTGCAAGATCAGCCAGGTGCTTTTCAAATTTAAGATGAGCTGAGTGTGCATGATTAAGCTGTTGTCCCTGCCCCATTCCACAGGCATGCCGTGGAAAAAAAGACATGCTTCACCCCGGGAATTGGCAGTTGTCTTAGACAGGCTTGAGAGGGTGTTGACTGGCCAGGAATGAATACACAGCTCCACTCCTTGATAGAAGGGGTGGGGTACCTGCCAGATGTGTGATGACTGCCAGCAGAAAGAGACTGTTTTCCATGAACTGCCCACTTGATCATGGGGAAAGGTGGGAGTGGACTGATTTACCTTCAATGTAAAAAGCAGTACTTGATTACAGTGGATGACTCTTCAAATTTTGGGGAGGTTGATGCCTGATACAAGAAGCAAGTCAGTGACTGGTGCACTTTTTGAGATGCGGCATTCTGGACACTGTATTCATCCACAACGGACTCCCATTTGTCTTGGGAGAATTTAATGCATTTGCATGCAAATGGAGAGGTTGCCCCACCACACCTCCTCTCCAGCATGCCACAGAGTAACGGTAAGGTGGAATCAGCCGTGAAAACAGCTAAGAGACTGCTACACATGGCTGTGTCTTGTGGTTCAGGCCCCTTGTTAGCATTTTTGGAACACAGGAATATCCCATTAGAGGGGTGCCAAAACTGTCCAGCACAGGCACTGAGGGGATGGAGGACCCCAACCCTGCTACGAGAGAGGGAAAACCTGCTGCAACCAGAAGGATGGAGGCACTGACGAGAGAAGATGGCCAATGATCAGACAAATCCGGCACTAGAAAGCCACAGGTCAGTCCAGGGCCGACAGGCCCTCCTGTGAGAATTGGGTGGTGTACGGAGGAGTATGGGGGAAGGAGTCGAGAGTGCGGGTGGTGATCTCTTTAACCCTTCCAGTCAAGGGTAGGGGCCCTGGCAGAGACAGATGCATCCTGGAGGTGAATATCTGGCTGCGAGGATGGTGTTGCCAGAAGGGCTTCGGCTTCCTTGACCATGGGATGCTGTTCCAGGAAGAAGGAATGCTAAGCAGAGATGGGGTCCACCTATCGAGGAAGGGGAAGAGCATATTTAGATACAGACTGACTAACCTAGTGAGGAGGGCTTTAAAACTAGGTTCAAAGGGGGCAGGAGACCAAAGTCCACAGGTAAGTCAAGAACATGGAGACCTAGGAGAAGGGTCGGAATTTGGGGGAAGCATGGGCTGTTATAGCAGGGATAAAGGAGAGACAAGACAGAAATGAAGCGGGAGGGGGAATCAAATCAGTATCTTATACGTCTGTATAATAATGCGAGAAGTATGCGGAATAACCAGGAAGAACTTGAAATGATAGTAAATAAACACAACTGTGACATAGTTGGTATCACAGAAACTTGGTGGGATAATACATATGACTGGAATATTGGTATAGAAGGGTCAGATTGCTCAGGAAGGACCGGTAGGGAAAAAAGGGAGGAGGTGTTGCCTTGTATATTAAAAATATGTACAGTTGGACTGAGGTTGGGATGGAAGTAGGAGACAGATTTGTTGAAAGTCTCTGGGTAAGGATAAAAGGGGTAAAAAACAAGGGTGATGTCATGGTAGGGGTCTACCACAGACCACCTAACCAGGAAGAAGAGGTGGATGAGGCTTTTTAAAAAAGCTAACTAAATCATCCAAAGCACAGGATTTGGTGGTGATGGGGGACTTCAACTACCCAGACATCTGTTGGGAAAATAACACAGCAGGGCACAGATTATCCAGTAAGTTCTTGGAATGTATTGGAGACAGTGTTTTTTATTTCAGAAGGTGGCGAAAGCTACTGAGGGGAGGCTGTTCTAGATTTGATTTTGACAAATAGGGAGGAATTGGTTGAGAATTTGAAAGTGGAAGATAGCTTGGGTGAAAGTGATCATTAAATGACAGAGTTCATGATTCTAAGGAATGGTAGGAGGGAGAACAGCAAAATAAAGACAATGGATTTCAAGAAGGCAGACTTTAGCAAACTCAGGGAGTTGGTAGGTAATGTCCCATGGGAAGCAAGTCTAAGGGGAAAAGCAATAGAAGACAGTTGACAGTTTTTCAAAGAGACTTTATTAAGGGCACAAGAGCAAATGATCCCACTGCGTAGGAAAGACAGGAAGTATGGCAAGAGACCACCCTGGTTTAACCAGGAGATCTTCAATGATCTAAAAATAAAAAAAAGAGTCCTTCAAAAACTGGAAACTAGGTCAAATTACAAAGGATGAATATAAACCACACAAGTATGTTGGGACAAAATTAGAAAGGTCAAGGCACAAAATGAGATCAAACTAGCTAGAGACATAAAGGGTAACAAGAAAACATTCTACAAATACATTAGAAGCAAGAGGAAGACCAAGGACAGGGTAGGCCTGTTACTCAGTTGGGGGTGTGTGGAATAATAAGAGAAAATGTGGAAATGGCAGAGGTGCTTAATGACGTCTTTGTTTCGGTTTTACCAAGAAGGTTGATGGTGATTGGACAGCTAACAGTGAATGCCAGTGAAAATGAGGTAGGATTAGAGGCTAAAACAGGAAAAGAACAAGTTAAATATTACTTAGACAAATTAGATGTCTTCAACTCACCAAGGCCTGTGTAATGCATCCTAGAATACTCGAGGAGCTGACTGAGGAGATATCTAAGCCAGTAGCGATTATCTTTGAGAAGTCATGGGAGACAGGAGAGATTCCAGAAGACTGGAAAAGGGCAAATATAGTGCTCATCTATATAAAGGGAAATAAGGACAACCCAGGGAATTACAGACCAGTCAGCTTAACTTCTATATCTGGAAAGATAATGGAGCAAATAATTAAGCTATCAATTTGCAAACATCTAGAAGATAATAAGGTGATAAATAATAGTCAGCATGGATTTGTCAAAAACAAATCATGTCAAACCAACCTGATAGTTTTATCTGACAGGGTAACAAGCCTTGTGGATATGGGGGACACAGTAGACGTAGTATATCTTGATTTTAGTAAAGCTTTTGACACTGTCCTGCGTGACCTTCTCATAAATAAACTAGGGAAATGCAACCTAGATGGAGCTACTATAAGGTGGGTGCATAACTGGTTGGAAAACCATTCCCAGAGAGTGGTTATCAGTGGTTCAGTCACGTTGGAAGGGCATAACGAGTGGGGTCTTGCAGGGATCAGTTCTGAGTCCAGTTCTGTTCAATATCTTCATCAATGATTTAGATAATGCATAGAGAGTACACTTATTAAGTTTGAGGATGATACCAAGATGGGAGAGGTTGCAAGTGCTTTAGAGGGTAGGATTAAAATTCAAAATGATCTGGACAAACTGGAGAAATGCTCTGAAGTAAAGAGGATGAAATTCAATAAGAACAAATGCAAAGTAAGCCATTTAGGAAAGAACAATCAGTTGCACGCATACAAAACGGGAAATGACGGCCTATGAAGGAATACTGTGGAAAGTGATCTGGGGGTCATAGTGGACCACAAGCTAAATATGAGTCAACAGTGTAACGCTGTTTCAAAAAAAGCAAACATAATTCTGGGATGTTTTAGCAGGAATGTTGTAAGCAAGACATGAGAAGTACTTCTTCCGCTCTACTCTGCTCTGATTAAGCCTCAACTGGAGTATTGTGTCCAGTTCTGGGCACCACATTTGAGGAAGAATGTGGACAAATTGGAGAGAGTCCAGAGAGGAGCAAGAAAAATGATTAAAGGTTTAGAAAACATGACCTATGAGGGGAAGATTGAAAAAACTGGGTTTGTTTAGTTCTGAAAAGAAAAGACTGAGAGGGGACAAGAAAACAGTTTTCAAGTATATAAAAATTGTTACAAGGAGGAGGATGAAAAATTGTTTTTCTTAACCTCTGAGGATGGGACAAGAAGCAACGGGCTTATATTGCAGCAAGGGAGGTTTAGGTTGGACATTAGGAAAAACTTCCTAACTGTCAGGGTGGTTAAACGCTGGAATAAATTGCCTAGGGTGGTTGTGGAATCTCCATCACTGGGGATTTTTAAGACCAGGTTGGACAAATACCCATCAGGGAGGTCTAGATACTTAATCCTGCTGCGAGTGCAGGGGTCTGGACTAGATGACCTCTCAAGGTCCCTTCCAGTTCTGTGATTCTATGATGAGACACCTGAAGGAGTGGAATAAAGGAGTGCTGAGGGGTGCAGTGCCACCTAAATCATAGGGGGTGACTATGCCAGAGGGACAGGTGATCCAAAGGAACAGGAGGGACTTACAAGCCAACAGACACAGCATATGGAGAGAGTCTACAGAGATCACCACGAATCAGAGACACAGAACCATCTGGAGGCCAATCCCACAGGGAGGGAGCAGATTTCACAAGCTTGCTAGACTTGGAGACAGAGATCCTGACTTGTGGTGCGGTTGCATGTTGAGGAGACCAATCTAGCTCAAAGACTATGTGACCAGCTGAGTCTGTGGTAAAGATGAGCCTCCAACTCAGCTGTCTAGCAACCTGAGGCTGAAGGGACTCAGGATGGAGGTCTGGTCACTAATTCTTTGTTTTTAATGTTTGAAAAATAGGGGCAATGTATCACGATCAGCGGAACTGGAATCAGAGGGCCCATGTTCCCTGGAAGGGTCTGTTATTGAGGGCACAGCAGCAGAACAGGGAATGTGGAGAATTGGGCAGGAAGCAACTCAGCCATGTGGACAGAGCAGTCCACAGGATTGACTAAAGTTTCGCTTGTTCAACTTAACCTGCATTCAGCTTCCCTGTATCCTCATGAAACAATGCTGATCTCCCCTCCCAGGGGTTTCATTTCTTTGCCCCTTTAATGCAAAGAGGATGTAGGTATGCAGCACTGCAATGTTATTTACCAACTGCAATGTAATTAACATCTGGAGAGGCAGACATGTTTCCAGCCACCTGTCACTTCTAATGAAGCTATCTGAGGGCACCAGGCAAGCAAGCAACTGATTAAGACACCTTGTGTTACCCGCCTCGTCTCTCTAAGACAACGGAGACAGGAAATACTTGGCTACAGGAAATCAAGACGCTTAGCCTATATCCTCGGCCCAAGTTTCTTCTGTCTCCTCCCCATCCCCCAGTCATCTTTCAGGAGCACTACAAGCCATCAGGAACTGCTGGCAGGGTGGGGGTGGCATGCACTACTAGGACATCCCTTTGCACACACTCCTCTCCTCCTCCTCCATTCCACAGACCGCACAATTAACAGCGCAATAGCTAGAGTTCTGAGAGGAAGGGAAAAAACTGCTTGCAGATGGGCTCTTGCAGGCAGTACAGCCTGCTTCAGGGTGCCTTTGCTAGCTGTGCTGTTGCTCACCAATGCACCCAGAGCCTCCCTGGCTAATAAGAGATGTGACCCCCCACATGCACTGAATCCAGAGGTTCCAGCAAACCCCAACAGCACATGACCGGATGGGAACCCATGGGCACGGTGCCAGCAGCCAAAGGGTTACAGAGAGCTGGGCATTGGGCTATGGAGTCCATGGCAGCTGCGCAGCTCCTCGATGGGCTCTGGTTTCATTCCCAGGAGGCTGTAATTGATTGGAAGGAGCCAGAGATGCCAACCCTGACCCCCTCACCCCCACAATTAGCAGCATAACAACTCCAGCAGGCTGCAGCCTCTGTATAGCAGAAGTGGCAGCTTGTTACAGGGAGGGGGAAGGTGGGGTGCCTGTGCTCATGGCTGCAGCCCAGGATGCTGTGTAGTGTTAACTGAGCACTTTAAGGAGAGGCTGTTGTATCTGGAAAACAGCCTTCTCTATACGCTCCCCAAAGCCCGCACAGAATAAACAGGAGAGGAAGATGGGGGTGAACCTTTGTTCTCAACAGCGTGCCACTCCCTTTCACCCCTAAACTCCTGCTCACCAAAATATCTATGCTGAAAGCAGAGGTCAGACCCGGAATAGGGAGATATGTCAGTGGTGTCATGAAATATACCAGAGATTTTGCTGTTGCTGTTGATTTCATCTGGAAGATGCTCAGATACCAACCACAGTGATGGGTGGCAGGATAGAAGCCTATGATAGATAGAGGGGTGTGTATGGGGATATAAAGAGAAAAGGTTTAGCAGGCACCTTCCAGGCTGTGGAGGGGTGAAAATTCCCAACTCACATGGGAGTGTGGTGAGATGAGTGTCTGTAAAGCAAGGGCTGGCAATGTACAGCCTTACCCGGAGCAGTATTATTATTCACAACGACAGTGTGGGGACTGCGTTGGAACAGGGCAACAAACACACCCTTCCATGCTGCAGATTCAGTGCACCAGACAGCAATGCCCCAGCGCTTTGTTTGGAAGTCTGAACAGGAACTGGAAAGAGCTAGCTGCAAGAGGTGGCCTGTCTTACTTTCTGACTCTCTCTTGTGGTTTGGGGAGAGCAGGTTTCCGTGACTGTACTGGTTATTCGTTGTGCATACAATGGTCGGCTCGGATAGTTCAAGAGTAAATGTGAAATACAGGCATTCAACCTGTTTCCAACTCACAGCGTTTTGCAGAGCGGGGTGGGTGGAGAGCCCTACACACTCATGCTGCTTGCATGCACACCCTTTCAAATACACCTCTTCCATATGTGCTTCCACAACTCTGTGCATAAGCAGCATGTTACAAAGCGCCCGTAAGCAGGAGGCAAAATGTTGGGGAAGAAATCACGAACAATCCTAAAAAAGAGGCCAAGGTATAAAAGCTCTGAGGAACCCGAGCCGTGGTGAATGTGCCATACGCTGTGGATCTATACAGTCTATATTAAATACAACCCACCTCCCCCACACACATCAGTGCAGCATTAAGATAGAGATTTTAAATGCACAAAAAGACGAAGTTATAGTTCCCAGAGCAGTCATAACTCAGCCTGTTTGGACATGTGTAGCATTTAGTTTGGCTGCATATGCTGCCGACTTTAATGATTTAGGGTTGGATCCTGAATTCTTTTCACATTCCAAAACTCCCACTGGCTCCAAACAAGCCTGGTGTAGGCTTTGAATGAGCCCACAGCCCTGTGTGCACTTTCACATCAAAAACCACACAAAGTGCATAGCTTCACCTTTACGATTTTGTAACAAAACCAGCTGAACTGTCACTGTTTTGACTGAAGGCCCCATGCAGGGGATATTGACACCCATAGAGCTAAGCCAGCGTAGATGCATTGCACCAGTTGACCATGTGGCATCCCCCAATTTGAAAGCAGAGGTACAAACAGCCCTAATATAGACAGGCCTTGACTTCATTTTTTTTTTCTTTTTTTTTTTTTATTATTTCAAACCTGAACCTGCAAG
This sequence comes from Gopherus evgoodei, assembly GCF_007399415.2. Classification (NCBI taxonomy): domain Eukaryota; kingdom Metazoa; phylum Chordata; order Testudines; family Testudinidae; genus Gopherus; species Gopherus evgoodei. Next base: position 38,171,514 of record NC_044333.1, on the reverse strand, counting down.
GAAATCTCCATGGAAAACAACATCCAAAGAATCGCAGCAACAGTCACTAAACATCCTCTGTTTGTACAGCATTACATTCTAACACAGGCACTAATGCACCTGCCTCTTGGCTTTGCAGCTCCCGGATGCAAAGACACCTCCTTGAGGAAAGAATGCATTGCTGTTCTCAGGTTTGCCTAACTTTCTGAGCTCCAATTGAGGGCTGAGCCAGCCCCAGGGGCAAACTGCCATATCATTGTCAGAGACACAAATATTCCCAGCTGAATTCAGCAGGAGAAAGAGGGAGCAGGGAACCAGCCTTCTGTTCCCACAGGCCTTAGGACAAAGGCTGGTATGTACCTTTTGGCTCCCATGCTATGATCTCTCCTAGGCATGGAGACAGGGTTGGCCAGAGCCGCCTGGAGTTAAAATGCTGGTCCATAGCCAGCCTCAGTGTGGAAGATCATCACTGTTGCCATGGCAACCAGCAGGCTCACTGGCTGCTTAAAACTTCAGGCCCCCTCCAGATGGAGTCAGTTTTCCTATCCCTTTATCTGGGTCCTTCCCTTCCTGCTGCATTTAAAACAGAGATGGCAGGGGGCATATCCCAAACACAGCTCCAAACGCCCTGTACAAAAACAATCCTGGCATTCTGACTGGTCAACCAGTGTGTAACTGGAAGGCAGCCCCTTCTGGCCTAGCAAACACCGTCTGTTTTGGCCTCTGATTGTACATGTGGAAAAGGCAAGCAAGGAAGAGGGGGAAAGACTGGGTCATTCTTTAAATGCAGGTGAAAGGAAATTCCCACTGTGGTGGAGCAACTGCCCCACCCCCATGTGACAGGGGGCTAGAATAGGCCAGAGAGGCTGCACAGGCCGGCAGCCAATTAAAAAAGGGCTTACTGAGAGCCAATCAGGGCTGATGTTAAAGCCAGCCAGTCAGAGCTAGGCTAGGCCCTATATAAAGGCTGCCTCGGGAGGAGTGGGTAGTTTCTTCCAGACCTTGAGAGGGAAAGTTTGTTTCCTGAGTGAGGAGACCAGCACCTGGGACAGTGCGGTGCTGGGCAGGCTTGGGGGAGTAGAAGGGAACTCCAGCCTGCAGGCCCTGAGGGAAGGGCCTAGCTGGAACAAAGGGGCTGAAGTGGAAGTGGCCCAGGGAGAGAGATGCACAAGGGGAGAGAAGGAAGGTCATCACCAAAGGGTCCCTGGGTTGGGACCCAGTGTAGAGTGTGGGCCTGGGTCCTGCCCCTTGCACAAACACCCAGCCAGTGGGTGTGGTAATAGTAGACTGCACCAGACCCCTGACACTAGGGGTTAGACTTTAGGGGTGTGGTTGACCATGGTGGCTGGGGCGCAGAGAAGGACTGTGGATAACACACACCCCTGGAAGCGGGTGAGGATGGACTAGGGGGCACTGCTGGATGGCAGTGGCTTGAAGAGGATGCGGCAAGTTGGGAGCAATGCGGGTACACGTGCCAACTGAGGGTGATATGATGGATGGGACACCACCAGGAGGAGGCGCTCCACTGGACTGAGCTAATTCCCGGAGTTACCAGCAGGAGGTGCTGTGGTGGTGAGTCCCAACACCGGTATACTCATGCTGAAGCGCCACTGACCAGCTGTGGAAGTCCCCTTGCCTTGTGACTGGGCTCTCCGGCCAGCTCACATTTTACTCACTGCTTTTGGGGTAAGTCAGAGTCCAGTCTAGCAGCCTGATCACCAGCCCACCCTAGGCCTGCTAGTCCTTATGACCATTGTCTGGAGCTTTCTCCAGACTGTTCCCTGGTGGCCTGCAGGGGAACCCAGCACCACCCTCGACCATGGGTTCCAGCCCAAGGCTCCTGTAGCAGGTGGTGATGATCTGTTTCTTCAGACTTTCTGTTTCTTCCCTGGGGTATGTCCTGCTGCAGTCTGCCTCAGGCCTTCTTTCCCAGCCCCCTGCAGGCCTTGGAGGAAAGGCATCAAAGGAAAAGCACAATATCAGAATAGTCCAAACATGTCCTTTCTTGGGCTCCTCCTGTTGGGAGATACGTGATGAGCCATGGCCTGGCTCAGGGTCTCAGGGCTATTGTGCAGTGCTCACAGGACCCCCAGACAGCTCTGTCCCACCTCAGCACTCCTGTCTGGGAGCTAACGGAGAGAGGTCTGTCCACCTCCCAGGCTGGGCTCTTCTGGATTTAGCTTCTCCCTTTAAGGCTCCTTCTTCAAAACTGGCATGCCTAGTAGGTGTAGCAGGGCAGGGCTGCCAGAGCCCAAAGCTGTTTTAATCTTTCCTTGCCTGGCTGGGGGTTTCTACATCCATCATATACCAACCTCCCCTCTAGCCATAAGGAAAGAGAGGGTGGTCATGATCCACCTTGGACCTATTCGCAACCCTCAGGGTGAGCACAAGTGAGACACTTAAGGTGTTTGCATTGGCAGCAGAATGCCTCATTTTACTGGAGTCTGTCCTGAATCAGGTTGTTTTGAAGTGGGTTATTAGATTAGCAAATTAGTTAATTACCATGGTTCCCCTAAGGAGTTCTTAACTACAAGAATAAAGTTCTTAGGGCATATATGCAGATTCAGAATGCTCACGTTGTGGCTGAACCAAGTAATTGCAGATCAGTATTCACTAGTGAACATATAGAATCATAAATTGTAAGACTGGAAGGAATCACAAGAGGTCATCTAGTCCAGTTCCCTGCACTCAAGGCAGGACTAAATATTATCTAGACTATCCCTGACAGGTGATTGGAGATTTTTAAAAGCAGATTAGACAGTGATGGAGATTTCACAACCTCCCTGGGCAATTTGTTCCAGTGCTTAACTGCCCTGACAATCAGGAAGTTATTCCTGATGTCCAACCTAAACCATTGCAATTTAAGCCCATTGCTTCTTGCCTAGAGGTTAAAGAGAATAATTTTTCTGCCGCCACCTTGTAAACAACCTTTTATGTACTTAAAAACTATTATGTCTCCCTTCTCCCAGTTGTCTCTTCCCCAGCCTAAACAAACCCAATTCTTTCAATCTTCCCTCATGGGTAAGGCTGTGAGTCATTCACGGAGGTCACAGCTTCTGGTGTGGCTGACCCCAGGACCACCCCAGCAGCTGGGGAAGCCCCAGGACCAGCCGCACTGGCCGCTGCTCTGGCAGCCTCAGGTGGCTGGTCCCTGGCACTGTCCTGGAGCAGCGGTTGGGGCCAGTGGCGGTGGGGCCCTGGGCTGCCCCCCTCCCACAGTGGCAGTGGGGCCATGGGCCATCCCCCACTCCAGTGGCAAGGGGCCCCATGCTGCCCCCGTAGCAGAAGCATCACCTGCACTGCCCCCTGTCCCAGCAGGTAAGACTTAGTCACAGGTATTTTTTAGTAAATTCATGGACAGGTCACGGGGCTGTGACTTTTTGTTTATTGCCCTTGACCTGTCCATGAATTTTACTAAAAATACTTATGAGTAAAGTTAAGCTTTAGTCACATGTCATGTTTTCTAGACTTTTAATCATTTCATCATATCCTCAATTCCTATCAAAATAGTGCTGTCATGCAGTGTACATCCAAAAGTTGATCTCCTTTAAATTGGTTTGAAGCTGGTACTGGGGGAAAGCATGCCCTCTGAGGAAGAGTCAACATGGTTTTAGTAAAGGGAAATCATGCCTCACCAATCTAATAGGATTCTTTGAGGGGGTCAACAAACATGTGGACCAAAGGTCCATCACCAAAGGCTCTTATTCAAAGTAAGCTGCCACGGGATAAGAGGGAAGGTTCTCTCATGGACTGGTAACTGGTTAAAAGATAGGAAACAAAGGGTAAGTATAAATGGTCAGTTTTCAGAACGAAGAGAGATAAATAGTGGTGTCCGCCAGGGGTCTGTTCTGAGACCAGTCATATTCAACATATTCATAAATGATGTGGAAAAAGGGGTAAACACTGAGGTGGCAAAATTTGCAGATGATACAAAATTACTAAAGATAGTTAAGACCCAGGCAAACTTCGAAGAGCGACAAACGAATCTCTCAAAACGGGGTGACTGGGCAACATGGGGGGGAGGGATAGTTCAGTGGTTTGAGCATTGGCCTGCTAAACCCAGGGTTTTGAGTTCAATCCTTGAGGGGGCCACTTAGGGATCTGGGGCAAAATCAGTACTTGGTCCTGCTAGTGAAGGCAGGGGGCTGGACTTGATGACCCTTCAGGGTCCCTTCCAGTTCTAGGAGATAGGTATATCTCCATGATAGATAATGGCAGATGAAATTTAATGTTGATAAATGCAAAGTAATGCACATTGGAAAGCATAACCCCATCTATATATATAAAATGATGGGGTCTAAATTAGCTGTTACCACTCAAAGAGATCTTGGAGTCATTATGGATAGTTCTCTGAAAACATCCACTCAATGTGCAGCAGCAGTCAAAAAAGCAAACAGAATGCTGGGAATAATTAAGAAAGGGATAGATAATAGGACAGAAAATATCATGTTGCCTCTCTATAAATCCATGGTATACCTACTTCTTGAATACTATGTGCAGATTTGGTTGCCCCATCTCAAAGATATATTGGAATTGAAAAAGGTTCAGAAAAAGGGTAACAAATGATTAGGGGTATAGAACGGCTTCTGTATGACGAGAGAGTAAGACTGGGGCTTTTCATCTTGGAAAAGAGACAGCTAAGAGGAGATATGATTGAGGTCTATAAAATCATGACGTAAAGAAAGTAGATAAGGAAGTGGTGTTTACTACTTCTCAAACACAAGAACTAGCGGTCACCAAATGAAATTAATAGGCAGCAGGTTTAAAACAAATAAAAGGATGTATTTCTTCACACAATGCACAGTCAACCTGTGGAACTCCTTGCCAGAGGATTTTATGAAGGCCAAGACCATAACGGCTCAAAATAGAAATAGATAAATTTACAGAGGATAGGTCCGTCAATGGCTAATAACCAGGATGGGCAGGAATGGTGTCCCTAGCCTCTGTTTGCCAGAAGCTGGGAATGAACGACAGGGGATGGATCATTTGATTACCCTCTGGGGCACTTGGCACTAGCCACTGTTGGAATACAGGATACTAGGCTAGATGGACCTTTGGTCTGACCAAGTAGGGCCATTCTTATGTTCTCATGTTATGTTCTCTAAAATCCATATTCTTTTAATCTACTATTTTGTTGACAAGACTGGAAATATGTATGTGTGTTTATACAGACCCTACGGTGTTTCTGCTCTTCTCCTGCAGAGCCAGTTAGCAAAATAAGCACACGTGAACATCAGTCTACTTTCCCAGAACTGTGCTGCTATCATTAGTGATGCTGTTACTTAGACAAGAAAGTAAGAAATCTGAAGGCAGCCACGCGCCATCAAAAACATAGGCAAAGAAATTAACATTTGCCATAGGGAGAGTGAGAACATTTGGTAGGGGAAGAAATGTTGTTTTTAAGCTCCTGAGAGGTGGCTTCAAATAGAAGAAGTAATGAGCCAACATGAAAAGTTCTAAAACTGGGATTTGACAGTGTGGTGTTTGGATTTAGTTTCATAGATTAAAAGACCAGATGGGACCACCCAGCCTGACCCCCTGCATAACACAAACCACGAGACATCCTTGAATTAATTCCCCTTTGAACTAGAGCATATCTTTTAGAATAACATTAAACATTTCCAGGGATGGAGAATCCGCCACCACCCTTGGTAAACTGTTCCAGTGGTTACTCACCCTCACTCTTAAAAATGTGTGCCTTATTTCTAGTTTGAACTTGTCTAATTTCAACTTCCTGCCATTGCATCTTGTTATAGCGTTGTCTTCTAGATTGAAGATCCTGCTGTTACTAAATTTCCATTCCCAGGTAGATACTTATAGACTGTGATCAAGTCACCTCTTGATTATCTTTGTTCAGCTCTGTAGATTTCACTCCTTCAGTCTGTCACTATAAGACACACTTTCAAATCCTTTACTCATTCTCATGACTTCTCTAACTCAGTTTTTCAAGATCCTTCTTTAATTCTTGACCAAAACTAGACACCACACTCCAGCAGTGGTCACACCAGTGCCAAATAGAGGGGTAATATATCCTCTCTACTAAGCTGGACAAAGCACTGAGCACAGGGGAGCCCTGCTCTACTTTGGTAGGGGGCAGTAAGTGTCAGTGTGATAGCCTTGGCAGTGGTAGACCCAGGCAGTGGCAGGGGCCTGTGCCCGGAGAGCAGGTGGATCTGAGTTGTTACCCCTGCAATCACTGTGGGGTTCAAGCAGCTGTGGCAGGTAACACAGGGGCACATGCGGAAGCTAAGTAGCTATGGATGGGTTGCCCTGTTAGTATTAAGAACTGGGAAAGAGGACAGAAACCAAGATAATGACACCTGCCCTGGTGACACTGTTTATCTGAATGTGCAGAAAGGCTTTTCCCCAGCAGTTCTTCCCGCTAGGCTTCTGCTTCAGGGAGTGGCAGCAGGAAGAACCCTGAGGAAAGCTGTGAATGAGCAGAAAATTTGGGCAAAGGACGGAAAGTAGGGAGCCCTGGCAAGGAGGATACCATCTGATGGGACACATGCTGGGACGGTATCTCTGTGGCCTGAGTTGCATAAATGACCACCCTAGGGAGACAGGCTGCAGGCTTCTTCCATTATATGTTGGTTTATCTGTCACCGCTCTCTGATCTCTCATCAGCATAGCATGGAGGCGAAGGATCCATAATTAAAAGCACAGATTCTCCCTGGAAGGGACAGATTCCCCACCTCTCCCTTGCTGTGGGGCTGGCTCTCTGCGTGGAAATTTTCCTTGGTTCTGCCTCAGCAGGCAGAGCAGTCCCTGCTAGGCTACAGCCGTTGGCACTGCACAAGGTGACAGGTTTTGCATGGAATTGGAAAAGTGGCACCCAAAAATCAGTGGCCAGTGGGATGACTGGGCTCTGGCACAAGCATCACCGAGAACATTAACTGGAGATTAGGTATTGAGGGCTGCTTTCCCACTTCTCTGCACCGGTCTTCCATATCAGGCTTCTGAAAGAATGCTTCATGAGGCTTTGAGTGCTGGAAACAGCATGAGAGAGGCTCGGGGTTGTAAAGAACTAGTGCCAGCGTCAACATCCTATCCACTGAACCAATGGCTTGTGGGGCACTTTGTCACCAGGTCCCAACAGTATTTTCTTTTGCAACGTGGGGTCTGTTGTGATAACTGGGCCTAGAAATTTACCCTGATTGTGAGCTCAGCTGTGAGGAGTGAGTGAAAGTTCAGAGTGTCACAAAAACCTATAACAATGGATGTGGATGGGAAAAGGTGAAGTAGTGACCATATTTTCCTAAAGGGAAAAGGGGCACTGCACCAGGCTGGCATGAGGCCTTGCCTCCCACCCCTGCACAAGTGCCCCAGCCCTCCCTGCCTCCTGCCCACCCAGGACCGGCGTAAGGTTCCCCCTCTCCCTCCCACCATGTGCAGGATTGGCCTGAGGCCCCCCGCTCCCTCCCCACTGCCTGCCTGCATGGGGCTGGCCCAGCCCAAGCTGCTCTCCTGAGAGCCCTTCCTCCTATGAAGGCAGGTGTTGCTGCTTGCCTGCTTCTCTCCACATGTTCCTCTGTGCCCCCTAGGGGTCATGCCCCATTTTTTGGCAAAACTGTATTTGTCCAGTTTGTTTTTGCCAGCTGGTGATCAAATGCCCAGTTTTGCAACAACAACAAAGGACAGCTAGGACAGGGCTTAAAAAAGAGACTGTCCTGGCCCAAACGGGACATATGTCACCCTGACTTAGTACAAATAGAAGGGGCTCCGGATATAATTCCAAGACTGTGTTAAGATCATGCCTGGTAAATAAGAGACATGTGGAATCAGACATCAGTGAACCAAAATTGGTATGCTGGCAATGAAGCCTAGTCAGTGGACAAAATAATAAGGGGCGAGCTATTCTTCCCATTACTCTCTTTTGCGGCACTTAAAAAAACAGACTTTGAGGGGTAAAAGATGGATGGACAGAGGGATGTGAATAGGGCTGAAAGGCAAGAGAAGGGGAAGGAGCAAGCATAATTCTCATGGCTGCTACCCTCACCATCTCCTGGGACCTCAGACCTTCTTCATGCTAATCCTGAGAGATGTCCTGGCGAGACTGGGCCAGCGAGTGGGAGCCAGATGACATCAGCACTGGCTCCAGCTAAATCCCAAATACCACGTGGGATGTGAGATCTATAGTCTCCCACCCTCTGTGTCCTTTTTCTTCCCTACTTTATTTCTTAATTTCCTAACTCTCTCTCCTTTTTCCTTCTGTTTAAAGAGTCTGTCTTAGCCTGCCAAGACTGTATTTTGCAACTCTGCTATGAGTCTGTGGCCAGAAAAGCAGCTAAAAGCAATGCCCTACATAGCCTGATGCTGGTACAAGTTTGCCAGGTCTTGGAGGGTACATCTACACTGCAGTTAGACACCTATGGCTGGCCTGTGCCAGCTGAGTCGGACTCAGGCTGTGGGTCTGTTTAATTGTGGTGTAGACATTCTGGCTCCAGCCGCAGCCTGAGCTCAGGAACCCTCCCACCTTGCAGGGCCCTAGAGCCTGGGCTCCAGCCTGAGCCCAAATGTCTGCACCGCAATTAAACAGTGCCTTAGCCCGAGCCAACTGGCACAGGCCAGCCACGTGTCTTTAACTGCAATGTGGACATATCCAGAGTGGCTAAATAAGACCCTGTGATGGGCCTGTGTTTTCTCCACCAGAGACAAAAGCTGCATTTTCTATCTTTGCTGTTCTTTTCCTTCCCCTTTTGTTTGTCTCGTTTTGCCTTCTAGGAAACAGGATCAAACTTTAACAATCGCAACAACAACAGCAGCAGCTCCGGTGCCTCTCAACTGACTTCTTTCCCCCAAAAGGGCAGTTATGACCAGCTAAGAGACTGTCAAACAAGTGAGATTACTTTCTAAAAACTCACCTGCTAAAGGGAAATGGAAAAGCCTTATTTAAAGGACTGCCTTATTTCATACTTTCCATTTCAAATGCTTTAACTGCTCTTCCTATTTTTTCCCCTGTATCTTTAATAAGAGGTTAAAAGGATTTCTCATCGTGTTTGCCATGGGCTGAGGTCTCTATAAACCAAATTCCAAAAAAACCCACCCTGTTCAGTGTTGGACAAGTTACAGGGTCATGTAAAGACCTTTGACTCTTTGAACCCACATATTGCATAATCTAAATTAATACAACAGGTGACAGTATGAAAAAATTTAAGAACCACCAATGCCGTCAAAGGAGTTTGTTCCCTCTATATGCTAGGACTGAATTTGGTCTATTTTTGGCAATTTTGCACATCTGATTTGTGTTCACTAACCCTAAAATCAAGCCTTTCAAGCCTTTGTTCTTCGAAGAATTCTGAAATGGTTTCCACCAACTTCCAGTAAATAAACAGCCTCTCAACAGGACAATAATAACTAAGAGCAGAGAAAAAACATAATGCTCATCCTAGTCTCTAATTGCACCGAAGAACTAATCTTCTAAAGATTAAAAAGCATGAAACTATCTTTCAAAAGAAAGTGAGCAGCAGCCCAGATGCTAGGTTCTGACCTGACAATGTCAATTTTATTTCACATGCTGGAAAGAAAATCACATCACATCTGGTTAGACTCTGGATTGATAATATTCTACAAAATCCATGCCCACCTAGAACTTCAACCAAGAGAGAACCATGATCTTCCTGCTCCAATAGCACACCTACAGTTGGAGCCAAAGAAGAAGCTGCAATAGCAATGAGCAGTAAAGGGCTTAGGACTCATCATTTAGCCATTCTGATTCTACCCGGTAGAGGTTAGTAGTGTGCAGACACACAGGTCAAGCAATATTTGTTTGTGCATTTGCAAACTAGACATAACCTTTGAAAATAGACACTTGTGAAGTTCAGCTTCTCAAATTTGAGTGAGCCAGTCAATGGAATAGGCTTGATTCTTCACGCCACACAGTCACTGACATGAGTGCAAAGTGGGTGTAAAACAACTGAATGCATTAATAACATTCTAGCCCAGAACACAAACATGGATGTGGTGCCTGTGTGGAAACATTAGCTGTGGTCAGATCTGGCCATTTGGACTGGGGGGAAAGGCCAATTTATATTCAGGATGGAAAAGATTTAGACTTTTGTTACAATAAGAAGCTCATATCCTAACTGGCAGCTGACGAGTACTTCTGGTTGCTATCTACCCCATGATAAGGATTAGGGGATGAGACCTCATCTGTCCCCATGCAATGTTCTGAACGCTGCTTCTCCCCTAATTTCATTGGGAATTGAGGGCGCTCAGCACCTTGGGACTTTTCTCAGTCACAACATTAGATGGATAATCAGTCAGATCTACGGGTAAATCCCCATGGGATTTTCTGGGGGATTTGCTGAGCTGGGTCTATAGACAAAACCTTTCATTTCCTGGATTATGAAGTCACAACGAGTGATCGTTTGTCCTTTAAGGAGGTGGCAGAAGCCTCATCACTCAAGCCATTTAAAATTAAGACAAAGCACTGGAAAAATGGGAACTACTTATATTCCCCCTTCCTCCAAGCCCTACAAAAACTCCACCTGTAATAATGCAGGAGGCCAGATTAGGCTATGAAAATGGTTCCTTATGGCTTGAAGATCTAGAAATCTGTGACTATGGGGACTCCTGGCAAGCAAAATATTTTTGCCCAGACACTGTGAAAACACCTCTGCATCTTCATCTATACTGTGCTTCTTGCATTCCTTCTCCTCCTCTCTGGATGTGAAGGAAATCAATCGGGTCCAGAGGCATTGGTGTATTTGGGTCATTACTGTAGAAAAGAAGGTGGGTGGGGGATTTAGGGAGGGGAACAGTACCACAGAGAGCAAAATGTGCCAGGGCATAAGAAAGGGAACAGGAAAAGAAAGAAGCATCTCTGGATCTCTCAGGATGGGAGGGCAGAATAAATCACGCCAGCCTTCTGTACACGCTAAAGTTCTTCACCAATTGTCTGTGACTCCCTCCTCTCACTACCCAAATGCATCCCTGTCTGGGGTGTAACATGGCAGCTGTTTGACAGCACTCAGCAACACAGCTGAGAACAGAAATCCTCTATCTAGTGGAAACTGCAGGGGGAATTTAGGGTGTCTGAATATAGTTCCTCCAATGGGAATTTGGCCAAGACACTGAAGTTAATATGTCTAAGATCATGAAAAGTGTCCTGTCTGGGATTTTTAATGCACAAAAGAGATAAGGTCTTCAATGAGACCAGCCCCCCCACCCCGCCCTGTTTCTAGTGTTTCACAGTAGGCCCTTTCCCCACCCTGTGGTGAAGAGGAAGAATGGGGACAGTGGGATGTAGAGGCATATGCACCATTGCCATGATGCCCGAAAACCAACTGCACTGGGTGTGGGAGGTTCTCTCTGTCTCTCCTCTAGACCACAAAGAAAAGCAGCTCTGCAGTCTCTGTTCTTTGCATAGGAAAAACAGCTGGGGAGTCATGTGAGGAACTTCTTTTACAAGAAGCCACCTGAGAGATACGACCAGCGCACCAAGGAACACAGCACAATGCAGCTGCAGCGTCTGATCTTGCTCCCACAGGAGGAGGAACTGGTCCTTCTGTCACAAATGCCCATAGCTCAAAATGCTTTAGAGAGGTAAATAATGCACATACAGAAACAACAGGCAGTCCCAGCACTGAGGGATGGTCCAGGGAGAAAAGGTCAGTGAGTCAATAAGGCAGAAAGAAAAAGAGGCTTTTCCAGGAGCTGTGGAATAGAAGGTTCTCACTTCAACAATGGCAGGTCTGTGGACCAATATGTCCCACAGGGAGGTCCTCATCCACCCTGTCTGTGCATCTTCCCCTCCGGATATGCCTAACTCCACAAGCCATTAGACCCTCACTCATTGCCCCAGAAGCGTGTATGTGAAACCTGCTCTGCAGAGACTGGGGGAAGCTGGAGACATCGGGTGAGGTGAGCAGAGATGATCCCTATCTCAAGGATGCCTGAGAAGTTGAAAACTTCCCAGGGGAGATGGGGCGAGGTGGGTGCTATTTGCCCAGTGTGTTTTGGCCACGTTGGATGTCAGTTGTGTGTCGGTGAGGCACAGCCTGGCATCAGAGGAAACACGCTCGTGTCACACACACCCTACCTCCTCACAGCAGGAGAGTCACAAAGGCCACTGTAAAATGTCTCCAAGTAGCAGTCACGTGATGACAGGGAGTGTTAGTGCTTTAAAAGAACAAGGAGAGGACAGCTGGAGACATCTGTGGTCCCTTACTCATGGGAGTGATGCTCCCTCATACAAGTAGTGCCACCGACTGCACTTGGGGACTGAGGGTTACAGGATGGGAACTTCTGAGCTATCACTGATCCGTGTTGTCTATACACTGAGTGGGCCAAATTCATCTATGGTGTAAGCCCACAGAAGTCAATGGAGTTACACTAGGGAGGTGTTTGTCCCAGTAGGCTGGAAGTTGTTGTGTTCCTAATGCCTTCCCTGCACTCCTTGCCTTACCCTGCCAAGCGATGTAGCCACTCCACGGAGGTGATAACCTGTCAGGCTGTCCCACTGGGTGAGAAGAGGAGGCTACAGTGATCCTGCAAATTCTGATCGGAAGGGGCGATTCTGCAATGGAGCCAGTCCCCAGCAGAATAGCGGTGTTATTAGCTCAGTACGTGCTGTAAGCCTTTCACAGGCTCGGATTAGATCAGACAGAGCATCTGGTCTGGGATGGACTGCAGTGTCTCTGTCAGGCAAGAGCAGCAAGTGGTGATGGGGATAAAGGACAGGGTGAGGAGGTACAGCTGGCTCCAGCAGCTTTTCGTGCAGGAGAAGGTATTATATTTCTCTCTAAAAGCTGGCAGCTGAACCCCACAGGCTGCCCATTCCCTCATGTTGTTTCCTAGTCCCTTGGAAGTGATAAGTGCCAGGAATGAATCACCCTCAGATTCTTCCTGTCTCACTACCGTACTGTGTCATTTCTGCCTGTTCCCAGCTGGCCCCAGTGTAAGGAAGACTGTTGCACAGGGACAGAACGTTCAGCTTCCGACTGTTCCTTCACCAACCAGGCCTTGCTCACACATCCACCCCATCCCTGACTACATGCACCACTAACCAGTCTCCACCCTTGCATTAGCTTCACCCTCACAACACCCCTCCGCGCTTTTAACTCCTTATTGTGCCTTCATGACACTTCTGCTGCTTAGCTGTAAGGTGAAAATGGCATTTCCATGTGTATCACTGTCAGGCATGCTGAGATATAACAGCACGGGGCCTCCTCACAGCTCTTGTACTCCAAAGGAAGATGTCAAACTGGTGCCTATGTCAGAAGATACTAGTACCAGATAACTGTGATAGGAAGTAATCAACCCACATCCCTTATTTATATATCACATGACACAGTAAAAAATATTGAAAGGGTGACTGGAATGATGGTTCCACTGAATAACATAGGACAAGTCAGCTTGAAAAAGGAAAGGATGAGGTGCACAGACACAGTGTACAGCAGGGGTAGGCAACCTATAGCACGGGTGCCAAAGGCGATACACAAGCTGATTTTCAGTGGCACTCACACTGCCAGGGTCCTGGCCACCAGTCCGGGGGGCTCTGCATTTTAATTTAATTTTAAATGAAGCTTCTTAAACATTTTAAAAACCTTATTTACTTTACATACAACAACAGTTTAGTTATATATTATACACATAGAAAGAGACCTTCTAAAAACATTAAAATGTATTACTGGCACTCAGAAACTTAAATTAGAGTGAATAAATGAAGACTCGGCACACCACTTCTGAAAAGTTGCTGACCCCTGGTGTACAGGATACTGAATGGGACAATGGCAGTGCCTAATTAAATAGGACAGTGATCTCTGATCTCATTATGTTATTTCAATGAGCAATTGATGTAAATGATCAGACAAACACATGTTTATTATAAACCAGTGCTACGTATCTTGAGTGTGTATGTTCACGTTCTACTTAGTGGGTGCAAAACATTTCACAGCTGGAAAACGCCAAGTCAGAAGAGTTTAGCTGTAGAAAGACATGATAGACATAAAAGAAAGAAAGATACCACAATATTGTCCTCTCAAGAACAAGATAATAGCTGTTTAAACAGGCAAGTTAAATAAGATACAGCCAAAGTGAACTAGGCATTTAGCTTCCTGTTGGAGGGGTTGTTTATTTTTAACAAAATCATTTGCTGTAAAACTTCCTGAGGATTTTCCAGCAGATTTATTTCTGAGCATATAAGCAAAGCAATTTTGTATTGTACAGCTGTCACTCCATCCCCACCAAGAAAGTGGAATAAAACTCTGCCCTTATGCAGATTGCTAAGTGCATGCGAGTCCAAGGGGCCATCACTTGAGACCACGCGACTGATTGGGGTGTTCTGCAGCAGTAATTCTGTATTCTGTGTGGATGGCTTAACACAAGGGCTTCGGGTAGGAAGATGGCTTTATCCCTGCATAAGAGCGACAGCTAGTACAATGCTACTCTGTTCTGATGGGTCCTTGTACACAGAGCCCATCACCGTGGTATCTGAGCATTTCTGCTAAGATCCCACACAGAATACAGTCTCTAAGTCTGGTCTAAGCAGGAAGTTACCAGCTTTGCCTTGCAGGGGAACTTGACCAGAGAGGGCAGACCTTGAGTGCCAGCAATCTCTGATTATGTAATTGTTCTATCGAGACTCCCTTAAGTGCTCCTGGGATCCAGCTAGGGATCCTTGCCTTCCGGTGCCATTCATCCAACTTTCTGGCCTGGAGGTGGACGTGCTGGCTGCACAATGAGTCAGACGGCACCCATGTTATCCAGCCTGACAGCTACACAGTTTGTTATAAGGACAAGAGAGGAATAACAGCTGATCCTAATCACATCCAACTGTGGTATCTTCTGACCCCCTGTCAGTAAGAGGTGGGTTGTGATGGGGAGAGGGAGGAGAGAAAGATAGAGGATAGAAAGGAGACAGCACTAAAGGAACTTCCTGTGCTTGGCATTTGCCCGAACACAGCTCTTCCATTTGTAACCAAACACACAGTGACCCCCTCACCTGAAACCGACACATGGGGGCCGGGTCTGAAAGCACAATAGCTATTGCTGTCTGCAGTAAATGCTCATTGTTCTGGATGGAAGGTGGCAGTTAAATGTAAGATAGGAAGATGCAGAGAACCACTCTTCTCTCCCCCAACTAAACATAGCCTTCCTCTCCAAGTGCCCTGCTTCCCAGTGCTGGGTTTACAATGGCTCCAGTGGCTCTGTGGAGCTGGGCCCATGCTGAGAAGGGCCCTGACCTGCTCCGCTTGCACTGTGCCCTGAGATCCCAATGGCTTCCTCCACCCACCATTTGCTCCTTTCTGAGGCCTCCTCTCCACCCCCTGACCTCACCCCCTGCTTCTCTCAGCCCCCAGGCCAGACCCCAGGCCAGACCCCAGTCCACCTCCGGCTCTGGGCTGTCTCTGCTTCCCACCACCGGAGGGGTTTCACCTGTCTCCTTGGAGCTGAGCCACCTGGGACTGGAGCAGAAGCCTGGCCAGTCTTGGCCAGATGTGTGTGTGGGGGAAGACAGTGCAGAGGGCTTGGCTGGGCCCCTCCAGGCAAGTGGGTCCTGAGGGAACCTGGCCGGGGCAGCCCCTGGCCTGGCTGATTGCGCCACTCCCAAAGGGCTGGAGCGATTCCTGGCCCTGGGACCGGCCCTGGCTGCGCTGTTTGCTCAGGGGGAGTGGGTCTGTGGGGCGTCTGGCGGGGTGCTGGGCTGTGAAGGGGCGAGGAGGATCTGTGTGTGTTGGGGCACTAGGGAGTGGAGGTTCTGTGGGGGGTGCTGGGCAGTTGTGTTGGGGCTGTGGGCAGGGGTGGTGTTGTGCAGGGCGCTAGGCATAGTGGGTCTGGGGGGGCTCTGGCCATAGGGGGTCTGAGGGTGTTGGGGGAGGGGGGCTGTGTGATGTGGCATGGGCCCACCCCCAAAGGGAAGGGGTAGGCTGGCAGCACAGGGCTGGGCAGGCCACTATGTGTCTAGTAACTGCCGGTTTGTAAATAGTGCCCTTGCATTGGGTGGGGCAGGGCCACCCCTGCCATGTCTTGCCCCATTGCCTCTGGCTGGCCCCTCTCTCCAGGGACTGACCTCCCTGTGCCATGCTCCATTGTCTCTATGGGGGCCCACAAATATGTTTGGTGCCTGGCCCACAGAAGGTTAATCCGGCCCTGCTGCTTCCCGCTCCCCTCCAAAGTGCAGCAACAAAAATGCCTGATTTCCCTGTCACTTGGGTCAGTCTCTTGTCTGATCTGTGTCCTCCCTCCGCGCACGCCCAGGAGCCATGGTCAGGAGCCGCCGCTGGGCTGAAATTAGGAGCAGGGCCAAGGCCAGGAGCGGAGCCACGGCTGGGAGCAGGGCCACATCTGGTGCTGGGCCAAAGTGGAGCTGGGGACTGGATGGCACTCCCTCCCTGTCCCCTGTGGGGACTGGCCTGGAGTCAGATCCCTCTTTGGGAAGGTGACTGGTTGGTAGTTTTACTCTCTCTTCCCCACTGCACTAAGGGCTGTAAAGGAAGGATTTAGCTGAGAAGTTGAGAATGCCTCAGGAGGCATCAGACAAAAATCTCCCCACAATGGTGCTACTTTGTTGGCTTTTTACTTCCTCTTGGAATCTCTGGAGACTCCTGCAGTATCTCAGACTTTGTGAGGGCTGGAAACCTTGAGGTAGTTGAGGAAATTAGAAGGAACTGATGTTCAGAACTCATGTTCTGGGCCTTTTGGGTGCTGACTGAAGAGAGAGGGAATGGGGTCTCCTAAGAGGGTTTGGGAAGCCACTTCCTCAGAGCTTTTGGCCTGGAGAGGTCCTTGGGACAGAGAAGCAGCTGTGGTTTTAGAACAAAATGGATGACAGAGCTACCCTTAGGATGAAAACCCCTGACTGATTCCCTAATGCAAGTGAGTGGGTGGGCAGAAGGCCCAAACTGGAGCAAGGACCAGGCTCTTCCTGGTATATTTGGGCCCAAGTGAGTTGTCACCACAGCAGGCTTGGGGGAGGGATTGTCCCCCACCATGGACATTTCCTTCCCCTCTAACTGACTTGCTTCTTGAATCCTGGAGCCCCAGTCAGCAGTGGATAGAAGCATTACTAGCTGAGGAAAAAGCCAGGCTCTGCCTCAGAAACCTGCCCCCCAAATGGCCATTTCCAGGGCTGCTGCAGAGTGGGGGAAAGGTGGCATAATTCCCACTCCTAGCACAGGGGCCATCCCGAGGATTACACGGCTCCCTTTGCTGGGGTGTCCACCCCTCACTTGCCCTGAAGGGATTAACGTAGGCTAAGAAGAGGGCCAAAGTTGAGGAGAATAGGCCGCGTAAGTAATCCTCTGACTGAATAATGTGGGAGCCCAGCTGAGGAAGGCACTAGCTGGGCTGGGTTTATAAGGCAGGAAGTTGGCAGCAGAGAAGAGGCTGCAGGGAAGGAGTCTGCTGTCACTTCCTGGGAGAAGAGAGGTGTATTTGTGGGCTACAGAGCTTAAGTACCCTGCAGTTACTCCCTGGGAGGAGGGAGTTTTGGGGCTGGCAAACTCAGAGAAGTGGGAGAGCCAGAAGGTGAGGAAAGGCTTAGGGAAAAGGCTGCAAGGTTTAAGATGGTACAGACTTTGCTGATTAGAGTGTCCCTGAGCTGGAACCTGGAGTAGAGGGTGGGCCTGGCTTCTCATACCAGTAAGGTTGCCAACCCTCCAGGATTGGCCTGGAGTCTCCAGGAATTAAAGATCAATCTTTAATTAAAGATTATGTCATGCGAAGAAACCTCCAGGAATATGTGCCACCAAAACTGGCAACCCTACCTGCCAGCCGCTGGGGAAGTGGCACAGGCTGGACAGTGCCTGTTTGTAAGAAAAGACTTTGATATGCTGGAAGGGGAGGACACATGTAACTTGGTGAGAGGGCAAAACAGTGAACACAGAGCATCTCGGCTCGCTGACAGCCAGGAAGAAGGCAGGGCATGTAGTGAGGGACAGAAAGGCGGCATCAGATCTGGAATCAACTACTCTCAAAAGCGACCAGCAGGAGGCACACTAGTGGTGAGCAAACCCTATGACACTCCCCCTTGCACAGGCCATTTCCTTAGGAGCACCCGGCTTCCTGCTCGCTTTCCACAGGCATCCCTGTACAGGATCACATGGTTAGCCCCTTCTCACAGGCACATGGTCCCTTCATTGCTCAGGCCCCATTCTCTAAGAACACTCCTCTCCCCTACTCACTCAGGCTCTGTCCAGTGGCAGGTGGTTCCCAGTCCCTTTCCACAGGCTTTGTTCCATTAACATATGTGAATCCACAGAGGTCACTTCTCAGGACACTGCTATGCCCTCTAGCTTGTGCCCCTCCTCCCCCAATTCACAAACTCAGGAGACAATTACAGCATGAATTATGAATGGCCGCGTTTTCTCGTGCTCACTGCTTTAGGTAATAGCTGCTCTTGCTATTTAAAATAGGTCAGTGTGGGACACGGCTCGCTGCAGCTGCTCCTCAAAGTTGAACTTTCACGCTCAGTCAGCCTCCAACATCATATTTAACCATGACCCATTTCAGCTTAAATCTGTTAGCAACAAATTCCCCTCCACCCTGGCCCCAAATGGTTCCTCACCAAAGACAGGAAGCAGGAAATCCATCTGTACGTGGACCATTGCTTTCTACCACCAGTTCAGATTCTTTACTGCTCTGCTGTCATCTGTTACAAAGATACGTCTGATGACACACACATAAGGGGGTAGGAATAAACTCAAAAAGAGCCCCATAGGTAGCCCCCTGAGGCATCAAAAAAGCCAGCAGATATCTTAAGTGCAAGTGTAAGTACAGCTAAGTACAAATATAAGACCCTGTGCATAAGCTTTACAAAGAACTAGAGTAGCATTGTTATAACTCAGTGCACTGCCTGTAGTAACTTTATTGTAGCTTTAGAATGTTTTGGACCGTAAATGCTCTGTTCCACTGGTTTCATTCAGGCTGGATTTTTGAAGGAGACCTGTATGGCTCAGATAACCTTTTGCACCTTGCCATTTAACTATAGAGGGATTTTTCTTGCCTTCCAGCTTCCTTCTTTGTGTCGGAGCGTGCAGGCCTTCTTTGACTCTGTTATGGCACCCTGAAGTAGCAGCAATGCAGAATCTAAGGATTTTAATACTCATCTTTGTCTGGTTCTTTTAGACTGGCTTGCTCTTTAAAAAATATATATATTCATTCAATTTCCCCTTTCTAAAGTTGAATGTCACTATTATAGATTTTGGCCCAATTCCTCTGCTGTGGATGGCAAATTTAATTATATTTTTCTCACCATTTTCTTAGTGGCTCAACTGTAATATATCTTGAACCAACTCCTGTGCTGTACTTGGAACTAGCCTGGGAGTAGCATCACCTGTTGAGTGGTTTGGAAGCTGTTGTTCCAAGGAGCAGTTGGTTAAAGTATTGGCAAAATTCTTTCCATAAGACATGTCCTGACATGTGACCAGTTTATATGCTGAATATCTCTAGTCTTTGAAGGGACTAGGACCCATAGTGTAGTCAGTGGTCCCTTCCACGAGTGGCTAATCCATTCCAGGAATTAGGGAGACCCTGACTGGTGACAGTGGGCAGCAGAGGGTTTTGTTGTTCATGCTACAAGATAGTCAAGGAGAACTATGGGGCCTGTGTGCATGCAGTAACCCCAGCAAAGAATTCCCACCCATTACAATCAAGTCCTGTATCTTTTCAGCAGTGAGGGATACTACATAACCCAGCTCAAAATCTTGTTTGCTTGGACCCACCTGTATGCTTAACCTATTGGAGTCCATCCATCACTAGGTGATAGAGGGTCTGGTGTCTAGTTCTGCTCCCTTCTAGGCTATGGAACTGTGGAGTAAAACTAAGTAGTGAAATATGAATGAAACATCCCATAATACAAACAGAAGTGTCTTCTGGGCACCACAGAAATGCATTCTAAGTAGGCTTGGAGGGATTCCATGTTTATTATTATTTTTTTTAATGAAATCCAATTGATAATGTCAATGTTAATTGCCAAACACATAAGACCCGATCCCTTGCTCTGGTACCCCATTGACTTCCTTGGAGCTACACCAGCATACAACAGATGTAAGAAAGTGGCGAATTAGAATCATATTCTTTCATTTTAATTGCATTAAAGGAAATCTGGAAAAGCTCCATCCCTAATTTTTATTTATCCAAAGTTTAAGTTAAAAACATTTGAAACAAACTTCCTTTCCTATGTTACCACTAACTGCGGTTTGTTAAAACTGAAACAATGTTGAGAATCCAATTGACCTGTCACTAGTTATGCTGCATTTTTACTTTTTTTTCCATCTTCATATCTCTGTTTGGACAGTGAAATTCAGTGAAGAGATTTTCATTTTTGGTGACGGTTTCCTTTTCAGGTTCCACTTACTAACATTGTAATGTCTGAGCTGCAGATTCTGCAGTGGAATGCTGATGATTTTAACAAAATTGTAATAAATAAAGATGTTTAAATAGATAAAAACCATGAAAACATTTCTAATTGCTCTTAGGTATTGTAAACTGTTTGCAGACTAAATTTTGGACCATCTTGGAGTTAAGAGTGGCCTGTTAAAGGCTGTAGAAGCTGAGAATCATAGCATTCTGAACAGGGCCGGCTCTACCATTTTTGCCACCCCAAGGAAAAGAAAAGCTGCTTGGACTGTGCCGCCCCAAGAATGGACGGAATGCCCGCCCTTAGCATGTGCCTGGAGCCAGCCCTGATTCAGAAATGAAATCATACAGGGCTCGATTCTTAGCTTGTGAAAATTGGCATAGCTCTGGCGTACTTCAGTGGAACTACACTGATTTACATGGTGCTGAGAATTTAGCCCATAACATTTCAAAGGAAACTTACAGGTACTGTCCGCTTACAAGGTAGTGAATGTACACTGGGCTAAATAATCTCCAAGGGTCTTTTCAATAGGCAAGCAGTCTTTACACCTGAAACAGTGTTTGCAAAATAAAAAGACCACAGCTTTCACTTCTGAGTGAGGCCGTGCTCTCTTTCTTTCTTAGGGGCCTATTGAAGAGCAGGCTGGATAACAGCTGAATGGGAAAGGTGTTGGGAGCAGTCCTACAGAATGAAGAGATCAGACTACCCATGGCCTCCTGGTAGCATTACTGTTGCTGGCTCTAAAGGTAGTAGGGGAGTAAGCTGTCACTAAAAGTACTCTGTCAACTGGCATCTCTTAAAAAATTGACTATACCAGTTTCTGACAGACCGTAGTGTGTCCTACTTGGTTAAAATTCCTTTAAAATTGCAAAGGCTTGGGTTTACTCCTTTTTGTGATGGTTGGAAGTGTCTTTGAGGGTGCACTCAAAAGCAACACTCCCAGAAATATTCTGGCTCCTTTCTCTCTATCTGTGTGTATACTTTCTGGCTGCCCGTTCACTTTCAGTTTTTGACTTTGCTGCTGCCACTGTTCCTTTTGCAGAGCATGGGAAAGGGCACACACTATCAAATAAACAGTGAAACTGACTGTACACACAGTGCTGTCAAAATGCACTAAGTAAACCAGAAATAGAGAACAATCTTTTTCTTCATCTCTTTCAGTTACAGAAATCCTAGGCATTAAGTGCAACAATAATGGGTACAAGATTTTCAGATGGGAAAATGATTTTTAAGTTAATGGTGTCTCTTTAAACAGCTAAAAGATATATTGCCACTGTCATCCAAAGATCTCAATATACTTAACAAACTTTACAAGTGGAGTGTTTACACAAGCTGTGGTATATACTGGGTTCCCTTGACCCATTACTGAAATGCAGCCACCTCTGGGATGGTGTACATCAGCCATTTAACAATACACAGCAGCAACAGCACAGTTCTGTACAAAAAATAAGTACAATACCCAGGTTGGGAGACAGAATGTAATTACCTAAGTTGGGATTTGTCCAGGATGCTAGAGTTAACCCCCCCTACTGTTGGGGGAAATACTATGGGATCTATTAATGAGCAAGACAGGTCAGGAACTCAGTTTTGCATCTCACCTGAAAGATACAGGGCCCTCCAGTGAGTGACATTGGTTCAGTACTAGAAGATGGAGTCACCAGCAGCCCTTCCTCCAGTACCCTGGGTTTCCCTTGCAAGCCTCCAAGCTGAGCATTGACCAGGGTTGATCCAGCTCATTTAGCAAGGTCTGATGAGATAACCACCTGTGGGTACTACAGCTGCAGACCCTGTGCACTCACAGGGAGCTTGTTCCCCAGAGGGGCTTGCTCCTCGGGGGCAGAGCTCAGAGCAAGCTTCCTTCCATCCTCCATTCTCTTGGCCCTGGACTTCTGCTGCATTGAGTGTTTTGGGGTGGGGAAGAGCCAATTACAAACACAAGCACACTTGTTCAGTTCGATTTTTCCTTCCTTTAAAAAAAAAAAGAAGCTATAACTTTAAATGCCACAAGCTAATTGAAGCATCACCAGCTCTGAATTATGTCTCCTTCATCTCCAGCACTCCTGCGTTATTGGTCTTTCAGGACAGATCAGTCATCCATCCCATTCCACGAGTGCATTATCACCATGGGATGAAGAATTCACCAATGCTCAGATAAGGCACCTCCTATCAGAACAAAAGGTACAGCTTTTCTACTGCAGCCAATACTTGCTGCAATAGTACATGATATTGCTGGGGACCTGCAGGTGGATCAAACCACATTGACTGATCTGGACTTGCTTGTGTTCTACAGTTCTTTTCTCTTTCTTTTCTAAACTTTGACAGTAATTTGATACTCTCTAACTCATGTTGTATCATCAAATGCAAATATGCTCAAAAAACAAGCCCGAGAGGCTCATTCACACTCAGATAAGAGATCCAGACCACTTTCTGATAAAGCGTTTTTAAGTGTCACTTTGAATGTGAATGATTGAAACGTACAGTTTGTCTAATTTGGTTACAGCTGGGTGGCACTCGACTTCTTTTCTTTTTCTCCCCCCTGTCCTTTCTAATTGATTTCACTCAGAAAACGGAGAGGAAACTCTACGCTGTAATAAACAATCGCTGCACTGCAGCCTTAAGGCACTGAGCAGTAATATTAAGGGACATTTAATCAATGGAGGAGCCTTTTCTCTCCAGCCCTCCTCTCTTGCCTGGAGTAGGTTCTGAGTCATTAGGCTCTCAGGTAGATTTTGGGAATCAGTGAGTTAGCTGTATATATCTGTCATGCACATTTGTATAAATCTAGCTAGCTGGCTACAGAGAGAGAAGAATTGAATTTGCCTCTGGAGGATCACATTGTTCTGAACACATCATTAGCACATGTCCCTCCCTCTTCCCCACCACTGCTCCACAACCAAGCTTTCATAAGTCTAAAGATTTCTATTAAGAATGGAATGGGAGAGAGGGCACTGGCACAAGGAAAGGAATAAATGGAACTTCTTGAGGGACGAACATAGGGTTGGAACAGTGGCTACTTCACAAGGTTTTTCAAATAGTGAGGAGACTGGGTAATGGGAGGTGTTGCCTTTTGCCTGGTCACTGGGCTGCTGAATGGGCTGGGAATCAATGCCATTGTTACTTTATTTAAATCTGCAGTGTCCATTGAAAGGAAAGCCAGCAGTAGAATATCAGAAGGGGTGGCAAGTCAGGATGGAGGAATATCAGCAGAGACATGGAGGGAGCCCAAAAGACTAGAATCGTATGGGGAGTGGCAGATCGGGACTGAGGGGCATAGGAGACCTCAGGACTGGAACAGCAGGGGGGGTGGAGTGGGTCAGGAATCAGGGGCATTGGAGGATTTTTATGGGGATCCCACATCTGGAATAGCAAGGGGGCTGCTGGTCAGAACTGGGGTTCATTAGCACAGCTCTGTGTTAGAGCTGCAAGAGCACGTGTGCTATAGGTCTGGACTGTGGGACATTAGCAGAGATTGGTGGACATGCTTGCACAGTACCCGTACAGCAACTGCTCACCTCAAGCCAGCTCTACCACCCCCATGCTCACTGCCAAGAGCTCTAAAATTCACCCCTCTTTGATATACACAAGCATGAATGCCTGAATGAAAAAATGCATTTCATGGTGGAGTAGCCGAGACCTGAAATCCAAACCGCCTCTCAAACTGTTCTAACCTGAGGGGAAAGTGTGTCCACTGAATTTGAAGGGTCACAGCCTCCCCAATGAATTCTCTAGGGTTCCACAAGGGACATGGGGCTGAAGGATGTTTTTTTGCAAAAGGTGTGGGACTGGTACTGAGTAGCTCTGCATTCAAATTTGAGTTGTATCGCAGATTTCCTGTGTGATCTTGTTACGTCCTCTCTGTGTTTCAGTTCCCCAGCTGTAAAATGGGCGTAATGATTCTTCCTTTCTCCTGCCCTTTGACTGTGTTGTCTATTTAGACGGTAAACCCTTTGGTCGCAGGAACTGACTCTTCCTATGTATATGGACAGCACTTTACACAGTGGAGCTCAGATTTCAGCTGGGGCCTCTACGTGCTACTGTAATACAAGCAGTTTATAATAATAATAGAATTTGACTCCAAATGGTTAAGGAAAGAGAGAGAGAGAGGACTCTTTTTTCCTCAGCCCCAGCATTCCCCAGGCATTTTCAGAGATTTGAAAATAGGATCATTTATTTCATATAAAGCTGAAGTGTCTTTTGTTTAGTTTGTTTTTTTGGCAACACATGTATTCTAGCCCTGGGATGGATATTTTCCAGGTGGCAGATCCAGGGGAACATGGGGGAGGCACAGATGAGATTTCCTCAGCCAAGTGACTGCAAGGCCATCATCCCTGCATTCCAGCAGCCTCTCAATTGGGCGACACCGCATTTCCGCCTCACCCTGATGAATGGGTTTTCCCTTGGTTGACAGGAATTCTCTGGATCTTGCTAAAAGTCTGGTGGGTGGCACAGAACAGGCACTGAGCTTAGCAGTGCTACGAGAAGCATGAGATAAGGCACACGCAGCTCCCGTACTTTAGATACCAGCACTATGCCACCTAGGTGAGCCATGCAGGAAAGGGGAAAGTGGGTCACAGTGAGGCCCTCCCCCTGCGCACCCCACCTGCCTGGCTTTGATGGAAATGTCCCCGCCACCGAATCATTGAAAGCATTGTGACTATCAGTGACTGGCATAGCATGCTGGTCTTCAAGGGGCTCTGCATTTAATCACATGGCCTAGCAAACACCTGCCAATATGTACCCCAGAGCAGGTCCGCACTGGGAAAGAGAGAGAACGGGAAAACAAAGTCTAAGAGAGAGAGACACACACAAAGGCCCAGAGAGAAAGAGTGGAAAAGGATGGATGGATGGATAGATTAGATATAACAAACACAGGCCCAGAGAGAAGAAATTTCAAAGTCTAATTAAAAACTAAAACTGGGTCTTTCCCTCAGGTCACTTGCACTGCTCTGTGATTAATAAGAAGAGCTTCAGGAAGACAGTCTCTAGGCTGAGTGCCTGGTTTCCTGGGGCATGCAGGAATTCCTTGGGTACACGGAGCCTCTGCTCTCCATGCAGAGAACAGCCTAGCAAAGGGCAAACCCTTCCCAGAGCCGCGGCTGTAATTAGGGATCTGTCTCTTCCCTTTGAAATCTTGTTTATCAGGGGCAGCGAGAAGTAGATGGGAATCCACACGGCACCAGCTAGAACCCACGAGGTTTCTCTGAGCTGCAGACCAGCAAGAAAATACTTAAAGGAGTAGCTTGTAGAGAACCCTTCTGTCCAGCATTAGAGATATGATCCCCACTAATGCAAGGCTTCAGAACAGGATGCAGAGGAAAGAAGCAGCAAAGGGGTTAATGACACCCAACACCTCCTAAGAGACAGCTGTGTTGTCACTGTGTCCCATACAAGTGATGCCGCTTTGTAAAGAAATAGAGAGAGGAAATTAAACACCAAGGCCATGCCACAGTATTGACAGTGAGTGGAGTGCCTGGAGACCGAGCTGCTTGGCTCCTGCTAGTTTTAATGGTAATTGTACAGTTAAATCACTGTATACCAGGCTGAAAGAGTCACTGACTAAGAGGGTGCCTGAGCCAGGAAACCGTGAATCACAGCTGATGCCCAGTTCCTTGACAACCAGGGATGCAGCTTCTCAGCCTTTGTCCTGCAGCAGGAGATGCAATGCTCCAAAACATGGTCATGACCTTTGACCCCTCCAGTGTAGGTATTGCTATAGATATTGCCTCATTGGGTATTGGCGTGAGGTCACCACCAAATGAACCTGGGGTTCTGCCACTGTCCTGACTGCTACAGGGGATGATGGTGCCACCAGCATCACATGGGATAACAGCAGCATATGTAGCTATATCCCCTGCTGCCCAGTGTTTGTATATTAACTAAGATTTTGTTTTGCTTTCTTCACTTAGTTCAACACCCAGCACCAGTTTTTGGACCTGAGAACATCCTATGAACGTGCCACTGGTTGGCTGAGCTGCTGTGACTTTGACCTTTCACCTCAGGGCAGAGTTGGCTTCAGATGAGAATCATCTATTCCGTGAGTTCAGCACGAACAATTGCCACTCTTAGCAAACAGAGGGATGTTGATATCTATGCAGAGCTGAATTCTAGGCGGGTTTAGTGCAACCAACTTATCACATTTGTTCACCTTCATAGCTTTAGTGCCCTGAAAGATCCTCTCTATACATCTGACCAGGACTTTGGAACAAGTAATGTTGAGACAGCCCTTGAAGAATCTATCCTGGTTTTATATGAGACCCAGTTTATGCAGGGCCAGGATATCTGGGAACATATGTTAGGTTTCTAAGCTGGCTGCATATGGCCAATAAAAACTACTACATCTTTACCTTGATAACACTGGCCCAGATTTGCAGTCACACCCCAACCTGTCCTCCACCTTTCCACAGTTTTGCACAGGCTGCTAGAATCTGTCACCAATGCATGCA
This sequence comes from Gopherus evgoodei, assembly GCF_007399415.2. Classification (NCBI taxonomy): domain Eukaryota; kingdom Metazoa; phylum Chordata; order Testudines; family Testudinidae; genus Gopherus; species Gopherus evgoodei. The sequence continues at coordinate 38,144,787 of NC_044333.1, read as the reverse complement.
GGCGCCATATTGGTGCAGCAAACTGCACACATCAGTGTGGTGGTGCAAAACTGCAGTGGTAAGCCAGGTACTGAAGATCAGGTACATTAAGCTTTGTGGCCTAATCCTGCAACACCTAAGCCCCAACATCCAGACGAGTGTTGCCTGCATTTGGATTGAAGAACTGAGCCCTTTTTGTGCAAATTAAAGGCTCCCAGTTACAAAGCACTGTCTGGGGAAGGGAGACCACTTGGCTAGAGTGACCAGACAGCAAATGTGAAAAATTGGGACAGGGGGTAGGTGGTAATAGGAGCCTATATAAGAAAAAGACCCAAAAATTGGGACTGTCCCTATAAAATCGGGACATCTGGTCACCCTACCCTCGGCAAACGTGCTGGTTCAGATAGGTGAGGGGCCCTCACTTGTTGCTTTGAATAAGGTAGCGCAGTCAAAAAGTCAATTCCATTATTGAAAAGTCCAGCCCAGGACACAAGGAACCCTGGGTGACACTGAGCAACTCAGGCTGTGTCTATCAGCAGGTGAGAGCTGGAGAACCAGAGAGAACCACAGGCTCTATCTGTGTCCATCAGCCCCAATACAGGATCCCCTTTCTATTCATGAAGGCCAAACCTTGTCTCTCCTCCAACATGAGGGACACCACAGGTCACACCGAAAGCCATAGAGATCAGAGTCACAGCAATGGCCCTCTGCCATTCTGCCAGCCAACATCTCCCCTGACCTCCCCTCATCTCCGTAATGACCAGACATAACAACGAGGCAGCCTTACCTGGAAGCTGCAATCTCTGCTTTCTGCTTGGCGATGGTGGCCGCCCTCTCTGCCGCCTCCATGGCCCGATCCACCTTTTCGCGGATCTTGCTGGCCCTCAACGGGATGAGGTTCTTCCGCTTGCCGCTCACCAGGACATTCTGTTTGTACTTCCCCTCCTCCTTGGTGCCATCCGGGAAGGTCATGCAGCCGTAGCCATGGCGCTTGTTGTTGGCCCACTCCCCCTCGTACTTCAGCCCATCCGAACGCTGGCTGACCCCGAAGCCCGAGCGCTTGTCGTTTTTCCACTCGCCCACGTAGATCTCGGTGGTGGTGGCATCAACGTCGTCCTCGATGACGGACAGCTCAGCCTCGCCCTCGCCCAAGCTGATGGTGGAGTTGATGTCGCTGGCGGTGGAGCTGACGGTGCTCATGCCCGCCTCGCTGCGGAAGGAGCTCTGCTTGCTGCGCTGGCTGGCGAGGGAGCTCTTGGACTCAGACTTGCGCAGCTTAAGCCCGCTCAGCAGGGACCGCCGGAAGATCCCCTTCTTCTTGCTCTTGAGGATCTCGGCGTCACTGTGGGCCATGAGGACGAAGCCGCCTCTGGAGACAGCAGGACTGCCAGCCACGGCAGGCGAGGAGTCGGGGTGCAGCGCCGTGCCGTTGGTGTGCTCGCTGCGCAGCGAGTTAATGGATGTCCTCAGGGGCGACCTGATAACTGCAGCCATGCCATAGGGGACGCTCTGCCGGACGCCATAGCCTTGGCGCATGCCACCAGCCCACTGACCCTGGTACGTCCCTATGAACAGAGATGCCAGAGGGAAAAAAGAGCGAGAGCTTGATTTACGCACTGCACAGAGCCCTGCCTAGTGGGTTGTATACAGGAGCATAGCAATCACTGAGCCATTCATTGCTGGGAGGATGGGAGCCCAACGAAGGACAGATCCAGATTCAACCCCCCTCCCAAGCCTGGAGGTGTTCTTAGTCCAGGCCCATCTCTTTTTGTGGGGGCAGCCAGTGTGTTGGTGGGGGAAGGAGGAAGAAATATCTTAGCAAGATTCCAGGAATGCATTTCAGGTCCCTTGGGAGATGGGCTGGAAATAATAGAAAACAGCCAAGGCACCACATCACATGGGCCTATCCTTCCAGGAATTGCCTATTACACTCACGCCCTAAACTGAAAGGAAAGAGAGCAGGGAAACAGAGCCCAGGAACTCTTATCCTAGAACCAGGGGCGGCTCTATGTATTTTGCCGCCCAAAGCACAGCAGGCAGGCGGCTTTCAGCGGCATGTCTGCGGGAGGTCAGCCAGTCCCGTACCTTCAGCATATCCGCCGTCAAATTGCCGCTGAAGCCACAGGACCGGCAGACCTCCTACAGACATGCCGCCGAAGGCAGCCTGACTGCTGCCCTCATGGCAACTGGCAGGCCACCCCTCCATGGCTTGCCACCCCACACACGTGCTTGGTGCACTGGTGCCTGGATCCGCCCCTGCCTAGAACAGAGTAAAATCCCATCTATTTTGGTCACCAGCCGCTGTCAGTGATCAAAGCTGGCTGGTACATTACAAAAGATGTATTTATATACATAGCGCCTTCCATCAGAAGAACAGAGGAAGGAAGCAGCAATAGAGAAATAAAGGCCACATGCCTAGGGACCCATCCAGATATTACATTCAGAAATGTGCACCCATCTGCACTCCTGCATTTGTGTGGGCATTTACCTGGGTTACTTTACAGGTATTTAGGAGTCTACAAGTATACATGGGCACTTGCAGTAATTGTAGGTGCAAATGTATGTGCAGTTCTGAGGGCTATAAGTAACTGTCCATGGGAAGGCATAACATCCTTATTACATTTGTAAGTGTGCAATACTCGGCTCGGGGGGTGGGGCGGGAGGCCTGTCTTCCCACCCTGAGCTGATGTTCATTCATGTCCTGAACAACTGGGATCAACCTCCTTTGTAATTTTATCCCAGGCATTTTAACTGCAGATCTTGGTCTTAATTCTTAGTGGCTTAATCCTTTCTGTGCCCAGAGTTTCTAAGCTGACTGAGTTCACAATGAGGTATTTATGAACACGAGTAAACACTCTGTCCTTGCTTTGCCAGCAATGAAGTGATAATGGGTGTAGGGCAGGAATTAAGTTTTTGTTAAGAAGCCATCCACCTTATTTCATAGAAATTTGAATCATAGGACTGGAAGGGACCTCAAAAGGGCCTCTAGTCCAGTCCCATGCACTCATGGCAGGACTAAGTATTATTTAGACCATCCCTGATGGGTTTGTCTAACCTGCTCTTTAAAATCTCCAATGATGGAGATTCCACAACCTCTCTGGGTAATCCCTTCTCTCAGGGCTGATCCGTCGATGTGCTGATGGCCTGAAAAGTGCTCCACTCCCTGCACTCCTTCTAACATCAGTGGGCTCTGCCTAGCACCACCCTGGGTACACTCAGCACCTTGCAAAATTGGGCCCTTCCTTTGTACCATACTGATACCTACGCTGCAAGGGCTTCAGAAAATGGACTTGCTGGAACAGTGACCCCTCTCTGAACCAAACTGAAACTAAACCTTGATAAAAACGGCCCCGGTAAAGCCCAGATTATGACCTCGGACTTAGTCTGATAAAGTCTTTCTATCCTCTCTGTGTACAGCAGGACATGTTCTTTGCCGTTGGTAATAATCATGCAGAAATTAGTAACCTGTTAGGTTTCTCCCAGCCCATCCCTGTGGCTGGTGGAAGGTTGTTCCCTGCAATGTTTTCCAGTGCTAAGTGTCCTGAGCAATAGGGCTTCTACTGCTTCTACTGTTAAGGCCAGAAGGGCTAATTAGGATATTCTAATCGGACCTCCTGTATATCACAGGCCATAGAACTTCCACCAGCTCACACCACTAGGAGATATTTCCTAAAATGCAATTCTAAATTTCCCTTTATTCCCTGTTATTGGAAATTCCCTACAAAATTCTGCTCCTTCCTTGAAATCTAGGCTGGTCAGACACTTCTGTGCCGTTATGGTTATCACCTTCTCTTGCTCATCCTTCGGCCAAGCCTTACAGTCTGAATATTGTTGCCATTGGTTACATCAGTTGTTTTTTAAATAGTCCTGTCCTACTGTATTGGTCTGCCTGAGTTGAAAAATGGAGTGGGGAATGCCAGGTTTCTTATTTGCATTGCCTGCTTGGTGTGTTTTAGACAAGGAAAACAAAAAACCCAGCCTGCCTCAAACAATTCAAACCAAAACCCTTTTATTTTGGCCCTCTGGATGGTATTATTTATTTGTGGCACATTCACATTGTGAAAAATTCCTGTCCTGAGCTCTAGGGGCCAGACTATCCAAGGGATTCAGGCACATAAGGTGCTAGGCACCTACAGGGATTTTCAAAGCACCTCTGTGTGTTAAGTGTCTAACTCCCATTAACATCAATGGGAGTTAGACACCTGACCTGCACAGACCTTGCCAGCTAATCAAAAATATAATCCAAATGAATAACAAAAAACAAAACAGGAGATCACAAAATAACAGCCAGTCACGTCCCCCAACCTGAGACTCCCAAAGGAATGCCCCCACGCTCTCATGAGCACCTCAGTTCTCTTCAAACACTTTCAGAAAGGCCGCAGATCCGGGGCTGCCTGGGACTGAGAGGAAGTGAATTCCAAAATGGAGGGGCCCGCATAAGAAACTACCTGCCATCAGTCCACTCCCTTACAGGGCTTGTCTACATGGCAACATCCAGGAAAATTAATCTAAATTAAGTGAAGGTGTAAATTTGAAGTGAATTAGTTAACCACATTAACCACAGTGTGAACACCTTCATTCAGAATTAAAGTGGCCTTAATTCAGTTTATCTTAATTCACTTCCAAAGTAAATTAAACTAAACCAAATTAAGTCTGCTTTAATTCTGAATAGCAGCATCCACACAGAGATTGAATGCAATTTAATTAATCCCCTTCAAATTCACACCTTCACTTAATTCAGATTATTTTTCCTGCATGTTCTCATGTAGACAAGCCCATAAATCAAAGTGGGGTTCCAACATGAGCACCTCCATGCTGGTCACAATCAAGTCAATGTGGCACATGGAGAGAGGTGTCCCAGGTCAGATGGTTCCAGGCAATTTAGGGCTTGATAGGTCAACACCAATACCTTAAACGGCAGCCAGTGATGATCACAGAGCAGTGGGTTGGTGTGATTGGGATGGGCTATGGCATTTAACAAATGAGCTGATGTGTTCTGCACTAGCATTAGCCTGTGAGTGGGGCTAAGGGGCAGCCCCAATTAGAGCACATTGCAGTAGTCCAATCCAGAGGCGATGAGTGGATTTCAGCAATGAGATATGAAAGAAAAGGACACAGCGCTGTAACCAGATACAAATGAGAAACAGCCACCCTGGCTACTGATGCTACTTGTTCGCCTGGGAGCCACTGGGAATGTAACCAGCCCCCCAAACTGTGAACGTCAGTAACAAGCAACGGACATAAACCTCAGCAAAATTCTCTGCTTGCTTCCTCCCAGCACATCATCACCACCTCCCTTTTATCTCGATTCTCAGCAGCACTCTGAGCTGGACGAGACAGAGATATTAAGCTGACTGTCATCAGCACGCTAAAAGCATTGTAGCTGTACCATATCTCTCGCTAAAAGCCCCAATCCAGCAGAGCACTTAAGCATGTGTGTAACTTTAAACACCTGAGTAGTCCCATTGACTTGACTTAAAGCTGGATCAGGATCTTACTCTCCTTAAGAGTCCATAAGGACATTGAGGAAGAGAGGTGACAGTAGTGCACCCTGTCTCAAAGTCGCCAGAGAATTTGGATGTACTTTCTGCTTCTGCTTTCCTTAGCCAAAGGTAACAGATTTGTGCTTTGAGCTTCCACAGGCTGATTTATCCTAAACAATTGGGACTTGGGAGACCTGGATTCTAATCCCGGCTCTGCTTCTGGCTGTTGGGTCACTGCCCTGCTCTGGGCCTCAGTTTCCCCATCTGTACAATGGGGCTAATGATATTGACCTGCTTTGTAAAGCACTTTGAGATCCACTGGTGAAAAGTCTGAGAGAAGGGCTAGGTGGTATTATTACCCCAACGTGTGAGGATCAACAGTCCTTGTAATTTCGTATTGCTCATCCTTTCTAAAAGACCTTACTAGGCTATTTGCCGCATAGAACTTCCAGATTGGAAAGTCTGGTAGAGTCTATCTAGTCCTTCCCCTAGAGCCAGTGCTGTCTATTTTCTATAATAAATTAAATAACATGTAATAATAATTGGTACTTTCCATCTAAGGATTTAAAAGCATTTGATCCCTGGACTAAGGCACAAATAGGTTTGTAGTAGAAAGAGAGAGCCTGAGACATGAGGCCTGCTATAGGAGGCATGAGGCCGAAGGCCTGAACTGAAGTAGTCCAGCCCTGCTGTTATAAAGCAAAGTTAGCAAGAGTCAAGCTATGAGTAAAAGTCAGGCCCTGTACAATGCATACCTACTTGCAAGTTCACAGAACTTGGCAAGAACAGGGCTAGTATTGCAAAAATGCAAATCCTCCTAAGAAGTGCTAGGCACAGGACACTCACATAAACACATTGCAGAGCACACCGATACAAGATTGTGGTGTAAGCACACTCCCTGGAGATGGGTCAGGGACATGCTGACCCCTCTGAAAGATAAGGTCAGGATGACAGGGTGCTGGATAGAGATGTTTTGCCCAGACCTACATAGACAAGGTAAAGGGTGGTAACTAACCATGTCAGAGGGGCAATATGTAACTTGTTTGTATCAATGTATAAAAAAGAGGTCACTAGTGTCTTTGTCTAGCCACAGGAGGGAATGGAAAGTCCTGTCATTCACTGAACCACTTCCATTGTCACAGGCATACATGTGCTAGTGTAACAGTAGACATTGATCCGGGGAGCTAGGACCATGCTTCGTGGTCAATAAACCTGGCCGAGTGCCTTCACTATAGAAACTGAGTCTGTGGTCTTCGGGGCAGTTCGATCAAAGCCTGCTGTAAGGGCTCTCTAGCCAGAGCCAGTGTAGCATACAGCTGAATACAAGGTTAATGCTAATTTTTTCCCCAACGCTAACAAGCTGTTCCAAACAGCCATTTGTGCCTCCAGTTAGAGGTTTCAGTTGGAGATGCCAGGGCTTTTCTAGTTGCACCCAAGTTATCTGGGCACCAAGGCAGTGTTATCTGGGGGGATGTGCACCCAAATGGCATTTTCAGAAGGCCCCCACTGGGGCACATGGACTGCTCCAGGGGCTCAAACGTTAGTTATTGCAGAGGCATTCCTGAGCCACGAGCAAAAATGAAACAATGCAAGCAGCAGCCCCTCACCATCTGCACTGTAGTCAGAGAGAAAGGATCCCACCCAGACTAACTCCAAAAAGGCACAGGGAAAGTGTCAGCGACAGACAGAGGATTTACTTAGGGTTTATTGGATTAGTATAGGACAGGAGGGAGAAGAGTCAGGATTATGGGTGTGGGGAGAGGTGAGAGGGAGAAAGTGGAAAGGTCAGGGTCTCATGTTGGCATTTGGGGGTGGGAAGTTCAATGAACAGAGAGGAAAACTGCATGTCAAGGCCGTACACCATGGGTATGTCGACACTTCCATAAAAGACTTGTGACATGTCAGTTGACTAAGGCTTCCAGGACTCGGGCTGCAAGGCTATAAAACTGCAGTGTAGACCTTCCCCCCTTGGGAGATCTCAGAGCTTGGGTGCAAGCCCGACCCCGAATGTCCACATTGCTATTTTTAGCCCCCAGCCCAAGCCCCGTGAGCCCAAGTCAGCTGAGTCGGACTCTGAAACGCAGTACCGCAGTGTAGACATACCCTGTGAAACAGCTGAAGAAAAGAAGGCCAGTGCTCTGAGCAGGACATTAAGAGCCTCAGGCCCCAGTTCATCTCTCTCACACTCTGCTTCCCAAGGCTTCCCGTGGGCCCTGAGATGCAGAGAACAGCCAGTGCCCTCTGGTCATGTCCCCTCCTCAGTCCTGATGTGACTCTTACCACAGGGGCTGGCACAGTGCCATTTTGGCTGTTCACCGATGATGGGAAAGGTCCCTCATGCAGGGACTATTCTAGGGGCCTATCTGCCCTTTACAGGTGCCTTTATGGCACCAGCGTGATGTAAAGGGGCCTTAGCACAACAGAGATTGGCCCCTTGGGATCAGCAGTTCAGTAGCAGAGTCAGGAAGAGACCCTACCTCTTACTGCTAGCCCTCGGCTGCATCCACAGGACCACACTGCTATCAAGGAATGCTCCTCACTTCAGCATGAGTGGTATATCCAAGAAGGCCTAATGTCAGTTCTGTTCATAGTTACAGCTGTACAGGCACCGCGCAGTCGCTCTCTCTCCTGCATAGCTGACTTGGCAGTGAACTCCTCCCTGGGGTTGTCCCTGTGAGAGAAAGCTCTGGGGAACATGATCAGGGAACACCCTAAGGAAAAAGGAGTGAACTCTCCCCAAGCCCTCTTCCCCAAGCATCACACTCCCTTCTTTCAACCCTAAGGATTGCAACCTAGCCACAAAGCCTCTGGTCCCTGCTTCCTCCTAGAAGCAGGATTGAGAGCAAAATGAGATCCTAATTTCTCCGCATTCCAGGCTGCCTGGCTCCCAGGCGCTGGTATAGACCCATCTTTGCTTCCTTCCTACATTCTCAACTGCAAGAGCGGGTGCAGAGGAGGATGCCCACATTGTCAGTGCAGAGAGGGGGACGGAGGAATAAGGCAGCTGTAGGCTTCTCTGCTCAAGTTCTGAACTCTCCCCCTCCCATCTGAGTCACTTGACTCAGTTTCCAACCCCACACAAGTCACTTGACCTGTCTGTATCTCAGTCAATCCCCAGCTGAAAAATTGGATTAAGCCAGATAACAATAAAAAAATCCAGGTCTTTGCTGAAAAGCAGAGGCTGCACTGAAGAGCAGAACGAAAAACTATCAGGGAGCGACAGAGCAAATCTCTGAGGGCCCTCAGGGAGCAAATTGGTTGCACCAAGTTACAGCAGAGGCAATTGTCTGTGTATTTCTTTATCAACTTTAAGGACCCAGTGAGACTGCAGCCGCTTTTTCCAGAGATGACCTGGCCAATGTGTGGCCTTAAAACACATTTCCAGAACTGCAGGTGGCCAGGAACAATTGTTCTCTGCTCCTTAGTGGGTTTGGTTTGGCTTTTTTAACCAAACTCCTAGAGAACGGGAAGACACAAGGCCAGCTTTCCCACACTGCGGTTTCCTTCTGTCATTCCATTGCTGGCGCAGCAGAGAGTAAAACACGAGCCGTGTCACCCTTCCCTTGGATGGTAGCTTAAATTTATATTGTTCCATGGTTGTATCCTTTCCCGTTGGACACAGGCATCCTGGATTTTGCTACTGGGGATTGGCTGGAAAGCACAGCTGCCAACATCTCAATCAGCTGGTGGGTCGGAACGTGTAATGGCACTAATGAAAAAGAGCAAATAAATCAACTGAGGCTGGGAGTGTGTTTTGGGGGAGCCGAGCTGCCCCTCTAAATGAACATTCATTTCTTTGTCAAGATTCTAAGTCTTTTAGAAAACCTAAACATTCCAACATCTGGGCATGAACAGAGGATGGGTGCAGCCTGTTACCCACTGCCATATGATCTCCTGTCACTCCCTACCACCCTGCTCACATCGCCCGCCACCAGCTTGACTGTCACCCCCTAACATTTGCAAAAATATGCACAAAACATCAAATCTCAGTTGGCTAGGAGATTGTTGGAAATGGAGCTCCTTATAGAAAATCTCCTGAGGTTTCTCTAGTTTTCACGAGGGGCCAAACCAGGTTTTTGGACAACTACAGAATTGGGGAGCTGCAGAGGGAATGTAAAAATTTCCCTTTCTCTCTCCGCCCCCACTTTCCTTCTCTGTAACTAGGGTCCTGTGCTAAGCACAACTCGGCTAGACAAAAAGATCAAGGCCTGCATCTTTAAAATGCCTTTTATGATTTGTACAAAACTCCCCAGCCAGGCCCTCTCCTGGGGTGAGCTGTAGTGTGTGGAATTCCAGAAAGATCCTTTTGTGGGGAAGTCAGATGAAGGAGTTGAAAATTAGGCTTAAAGTTAGAAGCCAGCTTGAACCTTTACTAGGGTGTGGCTGCTGCTGCCACATGATGAACACAAAAGAAGCCCAGCGGTCTCTGAAACAGATTTTACAGACATAAAGCCTGATCCTATGCGGTGCTCTCTGCCATCGACTATACAGCCACCATGGATGTCAGAGGGGTTGTATATGGAACCAGAATTTGGCCCTTGTGAGGGGATGTGTACCCAAAGCAGGGAAGGAGAGGGCTGAGGTGCGTGCACCTGAGAGGCCAATTATGCTGCCTAGCTGCACCTGGAGGATGGGCCAGGCATTATTGAAGATGAAGCCTGGCTGGAGAAGGAGTTGGAGGGTGATTATAAAGAAAAGCCATACAGATTAGAACGAGGCACAGGGCGAAGGAAAGAACTTTGCAGTCCATCTCTGAATAGTAGAGCATGGAACCCAGAGAGATATGGAGATGCCCCCAGGGGGACACATGCTCCAGTGATGTGCCCTGACAGAAGGGCAGGACTTGGACCTCCAGGGAAGAAACCCAGGAAAGCATTCAACTGAAGAGCATTGAGCGGGAGTCTACACCCTGGGATGGGCTCTGATGGGAGAGGGCAGCAGGGGTGAAGGAGACTCCTGGAGCAGACTTGGGAGAAGGCCAGCTGACAGGCAGGTGGCCTTAGGATTGGACTGGAGTGAAGGACCCACAGTGGGGGCAAGTCTCCTGTGGGGTCAGAGTTCTGCAGAACAACAGAAAGCTGGAGAGGATCCGGGATGGATTAAGTTTAAGCCCTTGTGAGTTTGGTGAAAAGGCTCCATGGAGGAGACCTGGGACCACTGCCTTGACAACCAAGTGGGATGGAAGGGGAGCCTTGGAAGGCGGAAGATGACAGCCTGATGACTGGTGTAGTGTAGGACATTGTCTGTTAGGGACACATATACCCTGGAAGGGGAGAGACTTCAAAGTGAGTTGGCAGGGAGGGGATGTCAAGTCATGAGAAGAGAGACCACCACGGGGCTGGATTGCCTGTCAGCATGAGGCACTAGAGAGGAAAAAGCTGCTACGCCATGCCCAGCACTGAGCAGGAGCGTCATCGGTGAGTCAGGCTTTCTACACCCTATGTATAAAATTCCAGAGCATTCTTGCTGCCATGCAGTCATCTCTAGGGCAGAACATACCCTCTGTCTGACAGTGCACAGCAATGCTGCCCAACAGATTGGGGTAGGAAGTGGAGAAGAAACCAGCAGGATTTGGGCCGGGGCTGGAACCGTTCTCCCAATAATGCGAGATGCTCTGGCCCTCTAGAGAATTTGGGTCCACGCTGCCCATCCAATGTCCCTGCCTCCTGGGGAAGAATAGCCAATTAGAGCTGTTGCAGGCAGAGCTCTCTGCTTCCTCCCTCCCCACAGCCTGGAAAGGGGGGTGGAGAACCCCAGGAGGGCTGAACTGATGGGGTGGGGATTGAGGGAGCTGAACTGGTGGTGGGGTTGAACTGCTGGCTGTGGGGGGCAAAGGGGGGGCAGAATTAATAGCTGGGCAGGTGAGAGCTCTGTCCGCTGGGGCCAGAATCACCTTATTCAATAAATCTGGGAGAGTGGGAAACACTGATTGTCTCATACACTGTCTCTCCCACTGGGGATGGGCAGGGACAGTTTGAAAATCAAATGACAAACCAAAAAACACAACATGGTCTTTAAAATATAGTCAGCAGGACTGAGAATCCTATATCCAAATGAAACTGCATGGGGAGTTTTAGGTATGCTGAATGTGCTGGCATTACCCAAGGCAGGACACTTGGGCTGATCTCTGTACCCCACTATTGCAAAATATGCCATGGGATTATTTCAGGGGCCCATAGGGCCCCCTATTGCCATGCTGAGATAATGGCTCAGTATTGATAAAGGATAAACCACCACTCACTGAATTACTGGCAACTCTTCCTGCAGCTCCCAGTTTATTTGTGATGGTCTTTCATTGACCTAGCCTAATCCCGCTCATATTTCATGAGAACTGACATGATTACACCCCAGGGCAGTATGGGAAACAGTTCTGAACCAACACTGCAAGCAGGCTATCGGACATGCCAATGGCACAGAATAACTAGAGGGTAAGAACGCCCCAGTCACCCTCCCTTGCACTGCTAAGCCACCCCAGACCACCCTTTGCACTGGAGTCTCCTGCTAGAGTGGCCCAGGGGTTGCTCTGCAAGTCCCATGGCTCCCACAGACATGCTGTTCTTGTGCCAGGAATTATTCATTCGATGGGGGTTCCAGGTGGCTGCTTTGTGGTCTCTTTGCACTGGCATATCCAGTGCAAAAGGGCAATGGAGCAACCATGAACCAGCCCTGTGGGCTAGAATGCTGAAAGGAAACGCTCTCTTGCTACATTTTTTGTCAAAAGTCCAGTACTTACTTTGATAATACAACTAGAGCAACAGCCATTTGCTTTGTAGCACTTTCTCTGTAATCAATCAACGCAAAGTGCTTCCCGAAGCATGAACGGCATGAGAGTAATGGAGTGAGTGCATTTAGGAAAATGCAGCGTCCATTATGTGGTCAGCAGCATCCCGCAGGCTGCCGTGGACACCAGGGCCATATGGTTGGGGCTAATGCTCGATGGCAGTCACTAAAAGAACAAATGCATGGAAAGAAGTTGGGAATCTGAGCCAAGGAATCCCAACCACCACCCTGTGAAAAGAGCCATGGGAGTCAATGGGAGTTTTGCCATTCACTTCAGGGGGAGCAGACGCAGGGCCAGAAGGAATAAATAAGCAGGCCAGATTCTAATTTCACACATGTTGACTTTCCAGGAGAGAGTGTGTGTGTAAAATCTTTTGCATTCCACTTCTTGGCTGCTGCCTCTCTCAGTGCCTTGCCTCTTGACATGACTGGAGTGTCAGAAGGTTGGTAAACATCACCCTGGCTAACAGCATCAAAATGGAGGAAGGAGTCATTTTTTCCCCACTAGGCCATCATAACCTTATATTCCCTGTCTGCAGTTCCCTCTAACTCTTTCCCTCTGAATCCTGGCTTGTCCAATCTCTGTTCCTGTGTCAACAAGCAACAGGCTTCTGAGAATCACAAACCAGCCGACAAGATCTCACACGCATGCACACACATACACAAACCAAAATAATTTAGGAAGATAATTGGAGGTCGGGGAAAAAAATTGACATGCTGAAAGACGGCTGAGAATAGTCCTCCTGACAATTGCAAAATCTTCAGCTGCATCCACAGCAGATGGAATGCAAGAGAGGAAACTGACTCACTAGAAGTAAAAAAAGAAAAGATGGTGGGACACGAGGTAGGGGGAGAGAAGAAAATGGCTGATTCTTTTGCTTTTCTTTTTATCAAGGAAGGGAAGGATGGTGAACTGCCCTGCAGCAGGGATCCTAGTTCCTGCTCTGGGAAGGAAAGAATTAGATGGTGTGTGCATCGAAGATACAGGAAATAACAGAGATCAGCCGCTCCAAAGGCTAAGGCCAGATAACAGCCTTTGCCAAAGGTTAAAGAGGTGCTGTCACCTTGGGATCTGCTCCAAAGACAGGCAGAATTTTTTAATCCAGTATGACCTGGGAGCAAACCCTTAGTAGTCACACACTGAACAAACACTCTTCCCACATTATTAACAAAAACAGCAATGAGAAGAATTGTAAAAAGTCAAATGACTTCCCTCCATTTATGCTCTATTCTCTCAGCTTGGGCTGTTACAGTCAGGGAGGTCAGTTTCATTGTTGTTTATAGTCTTTGGTTGTTTGGGTGGCCAAACCCTTAGGTGAAGGTTTTATTTGTTTCATAACTGGTTCCAGAGTTTTGGTTTCTTTTTTTAAATCTAGAAACATTTCTATTGGCCTTAGGTTTTGTAAACTCTTTTCACACAAATCCAAATTTGAATGGACAGTATCTGTTTGCAAGCAGCTAATGAGGGAAATGAGTAGAGTCTGACAGGTCATTTTTGGTTGAAGTTCTAGGATACAAGGGTCCACATTCCTGAGAATGGGAAAGTCGCAAAGATAATATTGCTGGGCCTCGTTTTTCAGCCCTTTCTTGGCATCTGACCTGGACTGCTGATCTGGAACTCACCCCTTGAAGAGATATTTGTGAGGCCACAACTCCCACACTAGAGCTAGATGGAAAAACGACAGAACTATTGTCATAAAAAAAATTCCATTCACTTTTTTTTTCACCTTTCATCAAAATTTTGAAAGATTTCAATGCCCTTGGCCCCACATCTTCCAAGCAAAATGGAAAACCTTCTTCCCTGAGCTGGCCTGCCTGTCAGAACAGCAAACACTAAATAAATAACATGCCAAACTGCAGGCCCGGCTCAGTTGGGGTGTGTGGTGGGTGGGAAGCAAGAGAGAAGCTATAGCTTTGTACCCACTTCATACTTTTCAGAGGACCTTACATAATAGGGTGATGGATGTCATATAAGAACCTAGACAGGTTTGTAACAGAGTGGCCTGTCTCCTATGAGCTGGAGCTAGCCAACCCTGATTACAGAATGCACCACACCTGAAAGGGCTCAGGTGATCCTCCTATAAAAAGCTGCAGGGAGGCAGTGGGAGAAGCTCTGGAATCCATGGCAGAGTTTGTGGAGGGAGGAAAGGCTTCTCCAAGGAAGACCCTGAGACCAGGCGGGGATGTCTGGGAAAGACTCTGTCCAACCAGGGGAGGGATTGCAGAGACCCTGGGCAGGAAGTTCTGGGAGGAGGAAGAGAAATCTTGTGCTGTGTGGACTTAGGGATGGACTTGTATTTGGATGTTGAGTTTTATTTGCTGTTTATTTTATATTAATACCCTGCTCCTCAAAAAGGGGTGTTGTTGACCAAGAAAAGGCCTGAAGAGACATTTTATTTGCAAAGTCCAAGTGAGGAAATTGAGACAGACTGCCTGTAGCATGACCCTAGATTGTGAGGGGATGCCTGGGAGGCAACTGACTCCAGTTACACGATTATGGCCAAGAGAGGGAGAGCAACAAGTGTTTCCAGGGGGATGAACCCCCACATCCTTGATGGGGGAGATACTGGTGATGCATACTGCCGTAGTAGCCACAGAATGGCTCCACTGGTTCTGTGCTGCCTGCAGGTGAAGGGGGAGGATTCTTTTACCTCCAGCATCACTGGACACTCCTGCATGCAGGCACAGAGCTGGGCTGGGGCAGTGGGTTTACCCCTGACATGGCTGTTGATGGCAGTAATAAATCAGTTGGGTGCTGGTGGGAGTCTAGCAGCAAGTTCAGCCCAGCTGATGGGTTTGACCCTGGGTGAAGCCGGAGGTTAAGTGGGAGGTGTATCAAGTGCAATAACATGGTGGGGTTCATCATGACACTAATGGGCAGAGCTGTCCGGTTGGCTGAAGGCTGGTGAACAGTTTTATCTCATTTCTCTGCCACAGCAACTTATGTGTTTTCTGCTAAAAACACTCCCAGCATCCCCTTATGAGGAGCTGGGAACAAGCACTTAGACAGCAGAGTTGGTTGCTTTGAAACTGACCCTTCAAGGGAAGAGCTGGGGTCCAATCTGACCCCTGAAGTGTCATGTCCCTTAAGCACAGTTCTGAAAGCAGGGATCAGAATGTACCTTTAGGTGATGATCCTGCCAGCAGATCCCCACATGTGTAGGGGACACCTTGCACAAAGCTGATTAGAAGAGTGAGCGTAAACCTGGGCTCTGGAGCGCTAATCCTTGGCAAGGTGGGGAGGCAGTGTGGCCTAGTGAACAGAGCAATAGGTTGCAACACTAGAGAGCTGGGTTCCATTCCCAGTTCTACCACTGGCCAGCTGGGTGATCTTGGACAAGTCACTTACCCCCATTTTACAGCTAGGGAAACTGAGGCACCAGACGGGGAACAATACTGACCTCCTTTTTAAAGTGATGAGATCTCATGATGAAAAGAGTTAGGCATTATTATAATTATTCTGTGCCTTGTGTCAGTCATGCGTGAACAATCTCTTTGTGCCCCAACTTTCCCAACTGAAAAGCAGGGATAATACTGTAATACCTGAGCAATTCATAAGGGTGTTGGGAAGATTGATTAGCTCCTATTTCCAAAGTGCTTGAAAGATCTGAAATGTTACAGACTTGATAAGAACGCTGATGTTCTGTTCATGTTGTTTTACTTCGCACTCAAGTGAAGGTGCTCCTTTGTTGACGGGAGAGCTTCTTTCATCAGCGTAGTTAATCCACATCACTGAGAGGCTGTAGCTGTGTTGACGGGAGAAGCTCTCCCAGAGACGTAGCGCTGTCTGCACTAGGGGGTTAGATCTGTATAACTATGTTGTTTAGGGGTGTGAATTTTTCACACTCATGAGTGATGTCATTATACCAATATTAAGTCTGTAGTGTAGATCTGGCCTTAGGAAAGGTATTTTTACAGCATATCCCAGGGCAGTGTGACAGCAGAGACATAAAGGGCGCCTGCTTTCTGTCCTGGTGCCCCTCTCATTTCAGAAACAATCTCTCCCTTCCGTCCGACTTATCCGAACCATACATTCTTCCTTCCACTTGAGTGGATGGGAGAAGCAACCTTCTCAAGTGCCCCTCCCTCAGCCCTGCTACCTAGAGACTGTACTCCTTTGACCTCCAAAGACTCCAACTACGGGAAGTGGTAACAATGACTTGGTGGCGATGGTGCGTTTCTCCCAGAACTAGTCCTGCACCAGTGCCTCAGCTTGGCACTGGGAGGTGCTGTGTTGCCTTTCAGGGGAGACTTAAAACCTGAGGTCTAGACTACATGTAGTTATGGAAGATTCCATCACAATTTAGTAAGTGAAGGGATATTAAAAGCCCTGGCTACGTTCCAACTGGGGCACCACTTATTGGTATAATGCCCACTATGCACTAAGCAGTTTACAGGCAGATATGAAGACAGGGGGCCAGATTTTCAAATGTATTTAGGTACCTAAAGATGCAATTAGGTGCCTAGTGGGATTTTTGAAAGCACCTAAATTCCCATACCTTTAAAATTGTGGCCCAAGGTGCCCACCCCAAAGAGCTTAGCATATAACCAGACAACTTACAGGGAAGTTGCTGTGGAAGTTGAATATCTAACTAGCCAAAAATATTCCCATGGCTGGGCACACATCGAGAGGAACTACACGTGTAAATGACAAGCTCCGTATCACATGTACAATTTTAAAAATCTGAGGCGCAGTTTGAAAGAAGTTATTCAGTTGAGTTAATTCCTATAAATGTGTGTAAAGAGATGTACTCTAGGCCCGTTTTATCGACATGAGAGGGAAAGCATTTTGGAAAAGAGGTTCAACTATTCCAAAAAATGCATCCCTCTCCTCCCCTACGATGAAGAGAAGTGTCAGACTTATGTATAATAACTGATACCGTACTCAGCACAGGAATGTAGCTGTAGCCATGTGATGTGCAATGCAGCGATGACTGTTCAGTGTTGCCGTCTGCTACTTCAGGTTGAGTGGCCTGCTTTCTGTTGTTTGTTTTGTACTGGAGTAAGATTGCATGAACGGCATCCTCTGGGAAACTCGCAAAAACAAGTTCTTACTCCTTGGAGGATATCCCAGTGAGCCTGAGTTTCGAATAAATACACAGCGCCCAAAAGGTTCTTTATTATAGAGCAGGGGTCGGCAACCTTTCAGAAGTGCTGTGCAGAGTCTTCATTTATTCACTCTGATTTAAGGTTTTGCGTAGCAGTAATACATTTTAACGTTTTTAGAAGGTCTCTTTCTATAAGTCTATAATATATAACTAAACTATTGTTGTATATAAAGTGAATAAGGTTTTTAAAATGTTTAAGAAGTTTAATTTAAAATTACATTAAAATGCAGAGCCCCCTGGAACCGGTGGTCAGGACCCAGGCAGTGTGAGTGCCACTGAAAATCAGCCACCTTTGGTATGCGTGCCATAGGTTGCCTACTCCTGTTAAAGAGAGTATCAGAGCAAAACGCCACATCTGGCACATTAAATTGATGCACTAACATTGCTCATCTATTTTACCCAATCAAACATTTAGAACCAGCCTTTATCCCTCTGCATACACAGTTCTTGTGGATTTCATTCACCAAATGCGGTATCTTTTATTTGACTATAAAATCTGGCACTTCCTGTCTACACCATCAGAGGGACAAAAGAGCTCAGGGTTTTTTTTAAATGGCTGAACCTTTCTTCCATCAAATTTTTCCTTCTGTGAAATGAGCTCATCAAATATGTCTGAGAGCTTGCAAGTTGCTGAGCTCTCTAGCCTTGATCCAGTGAGTAGAGCACTTAAGTGCATGCTGTACTTTAAGCACATGAGACTACTCACATACATGCTTAACTTTCAGCATATAAGTGTTTGTCCTGGATTGAGGCTAGCATGTTCCACACCTTCCAGGGATTGAGTCTGAAACACTGCAATAGGAATAAAACACTCTGATTGGTTTGTGGGCCTAGCACTTGCCCTCAAAGGTCCTTAGCCTAGCTCTGCCACAGTCTCCAGATCTGTAAAATGGAGATAGATACCTTGGTAAAGTGCTTTGAAATGTATGGCTGCAGAGTGGCATCCGAGTGCTAAGTGTTGTTGTTCTGACACTGTCACATCAAAAGAATCATGCATTTAGAAAAAATATTCCTTCCCTGGGTTACAAAAATTGAATTGAAGAAACAAATAAAAACAGCCCCCAATTAAGTTCCAGTTGTTTTTTAGTGCATGTAATAGGGTGGCCTGCCCCTTTAAGGACCTGGGGACGGCCAGCCCTGTTCACTATTTAGATGATGCTGAGAAGGGGACAGGTGTTCCCCATAAAGAGCTACAGGAAAGATGGGACAGCCAGAAGCTGATGCAGTGACAGACCAGGCCTAGTCTGTTTCCCAGCTATCAGAGAGCTGGAAAAGACAGTGTGTTAGGGAGGAGGAGTTGAGCCCAGCCCGAGAATGGGGTGACAGTTCCCCTTCTAAGAGTAGGGGGCTGTGAGGATTTGCACAGTCCAGAGGAGAAGGACTGTGGTGTTTCTTGGTGAGGAGAGCTGATGGAGAACAACAGATCCCGAGGTAGGAGCAATTGGGTCTAAGTGAAAGGGGGGGAGAGATTTTAAGGGTTTTTGGATGTCATAAAATAGAACCCTAGCTGGGGAATTTTGTCACATAGCTTTTGGACTGTGTGGAGTTCTTAAGTGGCTCTGAGACAAGGGGAAACTGAGGCAGGGTGCTGCAGTGCCACCCTAGGCCATGAGGGGGTATAGGGAAGGCCTATACTGTTACAGTGCATGCCAGGTTAACAAGGCTATATCTGTGCAACGTATTACCATCCTGGCTGTTTTTCAGGTTGCGTAAAATAGATGAACAGATATGGGCTCTTGGCCTTTTGCAGAGGTTGTGAGTGGCAAGCTTCAAAACCTCAGTTTCTTTGTTGTTTCATGCGCTCTTTGAAGTGTGGCCAGACTTGCATGGTATGAGGACTATATCAGAACAAGGCAGCAATCCAAAATGTGGACAGCTCATTATTTGTACTCAGTGGGGCTTTGCAATTAGGTCTGAGTGGCCCAAACTGCCTGTCCACATTGCAAAACCAAATGGAATGAATTGTACCTTGCAAGTTGCTAGTTTATCTCATCATTAATCCTTCCGGTGCATTCACCTTCTCACTTATCTGCAGATTCTTTAGTATTCTAATTAAAAGACTCTAATGACAATAATCAG
The DNA here is from genome assembly GCF_007399415.2 of Gopherus evgoodei. NCBI lineage: Eukaryota > Metazoa > Chordata > Testudines > Testudinidae > Gopherus > Gopherus evgoodei. Next base: position 38,125,358 of record NC_044333.1, on the reverse strand, counting down.
GCAGATCTCTCTGCCATATCTTCTTCTAAGAGATCGTCTGAATTAAGACACAAGAAAGCATGTTGTACAGATATCCATTGCCAGCAATTCAATATCAGAGAGGCCTGGGCCTCTCTATTTATGGTAATATTCATGCAGGTTGTTTTAAAAGCATATTTAGCATCTCAGAAAATATGTCCCGAGGAAAAAGGAGACTGCCTGGCCCAGTTTCAGGACCCAGAGCCTTTTGCCCCTCATTCATTAGTTCAAATTCAGCTCAGGCTGACAGTAAACAGAAAATATTACTCACTGATGGTTGGGTGATTTATGGAGATGAGCTGAGAGGTCTCAGCTTAGATGCTGATGGTTAGGCAGCCCTGTCACAGAACCCACCCTCATTATTTATAATTGGCGTTAACTGGTCTGTGTATTGGTAGCAGAGAGGTCAAGGAATGACCTAGCCATGGAGATTGCATTCCCCTCTCGCCCTTGAAAGTGGCTCCTCCAGAGCAAATGGCAGTGGGGCAAAGGTTGCATGGATGCTACCCAGGCTATGGCTAAATACAGGCCCCTGCTCTCCCATGCTGCCAGCCCAACAGCTTTCATGAGCATTGTCTATTTTAATGTACAATTCAAACATCTCAATAAATGCCTTTGCTCATCGCTGGTGGGAAACGCTTGGGCTGATTCTTCTCTTACTCATGGAGACATGAATCAGGAAGGTGATAGAACTTCTCCAGGCCAAAAGCAGTGCCAGGCAGAAGGAAACTAGGTCCAGAGATTCCCAACCTGCTTGCAAGCAGAAGGTGAGACCTTCTTTTTAAAAAGAAGCTAGTGACAGGGTGTGTAATGAAAGAGCTAACTGGAGATAGAGACATGAGTGTTCCTGGTGGTACCTGGGGGGAGGGGGGTGTCAGGCCCAAATGAAAATGAAACTTAGGCCAGGGAGGTGTTGGGTGGTGACCATAAAGGGAAGAAGCTCAGAGGAGACGTCAGCAGGGAAAGGGAAAAACTCTTCTAGTTCTCTCTGGTGACTAGAGTGGAGAAAAAGCCTACAGGGGGCAGAGGTACAGGAAGCCCAGGGAGGGGCTGTTGGTAAAGGCCTGCAGGAAGGCCAAGATGGGAGGAGTCCAGGGAAGCAGCAAAGCATATGAGAGAGCAGACCTTATCTACCTGCCATAGAGTCCCTGTACTGGAGCCCAGAGAAGAACAAGGGCCTGGGTTCCCCCACTGGCTACTGGAAAGGGTGATGTGGAAACACGCTGACAAAAGGGGGGAGAGAACTGTTGAGTTTGGTGCTGGGCCGCCAGGAAGAAAGCCCTGGGAGGCATCCCTCTGCACAACAGCAGAATAGCCACCCTGCGGAGTTCGGGGAGTCAGAGTAGGGTGACGAGTTAAGTTTGCTTGAATTTACTTCATTAGGCTCTTTGTTTGCTCCAGAAGTGGGCGGACTGAATGGGACCTGGCTATAGAGGTGAATCACAAGCAGAGCATTGCAGGACAGGAGCAGCTGTCAGTCGGGGATGCTAGCGAAGGAAAGCTGGCCACCTCCAGCCCTGAGGGGGTGCACCAGCGGTGAGTCAACTCCTAGACAGCCCTAGAGAACAAGGACAACACAGACAGTGGCAGAATGAGGGTCCTTCGTGCCACATCCTCAGCACCGTGTCTCCGTGCTGACTCGGTGATCGCCCCACAAGCAAAAGGGGTAGTTCATTCACCACATCCACCCACCGGTCCGGTCTCTGCTAATGCTCCTGACCACGGTGCCAGAGGAGAGGGGGAGCATTTATAAACGTTGTCTGTTTTGGATAGTTTTTAATTGTCTTCATAGTCATACACATGCACGTGTGTGTATACCAGAAGCATAAAATGTCAAGTGGCCACCTTATTTGGACAGTGGCATAAATACCCTGATGGCCCATCCATCTGTGTGTGTGTGGTTTTTTTTGGGGGGGGGGGTGGTAATTTGGTTTGTGTGTTTAAGCTGCCGTTTGCCTCCAGGGGCACCCTTCCCCTTGTGGTCAGGGCATCCCGCTACTGTCATTTAAACCCAAAAAGAGTTGCCCAGTCTCACTTCTGCCTTCGAGGCACAGGGGGCTTTGCTCCACTCTAAAAAGTGAAAACAACAAGGAGTCCAGTGGCACCTTAAAGACTAAACAGATTTATTTGGGCATAAGCTTTCGTGGGTAAAAACCCTTACTTCTTCAGATGCCTGCATGCATCTGAAGAAGTGAGGTTTTTTACCCACGAAAGCTTATGCCCAAATAAATCTGTTAGTCTTTAAGGTGCCACCGGACTCCTTGTTTCTGTGGATACAGACTAACACGGCTACCCCCTGATACTTGACACCGTTCTAAAAAGTGAGAAAATGACACCAGTCAATTGCTTGTACCTTCTGCCCAATATCTGCACCAACCACAGCTGCTGAATTGACACACAGATCTTTGATCTTTCTGTTAATAGATCCACTTAGGGAGCAGTCATTCCAGTGTCTGAAACTGCACTGCAAATTCTACCAGTAGGGAACACCTGCCCTGCAATAAACAGGCAACATGGGACTAACAGGATGCTGCTGAACGGCCCACGGCTAACAACACATAGGCAGCTACGGAGGGCTGCAGAGCTCCACCTAAACTGGTGACCTAAGCCCATCACTGGAGTCACACAGAGGTCTGGGAAGAGCCACGAGGGATGCTTGAGGCAGTGGATGAGGTTCAGTGGCAGTACAGCATATGCAATGCCAAGTAGATATGGAGCCAGCTGCAGACTAACCTCCTCCCAGCCCTGCATTAGATTATATATGTTCAGACCATGACTAGATTTACTTAATATGGCCACAGTTGGGAAGAGATTCCCTAACACATAATGCTATTAAGTCGCTAACCGGGTTGGGTATATTTTCCCCCAGGAATATTTGGCAGAAGCCACACCAGAAAATGACACACAAATTTAGCTAGGCTCACATCTGTGATGGAGGAATCCCTGCAAACTAATGTATACATTTTAGAGCATGCCTGACAATGGCTTCTAAGGCATTTAGGCTCCATGCTTTGAGAGGCAAAAACTCAATTTTCTCGCCACCGTGTACTGTAAAATAGAAATACATTCTTAGCCTTTCTACCCACCCCACTGACCCTATAACTAACTATATCCCATCCTCCCCCATGAATCTTGTGTTTGTTTCATTAGCAACTTCCTCTTCCAGCCAGTGTTTAGAGGAGAATAAGTTCAAAAAAAATTGTGGTTGCTAGCTCTAGTGAGTTGCTGCACTTCTTAAAGTCTCAGTTCCTGGAGTCATGAGAATCTCGGCTTTCATTTTATAAAAGGAAATCTCTAGCCCTCTATTTACAGAGCAAAGCTGGAGGAAAATGATCCCCCTAAAGGCAAATCAAGTCTATTTATGGGGAGAGGGAAATTTTCATGATTTTAAAACCAATCTGATAATTCTGGGGGCCTGCCTTGGGGTTTGCAATGATTGTTGAATGCTTAGGGTTGAGAGCACTGGACTACTCAGTTGTGTTAACTTCATGTGAAGCTAGTGGGAATTAAGCGAGTTAGGCAGCTTGCAGAAATAAGGCCCATAACTGTCCCCAAGAATGGGCTGACTGCTCTGGGGGGAGCTCACACGCATGCTTTGCTTTGTTAGGAAGCATGGATTGGAGCAACAGCCCTACAATCAGAGCTATGCAGGTGAACCCTCCTGGACCTGTCTGCATGAAGAGGGCCAAAAAAACATATTGGGCTTTAGCATGTAAGATGCTAAATGCATTAAAATGCCTTCAGCCTCCTTAATATTTCTAATATGCTTCTCTCACAAAATATAGTAGAATCTGGCTAATTCTCACTTTGCTAATCCTCCAACCCTATAATCCTCCTCAAAACTCTGTGATCTCACCTCACTTTGCAGCAAAGCTTTCATAGCAGATCACTGTAGTAAAGTCTCATGTTGCGAAGGGTTTGTCTAAATGCGAAAGTGGTACTGCTTTAACTATACTGACACACTCCTTAGTATGGTTGCAGATATATCAATATAAAGGTGCTTTATACCGTATAGCAGAGGTCCCCAAACTGTGGGGCATGCCCCCCCAGGGGGTGAGGAGGACCGTTTGGAGGGGCACAGCTTGGGCTTGGGCCTGGACCAGCCCTTATGGGGGTGGGGAGGAGGTGCCACCGAGCTTGGCTTCTGGCCCCGGCGGTTGCCCAAGCATCAGCTCCCTTACCCCTGTCTGTCTCCCACTCCCCCAAGCTGCAGACCCACTCCTGGCCCCAGCTTGGGGAGGGGGGTAGCATGGATGGGGTAAGGGGGGAGTCCAACCCTGAAAAGTTTGGGGACCACTGCATTAGGGCCAGAAGCGCCAGTGCTCCCACTAAGTTCAGCATTGCTGGAGGTGGGGGGAGCAATTGGCTGCCATCCCCACCTGCTCCCCTCCTGGGAGAAAGCAGCCAATCAGGAGACAGGCAAAGCTCTTTTCCCCCCTCCCCTCAGGAACTGAGAGGAGCTTTTTGGGGCAAGGAAGGAGGGAGCAGAAAGAATGCAGCAGCTGTGCTTCCCTTTGCCCTGCTGTAAACAATGGGTCAGTCTGCTTCCTGCCCTTACCAGGCCTGGGAAGGGGGAGTGTGGTTAAGAACCCTGGGAACTGCAGCGGGGCACCTGATGTAGAGGCTGAGTAATGAATGGCTGCGGCTGGAGAAAGGGCAGGGGTGTGTGGTGATGGGGGGTGCAATGAATGAGACTTTGGGGAGAAGCTGGGTGCTCTTCACCCTCAGGCAGCCACGAGATCCTGCAGCGGGGGCCAGACTCAGTGTATTTGGGAGAGCTGCAACACGAATTGGTGCACTGCTTCATGCAGGAGTGGGGTGGGGGAGTTCAGTCAAAAGACAGACCAAACCCCACAATCCCATTTTTTATAACTCACTCATTATTTTGATTGTTGGAGGAGCGATTTGTGATTTTTTTTTTTAACTTTGGGGCTGGCAATCCTGAAGACTTAAGTATGTGCTTAATGGAATGGGGCTGCTTGTGTTTTAAAACTAAGCACATCCTTATGCCTTTGCGGGATCTGGGCCTTCCACCTCCTGATTCACGCCTACTGCCCAGGGCTGAAGCAGAAAGAGTAGCCGTGGAGAGAAAAAGCACAGTAATAAAATTCTAGACTCTAGGGATGAGAAGGACCCTCTTGGTCCATCTCCTTGCCAGTGCCCAGGACCATTGTCTATGTGTCCACATTTGCTAAGGCTTAATTTGATCCAGCTTTAAATAAACCAAGAGACAGAAGCTTCCACCACTTCCATCCTCAAAACTTCCTGCTTAGTCCTACTGGCTCCAGTGGCTGGAAGTTGAAGCTAGAGATTTTCAGACTGGAAATGAGGCATAATGTTTTTTAGCAGAGAGTAAATGACCATTGGAACAATTTACGAAGGGTCTTGGTGTATTCTCCATCACTGGCAATTCTTAAATCAAGACTGGATGTTCTTCATAAAGCTCTGCTCTGGGAATGATTTGGCGGGCAGGTCTCTGGCCTGTGCTATGCAGGAAGTTGGAGTCAATGATCACAGTGGTCCCTACTGGCCTTGGGATCTATGAATCTCTCTCCATCATCTCCTCTCTTACACTCTCCCCCAGGCCCGCACTGACTTTCTCATTCCAGTGCATCGAACCCCTCACTCCCCATTCAAATCCACCAACAGAGACTCGCAGCTCTTGTACACACTAGCCCACCTCAGTGTAATGCCCTCTCCAGCACAGCATGGGCATTATAAACACACACACACATCTAAGTGGATGCTATCATCTGGGTCTCATCTTATCTACATCTCGTTGTTATGCTGGAATCTCTTTGGGAGAGCCAGACCCTTAGCTGATGTAAATTGGCATAACTCCACTGGAGTCAGCTGTGGAACAGGCTCCATCTCCTTATTTTTGTGGTTTGTACAATTCCAAGCATGTTAGCATTCAGTTAACCAATAATAATTTTTACACATTAATATATCTCAGTGTTGGGGAAGTGTTGTTTTTCCCCAGTAGTCAATTACCATTTCCTCTTTCTTAGTTTCCTCCCATTGGTCCATTGTCCAGTCCTGAATAATTCCTTTCCCTCCCTGGTGTTTACACCATTCTGATATTTTTCTTCAGTCATGTCAAGGGTAAAGCAGAACATAAATGTTTAATCAGTAATGCCAATCCCAAATATTCAAAAATCATGAGCTGGGTTCCCGCCTCCTTTCTCCTTCCCCACAAAAAATCATGATTGAATAAAAAACCATACCATTTTTTAAAATAATAAATATTGGGTTCTTTTAAGTTTCCTGAGCATTTAAAGGTCACCTTTTCAGGCATTTCTCAACAACCATATGGTCAACAAACTTACTTTAGGAAAAAAACAAATGAAGCTGAGAATCTCACATAATCACATGATTCCAGAAATTGGGGCTTTGAGGAAAAACACCAAAGATCACAAGAGTCACAATAAGTAAGCGGTGGTAAGGCTGCTTCATAAGGATGTTCCAATCTGCCCATTTCAGTTGTTCCTATGGTAGATTATGCACCTGCAGAACACCCTGTGCTCATGTGCTTTGACCCTCATTTGAAGGGATAACCTCTAGGAGTAAGAGGGAAGTTCCATTTCCAGGTCTCCTTGTGAAAAGTCCCTCCTAAAAAAGGAGCCATGAAGCCCCACTAGTGATATATGTACAATAGGAACAGGGCTGGGCCCAGAGGACAATGGCAAAGCTCCCACGGACTTAAATGAGGCAGGATCAGGCCTGACATTCTGCTGGAAAATGTGCCCTAATTTAAACACATGTGGTCCTTTTAGACAAAGCTCAGCTGAGCTGCTCAGTTAATAATGGACTTTAGTGTTTAAAATATAAAACCCACTGAATGAAATTGATAAAAAAGTACTTGGAAGCAGCATGGAAAGGAGAGTACCAGCTTCTCTAAAATGCCTGTAATTTCCTCCTTGCTCTCAGCCAAAACTCAGAAGAAGCAAGTGCAGCATCAATTTAACATCTGATGCATTGTGTGTCAGGGGACTGTCTCCTGCCCTTGCAAGAGCACAGGCTCAATGATCTAATAGGTCTTTTTCTGTCTCTAATAGCTGTGATACTGTGTGAGTTGGCAGCACTCCTTAGCCCTGATATTGCAGACAGGGAGGTGGTCTGGCCTAGTAATTATGGCACAAGAAACCTGCCTTTTAGTTTTATGCTATAGTCTTGACTCTGACACTAGCTCATTATGGCTCCAGTCCTGGACCACTGAAACATGAGTAGTCCCATAGTTTGGGGTCTCTGTGACCTTAGGTAATTCATTCTACACCTTAGTGACTCTGTTTCCATCAACCCCTGTAAAATGAAGATAATATTTTCCAACCTTGGTAAAATAAAGCACTTTATCTTATGTTCCAAAATGGTCATGCTGCAGGGTTCCAGCTGAGCTCCTGCAGGGATCAGCAAGGGTTTCCCCCATCCCGCAAGTCTTGTGGTGTTGCCGTAATTTTTTAAAATCTGCTTCCACTGAAGCATCAGGGATGGCCATGGCCAGAGACAGGTCGTTGGATTGTGAGGTGGCACTGCGCATTCTTTCTCTCGGGTGCTTGGCTGGCTGGTTCTTGCTCACATACAGAGTCTAACCAATCACCATATGTGGGGTTGGAAAGGAATTTCCCTCCAGGTCAGATTGGTAGTGATCTTGAGTGTGATTTTTGCCTTCCTCTACAGCATGTGGGTGCAGGTCACTTGCCAGGATTATCTAGGTGTATCTAACATCATCATTTCCCTGCTGTTGCAGGGGTCTCAGGTGCCTCTGTCCTTCCCATTCTCTGCCTGTGGCGCACAATAGTCTAGTCTCCTGCAGGCTGTAATACTTGGGTCTAGTTTCAGATGCTGGGTTTAGTGTGTGGATGCTGGGTGGTGGCCTGTGCTATACAGGAGGTCAGACCAGATGGTCTGGTGGTTCCGTCCGGCCTTGAACTCTGACTTTGAGATCTTCTGAATAAAAGCTTCAGTCTCTGCTATAATAATAATAATAAATATTCAAAAAGGGATTGGATACTTCTGTGGATATCTAGAATATCCAGAGTTAAACAATTAACAATGACAGATTTTGGAAGCAATATTAAACAGTGTGCTTCAGGCCCCAAGTCTGTCTCTGACTGTTAGGTCTCATCCTGGTCTCTGTGTGGGGCAGATTATCCCATGTCTGCCTACTGCAGGATTCTTACACCTTCCTCTGAAGCATCTGGGGCTACTCCTTGTCAGAGACAGGACACTGGGCTAGTCTGATCCTGTCTGCAAATTCCTATGTTACTGTGTTTGTTTGTTATTACCTGGGCCAGACTCCTATTACTTCAGTACCTCTCTGTGCCTTGAATGAAGTAACACGTTATATGTCTCATTTAGTATTTTGATCATTTTTCTGTTCTGTTTTAATTATTGTTCACTTATTATCATTGTATTTTAAGCGTGTACCATACCCAGTAAACTTCTAGGCAGCTGGGTGCTTTATAAATAAAGCTATCATTGTAATGAAATTAACAATAATTATTTTAAAATCAGCTTATTAGCATCAATTAGGTCTTCGCCTTTGGATTCTGTAGGAACCTGAATATTTAAAGAACACTCAGTATTTGTGTTTGTTTCCCACTGACTTTTTAAAATGCTACAAGAAGCCATTTATGGAAACAAAATAACTTGAGAGCTGACACTTCCATGGCACTTCTGCCATCCAGGATATGAACCGCTCTCATGTAAATTTGTCCTTGTGGGTGGTTGGCTCCTTGCAGCATTAAGAAAACCTGTGGAAAAACATCAATGCAAATAGCAATACAACACAGACACTAGATTCTGCAAGCACCCTTAATGGCAATATGAAAAGTTAGTTTAAAACAGACTACCTCTACGTTAAGGCAAATGGATCACATCCTCTTCTCTGTTACATTAACTTCAGGAGGGTTTGAATGGACGTAACTGAGAGCAGAAATTAGCCCTACATTTGTAGATATACAAGGTAAATGTGAGCCCAACACTCCTGGTCCATCTCTGCTGTACCCATTTACACCATTATTTCATAGGATTTACAGGGCAAGGACTTAATTTCATTCTCTGGCTTTTGTGGGGGAGGAGTATTTTGTATTTTCTTATAACAACACTTAAAACCCTTTTTTGTAGGTCTCAAAGCACTTGACAAAATCAGGATTATAAGCATCACTATCTCCATTTCACAGATGAGGCTTGAGGTTGGGACTCTGCCATGTTTAGCCTGGCTTAAGACTCTTAACATCTCCATGACTCAGTTTCCTCACCTCCCATCCACTGAACCAAGCTGCCCCTTGGGTGGTGATGAGTCACTCCTGTGCTAGGCTCCAGCCAATCCAAAAGCCAGGAACTGGTCTTGTGACTCCCAGATGAGGTATATAAGCCTCACAGGAGGAACAGCGGCTCAGTCTGCTCAGCACCACTCTGGGGCTTGGAACTCATTCCTGCCTGATAGTGGCAACAGACTCCCCAAGCCTTAGTCCTCCTCCGACCTTGCACCAGCCCCACCCTGGCCTCCTGAGTCTGGCTCTAACCACTAGGCATGACCATCCCCAGGACAATTTTGACACCTCCCTCTTTTTTTTTTTCTTACTGGTTGCAAAGCACTCTACACCTCTATGGCAGTCTTCCAAAACAGTCATGAAAACTTGCTAGCCCAGGCACAAAATCAAATTGCTCATCTGTGCCTAGTGAAAATACAAATGATATTTCACTTACCCATGAACTAAATTACTCACCCCAGGCATGTGGACAAGAACTTTGCAAGACTGATATAGATGATGATCCTTTTGGTTAGGGATGGCTGTGTAGATGTAAGTGGTTTATAAGACATACAAATTATTGGGGCCCAAACAACCTCAAATGTTTGCCCTGAGACTTCAAATACCAGACTCCTATATAAATCCTGCTAAAATCACCTTCGTATAGCACAGAAGCATTCTTGCATTTAGCCTTCTTTTGGTCATTTATCCTGCTCTACTGTTAGTGGTATGATAACAGATGGAGAGAGAATACACTGAGAAACATTGCTTATTGCATGAAGCATCCTACATGGAGTTTATGATGGAGCACGTTCTCTGGAGTTAAAAGAATGCTCACTTGATTTATGCAAACTCTTCACCCCCAGGTTGTTGGCTTGTATGGGGTTTGGTAAAGAGAGACCTGGAAGAGCTACATAGACCCTTTTGTAAGTGTCCCACTAAGAATGGAGGAGTAGATATTCTCAGCATGGGCTTGGGGACACGTGCCCATTCGGCACAGTGCTACTGTCTCTGTCCAAGGTCCTGAAGAGAGAAACAAGCCGGTCTTCAGAGACTAGATTGATGGAACTGTGGGGGTTTTTTCCCCCTGAAATTTGGCGAGGTTAATTCAAATTGTGAACATCAATCAGGCCTAATCACTACTGTATCACTTCTCTATTTTAAGAGGGTGCTGGTTCTTGGTGGTATTTACCCAACGCTGCCTCAATTTCCAAATATAAAGCAGCTAAAATAGAGATGGGTAGGAAAGAAAATAGCTTTTAAGGCTATTTTTTTCAGTAGCCATTTTTAGGCCTGAGATTGGCAACAATTAATTTGATATTTTATTAATTTCCCCAACCCCACCTCTTAGTAACCATTGTTTTAGCAACTAGAAAGTCTGTTTCAAAACACAAAGCTTTTCCTGCTAGTTGGGGTGTGTGTGTGTTTTAAAGGATTTATGTGGCAGTACTTTTATTTTCTATTTGAATTGTTTTTATAATTTCTTTCCTTTCTCTCCCCCGCCCCCCACACACATAGTTCAGCTTGGGAGAAATTGTTTAACATTTTAACCAAGCTGTACTGAGGTTTCAATTCAGGAATGAACTCAATGGGACAATTCGCTTGCTTAAAGTTGTGCCTACAGTAACGTTCCTTGATGAATCGGGGCCTATGCCTTCAAAAGATTTCTGATCAGCAGCTCCATACACAGCAGATCTGATTCACTTCTGCATTAATCCAGTTTAATGGTGGTATACTTCCAATGAAGTGACACTGTTGTAAAACTGGAGTAACCCAGCAGTAAATCAGGCCCAGTATCAGAATCTGACATAAAGCAAACAGTAAATCAGTCATTTGAAGCCTGTATAAGTAAGAGTCCAGGCTAGAGGGCAGGAAGGGTTTGGATTCAGGGGAGCTGGGGTGTGATATCTTTCCAAAATATGGTTTGTGTGGGAGTTATATCTATAGGACTGTGCATGGGATATGCATGGAAGTGAGTATATCTATATGCAGCAGGTGTGTGAGCGTGTAACTATCAGTGTGATATGGGAAGCATGTGTTTGCAATGCACATGGTGGGGGCACATGTTACATGCATGTGGTTCTGTGTGTTTGTGGGATGTAATTATGGGGTCTGAGTGGATGTGTCAGGGAGACTGAGCATCTGTATAGGGCTGAGGGACTACGTGGGTATGTGTGGCAAGACTGAGCATATGCCTGGTGATGAGTGTGTCTGTGGGAGGTGTGAGAGTCTGCGATCTGCATACGGGGGATGTGTGTGAGAGACAGGTGTGAGTACAATGTGTGTGTTGGGTGGGGGAAAGACACACAGGTCTGTGAGCAAGACAGGAAGAGTGGCTGGTGGAAACAAAACTGAATTCTTTGTATGCCATATCCTAAATCCAAGCTAAATGCACAATACATTTGTGCATTATTCCATGCAAAAGATGGCTTCCCAAAGTCAGCACTGGCAGGGGTCACTGGAGTTCTGAGACTTTTGCTGATGCTTTGCTGCTTTTCTATCTACTGTTCAAGAAGAAGTACAATTTTGAGTCAAACCCCCTCATTCACTAGCATCCTGCTTTTCAACCCCTGCTTCCCATTTGGTGACCCATCATTTAGCACCAGTCGATTTTACCATACAATGCAAGGGACTGATGTTTAGCATTGGTGGCAAGCAACAGATGATGGGACAATGATTGCAATACACCTGAAAATGACTAAACTAATAATTTGGCTAGATTAATGAGATGCACATAATTTCCAATAGCTGCCTCTTTCTTATGATATCCAGACAATTATTCTTTCAATATCTGGACCCAATTACCCAAATGTATAACGATCATTTAGATTTAGTGCCAGGAAGCCGGGAGATGCCCAGATGTGGCCTTTTTGCCCAGACAGAGTGGCGACATCCATTCAGAAAGGGACCATGGCTGCTTGGTACCCAGGGATCCTGGAGCAGAGTTCACTTAAGTGTGATTTCTATTGGGTTCAAGTATCAGAGGGTAGCCGTGTTAGTCTGGATCTGTAAAAGCAGCAAAGAATCCTGTGGCACCTTATAGACTAACAGACGTTTTGGAGCATGAGCTTTCGTGGGTGAATACCCACTTCCTCAGATGCATCATGCTCCAAAACGTCTGTTAGTCTATAAGGTGCCACAGGATTCTTTGCTGCTATTGGGTTTAGTCATCCCAAGGTGAGCATCAGAATGAGATGTTATGATGAGCTGTGCTTTGAAAAGAATACAACCAGGTCACACTGGAATATTCATTTTGTGCTCTGTATTTTCTCTTGGTAATTACAGGCCTAACCATAGGTACCACTTTATGTAGTTATCTATCACATCCTTTTCCCTACCCTTATAATTGAAATAACTTTGCTACAGATGCCATCCTATTTTTTTTCCCTAGCAATTTTCTTAACCTTTCCTGAAATAAGATTTTTTTTTTAATCGCAAGCAGTGACTAGATGGGGATGAAAGCTTCGTTTCTGGTAGGTTCTTGAGAACTATGAATTGCTCATAGTCTGCCCCCAATTTGGGTCTTGTGCCCTCGCTTCTCAAAGAAGTGTTCTGCTGCAATTAGCCACAGGCATGCATTGCTAGTGACTGCATGTACGTATGCATGCATGCACACTCTGCCAGTCTGATGACATGCAGTTCACAGACCCGCGTAGTTTGAGACTTTTACAGCCTGACTTCTGTCTCTACTGAAAATATTGTTTATCAGGGCCTAGATGTCACGAGGGGCATAGAAAGGCAGTACTATGATCAGGCACATACAAGATCTGGACAGATTCTGTCCTAGCATTAAAAGTGCATAAGAAAAAAATCATTATTCCCCAAACCTAGAATACCTCTGCACAGAAGACTGTCAGTATTTAAAGATTGCTTCACAACGCAAACCAACAGGGTGACCAAATGTCCTCATTTTATACGGACAGTAGCAATTTTTGGGCTTTTTCTTATATAGGTTCCTATTACCCCCACCCCGTCCCAATTTTTCACACTTGCTGTCTGGTCACCCTACAAACCAAACGGATTTAAAATGCGCTCCTGATTCTTTCCAAGCTATGTGAAGCAGAAGGCTGCAATTGTATTTTCTTTTGGGGGAAAACCCTAGGAATGTAAAATTAATTTTTTAAATAGATCATTCCATTTCTTTTTTGAAAAACTAAAATCTGTTTCAGGTAACATTTAATGTTGCCTTCTTATCTCATCATAAAGCAGTGAGCTCTGTTTGTAAGACATGTCTCTGGAAAGAAGAGTTTTTTTCCCAGCTTCCAGGAAGACCGAAAATTGCAATGTTTATGAGACCCCTCTCAGTCTGAGAGTTCTGGAAAAGAACACCATTGGAAAGCCCAGTTTTGATAGACACACACCCAACAAAAACAGGCTAGCCTCATTAATTCCATTGGCTTCTAACAGATAGGCCTGATTCTTTTTATGGTGGCAGTTAGATTAGATGGAATGATACAGCCACTTGCAGCAGAACTGCAGCTGTTCAGCCTTAAAGCCTGTTAGTCTGACAATTTTTGATCACCCTCACTGAGTTTTCTTGTTTTTATTTAATCCTCATTTCCCTTCAATATTTTATTAAGTCATTTTGAGGGAAGAGCTCTTTCTATCCCTCCTGAGCGCCTACAAAATGCATTATGCTGTAGTGAAATAGGAGCATAAGAATTCTCTTTGAATTAAAGTCTCTTGCCTGGTATTATCATGTGTAGGTTTGTGTTTGGAGGGGATAGGAAGGCAATACATGGATATAAAAGATCTGACCCTTGCTGAGAGCATTTGCCTTCTGTTTCTTATAGCTAGAATTTCAAATACCCTACAAGATTTTGCAGCAGTGCAATCTCCATTCTACCCATGGCTGCTTCAGAGGCTTGGTGGAGATCCTACAGGTTATGGTGGTGCAGTCATGACTCTGAATCCAACTTGGCCCATCTCCTTTCAACTTGGCTACACTGCCTCCTGCCTCAGATCTGTGTCCCTCTTCCTCCCATACCCTCCTCTGAAAACCTTTGGTCATCTTTAGGGAGAAAAAGCTTAGAGCCCCATTGAACATATGGGGCAGCTTGTGTCAAATGGCTGGGATAATGCCATGCTGGGCTGGTTTCCTGTACCCTGTAGGAAATTGGTGTGATCATTACTCGCTCCCAACTAGTAGGCTGCAAACTCTGAAAGTTCAACCCAAACAAAGGGTCCCTCTTATGGGGGAGGCAGGGAAAATTTCTTCTAACCTCTTATTTCCATTCATCACAGCTTGAGCCGTCTCAGAAGATACTAATGCATCACCTACCTCCATCTGAGTAGGTCTCTGTCCCGTAGCCATCCTGTAATCCATTGCTCCAGGTGCCTTCGTATTTGGCCCCATTGCCACTGCATTCGCGGACCCCATACCGTCCCTTAAATCCATGAGTCCACTCTCCTTTGTACACCCACTTCCCCTTGCTCTCCAAACCGATGCCATGGCGCTTGCCCTGTGCCCAGGTGCCCTGGTAAGTGTTGCCACTGGGCCAGGTGTAGACCCCCAGCACCTCAAAGCCGTGACTCCAGGAGCCTGTATACTCGCCTTGACCCTTCGGGCCGGTACAGATTCCATGGCCGTGAGCCTTTCCGTCCTCCCAGCCTCCACAGTAGGAGCCTCCATCGTCAAAATTAAACCTTCCCCCACTGGACATGCATGTAATTCGGTTTGCAAATCCCCAAAAAGGTGAAAAAAGAAAATGGCAAAAAAATTGAATTATTATTTAATCAAATCTGCATCCTGCATTGGATCCAGGGTGCTGCTTAAGCCAATGTCTTGGGGTGGTTCATTCTTGAGGAGGATCTTCAGGATCAGTCCCTTCTTCTTCTGCTGTGGAAACAGTATCACACCAAAAAAAGGGAGGGGGAGAGGGCGTGGGGGGGGAATAGCAGCAAGAAGAGCAGCAGCTATAGGGTTTTGGTGCAAACGACTCCACCTAAAAATCATCCAAGGCAGAGCCCAGGAAAGGGAAATAAAGGGGGGAGGGGGGAGAAGATGGAGATAGGGGGAAGAAACTGCCAACAATTTTTTTTTAAATCCCTGTCTCAACTCAGAAGAAATCAAGGGTCTCAGCCCCACAGCTGTGACCTCCACCTGGGGCTGCGCGCTGCTGATACTGACTCGCGCGCCCCAGCCCTGGCAGAAGCGGCAGCAGCAGCAGCATATTGGAGACTCGTGGCTCAGCAGCAATGCAGTGTCTGTGTCTCCCCGTCTCACGCTCGCTCACACAGGCGCACACACACCCCCCTCAGCCGAGAAAACAACTGAGCTGCTCTGATTCCTGCCCCCAGCAAACCTCACTCCGTTCGGCTTCCGCTCGGGGCTGGGAATAAATCCCGCATCTTGGTGCAAAGATGCTCTCAGCAGTGGGAAGGCTGGGGTGGGGGGCGGAGGGAGAAGGATTTGGAGGGAGGAGGGGTCTCTTTTTTCTATTTTTTTTTTTGTATCTCCAGTCTGGGTGGGAAAGAGGGGTCCTCTTGCTTCCCTCTCTCTCCCTTCGGTCCCCCCTTCCCTTCTTCCTGTCTTCCTAGTGGTTATAAAGCTTCCTTATTAAGGAGAACAGATCCTAGGCGGGCTGCTCTCGGTTCCATGCTCAGCCCGGATTTAAAGAGATAGGAACTGCGTAATGTGGAGACTCCCAGAACAGAGCTCTCCCACCAGACGCTTAACCCACTACCTCCTTGGACACAGCAGGCTTATCTCACAAAACAGGCGGCGGGGTTAGCCTGCAGCAGGGTGTTTATTCATGGCAGGCTAGGATCTGTCAGGACAGAACCTAGAGGAAAAACAAACCCTCGGGCTTGTCTCCTTTATTTATTTGTTTATGTATTGCTGCCTCTACATTCCTCCTCTACCCTCCTCCCCAGATTTAATTGCTGGCTAGTCTGTACTTCTGGACCCTGTTTAAAATAAAGGAGAGTTGATTTATCTTAAGGTTATGGGGCCAAACATGTTGTTAACTCCCCACTGCAAAGTCTTGGGGCAAAAACTGCCTTTTGTACAGGGCCAAGCACACTGATAGTGCAAAAAGACATTATTAATTAGCTATCGGTTGTTATTGTTTAATGCAGACACCAGAGTCTGGGCTGTATTAATAAACCATCTGCCCTTCTGTCCAATTCATATTAAAGTTGTCTCACTCCTAAACCCCATTTTACTTCATGACCATCCTTGCCCAATAAAAATGTGCACGAGAGCAAAGAGCCAGCAACAAACACCAGGCACTTGTGGAATTCTTACAGGCTAGAAAACGATAAACATATTGTAGCTACTCAAGACCATGCTCAGTGGAGCTGTAGTCACAGCAGCAGTGAATTCAGACCACACAAGGCTCTAATCCTGAAAAAGCATGTGCTTAATTGAAGTACCTGAGTATTCCTACTGGAGATACGTGCTTAAATGTTGGCAGGATCAAGGTTTATATTTTCATGGATTAAAAGCTGGCCTTTCAATTTCAGAAAATATATATATTTTAATATTGTTCACATGAGCTGGAGCCTGGCAAAGCAGAATCTGGGAAGTGGGAGGGGGGGCAGGTGGAGAAGATCAGCCTCCTTCAGAAAATGTTTGCAATTTTGTTGACTCCCAGCCACATGCTTGAGTAACTGCATAGTCTTTCCACTCCTGCATTATTATTATTATTATTTATTATTATTATTATTTTATTATTTTATGTATGTTATTCTTAATAATTAGTGATGGACCTGAGGCAAGATGATGTTTGGATCTGGACTCAGATCTGATGCCCCAGTTCAGCAAAAAATGTAAGCATCTGCTTAACTTTAAGCAAGTGTTTAAAGTCCCATTCAAATCTGTAGATTTAGTGGCACATGCTCAAAGACAAGTAAATGCTTAAGTGCTCCACTGAACAGAGATGGATTGCTGAATTGAGACCTGAGTCTATATTTGCCCAAGCTTGGGGAGGTTTCAGATGTAGGATTCCCATTTGGGTCCATCTCTATTAGTAATTTTTCACCCTATTCAGTATAGTAATATATTTTAATGTTTATTACATTCTAGTCTGTAAGAATATGTTTGGTAACCTTTAGCCTCTCATTCCTAATTATTCAAAGTTACTCCTTTGTGTTAGATTAGCATTTAGAGGCCCCAGCTAAGATCAAGGCCATATTGTGTTGGGCACTGTACAGACACACAACAAGAGACAGTCCCGGCAGCGAAGAACTTGCAGCCTAACTGGATAAAGGGTTGGAGAAAGAGATTCAACCAGTGCAGATGGAACAGTTTCCACTGAAACATTTTTTTGATGGAAAATTGTTTGTTCATCAAATTGGAAGTTTTCACAAAAGAAATGCCTATTTTCATCAGTACTCTGTGGGTTTCCATCAAAAATGCAGAACCTGAGAAAAATTTCAGTTTTTGGCAACCAAAAGATCAAACTTTTTGTTTTATTTCCAGCAAGAATCCCAGAACAATTCCAAGACCATTTTTGAGGAAAATGAAATTGGTTTACACTTTGTCACAAATTTTCAAGGGGAAAAAGGGATTTCCCTGCCAGCTTCAGATACAATATAAAAGCAGAGTGATGCCTGGCATGCATCACATCACTTCCATTTTTTCCTCCACCACGTTAAAGTATCTTCTGTGTATTTTCACATGTTAGCCTCCTACTTTTTAAATGTGAGCAGCCACTACTCCATTCCACCAGCTGATTCTAGTGAATCCCATACTATATAGAAATCACCTGCCAGAGTATGCTCATCCACCCCAAAAGCCATGCGTAGCACAATCACTGAATAAATTCACTCTAAACAACATGTACGTAAGAACAGCCATACTGGGTCAGTCCATCTAGCCCAGTATCCTGTTTTCCGACAGTGGCCAATGCCAGGTGCCCCAGAGGGAATGAACAGAACAGGTAATCATCAGATGATCCATTCCCACCATTCCTGCCCATCATAGCTAATAGCCATTGATGGACCAATCCTCCATTAACTTATCTAGTTCTATTTTGAACCTATTATAGTCTTGGTCTTCACAACATCCTCTGGCAAGAAGTTCCATAGGTTGACTGTATATTGAATGAAAAAATACTTCCTTTAGTTTGTTTTTAATCCTGCTGCCTATTAATTTCATTTGGTGACCCCTGGTTCTTGTGTTACGAGAAGGAGTAAATAACACTTCCTTATTTACTTTCTCCACACCAATCATGATTTTATAGACCTCTACCATACCCCCCGACCATTAGTCATCTCTTTTCTAAGCTGAAAAGTCCCCGTCTTATTAAACTCTCGTTATATGGCAGCTGTTCCATATTCCTAATCATTTTGTTGCCCTTTTCTGAACCTTTTCCAGTCCAAATAGATATTTTTCTGAGATGGGGCAACGACATCTGCATGCAGTATTCAAGATGTTGGCGTACTATGGATTTATATAGAGGCAATATGCTATCTTCTGTCTTTTTTTTTATCTTTCCCTTTAATGATTCCCAACATTCTGTTAGCATTCTGCTGCACATTGAGTGGATGTTTTTAGATAACTATCCACAGTGACTCCAAGATCTCTTTCTTGAGTGGTAACCTGTTAGGTTCACTCCCTCTGGGGCACCTAGCATTGGCCACTGTTGGTAGACAGGATACTAGGCTGGATGGACCTTTGATCTGACCCAGTATGGCCATTCTTATGTTCTTATGTTCTAATTTAGACCCCACGATTTTATATGTATAGCTGGGATTAAAAAACATTTAATGAAACCTTGTTTTAAAAAAATCAAATTGGAATTTCTTTTAAAAAGCAATCAGTAATCTATTAATACTGCACTCAGACAAATTTAGGCCAAATAAATATTGCAGGGAGTTTATAGGTGCGAGGTTTAGTGATGGGGTTGTTTCTGTAGCTGGGCCATTCGGCATGATTTCCGATTTTAAAACTGAATATTATTTTTGGTGCAGCACCCCAGTGGCCTCAGTGCTAGGGGCAGTTTCTACCTTCATTTATTTCCCTGTCATTCTAAATCTATAATTGCAGAAGATGAGGCCAATGGGAAGAGCACTGGGTAAATGTTTTATTTCCATATTTTGATATTGGTCACTGCTTTTACTTGTGGGTACCATTGGATGAGCAGCACATACTGTACAGTAGTTTCGTTTGGGACGAGGCATCGTTAAAGAATGACAAATGCTCATTTCGTGGCCATTTCTGCCACACATCTGTTAGCACATCACTCTGTAGCTGATGAAGATCAGTGACACATCTACACAATGAAACTTCTCTTGCTCATTAACCCTATGGTGGATTTAGACTAAATGAAGTCCAGATCCAGTCCGTGGAAAGCTCGCCCCCATGCAACCCATGCCTCTTGCTAAATTGCTTGCAACACTCCTGACTCCCTATCCTATGCATGCTGTGTCTGGCTCCCCTTCCTTTGACTTTATGGGTCCAAATGCCCCGTCCCAGTACAAGGCCCTGACCTGTGGAGGCTTCCTTATCCACCTGATCTTGAAGCTAGCAGAAGGGCGGTAGAAAGTCTGGAAGGCAGTGTAACCATGGAGGGGCTGTTGGTTGGAAGGCAGGGGTTCCACCAATGAGGAGATGGCCTCTTTGCAAATTTCTTCACAGCTCCTCCCCAGGAGCTGGGGAGATGTGGCTGGTGTGGGTGCATTACTGCCAGGGGCGGCTCTATGTTTTTTGCTGCCCTAAGCACGGTAGGCAGGTGGCTTTCAGCAGCACACCTGCAGGCAGTCCGCTGGTAACGCGGATTCGGCGACATGCCTACAGGAGGTCCGCCGATGCCGTGCCATCAGCGTCTCTGCCACCAAATTGCCACCGAAGCCATGGGATCAACGGACCTCCCACAGGCGCGCCATCGAAAGCCCCCTGCCTGTTGCCCTCACAGCGACTAGTAGGCTGCCCCCCGCGGCTTGCTGCCCCAGGCATGCGCTTGCTGTACTGGTGCCTGGAGCCACCCCTGATTACTGCATGGGTCCGCTGGTCAAAAGAATGCATGAGGGCAGGGCACAGCTGCAGCTGCTGTTTGTGGCCCTGAATCTCTGTGACCTGGGGAAGAGGGCTCAGGCATCCTTATTGGCCCAGAAAAGCCATGGCAAAGCCTGTTTACTCAGGGTTCGCACAGTGGTTTAGCATGGAGAAAATGCTCACACTGAGCATGATCCCCTGCCCTCCTAATTAGCTCTCGAGACCTCTCTGTGTGTCAGCCTCAGGCATTCTGGCTTCATTGGGTTGGGGGAGACGCAGAAGGGAGTCATTGAAGCCTCCTTCTGTTGGATCACTTCCAACTTTCAGCCATCTACAGTCCGTGTAAGATGACGACTGATCTGGCCATCTTGGGTGGGGGGGAGGTAGCAAACCTACCACTGAAGTTAATTAGGGAGGGTGAGTGAGATAATATCTTTTATTGGCCCAACTTCTGCTGGAGAGAGAAGCTTTCAAGCCACAGCTGTGTGTGCTCAAAAACTGTCTCTCTCACCAACAGAAGTTGGTCCAATAAAGTGTATTACTTCACCCACCTTGTCTCTCTAATATCCTGGGACCAACACAGCTACAACTACACTGCAGGCTGAAGTCAACGTCAGTTTCACCTGCCTAAATGCTGCCATATCAGGCCAACAGTGGGTATATTTCTTGAATACCAGGAATTATTTTGGGTGAGGTAATATCTTTTATTGGATCAACTTCTGTTGGTGAAAGAGACGTGCTTTTGAACTCCACAGAGCTTTTCTTCAGGTCTGGAAAAGGTATTCAGAGTGTAACTTGAAAGCTCGTCTCTTTCACCAACAGAAGTTGCTCCAATAAAAAAAAATTACCTCACCCACCTTGTGTCTCTGGGACCAACAGAGCTGCGGCAACACTGCAAACAGGAGTTATTTTGGAATTTATTTGGTCAAATCTTGATACATTTCCCCAGTATATTAAAGGGGACTGTTACTGACTGAGCCTTAACTCAAGTTAGTGGGTTTCCACTTAACACTAATCATCTTATATCAGATTACCAAACTACTAAATAAATAAAAATGAAATAGAATAATATAACACAACAAATAGCCAACAAATGTGTGATAATAACCAGCATCCAATGGATCAACCAGCTGAGCAGGGGTAAGGGGAGACTACCCAATGCTCAGACAGGATGTAAAATGCAAAAAGCAAAACCCACAGCAGTAAAGATCGCCTGCCTCTGTTGTGCCATGTTTACAAATGACATGGGGCTCCTATTGTGCTGGGACGAGGTGTGTTTCACATCATTTCAGTGCTGTTCTTTGTGTGTATGGAGCCAGCATGGCATCTGTAAATAACAACATGTGAACAGAGGAGAAATCATTCTGCAGCTTGCTCTTGCACTTGGCAAACAGGCTTTGTGGCATCGGAGTTGGGTCTCATCTGTCATTATAAGCTTTCCGTTACCAATCAGTTCAAGGTAATGCAGTTACACCTCTGCAAATGGGAAAATACCTTTCATTTAATTTCATGCGAGCAACAGCCAGTGTGATGTTGTATTGACTGAATACTGAAAAAAAAAACCCAACCCAAACAGTATCTTATTCAGACTCATAAATTCTGAAGCTGGAAGGGATCACTGAGAAACTCCACTGTGACTCCTGCATAACACAAGCCATAGAACTGCCTCAAATTACTTCCTGTTTTAACTAGAGCAGATCTTTCAGAAGGACATCTAATCTAGATTTTCAAATCGCCAGTGATGGAGAATCTTTCTAATATCTGTTTTGTCACTGATATCTTCAAACCATTAGCATCATTTGTGCCTTGTGGAAAATATTAGAAGATATGTTGTTTTAGAAACATATCCTCAGATGTATTATATTTTCTGTGTTTTCTTGTGTTCCCAGTAACTGGGAAATCTTTAGCGTGTGATCCTACACTTAAAAGTGGCTCTATAAAGACAGCATTGTGGTGATCCGTGTTGACTGTGTCTCAAATGCTACAGATCAGATTTGCTGGCCTTAAAAGTGAAAGTGTTTTTTTCTAACTTCATACTGCTGCTGGGATCTGAAAATCAAGCTGGAGTCTTTCCTTCTCACCCTCTGAAATACAGATTCTGTGAGCCAACTTCTGTTCTCCGTTATCCCTGTGGAACTCCATTGTCTTCAGATTGCACCCTCTGTTATGTGTGTGCAACACCAGTATATTTAGTGGGGTTACACAGTTGTAACTAATTGTAAGCAAGGTCCTCATTCACCTTCAGCATATGTTTATATGGGAACAATGGGGTGTGCTTGCAGCTCAAGTAGTTCTACCTGAGCTAGCTTTCATCTAGCTAGCACAGGTACTGGAGCAGAGAAGCCGTTGCAATGCATACTGCAGCATGGGCTGTACAAACCCACCTGGAACCCTGGGTGACTATTTGTGGGACAGGTCCACACTGAAGTGTGCTGCTGTGGCTTTGCTGTTCAGGTATCGGAGCTAGCTAAATTAAAGATAGCATGGGCATGACTACTCGAGCTGCAGTGATGCCCCATCACTGCAGTATAGACCAACTCTGATTTGGGAACCCTTTACACTTCCTGCTTTTTGATCCATAGAGTGCAGATCTCTATAGTATATTAAGCCCTTGCTCTGCAGGTGAAGTTCCCACTAATGTCTACGACCCAAGTGCATGGAATGGGCATTAGATATACACATTGTGGATCAGAGTTATCCATGGGGGAAGGGCGCAGGGAGTTTTGCTCTTTACATTCAAGGCAAAGTTCTGTCCATAGGCACTCTCCGTTTAAAAACAAAACCCAAACCCAACCTTCCCCAGCAGCAGGGGCACAGAGTAGAAGTTAGTTGTCCCTCTTCTGCTCACCACAGATCTTCAGGGTGGTTGTTCTGTTGGCCTTCAGCCATAGGAGCTATGGGGAAGCATTCTGGAATGAGATAAGGAATGCCATGTGTTTATGCACTTGGACACAATCGCTGACAGATTGTGCAGACCCCCATCTGCATGGGGGGTCCATGAATAGTCTGCTGCCACTCACAAGACAGGTGCATATTAAAGTTACTTATGCAACATACAGGCCTGATTCCTTTCATTTACACCATAATCGGGAGTAACACCAGTGAAGCCAATGAAGCTACACCAGTGTCATACAGATGTCTGAGGGGCCTCTGGGTACATCCTTTTGAGGACTGCTTGGGCTACATATCCCACCCTGGCTAGAATGTGTCTGATAGCAATTCCCTAGCATAGATCAGTCCTGAATTGCCTACGTTTTACCAGTTCTAATGACATCAGAATGGAAAAATATCTCTCCAGAGACTTGATTGCTTTTCATTTTAACTTTCTCTCCTCTTTCCCTGTTCCCAGTTAATAGTGTTTCATTAGATTAAAGTCAGCTGGAGTAGTCCCCAGGCTTTCCCTTATCTCTCTGGTCTCTAACTAATCTACCCCAAAAGACAACAGAATGATATTGTAACAAGCAGGATTGTTGTTAATCTCCCAGTAAATTACAGGTTATGAAAGCGATTTGAAATGATTGGACATTTTATTATTGAAGGAGGTCCACATATGAGTCACAAGTAGCATTTTTCTGTCTTAATGTGTAACCACTTCAGTGCTAGTAATCTCTTCCCCAGGTCAAGATCTGAGTTAACCAGAAAAAGAAACTCTTGCATGTATTTGGGTTAATACTAGTTTGCTATGAGCTGTACAGAAAATGGGGAAATGTTTTACACTCCTTGTCCCTCCCGGAAATGTGTTTGGGGATAGAGAGTTAATGGCCGTGCTACATATGTACAATAAATTAGCTTGATTGTTTTCTTTGTGCTGGGCCTGGGCTAAGTACATTTGCTGGTCACTGAATGTATCCCATTAGCTTGCTGTGCACAGTGTGCATCTGTTTATCCAGCCAATTACTGCAAATCTGATCTGCTTTATCTGGGTAAAAATAGAGCCAGTTTCTGCGAAGAAATCAAGAGGCACAAAAAACGGCAGCAAAAAAGCTGATCCCGATCAGCTGAGTGCAGAGAGGGCAGGAAGCTTTCTGCTGGTAATTGGAAGTATTTCAAAAGCTTGGTGTTTGTTTTGTTTTGAACATATGACAGAACGAATTGTTTTTCCTTAGGTCTTTGCTCAAGCCAGTACCCTTCATGCACACTTTGATAAATTGAGTAGGAGAGGGCTGGGAATGGAATGCAGAGCAGTAGAGACCTCATCTGGGCACTGATGTTTCATGCAATTTCAGAAGTGCCTCGTTTCATTGCAAGCGCCTGCCCTGGGTCAATGCCAGGCCAGTATAAAAAGCTAGTGGCTGTATTACAGTAGTTGTAAGAGGAAACATGATCTTGAGATTAAGGCACTAGACTGGGACTCGAGATCTGTATTCAGTTCCTGGCTCTTCCGCACACTGTGTGACCTTAGGCAAACTATTTAATCTCTCTTTGGCTCAGTTTCTTACTCTATATACTGGGAATAAGAGCAATTTCCTACCTCATAGGGATGGGGTGAGGATAAAGTCACTGTAGACTAGGAGGTGCCCATATGCTCTATTGATGGGCTCCGTATAAATACCAAGATGGACAGCCATGTATTGTAAGGAAAGTAGGCAGTAAAATGGGTACATTTGGATAGTTATACCCAGAATGCCCTCTCAGCTCCTAGCTATTGCATTGAACTGTATGAACCAACCAAAAGGTTTGAGGGGCATATGCAATGGCTCTTTATTTTGTGCGGCCAACAATTTACTAAGCAGCTCCTGAATGTAAAGTGATTCATATTAACTGTGTGCCACCACCACTGGAGAGAGCCTTAAAGGATCGTAGTGAAGTTGTTTAGGGAAAAAATTCAGGTCTTCTTTCACAAAACTCAAGTCTAAAGAGAGATTAGAATGATTTTAAAGAGAGAGGTTTTAAAGGGCAGTTTTTCATAAGTGTGGTTTTACTTCTATATGGGAGGGGTGTGCTCCAGTCAGGCCAATGGGCCAAATGTGTGCATGGGGGGCAAATTTCACACTGTCTGAGGCTTATAGTTTGGAGGGGCAACACCCTCTCCCCTCCCCATACTATGCCCATGTTTTTCATATATATTTAAATGCTGTCTTGCAGCATTGATCTTCAACCCATCAGAACAGTGCCAGTGCAAGACACCAAGTGCCTGGGTGTCCTGACTCATGTTTCTCCCTGCTTTAACCATTAGACCACACCACTTCTTTCTCTTGGCTGCCAGCAGTCAGGCTGGGAATATTGTGGGCTGATGTTCCCATGCTCTGTCTGTGGAGGGAGAGCAGCATTGCTCTTACAGCAGGTCCTGATCAATGCATTGATCCCAGACAGAGATGCCTTTCCACCATTTGGGAGTAAAGCATCAGATACTGACAGTATCTAGTAAGGCAGGGGATAGAATACAAGGACTGCATGAGCAGGAGAGAACTAGAAGAAAGTACCATGGTATTATCCTGACTTATGTGACCCAGATCTAGGATTTTTTGCAGGTCCCACCTCTCTCTCAAACCCACCCTGGTCAAAGTATTCACACAGCAAATCCTATACTTCCATATTAAGGGACTGATTCTGCAGTCTTCACATGGGAAATGTTCCCAGTGAATGTAGGATGGAGACATGCATTTAGGACTCGCTCCCAAAGTGCCACCTGATGTCTGCATGCTGGATGTGGGTGTCACACCTCCAAAAGTTGATCAGGGTATTACTGAACTGCTTGGAGAGGGAAAATTAAAAAGGTGTGGGGGTTGGTTACATTCAAGTCACTATCTGAAATACTAACCTACTACAGCCACCGTCTTTCTCTAATACCCTTGAGGTGGTTTAGTTTATGTGGATATCCAACTCCCAGCACTAAATCAGAGCACCGGCCCCCTCTCTTTCCCCCATGCTGAGCATTACCACCCCTTGGGATATAGGGCATCATATCTCACCCTTTCGCTTCCCCTCTCCTGTCTGCGATGGGGAAATGTTACTTCTGCTGATCCTACAATGCTGGATCTATCAGTCTCCTGATCCAGGCCACCATCGCCTGCCCAGCCTGACCACATGGGCGGAACAGGGAGAGGAGCCCAAGATGGGATTCAGGTGCAGTACAATAGGGCATGGCCTGTGAATTAGCTCCAAGGTGTAGAATGTCTTGGGAGTTGGGGATATGGCTGTTCAGGAGGAGATCTATTACAATACCTGTCTCTCTTCCAACCCTTATGACCTTTGCTAGGAATTGTCCCTTCAGGGCCCATCTGGACAGACTTAGGGTCCAGATTGTCCAGTTCAGAGTGCATGCCCAGGTTGTGGGGGCAGGCCCTGAAAGTCTGCAGGGAAGGGCTGTCACCAGCTTTATATCCCTACTTCCCTCTTTTGTGACACTTCCTTGGGGTATCCAGAAGCATAAGTCACCCCTTACCATAAGAGGGGTGTCTTGGTGCCATACTGTGTAGCAGCTCCCTGCCAGCCAAACAACTCCCTTAGAATTCTTCCAGTCCTGACCTTGCTTTGCAGATTAACCCTTGGTGTATGTGATGGACTGTCCACCCCATCTGAAGAAGCTAATGGAGGCCAGATGGGACAAATAACTTATTAGGCTGAAGGCTGAGAGGAAAGCCATAATTAGGGGAAGCTCACCTGTACGGGAACAGGTGAGGCTTCTATAAAGCCAAGGAGCTGCTAGCAGAAAGGAGGAAGGTGTGTTTGGGACTATGGAGGGTGGTCCACAGTTACTCCCTGAGAGGAGGGAGTTGGGAGGCTGGCAAACCCAGAGAGTGGGAGAGAGCCAGAAAAGTAGGAAAGGCTCAGGGGGAAAGCAGCAAGGTAGGACATTGCAGGCCTTGGCTGATGATTAGAGGGCCCATGAGCTGGAACCTGGAGTAGAGGGTGGGCCTGGGTTCCCCTGCCAGCCACTGAGGACATGGCATAGACCACACAAAGGACAGATGACTGCCTGGGATGATTTGTTCCAGAAACACTTTGTTACCCACTCCTCCTCCCCACCCCCCTCCGCCCCAGAAGGGGGAACAACATAGTGACCTGGCCAGAGGGCCAAGTCACAAAGAGGAGGTTGCAGTTCCTGGAGAGAGAGGACAATGGGTAGGGTCAGAGGAGGGCAGCACCTCACAGAGCTAATCCCCAGGATGGCCAGGAGGAGGCACCACTAGTGGTTTCATATATCAGTATGGAGATGAACTGATAATAAAACAAGAAGATGTTTATTAATAAAGAACAGAGATGTAAGTGATACCAAGCAGAGAAAAAAGAAAACAAAAATGGTTACAAATAAAACCAAAAGTATAACATTCCCAAGAGTCCACATAGAAACTTAGCAGGCTCCAAGGTTTGTCTAAAGCAGTTTCTCACCTACAGCTGCTTCTCATCGTCACCAACCCACATGGCTGGGGATCCACCATTCATAAATGCAAAGAGTGCCGACTTCTCTGTTCCCTCAGGGATGGATAACCAAAACATCTCTTGCTTCTCCTTATATTCCCCAAAGTTTATTTCTTTGTCACCAGAGTCAGGATGATCCCCCTCACATTCACGCTCTGGTTTCTATCCATGCTGATTTCACATCCTCTTGGTAGTTTTGCTCCTCCTGTTTACTGCCAGTGCAGATGAACTGGCCTTTGTCTCTGGCATCATCAGGCTCAATTTACATTAGAAACTGGGGGAATAATTGTCCGCCCTCTTGTCTGAAAGAAAACTTTTTCTCCCTTTGTTTCGTTACAGTCTTTAAAGAGTAATATTAGTGAATATCCATAATTCCTCAGATACTGTTAATACATCCATTCCATGACAATATTAATGACCAGTGTGTCACCAGCTTTCATGTGATATCTCACACGGTATTCCTTACAGATAAACACGATGACAGCAATGTGTTAGGTGTAGTTAGTTTGTCAGGCCTGATGAGAGTGGCTGACACAGGGAGGTTAACCACCGCCAGGCCTCTGTGTCACAGTTTTATCCTCCAAACACACTCTCTCTGTCTCACCAGCTCAGAAAGCAAACAAGCAATGTCTGTTTCACAGGACTCCAGGCTTCAGCGGGCTGAAGAGATGCATCAGCCTCCTGAAATCTTGTGTCCTGAAATGTTTTTATCTCTGCTCCCTGGCTTTCCCCTGACTGTGGGCTTTGAGACCAGTGTCTAAAATAGAAGAGATTAAAAAGCATAGAGCTGCCACAAGCATGTAATGAGTCATTACCTGTTTTCGGCAGGTCACTAAGTCAGCAGGAAAAGAGGAGAAGAGTTGAAAATCTTACTCAGGGCAGAATATCACAGCCCCTTCAAGTGGCAAAGAACATCATGTTATTTAGGGCAGTTGAAAGGTGTGTGAAGGGAACAGAGTGGGATTTGCAAAATCCTTCATGGTATTAGGTACAGCTATTGTAACGCCAAAGGAAAATATGTTTGCACAGATAAGAGGTTTCTTTGCAGCTGGTGAAGCTTTCTGCTATTCTCCTTATGCCATTGTTCTCCTCCTCCACCTTAATAAGTTGTGGGGTGAAAACAGCTGTAGACTCCTATCTATATCTGTCTATCCACCCACCCACTCACATCACTACAGTATCTGAGTGCCTTAACTGGTGCTGAATGTACCTGGTAACGTGCACCCAGGTAGGATGCATCCACCGTGCTGCTGAATGTAGCAAGTACACATTTAAAAAATAAGAATGACTGACTGATTGAATTGCATACTGGTGAAAGGTGCCAGCTTAACAGGCTTGGAAACTGCAACAGGTCCAAAATGAGTAATGGACATGCAAATTCCCCTCTCCTCCCCCCGCCCCCTATTCCCTTTTGTTGTCCTGTTAGTGGGCTGCAACCCTTCCTGAAGATGTCTCCTGGAGGGGTGAAGGAGTTAGGTGTCAGATTGTAGGGGAAGTTGTGTTTTTTTACTAAAATTTGATAAAATAAGCGTCATTATCCCCACAAATCCCAGAGATTTTCTGCTAAAATGATCGGGTTAAACAATGTTGCCAATTGCTGCACCATTGGGCTTCAGAGTTCATGCCCAACAGAGAGAAATGGGGAGCAGTTCACACCTCTCTCACGAGCAACTGGTGATGCCCACTCCGTCCTTCAATCCTTCCCCATGCAAAGCCCAGTTGCTAGGGGTCACCAAATGAAATTAATGGGCAGCAGGTTTAAAACTAATAAAAGGAAGTTCTTCTTCACACAGCGCACAGTCAACTTGTGGAACTCCTTGCCTGAGGAGTTTGTGAAGGCTAGGACTATAACAGCATTTAAAAGGGAACTGGATAAATTCATGGAGGTTAAGTCCATTAATGGCTATTAGCCAGGCTGGGTAAGGAATGATGTCCCTAGCCTCTGTTTGCCAGAGGGTGGGGATGGATGGCAGGAGAGAGATCACTTGATCATTACCTGTTAGGTTCATTCCCTCTGGGGCACCTGGCATTGGTCACTGTCAGTAGACAGGATACTGGGCAGGATGGACCTTTGGTCTGACCCAGTACAGCCGTTCTTATGTTCTTATGAAGGGAGAGGGCATCCCCTGCCCATACTGCTCTCAGACCTCTGATCTTGTAAACCCTACAAATAAAGACAGGGGAAAGGAGTATAGGGTCTCGGGAAAGCACTACCATTTCCCCCCAAGACACTCTACCTAACCTGCTGCTCTTTCCTGTTCTCAGCTTCTGAAGGTTTTACTTATATCCTGATGCTACCAAAAGCAAGAGTAATATTTTTCAGTAGATGAGAGATTCCAGAAAATAATACCCAGGTATCCAGTCTTAGCCAAATGAAACATGGCCTGCATGTCAAGCCTTAATGTTCTCCTTTGAGTAGTTTATGTGTAAGACCCAGGAGAAGGAATACTGGGATAATTAAGGGTGACATCTGTCACTTGTATGTGAGGCTATGTGGCTGACAAAGTGTGAAGAGAAGAATCTTTCTTTGGAAAATGTACTTGGACTTCATCGGTTATGTGTACAAAACCTGTTCACAACTAGAGATACTTAATCCTGCCTTGAGTGCAGGGGACTGAACTAGAAGACCTCTCGAGGTCCCTTCCAGTCTTATGATTCTATGGTAGAAAGTACCAACAAATGGTAAACCCAGCATAAGCAACTTTATTGTATTATAATATTTAGCATTTTACAGCTTTGTCAATTCCATGTGATCAAAAATCATGTCAGGCCCCTAAAATCATAAAGGGTTTATATATATATATATAAACCTCCATGAATTTATATATATATATAAAAAATACACATTTTGGATTCTCTTTCTTTATTATTGGGTTTTTTAGCCTTTAGTGGTCAAGTTTGCAAGAAACTTGCTTTTTATTTACTATACGAGAAGCTGAAATTCTCTCATAACCCCATGAACCCCAGAGCTGAGGCTTTGAGAAAAACAGCAGAAATCATGACGCTCAATAAAATTGTGAGAATTGGAAATGCTGATTTTTATTTATTTATTTATTTATTTATTTATTAGTACCATCACCTGAAGATGCCAGGTGGGCAAGTATTAGTATTCCATTTTACATTATAGTAAAACGCATTTTGTTTGAATGGGCCCAGCTTACCAAATGATCTGGATTGCTCTGTATAACTGCCCTGTCCTCCTTATTTACCACTTTGCCAATCTTTGAGTCATCTGCAAATTTCATTGGCAGTGATTGTATATTTATCTCCAGATCATTAATATGTTGAATGGTGACTTGCTAGTACTGATCCCTGTGGAAGCCCTGTTCAGGGAAGAGTCCCCTACTTTTTGAGATTGGTCAGTTCTTCACTGTATTATTATTATTTTAATTTTATATTAACGGAGGCCTCGAGCCCTAGTCATGGACTGAGACCCCATTGTGCTAGGGGCTGTACAAACACAGAACAGAAAGGTGGTCCCTCCCTGGTCCCTTCCAGATAATGTATTTTGACTGCACTAGCTTCTCATGATACCCTCCAACTAACGTCATGGTTAAGAATAAAAAAGGGGGGCAATTTATGGGTGTTATGTCTCCCCATATGGCAACCTTTATAACAGTGTTTCCCAGAGGGTGGGTCCTGACCCACCAGTGGGACATGGAAAGGTTTTAGATGGATCACCACATGCAGGGCCAGATTAACCCGTCACAGGGCCCTGGCGTAGGCAAACATACACGTCTCCTGGCTTGACACTTCTATTCCTGACTGGGCCAGGCCTAACCCGAGTGACGCAGCAACCTTGTGCACCGGGTTGCAATTCCTAGAGCAGGGAGCTGGACCCAGCCCCACAGGACAGAAGCTGCCATTGTGGGGTGAGTATGGGGCAGGCTCACTTTCCAACTCCCTCCCTGCCACCTTGGAGCCTCCTCACCATACCAGGCTGGGATTATGGTTGTGGGGCCAGGGCGGAGGATATATATAATGTGTAATGGTGGTCACCCCAGGAAAAAGTTTGGGAACTGCTGCTTTATATAATTCACATGGTCTCTCTTGGCAGGAGGGCAGTAGACAATTGAAAGCTACATTTTGTCACATTGTGGAAAAGAACCTTAGCACAATCTCAGGCCTAGAAAGCTGACCCCAGGAACAAACTGCAAGGCCAATTAGCAGCGCAAGGATTTGAACTGTGGCCTTTGGGAAGAACAGATCTGAAACTGCAGCTTTAACCTTTAATGATTTACTGACCCATCAGCCAGCTGAAAGATTGCTGAGCAGATGTAAAGCATAGCAGTCTTCGGCATCCCACAGCAGCAGGATGTGCTGCAGTGAAATCTTTCAGCAGGTTGCATACCCAGCATTGTGACGCTATTACGAGTCTTTAGTATGAGCCTGGCACTCCCTCTGGTGCCTTCCATAGGAGGATCTCTAAGTGCTTTACAATCATTAAGTAACTATGAGGTGGGTCACTATTATTATCCCCATGTTATATATGGGGAAACTGAGGCATAGAGAACTGGAGTAACTTGTTCAAGGTCACACATAAAGTCAAAGGCAGAACTGGGACAAGAAGCCACATCTGCTTCCCAGCGCTGAGCTTTAACCACCGGGCCATCCTTCCCTTAGATGAACTTCCAAAAGGCCTGTTATATATTGGAATGGCATAAATCTATTTTATGTGCTGCTACCTGCAGTTACTCTGCGTCTCAAGCTGTAATTCTCTATCACAATGTCCAGACTGTTGCAGGGCGTTAGTGTGTTTAGCTTGTTGTACCTTCCCCCGCCTTGGAAACGATTTAAGGGCTGTTATTCTCTGTACACTATTATGTGAAAATCAAAGTCTGCCTGTTTCCACCAAGTGAAGTAAATACAAGATAACTGACTGTAAATTCCATTTGTTAAACACCATTTGTCTCCATGTATGGCTTTGCGAAAGACACTGGCATTTGTGACTTTGACTGGGGCATGGCACATCCAGGCTGGCTAACTAGGAAAATAGTTGTTTTGATGGACAGACGGGTGGATAAGCAGCATATTAGGTCTCTGCAGGAATTAAAATCTGCATATTTACTGACGCACTGTGAGTATCTGTTCAGAGTTTTAAATCAATTTTGCTACTCCCTTTCATAATGCCTGCTAATTATAGGGTGCTTCTCACATTCAAGGTGCTATACAGACACCATCTAATTATTCCTCAGCACAGCAATGTGGAATTAACCTTTCTGCTTCAGTTTTCCCATCTATAGCACAACCAGGCCCATGGAGACCTATGTGTGGAGGCAGCTTTTCAGCGCTGGGATCAGAACTCAGGCATTGCTGATTCCTGCTCCTGTGTCCAAACTGATAGACCATGCCTCTCATTCAGTCCTCGCTGCTTCTCAATGTGTTGTTTCATTCTCTTAACAGGAGACTGAGGAAATAGACTCCCTTATTTAGAAAAAAAATCCTGCAGTATTCTACAGAAATTGTATTGCTTGCAATAGAGTAACTACATTTTTAATGAGGGTTCCAACTTATCTTGGAATCTCCTAGACTGAAGGGATGTTTCTCACTTATTGCAAAGTGTGTGGTGTTCGGGAACCATCCTGGGGCCAAGGTACTTGCAAGAGATTCTCTTTAGTCAATGAGTAGTTCCAACTGCTTCTGCATAACACATGAAAAAAGAACTACTGCAGCACTTTTTCCTGTGACTTCCTGTCTCTGAAGCTGAACCACTTAAAGGTCCAATTTCCAAAACCACACACAGGCAACACTAAATGTGTTCAGAAAATCAGGAACATGAATAATCAGGTGTCAATAGACCAACAAGGCATGCTAATGCTCAATTAGAAAGAGAGGACTGCAAGTTCAGTTAATTGGATCCTATTGTAACTGTCTCTGTCCAGTCAATTGATCAATTTTTGGAAAGTGTTTTGAGGATGAAAAGTGCCGAGTGCTGCTGCTGTAACATTTTACAGAGTTGATAAAACCAACGCCAGGAGTTTCCCAGAACTGTTTGGACAGTGGCAAAGTGACTATATAACTCATGACTGTCTTTTTATTTATTTTCTTGAACAACTGGGAAACTGGAAAAATATATTAACTTGTTATTACTAATACGATTGATTTATTATTTAAGTGCACAACAGCGTACTAATAATTTGGATTCTGATCTAAAGATGGCACCGAATAAATATATTTATTACGATAAATGACATTTACACTAGGTTTACAGCTATTTTTATGAAATTATATCAAGCAAGAACAATCAAGAATCTTTTTTTTCTAAACAGATCAGTGGCTATATGGAGATTTCTTCCATACCTTGATGTACTTTCCCAAACAAAGTTTTCTTTTTTAAGGCCCCAGTTCAGAACGAATTTAAGCACATGCTTAATATTAAGCATATGAATAATCCCACTGAGGTCAATGTGACTATTCACATGCTTAAATTTAGGCATGTGCCCTACAGAATCAGAGCGTTTGAGAACTAAGATAAATTTGACTGACCCTTAGTCTATGTGAAATCTGTTTACGGTACCTTAAATTTTAAAAAATTAGAGCAGAGATCAGCCTTATCTGCAAGAAACCCAATAATTTGCTGGTTTCCCTTAATCTGTCAAAAATACATCTTCAAAATTTACCACGAATTCAGTATCAAATCCTTATCATTTGTTCTAATGCTGCTCATTAGAACAAACAACAACCATAGAGCTGAACTTTGGTAAGATTTGGAAATCTACACATCAGATGTGTTTGGGGAACAAGGTTTGAGGGAATAGCAAAAGTCACTATTGGCTAGATTTTGTCACCCTTAGGTAGTAGCCCCAATGGGACTACCCTCAGAGTGAAGGACTACTCACATAAATAACAGTGGCCCGAATACTGATTTGTTAGACAAATAAATCCTGACGCTTATGCCTTATGTCACAATTCAGGGCAACTGCACCTGTATTCCCCTTCTACATCTAGCAAGGGTACCTACTCTAGGCTTCCGGCTCCCCATCCGTCCCTACCTAAGCCAGACTGTGTAAGCAGACCTGCTTTTGTTTTCTTCTCAGAGATGGTGCATGGTGTGATTGCCCACAGTTGAGTTTCCACATAGCTCCTTCTCAGCAACCACATTTGTTTTTAAGGTAAAAGCATTACACAGAAATCGTACTAGAAACACCAACAAGCAAAATAAACCCTACACTTATGCTGATAAGCTTACCAGAGATCATCCCAACTCCAGCACAGACTCAGTGACCCAATGAGCAGTCCTTCTAGTCCCACAAAAAGGGTTTTCTGTGGTCACAAATTCATAACAACTGTTAGCTCAGAACAAGCACCCCAATGAATCTGTGAGTGCCTTCATTTTGGTTTTTTGATATGTCCTCATGAAACAGGTGATCAACAGATAAAAGGTCCTCCCCACACCTGTCAGGGCAAAGCTTCAGAAGATTGCATTCTCATAGCTTTAAGGTCAGAGGGGACCATCCTGATCATCTAGTTTGATCTCTTGAACATTGCAGGCCACAGAATCTCACCCATGCACTCCTGTAATAGACCCCTAACCTCTTGCTGAATTACTGAAGTCCTCAAATCAGGGTTTACTGCAAGTTACAGAGAATTAACCATTTACACTAGTTTAAACCTGCAAGTGACCAGTGTCCCATGCTGCAGAAGAAGGTGAAACCCCCCTAGGGTCTCTGCCAATCTGACACAGGGGAAAATTCCTTCCTGATCCAAAATTCCGTACCTCTCCTCCTAGAGATTTCCTAGGAAACCTTCTCTACTTTAAAAGTTCATTCTTGCCTTGACTGTTTCAAATAGCCCTTTAAAGCTCATAACACTTCCCAATGTTAGATGCTACATACAATCCCACAATACAGAAACATATGCAATTTTAAAGCAATGAACTCCTAAAATACTTGATCTTAATTCATCTAAATTAGTTCAGGATGTTGCAGGAAATTGCCATTTCTGTCACGCCTTTTGCCAAGAGGCAGTGTAGCATGGTGGATACGGCACAGGTCTGAGTTGTAAGCCCAGCTCTGCCCTTGTCCTGTTGTGTGATCTTGGGCACACTTGGCCTCTACACACCCCTGTTTTCTTTCCCACCCATTCTCGCTCTTGTCTGGTTAGATTGTAAGCCCGTTGGGGCAGGGACTTCTTCTACTCTGTGTTTGTGCAGTGCCATAATGGGGGCCCCATTTTGGTTGGGGCATCTGGGCTGGACTATAAGATAAATTTAATATATTCTCTTTAAATAATTTTGACGGTGTGTGACAAAGATCTGTGTAGAATAACTGTGCACATTAGCAGAGGAGATGCCTTGTGTACTAGAATCTCCATTTCAGAAAACAAACCTACCTCTACAGAAACAAAGCAAAATAGTATCAGATTTACTCTGCGGACAGGGAATGGTGGTCCCAGGGCCCCATACAAACAGGGCTTGCCGCGTATGAGGATATTGCTGTACACGGTGTAGTACAGCCTGACTGCAAACTGCTGAGGGTAGTGCTTGCTACGGACTGTATTCCCAGGAGTCTTCATGCTTAGCTAAAGGAGGCATTGAAAACCCTAGGCCAAGAGCACTTTCTATTTGACTCACTTTTGCAGAGATTTGGTCAAATTTGTTTGCATTTTTCCCCCGTCTGTCCCCGTTTCAGGATTGTTGTTGGATGCAAGCAAGACAGTCGTCAAGCACTGCTGTCTGTACTGCTGATAGCTTTTGTCTCAGGCATTGCTGCTTCAAGTATGTTGTGTGAGACGATATGCACCAGAAAGCACGTTTCCCTGACCTAGTGTGGCTAACTTCTTAATCCCTATTTCCCCTCCCCCACCTCCATCTGCTTTTTTAGCTTTGGATATTACAGCTAATGCTGGACCTACTCATGTGGGGATGGAGCAGAACGGCCATCCCTCCGCTCCTCTCCTCCAGTCTGACACTGGGCATGAAATTTAACTGTTCTGCAAACATGTTCTCTGGGCTTCCATGCTGTCTCTGCAAAACATGAACAAGGCTTTACCCACAGAAAACCATGACAGGTAACTCTTCACTGCTTCCGCGCTACTGCATTAACTAGGGGCAGGTTTCAATCTTTTGGGGTTAACAATCCAGAGGAGGAAATTCCGAGTGTCAGGGCAGATGGATTTGGGGAGACTCGGGACTGGAAGGGCTGTTGAGGTCACCCAACAAGGAGTCACTAGGCTGGTGGAAACCAAGGTGAGAAGCCAGGGTGCTTGCAGGCTGGTTAGTGGTGTCACGGCTCTGAGCCGCCCGCAGCAGCAGCATAGCATTAAGGCACCCAAAGCTACAAGGCAGCCAGTGACAGATGCCCTTACTGTTCTGGGTGATCCCCAAAACATCACAGCGGCAAAGGGGACTGGGAGGGTTAACCCGTTAGTGCTAGTAAAGTACTTTAAAGATCCTTAGATGGACATGCTTATAGAAAAGCAGAGTATTTACTACTAAGTCTAGCTAATTTTTTTATAACTCATATCCCCCAATCCGTTTTGTTTAAGTTGACGTACTCTCCTGTTTTAGCAAGAGGCTTTGTATAATAGGGGCACAGCAGGCTAGTCATCCCACCAGAACATCCTAAGAGATCTTCGCCTGTGCCTCACTGCTGACAACTCTTTTACAAAGGATTTATTCTGTTATGTCCACTCTCATTTCTTTCTGCACTGGTCTTCCTTTTAAAGGGGGCATCATCAAGTTAAGTCAAACGCTGGAAAGAAAAGCCTTACCTCTGCTAATGACACCTAAGATATGAAAATGTACATTTAAAAAAACCCTGTATTTTTCACTATTTATGCTGTTTTGTTTACTATTTTGCATGTCCATCAGCTCAGAGTATGAAACTGGACTGGTCAGTTTCACTTTTGTTCATATTCAGTTTTGCTTCCTGTTTTGCAAACCCTATCACACACACCTAGTTATAGAGATATATACGTTGTTTCATTGAAAATATTAATTCTCTTTGTATTAGATTTTACCAACCGAGCTCTGTTTTGTTTTGTTTTGTTTTGTTTTGTTTCAAACAAAACCTAAATATTGGATGTAAACTATTCAGCAGAGTCCCCTTATTTATTTTTTGGGTGGGGAGGGGTGAGCCATGACTGAGGGCCAGATTGTGTGATGTTATTCACTTGGGTAATACTTACACAAGTAGTCATATGACATCAGAATCTGGCCCTGAATTTATTACTTTCAGCTAGATAAAATAAGATGGCTGCTTCCCATAAATGGGTCTCCTTTGTATATGTTTGTGTTTTCAAGAGTGGTCGTAAGTCCTTGGCCCACTGGAAGGCATTCTTCAGCTGTCTACAGATGCAGTATTAATGCTCTGTACTATCACAGCACAGGAGTTGTGTCTAGACACATTAATCCTTTGCTTCCCAAAAGTTTTAGTGGAAGAGCTGTAGTGCACATTCTAGAGTTTGCATTCAAAACAATTTCAGAATCAGCAAGAGGCTCAGATTCAGAAGAGGCTCGCAAAACATGGTTTTGTGTTGGCACTTGTACAAGTATTAGCTTTGTGTAAATGCCAACACAATACCATGTCTTGCTCACCTGTAGAGGTTAGAAGACACAATCACAGAAGAGCACGCTATCTAGAAATCAAAGTATGGGAATCCTAAATCATCAGCTTCTATTGGCTACTACAGTCACCTGAAACCACATATAAGATATTGGCGATGAGGAAGAGTGGTTGTTTGGAGAGGATTAAGCTGTGGGGGGTATTTGTGTGCCTAAGCCCAGACCTCTCTGTCTCCCAGTGCTGCAGTGGGACACTGGCCCTGGAAAGGCTGGACATTATTAGAGTTGGATCCAAACTAAAACCTTAATCTGAACACCCTGAACTTTGGGAAAATTTGGATCTGGATCTAAACTTTGCTGTTCAGGCCCATCACTTGGCATGATGGGACACCAGCCATCATTTCACCCTTCTCTGTTCCTTGTCTATTCCTTCTCCCTGTTATTTTCTTATCCCTCCTTCATTTCCAGCCTGGTATACAGCAACTAGGCCCTCATTTACCCATACGCGAGTGCTATTAGCAAATTTCTCCAGTGACCGGAGATGGGACACTAGATGGGGAGGGCTCTGAATTACTACCGAGAATTCTTTCCCAGGTGTCTGGCTGGTGGGTCTTGCCCACATGCTCAGAGTCTAACTGATCACCAGATCTGGGGTAAAGAAGGAATTTTCCCCTGGGTCAGATTGGCAGACTTGGGGGGGGGGTTCATGCCCCATGCTGCAAAGGAAGGCAGGTCACTTACTGGTTTGATCTAGTGTCAGTGCTGGATTCTCTATCACTTGACGTCTGTAAACCAAGATTTGAGGACTTCAGTAACTCAACCAGAGGTTATGGGCCTATTACAGGAGTGGGTGAGTGAGGTCTTGTGGCCTATGAGGTGCGAGAGAGCAGACTAGATGATTATGATGGTCCCTTTTGGCCTTGAAGTCTATGAGTCTATTTGTCTCCCACACTCTTTGAAATGTTCCTCTCCAGATCTGCACAAATCTCTGACTACCTTAACCCCCACTGTAGAGAGAACATTTTCTTTATTAACTGTTGTCTGTAGTTTAGCTAACATAGTCTGCGCCTAAGCATAGTGACTAAGGCCAAAAAATTTGTAAGTGCTCCCTAATTATGGGTGTCTCATATTTGGGGTAGCCCAACATGAGACAGGAGGCATCTCAGATCGGGTGCCCCCAAATCAGAGGCATTCAGAATGAATGGCCAGTTGAATCTTTTGGCTATAGTGTGTTATTCAGGATCTGTCATCACAGGCTTATAACTACAGGAACAGTACACTTTGCTCAAGATTTTTAAAATAAAATACAGGAGCCTAAAGTTAATTCCTGAAGCTCTGTTTAGGCACCTGCTTGATTTTCAACATTGCTGAGTGCCCAGAAGCTCCCATGCAGGCCTATAGTTCTGAGCCCAGTAATTGTCCACGCTTCTGAGCGCCTCCTCCACTGTGCAAAGCATCCTTAGTGCCTGCTGGCGGCACTCAGCGTCCCACAGGATCTGTCCCTAAGTCTATAACTCAAGCTCCAAAGCACAGCTGCAATAGGCTGTCCTTCATTGTGGGGAGGGGGGAAACAAGGAGTGTGCCCCATAAAGGGTTAATCTAGCAAGGTGAAAAAACAAAATATCTGGGATGAAATCCTGGGCTTATTGAAGTCAATGAGAGTTTTAGCATTGATTTCACTGAGGTTAGGATTTCACCCCCTAGACTCTCAGTGACAACATGTCTTGTTTCACTGTCCTAAGCAGAACAGGCTGTTGCATATTGGCCATAGCTTTCATCAGGCTTGAGTATTTCTTAAGTTTAGTTTCCTGGGAAAGTCCCAGATTTGTTCATTATTGTACAGTGTACTCTGCTGACCTAAATTCCCCCAGCAGTTTCTATTGGATGAACTGCAACATTCTTTTGCGTTTCCTGTTATGTACCATTGACCAGCTGTCCCGTTCCACCCCTCCAGTGAGCAAAATGACCCCAGTTTATATATAGTTAATAACACACTTTGGGATCCTTTGGGATGAAAAGGTGATTCAGATTGGTAAAATGACACCATTAGTCATGTCAGTGGCAGTTTGCATAAGGATAGGACGACAACCTGGCAATTTTCTATTCCTGGCATATGAAATCGGAGGCTCAAAAGATATAATGTGAATTGGAGACTCAGATTAGAGCATGGCTTCTTACTGTCCCCAAAGTAGGGCAATGAGATAACACCAAGAGACGTTATGGTGTCAATGGAAGTGCTCCATCTGGATCAGATGCAAACTGAACAGAAGTAACATTTCATCAATACAGAGTGTTCTTGCTATGCAAAAACCACAGCAGAAGGTCTGGAGCAGTTAGATCCCACTGAAAGTTCCAGAAAGAGGAAGGATGGTGTTATGCTTAGCGTACAGTCCCAGGAGTCAAGGGAGCTGGGTTTTATTGCTGGCTGGGTTGCAGAGTGGTGGTGTGACTTTGGGCAACAGACTTGCCCCTCTGTTCCTCAGTTTCCTCCATGTAAAACAGGGATAATTTTCATCACCCAGACACTGAGGGACGGGGAACACTTTAGGCTTTTGGGCATCA
Organism: Gopherus evgoodei; assembly: GCF_007399415.2. NCBI lineage: Eukaryota > Metazoa > Chordata > Testudines > Testudinidae > Gopherus > Gopherus evgoodei. The sequence continues at coordinate 38,084,716 of NC_044333.1, read as the reverse complement.
CACCCTTTCCAATCTGAGGCTCTGAGTTGCTACTGCTCTGTCTCACCAGCACATTGTAGACAGCTGGCTTGTAGCTTGCCTGCCTCTTGCACACCGTCTGATCCCTCTCTCTTGCTTTTGACACACAGCGTTCTGTTGTTTCTGCTTTGGGCTAGGGCCATTTCCTGCCTGACTCCACAGTAGCACAAAACAAGGATGAATAACGATTCAGACTGTATGGAAACCGCAAGTTGTAACACACACCACAACTTATTATTGTTGCCGCAAATTTGAGTGGTATTGTAACCCCGGGCGCCAGGTTGCAACACCTCTCTCTCAACTTAGGCCTAGCTGCCACTCCATCATGGTGGAGGGGATTTCATGGACAGGGAGCAGGGTGGGGGGCTCTGGGTGGTGAAATAAATAAGACAGAGCTAGGAAGTTGGGGCGCAGATGCACAATGAAGCTGGCACTGCATTGTTGTGTGCCCATTTTGCAGGCATTTAAGTTTGAATTTGCAGCTCATAATTGTCCCCCATGCACTGTGGATGAGCAGGGGGGCTCAAGCAGACAGACCAAAGGAAACGATTTCTTCTTTTCTTTGAAAAATCTCATGATTTTTAGGCCACTCTCAGGATCTTTTGGATGCTGACTCAGGATTCTTGAACTGTTGATGCTGGTGATACTGCACTCTGCACTAGAATAGATGCCATGCTGAGAGGTGAGGAATCACATGGGGAAATCTCTCTGGCCGTGGTTGTATTCAGAGAGCTCGAAAACTGCGTGTGGCCTTCAGGTCACATGTTGGCCATGTCTGACAATAGATCTGAAGAAGCAATGTTAAAATAATTCTTTGCACTTATAGAAGAAGTATTTCCATCCATGGGCCTCGAGGTCTTTTACAAACATGAATTAACACTTTGTGAGGCTGGAAGCATTATTAGACCCTTTTGCGCAAGGGATAATCTAAGGTATACGGTGGTTAAGAGATTTCCCCGAGATCGCACAGCAAGTCATTGGGAGAGTCATGGACAGAACACAAGAGTCCTGATTTCACATCCTCTGCTCTTGTCTGTCTAGTTTAGACCAAACACTCAGAGAAGTAGTTACCTTGTGAACTCTAATTCCCAGAATGCATTGCATGCAGTAGCTACTAGCCCATTATTTACTGTTATTGTTAACAGTAGTATTTTGTTATTTCAGATTTATATTAAAACAGTGTCCAGAGGCCCAATCAGGACGAGGGCCCATTCCACTAGGCACAGTACATATTGAAAACACAGTCCCGGCCCTAAAGAGCTTATAGGCTAAGACAAAAAGGGGAAAAGAAATACTGGCAACGGAGTTGTACTTAGTAGCAAGTTGGGCATGGTGTGGAGGGGTACATGAAGTGAAGCCATCCCAGTCAGCCCCTGGAATACACCTGGCCAGTCTACACTAGGAGCACTACAGTAACGCAGCTGTACCTATGCCATAGGCTGCTGTAGCGCAGTCTGGTGAAGACGCTCTATGCCGACGGAAGAGAGCTCTCCTGTTGGCATAATAAAACCACATCTGTGAGCAGCGGCAGCTGTTGGCAGGAGAAGCTCTCCTGCCAACATAGCGCTGTTCACATCGGCACTTAGGTCTGTGTACCTTACATCACTCGAGGGGTGGCTTATTCACACCCTTGAGCGACATAAGTTATACTGACATAACCTGCAGTGTAGACAACATTAAAGTCCTTGTGAACTCTGGGCTCTATAGCAACTTCTCTGCAACAGCAGCTTCCTGGCACCCTCTAATGGGAAAAAAGAGTCACTGAACCCCCACTTCACAGACAGCTTTTCATTCTGCATTTCTATTTTTAATCGACTATCACAGTAATAACTTCCAGGCGGATGAGGGACGCCCAGTGCCAACGAACGCCCAAAAGAATGTGCTGAACCAATGTCAAGGCCCCACTGGAGAACTGGAGGATGCCTGGCCAGACTTGCTCAGCTCTGGAAATTAGCACATAAACAGATTGCTGCCTTGAGTTATTTAAATGGAAAAAAAACTAAATCAGCTCTGCCTTTTGTGTCTTACTCATAAATTAAATACACATGCAAGGGACTAACTGTGTAACATTTGTCTTTAATACAGCTTTTTCTTTCCTTACTCTTTACATAAATGAATACAACCGTATTCTCCGATAATGGCCCAAACGCTGTACTTATGACCAATGTTTTCAAACATAGGAGCTGAAAGCTACGCTCCTAAGCTCATATATAGGTTTCTTTAAAAAGAAAGCTGGTTTTTTTTTGTTTTTGTTTTTTTCCCCAAAAAGTGCAGGGTACCAAGCAGCTCCTAATGAAATCATTGTTGAAAAACAGGTCACTTATTTAGGACCCCAAATTTAGTCTCCTATTTAAAAAAATCTCAGCCTTTGTTGGTGATTCTGCTGTAGTTTGGGTTGTTTCTGTAGATACTGCAGTTTGTTTTAAGAAGAGATGCCACTTTAATTATGAAATGCTTTGTGCAGCTGATTTAGCTCATTGCTTATAGGAAACTAATGCAATCAGCAAAGAAGTTCTGCACACAGACCTTTGCAAGATATAACTGTCTCACATTTGTTACCAGGGATTGGACAGGACATTCAGAGAGATATAGAAAATCTGGGATGGTGGCATATACAATAATCAAGTGATGACCAAACTGTCTAATATAATGTATTAGATGTATGATCTAATAAGTGATAGTAGACAGTCTCGTCATTGCTGCACTACAGCCAGAGCTAGCACAATAAGCACTTGGCATTGTAAAAAACACTGTCAAAGCAGAGAATGGCTAGGGTTATTCTAGTAGCTGACTGCAGTTTGGTGCTATCCTCCATTACATTTTGCTGTGCGTAACTCTAGTTTGGTACAGGGGAACATAAAAAGGTACTGAAGTATTTCAATGAGTCCTCTAAGGCATTTAACAATTCAATATTGTAAAGAACTGGCTAGTGTGTGCGTGAACTACTTTTCTCTGATGGACTGAATTTTTGAACGTGTGTGTCATGGGCTGTCTATTGCCAACAGCAAAGGGAGATTCTCCTTTAGCTCAGGTGGTAGAATGATGTGCGTTTAGAGGAGAAGGTTCAGAGTCATAGCTTTCTGACCACCGTGAAGTTCCAAGGGGCTGCAAATGCATTATTATGACAATCACAAAATTCTAGGAGCCCATGGATTTGCTGCAGTATCCAGGAGTTTCAGTCTGAATTGCAACAAATAGGATATATCATATGACAAAAAATAAATAAATAAAAAAGTCAATTTGGCAAATGTATTGTGTTGAAACTGGGAGTTCAATAACACCAACCTAATCCAGGAATTTGCAGGTAAATATTTGTCACACTAGTTCTGTCTTGTTCTCCTTCAAGTCTCTCCTCAGAATCCACTCACCCCTTCCGTAAGGTACAGAGGATGGCTGTACTGATCTCAAGGACCAAAAGAATTAAGGATGGTTATAAACCCTTTCACTGTTGAACATTAAAACAGTGATACTTAGGTTTGGAATTTTTTTACCGAGGGCCTGGCATTTTGGCAAACACTCCAAAGCCTTCATTCTAAAGTTGAACGGTTATTGATCAAACACAAGAAAGAACAAAAATTAAAACAAGCCTTTATACTGAAATTAAGTGATGATACAAAACAAAGTTAATTATAACTTATTAAAGTCTCTCTTATTGTGGAGGCAATATATCAGTGCCTTATTTTTATTAACCACCTTTCTTTGAATCGAAGGAAAGGGTCCGTTTTACTGGCTGTCCTGATGCGTGGAGGGTATTCACTTCCATTTTTAACAAACAGGCACAAGGTGGTGAAGAGACAGGATAGAAAAGGTGGGGGAAATGTGGCTTTTGTTGAGGTTTTAGGAACACTGGGCAGCCGATGCTTTGGCAGCAGCTGTCTGGTGGCTGCTCAAAGCATTTGCCCATTTCTGTGATAGCTGTTGCTTGTGCTCAGCCTTGCTTCCACCTTGTACAGTCCTACCCCTGCCTCCTTCCTGCCTTGGATCCAGCCTTGTCCCTGACTTGCCTCACCCCAGGTAAACCTGGCTCTGATTTCTGACTCCAGGTCTGGCCCCTGATGCTAGCTGTGACTGTGGACGCCTGTTGCTGGCTACCGCCTCCTGCTCCAACCACTAGGCAAGACCGCTCATGTCCTGGTTCCTGACAGCTCCCCTCCATCTCACCGTGCCTGTTTGTATCACCAACCTGTTACGTTTTCTCTTTTATACTGAAAGCTCTTTGGAACAAGGATTGTCAGATCTTATGTGTTTGTACAGTGTCAAGCACAACAAGGCCCAGCTTGGCCTGTCGGTGGTGCCACAATATAAATAGTCAATAGTAATTAGAAGAATCAACCCTGGGTCTCACTGTCCCGTTGGGCTTCTGTGCTTTGTACCCCCTTCCATTATTTTGCTATTGGATGGTGTTAGTCACCACGTGATGCCTGCTCCTTACCACTGACAGTCTGTTTCTTTTGTTGTTCCCTTTCCATCCCGAGCGTGGCTTTTGCTCTGCTTTTGTTCTCAGGCCAGTGTTCCAGTTTCAAGCTGTGTCGAGATTTCTAGCCTCTTCCCGAGTCCAAAGGCAGCTACTGATCCAAAGCAAACACTGCAAGATAGGGATTTGGTGTGTCAGACTCTTCCCCTCCCCTGCTCCACACACATTTGGCATTTCAGTTAGCATCCATTTCCACCTCCCAGCCCACAAAATTAGCCAGCAGCTACCCCTGCTATTCCAGTCTTTGAGCAGAGAGTGACAACCATGCTGAAATCAATGTGCCAGAATGCATGAAGTGGTTTTGGGCTGCAGACCAGTGTCCCCTAGGGACTTGGTTGAGATCACCAACCTCATTTCATGGGAAACCTTAAGGTACAGTTGCACTCAGATCTCTGGAAGTGAAAGGCTAGTGCATTAATCCAGCATGTCCCTTTAAAACTCTCATTGGAAACCTTTTACTTTTAGAATCCCCGTTTCCATAGCAACAACAGACCCAGCACACACTGCTGAATTTGGGGTCTATAAATACATTCTAGATCTATAGTTGTGATATTAGCTATGACGACTACAAAATTGCATGTGGTAATGAAGTAAAAAGATCAGTACTCAATGGAAACAAATTAGATGAGGTTCACAACTTGGTTCCGATTGTGGCCTGAAAAAAAACCTGAAAAATAATGCACAATACCTAAGAAGATCCTGTGTCTTAATTAGGATAATGTTATATTGATTTTAATTATAATTTTTGGAAATTATGGACTGCAATCTAAATCTCTCCCTCTCTGTCTCTGTGTATTTTAACTAGTTATTTATTTAGGAAGTTTTAACAGGTTTACAGATCCCTGGCCATGCAAATATCAGACAAAATAATCATTACAACAATGAGCTTTTGTTTAGATATACATTATATAGTCTTATAGTCATCAGATCTTTCTATTTAACAGGGTGTTACTATATTACACGATGAGCAGCTTTACACTGTCTGTGACAAGTTTCTGGCTATTTTATTAATTTGAGTGAAATCTCTGATTAGGCTGTGTGTATTTTAAACACGTTACTCTGTGGTTGTTTTGTAAATAGTTTTCTCTTTTTAAAATAGCCATTTTTGTGGAACTCACTTAAAAACACTGTGTGAACGCTTGCTGTTTGGGGAAAAGCAGCTAACTAGCTAACACTGAGCTAGATTTCGATACACTTACTCCTATTGCTCCATTAGTGGTCCCACTGGGTCTGATTCAGCAGTACAGTATCTTTATCCCTTAAATGCATTCTAACTTTAAGTGAATTTAAGTTCCAAATGCTTTTCTGAATTGAGATCACTGCCTTCAATGGGCCCACTTGTGTAGGAAGATACTATTCAGTGTGTCAGGATACCAGAATCTGGCCCATGGTATCTAGAGATGTGTTGATGTTGCCCATGACACCAGAACACAAAGAAAGATGCAATCTAAACAGGGCAGATTAATATTAACTGCATTAGAAACACAGGGAAAATAAACGACTGCCATATTCACAAAGATCAGATTTGGCAAGAAAGAAAGTAATGTTATCTTCAAGGTTCTGACAGATTTGTATACAGTGGTCAGAGAGGAAAGAAAGAAAAGAAACTGAAACAAATATCAACAAGTTATTTGCAGTTTCCACCTCTAAAAAGAGAAGCTCCATGTTATTCAAAATACACTTTTTCATGCAGTTTTCTTTTGTTTGTTTTTTAATGATGGTCTTAGAATGAAAATAAATTCCGTCCTGTGGCCCCTTTGTGGGCCTGATCCTAGTGGCTAGAGGGTCCATGTTACAAAAACAGCACCAGGTTGTTGATACTAATTATTGGTAGTCTGCACAGAGGTGTCCAGGAATGAATGGGCCATGGGTGATGAATTCATTCCATAGCAGTGCATCCTCCTGGTCAGGATTGAGGTACAGTTCCCACTGGATCTTCTTGTCAAGATAGATGGCCCCTACTGTCCACACACATCTGCCAGGGCTTGGCCCGCTCATACAGGAAGGTTTCTGAGACATGCTGATAAAATAGTTGATTGCTGGGAAAGAAGTCAGTGCTGAATAATAGTGAGCCAATAAGTTCTATGGTGTGTGAAGTGCTATCTGTGTCGGTAAGTGGTTTCTGGAATACTTGACCCTGGACCTGTAGAACAGAGGCAGTAGACCATTAGCCAAGATGGCTAAGCCTCTCACTGCCAGATGCTGAGACAGGATGACAGAGGATGCATCATATGATAACTGCCCTGTTGTGTTCATTCCCTCTGAAGCATCTGGCATTGGCCATTGTCAGAAGACAAGATACTGGGCTAGATGGACCACTGGTCTGACACAGTATGGCCGTTCTTATGTTCTTACAAGGCAGGCTAACTTGAGAGTAACAAGCACACTACAGAATGGTAGTGGAAAAACTACTTACATTACTGGAGCTATTCTATCAGTACTTACCATCTACACTGGCACTGGATCAGTGGAGACAGGCATGGTGAAGGATGACCTAGTGCAAGGGTGGGCAAACTATGGCCCAGGGGCCACATCCAGCCCTTCAGATGTTTTAAACTGACCCTCAAGCTTGTGATGGGGAGCGGGATCCGGGGCTTGTCCTGCTCCACAGGTGCTGTGGCTCCACATGGCTCCCAGAAGCAGCAGCATGTCCCCCTTCTGGCTCCTACGCGTAGGGGCAGCCAGGGGGCTCCGCACGCTGCCCTTGCTCCAAGCACCACCCGTGCAGCTCCCATTGGCCGGGAACTGTGACCATTCATGGCCCACCATACAATTTTGATACCCAGATGTGGCCCTCTGGCCAAAAAGTTTGCCCACCCCTGACCTAGTGTTTAGCCTTTCTTGAACTAAGACTGCTCCAAACGGTGTTTGTACACCCTTGTGAGCAATTTGGTGGGCTGAAATTCCCCAGTGTGGAGAAGAGCTAGAAGGGCAACATGTGGCAGCTTGCTCTGCTGCTTTCTGTGTTCTGCTGTCCCATCTCCCCTGAGTAAACAGAGGACCTCACAGAAAAGTCAATCCAGCACCTTTTACCAACACTAAATTACCATGAAATGCAATTCTATTCTGAGACATGATCTGTACATTAAACATTATGAATTTCCACATTTATTGTGTCTCATTGACGTTAGATCAATTGTGCTCATATCAGAAGAGAGGATTTATCTAGTTGCCATCACCACAGACTCAACCTGAGATCTGAGAATCAAGCTAGGTGCTTTCTGGCTTAAACAGGTGTGATGAATGTGGGGCACTTTGTTAATATCTTTATGATTTCAAAGCACACCTTAGTTTCCTTTTGTGTTTCGTACTGCTATGCACTGAGAGTAAAGAGCAGGAGACGTGAGGTGTTTTGTCATGTAGCTGTCGATTCCTTTGCGAATTCTGTCAGGAAAAATGTTTGATGTTTGCGCTGCAATAATTGCAATGTTTGGTTAGAAGGGGTAAATCATATGGGATTGTTTTGGTTCCAGATTGGATGGTTTATATAACTAAGTGTACACTATGGGATTATTCCGGTTTTACATAAACCGGTTTTATAAAACCGATTGTATAAAGTCGAGTGCACGCGGCCACACTAAGCACATTAATTCGGTGGTGTGCATCCATGGTCCGAGGCTAGCGTCGATTTCTGGAGCATTGCACTGTGGGTAGCGTTCCCCCCGCCCCTTGGAATTCTGGGTTGAGAGCCCAGTGCCTGATGGGGCAATAATAATTGTCGCGGGTGGTTCTGGGTACAGCCTCACCCCTCCCTTCGTGAAAACAGCAGACAACCATTTCGTGCCTTTTTTCCTGGGTGAACTGTGCAAACGCCATAGCACAGCAAGCATGGACCCTGCTCAGATCAATACCGCAATAGCGGACGTTGTAAACACTTCACGCATCCTCGTGCAGTCTATGCTGAACTGGGACCTGCAAATCCAGGTGAGGAGGAGGCGCTGGCGACGGCAGCATGGCGACGAGAGTGATGAGGACATGGACACAGAATTATCTCAAACCGCAGGCCCCTGCGCTTTGGAGATCCTGCTGGTAATGGGGGCAGGTTCTAGCCATTGAATGCCGATTTTGGGCCTGGGAAACAAGCACAGGCTGGTGGGACTGCATAGTTTTGCAGGTGTGGGACGATTCCCAGTGGCTGCGAAACTTTCGCATGCGTAAAGGCACTTTCATGGAACTTTGTGACTTGCTTTCCCCTGCCCTGAAACACCAGAATACCAAGATGAGAGCAGCCCTCACAGTTGAGAAGCGAGTGGCAATAGCCCTCTGGAAGCTTGCAACGCCAGACAGGTACCAGTCAGTTGGGAATCAATTTGGAGTGGGAAAATCTACTGTGGGGGCTGCTGTGATGCAAGTAGCCAAAGCAATCATTAAGCTGCTGCTATGAAAGGTTGTGACTCTGGGAAATGTGCAGGTCATAGTGGATGGCTTTGCTGCAATGGGATTCCCTAACTGTGGCGGGGCGATAGATGGAACCCATATCCCTATCTTGGCACCGGAGCACCAGGGCACCCAGTACATAAACCGCAAGGGGTACTTTTCAATGGTGCTGCAAGCACTGGTGGATCACAAGGGACGTTTCACCAACATCCACGTGGGATGGCCAGGAAGGGTTCATGACGCTTGCATCTTCAGAAGCACTGCTCTGTTTAAACTGCTGCAGCAAGGGAATTACTTCCCAGACCAGAAGATAACAGTTGGGGATGTTGAAATGCCTGTAGTTATCCTGAGGGACCCAGCCTACCCCTTGATGCCATGGCTCATGAAGCCATACACAGGCAGCCTGGACAGTGGTCAGGAGCTGTTCAACTACAGGCTGAGCAAGTGCAGGATGGTGGTAGAATGTGCATTTGGCCGTTTAAAGGCTCGCTGGCACACATTACTGACTCGCTCAGACCTCAGCCAAACCAATGTCCCTTTTGTTATTGCTGCTTGCTGTGTGCTCCACAATCTCTGTGAGCGTAAAGGGGAGACCTTTATGGCGGGGTGGGAGGCTGAGGCCAATCACCTGGCCGCTGATTACGTGCAGCCAGACACCAGGGCGATTAGAAGAGCACACCATGAAGCGGTGCGCATCAGAGAAGCTTGGAAAACGAGTTTCATCACGGGCCAGGGTACAGTGTGACTGCTGTGTTTGTTTCCCCTTCATGGACCCCCCCCTTATTGACTCCTTCCCTGTAAGCAACCCACCCTCCCCCACCCTCAATTACAGCTTGCTTAAGGAAATAAAGTCACTATCGTTTAAAAATCATGTATTCTTTATTAAAAAATAATTATAAAAAGAGGCAGAGAACTGCCAAGGTATCCCGGGTGTGGTTTGGGAGGAGGATAGGAGGGAAGGAAAAGGCCATTAAACACATTTCAATGTAATGACAGCCTTTTGGTTGGACTGTCCACGGGGGTGGAGTGGGCGGGTGCACGAAGCCTTCCCCCACGCGTTCTTACACGTCTGGGTGAGGAAGATATGGAACATGGTGAGTGGTGAGGGTGGTTACACAGGGGCTGCAGCAGCACTCTGTGACCCCGCTGCTCTTCCTGAAGATCCACCAGACATCGGAAGATATCAGTTTGATCACGTAGCAGCTACAGCGTTGCATCCCGCCACCGCTGATCTTCCTGCCTACACCTCTGATCTTCCTGCCGCCACCTCTCATCTCGAGCGTCTCTCCTATCCTCACGTTAGTCCCTCCTGTCCTCACATTCACTGGCATCTTTCCTGTACTTTGCTACCATGTCCTTCCACTCATTCAGATGAGCTCTTTCATTGCGGGTTACTTCCATGATTTCCGAGAACATTTCGTCTCGCGTCTTCTTTTTCCTCCGCCTTATCTGAAACAGCCTTCGGGATGGAGTAGGGAGGCTTGAAAAATGTGCAGCTGCATAAGGGAGGGAAAAAAGGGAGAGAAGTATTTAAAAAGATGCATTTTACAGAACAATGGTTATACTCTTTCACAGTGAACAACACTATTCACCGTACATAGCACATGTGATTTCACTACAAGGTCGCATTTGCATCTTAATATTGAGTGCCTGCGGCTCTGGTGTTACAGATCTCACAGATGCAGGTCCGGGCATCAGAATTCAACTTGCATGTGGCCATGGTAAGCCATTGTCTTTTGGCTTCTCCAGCCTTCATATACACAGTGCCCTCTGATGCTTCTTTCCTGTTAACATGCAGCAGCAGAAGCCAACCCCCCCATCCAATTCTCTAGGATGATTGCTTTATCCCTCTCCCCACCGCATGGCTGGTATCATGGAAGATCACTGCTAAGCACCCCCCTTTCCTCCCCCCACCGCGTGGCTGGTAGCTGGGAAGATTCCTGCTAGCCAAATGCAGAAAAGCTCAGCGCTATCATTCCTCCCCTCCCCCCACTTGGCTACGTGCAGGAAGGATTTCTTTTAAGCAACAGCCCAGTAGGATAATGGCCATCTCTGTCCCCTTAATTAAATTCCTGAATTTCAACCAGGTTACCATGAACGATATCACTCTGCTGAGGATAACAGAGCGAGATAAAGAACGGATGTTTCTTGAATGCCAGCAATCACCAGGACCATACGCAGCTATGCTTTGTCATGCAATGATACCCGATTACTTGCTACATGCATGGCATGGTAAAGTGTCCTACCATGGTGGACAGAACAAGGCTGCCTTGCCCAGAAACCTTCTGCAAAGGCTTTTGAAGTACCTCCAGGAGCGCTTCATGGAGATGTCCCTGGAGGATTTCCGCTCCATCCCCAGACATGTTAACAAACTTTTCCAGTAACTTTACTGGCCGTGAATGCCTCCCAAGCCCTCATGGCAAATCAGTCATTAAAAAACGGTTGCTTCTAAACCATATTTTATATTTACAAAGGTACACTCACCATAGGTCGCTTCCATGGCTTCACTGTCTGGACTAGTGGCTTGTGAGGGCTGGGAGGGTAATTCCATCGGGGTCACAAAAAGCTCCTGGCTGTTGGGGCTAACGGAGTGCTGTGTGCTCGCTGCAAGGTGGTCCTCCTCTTCCTCCTCCTCCTCCTCATCTTCCCCCTCCGCAGAATCCTCAGCCATGGTTGAGATTACAACCCCCACCTCGGACTCCACAGACAGGTGTGGGTAGTGGTGGCACAGCCCCCTAAAATTGCATGTAGCTCAGCGTAGAAGCGGCATGTTTTCGGCCCTGACCCAGACCTTCCGTTTGCAGCTTTGGTTTTCTGGTAGGCTTGTCTGAGCTCCTTCACTTTCACTCTGCACTGCACTGAGTCCCTGATGTGGCCTTTCTCCATCATAGCCTTGGAAATTTTTTCAAATATTTTTTCATTTCGTCTTTTGGAACGGAGTTCTGTTAGCACTGAATCCTCTCCCCATATAGCGATCAGATCCAGTACCTCCCGTGCGGTTCATGCTGGAGCTCTTTTTCGATTCTCAGGAGACTGCATTGCTACCTGTGCTGATGAGCTCTGTGTGGTCACTTGTGCTGATCACAGCTCCACGCTGGCCAAACAGGAAATGAAATTCAAAAGTTCGCGGGGCTTTTCCTGTCTACCTGGCCAGTGCATCCGAGTTCAGATTGCTGTCCAGAGTGGTCACAGTGGTGCACTGTGGGATACCGCCTGGAAGCCAATACCGTCGATTTGCGGCCACACTAACCCTAATCCGATACGGTAATATCGATTTTAGCGCTACTCCTCTCGTCGGGGAGGAGTACAGAAACCGATTTAAAGAGCCCTTTATATCGCTATAAAGGGCCTCGTAGTGTGGACGGGTGTGGCGTTAAATCGATTTAACGCTGCTAAAATAGGTTTAAAGCGTAGTGTAGACCAGGCCTAAGTAATGCAGCAGAAATTTCAAGTGTTGCAATGGAAAAGAAAACTCTTCATTCATCTTTGGCAAATATTTGAGCTTAGAATTCACTCTCCATGAGCATTTAAACTAATCAAGCATGTTTATTAAAATATCAGCAGAAAGTACAGCCAGTAGGGATGTGAACACAGTCAAAGCAAGCTCATTTAAATATTCAAATAAACATTTGCAGAAGCACTTGTTTCCGGTGCTAGTAATTCTTTAGTTCTAAGGAAGGTAAATGAATCTAGAGTGATGAGGTATTTGTGTAAGTTAATGTAAGGATCTGGACTCAGTACCTGAATAAAAGACTCTAGTACCTCCTCCCTAGGTGTGAGTATGCATGTGCATGCACGCGCATGCACACACACACACACTCCCTACCTATTACAGCTATCAGCTAACCAGACACATGTGGCATAGAATTTGCAACTTTTGACTCCAAAAATACCTGGCAACTCTACTCAGAGAACAGCTGCACTAGCTCAACAAGAGGAGAGAGGTGCTACATTACAAAACAACCATGTATTGTATAGTGTCACCTAAAATATTTTCCAGAGTTAGACTGATAAAGGGGCACTGAAGTAGAGAGGAATTCAGAGCTGAAACCATAAGAAAATGTGTGGCACACTGGATGGGACAATGAGATAGAGGAATACTTTTTCTGGCGGCAGTAACTGCAGAGGAGAAGGTTGACGCTGTGTTAAAGGACAGAGACCAGAGCAGGGTGTAGATGAGGTTCATAGGTAGGCTGGAGCAAGACCATGAATGTTATGGAGGATCCTTGAGAAAAGTGTATTGGGAAAGGGAGCTCGTGGAAGTGTTTGAAGTTGGTGTTGATGTGGCTGTTTCTTTACACTAAGGCAAGCTGCAAGCAGTGTTCTGAGGCCTTGGCTACACTGGCGCTTTACAGCGCTGCAACTTTCTCGCTCAGGGGTGTGAAAAAAACACACCCCTGAGCGCTGCAAGATACAGCGCTGTAAAGCCTCAGTGTAATCAGTGCCGCAGCGCTGCAAGCTACACCCGTAGAGGATGTGGTTTACGTGCAGCGCTGGCGCTGCGACCACACTTGCACTTCTCAAGTGTAGCCATGCCCAGAGAGAAAGGAATAGTCAAGGCGAGAAGCAATAGTAATTTCAGCAGAAGCGGGGCAGGGTTGTGGAAGTGGGGATGAGGAGCTTTATTGACATAGGAAATCTCGGAGGGGGAGAGTTTAGGGTTAACACTCTGAATCAAGGAGGGAGATGGATGAGATGGAGCTGTGTGTTGAGGCTGCTTTTGCCAGTGAGAAGCACGTCTGTGCATGACACATTTACATAAAGAAAATTAAGAGGAATCCAGAAGTTTAAAGACATGAGCAGGTCTGACATTGTCCATCCACTGGAGGGCAGTAGCACACATGCACTCAACCCCCAACACATTACACAGTACTGTTAATTAGCCTTTTTCAGCTTCAGTCTGATATTTTATATTGCAGAGCTCCACATGCTGTAACTGCTCCTTCTGCCACAACAACTCTGGCTCAAATGGAGTTTTTTAAATCTTAAAGGGACATTGTCACAACTTGAGGCCTAATATTGGGCCTAACTTTTTTTTGCAAAGTCCTTTAATTTTTTTGCATGTTTCAAAGGTTTTTTTTTTAACAGCCCAGCATCCATGAGCAGTCCTGCAATAAATAACCAGTGTATGTATGAATAATGAGGAGAACATAATATAACATTAATCTCCTCTCTACAGCCATTTTAACAGCTTAGATCATACAGTGATGCCTATTTTAATTATTATTAAACATACCTGAATAGAATACAAAGGGGAATTTGTGTGAGGGGAAAATGCTAGGATCAAAGGGTTTCATAGCAGTCAGGATTGGGCAGTTGGGAATAGCTGCTGGAACTGGGTAGCTGGGAATCAGGGCAGGATGGAATTGGGAGCTTGGGGTAATGCAGTGTTAGCTGGTCAATTGGCAGGGCCTGATTTACAGCTTATGTGCCCCTAGGCACAGCATTGTCAGGGTCCCCCGCCTACAACTGACTTGTGTTGCACACAGTTTTAAAGAGGTAAGGTGCCCCTACAGCATGTGCCTACTGTGCCTAATTGAAAATCCGTCCCTGCCAATTGGGAGTGGTATTTGGAATTAGGTGACCAGAACTGGGCATCAGGAGAGAATTGAAATCAAGGTGAGCACAGCATCTACAGCAAAACTCATGAGGGGGAGTAATCAGTGAGGGAAACTTGGTGGGAAGCAGGGCAAAGCATATGAGAAGAACAGTGTCGGTGACATAAGCCTGTGTTGAAGGGAGGAAAAGCGATAACTCTAAAGGAGCCAGCCGATCCAGGAAGAAAGTGAGGCCACACAAAGTAAAACAGATCCCCCCAAAAGTATGTATTGTCTCACACTGTGCTGAGCAAATGAAAGGTTTGAACTACCATCTGGCTTTCTTTCATTATTAATATATGTCTAATATGTTCATGCTTCCCTTAGACGATATTCCATCAGACGAACGGGAATTGGTTTCAAGGGGGAAGTGCCATGGCATTAATGTGTGGTCACAGCTAGCCTATATCAAGGCAGTGACAATTTTTGTCTATGCTTTGCAAGTTATTTTGCTTTGAGGCAGAGAATTTGCATGCTAAATTCCAGGCGGAAGTAATGAGGCTTAAACCACGTTTAGTGGTCCAAAGATTTCAGACTTTTGGTCCAGGATACGTACCTGCACAGTGTATCATCTGATGATGGTTGTGACTAGCCTAACAAGGGAAGTGTACAAAACCTCATGGATAGACTGGACAAAACTCTAAAAATTTACAGTAGGGAACAGTCCTGCATTGATAGGATGCTGGGACTGGATGATCTACAAGGTCTCTTCACCACTAAGTTCTGTGACAAAGATACTACTCTAAGGCCTGGTCTACACTGGGGGAGGGAATCAATCTAAGTTACGCGACTGAAGCTGACGTACTTAGATTGACTTACTGTGGTATCTTCACTACGGTGAGTCGACTGCTGCCACTCCCCCCTTCAACTCCGCCTGCACCTCTTGTGACGATGGAGTACAGGAGTCAATGGGAGAGCGCTCGGGGATCAATTTATCGCGTCTAGATTAGACGTGATAGATCAACCCCTGCTGGATCGATCGCTGCCCGCCAATCTGGCGGGTAGTGTAGACATACCCTAATTTAAACTATTATTGGCTCTTAAATCTAATTGGATCCACAGATACTGGTACTGGGCCGCCAAGTGAAACATCTCTTTTAGGCTGGTCTTTTGAAAGGAACCTAAAGGAGTTAAATGCCTAAATGCCACTGAAATTCAGTGTGAATTCAGAACCTAACTCCCCACTTCCCTCAGACACCTTTGAAAATACCAGCCTTAATGCCAATGACAGTGGCCCAAATTCATCCACAGAAGAAGTTATTCCATTAGGTTAATCTATGTTTATGGAAGCCATGAGTTTCCTAACATATTATAAGAAAAAGGAGTCTTTGGGTTGACCAGATGGTTTAATAGGATCGAGGAGGAGGTAGTACAGAAATCAGACTGGAAGCTTTATAAGATAGGGATTGTCACACTGTCTGGAGTGGATCATGATGATGGGTTCCAACCTCAGGGCAGACTGTCAAGAAACAGGGCATGAACCCCAAACTGGTTGTGTTCTCTATTCTTAGATTTCACCAGCCAAGTAATAAGTGTGAACTCCTCAAGCAGCAGAACAGCCTTAACAGGGAGCCACAGACCATCCCCTTGGGCACTCTAAGTTGCCACCCTGGCAAGCCTGCCTTTGTGATAGATGGTCCCTTACACCAAAAATCACGATATTAAAATTACTCCAGTCCCAAAAGACCAGTCACTTACCCCAGTCAACTATACTTCAGATCTAAAACCAAAGACAATGTTTGTAGCCAAGTATATAATAAACTGTCTAAAGATTTATTAACTAAAAAGAAATTAGAGTTATTCACAAGGTTAAAGCAGGTAAAGATACATGTGCACAAATGAGACACAGTCTTAGATTTGAAAAGATGAGAGTAGCTGCTATAATAAACCAGCTTTGTATGTCCTTTCTGGCTAACCCAAGCATAGGTGCTGACCCCGTGAGTGCTCCAGGGCTGAAGCACTCACAGAAAAAAATTAGCCGGTTCTTAGCACCTCCCAGCAGCCTAGCTCCTCCCATCCCCAGCACCTCCCATCCACCAGCGGCCCTGCTGATCAACTCCTCCCCTACAGTGCCTCCTGCACCTGCAGAACAGCTCTGTGGCTGGAGGAGGTGCTGAGGGGGAGGAGTGGGGATGAGGTGTGCTCAGGGGGGGAAGAGGCGGGGCAGGGGATGGGGCCTCAGGGGTGGGGCGGAGCAGGGGTGGGAAGAGGCAGGGCTGGGAGTGGGGGCTTTGGGGAAGGGGTGGAGGTGGGGCCTGGGGCAGTAGTGGGGGTTGAGCATCCCCCCGGGATAAAGAGGAAGTTGGCACCTATGAACCCAAGCTAAACAGCTGGGGACCCCCTACTTATGCTTAGGGATCTTCACCATCAGAGTTCAAGCGGGACAGGGATAACAATTTCTACTTAACAGGCATTTTATTCCCTTCCCCCACTGCACATTCCCTTTTCAGGGATGTGGGACAAGCAATCAACAAAGTCCACAATGACTTGTCTGAGGTCTGTAGACCTTCTTCTGCAAGGGAGGAGATAGTCTGTGGTAAACCAGCATTTCACACTTGGTAATGCTTCTCCCCTGACTGCAATGGGGGGAGTTTGCAGTCTTAGCAAACATTTTTATAGGTAGACCGCTTACATTTAGAAATGACCTTATAGCACAGGATACAGATATTATAAGTAGGATTAATACATGCAGCATCCTACAAGCATCCCATAAAGTCTAAACACATTCTTATAACTCTAATATCTGTTTTAACAATACTAACACACAGGTGAGCATAGCTGGAAACCAGTTTGCCATTTGTCAGTGCAGAGTGAGGACTGGGGCCTTGGCAGGAACTGGTACTGGATCACTGGGACCATGTTTTCATATGTTTATACAGCACCAAGCACCATGGGGCTCCAATCCTGTTTGTGAGTTCTGGGTGGTATTTTAATATAAATATAGTAATAGATTATGAGTATGTAGACAACAAAAAGAGAGTGAACTATCTTTTAGTTTAGCTACTGTTTATTGACTATTCCGATAAAGCCATCCAAGCTGTGCGTTTCAAACATGCACACTCATCATCCAGATAATTAACATTGGGCAAGAGAGAGAATGCAGGAAATAGGACAGTCTGGAAAAATATAGTTTTGGAGTCTAGAGAACTCAACTTTCACAAAGAAACCCCCTCCCCCCAATACATACACACATCATTCGCTCCTCCAAGTGACCTTTAGCTGCCGCCTGTTCTCTTGTGCAAGTTGTAATATGAGCTGTTATAACTATGATTTATACCTCTCCATGTGGTTCTTTGCATTTTTCCATAGGCCAGCCATGGATTCTTGGTACCATGTCTCTGCTGCGACAGAATTCCTTTTGTTTTTTTAGGGCCTCATCCAAAGCCCTGAAGTCAAAGAAGACTCTCATTGACTTTAGATCAGGCCCGAGGCTTTTCTCCATCACCTATTAGGTGCTTAAAAGGTTTAAGTGTGTCAGTCAAAGGGCAAGTACTCATCTCCTTATTCTAGGGGTTGACCTTTCTCAGGGAAGAGAGCATTTCATCTCTTTTCTACTGAGCTCCTCTCCCAATAGCTAGCAGTTGGAAAGACATCAGAAGGAAATGCATATTGCCTTCCTCAACTTGTGGCTCACTGAAATGAACAGACAGAAGGGGAGACTATGGGAGTCACAAATATCCTTTCAAAGGTGTGTGGGGTGGGCACGGGTGCCTCTAGACATTTCGCTGCCCCAAGCACGGCGGCATGCCGCAGGGGGCACTCTGCCGGTCGCCAGAGAGGTCCACCAGAGCCGCAGGACCAGCAGACCCTCCGCAGGCATGTCGCCGAAGGCAGCCTGCCTGCCACCCTCCCGGGCAGAGCGCCCCCCGTGGCATGCTGCCCCAAGCATGCGCTTGGTGTGCTGGGGCCTGGAGCTGCCCCTGGTGTGGGGGAACGTTAGAATTATAAAGTGACACAGACTCATCACCATAAAAGTGATGCCCTGTGACTGTATTATACATAACACTATGTATTCTTAAAACTCTTCCTCTGGCTGCCTACCTTTGCATTTTGATGAGACCATTTCAATAAATGCAGCTGATAAAATAAAAATCTTCTAAATGGCTTTTTTTAAAATGACAAATTACCAGTGCTGCTACAAACTACTGTGCAGAAATTAATCTTAGCGCTGTGTATAATGAAACTACCAATAAACCATTACCTAAAGGAATAAGTCTGTTTAATTCTTACTGCATCAGTATGTGAGAGTACACAAACACATGTAAGAGGAAGGGGCTTTCGTGTGGTTCCATGCACACATACCACAGAACTCACACGTGATGAACTCAGATATAACAAGCTGTTTATAGTGAGGAACAATTGTTATCCTTGTTTAGTATTCATGAAGTGCTAATACTGTGCTTATCTTCAGAACTAGGTAAGTTCATGGAGGATAGGTCCAATCAATAGCTATCAGCTGAGATAGTTAGGGATGCAACCCCATGCTCTGAGTGTCCCTAGCCTCTGATTGCCAGAAGTTGGGAGTGGATGATTGGGGATGGATCACTCCATGATTGCCTGTTCTGTTCCTTCCTTTGGAAGAACCTGGCATTGGCCATTGTCAGAAGACAGAATAATGAGCTAGATGGACCACTGATGTGACCCAGTTTGGCAGTTCTTATATTCTTACTCTTCCATTAAAAGACAAATAAAGACATGGTCCCTGATCCAAGGAGATCTTAATCTATATGGGCAAGAAGTTTTAAAAAAAGAAAAAAAAATGCATCAGCATCCTATCATTGCCTAATTGATCACATCACAAAACACACAATTAAACCACATGGAAAAGTGTTATCAAAATATCATCTGTCTCTCTTGGCTGCTGGATGTTGTCCATAAAACCCGTAGGTAAATCCAGCACTGAAATCTCAAATTGTTTCAAAATCTGTAACATACACATTTAAGTCACAGGGAACTGCAGTTCAGAATGAAGTTGTTTGTGCAGGGAAGGGGGGATAAATTATCACTATACGAGGGCTTCACTGTCAGTTATGTTTTCATTCACACTACATGTAAAGACACGCCAGGCTCAAATGCCAAAATGTCCTTGACTATGGAGAGAGGGCTGATCTGATAGAGATGTTGTCAAGGTTAACATTAGTGGCAATAGCTTTATTTCACTTATGAGCTCATGCCATGCTATCTTTCTGATCTTACCTGTTCCATATATGCTTGGAACTTAGTATATTTCTCCATACTTTGCTATCTAAAATAAATTAAGCATGCCAGCAACCACAAAGAAATAGTGCCCCCTAACCAT
Organism: Gopherus evgoodei; assembly: GCF_007399415.2. Taxonomy (NCBI): domain Eukaryota; kingdom Metazoa; phylum Chordata; order Testudines; family Testudinidae; genus Gopherus; species Gopherus evgoodei. The sequence continues at coordinate 38,064,951 of NC_044333.1, read as the reverse complement.
ACCCTCCAACTCCTTTGCAGAACCACATTATTTCCCAGCCTGCTAGATGGCCCCTTTGTGAGAAATAAGAGGAGATAAGACAGCTTAGAAACCCAGGGAATGACTTCCCAATCCATATGACGCAGAAAATATTGAAACTGAAAGACACCATCTACTCCAATGTTCAGGAGAGGAGGAAATGTCAGAAAGAGGCTTTTTCACATTATCTGACAAAAAGAGAAGACTCCCTTCAAAGAGCGAAGAAAGAAAAGGAGGCATCATGTTGGGAGATAATGTACAACAGGAGTTACAGCAAGGCCATCTGACACTACATTAAAAAGACAACACTAATATCGAACAGCTCCATGGCATGAAAATCCTCTCCTGCAGCACCCCCTATCCTGAGCAGATGCTGGATTGTACGGGATTTGACTTGGATGCAGCAGTAGCCCTGTTTGATTAGAATTTATTGAAGGGGAACGGCCACATGTGAGAGGCCACCGGCTCCCAGCTCCCCAGCCAGCCTGTGGAGCGGGGCAGCCAGGGCTCCCTTGTCTTGCTACCTCCCCCCCAAGCAACAGGCTTCTGCTGTGCAGCCCTAGCCCAGAAGCTGCCTCTTTCCGAAGGGAGGAAGGGAGCCAGACAGGGCTGCCTCCCCCGGAGCCAGCCTGGCCCCGTCCCAGCAGCCCCTGCTGAACTAGCCTGGCCCCGCACTGCTCCCAGGCAGCACACGTGCAGGGGAGTCAAAAAGCAGCCACATGCGGTCCCCACCTACTTCGCACCGCCCCTGTCGCTCTTGGCCAGTCATCCAGAGCTGGGCGGGACTAAGACGCATGATTGACAGCCCGGCCTTCCGAGGGAGCGGCCCCCGCGCTCGGGAGGTTGGGAGCCGGGAGGGAGGAGCCAATCGTAGCTCGGCCGACTGGGCCAGTCAATGGGCGGAGGTGGGGAAAGAGGGCGGGGCATCGCGTAGGGTTGCGCCGCGAGTGAGTGGGGAGGGGGGAGTGAGTTCCGGCCTCCTGCCTCCAGATCGGGGCTTGGGATTCCTCCGCCGGCTCTTCACTTTCGCACACAGTCCCGTGTGCCTCCGCTCCGCTTGCTGCCGCCGGCGGGATTATTTGTCGCGGTGGTGGCGGCTCGGGCGCTCCGGTGGCGGTTGAAGCCGGCGGGGGCGGCCGGGCTCGGGCGGCGCTCGTCAGCCGCGGAGAGCCAGCGGGAGGCGAGCCGGCGCGGGGCCCAGCCGCAGGAACAGGCTCGCGGAGGGGGCGCGGGGCCCCTCGGAGGATGGAGCGAGCGGGGCTGAAGCGGAGGGAAGGAGCCGCCCCGTGAGGGGAGCGGCCCAGAGGCCTGGTTCTGCCGAGCCGCCAGGGGCAGGGACGCGGCGCTGCCCTCCGCCCGCTGATACCCGGGGGCCTGGACCGGCATCCCCGGCATCTGCCCGGCCCCTGGGGCCTGCTCCCCCGCCCGGCCGCGGGGAGTGAGAGGGCAGCGAGCCCCGCTTGCTCGGCCCGCGGAGCCCGGCCTCACCCGACTGCCTTCGCCCCGCGGCCGGCTCATCGCCCCGGGCCCCTGCGTGTCCTGTCACCCCCCCCATCACTGACCCGCTGCCGGGCCCCTGCGTGTCCTGTCACCCTCCCCCCCCATCACTGACCCGCTCCCGGGCCCCTGCGTGTCCTGTCACCCTCCCCCCCCATCACTGACCCGCTCCCGGGCCCCTGCGTGTCTCGTCCTCCCCATCAGTAACCCGCTCTTGGGCCCCTGGGTGTCCCGTCACCTCCCCCCCACCCATCACTAGCCTGGGCCCCTGGGTGTCCCGTCACCTCCCCCCCACCCATCACTGACCCGCTCCCGGGCCCCTGCGTGTCTCGTCCTCCCCATCAGTAACCCACTCCCGGGCCCCTGGCTGTCCCGTCACCTCCCCCCCCCATCACTAACCCGCTTCCGGGCCCCTGGCTGTCCCGTCACCTTCCCCCCCCATCAGTAACCCGCTCCCGGCCCCTGCATGTCCCATCCCCCCCATCAGTAACCCGCTCCTGGGCCCCTGCGTGTCCCGTCACCTTCCTCCTCCCCCATCACTAACCCGCTCCCGGGCCCCTGCGTGTCCCGTCACCTTCCTCCCCTCCCCATCACTAACCCGCCCCCGGCCCCCTGTGTGTCCCGTCACCTTCCCCCCCCCAAACACTAACCCGCTCCCGGGCCCCTGCGTGTCCTGTCACCTCCCCCCCCCAATCACTAACCCGCTCCCGGGCCCCTGCGTGTCCCGTCACCTTCCCCCCCCATCACTAACCCGCTCCCGGGCCCCTGCGTGTCCCGTCACCTTCCCCCCCCATCACTAACCCGCTCCCGGGCCCCTGGCTGTCCCGTCATCTCCCCCCCCATCACTAACCCGCTCCCGGGCCCCTGGCTGTCCCGTCATCTCCCCCCCCATCACTAACCCGCTCCCGGGCCCCTGGCTGTCCCGTCATCTCCCCCCCATCACTAACCCGCTCCCGGGCCCCTGGCTGTCCCGTCATCTCCCCCCCATCACTAACCCGCTCCCGGGCCCCTGGCTGTCCCGTCATCTCCCCCCCATCACTAACCCGCTCCCGGGCCCCTGGCTGTCCTGTCACCTCCCCCCCCCCCATCACTAACCCGCTCCCGGGCCCCTGGCTGTCCCGTCACCTCCCCCCCCCATCACTAACCCGCTTTCGGGCCCCTGCGTGTCCCGTCACCCTCCCATCACTAACCCACTCCGGGGCCCCTGCGTGTCCTTTGACCCCCAATCACTAACCCACTCCCGGGCCCCTGCGTGTCCTTTCACACACACCCCCCAGACCCCTGCGTGTCCCGTCATACCCCGCACCCATCGCTAGCCCCCTCCCAGGCCCCTGCGTGTCCCATCATACCCCACCCCCATTGCTAGCCCCCTCCTGGGTCCCTGCGTGTTCCGTCACCTCCCTCCCCATCGCTAACCCCCTCCCGGGTCCCTGCATGTCCTGTCATCCCCCCACATATCGCTAACCCCTTCCTGGGCCCCTGCGTGTCCGGTCACCCTCCATCACTAATCCCCAGGTGCTTTTGTGTCCCTACATCCCCATCAGTAACCCCTCCCTGCGTGTCCTCTCATCGCCCCATCAGAAACTTCTCCCTGGTGTCCTCCCTTCCCCTCTCCCAGAGTCCTTGCGTGTCTCCTCATCCCTACCATTGGAAGTCCTCGCCCCCGGGATCCTTGTGTGTCCCTACATCTGTAACCCCCCTAGGGTCCTTATATTTCACCTCTAATGCGAGCTCCCTGATTTTCACTATTTGGGACCCAGTGTGTGTTGCTCTTAGGGTGCCCCCTTCTTGTATTTGGGCACTTATCTCTCAGGGTCCCATTCTCCCACCTTTGTTTGGGCATTTTCCTTCATTCCCCAGTGTGTACCTCCCCTGTCCCTGGGGTACCAGCACAGGTGGTGGTGGTGGTGGTAGCTGCAGTAGCAACATGGTAGAAAAGCGGTGCCCACGGCTGCAGAGGGACAGTGTGTACCGCTGGTTCTCAGAACTGCCCTCCCCGCAGCGGGTGGAATTTCTCTGTGGCCTCCTGGACTTGTGCATCCCACTTGAACTGCGCTTTCTAGGTGCCTGCTTAGAGGACTTGGCCCGCAAGGACTATCATTCCCTGCGTGACTCTGAAATCAAGGCCAACAACCCTGCTGACTTGGGAAGCCTCACTAACTTGACAGATGAGGTGGTACGTAGCAAACTGCTGGTCTCCCTTGCCTTGTTGGGGTCTGCACACCGAGAGGCAGCTGGAGTCCTCTTCCGCACACTTACCCACATTGATTCTGTCATCAACAACTATGGGCTGCAGCTCAACGAGGGCCGCACTGGGGATGAATTTCTCTTGCTCTTCACTATGGCGTCCAATCACCCTGCCTTCAGCTTCCACCAGAAGCAGGTACTGAGGCAAGAGCTTACCCAGATCCAAAACATCATGGCGAGCACCAGCAAGAATCCGAGCATCCCCGCTCTTGGCACCATGGCAGCCTACCCTGGCTGCCATAAGGTGGGTATTGCAGCCTCGTACTCTTCCTTTCAGGGCTTGGGTAATATCTCAAACTGTTTTCTTGAAGGCTTAAACAACATAACCACATATTTTCTCCTTCCTACCCCTCAAACATTCTAGTGATAAGTGCCAACCTAAGAGAATAGTAAAAATCAATTGTCTAGTAGATGGGATGGTCAGGGATTCATCCAGGATCCTTGGGATTTCTGTCATATAATCAGAAGGGAGATGTTCATCAGTGAGTCACAAGTAGATCAACAGAAAAGGGCTTGAGCTGACTGGACTGCCTCACTGCATGGGTAGCAGATCAAAGACTAGCGAGGGAGAAAGACATGGAAAATCTATCTGGAAATGGGAGTAAGCATCTGTATTCAAGGATTATGGACTGGAGGGGGTAGGGAAGTAGGTTTGTTAGAAGTGTCTGTCTGGTGGCAGTGAAATTTTGATGAGTCTAGGTCCCATTTAACCATAACTCTGAACAAAATTGTACTGGAGTTGTACTTAAAGTGGCTGCTTAACGGACCGATAAAACTCCTATTGAATTTAGTGGGAGTTGGCTCTTTGCCTGAGATGGGAAGGTACGTATTGGAGGTGTCTTGTAACATAAGTTTCCTTCTAGTTGTACATTCCTTTGGATACTGCTGCCTTAAATTTGAAAGTTTTCATTTTTTTGTTTTTTTTAATACTCAGCTGTGGACATCTGGGTGATTTTTCTCAACATTTTGTTTCCTTTTCCCAGAATACATGGAGCCAACAAGCAGAGGTTACAGGTTTACTTTTTGTTCAATTTAATTTTTTGTTGTGAATGAACTATAGATGGAAAAATACTTCAGTTCAGGCTGTAAGGATATAATTAACTGCAGGAGGACCCTCCATACGAATACTTAATTTTACAGTTTCTATTCTGCAGAAGAAGCATGACATCAAATCAAAATAAGGACTAGAACAAATATAGAGACTTCAGTTCCATCTTCTCCACACTCACCTTCTTGGTGGTTAAAAGTAAAATTTACTGCATGCAAAAGTTCTGTAGAAATAGGATCAGGACCAAGTGAATATGCGTAAGGAATAAAGACATGAATGCCTCTTGGAGCATACCATTTTGATCTTCACTAATAGTATACAATTTTTCAGCACCGTTTAAGCCATTCTAAGATGGATGGAGAATCCATTCTACTGTTCTTCCTGGTAGCAATAAAAATTACCTTCTGGGTGGTCACTTGCCCACAGTGTTCAGAAGAACAATAACCTTTGTGGGGAGGGCAGTGCATTTTAAACATGGAATTGAAGAACACTGATAGTTTACGTTGTAACAAAATTCTCTTTAAGGGAGTACAAAAAATTAGTGTCACTTTACTGTATATATTTTCATTGTCTTTTGAAGTTAAGAAAATCCGTTTGAGACAAATTCAGACTTGTTTTTAAGTGAAGGCTGCTAAGCTGTTCAGATGCTAGTAGCTAGTTAATACTTTTTAGAACAAGAAGTTGGCTTAAATCTATAGTTGGACAAAGAGCATGGAAAAACAATACATTTCACTCAATCCAGCCATGTTTAATTGTGTACAATTAAATCCAAACATTGCAGACTTGGATGTTGTGATGATGTGACTTGATAACGTTTGCATGATCACAACATCACCCAGAAGAGTCAGTGCAGGGGCCAGAAGAAGATAAGCCACACTGGGGCCCCAGCCATCAGAGCTCTGTAAGGACTTTCATGGTGCTAGCCCTTCCCCATCATCTGTGCTTCTTTGCCTGAGCACAAGCTATGCTGGGTTGGTATTTGATGTCAGCTAAACTCTGAGCACAAACTCCTTTCTGTTCATCTTAAACACTGAGACTTCCCTTGTCACAAGATACAGTGGAACTACCTTAGACTTCCATGCTGTTGTTACAGTGTATAATTTAAATAGCCTAATGACTTGTCTGAAGTGTCTGTGACTTTAAAAGGTTGTGGTTTTCTAGCCAAATTGAAACCACAGTTTAGTTTAGATTTTGTCTGTATAAAATCTATTACTTTGCGTTAATGTAGTCTTTTATATAAATTCCTTGCTTTCTATATTTTGAAAAATTAAGAGCAACACTGAGTGAATGTTCTGTCATCAAAATAAGCAGGACAGGCGCTGTGCAGTTATGTATATTGACCTTTGAACACATAACTAGATAAATGCACTCTGTGCATACTTACATTGAGAGGGAAAACACACAGGCAGTGACTGCCATTTTCATTCATTTGTAACTTTTTGTAATGTTTTAGTGATTAGGAATTTTTATAGTTCAGATTTGAGTTAAAAAATGAAAACACTTGAATTATCCATGAGCAACAGTGTCTGAAAAATGTATTAATACATGTATACCACCTTTATTTTTTTCGTGCTCAGGTAACTCAAAAGGAGTCTCACATAATTTTACTAAAATTCAAAAACAAACAGCTCACCTTCTTCCCCAATCCATTCTGGGCTGTGAACAAGTATGAGAAACTTCAGGCTAAAGGAATAATTTTGGAAGGAACTATAAACCTCTGAAAATGCATTTATAATTAAAGTGACTCTTCTAGCACAAATATAACATCAGTGCTGTCATGGTACTTGAATGACATTTGTGTCATCATGTTAATGTTATTTCCCATACCAAGCAAGACACATCTGGGAAGAAAAAAATTGTAGTTGTTATTGCTGAAATAATTACAATTTACAATCAGTGAAGTGTGCGCATATTTTGTAAGAATCAGGAAGAAAGGGATAATACCCATGCAATGATAAACTGATTACGTACAGGGTTCCATATTCTATGTTTACATCTGGAAGGAGATTGCATGTTCGGTCTGAGGTACATCTAGATGTTGGACAGTTTTTTTGATTCTGTGGATTGCTGATCCAATCTAGTCATTTAAGGTTGAGGGTGAACCATGTCGTATAAAACTTCTGATGTTCTCTGAGATAGTAAGTAAGTGCAACAAAATTGAACTAATTAATTCAATTTTCTGGGCGTCAAACAAGTTTTGCTTTAGATATCCCCTGATTTAGGATATATTTTTTTAATTCATTATTTATTTGTTTATTTTACTATAGATGAAAACAGGTTGATAATATCAATTTTACTTCCACCGATGCGGGGATGAGGGTTCGGGGTGATGTATTTCAATAACTTTTCCTCCTCTACCTATCACTTACATAAAACAATTTTGAGCCAGGATTAAGAAATACTATACAATAGGGCAGGGGTCGGCAACCTTTCGGAAGTGGTGTGCCAAGTCTTCATTTATTCACTCTAATTTAAGTTTTCGCGTGCCAGTGATACATGTTAATGTTTTTAGAAGGTCTCTTTCTATAAGTCTATAATATATAACTAAAATATTGTTGTATGTACAGTAAATAAGGTTTTTAAAATGTCTATGAAGGTTCATTTAAAATTAAATTAAAATGCAGAGCCCCCAGACCGGTGGCCAGGACCAGTGTGAGTGCCACTGAAAATCAGCTCGCGTGCTGCCTTCGGCACGCATGCCATAGGTTGCCTACCCCTGCAATAGGGCATTCCAACAAACAGCAAAATAAGGCTCCTTTAGGTCAGTAACATTTTGGTCATCAGTCCTTCAACTGATTCCATGTTGAAGAATATTCTGGGGCTCTGTGCAGGTGTGTGGATCTTACTGTGTGGAGTCAGCTGCAGAATCAGCCTTTTACATAGTAGTTCTGGACATATTTTGTTTGCAGTTGCAAGGAAGTAACACAGTCAGTGGTTCATATACTGTAGTTGTGTGATTCTGTTGCAAGTTGATATCTTATGAATGATAGGCCAGTCAGCCTCTAATTTCTGTACCAACATCTCTTTTCTAAGAATGTAGCGTATGATATCTATCAGTGATATTATTTAATATGCTCATTTAAAACTTTGGAAATAAGATGCTTAAGAGGATTTCTATATTGACTGCTGGATCTGGTTTTAGTGATAAGGTCTCACTTTCAGGTGCATGCAAAATAGTTTTGTTTTTATATTGTGTTGCTGCAGCTTATTGTAGGACCTGAGAATATTTTTGAGGAAACAGTAACTGAAATTTGTAATCCTTTTATGGAACCAGATTTTGAAAAAATACATTTTTTTAAAAAAATTTTTTTTGGTGGGGGGAAGCTGAACCTGAGTCGTACAAGGGGCATATCTAGGAGCTCTCTGGCTTTATCCCAGTCTTGCAAAAGAAGGGTAATAACTGGATTATTCTTAACACTATTGGGTAACTCTGGTTTTAAACTGAATTTTTAGCCTCCAATCTATCATGAGAAAGTATGTCTTGTTCAGTCATTTATGATGATAATACCTGTTTAGGCTAGAAATTTGAAGTGTTCCTGTTCCTTTACCACATGACCCAGCCAGGGACTTCAAGACAAGTGGGTGGTACCCCAGATGGGACAAAGTGAGCCCTAACTTTCTCCCTGGTCCTCTTTCATTTGTGATGGTAACGACATGGGTGGGTCATCAATGAACCTGCATTCAAATCCCTGTGTTCTAAAAGTGAGATCCTATGCTACATGAGCTAAAGCAGCAGTTCTCTTAGTTTCAAGGCAATGGCATACGCAGACCTTTCTGTGGCCTAACCACTTGTGGGTACAATGAGATACACTGTATTAATGTGGCTTACACATAGGTACTGAGTTTCCAGGTTGGAAAGTTGACACTCCCTACTCGAACTATCATAATTTATTAGGCTTCTTGTTTTCTCTCACAAAAATGATTTAATAGGAAGAACCAGGAAGGTTTTTTGTTTTTTTTTATAACTGCACAGGAAGGACTTGAAAGGAGTAAAGTAGTCTCCGTTAGTAATATGTTAATTTTAATTAAATGAATGTTGCCCAATTGTATAATGAATGTTAACATGAGACTCTAATTTAGGCATTTAAAATCAAGCTTATTTGGAAATTGGACTGAATATTCCATAGTGAGAAACCAAATAGAAAGACCCAAAAAACTTTCACTGAATTCATAATGATGTTGACTTCCCCCACTTTTTTTTAAATGCAGTCTATGATGATTTCTTCCCCCATGACATCATTGTGTTCAAGTCCTGTGTTTGTACACTAATTTTTTTCTAATTATCTATTGATTATCAATTACAATTAAGCAAAATTGAAGTAGGACACACTTCATCTGAAATAAAAGTGTATACTGTAGGAGACTGCACTGTTTTACCTGAACCAATCTCTAAACTTTTTTAGGTAAATCAGTGCTCACACTGTGTGTAAACCACCCATGGAAAAGCAAAGCTAGCAATTGTTAACCACACATAAACAAACATTCCAGTGTGCAACTTCAAAGCTGTTGAGCAGCAACCTTGTTTTAAAGTATTTAACCACTCGGTTAAAAATTTGTGTTTTTTGACTGTATGAGTTGAATTGCATAAATTGAGATCCTGTGATTCTTTAGCTGGTTGTTGGAACAGGGCCTGTCTCTTTCTGTGTGTTTGTACAGCACCTAGCACAATGGGGCTCTGATCCTAATTGAGTCCTCTAATTATTACTCCAATATATCTAATAATAACTTTTCCCTTGAAGCCATGTCCTGAGTTTTAGAATATATTTTGTGTTTTGCCATTTTGAGGTTTTGTTGTTTTTGCTGAAAACAAAATAAGTGCTAATTCTAGAGATGCTATTCCCATGATTATAGTTAAGGGCTATTAGCATTTCTGTTGTAGATTATTTTCACTGACATAATTTAGCAGTTAAAATTAGCTCTATATGAAACTTGGAAGAGAAGGTTTGGTTTTTTTCCTTTGAAGTGTTCCATATTGGTAAAAGGGGAAAGAGAGCAGGATGAATCAAGAATTGTTTTGCCTATGGGTAAGTTAGGAGACCTATAAAAGGCAGTAAAGACAATGGTGTTGGGCTCACCCAAATCCATGTTTCCATATATGCATCTTGCATGAGTTTTGCATTGAATATGTGGGGCAGCCACTGCTAACCTACTTAGCTTTTGGGTAACTGTTGAAAATATAATTATATACTTCAACAGTGTTTGAAATCACTGACACTTTTAAACTAAAATACTGCACAATATGCAGTTTTAAAGCCTTCATAACTAACTAAAAATGATCCAAAAGTAAACAGACCAATTGCTTAGGAATAACTTTTTAATTGAAGAGCTGTAGAATCAATGATCTACTAGCAGTGGTATATTAGTAAATTTCACTTTTAAACATCAACTGGCTTTCCCCATCCCCTATTTTCCTGTTTTATATGTGAATATTATCACTATCTAACAGCATTATTTAACCTATATCCACTGTTTTAAAATATGAATTTTATCTTGTTCATCTGTCCTTTTGAATTTGTGAGTTGTTAGTCGGTGAGACTAGAGTACCTGTGAATTGTTCCAGTGAAAAGGCAAACTAGAAGTCCGTTCACTGTCTGGTTTGCACTTCAACAAATGTAAGGCTTGTCTTTTCTTCTCTTCCCCTCTCACCTCTGAAATGTGATGCTGGGAGTTGGCAGCTGCAAAAGAAGGATAACACTATTTTGATGCCTAAGGCTTAGTCTACGCGACAGAGTTAGATCGACATAAGGTAGCGTACGTTGACCTAACTCTGTAAGCATATACACTAAAATGTAGCTCTCACCAATGTAACTTGCTCACTACACCGACTTAATAACTCCACTTCTGCAAGAGGCATAGCGCTTAAGTTGATGTAGTTAGGTTGACACAGTGTCAGTGTACTCTGTGTTGCTTACATCAACTGTTGCTGCCTTTCAGAAATTGTTCCACAGTGCATCATGCTGGCAGTTAAATCAGTGCAAGCGTTCCTGGTGAGGATGTGCCCAGCCAACACAAGGAGCATTGTGTGGACATGTAAAACTGATTCAATTATTGTGATGGCTGTACATCAGTGTAACTTAGGTCAACTTAATTTTGTAGTGTAGACTTCCTTTCGAGTGTATCAGCCATAGAATCAATCAATACTGTCACCTGTTCAGCTGAAACGATGTTAGCACAGGTGGGAGTCTTAGCATAGAAAAGGCCTCAATGGCCAGATCATTTTTTAACCACAGTGTTGATTAAACAATCTTTCAGTGGATTTAATTAAGTGGTGATAAAATCAGATCTGGCTGCAGGAGCCTTGTTCATGCTTTGGCCTCTATTACCACTGATGTTGGCTGGGAATTGTTTTATAAACTTTCCAAATTTAGAGATGGTCTAAAAGGTTTAGAGAGAGACGGACAGACGAAAAGCCGTTGGATACTTTCAAGTGGACCAGTAAGATGGACTTGCATTGTACTTAGTGCAAGTGTAAATGCGTTTTGTTGCTTTCTTTGTAGATATGAATCTTATCGTGACTATCTGTAGCTACAATTGTACACGCATGTGCTCTAATTGTATAGATGGTGGGTCTGCCTGTTGCTACTGGAGAGATTTTGCCTTTTTAAAAAAATTATATAAACAAAAGCCCTATTAAAATCATAAAGAGAAATCTATGCACATTTAATTATAAATAAAATACTGTGTAGTTCAGGATAGAGACCTACATATCAGATAATGCTGATACGTGCCCAAGTCACAGTTAGTATTAAACTGTCTTCTGTTGACTGCTTTACTATTTAAAATAAAAATTATACTGGCAGAATATAGAAGTGATCTAAAGTCTATACTTGCATGAACTTTTTTCTGATCTCAAATGGAAAATCTAGAAAAGGCCTGAATCCTTTTAAATGGTTTATAAATTTGAAAAGATCTGACTCTCTTTTATGCAGTAGATAACTAATTTAGGTGCTAAAAACTGCATTATGTATCAAATATTAGTGCCGATTCAGTGAGTGGAGGGGAAAGAGCAACAGTATTTGCCATTTTATTCTGTCCCACCCCATAAATACTGTAATTCAGAATTGCATGAAAGCTGTAGAACTTCTGGTCTTGTGCTGTTGTGTCCTCTTGCTGTTTAATGATGTATTTAAAAACAAACAAACTGAAGGCTTTCTAAGGAAGTTTTGTTTGCTTTACAGCAGTAGCTCAGGTGTTGTGTGTTCTAGAAGATTCTGTGGCCAAGTGTGCATTATGGAATTTTAGTAAAGATTTCTGGACAAAGGAAATCTTTATTAAAGAGTAGGGCTGTCGATTAATCACAGTTAACTCGTGTGATTAACTCAAAAATATAAACCGATTAAAAAAAACACACGAATAATTGCACTGTTAAACAACAGAATACCAGTTGAAATTTATTAAATATTTTTGGATGTTTTTGTATATTTTCAAATACTGATTTCTGTTACAACACAGAATACAAAATATTCACTTTATATTATTATAAATATTTGCACTGTAAAAATAAGCAAAAGAAATAGTATTTTTCAATTCACTTCATACGAATACTGTAGTGCAATCTGTTTATTGTGAAAGTGTAACTTACAAATGTAGATTTTTTTTTTTTTGGTTATGTAACTGCACTCAAAAACAAAACAGTGTAAAACTTTAGAGCCTACAAGTCCACTCAGTCCTCCTTCTTATTCAGCCAATTGCTAAGACAAACAAGTTTGTTTACGTTTACAGGAGATAATGCTTGACTGCTTCTTATTTACAATGTCACCTGAAAGTGAGAACAGGCATTTGCATGGCACTTTTGTAGCTGGCATTGAAGGTATTTACATGCCAGATATGCTAAACTTTCATATTCCTCTTCATGCTTTGGCCACCGTTCCAGAGGACATGCTTCCATGCTGATGATGCTCATTTAAGAAAAAAATTGTTAATTAAATTTGTGACTTAACTCTTTGGGGGAGAATTTTATGTCTCCTGTTCTGTTTTACCTCCATTCTGCCATATATTTCTTGTTATAGCAATCTCGGATGATGACCAAGCACATGTTTGTTTTAAGAACACTTTCATAGCAGATTTGACAAAATGCAAAGGTACCAGTGTGAGATTTCTAAGGATAGATACAGCACTCAACCCAAGGTTTAAGAATCTGAAGTGCCTTCCAGAATCTGAGAGAGATGAGGCATGGAGAATGCTTTCAGAGTTCTTAAAAGAGCAACACTCCGATGTAGAAACTACAGAACCTGAACCACCAAAAAAGAAAATCAATCTTCTGCTGGTAGCATCAGACTCAGATGATGAAAATGAACATGCGTCGGTCAGCTCTGCTTTGGATCATTATCGAGCAGAACCTGTCATCAGCATGGACACGTGTCTTCTAGAATGGTGGTTGAAGCATGAAGGGACATATGAATCTTTAGCACATCTGGCACATAAATATCTTGCGATGCCCGCTGCAACAGTGCCGTGCAAACACCTGTTCTCACTTTCAGGTGACATAAACAAGATGTGGGCAGCATTATCTCCTGCAAATGGTAACTAAGTTTGTTTGTCTGAGCGGTTGGCTAAAGTAGGACTGAGTGGACTTGTAGGTTTTAAAGGTTTACATTGTTTTAATTTTGAAGGCAGTTATGTTTTGTACATAATTCTACATTTGTAAGTTCAACTTTCATTATAAAGAGATTGCACTACAGTACTTGTATTAGGTGAATTGAAATATACTATTTCTTTTGGTTTTTACAGTGCAAATACTTATAATAAAAATAAATATAAAGTGAGCACTGTACACTTTATATTCTGTGTTGTAATTCATTATATTTGAAAATGTAGAAAACCTCCAAAAATATTTAAATAAATGGTATTCTGTTATTGTTTAACGGTGTGATTAATCATGATTCGTTTTTTTAATCGCTTGACAGCCCTATTAAAGAGTCATCATTCGCCACACCTTTGATTAAGGTCTTGTGAGCATATACTACACACACAGTCATAGAATTTACGGTGAGAATGGACCACCAGATCATCATTATGTGCTCTGTGATCTGCAGAATGTTGTCCAGCAACAGCAGGGATGACTAGACTAGACTTTCATGGTATTTCTAAGGCCTTTTCTACACTGGAGATTTATCCCAATTCCAGCCATCAATGAATAGCCCTCTGTGTAACTGTACTGGTATGAGCCCCTAGTTAGATAGGGCAAGCCAAGCAGTGATTTGCACCGTTAGAGATTACTGCGATTAAAACCAGGGTATACTGCTGCAGTGCAAATCACAGCTTTCCATTTCTATACTAGACTGGGGTTGCACAAGTGTTGCTACATTGGTGGCCAGAATTTCTAATGCAGAAAAGGCCTGAGATTTAAAACAAATGAACAAAAATCAGAAACACCTAAAAAGGCAGGGGCAGGAATTTATTTATGAATCATAAAAAACAGAGGAGGGCACAAGCCAGACTCTTTTAAAGAAAACTTTTGCAGCTCACCTGTAAATCTTTCTGCATTTAAGAAACTGAAAGAGAGATTCCATCTCATGAGGGTTTATTCCAAGGGTGTGTATCTGGAATTTGACATGTTTAAACCAGCATTAATAGCCGGCCTCCAATGAAACTACACCGAGGCATACCCAAGTGTAGGCAAGGAAAGCCATGATTTGTGCCAATGAAGCTTGCCCCAGACAGTATTGGCCATTGATTGCTGGTTATGGACAAAATCCCAGTATAGACATTTCACTTTCTGAGGCATTTAAGCCCCAATCAGCATAGGTCTTAACTACATGTGTAAATTTAAGAAGGTGAGCAGTGGTATCATGGATTTTTAAAGAGAAAAGCCTATATCTAAGATCAGTAATGCCCAGGTCTTGCAGACATACATGTGGATATAGGATATAGTCCTTTGACTTCATTGGGACTACTGGCATGCGTAAGGTTACTCACATGTGCAAAAGTTGGCGGAACTGGGGCCTCAGACAGCTCCTAGAGCCTAGCCCCTGGTTTTTATGCTTCATGGATCAAACTTAGAATGGTGACCTAGTCTCCTATTGCCCGTTAGGAAATTGACATAAGTAACACTGAGAGGGATGGATAGATTCTTTTTATTTTATTTTTTTAATTACTTGGAAGCCTAAGTCAGTCAGGGTACACTTTTTAGAAGCAACTATGTACCTAAAAACCCAGAAAAGAGGAGAGACTGTCCCAATCTCCAGTCTTCAGCTGCAACATCTTTTGGTTGAGTGGGTGTTCTAAAACAGCACTGTAGTATCTGAATGACCCCTCAAAATTTAGCTCATGCTAATTAGAGATTGAAAGGACTACTATTTAAATTTTCCCCAGGCTTTATAAAAAATGGAACAAAATTGTTAACTATTCTCAATATGTGGCCCCAAACCTGAGAGGTCTGGAAATTAAAACAAATAAATAAATAAATAAATAAATAGAATTAGAGAAAGCTATCAGACAGTGTAATTTACAGGGTGAAAAATTAGTGGAGCCCATTACTCTCTAGGATTCCTGCCTCCCCAGTCCTTCGTTATTTTTTCATATCTGCGACATTATGTGGATTTTTCCCTCAGCAATAAATAGAAATTGTTGTATTTGTTCATGCAGCTCTTGGGCTTGAAGCCATTAGATGTCACCTAGTGCTATTCTCTTATCCAGCCTTCACTTTCTATGTTTTTAGTCTAATTATACTCTGAATATTTATTACTGAATAGGCAAGGAAATCAGTATTTTTTTTGCATAGAGTATTAGTGAAAAAACATCCTCCATGAAATTCCTTGTTCCTGAAAAAACACCTATGTAATCTTTTCATAAACTTGGAGAGTATAAGTAGTCATGTTACACATTAGATAGTGTTGGCTTTAATTCAATCCAGGCCAACAGATAGTTTTCTGTTAAACCATCTATATTTTGTGTTCTGGTTAGTTATTCTGAAAGGGAACAGATAATTACCGTTCTACTTAAATACTTACCAAGTTAAATTTCCTATTTATGAACCCTGCTGTTCTCATGAAAAGACTTGGTGTAGTAAATTGACTGTTATACGTTCTCACTGGGTAGCACAGCTAACAGTAAACCTGGCTTCAAAGATTTACCACGTCCCATACTTACTTGAACCATCCATGCATTAGTGAGAACGTTTTAGACTGGTAGATCTTATTACGTCTTGTACAGTTACAGTAGGGGTTGTCAGTATTTCCATTGTGAACTTATCTTTGTGCACTGTAATACATAGGAACCGTGACATAAGAACCTGAACTCTGAATTTTCTTGCTATTTTAAATTTGTCAACTGTGACTCTGTTAACATGGTTTATACTTAATGAATCATTATATATAATTTCTGCACAGAACCTCCCTCAATGAGCCGCTGTGTATCCAGCTCCCCCCCCCCGGAATCCTTATTGAGTTGCCTGCACCCAGATTGCCCCCCACGAAACCCTCTCACTCCACACTTGGGTCCTCGCATACTAAGCCCCTCCATACTTGGATCCTGCTGAGCTGAGTCTGGCTGCCCACACCTGGTGTACCTGGCATGGAGGGGCAGGGCCCTGGGGCGTTTCAGGGGCAGGCCCTGCCCTTGCACTTTCTTAGGGTTGGGTGCAGCCTCACTGCAAAGTCTGTGTCCGGGGTGGGGTGTATGGGGGTGCATAGGGGGGTGTTATATGGTGGTCTTCCATCTTCGTGCAACCAGTGGCTTGTGCCCCCCACTACTATGCTGGAGCCTCCACATTTATTTATCAACAAAATTTGCAGAATTTTAAAATATTGTGTGCAGAATTTTTATTTGCTTAGCGCAGAATTCCCTCAGGAGTAGTGTGGCTGTAAAAACATAATTGTGTGTAAATGTTGATATTTTTCATGTTAGTTTTCTTCTGGGACTGCAAGTTTCACAGTTCATGCAATCCTAGGATTTTGCAGTGTGTGTGGTCCAATCAAATATCACTTATAAAATAGCTGGCTGATCTGAAAATATTACTTACGTTACAAAACATTTTTATTGAAACTTTCCCTTTCTCTAGAAAAACTTCAATGATAAGCAATGTCAAAGGATATGGAAGTCAGTGGAAAAAAGTTATTTAAAATCTGCATGAAGACTTTTAAAAAGTCATAGTGAGCCTGACCATAACACCATTAGCTCCCTAACTAAAGTGCTCCATTTGGAACTGATCAGGGTGTTGTGGTTGAACGCCAGTTTAAATTTACTGTACTTTGATGTGAGAGTGAGTCAGATAACGTATGAGTTCAGCTAGTCAAGATGTGGGCTAAATTAATCTTTACCAAAAATAACAAAAGGATTTATGTCTTCCTGGGAAGAATTCAGATTTTACGTATAACCAAAAATGGGTGACAGCAATCCTTACTTGGGAAAACATCAATGTTTCTTGGGTTAAACTTTCCACAGCCAGCAGCAGGTTGGAGTCAGCAGAATGCCCAGCCCTCTGGAACGTCTCTCTCCAGCAATCCACCAGAGTCTGAGTTTAATGAGCTTCAGAAACAGTGCATGATTAGCTCTTCGATCAAGCCTTTGAAAAATCCTAGTTAGGGCATTGGGATTTGTGTGCGTGTGTGTCTGAGCTAAGGGTTTCATTCCTAGCCTTTTAATCTGAAAGCTTTGTGTTTCACTGTTTTACAGTTGTTCTTATAGGTGTAAGACGTCTGCATGCTTGGCTGTGGAAATCCAAGTAAATATCTGAATTAAAAAAGTAAAAGCAGTGTAGTGATGTTAAAGAGGAAGACAGGACTTGTAATCATTTCTGTTCCAGCATCTCTCAAGATTTTCTCCTATAATCTGTCTTTCCCTTTTGGGGGCCCTGGTGGTGTTTTTTAAAGCAGGTCGACTTCTCTAGCACAGGTGTAAACTGTCATAGTCTGAACAAATGAGCTTTTGAAAATCTACACTCATAATTCCTTCACTTGTGCACTTAGGTATTAGAGCCTTAAAAGTGTGTGTGTGTCACACACGTGAAGGCCAAGATTTTATGTGAACCTCACAAAGGAATAATTCTGCAAAAACAGGGAGGAATTTATGCAAAATCTAAAACATGTAATTCAGTTAGTCACAATGTACTAGGCTACAGGTGCGCAAACTTTGTGGCCTGAGGGCCACATCGGGTTTCTGAAATTGTATGGAGGGCCAGTTAGGGGAGGCTGTACCTCCTCAAACAGCCAGGCATGGCCAGGCCCCTGATGCCCTCCCTGCACTTCTGCCCATCCAACCCCTCCCCGTTTCCCTGATGGCCTCCCACCCTGGGATTCCTTCCCCATCCACACACTACTGTCCCCTGACCACCCCCCAGAACCCCCACCCCTGGCTGCCCCCTGCTGCCCCATCCAACCCCTTCTCTCATTCCTGACTGCCCCCACCCTGGGACCCCTACCCCATCCAACCACCCCTTCTCCCTGACTGCCCCCAGAACACTTGCCCCTGACTGCCCCTCGCTGCCCCATCCAACCCCCCTCCTTTGTGACTGCCCCCCAGGATCCCTGCACCCATTCAACCTCCCCCGTTCCCTGCCCTCTGACTGCCCTAAACAATATCCACACCCCCTCCCCCTGACACCCCGAACTCCCCTACCCTCTATCCAATGCTCCCTTCCCCCATTACTGCTCTGCCTGGAGCACCAGGTCAGGCCACGGCTCGGCAGCTGCGCTGCCCAGCTACCCAGAGCATTGCACCAGCAGCGTGGCATGCTGAGGTTGTGGGGGCCAGGGAACAGCAGGAGAGGGGCCGGGACCTAGCCGGCCAGGCAGGAGGGTCCTACCGACCGGATGTGGCCTGCAGGCCATAGTTTGCCTACCTCTGTTCTAAGCTGACAGTGAGGTAGATTAGATGTTTTTTAAAAATTGTTTTCCTCCTCATGGTCCTGCCTGGAATCACTATATGATTGAACCTTACAGGAAATTGTAAACTCTGATGTTAGTTATCGTGAATAATGACTAGTTTCTTTTGTTACACTGAGATTACATTTTCCTCTCTTGTGATTTATGAAAGGATATGTTAAATTATGTTAAATTAGAATCCTACAGACGGATTTCTTGTTAATTCAAAATGTGGCAGTTGAATTTCAAGGAATGCATTTGTTAATATGAGTACTTTTTGTTGTAACCTATTTAAACACACATGTTTTTTGCCTTTCAGATACTTAAGCCCTACTGCTAATGTGACCGTCTTCCATATCTGCTTCTTATTTTTCAGAAAATGTGAGAGACTAATTGACTTGCTTTAGGTGGCAAGTTCTTCACATTACACTACTAACAATAGGTGTTTCTCTACATTGTAGCACAAATGTGCATATTGTTGTGGACAGCAACTAAAGTAATTTAAATGTTCTGTTTTTCATATGATTTATGTTTGTTTTTCTAGCTCTTGAGTCATAGTGAAAATATGTTCCTTATGCTTAGTGCAGATTAAAGGGTACGTATTATGCTGTAAAGTTGTTTTTTGATGATGCAGCCTACTTTTTTTTCAGAATGAGTAATTTTTTATCAAAATATAGTCTTCAAATCTTGATGGCAAGCTCCCAAATTGCAAAGCCAACTGAGTCATTTTCTTACTGTTTTTTTATCCTGAGAGGTGAAGTTGGTTTCTTATCTGTTGCAATAATATTTAAGATCTATGACACAACATAAAAGTGATTGTCCTTTGCTTGACATAGTAACCCAGGTTTGCTCTTAAAATTAACAAAAGAAGAGTTTATAAACTTGTTTAAAATGAACTGTTGCATAAGCATAACACTTTAAAAAAGAATGGTACTTCATGTATCACTGTGTGGATTATGAAGGCTAATTAGGTTTACAAATAACTGACTAAAAAGTTCCTCCACCAAATTGTTACTTGCAATATACAGTATACTGAAAAATGTAGAACTGTTTTAGAATAGAATAGTAATGCTCTTGTTAGCTCTTAACTCAATTTGAAACACTATTCACTTAGTAGAGGAAAATAGAATGTTCCAGAGTTATATCAGCTTTATTTTTATTTTTTTCCAGGTCGCTCCAAGATCTGAGACCCTCATAAACAGTATCAGTAACAGTTTGGAAAATGCACTACATACGTCAGCACATTCCATTGAGGAGTCGTTACCCAAGAGGTCTTCAGGAAAACACTCCAAAGGTGGGTCCCAACTTGTTTTGCATAAGTCACATCATATATCTCTGATTGCTTTAAGGAAGTATTTTATAATCCTGACCCAAAATTGTAACTGTGTTTCTTTGCTAACTTGTTGAATTTAATGAGGATAGCACACTGAATGTAGAATGGTCATTGGAGAAAGTCGTCATAGTTAAATTTATATAGTAAGAGACACATTCTGCTGGGCAGTTAACAAGAATGTTGCTTACAACTTAAAACCCTTTTAACTCTTTGGTCAAATGATGTCTTCCCGAAAACTAAATGTCTGCTGATTTGTTTGAGTGGTTGGTAGTCCATATATCTTGTCTTTGTGTAAGTAGTTAACTGACATATTTTAGTATAACAAAATGTTTGCTATGGTCAGTATTGCTGTTCTTAGAGACAAGAAAATGGGTAGAAGAGCAGCTGTGCTTTTTGGTGTTCTGTTTTGGTTTTCGAGAGGACACGCGTGCAGTGTGGAGTGTGGGAGAATCAGTCGACCCTTGGCACCCTCCTTCCCTCAGCTATACAACCCCTATTGTTCTGTTCATTTGCTAACTCTGAAAACAGAATGTTCATCCAAAATCACTAGGAGTTCAATTTAATGCTGCATTGCCAGTAGGTAATAATAAATGTACAGACCTTTCAGTGTCCAATATCTGTGTGTAAGTATACCTTTCATGTTGATATCAGTTATTTAAAAAAATGTTTGAGAATGTTGGTGGTGGATGGGGAGCTAACAGAGGTTGTGCTCACACTTTTGACATTTGTACTTGTAGCAAACTGATACATCGCCATGGGTGTAGTCACCCTCATGGGGGGAGGTGTGGGTTGGTATAAGAAGGAACAGTTCTAGTCATTTAATGGTACATTCAGTGAGGGCACAAGCAAAAAATAGGTTTCCTGAAATTTTGAGTTGTGGAGAGCAACATCCCTTTCCACTCCCATCCCTTTGGTTTATGCTTAGAAATACTCAATCTCCTTTACTTTAGATCAGCAGCACCCAGAATCTAAGTTTACTTTTTTTTTTCATTGCAGGCAGAGAAATATGTGGCCCATGGTTATGCTGGGGAAAATTTTGAGCTCTGAGCTAATTGTAATGGGGTTTAAGACTCTATACAGAGACTTAAGGGAGTGAAGGAGCAGTATTGGAGGATCTGCTCAAAGGGGAATTCTGACAGTCAGGCAGAGAGTGGCGATGCAGGGGGGAATAGGAATGAAGAAGAGGCTGTCCAAAGATAGGAAGACAGTTTTCAGTTTCTGGGGACAGAGCTATCCACAGGAGAAGGATCTGGATTGTGGGAGTAAACCACAACCAAGAGGGTAAGGGCCTGACCCTTTCTCCACCTCCACTCCCTGCTGAGATAGAATAATTGAACACTGGGAGGAGAGCTAGGGAATACTTATTTGACCATGTGGGCTGCTGAGACTGGGAACTCCCCACTGGAGTGGGGAGAGGACTGAAGAGAGAGCAGGAAGTTAGGAAGCATCATGGGGCGGGGGCTAGTTAGGTGCATTAGAAAGAGACAACTGAGGCACTTAATGCCACTCCCTTGGGACCCTTAGCCGAGACCGGTGGAGATGGAGGTCCTGGGTCCCTCCTACTGGCTACCGCCAGGAGAACTCTGGGGCACTTGAAATGACTGAATGAAGCTTGACTGCTAGCCTTGCTGACTCCTATGCAAGCTCATCCCAGGATGCTGGGGTTGGAAGGACCATTGAGCTATGGCCTTCCTGCTACACCTGCTGGCTTCCAAGTAAAACCTGCCACTCTAGTTTTATACTTATGTAGAACAACTTTTGTTAATGCCTTTGTAGGATCTGTATAGAAGAAATAATGCTGATTAAATTACACAAATTGATTAATGCTAATATTTTGTCTTTAAATTTAGAATAGGATTCAAATGTAACAACAAATCTAAGAAGTTATGGTCTGAGTGATAAGTTCAAATAAAGAGCTGAAATCTAGTCATTTTGCTGGGGGCAATGTTGTGTAGTGGTTAGAGCAGTAGCCTGTAACTCTGGTCTCCTGGGTTCTGTCATTTGTTGTGTAACCTTGGGTAAATCTCTCTCAACCGCTTTCTGCTTCAATTTCCCCATCTGCAAAATGAATCTAGTAATACCACTTTGAAATCCTTGATGAAAAGTGCTTTTACAAGTGCAGCACTATTTATTTGCTATAGAAGCAGAGGAGCCAAAACAGATTGGAAGTAATTGAAGATCCTGAGCAAAACTTCTTGGCTTGTCTCCACTGGAAACTCCTATTTTGTGATATACCCAACAATAATCCCAATAGCTATATCTGGCAGTAAGTTTACAGCCAAATAATGCTGTAAGTAGCTATTTCTTCAGCTCTAAAAAATGCAGCTCTCTGCAGAAACCTTCCAAGGTTTGTGACTTCCATCTGACAAAAATAGGACAGAGTTTGGCGTTGAATTTTCATTCTTGGACCATGATGGTTGTTCTAGCACTAGAAAAATGTGCCAAGACTAGTCATGGTACAGACTGAAATTAATTACAGTTTCTTCTTATACTTTTTTTATTCCATGAATTTTAGAATAGGATAACCAGTTTGTTTGCAGGGATGTTGTTTAATGTGTATGTTGCAAAATGCTCAAGGATCAAAAGAAATCATGGAACAAATACAGTTATTTGAGTAACTAGTATTCTAGTTTCTGGTTAACCACCAATAATTCTGTTTCTGACCCCTCTTCCATGTATGACAGTCTGTCCTGTGGGATGATGGTCCTCTCCTTGCAGGTTGGAGTCAGATCTGAGATTGACAGCTAGTCTGGGGCCAGGACTGCCCATCCGTGGAAAAGCCCCTGATTTCTCTGCCTCCACTCCTGGGTGGTCAGTTGACCAGGGATCTCTCCATTGTAGCAGAGGCTTTCAGGGATAGAATAACTCCAAAATTTTGAATTTCACTCCATTGGAGACTCCAGAAACAAGTGTAAATATTTTTTTTAATTCTGTCTTTTTTGGCCAGGCGTTTCTAACCAGCCTTTCCTTATAGATTGCTGCAGGAGCAGATTACAAATGCTCTAGTTCATCCTCTCTAGTCAGGAGCACTAAGCCAGACTGCCCCAGCCGCAGAGAGGAGCTTGTGTCTGAAACAGAGAGCAACCCAGAGGTGAAGGAGAGGGCCAGGTCTCCCTGAAGCACTCCAGACACTCTTGGTAGGCAGGAGGGCTAGGTCCTTACCAAGCCAGGGTATTGGGCTGTGGATAAAATTTGAAAATGATTTGCATCCTGACTCGCAGAAATCTTAGTAAACCATGCACTCTCTGGTTGTACTTGTTTTTAGCAGGATTTTCTTAGTCCTGGGAATATTGACAGTGGTTGTTAATTAACCCCCTACCCTTCATCCTTAGTATCCAGCTTTCAGTGCACTTGGAGGTAGAAATATTGCATACTCCTAGTTGGTGAAGGAGGCAAGAAAAGCAGGGGGCTATACTGTTATTCGGTGGGGTTGTTTTTTTGTTTTTGTTTGCTTGATCATGTGTGTGTCACAAGATGGTTAGCTGGAAACATTTATATATGAGAGAGAACATATATAGCTTAACTTAGTTTTCTTCACCTGGTTACTTGCCTAACATATATGTTACAGTTAGAACATCTAAACGTGTACTTTAGAACATCAAAAGTAGTTGTCCATCCCATCTGTGTAAAATATATCCTTGCTTTAAATAACAAATTTCTTGTGCAGAATAAATGTCAGCCTTTAGAGATTTATAAACCTTGCCTTTTTTCTTCATGCTAAGGTCCATAAATCTCTTACAATGAGGACTATGCCCTGTTTGCAACTTGGGGATAGAACCAGAGCCCACAGTCACTGGCAACAGGGGAATATACTGTCCCTGTCCCTTGAAGTTCCCTTCATTTTTTTCCCCAGCTCTCACAATGGCATGCAGTCTCAGCCAGCCTTTCTTGCTGTCGGGGTTTTCTGAGGGGAATTCCAAACTTTATTTCAAATTTGTAGACTAACAATTTGGTTCAATAATGTCTCTCTCCAGTTCCCAGCCATATTCCAGGGCTGTGTTTTGGTTTTGGGAGAGATTGTCCCTTCAGCTTTGTTTCCTCCTCTGAGGTGTAGCTCACAGAGGAGGTCTGCTATTGCAAGACCACTTCTCCATCCAGGACCAGGTAGGTTTAAAATGAATACTTTGTTGAAATTATTGTTGGTCTCATGCACCCCAAAAGGGAAGTTAACCAATAGAACTTTTTCTACTGGGTCGTGCAAAGTCTATAGTTTAGTTACTATGTTAAACCAGTGAAATGTAGCCTTGAGTACCTCCTAGGAGGGTTTTGTTGTGAGTATATAAATGTCACAGCAAAAATGTCAAGTCTCTGTGGTAAGTACATTTCTATGCAGTTTCCAACATTAAATGCTTCCTTTGGGCATCAACCTTATTCCAACTCTGTAAGATCCTAGAGCACCACCTTGGAACCTCATTTTGTTCCTCACAGCAGTGTGGTGTGTAACCCCGTGCTGTTATACTTCCTATCCATTAGAGCAGTGGTTCCTAGACTTGTTCTATCTGGTTTTATTTGAAGTTGAGAACTTTCTCTAATTAGACCTGGTGGTGTACTTTTTTACACAAACAGGTATTCCTTGCAACTTTTGTAGCATTAATTCCCTAAATAAATCCAAGAAAAATTCCTCTGGCTAAGCATCAGAGCATCTTTAGGAGCACTGACAGTTTCAAGGCAGAGTTGGCATGCCGTCTGTATTAGGATTTGCTAGATGTTCACATGGCCATCAATACTTAAGTTCACCAAGTTCTGCATATTGGTCATTCAATCTTAGCCAACATCATTTAACATGTGTGCTTGCACACCTTGCTATGGATGCCTACATTTAAAGGATGATCCTACTTCCAACGCCGGAGGTGCACTGCTATGAAAATTCCATCATAAAAGATTTGTGAACCTTAGCACAAAAAAGAGGAGATGAATTTATCCATGCTTACCTGAAAATTTCCATTCTCAAGTAATAACATCCACAGATCCGGTCCACGCTGGAAACAGTGGATATCAATTTTCATCTCTGTGCTGGATGATCCAGGTATTTGGGCTGCTTGTTGTGAGGTGGAATTTACCATGCTCTTCATAAGAGACATTGTAGTGCTTTTCCCTCAATATATTTTTAACACAATCTGTAATTTAGGAAAGTAGATTTTAATGGTCCTGGCTGTGGAAGTTGTCTCAGCTGGATGAAATGTTTGGTGGTAGACTATTTCCCTACTGCCAGTGAACGAAATTTCTTTTTTTGCTCCCAAGCTGTAAGTAGGCCAATGTACCCGTTGTAGTGGGTCTGTTGAGCTTATTACTCAAAAAAAGGAAACTGTCAGGTAAGCACAAATAGACTTTCTTATTACACACTTGAATTTAGATTGCAGGGTGGAGGAAGGGGATAAGACATTGCTAGACCTCTGTCCTTCCTATCTTTCTATATTTATAAAACGTAGAGAGAGATTTTGTTTTCATTCTAGGAGAAATATGTTGCTTTCCATACTGATCCCAAAGAAAGCAACTGAATACAAATGAAGCTTGGATTTTTTGTTGCATGCACATTACGTCTTAAGTGCATCATTGTACTTCACTTTAAACAGTCTCAAGGTTTTTTTCCACAGTTGTCAGTTTTTCTTTTACTACTATAAATGAAAAAGTGCCAGTGCTTGAATGGTTGATTCCAGTCTCAAAGGTGACATACTTCATGCTTGTAATTCAGTTTGCCTTCAGGACATATACTTTCAACATCAGTGCGTCTGTACAGGATTGGCCCTTTTGGTTTGGTAATTGTGTTTTGGAACATGACATTTGATTGAAGTCTTTGAGGACCCTAGTCTTTAGAATTATCACCATCGACAAAAGTCTTAGTTAAGAACTATGAAAGTTGTATGCGCTGTTGTAGCTGTATTGGGCCCAGGATATTGGAAAGACCGATAATATCTTTTATTGGACCAACTTTTGTTGGTGAGAGAGACAAGCTTTCAAGCTTACACAGAGCTCTTCTTCAGACCAACCTTGTTTCTCTACTATGAAAGTTAATTTTTCTTCAAATAATTACTTTTTGTTATACTTTCTCTGTGTACAAAAACAGCTAGAGTGACAGCCCTGAACACTAAAGTTTTCTATTTTTAGAAGAGTCACAGCACAGATAGTGGAAATGTAGGTTTCCTCACCGTTTCAGTCCTGGCTGGGAAGGACCATCTGCTAAGGGTGTTATTGGTGGTACAATCTCCATGTCTATTCAATCCTTTTGTCAGTGTCAATGAGGGGCTAATTCAGATTGTTTTACATTATGGATGCTTATCTGCAGTGAACTATGTCCTGGTTATTTATAGCGTGGACTGCTATCATAGGATCTAAGTCTAGAGAACTCAGCTGGGACCACTAACTCATTTCTGATAGGTTATCAAATTGTAATATCGAGGCCAGTTCAGATGTAATTGAAAGTTTTGAATGAGTTAGGTGCAAGAGGTG
This sequence comes from Gopherus evgoodei, assembly GCF_007399415.2. Classification (NCBI taxonomy): domain Eukaryota; kingdom Metazoa; phylum Chordata; order Testudines; family Testudinidae; genus Gopherus; species Gopherus evgoodei. The sequence goes on along the minus strand of NC_044333.1, from coordinate 38,038,559 downwards.
TAAGGTTCCCTGTCCTCTTGTTAATTCCACAAACACTTAAGTCTCCGCCCTGATTCTTTGAATTCATTTAGAGGCACTTTTGTACATGTCCAACATGGACAAAAATAGTAAAAATGTTACCTGTCACACATACATCATTTCATGTTTATTACCAGCAGTCACAAAGATGCAAAAAACTGTGGCTGATCAAATGACAAAGTGTCAATAACCTAGTCCCAGATTTGGACCTTAGCGTCCAAAATATGGGGGTTAGTATGAAAACCTCCAAGCTTAGTTACCAGCTTGGACCTGTTAAAGCTGCCACCACCCAAAAAATTAGAGTGTTTTGGGGCACTCTGGTCCCCCCAAAAAACCTTCCCTGGGGACCCCAAGACCCAAATCCCTTGAGTCTCACAACAAAGGGAAATAAACCTTTTCCCTTCCCCCCTCCAGGTGTTCCTGGAGAGATACACAGAAGCAAACTCCGTGAATCTAAACTGAGGGACTCCACCCTCCCCGTTCCCAGCCTGGAGAACAGAATTACCAAGAGCTAATCTATCTCTCTTCCCCCCTCACCCAGAGGGAATGCAAAGTCAGGCTAGTAAATCTAACACACACAGATTTCCCCCTGACTTCTTCCTCCCACCAATTCCCTGGTGAGCACAGACTCAATTCCCTAGAGTTCCCCACTAAAGAAAAACTCCAACAGGTCTTAATAAGAAAGCTTTATATAAAAAGAAAGAAAAATACATAAAAATGGTCTCTCTGTATCAAGGTGACAAATACAGGGTCAATTGCTTAAAAGAAATATGAATAAACAGCCTTATTCAAAAAGAATACAAATTAAAGCACTTCAGCAACTATAGACATGTAAATACAAAAGAAAAACAATAACCCTTATTGTTTTTATGATCTCTGTACTCACAACTTGGAAATAGAAGATTAGAAAGCAGGAAACAGAAATCACTTCTCAAAGCTGAGAGAGAGGCAGACAGAAGAACCAAGAACAAAGGACACACACACAACAAACCCTCCACCCAGATTTGAAAAAGTCTTGTTTCCTGATTGGTCCTCTGGTCAGGTGGTTCAGATTACTTCTTTCCAGGTGAAAGAGACGTTAACCCTTAGCTATCTGTTTATGACACAAAGCCCATATAGCACGTAGATTTTTGCTACAGAGTGCTTATGCAAGTCATTTGTTCCTTTAAATGAGAAGGATTGACGGGAACATTTTCTGTTTAAGGTGTTATGCGATTCAGTTTGTAAATCTGGATACGTGTATTGTGGATATCTGCATTTCTACATTCCTATTAAAAATCAAATATAAGTGGGAAAGCAGAGCATTTTAATATGTTCTTCACTTCAACTATAAAAGCATTAGTTAATGCACACTAGTACAAGACCTTTTCTGTTAGAGGCCAAGTGAAAGAGCTACTTAAGACAACACAGGGAGTCTTATTACAAGAAATAATATAATTTCCATACGATAGATTTGGATTTCTTATGACAACAAAAAATACACCTGTCTGTATAGAATTTATAAAACAACAACAACAAAAAACATTACTAGTTGCATGACTGCTTGTCTTGAGTAAGAGAAGTGGTATTAGTTTCTTGATGCATAGTCTATCTTCATCTTTGCATCAAATTCCAGTTTATGTATTTTAACAGTATTCATAGTGCCTGTCACCAAATGCTGTACAAGAGCAATAACAATAGAGCTGGGGCCAGTGGCTGAGGGAAAGCCACCTGCTTTGCCAAAAGGGAAAAGTAATCCAAAAAGGAAGAGCCTTTTGACATCTATTGGAATTCCATGAATAGAACAAATTAGTAGCTAGCCCATAGGATGCAGTGAGTGCAGATTATTCAGAGTTATAAATATTCTACTCTTATGTCTCAATTCCAGAAAGAACATTTGTGCAAGAGCTGATTAAATTGAAATGAAAACATCTCAGTTCATCATTTGGTAAACAATGTAGTAATTCCTAGAATTTTACCTCTTTCATCAGAGAAGTTATTAATGACCTGCACATGTTAATGCTCAAAACAAAGTGTTTCAGCTCTTAGATGGATAACACTTGTAGGCAATGAATACTGTTGCTCTGTGCATGTGACAATTTAGCAATTCACTAACCATGGTCAGTTACCACAGAATATTTTCCAAAAGCACAGTGGAATCAAGTACAGTAGACCAGATGTTGAAGTGCATAACAAAAGGCTCTTTATAATAAAGGCAATGTACTAAATATACTAAAACTGTAACCTTATTAGTGTCTTACTTCTCAGATTTCACTTGTACTTTGCTTGATATGTCGTTGCTCCTACCTCAAGATTTTCTGTAGTGGAAGTTCTCTGTGGGTATTCATAAGATAAGTCACTGCTACAAGCTTTTGTGGGGGTCAAGTCAAGTTCCTTATCTTCCTTATCTTTCCTTTTTCTTCAGTATTGAAGCTGGCTTCCTGCACTGCCAGCCAGTTTCATTTTCTGGAGGTGGCAGAATTCCACTAGTCTTTGACTGTTTTCCCCTGTATTCAATGTCTTCTCTCCTCCTTTCCCATGCTACTACAAAACACAAAAATGCAGCTTTTGTGGCCCAGTTTAACTTCAAATGAGACAACCATGATCTCTGCAATCTTTTCGCATAGAGAAGGTGAATCGCTGTTCCTCATTCCCAGCTGTGCACCCATGTTTTTGGGCGGACAAGCGGTTTGCACCTATGGACAAACTTAGTAAAACTTTAAAATGTAAAATGAGCATCAGGCCTGATTCTGTAACCCTTACCCAATCTAACAGCCCCACTGCATGAGTAAAGGCTGCATGATTGTTCCTTTAGTGAGTGCACCCTGTTCTTCTTTGAGTGCTTGCTCATATCCATTCCGGTTAGGTTTGTGCACTTGCACGGATGTCAGAAACTTTTCCCTAGCAGCTACCTGTCGGGCCAGCTGTGGAGCCCCCTGGAGTGGTGCCGATATGGCGCTCTATGTACGACCTTCCCGGCCCGACCCCACCCCCCTTCACTTCCTTCTACTGCCACTGATGGTTGTTTGAGCAAGAGACCACTGTTCCCACATGGTCCAGTAATCCCTAGCTCTTCTTCTTATCTTTGTATATAGTTACCCATTGTTAGTTAATTGTTCTATTTAGTTGTTAATAGTCATTAGCAGCAGGGGCGGCTCTAAGTATTTTGCCACCTCAAGCAGGGCAGGCAGGCTGCCTTCGGCGGCTTGCCTGCGGGAGGTCCCTGGTCCCGCGGATTCGGCGGCACGCCTGCGGGAGGTCTGCCGAAACCGCAGGACCAGCGGACCCTCCGCAGGTATGCCGCCAAAGGCAACCTGCCTGCCGCCCTTGCAGCATCTGTCAGAGTGCTCCCCGTGGCTTGCCGCCCCAGGCATGCACTTGGCGTGCTGGTGCCTGGAGGCGCTCCTGATTAGCAAATGTGGGGACTTCCCCTTAAACATGCCCAGAGGCATACCTGTGCCCACAGACAATCCCCACGACTCCTGTCTCCACTGTCTGGGAGAATCTCATCAGGCGGATAAGTGCAAAATCTCCAAGGCCTTCAAGCCTCGCACTAGAAAGGAGAGGGCATTCACATGAAAGAGCTCCTCATGGAGTCTGCTCTCTGTCCACCACAAGACCTGGCCTGAGCGCCTTGGTGCGGAGCACTCCTCCGCCAGTACCATCCATGGCACCGAAAAAGGACTCGGCACGCCCTCCAAAAGCATTCCCCCTGGCACTGCTCCCTCTCTCCGACTGCCTGCAATAAACAGGGCAAGCTTCTACAGAGACTCGATGCAGGTACCGCAGCCCCAGCTGGGCACGATGGGGAACATGGGCCTACGGATGACAAACCCGCAAGTTGAGCTCAACCTGCAAGGCCTTCATCTCTCCGGGAAGCCCCGTGCTCCTAGACTCCCTGCAGCTGCAAGTGGAGGAGTTCACACTACCCTCCACACCGGACACCTTTGAGGCCGCTAGGGGGCTCATCGAAATGATGGCACCCAAGTTCCTGGTCTTGAGGCCTCCACTGCGTCATGGCCTGGTACCATCAAGAGGCAAACCAGCAACGTTCAGGCTGTCTGCACCCAGACCAGCATCTCCGCACCGCTCTGAGTCCTGGCACCGCACCTACGCATCACACCAGTCTGACTTACGGCGCTGGTCCAGTTCGCGGCACCACTCTTACAGCCCCAATTTTCAGAGCCGTTCCCGCTCGAGGTGGTCGTCGGCTGATAGGTCGTGGTCTGTTCGAGGTCCAGATCCTGCTCTGAGACCTTGCGGCACCACTCTTACCGATCTTGGACTGCGTTCCCCAGTCCTTGCTTTATGGGCCAACACTACTCTGCACTGTAGCACCGCTCCCCGCCATAGCACCACTACCTGACACGCTCCCCATCACTTTCCGACGCTGGTTGATCTCCCAGTACTGTTCTCAACAACAGAATGGTCGGTCACCGTCCGGATCCCGCCATTCTCTACACCCGTTGGAGGATGCAGAGGCCTCCCTGGCACTGTCACGCACTGCCCCTCCTTGGCCATCCCACTCCTGGTCGCCCTCCCTCAGGTCTGACAGAGTATCAAGGATATCGGAAGTACCCTGATCGGGTGCAGGAAGTCTCAGACAAGACACTTCAGTGCCACACTGGCAGCTCCAGTGGCAGTTCTGGGCCCAGGATGCCCCTCCCGATGTCCTGCCACCATCATGTTTGGGATCTCGCATCTCTGAGGCAACCATCAGCCACCCTCCTCAGAACCCCGCACAAAATCCAGACCCAGCCCTGCCGCTGATGGAGGCTGCACCCACTGCCCAGGAGGAACAGGACCCTGCAGACCAGGAAGCTGTCATGGATCCGGCTCTGCTGGTTGCATCCTCATCTCCTGACAAGTCAGTAGCAGGTGCATCCGTATCTGGCCCACCACCCATGGACTACAGGGCCCTGCAGGAACTCCTCTGTCAGGTGGCCCTGAACATGAAACTCCAGGTGGAGGAGATAGTAGAGGAAGAGAACCCCATGAGGGACATTGACATCAGAAGGGCCCTCTAGGGTGGCCCTGCCCATTATAAAGACCATCCAGTCGAACGCCAAGACTATTTGGCAAATGCCTGCTTCCATTCCCCCTGTGGCCAACGGGCTGAAAGAAAGTGCTTCATTCCCACTAAGGGGTATGAATACCTCTTCACCCACCCCCCTCTATGCTCCCTGGTTGTGGAGGTGGTGAACAAGAAAGAGGCAAGGTCAGCAGGGGCCTACTCCCAAATCAAGAGATGCAAAACGCCTGGATTTATTTGGGGGAGAGGTTTATTCTATGAGGGGACTCTCCCTTCAGGTCGCTAATCAGCTTGTGATCCTTAGCAGATACAGTTACAACGTGTGGTCTGCAGTTCAGAAGTTTAAAGAGCTTCTCCCATTCGAAACAAGGAGGGCAGACTAGTGGCCCAGACTTTGATGCTGTGATGTGTCTGCATGTACTTTGGCATCTGGTATCACCATGAGATGCAACACCTGGCTCCAATCTCTGGGTCTTCTGCCGGAGGTGCAGCAGACAATCCAGGACCTCCCATTTGATGGTCAGGGCCTGTTCGCTCAACAAACCAACTCCAGACTACATAGACTGAAAGATTCACGTAATACCATTAAGTCTTTTGGCATGCATACCTGGTGACACAAAGAAAACCCTTTAAACCCCAGCCCACCCAGCAGCAGTCCTTGCCTGCTAGTCCCAGGCAGGACTTCTCCTGCAGGATGAGCAGATATACCCACGATAGACCTTCCTGCCCTCCTCCGGCACAGGGCCAAGGGCAGTCCAAGCCCCCTCTGGGCCCTAAGTGCCCCTTCTTAACATGCGATCAAGAACAGATTACCAGCCCACATCCTAGCCAGCTATCCTCCATTTCTGAACCATCTATCCTGCTTCTACCATGCCTGGTCCCTTATTACTTCAGACCATGAGTACTCCACATGGTAGAGGTGAGCTGTTCTATCCACTTCTGCTCCTTCCTGCCCTCCCAGCCCCCTTGCCTGTCCCTTTTCAGGAACCCCTCTCATGAGCAATTCCTCATCCAGGAGGTCCAGTCCCTCCTTGCTCTGGGAGTTGTGGAGGAGGTGCCCCAGGAGCTAAGAGGCAAGGGTTTCTACTTGTGCTGCTTCCTTGTCCCCAAGGCAAAAGGGGGCCTGCAGCTCTGTCCTGGTGCTCTGGGCGGCGCGCCTGTAGCATCGCCAGCTACCTGCGCTCCAGGCAGCATGGTAAGGGGGCAGGGAGCAGGGGGGATTGGATAGAGGGCAGGGGAGTTTGGGGTGATGATCAGGGGGTGGGGCTGTGGATAGAGGTCAGGGCGGTCAGAAGGTGGGGAGTAGAGGGGTTGAATGAGGGCAGGCATCCCAGGGGGGCAGTCAAGAAGGGGGGGGGGAGGTTGGGGGGGGCAATCAGGAGCAGGGGCTCCGGGGGCAGTCAGAGAGAACGGGTGGTTGGATGGGGCAGGGGTCATGGGGTGGAGGGGGCAGTCAGGAATGAGAGGAGGTGTTGGATGGAGCAGTGGAGGGCAGTCAGGGGCGGGCGGCTCGAGGGGCAGGGAGGGGTGGATGGGACAAGGGTCCTGGGGGGGCATCAGGGGATAGGGAACAGGAGAGGTTGGATGGGGCTGGAGTCCCAGGGTGGCTATCGGGGCAAGAAGCGGGGGGGGGTCAAATAGGGGGTGGGGGCCAGGCCATGCCGGGTTGTTTGGGGAGGCACAGCCTCCCCTAACCAGCCCTCCATACAATTTCAGAAACCCGATGTGACCCTCAGGACAAAAAGTTTACCCTACCCTGCTTTGCAGGATACGCAGTAGTACTCACCCACCTATTTGATACCAGACCTGAGCCTGTTTTAAAGTAACTAATCTACTGACTTTGTCACCAAATAATTTCTAATTCATGGTCTTTTAGACAGCATTAGTAGAAACTTGGTAATTTTATTAAATCTAGGTACTTATTGAAGCAAAATTGTTCAGATCATCAGGGTTGTAATCTGTAAACTATTTTATATGTATGCACCCTTTATTTTGGTATTATTCTATTTCCATATTTTTGATACACTATGTTTTCCGTTATTTTCTTTCTCTCTTATCAAAGTGGAACATTAGCATTGGTGTAGTTAATAATGAGACTAGTTTACTGTTTTAACAACTGATTTTTTTTTCTGCACATGCTTACTTTTATTAACTTCTGGGTTTGGCAAGGGTTAGTGATTGAAATTTGAGTAGGTTACTGAAATACAGTTTCCCTTTAAAAAGAAAAATCATGACTCTTTTTTTTGTATACACATGGGCTCAGACCATTGTTCTGGTCTACCCAAATGGATATTACTGCCTCAGGATTGATCTCAGTTAGTTTGTGGCATCCACTGCCTTTTGGGGAAACAATATTACACCCTCCTCCTCCCCCTGCCCCATTTCCCCCCCCCCCCCCAAAAAAAAAAAAAAGTTAGGGTAAGAACTCAACAGTGTGGTAGAGCCAAGTTAATGGACCCAGAGAAAGTAACTTGCACATGTGCAGTATGAATTGGGACTCTGTCGCAAGGTGGAAAGACATCAGAATAACTGAGAGTCCAGGTGGCATGCTGTGGTCTTTGAACCCAAGCAGCACCCATGTACTATGAGTTGAGTCCAGCTGCTGGTAGTTCTGAGAATGTGTGTTGTGCACATGAGCTGCTTTATCTGCATTGTGCAGGGGCTCCTGATGGAAGATTTGCCCTGATAGCATAGCTTCTGGTTCTGAGTTAACATCTTTGGGTACTGTATACTGTAGAATTACCTGTGTGTTCAGTCCCTTGTGTACAGTTTTATTATGTTACATAAAACAGATTAGAAAACTCTGTTGCTGACAAGCAACTTTATTCTACTTCCAGTATATTAGAAATCAAAATGAGTGAAATTCCACTGTTAATTTGTGGGTGGGAAGCAATAGTAGGAGGCATAAATTGGCATATAATAATGCTCCATCTTGTTGTGGGATGTATTAGGGAATAAGTTATTGTTTCCATTGGATGCACTCAATGACTGAAAATGTAATTTCAGGAGATAAGTGTGTTCAGAATAACACTGGAAGTAATGTGGGTCATCACTGTATCTTCTTTTAGGTTCTCTGAGCACTCTTGAAGTATCCATTACTGCTGCATTCCTGATCAGTTTATGGTTGCCAAATAAATAGGATTATTTTCAATCTTTTATAGATATCCAAGATCTTAAAGGCAAAATTCTTATCACTGGGAGGGATTGAAGAATTTACAAGCGTTTGAAAGTAGATGTGGAACTGCTTGGAGAGTTTGAGTGGTGGTTGGAAAGCTGCAGAGAATTCAGTGTTCTTGGGAATCAAGATTTGTGTGAGGAGGTGATTGAAATTCTTAGGGAAGCTAATGAGGAGTTGGGACTTGTTTGGTGGTAGCAGGAAGGATTTCTATGTTTGGGGGAAGAAAGGACAACAATTGGGACTCAGTGATGTTCCAACTTCTAGTATTTATGAGTTGGGTGATGAAAAAGGGCTGCTGATTAGAAAAAACTGATGAAAGAGATGTGGTGTCTGTGACTGTGTAATTAAGCCATACTCAACAAGAAAAAATACTCTTTTAGTAATATTTAGTAAGATTCACATAGTATCATAACATCAACAAAAAATAAACAGTAACAATTCTGTCTCTGAAGTCAGTGATAGTTCAGCTGTCAGACACTGTTCCTTTGAGAGAAGGTAAAACAAGTTTTCAGAGCAGCATATGATGTCAGTGAACGGGTACATTGGATTTAAAAATAAGTATATACCAACTACTGTACCAATTTCTGGTGAAAAAGGCAGTTTTGAGACTACCAAGATTTAAAAGCACTTCCATCTTAAGATTTTGAATTGTTAAATGACTATGTTGAAATAATGGGTATGTCTATGCTGCAGCTGGCAGTCATCTCCCAGCTTGGTTAGGCAGACTCATGCTAGCTCAGTTTGAGCTAGTGCACCAACAGTAGTAGTGTGGATGTTGCAACACCAGCAGAGGCTCAGGCTAGCCACCTGAATATGGACCCGGAGGCTGGGTGGGCATGAGAGCCTGAGCTGCTTCTCGAACCGCAACATCCATACTACTATTTTAGTGTGCTAGCTCAAGCCAGCATGAGTCATTCTATGCTGCTCACTGCAGAGTAGACATATCTGATAAGGCTGTCCATTTTCTTCAGTTCATATGGAGCAAATGTAAAATGTGGTGGGTTTATATATTTATTTATTTAAATTATGTCCTGGTAACGAGGAGTCTCCTTATAGCGATTCACACACTTTGTGGTTTAACAATTTGCTGGTTTAAAAAATGAACAGTACAGAAATTGTCATTTTCAGCTGTCTCAGGTGAACAAGGTTTACTTTAGAGCAATTTAAATTATTTGTAAGTCATTGTCATGTTATGGTACGTTTCTGTGTATGATTGTCAGAAATCTGTGGTACAATGAGCTATCCAGAACCTTCATCTGTCATCTTATTTTGCTTCTGAGTATGTTTTCCTTGGGCATTCTTGATATTGCCCTTTTCCTGCTCCCCTATCATTTTCTTACCATTCAGCCTTCCAGCCCACCCTGTCCCCACAAAAAACTGTGTTGCAGAAACCTTCCTTCTGGCAGGCAAAACTTAACAGGTCTTCTCCAGAGCTGCTTCACGCTGTTCATTTAGTCTGCCAGAGAGGAAGGGATTGGAAAGTGATAAAGAGCATTCTCAGGTCCTGCTGGTTTGGGATTCAAACTCGGCACTGGCACAAGGCTCTGTGTCAGCAGTATGGATAATTTTTTTAATAAATTGTACAATTATATTAAATATTTATAGTTGGCTTTTGTATCTCCAAAGATTTGAGGTCCACCTTTGTAAGCCTAAATACATGTTTAAGTTCTATATATTATAATACTTCAGAAACGTTTTGACGTTTAACCAAGTTTCTGTACCAACCCTACATCATTATTCAGATGTTTATATCTGTTTAGTTTATTTTGTTTTCACCTTTGATTAAGTAGAGCTCTGTTTCCGAACACTAGCAGAATAGATAAAACTGCCAGCCAAATTGGATCTCACAGAAGACATTACTACATTCCAGCCTTATTTTACTCCCTCTAATATGCTAGCTGTTGTATGAGCATCAGGTATTTTGCAGTTAATTCTAGCTATTGAATCCAAGGATTAGTGTACTTTTAAAAATTAGTGTACTTTTGACATTCCATTTTTTCTTTTAGACTTAAACCTATTGTATATTAAGCAACTTTCTGAAGCTTATATACAGCATAAATCGTGAAATTCATTTTTCTTTACAAGGAGTTGGAGTTCAAGTTGAAGGAATTAAACTGGAATTAAGAAAAAAAATTACAATCACATTTTAAATGTATGGACTATTTTTTTTAAATTGGTCTATGGTCTATTGAAGGGAGTGTGGGAAAGCTGGCAATTCATTTTAGATATTTAACTAATTGTACAACCTTCTGTTACGTAGGCAAAGATATATCTCTATTTTACATCTAGGGAATCAGAGGTAGAGAAGTAATTAGCCCAAGAACATTTTGGGAATCTGTCAGGACTGGAATTAGAATTCAGAAATTCCTAGTCGTCTGCTTAGAGCTCAGTCAAAATCCTTGTTGCTAGATGGCTCTGTGGGTAAATGTGTTAATTTTGTACTTTGGAGATCTGAGTTAGTATTCTAGTTAGATGGCAAAATAAGTTGTTTGAAGTCATCCTCTTCACCCCTTTTTTCCACATCACAATGTGTGTCATGGTAATTTGCCATGGTTCAAGAGCGACCTGGGACTGGAATCGTAAAGGATTGGGGATCTGTTTTAGGGAGTAGGTATGTTAGAGCTTTGTGGGGAAACTTTTACTGCCCTTAATTACAATATACCTACTGGCGCAAGCTAGGAATCAGTCTTTCACTTACTGAGCACTAAACAATTTTTAAGTTTAAAATCAAAACAAAAAAACACCAAAACCCAAAAACTAGAATAAAGTCTGACATCTCAGTCCCCTTTATCTACTCTAGAACTGAATAAACTACAATGTTAGAGCTTGTCTATACTTGCCTACACTTGTAGTGGTGTGTACAGCACGTGTAGCTACATGTCACAGTGAAGGGCAGGCTGCAGCTGCATTCACTATGGTTATCTGCTAGAGCCTTTTCCCACTTTCTCCTCGTGCCAGAGTCTTTTCCTGCAGCAGGGAAAGGCTCCAGCAGCAGTATAGATGTGGGAGGCATTGATTGGGTGTGTAGAGAGCAATGTACGATGTTCATTATAGGGCTCTCATGTCACCGAAGCAGTGCCTCACTGTCTACATTGCCATTTATACCTGTGATAACTAGGCATGCAGTGTCTCTGCGCCTCACTGAAAGTGTAGATCTTGGTGTCTATGTAACATTAGACTGTTCTAGACCTTGGTCATAGTACAACATGTTATTGAGTTGTAAATTTAACAAACTGAATGAATCATTCTATTTTCTGTAAAGAAATTCATTACTGCATCACTTTTAAAGAGAGACTCTAAACATCAAGCCTCCAAGCTAGAGGTGGGCAAACTGGGACGCGCAGGCCCCTCCTGCCCGGCCCCTGAGCTCCTGGCCCAGGAGGCTAGCCCCTCGCTCCTCCCCTGCTGTTTCCCCTCCCCCACAGTCTCGGCTCACTGTGCCACCTGCGCAATGCTCTGGGCAGCGCAGCTGCAGAGCCATGGCCTCACCCAGTGCTCTGTGCTCCGTGGTGGTGTGGCTGGCTCCAGCTGGGTGGCAGGCTGCCTGTCCTGGTGCTCTGGCTGGTGCGGCTGCAGCGCTGCCAGTCACCAGTGCTCCAGGCAGTGTGGTAAGGGGGCAGGGAGCAGGGCGGGTTGAATAGAGGGCCGGGGAGTTTGGGGTGGTGGTCAGGGGGTGGGGGTGTGAATAGGAGTCAGGGCGGGGAATAGGAAGTTGAATGGGGGCATGGGTCCTGGGGGAGCAGTCAGGGGCAGGAGTTCCGGGGGCGGTCAGAGAGAAGGGTGGTTGGATGGGGCAGGGTCCTGGGGTGGGGGCAGTCAGGAATGAGAGGAGGTGTTGGATGGGGCAGTGGCGGGCAGTCGGGGTGGGGGATCCAGAGGCAGGAAGGGGTGGATGGGACAGGGGACCTGAGGGGGCCATCAGGGAACAGGGGAGGTTGGATGGGGCAGGAGTCCCAGGGGGGCGTAAGGGGGCGTTGGATACGGGGGCTGGGGCTGGGCCACGCCTGGCTGTTTGGGGAGGCACAGCCTCCCCTGCCCGGCCCTCCATACAACTTCAGAAACCCAATGTGGCCCTCAGGCCAAAAAGCTTGCCTGCTCCTGCTCTAAGGTGCCTATTGCTGTGGTTCAGAAGTGACAACATTAGGTATCCCACACTATGCAACCAAGGCCCTTGCAGTCTATCAGCAACAGTCCTACAAAATATCTAAAAAGACGTTTCCCTACTGGTCAAGGACTGTGGTGAGCTGGTCTCAGTTGAAAGTTATGCTCTGTGTATTTAAGGTTGTTGTCTGAGCTCTTACCACAAGGGAATGTGTAATACAGTTTTCCCACAGGCAACCTTCTACCGCACTGTGTGCATATATTTAAAGACTACGTTTAGCAGGTTGTATGATGATCCAAAATAATGCATGTCAAATGTGCTTGTAGCAGTATCAACTCTTGAATTTCCTGACTCTCTTGCAGTCATATCTTTAGTGTTCCTTAGTTTTATTTTGGTTTTTTTGCGCAGTATCTTGATTTTCTAATGCTCTTTTAGTATTAATGATTGTACTGAACAATAGAACTAAAAATTGTTAGAATAATTTAGAAAGGGGACAACTTTCTTCCAGGTTGCATTTGATTTAAATCACTAGTCAGGAAGACTCGATTTAATCATGGATTTCTACATAAAAGTGCATTCTAGTTGGTTGTTATAACCTTAATACATATTCTTCACAACTCAGAGATAGAAGTAGGTTTCATTTTTAGAAGGTACACATTGTACATTTTTAAGTGATTTATTTTGAAAACTGTTCGGATTAGTTTTACAGCTATATCAGAAAATGAATGATTGACTATTTCATTTGCCAAAGGTAATTGAAGCAGATATTTATGAAGTCATTGGGAGGTGAACTATCTCCAATTCAACAGGTTAATCATTAATATTTTGAGGATTTTCTTGCCATGCTGTATTAGGAGGAGAACATCACCAAACAGACATTTAAATTGTTTTATTTAACTGAAAGAACAACGTTATGTATTCTGGATTTATTTCTTCAACAGCAAACATATATATGAATTTTTTAATTTAACTAAACATTCAAGTTTTTTTAAATTAGGGGTTTTTTTTGTTAAAATTGTTTTTAACTAAAATAGTTAAATTAAATTGACTGTCAGTCAGGTCAACATGAGAAACGTAAAATATTAGCTTCTGCTGCTAACTCAGTCATCTTCACCTTCATTTTCCTGTTCGTTCATAATCTGGAAAAGAAAAATAAACTTTCCTGCTTTTTCAGGTCCCAAACAATTTCTCAATTTGGAATGAATTAGTCCAAAGGAAGAAAATATTCTATGCTGGCAGAAGAAGCTACTGCTGTTAAAAGTGAGATTATCACTTCAACAGTCTCAGAATCCAAGTGCTTAAGTGACTTCCGTCAGTTCACTGGTGTGACTTTCTTTAAAACATCATCAGCAAACATTATTTATTGAGTATCGGAGGGGTAGCCGTGTTAGTCTGGATCTGTAAAAGCAGCAAAGAATCCTGTGGCACTGTATAGACTAACAGATGTATTGGAGCATGGGCTTTTGTGGGTGAATACCCATTTTGTCGGATGCATGTCCATGTATTTATTGAATGGTTCTTATTCCCAAACTGGGTCTCTTTTACGGCCTGCTGCCATTATAGGTTTTCCCTTCTAGTGAGAGAATGGTATGGTAGATCTCAAATCAATGAAGGCTACGCTCAGAAAGACCTCAAGACTTCTGGAATATGCTGATCAAATAGTTTCACTTTTATTTCTACTGCCTCTCCCTCCCTTCTCACATTTATCTCCAGACTTCTTCTCCTTGTCCAGATCTATTCTGCCCCCAGCAATCTTCTTCTATTCTTTGAACTTTTTTAAACTTTGCACTTTTAGAGAGAGGTAAGGGATTGACTCTGTGTACACAAATTTGCAGAGGAACAGTAGGGTTGAGGTCTGTTATTTCTCACCTCTATATATTATTTAGTTAGTTAGTTAAAAACATTTTTGCTGTTAACAAGCATATTATCTCAGGAAACTCAAATCCACAGCTTGAGAACTGCAAAACTAAGCATCTCTGATGGTGTCTTCTAGACCAGTGCTTCTCAAAGCCAGTCCACCACTTTTTCAGGGAAAGCCCCTGGCAGTCCGGGCAGGTTTGGCTGATTGGGCTCCCACATCCCTCAGCCCGCGCTGCTTCCCGCAGCCCTCATTGGCCTGGAACGGCAAACTGTGGCCAGTGGGAGCCGTGATCAGCCGAACCTGCGGATGCGGCAGGTAAACAAACCGGTCCGGACTGCCAGGGGCTTTCCCTGAACAAGCAGTGACCTGACTTTGAGAAACACTATTCTAGACTGAGCACGGAGTCCCATTGTGTAGATAGAAAGATTAACCTAAATAATCTATACAGAAGTCCCTGGAACCCCATAAGATTGGGTCCCTAATCCATGAACTATTGGAACTCATTTACAAAACTTTTCTTAAACATTACAGGAATATATTGTCTCATTCTGTAGATTTATAATCCCTAGTCCATGATGAGATATCTTTGAGCTATAATGTATCTTAATTAAAACTATCTTTAGATAGGTTTTTTTTTCTCAAAAAGCATTTTATCAAAAAAATCCATATGTTTTTTAATCTTTATTGAGTATTTGGTAGAAATCAGAGTGAATAAAAAAGGATAGTGTGGATGGAAGGCTTGATCTTGAAAATTGCTGAGCACTTTCAAGTCCTCTGCACAACGATTTCAAGGCTCAAACATTATAATCAAAATCAGGCTCACCATGAGTAATGAAAACTTCAGTAGTATTGTGTGTCTGTCATAGGCAAATTTCAATAGGCCTGGACAAAATACCTCACCAAACATGTGTCCATTGCACAATCACACATGCAAGTCTTAATGATTGTCAGATACAGCAAACTATACTATCATACACGAACCCTTAATACTACACTTCTTGCCTTTTTCCCAGCTATTCAAAAACACAAGTGGCAAGACAAAGTATGCAAGCATAGTCCTCCCTAAAGTTATTCTTTCACTCTGTTATATCACAGACTGTCAACGAGCCTCTGGCTGTGAAATCTTGGAAGTATCAGTTGCAGAATAATATATAGAGTTGCTCAGTCATATAAATCAACAGCCATTCCAGCCACAGCTATTGGAAGCATTGACATGAGTTTCTGATTATGTTGCAAAGCACTTAAGAAAAGTCAGTTTTAATTCAAAATTACTGTCATCAGCCAGAATCTTCATTCTGTCTTTAGTTTTCTTAAATTTTTAGACAAGTTTAATGCAGTGATTGCTATAGGCAGAGTCATGACATTGGTCACTATATTACTTCTAACTTAATAAAGACGGGTAAAATGGACAGTGGTTTTTCAAATTGATTATGTCCACAAAACTGAGTGGAACTTGCACTGATACCTAAATTTACATGTGATGAAAACTACTGTATATAACCATGTCTTTTCCTACCCATTTTTATAACAATAAAATCTGAGACAAATTTGGTGTAAAGTTGAGAAGTGTCGTACAGGACTTGTGTGTTACCAATATTACTGCCAACTCCCATCACCTTTGGCTTTGCCTCTGGTTATCTGCCTACTTCTACCTGATAGTATTTTGTCCCTGTGAGATGTGTTACTTTCTTTTGTCCTGACTCTTGACTGAAACTGTGCGGGGTGAGATCAAGAATCCAGAAGCTTTTTACCTTTCAGTACATGTCCTTAGAATTTATTAAGTTCTTTTCCTGGGAAAGTCTGCATGAAGTGACCCATACAACAGTAGTCTTAACAAATACAGGATTTATTAGAAATGGAGAAAACTGAATTAAAACAAAAGAAACTGTTTAGCATGTCTAGATTTACACTTCTTATAAACTGAATCAGATGAAGTATTTTCAGCCTAGCTACAGAGGAAAAACAAGAGAAAGCAGTAGCTTACATCCCTTGAATGCAATTTCCTCCTCCCAACCATTTGAACACAGCAAGGGAGTAACTATCTAGATGACAATGAAATGCCGACACTACCCAGAGTTGTCTCTTGTGAAGCTCCTGCAGCTGTGTCAGCTTGCCGGTCCAGGTGTGGGCTCCTTTGATCGAGAGTGGCTGAACCTTTTTCCCCAGTTTTCTCGATTTACCTACACAGAGACTTATGTACACTATAAGGTTTAACTCATTGTTTTCTCTAAGAGATGGTGCACTAAGAGTGCAAAAACCCTTAAAAATGATTAATCACCATCTTTCAAAGGTTTAATGGCCAAGGTTGGAGACCATACTTCGCAGACCAGCCTGCATGTCTCTGTCCCAGCCATTGTCTATATTGTTCTTTCAAAAAGCCGATAGGATTTTCCTCAAAGCCAAACATTCCCTCCACCCCCCCATCCCTCTCATTTTCCATTGTTATGAATTAGAGACAAGAAGTCCAGACCATCAATCACAACACATAATTTGGTTTTAGAAATACTTTTTTGTTTACAGTCAAGTAAATAGTAATTGGGAGTGTTGCCTGAGGTCAGAGGGATTTTCATTGTGATAGCCAGTATTGTCACCTCCAAGCAGTCAAAATTCATGAGTCAGGCCCTGAAAAATCAGATTTTTAAGAAAAAAGCCAAAAGATTTTTATCTATCTTTGGTGTCTTATTTAAGGTTCACATTTTCAAATTTTTCTCTCTAAACATGAGGGCTAGAAACTTTTCTTTTAAATGAAAGCTGATATTCTCACATCATCATATGAACCCAGAAGCTGAGAGTGTAAGAAAAATACCAAATATCATGAGACTTGAGATAAAATTGCAAGACTTGGCACCACTGGAAATCACAAACCATATATTATGGATTCAGATAGTGAAATAAGCATCAGGAGGAGATGTAATATTTCCAGTAATGAACACTGACATGACAATGTTGGCCTGGTTTAAAAATGAAGAGGTGGGTGGAGGGGAAAGATAAGAACACTTCCTAAAAAGCTGTCTACTTTGCCACCAATTTTCTCTGCTTCCCTTGCTATTACTGCAAATATTTCTCTACTCTGCTCCCCTTCTTTTAAATTCTAAAGTGAATTTCTCTTGTGTTGGACAACAGTTTATTGCCATGGAAGTGGTCATGATTTCACACATTCAATATTTGGCATAAGGAACAGGTGGACTGTGAGAAAGAAACAACCAGTGTAATCAAACTTGCACTAATGTCAGACCTCTTGCAAATGGTAACTTGTAAATTCAATTGAAGGACAAATGCTTTTAAAGAAGGAAGCTTTCACTTTTTAAAAATGTCCTGTTGCATTCTAAAGTCCAGCTGATGCCATTCCTGGGATTTGCATATCAGATATCTCAATGCACAAGATCAAAAATCATGGAACGTTTTCAGATTTGCAAGTGATTGAAGTGCAAATGTGACATGTTTTTCTGTGTCTTTTGATTTATAAATGTAGCACAGGAAATAATGTATGAAAGACAATGGGATGTAAAAATGTAATTTATTTTTAGAAGATCCTCCAGTGTAAATGCTGTTCTTTAAAGGAGCCATTATAAGAGAAGGAAATATGGTCTTGTGGTTTAGGCACAAGTCTGTCAGTCTACTGAGTTTTAGCCCTCGATGTGTGAAGGAACTTTCTGAATATGACCTTAGTCAGTGTCATAAACAGATAAGAAAAGTTAATAGCACAGAAGTACTTCATATCTCTTTGCCGGAAAGGGTTAACAAGAACAGTGAGCCTGGCTGTCACCTGACCAGAGGACCAATCAAAGGACAGGATACTTTCAAATCTTGAGGGAGGGAAGTTTTTGTGCTGGGCTGTTAGAATTTGGTTGTTGTTCATCTGGGGGCTCAGAGGGACCAGACGTGCAACCAGGTTTCTATCCAATCTCTCCACTACAGGCTCTTATAAGTTCAGACTAGTGAGTACTAGATAGATAAAGCGAGTTAAGCTTATGTTTGTTTTCTTTATTTGCAAATGTGCATTTGGCTGAAAGGAGTTTAATTGTGTATTTGGCTGAAAGGAGTTTAAATTTGTATTTGGCTGAAAGGATTTTAATTTGTACTCGTATACTTAGGCTGGGAGAGTATTCCCAGTGTCTATAGCTGAAAGACCCTGTACCTCTTCCATTTTAAATTTACAAAGATAATTTTTACTGTTTTTTCTTTCTTTAATTAAAAGCTTTTCTTGTTTAAGAACCTGATTGTTTTTTAATTCTGGTGAGACCCCAGGGGACTGGGTCTGGATTCACCCGGGAATTGGTGGGGAGAAAGGAGGGAAGAGGGAGAGAGAGGCTGATTTCTCTCTGTGCCAGGATTACTTTCTCTCAGGAAGAGTCTGGGAGGGGGAAAGAGAAGGAGGGAGGAAGGTGAATTGTCCTCTCTGTTTTGTGATTCAAGGAGTTTGAATCACACAGTGATCTTCCAGGGTAACCCAGGGAGGGGAAGCCTGGGAGATGCAACGGTGGGGGAAAGGGTTTACTTTCCTTGTGTTGAGATCCAGAGGGTCTGGGTCTTGGGGGTCCCCAGGCAAGGTTTTGGGGGGACCAGAGTGTACCAGGCACTGGAATTCCTGGTTGGTGGCAGCGCGACAGCTTCTAAACTGGGATTGAGTTTAGAGGAATTCATGCTGGTACCCCATCTTTTGGACGCTAAGGTTCAGAGTGGGGATTACACCATGACAGTCAGTCACTTCTCTGTTTTCAGTTTTCCCATCTATAAAATGGAGATAATGCCTCACAGCTCTGACATACACAAAAAAAGCGCTTTTAAGTTAAGGTTGACTGTACATCTCATTAGTTTAAGGGTATAAAATAAATCCTTATATTAATGTTGCGCAATATATAAATACCAACTACTTATAGCGGAAATTTCAGAGTTAAGGTTAAACTTACAGGAAACCCAAATGTTTTTGAAAGCAGGAAAAAATAATCATTGAGGTATCCAAACTCCACCCTCTGTTGGTAACTCTTAGCTGGAAAATCTTTCAATATGTAATTATATTTAACAGTGCATATGACTAGAGCAGCGGTTCTCAAACTTCATGGCACTGTGACCCCCTTCTCACAACAAAAATTACTACATTACCCCAAGAGGGGGGGACCTGAAGCCCAAGCTCACCCAAGCCCTGCCGCCCCAGATGAGGGGAAGGTGGATAAAGCTGAAGCCCAAGGGCTTCTTCCTTGGGCGGCGGGGGGGGACATGTCGCCTTAGCCCTGGGCTTGGGCTTGGGCTTCAGACTTGCTGGGGCCCGGGGCCAACGCCAGCCTTGGTGACCCCATTAAAATGGGGTTGTGACCCACTTGGGGTCCCAACTCATCTTTTGAGAACCCCTGGATTAGAGTAAAAATGATTTTACAGGACTGTTTTCCTGATTAAAAAATAGAGCTAAGCAAAAAAGTCAGTGCTTCATTTTCCTTTCTAACTTGCTCTTTATGCCTCTGTTAAAGAGCAATGGATTTATTGCATTACCTCACCGCCTAGAGTGGATCAATTTCATCAGTGTATCATGCACATGCTATTTTTAACAGAACTGGAAGGGATAACCCTGCTGAAATTACATCATTAATATACACAGCTGAAAGGAAGTGGCACAAATCACAACAGTGCCCTAGAAGGATTATTCCTCTGTTGTATTTTCTGCCTCTGTGAATGAATTATTCAATTTGTATAGTTTACATGGCGATAGGATTGGCAACTAATGCTTATAAAGTGTTTGGGAAATAATTTCCTATAACCAGTCACATGAAGATGGGTATAAGAGTGGAAACAATTCATTTTGTTATAAAAGCAGGTTTGATATGACGTACTTATTAATTGGTGTGTGGAGGGAGTTTAAAATAAATTAAGCCTATTGTCTTCAGTCAAAACAATGGCATTCAATAGGCAGATATTAAAGAATTTGTAGAGGTCTTCCTATTGGTATCTGCTAGCAAGGCATGGTGGGGACAGAGGGTTTGAATTTAAAATGTGATTGTATCCATCACTTATCTTCAAGGCACAGCATAGTCTCGTGGTTAGAGAACAACCTCTTGGGACTTTAATCCCAGTTCCCAGGGATTCCCAGTGACTTTGACCCATACAGTTTAAATCGCTACCTCAATTTCACCATAGGCTTTATCCCTTTTTTTTTCTTTCCATATCAGGATCACAGAGATGTTGTGAGGATTAATTATCTAATGGTTCTACAATGCACTGAAAAGATGACTTACAAATGCTAAATATTAGCAAGTGAAATAAAATTGAATTATTGCCGTATCCCTACTGGGAACCAATGTGCAGTCATGCTTTATTGAACACAGGCTTGTGTTTTGTTTTGTGTTGTTTTTGTTTTTTTTACAAATTAGCATAAATCAGAATGTTGAGGCCTAAAGTTTTAGGAAAACGTGCACTTATGCACATGCAATAATGAAAATTAAGGATTTAAAATTTAAGTTGACAAATCCAGAAACTCTAGCTGATAGGAGCAGAAGCAGCCAAAGCAGGTACTCCTGCACTGGGGAAGAAGGGGGTTCAAGGACGTCCAACCAGAGCCCCTTATCTCCCCAACACCCCTCAGACCCAGACCTGTGGAGGAGATGCTCCATCAGGAAGATTGCCAACTCTCTACTCATACAAAACCAAACACCCTTGCCCCACCCCTGCCATGCCCATCGTATGAGGCCACACCCCTTCTCCAATGCCCAGCCTCTGCTCATTCCATCCCCCCTCCCTTTCACTCGCCCTCCCAATCCTCCCTCCCTCCCTCCCTCATTTTCACCAAGCTGGCTCAGGGGGTTGGGGTGTGAGAGGAGGTGAGGGCTCTGGCTGAGGGTGCGGGCTCTGGGGTGGGGTTGGGGATGACGGGATTGGGGTGCAGTAGGGGGCTCTGGGCTGAGATTGAGGGGTTTGGAGAGCGGGAGAGGGATTAGGGCTGGAGCAGGGGGTTGGGTCGCAGGAGGAGGTGCAGCTCCAGGCGACGCTTACTTCAGGCACTCCTCGAAGCAGCAGCATAGCTCCCCTCTGGCTCCTAAGTGAAGATGCGGCCAGGTGGGTCTGTGCACCTCCCCGTCCGCAGGCAGCGTCCCCGCAGCTCCCATTGGCCATGGTTCCTGGCCAATGGGAGCTGGGGTGGGGCAGCGCATGGAACCCCCTGCTTGCCCCTATGCCTAGGAGCTGGAGGGGGGACATGCTGCTGTTTCTGGGAGCCGTGCAGAGCCAAGGCAGGCAGGCAGTCTGTCTTAGCCCTGCTGTGCTGCCAACCAGACTTTTAACAGCCTGATCAGTAGTGCTGACTGGAGCCACCAGGGTCCCTTTTCAAGCAGGTGTTCCGATCAAAAACCACATCCATCAGCAACAGAGGCACTGGGACCTATGTGATGCCTTCCCTTTCCTCTACCCCACCATATGGACTGGATAAATCTGCAGATACTCCAGCCAGTAGGAACAGGAGCAACTAAAGCAGGGACGCTAAACATTCCGAAAACTTCCTAGTTTTGTCTGGACTTCCTCCACCCTGTACTGATGGGCTGTTTTGTTCCAACTTTCTCCCTCTACATCCTTCAGACACTCTTTGCTTGGGCTTCATTTTATACCTGACTCTCTCCTCCCTTGCCAGGACCCCCTCATCTCCCTTCCCTTCCATTTGTCTTTTAAAATATCCCCTTCTAACTAGTCCCCTGCCCCTCCACACCCCCAAAATTGTGGCACTAACATATTCGTTGCCATCATATTCGTTCTGCTTGTGTGTTATACCCATTCCCACAGTTGTCTGTCTTATCTATTGAGATTGTAACCCCTTTGGGGCAGAGACCATCTACTACTGTGTTTGTGCAGTGCATTGCATAATGGAGCCCCAATCTTCACTGGCCCTTAGGGACTACTGTAATAAATGTGATCAATAATAAATAATATGAACAAAAACTTGGAGTTTTTGCCTCTTGTAGGTTGGTCCCACAAATCTGGTGTTTAACTTGAAAAGATTAGCTTGAATAATTTTTTTGTTGGTGAGTTTGAAATACCTGCTCTTGCTCCATTTTGTTTCAGAACTATACAATTTTAACTTATTCAGAGCTGCAGAAATCATTCAGTAAAGATTTGAACAGGCTGCCATCTGCTCTTAATACTTTGGTCTTTTATCACCAGAAAGCACTATAAGCCAAGGCATGTTGTCCCAGCAGCTGCTGCATTGTAATCTCACTGACGTGGCCCCTTGTACACTAACATGGCTATGTACTGCAGACCACATGCATGTTTTGAACATGTTGTAAATAAAAATATAAATAAAATAATCAGATCCTGATCTGGTGGATTCATCTTAGAACTTCGATCTGCACACCCTTTTCAGACCTGATTGAACACATTCATGTTTTTGTTTGAGATAATGGAACTCGAATAATTTTGTATGGAAAACAAAATTAACCTTATATACTAGTTCCCCATTTATCTGAATGAATGTAGAACCTGGGGCGTTTATTGACTTAATCATGGTTTTGGATCAGAGGAGAAACTTTTAATGTAAGTTACGACTATCAGGCAACATAAGTTATTTAAAATAATATTTTGGGGTGTTTTAAAATAGGACTTTCTACTAATAATTCCATTCTCACAGAGCTGATATAGTTTGATTATGTTGGGCCAGATTCTAATCCCTGTATGTGGGTGGAATAGCACTCTTATTTTACCAGTTGTTTCATTGTTTTTAAATGGGGCCACTCTAGTCATCGTGGCTAAAGGTGTAAGAATCTGGCCTTCTGAATTGAGGGTATTTCTTACAACCTAGGAGAATATCAGGGCTCAAAACATAACTCCCAGTTGCAGGGGGAACATAAATTTGGTTTACAGTGCTCTTCTGTGGATGAATTCCTTCCAAAATGTGTCAGGATGGGCTGTCAGCTGAATAAAGAGACACTACATATCTAGAAATTTGGCATCTTCAGTTGCAGTAGGTTTTTCCTCTTTGGGAGGTGGTGGGATTTTAGCATGGCCTTCGTTTTAGTACAATTTATGTATGTTGTGGGCACAGAGAGAGGCTAAGTCCTAGTACAGCTAAGCTCGTACATATTTTTCCATAGAAAACAGCTCTCTTTGAGATTTGTTTTATATACCAGGTTATAAAACTTTTTGAACTAGGATTTATAGTCAACTAGTTACATTTTGTTTCCTGCTGAATTAAAGATTCCTGCCAAGAAGCAATCTCTCTGTAGGATAGACCTGTCCCTTTTTAAAAAACAAACAAACAAAAAAGCCTAGATCTCCTAATGTTCAGAGGCAGACCGAGTAAGGACATTAAATAAAACAATGCCTTGGTCATTTAGAACCAGACTGATAGTAAAGTGTAGTTTGGAGTTTGGGCACATTATTTCTCCAAAAAATTATATATTTAATTTACAAACAAAGTTTTACATATCTACTCTCTTGTAGGTTACGCTAAAAGATATTTTTCACTGGTTTGGAATGTGTGATTAGACATGAAAAGCCTGTGCAAAAATATTCAGGTACCGAAACTGTTTGCAACTGAGCATTTATGCATACAGTCACAGTAATTTCATGAGCACACTTCTGAAAATCAGAATTTTACTCTGATTAGAGAAAATGACTATTTGTCTTCTAACTTGAAAATTAAGACAAAACATTGGGCCTGATTTTTAGGCAAATCAGGCATCCAGTTGCATGCGTAGTTTACATGTATTCCCACATTTGTGTACGAATAGCTAATTAGATGCAGTTAGATGTAGAGTTACCCAGTTTGTGTACAGAAATATGGTAATTATATGTTCAGATTAAGACCTCAATCCTGCACATGCTTAACTTTTATACACTGTGCAGTATAAGGCAGTAGGGAATTACTTCACAGTTCATGAAGGTATGGCCACACTTTCACATCTTTGCAGGCTTGGTGCCTGCCTACACATGCAACTGTGTGCCTGAAGAGTCTGAATAGTGTACTCCCTGCCACACACGCACTCTGTAAAACAAGAGGGGCATGCAAGATTACTGTCCAGGTATTTTGTGCTTTTATAGAGGACATTTTTCCTTAAACCAACTTTTGAAGAGTATTCTTCATAAAGTAAAAACAAATATTTCCTCTGTAGCTGCAGTATCTGTAACTAATAAGAGAGGACTCTTGAAGCCTTCCTTGTCCTTGCTACACAGTTCAATTTTGTTGTCAGAAGTTTCCCCTCCTCCCTTCTTTTCTGCCTACCACATTATAGCTTTAGCTCTGGGTCCACGAGAAGTATACTTTCAAAGGAATAGCACCTGTCTAGTTTAGCATGTGACTGTTCTCACACTTCCTAAGAGTGCCAGGAGCTGATCTACAATACGTCTAGTACAGCAGCTCCTTTTGAATAAATTAATCAGTACAAATTGTTTTAACTTTTTAAAAAAAAACAAGCAAACCTGTGGCAGCTGTCTGTAAAGTGAGTAAGCTATGTAGTTTTATGTTGGCAACACAAAACTTAGTGTTGGTAGCCCAAAATATTTGGTAAGAAAAACTTCAATTATTTAGGTTCTAGTTTTTGAACATATGTTTTTTTTTCTGAAAACAGCTGAATGATATTCATCTGGGTTTTAGATTTTCCTCTCCAGATATGAGTCATCTCCCACGTTCAGTGCAGACAGTGAGATGTTTTTCCATAGCCCCTTAAATATAACAAAATCCTGGAATGATTATGTAGGTAAACATTGTGGCCTTTTGTGGCTAGCTAAATGCTGACAGCACTATTCTCTGTTCATTAAATTCATACATTGTTTAGATTTTAGCTTGTAAGAGCTAAAATATATGGACAAGGGTTTGGGTTATTTTTAATCTAGATCCTGTTTTGGAGAAACTTGAAAGGGTTACTCAGTCTTCAAATTAAATGAACCAAACTGAGAAAATAGACAGGATTATGCTGAATAGTAGCCTTTTGAATGGAGGCAGGGGACACAGCCCATGAATATTGAGTTTTCCATATGCTGCCAAAAATAAATTAACATTTTTTTTTAAAGCTGTGTAATTCCTTCCTGTGGGATAATGCAGCCTGTAGGTTTCTGAGTGTTATTTTAAATTAAACTAGGATCACATTGTCACCAAAAAAACATGTGTACTGAGCCCAGTGCTAAACCCATTCTATTAACTGGAAGAAAGTCTTTAATTTCCAAGTAGCAAGGAAAAATGACAGTTCTCCTGAGCTTTCCACCATTAGCATTCTATGGACATCACTGCTGTTGACTGGGAAGTTATTTTCGCCGCACCAGGAGAACACCAGTTTCCAGCTACAGTGTGCTGCTGCTCTTCTAGGATAGGTAGTGGAGACAATCAGAAGACCAGCTGTTTTGCTGCTGCTTTTCTGGCTATGGCTCCTTTTCTTCACAGCTCCAATATCCTCATTGTCTCAGGCTACGTCTTCACTACCTGCCGTATCGGCGGGTAGCAATCAATTTCTCGGGGATCGATATATTGCGTCGCATCTAGACGTGATATATCCATCCCCGAACGCACTCCTGTCGACTCCAGAACTCCACCGCAGCAAGCCGCGGTAGCGGAGTCGATGGGGGAGCCGCAACGTCGATCCCGCGCAGTGAGGGACGGTAGGTAATTCGATCTAAGATACTTCGACTTCAGCTTCGTTATTCACGTAGCTGAAGTTGCGTATCTTAGATCGATCCCCTCCCCTAGTGTAGAGCAGCCCTCTGAGGGAGCTCTCAACAGAGCAGCTCTTTGCTGCCTTACAGTGGGCATCTGCAGAAAGACAATATGCCCCATTGTGAGACTGATTTGGATCCCACCATCAGTTGACATTTTATCTACTAAGCTTTTTAGGATAGATAGTTCCCTCAGAGTAACTGTACACCTAGGGAAGTCTTCAGTAAAATGTTTGGGTTTGGGTTAAGAAGAGCTGAAGAAGACTCTGTATAGCTTGAAAGCTTGTCTCTGTCCCAACAGAAGTTGGTCCAATAAAAAACATTACATCACCCATCTTGCATCTCTATTATCTTGGGACTGACCCAGCTACAAGAACACTGCATAGAGCTCTTAAGAACATTTTGAGTTCTTTACAACATTTTGACTGCTTTACAACTGTCTTTCTTCTCTTCCACGTTGCTAAGTACATAATTGAGTTGCTGAGTAACAAGTGTACCAGGCTGCATCTAGAAGAATATAAGCATGAATTTAGTAGATTGATAACAGTATAAGATAATGTGCTTTTACGCTGAAAAATCTAGTCATTGGGAAAGAACCCTACACAGTAACGTTAAGTAGTCATCTTATAATTGCCCCCAGATGAGGAGAGATTATCTCTTGTGATTCTGTCTTCTGCTGCAGCTTCATAAGGACAGTTTTTCAGTCTGTCCATGTCAGAAGATCATACTACACTTTCATACCTTTCCAACAGCTATCATATTCTGCATTCCTTTATAAAGGGACATATAAACTGTATATTAAATTATTATACAACTTGAGTACTTCTCAGCAGAAACATACTTTGCACTTGCATAGAGGCTGCAAGATCAATTGATGTAATGTCCATGTTTCGTACCTTGATTAGATGGTGATTTATTTATTAGGTAACTTCTTACATGAAAGCAGGTTAATTCTCTGGCAGCAAATCACCCTACCCTTTCTGGTGATGTCTAAGTGACAAGACATTTAATAATTTACATTTCATCACTAATATAACAATAAAAGGGATCATCCTTATGTGACAGATCAACACGTGTTTAGCTATACATAATGAATTAAATTTTCATCCTTTTTGGAGTCAGCTTTGCTCTCTTAGCTACTTTTAGAGATTCTTCAAAAAGAAACACTGATTTGTAAATCTATCCTCCCTCACTCATTGTTAGGGTACCATCTCTTAGTTTTAGAGAGAGTAAAAAGGGTCTTTTAGTATACTTTACTTACTGATGTTCTTTTTTTCTAATGTTGGTATAATTAGCTACCATTTTTGTGAGTGATGTGCATTTGTTAATTTGTCAGTTTAGAACTTAATTTAGCATTTATGTAATTCTTGCAGTAATATTTTTTTATAAAATTGTCTGTTATCAAATTTTCAGCTTTTAGAAGTGATACAATGTGTATTTCTCCTCTTCTTCACCTTCCCTTTCCTCTCCCAAAAGGAAAGATTCTGTAATTGTGTACATTCCTCTTCCCCCCCCTTCAAAAAAGGACACCCCTGTTTAAATACCTCACCCTTCACATTCTGCCTCAATGTTTCAGTGCAGATTGGATGGCTCCTGCTTTTGACAGTGCTCAGGAATGGTTGCTGAGTGAGTTAATGTGTGGCAAAAAAGTTGGAGATTTTCTTGCTGTTTGTTAAATGGAGCATAGTTTAAGTCTAAAGGTTTCTCTGTCATCCTTTTAATATTCAATGATACAGAACCCATCGGGTCATAAGTTTGAAAGTTCAACTGAGCAATTTTATAAAATGTAGGGCCTCTGGGATACTCTTTTAAAAACAGAGGGTTCCTGTGGGGAGATATCAAGGACAGATCAATGTTTCCAATTGTCTCTGTTTGTAATCACAGCTCTGTTTATTTAGTATTAATGTTAAAAAAAAATTGAATCTACAATCAGATGACGTCACCAGTGATAGAGCCAGGTGACACTTGGTTTGCAAGGAGGCCATGTCCCTGTGGGATTTGCTATGATGATGATTGACTATTTAGAATTTTTGTTAAAAGGAGTTACAATGTAGATTTTCCTAAGCTTCCAGTCTGTGCTGTGTTTCTCATCTCCCACTTGTTACTGAATTTAATACACTGTTGCAAACTACTACCAGATTCTGAGTGCTCTATTCTGAAAGGCGCTGAGCCCTCAATTCCCATCTATGTCAGCTTACTGGCCATGCTGGCCACCTTCTATAGCCCTGGCCACCCATTTCCATGTTGTCATGTATACACAAAATTGCGACTTTTTTTTTTTAATTCTCTATGGAGCCCTCTTGGCTTCCAGTATGTGAATCTTTGTGTGCTGAGTGGTAGAGAGCAGGTGAAATAAAATGTGATGGTAACTGGATCACAAAACTTAGCATTGTAAATTTGGCACAGCAGCAGATCCATTCATGTATTTGCTGGGATCTCATAATTCTATGGCATAAAATAGTGCCAACTTCAAGGGAAGTTGTCGTGTTCCACTACTCCCAGGATCCAGACAATAAATGATTTTAAGTGAGAGAAAATATCTGCTTTTTTTTTAATTGAAACCATTGGGGTGGGGAGTGTTTAAAAATAACTTTTAAAAGTTAAAGAAGTTAATTTATATTATGCACACATGAGTATTTTTTTACCACACTTCTACTTTTCCTGGCATTCTACCAGCACTTTTAGGGATTCTTTTGTTTTAGAAAGGTACTCCTATATGATTTCTCTTTTCATTTTTTAAGTTACTGTACTATACATTTGTTTAAAAACTGGGAGCAAACAATGACTTGGAATGTGTTTTATTGATTGCTTAAGACAGGCACATATTTTAAACAAACATTTAATCAGCTGTACTTTTCTTTGAATGCTTCAGTGTTCCTGTAAGGAAACAAAGCTTCATGAATGAAGTTAATAGATTAAGACCACAAATGACTATTATGATCGTGTAGTTTGACCTCCTGCATAACATAGGGCATAGAATTTCACCTATGAGGTTGCTTATAGACTAACAGACGTTTTGGAGCATGAGCTTTCGTGGGTGAATACCCACTTCATCAGATGCATGTAGTGGAAATTTCCAGGGGCAGGTATATATATGCAAGCAAGCTAGAGATAATGAGGTTAGTTCAATCAGGGAGGATGAGGCCCTGTTCTAGCAGTTGAGGTGTGAAAACCAAGGGAGGAGAAACTGGTTCTGTAGCTGGCAAGCCATTCACAGTCTTTGTTTAATCCTAAGCTGATGGTGTCAAATTTGCAGATGAACTGAAGCTCAGCAGTTTCTCTTTGAAGTCTGGTCCTGAAGTTTTTTGCTGCAGGATGGCCACGTTAAGGTCTGCTATAGTGTGGCCAGGGAGGTTGAGGTGTTAATTTGCTGCTTTTACAGACCCAGACAGGATTTACAGGATTCTTTGCTGCTTTTACAGATCCAGACTAACATGGCTACCCCTCTGATACTTGACCTATGAGGTTTGCCTTTTTAATAGTTGTCTTGTAGCTTCTCTCATATTTATTTATTGAGTACCGATGGTGTGCTGGGTGCTGTATTAAAGTCAACACAGTCTCTGCCATGTGGATCTTACAATTTAAATTGTGTATCCACTATTCTACATACAAGGTAAATTGAACCTATGTGCAGATAGTGTCTACCTATGTACTGTAAAATACTCTTTTACACTGAGTGCATGGTTGTTTCTCACTGAAGGCTTCCATAGCATTTGTTCTAAATGGGGAGTTTTTCATTTTGTAATTTTACCCTATAGAATCATAGGGTTAGAAGGAACCACAAGGGTGATTTAGTCTAATCCCTGATGGCTCAGCTCTGTTGCTTTGCTGTGTGAGATTTCCACACTCCTCTTTGCAGTCTAGTTATTCTTCTGTTAACCTTGTCTATATACAAAAATGTCTCAAAGACCTTCATCTATAACCAGTCTTTGATTTCAGGAAACATGACCGGAAATGTATCCTGAAGAAAGCATCAGCCTGTTTAAGCCGTCTGTGAAATAAAAAAAAATGAAAACCAAGGCATTGTAAATTCTGTTAAGACCCTTAAAGTTAATTGTAAAATGAGTCAGATGTTTGATTTTTCATATGCAGAGTTTACTTTTTAAAAATGTGGTTCTTACCTGTGTTACCCTTGCTGATATATGTTACATTGTTTATCCTTTTGAAGTCTTCATTGCTGTGATTGCTAATCTTGAATTTTTTAAAAATACCTTAACATTGGAATTGCCATTCTGGATCAGTTAAGTGGTCCATCTAGTCCAGTTACCTGTGATTAACAGTGGCTAGTACCAAATCCTTAAAAGGAAGGCACAAGAAACCCCATGGTAGACTGTTATGGAATGACCTGCCCCGAAAAGAAGCTTCCTCCTAAACACCACCATCTTTTCTTCTCCCCGTCCACTCCCATTTGCATGGCACGTAGAAGAGAAGAAGTTATTCAAGCAGTGATTCATATGAATGGTCAGCATTCCACTGGGTGCCAATAATGAAGCTTCCTTGCTTTACCACTACCTTCATCACAACCAGCAAGCCAACTTTTGAGAGGTGGTTCAACAACCCTACTAGTCTGGTCCTGGACACTTCTTTTGCCCCAATTGCCAGTGAAAACAGGTGATGTTTTTGCTGTTGTGGACTGGATGTGTGTATCAGTCCGAATTGAAATCACTACTCATTCATTCTATGCAACAATATGTATTACAGCTATATCAATATGATCCTGATGACAGAGAGGGCAATTTCTGGCAAGGTACTACATGAAGCTCTAAGTGTAATTTTAATGGTATAGCTCAGTTAACTCCCTGAGGCCTGGTCTACACTACGCTGTTAAACCGATTTTAACAGTGTTAAATCGATTTAACGCTGCGCCTGTCGACACTACACTGCTCTTTATATCGATTTAAAGGGCTCTTTAAATCGATTTCTGTACTCCTACAAAACGAGAGGAGTAACGCTAAAATCAATATTACTATATCGGATTAGGGTTAGTGTGGACACAAATCGACGTTATTAGCCTCATTATTTTACAGTAGCTACCCACAGTGCACCGCTCCAGAAATCGACGCTAGCCTCGGACCGTGGATGCACACCACCGAATTAATGTGCCTAGTGTGGACGCGCACAATCGCCTTTATAATATCTGTTTTATAAAATCGGTTTAAGCTAATTCAAATGTATCCTGTAGTGTAGATGTAGCCTAAGTAATTCCTAGGGTTTTGAGTAAATGAGACAGATTCTGTGTTGTAATCTATCAAATAGCAAAGAAAGGGGAACAACTTCTTCTTCTTCGAGTGCTTGTTCATGTTGATTCCAAGTAGGTGTGCGTGTGCCACGTGCACAGTTGTCGGAAGGTTTTTCCTCTAGCGGTACCCGTCAGGTCGGCCATGTAGCCCCCTGGAGTCGCATCTTCATGTCAGTGTATATAGGTCCCTGTTGACCAGCTGCCTCTTCAGTTCCTTCTTGCCACTAATGACGATCATTGAAGCAGCTCTCTTCTCTTGCTATGGTAAGCCATCCCTTAGTGCAGGGGTCCCCAACGCGGTGCCCACACGCACCATGGGCCCATGGGGCATCTAAATGCGCCCGCGTCCTGGCCGACAGTCGAGCATCCGCCAAAATTCGGCGGCATTTTGGCGGATGCTCGACCGCCACCATGGTCCTTCGTCTGGCATCTGCCAGATGAAAAGGTTGGGGGCCACTGCCTTAGTGGAATTTCCCTTGTTGTATCTGTAAATTGTTAATGTTAGGATTAGTTAGTTTTCATTAGTTCATAGTTAGTTAAGATAAGTTTTAACTGGGGGTTTCCCACCACCATGTTCTCCCCCTCCTGGGAACTGGGGCATGCCTCAATATCAGGGATTCAAACCGTGCGGGTCCTGTCTGAAGCGCTATGCCAAAGGGAGACCCACATGACTCCTGTTTCAGTTGTTTGGGGGAAGCCCATTAGACTGAGGATATGTCTACACTACAAAATTAGGTCGATTTTATAGAAGTCGACTTTTGAAATTGATTTGATACAGTCGATTGTGTGTGTCCCCACTAAGTGCATTAAGTCGGTGGTGTGCATCCACAGTACTGAGGCTAGTCGACTTTCGGAATGTTGGACTGTGGTAGCTATCCCACAGTTCTCACAGTCTCCACCTCCAATTGGAATACTGGGTTGAGCTCCTAATGCCTCATGGGCAAAAACATTGTTGCGGATGGTTCTGGGTACATGTTGTCAGGCCCCCCTTCCTCCCTCCCTCCATGAAAGCAACAGCAAAAAATAGTTTCTCGCCTTTTTTCCTGGGTTACCCGTGCAGACAACATACCACGGAAAGCATGGAGCCTGGTCAACTCACTGTCACCGTATGTCTCCTGGGTACTGCTGGCAGACGCGGTACTGCAGTGAAACACAGAGCATCCCCTTGCCTTGTCTTGCAGATGGTACAATACAACAGCTAGCCGTTGTCGTCCCATGGGTGCTCCTGGATGACCTCGGTTAGGTTGGTTGGGGACACCTGGGCAGACGTGGGTGCTCCTGGCCAGTCTCGGTGAGGTCAGTCGGGAGCTCCTGGACAAAATGGGAATGACTTCAGGTCATTTTCCTCTTTCAGTTTGGTCTAATGAGAGAGCTCCTGGAGGTCACTACCGTCGAATTGCGTCCACACTACCCCAAATTTGACCCAGCAGGGTCGATTTCAGCGCTAATCCCCTCATCAGGGAGGAGTGCAGAAATCGATTTTAAGAGGCCTTTAAGTCTACAAAAATGGCTTTGTCATGTGGATGGATGCCTGGTTAAATTGATCTGACACTGCTAAATTCAACCTAAGCTCGTAGTGTAGACCAGGGCTGAGAAGTGCAAAATCTGCAGAGACTTCTGCCCAAGGACTAAGAAGGAAAGGGACTTTAGGCTAAAATTGCCCATTCATCCCCAGCCAGCATAGGCAGTGTCTGACCCCAAACCCAGCATTTTGGTGAGGAGTGTGCCATCCTCAGTAAGAGAGGCAGAGAAATAAGAGTGCAGAGAAAGGACTTGGGCTCCAGAGACACGGTCCCATTCGCCAGTCCCACACAAGAAGTAGTCCAACAGAGGTCGCTCTCCCACTAGAGCAGAGCAAGGAGACACCCGACTCCAGCTCCAGCTCAGCTGGCACCATCCACTCCGACCTCGCAGGGAGGTCCACTGAGTCCTGTTCTTGTGGAATCCCCAGTGCGGGAGTGTCAAGTGGAGGGTGCAACAGCAGGCAGTCCTCAGCCGCTACAGCTTTAACTCCTGGAACACATTGTCCAAATTCAAGAATCTGCTTCTGGCTGACTCTTGTTGGGAGTTTGCTGCCGTTCTTGAGAAAGGCAAGGTCATTGCGAGAACCTCCTTACTGGCCTTCCTGCATTCTGCGGACTCGGCAGCCCGGACTACGTCAACAGCTATAGCTATGAGAAGGAACTCATGGCTTCAGGCATCGGGACTTCTGCTCAAAGTTCAGCAGACAATTCAAGATTTGCCTTTCGACAGCTCAGGGCTTTTCTTGGAGCAAACAGACTCTAAGCTCCACAGCCTTAAAGACTCATGGGCAACACTGAAGTTCCTGGGGCTTCATGCCCACCCCCACCCCGAAACATTTTCAGCTACAGCTTACCCCTTGCTTCTACCCTACTCCCTGCCCACGCACCACAGACAGGACAATAGCAGGAAGTAGGCCAGGAGTAATAGATGGAGACCACCTGAGCCCTCCTCTAACAAGGGGCAGGGTTCAGTGAGGCAGCCAGCCAAACTTTTGAGGATGCGATTCACCAGTCCAGATACTTCCCCTCCCTTTGTGAATCATCTATCCCATTCTACCATGCCTGGGCACAAATCACCTCAGACCAATGGGTCTTGAGCATGGTAGAATTGTGATATTCTCTTCAATTTTGTTTCCTCCCGCCTTTCCTTCCCCCCACCACTTTCCCCATCCCTCTTCAGGGACCCCTCTCACGAGCAACTTCTCACACAGGAGGTGCAAATGCTCCTATAACTTGGGGTGGTAGAGGAGGTCCCTCTGGAATTCAGGGGCAGGGAGTTCTTGTCTTGGTATTTTGTAATCCCGAAGGTCAAGGGTGAGCTCAGACCTATTTTTAGACCTGCGAAACCTCAACAGATTCATGAAGAAGGTGAAGTTCTGCATCATCTCCCCGGCTTCCATTATCCCTTCCCTGGATCTGGGGACTGGTATGACAACCTCAACTTGAAGGATGCATGCTTTCACGTGTCCATAGTTCCATCCCACAGACAGTTCCTCCGCTTCGTGGTCAACAGTATCTACTATCGGTTTAGGATTCTCCCCTTTGGCCTCTCGGCGGCCTCTTGGATGTTCATCAAGTACATATCTGTCGTAGCCACCTTCCTGCAGAAGCAGCAGGTGCATAAATTCCCTTACTTAGACAATTGGCTAATCAAGGGTCACTCTAGGGCCCAAGTGGAGGACCACATGTGCCTGATTTGGGCGATGTTCGACAGGGTCAACCTGATACTGAATGTGGTGAAATCAGTCCTAAGTCTTACTCAGAGGATAGAGTTCATCGGAGCTCTCCTCGACTCTGGTCAAGCCAGGGCATTCCTTCTGGAAACATGCTTTCTTGCCATGGGCACCATCCTAGGGAACTCAGGCGATACCCAAACACTACAGTGCGAAATTGCCTGGAGCCGCTCGGCCATATATGTATGTAGTACAGCATGTTAGCTGCGGCTCCAACCCCTTCAACCTTGGCTAGCCTTGGTATACAGGCCGAACCGAGACCACCTAGACAGGTTTGTCACATTCACTCCTCCATTTATCGAGCTCCTCCTGTGGTAGTTCAACCCACAAGTGCGGCAGTACCCTTCTCCGGGCCCCAACCCTCGCTGTCTATAGTAACAGATGCATCAGCGATGGGTTGGGTTGCGCACCTAGGAAGAAGCAGGACTTCTGCTGCACATCAACATTAGGGAGCTCTGTGTGGTTTGCCTTGCTTGCCAGATGTTTCAAACGCATCTAGAGGGCAGATGTGTATCAGTATTGACAGACAATACAACAGCAATGTTCCATATAAACTGATAGGGTGGTGCTCACTCCTCTCCCCTGTGCCAGGAAGCCCTCAAGCTGTGGGACTTCTCCATTGCCCATTCGATGCATCTGGAGGCATCGTATCTTCTGGGCTCTCAGAATGAATTGGCCAATCATCTAAGCAGGTCCGTTCACAATCACGAGTGGTCCCTCTGCCCACATGTCATGATCAACATCTTCCAAAGGTGGAGATTTCCTCTGACAGACTTGTTCACAACACGGCACCACAGGAAGTGTCAGCAGTTTTGTTCCTTCTTGAATCTGAGCCCGGGCTTACTCATGGATGCCATTCTCCTCCCTTGGAAGGGGGACCTGCTGTACACATTCCCGCCCTTTCTGCTCATGCACAAGATCCTGCTGAAAGTCCAAAGAGAGGGAGCATCAATGATCTTGATAGCACCGGCATGGCCACGTCAACACTAGTTCACCACACTTTTAGACCTGTTGGTGGATACACCTATAGCACTGCCCTGGTCCCAGACTTGATCACGTAGGACCACAGCCATCTCCAGCATCCTAGTCTAGAGTCTCTCAAACTCACAGCATGGAAACTCCTTGGCTGAGCCCTTTAGAGCTCACATGCTCAGACTCTGTCAGGGAGGTTATCCTTGGCAGCAGGAATCCTCCAACTTTAATTGGCCGAGTGGAAGAGATCCTTGATTTGGTCACTTCAAAAGGATAGTCCACCATTACAGTCATTGATTCCCTTCATCCTGGACTATTTACTGCACCTGAAACTGGAAGACCTGGTGGTGTCATCAATAGAGGTACACCTGGCCGCCATCTCAGCTTTCCATTCCGTTTCTGCTAGTTGGTCATATTCACTAACCCCGTGGTTGGCTGCTTCCTCAAGGGACTAGATAGACTGTACCCTCAAGTAAGACTGCCAGTCCCCCCATGGAATGTCAACCTGGTGCTCTAGAGCAGGGGTGGGCAAACTACGGCTCGCAGGCTACATCCGGCCTGCCAGCTGATTTAATCTGGCCCTTGAGTGCCCGCTGGGAAGCAGGATTTGGGGCTTGCCCCCCTCCAGTTGGGGAGCAGGGTTGAGGGCTGCTTCGCGTGCGCATGCCATGGCTCTGTGCAGCTCCTGGAAACAGTGGCATGTCCCCCTTCCAGCTCTTATGTTTAGGGGCAACCGGAGGTTCTGCGCAGTGCCTCTGCCCTGAGCACCATCCCTGCAGCACCCAGGGGCGGCACTTGCTGATGGGGCAGTGCGCAAAGCCACCGGGCCACGCCTCTGCTTTGGAACCGGGAAGGACATATCGCTGCTTCCAGGAGCTACTTGAGGTAAGCACCTCCTGGAGCCTGCACCCCTGAGCCCCTCCCATGCCCTGATCCCCCTCCTGCCCTCCAAACCCCCTTGATCCCAACCTAGATCACCCTCCTGCACCCCAAATCCTTCATCCCAAGCCCCAGCCCAGAGCCTGCACCCCCAGCCGGATACTTTCTCCCTTCCCCCCTGCACCCCCACCCCAGTTTTGTGAGCATTCATAGCCCATCATACAATTTCCACACCTAGATGTGGCCTTGGGCCAAAAAGTTTGCCCACCCCTGCTCTAGAGGCTGATGGGCCCTTCTTTTAAGCCCCTAGCAACATGCTCTCTCCTCTACCTTTCCTGGAAGGTGGCATTCCTGGTGGCTATAACTTCAGCCAGGAGGGTGTCTGAGTTTAAGGCCTTGACATCTGAGTCAACTTATACATTTTTTTATAAAGACAAAGTACAGTTGTGGTCACACACATCTTTCCTCCTAAAGGTAGTTTCTCAATTCCACACGAATCAGGACTAGCTGCATGGTAGTAACCGGGAACGGATGCTTCACTTCCTGGATGTCAGATGAGCATTAGCTTTTTGCATTGAGCGTACAGAGCCATTTCGAAAATCAATACAGCTCTTCATTGCAATTGCTGAGAGGATGAGGGGGCTCCCAGTGTTGTCCCAAAGGATCTCTTTATGAATCACAGCCTGTATTAGGATGTGCTATGGCCTAGCAAAGATACCTGCCCCAGCACTAACAGCGCACTCCACAAGAGCTCAGGCTTCCTCAGCAGCGTTCCTGGCACAGGTCCCCATTCAGGACATCTGCAGGGCTGCGATGTGATCATTTACCTTGCACTGTGCCATTACTCAGCAGACCAGAGATGATGCAGCATTTCGCAGAGCGGTGCTGCAGTCTGCGACTCGGAGAACTCTGACCTCTCCATCTAGGGAATACTTGGGAGTCACCTACTTGGAATCGTCATGAGCAATAACTCGGAGAATTAAAAACATCGTAACTGGTGTTCTTCAAGATGTGTTGCTCATCTCCATTCCAAAACCCACCTGCCTGCCCCTCTGTCAGAGTACTCCGGCAAGAAGAGGCAGCAGGTTGGCAGGGACCTATATATACCGCCATGAAGGCTCAACTCCAGGGGGCTCCACAGCTGACCTGACAGGTTCCGCTAGGAGAAAAACTTTCCGGCGACTGTGCATGTGGCGTGCACACACCTACTTGGAATGGACACATCTCGAAGAACAACAATTACGAGAGGTTGGTAACCATTTTTTCGTGATTGATAGATTGCTCCAAGTAGTTAGTCTTCACAGCAAATTATGAAAGATTATTAAGCAATCCAGAGCTTTAAGATAAGTAATATCAACATATACTGGTGATGGGAGGTCCAGAAGTACAGATCTGTGAATGGGTGACTGTCACAAGATTTCTGGACTTTTTTGTTTAGACTCGTGATATTTTTAATAACATTAACTAGATGGGAGAAAATTACTAGAATGTTAATATCTAAATAGGAAAACTCTGAAGACGATTGTGATGGATGCAGTATAGGAACATAACTTCTGTGCCCTGAACTGTATTGAATGCTCTAGAATAGATTGAATCTTACAGAATCCTATGAACCTGCCAATATAGTAGAATCCACTTAATCACCCGCTTGATAGATGGCACACCTTTTTAATTGGGTTGGTTGCTAGGGATGTATTCAGTTCAGTGCATTTAATTGACTCAGAACAGTGGATACTTGATATAACTGATATATTAACCAACACACCTAGTTTTGCATGTAGTTTCATCATGGTATGTTACGCAGATGTTAGTTGGTATTGGCTAGGATAGGTCTCCCACTGTGCAGGCTTTTGTGTTTTTTCAGGCTTCCTCCCTGTTATGTAGTATTACCTTAAAATAAATATATATTTTGTTGCTGTGCAATGTTTTTCTCTAAAGCAGTTTGAAATTAAAATGAATATATCTCAGGAAAAGGTACTGTGTTCTGCTGAGAACCCAGAGAGTCCTGATCCTGCTGCATGAGTTCCTCCACTGATTTAATTAGTGGGAACAGGGTTGGATAGTATGCTATTTATATTGTTCTGTTAGATTTAGTTCTTTTTTCCCCATAACAAATTAAGATCCTTTAGCAGTAGCTGATTATGGCTTATCTAAAGTGGGAAAATGAGTTATGCTATCCACATTAGGAATTTTTTCTGCATACAATAGTTAGCATTTTATAATTCTAGTATAAGCAGCAAAAGTTGTAATTTTAACATGTTAGCTGGTTTAGGTGAAGAGAATTCATGGGAATACACATACATAAGTTCATATTCAAAAACTGTGTCAATAACCCAACTAGTAAAATGTATACAACTGTTTTATTTTACAGCTGTGTACAGTCCTGTCTTGTTTGAATAACTCTAGCATTTGCTGGTATCTCTAGAGATGTTATCTGAATACTATAAAAACTGCAAGGAATGCAGAACAAAGCCAATATGGTAACGATTGAAGATTTGAAGACACCTGAGTAACAGTTACCAAATCTAAATGGCTTCCCTTTCCTCTGTCAATCTGTGAAGATGTGTATATTGCAGAAATTTATACCAGTCCTTCAACAAGTTTGTTCCTATTTTACCTTTATGCAGTTTTACCCAGCAAATAATGATCCACTCCAGTTAATGTTAATGTCTCTAACATTGCTTGCCAGTCATGATAAATCTCTAAGTGCATATATTCCAGTCCATGTTCAATCTACAGCAATTCTGTGCTTTAGGGTGAATTGAACTTCTTTTAGTACATATATGGAGAGAAAAACATCTTACCCATTTTAAAGCATGTGTATATCTTCAAAGCAATGTATAGCCATCCTTTCAAAACCCTTTGGGAGATTACTTATTCTTAACGTGCCACATCTTCCACCTCCAAACTGAGGTGTTGAGGGTGCAACACTGTGATAAAATACAATAAAAATCATTACATTATGGTTTCAAAAAGGGCAGGGAAAAGTCTCTGAGAACTTTAAATTAAGATGGGCTCTAGGGTAGGAAAATGCAGTAAGTAATAAATACGAGGCAAACAGTAGCCACACTGAAAATGCATGGCAGGTATTTTGTTTTTTGTTTGGTGGTGAGAGAGAGAATGGTTGAGATGGAGTGTGTATGTGGGGGCGGGCAGTACCACAACTTAAACTGTTATCACAAAGGCATGATCATCAACTGACCTATGAAACAATTTTCGGATTCCTAAAAAGCATATGACTGAAGATGAGTAAGGACAAGGTTGCAGAAGGAGGAAGTTTCTAAAATAACCAGGGTCTAAACCAGCGGTTGGCAAACTTTTGGCCCGAGGGCCACATCTAGGAATAGAAATTGTATGGCGGGCCATGAATGCTCACAAAATTGGGGTTAGGGTGTGGGAGGGGGGTGAGGGCTCTGGGAGTGGGGCCAGAAATGAGTTCAGGGTACAGGAGGGGGCTCCAAGCTGGGATGGGAGAGTGGGATGCTGGGGTGGTGGTGGTGAGGCCTCCGGCTGGAGGGTGCGGGCTTTGGGGTGGGGCTGGGGATGAGGAGTTTGGGGTGTAGGAGGGTGCTCTGGTCTGGGACCGAGGGGTTCAGAGTGCAGAAGGGGGATCAGGGCTGGGGGTTGGGGCATGGGAAGAGGCTTGGGGCGCAGGCTACCAGTGGCGCTTACCTCAAGCAGACCCTGGAAGCAGCGGTATGTCCCTTTTCTGGCTCCAATGCGGAGGCGCCGATGGGCATCTCTGCATGCTGCCCTATCCACAGGCACTGCCCCTGCAGCTCCCATTGAAGCACCGGAGGGGGCCATTGGCGCGTCTAGAAGCTGGAGAGGGGCCGTGCCTTGGCTTCTGGGAGCCACATGGTGCAGGCCTCGATCCTGCACCCTGGCTGGAGCTGGGCCATGCTGCGGCTTCCGGGAGCCCTGCATGGTGCAACCCCCGACCCTGCTCCCTGGCTGGCACACCGGAGCGAGGCAAGCCCCAGACCCTGCTCCTTAGCAGGAGCTCGCGAGCTGGCTTTAAACAGCTCGCCTGCCAGATCTGGCCCGCAGGCCATAGTTTGCCCACCACGATCTAAACTGTTACCGTCTTCAAAAACCGACAGGACCCAGCAAAAAGTATTTAATCAGCCAGAGTAAAGACTTCAAGGGGGGGTCATGATTGTTGCAGCTAGCAAGAAAACAAGCTGCAAGTAAGTGATAAAATAGTACTGCTTGAAGCAATACAAGGAGAGAATATGAACGCTTTAAGCTTCTGTAATGTAACCAGATACAATTTTACTGTTAAACGTTTTATTTTGTTTTGGTTGTGTCCTGTGTATTATGTAAAATAGACTTACACAGTAAATATACTGCCAGGCTTACTAGTGATCCAGTGTATAAATAATTTTGAATAAGTATACAAGAGCCTTGTTAAACTCTGTTCACCAGAAGCAAGGTGCTAGAGTTTTGGTAGGTGGATTTTGTTTGTTTGTTTGCATCCTGTCACCTGCAGCACCCACTGTTTGGACTGAAAATTCCAAGGAGGATGTTTTTGTCACAGTTTAATTGCTATCGGATCCCTAACACATTCTAAATATCCTTTTTAATGAAAAATTCCCTGTCTTTTTATATGTTTAGTTAAAAGGCAGTGGAAATTGTTGATAGAAATTTTGGAAGGTGATAGAAGAATGGTGAAAAGTGAGTACATACACAGTTGAACTAGTTCTTTTTTGTGCAACTGATAAGGCAAGTAAGACTTCCATGGAGATAATGTAGCAAAAATTTGAAGTGCAGGATTGTCTTTTGTGGTAATGTATCATAGGGGATGGTGGCAGCAATGCCACTGAAGTTGCCTATCATCTTCCACTACTAGACCCTCTTTTCATTTGCTTAAATCTTTTTCAAATGTTAACTGTTCAGGCTGAAGTATTCCCCCTGTATGGGGGGAGGGATAGCTCAGTGGTTTGAGCATTGGCCTGCTAAACCCAGGGTTGTGAGTTCAGTCCTTGAGAGGGCAAAAATCTGTCTGGGGATTGGTTCTGCTTTGAGCAAGGGATTAGACTAGATGACCTCCTAAGGTCCCTTCCAACCCTGATATTCTATGAGTAACTGAAATCAAATGGGAGCTGTGCTTGGAACATATAAAGTACTATAAAAATGCTAACCGCTCTGAAAAAAGTCAGGCACTTAATATTAGTGGACCTGTTTGACAATTTTCTCCTTAGTCTCTGTGCCTCAGTTTTCCATCGGCAAAATGGGGATGATGATCTCTCTCTTCCTCACAGGGATGTTGTGAAGATAAACTCGTTAGTGTTTGGGAAGAACTCTGATACTGTGGTTTTAAGTGCCACTGAAAGGCCATGAGCAAATAAAGAATTCTGTGTTCAATGCAGGGTTTGGGTGTTGTGCAGTAACTAAGTCACAAGGAGCCACGTTGAATGATGAAAATTGGAAGAAATATTAAACAGCTACCCATTCAATGATCGCCATTCCTCCTGTGCACTGAATGAGGCAAATTTATTTTTGTATATACCTGTAATACTGCCATGCTTCACTCTCAAAACAAATTTTGCTGCTAGATAAGAATAACTGGTTTTCTCGGTGTTTGGGGACTTCCTTCTTATTCTTCTCATTTCTTTACTTTTAATAGTGAGTGTTGAAAAAGTGGAAGTAAAGGGATTGGCACACAAGAAGAATGAAAGAAATGTTGACTATTCCTTTGAGGTAAGTTTTGAGGATTTTTTTTTTCTAATGGGATGAGAGAAAAGAAGAAAATACTTTAAAACATGAATGTGAAAGTTTGGAACAGTTAAGGAACATTCAGGCCAAACAGACAGATCTCAAAAAATAGTCATCGGTGGGGAATCATCATTAAATGGGAGTGGTTCTAGTGGGGTTCCACAAGGATTGGTACTAGGCTACAAAACATGAACTCCCAGTGTGGTGATGTGGCCAAAAAGGCTACCGCAATCATTGGATGTATAAACAGGAAAGTAGAGGTGATTTTTACCTTTGTCTATGGCATTAGTGAGACTGATACTGGAATATTGTGTACTATTCTGTTGTCCACATTTTTTAAAGGGATGTTGAAAAATTTGGAGAGAGCACAGAAAAGAGCTACAAAAATTACTTTGAGGGTTGGAGAAAATGCCTTACAGTGTGAGACTTACTCAAACTGTTTAACTTGTTAAAAAAGAAGACTGAGAGGTGACTTGATTAGTGTATAAATGCCTTCACAGGGAGAAATACCAGGTACTAAAGGGCTCTATAATCTTCCCAGAAAGGCATAACAAGAACCGACGGCTGGAGGCTGAAGATGGACATATTCAAATTAGAAATTAGGCACAAATTTTTTAGATTGAGGATAATTACCCACTGGAACAAAACCACCAAGGGAAAGGGTGGAT
This sequence comes from Gopherus evgoodei, assembly GCF_007399415.2. Taxonomy (NCBI): domain Eukaryota; kingdom Metazoa; phylum Chordata; order Testudines; family Testudinidae; genus Gopherus; species Gopherus evgoodei. The sequence continues at coordinate 37,996,035 of NC_044333.1, read as the reverse complement.
TCTTCATCTCTTGATGTCTTCAAACAGAGACAGGAAGCCTTTCCGAAAGATATACTTTAGCCAAATACAAGTAATGCTTTAGTCTAACGCAAGTTTTTGGGCTCAATATAGGAATAACTGAGTAAAATATGATGTCCTGTGATAAGTCCTTTAAAAAAATAAAAGTAGTCCTGGAACATTCCAGAATGGCCCAGAAGCAGAAGTGGAGGAGGAAGCCACCATCTCCTTACACTGCCACCTCCACCCCTTCTGCTTCAGGCCTGTTCCGGAAAGAGAGATGGCATCTCAGTAACGTGGGCAGGTTACTGAGCTGCCATCTCTCATTTCAGAGCAGGAAACCGAGTCAGAAATACTGGAATGCCATTCCAGAGCATTCAAGCATGACTTGAGCACCGACAGGAGGTCAGACAAGATGATCTTATGGTTTCTTCTGGTCCTAAAGTCTATGAATCTGTGAATGTCTAGATTTAATTAATTTTTTGTCTTAATTCTGTTATGCCTGAGAAACCTCTGGTATGACACACCAAAAGCAGAATTTGATTTAGGGGTAGGTGGTTCTATTGTTTTGTCGATGTTCATGATCTAGCTCCTTATTGGGAAAAATAATTCCGTATGTTTAGGTAACATTGCCTGTTCAAAATTGCACTCCTCAACTCTCTTTATCAACCAAAGCCACAAGGAGTTGGTTGCAGCTGCCTCGTTCAAAGCTGCACAGCCAATGGCAGAATGGGCGTGGCAGAGCTTCATTCTGCTGTGACCCATTGGCTTACATTGCAGATTGTGGGAAGGCTGTTGCAGGAGGCAGTGAAGTGGCATATGCAGCTCTCTCTCCACTCATGTAAAATTTCCTTGAACATTGGGAATTCTCTGGCTAGTTTAAAGCCATTTTACATTGTTCATGTTGTAAAAAATGTGCCCTTAGCAGATTGAAGAATCTGGCCTTAGTTAATTTAGCTGCAGAATACCCTTGAGAGATCGGTATTATCCCTATTTTACAGGTGAGGAAACTAAGACACAGAGAAGTGACTTGCCCAGAGTCACATAGGGCATCTGTGGCAGAGCCAGGAATAAAATCCATCTCTCTTGATTCCCAGTCCTGTATGCTAATTACAAGAATGTTGTTCCTTAAATCTGTAGTAAATACTTAACTTTAGTTTTCTGTATGGTTTAGTCACCAAAATGCAATCTGTTTTCCTTTGCAAACAACTATACAGATGCTTGAAAATGCATTAAAGTTAAACTTCTACTTTGTGGTTATTTGTGTTGTGTTTTAATGACAATAAGGTCTTATCTACACTGAAAAATAAAATATTTCACCACTGCACTACCACTGGTCCTAGCAACAGTGGGAACTTCAATATAGATAAGGTGTTAATGGTTTCAGGAATTTTTATTGCTATGCCATCTAGATCTGCCCTCTCTGAACAGGGATAGACCGCATCATTTATCTGCCTTAAATCTTGCATTGGGGGATGTCATAAACAGATAAGTATGAGTTAATAGAACAGAAGTACTTCATATCTCTTTTGCTTGGAAAGGGTTAACAAGATCAGTGATCCTGGCTGTCACCTGACCAGAGGACCAATCAGGGGACAGGATACTTTCAAATCTTGAGGGAGGGAAGTTTTTGTGTGTGCTGTTAGTGTTTGGTGGTTGTTCTCTCTGGGTTCTGAGAGTGACCAGACATGCAACCAGGTTTCTCTCCAATCTCTCTGATACAGTCTCTTATATGTCCAGAATAATAAGTACTAGGTAGATAAAGCGAATTAGGCTTATGTTTGTTTTCTTTATTTGCAAATGTGTATTTGGCTGGAAGGAGTTCAAATGTGTATTTTGCTGAAAGGATTTTAATTTGTACTTGTATACTTAGGCTGGGACGGTATTCACAGTGTCTATAGCTGAAAGACCCTGTAAGATATTCCATCTTAAATTTACAAAGATAATTTTTACTGTTTTCTCTTTCTTTAATTAAAAGCTTTTCTTGTTTAAGAACCTGATTGTTTTTTTATTCTGGTGAGACCCCAGGGGACTGGGTCTGGATCCACCAGGGAAGTGGTGGGGAGAAAGGAGGGAAGGGGGATAGAGAGGTTAATTTTCTCTCTCTGTGTTAGGATTACTGTCTCTCTCAGGGAGAGTCTGGGAGGGGGAGAGAGAAGGAGGGGGGAAGGTGAATTTTCCTTTCTGTTTTAAGATTCAAGGAGTTTGAATCACAGTGATCTTCCAGGGTAACCCAGGAAGGGGAAGCCTAGGAGAGGCAACGGTGAGGGAAAGGGTTTACTTCCCTTGTGTTAAGATCCAGAGGGTCTGGGTCTTGGGGGTCCCCAGGCAAGGTTTTGGGGGGACCAGAGTGTACCAGGCACTGGAATTCCTGGTTGGTGGCAGCGCTACAAGTACTAAGCTGGTAATTGAGCTCAGAGGAATTCATGCTGGTACCCCATCTTTTGGACGCTAAGGTTCAGAGTGGGGAATTGTACCGTGACAGAGGAGCTTCAGTGATGGTAGTGCACTAGTGAGAAGTTTTAAGAAAAAGCTCAGTGTTAGACCCCACCTCAGACAACCCTCCTAGAAAGAATGTAGGTGATAAAACTCCATCGTAGAATCTGCGGTTTGAAACCAAGATGAGCTCAGGAAGTGTCAGTAGTGGTGTCCAATCTTTCTCTTGCCCTTCTGGGGGTTTCTGTGAAACAGGACGGTTATATTTGCTCCACAGGATTCAGCAAATGAAGCCTTCCAGAATTGCACATCCACATGTTGGCATGTAAGCCAAGTTCGGACAATTGTGTACTTGACAAGGGCTTTAAAAAAAAAGTAAATTCTAATGTAAATTCAGACCCTTATGATATTGAGCAATATAGAGACATCTTTCGTCTCTTGGTGGTTCAGAAGGTAATAATACTGCCAGTGTCAGTGTCTGACACAAGCTGATCATGCTGCTTTCTTTATGTGATAGATTTAACATCCATATCAGGGTTTTTTTGGCCATACTCTTATTTAACTGAAATTCAGCAGCCTGTTTTCTTGAGTATTTTTCTTCCTCTGTTTTTTTTTTCCTTACTGCCTTTTTAGATTTCTGACTTCATTTTATAGTCAGAGAAATATCCTGAGTGTTGTATTAAGAATTCAAGAACACACATTAGTCATATTGGATGAGAGAGAAGCATTTTGCCACTCCTCATCTCAGGCACTGGAAACTGGGCTTGGCTTGTGGCACATATCCACTCAGAATAAGGCTATAAACTCAGAGAGATTTTGGACAATGCTAATTGATATTACATGAGGTTTCAAAATAAAACTTGGCTTTTCAGAGTGACACTACCAACTTGATTTTTTTTGATAGAGTATCCTTTAAACAATATCCTGAATTTTTAAAATTCCTTAATTTTTAGTATCAGAGGGGTAGCCATGTTAGTCTGGGTCTGTAAAAAGCGACAAAGAGTCCTGTGGCACCTTACAGACTAACAGAAGTATTGGAACATGAGCTTTCGTGGGTGAGAATACCCACTTTATCAGATGCATGTGTCTAATGAAGTGGGTATTCACCCACAAAAGCTTATGCTCCAATACATCTGTTAGTCTATAAGGTGCCATAGGACTCTTTGTCGCTTTTTAATTGTGTGTGTGTGTGTGTGTGTGTGTGTGTGTGTGTGTGTGTGTGTGTGTGTGTGTGTGTGTGTGTGTGTGTGTGTGTGTGTGTGTGTGTGTGTGTGTGTGTGTGTGTGTGTGTGTGTGTGTGTGAGAGAGAGAGGAAAATGTATTTAGGATAGGCCTCAAAACGCCAAACACACATGCTTGGGTCCACCACTCCTCACCATCTCATTCCTCTATGTCTGCTGCTACTACCAGTAGCAACAGCTGCAAATCTAAAACTGCAGACACTCTCTTGGAGGGTCTGGGGGAAAGCGTGTGTATCTGATGCCATGCTAGACTATCAACAAAATTGTGAGACTGACTACACATGCAGTGTTATCAAATACACAGCGTAAACAAACAATAAAACATAAACCGTTTTCCCTCTGCAATTTCAGTGATAGTAATTCAGATCTTACTTGTAATAATAGTAGGTACAAAATTTCCAAATGAAACTATAATTTCAAGTTGATACTCTATAACTGTCTGAAAGTACAGGGTACAGCTTAGCTAAACCAATAAATTGCGGTTCTCGGGGTTAAAAACTCCTCAAATATGCTGCTTGGATTCAATGGGGAAAAGAAGCAAAGCTGACTAAGCAATTTGGTGTGATGAGAATTATTTGTCATTGATTTGGAAATGCATGTAATTGTTTTGTAAATGCTGAGAACTATAACATGCTATCAAAACATAAAACAGTGTGCCAGCTGTCAATTATTGTTATTACAAGACTTAGGGCAGGGGGAGAGATATCACCTTTCATATTTTGTGAAAGTGCTCATGAACCCTGAAAGAAAATTGGTAATGTAGCATGAGATGGTTGGGGGAGGGGGGGCATTTTATAGAAGTAGAAACTCCTTGGGTTTTCTTTCTTAGGTTTGGTGTAGCAACTGTAGCTAGAGGAAATTACTCAATTATGTCATGTATTTTACTCTCCACTCACTAGTGTTTTGGAAGAACTCTGGTGGCTGGAGAAACCTTATATGTTTTCAGTTGTCATTGAAACTGGTGTTACGGAAAAATCGCTTCCTGCTTTTTAAAAACATAAAAACGGGCTTTTCCCATACATTACTGTTGAAGATTCAGATGCATTCCAAACACTTGACCTCAGGTATTTTCAGTCTAAGGATCTTTAGGATCAGCAATACTTGCCAGACTTTTCTGATATTCTTTCTGTGAAGATATTCTTACTTTTGGCTCAGTTAAACCAGTCAGCCAAGAACCAATGAATGTCTATGCTGGGGGGTCGGCAACCTTTTGGAAGTGGTGGGCCAAGACTTCATTTATTCACTCTAATGTAAGGTTGTGTGTGACAATAATAAATTTTAACGTTTTTAGAAGGTCTCTTTCTAGAAGTCTGTAACATATAACTAAACTATTGTTGTGTGTAAAGTAAATAAGGTTTTTAAAATGTTTAAAAAGCTTCATTTAAAATTAAATTAAAATGCAGAGCCCCCCGGATCAGTGGCCAGGACCCGGGCAGTGTGAGTGCCACTGAAAATCAGCTCGCGTGCTGCCTTCGGCACATGTGCCATAGGTTGCCCACCCCTGATCTATGTAATAACGATTAAAAAAAAGAAGTTGTAGGGACTTTTTATAGAAAAGCAGCTAGGAAGAGAAGCCCATCTCATCTCTTAGCTTTTCTAGAGCATACACAAGGTGCTGTCTGAAGTGTGTAGATAGAACAATAATGGCAGGCATCAGTGTTAAGCCTCTGCTCTTTTGTATGGGACGTTTTCCTCGGAGCCTCAACTTTGTATTACGTATGGAACTGATTGATTGCAAATGAGCATTGTAACATGCTGTGGTGTGTTGTTCAGATTCTACAAACCAGCTGTTCCAGTTAACAATGGGAGGAAAATGTTTCTCCAATCAGTGTTTCTCCAATTTGGTGTTAACATTTGCTATAGTTGGCAAGGCTTTATAAAATATAAAGTAGATTTTAAGAACTCTGAATAGTCTTAGCTATAATGGCAGTTAGCAGGAGTCAAATACTGCAAGAAGGGTAAGCAGCCATCTTCAAAATAAAAACAGTGAGCCGAGGGACTGTAACTCTGTTTGAACAAAAATGTTTATCGTGTATATGCCAAATATACAGATGGTCCAAGCCTTTATCCACATAATGGGTGAAATAAACATTGCTGTTTATTGAGTCCAGGCTGTTAGAGCTAACCATAGAGTTGTGTGCTTAGTTACTAACCGAACACCTTTCATTTCTTAAGGTCTTGTGGTCTGATTCTTCAGTGACATTGGTAACCAAATCTTCTACTGAAGTGACTGAATTTATTTCAAAGGTAAAAGACTTTAAAATACTTTACTTTGTACTTTGTCCTTATATGTGGTTTTGTTCAATTGTATTTTAGAAGCACCCTAAGATAACATGAATAGATTGAACTCCATAAATGTGTAACTCATGAACTATTTCAGGGTCCTCAAATGACAAGTAACAGCCTTCTTTTCACCTATTTTTTCCAATGTATAATATCTTCTTCCTTTAGCTATCTCAGCTGTACCCAGAAGAAAACTTAGAGAAGTTCATTCCTTGCCTAGCTGGTCCAGATTCATTTTACCTGGAAAGGAACCACATGGACCTGGAATCGGATATTAGGTATGATTCTGAAAGCTAATTTTTACTTGCCGTATGGCTTCATTGTCCAAGAGGGTTGGGGAGGGGAGAGAATCAGGAAATTAAAATGTAGACAAGATGTTCCTAACTACTTTACTTTCAAGAACTTTGAGCCTGATCCTACAAACATAGTTGCTTGTAATTCCACTAATTTCAATGTACAAGAGTTTTGACAAACTTGGACCCTATGTGTAGAAATAGACATGGTCACATTGCACTATGTTACACTTTCTGAAGAAATAAAAATCATGGGGTTCCTTGGTAGAAGCAAATAATGGATTACAGCCTTAAGGTGGAAAAAGTTCCTTGAAAAAGTGATCACATTTAGATCATTTCCAGTACAAAGTGAGTTAAGAGTGAAGTTTTAAGCTTGTTCAATATGGAATTTAAGAGAGGCCACACTTGAGTTAATCACTTGTAAGAAGTAGCAGGAAAAAAAGATGAAATTGTCAGCATTTTTGAAGATTGTGTTTTAGTTATACAGCCTTTTGTGATATTCACTCAAGATGTTATCTTGCAAATGGGAGTTTTGCCTGAGTAAGATCTATAAAATTGGTCTGGGCCCTTAATGGAGAAACATAGCCAGAACTAGTAGAAAAATACAAGAAAATTGTTTTCTGGGTAATTATTTAGGATGTCTTTTAAACACTTTCACAGCCCATTATGCTGTTGCTCATAGTTAACGTGAATCAAGTTGTTGTGATGTTACTGTTACTTTAAAGTAGAATAAGCAGCTATGCTCATGTAAAATGCTTGACTTGTGTGTCTGTAGAGCTAACCTATTTTCTAAGTCTCTTTATGATTTGTCCTCACACCCACTTGCAGTGGCATATAAATCCTATTAACAAAACCGTATTAATATATGGTGTTAAAAAGCTCTTCCCCACATGATTCACTTGGTCATTGTGGACCAACCATAATAGTTTAAACCTACGCCTCTACCCCGATAACACGCGGTCGTGAGGAGCCAAAAATCCCTACCGCATTAAAGGTGAAATGCCATTATATCGGGGTAGTGATGGCAGGGCTGCAGCGGTGATTTAAAAACCCGGGTCTCTGGCCATGGGGAGCCCCAGGCCGTTTAAATTGCCGGCGGGCCCCGCTGCCGCAGCCCTGGGGTAGCAGCGTCCGGGCTCTGGCCGCTGCGGGGAGCCTGGGCCCTTTAAATCGCCGGTGGAGCCCCTCTGCTGCAGTCCCAGGATAGCGGCAGCAGGGCTCCAGTGGTGATTTAAAGGGCTCAGGGCTCCCCACAGCAGCCAGAACCCTGGGCCCTTTAAATCTCCAGCAAGTCCCAGGGTAGCAGCAGCAGGGCTCCAGCGGTGATTTAAAGGGCTCTGGGTTCCCCGCGACAGCCGGAGCCCCGGACCCTTTAAAGCACTGCCGGCGCCCCGCTGCTACTGCGCTAAATGGGAACTCGTGCTGTGTCAGGTCACGCTATAGCGGGGTAGAGCTGTATCTAATTTGGAACACCATCAAGCAAAATGATGTCAGCAAGTACTTGGACTGCTCTGGATAGAAAGTGTTATTGGAAAACATGCTAATTAACATGTTAGTATGCTTGCCAAACACCTTGTTTTTCTAGTCAAGACAGAGCATTTTTTCCCCATTACTGTTGTTGGTGGAATGGCACTGGTGGACACCATTTTGTCAGAGTAAAGGTAACAAATGTATGCTTAGATTGTAACAATAAATAATGTTAATATTTAAATAATCCCTTTTAGGCTTCATATCTTTGTCACTGCTTTTGTTTAGTTGGCAACAGTTTTCTGCAAGTCTAGGTTAACGGAGCAGCAGAGTCTCTTTATAAAGCAAAGGTTGTATCTTCACAACAGAGAAAGACAGACATTTATTTTTAAAAAGCTAAATACATTACAAAATAAAGATCCACAGATTGCAATGTTTTCATTTTTCATATTAGTGATTTACTCATGTCTCTGTTGTTGTAAACTATGAAAATAAACTGTGAACTTTCAGGATGGAAACTGTATATAGAAGTAACTTTTGACCCAATGTCTTTTTAGACATTACAAATATGAAGTGCAGTCAAAACATTTCCCCCGGTTTTTTCTTTACTTTTCAACAATTTTTTTAGTGCTTTCAAAATATGTAGATGATTTGGCAGGTGAAAACCAAACAAATTTTTTTGCTTTGTAAGAAAAACTCTGGTAATGCACTTTAATATAATGTATGTTTTATACATTGTAAAGTTCTAGAATCAGAGGGGTAGCCGTGTTAGTCTGGATCTGTAAAAGCAGCAAAGAATCCTGTGGCACCTTATAGACTAACAGACGTTTTGGAGCATGAGCTTTCGTGGTTGAATACCCACTTCCTCAGATGCATCTAGAAGATTGCCATCTTTAGATTCCAAGAAGAGGAATGAGCTTAGCAGAAAATATGTGACACGAGTTTTACAGCCTTTTTTACTATATTGCCAGGCGCTATATGTTCAAATGCCTGCTGTTCATTTGAAAGCTTAGCAGACAGCTATACTTTATGGGCTTTAGTTTCACAATTTTTAGAGGCAATTTTCAAGTTTATCCCTGTACACACACACACTCATAATTTTTCTCCGTTCCAACCTCTTGTATTCATAAGTCTGTAATCAGCTTTGAATGTAAACTATTAACCAGTATAAAGGAATAGCATGCCTATTGAATAATAGGCATTTTAAAAAAAGGTAAATGCAAATTTCACTCTTGATTTCAGTATTGATTTCATGGTCAGTTGCAAAACACACATAATTTTGTAAATTAACTTTTAGGTATTTGGCATCCTTACCTTCCCATGTGCTGAAAAATGACCATGTCAAGAAATTCTTCAGCACTTCATCTTCCTCCCAGCAACTTCAGAGTTCAAGTGAGTTTAAAGAAACAGTTTAAAATGCACATATTATTGACATAAATCTAGTAAACTGATGCCAGTCAAAACTTTTTTAATCTTCCTGTTGTTTAGGTCCTGGCAACCCCTCTCTCTATAAAGTAGTCACTACGCTGGGTGCATCTGGAAGGTGAGATACCTGACTTCTGTGTCCAATGTAGAGTTGTATAATTCTTTCACTTAGGTAGTTATCTACATGCCCTTGTTTGAGAGAGGTTCTTTTTATATGCTGTTATATGCACTTGGGGGTGCGTGCTCACCTTGTTAATCTGTGGAACTCTCAGCGCAATGGACTCTGAAAGTTGTGGTTTCACTGACTTTGTCTGTACTGAAGATTTTAGGAAATGTTAGCACTGGTGCACAGCCCTACTCATGCTAGCAGAGGTGGGAGCTCTAGCATAGATAAGCAGCTGGCATTTTTTGTGTGGTGTCTTTACCTGCCCTGAGCAAAATTGCTGAGAATGGTAAAACTGTGACAATCAGTTTACATCAGTACTCCTACTATTGTTAGAACCAGCTGACCCACAATGGTGGGAGAATTCCCTGTGAATATTGCTTATTATATTAGTCATACTTGTCTCACTGTTACCTCACACTAACCCAGCTGTGGCTTGTATCCAACTGTTGTTGCTCGCCCTCTGCTTTCATGGTGAGCTCTTCGGGGCAGGGGGCATTTTTTCTTTATATGCGGGGGTACCATATCTAGCACAATGGGGCCCTGATTGGAGTCTCCTTGACAGTACCAGAATACAAGTAGTAAATAATAATAATCCTCATGCAGCCATAATTACACAGCCGTGGTCTTCCCTTATATCACCTAGGTGGTGTTAGAGGCCCATCATAGTGTTTCTTCCATTCTGTAGTTCAGTGTCTACCTTTAAGGGCAGTGTTTCTTAAACTGTGAATCTGGTTTTCCTGAGGGAGGACCCTAATCTCTTCCAACAGAGGCTCAAGGCAGCCATAGGAGGAGAAGGAAAGACACATTCTTGCCTTTTTGCTTAGGATTTGACAAATCCAGCAATTGAGTAATGAATACTTTACAGCTGAGGTGATTCTTGTTTCTTCACCTGGAAATGGAAAGACCAAGGGAGAAAATAATGTTAACGGAATAGATTCACTCACTCCACATGTGTAAAAACCATTTCACAATGGATTTTTTTATATATATTGCATTGATGAGGAAAGCTATGCCAATGTTGGAATCTCAACTTTAACGTTAGACATAACATGTACTGTGTTCATTGTATTAGTAGTATAGGATTTTAAAAGTATAAATCAGTAACTTATAAAATAAGCAGTGTGTTGGATCCCTGAAACATGGTCCTTTATTTTATTGGTGAATGGGTGTGTGTGTGTGATCATACTGACTGAACTCTGCATGGCAGTAATTTGGTATGCTAAATCAAATTATTTTTCTCTTTTGCAGACCTGTATGTGGAGTAGCTGGTATTCAGTCTTCACAGAATCATGTACAGCACTCAGCTGTTTCTTCAGTTGCACTGCCCCATTGCTCTCATTCAGGGAGTACAGGCTCATCATTAGCCTACCGCTCCCAAATGGACACCTCTTCACCCATGTTGTCTTCCAGTTCACAGACGCCGCAAACCCAGGAGCAAAATGGGATTTTAGATTGGCTCAGGAAACTGCGGTTGCACAAGTATTATCCTGTCTTCAAACAACTCACAATGGAGAAGGTAAAGTGGTGGGCTAGATAGGAGAAAGGAATCTGTCTTTTAAATAAGCCATATATTCTCTAGCATGTATAGAAAAGCGAAATGGCAAAATAGGCTAATGTTTACATTTAGACTGGTAGATATTTGTAGCTAGAGCTGGGCAAACTATTTATAGGAACACTTTATTTGGTGAAATAGCCTCCTGTTTTTGTGGATGAACTATGTAGAGACTTACTTTAAATATTTCCTGGTTTGTTCAGAATTCTCAACATCTGGGTTTATTACAAACCCCCTTCTCTCTTCCTGTTCACTATTCATCCTTTGATGTGCAATAAGTCATCTAAGTCACATTTTATTCTCGTTCTTGATTTTTTTCCCTCCTATTTGTAAAAGTCTTGGTTATCCAAATGCATGTCAAGATTCACTCCTGAAGTGAGCTTCTGTGTGGGTAAACATGCATGAGTGTTGGATGCTTTCATTTTCCACAAACGTTGTGAACAAAAATCACTTGCGTTGCATGAATGTTTGCATAAAAAGTGTCATGAATGCCATTGAAGTACATTGGCTTTTAATCAGATGAATGTAAGTACTTGTTTAATACCCAGTTCTATCTGTAATATACATGTTGTAAAATTAATCTCCTTCTTCTCTTACTATATTTGAACTTTGAGTGCCCTCTGGTGGATTAAATACTTATTCTGATTCTTTTAGTCATGGCTCTGAATTGCAATGATTTTTTTCAGCACTGCAGCATGGCTTGAAAGATACTATTTCAGGGACTATGGCCTAAGGCCACAGTTTTCTAATTTGATTTTCCTCATTCAGGAAAAATAGGTATAGTCATTTTTCCGTTTACTGACAAAATTGTGCATATTTTAATGTTTGACTTTTTTTTTTCCAAACAACTGCTGTGCTTATATTGGTATGTATATTCTGTTGAAAAATATTCACAGTACCTTTGCAACTAGATTGACCCATGCAACAAAACTGAACTCTGCTCTAGATGTGATAGCTAAATGATTTCTATGTTAAATGACACATTTAGGGAAAATAAATTACATTTTAACTTTTGATAACCAACTGGTGTACTCTGGATTGTCAGCCGAAATAAAGCAGCAGTAATCAGCATGACTTTTTCAGCAGCAGGTCTTTTATCAGTGTAAATCAAAAACAATTTATCATAAACAAAACAAACAGAACCAAAAGAATCCCCAACCTACACTTCACTCCTCTCTCACCACCTTGGCACCGGCATCATTCCGCTTCTGACATTATAACAGCCCTCCTTGTGTGCTAGGAAGTAGTTAATGGCCCTGCATTCTGCTACAGTCTTACCCTCATTGAGCTAGTGGTAATGCTATGGATATTAAGTATTCCTTAAAGGGAGGAGTAGTAGACATTTTCAACCTTAATCTGCCTCTTACAACTTGTCCTTCCCAAAATTTGTCAAATATTTCTTGCACCAGATTGACTAGTCCCAAAATTACCTGTTTCCTGTATTCTATGTTTGTTATTCCTATAGTCGCCAGATAATTATTAGATACCTTGGGAGAAGTCTCAAAATGTCAGAGTTTTTCTTTAGGGAACCAGAACTTAAAACTTTATTTGGCTCATTTATGATACAAAATTGCCTTTCGTATGCACATGGACTATGTTGTCTTTATTGTGAATGATCAATATGGGCAAATATTTTAGCAGCATATTTGTAATTAATCTAAAAAACCTCTTTAATATCCAAGTCCTCCATTTTTATACTGCCCTAAATCTTTAGTTTAAAACTGGAATAAAACTTATTAAAATTCACATACATGTGTAAAACAAGAGTCTTCGAGGTGCTTCTCAGAATTGGAAATCACTGAGAATACAGTAGGGTCATTTGAAATGTATGTATCCATATATTGCACACTGTAAAATCAGCTCCATATTTCCTCCTATAAAAGTTTCTGAGCCTTACTGAAGAAGATCTGAATAAGTTTGAATCCCTCACCATGGGAGCAAAGAAAAAACTCAAGACCCAGCTGGAACTGGAAAAGTAAGTATGTGTGTTGTGGGGAAGGGTGTGTAGTCTGTCTGGCTTTTTCAGTTGGTAGAATATGATTAGATGGCACTAGAATTGTACAAACTCCTGAATTTAATCCCAGTTTTTCTCTTGGTTTTGCTCCGAGGACAGAGCAAATTGTTAAACCTTCCAGGCTTTCCCTATGTGTAAATCTGGATTGTCCTTCTTTTTCATAAGGGTATGGAGGCATAATTAGTTTGAAAAGTACTTCAAAAATGTGGATTATGTATATTTAGTACTTACTGTTTTATTATTGATTATTCAAGGCCGATGAGATAAGCACGTAAAAGAATTGGTGAACTCAACTTCAAAGGGGACACTGTCAGCTTTAACCATAAAGTAAACAAATTCCTTGAACTATGCTACTAATTACTTTCTAAATTATTAACACTGGAAGAATTTTAAAAATCCACATTACTTTTCACTATTTGTGCTCTTACTGTTTTCTAATTTATCTCAGCTTGGACAAGGAAAGTCACTTTCAATTTTAAGTTTTCAGAACTGCAGTATTTGAATCCTAGACATTGTAGGATAGATGTGTAAACTTCATGAGGGCCACGTTCCATTTTAAATTGTAACCTGGAGCATAAATTTAGGATTACCTACTCCCCTCAATGACCATGGTACAGCAACTCATGTCAGTGGGATATTTGCATCAAGATCAAAGGTGGCATATGCCCTGTATATAGTAACTAAACTCCTACCTGTCTTCAATATTATTAAGATTGAATTCAGCATCACTCAGTGGCAAAACATTCTCATCATTAGCAACAATGCATTTTCTGTCCTGTGTTTCTCTCCTTTCCCTATCCTCCTTCTCTTTTTTTCTTTCCTCCTTTCTTTTCTCTTCATTTTCTTCCCTGCAGCAACTTCAAAACCCCTTCATCCCTGTGCTTCGCTTTCACTTGGTTTCCATCCTGTCTGATTAAATGACCTGTAAATAAATAGTTGTTGGCACGGAGCTTTGGGACTACCCCCCAAACCAGATTAATGCAGAAGTGAGGGGGTTCACATTTATGCATCGTTCATCTGCGCTCTCCTCAGACTCAGGCAAACAACACTGCATTGGTTACAGTTGGTTTACATTTGAAAGGTTCACTCTGTGGAATCCAGATATGCCAAGTGGGCCACATAAATGCACCTAGTTGACCATGTATTTGATGTCTCTTCTGCAGGGAAATATTTATTTTAAAACTGTTCCAGTGTTTAGGTACACACACTACACTACACTCCCAACATGTTTATTAGTTGAAGGCCATGTCTACACTACAAACTTTGGTCGACACAAGTTACATTGGTATGCAGCCACTGAAGCTTGTATGTCACTTGGGCACATGCGTACTTGGTTGCTTGCGTTGGCACTGCACATACGCGCCAGGAGTGCTTGTGTCGATGCAAAGTGCAGTGCACCATGGGTAGATATCCCAGTGTGCCATGCACTACTCTCCAGTTCAAAGCCTGATGGGAACTTTTCGCAATATGTTGTGAGGTAGAAATTAGTTGTGCAGGGATCTCTGGGAGAGAGGTGTCAGGTTCCCAGCATGCAGCTCTCTCCACCCCATAATACCATCCATATCCCATCATTTTCATGACTTTTTAAAAAAAATTCCACAAACCTGCTCAGCACTTCTCAGAGTCCACCATCTCTGACAGAAGCATGGAGCCCGCAGAGTTCTGTGCTATTCTCATGGACGCCGCAAGTACGGGACGCACGATCCTTCTATATCTGCACCCTCGCAGGAAGTACCTCAACAATTGAAGACATCAGGATTTGTTTGAGGACAGTTTGCTGAGACATAGCGAAAAACAATCCAAGGTTGTTGGTGGCATTCATGGAGCAGCTTCAGATGGTGGAGCACAGCTTTTGGGTCCACAAAACAAGCACTGAATGGTTGGATCACAGTGTAATGCAGGTTTAAGACAATGAGAAGTGGTTGCAGAACTTTTGGATGCAAAAAAACCATGTTCTTGCATCTGTATGCTGAGTTCACCCCAGCGCTCCAGCACAGGGATACCAGAATTGAACAAAACTCAATGGCTGGGCAACAAAAAGGCAGATGAAATTCAGTGTTGAGAAATGCAAAGTAATGCACATTGGAAAACATTAGCTTTACATTTGAAAGGGTAGCTCTGTAGAATCCAAATATGCCAAGTGGACCACATAAATGCATCTAGTTGACCATATATTTAATGTCTCTGCTGCCGGGAAATGTTTGTTTTTAAACTGTTCTAGTGTTTTTTTGAAAATGTCCACTCAATGTGTAGTGGTAGTCAAAAAAGCTAACAGAATGCTAGGAACCATTAGAAAACAGAGAGATGATATGATAGAAAATATCATAATACCACTACACTGGACCCCCACTAGAATGTGGGGTTTGGGATCCTTGCGCAGTCCCACGTTAACTCGAGGACCACGTTACCATGGATTCCAATTAAGGTAATTAAATTTGGGATCCATGCACAGTCCCATGTTTATAACCAAATTTCCACTGTAAAGACGCACGTTCTAGCGAGGGTCTGCTGTACATAAATCCATGCTATGCCCATTCCCTGAATATTGTATGCAGCTCTGGTTGCCCCATCTCAAAAAAGATATATTAGAAATGGAAAAGATATAAAGAAGGCCAACAAAAATGATTGGGGTGAGAAGAGAGTTAAAAAACTGGGATTGTTCATCTTGGACAAGTGATGACTAAGGGAGGATATATAAATCCTGACCAGGATGGAGAAAGTGAATAAGGAAATGTTCCTTACTCCTTCACATAACTCAAGAACCAGAGGTCCCTTACCCTTCATTGGACTCCTCCAGGTTGGCTGGCAGGACTGGTTAGAGTGTGGTGGAGTCTCCAACAGGTCCTGGCTTGTGGCATTGCTGCCTCCCCCTGCTACATCTCCCCCCTTTCTCCTCCTCACTGTTCACAGTGGAGGTCTCTGTTTTGGGCTCCTGTGAGGTATCCATAGTGGTTTGCAGGGTGTTGATGGGGTCTCTGCCAAGTATGGCAAGTAGCTCATAAAAGCAACAGGTCTGTGGCTCAGCACCAGATCATTTGTTGGCCTCCTTGATGATGTGGTATACCAGCCACAGTTCCTTTGCTTTCATGCGGCATTGCTGCTGATCCCTGTTGTACGCCTTTGGTACTTGCATCCCCTGTGCCATCTATTTGTAGATGATCATGTTTCTACAGCTCGTCGGTAGCTGTGCTGTCTACTCCAGGCAGAAGTGCTTCTAGTGTGTGGAGCCAGCATGGTGTATTGGGCAGTTGTACACATCAAGGGAGAGCAGCTACGGTGGGCAATCAGGAAAACGCATTTCAAAAATATGCAGAGGGTTTTAAAATGGGGAGGCTTTTGCCATTTACAGTGGTGACCAAAGCAGTCACTGTTGCAGGGAATGGGGCACTGTGGGACAGCTGATGGAGGACTGTTTGGGTTGACACAGGTTGTGCAGTGTCTGCACTCACACTGCATCAACCTTAGTAGGTCAACCATGGCTCCGTGCTGTTCAGGGAGGTGGTGTTACTCATTGCCATAACAGGCCACTTCTCTTGGCGAGAGACAGTATAAACTCATGCACAGTGAGGCTGATGTGCAGGGACTTACATCAACCTAACTTTGTAGTGTAGACCAGGCCTTAGGTTTTGTAATGTTTGAATCACATTTAACTTATCTCTTAAATTCTCTGCATTTAGCTTCCTCTTCATTTTTGGAATGAAGGGCTAGCTCTCTGTTCGCTGTATTTAGTTAACCACATAGAATTCAGTGTCTCCTTTTGTGATGTTTTATCCTTAATACCTCGTACAAATAAGTGGCTCAGTATGA
Organism: Gopherus evgoodei; assembly: GCF_007399415.2. NCBI lineage: Eukaryota > Metazoa > Chordata > Testudines > Testudinidae > Gopherus > Gopherus evgoodei. Next base: position 37,979,354 of record NC_044333.1, on the reverse strand, counting down.
TACCATATAACAAGAAAGACCAGTGTAAGTGCTGGCAAGAAGCAGTGGCTAGTATTGATTTAAGTTCCAGATATTCATATTTGTGCATTTTAAATTAGCATAATCTTTGTCCTGCGATTACTGAGCTAGAGAACATAGAGCCCATCTGCCTCAATTTCAGTCAAAACGCTGTGTAAGTACCAAATTGTTTTAACCAATTGTTTTTTCCCCTCCACCCGATTCACTGTAGAGAAAAATCAGAGAAACGGTGCCTAAATCCAGGAACACCTTCTTCAGTTACCAGCAGTGGAGTGGCCAGGGTCCCTCCTACTACTCATGGAGGGCCTATCCAGAGTATTCGTGGCAACCATGCTGCAGGTAAATAAGCAATATAAAGAACAGTGCACCATCATAAGCTATAAAGTAGAGGATGGATGTGTTCTCACACAACAGCAAGCTCATAGCTTAACTGCCCCCAACCTCAGATTAAAACTGAATTGCTTTGTTTGTGTCAGTCCTTTGTGATCATGTTCTTCCAGAGCTTAGTTGTTTGCATGACGAATCTTGTTCCTGGTGATATTTGAGTGAAACAAACATACAAGTATCATTCCATGATTTGCATATGAAGAGCTGTTTGAGCTGTTGCGTAACCATTACTTTTCTGGACTCCAGTTCCTCAGGCCAATGTGAATCCCCAGTAGCCTGAAGCATCTTTGTATATTAAGGGTAGGAGGATAGCAGGAGACACATTCATAAACTGCATTATTGTACCAGGCTTTTGTCATCTAGATGACAATTTTGCAAATAGTTTTCATGTTTTCTAACTGATTTATGATGCATACTTTATCCCTAGAGCTGCGTGTAGATGTGGATCAGCCAGCCCACCCGCTTCCCCGAGAAGGTAGTTCTTCTGAGTACTCAAGTTCCTCTTCCAGCCCCATGGGGATCCAGACCAGGGAAGAGAGCTCAGATAGTGCTGAGGAGAATGAGAGACGTAAGGAAAACCAAGCAAAGCTTATTTTTGTGTTGATCCTGTCCAGTGAAGCAGCTGTATTTATAGATTTTTCTGTTTCTAGGTTTAGAGATTCACTTGGACAGTTCAGAAAAGGAGAAGCCAGTAATGTTACTAAATCATTTCACTTCAAGCTCTGCCAGACCCACAGCCCAGGTTCTACCAGTGCAGAATGATGCAGGCTCCAGTCCTTCTGGCCACCATATCTTGCCAATGCAAATGATGACAGCAGCCTCCACCCACATCAGCCCTATTCGAATGCTAAATGCGATGCACAAGTCAGAGCGAAATACAGACATGAAGCTACTTTCCTCTTCTGTGCATTCACTTTTGTCTCTAGAAGAAAGAAATAAAGCTTCACCTGGACCTAGAAGCAGCATTAAAATGGACAAGAGCTTTGGAAATACAGTGGTTGATGTGATGCCCACATCATCTCCCCATCAGCCCCTGCAAGTACTTTCAGGGGTTCCTGAAAACAGTTCTTCATCTTCTGTTAACTATGGTCCTCGAACCAAAGTTGTACATGCTTCAACTCTGGACAGAGTGATAAAAACAACTCAACAGACATCATTAATAGCGGAAGCAAGTACTGCTGCCCCTGTAACATCCAGCACAGTCTTCCATATGGCACGTCCACCCATCAAGCTCCTAGTATCTTCTTCTGTTCCTACGGATTCTGCCACTGCTGGACAAACTTCCTGCTCCAGCAATATGCAAATAAGTGTCTCTCCTGCAATAATCAATCCCCGGACTGCTCTATATACAGCCAACACCAAAGTTGCCTTTTCTGCAATGAGCAGTATGCCAGTGGCTCCGATGCCAGGCAGCTTCTGTGCAAACAGTAACACTGCCTCTTCTAGCAGCCACCCATCCACATCATTTGCAAACATGGCAAATTTGCCCAGTTGTCCTGCCCCCAGTTCTAGCCCCACAATTTCGTCTGTTGCTGAGAACAATTTCTATAGCAGCAGCAGTAGTGGTGGATCTGCAGGGAGTATCCCAATACCAAATCAGAATCACCACCACCACCACCACCACCAGCAGCAACCGCCTGGGTGTATGGTGTGTAGTTCCTGTGGGTGTAGTGGGAACTGTGGTTCAGGTGGAATGACTGTCAGTTATGCTAACTATTTCCAGCACCCATTTTCAGGTTCCTCAATGTTTACCTTTCCATTTCTACCCTTCAATCCTTTATGTAGTAATGGCTACATCAACACACAGCAGTACAACGGCAGCACGACTTTTCCAATGGTTCATTCTCCCTACAACAGTGGTTTAACACCGGATTCTGTAATGAGTGGGCAAACCACATTTGCAGTGCCCCCAATGCAGAACTTCATGGCAGGAACAGCAGGGGTGTATCAGGCACAAGGAATGATGGGAAACAGCAATGGTTCAAGCCACAAAAAAAATGGGAACCTTTCCTGTTACAACTGTGGGGCCAGTGGTCACCGAGCTCAGGATTGCAAACAGCCACCAATGGATTTCAATAGGCAAGGTAAGAAGCAGGTGGTGGTACTGATGTGGGGCTCCTTAGTCTGTGTGCGGAACTGCGTGTTGATCTGAATGGGAGTTATCTATATGGGTGGGGATGTGACCGAAATCTAATGATGGTACCTTGTTATCACGTTTGCATTTAATTACAGAAAAATATCATGTTTTAAGCCAGTGTCCTTGAAAAGAGAGAGAGACTCTGGGCTAACTTCACAGAAGATTAAGTTGACTCCTGTGTGTACCCCATGTTCCCTGCTTTAGGGCATAAGTGCTGTTATAAGTCTTGTGTTGGCCTTCTGCATAGGAGTGATTTTCCCTTTGAGGGTTGGAGGGGCTGAACTTTATTGACTGATTGCAATAGTGTTGCAGCTGCTTATACTGTCTGTGAATTTGGCCCCTGAGCCATTGTCTGTTTCTTATTTTGAAGGTTATCTTCAAAGTTCATAAATTTTTTTTAAAAGTACATAAGTAGAGTGCAACATCTGTAATGAAGTGTCTGCATCCTCTTGAAGGACTTGGCTTGTGGTTAATGAAAATGTGGGTTCCATGGCATGCATGTATTTTCCAGTATTGTAGCAAAAGCACCTCCAAAAGAGATTTTAAATCATTGGATCAGGACAGGGCACATTTGAGAGTGAACTGTTACTTTACCAAAAGCCTGTTCAGGTCATAATTTTCTTTTCCTGATGTTCTATGTTTAAAATAATAGTGTGTGTAGTATAACTTTCCAGAATGAAATGCAGACTTTTGGCTAGAACTAGCGATACTAAAGTGATACCTTGCCCACTTTGTTAATCTGGAATGTAATATCTTTTATTGAACCAACTTTTGTGAGTGAAAGGGACAAGCTTTTGCGCTTATGTAGAGCTTGTTTTCAGATGACCTAATGATACGCTTGAAAACTTGTCTTTCACCAACGGAAGTTGGTCCATAAAAGCTATTACCTCACCCACCTTGTCTCTCTAATATCTTGGGACTGACACGGCTACAGCACTGCAAACCATATTTTAGGTTGTGCTTTGTCTATGTTTAGATGGTGCAGAGAATGTCATCAGAACTTATCCTTTTTTTTTCTTTTTTTTCTTTTTTTTTTTAGAATAGGCAGAGTTTTCCAGCAGTGTTAAAAATATAAATAATAATTACTGTTGTTTCTAGAACTTAGTATTTTGATAGTGGCAGATCAGAAAATTGTGGCACTGCCTCAGTCAATCCTAGGCCAATAGCAGACTTCTGAGGCTTTGTCTACGTTAGCACTTTGGTTGGCAAAACGTTTGTTGGTCAGGGGTGTGGAAAAAGCACCCCCCTGACTGACATAAGTTTCACCAACAAAAGCACCAGTGTGGACAGTGCTGTTGGCAGGAGACGGTCTCCTGCCAACAGCTACCGCCACGTGTTGGGGGTGGTTTAATTATGACGGCAGGAGAGCTCTCTCCCATTGGCATAGAGTGGCTACGCAGGAGACTATACAGCAGCGCAGTTGCAGCAGTAAAACTGTGCCGCTGTAAGGTCTGTAGTATAGACACAGCCTTAGTCTAAAAAACTAGAATGGTACTGTTTAATGTATGTTAAAACTGCATTTTATCAACTCCTTTAAAACTGCCCTGAATTACTGCAGTGTTGAATATCTTAAAACTTCTGCTGCCCCAAAGTTGCATCTTAGCCAGAGCAGCATTCTGGGTTGTGCTGTGTATTTATTCCCCATTCATCCTGCCTACAGTAGACGGCTCCCTGTCAACTTCACACGAGTGAGGGTGGCTGCTGCTTTTATTGTGTAAGAGGATGGATTTATTTAAATCAAAATGATATAATAACTGATTTAAACCGTGATTTATATCAGCAAGCAGGAAACTTGGATTAATATGATCAATTTTGTTTTGCATTTGTACTTCAGTTATTTTCCTAAAGAGAGGCTGATTTTCATTGATTGGTATAATTTGGCACTTTTTTGTTAACCAGGTGGTTACATTACATCTATACACATTTATTTAAGCATATGTAGTTTAACATATATTTATTCACATTCTTAGTTATTTACATTTTTATGTAATGGTGAATGATTCCTTCTTTATTAAATAAAGGGAAAAGGAAGTTTATAAAAAAGCACATTTAAAACTTTTTTTAACTAGTAGTAGTATCTGATTACTGCTGGTCATGAGGTCTTCAAGATTTTAGAACTAGGAGATGTCATCCTCTCATACTTAGTTTTTACTCATATATTAGAAGAGGAAAACAAGTTTTCCTGCATTTTCAGTTATCAGTCCATCTCTTAACTTAGAATGAACAAGTTACTGAACTTAACTAGTTGAATAAACTGAAATGAATGAAAATATTCTCTCTGTGGCTGAGGCTACTGCTGTCAAAAGCTGGCTTAGTACTTCATCTAGAACCAGGTTGTTGCTTAGCCAGTGACTTCCATCAGTTCAGTGGCTTGACTTTCTGTAAAACTTAAGGCGGGTCTACACTACGGCTTAAATCAATCTAATTTACGTCTTTCAGGGGTGTGAAAAAGACCCCCCTGAGCAACACAAGTTACAGCAACCTAAGCACTGTCCACACTGGCGCTATGTTGGTGGGAGATGCTTTCCCGCCAACATAGTTTCCGCCTTTCGCAGAGCGGCAGTAATTATGTCAACAGGAGAGCGCTCTCCAGGCAGCATAGAGCATCTTCACCAGACACGCTACAATGGTGCAGATGTGCCGATGTAGCACTTCTAGTGTAGACCGACCCAAACGTAGCGCATTTGGTATTTAATTTTAAATGACTTTATAGATTATACTAAATGTAGGCCTTGACATGGGTTATTTTTAAAAGAAAAGTATTTAATTTAAATGTTAAAAAATCAATTTTTTTTAATTATAGCATTTTATAATGCTGTTGCATAATCTGTAAGAAGCAGATATTTAAAATGCTGTGAGAGAGAACTGCTAAAAAAGGTGTGCATTGTTGACTTCCTTTCCCTCTTCTACAGGTACTTTTAGGCTGAAATATGCCCCTCCAGCTGAAAGTCTTGACTCCACAGACTGATACTTTTTCTGCCAAGAGTAAGCCATGGAGATAAGGAATTTTAAATACAAAACTGAGAAGTCCATTGCTGTTAAGTTTTAATGATTTTTTTAATCCAAAGGTGCTTTACTTTACTAGACTAGGTAGAAAATCTAGCTTAGGGGTGCATCAAACCCATTTTTGATCACCAAAATTCAAGTTTAGATCTTGGGAGATAGAACTTGCCTAATACGTATCATGCAATTGATGCACAGTGGATGGCAGGTGAAGCTGGCCAGCTACATTTTCTGTTGCAAATGCAAAAAAAAGCAACCACCCTGCACACTTCTGCTGAAGAATGTTGCCATCTTTGGACCTTCTACAATGAAAAGGATAACTCCAGGGCAGCTACTTACAGTGAGAGCTGGAGATTGAAGGTATGAGCGGCTGTGTGCCAGCCAGTCTCTGAAACCCTGGGCTAAGGAAAATGGCTACTTTTTTTCAAAAGTGATCAGGCACTAATCTCTGGGATTTTTAAGGACTGCACTACAGAAGAATGTAAAACTATTCAGGCTTCTGCACTTTTAGCAGATTAGTGTCACTCTGAGACCAGTGCAAGAGGCAAAGAAGTTCCAACATTTAAACTTTGGCACCAGCAGGCTATGTGATTTACCACACAATAAAACTCTCTTAAATAATTCTCTCCTTTCCCTTCCAAAAGAACACACATGGCAGTTTCAATTCCTTGTGGAAACAACCTTACTCTCACTGTCACCATTATTACTAATTAGAAGTGGGTTACTAGCAGTGAAATGAACTTAGTTTTCCAAGGGTCCAAGTCCCAGAGACTCCAGGGCCATAAAGGCTTCACAAAGAGGGGGTTTTTTATGTAATACATGAAACACCTTTTAAGTTCTGTTACTGTATATAGGTATCTTTCACAGAAACCTTACTACTCTGCTTTTGTAAATGAATTTTAAACCATCCTAAAAATAAACTCTGGCAGCAGAGTTAGCAAGCTATTGCTCTACTTTATGTAATGAAACTCTGACTTGTACCCCAGGGCTTTTGCTACAGGAGTCAGAGGGGTAGAATTCAAACAAGTGTAGTAAAGGTCATTATTTTAAAGACTCTGAAGGATTTACTGTCAGCCTCCTTTGTGGCAGTAGACTACAGATTACTAATTTTGGTGTTAACTACCCAGAGTACATAATTTTGAGTTGGCAAGTTTAATTAAGAGTTAGGAGGAAGCCAAACAAAGCTCAGTTGCTGAATTGAAAAGGTCTTGTCCTGTCTTGCCCAAGGAATTCCACACACTGCAATGGGTGTGGCCTTTTTTAAAAAATGGCCTGAAATTTAAAGTGATTCTTGTTTTGCAGATTAGAGTATGCAATTTTAATATCTGAGGCCTTGTTTCTCTTGTGGGATTTTTTTACACCAGTATAGCTATATCAGTGCAAACTGGAAGGTAGATGTTCTACACCAGAATAAATAGCATTTGTGTTGGTGCATCTTGCTCTGGTTCTAAAGCAAGGAAAGCCATACCAGTGCAAGACAGTTTTTATGTGGTGCAAAGCTCCTCAGGGTAGATCTGGCATTAACTACTGCAGTGTTGATTTAAGTAGTTAATCCAATAAATTGTCAGTCAAGATTTGAATGGCAAATGTTAGAAGTTAAATGTCTGGGCTATCTTTTAGTTCTATTTTGTCAAAACTGTCAGCCTCACTCGAAAGCAACAACAGGCCAGGACAATATGATAAATTAGTATTGATAAAGAGGCATTGTAACACAAGATGGCAGGACACCAAACTTGTCCCAGTTTTTCTTTGGAGGTCATACAGTTTTTTGGCCTCATGGAAACCAAAGCCTGAAGTTGTGTAACATTTGGTTTCTTAAAAATAACAAGAATTCTGTTTTCTTATTTCTATACAATGAAGAAACGCCATACTTCTGTATCCTCAGCTCCATTCACACTACACCGTATTTATAGACAGTGTTGAAACAATTGTTTGCTATGTCTGTATTTTGAGGTGGTTACATATAATGGTCTCAAGCAACTTTCAAATCTGTAACACTAACGTGATGAGAACTGACAATGCAATTTACTTTGCCTTAATGAGCTTGAAACAATAGTACAAAAAAAGCTGTCATACTATATTATGTTAAAGGGAACTTGCAGTTTTCACTTACAATCCTGTAGCAAACATTTTGATGGTCTCTCCAGTATCCTGGAACATGTGCTGAAAGCCAAACTTTCACATTTTTTCACTTTTTTTAAACAAAAGAATATTTTAAAATTGAATTGTATTTAAACTATTTCAACACACATGCAAGTACTAAAAGCCGTCTCTCAAACTAGCAAAAACCAATAGCAAAAAAAATTCTTGTTTCCTATATCAATTGCATTTTGTTTCCTGGGCAAGGCTGGGAAGTATAGTCGTGTCTGTTTAATATTCACTACAAATCAAAAAGGTAACAAGGATTATTAAACTGAACTTTTATCCAGTTAGCATCTTCAAAAATGGTTTCATTCCTGCGTTCAGAATTCTTGTCTTCAATAATGTTTCCTTTTTGTAAAGTTAAGGCTGATATTTCCCAGACTGATTAACGTGCACTTAACTATCTTTAAAAATTACCTTCTAAGTCTGATTTCAAATTCAAACTAAGAAAAGCCTGAGTAAATGGAAGGAAGTGGAGCTTACTGTAGATGTTTGAAGAGCCAGTACTGTTTATAGAGCTTTTTCCTAAATCATCAACCTGAGTTGTAAATTCTGATTTGCTAGTGTAATCTGTTCAGTTTGTACCAAGAACAACCAAAGTTGGTGAGCCTAAACAGAGCACTTTAATTATATAATCCCTTTTAAAAGGCACATGTCCATCTCTTTCCTCTCAAATTAGTCTGTCTAGAGTGACTGAAAGAACCAGCTCATAATACCATTTCTGTATGTCGAAATATGGAAAATAGACACAGAATAAGCTTTTTATTCATATCTTTGCCCTAAGATATCCATAAGACTATCTAGTTCACAAAGTGGATTGCACTATAGGGTAACTGACAGTTTTTAAAATGCAAAAGAGGGACAAACTCCTTGTCATTCTCTGCTTTTAATCTCAGCACTATAGGAATGTGAAAGAGGGTTATAACTTTCCCCTTCCTTACCAGAGGGAATATATAGCATATAGTGCAATTTCACAATAGTCTTTCTGATTTTAAAGTATTGGTGATGGAAGTGTTAGGAAGAGAATGAAACCAGAATTGCCAACAAACTCCTCTGACAGTACCAGTCCAATTTGAAATTAAGCATTAGAGGTTAGTTTGTGTGTTGTTAACATTTGTCAGGAAGTTCAACAAGGAAGATTCATATCAGGAAGCAGGTATTAATAGGATTCCATAGTGATATCAGGTTTCATGTTATGTGAAACTTCCTAAACTGTGTATTAAAACATGACCAGTAAAAATTTAGTCAGAAAATAAGTGAAGGACTTCCTGAAATAACAGTATAAACCAACCCTGTTACCTCAGCTTGAGTTTCATGCCGTTTACTGCTTGTTAGTATTGACACTAAAATTTAGTTTCTGGTATTTGGCAGAAAAGCCACACTAATCCTACTGCCCCAAATGAAAATAGATTAGTTCTTGCAGTTTCACAGTGGCATCAGTCCTACAGAACATGTATCAGAGGTCACTTACACTTAAAAGCCATGGATTCTGGGAGTGGTCTAGAATTCCTTTGTAAATCCAGTGAGTCCTGTTTTGTTGGAAGTAAATGTACTTACCACTTGCAAGATTCTGGAAAACCATATTGCTGGTTGAGGCCAAAGGTAAGTTACTACAATACAAACCCTTGGGACTATTTAAGTTCTTACACAAGTAAAGATGCTTTGGTACAGAAACAAAGCAAATCCTATGCTCTGAAGTGTAGTTTAACAGCTTCTCTTGGATATAATTTTCCACTGGGAATGAAGGAAACTCCTACTCCAATTTGAGCCATTTCCCTTATTTCAGTCAATTCTAGTATTAAAAATTGTGCATGTAACTTTATAAATATTTTTAAAATAGTTTTGTAAATATTTAATATTCATCTAATTTGATTTTGAATTGTAAATGTCAAGTATTCTGGTATTGGAATTTTTATGTTTTATTATACTTTGTTAAAGGTAAAACTGTACATTTTTAGAATGTTTTTATCTAAGTAAATTTAATGTATGGAAAATAAAAATTTTCAAGTCCTTACATGCTTTTAAAAGGCTTTATCCCTTTTAGTTTTCTCCCAACCTAAATTGAGAACTATTTTAGAAATACATTCAAAACAAGTTTACAATTAAAGACACCCTCAAACTACACTCATCTCACAATGAATCAGATGGATCGTACATTGTTTGTCTCTATGCAACTGCTAATTCTCTAATTAAAATGTGAGGGACAAACTTTGCCTTAGTCAAGGACAACTGAGGTTACTCTGCAAGGTACTGCTGTCCACAGCTTGACCCTTCACTCCTGGAGCTCATGGCAGCAGCCTGACTGTTGGGCTAGCAAGCAGGGGGTTCTGCAGTATTTATAAACTGGGACCATGCTGTGACTTAAAGAATTACTGGTGAAAGACAAGTGGAACTGCTGAACACAGCCTTAGCCCTTAAAGCCAGTATTAAAACACTGTTTTGGAAGAAGGGCATTTCGTGCTGTAAGCTACACAAGCTGTCTGCTTGTTGCTTTCTTGCTAGATCCATGCCGCTGAAACCCTAGTTGAGTCTCAATACCTCTTCATACACTTCTGAATTGTTTATTAAAGAAGGGGGGCAGAATCCAGCCCTTCACTAATGCCTGTAGCAGTACCTTACTAGTCATAGTCCCAGTAAAGTCAGTGGGGATTACTCATGGAGTAAGGGGTGTAGAATCTAACCTCAAATTAAAAATATGATTTCTTTAAACTTATCTGTTATATAAACTCAGAAAAAAAGTAGATTGAGGGAAGTTTTAATTAAAATCCTGGATGAGATGGGAACAGCTGTTTTCCATGCAGAAAATATTCAAGCTATTTTATTAGTATGATTTTGTGTGGGTAGTTAATTGTGTCTTTGCTATGGGAAACATAATGCATCCTTCCCCACTAACAACTAAATTGCAATGGGACTGCATTTTCCCTCCCACAAGCCTCCTATTTCTAACTTTTCCCTTTCTTTTGTGACAGGGCTTCTCCATTCTACAGAGTTATTTAATATGGTTGTTCAGGTTCCTAAGCATCACAGATTGCTAATCCACACTGGGATCAACTGACAGACAAACCTATCATTCAACGGCCTTTGACACATCTGTTTGCCCTGCTCTAGGAATGGCTGCTGCATTAAAATTAGAAGAAAGCAGTCTCTAAATTACCATTCAAGGTGTGACTGAGTTATATCAGCACTGTATTAATTAAAAAAAATGCAACATTTGTACAGGAATCAGTCATTGATCACACCGTAATTACAAGAATGGCTGTCATGAGTTTAACAGGATGGCTTTACACAAAAAACATAAGACAAGCTGCTTTTAAAGTTTACATTAAGTAAAAAACAATGAATATTTAAAAATTAAATAAGTATTGTGAACAAGATGCATGCAAAAAGCTGCAGGTACAAATTGTACACCTTGATGTTGTACAGAGTGCCAAGATGCAGTAGTATTGCTTCTCTCCTCCCCTTCTCCCTGGTAGTAAGTTAACTTCTAACAGACAGATGTAATTAATTCACACACATGATATACAAGGGTAAATCTTAGCCTGCGATACTTAACATTACAACAGCTCTAAAGGCAGGACACTGATCCTACGTGGAACCCTCTGCATAGGATTCATCCCTGTTCATGATAACAGTAAAACCGAATTTTTAAACTCCATGCAGTGGGCAGGAAGCTTCAGTGATAGAAATTGTTCCTCAGAACTTTATCAACTCCTGAATGTGAAATGATTTTATAAAGCACTTCCCCCATCAGTTATGACATGAATGAACAAGCGACAGACAATTTCGATGCAAGTTTGAATCCAATGTTTTCAGTAGAACTGTGTATAAACAAAGCAGTTTGACTTCCAGCCCTGAAGAGTTCATATACAACTGCTTTGCTGAATATAGAGAACAGTAATGAAGAACAAATTAGGCAGAATGGTGCATGAAGTAAAACCAATAAGATTTTAAAGACCAAGATCACTATGGGGGCATTACCCATTTTTAGTGGCTGCATCTACCACCCAGTCATGTTTTATGGAAATAATTTCTTTTAATCAAAAAAACCCTATTATGCTCTGGAAAAGCAGCCCCTTAGAGTAGGAGGGACTATCCACTGAAAATCAGCTCACATGGAGCAGCCATTTGCGTCAGTGAAACCAGAAAGCAGTGACAATTTGTAATAGATTGAAGTTTCTCTTAACTGTCCAGGAGCTAACCTGGAATCATCTTAAAATATATACTTGCTATAATTAGAATAAAGCTGTGGGGTTTGGTATGAATAATGTCCAGGAATCTGGCATCTTATCTTATGCAGTAGCAGTACTATGAAACTATTCCCCCATCACCACTTGCCCTGACTTTCTGCAAATACTGAGGCAAATGATTCCCTAGTTAGACTAAAGATTTAATATGCACAAACTTTCACTTTAGACCCTTACATGTTTGCTCCATGATGGAAAAAGGAAGCCCTTCCCTGAAAAGGAGCACTTTCTAGGAACAGTAAGGAATTAACAGAAAGATGTCCCAAACACTTTTGTTCACTACTGGAAACTGGTGCCAGTTCCTGTGTCACTGAAGTCAGTCAAGTGTTTCTTGTGTTGGCAGTCTGAATGTGCAAGGTATGGTTCCATTCAGGAAGTCCAGAGACTTAAAACAAGTGTGCCTATGTGCAATATGACAGCAGGTTTTCAAAGCTAGATCTATGCTTGTCTGTACTGGCACTCAGCTGTTTAATATTCACAAACAAGGCAAGGTAAGAGGAGGACACCTGCTAAAGCAAGACTATGCTAAGGTATGAGAGAAGTCAGTGACATCCCTTTCTTTTTCCTGGGGTGGGGATGGGGGGTAGAAGGTAAAACCAAAATCCTAGGCTAGAAGCCACTTGAATGGTTTACACAGAAGACTGCACTCCAAAAGTTTCCTGAGAGGCATATACCATGTACAGGAATCCATCTTCATCCTTTTCGCTTTCATACACTTCTGATATGGGGGTTGACACGCTCACCATGCTGTGTCCATTCACCAGTAAGAAGAAAGCCTGAGTGGAGTTCAGCTGCAGGCGTCGTCTGTTAAAGAAAGAGGAGGAAAGTGCTATGGTCATGGAATTATGTGTTACCCCAGCATCATCTAACAAAGGCTCATTTAGGGCATGTCCACATGCTGCGTTAATGAGCGACATGCTGGTGCACATTATACTCCTGTGGGAATTCTGCGCATCCACAGATGCACAGAATTCATCTGTCTTGCATAAAAATTTTGTATTTTCCCACATAAAACACATTTTGCCTACAAAGTGCTGCAGTTCTGCCTTTTACCCACCAGAGGCCACTGTGGTGCCGGAACAGCCAGCTGCGTTCATGCCACTGTTCTGGTGCCACAGAGGCCTCTGGTGGGCAAAAGGTAAAATTGCAGCACTTCAGACAAAATGTATTTTATGCAGGAAAATGCAAAATGCTATGCCCGCTGCACACCTCCCACCCACATCTGACACCCTCCAGATTCATGCCTAGGCTCCTTCCCTCTCACTCAGCTCTTCCAGTGCTCAACTCCTCAAAGTCTTTGCACTGCTTCTGACAGGAAATACAGTTCTGTATTGTAATTTAAATTAATTACACAAAATTCTGTATTAATATGCCTAGTAAGGAATTTATCAATAAAAAATTACCAGAACTTTTTTTGTCTGTATTCTTACAGACATACTTGCTGACAGATATTTTGAAATAAATTACCAAAATAACTGGCATTATAATATTGTGTTACTTTGACAAATTCTGCAAATTGTACTTTTGAATACTGTGTGCCGAATTTTTTATATTTTGGTGCAGAATTCCCCCAGGAGTAACACTAACTGTCCTTGCAGACCTACTGGCATGCACTAAAAATTTCCTAGTGAGCATAACGTAATCCTGTAAGCAGTACTACATCAGGCATGCCAGAAACAGTAAGTGTGTGCTAGCACTGTTAGTGTGCCAGAGAACTTACATTCAAGGTGTTTTGCACTAACACCATGTAGACAAGCCCTGAAATAGAGGCTGAGGCTATGTCTACACTACCGCAGTAAGTCAACCCATGCTACACTAAACGCCAGCCACGTGAATAACGTAGCTGGAGTCGACATACCTTATGTCAAGTTACAGCAGGGTCTATGCCATGGGAGGGTCAACGGGAGAAAATCTCCCGTCGACTTCTTACTCTTCTCGTCAAGGGTAGAGTACAAGGGTTGACTGGAGAGCAATCTGCAGTTGATTTGGCAGGCCTTTACTAGACCCGCTAAATCGACCGCCAATGGATAGATCTTAGGGTGTCAATCCCTACTGTAGCGTAGACCTGCCCATAGTCTCTTGTACAAGGTCTACAACGGAGTTGCCAGGTACACCAGTGGGATTATAACAGTATAGTTATACTGCTACAAACCTATCTGTGTAGACACTTACTCCAGTATAAAAGTGCCATTTTCAGCTTAGCTTGTCACTTAGGAAGGGGTTTAAACTAAAAGAGGCACTCTGACACTCAAGTGTCTAAACAGAGGTTACAGAATAACTATAATTATACCAATAGAACTGCAAACATTTTTCTATGTAGACAAGGCCCAGAAGACTTTTGTATTTAGACTTAGTTAAGGAACCTCTCACTGTAATGGTATGAAACTGAGGCACCTGGGTAGCTGGCAGGGTGTTCTCCATTAGGGCCCTATACCTTTGGAACTCACTTTAGCATGCACATTGAAGACATGATAAGACCCATCTTGCCCCCTGCCTGTGGGGAGACAGGTGTTTTCGGAGAGCTGACAGGGAAACCCCCTGGCACTGTGTACTGTTACCTTCTGTTGTATTTGTTGTCCTTTGGTTATCCATTTGATAGGGGGAACTGAAGACCTGTTTAGTATATTTTTAAAGATTGTCAAGAGTGCCCAGGGGTTCTTATTGTAGTTGGTAAAAATCCAAAAGTGCAGAAATTGCTCCTTTACTTAAATCACATAACTGCAAGCATGAGATTAGAACTGTTTATCTGCACGCTCAGTTTGGGAAAAGTCAGGCCCTAGAGCCTTCAAAGCTGTGGAATAGGAAAGCCAGGTTAGACACCAACAAAATGAAGGATGGAATTATGACTTTTACAAGCACTTAGAGAATCCAGGCTCAGCCTAACCTGAGAAGCTTTTCATTTCATATTCTCTGGAAAGCCCCTGACATTTTAAAACAAGTTGGCCTTTACAAGGTTACAGAGGAGGGGCCCAAACAGCCTTCCGTGGGACCATCAGTAAGGCTAGGATTTTGGCACAAGATCAGTGTTCATGGTTATTGTGAATCTGAATAAATCTGTGATTCCTGCAGCTCCTGTGGCCTGCAGGTGTTGCAACCTGGCATACATGGTTGCAGTGCTGCTCAGATTTGGTGCATCCAGCTCTCCAATACCAATCAAATTTGGCCCCGCCGCCTCCATTGCAATGCCTGGAGTGGGGAGCCAGGCTCACCTTGTGGGACAGGAATATCTGCTGCGGGGTTAGCTCACTGTCCAGCTCCTCCCCACCCTTTGTGACATATCCCTGTTTCCCCCCACGTCTCTGCTATGACATGCATTACAATTTTCAGTGGAAAAAAACCATAGCTTTGCCCATAAACATGAGAACTGAAGCAAGAAAAACATGCTTATTCTTAAGACTCTGGGCTTTGGAGTACACAGCCATCTGCACTAGAGCAGATACATGCAGGACTAAAGTGAGGAGAAATGGGGAGCCTGAAAAGGAATTAATGGGTTGTCATTCTGTTCCTGTATGAGTATAGCCCTGAGGAGTCAGACTGCTGTCCACAGTGGCCAGCAGCACATAAATACTCGTTCTACTGCTCTGAGTCATTGAGGCCAGAGCTGCTTCCTGCCAACTCTGCTTTTGGCTCTAGCATCTGCAGATCTCTCAACAGAAGATTCCTTTACTCTTTTAGCTACAGCACAGTAGAAGAGCCAGCTTGAGCTCAAATTCTAACCACTCGGGTACAAAAGGTTTACTGAATGTAGTAGCCAATGGACAGCACAGGAGGACGTTCCCACAGAGTGGCTAGAGTTTGGTATATGCAAAAGCGCATGGATAAGACCAAAACCAACTGTACAAAGTCAGTCAGCACAAAAATGGACAAAAAGACTGAGTAGCAAGAAGGCCTTTCAGCTTAAGGCCTTGTCTAGCCAAGGAGACAAGAAAATTAATCTAAATTAACTGTTTGTGAATTTAAACTGGATTAGTTAAACAGCCTTAAATCCATGTGTGGATGCTCTTATTTAGAATTAAGGTGGCTTGAATCTGTTTTCTCTTAATTCACTTCCAAACTGAATTAAAGTAAACCAATAGGGAAGTTATTTTGGTTTTTCTTAATTCACTTCTATATTGGTCTACCTTATTCCGTTTGGAAGTGAATTAAAAGAAATCAAATTAAAGCCACCTTAATTCTGAATCCACATAGGATTTTAATATACTTTAGGTGTGAATGTAAAATAGATTAGTTAAGTGTTAATTTGGATTAAGTTGTCCTGTGTGTCTCTGTGTAGACAAGTCCAACTGCTAAAGTATGATCTTAATTAAAAAGTCTTTCAAACTGCTCCAAAATACTTTGGGCCCCTAATTCTGAACTCAGTTCCCACTTTTAGTTGTTCTTATGTAAGAATTTGGATTAGGCTATGACATTAACAATCCCATAAGGGGGATTTTTACAGTGACATATGGGGAAGGTCTCTACTCTACTATTTGTCCCAAAGAGCACTCACATCTACAGTTCAGCCAGAGAAACAGCCACTCTATTCTTTAGAACAGTGCTTCTCAAACTGGGGTCCATGGACCCCAGGGGTCACCAAGAGTACTCCAGGGGATTCATTGACCCTGCTGATCTATTCCTCCACCTCCTCCCCCTCCCTCTATCTGCTGGAGGCTACTGAAGCCAAACTGGAAGATATTATGTGCTAAAAGTCCAGCAGCACAGCAGGGCTAAGGCAGGCCAGGGGTCTCTGTGCACTGCCCCCACCCCAAGCACCAACTCTGCAGCTCCCATTGGCTGGGAACTGTGGCCCCCTCCCCACCTAGAAGCCGCTGCCAGAGAGATGTGCCGGTCATTTTCAGGAGGCACCCAAGGTAAGCACCGCCCGGCCAGAGCATGCACCCCTCCCATCCCAGAGCCTGCACCTCATCCCCTCTGAAACCCAAACCCACTCCCTGAGCCCATACCTCACCCCCTCCCACACCCAAACTCCATCCCAGAGCCCACACCTCCTGCACCCCAACCCCCTGCCCCCGCCTGGTGAAAGTAAGTGAGGATAGGGGAGAGCAAGCAACAACGGGAGGGTGGAGTGAGCAGGAAGGGGTGGGGTGGGGGCGGGGCCTGAGGATGAGCAAGGGAGCTTGGGGGGGCCCCGAAAAATTTTAAAATGGGGGTCCTCAGGTTGCTAAGGTTTGAGAACTGCTGCTTTAGAACAAACTAAACTCAAATGGTGAATGATACTCAACACTGATGACTACTTACTACCTCTAATCAAATATTTCCTGCTTACATTAAGATAGGGAACTGTACATGGATCTCCTCTGCTGCATAGGAA
Organism: Gopherus evgoodei; assembly: GCF_007399415.2. NCBI lineage: Eukaryota > Metazoa > Chordata > Testudines > Testudinidae > Gopherus > Gopherus evgoodei. Next base: position 37,962,112 of record NC_044333.1, on the reverse strand, counting down.
TGTCATTACGATACAATGTAACATATTAAGGTGTTTTTTTTTTCCTTCTAACTTCACCTTTGACTTTCCTCTGAGGCAACGCAAAGCAAAAGCATTACAATACTCAGCCTCAGTAAGAAGCATGGATATCAAAGCACCACAGTTTATGAATCTGTATTATGGAATTCAACATTTTCACTTAGGGCCTGTCCACAAACAAGTTGTGCTGCTTTAATTAGACCCAACATACTTAAAGTGCTTTGGCCCCCTAGTCTGGATGCAGCTATAGTGGTAGAAAGATGTTTTATGGCAGTATAGCTATATTCTCAAATGCAAAAGGGAAACCATATTGATAAAACTTCATCTCCACCAGCAGTTGTACTGGTATAGCAATTTGGATAAAAAATTTACACCCCTAACTAATATTGGTACAAAAAACTGTATAGTTTGTTTAAAGGGTGGCTAGTCCCTTAAAGTGGAGCCAGGGCTCAGTCTGCTCATTACAGACTTAAAGGAGAACAAGCCGGTAACATAGTGGGGGAAAAAATAAGTGGGTAAACTAACCTAAACTCCATCTTCCTCAAGTATGAAAGGGGTAAACTCTGTTTACCCACCTTTCTCCTTCACACACTATTGGAACCAGCCATCTCAGGACACTTGTAAGCAGTTAATTAACATCATCTAGGCAATTAATTAATGAGTGCCTAGGCCTGATAAAAGGCTACCAGTGCTCAGTTGGAGGGAACTAGTGCTAGAGTGAAGAGCTACCCAAGACTCTAGGAGAAGGATGACAATTTTGACCTTGCCAAGTGGACAAATGAAAGCAGTAAGTAAAAAGAGACAAGCTGAGGGCTACAGCTGGCCTGAACTATAACGCTACTCCAAGGGGAGAGCTGTGGATGCCTTACCAGATGTGCTTGACTTTATTCTGCATGCTAATCCAGCTCCAGGAGACACGCTAGGGACTCCTGAAGTTGAGAGAACATACTTGTTGGTATTAACCCCAGGACTGAAGAGTTGGACTTCAGGGTACAAATGGGTGGGGTGGGGGTGGTGGAGAGAGGGACTGTGGAATCTTAACACTCACCTTCCTCCCCCCTCAAATACAACTGAGACATCTTGTCCTTGGTCCCTGGGTTTGAGTAAGTCACTGAAAGACCCAGAGCAGCCTTCCGAGGAAGTAGTGGGGGCAAAAGACTTATCTGGCTTTAAGACTAAGCTTGATAAGTATATGGAAGGGATGTTATGATAGGATAGTTTAATTTGGGCAATTGATCTTGGATTATTACCAGATAAGTCTGCTCAATGGTCTGCGGGGAGATGTTGGATGGGATGGGAACTGAGTTACTGCAGAGAATTTCTTCTTGGGTGCTGGCTGGTGAGTCTTGCCCACATGCTCAGGGTTTAGCTGATCGCCATATTTGGGATCGGGGAGGAATTTTCCTCCAGGGCGGATTGGCAGGGGCCCTGGAGGTTTTTCGCCTTCCCCTGCAGTGTGGGGCATGGGTCGCTTGCTGGTGGATTCTCTGCAGCTTGAGGTCTTCAAACCAATTTTGAGGATTTCAATAACTCAGTCCTGGGTTAGGGGTTGTTATAAAAGTGGATGGGTAGGGTTCGGTGGCCTGCCTTGTGCAGGAGGTCAGACTAGATGATCATATTGGTCCCTTCTGACCTATGAGTCTATGAGTATGAGCAGGAGAGAGAGGGCAGCAGGCCCACAAGGCCATCCTGTGCCACAAGGAGGCAAGCTTGAGGGCATTGTCCTATCACAGTTTTCCAAAGCATTCACTAGCTAGCAGATTAACACTGAACTATGATTTTGTTTTAATCCACCTTGTACTCAACCCTTAACATACCTGATAATTTTGATTAGTTCGCTCATGTTGACATGATCTGGTACCAGGAACTTAGTTTTATCCAGAACTGGAAGCTGCTTCTCACCCTTGTACCTTTCAATTATCACCTGGAAGGAAAAAAAGCTCTGAAGTAGCAGTTACAAGGTGGTGCAGGGGCTTGTCTCTGCTTATTCTATAACTAAACATTCAAGAGTAGAACATACTGAAGAACTGTGTTGGTAAGTACCACCATAGCCTAGTTGTAGATAATTATGTTCCTGTTCAGTCCCTTCTACTCATTTAAACATGGGTCTTGTTATATTAGTATTTTTCTTATCTAGTGGCAGAGAGGACCTTTCTTCAATCAGAAAGAAGAATGGAACTAGTTTGGTTATAGTGAAATCAATACAGTGCAGGAATAGTCATCCACACAAGCTATTTGCGGTTTCCATTTTGTTTTAAGTGGCAAACCAGCTCTGTTGTATAACAGTCTTTTGGGCTACTTTCTAGTGAAGTGCAAGAACAGTGGAAGGGGGGGGGAGGTGTTTGTTTTTAAGCCCCTTTATAGAGGAATTTCAACTGCCTATGTCATCAGTCTTCAGCACTGGGAAACAGCTGAGAGCAAAGACCTCAAATTATCCCCTAATTAAATTACTGCTGTTGATTTCAGAGAAACAAGGTGCCTCCCACACTTTACTAACACCCCCCTAAAGATCATTTTACACCATGACAAGGAGGAAAGGCAATTTTCATGCAGAGAATGGTAAATTAAGAAAAATTATTAGCATGTTGTTCTTGCTGGCATAGCTTCCTTTTGATTTTAAACTAGGATGGCTGTGTTTGGTTTTGCTTTGCAGTTGCAAAGGCAAGATCAAGGCTACCCATATGGTAGTCTGGACAGGAGTCCTGACTGGCCTGAGTTACTACTGAGCAAGTCTAGAGAACATGGTAGCTCTCCCACCACTGACGAAGCTGCATCCATAGCAGTAAGAGTCAAAAAATAAAGACTAAGTCTAGTTTAGATAGGCCATTTGGCCCATCAGCCAAAGTGAAATGGAGTTGGCAGGACCAGTGGCTAACAGATGCTTCCAGCATGAGTCACCTTTCCATAGATGTAATTCAAATCAAAGCATAATTTAGCCCTTGTTTAGGGTTACACTCTGGACAGGAGTTACTGAGTACTCTATTAGAAAGACAAGTCTTCAGTTTTTCCATCTAAAGAGTTGCACCTAGGACTCATTGGACTCAGTCTGAGGTGTTCTGTTACAAGTTGCATTATACAATATACACACACACAAGTAGCCCATATTTTGCCTGATTAGCAGTTGCCACCAGCTAGCACGTTGGTCATTGGTTGCCAGGCTCAGGATTATTTTCTGAAGTTCAGGCCACCCCTGAAAGGATAATATTTTATTACTACAGACCCAGAGATTCCTAATACCTTTTGGCCTTTCTTCCTTTCTGTGGTGAGAAAGGTAAAGTTATTAATCACTTACTGGTATTTTTGTTGGATGTTGATCTCTAATCAGTCGCACATCTTCTACTCTTTGCTCTGTGGGAGGAAAAAATATTGCCCAAGTAAATGCTCAGATACACACTACATGGATTTTGTTCTAAGCCTCAGGATACAAGGTATGCTATTTCCTTGGGCTCTCACTTGCTAGTAGGTTTTTTGCTATTGGAAAAAGTGAGGTAAAGAAGCTTCTAAAAGAGGAAAGAACCAGTTCAGTCCAGGCAATTGTTTAAAATAAAGCAATAGATATCTCCAATTATTTATTTATCTCACAGAGCTGGAAGGGACCCTGAAGGGTCATTGAGTCCAGCCCCTTACCTTCACTAGCAGGCCAAGTACTGATTTTGCCCCAGATCCCTAGGTGGCCCCCTCAAGGATTGAACTAACAACCCTGGGTTTATCCAGGCCAATGGTCAAACCACTGAACTATCCCTCCTCCCCTCAGGGATGACTGTTCTGTTCTTTAACCAGCAAGATGACAAACTAGTTTTGGCTGAGAATCCTATTGTGTTAATGCAGAATGAGATGCCCACTAAAGCAAAGGACATTTAATAGCATGAATTTGCTGCATCCAGTCATGTTATCCATTATCCTACATTCCTGTTTAGGAAACTTAACACGACACTGTCCTAGGTTTAATCTTGTGTTCCTGAAGAGAGAGTTGCTGGCTAGACTGGCATGTTTTTCAGGGAGTCCTAGCTCTTAGATCAATGTCAGCTTAACACTGTACATTTGAATATTAGTTATCAATTTTCTATTAATTGAATACTATGTCATCCATGCTGATAGTGCTGTTTTTCTAAAATCTGGTTTGTTCAGTATTTACCCATCCCAGTTTGCAAGACAAGGTTAGTTTCCTTTTAAAGGAAACTATTAGTAGCACAGACTTCACTCTGGACAAAACAGAAGTCAGACCTGGTGTAAACTGACTCAATTACTTTAAAGTCAGTTATGCTGCTTACACCAGGCCTGAATTTGGACTTGCCATGAACTCAGACTTTATCTCCACTTCTCTCTGCTTTATGGGGCATGTCCCTCTATAAATACCTCTTGCAGAAAATGGACTGAAGGCTACAGTACAGCCTTGATGCATTAGCAGACTCCTGAAATAAGAACAAATCTTCAGGGATGTTGCTGACAGCACTTATTCTCCCATCTACCCAGCCCATTACTTTTATTCTGAGGTAAAGACAGATTACCTGGCCTGTCATTCAATAAACTGCTTTTCACAGCTATCCTTTGGTCACTTCTAGGATCTCATGCATCCACCAATTACTATACATGCAAGCTTACTGTGTGATTAGTAATGACATGCAGCATGTGACTCATGATTTTCAAATCAAATTAGTCTGACAAGAATCAAGCAAAACTAAAGCTTCTAAAAAGCAGGTCTGCAGTGATATGTGGGAACTAATGACTTCCCAAAACTTAAGATATTTATTACAAAACTTCCTGTTGCTCAAGATCCTAAATACCAAAATTAACTTTCAATAGAGACCAGTTCTAATTCACTGGGAATTCAAGAGTTCCAGATATACACACAGTCCTTAGGGCCCATCATCACCATGTCTGAGGACAGAAGTATGCCATTAAGCAATATCTAATATTAAATTTAGCAGAAATAGGAGAGTTATACAGGGAGAGAGCAGGAACAGTAATCCTCAACCAACCAAATAAACTTAGTTTCAGTAACTTTTTCTATTGAAACAGATGAGTTTTGACATGGGATTTTTTTTTCCTAGCACTATTAGTGTGGAGTAGAAGCAGCAAAAAACGGGAGCCAGACAAAACTGATTACTGTGTATGGCATGTTCAAAATTAGGCCTCAGTCAGTTGCAAATAAAAGCTGTACTCTGACCACATTAGTTGTAGTGGCAACTAATTGGCTGCCATCGTAGCTGAACTTAATACCTGGGGCTGAAGCTTTTGATAGACATGGGGGGGGGGGGGGAGGAATGGCTTTTGGAGGGAAGTTGTTGGTATTTGAAGCCCCAGAAAAAAGGACAGATTAGATTGGTAAAATTTGCCAGCAACATCAGTACAGGCACTAGCTCAAGTACAAGGGAGTAACTGGTGGGGAGGCTGCTGAGTATAGTTTGACTCCAACCAGAGACAGATGGGGGTGGAGGGAGAGTCTGGATCAATTATTTCCATCAATTTTATTTTGCATAGAAAACTTTGTACTTCAAGTGGAAGAGGCTGTGCTGCCAATTTTTGTTGTTTTAAGAAAATGGAGGCTCTGGGAACAATAAAGGAGATGGCATTCCAGTCTTCCTCTCTGATCTATATGAACAGACTAAACAATGCAGCCCTTCAATCTTTCTGACTCCATCTTAGCCAGGAAGCGTGTTGGCACCATTCTAGCAAACTGTGTTTACTGAAAGAGACTAAGCTGTTTTCCCCAGCGAACATTAAACAGGTATTTTATGCTCTGCTGCCTTTGAAGAACTGAACAGGGATGCAAGGAATGCATTTTAGTCAGTTCAGACTCCTAGGTGAATAACTATTTCCACATGTTAGAATCAAAACTGAAAGTGGAATTTAAATCTCATGTCAACAGCATACCGGAAGTTAAATGCTCAACACTGACAGGAAGGGGTTACATGCTTAATTCCAGGCATACAAGGAAGAGAGATGTTTTCTAGCATCTGGGAGTCCTGCAGTCAATAATGGATTATGCAGACACACAATATTGCCAGCCCAAGAATCTAATTCTGCAGTGCATTTCGTCCTTTTATGGTGCAAGTCTCAACACCACCATGCCACAAAACTCCTCTAACCAATAGCTTTCAGCGTCCCACTCCATTTGAAAGTGTGGCCTTGTTGCTACCATACTTGCCAACCCACAGGTTTCCCTGCTTGCTGATGTGGAACAAGTACCACACCATACAAAATGAAAACAAACCACACAATAACCTTTGCTTTCATTTTCTGCCTGGTGGCAGCAAGACAAAGCTATGATTCTTGTTCCAGTTGAGCAAGCAGGGAAACCACTTGAGACGCAAGTGCAACAACAGAAAGCCTCTAATCTTGTCCCTGCTTTAAAAAAAAAAAGAGAGAGGAGTGGCATTTTAAAGTCAAGCCTCCGAAGCCAGCTGCAGTGCCAACCTTTCTTATGTATCTTAAGCGGCCCAGCAATACATCTTTGGGTAGCCTTTTGTTGCCACTCCTTGTAACAATGTGGTTATCTGACTCCCTCACTAATTCCTTTTCAAAATTAGGGCACTGCCATCCCATGCAGTTCCTCCAGCTCTGTCAGGGTCAGGTCCCACTGGGAGAAGTATTGGATCAACAAGGATTTAAAAAAAAAAAAAATGTAGTCCAGTGAATCACCAGTACTTGAATCCTGCGCGTCCCCCCCACCCTCCGCCCCTCGAGGACTTAGTGGAGAGAAGTGACACCAGGTCTGAGCTGCGGCTGGAGGAGGATGACGCGGTTGCTTCACTTCAACACAACAACACGGCAGGGCCGCTCGGAGCAGGCAGATCCCCAGCGCTGCTGGGCGCCGGGCCCAAGAGCGATGCTGGCCCGGGGCGGGCACAGCACGTTCGCTGGGGTCCCCCCATCTCTCCCCACCTACAGCGGGGGAGGGGGCTCTGCGCCCAGTACAATTACCCCCGCTCCATGCCCCCCCAACATACACCGCAGCGCCCCCCGGGGCGGGGGATGGGCCCCTGTCACCCCCACCCCTCCCGGCTGGGCTGAGGAAACGGGGGGATGGGCCCCTGTCACCCCCCGGCTGGGCTGAGGAAGCGGGGGGGGATGGGTCCCTGTCACCCCCACCCCCCCGGCTGGGCTGAGGAAACGGGGGGATGGGTCCCTGTCACCCCCACCCCCCCGGCTGGGCTGAGGAAACGGGGGGATGGGCCCCTGTCACCCCCCGGCTGGGCTGAGGAAGCGGGGGGGATGGGTCCCTGTCACCCCCACCCCCCCGGCTGGGCTGAGGAAGCGGGGGGGGGATGGGTCCCTGTCACCCCCACCCCCCCGGCTGGGCTGAGGAAGCGGGGGGGCGATGGGCTCCTGGCACCCCTCCACACCCCCGGCTGGGCTGAGGAAGCGGGGGGGAATGGGCCCCTGTCACCCCCGGCTGGGCTGAGGAAGCGGGGGGGGGATGGGCCCCTGTCACCCCCCTGGCTGGGCTGAGGAAGCGGGGGGGGGGATGGGCCCCTGTCACACACACACCCCGGCTGGGCTGAGGAAGCGGGGGGGGGATGGGCCCCTGTCACCCCCCCGGCTGGGCTGAGGAAGCGGGGGGGGTGGGCCCCTGGCACCCCCCGGCTGGGCTGAGGAAGCGGGGGGGGGGATGGGCCCCTGTCACCCCCCTGGCTGGGCTGAGGAAGCGGGGGGGGGGATGGGCCCCTGTCACACACACACCCCGGCTGGGCTGAGGAAGCGGGGGGGGGATGGGCCCCTGTCACCCCCCCGGCTGGGCTGAGGAAGCGGGGGGGGGGTGGGCCCCTGGCACCCCCCGGCTGGGCTGAGGAAGCGGGGGGGGGTGGGCCCCTGGCACCCCCCGGCTGGGCTGAGGAAGCGGGGGGGGGTGGGCCCCTGGCACCCCCCGGCTGGGCTGAGGAAGCGGGGGAGGATGGGCCCCTGTCACCCCCCGGCTGGGCTGAGGAAGCGGGGGAGGATGGGCCCCTGTCACCCCCCGGCTGGGCTGAGGAAGCGGGGGGGGTGGGCCCCTGGCACCCCCCGGCTGGGCTGAGGAAGCGGGGGGGGTGGGCCCCTGGCACCCCCCGGCTGGGCTGAGGAAGCGGGGGGGGGGATGGGCCCCTGTCACACACACCCCCCGGCTGGGCTGAGGAAGCGGGGGGGGGGTGGGCCCCTGTCACACACACCCCCCGGCTGGGCTGAGGAAGCGGGGGGGGATGGGCCCCTGTCACACACACCCCCCGGCTGGGCTGAGGAAGCGGGGGGGGGATGGGCCCCTGTCACCCCCCGGCTGGGCTGAGGAAGCGGGGGGGGATGGGCCCCTGTCACACACACCCCCCGGCTGGGCTGAGGAAGCGGGCCTCTGCCCGGACACAGCGGACACCCGGCTCCCTCGAGCGGCTCTGCCGGCCCCTCATTCCCCGCGGGCCCGGCCCTTACCAAAGGTGCGGCGCTGCTTGAAGCTCTTCTCGGAGGGCATGGCGGCGGCTCGGCTCGGCCCAGCCCGGCCCGGCTCCAACGGCTACTGGCTGCGCCGCTCCGCCCCTAGCCCGACCACCCCCCGCAGCGCCCGCTAGCCCTCGCGTCACAGGGGGCGGGGCCCGCGCGGACACGCCCCGCGCCTGCCCCCGTCGCCATCTTGAGTGTGGCGGAGCCTGGGGGTGCCCTGCGCGCGTGCGCGCAACAGAGGGAGCGCGGCGGTGCTCAGCCGCGGGGCTGGTCCCGCCCGTCACGTGCGGCCTGAGGAGCAAACCGCCTGCCGAGGGCCCTGGCTGGGCTGCGTGCGCGCCGGGCTGCTCCCGCCCTTCCAGCCTGGGGGGAGTTCGCCCAAAGGCGGCCCACGTGCTCTCAGCTCTACCCCCCGCCTCCATCACAATGCTCCCCTCACCAGCCACAGCCCTAGGGTGTGGGCACAGCTCACCCCATGAGTCTGGCCAGGCCGCAGCCGCCACCACCCCCCATCGCTCTCCCACACCCCATACGCTCTCACCAGCTCCCCTACCAACCCCAGCCGCACACGCTCCCCACATACACCATGGTGCCCCCGCATGTTACCTGCTCACCACACCCATGCCAGCCACAGCCACTCCCATGATACCCCCCATGCCAGCCTCTTTGTGTGCTGCCTCCCAGCCCACCTGTGTCACAACCCACATGTACAGTGTCCCCTCCTCCCAGCACCACACTGACCACAATCCATCCCCTGGCATCACACCAACCACCGACATCCACCACCACCAAATGCCAGCGCCTTGGTACTCCCATGCCCACATAAATATCCCCAGGACAACCATGGCCCCCTCCATGTAATTTCCTCCCACAGGCCTAAACTAGCAAAACCCAGCCATGTTGGCTGGGTTCAGCAAATACTGTAACTGGATGCCCCAATATGAGTTAGTTTATACCATATGGGGACCACTCGGACCTTGTCTATGTTAGCATCATCCTTAAGTTTCCAACCAGTGCAGCTCTGTTTGTGCTTGAATAGTATAGACCAGACACTGGCAGTTTAAGCATTGTGTGATTACTTGTCCTCCTCTATAATCTGATCAAGATAGGATATGAGTTTGTTACAGCCCTTAGTTACTGAGCCTGGCTCTTTATGTCTTTATAACTAGTGAGACTCATGCTTTCAGCCCTAGAGGTCCCTCCCAGGTTCAATCCCTGGTTAGCAGAGATGGTGTTTCTCACTCGTTAATCAGAATACCAATAAATACTTGTGTACACACAGTTTCTGGGGCTAACCTCAGTTTGTTTCCCAGTCCATAAGGGCATCTCCTGCAGCTAAACAATAGCTAAAACAATTCACTCCTCCCCATTCAATTCCCCTCTTCAGAGGTCACCAGCTCATCCCTACTCCACCCCACCATGCACACACACTCACTACATCTGAGAGAGCAGGTGTAAATTGCACAACCTAAATGGCACCATTAAAATGCAGATGCTATTATGACAAACCTGATCAGCAGTCCTCCCATCTAGCCATTGTTTTGTCCTTCCCAGACCCTTTACCTAAGAGTGAGTGATTACATAAAACAAGCAAGAAAGGGTCCTTTCTGGGAAAAGAGAGGTCTCAAATTCTTCAGAGACATGAAGAATATTGATAAATGCAAGTAATGCACGTTGGAAAACATAATCCCTACTATATGTATAAAATGATGGGGTCTAAATTAGCTGTTAATGCTCCAGACAGAAATTGGAGTCACTATGGATAGTTCTCTGAAAACATCCACTCAATGTGCAGCAGCAGTCACAAGTGGACTATTCCTATTAACGTAGACTGCATAAAAATAGTTTAGCTTGTCAAGGAGATGGGGGCGAACAAGAGGTAGGAGACTTTAAGGTCAGGACGAAGTTTATTTTAAGTATAAGCAAGTTGCATGATTCAGTATTTCCCTGGTACGTTTAGGCTTTGTCTATACCAAGGGCTTATCTCCATGTACAGTGATACAACTGCACCTGTGCAGTTGTGCTGATGTAGTGCTTTAGTGAAGAGACTCCTACGCCGATGGCAGGGCTTCTCCTATCAGCATAGTTAATCCACCTCCCTGAGAGGCGGTAGCTGTGTTGGTGGGAGAAGGTGTCACATCGACATAGCACTATCTGCACAGGGGGATTAGGTCTGTATAACTATGTCACTCAGGAGGTGGATTTTTCACATCCTTGAACAACTTCATTATACTGATGTAGGTCTGCAGTGTAGATCTGGCCCAAGGAACTGCAACTATATCTCACATGTTCAGCTGCAAATGCTAGCATACAATTGCTGTGCCTCACCTAGAGAATTTTAGAAGGTGCTTATCAGGTACAGCTAAGTAACTCTGTCTGACATCACACCTTTAAATCCTACTCTAGACAAATCTTCATTGTGAAACCTGGAACAAGTCATATCAATGTATCAAACTTGCTAGAATTGTAGCAGAACCCAAACAATTTCAGTTGCAAACCCAGTTTTCATTTATACCAGCCACAGCCACCAGCCTCTGCTAAAGTCAAACTGTTTTTAATTTTAACTACCTTATACTGTAAGCTATCAGGGTGACCCATGACCTTGCCATGATGGTGCATTAAAGCCAGTGCTCCTTCTGCAGCCAGTCAGACAACATTCTGAACAAGATGAGAATACTTCAGTATATTGGGAATCGCTGAATTAACTGGTTGATGAGTTGGTGATTACTTGTAGCATGTTTACTATTTCTAGGAAGGAAATATAAATTAAAATTACAGGATGCCCTGTTCTCATTTTGAAAGGAAGACTCAGTAAGCACCTTATGATTCAAGGCCAAGTATTTCCGGTAGCTATATAATCATAGGATGAGATCACTGCAAAACACGACTGACTGCTCTGAGAAAGACAGCCCTGAGGTCTATAATGTTTCCATCTATCATACAGAAAAGAGCAGCTGAAACAAGTTGGCTGATCATCATCAGGGAGGCTGGTGTCCATTTAAAACCTAAACTACAGGAATACAATCTATGCTCGACCCCTCTGCCCACTGGTTGAAGAATAGGGAGATCCCTTTTAAAGAGACAGCTTTTAAAATCTGCTCACAGCAAGTGGCTCACTTTTGGAGCCACTCCATCTGTGAATAAGAAAAATCATCCTTAGCTTTAGACATTACACAGAATTAGAATTCACTATGTTTTTTGAAGTGCTGTTCTCTCAGGGACTGCAGGCAGCGGTATAGGAAATACCAATTCCACTAGCACTTTTGGGGCCAGATGTCCAAAAGTAATCAGCACTCAGCTGCTTTTACTATTCTCAGAGAGAGTTAGTGGGTACAGAGCTCTTTTGAAAATTGGAGTATTGATTTGGTGCCTAAATGGGAGAAAAGCCCTTTTGAAAATCTGACCCATATAACACCTTTAACACAGAGATCTTAATGCACTTCACAGATGGGGCAATAGAGGACAGAAAGGCGAGGTGATTTACCCTACTCTGCAGCTCAGTGGCAGAGCTGGGCCTAGCTCTGATCCCCATTCCCATGTCCTATCCACCAGGTCACATGAGCTGTCAATCTGAAAAAGAACACACTAAGCATTGGCCATGGTGTCATTTGTTAGAAGGCAGCTCTGTGCAGGATTACAGAGGCCCACATTCAGAGAATCCTATGCCAGCCAAGACTGTCTTTTCTGTAGACTGCAGCAGACTATTTCAGTCCAGGGAGAGATATTATGTATTAGCTTTGATTCCAACTTACATAGATTCCATTGATTGAGTCTCAAAGTCTACAGGGACCATACAAGCAAAGTGAACCAATACGGAGACAGCAAAAAACACCTTTACCTGCCTGCTATACAATAGCAGATCCCTTAGACGAGGGAATATTTTCCCTGTTGGGACCTGCTGCTGGGAAAAAACTGATCCTGTACAATTCCTTAATTGCCCTCTTTTTAGAGCAATAATATATTTAAATTAAAGATGTTAGAATGGCAGAGAATAGCCACCCACCTCTGCCTTTATCCAACCAGTCATAGGTCAAAGCCCACAATCATTCTCCCTTAGAAAGTGATTATCACATATCAGTAATGATAAGTTGCCTTCTGAGGTAATTTCCCATCTTTTCATATGCTGTGTATTTATACCTCAGTACTGTATTTTCCACTCCATGCATTTGATGAAGTAGGTTTTGAGCCCATGAAAGCTTATGCCCAAGTAAATTTGTTAGTCTCTAAGGTGCCACAAAGACTCCTCATTGTTTTTGTTGATACAGACTAACATGGCTACCAGTCTGAAACCTCTCCCCTAGGACACTCGCTTGGTGTCCTGCCCCACTGCTTTCTCTCCAACATGCCCTGGATAAAACCTTGTTGTTTCAGGAGGAAGCTGTCTGCTCGTCTGTCCCAGCAGAACTGTCTGGGCCAACACATTATCTGCCCTTGTGCCTACAGTTATGGCTTTCCTGGTCTCCTCTTCCCCTTGTAAACCAGCTTCCTCTGCTATAGAATAAGCCATTCCTCAAGCATTTGTCTGGGCCACCACTGTTTATTTTCCCTCCTCCCAGTATTGTCCAGGAGTGATCTTTCCCCCAGACTCACCTGCCCCAGAGGAATCTCCTAATCACAAGCCTTTTCTTGTTAAAATCTTGGCTGTTATCCTCCAGAATGGTTTGCTAAATCTTTGACTAGAACAAACATAACGAAGAGTACTTCACACAACACATAGTCAACCTGTGGAACTCATTGCCAGGGGATGTTGTGAAGGCTAAATGTATAACTGGGTTAAAAATGAATTAGATAAGTTCATGGAAGATAGATCCATCAATGGCTATTAGCCAAGATGATCTGGGATTGAACCCCATGCTCTGGGTATGCCTAAACCTCAAATTGCCAGAAGCTGGGAGTGGATGACAAACAGGGCCAGCTCTCGGTTTTTTGCTGCCCCAAACAAAAAGATTTTTGGCTGCCCCGGGGCAGTGGAATCCCGGAGCCCCACATGGCAGAGCCCCGCCCCCTATGGCCCCGCTGGTGCTGCTGCTTCTGGCCACCCTGCCGCAGTCCCTGGGCAGCTTGGGCAGCTTCACCCAACCCCAGCTGCAACGCTGGGGGGTGGCCACACTGTGGCACTTGCAGGCGGCTCCGTGTGCCCCACAGGGTGGCCCCCAGCCCATGTGTCCCCCCGTTTGAAGCCTGCCCAGCCCAGCCACAAGGTGCAGGCGCTGCTCCCCCTCGGTGCGAACCGCAGCAGCCCCAGGGCACCGCCGGCACACGATGTGCTGCTGCTGGCAGGGCTGGCTCTAGGCTTTTGCGGCCCAAAGCAAAAAAAAAAAAAAAAAAAAAAAAAAAGGAGATGGCCAGAATGCTGCCCCTGAAAATGTGCCGCCCCAAGCACATGCTTGGTTTTCTGGTGCCTAGAGCCGGCCCTGATGACAGAGGATGGATCGCTAGAAATTACCCTGTTCTGTTTATTTCCTCTGAAACATCTCACACTGGCTGCTGTCAGAAAACAGGATATTGGCCTAGATGGCCCACTAGTCTAACATAGTATGGTGTTTTTTATGTTCGTAGGGCTAGCCCATCACCACTGCAGACTTGGAGGGGCACCTTTTAAATCAATATTCTTGACATTTGAGCTACAGTTACTATCTTAAAACAAAAAATCTCTGTGTATAGTCTACTCTCATAAAACCCAAGCTGGGAAGCAGTGACTAACTCCCTCCTTTAAATCAAGCAGGCCTTTCATGGTGGTCACCTGAGGAAAGCTCACCTCCCAGGACTCAGTCAGATTTCCATACGAGCTAAGTGACAGCACATTGAAATATATTTCACAGTCAGAATTACAAATCCATTCCAAACTTCCCTGGTGTTTAAAAGGATTTTATACCGTATGAGAGAAGTATATTCCTTTGCTCTAAGGACTGCACTTCTTCTATTGCTAAATAGAGGGTGTTAGTCTCCAGAGTACCTGACACCAACAGTAAATTCACACACATTGAGGGGAAAAACATTAAAGAACTTTACAGGTGAAAGTCCATAAAATGAAGGGAAGGAAACTATTGCACTCTATCGCTGGTCACTACAGTGCGGTTTACTGTTTAACCAATGTCCTTGCTCAGAAAAAATGTGGCAATTTGTTTCTTCCTCCCCTTCGCTTCCCTTTCCCCACCCCTCTCCCCAAAAGAAAGAGAAAGTTCAGGTAACTAGTGTGAACAGGAAAAAGTGGGGGTAACAGATGGAGCTGGTGAGAGAGTCTCTAAATGTTTGTGAATTATCTAGTGTTTTTATTGATCTAAACCTGACCCTTTTCATTAGTCAAAGGTCATTGACAGTCTTAAATATATTGAATAGAAGGATGCAGCCATTCTCCAATTTATACAGATTTTCTGGTACCAGGATTGAGACAACTAGTGTTTGTTATAATTTAGAATGGTTCTGTTGAGAACTGTAGCCCCTACATTTGCCTTAACATTGTTACAGTAACTCTTCACTTAATGTTGTAGTTATGTTCCTGAAAAATGCAACGTTAAGTGAAACGATGTTAAACAAATCCTATTTTCCCATAAGATTTAATGTAAATGCAGTCGGTTAGGTTCCAAGGAAATTTTTTTAGGGCAGACAAAAAGCATTATCTACTGTACAGTACTGTACTGTACTGTGGTTGGAAAATGCCCCTGGCTTACCCCACACAGGCACTGATGCTAGGAAGCACCTTTGCAGCAGCAGCTTCCCTGGAAAACAACAGGCACTGACTTTGCCCAAGGATGCTCCAGACCTGCCTCTTCCCGTCCCTGCTCCCCTCCAGGCCCGCTTCTTCCCACCCCAGCCACATCCCAGAAAGTGCTAAGCGCCACCAAACAGCTGTTTGGTGGTGGGGGAAGCACTGGGAGGGAGGCAGAGAAGAGGAACTTGTATGATGTTCTCTTATAAAGTCGCTGCTCTTCCAGCCAAACAATGTTATAAGAGAGCATTGCACAACTTTAAATGAGCATGTTCCCTAATTGAGCAGCAATGTAACTTTGAAGCAACATTAAGCAGGAGGACATTAAGTGAGATGTTTCTGTATAGTCCTGTGAGGAAAATCCTCAGGAGTTTAAATTTCTTCTTGGAAAACATCCTCTGCCCCACAACTTTTGCACTTGCTCAGCAAGGAATTAAGAAAAACAAAAAGCAATAGTGATTCTTCTGGGGAGTGCAAAACAGTAATGTTTTGTGCTCCCCAAGCTGGCTCTGCAGAAGGTGTAAAAAGCATGCTCTCTGGTACCACATATATTGACATCAGTTAATGATGCTGGTGCTTGAGCAAACATTTCTTGGCCTCAGAAATCACTTTTGAAGATGAAGTTGTTTTCCATGAAAACACTGGGAGTCAGCTGATCTTTGGCATCTGGGAAAGAATAATTTACATTTATATAGCGCTGGTCATCCTGAAAGTGGAACACTCCCTTTGCAAGCACGATAAACTGTATACTCTGCATGTGTGGATTTGTGGCATAATGGCTGAAATAATATTTTACACTCTGTTTAGTACACCTTGAATTCAAGGATCTCCCAACACTTTACAAATAATAATAAAGTCTCACAACTGCCTGTGTGGTGGGTAAATATCATTCTCACTTTACAGACTGAGAAGCTGAGGCATGGACAAGTTCATGACTTGCCCACAAATACATAACTGTTACTCTGTAGTATAGCCAATAATAGAACCTAGAACACCTGACTCCCAGCCCCGTGATCTAAACGCTACATAATGCTTCTCTGAACTGAACCTGCTGCAGGATTTAGACAGGCAGAATGTAATTACTCAGAATGGAATCTGGCCAAGACACCACAAACAACAATCCTTTGCCTGTGAGATTGCCACAGTCTTTAATGACTGCACATGATTAGGACCACAGGTGATCAATCAGTCTTACGGCTCATTAGACAAACAGCACCTCCTTAAATTCAGCAACCCATTGCACCATGCAATGGCATTTGGCTCAGCATTGACTCAAAGAGAAAAAAGCCATGGAGTCATGAACTGTAATTTCTGCAGCACTCTGGGTTTTCCCTGGAGATCCCCCATCTGGACATTGACCAGCTGATCCTGTAAGGTTAGATGAGATCAGAGCCCAGCTAGAATACCAAAAGGTGGTGACTGCTAAACTCAGGAGGAGAAAAGCTGTTTCCCAGAAAATTAGGAACATCTGGAATCAAGATGTAAAAACAAAACTGTGCCATCCTTGAGGATGTATTCCTAGTCTGGAGTGATGAGCCATAGATGGCTGTTCGCCAAAGAATCCCCTCCCCAAGGCCACATAATACAAAGCAGAAACTGCAGTGCAGGCTTACACCATGAGATGCACTGTTACAATCATTGTGGAGAGTAGGGGTTGCAAAGAAGACTTGTCCATTGGTCTCTGCCTGGTTTACAGCCTTCCTTTTTCGCTTGCCGACTGGCAAATAAATAATCCTCTGGCATAGTTAGTCAGATTATAATTGGCTGGTTATTTCATCAGTCAGCAGTTCATCCTGTCACAGAGCCAGGGAAGGTGTAGACACCTGCCGGATTCCAGAAAATTGGAATTCGGGGTCTGGTTCAAAGCCCTTTAAAGTCTATGGAAAGACTTTAACTGACTGCAGTGGGAGCTATATCAGGCCCTTTATTGCTAGAGAGAAATGAAACGGACATGTTTCTCCTTTCAGCACATCCGTTATTCAAAAGTACTACAGTAACAGCTCCAAGCGCTGCAGCCTGTAATAACTAAACTGAAGCATTAGGGGCTATTACTCCAGAATGCGGCAATCATTTTTTGTGCCAGGCATTAAGTATGTTCAAGTTCTTGGTAGTACCAGAGAGCATGTGAGCGATGTAAGTGAATAATACAGCATATTTATCCTTACCGCTGCCAGGAAAAGTAAGGACGATAGCGTTCAGGTAAGGGACCTAGATAACATAGCAGGGAATGTCCATTTGATAACCTGACAGCAGGGAGTTAAGCCTCCAGAGGAGGTGCTGAGGAGATTCAAATATAAGGGTTCTGGTCCTACACCTGACTCAACTTGCCCCCACTACTCCCATCTCCTTGGCCCATCCCCATAATTCCTCTCTGCCTGTAGCAACATCAGGAGCTGTCACCTGAATCGCTTGCCAGCTAGGGCTCCAAGTGGACAACCTCACAAGACTCTCCAGCTAGGTCCTCGACCCTGGGCTGACTTCAATGGGAGTTACTCCTATCCTGTGTGTTGCAAAGGCATGGCGTCCCTCGTGTTCCAAACCACCACTGCATCTGAGTAGGGAGACAACAGTCATCCTTAGCACTGGCAGAGTACTTTGTATCTTTAGCTGCAGTCTTTGATCCCCCATCCCTATGGGGGAGGATTTAAAAATCCTTATATTTTATACAGATTGGGAGGCCAAATGGCTGGTCCAAGATCACTTAGGGCCTCATCTAAAGCTGTCTGCCTGCCATGGACTTCACTGGGTTTTGGATTCAGTCCCGGGTTCAAGGAGCACTCATGTATTCTTAGCTCCCAGGTCCATGCGCATACCCCTAAGCCAGGCTACCTGTCAGGTGAAACAAATGCAGACTGGAGACCACCGCCACCTCTTTGTTAGTTAATCATTTCCTCTCTCTCCCTTGCCTTCTTCTGCTTCAGCTCATAAGAAGCCACCTGGTGTCACCATGGACCAACCTGCCCTCTGCTGGCTTGAACAGTTTTAGGGGGTGAAATTGAAGGAAGGTGCTTCATAGATGACAATCCCAGTTATTAAGAGACTTGGGAAAAAGAGGCAGCTCTGATCATTGAGTGATGGATAGCTCCTTGTAGCCAAAGGGATGTTGAGGATAAAATTATATTGGAGGCAGGGAGAAGACTGTGGGGGTCAGGTGTGACAAGGTAGGGATATGGTAGGGAGCAGGGTCAGAGGAGAGAGAGAAGAAAATAGAGGCAAAACCAGAAAAACTGAAGGAGGAAGGACTCATTAGCCTTGTACTGCAAAGTTTCAGCATGGAGTAATGGCACAAGGCTATCCTTTGTTTTAGTCCCCAACTGAGTTCTTGCCATCTGTCTCTTTGCTGCTTTTCCCCTGTGGCCCTAACTGGCTACATAGTGGCTACAAAATCCTCTAGACCAGCAGCACCAGAACTCTTGTGCATCTCTGTGTGGGGACTGGAGGGTAGCATGATGAATGAAGAGGGTCATGTGATTTGATCTATATAGAAAGCAAATGTTTGGCTCCCTCATCCCTCTTATGCCTCCCATGCAGCCACATTTCCAAAAGTGGATACTGGTTTGGGGTGACTCAGGCTCTGGGTGTCCAACTTAATGTCCACTTGGGCCTGACTTTCAGAAGTTTACAGCACCTGCAGCTTCCATGCATTGAAATCAGAGCTATGGAGGCCCAGCTTGTCTGAAAATCAAGCCCCAAACTTTCAAGCCAGGCACCCAAAATCAGTGGCTATTTTTGAAAATGTTGGCCTTATTTCACAGACAAGCTCAGCTGCCTCTTCAGCGTCTGACGCAGGAGCATGCAACCGAAAACAAAATGCATGTTCCAGGCCTATTTGAGTTGCATCCTCCACAATAGCTCCCATCAACAGAGCATCTGCCTCCTCCTATCAAAATGTCCAGCAATCCCACTCATGCCTGCCGGCTCACAGGCCTGTTGCATTTTGGTTGAGTTCCTGAGCTAGTGTTTTGTTTGTAAATGAGCATGGGGGAGATGGCAGCATTATGGAAGTAACTGTTATTTCTCCATCTAGGTCGCCTCCAGCCATCAATGTATACGGTGAGGAGATAATGATCCAGTATATTAAGTGTGGGTTATTATTATTATTATTTATTTATTGGCAGCTCTGAAAGACCTTAATTAGGGGAGAAATCTTGGCTCCATTGATGTCAATGGGAAAACTCCCATTGATGTCAATGGGGCTAGGATTTCCCTCTATAAACCCTATTGTACTAAACATTATACCAACAATGACCGTAAAGTTTGTTCCTGCTCCAGAGAGATCAAAATCTAATACTGACTCTTCACGAGGTGAAGCAAACATAAGATTCGTTTTAATTTTTAATGTTTAAATGGAAACCACCCAGTTTCCTTGCAAATAATATTAATAGGTATCCTAAAGCATTGTGCTTCCTCTCTGTAGAGAGCTGCTGCCCAGGTATTCCTGAGCACCCACAGCCCTCCTTTAAGTAGCAAAAAATGTTTGAATGCCTGGAAATTACAAAGGGAAAAGAATTCTTCCCAAAAAGCCACAGCAAGGGAAGGAGTCTTTTGCAAAAGCAGAGCCCTCTCTCAGCATTTCAGTGTTGTTTATGATCACTGGAGATCTCATGTACTAAATAGATAACAAAGAAAGATAATCTAACCCACCCATTAGGGAAACTAAGATTAAATGATCTCTTTGAGGACTACTTTCTCAAGGAGCCTCGTTAGCGCAGTAGGTAGCGCGTCAGTCTCATAATCTGAAGGTCGTGAGTTCGATCCTCACACGGGGCAGGCTCAGTTTTTTTTTAATCCCCAGGGCTGTTATATTTGTTATGTAGCTAGTAGGAGCAAGGCTGCGCCTCCTTATCTGCAGGCAGCGGCAGAGGAGAGGCGATGTCAAAAGTTTTTGTGCTGCCGGGAGGAAAGACACGAGACCAGCAATGCAGCGGCCCTAACTCCCTGCTTTCCAAGCAGCAAACAGGCCTGCAGAGACTGTTGCAAAAGGCGGGTATGAAAACCAGTGCAGGGGGATCCCCCTTCTCCGCACCCCTGAGCACCCTAATTACACCGACGCAGGTGTATAGCGTAAATCAGGGGAGGAGGCAGACAGCTCCCAGCCCCGCAAAGCTGGTGCACAGGGCCAGCTGCTGGCTTGCAGGGTGAGCTGCTAAAATGGGGAGATGAAATCAGCCAGTATGCAGAGCAGTCTCTGGCCCCAGTGTGGCTGCCCCCCTGGGGCAACACAGAAGTCCCCCTGAGTTCTGCTGCCGGGGGCAGTGCAGAGTCAGCAGGCGTGTTTAGCTCCCTGCCCTGGAGGAGGCAGGGGGAAGCTCCACAGGCATAGCCCCCCAGCTGTCCTCGCTGAGGGCCATGCCCTGCACTTCCTTGGCGCTGCAGGGCTCATTGCTCAGTGCCTGGGCTTCTCTCTGTGATCGGATGTGGCAAGGAACCTTCCAAACAGAAGCCCGTGGGCTTCCCTGAGACCCCCAGTGAGGGGCCCAGATCCATGACCCCGGGGGGAGGGGCGGGTCTGCGTAACCCCTGGGCCGGGCTGTTACAGACCCCGGGGGGAGGGGCGGGTCTGCGTAACCCCTGGGCCGGCTGTTATAGACCCCGGGGGGAGGGGCGGGTCTGCGTAACCCCTGGGCCGGGCTGTTACAGACCCCGGGGGGAGGGGCGGGTCTGCGTAACCCCTGGGCCGGGCTGTTACAGACCCCGGGGGGAGGGGCGGGTCTGCGTAACCTCTGGGCCTGGCTGTTACAGACCCCGGGGGGAGGGGCGGGTCTGCGTAACCCCTGGGCCGGGCTGTTATAGACCCCGGGGGGAGGGGCGGGTCTGCGTAACCCCTGGGCCGGGCTGTTATAGACCCCGGGGGGAGGGGCGGGTCTGCGTAACCCCTGGGCCGGGCTGTTATAGACCCCGGGGGGAGGGGCGGGTCTGCGTAACCCCTGGGGCGGCTGTTACAGACCCCGGGGGGAGGGGCGGGTCTGCGTAACCCCTGGGCCGGGCTGTTACAGACCCCGGGGGGAGGGGCGGGTCTGCGTAACCCCTGGGCCGGGCTGTTATAGACCCCGGGGGGAGGGGCGGGTCTGCGTAACCCCTGGGTCGGGCTGCTACAGACCCCGGGGGGAGGGGCGGGTCTGCGTTACCCCTGGGCCTGGCTGTTACAGACCCCGGGGGGAGGGCGGGTCTGCGTAACCCCTGGGCCGGGCTGTTAGAGACCCCGGGGGGAGGGGCGGGTCTGCGTAACCCCTGGGCCGGGCTGTTATAGACCCCGGGGGGAGGGGCGGGTCTGCGTAACCCCTGGGCCGGGCTGTTATAGACCCTGGGGGGAGGGGTGGGTCTGCGTAACCCCTGGGGCGGCTGTTATAGACCCCGGGGGGAGGGGCCGGGTCTGCGCAACCCCTGGGCCGGGCTGTTATAGTCCCCGGGGGGAGGGGCCGGCTCTGCGTAACCCCTGGGGCGGGCTGTTATAGACCCCGGGGGGAGGGGCCGGCTCTGCGTAACCCCTGGGCCGGGCTGTTATAGACCCGGGGGGAGGGGCGGGTCTGCGTAACCCCTGGGCCGGGCTGTTATAGACCCCGGGGGGAGGGGCGGGTCTGCGTAACCCCTGGGGAGGCTGTTACAGACCCCGGGGGGAGGGGCGGGTCTGCGTAACCCCTGGGCCGGGCTGTTATAGACCCCGGGGGGAGGGGCGGGTCTGCGTAACCCCTGGGCCGGGCTTTTATAGACCCCGCGGGGAGGGGCGGGTCTGCGTAACCCCTGGGGAGGCTGTTACAGACCCCGGGGGGAGGGCCGGGTCTGCGTAACCCCTGGGCCGGGCTTTTATAGACCCCGCGGGGAGGGGCGGGTCTGCGTAACCCCTGGGGAGGCTGTTACAGACCCCGGGGGGAGGGGCGGGTCTGCGTAACCCCTGGGCCGGGCTTTTATAGACCCCGCGGGGAGGGGCGGGTCTGCGTAACCCCTGGGGAGGCTGTTACAGACCCCGGGGGGAGGGCCGGGTCTGCGTAACCCCTGGGCCGGGCTGTTATAGACCCCGGGGGGAGGGGTGGGTCTGTGTAACCCCTGGGCCGGGCTTTTATAGACCCCGCGGGGAGGGGCGGGTCTGTGTAAGCCCTGGGTCGGGCTGTTATAGACCCCGGGGGGAGGGGCGGGTCTGTGTAACCCCTGGGGAGGCTGTTACAGACCCCGGGGGGAGGGGCGGGTCTGTGTAACCCCTGGGCCGGGCTGTTATAGACCCCGGGGGGAGGGGCGGGTCTGTATAACCCCTGGGCCGGGCTGTTATAGACCCCGGGGGGAGGGGCCGGGTCTGTGCAATGGGGACTCAGTTTGAACAAGACGGTAACAGACCCACAGGGGGCGTGGTGTGCCCCTCGCTGGGCGCAGTCGCTAGTTGTGGGCGGGGTCAATGTGACGGCAGGGTTGGAGACGGTTAGTCTGTGGGCCAAAAGTGACAGCGGGCGTGGTTACGTCTTAAGGGGCGTGTCTCCGCCTGTGGCGCGCCGGGGTCATTGCCCCAGCGCGGGCGATGATTGGCCAAGCCCGTCGGTGGGCGGGCCCTGCGCCTGCGGGCCGCCGCCGGCAGCCGCCCTCCGCCAGTCGCCGGCCGGCCATGGCGGTGTGCGCGCGGCTGTGCGGGGTGGGGCCGGCGCGGGGCTGCCGGCGGCGCGAGGCGCAGGGGGCGCAGCGGCAGGAAGGACCGGCCGACAGCGAGCCCGACACGGATGCCGAGGAGGAGCGGATCGAGGGAGCCCGGCTGGGACAAGAGGAGGCTCCGGGCCCCGCCGCGGCCGCCCAGGCCCCGCTCTCCCTGCTGGAGCTGCCCCCCGAGCTCCTGGTGCAGATCTTCGGCTTCCTGCCCGGCACTGACCTGCCCAGCCTGGCCCAGGTCTGCAGCACCTTCCGCCACATCCTCCGCACCGACACCATCTGGCGGCGGCGCTGCCGGGAAGGTACCGCTGGGACGGGGGCACTAGACGTGGGGATGTGGGATCTCTAGTGGGGCCAGGCCTGGGCACGGGGCCCTGGGGACGAGGGGTCCCCATGGGGGCACTAGACGTGGGGATGTGGGATCTCTAGTGGGGCCAGGCACGGGGCCCTGGGGACGAGGGGTCCCCATGGGGGCACTAGACGTGGGGATGTGGGATCTCTAGTGGGGCCAGGCACGGGGCCCTGGGGACGAGGGGTCCCCATGGGGGCACTAGACGTGGGGATGTGGGATCTCTAGTGGGGCCAGGCCCGGGGCCCTGGGGACGAGGGGTCCCCATGGGGGCACTAGACGTGGGGATGTGGGATCTCTAGTGGGGCCAGGCACGGGGCCCTGGGGACGAGGGGTCCCCATGGGGGCACTAGACGTGGGGATGTGGGATCTCCCAATGGGCCAGGCCCGGGCACGGGGCCCTGGGGACGAGGGGTCCCCATGGGGGCACTAGACGTGGGGATGTGGGATCTCTAGTGGGGCCAGGCCTGGGCACGGGGCCCTGGGGACGAGGGGTCCCCATGGGGGCACTAGACGTGGGGATGTGGGATCTCCCAATGGGCCAGGCCCGGGCACGGGGCCCTGGGGACGAGGGGTCCCCATGGGGGCACTAGACGTGGGGATGTGGGATCTCTAGTGGGGCCAGGCCCGGGCACGGGGCCCTGGGGACGAGGGGTCCCCATGGGGGCACTAGACGTGGGGATGTGGGATCTCTAGTGGGGCCAGGCCCGGGGCCCTGGGGACGAGGGGTCCCCATGGGGGCACTAGACGTGGGGATGTGGGATCTTTAGTGGGGCCAGGCCCGGGCACGGGGCCCTGGGGACGAGGGGTCCCCATGGGGGCACTAGACGTGGGGATGTGGGATCTCTAGTGGGGCCAGGCCCGGGCACGGGGCCCTGGGGACGAGGGGTCCCCATGGGGGCACTGGACGTGGAGATGTGGGATCTCCCGATGGGCCAGGCCCGGGCACGGGGCCCTGGGGATGAGGGGTCCCCATGGGGGCACTAGACGTGGGGATGTGGGATCTCTAGTGGGGCCAGGCCCGGGCACGGGGCCCTGGGGACGAGGGGTCCCCATGGGGGCACTAGACGTGGG
Source organism: Gopherus evgoodei (assembly GCF_007399415.2). Lineage (NCBI taxonomy): Eukaryota > Metazoa > Chordata > Testudines > Testudinidae > Gopherus > Gopherus evgoodei. Next base: position 37,937,924 of record NC_044333.1, on the reverse strand, counting down.
ATGTTGGATCTCCCGATGGGCCAGGCCCGGGCACGGGGCCCTGGGGACGAGGGGTCCCCGTGGGGGCACTAGACATGGAGATGTGGGATCTCTAGTGGGGCCAGGCCCGGGCACGGGGCCCTGGGGACGAGGGGTCCCCATGGGTACACTGCACAGGGCTGACTCTGCAGGTGTGAGGCTCTGGAAAGGCCCACTGAGACAGGAAGCATGGGGGAAGGTAGCCTCTGGGAGTGGACAGCTGAGAAGGGTAGTGGGCTGGGAGTAAAGTAGGGGCATCCTGGGATGAAGTGTGTGTGTGAGGGGTGTTGACACGAGCTGCTGGGATTGGGCTGGGTTGGTTGTCAGCCCTGTAGCAAGGGGAATGGTACCGGCTTCTGGTTGGTGCTGGTGAGTGGGTCACAGCCTGGTTGACAGTCCTCCCGTCTTCCTAGGGCATCTCTGTACCACTTCCCCTGTAGAGACATCCTGCTGCATATTTAGTGACATGTCCATCTTCAGAGCCGCAGTCCTCTCTTACCAAAATGTAATGCATGCTTTTTACTCCTTGCCCTTTGCTTTGCAGGCACCCTACTGCCTGTCCCTTGTCTGCTAACCCAGCTGCCCTGACACCCTCCAAGTTGCTTAACTTGCTTCTGCTTCTCCCAGCATGGTACTCATCACATCTCTTGCTGTGTGGTGCATTTGTGGCCAGCTATGATGTCATACATATAAACATTTTGGACCTACCAGCAAGCGCATCTAGTTGGAGTGTCTGAGCACACTAGGCAGCTGCACTCTGTGCCATCGAACAGAAAGGCAGTGCTCAAATGCATTAATGATAGGGGCTGGATGGTTCCTTATCTGCACTTGAGGGCAGCTTAGGGTGCTTATCAGAACTGATGAGAACCCTAGATCGCACAAAGCACTGAAGAGTGTTCCCAAGAAGTTGCAGGCTGTTTTCTCAGCCTAGCATGATCCTTCGTGTCCAAGGATATCATTCTGGGGAGGAGAAGGTAAATTTCACACACACATTGCTTCTAGGTCATAAAGGTTTGGTTTTTGTGGGTTGTGGCCTTGACAAAGGCATCTAGTCTGACCTCCTGCACAATGCAGGCCACAGAATCTCACCCACCCACTCCTGTATCAAACCTGTGTCTGAGCCATTGAAGTCCTCAAATCATGTTTTAAAGACTTCAGGGTGCAGAGAATTTTCCAGCAAGTGACCCATGCCCCATGCTGCAAAGGAAGGCAAAAAACCCTTGGGGCTTCTGCCAGTCTGCCCTGGAGGAAAATTCCTTCCCGACCCCAAATATGGCAATCAGCTAAACCCTGAGCATGTGGGCAAGACTCACCAGCCAGACACCCAGGAAATAATTCTCTGTAGTAACTCAGATCCCACCCTATCTAACTTCCCATCACAAGCCATTTGGGCATATTTACCGCTAGTCAAAGATGAATCAGTTGCCAAAATTAGGCTATCCGATTATACCATTCCCTCCATAAACTTATCAAGTTTAGTCTTGAAGCCAGATATACATTTTGCCCCCACTACTCCCCTTGGAAGGCTGTTCCAGAACTTCACTCCTCTGATGGTTAGAATCCTTTGTCCAATCTCAAGTCTAAACTTCTTGATGGCCAGTTTATATCCATTTGTTCATGTGTCCACATTGGTACTGAGCTTAAATAATTCCTCTCCCTTCCTGGTATTTATCTTTCTGATATATTTATAGAGAGCAATCATATTTCCCCTAAGTCTTCTTTTGGTTAGGCTAAACAAGCCAAGCTCTTTGAGTCTTCTTTCATAAGACGGGTTTTCCATTCCTCGGATGATCCTAGTAGCTCTTCTCTGAACCTGTTCCAGTTTGAATTCACCCTTATAATACAAAGAGACACTCAATAATATTAAAAGAAACCAAATTTAAAACTGATACAAGGAAGTATATCTCTTTAGACAACTCATAAATGACCTCTGAATCTCATTGTCACTATGTATCATTGAGACTAAGAACTTGGTCTCATTTTCCTTTGAATGCTACTGTGTATGACAAGAGCATCCACAGTTGCATTAGATAGGATTGAAAACATTTGTATATAACAACCACTCCCTTCAGGGCATAAACCAAACAGTATCTAGCAAGGTGTAGAAAGAAACTACTTCTGCTGACACATTACGTAACTCTACATTACATTTCCTTGTTTTCTCTTAAGCGTCTGATTCCGGCCACTGTCAGAGATAGGATGCTGAATTAGATCAACCCGATGTCTGATCCACTGGAGCACTTCCTATACCAAAACCGTAATCTTGAATTTTCAGACTGCACAAGTATAAAATCTCATTGATAACTTTGTGTTAGGGTAATTACTTCACCATCTCTTGGTCTCTTAGTAGTACCATTGCATATATTCAAATAATGCTCTCTTTGTATATGAGAATATACATTCAAATAAATACATGCTCTGGGTTTAATTGAATTCCTGATCATAGGAATAAATCAGCTGCTTGGAAATGTGTGGAGTTCCATGCAGTGTTGTAGCCATGTCAGACTCATGTTCATATATGTGTATATTTGGAGCTCTGTCCTCATACGTTGTCTCCATGTAGTAGTGAGTATAAGGTTGCATGACTTTCAAACCTCTATAAGGGAAGACAGAGTCCTGGGTAGGTGTGATTATATAAAAATAAGCATCAGTTTGGGCTGAGAGCTAGCATATGACAATTTAGGCAGAAAAGTATATTTTTTGTGAAATTATAAGGGCCTAGTAATAGCACAAAGGGGTGAATTTAATTCAGTAACATGCTCCTATTCCCAACAATAACATATTAACTCTGAGCGCATCACAGACCTGTACTTCCTGATGCCAGTTGTGCAAGTCTGCCTTCTTGGTTGCTTGTGTAGTTATCCACTTGTGCATGCACAAATGGCCAGTTAAACAAGGGACAGATGGTTGTGCAAGTGCTTTAGCAGAGAAAGGGTTGTTTAAAAAAACAGGAGTACTTGTGGCACCTTAGAGACTAACACATTTATTTGAGCATAAGCTTTCTGTATTTTATTGTATTTTCCATTACATCCATCCAATGAAGTAGGCAGTAGCCCACGAAAGCTTATGCTTAAATAAATTTGTTAGTCTCTAAGGTGCCACAAGTACTCTTGTTCTTTTTGAGGATACAGAGTAACACGGCTGCTACTCTGAAACCTTTCTCTGCTAAGAGTGCAGTGCTACATAATTGTCTTGTTTTACCCTTGATTTTTGTGCATACCTGCTTTTGTCATGAGATCACTGCTGTAGATCAAGGGTTATAAACGGCCCTAACTTTGTAGCCATAGATTATAATTAAAATTGTAAATCAGCCCATTCAACCAAATGAGTGTTGACACCTTGGTTTAGTGTGACTTGCTGGCAGACTCAATTTTATTGCATTCCCTGGAGCAGTATTTTCGGTAGGAGGGATCCCCCCTTCAGGCTACAAGCAGTTGCTTTTGGCTGTGGCTTTGAAACTGGAGAATGATGTGGGGAAACATTCACTAGTTACACAACGTTTGTAGCCAGATACTTTTCGGATTATGCCCTTTTATCATTGTGACTGTTTGGGATAAACTGTTTTTCTGACCTGCTTGTTTGGCAAGAGGAGTGTTGCAATCACTTTCCTGCACACTCTGGCTTTTGACTTGACTAGCCTTGATTAACCCATGACCATGTATGCTTGTAGTTTAAGTGGTCACCAGTTTTATACTGAAATAACACACCACATCAGGGCACCTGTCTAGGAAATTTCACTGATGGTTCGTAGTAACCAGATCTAGAATTCACAAATTTAAAATACCTTAATGTTTTGTTTTTGTTTAAATGGGGTTGGGGAGAAAATATAAGTTGTTAAATAGTCATCATGGGGCAGGCTTTGTGTTACATTTAACACCTGTAGATTAGTCTCTTGTAGATCTCAGAACACTTTACAATGGTGGGCATCTGTTCTACAGATGTGGACGCTGAGTCACATGGAAGGGAAGAGTGGGGGAGTGATCTAGAGCTGTGAATAGAAGCCAGGTCTCCCCATTCCCAGTGCAAATGTTGGGCTGCTAATGTTGTGCTTATGTAGGCATAGAATTAAAAGACTTAGTTGCCAGTAACAGTTAGCCTTAGCGTGGCATAAAAGTGGAGAATGAACTTTGGTGTCCTTGGTTCTTTAGGTTCACAAATATGTTTTTTTGTGTAAAGACATTACCTTACCTGCTCCAGTGTCTGTTCCCTTGCTGTCTACTAAAGATTTGCTTGAAAAGCGCTTTCAGAGTCTTCATGACTTTTCAGGAGGGTAGTGGCAATACCTGCTGCAATTCCAATTCTTTACTGTAGGAAAAAATTAGTTGTTCTAGGGAGGGTAGAGAACATAAGGTGCAGAAAGGAATATAATTGTGGGGGAGGAGAAGTGCAAACAGAAAATTGCAGAATAAAATATGCCATGATTATTAGAGAAGAGAAGGTAGAGTGAAACCAGGAAGGGAATAGAGCATTATATAAAAGCAAAAGATATAGTACACTGCACTTACAAATGTGCAAACTAGGAAGCTGACAATCTTAGGCCTAAGTGCAGGCCATAATAAACAGTGTACTGTTTAATACTTTAAATTCCACAGAGCATGGCAACGCTGGTATATTTATCACGTGTTAAGTAAATGTTCCGAGTCCTGCCTGTTAACCTAAGAGAACAACCTTCTTAGCTAGTAGAATGAGAATTTCATAACCAAGTTCTATCTTTCCTTTTGAAGTAGGATTATGAGCAGCCACTCACTGTGGTTGTGAATTTTCATCCATATTAACGAGTTAGAACATTTTCAATATTTAAATTCCTTGGTGAACTGGCACATTGAGAATTTCCCTTAAAAGAGCCTTAATTGCAGTGAAGCAGGATTTACTGGAAACCTCTCATTTGATTGTCAGGGAAAGCAAAACAATATATTTTTTTCCCTGTAGTTGAATTGCTGCATTACATAGCTCTTAACCTCCCCTATATCCTTCCCAGCATCAAGAATGAATAGTGCTGTCCGTGCACTGGTAAGCTTTCTTGCCTTTTGGATGTGGGAGTGGTAGGGGAGTTCAGTCTTCACCATCTGTAATTTTGTATCTTTCACCACCATGACAGCCCTTCAAGAAAAAACTGAAGTGTTCTCTCCATCCACAGTTAAGCAAAGCCAGTATGGGCTTTTGGTTGTAGTTTAGATCACTGAGTAGACGAGGATTATGACTTGTAGGAATTTCACCAGCTAAAATTACATTCTTGCTAGCAAACCAGACGAGATTATTGCAGGACTTGCATGGCTAATGTCAGATGGCAATGAAAATCGCACTAGAATTGTTTTTAGGAATTTGCTAATGTTTGAGAATATGCTGACTCTTTTGGGAAAGATCCAATAAACCCAAACTGTGAAACTTGTAAAATACACCAGACCTAGTGATAGTTCTGCTTTTAGGTAGTCTCTCTGTCTCCTACTAGTTGACAAGGCCACTCGTTGGATCTTTGTTCCATTGGATGATTTTTTCCAATTTACATCATGATTTCTTTGTATGACAATCTGTGTTTCCACGAATTCAGACTGGATTGGCACCTCTTAGATACTATAATGACGAGCATTTGAGAATTTTGGGGCATCAGGAGCAGGTGACCTGGAGGAAGAGGGAATGTTATCCCACAAATATCCTGACTAATAAAGAACAAAACAGAAAAATGACATTTGGGCAGAATTGTCTTGATGATTTGGGGAACCTATGTAGAACTTAGGCATTCTGATAGATTCTATGAAGTTATTACTGGAGCTCACGGAAAGGGTGAGTTTAAGCTACAGAGATGGTCTGAGGGATCAGCACTGGTTCTCAGGGCTGGACAGGGGGCCATGTGATTACGGTTGTTGGGGGGAGGGTGCCAAAGAGAAGATATGCACCTTAAGAGTGCACCTAGAGACCTTAAGACAGTGGCAGTACCTGGACTCTGTTCAGACTGTAGGGGCTTAAAACACCTGCAGGGTTCGGAGGTGGCATCCCCACGTAGCAGTCTGGTAAGTGGCCAAAAGAGGCGCTCAGCTGGACCTGTGACATCCTTTCGTGTTTTTTTTCCAATGCAGTCTCTGACTTCAGATTGCAGTATCCAGTTTAATCCAGCTGCATTGCTTGCTGCAGTAAGTGTGCAGCCTGACGTTAGCAGGCCCCTTGTTGGCTTTGTAGGCTGGTGAAGTTCTTTAGCATAAGAACCAGCTGTTCTCCAAACTGCAGGCTGTGACAACATTGCTTCTCGCCTATCCTGAAGACCTATAATTTCCTGAATCGCAGGTCAGCTGCAAAAGCCTATTGCTTTTAACATGTCCCTGATATTATTTTTATCAAACAAGACACAGGCTAGCATTGAAAGCGGTATAATGTCTGATAGGCTGGTGGGAGGGATGTTGGATCATTTGTGGGGTGGGTCCAAATTTCCAGCTTTGATTTCACAAATCTGCGGAATTGCTGCATACACTCGGTTGGCTCTAAGCCCAGCAGTAAATAGCTTGTTTTGTGCTAGGCTGGAAGAGTATTCATGGAGGCTTTGCTGTCTGCTCACTAGCTAATTGTACTCCCTCTCATCTCATATCCTAAACAACTAGGGCTTCATCCTGCTCTTGCTCATGTCTGTGCCAAGCTTCCCCTCACATCAATAGAAGTTTTTAGGGAGGGGAAGCTGTGTTTTCCCACTTGTTACCTTTCTGTCTTTATTCAACTCACTTCTCATAGCAAGAGACTGTTCACATTCATTCCTGCTGTATGTCAACCTTACAAAACACATGTGGTCTTGTGTGTGCTCCGTCAAGCTACATTGCATACCCGAGTAAAACATGTATGTACATAGAGCATATGTATAGTAAGAACATAATTGAGTTGAGCCAGGCAGATGTCTGCTTTCTCTCATTTGGCCTATAATTGAAATCAGAGTACAGAGCAAGTTATTAGGAATAGATACCGGTAACAGGCAGCAATAGTTAATCATAAATTCAAGGAAGCTTGATCGACACGGTTCCTTGTGTGAGGGTGGGTTTCAGATCAGATGGCTTCCCTGGGGTTCTTTAGGGACATGCTTGGTATCAGATATCTAGCAGGTGCAGGGAGCTATCAGGTGGTTTAATCTTCTGCTAAAGGAATCTGTGTCTGATTTTTAGCAGGTGCATTTGAGATTTTCAGAGTGTGGATTTTCCCTGCTGAGGACTATAAGGGTCTCTGCAACTGATTTGCTTTTGGCACTAAACTCTATTTTTGTTGCTGTTTGATATGTTTTTCCCTTTTCCCTTGGTGTTACAGGATTTCTTCCATTGAATTGTTTGTTAGTAGTTGTCTGCTATATTCTTAGGAATTCAGGTTTAATGCCTTCAGAACCTGCACTGAAGTCTCTCATTTCCGGCTTTGAAGTTACTCTTAAAATTTTGAAAAGACTTTTATGATCCCTGCATCACTAACAGAATGTATTGAAAACAAAACAGTCAAAGGCATCTGCAAAGAATGGGCCAATTTCAGTCTGATTTGTTTGCAAGTGTATTTGTACATGCAGACGTTACATTCTCTTAACAGTTTGGGGCTATGAACATACTTATTCTTTTAAAATAATCTTAGCTGTAGATCTTTCAGGACTCTGAAATGTGGCCATTTTCCGCAAGTCTTAATAAACACTTTTGCTTGTTGGACAAATTAGTGGGAGTAAATAACTCCTAGTTGCAATGATAGTTAGCTCTACTAACAAAGATTCTGAGTTTGGATGGGTCATTTTCCCCACTTCATGTCACCCCCTATTCTATATGCAAGTGTCTGTAATTTATCAGCAAGGAGTTGTCATAATATATTGCAAGCAGCCATCACGTGAAAAATGTACTAGGGAATCTGAGAATCTAGTCTGGAAAGAAATACCATCCAACTTTCCTCTAGTGCTTCTGGAGAACAGCAACAAGAATATTTGCTAACAAATACAGCAATTTGCAAGATTGTTCTTTAAATAAAATACATTAGATTGAATTTAAAGCTGCCTAAATTCTTGCTGCAGTTGTAGGTATCCTGGAGCTCTGTGGACAAGCAAAAACCTTTTCACACAATCACTCGTTTTATTACCTCTTAAGCCCTTTCTGTCTGTCACTACAGAGTATGGTGTCTGTGAGAACTTACGGAAACTGGAGATCACTGGAGTGTCCTGTCGAGATGTCTATGCCAAACGTAAGTGATGAAGTTAGTGCAGGTCTGTATGCTCCTGTTCTTGTTTAGTTCCATTTTTAAAAGTGAATTTGCACTGAATCTTTATCCTGGGCATTTGAAACACAGACTCTGTATTTCATGGCAGAGATTTCATCTCTAAAGCTATAACGAGTTTGACTACCATAGCATTCTAATGCCAGACAGATATCAAGAATCGCTGCTGCCTCTCAATACCCTTTGATTGGAAGAAACCACAGAGTCTGAGGGTTTCTGGAAATAGCTATTAGTTTGTGGCTAGCAACTGGTAACCGCTCACCCAAATCTGAGGACAGTTCTTAATCTGTCAGTAGGATTTAAAAAATACCTTCAACTGTTTGGCTCCCAATCACCAGCTAGGTCCGGTTCAGGGAGAAGTTTATTTAAAATAACTCTGCTCACATATACAGAATGTTTTTCTGACCCCAAAGGGTCAGCCACGTTACCAGGTCAGTATAGGTTTGGATCTTACCCAAAATACCACTCTGCCAGCCAGTCCTTTAGTGCCTAAAACTAAAGGTTTATTATAAAGAAAAAAGAGAGAGGTTAAATGGCGAAACAGTCACATACGTCCAAAGACTTCAAAGTCCATATATCAGGTTCCTACCAGTATTGGTGACTTTGCTGGCTTGCAAGTCCCTCTGGAACACATCCACAGCTTGGATGGGTCATTCAGTCCTTTGGTCGGAGCTTCAGTTTGTAGCAAAGTTCCTCCAGAGGTAAGAAACACAATTGAAGACATGGAGAAGATGCAGCTGCCCTTTATAGTTGTTTGCTATGTGGCCTGTGCTTTCTTTGTTTCGAACACAAGCTGCCCAGCACATGTCTTAAAACCCTTAGGGCTTGGCTACACTCACACTTTACAGCGCTGCAACTAGGGTGTGAAAAAACACCCCCCTGAGCGCTGCAAGATACAGCGCTGTAAAGTGTCAGTGTAATCAGGGCAGCAGCGCTGGGAGCGTGGCTCCCAGCGCTGCACGCTACACCCGTAAGGGATGTGGTTTACATGCAGCGCTGGGAGAGCTCTCTCCCAGCGCTGCCGCTCTGACTACACTCACACTTCGCGGCAACGCTTTGAAATTCCAAATGTAGCCATACCCTTAGAGTTCTGTCCGTAGGCATGTCCCTGTGTGCCTTGCTGAGTCATACGGTGTGTCTGCCTTCTCTCAATGGGTCAGTGGTGTGGCTGATGGTCCTTAATGGGCCATCAAGCAGGCTAGGCAGTGCTGATGCCAAAATGACGGGGGGGGTGTCACCCAAAGTGTAGCACAAATCTGAAATACAGACAGACTTAGTTATCTAATAACTCATAATACAAACACATAAATGAAATGATCATATCTGACCAATTATAACATTTTTGCAGATACCTTACATGACCTAATGCATTAATCTTTTACAATATTGATATTCATAATATCCTTAAGTGTCCCCCAGATTCCATATAGCATCACAACTCATTTCCAGGACACATTTCCAAATAAGCAGCCACAGCCCATGTGTTATGATGAATGTTGCCACTTGCACGTGAGTGCTTTACAAACACAAACTCCTTGGTCAGCACAAGCCCCCTGGGAGGTAATGAGTTTCATCCCCATTTTACAGGGGGTGGGGGAGAACAGGCAAATTAGGGACTTGACCCTGAACTTGCATTTGAATATAGGAGTCCCTTGCTTATCCAGATCAAGCTGCCTCTCATGCTAAGGGGTCAGAGGCTACATTGGCTGTTTATCGCAGGAGCTGATTCAGCCGCAGGTACCAGCTGAGAGAGCTTTTCAACAACCCCAGCGGCAGCCTGGATGACACAAGCCCCGCAGTAGTGAATTGATCTGTCCTTGCCACCAAAATCAAGAGACCCAGGTGTTTCATGGTCCCAAAGGCTGATGCTGAATTGATCTAGCAGGGGATGGAACAACCCAGGATCTTTAAGAAATCAGCAATGACAAACCATTGGCTCCAGTAGCTGGTCTGCGGTTCCATGGCCCTTTACAAGAAGCAGAACTCAGCTTGTTAAAAATGAGAGCATTTGTCTTTGTAGGTCACCAGAGTGAGTGTCCTGAGTGTGCTTTGCTGGCCCCAGGATGTCTGGCTCCTTTCAAATGGACTTTGTGCTTTACTTTACTGTCAGAGGCAGTGGTGGCCTGGTGTATTGAACCTCGTGTTGGGAGCCAGGAATCCTGAATTCTGATCCCAGCTCTGAGACCATTGCTGTGTGGCCTTGACCCAAGTAACTTCACCTTCCCATGCCTTAGTTTCCCTCTCTGTAAAATGGGAATGGTACCACTTACTTCCCTGGGAGACCATGCAGGGAACTCGAGTGTATGCAATGCTTTGAAAATGTCTAAGGAAACCTCAGTCACTTCAGACCCTTTTTTGCTGTGCAGTATGACTTTCATTGTAGAATGGTGGTATAGTTACAAATTATCTATTAATTATGTACCTGATATGGTCCTGTTTTTGCAACTTTTCCCACTGATTCTTTACACTTCAAAGTACCTCTTAATATAATTGACATCTTTAGTCTCTTTCAACTGCAATAGGTCCTTGGTGAGCATTTAGCCCCATAGAACATAGTGTTTTACCTGTAGAAAGCATGCCATATGCTCTATTCCATTTGCAAATAAAGAATCTCTTACCACACATCTGAATCCTGACCTGTGCATATCTCTAGACTTCTGCAGAGTCAAAACACTTGTCAGCTCATTCTTCCTTTCCTGAACCTTACCCTGTTTTGCAGGGATATGAAATCCTTGGCTTGCGGTCAGTTTAGATTCAACAAACATCTCTGTTTACAAACCTACTGGTACTTCCCTGCTCAGCTTTCCTGAAAGGATTGCCTGGTGGTGTGTCCTCCATCTCTAGTGTCATGCAGAACTCTTGGCAGAATTCAGGCTTGAAGGTGCAAACGATGAAAGTTTGTTCTATTCTACATGCTACACTAAGACAAGGGGGAATAAAGCCAAACCCAAGATCTTAGAGGGCATATGCTTGATGGTATTTTGAAAACAATTAGCTGGATTGAAGAGTGAAAAGAGCAAAAAGCCTTTGGTGGTTCTTCTCCTGCGTATACTGAGATAAGCTCAGCCTGCACTCGAATTTGTTTGGTGACATCAATAACTTAGGAGGGAATCATAAAATGTGCCGAATTCTTCTGAGTGGCTGATCTGGGCTAGGGGCTGAAGAAGTGCGCCTTAAGTCAACAAGGCACTTGACCTTCCTGTTTGGTTCAGATTAATGTTATGTGATGGTCAGAGGGGAATCAACTTCTCTGGTACTTACCTTGCTGTGTCTGTCCAGGTATAAATCCACGAGTGAAGTCAGGGCGTTTTATGAAAATCCTTCCCGACTACGAACACATGGAGTACAGAGATGTTTACACCTGCCGTACGTACCTCCCATTAGCAAACGCTTTCTGCACTGATCACACATGTGGCGCTGCATGGCGTGTGAAGTTACTGCAAGCAGCTACCTCGGGGGCAGAATAAGAGCTGTCACCCAGGCTTTCCCGTGACTTGGTTCTCATGCACTTTTTTCTGACCCTCTAAGGTGACACTTTAGGTAGTTGTAACATAGGGATAATAGTACTCACCCCTCTGGTGAAGTGCTTGGTGTTAGACAGCATCCTATCCAGGGTTGGCACTGGTGGAAAGTAACTAGGCACAGGTAGCAGATGCTTTCCAGGGCAGTGGGCTTGAGTGTACTGTGGAGATAACACATTCCAGCTTGCCATAAGGGGAAGGAGGAGGGCTGCTTGCATTGCTCTTGGACGAACTCCACCCAGCCCCAGAAATGACACTAATAGGCTCTAGATCCGTGGTTCTCAACCTATTTACCATTGAGGGCCACATCCAATACTACCTGTATGGCCCTGAGGATGTCACATGGGCCACAGCTGTGTGCTGACTAGTCTGGAAGCTGAAAACCACTTCTCTAGATAGACAAAACAAGGAATATGGGTGTTAATTAGTTAGCTTTTTCTTGGATGTGGACAGAGATGTCCCCTTTTTGTCCCTCTGGGTGAGTCTAAATGTTGTCAGTTCTGAAAGTTTCCCATAGATTTCTCTGAACTGTAGTCTCTCTCTCTCTTTCTCTCTCTCTCATATCTAGGGGGGAGATCACTGGACTCCAACAGCCCAGGAATCATTGCTGAAGGCATGTCATTTACAGAGGGGAATTCCTTCTTGCTCCCTCCCCTCAATAAAATAAAAAGCACTCTGGACTTCAGGATTCTTTTTAATCAGAACAAAGGGAAGTTTCATAAGAACGGCTATACTGGGTCATGCAGTGCCACTGTCTAGCCCAGTCTTTGGACAGTGCCCAGTGCCAAATGCTTCAGAGGGAATGAATGGAACAGGGCAATTACTGAGGGATCCATCCTCTGTCATCCAGCCCCAGCTTCTGGCAGTCTGAGGTTTAGGGACTCAGAGCATGGGTTTGCATCCTAGACCATCTTGGCTAATAGCCACTGCTAGACCTACCCTCCTTCTGTAGGGAGAGATCCTGAAATGTAACCTTGATAGAATGTGAACTCTGCTGGTGTCTGAATATGCACTGGGGGTCTCTGCTTATGTACACCCTGAAAATCTTAACCTGTGTAGGAATCAAAATTATGCTAGAAAGCCCCATGCTTCCGCTGCTCATGGGACCTTTAGACTCGAGTTTCCTTGGATGCATGTAGCTTAGTGAAAATATTGAAAAAATAACGAGGAGTTCTTGTGACACCTTGGAGACTAACACATTTATTTGGGCATAAGCTTCTGTGGGCTAAAATGGATGGTTCACTACAGAAACTAAATACTAATTTCCCCCAGCTGATACTCTCACTTTCTTGTCATCTGTTTGAAAGGGGCCACCTTGATTGCCACTATAAAATTGATTTTTCCTCCTGTTGATAATAGCCAACTTCCCGTTTAGTTGAATTGTCTTGTTAGAACTGACCCCCCACTTGGTAAGGCAACTCCCATCTTTTCAAGTACTGTGTATATATATGTTCCTACTGTATTTTCCGCTCCATGCATCTGATGAAGTGGGTTTTAGCCCACGAAAGCTTATGCCCAGATAAATATGTTGGTCTCTAAGGTGCCACAAGGACTCCTCGTTGTTTTTGCTGATACAGACTAACACAGCTACCACTCTGAAACCTGAATATACTGAGTGATTGTGGAGTAATCAGCTGTGGTTGGCTCATAGACAGTACGTTAGGGATCACCTTTACTTTGGTGTCTTCTAGTGCAGCCTGCAGACCAAACATAACCCCAAATTCTGTGCTGTAATTAGGCTTGAAAAGGTTAGTGTTTTATCAGTAAATGATCTACCATACGCATGCAAGCCAATGAAAAAATATTTCCAATGATGCTGATAGAAATTTACAGATAGGCCAAAAAAAAAAAAAAAAAGGCTGCTTGAGAATTTCTTAGAGTTCGATTGAAGGATATTTACTCTGTCTATTTTGATGTGTGATATTGACATTTTGTGTGTTAACTTGCAGTGTAGCTTTTTGAATCTCAGCATCTATTCAGAGGGGTAGCCATGTTAGTCTGGATCTGTAAAAAAGCAACAAAGTCCTGTGGCACTTTATAGACTAACAGACATATTGGAGCATAAACTTTCCTGGGTGAACACCCACTTCATCAGACCCATGAAAACTTATGCTTCAATACAACTGTTAGTCTGTAAGGTGCCACAGGACTCTTTGTTGCCTTCAACATCTGTTGTCATCTGTTGTTACAAAATAAAGATTGTCCAACCCCTCCCCATAAATTTTCACTGTCACAGGAAATTAACTCGGTGAAAAATGCTTAAAACCCAAAACTTTGCACGGTTGTGAAATTTTAAACAAATACAAATCAGAAGAAGATTTAAAAATATTAACAGTCAAAATTGTAAAAAAGACAAACAAAAAAAGAAAACTAATCCTACCCTCTGGGATTTTGCTAAGCCTAGTTAGTCTATGGCCGTCTTTGCTTTTAATGGAGAGAGTGTTCCGATACCATGGTGAGGGATGCAGTATAAGAACCTGAATAGATGTATGGAGTTTGTAGGCTCCTGCTTGCTATACTCAGACTTGATCTGAATGATCTGATTTATGTCACTTTATCCAAATCAAGTGCCATCCTTGTGCTATTGGAAAACTACAAATTCAACCTTTATTGTTGCAAAATTTGAGAGTCCCTGTACCATCATCTGCTCTGTTAGCACATTTCCCAGTATGCCAGAATACCTTTCCGTGCCCTGTGCTGCAAACAGCTCCAAAGAAAGCAGGTCTCTGTAGTATTTCAGAGCCTATGATGTACATCTCCCATGGAGCAGCTACGCCCAACAAACAGTCCTTTCTCCGTGAGTGTACATAACTCTCACCATTGTTAATGTATCAAGGAAAGAATAGCAAGGCCCGAGGGTCTAATGCTCTGGGTCTGGAACATGGTGGGACTTTGATCTAATGCAGGGGTAGGCAACCTATGGCACACGTGCTGAAGGCAGCACGCGAGCTGATTTTCAGTGACACTCACACTGCCCTGGTCCTGGCCACCAGTCCGTGGGGCTCTGCATTTTAGTTTAATTTTAAATGAAACTTCTGAAACATTTCAGAAACCTTATTTACTTTACATTCAACAATAGTTTAGTTCAGGGGTTGGCAACCTTTCAGAAGTGCTCTGCCAAGTCTTCATTTATTCACTCTAATTTAAGGTTTCATGTGCCGGTAATACATTTTAATGTTTTTAGAAGGTCTCTTTCTGTAAGTCTGTAATATATAACTAAACTATTGTTGTATGTAAAGTAAATAAGGTTTTTGAAATGTTTAAGAAGCTTCATTTAAAAGTAAACTAAAATGCAGGGGCCCCTGAACCGGTGGCCAGGACCTAGGCAGTGAGAGTGCCACTGAAAATCAGCTTGCGTGCTGCCTTCGGCACCCGTGCCATAGTTTGTCTACCCCTGTTACATTATAGGCTTATAGAAAGAGACCTTCTAAAAACGTTAAAATGTATTACTGGCACATGAAACCTTAAATTAGAGTGAATAAATGAAAACTCAGCACACCACTTCTGAAAGGTTGCCGACCTCCAATCTAATGAATGAAATCGAGTGAGAAAAACCAGTTTTGCTTTGTCCTTGGGGGTATGTATAAAGCCACCTCTGCTATCAGTGGGATGATAGCATAGTTATTTTGTAGAGGAGGGTAATGCAGGATGGAGTTACTAACTCACTGGCGCTTGGGAGTTTTGGTTTCATGGCATGTGCTAACGTGGTGTGGATGCTATGGACTCACCTGCACTAAAGCTTTAAAGGCAGCCATTGGATTTCAGCCTACGAGGGTTTGAAGCAGCCCTGGAGCTGGTGACTTCACTGTGAGCTAGGATGAGTGAATTAGCCTGGCAAAGCAGTAACTGTTTCATAACAGGAACCTGTGGCCATCATGTCCGAGTTGGACCCTCTGATGCACCCACCAGCCCAGTTCTCCACTTGGAATGAAATAAAACGGGATTGCCACGCTGCACAGCAGGAATCAGAATTGCTTTACTCATTTAGTGAATAACTGATATAGCAAGTTTGTTGTTTTCAGCAGCTCTGAACTTGCATTTCAGGCTGTTTCCCTAATGGTGAACTGCTTGGTTGTTTCCCCACCCTCTCAAATTACTGACATCTGATGCCTGTTTCCTCTGTAGGTGAGCCTCAAAGCAGTAGTTCTCAAAGCCAGTCTGCCTCTTGTTCAGGGAAAGCCACTAGTGGGCCAGGTCGGTTTGTTTACCTGCCGCGTCCGCAGGTTCAGCTGATCCCAGCTTCCACTGGCCGCGGTTCGCCGCTCCAGGCCAGTGGGGGCTGCAGGAAGTGGTGCGGGCCAAGGGATGTGCTGGCTGCCTCTTCCCGCAGCCCCCATTGGCCTGGAGCGGTGAACTGCGGCCACTGGGAGCCGCGATCGGCCAAACCTGCAGATGCAGTAGGTAAACAAACCGGCCCGGCCCGCCAGGGGCTTTCCCTAAACAAGTAGCGGACTGTCTTTGAGAACCACTGCTTTAAAGCATTGCAGACACAGCTGTGACGGGTCATTGATTTAGCTTCCTTTCATTCATTCCCAACTCCCCTTGCTCTGGAGATTGCAGATTTCACAGAAAACTCGAGTACCTAATATTTGTGTTTTAAAGTCACTAGGTGGTAGAAGCCAGATGCTGGTGATAAGAGACTATTACTTAACGTTCATGGCGTTTGAAGTGGTCTCCATCCCCTTCTGAAGAATATCTCCAGGGCTGTAACAGCATCGCTGTGCTGTCCTCTGTGGCGTGTCCCAGCTGCGTAGATCTCGCTTGGTTGAATTGCATGGGATGGACTCAGTAGCATTCTCTATATTTCTCTTATCTCACCGTAGCTGGATAACACTGATATTGGAGCTTGCCAGAGCAAACTCCCTCCTAAGGGAGTTGGGGGAATGTGCCTCCTCCAGCCTGTTCCCTGACTGAATACCGTCCCTTTTTCAAATGGCCTCTGATCTGATGGCTGTCTGGTGGCCCTGTGAATGATGGGTCATAGTCAGTTTCCAGCAGATGCATCCTTGGGTTTGTCTACATGAGGGAATAGCTACCCTGCTTTAAACTCTCACTCCAGCTTACTTCACAATAGTGTCCCTGTGTAGACAAGCCCTTTGTTGCAGATATTGCCATAGTTGATGCTAATTGGCTATCCGTTGTTGGCTACCTGAATGAGCTGCTGAGACTGGACACATCAATCACACTACTGGAGGTAACCTCTCCTGACCAGGGACAGCATGCATTGGAGCCAGAAAAGCTGACCCTGGGCCAGGACAACCAGAGGGAAATCCCTACACACATCCCCTTGATGGGGAGAGGGGCCTATATCCCAAAGGGATCTCTTTTTAGGGACCATCTCTATCTCCCCCACCTCTTTGAAGGCACAAAGAGAGGAGGGGAGTCCATTGGAAAGGAGAGGTATGGTGCTTCCATCCAGAATTGGGGGAGAGCTGCCAAGCTCATCCCTAATCTCCCTCTGACTCCCTTTTTGGAGTCAGAACTGTAACTAACCAGATCTTGATTGCAGGCAATGCAACTGCTGAGCTGACAGGCTCAAGCATTGCAGCGCTGCTCACAATCTGAAATGAAGCCCAAAGGTTACCTTTTTCCTGGAGACTTCCTTTTAAAAAATACAAAGCCCCCCACCCCAAGATGCAGACCATCTGCTGTCCACCTGAGACACTTTGCCTGCCTCCGAAAGGGGTTGTTGGAAAGTTCCAGGGAGAGGATTGGGAGACTGCAGTTAGTTTTCAATGCTGCTCAGGTTGCAAGTTCTGTCTGGGAACAGTCTATTCCCATTCAGCTGATTAGGGAGTTTTCTGGCTCTGAACAGCTGTTAAAAAGCCATTCACATTACTGGTGAGAGAAGGGCATCTAAACCTCTGACTGCTCGGTTAGATTCGCCTGCCATTGGAAGGCTGAACAGATTTTAATCCAAGTTCAAGGGTGATTGTGTCAGACGCTCTGATCTCGATGTTGCTATGACTCAGCCACTTTCCCTAAGCAAACATGGCCTTCCTTGAACTAATCTGTAGCTGGCTGATTACCCAAGAACTGAGTTTATGAACCCTGTTCAGTACAAGTCTCTCCTCTTTTGAACAGGCACTTTCTTGTGTTTAAAAGTCTGGCATTAAGACAAGACTGTTATTTGTAGCATTAGCCCTGAAGATGGTTCTAATGGAAGAGCTTTTCTTCCTCCAGTTCAGTGCTGTCTGCGTTCAACAGCTGTCAGGTTTTCAATTCTAATCTTAAAAGCCACTGGCATTTATCAGCTGTGTACACAAACAGGGTGGAGGAGGCAGGTATCAGTGAGTGGGGATTCTTGTGTATTAAATGGTATGTGCATAGTAACTGCACTTAGACTATTTTAAATCTGGTCCACTTTGTATCCTTCATGCAGTTTGCTATTTGCGCTTGACTCCATGGGCTGAGTGACATTGGGCCAAACGTTTCTACTTCTTGTTTCTCCTGCGTCGCTTTCCAGTTCTTCCCTAGCATGGGGCTGTTTGGGATTTAAACAGCCCTCAGCAGTGTCCTTGATCCCAGATACGGCTCTTTGCTTTGGCATTTAAATAATGAAAATATTCCTGTTTAGTTCTATACAAATACTTTTTAACATGTCCACTTTGGGATTAAACTTTTCCAGTAACAGGATTCACTCCATCTCAGTCTGGCCTAGTTAAATTAAAAATTTCCAGTCTGAATTTGTCCATCTTCAACTTCCAGCCATTGGATCGTGTTAAATCTTTCTCAGCTATGCTGAAGAGCCCATTATAAAATATTTGTTTCCCATGTAGATACTTACAGATCAAGTCACCCCTTAATCTTCTGTTTGTTAAGCTACACAGATTGAGCTCCTTGAGTTTATCACTATCAAGCAGGTTTTCTAACTCCTTAATCACTCTCATGGCTCTTCTCTGAACTCTCTCCAGTTTATCAACACCCTTCAGTTGTGAACACCTTAACTTGATGCAGGATTCCAGCTGTGGCCATTCCAGTGCCAAATACAGAGATAAAATAACCTCTCTACTCCTACGACGGCTCGGCTGCCTCTGACGGAGTGGGCTGGACGTGGTAACCCAGGAGGTCCCTTCCAGTCCTATGTCCTTTGTTCACATCAGGCCGTTAAATGTACTCTCATATTATGGGTCAGCTGGTGCTTATCTTTAGAATCTGAGATGAACAGCCTCTGTATTCTTCATGGAAGGCAGGCATGTGATGTAGTGGATACCTTCAGTTCCTTATGACTCCTGTCTGCATGTATCAGTGTTCAAAGAATTACTTGTGTTTGCAGTTTGTGGAAAACTTTCTTACTTCTGTTCTCTTTTTCAGTAGGCTTTAAATCTTAATTAGCTCTGAGAAGAGGATCCAAAGTACAAGATATGCTCCAGTACACGATGCAGCTTTGAGGAAATGTTAAAATGCAGTAACCTATTGAGATTTCTCCAAGGCCTTCTATATGTGTTGAATCTGTAATGACACCTGTTCCTCTGGATGCTGTGCTCAGGAACTATGGGGCATGTGTGCTGCCATCTTAGTGGCTGAATCCCACGAGGATCAGGTGCTTAAGTGGAGTCAGAGGGGTGCATCTGTCTGGTAGGACAAGAAGGGGATGGTCTCTTAAAGCGAATGCTGTTTGCTTTCCCTGCTCTCCCCTACTTGTAAGTTTCAGATCCCCCCACATTCACGCCTCTGTGAAATCAGAGATGTCTGGTGTCAAGAACATCTTACTTGTGGTCAGGGAGGTGGATAGCCTGCACCTGTAAGCTCCAAGCAGAGCATGTGATGCTTATCGACAGATCTCAATGAGAGGATTTTCTGATGGAAAGTTGCTTGCTAGTTGGGTCCTTGAATCTCTGCCTTGGTGAATCCTTGAAAAGCTAGCTCTTGCCACTGCTCCCGGCCGGGCGTGCAGCTGTGCAGGAGAATAGTGTGCGTTTGCTGTAGGCTTCACGTAACAGCTTTTTGAAAGTCTTCAGAATTGGCCCCTCTCTCTGGGTTTGGGAGAACTGGGATTCTCTCTCCCAATTCCAGTGAGAACCCTGTTTGAGGGGGTGTCAGTTAACAATCTGTGCAATTTTATGGCAGCCTCCTCCTCTCCCCTCAGATCCCTCTTGCTGCGTTCATTGTGAAATGTCTTGTTTTGTCTCCTATTCCCTAGTGCTTCACCGATACCGACACATCTTGGGACTGTGGCAGCCAGACATTGGGCCATACGGGGGACTGCTGAACGTGGTGGTGAGTACAGAGATGTCCCAGAAGTTTGTTGCATCAGCTTCTGGCAACAATTTCATACAAGTTCCTTTAAAACTTTTATGCTTCCGCCTTTGGCGTAAGTTGGCATTCGCTGCGTTGCATTAGGAACAGTTTGGAAAAGACACTCCATACGCATTTCACTTGGCTGCCTCATAGCCTCGTTGCCACAGTATGTGATATGTTTACTTGCATAGTGACTAGTCCCTAAAGAGCAGTACATGAGACATGATACTGACAGAGGGTCTGAGCCAAAGCCACTGAATTCAATGGGAATGTTTCCACGGACTTCAGTGAGCTTTGGGTTAGGACCACAGTGAGACCAAGACTAGAGAAGCAGAAGAGCTGCTGAATGTCATTTTGCCTCTCAAGTATCAGAGGGTAGCCGTGTTAGTCTGGATCTGTAAAAGCAGCAAAGAATCCTGTGGCACCTTATAGACTAACAGACGTTTTGGAGCATGAGCTTTCGTGGGTGAATACCCACTTCCTCAGATGCCTCTCTAGTTTTAGGATTATTGGGATTACTCTGAGAGGCTAAGGATAGAGGCTTGCCTGATGCCCTCTGATATCGTTTGGCACCTCTGCACCAAGGATCATGGGTTGGCTGGTTTAACATACTAAATCCATTGAATTTGTTAACCTTTGAGCCCAAGGCTGTCCTGTAGAAATGTGTGTTCCAGAGCCTGATATCCAGGGCATCTGACTGCAGCAGTGTGACTATACCAGAGCTCCATGGGGAGTGTACAGGGGGAGGGCAGTTACGGCGTGATCCACTCCATCTCTTACTCATGCTTTCTGGCAGCCTGATGTTTAGGGTCGCCCCAAGCATGGGGTTGCATCCCTGACCATCTTGGCTAATAGCCCTCAATGGACCTATCGCCCATGAGCTTATCTAGTTCTTTTTTTTTTTTAAACCCAGTTATGGTTTTTGCCATCACAACATTCCCTGTCAGGGAGTTCCACCTGTTTATTTGTTCACTACTGTTAGCTTGTGAAGAGAGACCGCAGTGCCAATCTCTCTTTGTTTCTTTGGGAGAAATTTCCATTACAGAATACTTGCTCTTCAAAGCCACTTTCCCTTTGTGGGGTGAGGATTCGATGAGGTTTGCAGGAAGAGAGGTGGGAAGGGAGGCTGGCTCTTTCATGTATCTTAGCAAGTGAAGGGGATTGTTGCTTTCCTTACTGGCAATGAGAAATAGCGCACAATTCATCATCCAAAAGCCAGACATGATTATGGAGACTAGAAGTCCTTCCTGTAAGAGGATCACTGGCAGCATGAGCTCATCACAAACCAATTAGCACTTGATTAGCCTCAGCATAATCTCGCTCTCCAGAGCCCAGTGCGTATCTGGCACCAAGCTGCTTGCAGTAATGACGTGAATGCTTATCCCATGAAACAAAGCCCTATAAAGGGTGGTTCTTCCCCCTCACGGAGGCTGCACTCTGTCTATTTGGGCGGGGATCCTGGCACTGGAAAGCAGCTATCTAGCACTGGAAATGCATCTGATTGTTGAGAACAGCTCTTCAGTAAGGAGAGCCACCTTACTCCCTAACTGGAGAGGTTCTGGGGCTGAGGCAACAGCTGCTGCCCAATGAATGAGGGATGGGGGAGCATTAACTCCATTTGTTTCTCCCACCTCTTCACAGGTAGATGGCTTCTTTATCATTGGCTGGATGTACTTGCCACCTCATGACCCTCATGTGGATGACCCAATGAGGTTCAAGCCCCTTTTCCGGATTCACTTAATGGAGAGGAAAAGTGCGACTGTTGAGTGTATGTATGGCCACAAGGGGCCCCACAATGGCCATATCCAGGTAAGCTCCAGCCTGTGCCTCCCTCCCCTCCCCACAGACAAGTGAGTCTGGCTGCTTAACCTGGGCACCAGGCACTGGGGAAGAGTTTGTATTCCCTGGGCCTGTAAACAAAAGTACCCAGTAGTAGAGAATGTGACATTACTACCGTGATGGGTCACGCGCAAGGCTTTTCTCTGTCCATCTCTCAGTCGGCTTTCCTTTAGTGACCGCAAGGGATCACTTAGGCCAATGGTTCTCAACCAGGGGTACGTGTATCCCAGGGGTTACTTCAACTCTTCTAGTCTTACAAAAAGCTACATAAAAAACACTAGCAAAGTCAGCACAAACTAAAATTTCATACCGACAAGGACTTTTTTATACTGCTCTGTATAGTATACACTGAAATGTAACTACAATATTTACATTCCAATTGATTTCTGATTATATGGTAAAAATGAGAAGGTCAGCAATAGTGTGCTGGGAGACTTCTTAGCATTTTTATGACTGCTTTTGTAAGCATGGAGTTTTTTAGTAAGGTGAAACTTGGGGGTACACAAGACAAATCAGACTCTTGAAAGGGGCACAGTAGTCTGGAAAAGTTGAGAGCCACTGATTTAGGCCATCTCCTGGTCAGTTCTGCTCTCTAGGCTGATCGCACATTGAGGCCTTGCGTTCAGTTGGTGCCCCTGCATTGGTGAGGCTGGATCAGCCAGCGTGGGGACACCAGTTATAAAGCAGGCTGGGGGAGTCAAGGGAAGGGGTGTATAAAAATGGTCCCATGCACTAACATGTCCACGTGTGCACAGTGACCTGTCATGCCCTGTAGGGGCCTTGGGGAGTGTACTTGGGATAAGCCATGGGGTAGGTGGGATGTTTAAGGAACAAACTCCAGGGAGATCCTGCTCCTTGAAACAAGAGGCTCAATTGCAGAAGGCAGCTTGACATTGGGCTTCTCCCTTGGAACGACGCCTGCTCGCTCCCTTTCCTCAGAGCATGGAGCTGCTGCATTAAGAGGCTGAAGCACTTGGCCTCCGTTATCTCTAGCTGTCACCTATTGAGTCCCGCTGCCACGTCAGTGCAGCTGGGGAGGGGGTGGCAAACTGCGTAAATCTTGCCATCCAGCTTGTCGCATTAGGATTCCGTTTGAGGCAGCCTTTGTTACATTGCTACGTCGGCCTGCTGCTAACTTGAGCTCACGGACTCTCCTCCCCAATAACTGCAGATCGTAAAGAAGGACGAATTCTCCACAAAGTGCAACCAGACAGATCACCATCGAATGTCAGGAGGAAGGCAGGAGGTAACAGCGTCCCTTCCAGCCTGGCTGGAAAGAGTCTTTCACTTGAATGTCCATCTAAATGCGCTGGGGTTAACTGCGTTTGTGAGACACAGCAGGGTGTGGTGTTACTGTCCGGTCCCAAATCTTTGTGATCTGTGTGGTCATGATGGGAGCTGGGATACAACCCCTAAGGTGCCCACTTGTGTATAATTTTACATGTATTGGAAAAAAACAAAGCTGCTGATCAGTGGCAGTTTCTGTCCTTGGGGCTTTTCTAATGGATAGAAATAACTTGTGGTTTGAATTTGCTGGTGGTAAAACGTGTAGCAGACCAAATTTATCCTCCTCCTGCTGATGCAGGGAGACCATCAGGTACAGGCTGCACTTGGCCCTTGGGCTGCCCCTTGAAAATCGTCACACGCAGATTTTGTGCTGTGCATCGCATAATCCAAAGGAACCTCTTCTGTCACTGGGTAAGGCCTGGCTTCAGACTCCAGTTCACTGGACCGGCTCAGTACTCAGACTATACAACCACCTTGCTGGGAGACCTCTGTAATACTGGAGCACTATTGGTTGCTTTGCCGCACCATATGTGCTGCAATAGCCAAACACAGTGGAGTGCGTGAAGGACCATTTCTGACTGTGTACCAAGGTTACGAGACGAACAACCCTGAGCTCCCCACTCCTTAGCATGTGGCAAGATTTAAGCCACTATGTCCTTGTTCTTCCTATGCCATGTCTGACCCCTTAGGTTGCGTTTCCAGTCTGGAATAAGACAAGCAGCCTTTGCGTTCTTCACAGCTCTCACAGAGTGCTGAGACCTGTGTGAAGTTGGGCCTGTCACAAACAGGCATGATGATAAATATCAGCCATGCTTGCATGCCTCGTTTTCTTGTAATTATGGCAAGAGGGGTTCCTTTTACTGCCTGTCTGCTGAGATGAGGGATTAAAACCTTGGTTAGCAGTGCAGGAGTAATATAATTAAATACAGCAGCTCTGCCTGTCAAGAGGAAAAAGCAGATGCATCATGAGAGAGTTTCTCTGTTAACTGCTGCACAATGTAGAGATGCTCATTGCTGAGAAGTTCAGTTAGGAGTCCATCTAGTTCAAATCTGACACTCTGAGTTTTCATGCTTCAAACGGTTCCATCTGTGAAGCTGAAAAATCAACCCTTTCCCCCAGTGGTTTCCCGGTAGAGGGCTAATATATTGCAGAGGCAAGTTTTTGGTCAGTGCCGTAGCAGATGAATAATGTGTGCACAGTCCTTTGGAGACAGTGTGTTGGGTAAGAGTGAGAGTGTGGAAACTGGAGGTTCTGTATTTAGAAGGTAAAGAATGCAGGCTCAGAAGATCACTTGAGAGGCTAATATCTTTAGTGGGGATGCTGTTGTCATGAAATTGTAACTCACCTTAGAGTAGTAGCTTTTCAGAGATTGCTCAGAGCTGCTGTTGAGACACTTTGGGGAGGTTTCTCAGAGCTCATGAAGGATTTAGGAGCCCAAATACTACAAGTCAATAGAATTTATTTTCCTCCATCTTTTAGTGTTTTTGCCTCTTTCTCCTTTCTGATGATCAGTACGCCATGTAGTATGATCCAGGGGATGGGATACAGGACCAAGACAACAAGGAGTTGGGTCCCATTCCCAGTCTGACAAGTCACTTCCACTCTGCCCCAGTTTCTTTGTCAGTAACATGGGGGTAGTGGTCCTGCTCCCCTTTCATGAAGGGCCGTGAGGGCAGGAGATGGGAAGGGCTGTATAAAGTAATAGGTATTTTTGTTTCTGTAACTAGCTGGGCACATGAGCTTTTTCCTCTCTGACTGTCTACATGAATTCTGTTGCATGGCCAAGAGTGATGCTGTGCAGTTAAGGCACCATCATAATTATAAAGTGTCTGTGAGTGGCTTGTTGGTTTTACGTGTCTCTGTGTGCGCTGCAGGAATTCCGGACGTGGCTGCGGGAAGAATGGGGCCGGACTTTGGAGGATATCTTCCATGAGCACATGCAAGAGCTCATCTTGATGAAATTCATCTACACCAGCCAATATGAGTAAGGGGAGCAGCTCTTTTCTAAACATTGGGGTTGGGGACATCTGAACTTGGCCCAGAACACTGCTGTTTTGTTGGTTCAGTCTTCCTGGTTAACTGATAATGTTGCTGCAACACATGTGAATGGATCTTTTTCCTTCCACAGACTTCTGTTTTAGGGATCTCTGCTGTGTTTGTAGAGAGGGTGGTATTATCTGCACAGAAAATGAACGTATGTAATAGTCCTCATCAGGTCCATTATCAGGATTACGATAGTGCCCCAAGACCTTATTTTGGATTGGGCCCTGTTTCACTGAGCAATGTACAAACACGTGGTAAGACAGTCCCTTCCTGTAAGCGTAGTGAAAGGTAAGATGCAGCAGGGGGACATGGTGATAGGCCATACGGTTACTCAGAATAGCTATGTGCCCAGTAGATGGCTTTGGGTCATTTGATTTTGTGTAATCTTAAAATTGTACAAGCCTTCCCACCACAGCAAGGTGCAGTCCCCAGTGCAGGATTCTGTGAATGGCTTTGAAAGACACTCATTAAAACACCAAGCAGAGAGATCTCCCTTGTGATTGAGGACCTGGATGTGAAAGTTGGAGCTGTAAGCTGTCATAAAGAAGTATTCATTGTGAAGTATTTACAGGGGATATTTACACTCTGAGCAAAATGCTAATCAAGTGATCACGAAGTCTCCAGGGGAAATTACAAACAGGAAAACACAAGCAGGGTTACCCTGTTTGCAAGTGAAAACAATGGATTTTTTCGGACTATAACTGCAGCTAAATAGACTCAATCTGAATCTTTCACCTAGGAGGTAAGTTGTTTCATTAAAAAAGGACCATAGCCAGGAGAAGGGCTGGGGGAAGAATTTGGGTAAGATAGATTTCATTAGTGTGGCATCCTGCTCAGGACATCCAGGACTGTGAACCACTTGTTACCCCTCTGCCTCAGCTTTGCTGCCACTAAGCTGTATCGGCTCCCTGACACGCCAGCCCGTCTGCCTTGCCAGCAAACTCTTCAAGATGCTGCTTGCCTTGCAGGTAACAATCTGAGTTCCTCCAGAGATGTGTGTCTGCAGTGTCCAGACCTTCTTGCTGGACACATGGATATTATTAGATTTGTTGCTTCCAAAGAGAGCGAGCACCCATCAGCTTGTTAGGTTAGCTGGAGATTCAGATTTCGCTTTAATACACAGCACTGAGATGATTTTGTAATAAAACAAGAATAAGTTTATTAACAAAGAACATAGATTTAAGTGATACTAAGCAAGAGAAAAAGAGGTATGGTTACAGACAAAACAAAATAAAGCACATTTTCTAGTCACTAAAGCTTAATCCTAGCAAGTTTCAGTCTTGGCCTAAGCAGTTTTCTTATTCGCATCAAGTTACCAGAATCTCCAGCCCTCTAGGGCAGGGGAACAAAGAGTTACATATAAAATACAATCATAACTTGCATCCTAGAGCCTAAACTTAACTCACAAGATGCCCTGCTGTCTAACTGTGACCCTAAGAGCCACTGGCAGAGGGCCCACTGTAGTGCAACTCACATCAGGCCTAACACACACATTACCCTGAACACATTGAAGTCGTAGTGTGTCTAAAAGGGGTCATGTAAGATACCATACATACACTGGTGACACACTGGTCACAGAAATCATTGTGTGATGAAGGTATGGGTAGTGCACGAAGAGTAATGTGTGTGAGCTGGAAATAGGTTCTTAAAATGCCTTTGGGAGGCAGTGCATACATGGAGCCTATCTAGACAAAGGAATGTGGATTCTCCCCTCTGACTGGAGGCAAAGGACAATGAAAGTTTCTTTACATATACGGTAAACAAAGCCAACAAGCGGCAGTTTAGTAAGAATACCGAGGGACAAAGTCTGCACATCAGGACAAATTCCTGGCTCTTGAGACACAGACAATGGATTTTGGGTAATATAAAGGGAACAATTAGACATTTGAGTTCTCTATCACTTGGGGAACAGCACCATTTTATTCTGTGAACATTGGTTTCCAGTACATTTGAATCTCTGTTCTTTGTTAAACTTGCTTTCGCTACCAACAAATTTAAGTGCTATGTGCTAAGCAGAGCGGAGTTCTGCAGTGTATCTGGTAAGCTGAGGTGTCCTGTTCCTCTTGGGAACAGAGGATCTGAGAATTCTGTAAGTGTCCGGTGCATCAAGGGTGGGGCACTGCAGGAGATGCCTGGAGGACTCAAGGATTGGTGGATGCCTCTTGTTGACCTGTGAAGAGAGAGTAATGCCTATGGAGGCCTGGGGGGCAGGGCTTGTGTTGTCAGAGCCTGATGGAGTTGGAACTGACCCATAGCAGGCGCAGACAAGAGCAGGTGGTAGTAAGGTGCCTCACAGCCCTGGAAACCCCTGAGAAGTGTCACAGTCTAATGGATAAAAACTTTCCCGAGTGCAGACCATGTGGGTCAGGCAGTTACTTGTTAGCCTCAAACATAAAATGAAAACTTGAAAGATAAGACATTTAGCAGGTCCACTACGTTTGGATCTGTCCAGAATCAATGAAAACTACAGGACTTCTGTCCAGAACAGGTTTGAGGCATTGGCACAGGAGAAAGAGGAGGACACCCCGAACACACTTTGGAATAAAATGAAAACTCATGCTCAAAGCTGCCAGAGCACATATTCTGAAAAATCAGCATTGGATCGCAGCATGGCTGACTGAGAAAATATTTGAGCTGGCAGGATAACAATGCAGAGTGAAAAAGAATGGCTTAGAGAGACTGAAAAATGAAGCTATAAGGACGAAGAACTGAGCAGATGCCTCCAAAAGCAGATGAGATGAGACAAGAGCAAATACAGAAGGGCAAAATGCACAGAGGTTGAGAGTCACAAAGAGGAATACAAAAGAGACATTTGCAGTGGTTAGACTTCCCTATCATCAAATCCAATAAAAGATCATGATGGCGGAACCCTCACTGAAGGTGATGTTATCAAATGCCAGTGGAGAGATTACTGTGCCAGTCTGTATCTCAGAGCCACTCTTAATACAGGACAACAGAAAGGAGTATGGAGGTGGAGCCATTGATCCTGGGAGAACAAATCGTGCATACTAATGTGAAAGTGAAGCCAGGGAAAGCACCAGGGCTAGACAGCATACCAACAGAACTGTTGGAAGTGATTGATGACTGCGTGTTTTTTTGTTTGTTTGTTTTTTAAGAAAGGTAAGACACTTTATTGAATTTGTTGATAAATTAAGAAAATCATTATGAACCAGACTTGTACAGATCACACGGTGCCTGTAAACAGAGATACTGGATCCTTTTCATGGAAAGCCTGACAGAGTGCTCAGTATTGATCTCATGGTAAATTTGCAGTGCTGTGTGGATGACTAGAAATTGGCTGGACAACTGGACAAAGGGAATCAATCTTACCAAAGAGAGATTACATAACAATGTAATAAGAATAGCATCATTTTGTTATTATACACAAGTCAAATTTTGCCCTAGATAATCCAAGATTGCACAAAGCAAACGATAAAAGCAGAATTTCCATCACAACAGGATGGTTTCAGAGAGGGATGAGGCACGCATGATCAAATCATGAACATCTGTTGCATCATTGAAAAGTGCAGGAAGTATAATTTCCCACTGAGGTGATGACACAGTGCTCTTTGCTACAACCACTGAGGGAATACAAGGCATGTTGGAGTCTGTTTTTAATATAGACTATCCCTGAATGAGGTGAAAACGAAATGCATGCACATTGACATGATTGACAAAAATGGAATGCATGTGGACAACACGATGAAGTCAAGTTGTAGAGGCACTAGATGAATTAAACTATCTGGGATCATACATATCCAACCAAGAAGGATGTTCCAAAAAAATCAGAAGACAATGAGGAACAGCTCAGCAGCAATGGCCTCCCTTACAAAAGTTTGGAAAAAACATGGTGCTTCAATATATGAAGGTTTACCTGGAGAAAAGCTTAATTTTCTTAATAGCAACCTATGGATCTGAATCATGGGAAACTAATTTTGCTGACCAGAATAAAATGGAAGCTTTTGAGATGTGGTGATGGCGAAGACTTGCATATCTTCTGGATGGAGAAAACAGATGTTTATTATAGAAATACTCTTGGAGAGAAGCCGCCCCTCCTCTTGGAAATCAACAGGCGCAAACTTATGTATTTGGGTTACGTCAGGCATGGAGATGAAAATAACCTTGAGAAAATGATCATGGAAGGAATGGTGATGGGTCATCGTCGTAGGGGACAACTAGTTAGGAGATAAAGAGGATGTGCAGTAGCTGCTGAGTGTTCAAAGCTAGCAGTGGTTTGAGAAGGCTTCCAAAAGGTCTACTCTGATGTCACCAATGTTCAGACATGAATAAATGTATCTTACTGAATTTTAAAATGGTGTGACTATCAACCATCCCTACAGGCCATCTGCTGATTATATTTTTTAGCAGGAAATATGCTTTATACCACACTTGACACAAATTACACAGTCCCAGCTTCTGGGAACGTAACAACTAGCAGTAAATGTCATTTTCAGAGCTATCAGAAGTTAATTGCTTTAACAGATATTTAACTAGGCTCCACTCACCTTGGGTTCTCCAGAAATAGGAGTGGGTTGACATGCTGTAGCTTAGGTACAAGTGCAGCCTTTGCCAGTTCTAGAGATCTCTTAGCCAAATGGACTTTTGGAGGTGGGAAAAGGGGGTTGAGGGGGATGTGTGCTATTCAAAGTCTGGAGTGCTTTTTAAAATGCCAGAAAGTGAAGATCTTGCCCCTTTTGTTAAATAATCTCTTTAGAAGATCCAAGGCAGGCAAGGGGAGTGGAGGGTAGCTTAAGTTCTTGGTGAAGAATCAATATCTCGTTGTTCTCTTGTAAACTGCCTGACTAGCTTCTGTTCCACAGCAACTGCTTGACGTACCGACGCATCTACCTCCCTCCTAGCAATGCTGATGACCTCTTAAAGCCAGGTCTCTTTAAGGGAACTTACGGGAGCCACGGCCTGGAGATTGTCATGCTGAGTTTTCATGGGAAGAAAGCCAAAGGGACTAAAATAACTGTGAGTGGTTTTTTCCTCTCTCCTGAGCTCCCTGACAGGTTCCAACTGCCGTGGAATCAGGGTAGTAAACTGCAGCCCTTCTCACTCTCCCTTGCGTCAGGGATCTGTGTGACAGAGGTGGTTGCCTATGTCCCTGCCAGCAGGTATATGGGATCTTGGGGAGCAATTACCACACAGGTGGGGTGCCAATTAATTTCTTTATTAAAGGAAAAAGGAAGTGATGGGAATTTAACAATGAAATACGATGTACAGGGTGTTTACAATAGACAATGATGGGGGGGTTCTTATTGAACAGTATAGGGAGTTCTAACAGTGGGGTACAGTAAATGGGGTTCAGCACAATGGGGTACAGTACAGTCAATAAGCGTATCAAAAAGAAATGCAAAATAAAATGGTAGCTTCCATATAAAATGGTCAACAATCTTAGATAGAATGTATTAAGTGGTTATACACAATGTAACACAATGGTATCAATGCAAATACAAAGTATATCAGAAAAGTGGAAGCAACCAATGGGGTGTTACAAGTAAAATGTGAATATAAGTGAACTTATGCAATGTAATGGTATAAAAGAAGAGTAATGACTTAATTTGTGAGGCTAGGATAGCAGATAATCTGTCAAGGAACAGGAGGGGGGAGGGGAGTGAATGATTAGTGGCAACTGATGAGAGGAGAGTGCGGCTGGAAGCAGCGAGAGACTCTGAAGCCCTGCAGGGTAAGGACAACGGAGCAGTGTGATGGTGATCTGCGGTAGGGGAGGGGCAGCGGAGAAGTGCAAAGAAGGGCTAGACAGAGGTTTAAGCAACAAGTGGACGCCAAAAACAAAGGAAAAAAAGCAGCAAGGGGTTTGGGAAGTTAGACGGGGAGAAGCAGCAAGGGGTTTGGGAAGTTAGACGGGGAGAAGCAGCAAGGGATTTGGAAAGTTTCACAGGGGGAGAAGCAGCAAGGGGTTTGGGGAGTTCGGAGGGTGATGCAGACACGGGGTGTGGGGGGAAGTTGGGAGGTTCGGAGAGAGTGCCAATGCGGGGAAAAAAGCAGCAAAGGGTTTGGGAAGTTTATACAGCAGGAGAAGCAGCAAGGAGTTTGGGACATTTGGAGAGAGAGCAGATGCAGGGGAAAAAGCAGCAAAGGGTTATAACAGGGAGACACAGACGCACACAGAGGGGGAGACTGGAGCGGGGGGAAAAACAGACACGGGAAAGGTCAGGGAGAGATCGGGACAGCGGGAAGACGAATTTAAGCAGCAAAAACCTTATCTATAGTCATGGAGAAGTACACAGGGGGAGATTGGAGCAGAAAAAACGGACACGAATTCAAGCGGCAAAAACCTTGTCTATAGACACAGAGAAGTACACAGAGGGGGAGATTGGAGCGGGGGAAAAACAGACACAGGAAAGTTCAGGGAGAGATCGGGACAGCGGGGAGACGAATTCAAGCAGCAAAAACCTTATCTACCTTGACTAGGCAAAACAACAAATATCACAATTCTAAGCAAAACTATAACAAGCAACTATACGAAGCAACAAAACAGTAAACTATAACAAGGCAGGTGAACTTACAAGCTCTACAATCTTAACAAACTATGACTTATTAAACTAAAAAAACAAAACCTATGGTGCACCTTATGCTATGGGGAAGTCACAGAGGGCAGAGTGGTATGTGCCCAGGATACAGCTCCCAAGGAAGCCAAGGGATACAGCTGAAAGCAGGGAGCCCCGAGGCAAAGCCCACAGGACCAGAGCTTAGCAGCGGCACAAACTTATTTTTAGCAGCAAAGCGCTGCGGAGTTTAAGCGAGGTTTTAAGACACAGACCAAGGTTTAGCTTGAGTCTGTGTGCTGGGGAAACAGAGCCAGCAGCTAAAATAATAAAATAAAAGTAGGGAAAGTTTCACAGAGGGATTCTTACCAGTCCCCAAGGCAGCAGCAAAGGTAGAAGCAGCAGCAACATCAGAAGAAGCAAGGAGGGCTCGATACAGTCTCAATAATCAGGAGATCTCTCAGGTAGCAATTCGTTCTTTGTGGGGGGAGGTTCAAAAAACGGGGGTACGCTCAAAAAATAAAACGAGGGCGGAGAAAGGACCCCCCATAAACCCTGGCTGATCAGACCAGGCAGCAATGCAGGAACCTTTCTGATGTCTGTTTCAAAAATGTCTGTTTTTAAAGGCAAACTTAGGCAGTTTCCCGCCAGTAATCCTGATAGGCTCCCTCTGTCACAGGGGAGGAGGCACAGGGAAAAAACTGCAGGTGAGCACAGAAACATGTCTGGGCAGAGTCCTGTGCAGTAGGTGACTCAAAAGCACATGAGGCCTATGACTCATGCCCAGGATCTTAAAAACACAATAGGTCTTGCAGCTCAGGACATTGCCTGCCCTACACCGAGCCCAGGTTCAACGAGGTGATAACAGGACTAACCCTTTGAACAGGGCAGTGGTCCCATTTAGCACGCAGCACAAGTGGCCATCCCTTTGAGAAGGGCAATGGCTCTTGTTAAACAACTTAAGGGGCCCTCCCTTTGAGAAGGGCAGTGGCCCTGGTAAACAACTTAACAGCCAGGGCAGGGCGGCCACAGGAGGAGAACAAAAACAAAATGGAGTATGGGGACAGCTGTGAGAAACAAAATGGAATAGGGGGATAGCTGTAACAGACAGCCTAGAGTAGAGAGAGGATGATTCAGTGGTTAGGGCACAAGCCTAGGATCTGGGAGACCTGAGTTCCATTACCTGCTTGCCAGACAGCCTGTGTGACCTTGGACACGTCACTAAGGCCCAGATTCTCAAAGGTATTTGGGCTCCTAACTTCCATTGATTTTGCTGGGCTTTAGGGGTCTGAGTATTACACTGACTTGTTCCTCAGTTTCTTATCTGTAAAATGGGGATAATAGCACTGGGATGCTGTGAGAATAAGGTGGTCAAGACACTATGGGGATTGGGGTCAGATAAGTAACTTAGAGAAGGGAATAATAACTTTGTCACAGCAGAACCAACTTACTGGGGGGATTGGTGGGAACAAATTCATTATGTAGGAGCACGTACAATTTCCTGGGGTGGGGACATTTGTTAGCCTGGCTGTTCTCAGCCTTTGGGGAAATGCCATCTAGGCAAATAGTCCAGTGCCAAGATTTTCCAGAATGCTGAGCTATCTTGTCTTCTGTCTGCACAGCAGTGAAATCCTACCATGCAGAGCGTCGTCTGGCCTGTGAAATTCTTTTGAATCTAGACTGCCTTCCGCCCACCCCAGTCCATTCTGTGGGAATATCTGGTTATGAGCAGATTACCTGTATCTGAGATTCTTCTCTTCCCCTCCTCCCCCCACCCGACACTGGCAGCCATGCACTGAGACCAGCTGATAAACTCTCTTCCTTCCCCCTGCAGGGGGTGGTCGTGATTGAAAGAACTCTGAAATTGACTATCCCCTTCAACTTTGCAATGCTACCCTGCCACGTCACCAGCCACTCAGTTTGTCCCATCTGTTCTGAACAAGTCTCCACATACAGGTTGGGCCTTGGTGCTGTATCCCAGGTGTAAGGGGGTGATGCAGGCAGCTCCAGGCGCATGTGCTGCTGGGATTTGGGTGGGACCTTTTAATTGACAAGCAGAGGGGTGCTGCTGTGGAACTGGGCATTGCCAGGATGGAGGAAACTTGTTAGTCAGCTGCAGCGGTACAGGTGTCTGAGCTTTTGGCATCAGCTGTGTTCTGTAGTGTCCTGAAGCATGATTTCCGTTCCTTGCTGCAGGGAGATCCCAATATCCCAGCTGGCCAGCAGACAGTGGAGATCGACCTGGCGCACCCCATCCAGCTCCCTGACATCGAGAACCTGTGCAACTTCAATGAGCTCTCCCGCATTGTCCTGGAGGTGCAGGAGCAGGTGCGCCGGGAGCAGCAAGAGGAGGAGGAAGGGCAGGACAAAGAGGAGGGCCGCTCCCGACAGGGCGATTCGCAGCAAGTGGAGCAGCCTGTGCAGAGGGACGATGCTGAGGCTGAGGGGACTGAGGCTGCAGGGGTAGCAGCAACTCAGGAGTCGGCGCTGACCTTGCAGCCTTTTGTGCTGCCCGTGGGAGTCATATCAAGGAACAAGGATTATCCCCGGACCTGCCGGATGTGGTAAATGAATGTTGTTAATCAGCCTTTCCTACGCGCCCTCCCCCACGCAAGCAGCTGAGACCTGCTCAGGAAAGAGGCTCCGTTATTAGCACTGCTCTCGCATCGCTCCTCCCCTGCCCAGACGGGACATCCAACCTGAACCCAAGGGGAAAATATAGGGGCGAAACCCCCTAGAGCCTTTCTGCACTGACGCCCGAAGCACGTGCTGTGATCTTCACCCCCCTGCCCCCGCGCTCAGTCTGAGCTTACTATCTCTCATCAGTACTCCGTCCTCTGTAACTCCATCTAGTGCAATCTCCTTTGCTCCTTTTACCTCCTGGCAGATAGCGAGCGGTGGGAGAGGAGTTGTGTCCCTATCTCATCTCTCCTGCAGATCCTGCCCTGATGGTGCCCTGGGGCATAATCCCTCCTGTATTTTCCCATTATTGCTCTGATTCTCCGTGAGCCACTTGCTCCTTTTCTCCCTGTTTCTCAAGATCCTCCCTAGCTGGGTCCTACCTGTGCATCACACTTGTCTCCTGGGACCATGGGAATGTGCTGCCCTTTCCCGCTGACTGCTTCAGGACTTATGCGCTTTGGGCCCAATCCTGCAAAGGTGCTCAGCACCCTCAATGAATGGGAGCTGTGGGGATGCAGAGCACCTTGCAGCATGATTGAGCCTTTTATTTTTGGATAGTGCGGGTGCCATCTTCAGTGAGGCACCTTGCTAAATGAAGGGGTGGGGGAAAGAGTCTGGATCTAAACAGAAATGACCCTCAGCCAAACATCCTGTGCTAACTAACTCGCAGCAGGTCATTCCACCAATCCACAAAGGCCCGATTCCAAGCTAGAAGCAACATGCTGTTCAGATGTGCCCTCCCCACTGCGTGCCAAGGGCTTTGCTCTGAACTTTACCCGCCTTTCCTCCACAGCCAGAGTGTGGCCTGGTTACACACGTCTCATGCCCCAGGCCTATCAGCCTTTGTTTAGTCTGGTTTGATCCTTGAAACTGAAGTCAAATCCTTGTGTGCATAGCTGCAGGGATGTTAGGTTAGCTCCCATGTACCGATCTTTAGCTGAGGCCTTGGCTACACTGGCACTTTACAGCGCTGCAACTTTCGCGCTCAGGGGTGTGAAAAAACACCCCCCTGAGCGCTGCAAGATACAGCGCTGTAAAGCCTCGGTGTAATCGGTGCCGCAGTGCTGGGAGCGCGGCTCCCAGTGCTGCAAGCTATACCCGTAGAGGATGTGGTTTACATGCAGCTCTGGGAGAGCTCTCTCCCAGCGCTGCCGCTCTGACCACATTCACAGAAATTTCAAGTGTAGCCATACCCTCAGATACTGTAGCTGCACTTAAAGGAGCAGGTGAGTGTTTGTAGCATTGTTCTCATGCTTGTGAAGATGGAGGCAATGGCACTTTCTGCTGCAGGGCATGAGCTGATTGCTTCAAAGTCAGCAGGTAAAACTCCCCCCTTTGTGCAGCATGGCATGTCTACTCAAGTGCATTCTAGGGTTGTTTGATTTTCCTCTGAACCATCAGGTCCTAGGCACCGGTGGCTTGTCTAGATGGACCTCAGGTTTGCTCTGGTACAGTAAATTCATCTTAAACTGCCACAGTGATGCAGTCAGAGGCTTTTTCATGTTGTTCTTTTCTCTGCTTTTCTCTCCCTCTCTGTAGTTTTTATGGCACGGGGCTCATTGCCGGACACGGCTTCACCAGCCCTGAGCGAACGCCGGGCATCTTCATTCTCTTCGATGATGATCGTTTCGGGTTCATCTGGCTGGAGCTGAAATCCTTCAGCCTCTACAGCCGGATCAAGGTCTCTTTCCAGAATGCCGAGGCGCCGTCCCGAGAGGCCTTTGATGAAATGCTCAAAAACATTCAGTTGATGACGACTTGACAGGCGGTCCCTTGTGGACAGAGAGGGGATTGCGAAGAAGGTTTCTGCTCTCTCCTGCCAAGGACAGAACCCCTGCCTGTGGTACCTCTGAACAAAAGCATGCACTTTTCAGTAAGGCCTTTTTGCCAAAATCTACACATCCCTGTTAGAATATAAACAGAATCCCCACGCTGCTCCCTGGCAGTACTTTCTATATAGTCTGCGACACCAGTCTGCATAGTGGGAGGGAACCTACACAGGAGGGAAATGAGCATTTTTAAAAGAATGTATCAGAGCAAAATTCCTTAGAGGCCAACATTGAGGAACAGCTAAATAATCTATATAGAAGATATAATATATACGTGCTCTCTGCTCTAGCCATTGGCAGATCCCTGCAGAAGGCAAACCCTTCAGCGAAGTGTCAGGTTCAATCTTTCCTGCAACCGGCCCAATCTAATAATTTGAAGACTTGATCACCCCCAAAAACCCAACATCCCCACCTGCCAGTTTACTGCGTGGCTCAAAAGTGACTAATTGTGTTTTGCCCCCCTCCAAGGCTCTTCCTCATAATGCAGCCTTGATGGAAAAACAGACTCGAGGTAGCTCTGCCCTTGATTTGGGAATCAAAGTGGGATTCAACAGTAAGAGAGGGGATTTCCACTGCAAACAGCTCCACTGGTACTCTCATGCTGTCTCCCAAAGCTCACTGCCCCCATGACCCTCTTGGACTGTAGTCTGAATCTGACTAGAAGCCAAGCGGGAATCATAGCTACCTTTATAGGGACCAGTATGGAACTCCAGACAAAACCAGTTCAGATTGGAGGAGAAACTTCTGCAGTTTTAGCTCGTTTTAAATGGATCTTTTAAAAGACTTTTTTGAAGTTCTCATTTTAAAGAATTAAAAATCCTAAATATGGTAAACTACTGACCTTCACACTTGCTGGATGACAGCCGCTGTGAAATGTAATTTCTGACTAGGCTAGTGCCTATGATGTGGTATTTCCCCCTGTGCAGCGTAAAGGAAGCTGTTGTTCATTCTGATGCCTCTCAATGGCTTTTCTGACACTTCCCAGGGAACATTTTGTTTATTTTTCAGTGGCCTCTGTAGACATCTGTCTCTGGCTTCCGCATCTCTGTACTGCAGGGTTCTTGTATTCTTTCCCCTACCTAATACGGATTTCTCTTCTAGTGACACCATCTCAGAAAGCTTTTGCACTGAATTTCCCTTAGCTACTCTTAACATAGCTATCTGAGCGCTATTGGAAGGTGCAGGTAGGTGGGAAGAAGTCCAGAATTCCAACCATCATCATCTATCTGGCAGAGTTCTGCTTCAAAAGCAAAGGAGCTGCTTGCCTCAGAAACCCGGTAGGTGACTGTAGGTCAGGCAGTAGCTAACTGTGCGGCAGAAGGATTATGGTTCGGGCTCTATGTCTGTTATCCACCGTATCACAAGTTTTCCAGACACTTTTGTTCTCATTAGTCTTGAGTAGGAAGAGACGCAGGAATCCCCAGCTGAATGAAGAAGGAGTCAAGGTGTAACGTATCAAGGGAACTGCCTTCCTTTTCCAGTTTCCTCCATCTCTTTGACCTGAGTCTGGGATCAGGGGCTGGGAGAACCGCAGCCATGAGGCAGCTAATGGATAGCTCTGGGCCTTTCTAACATCTCTCCTGCTATTTATCACTTGTTAGCTATTATAGAAGCAATTTCCCAACAGTTTCTTTTGGGGGCAGATGGTGGGGGTTGAGGGGTGGAGGAAAGGCTTGACTCCAAGTGAAGTCTGCTTTCTTTGTCCTAATCCCTTTTGGAGAAGAGGAAGACTGTTAAAGATTGCATCTTTCAACTCCCATGAGGGCACCTCCATTGGTGGGACGACACCTTGTCTCGCAAGTTCTCCCTCTTTCCACCTTTGACAGTGGAGTGGGATGATTTTGTGCTGCTTTCGAGGGAAAGGCTCACTTCTTGGCTGATTTCACTGATAACAGGAAACTAATTCCCTCCTATTGCAGTTTTGTTGCTGCTGCTCCGACTTCAGCCTTCATGTCATTCCCTTCCTGAGCTGCATGTGAACAGTGTCCCTCAGTGCCTCAGAGCAGCAGGTTGTGTCACTCACAGGACTAATCCCTATCATATCAAGTTGCATGAATCTGTATGGATCAGAAAGCAATTCTGGGAACTTCTTCCCTTCCTACCCAATCATCCCTAACGTGAACCATACCAAGGTATACATCAGAGTGAGAGGGCCTCTGGAATGTTAGTAGTGTTCATTTGAGCCTGCCTCGATTGTGTAGCTTATCCAATGTAGCTCTTTACATGGGTGAGGGGCTATGCCTCTTCCTATCCCAGCAGGAGGGAGAATTTGCTTTCTTCTCACAGCATTGCTAAGGCTGTGGAATGCTGGCAGGGTATTTATTTCTCTGGTCACTGGTCCGTGGGCACAGGCTAAAACCAGCTTCTCAACCTTAGCTCTTAAATTTCCTTTTTGCCATTCACACCAGACGCTCAGAGCTGCACCTGTGCAAATGCACAAGCAAAAAGGAGCACTGGCTATTGCAGGTGCAATTGTGCAGGCTAATTAGGTGTCCTGTGGGTGTGAGTTGCCTGGTGGGCATGTGAGCAGCCAGTTTCAGGTCTAATTTCTAAGGCAAAAATGTGTCCATAACTGCCCTAATTTACATATGCAAATCAAAAATCTGGCCTTTAAAGTTTTGACAGACTCTCCTAAATTGTTTCTACAGTAGCACTTAAAAATGAACCTGCATTTAAAACAATATGGACACTTGACTTGAGAGACTCATGACTCCAGTGGTGTTGTTCCATCAATCATGTAAATACAAACATAGACCCTTACATTGACTTGGTAGCTGATCTCAGAGTAGAACAAATCTCTCATGCATTCTTACCCAGATGGGGGAATGTGTGAAGATAACATGTACACTAAGATTTATTAAAATAATGTTATGGGTTGTGATTACCGTTTAGACTGCCCTGTATTTCTGAGTCTGGCTGCGGAGTGGGGTGGTGGAGTAACCCTGCGTTTGTTACCTGTGGCCCTCAGACATCATGCAGTGGAAGACGGGGGGGGGCTTTTCACAAATATAGTCTCAATGCTTGTGTTTGAGTGCTTTTCTTAGGCTGTCAGCACCTGCCCAGCAGTGTCTGATCTCCAGACTGGTGCAATGCCCCCACTTGGAGCGTGTCTCTCCATAATATTTTAATGGCAGCTTTCAAGTTCTTCCGTGGATGCCCTTTGAACTCTAGATGTGCTTGGCAGGATGGTTAGCTCCTCACCCAGTGAGAAGGCTGTGCAGAGATCTGCATATGCCGCAGCTGCTTTTCAGAGACTTTCAGAAGCTCCTCTCATTTATAGGATGCCCGACTAACTTCAGTGTCAGAATGTACCAGGCTGAACTGCTGGTACATCGTGGTTTTTATTCTTTTGCTGGAGAATAGACAGTGACTGGAATCTGGGCTAATGCCAAAAAAAGGCCTTCAGGCTTGTGACATTTCAGAAGCGAATTCCTTTCGTCTGGCCCTGTGTGAATGGAAAGTTGGCAGAGGTCTGAAGCCATGGAAACTGGTACTTCACCTCTGGGGAGCAGTGGCCTTCCACGCTCCAGTATGTATAGGGGCCTTTGGATCAAGGTGTATCCATGTTTTGCAGGGGAAGGTAGAATAAAGAAAAGCTGCTGTGAAGAGTTTGACCCAACAGCTTTCAGAGTCAGGCTGCAGAAGGGCAGAGCGAGAGAGAGGAGTGGCACTTAGCAGGTGTAAGCTATACGAAAAAGAAAAACGTCAGGTTCAGCGGTGCAGTCTCATTGGTGGAGTGGTAATTTTAAGCAGTGTCTTGACAGCGTGCACAAGTAATAGTGTCCGAGGTCTAGTCTGACTGTACTAATTCATGCAGGCTGTGACATGCACTGGAGAGTGAGATTTTATATCATGTGCCCTGCTAGCCTCCTGAGCCCTACTGGCAACGTAGCCTTTGACAAATCAAGATATTTTTTCCCTGGAGAATGCCACTTACTGCAAAAGGGGCCCAGCAAGACCCTCTGCTTGTGTGAAAGCTGAGTGTGGGAAGCTACCACAGAACAAGGCTGTTGCACCTGGCAGCCTAAGTTTCTCTAGTGAGAGCTTTATGCAGCGGGATTCCCTTGCCAACTTTCAGTGGAGGCAGGTGACACCTGGGTTGGCAAAACTGATGTGTGACCGCTGGCGTAGTCACAAGTAAATGGACTTTACCCCCCTTCTTGTTTGGGAAATATGGAGTTTAGGTTATTTACCCACTTTTTTTACCGTACGCCACTGTGTGTAACGATGCATCCAGCGCCAATTACAGCAGTTTGTAGTGCTGATGCATTTGAGGATAGACATCAATACAGAGTTACTGTAGCGCTCTTCAGAATGAGCCCTCCCTTTTAATGTACACTTCCGGTCTGCCCAAAAGTGAATGCCACTGATGGCTGAGTGATGGAGGTGTTTGTATCACTGTGAAATCTTAAAGCTGCGGATAGGGTTGATCCCTGACAACAGTTTTTACAACAATAGGAAAACAGCATCACTCCTGGTGGGGGAAGCTTCTTGCTAGGGATCATCTCCTTGGTGTTACAGTGCCTGCATCATAGCAAAGCAGCGGGACTGAAATGATGATGCTTGCGCAGACCCATCACTTGCAGATGGAGTATGGTCTGTTGTGTCCCTGAATACTGGGGTGTGAAACCCCTATTTAAAAGTATTTAAATCATGGCATAACCGCTCTGTACTGTAGGTCAGCTTGAAAAACTTACTGGTCTCTCCACCTGACCTGATCACTGGGAGGTGGGGAAATAGATAGTCTTATTCCAAGCTCTCCTCCTGTTCAGTAGACCCCTTGCTTTTAGTTCAAATCAAGGTGATCTTTCACCCAGCATTAACAGGACTTTGCACCAGTCTAGTTCCTCCAAGCCAATGATCTCCAAGCATTTTATCGAAAGCCGTTACAAGCCCTCTGTGCTCAGGGGAACCGATCCAAAGCCCATTGGAGTTGATGAAAAGACTCCCATGGACTTCGGTGGGTTTTGGCTTATGCACAGAATGCTTGCAGGATTGAGCCCTCTCTGAGTGGCTCCAAATGCCTCCGCTAATCCTCTGCTTCACCTGCGGGGAGCTTGTATAAAAGCAGGGTCGGCTGTTGTGGCTGGTAGCACGGGAGACCTTCTCAAGGTTGTCTGAATCTGCAGTGGGGGAAGTGAGCGTGTTCCATGTTTGTACAGTGCCCAGCATAGTGGGGTCCTGCTCCATGACTGGGACTCCTAGATACTGTGATAATCCCAATAACCATCTGTGCTACAGAGGCATAGTGAAAGCTGGAGTGTGGAAGTGTGTGGTTGTGGGAAGGGGTTTTGTCTAAAT
The DNA here is from genome assembly GCF_007399415.2 of Gopherus evgoodei. Taxonomy (NCBI): domain Eukaryota; kingdom Metazoa; phylum Chordata; order Testudines; family Testudinidae; genus Gopherus; species Gopherus evgoodei. Next base: position 37,896,439 of record NC_044333.1, on the reverse strand, counting down.
AGCAATGATGTGTAGCATAAGTCCATTTCAAGTGTGTGGAATCCTGTCCCTTGACATTGGGAGGTTGATGGGCCCCTTTTATGGGTTAGTTGAAGAATTGTCATTGGGCAGGAGGTGGTACCATGTTTCCAGGCTCTTGTGTTCCTCTGGGGTGAAGGCGCTTGTCTTTTGGAGGAGCAATTACCAGGGAGAGGTCTGCGTGTCTGAGCTGGCCCAAGATGAGGAGCCTTGTGGTGGAGTTTGCATCTTCTAGGGTACGACAGTTCCCACCTCTTTGGGGGCATCTCTGTTTCCCAGTGTTCATGCACTGTCCTACGAGTGGTGCTTGCACGGCAACACCTGTTAGGAGGATGAGCCTTGGTCTACACTAGAGGAGGGATCGATCTAAGTTACGCAACTAAGCCGCTTGAATAACGTAGCTGAAGTTGACGTACTTAGATCGACTTACCTTGGGGTCTCCACCGCGGTGAGTCGACTGCTGCCGCTCCCCTGTTGACTCCGCCTGTGACTCTCACAGTGGTGGAGTACAGGAGTCGACAGGGAGAGCGCTCGGGGGTTGATTTATCGTGTCCACGGACAGGAAATAGACTCCGGCTGGTCAGTCTGTTGGTCTAGGAATGCTCTGCTGGCAGTAGCGCCAGGGAATACATAAACCAAACCCCTGCAATCTGCACTGCAACCTAACCTAGCAGCTACAAGACAAACCATGGCTCAGCATCCTCTAACAAGTGTTTCCATACAAGCATGCTTAGGACAGTGCATGAACATTAGGAAACAGAGATGCCGATGAAGCAGCTGGAAACTCTGTCACATCCTTGGAGACTTTCCTGAATGTGGATTTATTTCTAGCTCAGTGTCACATCCAGCAAACTTCATAGAGTCTGTAACAACCAGTAGGATGTCCATGTGTTGGGCTGGAATTTTTTTTAGCTGTAAACTGCTGTGACTTGACAGAACTCTCCACTGGTACAGAAGGTTTTTGGCAGTCCAGACAGACTTGTAAAGTTCTGTTTACTTAGGGAGAATGCAAATGTGTAGCTTTAGGTATCCACTTTCCCGTGTGGTTTCTGTATGTTTCTAACAGTGTGGCTGCAGCAATTCTGGCACAAGGTATGAAGGGAAGGGATGCAGCTCATTAAGAAACCATAACTGGGAAAGAAGGTAACTTTATAGAAGACTTGCTGTGGAGAAGTGAACAGCTGGAGAAAAATGAAACAGGCTCAATGTTCACTTGTACCAGATGACTCTCTTTTAATTTAAGTAGCTTTTTTTAATTTAAAACTGATCACTGAGCATAATGCAACTGCTGGCTTCACGTGTTGAAACAGGGCTGTTTGATCTCAGATTGCTAGCTTAGAAGATAATATATAATTTTGTGTGTATAGACGACTACTCACATGGCCAAACTTCTTTCGTTGTGTCCAGCTACCACAGGATTGCATGTTGGTCTTTGTGGTTCAGGGCAGATAAACAGTGGAACGTACAAGATTCTTGAGATCAATAGAAGAATGAGGTAACTTATGTAAATGTGAGTGCGACTGATTTTTGTGTGTGTATGCTAAATTAAAATTATGTAATTATGTGTGGTTTTTTAAATTTGGGTTGCACTCTAATTTTCAATCTTGATAAAGAAAAAAGCACTTAAATTAGTTGTGTTGATTTGCTTTGTCAAAGCAATATGCCCTTTGTTGGTTGCTTTTCCCCCTTCCTTCCCCTAAATAGTTTTTCCCCTATTCCTATGTGTATCCTTCATTAACAATTTCATATGGCACAGACTCCAGTCTCCACCTGGCCTTTCAGAGAGAGGTTTGTATCTGGTGTCAGTACCATTGTCGTCTTAAGTGTTTGTAAAGTGCCATGTGCATCCATGACACCATATAAATAACACGCCAGCTATCTGCCTTCTACAAATGGTAGCAGAGAGAGGAAAGGTGAACTTTCTTTCTGAAATGCCACTTGTTCCTCCATTTCTGGCACTTAAACATCTTATGCTACAAACATTAACATGGAAAATCAGAACTGCAGTTTAAACAATGCACCTGTCCCAGTTTGTGTCCTTTTGGGGGGGGCAGAGGGGGATTTTTTGCCTCTGCTTGTATTTGGTTTGGGGAGGAAAGGGGTGGTTCTGCCAAAAAAAAAAAAAAAAAGTGATTTTGCAGCACTTGCCCACTGCATCCCAGGTGTCGGATAGCAAGCTGTGTGAACAAAGTGTGTGTGTGACTTTTACACCGATCATGATTACCCAAGGAGCCTTTTCCAATTTAAAATAATAAAAATGAAAGTTTTGTGAACTTAGTCATGTCTGTTTTTTCCATAGAAATGTGGCTGTGAACTTTCAGACCTTTAAATGTGCAGAATGCATGTTACCCCAATGTCTGTATTTCCCCTGGACTCAGATGAGGGGTGGAGCAGTTGATGCAAGGGGATCCGTAAAATTTGTTCAATGCCTAAACTTTCAAGAGTGACTACTAATTTTATTTGGGTACCTAGTTTGAGATATCTTTTTAAAGGCATCTAATTTTCAGAGGATAGGTTATCAGCACTTTGAATGGGGCCTGATTTTCAAAAGGTGCCATAAGCATCCAAAACTCTGGAAGATGTAAGTCTACAGTATGTATTTTGGTTTGGTATTAAAAGTTGCGCTTTAGAAAGAGCTTTAAAATGGCAAGACTTACAGGACTAAACATGGACCTCTGCCTTGCCAAGGAAATACAGTGGTGGCTGTAGCACTATTATATAAAGCTTAAGACTAGCATACTATTTAACTGCTAACTATTTTCCCCCAAGTGCTCTAATATCCACATGCATACTCCAATTATCTTGAAATTTGCGATGCCTCATTGAGACTCCTGGGATTTGTGATTCAAATTTGGGCGTATTTGAGCAGAGTGCCAAGTTACCATCCCCCTAAATTGCATGACATCAACATTTTACCATTCTTCTATCTTTTTGCACCTACTGGGGCAAAAACCAGGCTTCGGATCCTTGCCACACTGATATCATCCACTCAGGTTTGACCTCAGCTGATTTCCAGAGCTTAATGCTATTTTGGGGAAGCAACATTTCAAAGTCATTCAGAACAAAATTGGACTCTCCAGTGGGGCTCAGGCTAAGCTGACATATTAATCATGTGCTTGTCTGCAGTGGGACAGGAGCTCCACTGCAAGCCAGAATGTTGGCAGGTAGCTTGATGTCAGAGTAAGTGGGCGGCTTAAGGTGACAGGCTGTGGCCCTTGAACCTGAGTCATGCTCACATACAGTTCGAGTCCTGCCTGGGGCAGCTTTCTGAGAGTGTGTTGTGCACACAGGTTACATTCTGCGGGACCGCCTTTGGTAGGCTGACCAGATAACCAGAGTAAAGAATTGGGACAGAGGGTGGGAGGTAATAGGTGTCTATATAAGAAAAAGCCCCCAAAATTGGGACTGTCCCTATACAATCAGGACATCTGGTCACCCTGTTCTTTGGGGAGTTTTGCCGCAAGAGCAAAGCTTCTGGTTTAAGGGACGATAATTCAAAACATATGTAGTAGTGATGCAAGTCGTAGTGATGGGGTCGTTTAATCCAGGGGTTCCTCAGATACAGGGTGCCCAATAAGGAACGGTGTTCAATTTTCAAATGGCTCCAAAATCCATGTGCATGGGGGAAATTGTCTTGAAAACTGGTTTTCAACAACAAGGGTAGGACAGAGTTTGTGGCAAAAATGTGGGGTCATTTGGTCAAGGGGTGACTTCAATACAGTCTCCCAACAACGAATTGCTCGTTACATTTTCTGATTCTTAAACTATTTTTGATGCAGAGCTATGGAAAATCTGATCCTCTGGCCCTCATGAAATTGTCATGAACTTCCCCTGCGATCACCTACTGATTGACTAGTCTGGAAGTGTTTCAAGTGATGCCACTCTAAGAGGTTTAGCACCTCTGTTTAGACAGTTCTCCTCTGAAAGCTATTGTTTTCTCATGGTCCTTGCTGACTGACTCACTGAGTAGTATATTCATGTGGTATCTTAGCGGAGCAAGCACTGCCCTTGAATAGAAGGGCCATGAGTTCAGATTCTCTCCTCTAGAGTTGAGCCTTTCTCTTGGTGTTTGGGGCCACCATGGAAGTCCCTTGGAAATGGTGAATGGCGTGTTACTCCCAATGCCATCCCCACATCCTGTCCTGGGCAGTACTGTTCTGGATATTTAGCCAGGATGAGTCCTGGCCATGATCAAGCAGTTCTCTACCCCTGAAATGTTTTCTGAACGGTTGCAAAGTCTAGGCTGCAATGTGGCTCCTGCTCTCCCGGCCCTGAAAGTATGATAACTCTCAAGCTGGGGTGGGACTTGTCAAAGTTCGATCTATGTGAATTGCCGAAAGGAGACACTTCACACAGGGGCTAGTGCAGATATTCCAGATTCCATTGGGCGGTTCCTTGAGCTTAATTGGTCTCCTAGAGAGACCCTGCTCAGTGGGACCTGAACGTGCCTTGGGCCAATCTGGACTCCACTGGCCTGCGGCCTTTCCAGTTGAGTAATAGAAGTGAGTGGTGGTATCTCCCAAACTCCAGCCACTTGTGACACCAAAATGAGCCATCTCTTGCTGTGCCCCTCCCTTCTTCCTTGCCACGAGGAATGGACTAGTGATGTCGACATTTAAATGATCCTCATTAGGCCTGATTTGCTGCTACTTTGAGACGATGGACCAGCTCGCACTGCTCAGAGGTTGGGGATGGTGCTGGGTGAGCTACAGACAGAGAAATGCATGCAGCCTGCCCCCTGAGCCATCTGCCCAAGAATGGAGAACGTGGCTTCGGTCCAGACATGAACTTCCAGCACAGACAGGTTCCTTTGGTCAGACCTGGCAACCACTCAAGGTCCCTTACAGGCTTACATTTCTGTGACATATTGTGTTTTTATTTTCCGCCTGTCAAACGTATAAAAGCTCTTGGAGATGTGATTTACTACCGGCCATTGCCATGAAAGAAAACGGCCCCCACGTGTACAGTTGTAGATGAAGCAACTATAGGGAGAGAGCCAAAGGGTTCAGGTTTTTCTGTGGGAAGATGTTTGCTATCGACACAACAGTGTTCCACATTGGCTTGGTGGCTCCCTAAGCATTAGACCTCAGTGTCTTATGGGCAGCCAGCTGCATTGTTTTGTTTGGGCTGGTTCTTTCTATTTGTCTCATCTCTGTCATGCAAATTCTTTGTTGCTTTCTGAAGCCCACAATTCAAGAAGGATGCTGATTGATTGGAGAGGGTTCAGAGAAGAGCCACTAGAATTAAAGGATTAGAAAACCTGCCTTCTAGTGATAACCTAAATTTGTTGATCTCTTTGAGCCTAACAAAGAGAAGCGTAAGGGGTGATTTGATCAGTCTTTAAGTATCAACATGGGGAACAAGTATTTAATAATGGGCTCTTCAATTTAGCAGAGAAAGTCTAACACCATCCAATGGCTGGAAATGGAAGCGAGACAAATTCAGACTGGAAATAAAGTGTAATTTTTTTTACCAGTGAGGATAATTAACCACTGGAACACTTTTATCAAGGGTTGTGGTGGATTCTTGATCACTGACCATTTTAAAATCAAGATGGGATGTTTTTTATTAAAAGATCTGCTCTGGGAATTGTTTTGGGGGGATTCTCTGGCCTGTGCTAAACGGGGTCAGGCTGGACGATCCCTTCTAGCCTTGGGATCTATGAATTCTGAGCCTGAGCCTGGATTGCTTCTTCATGGAGCAGGCCCAGAGGCATCGGTTGGAGCATCTGAATAAGGCTAACAGGAGTGGGGCTCTTTCTTATGAATACACCATTTATAAGTTCCAATGTGAGCTACCCCGAATTCTGGCCATGATGAGTGATGCAGGTACCTAGGGGGCAGATACAGGTAGCATTGGCCTTTCCTCTCCCAGAGATTTTTACCAGAACAAGACTCAAAATGGGGAATTTGTTCCTGTTCTGAGACACAACTCATCCTCTCCAACCAGTTTTAAGGGCCATGGGGAGGTTTTGTTCACATAGTGCAAAAAGCCCTAGGCTTTGCAGTGGGTTGGTTCTGGATGTAAGCACAGCAGATCTGGGTTGTGAAAGCACCAGAATCCACTAGAGCAGGTTAGAAAATGGGGGGAGCATTTAAAAAAAACCCCTCAAAATGGCAGTAAAGCCTGAGGATTCGCTGCCTCTCGGGATGGTGCACACTGAGCTGTTCCCCCTCATGGGTTTCAATGACTTCCACAGGGGCTCGTGAAGAGCTTTAAAGACCAGGAATTGAGGTCAGTGAACTTCATGTGTTTTTCTGTCCCAAGGGTTGATAGCACCTTTCCTCTGCGTTAGCGATGGGCTACCTCAGGGGAAGAAAAGCCACGTGTAGCCTGAGGGATGCTTTCAACCCAGAGCCACAGAAGCCCAAGCAAGGCTCTTGACCTAGGTCCTGAGACAGAACGTTCCCTGGAAGCAAACTCTGCGTGGACCTAGTGGAAGAGGTGGAGAGGCTGGCAGAGTGGAGGCAGAAGAAAAAGGGGCCTCAGAAGGAGAACTGCCTTGGTTGTGTCATCATCCTCTTTGGTAAAATGCAACTTGTGCTCAACTTCTCCTTGGAGATACAGGTGGAAACAGGTCGCAGTTCCCAGGTTCAGCTGTGCCTTGAAAAGGGTCTAATTCCTTGAGGAAGGAAAAGGCAATTGTGTGTGAACATGGTGGTTGTGAAAATAAGGCACGGCTAGCGCTGTCTGTAATCAAATACAGTGCAAACAGGTGTGGTAGAAGTGCTCCCTACATGGCTCAGTCCCAACTCTCAGAACCCTGCCATTCCAGCCCGGGACTCCCCACACAGCTCTGCAGATCTCTCCTTCCTGACCTACAGCAACCTCTGCTAATCCACTCAGGGGCCCTTCCATACAGCTTTGCTGATGCACTGCCGTTGTAACCTGCAGGACTGTCCCCCTGCTACCGCAGGCCCACCCCTGCTAATCCACTCAGGGGCCCTTCCATACAGCTTTGCTGATGCACTGCCGTTGTAACCTGCAGGACCGTCCCCCTGATACCGCAGGCCCTCCCCTACAGCTTTGTCAATACACCGTAATCCTGACTGACAGCACCCCCTGATAGTGCACTTCTGGGCTCCCCCGGACAGATGTACTTTGGCACCTCAATCCTGACCGGCAGTATTGCCTTCTTTGGGAGTGTCCCTTTTCTGAGTATGACCAAGAGTCCCTCTCTATAACAGAATCAGGCCTTAGGGCTGGGTGTTCTCACTGTCAGAAAACCCCTATAAATCTGCTTCTATCTGTGTACAGCAGAACCCCCTTTATCTGGTCTAACTGGGACCCCAGGCCAGATTGGATAATCAAAAATTCCGATAATCTGGAGAATGGGCCATCTAGTAGCCACAGGAGAGATTGTTCCCTTCTGGCCCCATATGATGCTTGTTCAGATAAATGAGGTTCTACCAGAGGTGCCAGAATGGGGCTGGGGAGAAGGGGCTATGGCCTCCCGCTTTTTATCGGCAGTAAGGGCAAGCAACAAGGGGGACGGACGGAGAGGAGTGAACTGGGGCAAAGTCTTGGGTGGGGGGAAGAGGTGGCACGTGAGTGGGGCGGGAGCTCAGGGAGAAGGGGCAGTGTGAGGGTGGGGCCTTGGGGGTGGTGCAGTGCAGAGGATATGGCCATGGTTCGAGTGCCTGTGTACCCCCCCACTTTTAGAGTGCTTCCACTGCTCTTGGGTTCTACCAGGGGTGCTAGAACAATTTTTATAGTGGGGGTGCTGATGATGGAAACCACGTATTTGTTGTTTGTTATTAGTACTTCAAGCCAGGTGTGCAGCAGCATCCCTAGTTTCAGCACCACTGGATTCTATTGTATTTGGTTTTCATGGACTCTTTGTTTTGTCTCAGGGAAAAAATATGAAATATGATCTTCTGAGGGTATTTCCACCATGCAGGGACTAAAGTACAATGAGAAAATCAGATCTCACGGCATTTCAACCCAATAATTAACTCTCTTTTAGGCAGGGATAGTCCATTATTTTTTTATCAAGGCCCAAATTTATTGGTCAAGGTCCAGACTTCAGAGAAAATAATTATAAAAAACCAAAAATAAGTAAATAAGATTTTGAGGTCCATTCAAAACCATCTGCGTGGGCTGGATTTGGCCCTCAGGCCACCTATTGACCCTGGCATTAAAAAGCCAGTTGAAAAACATAAATGTAATTTATAATATAAAAAGCCCTTGTTCACTGGCCTGCCACTGGTGCTACTAGGGTGTGAGGACCACCTGGCTTTTGGTTACACTGGTGTAAATCCAGAGTGATTTCACTGATGTTAATGCAGTTAGTTCAAATTTAATCTGGTGTAACAGAATAAGAATTTGGCCTGGGAACACTTCCAGAGGCAGCTGTTGCAATAATTGAACAGATAAACCAGCAGGGGGCGCCCTGAGATCAGGACAGCCAGCTCCCTTCTCGCCGCAATAATCAGGTTCTTTGGAGGGCAGGGCAGGCAGGGATCTTGAGTTGGCTTCTGAGCCCAAGTTGACCCATGTGGCAGCCGTGCTGTTCCCCAGGCTACTCCAGTCTGTCTCAAAGCCTTGACTTCAGACCTGCCTTGCTGAACGTCATTCCAGAATCAACCCTGACGAAGAGACACATCTTCAAAAACTGGCTTTTCCAGACTGCCTGTGCTCTGGCTGCATCAACAGGCACTCCAAGGCTGAGACTCTCAGCACAAATTTATGCTTGTGGGACCATAGCATGCTGGTCTTGTGCAGGAAGCCGTGCCACTGGGACCTAGAGCTTTCCACCTACAAGAGAGCCCACATTACGGTCCCCGTCGGATGCGCCTGCGTGGTGCCTTGAACCTGCCGGCTTGTATTGACGCACCTAGGGAGCTATTTGGCTGACGTTTATTGCATCTTATGCTTCATGCCAATAAATGCTGATCTTGCAAAGAAACTATTTTTGAAGATTAACTGTTCTGAGACTATTTGGAGCCTGGTTCTAACAAACGGTAGCTTCTGAATCACGTGCTAAATCGAGCTGATGGGCTTTCTCCTCAAGCTTCAAGTTAGCTTTGGCTAGGCAATTGGGGAGCTGCGACTTCTGCTTCTCCGCTGCGCTCTGATCAGTTTTTGTCCCAGTCCTTCCCTGACTGTTTTGTCCGCTTGTTCTATCAGTGCTTGTTGCCTCCTGCCTGTTGTGGATTGTGAGCAATTTGGGGAAGGACCCCTGTATTCGTTGTGTCTCTGTACAGCGCCACGCATGGCAAGGCCCCCATCCTTGGCTGTGGTTCCTGGATGCTACTGTGATACAAATAATAGTGTGAGGCACTGCACTGTGTCACGAGTTGTGATGAGGCTTATGAGACAATGCAATAAGGACTCTGCCAATGCCTAAGAACTGAGCGTGTTGCTTATTAGTTCATTAGCTAATGTGTTACAAAACACTAGATCGCAATAAGTGTCTGAGCATGCGGCGTGTAAACTAGATATTTCTAGGAGCTTAAGCAGACTCCACCTGAGCTGGGTGCTCAAGCTGCACCTTCTCCCCAACCAACCTGCCACCTGACTGATTATGAATCAAGCTACAAAGACGTCAGCTGCTATTAGTGTTGCAGTTTTACCATTTTTAGCTGCTCTGCATATGTGTTTTCTCCAAGGTTGCACAGAGGTTTTGGCAGGCTTGGGGCAAAATCTGGAACTGAGCCTCCCCACCACCCCCACCCCCAAAGTATTACTGTGGAGACGAGTTTAGGAATGCTCACAAATAGCATGCAGCCAAGGGTGAAAACCACTGAGGGGAGGCCCTGGGGGTGGGTGGGGTTTGGAGAGCAAGCCCACCCCACACTCATCCCGCAGCGATAGCTTCTGTCCCGTGGGGCTGGGCCCAGCTCCCTGCTCTGGAGATTGTGAACTGGCTGGTGGGGTTGCAACACCACTCAGGCTTGGGGGCCTTCTCAAATGGGGGCTGTGCGGGGCAAACTGCCCCTTCCCCCCACCCTGTGGGAAGCCCTAGTCTTCTCCATGCAAAGAACTCCTGTTAACCTGGATCTATTGTATTTACATTGTGTCAGTCATGGGGGAACCATCCATGCCAGTTTGGGGAAATCCTTTAACGAATGTTGCCATCTTCTGAGAGGAGGAAATCCTGCTGCAGAGACCTTAATGCAAGATGATGGACAGGAGTCCTAGGGTCTTATAACAGTGCCTGCCACGGTCACTGGAGTCTTTGGGCTTCCTCCAGGAGGTAACCAAGATCATGCTAAGCCTATGGTCCAATGTTCTTCCCTATTTCTCTCAAGCTAGGCAGGGCAATCTGGTTTAGATTTTTCTTTCTGAATTCATCTCCTCCTGATCTTTCTCTTCCTCTGGCCTTCCCCTCTTTTTCCTTTTCCTCCTCCTCCTCTCCACATAATTTTTTCTTTGTGGCTTGCTTGGCCTTTCCTTCACCACCACCACTCCCCGCCCACCTCCTCATCTGTTCTGCATCACTTCCCTGCACCACCACCCATAGCCCAGGGAGTGGAGACGGTCGTGACCTCTCACGATTGGGTAAGTTTGCACATCTCCCCACTGCGTGCAAACACACCCTTTCGTAGTAACTCCACATGACCTTTCACTCTGATCCTTTCCCCTTAATACCCTAGTCATGCATGAAACTTTCTCTTGCATCAGCCTGTTTACCTGCCTCAGGTGATTTACCCAACCCCAGTTCCTAAGGTATTAGGGCTACTTTGCAATGTCTTCATCTTCTCTGTCTCTCTTAGGCTCATTTAATCCTTGATGTAGGAGAAAATTTCTGTTCTTTAGAGCTGTGCTCCCTTCCTGCTGGTGCGAATTTAAAACAAATTAGGGGGGACTGAGGACAAGTGAAGCCCTAGAATGCCAGCATGGTTGAGAGGTTTGATTTAAGGGCTCAGAAAACCACTTGAACGAATGACACTGAGATTTAATTTCCTGTGGTTATGGAGGGAGAGATCTTTGTCATTATTTCTCTAGATTTCTGAGGGTCCCTGTTGTTTCCTTTGGGGGCAAGAACAGAAGCGACTAATCTCCTAAGAGTCTAGTTCCAAAGGCTCGAGCCTAGATAACACATTCATTCCCCACAGGCATCGTATCTTGGATCATATTTATTTTAGTTGTGGACAGAAGTGCCAAGTTGGTCCTGTTTCCTATCACACATCACGTGGCAGATGAATGTAAACATTAAATCCATAGTGCTGTTTTTTTCCCTCACACTGGAAAATGCTGCAAGGTGTATGTGCCACGTAGATGGAAAAGATTTGTGCAATGCATTATTTGTTAGGAGCTGGTCCTGCACAGAATAAATGAAAGAGAGCACCTGCCCTGAAGAGCTTATGGTGTAAAAGACAGACACAGAGAAACTCAGGGAAGGTGGTTGACTTACAATTTAGAAAGGCAGTGCAGTCAATGGCTAGCTGGCTTGGAGCTCTGGAGATGTGGCTCCTATTCCTGTTCTCTCAATGACCTGCTGTAAAATCATGAGCAAGAAAGGTGCTTAATCTCATGCCTCAGTTTCCCCTCACTCGTTGTCTCCTCTAGTTAGACTATAAACCCCTCTGGGCAGGGAGTGTTTCTTGCTACCATAAGAACCCCACTTTATGAACTAATTGCAGAGTGAGGCATTCATACCATTGAATATCTCAGAATGACAGTAGTTGTGGTGCATATGTTGCACTGCACGATTTTCTTCTTGTCCTTCCTTCAACCCACTGCAAAGTGATTTCCAATGCAGTGCAAGCATTGGAATGTGAAGAGATGTCGACTTGTTCTTCATGTACATCACTTTTGTTAGGTGATTTCTCCTCCCCCTCTGGAAAAACGGTTCACTTACCTGGCTATGTGTAAAATTGAAGTTATACTGTATATATTTGTAGAATCCATTGGTGTCAACTGGCAAAGAGCTTGAGGTTGTTTACAAACAATGCCTGTCTCAGACCTGACAAACTCACTACACCTAATACACTGCTTTTGTGGTATTCATCCATGAAGGGTCACTACTGAAAGCTTGTAACTTATCTGTACTCATAATCATTGTGAGGTGTGTATGGGTAATATTTAAGGAATAATGTAACTACATTGAAAATTATGCCCTTATGGCTTGGAGTCATCAGGGAATTGTATGTCTCAATGCTGACCCGTTGTATGTCTCTGTGCCCGCCCCTCCCTGGCTAGCCAATGATGTAATGTTTTGCTCAGTTGTCCACCTTTGCACCCATCCAGAACAGTCAATGGAAAACCAGCAAAGACAAACTATAAATGTTGAAACCATTTGGAAGTGAAATGGAGAGACAGGACATCGAGGGGAGCGCCCGGTCTGTGAATAAAGATACGAGACTGATTGATTCAGTATATCACAGCATGGAGAAAGACACTCTGCATCTATTCGCTGAGGAGGTACCTTGATGAGGTGGTTGCTTCATGGAAGACTGGTGTCCTGGCTCCTTGGGGTTACCAAGTGTGTCAAAAGACTGAATTTTGGGGGTGAGAATTTACTTTATTAGCTCAGAAGGGTAACTATTATTAAGTATAGACCCTAATTTGCATGTAATTACTTTGTTTGGAATGCAACCATTTGTTTTCGTCCCTCACATTTGTTCTGATTTGAATCTCTGCTTTTTCTTAAATAAATTTTTCGTTTTGTTTTACTATCATTGAACTCAGGCGCTGTGTCTGATACAGGGCTAAGGTAAAACTGGTAAACGGCGGGACACTGCTCCTTGCTCCTTTGGGAACAAGAGGATGTGGGATTTCAGTGAGTATCCAGTGATCGGGAGTTGGATGCCACAGGGGGGTTCTTTTTTGAGGAACTTGGGAGCTGGGGCACATCTGTTGTCAACCTGCAAGGCAGGGATGGCATAGCGAGAGGCCAGTGTCTGGAGAGGTGGATGGGCTGGTTGAATTAGGGAACTAACACTCAGCTGGCGCAGGCTGGCCTCCCTCGTGTTGAAGGCAGGTGATGATAAGGTGACTCTCACTTCTGGGTATTCCAAGAAGTGTCACACCTGGGTTAGCCTTTGGGTTGGTACACAGGCCAGTTACTGGGGTGGATGATTTTTATTTTTAATGCCATGGGTGGAGTAGTCATCACCAACTCTTGGGCAATCCCATTTTACAGCTTTCCATTTCATGGCCAGAAAATGTGTCAGACTCTGAGCAGCAGGATGGAATTACAGTATTATAGACACAGACTTAATCTAATCCTTCCTGCATACGCAATATATTATTGCACTCCTACGATACAGAGAACAATGTGATGAACGTGCCTAGGGCTCTATGCTGAATTGCTTCATCGCCATTTCTGTTGGCTTATAAGTGGCAAAACCCACATTCGTAAATCAAAACAGGAGGTGTGAGAAATCTGCCCTTAGCTCTCTCTTTACAAGCTGCCAATGTAGAGGATGCAGAAAATGGGGCAGGTTGAGCACTGCTGTACATATCTACTGCAGACTTGGCCTGAACGCTTACCAATTCCAAGGAGAAATGATATAATCATATGTATCCAGCTGCATAGAGAGAGAGCAAGCTGACTAAACCAGAATAGCTTTCACAGGAGTAAAATTGAACTAACATATCATGCTATTTTCAATTCTTAAATTATCTTCCAATGTCCATTTAACTCTAAAACATACTTGACATAAGAGCTCTTGCAAAATCTAATTACCAAAAATGTTTCCATTTAATATTTTTTGGTGGTTTGGATTTAAACATTCCCCAGGTGTGCTTTCAACCCAAGCATTACACTGACCTATTAGTGCATGAAACCCAGACGGCGAAACCAACTAAAAAGAAGAGCTGAAACTGACATCTATTTTTAGTGTCCAAGATGAATGCAGTACAAAGAGTACTGCCCCACCCCCAGTATCAATGGTAAATTAGCTATTTATTTATATAGAGCCCCATAGGCATGCATTCTGCTTTACAAAAACAAAAAAAGGCAAGTTTGCAATCTACACAAAAAATTGTTTCAATAAAAATCTAACAATCTCGGGTATTATTGATGGGTAAGAAACTTTAGTTCTAGGTTTTTTAATCAGCCAACAATCCCTTAATTACAAGAGTGCACATTTAGAAAAAAGTTTAGTACAGTGGGAAGAAGAAATTCTAGGGACTGCATCTGAGATACACTAATGAACAAGTTGTCAGGCTGAACTCTCAGAATGCTCTCTCCAAGCACAGGGACTAACTAGAAAAGCCTGGCTGTGTTTGGAAAAGCAAGACACACTTTTCTGAACAGAATCAGGGAGTGGAATCCTTAATAAATTAAATAAAGCTCAGAACAACCTGTTCCTAGTTCTCCAGTGCAAATGGTCTCTGCTTATTTTGCTTTAAAAGCTACACCCAGGTGTACTGAATGACAGAAAAGAGGTAGTGCTGGCATGCAGAATCTAGATTTTCAACAAACCAGTGAAGCTAAACTCCATAACTGAGCAGGGTAAGGCCTGTCACATTGCAGCATAGGCCCAAACCAGTGAGATGGGAAGGGGGTGTGGATAAAGCTGCAGCAGAGTGTGGTGGTGCAGCATTTGTAATCAGTGTGGGTCTGATGTGAGGGTAGAGAGGGAGGAAGCAAGGAACTCCCATAGTGCCACAGGGCAGGGCAGTAGGGGAGCCCCTGGGGCTCTGCAGGGTTCAGATGGGGGGGAATCCCTGGGGTACTGCAGGCCTGAAATAGAGGTATATGGGGAGACTTGGGGTGTGGCAAGGCTGAGATTAGGATGACCAGATGTCCCAATTTTATAGGGACAGTTCTGATAGTCAGGGCTTTTTCCTATATAGACTCCTATTACCCCCCCATCCCGATTTTTCACACTTGCTGTTTGGAGACCTGAGCTGAGATGGGCACAGGGGCAGCCTGCGGGGCGCCAGGGGGCTGAGATAAGCATGAGAGGAGATCCTGGGGTGGGGTGGGAGTCAGGGGAACCGTGGGGCTGAGATGAGGGCGGGGGGAGCCCTGGGTTGGGGCAGGGTAGGGGTGAGATGGGGGTCAGGGGAACCCATGAGGCTGAGATGAGGGCGGGGGAGCCCTGGGGTGGGGCAGGGTAGGGGTGAGATGGGGGTCAGGGGAACCCGTGGGGCTGAGATGAGGGCGGAGGAGCCCTGGGGTGGGGCAGGGTAGGGGTGAGATGGGGGTCAGGGGAACCCGTGGGGCTGAGATGAGGGCGGGGGAGCCCTGGGGTGGGGCAGGGTAGGGCTGAGATGGGGGAACCCGTGGGGCTGAGATGAGGGCGAGGGAGCCCTGGGGTGGGGCAGGGTAGGGCTGAGATGGGGGTCAGGGGAACCCGTGGGGCTGAGATGAGGGTAGGGGGAGCCCTGGGGTGGGGCAGGGTAGGGGTGAGATGGGGGAACCCGTGGGGCTGAGATGAGGGCGGGGGAGCCCTGGGGTGGGGCAGGGTAGGGGTGAGATGGGGGTCAGGGGAACCCGTGGGGCTGAGATGAGGGCGGGGGGAGCCTGGGGTGGGGCAGGGTAGGGATGAGATGGGGGTCAGGGGAACCCGTGGGGCTGAGATGAGGGCGGGGGAGCCCTGGGGTGGGGCAGGGTAGGGGTGAGATGGGGGAACCCGTGGGGCTGAGATGAGGGCGGGGGAGCCCTGGGGTGGGGCAGGGTAGGGGTGAGATGGGGGTCAGGGGAACCCGTGGGGCTGAGATGAGGGCGGGGGGAGCCGTGGGGTGGGGCAGGGTAGGGCTGAGATGGGGGTCAGGGGAACCCGTGGGGCTGAGATGAGGGCGGGGGAGCCCCGGGGTGGGGCAGGGTAGGGGTGAGATGGGGGTCAGGGGAACCCGTGGGGCTGAGATGAGGGCGGGGGAGCCCTGGGGTGGGGCAGGGTAGGGGTGAGATGGGGGTCAGGGGAACCCGTGGGGCTGAGATGAGGGTAGGGGGAGCCCTGGGGTGGGGCAGGGTAGGGGTGAGATGGGGGTCAGGGGAACCGTGGGGCTGAAATGGGGGAAGGGGAGCCTTGGGGTGGGGCAGGGTAGGGGTGAGATGGGGGAACCCGTGGGGCTGAGATGAGGGTAGGGGGAGCCCTGGGGTGGGGCAGGGTAGGGGTGAGATGGGGGTCAGGGGAACCGTGGGGCTGAGATGGGGGAAAGGGAGCCTTGGGGTGGGGCAGGGTAGGGGTGAGATGGGGGTCAGGGGAACCCGTGGGGCTGAGATGAGGGCGGGGGAGCCCCGGGGTGGGGCAGGGTAGGGGTGAGATGGGGGTCAGGGGAACCCGTGGGGCTGAGATGAGGGCGGGGGAGCCCTGGGGTGGGGCAGGGTAGGGGTGAGATGGGGGTCAGGGGAACCCGTGGGGCTGAGATGAGGGTAGGGGGAGCCCTGGGGTGGGGCAGGGTAGGGGTGAGATGGGGGTCAGGGGAACCGTGGGGCTGAGATGGGGGAAGGGGAGCCTTGGGGTGGGGCAGGGTAGGGGTGAGATGGGGGAACCCGTGGGGCTGAGATGAGGGTAGGGGGAGCCCTGGGGTGGGGCAGGGTAGGGGTGAGATGGGGGTCAGGGGAACCGTGGGGCTGAGATGGGGGAAGGGGAGCCTTGGGGTGGGGCAGGGTAGGGGTGAGATGGGGGTCAGGGGAACCCGTGGGGCTGAGATGAGGGCGGGGGGAGCCTGGGGTGGGGCAGGGTAGGGGTGAGATGGGGGTCAGGGGAACCGTGGGGCTGAGATGGGGGAAGGGGAGCCCTGGGGTGGGGCAGGGTAGGGGTGAGATGGGGGTCAGGGGAACCCGTGGGGCTGAGATGAGGGCGGGGGGAGCCCTGGGGTGGGGCAGGGTAGGGGTGAGATGGGGGTCAGGGGAACCCGTGGGGCTGAGATGAGGGCGGGGGGAGCCCTGGGGTGGGGCAGGGTAGGGGTGAGATGGGGGTCAGGGGAACCCGCGGGGCTGAGATGGGGGAACCCGTGGGGCGGGGCTGGATTGGGGGGACCCTCAGCGAGCAGCCGCTGCCGGGCGCCGGTCGAGCTCGGCAGGGGGCAGGCGAGGGAAGCCGGAGCCCCGCCCCCAAGCCAAGCTCGGCTCCGTCCCCTCCCCCCGCCCCTCCCCGCCCCGCCCCTCTCACGTGGCGGCAGGTTCGCTGGGGCGGCCCCGGGCTCGGAGTCTGCGCGGTGCTGGCGCCGCGAGCCGGGGGCAGAGGCCGGGCCCAGGCAGCTGCACGGGTGAGCGGGGGGCGGCAGGGATCTCGGGGGCGCTGTGCACGGCGGGGGAGGTGCTGTGAGTGGGGTGTGTGCGGGGGAGCCCGGGTGTTGTCCATGGGGGAGGTAAGGGGGGTGCTGTGCGGGGGAGTGCGCTGTGTGTAGGGGGATCTGAGTATGGGGGGGAGCCTGGGGGTGCTGTGCACAGGGGGAGTTATGGGGGGCGCTCTGGGGGGGATGCTGTGCACGGCGGGGGGGAGCCTGGGGCACTGGCAGGGGGGCAGGTATAGGGGAGCACTATGCGGGAGGGAGCCCGGGGGCGCTGTAGGTGGGGGGTGCTGTGTAGGGCGGAGGGGAGCCCGGGGCACTGTGCACGGGGGCAGGTACAGGGGATCGCTATATGGGGGGGAGCCTGGGGGTGCTGTGCACAGGGGGAGTTATGGGGGGCGCTCTGGGGGGGATGCTGTGCACGGCGGGGGGAGCCTGGGGCGCTGTGCACGGGGGCAGGTATGGGGAGCACTATGCGGAGGGGAGCCCGGGGGCGCTGTAGGTGGGGGGTGCTGTGTAGGGCGGAGGGGAGCCCGGGGCACTGTGCACGGGGGCAGATACAAGGGATCGCTGTATGTCGGGGGGGAGCCTGGGGGCACTGTGGGCAAGGGATGCTGTGCAGGGGCGGGGGGCCGGAGGATTTTCAGGGGTGCCCCGGGCAGGTGCATTGGACACAGGTGTGGGTGCGTGTGCTGGGCCCCTGGGGTGGGAGCTCTTTGCACGGTGCTGGTGGCTGTGCAGTGGTCTCCCCAGTGACTGCGTCCTGCGTGAAGGTGGTGATGGGCTGCGGACCCCGTGGGTCTGAGCAGAATGAGTGCGGGGTGGTTGAGCGCTTGTGCAGCCTCTCGTCCCCGTGGGCTTGGAGCGTGGGGCAGACAGGAGCTGTAGGGAGGCATGTTCTGGGGGAGGTGGGTGTGTGGCTCCCTTGTCCCTGCCCTGGAGTGGCTTGCAGGGAGGAAGGGTGGGTTAGGGTAGGGCCATCTTGCAGTTGGAACCAGCAGCCTGTGTAGTCTGCAGTCCCTTGCGACTGGGGCGGGAGGGGGGAGCAGGGGTACTGGGTGCAGGTGACAATCCCAGTAGCTGTCTAGGCAAACTGGACCTTGCGGATCTGTGTGTTTCTTTACACTTCTCCACCCTCTTAGCTGTCATGGAGATGATTTTTCCCTGGAGCAGAGTGGTGGGGGCTCTAACATGGCATAGAATATTACAGATCCCAGTGGGAACTGGTGCTGGTCATAGCTAGACACTTCAGTTACAGAGAGAGGTTTCTTTCTGGGTAGCAAGCCACAGGAAGCGGGTTTCCCCAGTGACTGCCAGCGCTACAGCAATTTAATGGTGGGTTTGAGTGCTGAATCTGAACAGGGTTTGAATGCAAACTGGGTGTAACCTTAGGGGACCTTTGCACAGCAGCTGGGCGTGAACAGACTTTCACTAGTGGGGCTTGAGCCAGTATGTTTAAAATAGTGTGGCCTGGTGGAGCCCCTGACTAGCTCAGCTGAGCTCAGATCCCAGCAGTCGGGTGGACTTGAGAGCCCATGCTGCCATGTCCACATTGCTATTTTTAGCATGTTCACTTGAGCCTCAGTTGGGTTCTGTCTCCCCACCCTGAGAGGCTCAATCCCAGTTGCAGTGTAGACATACCTTTACCTGTGTGCCCTCTTCTACAGGGGACCTGCATGTGGTTTCCTCATATGAATCAGTGCTTGATTTGATACAGTAAAGTCCACTGTGCCACTGGATCCTCATGTAGTAGACACAGACTGGAGGCAGATTGATATTTGAGTTTCCAGGTTTAGCACAGTGACATTCAGTTTATTTTTAGCTAAGAAGCTTTCTTACAGCCAATTTTTTTTTAACGAGCTTTTTGGCACCACACAACTGTGGCATTGTTTTCACAAAGACCTTTTGTTCCTAATTACTCTTAATTCTTACAACGTGCCTCTGACTGTCCAGATGATCGGATCTTCTCTCTGTTATTTCCATGCTCTGGCAACTTTCTATAGGAGACGTTAAAGGGAGGATCCCAGACACTACAACTTGTAGTTTTTAGGTATTTAGTAGGGCTGTCAAGCAATTAAAAAAAATAATTGCATGATTAAATAATAATAGAATACCATTAATTAATTAATGGTTAATTAGTTAATAGAAGAGGTATCTGAGCCTCTAGCTATTATCTTTGGGAAATCATGGGAGACGGGGGAGATTCCAGAAGACTGGAAGGGGGCAAATATAGTGCCCATCTATAAAAAGGGAAATAAAAACAACCCAGGAAACTACAGACCAGTTAGTTTAACTTCTGTGCCAGGGAAGATAATGGAGCAGGTAATTAAAGAAATCATCTGCAAACACTTGGAAAGTGGTAAGGTGATAGGGAATAGCCAGCATGGATTTGTAAAGAACAAATCGTGTCAAACTAATCTGATAGCGTTCTTTGATAGGATAACGAGCCTTGTGGATAAGGGAGAAGCGGTGGATGTGATATACCTAGACTTTAGTAAGGCATTTGTTACGGTCTCGCATGATATTCTTATAGATAAGCTAGGAAAGTACAATTTAGATGGGGCTACTATAAGGTGGGTGCATAACTGGCTGGATAACCGTACTCAGAGAGTAGTTGTTAATGGCTCCCAATCCTGCTGGAAAGGTATAACAAGTGGGGTTCCGCAGGGGTCTGTTTTGGGACCGGTTCTGTTCAATATCTTCATCAACGATTTAGATGTTGGCATAGAAAGTATGCTTATTAAGTTTGTGGACGTTACCAAACTGGGAGGGATTGCAACTGCTTTGGAGGACAGGGTCAAAATTCAAAATGATCTGGACAAATTGGAGAAATGGTCTGAGGTAAACAGGATGAAGTTCAATAAAGATAAATGCAAAGTGCTCCACTTAGGAAGGAACAATCAGTTTCACACATACAGAATGGGAAGAGTCTAGGAAAGAGTATGGCAGAAAGAGATCTAGGGGTCATAGTGGACCACAAGCTTAATATGAGTCAACAGTGTGATACTGTTGCAAAAAAAGCAAACGTGATTCTGGGATGCATTAACAGGTGTGTTGAAAAAAAGACACGAGAAGTCATTCTTCCGCTTTGCTCTGCGCTGGTCAGACCTCAGCTGGAGTATTGTGTCCAGTTCTGGGCACCGCATTTCAAGAAAGATGTGGAGAAATTGGAGAGGGTCCAGAGAAGAGCAACAAGAATGATTAAAGGTCTTGAGAACATGACCTCTGAAGGAAGGCTGAAGGAATTGGGTTTGTTTAGTTTGGAAAAGAGAAGACTGAGAGGGGACATGATAGCAGTTTTCAGGTATCTAAAAGGGTGTCATCAGGAGGAGGGAGAAAACTTGTTCACCTTAGCCTCCAATGATAGAACAAGAAGCAATGGGCTTAAGCTGCAGCAAGGGAGATTTAGGTTGAACATTAGGAAAAAGTTCCTAACTGTCAGGGTAGTTAAACACTAGAATAGATTGCCTAGGGAAGTTGTGGAATCTCCATCTCTGGAGATATTTAAGAGTAGGTTAGATAAATGTCTATTAGGGATGGTCTAGACAATATTTGGTCCTGCCATGAGGGCAGGGGACTGGACTCAATGACCTCTCGAGGTCCCTTCCAGTGCTAGAGTCTATGAATCTATGAATCTATTTAAATATTTTTGGATGTTTTCTACATTTTCAGATATGTTTATTTCAATTACAACACAGAATACAAAGTGCACAGTGCTCGCTTTATATGTTTTTGATTACAAATATTTGCACTGTAAAAAAAAAATATTTCAATTCACCTAATACAAGTACTGTAGTGCAATCTCTTTATAATGAAAGTTGAACTTACAAATGTAGAATTATGTACAAAAAATAACTGCATTCAAAAATAAAACAATGTAAAACTTTAGAACCTGTAAGTCCACTTAGTCCTACTTCAGCCAGTTGCTCAGACAAACAAACTTAGTTACAATTTGCAGGAGATAATGCTGCCCTCTTCATGTTTACAGTGTCACCTGAAAGTGAGAACAGATGTTCTCATGGCATTGTTGTAGCTAGTGTTGCAAGATATTTATGTGCCAGATGTGCTAAAGATTCATGTGTCCCTTCATGCTTCAACCTCCATTCCAGAATACATGCGTCCATGCTGGTGATGGGTTCTGCTCGATAACTATCCAAAGCAGAGTCGACCGGTGCATGTTCATGTTCATCATCTGGGTCAGATGCCACCAAGAGAAGGTTGATTTTCTTTTTTGGTGGTTCGGGTTCTGTAGTTCCTGCATCGGAGTGCTGCTCTTTTAACACTTTTGGAAGCATACTCCACACCTTGTCCCTCTCAGATTTTGGAAGGCATTTCAGATTCTTAAACCTTGGGTCAAATGCTGTATCTGTCCTTAGAAATCTCACATTGGTACCTTCTTTGTGTTTTGTCAAATCTGCTGTGAAAGTGTTCTTAAAACAAACATGCTGGGTCATCATCTGAGGCTGCTATAACATGAAACATATAACAGAATGTGGGTAAAACAGAACAGGAGACATACAGTTCTCCCCCAGGGAGTTCAGTCACAAATTTAATTAATGCATTATCTTTTTAACAAGCATCATCAGCATGGAAGCATGTCCTCTGGAATGGTGGCCAAAGCATGAAGGGACATATGAATGTTTAGCATATCTGGCATGTAAATAATTTGCATTGCTTCCTCTCACTGAGAGTTGCTGACTTTTCCCTGTGGAGTATTACTTAACAAGCTCTACAGAACGTGCGACCTGTTTGTGGGAATCTGGAAGTTTGTCTCCAAGTCGTGTTCCTGAGATGCACTGGTGGGGAGGTCGGTGCCACTTCTGCTCTGGCACCTAAAATTGGCCCTTTGGGTTTGTCTCCCAAAAAGGTTGGTGATGACATTGCCAAGGCAATAGGTGACTGGAAGGGGCTGAGGATCACCGTGAAACTCACTGTCCAGAACAGGCAAGCTCAGATTGAGGTTGTCCCTTCTGCCTCTGCCCTGATCATCAAAGCCCTCAAGGAGCCTCCTCATGACAAGAAGAAGCAGAAGAACACTAAATACAGTGGCAGTGTCAGCTTTAATGAGATAGTAAACATTGCATGCCAGATGAGGCACAGGTCCTTGGCACGGAAGCTCTTTGGAACCATTAAGGAGATTCTAGGAACTGCTCAGTCTGTTGGCTGCAATATTGATGGCAGACATCCTCATGATGTCATCGATGACATCAACAGTGGCACAATAGAGTGCCCAGCTAGCTAATACAGAAGCCAAGAACTCACTCATTAACACAAAAGTTAATTAAGATTTTTTGTAACAATTACGAAACCTCAATAAAACCTGCAAGGGGGGGAAAAACACAAAAAAACAAAACGCTGACTACAAAAGTGCCATGTGAACAGTTGTTCTCACTTTCAGGTGACATTGTAAATAAGAAGCAGTCAGCAGTATCTCCTGTAAATGTAAACAAACTTGTTTGTTTTAGCAATTGGCTGGACAAAAGTGGGACTGAGTGGTCTTGTAGGCTCTAAAGTTTTACCTTGTTTTGAGTGCAATTATGTAACAAAATAAATCTTCATTTGTAAGTTACACTTTCAGGGTAAAGAAATTGCACTACAATTCTTGTATGAGGTGAATTGAAAAATACTATTTCTTTATTTTTACAATGCAAATATCTATAATAAAAATAATAAAGTGAGCGTGTACACTTGATTTCTGTTACAACACAGAATACAATATATTTGAAAATGCCAAAAAAATCCAAAAATATTTAATTTCAGTTGGTATTCTGCTGTTTAACAGTACGATTAATCGTGATTAATTGTGTGAGTTAATGGCGATTTATCTACAGCCTTAATATTTAGCTGTAATCTGGGGCTGAGTTTTTTGTGTGTGTGACACTTTTATATTGGCAGAAGTCCTAGTGTAGATGCAAATATAATGGCAAAACTGCACTTTTGCCGGTATGGTGTTTTTCACTTGGAGAGGTGTGTGTGAGTGAGTGAGTGAGTGTGTGAGTGAGAGAGAGAGAGAGAGAGAGAGAGAGAGGAATCTGGAATAAGTGATACCAGCAAAAAAATCCACCCTAGGTATGCTTTGCTGATACAGTATGCCAGATTCCAGACATAGTTCCAGTTTTCTTGGGGAATTGGTATAAGCTATACCAGAAAGAGCACTATTTATAGTGGTGTTTTCCAGGTATAGGCTACATCTACACTAAGAGGGGCTTTCTGGTTGGCTAGGGTGGCAAAACTGAAGTGTTGACTAGCCTTGAATTTTGGAGAAATGACTTCAGGAGAAGCAGTCATGTTAAAGTCTTGTAACTTGTATTTGTTTAAAATAGTGTGATACTTGACAATGATGCTGCTGTTGAACTGATGGGTGGTCCTGCAGCTGCTGTGTGTGGACTGGAAACAGGGAGGGAGTGTTGGTTGGAAAGTTTGCCTGCTGTTGAGCGTTGAGTTTTGTGGAAGTGTTCTGGAGGGGCCGGAAGTTTGTGCTGAGTGGGATAGAGAGAAGGGGTGGATTTGGGCTCCACAGCTGTTAGGGACTGATGCATGATGGTTCTTTTATTTTACGGTTCCCTCAGGAGCACAGATTAGAATTGGGGACCCATTCTGCTAGGTGTTGTCTGCAGAGAGAAACTGGGCTTCTGCTCTAGAGAATGTGATATCTTAAGCCTTAATGCTGCAATCTCAGATATCCCCAGATGCCTGTACTGGGTTCTGCTGACTCCACTGGGACTCAATGCAGGTGTAAGGGTTTCCCCCGGGGATCAGCTTGCAGGATCAAGCCCTAGGAGGTGTGATGTACAGAGACAATAACAAATGCTGCTTTCACCTTGGTTAAGCCTTTACTTGGAAGTGGCCAAGGGAGGCTCAGATGGGCAAATTGCTTGATTAGTTGAACGTTCCAAAGCTCTGGAATGCTGACATGAAAGTGCCTTGCCCTGCAGTGGTGTCACAAGACAGTTCCATTGTGACTTGGCTTTCACAGGGCCAGGGGGAATGTCTCTGAAATAGACCTGTCATGTGGATTTTAGATACATATACATACGGGTTACAACTGTGCAGACTGTGCTGTGTAATTAGAGTAACAGTAGTTATCTGAAAAAATGAAACCCTTCATTAATGTTTCTGATGTCAGGATATTGCTGTTTGTTTTAACGTCCCATGACTTCATTTCGCAACTGTTTATGGTCAGAATAATTTAGCCAGACTGACTGATACTGTTAGAAGTGTATTGAGGTTATTTTATAAAACATCTTGCATGATGGGTGCTTATGGAAATGAGGTCCCTGTTATGTTGGCTTCGGACAAGTGTAAGATGGGCAGGAGCTATGCAAGTCTTCATCTCTCTGCAGATGCACCTCAGTTCCCACTTGCAGCATCTCTGCACTTCTTGTCTTTGATTCCCACAATGGCTAATCTTTATGGAAGCTGGGTGCCTCCTCTCAGATGATAGGCGCTCTCAACTCCTACTGAATCTATATAGGATCAAAGGGTGCTTAGCACCTTGCAGTATGGGACCCCACAGCTCTGCTAATGCATCCCAATCCTGCCATGCTGCTCTCTTGTCATTCTAGTCCCGGGCGGTCTCTTTTGAATGCTTAGTTGTGTGGGTGAATTTCACCTTTTCCAAGTGATAGGAACATAGAAACACCTGTTCTGAAGTGTTCTCAACACCAAAAAGTCACTTTCCCAAATCATTTAGAAAACTGTTGCCCATGTGAAATTGTGATGACAAAACAGTTCTTCCTGCTGAGTTTGTTTATGAGAGTTTGACAAATCTGAAAGGAAATGCTCTTTGGAGAGATTGCTCCCCTTACTGCTGGGCCAAGTGGTTTTCAAATATTAAATCTGAGTGCCGCAGCATGGTTCATTATAGACAAGTGTATTAATAATAGATTGCTAAAATGAGTAAAGCAGGAGCGCAGATAAGGTTGGTTTGTTTTTTAAAGAGAAGGGTAATAGCTTTGGAGCTACTAATGAGAAGAAAAGCAATTACTTTTGGCTTTTGTTGCAGTTGTTTATGCACATTTCTGCGTCCTTTCTCTTATTTCCCTCTACTGAAAGCTCCTTTGCTTCATGCTGAACCCAGTAGTTCTGCAGTTCTCTCCTGCCAGCTCACTGGTTGGCCCCAACAGTGATTGGGGCACCCTAGTGCTAGATGAGGTGTAATGACACAATAGAGCAAGGTGGCCAAACTTATAGACCCTCCGAGCCGCATACAATGATCTTCAGAAGTTTTAGAGCCGGGGTGTGCCTGCCGAGACTTGGGGCTTCAGCCATGTAAGGTGCACTTGCTGCAACTGAAGCCCCAAAACTGCCCTCCCTGCTCAGCAGAAGCCAGTGGCGTGTATGGGGGGGGGTCAGGTACCCCTCCCCCAGCTTTTCCAGGATTTGCTGGCCCCGCTCAATCACATGGTGCCGCAGGGCCGCTTCCCTGCATGGCAGCTGCTGGAGCTGGCAAGCTGGGGGCTGCGGGCCTGTTCTTCCCACGCAAACAGCTGGAAGCTGCAGGGAGAGCCACTATCCCTCCCTTCAGTTCCCAGCTGTTTGCCTCTCCATGTGGAGCTAACATCTGGGAGTTGCAGGGAGGGGCCACTGAGGATAAGAGGGGACACAACTCAAACTGTTGCCCCCCCCCACACACACACACACTCAGCAGGCACCAGTCATCTCTGGCAGAAGCTGCTAGCCTTGCCACCCCGCTGCAGGATAGAAGCATTCGGGTAGGTGGAGAATGGAGGGAGGAGTCTCCACGAGCTGCACTTCAACTGCAAAAGAGTCACAGGCAGCTCCCGAGCAGCAGTTTGGCCACCCCTGTAATAGAGGGTTGCTGTCCCGAAGAGCTTACACTTTAAATAGGTGGGACAGGCAAAGCCGGCAGGGCATAGGGGAAGCAGAAAGTGGTGAAGTGGCTTGTCCATTGCCTTGCGGTAGGTGGCTGGCAGCTGGAAATATAACACAGGTCTCTAGAATCCCAGCCTTGTGCCCTAGCCACTGGTCAATATGCCCCTCATCTTTTTAATTTGTAACAAACCTATTTGATGGTGCGCTTGGCATGCTGGTAGAGATGCATTTGGTCCACTATCTGGACCAAATTCCTTGCAGCCAATGAACCTTACCCTAGGGATGAATCTGGCCTTACTTATTTGGAAATGTTATTTAATTGGGCATACAAAGCTTTAAAGCAAGATCTCTAGTCCTGTTTTTGAAAGCCAGTTGTCGTGCAGGGAAAGGGAAGCTTTAAATCATGCAGGGTGCAGTGTATCAGCAAAAGGCAAACAATGCCTATTGCGTATCTCTGCCAAAAGAAGGAAGTTATAGGAATGCCAGCACCAGATCTTGTTGAAGAGAAGTGAGATATTTGCTAAAGAAAAACTGGTTTGTTCTTGTAGCAGTATAGTGGTTTGGCCACTCAAGTTTCACACTGTGCAAAATCTTGCATGACATGGTTTCTTTTTTCTTGTCTGAAATCAACAGAGAAAACTGTCAGAGTAATTCTTCTGGGCTGACATCTCTACAGATGCCAAGGGACAGGCAGATTAAATTGTTTACCAACATTTGTTTTCTTTTCCCCAAAGCAAATACTGTAAAACCAAGTGACATTATTGCTAGCCTGTTTGGCAGCTCTGGAATCTGAATTCCTTTCCTCCTGCACAGAACAGGTGTAGCATGAACAGTGCAAACCTCCCTCATGCTGCCCCATCAACCTGACCTTGAATAATTCACTTTCTATGCCATGAATGATGTTGATTGCAATACTGGCATCTGCCTTGAATCCCATCAATTTATATCCCAGGCCAGCAGATAGCCATCAGATGGTAAAGACTTTTTAATTGATACTAACCTAGCTTGTATTTGAACTTGTGATGGATAGTTGAAAGGTTACCAGACCCCTCAATATAAGACACATAAAAGCCTTGGATGTTGAAGGATATGCGTGTTAAGATGTTTTGCTATTCAAATACATACAGTCTATGACTGTAAGCATGTAACCCAGTTTAACTGTCTGTTACCTTGGCCTGTAATTTGCAGCGTTGCTATTACTGTGAAGATCTTGGAGTTTTTGTTCAGTATAGAAACAGCATCAAATTATATTCTTTGAATTAGTTTTGCCTGCCCTGAGGCATTGCTGACAAAGAGAGAGGTTTTCATCAGGTTAATTCCCACCCCCTTATTGTAGGGAAACAGATTTATATCAAACTGTTATGAAATATATTTAAAAATACATTATACATGAGAGCTGTGATGCTTGAATTAAAAAAAAAAAAAGTGTAGGCGTTTGGAGTAGCAGCCCCATTAATTTTTTCCCCCTACTGTGAGTTGTCAGTGGATCAGATCCTAGCCTAGTAACTAGACTATCCAATGGTTGGAATGCATTGCTGCAGCCTGTCACCCTTTGAATGAGATCAGTGCTCATAGCAGGACTGAAAAATAACTGGGACGAATCCATCTAATGCTGCAGGGCAAATTTAAGAACAGAGGAGGCAAGTATGTAAGTAAGATGCAGTAGCAAGCTCTGCCGAGCGACCCTCATCCAACACTTCACCAGCTAATGGTGGTTATCATGTTTCCTTCTGTTCTGTGCCTTTGAACCTTCGGACGTTTCTTGCTGTTTGTGCTGCAGGGGAAAAAACTCTCCATTTGTTAGAACGAAACCTTTCCGGACCAAGACCACATGGGTCCCTGGCTCCTGATCATGAATCCGCAGCTTGTCTTGTGTTGTCAGCATTGAAGATCACCAACTGTCAGAGAAATCAAGTTCCCATTGTTTCACTGGATAATTTCTTTTGAAAGCCCTAGGCTGGAGGCTGTGCGGGGATTAGCTGATAGGCCTTGTGTCTGCTGTATTATTCCTTGATACTCTGCCTAAAGATGCAGGTTTACCACAGCATAGTCAAGCTAGTTGAATTCTGAGCTATCCTGGAGCATCGCAAATTGGCTGATTCTGTTAGTGTTTGTTTAGTGCTATCAATGTGCTGGATAGGCCGCTCACAAATATTGTTAGTCCCTGTCCCCAAAGAGCTTATAAACCTGTACCCATTCTGCCATCACACGGGGGTCATGGGCAGACAGGGACTTGAACCCATGTCTTCCGAGTCCTAAGCTGGTAGCCTAGCCACTGGCTCCAGCTGCAGTTCTGCAGGGGGGCTACTCATACAACAGGAGTGACTTGTCTGTAATAGCTGGGACTTTCATTGCAAGTTAACGGCAATTTGCAATGTGTCACTGAACAAGCAATGAAAAAAGCAGACAACGCATCATACGTTCACTTTGTTCATCGGTTATGTTGACAGTTGTGTTTTGAATTATTCATGGTGCTCTATTATTCAAGGTTAGCTGGGAAGCAAGAGTGATCCTTGTAAACTGTTTGTGTGGAGGGGACATTGGTGTGTAGATTTTTAAAAGCACGCAGATGAATGGCAGATGAGACAATGCGCTGGACGCAATCTGCTGGCCGTCCTCTGAGATGGGCAGTTCAGTACATGGGACAAGTAACCCTTGTGAACTGCCGAAAGAGGCTAAAGGTTCAGAGAAAGTTGTACAAAGCGGTGTTTCATGCTTAAGGGAGTTAGGTTACCTGCAATGAAAACTGCAGTGGAAATCTCTTGCTGAGGATATTTCAGTAGGTTCCAATCCCGCAGGCCACTCCACAAGTTTCTGCCCACGTACAAAGCAGCTTGCCAGGATCAGACCTTATCCTGGAACAAGGCATATGGGGGAAGAGGGACTGTAAAGGTTCCAGTGAAGAGTTGATTACAGTATAAAAGTACCTTCACTGAAAGAAGATACCAGGCACTAAAGGGATGTTTAATCTAGTGGAGAAGGGCAGAACAAGAATCAGTGGCATGACGCCAGACACATTCAAATTAGAAATTAGGCCCAGTTTTTTAGCAGTGAAGGTGATACACCATGGGAACAAACTAGCAAGGGAGGTGGTGGATTTTCCATCTCTTGATGTCTTCAGACCAAGATCTGGATGTTTTCCTGGAAGATGTGCTTTAGCCAAACACACATTATTGGGCTCCATATAGCCCATAAAGGATGTGCTTTTATCTGTTCCCCGAAGCTTCAGGGATGTGCATGTACAATGTTCTTTTGACTAACATCATTCCTGTGGTTAGACTACGCACAGCTGAACACAGCAGAGTCAGGTCCACTTGCAGAGGCAGTGCTCCTGGTATCTGGTGGTCTAAACCTGGATCTCTACTCTCCACAGGATTGTCCCAGTGGTGTACGGTTGTTGGGGAGGGTGAGAGAGCCTCTGAGTAGCCAGGTCCCATTCTAAGGACTTAGCAGGGTAGAGCCAGTTGTAGTGTGTTTGTATGGCACTAAAGTTTAGGAACCTGCTATGGACCAGGCACCCTCTGTGCTAGGAGCTGTACAAACACAGAACAAAAATTCGCTGCCCTAAAGAGCTTATGGTCTCATTAACAAGGATTCTAAGGCCAGGCCATTGAATTCATTTCTGAAGCAAGCAGAGAGTCAGTGGTGTACCAGTGAGGGCAGGTAGTTGCTGTGTGATGGCTGCACACTGAAAGAGGTTTGCAGTACTCTTACCTGGAGGTCATGAGACTGTGGATCATGGTGCCTCGGTCCCCTCATCAGAGACTGTCTCTTTCCAGTTGGGGATGCAGGAAAACCTGCAACAGTTTGCATGTACATGTGTAGTGAGGAGTTCATCGCGACCTTGACAGTCATTGATCCAGTGCCTGTCCTCAGTATGATTAAAGCACTTGGCAAGTTCCCCTTCTTTCTAACATAGACTCCAGGCAGCAAAGGGAGGAGCAAAGCTGGCTAATTGGGATTCATGTGAACTTCACACTTACAGAAGGTGTCAGGGTGGTGAGAAAAAGTGAACAGAATTAGCAAAGATGTAACCCTGTGCATGTAGAGAGAGCAACCCTTCTTCCCCTAATGCGTCACTGGAATCTTGCTGCGTTCTTTGCAGCAGCTCAGGCAGATGCTAAATTCTGTGGAGTTGGTCAGCTGTTCTCTTCTGTTAACGAGCTGAGCAGTATGGGTTAATGGGCATCCCTCTCCTGTGGCATTTGCTCCTTTCTCTTTGGTGAGTGAGTTGCCTCTTCATAGCTCATCGTAAAAGTAACAGCCTATAAACCCTGGCGAATGTTAGATGTTTCCCATTGTATGGAGGTTATTAGTTTCAGAGACATGTGTTTGACCAGTGTATTATGAAATCATTCTGTAGCATTTATGTTGCAGTAGTATCCTCTGACCCCACTTGGGATGGAGGACTCTGGGCTAGGTGCTGTGTGAACCTGTAGATATGTACTCTGACCCAGACAGCTTTCAAGCCAAAACATACGTGTAGGGAGGGAACACTTGAAGGAAGGAGAAAGAGAACTGTTTTCACTTGCATGGCAGGAAGTGACCTATTTCCTCCTGGAGCACAAGTGATAACTCCACCAAAGCCAAACATTCCTTGCATTGTGTTGTAAGGCTTTAGAAATGAGGCATTTGTCTGTGTGATCCTACATGCCTGGCTGACAAAAGGTATGTGAATTTTTGTGGCGAAGAGCTGTTAGAAGATGGAACTATTTGGCTTCATCACAACAGAATTAATACAGCGGGTATTAACTTCAGACAAACAAAATTACTGTAAATAAATGTTAGTCTCTAAGGTGCCACAAGTACTCCACGTTCTTTTTGTATAAAAGAAGGTAACTTCTCCTGTCTTGTCACTGTGAACTGATTCTCTCCACTTTTTTTTTTTTAATCGAGGGCATTTGTACCATGCTCATCATTGTGGGCTTACAAAAGCTACTTTAATGAGGATCTCTGTGTCTTCTCTCTCTTCAGTCCCTCCATTGTGGGATTTTGTCTTGTGGTAGGAAGGCTAGAAAGGGAGTTTTTGCCTTTTGCTTGAGTGGCGAGATTCATGATTGTTCCAATCCCCCATGAAAGAGAATTCTGCGCTCGTTAGGCTAGCTCTGTCTTCAATCTCACCCTTGAGGTTGATGGTTTCTTAGGAACTGAGTGAGTGCTTTGGGTGGGGACTGCATAGAATGCACTGTAATGCGTCTCTGAGTCCTTCCATAAGACACACATGGAGGGAGATGATGCTTGTGGGGGTGCTGAAAGGCTGTCATGTTTAGACAGCTCAAGCCAGAGTGCTTTGAAGATGACGGAACCCAATGTAATGAGGAAAGGACTGGGATGTGCATTTGCCAGCCTGTGTTAATAGCAGGGTGGCTGCTCCGTTTTGAATCAAGTGTCGAGCTATTTCTGGGTCAGTTTTCTGTTCCTAGGTACAGTGTGCTGCTGCTGCCGTTGAGCCTAAAGATCACAGATGCTCATATCACTGTGGCCAAGTGTGAATTCGACAGTACGGGGCACAATCTGATTGTCATCTGAATTGCGCTGCGGTAAAATTACCCCTGGCACGTCTCCCAAGGAGAAATCGCCCTTCTGGGGTTCTCTTTGTTCTGATAAAGCCTGTCTCTTCTGTTCTTTGCCCATGGCCATGATGTGGTGTGTTCTGCAGCTGCTGCTTACTGTGTGGCATTTATTCCTGGTCTGTCCTGGCCTGCAGCTCTTCTTTGCATCTCAACCCGCTGAGATTTGACCGGGGAATGCTCTTCTTAGAAATTGCAAATGCTTTCCAATCTAGGAGGCCCTTCCCCCTGTAATGGGCAAGGAACAAGCATCGTTCTATACTGATCCTTCGTCAGCTATTGCCTGGTTTAACCTGCATGGACAGGATTCCACCCATATATAAATGGTATATATAAATGGTGCAAACTTATCCTGATTTTCATGGAAGATTGATCTTCTCAGTCTCTATCAGGTCCCATCTAGTCCATCCCCTGGCCAAGGCAGTGTGGTTCCCCATAGGACCTTTTCTAATCCTTTGTCCAGCCCAATTGTAAGTTTCCATCATTTCCCTTAGGACACTGTTCAGTAGTCGGATAAACTTCACTGTTAGGAAGCTTCACCTGCTACGTTTATGCATATATTGTACTGCTGTTTGCCTAGCTCTTAATTCTGACGTATGGTTCTAGTGATACTTACTGATTTAAGGAATATGTTGTAAAAATATTTTCTTTGGCTGTTATCCTCCATGTGATGCAGCTTTATAAAACCAGAGAAATGATCGCTATTGCTGTCCAGTATAATTGGAAAGTAGATATGTAACTGATGAGAGCATTATACTGTATGCTGGGGAATTATACCATGTGCTGACCTGAGAAGAACATCATCCTATGGCTGTTTGAAGGTTTACCTAGTTCCCAGTGGGCTGGTGGCCACCCCCTCCTCTGTTTTTACCCCGCCTCTGTCCTGTGCCCACAGAGACCCTGGCTTTGGACAGTCTTGGCTCAAGAGAGGTGCACATAACTGCTTCCAGAGCCAGCCATTCACCCAAGAGGAAGGGGTTGTAGAAATGACCCATTTTCTCTTTCCCTTTCCAGCTGCTACCTCTACAGCATTCCCAGCCCCCTGCCAGTCCTAGGGCAATAAGGGATTTGAATTCAGATCCCACTGTGTTAGACTCTTAGGGTACATCTCCACTGCAGCAAAAGAGCCATGGCATATCTGGGAGTCAGCTGACTCAGGTTCGCAGGGCTCAGAATTACAGGGTTAGATGTGTCCTTAAAGCTGCTTTTTATTTAATCCAAGATGACTGGTGTATTTTTGGTGGACCAGGGTGAAACTGTAGATTCTGGTATTTGACTTGCCTCAGCTGACTGGGCCAGTGCTAAAGTTTGTGTCATTGCCCATAGCTCCAGGGTGAGTCTTTTAAAAGCATATCCTCAGTAAAACCTCAGTCCTGTGAAGTGCTGAGCACTCTCCTACTGACTTCTGGAGGAGCGGTGCTCAGTGTTTTGTAGCACCAGACCCTGTCTTCTGGGCTTTGCTTAGCGGTTAATTACTTACCCCAGATTAAAAGGGTTTTTTTGCCTTGAATCCTGTAAGCAAAGACTGTTCAGTCCCATTGTTATTAAACATGAAATTGCCTTTGCTTCATTGTTAATGTGATAAAATGTTCCTTGAGGATTCCCATCCCTCAGGCTAGGCAGCTGATAGACAGTAAAGCTACCTGCTTCCAGCTTTCCTGTCTTCTTTTCTGTCATATAAAACAAGCCAGAGAATGTTAAGAAGAATCCTGAAACAGAAGCCCCATTACCCAGCTTGCTAACATTCAAAACTAGACTTTAGTGGGATAAATATTAGATGCTGGCTTTCTGCTAGGCCAGTGCTTTAAAAATTGGGCTCTGAGGCCCATATTTGGGGCAGTAAGTAAATGGCCTGATTTTCAAAAGGTTGAGCTCTTGGCCTAGCACCTCCTGAAAATTTCAGTTTATAAAAATGTGCAATGCAATCTTCTGAAAACACCATCAGACTTTGTATCCAGTGATTCAAGTTTTTACGGGAGGCAATTTTAAAAGCACAGATGCAAAGCATTGCCGTGCCTTTGCTAGTCAAGGTTTAGCTTATCAGTATGGAAAGAATCTTACAAATCCCTAACCCTTTACTTCAGGCTGGGCAGTTCAAAAATAAACAGCCCCATCTATTTACTCGTCAGTTTCACTTTCTGATTGTCCTATGCGCAGTGCCACAGGGTCTGGGTTTCAGAGTCTGCAGGAAGAGGTTCAAATGGAAACCGCAAACTCTGCTCTTTTAGGAACTGAAGGAAATCATTTTAACAATGCTAGGTTTTGTAAAATCCTTCCGAGGTTCCAACCCTTTATCTTTGTGAATGACCGTGGTGCCCAGAAAAATGAAGGAATAATTGCACTGATTCTGGATTGGATGGGTATTGTGTATACTTAGCTGCTGGCCATTATGGAGATACATCTGGGGCTGTCTGAAGGCAGAGGTGCATGACCTAGATCAGGGGTTCTCAACCTTTTTCTTTCTGAGGCCCCCCCCCAACATGCTATAAAAACTCCACAGCCCACCTGTGCCACAACAATTGTTTTTCTCCATATAAATTCTACGGTTGGCATTAAGGGGTAGGAAACAGGGCAATTGCCTGGGGCCCACACCACGGGGGCGCACCGTGAAGCTAAGTTGCTCAGGCTTCATCACCAGGTGTTGGAGCTCAGGGTCCCGGGCTGCCTGCATGGTGGGGCTTCAGCATTCTGCCTTGGGTCTTGCGAATCTAATGCCAGCCATGCTTGGCAGACCCTCTCAAACCAGCTTGCGGCCCTCCAGGGGACCTTGGACCCCTGGTTGAGAACCACTGGCCTAGATGGATTGTTGGTCTCATCCAGTGTGGCAGTTTCTTTGGTTTTGACCTGCAGCACTTACCTGCTCCTTCCAGTCTTCCTAGCCTACTGGTGCTCTTCAGTCCCGTCCCTCAGCATCCCCTTCTACTTTGGATACTGAGCTAACTCTTCTCATGACCTTCAGTCTTAACTTGCATTCCCTCTCTATGACCTGGACTGCTTCTGAGCATGCACCCTACTTGCCTCAAATAGTATGGTGCTTCTGTAGTTTGGCTGAGCAGAGACTGGGGTTAGTGCCAACTATCACACTTTTGCTTTTGTACATGTCGTTGTTGTGACCTAAGCAGGAGTTGAGTCCAGGGTGTAATACACTACAGAGGCAGAATGGTCTTGTGGTCGGAGATATGAGACCTGGGTCCCAGTCCAAGCTTTGCCACTGACTCATCGTGTGACCTTGGGAAAGTCATTTCAACTCTGCTTCACTTTCCACCTTTATAAAACAGAGGTAATTCCAAGCCACTTTTGTAAAGCATTTTAAGAATGTATTTTAATAATTAATTAATTAATTACATTATTGATCCATTGCCTGTGCCTAATATGTAGCGTGTAGCTTTTTGGTATTAAGTTCGACTTCCTTGTTTTGCTTTGTGTTTTGGCCAAAAAAGCCCAACACAAAAAAACCCCTGACTGAATAAAAATAGAATGAAATGAGCAAAAATAACTTGCTTAATAATTTTCAGAAATGTCTTCATATCTATGGAAGGAAAAGGGATTTTTCCCCGGCAGTCTGTGCACAGAGATTACTTAAGCCAACTGTAAATTAAATTTCCTTGTCTACATATTTATATGCCATGTACTATAACTCATGCAGAAGAGCTTAATTTTGTGTGTGTTAGCTTTATAGATGTAGAAGTTCTCTGCCCCAAAGAGCCTAGCATGCTGACACTTACAGATTCTGCTCCTACCACCTGCTTCTGTCATATAGCATTTAGGTAATGACACAAGGCCTGATATTTTTCATAGCCCCCACAATCCCCATTGAAACTATATGCTCAGCACTTCTGAAAATCAGGTCCTTGATACCACTGGTATATACTGCTTAGCCCCTCTCTCTCCATTTTAATGTGCCTGTTGTCAGAGAGTTTAGCCCCCAGCACTACTGTATTTGGAAGAATAGCATCAGTGCCATAGGGTAGACCACTGTTGCTCAGCCTGTTCAGGTGGCAACCCTGTATGTAAGTAAAATGTTACCTTTTCTATAAGAGTAAAAACTTATAAATACTAACAGTGATATGCCTGTATAATTTATTTGCACGTGTGTTTGGAGAGGTTGACCGAGAATACTTGACCTTGAAAGGTCAGGGTGTTTAGGGAGTGAGCCTCTTTGCTTTAGTGTGTGATGAAAATCCTTGCAAACCTCCCCCACCCCCCAATTCTTATGTGACCCTTCACCCCCGGGTGTTGCGTCCCTCTGGTTGAGAAATAGTGGGTTAAACCAGTGGCTCTCAGTCTTTCCAGATGACTGTGCCCCTTTCAGGAGTC
Organism: Gopherus evgoodei; assembly: GCF_007399415.2. Classification (NCBI taxonomy): domain Eukaryota; kingdom Metazoa; phylum Chordata; order Testudines; family Testudinidae; genus Gopherus; species Gopherus evgoodei. The sequence goes on along the minus strand of NC_044333.1, from coordinate 37,860,560 downwards.
TGATTTGTCTTGCATACCTCCAAGTTTCACCTCACTTAACAACGACTTGCTTACAAAATCAGATATAAAAAGTGCCACAGCATATTAGTAACGAAAAATGGCTGACTTTCTCACTTTTCCATATAATTATAAAATAAAACAATTGGAATCTAAATATCGTACTTACAGTTCAGTGTATAGTATATAGAGCAGTATGAACAAATCATCGTCTGTATGAAATTTTAGTTTGTACTGACTTTATAGTGCTTTTTAGGTAGCCTGTTGAGTTGATGTGCCTCCTGGAATATGCCCTCTGCGTACCCCTGGCTGAGAGCTACTGGGTTACACAATCTGAGGGTATTTCCCCTTGCTGTGGCTATGTTTTCCTGACTTTATAATATTAAATGATAAAGGGTGATTAATAATACTTTACATAGCACCCTTCGTTCGAGGAACTCAGAGGATCTTGACAAGCCGTACTTAAACCTCAGACTCACCTACCCCCCTGGAGAGTTATGCTGAAATGAGGCCTTTTTTGGCAGTTGCAAGGCTCAGATACAGCATCTAGACACCTCATTTAATATCTCCATAACCAATGGAGAGAGACCTATCTGTGTGACAGCAGCACTAAGATAAGGACAAGTTGTCACTTGCCAGGGCAACACACATGCTTTAGCACCCTCTACTCCATGCATTTAATGACGCAGTTAGTTGCTTGCTTGCTTTTCCTAGGTATCTCTTTGACAGGCAGGGCCGTCTCAGCTGTCAAAGTTTTATATGGACCAAAGTTGGCTTAATTTCTTTCCCTGAATTTTCGGTTGATGCCCAGTAACTAAATCTCATTGCACATTTGCTGCATGGTTTGCTGCCTAGCAGAGATACAAAGTGGGTGAAGTATTCTCTTTTATTGGACCAGCTTCTGTTGGTGAGAGAGAGAGAGAGCTCTGTGCTGTGTGCCTCGAAAGCTGGTCTCTCTCACCAACAGTAGCTGGCCCAATAAAAGATATGACCTCGCTGACATGGCTACGACTGCACTGCATATCCATGGCTAAAGCTGTCGGAGGGAAGCTCCTTATTGCTAAGGAGCTTCTGATACTTCTTAGATTGCTTTAAAGAAAGCTTTGCTGAGAAACAACCCTGCTAATGTTGCCTAGTTCCTGCATTTCTCTGCTGTTGTGATATCGCTGAGACCCCACACGTGGAAACCGGGTTTGTTGCTACATACCTGTGCCCCGCTTGCTGCTTTTGCCTCCTGAAGCCATAATTTTGATTGTGGCATCATTTGTTTCCACAGCAAAAGAGAATTAATTACACCCCCATGCTCTTCTAGAATAGAAACACCCAACTGCCCTGCTTTTATTATTTGTTCTGTATTGTGGTGGCACTGCAAGTATCAAGTGTGAACTCCTCAAGCCTTAACGTGGAGTCACAGACAATCCGCTTGGGCACTCTGGTCTATCTTGCCACTCAGGCAAGCTTGCCTTGGTGATAGATTGTCCCTTGCACCAAAAATCACAGCAAGATTCAGGTCACTCCTCCCAGTCCCAAAGGATCAGTCACTTTTCCCAGGACAGTTGTACCTTAGATCGCTCACCAAAGACAATGCTTGTAGCCAATCTTGTAATAAACTAACTAAAGATTTATTAAGTAGGAAAAAGAAGTGAGTTATTTACAAGGTTAAAGCAGGTAAACATATCCGCACAAATTAGCTACAGGCTTCAGTTCCAAAAACATAATAGCTGCTATGATACGCAAGCTCTGTATGTCCTTTAGAGCTAACCCAAGCCAAGCAGCTTGGGGATCCCTTGTTTATGCTTAAAATTTTGCCCTCTCCAAATTCCAAGCAGCACAGTGATGATGATGTCTCCTTGCTAGGAATTTTTATTCCCTTCCTTTTGAGTTCAGGCTGTGATGGGACAAGCTTTTGTGCACGTCCCCTCTTCATGGTGTGGGGAAAGCAATCAAAGTCTTCTGCCCACTGATGTTCCACAGTGGCTTGTCTGATGTGTATAGGCCTTGTTTTGTTGGGTGGAAGATGACATCTCTTGTCGTGAACTAGTATTTCACACTTGGTAATGCTTCTCTCCTGACTAGGGGGTAGAGGGATGGTGGGGGGGTTACAGTTTCATAGCAAACTTTTATCGTTTCAAAGCAACCACTGAAAACTCTTATAGGATACAGATATTGTAAGTGAGGTAATGCATGCAGCAGTTTACAAGCATTTCATAAAGTCTAAACATTAAACACATTCTTATAGACCTAACATTTATTTTAACAATGCTGACTCACGGGGAGCCAGACTGCTTTCTACCTGAACATTTGTCAGTGTTCAATGAGGCCATAGGGCCTTGGCGTAAGCTAGCGCCTGGTCTGCCAGCGTCACGATCCTGTCCCAAGCTTTCTCACTGGTTACATTCTCTTCCCCCTTCCCACCTCGCTGTTATGTCTTTCATTCAAGTTGAAGCATCTGATTCCATGAGCAAATGGAACAGCTTCTGGGAGAGGTAACTGATGTGTTAGTGCAAGGAAGAGAAAGAAGAGCAGCTTTCATGTTTCTTCTGTCTTTAATGATTGCCACAGACTTCCAAGGTGCACTTAATTCTTAGCACTGAGATGCATCTTTCCAGCTCAGTTAGCCTGGTCATTGTGCTGTGGGAATGGCTGCTGTTGGCTTGGATAAAGGCAGTCTACAGATTCTGCATGTTGCAAATAGAGAGGAAGGTAATGTTGATATGCAAAAAAGCGACCTAGATAAAGGAATTGGTGTGATCTGATTTACAATGTAAATGCAACATGTGATGAGTGTCTTAAGTTTGGCAGCTGATTAAAATCCATGAGTACATTATTGTGTTAGATGACATCTAAGCAAGTTTGCGTGTGTTTACCAAAATGTGTTATGAATGAGATTAGCCTTTTTTTCACTTGTTTAGTATAATTTTTGCACTCTGCAGATTGTATGGAGGCTGATGGTAAATGTAACGCTTTCATCCTAACTTGATTAAGGCGGATGAGTCACTTGGTGATCTTTTCACGCATGCTGTACAACAGCTGTTCGTAATAGAGAAAAACCTTTGGGAATGGGGAAACTTCTCCTTTGTAAAGCAATTAATATTACAAGAATACAAGCACTCGAATAAATATGCGCACTCTCTAGCCTTCTATGTGTCATTCCTTGTGTGTGTGTAACTTTTATTTGCAAAGGCTGGAGGTGGTTTTGCATAGTTGACTATCTAGCATGGGCCCAGGAATGCTGGAATAACTTGTATAGTGAGGGTGCTGAGAGGCATTGAAACAAACTCTAAGCCCTGTATATGGTGGAAACCACCCCAGGCTTGAGGATGCTGCAGCACCCCTAGTTCCAGCACTGATCCACGAGCCTGATTTTCAAACAGTTAAGGTGCACTGAATGCATATTCTGTACCCAACTATTGTGTGCAGTTACACATCAATCTGGTAGTTGTGTGCACAAGTGATAGCAGTCTGGGAGCAGAGGTCCCAGGGTGGTAGAAAGAAAATCTTGAAAGGTTTGTGAATCCCAGAATGAGAGGAATTTGCCATGATAAAAGGAAGAACAACTTGGGAGTATATTTAAGAAAAGGGAAACTTACAGACTATCAAGAAAAGCTTCCTTGGTGGCAAGATCTATTAGTTTGTGGGCTAACCTCTCATGAGAAGTGATGGAAGCTCCATTGCTTGGCACATTTTAAAATTATTCCAGACTCTGGTCAAAACATACAGTAGAGAAGAATGTTGCACTGACAGAACGATGCACTAGGTGGGCTCTAATCTATTGTTTCGTTCTGCGTATCCTAATTCAAAAATAAACTCCATGTGCCATGCATACGGGCATAATGTGGGTGAGGAGCATGGTAGTGGCAGAAAGATGCTAGCCATTTCCCCAAGCGCCGTGCTTACAATATGACTGTGTTCGCAAATGCTAGTAGAGTACTATCAGTAGTCTGCTGCTTGCAGTCTTCATACTTCCCTACCACCCAGATAGAGAGTCTTTCCAGGAACGGCAGGTACCAAAACACCTTTTGTATTACTCTTACTGTCCACGTATCACATCATTCCCATTTCAAACCCCATGAACCCGCGGTGCAATACACTGTAGTAGGCTGGCTAGAGAATACAATTGACTGTCGTGCGTGGCAACATTTCTGTAACACCTTCTTCCAGGAATCGGAGGCCTTTAGTGATTTTAATGCCTCCACAAATCCCTGTGGTACAGGGAAGTGCTGTTACCCCACATAAAGGATGTCAAAACAGCGATAGAAGGAATCTAAGCTAAGGGACTTTCCTAAGGCCTCACAGTGAGTCTGTAAACAGGGACATTTGGTGAGGGAGATGCCAGCTGAATACTTTAGATTAGGAGAGTTTTTTGAAGGGATGTGGTGGAACAATGGCATATCTTGGGGGTTTTTTTTTGTTTGTTTGTTTTTTAAGAGTGGCCCTCCTGCAGGGGCAGCTCTAGGCATTTCGCCGCCCCAAGCACAGCAGGCAGGCTGCGTTCGGCGGCTTACCTACGGGAGATCCAGAAGCCGCGGGACCAGTGGACCCTCCGCAGGCAAGCTGCCGAAGGCAACCTGCCTGCCGCCCTCATGGCGCTGGCAGAGCGCCCCCCACGGCATGCCGCCCCAAGTACGCGCTTGGTGTGCTGGGGCCTGGAGCCGCCCCTGCCCTCCTGACTGGCAGTGTAATCATATCATAACACACTGTTGCAATGGGTGTTTATGTATATTTGCATATAGCCTGGGAGATGATAAATTGACATCTGGAATACCACGGGGATGGGCGCATTAGTGACAAATGGATCTGATGATTGCTTTCCAATGTAGAGTCAGGGCTTGTCTCCAGCTGGTTTTACTCCGTAAATGTTTTGTTTCCTTTAAAACTCCCCATGATGTGGAATGCGTAGAAAGGTTAACACATTCCTTTCTCTTTTACTTCTAAAAAAAGTTTCCTGGACTTTAGGGTGAGTATAATTTGGTGCTTAACCTAATGCTGTCACTTTTCAAAATCAGGTATTGAGCAGTTAGTTAATGAACCCAAGTTCAGAGCCAAGGATCCTGCAGTGATGCAGCAACCACCCATGCAGGTTCTCAGCATGATGTTTGGATGCCATTGGTGTGTTCAGCCCTGTGCAGATTTGGAGCTGCCCAGGGCCCTTTCCACTGAAGGGTTAAGGACTCTGTGCTAAAAACAAACCACACCTGCAAACAACTGGTTTCAGAACTCGGAGCAGCTCCACTTTGGTCTAAATATACGCAGAAATCTGTTTGAGTGCTAAGGACTCTGTTGTTCTGCTATCAAAAGCGTAGTTGTAGCAGAGGGGGATTTTCCTGTCTTCTGCTCCTTATGTATTAATTGGGAACACACAGAAAAACAAACTAAATTATCCACTGTATTGTTGCCCCTGGAAACTGGAGCCTTCCGTGAGCCGCCAAAAATGTGCACGCAGCCGATAGCACCAGAGCAAGCTTCCTCATGCAGTGTACTGTGACGTGCCTCAACCTTGTGCATGGGATAACCAGCTCTGCTCTAACAATGATAAGGTCTCCAGGCCCATGCAAATGATTGATCTCTTTGAGTTGTGAGTGAAGGTGCCCGCTGGTGGTGGTGAGATGTGAGATTTGCCCATTGGGAGATGAATTTAGATCACTAACACATTGCACAAAGTCCTCCGGCCAGCCATCGAACGGCAAATGATATGTAGTTACTAGCACAGGCTGTATTTGAATGAGTCACCTAGAGTGATCAGCTCCATCACTTATCTCCTTCCATTTGGAGGACTCTTCAGCTCCTAGATGTTTGAGTTGGAAGGGCCTTCTATGGTCATCCACTTGTGCCCCATTCCATGGAGTAGGCTCAAATGCTGCTCTAATCCCACCAGGACTCATTAGGGCAGTGCCATAATTGCTTGAGTTTAGGAAAGGCTGGTCTTTCTCTGCTCATTGGGCCTGGCTGTAACGTCTTCATGGATTTTCTTGCACCTAACTGAAAAGGATTTTCACTGCAGAATTGCACCTTGCCGCTTGTGACCTCATCAGATCTCCTACACTAAGCCTGATCAGACTGGGCTGGTATTTGGATGGGAGACTCGGGAAGTGGAGCTGATTCATTCTCTAGGTGTTACTTTTCTCATGGAGCTCTGATGGCCTGGGCTGCTGCTGCTGTTTTGGAGGAATCCTCAAAGCCAAAGTCCTATACGCTTGTGGAAGCTGAAGTCCCCAGGGTCCTTTTTGGCAAGAACCGGCCCTTGACCAGATTCCAGTGTGGGTAACTACTGCCAATCTACATTCTCCCTATGGTTTCATCCAAAGCACCCTTCATTTCCAACCTGAAACACTCCTGTAGTGTTCCTGTGCGCTGTGAAACTGCTGTAATGTTCTACCGCACAAGTGGCTGCAAGCAATTCCTGTGTGTATAGTTTGTTCAGTAACTGTGGACTGACAGGCACTGTGAACCTTGAATTTTCTTTGCATGGTGCAGACTATTTAATAGCATAAAAGTAGCTGATCATCTTACGGAAATAAGACAGTGAAGATGACACATCTCTGCAAGATGCTGCAGAGGGCCTGAGGGGCACTCTTCCTGCGACATTTTTTAGCGGGAAGGGTGTACAAATTGTAACAAGCCTGGAATAAAAAATACATCTTGTTTTTATCTGAAGATATCATAGGCCCATGTTGTTCCTTCCAAGGACTTCTATTATGAAATTAGTGTTCCTTCCATTGTTTAGTTCCTTCTGGCACGTCCAGCAGTGCAGTAGGATTGAAATGTTAGCTGTGCTGTCTAACAGAATCACATCTTAGTTTCTGCGATCTGGCCTGGTTTGGGATTTTTCTCTTTTGCTGCCTGCCCCCTTCCCGAGCCTGCTTCAGAGTTTGAGGAGGAGGTGGGGGAAGAAAACATAACTAGAAATAATTTCCCACATGCCCCAGTGAGTTTAAAGCTGCAGGGACTGTCAAGTGTTGAGTACTCTTCTGGATTCAAATACACCATGGGTTAGCGAATGGCGGGTAAATCTGTTTTGTTTTCCATGCAGTTGTTTTCAAGATAAGGCTTAACGTTGAGAGAGAATTTGAAGGGGAACTTCTGGCTGCAAATATATTTCATTAACTCACCATGGAATCTCTTCTATCTCTGTCCTAATAACAAAGCTTGATACACAGTAGAGATGGACAGCTCAGGTTCCTTACCTGTTCCTGCAGATGTGCATGTGACATTAGGTTGACTGGGCTGTTGGCTCTTTATTTCCTTTTTGGAAGAAACTAATGATTTTAGGGATGAAATGTCAAAGTTGGGGGGAGGACAGGGGGGAAATGATTGAAATAACCTTAGTCGAAATAAATACCATTATTCCTTCTGCTCCTGTCTGCTGGCTCTGCAGTGTCATAGAGAGAAAACACGGATTGATGTGTGCACTGATACAGTGCCATGAACGTGAATAGCAGTTCACAGAACAAATAAGACATGGGGCCAGACTCTGATCTGTGTGACTCTGGTGCAGATCTGAAGTCACTCGATTGAAGTTGCTGTGGATTTACAGCAGCAGAACTGAGCTGAAACTGGGATCTGCTATTTGTGTATCAGAGATCTTGCAATGAAAGTTTAAGACCTGAAAACAAGTGATAACAGACAAAAGTGGGATGTAGGATGAGAGTGCAAAGGGATGTAACCAAGTTCAGGTATGGTTGCATAGCCTTGTTATATAAAAACTTTGGGTCTGGATAATTTTTTAAAATGTTCTTTGCAATGGACATGTTGATGATTTTAATCAGTGGAAAGTAAATTACTGACACATTTGGTTTTCTGCTCAAAACTACTGGCCACATTCACATGCATGATATTTCTTTTTAAAAATGCAACTTAAGATGGAAAAATATGCGTCTCTAGATCAGTAACTTCAAGCACCATGCGCAGCAGCGAGGTGCCTGTTAAAAGCATGAATTAGAGGGTATCTGAGCTCTCAGAACAGAGGTTCCGTGTCTCTGGAGTTGGATGCACAGGATTACTGGAAAACCTTATAGAGGATTGCGTTTGCTGTGATGTGGGGTTGAGTGGCAGAGGCCATCCATCATGAGAGTGATGTTAATTGGAGTGCTGAATGCCCTCTGCATCAGGGATGAGGCTTTGGCAGAAGGTGTATCAAACAGGACTGTGGCCTTCTCAGGTGCTTCCATGACAGCTGCCGTCTTGTTTGTCACCGGGAGCCACCACAGCTGAAAGCAGGAGTGTCTTCTGCTTGAGTGGAGGAGCCCTGGGGCTCCTCCATGGGTCAGATAAAGAGAGGGGGAAGTGTAAGACGCCCTAACAAGTGGCTTACATACATCAGTGTGTGTGTGTAAGATCCCTCCTGTAGGCTAAGCTCTGGGACAGGGGTTCTCAAACTGGGGGTCGAGATTCCCTCAGGGAGTCACAAGGTTATTACATGGGGGGTCATGAGCTGTCAATCTCCACCCCAAATCCCACTTTGCCGCAACATTTATAATGCTGTTATATATTAAAGTGTTTTTAATGTATAAGGGCGGGGGTCGCACTCAGAAACTTGCTATGTGAAAGGGGTCACCAGTACGAAAGTTTGAGAACCACTGCTCTGAGATAACTGAGAGCAGCCGTGCTGAGCAGGTTGCTAAGGGAGCAATGTGCTTTAAAGCTCAGCTGGTTGCTGAGGATCTGTAGGAAATTTTTCTTTTTAAGGAAATCTGACGTGACCAACAGGGCCTAGGCGTGTCTTCCCTGGTGATTTGATCAAATGTATTTACAGCTCATGAGTAATTCTCCCACCGGATCCCTTGTTTGGGTGGACAGTCAGATGGCCTTTAGTTCTGGCATTCAGCATAGTGTCCTGTCCAGTGCCTGTGAGATGGGGGTTGGGAGTTGTGCCACCTTCTCTCCCGACCTCTTGGGAGACTTCAAGAATTTTACCCTAGAAGGAAGAGTTGCAAATGTCCCAGCTGCTCCCATGTTGGGACTCACCTGGCAGTGCTGGAGTGGAGGAGCACGTGCTGTTTTCAGTGTCTGTCTGCTCTGGGAGGAGAATTGTACCACTTCACACACAGTCACAGCTAGCATGATTTTAGTCCCAATGAGGACAGGGCTCAAGACGGCTCTCGAAGTGCGAGGGCGGATCTCGTTAGTGCTGCATGATTCGCTGCCCTTGATTGGACAGTGTTTGTGTCGCCCTCTAGTGGCTGCAGCTCTAATTAGTGCAAGGTCCTAATCCTGTGGCGAGAAAAGAGGTTCTCTCTTGTAACAGGAGCAGGTGGTAGAGTGGGGCTTTTGCTGAGAAGTCAGTTCAGTAACCATGTTGATTGCTTGCTAGTGACCACTAAACTCTGAGTAGCTGCTGTACTGTTCTGTGGGAACACAGAGCAAAGAATACCAAGAGGGAGAAGGAAGATGCTAGAATAAAAAGTGGAAGTAAAGGGGCTAGCTATTGTATTGGAGCAAACTGGTGCTTCATCAGTGAAGCCTCCCTAATATCCTGCTCCTTTATAAATGCAGCACAACAGCCTCCTCAATGCTGCAGTATCACTTCTGTCAGATGCAGGGTTTGCCCCGCAGAGATTCTCAGCCTTCTCCTTTCTAGAACCCTTTTCCCACTGAGTGGGGTGGGAAGGGCAGAGTGGTCGTGCATACCTCTGCTGTGGAGCTTCTCTGCACCGATTGTTTCTAGAGCGGGCTGGGAAGAGTGTTGATTTTTCAAAGAAAAGACTGTGTACATTCCAAACTTTGGATGAACCGTTTCTGCCTGTTTCAAGGCTCCCACCCCCTCACTTGCTCTTTTGAATCCACATTTCCACCTCCACCCCCTCAGGGAGGTGCAAGTGCCCTAGAGTGAACAATAAAACTCTCCATCCGCTACCCTCTAACTTTAGTGCTTTGCGGAGGATGGTGGGGGTGGGTTCCCGGCTTGTTAGTGATGCACAATTCACATAGCCCCTTGCTGGGTCGTGGGGGGAGAATGCTTTCAGACCCCTTGACGTTCCACCATTTACTGCACTGATGCTCTGTGGAATTAAAATGTCAAAGCCTTTTGGTAGCTCTGGGACATGCTCCTTGCTATCTGCTCAGAAAATGGCATTATAAAAAAAAAAAATCTCTCGGCGTTTGACCTTTAAGTGAAAGAGAGAAATTATTAGCTGAGTCAGTGAATATGTTGTGTGCCAGTTGCTAATTGGAGCTCAGGGGGTGGGGAAACTGACGAGCCTATCGTGATCAATGGGGTGCGTGTGGGTGTGCATGCGTGTGGCTTATTTGGAGACAGATGCACGAGGATTCACACATGCAGCTCTGGTGGCTGCTGGATGTTGCGTGCTGAATTGCTTTGCGCACTGCGCTGAGCATCTACCCCTTGCTGTTCACTTGCTCTCTCCTCCCCTCTCAACAGCTGCCTAGAGTTGGACGTTTCTCCCTCTCTCGTCTTCATTTTCCTGGCACAGATCACCAGGCAAGTGGCAAAGCAGGTAATTTATGACCCGCGGTAGTTACAGTAATTGCTTTGCTTTCGAACGAGATCATTGGAGAGCTGGAGTTATTTATTTTAACTTTACTAAACTTAAAGGTGCATGAAATGCTTTATTCATAGTGGAACTGTCTGTCTGGTTTATGGGTTGGCACGCTGGCCGTCAATACAGCATCTAAGCCCAGCATGCGAGACGATGCCCTAGAAGTGTATTGCTTCAGTTCTCAGACTCCTGAGTGGAAGAGGTAAACTGCTGCCAATTCTGACCAGTGTAGCTTGGTTAGTTTTGCAGCGAGGCAATGCCCTTGCTTTGTGTTTGTTCTCTTTGAGGTTTGCTGATGGGGAGTTTAGTTGCATTGTTGTCTGGAGTGTGCTGTGCTTGGGAACAAAAACCCACTGATGTGAACCCTGTCAAAATTACACAACACACACACCTTCCTTCCTCTTTGAGCTGACATGCAATGAGTGCTGGGCAGGCACGGGGAGAGAGGTGTGCGTTTAGGGTGTGTGTGTGGATTAGGTGCACACGAGCTCCTGAGAGAGGAATTGTGGCTTCTTCAAGATTATCCATGGTGTTCCCTGCTTGTTTCCCACTCCCCTTGCTCCTGTGAAGTCAGATAAGAGCCTTTCTGAGCGCTGATAACCTGCCACTGAACAAGCAGAACAGCACAGGGAACAAAGGCGCTTTGAGACTTATTCACCACAGGTAGAATCTAGGTGAGGTGAAAAGGAGGGGAAATGACTGAGTGCCAAAGCAGGGGCAGCCTTTGCCTTAGAGCCTGGCGCATGGGGGACAGCCTGGAACTGGAGAGATCCCTGTTTTTGCCTGAGAAGCGCCGCTTTTGCAGAGTGGTCTGAATTATTTGGTTCAGGGTGTGTGTGTGTATGTGAGATTTTTCTCTGTTCTCTTTCCACGGGGGATCACCCTTGCAAAACATTCTTGTCCCTTTAAAACCTTCTCATTGCACTAATGCAGAGGGCTGCAGATGGCTGGATTGCATTCCCTTCAGAGCCCATTGGTTCAGTGTGGAGCAATCCGTTAGAGCTTCTCTCTCTGTCCTCTCCCTGGCTGAGAGGTACCTTTGTACACGGACGGACAGACTGCCTGCTGGCGTGGGAAAGCCATGATCTGAAATCTTATCCCGAGGTGTTGGCAGTATTGTGCTTCAATGACAGGCTTCCAGCTTTGCTGATCAGCTTCTTGGAGTAATATCCCAGTAACTCAATAAAAGGCTGGAGGCAGCAGTTCAAATTAGTCAATGCCTGAGCTTACTTCTGAGAGCTCTAGTGCATGAAAAGCTTGTTAAAAATATTTCCATTTAAGGGGTTGCAGCTATGAAAGTAGCTGGGTCATCAAATGGCTTAGCAAGGTCAATCTGGGCTCCTCCCCCCCCCCCCCCCAAAAAAAAAAAAAAGTGAGGGGACTCAAATATCTGGCTTAGTCTTATATCTCCTCTGGATGCTGAAAAATATGTCCTGCTGGATGGAATTAAAGGGGAAAATTTCAGTGCAGTGGAAAAGGTGGTCTGAATGGTGCTCTTGAAGAGCCTGTCCCTTTAAGAGATGTTTAATTTGTTTTTTTTAAATATAATAAAATAAGAAGCTGGCATCTGATATCTAGTGTTGACATAATGGAAATTATGTGGTTGGGATGCACAAGAAAAGCAAGAGACTTCCAGAATTTCAGGATAGCTCTCTTCTTTACAAAATGAAATTAGCTTTACTAGTCAAGGCTGAATTAGCCATTTCTTTAAAAGAATAGAAGTGGACTGGGTCACCCTTAAAAGTCAAATGAGTAGAAATTAGTTTGTGGAGAAAGGAATTCAGTTTATGTGTGTCGGATTTATTCACAGATGGTGCTAATGAGAGCAACAGTGAAAGGAAGGGTTGGGTCTCCTGGAGATGATCTACCCATTTGGGGAAGCTGCACAGGGGACCTTTTAGGCCACGTCTACACTACAGTGGCACATTTCTGGCTGCAGCAGCGTGGATGCTGCTGTGTCAGTGGAAAGGGTTTTTCCATTAATGTAGTTAATCCATCTCTCCGAGAGGCAGTAGCTAGATTGACAGAATGGTGCTTCCGTTGACCTAGCCCTGTCTAAACCAGGGGGTTAATGGACCTAACTACGGTGCTCAGGGAGCGAGGGAGCTGGGTCTAATCTGATTTTTAAATATAGACCAGGGTTTAAATGGATTGTGAAGCTTTGATGTCCCTCTCCCCTGGCTTTGCCTGCATGTCAGCATCGCGCATAGACTGGCTTTTACCCACAAAGTTAGACGATGTTGTTACTAGAGGGTCGCAAGCTTTGTTGTTTCCGTTGGCTGGGCCCCTTGCACACACCTGGGGCTCCTTGCATCCCTCCCTTCCTCACCGTCCCCTGAAGCTCCCTGGGCACCACCCTCCTATCCCCCTCTGTCAGGGACTCCCAGCAACCTCCTACCTTCTTCCTCTTGTGAGGGGCTCAGTGGGCCCCCTCCCCATACAGCAGGATCTCTGAGTACCCCCCATCCTGCTCTTTCCCACCATGGAGCAAGTTCTGTGTCCCCCATGTCCTTCTCCCCCAATACCATTGTCTCCCACTGAACCTCCATGCCAAGAGCTCTGTGTGTCTCCTTATCCCGCCTTCTCACCGCCCCAGGCCTCCTGTTCCCTTCTTCCCTACCATGGCAAGGATTCTGCATCCCCCTCCCTCAGACCTTTGTCCCCCATTTCCCCACTGTATCAGGGCTCTGTGCCTCCCTTTCCCCACCATCCTTCTTTGTTTTCTCTATCTGGCAGGTAAGTCATCCAGGGTGTCAACATGTTAAACTGTGCCCTGGGCAGAGCTGAGATGGGAGGTGTGCCAGGCTGGAATTGTGCCATCAACCGCTTCTTTGATCCCAACGATTACAGGCCTGGTTGAAACTACTGAGTCTGCTAATCGGATGCCAGGAGCTCCATGTGTCCCTCATTTTCCCCCTTGCCAGTTTTCTGATTTTTATCAGTTTTTCCCCATGGACACCTAGAACATTCCCTGGAATTTTGGAACGGATTGGATGCAGAACTCCGTTCAAAAGTTGTCACGTTACAGGCAGAGAAATGCCACCAGGCGTAAGCCCTCCATTTGTTCGGCCCTTTATCTATGGGTGCATCTGTGCTGCAGCTCTGCTGCTACAGGGCGGACACTTCCTACAATGACAGGAAGGATTTTTCCATCATTGTAGGTAATCCCATTTTCCAAGAAGCGGTAACTGGGTCAACTGAAGGAGTCCATTGACCCAGCCACTTCTATGCCAGGGGTTAGGTCGATCTAACTGTGGTGCCCAGAGTGAAATTTTTCACGGCCCCAGGCAACTTAACTAGATCAACCTAAGTTTTAGGCACAGAATCATGTCTTAAACTGTTCGTGTTCTCTCTCACCTGATCTGACAGTGGGTCCTGTGACATCGTGATCCCTTCCAGAGGGACTTGCTCTGATTCTAGGATTCGGACGTCGCTGCCGGGTCCAGTAGGAGGGCAAGATGTGTTGCAAGGGAGAAAGCTGGCCCAAGCCTATCTTTGTAATGGGCAACAAGAGTATGGAAAATCAATGGCACAGCGTAGAGGGGATTTTGTTCAACTGGGTAGGTTTTTCTGTCCCTTTTATGGTGGTCTCTCTACTTGCCACAGTGCCTGAGTTGCAGGATAATATTTAACAAGATATTGCATTCTCATCTCCACCCTCCCATGAAGCAAGTAAATGTCACCATTTTACAATTTGGAAACTGAGTCACGGGGAGGTGAAGCATCAATGGCAGAGCTGGTGGTAGAACCCAGGAAGACCTGGCTGTGAGTCCCATGCTTTTAGGCTACTTAGACCATGTTTTTTAATACCAGGGACCGACTTACCGCCTTCCTAATCTGTGTCAGGGGGATCTCAGGGACTGGTGCCGGGGCATTGAGAAACACTGCACTAGACCATGCTGCCCCTGCCTGTGCATAGACACACCTCTCCGGCCAGTGCTGAAAACTGGCAACAGAATGATTCAAAATCCTGCCATGGGCTGAATAGGCTCGGCCTGATGGTGCACCGTTTTTTTGTTTGCACGTCTATCACAATTGTTTGCGCAGTTGCAGGAATTGCCGTCATGAGGATATGCACGTTTTTGCATGCGCCCGATGCTGAAAATATTGGTATCCCTGCATTTTGAGTATCGGCTTGTTATCCACTGTAAACTGGAAAAGCTAATGTTTCTCTTCTCGTAGACGCAAAGCGAGGGTGCTGCAGATACCTGGAGGAATATTTGCTCACCAGGAGACTGCCAGCTGGCTGCATCAGTGGTTGGGGAGAGCATGGGGGCAAGCTGCTATTGTGCCTGTTTTATACTGCAAAGAAAGCAGTGAAAGGTTGCTTCATTTTAATTACAGCTTTTAATTGCCCCTGACTTCAGGGCTAGAACTTGGTCTCCATGGAGCTCGCAGATGTGAGTATGGGTTCCAGTGTCATAATTATGCAAATTGCACCGGCACAGAAGGGATGACTCAAGTTTATAATTCCAGTGATAAGAAGTGACACTGGTGGGCGGGGTCGAGTGGCCTTTTAAACAAACGCAGATGGGGAGCAAAAGCAGCTGCTTAAATCACAGACGCTGATTGTGATGAGATGGGAGCAGTTTTCTGTCTTGTCTGATGCTGAGGCCTCGCTATGGTGGGGCTTGAAAATTCTGCAGCGGGGCTGCGTTAATCTGCCCACTAATCTTTCACAGGCTCCCTGCGTCGCACCTACCTGTAGCGCAGTGTGTGTTTCATGTTCCAGGGCAATGAAGCATCCAGTGCCCTGCTCTGCTCTTTGTATTTCCATTGTAGTGCTACAGCTCTTCAGAATAATATACTCCAAGCTCCTGCAGCGTCTTTGTGAGGATCGCAAAATGCTGTGCTGAGCTACACTAACTCTCCTGCGAGATACATAGGTGATGTCTTGCATCTTCCAAAGCAATCTGTGAAGCAGAGAGAGTTAGGGTTAGTGCACACCAGCCTTGACTTGGGCACAAGGGTCAAGGCTGTGCATGGACCATAATTTCTCTTGAACATTTGGGGCTTTATCCCCATTTTACAGACAGCTAAAATGCAGCCCAGAGATTAAGGGATTTGTCCCAAAGTTGCAGAACAAGTTGTTGGCAGAATTGGGAACGGAATCCAGGAGTCCTGACTCTCTCCAGCTTAGACCCCATTGCATACAGTAGTGGGCTTTCCAAAATTCAGGGCTTCACAAAGAGACTTCCGCTGTCACTGGTGCATATTAACAAGGATCTGCTGTTTGCTTTGATTCAGGGTATGGCTACACTTGAAACTTCAAAGCGCTGCTGCGGGAGCACTGCCGCGGCAGCGCTTTGAAGTGTGTGTGTAGTCGCAGTGCCAGCGCTGGGAGAGAGCTCTCCCAGCGCTGCACGTACTCCACCTCCTCATGAGGATTAGCTTGCAGCACTGGGAGCCGCGCTCCCAGCGCTGCGGCACTGTTTACACTGGCGCTTTACAGCGCTGTATCTTGCAGCCCTCGGGGGGGGGATGTTTCTTCACAGCCCTGAGCGAGAAAGTTGCAGCGCTGTAAGCGCCAGTGTAGCCAAGGCCTCAGTATCCAACAGGGACCTGAAGAAATGCATAGTGGGGAGAAACATCCAGAGATGAAATGCTAAGAAAGCTAAGAATTGCAAGTTGCTGAGAGATGCAAACTGCTCTCTGTGGGCCCACTGGCTGAGAGGACGGTCTTACACCCAATGTTATCTTCTGCTTTCAGATACCTGGGTTGGCTGTGTGTGCTGCTAGGTCAAAAGCCTCTGACTCAGTTCTAGAGGGGCTTAATCCATTTACCTGAGGGTTGCAGGGGAAAAACCTCCTCAATTTCATTTGTTTTTAAATTTGCCTTGCACAAAGGGCCAGCATGAGGCCTGTTCACCATTTAAGACTGTGGCTGTCAGTGATACGTGGTGCATAGGCCTGGTGCTGACCTTCCGTGAGCAAGCCAAGTATGAAGTCTCTTCTTGAGTGTGAAGGTCATGTCAGTAATTGTTTTATTTCCTTACTCTCAGAACCTTGCAGTGGGTGTTGGTTTTCCCAAGAGACCCACTTCTCTGCTGCCGACACTTGTTATGCAGGATTTCCTTTGGCTTTCTCTGTGTTACCTGATGTCTGTGATCTGTGGGACCTTGGCAGGGTGACTCGGTTTCCTCTCTGTGCAGTCTAAACAGTTCAGCCATGGATGCCAAGTCTAGTTGGCTAAAGCACATCCTTTAAGGTTGTGTGTCCTGTCCTACGCAGATCAGACCAAGCTGCTGTAACCCAGTCAAGCTGTAACTATGTTGAACACGCCTGTTAAACTCCTTTTTTTAATGTAAGGAGACTGAGCCTTGTGTTCCCTTTTAGAATTGATTTATTGGCCGAGAAGCCTTGTGCTTTCACTGTTTAAAAATGGATTGTGCTGTTTTTGTAAATGAGTTTTTATAAGCTGCACTGTCTTCCATTGGGGGGAAAAGGATAATTAAAAGTAACTTAATCACCAGATTGCTAGCATTACTTTGGCATCTGCATCACTTCCCCTCTAATCCTTCTCCTCTGATGGTTTTCCAGCCAGTAGTTTTCAGGGCTGCCCAGAGGATTCAGGAGACCTGGGGGCCCCCCCCACCGCCGAATTGCCGCCAAAGACCTGGCACTTTGGCGGCGGGTCACGGGGCGGAAGGACCCCCCCGCCGCGGGTCCTCGAGGCACTTCGGTGGCAGGTCCCAGGGCGGAAGGACCCGTGAGTCTTCGGGGCACTTCAGTGATGGGTCCTGGGGCGGAAGGACCTCCCTGCTGCTGAATTGCTGCCAAAGGCCCGGAGTGGAAGAAGCTCCAAGGGCCTGGGCCCTGCAAGAGTTTTCTGGGGCCCCTGGAGTGAGTGAAAGACCCTGCTCCAGGGCCCCAAAAAACTCTCATGGGGGGCCCTGTGGGGCCTGGGGTAAATTGCCCCACTTCCCCCCCCCCCCCCCCGGGTGGCTCTGATGGTTTTAAATCTTGGTTTCTTTGTCTTCCTACTGGGCTAGTGAATGAGCTTGTCTTTAAGTTCCCATTTCTCTTTAGTTATAACATTAAAGTTGGTTCTGTACTTCCTGAATGACTCAGGGTATGGCTACACTTGCAGCCATACAGCGCTGCCACAGGAGCGCTCCCACGGCAGCGCTTTGAAGTGCAATTGTGGTCACAGTGCCAGCGCTGGGAGAGAGGTCTCCCAGTGCTGCAGGTACTCCACCTCCCTGTGGGATTAGCTTGCAGCGCTGGGAGTGGCGCTCCCAGCGCTGGGGCACTGTTTACACTGGCGCTTTGCAGTGCTATAACTTGCTGCGCTCAGGGGTGTGTTTTTTTCACACCCCTAAGCGAGAAAGTTGCAGCGCTGTAAAGCGCCAGTGTAGCCAAGGCCTATGTCTTCATTTGGGGTACTGGACTGTGGCTGTTCAATTGCATGTCCAGGCCCAGAATTCTCCTCCCTCTCAGTTACAATCTGTAAGGTTTCGGGGTGGGTAATTCCTTCTGGATTAGCTGCGGGAGTGGCAGTGTCTGACTGCAAAGGCCGAGTCAGAAAAAGCCATGTCTACATTGGAAAAGTGTGTGCTGAGCACAGGATTGGGAGCCTGGAAATCCCAAGTCACCATCATCCTCCAGCCCATCCAAAATGAAACTTACAAAATGACCTCCTGGCCTGTTGCTGTGATTTTAAGTGCTATGCTCTTTGAACCCATCCACTGGCTTACTCCCTTTGCCTGCCACTCCGTAGTGCTGTGACTTGCTGCCTTCAAGGATGTGCATAGCTCTGCCTGGGGTGCATCTCAGATCTGCTTTCCCATCGCATTACTCCCCTACCCCCCAATGATACCAGCCTCAAGGCCGCCTTTGTTTCCTTCCCCGCTGCCTCCTCTGTGCATCCCTTCATTGAACCACTAGCCACGGGAAGTCATTCCAACTCCAGCATGCCTGCCTCCACTCTGTCCTCTGTCAGATCCTCCTAGACCGACTCCCCTTTCTAATGTGGCCCCCACTGCCCTAACCCTTGGTCAGTCAAATGTAATGTTCTGTCTCGGGGGTAGGCAACCTATGGCATGGGTGCCGAAGGCAGCCCACTAGCTGATTTTAAGTGGCACTGGGTCCTGGCCACTACCTGGGTCCTGGCCACCGGTCGGGGGGGCTCTGCATTTTAATTTAATTTTAAATGAAGCTTCTTAAACATTTTAAAAACCTTATTTACTTTACATACAACAATAGTTTAGTTATATATTGTAGACTTATAGAAAGAGACCTTCTAAAAATGTTAAAATGTATTACCGGCACGCGAAACCTTAGATTAGAGTGAATAAATGAAGACTTGGCACACCACTTCTGAAAGGTTGCCTACCCCTGTTCTGCCTTAACCCCTTCTTCTGGGTCACCCAGTGCATCTGTCCTTCTCGGTGTCTGTTAGACTCTACATCGCCGGGGGCAGAGCCTGTTGCTGTTTGTATAGCAGGACCCCAAGTTGTGGAGCAAGACCCCATTGTGGTAGGTGCTGTACAAATAAACTCTCTGTATCTCTTGGTACCAACTCCAGCATCAGGCACTTGACAAACATTGTGCGTTTGAGAGCTGGTGATACTTTCATCTCAGGAAATGCACAGGGTTATTGCAACACCGATATTTATTCCATCACTGCCACGCATGACACTGTACTGCACCCCCCTGAGCCACGCTGTTGGATCAGCAAAAGTCTTATTACGAGCTGCTGCTGAGAGAGCTGGGGTATATTTCATGTCATGCTTGATTAGGAAATCCACAGATGGCGGCAGCTTTTTTTCATTCTTAGATGCAATTTCCTCTCCAGCAGCTTATCAGTAGATAAATGGATGCAGTCAGATCTAGCATTGGCCTTTCGGAAATTTCATCATCGCTAAAGAGCTGTCAGGCATTCTTCTGGCTTTCTGTGCTCTCAGTGACCAAGGTTTGTTTGGTAAACTCTGATCTTAACGTTCTTATGCTGGCAAAGCAATTGATTAGTAGCATAGGCCTTGTTCAAACAGATATAAAAGCTCCCACCTGTATCCAGTTCTGGATGATACGTTTGAATAAAACACAAGTTTTACAGAGGTACTGGGTGAAGTGCTATGGCCTGTGATATAGAGGAGGTCAGACTAGATGATTTAATGGTGCTTTCTGGTTTTAAACTCTACAAATCTATGAAATCAGAGTCCCTTCCTGGTCTGTCTTCACTTGGATTCTTTTCAAGTGCTCTCTGCTCCCAAAGCCTGCTTTCAGGGTAACTCAAACCTTTTCTTCTCAGGAGGTTTTATTGCAATATCCCCTCTAGATTTTACTAGCTTCTAAAGGGAGCAGATTCTCCTCTGGCCATTTTGTTTTCTGCCTGCAGATGGGAGGCAGCCAGAAGTTTTAAATGCATGGTGATTCAGAGCAGTAGAGGTTTTAATGTTAGTTCTCGTTAGGGAGGGGAATGGTACCACCTGAATTAAACAGCCTTGATGCCCTTTTAGATGGAGACGGATCCCTGGTATCAGATATTGGGATGAAATTTGGTTCACATCCCAGGGTTCATGTGCTGTTCTTTGTCTCAGCTGTTTTTGTCTTTAAAATCGGTGGTAGGGGGGAATTTTATAGTACACTGGAATTAGCACCACTTTTGCAGTCTTGGCAGAGAGGGGTCACTGGTGGTGGAGACTGAACTACCCGCTTACCTTAGCAATGGTCCTTCCAGGGGATGGGGGAGGCCCGCTATCCTGTGGGGAAGATGGCACTGCATCTGCCTGTCCAGTAGCTATGCTGGGAAAAGTAGAATCTGCAGAAGAAGGCCCTACACTTTCCGCTGGCCTTGCAGCTAGTGTGCTCCGTTAGCCCTGTTGGGGGAGGCAGGTGTGATCTCGCTTCCCAGGTGTGTTCAGCTCTAGAGAATACGAGGGTCTGGTTGCTAGTCACTGGTTCACATGTGGACTGGAACCTGAACTGGGGCTCATTGGGGAGGCAGCGGAGAAACAGCACACTGGACAGCTCCAGTGTCTTGCTTTTCACTGGCACCCTGGATGTGGTGCTGTGTGAGATGACCCTCAGAGACAGGCAGGCTACATCTGTGGTTAGCTGGGCACATAAAGGTTGAGGTAACTTATCCCACTTGGTTTAAGTGGTCAGACTGAGCCTAATTGATGTAAGGTAGGGAATTGCCTACTTGCGGCTGGCATCAGTATGTTTAAAAATACATTGTTCCCCTTGGAATGTTTTTGGGCAGTCTGGCATTCTCTTGGAGCATTGCGCCAGGGCAGGAGTACCAGGGAGTTATCTAGTAAGGGGTTAAGATGTAACTTCCATTAGCCCACTCAGAACAGTGGTTAGGTCAGGCCCACCATGCACTGCTGTATTTGCATAGTCATCAACCTGAACTTGAAAGCACTTGGAAAAGATTCCCATTTCCTTTCCCCTTCAGGGTACTCTAATAATAAAGCAGACTCTGTTTGAGTGTCAGCTGGGATTAGAAAAATCCTCTTATGTGGTGAAACCCACAGGCCCAAGGCAGCTGAATTTACAGTTGGCTCCAGCCAGCTATTTCTCTGCTGCTGCTATTTCACTCTTGGGTTTTTGGTGGGAAGAAGCTGGTTAGCATATGTATTCAAACTTTTCTCCGCCTCTCAGGAGGCAGATGTACTCCTGGGTCTTCACTTACTACCCAAGCAGTGTACCACTGACCTTGTTCGGCTAGTTGAACGGTGTCATTTTTTTGTTTACAAAGTGGCCCTGAAATTGCAGAACCTAACAGATGTGATAAACAACCGGAATCTAGTTCATAATCCTGTAAATTAATCAATTGGGAAGTCCCTTTCTATTTCAGTTCACTACTGAACTCTGAATGGGAATCATAATCCAGTTGAAAAGAACCGTGTGCCTCTATATCCGCAGGCTTTGCTGTTCCCAGCTGTATTTTGGAAGTTGTGGAACATGTCTGATTTGATCTAAATTTGCCCATGGAATTATTGAGGAGGGAGGGAGGGCAATATACCCTAAAGTTAGGATCAGGGAAATGGAAGACGAGATTCTTGACTTTGATTCCTGACTCTGCCACTGACTTTCTGTGCTTCATAGAAGCAAGTTCCTTCACTTCTCTTTCCCTCTGTTTTCATTTGTGGAGCTGTTGTGCTTCCCCGCTTTATGTGGGTGCTAAGCTTTAATTCATGTTTGTAAAGTCCTTCAGGATCCTACAACAAAAGTTCTGAGCAGTGCTAGGAAGGGACCTTTCCCAAGTGTTTGGGATGGTCTGTTTTTTCAAAACATGATCTAGGTTCAAACTCAGAGCAGCTAGAAATGTAGAAAAACTCCTTTTGTTGCTTAATGACGTTTTATTAAAGAACAGTGTAGTTAGATACCCAGCGACCGATTTAAAATCTTTATTGGCTTTCTGAGGTCCCTTTCTGAGCCTGCTCGCAGAGACTGCAAGCCAATTAGAATAGAAATTCACCCTGTCTTCCAAAAGTTTGTTTTTCTTAATGCACAGTTTTAACAATGTTCATCTCAAACCTTCTTTCCTGGCTTGAGTGCTCAGCCCACACACTTCTATGTCCAGACAGGGGAACAAGCCACCTGTCTCAGTGAATCAGCAGATTCCAACATAGCTTATTCAGTAGAGATAGCATCAACGCCATCTGACCATAGGTGTGTAGAAGTATGTTCTAGACCAGGGTTGGGCAATAATTTTTGCAGGGGGGCCACTCCACGAATTTTGGTAAGTCATCACTAGCCACACATTTCTATTATATTAATGGAGGGAGTGTGGGATCTGGGAAGGAGTTTGGTGCAGGAGGGGGCTCCGGGCTGGGGCAGGGGTGTAGGACGGGATGTGAGGTCTGAGTGCAGGAGGGCGTTTCTGACCTGGGGCAGGAGATTGGCATACAGGAGAGGGTGCGAGGTGCAGGATCTGTCCAGGAGACACTTACCATATGCTGCTCCCTGCCAGTGGGGCAGCAGGGCTCAGGCAGGCTGCCTGCGCGCCGTGGCCCCACATCGCTACTGAAAGTTGCTGAGGCCGGTTGCTGCTGGCACATCTGTGCACCCCTTGGAGGGAAGAAGGGCAGTGGGTCTCTGTGCGCTGCTGGTGCCTGCAGGCACCACTCTCACAGCTGTGAGGATGGACATGGGCGATGGCAGAGTGTGGGGAACCCTGCCCCCCCAGGTGCACGCCGAGACATGCCAGCAGCAGCTGGCAACTTCTGGGAGTGGCATGGAGCCACAGTAGGCAGACAGCCTGCCTGAACGCCCCATTGCACTGCAGGACATTTAGTGACCTGGAGATCATGTGGGGGCACCCAAAGAGCCTGGCGGGCCAGCCAGAAATGTTAAACGGGCAGGATCCGGCCTGCGGACTGTATTTTGTCCACCCTTGTTCTAGACAAACGTTTGTTAGCCTGTTACAGTGCTTTGCAGGAAAACTTGAATTAAATGTACTGTGTTGTGCTAGATTATCCATCAGATTCTTTACAGGCCTGACTTCTCCCAGGCAGAAGCCTGGCACTGCCCTGGGTACTGTCCTAGGACCTGTATCCTGCTGAGAAGTAGATGATGATGTCTAATGTGGTGAGATTTGTATTAGCCAGTTCTGAGGAAAGTGTTCTTCCTAGTTGTTGGTTACAGGGAGATGTTTGAGAGGAGATTCGTGTGTGTGTGTGTGTGTGTGTGTGTGAGAGAGAGAGAGAGACAGACAGAAATGAATGGCACACGGACCATGCTAGGCTGCTGGCTGTGCATTTCCAGCCATGTAGTATGAACCTTTTCAGTGGTTTAAAGCGGAACAGTGTCAAAATGAGGGATCTTTGCTCTTTATTTCTTAATGCTCAGCTTCTGAAACCTTGATTTATCTTTTGTCCCTAAACTGTACTTGCTCAATGCTAGGAATCTTTGCTTGCCTTTCTGATCTGCCTTGTACAGGGTTGACAGGACTCCAAGTGCAGGCTGGTACAGGAGACCCTATTGATCAGGCTGTCTGTGAATAATTGTGCTGAGATTGAAAAGTGCTCTTAATGTGTATCTGTCATGTTCCAGGAAGTGCAGCTAAATGGGAGCAAAACAGAGTGGGTAGGATGTGTTTTAAAAACTGTGAAAGTAGAATGAATTATATTGTAAAAATAGAAAGGATTAAAGAAATGCTGTCTGTACCTTTAAGAAAAATTGTTGGAATGCTGCAATCCAGGTGTCAGGAATACAGACATTAACATAGAACAGTTGCACCGTTTAAGGGCAATTGGTGAAGTAAAGTATTAACCTTAGATCGATAAGAGTTAGTAAGGAAGTAGGATATGCATGCTGTGCCCCAGGTCAATTTTACTGTTTTGCTTTCTTTGTCCCTTTGTCTAATTCCCGCTTTTTTATCTGTATAAATTAAATAGTTTGTCTTGCATGGTGCTCACATTATCTGGATGTTATTAGCAGAGCCCTGTGCTAATAAAACAGAGTGGTCTGACAAACTGAGAGTCCTGAGTCTAACTTTGACAAAACCTAAATGAATACCCGTGATCTTCCTTTTCTAACCTTATCCTTATTAAGCAGCTGCCCTTCTAAGAGGCCGAGTCTCAGTCTTGCAGGTATACTGAATAAAACTTGGTTCCATATTTGGCTCTGCGTTCTGCAATGCATTTTTGTTGATCCTTTGCATGGAGATTTCCTACATATTAAATTGAATTAGTGTGTTACTGGCTTTCATTGAGTGGCCAGATGCCCATCTGTTTTTACTGGGGGAGAGATCCTGTTGCTCTCAAGAGATTTTATTTCATTAAAGATTGAAATAAAAAGCATTATTGTAAAAAGAGCCAAGTATCCTGGCTCAGTGGCTGAATATGGTTACTCTGGGGACACACACTTGCAGAACTGTTTCCAAGTCTTGTTTTCAGAATTCAGTCTTTCGCCAGAGTAGTTGATGCTGCTAACATCCTACTGCAGAACTTCTACCTGGGTTCTGCATTTGATTGCAGGTCTTTTCAGTCATTAGCTCTTGAAGGAGGGAGGGGGGGAACTGACCCTTTAACTCTGCTTTTGGTGGGTATCTAGGAATTTTGACTGCGCTCCTGCTCACTGAATGTCAGGCCCCTTTCAGGGGTCTCAAGCTGGGTATCCAAAGTCAGTATTGCTTCTGAAACTTTTGGCTCGGTGTCTTTGAAAATTGGCAGACGAGGTCTAGAAAGCCTGTGGAATATGTGACCTGTGAGCGGAGTTAACCTGTGACTAGGGTAAATTTGGTTCTCCCAGTATAGGAAGGTGGTTCTCCAAAGTAAAACAACCTTTTGTGGGGTGTGGGATGTCTCTCAACCGAAGGTGACCCTTGCTTGTGGTATGAGATGCTGTGCGTGTTGGAGGGAAAGAAGCCTCGCTTTATTTGTGGCAGGTTTGCCGTGTCAGTTTAATTCCTAGCATGCCATTCTGGGGAACAGAAATCCAATAAAGCAAAGCAAATCGCAGCCTTTAGATTGTCCTTTGTGTTACGCTGGGCTGCCTCCTGTGTCTTTTTCGGTGGGAACGTTTGCATGTGACTTGAGGGGGGGGGGCAATGAAAAACAGCTAGTTTTGATAATGTATCCTGAGCATGTAAAAATATGGCACATCTCCATGGGGAGAGATGGGCCTAGCTGTTGAGAGTTTGTATCCTGGCCTGTCTCTAGTTAATGTGTTACATGCTCCGAAGCTGTTAAAATACAGTGTGGGATTGTGTGGAATAGCCTGTGGTAAACAAAGAGCTAGTGGCGCCACTAGAACTCGGGCTCTGCACTGCTATGCAGAAAGGCCAGGTCTGAGTCCGCGGCTCACTCTCGGCATCTCTGAGGCTGGTGGAGAGACTTTGTGTGTGTCGGATGGTGATCCGTGTCGAAGTTAGACTCGGGACTCACAGTTTGTCAGACCACTCTGCTAATAACACCCAGATAATGTGAGCCCCCATGCAAGACCCAAACAGTCGTACTTACACAGATAAAAGGGCGCGAACTAAACAAAGAGAGCAGAATTGTAAAATTTACCTCTGGCACAGCATGCATATCCTACTTCCTTACTAACTCTTATCGAGCTAAGGCTAATACTTAACCAGTCACCCTTAAGTGGATCAATTGTTCTACCTTAATGTCTGCTTTCCGAACACCTGGATTGCAGCATTCTTTTCATTTCTACTGAAAGGCACATACAGCATTCTTTAATTCATTCTATTTCTTTAATATAATTCATTTCACTTTCAAATCCGCCTGGTGAAGCAGCGCTGTTCTCGCTCAGATGAGAGTCTGCTGTAGCTGCCTTCAGCGAAGCAGGTGGGGAGCTGTCCTGGGTTTGGGGCAGGCTGTTAAAGCAGAGGGATGGGGTGGAGGGGGGACCATCTTGGTGTCTCCTGCAGCTGCTGTCTGAAGCCCCCTGAAACAGCCGCACTCTGAAGGTGCTTATTATTGGTGATTGCAGCTGGCCATACAATTAGCAGATTACTGGGTGTAGCTGCTGAGCAGCTGGCGAAGCTGCGTGGGTGGGACTCTTAAAGGCTCTCTGTGTACAGAATGCTGTTCGTAATGAGCAGGTAGCCAGTCTCTCCCCCATACCTCGTCGCTTGTGCTTTCGGCTGGAGCTTCTTGGATGGGTCTGTGCTCCCAAGAAACAGAAATTCTCTCCTCTCCAGTGGTTATTCGTTGCTCCTGATTGAATAGCTGCAGTGTGTATGCAGATGGTTCCCTGCGAGGGCGGGGTGTCAAATTGAAAACTTAAACCAAAAGGGATGGAGGACTCCAGGGCTATGTCCACACTCTGAAAGAGGTGTGTTTCTTCACTAGGGTTAGCTGGCATGGATTAAAATAACAGTGAAGACGTGGCAACTCGGTTTTTAACTCAGATTAGCAACTCAAATTCAGCCCCAGGCTAGTCTATTGGGTTGAGCTCGAGCTGCTAACCCGCCGTGTCTGCACTGCTTCTATGTTAACTTGAGTTAAGAACGCCCCCACTTTGCAGTGTAGACGTGCCAGGTATGTTGAGGGCAGGGCTGGGAATTGGATCAGGGAAGTGTTTGGGTTTGTAGAACGGGGCAGGCAGGAGGAGAGAATGCAACATGGTGGAGGGGCAGAGAGGAATCCCCTTCTGTGTGGGGAGCCTTTTGGAGGAACCTAACCAATGTGGACGGGAGTGTCTGTCCGCGCTGGAGGTGATTGGAGTTAGTTTGGGGGTTCGCTGACGAGAGCCTATTAAGAATGGAGGGCAGGAGATGGTGCCATCTGCCCTTGGTACTGCTCTCGCTGGTGGTGACGTCCTGCACCCCACAAGAGAGCCCTACGTCTGGAAGCTTTCTCTGCGGGGGATGAGACGAGTGGCTGCTGCATTGCGTTAATGACAGAGAGGAAGAGGCAGCCATCTTTGAGCCAGGAATTGATCACAATGATCAGCTTGATGTTACTCCCTGGCAAAGAGGTGTGAGAATCTTTCCCCCACCCCCCCGGAGCAAGTCCCTGTTCTTCCCAGTGAAGGAATGGGATGGGCCAGGGGCCAATGAGCAGCAAAAGGGATTCAGCTAAAGGTCATCTCTCCCCGGACCTGGAGACTGACCCACTCTGGGGATGGGACACCAGCAAACGGTTTTCCCTTTCCTCTGCAGCAGAAGGCAGATCAGAGAAGGACCCAAGCCCAGCCAATAGGCAGGAGTCCACATTCCACACTCCTGCCAGCAATCAGCTAAAACAAATCACAGCAGTTCAGTAAAAAATTGCTCTGCCGGAAGGGAGGCAACAACATTTAATGGTGCCGTTTTTCCTGTGTAACTCTGGGTGACCAGGTGGGCAGACCTGGCCATGCGCAATGGCTGGAAACTAATCACAGACGCTAAAGCTGCTTATTGTAATTTGTTTTATTTAGGTGGGCTAGACCCACCTTTAGAGACGGTTAAAAGGGTAGATCCCTGCCCATGGGGCCCGATGTGGGGGGAACGGTGCAGGTGTACTCCCCCAAGCTCCACCCATTCATGAGATGCTGCTTGCAATAGACATCACATGTCCCAATAATATGATCCTCCTTTTCTTTTCTTCCATGCTTTGTTAAGCAGTGAAATAGTTACATGTTGTTTGCAGTGTTGTTGTAGCTGTGTTGGTCCCAGGATATTAAATAGTCAGTTCCATGAAAGCGTTCAAGCTCCACAGAACTCTTCTTCAGGTCTGGGATCTTTCAGCAGCTGATGTTGGTCCAGTAAAAGATGTTACTCACCCACCTTGTCTCTCCCGTAGTTACATGTTGGCATTTACATGGCGACTATTAGGTTTCTCACGGGTTTGAGCTAGAGCTGGGGCCTTCACTACATGATACCTGGGGAGACAACACCAGTGTGGTCCCGCTGGCTGGAGCAATGGTCCTTAAGAGACTGTGCGTGTTGATTTGAAATCAGGTTTCTGAGCTGATACCTCCCCCGCCCCCTTATTTCAGGCTTGCCGCAGACTCCGGCAGACATTGCTGTCTCCATTCATTCTTGCATGTTATCTTACCAGCTACGTGTAACTTAGGCTACCATAGTGCAGCATGCTCCCTTCATCTCCTTAGGGTCCCTCTACACCTGACTTGAGAGGGTGCTTCACAGCACGGGAAGACAGACACGCTAGCTCTGCTCGAGCAAGCATGCTTAAAAAATAGCAGCGTGTCCGCAGTGGTTTGGGCTAGCCACCCGAGGACGTATCCAGAGGGTTGGCTGGGATTGCTGCCCACGCTGCCATGGCCACACCACGATTTTCAGAGCAAGCAGAGCTAGGACATGTCTGGCTGGGCTGGGCAGCACACTCCCAGCCGCTGTGCAGACATACCTGGGCCAGTGCGGGACCAGCTGTTCACGTCTGCTCCAGCCATTGAACTGAGGAGCCTGGTTCTTTAGCTCTGGCAGTAGTGGAACTGGTGTTTAGATCCTGAGATCCAAGGTTTGATCCTCATTGCCAGTAACCTATCCAAGAGCATCGCGTTACCGATCCATGCTGGAGACTTAGGTTGAGATTTTCAGACAACCATTTATTTTAACGGGTTGTGTGGCTAAATCCTCTAGTTACTATTGGAAAAATCTCTCAATGTGATATATATTATAATTGTGATGAAAGCTGAAATTCTGGCATACAAAACTCATCTCCCTGGGTAAAGTATCGGCTTGTTCAACCAGCCCAGTCCAACTCTAGGGGCTTGTCTACATCAGAAAGTTGCAGCGCTGGTGAGGGAGTTACAGCGCTGCAACTTTGAGAGTGTCCACATCTGCAGGGCATCACCAGCGCTGCAACTCCCTCTTTGCAGCGCTGGCCGTACTCCCGTTTTGTCTCGGGTGTAGAGGATCCAGCGCTGGTGATCCAGCGCTGGTAATGCAATGTAGACACTCACCAGCGCTTTTCTTGACCTCCGTGGAAGGAGGAAGTCTCTGGTAATCAAGCTGGTTTCCTTTCCCGGTTTGCCCTCTCGGTCCCGGAGCCAGCCAGCAAACCGCAGGGAAGGAGACCTGCTTGCTCGGGGTTCCGGGACCGAGAGAGCAAACCGGGAACGCCGCGGTTTGCTCTCTCGGTCCCGGAGCCAGCCAGCAAACCGCGGGGAAGGAGACCTGCTTGCTCGGGGTTCCGGGACCGAGAGAGCAAACCGGGAACGCCGCGGTTTGCTCTCTCGGTCCCGGAGCCAGCCAGCAAACCGCGGGGAAGGAGACCTGCTTGCTCGGGGTTCCGGGACCGAGAGAGCAAACCGGGAAAGGAAACCAGCTTCGCCGCGGTTTGCTCTCTCGGTCCCGGAACCCCGAGCAAGCAGGTCTCCTTCCCCGCGGTTTGCTGGCTGGCTCCGGGACCGAGAGAGCAAACCGGGAAAGGAAACCAGCTTCGCCGCGGTTTGCTCTCTCGGTCCCGGAACCCCGAGCAAGCAGGTCTCCTTCCCCGCGGTTTGCTGGCTGGCTCCGGGACCGAGAGAGCAAACCGGGAAAGGAAACCAGCTTCGCCGCGGTTTGCTCTCTCGGTCCCGGAACCCCGAGCAAGCAGGTCTCCTTCCCCGCGGTTTGCTGGCTGGCTCCGGGACCGAGAGAGCAAACCGCGGCGTTCCCGGTTTGCTCTCTCGGTCCCGGAACCCCGAGCAAGCAGGTCTCCTTCCCTGCGGTTTGCTGGCTGGCTCCGGGACCGAGAGAGCAAACCGCGGCGAAGCTGGTTTCCTTTCCCGGTTTGCTCTCGCGTTCCCGGAGCCAGCCAGCAAACCGCGGGGAAGGAGACCTGCTTGCTCGGGGTTCCGGGACCGAGAGAGCAAACCGGGAAAGGAAACCAGCTTCGCCGCGGTTTGCTCTCTCGGTCCCGGAACCCCGAGCAAGCAGGTCTCCTTCCCCGCGGTTTGCTGGCTGGCTCCGGGAACGCGAGAGCAAACCGGGAAAGGAAACCAGCTTCGCCGCGGTTTGCTCTCTCGGTCCCGGAACCCCGAGCAAGCAGGTCTCCTTCCCTGCGGTTTGCTGGCTGGCTCCGGGACCGAGAGAGCAAACCGCGGCGAAGCTGGTTTCCTTTCCCGGTTTGCTCTCTCGGTCCCGGAACCCCCCTTGAAGCCGCCCAACAGCGCTGCAGTGTGGCCACATCTAACACCACTTGCAGCGCTGGTTGCTGTAAGTGTGGCCACTCTGCAGCGCTGGCCCTATACAGCTGTACTAATACAGCTGTAACAACCAGCGCTGCAAAATTTTAGATGTAGACATGGCCTAGGTTTACTAATCTAAGTTAGATATGGATGCAGCAAGTAATACTGGTACACACAGGTGGGGAAAAGCACAGTATTGTAGATTGCCATGTACTTTTAGGGGCGAAAGAAAAATGCAGAGCTGTTATTTACCAGGCTGCACGTGGCAATAGACTGTATAGGTAAGGGATGCAAGGAGGGTCTGGGTCACAATGCAAACTGCAGGCACGCACACAACTAAAATTAATTAATTAAAAGTTTTATTGGGGATAGTTACAAGGGGTAGGGGCGCAGCATATGATTAGCTAATAGGGTTAATGGAACTTAAAACATACAATGGCTAAAGTATTTACTATTAAACAATATTTATAAACAAAGATGCAGTAAACAATATTTATAAACACGGATGCAGCATTTAGTAATAACCAATACTTACGAATACAAACCAACTCATAACGACTGGCAAACATAGAAACTCTGCTTAAAAGACGTGAGCTGAGAGAGGCTTCAAGGTGATCAGGCTAGGTTACGGGTGTGCACAAGATACACAGGATTCGTTTTTCTTTCTCCTCTTCTGCCTGCACATGGCAGACCAGCCTAAAATACCCACTATGACATCATAGAAGTGTCGTAGGGGACGGGGCCCAAAAACTGTGTGTGTTCGTTTCTGATTGGTACAAGCAAAGTTTACACCAAGTAGGGGAGCAGGTGCCTGAAAGTCTGGCTTTGCCCCCAAAAGGTGAGGAAATGCATATAGTTCAGAATGCGTTTAACACTGAATGACAAAGGAAGAGGCCAGGGCAATACTGGTATGGGCAAGTCTTTTAGGATGCAGACAGGAACTTATCTTAACAAGTGTGGTAAAGCAAGGGTTAAAAAGGTGAGAGAGCATGATTTGTGCTCCTGAGTTCACTAATTCCTACCCCAAGGAGAACAATTGTGACAACAACATGCCATTTGTCATCACGTTCACTCTGCTTGTGTGTTATACCCCAGTCCCCTAGCTGCTTCGTCTTGTCTATTTCAGTTGTAAACTGTTCGGGGCAGGGATTGGGATTGTCTCGTATTTTGTGTCTGTACAGCACCTAGCACGATGAGGACCCATTCTTGGTTGGTCCTTAGATGCTACCCATAATACACAGGATTATTAACAATATTTTGAAAAATAAATGCTTTTACTATCTCAGGGTTTGCAGGCATTGGGGAGGTGGGGGTGGACTCAGGGCCTGAATGCAGGGATTTCTGTGATTGCCCTTTCTAGCTCTGCACATGGCTTTGCACGTGCTGTATGTCGCATGGGATGGGTGCGTACTTGCTCCTGTTGATCTGGGCTGCGGGGCCTGTCTCTCTCGCTGCTGCAGCTTTTCTGTTCGTACTTGGTTTGCTTGTCAGAATGCATTTGCTGCTGTCTGTTGCTCCCTTTGGGTCAAACTAGCTCCTTGGGAATGAAGCTGCTGCTTCGTCTCTGATGCGGAGGGTCTTTCTGCAGGGCAATCCTTCGTTCGGTGCATTGCTGGGAACGAGCTCTGCTTAGTTCTTTCAGCATCCGCTGTCTGTGATGGGGTTTTAGAGAGCGTATGTGCATTGCATGCCCTGTTTAGGAGGGGAGTGCCCTGTTTAGGAGGGGAGTGAGAGCCTGAGACCAACGCTTTGAAGAGGGGAGATGTAGAGCTTTTCAGATCTCAGTCCCTAGTAAAGCTTCATCTCCCTCATTTTGCAGGGGGGATTCCTTGCATCTCTGCAATCGAGGGGTGATGGCAGATTGGCTGTGTGATTCATCCATCTCTAGGAAAGCATAATGTAGCCCTTTCTCCTCACCTCTCTGGGGAAAGGCTGAGGCTTCTGCGTCACTTCTGCCATCAGGAAGGATTCTTGCCTCACCCTGTCATCTTTCTAAGGGGCCGTTACTCCTTCCTGCTCCTTAAGAGTCTGCTCCAATGCCTGTTGCAGTCAGTGGAAAGACACCCGCAAGAGTTGGATTGACAAGGAGTTTCAGGGAGAAATGTAGAAAGGTGCCACGCACCCATATCCCAAAACAAATGCTCCAGGAGGTTCAGGCCTTGTCTACATAAGAAGGTTGCACCAGTTTAACCTAAGGTGTGAATTTACACTGATTCGGTTAAACGGGTTCAAACCCCTGTGTAGATGCACTCTCATTTGGGTTTGAAAGTGATTTTTTTTCCAGTTCAGCGTAAATCAGTTTGAAACAGGTGAAGCTAAACTGAAATAAGCCACTCTTAAACCAAAACAGGAATGCCCATACCAGACTGCACCAGTTTAACTAAATTGGTTTAAAAACTGATTTAAGTTGAACCAGTGCCACATTGCTGTGTAGACAAGACCTCAGTCTCGATTTGGTTCACTGGTAAAGCTTGTGTAGTTTAGTTTAGGATTATTCCTTCTCCCTTCCTCCCGCAGTGACACCTGCTGGTAGAGAGTGGAACTGCCTGAACTGTCTCCCCAAAGCCTAAGAATTAAGGGTCTAAGAATTAAGAAGAGAGGACAGGTGAGTATGTCAGCAAGGATGGTAATTAGAAGCCTGTCTGTCCCCCTGGGTCCTGTGACAGAAATCGATGGCAGACGGACAGGTGTGCAGGCCACACGCAGGACTGGGAATGGGCACCTACTGAATTCGGCTCTGACAGTGACTCACTGTCCAGCCTCGGGCATGTCACACCACCTCTCTGTACTTTGGTTTTACTGGCTGGAAGACAGGGATTAGAATACCTGCTGCAGAGCTGAGGACTGGTTAAATGTCTGCAAAACACCATGAAGATCAAAGGCAACCCGGCGTATATCAGTCAGTGCTAAAAATTAACTTCACGTTGCTAAATTTGTATGTGAAGTTGATCATTCAGACCCTGTTCCTGTGTGTCTGAAACAAGCACAGATTCTGTTGTTGACCCGAATTCACCAGTAAAAGCCTGTGTCCCAGTCAAGGACTTGTTTTCCTTTTCCCAGCACTGTGTATCTGTGCTGCCCCCTGGGACATGAGTTACTCATTATTCCTTCCTGATCCCCGTGTACCGCCACAGAGGTCAGTGTGTCCTTCCCTGGCTCCCTTCTGGCACTTGTGCCATGCACCGTTTCGCTCAGCTGCACTGCAAATCAAAGTTAGTGACTTGTTTCAAAAAAAGGGTCTGGTCTTGTATGGTGCTGAGCTATCCTGGCTCTCAGACGAGTCAATGGGAACCATTGGTTCTGAGCACCTCCCAGAATCAGAGCCCATCCTGCCCCAAATACAGTTCTGAGAAAGCTAATTGAGAGTAAAATCTGCCTACTTTGCTATTATGCAGTGTTGTTATTATCCTAGATTATCAGGGTTGGAAGGGACCTCAGGAGGTCATCTAGTCCAACCCCCTGCTCGAAGCTGGTCCAATCCCCACACAGATTCTTACCCCAGTTCCCTAAATGGCCCTTTCAAAGACTGAACTCACAACCCTGGGTTTAGCAGGCCAATGCTCAAACCACTGAGCTATCCTTTGTCGGTCCCAGAATATTAGAGACACAAGGTGGGAGGGGTAATATGTTTTATTGCAGTGGTTCTCAACCCTTTTGTGCTCAGGATCCCTTTGTAAATGTTTATGGCCTGTCACGACCCAGTAAATAGTCTAGGGATGGAGACTCTGGTGAGGCCACAGCTGGAATATTGCAGCCAGTTTTGGTCCCTCCACTACAGAAAAGATGTGGACAAATTGGAGAGAGTCCAGCAGACAGCAACGAAAATGATCAGGGGGCTGGGGCACATGACTTACGAGGAGAGGCTGAGGGAACTGGGGTTATTTAGTCTGCAGAAGAGAAGCGTGAGGGGGGTCTGATAGCAGCCTTCAACTACCTGAAGGGAGGTTCCAGAGAGGATGGAACTAGGCTGTTCTCAGTGGTGGCAGATGACAGAACAAGGAGCAATGGTCTCAAGTTGCAGAGGGGGAGGTTTAGGTTGGATATTAGGAAAAACTTTTTCACTTGGAGGGTGGTGAAGCACTGGAATGGGTTACCTAGGGAGGTGGTGGAATCTCCATCCGAAGAGGTTTTTAAGGTCTGGCTCGACAAAGCCCTGGCTGGGATGATTTAGTTGGTGTTGGTCCTGCTTTGAGCAGGGGGTTGGACTAGATGACCTCCTGAGGTCTCTTCCAACCCACATCTTCTATGATTCAGTGCCGTGTACAACAACAAGCCAGCAGAGCTTGAGCTAATTAAATTAACAGGCGAAATGGGTGAATTAGGGGAAAAGCTGCAACTGCCCGATGGGTGGGTTGGTTGATTTGTTTAGATGGCATTAATAAATGCTGCAAAGCCAGCACCGGCTAGTCACTGTCTCCCTGTCCTGCTAGCAACCACTGTTGGTGGCGAAGGAGTGGGAATTGGCTGAATAAGGGTCAGTCACTGGGAGGATAAAGAGGGATGGAAGGTTCTGGGCCTGCTGCTGCTTTGGTTGGGGCTGTCGTGACCCCACTGAGTGGCTCCACGTTGCCAGTTCCCTGGGCTGTCCTTTCAGTGGTGATTGTGTCTTGCCTTTCAGATGCTGTCTGATAGCCTGGAGCCTCGGGGGGACTTGCCAGCTCTAGCCAGCTTATCCTAGGAGCATCTTTGACACACTGAGCTGCAAATGGCCTTGAAATCTCACTGACGGGGGAAATCAAGTCACGCCAAAGCGGCCTCCTTCCCTGGTACCTGCCCCTGCACGCTCGCTCTACGAGCCATGGAGGCCACTGACGTACCGGTGGGGAACCTCATTGACTTTGATTCCGAGCCCCCTGCCTCCGACCCCGCTGAGTCCCCTCCCTCACCCCCTCAACCCTCCAGCGGCAATGGGTTACTGGGGGACCCAGCGTCTGTAGGAGAGGAGAGCGACACCACGGAGTCGGCCGACAGTGAGAACGACATGGGGGATTCACCCAGCCATCACAGCTGGAACAACTACCGCCGCTCCTCATCCAGTGAGTCCTTCTCGTCCAACCAGAGCACAGAGTCAGCCAAGGACGAGGTGATGGTGGAGCGCCGGGAGTTCATGAGGCAGTATGTGGAGAAGATCTTCAGTGGGGGGTGAGTGAGCCAGGCACAGTGGGGGTTGCTCTGTGCAGAGGTGCATGCTGGGAAGGAGTGGGGAATAATGAAGCTGCCCCCTCCTCCAGAGCACGCTGCTGAGTAACTTCTACTGGCATGATTTTCTCTGTTCGCCCTTTTTCTAAGCTTAAATTTTTCCCCCCTTCTGCATTTGGCAAATGTAGATTTCCCCCTCCACACAGTGTTAGAGGAACTAGAGACTGGGATTCAAGAGGTCAGGATAAACTCTTGCTTCTGCCACTGACTGGCTCTGTGACCTTGGGCAAGTCCCTTTTCTTCTCTGTACCTCAGTTTTGTCATTCTGTAAAATGGGATATTTCCTTATCTCGTGAGTGGGGATGAGAGGTTAAGGCTAAATTCACTAATGCTTGTAAAGTGC
This sequence comes from Gopherus evgoodei, assembly GCF_007399415.2. Classification (NCBI taxonomy): domain Eukaryota; kingdom Metazoa; phylum Chordata; order Testudines; family Testudinidae; genus Gopherus; species Gopherus evgoodei. The sequence continues at coordinate 37,825,004 of NC_044333.1, read as the reverse complement.
CTGGAGATCCTCCCATGGAAAGGGTGGTAGTCATACAGAGGGAGACCAGGTTCTGCAAGTTCCCCTCCTCCTTCCAACAGGACTGAAATTAACCAGACTTATTGTTTCCCCTCCTTGCCTTCATGTGCTGGGCTGCTCAGGGGCTTGGCGGCTGGCCTTTTTCTGTGCTGCGTAGCCTAGGGTTGCATGCCCTCATGCATGCTTCCCAGTGCTCCATTCCTCCCATGCAAAGCAGAGAATGGGTCATGAAGTGAGATAATGATTGAGCTGGGGGATGACAGCGGGGGAGTGGTATTGGGCATCCGCTCTAGGAGCATGTCTGAATTCGGGCACTGCCTGTGCATGTGATCCCGCTCCAGCCCTATTTGCATGTGGCTGTGCTGCATGTACCCAGGAAAGGAGGGGAGGAATTGACCTGTCTGGTATAACCGCTGTCTAGGCCGCCCCTATACCTGCCACTGTAGCACAGAGCCGTCTATCAGAGGAAAGCTCTTGGCCATTGGAGCTGTGCTAAGTACCTGGATTTGGCTGGCTGCAGGGAAATGGCCTTTGACATCGTGTCTTGCCATACGCTGGAGCTGCTGAGGCATCAAGCATGTCCCCTGGCGTGCGGCTCTTCCTCAGACTGCGATGCCTGGAACGGCACGTCCCCTTCTGATTGCTTGCCTAGGCCCGGCTGCCAGATTCAATCACTCTGCTTAGCCTGGTGTAGGATCCGGGAATGAGGTAGGTTGGCAGAGAGGAGCAGGGAGAGCTTTCTGCATCTAGTCACAATGGAGCTGTGTCTGGAGGTGGAGGGACTGTGTCCTCCGCTCCATTCTTGCCCTGCTACACATCTCTGTATTACCTAGGCTTTGATGCAGACCTCCTCACTAATCTTAATGTCAGGGGATCCAATGCACACGGGGGTCTGTTTGCTGTTTGTCAGCGATGGATACCTCAGGCCCTTTGATCCCGACAGCAAGGCTTACTTGTTTCGGTCTGTGAAATATTCCAGTTCAGTGCATCCAGTGTGATTGAGCAGATCGTCTGGTGGGAAGCAATAGGCAGAGCTAATAGTTTTGCTCGGGGTGATTTCAGTTGTTGCTGGGGAATTTCTGCACTGGAAATCGGTGGCTCCTTCCTTCGTCTTGAGAACAAAAGAGCAGCACGAAGCAAGGAAAGGGAACAGGGCCACCTGTCAGCATAGCCATAAAGCAGCCCAACTGGGAGTTACCGTACCTGGGGATTGTGCTGGATGGGGGGGTGCGCGGTAACATGAGACTGCCAAAGCTGCTTTGCTGAACCACAGAGCTGGATGCAGGCTGGAAGGGAGAGCTAAGGTGACCAGATGTCCCGATTTTATAGAGACGGTCCCAATTTTTGGGTCTTTTTCTTATATAGGCTCCTACTACACCCCCAACCCCATCCCAATTTTTCAAACTTGCTGTCTGGTCACCATAGGGAGAGCGACAAGTTGCAGTAGAGCTGGAAGGATTCAGAGCACAGCTGGGGGCTGTCTGGGACCAAGTGCTCCTTGGACCGGGGATTGGAGCTGCCAGGAGGGGTCAGAGGGGTGGCAGATGGAGCCTCCATCATCGTGTCAATTGTGCAGGAGAAACTGGCCAGCTTCCTGAGTCCGTCTGGGTTGGGGCAGCCATGTTCAGTGCAGATAAATCTGAAAGGTAGATGGGACAGGGCATGTGGGGGTCCAGACTGTAGGGGGTCACAGAGGCCTGTCCCTTCTACCTGATGCTGCCACAAGGTGAAGGTGATGAAGTGGTTCAAGGGAACAGTTTTATTATTTGTTTGCATTACTGTAGTGTCTAGCAGCCCCAATCCTGGACCAGGCCCCATTATGCTAGGTGCTATACACACACAGGACAAAAAGGCACTGTCTACGCTAGAGACCTTACAGCGGCACAGCTGTCCTGATGTGCCTGTGCCCCGTAAGGTCTCCCGTGTAGCTGCTCTTTGCCGACAGGGGAGAGCTCTCCCGTTGGCATCATTAAACCACCCCCCAACATAGCCCTGTCCACGCACTTCTGTCGGTCAGGGGGGTGTTTTTTCACACTCGACATACATTGTACTGTCAAGGGCTAGTGTAGACGTAGCTTATGACAAGAGACAGCAGATGGATGCAACAGACAGACTCAAGGTGGCAGGAGGACAATACTGGTCAGCATTAGAAGCAGTGGTTGGAGCACTTCAACAGCCAAATGTCCCGGAGTGATCTGAGTTAGTGGGGATTAGAGCTTTCGTCAGGCCCTCGGGTGCAGGAGATGCCAGCCAGACTCTCATCATAGAAACGTGGGGCTGGAAGGGATTTTGAGAGGCCTCATCCAGCCCCCTGCCCTGAGGCAGGACCTCGACCATCACTGACGGGTTTGTCCAACCTGTTCTTAAAAACCTCCAATGACGGATTCTGCAACCTCCTTTGTAAGCAGAGCATTCCAGAGCTGAACTATCCAAACAGGGGAAACTTTCTACCTGTTTTCCAATTTTAGGTTCTAGCAAAGTTACTTAAGCTCCCAGGCTCGTCCTTTGAAGATGTTGTGCAGGTTTCCTTTGGGGACGAGGACAGTGAGGTCAGACACGGAGCGCATGCCCGCCCACAAAACACCTTTCGAGATCCCTGGGTCCTGCGCATGCCTGTCACGTGTAGGGGACCTCATCCAGTGGTCTAAATGCCCCAACAATAATAATTACACACTTGCATGACCTCTCACAATAACAGAAAATAAGACAAAAACTTTACTGGACACTAAAAATCATGGTCCTAAAAAGACATTGGTTTTATGGCTTATTACAACAATCTGTAATCCACTTACCCCCCTCCCACCATACCCCCTTTTTTTCAGTCCTTTGACTACAGAGCCACTGCACTTTGAATGATCTCTGACAATGTGTGAACTGCTTATCCTAACCAATCTGTTCCACCTTGTATTAACTGTGATGCCAGGATTACCTTTCCCAGACCTGAAGAAGAGCTCTGTGGAGCTCGGAAGCTTGTGTCTTTCACCAACAGAAGTTGGTCAAATAAAAGACATGACCTCACTCTCCTTGCAGAGACATCCTAGATCCAAGCTGAGAAGTGTGTGTGTGTGTGTGTGTGTGTGTCAGTCAGTCAGTCAAATGGAAACTGACCAGAATTTTTAGTATTGCTGTCATGAAATCTTTTTTTTATTTCCCCTATACCCAGGAGCTCCTAGGAGTGCATATGTCTGGGGAATATAAACTCTAATTCGGGCCAGGTTGAATGTGATTGTCTTGCTGATGTTGAGGGACTCAAGTCCATTGCAGCAAGCAGTGCCGTAACTGTGCCCTAGGAGCTGTCTAGCGACGAGGGACATTGACCCTCTTGCCTGTTTAGCCAAAGCTTGAGGTTGTGTCTGGCACACCCAGCTCACTTCTTTAGTGTAGACAAAATTTAAGAGTGATGGGAGCTAGGGAAGGTTTGAGTCCTTGTGACCAGGTGTTGGGCAAAGGGTTGCAGATTCAGCCCTTGGTCACACCCATTCCTCGTTAGGCGAACAAATTAAAGTGGGCTGGAGATAACCTGGCCCTAATTGGGGAGGCAGAGACAGCTGCTACCTAATTAGCCTGGTGCTGCATAAAAGTCTGAGGGGAAGGAAGCCAGGGGAGAGCAGGAGGAAAGAGGAAAAGGCAGAAAAAATGGAAGCTGGGAGGTAGCTCTCCCCTGCCTGCAGCTGGTGAAGGGTTACTTGTACGGTGGTGAGAACAAGCCTGAGAATAAAGTGCACCAGCGGTTACTAAACCCAGGGTCTCCGAGTGACTTTGTGAACCTAGCAGAGGCAGAAGCCAAGGGGGCCCTACTGCAGTCCTGCTAAAACTCTCTAGGTAGGTAGCACTTGGCAATGGTGGTTGGGCACATTGCCCTTCCTGAGGGGAGGAACTCTAAGTGTGCGGTCGGTCTGTGTCCGGCTAGCTTGGGGGTCAGTTCGCACTTGCACTCTCACATCCGCGCTACCCTGAGTTTCTGTCCCACTTTCATCTTACAAACCAGTCGACTCCTGCAGTGCCGGGCACTGTGTGTGTGAAGAGCGCAGCCAGGAGAGCAGATGTTCCTTGGTCCTACCATGCAGGGAGAGCTCCCTTTCTATTTCCAATGAGGTTTTGCCCTCGGTGAGTTCCTGAGTGAATAGCTCTTGAGAGTAGTGCTCTCGTTTCACTTTCAAAAAATTCCTGGCAAGTCTGAGCACTCGACAGAGGAGAAAACCCGCTTGGCTGCCTCTGTGCTGGCAGTTCTTTTCACTAAGAAACGCTCTTTCTTGGCACTGGAGAAGCCCCTGAGATGTGTAATGTCACTATCTCGTTTACAGGTGCTATTGCCTGAGGACTGCAACGCTGCATCATCCCAGCCCAGAGCAGAAACCTCAGCTCTTCAGTCACCATGACTTGGTTTGCTTTGGGGTTTTTAAAACTAAATTAAAACCGTGTGCCAAAAAGGCCCCAATTAAAATCCATCACACTCCCAGTAAGCAGTGCGGCTTTGCCCACTCCCCGCTTCCAGGCAGCCATCTCGGCTCCAAACAGAGTATCTGTCATGTGTGGCTGGTGTTGGTTGGCCCCTGCCTGATTTTCATCAACAGCTTCTTCCCTATGCTTCAGCTGCTGTGTTGGTGTCTCGCCTCTTATTTCCACCACAGAGCACTTTATACTCTGCTTATGGTGTGTAAAGAAATTCTGGTACCTCTCTCAGCCCTTCCCTGGCTAAGGAAGGTGACATGCCCATTTGACATGGTTTAGGAGTTGTCCAAGACTATTGGATCATAAGCTTGTCTTGCTACTCCTGTAAAATGCCACGTACCGCCTGTGATGCTATATTAATAGTCATGGTGTCTTTCAAAAGGTAGACCAATAAGTGTAATACTCTCACAATCCCTCCCTTCCCTGCGGTGGCGAGAAATATTCATCCCCCAATCATGTCTTGTCATTAATCCGTATTGCCAATGTAATCTCTTTGGAGCAGGGACTGTCTTTACCATGTGTTTGTACAGTGTTTAGCAAAAGTCAATAATTGGGACCTCTTAGGGTTACTGCAAGATGAATGTGTGACTTCCGGGTATGTCTACAGTGCAATGTAAGCCCATGGTTAGTGGGACTCAAGTCAGCTGACCTATGTTAGGGATCCCTGGGCCTGAATGTCAACGTAGTTTAACCCTACATTAAGATTTTTTTCTAACTCGTGCTCGAACCTAGGGCTCTGATGTCCCCATTGACGTGCGCAGACCTGAGTCAAAGTAACCATGTTTGAGTCCCTAGCCACCCCTTGCCCCCGAATGTGGTGCACTGTGGGAAAAACTTTACTGTCCATACTGCATGTTTCCAGGAAGCAGCTCTCTTTGCAGAAGGCTTGATCGATTCGCTCTCCATTGCAAACCCAGGCGGCTCTCTGGCATGCTTGCAGATTGGTGATCAGAAGAATACGGGTCAATGCCGACCTGAGCTGCTGCCCTTCGCAAAGCAGGGATGGCTTCCGTTTTCAACAGAGTGCATTGCAGATTGTTGGGATAGAGAGGACTAAGCAATCTGTCCCATGGAATTATGGGATACTTCCAGCTGACTCCGTAGCCCCCAAGTCAAGTGGGGCTGCATCTACACTGCAAAGCAATAGAGCTCGGATCCTGGGTCCCAGCTTAACTTGACCTCAGACCCTCCAGCCCTGCAGGGTCCTGGGACTCTGTGTCGGAGCCCTGAGTTAGCGCAATTGCAGCATAGACTCAAGGGGGATCAGATGTAGGCTTGGGCTCATGTTGCTATGTAGACATACCTTTGGTGGTTTGTGATGCACTGAACAAAAAAACTGCTCCCCCCAAGACGTGCTGCATCTTTTAGTGAAGACCAGGAGCAGAATGGAAAGACCAAGAAGCAGCCTGAGCAGCAGGTCTGTGCGTGACAATACAGACGTGTCCTGTACATGTAGCCCTGCTGATACAGCTGCGTCCCTGATTGATTGTGTCCTCGATAGAACTTGTGGATTCTTTCCCCCCAGGGTCTGCTCCTGGCTCTCTGAATACCTCCACTTGTTTCACAGGCTGCAGGGATTTTCTGAGCAGCTCAGTGTGGGAAGGGAATTTAAAGTGTTTGATTTCTTGTCCGTTCCAGGGAGGACCTGGACCAAGAAGAGAAGGCCAAGTTTGGGGAGCTGTGCAGCGGAGAGAATGGAAAAGGCAGGGAGTGGTTTGCAAGATACGTCAGTGCTCAGGTGAGCAGGGGATAACAGCTGCCTGATGCTAACTACTCTGTGTCAAAGCAGTTGAGGGTGGCTGGCAGGAGGGTGGGTCTCCTGGACGTCTGTTAGAACAGCAGAGTGGTGTGTTTGGAGACCATCCCTCATCTCAGTGGGGAGAGCTGGGGGCAAAGGGATGCATGTATTGAATTGTATTAAAAATGCGACGGTATCAGTCACTGGGCAGCAGAATGTTAGAGAGAAGCCGTCAGTTTCATTTAAAAAAAATCAAAATAACTCATCAAAACTCCTCCCAGCTCCCAAGTCAAATTCCACACAGTCAAACCAGCATCCAGTGTCCCAGCCCAATTTTCGAATTCTCTGGGAGCACTCACATCAGGTCTTCGGAGCTTGCACTGTCAGTAGCAATGGAGAGGAAGCGGTGCTAACGCTGGCGTGTGTTGGCTTCGTTTGTCTTTGCAGCGCTGTAACTCCAAGTGCGTCTCGGAGCAGACTTTCTATCGGCTGGTGCAGTCCTTCGCGGTGGTGCTGTTTGAGTAAGTAATGGCAGATATCAAAGCAGGATTGATTTCCTTTTTCACAACTGAGCCCTCTTGTAATCTACTCACCGAGCCATCAGAGGGACGCTTTGCTTCCATGCCACCTAATTCCAGGAGCCCAGCCTCAGCTAAGTAGAAAGTCAGCAGCCAGTGCTAACTGAACAGCTGCCTGTTCCCAGTTGAACCGCAGAGCAATGACTCTGGAAGCACCTTTTGAGCCAGCTGCATTGCACCAAAATTGCTTTGAGGGCCACATGTCAATTAGCAGGACCTCCAGTGTGAATGCCCATGGCTGCTTGGAAGCGGAGTGTCTGGTTTTGTGTAAAGCAGTGGAGCGGGTCCTGGGTAGATAGGTGGGTTTAGAGACAGTAATGCTGGGGTGGGGTGGGGCTCTGAGCAGTTGGGATGCGGGAAGTCTGACATTTCCCAAATGGGATTTACAGTAACCGGAGGATGAGTCTGGTTAAGCTGAAACTATGGAGGAAGTGGCCTGGTACCAAAACATCTGGTACTTTTGGGTATCTGCCAGTTCTGCTATGCTGCTGTAGATATGGCTGCTAATTCCTTACGTCTCTCTCTCCCTGACCCATTTCAGGTGTCACCAGATGGATGACTTTGGTCCTGCCAAAAATCTAATGACCATGTGTTTCACTTACTATCACATCGGTAAGCGGCTTGTGCGCACAGGTGCCTTTCTCGTGTTGGCTGAAAGAGTGGGGGCATTGAAACGACTCAGAATAAGTGTGAGGGTGGGTTGTTAGAACAGATGTGTGTTCACTCAGAGGGGCACAGCTGGCTATAGGATGACATCCCTAATCCCACATGGAAACATCCGCTTGATTTGAGATTGGGAGGCAGTCACTGAGAATGGTATCTGCGGAGGGCCCAATTTTCTAACCAAAGTTTAAAAAACTAAAGGTCAAAGTTTTCAGAACTAACTAGTGATTTGTGGGGCACGAACTTGAGATACTTCAGTGGCTTGATTTTTCTGAGTGGGAAAGGGCTCAGGACCTCCTTAAAATCAGGCTCCCTGCTGGGTCTCTGGATGCCCAGAAACTGAGGCACCCGCAATCACTAGTCACTTCTGAAAATCTTGTTCTAAATCCAACGCACTTTTAAACAGGGAAATCTTCAGCCTTAGGAGCCATTTTCAACAGAAAATTGTGTCCATTTTAAAAAACAGGAGCTTCCTCGCTTCTCTCTCTCCTTGTCTGTGTTCCTCTGGCTGCGGGTTCTGCTCCTGCACCAAATGCCCAGCACAGAGGTGGAATCGGTATCGCAGTCATTGGAACTAAGATCAGGCATGAGCTGAGCTGTGTTCGGGAGCCCGGCGTTGTTATGGCATGATTGTCATTAATGCTACTGTGAGTTATGTATATGCAGAGAGTGGGGAGCGTGTTTTTCAGTGTATCACGTGTGCTCCAGATGTCGTCGTCCGGCAGCTCACAGCTGCTTTGAACCCCTTGGTGCTCAGTGTCTTACCACAAATGCCCAAGGGGGACAAACTCTGGTGTGTCCTTGTCCATTCAACAGAAGAGATGTCATCTGGCTATTACAGTAGTGCTTGGCTATTGAGACAATGGGAGCCATGGTAGATAAATATTGAAACTCGGGGATGCGGCACATGCTTTCTCCAGCTGCAGCAGAAGGGGAATGCGGCTGTTCGAAACATCTCTCCTTTATTATTAGAAGGTCCTTGTTCCTGTGTTCTCTGCCAGGGAACGCACCCATTCTAAGGCCAGTGTTATCAGCTCAGCACAGCGTGATGAGGTCATGGCAGTGCTGCGTGATTGAGTTTACTTCATTTCAGAGTTTGTGAGCTCAGGTTAAAACGGACTTGTGAGGCTTAAAGATTCCCCGTTAGGAACCCAGGCTCTTCTGATTCTGCTGAGCTTGGAGCTTTTCAAATAAGAAATCAATGTCCAGTGACAGCTTTTTTTTCATGACTGGGGCCAGCTTTCTTTAATTGCTGAGTTTCTCTGAATTGCCGTTCCTGTCCCGCTGCCAGCTAGAGAATACTGTTAAACTGTCTTGGAGAGTTAGAGTGTGGAGCTGGGCTGATGCAGCCTCATAGCACAGTGAAGTGGTGGATTAGTTAGTCCCAAAAGACTAAAGGAAATAGATGGGGAGCCTAATGGGAGACCCTGAGCAGTGTAGGGGCTGGAGAGTGAGGGACTTACCTCTGAGTGGTGAATGCAGAGGAGAGGGGAAATGGCATTCATAAAATATCCAGTGGGTTGCTGGAAAGAGTGTTCCTCTAGAACAGTGGTTCTCAACTAGGGGTACGCAGAGGTCTTCCAGGGGGCACATCAACCCATCTAGATATTTGCCTAGTTTTACGGCAGGCTACCTGAAAAGCACTAGTGAAGTCAACACAAACTGAAATTTCATTCAATGACTTGTTTCTACTGCTCTATGTACTATGTCAGCAGTTCTCAATCTGTGGGTGAGTTGGTTTTAATGGGGTTGCCAGGGCCAGTGTTAGACTCGGTGGGGCCCAGGACACAAAGCCCAAGCTCCACCGCTCAGGGCTGAAGCCCAAGTTTTTAAGTGAGGTGGAACTTGGGTTATGCAAGACAAATCAGACTCCTGAAAGGGGCACAGTCGTCTAGAATGGTTGAGAACCACTGCTCTAGATCTCAGACCAGTGACGCCCCAGCACCCCCACAGCCTCCGGTGCAAATCGAGTGGCTGTTCCCCCTCTGAATGTTCGTGCAGCAGCCAGGAGAATCTCTCTGCTCTCTAGCTATGAGGATGCCAAACCCCTCAGCAGTCTGTCTTGCACCACCTCTTGGTTCAGGAGATGCTCGCCAGCATGCACCTGCTGTTGGCTTTAAAGCGAAGGTTGCATCCCGGCGAGATGGAGATGCTGACATGGGGGATTTGCCTTGTAAAGCCTTGTGGTGTTGGTTTAGTCTCCATGTAGCTAAAACCGGGTGTCTTTGTAAACTTTCTGGGAGTAAGGACTTGAGGCGCTTGTAGCTAAAGCCGAGCAGCTGCCTTTGCAGTAGGGAGACGCCTCGATTTAGTTATCCTGGGATCACTTAAAAGAGCCATTTCTAGGAACTGCCTGTTTCTCTTGTAGGTAAAGCCCAGGCGCTGCCCTCAGAGGCTAAGGAGAAGCCCACGGGGAGCATCGACTCGTATCTGAAGTCGGCGAACAGCTGGCTGGCTGAGAAGAAAGACATTGCCGAGCGACTCTTGAAGAACACATCAGCGAAGACTGAGAATGTGAAGGGCTTCTTCGGGGGGCTGGAAACCAAGCTTAAGGGACCGACGGGCAAGAAGAGCGAGTGAGTATTGCTCCAGCAGTTCTCTGATGCCCTATGTAGGGGACGTGTGCTGTGGGCTGGACAAACGGGCCGTGCAGACCTCATGGCTGTCAACCAGACACATGCGTGTGCTGTCTGGGATAGAACAGGCGACCCCCCTCCTGCCCTGAAAGCAGGTGCCTCTACTCAGGTGGCTAAAGGAGGACCTCCTGTCAGGGCTTTATCTCCCCTGTAGCACGTTCGTCCAGCTCTGAAGTCACTAGAGCGTGAGACAGACGTATGGATAGGTATGATTCCATGCAGCACAAGGCCCCTAGATCTCTGAGAGCTCCTAATTCAGGCTCTCCAGTTGCAGCTCTTAGCGTTATGTGGGCTTCCTAGTGAGGCCTACATGTCTGTCCCTATCTGTGCTGAGACAGGTGGTCTCTGGAGATGGATTTCTTTGGGCGTAGAGCCGTGGTTCCCAAACTGCTCTGTGGACCATCAACAGCCCAGAGAGGACGTGCTGGTGTGTGGAAGAGATTTGGCAGGCCATGTGCTCCTGATTGCTGCACCTCATTTTCAGCCTGTAAAGCTCGTTAAATTACAAATGCATTAAATGCCAGGGAAGTGGTGTTTGACCACCAATGGGAGCCTGAGGGAAGGTGGCCCATGCGATCACAAATGGGCTTGCAGACACCCTCTCCATTTAGATGTGGCTCCCTCGGTGAGAAATTGAGAGGGCCCAATGCAGAGAGAAGGGTAACAACCTTCCAGGGGCTTTCCAACTGATTGCCCCAACTCTGCAGTGGTGGGGATACCAGAGCTGGAGTGTTCTCTAATGGTTAGTCATGGGTCCAGAAGTCAGGAGAGCTGGACTGCATTCCTGGCTCTGCCACTGACTCCCTGGGTGACGATAGGAAATCAGCCAGCCTCCCCATGCCTCTTTTCCGCATCTGCAGAATGGGTATAATATGCTTACCTACTTCTGAGAGGAGTGGCTGCAAAGCACTGGGAGTCATTCTGGGGAAATAGCCTGCATGGGCATGAAGTTATTGGGTGAAACTCTCCGAAGGGCTTCAATGTACTTTGGCCATGGCTAGCACCTCAGTCAGCCTCTTGTGTCTCGCCCCAGTGGCTGTGATGGGGGAAGTGGATGCCAGCAGGCTGAATGGGTTAGTCACGTGTGCTGATAGGAGGGGGAGCTGGCTGCTGTAGGGCATCGGTTTCTGAGAGGGAGGAGCTGACTGGCATGGTTTCTTTGCTGTAGGGAAGGGGAATACAAACCGAAGGAGAAGCTGCAGAAGACAGGTAAGCAGTGCGGCTGAAAATCAACGGCTTTAGCAAAGGGATCCCCAGGACCTGAGGGTGGGGCTCAGGGGGCAGACCCGGTGTGAAATTCCCCGGCATAGCCAGCGTCACGTAAAGTAACCGGCAGAGTGAAATTGCCTTGAGGAATGACTGATAACTTCTTAGTGTGGTTTGCAGGGGCACTTACGGAAGCTGCAGTGAAACCAGAGGACGTTTTTCCAATCCATTGTTCAGAGCAGTAGCATCTCCCATTCCATAGCAGCATCCCTTGGGTGCTGAATGTAACCTGCACACACGCAGTGTGGTGCTTTGTGTTGTTGTGTCGTTCCCCTTCCCCATATAGAGGTTTGTGTTGGCTACTGCCTCTGAGCTAATGGACCAGCTCCTTGAGCTCAAGCAGCAGCCATGAGGAAGAAGAACAAAGCAGGGCTGCTTTTCTCTGCCCCCGTTAGGGGTGGTTTGAGTTGATATTTTTTCCTTGATACCTCAGGGTGACTGCTTGGGTGGTGGGGTAAGTAGCTGAGTAGTGCTAAGTTTGTGTTCGTACAGATCAGCCTCCTCACAGCCTTGATGTGCAACTCTGCCTCCCGACAGTTTCCTTGTACAGCCCCGAGGAGGAAGAGGAGAAGAAGGGAGAGAAGATCTATTTATATATGCACCTGAAGCAGCAGCCTATCTGGTAAAGTCTGGTTATCCACCTTGAGCTGCAGCCCCCGGGGACCAGCTGTGCCTGGTACCTCTGAGTCAGCTGGCATGAGCAACCATTGCACAGCACCGGCAGTATGAGGGGGAACCCAGGCCCTGTGCTACTCAGAGAACAGTGCCCAGAGCTGGTGGTGCCATGCAGGCCAAGTGACATGCTGCCGTTCCCCACAACTCAGCCATGTGCCTAATCCAAGTATTCTTCTCTTTGCATATGCAGAGTTGACTCTGCCTTCCCCCTGCCCACCCCCCTCCAAATGGTGAGATCTGTCAATGCAGCCGCTGATCAAAAGCCCCCAAACCAGGAGTTAACAGCTCAGTAAAGCTGACTTCTCTTTGCTGCATGCTGCGTGCATAGAAGCCAAAGGCTGGATCTGTGGGGAGGGCACTTTGGCAGGTCCCCGTATACGTGCACAAGTGCCCCGCAGTCGCTCGGAGGTGCTGCTGGAGTGGCGGCCGTGCTCTCCCGTGCAATGCGCCGTCTCCAAAGCCTTCTCCCTGTTTTGCAGGCACACCCTGAGGTTTTGGAATGCAGCCTTTTTCGATGCTGTTCATTGCGAGCGGAGGAAGAGATCTCCCACCACCAGGTAGGGCGTGAACATTAAATTCTGGCTGCCCTTGGCAAGGGAGGGCTGGAAGGCAGGGGGAAAACGGCCATGCTTCACTCTCAAACTCCCCAGCCCCACCAACAGTGGAGATGACAGGTTAGGCCCTCCCTGCTGCAGCTGTTTGCTGAGAAGCCCACCCAGCTGACAGCTGTTTAAATCCTGCTGCACTGTGAAGGCAATTGCCATGGCTAATGCTAGAACTGCATGGAGGTGCTTGGAATCCCAGGTGGAGCATTATGGGGGAAGAGTACGGTGAAAGGAGCCTGCCCCCTCCTCCAGGCGTTCTTTCTGAAGGCCTTTTCTCTGCACTGGGTACAGCGCATAATGAGGCTGCCTATATTGCATAGTAGCTGTTGGAAAGTGCTGAGTCTCTCTCCACAAGGGCTGGTCATTGCTGTGCAGCCCCAGCCATGTAGATGAGGATCAGCACTTCTCAGAGGATGCAGTTTCATAGGAGAGCATCTAAGCCAGCTTCTATTCGATCACAGAAAGTTGCGATCAAATAACACTGAGGGGCTTGGTTACCATAGGCTTAGAGGAGTTCAGCTGTGCAGTTCTCATGGATGTTATAGAGGCCGTGTGCCTTTGGGACAGGAGAAATCCATTGAAATCGTCTCTCCAAAATAGCTGCGTTTGTATAGCAAATAGATGATAATCAGTCCTGCCAAGATCTGGACCCAAGGATCTGCTTTCGCTCTTCCACTATGGACCTGATCTTCCAAAACAGAAGCAGATTGTAGGGAAATGCTCTGTTTTATGTGTTTGATTAAAAGGTTGCTATGGAAGTAGAACCCTGAGCTTGTGTTTAGGCAGCTAAGGAAAGAATACATTTTCCAGTGTTCTTTTTGAATATAGATACTCATGTAATTTAAGTCTAGACATTTATCCTGTTGAGGATTTGGGATCTCAAAGGTTTTCTTGTTTTTAGCTGCTTTTAAAGGGACACAGTTGCAGAGCTTCGGTCCAAAATCCAGTAGGCATTTTTTGTCTGTTTTTATTTTTATTTTATTTTTTTTAAATGCAAGTCTTACAAGAGCTGTGTTACTAGAGACCTTTCAGGGAAATGATAAAATTTATATGGGAGGTTTCATTGCTAGGATTGCAAAATCCTCTGTAGTGTTGTGAAAGGACAGCAGCAGCATGGTACAGGCAGAGGAGAAGTAGAAATTAAATTGACTCAAAGAGAAGTGAAATGACCTTTCAAGTTACTGAATTAAATGCTGAAATAAGCTTCAGAAGTGGTGAGGAATCGATTTGTTTTTTAAAATTCTCTCTGACTTAGTATTCTGAAATGTTGCTTATAACAGAGGATGGGTCACTTACTTTAAAATAAATTTTTAACTTGACAGTGTCCCTTTAAGAAGGATAGCATGGTGATGTGCATAAGGTACTGGATTGGGAGTCAGGAGACCTGGCTTCTGTTTCTGCTCTTCCACTGACCCACTGTGTGTGACCTTGGGCGAATCAGCTCTCTTTGCCACAGTTTCCATACCTGTGAAATGGGGACAATGCTTCCTTACCTTTGTGGAGTGCTTTGAGATCTGTGGTTGAAAAATGCCAACTATTGCAATCTAGGACTCAGCTGCTTACCAGATATGAAGTGCCCTGATGGACCGTAAAGACTGGCACGTTTTCCGTATTTTTTAAACGCAAACCAATGAAAGATCCTACTGAACATCAATACAACTTACATTTATGAAGCATGAAATTAGCAGGAGCAAATGTCTCGCAAGGTCATGTGCCTTTGGCAACTGCTCTGTGATGAGAATGCCTTTCTGAGCTAACCGGGTGGCTGATTTTCCTTGTCTGCAAAAACAAAGCATATTTGTAATAAATACGTTTTCTGAGCTGTGGCCAGGATACTGCAACTATTGCCGAGGTTCTGAAAAGCTGCAACACTTCATTTGGCACCTTTGGGAAGGTAGGAAAGGCCAGCTGCACAATGTGAGCCTGGGCACAGCTTGTTGAATGAAAATCTAAATCATAGCTGGGAGAGCAGATTTAAAACGAGTAGCGTCCTGAAACTCGCATTGGGACACTGTTAAAATACCAGGTTCAGAGGCTCACCTTTTAGCTTTAATTAAAGGACAGTCCTAAATCCACAGAAAGTGTCTCTGTGGTTTGTTTTAGCAGCTCCAAGGAAGGCCAAGGGGAAGCCCTCTAGACTCAGAGTAACATTCTGCACTGGTTTGAACCCTTCTGTATCAATATCCCTTCGTTCAAACCTGGTCCTCAGCGGGTGATTGGCCATGGTAGAGTCAGGTTCCTGCTGGTTGGGGGCGGGAGGAGGCGCTCGGGAATCTAAGCCTCAGGCTGGAAATTCCAAGATTCCCCCTGGAACTGCAGTTTCAAATCTTGTTTCAGCTCCTCATCCTTCCATGGCATGTGTCCAGTGAGTGCTATGCTCACTGGAGGTGAAACCTTAACCCCCTGTGTCCACGCCCCACAGGCAGGACGCTAATTCATGGGAGAGGAGTAGTTTGTCATACTGTCTTAGCCCGAATGGCCCCTACTGGCACATCTCCTTGCCCTATTATGCAGCATGCTGTGCCCACCCCACAGCTGCGTGCGTTTCTCTGGTGCACGCGTGTAGTTTGCGAAGTGTTTCCCCTTCCTGAGGGGTGAAGGGCTCAGTCTGCTGTAGAAGTCAAATGTTAAAAAGTGGATGCAGTATTTTAGTGACTGGCCTTAGTCAGAAGGCAACTGGGAGGTGGTCCACAAACTCTGCTCCCAGTCAGTCAGTGCCTGGGTACTGTGGGGTGTTTCCATGTGTGCTGTCACTGGTACAGAGAGAGAGAGACAGACAGACAGACGCGTGCACATGCACACACACACGTGTCTGCCCTGGCCTCCCTTCTGGTTTGGCTGTTGTGGGGAGGGATGTAAGTTGCACTCTTGGTATGTATTGCACCAAGGCTTTTTGTGGCATCATTAAGCCTCAAACGGGGCCAATTCCTGCTACAGCTTTGTAGCGTCTGTTAACACTTCCATCTCCCTCCCCATGCATGCAGCTCTGGCAAAGAGTCTGCAGGGTTTCAGAAACTATGCAGGGATGGGTGCTCTCTAGCACGGGCTAGGGCGTCATTCAGAGACTCCTCCGGAGTATATGAAAGCAGGGTAAAGTGCCAACTCGGGGTAAGGCAAGAATGACTTAGCCTGGTCTGTGGTATCGGTTAAAGACTGTTCAAGACATACGTGGTAACGTGAAGGCCCTTTTTCAAGTACTCAAGCCAAAATTGAGCCCTGAAGTGTGCAAGTGCGGTACTTGATGAGAATGCATCATACCTGCTTACACCAGAGATGCATTTGACACTCATTCCTGTTTGTAGACAGGAATCCAGAGGTAATGGATTGAATCTTGAGTCTAAATCTCCTTGGAAACTCTTCTCTGCTGTGCTTGGTCGTCCTAATTTGTCCCCATAGTTTTTTTCAAAAGCGGTCGCTTCTCAGCAGTCCTTGTTAAGTAGCCCCCAGTAGAGATCCCCCTATTGGAATTAACTTAGTCACCATTTGGGAGACCCAGCTCTTCATTCTCACTGTTCTGCAAATGCTCTGCTGAACTCTGCTACCAAAACTTTGCTGTAAGGAACCTTCTAGTGTTACACACATCTCCTGAGGGCTGAGATTCCCCTGGTGAAAGTGATGTCTGACATAAGCAGCTTTGGTGTGCTGGAAACATACCCCATGATTATAGTTATTAGCAGTAGTTTTGTTGCTGAAAACTTCAAGATAAGTCCTGGGCAGATGTGACAGTAATCAAAAGAAAATCCCCGAATCAGACAGCAGGATAAAGTTATTTCTGCTCCATTAGTGACTGAGGAGGATGCTAAACATCATCTACTAGGCATAAACATATTTCAATGGGCAGGTCCAGATAACTTCACCCAAGAGTCCTAAAAGAGTTGGCTGAGGAGATTTCTGGCCTGTTGATGATGTTAGATTTTTAATAAACACTGTAATATCAGGGAAATTCCAAAAGATGGAGAGAATGCTAATGTTGTGTCAGTATTCAAAAAGGGCAAGCATGAAGATCCAGGTCAGGCCAATAAACCTGGTATCAGTCCCGGACAAAATAATGTAAAAGTTGATATGGAATTGAATTAAAAGACAGGAATAAAATTAATGCCAGTCAGCATGATTTCATGGGAAATAGATCTTGTCAAACACACCTGATTTCATTCTTTGATGAGATTACAAGTTTGGTTGATAAAGATAACCGCATAGATTATAATACATTTAGGCTTTTGTAAGGCATTTGATGTAGTACTACGTGCTTTCTGATTAATAAATTAGCACTATGCAATATCAATGGAGCACATATTAAATAGATTAAGAACTGCCTGACAGATCTCATAAATCAGTTGTCAGTGAGGAATTATAGAGGTGTGTTTCTAGTGGGGTTCCTCAGGCAGCGGTACTAGGCTTGACACTGTTCAATATTTTTATCAGTGATCTAGCAGTAAATATCAAATCACTGTTGGCAAAATTTGCAGATGACAGAAAGATTGGCAGAGTGATAAATACGGATGAGGAGAGGGCAGTTACATAGAGAGATCTGGATCAGTCAGTAAACTGGGCCGATTCAAACAAAATGTGTGTTAATACAGCCAAATGCAAAGTCTAGGAACAAGGGATACAGGCCAGACCTGCGGAATGGGAAAACATATCCCGGAAAGCAGTGACTCAGAAGGGGATTTCTGGGTCAGAGTGGCTAAGCAGCTGAACGTGAGTTCTTCTTCAAGTGATTGCTCATATCCATTCCAGGTAGGTGTGCGCGCTGTGCGTGCACGTTTGCCGGAAACTTTTTTACCCTAGCAAGTCCAGTGGGCCGGCAGGTCGCCCCCTAGAGTGGCGCCACTGTGGCACTAGATATATACCCCTGCCGGCCCGCCCGCCCCTCAGTTCCTTCTTACCGCTGTGTCGGTTGCTGGAACTGTGGAGTGCGGCTTGCTGTCCTCCACGTACCTAGCTCTCCTGTACTCTGTTCATAGTCGTAGTTGTAAATAGTTTTATAGATAGTTTGAAGTAGTATATTAGTTAGTTGTTTATTATATATAGTTGTTTAACTTGTTCGTGGGTGGGCCGTTGCCCTCCCGGCGCCGGGCCCATGCCTGGTTCGCTGGGCTTCAAGCAGTGCTCAGCATGCAAGAAGCCGATGCCGACTAGCGATCCCCACAACGCATGCCTCAAGTGCCTGAGGGAATCGCACATCAGTGAGAAGTGTCGTATATGCAAGACCTTTAAGCCTCGCACAAAGAAGGAGAGGGATCAAAGACTCCGCGCTCTCCTAATGGAAGCGGCACTGACTCCGGCACCAGCGGCGCAACCAGCCACTTCTACTCCGGCACTGGACCGCGCCGGCACCGGCAAGACTCCCCGGCACCGTCCATCCCCGACACCGGGAGCAGATCCAAGACCCTCGACGTCTGCAACACCATCGAGGCAGGCTCGAGTGGAACGCCCGGCATCTACCTTGGCTGCGGCACCGCCTGCAGGGCTGCTGTCGACTCCGGGTCCGGAAGGTCCGTTGAGTCCAGCCCCTCGTAGCTCCCCCTTGAGATCAGGGGTCGAGCTGTTAGTCCCATCTACGCCGGAGACCTTTGCCTCGGCACGGGACTTGATAGCGCTCACGGAGCCATCGCAGCCTCAGACCACGGCACCCCCTGGACGGGTAACCATCCAGAGGCAAACCGATGCTGAGAGCACTGTCTCCGGAGTCCTGGCACTAATTGCCCCGGAGACGGGAACGCTCACGCTCGGGGCGCCGCTCGCAGTCCCAGCACCGTTCTCCCTGGCGGTACCGGTCGCACTCGCGGCGCCGATCAGCATCTGCACGGTCCCGGTCTGGCTCCTCTTACCACTGGCACCGAGACTCTAGGAGCCTTTCACCTCGGCGTCCAGCTCCTCGGTCGACCTCCCGGCACCGCGTCGGTGGCAGGTCCCAGTCCCCACTGCCATCCTGGCACCGCCCTGAACGAAGGTCGCGGTCCCACTCTCGGCACCGACCTCGAGGCAGATCCCGATCCGGATCCCGGCACCGACTACCACGCCGTTCCCGGTACCGATCCCGGCACCGATACGGGTCGCGGCACCGATCCTCGGCACCGAGGAGAGCATCGGCGTCAGCATATAGAGAGGTCTATCAAACTGGCTCAGCGCCTCCTTGGCCTTCAAGGGAACCATCCGTGTCCTCTCAGGCAGAGAGCACCTATGCGTTGGGCCAGGACAGACACTCGGCCCTGTTTCAGGACCCTCCACCTCAGGAACGAGGGCCTCAACAGTGGGAGTTTTGGACCCCATGGGCGTACCGCCAAGCCCAGGGTCCACAACATATTACTCCCCGCCCTGCGGCGGAACGCAGGCCACCTGAGGCAACGGTGTCTAGACCCCCTCCCTCCCCGGAAGCAGAAGACAGGTCCAGCCACCAGGACCCAGAGCTCCCTCCAGTGACGGTGGTGCAGCCTCAGACAGAACCCCCCGTGGACGCTCTGTTGCCGGGGTTTCCTCGTCGTCTTCCCCAGATGAGGCAGTGGCGGGTACCTCGTCCTCCAGCCCTCTCCCTCTAGATCTTAGGGCACACCAGGACCTCCTCCGACGAGTGGCACAGAACCTGGACATTCAAGCAGAGGAGGTCTCTGAAATCGAGGACCCGGTGGTGAGCATCCTCTCCGCCGAGGCGCCCACCAGAGTGGCCCTGCCTTTTATCAAGACTATTCAGGCCAACGCCGCTACTATCTGGCAGTCACTGGCCTCCATCCCTCCGACCGCTCAAGGAGTGAAAAGGAAGTACATGGCCCCCTCGAAGGGCTATGAGTACCTGCACGTTCACCCGACACCCTGCTCCCTTGTGGTCCAGTCGGTGAACGACAGGGAGCGCCACGGTCAAGAGGCCCCGGCACCCAAGTCGAAGGAGGCGAGACGGATGGACCTCCTGGGCCGCAAGGTCTATTCTGCGGGGGCGCTACAGCTCAGGGTCTCGAACCAGCAGGCCCTCCTTAGCTGCTACTCCTTTAACTCTTGGGTAGCGGCGGGAAAATTTGCAGAGCTGTTACCACAGGACGCCCGCCAGGAGTTTACCACCATCCTGGATGAGGGCAAAAAGGTAGCGAGGACCTCGCTACAGGCCTCCTTAGATGCTGCGGACTCGGCCGCTCGGACCCTTGCCTCGGGGCTTACAATGCGCCGAATTTCCTGGCTTCAGGTCTCTGGCCTTCCGCCAGAGCTCCAGCATACGATCCAGGACCTCCCCTTCGAAGGCCAGGGCCTGTTTTCCGCTAAAACAGACCCCAGACTAAAGGACCTTAAAGACAATAGGGTCATAATACGGTCCTTGGGGATGCATACGCCTGCGACATAGCGCAGGCCATTCCGGCAGCAGAACCAACAACAGCAGCGTCGCCCGTATCCTCAGTTCCGTCCGCGACAGGACCTCACCAGGCGCCGCGGCAGGAACAGCCGACGCAGACAGTCGGGTGGCCAAACGGAGCAAGGCTCCGCCAAGGCCCCTCCTGGACCCAAGCCTTCATTTTGAAGGTGCGCCCGAGGGCGCAGTACCAGTTTCCCCTCCGGATCCTTCCCCGCAGTTCTCCAACCGTCTTTCATTTTTCCTCCCAGCGTGGACCCAAATAACATCGGACCGTTGGGTCTTGCGTACTGTTCAGGCTGGTTATCGCCTGCAGTTTTCATCGCCCCCCCCACCATCCTCGTCCCTCTTCAGGGACCCCTCTCACGAGCAATTCCTCCGTCAGGAGGTGCACACGCTCCTCGTCAAGGGAGCCATAGAGGAGGTTCCAGAGAGCGAGAAGGGCAAGGGGTTTTATTCCCGCTACTTTCTAATCCCCAAGTCCAAGGGGGGCCTCAGGCCTATCCTCGACCTGCAGGAACTCAACAAGTATATGGTGAAGTTGAAGTTCCGTATGGTATCCCTTGGAACCATCATCCCATCCCTGGATCCCGGAGACTGGTACGCCGCCCTCGACATGCAGGACGCTTACTTCCATATCGCCATATTCCCCCAGCACAGGCGTTTCCTCCTCTTTGTGGTCGACCGCCAACATTATCAATTTGCGGTCCTCCCATTTGGCCTCTCTATGGCCCCGAGAGTGTTCACGAAATGCATGGCAGTCGTCGTCGCACACCTCCGGCGCTGCCGCATTCACGTGTTCCCCTACCTCGACAACTGACTGATCCGGGCACATCGGAGCTGCAGGTCCGCGACCACGTCCGCAGGATCAGCAGCCTCTTTACTGCCCTAGGCCTCGTGATCAACGTGGACAAGTCTACTCTGCTCCCCACGCAGAGAATAGAGTTCATCGGGGCCGTTCTGGACTCTACCCTAGCCAGGGCCTTGCTACCTTTGCCCAGGTTCCAGTCGCTGTCGGCCATCATTCTGCGCTTGCAGGCGGCCCCGCTGACCTCTCTAAGAACATGTCTGGCCCTCCTGAGCCATATGGCGGCCTGTACGTTCGTGACAGCGTATGCCCAACTCCGCATGAGGACTCTTCAATCTTGGCTCATCGCGCGGTACCGGCCGGCCAGACATTCTTTGGACACAGTTGTCACAGTTCCCCAAAGGGTACTGGACTCCCTTCGGTGGTGGCTGGACCAGTCCTTAGCCTGTGCGGGGCTCCCGTTTCATCTGCCCCAACCCTCAGCATCCCTGACTACGGATGCCTCAGATTTGGGCTGGGGGGCGCACTGCGGCACCCAAAGAACTCAAGGCTTGTGGACCCCTCAGGAGCTGGGCCTCCACATCAACATACGGGAGTTGAGAGCGGTCCGTCTTGCTTGTCAAGCGTTCGTCCATCACCTTCAGGGTCGTTGTGTCGCGGTGTTCACCAACAACACGACGACCATGTTCTACATCAACAAGCAGGGCGGCACCAGGTCCTCTCCCCTATGTCTCGAGGCGATGTGTCTCTGGGAGTTTTGCATAGCCCATGCCGTTCACCTTTCCGCCTCCTATCTCCCGGGAGTACGAAACACTCTAGCGGATCGACTGAGCAGGTCCTTCCGCTCGCACGAGTGGTCACTCCGTCCAGACGTCGCCCTCTCACTCTTCCAGAGGTGGGGTCGTCCCCGGATGGACCTCTTCGCGTCCAGGGAGAACAGGAAATGTCGAACTTTCTGCTCCTTTCAGGGTCAGGACCCCGGGTCTATAGCGGATGCCTTCCTGATCCCATGGGCGACCCACCTGTTTTACGCGTTCCCTCCTGTTCCGCTGATACACAGGGTTCTCCTCAAGGTGCGCAGAGACAGAGCTCGGGTGATTCTCATAGCTCCAGCGTGGGCCAGACAACATTGGTACCCCATGTTGCTGGACCTCTCAGTAGCCAACCCAGTTGCCCTGCCCCTACATCTGGACCTGATCACCCAGGACCACGGCAGGCTCTGTCACCCGGACCTTCCGTCTCTGCACCTTACGGCATGGCTCCTGCGTGGTTGACAGGCTCCAAGCTACGCTGCTCTACCCCGGTTCGGGAGGTTCTCCTGGGCAGTAGAAAGCCTTCCACCAGGGATATTTACTCGGCTAAGTGGAAGCGTTTCTCCTGTTGGTGTTCGGAGAAAGGTCTTCTCCCTATGGAGATTCCCATCACCACTATTCTAGACTACATCTGGTCCCTCAAGGCCCAGGGTCTGGCGTTGTCGTCCCTCCGGGTCCACCTAGCGGCTATCTCCGCATTTCATCCTGGAGTGGACGGATGTTCCGTCTTCTCCCACCCTATGGTGGTGAGATTCCTGAAGGGACTGAAGCGTCTCTATCCACAGATCCGCCCTCCTGCCCCTTCATGGGATCTCATCCTGGTCCTAACTCGGCTCATGGGTCCTCCATTTGAGCCGTTAGCTACTTGCTCCCTGCTCTACCTCTCGTGGAAGACCGCCTTCCTAGTGGCCATCACCTCAGCTAGACGGGTGTCAGAACTATGGGCCCTCACAGTAGATCCCCTGTATACGGTCTTCCATAAAGACAAGGTGCAGCTGAGACCGCACCCTGCCTTTCTCCCCAAGGTGGTCTCAGCTTTCCACATTAACCAGGAGATCTTCCTCCCTGTCTTTTTCCCAAAGCCCCATTCGTCCCGCAGGGAGCAACAGCTCCACTCGCTAGATGTCCGTCGGGCGCTAGCATTTTATGTGGACAGGACCAAACCGTTCCGCAAGTCCCCCCAGTTATTCGTGGCGGTAGCGGACCGGGTCAAGGGGCTACCGATTTCCTCGCAGAGGATATCTTCCTGGGTTACCTCCTGTATCAGGACCTGTTATGACCTGGCCCACTTTCCGATGGGCCGTGTGACTGCTCACGCCACCAGAGCACAGGCATCATCGCTGGCTTTCCTTGCCCGCGTGCCAATCCAAGAGATTTGTAGGGCGGCGACCTGCTCATCGGTCCATACATTCGCTTCCCATTATGCCCTGCTTCAGCAGTCCAGAGATGATGCGGCCTTTGGCTCTGCAGTGCTCCAGGCCGCGACTTCTCACTCTGACCCCACCGCCTAGGTAAGGCTTGGGATTCACCTACCTGGAATGGATGTGTGCAATCACTCGAAGAAGAAAAGACGGTTACTCACCTTTGTAACTGTTGTTCTTCGAGATGTGTTGCTCACATCCATTCCACACCCGCCCTCCTTCCCCACTGTCGGAGTAGCCGGCAAGAAGGAACTGAGGAGCGGGCGGGCCGGCAGGGGTATATATCTAGTGCCATAGTGGCGCCACTCTAGGGGGCGACCTGCCGGCCCACTGGAGTTGCTAGGGTAAAAAAGTTTTCGGCAAACGTGCACGCGCGGCGCGCACACCTACCTGGAATAGATATGAGCAACATATCTCGAAGAACAACAGTTACAATGGCGAGTAACAGTCTTTTCCAAGTGCTCCGGCAAAAAGGGCTGCTGCTATCCATGGCTGTATAAACGGGAGTAGAGAGTAGCTGTGGGAATGTCATTTTTCTCCCTGTATCTGGCACTGAGGAGACCGATACTGCAATGCTGCACACAATTATGATTGCATTTTAAATGGACGTTGAAAACATTGGAGACGGTGCAGAAATTAGTATCCAAAAAGAATCAACGTCTGAAGAAAATGCCTTGCAGTAAGAGACTTGGAGATCAGTCTGTCTAGCTGATCACAAAGAAGATTGAGAGATGACTTGATTACAGTGTATAAATGCCTTCCTGGGTGCCAAAGGGCTCTTTAATCCAGTAGAGAAAAGCCTAATGGCTGGATGCTGCAGCCTGACAAATTCAAAATGGAAATTAGGCACAAATTTTTAACGGTGAGGGCGATTTATCAGGGGAACAAACTACCAAGGGAAATGACGATTACTGCATCTCTGGGTGTCTTCCAGTGAAAGTGGATACCTTTCCAGAGGGTAAACTTTAGCCAAATGCAAGTTGTTTGGCTGAACGTCAGTGTAACTGGGTGAAATTGAATAGTCTGCAATATGAACAGATCGGGTGGTCCTATCTGGCCTTAAAATCTATGAATCAGTGAATATAGTTAAAATATAAAAGCCAACAAGCTGGGTTTTCTTCTTTTTGAAAAGAAAAGAATCCATTTTATAGCCAAACCCCCCTCTCCCCCCCCAACAAGTGAACTCTGCAGACATGCAGCAGTCTGAGCATTGCACATGAGTTTCTTGTCTTGGAAAAGAATATTGTGTGTTCCTAAATTGGATCCCATTCTCTATCCAGGCACTTCTGTAGTTGACCGTGAACATGCTGCAGATGTGCAGTTGGCTGATAAACGCCTTGCAAAAAACAAGTGGTTGCCAGGATCACATTGCCCATGGGCACAGTTTCCAAGATTTAGCATGCAAACTGCTGAGACACCTTGGTCCTGGCAGAGCTCTGGGACAGCCAGATCTGCTGATCGCAGCCCTTCAGACAGGAATGGCACAGTCTCTGCAAATAAAATAAAACCACTGCAAGTCCTTTAAAGTTAGAAATCAGGGGACAAAGCAACAGGCCTGGTTCCAGCTCTGCCTGCTCCATGTGGGTGCAAGGTAAGGTGGCATGCAGACATGGTGCTCACTGCTTCATAGAGAGGAATGAGATGAAAATAGGGTTCATACCTGCAAACGGCACAAGAAGAGATTCACCAGCAGCTTCTTATCATAGCAACCAGTGATTGATACCATCTGAATACCAGTTCTAGGAACCTGCAGTGTCTTCCAGCCGTGATCATTAATGCAGGAGCATGTACCTGTTTAAGGGTTTCTCCTACGGGATTGAATGCCTCCAGCATCTCTCGTGCAATGGATTGCAAAGGGGATTGTGACACTGATGCTGCAGCTTCCTTTCATATAATGGTGCTGGAGTATTGAATCTGAGCAATCAAAGCTGGCCTTCTATCCTTTTTCCCCAGAGCTACAGAGGGGCTTCATGCAAAAGTCACATGCAGATGTAAAACCCCTTCCCGATTTACAGCCCTTCTGGCCTGGCCTGTTGTGTGGGGGTCTATTTCTAAAGATCTCTGTGCTTTTAAAGATCATAGCTGCATTTCTGTAGGCACCACAAGGTTCATTTTATAACATCTTGGGCTCTTCATTCTCAAAGCATTTTACAAACATTCATCTTTGCAGCTCCCTGGGAGGCAGGCAAGCATTCTCATCCCCGTGGTACAGATGGGGAGACTGAGGTGGAGGGAAGTGAGTGTGTCGGGGACGGGGGTTAGAACCTGCAAGCTCCTGGCTCCCAGTCCAGTGCTCAGACCAAGTCTCTCACCACATTGTGTAGCTCCTCGTATGGTCTCCGGTGCACAGCATGAAAAGGGGGTTAAACTAGTCCATTGCATTCCTTGGTAGTGACAGTTTCAGTGCCTCGGTTAGGGTTTGGCTCGGCAAAGAAAAGCCGCTATCCTGATGTGGTTCATTTTCTCAGGTGGGGTTCTGGTCTCCTGGTTACTCGCTAGGGTTTGATCTACACTGAAGCCCTGACTGAGGCTGGGGTTGCAATTCTCACCTTGAGGAGATAAACACAGGCTAGCTCTCACCAAGCTACCATGCTAAAAATAGAAGGTAGGCATGGCAGTGTGAGCAGTGGGACGGGTTAACCACCGCAAGTGCGTGCCCGTCAGAGACCCTGGGTACATACTCAAGCCGGCTAGCTCATCCCGCAGCTCGTGCTCCTGCAGCTTCCCTCATCCAGGTAGCATGAGCATGTCTCCTCGAGCTGGGAATCACGCCTCCAGCTCCAAGTGTAGATGTACCGTGCGGCAGACGCTGAATGGGAGTTTGTCTGAGTTAAGGGCCTTGGCGTTTGGCCCTCGGAGATTAAAGGGGAAGAGAAACTCATCTTCTGTCCAGAGACTGGTTCCTTTTGGTGTTCGACTCCAACCCTGCTTTATAGATGGGAGCTTCCCATGGAACTGTTCACCTGCTCCTGAGACGTCTTGGAGGTGGGAGATCATTGAGCGTGCCCAGCAGTCACTGACCCCCTCTGACCTGGCTAGAAAGGCACACTAGGTCCCTGCAGTGAGACCCCTTCCCCTGTCCTTCCTTTTCCAGGAGAGAGTCTGCTTTTGTGAATGTTTTTCCTCACTGAGCTGGGTTTGTATCTCTCACTTCGCAGCCCTCTGAGGGAGGAAAATCCATAAAGCAACAGCTGCCTAAAATCCTTCCCAGGGTGGCTGGGGGTGTGTAGTAGAAATGTTTGGTTTCATACTTGGTAATTACTTTGGAAGAACAGGAGCAGAGTTGAGATCACTGGGAAGGCGATTTTCCTGCAAGGGGGAAAGAAAAATAACAAAAATCCTTTTTTCTTCTCTTTGCCTATAATGACTTTCCTTCTTTCATCTGTTCTTCTCTTTTTCTCCATTCATATATCTTGCATGATCTTTAACATGTAACCTTTGTTGACCCTGTTTCTGCTGCCACTCCAGAGGGAACGCTGGAGAGGAAGAGGAAAAGAGGTGTGTCTGTCCGCATTACTTTGTTGCATTTTTACAGTTGCATTGACTCACTTCAGGTCCAAACTTTGCCACCATGGTGAAATGTCTCGGATGCAGGTTGGGCTCAGAAATGCCACCTGCTCAAATGAGAAATTGGCTCAAATTCAAATCTGGCTCCACCTGTAGGAAATAGGGACAGTGCTATCAGTGAGACTAGAAGAAAACTGGAAGCAATTATATCGGTAATCCTGAGATCTGCTGGATTTTAAAACAAAACGTAATCACCGGCCGCTGCATTGAGGTCTCTCGGTAATGAACTAGCTCCGTGGTGGATAGAGCAGTTGATGGCTTGTACTTCTGTTCTCTTCTGCCACTTCACACACTGGCAGCTGGGGGAGGCTCCAGTTTCATGGGCAGTTTTTGGACACAAACTGAGTCTCCTGGCGTACGGGGGGAATGTCATTCTATCCTCTCTTCCTTATTTTATTTTTTTCTTTGCTACTGTGAAATGGTGTGGTCTGGTGAGCATTGCTTTTCTCGTGTTCAGTTCCTGACGCCTGGGCGGTGCTGAATCAAGGTATATTCAATCCCCTGCCTTAGTGCGTTTCCAATGCTGCTGTTGCTTTGAGGTTGTGAAGATGTTTTGCTGGTTTGAAATCGTGCCTTTTTATTTATTTATTTGTCTTTAAATTGTGGCTTATGTTTAAAAAAAAAAAAAAAGTGCCCATGGGGGGAAGCTAGCAAGTTGCATTGAGAGTTATGTTGAGCTTTACAAGTTCAGGAAGTGATGTACTGGGGATCAGAGTCGATAACAGACTGGAATTTGGGGCTGGGGAAAGATTCTTTGATTTAAAAAAATTGTTTAGATCTTGATGTCTGATCCTGGAATAAATCATTTCAAGTGACAACAAAAAAAAAGCTTCCCTGAAAAAAAGACTGTTTGGAGCTCACAGATAAGTTCTTGAAAGCGCAGCTAATGTGTGTTGGGGAAGGAAATCGACTCAATTTGTGTAAGCAGAGCACTGCTCAGATTAATTGTCTGGTGTGAAACTTACCCATGCATGGGGCCTAGACTAAATGGGATTTAATTTATGCAAGGTCTTGTACATCTCCTCTGCATGCAGAGGGGGATGAATGTCAAACCTCATGCATCACAAATCACACTGCTGACCAGAATTGGACGTGCACCTGCTCAAACCTGGAGTTCTCTGTAGTCCAATATCCTGAGCTTGCTGGTGCATTGCCCTGCTGAGGAGCTAGAATTTTAGAAGCTCATTTTGCAGCAATATTCTTTCCCTAGTACATTGTAAATAATAGTCAAAGTTTTAATCCACATGCCCTCTAATAGGGATTAAGTGAAGAAACAAATCAATCTCTACAGTTGCCCTTTGTGCCAATATAAAAATCCAAGTATTTAAGTAGAGACATATTTTTTTCCTTTGCAAACACGATTTCTGAATAACACACCTAGAAGCATCATAGATCTCCCTTGGTCACTTTTGCTCTTGTTTTCTCTCAGCAAGAATATACAAAGAGGGCAGAAAAACCTAAATACGCTTCCTCTATAACTGGGACAGTGAGATCTGTATAGTTTTGCTTCCAGCATTCAAAGCACCTTGCTGATTTTTTTTTCCCTGCCTTGGCAGCCTTCAGATTTAGTGCATATATTGGTTGCTGTAGTGAACCCGATCCTGACAGACTTTGTGTTTTTAAACATACGCCTAAGCTTTCTAGTATGGCACAGAATTTGGCCCCACAAACTCCACTGAAGCAGCTAAATCCCTTGCAGTTTCTAGGCCCAATCTTGCAAAGCTGTCTAACAAGAACTGAACACATGAGGAAGGGCTTGCTGGATTAGGCCCTACATGGGAGCAGTCTGAGATAACTATGGCTAGTCACCAGTCCCAGCAGGAATTGACACTTGTTCTAGTTAGGGTTACACTATGGAATCTGCTGAAAAGATACCCTAGTGCCACCATCTATTTTCAGTTGAAGCAGCACCTCCAACGCCAGGTAGGGTGCAGACGAGTTAAACATGCAGTGGAAGTTTGTGTGCTGTTCCTTTTATTCTCCTTTTGCCATTCCTCTGTTATTTCTTCTTCCTGTTCCTTTTTCCTTCCCTTTTCTTTATCCTCTTCTGAACCTTGTACATAACCCCTCACCAGATTTCTGTTCAGTAGAGGGCTGTGTGAAACCCTGACCTCCAGTCTTCCCCATGTGCGTGTATTAAATGAGTGTAATAAACATACTTAGA
Organism: Gopherus evgoodei; assembly: GCF_007399415.2. Lineage (NCBI taxonomy): Eukaryota > Metazoa > Chordata > Testudines > Testudinidae > Gopherus > Gopherus evgoodei. The sequence continues at coordinate 37,796,265 of NC_044333.1, read as the reverse complement.
ATGACTTGTGTCCTGGCATGATAATGGCTTTGTGAAAGACTCCCTAGTAAAACATCTGTATGGGGAGCCCCGCAATCTCCTCTGTTTAGTTTTGAATGCACACAGTAACCTTTCATGGGCAATACGTGAGAGGGAGCGTACAAAAAAGGTGCTGGCTATGACCGAAATACAACAGGGTGATTCAGTTTCATGGTCAAACATGTCTCGATGTACTTGCATCTAGCTCCTGGAAACAATGTAATGTTCACTGATAATAAAATGCTCGGCAAGAACACAAATGCTGTGTGTATTCTAGGTGATTGCGTCTGGCAATCCGCTCGGTTTTATCTCAGCGCTCCTCACTAACGAGAGGAGGGAGTGGATGCAGATTTGTTGGGTAAAGAGCTCAAAATACAGTCCAAAAGGTGCTGATTCACCGGTGCTGTTGGGTATCATCTGCCATGGCTCTTATGCTGCAAAGTATTGATTATTTCAAGGCTTTGTCAGTTCCCCCAAATGGGAATTCAGCAAACCTAGATCCTGTTTTCAAGGTTTACTATTTTAAAAGTGAAGTTGCAGTGGCAATAAACTTCATTGATCTTGCTAGACCTCCGGAGGCAAGCTGAGACCGTATCTAGCTCAAAATATTCCTCGGAGAATGCAGGCTACATGGCTAGCACTGTGTGCTGAGCCCTGAGTAATCCTCACAGGGAAGGACTGTTGTGTCCCATTTCAAACTTCCTTGAATCAGACTCCATTGATTCGTCAGCTCCCTTCTATTTGATGATTGTCAGCCCACAAAGCCTGTCGGACCTGGCTCACAATGGCCCAGTCTGACGTGCCGTGCAGTCTAATCTGGAACGCAGCATAGTAATTAAGGTAGTTGCCTGAGTCGTGTGACTGAAGCCCATGGAAAAGGAGGCATAACCGACGCCTTTTCCCTTGTTATCCAGGAGTCCAGATCTCTCTGCATCTTATTTTTTTGGGGGTGGGGTGAACCTTGACTGAGGCCTAGTCTAAGCCACAGCAGCACAGCCCTGGCACTGGAGCTGTGCCACTAGGGTGTAGACACTTCCTACATCCGCAAAAGGGGTTTTTCCCGTCCGCGAGAGGTGGTAGCTACATCAACCCAGCTGCGTCAGCAGTGGGGGTTAAGGCAAACCAGCTTTGATGCACAGGGCGTGAAAATTTTCACAGCCCCGAGCGATGTAGCTGGGTGGATCTAATTTTTAGAAGCCGACCGGGCCTAAACACAGACGTTACACCCATCTAAATAAATCCATTAAGCCCCCCATCCCCTTCAGTTAAACTAGCACACGTTGGTATGTAGACTGGGCCTGAGACATGGGTGAATACTTTACCTTCATGCTACTGCTTTCAGGGACTGCTGCTCCCAGGCGGTGAACCCCCAACATCCACCCCCAGTAACAGTGGCATTAAAGACAGATTTCAGAGCTGCATGTGGAAGGCACATGCTGATGTGTCCCTGCTCTCAAGCTCACTCTTTTGTCATCGGCGTAAGAACTCATTTTCGTGAACAATAAAGCAAGGCACTGCAGATTTCCCTCACAACTGCAGTAAATACCTACAGTGTCTGCCATCTCCAGCCTAGGGAGGGCTCAGCCATTTGCCCAGAAGAAAGAGAGCAGGGCACGGAGGCAGGTGTTCTGCACCTGTGATCTCCTCCAGGCTGCCTTGATATATTCTTCATCAGCTCCACAGTTCCTACAAGCCTGCTGCTGGGTCTTGGCAGCCTGCAGGGTTTGGATGGATGTGAGGGTAGGGAGGGGAGGCTGCACGGGGACTTCCTGCTACAAGATCTGTTTCTGTGGTTGCAGGGAGAAGTGGTGTCACATGACCCAGGAGGAGCGTGATGACAGCCTACGGTTTAACGAGAACATCACTTTTGGGCAGCTTGGGTAAGGCACACACTAATTGACTGATAACACCTGCCTCTGGGTGACCAGAAGGAGCCTGTCCGTTGTCATCATGGACAAAATCTCAATAAAAAGAGATGAGGACAGAGCTGTGAAGCTTGGAGCGGGGTCCAAGCATTCAGATTTAGGGCTTTGGGTCGGGTCTCTCTCTGATGAAGAACAGGAATTGTCTGTCTGAGGGGATGAACAGACCGAGGCCAAAGCGAAGGGGTTGTTGGCATTTCCTTCCTTGATTAAACAGCTTCGGTGGTGGAGCCGAATGCTGTCACTCCTGTATTGAGACTGTATTGGAAAACACTAGTGGTTTTTTAAAACTATATAAAGATTCTCAGAACCAGTATCCTAGTGTCCAGGGTTTTCCAGCCCCTCTTCCTCATGCCTGTCCCCTCCTAAGAGCAAACTCAAGGATTCTCCCTCCTGGATAGGAAGAAATCCACTAAGTTCCTCTCGCCATGGCTCGGACTGGGATTGGAAGACCCCTCCCCTTTGCCCTTGTCACTCTTCTCAGGCGGGGGCTGAAATGGGGTTACCTTGATGGCTGCAGCAGGTGAGGGAAAGGGGAGAGTTCAACAGACCCCACCAGATTGGTGGGGAAGGTGAGAGGCTGTTTGCAGCCATCAGGGGGTGTACGCTGAACTCTAGAGCAGGGGGCTTCACCTGTTCCAGGCCAGGACTCCTGCCCCATGTAGCAATACAGGACGTGCAGGGTATGCCCAACACTCACACCCCTGACGCCTGTTCCAACCCCCGGACTGTAAGGGAGGCCCGATCCAAACACCGCCACATTTTAGGGCATCCCAGAGCTCAGTTCTGCAGTTAGGCCCGGCCCTACTGGCTAGTTAGTGAAGTGGGAGGAGGGAGTGGTGCAGTCCAGCCTGAGTTTTGGATGAGAGAGGGGCCGGGGGCTCCGTGGTGACTCTCGGCAGTGCCCGTGCCAAGTGTGTCTCCTCTTCCCTAGCACCTTCACTCACAACATGTTGGCATTCGGCCTGAGCAAGAAGCTCTGCAACGACTTCCTGAAGAAGCAGGCCGTGATCGGCAACCTGGATGAAGGTAGGGCAGGTGCAGGGGCTGTGCACTGGAGCCCAGCACCGTCTCCCAGAGGGAGGGGAATGTGGCTGGTGGGGAGGAGATGAGGAAGTAATTGATTTCCAAGATGGCTTCCATACCCAGCAGCAGGCGCATGCCAGGAGAATCCAATTGCAATGGTGGAAGAGAGGGCATATCTGTCAAATACTGTGGGTATCCTGGGCAAAGAGCACTGGCTCCTCCTAATCTATGGCAAGAGCAGAATATTTCACTGTATGCTCACTGACACTGTCTGAAATGCTTGGCATGTTTCTTAATGTACAGGATGGGTCAGATTGGGAGTGCAGCGCCGCTGGAGTCAATGGGGCCAGACCCCCAGGTGGGGTCAATTGCTAAAGTGCCAGTGAAGTTAATGGTCCCAGATTTCCTGCTGGTGTGAACTGCTGCAGCTTCATTGGAGTAACTAGGGCCAGATCCACAGCTGGTGCAAATGGGCACCGTGCCATTGCTTTCAATGGGGTTAGATCCCCAGCAGGAGTCAGTTAATGTAGCTAAGGGCCATTACAGTGGAGAGATGCCACTTCATCCCAGCTCCCAATCTAGCCGTGTGTGTCGTTAGTTTGTTTACAGTTCAAGACCATCCAGTAGTTTCTAAACCAAATAAAAAAACAACAATGCTGGTGCCTTGATTTATTTAAAAAGCCCCCAGAACCCTTAGGACAGAGTACCACCATCCCTCTCCTTTCATCTTTTCAGAATGATAAACCGTGGCCTTACAATCTCATTTTCTCTTTGCATTGCAGAGCAAAACAAGCTGCTTAGTGATCACATTGAGCAAATGGCTGCCGAATAGCCATCTGGCCTGTGTCCAGCGTTTGGAGAGAGGCGGAGAGGCGCGGCAGTGGGTGTGGGTGCGGAGTGGGAGGACAACTCCTCCTCCGAGACCACCCACAACTGAAGATGGGCTACGTAAAACCACCGCAATAAACCTGCATGATTGTCAGCAAACCTTAGAGCTGCACCGTGCAGCCCGTAGAAATAGGAGCTCAAACAAAACCAACCCTTTTCAGATGCTCCTTCATCCCTGTGCCCCGTCACATTGTCCGAGTCGAATATTCCAAGAGGTGTTTTTGTCTGTAAAATGGAGTAACTGCTCAAGATCTCTGTGTGTTTATGTGGACTCGGGGGAGGGGCAGGATTGTTGTATCCCAGGCACCAAGGAGGTGCCTTGCACTGGCCATGCTGCTGAAAACTTTGTTTCCTGATGTGACTGCTTCAGTAGCGAACAGCTGATGAGATCAAGAGGTACTGTAGGCAAGGTGGGGGGTTGGATGTAAAGGGTGGGAATTAAATGGTAGCACTAGGTGCTTGTTACTTTAGAAGGTTGGTATCCAGCGGCTAATCCAGGTGAAAACAGGACTCTAAGCCCCCCAGCTCAGAGATAAAGAGCTGTACCCTCCTTGTAGTGCATCGTGCATTGAAAGCTTATCCACGACAGCTGCACCCTGCGTTTTGCTCTGACAGATTAGCAGCTGCTGTGATAAGAACCAGCTTTGAGATCAGAGCGATCTGTTCCATCATCTGGTTTGACCTGCTGTTCTGCAGTCAGGTAGGCTGGTGCCCTTGCAGTTTGCACAGAAAGGAAACGATTACTTCCATTGTTGGGGCTAGAGAGGGAGAGAATTCTTTAGTGACAAAATCTGGACAGATGGGACCGCTCTGGGAAAGGGTAGGAGACTGTTCGTGGAGCTGCAGGTAGTCTGATTTTGTGTCAAAATGCATTTCGTTATCTATCTGAAAACGTCGCTCTTGGTCTGGGCGATAGGCAGGCATAGAGAAACTCATGCAGATCTTTCTGCTGCAGTCAGAGAAACGTAGTAACTGGCTAACCAGCCCCCTCCTTCAATACGAAGATTCTTCCACGGTGACCCTTTGAGAACATGACTGTATTTGCTTCAGGGGAAAGCGGGTGAAGTTTGTACATCTCAGTGTGAGGGCAAATAGAGGAGCTTCCTTAGTACGCGCGATAGACTGGTGGCAGCCCTATTGGGGGGAATCTGTAGTGGTCCATGGCCGTCAGCTGGAGAGAGGAGGAGAGAGGTTGCTTTGCTTGGGTTCTGTTGGTAGAGATGGTAAAGCAGCAGCAGGACGACCTTCTTCTCCCTTCTGCATTTTCTCTTGCAGATTCTAAATTGCTCTGAAAATCCTCAGGTGGCGCTTTCCCACTCGGAGATGCTCGGCAGAAGCAGCTGCCCACTCCAGGAGAGTTTCACCCCATTTCAGTTTGCTCGGTAGAGCAATGGAGTGGAGTTCAAGGCTTGGATGTGGAATTATATGGATGAGAGTCTGGCCCCCATGTGAGGGAGGAACTCTGGGGCAGGAGGCACCCCAAAAATGATTGGAGCATGGCGTGTCCTTGTGACTTGCCCCAGTACATATTAAACCCAGGTTAATTTTCCTGTTAACCACCGCTTCCAGTCACCAGTTTTTCAGATGTACCAGACCAAACTGATGCGTGTCTGTTTGCACTTCCAGTGCAGGTGCAACCTGCACGCCTCCGAGGTGCTAGTGAGTCACTCAGCCTCTGGGCTTTCTCCGTGCCAGGCTACAGATCGTGCTGTTCTTGTTCCAAGTGGAAACGAAATATCAATCTTATTATTTTCCCACAAATTTAATCATCCTCCGTTCTCCTTCCTGACCCCTCCTATACCAATCAGCCTCATGAGCCATCTTGAAATGGCCTTTTGCAAATACTCATTTTATTCCTGGCCTTGAGTGACTCCAACCTCCTGGGTATATTGTAATGAGTAGAGCAGAGTACACAGACTTTCATTTCTTTCTGGGTCCCTTGTTACCAGTGTGGCATGCAGCGTGCGTCAGTGAATCTTGGGTGTCAAGTGTTTAGAAAGGGATGGAGTGATTAGAATTATCCAGGTATAATACCAGTGACTTTAAAAGAGGCCGTAGGCTTTACCATATAAACTTTTATTTATTTATTTTTGTTTGGTAGGAGCAGATGGCTAGATAAAAATGGGAGCTTTGTAGCAAAACTCAGGGACCTTAAAGATAAGTGCTGGAATTTCTTCCAGAAAAGCCTTATGCAAGGGAAATGGGATTGCTTCTCCCGTGGGAACATAAGGCGTGTCGGAAGACCACGTTAAAGGCTGTGGCGCACAGAGACATGCAAAAGGCAGGCAAGCTTTGAGCCTCTTCTCATGCTCGGTGGCTGTCAAACAAGGATTTACAACCTAGCACACGCTAATTTACAATAGAAATCGTGCAGTTGTCTACTTCAGAAAATGAAATGCTTCTTGTGTTGTGATGGTCAGGTGACCATTTTGCTGTGTGTTCAATGCTTTGTCTCCAAAAGTATTACCATCGCTGAACTCTGTGTTTACATGAGCTTGCGTTTCAAGGGATGTTTGTCCGGGGCTGCTCTGCTCTTGGTTACGTCTTGTAAGATTCATAGTGTCGCAGGTTTGTTTTAATGCAGCCTCTTGACTTGTTGGCCCTGCAGTGTAACTTCCTAAATCTATAGAATGGTATTTAAAATCGTGAGTAACCTCTCTGCGAATATTCCCAGTCACGTTGAGATTTTGAAGTGCTGTGTGATTCTTCCTAGCCCCCGAAGCAAGCCAGTAACCGTAGACTGATGCTCAGGAAATGAAGAAACATCCTACATAGTTGTTTGTAAAAGTGCTAAAGTCTCCTTGGAGTGTCGGAAGCTGCAACATTTGCTGTTGGGTATGCAACCAAATATTGTGGTGTTCATGAGCTCTGGGGCGGATGATCCTTTTCCTGCAGATTGCAAATGCAGTAGATCTGCTGCTTCTGATCCATGCAAGTTTTAATGTGTCCATGTTGTCGTCAGTTACTACTAAGACTTCTTGTTCAGCATGCGTTAATAGGAAAAGTCCGTGCTTTGGTCCTGGGTTAAAAGGCAGAAGCCACGACTAAGTGCAAATGGGAGAGATCCCAGAGCAGTCTAAGGAGAACATGCTTTAGGGTTTTGTTGTTTTTCAATATTATTAAGTGGGAGCAGCTGAGTAGCACAAGGCAGTAAAGCCCTCTGTGTTTCCCACACCTCCCAGAGTTGCCTCTCTTTGCCCATGGTATCTAGCAAACAGCCCAGTTGCCAAGTGTCGCTCACCGTCACAATCCTCTGCCTCAGCCCTTTCAGGTCAGAGCTGCTTTGTGCCAAGTATACCTCCGGGGAATACTCTGGTCACTGCTGTCTTGTGAGGCTCCCGAGACTCCCCACCCCTGTGGAATGTGGGAGAGCTGAGGCACTCAGGCTCCCAGAAAGCTTGGCAGATGCTTCCCAATAACCTCTTCCCCCCCCCGCCCCTGAGACACCCAAGGAGGGAGTATGAGGGGAGCTGTGCCAGCCTTTCAGGGTCCTTATCCCCACTTGGAAAAGAGGCAGACATCCGGGATCCAGTGGCCATCCATGACAGGTGGCAAGCCTGACTCATAGGGCTGTATCTTCTCTCCTGGGCCTGTCCAGCATAGGGACGCAGAGGTCAACTCCTTGTTTGCTGTTGGATAGAGGGAGCAGCCACAGAGACACACACGCACCCTGCTCAGATCTCCAGAGTGCTCTGCTGGGAGAAAAGCTAGGTTCCCTGCAGAAGTTAAGTTAGGAGACCACTGTCTGAAGAGCGGCCAGCTGGATTGGAGGGAGATCTTGACTGCACTAGCCAGGGCCAGCGAAGCACTCAAGCCATATGCAAAACTTTAAGCATGTGACTAGACCTACTGACATCACGTGATTCAAGTTGCACACACACAGGTATGTAAGCACTAGGCTGGCTCAGGGCCCCCAGCCCCGATGACCTTTCCCATCAATTGTTTTAGTTTATGAACTTTACCCCTTTTCTTCTTCCAAGCTGTGTCTTCGGGGGTAACCTCCTGTCCCTCAACACCATGCAAGGTCATGTTGGTGCAATGAGGATTTTAATGTCACGAGATTCATCTCCGTAGCAAGGAGCTGCTGAGTCAAACCCTCCCTGTAATTACTGGCCTTGGGAGCTGCAGCACCTGTTTAAAAAAACAAACTGTGACAGTCTTAAGGCTTCAGAAATGAGCTTTGCTACCTAGCTTTTCCTTCCCCAGGCACCCCAGCGCCACCTTCCAGATCCAAGTAGAAATGCGTTGACTTTGGTGTGTGTCAGTGTCTCTGGCATAGGCTGAGCCTTGCATTTCTGAGCCAGAGTAAATACAGTGAAGAGTCGGGGGGTGGGGCAGCGGTGAGACCCATTCTAAAATCCCCTCTGTGCCGCATGGAGAAAGGGCTTTGGCAAAGTCAGGTTCAGGTTTGTGCTCTTCAAGCTGTGGAGGCTGGTTTTAGATTTCACCTTGGAGATGCAGTAGAAGTGATGAAGGCTCTTGTCTTCACTAGCCTGTCAGGAAAAGTAACCCCCAGCCGAGATGACCAGCACCCCAAGACAGCACTCGGCCTGGGAGAGAGAGTTTGACACATTGGCCTGTTTTTCCCCTTTGAGATCTCTCGAGACACACAAGGAATGATTGCAAGGTGGAATGCGAAGGGTTCCGATCTGTGCAAATACATGAGGATTGAGCCCTTCGCTCTGAAGTGTGCAGAATTGCCAAGCATCTCAATTGTACACATTACTTTTGGTATCTAACCCCCAGGCGGACTCCTGTGGGACGTGCTTATCTGTAATTGTGCAAATGTGGTACTGAACTTGGGGGAAAGCCAGGCCAAGGCGAACTGGGAGCACACACACTGTTCCATCCTGATTCCCAAAGGGGGGATGAATTTGAATGTTGCATCACCTAACTAAAATTCAGTGGTTGTTGCTTTCCTAAGGATTGCTTGTATGGGATGTATTAGCCTAGAATTGTATTGTTTGGGGAGAAATCGCTGCTCTAGGAATGTAGCCTGCACTTAGAATTTTATTCTGCTGCTTGGTGGGTTGATGGACGTAGGGGCAGCTGCAGCAGTGAACTCTCCACTCTTGGCTGGTAGCCGATGATCGTCAAAGTGTGGCATACAGTATGTCTGATCTCAATCTCTCTTTTTTTTTCTTTCCTGAATTCTGCTGTTTTCTTCCACCACTAGAAAAGTTTAGCAGTGAAAACATGTTATTTGCACGTGTATTTTTTCTAAAAAATATAAAAATGAAAAAAAACCTAACGCAAATGCAAAGAAAATGTTTAAATGTATTGCCCCACGTTACAGAATGTTTGCTTCCATTGGGGTTCCAAATGCTGTATTTTACTCTTTGTATAAATATAATTATATATATATATATTTGGTCTGAGTTTGACTTTGACACTGTATTTAACACTCTTTGCCATATCATGTGCAGAGGGTGATTGTTAGACAACTGATGTGTTGTACTGGGATTATGTGACTTGATTTCCAAAGAGATCTTGGTTTAAGGATTTTGTTTGAGAATATTTTAAGCCTGAAGACTGAGAGGGCTAAATAATGCATTCTTGTTTTGGACTGTGGTGAGGGATTGGAATAAATTGTCTTTAAAACCCCCCTTTCTCCCCACTCCCAATCAACTTCCTTACATTTAGCACATCACTGTATATTAAGCGTGAGGAGTGTTTTGGTTTTTGTAGCAATATCAGTGCATGAAGAAGCAATGTTCCCATTCTCCCCCCCTTTCCCCATCTGATTATTTGCAGTATTTCCCCATGTCTCATTCCATTAAGTCCCCCTTCACACTTCTCCATGTGCTAACCTACTTTTTACAAACAATAACGTTGTTGCACCTTTTTAAAGCATGAGCATTTGCCCTGGAGATGAGGAGGCAACAAACCTGATTTATTTTTTCCCTACACTGAATCTTTTTGAGAATGGCCTGAAGATCCCATAGTGGAGATGAGATTCTGTAGAAGCCCCAGGGCATTTCACTTTGCTGTATTTTAAAAAGCAATTATTCAATGTTAAGATATAAAAGGAATTTCCTTTGAATAATGGGCTTTGGCTTTCATACTCCCCCTGCTGTTTAGCAAATCTAACCCAGGAAGCTTATTTAAAACTCTGTATCCGTGTGGGGATTAATCTGCAAAACTAGCCTTGCAAACCTATTTCCATACAACAACCACCTCTCCCCCCGCCTGTAAAAATGGTAGTTATCCTCACCAGTAAAATCAGTTCCCAGATGATGCTTTGCATATACAATAGAACAAAACCGAGCGTAAGATTTCCTTTGCAAGACATCTCCGTCCCCAGCTACCGCCGTGTGTGCACATGGGCCCAGACACCTGATGCAACTTGTCCTCTTCCTCTCACCCAGGAAATATTTTATAGCCCCACCATTGAGAGAAAACAGTTTCCAATGAGAACAGGAGTTCTGCACTTCTAGGTCTCTGGTTCAAATCTAGCCTGACTGGTGGGTAGTGGCCAAGTCTCCTCCCTTTTTGTTCGCTGTTCAGTGACTAGTGTGAAACAAATTGGTATAGATCCCAGATCTCCTGCATTTCAGTCCAGTGCTCTACCCACTAAACCAGCCTGCCTCCTTATAGATTGTTTTGTTCAGGGAACTAGTCATAAGCCATAAAGGCAAAATAACTTTTGCTAGTGTAAGCTGTGCCTCCACAGGGAGGTTTTACTGGACTAGCCACACTGCCAAACCCTTTCTAGGGTACGTCCACGCTGCATATGGAGGTCTGGTTGCTGTGCAGGCAGTACACCCACATTAACTCGCAACTAATAACAATAGCAGTGCAGGTGCAGCAGTGCAGACCCAGCATGGCCTAGCAACTCGAGTATTTAGCCAGGGTCCCGGGCAGGCTTGTATGGGGGCAGCTAACCCTCTCTAGTACCTAGAGTGCAGCTAGTGTGGGTACCCTTGTTCTTGCCGGAGCCATGCCTTCACCTTGTGTAGTTGTACCCATCACGTAGACAAGACCACGTCTTAGCAGTATGAGGGCCTCAAAACTGTATGCACAATGTCATGAGTGCCTTGCTGGTAAAGACCAGACTGCTTTCAAATCGGAGTCCCTAGTGTTCTGTGGCATTTCTAGGACTGATTTGTGTGCTCTCACATTAAGGAAGATGGACTAATTATAAGGAGAATAACAAACAGCTGCCACAGTTTTATGACCATGCTTGGGGCACTATATATATTTCACAGTTGGGGGAGTGGGGAAATGGATCGACTTGCAGCCTTTGCTTAAACATTTTATAAGACTTTTTCTACATGGAGAAATTTGGTCATGGTCCAATTACTGTTCAAAAATGGGCAAATGCAGATGTGAACTCACAGTGTGACAGATAATGCTTTTTATTGCTGATCACTGATTGGTTACTCACCACTTCACAGCAGAAACCCATCTGTTATATAAGAAAGTCCGTATATCTTCTTAAAACCTCTGTAATCCAGCATGAGTGTGGAGAGCAGCTTGGTTTTCCACAATGCTTATGGCCAATGTAAAAAAAATGGATCAGTCTGAGAGGCAGGCTCTATCTTCCAATATACCTGCACTGTTAGCCAATCCACTCCAACGCTCATGTGACTTTCAGCTCCTAACACACTCCCCCGAGTCACATGAGGCATGGCATGGCAGTGACACGGACACATTGATCCCATTTCTACAGCACAGGGTGTCTGTAATCAGGAGCTTGGTTCTGCTTTGGGGCAGTCCCGGGCAATCGGCTTCCTACAGGAACTGGTAAGTTGTTCGGAAGCCTGTCTGGATACACGTCAGTGTTTATTTAAGGAGGCGCAGTCCAATATTCGTTGGCTGCTGTATTTCGTATAGGAAATGCTCTGATTCGTCCAGACAGCAGCTGCCCTAGTATCACTTTCCCGGGCATGGGAAGCAAGATTCAAAACCCATTGAAGTGGATGGGAGTCTCTCCACTGATTTCAATTAATGTGGCCCTAGATCTTTCCCTGGGCCATGCTGCTAAGGGCTGAAGCCACGTGTAAACACATTGACGGCCTAAAATTCTGCTTCTCCCTTTGACCAGGGGGCCAGACGGTTGGACTTAGCTGAACACCAGCAGCATCCACTTGACACCAGCTGCTTTTCCGTGCAATTGACTTGCGCGAGGATGCATAGCCACACGTTTGATAGAGGGCCCTTACTTTCTAAAGTGAGACTAGTGTTGGCTCTGTTTTGTCCATGGCACATACTGGGAGGGGCACAAATTGAGAAGGGAAGCTAAATATTTGGTAACTTTCAAAGTTCTGGGTCCATTTTCCTGTTCCGCTCATTCAAATCAACAGTAAGAGATATCAGAAATTGAAGGTGCTTTTTGCACTAGAGTGAACTCTTGTACAACAAAGACAGGAGGGGATGTTTGTTCTAGGGTGACCAGATGTCCTGATTTCATAGGGACAGTCCCAATTTTTGGGTCTCTTTCTTATATAGGCTCCTATTACCCCCCCCACCCCCATCCCGATTTTTCACATTTGCTGTCTGGTCACCCTAGTTCTCCCAGGGGGAAAACGACAGGCGATTGTGCTCAGTAGAACTGACAAGGAGGCCCAGTTCCCTCACAGTACAACAGTCCCCTGATCTGTCTGACTTTAGCTTGGTCCCAGGACCAGGTAATTACACGTAGGTCCCATCTGCACTGCAGTCTAGCTATGCTATCCCCTCAGGTAGTTGTATTTGTATCATTGGCAGGACATGACTAGAAAAGCTTTGCACAACACAATTTTTTACAGTACAGTGGCTCTGACTAGCTGGGGTAAGAAGTCTTCCCCCTTGAGAATGGTATTGTAAAATCCAGTTATAGACTTTCTACAGGTAGTTCCTAACTCTACCCCCTTTTGGTGGGAACCTGGCCTGCTTCCCTCGCCCATGCGACCTGTGACCTTTCAGCCTTTTGGAGAAGATGGGATGTGTTCAATACAAAAGCCTAGCAGGGAGAGGGAAGTGCCTGCCTGTTGAGTTCAGTCTCTCACTGCGCTCTGCCTTCTATTGAAATGCTGTGGTTTCTCTCCCATAAATGACTTTTCCCTGCACACCGCCCTTGAGTACCAGCTGAAAGCAAGAAGCTGAACATGCCGCTCCTAGGGCTTTGCAAGCTGATGGCCGTGCTGGCCCTGGGGGGCGTGCAGTTGCCACTGGCCCCCACCCGAGCTACTGCAGAGGAGTGAGACCGCCCCTTGGCAAGGGAAGGAGACCTGTACGTGCTGGGGCTGTTCAGAGTCTGCAACACCAGGCTGCACAGTTTTGAGTAAGATGATGGGGAGTCTCCGAGCTCCCTAACCAGCCCTGTCTTTGCTGGGAACGTGCGGTGGGGTAGTGGGAAGTAAGCAATATGAGGACAGTAAGCCAGGTAACTGGGCTAAGATAGATGAGCCAGCTGGGGTTTTCCAGGCAGGGGAAGGTGCATGGCTGGGTTGTGGGGGGATCGCTGCTATGGGCTAACCCTGATTGTCCAGCTGTTCTGGGGAAAGACCGTTCAGCAGGGGATGAAAAGTCAAGTGCCCACTTCCCTGATTTCTTTCCTCCTCTCAGTGAAGCTGTTAATGAACAACTGCTGGTGACTTTTAACCCTTGACTACAGAGCGATCCATGGCTCTGGAGCTGCAGGTCCAAATCCCGTTGGGAGACAACCTGGCTCTTTGTTCTGCTGAAGCGGACATGCTGAGTATTTCAGAGGAGACCTTACAAACCCAAATCCTACCTAGTCCACGGATAGCAATGAACCTGTGAAGATTTTCCATAGACACAGGAATTCCCCCGCTGTCCTTGGCCAAAATTGCCACCAGCCCATCCTGTTACCTAATGTGATGTGTACCAGCAGGCTGCTGCTTTATCGCTTTCCACTCCAGAAGCAGCTGCATTTCAGAGGTGTATGACATCATTCCCTTGTGTGTATAGGCTCCATTTACATTAAAGTTGCGTCTAAAACTATCATTATTACTCTCCTGTTTGCCTGACTCTGGTGGCCTTATTGGAGGCATCATGCTGGCTGTTTTTGCCACATTGGTTTTGCTATGAACAGTGTATACACAGCAGTCACTCAGGGCAAGACGTCCCAGGGACATGGCCCTGTAGTGTTTCTAGTATTGTATGTCAAATTTCCTTGTGGGGGAGATTGGTACAGAATCAGCATTCCTCTCTAAGCAAGTTATTTACTACCTTGGATGGCAAGACCTGGAGATACCAGCTGTGTGAAAGAAAAGCAAAGATTCTAAAGGAGAGATCAGTAGGAGTCCTGTGTTAGGAAGCCTCTATTTACCAGTGGAGATCACACCCCATGAGATCTGCCAGGTTGTTCGCCGCATGGATTTTACGCAGCCTTACACAGCAGCCTGTTTTGCTTTGATTCCCAGTCTCCAGCTGTACGTCCTTGCCCAGGTGTTCAGGTTTGCCATGCCGCATGCCAGCCGAGATGGGGCTGGCTCCTTGGGGTATAAGCTGGTTACGTACTGCGAGCAGCCCTTGGGCTGCTCTGAGAAGATCCTCAATGGAATAAACAGGGCTCACAGGGAAAGAGCACAAACCATTGTGACTATCTTCTAAGCAGGCATGGAGCCAGCATGCTCGCTCTTCGTTAACATGCTGCAGGTGAGTGATGGCCTCTGCCAATTAATGGCAGGCAGAGGAAGGAAAGCATCCCAAGCAGGTGCTGGGAGGGATGATACCCTCCCCCCCCGATAACCTTAGTGTAGGGTGACCAGATGTCCCGATTTTATAGGGGCAGTCCTGATTTTTTGGGTCTTATATAGGTGCCTATTACCTCCCACCCCCATCCTGATTTTTCACACTTGCTGTCTGGTCACCATACCTTACTACAGCCCCTTCCACCCACTGCTGCTTCTCTCTTATGTAGGGTTAATTCTGATTTACTATAATTAGCTTAAGAGCGCTAATAAAGTTCTCAGGTTCTAATGTTCAGCCACTAAAAACCAGAAGTTAATTACAGAGCACACGCCAGCTCTATTACTTACAGTCTGAGAGCAGGGAACAGTGGCTTGCCCGAGCTTTCCTCTCCTGTGGGATAAAATGAATGCCCTGTCTCCAGGCTGTGGGGAGTTATACCGCATCTCTAGTACAGCTATTAGGAAATTCCCAGTGCTCCTGTGTCTGGGGGTCCTGAGTATTAATAATGAAAGTAATTCTAGATGGCTTTGTCTTTAAAAACCTTGTCAGATTTATGGCTGTTAGATCAGCCCTGCTCTGCTCTGTCACTCTCTCTATCCATTAATCACCATAACTTCACACCGATCAAGTCCCATCACCCTAACTTTTGCCACTCCGCCAAGAACAAGAGAGGCAGTTTCCATTATCAACCAGCTAACAATTTCTGTAGTCCCATCCCTTTAAGCCAGAGAGACTTCTTCCCTCGCTGAGAGATGTTGTCTGCAAGGTGGTACCCAGCCTGCTCAGCCTGCCATCAGCTGCTCCAGGGCAGCACTGGTAAATTCAAGAGAAGAAGTGGAAAGCTTGGTGGTGGTAGGGCTTAATTTGTGCCAGGGCTTGGCGGTTCATAACCCCGGCACCTGTGGGCTTGGCGGTTCATAGCCCTGGCACCTGTGGGCTTGGCATATGAAAGTAAAAAAATACATATTTTTTTTTGCTTGAGTCCCTAGCACCTCTTCCATTACATATTAAGCACTAGATGGCAGCATGGAAAGTCTGGGTCTGTTCAGATCTGCAGTGTGCTGTGCACCACAGAGCCGTGGATCATACTCCACTGTTAGACTCTTTCAGTGTATTCTGGGTTAGTCACTGCCCTCCTCTCTGCTCTCCCCTCTTCCCAGACATGGTGCCTCCGGTTTGAGAAGCGGAAAAGTTGCTGTAATTCAGTGTCCTACTGACACAAGATTTTTTTTTAAGGTGGAAATTAATCTTTCCCAGATTCTAATCCACTGCTCAGCGCTAAAGCTGAATTTCAGCACCGCCTTGCCAAGCATCCTGGGACTGTTGAAAGCTTTCCAGCGGAACGTGGTTGGCTTCATTCATTGGTAAAAGTTAGATGTCCGGGATGTCATTGCTGGCCTTGAACAAGCGATCAAGGGGAGATATGCATCGAATTTACAGAGCAGAGCATCTTTGATGGTCGGAAACCAATCGATAAGATTTCCTCCTCAAAAACAAACGCCACATTGGTGATGGATGCGTCTGCTCTGTATTACGTGTCAAGGGCAGGGCAAGAGGAAAATCATACCATGGAGAAACACATCATTCACTGCTGCTATGGGATCACTTTTGGACTTGCCTGGTTAGAGTATAAAGTTTTCCAGGGGGGTCTCT
The DNA here is from genome assembly GCF_007399415.2 of Gopherus evgoodei. NCBI lineage: Eukaryota > Metazoa > Chordata > Testudines > Testudinidae > Gopherus > Gopherus evgoodei. The sequence goes on along the minus strand of NC_044333.1, from coordinate 37,780,117 downwards.
GCACCAGAGGCCTCGCCTGGTTCCTGGGTTTCTTGACTATTTGCTGGACACGAATACACACCGGTCTGCAAATGCAACCATCAGGTATCTGTTCCGCAAGGTGTGTCACCAGTGCACAGCCAAGCCCAGCTCAGAGAACCCCTGCAGGAACTTCAATAACCCTACACCAGTCAGCATCAGTGCTGCATGGTTAAGCTACCATGAGCCAGACATTTGCCTTGGAGCTCCAGCTACTAACATGTGCCATTTGTGCCTGGACCACTTAGCCTATCGGGATGTCATCTTCGTCATGGATTTGTTCATGCAAAAGCTAGCTAGAGCAATAGAAGAGCTGTCCCAGAATTATGCGCCATCCCAGCCACAGAACAGCTCTGACTTCAGTAGAGAACAGGTACCAGTTCACACTACAAAACCACCTTTAACAGTTGGTTTCTTAGCCATGCCATGGAACAGCAACTGAAAGTGCTGATTCTGAGCCCCATGGCAGCGTCTGTGCTAAACTGCAGATGATGATGCTTGTTATAAATATACCCCAGTACAATTAATTTGGCTATTGGTTCTTTTTTTTCAGATTTGTGAATGTGGCAAACATGAATGTCCAGCGAATTGTGCCGCTGTGACTGTATTTCAGCCAAAACAGTTTCAAAGACACCACTGGGCTTAAATGGCCAAGCACATGCTTCAGTATCATTGATTCTTTTCATCCCATGATACTAGAGGGAGCAGCACACCAGTGTGTTTCCCTCTGCTTGTAGTAGCATCTTTGGTACGCACAGACATGTCTTCTGGCTCTGTTTGGTTTGTGCAGCTGGTGTCCAAGCTGCTCTCATTTCTGTCTCTCTTTCAGTCGGAGCAGTTTCTCATTGAGAACTATTCCCCCCTCCTGCCCACCAATCCAAAACCCTTTGAGGTCTTCTACTGGAATGTCATCGACAATGGAGAAATGAAGCTCCCCCAGCTGGACGTAGACGTGGAGAGAGCAGCCTCCGACAGCTACAATCCTGTGGTGAGGACTGTGGGCCTGCAGAGGGGGGGAGCCATCCAGGTGAGTGAGGCCGCTCTTACACCTGTGGCAATAAAGGCCATTGCTTGAACCTGTCATAGGATCTCAATGTTCCTCACGAAGAGAGGGTCAAGGTCCCCAGCCACCTTTCACAGACAGGGACACTTACGGCCTAGAGAGTTTCAAGTGACTTCACCAAAGTGACAGGGCCTGTGATGGAACCCGTCCATCCTGACTCTGCATCCCATCCCCTAGCCACTACCTGCCACCCTCCCTGCTCCCATCACACAGAAAGCAAACACGGGAGGTAGGAGACCTGCACTAGATCCAGAGACTGGAACTAGGCCTTCCCCTGGGAGGTCCCACTCAGACAGTGGGAGTGAGGGGAAGGAGGAACATTGTAGGAGCCAGGCAGGCAGGTGTGGGGAAATTATCTGACTCAGATGGCCAGCATCAAGTGGCTGGGTATATAGCCCTGTGAGGGGGCCTGGGGCAGGGAGAGGGCCGGAGCCCCGGAGTCAAAACCGGGTTACCTGGAGAGCGACAAGGCTGGGTCAGGAGCAGGAGCTGGACTGGGGCAGGGCAGGGCAGGGAACAAGCATACACAGATGTTCTCAGCTGGGGGCAAATGCTTTGAGCAGCTACCAAACTGCTGCTAGGCTTAAGATCCAGTCTGCTGCCTCTTCTTACCAATCAGGCAGCCTGCTACAGGCCAGCTGCGCTCGTCTGGTTGCCCAGAGACTAGCTCTGCCACACATCCTGATTCCTGACCCCAACCCATCTCTGGCAGTTGCTTCTGAGTGAAACCACCTGTCCCACCTCTCCCTTGAGCGGGCTAAGGGGTAACTGACCGCCAGAGGAGCTGCTGGGTGCAGTTCCTGATACCACTGATGCAAATCCTCGTGCATCAATGCAGCAATAAACTCCCCACAGGATTTTAGGCCTCTCTATTGTTTCCCAGTAGCCTTTGCCCACAACCCTGTCTGCATTTGACCTGCAGATCCTGCCCTCTCACTGCTCCCGAGGCTGTGGCCAAGGGGAAATGCAAAAGCTGCACCTGGATTTGCCTCAGCACTGCTGTTATGCATGTGAGGTTTGCAGCCGTGGGACTTACAGCAACGGGTCAGGTGAGTTTATTTTGCTGGCCCAGTGGGCACCCACCTGAGCTGAGGAGCGATCTAGAGCCCTGCCAGATGCCGAGAAGTTGGCTAGCTTGTGAAAGGGCTGGGTAATTCTACAGCCATTCTAAACACTGGCAGGCACAGGCGATCAGATCTCATGCTCCAGGGTGCAAGTCGATCCTCTCTGGGGGTCTGGAGGGTGGTTTTTCTCCCACTGCACTGCACAACTGTCTTGGTGCACCTGAGGCAAATGAGAGTTGCTGGGGACTCAGCAGTTTTCAGTAGCTCAGGCCACTGATCTAGATGTTTAAATATGGATGTCAAGACTTTTAAAACTAGGAGGCTCTCTGAGTCTTTGTTCTAGGGCTACCCCGCCAGGGTGCAGAGAAAATTCCTTCTAGCTGGAAGGATGCTGGGGCATGGGACTCCCAGGGAGTGAGCATAAGTGGCAGTAATTGTAGTGCATGGAAAACATGACTCCTCAACAGCTCGTCATTTTGCATTCCAGCCATGGAGAGCTGCTGGTCTTGTCCCCAGGATGAGTGGTCTCACGGGGGCCAGGTCTCCTGCTGGAAGAAGGCCGTGGTATAGCTGTTCTGGGCCGAGCTCACCAGCATCGTGCTGATCATGCTAACGTTAGTGGGGATGGCTCTCAATGCTTCTGTCACGGCATTGTATGCGAGGCACATAGACACCCCTATTGGCAAAGCTGCCGGGGGCCTCATATTTTACTGCCACATGGCCAGCCTGCTGGGCTCCTTTGCCAGCGTGTTCCTCTTTGCTGGGGAGCCAACAGGTTAGAAGTGCAAACTTCATCGGCTGGCCTTCGGGGTGAGCTTCACGCTTTGCCTTGCCAGTATCCTAGCCAAATGCATCTGGATTCTGGCTGCCTTCGCCATTCCCATGGGAAGACCGACAAAGCTGCAGACCAGCCTGTATCTGATTGTTCTTGGCATCCTCCCCGCTCTGCAGTGCACTGTCTGCTTTCTGTGGCTCCTCCTTGACTCTCCTGGAGTCAGGCGTTCGTATCCCAGGAAGGCAGACTATCTGATCATTGAGTGCTTCAGCGAAACAGGCATCAGCTTCTCCGTCAGCACCAGGTATCTCTGTGTCCTGGCCTTCTGCTGCCTCTCAGCTGCCATCAAAACCCACTCCCTGCCTAAGATTTTCAGCGACTCCCAGGGCATTTCCTTAATGATGGTGACTTTCTTTGCTGTCTGGCTCTCCGTGATGCCAGCTCTGGAGTCGAGAAAGGAGCAAATAGTTGATATGATGGCTGTCGTGTCTATCCTGCTGTCTTCCTACAGCGGCCTGGCCTTTCTGTTTTTCCAGAGATGCTACGTTATGTTATTCAGACCCCATCACAATGCTACAGAGTGGATCAAGAAAACCACGTACGCGTACTGCCGAAAGGTTGCTAGCAAAGCCAATCTGAGCATCCAGCTGGAGCCCAGCACCGCCACCATGGACATGTTCGCCTAAGCAGGGCATGGAACGAATGTGGGGATGCTGGGTGTTAGTTGCTCAAATTGTTTGTAATTCTGCTTTTTGCTGCGTAAAGGCCTCTGCAGGGCTGGATTCAGGCAAAGCCTGGTCCCAACCAAACAAATCCATCAAGCCCCAAAGCAAGGGGACGGGGAGAGGAAAACCGGCTTACAAATTTTGGCGCACCCTATGGAGAACTTTGGAGCCAACCCCTTCAGAGCTTGTCCCTCAGACCAGCGTCTCACTTGCCCTTGCCTTTAAATCTGCCCCAGGCTCTGTGACTTGCTGATGCTAGTTTCTTCTCGCTGCATAGACATACCTTGAGTGACTTTGGGCAAGTCACTTTGTCTCTCGGTGCCTCAGTTTCCCATTTGTATTTCCTTTCTTTCACTGTTTGTCTTACCTGGTTAGACTGTCAGCGTGCTGATGCATGGATTTATTGGCTCTCATAGTATACAGCACCTAGCGCAGAGGGGGTCTTTCCGGGATTGGAGACCATGAGTGGTGATGTCGCAAATAACAAATCTACCAATGTTCAGGGCTGTTTGTGTCCATGGGGTTGATTCAGTGCCATGGTTACTGAAAATAGTTGAAGGTTGGGGGTGGGTGGTATCACAAATCTACAGGATCTGTGCCACACACACACACCCCAGCTTGTAAACAGTCTCTTGGAGGAACCCCAGCCACATGTGCAGACCCCCAAGGAGTCCCACTCTAATTTCAGGGTAGGCCCCGCAGCCTCACCCCCTCCTGGGCTGAGCTCTTGAGCTCCAGCGCTCTTGCTTCACACTCTGAGCTCTGTTCGGTGTGTCCGACTGAAATAGACTCCTGGCAGAGACTTGCCCACTCTTCAGGGACTAACATACCCAGCCAGTGTTTGCAGTTCCCCCAAACAGCCTTTTCAAAACAGAGTAGGGTTTATTAGTCAAGTGGAACACAGCACTCCCGTTCGGGTATCCTGTGCACTGGACTACACTTCCTGTCTTTAGAGTCTTTGAGAAATTCTGCTTATACTGAGGTTTGGGGTAGGGGCGGGAGTGACTCTGTAGGCCTCCAGTGACCCCCGGCAGCAACGTCCGAGAGTTAGCGGCATCACCTTTATTTCACCGAGAGTCTTTTTGTCAGTGTCCTGTTGGCAAAATACTTGCTCAGCACAAAGATGTAAATATTGAACTGCAAAATCAGTATCTACAGCACTACCTTGCTGCTGGCCAGTGTACTGCCAGAGGCCAGGATAGTGGAGCTGCTCTTTTAATCAGCTCTTTGGTGCAGCAGTCCTATATTAATAGGTTTGTAGCCCCACCACGTGTCTGCTGAAGGGATTGCATGTCTGTGTACTTAGTTCCAGCATTGGGCAAATGCAGGACCCCATCAAATGTGCCTCATTTGATTCAGCAGTGACAACACTGAATTAAATGGGCCAGCTATCCATCTGGCACCATGCCACTGGCTTGATTCAGAGTTATGGCAGGGATGGATTTGGCCCAGCATCTGATAAAGAGAGAGGCTTCAGGACCCTTATATACTAAATTGGCCATAAGCCTACCTTCAGTCAGTGAGGCTGAGAGAGTCTAGCTGAAAACCAAGGGAGGTTTCAAGGGAAAGAATCTTGCCAGGCAGATGTGGTCTTGACCTCTCTAGATTGTAAATGTTTCATATTTAAGAGTCTCGTGGAGGACGTGTTAATACAGTAAATGCTATTGCTTCATGAAATAGATGAATAAAGGCGGAGTACATCTGAACAAGTCTGAATCAGTGAGTTTATTCCTGATCCTTCACTGTCTCTTGGTAACACTCTGCATCTCTCTCTTTCTTTGTCTGGCTTTCTCTCTGCATTACTATCCTGTTTCCCTATTCTTTAAGCTCCACTTCCGCTACTGTCGCCTGCCTCTCCACTCATGATTTGATACACAGAGTAGAATATGTACTCTCCTTCGGAACTGACCTGAGTCTTAGGTTAATAAAAACAAGAAAGAATAAAAGTAAAGTCTCCAGGAGAGAGTACAGTGTGTGTCCCTCATCTGTAACAAGCTGCTGCAGCTATGAGAACAAACTGGCTGCTGTCTCTGAAGACTGGCAGGCTTCTTAAAGAGGCAACCGTCCCATTCTCAAGCTGAATACCCCATATCCTTCTCACCCCCAACTTTCTCTGACTTCCCCCACTACCTCTAAGAGTCATATTTCAGCTCAAACATTCCTTCCTACAGATAGGCATCAGAAACATAACCCCCCTACCGTGAAGTAACTGCGTGGTTAAAGCCGGAGAACAGACCGTTTAGAGAGGAGATATTCTTTTCCTCTCCATTACAAGCAAATGCAAGATTCTAAGGAAGGGGCAAGGTCGATACAGTTTTTACATTTGCCATTTTACTAAAACCATTTCCTATGTAAAAAAACCAACAACCCCTCTCTGATAGGAACCTTACAATAGCAGTCAGTTGTTGCATTGTGTATCTGTCCCAGGCACCTAGTGCCAGGGTGTTGTGCTAGTTGCATGCCTGTTTAACTGTGCAGGTTGCACTGCTGCTCCTTGCTCACCTCCCCAGCCCAAAGATCTGATTGTTCTTGAGTTGGTACTTCCAGCTCTCAGCCTCCCGTCCCCAAGTCTGCACTCACTGAAAAGGGAAGTCTCAGCCGTGTTTTCAGTTACCCCAGACACATGCTGAATGAAGCAGGTTTTCGGTTGTGTAACACAAGCGGCAAGTGCTGGTAACCATGGATGCTGTTATCGACACATACAGGCAGCAAGAGGCAAAGGGCTTTGGAAGGAAGTTCCGCAGACGTCCGCTGGAGCTCAGTAAAAATGTCTCGCTTTTTATCAGGCTACTTTTTGCTCTGTGCCTGGCTGCTTTACCCTCTTTGCTGCTCTGCCCCAACAGAGATCAGCACCACCCCACCAGGGAACTGTGGCCCCAGCCAGTTCCTTGACACCCAGGTATTTCAGTGCAGCCCGTGTGGGGAGCCCCGGGTGAAAAGCCCTACAGGTGAGTGGGAGCTGGCTATGCTGAATGCTTGAAAACTGATTGATTTTAAGGGTGGCCCTGAGTCAAACACCCCAGAACTTTGGAACTGAATTTTGCAGCTGGCCCACAGCTCTGTAATGGGCCAAACCTCTAACCTGCAGGCTGGGGAGGGTGTGTTGAAACCTAGATCCAAATATGGTGACTTGAGCCTGCCTGCTTTAAAAAACACATGCACAATGGAAAGCCTGTCTGCATCCCTGGCTATGCGTTTCTGCCATGCGTTAGTGCAGGAGCTTCAGTCACAAAGGAAATGAAGCCAGCCCAGCCCAGGGATCCTTGGTCTCTTCTGGCTAATGCTGGTCAGTCTGTATTGACTCTGCCAGCTGGAGGCTCCATGTTGGAGTGGCGTGAAATCATTGGCAGAGTTCCCCACAGCTCCAGTGACTCCCCATACTTGCTCTGGCTATGTGTGGCCTACCACAGTGAAGACCTGAGCAGGATCAGGCTTCAACTTTGGATGCTTTAGACAACTTTGGGTGCTCCCAGAGCGGATCACGTGGTAACCTGGCAACTCCAGTTCCTGTCTTCTGCAGCTGCTGATGCTCCTCTGTTTTCCAGGCCTGCGATGTGTCTGTGCTGACAGCCGGAACGTGACGGGCCAGGCGGCGGAGTGCAATGCTTGTGTAGGTGCAAATCAGGATTCTAACCTACCCTTCTCCCTGTCTTGGTTTGCCTATGCTGCAATCAGAGATGTGCAGTACATGTAGATGTTACTGGAGCTAGCTAGAGCCAATATATCAATCGCAGTGAAGCCATGGCAGCCGGAGTCAGCAGTGGCTGTGGGGCCCCACCCAGAAACCCGGGCAGGTGCTCCAGTGGCTACCCTGTGCTGCTGCTGCTGCTTCTGTGCTGTTATTCGATCTAGCTAGACCAGGGGTGGGCAAACATTTTGGCCTGAGGGCCACATCGGGGTTGTGAAACTGTATGGAGGGCCCAGTAGTGAAGGCTGTGCCTCCCCAAACAGCCTGGCTCTTGCCCCTTATCAGCCCCCTCCCACTTCTTGTCCCCTGACTGCCCCCCTCAGAATCTCTGACCCATCCAACCCCCCCGCTCCTTGTCCCCTGACTGCCTCCTCCCGGGGCCCCATACCTATCCACCCACCCCTGTCCCCTGACTGCCCCAACCCCATCCACATCCCTGCACCCTGACAGGCCCCCCGGGACTCCCACACCTATCCAACCCCCCTGTCTCCTGACCAACCACCCGCTTCCCGCCCCCCTTACCATGCCACTCAGAGCAGGAGGACTAGCAGCTGTGTCGTCCGGCCAGAGCTAGCCATGCTGCCGCGCTGCCTAGCAGGAGCTTGCAGCCCCCCTTCCCAGAGCGCTGGCAGCACAGCAAGCTGGGGTAGGGGGGACAGCAGGGGAAGGGCCAGGGGCTAACCTCTCTGGCCAGGAGCTCAAGGGCCAGGCAGGACGGTCTGGCCCACGGGCCGTAGTTTGACCACCTCTGAGCTAGACCAAAGCAGGCTTGTGCATGCTACCAACCTGTCACAGCGCTGACTGCCATGTAGACAGGCCCTCAGTGTTACCAAGACCCTTCTGCAGCCAGAATGTTCTCTTCCATGCAGAGTTCCCGGGAGCCTGCCTCGCTCTGGGAGGCCACCTTCCTTGATAGCAGTTTTCTGGCTTGTAATGTAAGTAATGTTGCTGCTACCCTCTTGGGCTGTTTCTTCTCCCTTTAGAGAGGAAGGATTGTCTAGTGGTTAGGGAGCTAGCATGGGACTCAGGACACATGGGCTTCAGTTCCCTGCTTTGCCACAGGCTTCCTGTTTGACTTCGGGCAAATCACTTAGTTGCTCTGTGCCTTATTTTGCCCCCTGCAAAATGGGAATAACAGCCCTGCCTCCCAGTGTGTTCAGAGGGTAAATGATGTGAACACTCACATACTAGAGGGATGGGCTATAGACTTTCCTGAGACAGTGTTTGTAGCGAGGGTGCTATTGTCCATGCTCTCTCTTTTGCATGTAGAAAGTCTGCACGCAGAGGGGGCGGGCTGAGATTGAAGGGATCGAAGATGGAGGCACTCAGACGAACAAGTGCACTCTGCTTTCTCCCACAGAGATTCTTTTTTGTCTGTCTTTGTGCACATTGGAAAACATAATCCCAACTATATGTATAAAATGATGGGGTCTAAATGAGCTGTTACCACTCGAGATCTTGGAGTCTCTGTGGATAGTTCTCTGAAAACATCCACTCAATGGGCCATGGCAGTCAAAAAAGCGAACAGAATGTTGGGCATCATTAGAAAAGGGATAGATAATACGACAGAAAATATCATGTTGCCTCTATGTAAATCCAGGGTACACCCACACTGTGAATACTGCGTGCAGATGTGGTCACCCTATGTCAAAAAAGATATACTGGAATTGGAAAAAGTTCAGAAAAGGGCAACAAAAGTGATTAGGGGTATAGAATGGCTGCTGTATGAGGAGAGAGTAATAAGACTGGGACTTTTCAGCTTGGAAAAGAGACGACTAAGGGGGATATGATCGAGATGTATAAAATCATGACTGCTGTGGAGAAAGTAAATCAGGAAGTGTTGTTTACATCTTCTCATAACACAAGAACTAGGGGTCACCAAATGAAATTAATAGGCAGCAGGTTTAAAACAAACAAAAGGAAGTATTTCTTCACATAATGCACAGTCAACCTGTGGAACTCCTTTCCAGAGGATGTTGTGAAAGCCAAGATGATAACAAGGTTCAAAAAAAAGAACTAGATAAGTTCATGGAGTCCATCAATGGCTATTAGCCAGGGTGGGCAGAGATGGTGTCCCTAGCCTCTGTTTGCCAGAAGCTGGGAATGGGCGACAGGGGATGGATCACTTGATGATTACCTGTTCTGTTCATTCCCTCTGAAGCACCTGGCATTGGCCACTGTCAGCAGACAGGCTACTGGGCTAGATGGACCTTTGGTCTGACCCAGTATGGCCGTTCTTATGTTGTTAATTTAAAAGCAAAGCCAACTAGACTGAAACTGCAGGTTAAGGCCTTGTCTCCACAAAAGAGTTATATTGCTTGAGCTCTACAGGTGTAAAGGTGCCCAGGCTGATGTAGCTATTCCTGTAGGGGAAGGGGAATAAGCTGTAACTGTGCCCGTGCTAGGGATTGTACGGGGATAACTCACACCTTGTTCTCTTGCTCGGACCCTGCCTTATTTGCGCTCTCCCTAGAACTCTTGCAACGTGACTGCCTGCGAGCTCCTGACCAACACGGTCATTCTGAACGCCTTCTCCTTGGAAACCCGGGCCTACGACCTGTATGCAAAGGCAAAGTGAGTCCCACTGTGCCTGCAGAACTGGGTGACAAGCTGCTACTCCTGGAAGTGAATTGAGTGCCAGGCTGATGGCGCTGGAGGCCGAAGCTGTCTGGCTACAGCAGGAGAGCAGCAAAATCATGGCTTGATCATGCAGAGAATATGCAAGAGCATCCTTACCTAGCGTGATCCTGGAATAAATTGATCCTTGTGGCATCCATGCATGGGATTTTTGCTTTGGCCAAAATGGGCAATGGAAGCTCCTCTCCTATTACATTACTCTCCCCTGCTCCCATTAACCTAGACCTTAACCTAGAAGGTCCCACTGCTCAGGTAGAAGAGGTAGTTCAGTCTTCATGGCTTTTTCAGCAGGTGCCTTTGCTGACGACACCAGCAAAATTGACAATGAGGTGTCCAGATCATCACTGGCACTATGGCCTTGCATGTGAGTGCAGGGGAATAAGATCAGTTCATTCACCGAACAGCCATCAGAAGGTAACAAATCTTGGTCTCTCCTGGCATCATCTAGATGCAAAATGGTGGCCTAGAGGTGAAGGTTTGGACAAAGCCTGAATGAAAGTCCTGTAGGGGACAGTCCTATATTGGCAGGGAAATGGACGGGATGGGACCCAATATAGCTTTGCTCCAGGTCATTTAAAAACCAGCAGACTCCTGATTATCCAGACTGCTTGGGAGACACCAAGGATGTTTAGATTATCACTGTATTCATTTATTTATCTCATGGAGAAATGTGATTTGATTTTCTTTTCAGAAGCCAGAACCTTCCAAAGCTGTTTTATAGCAACACAGGGCTGCCTCCGCTCTCCTTTGGGAAGAACTCCAAGGTAAATCACGGCTGTTGCACAGACAGACCTGCAGAGCCACGTGTATGAATTAAGACAAGAAATAATACATGTTCTTTATTAATTAACCCCAGTCCCTTTCCTGCCATCTCTCGAGAACCTCCCTGTCTTCAGTTTCAACCTAAACTGCTGTGCATGGGGCATTGTACCCTTTACTGGTCTTGTCTGGTGTCCACGCAGAGTCCTGGACAGCTCAAGTTGCCCCTCTTTGTAGGAGACTCTGCTTCTCTAAACTTATCTTACTGAACAAGCTGAACTGGGAGCTCAGAATAAGCTCCTTGTTAAACCTTCGCTCAGCTAAAATAAAGGGTGTTCTAAATGAAATCTGCTTGAACTTGGGTATGGAAAAACCTTAGACTTGCCCAGCTCTTCTGCAAAGTTTTCTACTTGATGATTGTACTTCATCTTCCCCCCACCCCCCGACCAGATCAATTTTAAGCTTGTAAAATACGATGCCCGAGGAAACTTCTTAGGCTGGGAGGACGTGACAGGTGGCACTTTGCAGGTGAGTTAATTTCATTTTCTCCTTGCTGTGGTATGTAACCAGTGCTGGGATTCAGTTGCTAGAACTAGGGTCTGGAGGGGCGACTTTACTTTAATCTGATCCGCCAACATTAGCAGAACCGTGGCCCTCTTTTGAACCACTGGGTCTCCGCAACCATGTAATAATTCCTGCTGGGGCATGAGCATGGACACAATGAGAACAAGGTGGCTGAAGAATCATGAACAAAAGCAGATGATAAAAATCAGCATATCAAGTTGAGGGGGCGGGTTCCAGGGGTATCCCAAGGGCTGGTGTTAGGGGCCCTCTTATTCAACAGCTTCATTAAAGACCTAGAAGGGGGAGTTACCGGCACAATAATGAAAACTGCAGGTCATATTAAATTAGGAAGAACTACAATCAGGACAGAGATGTAACCCAAAGGGGCCTGGAGAGATTAGGAGCATGGTACAGATATTTAATGAGAAGGACAAACCCAGAAAGCAGGGATGTAGCAGTAGGGGTGACAGTAGGCAGTAAATTAGACAGGAGTTCCCAGTGTGGTAAGAGGGAGGGGCAGCAGAGCTTTACGGGGCTGCATAGGCAAAGGCTGCACACCAAAGAGCGGAGGGGGAACGGGCTGTCTTCATACAGCCCTGTGGAGATAATTACCAGTTACTGATGATAAATTGGAGAAGCCACAAAAATAATCTGGGGGCTGGAAAGTCTAATGATTGATTGCAGATCACAAGTATAAAGTACGTCCAGCCTGGTGAAGGGGCACGTAAGTGCAAACGTGAATGGTGTCACACTAACAAGGGGTTAGTTAGGCTGGGACAGTGGAGTTTAGTTAGAAGAGAACTGAAGTTGCACTAGAGAGAAAGGATAGTCGGGCGGGTGGAGCATTAACCTAGGACTTTGGAGACGTGGGTTCAGGTGTCTCCTCTGTCATAGACTGCCAGTGCTGTCTTCTTTCTGTCTCAGTTCCCACCTGTGCAATGGGGATTACTGCCCTCCTCCCAAGGAGGAGTTGTGGGGCTGAATTCAGCGAAAGGATTGTGAGGTGCCCGGGCACGACAGGAATAGGGGCTATGTAAGATAGCTATCTAAGGGGTAATGGGCTGAAAGTGGGAGCTGACTATCTCAGAGCACCGCTCGTGGCAGTCTCACAAGCGAAGTGTGGAAGCGCCGTTGCCTGGGACCTTTAAACTAGGTGGGATAAAGCAGTAGAAAATCAACAGCAGGGAACAATCCTGCATTGGCCGGAAGATGTGGGGACGGCTCCGGGTATAACTTACATGGCTGTTTAAGAGGTGGTGTGCAGAGTGATCAGTGTAAATGGGAACAAATTGGGTGTCCACACCGAGGGGATAATAGAGGCCAGAGTGAGGGGAGAAAGTGAACCTCCCACTGAAATGTGTGTCTCACACCCACCTTCCCCTCTTTCTGCTTCGGGGAGGATCCACCCTCACCCCTGATCACCCTATGGCATGCAGGCTCTGGCTTAGGGTGTAGTCTGAGGCTGTCTCCTCAGCTGGTGACAGCACCGAGCCTACACACAGCTGGTGGTCTCATAGAAATGGCCCCAGGAGCACAGAGGTGTCCCAGGAAGCAGGGTTGGGAATCTCTGGTGCATGTCACCACCGCCTGGTCCCAGTGCCTTTTCTTGTTCCCCTGCTAGCTCTGTGCAGACTGTCAAAGTGTACTCGATGCTGCCTACTCCTTTGGGACATCCTACCAACAGTCTGTAAGTTACAGTTGCGTCTTCCTTGCCATTCCCCCGCCCCCCTTCTCATGAGCTGAACGAGCACTAAACAGGGGCTGGGCTGGTTGTTTGCTTCAGTAGTTGCATGGAGGCATTGCAGTGAAACTCCATGATAAGCCACTGGGTTCCCAGAGCTAGTGATTTATTTTCCTCCCTTGCGCCCAAGACTTTTCTGTCCCCCTCCCTCAATCTTTTCATGGTCTTTACAGTCAGACACTGCCAACACTGGGAATCTGGGAATCTAGTCTCTGCCCTGACACAGATTCCCTCTGGGCCCTTGGGTGAGTTGCTTATCTGTCTGGCTTTGACATTCCCTGTGTCCCGGGAATCCCCAGGCTGGGAACGAATCTCGTCAAGCTGAACTGGATAGGAGAAAAGTTTGCTCTGAGGGACAGATTTTCAAAGGAGACCAGAGCATAATCTAAGGGGCTGACTATCCCCCAAATCCCAGGCAGTAAATGTTAGTGGAAATCGCAGGGTCTTTTTCGGCTTGAAAATGGAACAAGTCTTTGCGGTGCACGTAAAGCTGCATCTGGGCAAAGGAGGGCTAATTGCACAGCATCTTTGTTATAGCATCGCCGTGGTTTTATTTTGCAGTGCACTGTACAGGTGTCCAACCTGCTGCAGCGAGTCCCCGAGCCCATCTTTTACGAGATGTTCCTGCAGTTCTCCAATGAGAAGGGGAACTGGCTGTGGCCAGTCCCTGTAGCGAATCCCCAGCTGCAGCTGAATAGCCCAGGTGAGGTTCTCTACTGGCCAGAGCGTTGGTTTCCCTCTCATGATTTTCTTTTGCTTCTCAGCTTTAAACATTTCTCTGTGAATCCTAATATTTCTGTTTAGATGGGAAGGATCCCCAGCTACTTCCAACCACAGTGAGAAGCAGTGCTGGAGCTCATTAGCCGAGTACCTGCTCTGCTAAGCGCTCAGGCAGGACTAATGAATCCTCGTAAGGCAATGGGCTCAGCTCAGACTGCCTGGTTTGCTTTGACATTTACGCTCCACAGGCCTGCTCTTAATGAGCAGGGATCCAGCAAATCTGCAGGAAAAGGACAGAACAGGTGTCGTTTTGTGCTATAAAGCACCAGTGAGTGTGCGGCCAATCATGTCAGTCTGTTAGCTGGCCAGCTAAAGGCCTCCGGAGTTCAGACAGGTGGTGTGGTGTAGTGGCTAGTGCATGCGACTCTGAGTCAGCAGATCTAATACCGGCACTGCCCCAATTCCCTATGGCCTTGCGCAAATCACTTAGGCCGAAATGTTCAAAAGCTGCCTCTAATTCTGGGTGCCTCCAGTTTTGGGCACCCAACTCGAGACACCTAGAACCCTGTCTATTCACCCCAGAGGAGTGGAGCTGTTGCTGCTTAACACCTAATTGTCTCCTGATGGGCACCTGAAAGTCATCGATAGCCACATTGGTCTTATTCCCATTTCTTAGATGAGGAAACACAGAGTGGGGGGGCCATGGTCATTTCCCCATAAGGCTGAATTTGTCGGTGTTTGCAAAGCATCATTTAAAAAAAACAAACCTTTGCACATAAAAGGCAATGGTGGAACACACACACACACACACACACACACACCCACCCGCTGGGTGCTCAGCAATTAAATGCTTAGTTCAGGTGATCATCTGCCCCCAGACCTTTGGTGCTACTTGCTGCATGGCTCCTGTGACGAAAAGAGACATTGTTCTGTGTCCTTGTTATAACCTGCAGGGAGCAAAGTGCTTCGGTAGAGCCAGGGAACAGAATGTAACATCACGTGTTCAGTGTGTGATCTGTGTTTTACTGGCTAACTACAGGACCCAGCCCTCCCAAAATCAGGGATATTTAGTCACCCATAAGGCCAATATTAGCCCCAAGGCTTTGGTGCACACATTCTTGATGCTGGCTGGGCAACTATCCTTGCACCGTGGTAGCTGCATACAGGTTGCTGTGATGATTAGTGAACAGATAATGGAAGGGATGCAGTGGCAATGCTGATATTGAGCTGCGGGAGGGGGAGCAGTTAATAACAGATTTGGCATGAGGATAGCACAAAGGTCTCCTGGATGCAGGAGGAGAGAGACTTTCTATTTCCCTGATTCAGCAAAGCCCCAAGCACAGGGTTACGTTCACTGAGCTGTTTTCTATACTACAGAGTTAGGTTGACCTTAAGCAGCTTATTTTGACCTATCTCTGTAAGCCAGTGGTCCCTAAACTTTCAGCGGTGGTGTCCCCTTGCCCTTGTCTATGCTCCCTGTCCAAGCCAGGGCTAGGAGCTGGGGGGAGAGGTGGACAGGAGTAAGGGGGCTGAGGCAGGGGCCAGGTCTGGGGCCAGGAATGGAGCCGTGGCCAGGAGCCAGGGCTGGGGTTGTGGCCTGGAGCAAAGCTGGGGGCAAGACTGGGTTGTGCTCCCTCCCTGACCCCTGCGGGGGCTGGCCCAGGCTCCACTGCATCCCCTCAAATGTTCCTAGGGGGCCGTGCCCCACAGTGTAAATGCTTACAGCAGAGATCCTCAAACTAAAATATATCTCTGTATGCAGGGCTTTGGAGCTGTGCTCCAGCTCCGCTGCAGCTCCACTGCTCCAGTGCTGCTCTTTGCTCCAGTTCCAGGCTCCGCTCCAAAGCCCTGTCCCTATGTAACTCTCCTGCTACTCCAATGTAATAACTCCACCTCTGCAAGAGGCATAACGCTTAGGTCAACATAATTAGGTCAATGCAGTGTCAGTGTAGACACTGCATTGCTTCCATTGATGGTTGCTGCCTTTCAGAGGCCATCCCACAATGCTCTAAGCTGACAGTTCAATCGCTGCAAGTGCTCCTGGTGAGGATGCGCACCACTGACACAAGGAGCGTAGTGTGGACACGCAAAAGCGATGTAATCATTGTGGTGGCTGCACGTCAATGTAACTTAGGTCAACTTAATTTTGTCGTGTACACTTACCCTAAGCTTGTGCTTGAAAACATTAATCTCAACACGTATGTAAATCCCATTGATCAAGTAACATCCTTTTGACTGCAGTGTGCATGCTCGCATCAGCTCCTATGTGGCTTAGTTGCATCTGTAAGTGGAATAGACTGTTGGCTTCTGGGGCATCACAAAACCAGAAAAATCTATTGCTTAATCTGGAGCTCAGAGAAGAGTGACAAAAAAGATCAGGGGTGGGGACGGAGGATCAATGTATGTAGCGATGTGGACGGCTTGGCTAATCGGTATCTGGGGTGGGGTGCGGTGGGGGGGGTGGACACAAATAATACCTGTAAGGTTGTTAGGGTTTTACATTCCTGCGCTTTTTGCTTAGCTTGTGCTGCACAAATAGCCGTTAGCCATGGGATGAAGTGTTACCCATTTTCACTGACCACTCTGCGGGCGAGTTAATTCTGGGCTGCTTCCATCACATGGCCAAGTCTTGTGCAGCTGATCCATCGTACCCGTTCCTCTGTTCAAACTCTTTTGCTATTTCTGCATAGCCAGCAACCCCATAGGCTCATGTCTGGCCCAAG
Organism: Gopherus evgoodei; assembly: GCF_007399415.2. Taxonomy (NCBI): domain Eukaryota; kingdom Metazoa; phylum Chordata; order Testudines; family Testudinidae; genus Gopherus; species Gopherus evgoodei. Next base: position 37,763,640 of record NC_044333.1, on the reverse strand, counting down.
CACACAGTCTATTGGCCCTCACTTTTGTGCCTTGATCTGGTGACCCTACATTTCATTTTCATGCGCAGATCACACGGAACAGTGGTTGTTGTGTGGATTATTCCCTGTTAAATTCTATTTCTTTGTGTAATGAGTGATTGGGAGGCAGCAGAATGTTCCAGCCCGTTAGCCTTTAGTGTTTTTAAAACGGAGTCATGAGTCTGAAGACCTTTATCTGCTTGAAATAGATGTAGGAAAGACTTTTCAGACCCACTTTATGCCCCTGGAATTTGAAACAGGCCTCCCTAGTCTGGAAGCTGGGCCTGCTCTAGCAATTTCGCCACCCCAAGCACGGTGGCATACCGGGGGGGCGCTCTGCCACTCGCCGGTCCTGTGGCTCTGGTGGACCTTCCCTGCGGGGGATGCAGTGGTCACGCGGCTCCGGTGGACCTCCCGCAGGCGTGCCTGCGGATGAGCCACCGGAGCTGCGGGACCAGCGGACCCTCCGCAGGCACGCCTGCGGGAGATCCACTGGAGCTGCCTGCCACCCTCCTGGCAACCGGAAGAGCACCCCCCACAGCATGTCGCCCCAAGCACGTGCTTGGCACGCTGTGACCTGGAGCCGGCCCTGTCTGGAAGACCGTCTCCTGCTGGCTGGGACTTTGGCTGTGAAACTGATGCTGCTCAGTGAAAAAGGCCATCCCTGTGTAATTAATGAAACCTTTCTCTGTTCAAACTGAAAACCTTTAAAATGCATTTTACTCTCACAAAACTGTGTGTCCAATTGGGTGCCTAATTTGCATGCACAATTACCATATGCAAATTAGCTATTGGCATGCAGATAGCTAGCTGGCCATTTGAACCAATACACAGGTTGCTTGTGCAATTCTTCTCCTGCGTGCTCAGATCACATCTGATTCTCATACTTTAGTGCAATGCTGGTGTGTTTAGGATTTATCATCTCAATTTGATCGTTTTTTCCTATTGCTATTTTGCAGACAGGAAACTTTTGTGAAGTGATTTTCCAGGAGACACTGTAGTTTAGTGCCTCAGACATAGAACTGAGCATGTGCAGCAAGTGGCACAGGCAGGGGAAGGCGGTGCCTCCCCAAACAGCCTTGTGTGGCTGTGCCCACGCTCTGCCCCAAAGTCTGCTTCTGTCTACTTCCAGTTCCTTTCCCACTTTTCTGTGGCTGAGAGGCTGGGGCCAATGCGCACAAGGCCCAGGGCTGGGACCATGCTGCACCACCTGTCTGTCCACCTGGTGCTGGGGGTGCTCCGGAGCTGGGGCTGCCCCATCTGCCCGGTGTGCTGGGGCTTGGGCCGCGCCACCCGCCTGCCTGGCACTCCGGGGCTGGGAGTGTGCGCGCTCTGGGCAAAGGGGGCAGCGGCTGCATGGGGGGGTGCGCTCTGGGCGAGGGGGGCCAGCGGCTGCATGGGGGGTGCGCTCTGGGCAACGGGGGCCAGCGGCTGCATGGGGGGGTACGCTCTGGGCGAGGGGGGGCCAGCGGCTGCATGGGGGGTGCGCTCTGGGCAACGGGGGCCAGCGGCTGCATGGGTGGTGCGCTCTGGGCGAGGGGGGGCCAGCGGCTGCACAGTCTGCCCATCTGTAAATGGGGGATGATGCTATGTATACCTGCCTCCTAGTAAGGCTATCAGGAATAGTCATAACAACATTTCTAAGGGGCTAAGTGAGAGCAAAGTGACATTAATGCCAGCTAGTGGTAGGGTTGGGGGATCCTATTCCCAGCCCCTATGCCCTCTAGGGAAGCCTTTTGCCCAAGCAAATGCAATGCATTTTGGGTTCCACTTGTCCAAGTGGTGCGGGTTTGTTTGTTTTGGTTTTGAAAATGCAGAAATTCTCATACCTAATGCGACTTTTTGTGCTGAAGTTTGTGAATTTGAAAACAGACACGTTTCATTTAAAAAAAAATTGTTACATATTGTCCACCTCTTATATCTGAGTTGGTTACCAGCTTCCTCACTAGATTTATTTTGGTTTGGATTTGTCCTTATGAAGTTCTGCAAAAAGAACCAAAGCAAATTCTGTCCTGCAAACTCTTAAGCATGCTTAGAATTTTACTCCAGCGAGTCTACATTGACTCCTATGGGATTGCTGCAGGGAATAAGGCTATGCAGGCATGTAAAGTGCCTTCAGAATCTGCCTGAAAGCCACAGATCAGGCAAACTAAATCCATGCTGGAGGGAGAGATGAGTTATTGCTATCAAAAAGCAGGATGTTGTGCCATTCTCATTGCAGTTCGAGAGTTATATTGGAATTCTGCTACTACTGGGACTCAGGAGGCCTGGATTCTATTCCTGGCTCTGGTGCTAACCTCCTGAGTGACCTTGGGGAAGTCTCTTCACTTCTCTGTGCCTCAGTTTCCCCATCTGTAAAATGGGGATAATGACACTGACCTCCTTTGTAAAGCACTTTGAGATTAACTGATGAAAAGCCCTAGATGAGAGCTAGGTAGTAGTAGTGTTATTACCAATGAACAGGCTGATGGGCGGGAAGTGATAGGGCTGGTTATAAGGATGTATAATTAAGTTGTCTTGGAGCAGATGTCCGTTCTCATCCCTGGTTCTTCATATGTTGGGTGTGCAGCTAGCTGGCATTTATGGTGTCTCTGTAAATAGGTAGCTCAGTGCTCATTACATTTGCAGTCCCTTTCTGAGGTTGCATCTTGCCCTGGCTACCAGAAATGGTGTATCTGTGTATGCAGCTAACTCTCCTCTCTGCATGTTTCTTTCAGCCTCCCTGAGGTCTGAGAGGCTAAGAAGATTCTTTCTAGTCGATGGGCTCTCGGGCAGGCAAGGGAACCTGTCCAATCAACCAGCATCTGTCACGTTGGCAGCAGGGCTGCTCCTAAGGTAAAGGGCATGGGCAGACCACTGGGGCAGTCACCGGTTTAGCCTTTTTGACTTCCATCAATTTTTGTTCCCCCAAGTTTGTCACAAAGAAGGGATGTAACCGACATTTCTCCAGGAAAATTAGGTACAGCATGGCTGGCTCTGTAGTAGGGCAAGCCCTGGAGCACAAAGAATTCAGGGACTGATGGGGATAGGTGGTTCAATCATCTTTCTTCTCTGGCATCAGGAAGAGATTGAACCCTGCGGTGTGTCAGGATCCTGCGGGTTAAAATATAAGGACTGGCCCTTTAATTAGAATGCTGGGATTTGTAGCTCCGCCCCCTAGGGAGGAGTACACACACACACACACACACACACACACACACACACACACACACAGAGCTAGGTGGAGCCAGAGAGCCCCGAGGGAAGGTGCAAGGACCTGCCCTCCCATATATGACCCGCCTACTAGGTAATGACCAATAAAGGCAGCTTTGTGCAACGTGTGTCCAGGCCTTGATCTGCTCCCATGCAATGTGATTAGTGCCCCTAGCCAAGCACTGAGTGAGATCCACCGGCCAGTAAGCTCCCAGGACACAGTCCCAGCATGCTCTGTGGCAGTCGCAGTGCATTTTGCTTCTACCGAACCTGGGGACTTTGCACAGCCCCATGCCTGGTGCCCACAAGCTACCAGACCAGCTACCTGCATTTTGAACCCACCCAGGGCTAGCCACCCTGGCGTTAATGTAGTGCCCAGGAGCATTAGCAGGACACAGCTGAGCTATTTGTACATGTAACTTCATCACCTACACAGACAGCTCTTCAGCTTTGCCTGCCGACCGCCCCATCGGCGAGACCAAAGCCTGGGTTCTCAGGCAGCCTGGTTTGCCCGGAGGAGATGGTGTTTATAACCAGCCATCCCATCTCTAGCGTATTCCTTGCCAGCTTACAGCTAGCACCTCCTTTATCACCCTCCCCAAGGAGATCACATTCCATGCGTCTCCCCTCGTGCTGAGACTAGCCATCTTCTGTGCAAAAAGAATTCTAATCTCCCCATCCTGCTCTGCACAATTAACTCAACTCCCTCCACTCGTTTCCTACAGAGGTTTCATTAAAATTCATTGTTCGCCTCTCCAATTATTTGCTCTGTCCCCCGGATAACCCCTCTGTTTTTTCCCTCTGACGCTGGCTCGTGCAGTGTTGACTTGCCAACCAGTAGCCCAGGAGACCAGTCTGCTTTCCTGTTGACAGTGAAGTATGCAAAGCAAGATAGCACTGCAACAACGCAGGCAAGTTTGTGGCACCCCAGGATTCCCTTGGCGGGAGCTGCGGGGGCGGGGGGGAGAGGGAGAGAAATAATGTGAAACGAAGCAGCTGAAACAACAAGACCTGGTTGACTTTCCTTTGAGTTCCCTGGCGCTTGGCAGCTGTTGTTTCAGCAGGTGATAATTAAAGCCAGGAATGAGCTTGGATGTTGTCTGGGTTGAGACTGAGTTCAATTGTGCCTCCTCTCCCCAAGCCCACACTTTGCCAGCCTGGTAGGAAATGTAACGAACTCGCCCTCTGGACTGGTGGCTGGGGCTGTGGGCAGTCGTGCATTAAGAGGCCAGGACTGATGATGGCTCTGGGGCAGGCATGGGAGACCTGCGCTGAAGCTGTGCAGACTGGGGGATCTCCTACATGTACCTGAACCTGGTAGGACAGCTTTGGGCTGTGCATGAAAGGGTCACTGGTAGGGTGACCAGATGTCCTGATTTTTTAGGGACAGTCCCGATTTTTGGGTTTTTTTCTTATATAGGCTCCTATTACCCCCCCCCCCTCCATCCCCATCCTGATTTTTCACATTTGCTGTCTGGTCACCTTAGTGACCGGCCACTCATGGGCTTCCCATGTGCTAGTCTCTGAAGCAGCGCTGGTACCCTTTTCATCTAAGTGCCCATCTATGTGCCTCGTTCATGGGACAGCTTAGTTATTATTACATGCTATACGCTCCTGCCAGTGCTGTGTGACACATCCCACAGATGGGGCACCCATCACCATAGCATCTAATCATCAGCTGGTGACATTAATGGGTCTGGGACCCCCGTAACGAACCTGGGATGGAAGGGGGGAACATACGGTCTAACTGTGAGAGGAACAAATGCCTGGAAACCAGCCAACTGATTCCATCTTCATTGTGCCCATCAGCTTTCTCAAAGGCTGCATGCATCTACCTGGACTGGGACTCAGGAGACCTGCCTTCTATTTCTGGCTCTCCCAGTGATCTTGGGTGACTCACTTCTCTCTGTACCTCTCTTCCCCCTCCAACCCTTGGTCAGTCTTGTCCAGTTACACTGTAAGCTCCTTGGGGCAGGGCCTGTCTCTCTCTAGGGTTGCATAGTGCCTGGTATGCCGATCTCTGTCAGAGGCTCTAGGCACTACCATAAACACACACGATAAATAATTCCCCAGGGGGCAGCTCCCCAAGCAGTAGCCAATGCCATATTGTGGGCAGGGTGGAAGTAGACTCTGAAATGTTTTCCACGCTGATGTCTAATCTCGTTCTGAGCAGATTCTGACAACATGGTGGTAAAAGCCCATGTGTCCTGCCTATACGACAGCTTCTGCTGCTACCACCAGGGTGAATTATGGGTAATGTTTTTGCCACTGCAGACAAGGTCTTTGTGAGCAATGGCAGCAGCCTGTTTCCGCAAGGACTTTGCCAGGCAATTTCATTGTTAGACAAATGTATTGAGATTGCCGGGTCTGGACCATCCGTAATGCTCACCATTGTTGTTAAAGCCCATACGGGCCATGATTTCCAATGTGACTAGTGACTTCTGGATTGGGCAACCTTAAACACAGCTGATTTTCAGAGGACAGGTGCTCAGCAATTTCTGAAAATTGCACATAGAGGCCCCTCCAAAGTCATACATCACTTTTGAAAATTCTGGCCAGCGCTGTTAATTCAAGCTCTAGTCCTAGACTGCCCTGCTGCTGTCTCCCTTGCTCACTTTCTTTCCCTTGCAGGTATCGTTTGCAGTGTCATACACACATCGCCCTGGAACGTCTCCACGAGACACAGATGTGAGCAGTAATCATTTGCACATGCTGCTCCATGGGCCACAGGTCATCCAGCTGCTGGAAAGTGTCTGGAGGAGACAGAGAGGCTGTTCTGGGGCATGAAGGGAATGATGGATGTGGAACGACTTGGGCAGCTGCATGTGTTCAACCTTCAAGAAATAAAAAAGGAGGCTGCCATGACACCCAATTAGGACACCAAATGAGAGTCCACAGGGATCTGGGTTGGACTCCATGATAAGCAATGAGGGAAAACCAGGAACCCAAAAACGCAGTAGTTTCACTATAAGAGGAGCCCTTAGCCTCCAGAATAGCATATGGAATGATGACTCACGTGTGCACAGGACTCCTGTATGCTAATGAGTCAGTGCAGGTTGGATTTGTATCCATCTGTTCACCCAGTGCGCAGATGTATAGATTTTAAGGCCAGAACAGGGACCGTTCTACCATGCGGCCTGACCGCCTGAAGCATGGGTGTTCAGCCTAAGCAGGTGAAGGTGTGATTGCCTTCTCTTCTGAGTTCTGGAAAGCATGACAACTTCTTTCTTTGACAGATAGCACTTGCCATCCTGGGTTCTTTGGCAGCCTTGTACGCCTTGCTGAAGACCAGCAGCTGGGTGCGGAGGTCTAGACTTCAGAATATAAGCTTTATAGTAAGGAAGAGATTGTAAATGTTGGATATGTGCCCGTACGCTGCATATTGCTGCCTTCTGAACATTGCCAGAATGTGGTGATACCCCAACATTGAGACTGCAAATATACTTAATAGTGTCTCCCCAATTCCCAACTGGCCTATTGCAATTCCCTGTCTCATGGTCTTCCTCCATCCCTACTTGCTAGATTTTAAGAGCCCAACTATTCTGTCATTAGGAAGCAGGATCACACCCATGTCCTTGGTCAACTCTTCCAGCTTCCTATCTAGGTCTGAATCCAGTTCAAAGAGGCCTCTACTTTCTGACTCCTTCCCTGCTCCACTGATTTTGTTCTATCCAGACTCCATGAGCTGAGGTCGATCTACTGTGCTTCCCCTCCCCACACTGTGTACATCCGTTTCTGGTCTGCTCCACACCGTTTCCATGCAACTCTCTGGGGTTTGGAGGGGTTACTCTTTCCTGTGGTTTCCCCCTCTCCTCGTTCTAACCAGTCCCTGCCTTGTTTTTGCCCTCTGTAAATTGGGAATATCAACACCAGCCCCAAATAGAGACGGAGGTTTCAGTCATTAATGTCTGTAAAGTGTCTGAGATCCTTGGCTAGAAAGCACTAGAGAGAGGTGAAATTCCTCCCTATTACTTTGGGACAAAGGCATCCGCATTAACTCTCCACATGGCCATTATACAGCTGCATTAGCGTCACTGATCCAGCAGCTTCTGCGATGATGTCATTAAGCCATCTGAAAACTGCTCTGCTACTGCTAGTGATTAGGAGTTTCAGATACACAGTGGGGGAACTGCTTGATCTAACACACGTTTCCCTACTGGAGGGACTGATTGCTACGTTTAGGACCACACTCATCCCTGGCGAAAGCCGGCGCAGCTCCTGCTGGAGTCAGTGGGGGCTCGGCCCGTTGACATCCATGGTGGAATTGGCCCATGGTCTGTAAAGCTCTCTGGGATCCTTCCGGATGTAAAAAGGATTCCAAGTTCCAGCAGTTGACCCCAAGGGCAGAGTTAACCCGACACATATAACAAAGGTTTTCCTCCTCCCAATATTTGTCCATTTCCTTTTTCCTCCCCCCAGATTTTAGTCAAGTTCTTTGCCTTCTTTGCCGGGGCCCTAGCTAATGCCTTCTTCGTGGTTGCCCTTGGGACGGGGATTTATTGGCTCATTGCTTTCAAGGTGAGCCATGTTTCTTTATGCTTTTTGCCTGGTTCTTTCCTGAGCTGTTCTGGACTGCTAGGTCCCTAGCTCAGCGGTTCTCAAGCTGCCAGTCAGGACCCCAAAGTGGGTTGCAACCCAATTTGAATGGGGTCACCAGGGCTGGCTTAGACTTGCTGGGGCCTGGGCCAAAGCCCAAGCCCCACCACCTGGGGCTCCAGGTTTGGCCGTCCCACTGGGGCAGTGAGACTTGTGTGAGCTCAGGCTTTGGTCCCACCTCCTGGGATCATGTAGTAGTTTGTGTTGTCAGAAAGGGGTCATGCTGCAATGAAGTTTGAGACCCCCTGCTTGGCCTCCTGGCTTAGTTCTGGGGTTCACAGGGATCAGGCTGACTTGGTGCTTGACAGGGCTGCCTGGGGGGGCGTGCAATTTGCCCCAGGCTCTGCACGGGCCCCTACAATAATATAGTATTCTATAGTATTGCAACTTTTTTTATAGAAGGAGACCCCAACATTGCTTTGCCCCAGGCCCCCTGCATCCTCTGGGCAGCCCTGTTGCTTGATAGATCTGGTGTCAAGTCACACTTGAAATATTCAGAGTCTGAATTTTTTATATGCCGGGGATGGGGAGAGTCTGTGCCAAAGCACAGGATCAAGCCCAGCCAGATTGCTGAGGGTTGAAGAAGGGTCAGAATAAAGAGACGATGGGACGTCTCATTCCTTCAGGGAGATCAATGGGACTGTGGAAAGGTTCCCCGCAGCAGTGATGGAAGCCTGGTTGCCTGGGCTATTAAAGACCTGACAGACAAAGCACTGGGAAATCTACACGGTGGGCTAGAGCAGCAGTTCTCTGCTGGTGGGTGAAGTGTGACCCCAGATTTTCTCAGCCTTGATCTGTAGGAAATGACAAGATTTTTTTCTCCTCCAGTCTAAATTCATTTAATCCCTCCCCAGGGTCAGCAGTCTTCAGCGGTTGAGGTTATGGTGCCCCCGGCAGGCAGTCAAATTGAAACCAACTTTATTATCTACTTGTCCTGTGCTTTTGTGTTAAAGGTAAGCAGGAGGGCATGCAGGGCAGAGAAGCGTGGGGGATGGGGAGGAGAGGGCAGAACTGGCTGCTGTGGGGCAGGGGTCGGCCTAAGAGGGTGGGAAAGCCTGTCCCAAAGAGTTTAAAAACCCACCTAAGAGTAGATCAGAAACCAAAACCCTGGAGGAAAATGCCATTTTCTTTGCAGTTCCAGCCTGTCTGAAACCCACAGTCCTGGAAACAGCCTCTTCTCAGGAGCTCTCACAGGGTCTCATAGCTTAGCTGTAAGTTAGCTGTGGCCTTTGGCTTGGGATTCTGGGCAGCTCCCGGGGTTCCTTTGCTAAAGCCGGGGCCAGCTCAGACAGGCGATCAGCCCTGCAGCCACAGAGCTTCGCAGCTCCAGTGACTTGAGCTTTGGTGCATGGGTCACTGCATGCTGAGCTCCATCCCCAGACACCCTCCCACAGCACTGTAGTAGTTACCTGCCTAGTCTGTGCTGCCTGCACCTCTCTCTGCCCTAGGGACTGCCTCTCCTTCCTGAGCAGTTTGGGGCAGGAGGGGAGAAGGCCGCCCCACCCCCCCAAAAATGGCTTCACTGAGGGACCCCAGGTTTGGCTGAGCTGGCTCTGGCTAGAGTGAGACTGCTGGCTGTGTGGTAATGAGCTAAACCTTTCTGGCTGCTCATATTTCAGGCTGTGGACGTGCTTCATCTCCTGATCACCCAGGTGACAATCTCCATCTTCCTGATAGACTGGGAAAAGCCAAAGGAGAAACCAGCATTTAAAGCACCGGCAGGTCAATTCAACCTTTCCCTCTCTGTGCCCTCTATGTTTATAAACCACCCTGTCATAGAGCAGCCCTGACTAGAGCTACCTCCTGCCGCGGGCCATGGCACGAATTAGGGTTGCCAACTTGCTGACCAAACAAAACTGAACACCCTTGCCCCGCCCCGTCTCCAAGGCCCCGCCCCTTTCACTCCATCCCCCCTCCCTCTGTCACTCGCTCTCCCCCACCCTCACTCACTTGCTCATTTTCACCAAGCTGGGGAGGGTCCCTTTTCCACTGGGTGCTCAGTTGAAAACCTGCCTCCGTTTCTGTCCTATGGAGTCCGTGGAAATAGTCCATACAGTCTTTCTTTATGCAAATGGTCCTTGTGGGATTAATTATGATAGAAGAAAGCCCCATGCACATAACAAGTCCCAACACCATAATAAGCCGAGCAATACACCAACTACAGCGCCCGGGCTCCGCCCAGCATCCCTGGCACCCCTCACGGTGCCCTGGCTCTGAGAGCTGGCAGTCATCTCTCTCTCTGCCACAGCCTTCAGCCTTCTCGGGCCTTGGCTCCTGGGCTCAGGATGGACAGCTGGCTAACCACTCCACTGGCTTCCTGATAATTTCCCCTCCTTTCAGAGGGGGCCTGCAGAGAGTTCAAGGCTGCTTTCCCCAGAGACCTCCTGCAGTCCCCTGACCTTTCCTGGCTGATTCTCACCAGGACTTCCCCTCTGATTCCCCTGCTCCTTTATAACACCCCAGGTGCTGCCCCACACTCTAAACTGACCAAATTGGGAGCATCTGTTCTGGTGCAGGGGCTTGCACAGGGACCAGCCACCCTGTGACACACCCTGATGTGCCTCGGTCCCTGCTGCACGCATGTGCACCCACAGAGCTTTAGCCCTGCACATGTGCCATTTCCACTTCTCTTCTGAGAATTCAGAGCTCAAGGATTTTATAAAACGTCAGCGTTGCAGAAATGTCAATGGAATGTTCATTGGCTCCTCTTCACTTAGCATGCAGGGGAGGACAACATGGTCCAGTGAGACTGGGGGGCAGGGGGTAAGGACTCCTGGGTTCTATTCCTGACTGGCTGGGTGACTCACTGTGCAGCCTCAGTGAAGTCACTCAGGGTGTGTCTACACTGCAGTCAGAGGTACGGCTGCAGCACGTATGGACAGATCCGAGCGTGATCTGATTGAAATAGCTCCAATAACAATAATTTTGAAGCTGCGGCATCACAGATTGGCAGCGTGGGCTGTCCAAGCCCACCTGGACCCCAGGTATGTGCTCAACAGCTTGCCTGTGCCTCTGCAGCTTCACTGCTAGCGTTACTCCAGCTAGCTAGATCAAAGCCAGCTACACCTGATTGTAGTGTGGACGTCCCCTTAGGGTCAGATTTTCAGAAATTGCTTTGGGGTTACCTCCATTTTTAGATGCTTGAGTGAAATCTTGACCCTACCCAAGTCAATGGGAGTTTTGCCATTGACTTCAATAGACAGGATTTCACCCACCATGCTTAGCTGCACTCAGCATTGCAATGTTGAAATCTCATTTTCTAAAGAGATTAAGGAGCCTGGTTCCTCTGTGGGGCTGTGCAGTCCTGATTGCAGCAATGACTAAATACTTTTTAATATCTGGACATAAAGGATTTAGAAGCACAATCCCACTGATTTGTGCCTAAGTGATTTGGGGGCTTCTGAAAATCCCCCCCCTCCCCGAGGTGTTGAAAGTCAAACACCCAGAAAGAGAGGCCCTTTTTGGAAAAACATCATGATAATCCCTGCTGTACAACACAGAGCTGCATTGCTGCTAACTTGGCTAATTAGTGTTTATAAAGCACTTCCAGATCCTCTGCGCTTCTGGGAAATCAGTGGCAGCTTGGCAGGCGGCTATTTTGGGAGCCAGCTCACCTCTGATAGTAATGATTTCATATCGAGAGCGGTAAATTAATGGAAGTGAGGCTCAGGGAAACCCAACTGTGTGGAGCTTTGTGTCCTAGGAGCCCGTGCCAGTTTTTAAAATAAAGCAAATTGAAATCAGTGTGGTGTTTTCCCCTTAGGAGGGCAGAGGGCCATTTCCTCTGTGAGTATTTGGAGAACTTTCCTGATAGCCAATGAGTGGAATGAGATTCAGACTCATAGGAAATTGAATCCATCGCTTCAGCTGTTCGCAGTGTTACTGCTCCTGGAGGTATGTGGGAGGTGGGGATAAGGACACCTGGAGGAAGTAGTAACCTCTGGGATCTGGCATCGACCCATCCATAGTCCTGGTGCTCTCTGCGGATATAATTCTGGACGTGACACCGTGAAAAAGCACTGCCACCATTCTGCAGCTCTGATCATGGAGGGGAAATAGACTGGGCTTGTTTGAGGTTTCTGCTGAGCTTTGGGCAAGGGTTCAGTGAGGATGAGACATGTTTTGTATTTTAATCCCAACCAGTCTGAGCATCTGTAATGATGCGGAAAGGGTACAGCATCTCGGTGACTGGCCCTCTGTGGAATGAGATGGGCTTGCAGTTATAGCATTCAGCCACCAGATGTCTCTGTGTGCTGTGGAGAAAGTGATTCAGCCAGGTTATGGTCACTAGAGAAGAAAGGAAACAAAGCCAGAATTTAGGCTTGTGGAAGCCTGGTTAATTGTGTCTGTTGTATATGGTCGTTTATTAAATACCTCCTTTTAAGGACTGTGAGTTTATATAGCATGGTACTCTGCATATGGACCGTTCAGAGCCTGGCAGAATTTGGGAAGTGAGAGAAGAATCCCATTTCTTTTCTGGAAGCAATCTCTACCTTTGCACCTCCAATTTCGTGCCTCTGCAACGACTTGTATTTGTGCACCCAAACAGCATTTGCACTTGCAAATTGGGCAGTTAATTATGCACCCCATTTGCTCGGAGCAATGTGAGAGTTTTTATATGTGGGGAAAAAAATGGTGGGCATGAAATTGTGGGCACTGATTTAGAGACTGGTTGAAAATTTGGTCCCAAGAGTTTAGAAAGCAGGAACCTTTCTATGCCCTGTCCATCACCCTGGGACCTGAACCTTATGTGCTGGAGACTTTTGCAGAAGGGTCAGGAATTCAGGGAACAGTCCAGGTTTACTGTAACCTTCCAGGATATGCCACAGTCAGTTGTTGTTTATTCGTGCCTTGCAGCCCCTAAAGAACTCATCTCACATAAGGGTTCTGATTTACTTCACCTGTTTTTATTCCAGGTTGTGGGCTTGAAGAACATCACATCACGAGACCTGAACGTGGATCTGCACCCTGGCACTGACGCATACCTGGCTGCCTGGAGCCCAATCCTTAGATTTGGGATTGCTGCTTCTCTCTGGCTGGCCCTGGGGATTGCACAGGTTACTCTGCCTGTCGTGTTGGTAAAGTGCTCTGGGGAAATTTAAGGAGTGAAAGGAGCCAAGAGCACTCAGGATCGGGCCTCTTTTGAGATGAGGGGAGGCTCAGCCAGATATCAAAGTTCTCCTAAGGGTGTGGGTTTAATATCCACCTAGGCATCTCAAAGATGGGCAGAAGAGTTTAGCATTTCATCTGTAGGATGGTACCTTTCACTCCTCCACTATGGCACAAACGATGGAGATTAGAGAAGGAAAAGAACTATTGGGTCATCAGCCAATCTAGCATTCATGCCTGAAACCCTGGAATGTCCATCAGCCCTGGCTTTGAACCTATGTGCTTGTGTGGGACTTGAACTTGTGGCCTGGGGGCAAGTGTGTTACCCCTGTGGGCCACGATGAAGGACAAAAATGAGTGCTCCCAAAAAGTTGGGCAGAAGGGAGGAAAGGAAACTTTGTGTTGCCTTGCTTCCTGGGATGTGTTACATGAAATGTCTGCTAAGTCACGACGGCACAGCTGTGTGTTGCTGTTTCTGCAGGTGGCGTTTTTCACAGGCATCTACGAGCAGTTTGTGGAGGACAAGATTCATCAGTTCATAGATCTCTGTTCCATGAGCAACGTGAGTCTTGCCCTGGGTTAGCGAAAGATCACGTGCACTGAGCCAGTCCCTGCATTAAAGTCAATGGAGCTGCACCAAATTACACCAACTGAACATTTAAAGGGGCGCTGTTAAGGTTAAATTATATTGTAAAATGATGTTGTTTCTTTGTCTCCCTAATAACACCCTCGTTAACTAAAACAGAGGACCTCTAAAATTCTAATTTAGATTCTAATTTACCCGACTAGGAAAGGGCTTGATTTCCAGCCAGGCTCCCCTGGGTTGTGCACACAAAATCTGGGCATGCACCACTCTGTGCACACAAACCTTACATTTGCACACCTTGCAACCCGCACCGTGCACACACATTGGGCAGTTAGGCCTGCGGCTGCAGGTGTGCACACTCAGTGGTGTGCATGTGAATTTCACGCTGGCACAAAGCAGAGGCCAGTTGACAGCTGGGGCCTAAAGGGCTGGGGACAGTGCAGGGTGAAGACTCCCATCCACCCGGTACTTTATACAATGTATCAGCTTTCTTCTTGACCCGTCAATATGCTTCCTCCCTGTGCTGGTGACATGGCTAGGAATCCACTCTGCATTTTCATTCACTCTTGGATTTGCCATGCGCCCAGAAAGCCTTTTTGGTTTCTTTATGCTAATGGTCCATGAAAACGAGCGATTCGGAACAGGTCTGAGGTCGAGGAGGAAATGAGTGAGTAACTCGCTCTCCTTCCATTCGCTGCCACAATTCCCCTTGCTCCGGGTTGACTTGCTACCGTGAGTAGCTGCCCTGCGTGTAAAAGCATTGGATGTAACCCAAGTCTACTCTACAGATTGCCAGCAGCTCAGAGTGCTCACCGCAGATGATGTGTGTTTGGAGGGAGCAGGGGGGCATCATGAAGCATAGGAGTCTGGTGCACACTGCACATTTCTAGGCTTGACCTCCAGAAACGTAATGAGCCTCTCATCCTCCATGTCCTATTCTCCATCCCTGCAGGTGTCTGTGTTCATCCTGATGCACGGATGCTACGGCTTCTATGTCCATGGGCGGAGCGTGCATGGCCATGCGGATGTGGGCATGGATGCCATGCATGCCTGCCTCAGGAAAGAGGAGGTAATCCAGCCTCCTTGTTCGGTCTTACTTTCTAGTCACTCCTTCTTGAGCCTGCTGGTCTGTGCATCTGGAGGGCTGCCATCCTCATGGGGGCCAGTGCAGGGTTTACCATAAGGCACAGGAGGAGGCAGTACTTGCCTCGTTTATTTTTTCTTTAATGCAGAAGCCTTTTCTCTTTGCCTTTAGTGGTGGGTGGCGTAATCCTTGTGTACAGAATCTGGAATTACTCTGTAGAGAACCGTGTGATCTTGGGACATACGGCCCTATGGAGATGCCAGCCAATATTATTGCCTTTCCCTGGTTACACTTAAGTTGTCTCCCTTGGCAGGAGAACCTGTGCCCTCTAAGAGGCCTGGAGGCCAACTCTGACATTCAGACCTTCGAGGTGCTTCTCACGGACAGAGCCAGGCAGCTGTATGACAAGATAACGCAGCCCTTGATGGAGGTATTTTCCCCTTTGCTGGGCTACCTAGACTCCTTACTGCTGTCTTTGTCATGCTTTTCTTTACACGGATTGGTTTTCAATTCTCCGCTCTCAAGATTTCTCAGACAGGAGCAGAAGAAACCTGAACTTTCTGTGAGTGTTATCGCCAGATCCGTTGTGCAGGCTGGTGTTGGAAAAAAATCAGAACCCTTTCCAATATAGTCACACCTTTCAAAAAAAAAGATGATGATAAATCCAGCCCTTCCTTAACGATGATGCTAGAGAATAGCTGGAGGAGCCTGGAACCCTAACTGTGTCTCTGGCTGTCAAATGGATTTTACCTTCTTACTGCTCTTCATCTCTCCTGAACTCCCTGCTCCAAGAGCAGGTCTGGTGCAACCCATTAGGTGACCTTGACGGTCACCTAGGGTGCTAGCATTTGGGAGGCGGCATTTCGGGTCCTTCGGCGGTGACCGTGGTGGCCGGATCTTCGGTCAGCCTGGTCGTTGTTGGCATTTAGGTGGAGGGAGCTGGGGCAGATGGGTGAGGGGAGGGCCGCCAGCAGCAAATAAGGTGGGGGGGCGGCACGCAGGGAAACTCCCCGCCCCAGCTCAGCTCTGCTCCACCTCCTCCCCTGAGCACACTGCCCCACTCTGCTTCTCTCCCTCCCAGGCTTGCGGCGCCAAACAGCTGATTGGCGCCTAAGCCTGGGAGGTGGGAGAAGTGGAGCAGCGGCGGCGTGCTTGGGGAGAAGGTGGAGCAGAAGTGAGCTGGGGCAGGGAGCTGCCACACAACTCCCCGGCCGGGGGGAGCTGCCGCGGTTGTGGAGGAAGCTGCCACGGGGGGGGGGGGCGCCTTAGGGCAGAGGGGAGGCAGAGAGCTGCCGCAGGGCTCAGGAATCGGGGGGCGCAAGGTGGAAGTTTCGCCTAGGGCACAAAATGTCTTTGCACCCACCCTGTCCAGGAGACACCTTACTAGTGAACAGGGCACAATTGTCGAGGCAAAACTGGAGATGGTCTAAATCTAAACCCTTTGTAACACACCACTGCATCGGTGACTGTCATATGTTCCTTATGACTGGTCTCTTCTACACAACTATTGTGATATCAAATTGATTTCAATGGAAGTTAGAAGCCTAAATACCTTTGAGGATCTGGGCCTTATTGCTTTAATCCAAGTGGTGTAGGGTCTTGTGATTTTGGTGCTGGAGGTCCTGGATTTGTCCATGGTTCATTACAGCCAGACCCAAACACAGATGAACTTCCTGGGTGGATGCTGGAATCCAAACCATGGTTCAGATCAGAATTTTGCACCTGACCCATCTCTCTGCAACGATCTGAACCAATGTCCCATAGCCAAATCTATCCATTCCAAACTCTACAGTGCTGTGGAGGGATAGCTCAGTGGTTTGAGCATTGGCCTGCTAAACCTAGGGTTGTGAGTTCAATCCTTGAAGGGGGCACTTAGGGATCTGGGGCAAAAATCTGTCTGCGGATTGGTCCTGCTTTGAGCAGGGGGTTGGACTAGATGAGCTCCCCTGGTCCCTTCCAACACTGATATTCTATGATATATTCTATGGAACCCCAAATGAGGCAAGTGTCACTGATGCCATGCTCCATTACACACTGGAAAGTCTGGACAGATAAGTTCTTGCCCAAGTCAAGTTCAGATGCTCAAAACCACTAAAATTTGGCCGGCTGAGCTGTGAGGTTTGTGTTCATTTGAATTCAAATCAAATGAGCAAATACAATTTCTCAAACTTATGTGATCCCAATTGGATGAGTTTTGCACAGCTCCACCTGTCACCAGCATCACTCAATCTCACCTGAGTTGAAGTGCACGTTTGCAAGTCCCTTTGATTTCATTTGTTTAAGGACTACAGGCTGCCCAGCTGTTTGTAACTACATCTTGGCATATGTGGTTCATAATTGAAAACTCCCCAGTTGTGGGTCTCTGCCATGCAAAGCAAAGGCTCCAAAGCAGCAGGTGAAAATTGAGCCAATATCCCTGCTGCCAAAGTGAAAATTTGAATGAAAACAAATTATTTTTCCTCAGAAGCAGAGAGCTGGGCTCGCTGGGCTCCCTGGGCTCCCGCCGTGCGCTGAAAGTGCTTCTGGGAACTTTCTTTGCAGGGCCCGAGAGGCGAGAGAGTCAGGGTCAACTTACATGAGCAAAGACTAAGGAGTTATTACACCTTGAATCGATTTCTCAGCTCGTTCCTTGAACACGTGAGTCTATTGTTTGCCTTTTCCAAAGGTCTGGTTGTGTCCACCCTAAGATTTTTGTGGGAACTAGTGGTTGGAGCAAGAGACTGGGAACTGGGACTCCTGGATTCATTTAGTCTCTGTCACTGACTCACTGTGTGACCTTAGGTAAGTTGCTGCTCCTCTCTGTGCATCAGTTTCCCCAGTTGTAAAATGAGGGTGATCGTCCCTTTCTCGCTGGGGAGTTCTGAGGCTTAACTGATATTCATGAAGGGCTTTGAGATTATCCAATGAACGGCACTTTAGGAGAGCAAAAAATATTATAGGTGCTGTGGACACCAGGCATAGCACCAGATCTGATGTCTAATACCAAGGCCAGCAGGTTGCTCATCCCCAACAAGGGTGGAGTTGGAGATCACGTCCGATTTAGGTCCCAGTGCCCAAAGAGCTGGGGTGGGGGTTGGTTAAATGGCTCCAGGCTGGGCCTACCTCTCCAAAAACCTATTGCTCAGCTGACCCCGCCCCCCCGGCAGTCTATGAAGTCAGTCACACGCAGCAGATCAGGGGGTGCAGCCACTAGATTTGTAGTGGCTGCACCCAAATCTGATCAAATCTGCAGTTCAGGGGCCAAATCCCACCCTCAACTATGCCCCCCACTGCAGCCCGCGTGCATGGCATGCATAGACCTGACAGTAGGATCTGCCCCTGTATACTTTGTACACACTAACTCCAAACACGTTGGAGTGCCCATTTGCTAGCACCCTGCTGCCTTCCCTGTAGATGGTTCCTAATCCCAGTCACCATTGGAATGAAAAAAAATCCTGATATCTACCCAGAACCACTACTTCCCGAACGGGGGAAGGAGGATGCTGTCAGGGATCAGGCATTGACCAGGAGTTCTGAGGTTCAGTTCCCAGATTTGTCATGGACTCCCTCTGTGACCTTGGCCAAGTCCCTTAGGCCAGATCCTCCAAGGCTCCTAACACCCCTTGATTTCAAAGGCAGTTAGGAGCCTGAATACCTTTGATCAGTGGTCCCAGTTGCCCACCTGTAAATGGGGTGAATGCTTCCATTGTCCTGTGAAGAGAGACTGTAACCTATCGGGGGGGCAGAATTGTTTCTCTTGCTGTGTGTTTGCATATACAGTGCCTAGCATAATGGAACCCTGCTCTCTGGGGTCTCTGTGCACTATCGCAGAGAAGATGGTGAGCTCTGAGCTAGATGGACCATTGATCTGACCCAGAATGGCTATTCTTATGTTCTTCTCTCTCGCCCACTGAGCTATTTGGACACCATGGTGAGGCTGCCATGTGCATCAATACTTCTCCTAACCCCACTGACAGCACCATCATTTCTCCCCCAGGCATACAGAGATATGGACTACGTCGTGAAGGACAAGTTCTTCCTGGAGCGTTTTATGGACATGGAGTTCCAGGAGCCGGTAGACATGTCCATTCTGTAGCTCACTGAGCTTTTCTTGGGAGCTTATTTACTCAGATGTGAATCCTCCTGGTTCTCTAATTGCTGGCAGTCATCAGCAAGGTGTGACTGCAGGCTGGGACGCTCGGGGGTTAGCTGCTCCGTACAAACGGGAAATGTCCTGATTTCATCACCTAGGCCTTGCAGTCACTCATGCCGTTCAGTCACTGCATTTTGTGCTGCTACTGGGATCCATCACATGCTGATTCAGGTAGTGCTGGCCCTGGGTGGAGATGGGGTGCCAGATCTCCACCTGTTGGGAAGGGATGGGCAGAGCCTGCCCCATTGTAAACTTCAAATGTCTGTTCCCAAGTGGAGGGATGATATTGGCTCCTAAGATCTCCAAGACCTCACTGCCCAGGATCACTCAGCTCCCCCTTCCTCCTGCTGCTGCCAGGTCTGAGCATGGCTCATTGTATTGGACTGAGTCCTCTGCTCTCTACCAGCTGTATCTGAGAGGTAGGACTTGAGCCCTGCAAGGGTACAGGGGGCCTTTAAACCTTCCTGCTGACAGAGGGGCTGGGCTCTCTTGGTAGGATTCTGCTCCCTTTGTGCAGTGCTGGAGGCCGCTGTCGCTGACTCAGCCACCTGCCCTATCTTCCATGCATGAGGCCGTGACCCCCAGCTACACCTGAGGGCTGCCCTGCTTGAGCAGGACCTGCCCCAGCTGCCAATGGGTGCAGACACAGCAGGAGCATTTGTAAAATTCTCACCTCCTGCTGGAATCAGTGCTGCCCTGGCAGGAGCTGGGGCTCCTGTTCCATTGAGACAAGAGGGGGCAGGCTCCCTGCACTAGCCGAGGGGAAGGAGAGCCCTGGACCGTGCCAAGCCTATGTGCTCCCCACCCTGCTCCACCTTCCTTTAACCCCTGGATGCACCCAGGAAAAATCAAAGTATTCGCTGGTACAGAAGGAGCAGCACGATGCGGCAGATTCAGCACGGCACTGTTGCTAGGGCTGGGATCATGCTTCAGGCTCTGTGTACAGGGCCATGCACGTGCTGCCCTCCACAGAAGCTGAACAGAATTATCTTCAGCAGAGTTTAACGGCTCTACCGTGGTGTATCATGCACCCGCCTGTGGGCACGATGTCCGTCGTCCTAAATATTGCTCTAAGCAGCTTCTTCCTGCCCCCAGATGCCAGCGCCTTATTCAGCAGGACTCTCTTCTATAACAATGAGCTGGCATTGCTTGTCTTCGACAACCTGCTCTTCTCGGTCGTCGACCTGGGAACGCAGGATTTCCTGCTGGCCGCAATCATCACCTTTATTGTGCAGAAGGTACAGCCAGTGGCAGGCGCTAATGTCAAGTGCAAGGTTTTCTGCAGTGAGTAGGTGTCCAAATGCTGCCCTCATTTGCAAATAGGCTAATCACATGCACTAGCACAGCTAATGATTTGCCTGCACAGTTATCCAGCCAGTGTTGGCAATCAAGATAATTACATCACGGGCATTTATGCACCTCCATTTTTTGACCCATCTCTAAAAGTGGCTCGGAAACCCTTCCCAATTAACCCCCCCTCCACTATTGCTGTGTATCCCCTGCTTAGCTGAGTTCAGCCACGCTGAGTGGTCAGAATCGCTTTACACTGGGAATCGATGGCAAAACATAGCTTCTGATCAGATAGTTCATTTCCGTGAGGGCTGCTGTGTAACAGCATCTTTCAAAGTGCTTAGTCTGCCTGTAAAAGCAGCAGAGAGTCCTGTGGTACCTTATAGACTAACAGACGTGGGTGAATCTTTCATGGGTGAATACCCACTTCGTCGGATGCATGTCTGCCTGTGGGGGTTTTGTGGTGCTGCCAGGGCAGGTTCTGGTTCACGCTCTGTTCTGCTTTCAGTTGGTGAAGATGCTGCGGCATGCACTTGGTAGGAGAAATCTGGCGGCAAAAACACTGGTGGAGAAGCAGTTTCTGATCTAGAGGTGAATAGGAAGCTGTGGCTACTTACCCCACTCTTCCCAGAGCCACCATCAAAGCAAGAATGCCGGGACCCTACAACTAATTTGAGAAGTGAGGACTTTGCAGCCTTGACCCTTCTCAGTCCTTGGCCTGTGCAGGGAGACCAGAGAGAGCACTGCAGTTTTCCACTTTAGCTACTATAGATAAAGCTCTGGGCCTCCTACCAGCCCAGGAAATGTTCAGCCCTACAGTTATTATTTCTCATTTTAAGTTGTTTCCCAGGCGTATTTTGATTTCACAGCCGAAGGATTCCTTTCTGCTGAACAAACCCTGCTCTATTAATTTAGCCATCAGGATGAGACACCCACACCCATGGGATTTTTGTTGCTTGTATATTTTTAATTGGGAGACAAAAGGTCATCCTCTGATGCTGACCCTGGTTTTATGGAGCAGCTTTGTTTGTTTCTTAATGGGAAGAAGAAAATATCTGAAAGGAACAAGAGAATGGTAATCCATGTGCTGTCTCCTCAGTGCATCCGAGCTGCACAGTTCTCTGGTGGGTTCTGCTTAGCTTGGGCAATGGATGCAATCTGCAGGGTAACTCCAATGTAATTTACAAGCAGGGCTCAGTGGGGTCTGATATACCGCAGGACAGACCACCTCACACATCCTCTTTCCCCCCCAGTTCAAACACCAGCTCAGTCCTTTCCCTCACTAGGCATGAATCTTATGCAGAATGTAATTTATTGACCTCCAGTGGAGGTAAATGACAGGCAGATGTGTCTCCAGCATCATCCTGGGCTTTTCTATTCCTTTCATTTGTATTCTCCGTAGCTCTGTTTCTTTAAACAAAGAGGGGCAGCTGCATTACACAGAGCAGCTATGTTACGCAGCCTGTATTCCTCCAGGGCAGGATTGAGGCTAAAGCCAGGGCTTTGATTTCACTTCAGACTGCGGTTGTCTTTGGGATCCACCTGGAGAGCATGCTCTGATTCCAGGGTTGGAGCGAGCCTTGGGATTCACAGCCAAAATGCAGGAGTTTCAGCTGGTTTTGCACTGACAGCGTGGATTCCAGTGCCAACCCATTAACAGGCCCAAGTTTGGAGGGGGACAGTCTGGCACACTTAAAATTAAGCACAGGCTTAGGTGTTTTCCTGAATAGGGACACTTTCCTACACCAGAGCCAAACTTATGAAGGAAACAGCCCATCCCAGAGCAACATGGGCTGTGATGCAAGCGTTGTCTGTTTATAGGACAAAGAGAACTGGAAGAGTGACCAAGTGCTGAAATTGGCAGTGACTCCCAGGGCTACAGCAAACAGCCTCCTGCAAATGATCCATGCTTGTTTCACTCTGTTTTGGTTTGAATGTATGATTTATTGTGTTTGCTGCTGAGAACATTTATTTCTTAAATCAACCACATGTTGGGTTTAAGCCTGTTGTAAATTTCTCTGAATCAGTGACTACATTTAATAAAAAATACGAAAAACAGCCACCTCACTGATGGTCTCAAAACAGCACCACCATTTCACAGGTACAGAATGAGACAGTCCCCAATTTGTGAAGATCACATCAACAGAGTAAAAGCTCAGCAGGTCTCCACATTAGAGATCTTAGTCTACACAGGGACATCCAGGAAAATTAATCTGAATTAACTAAAGGGGTGAATCTGGAGCGGATTAGTTAAACTGCATTAAATCCCTTTGTGGATTCTGTTGTTCAGATTTAAAGTGGCCTGAATGCAATTTAATTTAATTCACTGTGGCAGTGAAGTCAGCTACACCACATTGAGGCCTTGCTAATTCTGAATGAGTGTGTTCATACAGGGGTTTAGTGAGGTATAACTAATTCACTTCAAGTTCACCTCTTTAGTTAATTCAGATTAATTTTCCTGGATGGCCCTGTGTAGACAACCCTAGGCTCCTGAAGGAGTAAACCATCAGCAGTCTGCTCACCTCATTCAAATGACTTGATTTCATAATATGACCCCAAAGTTTTCCTCTCAAGGTTGCTTTATTCCTTCCAACAGTCATTCTAGGGAGAACCCATTAATTACAGAACCATGCTCCAGGGCTGTGCACATCTGTCACCTTCCAGCCAAGCATGTGAAAGCCCCTCAGAAACTCCTTAGATGTAAATATGGTGGATCCTGTTCTTAAGCATCCATCTTGCCCCATGCATTGTATAGGGAGCCTAAGTGCCTTCCATTTTACACATAGGGAAATGGAGACAGACAGGAGTGGTGGTGTGCTCAAGGCCATCCAGTGAGTCAGTGGCAGAGCTGGGGATCAAGCCCAGGTCTCCTCAATCCCATTCTGATGCTTTCTATTGCTAATGTGGTCTAAACAAGCAAATAACATTCAGTAAATAAATGGGCTGGTCTGTAGCTTCATGTCCCCCATCTGCTTCCAGGGAGATTGGCAACATTTTAAAACAAAACAGGTTTAAAACAAACGTAAGGAAGTATATCTACACCCAATGCATAGCAATCTGTGGAACTTGTTGCCATGGGTGATGGATATAATAGGCCAGGGAAGGCTAAGCCTCTCCTAACCCAGGTGTGGCCCTGCCCATGCTCCACCTTGAGACCACACCCTCACTCCCCCTCACCACCTGAAGCCAGTGGCCCAGGGCTTGGGAGCAGCTGGGGCGGGCTAGTGGGCCGGTGCTAAGGGTGGCTCATACAAGGCTCCTTTGGCTGTGTGGGGACTCTGGTGTGCAAGGAGGGGAGAAGGGGTGGGGTAGGGGTAGGGACAGAAGGGGTGGGGCCAGAAGACTAGCTCCCCGTGGTGGGGGGGTTCATGCTCCACCCATGTTTGTTGCTATGGGATGTTATGAAGACTGGGTTAAAAAAAAAAACTAGATAAGTTGATGGAGGATAGGTCCATCAATGGCTGTTAGTCAAGATCATCGGGGACACGACCCCATGATCCAGGTGTCCTTAAGCCTCTGATTGCCAGAAGCTGGGACTGGGTGATGGCTCATGCAATAATTGTCCTGTTCTGTTAATTCCCTCTGAAGCATCTGGCACTGGCCACGGTCACAAGACAGGATACTGGGTTAGATGGACCATTGGTCTGACCCAGCGTGGCCATTCTGATGTACTCCATAAAGCGGAGCAGCTGTGCAGAGCGACACCCCAGTCAGAATTCCTACTTCCATTTGCTCGGGAAGCCCATTGCACCACACAGCGCTGTACCCAGGATAACAGGTTTCATAAGATGCATAAACCCCTCAGCTGGCTGAGTCTGGCTCTCACATGATGAAAAAGCTGTTTGGCCACAACTAACAAAGCAGGGGAAAACAAATATCTGTCCAGCAACTGTAGAAAGGGGACTTCCCATTATAGACGGACACACACAGAACTCAGCACAGGAGGCTAATGCAGTGACTGGCAGGAGATAGTCACAGCACTTAACACCCCTCTGGAGGTTGCTCAGATGTCACAGTGATGGGCACAGCCTGCCCTGCTTTTCATCCACGAATCTCAAAGCAGGAAAGCATTATCCCTGTTTTACAGATGGGGAAACTGAGGCACAGAGTAGGGCTGCGACTTGGCTGAGGTCACTCAGCAAACCAGTGACAGAGCCAGGAATAGAAACCAGGTCTCCTGAGTCCTAGTCTAGTGCTCTAGCCACTTGACCACACTGGTGCCTTGGGCATCACCTATCCTGCCACCAATGCTCAGGGGCCCCTCCCAAGTGACTGAGTTCTGAAAGGGGCTCCTAAGAATGCGCTAGCCCTCTTGCAAATTAAGCCCTCTGATTGGTTGTGTTGCCTGCATCCTGGGACTGAACAACCAATCAGAGCTGCTGCAAACAGAGCTCTCGCTCTTCCCGCCCCGCCCCCCCCCCCCCCCAGCTCAAATAGCAGCTGTTCTCACTTGGCAGGGTGGGGGTGCTGAAGGGAACAGCATGAAGTTTATTCTGGGGCAGGGGTCTCATGCTTCAGACAATGCTCAGCTTGGGTGAAGGTGCCTAACTAATGACAATGGGGATTTATTACCAGGGAGGACATATTAAAAGAGGGAAAAGTAGCGCTAAACTTCAGCACAGTAACAGCAATGAAATGCCACTGATGCAGACATGCAGCCAGCCCAGTACAAATGGCCCAGTACCTTGTGAGAGCCCAAACCCTACTGCATTGACGGGGAAGATTGGACAAAGCGGGTCAGCAGCGCACATCAGGCTGGCCAAGTTGAAGCCCTGCACCCTTCTTACCACTATCCTGAGAGTTGTAATCCCTGGATCCTGGGGAGCGTATTTGCCATGCAGCATGCAGGAGACTCCACCTTTCTCTGGGTGGTTCCCAAGCTAATTGGGCAGGGGCGTGGTCTAAGATCCTATATAATGCAGGCCCCTGTTAGCAGGCAGGGGAGCTGTCTCATGCTACTCTTGCCAACTAAGGTAAAGTGGAGGGTGACTCTAACCTGTTTTCCTTATATACTAGTTAAGTCTTTTGGCGTGTTAAAGGGTCCTAGCTGTTGTGTACAGTCAACTCTTACCAATCCTGGAGCCTACGGGCTAGCACAGGGATCGGCAACCTTTGGCATGTGGCTCGCCAGGGTAAGCACCCTGCTGGGAGGGGCTGGTTTGTTTACCTGCTGGGAAGCAGTGCAGGCTGAGGGATGTGCTGACTGCCGCTTCCCGCCGCTGCCCCCATTGGCCTACAACAGTGAACCACAGCCAGTGGGAGCCGCGATCGGCCAAACCTGCCAACGCGGCAGGTAAACAAACTGGCCCGGCCCGGCGTGCCAAAGGTTGCTGATCCCTGGGCTAGCACATGATACAAGCTGTATTTTACTTCATCCCAAATGACTTAGTAGCTGAGGGCTGTCCCAAGGTGCTGTGAGAGTAGCAATGTTCCAGTCAGGAAAATGGCATGATGTGAGCTCTCTCAGGCTTGGCAAGGCATTGGAGCACAGATCTCCCTTGAGGAGATTAGCCCCGGCCCTGCCTCTTCTGGCTAAGGCCACACCACTGCTCTCCTCCCACCCAAAACCTGGGGAGAAGCTAAGAGTTTGGCCCCTTCCCCCCCCGTGGCACTGGCAACGGGGGCTGAGAGCTTGGTCAGGGGCATGAGGAAGGGGCTGAGTGCTCGGCCTTGGCTGGGGCCGTGGCAGAAGCCCTGGCTGGAGATCTGAGCCTGGATCCCCTCCCCAGCTCCACCCCTTGCCCTGTGACTGGGCTCCCCCTTCCGTTTTACCCTGTATAAAGCTTATGCAGGGTAAACTCATAAATCGTTCACCCTCTATAACACTGAGAGAGAGAGAGATGCACAGCTGTTTCCTCCCCCAGGTATTAATACATACTCTGGGTCAATTAATAAGTAAACAGTGATTTTATTAAATACAGAAAGTAGGATTTAAGCGGTTCCAAGTAGTAACAGACAGAACAAAGTAAGTCACCAAGCAAAATAAAATAAAATGTGCAAATCTATGTCTAAATCAACCTGAATACAGATAATCTCACTCTCAGAGATGCTTCAGTAAGTTTTTTTTACCTCAGACTGGACACCTTCTAGGCCTGGGCACAATTCTTTCACATGGTACAGCTCTTGTTCCAGCTCTGATGGTAGCTAGGGGGTTCTTCATGATGGCTCTTCTCCTCTTTGTTCTGTTCCACCCCTTTAAATATCTTTTGCATAAGGCGGGAATCCTTTGTCCCTCTCTGGGGTCCCACCACCACCTCCTCAATGGAAAGACACCAGGTTAAAGATGGAGTCCAGTTCAAGTAACATGATCGCATGTCACTGCAAGACTTCATTGCCCACTTGCCAGCACGCACACATACTGGCAAACTTGCAGGTAAAACACACCCATCTGCAGACAAGTGCCCTGGTTAATGGGAGTCAAGATTCTAAACCACCATTAATGGCCCACACTTTGCATAATTACAGTAGGCCCTCACAGTTATATTTCATATTTGACATGCATCTGAGGAAGTGGGTATTCACCCACGAAAGCTCATGCTCCAAAACGTCTGTTAGTCTATAAGGTGCCACAGGATTCTTTGCTGCTTTCATATTTCTAGTTTCAGATGCAAGAGTGGTACGTTTATACAAATAGGATGATCATGCTCAGTAGATTATAAGCTTTGTAATGATTCCTTACAAGGGGGTTTTATATAGGCGAACACCTAGTGAGGTTATTGGACTGAGAAAACCATAGGACGTGGCCTGTTGCCTATGAGGGTAACAACTCTATCATTTATTTAGCACTTTTTCTTGTCAAAACACCTTCTGAACACTAATTAACCTTCCCAACACCTCTGTGAGGCAGGTAGCAATAGCATTATCCTTGTAGCTAAGGGTTCACTAGCAGTGTCCATTGCACTTGTTATTCTTCCCCTCGCTGTGGTATCTGAGCACGTTAGCTAGCTCAAAACGACTGCTGACATCCGTGGAGCCTGGATTTCACCCCGCCACATGGGAGGCTATCAAATCACAGAGCTCGAGAGACCTCTCTGAGCCCACATCCATGTGTATCCCTGGCTTCCAGTCCTGTGTTCTGCACGCTTGATTGTACCTGGCGCTAGAAGATATTTAAGCTGCTCGAGGACCCAAGTTAAGTCAAATGCCATTGGTGTGTGTAGGCAGGCCGTTCCTCTTGCAGGCTCCTCTCTTTTTCTCAGTGTGTTGCTTCATTGTTGTATTGAAGTATTGCCCAGAGGCCCACATTGAAGGCTGTGTGGTCTAGTGGGAAGGGCACTGGACTGGGAGCCAGGAGACTGAGCTCCTGTTCCCAGCTCTGCTGCTGACTTGCTAGATGACTTTGAGCAAAGCATGTCCTCTGTGCCTCAGTTTCCCTCCCACACTGTGTCTGTCTGTCTACTTAGATTGTAAAATCCTTAGGGCATGCATTCTCTTACTATGTGTACGTACAGCACCTTGCACAGTGGGCCCAGATCCTGATTGGGGGGCCCTCTAGGCGATACTGTAATACAAACCGTAAATAATCAGGCTTGTGCTAAGCTCATACAAACTGATACCTAAATATAGCTACGCTCAGTATACAGCACACAACACTGAGAATTTTGTGACTGTGGCACAGGTAAAATCAGGATTAATCTCCCTCTGTTATCTGAGTTATTTTGCAATTACTGTACCATAAAACCGTTGATCAGGGAAGCCTATAAAATAAATGGCCAGTTTAATTGCAGTGTACAGATTCACAGTGTGACTGCTGCTGGAGCGGCCCACCACTGGGCTCTGCCGTGAGCTGGTTCTGTGGGAAACGAATTTAAAACCTGACACTCCAAAACCAGCCGAAGACCAAACAAAGACAAAGGGTCAGATGCTCTGGGAAAGGAAGAGCTGTTCACAGGGCAGCAGAATCCTTTAGCACTGCATGGAACTCCCCTGTGTCATAAATGCTGGAGCAGGAGTGCACAGCAGAGGAGTGCAGGACCATGCTGAGGTCTTTTTAAGTGCTCTGACTCCTGAGCACCCTGTAGGCTGTTTCAGACTAGCTGCACAAAAGGGAGAGTGGTGATTCAGAGAGAGAAGGGGATAATTCCATACAGATGCATCGTGTTCAGTTTAGATACAGTGTACCCTGCCCTGCCAGAAAAGGTGTTAAACTGAGTGTGCTGACAGTATCTGCTAGGTCAAGATCCCCCTCGGACTCTGGAAAATTAGAGGTAGTTGGTAAATTCCAATTTGAGATCCTGATTCAGGAAAGTACTTACGCACAATGCTTAAATCTACCCCTTTACATTGACTTCTGTGGGAATTAAGCACGTGCTGAAAGTTAAGCAAGGTCCTGAACTGGGGCTGAGGAGCCATTTTCTGTTGACCCCCATTTGCCTCTCGTTTCAATTTTACTTCCTGCCGTAAAGTCTAACGTTGCTGTGTGCTGTTAAACAGCTGAGGCAGCTTCCCCAGTGGCAGCACCTCTCCCCTGGAGGACGGGAAGATCCCGAAGCATAGTCTAGATATCAGTTTAAGGCCCCCGTTGTACAAGATGCTTCCTGCATGCAAGCCCAGCTCAGTGGGACTCAGCAGAGGCACTGGCAGTTCCTTGTAAGCTGCAAGTGCCCCTATCATCTGAACAGAAGCTGCCTTGCTTTGAATGTGCAGAGGAAATTAATTAATTACATTTGGCAGAAGCCAAAGCCCCTGAGCAAAGAGCTTCATGGTGTGTGGCCAGGAGCAGAAGCTACCACCTGCCCTATTGTGCTGACCAGGTCTGAACAATGTACAGGGTGGGGCTGGGGGGGGAGCTTGGCTCTTTTCCTTTTCAGCATGGGTATTTATGCGGCATTTGCTCTTCCTTATCTCCTCAGGCTGTGCCTGCAACTTGTTTTCATGCGGCTAGACATGGAGGCTCTCCGGCGCTGCTGCTGTCTTTCCTGAAGTGCGGCGGTAACGTTTGATCCTCAGGCAGGTGGCGATGCAGGTAATGAATGTGACGCTCACACTAACACTACTGCCAGAGACAAGCACTTGCAATGCGCTGCAGCCATGATAAACGCTATTTCAGACTATGGAAGGACAGCAGGAGCACTAGGAGGCCCTCCTCACCGCAAGGGAGAGCAGGCAGAATGTACGGTGAATAGGTCTGGCCAAGCGCTTTGCTTGTTACAAATCCAACCGAGGCCTGCTCTGCCTAGCCCTGAGCCCTTGCAGGAGTGCCAGTGATGCGGTAGATCTTTCTGACAACTGTCCTGGCCTGGCCTCCTAGATTTTATCTCTCCCAGCCAATCACAGATCTTTGCCAGGTGACCCTCTTTAGCAGAAGCAGAAGAATTGCTGTTGCCACGATGATCCATTGAACTGTCCTCTTCTCTAATATAAGTTAAATATGCCTGAAATATGAGTGCGGATGTTGCTAAATGCTGCATGATGATTGTGTCAATAGCCTATCGATCCCTCAGCTCTGGGCTTGAGATCTTGCCACCCTAAGCACTTAATGCAAATGCAGTAGCTCATAGTGTTAGGAACTATAGAGACGAAGCACCATGGAGTGAATAGGGGCAGCCCTGAATGCAGAGAACTGTAGCACGTGAACCGGCCATTCAGATACTTGACTGGCCCCATAGCCTCTCATGGTTGTGTTAGGAACAAGCTCAGTTCGGCAAGCAAGCCTGTTGCAGCAAAAGGATGCTCTGCTGCTGTATGCAGTATTGTATCAGAGCCCTAGTGGTTTCTAAAGATCCCTGGAGGAGGAGGAAGGTGCAGTATATAAGACAGAATGAGTCCGCATTGCTCTCCTCTAGCATGCTTCTCTAAGCTGTACCCTGGTAACTGGTAAAGCCAGATGTAAAAGTCTAATTGTTATTGGTCCCAACTAATAGCCGTGTTGCATGCTATGATAAGGGAGGAAGCGTCAAAGCTGTGCAGAGTGCATGCGACAGAGATGCGCGAGCAAGGGGGCAGGTCACAGAGAAGCCATGGAATAGGGCGGAAACTTTCCTTCTCCTGAGTTTTGCTTACCTGGCTGCTCCCAGCGGCAAATGAACAGCCAGCGTCTCCAACGCTGCCGAGTGCTTAATTTGTGCATGCAGCCGGGCAAGTGGCGCTTTGGCCCATGTAACTGTTGGCTTTGCAGGCACACGGGCAGCAATGGAGGTCAAGAATTTTCAAAGTGGAGCCTCACATCTGGCTTCTAAAGCCACAGTGAGGCGCCTAAGTAAGTAGCCTGGTTGGTCAAAGGGCGGGCAGGGCAGCTGGCAGCTCCCAATGAGCTGTGCCATTGTACGTAGGCTGAGGACCTACTCCACTGTTGACTAGTGTCCTTTGCTCTACGGTACCCTGGGGAAAAGGTGCCATCCCTGCAAAAGAGGCACCATTGCAGGACCTTCTCCAGGTCCTAGATCCCTGCTTTGACACCAGCTTTTCCTTAGCCAGGTTCCTGCTGCACCAGGAAGCTAGTAGGGGCAGGTGTTCCCGACCTATTGCTATTAGCTGGGCAAGGATTCAGAGCCGGAGCCTCGCTCTGAGAAGCTGTAAACTGCAGGGGAAAAGGGAGACATCCACGATGAGACACTGAATGGAGACATTTCTCAATGGGGCTCAGGTGGTTGGAGTCAGAGCTGTGTTGGCAGAGCACCAAGTGAAGAAGCTTGCAGTAACTGCAGCCTCTCTAACTCCTCTTTAGTGCTCCATGGTGTGTCCCCTCCCTTTCCTTCTTGATTCTTTTACTAACTGTAAATGCACCATAAAAATAGATCAAAATTGCTTAAACCACCATCATTAAATCAGTATGGGCCCCCTCCCATCTCGGTGGACAATGGCTGAAGCAAAGCATTTGTTCCATAGACCGAGCAGCAGTCTTTATTGCACTGAAAGCATATTTGCTGCTTGATGGAAGGAGAAAAAAATGTGTGCCTGAATGGGAAAAATCAATGGGGCTCATTTCTCCCTGGATGCGTCGTGCTGGGCCATTCAGCTAGCTGACATTGCGGGAGGCCAGGCGCATGCAGCCTGAGGCCGTATCCCAAAAGGATCTCTGGCGCAGTCCTGCAGGCACTGTGGAAATGTTGCAGCAGTGGGGAAAGCCAGCAGCTGCCTGCTCTCCTCTCACCAGCTGGTGGTGCTGTGACTACCCTGTCTGGAACTGAGGGATCTGTGGTCGCCGTAACTGCAGTAACTCAGTTTGAGCCCAAGCCCCTTTCTGTCTACACACAAATCAGCTGGACTAGGATCAGGAAGCACTCAGGACCCACATCCCTGCTAGGGGGGTGGGTCAGAGCCTGAGTCCTGCTGTGATTTGGATCCAAGCCCCGTCGTTTGGCAGCGAGGATGCAGCTCAGACCACAGATCCGAGCCAGAGGGTCTGGGTAGTGCAGTATGGATGTATTTGCACGGCTGTGAGAGCCAGGTTCAGATTTACAATGCAGTGTGGAGACTCAAGTGTGGGCTGGGAAACACTGAGCCACAAGCCTGGGTCCTATAGGGTCAGGTTTGTAATGCAGTGTAAACATACCCCTGGGAACCCCTAATGCAGAACTGCGCTGTCCTGCTGGAAGCCCCCCTGAGTCACAAATGAAAGGGCTACTGCGAGAGGAAAGAATGGTCCAGTGGTCAGGGTGCTCTTTTCTCTGCCCTAAACTTCCTATGTGATTCTGTGCCTCAGTTCCTGATCTCTACAATGGGTCAATAACACCACCCTGTCTCATGGGGGTGTGATGGGGATAAATACATTAGAGATGGGGAGGCACTTAGATACTGCACGAATGGGAAAATTAAAGTAGTCGGAAAATGCGATTATACTTCTGACATCATCAATATCCTACAGTATAACATTGGTATCCTGCATGCTACTGGGATGTGCCCATTGGAAAGACTTATAGACAGAACTCTGTAAAGAAGATAACGTACGTTAGTTGGAAGTGAGCTGTGATTCTTACACATCTCATTGGTGAGAGGTTCATACCTGCCTTTAAAGTGGCTATTTTGAGTAGATAGATGAGGGTTTTGTTTCTTCAGAGAGCCTGCCCAGTTGCAGGAGATGCATCCCTCAGAGGTTAGCTGTTCCTGGGAGTTAGGTACAAGTTTGCTTTCCCAAACTTCAGCCAGCAGGTTTTGTTCACTTGCCCAGTGCATGATGTACATGCACAATGTCATGTAACCTGAGGTCTGTTGCTGGTTTGTAATAACACAGAGTAATGCCAACGGACAGTCCACCCCACATGCTTTTCCAGAGAATGTTCAATTTGCAAATAAGCCTTTTGGTTCCCCTCAAGTACTAAGAATCAGTTTCCAAATTAGAGCCACCTCAGTGCTTGGGAACAATGCATTTTCATAGGCTTCAAACGGCTTAAGAACCTCACTGGGAGTTCCTTGCCTTCACGGAAAATCTAAGGTTCAGTAAGGGAAGATACAGTGGAATTAAGAATAAATATATCCAGCTCTCATGAGCGTAGCTGGTTAGTCCCACTGTCCAATTACCGCCTAATCTGTGCATATTCTGGATTGCTGAAATCCTGCAACTCGTTCTCTTCAGATTCTTCTTCACTGTCTTCCTGCCTCTGCAGAGTGCTCCGAATGCTCTAGAAATGAAGATGTAGAAAGCCATTATGCAGCCTACCATTTTGATCTCCTATCTCCTCTACTCTGCTATAGGTTTCCTTTAGTGAGGTTACTCCAGAATTGCCAGAATCTGACTTTCAGGCTACGAGTAAGAGGGGACCCAAGCGAAAACCCCAGATCTAAAACACCCCTCAGACTTTGGGGAAACATAGATCTGAATGTGAACTTTGATGCTTGGGCCTACAGTGCTATATTTACTTAGTTACATGATCCAGCCGATATCTGACTCTGTGCTACACAGACATCTAGCCAGGGTGTAGGACCAGGTCCTGGTAAACAAAAGCAAGCCACACTGCAACTTGAGCTGTGTAGGAATCTGTTTTTGTCTTAATAAATGTCTCCCATTCAAGAAAACTGTGATTCCATATATCATGACCAAGCCCATCTCTGATCATAGCTAGAGTTGTGTCAAATTGGCTGGGGTGAACTTGGACAAGAGTGGGGTTTAGCTAGATAAAAGAACCCCCAAATTTCTCCACAGCTCAGTGACCCCCATGAAGTTCTTAGTTGTTCATGAATTTGCTACAAAATAATATTTTCTCAGCACGTATCTGTTAAGTATTTGTTTAAATTTCCTGGACCTTTTTCACTGTGTGACACTTCCTTGATCGTCATATGCCAAGATGCTTGTCTGGGTGCTTTTTAATAGCAGCTGGTTTATATTTTGGTAAACAGGGCAGGAGTTGTTAAATGTCCTTCCTCCTTATTTATAACTTTCAAAATCGGTTCTAATCGGAGCCTAATTTATGCCAGTTCCCCAAATACGGATAAGCTGGGCTCCTTCGGCCAAATACTCCTGTTGTTATTAACCACGTTTACTTGGTAGTGCCTAAGGACCAACTAAGAATGGGCCCTGCTGCGCTAGGTGCTGCCCAAACACCGAACAGGAGAAGTTCCCTGCCAGAAGAGCTGACCAACTAGAGCGACAAGGCAGACAGAGGTTGGGGGAAGGGGTAGAGCACGCAAGTACAGTGAGCAATGTGATGACAAATGTCATGTTAATGCCACGATTATTTTGCAGGGAGGGGAGGAGTAGCAGAGAAAGGCTACTAGGATGATCAGAGGAATAGGGAACCTGCCTTATGAGAGGAGACTTAAGAAGCTTGGCTTGTTTAGCCTAACAAAAGAAAAGCTGAGGGGAGATCTGATTGCTGTCTGCAAATACATCCGAGGGATAAACACCAGGGAGGGAGAGGAGTTGTTTTAATTAAGGGCCAGTGTTGGCACAAGAACAAATGGATATAAATGGGCCATCAATAAATGTAGGCTTGAAATTAGACAAAGGTTTCTAAGCATTGGAGGAGTGAAGTTCTGCAACAACCTTCCAAAGAGGTAGTGGGAGGAAAAAACCTAACCTGTTTTAAGACTGACCCTGATATATTTATGTTGCAATTGCCTACAATGGCATATGGCCCATCCGTGACTGCTAGCTAGAGAAAAGAGCCAATCAGCAATGACTCCAGTGTTTGTCTGGGAGTAAGTGAGTGACGCTTTGGCCCCCTTCAATCTCCATGAGCTCAGCTTTGGAGGTGGTGACAGCCATGCTCCTCTTCAGGGGTCACTTCTCCCCTCTCCCCTGAGTGGTTTGAATTTACTTTCTTTGAGCACTGGGGTGGGGGTGAGGGGGCGGTCTCAGGTTCTAATCCAAGGCCAAAATCTTATTAGGGCACAACCAGCGTGTCGCTGCATCTCTCTCACCTGGCTGCTGGTGGACCATGGCAGGGTGGAGGAAGGGTGCGTGGTACTCATTGGCCTGGCATCGTAATTTCCAGAAGCAATGTGGATCTTCGCTCTGAAATCCTAGCAAGGCAACACACTAACGGTGAAGGTCAATGCCAGCTGTAGATGAAGACCTGGCGTGCGAGTGGGTGTCTCCCGCGTAACAGTACAGTGAATAAATGCACGCTAGCCAAGGAAGCTGTGCGAGCTCGGTTTCTGGGACTTTCCTATCTGCTGTATAACTAGCACACAGGGCTAAACTGGGAGCAAATGCAAAACAGCTGGGAGAGAGAGTTGGCAAACTCAGCTTGATTTAATCAAACCAAAGGCATTGGCTTGTGCCAGGGGTGGGCACTTGCCACTAGCCCTTAAGAAGCTGTGCGCTTTTCCCTCCATTGCTGTCTGGGGTCAAACCATGACCCTGGCTCCTTCATAGTGGCTTGTGCCCTGGGGGTTCCTAGCAGTGAGCAGTCGTTGCTGCATCTGTGCATGGTGCCTGCACGAAGGGGAAGGTGCCTTGTGCCCTGCGCTCCTGCTTACAGGCTGGACGCAATCGGCCACTAAGCATCCTCTGGATTAGGCCAGAAGTGTGCAAGTGCGTGAACAATATACACGCAGAGCTGGCTCTGTACTGGGTTAATGTGGGGAGTATCTTCTTGTAGACGGATGGACTTGATGAGGCTTTTTTATCTGAGATGATCCCGTGTGATGGAAAATTACAGGCGCCTCAGAAATACAAATTGCTCATTAAAATCTTATCTCCTTGTGAATAAAACATGCACATGAGTGATGTGCTGCTCTCAAGCTGCGGGGGAAGGGCCAGAGGGGGAGGTTACATCTGATCTAGTGAGTGTTGATCCAGTGGCCTAAGCTGAAGGTGGGACTCAGGATTCCTGGGTTCTCTTCCACAGACATATCATCCAAGGTCAAAAGTCAGGTCACTGCCGTGTGCCTCGGTTTCCCCATCTGTATATTGGGGATGATGATACCTACTTCTAAGAGGTGTTAGGGATTCATTTACTGTTGGCAACATATTTTAAGCTCTGGTGATAGACATGGCTGCCCAAGTGTTCTAATAGAACGGTGCATTTCCAACCCGCGTACCTCCATATCTCTTTCAAAGTCATAATCGTCCAGGTTCTGGAAGGCGCTGGAATAGATCTCGAGAGCCTTGGCGTGGAAAACCATCTCGATGGTGACAAAGTCCGAGAAAATCTTCTGCAAGAAAGGAATGTGGGGGTGGGGTGTAACATGGGCCAGCCCTTTCCTACTCCTAATTATCCAAACCCCTTGAAATATGAGTTGTACTGAAAGCACCAAGTACCTGCCCTCTTCCCCAGCATTGACAGCACTTAAGGGCGCCCCCTTTGGCCAGTTAAGGAGTGGCATCACAGGGATCTGGAGGGAGTTCCATTTGCTCTGCTTTGACCATATGGATGGTGGTTGCAGCCAGAGACTAAGGCCTTGGCTACACTGGCGCTTTACAGCGCTGCAACTTTCTCGCTCAGGGGTGTGAAAAAACACACCCCGAGCGCAGCAAGTTACAGTGCTGCAAAGCGCCAGTGTAAACAGTGCCCCAGCACGGCTCCCAGCGCTGCAAGCTAATCCCCACGGGGAGGTGGAGTATGTGCAGCGCTGGGAGAGCTCTCTCCCAGCGCTGGCGCCGCGACCACACTTGCACTTCAAAGCGCTGCCGCGGGAGCGGTCCCGCGGCAGCACTTTGGAGTTTCAAGTGTAGCCAAGCCCTAAAAGGAAACAGGTGAGGAAATGAGGAGGAATGAACTCCAGCTCCAAAGTGTGGTCTCTGTACAGTCAAAACTGCTCCTAAAAGCCCTTATTCCCCAGATCAAACGGAGCCCTAATCCAGCTGACACCCGGGGGGATATAGGGACTTTTAAGACAAGGGACCATTGTAATCATCTTCTAGTCTGAACTCCTGTAATTCAGGCCAGAAAACCTCACCCAGAGATTCCTGCACCAAAGCCAAGCTAGAGCAAATCTTTCAGAAAGAAATGTCCGGTCTTGATTTAAAGGCTTCAAGGGATGGAGAATTGACCACATTCCTAGCTAATGTGTTCCAGTGGTTAAAATGACCCTCAGAGTTTAGAAAAAACATGCAACTTATTTCTAGTCTGAATTTACCTAACCAGGGCCGGTGCAACCATTTAGGCGGACTAGGCGGTTGCCTAGGGCGCTGAGATTTGGGGGTGCCAAAAAGCGCCCCCCAATTTTTTTTTAAATGGTTGAGCAGCCGCTGTTGCTGGGACAGAGACGGAGTCTGAGCTGCCGGCGGCAGCCGGGACCCCAGGGGGTCCCCGGGGTCAGGGCGCCGCCGCGGCAGCCGGCAGCCCAGGGGGTTCCCTGGGTCAGGGCGCTGCTGCGGCAGCCCGCAGCCCAGGGGGTCCTCCCGGTCAGGGCGCCGTTGCCGGCAGCCCAGGGCTTCCACTCGGTCAGCGCGCCAGCAGGGCCGCCCAGAGAGGGGGGCAAGAGGGGCAATTTGCCCCAGGCCCTGCAGGGGCCCCCACAAGAGTTTTTCGAGGCCCCTGGAGTGGGGTCCTTCACTCACTCCGGGAGCCCTGGAAAACTCTCGCGGGGCCTGGGCCCCTGGAACTTCTTCTGCTCCCGGTCCTCGCTGGCGGGGGGGGTCCTTCTGCTCCGGGGCGGAAGAACCCCCGCCGGTGAATTACCGCTGAAGCGGGAGCCGCTGCCGACATGCAGCCCGGTCTTCGGCAGTAATTCAGTGGCGGGGGGCCCTTCCGCTCTGGGACCAGTCGCCGAAGTGCTCCGGAGACCCGCGGCGGGGGTCCTCTGCCATAGAATTACTGCTGAAGACCCGGCTGCACTTCGGCAGGTGGTCCCGCTTCGGCGGCAATTCGGCGGTGGGGGGGCCCCGCGGTGGGCCTCCGGGGCACTTCGGCGGCAGATCCCGGAGCGGAAGGGCCCCCCGCCGCCGAATTACCGCCAAAGCGGGACCTCCCCGCTGCCGCAGACCCCAGGCCCCCGGAATCCGCTGGGCTGCCCTGGCGCGCCGCTGGCAACCCAGGGAGGTCCCCTGGGTCAGCATGCCGCTGCCGGCAGCCGCCAGCCCAGGGGTTCCACTGCGCAGTCCTGCTCTGAGAGGATGCGGAGCAGAGGTGAGCTGGAGTGGGGAGGTAACGCAGGGCTTCTCAGGCCAGGGGGTGGGGAGCTGCCATGGGGAGCTGCCACGGGGGTGGGTGGCACACTTCAGGGCGGGGGGGGCGGGGAGCTGCTGCAGGGCTGGGGGGGGGGGCACAAGGTGGAAGTTTCGCCTAGGGTGCGAAACTTCCTTGCACCGGCCCTGGGTAGCACAGCTGGGACTAAACCTAGGTGCCCAACCCAGGTGCACTACCCACTGGGCCGAGCTGGGCCTCCTACACATCGCCAGCAAAAAGGAAAATCACTGAGCATTGCAGGAAGAGGGCTGCCAAGGCAGGTCAGCAGCAAAGAGCAGATCATGCCACCAGACTAGTATTCAAAGGGTCTCAGGATCAGATTCCACACCCTGGCTGCACTGGGGACCTGCCTGGTGAAAGGCTTTGGCATAAGACTGGAGGGGCTGAGGGAAGAAGTAGCGCTCGTCTCCCATACGCCATGGAGATGAGCAGGTTGTCAAACGGAGCTCGGCCCACGCAGCCCCCGGGCAGTGGCGTTATGGCCTTTAAAACCCGCTGCATCTGTTTAAGCAACTGCCTCTGGCTGCAGCAGCCCGGGTGGCTGAGAGCCCTGCCCTGAGCCATGTCTGAACAGCTGCCTCCTCACCAGGGGGCAGCTCTGCACTTTGGTTAGATCTGCTTCTTGCGCCCCCCCCCCCCACCCGCAGCAAAGGAAAAGCATCAGGGAGCCCCCCCCCACGGTGGTTCTGTCAGAAGTGCAATGAATACGCCTGTGCTCAGCAAGGCTAGACTAACCTCAGGCAACTGCACTGTGTGTTATAAAACCAGGCTTGTCCGCTCAGCTCCTTCATGATCCCCTGGCCACACCATCTCCCTTCCAGGGCTGGTGCAACCATTTAAGCGACCTAGGCGGTTGCCTAGGGCACTAGGAATCGGGGGGGCGCCATTTTCTTCGGCAGTGACTGCGGCAGATGGCTCTTCAGCCACCCTGGTCGCCACCGGCCTTTAGACGGAGGGAGCTGGGGCAGGGGGGCGCGGGGAGGGCCGGCTGCAGCAAGTGTGGGGGGGCGGCACACAGGGGAACTCCCTGCCACAGCTCGCCCCTTCCCTGCCTCCTTCCCAAGCACGCCGTGGCTGCTTCACTTCTCCCGCCTCCCAGGCTTGTGGTGGCTAAGCTGATTGGCGCTGCATGCCTGGGAGGTGGGAGAAGTGAAGCAGCAACATAGTGCTCGGTGAGGAGGCAGAGCAGGGGTGAGCTGGGCCGAGGGGTGTGCCTCAAGGTGGAGGGTAGGGGGCTGCCATAGAGGGGGCGCCACTATGGGGGGGGGCGCCTCAGGGCGGAGGCTCGGGGATGGGGGAGGGCGCAAGGTGGAAGTTTTCCCTAGGGTGCGAAACATCCTTGCACCGGCCCTGTACCTAACGTCAACTTGTAGTCACAAGATCTTGCTATGCCTTGTCTGATTGATAGAAGAGGGCTCTTTGCTCTGTCTGCTCTTAATCATCTCTTTGAGAAGCTACATAAATTTAGTCTTTCACTGCAGGGCAGGTTTCTCAGACCTTGAATTTTTCTTGTAGCTCTTTTCTGAACCCTTCACAGCACACTATACCTGGATGTCTTTCAGTTTCTGTTTCTGGAACTCATCAATGGTTTCCTCGAGCTGCTGGGTGGTGCGGCTGGCGTCTACTGAGGCTTTGTGCACGTTTGACTCAGCCTGAGAAAAATCACAAGGGAAACACAGCATCATATGGTTCCTACGCTGTTCCTTCAGCTCCAGAAGGGGTTAACTTCATGGGCATCGGGGAGCAAAGGCAGCTCAGTGGGTGCAGAGTATAGAATTACAAGACTGGGCCTTCAGAGAGGAAGTATGATCCAGTGGTTAGGGTACAAGCCTAGATCCTGGAAACCAGGGTGCATTTCCCTGCTGTGCCACAGACTTCCTGAGACCTTGGGCACGTTCTCTATCTTCTCTGTGCCTCAGTTCCCCATCTGTACAATGGGGACAACAGCACTGCCTTACCTCCCAGGGGGTTGTGAGGATAAATATATTCAAGATTGTGAAGTGCTCAGATACTCTGGTAATGGGGAGCATACAGATCCCTAAGGTGGGTAGACAGGCCAGAGGCACTGCCGCACCGGGACCAGCAATGAGACCCAGAAATGGTTACTGTGCAAGCCCCCCCATCTGTCAAATCCATAAGCCTCCCTGTCCCAGTGTGGAGGTGGTTGGGGGAATGACCGTGCCCTGGTAAACCCTCGTTATAAAGCAGCCCTGGGATTAATGCAAGTGGAGCAATGCTTGGGCTTGCAATGAGCAACCTTAAAAACGAAGCGTTTGCCTTACTGCTGTGTAAATACCTCAGTCCAATATTGTGTTCAAGGGCCCGATCCTGCATCCATCACAGAATCCAAATGCCCCTGTATCTGACATTGGCTTGCATTGATTGACCACAGGGTGCCGAACAGGAAACCTTTTAGGTTCCCATTGCAAAGCCAATACCACAATCAAATAAATGGTTTCTTTTGAAACTCACCCAGTGTCTATCTCCTGGGGCTGCAGCCACTCTGGGGGTGACGTGATCTCTCTCTGACGTATATACCTGGACCCTTCCATGCTTAGATCCCTGTTCTGTTTCACCACTTGATGGTGATATATGTGCATGCTTTTTAGCAGGCCTGACATTATCCAGCAGAGGGCAGTAGGGTATGCATGCTTCACGGGGGAACAGACCCATGGCCCAGTGTGCCTTATAATGGCTGTAGTTTCATAAGCTTAAAGCCCTGTGAAAACCTTTGAGAGATCTAGGCCAAATTCATCCCTACGGAGCTCTACTGAAACTAGCAGAGTGACAGCAGAGATTTACCTAGCCCTTTTCCTTGAGAACCAATTCAGCCTATATGGCATATATGTTCTGTATGTGTCCCCTCCCTGTGATTTTTATCAGCCAGGGGTTTAACGTGACCATAGGATCTTAGTTTTCTAAGGATTCATCTGCTCCTACTGCTTATTTCCCATCTGCCTATGATTTCCCCCTAATTCTCTGTATATGACTTTGCAATCATTTCCATCTTCAGATGGGGAACAAACAGAAGGTTCAGATAGTCATAGGGCCTGAATTTCAAAAAGCAGAGACCTGTTTTGTGTGTGCACTGACCCCACCCAGGCACCCGAGTTGACACATTTGCACATGCACATGGCCAGATAGGTGCCAGGGGCATATGTGGAGCCCAATTTGTTCTTGCACATTCATAAGCCCACCTGCTGAGTAAGCTTTGAATTCTGCTTGTAAGGAGCTGGCACCTGGCCTCATGCATGTATCCTTAGTCAACGTAAATTAAGCTACAGAAGTACAATGCAGAGGATATCTGCTCTTACAGCAGCAGGGTTGCTTCTAGCTAGTATGTTTCTTAAAGCTTCTTATGAGGTGCTACTGGGTCCTGAACCAACAATGTCTGTGGAGGGGTCAGGGCATCAGGAGTCAGGTCTTCCTTTTCTATTCTTAGGATAGGTTACATCTTCCTTCTGAATGCTGAACTAGTTGCTAAAGCTGGAGACTGAGAATCAGGACTCCTGGGTTCTTTTCCTGACCTGTCACTGACTTGCTGTGTGATCTTGGTTAAGTCACTTCCCCCCCCTTTGTGCCTCAGTTTCCCTGAGTTGTTTCAGCTTGTAA
This sequence comes from Gopherus evgoodei, assembly GCF_007399415.2. Lineage (NCBI taxonomy): Eukaryota > Metazoa > Chordata > Testudines > Testudinidae > Gopherus > Gopherus evgoodei. The sequence continues at coordinate 37,722,508 of NC_044333.1, read as the reverse complement.
AATGGGGATAATGAGACTGACTTTCCTTGGTATAGTACTTTGAGATTTACAGTGGAAAAGCCCTATGTGAGAACTAAGTTTTGTTATAAACTACCCAGTGGTGGTTCCTCTAGGTGAGGGAGGCAGCTGGAAAGTGCAGCATAAGCAATCAGAAGGATATTTTTTTTCTGGGCATGTTGAGGGGGGTCGGATGCATCTCCACGGTGGCAGACACCCTCAGGGAGCCCTACAATGATTTTCCCTTCCAGTATAAAAGGTTCTATAGCTTGCACGACATCCCTCCTGCAGCTAGAGAGAGGGGAGGAAAGGCGCGAATGTCATTACAGGAAAATGGATGAGGCTTATGCCGGGGCTATTTCAGGTACTTAAACATGTGGCGTAAAATCTGGACCAGCGGAGCATGGCGCATCAGTGTGTTGATAAGAAAAGCAGCTGGGAGGTGAAATATAGCCTGCCTTAGTGGGGATCTCAGGTAGGGAAAAAGCAGAAGGGAAGCTGGCTGGCAGGGTGGGTGGATTTCAATGCTTTGTGGTGCTCAGTCATCCTTCTTTCTCCTTTGAATACAAACCTGTAGGATAAGCATCCGCCCAGCCCTGGCAGGCGATGCATCCAAATGTTAACCCTTTATGGTCATGCTGCACACACTACTAAGTAAACAGTGTGTCCACTGTGCATTCCTGCTGAGACCTCAGGCCCAATTCTCCTCTTCCACGGGTGTCAGTCAGGAGTCACTGCACTGCCATCAGTGGCGCTGGTCTAAACAGTGTACACGATAAATGAGTCCCTACTAGCAGCGCCAGTTGAGATCTGGTGCCATTGTGCTAGGCTCTGCACATGTGTGTGGGAAGAGGAGAGGTGGTCACAATATTGAGGGGGGGGGGGCGGGGTTCCATGAAAAATTTTGACTTTTCATTTAAAAAAAAAAATCCCTGAAAATTTTCAGCCAAAACATTTTTGATTGTTTTGACAACAAATCTAAATTTTCTGCAGAAAGCAGACACTTACCAAAAATGTGGTGTAACTGAAAACCCAATTTTCCATCAAAAAAAAACAGTTTTCACAGAGAAATTTTGACCAGTAAGAGAGAGTCCTTGCTCCAGTGTGCTTACAGCTTAAACCGACAATACAACCCAGGATGGGAGAAAAAAGTCTGATTCCAGTTCCTGGTGCTATTGGAAAGAATTGACTGCACCAATGCCATGCTGTGTTATAAATACCACAAGGGGGGTTAAGAATGTTCTGTCCTGCCCTGGGTCGAGTGTGTCTCTTTAGCACTCACCTGTGCTTTATCCTGACAAGCTTTTACTGTCCATTGCTTGAAATTATATCTTGGGCACAGGACAAATATTACGCTCAGAGGAATTTGTGCTTACCTGGGACTGACGTCAATAGTCAAGGAACAATCTGATGAGACAGGGAGAGTTTATAGACACAGTGATCCTTGTGCTGGTGTCTGTGTGACTGGCTGAGCCCAGAATAACTAACTGAACCGAGCAGTTCTAGTCAGATGCTTGTGGGCAGGAAGGAATCTTGTGTTCTTACGCTGACTGCATTTCTGAAAGAGGATTTTCACCCTGGGGCAAACATGACAACTACTCCCCCATAAAATGTAGGCTGAGCTTTGCCTGTGATTTGATTGGAGTGCCTTTTAAATAGTGCCAATCAGACCAGCATATCAGCCCGGAAGGAACACAATTTATTGCCTAGGGTGCCCATACCTCCTATTTTGGCCAGGACAGTCCGTTTTTTAAGCCCTGTCCTGGCTGTCCCAACTTTTTTGGCAATAGTGGGCATTAGTCCCGTTTTTACTCTTGGCAATTGGATCAGTTGGCAAGAGCAAACAGGACTAATGCCCACTTTTGTCAAAAAAGTGGGGTGCAGTGTGGGGAAATTTATGGGGGGGTATGTGAAGATGCCAGCCCCTTGTGTGGGAGGGGAGGCAGGGCTCACACGGGGGAGCGGGAGCAATGAGCCAAGGCTGCAGTGAACAGAGGGAGAGGGGCAGGTAAGGTTCCTGCAACCCCAGCCTCTTGCAGGGCGGGGCAGGCTTCCAGTGAACCCAGCATCACAAGGGGGGCAGACAGGGTTCCAGGGACCCAAGCCTGGGGTGGGGGGCTGTCATGTTTTCAGCAACCCCAGCCTCACAGCGGGGGGGAGGGGGGGAGAGAGCTTGGGTCAGCCCCACACGGTTCCTGTTTTCCCTTTGGGAAATATGATCACCCTAATATTGCCACATAGGGAGTGATCTCAGTGGAGGGAGGTGACCTGTCAGTGCAAGCAACCGCTTTGTAGGAGCTCTTGCCCTTAAAGCACCTACAGAGCTGGTAGAAAACCCAGCAAAAATCATGGCCTTTTTTTTTTTTTTTAGATTTTTACTGTTTCTCCCCTCCCCCACCATTCACAAACCTCCAGCGACCTCTGTAGCAGGTGGAAAACCCACAAAGGTTAATGGAAAAATAGAGATGAAAATCTGCCAGGTTTTGCCCTGAAATTTGATTCCCCCCCCCCGCCCCGATGGTATTGAAATTCAAAAAGTGTCAAGCAACTCTGTGCGTGTGCAAATGAGGAGCAAAACCTGAGTGCTTTTTGCATCTTGCCTCTTGGAGACAGGACCCTAGGGGAGCGTGAGTCTCTATGCTGCCCCATGTAGGAAGCTGAGCTGGGGATCCTTGTGGTTCCCTAATCAGCATGGACCGCTGTGAATCTACAAGAGAGAGTGACATCCAGCCCTTCTGGGGAGAGCCCATACTAGTCCCTGGATGCAATGTTTTGTTTCCAGAGGAGTTGGGCCTACACAAAGATATCCAACTACTTCTTTCCCCCTTGAGGATCTTTGGGACTTTCAGCTGAGAATTCCCTTCTTTGGAAAAGCTGCGGAAGGGGTTGCTCGTTTAAAATATTTGTCAGGCAGAGGGAAATCTCTTGAGCTGTGGAAATTATCCCTTTGAAAAGGTGTCCCACCCAGAAAGTATGAAATAACAAGAGACAAGGTGGGTGAGGTAATATCTTTTATTGCAACAGTTTCTGTTGGGAGCAGGGACAAGTCTTTGAGCTGGCACAGAGCTGTTCTTCAGATCTAGGTTACAAACTGACCCACCTTGCGTTTAGTTGAGACATTCTGGCTATCTTCTCCAGACCTGGGGAAGAGCTCAGTGTACCTCGAAAGCTTGTTCCACCAACAGAAGTTGGTCCAATAAAAGATATTGCCTCGTCTGCCTTACCTTTCTCATATCCTGGGACCAACACGGCTACAGCAAACAATATAATAAGGTGCGGGGACGGGGGGAGGGATATTTTGGAAAGGAACATTACCCTATTTCCCATTCACACGCCATTCAGTGAGGGCTGAGGTGGGGAAGCGCTTAGAGTAGTTAGCTGAGCCCAAGATTTATGTGCAGAACATGGGTCTGGGAACAAATCTGAGAAGCGTGTGACCAGATTGGCGTCAAAATGTAGCACCTGTGAAATCTCCCCTTTCACATCTGCAGCTTGATAAGGAAGTGGTTTGGGGGGAGGTGGAACTGGCGGCTCATCACCTGATCCTCAGTCCCATTGCATACATCTCATTTCTCTGAGCTCTGGTTAGTTCCCAGGGAAGCCTGTGGTTAGTTTACAACAGTCTGGGTTTTCCCTTACTGGGGTGGGTGGTTTCCTGACGCAGGTCGGTTTCCAACAGATTCTGTGGAACATTCAGAAGAAACCACAATGAAACCTAAGCTGCTGAGTCTGACTTCCTACCCCTGTGTTACTGATCAGCCAGCACCCCAGGCTGCCTAACTGAGTGCTAACTCTGCGCCTCTTGGGTTTTGTAACATGGCATAAAGGATACGAGGGTGTGTCGGTCTGAGGGTGACTTCTGCCGCAGTCTCTCCAGTTTCTCCAGTTGCTTTATCTCATTGTTTCGGACTTTGTTGAACCTCTTGATCTCTGCCTAAGAGATGAGATACGTGCATTTGTGACAAGGCTGACACAGCCGGCTGGCTACGGGATGTGGCAGGGTTACTGCGATATGGCGCTTACCTGTGTCTGCTTGAGCTGGACTCCGTACCGTTTCAGCGGCTCCACAACCTTCATTTCCAGTCTCTCCACCTAAAGGGGAAAGTCACACACTCAGTATGGCGGGGATATCATGTACTCGGTACAAACAGGGCTGGCTGATAGCCTGACAGGGTTGGTGACTGCTAGCCACAAGGCAATGGCACTGCAATTGTCCTCTGCTCTGTCATCACCTCAGGGGATCCACACCATTAAGTCCTTGGTCTGTCACCACCGCTAATTACAGCAGGGACCTCAAAACAGACACTGGGCTGGCAGGCATGGACATGTTCCATGCGGGCCCCTGAACATCCATCAGATGGCAACACTAAAATGTTACTGACCGGAGCTGGATTCAAACGAGACAGCTGAGAGGTGAAAGGCCCTCTAACCCACTGCCACTTCCCTAACACAAAAGGCACAACGAGGCATGGAAGAGGGTGAATCCTCCCCGAATAGTAACCAAAGAATGTCCCATAATCCCCTCAGAAGCAGAAATTGGGGGATGATGCAGAGCTTGTCAGCTTGGATAAGGGATAGATTCACCCCTAAAGTTCTTCCTCCTTAGCTTGGTTCCTCCCTTCCAGGCTGGAAAGGACCAGGAAGACTGCACAGATCAACGCCCTCAGCCACTGAGCAGGGAAAGCAGCAATGAGCCTGGCCATCCTAGGACAGGACACTAGTTGCTAGTGTAACACTGACAGACCCAGGTTGTCGGTGGGCAGGATCAAACCTGGGACCTCTGGGGCTTAGTGCAGGAGCCTCTACTGCAGGGGTGGCCAACCTGTGGCTCCGGAGCCACGTGCGGCTCTTTGGAAGTTAGTATGCGGCTCCTTGTACAGGCACCGACTCCCAGGCTGGAGCTACCGGCACCAATTTTCCAATGTGCCGAGGGTGCTCACTGCTCAACCCCTGGCTCTGCCACAGGCCCTGTCCCCACTCCACCCCTTCCTGCCCCCGCCCCTGAGCCTGCAATACCCTCACTCCTCCCCCCCAGTGCCTCCTGCACCCCATGAAACAGCTGATTGGGCGGGGTAGGCGCTGGGAACAGGGAGGGGGAGCTGATGTGGGGGCGGTTGACATATTACTGTGGCTCTTTGGCAATGTACATTGGTAAATTCTGGCTCCTTCTCAGGCTCAGGCTGGCCACCCCTGCTCTACTGCATGAGCTAAAAGCCACGTGGCCCTTAGCTAAGGCTGTAGAGCAGACTCATTAATCGCTAAGTGGTCTCGGTGCCACTAGATGGGCCAGAACACCACATCCAGACGGTATGTGGGTTACACTAGCACAGCTTATCGACAGACAATTAAATGTTTACTGTTTCCTGTATTGCTCACATACAGTTCCATTGCTCCCTCAACGTGGAGTTCTATGACTACGGTCAGATTGTGCCTCCCTAGCTGTGATCACAATCCTGGCATAGTCAATGTTGTGGGGGCTAGGCAGCTGCTTACCTCTGCCTGCCTGTAATCCTGCACTTTGGCCAGCTCTTCAGCAAAGTTCTTCATGGTGCTTCGCAGCTCAGGGTTCTCGGTGTTTGCATAGTCGATGAGCTGCTTCACCAGGAGATCTGACTTGTCCCGCAGCTTGGCTGTCTTCCTGGCGTAGGAGGCCATCAGTGTGCAGAACTGTCCGAAATATTTCTCTGCGTTGGCTACTGTGTTCTCCATGATCCTCACTTGGCTATCTCTGGGTAGGGAAGAGAAGAGCCGCATGTTGGGTTAGTTCACCATCAATGCTGGTATGACCCAACTTTAGAAACCTGAGCCCAGAGTTTTGCAGAATTTTTCTTGTGTGTGCATCAGAACCCCACTTTGTATGTATGCAATGGGGCGCACGCATACACACATACATATATATTTGGGTCTCAGGTGTCTATTGTTGGTCAACCACAAAAGGAACAACCCAAGTCAGAAATTCAATAAATCAGGCTGAATGGTTTGTTGCCCAAGACCTCTATGGTGACAATGTAAACTTGAAATGTTGGGCCACTTGTCTAGACTGCCTTTGAAACAGCTGGAGCAGTTTCCAGTATCAGGTCACATCCGGACCCAGTGTTTATGCTGAGTGACAACATTGTCAGATGCTCTTGTTTGGAATGTCTTGAGCTTCTAACTAGACCCAAAAGCTGTCTCAAACATTTTAAAGCATCAGTTGTGAGAGTTGGCTGTAATGTATAGGAGCAAGATTTGGGTTTTTTGTCCAGCCGTACTGTTTCAGTCAATAATGGTTCCTAATGAGTCAGTTCATACTGTCTCCTTATCTCCATCCCACAGTGCCTTCCCTTGCTTTGAAAATGACCTCCCCATGACAGTGCTGGGCCTTATGGGATAGGTGATTGAGGGATTCTAGCATAGGGCAAGCATGGCCTGCATTGTGCAGGAGGTCAGACTAGATGATCATAATGGTCCCTTCTGACCTTAAAGTCTATGAGTCTATGGCTTTAAGGGATTCCATAATGGACTATGTCACAGTTCCAGGGCTAGCTGTGCCTGTCTCCTCTCTGGTCTCTGTCTACACTGCAATAAAAGACTCATGGCCTGGTAGTGGTTGGCCCAGGTCACCTGACTGAGGCTCGTGGGGCTCCAGCTACTGGGCTATAAAACTGTTATGTAGACACTGGAGCCCATTGTGTGAGCACTTGTGAAGGGAGAGGGTCTCAGAGCCCAGGCTCTAGCCTGAGCCCGGACATCTATGCTGCTGTTTTTAGTCCCGCAGCCTAGGCCCTGCAAGCCTGAGTCTGCTGGGCTGGGCTCTGAGACGTGGTGCCATAGGTTTATCGCTGTGTAGACATATCATCTGAGCGCCCCCCCCCACCTCAGGTGTCAGGCCTCATGCTTTTCTCTCTCCTGGGGTGGAATTGCGTGATTGTCCCGCTCGGAGACCAGGACCCGGGCTACAGCACCCTGTGGATCACTCGTGCTTACTCGGCGGGTCCAGCTGGGTTTGGCAGCTGCAGTGTTTCCCTTCAGGAGTCTATGAGCAGAGGTCCATAGTGACCAAACAGCGTCCATAAACCAAAGTCTGAAGGGCTAATCTTAAGAGCAGGAATAAAGCAAGGCATAAGAGAAAAAGGGTCTGCATAAGCCCAACCAACCTATGAGAGGAACCCAGGATGGCCTAGCACTTCAGGCAACCTGGTGTGTGTCTGGGTGTTCCCTGAACAGCCCCCTGACAAGTGCAACCTTCTTCAGGAGAATGACTTGTATCCCTGGGCTTTTTGGTTTTCTTTAGTGAACAGAAGTAGGACAACAGAGCCAATTGCTCTTGCATGCTCTCCAACGTGTCAGCCGCTGAGTGGCTATCTGAAGCCACTGTATCTTTCCTGCCCATGTGCAGTCAGCCTCTTAAATGCACCCCAGGTTTTCATACAGTAGCACACCCGAATCACAGTCAAACAAATACACAGGAGTCCTAAATTATTACAGAGCAGCCCATTGTCCATCACAGCACTATCAAAAGTAATGTGGATCGGTGTGACGAACTGGGAAAGTTCTTAATGTTTTCTCTGAATACTGTGTTGGTGCCTCAGTGTCCCCATGGCAGTTCTTAAGTATCTGGCAGAGCAAAGGGCCAGTGCACCTAAATGCCTGGCACTCTGTCTCCTAGCAACTGATGGCCTGGGCCCCTCCCCTGCAAAGGTGCCAGCTGAAGGTGTTGGAGACAAAGGGATCAGGTGACCTCCTGGCCCAGGAAAGGGGCTGAGCAGAGAGGAGGGGCTGGGAGCGGTTGTTAGTCTGGAGCTGGCTGGGGTCAAGGGTGGAGGGCAGACCTGGGGTCTGGCTCACTGCCCTCCAGAATGGACCCAGCCAAGGGGTCCGGTTCGCTGTATCTACAAGCTCTGTTTTAGACCCTGTTCCTGTCATCGAATAAACCTCTGTTTTACTGGCTGGCTGAGAGTCACGTCTGACTGCAAAGTGGGGGTGCAGAACCCGGTGGCTTCCCCAGGACCCCGCTGGGGTGGACTCGCTGTGGGAAGCGCACGGAGGGGCAGAGGATGCTGAATGCTCCAAGGAGAGACCCAGGAGATGAAGCTGTGTGAGCTTCTTGCCCTGAACAAGTCTGCTCCAAGGGAGAGGAGGCTCCCCAAAGTCCTGACTGGCTTGGTGGGGAGCAGTTCCAGAGCATCGCCCGGTGACTCCGTGACAATCGGCTAAACCCAGGCCCCATGCTAGTTTTGCTGGCATGGGTGGAAAATGTTTTCAGTGCCCCATTTTCCCCTTCCGCCATGAGTGGCCAAGGGGGAAAAAAAATCACCCCCCAAAAAACCCAAGTAACCTGCCCACCCTGGTGGCCAATCAGCAGAGGTGGAAAAAAAAGTCTGAGAGGCACAGCATTATAGCAAACCCTGTGAAAGTTAGCACCTGAGGCAACTGCCCCATTTGCCTGCCCTTAAAAGCAGCCTGGATTAAACTATTGCAAGGTTTGGGAAGTGCCATTTCATGGCACAGTTTCCTCACTTAGGGGATATGCTTTCACGCAGGTCTCCCTGTTTGCTGGTAGTTTGAACCCACCTAAAAACATGGGGGTTCCAATTTTGCAGACTTTGCACCTGCAGATATATTCTGAGTCCACGTCTTAGCACTGGGATGACATGCTAGCAGGATAAATAGCCTCTCTTGTGCTGCTACTTGCATCTGCAGTTTATTTGAGATACAAAAGTGCACCCATGAAAAGGAGGCTGGGTAGCTGAAGAATTACCTCTTGGTGTAGCCTGGCTTCTAGGGGTCTGATATTTGGCGTTGTGTGGCTGCCCTTTGGTGCAGCTAAGCCCCACACTGGGCAGCTCGATGGACTCATCTGGCATGTATGTGATCTGCATAGTACAACCATTGAGACTTGAACCTAGGGCCTCATGGTCAATAGCAGGGCGGGCACTTCCATTTAGGTGACCTAGGCGGTTGCCTAGGGTGCCAGGATTTGGGAGAGCGGCATTTTGCCGCCCTCGACGGCAATTTGGCGGCGGCGGGTCATTCTGTGCTCTGGGTCGGCGGCGGCAATTCTGCGGTGGGTCCTTCACTTGCTCCGGGACCCGCCACTGAAGTGCCTCGAAGACCGGGAGCCCAGAAGGACCCCCTGCCGCAGAATTGCCGCCAACGACCGGGAGCGCGGAAGGACCCCCACCTATGGCGCCAAAAACTCTGGCGCCGCTCCTGGTCAATAGACAGCAACTGTTCCAGGCTAGCTAAAAACAAGGCTCTCCTTGAGTCATTGGGAGTGGTGCTAAACTCCGCTCTGCTCCGCTCACATCTCCCAGCTGCATTGCCCTGTATGGTACTGGTGGGCTTAAGCCGATTATTGAATGCTCCTTTCATAAACTTCAAATCCGCGCCACTTCATCCTATCTAGAAACCCAAATCCTCACACTATCAGTGTAAGACCTTCCTAAATTCTTTTAAGAGCAGTATTAATGGAAAGATACAGCTGCAGTCTGCCTAGTGCTCCCAGCAGCTCTGCCAAGAGTGCTGCAGCTGTGCATCATCTAATAAAGCCTGTTGGTCTCCATCATGCGAGCTTGACTCATTGCCACAAAAGACCAGGGGGCCTTAAATTTCTCAAGACTCAGAGCTGTAGTTAAGTGCCTTCCCCCAACCTCATGCTGAAAATAAATCGTTTGCTGCTTTAGGCAAGGTGGGACAATGCTCACCCCTCCCAGGCTTGCTGCAATGAACAAAGTCACTAAACATTGCTGCCCCTAGGCCTTTCTGTCTCTTCTGTGTGGTGCAGCCAGTCAGGTTTGCAGTGTGATTTTACTGCACCCAGTGTCGGCTCCTCCTTACAGGAATGGAGTGACAAATTGGAGGGAGTTCAAAGACACGGCCAGTGAAATGAGCAGGGGTTAGAGCAGCGGTTCGCAAACTTTTTGGCCTGGGGGCCGTATTGGATTTTGGAAATTGTATGGAGGGTCGATTAGGGGAGGGGGTCATGGCCTGGCCCCCACCCCCTATCTGCCCACCTTGGGACTCCTGCCCCATCCACCCCCCCGTTCCCTGATGGCCCACAAGGACCCCTGCCCCATCCACCCCATCCCCCCACCCCCTGTCCCCTGACTGCCCCGGAACCCCTGCCCCCTACTGCCCCATCCAACACCCCCTCATTCCTGACAGCCCCCCGGGACCCCTGCCCCATCTAACCACCCCTTCTCCCTGTCCCTGACCACTCTCAGAACCCCTGCCCCGACTGCCCCCCGCCACCCCATCCAACCCCCCCTCATTCCTGATGGACCCCCTGTAACCCCTGCCCCATCCAACACCCCTGTTCTCTGCCCTCTGACCACCCTGACCCCTATCCACCCCCCCACCCCCTGACCACCACCTGCGTACTCCCCTACCCTCTATCCAACCTCCTCACTCCCTGCCCCCTTACTGCGCTGCATGGCGCATCGGTAGCTGGTGGTGCTACAGCCACACCACCCGGCTGGAGCCGGGCCACTCCGCCATTGCCACCACACAGCACAGAGCACCAGGTCAGACCGAGATCTGCTGTTGCGCTGCCCCTGGAGCTCGCAGCCCCGTCGCACAGAGCATTGCGCCAGCGGCACAGTGAGCTGAGGCTGCAGGGGAGGGGCTGGGGCTGAGCCTCCCGGGCCAGGAGCTCAGGAGCTGGGCAGGAGGGTCCTGCAGGCTGTAGTTTGCCCATCTCTGAGCTAGAGGGACTGACTTAAGAGCAAAGATGGAAAGAGCTTAAAGGTGCATAGTTTGGCTGAGAAGGAGAGATGTAACAGCCTACAAAAGGAGCAGAATTATTTAGCGTAAATACATCAAGGCCCTCAAAATCCAAAGGGATGGGGGTCTCTATAAAAACGTAAAGATGTTGGAATCAAGTTGGAGAAATGTAGGCTGAATATCTGGAAATATTTCCTGACAGTTGGATGTTCTCCCAAGCTGCAGTGGTCCACCAGGGAACTGGCAGGAAGCCCAAATAGGACTGGATGAAATACTAGATATGTTGTGGAGAACACCCTGAATTGGTAGGAGGGACCTAGCTCTCCTCAACTCTTTCCTCTCTAACTTCTGCCTTGCTCTCCTTCCTCAATAACACCTCGCTCATCCATGCTATCCACGTGGGCTATGCCGTAAGAGGTACACCCACAGTTCTCCAGTGCTTGCATTCCACAAACCACAGTGTGTGTGCATGCGTGCGTGCGTACGTGCGTGCGTGTGTGTGTGTGAGCAAGAGAGACTGAGACTCAGGGATCCATCCACTCTGTCCCCGTCTGTTACTCCCCACTCAAGTAGGCTAAAAAATGCCAATGAATTTTGTGGAGAGTTGGAAACATTTTCTTGTTCCCCCCTTTCCCCTAAATTTCCCCTTAAAGAGTTTCAGGTTTTTCAATAAAACTGAAAACCAAAAATTATTCAGTTTTTGCAAGCCAATTTGTGTGTGTGGTGGGGGGTGTTAATTGGCTTTTAGTCAAATGTTTCATTTTCCCAAAAATCTGAAAATTTTCCGTTCCAATTGTTTATCCAGAACTGGAATATTTTGACCAACATGACAAGTCTCGTGGAAAAATTTTGTTTCCATTTCTCATCCAAAACGCATTGTGACAACCAAGATGTGGATGAGCGCTAGTTTGCGCATTTTAATTCTGCGGAGGGCTGCCTGGGTGGCTAGCGATGGGCCATGACCTGGGAACTGCTGCCTGACGTGACTCAAACCTTGGAAACACACTCCTTCGCATTCATGTGTGCTAGGAAAAAGGAAAAGATCCCTAATAGTGAAACCTTAACTGGGTGTGGCCTTCAGCAGAAGCCATCCAAGCTACTGAGAGCTGTGTGCTTTTGGGGACACAGTGATGGCACTTTGCAGCCTGGCCTGATCTCTCCCTGGACCACATGGGGCAAATAGCTCTGCCAGGTCCGGTCGCAGGGTGGTGGTGGGGAAGGGAAAAGAAGGCTTTCTGCCAGATCCTCTCACCTTGGCAGTAGTGCTGGAGGGGGAAGTAAGTTACAGCCAGACTCCTGCCTCCAGGAGCCTGGGAATCTCTAGGGACCCAGTGTTTTCTGTTCTCTTGCTTGAGGCCCTGCATTATAGGCTGGATCTTGGCTTTAGGTTCTGCTGTCAAACATGTGGCTCCAATACACTTCAGTGTATGTTTGTTATCATAGTCTAAGAGCTCCAGCAGATGCAAAGTTTCCAGAAGTTGCTGCTGCTTTACACAGTTCTTAAACATTGGATACATATAGAGGATGTTTCTCTTGCTCCACTTCTCCTTAGGGTTGCTATCTGCAGCTGTAGGTGAGAGCCCTTCGCCAAAGCTGAGTCTCCATTGCCCCCCACGAGCTTGATGCTAATGCTTAAGGTCGTGTTTTTAGACATCCAGCTTCCCTCGTTAATATGCCGTCACTTGTGCATGGAGAGCCAAACGATGCTAATTGAAGGAGTGTAGGTCTTGTTTACCGTTTGTATGTGTGAGTGTCAGTGAAAATTGCGGGTTGCAGGGGCGAGCATGCAAAGTGGTGAGTTGTGCAGAGACACGCTGAGGCCCTTGGCCCGGAGGTCATCTCAGGGTCACCAGAACACAAGCAAAATTTCCAGTTACAAGTCTATTGACTACTTCATGGCTACAGGCTGCTCCTGAGCTTTGTAGATTGCTCACGTTTATTTCCCAGGGTTCCCCAAAAGTCTTAGATAACAGCAGCTGTGCTAAATATCCCCATTCTCCAGGTCCTTGCCATGCAAACCTCCCCCCACCTTCAACTATGCTCTGTGCATAAGGGTCTGTGTGCACTGCATCAGGGGGGTGACTGCAGCTTGAATGGATGGAGCTGAGCTAGCATTCATCTAGCTAGCTTGGATACCAGAGCAATGAAGCTGTGGTCAGCGCAGGCTCCATCGTGGGCTGGCTGCGCAAGTAATTACCCTTGGTTCCAGGTGGTTTTGTACAGTGTGGGCTGAAGCCCAGGCTGCTGCAGCTTCACAGGTACCGGAGCTAGCTAGATTGAAGCTAGTTTGCTTTGCAGGCTTCATGAGCTACAGTCACATCCAGTGATTGCAATGCAGCCTTTCCCTTTGAGAACGCCTTGGGCTGTAGTGATATTAATGACCACCTCCCACTATGTGCCTTTAAAGCTCCAGGCTCCTCCTTCCCATTGTTGGGATGTGCAGCAAAATCTTGGAGGGAACCTTGATGCATTTCAGAAATGTGGCTGAACTGAGCCTACCCTGTGAAGCTAGGTCAATATCACTGCACCTATTTCACAGAGGGGAAAGCAGAGGTCAAGTTAAGTGGCTTGCATCAGGTGGGACAAGAACCCAAGTCTCTTCACTACCAGCCTGCTGCTCTGTCCACCCAGACAAGCTGTCCTCCCTCACTGCAATGCCCCTATCAGAGGGGCAGCCGTGTTAGTCTGGATCTGTAAAAAGCGACAGAGTCCTGTGGCACCTTATAGACTGACGAAGTGGGTATTCACCCACGAAAGCTCTTGCTCCAATACATCTGCTAGTCTATAAGGTGCCACAGGACTCTGTCACTTTTTGTGTAATGCCCCTGTATGTCTCAGGGGAGCTTCCCGCCGCTCGCTGCAAGCTTCTTCCCCGGCAGGCACCATGGGAGGGGGCAAAGGGAAAGGACACCCCCAAGCTGCTGGAGCCCGGCCCGCTTACCTGGAAAGGACGATGTTCATGGCTGCAGGAGTGGGCCAGCCTTTCTATCACTGAGCAATAACACTAGTTCTGGCTGCAACAGGACCCACCGAAAGCACAGCTGCTCCTGACCTGGCTCAGGTGGCGCGCCCAGCCTGGTTGGCATGGCAACGCTACCAACAGAGAGCCTGGGATGTGGGTGGAGCCATGGCTCTGGTTTCCAGGGGTAACTGGGCCTGTTCTGTGTCCCTGCCCAGCTTAGGGCTGTTTCCTCTTCAAATCTGTCCATATTAATGCGTGAATCTCCCCCGCCTGCTTCCGAGAACCAGCTTTGCCCCTCCCCTAGCACCCAGGCACCGTCCTTCCTCGGCTGGCTAGGTGTCAACCAGCAGAAGGTGGCCCCGGGAAGCAGGACAGTAGGGGGCAGGCCTGGCAGTTCGGGTCTGCCTGGTCTTTGAGTCTGTGCAGGAGGGGTGATTTCGATGTCACCGATTCTCTATAGCCCCCATCAGTGCCAGGCTCGGCACTTGTACTTGCATGGCTGCCCCCTTCCCCCATCTCAGCTATGTTCTGGGGGAGCCCCCCCACAGCCTCTGTTTTTTCCCATTCTCTGCATCAGGGTGAGCCTTCTCCTGATTCACGCTGCTCCCGTGGGCGCCCCCGAATGCCTTCAGGGAGGGTGCGATGTAAAGGTCTCCCTCCGTGACTCCATATTTTGGAGGTGCCCCCACTGCAGCTCTCCCAACCCCAGCTGCTCTGGGGAAGCGAAGGGATGAATTTGATCCTTTATAATGAATCATTAGTTTTATTACCCACAATGCCCACAGTGTCTTTCTCTGTTTAGCACAGTCCCTGCCACTAGGGAAATGCAGTCTCAGAGCTGAACTCCTGCACAACTAGACAGCTGGCCTGAAGGGTGGATTAAAACTGTCCTGGCCCTGAGCCACCCAAACACTGCCCTACACCCTGCTAGGGGCTAGAGGGATTTCTGCTTTGCTCCCTTCAGACAGCACAGGCGTGGCTAAGGCAGGGGTGACACGCAGCTAAGCCTTGCAGTCTCCCTCTTGGGGCACCTCGCAAGCTTCTGCCACCTTGAGATACATTTAAACCCAGCCATGACACCGTGGCAAAATATCAGACTCTGGTCGTTGTACAGTTGACCTAGAAGCAAAAATAGGTACTGGAGTCAAGATCCAGGGTTTTGAATATGAAACACTATCCTCCCACCCCCTCCCCTGAAACCTGGTGGGGGGGTGTTTGGCATACAGGCTTCTGGTTCGGCCCATAGGCGCCGACTCCATGGGTGCTCTGGAGCTGGAGCACCCATGGGGAAAAATTAGTGGGTGCTCTGCACCCACCAGCAGCCAAGCTCCCCCTACCTCACCTTTACCTCCTCTACCGAACGCGCCATGTCCCCGCTCCTCTGCCTCCCTCCCAGCGCTTCCTGCCTTGCTGCCGCCAAACAGCTGTTTGGGGGCGGGAACGTGGCATGCTCAGGGGAGGAGGTTGGGGCAGGGATTTGGAGAAGGAGTCAGAATAGGGGCAGGGAGGGGGCGGAGTTGGGGCAGGGACTTTGGGGAAGGGGTTGGAATGGGAGCGGGCAGGGGCAGGAGTGGGTGGGGCAGGCGTGGAGTCAGAGCGGGGCTGGGGGCAGAGTGGAGTCGAGCACTCACCAGCAGGAGCAGAAGTCAGCATCTATGGTTGAGCCCCATGTCTAGTCCCTGCCTCCCCTTGTGTCGCATAGACATTAAGACCAGAAGGAACAATCGGGATCATCTTGTCTGACCTCCTGCCTAGCACTGGCCAGAGACCCTCCCCCGGTGATTCCTGCACTGAACCTACAACTTCTGCCTGAGACAGAATGGATCACTTAGAGAGACGCCTGGGCACCAAGTGACAGAGAATCCGCCATGTCCCTAGATCAGTGGCTGCAATGGTTAATCACCTCCCTGTGAACAACTTGCCCCTTATTTCCAGTCGGAATTTGTCACGCTTCGACACCCAGCCATTGGATCTCAGTTGGCATTCGTTAGCTGGCCTGCAGATCCCACTCCTCTCACAAATCCTCTGCTAGGGTAGGTACCTGTTCTGGATGATGGGCTGTCTGCCAGGATAGGCACATGACCACCAGCCTGATCTTCTCACGTGCCTCCTGGCAGTGCCTGGGGACGTGCAAGCTGCTGCTAATAGGATAAAGGCTCTTATCTTTCCATGCCTCTGTACAAAGTTTACAGGTCAACATGAAACCTTTTTGTGTATGTGTTACAGCTGGGCTTGGACTGCCTGCTTCACATGCTCTGGGGTCTAGCTCACTGGCTGGCTGAGGGTTAAGTCTTATCTAAAGTCAATATCTTCTGCAGAGAGAGAGATTAAAGAAGGACTCTTCTGCACTCCACCACCACTACATGGAGTGGCTCCATTAGCTAAACCCCCTGTAAAGCTGTAGGTGAGCTATAGCTTCTTGCTGTCTCCGCTCAGCCCCCTCTTGGGGATGGAGTCTGATTGAGTAGCCAGAGGCTCATGAAAGAAAGATACTCCTGTGGCTAACGCACAGGGTGAATTCTCTGCCCTGTGTTCTGTAGAAGGCCAGACTAGATCGTCACAATGGTTCCTTCTGGCCTAAACACCTGTGCCTGGGAGTCAATGGACTTAGGTTATACTCCAACTTCCTCTGTGACTTTGGGCAAGTCCCTTAAATTGTTCTCTGCCTCAGTTTCCCTTTCAGTAAAATGGGGATATTGCTTCCTTCTCTCACAGGCTGTTGTGAGGCTTACCTAACCATTTGCAAAGGAAGACCTTTGGATAGGAGGCACTCGAGAAGGGCAAAGTATTGGTATTACCAGTAACAGGGACGGCTCCAGGCACCAACACACCAAGCTCGTGCCTGGGGCGGCAAGTCACGGGGGGGCACTCTGCCGGTCGCCGCGAGGGCAGCAGGCAGGTTGCCTTTGGCAACCTGCCTGCAGAGGGTCCACTGGTCCCACGGCTTCAGCGGACCTCCTGCAGGCATGCTGCCGAATCCGTGGGACCGGGGATCTCCTGCAGGCAAGCCACTGAAGGCAGCCTGCCTACCGTGCTTGGGGCGGCAAAATACCTAGAGCCGCCCCAACCAGTAAAGCACAAGGGCCTTGGCTAGGGAATGAAGCCAGGCCCAGCTTGGTCTTTTACCAAACTCCTGTGATAGTTATGGGGGAAAATTCTGGTTGGCACTTGGCAAGGGATCCCCCCAAGCAGATACACAAACAGCAGTGCTGACTGCTCATGCTCCATGGCTCGGAGAGGGAGGTGACTTGTGCTAGTCCCTGAGGGCACTAGGGGATTTCTCCTTCTCCCAGGGCCCTGGCGGGGGCACATTACAAGCACCCTTCCTCCTTTCTGTCTCACCGGAGACCTCCAGTCAGTGCTCCCTGCACAAACTCCTTCCTCAGTCCTGGGCACGTCACCTACCTTCCCCCGGCCCAACCCAGCCTGTCCCCACCCTAGCAGCTGACGGAGCCCAGTGTTTGGAACCAAGGAGGGCGGCATGACAGGAGGGATCCCAGCAACTGCTCTAGGGGAGTCCCCCAGCACCCCTTGAACTGGCTCTGGTGCTCATAGAACCTCTAAGAGCTGCAGCGTGTTTTAACGAGCTCCTTAACTGGAGTGCACTGTGGCGCTTTCCGGGAAGAGCGACGTCGAAGGGCAGGTTACATCTCAGGGGGGCGATAAGGGCTGTGTTTTCTGCTAAGTAACAGTCTTGGAAAAGCTGTTCAAGCATGAGACTGGCAAAGCAGGTGTAAGGTCCTGTGGTCCCTTGGGGTCAGAGGACTCCATGCTGTCTTTCGCTCAGAGAGGAAGGGAAGGGGCTACGTGAGAGGCACAGGATTGTAAATCAGACCTGTAGTTAACCCCCAGCTCTGCCACAGACTCTTTGTGCGACCTTGGGCATGACTGCTCTGTGCCACAGCCCCCCCGTCAAATGGAGATGACAGTCCTCTCTGGCTGTCTTGGCCACTAGACGGCAGGAACCGTCTCTCACTGTGTATCTGTGCAGTGCCCGTGTGATGGGGCCATGATGTTGGTTGGGCTTTAAGAGATTATGTCTCTGGTGAAGGATCGTGCCCCTCTGGGGATTATTTCTCCCCGTCACTACTGATGTTTATTCTAGGGGAGATAGTTTTAAGGGAGACAATCCATCTGTGGCTGCAGCAGGTGTAAGCAATGTGCAACCATGGAGACTTTTTTTTTTTTTTTTTTTTTTTAGCTCTGTAGTTGCGTTCTTGTTGGAACAGTTTGCAAAGCCAGATGAGTCCCTGGCAAAGGCAGATATGCTGCTTCACTGGCAGCTGGCAGGGGTCGGAGCTACCTGAACATGCAGGGCCTATCCCCCAGCACAGCCCCCCCATCCTGGCTTGGGTCCTTGCCAGCTGAATGCAGCTGTCCCTGACTGGCGCTCAAATATGCCTGAGTGCACAGAGGGTGGTGTGCAGCAAACGGTTTGGGGAGGGGGGCAGCAAGGGCAGGCAATGCACATGGCTGGCTCTACACCAGTGGGTCAGGCCATCTTTTAAAGTTGTAACCCCACAGTGCTTTGACTAGAACTCCAGGTTTCTATTTAGCAGGCACTGGACTTTGCCTTCCAGTTCTTGGCTTCCAAGTGCCCAGCAGTGATTTGTTTGTGTAATACTGGAAGTATTGGGACCCCTGGAAAGATCAAAGTTTCAAGAAGGTTCCTACTGGGATGGAGATCTACTGCACAGCTGGATGGGTAGGGGTCAGTACCAAGGATTCTTGAGTCTGGGGGATCTACCACACAGCTGGGATCCATTGCTCAGCCAAGCTGGAATATTTCTCCATACATCCAGCTGCATTGGCTTGGAAATGGGCAAGAAGAAAGCTGGGCAGGGAGCGGGGCCGGTGCAAGGATGTTTCACAGCCTAGGCAAAACTTCCACCTTGCGCCCTCCCCCATCCCCGAGCCCCTGCCCTGAGGTGCCCCTCCCATAGTGGCGCCCCCTCTATGGCAGCCCCCCACCCTCCACCTTGAGGCACACCCCTCGGCCCAGCTCACCCCTGCTCCGCCTCCTCACCGAGCACAATGTTGCTGCTTCACTTCTCCCATCTCCCAGGCATGCAGCGCCAATCAGCTTAGGCACCACAAGCCTGGGAGGCAGGAGAAGTGGAGCAGCCACGGCGTGCTTGGGAAGGAGGCGGGGAAGGGGCGAGCTGTGGCAGGGAGTTCCCCTGTGTGCCGCCCCCCCACACTTGCTGCAGCCGGCCCTCCCCGCGCCCCCCTGCCCCAGCTCCCTCCGTCTAAATGCCGGTGGCGACCAGGGTGGCCGAAGAGCCATCTGCCGCAGTCACTGCCGAAGAAAATGGCGCCGCCCCGATTCCTAGTGCCCTAGGCAACCGCCTAGGTCACTTAAATGGTTGCACCAGCCCTGGAAGGGAGATGGTGTGGCCAGGGGATCATGAAGGAGCTGAGCGGACAAGCCTGGTTTTATAACACACAGTGCAGTTGCCTGAGGTTAGTCTAGCCTTGCTGAGCACAGGCGTATTCATTGCACTTCTGACAGAACCACCGTGGGCGGGGGGGGGCTCCCTGATGCTTTTCCTTTGCTGGGGGGGGGCGCAAGGAGCAAAGTGCAGAGCTGCCCCCTGGTGAGGAGGCAGCTGTTCAGACATGGCTCAGGGCAGGGCTCTCAGCCACCCGGGCTGCTGCAGCCAGAGGCAGTTGCTTAAACAGATGCAGCGGCTTTTAAAGGCCATAACGCCACTGCCCGGGGGCTGCGTGGGCCGAGCTCCGTTTGACAACCTGCTCATCTCCATGGCGTATGGGAGACGAGCGCTACTTCTTCCCTCAGCCCCTCCAGTCTTATGCCAAAGCCTTTCACCAGGCAGGTCCCCAGTGCAGCCAGGGTGTGGAATCTGATCCTGAGACCCTTTGAATACTAGTCTGGTGGCATGATCTGCTCTTTGCTGCTGACCTGCCTTGGCAGCCCTCTTCCTGCAATGCTCAGTGATTTTCCTTTTTGCTGGCGATGTGTAGGAGGCCGAGCTCGGCCCAGTGGGTAGTGCACCTGCGTTGGGCACCTAGGTATAGTCCCAGCTGTGCTACCCAGGGCCGGTGCAAGGAAGTTTCGCACCCTAGGCGAAACTTCCACCTTGTGCCCCCCCCAGCCCTGCAGCAGCTCCCCGCCCCCCCCCGCCCTGAAGTGTGCCACCCACCCCCGTGGCAGCTCCCCATGGCAGCTCCCCACCCCCTGGCCTGAGAAGCCCTGCGGTACCTCCCCACCCCAGCTCACCTCTGCTCCGCATCCTCTCAGAGCAGGACCGCGCAGTGGAACCCCTGGGCTGGCGGCTGCCGGCAGTGGCATGCTGACCCAGGGGACCTCCCTGGGTTGCCAGCGGCGCGCCAGGGCAGCCCAGAGGATTCTGGGGGCCTGGGGTCTTCGGCAGCGGGGAGGTCCCGCTTTGGCGGTAATTCGGCGGCGGGGAGCCCTTCCGCTCCGGGACCTGCCGCCGAAGTGCCCCGGAGGCCCACCGCGGGGCCCCCCCACCGCCGAATTGCCGCCGAAGCGGGGCCACCTGCCGAAGTGCAGCCGGGTCTTCAGCAGTAATTCTGTGGCAGAGGACTCCCGCCGTGGGTCTCCGGAGCACTTCGGCAACTGGTCCCAGAGCAGAAGGGCCCCCCGCCACCGAATTACTGCCGAAGACCGGGCTGCATGTCGGCAGCGGCTCCCGCTTCAGTGGTAATTCACCGGCGGGGGTCCTTACGCCCCGGAGCGGAAGGACCCCCCCGCCAGCGAGGACTGGGAGCAGAAGAAGTTCCAGGGGCCCAGGCCCCGCGAGAGTTTTCCAGGACTCCCGGAGTGAGTGAAGGACCCCACTCCAGGGGCCTCGAAAAACTCTTGTGGGGGCCCCTGCAGGGCCTGGGGCAAATTGCCCCTCTTGCCCCCCTCTCTGGGCGGCCCTGCTGGCGCGCTGACTGAGTGGAAGCCCTGGGCTGCCGGCAACGGCGCCTTGACCGGGAGGACCCCCTGGGCTGCGGGCTGCCGCAGCAGCGCCCTGACCCAGGGAACCCCCTGGGCTGCCGGCTGCCGTGGCGGCGCCCTGACCGGGGGGGACCCCCTGGGCTGCGGGCTGCCGTGGCGGTGCCCTGACCCGGGGGACCCCCTGGGCTGCCGGCTGCCGTGGTGGCGCCCTGACCCGGGGAACACCCTGGGCTGCCGGCTGCCGCGGCGGTGCCCTGACCCGGGGGACCCCCTGGGCTGCGGGCTGCCACGGCCTGGGCTGGCTTTCGGCCAATTCCACCAATTCCCCTGAATTGTGCTCCGCACCTAAGAGGGCCCCACGCCCAGTGAGAATCCCTTCCCTGGCTAGAGGTGCCTTTTTAATTTTTACTCACCTGGCGGCGCTCTGGTTCATCCATGGCACTTCGGCGGTGGGTCCTTTGCTTGCTCTGGGTCTTCGGCGGCACTTCGGCGGCGGGTCCTTCAGTGCCGCTGAAGACCTGGAGCGAGTGAAGGACCCGCCACTGAAGTGCTGCCGAAGACTTGGAGCACCACCCAGTGAGTACAAGCCCCACATGTTTGTGTTTTTTTTTGTCATCTCTGCCAGGGCCCCGTCGAAACTGTTTGAATTGGGCCCCGCACTTCCTAAAGCCGGTCCTGGCCGCCGCGGCGCCCTGACCCGGGGGACACCCTGGGCTGCCGGCTGCAGCGGCGGCGCCCTGACCCGGGGGACCCCCTGGGCTGCCGGCTGCCACGGCGGCACCCTGACCCGGGGGACCCCCTGGGCTGCTGGCTGTCGTGATAGCGCCCTGACCCAGGGGACACCCTGGGGTGCCGGCTGCTGCCGGCAGCTCAGACTCCCTCTCTGTCCCAGCAGCAGCGGCTGCTCAACCATTAAAAAAAAATTGGGGGTGCTTTTTGGTGCCCCCAAATCTCAGCGCCCTAGGCAACCGCCTAGTCCGCCTAAATGGTTGCACCGGCCCTGGTGCTACCCCTGATGTGTGGCCATAGGCAAATCACTTGCCTCGCTCTGTGCCTCAGTTTCCCCTCCCACTCTTTGCCCGTCTTGTCTATTGAGGAGTTAAGCTCTTGGGAGCAGCGATTCTTTCTCACTTGGTGTCTTGTGCTCTAGGAATAATTTTGTCACACAGCTTTCCCTGCCTTCCAAACAGGTCTCGTTGTGGAGTCCCTGCCCCTGGGCCAGTAGAGGGCAACAGAGAACTTTGTATCCAGTCAGCCATTCCCCAGCGTGTTATATACACGTTCCCTTCACATGCTCCGCGGCTTGTTTGACCCAAAAACAGTGCGTTCCTTCCTCAAATATTTATCCTGCTGGTGGGTGACAATCGGGTATTTCCTGTGGACTGTTTGCACAGAATGGGAATGAAGAAGGGATTGGTTGTTATGACTCTTGCACTAGCTCTTGATGGCAAATGCCAGATGATACCGAGCCAGGGAGAGAATCTCCTCTTTCGTCCCCTTTGCTAAGTCCCAATCAGCACTTCCAGGTGCATTCTCTGCATCCCAGGTGCATAACCCCTGCAGGTGGTTGCAATGGTGCTCCCTCTACAAGGGAAAGTAGGGAGAACAGAAGGGTGGTCTTGCAGTTAAAGCAATACTGGAATTCAAGATCTTGGCTTTGCCACTGACTTGCTTTGTGGGGCTGGGCAAGTCACTGAGCTGTCTCCTGCCTCAGTTTCCCCAGAAGCATCAAAGATGTGCATGGACCTTTGCAAAACGACTCGAGATGATGATTCCCTGTGCCAGAGAGCACCGGGAGAAGTCCTGCTCTCAGTTCTGTCACTGCAGCCCCATGGATTTCAGAGGGAATATATTGGTATAACTGAGAGCAGAACCAAGCCCTTTCAACTGAGTGAAGGCAAGAGCCACAGGAGAAGAACACCGGCCGCAGAGGGAGGGAGGTGAAGGCAAATCTCTGACTGCCGGCTCTGTACTGACCCACTGTACAGCCAAGTCCCTTCTCTGTGTCGTGGCTTCCCCTCCCACCTTCGCCACTTTAGAATGCAACCTCTTCTGGGGAAGCGTCTGTCCTTACTGTGTCTGTGCAGCGTACCCAGTCTCAGCTGGAGCCTCTGGGTGCGTCTGTCATACTCCCAATTGAAGCTTACCGTATGTAGCTGACAGGGCCAGGAAAAGAGTTCCTGGCACAGGGGGCAGCAGGAGAGACAGAAGGCTGAGTTGAGGGTGCAGAAGGAAGAGGATGCAAAAACACTAGCAACCCCTGGCAAAAATGGGATCCATATCTAACAATGACCTTGGCTGTGCCTTTTGCAGGGATTTAACATGGGACCTTTAGGAGCTAAAACCACGAGCTGCTATTGCCTGAGCTAAAAAAATCAGCTGCTGATCAAAGCCAAAAGTAGCCTCATAAATCTCTGTCTGTGGTGCAGCCCCTCTAGCCATACCATGATGTGTGTTACACATCACTCACCAAGGAGCAGTGGCATGAGTGGTATGAAGGGTGGGAGATGTAATGCAGACAGGATGCTGGCTGAGCCTGCCTTGCTCTTGTTACTCTGTAGGCAGCTCCCACCTTTGCTAGCACAGGCAGTGTGTCACCAGTCAGTGTAGACATAGCCAAAGGGGGTGAGCAGCTTAGTTTGAGCCAGTTGGGAACTGCAGACATCAAAAGGCCACACAAGCAGAAAGTAGGAAGCAGAATAGGTCAGCAAATGGATCTTCCATCCTGTGAAAAATCTAAATTAAAAAAAATATCCCAACTCAAGAGAGTCCAAGAACAAATCCCATTCCTGGACAGTTGAAACCTTTTGGTTTGATTTCAACCCTTTATTATTCTTTAAAATGTTATTGAATACCTTTTGAAATGAAAAGTCTTTTCAAAACACATACCCTCCTCCCAAGTTTTCATTCTTAAAAATGCTGCATTGGGATGCAATGACATTTTTTTCCACTCATTTTCCAAATGAAATATCATCGAAAGCGATACAATTTCCTGAAAAATATTGGTTTTGTTGAAATGGCATTTCCGACAGAAAACTGTTTGGATGGAATTTTTCCACCCAGCTCTAGTAGGAAGGCACTAAGGGACTTGCAGATGAAACCAGGGAGCTTGGCTTTGATCTGGGAGGTGGTCTGGGGCCAGCAAGGGGGCATCAGAAGGGGCTGACAGTTTTTGCAGCAGTTTTGGCTGGCTTGGAGGGAGAGAGGCTGAGTGTTGCGGAGAATGGGCTGCTGCAGACAGAGTGAGATGGCCAAAGCCTGGATGAGGATTTGTAGTGGGAACAACAATTGTATTTTAAGGCTGTCATGGAGATAAAACCAGCATTGGTGTTGGGGAGACAAAGTGAGAGACAGGAGATGGAAATGAGGCCATGGGGCTGCTGACAGCAATAGATTGAGGAGGAGTTCTGCATTTGGCCTGGTGTTTTTGTGAGAGAGACACTGTTCACTATTAAGGCTGCCAGATGAAAGCGACCTTTGATTGTCTCTGACTCTGGGTGGATTTGAACCAATGACCTAGAGGTGAATCACTCCATGGCCCATGACTGATTTCCTGAGCCATCCAGCAGATTGAAGTTGTATTTGCCTAACAAAATAGGCACCCAAGCTGGCTCAAAGGTTGCAACTACAGTGGTCGTTAGCCTGGCATTTCTGCATCTGGACTGTCATCCCATGATTGTCATTGACCTGCCTGGGAAGGGAATCTGCACCGCAGCCTTTCTGCTTCTAGCAAGCATCTGTATTGTCACCCCAATTGATGAGGGGTCTGGGGCGGGAATCTGCAGATGCAGAAGACTGTTCGATCTTCTCACAGATACGGGAATCCAATCCATTTCCTGAAATGAACGGGAAATTGCTAAAAGGTGAAACCACAAATTAGGTATTGACTATCTGCCTACTTGGTTGGCCACCTGTTATAAGCAGAATCACACTTCTCCATGCAATAGCATGCGTGTAGGGCAAGCAGGTACACACACACACACACACACACAAAACTGTGCGCTTGGTAATCTGGACAGCACAGTGGATTATTTAGAATTGTTCCCCTCTGCCCAACGGTGGTTGCATTGCATTTGTTCCATGTCCTGTGGCAGACGCTGTAGCTATAGGATGTGCAGGCTCTGGGGTCAGGTTTTGTTCTGTCTGCCATGCCTGCCCTCCAGGGAGCAGGAGTTTTGAGTGAGAACTAACAGTTCCTGCTGAGCAGCAAGACAGTTGGGCTGAAATCCTGCCGTCACGCTTCAGTTAATATTAAACCACTAGCGTGTGCTCACCCAATAACTGGGGGGACTGATTGCAGCTTTAACCCTGACTTCACTGGCTGAAGAGCTATGGCTCTTAGCTTTTGCTACTCATCCATTCTAATGACAGCATTAGGGACACTCTTGTAGCCTGTCATATCAAAGTAGAGGTAAGATAAGTATTTATTAACGCTGCAATGCAAACAACAGGCCTCAGGCTTGACATAAGAATAATATGGCAACAACAGCGCAGATAGTGGCAGGCTAAATTGTGTTTAACTGATGCTTCAGCTTAAAGTAACATAGGGGAAGGTCATGCCAAATTACAATGTTTTAGGATAAATTTAGGGAATATGTATAAGTGAAACTTACATGTATTAACCACAGAAATACCATGGTGACTAATTGACATAAATGCTAATGACAGTGTGAGACATCGGTAAGTAACTAATTAACTGTGTATCCCCAAGGATACAGAAGGCTGTGGAAGTTTAAATGAGGAGTCAGAGAGACATATGAACATGGATCATACAGGGGGCATCAGCGTAACCTGTTATAAAAGCTGGTAGCCAGCCTAGATGCCATGGGATACGCTGTAATGTGCCGGACTGCTGACTCTCTGTTGGCCGTACCATCTGCTTTGTGGTTTCCCCATGAGGAGGAGAAGGCAAGGCAAGGCGAGTGCCGGACATTTCTCTTATTTGTTATATTACATTATGCACAATTTTGTTGGTTATGCTCATCAGATTACTAATCAAAGTAAATGTGATTAGGCTAAACTAGCTCATGGGTAGGGCCCTACCAAATTCATAGCCATGCAAAAC
Organism: Gopherus evgoodei; assembly: GCF_007399415.2. Lineage (NCBI taxonomy): Eukaryota > Metazoa > Chordata > Testudines > Testudinidae > Gopherus > Gopherus evgoodei. Next base: position 37,696,849 of record NC_044333.1, on the reverse strand, counting down.
ACGTCACAGACCATGAAATTTGTCCCTACCCCCCGCCCTGGGAAATTTGATCTTTTATGCTTTTACCTTATACTATACAGCAGGGATCAGCAACCTTTGGCCCATGGCCCACCAGGGTAAGCGCCCTGGCGGGCCGAGCCAGTTTGTTTACTTGCTGCATCCCCAGGTTCAGCCGATCGCAGCTCCCACTGGCCGTGGTTTGCCGTCCCAGGCTGATGAGGGCTGTGGGAAGTGGCACGGGCCACATGCCAAAACCAGTCCCTGCTATACAGACTTCATGGAAGAGACCAGCATTGCTACCTTTACTCCTCCCTGCTTTCAGAGCTGGGCAGCCGGAGAGTGGCGGCTGTTAGCTGGGTGTCCCACTCTGAAGGCAGTGCCCCACCAGCAGCAGCACAGAAGTAAGGGTGGCAATACCATACCATCCTTACTTCTGTGCTGCTGCTGGCGGCAGCGCTGCCTTCGGAACTGGGCTCCCAGCCAGCAGCCGCCGCTCTCCAGCTACCCAGCTCTGACGGCCGCCGCCTGTAGCAGCACAGAAGCAAGAGTAATAGTACTGCAACCCCCACTACAATAAGCTTGCAAACCCAACCCCCCCCCCCACACACACTCCTTTTTGGGTCAGGGTCCCGACAATTACAACCCCATGAAATTTCAAATTTAAATATCTGAAACCATGACATTTACAATTTTTAAAATCCTATGTCCATGAAATTGATCAAAATAGAGCATGAATTTGATAAGGCCCTACTCATGGGGTCTCTCATTCTGAGATCACTCATCATACTACAGTAATCTGAAGGTTGAACCCTCTCAGATCACTACATGCTGAATTGTCAATTATAGGTTAAATTATTGCTAATTCCTAAATTTGGCTAAAATATGACCCACCCCAGTGTGTATCTGATCCCAGGGCTGCTTGTATATTTCACTGAAACCTCCAAGGGTGCATGTCACTGCAGAGTTCCTGCCCACCCCCCTTGGGAATCCGTCGTCTGGTTGTGGTCCCCGTGCCCATTGGTGCATCTGTCTGAATGCATGGCTCAGAGAACTGCCTCCTGCTCTAGGGCCTGCAGGCCAAGGAAGCCCACAGAGTCCTATGGTGCCTTGTGCTTGGATCCAGATGGAGCACTTCCCATCAAGACCTGTAGTCCCTGCACCTGCATGTTAAAGTTGGGTTGTGCAGATTGGGCGAGCATGTCCCACAGGCTCCCAGCAAGTTTCCAACAGCCAGGAGCCCTGCTGAGGTTTTAAAAGCCACCTTGCCAGCCATAAGAGCCACTTGCTCCATGGACACTTGGAGGAAAGTGGGATTGTGCAAGAGGCAGGGCCACTGCCTGGTAACCAAGGGGTTAACTCCAGCTCAGCATCCCCCTCCTGCTGGCCAGCTGCAGGGCTCTGAATTGGCAGATTGGAAAGTGGGGCTCAGCACCCAGGACTCAGAGCTGGGTTCCTCCACTCGGGAGCATTCTGGTTCTTTATTTTGCTTCCATGTTATTCTGCCCCTGAAGGAGGAGACTTTGCTGATTGCCAGACTCTGTGTATCTTCTGCTGAGTTGTCTGATCAGCTGGGACTCATCCGGAGTGTACCTGTCTCTACCATCCCCAAGATGGCCGCAGAAAAGACATCTCTCAGACCCACCTCAGGAAAATGCTGGGCCTTCCACTGTGGCCAGCAAACTAGCTCAGTGCGATTCCCCAGGAGGCTTTCCCAGCTCCCCCACACTCCCCTACCCCCAGGACTACAGCCAGCATTCCTAGGGGCATTAAGACTGGCTCATTCTAGCCTAACTTGGTTGGTCCAAGGAGAGGTCTTATGCACCAACCTGGCAGTTGTGATCCATTGAGATGCTCCTGTTGTTGGTCGCCAGCTTCATACTCTGAAGTCAGGGCCTTTCCCTGGCTGGGGTGCTTGCTCTCTTTGTGAGCTAGTTTGCTGGCCACAGTGGAAGGCCCAGCATTTTCCTGAGGTGGGTCCGAGAGATGTCTTGTCTGTAGTCATCTTGGGGATGGTAGAGAGAGGTACATGTGCCATCGCAGTCTTGTGGCTGCTGACTGTACTAGCTCCAGGAGCGGAGGGTTTGTGCACTGCCGATGCTGGCTGCAGGTGGCCTGCTGTGGTCTCGCTGGAGTGATATTTTTTAATGTAAATGCACTGAGAGGCCAGGCGTATCCTCCATCCATATGGATCTGTGTGCACGAGGGGGAGAAGTGGAGCATGGGATAATGCACATGGAGGAAAACAGCTGGATTTTCTCTCCCTAGAGATGTAAATCATCATCCCTGCTAATAACTGAACCACGTAATACTTTTGAGTGTCCTTGTAGCTTGTCCTTTTGCTCAGGGAGTAGAGAGAGGCTTTTAGATGAAGAGAGGTCAAGTTCAGTCCTTGCAGATGGCCCATTTATGTGCACAACTGCTAAGTACACCCTCATGGCCACAGCTGCCCTCTTTCCATGTGCATTTGGGGCAGTTGCACATGCAGTTAAAGATACAGTTGGATCTGTGTTTACACACCATTGTTTTTTTAAAAACTGATTTACTTTTACATATCCTACTTCTGATTGAATTTTTGTTCTAAATTCAATCCCCTCCACCAAAAAAAGTTCTGTTGCCTTTTTTCTTCTCCCCTTCACTGAGCAAAAAAGTATTGCCAAATATTTTTCAAATATATTTATGATAGATATTGCAATCAAATGCGATGTCTTTGGGGACCATATTGTATTGAATCTGTGAATGGTTTATGTATGACTGTGTTCTACTCCATGGGGCAGAGTTACCACAGCTTCTCCAGAAACTAGAAACAGTGATTAAGGTGAATCGCTGAGATGATACATCCCTCGAGAGGTATCACCCGCTGGAGAGGTTTGCATATACTGGTTCAAACTGAGTTTTCCCAGAGACTGGGAGACAAAGAAAAGACCGTTTGTCTAAAAGGATGAGCTTGAACTGACACAGTCTTCCTTCTGATCCAGTGAACGGACAAGGCCTTCTGTCCAGTGGGGACCCCAAGTCCTGAAGAAGGGTTGGAAAGACTTTGGCCTGGTGGCATAAGACTGGTGGGTGACAGCTGTTATGTTTAGTGTGTTTAAATCTGTTTATTGTTATACATTTTCTCTGTGATGCTGTTACCTTAACAATAAAGGTGCTTGCTTAGAAGAAGCTGCATGGTAACTTACAGCTGCTGGCAATACACTGTTCCTAGCCCTCAGAGAGGGAACAAAGCACTGGTGCTGGCTGTTAAGCAGAGGGGCTTGCTGGTCAGGCCTGGAGCTGTGCAGCCTTATACCCCCCATTCAGAAGGGAGTGGGACAAGGGTCCCTGCCCTGAAATAGGTGATGACTGGAGACCTGACTGGGCCCCTCTGGAATGGGCCATGGAGTGCGGGCGATGCAGGTGCAGTTACCCTGAAACTGTGACAATATTAATTCAAATGCCCATGACCCCTTGGAAAAAAATGTGTTCAAACAAGCTCTCTAAATTGTACATTAAAGCAAGTACAGCTGTTTAATTGTAGGCTGAATGCAAAGCAGCCAGTAATGCAGGCATGGAAGGATCTGTGAGGGTCTCTCTTTCTCTAATCTCTGGGCAATCAAAGGACTTCGGCTTGATTTCTCTTTTCCCATCTTGGAATATGGGAATAACTTTTTTTTTCTTTTTGAGAAATGAAAACAGATAACGAATTCCCTGAACCTGCAGTGAATTGCAGCCTGTCTCTCAATCTCCACTGCATTCTGGAGCCTGCTGAAGCACCGTTGGGTTGCCAGAATTCTGCAAATCTGCGCTTTTGCTTTCCCCTTCTTGTGCTGCTTGATTGGTCTCTCTCTCCTCCATCCTGAATGAGCCGAATCTGTCGCCATCTGTTTTACCCATCAGGCCTGCACACAGTGATAACCTCAGGCTGGGAATGTTAGCCCAGAGGCAGTGTTTGGAAAGGTTTCCTCTGAGCATCCTTTCTCTTGCAGGAATTAAGTGCTAAGAAGTATTTAACTAGCTGTGCATCCAGGTGTCTCTGGGGATCCTTTCACCGATGATAAACCTAGCCCGGTATTTTAAGAATGCAGAGTGCAACTGGACAAATAGAGGGGTGTTAATGGCAGATGAGACAAGAGAGTTTATAAAAACCACTTGAGGGAAGATAAAGTCGGATCCTTTCCAGAGAAGGAGGGATTCTTTTCACTGGACCAGGACAATTTTTGAGGCGTACCTTGCTGGCTGGCTCACGAGGAAATGGTAATGTCATTACTAGCCACTAAGAGCCAGATTCATCTCCAGTGCAACTCTATCAGTGCCATCCCTGGACTATGCATCAGTGATGGGTTTGGCTGTCGTAACATCTAAAAACCCAGCTATGTTTCATGTGAAGCCCCTGATGGGTAGCTGCAGGGAAACAGTTGGTGGGAGGTCCAGTTGGCAAGGTTGTTTGGGGTCTGGCCTTCCTTGAATAGTTACAACAGTGACTTGGGGGTCAGTCACCAGCTGGGGTGTGTGACAACGTGGTCACTGAGAGATGGGCTGCCTTTGAGCCTATTGGATTTGTAACACATGTTTTTTCTCCTCACTGTTATGAAGCAAAGGGTGATTCAGTGCTCATGAGAGTGGGGGACCAGAAAAGCTAGTGGAAAACAAGCATCATGCAAATGCTTCATGCTTCCTCGCTCATATCTTTGCCAGTGACCCTCCATCCCGATCTGCTGCAGCCCTGCTCTTCCAGCCTGGCACCCACACACTGTTCTGCTGGTGCTCTTCCCTTCTGCCCAGCAGCATCCCCTGCCATTCCAGCCCTGGGCCCCTGCATCTCCATCCTCAACAGCTGCAACTCCTTTCTCTTCTCAGCCGGCTGGGAGCAGAAGAAGCCAGTCATGTGGAATTATCTGCTAGTTTTGTTGTGCCGACAATGAGGGCTAAACGGAGATACCCAGACTCATTCAGTACCAAGAGCAGAGAGTTGGAGTTTGAACCCAGCTGGACTGAGGTGAAAGGTGAATGCTGTAACTTGCTGCACCACCCAGCAGCTCCCTATTGATGTGGTGTGAGGAGCTTGCCTGTTTGATTTCCAAATGAGCTGGGAGGGATTCAGCGGCAGGGCTCCGGCTGTGATCCAGCAGTGCTCAGCTGGCAGCCCCTGCGTTTGATTTCCCCTTGGAGACGGCACCTTCCTTTCATTTCACTTTCCTTTGCTGCTCCAGCCCCTGTGTGACATAAGCTTTTTCAGTCAGATATTAAAGGCTTTGTCTCGTTCTGGGTGTGCAGAGCAGCCCATTTAGAAGGAATTAGTGGTTACATTGAAAGGGGGGAAGAAAGGCTCCTGGGTTAAATGCACTTTAAATGTCTTAATAATCACAACTGGCTAATTTGTTCCTCCCCTGAGCCAAGAGACAGTAATATGGGAAGGCTTCCTGTAATTGAGAGCAGCACTGATACCCGAGTGTAGGAAGCCAGCAAGTCAGAGCAAATACTTTGCTAAAGCTTAGCAGCCAAGGCTGTCTGTCTGTCATCCCTCCCTCCCTCCCTCTATGTCCATCTGCTCTTTCTAATCTGCCCATCACTGGGGCATCTGAACTCCACATTCGTACAGTCCCAGACGGTGCTGCTCAGAATGAGACTCTGTGTCCTCTCATCTCCCGGCACACGCCAGTGAAGGAATTCTGGTGACAACCCCATGAAGCCGGCAAGCGTGTCCTCCCTGTTATACAGATGGAGACTGTAGGGCAGAGAGGTTAAGTGATTTCCCAGGGCCGTACAGGGAATCCTGGCTCCCAGGCCTGTTCTTCGATTGCTAGGCATGGAATTGTCAGGCTGAACTTGTTCCTTCATGAAGGTCTCGCTTTCCCCCATATCATCTCCCGCTCCCCCTCTCCGTGGCCTGTGTCCACGTGACCTATTTCCTGCCAGGAGTTGCTACAGAACTCCCCAGTGTCCTGGTGCTGGATGCCAACTTCCAGGAAAGAACGATTCCAGCATTCAAACCTGGGTCTCCTAACTGGCTGCCCCTTAGTGCCATCTGGGTGGCTTAAACCCTTCTTAGCCACATCCCGGCATCCTGTCTGCAGCCTTAGTGCTGCCCATGTCATCCATCCGTGATGACAAACTCCTTTCGCAAGCAGCCTTCCTTGGTGCCATGTCCAGAGAAGAGAAAGAGAGGGCCGTGGCCTGCTGGCGCTAGTCCTAACAGCTGGGCAGCTGCTTGGGCCAGGTTCAAGTTGTCCCAGGAAGGGGGTCAAGAGGTGCAGCTTGGATGAGATTGAAAGCAAACAAGCGGCCTAATTTATGATGTGCCTGATGGAGTTGTCGGAGCCAGAAAGATAAAGATGCTGGAATAGTTGGAATTCTCCAGCCGGCCTGACTCCGAATGGCAAAGCCTTTGGAATGTGTGTGCTGGGGGGTTCTGCTTTGCCGTTGAATGCTTCTCAGCCGCAAACAGCCAGAGGCGAGAGTGTTTAGGGAGCCACGCCCGTCTCTTCTGCGCCAAACTGGCTCTGCTGACCGAATGTAGGGCCAGAGGCGTTTCTGGAGTCTCCTGGGTGAACCATGAGAGTCGAGGCGTGTGTAAAGTGATGGTGCCAGTGTGGCATCCAGGGAGACTGGAACAGCCGTGAGTGCCAGTCTGTGTGTATAGAAGGGGAGATACAGGTTTGCACCCTACATTGTACAACAGGGTGCCTAGCAACCCATATCCACTTTGCACATGGGAAATCACTTTCAAGCCAGTGGACCATTGGCATTCACCTGTCCAATGCCCATCTGGTAACCTCATGTAGGGGCATGGCTAGCAAGTAAAAAACAAGCTACTTAGTGGCAGATGTTTTCATTTGTGCAGGGAGTTGTGTGTTGGAACAGATTCAGGTAGATGAGTCTCACTGAAGAACACTGGGCCAAATTCATTCTGGTTGTAGTTATTCTTCCTTTGGTGGATTTGCCTGGAACAGTGGCGTTATATCTGAGATGAATTTGGCCCACTGGGTCAGAGGGGATAGCAGGAACTAGCAGAGAAGGATGGTTCCAGAGGGCAGAGCATTAGCATAGGACTTGGGTTCAAGTTCTTGCTCTGCCACAGACTTCCTGTGTGACCTTGGGCAAGTCACTTAGCATCTCTGTGCCTCAGTTTCCCATCTGTACAACATGGACAATAACTGTGCTTCCCAAGGCAGTGTGAAGTTAAATACAGTGAAGACTGCGAGGTACTCAGATGCTATTGTGAGGGGGGCATACAAATATGATCTCTCTCTAGATAGATGTGATTGACTGAAATTGATCACAGGAAAACCTAGTGCAAATATTGGGGAGACATTTGCTAACAGACTGGGGATTGTTCTCCTGAGGGAGGTGGTGGAAACCCCATCAGAGACCTTTACAGCTGGCTCGACTGGCGTGCTAGGCAATGTGTTGTAAGGACAATCCTGCCCTGTTAGGAAGGGGATGGAGTCAATGACCTCATAGGTCTCTTCCATCTCTTATTTCTCGGAGCCTATGTAACCTTGGAGCAATGACGGGCGTTAGCACCTGGTCACATCACTCACAACCTCCTGAATCCTCTCCATCCCTCTCCTGTTGGCGACCTTCCCGACCTCACCCAGGGAAAGGGGAGCATTCTCCATCTGCTCCAGTCTGTCCGCTGCCTTCCTTGCCAGCGATCGGGTGACAATATTCCATTCACAAAAACATTCCAGGTCAGAGAATGGGCAAGGGACTAACAAGGGGGGTTAAAAACCCTGCTGCAGAACAACAGGGTCATAGCAACTCTAGAGTCAGTCCCCACTGGCCACACCAGCCATCTGCCCTGCCCTGCCCTCCCATGTGTGCCCAGACGGTGATTTCAAATAGACTGGATTTCTGAGACCTGAGTTCAACTCTCAGTTTCTGATTCTACTGCCTGCACCCAGATCCGGTGGAGGGGTTGGACGAAGGACTCGTCATTCTGCAACACCCTGTGCTGGATGGCTCAGTGTCCCTGTTGGCGGCTTTAGCGGGGCCAGTTCCTCTTCTTATGCACCTCCCCGTCCCTGAACATTGCTCTGCTTAGCAGTGGAAGTTGGGGCTTGCAATGGGGAGGAGGGTCTGGTTTAGAACATGTAAATGGCTCCTGTGCGATGGAGTAAGGACAGCAAAGAGCCAGTTGTTCTGAGCCCCACCTGTGCTTCTCTCCTCTTTAGAGACAGCACAGAATACTTGAAACCCATTTGAGTGTCTGGAATGATCCCGCCTTAGCCAAGATACCCAGTCAACAAAGACAGGTCAGGTGCTTTAACTCCCCCGTAACAGGAGTACAAGGCGCTATGGGCTCCATCCTGCAGGCCTTCCCTCAAGCCAGTCTCCCTCAGATGTCAAGGGGAGTTTGGCTTGATCCGGGAGTTTGGATCTGAGTTCTAACTCTGCAGTCAGTGCTGCCCTGAAGGCCTGGTTCAGGGAGCTAGAACAGTGGCTGGCCAGAGTGCCAACAGCAACACTCCTCAGGAGAACCTCTGAAAGGAGCCATTCATGGGTTGCAGTGCAAGCCATTTGTCTGAGCTGTAGGGACCTCCGCCTGTCTCCCCCAGTTACAGTCATTGGAACAAGAGAGTGAATTACAGATGGGTCCAGCAGAGCCTTTGCAACAGCTCTGAAGGTTCAGGGCTCCCCAAAGCTCAGGCCCCATCCTGGCCCAGGCCAGAGCAAACCTTCAGAGCCCCTCAAGACGGCTATTGAGGAGGCTGGACAAATCTCTGCTTGCAGAGCATCGAGGTGATCATTTATCTTCCTGCATCAGCCCCGCTAGATGGCAGAACAAGGAGTCCCTGTCTCAGCCTGGCTGCTCGGAGCTGGTGAGGTCACTGGCTTGGCCGTAGACGCTCATTTGTTTTTCCATAAGCAGCGCAATCTCTTCGCTCTCAGTTCTTCAGCGAGGCAGCTGTTTGTGCCGAGGCTGGTATGGAAGGGACACAGTAAAACAAATCCCTGGCTCTCCACCCTCCCAGTGCAGACAGCTGCTCTGACAGTATTCCACCTCCGCTCCATGGGTGCCCTGACACCCTGCCTCTGTGGGACTGCACGAACCAGTCTCTGAGCACCCTCTGTCCCAGCTCTGCCGCTCACTCCCTCCAGCAGAGGGTGCTACTTGTTCTGAATCATGCGGGTGAATAATTGCCACTAAAAGCCATTCTCTGCCACTAAGCCGTTTTCAGGTTGGATTCGCTGCCTCCCACTCAGGACTGGGAGGAAAACACCAGGAATTCTTTCTTTCCCTGAGTCCCTCACCCCCCTCTGTCTGCTCCTGCAAAATGAATATGAAACCCAGGCCAGGCAAATGGGGTGTTCCCTCATCTGGGGTGCCACCTGAACCCTTGGGTTTGCAGGGCAATGGTCAGAAACAGCCCCTAAATAAGGGATAGGCACAGGGTCGTCATCATATTAGGAGGAGGCAGCCACTGCTAGGCCAACCTCCTCCTGCCCCCTGAGTCCAGTGCGGCAGGAAATCCAATGCTGCGTCTGAAGCCAAGGGATCTCCTGGCTTGGATTGCTGCCCTGGATCTGTCTCCGCTCCCAGCTTCTGCTCTCTCCAGCTCGGCCGCTTGTAGCAGTTTGGGGAGAGAGCTTCCTTTTCCTCCTAACTTAATGGAGCATTTTAATAGCAACTATTTAGTCATCAAATTAATGTTTTTTTCTAAAAGAAAGAAATGGAGGAGGATAAGGTTAAAACCTTTAGTTTATACCTGGCCATCTTCTAGATTTAGCTTAACACAGAATTGAGGGGTGTGAAAAATCCACACCCGTGAGAGATGCAGCTCTGCTGACTTAGCCCCCAGTGTAGACAGAGCTAGGTCAATGCAATACTTCTTCCATCCACCTTGTCATAAACAGATAGCTAAGGGTTAATGTCTCTTTCACCTGGAAAGGAGTAACCTGAAACACCTGACCAGAGGACCAATCAGGAAACAAGACTTTTTCAAATCTGGGTGGAGGGAAGTTTTGGGTGTGAGTCCTTTGTCTTGGGTCTGTCCCTCTCGGCTATGGGAAGGATTTTTCTGTCTCCTGCTTTCTAATCTTCTGTTTCCAAGTTGTGAGTACAAAGATCATAAAACAATAGGGGTTATTGTTTTTTTCTTTTGTATTTACATGTGTGTAGTTGCTGGAGTGTTTGGAATTGTGTTCTTTTGAATAAGGCTGTTTATTCATTTTTCTTTTAAGCAATTGACGCTGTATTTGTCACCTTAATACAGAGAGACCATTTTTATGTATTTTTTCTTTCTTTTTACATAAAGCTTTCTTTTTAAGACCTGTTGGAGTTTTCTTTAGTGGGGGCTCCAGGGAATTGAGTCTGCAACTCACCAGGGAATTGGTGGGAGGAAGAAGTCAGGGGGAAAAATATATGTGTGTTAGATTTACTAAGCCTGACTTTGCATACCCTCTGGGTGAAGAAGGAAGTACTTGTGTTTCCAGGACTGGAAACAGGGAGGGTGGAGTCCCTCTGTTTAGATTCATGGAGCTTGCTTCTGTGTATCTCTCCAGGAACCCAGGGAGGGAACACCTGGAAGGAGGAGGGGAAAGGGAAATGGTTTATTCCCCTTTGTTGTGAGACTCAAGGAATTTGGGTCTTGGGGTCCCCAGGGAAGGTTTTTGGGGGGACTAGAGTGCCCCAAAACACTCTAATTTTTTGGGTGTTGGCTGCTTTACCAGGTCCAAGCTGGTAACTAAGCTTGGAGGTTTTCATGCTAACACCCATATTTTGGACGCTAAGGTCCAAATCTGGGAATATGTTATGACACACCTACCTACTGCCTCTTGGGGGAGGTGGATTAGCTACAATGATGGGAGAACTCCCACTACACTGAAGCACTGCAGCGGTCTAAGTGTAGACATGCCCTCAGAGAAGTCCCACATCTCTGTGGACTATTGTATCCCAGAGTTCTTAGCACCCAGCAGACCTTGATAGCACTTATTTTCCCCACAGCTCTCCTATCTCCTCTGAAATAAACTACCCTAAATTGTTTTAATGCCTTTCCTCATTTCCATTGCTCCTTTCTGAATCTTTTTGTATTTCTGCTGTCTTTTTTTCGAGCTGGGCTGACCAGAACAGACCACAGTATTGAAATTGAAGGTGCCATATGATGGCATCACACTTTCTGCCTTAATTGCTGTCCTTTTCTGAATGCACCTCGCCGTCATAGTATTTTGTTTGACTGCTGCTGCACACTGAGCAGAAGCTTTTATTGATCCGTTCCTGGTGATACTTAGATCTTTTTCCTGTGGGATGGCAGTTAATTTAGAGCCCAGCAGTGTGCGTGAATAGTTCAAACCATCTTTTCCAATGTGTATTAGTCGAACATCAGGTGACCAAGGCCCTGATTCAGCAGAGCACTTAGCATGTGCTTAACTCAGCACATGTGAGCTGTCCCATCCCTATTTCATGCTTAACTGAATTGGGACCCAAATGCTTTGTTGTGTTAGGTCTCTCTGGAGTTCCTCACAGCCCTCTTTAGTCTTAGCAAATGCAAACAAATGTTGTCCCCTTATTCTGGCAGCCTTTAGCAGCTCACCAATGGCTATATTAAGAAACACTGGCCTCAGCACAGATCATCTGGACAACACCTTGTTCCATGATGAAACTGACCATTTATTCCTTAACACATCCAAGATTCTTGACCTACTCTCCCTCTCCCCCCAGCTTCCCCTATGCTCCTGTCAGCATTCTGCCCCTACCCCTCCACTCTGCCGGTAGAAGGGGAACTGATAGGAAAGGAGGGCACGTTAGTGAATTACTGTAAGTGAAATCTCTTCCCTGGATTTGCTTTAATATAGACAACTGGCAAGGTTGCCTAGTGCCGGTGCCATGGCGATAAGAATAAGCCTCTTTGTGCCAGCTGTGCTCCGCGCTGCCACCTTGCAGGGCGCGTGGAAGCTGCTCTTCCAAACGCTATCAACGAGACACAGTGAGTCACTGCCTTTCATGCCTGCCCTGTCCAGGCCCATGTTTTGAGAGCTGTATGCCTTCCTAGTACGGAGGGGGGGTCAAGATAATTTCCTCACTGCTGCAGCCTCTCCCCACTTGGTGGACTGTCTACCCTAGGAACCCCTCCACCAGCAGAGATCCTAGGTGAAACTGTCCCATTCATCCAGCAGCCCAGTGATGAGTTCCCAATCGCCCACCAACACGGAATCATCTTACGAAGCTGTAATTAACGCACATCCTCTCTACAGCCCATCCGCCTCCTAGCCCATCTCTCATATCCCTCAGGAATGCTTCTATCCATCCCTCTCGCACGGATTGATGCAGCTGCTGTCTGCACTGAGGAGGGCAGAGGCACCCAGCTGAACCCGGCTGGCTTGGATCATATTCACAAAGCAGAGCCCTCTCATGCAAGCTTCACCGCAGAGTGGCTGGCGGTATTGGATTAATCTGTGAGTGGCAGAGGCTTTGCAAACCTCTGTAATTTTAAGGTTCACATCAAATATTCCCATGTCAGACACTGTCCCCTCTGTAGCTGGGCTGGCGTATTAGGGGCGAGAGATCAGATTCAAATAGCTTCTCTTTATGGAGAAAAAAACATCTTTATGGTGGATTTTCTGGCCATAAATCCCCCCTCCCCCTGCCCGGGTTTCTAGTGTGGCTGATGGGTTCTGGTTGGGATGTTACTCTAGGAATGATCAAATGGACGGGGGAGGTGGGCCAGCTGACTAAGGAGTGATGGATTAAGATGAGGCTTGGAAGGATTAGATTCTTATCGGTAACGGTTGGTAAATGTCAGTTTCACTGTACACACACAAAAACCAATGGAAAGCTATTTCTGTCGCCGATAATCGAAACGTACAGGCAGGCACAGAAAGAAAACTGCTGCTTGAGAACTTCTTAGCAGTTGATTGAAGGCTGTTTAATTTGTACATTTTGACGTGTCCTGTTGACAGTGCATTTTAACAGTTAAGCTTTCACAATTTGAATCTCAGCATCTGCTGTCGCTAAAGAATTCTTGTCTGACCCCCTGCACTCAGGGGTCCTCACCTCTAGAGCACCTCCTAGTGGTGAGGTGGGGTATCACAGTGCTTTCTCACCCCTGGCACCCCCTGCAGGCTGCCAGCTTACTTTCTTGGGTTTCCAGCTAAATCACAAAGTCCAAATGCCCCCTTCCAGGGTATTATAGAGTCCAATCAATAAACAGTGCATCTGCCCTCACTAGGGTCTTCAGCCCCAGCTTGGGGCCCTTTAAATTCAGCCCTTGGTTCAGCTCCCTAATAAGATCCATCCCCTTCTTTGGGTTCATGCCACTTTACCTGTGGCTGTTGGGGGAACCCAGGCCTGCCCACTACTATGGGTTCAACCCCAGGGACACAGAAGCCACCTACTGCTCAACTTCAATCCTTCGTTGCTATTTCCCTGGGCTTCTTCTTAGGGGGTCCTTTTATGTCCAGCTCTGTCTGAGGGTCAAAGTCCTCAGGTCCTTCTCTCTCTGCATTCTCAGTGCCAGTTCAGCCCGACATTAACTCTAGCTACTTGTCAGGCTGCTTTGGCCAGAGAGGAGCCCCCAGCTGGGAACTCAGCTGCTATGGCCTTGCAGCTCCTTTTATCTGAGCCTGCTGGGCTCTAATTGGCTGCTCCCACCTAGGGTGACCAGGTAGCAATTGTGAAAAATCAGGACAGGAGGCGGGGGGTAATAGGAGCCCATATTAAAAAAACCCACTAAATATTGGGACTGTCCCTATAAAATCGGGACATCTGGTCACCCTGCTCCCATGAGGCCTCTCTAGGCAGCCCTTCCAAAGCCACCTTTGCTGCTCCTTACCAGTCACTTCGCTGCTTCCTGGGGTGGAGCGTAGTAGGACCGCAGGGACTCCTGGAGAGAGCTGCAAAAGCCGGTGCACCCCATCGCGTCCCTCAGTTGTGATGCCCCTCATCAGTTCCTGAAACTGTGAACATAAAATCAATAAAAATCAGGGCTTGGGAAGGGGGTGGGGCAGAGGCTTACAAATAAACATTGATTTTATCCATCAAAATGGTAAAAACCCAGAATCAAATTCTGCCGGGCCTCATTAAGAGTGACTGGGGACTGGATCCAATCCAGTCAAAAGGCCGTCCTCTCTTCCTCAGTGAAAAGCTTCTGGCCTTCCCGGTATCCTTCTTTGTCACCACAACCTTCTGCAGGGCCGTCTAGTGGGTAGGGCACTGATCCGGGGCTCAGGAGACCTGATTTCTAATCTTAAACTCTGCCCTAGGCAATTTATCCCCCTTTCTGTGTCTCTCTTTTCCCTTCCACTCTTTGTAAGTCTTATTTAGTTAGATTTGTAAGCTCTTTGTGGCAGAGAACATGCCCCTGTCCCCAAGGTAAAGCCCAGCCATCTCCCATTGACACTTGGATCCATCAGCCTCTTCACAGCTCAAAGACATTTTACTCCATCTGAGTGGGTACAGCTCAAACAGGGTGAGTTTAGGTCCTGCTTTATCAGTCCTTTGAGTCTAGCAAGATTTCATAAGGGTCCATTAAAGCTTCTACCAGTCAGAAAGATTGGAAGAGCCCATCCTTGCATATGGTCCCATACCGGACTTAAATTCTCAGAGATTATTTCCCAGAACCCCCACACACACTCCCTCCCCATTTAGGGCTCCAGGCTTCAGCTGCAAGGCAGGGGTCTCGGGGCTTTAGCCGCATGGAGTGGGGGCACCGGGGCTCAGGGTTTCTGCCCCACAGGGTGTGCCTGGGTTTCCGCAGGTTTGAAAATATTTTCCAGAGCTCTGTTCCGCACAGCTCCAGCTGATTTTAAGCCCTGGTCGTGTGTTACAGGCAGAGGAGGTAGCATTGTCTATAATGAAGGTTACCTGATAGCTCCCATTATAAGACCCTGTTTTCAGTTTCTTCTGACTTTGCCAGACTTTAACCATTTGGCCTGAAGAACTCTGTGGCAAAGGGAAGGATAGCATCCAGTTCTCCATTGCAGCATTCAGGTGACTTCATGAAGAGACTCTCCTTATACCCTGGGACAACTACACTGCATGCTTTCTTTTCCTGCATTCCCAGTCTCATTCACTCTGCATCTTCCAACACCTGCAGCAGCTGAGGCAAGGGTCTTACAGACAACAGCCTCCTTCGCTACATGCCCCTGATTCATCCCTAGAGTGGGTCCATCCCGGGCACTGGAAGAGGCAGGAGTCCTGTGGAAAGTATAGCATGTGATCATACACGGAAAGAGTTTGTCACTGTGTGTATGCACAAGGGGGCCGAAGTTATTTCTGGCTCTTCCTAAGTGTTGAGTGCTTGACTTTGCAACTTTAATAATGTTCTTTTAACAGATTTTTTTGTGTGTAACTTACATCCGCATTGGCCAACACCCAGGGCATTATAGCCCCAGAGACCGCACTCCTGCTCTTGCGTTACCTGAGTGTCAGAGCCAGGGCATTGGAGGAAGCCTTGCTGATGTCCCCAGCAGCTCCACAAAGCAGCCCCACTGGTGCCTCGTGTTACCTGAGTACTGGCTTAGGGAGGCTTTAAATGCCCATTTTGGAGAATCAGGCAGGAAGAAGAAAAGGCTGGAGTCTCTGTAAATGCTTTTCCTTTGTAAATGGTGGCGGTGACCTGTCCCCTTGGTGCCAAGAGGGAATGTGCTCTCGTAGCCCTAATTTCTATCATTCTGCTGCTGGGGGCAGTGCGGGACTGGAAGCCGGGATCCCTGGGTTTTAGTCTGACCTCTGCTACTGACTTATGCATCCTTAGGCAAGTTCCTTTGCCGCTCCTTACCTCAGTTTCCCCTTTTGCTAAATGAGGGGATTACACTGACCCAGCTTATGCTTTGTATCTCTCTCCATAGTGCTGACCAGAGAGAATGAACATACAGGAGTTTATAGTCTAGGGGGCTGGTCCCGCCCCTGTTGCTGTCACTGGGAGTTCTGCCCTTCACTTCCGTGAGAGCACTGACAGGCCTTCAGGTAGGAGTTCATAACCTCAGTTGCAAGGCTAAGTTATCTAATAGTGATAATGACTGTGGGGATTTCTGAGAAGCCCAGTGGGAAGTGAAGAGTAAAGGATTTGTTCATTGTCCAGCAATAGAGGCAGCCTCTTTGTTTTTCTCCTTAGTGAGTCATTCCCTCTGAAGGGAGGCCGGCTGCTCTGTTCCTGCATAAGAGAGGCCCCCTGAAATCACACCAGGCTGGAAGAAAGGCGATCTCTCTGCCTCTTCTGCTTTCCCTGGGCTGAATTCTGGCTCTGTCTTGCAGCTGTGGAGACACTGGCGTACGGAGGTCTTCGTTGTCAGGGGTGGAATCCTCACAAAGCCAAACTGCTTAAATTTCAGGGCTCCTCTTCCCAGAAAATGGCAAGGCAGGAAAACGTTTCAAATGGGGGTGGGGCTGGGAATATATTAGTTGAGGGATTTTATTTTTTTTTATAAGAACCGGCTGCCTCCGGCATAGTGTGAGTTGCTGTTAAAATAAACCCAAGTAGCACTGGCTGGTTATTTGTACACTGTGACTTTCCTTTCTGCATCTGTCAATGTCAGCGGGTGTAATTTCATAAATATGCTCAAAGCAGGGGTGGGGAGCTTGCCCAGACTTGACGTCAGCGTAAACAGCCCTAATTGGTCCTGGAGCCTCATAATTCCAGGATTCCCCCCCTTCCTACCCATGTGTATCTAGGAAATCTGCAAACGCCAAGGCAAAGCATGTTTTCATTCATAAACTGAAGCAGGGGGCTTTGTGCAGATCTGGAAATTTACTCTAATTTGTTGCCTTTGGGTAACTTTAATCCCCCACCCCACCCTTAAAATCTGACTTATTGCTTTCTTAAGGGATGGCGGAAACACATGAATATTTAATTATTTGGCTGCTGGGAAGGGAGAGAGTTGGCTGAATAAAGAATTGCCATTTGCTGCTCAAAGGCCAGGCTGGGGCCTGCTCTAACCCCACTGGGAGTCTTCCTGTCTTCTCACACTTAGTCATTTTATGGCATACAAGCTGGTCGTATTACTGTAACCATCTGGTCTTTGTTTTAAATCACAGTTGCATGCCTAGCATCCAACCTGTGGGCTTCAGTGTTTGGCATTTGGATTGTTTTGGGTCAATCCCCAGCAGTGGACAATGGTCTACAGCACTGAGTTAGTCATCGTCTGTTCTTTGGCACAGTTCTGCAGTGAGCCCCTTTGCACTGACGGTGGAGTCTTAACACATCTTGGGCCAAGGGGGGTGGGATGGAGAAAGGGCAATCCCTTATTTACTGAGCCTGCAGCGCTCTACAATCTGGAGCAAGAACAATACCGAAGGCTACAGCTTCCGGCCTGTGACAATAGAAAAGGAAGCGTGCCCAACCTGCCTCTGGAGGTTCCAAGGTGAACCGTCTCCAGTCATCTCCCCTTGCACTGGCTGAACGTCATCGCCCTGTAGAGAGACCTCACAAAGTCTCTATGCTACCTAAGTCTTTCTATCGCAACTTATGTGGTGCATGGGCCTTCTGTACTAGGGTGAATTTAACCCACTGTGCTGGGCAGGGCCAGCTTTACAGTTTTCGCCGCCCCAAGCACCACGACGAATTGCCGCCACGGGCAGCGGGAGCTGTCCATGTACCCTTAGGGCAGAAGGCGCATTTCCACGGTGGCAGCAATTCGGCGGCAGCTTCTATGTTTAGCTGAAGCCGCTGCGGACAGCTAAACATAGAAGAGGCCGCCGAATTGCCACTACTGTGGAAATGCGCCTGCCGCCCTAACGGAGCACGGACTGCCCCCGCCATCCACGATGGCAATTCAGCGCACTGCTTGGGGGCAAAACAACAGGGACTGCTGCCCCTTGCACAATGCCGTCCCAAGCACCAGCTTGGAATGCTGGTGCCTGGAGCCAGCCCTGGTGCTGGGGGGAAAGAAGGTGGAATAGAGGGTCTGGGGGAGGGAAGAAGCCAGCTGGCTTGCAGTCAATGCAAAGAATGAGTGTGTAGGGCTCATTGGCTTGCTGCTAGTACTGTGCCTTTCAGTCAAGGATTTCAGCGAGCATAAGCTGAGTCATAAGCCTTAGCCTCCCCGGAAGATGGGTCGGGAAGAAACTTTCCCATGAGCAGATTCTTTCATAATTGTTCATTATGGGGCCTCTTACCCCTTTCTCTGAAGTACCTGGCGTTAGCATCACTGGTCAAGCATCTGTCAGAAGCAGGATACGGGATGAGGTGATCCGTAGGCCTGATCCGCTTTCATGATTCCTGTGCTCAGCAGGCTTTTGTCATGTGTTTCTTTAATGGTCCGGAGATCCAGTGTGGTTGGGTTACCATTGCTTGGGTAATCTCCCTTTCTGCATTTCCTAATTTTTTCCCTTCATGGAGAACCTGCAACCTCAGCGAGGCATTGACGTGGGCCTCAGCCTTGAGTAACAATAATAGGGAAGCAGCGTGCGACAGCCTGGCCTCCCTGCCAAGGAGAACGTGTCCTTTAAACCATCAGCCTCTTGCTTCATAAACGTGCAGGGCCTCAGCAAGGTGGGGTCTGATGTGCTGATTCATGGCTCCTGGGGGTGTGGAGTTTGTCAAAGCTGGCACAGAAACAAAATCTGGTTCAACTTGATTTTCTAATGATTCCTTCTTGGGTTAGCTAGTCCCATGTGCGTGAGTCGGGCTACAGGGTGCCTGCCAATCACCATGTTTGCTCCAGAAGCATCAGAAGATCTTTCCTTTGCTCCTAAAAGTAAAGAGCTGCAAGCACTGGCTTGAGATGAGCTATGTGCAACCTTCCACATGCAGCCTGATTGTTGCATCTCAGTCTTGACCTGCCCTGCTGCATCCGGATATTCCAGTCCTTGGACCCATATATTCCACTGCCAGGGCATCTCCTCCTCCTGCTATTCCAACCCTGGGATTCTCCACAGCTGACCAGCTGTGCCAACTGTGCCTTGGTCTTATGATGGAGACCAGAATAAAACCAGCCTTACCAAATCACACAATGGCAATGGGGCCAGAAGCACTAGCCTGCTCCGGAATTAATTTCAGCTGTGCCTGCGGGAAAACCCTCTCTGATTGGATGCCTTCTGTGCCTCCTGGGGAAAGGCAGCCAATCATGGCTGCTGCAGGAGGCTGATGGTGCTCTCTCACCCCCATACCCCACTGCCAGAGTTGAGAGGAATTTTGGAGGCCATGCAGGAAGGAAAACAGTTGTCACTTGCTGCTTGTGTGCTGCAGTGCTGGCTCTGTTGTTCTAAAAGACACTAACTCCCTGTGCTGCATCTGTACCAACCTGGGTGACACCCCCCCCCCGCGACATCTTGGAACAGAGCATGCCATTTGATCAGACACACCCACGCCCCGAGCCGGGATTGGATCAGGGTGTCCTCCAGTTACCCATCATCAGCACTGCACGATCTGCCCCAGTTCTGCCTTGCTCAAGGATTTAGTTGGGGATTTGTTGGGGGTTGGTCCTGCCTTGAGCAAGGGATTGGACTAGATGACCTCCTGAGGTCCCTTCCAGCCCTGATAGTCTATGATTCTAAGCAGCTGGAGAAGCACAGAGCGGGTGGAATTCCATCTGCCCACCTCTTCCCCTCCAGCTCAGAGAGGGGAGAGGCAGAACTTCTGGGTTCGCCTCTGCCTCTTAGGCCTTCCTAGGCAGAGAGGGCCTGGGGCTTCCCCTCTGTGTTTTCCTGGGCCTGGAGGGTCAGTGGGTTTCTACCTGCAGCTAGGGAGGTAGAGCTCGTCTTCAGGTTGGAACTGGCAGGACGGGCTGGCCTCTGAGGGTATGTCTACACTGCATTGTAAGCCCGGGGTCTATGGGACCTGGGCTTGTGGACTCGGTGGTTCCAAGCCTGTGCGTGGGTGTGCACACTGCATTCTAAAGGGCTTACAGTTGCTGGATCTGGGCCCCCCAGCTGTGCCGCACTGGGCAGACCTTCCAACTCGGGTCCACACTGCTAAATGACAGGGCTTTGGAACCTGAGATTCACACAGGCCCTGTGCTTGCCTCCCCCTCTCCAGCCTGCGTGGCAGCAGGAGCAGTGATACTATGGGGTCCCCTGGCCCTGCCTGCTGCTCACTGCTGCCCCCATTAGGGAGAGTCATGCTGGGGGCAGCGGGAGCAGTAAACTGATGTTAGCTGAGTCAGCATGACTGTAAAATCCCTACAGGACTGGTGGGGAGGATGCTGCAGGGAGCGGCTGTTGGCACAGAAACCTTCCCCTTCCATGGGCACCCGGTTGCCCTGTCAGCACCCCAGGGGGCATTCCACATTGCCTGACACTTTGCCACTCCGTGTGTTTTCCTCCACCCTGAATCCGCTCAGTTGTCTCCCCTCTGCTGCCATGCACAGCAGCACCTGGCCGGGATATTCCTCACTATTTACTTCTCTCTCCCGCTTCACAGCCCGTGCCCATCACCGGGGGAGCCGTGCCCCTTACTTGCGATTTCTCCAGTCCCATTTGCCACACTGGCAAAGAACTGCACCCCCTCCCACAAAACCCAGTGATGATTTCCTCTCCCGTTGCGGAGGACTGCCAGTGCTGTGAGAAGGGGATGTGATTTTCTCCTATCTGCCTAGGGGACTCGCATGGTGTCCAGCACCATTGCCTCTGAGCCCCTTGTCTTTAGCCAGCCAAGGGGGCAATGGAGAGTCCCACCATTCACTGAATCACATCCATTATCACAGGCACACATGTATAAAGTGTACTTGTATGTATAGGGCACTAATACCGGGCTTTGTCAGCCATCAGCCTGGCTGAGTGCCTTTGCTACTAATCAAGTCTTCCTGGGCAGTTCGAACGAGGTCTGCTTTCACAACCCTTGTTCCTCTCCTTGTTCCTCTCCTCCACCTTTTCCCAAGCTGGGTGTCTGGGAACCTCCCTACTTATTCATGGGAATTTAGCTGGGCTTTTTTTTTTTTCCCCATTATGTAGTTTGCCCTTGACTGACTCAGAGAACTCACAAGTGAGCTCTGGCTCCAGTTTGAACCATATTTAAAGCTTTCTTCCTTCTGAAGCATTTCCCATGCTGACACAACCTCCCGCCCTCCCCCACAACCCATCTGCCTATCGGCGTGGCGAGACCTGGCGAGCAACACGGGTCAATGTTCCACTTAACATCAAGGAATGACATGAGCTCCAGCCCTGCTGGTAATGCAGTGCACACAGCCTCTCTGCCAGGTTTTCCCATGGAGGGAGATTCAGGCTGAGTCCCTTGATTCCTCTCATTTGGTCAGTGAATTCCCCTGTGAGCTACCTTTAAAAATGCGCACACACACACACACGCGCACACACACACACAGCCGTGTGGGCTTTGGGAAACACAATCCTAGTTTTCCCATTGGGTGAAATTGAATTTCAAATGGAGATTTTCGCCTCTGGCACCAAAAAGTGGTAGATTTGCCCAGATTTTACGGTAGCTGCAGTGTTTTCACATGCTGGTTGGTAGGACAGATTCTGTATACTGTCATTGTACACTAGGAGGCAGCCTTGTGCAGAAGTTAAAGCACAGGCCATTTGAGTTCTAGGCTTGGCTCTGACTCACTAGGGGACTCGGGGTGAATTTCTCTGCCTGTTTCCAGCTATCAAGTAGGGGAGGGAGGGCGGTTAACGAGTGGGGCAGTGAGGCTGAATTCATTGATCTCCATGAAGCCCTTTGAGAGGCTCCCAGGGAAGAAGCAGTGGAACGGCAGTGTTGTTAGCATATACCTGCAAGGCCAGGGCCTGTTATCCTTGGCAGCCTTATCCTCCAGGAATGTCCTTATGATGCCCCAAATGCCTAGACCTGTGATGTTGCCAAGGCAAGTGCTGGTGCCTGCAGGGCCACATTTACAACGGAGCAGACCAGCGGGTACGTGGTGTTTCCTAGGGCTGCCAAAACTAACTGACTTCGGGGCTAGTCCTGCTCTCCGGTGGGAGTCCTGCAACTGACGTCAGTGGGAGCAGGGTGGAGCTCTGTAGTGTAGGGAAGGTCACGTATTTACGCTGCATGTTGTACAAACAGCAAACAAACCAGTGAAGACACTCCAGCCCCAAGTGACTCCCTTGCAATCTGCTTTCTGCCCCTAGCAGTCAAGGCGCACAAATGACTAGGTGGGCAGTCCTGCTAACTTCGTGCCCACATTACCAATAATGCATTTTACTGGCTATTTCCTTGCAGTTAGCTGCACAAATGCCCGCACACTCTCACACCTGAAAATCAGGCCCACTATGTCCTCCTGCACCTGCTCAGAGCTGGCAGTCAGCAGGGCAGATCAAACCTTTAGTCTATCAATTTCAAGAGCAGATGGTGAAGAGGGAGGAGGAAGGAAGAAAGAAGGTGAAGAGGAAAGATGTAAGAAGAAGCCCGCTCGCATAATGGATCTAGCCAGTTGTCATTACTTCCTGACCCCTGTAGTGATCAGCCTATGCCCTGAAGCCTGAGGTTTAATTGGTTTCATCTTAGCTTGCAACTCTAAATATTGTTGACTGTAAAATTATCCAGCCCAGCGTAAAATTCCAGCCACAGTCCAACCCCAGGCAGATTATGTCCTTCATGAAGAAGTATTTCTTTCTACCTCATCTTGGTTTGCCTGCCATCAGTCTCATTCAGCTACTGGACATCCTGTACTACGCCGCCAGCCCCAGCAGGCCTGGCTCTATAAGGGAAGGCTCTGTATGGCTAGGATTGGAGGAGATGTCCTCTGACCAATGCAGGGACACTCTGGGTTTTTCCACCACGGCGTCTGCACAGCTGTTCCCTTCTGGTCTGTTGGGACACTGGCTGCGATTTGAGGCCCAGTCCATTGTTCATCACAAACGCCGCTATATGCCGCCTGGATTGGCTGGAACACCTGCCATAGGAGCACATGCCAGCAGGACTCAGGCACACTCTGGGCAATGGCTGATATTTTTATGACCCACTCTTAACATCTGGGAATGCTCTTTAATTGGTTTGGTGGGTTGCAGGGCCTGACTCCTCGCCAGTGAACGTGAACCTCTGCCGGTGGCGAGCGGAGGGCTTGGAAGTGTCACCCCCGCCTCCCCTCCGTGGGGTGATTCTGGCTCGCCTGACCAAACCTCACCCTGTTGCAGATTACCACATCTGGGTGTTTTCCACTCTGCATGATGTTTAACTTGGCCCAGGGAGCATGTGCAGAGGGTGGCAGGGGGTATGGTGGAGACGTGGTTGGGAAGAGATCCCAGCCTGTAAACCAGCATAGGACAGGGTTCAGTCGTTCCCGCTGACAAGTTCAGGGAGGTTCACTTACGCCAGCCCACTCAGGGCTTGCCAGGGTAAATATGTCAGGAAACAGAGTGGGGCTAGGGCATCCCTAACTGACTGTGGTGGGAAAGGCAGTGTGTTGATTTCAAACAAGTTTTATTGCCTCTCTGCCTTTTCATCACTCAATGGGCAAACCATGAGAATAGCACTAGGGTGAGTGCCAGGGCTGTGGCCGAGGGAGAGGAGAATGGTTGTTCTTTTGCAAAAGGTTTCTTTCCTCTTTCAAAAGACAACATGGAAAGGAAATCTGCCATGAGACATCTCTCGCCACCAGTTTTTTTTTTTTTTTTAAATCTCTGACTTTGACATATTACAGCTGTTGTCTTTAGGACTGGTCAGTGGAACAGAAATGGATCTGTATACATCGGAAATGCAATAAATCATACCAATGGATTTCTCAGAAGGTTTCCAGCCAGAGCCATAAACTTATGGTATGAGGCCAAAATGATATCTGTGCAGTTCCCTGTCCATCCGTCTATCCGGCATGCAGCCCGCAAAGCAAGATCAACGGTTTTCTCACATCCAACTAGCACTCAGCAGCTGATAACTTTTCTTTTTTCCCTTCGACAGTCAGACTTTTTTCAAACTAAAAAACTTTAAAAGAACTCTGTCCAACAGCTTTAGACTCAACATGTAGGTTTTGCTAGAAGAGTTAGGATGCTAGTTACAAAACTTCTTATTAATTTGTTTTATTGTAGCATGTAGGCACCCTAGTCATGGATCATTGTGTTACGTGCTGTATAAGCATGGAATGAAAAGATGATCCTTGCCTCATAGAACTTACAGTCTAATCTGCTAGAAAAAAATGTAGAGTTGGTTGAAAATTTTCACTTTTGTTTAAAAAATGCCTTTTTAAAATGAAACTGAGCAAAAAAATCATTGATATAAAAATTGTCTATTTTTCATGAAGTTATTTTAAAAATGAACACAACTATGGTCAATTTTTGTTTACTGAACCCAGTTTTCAGTAAGAAAACAGTTTTTGATAAATAAAAAATTTCAAAATCAGTTTTGTTAAATATGTCAGTTTTTAAAAATAGTAGGGAAAATTCCATGAAAATGGGTCCATTTCAAACTGTGAAATGGAAATTATTTAGATTTTTTTTTTAAATAATTTCCCCATTTTTTGACCAGTCCTGTTTTATTATTAATGGTTCCACAGGGTGCTTTGTGCTTTCTGTGCATTCAAGAAGGGACCATCCCTGCTCTGAGAAATTTGCAGTCTATGGGCACAATCAGACAAATAGAGTTTGAGGAACAACAGGGGATTTTTGTTCAAGCCCATCTACATTCACTGAAATGTTTTCAGGATTTAATTTCAATTAAATTGATTTTAGAAATGCCATACAGAATTTGCAATTCAAAGTGCCAGAGCTCCTGGAAGTGAAATTAATTGCAAACAGAAAGTGAAACTCACCAACCTGGTTTCAATGCCAAACTGCTGTGAAGTACAAAAAGCAAACAGACTTTTCTAAAGTCTATTAGATTTTAAAAATTCTTTCAGTCTGACTGATCTAGGCTGTAAATCAGTAATAACCCAGGGATGCATTTGGTTATTCTGAGACAGAATTTTTATTTTTCTGCTTACCTGGCATGGGGAAATGGAAGTGTGCTGGAGAAGGGGCTGATGGGAGCTGCAGTCCCCTATTTTACAGAACCATCACACTGTATTCTTCTGAGGCCGCTCTGAATCCCTCCCATGCCTGCTGGTTTCCACAGGAGTTGCAGATGCACAGTCTCTCTCAGCATTTGTCCCACAGACTTTACATAGGGGGTGTTTTCCTCTGTAAGACCCTCAGAATTAGAATTAGATAGTGCTTCACTGGCAAGTAATGGCCTAGTCCATCCAAATGCTGAATGAGTGGAAAGAGGTTGGCACCTCACAGGATCAGACCCTAACCACACTTTATGTTGAGTCTTCTTTTTGCGGAATCATCTGCCTATGTAGCAACCCGCATGGAATTTGGAGGGGGAGCACAAGTTGTAGGAGGGAAGAGTTTGGAGGCAGCACCAGGAAGTCAGTCTGTGTGCACATGGCTGGCATGCTAGCTGTAATTGCAGCATCTCCATAAATAGTTCTCTCTGTAAAGAGCCAGATGAGTTTCACAGGCATGGAATCCTTGCATGTTGGTACCCAACATGCACTACATGAAACAGCCTCTATGTAGATTAAACCCAACTTTGAATGCCCTGATTCTAGTTGGTGCCTCTTTGGCACAGCAATGGACCCATCCTAAATGTGTGTGCATATATAGATGGTTTTTGATGTACCTCAGACTGTATCAACTTCTTGACAAACTGAGTTTATCCCTGCATAAGGGTCTGACCATGAGAGCCTGGGCCAGCTCTGCTGATTCCTTGTAGCAGCTGTTCAGCGTGGGCTATGTTATTCCAGTGACAATCCAGACAGCTGGCCTGGGGTCTCTTTGGCTAGCAAACAAAAGGTGACAGCAATGTTTGGCCTTTGAGCAATGCTTGACACACCAATGTGCAAGGCAGACAGAGGAAGGATGGCCTGGGACACTCACTTGGGAGACCTGTGTTCAAACCCCTGCTCCGCCACAGCCATCCCTTGGGCAAGTCTCTGTACCTCAATTAATAGTCCTGCCCCGTACCCAGGGGTGTCATAGGGTACAGAGTGCGATGTGCAAACCCTATGGTGATGGGGGTCAGATAAGTACCTACATCAGCATGTTACTGAGCTGTCTCAAACAGTCCAGCGAGGCTGTTAAATATTGTCCCATTTCACAGATGGGAAACTGAGGCACAAAAAGATGAATGCACGATTTGCCACCACAGAGGCCTAAAGTTCAGCTCCCAGGTCCATATTTAGGCCCCTTAATAAGTGGCCTGATCTTCAAAAGTGCTGACCCTCCTGCACCTCCCATGGCCTTTTGGCTACCTAGTTAGGAGCCCAATTAATGGTCTTGGAGCCTAAATTGATGCACCGATTTTATCTATCTATCTAATCATCCTTGGCCTAAATGTCTCCCCCAAAGTGATGCAGGATTGGGATTGGCACTCAGGCATGCCCAGCTACCTGTCCCTTTCTCGGCTCACTAGCCTGGTCTCTCCAATGAGGGAAGAAGAGGAAACCCTTAGGTGTCACACACACACACACCCCCATGATGATGGCAGACGGGACATTTCTCCAGCATCGACATGCCCTTGATGTGAATAAGCCATGGGTGGGGGATTGCTCTTGAGAAGGCACCTGGAGCCAGTTCGACTGTGGCCACAGGGGTTGCTGCCTTCGCTGCCTCTCCCCTGGGGATGGCAGTGTCTTAGCGGAGTGTGGGTTCTGTCCCATGCCTGTGGATCCTTCACTGGCAGGAAGTAATGTATTGTAACACAGGTTTCCTGGATATCCTGCAAAAGCTCCCCATGCAGGACATGGCTCCCCACCAGCTTCCAGCGGAACCTGCAGCCGTCGCTGATGCCAGGGGCTGCTCTGAGACCCAGCTTGCTTGCGCTTTCCGAGCATCAAAGGGAGAGGCCAGATGGGCAGCTCTAGAGACTTGGAGGCCACTGGGCAGAGGATGCTGCATATATGAGAGCAAACACCAAGGCCACCAGCCTGCCAACGGCTTCTGTCTCCCTTGACCTGGAGGGGCCACCTCTCTGGCCGAGAGCGGCATTTGATTTCCATGCTCATTCAGCCCCTGTCACCTCTCTGGTAGCAGGGTACCACTAAGAGATGGCTGGGGCATTTTTAGCATGTGGACACCTGTCCACTGGGGCCTGGCCTGAGAACCAATCCATGGAGACAGAAGAGCTGTTCCCAGGGGACTTCATTCAAACCCAGAGGCTCCATGTTGAGGCCTGACCACTGGAGCCATCTAGTCTTGGTAATAAAAGACACAAGTCACTTGAGGAGCAATGAATCCCTGAGAAAGATCCCTTGGTCTAGCTCAGTCATAGGGTCAGCCAAGGGGTGTCCCTGCCCCTCTACAGATACCAAAGAGGTCTTGGTTGCTGGGGATACGTAGTATAAGTGCAGGAGGTGACAGGTTCCTTCAGTCATGCATCATTAGCGCTGGAAATGGTGGGGCTGGTGCATCACCATGACCTGTGGGGACACCCAATGAAAGCCCACACCAAGGGGTTATGCTAGGAACCAGCCCCAGGCTCTGCTAACACTTGCCATGACCCTGATTGCTTGGTAGGGAGCCTCTGCCACTCTACTGTAGCTAACTGCCCCAGGCACAGAAGCTGCTGTGTGCATGTACCTTAGCTGTGATGCCTTCCAGCCAGTGCTCAGCCGAGCATTAGAATTGAGGAGGGAGCCTGCGGGCAGCTTCCCTGCCTCTAGTTTATCTTGCACTCGCCGCATCCTGGTAGGGGCTGACCAGTGCCTGCCCCTCCACGAGCTCTCCTGCACCAGGTTGCACTCATGGCGGGTTTTGCCCCAGAGAGGACACTCCAGCACCATCCGCTTGTGCTGCATTCCCGCCCACCCCTTTGCAAACGGCTTGGCCTGGGCACTGCTTATCGAAAGCCTCCCGTGGAGTCCAGGGGAGGGGAGAGGCAAATCTCCCTTTATATTTCTGATGCTTCCCTGCTGATCATAATGTCATTGTGACGTTATTGGTATAAATTGGAACCATATAGAACATGGTTTGCAACCAAGGTCCTGTAGTGGCACCAAATCTTATGTAAAGGGAGTCACATAAGGTGTCTAAGACCAGGTTATGGGTGGCTGGTTATGATTATGCTGTCTGTATGTCTGTATCATTTTGTAGTTGAAGTTATAAGTATTGGTTGTATACTGTCTGTATTTCAAATTGGTGTTGTAGTTCTAGGTGACACCCCAGACAAGTTGGTATTAGCTCTGCTTAGCCTGCTTGATGGCCCATTAAGGACCATCAGATACACAATTGACCCATTGAGAGGAGGTAGATACCCCTTGTAACTCAGCAGGGTGTGCAGGGACTTGCCCATGTGACTGCAGACTCCATTTTGCTGTAATTTTCCACAGTAAGAACAAAGAAGTATTCTTACACCTGGAAGAGCCTATATAAGGCTGATGCCTCATCTCCATCTTGTCTTCAATCCTGCTTCCTACCTCTGGAGGGACTTTTCTACAAACTGAAGCTCTACACAAAGGACTGATGACCCATCCCAGCGGGGAATGTTCTCCAGAGACTTGATTTGAACCTGCAGTTTACTCCATCACTGCTACAAGCCTGAACTAAGAACTTTGCCATTACTGTATGTAATTGATTCCTTTTAACCAATTCTAGCTCTCATCTCTATCTTTTTCCCTTTATGAATAAACCTTTAGATTTTAGATTCTAAAGGATTGGCAACAGCGTGATTTGTGGGTAAGATCTGATGTGTATGTTGACCTGGGTCTGGGGCTTGGTCCTTTGGGATCGAGAGAACCTTTTTCTTTGATTGGGGTGTTGGTTTTCATAACCATTCTTCCCCAGGACGTGTGGGACTGGTAGTGATACTGGGAGACTGGAGTGTCTAAGGAAATTGCTTGTGTGACTTGTGGTTAGCCAGTGGGGTGAAACCGAAGTAATTTTTGTTTGGTTTGCCTTAGAGGTGGAAAAACCCCAGCCTAGGGCTGTAACTGCCCTGTTTAAGCAATTGATCCTGAATTGGCACTCTCAGTTGGGTCCCACCAGAATCGCATCGTCACAGTCATCCACCCCACTGACCCGAGGGACCCTCCTGTGAGTCCGGCGTGGCAGCTGCAAATGAAAAGCGAGGGACAGATAAAATCGCTGCAGTGCTGTGTAGTTATCCCACTGAGTCCAGGCAAATAAAAAGCCACCAGAGCCCGGCATCAGTTCAGTTTTATTGCTCCTTTATTTGTCTGTACAATTGAAAAGCTGGTTGTTTGTTTAAACGCACCCTCCCGCTGGCAAGCCCCTCACGGGGGCAGATGCAGAAAATACTCCATGAAACTTTGTTCCACTTAGTTGCTTTTTCTATGTGGTTCATTAAGAACCTGGTAGCTTTGGTCATCTGGCTCTTTGGAACGCATGTGCGTTGTCTCCATTGGAATTGCATCTCCCAGTGCAGTAACATCTCGTATTTCTCTCTCCTTCTTTCAGCGAACACGCATGTGGCTGAGACTCTGGCTGATGTGTGGCATTGGTCTCACTCCTGACAGTGGAATGAGCCCCTGGTAAAAGCCAGCTCAGTGGTGAGTTCAACAAGAGACTCAGGAGGGCCGTGGACTCTTATCTGCCATTGTTGCCTTAGGAAGCTGGTTCCTTCTGGTCTGAGGGTGCAGTCCATTGACGGGACAGCGTGGG
This sequence comes from Gopherus evgoodei, assembly GCF_007399415.2. Taxonomy (NCBI): domain Eukaryota; kingdom Metazoa; phylum Chordata; order Testudines; family Testudinidae; genus Gopherus; species Gopherus evgoodei. Next base: position 37,667,442 of record NC_044333.1, on the reverse strand, counting down.
AGAGGCCTGAGCTACTCTTGCCCATTTGTAGTGTGCACACAGCCATCCCTCCAGCATCTCTCATGGGGCCAGCATGCACAGGTGTGAGCGCCTGTGGTGGGGGTGCTCGATCCGTGAGAGCTGGAGAAGTGGCCACTGGGCTGGTTTGCTGCCTCCCTCATGGCCGTGATGATGTCCGGAAGGACACACTGCAGGAAGAGTTCGGTTGCTGCTCTTGTTCAGAGGTGGGAGGGGGGAACGCGCTGTGTGTTGGCACTCCTAGGAAGACAGCCATTTGCCTAGAGCACTTTGTCCTGATAGGCTGCCAAGGCCCTGGGTGAATTACAGGAAGATCTGAGAGACACTTAACCCAGCACGTCTGTTTGTACAGATGATGCTTGTAAAGCAGTGAGTGAAGCCTCAAGAGTGAGCTGGATCCTGGTGCGTTAACTCCCAGGGCACTCCATACGGTCCCCGTCCCCCTGGGGAGAGGAACAGATGTCTGAAAAGCAGGGATTGCTGCACCCTCCTGTCTCTCTGCTCCCTCTTCCACATACTGATTTCAGCACAGGTATTGCAGGTGCGTCCAACTTCATCTCCCATCAGCACCTTCTTCAGGTGCCTCTTAGCTAATGCGTCATCATATCTGGGGTCTCCGCCCTATCCTTTGCTCCTGCTGCAGTCCACGCCTGCTTCCTCTCCCCATGCCACATGCTTCATGCTCACTTTCTCTCTACTCCAGCACTTGGCCCGGCTTCTGTGCTCCCTGCCTGGCGTCTCTCGTTTCACCTTCCTTGCTGCTTCATGGTTCGCAGGTCGCTGCACATCCTGCTCTCATGCCGTGCGGTTCCTGCTCAGCCTCCCCTCTCCTGCTTCCATGGTTCATAAGTTCAGGCACGCAGCTTGGCAGTCGGCACCAGAAGGCTGTTTGTTCCTTACCCCATTGGGGATCTTTGTTTTAAATTCAGCCAGGAAAAGGGAGAAAGCAGCAGCATCCTTCTGAGGGGGCGAGCTCATACAACCCATGGCTGTTTGCACCGGCAGGGTACGGATATGGAATGCAATGTACGCTCCTATGTTTCAGGGCAATGGGTGATCAGCAGCTAGGATAAAATGCCTCCTTTCTCCATCACCGAGCATTGCTCAAGGGGGCCAGCTGCATTATGGCAACACTGAGCCGGGAGCTAAGTCCTCGGTTCTTCCCTGGGCTCTGCCTGTGTCTCCGTGTGTGCCCTCTGTCCAGTCACTTGCTCTTCTGCGCCTGTCTCCCTGTCTGCACTCTGCAAGGATTAATTAATGCATGCCCAGTGCACTGCAGAGTTAGACTGCTTGCTGAGGGGTGGGGGGAGTTCTGGCAGCTGGAAGCAATGGGGATCCGGAGAGATTTGCAGCTTGCTGGATCAGGAATAAAAGTGCCAAGCTTTCCCTTTCTGGGATGATGCTTTGAGCCTGTGAAATGGGGCCCCAAAAGGATGAGCCCATTTGAAGTTGCGTGCCCCATGCAGGCCAGCTGCGCCATGCATGCTGCAGGGAGCCTGGGGCATGGCCTAGGTTGACTGAGTGTGCCATTGTCTCTGCATGATGGATCACGCACTTCCCCCAAACGTCAGTGCACCGAAGAGATGCTGGCACATAAAACAGGAGCGCTACTTGATGGTGCAGTATACAATAAATAACACTCCGTACGCAGCGGAGTCATTCCAGGCGCAACTGCCGCACGGTGATGTCACTTTAATATTTATAAACACGGTTTCATGGGCTGGCTTTGCGGAAACAGCTGGGAGCATCTATTCATTTTATTCTCCTGAATTTTAATGCGCAAAGGTGCTTACAGCAACTGCAACCGGCTGTTCCTGAGCAGAAAGGAACCAAATGATCTTCTCTTTACCCGTCTCAGCTCTTTTCCAAAGAGAGCATTAGTCCACACAATCTAGAGAGGGGTACCAGTATCCTATTTTTGCAGCTAGTAACTTCAAACAAAACTCAACATCCTCGGTCTTTTAGAACTGAGAATGTATTAGACTGCTGAGGCCCTGGCCTGCTGATGTACAAGCCAGGAAGTTCGGCAGAGGTGAGATTTAACTAGAGTCAAGTTGTGAAATGGTTCTTCAGAGGAAAGGGAAGTCCAAAGTATGATTTGGTACATAAATGTTTTCAAGAAACACTGGACTGCTTGAGTGTTGCTTTGATTATTAATTTGTATTGTGGTAGCATCTAAGGACCTCTGTCATGGACCAGGACTCCAGCACGCTAGGCACTGTATGAACCCAGAACAAAAAGATGGAGTCTGCCCCAAAGCGCTTACAGTCTATGTAATAACATGACTAGTTCATCTCCAGTTTTCCTTTGCTGGCTGTCATGCTAAGCTGAATGACACAGACTAAACTAGAGCTACAGCAAAGTTTGCTGGTGCCAATTCCCCCAGTGATTGGCCAGTGGGGAATGATTTATGCGGCTTTCCCAGCCAATGGTCAGTGAAAGGAGTCTTGGTTCCATCTTGCAGAGGTAGGAGGAGATGTTTATAACCCTGGCGCTTGGTTTTTTAAAGTGTGGAGCCTGCAGCATCTTGTGAAACAACAAGGAGCATGAAAAGGAAGTGCCTGAGCAAGGGAATAACTACCATTTAAAAAACAAAACAAAACAAAACCTCTCCCCTTTTATGCTCCCTCCTGACCTTGAAGGATGTTGGAAGGTGTCATGACATCAGCATTTCCCAGCCGCCCCAAGCTTGGGGGAGTGTGATTTCTCTTCCTCAGGGCAGCCTGCCAAGAATAACAGCAGACTCCAGCAGGTCGGCACAGGAAGGGAAAGGCTGGCCCCTGATTTGCAGGCAGATGCTTGGAGAGCCAGAATGCATTTTATTAAAGCGGTCTCCAGAGATGCATAAACCTTTCACACAAAGAAAAGCAAAGCAGCTTTTCATTGAGTTATATATATTTTTTTAAGATAAACTCACTGTTTTTTTATCATGTATTGGGGGAGCAGGGGGGGGAATCCGCTTGGGTCAGGAAATACATTCTCTTGGGGCACAATCCTGGGATACCTTATTTAATTTCTCTTTCATCCTTATGCTGAGGCTAAGTCCTGAGAAGGGTCAAGCTCTCATAACTCTTATGGTGGGGAGTCCTGGCCCCACTGAAGTCAATGGGCATTTTGCCTTGTTTCCAGCGGGACCGGGATTTCACTCCTAGACCTCAGCTGGGGGTTTCAGTTCCTCTTTGGCATCCTGCCGAAGTGGAAGCTGAGTCAGAAGTTCAGCTTTGACACTTGGGATGGGATTTAGATTCATTCCAAGGACATTGAAATTGCTCTGGATCATTTCCCTGGATCTTAAGCCCCCACAAACCATGAAGAGGTTAAGGTCCAAGCTCTAGGCATACAGTCAATTGTTGCAAACGATCCCTGTCGTTGTAAGGTTCGGTTTGGTCTCGTGGACCGTGCAGAATCCACTGAACGTCTTATGTGCCTCCATGATATTCTGTCCTGAGCCAGATCTGGCGTGTTACAGGATGGGATGCTTGAGACAGACAGGTGTCCGTCAATGCCATGTTTGAGATCTTCCAAGGGGTCTTTTTCCTCCTGTGTTCATAGGGTCAGTGTTGAAGATGATTCCCAGAGAGAAGCTGGCAGCCATTTGGAGTGTGCCATCATAGACTACGTTCTTCACCAGACACTAGGTAAATGCATTTCAGGCCTATGCTATGATGATAAGAACCTTATCAGTGTCAATTTTACTGAGGAGATAGTGGTTGAAACAATGGATGAGGTGGTTGTGGCACGTAAAGCCCTGGAAAGCTCAGCAGCAAAAGTCTGCCAGAAAATTAACTCAGTGGCGATTGCTGGTGATTTCACCTACCTCGGTTCTGTTGTTAATAACATGAGTGGCACTGAGAGAGAACTCGAAGCCCGCCCTGCAAAACCAGCGTCAGTAATTGGGCACCTCTCCAAGAAGGTCTTTTGCAAACCAAGCACCCCGATAAGTAGAGAGATGAAGCTCAGGCTTCATGTTTTGGTGGTCAGTGTCCTGATGTAGAGGACTGAAACCTGACCCCTCACCGTGGAGATTGAAAAGACGTTGGACGCCATTCAGATGAAGCATCTCCGAATGACTGAAAACCTCAGATGGTGCAAATTCAAATCAACTGCAGAGATCCACTTCCTAAATCAACAGGACCGCTCTTGCAAATGGTCACTCAGTGCTCTCTAAGGTATGGTCATCTGCTCTGAATGTCGTTATCAAACTCCAGGGTCAACCCATCCTGAACTTTGAGATTCATCCAAGCCCCAGTGTTGTGGTTAGAACCTCTCTGTGTTCAGAGTCACTCAAAATTGTTGTTTGTACTTACAGCTGTTGGTTGGCAGGAGCGGGTGAGCTGATGAAAAATTGCATTTGGTGCAGAAATATAGTGATTGGCCGGGCTCGGCCAGGCCAGGGCCCAGAGGTCTGTGCTTTCAGCCATATAGAATAAATAAGAGGTTGTGGCTGGCTGAGAAGATGGTACTGTACCTGGAATACACTAACACACGAAGGGGAAAACATTGAATAACAAAATGAGAGAGATGGTTTACAGATTCTAGCAAGAGGGAGGTGTCTGTCCCTCCACTAAGCCCATATTTCCGCTCCAGTTTTTTAAAAAAGGAACAAATCAAACCACCCCCTGAAATGCAAAGACGGGTCAAATCCTCCTTGGATCAAAGCCATGGACTGTGATTCCCAGCTGGTTCGTGGACTCTTGTGACGTTGTGCAGGGATGAATTGGGGTCAGTTAGACGTAAATTCCATTGCAATTTGTGTCTTTCTCTAGTAATCTATTAACCTAGGTACTTATCTGTCCTCCTCTCCCCACGACATACTGTGTGTGAATGTGAGTTGGAGCACTCTAGTAACCTCTGGCTCTTTAGCAAGCTCTAATTAATGAAGCAACAGCCCTGTGAAGTAGGAAGGCGTTAATGTCAGTGTTTTACAGATGGGAAACCTGAAACAGACACAGTGACTTGGTTAAAAAAATAAAAAGAAAGGCCAGTTGTCAAAATGCTAGCCAGAGATTTGCCTCCAATTCCATCACAGGCTACCTGAGCGGCCTGGGCAGATCATTAGTCTTTCTGTGCCTCAGTTTCCCATGTGTACAATTGGGGGAATAACCCCCTGCCCTGCCTCACAGGAGGGTTGTGCAGATAAATTCATTGTCAGGTATCCAGGTACGTAGCTGGGGCTATATACATACTAAAATAGATCGCAAAGCACTGGGGAAAGAACCCAGGAATCCTGATTATCTAGCTGCTGTGTAAATATATCACTCAGCTGTAGCGAATGCATCCTGCCGTTATAACTATGTAGCAATGCATGTCACACTCCATTCCTCCTGATTTTGTATTTTATTTTCTGTGCAGAGCAGCTATCTGGAACTAAAGCTTTCCAACACATGTGCTTCCTTCCCCACCCCCTCTGCTCCCAGTGGAGACAATATATACCTGATTCATTCCACACAGGAGCGTCCTGTATTTACAGGGCGAGCTTTCTGAGAAAACCTCTAGATCACTTGGCCAATTGAAGCCAGAGTAGAACCTTCCAAACAAGCACTTCCACCAATTCTTACAGATCTTGATCCCCTGCCCTGGTAGAAAACTTGCTGAAAGTCAGGACTCCTGGCTTGCTCTTCAACTCGTGTGGGCTCACCCAATCCTGCAAGATGTTGTTAATAATGAGAGCAGGCTGAATTATTCATCGCAGGCCGTTTGTTTAGTGAATTCCACCCTTGGAGACATCTGGTACCTCTGGAGAGTCAGAGTTTCAGATAACCAACATTCAGCTTGCATATGAATTTGAGATTCAGAGAACAGGAGTGACGAGGGGTCCAGATAGCAGGGCTTGGCCTGTGTTCTGCTGCAATCTACAAAATGCCTAACTTGGAGGTAGATTGTAGCTAGCCTGTGCTGGGTGGGGCTTTGGGGAGTGGGTGAGGTGCAAGGAGCCTTCCTCCCGGCCGTATGTACCTCTGTTGGGTCTCAGTGCGCCCATGCCCAAGGGCTAGCAGCACAGTGGCATGATGCACCGCAAAGGGCATGGTGCAGAGAAGTGGGCTATTCCCTTTCAGAATGTAGCCCGGCTCCTTCCTGGTGCACATTTCTAGTGGCCTTCTGGCTGAGCTGGAAGAGTCAGGATTGAGCCCTCTTTGAGGCAGAGGTAGAAACAACCTGAATGTGAAACTGGCACCAAAACTTTCATTCCCGGACCCGGACCAAGTCTCCTCCAAACACCACCATCCCTTGCTTCTAGGCCCCACTGCACATTAGTGAAACGTAATCTCACAGGGGTGCCGGATGTGCACAGGTATAAATGTTCCTGGGGCCATTTCAAACAGACCTGGGGGGGGGGGTGGGCATGGGGAAACCTGGCAATTTATCCAGAACTGGGGCCTCCCAGCTGATCATGGCGCTTGAAAAGAACCAAAAAGGTGGAATACTCCACCTGCTGGAGAGGTGGAAAGCCATTACTCAAACCATTTAAAAGTTACTGGCAAATACAGTAGAGAGAAACTTACAAAGAGATGGAAATTAGCCATCAAACCCATGGCTACCACTGCCCAACCTGCTGCATCAGTTTGGAAGGTCACAGGGAGGGGATTAGATGGGTTGAATGAGGGGACGTGGCTTCCCTCTAAGATTGAGGGGTAGGAACTACACCACTCCCCCGGTGGGCAGAGCTGAACCAGCCCCCCACTGGAAGCAGAGGGGCAGGACAGCAGGCCCTACTGCTTAGTTGTAGGAGATCTGGGGAAGGAAGCAGGTGTCTGTCACCCGAAGCTGAGCCCGGCACCCAAGACCAAGCTCTGCTGCACCAAAGACCCAGAGGAGGTGCCAGGACTGCCGACTGACCAGTGCCCTGAGGACCTGCTGGGACTGCCGCTGGCCATGTACCCTGGGGAGACAGAGGAACCCAGAAGACGGAGGTACCTAGAAGGGGTAGTAGGAACTAGCCCAGGGACAGCAGACAATAATCCAGTTGTGTTGCCAGAGTCTAGATCAGCGTGTTTTGGTGGGATCCCCACTGACCCAGTGGCGGAACCCTCTGCTGCTGTCAAGGCCCTGGGCTGGGACCCAGTGGAGAAGAGCGGGCCTGGGTCCTCCTATCCCCTGCTGCCCCCCGTTGGGGGTTGGCAGCCTATTCACCTGAGATCAGCAGGCCTACTCACAGAGCTCTTAGATTGCTTATTGTTCTGCCCTGCCAGGGGGACCAGAGCCCCTAGACTGCTAATTCCCCTGTTGAGCTTTGTTCTTCTAGGCCCAATGTAGTGAGGGAGATTGACAGGGAGGGACGGCCCCGGACCACTACAATGAGACTGCATCTCTAATGTCTAATGGTGTGGTAGACTTGCTGTTCCTTTCTTTGTGTCCGTATTCTTCTTGGGCCCAGTTCATCCTCTTTGCAATCATTTACACCAGTGCAAAGTGCAAAGCTCCCAGATCAGAATGGGAGATTTTCACACCCTTTTTACACTGGTCTAAATTACAACACAAGCTGCCCGGAAAAGGCCCCCAGTAACGCTCTGGTGTGATAGACTTGCTGTTCCTTTCCCAGCTGTGTCACCTCAGCACCATGACCAGCTGGTAATTGGAGTGGGTCAAAATTCCTCCAGCAAAGCACTTTTCTGTCAGAAAATGAAGATTTATTCAAATCAATATGTTTTGTGGGAATGCTTCAACAAGATTCAATTTTTAACAATGTAATGAAGCATTTTGATAGGGTTTGCCTTATTGGAACAGAACGGTTTGATTTTTAATTTCATAGTGGCTTTTTCTTTTATATTGTATTATAAATTATAAGACAATGCAAAATAATATAAAACTCTAATTTAAAATAAATTTAAAATAAAAATAAGATACACATACACTTAAAAACTAAGATACATGTATTTTGTTGCTTAAAAAAGTAGCATTACAAATGTCAAAATGCAAAGGAAATAGTTAAACTGACCCATCGTGGGAAATTTTGACATTTCATTTCCATTCAGAAAGATTTTTTTCCCTCCATTGTCCAAATTCCAGTTCCAGACCAGCAATGCAGTACCCCATCAATCCCACAACTTACCAGCCATCTCTGAACTGAGGCTCAGAGAGGAACATAACAGCTGTGACTGTCATTAAGGATCTAAATTCTGTTGACTTTCAATGCAAATTGGACACCTAACTTGCAGGCCCCTTCAGAAATCCCAAGTTAAGAGGTGTAAAATTGGAGGGATGAGGATGAGGAGAGCAGACGATCGGGACTGGTAAAGCGACATTGAAGTGAGATGGGATGGCATCAAAGTGACCATCCAGGAGCTGACTCCTCTCATGAAAAATGTGCATGATGTTTAATGGAGAGTGTAGCATTCATGGGTCAGATGTAAACAGGCGTAGCTCCACCGAGGACAGTGGGACTGTGCTAGTTTATACCGGCCGAGGATCTGGCCCCATATTCCAGAAGGACTGTGAGATGAGATGAATACACACTAAGCTTCAACAGCCACCAAGGGGTTAATGGACAGAGCAGCTACTCCCTCACCTGTGGCTAATTATTGGGCCAGCAACAGCTGAGATAAAAGGCTGCTCCTCCAAGAGGAAAGTGCAGGAGACTCCAGAGGAGAGGAGCTCCCAGGAACAGGAATGAGAGACCCAGTTTGTCAGGTAACCTCAGGGGACTGTCCTCAGACTGAAGGATGAAGTGGCCCAGGGAAACCGCAGCAAGTCTATGGGACCGCAGACTCTAGCTTTTTAATACCGAGTCCCTGGCTGGAAACCAGAGGAGAGGGAGCGCCTGGGTTTCCCTACCGACTCCCAAGCAAGGGGAGGTAAAATCCCATGACACAAAGCGGGACAAGGACCACCCACCCCCAAGTTGGCTGATGGCTTAGGACTGGCTCCTTAGACTTCTGCTTTACTGGACTCTTTACGGCCCCAGAGGGCTGAGTTGTGAACAGGGGCGAGTCAGCCCAGGGTCACAAGGCCTGGTGATGGAGATCCCAGAACCAAAGAGGCTGCTACACCAGGATGAGCCTTGCAGGGACGTCCTGCCTGGTGACTGACGCCCTCCAGGCTGGTTCTCAGCAGCTCAAGTTCAACTCCAAAGGGCTGGACCCGTGCCAAAGGCAGAGGAGGAGAGCGCAGATGGCATTTTCACCTGTTCAATTAATGGGCTTGGAATAGAAAGTTAAAACCAGAGACCATTTCCTCCTGGGGCATCTTCAGCATCATGCTAGATGCCTTCCCTCCCTCTCAAACAATGGGCGTGGGTTGTCCAAAAAACAGCTTCAGATGTTCCTGCATCAAAGCAGCCATCTGCCTGGTAGAGAGAGAGAGTACATGTGTGTGTGTGTGATGAAGAAGACACAAACACACACGCCTCCTGAACTACAGGCGAGTAGCACATGGTACTTTCTATGGTAACTATGTGTTTAAAGTCAGGGACACCCATTCAGGAATCCAGTGTTCAGCACTGCCACCAGTTACCCTTTCCATTAGTTGGTCTCTTAACCTCCTCTTTGGAATAATGACACAGACACATAGTTCAGGAGGCTTGAGTAGTCGGCAGGGCACTCTGAGGACTTAGCAGGGAAGGGGCTCTGGGAGGGCCGAGCCTTAACTACCCTGAGCTCCCCTATGGAGCTATTGCTATTAGGATCTTGGGGCGGAGGAAAGAGCTAGGGGTAGATTTCCAAAGCATCTTTGCGTGCTGCGGGCCTGTCAGTGGCTGCAGCCGGGGTCGCAGGGCTAATGCCCCCGGTATTTTTACTGCTTTGTAGAATTCAAAGATGGTCAGTGCTGGTAATTTTTTAATAGCAGGTTCTAACAGCCACCATGTTGACATGGCCCTTTGGCATAGGGGCTTGGCACTGAAGAGCATAGTGCTCTGGAAGAGGTGAGGGGGGAGAAAGGAGTCTTAAAAAACCTCACACCATGTTGAAGGACTTGGCTCCCGCCTGACTCGCAAAAGAGTGCCACTGAGTGAATCACCAGCACAGCTTCCCGCAGGCAGCACCCGACTTTTCCTCAAACACCTCGCCTGCAAGCGCTCGCCAGAACCGTCTCTCGCTAATTGGCCCTGTCTGTGTTTGCACTCAGCTCATCATCGTGGTAGCTGGGTGCCTTGGACCTGCTTAGTTGATTGGCTCTGTCAAAATCACACACACACACACACACACACACACACACACACACACACACACACACACACACACACACGGGCACGACTGCAGTTTGACTTTTAAAGAGTCAGCAGAGTATTCCAGGAGCCTGCCCAGTTCCCTGGGTCTGTACAACCCTGTTCTGACAAGCCAAGAACCAGACAATGTGTTACTAAAACAAAGCAATGCCTGCTCCCTTCTGAACGCTCCCAAAAGCCTGCTGCCGCTGCCATCGTTCATTAGTTACTCTGCATCTGTGCTGTTGCATTGTTGAAATTAACTGCAACAACTTGCATTGTTGAAATTAACAATGCATTTGCCACAGAGCTGGCAGGGGACTAGCAAAGCAAGGAGAATAATATTTGCACCTTCCATCCAGTCATCGTCAAGCCCTGTAGAGACTATGACTTACCCCTCAAAATGTCCATGTGGGAGGGATTATCCCTACTGAACAGATGGGGAAGCAGTGGAGAGTTGAAGTGATGTGGGTAAACTGAGGAAGAGAGGGGTGAAGTGACTTTCCTACATTTGCACAGGCAGCCTGTGGCAGAGCTAGAGATAGAATCCAGGGACCTATTGACTTCAATGGGAGGTGTGTGCATGCAACATCTGGCTTAGTGGAATCCTATGCTACAGGTCAGGTCCTGCTCCCTCTATCGCTCAGAGAGGAGAGGAAATATGCAGCTGTGTTACATAAAGCATGTGGCACCATTGTGAATGTATAAACGAGTGCACACAAGGAGAAATCAACGTTTCTTGCAGGGGCTTTTCTGTTTCCAAAACAGCAACGCTGCTTTCCTCTCTCCCCCACCATGTGTGAGAGAGTGAGGCTTTAGCCTGACATCTGCCCAGGTCCATGTACAAGTATCCAACTGTTAACTTTACAAAGACAGCGCCAGAACTCGCCCAACGAGACACCAGCCAGAGCAAAAATGAGAGAAACACTTGCCCGTGTGTGGGTTTGCCTACGGAAGCAAGAATGACTTGGTGAGTTAGGGCTGTAGAATCAGACCTGAATGGGGCTGGCTAGGAAATGGCACTCTGGGTTGAGTTGTCGGCCTCTGGTTGTTATGGGAGCAGCACTTTTTGAAGCAGTGTTTAGGAAAATGCTTCCTAGAGCAAAGAAACTGTAGCTACAATACACATTCATCAATGCTGACTGCAGTACTTCACGCCAGCATGCTGACACCATACACTGAGCAAGGCCCTGCGGCCTTAGCCCACACACTCCTGCAGATGCTGCTTTGGGGTCATTAGCATCTGTCAGCTGGAAGAGAGCAAGGGGCTGAGCTGAAGGCACAAATCACCCTCTTACGGCATCTGTGCAAACAAAGCCCAGGGCTTGGGTGATACTTGAACACGTGGCCTGGTGGGTGCAGAGATGAGCTCGGGAAAACTAGATCCAGTGCCTGGGATCAGCTTAAAGCAAACATGTTGGGGTGAGACCAGAGCTCACAGTGCACTGTGATCCCCACTGGCAGAGCAGTCCCTAGGGAACCTGCTCCATCCAGCACATTTAGAGCAGTCCATGTGCTGCTCTACATTACGATGTTTTGGCCTCTGGCCAGCACCAGGACGAGAGGGAGGAACTATGGCTAAGTGCAGCCTGGCCAGATCCATAGGTGGGTTTCTCAGGACTTGCACGGAGCCCCTAGGTAACTGGATAGCCCATCGCCAGGATGCACCAGTGCGGGAGTCAGGACTAAGGGGTCCCTTTGCCTACATGCAGCGAGGTACAGATGAAACGGCTCCAGCTGGGGGTACGTGAGGGTAGCTCATCACTTTCCTCCTCCCACACTCAGTCTGACTGTTGGTGGTGCAGTGAATTGAGAGGAAGCCTTCTGACCTCTGAAGATGTAGGATCACATCTGTCTCGGGTCCCGGTTTGAGTAGGTTTGTTGGTTGGAGCACAGTCTCCAGGGCATATCTGTGAGTGCCACAAAGCACCGACCACGCCCCCTGCCAGCACTGTTGGCTAATCAGCCCAGGAGACATCCAGGCCTTCTGAAAGGGATGTGGGGCCTGACGCGCTCAGGAGTGGGGTGCACAGGCAGAGCTGTGGGCTGGAGGGCAGGGAAGGTCAGGTCTGGAATAGAAGGGGAGCTGCAGGGAATGAGGCGCATGAGTAGAGGGAATCATACTAGGTGCATGGGGCACTGTAGCTTGGTTCTGGGCAGGGCTATCAGTTTCTTTTAAAATCCACCCAGCTCCCTGCCCTGACAATGGCCCTGGCAGGGTCCTTTCTCTCTAACAGGTTTTTCAGGTGCCCTGCGCAGGCTGCCCTCTGCTTTTCTTTCAAATGAAACTCCTGTTTGCTCTGGTAAATATCCCATCTGTCTCTGACCCAAGGCCAAATCCATCCAAACTTCTCCGGGAGCTCCCTTGCATCTGTTAATTCCTGCTTTTAAAGGGAACAGCAGTGCAGAAACAATCCCAGCCCAAAGCACTCGGTGGCAGGTTAGGAAAAGGACAGGTCAGTGGTGATCGCTAGAACACACTGCCCAATTAGACCAGGATTCGCCAACTGAAACAGGCATGTCCTGGCTTCTGTAAAGCCTCCCATTCAGGTCTCAGTCTTTTCCATTCCCAGACCTCCCCACCCCATCTAGAGGATCTACCTGGGACCCCTCTCCCATTAACACTCTGGAAAAGACAGGCTGGTTGTGAGCCCCTGACACCCGGGTGTGACCTCCTGGTCGAGAACCTGAGTGGGGATTATCTTTGTGCCAATCCTGGGAATCTCTAATCTCACCGTTGGGGTGTGAAGATCTCATTAACCCTAACTGGGCCCAATTCACCCCTGAAGTCAGTCTGAGTCTGAGTTAACTAGCTTGTTTGTCTGCCTGACCCTTTTCTTTTTCTCTATCCAGTCCATCACCACCTCCTTTGAAGACCATGTGTGACCATGACCTTCCTCCCAGCTAGTGAGGGTCCTTTTGGGGCAGATTGAAGTTGCTTTGCTCCTCCCTTCCCTAGCACTAACTGCACACCGAAATAGCTTATTACTGATTATTTGTGCCCTATTGTGACCATGTTCGAAGGCTGTTGCTGAATCTGAGTCTGATCAGCAGGACGTACGTAGCGGGATACCTGGGCAAATGGAAAGAGCACGTTGGTGAGGTTGATACAGAAAGACATGCACATGATGTTTAATGGCACTGCCCTCCAGCATGAGGACTGCTGAGAAACATGCCTTCCCCTCCTGTTGTGAAATACAGCTGTGTGTTTTCTACCTACATCCGTTCAGATTCCGGAGAGCAAACAGACAGATGTGCCTTGTTGGACACCCAAGCTTTTCTTGCCATAAGGATGTTTGACTTGCCTGAGGCTTTGATACAAAGGAATCACACTGAACATCTAGACTAGCTAGGATGGTGAGGGTGAGCCAGCAGGAGGACTCTTATCTGGATCAGTACTGTACTAATGTCTTGCCACAAGGAGGCGCTCATCTTTTGGATAAGTTGCAAAACCAACCTCCTTCTGTTTACTGGTGGTCATCCAATGGCCTTTTGCACAGGACTAAGGTGCTTAATTCAAGTGTCCTAAACTTGTTCCAGTCTGGGGTGTTACCAGTCCCTCCTGCACTTTAGTTGCAGGAGCTGCTCTTGATTTCACTTCCTGAAAACTATTGCATACTGTTGCTGTTGCTTTAAATAGTCACCACATCTCACCCCAGAAGCAGCTGTATTTCAGTGATCTCTATGTTTACCTATTATTGGAACAAATCCATGGCTACCTGCAATGTCATGGCTGTCCTTATGCCGCACTATATGCAAACATAACCTAATAATGGAATGATCTGGGTGGCGTACGTATCCCTGGACAGTAGGCTGAGCTGGGTCGTTTAGTGAGTAAGGTAACGCTTTCACAGGAGGAGAAATAGTCCCTTCAAACTTTCAAATCAAACCATCTTCATTCATTTCCTTAACAGCTTGCCTGTCCCAGGCTCTATTATCTTTTCCCCAAGCTTCTCCCTGAGCTGTCATGCCAGCAAATAGCAGCACCTGTTTACTGCTATTTTTCACCTCTGCTGGAGTTCAGCTTTCGCTCTTGATAAATATTAATGGGTGACCTCCAGTTACCAGTTTGCACTAACGAAAGATGCTCTTTATGAGCTGCCTGTCCCCATCTCTGGATGCAGCCGGTCTGACTGAACTGCGGGCAACATGAGACACGGTTCTGTGTATCGTATTCCTGGGAGTTACCTCTCCTGCTAGCTAACTTTCTATTTTGCATCATTTGGGACAAGCTAACTCAGATTTCACATTGTATTTTTTTTAGGGTGGCCTGCTCAGAACAGTGGATTTGCAAAGCTAGCAAAGATCTGCACCCTGCATATATCTTTTGGGCTCACACATCATCAACAGATTCTTCCCTTAGTTACATCTTAGACCGGGACTGATTCTCCGCTGCAGTGGAGCTCATGTCAACGTTTACACCCATGCAAAGGTGGATGTGAAACACTAGCAAACCAGAATGGCAGCCTTGGTACACCCCTTTGTATGCATGTAAAAAACCCATGCTAAAGGGCAGTGGAGGATCAGAGCTTCAATGAGTTTGCAAATGAAGGCAAAATGGGAAGGTAATGAGGTGCCACAGATATCTCCAAAGGCCGGTTTTTAGCCTGCAAAATCTTTATCGCTGGTTAAGTCAGTTGAAAAAAATTCAAAATGTTAAAAAAATCATTTATTTTGAAAATTTGTCATGAAACATACTTACCATTTTCCAACCAGCTCCAGTTTTAATAATAAACACAAACCCAGTGCATGCATTAGCCATTAAAAAAAAAAAAAGGAAAGAAAAAGATTGTATATCAGAGTTCAAGATGAACAACTTTGGACCAATCATCAACCTATTACCCATGCAACAGAGTGGCATGCCAGGTACACTAGTAACACAGAGCTAGCCAGCAGGTGACAAGGTTCTAATCCTGGGTATGCATTTGGCTTCCTGTGAAACCTCAGGCAAATCAATTTCACTCCTCTGTGCCTCAATTTCCCCATCTGTATAACGGCAATAATCATCTCTACCTTCTAGTGGTGTCAAAGCTATGTTACTGTTTGTATTATCAGCACGAATTCTTATCTTGGCATATTTATCAGGATTCTCTCAGCAGTTGGCATATATTCCGGTTTGAAATTGGTCATTTTAAGTGGTGTGATGTATTTCTAGAGGGGTGATGATTTTATTCCTGATGTTTAAAAATGCAGCTGGAGATGCTGGGTGAGCCATTCTGAACTTGAGTATGGATCTGAGCGTGTAAGAATGAATTATTTTAAACTGATTTCTTCAGAAAGTGGTACTTTGTCTATTTGGAATGATTAAAAAATAACTACTCAAACCCCAATCACTCCTACGCTGTATCAAAGTAAAATACACATTCACAGCTGCCTCCAGCTATTAAATCATCCATTTCCTTTACTTTTCCCAGTTGGACTCTGTATGTATTTGGAAAGGAGATTTGATGAGTCTGGGAACTGGTAATTACTGTGGAGTCTTTTACAAGGTTTGACCTTGGTAGTTCTCTGTGACATAGCCCTCGTTACTGCAACTTCCCAGCTTAATGGATTTTATCCTCAGGACATGCCCAAGTAAGACCGTACTGGGATCCCCATTTTACAGGTGAGGACTGAGCAGACAGAATGCTGAAGTGACATGCCCAAGGTCACACAGGAAGTCTGTGTCTGAGCTGAGAGTTGAATCCAGGCAGTCTGAGTCCCAGTCCCTGTCCACTAGACCATCCTTTCTACCCCTTGATGGGTGGTCACTGAGGATGACGGGAGTTTTGCCATTGACTTTGGTGGTGAGGCCAAGATTTCACCTTGAAAGCTACCTTCTAATGGTTACTGTGGAGTCTGTGTAAAAGGAGAGGGTGACTCTCTCTCCAGTTGCTAGTGGATAGGTGCAGCTGGCACTGAAGGGCACCGTGGTGAGTGGTCAAATATGTTCAGCTGAAAGGCAAAGAATGGGATGACCCATGGAGGCTGAAGTCACTTCTCCTTCCCAGAAGTGGTTCCTGCTGCTCTGGCACGGAGATGCAAAGGCAGGACAGCAGGAAGCAGCTTTGACTCTCCCTGGGGTGTGGCTGTCAGCCCTGCACCGTTCAGTGGCACTTTATGAACAGGGAGTTTAGTTTTAAGATTCACATCCAAAAATCTTTCTAACCCTCTGCAAGACTGTGCTTCCATTGACAAAATGCCCAAGAAGCAGCAGAATAATCACCCCAAACAAATACCAATAATCAAACCTCAGGAGCACAAGAGAACCCATTTTGCTCCCCCCATACAGATTCCATCAAAAAGGCATTGCGTCTCACAGCACAGCACTGCCTTGGGCTTGTGTCTTAAATTATACATACTTTTGAATTGACTAGTTAGAGAAATATTCCGTTTTCAAACAACATACCAAGAGCAGGATTACAGAGAGGGGGTGGTTTGGGGAATGGCCACGCTGACTCCAGAGTAGTGTGGTGTTTGAAATAAGCTTTAATGCACACTCTGACTCACGGAACAGCTGGAAAGAATAAGCAGTTAGTAATTTCCATATTAACCTCAGCATACTAGGAACAGAGCATAGGCAGGAGATGCCATAATGGTGCTAAAAGCCTCTGCTACCATAAATCAGGCCAGCTGACTTGGGGAGTGCTCGTTGGTAATGTGGTATCATTCGCATACAGCTCCAACAGTGTGTTAGGTGCCATCCCCGAGACAGGAAAGCGAGATCCCTGCCCCAAAGAGCTTCCAGTGTGAACACACACAGATATTGGGATGTAACAGGAAGCAGTCTGATCCAACAACAATGGTGATGGTAGGGCCACGTTCCCAGCTGGTGTAAACTGATTTAGCTCCATGGGCTTCAGCTGCAGAGATTTCTCACCAGCTACGGATCCAGTCCTATGCGCTGTCAGTTCCGTGAGGCTGGGGTTAGCTTTAAAAATGTGTATGTGTATTTCAGTGCATGTATATTCCAAATGCTCACTGCATGCTGAGTTTAGAGACCGTCCTGTTGTTTTGTGTCTGTACAGAAGCTAACAGAATGGGGTTCTGGGCCATGACTCAGGCTGCTGAATGTTACCGCAGTACAAATAATAATTTCAAATTAAGGGCCTGATACTGCTTCCTTTAAAATCAATGGGAGCTTGGCCAGAGGTTTCAGAGAGAGCAGGGCTGGGCCCTAAGTTCTGCTGCAAAATTCTCCTCCGTTCTATCTCAGAGACAGCACTGAAGTTGATTGGGGGGAAGGGGAAGAGGGATGCTGCCACCCAAAATGAGGGGAGTGTTTAGCCTGCCATGCTTGTAATCAGAAACCATGTCACTGTGGGTACTGAATGGCTCAGGGGATTGGTACTGAGCATATGGATCACCAAGCACTGGCTTGTATGCAATCATATCTGATGGCCACTCTAGTCTGGTAGCGGTTTGGGGCTTACACATAATTATGATGATTATTTATCGCAGCGCATAGGAGCCCTAGTCATCGACCACGACCCCATTGTGCTAGATGCTGTAGGAAGCCTCACTCCTAAGGGCTGTCACATCAGTCACCCCCATTATCGATGCCATCCTTGTCCATCACAAGAGAGACTGGCTACTGAGACTAGGTTATCTTGCTACTAGTACAGAGGTCCCTGTATGTCAGGGTGGAGGACCATGTGTTGTGTATGGACTTGTGCTAGCTATGTCCATCCTGTGGCTAGTGGGTTTCAGCTACTAGTGTCTTCAGTCCCCTTTCACCAGCTCTAAATTGACTTTAAAACGATCAAAAGGACTGCTTTTGCCCACCAGACTGAATGGAATTGCTGCGGAGAATCCTGTTTAGAGCCTGCTGGAGCCACGGCGCTCCCCTGAGGAGGTGCTGGCGGCCAGGACAGATGTTTTCAGTCCTTTCTGAAGCTGACTGAGAAATCCTCTCTCTCCCCCGCTCAGCTTGCGTTTTGCAAACAGCAGCCACAGGAATAAGGCCATGCAGAGTGATAAATGAGCTGCTCTGCCCAGCTGCATCCAGGGCCCCGGAAGCGGCCTCTGATGCCTGCTGTGTGCCTGTGCGGTGATGCAGTGCATGTGCCAGGAATTGGAGATTCACATTTCCCCTTGAAAACAGAGGACTACAAACAGCGTTGGCAAGGAGCCAGAGTACAGGACCAGGAGCCAGGTATTGGGGGTCTGGGCCATGGTCTTTCTCTGTTGCCTTGGCACATCATGTCATTTCTCTGTGCCTCAGGCTCTCAATCTGTAAAACAGGACTTGCTTCTAGATCTTGTGCGCATTTTTTTTTCAGGCTGATGATTTATTTACTGAAAAATGTGGTTTCAGGTTTTCTAAAATGATCTGTGAATTCAGGTCGAATTTGGAAAATAGTTTCGGGGGGGGCCCAAAGGGTTGAAACATTTGGTTTTGACATTTTCTAAATGAAACATTTTGACTTTATGTGTGACATAAAATCAACAACAGGGAGAGCAAGGGGGAGCAACCAAAAACAAGATAAAACATTTAATTTTGGTTTTTTTATTATTATTATTTTGGTGAGGAAAAACTGAAAAATTGTCATTTTGGGTCAAATGGAAATATTTTTTCCTGAATTTTTCTGTTCAGCCACTGAACTGAAAAAATCAATTACTCGCCCAACTCTCCTTGCCTCCCTCTGAGAAGGAATCCATATTCGTACAGTGCTCCAAAATATAAGGATCTCACTTGGTATTAACAGAAGGGGTGGAAAGATTTTGTCCCATACAGAAAATACTTTTATTCGTGAAGGGAAAAATGAACTGAATAACCATGTTAATGGAAGCTTTTCCGATGTTTGCAACTGGCCATAATAACACAAGGAGCTGAGTAGTGACTGTGAGCACTGCTGCCCTCTAGGAGTGGGAATCACACCTGCCCACGTGGGTGTCATCGTTTCCATACTGCTGAGAGCTCGTGAAGATTCTCCTTTAGCTGAAGTGTGCTTTTAGAGCACAAGGATCTGAATTCTATCCCTGTTGTTGCTGTGAAGTTCTTAGTACGGCATGTGACACGGCAACAACTATGCAGTCCTGAATGGCTTTGGATTTTTAGACTGAGCCCTTCCATAGTGCTTTATGTTTTCAAAGACCTTTCCATATATTAACTAGTTAATTCACATGTCACTCTTGTAGGAAAGGTAGCTAAGTGAAATGGTGAAAAATAGAAACAAAATTATATTGTGGTAGTTCCTGCAGCCCTAGTCAGGGACTGGGGCCCTGTTGTTCCAAGGGCTGGGATATGTGATGAGGATGCACAAAGTCTAGAAACCAAATAAAGCTGTAAAGTAGTCTAGAAGTAACAAGTCAGTCACCTGTTTAACACCCCTACTGCATATGTGCCCAGTTCCCCCTGAGATTGGTCTGAAAATATCCCACCTAGGCAGCTCAAAGGGGGCTAACGTAGACTACCTGCCAGTTATCACCCTGCCATCTAACCCTGGATCAGACCTAGAAGGCAGCATGGTAAAACACCCGCAGCTGGTCTGCAATGGTACCTGCACTTTTGTGGGATTTTCAGGAAAATCTCAGCACAGAGGAGGCCAGACAGCGCTTGAATGTCTTTGCCTCGCTCCCCAGTGCTGACTTCAGCACCACAACGTGAGATCAATGTTGCTGTTACTTTTTAGACTGTAAGTTTTCGGAGGCAGGGAGTGTGTCATTCTGGAAGTCTGTGCAGAGCATGGCACTACTGTGGTGCAAATAATAGGTTACAACTTATACATCATCCTTGAAGTTAGAGAAAGTACCACTTTTCCTCGCCTGTTCTTCTACAAGGTGGGATTGTTCCCTTCACTCAGTGCTTTGGGATAGTGTGGCCCAGTGACTAGGGGGCTGGACTGGGGCCCAGAACACCTGCCTTCTATCCCCAGCCCTGCAACGGGCATGTTACTTTCCCTCTGTGCTGATTTCCCCATCTGTAAAATGGGGATAATGACACTTTTTTCCCTCATAAAGCGCTTTGATATCTGTGAGTGAAAACCTCCCTATGAATATTAGTTATTACTTTGATGACTCAAGCAACGGGCTTTCTGCCTCTTTACTGAGACCATTCCACAACGTAATAGATCCCTCCACTGGGAAATGGCATGAAATACATTTAAATTCATTATTTTCTTCCCAACAGTTAACGACGAGCCCTTCTCCTCTGATTTTTGTCTCAGTGGGAATGTGCTAATGAGCATGCCTTTGATACTGCATTGCCTTCCCCGTCCGTTCTCTCCTAAGGTGTGATGATGGGGTTCACGGCAGTGGAGGGGAGAGCATGCAGTTCCTCTCTGGGATTTGTCAGGAGTGAAATGTACTAGTTTATGAAACCACCCAAGTGAATTAACAGAGTGAGGGAGTTCTCCGCAGTACCTACTTGGAACTGGTGCAGACTTCAGCAGCTTACACCCTTCTAATTGTTGTTTGTTTTAATCCATGAGTCACAGGGAAATGCCAGGCTGAATTTTTTGGTTCCCTTCTCCTCAAACTCCCCTCCTTCTGACAAATGCAATAGCGTTGGGAGGAGAAAAATCAAGCTATCTACCAGCCTGGGGTGGATCAACAGAAATGGAATAACTCGAACAATGCCACTAGCACATCACTGCATGTAGAAAAGTGGATGCATTAGAGACTCTTAAATAGTTGTTACCTATACATTTAAACTGCATATAAGCCAGGTGCACTGCCACATGCACATAACTTCCATTGGTTTCAGTGGACAATCTGGGCGTAGAACCACTGCAACATCAGGCCTATACATAAATAAAACGCAATGAGCTGCTGGTGCCTCCTGGAAAACTCTGTGGAAAAAATCCCTTTAGAGACAGTTCTCCTTATGGATCATGTTCTTCTACTGGGTTCCCCTCATCCTTTATTGCTAGGGCCATCTGCATAGAAACAGGATCTTCATCCCTTAGGGGTCCTTCTGCCCCCTCCTGTTTAATCTCCAGCTGATGTCATACAATCTGTTTGATCTCACGGCCACTTGCTGTAGAGGAAGAGGATGACATCAAGACCTGATCTACTAGAGCCCTGTTGTAGAACTGTTAAGCATGGAAGTCAAGCCCACAACCCTGCATGGGCAGATCATGATATTGCAGGCACAGGTGTTGTCTGCGTGTGCAGTTAGTCGATATTCATGCCCAAATGCTGGACCTGGGATAACCAAGTTTGCCCTTCTCTTTGGTGGATCAGCCAGCACACAGAAGTTTGAAACTTGCACCTGAGTAAGGAACAAGCAGCAAGAGCAGATAGACTGAGAAGGAAGAATGTTCCTGTTTTCATGCAAAAATCTCCACTAAAAAAAAGAAAAAAGAAGGCAATTTTTTTTAAATTATCAAATGTTCCTAAGGAATGGGCTTTGGGAGACTAGTTGTTAGACTGTCTTTCAAAGCTGCTTCCTAGCCCCCTTTCTCTCATCAGAACAATAAGGATGTGCTGAGAATCTATAGGTACTGGGGCCATAATCTATACATATCCCGAGCACCTAGAGCTGTTCTATGCTCAATTGTTCTTCGCAAAACTAGGCCTGTCTAGTCTATCCATCCAGGCCTTTATGTGGTGCTCGTCACAGGCCCCTGGACTCTTCTTTGCACTGTGTCTGGTGGGTGCTACCTATTGATGGCAACTTACATACCTTGGGCCTGATCTTGAGAGGTCCTGAGCACCTGATTCTTCCAAGGAGTCTCTGCTAGGTGATGAGCAGCACCAGCGGCATCCATGGAAGTGCAGAGCGCACAGCACTTTGTAGGCCTTTACACATGGTAGGACATTTAAACACCTGAAGTAGTACCACTTGGAACTCCCCTTGCTCCCCCAACGCATGCACACGCATCTTCCGTGACAATGCTGAAGCATCCTGAAGGTTTCCAGAACATTTTTAGTTGCAAACCTGTGCTGCTTGCACGGGTGGTTGACTAAAGCCAGTGTTAGTTGTTTCTGAATGTAATAACACGTCGCATTTCTGCAGTGCCTATTAGTGCAGGCCACCAAATTGCTTTACAAGCATTAAACCTCATAATGCCCCCTCAGGTAGGTCAGGTTATTCAAGGCTTAATTCAGGCATCATTGCAATGCAGCTAGCTCTGGCTTGGATCACATCCGTTGTTTAACAGTGCACAGGAACACTATACAGCATGTTAGGACTAACAGGGAAAGGAAATGCTGTCTCTGATTGCAACTGTAGGTGCATATTAAGTAGTGGGGCTAATGACCAAAGCTAGTATTGGGTCAGGAGATAGGGTTATTCCTTGATGTAAAGCCCTGTATAAAAGCTTGGTGGGGTTATTGTCTTATGTAAAGTGCCTTGGGACCCATCATGCCCCCAGGAAGTCAGTGTGAGGCTTCAGGGTGGTGCTGGGTATCACAGCACCCACTGGCGCCCTGCTGGGACCAGAGGGAAGAGCTCATACAAAGGGGTCAGGGCTGTCCCCTGCTGCTATGCCTTGTGTGTGAAGGCTGCTGTGCCCATGCAGCTTCTGTCTGGGGCTGGCCCCTGGCTGCTCTGGATCAAAGCTCTGCTTGAGCTGGGAAGCGCCTCGCTCGGGGGGAATCGGCACAACGGTCTCAAAGGGGCCGGAGACAAGAGGTTGGCCATAGAATTAGCAGTAGATAATTGGGGGGAGGGGGGTTAAGAGCTCGATTCTCTGAAAGGGGCAATTAATAGGGCAATGGGCCTCCCACTCCGCAGCCATCCTGGAAACTTCTTCCCAGCCCCCAACCACACGTGGGTAAATGTGCAAAACTGCCAGAGCAGAATCTACCCAGTTTTGCAACTCCTCTTCCTCCCGCGGCCCCGGCCCAAGGCAGCCTGGCGCTGGAGAATCCCCGGGCCGGGGCTCCGGGCGAGCCAGTGCACAGAGGTGTGTGGTTTCGCCAGCTTCCCCCGCCTGCAGCAGCAAGATTCCTTCCAACTCCAATCAGTGGCCAAGGCTCTGGCAGGCGCATACGGGGCTGTGCGCTCAGTGGGCGGCCCGGCAGGCAGAGCCGGGTTACCGGGTGGCTTTCCTCCCTCCGGGGGATGGCCGGGAGCGCGTGAGAGGGGGGAGCTGCAGCCCCGAGCCGTGGGGCGGGTGTCTGGCTGGGGCAGCAGCAGCTGCTGGGGGTGGGAGCGAAGTGACCCACCGCGCTGCGGAGATGGCGCTGCCGAGTTCGCACCCCAACTTTGCACGAGACACGTACGGACAAAGTTAGCTCTTAGCTCCCAGCTGCCAGGCGGCCCCAGCCGGTCCAGCGGCGCCTTCCAGGGCTCCGCTCCGCAGCGACCCCCCTGCCCCCTAGCCCCTGCCATGGGGCGCTGATCGCACCCAAACTTGGACCAACTTTTGCACAGCTCGTCGGTCTCTCCGCCGCTGCCTGCGGGTGGGAGCATGGCCCGTCCGTGAACGCGGCTGTGCAGCAGGATGAGAGCGCAGCCCCGGGGAGCAGGCAGCCGCGAGCCCAGCCGCCGCCGAGGCGCCCCAGGTGCAAAATGAGCGACCACCCAGCGCCGGAGAAGGAGGCGCCGATCTCCCGCAAGCAGCGGCTGATGGCCGCGATCGCCTCCGGCAGCTCCAGCGCCGATCCCCCCTCGGCGCTTTGCTGCTTCATCTGCGGCGGGGGGATCGGGCGCGGCAAGGAGCTGAAACTGCAGGTGAAGCAGCCCCGGGAGAACCAGCCTTTCTTCCCCTTCCTGCAGCACCAGGAGCCGGCGCCGGGGGCCCAGGAGGTGACCCCGGAGGGCTGCGCGCTGGTGTGCGCCGTCTGCCGCTGCTTCCTGGGCGAGCAGTGGGACGCGTTCGAGCGCAGCCGGACCCCGCTGGAGAAGCGCATGTACTGGCTCAAACGCCCCTACCAGTGCGAGGCGGCGGGGGGCGCCGGGCTCCGCAGGGGCCCCCAGGAGTGGAACCTCTCCTACGCCCTGGACGAGCAGCGGAGGCTCAGCCTGGGGGGCAGCAGCAGCAGCCAGCCCCCCGAGGAGGAGGAGGAGGAGGACGCCGGCGCAAGCGGCGGAGACTCCGACCTGTCCTCCCTCTCGGACACCGACCAGCTCTCCGAGCCCGAGCTGCAGCTCCACGCCCCCGGCCGGGACAGGAGCTCCAGGAGCCCCGGCTGCCGCCCGGCCCCAGACCCGCCGAGCCAAGCCGCGGGGCTGCAGCTGCTGCGCCAGCAGGGCGCAGCCAACGGGGCAGCCGAGCGGCCGGTGCCAGGCGCGCCTATGGGCAGCCGCCCCCGCGAGTGGCACGGCCAGGCGCCCCCAGCCCCGGACGAGGCACCTGTGCCGCAGGACAACGGGCTGGCTGGGGGGAGGAGGAGGCGACGGCGGCGCCACTGGCCGGCCGATGGCCTCGGCAGCGTCCGGAGCAGCTGGAGAGGGGGCCAGGGCGCAGCAGCCCTGCCCGATGCCTTCAAAGCGACGGCCTCCGGCCGGGCACCTGAGTCTGCCCCGGGGCATGGCGACTTGATGGGCAAGCGGGTCCCGGCCTACGGCTCCTCAGAGGAGAGCGAGATCAACATCACCAGCGACGAGGAGAGGCAGGGGTCCTGCCAAGCCCCCAGCAAGCTGGAGAAGGCCTACGCCCTGGCAGTGCCCAGGCCGCCCTGGGCAGCAGCACCCCTGCCGGGCAGCGTCTGCTACATCTGCGGCAGCCCCTTGTCCCCTGGGGGCCAGCACCAAATCCACGTGCAGAAACAGGAAAAGACTTCCAAGGCCCCCTTCTTCCCTTTCCTGTGGCTGCACAGTCCACCCCTGGGGGCCCTGCCCATCAGCCCCATGGGCAGCACACTGGTCTGCTCCTGCTGCTTCACCTCCCTCATGCAGCAGTGGCAGAGCTTCGAGGTGGCCAGCGTGCCGGTCCTGCAGAGGCTCTACGTGGTGCCGCTGGATGCCAGCGCAATGGGCATGCCCCCCAAAGGGAGGAGGGCCCAGAAAGAGGAGGGTGCCCCTGCCCTGCTGCAGGAAGCCTGCTACCTCTGTGGGGAGGATTGTAGCAAGGAGGCCAGGCCGGTCTCTGCTAAGATCACCAATGGCAATGCTAAAAACACCATGCACTTCCCCTTCCTCAGCCACCTGCCGTGCCCTCCCAGCTCCAAGGGGCTCAACAAGCATGGGGAGGTGCACAGCTGCAGGAAGTGCTATGGGGTGCTGCAGGACCTGTGGGCCATGTACCGGGCGTGCCACAATGAGGAGCTCATCACCTCGGTGCAGAGCTTCCTGGGGAGGTATCACCAGGTCTTCTCCACCGGGGATCCCGGCAGCACTGGCATGCACCCCTCGGCCACATCAGGCCCTGCCTCTGTCTGTTACATCTGCGGAGCTGAGCTGGGAGCGGGCAAAGAGTTCCAGCTCAACATCAACCCGCCAGGGCGCTTTGGGGAGAAGGAGCCTTTCTTCCCCTTCCTCACCGTCTACCCCCCAGCCCCCAGGGCCAGGCCTGCAGACGCCACTGGGCTGGTGGCTACCTGTGTGCTCTGCTACCATGACCTCCTAGGCCAATGGCTGCAGCACGAAAGCAGGAATTCCCACCATCCCAGCAGCGCCTGGTCCAGGCAGTACAAAGTGGAGACCTTCGTGTGCTTCTTCTGTCGGCAGGAGAAGAAGCGATGCCTTGGATTAAAAGCAGTGCAGGTTGCCCGGCTCCCTGTGTTTCTGTACACTCTCCGCATGGCCAACAGCCTACTGGTGGATGATGGTAAACAACTGACCATTGGAGCATGTGCAGAATGTGGGGCAGTGGTCCTTGCTGGCAAAGGCATGACACCTCCAGACTTTCTGGCTGTGACACCCCCAGCCAGTCTCCCAAAGGTAAGGTACAATGTTCACTCCTTCCTCCATTGATTTCCCTTGGTGAGGCAGGGGAAGCTGGATGCTTTGGTTTCAGTGGAATTGGTTTTACAGTGGGGTCATTGACCAAGTTTCTTCTGTTGTGTCTGATTCAGGAGGTTAACGCTAAGCAGGGTTCTTTTTGGCAAACTGATTTGGGATTTGGGGTCGCTGGCCTCCTAGCTAAAAAATGGGGTCGCTCCAGAAGAGCTACAGCCAGCCAAGAGCTGGCTTGTTAAGAAAGCAAAGGGCCCAGTCTGTGGAGGTGGGGTTGGCTTGGACTTGAGTCTGCCAAAGTGGGGAAATCCTGGTCTTGTACCCTTCTCAATGGTGAATATCACAGCTGCCACTCTCTGGCCGGTCAGAGACATGTCTGGCTCCCTTTACTCCAGCCAGCAGAGCTTTAAAGGAACAGGCCTGTTCACAGCAGACAAGCCCCATGGGAAATTCTGCCAGCTAGCAGAGAGAGGAGCCTCCGACTCAGAGGAAAGTTATCCATCTAACTTTGTTTTTTTAAGAATCCCAATCAAAGCAGTGTCTCGTGAGAGGAACTCAAGTCCTTCCAACAGATGGGAAACTGATGTCCAGACTCTCTTTTTTGGGTGCGGGGAGGAGGAGAGGACAGGGCGACATTCCCAACCTGGTTTGCTTTTCCCCTGTGAGAATGAGCCTTTATTCTTTGCCCGTCAGCTGTGCAGGAGCAGGGGAAGCTGGTGGGATTATCCTTTATAAAGGGCGCCTGCCTTCATGCTGCTGAGATTAGGGAAACCTATTTCATTCTCATCAGTGGTTCCATCCCCCTTTTAGTGTGGCAGCAGCTCTTAATAGACTCCCAGTGGTTCCCATCGAATAAGAGCGCCAGATTGAAAATAATAGTCATTTAAACCTTGATCATCCAGGGGTTGCTTTTTGAGCAGCCTGCACCCAGAACAGCGACATCTACTAAGATGCAGGCAGTCAGCATCTAGGTGCAGCAAGGACCAAGTTGCTTTGGAAACTGGCCATTTGCCTGCCTGGAGGTTACTTTTCTGTCAGCAGAAATGGGATCCTGTTTGAATTTTCCATAGTACTCATTACAAAATAAATGCTGTGTGCACGCACGTGTTGTAGTTTAAAAGCAGGACTGGGAGTCTCTGTTTGGCTTTGGTTGCCTTCGTTAATGCCTCTGTGAAATGAGGATAATTGAGTCCTTATAATTACTTCACAGGTGTGCTGTGAGGCTTAGCTATTACAGAAAGTGCTTTGAGATCCTCTGGGGGGAGGTAGTATGGGGGTGCCATGTGTTGTTGCTGAAGGAGAACCCCAGAAAGTTCACTCATACAACGGAAGGCCCATGCTATGTTTCATAAACTGTCCTCCTCACTCAGGAAGGGGAATTTCATTAATGCCTTTGCTCAAAATTTGTCAAAAGGGAAAGATTTTTTGGGGGCCCAACTAGAGATGCATGACTTTAAAGGGACCTGGTTTCAGAGGGTGGGTGCTCAGCACTGTCTGAAAATCAAGACCCTTTAAAGCGTCTCAAATTGGTGCCCCAAAAATGAAGACATCCAAAAGGACTAATCAGTTCTGAAAATCTTCAGATTTTGTTCACAGCCGGCATTTGTTCTCGAAGCACTGACATTTTCTTTAGAAATGCACCACAATCTCTCCAACTTGGGACTTCTTTTTTCTTCTCTCCTGTGGCTGGTTGAAGAACAGTTTTCAGATGGGCTCATTTGCAGCATGGGTGCTGTGTTCAAAGTGGAATCTCACTGGCTTCGAAGCAAAGGGATGCTGCTCCTTAAGTTGTCAAGCTGCCAAATTCACAAGTTTTTCCCTTTGGGCTCGCTGGGTGACAGCTGAACGAGTCAGAGGTTCAGAGCACAGTGCCTGCTTTGAGAATTCCAGGACGGAGATGTGAGTTTGATTGGCACCAGAGACAGGAATCCTCCGAAAGTCACTCTTTTCAGTTTTTCCCTGGCTCCCTTCCTACATCAGTGCAAGCCAGAGTGACCTGATCTCAATGCAGGTCATTCCTCAATGCAGATTATTTCTTTGTGAGTTACATGCCGATTGGCAGAGCATGGCTAGAATCCACCTTTGTTAATCACTTTGTGAGTTATGCTCATGTCTGACACATTGTGTGTGCGATGGTGGGAACTGGGAAACATGAGACTCCCGGATCAAATGGTACTAACTCAATGCAGGTGGTAACTCAGGATTTCACAGTTGAAATTGAGATTATGCTGTACATAAAAGGTCCAAACCCATGTCCCGTTGAATCTAATAGCAAACCTCTTGTTGATTTCGCTGAAACTCAGAGTTGGCTCCCAAAGCAGGTAACTCAACTGAGAATATTCCTGTCTCCAGAGAGTTCATTCACAAGCTCCCCTTGAATCCCAGGTCTGTGGCAGTAATTGTAGTGGGAGACACTCGTGCAGCTGCTAGAACGCAGCAGAGCATAAGGAGATATAGATAAGTGTAGAGCCTTCCTTTCTATATCCCATTTTTTGGTTGATGTGAAAGTTAAAGCCCCTCCATTAAAGAGGTAGCTGCAAAAGGCCTGTTCTTACAACCTTTGGCCTCTGGAGTGCCCTGTAGTCACGTGAGCTACCCCGCTGCCTTGAACAGAATTACTCGTGTGAGCGTATGTTGCAGGATTGGGCTGTGCAGGGTGAACCACAGCAACCAAACCCCTTTTCATCCCTCACTTTGAAGGAGATGTTTCTTCCGCAGCTGGGTGCATTTCCCCTTTAAATGCTGTCTGTGGCTGTTTCCCTCCACTGGGCTTTATTTTCTTGCACTGGGTAATATCACGGGTCCAAGGGTACTTTACATTAGTGCCATTTGGACTGGGAACAGGTGCTGCTGGGGTGTTTTACTGACATATGAACTATTCCAGAGCGCTTCTGTCATCACTCGAATGTCAGTGTTAGGCACTCACATCTGTTTCCTGAGTTTCCTGCAGCGTTTGTTATCTGCAACCCAAAAGCTACATATTTCTTAAGCCTTTTAATGGCTCCCTGCCACCAGAGCACTAACCCAACGCTCAGGTGATTATGCTGTGCTCATCATCTTAGTAATCAAAGAAAACCCTCGGCACCCTGTGAAAGCCCGCAGTAGAGCCACAGGACAAAACATAAAGCCTCTGTGATTTCGCCTCCCTCCCTCCCTCCCTCTCCTGGAATTCCACCGTTTCAGCTGAACAGGGCAGCAGGCTTGTTTTGGCAAAGGGGAAAGCATCTGCTCAGAGAACGGCCCTGAAAAAAATATCCACTTTGGCTCTCTTGTCTGAAGCACTGTCCCATATCTGAATGGCTTGGAGAATCTTTTGTGCGAGGAAGTGAAAGAAAGATGTGTGTGTTGGGAAGATGGGATTAGCCTAGACGGTCTGTGCAAGGAGGGTGTTCGAGGCTTAGAGCAGATGCTATTGAATTCCTCTCTCTTGTTACATGGCTTGCTAATGAGCGATGTAACTAGCTGTTACGCTGAGCACCTGGGACAGCCCCAACACAGATGCTTTGAATAGATTTGCTTATGTGGGGCATTGCAATTTTCAGCCCCATTTGATGGTTAATACTCTGGCTTTTCCTTCATTGCGGTTTGGGACAGCAACTCTCTACTAATCACTGTTGCCTTTTGACTCTCCCCATGTTCGTATTCGCTTTTGGTAAGGCTGGGATTCAGGTTTATTTAAAACAGGACTGGATCCATTTGGCTAATGTAACTAATGGGAGAAATCTCTTCTTCCTCTCTGCTGCCGCTCACACATTCAAGGGTTCTTGTGGCTAGTAGCCCAGTAAGGGCTCTTTACCCTTCATCACAAAGCCCTCGGTGCCTGTTTTTGCTAACTTCCCTCCTTTAAAACCAGACACACCAAAGCACTTGACTATACAGTGGGGAAAAGCCTCCTCCTCCCCCCGCAAAAAGGGGGTTGGACAATATGTTCCATAAGGGATTTCCCACGATTCCCTGTAGCTCTGCCTTTGGGCTCTATTTATTTTTTCCACATCCAGCACACACAAACCCCTTAGTGTGCATAGGTTTGGGGAGTGGGGGTTAAACACTGAGTAGGGGAACACGATTGTTGCGGGGGAGTTTTTAGAGCCAGAACTACGCAAGGTTCAGAGTTAGGGTTTATCCCCAGAGTGACTTTCCTGCATAAATTCACCCACTAGTTTGCTGAACAAACTCCAGTAAGATACTTAAAGCACCAGCTCCTTCTCCTGTAGCAGCCTGAGAAGGCAAGTGTTATGCCTCAGGTGTCTCCTACAGCCCTAGGTGACGGAAAGAGGGAACCAAGTCTTGTTCAGCAACTGACCTTTCATACTTTCTCACCAGGCTTAGGTGGGCTCAGGTGTGTTCTGGGTGGGACAAAGCCTTTAGCTCCACCTCTGGCACGCCCCTATATAGAAAAGAGAGGGCAGGGCAAATTCTCCTCAGAGTTCCTGGGTGTGTTGTATCCTGCAGGAGCAGTGGGATCTACTCTTTGATGTGAGCAAGGACCTTTGTGTGTTATTCTCTGGTCAAATCACTCCTCTGTCCTTGCTGTACGTGCTGCTGGTGTGGATTAGAGAACAAAATGTTACTGTAGCTGGCTGTTGTGCTGAGCTGCCTGTCTCCTACCCTTCCTGGGGCAGTTAGTGCCAGCTGAGCCTTCAATTGTGAATGGTTCCTGAACTGGTGATGGTGGCTGTGAAAGAAGCCTGTGCAATTTTGTCGAGTGGTGGGGAACGAGCTCATAATGAATGAGGCCAGACTAGCAATATAGAAGAAGAATCTCTTCTTGCCTTGAGAATTGTGTGCTGAGAATGAAAAGGGTGACAGGTTCTAATCTTGCAGAATACCAACAGGAATAACTGGCAACAATACTATGGTTCCACATGCAACAGTTGCAGAAATCCAACAGGAGTACACTAGCCATTCATCAAACTCCTTGTAACGACAGAGAGTCATGATACAAAACTGCCATTTTAAAAGACACAGCCAGATATTTCTCTAGCAGATTTTTTCTTGTGGTACCTTCTTAGAGGCCTTCAGTACTGAAATGACTCTGGCTTGTCCTCTGCTGCTGTTTAACAGCTGCTCTTCAGTTATTAACCTTGGTCTAAGTAACCCCTTGTCTTTCTGTGTGCATTGGCATCGCTGACTGTATAAAGACAACTCCAGGGAGTTGTCTTTGTGTCCCTGCCTCTGCAGGGGTGGAGAAAGATGCGTTATTTCTGTGGGATCCACAATTGAGAGCAGTGGCTGGGTTTTTGTTTTTTCTTTTCTGATTTACTGCTAAGAGAATTGTGAATTTAAAATGAGCCTCTCCAAGTCCTTGGGTGTTTAGCCCCTGCTGTCAGAGTTTTTAGCCAGGCTTACAACACCGCAAAAAAGCCTGCTCTCAGTAACCTGAGTCTGGCCTCTTGCTCATTTCCCAACCCTCTGTCTCCCGCTACTTATCTGTGGCTTGAATTGAAATTTGCTGACTACCCTGCTGTGCTATTTGCCTTGGTCCTCTCCTTCCAGATTATTGAGTGGCTCATCTCCCCTCTGCTGAAAGCGTCACAAATAAATGAATGCTGCGGGGTGGAGAGGGTGTTCATATTCAAGTTGGGTCCAATTTTGGGCCTAAGTCACTTGACCCCGTCCCTTTAAGTTCAGTCTTCTGGGCCGGGAAGGGCTACAGGCCAACATTTCAGCTGGGATGTTGTAACTCTCCTAGGCTGCCTGTGACCTTGTTAATCAAGGGCACTGCTCAAGCATCCCTGCATTCCTTTGCTGATGCTGTTGGGCTGTTTGCAGAATTGCCCAGTGTCACGGAGTCCCCGGGCGATGCTTTGGAACTGCTCCCCACCAAGCCAGTCAGGACTTTGGGGAGCCTCCTCTCCCTTGGAGCAGACTTGTTCAGGGCAAGAAGCTCACACAGCTTCACCTTCTGGGTCTCTCCTTGGAGCATTCAGCATCCTCTGCCCCTCCGTGCGCTTCCCACAGTGAGTCCACCCCAGTGGGGTCCTGGGGAAGCCACTGGGTTCTGCACCCCCACTTTGCAGTCAGACGTGACTGTCAGCCAGCCAGTAACACAGAGGTTTATTCGATGACAGGAACAGGGTCTAAAACAGAGCTTGTAGATACAGCGAACCGGACCCCTCGGCTGGGTCCATTCTGGGGGGCAGTGAGTCAGACCCCCAGGTCTGCCCTCCACCCTTGACCCCAGCCAGCTCCAGACTAACAACCCCCCCCAGCCCCTCCTCTCTCCTCAGCCCCTTTCCCGGGCCAGGAGGTCACCTGATCCCTTTGTCTCCAACACCTTCAGCTGGCACCTTTGCAGAGGGAGGGGCCCAGGCCATCAGTTGCTAGGAGACAGAGTGCCAGGCATTTAGGTGCACTGGCCCTTTGCTCTGCCAGATACTTAAGAACTGCCATGGGGACACTGAGGCACCAACACAGTACTCAGAGAAAACATTAAGAACTTTCCCAGTTCGTCACACCCAGTTCCTCCTTTGCAAGGACAATGTATGGGATTAGACTAAAGGCTCTGCTGCTGTCTGGTGTGATATACGGCAGCTCACAAGCTTAAGTGTCTGCAGGAAGAAGCATCGTGGTACAGTACAGATGAGAGGCCTGAAGGTCAGGGAGGGTAACAGGCCACTGAAAAAGGGCATCTGGAGAGACTGGTGATGTTCACTTCAGCAGGAAGTGCCGCAGCGCAGCAACTAGCTGCCGGCTGGAGGAATGCTGGTTTAGGCAATAGTGTTAATTGCAGTGCAGCTGTTTCTGTAATGGCAGACCCATATCTGGGTGTACCATCTCTACATGCAATATTCCAAGTGTAGAGCACTCTTAATAGTTCTGTATTACAAGGGCACAAAGGGCCCAATTTGGCTGGATTGTGTGCATAACTATAGGTGCCTTGGTGCACCAGACTTACATCCATGTGACTGTCATATGTGTGGCATGTTTGATTCAGGCCTGTCCATTAGCACACGCAGTTACCACGTGTGCAGGCACAAATGATTTTCAGTACGTGGTTTGGAAAATTGGGTCCAACTACTCTGAGAACTGTAGAGACACAACAGGGAGTGAGAGGGGTCATTTGAGCCTGAGCTTGGGGTGGCAAATTTTTTGGTTGGGGCGGCAAAAACCTAGAGCCGGCCCTGTCTGTGACTTGCAGCCTATTCTAGAATCTAAACTAAGGTCCTAATCCCCATAGGATCTATGTCTAGAGTGAAAGAAGGATTTAAAAACTAGCATTTTAGAGCATTCCTTCATTTCCCTTTGACTCCCACATCTTAATCTCGTTACCTAGTAATTCCTCCCACTTGGCTGTCTCTGCTCTCAGAGGCTGTGCTTAGAGGGGCTATGTTGAGGCAGTGCTGATTCTGTAAGTATTGAGCAGCACGTTGGGGTTATGAACAAGATCAAAGAAGGGTAACGGGTAGCTCTGTTCCTTGTTCCTTACACACCACATGAGACAATCGTGCAGGTGACTTGACTTTTCTAAAAAACTGACTGCGTGGAGTTCAGTATTTATAGATACTGCAGGCATCAAAAGCAAATACTTAAAGGTACAGAAGGAGCCTCTCTCTCTCTCTTTTTTTTTTACTGGAAGGAGCAGATATCTTGTGTGGCAGAAGCTTTGATACCTCAGGTGTGCTCTCCAAATCCAGTAATTGTTTGTTTTTAAGCTTTGTGATGCTGATCAACTCAGGTACCTTGTCTGTGTGGGTAGATTGGGCTGCCTGCTTTTTAAGGATCTACATTAAGCAGCTCTTAATAGTTTACGAAGGCAGCCTGTTGTCTAGCACTTGGTTTGCAGCTTGCTATATTTGCCGTGAAGTGTTCTATGACTCTGGGAATGACGCACTGACTTGTTACACTGCACTATGTCCACATATAGCAAAGCGCATCTCGCTAAACAGAAACCAACTGGGTTTGGGATTGGATCATCATCTCTGCTTTCAATCTGGATAACAGTTCCTGTGCCTGAATCTGGCGTTTGATTGGGGAAGCTGCTGGATCAGGGATGGGGAAGGGAAAATAATTACATAGTGAGTTTTGGTCTTGATCATTTGGCAATGGAGTCAATTACCCTACATCTCCTAGCTCATCAAAGCAGGTCTGCTCCCTTTACTGGCACGTACCTGCACCCATCATATACATTATATACTGCAGCTTTGTAAAACTGTCACAGAAACTTAAGAGGTTAAGCACAGTCTACTTGCCTGGCCTCTGTCCTACTTGATCTGAATGACAAAATGAATAGGTTACCTGCCCAGGATGAGTGGGCTGAGAAACTGTGTGACTACAGCGTGGCTTGACTTTCTGAGCCACTTTTTATTATTATTATTATTAATTATTATTATTATTATTTTATTTTAAAAGAGGCCTCTAAAATTGCACACATGGGTTTTCATAGCTAAGTGGTTGAGACAATGCAGATGTGTGCTCTCACACGTTCTGCACTTGCACACTCAGGCCAGGTAGATGCTTATCTACCTGGTTTCCGTCCCTGCAGTTTGCTCAGACCCATCCAAGTTTTTGCACCTGTCAACGTTTCAGTGTGGAACAAGTGCATGTAAAATTCTTCTTCTTGTCAAAGCAAGGTGTTCTTGTGGCAGAGGACTGGGGCTGAAAAACATGGGTTCTGCTGCCAGCTGTGTGACATTGGGCAAGTCGCTTAACATCAGTGCCTCGGTTTCTCATCTGTAAAAGGAGGATGACAATATTTCCGTGTTAGATTGTAGTCTTCAGGGCAGGGACTGTCTCTTGCAGTGTGTATATACAGTACCTAGCATGGTAAGGCTGCAACTGATATCAAGGCCTAAGTGCTACTGTAATACAAAAAGACAAGTCACATGCTTATATTCACCGTAAATATAGACACAGGGGGGGTCTGCAAATGTTCAAAACTCTCCCTTTTTGGCAGCATCTGCCAGCAACTTGCATATAGAGTCCTGTTGCATGGCAAGTGATGTTGTTGTCTTTCTGTCTTTCATAATCTTCAGACATTTCCCAGTGGTTTGCCAAATTTGCATCCTGGTGGCCTCCTCTTCCTTTGGGACGCTCTCACTTGCAGTGCCTGTTCCAGTGTTTCTTGTCCCTGGACCCGTGCCCTCAGAATCGTTCCCAGAGTATCCACTCGGAAGACTTCTGCGCACTAAACTGCATGGAACTCCATTACCCAAGGAGGATGAAAGGCTGAGAGATCTCAGCTTGGATATGAACCTGTTGGTCCAGTTAATCTGAGTATTTTGAATCTGATTCGTGGCCCATTGCCTTGGTGTGGAAGTATATTCCTGTGTCACTGTAGCATTTAACAAAGAAAACAGTTCTGGTTGAGTGGGGGTTCTGAGTTTTCAGCTGCATAAATCAGGAGCCACTCTATTGGAGTCAACAGTGCTGAACTGGTGTAAATGAGATCATAATCAGACCCTCTTTGTGCTGGATTGTTAGGGTTTGAATCATGGAAAATGAAGAAAAATCTGTCTCTAGAGAATTGGGCACTTACACAAGTTTTCAAGCATCCCTTTCAAAGTGTGTATTTATAAATGAATCAAGTCCCTACTTGTGTTAATGGCTCTGCCCCCGAATGTTAAACACCATGGGCTTCTTTGGGCATTTGCTGTGCTTTGGACACTTAGTGGTTCTTTCATACTAGCAGAATGGGGGTGTGTCTGGGGTCACAACGCTGCCAGGAAGGTGTCAGTTCTTTCCCCTACATTCTTCTAAACAGACCTTTTTCACGGGCACTGTCAAAACTGTGTTCTGTAACATTGTGGGTCATGTTGGAGTTTGCAGCCTTTCCCTTTTAAAAAACAAAAACGCCAAACAAAACACATGGCAAGAATCTGATACTTCTGACTACAATGTAGCTGATCTCCTTTAACCAACCAAAAAGAACAGGGGCTTCTCTGAAACCAATCCACCGTACTAACTAGCCAAGCCCACGGGCTAAAACGGCGTGGATTGCCAGGAGAGACTATGGGAATCTCTTGCTTAGTGCATGAGTTTGGAAGCCTCTCCTGTGAGGAACAGGAAAACTGGCCTGGGCATGACGGGTTCCATTTAATGGGACATTGTCCTGTCAGGTATTGGAGGTTAGGATCCTAAACTTAGATTTAAAAAACCCAGCCCTACTAATTAATGGAAATGTCTTCAGTTTGCAACCCAAACAGTACAGCATCTATGAGAAATGGATTGTATCAATAAATGGGCTAGTCGATATTTGCATTGTTGGAATTGGCAGAAGTGGGGAAATGAAACGAGGCATGGTGAAAAGGACGTTGGGTTTGGTTTTAGTTTTAATTTCCAGTTTCAGTAATCCCGGGTGATGCTACTAGTGCAACTAAGGACAGTGTTGTTTAAAATGAGCTTGATTCTTCTCTCTCTGATTCTGCAGCAGTGTAAATTGTGATGAATTCAATTGAAATCAATGGGGTAACATCAGAGTGCAAGTGAGATCAGAATCAGACCCATGATTTTTAAGCTAATAGGGCTTGCTAGATTTCCATATGTAAGAAGTGACTTTGTGGATAGAGCTTCCCTTTGAAGATCAGGTATTCAGCAGTTCTGGGAGACAAACCCTGCAGCCACTAAAAATGAACTTGTTTGACATTTAGCTGCAATCTTGAGTCAGACTCCGAGGTGGCAACAAAATCATATTATGACTTCATGTCTCGGGGCACAGCCTCCTGTTGGATCATATTGCCAGAGGGCAAACAAAGAAACAACACTAGGAAAATGTGCCTCTTGCTTTTTCCTGCAGATGAGGTCACGGAGTGTTTGTCCGTGGGCATCCAGCGTTTGGTATGTACATAGCTGAACTGTAAACGTACACCCTTCTGGGCTATCCCATCCCTCCAGCTCTCAGCTCTTTCTGATCAGCTGTTTCAGTGTCACCTGCTGACCAGCCAGCTGGTGTTGGTGTTGTGCAGAGTAAGCAGGGGGCCAGGGACAAATCAGGGCTAAGTGTTCTGACCTCAGACGGAGCACAGGCTAAGACTTCTGTCCTTAGCTTCCTCTAGCAAACCCTGCCCCTGCACTCATCTCCCCACCCCCTGCAAAAAAGACCCTTTGCCCTTGCACTTGTTTGTTCTCACTGGCTCTGTCCTGCTGCCACGGCTAGTTGCTTTAACAGCTGTTAAAATATCAGGGGTCCCCATTGCTTTGCAGTCCTGATCCCTCCAGGCCGGGTGCTGATTCAGTCACTTGCCAGCTGGCTTGATTGCACCCCTCCAGCATTAGCAGAGTGAGGAGACCCACAACTTGCAATCCTTCATTCTTCTCTGGCAGCTTGGGGGTCCTGCCAAACATGAGGCTGGCTTTAACTGTGCCGACTAGGAGAATCTGCATTTGTCATTTTTGTCGTCTTCAACGAAGCACTGTAGGCATCAGTTCTTGCATAGAGCGTTGCCTGTTCACGGTGCCTGGCTGTCTTCCCCCCCTTTCTCTCTTGTCCTGTGTCTAAGCCCAAACTTGGTATCCTCACCACTATGTAGCCGCATTCTTGGTGTGGGTGGGCTGTGCCAGTGTGACTTACAAACTGGGGTTCCCCGTCTCTGTAGCACTTCCATGGGTTTTGTTTAGCTAGGTAGGGTGAAAAGAACCCCAGTTCAGCCCTTCTCTCTAACTGGGAATGTTTCAGCAGCACACTTGTACTTTCCTTGATACTCATGATTAATCTGCTTAGATCCCATCTGAAAGCAGGTTAGATTCCCCTGTTTCTGTCTCTGTTTGGGAGTAGTGTGAGAGGCTCGATTTGCTGTTGCCCTGTGCTATGTGTGCTCACGCCAGTGCAAACGCTACCAAACTAGAGTGGTAGCATCCTCCACCCATGTAGATTGCTGCCCAAACTGTAGGGCACCAGCTGCAGGGCACCAGCTGTAGATCTGAGTTTGAAGGGAAGTGGAGAGACCGCAACTATTGGAAAGGTGCAGAAACTTTTGAAGGGATTTTGTGTTCTCCTTGCATAGCCCAGAGAAGTCCTCAAAAGCGTCACCTTGGGGCCATTGCATGAGAGAAGGTGCTGCTGTGGGCTTTCCTAGGCTCTCCAGAGAATCCACTTCAAGCCAAGGGAGCTGCTGCTGTGTGCACACGCCAGGGTAAAAGGAGGTAGCTTCCCCCTCCCACACCTTGGGTTCAGGGCCTGCTGGCTGGGCCAGGACGCAGTGGCAGTCAGGCGTCACGGCTTGCTTTCAAAGAGCTGGCCAGCCTGTGTGAATGCTGTGGAGCCATTTGGTACTGGATGTACAACTCTCCCCCACCACCTGCCTTATGCCCAGCTATTTTCCGGCATTTGGTGTCCTTGCCCAGAATGCAGTGACGAACATGGGCGTTTAGGTCTGAAGAAAGCAAGAGCGTCTGCCCTGCTGCCCTCCGATGGTGCTGGCAGCACTGGAGGGTGGTGGGGATTTGAAGACCTGGTGCTTGTAGTTGAGTGATTCACCCCCCTTCACCTGGGCCATGTCTCTGCTCAGGCAGTGATGACCCTTCCTAATTCCAAACCAGAGTGAAAGTGCCGCCATCGTCTTGGGGACTTGAGCTGGGATTTATTATGGCACAGAAAGCAGGATCTGTCCCTGGAGCGAGGGCAGCTGTCTCCCATGGGCAGAGTGTGTCTGTGTGTGAGAGAGCGAGAGAGAGAGGCTAATGAATGACCCCCTGTATCCCAGAAGGGCTGACTCAGCCCTCCCTTCTCCTGCAGCAGATAAACTGTGTCCCATGCAACTTTCTGTCTGTTCTGGGCCTTACACTGAAGTTCTCTGGCACTTCTTACAAGAGTAGGGCTGGTTGCCCTGGTGTCTGGCTAGATTTCACATCCTGGCCCCTGCTGTGCTGTTCCATCCCAGAGGTGGCTGCATTTCAGCAGTGCTGTGTGGGGCAGTCTGGGATCCTTTGGAGGACAGGGCTGTACAGATGTGGAATGCCTAAGGCCTGGGGAGGGATGGGGGCATACAGATGTAGGGCTGTGCTCTCCCCTACAGTGAGAGATCTAGTGGATGATTCTTCAGTGTGGAGTCTGATTAGGGATCTATAAAGGAGAAAGAAACCATCCCATCTGCTGGGGAGAAGGCTGCATGTTCTGTGGGTGCAGGAGGGGGCGTGCGTGGCGAAGGAAGGAAATGAAACTCCCAACAGTCTGGGTCAGACAGCAGTGCCCTGCAGCCCCCTGCTAGCCAGCTGCCCTCCCATCAGATGGGTCCTGTGTGACTCAGTGTTTGGGTGGGGAGAAGACAGATCCCCCATTCACATCATGGAAGGAAGGACTGACCTTCCCCCTGTGATGTCATTGTCGAGCCAGGCCGCGTGCTCACTTTGGGCTCCTGCCAGGGGACAGGGCCTCTTTTCTGAACCAAGCAGCAGCCCCACAAAAGCTACATTATATCTTTAGTGGCAGGCTCCCAGCGGTGGGCTGGGTTTTCCTTTTCTATTACCAGCTGGAGACAGGAGATGTTCCAAACGCCAGATCCTCCCAGGCTGAAAAAGCCATGACAGCTCCATAATCTCACCCCATCCCTCAGAGTTGATGGGATGCACCAGGACGCCTGGGATGCTGAGCCCCACTCCTCTGGCAAGAGGCAAAGGCTGAGTCAGTAGCTGCTTGTGGGGAAGAGAGAAGCCAGCTCACTTGTGTTATGAAGTATTGGTTGCAGGGGGGCTTTTATGTTTCTTACCCAGCTGCAGCAGAAAATAAGGATGCAGGGCCAGGGTCTCCTTATAATTCTTGGACCCTTGCATCTCGTGCACTCGTTCGCCTGAGTGCAAAATGCTCTTGTTCCGATCCAAGTGTAAAAACTCAGCCGCTTGTACGCAGACAATGGTGAGCTGGGCCCCTGGGTTCCCCTCTCCGCTTACTGTCTGCACCCCTCTCATGTATTTCCTACCTCTTGTTCTCTGTTTTCCCCCTACGTTGATCCTGTCTCAAGTATGTAATGCTGGATTGGATGCTCCCTGATGTGACAGGCGTTTGGGGTGGCTCTGTTCATTTCCCAGGGGGTGAGGGGCCATTGCTCAAACAGGCACAGGGGCTGGCACTAGTTGTCCTGCATGTTGTCACTTTCAGCCAGGAACTCTGGACTTAACAGGCCACAGAATGAATTCCGCTCCCATCCCGAAGATGGAGGCCTGCGGGGAAGAGTCCTGTCAGCTCAGGGTTGAAGCAGCATGTGGGAAGCTCATGCTACGGGCTGCTCAGCCTGTCCCTCTCCTGTGGCTATAGAGGCCGTGCAGTTGGCTGGCACGCTGCACCAGCACAAAGTACACACACCCGCTGGCAGCAAGGCCTTCGGCCGGGCAGGACTGGGTACCCTTGGTGTTTAGTGTTCCCTAGAAGATGGAGCATAACGCAGAGCTTTGCTCTGAGAATTAACAACGATTCAGGACCCGCCTTCAGGGAGCACAGGGCGCTGTGACTCCTGAGCCACTCACCCTGCAGCTGGCGTTTGTGTTCCTTCTGCTCCTGCTTTTCCTCCGCCCCTGTGGCTGCCGCCTGCTGAGCAGCTGTGTCACATGCAGGGCTCATGGGCTCCCCTTGACCTCAGAAATACCCTGTGTGCTGAGTGGAGTTGCTAGATAAACAGCTCTGTGCAGCCGGTGTGGCCTCAGCCTGGTTTTGCTAAACCATCGGTGGCAGAAGGGGAGGAAAGGAAAGGAAAATTCTCTTCCCCTCTCATTGGGATTAGCCAGGCTGAGTTGTGCCAAGCTGCGGGGAGCTAATGTGCCTGTGCTGAGACACACTCTACAGACAGTTCAAACCGTGCCTGTTTCAGCCTGGCATGAATGATTCCTTGGTCTGATTTTTCTCGTTCATGCTGGTGCTGCTGCATTTAACATCCCTCTGGAGAGCAAAGTCATCTGTTTATCTGTGGCTGGGGCAGCAGGAGGCAAGCGTCTTCCCCAAACCTGGTCACCCAGATCCAGGTGCTGATTGTACAGGTGGCTTTGTGAATCCTGCGCCTACCAGGCTGGGCCTGAGACTCATCCCTTTCACACAGCCCACAGAGTGGCCATCATGCGCCAGCTGCTACTGACTGCGCCTGGATTGCAGCCTCTGTCCTCAAGGGATGCCCGGGTGACAGGCGCAGCATCCTGTTGGCAATTACCTTGGCCACCAAACCACACACTGAGCTCTTGAGTACAAAGCTGTTGCTCTTTGAATCTCCCCAGCCATCACCTTGCAGCTGGTATTGCAGCCAGGAGGACCCCTGGGGTAAGAAAGGGCTGAGAACTACTTGAGCTGGGCAAGAATGCAGGAGAGTTTGGCCGCTGCTGCTGTATTCTGGTCACATCTAGTATGACACATTCAGATTATCTCCCTAGGGGCAGGTGTGTGTGCTAAAGGTTATTTAGGGGATAATCAACCTCTCTCCCCTACCAGGAGCTAGATCAGCTGTTGAAGTGCTGAGGGTCTCAGCTATTCGATCCCTGGTCGAGGAAGGACAGCGTCTGTGTACTTGTTGTGTGTTCTGTGGCACAGGCTTGCAGTGAGACAAAGGGAATTAACTGAGCCAAGTCTGTGTCTTGCAGGTCCGGGCTTGTCTGAGTGTCCAGAATAGATCTGTGGGCGACTGTAACATCATGGTAAATGTTCAGTGTTGGAATAGGGCCGGCAAAGTGGTCAACCCACAGTGTAGCTACCCCTCCTGGAGCTGAGCCCATGGGAATTATGGGCCTGGAGAATCCTAGCAAAGACCAAGCTACAGTGTCTGTGGCAGGGTGGGATTAGAACGCAGGTCACCTGACGCAGTCCTGTGCTTCCACCACAAAACCATCCTTCTTCCCAAAAGGCCCTGGCCCAGTTCCTGGATCCTGACATGTCAGCCTGAGGGATTGATCCCAGCTAAACGGAAAACCCAGCTGAACTGACACTAATTCTCCCGGTTTGCAGACCGAGGGCTGGAAATGCAAACACTCAGCCAGTGGGTGTACTAGGCTGGCTTTTTTCCATCTCTCCCTGCATTTGTAGTCAGGTGCACTGCTACAGGCTTGTTCCATTTACGTGGTTAGTTACGAAGCAAGCCCCAGCACTGAGGAATGTGGGGGAAAACAGCCCAGTGCCTCTTTACAGCGAAGGAAAGCAGTGGTCACGCCTCCT
Organism: Gopherus evgoodei; assembly: GCF_007399415.2. Classification (NCBI taxonomy): domain Eukaryota; kingdom Metazoa; phylum Chordata; order Testudines; family Testudinidae; genus Gopherus; species Gopherus evgoodei. The sequence goes on along the minus strand of NC_044333.1, from coordinate 37,625,452 downwards.
CAGCCTGGGGGTTGTAAACTTCTGGTGACCACATTGCAGGCCCTAGGAATGATGGCTTCCAGTTCACATAAGCGGGACTGATGAGGATCGAACACAGCAGGAGAACGCGGTGCCTCTTAAGCTGTCCCCAACTGCTGCCTGTGGGATGCTCTTCTAGCTGGGTCTCTGCCTCCCCCCATGCAGACGCCGCTCGCTTTCCCAGCACATGCTCTGGCGCTGGGGGTTATAAAATGCTGCAGGATTAGGCAGGATTGTCAGTTAGTCAAACACTAAGCATGGTCTCAGGAAACCTGTCTGGCATTGCTTCTTCTGGGGGAGATAGCAGCTAGGGAGGTCTCCAAGCTGCAGTGGGAACCAGGGAGAAACAGGCCCCTGAGAATCAACCAAGATCTGCCAGGTTCATTTTCACTGAGAGGCTGGGGAGCCCCCTAATCCTTGGCGTGAGCAGCCTAAGAGCTAAGAGCACTGCAGGCCTTTCCACTCCAGCTGCTCCCAAGGGAGGGCTGCTAACTTCCTGTCTGGGGTTGATTTGTGCCTGATGCAGGCAAGAAGTGGGAGCCAGCGAAGCGTGATCTGATGTGTCAGGCAGGGACAGGACAGGTGCCCATCAGCCTGGTGGCAAGGGAGAAGGGGAAAAGCTAGAACCTGGGTTTTCTGCCTGTTTGGAACAGATTCTCTCTGCGCTAGTTTCCGGCTGACGAGGAGGAGCTGGAATGTCTGGACATGTGGGGGCTGTCTTGCCTCTTGCTCACCCAGCCTGGCTTGGGTGGAGCCCCTCCAGAACTAGAGGGAAGAAGCAGGCCCCTGGAGTTTGACGGCAGCGTGGGATAGCTGGGTAGCAGGACACAGCCCTGTGTTGAGTGCAGGCAGCTTGAGCAGCCTGCTGGCGTGAGGGATCTGCATTTTCCATAGCCTCCTAGTTACTGGGATTGATCCCTGCTCATAGCCAAACGGGGCATCCAAGTGTTTCCAGTGTCCTGGAGCAATTGCATCAGTGACCACGGGGCAAACGGAGATCCATTTTGGGGAGGCTTCATTTCCAGGGACAACAGATAAAATGTGAGACAAAGGCTCTGTCATGAAGAGGCATGTGCTGTGTCTCTAAGCCAGGAGCAGGAAGCCTGATGAGAGGGGTGTAGGGAAGGGTCTAGGCATTGACGGTCCTGCCTCTCTATACAGCTTTTAGGGAGAAGCCCGTTCAGCCGGCTCTGGAGTTCCTTGTTCAGTGTCAGAAGACAGAGAATCGTTCTGTGATTCTTCATCGCTTCCAATGATATTTTGTTTCCAGTATTTTTCCCCAACTACTGTTGACCCACTTGAATCAGAATGCAGCTTTTTTGCACTCCTTGGACATGTTGTGGTCTCTAGTACAAAGGGATGCCATCAGCTTAAAATCTGGGAGTCAGCCTTTGCATTCTACTCCCGGCTCGGCTCCTGACCTGCTGCGTGACCTGTCACTGTCCTGTGCCTCAGTTTCCCTTTGTCTTCTCTATTTAGATTGCAAGTTTCTCAAGGTAGGGACTCTTTCTTGCTGTCTGTTCTGAGCCTAGCATAATGTGGTCCTCCAGGCAGTACTGTAATACAGAGAACGAATGATCATTGAATGAAAGAGTCTTAAATCCACTTAATTGGTCACACTAGTCATGCTCCCAGCTGAGAGAAGTGACAGCTCAGAAACCACTTTCAGTTTCTAACCTTTCAGCAGGGGGCAGAGAGAAGGGTTCAAATCCCAACCCTGGTTGCAAGTGACTGAGGGCTTGTCTACATCACAAAGTTGCAGCGCTGGTGAGGGGGTTACAGCGCTGCAACTTAGGAGGTGTACACATCTGCAGGGCATCACCAGCGCTGCAACTCCCTGTTTGCAGCGCTGGCCGTACTCCCGTTTTGTCTCGGGTGTAGAGGATCCAGCGCTGGTGATCCAGCGCTGGTAATCAAGTGTAGACACTTACCAGCGCTTTTCTTGACCTCCGTGGAATAAGCAGGTATCCCAGCATACCTGAGGAAGCCTCTGGTAATCAAGCAGGTCTCCTTCCCCGGTTTGCTCTCGCGTTCCCCGAACCCCCGAGCAAGCAGATCTCCTTCCCTGTGGTTTGCTCTCGCGTTCCCCGAACCCCCGTGCAAGCAGGTCTCCTTCCCTGCGGTTTGCTCTCGCGTTCCCCGAACCCCCGAGCAAGCAGGTCTCCTTTCCTGCGGTTTGCAGGGGGGTTCGGGGAACGCGAGAGCAAACCGCGGCGAAGCTGGTCTCCTTCCCCGGTTTGCTCTCGCGTTCCCCGAATCCCCGAGCAAGCAGGTCTCCTTCCCTGCGGTTTGCAGGGGGGTTCGGGGAACGCGAGAGCAAACCACGGCGAAGCTGGTCTCCTTTCCCGGTTTGCTCTCGCGTTCCCCGAACCCCCCTTGAAGCCGCCCAACAGCGCTGCAGTGTGGCCACATCTAACACCACTTGCAGCGCTGGTTGCTGTAAGTGTGGCCACTCTGCAGCGCTGGCCCTATACAGCTGTACTAATACAGCTGTAACAACCAGCGCTGCAAAATTGTAGATGTAGACATACCCTGAATGTAAGGTGATGTCTCACTCTTGTCCTTTACAAAATTCAGTGCATGCCTAGGAGAGGCCTGGAGCTGGAGAACTGGTGGAGACACCAAAGCTGCTATCAAGAAGCATGTCCCACTGGCAGTGAGTGGTGTGTGGCAGCCAATGGGGTGCTGCAAATCAGGACCAAACTCCATTTTCACAATGGTGGGGTGGTGCTGGTACCGTAACGAATTGCTAGTACAATGCATGGTGTCAGAGCTGCTTTACTAAGGTTACATCTACATTGGAGCTAGAAGTGTAAGTCCTAGTTTAGGTCGATGCACCAGCAGTAGCTTTGAGTCAGTGTGCTAAAACTAGCAGCGTATCCATGGCGGGATGGGCTGGCTGCTCTGTGTATAGACATAGGGTTTCGGATGGGATTGCACCTGGAGCCGCTAGCCCATCCCACTGCTTATGCTGCCGTGGCTACACCACTATTCTTAGCAAGCAACTCTCGGCTAGCGTGGGTGTGTCTGCCCAAGCTGGAAATTAACCCTCCAGCCCCAGCACTGCTGCACCCTGAGAGTCGTGCCGGATGATGCCAACAGGGATCCAACTTTAGCTGAAGGGTCGGAGGCACCAGGAAAATCTGAGTTCACGCATCGTAGTCTCGGAGTTGCCAGTTGGCCTTGGTGGGCAGTATGGTAAGCAGCAGGAAGTTTTAGTTGGCTGTGGCTGTTGTGATGAATGAGGGTTTGTGGAGAACTATTGGCTTTCAGCCTGAGTGTCTTCTGTGACGGGGCACCTCTGTTCTCACCTGCCTGGTCGATGACTGCACCACTGTGGGTACCTCTGCCTGCTGCTTTTGGGGGCAGGCTGCGTACCCATCCATCATCTGTGGAGCTGTGAAACCATGCTGACTTAACGATTGCTGTGTTAGTCGTTTCTCTAGCCCTCAGGTCTCCGTTAAGCCAAGCAGCCTGACTGTTGCTGCTTCCGGAGCGGGAGATCTGATACGCCAGAGTCTGGTCTTTCTGAGACTTGCACAGCCTGCTGAATCCCTGGGGAGAGTTAGTGATGGGGAGAATAAAGTGGCAGTTCTCCAGCTGCTGTCAGCTCAGAGGATGCAGAAGCTAACTTAGCAGATCATTAGCAAAGAGCCTGTGTGATCAATTCCAGGCCCACAGGTGTCCCAGGACAGAGTGTGTGCACGTTCGTAATATAGTGTGTGCACAAGCATTTCCCAGGACCTTGGTCTGTCTGGTGACCCCAGCTCTAAACACATTGGATTCCTAGTTCATTTAGTGTGTGGCAGTGTCACCACCACATCCTGGGCCTTGTTTTCAGGGGATCTCTGCACTTACAGCTGCTGGACAGGAGCAAGAGTTGAGGATTGCCCAGAACTCCTGAAGTCAGGGCCCAACCAGGCAGTACAGATTGGATCGAGCTGTGATGTTCTGTTCTGGGTCAGGATCTTGGAGATAAGAAGTACCCACTAAGCGCTTGGTCTAGACCAGTGCTCACCAACTCGTCAATCCTGGAGCCTCTGCCAGTCGATCGCGATCTCTGGGCTGCTAAAAGTCCAGTGGCACAGCAGGGCTCAGGCACCTGCCCTGGCCCCACACTGTTCCCAGAAGTAGCTGGCTGCTGGCACGTCTCTGCGGCCCTGGGGGGCAGGTGAGGCAGCTCCATGCACTGCCCACGCCCCTAGCACCGTCTCCACAGCTCCCGTTGTCAGTTTCTCCGCAAAGGGAGCTGTGGGGGCAATGCATGGCGATCCGCTGCTCCCCTCCCTCCCAAGGGCCGCAGAGACATGCCCGCAGCCAGGCACTTCCAGGTGCACTCACAGAGTCAGCACTTATGGCAACATCTATTGTATTTTGGCTGCACACATGGGCCAACTGTGGCTTGGAGACAGAGTGACTGGGCCAAGGTCACAGAGAGAGTCTGTGTCAGGGATTCCTGGCTCCCATTCCACTATCTAGTCCATGCCTCTCTGCAGAGGGCCTGGTCACATGAGATGTGAAATTGAGGTTTCTAATGGGGCCGTCCAGCTGGAAGTTAAAGATTGCACAGTGCCTTAGGCTATCCATGGCACCATGTCCCCTCCTGGTTCTAATGGCTCTGACCTGGCACCAAGCCCTGTTTTCCACAGTCCATGCCCTGACTCCATTTCCCCCATAAGGATCCTGTGATGATGGATAGAGCTATTGGGAACTCCACCGTGGGGGGGGGGGAGGAGAGTGGACTGTGAGTGGTTCCAGTTAGTGAGTTGAGCCTCGTGCCTGTGCAGCAGTCAGCTGGATGTTCGTCCCGTAACCCTCAGAAACAGCTTTGATCTCAGAATCTAACTCTTCTCCCTCTCCTTTATTTTTGAGGTGGGAGAGGGGATCAGCTGACACGTCCTGGGGCTCAGACAATCACTGCAGGTCAGAGGATTGGCCCTTCGGAAGCTGGGCAGGAGGACTTTGTAGTTTTGCTGCTGCTGAAGTCCTGGGAGGGACCTTGAAGCCTAGAACATTTTGGCCAATTGTTAGGACGTCCGCGTTTGCTCTGCCATTTCCAGATGCGGAGAGTGTGGCTGAGTAAGGGAGGGAGGTGGGGGACAGCTGTGCAGTCTGGGTGGGAGACTTCAATGCTGGGTTTCCTCCTTTCCTCGCGCCCCAAACTTGCCACCAATAAAATCCATCTGCCTGCAGCATGTTTCTTGGGTACAGACTAGTCAGCCAGCTGGGAAGCTTTTCCTATGTTGATTGAATGCTAGTGACTTCAGTTATTAGGATGGCCAGAAATTACACTTCTCCCCACCACCCCCTCTCTTGATTTCTTGGTTAATGATTTGGGTTTATCATTCCTGGCGTGGGATGAAGAATCAGCTAGTATCCATCTGACATCAGGATGAAGGGCTTGCTGGGCAGGGGGCAATATACACTCCAAATGTCCTGGCTGTGGTGTCTGCTGAGTGGGAGATGAATTCAGTCTCTGTTCTGTTTTTGGTCCAGAACATCTGCACAGTAACTGGGAAACCTGGGTTTTCTCCTGCTTCTCGGCCAGGCCATGTCAGTTCTTTCTTAAGCCAAGAAATCCCTTGTTGTAGGAAGCAACATGACCAGAGCTGAGTGTTGGGTGTCTGTGTGAGCCCGTCCTCTGCTTTTTCTCATTCTGCTAGGCCCTATCCAATGTTATGAGTGCCCACCACTGAAATGCAGCCATCTCTGGGGTGGACCCCTGCAACTGTTGAGTAGCAGACAGAAGAACCTTTTGGGACAGGAAATGAATACTCTCATTGGAATCTTAGGGAAGTGGAATAGACTGACTCCACGGGAAGCTCTCCAGGACACTGGGAGAATCACTTTTCCTCTTCCCTGTAACTTTTAAATCCCATCCGAAAGAATCTCTTGCCCCAGGCGTAGTGACTTACACCGGCACAGAGCGCAACCGGGTTAGCATTTGTACTGGTGTCAAGGACTCTTCAACATGCAAAGCCAGAGTTAAAATCAGACCCACTCTCACTCCAATGCCCCTTTGTAGCGTGCTGGGTTCGGTACTGATCCGAAAGAAAACGCTCCATCTACTGATCCCGTTCAAGTACTGACCTGGCCTGACCCTGGCTCTCTTCAGACCAGTCACAGCCCATGCTTGTATGTGTCCCATGCTGGCACTGTGCGGATAGTCTGTCTCCAGCTTGGCTTGTAAGCTCTCTGGGCCCCCGATTGTGTGCGTCTGTCCCTCCCCTGGCACAGTGGGAGCCGGGGCTGTGACTGGAGCGCCTAGGCACTCTCACTGTGCCGATAATCCCACATGGCCCTTCCCATCCCACTACTGCATGGGAATCAATGGGCTTTGCCATCAGAAGGCATGGAATGGGAAGGGTTAAACGCCCCTTTGGCTGCTCCCAGGTGCCAGTGAGATCAGTGCTCTCTTGGTCCCTGGCAGTGCTTCTGCAGGCATCCCTTCTCCCTGCCTTGCTAGGGGTGGGGAGGGGACTCCAGCTCCATGCAGGCTCCGGGGCTCCTTCGCTTGGCTACTCCCCTGCCCTTCACTCATTACCAGCAAAGTGCTAATTCCCGGCCTGGCCTGGCTGGCGGAGGAGAGATTGTTTGTTTACAGTGGCTGGGCAGCTCTTGGCTCCAGTCTTCTCCCTGCACCGGGGGATGTTTATTCTCCAGCTCTGCTGCTGGCCTGGGCTCCTGGCAGCACCAACCGAAGAGTGTGCTGTGCCTGGGACCGGCAGGCGGCACAACCCGGGGCCTGCATCTGCTCCCCCCGACAGGCCAGAGAAAGACGGAAGCCCAGTGTTGCAGAGGAGCTCTTCCTGCCCAGAGACGCCTCTCCAGCCCTGCATCTCCCTCCCCCATTCTGTGTGTGCCAAGGACACTGCTTCTCTCTCCCCGTCCTTCTCAGTTGTTCTTTCCCTCTGCCAGGAGCAATGCCTGGGGCTCCTAGTTCATACTGAAAGGAAGAACATCTCTGAATCCTGCTGCCTCTGTCGCATGACAGTGGCTCTATCCGTGTCTCTCCTCCATCTCCCGCTCTCTCCTCCAGCTAGCTTACCCTCAGGGTCGGGGTGTGTGTGTCTCTCATGCTCGCCTCTTCAGCCAGCCCTAGGACAGCTGCAGGAACAACGTGCGGAGTCTGTGCAGTCTCCCCACCCTGCTTGTCCTTGCTGAGGCAGGCTGTTTTTGACACTCCTTGCTCGGAGCAGGGCTATGCGTCTGAGTTAGTATTTCTGCTGGGGTTTGGGAGCAGGGAGATTTATGGGGCTGAAATAATGTGTGATCTGGTGGTACTTCATGCTGCAGGGATGAAGAGAGCAGATCTGGTGATATTCCCCTCCATGTATTAGAGAGAGACTGCCTCCATCCATAGATGAGAGCCTGCAGCCCTCTGTCACCCTGAAACATCCTATAGCCATGCAGGCCGGGAGCATGACTCTGAGGGTCTAGATGCATGGGTTTCCAGTAGGCAGGCATGTGGAGGGACTCTACCTGTGCAGATTGCAGTAGAAGGTGCTTTTCCCCCCCCAGGCAAATCCCAGGCTGGATTCTCATGTCCAGCTGGCACCTTGATTCAGGCTGTGAGCCTGCTTCAAAGGGACAAATGACGACCCAGCTATTCCTGGGATGCTGGAGGATCTCACTGGATTCCCCTGTCCCAGAATCTGTGGATCGGGGCGTGCCTAGGATAAGTAACAATGGAGCTGACCTGAGACAGTTGTACGTGTGCCTGTCCTTCCAGGACACTATGCTATTCAGCCAGCCCCTTATCTGCCAGAGAGAGCTTCAGAGAGCAGCTGATTCAGTAGAGCCTCTCTCCCTTCTGATCTGGCTGATCCTCTGTAGTTTTCCGGGGCCTGGGAAAATGTGTTTGTGGCAAACCCAGCTGCCCAACAAAAAGACTTCAGCCTCCGCAAATCACTGTGCATTTCTGAGGGGAGCTGGTGGAACTCCGGCCGTCTCTTCTCTCCCGAGAGTGAGAGCTTGGAGAGCTGCAGGCTGGAAGCTCTCACGAGCACAGCTGGCCCCCTGGCCTCCCCCACGCTGAGCCGCAGTGCAGGAGGCATGCACCCAGTTACCCTCCCCTCGGCATCAGGGCTGAGCATGCTCACTCCTTCTCCCTGCAGCCTTGTCCAAAGGCTTCCAAACAAATAGTCCCAACCCAAAAGCAACTGGCACAGCTTTGCCTTTCACACCATCCTGTTTACTTAAGGTCAGGCCTGGCAGGACTCTGAAGTTCTGCTGCTACTGATGGGCTTTGGTGAGCTTAATCACAAACTCCTTTCTCACTTTTTCCTTGGCTGTACTGCCCTCTTTCCCCTCCTCCGCCCCTCTTCTGGCCACGCTGGCTCAGAGCCCATAGATTTTTTTCCTCTGCTTTGTATCGGCAGGATGGAAGTCTTGAGCTGGGAGGGAAGCCAGTGGCTTAGCACTGCAGGGAGTTTGTGGCAGCTGCCATGGGACACTTGTGGCCTGGGAGGTTTCTACCCCACTGGGCCCCTCGTCAGGGTGATGATGATGGGCTTGGATTAACCTAGGTTTCTAGGTGGCCTTGCCCCCAGCGGAGCAAAAGTGTCTTTAGCTGAAACTTGGGTCCCATGTGGGACCCTTGCATTGTGGCAGCACCTGGAGGCCCAGCCAGGATCGAGGCTCCATTGCACTAGGTGCTGTATATATCCCTAGAAAGAGACTGTCGCTGTCCCAAAGAGCTTGGGATAGGTCTACACGGGGGGGTTTAAAACCCACAGCAGCAAGTCTCAGCAGCCAGGTCTCCAGACTCTGGCTCCCGCTGCAGCACTAAACGTAGCGGCTCAGAGCCCCAGCTCCAGCCCTGCTTTTAGCGCTGTACTGCAAGCCTGGGCTGAGCCTCAGTGTCTTGGGTTTTAAAACGCAGTGTAGACATACCCTTAGACCAGATGGTAGAGGGGAAGAGGAATAACACGTAAGCAGGGCTCCTCTCACCTGGGCATTCTTCAGCCTCTCCAGGAGCAGGGGACTGGAAACTTGGCTAGTATTTGCCTTATTGGCCTTAGGGGAAACTGAGGCACAGCAAGGACTTGCCCATCTATACAGTGGGGTTGATGAGATGCCTCACATGGGGCATCTTGAAGCTTAGTGTTCACAGTGCTTTGAACTCCTCTGTGGTTTGCTCCCCCATGCATGCTCTGGGCTTCCCCGGCACCTGGCTGGAACGTGCTCACTCGGCTGCTTTCCTGAGACAGCTGTATGGAGTGAGATTCACAACTGTTATTTCTGGCCGGTCAGTGGCTTTTCTCCTGTGGTCACCAGAGTGTTGGGCCAGCCAGGTGCCGCGGCTCTCTTTATTTTTATTCCATTGGACCCTAATCGTGTGGGATGGATAGAGATAGGGGTGGGAAAGGCTCTAGTCCTTGCCAGTGAGGAATTCCCCCGCTTGTGCAGCACTTGGGCAAGACCTTGAAGGATCATCCTACCCCCTGTTTCTTCCTCCTCTCCCCATTTAAAACCTCTATCTCTTTGGTGGGCAGCTGTAAAAATAGCACTTGGTTTGAGTTAGGAGGCTGGGCTGGGTGGGGGAGGTCCGGTTTCTTCTTTTCCTGGAGGAATTAGTGAGGCCACATGCTGCCGGGAGTGCTTGGCTGGTAGAGGCAAGCGGAGGCTCCAAGCAGGCGAGCAGGCGTCCGCACAGATGGAAACTTGATCACCCACGGCTCAACAGATTGTTTGATTTATTTTAAAATCAAGCAGATGGCTGCAACAGGAGTTTGTTTAAGTTCAGCTCCGAGCTGGGCCGGCAGCCAGGATACTGGAGGGCAGGCGTGCCAAAAAATTTTCAATGACTTTGGTCATCAACCACCTCTTTCCCTCCCCTCCTGAACGGCGGTGTGCACACACCAACTCCCTGTCTCCCCTTCTTATCCTGCTCTTCCTTCATCTCTTGGCTTTAGCCTCTTGCTTTGTCTTTCTCTCGCCCTCTGCTTTTTTCCAGGCTTGCTTTCGCTGGTTTAACTTTTTCTTCTCCAACCCGCTAGCTTTCCCTTCCTTCTGTATCATGCCATGATGGAGGGGAAGGTGGGCCACTCAGCAGTGGCTGTGGTGTGTGGCTTTGTAAGAACATAAGGGGCTGTACTGGGTGAGTCCAGTGGTCAGTCTAGCTCCTATCCTGTTTTATGGCAGTCCATGCCTGAGGTTTCAAAGGGAATGAACAGAACAGGGCAATTTTGAGTGATCCAGTCCCAGCATTTGGCAGTTGGAAGTTCTTGCATAAGATTCTAGGATGACCACACCTGAAATACAAAGGGGTTCTCCTGGGAAACCAAACAAAGCCTGGAGAGCAGCTTTTGAAGTCGTGTTCTCACCTGGAAATAGGGAGCTAATAGGGTTGCCACCCACCCAGGTATTACCGAGACAGTCCGGTTTTTGGCTTCTATGTCCAGGTGCCCTTTAGGGTTGCCAGGTGCCTGGTTTTTGACCAGAAAGTCTGGTCAAAAAGGGACCTAGCAACCCTAAATATGGCACCGAATCAAAAGTCTGGTTACTGCTCGGTATGGGGGAGGCACCAGGTCATTAATCCGCGCCTGCCCCTGCTCAGCCAGAGCCACCTCCTACCTACATGCAGGTCCCTTGAGATAATCCAGCAAGTGATGGGGTGGAGCCTCAGGGGGAAAGGGGTGTGGCCTTGGAAGAGGTGGGGCAGGGTCTGGGGGTTCTGATTACCTACAGTTAGAAAGATGACAACCCTATAGTGTTTGGTGTTTCTCTAGATGCCACTATCTTCAGGTCTGGAAGCGCTAGGCTGCACCTCAGCCCTGGGAGACAAGTGGGATTTTGCTGTTTCTCAGGTGGGAAGACAGAGACCCCCAGACTTGGCCAGGATCCCAGTCACTGGCAGACCCTGGGGTAGAAGCCAGAAGTCATTGTTCCTTACCCTACTTCTGTGTGCTGTGTGGCAGCAGGGATTTGGGGCTATTTCTAGGTGACCCCATCCTCTTGAGGAGCGGGGAGGGGATGGGAACTCTGGGGTGTCATCCCATGTAGCAGAAATGTAAGGAGAAATCCCCTGCCTTGTTCTAACTGATCCTTACTGTTTTAATGTCCCTCTGGGTCCTGAGTGTTAAAGGTCTGGCAACGTTGGAGGAGAGGCCTGCATTGCTGACCACACTGTGGTGCAGAGAAGGGATCTAATGTCGTCATACCCATGTTGGCTCCAAGGCGGCCTGCTCCATTAGCAGAGGTTAACCTGGACGTTGTTCCTCTGGCTTGGGGGACATGTCATTGGGGAGTAGCATGAAAGCAGAGCCCTGATTTTAATTGCACCTAGAGGCTGGGCAGAGATTGGAGATACCAGGCCCTGCCTTCCAAATCCATGGAAGGCAGTGATCAGAGCAGAGCTTGTCGGAGTTATCGTTGGGGTCTGATCCAGTGAGGGGCTGAACACCACGTCCTTCCCATGAAGCCAAGGCAGGAGCGTACTCATGGCCTTGCAGGGTCTGAGGACTGATGGGGCCAGGAGTCCTCACCAGCACTCTGCTGGCTGAAGAGGACTGAAGGGGGCTCTCGTCAGAGCTAACCTCTAAACAGCATCATCTGGAGGCATGAGAGAGACTTTGATTCCAAGCTGTGGCCAGAGAGCATCGCGAAGCCTAATGTCATTAGCTGCATTCAGAGCTTTAAATAGCACAGACACTGCTGAGGTGGCTCCATGCGGAGGATCCATTCCTCACGCAGACGGGTGGGAAAGCAGATGAAAGACTGTGGAGCACATGTGATACATGCTCAAAGGTTAATGGTGCAGGGGTTCCAGGACAGGCAGGAAACCAGGAAACCATTTATTGCTCACGGCAACCTGTGGCCGGAGCTGGCACTCAGGTACCCCATGTAGTTCTGCCTGTGGCTACTGCCTTGAGGATTTTCAAAAGGAAGGGAAAAGCCCTGGGGTCTCCAATAGGGAGGATACACTGATGGGTGAGAATGGCTGAAGTAATGACATGAGCCCAAGCGTGTCAGGTCTGGGGATGTTCCCTGCATCCCTGTGTTGGGGCTGGCAAATGACGGACAAACACTGGCTTCTGGATAAGCCCCCATTGTATTGTGACCCTCTAAATGCTTGCCACAGATTGCATGGGAGCAGGCCAGAAGCTCCTGAATTTTTCCCTTTGAACACTTTTTTTTTTTTTTTGCTTATGACCAAGGTCTCAGCCTTTAAGGGGGAATCCATCCCCATGGGGATGGTGGGGGGCAGGCAGGACAGATCCCCCATCCTCTGGATGTGGTCTCTAGAGTATTTGGGGGTGATCTGTCCCTATAGGGACACGGTGCTGGGATCTCTTGGAGGCGAAATTTGTCCTCCCATCAGCCAGAGCTTTCATGTGGGGGTGAGCAGCTTGTCTCCTCTTCCCTGGAATTTCTGGAGCTCTTTGAAGGCTGGGCATGTCTGATGGCCTCGTTTCCCTGCAGCGCTGGTATAAATGTTAATTGGCTCTCCCAGGCTCACTGCTGAGGAGTGTCTAAGCACACACAGCTGAGGCCTTGTCTCATGGAGAGTGGTGACCTCACTGTGGCAGTGGTTGGCTGTACAGAGGGAGAAACCTGCTCCTGAGTCCCTCCTATCCAGCCCCAGCAACGCTGCTTTCCTCAGAGTGCCCTGGAAGCCGAGGCCAGGCCTGGCTGCCTCTTCCCCTGCTGCTGGAACTTGGATGCCATGATGAAAATGGTGGGACTGAGTCAACACTGGGCCCAGGGGTGCAGCATCCCCACTGGTGAGCAGTGAGGGGAGCCATAGTGTAGACAGAGTGCAGGTGTCCTACCACGGCTGGGCCATCGACAAATGGTGGTCCCTGGAGTCCTGCAGGTATTGTGTGGGGTAAGATTGTAGCTCAGTTTGGCTGAACTGACAGTCTATCCCAGTTCCTTCCCAGGAAGCTACAGACCAGGCAGCTTTCCCCAGTTCCCCATCCACTTACTCTGATCTCAGCCTCTCATTTGTCAATTACCTGCCAGCTTTTGCTCCAAACGGGCTGGTTACGGTGGGGGCAGCCAGGCCTTTATCCAGGCGCTGTGCAGGGATGGTCCTGTCAGGCTGTGTTTACTCATGGCCTGTGTGAGCTGGTCCAATCCAGCCATGAGGTTTGCAGAAAGGCGATCTGGTGCCATTTGCATAGCTGCAGCCTGGAGCAGTTTTCTTCTGCATGGGGAAGAAGGTACGTCAGGCCTGCAAGGCTTTGGTTTGAGGGGGCAGAGCTGGCTGTGTGCACTGTCTCTGGCTCCTGGGGAGATAAGGAGTGATGGGGGGCCTGAAAGGGTTAAGTCACCGGAAAGAAAACACGGCTGCTCTGAGCCCTGCAGGGCCTGGGTGGCTGACAAGCCAAACAACTGTTTTTGACTCTCTGTTCCTGGCTTGCCAAGTGGAATTGCTTCCACATTCTCATCCCTTTGGCGCGAGGGATGGGTGGAGACATTGGCTTCTTGGAGCTGTTGGGAGGGGAAGGGGGAAGCCGGGAGCGTGAGTTGCTCTGGGCCAGCCAAAGGCATCACTTTCTGCCTTGATGTCAAATGCCAGACACAGGCTCTGGGAAGATGCTCCATCTGCTGGGAGGTGGGCGCATGAGGGGATGATTAACGGTGTCTCCTCTGAACAGTGCCCCCTGCCCCCGCGGCTGGGGGAGGGCACAAGGCGGCTGTGCCCCTTCCAAGCTGCTTATGGGTTGGAGCATCCAGTCCTCTCTTCCTGGGCCTGAAAAGCTGCTACAATGTTATTCATAAGCCATCGTCTCTGCCCAAGCCAGCGAGGGTCACAGACTTTCCTTCCAGTCCTAATGGATAGAGCTTTACCTTCTGGGGAAGGTGGACAGTGTCTCCCTCTCTCCCGCATTACAACCAGCCCATCCTAATCTGCAGCCCAGCCCGGGTGACTGTGTCTTTTGGGGCACTATCCCAGCTTAGTTAAGGGTGCTGGGCTCTAGGGACACTTTCCCTTAAGGTCCCACTGCTCTCGAGTTCCCCGTGCCCCGGGATGCCTGTCTCTGGCCAAGTAGGTCTGCTTGCTGCTCCCTCTGGGGAGAATTGCCGCTCTCCAGGCATCGGCCATGGGACAGGCACCTTTACCCCATTTCCACACCCCTTGCCCCAGTGCTGCCAGCATGGAGAGCAAAGGGCAGGCACAGAACCGCACCTCACCTGCTCCCCTGCCCCGTGCCATCACGGTTCCCAGCCCGCTCTGTAAAGTGGACCCCAGCTCTTAACCCCGAGTTTGAAAATTGCCTGGCAGGAAAGTGTTAATTCCCCCCCTCCAATCTTCCTGCCATTTCATTCCTTTATCCTCTTCTGAGAAATGCTGCTGGTCTCTTCCCCCCGCCCCCCACCCCCCCGGCCCCAGCTAGTGGAGGGAATGAGCTGTGTGTTACAAGTCAGTATTAAAACCTTCCTGGGCCCCAGGAGTCCCATAATAAAGGAAAGTGACCTCCTGGTGACCCTGATCTGTGAACGTACTGCAACAGCCCTACCAGTTCCAGGCCCCATGTGCAGGGCTGGGGAGAGGAGCCATGGATTTCCCAGAGGGGAGATGACCTGCAGAGCAGAAAGTGAAGCCGAGCGTGGTGGGGTGCGAGGGGGGCTGGAGAAGGTGAAATCTGTCAATGGGAGGACGCTGGCCAAAACCTTCAGACCTGAGTGCTGGTGCCTTTCTGTTAGAAGTGCAGAAATAAATCCCTGGAATGCAGACTAGCCCTGACTCTTTGTAGCTTACGTCTGCTCAGGGTTGTTATGATGTAGGGTCTTAGGTTTGTTTTCTTCTGATTTTTTTTTCCAGTGTTTATTTTTAGGCAAATCATGGGCCACTTAAAAAGTTTGTCTTCCTTTTAATCACTCAAAACTTGGCTCTCTCTAACCTTCTGTGTTCTCAGCAGGTGTCTTTTTTTTTTTTTTAAGTGCTTTCTTACCGTTTAAAAAAATTATATAGTAAAGAATTTTGGGGCGCTGCTTCACTTGGATTTTCCCCTAACATCCAAAGTTTGCATTTTTATAGAGCCTTTTATCCGTGGATCTCAAACATTAAGCCTCCCAACCCAATAAGTGCGTGTAGATAGGCACCTGATCACCCCTCGCTGAAATGCAGCTGTCTCTGGGGCAGAACGTGGCAGCCATTTAAACAGCATACTGCAACACTGTGCAGCACTTAGAACAAAAGGCAACTTAAACTGCAAAGGGAACTTTGGGGGCAAAGCTGCTAGAGTTCACGTTAGATAACAGGGTTCATTCCCCCTGCTCTTGTGTAAAGTGTCCTTGCAATCCCTAGTTCATTGCAGCCAGTGGGGACGCTGCATTTATAGCTCATCTAGCAGTACAGTTCCCCCTAGTGCCACACTGAGGTACTAGTTCAGTAGCAACTCAGAAGGGAGATTGCAGCCTACTAAGGGCCTACATTATGTTGAAGTCAATGGGAGTCTTACCACTGAATCAGTCTCCCCTCCTAGTATTGTTCAAGTCCAGCCCGGCTTAGCTTGTGTGAGCTGATGAGGGCATGGTAAAGGTTGCTGTGTTTGTGCCCACTTGTGCCCTGCTGGTGGAAATGTGAGTCTGGTCTTTGGAAAGAAGGTGCTGTGGCGCTGGAGGATTTGATTTCGGGGAGGGAATGGCTGTAGGTTTCAGTCTTTCATGCCAGTGCTTAGCGGAGGGAGTGGCTTTACCTGGCACGCCATGGATCAGACCTAGTTCTAGGCACCTGTGGCATCATCTTCCCATTGTTGTGACTGATTGTCTCTTTGCAGTGGGTAATGCTGTAATGTGACTCTGGCGCCTACCTCGATTCTTGCTCACTGTCCCCCTTCTTCCCGATCTCTGGCTTTAAAGCCATTTTTTATTTTTAAAATGTTTTTTTTTTTTCTCCCCTGTTGCTGTCTGACAGACCCACAGGGAAAATGACTAGACAAGGGATACAGTGCAGTGACCGTATGCACAAAGTAAATAAACTGCAAACACAAGAGCACAGTGGCGTTGTTTTCCTAGAATGGTTGAATTAAAGCCACCGCAGGGGTTACCAGTAACATAGTGGAGACAATATTGTCTGCCCGTGGTGTGATCTTTTTTTTTTGTTAGCATTCCTTTTTTCTTCACTTCACCATGTGTCTTCCACCTCCCACCCACCCCCCAAAAAATTAGCACAGCCCTGGCAGTGACACCAGCTAAAATGAAAATGACAAGGGCTAGCAATCCTCATGCTTCAGGAAGTAAGTGGCTGAGGTCAGGAAGAAGATCCCATCCTAACCCCGCTGTTGCATTACATACAGTGCTTAATTTGTGCCCTGGCATCTCCGGTCTTGGCAGTTCGTAGCCCCGGCACCTCCAGGGTTGCTGCATCAGTTATTAAAGTAAAAAAAAAATAAAAAATTGCTCGAGCCCCAGCACCTCTTTCATTACAAATGAAGCACTGATTGCATAATTGTATACTGGGATTTTAAAAGCTTCATCTGAAGCATCTAGCATCTGCTGCGGCCTGAGACAGGACCCAGGACTAGCTCTGATATTACTGCTATAAAAGATGCACGATTCATCATCTTGACGCCAAGATGACTGCCTGGCTAACCTTTACTCGTATAACCATGCATGAGTCCAACTTGCTCTGCTCCCTTAATGAGCCCTTCCTGTCTGTGCAGTGCTTTGTTCTCATTATCCAGGCTGAGCAGCCATCAGCTTCCCTGTCACAGTCTGCCCCCTTGCACCGCAGAGCCTGGATCTGAGAGGGCATCAGCCAGAGTAGAGGGTTCTCTCTGGAGGCCTCAAGTACCCAGTCTCTCTCCACCACAAGCAAACAGCCCCCAAGTGAAGCTGTCGGATCCAAAGGGCTGTGCATTTATTCCTCCCAGTCTGGGCACCCTCTCAAGTGCTCTCTGTGGCGAGAGGCTTAGGGAGGTGGAAACTGGCTCCCTTTCCCAGTCTGGTTCTCCCAGCTCCTAACGGAGCTGCCTCCCAGAGTTAAGCACCCCGCTGCAGCCAGCTAGGCATGGGGCAAAGGAATGCCTCGGCAGGCGCCCTGCTGTCCCTCCTCGGAACAAGCCGTCCCACAGCCTTTTTCAATGTCCAAGGGCAAGACAGAATTTAATTTGAGTAGCAGCAGGTGGAGGGAGCTGTGTGGGATTCCACTGGGCTGAGCTCTGCACCAGGCCAGGGGACAAATCCAGTGCCCAGCAGGGGGCATGAGTACTAATCCACCAGGGCTTCACCAGGGTAGGGGGTGGCCTGTGGGATATTTTTTGTGCTTGGACACCCCTTTTGTCTGCTCCAGCACAGCTGCAGGCAGAAGATAGACAAAGTGTCCCCCCCCAACTCCCGTTTTCCTGTGGGATCCAAACGCCACCAGGCTGTTCTGACGGAAGCATTTGAGAGGTCTCAGTTCTGACTTGGCTGGCCCCTGCTCATGAGCATTCCTTGCTGAATTGGGAGTCGCTGTTGGCTTGATGCTGGGGTTCTGTACCCAGCTCTGGGAGGGGAGTGGGGCCCAGCAGTAGGGAGAAAGAATGGCTCAAGGATTAAACCCTAGCCTGGCAGTTGGGAGCCCTGCCTTCAAACCTCTGCTCTGCCACAGGCTTCCGGTGTGACCTTGGGGAAGTCACTTAGCTTCTCTGGGCCTCAGTTCCTCATCTCTAAAATGGGGATTATGGCACTGGATATATGGCCCAGGGTGATCCAGTCTTATAGGCACTCGGCCTCCAGGGATGAGGGTGGATGCGAGAAGTTCCTCAAAGCAGGGGCCTGAGTGTTAGCGCTCTATGGGTCTTCCTGTTTAACTCTGACGTGGGAGTGCCTACAAGCCTCCAGCTGGTTGGGCCCATTGCGCTAGGCACTGTGCTGCCCTGCTGTGTGACCTCGGCAAGTCCCTAAGCTGTACTTGCTGGAGTCCGGGTCTGTGCCCTCTAAGCTGGCATGCGCATGAGCTGCTCCTTTGGGTCTGGAGCGCCCTGGAGGCTGCGTTGCTTCCCTCCCGGTCTGGGACGCCGTTAGGATCTCCCTGAGGTGGGGAAGCCTTGAGCATGGCTATGAACTGAGTGCCGGACTCTTGGCATAGGGAGGCCACTTGGTGGTTGTGGGTTGGTCAGAAGCCATCTTGTGCGCTAGGCTGAGATCTCCTAGATATCGGGCCTGCGCCCTGCAGCGCTGTCTGCTTGTGGCAGCCCCATTCGTTGTAGATCAGAACGTAGATGGAATTACTCTCCTGAAATTAGGATCTACTTTCCAGCGCTGCAGAAAGCCCGCCGATGGCAGTACTTCTGGGCAGGGGTGGGGGATGGGGTGTCAGTATGAGGGGATGGGTGGGGTGCACTGTGGGAGAGGGATGGGGGGGTGAGGAAGGTATGTTTGGGGGCAGACAGTGTCTCAAGGGGGTGCTCAAGAGAAGGGGGAGGAGCCTTGGGGAGGGATGCTCGGGAGGCAGGGTGCCTGGGGCAGCGTCTGGGAGGAGAGCGGCTGGATGTCCAAGGGGTGCACAGCATGGTGCCCTGGTAGCAGCTTCAGATGCCGTTGGCAGTTGGTTTGACAGCGCCTTGGCTCCCGCTTGCCCTGCTGTTGTCTAGTCTCGGCGCTGGGGCCGAGGGAGGTGGCGGGGGTGGCTTTCTTCTGCAATCTGCTTCCCCCGGCTGCCTGGGCTCAGATGCAGCATCTGGCTTTGCAGTCAGCTTCCTGCTTTCTCTCCAGCTTTCCATCTGCATCCACTGAGGCCCCGGGGAGGTCAAACGACTTGCTGCGGGTCAGGCGTGAGGCAGAGAGCAGGCCTGGCCTGTGCTGTAACAACAAGGCCAGACTCCTTCCCGGTTTCCCAGTGCCCAAGGGGAGCAGCCCCTCAGGCAGGTGTGGCTCTGCCTTCAGCCCTCTGCTGCAGGCACCATGTTCATTCTGTCTCTTGCCCTTTCACCCACTGGCTATTGGCCCCTGCAGGGCACCCCCATAGGCTGCTCCCTCCGGCTCCCAGTCCCCGACCGCAGATGGCTGGGGACGGTGGCGTACACATGTGCAACAAGAGACACCTTGTTGACTCCTAATCTGGACATAAGAAGCCAATTACAGGCTGGGATCCCCTTTCAGAGGCAGCAGATGGGGAAGGCCGGGCTAGCGAGCGCGAACCTGAGCCGGGGGCCGAGTGGTAGCAGCAGAGGGGCTGACTCAGAAGGACTCTGCCTTCTAATGTGTTTGCAAATCCTCACCAGCTGGGGAGATTAAAGCCAGCATCTGGCTTGCTTTATAATATTAAAACAAAGGGAGTTGCAGGCGCCATTATTGGGGCAGGGGAGGGAGGGGTCTGGTGGTCTGCTCACTGAGGTGTAACTGCTGGGAAAGTATGCGGTGATAACAGCAGAAACCACCCCTCCACCCTACTCCTTCCCGCGGAGCATTTACTAGACAGTAAAGCAATCCTGCACGTTAGCTGCCGCTTTCCTCATAGCACCCCCAACAAGACTGTGGTAAACCCCTCGGAGTGCAGAGGGGAGATAGGGCTGGTTGGGGCAACCGCAGGGCTTGCTAGTGGGAGGTCCAAGTTCAGATCCTGATTCCTTAGGCAGGGCAGCTCGTGCAGCCTCGCCCTGTGCCTCAGTTTCCCTGTATGCACAGGCACTGAATGAAGGCATCGCTGGCATTGATTTGAGGTGCCTTTCCCCTGACAATCCAGATCGGCTTTTTCCTTTGTGATGTTTAACACCCGCTGTTTACCTGGGACCTTGCATCAGGGGTCCCCCTGTTCACACCTCTCCCCTGTCCCCTTCAGTGAGACATCCTGGGCCTGCAATTCATGCTGGGTTCTGACAGAGTTAAAGGGAAGTATCTAATTTTTAACAGGGAGGGAAGAGGTTGAAAAAACACCAGAGAGGAGGCAGGAGGGAATTTTGTTACTATTCTTTTCATTTTTTTCCACCCCGTTCTGCTGCTCTTCAATCTGCGAGGATGCAGGAAGCTGGAATACAGCGGGTGCCAAGTCAGAGTTGTACTGCAGCCAAGACCCTGCTTGTTTTCTCGTCTTGCTGGAGCCAGTGACTGACCTTATTAGCTTAGAGGGCAGCTGCCTTATTAACGCACATCTGGCTGAGGGGAGGCCAAATAGTCCGTAGATTGTCTTCCTACCCGCTTCTAACCTTGCGATACCTCACAGAAATGCCGATGGGGGGGCTTCACGCATCTGGTGACATTTTTTGCTTGGGGTTTCGCCTCTTGTGATGTTTGCACAGTAGTTTTGCTGGCACTCTGGGTTTCTTTCTCCTTGGCACTCGGTTTATGGACTCCCGGCGGGGAGAGGAGTCTGGTGCTCAAATGAGGAGGGGGCAGACAGGGGGACTATTGGCCTGGGAAGTGAAAATACAATCCGTGCTCTAAGATAACGTAAACAATCCCCTCAAGCGAGGCCTGGATTTGTCTGATTTTAGGCAGATGGCTGTATTGCACAGGGCGGGCATGTCTCATTGGGTGCATCCTTCCACCTCCGTTACTCCAGCATCATGGCCATTTGCATTGTGCTGGAGAAGGGACGTTGCACCTTCCAGGGCTCATTGCTGTCCCTCTGGAGTCAGTCAGAGCTCTGCCCCCTTGCTAGTAGTCTCTTGAGAGACCCAGTTGGTTTGACCTGCAGCAGTACCCTTGGGTGACGCAGACCCCTGCCCACTTGGAATCGGCACTGCATGGTGGGAGCTGCCATTTCCATGGGCTGATCCCAGCCACGTTGTAGAATCTCACAGGCTGGGTGTTAGCCGCCATGCTGCATCTGAGCAGGGCTGCCCAGAGGATTCAGGGGGCCTGGGGTAAAGCGGGGGAGCTGCAGCGTTTGTTCTCACCCGACGGTGGGCCGGGTCTTCAGCGTCATTTCAGTGGTGCTGGGGGGGCCCTTCAGTCGCTCCATGTCTTCAGCAGCACTGAAGGGCCCCCCGCTGCCGAAATGCCAGCTAAAGACCCGAACTGCCACCGGGCCAGGTCTCGCGGGGCACCTGCAGGGCCTGGGGCAAATTGCCCCACTTGCCCGCCCCTCTGGGCAGCCCTGCATCTGGGCCAGTTCTGCCATGCCAGTGATGCTGCTTCGAGGGTCCTGCCCTAGGGTAGGATAGCGCCATGAGTTGTGTAATCTGGACTTCTGGAGAGCAGCCTCTGAATTTGGAGATCTTCCGCATGGGCACCATTCCTGTGTGTTGCAGCCCTAACTAGCCATCAGGGCGCCCTGATCAGTATCACGGCTCTGCTGAGAGGACCATGCCTTACAATCTAATCTGAGAAGAGACTTGACCAGCAAGTATGAGGATCAACAGGAGGGAGGTGGAAATAGAGCACCAGGGGAAATAAGATCTCTCACATCACCTGGCCCTGTGCCTGAGCATCCCTGCTGTGGAACATTGGACACACGTGGGGTTTGTTTTTAAAGACCCGATTTGGACCTGGAGGTTCTCCACTAACAAGCTGCTCTACTTAGCTTGTATCTCTCCAGTCAGAGACACACCCAGCTTCCGGTGCAGGATAGAGGTGCTTCCTGCACGAAGCGCTACTATAGTTAGAACAGACCCTACAGGGCGTTCAAGCCATTGTGCCCCTCTTACCACTTGCACATCAGTACAGACTCCAGCTCTGTGTCTGGGGTGCACCAGCCCTGCTAATATGCATGCACTACATGTTACTGCTACACCCTGTCCCTGCTCTTCCATGAATGGGCGCATAGGTTTGACTCAGCATCTGGGCCGGGCTGGCCCCCGGAAAATGAAAAAGAAATAGAATTAGCTCACAAAGAGATCTTGAGGGGTGGGCAGAATGACTATATGGACATGACTGCCATACTAGGTCATTGAGGCCTGATCTCTGCCAGCAGGCAGCACGAGCTGCCTTGTGTGAAACACAGCAGCAGATGGTGATGGGATAATCTGCCCCCAGTGTTTTCCTCCTGATCCCTAATGCTCAGAGTGCCCTGAAGCAGGCGAGTTGCTATTGCTGATGTCTTTCTCCCTTGCCTGGCATCCCCTGGCTCAGAGCTGTGGGGTGAGCGAGTGCTGGGTGGCTGCCCGGCTCTCCTTGTTAGAGGCAGGCCCTTTGTCCTTGGCTCATTTGGGAGCACTGCAGCTCTTGGCTCCTCTTCAGTCTCTGAAATTCAAAACATTGACAGGGCAGCCCACTCATGCTCTCGCTGTGTCACAGCGTGAAGGGCTTGGCTGGCTTCGCTGATTGCTTTGGCTGCTTCTCCCTCTTGTTCAGGCTCTCTACTGCCCCTCCTCCCCCGGGATAAGCGACAGTAAGCAGATTGTATTAAAAACGCCAGTGCAGGGTGGGGGGTGATGGATCACTCCGGGAGCTGCTTGCTTCATGCTGACTTGGATCCCGCCCCTGCCTGAGCTGTTGGAGAAGCTACAGGGCTGTTAATGCAGCAGTGGTTGGTGCTGGGAGGCTAGAACACCAGTGGGTGTAACTGTGTCAGTTGGCAGAGCTACACCCACATGCACCAGCTGGGGGTCTGGCCCAGAGTTTGCAGGAAGTAGCTCAGGGTGCAGCCGCAACCCTGGGCATCAACAGCAGGCGAGGGAACGACAAGGCTGCCCGCTCCACAGTACCAGCTGGAGCAGCAGCTGCCTGCACTGGCCGACCCTGGCTTCCCACCTTTGGCCTGGCCAAGGGGTGGGACCTCGGGGCAGGTAGAGGGGGAAGGGTTGTGTGTGTGTGGGTCTGCCCTTGGGACTGCTCAGGCACTGCAGGGGGTGGGAGGGTTACTAGCGCTTGGGGCTTCAGCCCTGCGGTGGGGGAGCTGTGCCCAGGCTCGAGCTCAGGGTTCCAGCCATGGGGTCCCGTGGCCCCCCTGAAAGGACTCGAGGTTGAGAACCACTGCAGTAAAGGACGCTAGAGGAGGTGTGCTGTAGTAGTACCCTGTCTTTGACAGTGACTCTCCTCTGGCCCTTCTTTAATGTTAATGGCCTTTTTGTGCTTTTATTTTACACTTTTTCTACCAAGTCTAATCCCCCTCCGCTCCCATGCTCGCCATGACACCCAGCCAAGGTGAGCCGTGGCTGGAATGTTCTCCTGCAGGAAGGCTGTTCTGTAAGGGCTTTGCTTGGGGCTCATGAAACTGGGCAGCTGACAGCCTGGGCCTGAGTCACTTTAGGCTCTGCCCGAAGCAGCCCCGCTCATGCATGTCCGTCCTGGCCTGCAGCAGCGGCCCCTGCCAGTGCAGCGATGGCATCTCCTTCAGCTTTGCCATATGCCTCTGGAGATGCCAGCATGGGTGTCAGATGGGGCTTGTGATCTCCAGGAGGGTGGCAGGGCTCCACTCTCTTGTGTGTGGGATCGTAGCTGGGCTGTGAACACAGGCTTGTGTCTTCAAATGGCTACTGCTCAGTGAGTGTGCGTGAGCCCGTGGCTCATCCTGCTGGGGTGGAGCCCATCGCAGCCTATCCCCTGCAAGGCCAGGCATTTCTGCCAGCGCTTAAAGCACTGCCTCCTCTAACCTGTCCCCAGCACATCTGCATATCCCAGTGCTGCCTCCTCTGCTACCCTAGAGCCCCTGCTGTGGGTAATGCCAAGGGTGCTACACATGGGGGGGGTGGAGGGGAAGAATTTTGGCTACTGGGCTAGTGTGGGCACCCCTGGCGGCTGCTGAAGGTTTTCTGCCCTGTGCTGGCTCTGCCCACACTCTGCAGTGATGATCGTGCCCTGTCTGGCCTGACAATAGCCTCTGATTACTCTGGGAAAGCCCTTGAGCTGGTTGCCAGATTGGCCAGCACAGCTGCTTCGAGCTCTGAGCTGGAGCAATGCTGCACAAGCACAGCCTCCTCCTAGGGCTGCTCCCAAGAGGGGTTAGGAAGGGTGGGTTGGGGGCTAGAACTTAAGCCCTAGGTTCAATTCATGGCTCAGAGTCCCTGTGAGAACTTGAGCAAGTGACTTAATGGGAGGCATTTTCCCCCAGCAGGAAGTGTTGATAAAATCAATCCACCTGAGGAAGGGACTCTGCTGCTTTGAGAGCTATCTGCCTACCTGGGCAGAGGGAACAGCTAGCTGGTGGGAGGTGAAGGGAGGGGTGAGCCCTGTGACTGGGGCAGGATCTAATCCCAGCCTGGTGGGGTGCAGTTGCAGGAATGCCAATCTGTGGGAGAGGAACTAGTGGGGCAGCTGAGCAGAGCCAGGAGGGTTAAAACAGTAGGGGGCAGGGCTGCCTGGGGGAGGGTAAGTGGGGCAATTTTTCAGGGCCCTTCACTTGCTCTGGGGGCCCCAGAAAACTCTTGTGGGGCCGTGGCCTGCTTCCTCTCCCAGTCTTCACCGACAAGGACCCCCTGCCACTGAATTACTGCAGCTGGGTCTTTGGTGGTAATTCCATTCTAGGACCTGCTGCCAAAATGCCCTGAAGACCTGGCTGTGCTTTGGTGGCAGGCCCCTGCTGTGGGTCTTCAGGGAACTTCCTGGAGTGGAAGGGCCCCCTGCTGCCAAATTACCACTGAAACAGGGGCCCCCCTGATGCCCAAGACCCCTGGAATCCTTTGGATGCAGTGGAAGTTGGTCAGTGAGCCCCCCTTTTCATAGAATATCAGGGTTTGACAGGACCTCAAGAGATCTAGTCCCACCTGCTGCTCAAAGCAGGACCAATCCCCAGACAGATTTTTACCCCAGTTCCCTAAATGGCCCCCTCAAGGATTGAACTCTCAGCTTTGGGTTTAGCAGGCCAATGCTCAAACCACTGAGCTATCCCTCCCTCCAGTCATCTTGACACCAACTGTTTACTTGCCCTAAAGATACCCCCACCCCACCCCCAAATCCTGCCCATAAGCAGCTCCACCAAATGCCTCTGACATTGACGATCTGTTTATTAAGGTCACAGGAGCGCAGCAATTTGTTCCTGTGCTGGCGCTTTGCAACTGCACAGCAGCAAGGAGCCTATTGCTGAGAGTGCCAATTAGCCTGCTCTCCTGCCACGCCCAGAGGCTGGGGATTTAACCCCTTCCTGAGCGTAATGTGCCACCTCTGAGGTGGAGCTGTGAGGATGCTGTGTAGCCTTGCCAGTGAGATGGCATTAAAACGGGGATGGGGAACCTTTTTTCTGTCAGGGGCCACTGACCCACAGAAAAACATCGGTTGTGGGCCCCACACAACCCTGCAGGGGTGTGCGGAGGCTCGGCACTTCCCCCCCGCAGCCGGGCGAACCGGTGCTTGTGGCTGCAGCCCCGCAGGATGGGGCGGAGCAGGTTTAGGGCTTCCCCTAGGCTCCGGGGTGGGGCCAGAAATGAGGGGCTCGGGGGGGTGAGAGGGCTCTGGGCTGGGGCAGTGGGTCAGGGTGAGGGCTCCAGCTGGGGCAGGCTCTGGTGTGAGACTGGGGATGAGGGGTTTGGGGTGCAGGAGGGGGCTCAGGGCTGGGGCAGGTGGTTGGGGTGCAGGAGGAGGTTCAGAGCCAATGGGAGCTGTGGAGCTGGTGCTGGGGGTGGGGCAGTGCATGGAGCTTCCCTCATCACCCCTGCTCCTAGGGGCTGCAGGGACATGCCAGTTGCTGCTAGGAGCTGTGCGGAGCTGATCGGACTTTGGGCAACCCGGTGAGCTGCTGCGCTTGGCTCCAGCTCCACAGGGGGGCACCAAGGCTTGGGGCATCTGGCCTGCGTTGTGGAGACTTGCCGCAGGCTGGATGAAATGAAGCAGCTGGCCAGATCTGGCCCACAGGCCATCGGTTCCCCACCCCTGCATTAAAGCATCCCTACTGACCAATGTGCCTTGCTGCAGTGCACACAGGGTTAATGCCCTTTTTGTCTCATTTGGAATTAACCCTTTCCAAGCATCCATGAACCAAGCTGTAGCCCCTGCCAACTGCCTGGGGTTACTCCCGTCTGGCAGGTGGGGAGGACTGAGACAGAGGTTAAGCTCCTTGGCCTATAGCTCTGGAGGGGATCCCTAGGGGAGAGCGGGGATTAGAACGTGGGAGTTCCTAGCCCTAAATCACACATCTGGGCGAGCATTATTCATCTGTATTGCCAGAGCATCTGGGTTCCCCAGACACAGAGCAGAACCCAGCGGCGCTGGGTGCGGGATAAACACAGAGCAAAGCTGTCAGCTGGCCTGCGGGCGTGCGGTATCCTGCTGGAGAGAGGCGCTGCGTTAGCATGTAGGGAGTCTGGCTGTGTGTTCCCTCATTTGCTCGGAAATGGCACGTCCTGCCTGGGGCGAGTGTGAGCTGGGGGGGTGCTGCTCGCCGGGAGCATCTGGGTTTTCGGGTGCCTTGCTTCAGTTTGACATGAAAACAGAGGGCTGAGACAGAGAAATGGAATGGTTCAACACGGGGGCCCAGATGTTGCCCCACCAAGGGGTGTAAGAAAGTGGCACCTTGCCAGGAGCTGGACATGGCTGCGCTGCAGTTGCATAATATCGGGCAGGTTGCAGCCACCTTCAAGTTCCATGCAGTGGGGCCGCCCAAGATGACTCTGGCTCCAGAGACTACGGATCCCAGCATGCAGTGCTCCAGAGGCCAAGTGGCTCCCATGGAGGTGGAGCGTGTTGCACGCTGGAGCCTGTAGTCTCCACTCGGCCGAGGGGGCGTGCTACGTACTAGGGCTTGAAGCCACCAGTGGATTAAGCAGGGGGGCAGCAATGGGTCGTGAGTGGCACTTGGCTGCCCTCTGAGGGGGCCCCCCGTTCTGTCTCCTTGGGCAGCACTAATTGATATTTAGCGTCTTCTCTGAAAAGGGAAACCCCTCCAGCGTGGCTCCTTTGGAGGGGTCTTTGCTCCCCATCCCCCATTCTGGGCACTCTGCCTGGCCTTTGTTGTGGCTGAGCGTGGCTGGGGCGCAGTGTGGGAGGCAGCTGGGAAGTGCTGGAATGCTGGTAATCTCTCTCCAAGGAGCTGTCAGCAAACGCATTCCCACTGGCTCCGGTTTCAACCAAATTCCACTCTCCCCACCCCGTGCGCTCCCCTGCAACCCCCAAATGGCCTCCCCCAGCCGGCCAGTTGGCCGAGCCTAATTGTTTAAAGTCGCTGAAATGATTTATCTCCAAGATTGCTAGTGTCGCAGGTCAGGGAAACAACACACGAGGCCCCTCCGCCCCTCTAGCTCAGACAGGCGGCAGCTTCCTGCTTAGCATGCTGGGAATCGGGGGGCCACATGGGCTGGGAGGGGAAGCCTAGGGTGTAGCTAGCCCCACTGGGGCTAGAGGAACTCAAGATAGTAGGAGCAAATGCAAGCTGCATGCTCAGCAGGGCCCTTCCAGCAGAAGGGAAGCCAGCAGGCTGTTCTCTGTAGTGTGTGCTCTCATCACATTTTCTCCCCCGTGTTGATTGGGGGGCTGGCTCCAGCTCCCTCCCAGAGTCTGGTCTTCAGTCACATTCCAGTAGCGCTCCCTCTGCCCCCCACCAGGCCTGGATCTGATAATAGAGGGTTTCAACAGGAATGAAGGCCGGGAAGACCTGTGGCCTGCGTCGGGCAGGAAGTCAGAGGAGATGGTCAGTGGCCCCAGCTGGCTTTATCATCTTGAATACCGTCAATAGAAACAAAAATGAATTCCATCAAACAAACCCAGCCACCCACCCCTGACTTCACAGGAAAGAACCCTAGTGAGACGGCGCGTGGCCCTTGCCCGCACCAGCAAAGCATCACCCTGCTTGTGTCGCATCCCATGCCCCTACCTCGACCCATCTTGTCTAGTCAGACTGAAGCTTTTCAGGGCAGGGGCCGAGTGTGTGTGTGTGTGTGTGAGGCCGAGCACAGTGTGGCTGTGTACGTGATAGCCCACCCCAAGGAATAACCTAGGGGTGTGGAGTGAGTTGGGGAATAGATTGGTGGTGGAAGGGGGCTCTTGTATTTTCTGGGCAGGTGATGATGACCCCAAATGCCCACGGCATGGGAGATGAAGGATGCGCCGTGGACGCACTGAAACGCACTCGCCATGAAAACCTTTGGGAAGCAGTGGCTGGTGCAGCACCTGGCTGTCCCTTGCTGCATGGATTTGAGCGCAGGGAGCCCATCACACCAGGCTCTGTTCTCTCCCCAGTGCAGTGCAGGGTATCTACTGAGCTAAGAGCCGTGGTCCCTACCTCCCAGTCCTTCATCCAGAAGTAAGAGCGGCCATCACCTTCTCATTTATGCTCCCTGGAGGATATAATGAGAGAGTCCCAAAGTTTGAGGTGATATCCAGACTCCCCCCAAACTTCCTCAACCAGAATCCCCCAAAGAGCCACAATGAGCCCTCTGGGGAAGGGCTGTGTCCCCCGCCCCATCCCACACCATGCTGACCCCACTCTCCCAGCCCTGTGGCTCCTGGGGGCTGGGCATGGGTTCCTCGCCTCTTGTTTATCTGGCTTGCCCTCCGCCTTTCATCCTGCGTTTCTCCCTTGCTCTCTGTTTGGCAGGTATTTGCTTAAGCAGCGCTGCAGCTGCTGTGCCTGTGCCACCGCCAGCCCCAGCCCGGAGCAAAACAGGCCAGGCCGAGGGAGCAGCAGCTGCTGGATGTGCAGGGGACACATTGAATTCATTAGTGGGGCTGTGACACCATGACACAAAGGGCGGGAAGGGGAGCTGCCAGCAGTGCCTCCGCCCCTTCCCTTGACAACCCAGAGCAGACACAGCGCTTTGGTTTTTAGTGAGCAATAAGTCACTGATGGAGCCTCTATCTTCCCCGGGGTTGGATTCCTAGGGAATCTCTCCCGGAGGGCTGGGCAGAGGAGCCGAGTGAAAGGGACAGTGGATCATGATGCTGAAGCAGGAGGGCTGCTGTAGGGGCTCGCCCATAGCTGCAGCCTCCCAGGGCTCTCCACAATTGGTGAATTAACCCCTCTGCAGCTGGCTAACCAGGGTATGGCACTATCTGAGCACTGAGGCCAGATCCTTAGCTGGTGGCATGTGGTGTAGCGCTATTGACTTGCACAGCTGCGTGGAATCTGGCCTCATCCACCCAGCATTCCAGGGGTTAGCGTAACTTACAAAGAAATGCCTGTGACCCAGGAACCCCGTAGTGCCAATGGGTAAGAGGCACAGAGGGACTACAGGGGTCTCCTGGATGTGGTATGTCCAGTCTAGCTCATTCAAGAGTGTCAAGTGAGGTCTCTAATACAAGCCGGTGTCACGCTGGGCACCAATATCATTGCAAACCGTTGTGTGAGGAGTTATCTACACTGAAAATAATGTGCTGAAAGCCTGTGGCTAGGGACTGGTCACCAGCAAAGTTGAAAAACAGGTTTTCTGTCCGCAAGACATCCTTATCTGACTGGTCACATGTAAATTAAGTGTTGTGAGCCATACGCTGGGTGTCTCAACTGATTGTTAAGGAAGGATTGTGAAAACTTCAAAGAGAAAAGTAGATGGTGGAGGGGACAAGGGGAAGGAAACCCTATCTTGAGGTGCACATCAGATATTTGCTTTAGTATATTTGGGGGACAAAGAAGACACCCTGCCCTCCTAGGAAGTAACTGGCAGCGCCTTTTCTTCGCAAGGGAGGGTCCCAAGCATCCAGCCTTTTCAACCCAGGTGAGGACATCGGGTGAGAAGCTCTTTTAGGCAGCAGGTTAACTTGTTAAGTTTAGGGTCTAGAAAGTGTGTTGTGATTTGTCTTTTGTCTTTAACCATTTGTTTCCAATATCCTTACTCACTATCTCTTGAATCTCTCTTCTTTGGCTATAGACTTATTCTGGTTTTCACTCTAGATCTATCTCAGTGCTGTGGTGTCCAGCAAAGTGCTGGCCCTGAGTTGAATCTCACAAGCTGGTGTGTACTGTTTGTTTGGGAAGAGCAGGCCTGGTCATTCTGGGAGTGTCCAGTTGGTATGGGGCTGGGTGCTACAGGGAACACAGGGAGGACGTGGGATTTGGTGTGTGCCTGTTGCTAACCTGTACAGTGCGAGCCAGGTCTTCAAAGGCCTGGAGGGTGGGACTTGTGCTGCCAGGGGCTGGTGGTTTCAGGGAGCTGACCGACAGCAGGCACAGACAAGATTTCCTCACTCTAAGGGGTTGGGGAGGTGCCTCATAACCCTAGGTACCCCTGGGGAGCATCACAGCTGGGGGTAGGGTTGTGGGTGTGATTGCAGGGGCACTGGCCACCCCCCCCATGGAAATGCAAATCCACCCTCCCAATGTTTCTGCCCCCAGTATCTCGTGGAGGTGAGAACAGGACCCAGCTAGGCTGGGTGCGCGGAGAGGTGCCAGGGCACAGAGGGCAGGATCTGAAGGCAAGGTTGGAGCAGCCACCATGACCCCCCAAGATTGAGCTGGCCCAGGCCCACCTTCTAGACGCCACTGGTCCTGCCAGAGACACCTAGCCCAGAGAAGGGGCAGAACCATGGAGTGGAGGATGGGATAGGGCACCATCTCCTGGCCGGGGGCATCAGCGCATAGGGTACCAGCCACCAAGAAACTGCTGGGCTGCCCCCTCCCAGGCTAGAGCCGGCTGGCACCCCCCACCTAGTCTCCAGAGCTTCCATTGCTCCCTCTCCGATCCTGTCCCTTCTCCCCATTCACAGGGAGCACCCATGGCGCGTTACGCCCTGTTTCGAATACAAAGGAAGACATGGATTAAAACTGCCGCAGGCAGAGCATCAAGGGGAGGTGTACAACTGACCCCGCCTGCCTCCTATGGGACAGCTGCCCACATCTGGAGAACAGACAGAGCGTGGCTTGTCTTGTGCACGGCTGGCGCCATTGCTGGAATGGGTGGGGGGGAGTTTGGGGTGACCCAATAAAAGCAAAGCAGAAAAACAGGGGCAGAGCGATAGAAGGTCTTGCTGGTAAGGATGAGTAGCTTGAACTTGAAATAGATGCTAATTGCTATGTGGCTAATTACAGAGAGGAGCAAATCACTCCGGTGCTTCAGAAAGTGTCTGAGCGAGAATAACAAGGGTAATTAGCAATCTAACAGGAAGCTGCCACCTCATTGATCTGATGCCACTGGCTGAAGCTCAGGGGCTATGGCTCAGGGGTGTGTGTTTGAATCCAAGAGTGTCAGGGTCTGGGGCTCCATGGCCTTGCACCCTGCGCAGACTGGGCATCAACCCCTCCCAAACCTTCCTCTGGCGGCGATCTTCTGCACTCATGTACGCAGTGTATCCAGCCCCAGTCCTTGCCCTGCCCCTGAATCTCCCCCTGGGGAGGCACTGTCAGATTTCACCGAGTGACACCAGCAGCACCTGTAACTATGGAGATTGCAATCCTGCTTCGCTCTTACATGGCTGCTCTCATGTAAGGGCTTTGCGGCACCTGACGAACACTAATTGGCTCTCAAAGCCAGCCTGCTCACTAGGGAGGCGTTATGGACTGCTTCCTAAGTGAGGGGCTCAGGCATTGGGAGGCAAGTGAAAGCTGCTAGAACCCAGGAGTCCAAGTCTCTGCTCTAGCCTCTAATCCACTCTCAGTGCCAAAACGCTGCCTAGTAGCTCTTAAAACAGACACTGTGTGAGTGGGACCTGGCACCCGCCAGCTAACGATCCGCGTTTGTTGCAGTGTGAAGGCTGAACTTTCTGTGGTATCTGTGCCATTCCCTGTGCTAGGAACAGCAAATGGCACCTGTACTGTTAAACCATTCTGATGGCTCGAAGGGGAGCAAAGCCCTTTGGAAAATCTTGCCCCAGTTGTGCATGCTGAAAAATCCATCCTAACTGGGCGGTTGCCCTCAGCTGCTCTGCCAGTCGGGGGGCCTGGATCACAACTCTCCGTGGCTTGGGTTTTGGATGGTGTGAACACAAATGGAGGTGGGGCGTTGGCTGCAGCCCTGTGAGCAGCAGTCACTGGAGTGTGCCCCTCCAGGGAGGAGAGTGGTCGCCATAGCCTGGTCATCCTTAGCCTCTGGGCTGAGGGGGAACTAGTGTCAAATTGTGATGGGTGGAATGGAGGGGGGAGGAACTGGCCAACCCACCACCTTGTAAGATCTGTGTGGCCAGAGCCATTCTGGTCCGGATTTGAACTGGTGACTGAGGTGGAAAAAACACTCCCCAGTGGCCATGGGCTGAGCTGTCTCATGCCCCTGCAGACCCCCAGGCTCTCTCTTAATTCTTGACTGTCTGCCTGGGCCATTAGTTCACGTCTAGTGTCACCACCTGCTTAGCCTCCCAGATTGTCTATCCAAAGCTACAGCGTTTGGGTGAGAGGCACTTTCCTTCTCTCCCCGTGTATAGTGCCATGCTCTGATTTCTCTGGGTCACAGCCGCTCTAGGGTAGCTTGGAATTCTTTTGCACCCATTGGTGCGGCTGACGAAGTGGGTATTCACCCACGAAAGCTCATGCTCCAATACGTCTGTTAGTCTATAAGCTGCCACAGGACTCTGGCTTTTGGAATTCTTTGCAAGCCCATGTAGTACCTGGTACCTGACACTAGAGAGCGGCAGAACCCTGCTGTGTCATTGTCCTTGGGCTTACAACCGGCATCCGAGATTCTTCCCCCTGCCGCCCCATCTTCCTGACACTAAGATCCCTGTGGTCTCCCAGCAGAGCATCGGGGAGGGGGCAGGGGAGGTGGAAGCATCTGTTGAACTTGCCCTAGGGAGGGTGGAAGTTCTTTTTCCCTTTCCTACGTGTTCCCAGGGCCAAGACCCTTTGACAGCCCCCAAGCAAGGGTATTATGAGCTCTTTGGTCAGTGATTTCTATTGCCACCCTGCCTACCTGCTCCTAGTGCCTCACCCACCAGAGGAGCCTGGAAGAGACGAAATATGGCAGCTTGGAGGTTTGAAAGCCAAGACATCTCTTCCTCTCCTGGATGGCAGCTGGGCTGCCCTTCCCTGCCTGCAGAACCTGGCTGCCTGCTGGGAGAGATGAGGATGGTGATAAGGAAGGAGGGCTAAAGGCTGCATGCCAAAGGTCCAAGCTCCAAATTAGATTCACCTTTAATGCCAAAATAATCGGCTTAGAAAGATCCCCCGCATTGTGCCAGCTAACCTGGGCCTGCCAGGG
This sequence comes from Gopherus evgoodei, assembly GCF_007399415.2. Lineage (NCBI taxonomy): Eukaryota > Metazoa > Chordata > Testudines > Testudinidae > Gopherus > Gopherus evgoodei. Next base: position 37,592,627 of record NC_044333.1, on the reverse strand, counting down.
CTGCTCGCGGCGCCTGTGGACTTTAACAGGTGGGGGCGGGAATTCTCTCTAAAACAAGCCAGGCTCTGGCAGTGTGGCAAACCCTTGTGTGTACACACAGTGGCCCAGATATTGCAGCTGAGGGCTGCAGCAGCTCAGGGCGTGTGCACATGGGTACAAACTGGCCTTTGTGTTCTCTCATCCTAGCCAGCTGTGTGCCAGTCTGATCCCCCAGCCTGCCTGAGAGCTGCTTTAAGTTACCCTAGCTGCCAGTACAGCAGCTGGGGCTGTATGGGCATAGGGCACACCTCCTTTGATTTGGCCACACTGCTATGCTTGTGTGCAGCCTGCTTTAAAGCTGTCTGGTTTCCTTGGTAGGCTGTGTACATGAGGGCACTGCCTTGAATCTCCAGGCCCCGCTAGCAGTCCCCATGCAACATGGCAGACTTGTGAGGAGAGGGACCTTCCCTTTCCGTCCCGTGCCCTTGGCAGCTCCACAAGTGGTTCCCGGCTGATGGACAGTTAGGATTTGCTGTGTTAAGAATCCCCCCGTGGGCTTTGGGAGAGTGAGATGGAGAAAGACCAAAGAACTGCCTTTGCCAGCTCCCCTCCTGCGGCCCATCACCATGCTGCTCTATCTGTGGGACGTGCCCTCAGCGTGGCTGGGGTGGCCTGCAACCTGTCACTCCCTGCCGCTCTCTAGACTCTGCTCTGCCCCGACTGGGCAGCTCTATGGGCTTCTGAGACTTCTGTCAAGATCCCATTGCTGCCCCCGCTCCCAGCGGAGACGCCAGTTCCTTCTCCTGCCTTCCTCTGCAAAGTCACTGGGTCCCAGTGCGTCCTGGGCACCAGCCCCTTGTGCCCAGGGCATTTGTTTAAACACGTGCCTGAGCCTCTGCATGGCACTGCCCCTGCACTCCCTGGGGATGTGCCGAGAACCCTGCGATGGATTTCCCCTGGGCTTTTCCCATCCATTCCAAGTCCTGATCTGGCAAATGGGAGGGGAGCTAAGCAACCGCCTCTGAGGTCTTCTGCCCCCTCAGCTTTGATCCAGCCAGTCTGATATTCTAGAGTGGGGGATGCAGATGGGGTTGGGGTGTGGAAAGACAAGATTAGGGATACAGCCTCCAGCCTGTCACTTTTTTTTTTTGAGCAGCTGTTCCCTAATAAGCTGTTAATGATGATACAGTAAGTGGAAGCCGGAGTCCTGCGGGAGCTGCCATGATTTGTGTAATTGGTCTCAGAGGAGACAAAAGTATCTAATATTTACATGCCAGCATTAGTCCCCGGGGAGCGCTGTCTTGGCTGGAACGGCGCGGGGAGAGGCAGCTCCACGCCTCAACCTGTCTGCTCCAGGCTGATGGATTGGAAGATCTGTAATGGATGAAAATCGCAGTGCACTGGACTGCGGGAGGAGAGGGGCCTGGCCTTCCTGCTGCGGGTGGGCAGTGGGGAAGTTGTCAGGGATCTTGCAGCTCTGAGCTAGAACGCTCTTCTAATGGCTTTCCATGCCCTCAGCGCTTGTGCAGGTGTTACCCCCTCAAAGGGCTGTGTGTGCCCCCATGTCTTTGCGCTGGCCAGACCATGTGTCCCCTTCTCCCCCACAGTCTGACTTCGATCTCTTGGCCTCTGAAACTGCCAGCAAAGGGGAGGTGGAGTTGCTACCTGTTGTGATCACAGTTCTGTGACCTGGCTGCCTGCCCCCCAAGGAAGAGGCCATGGCTCCCCCACGTTCCTTTCGCACACAGGCCCCTGGCTGCTGGGCGGAGCTTTGATGTTCTAGTCCCCCAGTGCCGTGGCTTGTGAGCGGCCAGTGCAAATGCACCATGCTAGGGCATGAGGCTAAGCTGCACCTAGTGGAAATGCAGGCCCCCTCCTGGGCTGCTCCAACCCACCCCACCCCTCATCACCGCCAGAGCCCACAGAACAGGGAGCGGTCGGGGTAACTGAAACACCCACAACACTAAAGGCTTTGCAGGGAGCACTCTGTACTAATGCACAGTGGCATAGTGATGCATGCCCACCCCATGCCCATTTGTACCCCTGTAATTCGTACAGGGGTTGGCATGAGAGGAGCCAAGCTCTGCCCCCTCCCAGAGGTGCCCAGCAACACTAAACAGTGGAAGGGTGACAAACAATGACAATCCCTGGCAGGGGTGAGCTTCCCTCATGCCAGGGTGTGCCAGCAGGCGCCTGGGGCTCTGGAAGGGCACTGCACTTGGCTGCCAGATTGCTGCCAGCTCTGCTGCCTGTGGGAGAGGACGCAGGACAGGACTCAGCTTGAATGGGGCAGCTGACGATGGGTGCTTCCTTCCAGCCGCATAAGCCAGGGCTGTTACAAGGCAGCTGGGGTGGGAAAAGGGAACAGCCTGACAGACCACCCAGCCTGTTGGTCCAGCTCCTCCACAGGGGGGCAGGCTGGGATGGGGCAGGTGTGTGCAGCAGCTCCCACTCACCCCACAGAGGGGTTATTGGCAGCAGCTACCCATGAGGGGGTTCCTTTGTCGGCAGCCCTCCCTCGGAGCACAGCCCGGTTACCACCGGGCTGTTGGTGTGGATAGGAGTCCAGATCCAGCAGCTGGTGGGGGTGCGATTGGAGAGGAGTTTCTCTCTGTCTGACCAGGTGGAGTTTGGGGCTGGCTCCACAGTTGCAGCCTCTCCTGGGGGGGTTCCCTGCAGTCCACAGGGGTAGGGACACCCGCTTAGCCTCCTGGGGGCTCATTTTTCCTCCAAGGGGCTCCAGCTCCCCGAGGTCAGCTCCCTTCGTGCTGCAGGCATCCAAGACCCCACGCACTGGGGAAGCAGAGGGGTGGAATTGTCAATATCTCTTGATAACCCTTTGCCCGTCTTGGGATCTCCAAGGACGTCCCCAATCAACCCTTGATGGGACCGTAGCAGACATCCCCAGGCTGCCGCTAGGGGAAACTGAGTCAGGGAGGTCTGGTGGCTTGTCTGGGGTGAGGGAGAGGCCTGGTATTGCCAGGCTCTGGGCCACCCCATCTGTACCCACATTGCATTAAGGTGTTTTGTGGTCTGTGGCCTAGCGCCCCTGCCCTGCTGCCAGGCACCATCTGCTCCTAGGTGAGTGAATAGCAACTGTGGTCCTGCTGGGGACTGCTTATAGCGGGGATTGATTCTGCCTTGATGGCCGGGGTGACCATGCAGAGCTCTCCCATTTCCCATCTGTGGCCCCAGAGCTGGGACAGGGGCCTGGGAGGTGTAAAATGGACAGTGTCACACATGGGGCAGGGGCTGTGTATAAAACCAAGCTGCACAATGGGATGCCTCCTACTGGCCTAGGGTTCAGCGAGCGGTGCGGCCTCTCTAGCCATGCATCACGGGGGGCTATGCTGCATGGGAGCGAACGGTCTATGGCTGGCGACAGCCTGTGGGACTGGAAGTGTCCCCACCTGTCTCCTCAAATAGGTCCCATTTTAATCTGCTGCCCTGCTGCGAGGCTCCCTTCCCCTGCTCCCCCCCTGGCCATTCAGCACAGGTAACTCAAGCTGCATACTTTTCTGTCTTCCTCGCCTAGTTCTGGATCCAGCCATCAGGCTCCAAGGTTTCTGTGTGCGGCCCCTGTCTCCATGGTTTCATCCAGACAGCCAGGTGTCTTGGGCTGGGCTTACCTGGCCTGCTGATCAGTGAGACCACTGCAGTGGGGGGGGGGGGGTGCTTTCTGTTAGTGGAGTCCATGAGATGTCCCCATGATCTGTATTCCCTGGTCAGGGGCTGAGGAGATTGTAAAGTGCTTTGGGATAGGCAGCTGGAAAGCAAAGGAGAGCAGCAGCATCCTCCCCATTTTACAGATGGGGAAACTGAAGCACAGGGAGTGGAAGTGACTCAACTTGTCCAAGGTGACCCAGCAAACCAGTGGCAGAGGCAGGACTAGAACCCAGGTCTCCTGTGAGACCAGTGCTCTGTCCACTAGGCAACACTACCTCCCCGGTTAGCCACCTTAGGGCCTCAGTGGGCAGGCATTTGCAGAGCTGAGTCTGCTTGGGGAGCCGCGGTTGGAGCATGGGTGGGAGGTGCGAATGGAGTATTGCCTTCTGATCATGGCAGTGAGACGTGCAGACTCTGGAGGCATTGGGCTGAAGGCAGGACTGGGTGCATCATACGAGGAGCGGGAGGCTCCGTCTAAATCTGCTGCTTGGCCAGCGAGCAATGAGCTGGGGAGTGGAGCAGTACCAGTAACTTGGACAAGCCATGGCCCATTTCCAGCTCCTACAATCCCTGGGGCTCAAGGTACTCAGCCTCGCATCCCCATCTGTATTATTGCTGGGCAAATGGGAAAACTGAGGCAGAGGCCGGGGCTCTGACTTGCTTTATGTCAGGGGTTCTCAACATTTTTCTTCCTGAGGCCCCCGACCTGCAGTAAACATTCCTTGGCCACAACTGTTTTTCTGTGTATCCTGTAGCTTAAAAGCCAGGACAGGCATTAGCGGGTATCAAGCAGGGCAGCCGCCCCGGGGCCCGCACGCCAGGGGACTCCCCGAAGCTGCTTTGTTCAGGCTGTGGCTTCAGCCCTGCCCAGCAAGCTCGGGCTTCGGCTTTCTGCCCTGGGCCCCAGCAAGTCCAACACCGACTCTGCTCTCTGGCTCTGCTAGACTGTGCTTCCTATTCCAGTAGGAGTTAACAAAGCCATTGCCTAGGTAACGGAGGGTGGGGACCCCATCCCCAGCACGGCTACCTACTCGCTGAAGGTTGGATGCTGGTAGGATCCATGATCCTGCTCCCAGCTGGGCGTCCGGCATTGGGGGCCCAAACTCAGGAGCAGCCGGGGGCTGTCTGCTCACTGTAGACCCGGCTGGGGGCCGATGGGAATGAATTCTAACCCCTGCTTGTGTCCTCAGCACCTGGCCCCGTTCCTCTGCAGCCTCTCTGCCTGCCTGCCAGAGCTTCCGCCCGGCGGGAGAGCGATGCTAAGAGACCCGGCCTCGCTCTAGTAAGCTGCAGAGACCTGAAGGGCAGCTGTGGGCTCCCTCTCAAGGCAGATGGGAGAGGGTGGAGGGGCAGTTGGGCAGCAGCTCATGTTGCAAGAGGAAGCAGATCTTCCAGTTCAAAGGCAGAACCACACTGGGGGGGACTAAGGTGGGGTCTTCGTGGTCAGGGCCCACAGCCAGAAGGAGCCCCGAGGGCTCAGCCATAGAAAACAGATTGGCAGGTGGCGGCGAAGGGCACAACTGGTGGCCAGCTGGGCTGGGCGAGAGAAAAGTTTGGGACTCTGGCAGGGCGGGTGCCAGGAAGGAGCCTGGCCCCGTGGTTTCCGACATGAAAGGGAGGGGCTCTAGCTTTCTGGGTCACCTCTGGGTGGCATTGAGACCAGCTGGGGGTGCCCAACAGTGCAAAGCCAGGTGCCTTTCAGATCTCAGGACATCCCAGCAGCAGGGTGGGAGCATCTGGCCACTCTGCAGGGCAACAAGAAGCCTGTGTGCATCCGTCTCTGCTCCTCGTATCGGGCTCCAGGAGCTGCACTCTGTGGCACCTTTCTGTGAAGGCCAGGATGGCACGGTTCCAAAGTCTGAAACTGCAGAAGTGATAGGGGGAAACACACATACGTGCGCATGCCCATGCGCTCAGACTAGTAGGACACTGATCTTAGAGATCCCATATCAGAGGCAAATGATGCACTCCTGGCCCCATGCACTTCACAAGCCTCTTGCTGATTAAAGCTGCAAGGAGGGTAAAGTGCCACTCTTATTTTGTCTTACTTATTTCCCTTTTCATACTTTCTCAGCCAGAAGGGGGCCTGTTCCTGTGCCCCTCCCCCCGTCTCTGAGCTCACTGCGAATTGGGCACTAGGGATGCTGACAGCCCCAGACAAATCCTCCTTCCTCCCCTGGCATGGCTGGGTGCACTCTCAGTGCGTGGGAGGCAGACATGCCGTGGGGACCTGCTTGGTTCTCCTGAGAATAGTTGTAGGTTGGGGATCTTCGAGAGAGCCCAGCACAGTCTAATGCCCAACTGTCTTCCAGTTTCAGTGGCATGCAGGCTCCTAATTTCCTTGTTAAGTTCCTGGCACTGTCTCTACTGGTGTCGAGTTTTTTGTTTGAAACAAAACCAAAAAAAAACCCAACTTTTTTTTTAATTGGATCTACAACTTGGGCCCTTTCCAAGGTGTGTGTCTCTTTAGCACCATCATTTGCACACGCTTGTGCATTCGCACCCTGCCTGCAAACTGCACATTGGCTGGCCGCGCTCTGTAGGAAGCCCAAAACAGCCCTGAACTTGGCAGCTGCAAAGCCAAGGAATAAAACACCTCATAAATGTAGCAGCCAGGGCCGGGCTCCGGCTCGGAGCTGCTCCAGAGACAGGTTTTGAATCTCTTGCCTTATTGCACCCACTTTAAAGGCATCGCTCCGGGGCCAGGCCCTCCCCGAGGGGCGCCAGTGTTACCAGAGCAGTATGGACTGCGCCCTGGCGTTCCATCTGTGTGGTACACTCGCCCTCTGTCAGGAGCAGCCTGGTACAGAGGGACCAGAGCGGGGGTCCCCCCCCCGGGAATGTACAGCGGTTAACTTTCCTCATTGTGTCCTGTGTGGGGCTGGGTGTTTCTCTTCCAATGGCGTCTGTCTGAGTCTCATGCTGGCTCCCAGGGCCTGAGGTTGTTAATTAACTCCATGCTGCATTGTGCATAATCTGAGCAGGGCACAATGGTCTGGTGCCTCAGGTCTCCAGCCATCAGCACCACCTGTTCACAGATCCGGGCCCAGGCCTGGCAGCACCAGGGCCCAGCTACACTGGGGGGGGCCCAAGTGGATTGAGACAATGGCCCAGCCAGGGGCCTGCCATCAAGAGCACCCCAGAAAGGGAGAGCAGTGGGAGGGGGGCAGCGTTCAGACAGGGCTGGAGCTGTGGGGAGGAAGAGGCCCAGGCTGCAATGGGAGACGTGTTGAGTAACCGAGGTGCTGGTAATTCAAGGAAGGGTCGAGGGAGCTGACTGAGTTGATGGGGCGGGAGGAGGGCAGGGATGTTTTGGGGCAGAGCTGGAAGCACAGCTGGCATTGCACGTCCCTCTGAGATGTGCCGGATTCACCCCAGTGTCCAAGCCTGCTGGGGGGCTGTACCATGTGGGGGGCTGTGGATTCAAGGGGATTGTGTTTGAAAAGGGGCACCCCTAGAGAAATGGGCACAAGCTAGTCATCTGGGCACAGGCCCTGGAGCCAGGAAGTCCTGGGTTCTAATCCCGGTTTGGCTACCCACTAACCATGAAGCAAGCCTCTAGTAGATGGCTTGAACTCCCTCTGCCTCATCTTCCCCTTGTCGTGGCCTGAATGTTTCTCTCTTTCTGTCTCTGGGAAATGCTGGTTTGGAGAGGTGGCTCTCTGAAGGCCTGCAAAATGCATCTGCCCCGCCAAGCGCTCTCCCAGCCAGCGGGCTGGAATCAAAGCACCGCAGAGCCCTCGGAAAGGCCATTGCTCTGAGCAGTGCTGCGTGGGCCCTGCGCCAGGCAGAGGCGCTGGCTAGCTAGCGGGGCGCGTTCTCCCAGGTGCTGTATGGTTCTCAGTTCAGCAGTGTGTCTGACTGCTCCAGCAAACCTTGGCTTCGCTGAAGATTGGAGCAGGGCTGAGCCAGCGGGAGGCTTCCGAAGAGCACTGCTGTCAGTTTCCTAGCGTGTGGCTGGCGGTGTCGGACCTGGCTGCGGTTCAGCGTGTATGCGCATGGGGGGGAGAACAGCTGAGATTAGATGGAAGCAGCAGCGCCAGCCTGGGCGGGGAAGGTGGGGAGCTGTTGTGGGCAGGGCCGTGTTTGCTGTGGGTAGGTGTGAGGCAGGGAGAGGGTTGCCAATTTTGATTGGATGTATTCCTGGAGCTTTCATCACATGACATAATCTTTCGTTAAAGATTAATCTTTAATCCCAGGAGACTCTGGGACAATGCTGGAGGGTTGGCAACTCTAGGCAGGGGCCCACGCTGGCCAGGGCGCAAGGACCACACACATGATGGCAAGGGTAACCTTCCATGCCAGCTCCTTGCAGAATTGCTCCTTGCAAGTCCCGATCTAGCCAGGCCCGGGCCCACGCACCGTTGCTGGCAGAGAGGGGTTGGGGCCCAGTTAGGATGTGTGAGGCATGGGTCAGAGGGAAAGGGGCACTGGTTTCCCATGGCAGTACTGGTTTGCAGGTCACTGTCTGTCTCGCTCCGAGTGCCCCTGCAGGAGAAGTGCTGCCGGCGTCCTGTCTTGCCATCATCAGGGCCTTTCAAGAGGACGTGTTCCTGCCGGGGCACACCTTGCTCGCCTTGCTGACCCCTGCCACTTGCAGCCAGTTGGACAGGGAGCCCCCTTCTTTACCCGGTTTTCATCTCTGCCAGCTGCCCCTGATGCTGGCCCATTGCTATGGGGACCTCCAAGATGGCTTTGCAAGGGGTCGGCTCACATGTGCCCTCTGTTGTCCTGCAGGGGAAAGCCCTGCCTCCGTTCTGGATCCTGGCCAGAGGGGCTAAGTGTGGGGACGTCCCTGGAGAGCGGCCTTGTGGCAGAGTTTTCATCCTGTGGCAGGATGTTCGGGCACCGGTTGTGCTGCTGCTTGCACCTGAGACGGGGTTGAATCTGCAAATCCTGGTTCTCTTTTGCTGGGGGGCTAAGTGCAAGTCTGGGGGCATACCCCAAAGGGCATGGGCAGAGCTGAGCAGGGGTCCTTGGGCTGGCGTATTGGGCGTCCAGACTGAGGTGGGTTGAAAGAGCTGTGGGAGGTCCCTGCAGGAGGTGCAGGCTGAGGTTAATGTTCCCCATGGAGTGGACACCAGGTATTTATTTTTGGAGCAGTATCGCTGTCAGGGCACGGGACTGGAATACCAAGTGATGCTGCCCGTCAGGATTGTGGTGCATGGGCAGAGCCTGCATGTGGGAAGCTCGCAGAGTGCCTGTCCAAGCTATGCCTGGCACAAGCCGCTGCTGTCAGCCCCCTGCTTTCTGGAGCACGGAATCAAAGGCGTAGTGTTTGAGAGTCTTAAAATTAGACTGAAGAGGTTTGCACTGAATGGTACCTGATTTGAACTGTCTTTTGGGTCCTGTCAGCTAGCTGGATGATGCATCTAAGAATCCTGCTCTTTGGCAGTACAGCTTTTGGGGGGTCTTGACATCCGGGGCTCATACTCTAAAATAGCTCCAGGGAACTGTCAAAAAGGAGAAAATTCCTTGGGCCCAATTCTGACCTCAGTGGCATGGATGTGAACCAGAAGGAATGGCATCAACTGTAGTGGAATCACTCTGGATTTACGCCCAGATAACTGAGGTCTGAATCTAGCCATCTGCCTATCCCTCCCTTTTAAAACATCCACTTCATACTGCTGTAGGTCCCTTTTGTGATGCAGGCATCTTGAAAAGATGCCAGTTCCTGTGGACGGTGGCAGAGGGGTTGTGTCAACCTAGCAAATTACTGCTGTCTCTCTAGCCGTGCTGGTCTTGGCACACGGGTTCTTACTTGAAGATGTTGTAGAAATCCTGTGCTGCTGATTGAAAAGAAGTAAGAGTGTGTGTGTGTGTGTGTGTGTGTGTGTGTGTGTGTGTGTGTGTGTGTGTGTGTGTGTTGCTTATTACATGAAATGAGATTGGTGGTTCTCAGACTAGCTGCTCATGGGCAAACCTCACCAAAAGGCACCAAAGCCACCTGTACCCGTGGCCTTTTGTGGCAGCCTCAGGGGAGAGGCTCTGGCAGCAATGGGCCTGGCCACTGCCTGCATGGCGAGATAGGGTTGCTGAGAAGCAGTGAGTAAACTCATCTCTCAAGCTGCCGACTTGAGCCCAGGGAGGCATTTGGAGGGACTTGACAGTTGCAGTCTCAGAAAAATCCCCTGCATTTAAGAGCTGGAACTTGCAAGATTTTATTCCCCATATAGGCTTTGGGCTGCACTTCGTAAAGCCTCCATGAACTCTGCTGAAGGCTTCTGCCTCCTGGGTCCCCTGCCAGGGAGCTGGATGTCTCTGCCCTGGCATTGGAAGGAGGGGGTGCTGAGCAGGAGCTCTTTTTGGGTACCACCTGCTGAGTGGCCATGTCGCCCTCTAGTGACTTGTGCGGATAACAACCGGCTCCGTGTGCCTTGGGGCTGAGCATCCAGACGCTAGGGTGGCCAGACAGCAAGTGTGAAAAATCGGGACAGAGGGTGTAAGAAAAAGCCCCAAATAGTGGGACTGTCCCTATAAAATTGGGACATCTGGTCACCCTACATGACTGATGTGGCTGCAGCTTCATTCCATGAGTTCGGCCCTGCCAGCATGGACCAGGATGGGCACTGCCCACCTGACGCTGAGATCAAAAGGGCAAAGATTCAGTGGGATTTCAGGGACTCTAGATTTCCTGCTGGCCCGGGCGATGGTCGTGCGCAGAATCAGCAGCCCAAGTCCTGCTCCACCCCATGTCCCTGCCCACCTCTCTGACAGTAAGGCCAGGAGTGAGGTAGAGAACTGCCAGATTTCTCCATTGAGGGGCTGGGCTGCGGAGAAGGAGGATGCTCTTGCAGCTCCGACACTGGAGTGGGACTTCAGAAATGTGGGCGAGTCACTCCATCTACCCTGCGTCTCCATACCGCATCTGTACTGTGGGTATGACAAGCCTTGCCTTGCCTTGCCTTGCCTGTTTGGATTGTGAACTCACTGGGGCAGGAACTTTCTCCCATCGCGTGGACGTACAGCGCCTAGCACAGAGGCCCTGGTTCTGCGTGGGGCTTCTGGGTGCTACTGCAATACACATTGTAATAGGCAGGTGAATGCTGGCTTGGTGCCAGCTAGCCTTGATTTTCTGGGCACTTTTCCACCCCCCCAAGTCTCTTTCCCCCACCCACACTTCTTGGCCATGCTTCACTCTCACTCTGGCTGAGCTGGACACGACCCTTTCCAATTGACAGATCCTTCCTGCCCTAAAGCCTCAGGGTTCCTGCGTGACTAATGGAAATCTCTCTACGGCTCTGGCCAGCTTCCAGCCTTTTCAGACACTCCCTAATCCGGGGGTTGCTGCCACTGCTGCTGATGCCACCTAAAATGTGCAGGGAGCAGCTGCTTAAATATCCCCAGTTCGGTAAACAGAACCTCTGTGCTGACCTAACAGCTAGTCTGACACGCCGAGAAATGGCCTGCATTTGCATGGGGCCTTTTCTTCTCTCTCCAACTCCTGCATTCAACATCTGCTCTGTGACTCACCCCGACTGTCATTGGTTGCTCAGGAGACAATTAAAACCCACCCGCAGCCAGCCGTGCCAGCCCCACAGCCGCCTGCCTGTGCTTCGGACAGAGATTAATGGGCCTATTTGTTCAGCCTGAGGACAATACTCAGGCCAGGCTTCGGGCACTGTTTGGAACGTGTTTGTCTAGAAGCCTCTGCACTGCCCCTTTGTCTGTGTCTCCCCTTTCAGTGCAGGCGCTGAAAGGATCTGGGCAGGACAAACAGGCCGTGCGTTTCCAAAGGCCTGGGGTTCTCCCCTTCGTCCGCCTGGCTTCTGCTAGCTCAGTGCCTTCCTCAGCCTCCTGGCATCTGCCCATGTCGCTCTCCACCTCCTGGGGGGAAGGCAGGGCAGGGGCCCCGGTGGATCTGGCTGTGCAGGGAGGAGCTGGGCAGGGGCTAAAGCTGTCCGGATGGGAGCACTGGGAAATCACACAGGAGGGAGTGGAGTAGCTGTGAGGGATGAGCTAGATGGGACACCTGAGGCCTGGTGTTCCAAAGGGCGGGAGCCTGGGCAAGAACGGTGGTGGGTCTCCATCCCCCTCCTCCTCATGTTTCCTGTTAAATCTGTGTTAAACAGGGGCAATCAGTTCAGTCCCCAGCTGGGAGCCTGCCAGTGATGGATTAACCCTTTCTGTCATCTTGGACTCTGTCAAAATATTGCCTGAAGCCTCATCCGGTTCCACCTAAGCGACAGGAAGCAAAACCACCCCCATCCCCACTTCTCCCACCTTAGAAAGTTGGGGCTTAATTAGGTAGACAGGCTGGTCTTCAGGCACGTGCATTGCTGCACTGGATGCTCCGTCCCTGTGATCAGAGAGCGCCCTGGGGGCCAATCAGACACAACTTCCAGATGAGCTGGGAACTTCGCAGGACCAGAGGGGTGCACCTCCGTTAGAACTGTATGGAAATGCCATAGTGTGATTGCAAAGCAGGCTCTTCCCTTTTTTGGGTGCCCTGGGGTCCTGGCCCACAGGTGAATACGCAGTGGGGTTCTCCATCTTCTATACCCTGCCCTGAGGAACGCCCCTAGGAGTGGAGAGGGAAGAATGAAGAGGCAGGCGTACCAGCATGAGACCGGGTGCTGGCACTTCTGATTTCATACCTAAGCATGAAATACCCGTGTAGCTATCCTGTGGTTCTCTAGAGAGTGATGCAATTTTATATGGGGCCTTACTCTATCCCAAGCCTCCTTCAGAGTCCCGTGATCTGAGAGAGAATCTTAGAGGAAAGGAGACAGGGCAGGGGAGGAAACTCTCTCTTTGCTGAGCATGGAGAAAAGATACACTACAGCAGAGAGCAGGAGCTGCAGAGGAGATGGTCCTTGTCCTTGGCAGACTAGGACTTTTGCAATGGGCCAGGGAGGGGCAGGGCCGAAGGATCAGAGAGGTCAGAAGAGAAGTTGAGGATTGGTGAGACTGGCTGGGGCAAAGTCCATGAAGGGTTTTAAAAGCGAGGGGGCAGGTTCTTAACTGATCCGCGGGGACCAGCAGCTTATCTCTGTATGTTCATTACCAAGCCTTGCCAAGCTCTCCAGTGTGCTTTCTCCCAGGCCACCCCCATGCATGGGCGGAGTGCTAGTAGCCGGCCACAAAGCCAGCTCATTGTTCTCCTTCCAATCCCTCCTTCAGTCTCTCCTTTGCTGTGCTGCTTTCAAAACAACTGTCAAGGGCTAGGCAGCTGGTGTGCTGGGACCAGGGCCTGTCACTGTTTGTAATCAGCTCACGGTCACCTTGGGCTTCCCCAGCTGGTGGCTGCATGTCTCTTGTCTTTACCGAGTCCGCGCGTGTGTGTGTGTTTACAGTGCCTCGCACAATGGGGCTGTGATAGTTGATTGGGGCACCACCATGCGACAAATAGTTACTAATCTTCACTGCTAAGGAAACAGTTGTAGACGGGGCCTTCGGTGGGCCTTGGTTTCCAATTCCTAGGGTGTCACAGAAGCCCTGCAGCCTGACCCATGCCAGCGTCGAGAACTACAGTACAGCTCTGAGAGCCCGCTGGCGCACCCCCGCGGAGGGACTGTGCCTGAATGAAACCTCCAGTGGGTGTTTCCCCTTCCTCGGAGCCAGGCCTCCCCCAGACACTGAAATCCTTCAATGCCGGAGCAAGAGTTTCTTTCTCATTGTCCCACTTCCCTGTCTCATTTCCGTTCCCTGTCTCTTAGGTAGCCCCCAGCACCAGAGTATCTGAGCGTGTCGCAGGCTGTAATGTATTTATCTTCCCCATGCAGTAGGAAGGTGCTGTCCTCTGCTTTGAGCAGGGCACAGTGGAGAGCCCAGGGGCTTGTCCACATATAGTTATTCTGGAATAGCTCAACTCACACCCTGCCGTATTTCCGAAACTCTGGAGTAGGTGAGTCCTCAGTGACTTGCCCAGGAAGTTTGCGGTGAAGCAGGGAATTGAATCTTGCTCTCCCTCAAGCACTGGGCAAGTGTGCTAACCCACTGGAGCAACCTTCCTGTCTGTGACACGCTTCAGGGGCTGCCTTCCCTTTCGGATTTATGAGCAGGAAGGCCGCGATGATGGAAGACACCCCTGTACTTCCTTGTGCAGGCTAATTTCCAAGTCACATCCCTAGAGATTAGAGAAGACTGAAGGCTGAGCAGCTCACAGCGCTTTCCAGAGGATCCACTTTCCCAGCCCCAGGATCTCACAAAGGAAGGCGAATTTAGTTTTTGCTACAACAGATATTCTGCACAGAGCTGGAGGTGACACTTATAGTTAAGGTTGCCTGACATTTTCCATTCTAAGCCCTTGTCTAGTTACTTTGCCAAACTTTAACCATTTAAAATGCTCCATGCTTGCCCACTCTGTCAGGGTGAACGTTTTTGGAAAGTTTCAGCAGAAACACTTCTGCCTACTACTGTGCCCAGTTAGTGTTAGTAGAGCAGAGGACTGCAACTCCAAATCTTGTTGACGACTCACAGGGGCTTCAGTACAACTCCACAGAATAGATATCTGGGGTTTTGTGGAGGGTTTTTAGTTTGCTGCTTTTTTTTAAAAGGAGGAAATTACACACAAACCTCTTTAAGTTACAAAGTCAAGTATTCAACAACTAGGAAATGCCAGAATTTGGGTTACCTGTGCAACCTTAACTCTGACCCTGGGGCACATGCGTTGTAATACCATCTTTAATTAGGTGATGTCATACTCTGCTTTACGCCTACAGAACCCCTGCCTTGTTCGGTGCACAAGATTGACAGTGAATGAGGTAGAAGTTGCAGGAGGAGAGAGGCTGCTCTGGTGTGGTTCAGACTCTGGACTGGACCCAGGAAAGCTGGTTTCTATTTCTGGCTCTGCTGTAGTGATCCTGTGTGATGTGGATTGAGAACCGATCCTAATATGTATTAGACACAAGGGGGCCAAATTATGATTTCATAGGAAAACCTTAACTCTGACCCATGCTAACTTGTGACTGCTTGATTTTTGCGAACTAAATGTCCTTTTCATGTAGATTTTCTTTAGTATCTAGAAGCAATAGATAAGAGATGACACACGTCCTCTCCATGTTACAGACCAATGAAATGTGGCAGGCTGAAACCCTGGAGATGGACATGTTCTTGTTTTATGCAAAGAACAGGTGTGTCTTAGGTAGCGTCCGTACAAGCTGCTTCCACGTATCCTCAATACGTCTTGCTAACTGACTGTAAACGCTAGACGTGAGGGTCACTTCATAGTCATTCTATCCTTGGCCTCTCTGCTGTGCCAACCAGGAGACCTAGACCTACTCATATCAAGTGTGGTTGTAGAGTCTAAGTTCCTCTGGGAATTGGTCTGAGCAGTCACCAACTCGCTTCACCTAAGCCACTGAGCAGCCGTCTGGTGGTAATGCCCTTTGGGGCATGTATTAACCCCTCAGTTGCCCCAGGTTTCAGTGGGTCCAGACGAGGCTGTTGGCTTTGGAAGGCTGGTTGCTGTGCTCCGGCTCGGAGCATGAGCTTCAGCGGCTGAGCATGGCCCTCCAAAAGGAAGGCAGGGGAAGCCGTGCTGCTCTCCATTAGTGTCAGACACCCGCCCCCCCCCCATGGTAATTGTGCCCTGAAGGGCGATTGCAGAATTGACTTGTAACATACAGACCGTGACAAGCTGTCGGGGACATCAAGCAGCTGCTGTGGCAGGATCCTGTGGAAACAAACCCAAACGCTGTCTGTTATGATGTGAAAGGGTTGGGGAAAGCCTTTTGGATCAATCCCCGGCTCTGTCCATGGGACTGAACGTGCAGGTGCGGCAGGATGGGGAGCCAGGCTAAAGGCCCTTGGGGGAGCGCCATGGAGCTGCTGCATGTGAGGACAAACAGGATGGGGACAAACTTGATGCTGGACTCCCCTGCCCAGATGGCTTGGGGCAGACTAGCTGTGTGACTACAGAGAGTTACTGTGAGATGGCTAAGCGTGTGTGGCCACAATCCACCGCCCCGGCACTGTATAAATCCCAGCAGCATACCAGTCCTTGCAGTGTGAACAGTGGGGGTCTCCCTGTGCGTGTTAGAGAATTGTCTGCCTGGAGCAGAGCACTAGTCTGTCTAAGATGGTCTTCTCTGTCCAGCTCATTTGACCTTCCATAGCACACCTAGCTAGTTGTGCAGTGCTGCATTTGGAAGGAGGAATTCCTTCCTGACCTCCCCGCTTTCCCCAACCTGGCTCTGAAGCATGAGGATTTTTTATCTTTAGAATTCTTGCTTTATTTAGATGGTGGAAGGGTGAGTGATGGTGGTGAGAGGATGGGGGATTGCTAGGACTGCAGGGTTCTTTTCCTAGCAGTGGGACTGACTCGCTGTGTGCCTCAGTTTCCATATTTGTCTAACAGAGTCCTTGCATACCCCAGGGTGGGTGGGGAGGTTTAATTCATCGTTGTTTGTAAAGTGCTTTGAGGTCCTCCAATGGAAAGCTCCATCTGCCAGAAGCACAGTGTATTACTGCAAAAGGCAGGGGTCACTGGGAATGCTACTGACATCCAGATAAGGATCCCACTCTTCCTTTGAATCCCAAGCTTTTGGCTTCCTTCTCGTGTGAACTGTCTGTGAGGACAAACACTTTTAGTTCCTGCAGTACTGACCATAATAAATAACGCCGCTCGCCTAGGCATATATTTCCCTTCAGTAGCTGCATGTCCAAATATCACTCCGACATGCAAATCATGAAGGCTGGATTTGTGACTCTGGGGCTTCTTTGAAGGATGCAAGCTGCTCCTTCTAGCTTTTAACATTTGCTGCCCTGTGGGCCGGCCGCTCAGGGGGTTGATGGTTTCACTAAAGGAGCTGGAAGCATAGTCTGCCCTATATTTAGAGAATGATGGGGATGCTGGAAAGGGGGCACAGAACTGATGCCAGTGCAGGGGTCCTGCATGGCTGTGTAGTACAGAGGCTGGTAACGGAGACTCTGGCAAAGCAGTTAATCTGGATATGCATGCTCTATAAGGGCACTGCTAGGACCTGCCAGGATCCTAGCTGTGCCTGCCGTGGGCACCCTGCCGCCCAGCTTCTCCGTGTCCGAGCCCGTCACCACTTGTGTCTAAGGCCATATTTCGTTCAGAATGCTTCACGCTCAGCCTCTCCCCTGGGAGAACGATGGAAGCTGAACATGGACGGACAAAGGCGCTTTATTGTTTGTTTAAAAAAGCAAGGCTGGATGGGGGGAGGGATAACTCGGTGGTTTAAGCATTGGCCTGCTCAACCCAGCGTTGGGAGTTCAATCCTTGAAGGGGCCATTTAGGGATCTGGGGCAAAAATCTGTTGGGGATTGGTCCTGCCTTGAGCAGGAGGTTGGACTAGAGGACCTCCTGAGGTCCCTTCCATCCCTGATATTCTCTGTAGTGGGCTGAGCCACAGGACTGCACATGCACCCACAGACAGCTGCATTGGTATGGGCAGGGACGTGGGCTCCTGACTTGCCATGCAGTGTGGAGAGGTGGCACAGTGCACATTTCTGCAAGCGCAGCCCTAATAGCCACTTTTGAAAGTCCAGCCTCTAAAGCCAGGATTGCACATGGCCACATGGACCACTGATCTGACGTGGAGGAAGGGGGTGCATAGTCTAGGCTCTGCCCATTTGCTGCCAGCGGCTGGGCTTACCACTGGGTGTTCAGCACCCTTTCAGCTGCCATAGGACAAGGGAGGCAGCAATTGGATTAAGACCCACCACCCTCCTTTTGAGGGGGGGGCCTGGGAATGGCCCTCAGCTGGTAATGACTTCCAGCCTCTATTGACCTCGGCAGCTCTCACATGCTGAGATGCCTGGGGTGAATCCCATTACCAATGCCCTGGGTCCAAGTGCCAGGCTATTTAAGGGGAATGGAGGACAAGACCAGAGGGTGGCCTGGTGAAGAGCCCTGGCTGAAGTGTTGTGGAGAGAGATCAGGCTCCCTGGGTAGGACCGACTAACCATAGAGCACCCTGGTTTCTTTCTTTCCCCGTGATGTGCTGCTGCCGTACCTGGAGTTCCCGTAGGGACAACTCAGGCAGGAGGCTGCTGTGCTGAGTGATTTCAGCTGTTGCCTGAGCAATGCTGCTGCATGTACAGCCAAGCATCCTGGGGTCCTTAGCAAGGGGGCTGGAGGAGGGATTTCCTGCCCTGCCAGGTCAGAGGGCATTGGGGCTGGGGGTAGGAGGAGGGTAGTCTGTCAGACTGTGCCATGAACCTCTCAGTCCTCCTCCATCACAGGAGAGGGGTGTCTCTCAACTTTCTCCCCATCTGCTGCCAGCTGTTATAGTAATTTACTGATGGGCTGGGCCCAGGGAAGCTGCGGAACATGAGACCGAGAAGGTGGTCGTGATGGTGCCGTACCAGGAGGCTGGTTCCACTGCTTGAAAGTGGGATGCTTGTGCTGCCTCTTGGGGAGGCAGTGTGGCTTAAGGGTGAGAGCACCAGCTGGTGAGGTGGAACAGCCTGGCTGTCCAGTCTTGGCTCTGCCACCCATGGGCCACGTGGTGACACAGGGTGAGACACCTAGAGATGATTTCCAGGTGTGCTGAGTGCAGCCTCTGACTCCAGCTGAACTCAGGGGGAGTACTAGGTGCTAGCATCTGCACATCCAGCCTAAAGGTCTTCCTGCCTCAGTTTCTCCACCTGTGGAAATGGGACTGAACCATACCCAGAGCTTTGGGGCCCACGGGCAGGAGGGGCTGGAGCAGTGCAGGATGTGAGTGTGTGTTAGAACAAGCAGGGGCCCTTTTCAGTAACCCCGAGGCCGGCAGTCTGTAACTAGAGCTGGGCACCTATCTGTTCCCTCCCAGACCGGTGTGCCTTGCTGCCCACTCAAGTGAAAATCCCGGTAGTGCTGGGGATCTGCTGCTATAATGACGGGGTGGGAGGGTGCCATAGATCCCCTCCTATCCCCATGCCATGAGGGACATTAAGGGGGCAGCAGCCCCCCAACTCAGCTGAAGGCCAGGCTGGGCCATGTCTCAGTGCTCCCTCCCCAGGGGCAGTGGGTGGGGGCTGCGCTCCCCCCCAGGAACAGACTCCTGCAGGGCTTTGCCTCCTTTGATTCCCTTGGGGCTCTGGGAGAGGAGGGGAGTCTCTTCTCAGCAGGTGTCACCCTGGGGTGGGGGGTGGTGGTGCTCGAAAGCCTGATGGAAGAGCTCCAAGCCTTGGCCCCCTGACAGCCCCCCCGCCTTTCCTGCTTGGCTTCAATTCAGGAGTGCACCTGGCTCCTCTCCTCCGCTGTCCCCAGCAGCCCCCTTCCCCCTTCCCACCCAGTGCACCCCATGCCCTGCCAGGCTGAGGCTGACGGGGTGTGTATTGGGGGGGCTGCTGAAAGGCTCATGAGCGAGACACCCCCCCCAGTCCAGCCCCGGTGGCTTCCCAAGGTGGTGCTGGGTGTCCGTACCCCGAGCCCAGGGCTCTGGCAGGGGTTCCCCCCTTTGCTGGGCCGGGGGCTGCAGCCAGCAGGTGAGGGCCGGCTCCCCTGCAGCGCCTGATCCTAGGAGGAGCTCGCAGCCCAGGGCGGCAGATGCCCCCGAAGCAGCTGGCGAGGCGGGGAGCGGGGCGCTGCCATTCTCCCTGCGCAACAGGTGCCGCCCCCGCCGCCGGGCCGGGCCCCGCTGGGCTGTCCCGGGCCCGCGGGCTGCTGCGGGCCGCCGGGGGCCGCCCGGGGGGCAGGGAGCGGCCGGCTGCCCGGGGGCGGGCGCGGGGAGGGTGCCCGGGGGCGGCGAATCGTAGCGCCCCGGAGCCGCCCCCCCGGCCCCGCAGTGGTAGGGCCGGAGCCGGCCATGTGCGCGCTCATTAATGATCTAATCTCCCCTTTATGTTTAATTTACGGGCCTTCGCTGCCCCGGCCATATGCTGCTTTTGTTGGGCCCGGGCTTTGTGTGGCACCTCCCGCCCCATCAATCCCAGCAAATCCCCCCTCCCCCGCGGGGTGGGCGGCTGGTGGGTTAATCCCCCCCCCCGTCCCAGATTTGCTAGCGGCTCGGGGAGGGGGTGTGTGTCTCTCCCTGCCCCCCCCCCCTCCGCCCCGCAGTCCGGGACGCGCCGGCCCCGGTGGGTTGGGTGGCGCTCCGAGGTACGCAGGGAGCAGACCGCGTGTTCCTTCCCCGGGGCCGGCTCCCCTCGCCTAGCGGCTGGGTAAGGCGGGGATGGGGGGCGGCTGACCAGCCCCGGGGTACGAGGGGCGCCCCCGGACGCTGCACCCCGGTGGCTGCGGGCTGGAGCTTGTTGCTGGCTCGCTCTCGGCCGCGTGTGTTTTGTCTGCCTCCCCCCGGGTCCCTGGGCGGCCTCTCCGGCTGCTGCTGGCGATCTGCGGGGGCGGCCGGGCGGAGGGGAGCGGCCAGCCGCGGAGCAGCGCAGCCAAAATGCACCTTCAGTTAAAACTTTGCGGAGCGCTGGAGGGTGGGCTCGCTTCTCCCTTCTCCGGCGGGGCTTGGCTCTCCGGGTTGGGTTTTAACCAAACCTGGGCATGTTTCCGCTTAAAAGGGGAGGGAGGGGGAGACCTGATAAGTCTTCAAATGTGTTAAGGGCTGTTCTAAAGAGCAGGGACCAGGTCATCCCCTGTGCCGGCTGAAGGCGGGACGAGAAGTAACGCGGGTGATCTGCAGCCAGGGGGGCTTTGGGTTGGATATTTATTAGAAACAACTTTCCAAAGAGGAGGGGAGCTGGGCTCTGGAATAGGCTCCCAAGGGAGGCTGTAGAATTCCTCTCTGTGGATTTCACACCAGGTTGGACAGAAGACCCAATGTCAGGGAGGGGCTAGGTTTACTCGGTGCTGCTTGAGCGCAGGGGGCTGGACTCGGTGACTTCTTGAGATCCCTTCCAGCCTGGCATTTCTGTGATTTCTTGGCAGAGCTGGGAGCTCTGCAGGCTGAGGTCGTAGTCCCCCTCCTCCCCCCAGCTGGTATGATGGGGGCAAATCTAGGTTGATACCCCAGCCTAGGAGGCTGCAGTGGTTCTGATGCGTGTGTATTTTACTCTCCCTGTCCCCCTGGAGGCGATCTAATCCCAGCTCGGGTTTCTGGAGCTGGTGGTGGAGATTGGGTTGCGGTTGTGCTGGGGTGGCAGGCAGAGTTGCTAAACTTTTCTCCATTTCCTATGGAGGAAGGAAGGATTAACTTGGTTGAAATTGTCTCTTGGGATCCTGGCAACAATGAGATTGAAACTCACTGAGCAAAACCTGTTGAACCTCCCCATGGTCTGCCTGTCCTGCTGCTCCTAGAGAAGCCTGTAGACCTGCTGCAGCTGGGTTTGTCCATAAACGATGCACAGGCCTTGTGCCCTCTGCTTGGGTGGGCAGATGCAGCCTGGCTCTGGGTTGGCCAGGTTTGGGATTGACTACTGGGAAATTATGGGTGGATGGGATTCGGGCCCCACTCTACCTGCCCCCCAAACATTCAGGGCTCAGGGTAGTGGAGTGATTCCTAGTGCAACACAAGTCTTTTGGCCTCAGTTTCCCCACATTTAATAGGGGGAGAATGATACTTCCCTCCTTAGAGATCCTGGCATGACACACATGCTGTGAAGGCAGAGGTGCACCCAGTCTGTGTGTGTGGACACATCACCATGAAAGATGCTGCTGCCTTCAGAAGCATCGGAGCCTTTGTTTCTCAAGTTCAGCTCCTCCCTGCCTCCTTCTCCGTAGTGTTGTCACCCCTGTATTTTTGGGAACTCTGTTTCCTGGTGGATGTGGCATTTGGAGCTGCTTCCATCTGGTGGCTCCATGAAACACAGATGGTGCAGCTGGCTGGGCTAAGAGGTTCTGCTCCAGGGCTAATCTGTGGAATGGTTCAGTGCCCCCCTGGAAAGCTCCATTCACTTAGCTGGGGGGAATCCCACTTCACTGGGGCCCTTCCTCAGACCAGGGGCTGCCTTGGCTCTGCCTGCCCTGCAGGTTACATTGTCCACCCCACAGGAATCGGTGGCCTGCACCTGATGGGCATGCCGTGAAGCCAATAGCTGCAGCCCTTAGCTTTGTTACAGATGAGGTATGTCAAAGGGATTTGGGTGCCTTAACCCCTTAGGCTGCTTTGTGGCCAATGGAGACTACATGTCCCAGCAGTTTGGCCATTTTGCATGCTGGGTCTTGTGGTCTCTGCAGACCACCCTTCTGTCTTAGATTCCTCTCCCCTCCATCCTCCCAGTAGAGGAGGCCTTAGGCTTCAGAGTTTGGCTCTAGTGCGGACTTTCCCACAGCTTGGAGGTGGTGGGATGGATCCGGGGTCTTGGATCAGCTCCTTCTGCCCTTCCATGCTGTCCTGCAGCTGTTGGAGGATGGACAGTTGGGAGGAATCTGATTCCCCCTCTGTTCTGCCCCTGCATTCCCAGCACTGTGCTAGCCAGTGAGTTTGAAGGCAGAGGGAGAAAGTGCCAAATCAAGTGTCTGGGCTGGCTCTCAGAACCGAAACCCAAGCCAAGCCGGTGGGGCTGCCTGCGCATGCAAGCCTGCTGCAATGATGTGTAAGGTCACTGTGACCGCTGGGAGGGGGGCCTGCCAGGACGTTCTTACTGCCCGAGCTCCTCGATGGCTCATTCACGCGGCCTGTTGCAGAGAGGGTTTCTCGGCTCTGAGCCAGGCTTCAGCTTTGCTTGGCTTGCCGGCCTTCATAGAGGATGTGGTCCAGGTGAAATGGAAACGGGCACAAAACCCCTTTCATGCACAGTGGATGCCTCCGGGGATGGCTGTCTTGTCTGAGCACATCCTGTCGGGCTGCAGGGATTTGTGACACCATGTGTTGCCTCGGTGGATCTGCAAGCCCCGACAAACTCAAGGGGGAGGAAATGTGCTCTGGTGGGTCAGGCGCAGGGCTCTGAGTTAGGTCAGACTTGCTGTGGTCGGATCTTGGGCTAGTCACATAGCTGCAGTACCCCTTGTAAAGTGGGGATCTACACCCCTGCCTCATAGGCTACGCCCTGCTGTTTGCCCTGTGCTTTGAGATCCTCGGATGGGAGGGAACAGCTGGGTGCCAGGATCAGTCATTTGAGAGGGATCGTTTTTCTCTATCCCCCTCCTCTTCTAACACTGCAGCTGAAGCAGGACCCTGTGGTTGCTTACACTGCAGCCAGAGGCATAATTCACCATCTCCATGTCGCTGTGACCCATGCGTGGCACTCTGCGGAACGTGGAGTCAGATGCAGCATGCTGCCTCAGGGCCTGATCCTAGGCGCGCTGAGCTCACAGACACACTGGCTTCGGTGGGAGTTGAGGACGCTGCCACCTGCTCTGGTTGGTGCAAGCTGCCCAGATTTTGGGAGCCCTTCTGCCTCTCGGCTGCTAGTTGTGAGTTGCCAGACAGTCCCACCTGCCTCTTCTGGCCATTTGGCTTGTGAGGCTATGTACAAAGCCTCGGCAGGCTCACATTCAGGTGCTCAGAGATCCAGGAAAAGGGCAAAACCTCTTGGATTCTGCCTTTGATAAGTCCCTTGGTAAATAGCAGGCAGGAGAATTATGGGGTGGGATGCATTAACAGGTGTATTGTAAACAAGACACGAGAAGTCATTCTTCCGCTTTACTCTGCGCTGGTTAGGCCTCAACTGGAGTATTGTGTCCAGTTCTGGGCACTGCATTTCAAGAAAGATGTGGAGAAACTGGAGAGGGTCCAGAGAAGAGCAACGAGAATGATTAAAGGTCTTGAGAACATGACCTATGAAGGAAGGCTGAAGGAATTGGGTTTGTTTAGTTTGGAAAAGAGAAGACTGAGAGGGGACATGATAGCAGTTTTCAGATATCTAAAAGGGTGTCATCAGGAGAAGGGAGAAAACTTGTTCACCTTAGCCTCCAATGATAGAACAAGAAGCAATGGGCTTAAACTGCAGCAAGGGAGATTTAGGTTGGACATTAGGAAAAAGTTCCTAACTGTCAGGGTAGTTAAACGCTGGAATAGATTGCCTAGGGAAGTTGTGGAATCTCCATCTCTGGAGATATTTAAGAGTAGGTTAAATAAATGTCTATTAGGGATGGTCTAGACAGTATTTGGTCCTGCCATGAGGGCAGGGGACTGGACTCGATGACCTCTCGAGGTCCCTTCCAGTCCTAGAGTCTATGAGTCTATGAGAACAGGCCAGCCCAGTAGCTAAATCTCAGGGCTGGGAATCAAGGAAACCTGGACTCTCTTCCTGCCTTTGCCACTGATCTCCTGTGTGACTTTGGGCAAGTCACTTAAGCTTGGGATTTTCAAAGCTGCCTAAGGGGTTGAGGCACCCAAATACCATTGACATTCAGGGAGAGTCTTAACCTCTCTGTGCCTACGTTTCCTCATCTGGGAATAGGGATAATCCTACGGTAGAGGTTAGAGGCTCCATTTTTATGAGCAATGCCCGTTCAGATCCTTGGCTGGAGAAGGCCACCGAAGCACAGAGTGCTCCCTGCAAGGCAGTGTGCCGGGTGCTGTCAAAGTCCCAGCAATCGCACGGCTCTGGCTGCAGAATAAATAATGGGCAATGCTGAGAGGGCTGGGCGGGCTCTGCCACGGGCCAGCATGGTGCTAAAGTTACGGGTGGGGAGACCCAATTCTGCTATGGCCCCTGTACTCCACTCTGGCAGGGTGAAGAGTCATTCAAGTGATGCACTCAGAGCAGGGCAAAGGCCCATGGGCACCCCCAGACAAGAGACTCCATCTCTTGGCTGAAATCACATTGGAGAGACCAAAATCCCCTCCTTTGGGACTGTGAGCCTGCAGAAATGGGCTGTGCAGCATTTCTGGACATCTGAGCTGCCGAAGAGGCACCTGATAAGGAGAGGGAACCTGAGGAGTGGAGGCTGTCACGCAGCCCTCTTCAATCAGTGAAAGTGACCGATTGGGCTGGGAGTTCTAATCCCAGGGCTCATGCCAGTCCCTTCCACGCTTGGGACACGGCTTTGGCTTGAAATTAGAGGAGAGCACTAGAAGTCAGGATGCCTGCGTTCTCTTCATAACCCTGCCACTCGCTGCCCAGTCTTGGGGCACTCATTTCCCACTGTGACTCAGTTTCCCCATGCGAGATGGTTGAGCCTTCCCTACCTCTGGGGCACTTTGCGGATTAACGAGTGCATTGAGTGACTGCTACATATGCCCACTGAACTGGTCTGTTTTGAGCGCTGCTTCACGCACCCTCCTTAGCACAGATCCACCTGTCAAGAAGTGGGGCCACGTTATAAGTCCAGGCTATGAGCTGTCTCTCAGGAAGCCTCTAATCAGGTATTAGCATCATCCTGTCAGTCAATAACAGTGGGACAGGTTCCTGGGGGCATGTGGCTCAGCCTGACTCTGAAGATCCCCAAAGTCTATCCCTGCAGCCGTGTAGAGATGGGGTAGGGGGAGATGGGTATGGAAGGGGGCTGCTGTCGTGGTGAGAGCAGAGGCACCCACAGCTGCAGAGTGGGGTAGAACAGCCTAGAGTGGCTGCGTGTTCTCAGGAGGGCGGGTGGCAGCTGCAAGTCCCAGCTGCAGAATGGCACATGCCACAGCTAGGTTTTTGTGACTAGGCCTTTCCACTGACTCTGCTGGGCCCTGCCCCCACGGGGCCCTCCGGAGGGAGATTCTAGTTCCCTGAGGCGGGTTTCAGACGCAGCCCTCTCAGCCGGGATGGGCTTGCAACAGGCGTCGCAAAGAAACAGCCCGAGTCCGGCTTGCTGGAATGCCTCAGGCAGAAATGCAGGTTGCACAGATGCAGTACCCAGGAGAGAGCATCTCTTGCACCCGCTGTCCACAGAGTTCATTGTGCTTGGCAGACTCAGGGCCCAGTCCTGGATGTGTCCCCTGCCCCGAACTCCTGGTCGCAGGGGTGTTCTGGGAATGAAGGTTGGCCGGAGAGCTTGAAGCTTCACAACCCTCATGAGGGTGGTGACTAGTATGTGGCCCAGTGGATAGAGCACTGGACTGGGAGTCGGGAGAGCAGGGTTGAGTTTACAGCACTGCCACTGAGCAGCTGGGTGACTGTGGGCCAGGCACTGCCTCTCCCTGTGCCTGCGCTCTGCAGGAGATCAGATGAACATCATGGTCCTTTCTGGCAGTGACTCCTCTATTTTACAAGTGAGAAAACTGAGGCACAGAGGAGAGCAGTGGCTTGACCAGGGGAGCCTGGGGCTCCCAGTCCTGTGCTTTAGCCACCAGGACATCCTTCCCTTAGGCTCCGTCTCCATGCTGGAGGGGCAGGGCTGCTCATTCCTTTGTGCTGAAATGGCAGGAGAGGTGGAGTTGCTGCCAGCTGAAACCACAGGTCTGTCCCTGGGCACGGCCCCCACATCGGGGCGTGACACTCCCTGAGAGTGGGGTTTGCATTTGTCAGAAGCTTGGGTGCAGTCGGTCAGTTTCCCCCCCCCTCCAGCTGCATTTGCATTTCCCAGAGGGCTGCTTTACATGGAGGGTCTGAGCAGCTTCCCAGCTGATCTCTCTGTGGCAGTACCAGCCAGGCCAGGAGATGGGAGCCCTAGCCACGATGGATGTGGTGCAGTAGCATGGTGTTCAGACTGTGGGTGGGTAGGGAGGCCCCGAAATCTAGCACGCCGTCCGCCAGGGGAGCCTAGACTTTAGAGAGGAGAAAGGCCACTTGGTTACATCGCGGGCTCTGTTCGGCAGGGACGATTCTGTGTTTGTACAGCACCTAGCGTAATGGGGTCCTGGGCCGTGCCTTGGCTTGTTAATCCCCCTTGTCAATGCCTGGTGCTCTTAGTTTCTCCTCCGTTCCTCCCACATACTGAGCTCTGTCCCACCGAGCTCTGTCCCTACACCCAGCCCCCCGCTATTCCAGCCCTGGGCTCCCTCCCCCCCCCGAGGTCTGCTGATGCCCCTGTATCCTGACCTGCAGCTCCCCTTCGCCAGTCTCCTCTTCGGCTCACACCCAGAAGCAGCAGTGCAGCAGTGTCTCTGCCACTCCGGAGGCTCTGGGGGGCAGCGGGAGGTGAGAGACAGGTGATGGCTCATGGGGGCTGGGGACCCTCCTGGGGAAGGGGGGTGCAGGCTGACACCTGCTGGCCTCTGGGCCCCCTTCCGTGCCGGTCCTCTCTTCTCAGCAGGAGGCAGGCAGGGAACTGTGAGGAGGCCCCAGGCTTAGGCGAGTTAATCAGGGCACTCTGAATCATTCCCTGGGTCCTCCCTGGGCGGCAGCCGACTCTGCTTGGCTGGGCACTGCCCTGCCGTCCCTGTGGCAGTGCCACGTTCCACTCTGTGCCACGTCACCCCCACAGAGCAGGGGTGCACTGGGCTGTGCAGAGAGGTTCCTGTGAAGTGCTCAAAGCCCCTAGGCTGTGCAGCAAAGGTCAGGCCCTGGACACCCCAGTGGGATCAGACAGCCCTGCACCATCGGCTCCAGTGGGTTGGGGAGCCGAGCCGAACCTGCTCTGCCTTGGCTGCTGTGAGGGCTTATCTACAATTGCAGGCGTTACGCAGCTGCAGTAACGATACCAGATTAGGTAAACCACATTGTGCCCCTGTGTGGATGCTCTCCTGTGGAACAGAATTGGCCTTAATTGAGCTCACTTTGGAAAGGAATTAAACTATACTGAATTAAAACCACTTCTATTCCACTGGAGAGCATCCACACGGGTCTAATGCGGTTGAACTAACCCACTTTACATTCACTCCTTTAGTTAATTCAGATTAACTTTCCTCAGTGTCCCTATCTGACAAGGCCTTAGTTCCCCCGGGTTTGGTGGACCTCGTCCTCTCCTTTGTTCCCCCTGCTGGCACAGGGAGCTCCAGGTTGACACACACATGGAGTTTGTCCAGTAAAGGCAGCGGGCCTGATGCCGTGCTAGGGTGCTCCCAGCAGGCTCTTGTGCCAAGCCAGCTGCTTGCCACCCCGGTACTGGGGAGAGCCAGGAGAGCTGTGGGCTCTCCAGCCCCCTTCTCCAGGCAGGCGTGCACAGCCCCCAGAAGAGCCTGACCTGGAGCCCCTCGTTCTAGACAGGGGATGCTCTAGTGGCTTTTTCTGGAGCGCTGCTTTCTGGATCCACAGCAGGCCTGTGAATGGGGCTGATTGTTTGCGGCAGGCTGGGTCGGAGCTGGGCTGGCGGAAGCAGCGGCGTCTAGCACTGTGTGTGGCCCTGGCTCAGCGCTGGCTGCTGTGACACAGGGAGCGGGATTGCTTGGTCCGGTTCCCAGAGCCTTGCCCTGTTCCAGGGGCAGCTGGTGCTGGGTGCAGGATGGCAGCATTCCTGGGACCATCCCCAGAGACCAAAGGCCCTTAACGAGGGCTGGTGCTGATGTTCCCAAAGGGACCACGTGACAACCTCAGACACAACTGACATGAATTTGTGGCTCTCAGCCAAGCTGGACTCTTTCCACCTCACAGAAGCACTGCAGGAGTTAGCGTAATTCTGGCTGATTGACCAAGGATTAGAACAAGGGGGGCACTGCAGGTCAGGAGTGAGGTGCATTGGCTGAGGTGTGGGGGGGCACTAGCTGAGCTTTGTGGGAAGGTGGGGGTGCACTGGTGGCAGAGTTGAGATGGGGGGCTTGGGCCAGGACTGGAATATCAGGGGCTACAGGTGAGGAGGGAGGGGTACCTGCAGGGCTCTGGTGAACGCCGGCAGTGGTGGGTGGGACAGGGGGCAGTTAGGTGCTGGCTCCTGCCAGCCCTGCTGATCCCTCGCTGTGCCAGGCACCCCGCCTGCACAGAGCATGAGCCAACGTGGTGCCGCCTACAGGCAGCCGCCTTGTAATGTGATAAATGCAGGCCTGTCCGCTCGCTAACCTCCTCCTCTCTGCAAGCCTCACTGGAGAGGACCCCTGCAGCCACCACGCTCCTATCACAGCAACACAGCAGCTTGGGTTACACTCCTGAAAGCCCCTGTTTTTCCAGCCCATGATGGGTGCCAGGGACGGGGAGGAGGGAGCTATGCTGTGCGAGCATCCTTGGCACAGCCCTGCCCCCGCTGCTGAGTCCCTGGCCCTGGGCACTTTCCATTTGGGAGCTGGGATTTTAATCTGTTCCACTAGGGGAAGTGGCAGTGGGGTCTAGTGGGTTAAGCTGAGGACATTGCACTGGGAGACCTCGGCTCTATGCCCAGCTCTGCTGGCTGGGTGACCTTGGCCAGTTACTACAACCTCCTGTGCCTCAGTTTCCCCAGCTTTACAGTGGTGCTAATCCGCCCCCCATGGGGATTGTGTGGACACGCTAAGAGCCCATGTGCATGGGTTTGCCACCATGTGGCATCTGACTCTGCAGGTGCTGCACTGGTGGGGGGCTGAGCACTGAGAGGGAACGAGGGGCACAAGCTGATCTTTTGGGAGCATGTGGGGTGAAGAAGCATGAGCCAGCCCTCTCCAAGCCCCCTCTCCAATCGTCCCCACCGGGCTGCTCAGGAGCGGCCTGTGTGTGCGGCCAGCTGCCGGGCTGCACAGGGAAATCCCACAGTGGGCAGAGACCTGCTCCTGGTGCAATCCCTGTCCTGCCTCCTCGCTTCTGCCCCACGGCTAGGGCCTGTAGCACTGGCTAAAGGCAGCGTGAGCTCCAGGGCCCCGTGACTTGCTGGACCATCTAACCATTGTTTGTGCCCCCTTGTTGTCCCTGTGCGCAAAGCTGAATGACCCCAATGACCCAGCCCATATGTCTCCAGCCTCCTGGGAGACCCCGGTGCAGCCAGGCCCAGGGTTCCCCAATCAGCATCGCTTTGCTCTGGCTCCCCTTGGACACTAGCAACGAAAGCAGCTGCGAGGGCTCAGCAGACCAGCATGAGTGGGGGCAACACTCTCAGTGCTGCCCTCTAGTAGAGAGGCCCTGCATTGCACCGCTTGCTCCAGCCAGACTGGGCTCATTCAGGGTCCTGAAGGAAATCCCGCTGCTCTAGTGCCTGTGCAGAGAGTCTCCTGCTTCCTGGGGCCAGCTCCACTTCCTCCCCTGAGCGAGACTTCTCTGCTTCCCCTGGACTGGATCACTTAGTGCCTAATGGTGCATCTGATTCCCACGGCTTTTAAGTGTTTAATGCTGCATGCAGCTCATGGTGCCTCTCTTCTCATGCTGCCTAGGGAACTACCAGTGACTGAGGAGCCCAGTTCTTTGGAGCAGAGAGCAGGCTAGGGGGCTGGGAACTGGGGTCTGTAGGTATAAATAATGAGTGTCTCCTGCTCAGGTGCTCCATGAACTAACCTTGTTATCTCTAGCCTGCTTCTTGCTTGCATATATATACCTGCCCCTGGAAATTTCCACTACGTGCATCTGACAAAGTGGGTATTCACCCACGAAAGCTCATGCTCCAAAACGTCTGTTAGTCTATAAGGGGCCACAGGACTCTTTGCTGCTTTTACGGATTTGAATGTGTTCCTCTGTTGTGAACATTATGGAGAGAAGCTGGGCAAGAGGCAGCTGAGGCTTTTGGTGCTGGGTAGGTGTGGGAAGCAGTCTGGGATTGTTGGATGTTTCTGCTAAAATCGTCAGTGGTTAAATAGTTAACAGCCTTGGGCCTTTACACACCATCATTAGGTTTCAGTGCTAACACCCCACTGAGCTGAGTGGGGCCATTGCTGTCTGGCTGCAGACTCAGGCAGACGATGCTGCATTCACTATACATGCGCCATATTTTCCAGGTTTCCGTCACAACTGGGAGGACTAGTGCTGAGTTCCAAGCTGCAGGCTCTGGGTCTCCGGGGGCAGGCAGATTCCCCCTGGCTCCTCAGGGCAGAGATGTGAGCCCAACCCGCGCTGCCTCCCTTCTCTTGCTGTGCTGGCCCAGGTCGGCTGTCTTAGTTGTCCGCAGTCAGTGCCTGGGGCTGAGT
The DNA here is from genome assembly GCF_007399415.2 of Gopherus evgoodei. NCBI lineage: Eukaryota > Metazoa > Chordata > Testudines > Testudinidae > Gopherus > Gopherus evgoodei. The sequence continues at coordinate 37,562,367 of NC_044333.1, read as the reverse complement.
CACAGGCTGCTGAGCTCTTGGGCACAGTGTGGAGGGGAAGGAGCCCTTCTCCATGTCCTGTGCAGGGGTGCTGGGAGGACACCAGGCATCTCAGATACGCGGCTTCTCCGGGACCAGCGGCCCTTACGCTCCACATCCTGCACCTCCTGTGGGGAACAATGGAGATGGTTCCCCCTCCCCCACTGACAGCAGTGGGAGCTGCCAGTCTGGCCCCAGGTCAGTGTCTGTCTCCCTGGCCTATGTCCCTGTCTGGGTTTTAATTCCTCAAGCCCCCTGCAGCCAGGGGCGGGGACAGGGCTCTGGTGGCAGTAGCAGCATCTAATCTCCCGCCCTGACCAAGAGGTTTATAATCTCTTAGAGTAATTAACCAGGTGCAGCCACGTGGAGTTCCCCAACGCCCAGGCACTGCCTCCCCCAAGGCAGAATCTCTACGCAGGCCTAAAGGCACTGCCTGGGGAGCGAAGACCCAGACGGCTGTGGAAAGTTCCCCTGGCACTGCGTGTACCCAGGGGAGCTGCATGGGCAAATCCCCTTGCCCTGCACCCAGGGCCCTGCGTACTGGATTCATTTAATGCCCTATGTGTCCTGCCTCACACATGAGCTCCCTGTGCCCAGAGCCCCCCTGCCCTGGTGTTTGTGGAGGTGGCACAACCCACCCCATATAACCTCCGCTCCTGCCCTGGCTGCCAGATGGACCTGCCAGGGTCTGGCTGGGGTGGCCAGCAAACACACCGAGACGTGCGTCTGTGCGGAGCAGCGACACAACCCCACAGCCGGGCAGCGACCTTAGGTGGCACACAAGGGGGCTCTTGCCTTGCCACCAGACGGTCTTGTACAGCACCTGCGACCACTGGGCTTTGTTGCAGCCAGCAGCAGGGTGGCAGCCCCACCCCACCCAGGGTGCCTAATGCCCTTGGTAATACCAGAGTGTGTTGCAGGCATTAGCCTGCCTTCCACACTCCCTGTGCAGATGGTGTGTGCTTAATCTGCGGATTAATAGAGCCATGTACCGCGCTGGAAGTCTGGCTTTAGATGGCAGGCAGGAGCTGAAAACAAGCCCGTTAAGCTGTCACTGCTGCGTGAAGGGGGAGATTGTGTCTTTAATACCTTTGCACTGACATCTCGGCTCGCCGTGTGTGTGCAGGGGTGTCCGTGGGGTGTGAATGTGTGTGTGCAGTAGAAGGGGTGTTTGGGGTAGCAGTGCAGTGGATAGGCATTTCTGCCAGATCGGTATGTGTACAGCCCCTGCCTTGTTCTTTCATCGCCACGGGAGGCGCCCACTTCTCTCTGGTGCCTGCGGAGGGTTGTGCTCCCGCAGAGCGCTGCTGGCTGCTATCTGCTACCCAAGCTGGGGTCAAAGGTTACGTGAGTGGCTGGGCTTTTTCTGATCCTTTGATCTTTACGGTGTCAGGGCTGGTGTGTGTTCGGGGGCGGGGCTGGCTGGAACTCCAGAGCTGAATGTCCCCCAGATTAGGGGTCTGAAACCCAAACTTCCAGGAAGTGCCTGCCAGGGAGGTTCCTGGCATCAGTGGGAGCTGCACCTGTACACGGCTGAGATGCCACCTTTCAGGCGCCCCCTGACACGGAGTCACCGGGCGATGCTCTGGAACTGCTCCCCACCAAGCCAGTCAGGACTTTGGGGAGCCTCCTCTCCTTTGGAGCAGACTTGTTCAGGGCAAGAAGCTCACACGGCTTCACCTCCTGGGTCTCTCCTTGGAGCATTCAGCATCCTCTGCCCCTCTGTATGCTTCCCAGAGTGAGCCTGCCCCAGCGGGGTCCTGGGGAAGCCACAGGGTCCTCCACCCCCACTTTGCAATCAGATGTGACTCTCATCTAGCCAGTAACACAGAGTTTTATTCGATGACAGGAACAGGGTCTAAAGCAGAGTTTGTAGGTACAGCGAACCGGACCCCTTGGCCGGGTCCATTCTGGGGGGCAGTGAGCCAGACCCCCACGTCTGCACTTCACTCCTCGTCCCCAGCCAGCTCCAGACTAACAACCCCTTCCAGCCCCTCCTCTCTGCTCAGCCCCTTTCCTGGGCCAGGAGGTCACCTGATCCCTTTGTCTCCAACACCTTCAATTGGCAGTTGCAGAGGAGGGGCCCAGGCCATCAGTTGCTAGGAGACAGAGTGCCAGGCATTTAGGTGCACTGGCCCCTTCCTCTGCAGCAATCACACACCCTTATTCCACCACCTAGATATTAAGAACTGCATAGGGGACACTGAGGCACCAACACAGTATTCAGAGAAAACATTAAGAACATTCCCAGTTCGCCACACCCATGCTCCCAGGTGTCAACTTGGGAAGCGTGAGGGGCAGGGAGGGGAGAGCAGGGGGACTATGCCATGAAAGGAGACCACGGTGAACGGTGATGGCAGGGGGCTGAGCTGTGAGATGATGCTGGTGTGGCCTGGGCCCGGAGCAGGAAATCCATAGGATTCACCTCTTGCAATGTCCCACTGGTTTGGGGAGGGAGTGGCCTCGGGACTGTACTGCTGCATCCAGCCTCCTGGGGCACCTCCAGCTCCCCTGCGTGAGCCCAGGTACTGGGCTGGAGCCAGAGTGCAGAGAGATGGGAAGAGGGATTGCTCCATGGTGTCAGGTGTCCCCCCCCCGACCGCAGGCTCCGGCCTGCCCAGCTGGCATTATGTGGGAGGGGGTGAGGCTGTTTCAGGTCTGGATCCGAATCCTGCTGCTCGGTTCCTTCCTGGCTGAATCCCATCTTGGCCAGCCAGTGCCGACGGGGCCCTAGCGAGAGAGGGGCTGTTGGCCAAGAGCAGAGGCCTTCAGTCTCCCCCATCAGAGCCCTGGAGGCTTCCCTGTTGGCTTTGCATCCCATCCCGAGGTTGGGTTGTGGCCCCCGGGGCCTGATTCGAGTGGCCTAGCCCTTGGGGTGCCAGCAAGACACCGCTCCATCTAGGGTTGGCCTGCGGTGCTCCCTCCCTAGCTGGCTGCAGGCATGCCAGGGAGCTCTGATTGCCACCTGCTAAGGGGTATGGGGCATGGAGTGGGGGGGCCCTCCGCCAAAGCCCCCCTACCGGGGTCCTGTTGCTGGCATGGGACAGACCCGCGATTGTTCCCGCGGCGGAAGGGAGATGTGCTGGGAACTGCAGGGCCTCTCCATGCCCTTAGCAGAATCTGTTCAGGCCTCTCCTTCAGGGCACAGTTGAGTCTTCAAGCAGAAAGGTCTCGGAAGGTAACAGTGAGCCGTCCCCTGACCAGGGCAGGCTGTTGGGCCCCGGGCCTTTCTGCTTGGGTCTCTCCCACTGCTCTAGGGCCTGCCACTGGATCCCCCCCTGCTTCCTGTCTTCGGCTGAGCCCTCTGACCCCTTCCCAGCTTGGTCAGATAATCCCCTCTCCCAGGTCCAAACACCTCTCCTAGGGGCTCTGCCTCCGCCCAGGACTGGCTGGCCCCTGGCCCTTACCAGGGCAGAGCACTCTGCTGTGACAGAACAGTGTGTACGGCCCAGAGCTAAGGAGCAGCCCTCCAGTGCCAACCCGGCATGTGGGCGAGGACGGGCCTGCACATGTAACCTTGATCCCTCCTTGCTCTGCAGCCCAGCATCCTGCTGCCGGTGCCGTGCTGAGCCGGGAAGAACCCGCAGCCAGGGGGATTTGAGCGCCCCATCTGTAATCCTCATGCCACGCTCAGCGTTCCGCCTTTCAGAAGCCCCAATTAATCATTATTAATTTAATCCAGCGTGACTCGCAGGCGTTCTGACAAGACGAACTGCCGCTTCTGCCACCTACTCGGGGGCAACCTTATCAAGAGTCACTGGTTTCATCAGAACGTGCGCCTGGGCCCTAATGAATTTCCTGTCTGTCCAATTTGCTGAGCGGCCGTCATCGCCGAGCGAGGTGTTCAGGGATCCCACTGCGGCGGCTGAGAAGAGCCGGAGGGGACGCAGTGGTTTGGGGTGAGGGAGGCATATAGACTTTCCCGGCAGCCCTGTGTGAGGCTTGCACCTTAGTGGAGCTCTAGTCCAAATTCCAGACCCCAGTTACACCTGGAATTGCATCACGATTGCCACGCTTTGCCAGGCTTCCCGGTGAGGGGGTGCATTGGCCCCTTGGTCCACGTGACTGGGCTCTATCACCCTTTCCCTGGAGATCTCCAAGCCCTTGTCAAGGAGTGGTAGCCTCATCTCTGTTGTACTGGTGGAGAAACTGAGGCACAGGGCGGTTTGGTGACATGCTCAAGGGCCTGCAGTGAAAGCAGCAGAGCCGGGAGTATCGTTGGCGTTCGTAGTTGGGATCGGGGCCCGGTTGTGCTAGATGCTGGGTGAACATGTACAGAGATGCAGCCCTCCCCACACAGAGCCGCTCTCGGTCTGATTGCGAGACCAGGCGGGGGCGATGAGCGGAAGGAAGAATAGGGGCTGGAGGCCGAGGGGACTAGGAGTGGGATCAGGAGGGTACACAGACCCCGTTACCCAGCAGGATGATTCGGAACCACAGGAAAATGGGAAATCTGCTCCAAGCCAGCACTGGCAGGCTGGTCCCTGCCAGGCCTGCCGGCATGCATGGCTTCTGAGGAGGGCATGGAAAGGAGAGGTTGGGGGATTAATTCCAGGATGAGTGGGCAGGATGGGAGGAAGACCCCTGCTCTCCTAGGGCCCTATCCCCTGGGCCATGATGCCTGCTGGGGCAGTGTGGGGGACTGAACCAGGGTTTCAACTGCTGGCACCTTACCCTCTCAGGGAGGGATTTATCTAGATAGAACATGGCCCAGTGGACCAGGCTGAGCCTTGGGCTGCTGGGCACGTGCCTCAGTTTACCGCTTGACATTGCAGGTCAGTGGTGCTGTGCGGGCACCAGGCTGCATGGCCCCTTGCCTTGGGCTGTGCACTGTAGCCCGGCACCCTCGGCTTTAGACGCAGGGAGTTTCAGGGTGGAGGCAGCAGGTATGTATCTGGGAGCCGAGGGAGGGAGTGCTGCATGAACATGAGATTCAAGAGCGGTGTTTCGGATGGGGGGATTTTCCAGCATAAACCCCCCCTTTGATCAGAACTAGGAGTGGCGCCTCCAAAGCCCCTCCCCCACCCTTCCCATCTCACCTCATCTGCTCGCCCTCGCACGCTGGACACGCTGCTTGGCTTCCAGAGTGTGTGCGGGGGGCGGGGGGGCGGTCTCGCCCTCTGACCATCACCAGCTCTGCTCCCAGCCAGCCTATCAGGCTGTTGGTTGGGCAGACATCTGGGGTATTAAATGCGGCGAGGAGACCAGCTCTCCTCTGGATGGCTTTGCCAGAGATCCCCGTGCAGGTTGCACTCTGACTGCTGGGCTCTCCTGGTCAGGGGTTCCCAGCCTTCACAGGTATCTGTGCCGATTTATCCAGCTAAGACCTCGGCTGTGCCAGCCAGTGCTCCCTGCCTGTCACCCCTCCGGCTCTGCGCCAGGTTCCAGTGTGCACAACTGAAGGGGATGGCACAGAAGCCCATCGTCAAGGTAGGGAGAGCCCGAAGTTCCTGTGCTGACCTGTGCAGGGGAGCGACATGCCCACACTTCCCTGCGGGCCCATCAGCTCCTGCTGCATTTAGGCTGGCATCTTTGCTGCATCAAGGGACTAGCCCCTCTAGTTGCAGAGGGATCCTTTCACATGTGGCTGATGCTGTATGTCTGCGAGCAACCAGCAGCAGTAGGGGAGGGCTACAGGAGTGTGGGCGGGCAAGGCAGGCACAAAGGAGCATTCACAGCTGGCAGGGATGATGATATATAATACTGGAAAGAGGGCAGCTGCTGCCCACAAGGGCCAGCCACTGGAAACACTGACTCTGAGCGCCATTCAGCTCAATGGCGTTCAACGGCCCCATTTAGCCCAAGGGTGATGTTAACTCTGAAACCTACTGACAGCAGGACAGCTGATTGATGGGGGTAACTCATTCACTTCCAGTTACATTTTAGCAGAAATATTGGCTGTGTGGGGCTTGTGAGCAGTACATGGGGTTGGATGCAGAGCTTGACTGGAGCAGCAGCGGCTGGTAGTGGGTGTGCCAGGCTGTGAGATGGAAGAGGGAACACCACAGGGCAAGGTGGTGGGCGGTGATGTGTTGTTGGGGGAATGCATGCTCAGTCCTTCTCCTTGGCATCTCCCTTTTGGTGATCACCCACATAATGAGGGAGAAGGGGGAGATCCCCTTGAGATCAGGACAAGGTGGTGGTGGGATTCAGAGCGAGACCCCTGCATGGCCCATATGTCTGCCAGGCGCCAGCAGAGAGGCAGCCCCCGTGGGAGGCTTCAGTGTTATAGCCAGATTGTTTCTGAAATGGATGCTGTTCCTTTCGGTTACATGAGCTGAAAGCCGACATCTTAGCCAAGGGGAACATGTCCCTTCAGGCCGGCCCAGGCCCCTAGCTGCTAGCCCTGCCTGGACCCTGCTTCTGGGCACTCAACAGCACCTCCTTGTGGCTGTGGGGCATGGCATCTGGGCCTTGGGCAGAGGGAGATGGGTGGGGTGAGAATAGAGCGTGGTTTCTGCCAGTCCTGGCTGTGGATGCCGGGGCCCCGGAAGGGGGAGCAGGGAGACCGAGGCAGCGTGCTAAACCTTGGGAGCTGAGCCCTGGGGGGTCCTGGTTGGAATACAAAAGAGTTGGAGCCTCTGGACTTCCCTAGGGAATGTGGACCCAGAGGTTCCAGGATCTTGGGAGAGTCTGGAGCCCTGCTCTGCACCAGCCCTTCTGCTGGCCCCCTTGCAGCAAAGCAGAGCTCCCCAAGCTGGGTCTGCTCCATGGGGCAGCGTCCCTCCATGGGCTTCTCCCGCCTGCACCGGCCAATGCTGTGGGTTTGGCATGGCCTCTACTAGCAGCAGCTGGAGATCTGGTGGGCAAATCCCCGCTCCTCCTCCACTCTGCAGCAGCGTCGCTCCTTGGGCAGCACCCCCTACCTGGTACCTGGCCAACCGGTTTCAGTGCTGGGTGTCCGTGGGGGGTTGCCCACACAGGTGGCAGTGATGCCATGCCCTGTGGTGGGGTTTGGGTAGCACCTTTGGTGGAGCCCGTGGCAGCCTATTTCATCTGCAGCAAGCTGCCCAAGCCCTAAACGCTGACTCGAGAAAAGCTGCGGGGCGTGGAGCTGGAGCCTGGCCAAATGGCTCCCTCCCTGTGACCTAGGCCGAAGAGCCGGTCTGACTGCTTCCCAGGAACCCCCTGCCCTGCCCCGCCCCACCCTGCTGCTGCCCTCATCCCGGGCATCTGGGCTTTGGTCAGCCCTGCTCCGTTTCCCTCTCCTGTGTCCTCTTGTCCCACAACCCCGGCTCAGGAGGACCGGATGGGGCTCCCTTCCCAGCCCACCGGCTGCACTCTGTAAGCCTGCGAAGCACTGGGAGCGGGGGCAGCTGGGTGCAGGTGCTCAGTGGAGAATAAATGAACCCCATAAGGGGCGCTGCGGTGTGGGCACTGTGTGGCCGGGGGTGCTGTCGCTGGGTGCTGGAATGCAGGCGGGGGACGCTGCAGCTTGGGTGCCGTCGTGTGGGCCAGGCAGGGGCAGCGGGGCCCAGCAAGGCTGTTATGGGGCGAGAACCTACATGCCTGGACTCCGTCCTGGCATCTGGGCAGCTGCTGCTGCGGAGGCGGGTGGAGGTGCTGTCTGTGGTGGGGGCGCACCCAGCACAATGTACTAGTTCTCTGGAAGTCCCCGGAGCTGCTGCGTCCATGGAGCACTCGGTGCTGCCAGGAAACAGGGCCGCGTTACCTGTGTCTGCCTGGCGGGCGGGCGGGGTGAGATCAGGGAGCCAAGTCGCTGTCTCCCTGCGGCTCCACCCTGCCAGGCTAGGCTGAGTGGAGCCGGAGATGCAGCCAGCTCCCAACAGCAGGGAATTTCCACCCGCAGCAATGGGGCCCCTTGAGCTCAGAGCGCCAGTGGGATCCGTGTACCGCAGGCTGAGTGCTCGGCCGGGAGCTGCCTTCCTCCCACAGATGAACTGATCCCAGGGCTGACACTGGCCACCTTGGTCAAGGTGCTTAAGGGTCTCCGTGCCTGGGCAGGGTCAATGATTCTCTGCCTCTTGGGTGTGTGTGGGTGTGTGTGTGTATGTGTGTGTGCGTGCACCTAGCTGATGTTTGCAAAGGCTGGTTCTAGCTGCTGCTTTTTCTTCCTGGTGGTTCCTGGCCCAGCCCCAAGCCCTGACCTACGCCTCGTGGGAGCCAGGGCAGGGCTTGGCTGCCGCTGTGCAGTGAGCTGTGCGGTGGCTGGGTTTGGCTGGCCCGTCTCAGGGTTTTTTCCTTTTATCCCGCTGAGATCACTGGGAGCCACCGGCTGGCATGAGTGAAACACCCTCGCAAAGCAGCTTTGTGTAGCCAGTTTCCGTCTAGACTCGCGTCTGAGCGGAGTCCAGTGCTTGGCTCTTGGCACCGCAGCGTTTATGTGGGTGGCTGGAGCTGTTATGGGTGCCTCTTGCTGCCTATGCCACCTGCGTGTCCTTTGCCCCTCGCCCATCCTTGGTCAGCCAAAGAGAGTGGCAATTCTTAGCCCCTCCAGAGGCCCTACCAGTGCAGCAAGCAGCCTGTAGAGGGTAGTGCTGAGCTTTAAACAGCTTCTCCCAAGAGCTGATTGATGGTGTGTTTCACCCCTGAGATGGGCAGGGCGGGCTGGGCCTGGGAGGGGCCGGCTGATGTGCGTTCCTGATGGGATGGTCCGCGGTGTGCTCGGCTCGGAGAAGCCCGCTGGGTAGGTACTATAGGAGGGCAGAGCTGTCCTCTGGTTAAATTTGTCCTTGGCTGGTAAGGCGGCTGTTCTGGTGGTGTTCCTGGCACAGCCACGCGCGCCTGTGCCTTTGGGTCGTGTCGAGGAGAAGGAAACGCAGGCTTCAGAAGGGGTGGGGCCAAACCCAGCCCTGGGAGCTGCGCCTTCCTGCAGCCGGGCCCAATGCAGGCCAGGATTTGCAACCCTTTGAGGCGCAGGTCCTCAGCTGGTGCCAATCAGCATGGCCTCATTGAAGTGAGTGGAGCTATGGTGCTCTACGCCCCGCCCCTATGGGACCCCAGCCTGGCATGTGCCAGCCTCCTGGGTCACAGCCCTGCAGGGGTCCCTTAGACTGGAACATGCCCCCCAGGTCTCTGAGACCGTGTGCTCCTCTTTCACAGATCCTCCCTGACACTCGTTAGACTGAGCACTGCATGACCTGCGTGCATCCCACCCGCACAAGCTAGCTGCAGTAACGAAATCCTGGGGGCCCCTGCCCCAGACAGGCTGGGGGCAGAGGTGAACAGGTTGCTGTGCACGCACACACACACCCACACCCAGACAGTGCATTGCAGCTCTCCATAGAACAGTCCAAGGCAGCTGTGTAACAGGAGGCTGTGATCCTGTTGGGGGCTTCTGGGGATGACATAACACCTGAGAGCCATGCTCCAGGGTTTGTCCTAGGAGCACAGAGCTGACATCCATCAAGCCCAGTCCTGGCTCCTTCAGAGGCTGGCACCAGTGTTTACGAGGAAGGGGTGACTAGCTTTGGCAGGGGCCGTCACACCCTGCTCTGCAGCTCTGCACACGTCTGTCTCATCCGCTCTGGGAGCTGAAAATCCATCTGCAGGGGTGTTTGGGTTTTGTCTCAGGTGCTGCTAACATTTCCTTGTAAAGTTTAGCAACAAAAGGTGACTGAGCAGTTTCTCTCAGCAGAAGAGGGCGGTGTAAAGATCGAGGCATCTGGTTCAGAGCCTGGGTTCGAATGCTGCCCAGGGTCGGTTTCACCTTCCAACCTCGAGGGCGAGGTGAACTCCAGGCAGGCTTACGTGGGTGTCCGTCAGAGAGAGAGCAGGATGGATGCATGGCGAGGGCCTGATTTGTCATGCACACCATGCCGTGCCGTGCCATGCCCCTGCCTTACGGGCCCAGGGGCATGTTCTGCCTGGACTATACTCCCCATGCAAACCCGCGGCCAGCAGGGGAGTTGCACTGGGTGGAAGCAGCAGCAAGACGTCGGCGTCTGCTGCTTATTGGCTTGCACAGATACCTGGTGTTCTGGCACTTATGGCTGGTGGTGGCGGCTGCACGGGCCAGAGGTTTGCAGTGCAGCTCAGTTATTGGTAGACGTCCGTCTCAGGCAAGCAGTGGGGGCTCCTCCCCGGTTCCCAGGCTGGGGCCTGGATGCCAGTGGCTGGTGTATAGAGGGGCTCTTAGCTAATTCCCGCAGAGCTTACATCCACCTTTGTTGGTACGCCAACTTCCCCGCTAAGGTGCCGCCAGCTGTTGCAGTTGGTACGTAGCACTGGCTCGTGGGACTGTGTGTGCCCTGCGGAATGATGGACCCCGGGCAGGCTGAATGGGTCGTGCCATGCCTGGGTGCCCATGAAAACCCTCCTGGTGCTCATGCACTGCAGAGAGGCAGCATCCATTGTCAGGCTGCAACCAGTGGGGCTGTCTCGGGGGGAATGGGGGCAGCACTCCACAGTGAGTGGTTAGCTACATGGTGGCTGTGATTTCTGGGGACAAGTGGCTGGCTGGTCTTGGCTATCAGAAAGGAGAGGACACAAGGCCTGGCACAAGGCTGTACAGTGAGCGTGTGGCAGAACTCGTAGGGAGACAAGACAGCAAGTGTGAAAAATCGGGACAGGGTGTGTGTGTGGGGTAATTAATAGGTACCTATGTAAGAAAAAGCCCCAAATATTGGGACGGTACCTATAAAATAGGGACATCTGGTCACCCTAGACCCGTGCCTCCTAGCTCCTGGCCCTGGCCCAGCTGCCCCCGGCACCCCACCCAGTGCGAATCACCCCTTGGTGGCATGGCCCTGATTGCCCATCGAAAGCCATGTTTTGCCAGCCAGCTTCTGTCATCTTCGATTTCTTCCCGCCTTTGCTGCTGCTGTCTCCAGCCCGGTGACTGTGCTTGGTGGAAGGGATTTTGTTCTAGCAAGCTAAGCAGCAGCTCCCCCGGCCCCCCCTCACTCTCCCCCCTCCCCCCCCCCCAGCTCTGGAACGAATGTCTGTTCTTGCAAAAAAAAAAAAAAAAAGTGCCAGGGGTCGGCTGAGCGCTTTCCACATGACCTAGCCGAGAACAGAGGACGTCTTTGTTAATCCGCTGGGCTGTCAGTTCAGCCTCTTCACCAAAGGCATAAGCCACTTATTGCTGTTCTCACCCCTGACCCTGGCTCCGCCTGTGCGGTCCCCCATTGTGCCGCGCCAAGGAAGCTGGCAAGCGATTTGGGCTCCTTCCCCACCCCGTGGCTGTTCTGCGCGGCCAAGGGGAGCTGGGGCGGGGGGCACGTCTGCGCCGCTGACCCCTCGCCTTCCAGCTGTTGAGAGGGGAGCGGAGCCGAAAGGAAGCGGAACAAAGGGCTGGGGCCACGCTGTGGAGCAGATGGGTTCATTTATTGGAGCAGACGGGTTCATTTATTTTACTGCTTAAAGAGGAAGGATGGGTACGCTGCACCCCTCGCCTGCCCCACCCATCCCTCCGCTCCCTGAGCTCCTGGCACAACCTTCCCCCCCGCTTGATTTGCTCCTGCCAGCCAGCCACAAGCTGAGACTGCTGACTGGAACCTGTATCCTGCCCCAGGAGCATCAGGCAATCCTGCTCCCAGCACCCAGGAGACAGTGGATTGGGATCTGGAAGGGGGTGGGGGGAGCGAAATAGAAAGGTGTGGGTCTTCCCAGGGGGGCAGATGGACCCTTATGCTGGCCCAGGGGGAAGGTAGGCGAAGGGGGATCTCTCAGCCATGAAATTGCCTTAGCGGCTCTGGCTGGAGCAGGGTGCAATTTGGGCTTTAGCCGAAGCAGATTACGGGCTGTGCACAAAGCCAAGGGGCGAATATCCCTTCTTTTTGTGCCGCTCCGAGATGGTCCACGCAGCTCCTGGGCCCCGTTGCCGCTGGATAGCCCCAGCATGATCCAGGATGGCGCTTCTGTGGCAAACTAACCCCAGCACCCTGGTGGGGACGGCGCAGGAACAGAGGGGGGAGGAAGAGATGAAGCCACTTCCAGCTGAAAAGGGGGGATACAGGGAGGCCAGGCCAGCTGCGGGGAACATCAGAGGAGAAGGCTCTTGCGCCTACAGCTGGTGGGGCAAATGCGGACAAGTGTGGGGAAGCAGAGTGATGAGACTGGACCATGAGGCTGGCTGGAGCGAACCCAAGGAGGGCTTTCAGGAGGCCAGTCATGGGCAGCCCCGTTCCGGGTGTGAGCCTGCGAGGCCAGGCTGCCGAGCTCTGTAAGGGGGCAGCAGCAGAGAAGCTGAGCCCAAGCCATCCCTGGGGGATAGGGGGGTCTAGGGCAGTCAGTGGAAGTTTTTCTAACAGGCACTGGTGTCTGTTGCCAGCCCCCTGGCTCTGTCGCCACTCTGCCAGCCCCCGGTGAACGCCCCTCATCGAGGGGCTCAGCGTTGGGTGAAACATTGGGGGCAGAAGCCCCGATCCTGGGTGTAAGGTGCAGCCTTGAAGCACCACGAGGTGCATTTTTGGAGCTGGGTGACTCTGGCCAGGGGGTGAGGGTTCCCTCCTGTTCCCTCGCTTACGCCCCTTCACCTGTCCAGACCCCTCTGCAGTGAGCACACGGCCTCAATTAGAAGCAGTTGCTTTGGGACTATATATAACCCAAATTGCAGCCTGCAGCTCATTAGCTAGCTGTCAGAAATCGCTGTGGTTCTGTCGGGTGAGATCCTGTCGCCGCTGGGAGGATGGGAGGGCAGAGCCGTGTGGCTCTGCTCTCCGGGGGCAGGGGGAGCGTCTCCTTGCGGAACAGGTGCCGCTGAACCCTAGGCGGGTCAGTCTGATCGCCAGCGCTGCCCCCACGCCGCCCCCCAGCTGCCCCAAGGCAGAGAGATGTGTGGATGGAGCAGAGTGCATCTGGCCCTTCCGGGGCAAAGACTCATGTGCTCCTCTGGGAGCTGGAGGCAGAGCTGTGGGGCCCAGGGTCTGCCTGCCTGTAGCTCCCAGAGCTGCTGCTTTTCCCCTGTAGCCTGTCACTTGGGGTAGCGCTAGGAGAGGAGTGCTGCTGGCCAGGGCACGGGGGGACTATAAGGCCCTACAACCAAGGCGGCTGCCTGCTGTGAGCCTGTCCCACCGGACTAGCTCATCAGTCAGAGGCTGGGTATGGGAGATGTCCAGGGAACACTGGGAGCTGCTGGAAGTGCTACTGGTAATTCAGTGGAGGCTGTTCTGCCGTCTGTCAGTGCAGGCTCAGTGCAGTCCTATGGCACTAGGGGGCGCTCTTCCTGTGTGTCAGTGCTGAGCACAGCTTGGCAGTAGGGGGTGCTGTGCTGCAGGGAGCAGTGTGGTGATCCTGTAGGGGGCACTCTCCTTGTGTGTCAGTGCTGAGCCCAGTGTGGCACTGGGGGGGGGGGGGCTGTGCTGCAGAGAGTAGTGTGGTGATCCTGTAGGGGGCGCTCTCACTGTGACTCAGCACTGTGAGCCCAGCATGGCACTAGGGGGTACTGTGCTGCAGGGGGCGCTCTCCCTGTGACTCAGCACTGAGCCCAGTGTGGCACTGGGGGGGGGTGCTGTGCTGCTGGGAGCAGTGTGGTGATCCTGTAGGGGGCGCTCTCCTTGTGTGTCAGTGCTGAGCCCAGTGTGGCACTGGGGGGGGGCTGTGCTGCAGAGAGTAGTGTGGTGATCCTGTAGGGGGCACTCTCCCTGTGACTCAGCACTGTGAGCCCAGCATGGCACTAGGGGGTACTGTGCTGCAGGGAGCAGTGTGGTGATCCTGTAGGGGGCGCTCTCCCTGTGACTCAGCACTGAGCCCAGTGTGGCACTAGGGGGTGCTGTGCTGCTGGGAGCAGTGTGGTGATCCTGTAGGGGGCGCTCTCCCTGTGACTCAGCACTGAGCCCAGTGTGGCACTGGGGGGGGTGCTGTGCTGCTGGGAGCAGTGTGGTGATCCTGTAGGGGGCGCTCTCCTTGTGTGTCAGTGCTGAGCCCAGTGTGGCACTGGGGGGGGGCTGTGCTGCAGAGAGTAGTGTGGTGATCCTGTAGGGGGCACTCTCCCTGTGACTCAGCACTGTGAGCCCAGCATGGCACTAGGGGGTACTGTGCTGCAGGGAGCAGTGTGGTGATCCTGTAGGGGGCGCTCTCCCTGTGACTCAGCACTGAGCCCAGTGTGGCACTAGGGGGTGCTGTGCTGCTGGGAGCAGTGTGGTGATCCTGTAGGGGGCGCTCTCCCTGTGACTCAGCACTGAGCCCAGTGTGGCACTGGGGGGGGTGCTGTGCTGCTGGGAGCAGTGTGGTGATCCTGTAGGGGGCGCTCTCCCTGTGACTCAGCACTGTGAGCCCTGTGTGGCACTAGGGGGCGCTGTGCTGCAAGGAGCAGGTTGAGCAGCTCAGGGGGGCACTTTCCCTGAACCTAGTGCCCAGGGTGGCGCTGGGGGTTTCTGTCGCTGTTTTGGATGCCAGATAAACCCAAAGCCCTGGCCACTTACACCCTGTAATGATCCCATGACCCTTTTCACATGGGCGGGTGTTAGCCCCGGTGCCCTCGCCGGTTCCAGGTCAGGGGTTTCCCTGGTGTTCTAGGGCCTTGAGGGCGAGGGCAACGTCCCTCCATTGCACCACCAGGGAGCTCTAGTGCGGAGGGGCACCAGCTAGTGCAGCAGTCGGGGGCATCCCCCAAAGGGTAGGGTAGGCAAAAGCCCCAGCCCTTATGTGCTGTGCGGTGGACTGTCGGGTGTTCCTCTGCCTTTGGGCTCCACCCCGGAGGTGGTGAGTGAGGGGATCCTGTACTTGCCTCCCAGGGAGTGTGTCGCTCAGGTGGGTGCTTTGAGTGGGAGCAAGGATGCCCCAGGCCACTAGTATGTACATCTGCCTGGCAGGGTGCCCTCACGCAGACTGGGGGGTCCACTTATCACAGCTCACAGGGGATGATCTCTTGCCTGGGTATCTGCCAGCGCCATGAGCCCAGAGCTCAGACGACAGGGACTTTTCCCGCATGAGGCTGCAGGACAAATAACAGTGACTATGGCGCCTGTCCACCCAGCCCTCCCTTCCGAGCCTGCCCTTCTGCTGCTGGCCCCGCGGTGGGGGGCTGCTCTGCGCCCATCCTAAATCAGAGAAGGTTTCCTCTCTTCCTTACCAGAGGCTGTGAGAGGGGCCCAGGCCAGTGTCCCTTGCAAACCGTCCTGGGGAAGTGAAGCTGTGGGCTCCTTGTGGGCTCCCCTTGGGCTTGGAAGGGGGAGGCCCGGTCACTAATGACAGGCTTTGCCGGCATGTGACTCTGCGCTCTCTGCTCCTTGGAGCCAGCAGGAATGTGCAGGGCCGTCTGCACCGGCCTTGGCGTTCCGCCGACGGGAGCCCAGACATGGCACATTCTTCAGCGCCCGGCCAGGCTGAGACGGGAGCAAATGAAACTTCCAGGACTTTATTACCAAGGCAGCTAGGCTAGGGCAGGAGGCAGCAAAGTACTCTGTGTTTGCGTGCTTACGTATGTGCAAAGGACATATGGCTCCGTGTGTGTTTGTGTACATGCATTCACATGCATGTGAGGCAGCGGGACGGCTGCATGTGTGTACGTGCATATGAGGAATCAGTGTGGCTGGCTGCATGCACATGCATGTGAGGTGGTACAGCTGTGTGTGTGTGAAGGGACATTGATGCAGGCGTGTGGTAGGACTGCAGTTGAAGGGGTTCATACCCCCTTGTTCTTCAAATGGCTGTTGCTAACCAGGTGCTGTTGGAAGGCTGGCCAGGCTGAGACCCAGGGAGCGTGGGGAGGGAATTTCTGGAGAATTTAGCTGTTCCCATTTAACCCTTAGGAGTGGCCGGGGCCCTATATGTTTTGGTTTGAGGTTGTGCCCAGGTGAGTTCAGTGCTGTACTCATGGGCAGTCCTTCCCCCAAAGAACTCCCAGTTGACAGTCACAGGGTGTGGAGGGGGCTCTGCGCGCAGGTAATCCTAGTGCTAATCACACGCCCCAGTTCTCCTCCCTGGGAACCATTTAACCCTCACAGCTGATAGTTCCCAGTGTGTCGGACATTTGAAACACTAAAGGTGCACACACGCTGTAGTCAGGCTCTTTATACGCATCGCCACGCTCACGTACTGCATATGCACATGGATGGCTGTCCAGTGCGGCCAGTGAGGACGTCACGGCATCATACGTGTTCTCATGCGACTGAGCGAGATTGTGAACAGCTCTCGTGATATAGGCTTGTAGACAGACCAGGCCATCCTGCTGGAACCCCCGGCCAGTGCTGACTGTAATCCAGGTTTGGATGAACATCGGCCGGGAGTGAAATGAAATCACGTTGCTGTCTAATCAGCTGTTTGCCCTTTGCGCCGGTGATCTGAACGGCTGTGTTAAACCTGATACCAGATGCAGTGGTGCCATTAATATGGGCACAGATCCGCCCACTCCATGGGATGGCAGTATGTAGCTCGAGCTGTCTAGTGATTAGAGCAGGGGACTGGGAGCCAGGGGCCCATTACTGGGTGGGGAGGGCTATTGGGCTGGGGGGCCTGGGCACTGGCTGGGGGAGTGACAGCAGGTGCCTTAGCCTTCCTGAAACCCAGAGCAATGAAACATCCCCAAACCCCAGCTTCTGCGATTGGTCCCTGGTAGGGCAGCATCCTGCTCCCTGAGCCCCAGGACCCTGCCTATGTGATACCCCCAGAGGGGGACGGGGGGGACAGCAGAATCTGCCTGACCAGCCCTCCCTGCTTTGCCCTCTCCCCCTGGCACCTCCACTGCCCCACCCCAGGGCTAGGCACTTGGATTAGAACCGAAGTAGGAAGCTGCGTCTCTCTTATTAAAAGACCCAGCCCACTGAGAGCGCACGCCTGGATGTCAGGGAGGAGGTTGTGTAACCCAAGGCAGTCTGGGGGCAGCTGTGAGATAAGTGCCAGCATATTGTGTGGGATCTTGCAGCAGGCCTAATTACTGAGCTACTGGAGACTGAGTAATCACCGCAGCCGTGCCGTGACACACAGCTCTGGTGTGTACACACAGACGGGCCTGCCCACGCTGTTCAGATACACGCAAGCGTGCAGATCCCCGACTCTGTGAGGGCAGTGGGCCAGGGACTGATGAGCGAGCGGCACACTGAGTTAACGCCGGCGTTAGAAGGGTGGCGGCTGTGCCATCCCAGGGCTTGGCAGCGAGACAGAGCCACAGCCAAGTGCTTGGCACGTCCCTGGCTGCCGGAGCCGTAGTGCCACCTGTTCCTTGCCAGGCAGGGAACAACGTCGCTTGGTGCCAGGGCTTGTTTGCTCTCTGCGTGGGTCTGATCGGAGCAGCGCCATGTCTCTCGCTGTAGACCTGTGCGCGGAGGCCATGAGCGGGCAGGGCTGGAAGGCAGGGATGTGCTGGGAGCAGGCTGTGAAGGGAGGCTTGGGGAGTGGGGGGCTTGGGCCAGCAGATGAGGAAGGGGGTATGCATTGGGGGCTGAGGGGGAGAACTGGCTCTGAGGTAGTCTCCCGGGGGGGCTGGAGAAGGGGAGTGAGGTGGGTGGCCTTGGGTCTTTGAGAGAGGTGGGGGAGGATTTGTGCATTGTGAGCTCCTAGGAGGGGATGACTGCACTCCTGCAGGCCGGAGGGGGCGGTGAGGGGCTGGGAGACAGCTGCCGTCAGAGCTCCCTGGGGCTCCTGCGGCAGCCGCGCTGCAAGGTCAGGTCACGTTGCTGCTGTGGCTTTCCCTGAGTGCGGGGCAGGGGCCTGGGCAGAGCCTAGTGGGCATGTGGCGACTCTCGGCCGGCAGCAGTGATTGCTGTGCAGGAGGCATCTCTCCCCCCTTTGCCCCCTAGCGTCTAGGATGCTGCTGCGAGGGGTGAGAGCTCGCACGTCAAGGCTCCCTTTGCGGCTGGCCGGCTGGCTCCTGGGGAATGGCACCGAAGGGCCCTGCTGTTGCTCTGATTCCCTGTCTTCCCCAGGAGAGCCAGCAGCTTGCCCTGCCCTGGCGTCTACGGTTCAGGGGCTGAGGCTGTCTGTGGTGCTGGCGGCAGCACCCCGGGGCCAGAACAGTCCCTGGCGCCCCCCATCTCCTGCTTCCCACTCCTGGTGCTGGGCAGCTGGGCCCATGAATGTGATCTCTGGTCCTAGCCCCTGGGCCACCTCCATCCTCATGGGACCCTTCTTCTATCACCGTCTTGTGCCGCCCCTCCCCCCCAACGTGGGCTGTGGTAAAAGGGCCCTTTTGGGCTGGCCCGGGGGCCTAGGAGCCAGGAACTGCTGGCGAGCGCGGGGGGAAGCGGGCTGTCACTTCCAATGAAGCATGAAGCCCCTCAGCCCAGCTGTGAATCCAACAGCAGGACTCTCCTCTGCATCCCTACCCCATGGCAGCCTGCAACCCAGCCGTGGGCAGGGAGGCAGGGTGCCCGCTCGGCACCATGCTGGGAGACCCCAGGCCTGGGCACCGTTAAATAGTACGGCAGTCCCCGGCGCGCGGTGCCTGGATGGCAGGGTGGCCAGGGAAGGGGCTGGTCCATGAGTGCTGTGTGGAGCTGATCTGACCCAGGCGGGACTGAGTAGGAGAAACGAGGTGAAGCCAATCGAGGGGTGAATGTCTGCAGCTGTGAGCATGGAGAGCTGAGTGACGAGGGGACAGTCTCCCTGCTGCCAGTGTCATTTCACACTGGGCTGGGGAATAGCCCGGCAGCAAGTGCAGGAGCTAGTTGAAACCTGCATTGGAGTGTCTGCAGTGGAGTGCTGGCTGGGCATGGGGCAACTTCCCACTGCCAGGGACAGGGCATTTTCTAGGGCAGCTGCAGAGTGGTATAGACCTGCCCAGCTTGCTTGAGCCTCCACACCTGTGGCGTTGCTCTGGGACCTAGCTCAGGGCACAGGTAATCAGCGGAGTCACCCACTGTACGCGGCCATATGCTGCAGCCAGCTGCATGCAGTGTGTCTAGGGGATCTGCCTTGATGACTGGGCGCTGCTTCTCTGGCAGGGCATCAGCCAGCTTCCTCTTCCCAGCTCACCAAGCCCAGATACATGGCTTCGTGCATCGCACGGGGGAGCCGTCAGCCATTCCCCGGGGATCTTGGCTGATGCATTTGGAAGGCCGGCCCAGGTTTCCCGTTAACCCTGTAGAGCAGCACCTCCTGCCAGGCGACAGGGTGCACAGCGCGCAGGCATGTCCCCCGCCTCCGAAGGGTTCATGTGCTCTTCCTCACTGGAGCATTTCTGGTTTTTAATGGCAGGTTGTGGGAGCTGTAATTACAGTCTCCGGCTTTCTGCAAAGCAAACGCGCCTGAGAAACTTGAAATCTGGCAGT
The DNA here is from genome assembly GCF_007399415.2 of Gopherus evgoodei. NCBI lineage: Eukaryota > Metazoa > Chordata > Testudines > Testudinidae > Gopherus > Gopherus evgoodei. The sequence goes on along the minus strand of NC_044333.1, from coordinate 37,543,237 downwards.
GGGGCATGCGGCCCTGGCACGATGAGCTCGCTGCCGAGGAGACGGCCTCAGCGAGCCTTTCACGAGGCCTGTCAGCATCCCACAAGAACGCTGAGTGCTCCTGGCCCTTCCTATGCAGGGCCCTCAAAGCCCCTCCGCTCCCCCCAGTCACCCTCACTGCAGCCCCCTGGTACAGGATTGCAAACAGTTAACCAGAGAGTGCAGCGCTGCTGCACTGAACACTCAGTATTGTCCCAGCTCCATGCCTCAGTTTCCCCTCTGGAAGGTTGGGATAACCGTGGCTGGGGGTGGGTGGGAGGTGAAAGGCGCGATCCAGGACTGTGTGCAAAGTGCGTAGAAATGCTCAGCAGAATGGTGTCCTGACCGGGTGCAGCATCGTTGCTGGTAATGCTGTGTGAGGGAACAGGGACACTGGAGCCCTTCCATGGGAGCCGAGACCTGGCTGGCACATCTCAGGGCCCACTGGGAATCGAAGCCAAGGAGTCGTGCAGAGCTGGTGTTGATGGGGCTGTCCCTGTCAAACCCAACTGGCTCAAACATTTCCCTTCACTTCCTGTCTCAAATGCTTGCAGAGTGTTGCTGCGCAGCGGAACAGCTGTCGAGCTCTACTCCAGAGGTGGCAGCATTGCAGTGGTGGGTGAGAAGATTTCTGAGGATCTTGTTCCGGGGTAGGAGAACCTGGGGCTCTTCTGTCTGCTCCTACAAGAGACCTGGGGTTCACCTGGACCTCATCCAGTGCTAAGTACCAGACCCTGAGTGCAGGGGGAGATTTACCCCACTGAGGACTGCAGGGCTTGGCCTGTGCTCTGGGATGGAGGCACTAGAACAATGGCTGCTTGAGCTGATACTCTCTGTCAGGGTCTCCTGTGGCGGGGGGGGGGGAGGGGGGGAGAGGGGAGGTTCTGGAGTGCAGAGCGGCTGAAAATATCTGGCTTAACAAGTAACTCCAGCGCTGTCCTCCCCTCCCCAGCTGTAACTGTTGGTGGTAGGACGCGGTAGACGTGAGAAGCCCAGCATGAGCGGGAGGGCTCAGCAGTTTTCCCCACAAAAGGAGCTGGAGGGAGCCCTTTGCTGCAGCTGTAGACACTCCAAATGCCTTTTACTTTTAGTGCAGATTCGCAAGCCTGCTGGGGGGAGCAAATGTCTCAATTACTGCTGAGAGGAAGAGCAAACTCGCCTGGGGATTTTATTCCCCTAGAAAGCCCGCAAAATCTGGGGCTGGACCTTGTTAAAAACTCACCTCACTCACCAAGCAAGTATCTGGCCGCCAACCCCAACCTCAGGCCACAGCGTTGGGGGCCTTGTTCTGCTGCAGCTGCTTCCAGCTTTTCAGACCCTCCCAGCCCCTCTCCCTTCCTTGTGGGATTCTCTATGCCTGGAGCACAGGCAGAGCCAGGACTCGCCCTCGGTCAGAGCCAGAAAGGCAGAACTAGGCCGAGCCGCCACAGACAGGTGAAAGGTCTGATATTCCCCATGCTGATGTCAAGCCAATGGGCCTAATCACTGGAGAGCCCCAGGAATCCCACCTTGCTGATGGCCTAGTGCATTTGTTCTCAGCCCTGGCAGGTTGCAAGGTATTTGGATTTCAAAATCCTGTCATTCTGATTACCCTCTTCCTTACTCCATTCGCTTCTTGGCCTATGAGCTAAGATCAAGCATACCCTCTTCCTTACTCCTCGAAGTGTACTTTCATTTTGACATGCTACTTTGAGAACTGCCAGTGCCAGCCAGGAATAGCTGACCCCACTGGAGCCAGGGAATCCTGGACAAGCCACAGAATGGCCCAATTTCTAGTTCGGGTTGTTCATGAGACCTTGACTGCTAAAGTCTGTGTGACTGGCCCTTGCAAAAGTGCTGAGTTAGCTGAGGAGCAAGGATTTGGGGCAGGATCTCCCACCTTCACCCACCATTTGAGAGCTGTTCTTTCCTCACTGGAGATTCCCCTGGACACCTGGGGTGGTGTGGCGTGTGTGTGTGTGTGTGAGAGAGAGAGAGAGAGAGAGTGTTGTGCTTTTCTGGCCCTGCTAGGAGGAGATGCAGCAGGACCCAGAGGGAGTTGATGATGGCTTGCTAAGGATGCTGTCCAGTAGCCAACCTGCACCCCAGAGTTGGCTCTGAGCCTCTAAAGTGCATGTGAAGCGGGCCTGGGGAATTCTGGATCTTTGGTTCTGGGGTTTGGTCCACCCCTTTTCTCTCGGTGATATGGTGCTCTTGGACTAGGGCTGTGTTTCTAGTAGTTGGCAGGGGGTTACTGGCCAGGTCTGTGAATGTGAGCGAGAGGCAGAGTGGCCTAGGTGCACTGAGCAGAGGGCCGAGAGCCAGGAAGTCCAGACTTCCTTTAGCGTGGCATGTGGCCTTGCACAAGTCACTTAACCTGTGTGCAGGTTTCTCTCACCGTTGTGTAAATCGGAGAGGATAATTCCGGCAGCTTCACACGGGGGTTGCGAGGGTTAACGAGCCGATAGCCACAAAGTGCTGGAAGAGCGTTAAGTGCCAAGTCCTGTTATTAAAGGGCACAGAATGGCAGGAGGTCAGCAGTGCTGGGAGAAGGGCAGAGTCCCTTCGGCAGGTGCTGAATCTCTCTGCGTTCCAGGTTAGAGGTGGTACGACTCCTCCGGGTCAGTGGTTCATGGAAAATGTCCCAGTGCATGATGGGGGAGATGGTGAGCCGAGACCTTGCATGGAGCTAGCTTCCCTAGGGAGATGGAGAATATAGTCTGTATCAGCCCGTTGCAATGCTGCATTTGGGGCACACAGGTGACTGCCCCGCGCCTGGAAATTAGGGAATGAATGTAAGAATTCATTTTACCTGCAGTAAGCCCAAGGCCACCTAGGCACTTGTCAGTATGCTGCATGCCAGCTGGAGCACAGCTCTGGCAGCTCCCAAAGTCACAGCCCTTTGAGATCACTTGAGCTAAAGGAGACTCTCCATCAGCTGCTAGCCATATAGGGTGCATGACACACCGTTAAGTGGTTTTGATTCCATCCACTAGAGGGCAGTGGTGCACATACATGCTTCCCAGCTTATTACATGCACCTTCCCCCCGACTCTGTGCAGCAGGTACAGTACAGCTCTTCATTTAAAGGTGAAGTTGTAGAGCAAATATGTGTGTAATAAATAGAGTTGAGCCTGAGGTTTTCCAAACACCCCTGCTGACAGGGCCTGTAGGGCGTTTGGTGCAGAAATGCACAGGCTGAATAGTGGGCACATTTGGCACCAGTCCTTAGGCTTCACTCTGCTTCCCACGCTGCGTCCCCGTGCTCCTAAGCCAGCAGCGCGTCCTTCTCTCCGATGTTAGCTTTGTGGCCGGGCGGCTGCTAACACACATGCCTCTAAAGGCCTCCAAGGCTGCAGCAGTTGCTGGATGTCAGGGAGTGCACCTGCACTGCAGTGATGCGCCCAGGCCTGTTGTCGCAGCACAGGACTGAAGGGCTTTTCAATGTGCCCTTAATTAACGAGTGCATCTGCAGCTCCCAGAGCCGCTCCAGCAGGTTACCCTGCCCCTCCTAGACCTGGGGCTGAGAACTGCCACTGAGCTAGGCCGTGCTTGGGAAAGATCTGCCAGGAAGAGCCCCCACCTAGCCCCTGCCCACATGCTTGTCTGAGCCAATCAGGGGGTCTTTCTTCCCCTAGCCATGTTTGCTGTTTCCTGACCGTGAACTTCCCGCGCGCTTGTTTCTCATTTACGGGGGGGGGGGGGGGAGGGCTCTTGCCAGACAAGCTGAGCTGAACGCTGGCACCCTTCCCCTTCCCTGCTAGCGAATCCAGGCACACGCCCCACAGGCGCAGGGGAACTCGTTCTTGGAAGCAGATGGCAGGCAGTGCCAATTTGCAGCTGGCTGATTTAGGTCACCGTGCAGCATGGAATGGCCTGCAGTCAGTACAGTGGAGTGGCATTTGATTGGATTTTAAAAGGCAGAGGGTGGATGGCGAGGAGGGGGAAGAAGGTGGGAGGCAAACTGTGGTGCAAGGGATGAACTTTTGGAATCAGAAAGCAGCACAAGGCCCAGTGTTTCAGAGCTGAGCACACAGAATGCACTCGTGTGATTTGCTCATGCCGTGCAATCCCAGTTCCACCCATACTGGCCAGTTAAATGTCTAAATTAGCCAACAGGATGGCTTGCATGCAAATGCGATGTGAGTGCAATGCTAAAGATCACCCCTGAAATGACCAGGTTTTTCTTGCTTTTGAGCATTTCATGGGTAAAGCAAATGAAGAGGGACGTGGGAAGCTGCCTATGTGGCATTCGGATGGCATCGCTGGCAGGAAAAACCCCTTAGCTTAGTAGGAAGATGCTTTCACAGCTGTTGTAAGGTAAATCTAATGTAGAGAACATTGAAACACAATTCTGCTGAGCTGTAAGCTCAGCTCCTGTTGAATTCAGAGGAGACCCTGCATGCGTGTCCAATGGCACGGCCCCCAGAGTAGATCTGGGGCTGATCAAAAGCCCATTGGAGTCATTGGGATCAGGTCCGGGAAGCACTGAAATTGACTGTAAAGATCAGAACTTGCCTTGCAACAGCTTTGGAAGAGGTCTCCAGAAGCTGGAGACCTGCATTCCTGTGCTGAGCTGTGCTTCCTGGGTCTTGGACCGCATCACGGGATTGCACTGCCTATGTGCGGGGAGGGGGGTCAGTAAAATGAAAGCTTTCGCTGAGACAGAAACCAGTGCCACTCCCAACCACAAAGCTATGGCCGCAGCCAGGGCATGGAGGGCAGGAATGCATCTGACGCCAGACCTGGATCACAGGCAGACCTGCAGCTGTAGGGGCAGTTCGGATTTGCATTTTGAACCCCTACGTTTGGGAGTTTCTGGATCCAGGGTTTTGGTTCTGCCGCAGATACACGATTTGGCTCGGAACTTGGGCCTGGGGGTTTGCGTCTGGCCTGTTTCTAATGTAGGTTGTACACCGCGCGTGTATGTTGGTATATGCATGTGCATGGATCAGGGGGCCTCTCCCAGTCAGACACACGTGCCCAGCCCTCTCGGTTGGTGTCTCTCCCCTGCTGGCCTGCAGCTCTGCTCTCCAGCCTTTCCGTGCAGCGCGACTGGGACTGTCTGGTCTGAGAACAACATTGTGGGCAAGGGGGAGCCGGCTGCTGGGAGCTGCAGAGGCTGCAAGGTAGAGCCCCTTTTGCATATCAATGGGTAGCTCTTTCCAAGGCAGCCTGGTTTAGGCCATCTCCCCTGGGGCAGGGAGTTATTCAAAAGCCGATTACCTCATTGCTCCTCCTGCTTCATTGGCGCTCTGGAAGGAGAGGGCCTAAGCTGATGAGGAGCAGCATAGGGTCCCTTACTGGCCCGTTGGAAGGTAACATCCGATAATCATTGGGGCTGGGAGGCGGGGGACGGGGGGTGAAGGTACCAAACAAACAACTTTGTAGGCAGCAAAACCCGCAGCCTAATGAAGAGCTTGGACAGCTGGTGGGAAAGGCCCCAGTGTTCGGCTAATGCCACGGAGGGTACGTCTGCCCTGCCCTGGTCGACACGCTCTGGCTTGCAGGACTCGTGCCAGGGCTCTGAACTAGCTGTGTAGGCAGCGTGTTGAAGTTACGGCTGAGGCCCCGAAGCCCGTCCCCTTCCTAGCTTCCGAGCCTGAGCTCCAGCGAGCTCCACAGCTATTTAGCATGAGCCCATTGACACGGGCTGTGTAGACGCGCCCTGAGAGAGCTGGGTGGCCTCCTTCTGCTCCTTGGTCAATTGGCTCAGCCAAGCTGTGGATGCCAGGCTTGGGGCTAAACTCACTCAGGATAAAGTTGCTTTCCCCAGGGGCTCGCACCTCGGCACCAGGCTGGGGTCTGCAAAGGTCAGCTCTGGAGTCTGTCTCTCCACCTCCGCCTGTTGAATCCCTGAGGCTCCTGCTAGAAAGAGATCAGGGCCCGAGAGGTGGAACACCCCTGAGCGTGGAGGGGTGGGGTTGGCTGTGTAGGGGGGTTGGGCCGGGAGTTTCTCTCACACACTCCCACAGGGATCCAGGATTCCTAGTTTTCCAGGGCTCATCTCTGTTGTTGGTCTAAGCTTAACCCATCCTCCAGCCTTGTAGGAGGCCTGGGGTCGAGCTCTTGGTGGCTTTAATCTCCTTTGTGCTGGGCAGGTGTTTGTCTCCCGGCCCATAGCCACAGAAAGTGTTTGCCCCTGCAGGCCGGCTGCGTGGGAAGTGCCCAGGGCGGAGAAGGCAGGGCACAGTGCAGGTTGGGAGGAAGGTGCTCTGTGTGCTTAGCCATGAAGCAGTCCGACTCCAGGGGCCGAGTAGCTGCATTAGTTTCGCTGATGCATAGCTGCTTGGCTGCCCAGCACTAGAATCACCCTGAGGGAAAACCTGAGGGAAGTGTGGAGCGTGGAGGGGGCACTGTCTCTGCACCCCCAGCTAGGATGGCACTGCCCTGGTGCCTCTCCCTCCCCCTGCCATCTGTGTGTGCAAATCAGGCACTTGCACAGATAAGTACTAGAGTAAATGGGTCCAGCTCTTCTGGGCAGAGAGCTGTCGCGCCAGGGCAGAGGAGGAGGAAGCCGGCTGTAGGAGGAGAATCAGGCATCCTGGTGACATCTCTGGCACTTCCTCTCTCAGATTACAATGAGTCTTTGGCTCCTGGTGAAGCCAGGAAAAGCCTAGGCCCGTTAGGAGAGTGAGGAGGGCTAACTCTCTCGTATTGTACCTGTGTCAGCCTCCCCTTTCTATCAGTCTGATCCCTAGAGAGACCTGTGTAACGTCGATAGAATCCTTGGTGCTGAGGTGGCCGAAGAGCTCAACATGCTTTACAAAGACAGGGGAGCAGATTAGCCCCATTCCACAGGTGGGAAGACTGAGGCCCACTGAGCGTGCCCAAAGTGCAAGTGGAACTCAGTACCCTGCTCAAACCACTGGGCCCTACCACCTCTAAATAGTCAAACTGTGGCTAATACCAGCTGCTCTGCCTAGAAAGGACTTCTCAAAATACCTCACTATGCTGTGGCAGAGCTGAGTCCACTGAATTGGACAGTACAGTAAGTTTGATTGGTGCTATCCTTATGTTTCTGTTATTATCTGATGGAAATCAGCCCCCAAAGTAACTTACATGTATGCAGTGTCTCTTCCGCTCTCTGTAAGTTTAAGGTACAATTGACATCGGTTCCAATTAGAGCCTTTTTCCCCCAAAACATTTCTGTCACCTTGAAGAATTTCCCTGGAATTGAGCTGACGTTTTTCACTGTAATACCCCAGGTAGGGACTGGAAAATACAAGTAGACCAGTGATCGCTCCTCTAATGCGCTGTCAGGATGTGATAAACTGAGCCGGCTGGCTGACAGCACAGCTCTGTCCACGTTAATAATAACAACGTCCCAGTCGCCTGCACCACCCAGTGCACAGGACAAGGGCGTGGGGCGAAGGCCAGGTGGAGCCGATGTGTGCTCTGCTGCCCCCTGGGGGCTCTCAAAGGAAGTGATAAATCAGTAGCCAATCAACACTGAGGATTGCCCAACATTGTCATGGCTCCTGAAATGCTAAGAAGTCTGATTGGCTGTTGAGAGGGGTGGACGTTATTCTGATTGGCTGCTGAGCAGGGACCTCTCTCGTAGGAACAGCCCATTGTGTCAGTTTCCCCACTGTGTCCTGTATTTTAATAACACGTGACTTTAACATTCCCCTTCTGGCAATATATAGCCCATGTTACCAGGCAGCCAGGCCCTCTGCTGGGAGTGGAAAGGGTCCCAGCATGCTAACCCGCTGCCTAACCATCCTAACCGCAATGCTTCAGCTGCAGACGTGGCCCTATGTGATAAGGTTGCAGGGAAGTGGGTGAGTGGGGCAGGGGTAGTTGCAATGAATCCTGAGAAAGAAGAATTCTTATCTCCATTTTGCTTGTGGGGAAACTGAGGCACAGAGCGGCGAAGTGTTCTGCTCGAGGCTATACAGTGATAGCGAGCCACGGAAGCCAGCTTTCATGACTCCTGCTGCTGCTCTGTGTTAGCCACTGGACCATCCTTCCTTTTCAGAGGTCAAACTCGACCCTGATGTGATTCCAGCAAAGTCAGGGGAACTGCAGCCAGGGATGGGTTGGGTTTGCTGTAGCCAGGCAACAGCTCCGGGACGATGCACCTTTGGGTCCAGTAAATGGCGCAAGCTAGAGATGCAGCTGGCAAAGCAGAAACACAGCAAACTGAACGCCATCCTGCAGAGAAGGCAGGCTCCCGTCCGGGGGGCTCACTTCTTGTTTCTGATCAGCACCTGTTGTGCATGATGCATCAGCTAGGCAGAGACGCTTGGTCCCTGTGTGTTGCTGTCTAGATAGACCTGTCCCTGGAATGAGCCTGCCAGTTCTCATTTCATGGGGCCCTGGCACTACACTGCTGGAAGTGCCATCTTCCCTGCAGGGAGTTCTGCCCCCTTGTTTTCCTCTCACCCCAGCAGCAGGCTTGGAAGTAGCTGGTCAGGCTCAGCGTTTGGTCAGGGCTTGTTTGCTGTGAGCCCTTCGCGGCCGGCCTCCCTGACAAACTCCTGCAACATCTGTTGAGCTTTAGAGCTTTCTTGTGCATCAGTAGAAAAGGTGGCATGTCTGAGGCCCCTGCACTCCCGGCGGCTTCCCCTGCACCCCGCTCTGCCCGCGGAAGAGCCTTGGGGTGCTAGTTAACAAGTTAGTGCCCAAATCATGCTGTTTGCCGCTAATTGGTTGTGAGTCTTTGAGGACATGGTCAGGGTGCAAAGCCCTCCGTGTGAGTAGGGATGGAGAGATGGTTTATCTGGCTGGACAGATTCCTCCTAATTGAGCAGATACTCCATGTTCACAAACAGATGGCTTCTTTGCATCAATTATTTCTTATCTGTGTAACCGGGAATGATTTTCTGACAGATAGCACGGGGGAGGCCCAGACACCCACACTCGCTGCCACAGTCTGGCACTGCTGTGCACTTTCCTAATACACAATGGCCTGGCCGATGCATTGGGGAAGGGGAGAGCTGTTGGACTGTGCGCCAGGGATAGGGTGTCTCTCGAGAGGTTCCTCGCTGGTTAGCACCTGTCCCTGGTTGTTTCGTGGCTCAGGATTCCAGCTGCATTGAAGCCTTCTCCCTGCTGCATATGCACCAGTCTGGCTCTGCTCTGGTCCTGACAGGAAGCTTAACAGCTCCTCTCCTTGGAGTGTCAGCAGGGATCGGTGTGTCTGCTTTCTGTGTGTGCTGCACCAACAGCCAGGCAAAGACACCCTGTGGTACAAAGAGATAGTTTGCCTGCTGAGGATCCAAGGAGGCTGAGCTAGCCGGGGAATGAACAACACATCCCTCAAGCCCTCTGAGGGGGCTGCGTAAGAGACCAGCTGGCATGTGGACCTCTTCATGTCAGATCTGTAAATGCAGACGGGAAGAGCTTTGTGCCCATCAGGGCGAGATTGTCCTCTCCAGTGCTAGGCCCAGTTCAGCAAGGGGTAGCATCGCTTGCCTTGGAAGAGGCAGAATTCTGCGGCCATTGCCATGTGTCAGGGGCTAGCAAGGCAAGGTTCCCTGTGCCCGGCAGGTCAGGTACTGCTGGCTGTGAGCAATCATGTCACCGAAAGGTGGTGGGATGCCCTTTTGAGTGGGAGGGAGAGAGAAGATGGGGGAAGGAGGAAGCAGGATGGCTGCTGGGGTAGAGAGGAAGCACTGACGTGTTTTCCCTGGGACCAGAGGGGGCTCGATCCTGTATTTCAGTCTCTGTTGTTTTTTGGCACTTCCCAGCCCCTGTCAGCCTGTCTGTCCATGGTCTGTGGCTCCCACCTGGAGCTTTCCCAGAGCCAGCATCGGCATCTTCCTTCCTAGGTCCATTCCAGGAACCTCCTGCCTTGAGATTCTGATGCCTCATACCTGCAGAGCAAGGCCCCGCTCCCCCCTCCAGAGAGCTCTGTTAGCTCCAGTCTAACGACACCATGGAAGGGTGCTCAGCACAGACCTGCCCCCAGGTTAGGGAAGTGCACATTGGTGCCAGACTCTGGCAGCAAGAGTGGGTGTCATGGGCCAAGAGGCTGCCCTGAAGAGCCAAGCTGGAGCCTCGAGGTGTCAGAGATGGAAATATCCCGTATATCCAGGGCTGCCTTGAGAGTCTCCTGTCTGCCCCTTGGGGGCACTTTCTGAGTGGTCCCCCTCCTTCCTCTGAAGCATCTGGCTGGAGCTGGGGCACTGGGCAGGGTGGGCCAGGGCTCTGGGTGGCTGAGAATTCGCTCCCAGGTGCTTGGCTGGGTCTTGCTCACATGCTCAGGGTCTAACTGATCACCCTGTGTGGTGGTGGGTTCTTGGGAGGTTTTCACCTTCCTCCACAGCGTGTGGTATGGGTTGCTTGCCAGGATCATCTGGGTGTATCTCAATCAGTTCCCTGCCAATGCAGGGGCTGCTGGTCCCCCCTTTTCTCACACAGCGGTTGAGTCTCCTGATGGGCTATAATACTTTGGCTCAGTTCTGGTTGTTAGTTTGGTGTGGAGATGGCCGCGTGCTGTTGGAGGTTGTACGGGAGAGCAGACTAGGTGATCTGGGGGGTCCCTCCTGGCCTTATAGTGTATGCCACTGTGTGAACATTCACCTCCATTTCTGGGCCCCTTCCTGTTTTTCAGGGCACCCTCTCCAGCTGGAGAATAGAGCGGCCCCAGCTCCTCCCCCGGGGCATCTGCGGCACTGAGACCAAACAAGGCTGTGCTTTGGCCTCCTTGCTTTGAGCTCAGGTCGCCTGCCACGGGGCTACAGCGCTAACTGTTGGGGGAAACAGAGCAGGGAGCCTTGCTGTGGTTTGTTTGTTTGCTTGGCAGCACAGCCCGCTCTGGCACTTCCATCAAGATAATCACCATGTCTAGGGGGAGCTGGGCAGCTCCTGCAGAACATTACACTGTCAGATAATCAAAAGGCTCTCCCTCTCCCAGGAATTGCAGGCCAACTCCCTAGCTTGTATGGTAATTGGAAGGAATCTAATCAAAGGGCAGTGCTGCTTCCCTTGCAGGAGAATGTACTGAAACGCCAGCAGGGCTGCTAGGGCCAGGCTCAGAAATCCATCCCGCTTTCCCCATGGTGCCAGCACAAGCCCCTAGCCTTATAGTTGTCCCCGACTTTGGAGAGTGCTTAGTAAATTGGTTGGCAGCCTTCCCAGTGGAAGGTAGATGGTAAAACCTGGACTGGGTTCTTACACTGGAACCTTGAGAAGGGATCTGGATGTCTAGTTCCTCACTGGCTTCTCACCATTAGGGATCTAGATTTAACTCCTGCCTTAGGTTGGAAGGGAAGATGGAGTCAGATGGTGTCTCAGTTGGTCCCTATTACACAGTTTGGCCCAGTAGGAACAGTGTCTGCTTGAGAGAGGACTAGGACTGGGATTGCAAGGGCTGCCACAAGTCAGTGCATCCGTAAACCAGGCTGCTTCTCGTCAGGAGCCTGTTCCTTTTCACAAGAGGCAGCGCTGGCCTGGCATGCCAATAATCTGCCAATGGATAATTATCGAAGGACACCTTCATCTGCTAGGACTGGAGGAGCTGTTGCCAATCATGTCAAGCATCACATTTAATTAACACTCGATCTGGTATATAATATACCTTGAATTACTCCTAATTGCCTATTGCTGCACATATTACCTAGCCAGTAATAATCATAATTAGTAATTATTTGCACTACTCTTTAACACTTATTCATTTGAGGATCTCAAAGCAATTCCCAAACTCTAAGTAATTATGCTTCCCAACAGGTAGGTAATCATTTGCCTGGCAGCAATGTGCAGCCACCTCTGGGGTGGAATGTGGCAGCTGATTAACAGCACACATTAACTTTGCCTAGCAGTTTTAGGACAAAAAGTGATGTCGAGCCCTGTAACTAGTTGCAGCTGGTGGTGGGGGTGGATTTAGGGAGGCAGAATGTGACAACCTGAGTTGGAATTTGGCCAGGATGCCAGGCATAACACCTTTACTCTAAGGGGGGATGTGCCCTGGGAGCATTAGAGCCCAATCCTGCCCCTTCCCCCAATATCAATGGTAAAACGTCCACTGAATTCAGTGGGAGCAGGATCAGACTCCTGACGATTACAGGTGGTTTCACATCTCCAGGAGAGGGCGCCGGTGGCAGCACAGCACCCTGAGCAGTATTGACTCAGTATTGATTTGCTAGTTAACTACCCTGGTAACTGATTGCCTAACAACCCCCTGCTCCATGCATGTGACATGCCCAGTAATGGTAGGGTGACCAGATGTCCCATTTTTAAAGGGACAGTCAGGTTTTTTGGGACTTTTTCTTATATAGACGTCTATTACCCTCCACCCACTGTCTTGTTTTTTCACAGTTGCTATCTGGTAACCCTAAGTAACAGTCTCCTGGCACTGGTGCAGTATGGCCTGTGGAATAACGCCCTGGTTACCAGTGTTCCAGACTCTCTGTATCTTACTCTCCCGTGTATTACAGCAAATCAATATTCAGGTAGGGCCTGACTGTGCCATTCACAGCCCTCTTGCCCCTGCAGGATCTCAGGGTAGAGCTGTACCTCAGGGATTCAGTCTCCCCTTGAAACCCGCCAGCACATTGAGGAACACACAGCTCCCCTCTCAACAGCCAGCCAGCTCCATGGTGGCACCCCAGGGGCCACTCAGCTAAAAGTCGGAGTGGTGGCTGGGCCGTGCCGAAGCTTCCTACTCTGGCCCTGCTGCGGCAGGGCCCCTCTCCCCACAACCAGCGCAGGAAGGGAAGAAGATGTGAGAGTCTCAGCATACTTATCCCTGCCCCCTCAGGGGGCCCGGCCTGAGGAAAAGCCTCTGCCATCTCCAGGGAGACCCTGAACAGAGGAACAAGCCCTCGGCAGCCAGCCATTCAGCAGGCCGAGGAAGGGAGTTTGGAACACAAAGAGTTTGGCTGAAACCTGGCGAGGCTGCCGCTCGCTCTGTCCTGGCCTCAGCTCGCGGGACCTTGTTTCCCGTCTCTTTCGGCGTCGGGGTGAGGCGAGGACAGCGTGTCAGCGGGGGCTGCTGGCCAGGACACAACGTTTCCTGCTGGTGGCGTGAACTGAGCTGAAAACGCTGGGTGGGTGCCTCCTCTCCAGAAAACACCCGCATCTCCTATGCATGCCCAGCTCTGTGTGGGAGATGGGACGGCAGCAGTCTCCTGTCCGGCTGGCCATCCATCCTCCCTGTCTCTTAACCTCTTCCCTGCCTCAGTGCCCAGCCCCTGGTTAGGGAGCCATAGGGAGCTATTCACAGCGTCTCTCTTTTGCTGGCAGTTTCTGTGGGGCTTGGATGGTTGGATTGGCTGAATCCAAGTGCTTGTTGGGCTGGTGCTGGGCTCTTTCCCCTGAGGGAAGTGGAGAGGTTTGGGGAGGCAGCGGAAGGAATCATCATTGATGTGTGACCTTAGAAATCTCCCTGTTCAGGGAGCTGCTCATGGGCCCTAAAACCCTTTTGCTCACGGTCTGCATTTCAGGCATGCCTGCAGTGATGGGCAGGCCCAGTCGTCCGACCTGTGTTCAGAGGCCTCCTGCCCCCCATACAAAATGAGTTTGATGGTTCTCAGCCCAGTTTCTAATGGACAGGTGTTCCTGTTGCCAACCCTAATGGGCCCCTTCATTGACAGGATTGAGTGGGGCATGGAGACTGGTCTCCCTTCTCACCCCAGAGGTGGTGTCTCCCTTGGCAGTCTTGGAGAAGCACTGGCAGGGGAATCACATGGGCTGTTCTTTCTAGAAAGACAGGATTTCAGCCTCCAGGTCTGTCCCCTGGCACATTGCCCCAGCTGTGAATTCCCTTGGTGTGAAAGGAGGGCACTCAGCACAAGCCAGGAAGGGATCCCAGTTAATCTGTGCCTGCTGGCCATATTCTAACGGCTTGTCTGCAGTGCGGATTTGCCCTAATTCCAGCCATCAGTGGCTTGTCACCAGGTTAGCTTTGCTGGTGCAACCCCCTAGTGCATAATCATTGTTTGCATTGGTGCCATCTGTCCTGACTTCGTGTAGGGCTAAGATGAACCGGTGCAAACCGTGGTTTTGCCTGGCTACACCACGGGATTGCACAAGTGCAGCTACCCTGTTGGCTGGGATCCCCAATGCAGATGAGGACCCTGACCCATAGGGATGGAGGGAGATTCTACTTAGAGGAGAGGGGCCCTGTTACCGTCTGCGTCAAGTAGTCCCAAGACTCCCTTTGTAGGGGATAGGTCCTGACACACCCTTTCTCCTGCGCATGCCCACAGCCTTCCCATAAGGCTCTGCAGGCTAATGCTGCGCTTGGTGCCCAATTAAAGCAGAGGCCGTGCAGTAGAAAACCCGACACAGCAATCAGCCCCGCCATGTGGAAAGAGTCACTTTCTATTAATAATTGCAAGAGAAAAAGCAGCACAAAGTTACACCCATGTTTCCCTCAACAAGCCCTGGGGAACCGGGGACCGCTCTGGCAGAGATTAGGCAGGACATGGCCGCTTGGCTGCCTAACAGATCTTGAGTGGTGGCAAAGCTGCCAGCCTCTCCCATCCCTGGCCTCTCTCAGAGCGACCGGGCAATTTAGTGGAAAGCTGCCAGTTGGAGTCAGTAAGTGTTGCCACTTGAGGGCTTGTGGGATTTGTCAAGCGCTCGCGGTTGTGCAGCGTTACCATATGGATTCCATAAATTAAACCTTTCCAGGAAACGAATGGTAAATTTATACGTCTGCTCACATGTGTGGCTCATTGATTCTAAGAGCTTCCCAGCAAAATTCATGTACCATTCATCTTACTTAGACTCTCCCAGTTTTATAGGACTAAGCCGTCAAAAAATTGGATCAACATAAAATCCTTTCTGCACGGCAGCCCTGGCCTTAGTGTTTGTAACTTGGAGTGGGGAGCCCCTGCACCCATCCCACCGATCCCTACTGCAAGCCTGTCTGGCTCCATCAAAAGGCTCCTTCCCTGACCTAAAGCCTCCTGCTTTGACTACTTCTCCAATCTGTCTGGTCACAGCCCCTTTCTCCTCTTTCCAAGTCCTGGAGCATACAGAGCCCAGTTGCATCCTCTCTGGAATCCCAGGGCAGGAAGGGGCTGGTAACAATCAGGGCAGGGCGGGGCTTGATTAGCTGCACGTGTCGGGAAGATCTGGGTTCAAGTCTCACGCAGGGATTGACTGTTTTGCTGGGGGGTCTGCTGGGAGAGGCTTAGTTCTCGCTCAGCACAGCAGGTCCCCATGCCTGGGTGAGTGTTAGACTGTGCTGCCGCGTTTTGCCTGGCATGGCAGCTGCATGTGCTTGCGACTGTGTTGCCAGCTCCAGAGTACTGGTTGTGCACTTGCTGGGCGTTACAGAGAACATTACATCTGTTCTCTGCAGACCCGAGCGCAACCTGAAGTGCTCTCTGATGGGTACGTCTACACGGCAGGGCTTCCTCTCCTGCTTAGGCAGACGCTAGTGGGGCTTGTGCTAGCGTGTTAAAAATAGCAGTGTGGACGTTGTGGCATCAGTGGAGGCTCTGGCTAGCTCCGAGCTTGGAGCCAGCCAAGCAGGACCGGCGCTAGGGTTTTGAGCGCCCTAGGCAGACGGCAATTTCGCTGCCCCGCGCGCTGGTCCCGCGGCTCCGGTGGAGCTGCCGCAGTGGTGCCTGAGGAGGGTCCAGTGCTCCGTGGCTACGGAGGAGCTGCCGCAGTGGTGTCTGCGGGAGGTCTACTGGAGCCGCGCGAGCAGCCGACCGTCCGCGGGCACCACTGTGGCAGCTCCACGGGAGCTGCCTGCCGCCCCCTCCGGCGGTGCCCTGACCCAGGGGACACCCTGGGCTGCTGGCGGCGCCCTGACCCAGGGGACCCCCTGGGCTGCCGGCTGCTGTGGCGGCGCCCTGACCCCAGGGACCCCCTGGGCTGCGGGCTGCCGTGGCGGCGCCCTGACCCCGGGGACCCCCTGGGGTGCCGGCGGCAGACTCCCTCTCTGTCCCAGCAGCAGCGGCTGCTCAACCATTTAAAAAAAAATTGGGGGGCGCTTTTTGGCGCCCCCAAATCTCGGCGCCCTAGGCAACCGCCTAGTCCGTCTAAATGGTTGCACCAGCCCTGCAGCCAAGGGATAGGATGGGCCTGAGCTCAGGTGGCTAGCCCACCCTGCAACGGCCACACAGCTCTGTTCAGCAAGCTAGTGAGCTCCACTACCACAAGTCTGTCTGTATTAGCTGGGAGGCTCGCTGCCTGTGGTGTGTGAGACTTGGGTCTCTTGCTCTGCACATGACCCCTCCCACTGGTTAAGATCAACTGAGGGAGATCTGGTAGCCTGGAGCAAGAAGGATACTCGTACTAAGGTGTGAGGGAGCAACCCTTCAGCTGGGGAATTTCTCTGTGGCTGGTCTGGCAGGGCCTGAGTTTGCTGGTCCAATAGCCCATGGTGCAAGGCTGTCCTCTTTCTTCTGGCTTTAGTGGAATGGCTGAGTTCTGTGAGTGACTGGTGCAGTTGGCTGAGTTTCGTTGGACCGCATTTGTCAATATGTCACACCCTTCTCCATGAATCACACCTACACAGTGGGTTCTGGGCCACGTTCACCAACTTCCTAGGGTGACACAGGCAAGGCTGAGTTTATAAATTTAAACCATTGTCTGGTTGATCATGGGATTTTTCTTTCAGCTGGTCTCCTCTGCCTTCCTCTAGCTCTCTTTTTAATATGCCCAAGTCAAAGCTAATGAGACAGGCCTGGTCTGTCTGCCAGGGAGAGTCTGTAGAATAGCTCTGTGCAGCTCCATAAAGCCTGTCCCTTTGGAAAGTGCTGGGTTTGGTATATAGGTTTCATGTATCCAGACATTTAGCAATGGGGGCCGTTATGTTAAGTAAAATTAAAGTACTATTTTATTGCATTTCTGTCTCAAAGATGAAAAAATCCATTCCAGCACAAGTTTATGAAGTTCTGGAGCTAGAATATGGATAGCTAACTGCTTTAGTTACTGCCACTTATTAAAGATACAAAGAACTGAGGACAGTACAACTATTTTCTCAGATGCGCATTAAACAAGAGGATGACAGATGCAGCAAATAAGGGCACACAACAGAGCTGAGACAGTAGAGATTATGAGTTACAGTAGGCATGACCAACATGGTAGGTGTTAGAGGAGGGGAAGTGGTTCTGCACAATGGAGCACAAACAAATGTTTTAACTCAAATACCAACATAAAGAAGCAGTGGATAGATTTGTAAGGCTGTTGATACCTTCCTGGCAGCTCTGGGACCTGACGGACTACTGTGTGGAGCTGGTGCATGAGAAGAGAAAGTTGCAAAGGTCTAGAAACAGGGCTGGATCCTCAGCTGAAGGAGGGCCCTTGTGTTCTGTGCTGCTTCACCCCAGCCATGGATCTGTCTCAGAAAATGAAATGGAAAATGGAATAAGTTATGACCAGACAGTGAAGGTGACTAGGCGCAGACTAATGTCGTTTCCTTCTTCATGCCCTCTGAAGTGCAAAATGTAAACCACCAGCAGCAGCTGTGTAAAAGAAATTAGAGTTTTGAAGGCTATTCACTCTCAGTAATCAGATTCAGAGGTGACATGATCACAGTCTAGAGGTACCTATGCAGGAAGAAGAAGTTTGGTACTAGAGGGCTCTTTAACTTGGCAGACTAAGGTATAACACGATCCAGTGGCTGGAAGATGAAGCTAGCCAAGTTCAAGCTGGAAATAAGACCTACATTTTTAAGGGAATGGATAATTGACCATTGAATCAGATTGCCAAGAGGTGGGATGGTGTCTGCATCACCTGGAGTCTTTAAATTGAGATTGGGGGCCTGCTTCTTCACTGGTGTAGAAGGGAAGAGACCCAGGTAGGTCTATTAGGCTACACTGATTACACCAGCTGAGGATCTGGCCCTGGACATCTTTCTGAAAAAGATGCTCTAGGCTCTAGGATACTGGGCCTGATGCAGGAATCGTTGGGTGAGAATCTCTGGCCTAGGTGGTCAGACTAGATAATCGTAACAATCCCTTCTAGCCTCAAAATCCTCTTTGGACCTAGGACGCTTACCCTCCCTGTGTCTCTTTAGTAAGATTCTCATGTACTGTGACCGCGCTGTCTTAGCACAGCGGAGGGGAGGGAAGTTGTATACCGGCCCATTGAGTAATCAGCAGCAGAATAATCAGGCGGCAGCCACTGGCAGGGAGAGGGATGTTGCTTTGATTCCTGCCCTCCCTCCCCCACCTCCCCAAAGCCTTTCTTGTCTGGTCTTGACTGGAAGCGCTTGGACTGATCACTCAGATCCAGCCGTAGCCCCCATGAGACATGGAGCTGGCTGGCTGGTGAGCAGCAGACAGCTCCCTTACCCAGCCACGTGCAATCTGCCTGAAAAAAAACAAAAGCATCTTGTGTCTCTCCACCCCGAGGCCCCCCAGCACTAGCGGGACACATTCTGGCAGGAGGATCCTGCTTTCTCCAGGCTGGTAGCAAGCACCAGGGCTTGGGTGGGGGAGCCGGGAGGTCTGCTGCCTAGTGCTGAAGCTGATGCTGGCTGTCAGCTATTGAATATCCATGCAGGGAAAGGTTCTGAGTCCCTGTTCCTCTGCTTTTGTTCCAGGCGTTGTCCTTTTCTCTGGAGACACCTGCTGTGAAGCCTTCCGCCAGCGAGCCCAGACAGCGACTGGCAGGCGCTGGGGAGAGCCCAGGTGCAAGGAACGGAGCTGCCCAGGAGACTGGCTCTGACCGTGGCCAGCAGAGCGTGGATGTGGAAGGCGCAGACCTGGGAGCTACAAGTAGGTGCTAGATTTGCTGTCTGGGCATAGGGGGAGCCTGCAGTAGCAGAGGTTGGAGCTCGGGGGCATGACCCCAGGGACCCACCGTCTCCGCGTTGTTCTGACTGCGTGCTGCAGTGTCGCTTGCAAGACTTCGGCCGGCCAATCCCCTGGTGTGCCGCGGTGTGTGCGCTTGGCACAGCTGGGCCCTGCTGCTTTACTCAGAGAAGGGGATACCTGGGGCGTCCCAGGAAGTGACAGCAGCGCGTTGGACCAAACCAAGGCAGCTTGGGACCAGCCTTTTCACTCTGGCTCGGCTCCTCTCGTGAAGGAGGCAGCTTTTGCCCAAAACCTTGGGACCCAATCCTGTTGTTCTTGCACAGGCAGAACTCCCATCGACTCTACTGGAAACTTTGCCTTTGCAAGGACTGTGGGACTGGGCCCTCACGGTTTGTGTGCTGGGTGGCAATCTATGCCCTTGGCAGGCGGGATTCCCCCCCTGCTCCCAGTGCAGGTGCTTGGTGGGCAGTGTGCTCCAGTGTGGTGCCTTGGCCTCCACCTTCCCTGGGTGAGCCCCAGGCAGCTGCAGTCTGAGAGCCGGGATGCAGGGAGGAGTGTGTGCGGGGCAGGGGGTGGTTGGGAATGTGGATGTCCTGTCATTAGCCAGCAGAGCTTTGTCTGGCCAAAGGGGCAGCTGTGGGTACGCGTTGTAGCTTGCTGGTTCCTCTGGGCCGAAGGCCTGCTGATCAGATTTCCCGTTGGCCTTTTTGTGTCTATGGACTGGGTCTGAGGGCCGAGGGAGAGGACAGAGTGTAAGTGAAACTCATTGCTATCTAGTGCCCAGCAAACGGGAGGTAGTGCCCAGGGTCTGGTGCCAGGGTGAGGGGCAGGAGTGACCTGATGGCAGAGGACTCTCTACCAAGCCCTCACTCTCCCAGTCCTGTGCATCCCCTGGCCTGCGTGGATGTGCTGTGTCCTTGGCCCATTTAATCCGTGGCCCCTCTGCCAAGACGGCCAACTAGGGCTGGGGAAGGGGGCACAAGTCTGCTGGGAGTCAGAGTGAAAGCCACCAACTCCCTGTGTGTCAGCCACCCGGCGGCTGTGTCCAGGAATGAAGTGACCGGATCCCCAGGGTGACCTGGACGTGAAAGGCTCTTTCTCCTGTGGCCAGTCCCCTGAGGCCAGGCCCTGCCGCCCCAGTGGTACACTGGTGCCTCACTCGGCTGGGCACCCAGAATAGCTGCGGGGCAATGCCAGCTGTGCCTGCGATCCAGGATGCCATGGAGCTGGGGCTGGGTTGGGCTCCATCTCCTGGGAGTTTAGAGCCTTGTCAGACAGGAGCAGCAGCATTCCTTGGGGAGGTGTCACACACCCTCCCTGGCTGGGCTTGTTTGTTAGCAGCCTTCCCCGTGGCCCTGAAAGGCTCCTGGTGCTCTGGCTGCTTTGATGTGGAGATAGCTTCCTGCTCCAGCTCTTGGCAGAGGGGAACAGGAGGGAGAGGCACTGGCGTGCAGGGGAACCGCAGGTGCAGCTCACCAGGCAGGGAATGAAGGGAGCCCTGCGCGGGCCCATTTCCATGCCAACCCCTGTAGCTGTCTGGGTGCAGGGAGCTCCTCTCTGTTGGGAGGGTGGTCAAGCTGAAGTGCTGGCAAATCTGGATCCTGTTCTTGGCTCTTCCACTTGCCAAGCAGCCTTGGGCAAGTCCCTGGCTTTCCCCAGGCCCGGCTGTGCAAGGGCACTGTGCGATCCTCTGTCCAGTGGAAGGGGCTGTAGGCAAAGCACAGGGTCTCGTTAATGGGCCAGAACTCCTTGGACCGCGCCACCTGAGCAAGGCCTGAATCGGGCCCGTGGGACTCAGCTCAGTATTCTGTATGACTGCAGCTGGTGATATGACGGAGGGCTGACTAGGCATGGGCCAGCTGGCTTGGATGGTCCCAGCCCCAGCATCCCTGAGCCTTCACCCCATCTCGAATCGAGTCTAAACAGCAACATCTATTGAGGATGCCGCTGCTGCTACTCACTCTCATTCTGGCTGGAAGCAGAACCACTGAATTACCCCAGGGAAAACTTGTCTGCCCCGATTCCTAGCCCACCTCTGCAGGCCCGTGTGGAGGGGTGGCTCCGATAGGCCCTGGTCAAGGGAGCTGTGTTATCCTTTCACTCCTGCTAGTGTAAGTGCGGCAGAGCTCTCATTACCCCTCCTGGAACCCCCCAGCGCCTCCTGGGTGATCGCTCCGGGCTGGGGATCTGCGGGGCCCTCACCATTTGCAAGCTGTTCCCAGCCAAGCGAGATGGGAGCTGTGCCCTGGAAGAGCCAACCCCGCTTTTATTGCCTTGCCATCAGCTGCCGGGCACAGGTGACATTGACTAATGGCTCATTAGACGCCTGCCACATTTCATTTGCAGCCCCTGTCCCAGGGCGCTCACATTCCCACTCCAGATCCCGGTGCATGGGGATCTCCTGCCCCTTCCCCACACCACCGATGAGTGGGGAGGGGCACTTGCGCTGCAGGATAAAGGACGAGGGAGAGCCATCACCTCCTCTGCCCACAAGTTTGTGCCATCTGATGGCAGTGACACATGGTCGCTGAGCAACCTGGCTTTGAATCTGTGACCTCCTGGGAAAGGCTTCTTATCCGCCACCCCCAGAGTCCTGTCCACGAGACACCTCGATGTTGCAGGCCATTTAGCTGATGCCCTCTTTGGTGCTGCGTATGTCTGCATGTGCATGCGCTGCCTCTTGTCTGTGTTGCTTCCCTGTTTGGCACACTGATTCTCATGGGCTCTGTGTCTGCAGCCTCCCGGGCAGCAGTCCTAGCTGAAACAGCCTAGCTGTGAGGATGATTAAGCCTTGGCAGCTAGAGGTGCTGTGATTGATTGTCATGCCGAGGGCACAGAGTGTATCGAGCCTCCCAGTGCCAGCGGGCTCCACGGGCTAGCACAGAGTGAGGAGGGCTTTAATATTGGGTTATGCCCCCCAGGATTCACTCTGCAGGCAGGTGGGGGCGACTAGCAAGGTCCAATGTGCAATGAGGGACTTGCCATGGTAGGAGAAGGGGCTGCTGGTTGGCTGCAAATGGGCCGGCTGCTTCCAAGAAGAGCCACAGCCCAGGGGAATCCACGCCTCACCTCTGAGCTGCCGAATGGCAGAGATGCTCCTTCTCCTTGCGGGAAAGGGTGTACCGACAGGAAGACAGAGCTACACCTGCAACCACCCATGCTGTTAATATGGCGAGGCACTTTGTAGTGGGAACAGTGGCCCTGGTCACACCTGCTGAGTCCAGGCCAGGACGCAGGGAGGGCCCTGCGTGGTGACTCTAGCTGTGCTAGTCATTCTGGGTGCCAGAGAGAATCACAGGGTCTGCCGGCATCCAGAAGCCTCAGTGGGAATCCCTGTTTGCATTTCTTACAGCAGAGGCCTGTCTCTCCTCTAGCATGCCATAGGTATCTGCAGAGGGGGCATTTGGAATCCTGGGGCTTCCCCCTCCCCCACCCTTTTGAGTGTCTAGAGGTGCTACCCACCCAAAGGCCCAGGGCCTCACCTCCCTGCAAGCTGGCTGGCTTTGCAAAGACATGGAGACACATGCTGCACTGGCCCCCAGGGCCTGCTGTCACTGGTCTCTGCAGCTGGTTCACTGCAACTTCGTGCCCCACCCTGATGCGTCTCAGGCTGGAAACACCCCAGAGTAACTCATGCTGGGTATATAGTAGGGAGTGTGCTTTATGCCAGTCGTTAATTACATGATTGCATAGGAGTTCTGCTTCACACAGTGCACAGGATGAACTGGGCAGCTATTCAGTATTTCTTTTCATCCTCCTCATTCAGCATGTGGTCCCAGGCCTTATTGCCCACCTACCATCCGAACCTCGCATTAAATGAAATACAGTGGTATTAATTTCCTCATGGACTTTTCTATGGTGCTTATTGTCATAGTGACTTGCCCAGCGTCACATGGGAGCTCTGTAGTAGAGGGAAGGATAGACTCCAGTTCTCCAGGGCCGCAGTCAGCTGACTCCACTACAAGGCTATCCATTCTCTTCCTGCATGTCCTTGTCTCATTCACTCCACAATCCTGATTCCTCAACAGACCAGGTCCAGCCGGTACACTGAAAGAGGCAGGGATTCTGTGGAAACAAATATGTGATCATGGAATCATATTGCCTATTGAACAAAGGGGGCCGAAATGGGGTTCCACGGGCACCACTAATTCTGACATTTTCCTACTTTTGAGTGCTTGACTTTGCAGCAGTAATATTCTTTGAATGTAGTTTTTAGTTGTGATTTCCTACATTAAAAAAACACTGAAAAATCAGGAGTACTTTCATGTGGAACCACGCTAACCCCAAACATGGGTCATCAGCAGCGTTGGGATCTTTAGATCTACAGCATAGACCTCTATACCAATTGAGTAACTGGTAGTGGAAGTAGGCTGTTATCCTCTAGGTCAGCCAGTCACTAGACTGGGAAGAGAGACGCATTTTGCCAGCGGGACACTCAGCTGTTTGTTGACAGTAGAGGAATTTTGGGACTGAGGAATCCTGGATTCTATTCTAGGTTATGGAGGGGAGTGTGTTCTAGTAGTTACAGTCCTTTCTTATCCTGTCCCCACTGTGTTTCTTGCTCCCTTCCCCCCCAAACTTGTCCCTGTCCTACTTTGCTCCTGTCTTCATCCATCTGCATTTGAGTCAAGCTGCTCCCTCTTTTTTCCTCCGGACTGCTAGCGGAAGGTGCGTTCAGAGCACAGTAAAGTCTCCTTCTCTCAGTTCTGGTGCCTGGCACCACCTCGGCCCCAGCTGTGCAGGGAATCAGTTGCAGGAAGAAGGCTGCTCAGCTTCTGCAGCCCTAGGATGG
Source organism: Gopherus evgoodei (assembly GCF_007399415.2). Classification (NCBI taxonomy): domain Eukaryota; kingdom Metazoa; phylum Chordata; order Testudines; family Testudinidae; genus Gopherus; species Gopherus evgoodei. The sequence goes on along the minus strand of NC_044333.1, from coordinate 37,519,778 downwards.
AGCATGCTCAGTGCTGACCACATATTCAGAGAATTTAGCTGGCGGACTCTAACGGAGCATGTGCAATGGCAATTTTCAGAGGGTCATAATTCAGCCAAATGTGGGTGGATTTTCCTGGGTAGAGTAAAGGACAAATATCCAAGTCCTTGCTCCTAAGCACTGGAGTGCAGCACTTCTCCTTGAAACAGCTGAGAAAATTTTTCTAACTGATTTTTCCCTCATCTGATTCTCAGAAATGGCTGGACTCTTTTAGCTGAAACATTTTTGTTTTTTAAATTGTCTGCGGCAGCCACCCTGCATGGAAAATTTCACTCGAATGGTTAGAGTCTGATAAAGTTCTGGAAACATGGTTGTGACGAACTAGGAATGTTCTTAATGTTTTCTCTGAATACTGTGTTGGTGCCTCAGTGTCCCCATGGCAGTTCTTAAGTATCTGGCAGAGCAAAGGGCCAGTGCACCTAAATGCCTGACCCTCTGTCTCCTAGCAACTGATGGCCTGGGCCCCTCCTCTGCAAATGTGCCAGCTGAAGGTGTTGGAGACAAAGGGATCAGGTGACCTCCTGGCCCGGGAAAGGGGCTGAGCAGAAAGGAGGGGCTGGAAGGGGTGGTTAGTCTGGAGCTGGCTGGGGACGAGGAGTGAAGTGCAGACGTGGGGGGTCTGGTTCACTGCCCCCCAGAATGGACCCGGCTGAGGGGTCTGGTTCGCTGTATCTACAAGCTCTGTTTTAGACCCTGTTCCTATCATCGAATAAACCTCTGTTTTACTGGCTGGCTGAGAGTCACGTCTGACTGCGAAGTGGGGGTGCAGGACCCTGTGGCTTCCCCAGGACCCCACTGAGGCGGGCTCGCTGTGGGAAGCGCATGGAGGGGCAGAGGATGCTGAATGCTCCAAGGAGAGACCCAGGAGGTGAAGACATGTGAGCTTCTTGCCCTGAACAAGTCTGCGCCAAGGGAGAGGAGGCTCCCCAAAGTCCTGCCTGGCTTGGTGGGGAGCAGTTCCAGAGCATCGCCCGGTGACTCCGTGACAATGGTCTTGTAAGGGGAAAGGTTGAGCAACCTTAACTGTGGGTGTCACTGGCAGATCTACCTAAACTGGGGATGTATACGTACTCTGTGACTCCCTGTGAGTGTGCACGTATAATATATGCTGACAAAGCCACACATGCATTCGCTAGGAAAATTAAAAAATTAACAGGCATTGGCTCGCACTAGCTGAGTAAAGGCAGTGAGATAAAAGCATCTCTTTATACCTTGTGAGAATTGCCGATAAGGGCATTTGTTCCTCTGTATTCTTTTTAAAAAAGGCAATAAAAATTTAAAATAGGAAAGAAAGAGGGAGCTGGGGAAAGGAGAGTGGAGGACACCTGGGGTGGCAGGCTCAAGGCAGCCGAAGGGCCTTTGGAGGAAGAGGAACTGGGGAAGAAAAGTCAGTGGAAGCTAAGGGGGAGAAGGGGTTTGAAGTGAGAGTGCTGAACAGGGGACAGGGGCTGCTGGGTTTGAAGGAGAATATGTAGCATAGCTCATTTCTAATGCACCTATTGCTGGGATAGTGGAATATCTGGGCACTGTCATTTATGCAGCCAGTGTCTTGGCAAGCCTACAATATCCTCCCCGCTCTACTGTCCTGTAGCATCCCTGTCACCCCAGATACAGCTGTTGGATAGAATGGTGCAGCGGTTTGCTGATGGTGAACAAATCTTCCCTTGGGCCTGGGCTGAGAACCCAGCTGGCTCGTCTCCCTTGTGATGTGAGACAGACTGGTGGTCGCCCAGACCAAGGCAGGTGAAGTTATGTGGAACTCAGACTGGATGGCGCTCCAGATTTCCGAATGCTGGTGAGCTTTGGCCAGAGGATTCATTCATTTGGTCTTCCAATAGATGTCCATTTATCTGGAATCAGTGGGGACGGATCAGTAGAACACGGTGCTTGAGTCCTTTGCAGTAATTCCACTGACAGGGCTTTGAGAGCTATTAATGGGGATGGAGGATCCAGGAGAGGGGCCTCCTTAGAGCTAGTAAAAGACGAGCAGCTGCCTCCTAGTCCCCTGATCCCAAGCTGAGTTGCATAGTTATCCTCGCCTCTGGCCATCAGCAGACAGCTGCCTCTGATGAAGGATCACGCTGGGCTGATGCTGAGTGGCAGCTCATTTCCAGCATGAGGTAGGGGAAAGGACCTAGTTGGCAGAGTGACAGGAGTAAGGGGGACCCCTCCATTTGGGTGGGGGGTGTCAGGCAGCTGAATGGCAAAAATCCTACCCCTTGGGATTTGCCAGCCCTCTTTGGGTACGTTCTGTGTGGCAAGTATCAGAGGGGTAGCCGTGTTAGTCTGGATCTGTAAAAGCAGCAAAGAATCCTGTGGCACCTTATAAACTAACAGACGTTTTGGAGCATGAGCTTTCGTGGGTGAATACCCACTTCCTCAGATGCATGTAGTGTTCTGTGTGGCGTTCAACTCGCCCTGTTGCCACCTGTGCCAGACCTGTCCAAGTCTGTCAGTCAGTCACTCATCCCCAGCACAGTGGAAGCCACTGGATTGATAAGGCAGGATCCCAGTAGTACAAGGTGCCTTGGGCTGCCCCCATTTCACCATGCACGGGGCAGCCTGACCTGCTGCAAGCTGAGCTCAGAGGGCATGTCCTCGCACCTCTTCCCAGTCCCTCTTGCGACTTTGCAGGGGGCAGCATTGAGATCGGAACTGGCAGATGGTGGCTGGGTTAGTGAGCGGAACCCAGGTCTGGCGAGAGAAATCTGGGACCCTGGTACATCATCTTTGAGGGGTCACGTTCCCTCCCATGTCACTTTATTTACACAGCCATTACAGATGGTCACTCCCCTGACCTCCAATTGTCCCCCCCTTCTCATCAGCCCTGGCAGCACCCTTGTAAGTTTAAAGACTGGATTGCGACCTGCCAGGGTCCCCAAACGGGTTGGTTATATTGCTCAGTGGATGTTTGGGAGGCGGCCGGCGGCAGTATGTGTGCAAAAGGCATCATGCTAAGTATGTGACTTTTCGTTACTGCTGGCTTCAGAGCAATACCCCAGAGGGGAGTGGCTGCAGACCCCTGGGATTCTCCAGCCGCCTTTGAATATGTTCCACGTGGCATTCAGCGTCTGTTCCTGCTCATTCCAGACCTTGGGGAAGGAGGGGTGCTGGCACCCCAGCTACCTTGTGGTGTTGGGAAGGTGCTCAGGGCCCATGCTGTCATCTTCCATTTGTCCAGCAGGTGGCGTGACAAATCATCCCACACAGCCACCCACCTCTGCTCCCTGTGGGCAGCAGACAATGCCCCAGATGCCCTCATCTCGGCAGGGCACAGGCTCATGGCAACCCAGGCAGTGCAGCACAGCTCCTGGAGGTGCCAGGCCCTCAGCCTGCAACAGGGCAGGCTGGCACCTCTGAGCGCCCCCTCGCTGGGTGCCCACCAGGCCTCCTGGGGAGATAGCTCCTCACAGCCTTGCCCGGGGCTCGGAGAAGCAGCAGGAGGTTCTTCCCACCCTCGTGCGGAAAGGCACATCCTGGAGTCTCCCAGGGCCTGGCCCAGTTGGGAGAGGGGGAGTGTCTGGCAGGGATCTTTGGAGGCGGTTTGGGTCTGAGAGCTGGCTGAGAAGTGTCAGGGATCTCTGAGGGTGTGAGGGATTTATGGGAGTCTGGCTGCTGGGTGTCAGGGCTCTCTAGTGAGGCTGGGGCTTCTCTGGCAGAGTTTGAGGGGTGTCTGGCATGTCATTGAGGTATCTCTGGGTGTTGGGGGTATCTGGCAGGTTACTGGAGGATCTGGCTGTTTGGGCAGGTCTCTAAAATGGGGGATGCCTAGTGGCAGGAATACTTCTAAAGGAGCTAAATGGACTTTTTGGAGCAGCTCTGACCCTCCCCAACAATCAGCCCTATGGGAAAAGCCCACCCCCCTCTGTCAAGAACCAGCCAGCTCCTCCCCCAGTACTTCCCTCCCAGAACGACTGCCCCCACGCTCCTGAAGCCTGACCCACTTCTACAGCGCAGTTTCTGCTGCAATCCTGCCCCACACCCAGGCTGGCTGCCTGCTGCCGACACCCCGGGGATCTTCCCTGCCAAGCACATGACCTCTCTCACTGGCTGCTGCTCTCCATGAGCATGTGATTCCCCCTCCCCCCTGCTTCCTGGGTGTGCGCCCCCCCATGTGCGCCCCCATCCCCCCACTGCTCTGTGGAGGGTGCGTCCCCCTCCCCCCACTTTTCTGCGCTCGTGCGCCCCTCACCTCCGCGAGCAGTGCACCCCCATCCCCCCACTGCTCTGTGGGGTGTGTGCGCCCCTTCTCTGCCCCTTGCTCCGCGGGGGGTGCGTCTCCATCCCCCCACTGCTGTGGGTTGTGCGCGCCCCAATCCCCGCACTGCTCTAGGGGCTGTGTGCGCCCCTCCTCCGCCCCTGTTCCCCCGGCGGTGCGCCCCCATCCTCCCAGTGCTGTGTGGGGTGTGTGCGCCCCAATCCCCGCATTGCATTGGGGGGGGTGCGCCCCTCCTCCATCCCCTGTTCCCCCGGCGGTGCGCCCCCATCCTCCCAGTGCTGTGTGGGGTGTGTGCGCCCCAATCCCCGCACTGCATTGGGGGGTGTGTGCGCCCCTCCTCCGTCCCCTGTTCCCCCGGCGGTGCGCCCCCATCCTCCCAGTGCTGTGTGCGCCCCAATCCCCGCACTGCATTGGGGGGGGTGCGCCCCTCCTCCATCCCCTGTTCCCCCGGCGGTGCGCCCCCATCCTCCCAGTGCTGTGTGGGGTGTGTGCGCCCCAATCCCCGCACTGCATTGGGGGGGGTGTGCGCCCCTCCTCCGTCCCCTGTTCCCCCGGCGGTGCGCCCCCATCCTCCCAGTGCTGTGTGCGCCCCAATCCCCGCACTGCATTGGGGGGGGTGTGCACCCCTCCTCCGCCCCCTGTTCTCCCGGCGGTGCGCCCCATCCTCCCAGTGTCGTGTGGGGTGTGTGCGCGCCCTAATCCCCGCACTGCTCGGGGGGGTGTGTGCGCCCCAATCCCCGCACTGCTCGGGGGTGTGTGTGCGCCCCAATCCCCGCACTGCTCTGGGGGGGTGCGCCTCTCCTGCGCCCCCATTTCTCCTCCCCCCAGCAATGCGGCCCCCACTGCTCCCCTGGGTACCCCCAGTTGTGTGACAACACCCCGTGTTTCTCTTCCAAGCATGACCCCCACCGCTGCTCCCCCCGCCAGTGCAACCCTCCCCCTCCCAAGCATGACCCCCTCCCCGGCAGCGCGTCCCCTCCCGCCCCCCGCAGCGGCCGGGAGCCGGCGGGGAGCCGCGGGCCGGTGAGTCACGCCGAGCCGGAGCGGCGGCCGGGGCAGGCGCGGAGCGAAGCAGGAAGTGGCGGGGAAGCCGCCCGCGCGTTGCTCCTGCTGCTCCGGGAGCGCCGGGCAGGGCCCCCGGCCGGCTGGGACCCCCCACGCCCGCCGGGACGCGCAGACCCCGCCCGGAGGCGGCGGGGGAAAGTTTCCTCCGGTCCCCGCTCGCAGCAGCCGCCGGCTCGGAGCCCTCCCCATGGAAGAGAAAAGCCCCCGCTGGAAGGTGCGCCCGCTCGGTGAGTGCCTGCGGGGGCAGCGGGCTGGGGGGAGGCTCCTGCCTGCGGCCCCATCCCCGTGGCGTCGGGGGCTGCGGGGGAGGTCCTAAAAGCCTCTCGTTGGCCGCGTAGGGACTTGGCCAGACGCTCTGGGTTACTGTAAGGGGCTATGTGCGTAGGGCACACGGGAAGGGATGGGGGCACACTGATAAGGCAGCCTGACCCTCTCTGCCTTGGCGTCTTGTCCCCCTCGATACCCTCTCTGTGCCTGCTCTATCCAGCCAGGGTCCCTACGCTCTCCCCAACCTTGCTGCACAGCTTCCTACCCCTGCATACGCAGTACTCTGGTTAACCTGTGGAACTCCCTGTCACAAGATGTCCCTGAAGATAAGGGCTTAGCCGGACTGGATGTTTGTTGGGGGTAATGAGAAACCCGTGTGTACTTTAAACAGGAGAAGGGGTGTAAGCCCTATGAGCGCTCCTGCTCTAGGGCATAAGTCTGCCATTAACTTCCCCTGAGGGCAGGCTGCCCCATAACCCCATCTACTGCAGGATTTTTTGCACCTTCATCTGAAGCAGCTGGTGCTGCCTAGTGTCAGAGAGGGGCCACTGGACTGATACGGTTGGAGGTACCTGCTCCCGCTGTGCCATGCACTCCTGTGCTCCTACTGCAGACTCCCCAGCCCCTGTTGCACTGACCTGGCTTGCATCATTCCCCCAAACACACCATGGGAGTAAGTGGAGAAGCTTTATGTTACCTGGAACGGGAAACTGCTTTTGCTGCCCCCTGTTGGGCCAGTGGGGAATGGTGGGTTGCCCACAGCTGGTTTTCCATTCCACCTAGTGCCAGGAGGGAATGTCACTGGAGCGAATAGTGTGGGGCCACAGCTGGCCATTGCTTTGCCAGCGATCTCGGCTTTTGGGGGTAGCACAGGTTCGCTGTGGTTTGTCTGTGCCTTTGCCTATCTCCCTCTCCCTTGGACCTGTGGCCATTGAATGATTGACTCTCTGTTTGTGGTTTGGTTCTGGTCATCAGCACCTGCTTTGAAGTGCACCATCTCCATTTCGTTTGCCTCTGACCTCTGAACTGGGTCCTTGAAGGGACCAAGACTTGCCATCTTGCTGCTTTCACTTGCGTTTTCTGTTCTACAACCTGTGCCATCCAGGAGGTGGGGACTGGTACTGGGAGTTGGGACTCCCGGATTCTACTCATGGCTCTGGGGTCGGATGCAGTCTAATGGCTAGGGTGGGGGCAGTGAGAGTGCTGCGCTTGGACTTGGGAGACATGGGTTCTGTTCCTGGCTTTGTCACTGGCCTGCTGGATGATTTTGGGCAAGTCCCTTTGCTTCCTGTGCCTCAGTTTCCCCATCTGTGAAATGTGGATGACTCTGACCTGCTTTGTAAAGTGCTTTGATCTACTGATAAATTGCACTAGATATTATCTGAGTGGGAATGGGGCCTGGTGGTAGGAGCAGGGGGCAGTGAATCAGCACTCCTGATTTCTGTTTCCAGCTCTCCTGTTGATGCACTGTGTTGATCTTGGGTAAATCCCCGTGCCTCAGTTTACCTGTGTACAGTGTTAATTTTGAGAGGGAGTTGTGAACCATTTGTAAACACCCAGGCTAGAAGGAGAGGCAGAGGATTATTCTCATGACCTCTACAGTCTCGCACAGGAAACCTGATGTTGCATGGTGTAAGGTCATTGCCCTGGGGTAGAAGTCCTGCTTCTTGCCCTGCTCCCACATGTCTCATCTCATGGCGTGCTCACCCGCCCCGGCATCCTCCAGCTGGCCTTGCCCCTTTCCTTGGGGGCTCAAGAGTCACTGGGCCACTGGCCCTTCAAGGGCAGCTGCAGCATGCTTTAATGGATGCTGGATGTTGGCACCCTGAATCCCACGCTCTTCTGCTCGCTCCCCAGCGTTTGTTTGTGATAAGGCCGGTGCCAACACAGGGCTCCTGCTTCTCTGTCCCATTAGAAAGTGCCCTCTGTGGGTCAGCTGGACACACTTAATGTCCTTGGCTTTGGCACCCATCCATCCTCCTCCTCTGCCCCTGCCTCCATCCCGGCTTCTCTAAGTCTCTCTGCCCTGGGGCCACAAAGCAGCACCTAGAGGCTGCAGGCACGAGACAGATGCAGCGCTGGGCCAGGGGTGGTGGGTGGCAGTTGCAGTGGGGAAGGTTGGAGGGTTGGGCATTGGCAAGCTCGTGGCAGGAGCTGCAGCATAAGTCTGCGTGGGTCCAGTGGTTGGTTTAGTTTGACGTAAAGTGAATCCTGGACCGAGGGGGCCCAGCTGAAATGGGGAAGGGTTTGGGGCATGTTAATGTGTGTTGGAGGGAGGGAACCCTGCTGTGAGAGCTCACGTGTGTGCATGCACTGGCATGGTGCCAGCGTGAGAATGGGTGTGCATGGTGCGTGTTTGGGAGTGTGTACAGTTGTGAGGCTAGGAGTGAGAGGGGAGTGTCCTGATGGGTGTGATAGAAGCTAGGAATGGAAAAGCAAATTAGCCCATCCAGCACCTGCTCCTGCAAGGGAGTGTGTGTCTGTGCTGGTGCCGCTCGGAGTGTTTTGGCATGTGTGGGTTTACTTGGGTGACTCTGGAAGTGGGTGTGGCTGGGTGTGGGGTAGGTCTGTGGGTGACTCTGGGGGCGTGTGTGTGGGCACGGGCAGGGACGGGGATGGGACTGTGTGTGTGATTCTCCCATCACAGGCCTGCAAATGGGGTGATGGAGTTGGCCTGGCTGAGCCAGGTCCATGTAGGTGAGATTCTCCACACAGCCCCACCCACGGAGCGTCTCTTGGCCCTGTCCCTTCGGAGAAGTCAAGTGGGTTTCCTGAAGCATTTTTCCCTTCCCCTTGTCTTCCAGCCAGTGCTCTGTGGGCCTCATCCTGTGGGGGGTCACGTGGGGTGGAGGCGCTCACCCTGGTGCAGAAGTGAGCTCCGTGTGTATCTGGGACCGTGTGTATCGAGGTTTATGTATGTGTGTGCATGTGCCTGTATCTGGGGGTGTGTGCGCAGGGGAAGTGTGATTGTGTGGTGCCAGTGTCTTTGTCGGGGTGTGTGTGTGCGCGTCTGTATCTGTGTGTGTGTGTGTTGGCTCCAGGGCAAAGAGAATTACAGTGGAGACAGTGGCTTTGGCAGGAGGCCAGGATTCCTGCTGTCTCTGGTGGGGGTGTGAGGGAGGCTGGGATGTGACATGCAGCTCCAGAGAAGCAGAACATTTTATCGCTTCCTGACATGCTAGGGCCATGGACGGGGCTGCTGCAGGTTTCAGGGGGAGGAAAGAGGGTGCGGGTGGGGTCTATTTTTAATCTCAGTTCTTTCTGCTCCTTTCTGGGGCCTCAGAGCCATGTTTCTCCCAGAGGAAGACCCAGTGCAGCTCTGATCTCCACCGCGGGGGGATACAGTCCCTTCCTGAGAGCTGTGGCGTAAGCACATGGGATTGAATGGGGCCAGGTGTCCCTTGGCAGGTGGAGAGGAGAGTTTGGGAGATTCATGTCAGACTCGAGGTCTGGCTGGGCCCCCACCTCTCAGTGGGACAGAATAACTGGGTCGCGGTGCAGTGTCATAGGAATCCTGAGCTGATGGTAGCTCTGTCTCTCTCCCTGACCAGCCCCGGGAGGCAGACACCAGCTAGCTGACCCTTGCCTCTGGCCTGGGAGTGTAGCGACAGAGCTCTGATTGCTGGGCCATGTGGGGGTGATCCCGCTGAGCGCTTAGATAGTACTTTCTATTTCCACAGCTCCTTGCGGACACTGACTCTGCTCTGTGGCAGGCATCCTGGACTGGTGGACTAACCAGGAGACTTGGGAGTGAGAATTCCTGGGTCCCAGTTCCAACTTGCTGCACAGCCTTGGGTCAATCGCTTCATCTCTCTGTGCCTCAGTTTCTCCACCTGCAAACATGCCCCATGCCTCTGCTGGGAGGGCTAGCTGGGGAGCATCTGTGCGATGGCAAGTGTTACATAAAGGCTAGGTATTATTCATTCATGAAGCCTCATGGCAGCCCTGGGAGCGGGGGAGTAAATATCCTCCCAATCACCCAAAGTGGTTGAGGGCCTGCTCCTGGGCTGTAAAGTTGGTGCACTGTTGCATCTGTGTGGGAGCAGAGCCCTGCTTGCACACGTGTGTGGCAAGATGCATGCCCGTCTCACCATGTGTGCCTGGATCTCAGGGTCTTGGTGTCCCAATAGCTTGGAATGGGCCACGGGTGTCCTTACTTGGCTGCAGCAGCTGCTTTCCCAGGTTAAACGGCTGGGTTTGGCAAGCAGTCAGGGCACTGCCCCTCTTTTCCTCCGTGTCACTTCAGGGCTATGATTTAGTTGTTTGGGTCTTTGGTTCCCCCCCTCCCCACGCAGATCTGAGCCAGCGGTCTGGCTGCCCTAATGCTAGGTCCCGGTGCAGACTGCAAGCCGGCAGCTCTTGTCCTCACTGTGCCGTGTGGTCTGCGCTGGTGGGACACGTGAACACAACCCCAGATCTGTTCTCGGAGCTGTGGGAGGCGAGCTGTCTCTGCTCTCTGTTTCTGGCCAGGAAACTGGATGGTAGCCCAGAAACAGGGGAAAGGAAGGGAAGGGAGGGGGAGCGTCTGTGAGCTCTAATCATTCAGTGGGCCAGAAATTTTTACTAAGCCACAGGTGGCCCCCTCTGAGGAGGTTTGAATGGGAGCCCCTGCTGGGCAGCACAGCATGGAGCCTGCAGGGTATGGAGGATTAGTGACAGGGTGGAGTGGGGCGAGGAGGGGGACAGAGGAGAAGCCCCAAGGAGAAGAGCAGAGGTGCTGCATCTATATGTCATGTTGCAGGGGGGCAGCAGTGTCTCCGGAGGCCGGTGCTGCTGATTACCATCCGAGCAAAGCTTGTGTGTGCACACGTGTGTCCTCTTGTTTGTGTAGCTCTGTAGTGACGTGCAGCGTGTGCGTGCAGGTATTTGCATGAGTATCTTTGCATGTGTCTCTGAGCATTTGCATGTGTGTCTGTGGGTCGTACACTTGGGTGTGTTTGTGGGCCCCCCCAGCCGGCTCTGGGACAGCTGCCAAGGGGATTGTCCTTGAAGCAGTACTTCCTGTGCCATGGCTTCCCTTGCCTGCTGAATAGGGCTGCCAGTCAGCTTCCCAGCCTGGGGGGAGCTGGGGAAGGACGTGAGCACTACTGGATACTGCTGCTTCCCCATCCCCTCCCCTGTCCCGTTTGTGGGTGGTTGCACTATTGCGGGAAGAGGAAACCTGCCCCTTTGCTTTGTTGCGATAACAGCGGCTGCCTTATCTTGGGGACTTCTGAGAAGAGTGAGGCAGGGTCCCCTGCTCCCGCCAGGCCTTATCTGGCTGCCATCATCTGCCTTAGCCATTGCTTGTTTCCTCTGGAAAGCGCCCTGTCTGGAGCTTCACTCTGGGAGCTGTTTATAACCCAGGGGCGTGTGATGGTGGCATGAGCTTGGGGGTGGGCAGGCCAGGCAGTTGAGATGACAAGGCTGGTGTTCTGCTGATCCCTTGAACCTGGCCAGCCCCTCCCATGCACCCCTGAGGGTGAGGGATGGTCCAAGTGCCACTAGGCGAAGCGATGGGTGAGGGGTGCCATTTTCTTAGGGCTCAGATCCACTCTGATCCCTCACAGAACTAGAGGTGGAGGAGTCCCACCCCCACATGCACCAGGGACCAGTGCAGGATTGTTCCCTGCAGCCTGTTCTCCGGGGCTCTGACTGTGCTAGTGTACCAGGCGGTGGCACGTCCAGCACTTTCCCAGCCTGATAGACACCCCCGCCCCCACTTAGGGAGCCTTTCCAGCTCCCCTATTTGCTCACTCTAGCACCATTACCACCCCTGTCATGGGGGCTTCTTTCCTGAATTCACCTGAGCCCCTGGCCCTAAGTAATGCCAGCACCTTGCAGTGCCCCAGCCGTGCCCTTCCCCAGATCAGCCCCCCCCCCCACTCTGCCATGACTGCATTAGGCCCCTGGGAGGATCAGCGCCGTTAGCTGTTTTCCATGTTACCCACAATCCTTCCTGCTTTGCAGTGCTTAGTGCTTCCATCCCGCGAGGTCATCCCTTCGGAGATTGCCGCTGACCCGCCAGTCAGTTAGCAAGCTGTGCTCCTGGCGCTTGGCAGCATGCCCTCTCTATCCTTTTTGAAGTTTAAAATCCATTTAAGTCAAGAGGAGGGAAAGTTATTGCCTCTAAAGCCCCTTGCATTTAACAGTAAATCCTCTTTACTGCTCTGACACAGCCTCTTAGCACCAGAGGAGGATCCTGCCCCAGGAAAGCAGGGGAGGGGGAAGCTGGGGCTGGGGGTGTTGTCGGCACTGCATTCCTCCAAGGGGAACATAGGGGAGGGAGTGCATATTTGGGGAGTTTCTCTCCCCATGCTCCCGTTGAAGAGCAGTGTCTGGATGTGGGAGATCCAGGCCCTGGACATATCCCCAGCCCCACATCCTGCTGATTTGGCTCCTGACATGTGGCCCAAAGTGTCATGCATGGGAGTGGGGCACAGGGTGTGTGGGATTCTGGAGTGGTTCCTGAGGGTGTGGCTGAGTATTGCTGGGAGGGGAGCTCACCTGAGCTTTCCGCTTCCTGGTGGGCTGAGCCTAGCCCCTGAGAGCAGACCTGGGGTCATGTCTCAGGAGAGCTGGGTGTGCGCATACATCTATTTTATTTTGGAGGGGGAGGGAGCCCAAGGGAGCTTGCTGTGGGCCTCATGGGGCAGGTCCTAGAGCAGTGACGTTTCTAGCTCCTGCCTGTCAGGTGCCCGCATTGGCAGCCTCCTGCTTCCCGCTCCCAGTGCCCAGGGATTTGTGACGCGTGGCTAAGCCAAGCAGGATCAGGCTCTCGCTGGAGCAGATTGCCCTGTAGCGCCAGCCTCCAGAGGAGGGAACATCTGCTGGTGTTTTGTTGCCTTGCTGCCGTGGTTGTTGGCGGTAGCCCGGCTGATTTTCATACCGCTGGGAGGTGCCTGTTACCCAGGGGAAGGAAACAGATCTCCCGGGTGTTAAGGGCTGAGCCTGCTGCTCAGCTCCCTGGGGATGGTGGGGCCCTGCAGCGGGCGCTCTCGCCTGTTCATTCTCCCTGACTGTGCAATAATGGCTGCAGGCTGTGAAAGGAGGAGTCGCCTGCCCTCTGGAGGGGGCAGAGAGCTGGGTTACTCCTTCCTTTCTGGCCTGGTTTGACAAGGAGCAGAGCAAGGCTGGACCTTTCCACCCCTCCCTTGGCCCCTTCTTCTCAAGTCCAGAAATTCTCCAGCCTGATCTCTGGGTGGAGGCACCAGGCCTGCATGGCGCACCGACTCCATGCCATCTTCCCTCTGCAGCCACGAGCCAAGTCAGGGCACGGGCCCTGCCCGCTTGGTGATTCAGCCTAGCAACAACAAGGCTGGGGGTGGGAATTGCCCTAGGAGGCCAACAAGTCAGCTGGTCTGGGCTATGTCTGCCCCCTGCGTCACAGCAGGCCCGTGGGCCCATCTGGATTAGTATTGCCCTCCCCTGCCACACTAGCCTAGTCCGTCCCTCCCTGCTGGGAAGAGTTGTGAATCTTCCCTCCCACAACCTGGCTTGGCTTGAATAAGGCAGTTCCTGTGTGGGGCTGGACTGGAGGCGAGGGGAGCAGACTGTCTCTCTCTCATGCCTGTGTGCGCTGTCATTCCCCAAGGGCTGAGTTCCTGCTGGGCCTGATTCAGGGCCGTCCCAGTTCAGCCCTGCTCTGTCTGCCTAGTGAGACAGGCTCCTCATTAGCTCAGTGTCTGAGTGTCACAATCTATAGCGCATTGATCCTGACCGGCCCGGGAGGCAGGGCAGTACTGTTATCCCCACTAAACGGCTGGGGGACTGAGGCGCTGTGGGCTGAAGAAACTTGTCCACAGTCACCCTGGAGGTCTTGGGCAGAGCAGGGAGTTGAACCTGGGTTTTTCAGGTCCTAGGCTAGAGCCCGAACCTCTGGCCCAGCTCTCCTCTATGCCTGACCGCTCTGCTGTGGCCTCCCATGTGACACTGCTGGGTCATGGTGACTCCCTGGCAGCTCAGTGGTGCTGAGGCCAGCCAAATGCAGCAGAGCGAAGTGAGCAGTGGCCTTCCTGTTTAATGTATTGAGGCTAAACGGGACCCGGGCTCCATGGGCAGCCTCCCTCCATCCCTCCCGCACAGCCCGGAACCACCCCCCGCTGCTCCGGATACACCTCTTCTCTGCTGTCTGGGATAGAGACTTTTGCTTTCTGCTCCTGAGCCCCTGGATTGTCCCTTCCCGGTCAGGCAGCCCAGTTAGCAGGCAGTCAGCAGTGAGTGGCCTGCGTGGACCCTGTGGCTGCTGAAGCTGGACTGCACTCAGAGCCTAGGCTGGGCCCCCTGTGCTTCTTTAAGCTGCCCTGGCATTAGGAGATGTGCCTGATCCTATGGGAGAGGAGAGGGGAGGGTGCTGCCTGTCTTGTGGGCTCTGTCCCTCTGTGGCCTCTTGGACTTTGTGACCCAGGTGCGCACACGCACAGATCTCTCTGTCTGTTCCCCTGGCTGCATTATCCTGCTCTGGAACCCAGTACGTGTGTGCACACACATTCACACTGCTCACCTCTCCTCCGCCCACCTCCCTTCCCCTCTGCAGACCCTCAGCTCCGTGTCTCTCGGCCCCTCAGCGGCTCTGCCCATCTACTCCAAGGAGCAGCATTAGCCGGACCTCGTGGTGCCCCGACCCCTAGATGCAGTCCCGGAGTGACTGGGTGTGAGTGACTGACCAGCCAGCCCCGTAGCCCGGGGGTGGGTGCCCAGAAGTGCAATTCTGCAGCACGGGCTACTCCTGCTTGAAGGTGTAATTGGGCTGCAAGGGGTGGAAGACTGTTCCTGACACGTCTGCGTTTTTATTTGATTTCCCTTCTCTGGAGCTGGCAATATTTAAATATTAATGTCTGCCTCTAATTGCTGTGTCAGAAGAGTGGGCCTGTGTGTGAGCGGGGGTAGGGGAGGGAGTGCCGGCTGGTTTTGTTTTCTCAGGGAGTGTTTGCCAAGGAGAAATGTTTGTATTTTTTCAGTAAGATTTGCTTGACCCTGAGGAAAGGATAGGAGAGAGGGGGGCGGCGGATCATCAAGGGATCTCCGTATGGACGAGATCTCCTAAGGATGGCTGTGTCTCCATGAAGAAGTGGGTGCTGTTTGTCACCAGTTCGGAGTCTTGCATCAATGCCTCTTGTGCTGCATACAGCCCTGTAGCTGGCTCAATGCTTTACATTCACTGCCCCAGTGAGTTTACAATCAGCCCAGGCCAAAGATAGAGGGAGGGGGAGGGGTGGGAATGCAATGTTAAAGCAGGGAGAGTGATTAGAGAAGGGTGGCGTGTTATTTATCCTGTTTAGTTTCAGTCAGGGTTGTCGAGGGGGAGTTTACAGACCAGATCTCCCAGCTGATGTGCATAGGCATAGCTCCACTGAATGCAATGGAGTGAGGTTGATTTATGCCCACTGACTATCTGGCCCTTTAAATACTTGTATATGGCTTGAACAGGGCCGCCCAGAGGATTCAGGGGGCCTGGGGTAAAGAGGGGGGAGCTGCGGCACTTGTACTCACCCAGCGGCGGTCCGGGTCTTTGGCGACATTTCAGCAGTGGAGGACCCTTCAGTCGCTCTGTGTCTTCGGCAGCACTGAAGGGCCCCCCGCCACCAAAATGCTGCCGAAGACCCAGACCTCTGCCGGGCCAGGGCTTGTGGGGCATTTCCGTGGCGGGGGGACCCTTCAGTCGCTCCGCGACTTCAGCAGCACTGAAGGGCCTCCTGCCGCTGAAATGCCACCGAAGACCCGGACCGTCGCCGGGCCAGGGCTTGTGGGGCCCCTGCGGGGTCGGGCCTGAGGCAAATTGCCCAACTCCCCCACCCCCTCGGGCAGCCCTAGGCTTGAAGAATCCAATTGCTAGGAGTGAGAAGGAAGCCTTCCTAGACCACATGGGAGTGGGCGTATGCTCTGAGGTAAGGAGCTGAGCCCTCAATCTGGACACAATTTAAGCTTCCTTGATCAAAACATGAGTCTGCAGGCCGCTCCGGTGCCTCCCTTGCTGCTCCTTGCTTCACCCAAGCAGGGACAGACATTAACAAGATGCTGCTCAGGATCACTGCTGCTGTTCCGAGCCCTGTGGGCAGCAGTGGAAAGGATCCAGAGCTGTGTCAAGTTACATAGGGATGCTGTAAACTGAAGCCGCAGGTGCTGGAGCAATCCATGGGGGAGGACTGCCCCAGAACAGAGGCTGACAGCCAGGTGGTGAGGGGTGGAGAGAGAATGATGGAGACCCCCATCATCATTCAGGAGCAATGGGAGTGGGGAATGCAGATAGGCAGACTCTCCCCCCTTCCAGCAGCCAGAAGGGGTGAGGGTTGGGCTTTAAATCTGTCTCATACCCTCCAGCCGGGGGCTTATGCAAGATGGAGCCCTTGAGCAGCTTCCAAGTACAGCGCCTGGGGAAGAATCCCAGCCCCCTCCTCTTTCTGGCTGAGCAGGCAGGGTGTCTCCCTTCCATAGCAGCCTGCCTCTAGTCGGGCTCTGGGAACCAGACAGCGGGCTGGACAGTTAGTGTGGAAGGCGCCGAAGGCAAGGAGCTCTCAGAACCAGAGCCAGGTTGTAGGCAGCTCACGGTGATGCTGTCGTGGCAGTGGGGCCAGCTGCCCCCTCGAGGTGCTGTGACATCACAGCAGAGCGGGGAGCATTCTGGGCCGTCCTGAGCTGGTCTAACCCCGGGACGGTGTGTGATGGTCCCGGGAGGGGGGAGTTACCCAGGAGAGCAGACGCTGGGGCAGGGAAATGCACATGGAGTGTCTGCATCAGCCACCTGCAGTTGCCTTTGCTCTCCCCCACCCCCAGGGACCCCCCTGGTCCATGCGGGCGGCCGGGCGGCCTCGTGGGATGCCTGGTGAGAGCGGCAAGCCGCTTATCTCGCAGTTGCCAGCGACCGGGGGCCCCTTTACGAGCGCCCTGTGTGATATTTATGGAGTTAGTAAAATGTAATGTCTGCCTGGCCTGACCTATCATAAAGCCGGGTGAATGGAGTTGCTCAGAGGTGCTTTGTGTGCAGCAGCGCCATGGTGCCACGCCAGCCCAGGCTTTCTGACATTGCTGGCCCAGCAGGGACTACTCCCTATGGAGCTGAGGCCCAGCTAGCTTCTGCCAGACTTAGGGTGTTATCGGGGTGCTGAGGATCCAGCAGCTCCGCATAAGAGACTGGCTTTCAGGGATGCCTAAGATAGCTCCCCCCGGTTTACTGGGGATAACGCAGTAGTGGGGGTGCTGAGCGGCGGGATAAAGGGACCTTGTGTCCCAAGTCATCATGGCCAACCAGTGTACAGTGTGTACCCAGTGTAGGCAGGATGGGGTTAATCCTGGCCAGTTCTTCGCTCCCTCTTTGGTTACAGCCCAGTCAGATGCTTATAGACTGGCTTCCTGTAATAAAGTAAACTCCAGCTTGCCTGTCACCTGCTCTGGGCTGCTGCTCTCTGTTGTGCTGCCAAGCAGCCGACATGCAGCCTCTTGCTCACAGGGCCCTCCCCCCGCGCAGGTTTGAACAGTTGCCCCGTGGCAATGCGACCTTAGCAGGTGTTTCAGGGAGGGTGGGACGAAGCCTGTAGCTGCACGTCCGGCGTGGGAGGAGGGTGTTTAACTGTTTCTTGCATCGGCGGGCGCCGTTCCCTGGTCCCATCCTCGGGGGAAGCCTACGCTGTCTTGTTGGCATGGACGCTGCCTCCCAGCTGCAGCGTGACATCTGGGCCTAGTAGTGAGAGCACAGCCCTGCATTATTTGCATTGTCTCGGTCGGAAATAGTGGTGGTCCATCCCTAGCTCTGCCACTGACCCAATGTGTGGCCTTGGGCAAGTCCTGTCACGTCTCTCTGCCTCAGTTTCCCCACCTGTGAAATGAGGACAGTGATCCTGGCCTCAGTCCAGTCATGCTGCGAGAGCCTCCGGTGGAAGCTGCTGTAGATGAGTGCAGATGTCACGAGCACTCTGGTAGGTGACAAATGGGGCCAGGACCGGCTCGTTGGTACCAAACCCAGACTGGGCCGTTCAAGGAATTGCTGCGATGGCAGGTGAACTCGACTGAGAGTCCATGGCCTGGTAAATCCCATAGTCCAGTGGCATTTCCCCCAGTCCCCTGGGAAATGGCCAGGGTCAGTCATCCCTCTGCTGGGGACTTCAGAGATCCATGGGATGACAGTGGCCCCATGAGTCAGTCCCTCCCCAGGGTGACCGGGAAGATCAGAGATGAGCCCCTGGATACTACAGTGCTGGCACCTCAGAGCCACTAAGTGGTGTGGAGCGGGAGGAGCAGCCTGGGGGGCTTAGGGCTGGGGGGAGCTGCGTAAGCTGTGGAGTGGGTGCAGGGGGGAATCAGGCCTCAGGAAATGATAGAACAAGGCAGCATGACTATCCTGATGGGGGGCGGGGGTTGTCTTTGTGCCCTCCCCACCGCCCATGCAGCTTGGGGCTTCCAGCCCTTAGCAACAACTAGAGCCCCCACCAGGCAAAGAGGTTTGACGCAGGAGGCTGCTGTTTCCCTTGCCCCAGCACCTGATGTCTTTACTGTCCCATCCCTCCTCCATTTGAGGGCCCCTGGAGCCCAGCCTTGTCCTCCGGGCTGTAAGACCTGCCCTGTTCTTGGTCATGCTCTCCTGCTAGATCCTTGCTGGAGGCGAGTTTGGAGAACAGGCTTCTCCGCCCCCACCCTGTCTCACATGCAGCGTGACTGCCCCTCGAAGCACCGCCGGTGTGGATTAGCCAAGCAGTGCCCCCACCCACGTCCTGGAGCTGAGTTCAGGGCCACGCGCCTCCCAGCGTTCCCAGTGCTGCTGGGCTGGCCTGGGCTGGGCTGTGCAGCTGGCTCCATTCCTTCCACGCCCAGGAGCTGCAGGCTCCTATGGCTCCTCCCCCGCACCCCTTTTTTAGTCTGCCTGTCAGGAAAGCGTCTGAACCCCATGGCCCTTTGGGAGCCTGACGCCTCAGCTGGTTTGAGGTGTGCTGACCCGCAGCCCATGTCTTCCCTCCGCCTGTCCCGTGACTGCGAGCGTTCCTGCTCATAGACACGCAAGGGTTTGCTTCCTGACCAGAGGAGAGCCCCGGCTCCCCTCCATTAACCCAGAGGTGCTTTGCCCAGGGCTTGGGGACAGTAGTCGCGCTGTGGTGTCTGGGATCTGTTAACCCCTTGCTGCGGGGAATTCACACGCCACAGCCGCGGTAACCTCTCAGGAAGGCTAATTGGAAGGAGCTAACCTAGTTTCTTCTCCCGGAGTCTCCCCGGGGCTGACAGGCGTTTATTTCAGTGGCTGCTAGGCAGCTAAAAGCATAGCAGGGATCAGATAAAGCCAGCGCCTCCTTCCAGCTGCTTTCCTAGGGGGGAGGGGTCTTCCAGTCGACTGCCACAGAGAATTGATTTGTAAAGAATTAAAACCGAATTCCCTCCCGCTTCCACATGGGTCTCTGAGATCCTCAGGGTAAGAGCTTGTGCTGGGGAAGGGACCAGGCGGGAGGTATCATCCTGGGGTGGGCTGGCCTGGAGATCTGAGGTGCTGCCTCCTAGTGCAGCGTTCCCCAGCGGCAGGGCAGGGCAGGGCAACCCGCCCCCAGGCTCTGTCGCGGCGCTGCGTCCTGACCGGACATCACCTCTGTGCCCTGGCGCTGTGGATCCTGGAGCCTGGGATCTTTAAAATCAGGGAGGCACAGGTCCTGCAGATTGGCATCCTGGCCCTGGTTGAATCTGGCTCTTAGATCCTCTCCCCTCCCCCAGGCCAGGGGCACATCGGCAGCTGGCTCCTGGTGGGGGCGGGAAGCATTTTTTGTGTTGCTTTTGAGCCACCCGCTTGGTTGACCCTTGAGGTGCTTCAGTTGGATCTGTGTCCTCTGTGCCCAGGGGTCGGTGCAGAGCCTTTGAAAGTGACGAGTTAAACACAGAGACCCCCTGGCCTGGGGATGTGCTTGTGGTGACAGCTGGCAGCAGGAGCGTGACTTGCCTTTGGCATTGATCCCCCCGCAGAGCCGGTAGGTGCAGTGTCACTGAATATCTAGCAGACCTCTACCCGTTGGCAGGTTGGGACCTACCTTACAGCGCTGAAGGGGTTAATGGCTGCACGGCTAGGAGCCGTGGGTGGCTTACTTGCTCTATAGCCTCCAAACCAGGGAGATTCTTACCCGCTGAGAGGGATGGCACCATCCAGGCTGTGGCTGGGAAGTGGGGGAGGGCGCTCCCGTCTGAGCCTTGATTCTAAGAGCCGGCTTTGTTTCTGCCATATAACAGTATGATGGGGTTGGGGCAAGCTGTGGATTCATAACTTGTTGGAAGACTTTTCTGAACAATAAAGGTGTCTGGTTTTATATCGGCTCGTATTTTATCCGCACGGCAGCCTCCCCATGGCTCTGGCCTGGATTTACTGTGGGGGTATGTTAATGAGTGGAGGCTGCCTAGAAAACCAGAGGCCTCTTCTGCCTTCCTTCCCCCCCCCCCCATGGGATTGGCCCCCTCCTCATGCCTTTGCATTCAGTGTCTGTGCATTGAAATATTTACCTCCCTAGCTCCTCTGACAGTTCAAGCCGGCTGGGGAAGCAAAGGTTATTGAACTGCGAATGTTATGACATTACATTTTTGTGTCTGCACTTTCAAGATGCGTGATGCAGCCTGAATGATAAGTGATCTCTGGGTTAAGGTTGGGTTAGCGCCACTTCCCCCCCCCCCGCCTTCCTCCTCCCCAGCTCAGCGCAGGCTCCTGGCGCTGCAGGGAATTGATAACATTCCCCTTTATTACCATCTCAGCAACTCCTCCCCTGCGTTCATTGCTATTGGGGGGGGGGGGCACTGAAAGGGTTTCTGGAAGAGACCATGGTTTGGCCAAGGAGGATAGACAGAGAGGCCTAGAAATCTACAGACTGTGGCTTCTGTTTCTGGCTTTGCCCTTGACTCGCTGACCAGCCTTGGGCAAGTCATTGCCCCTCTCTGTGCCTCAGTTTCCCCCATCTGATGCGAATAGCTTGCTCCCCTCCCATGATGCTCTGAGGATTAACGAGTTAACGTGATGTGTGAGTGCTGTGTATGATCAATGCCATCAGTTCTAGAAATGTTCTGGCAAAGACATTGGCCCCCTCCTCTTCCAAGGGAGAGGGTCACCGCGCTTGGCAGGAGAGGTGCTTTCGGGAAGGCTGCTGTGAGTTTTTATCAAATAACCCTGTTGATCTTTGAATGTGAAGCTCTCAACAGGAGAGAGCACGTTCATTACCGCCCCTCTTGTTAGAGAGAGCCCTGGTGCAATCCTGGCGGATAGGGCTGGCACCGGAATAGCCTTGATTTGGGTCAGCTCATGCCCCCCTCGCAGTAGCATGCTGCACACGTGGTAGCATGGGCCCAGGCTGCTGAAGGTAAGTGGGCTCGAGCATAATAGAACCTCCTGGTTCCTCCGTATGACCCTGCTGCAGGCGCTCGGCCTCGGAGACCTATTCAGATGTCTTGTGGGAAACTTTGAAAGGCCCCCCAGGGAATCTGCAGGCTCTGCATGGGTGCCACAGAAAGGAGCACGTGGCCCTATCTCGGCGTGTCTCTGGCCTTATCGCTAGAGACCAGGGCATGGACACGGGAGGCTCTGCTCCTAGAGGAGTTATGCTCCTGTGAACCCTGTGCTCAAGGGCTTTGGAGATGACTATGCTGTGACTTTGCAGAAGCATCTGACCTCCGCTAGGAAGCCAAGGGGCAGATTTTAGTGCAAACAACACTCTTCCTTACCCCCCCCCCAGTATAAAAAATAAATGGTGGGAGGGACAATTCAGTGAAACTGTCTGGCACAATCATTTCCAGCTACTAATAATAGACACTTTGCAGCCCCTTCCATCTGAGGATCAGTGAATTAGGCCTCCTAATCATTCCCAATTGACAGGTGGGGAAACTGAGGCACAGAATGGCAAAGAGATTTGGTAGAGGTCATACAGCAGGTTGGTGGCAGAGTCACTGACCCAGCCACCCAATTCCCAGGCGTGCACCTTTGCCATCAGACTGCCCTTCCTCTTCAGCACCCCCGGCATCATCACTTAGGCTGTGCACAGTGGGACTGTCAGATGCTCTCAAATCACACTTCCCCCCAATGGATAACATTGCTCAGGGGGTGTGGAGCAGGCAGCCCCTGATTCCTTGCTCCGTAGCTGTGTTGGGGCTCCATGTGTGGGTGGCTGGCAGAAGTAATACGAACCCCGTGGTATTTTGTGTTCTACGGTGGGTCGGTCTGTCTGTCTGGGATATCTCCACAGTACTCACCACCAGGATCCCTCAGGACAGATGTGACTGTGAGTCACAAGAGCAGAACAATGCCATTTTGGCAGCCCTGTTCCGGATCCTTATGGCACTTGGGAGGGCTGTGAATTGCACAGGGAAAGGTGCCCTGCCCGAGATCATCCAGGGACTGACTCTTCACCCCTTACTGCATTGAGAAAAGCTAGGCAAAAAGCTGAGATTCACCCCTGCTCCATGGCAGGTGATCTCGGCTTCCTCCACCCAGAAACTGTGTCTGCAGCTGGTTCTCTGTGGCAAATTTTAATTCTCATCGTCCCTTCTAGATCTGGAGGGGCAGGTTAAGACAAGGGACCTTTGCACACTAGAGGGCAGCAGTGAGCTTAGCTGGCCGGCACCAAGCCCACAGACAAGACTAAATTACATTCAATCACTGGGGTATTAGGATTTAACCTTCTGAATTTGCCAGATCCGGTGGCATTTCCAGGAATGGCCGGAGGTTTAATCCGAGGCACAGCAGCCAGGATGCCCCATGGACTGTTTGCTTTGGAGTCGCACCTGGGTGGCTGTTTAATTCTGCTGGCTGAAGTGTGTGTGAGGCAGGGGGGCGGGCAGGGGAAGAAAGTTGCGGGCGGAGGGAGGAGGTTAAGGAGAGCTTAAAATTAAACAAGAGACCCGGGAGGGAATCAAACGGCAGGGCAGACTGGCCAGGCTCTTGCTGCAGGGACTTGCGCTGATCCGACCTGGAGCGTAATGTCATTCTGGGAGCAAATTCAATTATTCCATAAATTCGTCTGCTTTTGCTGCTATTGAATCACATTTTTTGTATTTCTCTCTCCCCCCTCCCAGCTCCCTGATAGAATCAACATTCAGTCACTAAGTGCAGGGAGATTAATATCAGCCAGCCTGCCGAGCCTCACGCCCAATTGCCTGTGACATGCGGTGGCCTGGCCTGGTCTGCAGAAGGCTGGTAGCACTAACATAAACCAGCTGCGTGGGGAAGCGGGGAGGGAGCAGTGAAGAGACAGGGTGGGGGGCAACAGAGGGGAGATGAACCAAGAGAGAAGAAAAGAGGTCAGGGCCTGTGAAATTAAATGTTCATAAGTGTAGGCCTAAGCGCTTCAAAAGTAGGCCAGAGCCATTAAATCTCATTAAAGTTTAATACCTATCAGTGCCACTTCAGGCAGCCCTTGGACATTGCTTTAATTTGATGGGTGTTAAGGGAGAATTATCAAATAATTGTGCTAGCTGGGGACTTGCTTTTATCATGTTACATGGAAAGATCTCTCGGCTTTGTACTGCACATCAAAACCGCAGAGGCTAGGTATTGTTCTAAGGGGGAGTGGGCTGCAGGGGGAGCTGCCCGCTGGCCCCCCCAGCACGCCCCGCTTCCTTCCTTGGGAGGGCCAGGGACAACAGTGCTGTCTGTGAGCTGGGTATCAGGTTGTCAAAGGGCCCAGGGTTTAGCCACTCTTCTTATCTGGGTCTCTTTGGTGCAGTTAACCCTTTCGGGGCTGAGCTTTTCTCTGGCTGGGGATGGAACTCCGCAGCTGTGCTGTCCTGCTGCCCCTTACCCAAAGGTTCATGCAGGCAGGGTCCTCGGCTTTCTCTCCCCATCTCCTTCCATCAGAGAGGCAGCTCCATGGCCCTCAGGCAGGGCCTCCTTTCTCCTTGGACTGAATCTGTCTGTGGCCTCCAGGCCCATCTCCCTAGCATCTAGGTTCCCGTCGTGAGGCTGCCCATGCGGCGCTGGCCTGGGGCACTCGGAGGAGCAGGGCATCTGACTGGCAGCCTGGCAGTGGAGATTGTAAGCCCACAGCACACTCTGCTCTAGGATCCTCTGCATGGCGGGGCTGAATTTCATGCCTAGCCCCAATTCCTGTAGGCCCAGATGGGAGCTGCAATGCCTCCCAGAGGACCCTTGGGAAGGTGCCCCTGCTGCGAGGGGGCAAGGCCAAGGCTCCATCTCCTCCCAGCCCTGTGTGGGTGGCCTGTGCCCCAGGCTGCCAGCCTCCTTTAGTGCCTATTACGCTGTGGTGCTTAATGGGTGGAAGAAACCCCCTAATCCAGGGCCCCCTGGACATGGAGCTGGATCACTCCCAGGTCATCTCTGAGTCAGTGAGAGGGGGAGGGAATGGGCTTTGCTTGGACCGTGGGACATGCCTCTCTCCGCCTCCTCTTCACAAGGACCCAATCCATCAGTGCCGCTGCTCCTAAATCAGCTGTCGGGGTCACTCCCACTCCCCTGGCGGAGCTGAGTTTGTGTCGCCTCCGCAGCATTCCCAGCCTCTGGGAGGGGGCGGGTGGGGGCAGGCAGAGGCCAAGGCCAGGAATGGAACTGGGAGCTCTGGCTAAAGCAAACTCATGCCCCCCACTGTGCTGGGGATCTGCAGAGAGCCCAGCACTGGAAATATCGGAGCCCCTCGATGGGGTGGGGTCAGGCGAGGCCCAGCGGGACAGGCTATGGGAGCTGACAGGCCAGCTCGCATTTCTGTGAGGACATGGGCGTGGTTCTGTGTGTGTCTGCCTGGGTGCGTGCAGGCAGGGGATTCTGGGTACATGTGGCTGGGCGTGCATGCCTGAGGTTGCAGACACATTCTCCTGCGTGGCTCCTGTGCTGGAGGTCGAGTGGGCCCAGGGTGTGCGTGTGTGCTCACTCTTGTGTAAATGTGATTCTGGTGGGAGAGGCTGGCTCGGCAGCCCTGGAGACGGAAGGCATCTGCTTCGTTACTGACGTGTGCTATGGTAGCGCCCACTCTTTCAGGCAGGGACCTACAGATTGTATTTGCACCCAGCACAGTGGGGGCCTGGGGTATCACCGAGGTCCTTAGGTGCTACTACACTGTCATAAATAGAACCTTAAAGCTTCACAGAGCAGAAGAGCTGGCAGCAGCATTCACTGTCCTGGTGCTTGGCCCCGTGGGCTGGGCTGGGCTCCAAGGCCTGCCCTGTCCCTGGCCACTCTGCTGAGGTCCCCAGCCCCGCTGTGAGGTAGAGCTGGTGGCTTTTGTGACGTGAGGGCTGGGCTGAGAAGTCCCCTGCATTTCCCCACCCCATGGGACTGCCGTGATTCTTTTGCTTCCTTGGAGAGCTGTGTGTTAGACCAGAGCAGGTGACTGGCTCCTCTGCCCGCATGCCCCTTGGGTGGTGGTTTACAGCGAACACACACAGCGCTTGGTGTAGGTCCTACACATAAACAAACCTAGGTGCTCCTGAGCTTCATTTAAAAGCACAGGAAGGAGGAAGACTGCATTTCCTCTTGCGAAGGGAGCAGGATCAGCAGGGGCATTGGTGTGTGTGTGTGTGTGGGGGGGAGGAGGTAGCCAGTCCCAGTGACTTGCAAGCCACGTGGAACAAGTTCCCTGCCAGGGCTGCCATGCGGTACACGCTGACTGTTGAGTGATGTCTTAGGCCTGGAGCCCCTGTCTGCAGGATGTAGGGCCATGCTATGTCAGTTCAGTGGGTCAGAACCTTTTCTTCCCCTCCCGGGGCCTGGGGCCTGAACAAATTGACCCCAGCTGTTCCAGGCACCTGACAGTTCACTTGGAGCGGCTGCTGGGGGGAAAGGCCAACACATCTGGAAGGCTTTAGGCCAGAGCAAAGAGGGACTGCATGACGCTCCCGGCTGTACATTGCCCATTTTCCCTTGGCTCTTTAGAGAAAGGATAGCGTTACCCTGGGGTTGACCTCACATCGCGCTGGTATTTCCAACACGAGAGTGGTGCCTACTGATCAGCATGCAGAGGTAGGAGGACCTCCAGGGCCTGTAGCGGGCAAGGGGAAGCCCCCTGGGGCCCAGGGTGCTCTGGCGATGCTGCTTGCCAAGCCCCAGACAGCACCGTTGAAGGCCCAGCAAGGCTATAGAGAGCTGGGGATGGTCCTTGAGGCCTTTCCATGTCCTGCCTCGATGCTCAACTTCCAGGAGGTGCTGCTGCCACCCTGGGAACCAGCCCCTGGGAGGCTCCCATGGAGCAAACTGCCCTGATGCCAGCTGTGATGTGTCTGAGCTAGGTCAAGCCAAAGGCCAGGCCCTTTTTCCTTCTGGGAGTCATCAGTCCAGAGAGCTAGGGTGAGCGAGCCCCCCTTGGGAATACCTGAGAGAGCGCAATGAGGCCAGTGAACAAGCCACCTGCTGTGACAGGGCTCCCACCCTACTCCTCACCCAACGCCGGCCTCGTTTCTGGGTAGGGTGACCAGACAGCAAATGTGAAAAATCGGGATGGGAGTGGGGAGGTAATAGGAGCCTATATAAGAAAAAGACCCCAAAATTGGGACTGTCCCTATAAAATTGGGACATCTGGTCACCCTATTTCTGGGAGCTGTCAGCGAGTGGGGAACCCGCCTGCCTCTGAGCTGCAGAGCGAGGGGAAGCTACCATTAAAACCTGGGTCATGCGTCATTTAATTCCATTCCCCAGGCCAACCCTCGAGTTGCATGGAAAGAGGAGTTCTGGGGGTTTGTGCTTGCCTCCATGCTGCATGGGTTCCCTTCAGCTGTGTGCACACGCTTGTGTTCTGACTGTGTGAGCACATACGTGTGTGTCGTACGAATGCATGTGATTGCATGTCTGCTTGCACAACTGACTGAGAGGTGTGTCTGATACTTCTTTATACTGCCGTCGCTGCTGCTTTAGCACTTCAAAATGGGCAGAGAACAGAGTGTATTGTAACCCCCAATCCTTGGCACTGCTAGTCCCTTTGCTGCCCTTGGGCAGTACCCACCCACCCATGTGAGGGCAGCAGCGGGCCCGCAAAGCCAGGGATGGTACGTGTGGAATGAACATGCTTCACTTTCATCAGTGCCGAAGGGGAATTGAACTTCCCCAGTATGCTAAGGGAAGCCACCTGCTGGGAGAACAAACCTGGTCTAGAGAATCACACAAATGACAGAGAATTACCTCCAGGGAGGGAGTTTTATTGTGACAGCCCTGCTGTCTGCCTGTGCAAATGCAGGCTCCATAATTAATATTAATTCTTGGAAAGCCTCGGCGGTATCGGGAATCAGCCATCTAAGGTGTAGGAACTGGTACATCCGGCTCAGAACGGGCCGTCTGCACCATGAGGATAAGGTGCTGGGCGGAGATGAATGCACCGTGGCCCCACTCGTGCAAAAAGCCCATGCATTTTTCATGGGTGCATATTCATTTCATGGCTCTGGGCCTTTCTCTCCCACTTTCTTCCTCCTCCTTTTTTTAAGCTGTAAAAGTCTCAATTGATAAAGAATTAGTGCCAAGTCGTTAGTCCTGATTTTATTAGATTCCTGGGCATAAGGTGCTCTCCACTAAACGGGCAGGCTGAGGGAGAGAAGAGTGTTAAGCTGGTGGCATGAATTATTCAGCAACCCCTGATTTCACATTATTCTCCCTGATACTTTTACAACCTGTCAGTAAATAAAAAGATTCTACATTATTTATAGAAATGGACCCGAATTGGGGAGGAGGATTTACTGGTACTATTAATAGGGATGTCAGCGCAGTGGTAATGAGAGACAAGCCGTGGGAATGGCTGGCTTCTAAGAGGGTTTTCTGAACCTCATTCCCCCCCCCCCTTTTTTTTGACAACATGTTTTTGTCCCCCTCTCTTCCTGCCTCCTCCGGCTTATTCCGATCTGCTTTCACCTCTAGCCACCAGTCGGCGCACACAGGGGATGCAGGGCAGGGGGGGCACAGTGAGCTGCTTGGCAATTGCTACCTGGCTGAGGAGAGCTATGGGGTGAATGCTCCCATTACGGGGGTAGGAAGCCCAGCCTCACATTCTGCCTTGCCAGAGTGTTTGTGGTGATGCGCTGGGGAATCCCATCTTCCATTGGCTGCACTGCTCCCAGACACTGTTGTGGTTGTTTGTGTTACATTGTCCAGAAGAATAAAAAGATGCCTATGACTCCCGAAGGGAGGGGAAAGCGTGGAATGAGTTACCACCCAGGGGCCTGCTGCCCTGCACGGGTGTGAAAGTGCATAGACCGGGGGTTCTGCAGGAGTAGCATGGGTAGGGTGGGAGTGTCCTGGGTGACCCCAGCATTCAGTGATAATGATGGGTTAGGGGGGCAGTTGCAGCCAGCCACCCTCAGACAGAGGGAGAGTTGATGGAGCATTGTGAGGTGTGGAAGGGAAGCGCTCCAGAAAATATGGCTCTGTGTGAGCCCAATCAGTTGAATACTGTTTGCATTTCCTGTCCTAAAGTGTTGTGGAACGTTACTGTGCTCTGCTAAGCAGTGTCATGTTCCAGCCCAGAGGTAGCTGCATTTCAGAGGTTGGGTGAGTAGCCATGTATGTCTGCATGAGGGTGTGCATACAAGACCACAGTCTTTTGGATCTGACCTGCTGATCTTTTACCTGTGCTGTGTTCATTATTATAGATTCTGCCCTCATTCAGTGAACATCAGACCATAAGAACGGCCGTTCTGAGTCAAACCAATAGTCCATCTAGCCCAGTATCCTGTCTTCCGACAGTGGCCAATGCCAGGTGCCCCAGAGGGAATGAACAGAACAGGGCAATTATTGAGTGATCCATCCCCTGTCGTCCAGTCCCAGCTTCTGGAAGTCAGAGGTTTAGACACACCAAAAACATGTGGTTGCATTCCTGACCATTTTGGTGAATAGCCATTGATAGACCTATCGCCCATGAATTTATCTGATTCTTTTTGAATCAGTTGGCCTTCACAACATCCCCTGGCAATGAGTTCCACAGGTTGACTGTGGGTTGTGTGAAGAAATACTTCCTTTTGTTTATTTTAAACCTGCTGCCTGTTAGTTTTATTGAGTGACCCTTTGTTCATGTGTTATGTGAAGGATTAAGTAACACTTCTTTATTCACTTTCTCCACATCCATTATGATTTTATAGATCTCTATCATATCCCCCCAAAGTTGTCTTTTTGCCAAGCTAAACAGTTCCAGTCTTTTTAATCTCTCCTCATATGGGAGCTGTTCCATACCCCTAATCATTTTTGTGGCCATTCTCTGCACTTTTTCCAAAGCTAATATGTTTTTTGAGATGGGACAACCAAAACTGCACACAGTATCCAAGGTATGGGCGTACCATGGATTTATGTTATGGCATTGTGACATTTTCTGTCTTATAATGTGTCCTTTTCCTAATGGTTCCTAACCAACTGTTAGCTTTTTTGTTTGCCACTGCACATCGAACTGATGTTTTCAGGGAACTGTCCAAAATGACTCCACGATCTTTGTCATGAGTGGTAACAGCTAATTTAGGCCCCATCATTTTGTATGTATAGTTGGGATTATATTTTCCAATGTGCATTACTTTGCATTTATCAGCATTGTATTACATCTGTGCCATTTTGTTGTCCCATCACCCATTTTTGTGAGATCTCTTTGTAACTCTTGGCAGTCTGCTTTGAACTAAACTGTCCTGAGTAATTTTGTATCATCTGCAAACTTTGCCCCTTCACTGTTTGCAACTTTTTCCAGATCATTTATGAATATGTTGACTAGCACTGGTCCCAGTACAGACCCCGGGGGATCCCGTTGTTTATCTCTTGTCACTGTTAAAACTGACCATTCATTCATCCCCTTTGTTTCCTATTTTTTAACTGGTTACTTATCCATGAGAGAGCCTTCCCTCTTATCCCAGCACTGCTTACTTTGCTTATGAGCCTTTGTTGAGGGACCTTGTCAAGGCTTTCTGAAAGTCCAAGTACCCTGTATCCACTGGATCACCCTTGTCCACCTGTTTGTTGACCCCCCAGAGAATTCTGATAGACTGATGAGACATGATTTCCCTTTACAAAAGCCATGCTGACTCTTCCCCAACATGTTATGTTCATCAGTCTGTCTGATAATTCTGTTTTTTATGATAGTTTCAACCAGCATGCCTGGTCCAGAAGTTAGGCTTACCAGCCTATAATTGCCAGGGTTGCCTTTGCAGTCTTTTTTAAAAATTAGCTTTACACTAGCTATCCCTCCAGTCACTTGGTACAGAAGCTGATTTAAATCATAGGTTATTTACTCCTTCACATAACACATGAACAAAGGGTCTTCTAGGATACAGAGTCTCCCTTTTAATAAATCCTCCCCTAAGGAATGTCTCTGTCCGAACCACATGCACCTCCACGCCTGTTGGCTTTCCCCCAGCCCTTAGTTAAAAATTCCTCTATGCCCTTTTTAATTTGACATGCCAGCAATCTGGTAGTGTGGGATTGCAGTTTGCAAAGTGCTTTGGGATCCTTTTAAGAGGAAAATACCTATCCGAATGTAAAAGACTGTTTTTGCAGGAAAAACACCCAAGGAATCTAACCTGTTGGCCTTTATGAGACCTTGGAGGAAGGTTGGTGCTCACCCCTTCCCTTCTGTGAAGAGGTTGTTTCTGGAGGGCCTAAGAGCTGTTTTATTTGTGGTTAGCCCACTGGCAGGGAAGTTTTCCAGTGCCTCGGAGCCCCCTTAATGCTCTTTAAATAATAAGCTGCATTAATGGTTCTTTCTTCATGTACAATGTGGCTGTGTGGCTGGGTTGCGGTTTCACTTGGATTGCGTGCTGCGGGGAAGGAGGTGTTCTCTGGAACCAGAGGCACAGAGCTGAGAAAGCAGAACAGAAGCTGGATGACTCAGTAGGTCAATACTGGGCTCTAGTTTCTGTGGGAGCTTGCTTACACCATGACTGAATTTGGCTGCTCCAGCCTCCAGTGGCCGGAAAGCCAGGGGGTTTCATGTAACCTCTCTCCTGGAATGACCCCACACTGACTTATGAACCACACCCCTATCTTGCACCACTCAGAGCTTTGCCTGGATAAAAGATGCAGAGGAGGACCCTGTTTATAGGCATGTATGTAGGCATACCACCACCACTGAAATGCAGCTGTTTCTGGCATAGAAGGCAACAGATTTTTAACAGTGCACAGAAAAGTATAGTTTTGGGCATGATGAAAAGCAGAATGCTGCATCTGACTGAAACTGGGGAATGGGCGTGGCTTTGGAATGTAACTGGGATTGGGCTGGGACTCGGGGGCGTGGCTTTGGAATGTAACTGGGATTGGGCTGGGACTTGGGGGCGTGGCTCTAGAATTTCACTGGGATTGGGCTGGGATGCGGGGTCATGGCTCTGGCGTGGAGCTGGGATTGGGCTGGGGCATTGGACATGGCTGTGAGGTGGAAATGGATTTGGGCTGGGACATGAGGGCGTGGCTCTGAAGTGGAACTGAGTTTGGGCTGGGGAATGGGGGCGTGGCTCTGGAAAGTAACTGGGATTGGGCTGGGATGTAGGGTCATGGCTCTGGGGTGGAACTGGGTTTGGGCTGGGACACGGGAGTTAACCTCATCTCTTTCAAAATGGGAATGGTTTTCCAGCTTACTCCAAACGTACGGACCACCAGCAATGCCTGTTAATACAACCTTGGGGTGCTGGTTCTGTTCAGACCCAGCTGGACGAGCGTGACCTTCTGAAACACCAACGCTGTTGTCTGCAGCCCTGTGCAGGCCTCCTCTCTGCACACTAGCCTGGCCCAGGCTTATTCAGCTTGCGAGCTCCCAGCCCCTGGGGTGAGCACAGCCCTGGGACGCTGAATTTGGAGCTATGTTTAAGGAATCCCTGATGTGACAGGTCTCAGGGGGATGGGAAGCAGAGCTCATCACAGAACTAAAAATCAGGCTCAGTTCTTGTCAAAAGCCAAGTGGCAACCTAGAGGAAGAATGATTGTGTGTTGAAGGCACTGGGCTCAGTTCCTGGCTCTGCCACAGATGTCCTGTGTCACCCTGGGCCAGTCACTTAGTCTTTCTGTGCCTTGGTTCCCCCTGTGCAGAATGGGGGTTATAACCTTCTCTGCCTCCCAAGATGATGTGAGGCTATTTGTTAATGTTGGTGAGGTGCTCTGATCCCACACTAATAAGGCGGTAGAAGAGCCTGGATAGATAGAGAGGGGTCCTCTTCTTGTTCCTCTCCCCAGAATAGCTAGACTAATCCTTTCTGAGCTACAGAAAGCAAGCTGGGCCACTCTGGAAGTTTGGGCCAGAACTCCTTGAGATTTGGAGCAGGGTCGGGATTGGATTTGATCCCTGGATCGAGCCACTCCCTCTGCGTTTAGATCTGGGAGAACCAGGGGGTCACTTTCTGATTCTGGTGTAGCTGCTGCTGAGGTTCTTGTGAAAGTTGCCTGCCCCCGGCTGCAGCCATGGTGTGAGAACAGCTCATTGTGTGAGATTTCCACTGCTCAGGATGACGGAAGTCTTGTGAGATTGACTGGCCGTGTGGGATTTCCACCATTCAGCATTGACATTTCCCGAGAAACAACTAGCAAGGGGTTTGGTGCAGTCGAACCTTCCTCCTTCCCCCACCCTCTTTAGCCAAACCCTGAACTGGATTCGAACTCGCCACATCGGGGACGGGAAGCGCTGCACGGGAATGGGGTTCATCACCAGGACCTGTGCCCGTTCTTGGCACTGGAGCCAAGCTCTTTGTTTTGCCTTTGTGTCACCAGAGCGGGTCGGATTTCCCAAGTGAGAGGTCAGCCTCTCTCTGAGAGGTTCCGCATTGTGCTCAGTGATAAATGGCCTGTAGTGAGCTACAGTCAGGCATTGTGGGTATTTGGATGCTCACAGGCTCCCCCTCTCCTCCCCCAAGGTTGTCTAGAGCCAGCTGAGGACTGTGCCGCTGCTGTTTTGTTCTCTGAAGCTTGTGCAGAGCTGGCAGCCTGACTGACCCTGGCTGTTCATCCACATCGCTCTCGGAATGCCCCCTCCCAGCCTTCTGCGGTGGCCCTGCGGTGGTCAGCACAACTTCTGGGTGACAGGGGCTTCCGCTGATCCCTGTAATATGAATCGGCCGGGCCCCGAAGCAAGGACGTGTTTGCGTTTTCTCTTTCCGATTAACCACGCTGGCAAATAGCAGAGAAGCTCGGAGACTGCTGGGATGAGAAACCCAAGTCGAAACCCAAGAACTTAATGGTTTGTTTCCACTGTCCTGAAGGTGCTTGCTACAAGCCTGCCAGTGACAGGTTTATTGGCAGGCAGACCCGGCTAGAAGGATTGTAGGCTATTTACAGTGTGGAGGCCATGACTTTGTGAGCCGACAGTTAACATAAATTCACATGATGGATCAGTTATCACTTCATTGAACTGGTGGCGGATCCATTGAAAGCTGTGCAATAACATACTGTTTCCTGGCTTTGCTCAGCTCTGGGATACATTAAATACACTTTATTTATAGCTTACTATCGCTGCTCTGTGGGCAGGAGAATGCAGCTTTTGCAACTATCATCTAATTTTATGATGAGCATTAAAGCAAGGCCTATAATTTGCACCTTTTTATTCATTAGACATTGGTGCAGCCATAAGTCAAGAATGCCCAGGGATTTAGATGCAGATCCAGAAGATAAACTATTGACAAGCCAGATGTATTTTTACATTAGTGTGCCTTTACAATAGTTTATGCTGCGAGTGGAATATAAATTGCATTATTAAATATGAACCACTCTTGTAATCACCGCTTTGCCTGCTGATTTGAGGGAAGGATAGCGTCCAAAGCCACGGAGCAGGGAGGGCTTGTCTAATCTCTCAAGGTTGAACGGGTGATTTTTCCTCCCTTCCTTCTTTGGATGCAGGCTCAGTGCCCGCTGGCAGATAGGAGAGCTCTTTCACCATTGGAGCCTAGTGTAACACAGTTGTGCCCTGGGCCTGTGCAACTTTAAAGGAAGCCCTTGTCCGCCTATAGTACGATGAGCTCTGCTCCCTGGTGCCCAGGGTGGCATAAGTAGTCAGGAAGAGCTGGCGTTGCATGGAGTTTAGAGACAGAGGTGGTGTCTCTTTTGTACGGGGTGTGAGCGCTGCTCTGTTTTCTGCTTGTCTTTGGGTTTTGCTGTATTGCTGCCCATCACCAGACTCTCTGCACAGTCCAGGAAAAGATATGGGCAGCAGGGAAGTCCCTAGTCTCTTGTGCATCCTGTGGCCTGGAGGTGGTGTTAGCCAGCTGTCCAGCCATCTGTGAATGGGGAATGTGGTTTAGATTAATAGAGTCATAGATTTTGGAAGCCAGGAGGGACCACTGGGATCATCTAGTCTGACCTCCTGCATAACACAGGCCATTAGACTGTCCTGAATTAATTCCTGCATCACGTCCAATGGCTGTGGTTGAACTAGAGCAGATCTCTTGGAACAGCGTCTTGACGTAAAGATTGCCAGTGATGGAGAATCCCTCCCAGCCCTTGGTTAGTTGCTCCACTGGGTAATTACCCTCACTGGTAAAAAAGTTGCCCATCGTAGTGGTAAGAAGTAGAAGCTTAACCTGATCTTGCAGACCCCGGAAGAAGGAACACTGCTGCAAAAGTGACATTTCAGGCAAGCAGTGAGATGGAGAGCAGCCTTCCATACGCACCCTGAGACAAGAGCCCCCCACAGGAGGGACTCAGTCATGGGTGCGGCATGCAACTGCCCGCACCAACTCTACAGCTGGCGTGTCCCCCATTCTGTGGGCATGCGCCAGTCTTTGAGGCTGTGCACTAACCAGCAGGCTGCCTGAAGGAAACAGAGAAAGTGGGTCTGCAGAGAGGGAATGGAGGACCGTTTAGAGGGAACAGGACAGAGCAGATCTTGCATCAGAAGCCCTGGGATTTTCTGTTTCCAGTCTGCCCCTTAGTTTTGCCCTGAGAACTGGGGCAGGGAAGGGAGGGGAGTCATGTCTCAGAAGAGGAAGTGGCCAGGATGGTTTACTTTCAGAGACCGTGGTAAGTTGTGGGAACCCATGGCTGTCCGTGCTGTTTGCAGGGCCTGTGCAGGAGCCCAGCCACTTGCCGTCTGCTGCACGTGGGGCTCTCTGGCTGCCCAGGAAGAGCGCTGGCTGGGGATATTAACTTCTGGGTCGCTGGATTGAATCCGAGTTAGGTTGGTGGTGACTCCAAGTGACACCTGCTTGGGTGAGATGATTTCAGCCCAGCCTAGGTGTCCGCAGTACAGAAATCCCCCTGTGACTGACTCGGCTCTGCATGGGCCCATGGCTCTTTGCTTTGTGTTCTTGGCTACTGTTCCCTCTCTCCCCATCCGCAGTGTGCTGTGTGCTGTCCTCCCTCCTGGCCTGGAGGTGGCTGTGTGTCGGTAGGCCTGCATGTGCAGAGGTAATGAAGTGCTGTAGGATCCTTTGGGAGCAAGGCCTGGCGGTATCTTGTGCCTGGAAAGGAGCGAACCCTGGAGGCCCCTGAATGGCTCTTGCCTTTGGCTGGGTTTTGGATTCTTGAGTCTGTTGAATGGCGATTTGCCTGACAAATCCTTCCGGTGTCATTGGAAACGGCAGCAGTGGGATTCACACCTCATTGGTGACTGTGGAGCAGCGATAGTAAAATGCAGCTGTCATAAAATGATTGTATCCAAAGCATCTCGCATGTAGGATAAGCCAAGGGAGAAAAAGAGCAGTTTAGCCATATAAGGATGTGAAATCTATGGAAAACCAGGCGTGCTAGACAAGGGTTAGCAGCTGCTGTGGTCAAGCTAAACAGGAAACGATTGTTAGGGCTGGCTTTTCCCCTTCGATGGGGGTCAGAAACCACCCCCGAGGGAGCTCTGAATGGGAGGGGGCAACCAAGCTAATCCCGTTACTGATACAGATTATTAGCCCCATGCTGCAGGTGAGGGCCTGAGGTCCCCAAGAGAGCTGTAATTTGCACAAGGCTGCAATCTGTGGCAGAGTCACGAATTTAACTCAGGCCTCCTGAGTCTCATCCAGCACTTTAATCACATGCCCATCCCAAACACGTCTTGTGGGAGCCGGCCAAGATTGTGCATTTGGTTGATTAACCTAAATATCAGAGTCTCCCTTTGTAACCTGGCTCTTTGCACTGGCAGGGATCTTCCTACAGCAGAGCTCTGTGATTCCTCGTGGGGCTCTCGCTCTCATGCCTGGGGTAGCTGGGATCAGACCTAGATATAGCAAGTGGCTGGAGGAGGCAGCAGTGTTCTTAGGGCCAAGCTCTTCTCCGCCACGCTGGGGTTATCCCAAGGTGACGTGTGTCCCTCAGCATTCCAGAGGGATGCCAGAAGGAGATCCTACCTCGTTGCAACCCGGAGCCTAGCACTGGATCTGGGAGCCTTTGCCCGAAGCCACATTTCCAGGAGCCTGACGTGATTCCTGGTTTGGGGAGGAAAGCAAATCCAATCCGCCCCACTCTGAGAGCAGAGACTGCTGCAGGGTTAGACCCCTGCCATGCGGGGCGTGCCGCTGGGGCTCAGCAGCCATTTCCTTCCTCTCGGGCTTGTGCGCAGCGCTGGCTTCTCAGCCTTGTTTTCTCCTCTGTGCCGCTCCACGCGCCTTCACCCTTCCCTTCCCGCGGGAGCCCTCCTGCCTTTGGAGATGACCTCTCACCCTGAGGGCTCATCTCTGGAGAGCGGCACTCATGCAGGGATGCAGTGTGGCTGGGTTGGCCCAGCAGGTGATCAGGGTGGGAGGCAGGAAGAGGCTGGATGAAAGGCTCTTAAGGTGTCAGGCAGGAAACTTTCAGAGAGTAGCTGCTCCTCCCTTGAGCGTCCCTCCTTGGTTCTGTCTCGCCAGCAGCCAGGCACCCAGGCTTGGCATTACCTCTTCACTTGTGCCTGGACTGCTCCAGGGGGTGATTGGGTGGCAGGGCCCTGGGCAGGATCATGTTGTCTTTCCGCAGCCAGGCGCCCGCCGGCATTGAGGCCTCATTAGTATTCGCTTGCCGGCTTGGCGGCGCCGCAGCCGTTCTCGGAGGGCGTTGGGTTTGCACTTAGTATGCAATTGGATGTGTGATGGTGGCGACTTTTAGATTACAGAGGTGGAGGGAGGGGGGGAAAGAGAGGAAGAAATGAAACAGCAAATGAGCTGCTGGCCCGAGAGTGCACCTGCCGCTTCTCAGCACCGCGGCCTCGTCTCTCCAGGATAATGTTACATAATGACGCCTCTGATTCAGCCATTACTATCCGTTTTATTTGACTTGTGCTCAGTCACTGATGGCACAGAGCGCGGGAGAGTAATGAGGCGGCAGCTGTTTGCCTCCCCGCAGGGCCGCCCGTGGCCCTTAGAAGTGCTGGGCGGCTGGGCAGGACTCTGGGGGTGGGAGTGTCGAGATACCAGCGCCAAGCTGAGCAGGGGCGAGACCTGCAGCGTGGGGGAACTGGACTGTGGATGCTCTCGTTCTCTTGGGCTGGCGCTGGAGCCCAGGTGACTTGTGGGCAGCCAGAAGGGGTCGGCCCCCATCAGAGCTGTACTGCCCGCAACCGCAGCAGCACTGGCCTTGCCTCAGAGGAGGCTTACTGGGCCTGCATGGGAGCAGTGGAGACCCGCTGCCAAGGAGGGGGGCACTGAGTCACCAGGATGTGGGGGGGATGGTCTATGTTCATGTTTCCCACCAGGCAATTAACATCCAGACCTCGGTCAGAACCCCCCCCCCCCGTTTCTCCAGGAGACTCTGCCCGTCCTTTGGAATCTGTGGTCTCCCCCTGAATTCTTCCTCACTCCCCGGTTTCCCCTTCCCCATGCTGTCCTGTCCGTGCTCTGATGTGTCAGTGTCTCTTGATGCCACAGCCCAAACCGCAGGGCTCCAGGTGGCGTGCTGGGATAATGCACTAACCTTACCCCTCTGGAGAGCTGAGTTCAAATCCTGGCCAAAGTCACAACTGAAAACGAGTCCCTGACATCCATGACCCGGAATCATTAGGGGCCCAGAACTGAAGTAGCATGGCTCAGAACTGCAGGGCAGGCCTGGGGTAGCTTGGCAGAGCTGGGGACGGGAGGGGAGGAGCAGGCAGGCTGGCTGGTATATATGGACTGGGGAGCATTAGCGGGACTCTGAGGGGGTTAGCAAATGTAGTACAGGTTAGGAGTCAGGTGTAGGCTGCGTCTACACATTATGGCAGTGTAGCTGAACCGACCTTGCTATGCTGCTGTAGTCTTCATAGTGGTGGCATGCTCTGAGTTGGTTTCTTTCTATGCCATCTTAGTTAACTCGGTACATCTTTCGGGTGTAGACAAGGCCTTGGCATGCTCTGGGCTGGAAGATCACTTCCTTGTGGGTGCCAGCCGTCCATGCAACGCCCAGCTGCTGTGGTGGTGGGTGAAGACATGGGAACTGGTTAGAGTGGCTGTCCCTGACACCTGTTTCAGCAAATGATTTCGGAACATTCTCAAGGTTCCTGCCACCTCCCAACAGGTCAGAGCTGGATCCAAACTCTGGGGAGAGACGTTTGGATCTAGGGATTTTGGTTCAACCCATTGCAGAATCTGCACCCAACTGCAAAGTGGGGCTTGGGCTGCTGGCATGGGGGGGTTCTGCTTTGGGCCTGCCTGTCATGCTGTTGGTAGCACTGTTCATGCCCAGGGCCTCTTTGAAGCACCCTGGAGCTCCTTGCTGTATCTCCTTTGTCCCTGCTGTTTCCGTCACTCGGCTGCCTCGGAGCCTGGCCGGATGCTGGGTTGGGACTTAGCGATTTGGCTTCCCTTGTGGCTCGTGGTTTGCTCGGCTGCTCATTGGCCA
Organism: Gopherus evgoodei; assembly: GCF_007399415.2. Classification (NCBI taxonomy): domain Eukaryota; kingdom Metazoa; phylum Chordata; order Testudines; family Testudinidae; genus Gopherus; species Gopherus evgoodei. Next base: position 37,481,619 of record NC_044333.1, on the reverse strand, counting down.
CGGCATGCTGTGCACGGGGGCAGATTGAGCCTGCTTGGGGCCGGCTAGGCCCTGTGATTCACCAGGTCTGGCGGGGGGGAGATGGTAGAGCCTGGTAGTGTCTGGGTCTGCTCTAACCTACCAGTGGCTGAACGCTCCCCCCTCTCTGCAAAGGCCCGTCCCACTCGTCCTGTCGCACGTGCTACCCCTGTTGAACCCAATGGGAGAGCGGGCACAGCAAGTTTCCCGCACCAGCCTGAGGCCCGCATCCATCCACACCCCTCCCGAGTGCATTGGCCCCGCCTGGTTGCATGATTGCCCATGTCCTCTCGCCTCTTCTGCCCGAGGTGGGCTAACACTGCCCTTAGGCCGTCCCAGCCAGCGACGGGTTAAATCCTTTTGTTTCCGAGACAGTTTATATTGTGTGCATGAATAAAAGATTGTGCTGGGGGTAGCTGTCAGTATCGTCTCTGTGTATAAAGGTTTCTATTGTAGCCTGACAGTAAAAGACTGTTTGGGGACTGATGTGGCTTCTCAAAGGAGCTAAATAAATAAGGGACACTTATTTTTACACCAGTAAAGGCTGCTAGCAATTGAAAGCCCCGTTGGTCTCTGAAATCGGGGTGTTTATTGTTATCTCGGGGAGGGGGAATTTGCATGTTTGCTAATTATTAACTGAATCCGACACGGCTCCCACAGTGGCTTTATCTGGGGGAGGGAAGTCTTGCAAATCAAATGCAAATATTGAACATGCCTGGGGATTTCAGTGCCCTTTGGCTGATCTCTCACCATCTGAGTCTCCGAACTGTGGCTCCTGCCTTGTCAGCCAGCAGGTGCTGCCCTAGGTCTGTGCAAAGGTCCCTGGGCATGTCCCTGCAGAGCAGGATTGGTGCAAGGCAGCTACAGAATCGCAGGAAGCCTGTGGATAATCCCCAGGTGCTTTGGTTGCCCCAAGTGAACCTTATCTGAGTCTTTTAACCCTTGTCTGCTATACCTGCTGTTTGTAAATGCCCCACCTTAATAATGAACAGTGTCTGGCACTGCACTAGCATTCTTCATCCCCAGCTCTCTGAGTTGCTGTACAAATGTCGGTCAGTATCATTCTCTCTATTTGACAGGGGAAACGGAGACACTGAGCATTTAGGTAACTTACCCAAGGTCTTGCAGTGAGTCAGTGTCAGAGATGGGAATAGAAGTCAGCTCTCCTGGCTCCCAGTTCCTCCCACGGTAACCACAAGACTCACTGCCTCCAGAAACCTGATTTCTGTGGGGGCAGGGGAAGTACTGCGGCAGGGTGAGGCAGGCGGCAGGGTGGCTGTGTGTCACACTCACAGAATGTAAGACAGAGATTTGGAAGAGAATAATCAGCAGCATGAATACAATTCATGGTTGAGCTGATACCTTTGATCACCCCCCACCCCACCCCCAAATCTGCGTTATAGATGGCAGCTTTGGAGAAACAATCTGACATCCAGGTTACCATGTGTGCGAATGTGTCAGGCTGGTCCCCAGAACAGTCATCCCATCTGGATGTAAGGATGGGGGGACTGGAGCAATAGAATCTGGGGTTGGAGCCAGCTGCCCGCTCTCTTGTTTAACGAGGGCAGGACCATATTGACAAGCTCTTAATTTTTATATTTTCCTTTCTCCCCCACCGCATGCTGGATCCTGCTTGAAATACTTTAAAACAATCTAAAAGTAATTATTATGAACAGGCTGTTTGCGAACACCTGCTTCATATGTCCCTCAGAATCTCTAATGTTCTCTTCCTGAGCACTAACAGGCATTCTGCTTCCACATGCATTCCACAGCCACCAGATGCTACAATTCCATGTCAGGCGATCATTTCTCTAGCAGAGTGTAACGGGGAGAGCAGTCGGTGTCTTTCTTTCTCGTGCTCTTCACACAGCTGGCACTTCCAGTGATCAGTAGAAAAATCATCACCCCACCAACTCATACATATGGAACATTAGATTTGCGGAATATTTATTTTAACATGTGTCCTGGCTGTGCTGGTTGCAAGCCTAGGCCCTGTGCAGCAGGGCTGGAAATTCTCTTTCACCACCAAAAGTCTGTTTGCCAGGGGACTCCGTGCTCCTGGTGGGGTGTGGGGGGGGAGGTACTTTCAGATAAGATGGAAAACTCAAAGCCCTGATCAATTCTGATAATTAAAGATCCATCTTGCAAGAGTCTGGCTAGCTTGGGCAGATTCCAGTTTGGCTAATTGCATCCCCTGTTCCTTTAACTGGAGGCAGCATTCTTTACTTCCTCTCCTGAGCTGTCTGAGATAGCTGGAGCTCTCACCCCAAAGCTAGCTGTGTTTTGGTGGTGAGGAAAAGGATCTCCCTGGAGTTGGTGCTTTGAAGCTTGTGAAAGGGTCTATAAGAATTGGTGCATGCTCACCATTTTCCAAAGGATGTGTCTGATCCATCTAACCCTTCTGAAAAAGCTGAGAACTTAACAGTGTGTTAGCCCGTGGCTAACAGCAGAATGAAGCTGCTGACTGAGGAATGTCAACTTTGGACCAAGAGCTGTAGAAAGAAGTCTGCTAACGATTGTCCTGGGAATCTCTGACTAACTACAATGGCTCCCCAAATTTGGTCCGGTGTTACTAAACATTGCTCCTTAGTAGGCTGTTCCTGGGGCAGTCCAGCGGCAGTGGCACTCATAAATTTTGTCTGCAGACTGCATGCCGCAGGTGTCTCGCAGACAATACATCCTGTTGGATACTTGCTCCCCAAAGTTGCCTTCACTCTGTGAGCCCTGTTGGCGATGGGGGAAGCAGATGTGTTTGGGGAGAGCGCTTGTCACCACCAGGAAAGTTTGCTGGGAGTGAATGCCCATTCTGAAATGGGAACACAGAGAGAGAGGTGCAAAAGGGTGACAGCCCCAAAGAAACACTGCTTTGGGGGCTGGAGGGAAAAGGGGGGCAGGTTGGAGCCCCTGCAGCTAGAGGAATTGGCCGAGAGATCAGATCCAGCAAAGGGTGCTTCTGAATTCCCTGTAAAGTCCCTCTAAAGTCGATCGCCTGGCCTTGTAAGCCAGCAAGTGTCTGCGTGTGCATTGGCACTATTGAAGGGTCCTGTGCAAATGCAGCATAGTCAATAGACTTAATGTACAGGGGCCTGTTTTTAATCCTTCCTCCTCGGGTGCCAGGACCTCAGGTATGTTCAGACGCTGTCTTTTAGAGCGAACGAGCACAGCAAAGTGAGGAGCATTGGGTGAAAGGCATGAGATTAGTCCTGGGCATGTAAATCAAGCAGGGCTGCCCAGAGGATTCAGGGGGCCTGGGACAAAGCAATTTCGGGGGCCCTTTCCATAAAAAAAAGTTGCAATACTATAGAATATTGTATTCTCATGGGGGCCCCTGTGGGGCCCAGGGCCTGGGGCAAATTACCCCACTTGCCCCCCTCTGGGCAGCCCTGAAATCAAGTCACACAGCTGTCCTGTCCCAGCTCACCAAAACCAGCTGCATTCCAGCCCGATGACCCCAACCCAAACATCAGAGACGTTCCTGCACTGGCCCCTGTCCTGGAGCAGGAGAGATCAGAATCTGATGCTGGGAGGTTATTCTGACAGATGGATTTTTGCCCCTTAGAGGTCCCCAAACCCACCCTGTGATGGGCCCCAATTGGAGCCCCATGCTGCTGGGGCAGGCGCCTGGACACCGAACTCCCTTCTCAGCCCTAGTGGTGGGGGATAATGCTCCCCAGCAGAGGGTGGCTAGGAGGGAGCTTGGGCTGCTGCTGCCTAGGCTGTGCCTGCTACGGGGGCAGAGAGAAGCCTTCAGTCTCCAGAGCTGTCAATCTAGCACCTTTCATCTGCGATGGGTAAACAGCGTTGAAGAGGCCGCTCCAGAGGAGCGCTGGATTCCTGCTGGTGCTAATCCAGCATCTGGCAGCCATGGGGAATGTGTGCGGTTGCTGTGTGAGCCTGGCGCATGTACACGGTGCCCCTGGGGGAGCTGTTGTGGGTTTCTTGATCAATACGAGATACCACACTCTTCTGAAGATCAGAGGTGGGGGCGCTGTTGCCTCCCATGGCAGCCGGGGAGCAGAGCAGAAGGGTGTGTCGCTCCCTGCTGTCACTTGGCGAAGGGATTGCTGGGGCGGAAGGCATTTTCCCAGCCACTGTCTTACATGGGAGATACAAAGTCCATCTCAGAATCCTTTTGGAGGAGGGGCAAAGGGAGTCAGCACCTACCCTGGACTGAGCTGTTCAGCACGAGTGAGGGGCTGATGCTGGGGCGTGGCAGCACCCTGCGGCGTGGCTGTGTGGGATTGGAATGTCTCATTGAGCAAACCCCAGAATGCAAAGCCAGACAGGGTCATAGCTGCGGAATTTTCACTGGTTCTTTGCTCAGAGCCATGCAAGGTGTGAGTGCAGCAGGCCTTCCCGTATTGATATGGGCCAGTTCCCCATGCCCTAGCTCCAGTCCCCCCCACGCTTTGGGGGGGTGTTCGGATCTGGGTGGGGCCCATCTCTGGTTTCAAAGTAGAGCCAGACAGCCACCAGCACCGTGCATTGTTCATGAGCTAGCAGAAGGCCCTCGGCTGCCACTGAAGCCGGGCAGATTTCCCTTGGCTTGGAGAGCGACAGTGAAAGGTCTGAATGGCTCTATTAGACTTGTGAGCTCTTCAGGGAAGGGGTGCCTTTTTGCTGTCTGTTCGTACAGCGCCTAGCACGGCAGGGCCTGGTCTGTGACTAGGGCTCCTAGGCGCCACCATCAGGCAAACAATAGTCACCCAGAGCTGTTGGCGGGCTGCGGGAGGCCACGCCCCATCCCCCTATTGGCACATCTGTAGGATCTCTCTTTGCTGCAGCACTTAGGAGCTGACCCCTTGCCATCCAAAGGGGCAAAGCACCAGATTAAAAGCAGTTTCCTCTGCCACCTGGAAGAGGGGGAACAGGCTTCCCGATGGGGCTCTCGCCCCGTTTGCTCTGGGGAGGGTGTAGTGCAGTCCCTGCAGCCCCCTGGCCCTCCCCAGCTCCAAGGGTGCAGACTGTCACTCCAACACTGTCCTGTTTTTTGCTTGTCTCTGCTGTGGAGCAGAGTTTGACAGATGCTATCGCAGGCAGCGCAGGGGTCAGGCTGCTCCCCTGAACAAATGGAATGGGGAAGGTGTTGTGGGTGCCTCTTGGCACCAGTAACCACACAGGCGCTCTCCTCTGACAGCTTTATCAAGCCTCCAGACTTCCAAATTCCATTGTTCCTGACATCTGTTTCGGTAAGTGATTAATTGCAATTAGTGAATGGTTTGAAAGCCTGTGGAAGAATATTCAGCAGAAAACTCGTCAAGATTAATGAGTGGTGGCAATTGTCAGAAGGGCTGCTGCATTTCCTTGATGCCGCGGCGAAGTGGAGGTGCAGGAGGCTTGGCAAGAGCTGAGGAATGGGAGCCGAGGTCTCTCCCCTCCTCCCCCCCTTGCCTGCTGCTCTCCCCCACCCCCTCTATAAAATAACACAGGATGATTTTTCATCCCAATGCATGAATTATCCACTAATGCGCTATTAATAAAGCACTGTGGAGTTTCACCGAGATTAGGTCCTAAATCATGCAGAATGAATTTTGATGAGTCCAAAATGCACTGTCATTAGCCACTCTGTAGGCCCAGATTAAAATAGGGTTTGAGCCTGTGTTAAAGTCTGGGCCAGTTTAATAGATCGGTCCCCTGCGTAGCGTTCCTAGGGAGCAGTGGGCTGGAGTCGAGGCGCTGTTAAATCCAAAGAGTGACGGGCGCTCTCTTGGTTTAGAAATAGCAGATCTGGGCTAATATGGCGTGTGATGACAGAGGTAGCTGTTACCGTGCTGTGCAGCGCCGGCACTGGGATTTGAACCCTAAGATGGAAGTGATGGGCTCGGGGTCCATGTGAGTGGCATCCATTGAATGCAGCATCAGGCAAGGCGGTTCTGCTGCCAGCATCCCAGCCTCCTGCCCAGCGCTGGACATTTGTGCCCTCCGAGCATGGCAGCTCTGGCATCGGTTCTTCCAGGCCCTGTTTTATGAAAAGAGACAGGCCCAGGCTGTGCTGTTGAGATCCAGATTCCAGTGCTAGAGGGATAAACACCACAGTTCAGAGTGGTCCAAAAGGGAAGGGGTGTGGATCTAGGGTTTCGGTTCCGCCCCACCTCACGGAGATGGGCCTGCTCCGAATTTCAGAGCCCAACATTCCCAGAGCTCAGGGGCTGGGTTTCCGGGTTGGCCTCCTCATTAGCTGTGGAATTAATAGTGTCCTGCTCCTACGGTGCCTTTCCTTTTTGAGAAAGGCTGTGAGAAGGATGGCTCTACCCACCCCGCAGGGCAGTCCCCGCTGCGGTGGAAGGCGGTAGCTGTTTAACAGTGCACGCCAGAGGGGAAGCACAGAGCAGTCACTGAGCTATGCAGATTCAGAGAGCGGAGCACAGAAGAGAACTGGATGTGCGGAGGAACTGAATGGTAACTCATCACACTTTGTAGCCATGGTCAGATGCAGACCTGGATTCTGGCCTCTGCTCTGCTACTGACACCCTCTGTAGCCTTGATCCAGTCTCTTCCCCACCCTTCTCTTGCCTACTCTGGGAAGACTGCCCATTGCTGACAAGAGCTGAAGTGCTGAATAGGGCTTAACTGCAAGTGCAGCCCAGGACAACGCCCCATCAGCACCCTTAGCAGAAGCCACTAACCACACTTTGTTCTGAACAATGCTTGCAACTAAACCACGTTCTCCACCTGTCGTCAGCAGGAGAGAATCTTCGTGGAGCAGACGCTGTGTCTGTGCCTTAGCTCCCGCTCTGTAACGATACTCCTGGGTAAAGAGCTTGGGGAGATAGGGATGGGAGGTACCTGAGTGTTTATGTCGCTAACACAAAGGCATTTCATAGCAGGGTCTTGCGCTGACCCCAGGGCGCTGCTCTCCCTTGGGGGAGAAGAGGCAGTGCATGATGGATTGTTTGAAGGGTGGAGGGCATATCTCTGCCTCCAGCCTGTGTGTGTGTGTGTGTGCAAAGGGAATTAGCTCCGCAGGCTGTGTCTGAGTCACATTAAGCTCTCTAAATACCACTGCCTCAGCTTGCGTGAAAGCAGGAGTTCTGCCGGGGAGCTCTGTCGGGCGCCCAGGGCCAGCAGGCGCACGTGTCCGGGAGCCTGCTCGCTGTGTGTCCTGGGGTTTGCAGAGGAAGCGGCTGTTTAAGCCTTGCTCCTGGGCCTGTGGGTCACAAGGGGAGCCCACTGGGAGCCAGGCAGAGACAGTGACCCAGCTTGATCCTCTGAGTGGGAGCTGGGGAAGGAAAGAGCTGCTGTTGGGCCTCACCTCATCATGCCCCAGGCAGTCCCCCTTTGTATATTTCCACCATCTGGTTGCAGTGCCCTAAACTGCTGCTCCTCCCCCAGTCTGCACCCTGCCCGCCTCCTCACCCGCTGGCTGGAAGGCCCAGGTGGCGTACGTCCCAGACGCTGGCTAAGCTGGGAGACCTGGGGTCTCGTTTCCCCTTTGACCAGACTCCTGCCTTTCCAGTGCCCTTGCCATGGCAGCTGGGCTGAAAGCCCGTGCTGAGCTGCCCGCTGGTAGCGGGAGGAAACCGACCCGACTGCTTCGCAACGGGAGAGGGGAGTGAGGGCGTGACATCTGCTTTTGCAAACTGTTTTTAATGATGAGGTCAGCGCAGCTGAAACCTCCAGCAGCCTGGGCTCAGGCTGTCTCCAGCGACTTCTGGCCTGTGAGCAGATGGCTCCGGGGCACACTTCATCCAGCTGGGTTCACGTGTTACCACACCCATGAAATTTCCCATTAACAGGCCATGACCAGTTTCTTCCCCCCCCCCCCCACCACTGTCTGAGCTGAGCTGCGTGGCCCCATTGGGTTGCCCTTTCCGAGTGCCTTGGGTCCTCTGAGGGCTACATGGGCCAGAGGGCTCCAAAAGGGAAAAATCCAACTGGGGGACCAGTAAGAGGCCGAGGGCCCCCGGCCCCCAAAGGGAGACCTGAAGAAGAGCAGTTAGTTAAATGCGGCTGCTGCCAAGTCTGTCCCCAGGCATTGCAGAGCCAATGAAGGCAATAAAGCCCTGCCCCGTCCGTCTGTCCCCGCCCTTCCCTGCCCTTTCCTCCCCAGCCAGGCTTGTGCAGAGGTCATTGCCCTGTTTGTACAGCCCCAGCCTTTCCTCCGACTCTGAGGGCACACGTATGTGCGGGGGGCAGGTGGGTCACAGGGGTGGCTGAGTCTCCCTGGGAGGGGAAGGGAGGAAGTTAAGGCTGGCTACCAGTCAGGTCCAGGGGGCTCAGCACTGAATGAATTGGGGCTGGTAGGTGTGTTGGCCCTGTGCAGCACTAGGGCAGGCTCGCACTTCACATCCCCAATCCTCAGCCGGTTCTGGGGTTCCCCTTTGATCTGAACCCCTGGCACGGAGGGGAGCTGTACAGGCGGGTGTGTGCGGGGGACTGGGTGATCTCACCCACCAGCCCTACCTGTGGCTGGGGCAACACAGAGGTGTCGCTGCAGCCTGGCATCTCTGCCCCCACCCTGAATTAGGCTGAGAACTGCAGTGTCATGGCCAGCCCGGCAGCTGTGTTGTGGTTTGGGTGGGTGTCCGTTCCCTGTCAGCCCTTCCTGGCTGGAACCAACAGGGTGGGGAAGCTGTGTCAGGAGCGCAGCACCAGGGCAGAGCCATGGCAGGAGAGTGACGGTGATCCAGAGCCAGCCCCCTCAGTGCACTGCAGTCTCTTAGACACAGACATAAATACATGGGACGCGCGGGCACATCCCAGGGACAGCCATGCAGGATGGCTGTGGGGCTCTTGTTCTGACTTGCATTGGTGTTTTTCTCACTGTTTGTTCCTGTATTGTTGGTTGTTTTTTGTTTTTGTTTTAAACCAAGCACCACCACAAACCCAGCCAGCTCCGCAGTGCAGATATTGTTCGCTTTGACCTAAGCGGGTTGGTCAACGGACCAAATGTTCAGGGGCAGTGGCCCTTGCAGTATTTGGCAACATGGTTCCTTCCCCCCTCCCCCCACACCTGAGTTTCTGGCTGGGCACAAACTCCACTGTGCATACGCCAGGACGTTTTGCGTACTCCGAATAGGGTAGTGAGAACTCCAGCCGAGTGTTTGCTCAGACAGTTGCCCTCAGCAAACATTTTTGTGTGTGCAAAAATGTAGATGTGAGAAATGCATGTGCAGAACTGCAGGTGTGAAAATGCTCGTGCAGGGTCCCTCGCCAGGGTGCCTCTTCATATGCAGCCCCTTAAGCATGTGATGAGGCATTGGAACTGTTCTGGCAGAGGCTAGACAAAGGAGGGAATTCCCCCCCCCCCCCAGCCTTGTCCTGTCATGTCTGTGTTTGATTTATTGCTCTTTTTGGGTTAGGGGAGGGGAGCGGCTGCTGCAGAAAAGCCACTTGAGGTGGAGGTCAGAGGCCAGGGGTGGCAGGGGTCAGTGTGGTTCAGAAGTTAAAGGCTGTGGTGGGGTCCTGGACAATTACCCAGGAAAGCCTGTTTGTTTGGCATGGTGGATAATTAATGTGACTAGCAGAATGGGGGTCAGGGAAGATAGACCCCCAGTGACCTGCCTCACTGGAGGGCATTAGAATCAGGGGCTTAGCCTTCCCCTGACACCATCTGCCTGGGCAGGGAGAGGGGCCGGGCGGCTCTGGCTGTCTGCAGTGCTCAGCCTTGCAGCAGATGGCGGGTTTGAAGAGGGAGAGGGTGTACTTTGTTCTGAAGAGCTTTGAAAAAAAAAGAAAAGACAGCGTGCAAAGAAGGGAGGGTCACCCCGCCCCTCCCCTCCGGCTGTGCTTTGTAGTCGGGAGTCTGGAGTTGTCAACATGCCAAGAACGGGACTTCAAACGCGGCCACCTCCCGCCAGGCACCTGCCATGCGTTTCAAAGGTGCCAGGGTGGGCAAGACTGCCTGAGGCCTCTTGCTGGTGGGCCTGGGTGATGGGCCCTTGTGGCTGGGGGCTGTGTGGGAGGGGTCCCCACAGGAAGCTGCGCTTGGAGCGGGATCCTCATTTGTACCCCAGGGTCCCCTTCCTCAGCCTCCCTGCTGCCTCTCCCTGGGGATGCTGGTGCTGACGGGGCCTTGGGAGCCAGTGGGGGGCTGTGGAACCAGCCGCCACCAGAAATGGGGATGACCCTGAGACCCGCTGCTCACCTAGGCCTCCCCAGGGGACAGAGAGGATGGCATCTGCCAGCAGTGTGTGGCGCCAAGAGGCCACTGCAGTGCCCCCCCTTCTCCCCGGGAATGCTAATGAGCTGAGCTAGAATGCTGCAGGTGTGTTCTCCACATACCCATGGGAGGTGGCTGGACAGCGGCTCCTGGTGGGGCTGGGAGAGGGACAGAGGTGTGCATCCTTGCCAGGCAAAGCCCAGCAGCTTGTTACCACCCTGGGCCCCCAGGCATGCACCAGGTAGAGGCCAAGCCCTTGGAGCAGGCACGCTCTGCTCATGGGGGCTGTGGTTAGGGGAGACCAGTGCCGCGTGCTGAGCAGTCATTGCTTGCCTGGCCTGTATCGTATCCCCAGCCACCGGGGACACTGACTCCTGGTGGAGAAGTTCTGGCTAGGCTGGGCTTGTGGGGACATCCTACCAGACTGTCTGCCGCCCCCTGCCAAGAGTACAGCAGGGCAGAGTTTTCTTACAATGACGCAGACTGATTGGATTGCAAGCTTATGGGGCAGGAACCCAGGGTGTGCATGGGGCAGTGCCTCGCCCAACGCGGCACCACTGCAATACAGATCATAGCAGCCCAACCCCAGTGGTGTCAATACAGCTGAGCAGAGGGTTTGTTCCTTCAGCAGTTGCCCAGCATGTAAATCATGGGTGCAGAGAGGTAGAAGATGGTTTCTCTCTCTCTCAGGGGCTGTAGGGCGAATGCTGCGTTCACCTCTGGGCTCCTTTTTGTGAGAACAATATGGACAAGTTGTATAGGGGAGCAAGAAGGAGCCAAATACATGTGTCGATTTCACCGAACACAGGCAAACCGATGAAAACTCTTTCCATTGATGATTGCTGAAATGTACAGATGGGCAAAGACAGAAAAATGCTGCTTGAGAACTTTAATTGAAGGAGATTGCTTTGTGTGTTTTGACGTGTGAGGTTGACAGTTTGTGTTTTAATGGTTATTAAGCTTTAACTTTTTGAATCTCCGAGTCTGTCATTAAGTAATTACTGTCTGTCCCCCACCCCAGTGTTTGACCCCCTCAGCGTTTCCCAGAAGAGTTGAAATCGATACAAGTTGAAATGCATGATGAAAAATAAACATTGATAGTATCTGTCGAACGTCTAAGAAAATAGAAATGGAAATCCCCTATGCTCTGATTTAGGCTGGTAGCAGGAACAACCATCCTGACAGGGAGATGGGTTTGGCTGGGGACTTGGCTGCCAGGGAGGTGAACGCCTTCGCTTGGGATACTTACTGTTGATTAGTTTTGTTGTCATAGGGCTTAGGAGCCCCAGTCATGAAGCACGCCCCGTTGCGCTAGGTGCTGCACAAATGCAGGACAGAGACAGACACTGGGCAAACTGTGACTAAATGAGGAACATCTGAGGGCACTGGAGGTGATGAAGTGCTACACTGCTGGTCACCGGGCGGCATCCTTAGTGCTGGGGCTCTTTCTCCATGCTGAGAATGGGATTGGTTCCCTCCCCATGGCGTGGTGGTGTCACGGGCTGCCTGGCATTGCTGTGCCATCGGCTCGCTGTGAATAGAGCGCAAAAACAGGACCTGCCCCATACCCCAAATCAGCAGCCCGAGCCTTCTCTGCAGCGTGAGCGATCAGCTAAGCCTGCCTGAGGGAGGCAGATTTTCAGGCTGATTGTTGCCCCTGCTCCCACTGGTTTAGAATAAAGGGCTCAAATGCTAGAGAGGCGCCCAGGTGCCGGGGTGAGACAGCACCTGGCTACATGGATGAGCAGTTGTGCAGAGCCTGCAGGGCCCAGGGGCTAGGCTGCTGTCACTCGAGTGCCCTGTGTCCTCTCAGATACACCCATCCAAAACGTTAGCCCGGTCTCAGCAGCTTGGCTGTTTTACAATGGGCGGGGATGGCCTCTGTTTGAGCACTGCTGTTTGGTCTTTGTTGATGCAGCTCATGGCTCATTTAATTTGACCCTGAGCATTCGCAGGGCAGCCTGTTCCTTTAAAGACTACCTCTTAGATCCTTTTGTAGGCCACCTTCAGCACCGGGCATAGGAGATTTCAGCGCTCCCTCCCTGACCTTCCCTGAGAGAGAGACACCATTGCATCCATTGCCAGGGACTGGGGGTGCTGGGCTCCTGACCCCCCAATAGTCATATGCTCTTATGGGCGAGGTCTTGTGGTGTGCAAATGTGAGAGAGCGGGCTGTCTGTGGAGGTCAGTGTTTGGTGTGTGTTTCTGTATGGCTGTGTTCTGGTGTGTGTCAGTGGCTGAGTGATTATTGTAGCATGTGTTTGAAGATACAGCTGGTGGGAATGTTTCTGGGCCGGATTGTGTTGTGAGCACTGTGGTATATGTTTGTGTGTTCCAGTGTGGGAGGGTGCAGTGGTGTGGGTGTGCACACAGCCAGAGGTCACTTGTGTAGATGTCTGGAGAGGGGTTTGATGTGAGTGTTTGGGGGGTGTGTGTGGGTGCACGCAGTATGGCTGTGGTACTGAGGTAGGAATGGATGTGTCTGGTGTGGTGTGAGTGTGGATTGTGCTGTGTCTCTGTGCATGTTGTGCTGTGCTGCAGGGGCCCGGGCAGGCGGTGGAGTGACATACGCTATGTCTGGGTGTCCACAGTGTGTGTGGAGCGTGTGTATAGTGTACCCTGCTGTGTGTGTGTGGTGTGGTGTGTTGCTGTGTGAGTCTGAGCTACTTTGAACCCTTTGCCTGCTCCTGCCTCGCTATGCTGGGCTCACGGGCAGGATTTGCGACTATAATTCTGGCTTTCCCGTCTCTTAATTAAAGCCCTCGATGTGCTCCCTGCTCCGGGTCTCACCGCACATTATGCTTCATTATGTGATCGCTATCTGGGGTGCTTCTTCTGATCCTCCCCTGCATCTAACTATGGCTGGATAATTAGGTGTGGTGTTCTACAGCGTTTAGAGAGACACTTAATACGGCTTTAATCGCCCTCTCGCTCTCTCACACACACACACGCATTCCCCCGCCCCCCGCTCGCTGGATCCCACCCACTACCCCTCTGCCCAGCCTGGCAGCAGGTTTTGCTGCTGTGTGTTTCCTCTGAAGAGGAAACCTGCGTAAGGGGTAATTACAGGCCACGAGGCAGGTGCTGAGGCTGCTGGTACTGGCACATCAGTGGAGCGGGGTTAGTGTTGCTACTGGCTGGGTTTCATCACTTGCTTACGCCATAGAGAGCAGGCCGGTGTTAGGCAGCAGCAGAAGAAAACCCCCCGACTGGTTGGGGGCTTGGCCTATAAACGTGTATTGTTGAACCCTTTGAATTATTGCTTAGCAGGTAGCTCTCCTCGAGGGTTTCATCACACGCGGAGATGAAGCAGTCAGCGTCGGCTGCTCGACACAGGTGCAGGCACAGATTCTGTTGAGCATGGCTTCTGCGAGGCAGGCGTGTGCCAGCACACTGCTGTGCCTTCCAAAGGTAGCAGCCATCTGCACGGCGATAAAAAGCCCTGAGGATGATAAATAGACAAGCCGCGCTTTTATTGGATTGCAGTTTAGAAGCAGCCACTTTGGGTTTGGCATGGTGCTAACAACAGACTCTGCGGGCGCCTCGCCGGCCATAGGACCCATTTCCTCAGCCCCTTTGGCAGACTGTGGCCATGTGACCTTGAGTTTGGCTGGGGAGGGGCTTGCCGTGGTGGGGCGAGCTGTCTCTGGGGGCTGTTTCTCCTCCGTTACCTAGCGAGAGAGGGACTGCAGTGTAGTGGTTAATGTGCAGAGCTGTGAGCTGGGTTCTAATGCTGACTTTCTCTGGGTCTTGTGCGAGATGGCCTCAGTTTCCCTGTCTACAATGGAGAGGATGATACTTTGCTGCCTCACTGCGGGGGCGGCTGTGCTGCTAAACCTGTTAGTGTACGTGACTTTGCATTGAGATTCCCCCAGTGGAAGGAGCTGCTGGCACCCAAAGGATACTGGTTCTCATCTCTCAGAGCTCTGCTGTTGGGATAAACTGGGGTACCCCCACACCCCCCATCTGGTCTGTTTCCTGTTTCTTGGAAGTGCTGAAGATGTAACTGGACAAACCCTCCCACCTTAGCTATGGGGTTTGATGATCTGAGCCCGGTGTCTGTTTTTATGAACCCGCAGCCCACCCCGTTTTTTGCCCCTCTCCAGTTCAGGGGGCGTGCATTTCCCAGCATGCTTCCTGCTGTATCACACCGTCTCTGTAGAGCCTGCAGCTGAGAAGATGCTTGCACCTCCCCCAATGGCATTGCTATATCAGAGTTCGGGGGGAGGGGCAGGAAGGGGGGACAAGGTGGGGAATGTCGCTTGGGGATGATCGGAGAGGCACAGGCCCCCATCTCAGCCAGTGCTTCAGCAGCGCTGGGTGGGCGTGATGACCCTGCCGTCACCTGCAAGAAACAGCTTGTCAATAATGGAATATAGAAAATTGCGGCGGAAATGGGTTTGATTTGCTTTGTATCTCCTTAATGCATTCACCCCCCAGGCGCCTGTTGAGACGCAGCGCAGAGAGAGGCAGAGGCGGAGAGGGGAGCGTGCGGCTGGGCAGCCCTGTTCCAATCGCAGAACCTCCCCGAGTCGCTTGGCACCTACCCAGGGGCTTGACTTTGGATCCCAAGAGCCCAGACTTGCAGCCCTCGCTCAGGCAAAATTCCCGGTGCCCCGTCACATAGCCTCTCTGTGCACAATGCTCCCCTGGGTGCCAGCATGGTGCACTGAGGGCTAGCAGGATCAGCTCCCCTGTTGTGGGCCGGGAGCACTGCTGCCTCTGGCCCTCACCTTTGTATCTCTGTGTTGCGCTGTGTGCTCAGTTGCTGGGACGCGTTGCTGGCTCCTCGTTTGAGAGGGGGACCTTGCTCTAAGGACCGACTTCTCTCCCTGCTGGCCGGTCCCACCCAGGTAGGGCTGCTTTGGTGTATGATGCTGGCCTGGAGTCAGCAAAGCTTTAGGAGGATCAAGGGATCGTCCACCTCACTGCTCTGCTGCCACCTGTATCTTTCCATGCCCACCTGATGCCTTTGCACCGTGTCATCATGAGAGGGCACCAGTGAGTGCTCGGGTGAGGATCTTGTTCGTCAAGCCGAGCTCTAGCTAGAACCCAACCTCCCTCTGCTCACTCCAGCCTGCGAGTTTGCCTGCAGTTCCCTTAGATGCAGCTGCAATAAAAGCCCCGTCCAAGCTGAGGCGGGGGGCAGAGATGGTGTGGGAAGAAGGGGGTGATACTGAGCCAAGGATTAGGAAGCTTTTTCGGTTGGTGAGATCTCCCACTGTCCTCTCACTTATTATGATTTTTATCATAGAATATGAGAGTTGGAAGGGGCCTCAGGAGGTATCTAGCCCAACCCCCTGCTCAAAGGACCCACCAGGACCCACTGTGCCAGGCACTGTCCAAATACTGGTCCTGCCCCAATGAGCCGCAAGCTTGCCCCAGGCACTGGAGAGTGTGCTGCTGGGAGCAGTCTGGCATTGCCGGCAAGGGTCAGGCCAAACCTGGTTCCTGAAGAGGCCTGCCGCGTCCCTAGGGCCAGATTTTTGGAACGTGCTCCACACACTGGGTGCCTGGTGGGTGCTGAGCGCTTGTGCAAATCTGCTCCTTATTTCAGTATCTGAATGGGAGGTGAGCTCTCCAGAAAATCTGGCCCAAATTCTGGGTGCTCAGCACCTGGACATCTGGGCCTGACCTCTCTGGAATTTCCACCTGCTGTTGTCTGCAGTTGAGTCTCTTTCACTTCTAAATAACCCCAGCAGGCCAGGGAAGGATGGGGCAGGAGGAGTGAGATGTTGAACTGGGGATCCCCTTGTAGCATTGAGCAGCACTGCCTTGAAACCAGACGTGTCTGGCCAATCCTTATCGGGCGGTTTCTGAAAGCTCTCCACCGAAGGATGGGTTCAGTGGATGGGGTTGGAGCTCCCAGGCAGACGAACCCCAGTGCTGGCTCTTCCTATCTCCATCCCAGCAGTTCAGTCTGAGCCCCCAGGATGAGAGAGGAGCCCTCCCTTCCCTCCTCTATGGATGATCCCGCCATGACACTGGTCATGGGGCAGGAAAAGCACAGAGCGATTTCCAGGCAGGCCCGGGGCTGGTGCTGCTAACAGGTGATCTCTTACTGAGCAGCGTTCTCGCTGGGCTTCAGAGAGGAATCTGTAATGAAGTGCAGCTGTGAACTTCGGTTTTGGGTCAGGAAGGCAATTTCTCATCTCCTTTCACAGCAATTGAGTCGAAAATCCAGTAGCTGGGATTTTTCCTCCCTTCCTCCTCCTCCTCCTCCCGCTTCATGCTTATGGAATGAGGCAACCTGACTGCTTTGGTGCTGGCTGAGGTGAGGTGCAGAGGAGGGGGAGGGAGAACTTGGGTGTGGAGGATCTGCAGCTGGGTAGCTGTCCACCCTAGCCAAGTGCTGCTTGGAGAGAGTTGTTCTGGTGTCCCTTCTGTGACTCCCCTGATAATGGCTGCATTCCTTTCCGTAACATCTCGGCACCGGTCTACAGCCAGGGGAAGCTCTGTGTTTTTTACCACCCCAAGCATGGCAGTCAGGCGGATTTAGTGGCGTTTCTGCGGGTGATCTGCCGGTCCTGCGCCTTCAGCATACCTGCTGCCGAATTGCCGCTGAAGCATCGGGACTGGCGCACCTCCCAGCGCTGGTGCCTGGAGCTGCCCCTGTCTACAGCATCCTAATATACCTGTGCGGTAGAGTGCGGGTCCGGTCCTTCAGCTCACATTGGCCTCAGCACAGATTGCAGAGGTTGTGTGGATGCCCGGGATAGCTGCATCTGGGGAGTCGGGACTTAAACACAGGACTGGGGATCGAATCTCATCCAATCGAATCCTGCTGCGGCCTTGGTCAAGATGCCTAACCTCTGTGCCTCAGTTTCCGCACTTGGGAGATAGGGCTAATTAATCCGATTTACAGCACCTAACTTATTGGGCTGCTGTGAGAAACTGTATGCCCCTTTGCATGGGAGAAGTGCTACACAACTGCTAAATACTATCTGTATCAGCACCTACGTCCCCAAGTGATGGTTGCTCTATAAAACCTTAGCCTGGTGATATGGTTACCCTCTCCTCCCCTGAGGTCTGTCTGTGCAATCCCAGTGGGCCCATACTCTGCTGGTGGGAGTGTGCGCGCATTGGGTACATTCGGCCCATGGGCTGCAGGGGAGAGGGACAGCCGGGTGGGTCTGTCCTTTTAACTACATGTTACCATGGCGCGCTTGATTCTGAGCGGCTGAAACGTTACTGTCCCACCTGAAATGACTTTCTAGGCACAGCTTAGGTCACTGCGCACACCCTGAAGCCAAGATGGCTGACTTCCTCCCTGTTTACAGGGAGCTCTTAATGAAGACACTGATTGCTGGCAGGAGTCTGGGTTGCATCTGGCACGACTGTCCACCTCCCTGAAACTAACTCCCTTGTTAAACGCTGCCAGCCAGGCTGTCGGAGCATGCATGGCTCTTACGTCAAACCTGGGATGCAGGGCGGGGGTTTGCAGTCAGTCCCACAGGTGTAGTTGACGCTAGCAGTTTCGCTGCTCTAAAACCGGGATACATGGGTGGAGGCTGAACCTTTGCCTGGAAGACTGGAGCCTCTTTGTGCCCCAGGGTTCATTAAGTAACATGCGTGAAGTTAACTGGGAGCAGAATTTAGCCTCTTGCCCTCGACTTTCATGGTTCCCATATCTGGAAGCATGGCCAGGGGGATTCTGGCTGAGCTGGCGCTTTTAGTTACAGCAAATAAAGCTGTGTAATAAAACAAATATATGAGCTGAGTAAAACGCTGGCCCTTGGATCCAGAAGTTACTGCGGTTGTGAAATCACCAACGCCTCTGCGGGCAATCTATCTCCAGGCCAGCCTGGGTGAATTCCAGCCTCGCTCACTGCGGGGTAGAGGAACCATGGGGCTCTCGTTCGCTGTGGGGGAATGCCGGAGTCGTGTGTGAGTGAGGGAGTGAGTGGAGCCTGGAACCTGCGACGGGCCCAGTCCAGATCCAAACAGCCCTGCAGCCGGGGGATTCAGTTCAGATCAGGGGCGTTGGTTTGGCCTGTTATAGCAGCAGTGACATGCCCAAGGTTGGGACAACCTTTGGCTGTGGGGGGTCGGTCCAGGCCTGTCTGCACCTCTCTGTTGTCCCCTTGCCATCCCTGTAGGGACCCTGGCAGTTTGCTGGCACAAAGGTGTTTCACTGCTGGATGCTAACGTGTCTCTTGAAGTCAGGCCTGGATCCAGATTAAGAGCCATCTTTGTGCCTGGTAAAGTGACCCATGGCAAGAGGGAATAATTGGATTTTAATACGACGAGTCTGGAGCAGGAACAGTTTGTAACTCTGGCCTTTACGAGAGTTTGCAATTAAAACGATTATGTCTTGAGAGTCAAGCTGTCTGACTCCTCACATACATAATCTGATGATGCTTGATAGCCTCCCCTTCCTTCTTTCTTCCTTTCTTTTTTCACATGCTGAAAGATGCGGAATAAAGGCCGGGATAATTAACGCTCAGGAGCAGATCCGAGGCCACGCGGAGTGGGAAGCGGATGAAGGGAATTAATTACACTGCACCTCTAGCCTGGCCTGCTTTGGGTACACGTCACCTCTCTGCGTTAGTCAGGACGGTTCATTCTCAGCTGGTGCTTTGCAGCGGGGCTGGCGGGAGATGAGAGCACCCCTCTCCTCTTGATGCCTGCATGCTCCCCATATGCTGCTGTTCCCCTTGATATTCCTGTCTACTCCCCATCAGCCTCTCCGCCCCTTGAGGGGCCATGTTCAGTGAGGGGGTTTTCCCCAGCAGGCTGGATTCCCACAGGCTTCAGTGCCAGCAGCCCTTGGTTTGGTGATTGTGCAGCAGCGGTTGCGTTTGCATGTTGCTCCCCTCGGGGGTGCGTGTTCACAAGCATGCGTGTGTGCGTGTGTCTGCTTGCTGGGAGCATTGACACATTTATCGTGTTCGTGAGCGAGCGTCTGGGTATGTGTATCCGTCCCCTGACGGGCTCCTGGCCTGATTCCCACAGCTGCTGAGCAGACACATCTCCTCTGGATCCCAGTGTTCCTCCACACTGCTGGAAATCTTGCCTTTCGAGATGTGGGAGGCCAGTTCCATCCCTGGGGGGACTCCACGGAGATCAGTGAAACTCCAACTGAGATGAGTTTGGATCCATCTCTGGCTTTCTAATGTGGCCATCATTGTGGTATCAGGGCACCAGCAACAAGACACCAAGTCTACAGGGATTCCAGAGGCCCAGATGTCCCACTCATCCTGTGCCATGTGCTGGTGTGCACACGCATGTGCCTGCGTGCTGATTCACTCCTGCCGCATCTGTGCCAGGTGCTGCCACTGGGGTGTTCTTTGGGCTGCTGGGATTGTGGCCGAAGGCCGTGGGCAGCAGCTCCTAAGCAATGCCTAGGGCCTGTTCCCACCCCACACCCACTCTGATCCCCTCGGAGAAAGCTGGTAACGAGCCTCTGCCAGAGAGGAGAGTTCCTGACCCGCCGGCTGCGTTCGAGGAGAGGCAACATTCGCGGTCCATGTCTCAGAGCGTTGCTGGGTGCCAGAATTAGTGCTCGGCCTCAGCCCTCCAGCGAGAGACGCAAATGCAGTCAGGATCCTGGTGCCCTTCTTATTAAGGGAGAGAAGAAAAAGATCCCTGCGCTGCCTGCCAGCGCCATAGCAGAGCAGGGGAGCAATGATGCGGGGACGTTAGCAGGGGGCCTGGGGAAGCCATTTAAACCAATTAATGTGTATAAGGGAAGCAGTTAAGGCTGTCGGCCGGGCCTGTTATCCGGCAGGGGCTGCGTTGGCTTCAGAACGCTCTCCCAAATCGAGGTCAGCGGCCGGAGGAACCCCCGAGGCTGGGGCTGTGTGTGACGTTGGCTGCTTTGCAGCACTCAGAGATGCCTTGTTTCTTTTTCAGCAATTCCAGGCCGCCCCAGCTACTCTCTTAGCCAGCAGCATGAGGCAGCTGCAGCCTCGCTGTTCTGAGCTCTGCTGCTCCGCCCCTCGCTGGAAATAGGGGAGTCCGTCGCTTAATTAACCAGCATCTACCCCCTGAACGCCGAGGTTACTTGGCTCTTCTTTCGGAGAGTGGCCAAGCACTTCGCAGGCACCAGCATGACTTATCGACACAGCTCCCCCTGGGGTGGGTGGGAATTCTTAGCCCCATTTTACAGAGAGGGAAACTGAGGCACGGAGCAGCCTGATTGCCAGAGGAGATGAGCCACCCCACAGCTCCCACTGACCTCAGAAAATCAAGTGCTAAGCAACTGTCCAAAGGTCACGCAGTGAGCAGGGGCAGAGCTGGGAACAGAGCACAGGTCTCCCGGCCCCAGAACCCTGCTGTAACTGCTAGATTGCCCTCCCCAGCTGTGGGTCGGGCTCGCACAGATCAGAGGCCTGACCAGCTGACTCAGCCAGACCTGAGCCATCTCTGTTTTTCCTCATTCACACGTTTGCAAAGGGAGTTCTTTGATTTCAGCTGAAGCTAAACCCAGGAGGAACCTGCCTGCCTGGCGAGAATTGGGGTCCTGGGATGTACTCTTCAGGGCAGAGGGACATAACCCCACTTTGGATCCTGGGGGGTCTCGGGTGAGGAGGTTCCAGCTAGTGCCTGGCTCTGGCCCTTTTCAGGTACCAGGCGAGGGTAGAGTCTCCAGCCCTGCTAATTGAATGAATTCTTCTTTCTCTCTCTCGTATGTCAGGGACATTAAGAATTGATGCCTGGTTAGAGATTAGCACCCGGTGTGTGCTCTGGTCGCGGTGCGAATGGGGAGCCCTGCCCGGACAGGGTCAGATTGTACACAGCTGATTTCAGGTGGAAAAAACATCGATACGGCGTGTAGGCGGCTTTCCTTTTCTTTCAGGAAGGCGGTGAAGAGGAGCGGTATCAGCGCGGCCTGTTTTCTGCGGGGGCATTGCAACCGCACACCTTGCCCCCAGCCGTGTGTCGCCAGAGGAGTGAGGAAAGGTTCCAGGCTGCAGGATCAGCACAGCCAAGCCGGGGGTCCCTTCTAGCCATGCGGAAGTGGGTGGGCTGCTGGCACCCTCTGACCTTTGCCCCAGATTCCCGCACCCAGCAGGCGGGGAGAGGCCTTCTTGCAGGGACTGGAACAGGATCGAAAACGAAAATTCCACTGGGAGTCTAAACTGGGTCGATCAAAGCCTGCAGGGCAGGCCGTTGGTGCAGCCATCTCTTGGTCCCAGCCTCCCTGCCCCCTGCTCAGCACCTGCTCTGTTGTCTCCTACAGACCTAGAGGGGAGTGGAAGGGGCCGGGCCTGCGACAGCAGCTGCCTGCCTGGCCGTGAATCCCAGGAATTTGGCAGCGCTGGAGGGTAATGGCTAACTCCTCCTGGCCTCTGACCTGGGAGGATGATACAAGCCGTCTTCTGTTTCTCTTCAGACTGATTACGGGGTCAGGACAACGGCTCTCCCTGTCTCACTCGCCCTGATAAAACGTCTGGAGTGCTCACGACACAATAGATCTGTCAAGCTTCTGGCACAAGCAAAGGGAGGGGAGGGGAACAAAGCGGGGGCCCTGTCTCCAGCCTCACCGGCTGCTCCCCTTACCCCTGCGCCAGCTGGGGGGCTCCGAGGCACAGTGACTAGCAGAGTCTGGCTGGGGCTGTCCCGTGCCTGCAGCAGCGAGGTTAGAGCTGGTTGTGTCCATCTGTGTCCCAGGCCCCCCATGGAATCTGTGCTCCCCAAGAGGGGGGGTTTCTGGGACTAGACTCGCACTGACAACCTTTGCCTTAGTGTTCACAGCACTCAGCGCTTCCAAACTCCTCCTGCCCAAGGATCTCAAAGTACCCAACAAACAGAACCACCTTCCCAGGATCCTCCTCGCTTTGCAAATGGGGAAACTGAGGCACACAAGGGCCATGATTTGCTCAAGGAGTTCCTGCCCCTTGGGTCTGTGCTCAAACCATTAGATCAAGCCTCTTTCTAGCTACGGATCTGGACCCTCCTCTTGTGCGGGCAGCTCCATATTGCAGCCCCTTGTGTCACCCCTTGGCCCTGATGTTGTGTGCAAACCCAGTGAGTAGATTGCCATGGAGCCTGCAGCCTCTGTGGCGATCGAGATGCCTTTCCTCAGTGCGTCCTGGGGGACCAGCCCCTCTGCAGGTGGGCTAGGTGCCCGGCCTCCCCAGGGCTCAGCCCAATCGGCTGCTCAGTCGTGCAGTGCCACGTCCCTTCTTGCCCCGCTGATGTAGCAAATGCCAGCAGTCCCCCTTGGGGCTCTGGCAGACAGGGGAGACGTCCCACTCCATCTCCGCTCCAACCTGCCCTTCTCTCTGCAACTCGCTTCAAGGCACAGCAAGGGCAGAAGCTGCTGCTGTCTCGGGCCATTCTGGGCCATCCTTCAGCCACCCCGGGGAATAGATGGGCAGCCTGGGGACAGGTGGCTTTACTCACACAGGGGGCTGGGTGCAGCATTATCCTGAATGAGTTCCCTCTGAAGGAAGGAGGGGCCGTGATCCCAGTGAGAACTGGGGTGGGAGTCCTAGACCCCAACCTCCCAGGATGGCATTGGCGCTTTAGTTTACCTTGGCCTGTGAGTAGGGTCAAGCCCATGTGGCGCACTCCAGGTGGGAGGGAGGACTCCCTGCTGTCACCTGTTCCCACCTGGGTTGTTTTGTTGATGCTGGCAGCACGGGTCCTAACTGTCCCCTGCATGGACCCTGCCAACTTGCCTCTCTCAGGCCCACAGACAGGCAGCAGATGGCAAAGGCTGTAGTCCACAGGAGACCTGATCTAGAGGTGAAAGGCTCCATGTCCTACTACCGCTCCCTGGGTTGCTATGTATCTGCTCTCAGGGGCTGTATGGCTGCCATCTCCCAGGGAGCACAGTGCCCATCCCTCTACCTTAGCTGCATGGGGTGGGTCCTGTGAGAATCAATGGACTCTCACGTAGGTTAGTTAGAGCTGAAGGACCTGTGATGGTGGTGATGTGTTTGTGTTGTTGTAATAGCTGCAGGTCCCTGGTGAAATCGGGGCTCCGTGCTGCTAGGTTCACAGAGAGAGACCATCACTGCCCTGGACAGCTTGCAGTCTAAAGAGATGAGCAGACGAAGGAGGGTAGAGGAAACAGGGGAATTGATTTCCCCAAGGTTACAGGCAGAGCTGGGAGTAGGACCCAGGTGTCCTGGCTCCCAGTTCAGTGTCCTTCCTGATAGACCATGGCACAGACCTTCCCAGGGAGATGGTTCTGAGACTTCCCGACCACGCTGCAACATGGGGAGGTGTGTTCTCGTCGTGTCTTTTTGTAATGCACAGATTGGCATGGTTTTTCTTCAGAGTCCTAGAACCCGGGGCCAGACACACACCACCTCTCAGTTGGTTAATGACACTGCAAGATGAAATATTCAGCTCCTCTTCCCTGTCGTAATCACCCTGGCTAATAGGAAGGGCTCTTTACTGCTGACTTGACGGCCTTTTTATGAATTGCTGCATTATGTGTTCAGAGCTTCCAATGATTTTTGTTCACATGTCGTATCCAGCTCTGCTCAGATCCTGCTGTCTGGGAAATTAACAGTATTGAGTCCTAGAAGTGACGGAGCTGCCGATTTCACCAAGGGCTGATCAGTGGGCCACAGGAGTTTTGCCAAACTAGGTTCCCGCAGATATTAACACTGATAGATTTGTCTTTGTTAGAATTTAATACTAGTAAAAGGCACCAGATTGACAGCCCTGGAGACCAAAGCCCACCGTGGATCCGCCGGAACGGGCAGTGAGAGGGGGCATTCAGTCTTCACAGCCCGGTCTCCTGTCTGTCCGGCCACTCACCCACTCAGGTGGTGTCCGGGTGCCTCCAGAGTGTAACAATCACTCTCCTCCTCCCCAGCCCGGATGGTGGTTTTTCCTATGAGTAGTTGTCCCTCTGTGCTGGTCTCATGGAGGGTCAGAATAACTGGCAGAGCCCTTGAACTGCCCCGTGGGAAGTCAGTGCGGAGGGCTGGGCACCAGAGACATGTGTTCCTAGAGATCCGAGTCGCTGCATTTTGTGCCAGTGGGAGCTTGCTCCTGGCACGTAGCTTTGTTCAGTGCCTGCCCTCCCAGCCCGTTTGCCAGCAGACGTGCTAACCAGCACCAGTTGCTCCTCTGGGGATGGTTGCGAAGCAGATGATTGGAGAAGGTGGCGGGGAAAGGCTGCATATCCCACTGCTGGCCCCAAGAGCCATCCCGCCCCTGAGCCCGCTGTCCCCCAGTGTTGTGTGGCATTTCGGGCTCTGCTGGTCAGGCTCCTGCTCAGTCCCACTCCGGGAGGCAGAGGGAGCTTGAGGAAAAGCCTGTAGGATTTAGCTGTCAGGCTGCGCAGCAAACACTTGAACAAAGCCAAGGTGCTGAGCTGTTACTAATGACGTGAGTTGTCGCACGGCAAGGATTTTACTTCCAAATGTTCAAACGTAGACTCAGCCGAGCAGTGCAAAGAGGCTGTCTGAGGTTCGTCTGGGAGACTGGTCATGGTCTTTGCAAGTCCACCGATGGTTTATCTGTACCCATTGCTTAGGTGCATGTGACTGGCAGAGGGAACTGGACTTTGAGAATCTGTCACTGGAAAAAACCTAATTCTTTGCTGAAGCATTCCCAGGGCACGTATTGCACACCTGCCCCTTGCCCTGACTCTGGGCACCCAAGAACTCCCCTTCCTCCCTCGCTGGGATGGTTACTGCCTTACTGCAGAGCAGAGCGGGCCCACCTGAGATGGGGGGGCCTATCCTGCTAGTCGCTTCCTGGACACCTGATGCCGACCAGTGCTTTGCCCATGACCCCCCACTGCCTGTCTCTGTCCATCCCTTTATTTTTAAATCTTACCCTTATCCCTCCTTTTTATTTCCCCTCGGTCTCTGCCCCATCTCTCCCCTCTCTGCCTCCTCTCTCCCGACGCTTTCCCACACCAGCCCTCCCACAGGGCTTGCCGGGGTCCAGCCAGCAGCTAACATGGGGCGTAAATAACGTGGCGGCGTTGCCCCAGGAAGGTGTGACCATAGGGACCCGCTCCCTGGTGCGTAGAGCATGTGCCACAACCCGTCACGCTGCTGCTCCTCGCCAACCGCAGGACGCAGCATGAGAGGTGGCCCCGTCACACCAGCCCCCAGGCCTCTCCCGTCACCCAGCCTCGGAGGGCAGCAGCGGGGCCTAGGCACACGGCAAGCGGCGGGAGCATGGGGTCAAGCCATCCCACGGGAGAGGGGGCAGAGGAGGAGGGCTGCAGTTGGTAGACTAGATGGGACGGCTGGGGGTGGGGGAGCAGGGTCTTCCTTTCCACCCCGCTCTTATTCCCCATTTCCTCCCCCAGTAGTGAACACAAAAGCCAGAAGCACTGTTGCTCGGGTCTGGCAGGGAAAAAACAAAACCCCAAACCCGGAGCGGCTGCTATTGAGAAATAAAAAGCGCCTCCAATTAGACGCTTTGGTGCTGCAAACTTGAGGCAAGGCACTTGAACTGTCACTGTGGAACCTTAATTAGCAGCTGCGGGTGAGAGGTCAGCAGCAACTCAGCAGTCTTGACAAGCCTGCTATCAAGTGCAGGGGAGTGGGAGGAGGAGTGGGGAGGAAAGCTCCTTTAGCTCAGGACGAGCCCTGGAACAGGGGGAGAGCCGGAGGAAGGCTGGCAGAGTTAAAAGGGAGTAAAATGGTTGCTATCTCCCTCGGCTGGCGCGCCGTCTGCCACGCGGCCCCCACAGTGCAAGAGAGCAGCTGCTCCCAGTTCACGCAGGCACCGTGAGCCCTCCCTGGCTCCGCGGGGCGAGTGCCGCTGATCCCGGGGCTGGGAAGCTAAACTCCAGCGGGAGGCGAGGAGGTAGGCGCTGCGAGTGGCCCTGTTCTGGAGGGTGAAGGGGGGAGCCGGACTAGCCATGCTGAGGATTGCGTCTTAGACCCGCTGGGTTCCCGCTGCCCAAGGCTGGGGCGCTATGCTGGAGATGAAGACCTGGTCATCCTTGCTCCAGAGTCTGAGTAAGTGCAAATATTTGCTTCCCTTGAGTGCCTGGCAGGAGGAGCTGGAAACACAAGGTCAGAGGTGCCCTGGCTCCTGGCCCAGGCCTCTCCTGTGAGCCCAGCGGGGTTACCCTGGATTTACCCCAGTGTACTGGAGAGCAGTAAAAGGGCCAGACTCTTTGAATCAACCCCCTCCCCCCCCCCAAGCACACTCGAGGACTCTCAGGTTTGCTCTGTTATGCCAGCCGGGGGGGCCAGGCGCTGGATCTAACAGAGAAGCCGGGAGCCCTCCCCCGCCAGGCTCGCCTGGCCACAGTCCCTCCTCCGCCCCTGGAGTGGGAGTGTTGGGAGATGCTGCGGAGGATGGAGAATCCCAGGTGGAAAAAGCCCCCCGGGAAAACTTTGAGGTCCAACCCACGCAGTTGCTCTGTCTTCTGGAGCCAGCCCCAGTCCTCAGGGCGGGAGGGGGAGCAACATGCAGGGGCAGTGCTGACGGGCTGTGCCGGGGGGGTGGGGAGGGAGAGGGCGAGGGAAGGCGAGAGGGCTATGGAGCGTGTGGCCTAGATCTCAGCGCGAAGCCTCAGCCTGGGCCACGAGCCTGGCACAGCCCTGGCGAGGGACGTGCTGTTAAACTGGTGTTAGGACTTGGTTCAGAAAGTAATTCGATGGGATTGTGGTGAAGAGTGGCACCCCCGAGAGAGCGCCCGGCAGTGTGTAGGGGGTAGGGGGTGCTGCACCCCAGTAGTGTGCAGGGGGGATGGGGTGCTGCAGGATGGGGAAGTACTATGAAAACAGGGCCAAGACATTTGGGCGGGCGCCCGGGGCCTCTGAAAAAAGGTTTCTGTGCAAAGTGATATGACAGCTACTCCCAGGCTAGAGGCTGGGCCTTGCTTTGTGGGCAGTGATGGAGCAGAAAGCGTGGTTTGATTGCGTATGGAGCACGCTAGCTTTTGAACATTAGAGTACCAGACCCAAGAGAGGGTTTTTCCCAGTGTCCCCCCTCCCTCTCCCACACTACCCCGTCGGCAGCAGGACAGATCCTCCGCATGGCAAGCGGGGCTGGTGTTTCCCCCGCGGGTGTCCTTGTTTGTGGGGGGCTCCCGTCAGGTCCCCGAACTTGGCTTGCTGCAGGAATATGGTTTGACTATGGACAGCTCGGGGGGAGGGGCTTTTGCGGAGGTCACGGAAATGTGATGATTAAAGTCCAGCGGGTGAAAAGTGCTTAAACAAATCCTAAATCTGTCAGCTGCCAGATTAGGCTGCTTAAAATTTGCTGTGAGGCGACCCCTGGGCGGGAGCACAGCCCCGGTGTGCAGCCCTGTAAGCTCTCCTGTCGGAGTGACTGGGTCGTTTCTCTCTCCCTTCCTGCTCACGCAAATAACAAGAGGTCGTACTGGTCGCTCAGCTGTCACTGCCCTTCCTCAGGAGCTGGAGGGGACGCTCCGAGATCAGCCATCAGATGTCTGATCAGGAACTCAATGGCCCTGGGGCCGAGGGGGGACTCAGAGGCGGACGCAACATGGCTCGGCAGAAGGGTTCTTGCCTCCCAAGAAGATTATGGTGTTACCAGAGCCCTGAGTGGCGGGGCATGGGCCCCATTAGAACGGGGGGGGGAGGAGGAGAGCCCTTCACCTCCAGCTCAAGTTACAGGGTGGCGCATGGTGACTGATGGTCATTATAAATCAGAAAGCCACGTGCTCTTCAAAGCCTTGGGTGGATGGGAGAGTTGTTGGTAGCCATAGGCAGCTAGGTTGCTCCTCATTTCACGGGCGTTGGGGCAGTAGCTTGCAAGTCGTGCCCCAAGGTGGCCAGCACTGTACAACCTGAGGTTAGGTCTCCCGCTGTCCCCTCCCCGATCGTTGTGGGACCCGAGTTCTGGTCCATGCTGGCCTTGGTAAGGCGCTGTCCTGGACTGGCCCAGGTTCTCAGGCCTGGCCACCTACGTCTGAGTGCCCATGTCAGATACAGCCCCCTCGTTGCCCTTCGCTCTGGTTCCTGGCAGCCGGAGGCTCAGAGCTTGCTCCCAGATGTCTCAGTGTGGCCTAGCGAAAGAAAAGCGCATGCAGCTGCCGGCCAAGGCAGGAGCTCGCAGGAATGAGCAGGTTTGGTCTCCCATCCACCGTGTGCCAGCGGCTCTTGGGGGAAGCTGCGCAGCGCCCATAGCCCAGCCTTTTGCAGCTGCTGCAGGAGAAGCTTCGGTTGCGTTTGGTTACATTCAGGCTGAGTGTTGAGGGTCCCTGGCCCAGCCCCTCCTGTGTGACATGGGGGGAGCATAGGTCAGGGTTGGGCGTGGGAATGCCGACGGGCTGTAATGGCTTAGACACGACAGTGGAGGGAAGGGTTTGTTGGCCGCCTGATGGCGGAGGCGGCCTGTGCCTGGCATGGCCCTGCTCCAGTCCATACACAACTCCCCAGCAGCCCGAGAGTGCCATGGTGGCACTAAAGGCCCAGGCTGCCGTACAGTGTGTCACCGCTGGGGCAGTTCAGAGCAAGCAAGCCGGGGACTGGAGCATCCAGAAGGGTGCCAGGCCTCGCAGCATTTCCATCTGGGGAGCCCTAGTGGGAAAGGCTCAGAGAAGGTGTGGTGCTGCCGGCGGGTGGGGCCCTGGCACTGTGGCTAGCGGTGTCTCTTTGTGGCAGGGAAATCAGTCATCCCTTGTCCAGCTGCGGTGATGTCAAAGGCTGTGGTTAGTGTCTCTGAGGGACCAGGAGACGCTGCTTCCTTCTCCTTTTCTCTTGGCAGTCGGCTGACCGGGCTGTCCCACCCCCCCCCCCCCATCCACGATGTGGAAGATGGTGCTGGGGGGACCCGGGGTCCCTCTCCTGCTCTCTCTCTGAGCTGCCCCCATGCCCTGCTCCCCCAGATTCCAGGCTGCCGTTTTCCTCCTGTAGCTAGTTAATAACATGAGCACGAGTAATTTCTGAGCAATCCTCCTGGAGGAAGCAGCCACTGGTTTTTCTTGAAGGTACTTGAAGCTAATGCCAAGGTGTTGCTTTGACTTGCTGGTTGTTGGTGTTTGGAGCCGTTGTTTGTGTCTTAGCGAGTGGGCTGGATGAGATGAGGGAGCTGGTTGCTGGTCCGCTGTGGGGCCCCATGTGCAGTGGGGTGCTCCAGCTGGAAAGTACGCCTTTGGGCAAGGCATGGCTGCAGCAATGCTTGTTAAACCCTGGGGCTGGGTGGGTCCCCTGGTGTGACTGCACGCCTGCTCCTGGCCGGCCCCGAAAGAGCTCAGAGCTAGCAATGGGCTCTGCTCCCCACCTTGCCAGCCTCCCATCTCCAGTCGGGCTCCACCTCCTCCCAGGAGTATGGAGCAAGCCGTTGGTTCTGCGCTTCCCCATTGGGTGTCACCTCTGGGCCACCAGCGGGTCGGGGTCCTCACTGCTTCAGGCAGTGACATGTGTGCCCGTCCGTCTGGCCCTGCTGCGGGGGTCGCGCCCTGCGCTGCAGGTGTGGGATAAAGCCACAGTTGGGGCAGTTCCTGTTCTAGTGGCCTCAGGCATGTCACCATGTTGTTGCCTTGTACAGGAGGGGTTATGCCAGCTGTGCAGGGGCCCTGTTCACCCATCACACAGGCTGAGTAACCCCTAGTAAGTCCAGGGGAGCAATTTGTAGCCTGCGGCAGAGGATTGGGTCTCCCGGGAGAGATTGCCAGCTGTCCTCCTGACTGCTAGTGCAGTGTCCCTTAGCCCCGGGGGCAGAGAGTTCAGGCCCCCATGCGGCTCCATTGCCATGAGCTGAGGGGTCAGTGTAACCCTGTCAGAATGGGGGAGCAGCCGGACCACCTGATCTCATGCCATCGTCATGCTGCTCTCTCTGCCCTAGGCACAGAGGGGCCAGGGAAAGGAGAGGGATCGGGCCAGACGCCAGCTGCATCTGTGCATGCAACTATGTCTCGGTCAGATTGGAGAGGAGCAGAGAGCAAGCAGCAGTGGGAAAGAAACAGCTGCGCGCGCTCATCCTCATGACCAGAAACCTGATTATTGCCGTCTGACAACTGAAATGAGCATAGCTGCTTCCTTGTTACGGCTGCCATTGGTTAAGAGGCAGAGGGCACGGCAGGCCAAGCAGAGCCTTTGCCCTCTAATGCAGGCTAGAGGCACCGATTAAGCTCCTCTGGCTCCGAGGTTGCCTCTCCTGGAGCGGATGAGCAGATGGAGCTGTGAAGCAGGCTGTTCAGAGAGCCGGCGCAGCTAGAGTCGGGGCTGGGGTGGGCAGCGATCCGGGGCTCCGCGGAGCTGGTCTGCCAGTCTGTCCTGCTGCCCGTGCCGATGGGTTTCAGCTCAGAGTGAGCAGCGCTGTCCCTGTCTCACCCTTCCCGAGCGAGCGGCTCACTGTGTGTCCCGCAGCATCTGCGACTGATGTTCTGTCCAGAGCCCGCTCAGGTATTGTCCTGCCCAGACTCACTCCCTCCTCTGCTGGGGCTTTGGGAACTTTGCATCCACCTTGGTGGGTCGGATCCTAGGGGTATGGAAATGGCAGCCAGCTGGGCGAGGGATTGGGGGGAGAAGGATAGGACGGTCCCCACAGCCCCTGGGGAATGGAGGGCTGTCCCCGTATCTAAGGGGACGGGCTTGTAGCCCTCACGCTAGGAAGTCATATATGAGCATGTCTGGTCCTCTGTTGATACCCAGAAGGGGCACAGCACAACCATGCCAGCTTTGCCCCCGCTGTCCCTGGAGGGTCCTGCACAGGCTTTATGCTCATTGCCCCTCGGCCTCAAGGTCTCTCCCTTGGAGTCGGACTATCGGAGAAAAGCACTGGCCCTGGAGTGCATTAATACAGAGAGAGTGCTCTGTGTTTCGCCGCTGCTGAAGCTCCCAGGGCCATATTTATTTTCGAGCCAGCCTCGAATCCTGCATGCCCAGATAGTGCATGCCCAGCCACTGGAGCAAACTCGTGCTAGCCATGGGACTGGTGTGTGCTGCCCCAGGCAGGGGTGTCTCACTAGTGACAGGCATGGGGGCTTGGATCTCCCCAGGGGCCTGGTGCATTCGTTTGGCATTCGTTCCCCCCAGCCAGCCAGCCCAGCCCTGGGGGACCACCTGGGGGTGGGAGTCTTCATTAGAGGCACAAGAGACTGCAGTCTTCTCCTCTCCCTCCAGACACCACCAGCATGTTGTTAGCCAGCCCCTAGGAGCCAGCCAAGCAGCGCCCAGCTCGGTATCCAGGGGCAATTTGTAGAAGCAGGCAGAGCGAGGAGCTGAGCTTAGTAATGGCTCATCATAGCCCCAAGCTGTGCCAGGCCGCGTGCCAGTCCCTCCCTCCCTCTCTGGTTCCATTCCCTACTTCGATCCCCAGCATGGCTCAGGAGAGGAGCAGACGCACTCGGTCTTGGGCACAAGCTGCTTCCCGAGGCCTCACCCTCTGCGTGGTGATTTCACGGGCTCTAGTGGTGATTCACAGTCACCCTCCGGGCAGCCTTGTGCTTCTGCCTCCAGGGCTGTTCTGGGCTGGCCCCAGGGCTACTGGCCGGTGGAGGCCAGAGGGGGATATCGGGGTGGCCTCGCTCGCTTTGTTGAGGCAGAGGTTAAGCAAGGGCAAAGCCGACTGGTACCAGAGCCTGCCCCCCCCCCCCGCATGGCCTGCCGCTGCCTTCCCCAAGACCCGGGCCTTCGAGTGTCCTTTAGAGACAGTGAGAACTGGCAGCTCGTGACACTGATGAGCTGAGTTTGGTCTGGGGGTGACGAGCAAAGGCAACGCTCCCTAAGGCCCCGCATAGGGGGTTTCCCCTCCCATTCTTAACTGTTAAGGAGACTGAAGGAGATGCATGGGGTGGGGGTCTGTCTGTCAGGACACATTAGAACAGTAATTCTCTGCGTGTCTCAGGCCCCTTCCAGGAGCCCAAGCTCGGGGGAGTTGGGCAGCTCCTTCCCTGCCCAGCAAGAACTCCCCTTTCTGCTTCAAGTTGCTTTCTCCCTGGCCGTTCCAGCTCAGTTCAAAGCACTTCCCAGACATTGATCAGTTTAGCCTTCCCTCCGCAAGGTAGCTGGGTATAATTAGCCCCATTTCACAAATGGGAAAACTGAGACCGAAGAGCCCGACTCCCAGACTTGCTGAGCATCCTCGGCTCCTGCCGACTGGCTGGGGCTGGGAGCTCTCAGCAGCTCTGGAAGTCGGGCTCTGCCAGGCTGGGCCAAGGCCCTGACTTCCAGCCGCCTGCATGAGCCCTAGGCTCAACCCACCGCCCCAGGCTGTGCTGTTGCCCGGATGGGAGTGTGAGCGATCCCCTGTCGTCATTCACGGGGTGAAGGAGCCCTGGGAACCCAGCCCTCTGGATTAGTGACAGCAAGCAGCGAGGTGAGGAGGAAAGAACCCCGGTGAGTTTTTAATAGCTATTGCCTCCTGCCACGTAGCATGCCGCCCTCCAGGCTCCTGCGCCGATGGGGAGGGGATATCACTCATTCCCAGCTTCCAGCAGCACCCCTCTCGTCTGGAAATGAACCATCTCACACCCCAGCTGTAGGGGCCGCCCGGCCCCATGGAGCACTGGCTAGCGCAGGGGGAGGGGCAGGAAATCTATATGGGTCAGTACGAGGTGGGGGGCAAAGGGTGTTCAGTGCAAGTGATGCAGAGGGTGGGGGTGTCACCTGATGTCGAGGAATGTTGGGGGGTTTCAGCTAATCACTCCCTTTGCCAGGGCCTCCCTATAGACTACCTGCTCTCCTCGTTACCGGTGGTCCTGTGGGCACAGACTAGAGGTGGGACTCCCAGGCACCCAACTGCTTAAGGGGCTCCAGCCTGCCTTCCTTCCACTGCCTGCTAGACAATTAGCGCCTGCCTGCCGCTCTCCTAATCTGGTTTTGTAGCACCTGACTCCTGTTAAATCAATATTGAGCTGGCACTTGTGACAGCAGAGCTATGCGGGGCGGGCGATAGCGGGGTGCACAAGACCTAGCACACGCTTCCCCACCCACAGTGGCTCCAAATAAGTCCCCCCCCCCGCCAATCCCAGACGAGGAAGAAGTGAATAATCCTTTTGGAACAGCCGCGGGAGCTCCAGCCCCTGTTATGTGGCCTGTATGTTGCCATGACTGCAGGGGAACAGAGGTCAGGGCCCAGATGGGCTCTGTCCAGGCTGATCATTAGGGATGTCCATGGCATGTTTATGAGTCCCTGAACGACCTACTCAGCCAACTTGACCCCAGGCCGGTAATGAGTTAAGGAGGTTGGAATCGGGAGGGTGGGGGTGTAGGGCGCAGATGCGCTGTCCTCGGGCAGTCTGAAAGGCCCAGGAACTGGTCCTCAACCTTAATTGGGGAGAATAGACAGACGGCTCGAATGGATGGTGGCACTTCACATGGGCTGTGGGGAGGGTCCAGGCATTAGAGCTGTTCTTGAGGTGTGCAGAATGAGCGGTTTTGTTGGCATCGCCCAGACTTTGCTTGGCGCGACCCATTGACGCTAGCTGGGAGCCTGTGCAGAAGCATTATCTTTCTGGCCACCAAGGAGAGCCAGCATGGCCCTGCCCACTGGCAATAAACATCCAGGCTGCAGCCGTGCCAGTGAGGAGGGTGCTGGAATGGGATTCAGGAGTCCTGGCTTCTATTCCTAGTTCTGCCACTGACTCACTGCACGGCCTCTGGCAAGTCACTTCCCCCACTCTGGGCTGAATTTTCCCCAGCTCAGGGATGTATCCTGCAGCACATCCTAAAAGGTGGCTCTGGTTGGCTGCAGGAGGGAGCAGGCTCCAGGGGGGAGCGCCTCTGCCAGGAAGTCGGATGTCTGGATGGCACCCCGAAGGCACGGCTGATTGTAACGGTCTTTGCTGGCCCCACTGGCCCAAGCAGGGCTGTGGTTCTGGAACAGCTGGCCGTGGGGAGGGATGGGGAATGGGGCCCTGACGTACTCCCTGTCTTTGCTGGGCACTAGGTCATCCGAATTACACTGTTCCCCCTCCTTGTGTTGCTGTCTGCAGGGTGGCTGGTGATACTGTTTAATGCATTAGCCTTTCATATCCACTGGCCTGTTTTCAAATCCTGCCAAAATCACAGGGGAGCGTGAGGTTGGTGGTAACCGGCTAGTTCTTGGCTGATGTTTGTGCGTCACAGCATGCCCTCCCCCACCACCCCAACCCCAGGGTACCAGGCCTGGCTTTCGGTGCAATAGCCAGGCTTGGTTGGCAGTGGCTGGGCTGTAAGTGGGTGCAGGACTGCAATAAAGGGGCTGCTTGAAGGGTCAGGGCATTGGCAGAGCATGGTGGGGAGCTGCAGGCTGGACTAGCAGAGAGAGCTTCCTGGGAGGCTTGAGGGATGACGACAGAGCATGGGGTGCTGGTGAGGGGTGAGATCTTGCATAGCCGAGGGGTCACTGGTCAGGACTGAAGTGCGTTGAGGGGTCAGGGCTGGACTGGCAGGGGGTGCTGCAAATTGCTTTGGAGAATAATAGTCTGGTGTCGCTCCGCAGGGCAGCCTGCATTTTCTAGCCATGCAGCCACTGGGAAATCTGCCCGAGCATCCGCCTTCCCTTGCCCTGTGTGCTGTAGCTCTAACCCGCCGGCTGGTTCAGTGTGGCTTGTAAAGATATAGGGTTAAACGCCCAAGGGGAAGAATGCCTTAAAACCCATGTGCCAGCTCAGAAATGAGTGTTGCCTTAAATACAGCATCCTTCAATCCTTATCTTGCCTAATTTATTGGACATAACTAGTGGCGCTGATGGATTCGTGGCTTAGACCTTGGCTTCTAAATTTCAGCATTAATAATCTCTCCCTTCATTCTGCTCTCCAGATGTCTTTAATTTATCTGCTTATTCAGTAGGGGTGCAACCTAATGTCCTCTCTGCCAGTGCTAATGTGGCCCAGGGACAATAAATTTTGACTTGTAATAACATTTCCAGCTGAATTAATTGACCTCTTTGTGCCTGGCACTCCTGACCCTCCTCCGTTTTAGGTGATTGCCGGGACGGACCCTAATAAATGGAATCCATGTCAGCTCCCAGCCTTCCTCTGCCCTCTCCCTCCCCCTTTGTGTGCAAGAGACTGAGTGGGGGACATTTGGAGGGAGGTGGAGAAAAGGTATTGCTTAATCTGGAGTCGGTTTTGGAGCACTCGTCCAGGGCAGCCTCCCCGAGTCCCCCCGGAGTGGCGAGTAATCACAAAAGCATTTCCAGACACAGTCCGTTCTTCCAGCCGCTTCCTCTCTTTGGGAACGCTGCAGTTAGCGCCTGAGTTGTGTCATAACAATCGAGTCCTCTCCGCCCCCGTGTGCTGCGCTGGGAGGGGCCCCGCAGGGCTCCGTGCTCTTCACAGGGCAGCGGGTTCTGCTTGACCCTCACGCACAGGGAAGGAGAAGACTGTTGGGGCAAAGAGGGGAGGGAGCCAGGGCTGACTGGGCACCCATGTCCTCTGGGTGATTACCATCAGGGAATGAATAACCATCCCCTCCCACCCCCCGGAGCATGTCATGTCCCTAGCGTGCCAGTGTTCTGGATCCTAGCCATTCTCGAGAGGGTAGAAATCGAGCTTTTCTGCTGGGGAGAAGGTATCATCCCCCTAAGAGGCCTCATCTAAAGCCCACTGATAGCAATGGAAAGACGCCTGTTGACCCTGGTGAGTTTTGGATGAAACCATAGGAGCATGGGCCCTGCAATGTGCTTCATGGCTTTTCCATGAAGACGTACAATGGTTAGTCCTGTCTAAAGTGCGGGTTGGCCTGACTCAGCCCTGCTCTGGCAAGCCATCAAACCTAAGCTGGAATAACAAGTTTGTTCTAAAACCAAATCGCCCTGACAGACGATTGTAATCACAGAAGAAGCCTATGAATTTCTTCTGGTTTGGTGAACCCCAGTTGAAAGTTTTGTAAAGCCAAACCCACAAGTCTCTCCTTCATTCTTGGGGGAATGATTACCTGATGGACTGAATCAGCTGGTGGGGCCAGGCTGTATGAGCTGTGGTCATTAGCTGGAGCTAGGGTGACCAGATGTCCCGATTTTATAGGGACAGTCCCGATTTTTGCGTCTTTTTCTTATATAGGCTCCTATTACCCCCCACCCTCTGTCTCGATTTTTCACATTTGCTGTCTGGTCACCCTAGCTGGAGCCCCAACCCATCGCCACCTCCTCCCACCCTCTTCCCCCAAATTTTCCTCTCAGCCATGCTCCTTTGGGAATTAACTTTGCTCAGCTTGGCTCTCCAGTCAGAACCAGTCTCTTGTCACTATCAGCCCTTGGGAAAAATCCACATAAAAACAGAGACTGATGTAAAGTGCTTTCAATTTATGGTGCCCCCAAGCCTTTAATGGGCTTTCTATGGCCACTGATATTCCAGGGAGTTTTACTAGGCGATAAACCAACGGCACAGGACCATTTTACTAAATATGCCGCTAATCAGGTGCAATTCCCATGTGCAGGATCTGGACAGGAGTCGGGGGTGCGTCAGTGTGTGTGCACACGTGCGTTCTGAATAACACCAAGCATCGGTGACACGGTTGGCATGTCCAAAGAGCTGCGTGAGCACTAGTTAACCCTTGCGATTAGGGCAGTCTGCTCACCCCGGCACTACAAATGGTGAAATTGACACCCAGAAATGGGAAGTGAGTTGGGGCAGGGTCACACCAAATCAGTGCCAGCGTTGGGATTAGATCCCAGGCAGTCCTGTGTGCTCAGTGCTCGAAGCCACAGTATTGTGGACAAGGCTGGTAACTCCACCTGTTATTGTGCCGCCTGTTATGATGGCTATAACATCCCATTCATTATAAGACCCACCTTCAGTTGCTTATAACTTGGCCAAACTTAAACTGTTTGGGCTGAAATGTCCCAGGCAGGTTGTCTGCCTCAGGCTGAATTATTACTGTTATGATTTTTGAAAGTCTCAGCCAAAACAGTTAAACTATTTCTGAGAGCCAGGCAAGAGAACAATGGGTTGTTTCGCAACATTACAAAAATTCTGGTGACCTTTTCTTTGAACATCCGTAGTGCCTCCAGGGTATGGAGCAGGGGTTTGAAATTTGGCAGGGTGGGGGCCTGAATGTTAGGGAGGTGCTCTTTGTCATCCCTGTGAAAATCCGTCCAGATTTGCCTAAGAGAGAAACCGTTGAAAAATCAGTTTGCAGCTACTCAGTAATGACTGTTTCGATTTTAGCGGCTAAAAACTCCAGAGAGTCCATCCTTGCTGAGTGTGCTCCAACCTGGAGCAACTGGGGTGAAGCCACACCTGCTGATAGTGGGAGGGAAGAATGAGGGCAGCTGGCTTCAGCAGTGTTACTGAGCATGCTCAGTCCGGGTGAGCACGCTCAGACAAGCTAAGCAGCAACTCTGGGTAGTGGAAGGGGCACGTGACCCCACATGCCCCTTTCTCCACGTGTCACCTCTGCCTTCAAGCTGATTTGGGCTTGGCTTGGCTTGGGCCGAGCACCAGATCTGCGAGTGGAAAAAATAGTATGCGATCATGTCATGAAAGACTGTACGAGACATACAAGCTGGCCGAATTAATAGTGCACAGGCGGCCCTAATGTGGTCAATTCCTAATTTTTGAGTGCTTGACTTTGCCACCCTAATAATGTTATTTTAACATAGATTTTGTGTGTGTTTTATATTGACAGAGTGTCTGTATGGGACGCAGAAGCAGCAGGCTTATATCGCATTGTGTGTGCGCGTGTGAGGGTGTGTATTGGACACAGAAGCAGCAGGCTTGTATCGCATTGTGTGTGTGTGTGTGCGTGTGACGGTGTGTATGGGACGCAGAAGCAGCAGGCTTATATTGCATTGTGTGTGCACGTGTGAGAGGGTGTGTATGGGACGCAGACGCAGCAGGCTTATTGCATTGTGTGTGTGTGTGTGTGTGTGTGTGTGTGTGTGTGTGTGTGTGTTGGACACAGAAGCACCAGGCTTATCACATTGTGTGATTGCGTGTGTGAGGGTGAGTATGGGATGCAGAAGCAGTTGATGCGAAGGGTGTTTGATTAACTGTTTGAAGCGAAGGGTGATGATTAACTGCTATTGCTATCAAGTCCAGCCTGTTGTTGTTCTATTAAAATGAAACAACAGTCAGGACAAAGTGATCCTCTCCAACACTCAACAGATCTCGTCCTGCCTCTGATTTCTGCTCTCGGTGCGGCCCCATTGAAATCCCTTGGCTAGCCCGGGTGTGAATGAGAGCAGCGCGGGCCCCCTGTGGATTGGTGGGGTCACTGCTTCTGGTCTTGGCCACATGGGAAAATTTTGCTGGTTACCCCACTGTAGCTATACTGGCCAGTCTTGTCCCAGAACATCCCCATGGCTGTACTGGAATAGCTAGGTTGGTTGAAATCCACCCCTCGCTTAGACTGGAACAGCTGCCCGTTGCAGACAAGGCCTTAGCCGTGACTAATTTTCACGTGAGAGCTCTGGGAGATGAGCCGCATTCAGCTGCTGTTCACTTACCATAACTACAGCGGCGAGCGTAGCCCCAGCAGCAGGATCCCTTACACAGGTAGCACGGGGAAGGCTCTCAGAGTTGGCACGGGAGCACTTGAGACGCAGGCTGTTGGGGAAATGGCCTCTGTTTACTTGTCAGTTGAGTGAACGTTTTCGGGGGGGACCTGTTTCCCTCTGTAGGCACCTAAATGAAGTGTCCCCATTTCCCAGGGGATTAGAGTCTGTGACTGCCCCGCTGGGATTGTGCGCTCTCTTTGGGCTGCAAGGCTTCTCTCTCTCCTAGGGCTGATAAAAGATAAGCAACCCTGTAGCTCGTGGCTGTAACTCCTGCATGGAGGAATAGGATATAAACCAGAGTGCTTCGCCTGGGCCTCCGAGGGGGAAGCAGGCTGCACTGCCTTCCTGTGTGTCCCCCTGGAGTTCTCCTTCCCCTGCCCTACCCCGGTCCTGCTCTCCTGCTGTGTCTTGGGACTCTGTGGCAAACTGGGAACGTGCAGTGGGTCAGTCCTCAACATGACACTGTGGCAACAGTAACATGAAGTTAGTTAACAACAATCGATCACTAGCAGCCTGCCAGCCTGTATCCTGAGGGGGAGATTTTACAGCTGTATCCAGGGGAGCCCAATTAGACTTGGGGGTGGTTTCTTTTAATAGAAAAACTGGGGGATGTTGTCATAATAGTGCTCAGCCTTTAACACAGTGCTCTGTTGTTCTTCTGGGCTTCCCAAACATTCACCGAACTAATCTCCCCAGTCCCCTGGCACGTGGGGAAGTGAATATTGCTGTGCAGATGGGGAAGACGAGGCAGAGAGGTGAAGGGACTTGCCATAGATCAAAG
Organism: Gopherus evgoodei; assembly: GCF_007399415.2. Classification (NCBI taxonomy): domain Eukaryota; kingdom Metazoa; phylum Chordata; order Testudines; family Testudinidae; genus Gopherus; species Gopherus evgoodei. The sequence goes on along the minus strand of NC_044333.1, from coordinate 37,442,437 downwards.
CATGAGTTGGTGACAGAAGTGGGAGAAGACGTTAGGAATTCCTGGCAACCAAAGGCGTGCTGCTTTCTATAGACTGAGATCAATGTTGATCTAACGCCCTTGTCCTCATTGCAAGGGAAACAGTGCTAGCAGCAACAGGACCGGCAGGACAAAGCCCAAGAGGTATATGACAGGAGACTAATCCTGCACTGGCGCAGGATAGGTTCTGATGGATCCTTTTCTCCCCTGATCAGCCACGATTAAACCATGTCCTAGCTCAGTTTCTGTGGCCCGTTCTCCTCACAGGGCTGTCTGTCGAAGAGCCTCAGGAGCCGAATGCTGCCGGAGATTATACCCTGCAGTGGTGTGTAGCACAATTTTTTAACTAACTGCTCAGATCATGGAACAATCGGGTGGTGAGGGGCACTGCATTAGCCAGGGCAGGGTCTACAAGCACCATTTCTAGCAGAGGTTTGTGCACACGGAGGTCACGCTGAACCTGTCTGGGTGCATTGGGCCAGTTCACGGCTGGCATTCTACGTCCTTGCGGGCCTGAGCCAGGAAAGGAATGGGAAGACTCCAGGTGGAGTTTGGCTCTCAATGGCTTCCCCGACCTCTGTGCATAGAGGGCACTGACGTGCCAGGTACAGCAATGGCAGAGTGGTCGTGCAGCAGCGTGGCACCTGCCCGGTACCTCCCCGAGCACACGCGTTTTCCATTTCCCCACTCACGCGAGTGTGGCAGGCTCCGGCAGGGATGAAAAGAGACAGAGCCGAGACGGTGGGGAAGGAGACACGCTGCCTCTCTGGCTGCACACCTGAGAACATGCTGATGAATATGTTTACTTAATTAATTGGCTATGTGAGAGCAGGAGCGTGGTCTGGTGTAAATCTACAAGCGTAGCGTGGGGCTTGGCAGCCTGCAACACAGCGGATGCAAGACTAGACTTTAAATAAGGCTGCAATTATTGTTTGAATAATTGAAGAACAATGGGCAGGCCTCAGCACTCGGTGGAATGGGCTTTGATCCGTTGCCAGGGCGTGGCTCTTGGACTCACAGGCGCTGATGGCAGAGGCCTCGGGCGCCTCATTGGGGGGATGTTTGGCTGTAGGGGAGTGGGGCTTAGCTCCTGCAGGGCTGGGCCAGCGTAGAGCAGAGCTGCCCGTTTACCAAGGCAGTCTTTGGCTGGCCTCGCTCCAGCCAGTGAAAACCATGGGGCCTGTGGGTGACAAGTGAGCAAGTGAAGGTGGGGGGCAAAGGCTAATCCCCCCCTACACACACACACACCTCTGAGTGCCTCCCTCTGCATTCTGGGATCTCCTACTTGTAACCCCCAGCCCTGAGGATTACTAGGAGCCTGTCCCTTCCCAGTGTAGCTCTATTGGGGGCTAGGGTCTTCCACACCCACACTGCAGCACCTTTTCGCCCGACACAACCCAGGAGTGCTGCTGGCAGGCGCTAGCCCTGTGCGCTGGTTAGAGGTTGTTGCAGGCTGTGACGAACTGGGAATGTTCTTAATGTTTTCTCTGAATACTGTGTTGGTGCCTCAGTGTCCCCATGGCAGTTCTTAAGTATCTGGCAGAGCAAAGGGCCAGTGCACCTAAATGCCTGGCACTCTGTCTCCTAGCAACTGATGGCCTGGGCCCCTCCCCTGCAAAGGTGCCAGCTGAAGGTGTTGGAGACAAAGGGATCAGGTGACCTCCTGGCCCAGGAAAGGAGCTGAGCAGAGAGGGGGGCTGGAAGGGATTGTTAGTCTGGAGCTGGCTGAGGGCAGACGTGGGGGTCTGGCTCACTGACCCCCAGAATGGACCCGGCCGAGGGGTCCGGTTCGCTGTATCTACAAGCTCTGTTTTAGACCCTGTTCCTATCATCAAATAAACCTTTGTTTTACTGGCTGGCTGAGAGTCACGTCTGACTGCAAAGTGGGGGTGCAGGACCCTGTGGCTTCCCCAGGACCCCACTGAGGCGGGCTCGCTGTGGGAAGCGCACGGAGGGGCAGAGGATGCTGAATACTCCAAGGAGAGACCCAGGAGGTGAAGCCGTGTGTGCTTCTTGCCCTGAACAAGTCTGCTCCAAGGGAGAGGAGGCTCCCCAAAGTCCTGACTGGCTTGGTGGGGAGCAGTTCCAGAGCATCGCCCGGTGACTCCGTGACAACTGGTGGCAGCGGCGGGACGTACTGCACCCCGTGAATGGCGCTGCTTGCAGTAAGTGACTGGGGAGCAGTAAAACAAAGGAGGGATAATGAGGACCAGGCGTGCTGAAGGCTCAGAGAGGGACGGTTTCAGGGGGCAGTTAACCTCTGGGAGTGTGTGACCAGCGAGAAGGACTGTTGGAGTAACAGGGTCCCCCTGAGGACTGCAGCGTGCAGTCTCAGGGGCGGAGGAGCTTGCCGCTCGACCCTGGGAGAGAGAAGGATTTTTGCAGTAGCAGGGTTCCCCTGGGGATTGCAGGAGCGGTCCCAGGGGTGGAGGAGTCTGCAGCTCGACCCTGGCAAAGAGGTGGTGATCACAAGAAGGGCTGGCACACCAGGGGTTCTTCCTGGAAACCATGGGGGAGCCAAGAGCACACAGGCCTGTGAGTCCAGAGCCACTTGGGAACGGTGAAGTGATGGCCTATCACCATCTCCTTAAGAAGGACATTGTGATCCTGTGCACAAAGAGAGGGTTACGCATGGGGAAATTCACCAAGGCACAGTTAATCGTGCAGTTGGAGGAGAAGCACCGCTCTGAGGAGCAGATTCCTGGCCCAGATGGGGCTATAAGAGGATCTGAGAGCAGCTGGAGCATCAGCCAGGCATCCCCGGGAGTCTGGTCCCCAATCAGACGAGGGTTTTCACGATTGGGTTCCCCATCAGGAGATTGGAGACGGATGGGATGGGAGCAGAGCCCGAGAGAGCGAGAGGACCGTGAGAGAGAGCAAGAGCCCGAGGAAAAGCTGCAGGAGAAGCAGCAGCAGCGTGGACTGGTGATGGTGGAGCAGAGAGACATAGGGGGCTGCCCAGGGGTCAGTGGGGAAACACGCCTGCGGGGGCGAGACCCTGGGACAGAGAGAACTGTGGTGGTGCAGCCCCAGATGCTGAGGGACTGTGGAACCTGGATGAAGTTCCCTGGGGTGAAGCCCCTCGCTCTGCCTATGGCCCAGATCCCTGTGCAGACCCAGGAGGGGTCGGGCTGGCTGGTCGTTGGGGTTCTCCAGGATATCGGCTCGGAGGCCCTGTTGGGGGGTGACTGTCTCCCCATGGGACAGGATCCAGGCCCCGCTCCTGTAATGGCCGAGGGTTTGAATTCAAATCCAGAGAACCAATTGGCTAGGATGGAAATGGTCAGTGAAAATGCAAATGACCTGGCTGGCAGGGGGGAGGGGCTGCTGGGCTCAGGATACCTGCCTACCTGTAACCAGCCCCCTGGGGCTGAGTGGGAGGGAGAGATGCTCCCCGCCCCCCTGCACACCGGAAAGGGGGCTCACACTGGCTCTGATGCTGTGACCAGAGCAGAGAGCTCCCTGCCTGCCCCCACTGGGACAGCAAGGGCAGTGCTGACCATGGGGGGAGCTGAGACCCCAGCTGAGTGGGGGGACACCCAGGCAGGACAGGTCAGCTGCCAAACAGGTTTGCCTGGTCCAGATGTGCTGCTGGGAAGTGATTACACAGCAGGGAGGGAGCTACCAGGGACAAGGCTCAGGGGGGCTGTGACTCCAGGCCCAGCCAGCGAGAGGGAGCAGGTCCCACTCCCTGCCCCAGCAGCTGAATCCCAGACCGAGCTGCAGAGGGATCCCTCCTTGGAGAAGCTGAGGGAATTTGCTGGCCACAGCACTGCAAACCCCCTTGGGGAAGGCTTCAGGGACAGAGTCCTGCAGGAGGAGGGATTCCTGTACCGGGAATGGGCTCCCCAAGGGGAAGTAGAACTGGGGGGAATCGGGAGGCAGCTGGTGGTGCTCCAGGAATCCACAGGGCTCTTCTCATTTGAGCTGCTGGATGGGAGGAGAGTGAGGGGACCCCTGGACCTGAAGAGGGAGGATTGGATGGAGAAGGTGGAAGACCCCCGGGGGGATCTCTTCACTGAGGTGGGAGCCAATCTCCCCATCAGGTGTTCCCCATTCAGAGTCACTGGGAAAGCAACCCACATCCTGGAGAGAGAGGTCAGGAACATTCTGGCTTTAGATGGGATCCAGCCATTTTACAGCCCATGGGCCTCACCCATGGGGCTGATCCTCAAGGGAGACAGGAAGATCTGGTTTTATGGGGGCTATCAGAAGCTTAAAGCCATCACAGTGTCCGATGCCCACCCCATGCCTAGGCCTGGGGAGATTCTAGACAAGCAGAGGGAGATGGAGAACTTGGCCCTGGCAGACACTGATAACATGTGCATCTTTAGCCAGACCTGGGAGGAACAGGTGTCCCAGGTGAAGAGGGGGCTGGGCTGCCTCAAGGAGGTGGGACTGACATTAAAAGCTGGTAAGTGCAAGGGGGGACGGCAGAGGTGTTGTGTCTGGGCCACAAAGTGGGAAGCGGCTGCCCAAGCCCAGAGCTGGCAAAGGCCAAGATGGGGGCTCTTAACCAAGGGAGCCCGAATTGCAGCCCAGAGTGCTGGGAGAAGACCCCGTCCCAATTTGAACCCCAGGGGTTTTGGGGATAGCAAAAGGGTTCAAGCCGCATAAACCTTCCCACATGCGGCTTGCAAGTGCCATCAAGCACACCCGACCTAAGGGAGGGCGTGAGACTGGACTGTCCTGGTGTAACTCACACCGAGGAATGGGAGAGATGCTGGGGCATCCATAGGAACCTTGGTGGGTTCGAACTTCCCCAGGTCACTGGCTGAAGTGACCTCGCTCAGTTCGGTCTCGAAGGGGGGGGAGATGTGACGAACTGGGAATGTTCTTGATGTTTTCTCTGAATGCTGTGTTGGTGCCTCAGTGTCCCCATGGCAGTTCTTAAGTATCTGGCAGAGCAATGGCCAGTGCACCTAAATGCCTGACCCTCTGTCTCCTAGCAACTGATGGCCTGGGCCCCTCCCCTGCAAAGGTGCCAGCTGAAGGTGTTGGAGACAAAGGGATCAGGTGACCTCCTGGCCCGGGAAAGGGGCTGAGCAGAGAGGAGGGGCTGGGAGCGGTTGTTAGTCTGGAGCTGGCTGAGGGCAGTCGTGGGGGTCTGGCTCACTGCCCCCCAGAATGGACCCGGCCGAGGGGTCCGGTTCGCTGTACCTACAAGCTCTGTTTTAGACCCTGTTCCTGTCATCGAATAAACCTCTGTTTTACTGGCTGGCTGAGAGTCACGTCTGACTGCAAAGTGGGGGTGCAGGACCCTGTGGCTTCCCCAGGACCCCACTGAGGCGGGCTCGCTGTGGGAAGCGCACGGAGGGGCATAGGATGCTGAATGCTCCAAGGAGAGACCCAGGAGGTGAAGCCGTGTGAGCTTCTTGCCCTGAACAAGTCTGCTCCAAGGGAGAGGAGGCTCCCCCAAGTCCTGCCTGGCTTGGTGGGGAGCAGTTCCAGAGCATTGCCTGGTGACTCTGTGACACAGGGGCTGGGGATGTGTGAGGCCTGTCAGAATGGCCAAGGGGATGGAGCAGCGCCCTTGGCTGGCCCAGTCCAGAGTCCTTCCGCCCACCTCAGCCACGCACCCCGGCCCTGACCCACCGCACCCCCGACTGGCTCGGCCCTGACCCGCAGCGCCCCAGCTATTGCTGGTGTCCCTTTTTGTCTTGCCAGGCGGTGTGATGGGTGAGTGCTTTGAGCACCAAGGATTGGGATGAGACCAAGGAAAAGCAAATTCTTTGAGAGGCTCTTGCTCCCAGCGGAGCTGATTCTTGCCAGCGGACTGCAGCGATCTGACAGTCTTTGCGTGGTTTGAATGGGGCTCAAACGCAGCTGAACTGGTCCCGTGAGGCCACTAGGTGAAGGCGTCCAACTGGAGCAGGTGGAGTCCTGAGCCCAGGCCGTAGCAGTTCCCGCTCCAGCCCGTCCCTCCCCACAGCTGGAGGGACACGATCAGGCGCTTGCTGTGGGCGTGTTAATCTCCTTGGTGCCAGCTGTGTCCTGCCCAAGGGCAGCGCTGATCCTGACTCCCACGCGGCCTAGCGGGGAGATGAGATCCTTTCCATCAGTGAGTCAGGCCCCGGGACACTAGGAACACTCTGGCCAAAGGACAAGAAGTCGCTAGCTGGTGGGACGCGCGTCCTGCCCTTCGCTTGGGCAGCTCTCGCCCCGAGCAGCGTCTCGGCCAGCCAGCGCGGCGCCCCGGCGCAATGAGAATGCGAGGCCTACCTGGCAATTGATTTAAATCATTTTCTAGAGAACCTTTGTCAAATAAAAAGCCTTTAATCACATTTGTATCCATTCCCGGCCTCGGTAAATCAATTTGAATTGAGCCGGGTGCCACGGTTACAGCTGATTAGTGTGTGTGTGTATGGTCAGATTAATGCCAGCCGGGTTCACTTAATGGGGTCACCATCATTAGCTTCTGGGTAAGCCTCGTAAGCACTAATGTCAAAAGAGAGCGCCGTGGTCCTGCACTCTAGCTCCTCCCTCCCTGTCCAGCCCCTCTTCCTAGCTTCTTCCCGTGGGATGCTTTCCTTCCCAGAGCACTGAGCATGCGCTCCAGGACTAGGATAGGCAGAGAGACCCTGTGCTGAGCTTCCTCCAGAGCCTCCCGTTGCCCCTCAGTGGAAGATGGAAGGGGCCTGACCCTACAGATCCCCAGGGATCTGCCATCTCGCTGCCCTCCTCCGCCCAGTCTTTGGTCCTATGTAGGTTTCATAGCTTCCTCCACCTGTGCTAGCCCCCAGAAGCTGCCCCCAGCAGGGAGGGAACTATGTTCCATCCTTACAGGTTTGGGCTGAGCGCAGCAGAGGCTCCCGTTGATGTCTGGCAGCCCAGGCTGTATTTGGTGCTCACAGCGTGCCTGGCGGATCTGTTCTCTCTACCTGCTGTGACCCGTCACTGCAGCGGCACCACTCAACCACTGGGCACATGGCTGGGCCTGGGTATGGCACCATAGGACTTGACTTCTTATTCCGCCCGACCCCTGGAGTCCCCCAGTGCTCGGCAGAGTCCCCGGGCATAACACACCCATGTGTGCTCCTCGACAAGAAGTGTGGTACAGTGGGGAGGGCACTGGCCTAGCAGTCAGCAGACCTAGGATCTATTCTGCACTCCACCAGGTGAACATGGGCAAGTTGCTACTTTGCTCCGTGCCTCAGTTTCCCCATCTGTAAACAGGGGACTAGGATACATTATGCAGCTTCCTAAAGTGCTTTGAGGTGACAAGGAGGTGCACAGAATTATGATTATACCCCAGTTAATGCCTGTGTGCTTCGCTCGAAAAGCTGAGGTGATGACCTGTGAATACTGTTACCTGTGCCGCTTCTATGGAAGTGAGCTGCCTAGCCCAGGGACTAGATCTGCCCCCTTGCCTGGACTGGAACAGTCCCTCACTGCCTGTCTGTGTCCCTTTGTAGAGTTCTGTCATGCTCCTCCACGCAGCACGCAGGCTGCTGCCCCGCTCGGGGGGAGCTCCCAGCTCTGCCCAGGTGTCGCCCCCAAGGCTATCGGGCTGAGACAGAGGAGGGCAGAGGTGGCGTTGCAGCCATCTCCCAGCACCAGCTCTGGATGTTGTCCTGGGGAGGCTCTGGTGGGGCAGGCGGTGTGCTGGCCGGTCGTAAGGCACAGGGCCTGGCTTTTTGTGGGGCAGGCAGGTAGCTGGCTGCGTTTTCCATCCGCCCAATTGCTCTATATGGCTTCCTCCATTCCTTTCACACACTCAATTATTTATAATTATAGCACTGACAATCTAGACTGCTGTGTCCTATCCCATTAAGGGGAGCGGAGGTGGGGAGGAGGGAGGAAAAACTTGGACAGCAATCGCCTGCTTGGGGGAAAACATGCACCACTCCTCCCTTGAGCCTCACGCAGCAGCAGGAATGCCAAGGCCTGGTGCTGGTGGGACCCGCCGTGCTCTCCTGGGCAGTCCCCCGATGCTCCCTGAACCGCTGTGCGTTGTGAATATGTGGGGCAGGGAAGGCGTGGGGGGGGGTGCTAAGTGGGCTGGGTGAGGATTCGGGGGAGTGGGGAAGCTGGGAGAGGCGGGTCTGATGCGGCTGTCGGTGCCGCAGACACCCTCCCTCTTCTCCCAGTCGCCACCCGCAACTTTCTGCAGCGGCTGCCCCAATCCAGTGCTCGTGTGGGGGCCCCAATTCCTGCTGGCCTTGCTGCTGCCTGCAGGTATCGGGCACAGGCCTTCCCCAGGCTGCCTCGGCGTGGATTGGGTGAAAGCTGGGGAGTGGTCGCAGGCAGCAGAGGGCTAAGCAGGGTTGTGCTGGGGAGGCACATAAGTGAAGTGTGCCCATTGACTCAGAAGGCCACATCCACCCCTGCCATGTCTGTAGGACATGGCTCTGGGTGTGCGTGGGCCCCTTGTCCTGCCACGAGCCCGCTCCATGGCCCCAGAATGCTTTGTGGTACTTGGAAGGAGACCGCGGTCGTTAAGGTGGCTTCTGAGGAGGGCAGGACACGGTATGGGAACAGATTTGCACTTGCCTATGCCGACTGCTGGTGACAGCCTGGGAGGCGGGGGCAGCTGGGCATCCCTGTCCAAATGCACTGTCTCCGTGGTCCCTCCTGCCGAGAGGATCAACCCCTTGGGAGCCGTTTAGGGCCCATCACCACAGCAAATACTGTGTTGTCGGGAGGGTGTGGAGGATCGTGGAGACTCTCGTCTGTGATGGGTGCACGGCGGAGCTGTTGGTGTCGTGACGCTGAGCTGCGTGGGAGCCCTGGACAGCTCCCACTACTGGAGATTTTTATCGGGTGGTCTGGTCCTGTTGCCACAGCTGCGGCTGATCTGTGTGATAACATGTTCCCCTAGCATGGTAACGTGCTTTGTGGACAGGCCTTTAACAGCTGGGCCCTGGCAAGCCCTCCTGCTCCCTCCCCTCCGGCTCTGCTGCAGGCTTTGTGGAAAAGGCCCTGTACTCCCAGTTCAGCACCCACTGGCTGATCAGCATCCAGCTCACGGCCATGGTGGCCCCCCCAAGGAAGGGGAAGGAGAGGCCTCGCATGACACCTCCTGTGCCTTGTGTGGCCATGCCCAGAGGCGGATCCAGGATCCAGTAGGCAAGGTAAAGCTGTGAGGGGCTGAAGCACTCCCAGGTGGGCACGGGGGGGATGTCCTGCTACGCCTGACTGGAGGGCAGGGTGTCTGCACGCCGCCCAGCATCCCAGACACACTGGAGAGGAAACATGCAGCTCTGAAGCGTGTGCCACAGTTCACGTGGCTTCCCCGCAAGCCTCCAGAGGAGCGATAAACAGATCTTGCATCCCAGAGCTGGTTAATTTGTTTTCAATACGTTTCAATCAATGAAGTGTGGTCCCCGGGAAGGGAAAAGTGCACCAGTAATTGGCTAAAATAAATCACTTGGCACTTCCCACGCAGCCCTGTCTGAGCTGCCAGGCCGAGGGGCCCGGGCTTCTGAACAAACCTGCCAGTGGGGTTTGTTTCCTAGCTCGCTCTCCCTCTCTCTCGCTGCGGCTGGGTGGCACCATGGGAACTGGGCCCTGGGGCAGCAAGGCCAAGCTGTGCTTTGCGTGGCAGTGATTAATGCTGCCCTCTGCACCCGCCAGGAGGACCTTGCTGATGACGCCATCTCAAGCTGCTTGCTCGTTTGTTTTCCATTTCCCTCCCTCGCGTCCTTCCCCTCACTGCTGCTGCTCCTCCTCCTCAGACCTTTGCTGTCCTTTCAGGGCTGCCCTCCCGCCCCCCTTGCCACGGCTGCTTTTGGGCTAGGGGCTTAGACACAGTTTGAACCTGCAGTGGAGCAGGGGCATCTCCCCAGGCAGGGATTTTGGCTTGGAGGTGAAATTGCTGACAAGCCAGCTCCCCTCCTCCCCATCCCTGCTGGCACTGCTGACTGCGCCTTTGGTCCGGTGGTGCTGGGGGGCGGATCTGTGGGCCTGGGCACCCTGGCGCCTTTCCTGTCGGATCAGCTGACTCGAAGTCAGCACCTGTGTCCTGTCCCCCGCCCTACTCACCCACCTGGGAGCAGTGTCCTGCCTGGCCTGGAAGTATGGGCTGCCATGATATGGGCCATGGAAGGCATGAAGAACTAAGCCCCCATCCTGCATCCCCAGCTTTTCCCATCCCCCACGGTGACCTGTGCTCTCATGGTACCCATGGCAGCCTGGGACTCCAACGTGAGAGCATGGCCCCAAGGAGCTGGGAGGTGGCAGCTGTTAGTTGGTTACAACCTAGGAAGGATCTGAGGACCCCCCCACACCCCAACCAACCCTGAAACCGTTCCCTGTGAGATGCCCCTCAATATGCAGCAGGGAGGGTCCCATCCCCTAGGGAGACTCTCCCTGGTCGCGCTTTGCATTGTCAGCAGGCTGCTGGCTCATGCTCCATGCTCCAAGCCTAACGAAACGCTCCTGCCTTAACGAAAGCAGGTGCCACCTGATCGGAGGAGGTCAGTTCCTCCCCCGGATCACCGCCAGAAACCACCGAGGGCGAGTGTTGGGAGCCTGCCTGTAATTACTGCACATGGCACCTGGATTGCTCCATTCCAATTAATTAAACACAGCAGCGACTCCAACTGCGCTCCCTGGCCTCGTACGGTGCCATATTCTTCACCTCAACTGCCTGGGCTGGGGCTGGGTTTCAAATCTGGGCAGACATGTCACCTGTGGAAAACGGTGGGGTTCAGCTGGAACCTCGCTGCTGACAAAACCTGTAATTAGAAACCCTCGTGTCCTGGCGACGGGTCTTTCAAGCTGTCAGAAGCCATGATCCAGCCATTTGATACAAGACTGTCATTACTGCACTGAACCTATTAGCTGCAGGTAAATAACATATTGTGCTAGGGAGAGAAAGCCGGCAGGCAGGGGAATTGGCTGGCTCTTAATTAGGACCAGCGGTGCAAAAGATGGATGATTTACCCTTCTAATTTCCTGCCTGAGAACCACGTTTCCGGGGTCCTGCCTAAGTGCTGGAGGGGCAGAGTGCTGAGCTAGCAGATTCCAGCCCTGCCCGCCTGCTAGGCCTCCCAGGGCCTTCCCTCCCTTCCTTGTTTAGAGGGATATTGATAGGGCCCTGTTGCCAGCAGCTGCTGGGTGGGGGGATGTGATCAGGGCTGTTATTGGGGTGCAGCTCCTGATCCCGGGCCAAGATGGAGCAAGGCAGAAGCCAAGCTAAGCAGGCTGCAGGGGGGACAGTTCTTCCTCATCCACCCCATGTAGGTTGGGGGAGGCACTGGAATGCGGTGGGGCCCAGCTGCACACTCCTGAGTGGGGAAATGACCTTAGGGGGTGTCTGGCTCTTTTGCTTATCCATAACCCCTGGGGAGGCCAGCGCCTGCACCCGAACTACCATGCCCCCATCTCGTGGCCTGTCCCCGCAGGAGCAGGGTGAGAATGGCTGTCTGCGGCAGATGGATGGTACCCAAATTGCCCCGCACATCTGCCCTATGCCGGCGCTGAGCTGCCAGCTCTTTTTTCCTTCTGCAGGCGTAGCTACATGGAGCCCTCGCCTTTCCCCCTGCTGGCTGGCTGGCTGTGCCATTGTGTGTCAGCGGCTGATAGGTGTCAGAGCAGCCCCGACCAGTGGTCAAGCAATGTACGGATGTGTGCACACGTGTCTGCACCATGCTGTGCATGCGTAACCACTGCATGTTGCATGCGTGCATCTGTCCCCCCTGTGGCTGTGGGAACACACTGGCATGGGCGTGCTCACTCATGCCCTACGCTGGCGCCTGCCCGTCAGTCTGTTGTTTGCATTGCAGCAGCATGGCCATGTAGCAAGGCCCCCTATGGGGTGGTTGTGACACCCTGCCCACCCCAACACAGGCCTGCCCACCCACTCGTGCCCAGGCATGCCCGCTCTGGTCAGTCATCCTGGCCCCACACCTCTCATCACAGGGCAGGGCTGGAGGTATTGCGTCAGTTTCATGAAGCCAGGTGCTTGGAATCCTACGGTTAAAATCCCCCTTCCCGGTGGTTTCTCTTCCCGCAGATACCAGCGCGAAACAATTGATGGTCTCAGGTCCAGGCAGGGGATAAATCTGTGCCTGCCACGGCTTTTAAAGTGCCTGTCTGGGTGACATATTTGGTTGGTGTGAAGGTCTGGATGGAAAATCAATCACCAGGCTCTATCCACGCCCGCCGCCCCCTTTTGTGCTGCATTTTCATTGGCCAGTCTGCAGGTTCGGTACACTAGCATCCATCTCTATTTGTGTCAGGCCGGATTGCCTTTGTCTTCCTCATGGATCCCACCCCAGAGAGCCGTATTCAGCGGCCACCGTTCTGGGGCATCACTTGGGAAATTAATGACTGGGGGAGGGGCATTTTCCGGGAGTGAGTGGGGCCCAGGGGGTTGTCCCCTGCCTGCCTCTCGCACACAGGTGTCCACCCCTTCACACCACCTCATGTGGAGGTGTGGTACTGCTCTGGGCAGGGCAGCTGTGGTGAAACTGGGCCGTGGGCAGAGTGCTGGCACAGGGCTGGTTCCCATGAGTGCTGGTTTTTCTCGAATCCTCCTGTAGCAGGATCCTGCCGCTTCTCATCCCCAGGAGGCCCCTCTGGAGCCCACGTTCTCCGTCTGAGTACGGGGATCGCTTCTCTCGATGCAGCCACCTCTGAGGTGGGCTGCCTCCGCCAGCAGCGCTGGTTCGAGGGGGAGTGAGCAGTGACTTGCCAGGCTGGCTCTGTAGGGGGTGCGTGTGGAGGCAGAATGCAGTCATCCCCATGGGGCCGGGACTCTGGGGCTCCCCCATTTCTTTTTGTGGGAGGCACTGGGGATGACCACAGAGGGCAGGACTTGGACGTGACCTGTCTTCTAGCCAAGGTGTTGGGATCCGGCCCCACTCCCTGTAGTAGCTGAGCCCTTCACAATCTGTCCATAGTTATCCTAATAGCTAGGGCAGTGCTCTAGTCCCCCTTTGATGGAGGCTGAGTGACTCGAAAGAGAGTTGGGGGCAGAATAGGGGTTGACCCTGGGTCTCCCGTATTGGGGGCAGCGCCGTAACCACTGGGCCATCTTTCCTCTGCCTCCCAGCTGACGTCCCTTCCAGCAGCACACAGCACCCCATAATCCTCTTCTGGGCCCTGGGTCCATCTCCTGCATCTCCCAGCCTACGTACCCCCAAAAGGTTTCCTTGCCGAGCCCTGGCCAGGCCCAGCCCACGTAGCTGGGGAGCCCTGGGAGTCTGGCTGCGGTACGACAGCTGCCAGTGTCACCTGGCGATCTAGGACATGGGTGGGCAGGTGCGGGCGAGGTGCTCCAGGGTGGGAAATGAGACTAGGGAGAAAGGGCCTGATTCTCTGGGCGGGGAGAGGCTGTCTGTGGTAGAGGAGAGGGGAGGTTTGGGGTCGAACTGGGGGGCGTTTAAGTGGCAGGAGAACATGTCGCCATACGGTGGGTTACATCTGGGCCTCCGGCACACGCCTGTAGAATAACTCAGGGCAGAGGCTCTGTCTGTGATCTGCCTATCCAAGGCTGTAGCCCCGCCCCCGCCCCAGTTGTCAGTCTGTTCCACGCGGGGCAGTCGTAGGCCAAGCTGTGGCGCCCATTTCCTGAAACGGCGTGTTCTGGAAGCAGCCAAACTGCCAGAGCAAATGGACTCCAGTCTCGGCTTCCTCTGGTGCTGGCCTGTGCCCAGCAAGGGGAGGACTCCCTGTGACAGAGGGAATGCAACACGGGGAGCATTCATAGCTGTATCTCTCTCTCTCTCCCTGCATGCCCATCAGCAGCAAGTGGGGAAACCGAGGCACAGAGTGACTCCCCTTGTGTGCTAAGCATGAGGCCCATCGTCCTCTCCCGGCACCGGCTCTTGCTCCTGCAGGCCCAGAGGGATGAGACAGAATGGGGAGTCTTTGCGTCTCTGCATGATTAACATGCCTCTTCCTCCACTCGTCCAGTTCCGGCCATGTCTGACGGTCAGATCCACCCCTCCCACCCAGCAATGGTGCCTCTGTGTGCACAGCCCCAGGCTGTGGACAGCCCTAATTAGAAAGGCACTGCGGGGGTGCTGAGCGTTTGCAGCCCCCTCCCCACCTTGGCTGTGCATGCAGTTTGTGCAGCGCTCCCGAGTGGCCCCCCCTCACCGCCTGATCCCTCTCTCTCCTGCAGCCGCTTTCCCTGACACAGGCTGACAAGAGCCATTTCCAAGATGGATTGATTCAATTTAGCACCAGTTTTTTGCTGGGTTTGGTGACGTATGGCTCCCCAGCCGGAGCTGCGCAGAATGTGACTCCCGAGTGCTGAGCCTTCATTAGAACCACGCCCCATGGGCCTGTGCCTGCTACGTGGCTTTGCTGGACTTTGCAGGGGGACCTTGCCCCTCCTGGTACCAGTGCTGTGCCCGCCCCCCCGATCACTGGCAGCCCAGATGGCATGGCGGAGAGCGGAGGGCCCCATTGCATTCCAACATCTGAATTTCAGTCTCCTTCCCCAGCAGCCAGTTCTCCACCTCCAGGCCTTGGCTCCTGGAGAATCTCTGCTCAAGACCTCGCACCTCTGGGCTGATGAATTCTTAATACCAGTTGCAATTGCAGGCAGCAGAGGCAGCGGCTTGGCCACCCCACCTCAAACCAGGCACGTACAGTGTTTGTAGAAGCCCGACCCCACAGGCGCCAGCCAATTGCGCCAGCCTCATGCCCCTCCCTGCTCCTTCCCCTCTCTCGTCCCACTGCTTGCCCCAGCAGGTGCTAGCACCTTATCCATGGCAGCTCCAGGGGTGACCCCAGGAGGCAGCTCGACAGGGCTGGCCAGGCTGGGGGCATGTTGTGCGGGTGCCGGGGTGCGGCCGGGGGGGGTATACATGAGGAGAGGAGAAGAAAAGCCTCTTCCCTTGGTACCAGTCCCTGCCAGTCAGGGATGCCAGTGGGACAGGAGGGCCTGGTTCCCAGGGGTTGGTAAAACTGGCTCAGCTGGCTGGCTTTGGCCTCTCTCTGGCTACACCTGGCGACATCTTTCCAAGGGCACTGATGATTTTGGATCCCTCAATTTTGGGGGGCCCAACTGGTCACCCTTACAGGGCCTAATTCTTGGACAGCACCGAGCTCTCACCCTGGGAAAAGCAGACTCCCTCCCCGAAGCTTGCTAGCCACTTGTGGAAACTCTCGCGGAGGTGTTCGCACGTCTGTTGCTAGGTTATTTCTCTGGCTTCTTGTCAGCATTACAGGGTCCTAGGGCTCCCATGCAGTGCTCTTGGGATGCCCCCTGGAACCATGGGGTCTGCGGTCTGCTTATGCTGCTTCCGGCAATGCCACCTCTTGTGATTTCGCTTTTCCCTTCCCAGACAGAAATGGGCTCCTGCTCCTTCTCCATTGACCAGTCCTGTTCCTAACGGTCTACCCAGAGCCAGTGGTAAATTGCTTCCCAGGGACATTTCCTTGTCATTAGATACTTACCTACCTACCTCACCATGGGTCTAGGCCCTCTGCGTGTGTGAGACTGTGGCTCCGTCTAGTCCCTGAAGGAGGTGCACCGTTAGCTGCAGTGGTAGGGGCTGAGTTTGCTCCTTGCTGATGGCCATGGCCGGGTGCAGCTGCCATGGTCGGTTACCATGCAGAGGGCCTGATCTGCGGAACTGAAGCACTCAGCACTTTGGAGGGTGGGGCATTAAAGGCAAGGAATGGGCTGGCAGGCGGAGAGATCTGCACTCTGCAGGAGAGCCTTCCTGACGCGGCACCCCTGTGCCAGCAAATTGCCTGCCGCGGTGTTTTCTAGTCCCTGTCGTGGTGGGAATCGGCAGCCTGTCTGTGTGGCTGGATGGCTCAGCTTCAAAGCTCCCGGCGTGCTAATCCAACATCCTCCCTCCTGGTTCGCAGGGAGTAGCTTTTTGATATGTGTCGGGTTGTCTCTCTCCCTCTCTCTTTCTCCCTCTTCCTTTGGAGGCAAATGGCTGACTGATTGCTTTTCATCTCCTGCTCTGAGGAGCTGTAAGAGCTACTTTATATAAACATCAATTACAGGCACGTAATAAATTAAGGCTCCCTTACACTGAACCCATTAGGGTCCACTCTGATATCAAAGCGCTCCCATCACACAGGGATTGGGGTGGAGTGGCGGGGGAGGAGAGAGATGTCTGATTAGCCGGGAGATTGTTAGCAGAACGCTGATTTAATTGTATCTCTGCGCGGGAGCAGTTGGGGCCCGGAGAAGGGAGGGAACGGCCGGAGTATATTTCCTTTTCCTGAGGTACCCCAGGAACGGGTCCCCCCCGGCCTCGCTCCATTGACTCCGCCAGGGCTGTGATTGGCTCTGCGCTCTGGGCGCTTTGTTGTGTAGACCGGTACAGTGCTGTGCCGTGGTAACCAGCTCACGGGCTTAGAGGAGGCGGCCACGGGCTTTCACGCTGATCCCGCTCTGCTAGACGCTGGGCTCGCCTCTGACACAAGCCTTCTTCATCGCCCTGTCCTGCTCGGCTGGGCCACCTGTCTGGGAGCTAATGGGAACCACAAGGCTCCCCCCCTCCCCGCTAGCACAGTGCAGCCCTTCCCCAGAGCCTGGGAGGGGGGGTGAGCTGTTTGACAAGTCTAGGGGGTTCGATTCCCCACCTCCCCTTCCCCCCACCCCTCTCCGACTCGTAGCCTTCCCACGTACCCCTCCCCTCCATCCTCGGCCCTCTGGGCAGACTCCCAATGCACCCCTCCACTCCTGTGTGTATCCACTGCAGGGAGTCAGGAAGGGCACGGCAGAGGCTTATACCAGCTGCCCTGTCCCAGGGGCGCACAGTCCTCTTGGGGTCCCCATGGCTCAGAGCATCGGTGGAGCAATTCACGCAGGGGCTGGGCTCTGTGCCGCTCCCCCAGGCCTGGTCTTTACCGAGAGGCTTCTGGTGTGGGGGATACTCCCAGACCAACTGCCGGAGTTGTCAGAGCGTGGCCCCTCCCGCAGCATTGGGGCTGGTAAGAACACCACGAAACAGGCCTGTCTAGGGGAGCCCTGGGCGGGGGTCCCCACCATTGCTTGCACTATCCCTGCTCTGGCTGCCCTCCTCTCATAGCTCTCTGCAGCAGCCTCCATGCTTGAGAAGCAGCAGGGTCTAGTGGCTAAGGCACGGCACTGTACCTTCTAACCGTCCTTGGGCAGGGCACCAGCTGGGGGCATGGGGGAAAGTGAGACAAGCAGCTGGTCCAGCTGCCGGGGGGCCCTGCGATCCCTGGGCCCAGGTCTCACGGTCCTGCTGTGACACAGTGCGGGGTTAGGCCGGGGCGAATCACCACCACCTGCTTACAGCACGAGACGGCTCCTGGCAGTGCAGGCGCTCTGCTCCTGGCAGTCTACGCCCCCACTTGAGGGCACTCAGGCTCTCAGTCCCTTGGCGTCTGGACACCTGCAGTGCACACCCATCAGCTGCCCCCAGCTCGCCGATGTCACCGCAGCTCAGCGCTCTCTGAACCCAAGGGAAGGGAGTTCCCCAGCACAGCCCCTCTTGGGGCACAAAGGCCTGGATCCTGGTGGTGCAGGGAGCTCAGAGGAGGCAGGGGGATCTGAGGGTGTTGCCATCTGCGGGGGATGGTGCGGGAAGCAGGACAGCCAGCAGCACGCTGGGTGGGAGGGGGCCCAACTCCCCACTCTCACCCTGCTAAGCTGGGAGCTCCAGCTCCACTTCCTCCCAGCCTGCAGGGTTCTGTGTGGGCCAAACGCCTTAGATCCCTCCTCTTGCGTCGTGTCCAGCTGGAGTGAACCCACAGACATCTACCCCAAGGCTGTGCAGGGGCGGGCATGGGGCTCAGCGCTGCAGGCAGCCAGCCAGGGAGCTGGAGCCCAGGGCGGGCCGCGTCTTGGAGCAAAGCTGGGATGTTTGAGGATTAAGAGATGGCTTGACAAGTTGCTGGGCGGTCACGCTCTTCGCAGAGCTCTGGGCTTGTAAACGGTGGCAGGCCACGCTCCTGAGCGCTGCAGAGAGACCACAGCCTCCTGCCTGGATCTGAGAGCAAGGCCGTGTGGATGGTGTGGAGCTTGGGGCTTATAGAGACAGGCATGTGCTCAACTGCCGGGGTGCCCACTGCTGTCACGCTGAGGCCTTGCTCCCCTCCAGGGCAGGCGTGGGGGCATTGGCCTGGAGCTCACGCTCCTCTGCCCAGGGATAAATAGCCTGCAGGGCTGTGGGTGTGGCGCTTTCCTCACTTGAAGATAAACCAGCCCCCAGCAGCACAGGGTTTAGGGGAGCAGGAGGCGATGCTGGGATCTCGGCCTGCTGAGACTTGGCAGCAGCCAGAGCCACTCCATTCTCCCAGGTAGGGCTTCCTCTGCAAACAGCAGCCCCCTGCTTTGGAGGGAGCTACTCTGGAGGCTCCGCAGCTCCCAGGATGTCTGCCTTGAAGCATGTGCTTATGCTGTGTCTGAGTGTGCACGTGGCTCTCTGTGCACCCTGGCAGGAGCGTGCAACCAAGCTGCAGTGTGGATTCACCGATTCTGCTGTGTCATGTGTGCTCAGCTCCTGGGAATGTGTATTCCTCATCTGTACACGTATGTCTGCATGGCTGTGTGTGCTCCTGTGCACACCTGCCCCAGCCTTTGTGTGTGTGGGGGGTGCACACTCATATGTCCCAGCCTGTGGGGTGGGGGTGCATGTGTGCACACTCACCTGCCCCAGTGCATGTGTATGTGGGGTGCATGTTTGCACACTCACCTGTCCCAACCTGTGGGGTGGGGGTGCATGTTTGCACACTCACCTGCCCTAGCCTGTGGGGTTGGGTTACCTGTGTGCACACTCATCTGTCCCAGCCTGTGGGGTGAGGGTGCATGTTTGCACACTCACCTGCCCCAGTGCGTGTGTGGGGTGCCTGTGTGCACACTCACCTGCCCCAGTGCGTGTGTGTGTGTGGGTGCCTGTTTGCACTCTTGCTGGTTCTCTGAGTGTCCAGGCGTAGATGGGTGCTGGGAGCGGATGGAAAGTTTCTGAGCCCATGGTGCCGTTCAGTTCTCTGCCCCCTTTCAGGGTTTGTTTTATCTCCTGCACGGAGCTGCTCACCCGTCGTTGCGTTCCTGGCCTTCAGAGACTGACATTTACATATTAATATTTTCTAGGGGAGTGAGTGCTGCGGTGCAGGTGTCTGCTTTGTGGTCGTACATAATGTAAGTGAGATAAAGCACCCGGCTCCTCTATGAATAACTGCAAATGAAAACCCATGTGGCCATAAAAGCCTTCACATTTGCCCTGTCAGCATGTGGTACATCGGCTAAACAACTGATTTAGCTCTTCTTTTTTCCAAGGTTTATCGCCACTTACAGAGGACATGCTCTTTGTGCACTGCCTGTCGCTTTCTGCTCAGTTTCCCTGTCACTTCCTGTTGGCATTCCCCTATTCAGGCACCAGGAGTGATGCTTTGTGCCTAAAACGCACTGACAGACACTATTAGCTTCTAGCCGAATACATCTTCTCGCTGCTGGGGCTATTTATCTCTCCGTTGCAGAGAGCTGTTATCATGTTACCCGCCTGCTAGTTACAGCCCCTGTCATTTACTTCTGCTGAGCCTGGTGATTTTGGGTAGGGTCCCGACTGAGTCTTAGTGTGCGGGGGGATGGGGAGAGCAGTGGGGGCTTGCCTGGGAAGATTTAGTTTCCATCAGAGCCCCATGTGCTTTTTGGAATCACACCAGCTGCTTGCAGGGACGCGAGATGGAACTTAGGAAATAGGAGAAGCAGGTGCTAACAGGAACACGCAGCCACAAACGAGACAAGCTGTGCTAACACAGGGCACATGTAGGTCCCTGCTCGCAACCAGCCCTCTAGCCCCTGAGAGCCGCATCCGTGGCCCATCCTATTTTGCTTGACGGTAGCAAAACTATTGCGATACTAAGAGGTTAAATGCTTGAGTTCTCTGGGCCTGCCCTGGCTTGTGATGGGCTGACTCTGGCATAACAGCACATCCTCCTGATTTACACTGGTGACTGGGGGGAGGAGAACTGGGTCCTGTGTCACTCTGACTGCACTGCTTTGCAGTGCTGCTCTCAGGGCATGGTGCCCAGGTGAAGTGTGGATGTGATGGACCAGGTGTATTCCTCCTCCACACCATCCTCAGGCACTGCCTGTGCCCTTCAGCCTGGGCATCTCCATCTCGACCATGTGGCAGCCCCATGCCTCTAGGGCATCTCCTGAGCTGAGCCAGTTCTTCATGCTAGGGAGAATTGGCCACCAGAGCTGAAACGACCGAGTCCTTCCTCCAAGGGCTGAAGCCAGGCTGCTGAAGTGAGTTAGTGCCTCAAGCCATTTGCTTTGAGCGGTGCCATTTCCTGGCCCTGCCTTTGAAACCCCAGCTTAGGGCTCACCACACCCATCCTGAGAAGGGAACCTGCCACGGTGCAGCCGGCTTTTACAGCGCATCCTTAATACACACACAGCCACACAAAGCAGCTCACAGGGGAACCAATTGGAGGGAAGGCGCAGAGGCAGACTGGGAAGAGAGACGGAAAAGTGACCAACATCCCCCACCTCTGTGCCTTGATTTTTGCCCGAACAGAGCCTGGGGACAGTGGGCAGAGGCAGAGGTGAAACTGACTGGATTCTAATGTGAAAGTGACCAGCCTCCTTTCACCATCCATCTGAGAGCTCAGTGAGAGAACCGGGAGAGGAGGTGGTTAAAGTCCCCTCAGTGTGGAAGCGCTGCTTTTAGCGGAGAGAGAGAATTAATTACATCCTTCAATCTGAGGGGCAGATCCTCGGGGGGTGGAAACTGGCTCCTTTCGTATCACTGCTGATTTACACCAGTGGAGGATCTGGCTCAGGACTTTGACCCCAGCGATGTGGCTTTGTTGAAGTGGTAGGGCCAGAATGACACGTGCTCAGCGCTTGCTGCCGAGAACAGCAGCCGCTGTGGGGGGCACCCTAGAAAACCCGGCCCTGTCATCTAGGGGCCTGAGCTCATGTGGAAATGTGGCTCCTAGGGGCTCAAAGGGGGAGAAGAGACTTCCAGAGCGATGGGGCAGAGCAGGGACTGCCTCTGAGCAGGGCTGGAGGAGCAGAGTGTGTGCGGGGGGAAGAGATCAGGGAACTGCAAGGCGATCATTGCATGCTGGCTTTGCAGAGCAAGCGGGCTCTGGCTCTCAGTTCTAAGGCGCCCACCAGTGGCTTCTAGGGAACAGTGCTAACCTTGTGACCTGCTGTTGAGGGGGTCTCAGGTCCTGCTTGGTGCTGATTCCTGGAGGATGAGTTATTGCAGCTCCCAGCTACAGAGCTATGGCTCTTCGCTCAAGCTGCAGCAGCTCTGGAGGTCCCCGGTGGGTCACAACTGCCCTGTGGCTATTTTTCAGCAAGATCCCAGCCCCTGGAGAAATAATCCTCGCCAGTGGCTTACAGGCTAGCCCATTGGTACTCCACTGCCCTCTGCTGGAAGGCACCGGAACCACTCAGCCGTGGGCCATAGGGCTTGTAGAGCGCGGGGAGAGTCTCTTTTAGCTCCACTGCTGGGATCTGAGCGTGTGTGTGTGTGTGTCTGTGTGTGTGTGACGTTCCCCGTGGCTGTGGGTCTCCAGCACAGGGAGATCCACATGGCCCAGCTAGGCCACGCTCTGGTTGGGGCAGCTTTCCCGCAGCTTGTTTCGGATGGTCATGCCTCCGGCGGAGCTGGTCAGGAGGGAAGAAGGAAGGCCCTGCACTCACAGGAATAGCCGAGTGCTTGACATATTCCCCGGGGCAGCTCTGATTGCTGGGGTTAAGCTGAGCCCTGACATAAGGCATTTGCTCCAGCCCAGAGCCGGCCTCTTCTGAGCAGAAAGCAGGCCTGGTGCGTGGAGGGGACGGCATGGCTGGGGTCCTGGAGCTGGGGTCCTGGGGCTGGCTGGGCAGTGACATGGAGAGAGGGGCTCTGGAGGACTGCTCATGTGGCCTTTGGCTGGTGGCAATGGGACACCCTGTTCTCTTGTGCCAATGGCACCGGTTGCTGGAAACTCCCTCCAGCCTCCTCCCCCTCCATGGCCTGCCCACTAACTGCCAGCTGGGTGCAGGGAGGGCCCGCACTTCTGGAATCAGCTGGCGCCTGCTGGAAAACGTAGCAGCTGCTCTGTGCCATTTACAAACTGAGTAATATGAGACATCCCCTGCACTCCCTTCCCCCTCCTCTGCCTCCCCACTGCACTCCCCTCCTTTGCCCTCCGCACTGCACTCTCCTCCCCTCCTCTGGCCCCCTTTCTCCTTCCTCTGCCCTCCCACTGCACTCTCCTCCCCCGGCCCCCTTTCTCCTTCCTCTGCCCGTCAACTGCCCTCCCATCCCCGCTTCTCCTTTCTCTGCCCTCCCCACTCCCCTCCCCATCCCTCCTTCCCTTCCTCTGTCCTCCCCACTGCACTCCCCTTCCCCAACACCTTCTCCTTCCTCTGCCCTTCCCTCTCCTCCCTCATCCCCTTCTCTTTCCTTCGCCTTCCCCACCCCCATCTGCTCTTCCCCCTGCCCTCCTCCTTCATTCGCCTCCCCCTTCACCCCCTTCCATCCCCAACCTTCCTCCTCTTCCCTCCCCTCCCAAGTCCTGTATTCCCTTCCGCTGCACTCCTCTGCTTTCCTGCCTCACCCAGACCCAGCACCTCCCCACCCCGCACCCACATCTCTAGCCTCTCCCACCCACAGACCAGGAGTGCAGGCTGGGTTCTAAATGTGCCATGTTCCCCAGGGCAGCTGAAGGAGGGAACCGGAGGGTGACATTTTACAGGGTCTCATCTGGCACTCGCCTGGGGGTGCTGAGGGAGGCTGCCTTGGGGAGGGCCGGTCCCGGTCCAGCCATCTGTGGGGCAGAAAGAGCGGCCGGGGGCATGTCCCTCGGGTGCAGCCCTGACTAAGGAGCAGCCCCGCTCCTCTGGGGTATAGCCCAGGATTGGTCCCAGCTGCTTCTCCCAGGCCTGTGCGGCAGAGATGAGGGTGATGCAATACCGGTGGGGAGGAACGGTTGGCAAGAGCCGGCAGGTTGGGTGTGTGTGTGTGTGTGTGTGTGTGCGTGCGTGCGTGTGCCCGCGCGCGCAATTGGCCTGCCTTCAAGCTGGCCCCAGGCCAAGGACCATGCACCTGGTGCTGGAGCGCACCCGCTCTGCTTGCTCTCAGGACAATGCAGAGTAACAGGAGAATTCCAGTTCAGAGTCTTGTATTGTCTTACTAGGGCTAGAGATCCTTATCTGCCCTCCTGGCTGCGGGTGGAGGTGACACAACAGCACAGGTAGCAGGCAGGCCTGGCCCATTGTGCAGAGATTGTGTAGATAACTGTGCAGACAGTGCTCCCTAGGGAGCAGCACCTCTGCGGGGCTGGGACCAACCCCCTTTGCACGCCTCAGGCGGGGGCGGGCCTGGCTGAGGTTTGTCCCGCCTGGCCTGCTGCTACGCAGCTGCTGGTTCTGTCACATCCCTTGTGTCCCTACCCCAGAATGGAGCTAGCGAGCTCAGCCGGGGCAGATCCTGCCGTGAGAGCTGGAGGCCGGCTCTCTGGCTGACTCACACGCTAACCATAGCTGCATAGCCACGGCGGTGCTATGGCAGGAGGAGCTAGGGGCTGGAGTACAATCCTATCGGAACCCAGGAGGCAGGTCCATGAGGCAGCAGCCCCTCCTGCTGCAGTGGCTACACAAGCTAGTGAGGGCATGTGTGACGAACTGGGAAAGTTCTTAATGTTTTCTCTGAGTACTGTGTTGGTGCCTCAGTGTCCCCATGGCAGTTCTTAAGTATCTGGCAGAGCAAAGGGCCAGTGCACCTAAATGCCTGACACTCTGACAGCAACTGATGGCCTGGGCCCCTCCTCTGCAAAGGTGCCAGCTGAAGGTGTTGGAGACAAAGGGATCAGGTGACCTCCTGGCCCGGGAAAGGAGCTGAGGAGAGAGGAGGGGCTGGGAGGGGTTGTTAGTCTGGAGCTGGCTGGGGTCGAGGGTGGAGGGCAGACCTGGGGGTCTGGCTCACTGCCCCCCAGAATGGACCCGGCCGAGGGGTCCGGTTCGCTGTATCTACAAGCTCTGTTTTAGACCCTGTTCCTGTCATCGAATAAACCTCTGTGTTACTGGCTGGCTGAGAGTCACGTCTGACTGCAAAGTGGGGGTGCAGAACCCGGTGGCTTCCCCAGGACCCCGCTGGGGTGGACTCGCTGTGGGAAGCGCACGGAGGGGCAGAGGATGCTGAATGCTCCAAGGAGAGACCCAGGAGGTGAAGCCGTGTGAGCTTCTTGCCGTGAACAAGTCTGCTCCAAGGGAGAGGAGGCTCCCCAAAGTCCTGCCTGGCTTGGTGGGGAGCAGTTCCAGAGCATCGCCCGGGGACTCCGTGACAGCATGTCTGTCCTTCCAGCTGCAGTAAAGGCTCATGCCCTTAGCTCCAGAGGCCCCAGGTTCGATCCCGCCTGCTAACAGCTGGAGTCTGTCGGTGTTACAACTGCAGCGTCAACCTGTCCGGTGTGACACTGAGTGAACCTGCCCCAGCTTTCCTGACTGGGATTAAAGCCTCTTCAGAGAGTGGGATTTTTCCCTCCTTTAGGGGGCCTTCCCCCAGGGTGGTGCCCTGCATGGGGATAAGAGGGGCTTGCCTTGGGAAGTTACTGCGCTGAGTTAACACTAGTGCCGTGTGTCTGCCCTAGGGCTTGCACTGATCTCACGCCGGCTGCGCAGTGGAATCAGGGCAGGTTTTGGCCTCGTTGTGTCCAGGCTGGATTTGGAGCAGTGCAGCTGCATGATGCATCTGATGTATAAATCACGTTTGGTTGGGATGGGTACGTTCCCCCTCTCCCCTGTTGAGGGCGGCCATCTCAGGGCACAGTCCCCTTCCTGGTGAAGCATCCGGCCCAGGTGATGCAGTGTCAGTTCCCATCAGGGGACGATAGCCCAATTGGGTCACTTTGGTGCCTGTTACATGACCGTTCCGGGCAGAGCCAGCCGGGTTCTTCCTGCCTCTAGCACCATCGCTGGGGATAAAGAGCAGGCTGCCTGACAGTAGCTGAGTTTTCTGGTTGATGTGTGTCACGGAGTCACCGGGTGATGCTCTCTAACTGCTCCCCACCAAGCCAGGCAGGACTTTGGGGAGCCTCCTCTCCCTTGGAGCAGACTTGTTCAGGGCAAGAATCTCACACGTCTTCACCTCCTGGGTCTCTCCTTGGAGCACTGGGTATCCTCTGCCCCTCCGTGCGCTTCCCACAGCGAGCCCACCTCAGTGGGGTCCTGGGGAAGCCACAGGGTCCTGCACCCCCACTTCGCAGTCAGACGTGACTCTCAGCCAGCCAGTAAAACAGAGGTTTATTCGATGACAGGAACAGGGTCTGAAACAGAGCTTGTAGGTACAGAGAACCGGATCCCTCGGCTGGGTCCATTCTGGGGGGCAGTGAGCCAGACCCCCAGGTCTGCCCTCCACCCTTGACCCCAGCCAGCTCCAGACTAACAACCCCCCCAGCCCCTCCTCTCTGCTCAGCCCCTTTCCTGGGCCAGGAGGTCACCTGATCTCTTTGTCTCCAACACCTTCAGTTGGCACCTTTGCAGAGGAGGGGCCCAGGCCATCAGTTGCTAGGAGACAGAGTGCCAGGCATTTAGGTGCACTGGCCCTTTGCTCTGCCAGATACTTAAGAACTGCCATGGGGACACTGAGGCACCAACACAGTACTCAGAGAAAACATTAAGAACATTCTCAGTTTGTCACAATGTGCGAGTGAGGAGAAGCTCCCCCATTAGCTCTGCAGGGATGAATGAGCCTTGGTTTTGTCAATAGAGGTGAAATTATGGGGAAACATGAGGCCTAAGGAACACTGCCATCCTGGTGCTTAGCGTAAAGCCCTTTGCTGCCCCGGGGTCAAGTGCCCCCGGAGCAGGCTGATGTGCCAGGGACGTGGTATGGGGAGGGGCCCTTTTGCGGTAGGGTCGCCGGGGCGTGTGTGTATTCTGTGTACACTTGGCATGGCGAGATGGTGTGCCTGCCTAGAGAACTCCAGGAGGCGATGTCTGGTCTTGAAATAAACGAGGGTGCTGTTTGAAACACCGGACTAGCCCCAGATGTCTGTGAAACAGGGAGTTTGTAGGAGGAAATGTTGTGAGCCAGGTGTCAGCACAGGGGGTGTGTAAAGAGGTGCCCTAGGGGGGCATGCAGTCTTGTGGGGAGTCGCGGCAGATGGCTAGGGGGAGGTGAGACTGGGGATTTGCACATGCAGACCCCACGTGTGTTTTTACAGACATGGTTGGGTGCTCCTTGCCCTGTGTTTTCTTCCTCTCTGACGGCCACAGTGCAGGCTGCTGGGTCCGTGGTTAGCTCGCCGGGCTGGATTTGGTTGGTAGGTGAAGGGGACGTGTTTCTAGCGCTGGCCATGAAAGCAACTGGCTGCTCCTGCTTGGGGCTGTCCTGGAGGCAAGACTGGGATGGCTGCAGAAACAGTCAGGTCAGGGCTCTGGTTTGGGAGGAAGCCGCCCACCCACCTGTGGTTAGATGAGGAACTGCACTGCCTGGCTCCGGAGGGAGTCCCCTCTCCAGGGGGCAGCTGAGATGGCCTAAGGAAGGGCAGGGCTCTGGCGGAGAGGCCAGGCTCCCACCCACGGAAAGGAGAGGGATGATGATGGCTGATGCACTGCAAGCAGCTGGCTGGGGAGAATCACACCATGAAGGCCAGGGGTTCCTGCCCGTAATGAGTCAGCATGTGGGTGAGAAAGTGCCTCACAACAAATTCCCCTGCCCTTCCTAGCAGCCCCCGAGGGGGACCCAGCCACAGTCTCGGTCACAGCCCAGCGAGGTTGCATCACCGCATGCCCTGCTTGCAGATGGGGGTTTTCACAAGAGCTTTCCCGTCTGAGCTGCACGCCTTTCCCTTGGGGGCTGGGAGTGGGGGCGGTCTCCCAGTGCAGGGAAGCCACATTGTCCTGGGGGTTGGGGGGAGGACAGTTGTTTACATTGATGGAGCTTTTGTTTCCTTTCCGCACCTTCGCCACCTGCCGCAGGGGAAGCAGTTAGCGATTTGTTAGTCAAAGCAGATGAGGCTTCCTGGATCCCTCTTCCTACCCTGCTGTGAGAATGACAGGGTCAGAACCAGGGCACTGCCCCATGGCTGGGTTGGATCGTGGGCCCCAGGGCAGGGGTTCCCCGGTTGGATCCCGGGGCTGGAGGGATCTGTGCGCTGAGGAGAAAGCTAAGGGACCTCTCTCGGTGGCGTGTCTGCCTGGGTCTCGTGGCAGGACAGAGGTGAAAGCTCAAGGGCAGGCCGTGGAGGCTGCACCTGATGGGGGCTCCTTTGGGCTTGGACGCACCTTCGCAGCGGGGCTGGCCTCTGAGCAGCACTCACAGAGGGCCATCCATGGTCTCCCCACCTGTGGGAGCTCTTTCCCCGGGTCACCAGGCTGGGGTCTGCCAGTTGTGGCTCGGCACAGTGGTGGGAGAGACCTGCTCTAGCTCAGCAGGGATTAACGTGGGGAAGCGATGGCCTCTCACGGAGGAGGTTGGGGGTGAGATGATCGCAGTGGGCCTGTCTAGCCTTGGGCTCCATGACGCTGTTCCCATCAGAAGAGGGTGGTGGAGCGAGGCCATAGCAGGTGTAAAACCTGGGACTCCCTGGCTCCAGACTTGTGACCACTAGACCAGGCGCCTGGCCCAGTGCTGTTGCATCAAGGTGCAATAACATAGCAAAGCACTTCCTGGGGCATCGCCTCTATTCCTCCCCAGACAGAGAGAGTAGTGGTACGCGAGCAGCGGTACCTGGGTATTTTCAGCGTATTCAGGCAGGGTATTCCTTGAGTACGCCCAGCAGCAGTACCTGGGTATTGTCAGCAAGGACACGTGCCTGGCGCGCTTTGTGAGGAGGTGTGAGTCCCCTTGTGAGACTCGGGTAGTCTCAGTACTGGCATTCAGGCAGCATACTGGAGTACTGCCAGCTGGAGGAAGGGAGCGCTAGGCCCTGCTCCCTCAGAAATCGCACAGCCCCTCGTGATAAATAAAGAAGTTAACACCCTACCCGAGCTGGTAATTAGCTTTTAACCTGTACTAGCAGTTAACTCCAAAAGGCAATCATTTTTTCCGGGGAGCTGGTGGTGTAGAAAGGACTAAACATGGCCAATTTTGTTCAGGATGAATTAAGACTTGCAAATGTAAAATGAGTTCATCTATTTAATTAAGTAGCAGCAATATGGATGGTAAATTAAGTTAACAGTGGACGTGCCAAAACAGGGTTATAAAAATCATGTCCTCTTAGGAGTGATTTCTGGATTTGTCTGGCTGCTCTCCGCCTTGACCTCCTCGCTTCTAGCACCCAGGTGGGTGCGTTAGATGGATGGATGGCGGAGCCAGCAGCTCTGGTGCCCCCCCTCCTCCCCGCCTCCGGTAAACGTGCTGAATTATTAATCGGCTGCTTTAAATGGCCGCTGGCTTGGCAGCCATCTCACCTTCCGGCGCAACCTTCGCGCAGGCAGCCCCAGCTGCACCGGGGCGGGGAGGGGAGCGCAGACCTGCCCCGTGACAGTGCTCTGCTGAGCGGCCAAGTGATTTATGGGGGATGCCGTTGTGAAAGGGGCGGGAGGGTTGTGGGCACAGACCACAGCAAAGCGAGAGCATCGCATGGAGGCAGCGGCTGCCCGGGCTGGAGGCTCAGGCTCGGGGTGGGAATCGGGCCTCCTGCAGCCTGTTCCCAGCTCTAGCACTGACATCGGGTGAGTCACTTCCCCTCTGTGGGCCTCGCTCTTGAGCGGGGATTTCCCTGCGCTGGTGGCAGGGCTGTTTGCACAGCGGATGGAAGGGGCTGGGCCTGGCGGGGAGGGACGAGGGTGTGGGATGATGCCAGGGGGTGCTGTCGAAGGCCCCAGGCTGGGGAGAAGGTGGGGGGAGTTGTCTCATGTCAGGAGAAAGGTGCTGGCAATTCAGCGCACAGAGCAGGCGGCCTTCGGCCACCACCCACTCCCTGCCAATGTGCTCAGCGTGACCTGTAAGAAAGAGAGGACGTAGTTTCCACGTCCATCCTCTCTGCCTCGGCACGGAGCCTGCCAGCCAGAGGGCGCTCCCGGGGCCGCTGGGCCTGCAGGAAATGGAGGGAGGTGACCCGCTCATTTCCCAGCGGGTGCCGAGCAGCCATCTTCAGAGGAGGGAGCAAGTCAGAGGGCCGGTCCTGAACCAGCCAGCTCAGCATGTCGGGCTTTAGATTAAGGCTCTCCTCGTTGGGGAACCAAAGGACCCCAGCTTTGACCTTCCACTCTGCAAAGGCTGGGAGAAGGCACCACTCCCCAGCTCAGCAGTGCAGGTCTGGGGCCCCGTCATCTCTAGCCTCCGGTCCTGGATTGTGCCCTTCTGATGCAGTTAATGTGCAGCAGTGGAGGTGAGAGATGCTCCCCCGAAGGCATGTGGAGAGCTCCTGGCGGTAGTGCTAACCACTGGGGGTCTGTCCTCTCCTGCTCTGGCCTGGCCCAGCTGTCATTGAGGGGAGCGGGAGTTGGGCACGTGCTCACAGACCCCTTAGGAAGTACTGGTCTGGGCCGGGCTGCTCCTTTCGGGCCGGAGGGGGAGCGCTGTCCTCACAGCGTGCCCGCGGCTCCGATTCTCTTGTTATCGTCATGCCGGGGCCGTGGGAAGACAGGAGGAGACTGGCCTCAATGCAGGAGGATTCCTTCCCTTCCCCTTTGCACACTGGCTGCCCGTGGAGCCCCATGGCCTCTGCGAGTGCCAGCTGCTCTCAGGGCTGCATCTTCTTCCACCACCCCTTCCCCGTCCATTTCGCAGCAAGCCCTGGTGACGCCGCTGCAGGGGGGGACCTGACCGCTGGCCATCCTAGCAAGGGGAAAGCACAAGGGACTCCAGTTCTGGGCTGGCTGAGCTTCACTTGGCCTCCCACACGGACCTCGTAGCTCCCCCATTCAAACCCCACTCTGGCTGGGTTCTCTGGGGACCCCATATGGACTCATTCAGGACTCAGGCCCATCCTGAGTCTCTTTCAGACCCAGGGGGTGGATCGGGGGCTTTGCCGAACACAGGGAGATTTCACTTGTAAACCCTTTGGGGACCAACTGGCTGTCTCTTGAGGTCTGCTTCTATCGGGGACCCTCGGTGAACCACCACAAGGGACGAGCCCATCAGAGCCCAGACCCGCGGTGTTCGGCAGGCTGCAGGGACTCTGAGGGGAGAGCAGGCCTTGGCTACTCTGGGAAGGGGAAATGCAAGGCCAAGTGGTCACTGACTCTAGGAGATTGAGGGTGACAGACTCATCCCCCAGCAATGCCCCTCCGACTGTGATCCAGATGCTAGGCTGCCTACTGCATTCTGTGCCGGCCTAGGAACGATGTCCATCGACCGCAGGAACAGCTCCAAGAGCACTTGCCTTCAAGCCACATTGGCCGCTCTGGAGAGGAGCACACATGAATTATTGGCAAATAGGAAAGAATAAGGGGAAAGAGAGGTGTGGAGAGGGAAAAAAAAAAACCAAACAGCAGCAGCAGCAGTGAGCGAATGTATCCTATCCAGCGATGCAATCTTAGCAGGGCTGAACTTTCCTCTCCTGCCACAGATATAGGATCCTTTAGGGACAGCCAAAAGAAATAACAACCTTCTGATTTGTAGCTTTCCGGCTCCTGCAGCCAATGGGAGACGAGCGCTGCCTCCTGCGATTACTGGGTTTTGTATGAATATTCCCTAAAGAAATCAAACCCTTGTGAAATCCCTCCCGTGCCTCAGCCTTTGCTACGTCGCTGACCCGAGCAGCGCAGATTATCATAACACATCTCAGCCTTAGGAACAGTCATTAAAATTTGAAAGGCAAATGGAAAGTTGCTACTTGAAGCCTCCTCGCCAAACAGCCAGTCGGCTGATCAGAGTCCTCATTAATGGATCTAATGTGTAAGAAACAATTACAGCCTCCAAAGTGATACCTTTCCAGAGCGTCGTGGCTCCTTCCAGAAAACACCCATCGCCTGAAAAGGCTGGAGCCATGTGAATAGAGCTTCCCTGTGTTTATTTCACTTCCCCGTAGACCCATCCCCATCTAGCCCCTCAATGCTCAGCCAGGTGTTCCTCTCCCCTGGTGTAATTCATCCTGCACACAGGTCCAATGCACCATTTCAGTGTCTGTGAGCCTCAGTGGTGTCTGGGCTGTTTGCTGTCCCCATGGCCGGGGTGGGTTTCACCCATCGCCATCCCTTGGCCTCAAGAGGCCAGGCTGGGGTTTCCTTTGGAGCCCATGGGAGAGGCTTTCCCTAGTGTTCCAAACACAGGACTGGGAGCAGGGAGCACCTCAGTTCCCACTCTTTGTGTGGCGCTGGGTACATGACTCAAGCAGGGGTCAGCAGCGCCTGCCCCAGCAGCGGAGAGGAGGCCTGGTTAGTGTTTAGGAGACATTCAGGCTCAGCGAGGCTGACAAGCAGAGCAGGTTCCCATCCCCAGCCACGCTGAGCCCGCTCTCTCTGCAGGGCTTATGGATGCCGAGAGGCTGGGATTCCTATGGGCCAGCACTGAGCCCAATTGCTAGACCCCCGCAACTGCCCCGACTTGCATATTCCCCTGCGGCTGGTAGACTGTGTTAGCCCCTCTGTCTGCGACACTGACTGGGTTATGGGTCTGATGCCATCCCCGAACCTGCATGGAGCAGAGGCTCTGCAGAGAAGGGGCTAATTACAGCTTTCTGCCCTGCTAGATCAAAGCCTCATAGTCTCCCAGGACAGGATCTTGCTTTGAAATCGCTCTCCCCCATGCTGGTAGCAAAATACTCTCCATCCCCAGCAGTGCTGCTGCCTTGCCCCACCCAGAGGCCTCTGTGCCCGGCCTGGGAGCCAGACTGAGAACCAGCAGCTCATTGCACAGAGGTCAGGAAATGGTTAGAGCCTCTTTGGTCACCAGCTGCACCGGGGCCTGTTTCAAAGCAGTGACCTAGAGATGTGAAAGGTTTCATATCCCAGTTGCAATTCCTCTGCGTTCCCTTCCCACCCCCGCCGCCTCCAGACAGCAATCAGCGCTCAGCCCAGCCAGCCTGGTTGTATTTTTAAGACTAATTAGCTTGACAATAAAGCCCTGTAGGCAGCGCTGGGAACATTTGTAGGCACCCAGAAAATTCTGCTTGCTTTAAAGACTGGGGCCGGCTGGGCTTGTGATGAGGGTAATGGCTGGGAAATGCTGATGGTTCCAGCGTGAAAATCAGCACCCCGGCTTCCGTGCACTCCCCTCTAAACCAAGATGCACAGGGGCAAAGGTTAGGTCGAGAGAGGAGAAGGAAAAGCCCTGGCCAGCCTGACTCTGTAGCTGGGAAGAGGAAGCTCTTTCGAATGTGGCTTTGGGTGATGCCAGAGAAACAAGAACTGCCCCCCGCCCCCTTCCCCGGCTCTGGGGTGAATTGGAGACAGCGTCTGAAACTGCAGCCGCTTCTCACGCTCTGGTGAGGGCTGGACATGCAGCCGAGGTGAGCTGGGGGATCCAGCACGAACGACCTCCTAGCCTGTAATGCAGCCCCCGGCTGGGCAGGGCGACCAGCCTGCTCCACCTTTCCAAGGAGCTCCTACTGTTGGAAGCACTTCCTGCTGCGTGTGTTGCAGCCCCTCAGGGAAGCAGGCAGCGTGGTCTAGTGGATCCATGCTGGATTGGGCACCAGGTGCCCTGCAGTGCAGGCGGGGCTTGGCTTCGGGCAGATCACTGAACCTTCGGGGGTAACTGTACTACCTTTCCTCATGAGGGGTGGCGGGGGGGGAGGTCTCCAAGGACATGCTGGTGTGAGTGTTGCTGCTGGTGCTGCCATCTTCTCCGGTTTGGGTACAGAACACACCAGGCAGCTGCCCAGAAGGATGGGGGCTGGGGCTAGGGCCAGGGAAGGTCTGGCAGGGCATCATGCCCAGGTACCATTCCCATGGGAGGGCTGTGCCTGCACACAAGGGTCGCTCCATCACACTGCACATGGGAATCTGGGTTTGCTGCTTGCCCCCAGCACCCCTTTGATTATGTTCGGCTCCCAGGACAGACAGCTTGAGGTTCCTGCCCCTACCAGGGCTGCCACTGAATCTCGGGGTGACTGAGCTGCCCTGGAGCATCCTCTCCTAAAGGGCAGGGGGTCTGCACAGGTCCCCGGGCAGGAGCTGTGCCCAGCGAGGAGGGAAGGGACCTCTCCTGCTTTGAGCATGTTTCTGAGAGTGGGACAAAGGCCTGGCCTACAAGAGCCACTTCCCCGTTCCAGGACTTGGCTCCTGTTGGATGCAGACCCAGGCCTGGCAGCATGAGCCTGCAGGGAAGAGAGATCCCGCGCTTGTTGGACAGGGCAGAGGCTGGCAGCTGGGCAGTATTCCTGGGACACATACATCTGCCCTGAGCAGACAGGGCCTGTCTCTCTGCAGGGAAAGTGCAGCTCCCTAGGATACCTGGTTGCATGGTGTGCAGCTGGGAGCGCCAAGGTTCCTCCACGCACTGGCTGGGGAGCTGGAGCAGGCAGCTCGCCGCTCGGCTGAAGGTTCAGATGCTGCTCTTGGGAGCACGGAGCCTGTGACTA
Source organism: Gopherus evgoodei (assembly GCF_007399415.2). Taxonomy (NCBI): domain Eukaryota; kingdom Metazoa; phylum Chordata; order Testudines; family Testudinidae; genus Gopherus; species Gopherus evgoodei. The sequence goes on along the minus strand of NC_044333.1, from coordinate 37,409,104 downwards.
GCACGGGCCTGCTGAGCCGCTGCGCCAGCTTCACGCGCTCTCTGGTTTGCGCCATCTCTCTCCTCTGCCCATGCCTGCAGCTTGATGGCAGATAAAAGGAGAGAGGACCCAGCATCTGTCATCGATCAAAGATGCAGCGTGCGCTCCAGTCTCCGTGTTTCCGCCTCATCGCTGCTAGAGCTAGACAAGAAAGGGCGACCAGGTCAGCCGGTCCCTTTGCTTCTCCTTGACCAGGGCAGATTGCGCCCTATGGAACGTCCCCAGCACGCTGAGCAATCCAGCTGGAAATAACAGGGCCCCCAGCAACTCTCTGGGCTGACAGGTTAATAGAGCTCACTGCCTGTCCATCCCCATGCACACCTTCTGCCTGTCTGTCCATCTGCCCATTTTTCATCCCAACATGCCCCGTGACACCCCCGCTGGGGAAATCCTGAGCAATTCCTGCCTCTCCTGGAGGCTGAACAGCATTGAAATACCTGGGGATGACTTCCCAGCTTGTTTGGCCAAGCTGTGTAAGCGGGTTGAGTTCGGACCGCTGCAGGGCTGGCGGGCAATCAATCTTACCCCGAGCTGGGGGTTGCAGCGGGGTGGCTGGCATGCAGGTGAAGGGCTGAGGTGCCTTGCTGGGAAAAGCACAACGTGTTTGAACGTTTAAGCCTCTGCTCGCTCTGTATGTTCCCTGGCAGTTGCTGAGCTGAGCGAGAGGCAGGCTGCTCTCAGCCCGGAGAAGGCGGCTGAGAGATGGGATCAGTGGTGGCTGGAAGTGCTGAGGTTCTCCCCTGCCGCACCGGGCGTATTGAAGGGCTAGGGAGCAATCTGCTAGCGTTTGAACCGTGCGTAACGGGGCTTGATTTCTGCCCACCTTCCCCCTTTTCCGAGCAATGGACGTGGCAGCTGCGCGGCTTTGTTTATGTGTAGGACCTAGACAAAGTGTTGGCAGGTGGTTTTTACTCATTCAGAGCAGGATGGGACCATTGTAAAAATCAGTGGGAGAGGCCAAATCCTCAGCATAGTGCTATTGAAACCAATAAAATGAGGCTGATTTGCACCCCCTGAGGATTCCCGGTTAGGCTGGTGTAAATGTGGAGTAATCCCTGTGAAGGCAGTGGATTACTCCAGATTTACACTGCTGTACCCAAGAGCAGCGTTTGGCCCTCCACTTTTACCAAGCACCCTGCCGGGTAAGCGGCGAACAGGGTGAGTGAGCGTCAGGCCTGTGCTGAGCTGTCCGAGGGAGTGGAGCTGGGAGTGGGCAAAGGGGAGCTCAGTCTGAGCCAGAAGGGTGGTGAATATATTGGCTGGGGGAGGCGCTGGAGGCTTTTGCAATGTGCGCCCCAGAGAGAACCCCCAGTGCATTCTGGGGGAAATTCCCCCCTGTGCAGAGAGCCAGCACAAGCAAGGTCAGCCCTCAGTTCCTGGCTGCGGCCGCAGGGGCCGGGTACGGCTTGGTTTGAGCCCTGCCCTGCTTATAGGTCAGTGCAAAGACCCTGGAGAGCCCCTCCAAATGCCACCAAGCTGGGGACACATCAGAGAGTGTGGGCTGGGATTTCCCAAGGAGCCGAGATTCCAGGGGGATTTGGGCATCATTCCCTTAGGCTCGTTGGAACATACCACCCAAAATGTCTGCCAGGAAAGGGGGCCGTCTGCCAAGGAGATGGGGTATGTGTGTGAGACCGGAATATACTATTCTACTTACGTTGGAGGCAGAGGGAACTTGGGTGATTAAAAAGCTGATTTCTTTTCCCAGCGACTAGCGGGTTTGTCATCACCTCGTAATTAGCCAGTTACACAGCCATATGTTTTATTCATGAGTTAGGGGGGCAGTGTCAGAGGAATAATCCTTATTTTATCTCTCTCTCTCTCTCACACACACACTCACTCACTCACTCTCTCTCTCTTGCTCTCTCTCTCGCTCTCACTTCATTTTCCCTCTGGGGAATGTTGCCTAAAGAAACCACTGCCTTCCAGCTCATTCCCCATCCAAATCGGAGGCTATAGATGGTTTTGTGGGCCTGGCTGGGGCTCAAATTGGTTTAAAAATATGGATTTATGTCTGTGTTCTGCATTGTCAAAGGTCAATGAGAACAGGAAATCATTGCTAAGTTTCTTATTTAATGTAAGGCAGTCGCCAGTGCTGCTTTGATTATTTTGTTTGTTTGATTTCTACACACACACACACACACTTCTAGCGCCCAACACACACACACGTTTCTAGTGCCCATTACACACACACACATTTCTAGCACCCAACACACACACACACACACGTTTCTAGTGCCCATTTTACACACACACACACACACACACACACACACACACACACACACACACACACACACACACACACACACACAGAGGTTTCTAGCGTCCATTGTGCTTCTGACTCACCACACTCTGATTGTGGGTCCAGCTGGTGCCAGGCAGCCAATGAGGAGTCCTTCCTGTGGTTTGCTCCTGTCCTCCAGCACTACTGCACCTGTCCTGATACCTGTCTCATACTCTGTGCTTAACATGGTTTGAAGAAAGCGGGGAGCCCACTCCAGTTCTGGCAAAAGTTTATGGCATTCAGAAGAGGGGACACACCTCTTCCCATGGTCACAGGCTGCCTGAGGCAGGCTAGAGCCCATCTATCCAGAAATTCAGGCACTACCTGATGCTTCACCCAGCGTTATAATTGTATAGGGACACAGGCAGGCCTGGGCAGGTTTTATTTCTCTGGGGGCATTGTACATGTTCCCTTTGGTTCCAGCTTGCGTGGTTGGGCCTTCCAGCCCTTCCCTTGGGAGATTGCGCCCCCGTGTCAGAGACCTGTCGTGAGCTGGAGTGTCCCTTCCTTGGTGCCATCCCATAGCTTGCAGAGCAAGGTACTGGAAAACTCCTGCTATCCTTACTCACCTCAGAGACCTCAGTCCCTGCTGTGACCTGCAAGAGTGCTCATAAAGTCCACCCTGAGCTTCTGAGGGTTCGTTGGCTTGGAAGAGCCGCATTCCTTTGAATGGGACCCGTTTTGCTGCCTGGAGCCTTTGCAGGTCAAAAATGTTCCCGTCAAATTACAGCAAAGGTTGGGCCGTGGTGGTGTGTGTGATCTCCCCTCCCCACAGGAAACCTGGTTGTTTCAAGCACAGGGCCGCATACCCCTCTCTGGGTCACTCCCTGGCACATTCCCGGGTTGTTTCAGCCCATCTGGAGAGAGGAGGGTAGAGCCGGGTGCACCAGTTGCAGGTTTCACTGACCTGTTTCGTCCTCTTAGCTGCTTGGTAATGAGGTTTGCCCCAGGCAAGCACAGCGGGAGAGGCAGGGTGCAAACAGGTGCCAAGGGAATGTGGGCAGCATTCAGCATCCATATTTCACTGTACGTACCCAAGTAGGTTAGGCCCATGCACGTAGCTCATAAGAGCTTGTATAACTCGTGGGAAAGACAGGGCTTATTTTCTTCCTGTCACCGAGGCTTTCGCTTTAACTCAGAGCTGAGATCTAATCTGAATGCTCCGTGCATGCGCATCTAGGCCCCCTGCTTGCTCTGCTGCGCTGTGGGAACGAGGCGCTCCAACCTTGCCCTTCTGGGTCAGCGCAGGGGCCTGGTTAGCACATCCCACCTAGGTGGGATCTGGGTCAAAGTGAAAGGAGTTGCAGCGTTCTCAGCATGGCACCACTTTCCTTCCCTGCCCCTCGCCCGCTTTCTGATGGTCCACTTGGCGTAGCCTGCTAAGGAGTGGACTTGCGGGAAAGTGGCAGGCGCTCTACCCTGGCCTCCCTGGCACTGTGGGTTGCAAAGAAAACAGAGGGAGAGAACCCTGGGCACAAGTTTGCCCACCTGTCAGAACGCAGGCAGCAAGGAAGGGATCCCAGCACGTATGGCTCAGGGTTTGGCAGGTGGAAATGTTACCTGTTCGTGCTCAGTGTCAGGAACAAGCTGTGTCCATTGCAAAGCCATAAATAAGACCAGGAGACCAGGAGCCATTTGTTAGGGGTTATGGCAGAAGCTTGCCCAAGGATTTAAAGTTGAAAACCCCCATCTAGGACTCAGGAGCTCTGCCACAGACCAGCTGAGTGATCTTGGTCTGAAGGTCTCTGTGCCTCGGTTTCCCAATCAGTAAAATGGGGATTAGCCTGACCTACCTCACAGGGGTCAGTTTGATAACGTTTGCGATGGGCTTTGAGAGCCTCCAATCGTACGTGATGGGAGAACTGAAGGGACGGGGCAGGCTGATTGCAGCGCTATAAATGTACAAAGTGCTGCAGTTTACCCCACTCCCCTGTGTGTTTGTAGGACACGGGGTGAGTCACCCACTTTTGTGTGTCAGCTGCTACATTCAGCGGTGAGCTCACACAGGCCCTCACCAGACATTGGTGCTCCCAGGCAGACAAGGTATCTGATCATTGTTTGCTGTGGCTGGCACGAGCCCAGAGTACAGGGTATGGGTCAGGCCATGGGGAGGGAGTAGCAGGGCCTATGGGAAGTAGCGCTGCTAGCATTGGGCTATCCCCGAGGCTTCCTGCTAAAAGCAGACTTTGCTGCTCTGGAGGGTTTGAAAAGGAGACGGGCAGATGCTGCCGCGTGCCGGTGAGATCTTCGGGAGCTCTTGGCAGCTCTGACTTGACAGCCTCAGCGTTCTCCGCACCTTACAAAGTGGGGAGAGGGTCTGATTTGATCCCCTTCAGATGCCTTGCATGGCCTGTCTCTCTGCTATGGCATTGTCTCCTCCGCTAGAGGGCAGGCAGGGCCCCTCTGTTGCAGCACAGATCCAGATGCAGTAGTTAGCTCACAGCTGATCCTGAGAGGGGAAGGGCCCTGGCGTCCCATGAAGAGAGAGGAGTCGGGTTTGCTTTGCTTTTCTCTGGCCTGGCCTGGCCTGGCTGTCAGCTGGCTGCTCTGTGGTTTTGCATTTGTTACCTCTAGGCCCTCCTGGGAGATGAATACACTCCAGGATTGTCATTGGACGCTGAGCAAGCTTCTGTAAGAGTTTAAAGGGCACTTGGCAGATGCAGGGGAAATATTCCATCGAAAACGCCAAACCCCGGAGGGGCTCCCTGAGCCGGATTATTCACCCCACCCTTTGGCGCTCCATACACAAAAGCAAACAATGGCTCGTTTCCAGGTGGCCAATTCCCGCTGCCTGGCATCATTTCCCTTCCCGTCGCCAAACCCTGGAAGCCCTGGCCTGGGGACGGTGAGTGTGAGTGGGCAGTGCACAGACTGGTGGGGGAACTGTGCTTCTGCAGCAGAGCTCTGAGCTGGGGCTGAAAGTGTGTTGGAGGGAGATGGTGATGCATGGCCAGCGGTTCCTGCCAAACAGGTCGAGTTAGTGCCCTCCCCCCCCCGCCTCTCTGTAGCACCTTGCTGATATCACCCTGCCAGTGCCTAGGGCTCTGCAGCGGTGTAAACAGTAGCCAGTTCATCCTCTCTCCCCACTGGGAAGTGGGTCAGGATTGGCAGCCTCAGATGACAGATTTGAAGACTGAGGCCCGGAGGGGAAAGAGATTTACCTGGGCCACGTAGCCAGGATTCGAGCTGTGGCTCTCAGACCCATGCTCACGCCGCCAGACGCATGCCGTGTGATCTAGGGCCTCCCAATCGGACCAACCTTCTACTGGGAACTTTCCCCTTTGGCCTCGTCTTTGAAAACCTTGTTCAAGTGAAGCAAGAATCTGTGTAACACAGGAGACGTGAGTGGGCTCACAGACGTTTCCTTCTCCGACTGAGCCGCGGGAGGTTGGCCGGGGGTGAGGACTCAGGGCGTCGGTTAGTTCGGTTAGGTTTCAGATGTTGCAAGGCACAGAGCTCCTTCAGGCAGGCCCATTTCTCAATCCGGTGGCCCAGCGCTGCACCGCAGCGTGTACCCCCCTCCCTCAGCCTGACTTGGAGGCTCCCATCCAGTCACGGGGGCACCTCAGCTTTGCCCTCCTGCCGCCCCGCTCCCCATCACTGCTGTTGGTGCCATTCTTCTGTAACATCTGGATCGCAGTCCTGTGCAGAGGCCCCTCTTTGGTTCAGGATCCCTGTGTGCTGGCTGCAGTACCAACACATAGGAAGGGAGAGGCCTGGCTGAGATGGGTTTACAGACACTGCCTGGATGGACCCTCTGCAGCAGGGCAGAGCCCCCAGGATCCACCAGCACTGAGCTGCTTGCAGGAGCGAGGCCTGCGTCTTGTCCTCCCTCTGCTCAAAGGCAGGTCGGAACCTTGGGATCCTTCAAACTCAGCCGGGCTTTGAAGTTCCCAGGCGGCCCTGGGCCAAAGCAAAACTCTGGGCCCAGACAGCCCCGCACATGCGGGGGGAATGTGACATCTGGCTGTCAGCTGAGCAGACTCAGCACTTCTGTCCCATGCTTGCTAGGTTCAGGCAGTTGCCTCTGATGTGTCCATCCTTCCTAGCTTCTCTCCTCCTCTCTTGCTGGTTGGAGGCAGGTTTGCCTAGTGTAGAGCACACTGAACTGGGGTGCAAGAAACCTGGGTTCTGTTCTCCACTCTGCTGCTGGGTGTCCTTGGCCAAGTTACTTCCCTGTCCCATGCCTCAGTTTCCCCATAGGGCTGATGAGACTGACTTGCTTTGTAAAACATTTTGGGATGTGCTGATGAAAAGTACACGTTGGTATTTATTAATTGATATTTATTTAAGCCTGCCAAGAGGTGCTCTCTGCGTCAGAGGCACAGCTTGCTTTTGAAGCGGAGTCCAACTTACCTGAGTGAAACCATTCTGAAGAGCTTTATATTATTAAAATAATGAATGGATTAGCAAGGCATCCCTCCCTCTGTACCCGCTCTGTGATTGGCCTGTAATTACAGGTTCATTGCCTGTACCTCTATTGTGTAATGACATGTTTGCAAATTAATTTTTATGGCTCACGCCATTAGCATATACAGTCCGGGGGGGGGGAGTATTAATTACCTCTGCCATTAGTGTCATCCCAGCGAATTACAAGCCTGCAAAGGCTTGGCTGCTGAAAACAGAGAGCTTGGTGGGCGGGCGGAATTGTTGTCAGGGTTTAGGGGGGCAGAGGCTGCGGCACAATCTGGACCTCAGCACTAGCAGGCGAGTTGGGGTCATGATGGGAGGAAGCATCACCTTAGAGGTTATATTGGCCATTATTCCTTAGCCACTGGCTCGATGGGAGCCTGGCCTAAGCTGGCTGGCTGCATCTGCACTCGCTCGCTCACAGGCGTGGATCTGGAGTGACTCCACTGGTGCTGCTGTGTCACCGGGGGAGAGCCGGGGAAGGCAGGATGTGGGGGGTGAAGATGGGTCAGAGGTGTGGGTGCGGCTAGCCGTTCGGAGTGTGAGGGGACAGGAGGTGGGTGCCTGGTGGCGGGGGGCAATCCCAAGGGACAGGGAGGGGATGTGGGGATTGAGGACCGTTGGGATCTTTGGTGCTGGAGAAAGAAAAGTCAGAGCAGGCTGGGTGCTGAGGGCAGGCTGGAGATTGAAAGCCCTTGCAGGGTGGGTGATGCTAGCCAGTGCCCTGGCAGTGGGCCCTGGAGCCAGAGAGATTCCCGGGCACACGAACCCACAGGGGAGCCCGGGTCACCCAGCAAAAAAAAAACAACAAAAAAAAGGCAGGGCCAGATGCTCAGCATTTGTGTTGTCATGGCCCCAGAACAGATCATTTCCACTGGGTCAACCCCTCCCCCCGCTCTGCTCTGCGGCTACCCCAGCGTTCAGGAGCAATGGGGGTGGGGGGGATTAAGCTATTGCTTATCTCCTGCCCAGACTGGCTGGGCTGATAGGAGCCTGTGCTCTGTCTACACCCACTGAACCGTTAGGGACAGGTCGAGGACAAGGCAAAGTCATTTCACTTTGTAAGTGCTTTTACTTTTGCTTAATAAAACCATGTGTACGTGTGTGTGCGCGCGTGTTCGGTTGCAGGGGGTGGGGGAGGAACACCCTTTGGTTCCAGTGTATTTTCCTGCAAAGTAGTTTTAAAAAAGGGCCTCTGAAATACTTGGGTGCCTGAGAGCCCTGAATTCAGGCCCCCGCTTGCTCTCCCAGAAATCATTTCAGCTCCAATATTGGCAGATGTAGGCACTGGGGTTTTTTTACAGTGGTTTTAAACCAGAAAAAAAACCAGCTGTTTGTCCTGCACAAAATATTATTGGCCAGATTAGCTTCAGGGGGACTCTGGCATCATCTGAAAGTAGCACAGTTCCTCCTTTGTGTATTTCTCTGTCCTGCAGGTCCCGCTCCAGGTCCCATTGGGCTTTGGAACAGGCCCAGGGTGTGTGGTATCAACTACCTGGCTGGTTTCAAATAGGCTGTAGTTGCCTGCCTGGGAGTAGCCGTGCACCCCTGACCTGTGCCTGGCTTTGGGAGCTGAGGTACAGACCCCACTTCAGTGCATGGACAGGAATGCAGATGATGACCCTTCAGCCTGCTGGTGGCTTCTGGGTATAAGGGGATAACTGGCCATGCAGTTGGGATCCTTTGTGACTCTGACTTCAGAGGGGAAGCCGCACCTTTGTGCAGTGACTGTATCTTGAAGCTGGGCTGGCCAGTTATCAGACAGGATGTGGCTTTCTCTTGCAGCAGGGAGATATCACACCTTTGCCTTGGTGAACTTTGGCGGCCATAGCAGCCGGCAGTTCTGGAGGGGGCCGCGGAAAGGGACCGAAGGCCCCACAGCACATTGTGTCACTTGATCGTTTACTTAAAGCAAATTAAACCTGAGCCTTTGTTACTATGGTGCAGCCAGAGCTCTGTAATAGCGTTTATGAGCCCGATTTGCCTGCGAGCATGTCTTCCCGGATCCGATAATGCCTCGGGGGAGAGGGGATGTGTGAGTTTGTATCAGGCGCTTGATTACAGTCACAACGGGGATATTTTCGGGCCGGGGAGGAAAGGGGGTATGGGGGGGGGGAAGGGACATGGCTCAGAGTCTGAACCTGGCAAGGGGGGGTGTTGTGAGCAGCCAGGCTGCCAGCCTCTGGGGCAGGTAGGAGTTTTTGGATCCTCCTCCTCTCTTTTTTTTCTCTCTCTGCTCCTCAGTCAAGAGTTAACTCCTGGCCCCCGCTGCTCCTGTCAGTCTTTTATGTTCCAGGCGGAGAGAGAGGGAAGAGAAAGCTCAGGGCATGCGGTGAAGGCAATTTTTTGTTAAGTGGCTGGGAGGTCTTTTGTATGGCTCATCCTTCGGGTTGGTTTTGATCAGCAGCTGCTTGGAAACACAGCCCAGCTCCGGGGGGAAGGCTGCGAAGAGTGGGGGGCTGAATGCTGGAGGAGGGTCGGAGGAGCAGGGGGGGGAGCTGTTATCTGGGGGAAGGGGGGACTGGAGAAGAGACTTCTGCACCCCAGGTTTTCGAGGATCGGCGTCTTTGGCGCCTTGCGTCCTGCACCCCGGAAGATCGGAAGTGAAAACTGCTACAAATTCATCTGTGCCCCCCCCCGCCCCCATCTCTCCTCCCTCCCCCCAAGAAAACAAACATAAAAGCAATGGGGAAAAGCAGAAGATGAACGCTCAGGAGCGGAGACACTAACCCGGCATTAAGCGCTGGAGCCTGCCTGCGATGAACAGATGCCTGATGGTTTCCTACCCTCTCGCTTTCATTAGAGGAGACAAATCTGCTGTCAAGTAGCCAGATTTCCAATTTACCGATAATGATTCTTGCATGAAAATTGATCGAGGGGCTTTCTGGTGCCTGGCGCTCTCCTCGCTCCGCCCGGCTGGCTGTAGCCTGGGTCTCTCTCTCTCTTTTCTTCCTTCCTCCCCTTCTCCCCTTCGCCCCTTCCCGAGTCAGTGGCGGGACACGAGGGAAAGGAGAGACCAGCCCGCAGCAGCTCCTGCCTCGGCGGCCCCGGCCAGGCTGTCCCCCCTCAGCCTCACTTCAGCCCAGTCATTTCTAACCCCCACCTTTCCCTTTTGGAAGCCGGTCGCTAAGGGGGAAAGAAAACAAGGCCGATTTCTCCTTGGTAACCAGAGAGATTCCTCCCCCCCCTTCTTTTCTCAATCTGTCTTTCCCCTTTCTCCTCCCCGGCCCCCCCTTTGATTCTGAACATGAAGCTCTGTTGGAAGCAAATCCACTGACGCCCCCCCCCCACCCCCCTTCGCTCGCCCTTGGCATTCAAATGATTGAATGGAGAAGAGAGTGCAACTCGCAGGGTTTGGGGGCTTGCTCCCCCCCTCTTCTCTCTCCAAATGAGTAATCCCTAAAGGAGATTTTACAGCCCAGGAGCCTCCTTTCTGCCCCCATCCCTCTTTCTCCTCCTCACTCTTCATTCTCTCTCTCTCTCTCTTTTTGTGTATGTGTAATTTGCATCTCTAGTCTAAAAAGGCAGGAAAAACGGGAAGGCATCAAGGCATGGCAGCTGTTTAAAGTGCTGTTGTGTTGTTAGTCAATTACCTCCGTGTGGATCTGCAGGTGACAGGCTGCTGCTGAAACTGACAAGAGACCTTCCCCCCTCCCCATCCCTGCTGCTTTAAAAACAATTTTTTTATTATTATTATTTAGATTATTTTTGCCTTTGGGGGTTGTTTCTTTTTTTAAACCCCCCCCCCGTGTGGTTTATTTTTTTTTCTTCGACAACCCCCTTCATCCTTTTCACCCTTGATTTTTCTGGTCGCAATGGAACTGTAACATAAATCATGTTTGGACTGAAACCCCCTCTGTATTACTTACCAGGTAAGGAGATGCATGATGTGTTTGATTGTGTGTCCTCCCCCAGCCCCCCTTCATTGTACAGCTGATAATAACAAGGGCGCTGATTCTCTGGTACACCCCACTCCTGCACATCAGGAGTATCTCCGCCAGAGATGATGGAATTCGGTTGGTGTAGATCCGGATTCATTGCACTGGAGTCAGTGGAATTGTGTTGGTGTGAATCAAGAGTAACCTCACTGCAGTGTGGAATAGTATTGTGGAGTAAATGGGGAATAACTGCACGAGGAGTCACCAGAATTACAGGGCTGTTCGGTGTAAAAGAAAAGAGACTCGGGCCCTCTTGTGTATTTCTTTCCCTCTCCCCTCCCCTCCGAAATCCTTGTGCAAGGTGAGCTCTGTAGTTTTCACCTAGCCCTTGGGGTGTATAGCATATCTCGCTCCTCTTGTCCGCCCTGCTCGGTTTCCTAAGTGGTGAGCCTTGTTTTATTTAACAGCAAACGGCAGAAGCACTTAAGTAATCTAGGTGAATTAAGAAGTGTGGTGTGAAGTTACTTTCGAGTGGTGCCTAATATTGTTTCATGGCTCAGTGAGCTCCGATCATGTAGCAGACAGCACCAAAGTGGCGACTGGAAGTCTCTCCTCTTTTCTCCTCCCCCCCCCCCCGCTTTTTTCCCCTTTACCTTTCTGCTCCAAGTCCCTGGGGTTACTTTCTTCTGATAGGAGGTGTGTGTCGCAGCTCTGACATGTGCTTTCCTGACACTCTGCGAGTAGGTAAGCCATACAGAGAGATTTATGTCAGGGGAAGAATAAGGCTCTGTTTTGTTTCCTCTTCATTAACCCCTCACAGTGGAGCAACAGTTTGCACACCAACTTTTGATTTTCAGTGCAAGTTTGGGGAAAATGTGCCTGTCGTTAAGAAGATCGTATTCTTTTAAGGAGATGGATAATTTAACAGCAGATTAGAAAAAGCTGGTTGCCCCCCCCCCCATCTGTATTTCAAAAAAATATTAAATTAAAGTCCTCGCCCAAATGAAACCGCAGCGCTCGGGCTGTCGAGTTTCTCTCTCGCTTGTTTGCGTGCACCAGGCGTGTGGTTTTGGTGGGAGGACTAGCTCTCCAGTTACCTTTGCCGTTGTGACTCCTTTGGTGGTTTCATAGCAGGCATGTTTGTGATGGTTATTTGTTTCAGGAAATGGGTTTTGCATGTGGCAGTTAGTTACAGGAATGAACTGTTTGAAAAAAAGAGCCCCAAAGGTCTTTAAGCTGATACGAAGTTCCCTGTACTGAAAAGGTTGTTGGTGAGTGAGTCTTTCATAACAGCCTGGTTTTAAACTGGCAACAGTGCTCTTTAAAGTCTGCTGGAGACTTGGAGAAGGGGATTCTGATTGCTGCGCAATGGTAACGTATGAATGCCAGCAACTGGTTTGACCTTTTGTCTTGTTAAATATCATTGGTTTGGTCAATTCTGTGTTCTGAAGGATTTTCCTGAGTTTCTCAGCTGCTTATTGTTGGTAAACTGTATTCCGATCATGTTGTGCTGATATAAATCCGGAGTCATGCCGCCAAAGTGGATTTGCACAGGTGTAACTTGTCTAAGAGATAATCAGCGTGTCCACACACAGATTTGCACCAAAAGAACTGAAGGTATGAATTGCAACCAGTTTAGTTATTTCAGGGCCTGTTACCCTTAAGACGGGTCCTTAGGACCCTGACTTCACAGTGGGATAGAGAGGATAAATCACTAATACCTGGAGGCCTTCAGATCCTATAGCTGTGTGGGCCTTACAGTCACCCAGACAGATCCTAAATACTCAGCTATCTGTGGCAATCCCTGTTGTAATAGTAGCTGTCCGTATGCTTGAGAGGGGTGCTCCGCAGCATCTCTCAGCCCAGCGGCTGCAATCCCTGGGACGTGTGCTTATTGTTTATTTGAGACTTGTTTAAACTTCGCACAGAGGGTATATAAAAAAGAAACCGGTGCGAGGGATGCTGTGCAATCTGAGGCAGGCACAGTTATTATTTATATAGCACCACGCACATGCACCGTGCTGGCCAACAGGAAACATGTCCCAAAAGATAAAAACCGAGAGGCAGACCTCATTCGTTTTGTTTTATTTGCATTCGGTGCCAATGTTTTTTTCTTTTGCTCTGGGTGCAGATCCCTAACCTCCCTCCTACTTTTTTGTGTTTTTATGAGGTCTTGATGATCCTTAGGGACTCGTCTTCATGAGTTTCCATTTCTCGCTTGCTCTGGTTTTTACTGCTTAAAATGGAAATCAATAATAACTGCACAAATGCTTCCCTTTTTTTTTTTTTTTTTTTGGTCCTGTAAAATCAAACAGGGGATGCCTGAAAAGTCTCTAAGCAGATGTGGGAGAATATTTTTTAACATGTTCCAGTCCAGCGGTATTTACCTACAGTACCCCCTGTTGCGTGAAACTTTCTGTTTTACTGTCAATGCTAGATCACTAATTCCTACACCTCGTAAAACCAATCGGCATTTAATATCGAAATAGATACACTGCAGACGTGAGAAAAGGATTTGTTCCAGGAAGTGATAGAAAGGTATGATCTATTGCCAGCAGAGTGATATTCCCCTCCCCTTCACAGGCCACTGTATTTCTGTCTTCTCTGAGCATCCACCAAATGGTCTATTTTCTTTCCAACCAGCGTCAGAAAGAAGAGGTGCATTGAAGTGTCAGCCTTTGAGATTTAAAGCAATTAAGGAAAATTATGTGTGGACTGTTCACGGTGCTGTCAAACAGAAATCATTGCACGCAGGCCTTCGCAGCTACCAGAGGCATTAGGAAATGCTAATAGCACAGGTAGGGTCAGAGCAGATGTAAATTTCAACCTTCTAAGTTAGGCTTTCAAGCGTTTTACAGAGTGGTTTTATGATCATGGCGGTGACTCAGCTGCAGAAGCCCCGTGGAGCATTGTAACCGTCTCTGTTCCATCAGTGGACCTGTCCCTGTGCTGTCTGGTGTCATGCACAGCGACCTGCATAAACCCACAGGTCAAAGGGGTGGAGCTGTGTGTGTAATGTCAGGCCAACAGCTCATTGTAACCTGAGTGGGCAGGGGCAGGGAGATAGGAGAACAGGGAGGTGAGCGCCTCACACCCTAGATGACTTTTATTTGAAATGGAAAGCACTGAGGAAAGGTGCTAGACTGACTGCCTGAGGCCTGAAGGCCTCTGTCTGAGGGAACAGATGCAGCAGCAGAGACAGCAGCAATGGAAGCTCCTTCCATTCCAGTGCAGGTGCCACCTGTTCTTTTAGGACCTGTCTGTGTTCCTGGAGGCAATACTTTCTCCAGCACCTTGCCTACAAGAGCGCCAGTGGGGATGTGTGTGTGTGTGGGTGGGTTTATGTGGGCCGTAGACCAGTAACCACATGTTGTGCCTCTCTAGCACCCAGCACCCCCTGAGTGCTTTATTTTTATGACTGTTGTGCCTCAGAACATCTCTGTGAGGCAGTGGTTGCTCATCAGCCCCACATTAGAGATTGAGAGACCAAAGCTGGGGAGAAGTGACTTGCCCAAGTCCACCCAGCCAGGCAGTGGCAGAGCCAGGGTTCAAATGCAGAGCTCCTAGTCCTGCGCTTAACCACTTATGCAAAACTCTCTGACCGTTAGGTGGAAGTGAATTGGGGATCCCAGCACAGTTCTGCAGTGGGCTTGGTTCCCCATCGCGCAGTCCACCAGGCTATGTGATAATCCAGGCGTTAGGAAATGAATGAGCGAGATGATCACTGCTAAGGTGGAGTGCCAGGGCAGTGGTGGCCCCGTCGTGGAAAGCTCCATACCCTGTTCCCAATCTGCTGAGCATATGTCACTTGTAATAATGATCCTCATAAAGCAAACCCTGGTCTGCCCAGAACCGGAACAGGGCCAGGAAGGCTGAAACCACAGCCCAGCTCACCTTTCGAGGGCTGCTTTAGAGCTGGGAGCAGACAGGACCTAGCTGGCCATTGTAAACCCTAGTTCACCCACCCCTCTTTTGTAGACAGGAACTCTTTCCTGTGGCTGGCTGCCTAGGTGGAACTACAACAGACGACACCCTTTGGGGGTCTGATTACTCCATCTAGATGGGTGCATGGTCCAGGCTGAGGAACCGACTCATCAGAGTGGAAATTCTCCCTCTCCCTGCCGCACCTCCTCTAGTGAAGGGTGCAGTTCTGAGCCATGCATAGCACCAGACCCACTCCCTTGCACGGCTGCTCAGCTAGTCATTAGTAAAGGGATATGGCAACCAGACAGTATCCGCTGCTGCTGCTGAAGTGGGGCAGGACGGCTTTCACAGCATCATCAGGGCTCATATCAAAGGAGCCAGGCTTCTTCTAAAGTCCAGCAAGGAACCCGGGGGAATGGAAAACTTGAAATTGCTTCTCTGCCATTTATCCCAGTAACTGGTTGGGAGGCTTTCTCCTGGGACGCTTCCTGTCTGTCTGCAGTGCTGTCAAGGGGGTTGGAAGGCAGCCCGGGCAGGCGGCTGTCGATTGATGCTCATTCCCTGTGAGCTGAATGGAGCTATCTGTTGTGGGTGCTGTTCCCCAATAAGGACCATTACCAGGCTGCCAGCTTCACAGCCAGGAGCTCTGGTCCTTGCAGAGTAACCCATTAGTGGTGCTGCCCCTTTATCGGTGACTCTTTCTGCGTGGCTGGATTGTTTTGCACTTGTGAAGGATGTGGGCTGAAGATCAGTGTGGTGAAGTCTTTTGCTGGCTATGAGATGGCTGGTTTGATTCATGCCGTCCTGCTCAGCCTTTGGCTGGAGCACCTGGTCAGATCAGTTCAACTCAGCCCCCGGCGCAGGGGTGCTGAATGTGAGGGGAAGCTGTGTTCCTGGGGGCACAGCTGCAACGGGCCTTAGTGGCTGACCTCTGAGCTGTCCAGCTGCCAGCCTTGAGGGTGTGCGGGGGGGGGGGGGGCTGGGACTGCTTGTGGCAGAGAAATTGATTTCCGAACTTGACGCGTGGTGGAAAGGAACTCAGTTGGGAGCCAGAATGGATGTAGTAGGGGTGGGGAGGTCACACACATCAGTAGCAGCCCCCCCTTGGCTTTGGGATTGGGATTGGGCCCTGTAACAGTCCCACGAGGTGGTGCTCACGGTGAAGAGTGCGGGAGTTCCCTTTCCTTTTCAGCATCCTGTGGGAGGCTGTGCTGACCTCACGTGCTCTCTGGCTTCTCCCAGCCTTCCGATGTAGCCACTGGAGTCCCTTCCCTGGGCTCTCGGTCACTGTGGGTCAGACCCTCAGCTTGGTGAAGCTTGCAGATTTCTTTGGGGCCCCAGAGAGGGATCTCTGGGTACCTTGATTCTCGTTCATTTATACCCATGAATTCCCCAGTGATTGGCTAGGCAGTGCTATTATCCCGTTGGGGTTCTCTTTGGGACCCCACTCCAGCACATGCTTAAGCTCTGGGAAAGTCTTAAGCGCATGCTTAGGTGTTTTGCTGAATGGAGATAGCTGCAGAATCAGGGCCTCTGTGAATGGTTCCTAATTTCAGCCCAGAGCGGCAATATTAGGCAGCAGATCAGAGCAGATGGTGGGATATAGGGTCTGCCGTGTAAACGCTGCCCTGCCTGTGTTGGTTCCGTTGCGTTAAGGATGAGTCACCCAAGCTGCGTTCCTCCGGTGCCCTGCTCTGTTCTTAGAGTGCAGTCTTCCCCTCGGGAAGGTGTGTGGGCAGGGTTCTCCGGCATCAGCGAGGACGTTCACATCCCTTCCGTGCAGCTGCACCTGCTTAGCACCTACAAGGGAAAGGTCCTGTTAATTCTGAGGTTGCCTCATTGCTGGGCCATGGCCGTAATTCCGCCTCCAGGCGCCTCGCTGGGGAGAACACACTGTGCGGCTTGGACTCTGTTTCCCACTCAGAGAGCTAGTAGTTAAAGTGGGGGAATGCAAGTTGGGACTACAGGGGCCTGACCAGCATGTGTGGCTCGACATCCGGAGCTGTAAAATGGGTGCCATGCTGACCTACCGCACCTGAGGCAGGGTTGATGTGGCACTTGGTTAATAGTTTGCTAAGCGCTTTTGTATCCTTAGATGAAAGATGCTGTTAGAAGCATCCAGGAGCGTTCTGCCCTGCTATACAAAAAGGCCCTAGGTAGCTGAATCACACGCCTTGCAGTGTGTATCTGCCTCCAGAGCTCCCCCATGAAGGGTTCTGGGGGGAAGGGGTGACTAATGGGGGACTGCGCTGAGGCGATACTTCTGTCACACTGAAAGCGGCACCTGTCGCCTCTCTCCAGTACGGGTTTTAAATAGATGAACATCATAATAATACCAAGCTCTTATGTGCAGTGCCTTTCCTCCAGAGAGCTCAGAGTGCTTTACAGAGCTCAGGAGCATTATGTCCATTTTACAGAAAGGGAAACTGAGGCAACGGGAGGGGAATGGAGTTGCCTACGGCCACCCAGCAGGCTAGTGACCAAGCCAGGAAGAGAACCCCGGTTCAGTGCTGTATCCACTAGGCCACACTTCCTACCCTAGCAAGCCTTGGCAGAACCAGAGCTGATGAATAGATGAGGGCATTCCTGTGGGAGAGTGAGAAATGCCCTGTGAAGTGGGGCTTGTGCGAAGGAAGTTTCCTGCTTCCCCATCATCCCCATCTCACTCACATGGGTGCACACACTCCCTGCAAATTGCAGATGAGCACCTAGCGAATGCAATGCCGTACGCCCCACTGCGGTGCCATTGCGGCTGGCAATGAAAAGTACTCTTGACAGCCCCGGAGCAGAGTGCCCTGTGAATGATGGAGAAGGCGGGGGACTAGCTTTTTATCCCTTCTCCCATCAGGAGGGTGCTTACAAAGCGCCTCTAGCCCGCTAATCCCCATGGAGGGGCAAGTAAGGCCCATGGAGCTGATGTGACTTTCCCCAGGCTGTGGGGTCAGTCTGTGGCAAAGCCTCTCACCCCTCTGCCGTGATCACTAGCCCCCACTCCCAGCTCAAACTGGGTTCCCTGGCTGAGCCTTGGGAGCCATTCACCTCCCTCTCCCTTGGCAAGTTCCCTGCCAGCCCCAATAGGAATCTTGCAGACAAAGACAGGTGGGTCAATGTCACCAGCCAATCAGAATGCTTCAGCTAACAGCCATGACCAGACTGTCACCTGGCCGGATCTTGGGCCACAAAGCCACTTGGTCTTGAAAGGCCCCTGGCTGGGGTTGGTTTATTGTTTTACCAGGCTGATACAAGGCTTCGCCTTGGTTCAAATCCCATTAGGTATTCAGGACTGTTTCGAATGCGTTTCCTCTGTCAGATCGGCTGCACAAACACCCTTGATTTAAAGCCAATGTGCAGCCACAGATCAGACTCGTCCACAGTTCAAACCCCACTGGTGTCCCCCTAGTGCTGGCAAATGAAGAGTAGCTGGTGGGATCAGGGCTTACAATTGTCCCACCTGTCCATTTTCCTATGAACAAGCCGAATTTGGCAACACACCCCAGAGGTCAGATGTGCTTTAGTCAAGCACAAGTGACTGGCCTCAGGACAGGGGTAAGCTGGGACCGGATCACCTAATGGCCCTTCCTGGCCTTAAAATCAGTGACTCTATACAAGTTGGGCTCTGCCTAGGTGAGAGTCATCTGGACAATCCTTCAGCCTCCTTTTCAGCAGTGCTGAGCCCCCACCTCTCCCATTGGAGTCGTGGGTGACGCGGGTGCCCGGCACCTGGCGATGCTGTGCCCCTCTCTGGCCCGTCTCCCTGCAGCTCCCCGGCGTGGCTCAGCCCCGAGGTGATAACACTCTCCCCCTCTTGTAACGTAATTCACACGGGATTAGTTCCAGGACACCCCTCAGTCCTAAATTTGGTTGTCATGGCAACAGTGTCACCCACTTGCTAGTTTCCCTGTGGTTATTTGAAAGGGGGGGAGAGAGAGAGAGGAAAGAAAGAGGGAGGGTTTAAAAGGAGGAAGCAAAAAAAGCCTGCACAAGGCCTGATGTCTGGGCGTCCATGGACTAATTACTGCAGAGGCAGCTGTGGGGGGAGGAGGCGGGACAGGGGCTAAGTGGTGCTTTCATGGCTGGCGCGGAGGGGAGCTGTGACCTGAGGAGCAGGCAGGGGAAATCAATAACATTGCGAGGGAGGGAGGCGGGCGGGCGGGCGGCTGGAAAGGCAAAGATTTTTGTCACCTTGGCTCTCCTTTGTGTGCAGGAGAGGATGCCAAGGGCCCGGTTCCTTTTGTTCCTCTGCTTGGCACCGCGGTGCCCAGAACAAGTGTCAAGAGCTTGAGCGGTGATTAGCAGAGGTGCTTTCAGCCAGCCGGCCTCAGCTCCAGGGGAAGGGGAAGGGGAGGGGAAAAGGGGGGGAGGCGTTTTCACACCCCTGCACCGCAGCCAGCACAAGAGAGAGATTTTAACCTCTTCCTGTGTGTTCTGCTGCCGCC
Source organism: Gopherus evgoodei (assembly GCF_007399415.2). Taxonomy (NCBI): domain Eukaryota; kingdom Metazoa; phylum Chordata; order Testudines; family Testudinidae; genus Gopherus; species Gopherus evgoodei. The sequence goes on along the minus strand of NC_044333.1, from coordinate 37,390,130 downwards.
GCCCTTCTACCCAGGCTGGCACCTGCCCGGAGGGTGGTCGAGAGTGAGAGAGTTCATTACAGCTGAGCGGGTGTCGGGTGCTGGTGCCCTTTTGGGAATCAGTGCATGGGCAGGTTGGGCAAAGCCATGCTCTCCGCCTAGGGTGACCAGATGTCCCGATTTTATAGAGACAGTCCCGATTTTGGGGTCTTTTTCTTATATAGGCTCCTATTACCCCCCACCTCCATCCCGATTTTTCACACTTGCTGTCTGGTCACCCTAGCTCTGCCCTAACAGCCGCTCCCTGTTCGGTGGGCGTCCCCCTCCGGTGCCCAGCTGCACCCGAGGCAGGCGTCATCGTCCTGCTCCATAACCCACAACCTGCCCGTTGCCGAAAGGGGCGGACACGGCCTGCACCCAATGCAGGCAATGGGGCAAGCACCTGCCACCGACCTCACTCTGTGGGGCTAGGACTTGGCCTGAAGCCTTTAGCTCCAATGATGAGGCTAAGGCAAGGGTGCTGCACGGGAGCAGACCCAGCCGTGGCCTGCTGGATGGAGCTGTCTCTTCCCTGGCCCCTCCTCTCCGCCCTCCCTGTGATTGGGGTAGCCCCTGTCGGATGCACACGGGAGGAGGAGCCAGTGTCTCTGCTGGCTGCCAGGCGCTGATGACAATGGGAAGTTGCTTTGATTTAGGGAGGCAGAATATAATTATCCAGACGGGAAGTTGGACAGGACACTGGGGCTAACACCTGGGCTCTTGCAAAAGCACTAAGGAATTTTTAACAACCTTACCTAATCTGATCTGAACGATGGTCCACCCGGCAGCACAGCACCCCCTGGTGTTGGTTTGGAAGAGCACCCCGGACTATCCTCTCATGCATTTCATGCCGCACTGGGCCTTCTCCAGGATCTCTCCCAGCCAAGCAGCCCCTAAGTGTGACACGTTGTAGCTTTGGAGCGCTCGCGAGAGCCCCATGGGTTGGAGGCAGCCCCAAGTGGCACTGCAGCAGATGCTGAAAAACTCTCTGCTGGCTGCGGTCGTTGGCTGCCAGGGAGCTGGAGTAGGGGCCAGTCGAGTTGCCTGGAAGAGGCCAGTCACTTGTCATGGTCTGCTGTTTGGAAAGCAAATGTTCCCCTCAGGCTTTGGCAGGAGCCCCTGATCTGTCATTCCACATTGTGGCATGGTGCAGAGAACACATGCAATTCCTGCCGCTACATCAGGGGAGGTGGCGGATTATAGGCTGCCCAGCTTCCCCCCCTCCCATTTCCCCTCCCGTCCCACTCGAAAGCCACTTGGTTATAAGGGTACCTGTGACATTGCATGGAAGTCCCAAAAACCATTAATTCCATTACCAACATCTGATCTCCCCCTTGCCAGGAGGGTTTGCTCTGTAACCAGGGTGGAGAGGCCTATGAATGAATTGCTGAAGCGCCAACAAGCAGATTAGTACGTAGCAGATGTTACCTTAAAAAGCTAACTGCTGATGTCTCCTGCATCTGCCTTCACTTGGATCTGGCGCCCTCCACTCCTGCGACCTTTCCAAATGGATCTATTTGGCTTCTGGAAATCTCACCTTTGAAAGGGAAATAAACAACCCCACCTTCCCCTGTGCCCTGCCTCAGAGCTGCGCTTGGCTCTGGGTTGGAGCACCTGCTGGATCCCATTTTCCCTGGCACTGGACTCGGGCGGGCTGCCCTGCTCCACTGGCATGTGCAGATGGCAAAGCTGGCGGGGCGCCGTCTGCACTGTTGGCCAGAAATGCAGAGAAAGCAGCTTGCAGGCTAACGACAGCGCCATGTCCAGCCTGAGCAAGTCTGCTTACCTGGCGGTGGGCTCAGACCCATTGGGAAAGGGCAGAGTCACCCCGATCCTGGGCTGTGGATGTGAAACCAGGGGTGTGAGTGCCGTGTGCTCTCAGCACCTTTCAGGAGGCCATCAGAACCGTCATGAGCCGCCCCTAGAGAACGATGTGTTCTCCACAACCTGCCATGCTCTTCTGCCCTTCGTTCGTTCTTTCTTTCTTTCTTTCTTTCTTTCTTTCTTTCTTTCTTTCTTTCTTTCTTTCTTTCTTTCTGTCCACCCCCCTCTCCCTTTGCACACTGTAGATAATTAAATGCAGCTGCTTATTGTCAAAAGCCAAAGTTGGATATTTATTACACCTTCGTGCTACCAAATGTCAAAGGCGCACATGCGCCGAAGAAATACTGGCAGGGAGTGAAAACCCGAGCATATGTCTGCTGAGTTCAGGGCAGGCGCGAATGGCAGGCTGGGGCTGCCACAAATAGCCTGCAGCTCTCTAAATTTGGCTCTGGCTAACTGCTTGAGATGACAACGTATTTTACAGTTTCTGTTTACATGGGGAGTTGAGTCTGAGTCACTGGGAGAGCTATTATACTGGATAAACATTCCTCTTCCTCAATGAATTATTTAATTGGAAAGAATTAAAGACGCAGTTAAAATAAAAATATGCTGCCTTCCTCCCCCCCTTTCCTGTTTCAGGTTTTAATTGTGCCCTGGCTCACTCTTTCTTTTAGCCAGCAACCGTTTCTCCGCTGTGTTATTTTTACATGGCGAGGGAGGGAAATACGGCTGTGTTGGTTATATGGGTTTTTTTCCCCTTTTTTAATAATGATGCTTTAAAGATGTTTGACATCTGTAACAAACAGCTGGCATCCTACTCTGGAAGAATGTCCTTTTATTTCAGAGCAGGTTGAACTGTCATTAATAGTATAATTAGGTGATTATCACTATACAGCAGAAAACTGCTTAATTGCACAGATAGCTTTGCTAGGATTCCTGTCTTTTTATGGCTGCATTTGTTTTAGCTGCCTAAATTTTCGCTCTGTTTTGTTGTTTGCTACATTGATTATTATTTTTTTAATGCATGTGACAGCTGTATGTGTCTGACAGTCAGCGCTGGTGCACCCACTGGTATTATTACAGAGATCTGAGAAGGAGGGGACACCCAGATAGAGAATCACTCCATCATTAGATCTATTCAACCCCCTGTGTGCTGGTCCCGTGGCATGCAAGGGTTTTGCCTGAAACCTTTGACCCATATATTAATAAGTCTGGGTAAGGGGAGGAATGGCCCATTTAACCTGGGTTTAAAGAAATAAAAATTATAGCGCATCCTTCCTAAGCAATGAACCTGGTTCTTCACTGCCCCTCCTGTCTGTGCATAGGTAATAAAGTCACGCTCCATCATCCAGAGACCTGGCAGGGGTCATGGCTTACCGATGGTTAATAGAGCTGTCACATGATGGGGTCAGTCTCTGCCATGCTCCAACGTCTGCCCCTGCAAGGCAGGTGTGGAAGGCTCCCAGCTGGCAGGGTTGCAAATAGAACACAGGGGAGAAAGCAATGAGGAATTGCAGCCAGCCTGGCTAAGGGGAGAGGAGGAAGATGGCAGCCCATCCTCTTCCTATCTGCCTTTGAGAGATTTGCAGGAGGTAACGACACCGCTGTCACCCCAGCTTCTGTTGGGGGTGCACTGCTTGGATGGAACGTGGGGCTTGCCCCACTGCGCGGTGCTGACATTGGGTGGGCTGGGGTAAGCCCCACTTTGCGACCATGCTGCTGGCGCTGCATGAAGGGAGTTACACTGGCGTGAATTTCTCTGGTGTAGACCGGGGCCTTTGAGTGGGGGAGGGCAGCTGCTGAGGGTGGAAGGAAGGTGGGAGATCGGAGAGGTGTGGGGGCCAGGGAGAGCAGAAGGGATGGGCAGTAGATAGTGGAGATGCCCGTATGAAGTTTGGCTCAGCTCCCCGGTCCCCTAGTTGGGGGGCTGGCTAGGAACCGGTTGGAGATACCCCAGAGGTAGAAAGGAGTGACTGCTGGGAGCCAAGGGCTTGACCCCTTTTCAGTCCCGCTCTCCCTTGGAACGACTGACACCCCAGCTTTCCCGAGCCGTTTGCAGCAGGTGCCAGTTCAGCTGGCCGCCGCTCAGCACTTTCTTCTCTTAAGCACCCACTTCAGTGGCGCACGGCTGGTCCCCCTTGGAATGGAGATGAAAGGTGGAGATGAAGAGCCAGGCAGTCAGAGCCCGCTGACGTGTGTCAAGCGCTGCCATCCCCTGACTGAAAAGCCCAGCGTGGCTGCATGCCGAGGCACCCCACATGACAAGATGAAAGCAGTGGGAGCGAACGTGCCTGTCTCGCTCGAACAGGGAATAAAGGCGGCATCCTGCCACCTCGCAGCCTTTGTGAAGGAAAGTGTTCCTTTAAAAGCCAGAGAGCCAGGAGCCCCTGGGAACTTCCACTGTTCCTTCCAGGTGCTCCCCTTCGCAGTCCAGCCGGCGGGGCCCAGATGCTTCCTTTTCGCTGCCTGTCACAGAGCCCCCCGTCTTGGCAAGTTCCTGGACAGGCTGGTTAGTAAGACGCTGCCATGGAGCAGCTGGTTTCCCTGTCCCGTTCTCAGCATGGTCCCTGGCACTGCAGGTCTCAGTGCCATGGACGTCTCTGCTAGCCGTGTGGACTCTCCTCAGCGCCAGTTCAAGGGGACCTGTTGCTAGCAGCCATTGGCAGCAATCTCCTACCGTAGCTTTGACTTCACATGGCCGTGGTTCCTAGCTTGTGGGCACTGGGTCTCCAGCCACCCAACTGAGCTAAAGCGTGTCCTCCCCCATGAGTTCACTTGGGCAGCTCCTCCCCTCCTGTCGCCTCCCCTTCACAGAGCCTCTCTTCATCCCAGCATGTCCTGGGCTGCCCTCTTCCCCACCAAATCCTCCCCCAGCAGCAAGGGGAGAGGCCAACCCCCCCACCCCCCTGGGGCAGCTTGCCTGGTTGGGTATGACTCCTTCAGAGAGGATAAGCTCTCTCCAGGTGGGCCTGTGTTGTGTGCAATGCTGACCTGGAGATGGAGGGGGGTAAGGAGGAGGAGACACCCCCCCCCCGACTGGATTGGAACCGCTCTACCCCCATACAACTCTTCAGGGCACTGCTGACTGAGGGAGGGGGTTGGGCGGGGCTCCTGCCAGCCAAGAGGGATAGCCTCGGGCAGGATTTGTTTGACACCCAGGTGAGACCCAGGAAGCAAAGCCCGCTGGTGAACAGCTGCTGGCTGCACCTCCCTCCCCAGATTTTACAGGCCCAGCTTGAGCTTGGAGATAAGTAACCTTCTAATCAATTTCTCCACCTTAATATGGCGCAGCGACCCTGATAACATCGGAAGCATATGCCACTGGACCCGAGCGCTCAGGCAGGCAGCACCAGGCCAGGGCCTTTGTTAGCATTTGCTGTAAGCTGTAGATTTTTCTTCCGAGAAGTATGTTACCACTTTATCCCAGGTTGATTGGCAGGCAGATTAATTGTGTGCGTGTGCATGTATAAAATCTAAAGAGACGTGGCAGATGCCAGTAGCTCAGAAACCATGGATTTTCAGGGGTTACGGGACTCTCTGCTGGATTTTTAGAGGCACCCAGTCCTTGTCTGGAGCAGGGCTCTCAGCCATCCGTAGCGAATGCACCAGAACAAGCTTCCTGGTGTAGACAGGATACATTTGCACTGGTACAGCTAACCTCATTGGCCAGCAGGGGGAGCTGTGCAAATGCCTATTTGCCCTGATGATGCAGCCATGCGGATGGCTGGGGTCAAGGCAAGCTGCCAGGGCCCAGGCAGCTCCCCTGTGGCTGAGGGCACCCACTCAGTGCTAGATTGCTTGGGGACCTTCATGGGCAGCGCCCCAAGCGAAAGCTGGCTGCAGCGCTGTCAGTGGAGAGCAGGCCTTTGCGCAATTTGTATCACTCCCATCTGTGTGAAATGCACTGGTCAGAGCTGGGATCTTTGTGCTGTATGTTCTCAGGGGGTAATGATGTTTTCATGTATGATAGTCCCAGGCAAGCGAGATGGAGTCCAGTGTGTAAGCCACCTGCTTGGGGCCTAGGGCTCCCTGGTGCTGTGGGATGGGGAATGGGGCAGAACTCGAGCTAGTTAGAAAACTTTAAACAAAACTTTTTTTCGTTGGAAAGAGGTCGATTGGCCAGGCAGGTTTCTCAGGTCCCGAGTGGAATTTCAGGAGGGGCAGGAGCAGAGCAAGAGACAGACCAGACTAGTCCAGCAAGCAGGGTGCTCATCTGCAATGTAGGAGACCCAAGTAAAAATCTGTGTCCGAACCGGACAAGGCAGTGATTTGAACCTTGGTCCCTCACATCCCAGCTGAGTGTCCTGACTGGTGGCTTGTTGTCTCTTGGGTGGTAGGTGGGTGGGTAGGTCTGTCTCTCTCATATGTTTTTTCATGCAATGTTCTGCAGCAGAATGAAAACTCATCTCAAACCCTCAAGTTGTCAATGAAACACAATTGCTGGGTTTGGGCCACCAGTTAAAACAGCAGCTGGAGAGGCACCCGGGGGGGTGGGGGTGGGGTGTGGAGTTGGGAAGGCACTGGGCTGGGGGTCCGTAGCCAGAGAAGCATGGGGAATGAGGGGGGACTACAGTCCAGGAGATGTGGGGGAAGATTTACAGTCACCAGTGTCTCATGCTATCTGGGCCTAGCCCAAAATTCCTGCTCTTCACCCTTGCAGGGATCCAGCATGCTGCAGCCAGCAGGGCCCCTCGCTCCAAGGAGCAGGTCCTGTGTCCCCAGGACTCCTGCTGCCAGGTTTAAACTGCCCCGGGGTCTCTCTGAATTCTCCCCTGGCTCTGCCCTCTGGATGCTCTGACTCCTGTGTATGGCAAACGCTAGCTTGCTGCTCTCTGGCAATCCCAAGGCAGGAGCGGTAGTTCTGGGATGCCAGTGCAGCGTCCTAACTACTCTGTGCTTGGTTAAATGGCTAGTGGAGGACCAGCACTGTCTGGTTCCCCCTTCGGCCAGTTCTGGGGAAGACCGTCTGCTTCCTGAGCTCTGCAAAGCGCCTGCTGCCTGGAGTGGCATCTTGGCATCAATCTCTCACTGGCACGTTGTTTTCACGGGTGGAAGAGAGCAACAGCAGGGGCATGGGCTAATCCCTCCACCCCCTCCTCTCCCTCTGAAATTCCAGGTGGAGAAACAATACCTGGGCCCAGGACATGGCCTGTCATTTCAGGAGGGAACACGCCGTGCTCCCTTCAGCGCCAGCGCTTGCTGAATGCCTGCTCCTGCCTTTGTCTGTAGGGCTTATTACCCAGGAAAATTGAGGCTCTTTTTCTCTCCCTTCCAGGCAGGCAAATTAGACACTTGGACAATTTCAAGAAGTTGGGGGGAGGAAGCCTTTTATCTTTCAGCAAACAGCCAGCAGGTTGCATTTGCTGAGGCTGAGTCTGTTCACGTCATGTCAGGCCGGTGCAGAACCAGCCTATGGCCCTGCAGTAGCTGGAGTGGGTCTTGAGTCGGGTAGCAGCTGGAGCTTTTCCAGGCCAAGTTCAGAGAGTGTTACTAGCCCTGGTGTGTCTGTCTAATGTGTCTCCATCCTGCCTTGGAAATGGGAGGGCTCTGCAGCCAGGCTGCTGCTGAACTCTTTCAGCCTTTCAGGAGGTGCTGCTCCCGCTGAGGAATCCAGCCCTTCTCCAGAGGTGTTCGCACAGGCCCTCTGGCTCCTCACCCGAGCTGGCTGCAGCCCTAGTGACGTCAGCCAGTGGGAGAGGCAGCTTAGCAGCAGTGCCAAGCACTGCCAGGAAGGCAGTTAGAACTCGGTCACTTTCCTGTCCTGGGCTCTCTTCCCCCAGGAGGGAGGTGTGCAGCCGCACCCTCTGCCCAGGGATGGAATTGCAGGAGTGGGAGGAGATATAGCCAAGTTCCCCCCATAACCCATGCCCCACCTACTTGAGATGCTCCTCACCAGAGAGGTCATGCTGATCTTCATCATATGACCCTCCTCTTCCTCTCTTTGATCAGCGGTGACATTTGCAGAGTGATCACCGGGGTTCAGACTCAAGGCCATGTTTAATCAGAGGGCAGCGGTTGTTTCAGGCTGTGTGCAGACTCAGGCAGACGTCACCGTGTCAGTTACACATTCTGACAGTTACCTGAGCAGAAGGGAAACTTAAGGGCTTGTCTTTAACGAGAGCTCTGATTATGGAGCTCCTCCGAAAAGCACTGCCTTGCTGTGCTTCCGTCAGCTGGCCCCGTCTGGGGGATGTTTGGAGGCAGTGAACTCTTTAACCGATCTAGGACCTTCTTTGAGTCCCTTTTAGCTGCCAGGATACTGGCTGGAAGGGCTGAATGGGGAACGTGTGTGTGAATCTTCCGAACCCCAGAGGGGACATAGCTGTAACCACTGATCTCAAACAGGGCCAGATCCACTTCCCATGGCAGTCAGTGGAAAGCTTCCCATTGGGTGTAGGATCAGGTCCTATGGGAAATGAAACCCAAGAGATTCAGTGGCCTCTAAGTGTCCCATCATGACCTACAGTGCCGAGTGGGCTCTTCCTGTGTTAAATATTCCCCCGTGTGTGTTGGAAAGCGGTCCAGGGGAAGGGCTCAGAGAACGCATGCTTCTGGGAGAGGCATGAGCAATCGGCTGTCAGGACGCTAGCTGGGGGGGCGGTGGAGTTGGTGAGCAGGTGCCACCCCCCAGTATCACTGTATTCTCTTAGTCCCAGTTGGCAGAATGATCCAGAGGAGCTCTGCTCCTGCTGTGCGCCCCCTGGCTGGAGCATAGCCGGGACACTGGATCCTGGGTGAAACAAGCACCCGGCCAATTGGAAGCCAGGTTGCGGCTGGCACCTGGAGCAGCACGCGTCCCAGTTGTATGTTGGTTCGGTGCCAATGAGTCACCAGCTCTCCTGTTGCCCAGTCCTAGCACCGCATGCCAAGAGCCCTGACAATCTTCGCACTGCGCTTGCCTCATGTTGGCTCAGGAGCCGCTTCCTTCCCCGGCATGGGGCTCTGCCATCCCCAGCACGCTGATCCCGTTTTCTGAAGCTGCCATTGGTCCTCAAGCCTGTCACTTAACCGACCCCAGGCCAGCCGTCAGAACTAGTGCGAAAAGTGAGATTTGCCAAGCGTAAAAATTCAATTAATTCCAGAAGGCAGATTAAATATAAGTGAATTTTAATAATTTGCTCTGCAGGCTGAGGATTACTGTAGGGGGAGGGAAGGAAATTGCATGCACACGAGAGTGTATTTTTGGCACAAATGTGCAGGATCGTTGGCCTAATATAATTAATCTCATTAATTCCTGGCATTGGCCAGGGAGGTGCGGGAACACTGGTGTAATGTGGCTATAACAGTCATGCCGCCATTAAACGCCTTACCCCTTGCCTCTCCTCAGTCATTTCTCAAACACTGTGATGTGCCACGTGGACCCGCGTTCTCGTCAGCTGGCATCACAAGTGAAATACACGGCGGTGGAGGCACTTTACACTAATCCCCCCCGTTCCTAGCCAGTTATAACCTGTATAGCAGCCATGATACAGGGCCAGGTATGCAGGTGGCCTGGAGACCCACACTCTAGGAATCAGCATGAGGTCGAAAGCCGCGGTTGCATTTGTCTGTCTAATCACCAGTTGCTGCAGTAGTGCGCCGCCCCTCCCCTGTTGATGCGATGCAAACCCGTGGCGTCGGGACATGCTGACGTGACACCGGGGCAGCCCGAGTTTATCCCGACCGAAACGCTCTCCAAAGAGGCGACCCTGGGAGCAGTCAGTCCATGAAATTGTTGCCCATCCTCAGTGTCCATTTAGGACAGTATGATGTAACCTCCCATTATAGATGGATGGCAGTATTGCAGGAAGCCGGGCAGCTGGTGTGAACAAATGTAGCTCTGTGGAAATCGACGGTGCTTTGTCAGGGTTCTGGCCCGGAAGCCATATGAAAATCCATAGCCTTGTGCTCTGGGTAGGGAAGTGCCGTTGGCTTTTTCTCCCGCTTTCTCCATTCGCTGAATACCAGAAACCACAAACGCTGCACAGAGCAACGATTTTTCTCGTCGGTTTCCAGAACCCTTCAGTTTGGAGGAAGATCCCCCTTGCAGAATGACAAATAACTGGCTGACACCTAGTCTTTTATTTTATCTCCAGAAATCGGCCCTGACCTAGAAAAGCAAGAGAAAATATAAACCTGTGTGGTGCCTGTGTGTGTGTGCGTGCGCCTGATCTGGGCAAAGGCGAGAGGAAGATGGCTTTCATGTAAAGATGAAGGTAGTCCACTGCCTACAAAATGCTGTTTCAAAGCCAGTATTCATCACAGCCACTTCCCACTGTGATCTTCGCAGATTTCACTCTCTCTTTCAATTGGCCCTAATTATGGCGCTGCAGTCTGACTGATCAGTTCTGTGCTTGTCATGAAATCCTCGAGGCGTGCATGAAAGGCCCCGTGGCATGGGCTGGTACCAGCCTCACCAGCTGTATTGCCCGCACACTGGCCTCTTTCAAACACAAAAACGGTTTTTGTGAAGGGGGTGGAGTTGGAGGCAACGCCAGTCCTCTTGCCAAAGAGATGCTATTTCCTTCCCCTCTCTGCTTCATTCGGGCAAGAGCGGGCTTTGCAGCAGGCCTCCTGGCTGAGAACTGGCTGGCAGAGAGGGGCATGTGGGAAACTGGCTGTGTAGCTGGCTGCCACCGGGGGGAGCACCTGCAAAGATAAAAGCCAGCGCCAAGCCTCACGGACCCTGTTCTCCCTCCGCGCTCTCTCGAATGCCCTAATTATTCCACGTTTATTTCCATAATTTACCCTCTTCAGCTACTGATCCATCAATAATGAACGTGTTACCTGTCTGTGCGCAAGATTTAGGAGGCAGCTTTGAAAAGGTCTGCAAAGCAGCAGGAACCTTCCCTGCCGCCCCCTCCCCCCCCCTCAAAAAAACTCAGCCAGAGAGACATCCGTCTGCAGCCTTTTCTTTTTGTAACTCACATCCGCTCAGACACCAGCCTCTTTGGCAAGCGTCCTGCTAGCCTGGTGTGCGGGGCCCATCTTTTTTTTCTGATGTCCTTTACTCCTCCCACCCTTCGGGGTTGTTTTTTTTAAATGCCTCATTAATATTTAAAACCATCACTGTGTGTTGCACTCAAGCCTGACCAAATCAAAGCCTCGCCCCCGCTCCTGTGCTAAAAGCCCCCCCCCCACGATCACCCAAAGCCCTGAGTGGAATGGACTTTGGGGACAGGCAATCCAAACTTCCCCCTTTCCTGGGGGAATCCAATATCACTAGGGGCTTCCCAGCCATGCGGGGCCGCAGACGCCTGCTCCCAAAGAGCTTACAGTGCCTGTGCGTCGTCTCAGCAACCGCTGCGGTGCTTTCTGGTTCATTTCCATGGAGCCTGACGACTTGCCTTCCGTCTGCCCAGGCTGGCAAGGGAAACAGGCAGCCAGTCTTCCATAATAAAGTCTGCCTGCCGATGGCCCGCCCAGGGCCTGGTGTGGTGGGGAATTCGGCTGAGGCAGACAGCTGTCTGGGCAGGTTTTGCAGCGCCAGGAGGCAGTGTAATGATATGGGACTTGCTTTTGCACTTTGACTGTTCTGAAGAAAAGTCACCCTGGCCTATTTTATAGCACAGGGCGTAGCGATGTTACACCGCTCAGGGTTTCTTTTGTTGACACCTGCGCTAGCCTCCACCTGCTGTTGTCAGAAGGAGCTGGCGTGGCCAACCACCGTAATAAATGCACTGGAGCCATAGCCATCCCAGTCTGTACTGCCAGCTACCTTGTAAGTGGCAATTCAGGCTCCCAAAGGGGGCCTGTGCCGGAGCCTCGCCATCCCTTGGCACTGGGAGAGCTGCCGAGATCACACCTCTGCCTGTCAGTAATCGGCTCTGTTCTGGGGAGACAGGAGAGGCTGTGAGCGCCTCATCAGCATAAGAAGCAGAAGTCTGCCTCCTCTGCCCCCCAAGGTAAAGTTCACTGCCCGGCGGCTGGTCCTCAAGCTAGAGGGAGTCCGTACTGTGCTCCCTGGATACAGGCGTCTCCTGGAGCAGCCTGTTCCCTCTGCCGTTCCATTGCGAGGGGAGAATCTGGCACACCTTCCTCCTGGGGGGATCACTGGTGAGAAGTGCCTGCTGACAACTCATCTGTGCTTTCAGCCAGCTGGGAGCGTGCCCCTGCCGGCTGTGCCGAACACACGCTCGCTCACCCACTCCCAGCGTGTTTGCTCTCCCGGTGGGAGCGCTGGCTCGACAGCTGACTCTATGAGCTGCTCTGTAATCTCCCTGGGTTTGTAATACACTCCTCATCCTCTGTGTGCGTGCGAGGTTAACTGCCATACAGACAGCATTTGATTTTATAGCCCTGGAAGAATGGTTTTCCTTCAATATGTTTGCTGGGTGCTGTCCAGGAAAGCTGCCCTGCCACTGATTTCCCCAGCCAAGAGTCCCAGCTGTTCTGAGAGATGGCCATGGGCTTTGAAAGCAGGAGGCATGCTCACGCAGACACATGCACCTTCTGATAACACCTAGCTCCTGGCTCTTAGATCTGTTCAACATTTATGCTGATCTCATTTGCTTAGTAGGTAAAGCGGACCCGCCTTCCACCCAGACACAACCCCTCGTCCTTAACCACCCCTAAGGAAATAAACCCCCAAGTCAGAGCTTGATCATAGGGGTTAGCTTGGCCGATGCCAGTACCTGGCTGCTAGCCGGTAGGGCCACCAGCTGGAAGCTTCAGACTGAGACTAATAATGGGGCAGATTCTCAGGTACGTAAATTGGACCCCCACTGATTTGCACCAGCCGGGGATCTGGCCTCAGAGTGCATCAAGCCAGAGAGCAAGGCTTGCAAAGGCAGGTTGGTTTCGTTTGCTGTCATGAGACTGGGGCTGATTGGTCTCCCTGTGCAATCCTATTGCCAGGCCAGGCGCAGACTGAGCTGAGGCAGCTTTCCCCCCACGGGGCTGTGCTGGGAGTGAGGCAGAAAGGTCTCATTCGTTGCGGCACTGGGATGGCTTGGAGTTAACATTTTGTGACAGCAGGTTTTGCCGGTGGCTGAAATGCCTCCTGCCTTGTCGGTGGGGCTCACGGCTGTGTCGGGCTGGTTTGAAGGAGCAAGACAGGAACTGGGGGCAAAGGGGAGAGGGAGAAATCGATGCAAGAGGAAGGCAAGCAAGCCGCGTCCTCGGCTTGTGCAGATCAGCTAACCTTGCTGACGCTAGTGGAGATAGATTTCCCCCAGCCGAGTGTTGGATTCAAGCCGGGGAAGAGAACGGGGTTTTCTGGTGGAGGGGCCCACACCGGAACCGTTTATTGGACTCCCCGGCCCAGTGGAGTCCAGGTGTTGTTTGAAATGTGATCTGGACCCGAACCAGCCATGGGTCTGGGTTTGTAAAGCCAACTCCATCCCAGCCCCCACGTCCCTGCCAGGGGCTAACACTTCTCGCCCGATTGCTGCCAGCTGAAAGTTGGGCTGCTTGGCAGCTGGATCCCAGGTCTCAGACAGATCTTACCAAGGCCTCAGCAGCATCTTGCTCTGCATGTGCATAAAAAAGAAAGGAGGAGGAGGAGAAAAAACCTGGAATGTGGGGCACCAATTGCTAGCAGATGGTGCTGGTATTAGGAAAATGAAAATACATGCAGTAAATTTGCTATTTGCCAGTGTTAATTTCTTATCCCAAGGTAAAACCTTCCCGCTGGCCCATGCCATGCCATCTGCATGTTCATAAAATACATTACGGTGGAAGTGATCGAGTGTCTGCGTGCATGTGGGGCCCTCCGCTTCGCAGAAAGACAATGGGGGGGGCGGCGGGATGAATGGGAAGCAGATGAGCTTTCGTGCCCAGGATCTTTGAACGGGCACATATGCACAGACTAGTATGCGCGTGAACACACAGCGTACATGCCCGCAGATGCAAATAGTGCATGCACACAGAGGCACGTACCTGCACACAAACGCAGGCGTGTGCAAGTCACAGATGCAAACCACGTGCACGCTCAGAGCCATGTGCATGCACAGATGTGCAAACTGCACACAGTCACATGCAAACGGGTACACACGTAAGAGAGGTACACATATGTATGCACACACAGAGACAGGTGCACGCACAGTTCACTCTCCCCCTCCTCCTGCAGGCATTGCCTCGCCTTCCCAGTGACCGGGGAGCGCCCTGCTTGTGGGCTAATCACCCGTGTGGGAGTTCACTTTATGACACCCGGGGGGCTGGAATAGCCCCCACATCTGGCCAATTACTGCTGAATCTGTAATTCTCATGACATACAACCTCAGCTGCCTCACCAAATGAGGCGATTAAAAGGCAGTTCCTTCCCTCTGCCTGTGAACACAGGGACCTTCTTTGTGCAGCTGGATTGATAGAGATTGCCAGTGACCTTTGCTAGGACAAGAAGTATTATCATTAATACTTCTGTATTTCCTGGGTTTGGGCGATGCATAAATCTCATATCAACTCAGGCAGGCAAAGTAATCTGCCAGGCTGTGTTATTAATACGTGCTGCCCTCGCCGCATAAGCTCTTTGTTATACTGTCTCCAACAAAAGGCCAGGATCGCCAGCTCTTCCAGGGGATGCACCGCACTCAGCATCCCGATCTCCTTCCGCCCCAGCTACCGGGCCCCAGCCGCCCTTCTGCTGGGTCCCTTTGTGTCTCTGGGCATGGGCGCATGCAATGAACCTGCAGCCCCCTTGGTCCCGCTGCTGCATCTTGGTGGTGTTGCAATGCTGTGATGTTGTGTCAGGTTCTTTTGATCTCCGGGGGGGGAGGGTTAGCTGATCCCGCCCCACCACGTGCAGAGATGTTTTATGGACTGGACTCTCTGGGGCATGACGCCAGCTGGGCTTGGCCTCCTCCTTCCATTGGCTTTACTGGAAGGCCAGCACTGGTTGGTTTCTCAGATTTCAAGGCCAGAAGGGACCGCCTTGAAAAGAAGCTTGCTTGGACTAGCGCAGATCTTGGCTGCTGCTGTTCGGTTAGGTTGCAGGGTGCTAGGATACACCAGGTGAGTCCTCTCTATCTGGTATCCAGGTACACAGAATCACAGGACTGGAAGGGACCTCGAGAGGTCATCTGGGCCAGTGCCCTGCACTCAGGGCAGGACTAGGTACAGCTGTGGCCCTGCCATTTGTGAGATTAGTGCGCTTCCACAGGAGAGAAGGGGAATGGAGGGGCTCGACTGAATCGCGACCAGTCTGGTCGCTGGTAGAGAGTCAGCGGGCTCTCAATGCAGGAGACAGGCACTGCTGGGGGGGTGAAAGCCCCATAGGAGCCTAGCAAAGGAGGCTCAGAACAGCGGGGGAGGGCAGGGGGTGTCGCGTGCCTGGGCAGGGAGGGACCGTGCATGTTTCTTGGCCTGGTGTAGGGGGCTAGTCATGGGGAACGAATCCCCTGTGTCACCTGAAGGTGGCGCTGTTCAGGGATGGGGCATTAGGGCCAAGATGTTCACTAGTGATTTGGGGAGCCCAACTGCGGAGGCACCTTGAAGGAGCCTGGTTCTCAGGGGGCAGGTGCTCGTCAGCGAATCAGGCCCCGTTCAAGGTATCCCCATGGATTTCAGCAGGGTTATCTTGGGCTCTCTGGGCAGTTTTCGTTTCCCTGACCCCTGTAATTCCCCGGGGCAGTGCTGTGTGCCCACCTGTGGGTTTATTTACCGGGGCTGTGATTGGCACAAATGCCAGGCCAGCTGGGCACCTGCCTCCCACCAAAAGCCACTGGGACTTGGGAGCTTGGAGCCTCTTTGGGCCTTTGGCAATCTCCCCCTCGCTGGTGGCTGTTAAGATCCAGGGGGAAGCTGGGGCTGCATGAGACTCGAAGGGGTGGTGTGACGAGGGGCGGGCAGCGTTCAGTTGTCCTTGGCTGAGAGGAAATCACCGCTCGCCATCACAAGTTTGGTAGTGGTGGTGGGGCAGCTTGGTTGTCTCTCTCTGCAGGGAGCTGGCTTCCTGCAGACGTTGGCGATCCTTGTGCCCCTCTCAAATCCCATTAGTCAGTGGAGACCTGGCACTTCAGGGAGACGTCAGAGGCCAGCGGCTCCCTCTGGTCCTCAGTGCAGCCCCCAGCGGCTCAGCTAGTGCCTGCCCCGGGGAATGAGGCCTGGTCCTCCCGTCTGTGGCCTGGCGTCAGGATTCCACCTCCAGTGAATCGAGCGATCGCCAGCTGTGAACCTGGGCTGTTCTCTCCCTTCTGAGCTGCCTGCCAGGTGATTCAACTTGAAGAGGGGGTGTGGGGATATCTCCCTAGCACGGCTGCCACCACACACGTGTGCTGCCCGCCCTTCGCCAGCTTTCTGATCTGTCCCCGACAGCCAGGTCTTACCCCAGACTGAGGAAAGCCCGTGTGGTTAGCAAGGCAGCGGCCGGTGCAGCTGCGTATCGATAAAAGCCCTGATGGGAGAATGAGAAGAGCCTGCCGGCCTCCATGAGAAATGTGGTCCTGTGTGCCCCTGGCTCGCACCTGCGTCTCTTCCCCCCGCAGGGCAGGCCTCCCGCTAGATACGCCGTTTGCATGCCCGAGCACTGTGTTTCTGGAGACCCTTTGGCCATCTGGCCCTGTCACTGCCAGTGCAGCACAGGAGACAGATTCCCCACTCTTGGCAAGGGAGGAGAAGCCAGTCAGCTGGCCCGTGCCTTTGGGAAGGGAGTGTTTGGGGGTTCAGGCCCAGGGACTCTGTGAAGGAGTGCTGGGGTCAGCTCCCTGTTCCGCCGCGGCCCTCCCGTGCAACCCATGGGGAGTGGGGTGCCAGCACCCGCCTTGTGGGGACGGGCTGAGACAGTCAGCTCATCGGGGGGCGTAAAGCCCTCTGAGGCCACCCAGAGCAGAGGGCAGGGATCCCTAACTGCTACTAGAGTGCAATCCTGCTGCCCAGCTGTGCATTGAGCCCCTTCCCTCGACCCCGCTGCCCCACGGCATGCCATTAGGGACCTGATCTGGGGGGCTGCTGAGTGCCCTCCCCGCACCCTGTGCACTCAGAACCCCTAACGTGTGACCCACCCACGGGGCTGACCTGAGGGACTGGCCAGTGGAGTTGGCTGCTGTCACCTCCTCCCAGAATCCAGGCCCCATCTCCTCACAGCTTTGCTCCCCGTGCCCCCTTAGCCTCTTCGCCCTCTGCATCGCTGTCCCGTCCCCCCTCCCACGGCCTGCCCTGTGCCAGCTCCAGCCCGTGTGAATGTCTAATCTCCAGTTTTATTCGCTCTGCTCCAGCCTATTTGCATAATCCACATAATCACCCTGGTTTTAATTGCCCACAACTCTGCAGAAAGATCATGTGGTTAAGTGGTAAATCATAATTAGATAAATAATTGGCTTGGCCACAGCAAGCTGCTTTGTTATACCTGCCATCTGCTGGGCAAGTTTTTTCTTTTGCTTAGAACAATGCACTTCTGATGGCAGAGCATGTGGCTGCCTGGCTGATCTGCAGGGAGGGAGGCCTGGGAGGGGGATCTGCACGGAGAAGAGGGGTAAGAGGGGGAGGGGGTCAGCAGCTAAACCTGGAATCTTGCCCAGGAGTTCTGTGCACTGCACAATTTCCACCCCCCACCCTCTCCTGTGGGCACATTAGCCATTCATTACTGGGCTTGCTTAATGCATCAGAATGGCAAACCTGACTCCTTGCACACAAAGGGGTTGGCGAGGCTGGGGAGGGGAAGCAGTGGAGGAGGCAGTGCCTGGGCTGCTAGCTTATTAGCTCTGTGCCAGAGGGGAAAAGCAAAGCCTTGGAGGGGGAACAAAGCCAGGGAGCAGGGCACAATGGGACAGCCGAGTGCTAGTGGCAGCAGTGCGGGGAGAACATGAAAGAGACATGGCTGTGCAGGGCACCCCGGGCGGTTTGTTCTGGGCATCAGGAACAGTCACGTTTCCTCACTGCAATGATGCAGGGGTATGCGGATCAAAGGGGTCTGCAAGCCCCCTGTAGATGGAAGCTGCTATTGATTGGGCCTTTGCTGTTGGGGGTCTCCCCCGGAGTGCCCCGGCGAGGTGCTTGAGCCTAGTGGAGTGTGCAAGGGAGAGGTGTTGCTAATCAGCACGTGCTGCGTTCTCGGGGGGCAAACAGTCCCCGGGACCACTGCGAGCTTGGGGCTGATGGGGTTCTCTCTCCTCCTTGGGAAACCCGCTGCTGTCTGTTTGGACAGAGTCCCTCGCCTGTTCAAACCACAGGGCAGGATTTCAACCCAAACCACGGGGAGTTGACGCAATTCCACCTGGCTCTGGGCACGGGAGGCCCAGCGCTATCCCTGGAGCCCTTCATCTGCAGGATTATTTCCAGATCGTGCTCCTTGGTGCTAGGACATGGGGCCCACCTGCTCAGCATTGTCTAGGGAGGGACAGCACGGCCACTCGAACATGCTCCTCTCTTTTCTCCCATGCTACTCTCCTTTCAGGCAGGAGAGTAACCGCCCCGGGCCGTTCTGGCCTTCTCCGGTTCCAGTTGTTCTGACTCCCCCATATTCTTTGTCCATGCCAAGCCGCCAAAGGCGCTGGGGAAGGACCAGCTTGGAGCTGTGAGTTCCAGATGACTTGAGGAGTGAAGTGGGAGCGCAGCACAAGCGGTCATCGAGCAGGTCATCTGAGTCACTGGCGGAGACAAGCCAGTCGCTCCTTTAATAAAGACCCAACGTAACTGTCGGCAAAGGGCGTTTGACGCAGTGGTGGCTCTGCAGGCACTTCCGTTTCCCTGGATTTCTCTTCCCCTGGGTTTCGGGGTTTTCTCCCTCTTCTTTTCATTTTGATTACTGCGGATGCTTGCATAAAACCAGGATCTTTGCTGACAAGTCCATCTGCTCCTGCTGCGTCAGCCCTGCCTGGATCATCTTCAGCCTCCCACTGGGAGAAGGGTGCGGGATCTCCTCGCTGGAGAATGGGAACCCCCAGAGGCGAACGGCTTGCAGTACAGTAGCTAGGAGAAGGGGGCCGAACAGTCAGGCTTCAGGCCTTAGGCCGGCTAGGAAGAAGCTTCCCTGTTAAGCATCCAGTTGCATAATTATTCTTTGCGGGAGTTTCCTTTTGCAGGGCCTGGGGCTGGCCAGTGCAGGAAGTAGGATGCTGCCCTCGTTGTGCTGTCCAGGATGACTCTACGCTTGGTTCCCGTGAGCCCAAAGTTCAGGGGTGCTAAGATCTAAGGCTTTGGTTTTGCCCGGTATAAGATGGGGCCAGTGGGGTGGTTTGGAACTACACCAAAGTGTGGGTCAGGGGTTCCAGCTCTGAGCTGTGGGACCTCCGAGCTCTGGTGCAGCTAGAGACGAAGCTCTCCTCTGCCCACAAAGGCCCCCGGAGAAAATAACCTCACCCCAACTCCCTGGGAGTGCCAGCCAGGCTGAGGCTTCTCCAAGGAGCATGTTCAGTGTCAGCTTTGCCTGGGGCAAGGGAGTCTCAGCGATTCTTTGAGATGCGAAGTGAGTGCCCTCCTCTCCCCTCCCAGCTGGCTTTCAATGTCCTGTCTGAGGGCTTGTCTACATCAGAAAGTTGCAGCGCTGGTGAGGGAGTTACAGCGCTGCAACTTTGAGAGTGTCCACATCTGCAGGGCATCACCAGCGCTGCAACTCCCTCTTTGCAGCGCTGGCCGTACTCCCGTTTTGTCTCGGGTGTAGAGGATCCAGCGCTGGTGATCCAGCGCTGGTAATGCAATGTAGACACTCACCAGCGCTTTTCTTGACCTCCGTGGAAGGAGGAAGCCTCTGGTAATCAAGCTGGTTTCCTTTCCCGGTTTGCCCTCTCGGTCCCGGAGCCAGCCAGCAAACCGCAGGGAAGGAGACCTGCTTGCTCGGGGTTCCGGGACCGAGAGAGCAAACCGGGAACGCCGCGGTTTGCTCTCTCGGTCCCGGAGCCAGCCAGCAAACCGCGGGGAAGGAGACCTGCTTGCTCGGGGTTCCGGGACCGAGAGAGCAAACCGGGAACGCCGCGGTTTGCTCTCTCGGTCCCGGAGCCAGCCAGCAAACCGCGGGGAAGGAGACCTGCTTGCTCGGGGTTCCGGGACCGAGAGAGCAAACCGGGAAAGGAAACCAGCTTCGCCGCGGTTTGCTCTCTCGGTTCCGGAACCCCGAGCAAGCAGGTCTCCTTCCCCGCGGTTTGCTGGCTGGCTCCGGGACCGAGAGAGCAAACCGCGGCGTTCCCGGTTTGCTCTCTCGGTCCCGGAACCCCGAGCAAGCAGGTCTCCTTCCCCGCGGTTTGCTGGCTGGCTCCGGGACCGAGAGAGCAAACCGCGGCGTTCCCGGTTTGCTCTCTCGGTCCCGGAACCCCGAGCAAGCAGGTCTCCTTCCCTGCGGTTTGCTGGCTGGCTCCGGGACCGAGAGAGCAAACCGCGGCGAAGCTGGTTTCCTTTCCCAGTTTGCTCTCGCGTTCCCGGAGCCAGCCAGCAAACCGCGGGGAAGGAGACCTGCTTGCTCGGGGTTCCGGGACCGAGAGAGCAAACCGCGGCGAAGCTGGTTTCCTTTCCCGGTTTGCTCTCTCGGTCCCGGAACCCCGAGCAAGCAGGTCTCCTTCCCCGCGGTTTGCTGGCTGGCTCCGGGACCGAGAGAGCAAACCGCGGCGTTCCCGGTTTGCTCTCTCGGTCCCGGAACCCCGAGCAAGCAGGTCTCCTTCCCCGCGGTTTGCTGGCTGGCTCCGGGACCGAGAGAGCAAACCGCGGCGTTCCCGGTTTGCTCTCTCGGTCCCGGAACCCCGAGCAAGCAGGTCTCCTTCCCTGCGGTTTGCTGGCTGGCTCCGGGACCGAGAGAGCAAACCGCGGCGTTCCCAGTTTGCTCTCTCGGTCCCGGAACCCCGAGCAAGCAGGTCTCCTTCCCTGCGGTTTGCTGGCTGGCTCCGGGACCGAGAGAGCAAACCGCGGCGAAGCTGGTTTCCTTTCCCGGTTTGCTCTCGCGTTCCCGGAGCCAGCCAGCAAACCGCGGGGAAGGAGACCTGCTTGCTCGGGGTTCCGGGACCGAGAGAGCAAACCGCGGCGAAGCTGGTTTCCTTTCCCGGTTTGCTCTCTCGGTCCCGGAACCCCGAGCAAGCAGGTCTCCTTCCCCGCGGTTTGCTGGCTGGCTCCGGGACCGAGAGAGCAAACCGCGGCGTTCCCGGTTTGCTCTCTCGGTCCCGGAACCCCGAGCAAGCAGGTCTCCTTCCCCGCGGTTTGCTGGCTGGCTCCGGGACCAAGAGAGCAAACCGCGGCGTTCCCGGTGTGCTCTCTCGGTCCCGGAACCCCGAGCAAGCAGGTCTCCTTCCCTGCGGTTTGCTGGCTGGCTCCGGGACCGAGAGAGCAAACCGCGGCGTTCCCGGTTTGCTCTCTCGGTCCCGGAACCCCGAGCAAGCAGGTCTCCTTCCCTGCGGTTTGCTGGCTGGCTCCGGGACCGAGAGAGCAAACCGCGGCGAAGCTGGTTTCCTTTCCCGGTTTGCTCTCTCGGTCCCGGAACCCCCCTTGAAGCCGCCCAACAGCGCTGCAGTGTGGCCACATCTAACACCACTTGCAGCGCTGGTTGCTGTAAGTGTGGCCACTCTGCAGCGCTGGCCCTATACAGCTGTACTAATACAGCTGTAACAACCAGCGCTGCAAAATTTTAGATGTAGACATGGCCTGAGGAGCCAGATCAGGTCCCATGTGCACCAGCCCCTCTGGCCAGTGCAGGGGGGAGTCCTAATGGATATTTCCTAGTGCTTTGCCTGGGGAAATGATCTAAGTGGGGGGGTTTACTCAGCTGCATCCCCCCCCACCCCAGCCTCCCCACTGGCAGCCGTCAGCTGCTCTGTGAGCTCCTGCTTTTCACATCCCTTCTGTGCAACTGACAAGGAAAATGATTCCCGAGCCCTTTGCAATGGCAGGCACGATGGCCGCTTGGGTTGCGGCTGCTCTCTGGGCTCCTTCTCAGGCCATCGCTGCGGATACCCTGTGCCTAGTGGCCTGGATTTGTATTCCTGCTGGGACTGCATCATCCTTCCGTGCCTGGGCCGGGCCGGGAGGGCCTGAGGGGCTCCAGGGAGCGGTGTGCTGAGGTGCATGCACAGAAGGACGCACACAGTTGTGCTGCTTTGCAGCCTGGCGAGAAATCCTTCCAATTAAAACACTCCTCTGGTCCTTCAGGCATTGCCAGTGTAATTTACAATGGGCTTAAACGCACCCGGATTCAAATGGCTGAGCAGGTACACCTAATCCTCTCCACAAAACCCCACCAACCTCCACTTTGTAAGTCTGCTAATCCTCCCTTGGAAACCCCAGCAAATGCGTCTATGGCGAATGCTCTGTAAAGTGCCCTCCTAGTTATCAGAGCAAGGAGAGTGGGGTAGGAAGGATGCTATATTCTGCTCTCTGTCCCTGCCCAGGGATCCCAAGCCATCCTGCGTGGCCCCATTGCTGTAGGATGCTGCTGTGCTTTCTGTAAGGGCAGCTGGCGACGCCGGGGATCCCTGCCCGGTCGCAGGCCCCGCCTCGCAGTCATGGTGCATGAGGCACTGCTGTACGGTGCGCAGCAGCAGAACACTGCTGTGATCACACGCCCGTGAGTGGCGCTGGTGCCAGGCACCTCTCTCCGGTGCCTGCACTCTCGAAATGAGCTCTGATTAGTTGGGTTGTTGTCGTTTGCCAGATCAATGATCCGTGGCAGAGTGATCGATGGAAGAGCCTATGAAAACTGAATGGGCTAATAGGGCAGACACTGCATCAGCAGCATTCGAAACCTCCCAGCGACTCCCAGCCCGGAGGCTCACACGGACAATTTGCTGAGCTCTTTGGTTCTCCCCCTTCTGCGTCTCTCTTGAAGATCCTGGCTGGAGTCCCGCAGCCATCGCTAGACAGCGTGTTGCCAATGCGCCATGCAACTCCATCGCTCCACCTGGAGCTCCAGGTCACGGTGTGTGCAGGTGACGCTGGCACAGATCCGCAGGAGGCCTTCACCCTTGTGCCACTGTTTGAATGAGGGCTCCAGGATTGCGGGGAGGGGGCGTAACGCCCAGGAGCCCATAGCAATAAGTCCAGGCACGTGTAGCGATAGGAAAATAGCTCCGTTTGGTTCTTATAAACCCCCCCCCACCACCCTCACCACAGGACTGAGCCTCTCCAGCTCCTGCATGCGGAGGGGAGATGCTCATCACAACAGACTTCAGATCTCCTGGCATCTGCGGGTGCTTTGCCTTCCTTCTCCGTCCTGTCCCTGCGGGCGCTGATTACATTGCAGCCAGCTTCTGGAGAGCCTGGCTGAAATGGCTCCTGCCTCCCCCATCGGAGGATGGTCTCGTCAGTCAGAGGAGACCCCCCCCAGTCCCACTTTCCCCTCGGTCGCCTTTGCTGGCCTCGGGAGCTTGTCTTTTGAACCCATCATCCATGTCATGGCCCTCGGTGTTGACTGTTACCCGGTTATCCTGGTGGTGGCTAGACACTGAAGACCCCACTGCTACAGCGCAGCACCCCTGATGGCTGGAAATGCTCGGAAAGCCCCGGTCTCCCGCCATCAGACCACGAGGCTGAGTCGAAGCTATGGGCAGCTGAGGAAAGCCCAGCCAGTCCCAGCCTTGTCCTGCCTGCGTCGGGAAGGTCACGGTGACTTTGAAGGGAGCTGCAGGAATCTTGGTGCTAAGCTTAGCTCAGAGGTGGCATTGCAGGGGGGCCCAGGTGGAGTCTGTGGGAGTTTCTGCTGGGCGCATGGTAATTCTCCAGGCAGCAGGAGGGTGGGGGAAGAGGTGCCCGGGGGCTGGCATGACTCACCGAGGTACACCTGGCTGAGCTGGGGGACTGGGTTAAACTGGGCAAAGGACAGTTCTCACCCAGGCCCAGTGAAGCAGCTCTGAGAGTCTGTCTCACTGAAATGGGAATTCCAGGGTTGTTTTTCTTCCTTCCTGTTCTGTTGCCAGGATCAAGTCTCTCCAGACACAAGAGGAACTTCAGGGAGCAGTTCTCAGTGCTGGGGTGGCTGGGTTGATCCCCAGTCCGTCCTGGGTGGAGATTCCTGCCTCCCTCTGTCTTTGCACCACGGCCAGGAGACGGGGGACTGGGTGGCAGCAGCATCCCCACAGGCTCCCCAAGTGGTGGGAGCGTCTTACGTCCCAGCTCAGATTGGCAGGCCCATTCCAGCTGTCTCTGCCTCATCCCATGCCCACCCTCCATCCTGGAGTCAGTTTGGGTGGTTCGTATCTAGCTGCGTTCACCCCCAAGGACCACCTGGGCGTCCATTCCCACTGCATGCGCTGCGTGGCCAGGGGCACTGGGAAGGTCCTGCCATGTCAGATCACCTAGGGAGCATGAGTACATAAGCCAGGTTGGCACCCGCCACTATTCCACAGGATCTCAGCTGGGCCTGAATTCTAAAGAACATGGCACCCCTCCTGACTGGATTCCCATTGACACTGGCATTAAGCATGGGAAGGCGAGGGGCCCACTGTGGTGAAAACCCCTTTATCCATATGGCCGGATCTCCCACTGGGGAAGAGCAGAGGGCTCTAGTGTCCCAACTGATGGAGCGAGAGGTGGGGGCGGGGGGCAGCCAGCAGGAAGCAACCAGGGAGCGGTGCCACGTCCTCTCCAAGGTTGCAGAGCAGCTGCCTGCCCCTGGTACCCGCCAGCTGGGCGGGGGACCCGGTGGTTGTGACTCTACTCTGAACCTTGCGAGCGTGCAGCAGTACAGCCAGGGGAGTATAACGCGAGCGCCCGTCAGTCAGTGGATTAATGAAGCGGGTTGTAGGTGCAGTGGAGCTGTGCTAACGAGGGGCGGGGAATATGTGACAGCTCAGCAGCAATCCTCATTAACTATCACACGGAAATGAGGCAGGCCCCCACCCCTTTGGCAGGGACACCGAGCGCCGATTAGCTGTTGGGTTAGAAAATTAGTATTCCTCGCAGGCGGCCAGTACCAGGGAGGCCACCGAAATGCACCCGCTGTCACGTGCCACTGCTGTTAATCCTCTCCAGGCCACTTGCCTAGGAGCCCTGGAATGAGTGGGTCGGGCCTGGGCTCATGATGCTAAGGGCCACTGGTTCTAGTTCTAGTCCTGGGGGTGGTGAGCGGTTAGGAAGTGGCAGCCCGGGGATCTCAGGCTGCTGGCATTAGCCCATCTTACAGGGGGCATGTGCTGGCTGTGCTTTGTCCTCCTCTAGTGGCTGGTCCCTGGGGAAGATAATAGCCTACTACAAGTTAGTGGAGTTACAGCTGTCACGTCTTTCGCTCCAGTGGAAGAGGGTTGTGCTTTGGTTCTGAAGGTCTGAGGTTCCGTCCCTGCTGATGGTGCGTGGATGGGATGGGTGGGGTGGGATTGTTACTGGTTTACTATCTGCTGGGGGATCTCTCAAGGGTCTTTCTCCTGTGCTTGCTAAGGAGACATCTTTGCTCATTCGACAGGTGTCTGCGACTCATATCTGTGGTGCTCGGGACAGAATGGGAGCTTCTGTTTCCTTGTGAGCAAATGCAGCCTGGGGGTTACCGGAGCTTGGGGCAAGCCTGGCTTCTCCTTTCCTGCTGCGCAATCGTTCTCCCCTATGCGTGAAATGCACCCGTCACTTCTGCAGGCAGGACCTTGGATTGGGTTTGATGCCCCTGCATGGGAAAGCCAGGCTCAGCTCTTAGCCACTGCACGTCTCGCCAGCTGGGGAGTGAGAGCTGAGCTGCTGGGGCTTGAGCTGCAGTTGGATTGTGCCCACGAGGGAGGCCATGAGCACAGGGATGGGGAGCCATGGGGGAGGTTAACAGAGGGGAGTTAGATGCACAACTCCTGCCATTGTGGGAAAGCCGGAGAGTCATGTGTCTAATGCCCCTGGTAGGCTTTGCTGTGTAAACTGCCCTGTCAGCCCCCAGCCCTTCCCTGTGCCCAGACCCCAAGGCAGATTTCTTCCTGGCAGAGAACCCAGCCCTCTCCGGGGGCAGATCTCCCTCCTGGTGGGGAGCCCAGCCCTCTCCGGGGGCAGATCTCCCTCCCAGCGGGGAACCCAGCCCTCTATTGGCTTGGTGCTGGGCTGTCGCATCCAGTTAGTCTCCCAGTTCCAAAGCACCAGTGAGACTGGTATCATTTCTGTGCAGGTAGCCCTTTGTGCCAAGCAATCCGCCCTGATGCTGGGTCCCACCGCACAGTTAGCAAAAGCAGCAGTGGCAGAGCAACCAAAGCAGGCTTTTCCCTCCTCCTTTTCCTTCCTGGAGCCTCAGGCTGAGAATCCCCATCTGGAAAATCCAGGGGGTCCCCTGGCTCTGGAGGGACTGAACAGGAGGAGAAAGCCTGGCTCCTCAATAGGGAAGCATGCACATGCCCCCATGCGTGCCGCCTGCACTCCTCCCCTCCATGTTCACACATGCTTTCACCAGGCTCCGGCTGCCTCATTTACCAGTGCTCCAGCTCTGACAATGCGAGGCAATTAGAATGGAAAATCTATGCAAACCAGCTGTTAACTGATTGCGAAGGAGTGCAGCTGTGCGCTGGCTCCACCGGAGCCCAGAGAAAGTGTCACTGCAGGCCAGGGTTAAGAGGCAAGGCAATGGAACAAAAGCCAAACGGGGGCTGGGGGAGACTGAGGAGGCCTCCTGGCTGCAGGCCTGGCCAATATTCCCCGTCTGTCTCTCTCCATGGCACGGTGTCCGTGGCGGGGGGTGCGTGTGTGATCCCAGCTGTTCCCCAGCCTCCTTGGGTTGGTTTAGGAAGCAGGGCTGCCCGGGAGGGGGGCAAGTGGGGCAATTTGCCCCAGGCCCTGGGCCCCGCAGGGGCCCTCACGAGAATATAATATTCTGTAGTATTGCAACTTTTTTTTACGGAAGGGTCCCCTGAAATTGCTTTGCCCTAGGCCCCCTGAATCCTCTGGGCGGCCCTGTTGGGAAGGCTCCTTTCCAGCAGGATTTGGTTGAGGGGGAGCCGACCATGTTCCCCTTTCGATGGGGACAAGGTGGGAGGTCACCTAATGCCAGAGTTGGGATGATGGAATTCCCCCCCACACACACACACACACACACTCCCTTTCTTTGCTGCTGGGTCTGGGTCTGTCAGTTATGGGTCATTCACCTCCTGCCCACAGGGCTTTGCTGCAGTTGTTTGTCCATCTCCAATGCTCTAGGGTTCAACTTCCTGGGGCATCCCAGGCCCTGTCTATGGGCCATCTGAAATAGTGACAGCGAACCGGTTGCAAAGGCAGCACGGACGTGCGTTTTGGTTTAAACCAGGTGGGGTTCAGCTTCATGAACATTGATGTGGACCAGTTACCCGGGTGGCCTCCACTGGGTCAGCGACAGCGGTTTAGTGAAACCAGAGCAAGTGGGTGTGTGGCTACAGTTGTTGTCTGTGTGTGGCTCACCCTCCATGTCGCAGTGCACAGGCTCTCGCTGTGCGGGGGGGAGAGGGGGTTATGCTCCATTTCCCAGGAGCTGGAGATATTGTCAGATCGTATTTGGTAATAAATTATTACTTCCACTGCTGTTGCTCCCATGAGCTCCAAATAGTGGCTTTTAAGCAGGCGGCTGGCGCGGGTTGAGTTCAGTGGCAATCTGCTCTGAAGGGTACTTCACTCTCATTATCGGCCTTTCAAGGTGTCTGTGCAGTACGGGGCCGGGAGGAATGAAGGTGCTATGCCCAGAGCGCTCCATTTCTCTGCGAAGACACGGGCAGGCTGCGGGAGCAGATCAGCATGTGTCAGCTGAGATCCCAGTGCCAACCTGGGGAGGCAGCCAGCAGGCCAGGCTGTCAGGGAGGACAGGCCACCCTTTCAAATGTCCCCACCCCAGCCTGATTTATGTCTCCCCCTCCCACTCCTTGCACTTACCTCGCTGCTCCTTCCAAGTGCCTATAAATCTGAGCCACCTGCTGCAGCTTCCCCGTAATTGCTGTATCGTTCAGAGACATCCACTTCCCCCAGCCCCTCGCTCCATATTTCATGAGACATGGGAGCTGCTAAGCGGAGTGTGACCGAGGGGCCTTCCCTCCCCCATCCCAAGAGCGAGCGAGCAGCAGGCGAGCGATGGGGGTGCCGGCATGTGCTAAGTCCCTTGTTATTTCTCGCCCCCCCCCGGCACCTCGTCCATGCCACAACAAGGAGGAAAAAGCTAATGATGCCTAAAGCAAACAAACGCATGCGTAATGTACCTAATGGTCAGGCATGCAGGGAGAGCCGGGGCCGTTAACGATCACAGCTCCCACTGCCCTGCGTCCCCTGCTCCTGTGATGTATGGAGGGGCTGCCGGGAGAATTTTAATTCATTACATCATTAGCTCACAGGCGACCCAGCCCGGTGGGAGGTACAAGACCATCCTTCCGCCCCGGTGAAATCCATCTGATTCCTGGGGTGAGGCAGGTAGGGGAGTCGGCAGAGGGGGCATCGCACAGTGGTGCCTGGGGCAGCCATCTCTCTGGATGGAGAAGGGCTCACATAGTGGGTTGTGTCTGTGAAATGCTGTTCCAGGGCGGACAGGTCCCCTTGAGGCAGGGTCCGATGGTGACAGAGGGATACTGAGGCAAGGAGGTGCAATGCCCTACTTGAGGCCATGGAGGGAGTCAGTATGTAGGCCAGGGCTAGAACTCAGGAGTCCCTGATCCCAGGCCTGTGCTCTGTCCACTGGGATCTCTCAGCTCATGGCTTTGTTATAATGGGAGGCTGGGGCTGTGCCATAGAAAAGCACATGGTGAGGTACAACGATGGACAGGGTGTGGTGGTATTTGCTCCCCAAACTGCTCAGCGTTTCCCTCCACAGCTGCGGCCCCTCATTGGCAGGGGGCTTTAGCATGTCCAGCTGGGACGATGGACCTTAGGAGGAGGGAAATTCCCATGACTCACACCCAGCTCCCTTGCACAGGGCTGCTGGGACCCCGCTGCGATGGTGGTAGAGGGTTGGGTCATGCCAATGCTGGCGGGAGAGGGGAACCCGGCACAGGCATGGCCTGTTGGGCAGGACAGCAGCCTGTGGGTGCCAGGCAAGGCTTGAGAGCCTGGTCGGTGGAGCAGAGGCTGCAAGAAAGCAGTCTGAGCTCCTGACATGGAGGCTCTGCTCCCAGGTGACCGATTCCCTTGGGTGTTACAAGGTTCTGGTCAGCCACCTCCCCTTCTCCAGCTTCTCCCCTGAGCAAAGGGAGGGCTGGCTGGCTGGCTGCTGCCTCCTGGTGGCTGCTGGGGTACGTGCCAGGCCTTCCACCCCTCCACCCACTCATTCTCCTGCACCTCGCCGGTGCATTCAGAGCTGGGCCCCTGGACTCTGACCCCCACTATTACTGCCCGGAACCACTGCGTCCGGAGACACCGCTCTCCAGCTGAGGGGAGCTCAGCTCCCCGCCCCCAGCCTGGCTTTCAGGGGCTTAAGCTCAAATCTCCCTGTGGGTACTGGGACTGACTCAACCCTGGTGTCACTCGGCCCCCGTGGCTGTATCCGGCCTGTGACATGCAGCTGTCCTAGGCTGAGCTCTGAGGGGGGAACTGACGCCGCCTGCTGGGACGCGGTTAGGCAAGGTTTTGCTAGGCGCAGTGCCAGTCTCCCGGGGGCCCTGTCCTCTGCTGGTCTCCCCAGCCCTGCCCTGCTGCCAGCCACACGTGTCCCCCCACCTGCGATGGCATATCAGGATGTCCCTGGTCCACTCAGCAGCAGCCACAGGGTGTTGTGGGTGCTTAGCGCCTCTCCGGATCAGGCCCCCACCAGCTTACCCCGGATTTTGGCCAGCCAGAGCCCTTCAGTTTGGCCCCTCTCCTTTGCCCGGGGAGTGTTTTGTTTCCGCCTGGCGGGGTGGACTGGAGTGGTGTGTGATCTCTCTGCATCGGGGCCCTGAGCTGCATTTCTGGGGCAAACCAACAAAGGTCTCCCATCATGCGCCTCTCCCTCCGTGCCAGCCTCTTGCAATGCCAGTCTCCCCAACCCCCTCCTCCTCTCGTCACTGCCCCAGCCTCCTGCAATCGCCCTGTGATGCCAGCCCTGATCCCACTCCCTCCTGCCCCACGGCTGCTGCCGGTATGTTATTTGTCTCTAGCCGCACCAGGCAGACAGGCTAGTTTGCTCTCGCTGTCAGAGGAGGCTGTCTGTTCCAAAAAATCCGTCGGCATCAACGGCAACAGATGGAGGGAGGATGGCAAGTGCCCAGCTCCCAGCCGCACATCAGAGCTGGAGGCAGGGAGCGTGGCGCCCGCCGTAGCGATGCCCAGTGGGTGTTGCTCTACAGGCACCGAACCAGGCGCCTGTCCCAAGCAAGGCGGGGATCCCACGGATGGGATGTTGCAGAGCTGGCAAGGGAGGCGAAAAGAGGAGTAAATCAGCCGCCTGTCCCCCTCCTCAGGGCTCCCCCCATCAGTATTCATCCCTAGCACAGGGAGTGGGTTTTCATCACTCACCCGGCCTCCGCGCTATCTTTGACAGTCCTGTTTGCTCTCCTGTGCCAGGAGTCCGGCACGTAGGACTGTGCCAGGGCAGCAGGGAGCAGAGTCGCTGCCAAATCCTCCACCACTTCCCGAAGGGGGGGCATTGCGCACACACACGCCCCCCGCCTGTGCGTGTAAATCCGCCTTCCCTCGCTGACCCACCTGCTGGTCTGCCGCTCCAGGGCCGGGAAGGCAGGTGGGGTGCCGGACCAAGCAGCAGCTCGGGCTGGACCAGAACTTGCCCACCACTGCAGGGGAAGGCCAGGGGGAAGAGGAGGTCAAATCGGGCCTCCTGTCTCTGGTTGCCTGCTGGACTGAGAGAGCCCTGTGGCCATCTGACTCTGGTGCTGGCTTCCTTAGCTGCTGCACGGCGTCCCACGCTGGATCCTAGCAACAGGCCTGAGCGAGGGTCCCACCTAGAAAGGGCTGGCTGCCCTGTGACCCCTTTCTCAGAGGGTCTCAGCCCGCTGACAGACAATGCTCGTTAAGCCTCCCATGAGGCCAGAGGCAAAGAGAGATACCAGGAGTCTCGACTTGAGTGCAACTACTAAGCCAGGCTGTATCCTCTCCCCCAAACACTCTTGGATTCATGGCTGCCTATCAAAGCAACTGAGATGTGCTCTCAGGGCTGAGGAGTACTTGCACCTCTGTAGCTGTAAGTGTTCAGCTAACATAGTGAGAGGCAGATAAGAGATCTACCCTTAAGCTTCGGGGCAGGGGCTGATTGCACTGGGGGTCAGGAAGGAATCGCTCTGTCCCCATTCACCCCATGCATGGTTTTGGCAAAGCCAGGTGCATTATGAGGGGCCTTTTAGTGGCATGAGGCCACTAGCTGTTGGCTGGAGGCTGGATAGCTGGACAAGCGGAATCAGTAGCCTGCTCTTGCATGGCCAGTTTGAGAACTACATCTGCCCCAAAAGTCCTGTCTGCATCCTAAGCAGGATTCTGTGTCTTTCCCTGTTGTCCCTCCCCACGCATGGGCATTGGTCTAGTTTACTGGTCCTGCCTCAGTGCAGGGTGCTGGACTTGGTGACTTCTCGAGGTCCCTTCCAGCATGGCATTTCTGTGAATTTAATCCCCTGCCCCTTTTTCCAGCGCCGGCCCTGCCTCGCCTCCAGCAGGGCAAAGCTGTCGGAGTCAGAGGCATGACTCCGGCTTCCAGGGGCGTAGCTGGGATCAGAACCAACCTGCCCTGTTCGGCAGCACAGGCCAGCCCACAGGGAAAAATGCGCCCCAGGCACCGGCTGAAGTGGGCGGGGGAAGTGAAACCATTTGGCCTGGGTGTGCCCTGCAGCAGCAGGTGTCCTCGAATGGGAAGCTCCACCTCCCCACGCGGGACATCTCTCAAGAGCTTCAGAGCAGATAAGTGGTGCTCTGGGACACTGCCTTGCCATGAAAGGTGAGCGGGGGGCTTCTCTCTCCGTTCGGCTAGTTCCACTGTACCCCTTCCTTGGGCACCAAGAGCTTCTTCTTACGCTGCAAATCCTAGCGAGTGCCAGGGCAGCTGGCCAAAACAGGGTGGCTTTAATGCGCAAAACTCACAAGGGATTGTTTTCTCTAGTCCTGCCTTCGGTGGGGGTGCTTAGTTCCCAGGGGATGTCTTGCAGGGATCCGAAACATGATGGAAGACAGGAGCCTGGGAGGGTGTGTGTGTTTGTGTGTCTGTGTGTGAGAGAGAGAAAGAGAGAGAGAGATGTACACTTCCATGAGTGACAGTGTTGGAAAGCTCTGTAATTCCAGAGCAATGGCATTGGATCTGTCCTATAGTCTTTCATGCGCCATGATGTAGGACTGACTGGAGGCAGGCATGGCCCACAGAGGTTTGGCTCCAGATCTGGGTTTGAAATGTTCCCAACGTTCCAGGAAGGTTTGGATCTGGGCTGGTTCGGTTCAGCCCATTGTCGCTCTAAAGAACAGCTGCGAGGTTTGTCTGCTGATGAGCTCGGGGTGCTGATCTCTGGGTAGCAGGGGGGTGGGGGCGGTACTCCAAGCCAAGTGTCATTGTTGAAGCCGGGGATCCTGCTCTCTGGAAGTTTGGAGAAACCGAGCCAGCCCCGAACAAAGAGGCTATTTGGATTGTGCTGAGTCTTGTGGTGTTTGTTTTGTGGTGTGTGTGGAGGGGGATGGGAAAGCGGTTTACAAGCGGTGTGGCTGCCTACATGGATTTTGCATCTGCTGCCTTAGAGCAAAGGTGGGGGAGCCTAAAGTGACAGGCCGTCTCCTCCCTGCAAAACTCTTGAGGTAGGAGGCTGCACAGTAGGGTCTCTGTGCGACGCATGACATACTGGGAGTAAAAACAGACTGACATGAAGGACCAGATTCCTGCCTGGTATAACCTTCCCCCCCAGAACTGGTGCAGTTACCCCTCAGATGGATTGGCCCTACTGTCACGCGCCCAGATACAGCAGTGATGGGCGCATTAAAAATTAAAGCTTTCAATCTCACCAATCATCAGTCCCTCTCCCCACGCCTCCCTCTCCAGGGCTGGGCAGACATGTTGCCATCCTGCTCTGTCAGACGCATTCAGGTCCCCAAGCAAGTCAGATACTCCCGGTTCTGCCGTAATGTTTGCTGGGGCTCTGATTCCTGGCAGGCGGAGGTGCTGCCTGTTCCCATCGTGGGGGAATGGGACAGGTTTTCCCTTTGCTTCCTGCCCCATAAACCCTAAGCGCTGCCTCGGGGTTAAGGGTTGAGCTGGTTATGGGAGAGTTTCCCCCTTTGCTGAATGCTGCCGTGCTCCTATATTTGCTCTCGGCTGTTTATGAGTTCGGTGGAAGTCTGGGGGCGGATCATGTTGGCGGCTGGAGATTGCAAACCCAGACTTGGCATTTGAAACCCTGCCAAGGCTTTTCTGCTGCTGCTTTCTCTTAAACGGACCTTTCCCCTAAGCCACTGGGCAAGCCCGTTCCAATGGCCGCATGTGACTGTCCCGTGACGGTCACCAAGCAGCTGCGCTGGGCACACCCATCCAGTGTCTAGGCCCTTTCTAAAGAGCCAGGATCCCTGCTGACCAATGCATGGAGGGCAGCACTCCCTCATCCCTGTGCTGTAATGTGACCCAGCGGGAGCGCCCCCGCTAAGGAAGTACCCAGCCCCCGGCCTCATGGACCCTGGCCCTGTGGGCTATTTCAGGCTGAGGTCACGGAGAGGGGGTGTCGGGCCCCAGGAGTCCTGGCTCCCAAGTCCTGCCCTGAGCACACAGACGAGACGCCCATATTTATGGGATCTAAGGCTGGTGCTCTTGGAGTAGCCGCTCTGAGTGGGTCTGATGCGTGTCAGCGGCAGGCGAATGAAATCCTGGCCAATGACACCCCAGAGTTGGGCTGGACCATGATCGAGCTGCTCCCCACAGCTGCCTCCAGCCCTGCAGGTGAGGGTTACGCAGCCCGGGGCTCAGCACATACAGCAGCAGTGAGTTCTTCACACACCCCCAGGCTTTCCGCTGCAGGTGGCTTGTGTCTAGAGAGGCTCCTAGCCGCGGCACCTCTCTCCCGGGGCTGGCTCTGGTCTGGCGCATTGCGGGCGCTCTGTGGGTGAGGAGGAGGCAGCTCTGGGATTACAACCGGAGGCTGTGGCTGGGGGGGAAGAGGGGCTGTTTGTACAAATGGAAACACCTGCTCGTCCCTGCCCAGACTGCTATAAACAGAGCTGGCTGGATCCAGGGGGGACGTGTGTTCCCCTGTGCAAATGTGACTCCTGTGAGGCCAACCCAGGGCCACACGGGGCAGGGTCCAAACACAGCGTGGGCCAGTGAGACAGAGCAGATCCCTCGGTGTGAGCAGGGCCCAGGGCCCGAGCAGCTGCCATGCTAACAGATGGGGATCAGCCACTCCCTGGGGATGAAGAGGTTGGCTGGCTGGATTTAGGCCCAGAGTTAAGACCATAAGAATGGCCAGACTGGGTCAGACCAAGTCCATTTAGCCGAGTGTCCTGTCTTCCGACAGTGCCCAATGCCAGATGTTTCAGAGGGAATGACCAGAACAAGGCAAAATTCATCCAGTGATCCATCCCGTCGCCCAGACTCTGAGGCGTAGGGATACCCAAGGCATGGGCTTGCGTCCCTGATCTCTTGGCTAGTAGCCATTGATGGACCTGTTCTCCATGAGGATCGGTCCCATTGTACGCGTGGGCCGATCTGTGTGTCCGTCGTCTCGCTAAGCGGCGGTGCGTGCTGCGATCTCGAATGCCCGAGACTCGCCGTGAGAGGGAGACCTACAGAGTGTGAGGGCCTGACGGGGCACGGGGTGAGCCCCGCAGCCCCCACTGACCACAGGCCCTGCGGATAGGGTACAGATCCTGCTCGTTCCCGTAGGAAGAGCTCCCCCTACAGGAGATAAAGGACAGCACACAGCCTGCACATATGTCCGGAAAGCACCTGATGAGGTGTGGTCCCGGGGCAGGGCACTGGACTGGCGCTCAGGAGGCCTGGGGTCTATTCTCAGCTTGGCATCTGACTTGCTGTGCTGCCCAGATCCTCAAAGTTCTGTAGGTACTTTGCTCCAATTGATTTCAGAGTCTATATGCCTCTGGGAATCGGGGCCTTCACCTCTTTGCGACTCCTTTCCCCACTTGTCAAATCCCGTTGACCTCCCTGGTAAAGTGCTTTGAGATCCATGGCTGATCAACACCTTGTCAAGTCTAGGTGTTAATATATATAGTTCCCGATGGGTCATCCCAGTAGAGCTGCTGCCCAGCCCTGGTGCTGGGGTCCTTTGGCTACGTGGTGCTATTTATCTCAGGATCATTTATCCCCAGCAGCTGCCGTTATCCAGATCTCTCCCACTGCATGTAAACCCTGGGATCAAACAGCACCTTTCACTCACTGGCTCCTCTCTTACCACAGAAATAGTGGATCGGGCCAAAGAGCTCCTGATGCCAGGTAGCTCCGAGTAACATGGCACAGGTAGGTAGCAGATGAGCAGGCAGGCTGATGGCTGTATCTTGAAGATCAGGATGCAAAACCTGGTTAAAATTACTGGGCCAGATTCTGGTCTCGCTGGCAGGGTGGTGAATCCAGAGGTACTCCAGATTTATGCCAGTGGGAGATCTGAATCCAGCCTAGTGTGTCTGACTGAGCCCAGGGGAATCCAGCTCCGTAACAATGGTACAGAAATGAGTAGGTGGGGAGGGAGGAGAATTACTAGTCCCTCATCATTCCGCTGGTGCAGAATTTGCCTACAGCGGATTTCCCTGCTCTTAGTGTCGATTTAAAAGTCTGAAGCACTGGACCTGCCACCTCATCCCTCGTGCTGCCTGAGGCATCAGTCAAGATTTTCCTGTTCCTCACCTTAAATTCCCCTTTCCTTCATAAAAGCAGCAAAGAATCCTGTGGCACCTTATAGACTAACAGACGTTTTGGAGCATGAGCTTTCGTGGGTGAATACCCACTTCGTTAGATGCATGTAGTGGAAATTTCCAGGGGCAAGTATATATATGCAAGCAAGCTAGAGATAACGAGGTTAGTTCAATCAGGGAGGATGAGTCCCTGTTCTAGCAGTTGAGATGTGAAAACCAAGGGAGGAGAAACTGGTTTTGTAGTTGGCAAGCCATTCACAGTCTTTGTTTAATCCTGAGCTGATGATATCAAATTTGCAGATGAACTGAAGCTCAGCAGTTTCTCTTTGAAGTCTGGTCCTGAAGTTTTTTGCTGCAGGATGGCCACCTTAAGATCTGCTATAGTGTGGCCAGGGAGGTTGAAGTGTTCTCCTACAGGTTTTTGTATATTGCCGTTCCTAATATCTGATTTGTGTCCATTTATCCTTTTCCGCAGAGACTGTCCAGTTTGGCCGATGTACGTAGCAGAGGGGCATTGCTGGCATATGATGGCGTATATTACATTGGTGGATGTGCAGGTGAATGAGCCGGTGATGGTGTGGCTGATCTGGTTAGGTCCTGTGATGGTGTCGCTGGTGTAGATATGTGGGCAGAGTTGGCATCGAGGTTTGTTGCATGGGTTGGTTCCTGAGCTAGAGTTACTATGGTGCAGTGTGCAGTTACTGGTGAGAATATGTTTCAGGTTAGCAGGTTGTCTGTGGGCGAGGACTGGCCTGCCACCCAAGGCCTGTGAAAGTGTGGGGTCATTGTCCAGGATGGGTTGTAGATCCCTGATGATGCGTTGGAGGGGTTTTAGCTGGGGACTGTATGTGATGGCCAGTGGAGTCCTGTTGGTTTCTTTCTTGGGTTTGTCTTGCAGTACGAAGCTTCTGGGTACACGTCTGGCTCTGTTGATCTCTTTCCTTACTTCCTTGTGCGTAGTTTTGAGAATGCTTGGTGGAGATTTTGTAGGTGTTGGTCTCTGTCTGAGGGGTTAGAGCAGATGCAGTTGTACCTCAGTGCTTGGCTGTAGACAATGGATCGTGTGATGTGCCCAGATGGAAGCTGGAGGCATGAAGGTAGGCATAGCGGTCGGTAGGTTTTCAGTATAGGGTGGTGTTAATGTGACCATCACTTATTTGCACCATGGTGTCTAGGAAGTGAACCTCACGTGTAGATTGGTCCAGGCTGAGGTTGATGGTGGGGTGAAAGCTGTTGAAATCGTGGTGGAACATTCCTTCATTTCATCCTGTTGCTTCCACTTTGTACCTGTACATGGCCCTGGAGCATTCCCTGCCTCTAAATTGTCTACGCCATGAGATCCTGGGGGTGCCTCAGAGCATATCGCCTCCTGCCTGGGGAGGGAATGACAGATCCACTCTGCTGCACAATTTCTGCACCCAAAGGACTCAGGATAAGTCTGATCTGAGGAAGAGCCGCAAACCTGTTCACACAGACTTTTGCAGCTGAATAATGCAGGAGCAAGAGTTGGTACAAGTAGCGTAGTGTAGATGTATTCAGCACCTGTCATCCGAGATCAAGTTGCCTCACCACTGAAAGGCAGCCACCTCTGGTGTGGGGAACAGCAGTTGTAACATAGTGCACAGCAATGTTACACAGCAGTCTAGGGCACCGAGAGCAGAAGGATATGGCCTCTGGTTGAAACTGCCGGGAAGGAATTTAGGTAGGCCAGATGTCATTGCCTGAGTTGGAGTCAGGCCAGAACACTGGTATTAACA
Source organism: Gopherus evgoodei (assembly GCF_007399415.2). NCBI lineage: Eukaryota > Metazoa > Chordata > Testudines > Testudinidae > Gopherus > Gopherus evgoodei. Next base: position 37,353,045 of record NC_044333.1, on the reverse strand, counting down.
CCTCTGACCTTGAGATCTTTAGACTATGTCTGCACGCTGGGGACCAAGTAGCAGAACTGGTTCACAGCTTGGTTGCAACAGAGTCCCAGCTAAATTGCTGAAAACACCGATCGTATCGGGTAGCCTCGTGGTTCTGATTCTTGGATGTGTAAATGGGAATCTCAGCTTGAAGTGGGGCGAGGGTATTACCTCTGTGTTTGGCACTGGTCCAGCCGCTGCTGGAATCCTGTATCCAGCTCTGGTGGTCACAGTTCAGGGAAGATGCAGATGAATTGGAGAGGGTTCAGAGAAGAGCCACGAGAATGATTAAAGGATTAGAAAACCTGCCTGATAGTGATAGACTCAACCTGTTTGGCGTAACAAAGAAACCGTGAAGGAGTGACTTTGATCATAGTCTGTAGGTACCTACAGATATTTGATAATGAGCTCTGGGTCTAACAAGATCCAGTGGCTGGAAGTTGAAACTAGCCAAATTCAGATTAGGAGCAAGATGCGAATTTATAAGAGTGAGGGTAACTAACGATTGGCACAGCTGACAGAGGCTTGTGGCGGATTCTCCCATGCTGGCAATTTTTAAATCAAGAATGGCTGTTTTCTCCTAAAAGAACTGTTGTGATCGAGGTAGGAATTAATTCAGGGCTAAGTACCAGCCACCCAGAAGTTACACTCAATATCTGGGGAGTCGGGTGTGTGTGTGCGTGCCTGTGTGCACAGGTACTGTAGGGAACAGGTGACACCCCCAAGCACGGGCAACAGGTGACGGGGAAACAATGGGGCCCCCGGTCCTGCACAAGGCTCAGAGGTGGGATTCCCTCCCACTCCATCCCTTGGCTAAGATCATCTGGGAGGGCTCAGCTGTGCTAGGGCTGCTGAGCTGGGATCTGAAGCATTTCCAGCCCCAGCACTGGGATCTCCCTAGAAATTTTTAGTAAATGGACCTAGATCCAACCCTGCACAGACTAACACTCAGGGACTCGGTTGAGGGTAGGGGCTCAGAGAAGCCTGAGGCTCCAGCTGAACCCGGGGATAGATGTCATGAGACCGTGTGAGCCCCACCCACCAGCATGTGCCAGCCAGGATGTGTGCAAAACCCAGTGTTATGCACAGCACTTGTGATGCGTACGTGCCCTGTGTGCACCGCCTTGACCACACAGATCCATGTGAACTCAGACTCATATAGACAGCAACAGACCCCCGGGCGCGCACACACATGTATACAGGCACACGTGTGGACACTCAGACAAGAACCCAGACCCAAGCGCACACCCTCCCAGCCCCTCCACACAGATGTGGCTTGCTCCCGGTAACGCGGTGCCCCCAGCTGTCTGTCCTGCTGAGGAGCGTGTCGCCGTGTGCCTTGACATAGGAAGAGCAGCTTGCATGAATGGGCAGCGCTTGTCTTCCTCTTCGGAACCGCTTGGCTTCTGGAGTGGCTTTGGCATCTCCTGTGCTTCACCGTGTTACTGGCACCTGGGAATTCTCCTTATTGCCGGGGTCGAGGTAAGGTCCTGGTTCAGAGAGGATCCCCTAGGGCCATGCATGCAGGAGGTCACCGTGCCCGGGGAGCTGCATCAGCACTGCCCTGCTGTAACCTGGCTCAGGCCGCTGGGGTAAGGCCTCTAAGACACTGACCCGTGGAAATCGGTCTCTTCCGGCCCCCTGTTTCTCTCGTTCCTCCCCTCCAGGCCCAAGGTCTCTGTGGGATGAAAGCCCAGGCGTTAAACCCCCTCTGCTCGACTGCCCCTTTTCCCTCCCCCTCCACGGGGAATCCCTTCCTGCCCAGCTCTTTGGGGAAATTGCTGCTGTGCCAGTGAGTTTGGAACATGCCGAAGGCAACAAGGAATTTGTTATGCAGCCGCAGAGATCAGCTGAGCATCACATGCTGTATGTGTGTCCTGCAGCCCCCAGCTGGAGGGGTGAGCCCTGCTCTGTCTGTCTGTCTGTCCTGCTGCCCCCTGCCTGAGGGGATGAGTTCTGCTCTGCGTGTGTGTATCTGTCCTGCTGTCCTCTGCCGGGGGCTGGGGAGGCGTGGAATGATCCTTGCTCTATGTCCTGCCAGGTAGTGTGTGTGTGTGTGTGTGTGTGTGTGTGTGTGTGTGTGTGTGTGTGTGTGTGTGTGTGTGTGTGTGTGTGTGTGTGTGTGTGTGTGTGTGTGTGTGTCCTGCTGCCCCCTGCTGGAGGGGGATAATTCCTGCTCTGTGTGTCTCCCCCCCACACACCCGGGAGAGGCATATGGGGGGTGAGCAGGACAGGGAGGCTCAGCTTGCGAGGGCGGGCAAGGCCCAGTGCACCCAGCTCTGGGGCGTCCTTTATTTGTTCACAAACATTTCTTTCTCCGGTAATGAAGAATTACCGAGTGGGGTGATTAGGTAATTCAGGCCGCCAGTGAGCTCCTGTGAGGAAATGCGGAGGCCTGCTGCGCCCGGCATTCCAGGGTGTAATTACCCCAAGGGGGGTCGTCAAGGGGGAAGGGGCGGGATTGGTGCTTGAACTGGGCTCCAGCAGAAAATTCATTGAAGCTATTAGCTTGTAATTACAGAACAGCGAGGCAGCAGGCCCGAGGTCTGGTGTCTGCGCAGAGCCAGGGATGAAAGGAAGGAGTAATTATGGAATCGGCAGGAGGCAGGCAGAGTGCTGATTAGTAATGCTTCTTGAACCATTTATTGGGCAGGGGGGTGCGGTGGGATACAGATGCCATACTTAATGGAGGAGAAGAGGCTTGCTTTCTGTCCGCTGGTGCCCTGGGACAGCTGGTCTGGCTCTGTGTGAAAGGGGGAGTTACTGATTAACCCGTCCGGGCTCCTTATCGTTGGGTGCCTTGCAAGAAGGAGGGGTGTGGCAGCAGGAGCTGTAATGCTCAGGGATCTCAAAGCACCCTGCCGAGGTCAGTCTGTGACATTCGCCCTGCGGGGCCTGAGGAGACACGGAGACAGGGCTGAGTTGGCACCAGGACCCAGGAGTCTTGATTGGTGCCTCCCCCATCAGCGAGTGTGTGAACATGGCCTCGCCCGGGAGGGGAACCGGGGTGAGTTGCCAGCCCTGGAGACGGGCAGCTTCATTAGAAACGTGACAAAGACAGCAGCGACCATCTGCTCCCGAGAGAGGGGGCTCGCCTCCAGGCTGGCCCGGGCTTCTCTGCTGAGATGCGCTCAGGGGGTCTGCCGTGGCATGGGACCCACCAAACGTACCGCGCAGGCCACTGGGTGACCCTGCCACTCGCGATGGATGTTAGGAGTCTAAATGCTTTGGAAAACCTGGGGTCTGCGGCGCTGCAGCCTGGCTCTGTGTGGAGCCCCCAGAGGCTGAGGTGATGGGCGATGGCTTTAGGGAAGGGATGGCATTGAGAGGGTTCATGGATCCAGAGCACGAAAGAGCTGCTGTTTGACATGCTGCATGTTGGTTTAGAACAGACATTTCAGGGCTGCAGCCCCTCTTCCCCCTCCACCACCTGCTCCCTCTGGCTCAAGCAGGTGCCATAAAAGGCAGGAGACCCCTTGCCTGGCACACGCCGCCCCCACAGCCCTCATCCGTCAGCGCCCTTCCCGCGCAGGCAGGGTTTTATTCCCAGCTGTTAGGATAATGAATTTACATGAGCTGATCATGTAGACAAGACTCCAGTCAATGGCTGAGAGCACAGAAGTTAATAAATGCCTCTATAATGAGGGCAGAGGCAAGGGGAGAGGCAGAGAGCTCGGGCTTGCTGGGTGTCTCTCAAGGCCACTGGGCCCCAAGATTAATAAATGCTGAGTGACACTCCAGAACCGCCGCCCTCCCCTTCCATCTTCCCCAGGAATCTGGCCACTCAAGTGCTTGGCTTTCTCCCTGCCTCTTCCCCATCTCCTCGCAGACGTGCAGCAGCTGCTCCTGCACTAGTTCTTGCCTTCTCAAGCATCCCTGTTCAATGCACACGTAGGCCCCCTGTGCGTGGCACCGTGCCTGGAGACCTGCTGGCTGTCTGACTGCAGTAGGGCTCCGTCTCATGAGGCATTGAGGAGCTGAAGAGGCCAGGGGGATGGGGAAGAAAGGAAGCTGGAAAGGGCTTTTGTTTGGTTTTTACATTAGAAATTTGTCTCCTGTCCAGCTGGGGAGTCTGTGGTGACCGGAGAGCGTGTGACAGCCAGAGGGAAAGCTGGACGGCCACTGACCTGAGTGCTTGGCCGTTGACACACATCTTACTCCAGTGGCCAGTGAGCATGCTGGAGAAAGGAAGTCTTGGCTAAAGATTGCTCCCTGCCCCCTCAGCCCACGTGCTGTGAGATACGTCGGCTGCTCGCCAAGGGCAGCCCGGTTTGCTGTGCCGAGAAGGCAGAATGGCACAAGCTCCAGGGTTTCACAGGTCGCCTTTACAGAGCTGGCTAGAGCCTCAGGTGATGGCCCAGGGCCAGCTGCAAAATGGAACCAGGCCTCAGCCAGGCGGTAGTGGAGACAGGTCTTTCCAGCCCGTATGGGAGCCTGAGGTGCCATCTGGGTATTGTGTTGAGTGGGGAAAGGCTCTGAGCCAGACCTCGCTGAGCCTGCGTGTGGAACGTGCTAGGAGGCTGGGCCCGGCTGTTGTTCCCACCCTGGGTCTGGAGCTGCCACATTCTCTGGGCTCCCTGGTCCCGTCGGTTGGACTGTATCCCCGGGAACCCAGTTGCTTAGTGCCCCAGAGGCTTGATTAGATGGGGCCTTCCTCAGATGGAGACAACCTCAGAGCTGGGCCGAGGGGTGAGGCAGCACCATGCAGCTGGGACAAAGCGCAGCCACCCACCCTTTGTGCCCTCACTGCCATCTGGCCCCCTTAGCACCCAGCTGCTCTGCGGCAGAGCTCTGGCTGGGCCTCCGATGGGTAGGGCTCCTCTGGGCAGCCCAGGAGAGGGAAAGTCCTGGGTGGGGGGTCTCCCCTGTGTGTGGAAGATTCCCAGGTTGGAGAAGTCCCTTGGGGGGTGCCAGGGTAGGGGGGGGAGGGTGATGCGGGAGCTGTGGATTGAGGTGATTTGGGGGAAGCTGCGACGTGCCCCCTGGGGTCACATCAGTGCCAAGTTCCCTCTGAACCCAGCGGCATTTTCCTTGTGTTCCCCTTTCTCCCCTCTCCTGCTTGGGCACCTCCACGCCCAGGAGAGCCAGACACAGGACTTCCCTGGCGGTGCCGCCGATGCAGGGATGGCAGCATGGGGCAGAGAGCCCAGAGGAGTTTGTTGTGAGGCGACACACGCCCTGGCCTCCCAGTGCTGATGTGGGCTTTCTGGTGCTCCACGACCTGTTCTGAGCAGGGCCACCGGGGGGGAGGGAGCAAGTGGGACAATTTGCCCCGGGCCCCGCATGGTCCCCCATGAGAGTTTTTCGGGGGCCCTGGAGCAGGGTCCTTCACTCGCTCCGGGGCCCTCGGAAAACTCTCACGGGGCCCAAGCCCCTGGAGCTTCTTCCGCTCCGGGTCTTCAGCGGCAATTCAGCAGCAGGGGGGTCCTTACGCCCTGGGACCCACTGCCAAAGACCCCAGGCCCCCTGAATCCTCTGGGGGGCCCTGGTTCTGAGTGCAGGAAGGTGGCAGTAGCTGTCCCAGCACTTGAAGCCCCTGGCTGGCCTCCTTCTGACTGTCTAGTCTGATCCGTGCCCAGCCCCAGAAGGGCCAGAGAACTTCCCCCGGGAGTCCTGCGACAAACCAGTTCTGTCAGGTGCGGTGGTAACGCCCCACGGCCCCGTTTTAACCCAGAGCTCTGGCTGGAGCTACAAGCCAAGAGAGCAGCCAGCAGAGTAGGTCTGACTTCAGTGAAGAGTGTTTGTGGGCGGCTCTGATGAATCACTCCCTGGGCGCCGGGTGGCTCCCGCCAGCCTATCTGCCAGAGGCAGAGAATCTAGACCCTGGCCCTGCCCTTTCCTGGGCAAATGGGGCCTGGCACAAGCTGGCAAGAGCCTGCCTGGCTCTGAGCTCACCCAGTTACCCCGGCTGTCCTCCCCTTGCAGCTCTTCTTGGCACCCTGTTGCTGACAGGTGAGCTAAGCCCTGCCCCGTCCATAGCGAGTGCTAAGGCAAGAGGCCGTAATGTGGGGGGGAGGTGCTGGGCAATCATGCCGCAGCGAATGGGCCAGAGGAAGGTCAGCGCGGGCCACGTGGGCCCCAGTGTCCGCAGTGACACTGCAGCGCAGGGGCAGCCCCACACGCTAGCAATGTTCTCCTGGTGGGAAGGGAGGGCGAGTGACGGTGGCTGCAGGAGTTGCATGGCTCTGCCCTGTCTCTAAGACCTGGGATGGCCAGCAGCTGCTCTGCATCAGGGAAGGGTTGTGCCACGCGGTTGGGCAGGGGTGAGAAGAGAAGTAGCCTGGATGGACGGTCTAAGGAAAGGCTTTGGACCCCCTTGCCCCCTCCACCGTCACCTTCAGCTTGGGGTTGGTGCCTTGGGAAGGCGAGGGAGGCTGGGGGATGGGGGGCCAGCCCCCCGTTGGTGCAGGTGACGGGGATACAGGAAGGAGAGGCAGTGCAGGTGCTGGTGAGTTGCTGGTGGTTGTGGCTGGAGCACCTGTTCCTGGAGATGCACAGCTGGCGCTGAAGTGCAGTGGGACCCGGCATAGGGTTCGGGGGGGGGGTGCTCAGTGAAAGGGGCAGTTTGGTGTCGCCCAGCGGGTGCAGGGCTCGGAAGGGCCCAATGGGGCAGGACTTCAGAAGAGCTTCCTTGGCTGTTGGTGTTCCCGGCCTCTCTGCAATGGTCACAGGCCCTTCACCTCCTTAACCTTGGATTCCCACCTGGCGCAGGGCGCGGGGGCGATGAGCGTGGATGTTTGTTCTGCCACAGAACAATTCTTTAGACCATGTGAAGCCTGATGGGCAATTTCTGCCTAGACCTGGGATGGTAAAGGGGCTGCGAGTCAGGATTGAGGGGCATTGGCACAGCTCTATGCGTACTGGGGGAGCCCAGGCCTGGATGACTAGCAGGGGCATTGGCAGAACCACCTGGCAGCCATGGCCCTTCCTCTTTCCTAAGCTGTATTTGAGTCCATTCATTCCCAGCTGAGCAAGAAGCCCAGAGCAGGGCGATGGACTCCCAGCTCGCTGGGTGTCAGTGTGTGGGTACCCAGCCCCCTTGAGCGACCTCTCCCCGTGTGCTGCTCTGAGCAGCAGCTGAGGGCCCCTAGCCCCTGCGTCTGGCTGAGCAATTGGTGGTGCAGCTCGTACTAATTCTCGCTCAGCCCTCGCAGACTCACGGCGAGCGCGGTGGCTCAGCCCGCTTCTGGTTGCTTTCTCCCTCTTCCGCCTTTAGCAACAGAGCGGAGGACACGGAGGGGTCAAACGCCTGGATCAATGCTGCTTCAGACGCGCTCAATAGGGCCTGCTGCTGGGCGCTGCGCTGACAAAACACCACTGTTATCTAAAAGCGGCCCTGGATATTACAGATCAGCTGGGGCCATGTGACTTCGCGGCAGCTGTTCGGCTGAGAGTGTCAGCCTGGTTTCTGTGGGGACCAGCGTCTGTGTGCCGCTGCTTTGTTAGATAAGCTCTGAGCGCTCGCTGGGAAGAATGGGGTTTCCCTGAGCGCCGCTCTCTTTTATAATCCATCGAGGGCTACAGACGTTAAACCCAAAGCCCTCGTGCCCCGCAGCCCCCAGCTAACGGAAGCCAAGAGTCACCTGCTGGCCTGTGCTCTGTAAGCTCTTTGATTCTCTACTCTCACCTTTGTGGGGAAGGGGCCCAGCTGACCTGGGCACCGGGTGGGCGTTTGATTCATTATTCTGGGGCTGGGTTTTGGAGGAGGGGATGGGAGAAGGGGCCATGCTTTGTGCGTCTGGCGCCATGCGATTCCACAGGCCAGGGGGTGGTTGGGCCCGTCAGGCAGGAGGATTTCAAAGACTTTCTCGCCTTCGGCTGAAATCCTTGTCTATTTCTCCCACTCCCGCGGAGCCAAAGGGGGAAGCCCAGTTGCTCGCTCAGTGTCCGATCTTGTGAGTCCCAGTGGGATGGTGAAATCAGAACTTAGATTCACAATTTTTGTTGTCTCTGATTCCCTCCCCTCCCACTGGATTTCGGGAAAAGGACTGAAAGTCCAACAGCTCCCGTTCCAGCAGATCCTAGGCCGGTGTAGCCTGACCCCAGGCCTTCTTCCAAGATATCCGCGTTTGGGATCTGGCCCCAATCATCTGCCTGCTGCTGCCTCTCCCCTTTGGGCAGGTCTGCTTCTGCTTTCTTTGGAACCTGGATGGCATCAGTTTCTGCCTCTTCCCCCTTCCCCTCGCTCGGCTGCCCGTAGCTTCCCCCAAATGGGCTTGTTTGTAACAGCAGTCTACTCCGGGGAGTCCGCAGTGCGAGGGGAGGGGGCACTCGTAACGCGCGGGGTCAGCTGGGCTTGTATCGGTATTGATGTGGCAGGCGGGCTCCTTTTGGAGCTGGGACGCTGTTGACGTATGGAGTCTTTGATGCAGTTCTGTGTGGGTGGATAGGATAGTCCAGTGGGTGGAGCACTGAATGGGGATTTGGGTCCAGTTCCTGGCCCCTCCACAGGTTTTTGGCTGAGTCGCTTTCCTTAGGTTCCCAGGAAAGTTAGGAACCTCACGAGCTCTGGGGCCCGGGGCTCATGGTCTCTGTCAGATGGGGGCACCGTGCCCTGTGGGAGACGCTCACATGCTGGAATGGGAGCGCCCTGTAGCACCCAGAGAGACCAGGGAGGCAACTGGCCTGAGTGGATGGTGAGCTATGGTGATTGTACATGGTTGCCCCCTTAGGCTGAGACAAGTTTGGGGGTGCAAGCAGAGAAGGCTCCCAGCCCTCGCCGGGTGCGGGCTTGGGCATCTCCCTTAAGAGATGCACCTGTTTCCCCACTACCACCCAGGGCTGGCCTTGCTGGGCAATGGGCAGCCGTGACTGGTGACCAGGGAGCTGGGAGACTGGGCTTCAACTGTGGGCAACTTTAGTCATGTCCCCGTCCCTCGTCTCCCCCTCGGTAAACGGGAGAGCTGCCTTTGCAGGGTGCTTTGAGATCTGCGGCTGGTTAGCCCTGCGTAGGTGCCAGGGGTGGATGGCTGCTGCGCTGCCTCTGTCCGCGCCAGGCAGTTGACTGCTGTCGTCTGCCCCGGCCTCTGTCCCTGCGTGCGGTAGCGAGCCTCGGGTGACTCGGGCGCCTTCTCTCCCGGTGATCTGGATTGTTCTTTTCATTGTTTCAGGCATGAGCCATGAGCCAAAGTCACCTTCACTAGGAATGCTCTCCACCGCGACCCGGACCACGGCCACCGTCAGCCCCCTGACCCCTTCTCCTCTCAATGGCTCTCTTGTGCCCAATGGCAGCCCGGCGGCCAACACCTCCTTGTCGGTCCAGTCAGCGCCTTCCTCCAGCTTCGCTGCCGCCCTGCGCAAACTGGCCAAACAGGCAGAGGAACCCAGAGGTAAGAGAGGAGCTGAGAGAGGGGCCCTTGAAATGATGCCCGGGGGTGGGGGACAGACCCCTCGCCCAGTCCCGCTCAGAGCATACCCAAGATACTCACCGAGGGCTGGAGCTGACCCCAGGCACTCACAGCAGCTCTCTTTAGGGAACCCCAGACTTCAGGACGAAGCCGAGTGATTGACAGTGGGGGTCAGGCAGGGATTTCCCCGTCCAGCCCTGTGCACAGCACCCGCTTTGGGAGGGTGTCGGACGTGGCTTGCGATGATGGTGTTACTCTGCTCTTCTCGAGCACCGTTCATCCCCGGATCTCAAAGCGCTTTACAAACCTGAATCAAGACTCCCAATGCCCCCCAGTGAGGCTAGGTTAAGGGATATACAGGGATCATGTCATCCTGTGCTAAAATGCAGCCTTTTCTGGGGTGGTATGTAACTGCTGTTTATATAAGGGTCGCTTACCCAGTACTGAAATGCAGCCACCTCTGGGGTGGAACACAGCTGCTGTTGCACAAGGATTCCCCCACCCCCCATGCAGTCACCTCTAGGATGAAATGCAGCAGTTTTTTATACAGGGGTTGCCCACCCAATGCTGAGATGCAGCTGCCTCTGAGGTGGGGATTAGCAACTGTTTGTGCAGGAATCACCTACCCAGTGCTGAGATGCAGCCGCCTCTGGGGTGGGGATCACCTACCCAGTGCTGAGATGCAGCCGTCTCAGGGGTGGGTTGCTGCAGCTGGAACAGCACACAGCAATGCTCTGTGCAGCAGTTTGGGACAAGGAGGGAAGCAGTGTTTGTCTCGCTGAAGCTGAAGGGGATACTGGATGGGCAGAGAGTTACTTACCAGAGACCGGCAGGACGCCGGGGTTAACAGCCCCACTGCTGTGATCTCTCAGGGACTCAGGAGCATGGTTTCATGTGAGACAGGTGTGGATGGGATGCTTGGCAGGGCTTGTGCAGATCAGTGGGGTGACTGCCTTGGAGCAGGAGCCCAGCAGGCTGCAGGAGCCAGGGCTGCGGATGCTCAGGATCAGGCCCTGCATCTGAGCGCAGTGTCTGTCTTTGGGACTGGGAGTCCTGTGCTTCCTCGCGCCTCAGGACTACGGCAGGGCAAGGGCACAATGCTCTGAGCACAAGAGGCCAGTGCAAAGGGCTCCACAGATCTGGCAAGGCCAGCAATGAAGTTGTGGAGAAAGGCGTTACTGCCCGTCACCCTAGCCTCTGGGCATGTCCCCATCGTTCGAAGCCAATCCAAGGCCCACTCTGACACTGTTACCTGTCCCCACCCCTCACTTAAAGTCCCTTCCTGATATTAACGCAGATCCAGCGGGAGGCTCTATGCCCTGGGGCTCAGGCTGAGGGCACTCCGATCCCAGCTGTGAGAATAAGGTGCAGGGAGAGCCGTGGCTGCAGTTACTGCTCGCTCGACACACACATACGAGACTCTGCTCCGCGGGAAGCTCAGCTCGTATAGAGCAGCCAGCGTAAACCAAAGCCCTCCCCTGCTGCTGTCCCCGGACCTGCCGCCCACCTCCTCTCTTCTGCCTGCGCCACGGGGAACACACAAGGCCTGGGCCCCTGGGCGGCTCTTCCTAGCCACGGTGCAGTGCCCAGCACCTATGGGGTGGAACAGCGCTGCAGAGCCCTGGCGTGGCACCGCGCCACCTGGGGAGCAGCACTGCACCTGGCCTGGCTGGCTCCGGCCTGCCCACTCCCCGCACCGTAACCGCAGGCCGGGTTTGAAGGCTGTAGCTAGGCCAGGAAGCTGTTCAAGGACTGCGGGAGATTGTGGTCATGTGTGATTTGCCTTTGCCAGCCCCATTGTGCCCCATCCCCCCCCCCCCCCCCCTTCAGGACCTCTGAGGCTGCCTTGCCGTCACTGAAGGCTTGGCTGGCAGACCTGTACCCGCTGGAAATGCAGCTTAGACTGGCCAGAGCTTAACCCACCTGCCCGAACGCAATAAACTAGACCAGCAAATGGGCTTTTGTGCCAGGCTCCCCGCTCTGCGCTGGGGCCTGGCCAGCACAGCTCTGTCAGGCTGGGGGGTGGCAGCTTTTCCGCACTCCTCCCCAACAGCCATGCAGAGCCACCGCCCTGTCCCTCTGCCTCCGTCCCTTCCTGGGCCCTGGTGCCTGCCTCTCGTGCCAGCCCAGCCCAAGGTGGCTGATGCCAGGGCCTGTTTCCTTGTCTGTGTGCCAGCCTGTTTCTCCCGCAGCCCAAGTGTTCCATAAATCCTGCCAGCCCTAAACCTGTCACATAAACTGTCTGGCAGGCGCCTCTCGCTTGGCAGGGCGGAGGAGCTGGCAGCAGGTTTCTTTTTTCCTGACCTCCATTGAGTTGTGGCTGAAGGAGCCACCTGGGCGCTCTCAGGGAGCGGTGCTGAGCCTCCCACTGGTGGTGCTAAGCAGGCGCTCACTGGCTGTGGTTGGCAGGACAGGCACCCACGGCCCTCGGGGCTGTTTCCTCGCTGCTAGGTGCAGTGTTCAGAGGGGGGAGCGCTGGCAGGAGCTCTGGGCAAGGGCTGTTGCTCACCCCGTACCCCACTGGGCAGCTACCCCCTGGCTGGCTGGTACAGAGCGGTGCCTTCCTCCCACATGTTCCGTACATAGCAAAGGGCCTTACATTTGGGTCAGAAGCTGCTTCCGGTTGCCCCCCTGGGGTCTGGCCGTTGGTGCAGCCCATTCTCGAGGGGGCCCAGCTGTGGGTTTCAGAGCCAGGTCGGATTGTTCGGATCCAGGGTTTTGGGCCTGGCCTGTCTGGGGTCCCAGTCAGCTGCAGCGTGGCTCCAGGGGTGGGGACCAAGGAGAGACCCTTGTAACATTCACTGCGACTGTGCCCAGACTTTGGGAACAGCACTGTGGAGAATGAGGTTGATGACCCCCCGGGGTGTGAGTGGATTGTAGGGCACTTCCCCATGCCTCTGCCCTCCCCTCCGAGAAGCACTCCGCCTCCTCTGCCCTCCTCCCCAAGGAGTGGCTCCTTCCCTCCCCAAACTGCTGCACGGCCTGCTCCCTCTGCTGTGTTTGCCCAGGGCCTGCCTGGATTGCAGGCCCATCAGCTTTGGGACCACATCCCTGTGTCCCAAGTGCCTGGCATGGGATCAGCACTGACCTGTAAGTGCCCTGTGTCCAGACGGCAGCTGCAAAGGCAGGACAAGGAGCCGGGCACGAGGGCCTTCTCCCCCCGCTCTGGCTAGTGCGGAGCGGCTCTGCGGCAGGAGCAGAGCCGTTTCCATCTCACCATCCTTAAATCCTCAGTGGATGTTTTTCTCTTGCTGGTGATGGGTAAAATTAGCACGAACCGTCAATTGGTCCCCTCCACGGAATCAACCCGGGACTCCCCAGAGGGCTGCATCTCTTCCCCTGTCTCTTTGGGCCTGGCCTCCATAGCCCAGATGCTGCGTGCACAGAGCAGACTTGCCCACTGCTAACTCTCTACCCCAGTCCTGCTCCTTGTATCCCTTCAGCTCATCCTCAGCTCAGGGGGGCAGCTGGGGGGCAACACGCACAGAACTCGGGCACGGCTGCTTGGGGTTGTGGGACACTGAGGAACAGCTTTGAAAAAGTCTCGGTCTCCATAGGACGGAGCCACAGGCCAAACTTACCAAGAGCTCCCTAATTTGCAGGTGCATCTGCTTGTCTCCCCCTCCCTCAGGGTGCGTCTGAAGATACAGGTCCCCACTTTACACATGCAGATGCTGGGGGTTGCACTGGCCCCCTACTGCCGTGGTCTGCACCTGTGGCCAGTCTGTGTGAAAGGCCTGGGGAGCTGGGACGCGGGTGCATACTGTGGATGGTGGGTATGAGATCGCATGGGGAACGCGCTGCCCCTTGTGGCTGTAGGGAGTTTGTATTGTTTGTAGGGCACTGGGCAAGGGGCCGAGTCCCAAGGGGGAGCAGTTTGTGTAGCTGAGGTTGAGGTGCTGAGGCCAGGTCCCTCCCGAAGGGACAGGGTCAGGATCCTGGGAATAAAGCTCAGTGTTCCCTTGTGTGCCCCAGGTCCAGGTGGCACCAAACCCCAGGCCTGTCTGGGGCAGCCTGTCCATGGCCCCCGGGTGCAAATCTTCTGCTGGCTTTCCCACGCATTCCATGCCCCGAGCGGCTTGGAACTCAGGCCAGGGACAGTGAGGGTACGAGGAAAAGCCGCCTGTCTGCATCGGGCTGCACCCCCTGCACGGGAGGCCAAACGCCCCGAGTGACCTGCCCTGCTCTGATCACTCTGGGTGGCCTGGCCATGGGAGGCTGCTTCCCAGGGAGCTGGAGAGGCCAGGCTTATTGGTGGGCTTAACCATGGCCTAGAGTCGGGGCTGGCAGGCAAAGGACCCTGCAGAGGTGGGTAGTGGCATTTTGCAGTACCCTGGGAAGCACAGACTAGGGAGACCTCCTGCTGCCCCACACACTGACTGCTGCTTCTGTGCCCACGGGCAGACTTCTCAGGCCTTTAGCGAGAGCCCTTAGCGGACCCCAGCCAGGCCTTAGACTGTCCCCTCCCTGTGCTGCCCCCTCTTCTCTGCAGTGCCCAGCGCCGTGCCTGCAGACAGAGCTCTGCCGGCATGGTAGGACTTCAGCCGGCTCGTGGGTCTGTGCCGTCGCCCATCACTGGGGGGGGACTGTGGCCTGGGAAATGTGCTGCAGCCCATTGGTGCTTCCCTGCCAGCGCCCGTGAACAGGGATGATCAGTCCCCTGATGCTGCTGGACCCGGCTTCCCAGGGAGGCTGGAAGGCTGGAGCAGCCAGGCCGAGCCAGAGCAGAGGGAGGTGCTAGGGCAGAAGGTGAGAGTCTCTCCAAGGAGCTGAGGCAGCCGCAGGGAGGGGGCAGAGAGTGGAGGGAGGGGGTAGCAGTAGGGGGCAGGATGGAAGCCAATGGAGGGTTGTGGGGGAGGTGTCAGAGGCACAGTGCTGCAGGAGGGGCGGTGTTGGCAGGAGGAGGGCATGGGGGGAGCCTCACACCCCAGGGCTGCTAGAACACTCTGTGTCGGCACAGATCTGAGTGCGCAGCCGCCCACACTGGGCACCTGGGCAGGGTCAGGGGAGATCTAGCCACCCCATACCCGCTTGTGGGCTCTGCCACAGTCACAGCAACTGGGGGCAGGGGTAGGGGGAGCCTGGCATGCATGCACACATGCTCTCACCGTCACTGCAGGCCACTTACATGGCCACGATTTTCCTCATCTCATTCTGATAACCCGGAACCACTGCTTTGATTCTCCCTGGCGGTTCCAGCTCCTCCGGTTCTTTGCAGTGCCAGCTGAGCTCTGGCATGGAGTGGCAGCCCGTATTGCCCAGTCACCTGCCCACCGATCTGCAGAGCTGAGCCAACACCGCGCCCCTGGCACTGGGTTTTCTAACCGCCTTCAAAGCCGTGGTCTGCGGCCCAGTCTTACTCCTCTCCGCCTTGGCGAGCTCCTTCGTGTTTTTCACCAGGTGACGGTCTGCTCTCCCCGCTGCTTCCGGGGCTAATGTCTTTCCTCAGCATCGTGTCTGGAGGGGGCAGTTTAAACATTCCGTTCAGATGGAGTGATCCACATGCCATCTCATTTGCCGTCGCCTGAGAGAATGCGTGGCGAGAACGCGGAGGAGAGACGCCGGCCTCCCCCGCATCTCGGCTGCCATGCTTCAGTGGAGTTTTATTTTGCCTAAGGCTCTTCCGTCCCTTCGCTCACCAGCCAAACTGCCCTGCTAATAACGAAGCCGGCGACTGCTGGGTGCCGGCCTGGAGAAATGGATTTCTCTTTCATGGGCTATTTAGCAGGAGCCCGCCAAAGGCGACGCGTGGGTGCTGGCGGGAGGAAGCGCAGGTAGGAATTAGAGGAAGAGTGGAGGGCTGGTGGGGTAGCAGGGAGTGGCAGGGCTTCCTGGCCCCATGCTCCGGATTCTCATTCAGGTTTGGGACCACAGTCTGAGGAAAGCAAAGACCTTTAGCTACCTGCAGCGCGGGTGCCCCCGCTCCCTGTCTTGCCAGCAGGGATCTGCAGCACTCCCCTGCATGCTGGCCTCTGCTGTGGCTGCAATGGGGCATGTGGTGCAGTCTCCTTTCCTTTCACACCCGCCCGCCGGCGTGCCCAGCTTGTTTCGCGCAGGCTAGAGCCCCAGGTCAGGACGTGCCATTCCAGGAGAGGGGCATGCTGGAGGTGCCCAGCCGAATCCCGTTCCTGATCCCCCAAGGCAGAGCTGTCCCGGGCACTCACTCCGTCATTCCAGCGAGGTTTTTCCTTTCGCAGGCACTTGTGGCTGTGCGTTATCCCACCGTGTGTGCGGGGAGGGGTCGCTAGAGGCTGCCACCCAGGACAGCTCTTCTTGGATACTCCCAATGCGCCCAGTGAGCCTGGCCTGCGTCTCGCTAGGTCATTTGGCCAGGCAGGGTTGTGCTGGCACAGTGCGGACAAGGGATCACCTCAGCACATCTCGCCCTCATACCCCCAGCAGTGGCACCCGCAGAGGCTTTGGCCGCCCTGTGGCACCGCTCGAGGCAGTGTGGATTGCAAGACAAGCGCCTGGAAATCTGACCTGTTTCTCCATTGAAAGCCCCTAATTTGGGCGGGAAGCTGCTGTGGCCAGGGGAGCTCAGAGGATTTAAAGGACTTTGTCATTCAAACCCGTGTGACTTAAAGGGAGACCTGGCAACAAGCAAAATGTGATCCTCTAGCTAAAGGGCAGCCGGTGTGGGGTGCGTTAAACAGTGACCACACCCCTGCACACACAGAGCAGGGCTTGTCCCATCCAGCAGGGAGCAGCAGGACAGACGGACACATGCACGCAGTGCCCGGCTGGCCCCAGGGGGTGTGCTGGACACAGGCTGGGTCCTTTCCTCCATCAGATTCCCTCTCTCCTGTTCTGGGCCATATTTCGCTCTTTTTCTCATGGGCTTTCCCTCTCTCTGCCATTTTCTCATCAACTCTTCCAAGCAAGGTGGGAGCCTCGGGATCGTCAAACTTCTCAGCGCCGGGGGGTTGGAAGTGGTTTCAAACAAGCTGCCCCCTGCCAGTAGGAGTCTTCCCGCAGCGCTAATGCAGAGGGCTAGCGGGACAGAGCTGTAGCTTGAGGTTTGCCAGTGGCCTCAGTCAGCCCCGCCCTCTCTAAATGGACTCCCACCCTCTGATGCAGCCAGCTTTGCTCGCAGTGCCAGCTGGCAGGGGTTGGCCTTAGGGAGCGTCTCTGAGCTACAGAGAGCCTTGCCCCGGGGAAACCAGCTTCGGGAGTGCTGCAGGGCCCCGGATCCCAAGGGGGACATCAGGAAGAAAGCAAAGGAAGCTGTTCCTGTGGCCACGAGCTGCCCTGCCCTGCTCCTGGCTGCTTTACTGCAGTTCAGAAAGGTCCCTGCCCCACATTCCTGCACAACCATTGGCTCAGCAGTTTTCTCCAAGCCTGACCATTTTCTTCCTTGAGACCCCCCCGGAGCCTGCACCCCAGCCATCTCCTTCTCCTCGTTACAGAGCTTGGCCCCTGCTGGGTTAGCTCCTGCGCCTGTGGGAGTGGCTGTGCTGTGGGCCAGGATCACCACTACCCACTAGAGCTCTGTGACTCTTCCCGGCACAGTCTCTTCAGCTGTCCCATCTGCTACTGCCATTAGCACGGGGGGTGGTGCCACAGGAGTGCCTGTGCACAGGGCAGCTGAACCAGAGAAGCCAGATCCCTGGCCTGCCTCCCTTTCTCCACCCGCTAATCTGGAATGAGCGTGGCCAGGTGTCACGGAGTCACCGGGCGATGCTCTGGAACTGCTCCCCACCAAGCCAGGCAGGACTTTGGGGAGCCTCCTCTCCCTTGGAGCAGACTTGTTCAGGGCAAGAAGCTCACACAGTTTCACCTCCTGGGTCTCTCCTTGGAGCATTCAGCATCCTCTGCCCCTCCGTGCGCTTCCCACAGCGAGTCCACCCCAGCGGGGTCCTGGGGAAGCCACCGGGTTCTGCACCCCCACTTTGCAGTCAGACGTGACTCTCAGCCAGCCAGTAAAACAGAGGTTTATTCGATGACAGGAACAGGGTCTAAAACAGAGCTTGTAGGTACAGAGAACCGGACCCCTCAGCCGGGTCCATTCTGAGGGGCAGTGAACCAGACCCCCCACGTCTGCACTTCACTCTTCATCCCCAGCCAGCTCCAGACTTAACAACCACTCCCAGCCCCTCCTCTCTGCTCAGCTCCTTTCCCGGGCCAGGAGGTCACCTGATCCCTTTGTCTCCAACACCTTCAGCTGGCACCTTTGCAGAGCAGGGGCCCAGGCCATCAGTTGCCAGGAGACAGAGTGCCAGGCATTTAAGTGCACTGTCCCTATGCTCTTCAGCAATCACATGCCCTTATCCCACCACCTAGATATTAAGAACTGCATAGGGGACACTGAGGCACCAACACAGTATTCAGAGGAAACATCAAGAACATTCCCAGTTCGTCACACCAGGTTATGGAGCTAGAGCATCAATCCTATTAGCGTAGCGCTGGTCGCTGCCCTTCCCTTTGTGCCAGACACCTCTGGGCCACGTGCTGCCAGGGCCAGCCCTAGTCTGGAGAGGAGACGGACATGGGCAGAGCCCAAGGGCTGGGCCATTGCACCGCACAGAAATCCTGGCTCCTTGGGAGCATGTTCGGGGCTCCTCTGCCTTGGCCAGGCCCGTGTAAAGAGCAACGCGCCAGTGCTCAGCAGCGTGTGGATGGCGTGTGTCAATCGCCAGGCCCCCTCCTTCGGCGGCACAGTGTCTCCCTGCCGCCCATTTGGCAGCCCATCTGTTTTATTGGGGGGGGAGGTTCAGTAATTGCGCATCATTTGCGCTGCCAGCAGAATTTCTCACGGGGAAGGGAGTGAAAAATGCAGACAAGCTTCAATCTGGCTGCTTGGGGCTGTGTCTTGCGACGGGGGAAGGGAGGGAGCTGTGGGCAGCTGGTGACAGAGGAGATCTCTGTGCCCGGCCGTTTGTCTCTGCTTGCTGCACCGTAACATTTTCCGCTGGCCGGCCTAGTGCCAAGAGGCAAATCTCCCGAGGACACTGCCACGAACACAGAGCGAGAGGGGGGCAGGGGGTGGGGGCAGAATTACATCAAGCGGCCGATTGGCCTCTGAAATGTGGAGGATCACCATGGCAGAGGATTCGTTAATAATTACGGTGGAAATTGCCCAGCCTTCTAGAAGAGAACATGAATTCTACCTGGCGTAATGGGCTCTGGTCTGTGGGTCAGCAACCCCCACATCCCCCCCACCCGCACACAAGGCAGAGAATCAATTTGTAAAATGCTGTATATTCTGCCGCCCCATTTTCCTCCTCTGTCTCATTCTCCTCAGCCATGTCTCGCTGCTTAGCCATCAAAAGCAACATTAGTAGGTTCTGACATTGATTTCCTGATGCTTAAATTTTTCTCTCGCACGCCAGTCATCCTCACCAATGCAGTCATTTTCCTTTGCAGCAATATACAAAGATCTGCTCCAGCAAATTTGGTTCATAATAAAAAGCCACACATTTTCTCTGTTGATTTAGATTTAACTACTGTATAATTTGATTGCAGAATCTTTTCCCGTCTTCAGATTTCCCCGCCTGCCTGGGTTTGTGAGATGGATCATCTCCTAGATGTATAATATATGAGATTATCTAGCTCGGGAGGCTTTGGCGGGGAGAGAAAGGGGATTGTGTAGAACAGGAATGTGGCATTAGGAAAAGCTACGGGTAAAAAGAGCCCTGAGCATCAGTGGGCCTTTGACAAGTGGACGCAAATTGGTGTGTTTCCCTGCTATAATGCTAGAGGCTGCGCTAGGTTAGTGCACTGATCTCTCATCTCTGGAGAGCTAGGTTCAGATGTCGGTTAGATCACTGGAGAAATGAATTTGAGTGGCTCAGTCCCTAACAGGAGTGGCGGAAGATCCCTAAAAGTGTAGGGGGTGGACACCAGGGCCCGAACTGTGGCCCCGCCTCCTGTGCCGCCCCTTCTCCCTGAGGTCCCGCCCCCACGCCACCCATTCCTCCGAGGGTCCACCCTCACATCGTCCCTTCTCCCAGAGCCCCCCACCCTTGCACCGGCTCTTCCCCCGAGGCCCTGCACCTCTTCTACCCAAGACCCCGCCCCCAGCTCGCTCATCTCCACTCCTCCCCCGTCACTTGGCCTTATGGTTGGTTGGTAAAAAGTGTGAGGGCCATGGCCGCCGCGTTCTCCCCCTACCCCAGTTCCGGCATCCCTGGCCCCTAACAGGTGTTTATTCACATCATGAAGCCACCTCCTGATTCTGAGCCGTGGTCGTTTTCTTCTCAGGGAAAAGCTTGGGAGCTGCAGGGCAGGGCTGAGGTGCACTGGAAGAGCGCGGGAGGCTATCTTGCAGGTCTCTTGCACTCCAGCCACACAGCTCTACCCAGTACTATTCGCTTTCATGAGCATCAAATTCACCCACCCAGTTTCCCGGGAAGCTACCCCCCAGTCGCAGTACAAAGAGCTCTGTATGCCAGGTCTAGCAACCCCCTCCTCCCCAGCTCAGCTGGAAAAGCTGCCAGAGCCTTTGGAGTAGGATTTTGTCTCTCCTAGTCAATGGCTCGGCTCAAGCTGAAACACGACTTTAAGGGGAAAACAAGAGCTAACCAGGGGCGCCGTGCCCAGTGGGGATTAAAGCGACATGGTTTCTCTTGCAATTTCTTTCTCTCTCATCTCAAAGGAAGAGGCCAGGCAGGCTCAGAAGCTGTGGGAAAGGCTTGTGTGTGTGAGCAGCCACTCTGGGAGCCAGCCGCATCCAGAAACAGGGAGCTGCTTAACACAGTTATTGATATCAAATGGATGTTAATTGAGTTCCGGGAGCTTGGAGATTCAGTGCAGAGTTCAAAGTCATTTCCCCCCCGCCCTCGTTGCTGCTGTGTGAATCTGTTAAAGAGATATTAACCTCCAGGAAGGATGGGTTTGTCAGTGTGAACTGGAGGGCCATGTCAGAGCAGCCCGGGCTCTTAGCACTCGGTGTTTGTCCATGACAGACAGCTATGCTGATCTAGCGGGTCAGACGTTGGCCTGCAACTCAGGAGCCCTGGGTTCTGGTGAACTGCCAGGTCACCTGGGCAAGCCATTTCCCTCTGTTTGCCCTCCCTCTGTTTGCTTAGATTGTAAGGTGGATGGGCAGTGTTTGGGCAGCACCTGGCGCAGCAGGGGTCGGGTCTCAGCTGGAACCTCTGGGTGTTACTGTAACACAGATGATCAACATCATATCTGAGCCCCAGGGCCTGGGCTATCCAGAGCCACCCCCATGATGCTGCTGTTCTCCAGGATAGAGACTGCCAGGTCCATCCTTGCTGCGTTGCTGGCTCAGCCAGATTGCTCCGTTCTACAAGAGTAAAGCCGTCCAGGGATCCGTGCTCAGGGAGGTTGGGTACAGAGGAGGGTTCCTGGGGGCTCACCAAATGGAACTGGCTGAAGACAGGGCCTGGTTCCGATCTCAGTCTCTCTGCTATGAACCCAGAGGGGCTGCGCTGGCCGCTGGGGGCTTGTGCTGCTTTTACAGGACGTCACTGTGGCCAGAATCTGGCCCAGTGTGCTCATCAAGCCAGGCTGATTTCCAGCCTCGCCCAGCCCCAGTGAAATGCTGCTGGGTTCCTGCAGAGGCCTGCTTGCCCATTGCTGTTTCTGCCACTTTTTAGGGCCTGATCCTGCCAGGTGCTGAGACCCTCCCAGGTGCTGAACACCCGCATCCCCCTGGAACCCACGGCTGCTTGCTGAAGAAGCATGGCATGTGCTGCGAATTGGCAGGAGCAGGCCACATCAATCTAGTCCTGGGGAAGGATTTCAAGGGAAGGGCTGTTTTTGAACGGGGCATATCCTCAAGAGCATGCGCTGCCGTGTGTCTGAGCTGGAAGGAATGGCCCGCGGAGTCACTCTGGCTGGTTGGGTGTGGGGTACGGTAGTGTCATCCCAGTGTACCCCATAAGGCTTTGCCTGCACAGCCCCCTCGTGCTCCCCGGGCTCTAACTCGCTACGGCTTCCCACGGGGCAGGGCGAGCCGACCCCCACATCGGCCCAGCGATCCCTCGCCTTTAGACTGCAGGTTCCCAAGGACCCCTGCAGCGTCTCCATCCTTGCGAGGATCGTGGGGCACAAGGATGCAGCCGGCGCGGCACACAAAGGGACCCCCAAAGCGCCATGGTCCTCATGCATGGCCATGCCGGGCAAACATCAGTACGGGGTGGAGAGGCCCAGCCTGAGCAAAGCCTAGAGAACTTTGCCTTTCCAGGAGAGCTGGGTCAGCCCTGCTGGGTTCTGAGCCTGTCAGATGTCAGACCTGCTGCATTAGGAGCTGTCCCAGTGGGCTTTGGCTCAGACCCAGACCCCCCGAAGCCATCTCTTCACTGCAGAGCTAGCCCCAGGTGTTACCCCTCTGCACACACAGTCATCTCGGCTGGGATTGGGGGTTTGGCCAGAGCCCAGGTGCTGCTTTCACTCAGGTGGGTAACCCACCCGCTTTGCAGAGAGGACACCGGCCGATAGCCCTCCAGTGTCTTCCCCCGGGTGGCCAGCCAGTGAGATGAGTTCTCCCCCAGCTTGCTGGCAAATGATCATTGAGCGGCTCAACTCACTGCTGTGCTGGGAACTGGGCGACGCGCCCCCAGAAGCCCTAGCGATACGTGCAGGTGAGTGTAGCACCAGTGAGGACGCCGTAACTCGGGTGGGGCTTTGCAGGGGGGCTGCTCACACTCAGGCTAGGCTAACCCAGCGCTCAGACCGGGGTGCCGATCAGACCTCTCATGGTATATTCTACACATAGTTCAACCGAAGCATGGAGAAGTTAAAGACTTGTCCAAGGTGACGCCGGGGACTGATGACTGAGCTGGGCATGAATCCAGGCGTCCTGATTCCCAGGACCTTGCACTATGCACCGGACAGGACTAAGAAGCTGGAAAAAGAGTGTGTCTTCAGTGCGCCACATCGTTTGCCAGCAGATAGTGACTAGTTTTGCCTTTAATGCGAATGCCTCCCAGCTGTGGACGGCTTTGCAAGAGGGGAGGGAAGAGACACTGGATGGCCTGTGTCATGGTATAAACCCCCACTCTGAACCTTAGCGTCCAAAAGATGGGGTACCAGCATGAATTCCTCTAAGCTCAATTACCAGCTTAGAACTTGTATCACTGCCACCAACCAGGAATTCCAGTGCCTGGTACACTCTGGTCCCCCCAAAACCTTGCCCGGGGACCCCCAAGACCCAGACCCTCTGGATCTGAACACAAGGAAAGTAAACCCTTTCCCTAACCGTTGCCTCTCCCAGGCTTCCCCTCCCTGGGTTACCCTGGAAGATCACTGTGATTCAAACTCCTTGAATCTCAAAACAGAGAAGACAATTCACCTTCCTCCGTCCTTCTCTTTCCCCCTATCAGACTCTCCCTGAGAGAGAAAGTAATCCTAACACAGAGAGAGAAAATTAACCTCTCTATCCCCCTTCCCTCCTTTCTCCCCACCAATTCCCTGGTGAATCCAGACCCCGTCCCCTGGGATCTCACACCAGAATAAAAAAACAATCAGGTTCTTAAACAAGAAAAGCTTTTAATTAAAGAAAGAAAAAAACAGTAAAAATTTTCTTTGTAAATTTAAGATGGAATAGGTACAGGGTCTTTCAACTATAGACACTGGGAATACCCTCCCAACCTAAGTATACAAGTAAAAATTAAAATCCTTCCAGCCAAATACACATTTGAACTCCTTCCAACCAAATACACATTTGCAAATAAAGAAAACAAACATAAGCCTAACTCGCCTTATCACCTAGTACTTACTATTTTGAATCTATAAGAACCTGTACCAGGGAGATTGGAGAGAAACCTGGTTGCACGTCTGGTCATTCTCAGAACCCAGAGAGAACAACCAAACACTAACAGCACACACAAAAACTTCCCTCCCTCAAGATTTGAAAGTATCCTGTCCCCTGACTGACCCTCTGGTCGGGTGACAGCCAGGCTCACTGATCTTGTTAACCCTTTACAGGCAAAAGAGACATGAAGTACTTCTGTTCTATTAACTCTTAACTATCCGTTTATGACAGCCTGTGAGGTTGCTTTTCCGGATGAGTCATTCATAACTCGGACCTTTGCAGTGTCTGGGATGCAAGGTCCGCGACGCCTTTCGTGGCTGGACAGAAATCTGCATCTTTTCTTGCCCAATCAAGGCGTAAATTTATTCCGAAAGGGAGGCGCAGCGAAGAGGGAGGAAGGAGGCACAAAGAAATCCCCAAAGCTCCTCAGCCGACTGTGGGCTTCACTGGTTCAGATCTCTGGTTTTTTCTTCTTCTGCAGGGTCTCAGCTGTTAATTACATTTGCCTGTCAGCCTCGCCTGCTAATCTGCTATCACTGAGCAGAAAGCAGGAGGTCAGACAACAAAGGTGACACGATCACACTGTGCCTCTTGTCAT
The DNA here is from genome assembly GCF_007399415.2 of Gopherus evgoodei. NCBI lineage: Eukaryota > Metazoa > Chordata > Testudines > Testudinidae > Gopherus > Gopherus evgoodei. The sequence goes on along the minus strand of NC_044333.1, from coordinate 37,329,359 downwards.
CTCCAATCCAGATTAGTTTCATTGACTAACTCCTGGCTGAATAGCACCAGTTAATTATAACGATCACAAACCCTCCCGTTTAAAGCCACACAGCGAGAATTAAGGTTCTGAAGTAAGACTTTAGCTTCATTAATTGCCCGGCTCATTGTGACGGTATTGATTGTTAACGCTAGCGCGTGCTGAGTAATGGCTTCCCAGCTCAGAGGGGATTAGGTGCTAATTGTTGTTGGCCTTGCGCTGACAAGATAGACCTCAGAGGGTGTCAAATCTGTACCGGCCGCCTCCTTTGTCGTAGGCAGCCTTTCTCTCCCTGACTCTCCCCGAAGAGACTCAGGAATAATTAATAGGGCTTGGCAGCTAATAACGCCTCTCTGCACACCGCCATTGGGTAGGATTCCTCCGCCACTCGCCCCTTCGTTTCCCCCATCCCCGAGCCTGGCCGGATAGCCCCGTGGAATAGCTCTTCTCAACTTCCCAGGCTCCTCCCTGCTGCTCGGCACCAAGCTCCGTGCTCTCTCGGTGGCTCTGAGAGCGTTGCTGGGCTCTGCGTTGCTGCTGTAACTGGAGCATGGGGAGAAATAGCGTTCAAGAGCCCACAGGTGAATTAGGGGAACATCTTATCTTAGAGCTTTATCCTGCCGCCTGTCACCGTGACATCTGGGCACCTTCCACAAAAAACAGCAGTGCTACTGACGTCATGGAGTCTGCCAGGCCCAGATCCACGCCAGACTCCCACTCAACTCACGGCATGGCGTGTCCTTTGTCCTGCCAAGCGGGCACAAGGTCTGCAGGCTGCAGTTCTGAGTTACAAGCCCTGGGATTCAATCCAGCTCTGTGCCAGCCTCATAGCTGAGAGGCGCCTCGTTCAGCTGGGACACCATTAGCGACGTGCTGGGGGAGTCGGACCGAATTGCAGAGCCTTCAGCCCAAGCCGGTCAGGACACCGGATGGCTGAGAGCAGCCTCAGTTCCCTTCCCACCGGGGGAGCAGCCATCTCGCTAAGCCCACTCTCAGCATTGGTGCTAATTATCAAACTGACGTAAATGGATGCAGCGCCATTAACTTTGTTGGCCTTTTGCCCACTTCCCTCTGCAGAGAATTTGGCCCTTTGTTGACTGGCTGAGCAGAGGAGCCAAGGATTGAACGAGCACCGGAAGTGGTACCCCCGCAGGTCAGGGCTGAAGCACATTGGCAGAGCGACATGGGGTCATTGCAGCTCACACTGCTCCTGCGTCTGTCTCCTCGGCCATACAGCAACATCTTTCAGGAGCACAAAATTCACACATCCCAGAGCTTGGCCTGTCCTTGCGCATTTTTACATGCTAGCAATTTGCAGTGAAGCACATGATGAGCTCTGTGTGCCCTAGTTAGCATCCCATTTGTATTTCCGTCCCAGCCTCTCCTTTCTATACGCGTTGCTCTCGGTACTTTAATTCCATTTCGGAGGTTTTATTTTTCCCTTGCAAATATCACCGGCATCCCCAGGGTGGGTGTAATTTAAAATACAGATGTATTATGCAAATAATGCCAGAGCCTTGCCCAAGGGTTACAAAGAGTGACTCAATTTATCCCAATGCCTGCGTCTGCGAGCACCTGCGCTCACTCAAGAGTAACTTTTGCAGCCTCGCCTGAAAGTGTTGGCTAATTTTTCTTGAAAGAAAGCGGTCACCCTCTCGGGTCACTGTGTCCTCGCTTGTGTGCCACGACAGGCATCCTTGGCAGCGGGTGCTGGCGCCACGCAAGTGGCACTCTTTGTGCATGCTCGGCATCCTGATCCTCCTTTCCCATCTCCAGTGCCAGAGATGAATGTCCATGCTGCTCAGAGTCAGCCAAGCTGAGAGCTGGAAAAATTCTCATGTCAGCTCAAAGCTGGAATATCAGGACTTTGCATAAAACATCTGTAGTGGCTCCAGCTTTGCCTGCATGGAGGATGGCGTACTGTAGGCTGGGTGTCCCTGGAAAGGACACACGTCCTCGTACAGCGTGTTATCAGCCACAGGGAGTTACTGAGTTAAATAGTATAGAAGGTTTTAAAAGGGACTGGAACATTTTCTGAGCAGCGATAAAGCTTGTAGTTCTGTGTGATAGTCTAATCTCCATGCTTCAGGGTGTGGGGTGATCACTGCGGGGGTCAGGAAGGAATGTTGTTTCCTCGTTTACCTAGTATGGTACTGCTAGCTGGGTTTGTTGTGAGGGGGTTTGTCCTCCTCTAATGCCATAGTCGTAGTCCCCTGCTAGAGGGTCAATAGGGGAACTGAGAGGCTGACCGGGAGAGCCAAATCTTAAATGACTAACTGTGACGAACTGGGAATATTCTTAATGTTTTCTCTGAATACTGTGTTGGTGCCTCAGTGTCCCCATGGCAGTTCTTAAGTATCTTGCAGAGCAAGAGCCAGTGCACCTAAATGCCTGACTCTCTGTCTCCTAGCAGCTGATGGCCTGGGCCCCTCCCCTGCAAAGGTGCCAGCTGAAGGTGTTGGGGACAAAGGGATCAGGTGACCTCCTGGCCGGGAAAGGAGCTGAGCAGAGAGGAGGGGCTGGAAGGGGTGGTTAGTCTGGAGCTGGCTGGGGTCAAGGAGTGAAGTGCAGACGTGAGGGGTCTGGTACACTGCCCCCCAGAATGGACCCGGCCGAGGGGTCCGGTTCTCTGTACCTACAAGCTCTGTTTTAGACCCTGTTCCTGTCATCAAATAAACCTCTGTTTTACTGGCTAGCTGAGAGTCACGTCTGACTGCAAAGTGGGGGTGCAGGACCCGGTGGCTTCCCCAGGACCCCGCTGGGGTGGACTCGCTGTGGGAAGCGCACGGAGGGGCAGAGGATGCTGAATGCTCCAAGGAGAGACCCAGGAGGTGAAGCCGTGTGAGCTTCTTGCCCTGAACAAGTCTGCTCCAAGGGAGAAGAGGCTCCCCAAAGTCCTGCCGGGCTTGGTGGCGAGCAGTTCCAGAGCATTGCCCGGGGACTCCGTGACACTAACCCACCCTATTTGTAAGTTACTGCAGCCTGCTGCTAAACTCTTGTTGCTGTGCTGGGAAGGGCTCAGTTATCCTTGCTGAGATTTGAACCAAGGATCTTCATATCCGAAAGCAGCACCTTTGACTTCCGAACTACAGGAGTAACTTGGTGAGCTGCTGGTCACAGTAGCACTCGCGTCCTCTGCCCCCAGGACCTCCAGCTGCCAGAGGGGATCTCATTGCACTGTGTTGGATTAGACATGGCACCAGAGGACACAGAGGGGCTGCGAGGAGAACTGAGGCACGTTATAGCCTCCCTGTTGGCTGTGTGAGAGAACTGCCTTGAGTGCGGTGCTTGGGGACAGGGTGTTTGCGCAGGCTCTGGAGAATAAGAGCACGATCGGGAGCAAAGGCTGTTAGGGGAGATATTCTCCTCAGCTGTCACCACCCCAGCTGGCTGTTCCTTACTGGAGGCTGGTGCCGCTGGCTGCTGTGATGTGAGGCCGCATCATGGAGCAGCCCCAGTGACCCCTGTCTGAAGGCTCAGCAGAGCTGTCTGTTTGAGAGATGGTTTTTCCAAGTGCTCTCAAGCCCCCGCAGTTGGGCAGAGGACCTTGAAAATCCCTCCACCACATTAGGGCTCATGGGGTGAAAAACCAGGGTCCTTTGGAGGCAGTATGTCAGGGACTCCAGCTCTCCCATCCCCCCAGCAACGGACCTGCTGACCAAATGTGCCAGGCCCTGGAGGAGAGGACAAGGGACAGGATCCTCATGCACCGGCCCCTGTCCTCTGCCAGCATCTGGCACTACTGAAAGCCGGGCAGCTGCCCCGTTTGCACAAAGATGCCCTTGGTGAGTGACTTCAGCCTAGCTTGTCCTCGAGCATGGAAGCCCTCTCCTGGCTGTAGTGCTGGCTGGGCCGGACGGTGCTCTCCCGCGCTGGCAGAGCCGCCTGGGCCCCGGAGGGTGGGAGGTGTTGCCAAGCTATTCCGAGGGGACTGATGAGAGGATCCATTCTGGGGCATTTAAACAGCGTATGGCAAAGCCTTTTAACGCTGAGGATGCTCCCGACTGAGAACCGAATGGCTGCCCAGCTCACACGCTCACAGACAGTGCTCGTACTGAATAAAGGGGTATTGAATTATAAATAAACAACTAATGGCTTTTGTTGCCTCTGACCCCTTTCAGCAACAGCACATCTCCTGTGTGGTCGTCCTGCTCCCCCCGGAGCCTCTCTCGCCATGGGCAGGGAGCCAGCTTTGGTGGGCTGGGCAGGAGTAACGGTCTCTTATTAATAGCACCATACGTCGAGACTCATTGCCATGATATACTTTACGCCCTGGCTGTGGCGAAGTGCCTCCGCACTGAAATGCAGCCACTTCTGGGGTGAAGCACAACAGCCATTCAGGCAGCCCAGAGCAAGGGGTCATTTGCCTAAGCAAGGCAAAATAGAGTCAGTTTGAAAACAAACATGGCTGCTGCATTCTCTGGTGGCTGGATCTTCTGGTGTGGGGTCAGGGAAGAGGGGTGTTAATAGGTCCTCAGACGTACACAGTAAATCTGCACGGATCCCTTCTTTAACCCCCTGGGAAATTTACCCACCTGGCTGCTATAGCTCCCTCCCGCGGGCACTCTTATTCTACTAGTGTTTGTACCGCTTCCAGAGTGACATGGGATGTATGCGTGTGCGTAATTATCATTATGCCGGGAAATTGTCCTGGCTAGATACGTCCTGAGGTTGCCTTCATCCATCTCCTCCTTTTCCTCACCTCCAGGATCTTCATCCATCTCCCCCGTCCCTCACCTCCAGGATCTTCATTCGTCTCCCCCATCCCTCACCTCCAGGATCTTCATTCGTCTCCCTCTGTCCCTCACCTCCGGGATCTTCATCTATCTCCCTCTGTCCCTCTCCTTGGGGATGGCAAAGGATCCGCTCAGCCTGGCATGGGCATTCACTGCCTTGTCAGGGTGGAGCTGCCACCTGCTGGGAGTCTAAACCACACAGCGGCATTGCAATGTGGGGGCGTCTTGCGCTGGTCGCTGTGATGCCTGGGTTCTACCAGCCCTGATACTCACCCAGCATTTCATTCAGAGGCCTGCTTGATAAGAGAGAGGTCCCTTCCCAGCCATAGATCTGGCTTTGCAGATCATATCCTATGGGCCACCAGGCAGGGCTCCAGTGGTGGCCATGACACTGGACTAGTTGGGTCATTGAGGATAGATGTTGGCCCTCCATGGGACTATGAGGACCTTTCCTAGTGGCCCCGATACTCGGGGCCCAATCCCTCAATACCCCTGGCAGTCAGTAGCCGTTGTGGGTGCGAAGTAGCTCAAAGGAATCTCTCAGCACCACGTAGGATGGGGCCCTGGGTGATGTGCTCTTGGATGCTCCTGTTCAGAGGGGTCAGCAGCTCTGAAGGAGGATTGCACAGTGTGACGAACTGGGAATGTTCTTAATGTTGCTCTGAATACTGTGTTGGTGCCTCAGTGTCCCCTATGCAGTTCTTAATATCTATGTGGTGGGATAAGGATGTGTGATTGCTGCCGAGCAAAGGGCCAGTGCACCTAAATGCCTGGCACTCTGTCTCCTAGCAACTGATGGCCTGGGCCCCTCCCCTGCAAAGGTGCCAGCTGAAGGTGTTGGAGACAAAGAGGTCAGGTGACCTCCTGGCCCGGGAAAGGGGCTGAGCAGAAAGGAGGGGCTGGAGGGGAGTTAGTCAGGAGCAGGCTGGGGAGGAGGAGTGAAGTGCAGACGGGGGGGTCTGGCTCACTGCCCCCAAGAATGGACCCGGCCAAGGGGTCCCGTTCTCTGTATCTACAAGCTCTGTTTTAGACCCTGTTCCTGTCATCGAATAAACCTCTGTGTTACTGGCTGGCTGAGAGTCACGTCTGCCTGCAAAGTGGGGGGGCAGGACCCTGTGGCTTCCCCAGGACCCCGCTGGGGGGGGGAGGGGGCTCGCTGTGGGAAGCGCACGGAGGGGCAGAGGATGCTGAATGCTCCAAGGAGAGACCCAGGAGGTGAAGCCGTGTGAGCTTCTTGCCCTGAACAAGTCTGCTCCAAGGGAGAGGAGGCTCCCCAAAGTCCTGACTGGCTTGGTGGGGAGCAGTTCCAGAGCATCACCCGGTGACTCCGTGACGCACAGGACGTGATCTGCTAGCCCAGTCTGTGTTCTCTGACCCGGCTAATGGTGCCTCCAAATTCACAGCCTGGCGATCCGTGGCCAAGGCTGTTGTCAATGAGGTTAATGGGTGATGTTCTGCTATGAAGAGTTTGTTAAAGGTTTCCCTTCTGATCCCCTCTCTCGGTTTCTTTAAAGGGTCTTCGATAAGCAGCGAGTCTTCCCCCGTCTCCTCGCCAGCCACCAACCACAGCTCTCCTGCCAGCACGCCCAAGCGAGGACCCATGGGCCCCATCATTGTTCCTCCTGGGGGGCACAGTGTGCCTAGCACACCCCCCGTGGTGACCATTGCCCCAACGAAAACGGTGAACGGGGTCTGGAGAAGCGAAGGCAGACAGGTAACATTTCTCTGTGTGTGTGTGTGTGTGTGTGTGTGTGTGTGTGTGTGTGTGTGTGTGTGTGTGTGTGTGTGTGTACATGCACACTTTTGAATCTTATGAAGGACAGACACTCTCCTGCTTCAGGGCCTAAACTGGCTTCTAACTTTTGGGGTCAGGAGGGAATTCTCCCTGCAGGGTGGTTTATCCCATCAGTGCAGGGATCTTACACCTTCCTCCGAAGCAACTGGCCCTGCGGGATGCCAGAGTCGATGGGCCAGAGATCTGACCTGGTGTGGCAGTTCCTTATCCAGCGCCACAAGAATGTGTTGACTCTCCGCAGGGGTGTGTGCTGTGTATGCAGGCTCAGAGGACAAAGCCACATGTGTGCACAGTGCTGTTTGCTTTGTGTGTGTATCTGATACCGGGCACAGAAGGAGACTGGTGGGAACTTTGCTCTCAAGCCAAATGTTTTTGATTCCAGTGCCAAGAGTGATAAAAGGTGGTGGGAGCGGGGCAGCCTTTGTCTCTAATCTCCATACAGCCTGCAGCAAATATACACCCGCCGAGCAGGCCCTCACCCTGTGGCTCCCAGCACCCCAATCCGACTTGGTTTGTCCCAGGGTTCCCTTCCTGTCTCTCCCACCCGCCCCATGCCCATGCTGCAATCTGGGTAGGAAGCGCTTGCTAATTAAGAATCATTGTTAGCAGTTCTCCTCGCCTGTATTTTACAGTGGGTTCCCGGAGGGATTACACCACTTGGAAATACTAATTAAAACACAAAGACGAGAGGGGAAGGAAAGCTAAACTCTTGGTGCTTCAGGGGACGCAGGCTCTAATCCCAGCACTTTGGGAGGGGCAGGGTGCTCGCAGCGCCGCTCTCTCAGCCTTCCCCCTCCTGGCTGCTAACTTGGCTGCCTCGTAAGAAGTGACCTTTTTAAAATATAGGTTAACCAGGTCTGGTTTATTGTCTCGCATAGCTGCATCCCAGCCTGGCGCCTGGAGACGAGGAGGTCATTGCCGGGTGCACAATAGGCTTTAATGAACTAGAATGGGAAAGGAGAGAAGAGGCCATTCCTGCTCCTTCTGATCCACCCCTGCCCTTTGCACAACTCGCTGGAGGGAACGGCTGTGCGCAAATCCATTAGGGCCGCGGCCCTGCAAGCCAGTCTGCGCGGGGCAGCCCATGGGTGGAGCCGTGCTGGGCCCAGAGGTCCACACAGATCAGTGTGACGCTTGGACCCTTACTGATTGCATGCCTCAGTTTCCATAGCTGTAACGTGGTGGTAACTGGGACCCCAGGGGACTGGCAGAGGGGCGGTAGTTAGTGGCTGCAAAGAGTGAGCTGGAAGCTGCTGTGTCACCCTCTCAGCGCCCCAGAGAGGCAGGGCAGGGCAAGTCCCCATTGTCCATACGGAGGGCCAGAGAGGCTGAGTGACTTGCCCCAGGTCACTCAGGCAATTGGTGTTGGAGCGGAGACTGGCGCCCTACCTATTGTGCCACCCTTCCTCTCTGCTGGGAGAGAGGAGTGATAGCGATACATAGCAGCCCTCAACGCGCTTTACAAGGGAAGGCAAGTATGCTCAAGCCCATTTCGCAGATGAGGAAACTGAGGCTCAGATAAGTGATTTTCTCCAGGGTCATGCAATGAGTCAGAAATTGATGCCACCCCCCACCATCTGCCATGATCCCTCCTCTGGCCCCTGCTGTGGGGCAACCGACTGAAGGGAGACGGTTTCAGACTGAGCCACAGGGGACATGTTCTTCACATGGCAATGGGGTCCTTGGGGAGCAGATGAAGATCCTGTTGCAGATAGCCAGGACCCATCCCCCATGCTGTGACCTGTCCCTGAGATCACCTCGAACTCTGTCCCCCAAGAATACTGCCTCGCCGTGGCACCGTGTCCCTTCACCTCCCCAGCTCCTTGGATCTTGTCTCGCTGCCCCAATCCTGAGTCTCTCCTCTCTGCAAGGCCCTCTGGCTTTGGGGGGGGGATATTCCTGTCTTCACCTACGTCCCACTGGGATCAGTGATCCACACCCTGTGTCGAGAGCCATGGGTGTGGCTGGTGCTCTCCCATTTCCACCGCGCCCTGTTGCTTCCCAGCGAGCTGCACAGCCGTGCTGGGTGAGAGCACTGGCGGCTGGCATTGTTCTCCCTGCTGGGTCCCATTCCCTGGGGGTCAGTGCGCTGCGCTGATCCATCGGCCCCTGCTCTAAGCTGGGGGGAAGCGACAGCGTAGCCCAGGAACAGCAGCGCTCAGGAACCTGCCTTCTCCATTCTAGAGGCTCAGAGAGGGTAGGGGCCTCCCGAGGGGGAGAGGACACAGCCTCTAGAGGGAGAGCCAACATCTCCGTGCCCCCGGGTGGCGGTGGAGGGGGGCATGGAGATGCTGGCTCTCCCTCTAGAAACTGTGTCCTCTCCCCCTTGGGAGGCCCACACCTCGGAAGGCCTCTGCTTCCCCCATTCTCTGCGCATCACCCCAAACAGAATAGGGGAGAGGCCAAGCCATGCCTGGACCCCTCCCTGCACCGACTCAGAGCTCATCCAGCCTGTTGGATTCCCTTGTGCCATCCCCAGTACCCTATTGTCCATGTCCTTGCAGCTGAGTGAGTACCAGTGCCCCGCGAGACAGGGCCGGGACAGATCTGCTCCAGCGATTCATCGCCGCAGCGCTCAACGAACCACTAACGCTGCCGGGGAGGGAGCTGGGACTGGATTAACAGATGATATATGGCCCTTCAGTCCCTGCACAAAGACTAAATTGAGGGTTTAATCCTCTCTTTGGGGGTGGGGGAGACAGAGGAAAATAACTTCCTAAAGTTAGAGGGGTGAGTTCCTCGCATCAGCAATGCAGAAATCAAAATGGGGAGCTGAGCAGCCGATCCATCAGCAGCTGCTTCTCCAGGGTTACCGAGATTTCGCCGGTAATGGGCAGCCTTTGAAAGGCACGATTAAATGAAGAATAGTCTATTTTAAACCTAATAGGGCATGTCCTGCAATCTCACTGGCGGAGATCACTCGCTAATCGCCAGGGAATGACTGATTTCTTTTCCCCCGTCTCTCCTCCTCTCCTCCCCTTTCATCGTCACAGCTGCCACTCCGAGACAGCAAATCAAACGCAGGCCACCCGGTGCCGCTCTGAGCCCTGGGAAGCTGCCATGGGCGTGCCACGGCCCTGGTGAGGAGGCACTGCCGCTGCACCCTGGTGGCAGTGCTGTACTTGGGGGCGTGTCGCCAATCCAGCTGGGGAATGAGGAAGGGCCGCCCTGTTTGCCCCACGGCAAGATATCTCTGACTCTGCGACCCAGCGACATTCTCATTTGCCTTCGCTTTCCTCTCTCTGCCCCATGCTGGGCTCAGGCCCTGGTTTCTCCTCTCATCCATCCGTCCAACCCAGCATCTGTCAGCCCGTTCCGGACAGGGCATCACCTCCCATCAACCTCAAATCTACCCAGGACCCCGCTCCCTTTCTGCCATATAGGAAGGGCAGGGATATTAGAACACCCTGATACCTGTATGTGTCTCCTTTAGGGGTCCCAACCTCAAGGTTGAGAACTCTATCTATCTATCTATCTATCTATCTGTCTATCTATCTATCGATCGATCGATCTAATTCCTAAAACAGCTGGCACCCCAGATCCTATCCCCTGGGGCACCCACTGTTTCCCCTTGCTCTCTGCCTGGCTGAGCCCGTTTGTTTCTGAATGGATTATTGGTAAGGGTAGGCCGGGTGTACAATCTGTGTCCTTCCTCTCGGGGCAGGACTGCCCGGTGACACGGAGAGGGGAGTGACGGGTTTTTTCCGACAGGCACGATAGACTGGGCGGGAGTTTTCCCTTCTCCCTCCCTCTCTGGCCCTGCCCTCCTGTCACCGATCCACACCTTAGCCCCCTTCTTCAGACTCCCCCATGCGCTGACCGGGTTTAGATCTAAGGAGATGGTGACCTTAGTCCTGTATTAGGAACGAAAATCATCATTGCATTATAAACGGATGAGCCAGGGGCGCCTGCTGCCTGGGAGGGGTGTGCCAATGGTGGCCTCTCCAGAGGGCTCGCTTTCCTCGGCCCCTCCATGCAATGTCTGACTAACCTGTTTGTTTTATGGCCGTTATCAAAGGCCTGCTGGATTTATACTTGCTGTGCTGTTTCAAGCTCCATAGGCATCTGTATCCTCCCTGGATGATTAATGGTGCTGGAGAACAAAGCTGCCTGTAAATCTAAAGGCAGGTGAAATGTGGGCCTGCTGCTAGCTCTCCTCCCTCCCACTCGTTCGCCTGCCTTATCTCAACCCCGGGCTTGATGGGAAGGGAGCTACACACAGACACGCACACCCCGTTGTGGGCCCCCTTCCTGCTCATCCAGATCTGGGCCTTTCTCAGAGAGGCCCAGAGTTGCAGGGGTGTTGTCAGTGGCGTTGCACCGAGGTCACCCTTTGGCCCATGTTCATCTCCCCGATGCCCTTGCCCCCTGCCTGCGAAAGGCTAGGGCGGCCGTTCCATATGGCCCGTCCTCTCCAGCCCTACGGCATACGTGTTTTGTTCCAGTCGAGTCGCCCTGACCCCTCCCGTCCAGTCATATCATTATCCCAGGAACGCACCTTCTGGAGAAGGTCAGAGGTGGCACATTGGGCACGAAAGAGGCCGAACGCGGGGGTCCGGGTGCCTACAAGGCGCAGAGTGAACAGATGTTCCTGCTCATTAAAAATTCCCATCAACGGGTCCCATCTCTTTCAATTAATTATGGCCGATGTGTTTTCTGAAGAGATTATGAAGTCTTGAGCAGCCATCAGCTGCTCGCGGAGTGTGTGCTGTGGTGGTGTTTAGTAAATACACTTGACTGATGAAGGCAGTTCCCCCGATGGTGCAGCACAGCCTGGCCCAGTGCTGTTTAAATCTTATCTGCTGTGTGTTCCAAGATGTCACTATCTGGGGATATGAAGATGGATGGGCCTCCATAGAAGGGCAGACTATGCAAAACAATGCTCCCTCTGTCTCCCTGGGAGATAAATTCCAGACAGGAGGAACGGCTGGCTCCTGTATCAAACTGCCTTCTCCTGCAGGATGATGTGCGGCTGGAGTGAGTGAGGGCAGGAGAAGCTTAGAGAGCGTCTGAGTACCTCCAGCATACAGCTGGATGCATGGATTGCCGCCATGTTGCACAGCACTAAGCCCATGGGAATGGTTGAGGAGCTGGTACCCATGTAGCGCTCAGCTCCATTCCCCAGAAGCTGAGAGCAGCCTGCACGAGGTGCTCTGCACCTTGCAGGATCTGTGACATTGGCTGGAATTGTCCCCGCTAGCACCCTCCACTCCCCCAACAGCCAGTCCATAGCCCTCCCTCTCACAGGCTGTTCACTCTGTTCCCCGAGGCGGTTTTTCTTTTCCCCTCCACAACTGTTGCCGTCCGTTTTTTCTCATCACAGTTTAGGAAATGAGTAGCCCACATCTGCCTCCAATACAGATTTGCTGGAGCTCTGAAAGCCCCCGACTACTGTCCGTCTGGCTGCCAGTCCTTGGTACCTGCTCCCTGCAGTGCACGAAGGCTGTGCTTCGGAGCCGAAGGCCCTGAGCGAAGGGGTTTGCATGGAGTCTTCTTGGCATCCTGTGTAAGCACTGGGGGAGAGCTATGTTTGGAGAGGGGGAAATCTGCAGCACAACAAAGGGCTGACTGAGCAGGACTCCCCGAAACAGCAGGGTTGTTTAAGTGAAGCAGGACAAGGGAGAGGAACACAGTGATGGCCACAGGGCCACCAAAGTAGTAGTCCTGTACCAACGTTGGGTGCTGCTGTGACCACATCCGAGGGTCCCAAAGATGGCAGGGCAACCCCACTTGATGATGTAAAAAAAATTCTAGTCCAGCTGAGAATCCCGTTACCCAATAATACATGTGGGCTACAGTCATTGCATTGTCCTTGGTAGCCTATTGGGCTATAAACTGAGAGGTTTGTATTAGAAAATTGTCCACAGCTGCAGTAAGCCATTGGTCTCCCTGCACCGTCCTCACCCTGTCCACCAGTGAGAAATCCTTAGAGCAGCTGGAGGGAAAGAGGTAGGTGGGGACTCCCAGGGCCGCCGGGGGGTGGGGCTGGGGCTGGGGGTGGGGCAAGAGGGGCAATTTGCCCCGGGCCCCGCAGGAGCCCCCACGAGAGTTTTTCGGGGGCCCTGGAGCAGGGTCCTTCACTTGCTCCAGAGGCCCCAGAAAAATCTCATGGGGCCCGGGCCCCCGGAGCGGAAGAAGCTCCGGGTCGTCGTTGGCAATTCGGTGGTGGGGGGTCCTTCTGCTCTGGGACCTGCCGCCGAAGTGCCCCGAAGACCCGCAATAGGAGGTCCTTCCGGCACTTCGGCGGCGTGTCCCGGGGTGGAAGGACCCCCCGCCACTGAAGACCCAAGGCCCCCTGAATTCTCTGGCTGACCCTGTGGAGGGGAAGAAGTCATACATAGCAAGGTCAGGAGGGCAGTTTGTGATCATCTAGTCTGACCCCCTGTACAGCACAGGTGAGAGACCCACCCCTAAATCATTCCTATAGCAGAGCTTTTAGAAGAAACATCCCATCTCGATTTTAAAATTGCCAGTGCTGGGGAACCCACCATGGCCCTTGGGAAACTGGTTAATTACCCTCACTGTTAAAAATGTACACCTTGTTTTCAAAAGCAGACTGGTGTCTAGTCCTGGACAGGAAGGGGTTAACAGGATGAGTTACTTAACAGAGTGCTCTGAAGAGGCTGAGCACCAGGCTGAGTTTGTCTTGTGATCGGTGACTGGGGCAAGGGGAAAGGACTCTCCGCAATTAGGGCTTTATGGCGGTGTTAACTGTTTCCTTTCCAGAGCAGGGCAGTTGTCTGAGCCCCCAGTGAAAGGGATGGTGGGGATGGTGGTTGGTCTGTGCTTCTTTATGAAGTGGCTCCAGAAATGCTCAGAAGACCCAACACCACGAGGAGCCTGAGAGACACTTGAACTCTAATTTTGACAACTTTTGACATCTCTGAACTGCTTTTCCACCCCAGCACACATCCAGGGTACTGCTGAGCATCGACTCCCGCAGAGCCATTAGAAGGGTTTTATCCCTTTCAAGGTCCGGGGAGAGCTGGAGAGTGCCGCTGCTTGGCTCCCCGCCAGGGGCAAAACACGTTAAACGGGCCTGAGCAACATGCGGGCTCGGCAAAAATAACATTGCTGACATTTAATATTGCATGTTCTCGGCCGGGAGCCGCGTTGGGTCAGCGCTTGGTGGCCGGGAGCCAGCGTTGGAGCGTGGCAGCCCCTCAGGGAGGGGAAACACTTCACAGAATGGGATTTCCTTCCAAATCCAAACAAGGAGTAGCCCATCAAACACAGAAAAGCCTGTTAGGTGGTTAATATTTGATCACCCGATGGTGCGTTATAGGGTGCATGGGCTTCCTGCATTGTCCACCCTGCCGGCAGGAAGCTTGTTAAGAGGACAGGTTCCGTCCTTTGTCCTGGGGGCCCAGTGTGTGCAGTACTTAGGGCAATAGATTAACAATTCCCAACTCTGCTGCTTGGGCGGGTCCCTCTTTGTGCCTCGCTTTCTCCTTCCACGCGTCGGCAGTTTGGAGCGTGGGCTCGTCACAGCAGGGTTTGGTAGCCGCTAGGAGCCCAGTCGCTTCAGTGTGCTAGGTGCTGTACAAACACAACAGAAAGACGCTCCCTGCCCCAAGGGGGTTAGGATGTTTCGTGCAGTGTCCAGCGCAGCAGAGCTGCTGCTTATTGGGATGATTTCAGTGACAGCAGCTTTTCCCCTTCATTTCGGTTTAAACATTCCCCCACCAGCTTTACCGCCGATGTAGGTACTATCTGGCAGCTTCCAAATGCATTGGCTGTATTCTCTCTCCCTTCTCTCTCTTCTTTCTGCTTCCCTTCCCTCTGCCTAGGTCCTTTCCTTCGCTCTTCTGAGAGCCAGCCTGGGCTGCGGCCACTAGAGGCTAGCATGGCTGTGGCCCTGGGAGCAGCTCTGACAGTGCCGTTCCGAGGCCGCAGAGAGGGCAAGAGTGCCCCTGCCCAAAGGGTTCTGCAGCAATGGTGCCTGGGGGGAGGGTTAGCCCCACAGCCCTGGTACAGACAGGACCGGCGCTAGTGTTTTTAGCGCCCTAGGTGCACGGCCATTTTGCTGCCCCGCGCGCTGGTCCACGGCTCCGGTGGCCCTGCTGCAGTCGTGCCTGCGGAGAGGTTCCACTGGTCCGCGGCTCCGGTGGAGCTGCCACAGCCATGCCTGTGGGAGGTCCACGGGAGCAGCGGACCGTCCACAGGAATGCCTGCGGCAGCTCCACTGGAGCCGCGGGACCAGGGGACCCTCCGCAGGCACCACTGCGGCAGGTCCACTGGAGCCGCCTGCCGCCCCCCCCCACCCCGGCAAAATGCCACCCCCCAATAATCCTGGCGCCCTAGGCGATTGCCTAGGCCGCCTAAATGGAAGCACCGGCCCTGGATACAGAAGTGGATTCAATGCCCACCTGCCCTTACAGAGCTCCATTTTCCTGCCAGTGGTTTCTGCCCCACCAGGCCCTCAAAGATTGCAGAGAACATGCAGCATGTAGGCGCTCCCTGGGCGCTGCAGCCCTACCAGGGAAGGGAGGAAAGGCTGCGGTGGCAACAGCAGCCCCCGTGCCTCCTTCCCTTATTTTCATGTGTGCGTCGGTGCTGCCAGAATAGCTGTGACAGCACAGGCAAGCAGCTGCCTTTGCAGCTGATATCAGGGCCGCTTAGGGGAACTGCTGGTTACAGACCAGCCTGCCCTATCCCGGCAGGAATGCCAGCTTCCTAATGCCCTCTGTCTCTCTCTCTCTCTCGCTCTGTGTCAGTGGTGCCAGAATAGCTGGGATGGCAAGCGAGCAGCTGCCATCCCAGCTGATGCCAGCCTTACTCCAGGAATGATCGGCTGGCGTGCATGTGAAGGAGGGCCTCGTGCGGATCGCTCCCTCCTCCCCTGGAGCTCAGACATATTGTCTTTTCAGCATGTCCGCGGGTCTGTGCTAGTGACGGCGTTCTCAGCCCAGCAGGGAGGGTGGTTACCGCCAGCTGTTTCCAAAACCACCTGATTTTATTTTTCTTACATTATTTAAAACTTTGGAAAGGTTTGGAAGCGAGTGTGTGTATATAAGTGTGTGCACATGTGCAGTCCTGAAATCCTTCCTCTGTTCGCCCTCTGGCAACATTCCCATCAGGTCAGCTCCTGAAGCACTTCCATCTTCTTTTCCACACGCTGATTTTCCGAGCTGAGGGGCACTCGCAGAGTCACTTGTAAGTCAGGGGGATCTGCGTGCGTTCAGCCCTCCTGAAGATCAGGGCCACGGGTGGATTTATTGATCTGAAGCACTTCTGCTTGGATCTAGGCGCTTCAGATCAAAAATCACTGGGTTCACCTAGCAAGGAGCCAGAGTGACTCGGCCTTGGCACAGTCCCCTCTACCCTCATGCTGCCGCTCCCAAAGGACAGGGGATAAAGGCAGTCAGTGGGAGTCTTGCCTGAGCAGTTCCCTAGGCTACAGCCCAGGGAGTCTTCAGTGAGTCTGACTGCAGGGACAGACTCCTCCAGGAGGCCTGTTGCTAGGGATCTGTTCCTCAGCAGGGAGACCCTGAGACTCCCAGTTGGGCAGGGAGCACTGAGCTAGCTCCTGGCCAGATGCATCTGCTTCCTCTGTATCTGTCCTGCCCCCAGGACAGTTTTTCCCTGACACTCAGGGTGGGGTGGTCGTTTGTTTTCTTGTAGCAAGAAGCAGGATCGAGAGGCAGCAGCAGCAGCCGGGAGCGCCTAATTGCCGAGCCTCAGCTCCCACAGGAGAAAGCCGGGGGCCCCGCTGTCCCTTCTCATCTCCTCGGG
This sequence comes from Gopherus evgoodei, assembly GCF_007399415.2. Classification (NCBI taxonomy): domain Eukaryota; kingdom Metazoa; phylum Chordata; order Testudines; family Testudinidae; genus Gopherus; species Gopherus evgoodei. The sequence goes on along the minus strand of NC_044333.1, from coordinate 37,313,075 downwards.
ACGCCTTACTCCTTCGGGATTCCCCCCACCTCCGTCGTCCAGGATTCCCGCTTCCCACCTTTAAAGTGAGTCACGTCCCCTGCAGCAGGATCCGCGGCATCAGCCTCCCGCAGTGTCAGGTTCACTTGTGTGCTGCCAGCTCTGACACATGCCACACGAGAATCCCGCAGCGGGTTGGCCTGTTACTGCTTCTCAGAGCCTGGCGTCTGCCTGTCCTTTTCCAAGCTGAGTTCCTTTGTGGCTGTTTTCTCTGGGGTTCCCCACAGAATTCTCCATCCCTGGAGAGCAGGCCTTCCTGTAGGCGGGTGTTTGGGTTGTTTAGCTCCTGAAATAGCGCAGATAGAAGTAACCCAGGAACACAGCGAGATCTGCAACCGCAGGCTGGCTCCACCAGGCACCTGGCTTCTGCTGGTCCCTGGGAAGCCTCAGCTAGGACAGGGTCCATTGTAATACTGGCCCTTTCCCCTCCCCCCAAGTTCCACGACACGTGTTCTGTGGCTTAGAAGCTCATCACAGACGTTGTCTTGAGCCATGCGGTTTTTGTGCGACGCTCCCATCCGTCCCAGCTGGGATTCTTCCAACAGAAAAACAAACCACAACTCTGAATACATCTTTCTCCATGTACATTGCAAAACCTCCAACCAACCAACCCAGGAGCAGGCGACACATTCAAACCAAAGGTGGGCCTGAGCTGCAGAGTTCAAGGCCAGGCCTGGCCCCAAGTGTCTCCAAAGCCTGGGGGAGCTGGGAGGCAGCTCTGCGGTTTTGGGCAGGACCACATGTAATTAAAACAAACTGCTTTGGAAACCAGCATTCCAAAAACCAGTGCTGGGTGTGTCACCAGTGCTCCTGCCCAACCCACACCTCCAGAAGCACAGACCTAAGACTTTCATGCACTTCCTTGAAGGACTGTATGGCAAATGTGCTGGATTACATTTCACTGGGGAGACCTAAACCCTGGGGGGGGGGTGGCTGGATGATACTCTGCTCCCTGAAATGGCCTCTGCCAGCTAAAGGTGCTGCAGGGACAGCTCTCACCCGGGGGTGGGGGGAGGGAGCAGCATTCCAAACTGCCCCACCATTCCCAGGCAGATGCTAGGGCCAGGCAACTGCCTTCCTCCCTCTGCCTGTGGCCAACTCTCACTGAGCAGAGGGTGACTGGGTGGGTTGCATTCTGCTGCGTTAACTCTGGGCAGCATGGCTTGGGGATGGCCAGACCCCTGGAGAGGAAGTGCCTCGCCAGGGGGACGCAGGTGCTGGAAGGTAGCGAACCTGGTAGGGTATGGCCGGCACAGAGTGGATTGGGGCTCTGCTTTTGCAGTGAATTCCTATGCTCAGCCACCAGCATCTCAGGAGGAGTTGCCCCTTCTCCGGGCTCTGCCTTGGGAGCCCAGTCCCCTCCCCAGATCCAAGCTAATGAGGCCATCCAGAGGCTTGCGAATCTCCTGGATTGGGAAGGTCACCGACTCTCCCTCTATCCCTCCCCGCCAGCAGCCTTCAGCGGCCTGTACACCATGTGGTGCCTCCCAGCGCGGTCACCGAAGATTACCTGCGAAGCTTCCGGCCCTACCACACCGCCGAGGAACTCCGTATGTCCTCCCTGCCGCCCATCAGCCTGGATCCGGCCACTGCCGCCGCTTACTACCACCCCGGCTACCTGGCCCACCACCCCTTCCCTCACCCAGCCTTCAGGTAAGCATCAGAGACCCGGGGAGAGAGGGACTGCTAGGGGCTGGGCAGTGATTGTTTTTCTCCACACATCCAGCCGACAGCGGCTGCTCACCAAACCTTGCGGGGGCCGTGGGTTGAGGCAGAGCAGTACAATCAATTACCCTAGCGTCGGCTTTGGAAGCCACACAGAAATAAGTACACTTTATCCACAATTGATGGTTCCCTGGGTGCTTCAGTACAATGGTAATAAGGCATTGCAGGGAGGTCATTTACCACAGCAGCGGGGATTCCTGCGGCTGGGCTGATAACTAGCTCCTTGAGTGTGAACCCTTCACCGCAGGCTTGTATCTGCTCTGCTGCTGGGAGCAGTGCCGAAACCCCTTTCATTATCCCTTTGCCAGAGCTAAAGGAAAGATCAGCACAGAGCCCAGGCCCCCCTTGCAGGCAAGGGATGCTGGGAAATCTCTTGCTTAGCTGGCTGTGCTTAGCTTTTCCCCAGAGCCAGAGGGCCCATCCAGTGCTTGTACTGTACAGTTTCTTTGGCATGGAGCCATGGCTTTCCACAGGTGGGCTTGTAGAAGGGCGGGAGAGGGGCAGTGATGGGAGCCGGCCTGAACCCGAACTGGAAGAGGCCTCTGAGGAGCTGCCGGACAGTTTGCAGTGGTAGAGTCAGGCCGGGACTCCCATCCTTGGGGGACTGACAGGAGCCTGCCATACGCATCAAGTCACTTCTCCCACAGCAGGTGCTTTCCCTTCAGTAGCCACATGCTCCTGGCCTCTGCTGCCAGCTGGAGAGGGGAGCTGTGCGGCTTTTCAACCTGACCCGTTCTCTCTCTCCAGGATGGATGACTCCTACTGCCTTTCGGCCCTGCGGTCCCCCTTCTACCCGATCCCAACCCCTGGTTCGCTCCCACCTCTTCATCCTTCAGCCATGCACCTCCATCTGTCGGGAGTGAGGTACCCCACCGAGCTGCCGCACTCGTCGCTCTCTGCCCTTCAGTCTGAGCGGATGTCCAGTCTGACCGCAGAGAGGTAAAGGACTCCATGTCCCGTGTCAGGTCATGCGCAGCCCCTGGGGGCGGGAGGATGGGGAGGCCCATGGAGATGCTAACTTTGCTGTTCTGTTGGTGATTCCAGGCTGCAGATGGACGAGGAGCTGAGGCAGCGCGAGAGGGAACGCGAGAGGGAGCGGGAGAAGGAGCGGGAGCGGGAAGCCGATCGGGAGCGGGAGAAGGAGCGGGAGCGGGAGAGAGAGCGGGAGAAGGAGCTCGAGCGGGAGAAGGAGAGGGAGCGGGAGAGAGAGCTGGAGAGACAACGAGAAAGGGCCCGGGAGAAGGAGATGAACCTGGCCAAAGCCATGGAGAGCCCATTTCTGCCGGTGGCAGAGCTGCACGGGCTGAGGAGCCATCCAGCAGAGGAGCGTGTTAAACCAGCCGAGCAGCTGACACCAAACAGACCAGGTAATTCCCCCAATGCACCGTAGAGCCCTGGCGTGGAGCACTCCGGGCTGGCTGCTCTCCCAGGCACAGCTGAGCCAGGCCCCACTGGTAACTTCCCTGGGGCCTGTCCTTCGCGTGGGCCTTTTGTGAGAACCGCAGCCCTGGGACTTTGCATTGAGTTCACCTGAAAGTTCACTGCAACACTCAACCCAGCCAATAGTACAGGGGTCGGCAACCTTTCAGAAGTGATGTGCTGAGTCTTCATTTATTCAGTCTAATTTAAGGTTTCAGGTGCCAGTCATACATTTAACATTTTTAGAAGGTCTCTTTCTATAAGTCTATAATATATAACTAAACTATTGTTGTATGTAAATTAAATAAGGTTTTTAAAATGTTTAAGAAGCTTAATTTAAAATTAAATTAAAATGCAGAGCCCCTCGGAGTGATGGCCACGACCTGGGCAGTGTAAGTGCCACTGAAAATCAGCTCGCGTGCCGCCTTCGGCATGCGTGCCATAGGTTGCCTACCCTGCAGTAGGGAGTCACAAACCAGCCCATGCTCCAGGATTTTGCCCCAGAGCAAATGACTGCTACTGGGTTCCTCTTGATTCCTGCTGAGCCATTTCTGGACAGACGGGCTGCTCTTGACTACAGGATGGGATAGGCTTGTCCCCGGCAGCTTCCCGACACTAGTGACATACAAAAGCTTTGTCCTTCTCCAGCCCCCTCCATCCCTGAAATTCACAGACAGGTGAATTTAGCCTCCCAACCCCCAGATGAGGCAGGAAGGGGTATTGACCAAGATCCCCCAGGAAGCCTGTGGTGAGGTCAAGGTTAAAGCTTACATCTTGCAGCTGCCAGTCCTGGCTGTCATTGCACGTTAGTTGGACTGTTAGTAGTCTCTGTGTTGAGGTGCTGGGTTTCCAGCAGGGATGAATTCTGGGGACCGTTTCCATTGCTCTGCCTCATGTAATGAACACTGCACCCAGTTGCCCACCTATCATCTGCAAACTGATTGGCGGGGCTGAGAGCAGGCGACAGTTCTCCCTGACGGCAGTGCATCCTCTTCCTCCTGCAGAGAAAACCAAGGACGCGACCATCCCAACTCCTAAGCCCGTCCAGCACCCCTTGCACCAGCCGCCCGCCTCGCACCATCCTGTGCCCAGCCTCATTTCCAGCCACAGTGTCTTCCCCCTCCCCGGGAGCAGCGCGGCCACGGCTCTTCTCATCCAGCGCACCAATGAGGAGGAGAAGTGGCTGGCGCGCCAGCGTCGGCTGCGGCAGGAGAAGGAAGACCGCCAGTCCCAGGTATCGGAGTTCCGGCAGCAAGTGCTGGAGCAGCACCTGGAGATCGGGCGGCCGCCGAACCAGCCAGAAGCTGAGCACCGGCCAGAGAACCCCAGGTAAGGGCTGACTCCAGTGCTGGGATGGACAGGGACTCTCTGGAGTTCTGGAATCGGAGGAGCAGAGCAGCCAGGCCTGGCTTGTGTGATTCAGGAGGCAACTGCTGACTTGGCCGGAAGCGCTCAGCTTTGCTTGAGTCCACCTAAGAGGGCTCTGCTGTGTCTGAGCAGCTGGGCTACCATGAAAGGCTGGCAGATCCCCTTTCTCATAGGGATGGGCTGGCTCAGAGGGGTGGGCAATGGGTTAAAGAGTCTTTCCCCTTTAGGTCACTGGTTCCAATCTGGCCTGGGCTGGCAGTGACAGCAATTTAATATCTCCTGACAGCTGCTCAGTGGGCTGCACGAGATAAGTCTAGTGACCTCAGGCCAGTTGCTAGTGACTAGATGTTGCTAATTGCTACCCTTGCTGGCAGTATGAAAACCCTCAGACTGCAGGGGAAGCGAGCCACAGCACCCCCGAGGGGCGGCTCCTCCAAGATTAGGATTCAGGCACCCTGGCAGGGCAGGAGGAATCAGCGTGTGCTGCTGCCCTGCCTCAGACCTGTTCTGGGGCTAACCGGAGTCCTGGGGCTGCAGGCCTGTCAGTGTGGCACCGTTCACCAGCATTTACCTTTAGTCCCAGTAAATACAGGGGCAAAATCTCGTTGCTATTTAATGAGAAGAAGAGTCTAGATTCTTTCCAGGTCCGAGTGCTCCATCAGCGCTTCCATCTGTCAGGTGCCAGCTGAGCCCCAGGTGCAGCGGGGAATTGAATATGGTAGACTGCCTTCCTGAACAGCCGGAATCCGGCCAGCCCCCTACAAGCTGCGTGCCAACCCAGCCCTGCAGCGCAGCACCCCTCTTACCTTGCAGCGCCACGTCAGCCCTCGGCATTGGGAGGAGGTCAGCAGATCACAAGGGGTCAGTGGGGCAAGAGCAGCATGCGGCCTCCTTCAACGCCTCCTGATGTGACTGCCTCTCTCTGTAACCCTGCCACCTTGGGGCTGATTGATGCTGCCTTTCTTGCTCTGTGGCTGAGCACTTAAGCGCTGCTGGCTCATCCAGTCGTCTCTGCCACTGGATTCCATTGTCATTTTTGGGTATCAAGGGGATTAGCTAAACTAATCAGGTATAATAGGGAGCGGATTGCAGGGCTGCACAATGGCAACGTTGCATTTCACTCTCCACATCCACGTTCTCATCCCTCCCCAAACCCAAGCAAGTAGTTGAAGGTCACCTCCACTACATGGACCAGAATGTGTCTGCCTGGGGGCTGGGGGCTTCTTCTCCCTCCACCTGTCCCCAAGTGCAGGCTGGCTGCTGGGGAGGCTTGCATTGGAACGGTCACAAGGAAGCGTGTGGGTGCTAATCTGCCTTGCTCAGCAGCGGTGCTGCGTCTCCCTTGAAGAGGACTCACTCATGCTTGACAATTGAGATGTCAGTCGAGCCGGTTAACGTCCATCACGACTGAATAAGAAGCCCTGCTACCTCGCCATGTCGGATTGAATGCACATTGCTTCCTTGCCTTCTTAAAGGTCTATTAAACAAGCAGGCTGCTGTGACATGGGCCAATTTCTCCAGAGCTCTGTAGCTAGCACAGGATCGATCTATACTAGATAGGCCTGCAAAGCTCATGCATGCCGGCAGGGGGGAAGCACTCTAGGTAGGAAGTGGAAGAGGCTCGTCTCCTGCTCACTGTGGGTGTCTGTACCTCTGCTTTCCACAGCTCCGTGGCAGCTGCGCTATAAATTGTAGCACTGATATGAACTTGATGCTTCAGTGCACGGAGGTCCAGGGCTCTGAAGTGGAAAACTGTTAAATGCACAGCTTCAGCGCATGAAATATTTATTCTGCTAACAGTTTTATTCCTTTGCCGGTTACTTAAGAAGGGTTTCACGGTGTCATTCCCTTTGTGCTTCTAGAGCGCTGAGTGCCATGCCCTTACCTCCTTGCCTTTGTTCAGCAGAGCCTAGGCAGAGGCTGGATCTGGTGGTTTGTAGGTGGCTAAAAAGTAGATTTACCACCTTGGGTCCTGTGTTGGGACCCACGCAGGTAAACTGCTGCTTCTGTGGGGTTCTCCATTGAACAGAGCTCCATGCGAGCACAGCAGCGCACCCGCAACAATCCCGAGGCATGATCAGAGCCGTGGGCTGGAAGTAAGGTATCTATAGGGGAATTGACAACTAGGGGGGTCAGGTAGCTAAACAAGCAATTGATGAATAAAAGTGCCAACCTTAGATGGTTAGGATCCATGGGCTTGACCAGCAGGTATTTGGGGAAATGTTTGTGGATCCGAGAGTTTCCTAGCCAGGTGTTTAAGAACCAGAAAGCCTGTCCTATCTGGGCAAGAAAATACGGTCTCAAATGACTTAATGACCAACAGCGAAGTGTGAATTGTTTGCAAACAGCCTCGAGTCACAACTTTGTTTTTTAGGCCAGTTGCTTATCAAACGCTTCTAAATAACAAAGCCATTGAGGGAGACTCCGGATCAGTTTGCAAATGATTCATTAACCCAAAAAGGGGGCTAAATTCAGACTAACGCTTATGCATTAGAAAGAGAGGAACTTGATTACTGACAAACTGGTCACGTGTTAAATACCCCCCAAATTATGTAGGCATTAAGGGTAACTATGCCACCTCAGTTCTTCCCAGTTCACTTATGCATTATCAGGCAGTAATCGCATCCTGCAGCAGCTGGTAATGGAGTAGGTCTGTGCGTAATGTGAATGCCTTCCACAGTTGTATATTATCCACTGCAGTTAGCCAAATGACCACTAGATGTCGGGCCAGTGCATTCAGAGGCAGTCTGAAGGCCCTTTATCTGGTTATCAAGCCTTGAAGATGCAGTTTAGCAGGGAATTGTTCTTCCGTCCCAGAGTTAAATGCCTTCATAATCTCAATACCTCTTTTCCTGCTGCCATCTCTTGGCTATTAACCTGGGAGGTCCAAGATGTGTCCTAGGGCTTGGCTACACTTGCAAGTTAGAGGACATTAAATCAACCCCGGGCACCCTAACTCCTGAGGTGTCGACACTGGTAAGGCACTTAGGGTACGTCTACACTACAGGATAATTTCAAATTAACTTAAACCGGTTTTATTAAACAGATATTATAAAGTCGATTGCACGCGTCCACACTAGGCACCTTAATTTGGCGGTGTGCGTCCATGGTCCGAGGCTAGCATCGATTTCTGGAGCGTTGCACTTTGGGTAGCTATCACTATAACTATCTGGCCAATAACTTCAATTTGCAGCCACACTAACCCTAAATCGATATGTTAATATCGATTTTAGCGTTACTCCTCTTGTTGGGGAGGAGTACAGAAATCGATTTTAAGAGCCCTTTAAATTAATTTAAAGTGCATTGTAGTGTGGACGGGTACAGCGTTAAATCGATTTAACGCTGTTAAAAATCGGTTTAACAGCATAGTGTGGACCAGGCCTTAGAGTGCCTGGACTCCGCAGCTGGAGTGCCCCTGGTAATCCACCTCCACCTTGCTGCGCCCTGGCTGAAACACCAGGGTGTCAGTGTGGACGGCATGTTGCATTACTGTGCTGTGATTGGCCTCTGGAAAGTCCTGAAGTCAAGTGGCCACTCTGGTCATTGTTTTGAACTGGGCTGCAGGCATGTGGCTATTCCCTTTCAAAGCTCCATTTTTGACAGCGGGCATGCTTATCTGCTCCAAGACACACAGTAAACCATCACTGTGGAATGCTCCTGCTGCAGAGGCAGGCATGCGTGTGTGCGTGCGTGTGTGTGTGTGTGTGTGTGTGTGTGTAAGAGAGAGAGAGGCGGGGGGTGGGGGCTGATGTCAGGGTTTCCCCCTTTCCCCACCACTGTCTGAACTTACAAGACAGTATGCTGACACACTGCCCCCCAAAACACACTGTCTCTCCTCTCACATACACATAACACACTCCCTGTCACACTGCCCAACCCCATTTGAAAAGCACGTTGCAGCCACTTGTACACTGGGATGGCTATCACAATGCACTGCTCTCTGTGGCGTTGCAAGAGCAGCTAATGTGCTTGCAGCTGACAGTGTGAACACACAGCAGCGCTTTCCCTGCTGCGGTCTCCGGCCATGTCTACATCTAAAATTTTGCAGCGCTGGTTGTTACAGCTGTATTAGTACAGCTGTATAGGGCCAGCGCTGCAGAGTGGCCACACTTACAGCAACCAGCGCTGCAAGTGGTGTTAGATGTGGCCACACTGCAGCGCTGTTGGGCGGCTTCAAGGGGGGTTCCGGGACGAGAGAGCAAACCGGGAAAGGAAACCAGCTTCCCCGCAGTTTGCTCTCTCGGTCCCAGAGCCACCCAGCAAACCGCAGGGAAGGAGACCTGCTTGCTCGGGGTTCCGGGACCGAGAGAGCAAACCGGGAACGCCGCGGTTTGCTCTCTCGGTCCCGGAGCCAGCCAGCAAACCGCAGGGAAGGAGACCTGCTTGCTCGGGGTTCCGGGACCGAGAGAGCAAACCGGGAACGCCGCGGTTTGCTCTCTCGGTCCCGGAGCCACCCAGCAAACCGCAGGGAAGGAGACCTGCTTGCTCGGGGTTCCGGGACCGAGAGAGCAAACCGGGAACGCCGCGGTTTGCTCTCTCGGTCCCGGAGCCACCCAGCAAACCGCAGGGAAGGAGACCTGCTTGCTCGGGGTTCCGGGACCGAGAGAGCAAACCGCGGCGAAGCTGGTTTCCTTTCCCGGTTTGCTCTCTCGGTCCCGGAGCCCCGAGCAAGCAGGTCTCCTTCCCCGCGGTTTGCTGGCTGGCTCCGGGACCGAGAGAGCAAACCGCGGCGTTCCCGGTTTGCTCTCTCGGTCCCGGAACCCCGAGCAAGCAGGTCTCCTTCCCTGCGGTTTGCTGGGTGGCTCCGGGAACGCGAGAGCAAACCGCGGCGAAGCTGGTCTCCTTTCCCGGTTTGCTCTCTCGGTCCCGGAACCCCGAGCAAGCAGGTCTCCTTCCCTGCGGTTTGCTGGGTGGCTCCGGGACCGAGAGAGCAAACCGGGAAAGGAAACCAGCTTGATTACCAGAGGCTTCCTCCTTCCACGGAGGTCAAGAAAAGCGCTGGTAACTGTCTACATTGGATTACCAGCGCTGGATCACCAGCGCTGGATCCTCTACACCCGAGACAAAACGGGAGTACGGCCAGCGCTGCAAACAGGGAGTTGCAGCGCTGGTGGTGCCCTGCAGATGTGTACACCTTCAAAGTTGCAGCGCTGTAACTCCCTCACCAGCGCTGCAACTTTCTGATGTAGACAAGCCCTCCAAGGGTTGGTTTAACTCCCAGGACTCTATATCTGCAAGTGTAGCCATGCCCTTAGTCCTTACAGGTCACGGGCTATTGTTTCCTCACCTGGAGAAATCACACCTCTCTAAAGAGCTCTTAAGGCTGCATTTATCAAAGTTAAATGTGCAAACGGGCCCATTGTTCCCACTGGGGGGATGACCAATGCTGACAGATGCATCAAATGGGCCAGCAATGCAATCACCCCATGTGGCTATACTGATGTGGCAGTTGCTTGCGTAGATAAGGTGAGGAATTGCACATGCATTTTTGCACCTATCTTTTTTGATGATCTGGCCCTTAAAACCAAAACGAAAGCTGAATGTTTCTGGTAAAGTTAAGAAGGAAATGAGCGTGAAGCTCTCCTGTTGCTGGTGTTGTGTAGGGGCTCCCAATGCTGGTGTCAGGGGGCCCTGAAATGCACTTGCTCATACAGACCCGTTACTGAATGTGAGCCTCTCTCCCCCCAGGAGCAATATGAAAGGACGCAGATGAGCAGCATGAGAGCTGCTTCCTTCTGTGAGGTCTGCTTTGGGTGACAGTGGCAGGGCATGACTGCTATGCTCTCCTCTTAGTAGACATCTATTCAGGTGTCCCCCAGTGGCACCAAAATTATTCCTTCTATGATCCTGCTGACACCTCTCTAACTTATTGTGGGTCTCTTGTTTCTGCAGATCAGGACCAAACCGCCATGAGCCAAGTGGCCGAGACCAACCACAGCACTTTGGAGGGCCCCCTCCACTCATCTCTCCCAAACCTCAGCATCATCCAGTGCCCACCTCGCTCTGGAACCCAGTGTCCTTGCTGGAGAACAACATGGAACCACGCAGGATCCAAGAGAATCACTCTCTCCATGCCGCCCACCCTGCCCAATATGAACCTAGCCGACAAGCCATCCCCTTGGTGAAGGTGGAACGAGTGTATTGCCCCGAGAAGCTGGATGAAGGGGCCAGGAAGAGAGAGACACTGGACAAATACCAGCCTGCCAGGGAGCCTGGGGCGTCGGAACATGGTGGGTTCTCCCATGGGCCCTTCCTGGCAGAACTGGAAAAGTCCACACAGACCATCCTTAACCAACAGAGGGCATCACTCTCCCAGACCGGGCAGTTTGCTGAGGCCAAGCCTAGCTCACCGTACCGGCACCCGCTGCCCAGGGCCCACGACCCCATGTATGTTTATGACGAGTTCCTGCAGCAACACCGTAAACTAGTCAGCAAACTGGACCTGGAGGAGCGGAGGCGGAGGGAAGCCAGGGAGAAAGGTGAGTGCCTACACTGAGGAGTCCCTCCCAGGCTCAGTGCTGCAGTAGCGCTGAAGATGACATCTCACTGAGGCCTTGTCCACACGGGATGCTGCTGCACTGCGAGCCAGGGTGTGACTCTACAGCCCGCTAGCTTGCTGTGCCACAACACCCTGGGCGGCAGTGCACAAACAGGCCGGGAGGGTGCTTTGACTTGCTACACTTTACAAACAGTAGTAGACAAGCTCAGAGAACAGAAACAAACGGAAGCAGTGCTAAAGGAAATGAGCTACAGAGCCCTTAACCTCTAGAGCAAAGGCTCAAACCCAGCTGGGATCGGCAGGGGATGAAATTTGTGACCATCTGATGGCTGATCAGTGGCCTGCGTGAAATTATTTGAGATGGGGATATCTTAGTCCAATTCCTGCTGAACAAGTCTCTATGTCTCTCTCACTCACCCACTACCATGGCTGGCTCTCACTGGCACCCCTTTCTGTGTCCATGTGAAAGACAAAGATTGAATGAGCCGTGTTCATTAGAGGGGGTTCCTCTGAGACGGGCCAAATGCATTAGCCAGGCAGCACTGCAGTTGGCCCTGCTCTGGAGATGAAGAGAGGACTGGAGTTTTCAGGGCTGTGAATCCTGCTCCAAGCACAGCAAAGCAGCAGCAGCATTTTCACTTCCGTTGGGGGGGGAGAGTGTGCGTGTGTATTGTCCAAGACAATTAAATAAGGACAATAACACCGTCTGATTCTGAACAAGCCCTGGTAGTGGGGTCGTGTGTCTCCCAGGGAGCTAACTGACACCTCTGCCGAGCAGACAGACCACACTGCTGTTCCCACTGCCTATGCAAATCACGCTGAAAGCCAAATCAGAGCAGCTCTGTAAATCCTCCGCTGCAGACATGCCCAATTAATAAATGATGAACTGAGGCTAATAAGATGGCTTTAAATATTAATAGGACTGTACAAGCAGGGATAGGAACAACAGAGGGAGGAGACTGCTCTGCGGTGGGGAGAGGGGGATTTGGGGCATGAGAGTTACACAGTCATTCTCAGCCGAGGCTCGGGCCTGCAACTGTTTCCAGGCTGCTGCTGTCTCTGCTGCTGACACATGCTGCGTCTCAGGTGACTGGCTCTTGGCTCGCCGGCATGCTGCAGTTCTCTTCTATTCCCTTTTGGTTATTTCTGCTCTGCACTTGGCCCACCTCCTGCCTCTTCGGAGCTAGTGGAAGCAGCTGACGGCACAATAGGCTGCTACGCTGCCGTGCATGTGAGCCTTGTCTCCTGCGACGTTGGGTACTGTGCCAGGGTGGCACGCTGGTCACTCCTGCAGTGCACAGATGCTTCTGCCATAAAAATGAGACACACCACTCCACCTCCTCCCTGCAGAAGGCTGCCTCATAGTTCATGGCTTCCATGTACCCAGGAGAACATCCTTATCTGAGGCTATTCAGCAGGGCCTGAACTCCTCACTGACCTGGCTGGGCATATCTGAGAAGCTGCTTTCTTGTGACAGGCAGGGAGCAGTTACCGATTTGCAAGGTTGCAGATGTTTAATCTGAACAACGGTTGATGCTGCAGACCCAATGTGTTGCAAATTCTACACGTGACTCCTAATGCTTGAGGGAGGGGCCTGGGCTATCAGCCACACTAGTGGGGAGCTGGCAGCTGCAGGGCTTTGAGTCTCGTCTCACACTGGGGAAGGCCATCGGCTTCGGGGAGCTCCTCCTCGTATGCAGGGACTGCAGATCAAAATCAGCTCCCAGTGTATTGCTCAAGTGTGGGGTGTCAGTTTAGTTTGAGTTCCTCTGTCGGCAAGAAATAATCTTGTACGATCAGCTCATATGATCACACACAAGCCTGTCTAAGCACACAGACACACATGCCTATTCTGCATATTCCGTTACCATGACTGTACATCCAAATGACCAGTGCACAATCAAATTGTGCCTCTGATCATGAATCCCCTCCCATGGGATTCTTTGTAACATGTCCAACTACTGAGCAGCCTAAGACAGCTGCATTTATATGAAAATCAAACCCATCAACAGCCTGTCAGGGAAATTATTTCTTCTTCTCCTCCCACTCCAAAACCAAAAGGACCAAGCCCCAGGATCGACAAGCCCTGAGCCAACAGTGGTCTGAGAACTCACCAATTCTCCACTCATCAAGACTACAAATAGGAGCTTTATCCCATTGGGAAGGGGACTTCCCAGCTTTCCATTGGGACCCACAGCACATTCTGCTAGCCTGTGACAAGTCCCAAGATTTCAGCCATTTATGTGCTATTATTCCGGAGAGGAAAGCCATTTTGTGGTGAACTTGTAGAGATTTATTAGTGATAATTCCCCACTTTTGCCTCCAAATCCTGGCCACTTGCCTTCCTGGTACTAAAAGCAGCTGCACTTCCCAGGTGGAGGCTTATGAATAAAGGACCAGTGATAGTTTAAAGCCTCTTTGAAACATTTCAAAAGCAGGCTTTCTATGAGACGTTTGGCACGTAGAGAATATATTCCCCACGCATCACAGATGCAACCCAAATTGCTGCCAGTCACCCCGGCACCCCGTGTGGTTCAGGTAGTGACGTAGGTACATGCACACGTACCCTGGACTGTTCCTTTCCCCATGTAATGGGCCCAGGGAGACGGACTGAAATGCACTTGTAGGCCTATTGCATGGCATGGCCTTCAGCCCCCTGAGGGTACAGCCAGCCGCTTCTGTGAATTACACAGCTGGCTGAAAACTGTTCCTGCAGGGAGCCCTTTGTCCAGTCACAAGCCCTTAGAGCTGAGCAATTCTTCCAGGCCTGCTTGCTGAGCCCTCCCGGCGTGTCACTGGGCTGGGATTTATCACAAGTTATCCAAGTCTGAGCTGATGGAGCTCTGGCGGGTTCTCTTGGTGGGAGGGGGGAGCTGTCTGTCCCACCTCTTGGCCTCAACGTCCCACTTTGCATTCTCACGCACAGGCTACTACTATGACCTGGATGACTCCTACGATGAGAGTGATGAGGAGGAAGTGAGAGCCCATCTCCGGTGCGTTGCCGAGCAGCCCCCGCTGAAGCTGGATACTTCCTCGGAGGTACGCCAGCTGGCTGATCCTGCTGAAGTTACTCTTGAGCCTCTGTGGCCAGTCCTATGGGTGAGGTGCCCTGAGCCAGCTCAGACTCTATATGGTCACTGGGCACTATGGGGCAGAGCAGGCTAGGATGCAGCCATGGTATGTTTCTAGCCCAGGAGCACCACTGAGGACACTGCGGCTTTGCTTTGTATAGATTCTCAAACCTTTCCCACTGCAGAGATAAGTAAGTAGCAGCAGCAGGGGACAAGCCGCAACAAAGGGGCACAGTGAAAGGATGGAAGGGGTGTTTTCAGACAAGGACGGTGACTGGGCGAGGTGGACAGATACAGTGAGGGGTTTCAGAGGGTTGATATAGAGGAGAGACTGAGCTTTTCTCAGCTCAGAAAAGGGGCTGTGGGATCATCGTCCTCTCACCGCCTTACTATACCAGAGGTTTAGCCCCCAGCTTGCTTAGCCCATTGCCAACCTTTGGAAGAGGGCCTCTATTAATATGTAGCCCACTGCACTAATCATCTTCACAGCATTTCACCAACATTGACTACCTGTGTGAGACAGGGGAGTGAGGATTTATTACCCCATCGGGCAGGGAGGTAAAGTGACTTGCTCGGGGCTGTAGAAAGAGACAGTGTCCGAGCCATAACCTTCCCTTACCCTTAGTCTGTTTGTGTCTTCAAACTGCAAGTCTTTCTGGGCAGGGGTTCTCTCTTTTCTGTGTCTATACAGCACCTAACACAATGGGGCCTCAGTCCCGACTGGGGGCCTTGGGTGCTCACATACTATAAATATTTAATAACAACAACAGGAAGAGGAGTGCTCGGAAGTCTGCCTTCCAGTCCCATGTCTGGACCACTAGCCTGCAGCTCTCTGATCTGAACAAGCACAGTGGTGCACTTTCCATGCTCCCTGCTGACAGGCTGATTCAAGCTGAATTGTCTTCAGCATTTAGGTTGGCCACCAATCCTGTCCCCTTTTCAGATGGCTTATACATCTGTGGTTTGGGAGGAACTGAACAGCTCATTCTCTGTTTAAAAGACGCTGGGTTTCCCATGCCATTGATTTTAGTATTATGGATTCCTTTCCAGACTGCGTAAGCATCCCCAGAAAGCAGTGTGGTGTACATGGAATTATACCCCCATGAACCTAGCTAGATAGAGAAATATAGGACAGGGAAACATGACAGCAGCAGGTTCTTCACTGTTCAGCTGAAGAAAAGTCCCACTGAGCTTTGAAACTACTCATTTATGTGGCTTTTCCCATTGCCAAACTCCAGAAATTGGAGTTCCTGCAGCTTTTCGGCCTGACCACCCAGCAGCAGAAGGAGGAACTGCTGACTCAGAAGAGGAGGAAGAGGCGGAGGATGCTGAGGGAGAGGAGTCCATCCCCTCCCATGGTCCAGAACAAACGTCGGACGCCCTCACCGCGGCTCCCACTCTCCACACGCTACAGCCCCGACGAAATGAACAACAGCCCCAACTTTGAGGAGAAGAAGAGGTTCCTGACCATCTTCAACCTGACCCACATCAGCGCAGAGAAAAGGAAAGGTACAGCTTGATCTGTGCAGGCCAGTGGGGAGGGATGTGGTGTGTTGGATTCTGCAGATGAGGTTCTAGGTACATATACAGCCCAGTCACTGTGGTATGAGTGAAAGGAGGGGGAGCTCACAGAGCTGGTGGCCATGGGCTTTAGAGCAGCACTAGGAGAAATGTCTCAATTCCATGAACTTCTGTGTCACAACATGGTGATGGTCTTCTGCCCTGTGATGATGCATTGCCTCATGGTGCTGTGACTTCCCTCCTGAGAGATGAGCAAGCAAAGTACCACCTCCGGTCCCCACCCCCCAGTTCCATTAGTCGGGGGGAGGGGGAGGCTGCAGGTTCTCAGCACCTCTGCAAGACAGGTCCTGAACTTCTGGGACAAGTGTCACTAGTCTGAGTTGAAGATGCCCACTTAAGTCTTGATTTGAAGGTTTTCATTCAGTTGCAGGCTGGGTAGAATTGTTTTGCTTCTCTGGTAGATCCACCCTGTCCTGTTCCTGGTCTGTGCTTTGGTTGTGGTGAGCAAAATGAGGGCATTCTCCACTGCCCAGGAATGAAACTCTTTGGTGCTGGGGCGTCCCCCAGCTAGTGTGATAAAAATGGGCATCCAAAGGAATGTTTAATTTGCTGTCCAGTCGTGAGCCTAAACACATGAATGCCTCTCTGCCATGACCTGCCATGCAACCCATCAGCAGCCTGAGGGGAGCCTGGCCAGTGCTGCAAGAGAGTAGCATGGCTCCACTGGCCAGGCAGCTACCCGCTACCCAGAGCCAACACACAGGGCCCTCCGTGTCCTGTTGTTCAACAGGTCTGGATATCAGCTAAGCTGATATAGGAAGCATCCTTAACCCCATGCTCACCACCACCACCAGGATTATGGATAGTGCCGAATGCTGCTGAATGGGCACAAGTGATGACTTCCTACCAGTTAAGCAAAATGCCCATCGCAGGCTCTGATTTGTAGCAACTGCAGAAGTCAGTTGATGTTCCTGTGCTGGCCACGCGCCATGTTCATGTCTGTGTGCTATAACTCCGGTGAGACTAATTTCCCATGTATGCATTTGCAAAGCCGAAAGTTGCCCTTGTGCTGTCTACTTGCGGCATCTTCCTACTTATCTCTGCTCCAATGGGCAATGGCTGCACTAAATCTCCACTTCTCACCTCGCAGATAAAGAGAAACTGGTGGAAATGCTCCATGCCATGAAGCAGAAAAGTGCGACGGCAGCAGTGGTGGTGAAAAGCTCCCCGCGGAACAGTCCCAGTCTCACCCCAGCTGGTAAGCAGCAGGGCAGAGGAGATGATGGGGATGGAGCCGATGGACAGACCTCCATGGTGCTCTTGAGGATTGGATCATAAGGACTAAAGAGTGCGCATCTAGTGGGCCTGATAATCCTCGTGCTTTGACTGGTTTTACTTTGATGTCAGTGAAATTACCCCAGCATGAGCAAGAGGAGAGCTGGGTCCAACCAATAACCTCTTCATAACTGAACTGGATATAGTGGGCAACATTCGCCTGTCATTCTGCCCATTCCCCCCTCCTCCAAGGACAGACAGGTGGCTTTCACAGTAACTGGCTAATGGAGAGTTTGTTGAAGTGATAGAGAGGGGAGGATCAGGCCTTTAGCAGGCTTGGTGTTGAAACACTTCCTGGGTCAGATTTTCAAAGGCCTGTATAGCATGTGCAGAGCCCAGTTGGGGTGCCCTGGGGGAGAGTTGTGCACAGTCATGGGCCAGACAGTCCAAGGTGCAGGGAACTGACCTGCAACTGCAACATCTGCTGGGGGTTTTTAGAGGTCCTTTAGCATTACAGGCCCACCCAACTATTGGCACAGGATTTCTCTTCCAGCCCAGCCAGCTGGAGGAAGATCTATCCCATGCTGTGTGAATGGACCTTCTAGAAAACAGCAAATCAACCAAAGGGCAGCGTGAGAGCCTTCCTCAGAGCCATGATGTGTCCCCTCAGGGCACGCAGGGACGTTCGAATCAAGCGTCTCCTCCGAATCAGTCCCAAGCACCACTAGTAACTCTGTTATGTTTTATTTCCCAAAGAACTCCAGGTGCAGCAATTTCCTGTGGATTCAGATAAACCTGTTGGTATCACCGCCTCCTTGCCAGACAGTCAAAAGACATCAGAGCCCAGCAGATTAGAACAGCTGAGACCACACGAGCTCCAGAGGGCCAAGGAACCAGCTCCAGTCTCTGCTGAGAAGCCCAGGCTGAACGATGGGCACACTGGGAAGAAGAGCCTGAGCATATTCAATTATGTCAGGGGCCCTTTGCCTAAGGATATCCCGGTGCCGCTCTCTCACAGCATGAATGGGAAGAATAAGCCATGGGAGCCCTTCATAGCTGAGGAATTTGCACATCAGTTTCACGAGTCTGTGCTGCAGTCCACACAGAAAGCATTGCAGAAGCACAAAGGTAATGGAATAGACCCAGAGGGGAAATGGACGGGGAGACAGCAGCGGTATATGTGTACAAATAAGAGCACTGCACCGAACTCTCAGTGAGGCTTCCATCTAAGCTCTAAAACAAGTGTCCGCACTTTTGCACTTGAAAGATTCTGCACGCACACTTTTTTCCTCACCTGAGTTTTAGCACATGCAGATCCTGAATAGAGGCCAAATTTTATTTGCTTGTACAATGTCAGGTATTTGGACATCAAAACCTCCAGTTTGTGTGCACAAAGGACATCTGCACATGTACATGGGAGTTTGTGTGCACAAAGGACATCTGCACATATACATGGGCATTTGTGTGCACAAAGGACATCTGCACATATACATGGGTGTTTGTGTGCACAAAAACCTAGATCTGAAATAAAAGTGCGTGCAAAACTTGTGCATGTAAAAATGTGGGAGTTAGTTTAGAAAGTCTGGCTATGGGTACAGCTATAATGACAATGATTCCCCAGCCAGCCACGCTTTTGTCTCTCACGTGTTCTAGAAAAAGAGTTTTAGAAATGACCATTATGGGAAGGGAGAAAAGCACATCTGACTGCCAGCCATGTGGGTACTCAACGTAAGCATGAAGCACAACCTGTTCCTGGAAGGTATCAGGAAATTATGAATACATCTGTGCTTTCCCATCACTGAAACAGCCTGAACAGTTACAGTAGGAGGTAAAATATGGGAACTTCATGAGAGGCACTGAAAATATGGCACACTTACTGAAAAGCTCATTAATTTCAGTGGGCAGAAGTAAAGTTACTACAGTGTGTAGGGAGCAGCTGTTAACAGAAAATTAAAAAAAAAAGTATTAAGAAAGCAGAGAGGAGCAGCATAAAAATAATGTAGACAGTACGGGGCCATAAATGTATGCAATGACTGGCTCAGAGAGCCATTAAAACAGGGGTAGGCAACCTATGGCATGGGTGCCGAAGGCAGCATGCAAGCTGGTTTTCAGTGGCACTCACGCTGCCCAGGTCCTGGCCACTAGTCCGGGGGGCTCTGCATTTTATTTAATTTTAAATGAAGCTTCTTAAACATTTCAAAAACCTTATTTACTTTACATACGACAATAGTTTAGTTCTATATTATAGACTTAGAGAGAGAGACCTAAGAATGTTAAAATGTATTACTGGCACGCGAGACCTTAAATTAGAGTGAATAAATGAAGACTCTGCATAGCACTTCTGAAAGGTTGCCGATCCCTGGATTAAAATCTACTGAAGACGTCTCCAACACCAAGGAGGAGAAGTTAATCTTATAGATGAATTAATAACCCAGGGGCTGCATAGTTGTTAATGCAACCTGATCAAAACTGTTTTTAATGAAGAAGCCTATGCCAAGGGCACACATTCAGTGATTAGGTCACTTGACTGACAGGCAAGAGACTGGCACTCTAGTCCCAACTCTGCCACTGACCTACGGCAAGTCACATCATTTCTCTGCACCTCTGTTGTTCCTCCTGCCCTGTCTCTTACTGGCCAGTTACGATCTCACCCTAAACAGCTTACGGGCCACTAGGCGCTACTGTAATACACCAAAGAGTTGTAGCGTTGTAGAAAAGCAGTAGCACATTTCCAGGCGGGTGTGCCAAGAGGAGAGGGTGAGGATTAGAAGAGGACTGTGAAGAGAGTTTTCTTGCCCTTACTGCACCGTCTGTTACGAAGGGTGTGAAAGGGAATTTGCAGCCTTGCATTTGGCATTCTCTTCACACTGATGCAAGTGCATGGAGTTCATTCACTCATCCATCTTCGATTTATCAACCAGCGTGATTCCACATGGGTTGCCCGGACAGTCAGGGTCAGACTGTTCCTCACAAACAGAGAGACAGAGAATTCTGATCAGACACTAGTGGCCAGGTGAGCCACACCCCAGCTCCCACATGCCTCTTGTCTCCAGCCAATGAAGAGTCAAGCTTCTTAGCCTTCGTGGCTGCCTGGTACAGTAACTAGACACTGCTACGAATCTGATTGTCAGTGGAGCTTCAGCACCTGGCCCCCACTTGTGCATGTCCACCTGTGTGCATAGGTGTTAGTGCAGAGCAGGTGCATGCACACGGAGGGAGGCCAGGGTTGGAAAATCAGTCCTAATATACTTCATTGCAGGGCATGCTTTGACACCCAGAAATTAGGCTGATAGCAGGTGGTAGCTGTGGAATTAGCTCATGTTGACTATCCGCGCTGGCCCAGGCCTTGAGATGTTTTCCAGTACTGTGCCCTGTTTAGTTTGAAATGGCTTCTGAGAACATAAGAAGTCTTCTTTTCTCTTTAGTTCTGGCTGATGGTTTTCTGTTCCTCTCTTGCTTCCAGGAAGTGCAGCAGCACTTACTGCAGAGCAGAACCACAAAATTGACACCTCTATCCATTACAACATTCCTGAGCTTCAGACCTCAAGCAGGGTCCAGCTGCCTCAACAGAACGGGCAGCAAGACACCCCACTGGCACGAAAGGGGCTCATCCCACCCGAACAGAACAAGGATTCTGACTCAGAGGGGGAGGAGGAGGAGGAAGAAGAGGAGGAAGAGGAGTACCCTAGACCTAAATGGCAGGGGATCGAGGCAATCTTCGAAGCTTATCAGGAACATATAGAAGGTAAGGGAAAAGATTACAAATGGGACATCAAGGCGATTTCAAGCCCTCCTGTCACCTGGAGGTCTCAGTCCTATAAATGAGAGTGTGGTATTTCTGCCACCCTCTCAGAGGATACGCACATCTCTGCATTTTCTGTCGTGTAAGAGGAGAAGGTGGCATTTTGGTGAAACTTCCAACTTCAACCTCAGCTGGAGTGGAGGACTAGCCGGGCTACTGCTGTCCCTGTTGCTGCCGTTGCTTGCTTGACTGTACTCTTTCTACTAATGATAAGAACTGCTCTGTGCCTAGTAGTTTCTCAGCACACTGGGTTCGAGACTTGGCCCTGCTATCGACCCACTGGGACCTTGGGCATGTTACTCTGGGCTTTAGCTTCCTGATCCGTACTGTGGGGATTAAAAACAGATCAGTCTCACAGGTGAGGCAAATGTATTCACATCTGTCGAGCACTTTAAGATCCTCCGACGGAAGGGGCTGTGGAAAAGCATAAGGCTGTTAATTAGCAGAGGATAGACATAAAGGCGACAGGTGTGTATGAAAATTCATTAATACGACCCAGCACCTTAGAGCAGTGTCTGTAAGGCTGTACAGGGAAATGGAGTCTGAGTTCAAGAGCACAAAACCCCTTGATGTTTTTCTCCTTAGTCTCCTGCTTTATATTCTTGAAATGTGTCTAAAAATAAACCCACTGATGCACCATCTCAAGCTGGCAATGGAGATGCCATACAGGTGTCAAACGATGACCTGGTGCACCCTCCACTGTGCCCCAAAACAATCAGCTAGCTCAACCACTGGCATGCACTGCACCCAAGGGGCTGTGAGTCATTTTCTTTTGAACAACACTTCACTTAAGGGCTGTCAATCTCGTCTGTGAAGAGAGACACTTTAGGAATTACAACACGGCTAATTACCAAATGGCGAGCTGGAGCCAAGTCTCAGGAAAACACAAATGCAGATTGATTACCAAGTCTTTCCCTAATTTATTGCAGTTATAAATACATGTGTAGGCTGCAACTCAGAGTCTGAAATAGGCTTGTGGCATCTTTTACCATTATTGGTGAATCTAATTTAATCTGTTTTCCACAGCAACCATCTCTGGTATCCACCTGATCTCCAGCTCTTAAGACTCAGGTGTTTGTTCATGCCACTGCAATTAGTCCTCCGTGATAAGATGGTTATCAAAAATACACAGCAACCTTTCAGCGTCAATACAGCTGGCTAACCTATGAACACCTATGAATGCTCCACACATTCAGTGCTGCACAAATTTTGCTACATGCTGTTTTATTTTCCGGCGCGCTGATTATTCTTTGTGTTCTTGATAAGATGATAGAAATATTGAACAGCCTCCAGTGGATCGGCTGCTTTAGCTTCCCCTCTCATTTTATCACGGCAATAAATCCTTTGTTAGTGTGCAAGCCCCAGTAATGTTTCTGATACCCTGGACGTTAATTACATCTCACTTACTCAGATCCTTCTGCATACAGTTTAAATTGTCTTTTAGAAAACTGAAAGGTGCCGTTAGCTTTCTCAAAGGAGCTTCCGCGGTGTTTTTTCCATAAGCTGTGGACACTTTACTTGACATCAGGCTGTCTTGCAAATCAGCTCTTACTTTCCTTTAGAAAATGATGGTACTCATTTGCATTCCTGAGAGTCTTTCAGCTTGGAGGATCCCAAAGTATTGCACCAACAGCACTACTATAATGGAGCTACCTCTGCCATGCGTGGTGGTAGTCATCTGGCTCAAAGCAGGCTGCGCATGGAAGGAGGAGTTTTGGACGGGAGTACAGTCCTGCCTTAAGAAAAGTGGTTTTGGATGGTTAAACTCCACACAGAGCAGACAGAGTCTCTGTTTAAAGTGTGGAGTCAGAAAAATGACAGGGAGAAAACGGACTTCTCGCAACAGCTCTGCTCCCTGTATATATTCGGACTCCTGTCTGACGCTTTTACTCCTGTTAGCCTTGCAGAGGCAACAGAGCTGTGGGAGAGGAAGCTGGATGCTATATTTTGGCTCACCCATCAATGGAATCTTTGTTGCAGCTGCAGAGCCTCTTCTCCATTCCCATGGTTTTTAGGCACCTAGTTGATGACGCACAAGCAATAAAGAACCCAGCTTGTCTCTCAGATCCTAGGCTATATTTGCATGAGTGGCAGTTCAAAAAATCCTTCCTTTATGCAAACTGAGCACATTTGAAATCCATGGAAGATAGGAGTCTAAACACCTTTAGGAGCTGGGCCTACATTCTGAAGAGGCAGTAAGCCTGGAACCAGCACCATGCTGCATTCTAGAGGCACTGTAAACTGCCTGGAATTTATTTTAATCTAGTTGGAAGGGCAGAGTTAATCCTGCTGGAACAGGAGAGAATCTGGCAACAAGTGTCCCGTCTTAACTTTTTACAGATCTGTCCAGTGTGCCAGTGCTTGGTTTAAAGAATGCCAATGGTCATTTCTGGTGAACGCACAAATGAACACCTTAGGAATACTGCAGCATGGCACATAAATTTTAGCAAAAAGGCCAAGATATGGAGGACTCTTCTATCCATGAGGTTATGTAGTTTGCTGCACAGTTTATCACTGGCTACAGTGGTGGTGTCCTTAATCTCCATGGCATAATATGTTGAGAACATTTCAGTAGTGGTGGATGCAAGTTGAGAGGTCCATGCTGGAGCAGACTGGCACGTCTGACATCCTACCTCTGGCAGTGACCTTCTGAAGTTTCAGACGGCCAGCATCAAGGGTGAGAATTCAGAAGCCTGGTTTGGGAATGACTAGCCATACCAGAGATGCTATTAGCCAGATATTCTGATGATACCAAGCAAGGCTGATTGTTCCTCATTTGCTTGCAGAACAAAACCTGGAACGCCAAGTGTTGCAGACACAGTGCCGACGGCTGGAGGCTCAGCACTACAGTCTCAGTCTGACTGCAGAACAACTGTCACACAGCATGGCGGTGAGCGATGGACACTTTGACATGCTCGGGGAAGGGGGCGGGGGGGAACCTACTGGAACCCCCGTAGAGGCAAATTGGAGTCTGCCCTTGGGAATGTGCAAGGAAGGACAAGAGAACAAACACATGACACGTGTAGTCGTGTTGCTTATTGCCCTACTAGAAGGCACTCAGACACTATGGTGATGAGTGTGGTGTAAAAACCGGTATCGAATAGCAGATTCTCAGATGACCTACTGCCCATGTGTATACAGCATCTTCTGGAATAAAAATGCACTAGCAAGTATCCTGCAGACAGGGTCACTATAAGCAGCATGACCCTGGTAGCAAGGAAAGGAGACCCATCCAGAGTCTGTGCAACTATAAACAACTTGTAGGGCAGAACTGCTCCCCTGTGGTTCTCTGTGCTTGCTCAGTGCCCCCAATCAATAGGAATTCAGCATGCGCAGGGCAGTAGGTTTATTATAACACTTGCCATGTAGGATTTTTTAAATGCAGCAGTACAAGTTTTGCCATTCCTTTTAGTTTCCTGTCTGGCCCACTGAAAAGCTGGCTGCAGGGTTCCCCACCTCTGCACCACAGGAAAAAGACATGGGCTGGCTCCAGCCAAGGTTGGATGTCAGGATCTCCATTCTTAGGGCAGGTGCTATGAGGCAGTAGGATGGACAAATGTAAGAAGGAACTGTGCTGAGAAAAATACAGATGCCACAAAGTTTGAGGAAAAAATAAGCTCACTTATTCAGGGGAACTCAACGGGACTACCCCAGCATGAGAGAAGAATCAGCTCTTATGATTTGATCCAACTTTGCTGTCATTTCCATCTGCCCACCAAACCACCCAAATGTTGACTGCAACAAGCCCAGTGGCCTCCCCCTGCAGAAGAGCATAATATATCCCCCATAGATGCACATGCGGGTAGAGAGGCACTACATGCACATACCAGCATGTCAATGTCCCCTTTTTCAATTTGTTTTTTCCTATTCCCTTACAGGAACTAAGGAGCCAGAAGCAGAAGATTGTCTCGGAAAGGGAGCGACTTCAGGCCGAACTAGATCACTTGAGAAAGTGCCTTGCGTTGCCTGCAATGCAGTGGTCTAGGGGTTATTTCAAGGGATATCCCAGGTGACGCTCCCTTGCACTAGGCTGAACATATAGTATAGAAATAATAATCTATTTTATTACCTTGAATATTTAATATTTTTCACTGGGAGGTTTGAAGCTAAAATATAAATGGAGAATGTGCCATGCATGGAGCAAAGGATTATGGGATCCAGAAAAAATACCCACCTGTATCTTGACTTCAGTGCAACTGAATCTTTGCAATTCTGCAAGCAACCCACCCATGAAGGCTAGATTTTGTTTAATTTTAATGAGGGGTGCTTTTTTTCCTCCTTCCCCTCCACTTTTTAATTATTTTTTTTTAAATCTGATAAGACTTCATCAACAACACTAATAGCCACCTCCCTGTAGAGGGGGTGCTGTCCACACACAAAATCATTCTTTTGTTGCCATATTAGTCCAACTACTGTACCATGGGGTTTGCCTATTCTTCACTGGGAAGATGGTGTGTCTCGTGTTAGAGGAAGTTGGGTACACTTTGGAAAGCAAATGAACTGTATATCTCAGATATGGAGAGCTGTGGTAGTGATCTGCAGAGTAACAAGTCCTGGAAGGAGCCAACACAGCTTCAGACCTTGAGCCTTTCCCTAAATCAACAGGCTTTCCAATGGAAATGCACTTCGCTATACAAAATAAAGTGAATAAACAAACCGAAGGTACCTTTTTATTACTGTTTTGGGGGGTAGGGAGCGGAATGTACAGAACAACAACACCACACACACACACACCCCGAGAGAGAGAGACAAATTACATACCCTAGTGGGTGAACTTTTCATACAAACTCAAACGATTTTGCAATTAAAAAAAAAACAAAGTCAAAAAAGGTGCTTCAGCCTTGTACTGTGTATATATTTAAAAAGTTTTGTATGTTTTTATTACTTTAATTATTGTTATAAAAAGCTTGCCATTTTTAATATGTTTCTGCTTTTTTTTTGGCAAAATAACTTGCTTTTAGTGTTTGTACTGCTGCTGGTCAGGACATGAAAAATATTGAAGTGTTTTAAAAGAATTTAAAAAAAAAAAAAAAAAAAAGCTTTCCACTGGGGCATGTGCTATCACTTCTGTTTTTTGCTTTGTGTAGCATCAGTTACTGGTACAGAAAATTCTGTTACTAAAAGGCGAGGAATTAATTATTCCTTACTGCCCTGTCACTGCTTTTTTCCCCCCCCGCTTCAAGCACTTCAAAAGTTACATTACAAATATGACCAGCTGCTACTAAAGGGAGTGGAAAAGTCTGTGTTGGGAACAAAAGTTCAGGAACTAAGTGAACTGTTTGGGTCTGTGATTCAGCATTACTGATGTCTTTCAGCGCTCTGACAAGTAATCTAGCAAATGTTTTAAATGGGGGGGAGACTGCTTGTTAGCGATGAGGTGCTAGAGAACAACAGGAGAGGAAGCAGTGCAGACTGAGCTGAATTTCCAGTCCTTTACTCACATGAGAAACACCAGTGAGAACAGGGAGGAGGAAGTAGAAATTCTCCCAGCTTGCCCTGTCTCTTCCAGGTAGTTATTCCTCAATAATAGTTCTGTGAAGTAGGAGGACCTCTTTCCCAAAGAGCTGGCTTGAAGTTCAGTTTACAGTTCGGTTAGCCCTAACCTAGCTGAGCTCTATTCCTTGTAAGCAGCTGGGGGGCAGCTGCTGGCAAAATTCTATCTTTTTGGAACAGTGCACAGGAATTGATTTTGTTTTTTATTAATTTCTTAGATGGGTGCGGGATACTGTGGGTAATAGGCTTCTGCTTCCCCTGCTTCCTAGCAGCTAGTAATAGTGCAGTAGGTGTTTCCTTATATAGCATTTGCTGGGCATGTTTATCAGGAATAGTTCATCTTAAATTAAGATGAAGTGGCAGCAGGAGGAACAGCACTAACAGGCTTTTCGTTTTCAGCTGTAAATTAGACAGGAAAGGATATAGGTGTACATATCCCATTCCCCTCCTCAACAGCTACTGTAAATGTTCTGTAGCTGAGGGGAGGAGTCGTGGGACAGTTGATGAGGGCAAAAGTATCACAAACATCTCTGATCAAAATCTACATACTACTGTTGTCTCTAGACTTAGTTGGAGAGGTCTCCTTCAACAGCAGATTTTGGAAGACAGAGACACCTGTTCTGTTGGAACAGTGAAGCACTTGGCATGGAAAAAGAGCCTCTAGTAATCACAACACACTAGACAAGGTTCATGGCCGCCTATCTCCATGTTATTTGCTTTCGGTTTCTAACAGTCGACACCTGAAAGGCAAGCTGTTTAGACTATGTCTACATTACACACCTTCTAGCAACACAGCTGTGCCACTACAGCCCTACTGCTGAAAGGCACGCAGCGCAGTGCAGCCACTGTTAGCAGCAGAAGCGAGCTCTTCCCCGCCGAATGAGCAGCAGTAGCTTTGTCGGCAGAAGAGCTCTCCTGCCAACAAAGTGCTGTTCACACCACCGCTTTTTGTCTGCAGAACTTCTTTGTCGTTCAGAGGTGTAAAAAACACACACACACACACCGAACAACAAAAGTTTTGTAGTTCAGTTTCCAGTGTAGACAAAGCCGGAGTCTATTGCTGTTCTTCAGAAGAAACATTCATGTTGCCCCCACTACATCTCAGGCAGGGCAAGGGTTGGCCTATTGCATTCCTAGAAGATTTTGCACCTACATGTTGTCAGATGGCAGTGACAGCTACTTCACCCTCTTGCATGGCTCATGATTGAGGGGCTAGTCAGAGGGAAACAATGAGGGCAGAACAAAGAAAAGCAATTCCACGGACCACTATTTAAGTAACGTCAACCTGTTGTTAGATGCAGCGTGGAGAGGCTATGATTTTCCTTTAGCCATAGCTCCTACAAACACGCAGTGCAACCCTGCTACAGTTTCTACATTGAAGGCTCTTTTTCCTCCTCCCCCCAGGAGTACCCCCAAGACAATCAGATTAAATAAATCTAAGGCTGTAATGCAGCATGCACAAGGAAAAGGACCAGAAAGGAAAGCTGAAACGAATACCAATTTTAAGCCATGCAATTCTACATTTTTCCCCTTTTGTGTTGGTATTTAGGGTAGTGGAAACAGCAAACCTCCAGCCTATCTTGGGCCCGTTCCATTTTGCAAATGGAAGAAAATAAAGCAGTCACTGACTAGTGTCAATTTAGCTTTACCCCAAAAGCTGAATTGTATGACTGCTCATGTGTGATTCTTCTTTTCTGGTGGACTGACACTATTTTCCATCTGGGAGACTGAAGATCAGACAAAACTACAACATATACAATAGGAAGAACAGGAAATATTACACAGCACAGTTGGCTTCAGAGCTGATTTATGCCACTCTGGTTTCAAAGTATTTACATGAAGGAACTTCTGTCTTCCATGGCTAGCAATGTCTTCACAGCAACAGGCCTCCAGTTTTCCTTTCACTCGGAGGGCAGAGATCTTTTTTAAAGTGCCATTATGGGCAGGCAAGTGACTAGAATACTATGTGATTTTTAAAGATTTACTCTTAGTTGATGCTTTTGTTATCAGACGAGACTATTTTTAATGCCAAGGCAGGTTACTGCTAACCTGAAACTAAAGCCATAGCCTTCCTGCTTCATACACCTTCCACAATCAAAGATTCTAGCATCAGAATTTAGTTAGCAATGCTGCTGCTGAGTTAACAGGAATTTAGCTTCTGATATTCTGTCTTGTAACTACTACACGACTGACAGCAGAAAAAAATGTGAGTGGGTACTAGGAGATGAGGCAGTTATGACTCAGAATATACCAAGCAGCAATATAATGCTGTTTTTAGAGTCACTTTTCTAATCATAATTGCATTTTAAATACTGGGGGCTTTTTTAAATGAATAGGGCTCCATTTAAAGAAAGGAAGTTACCACTGCTTTGTGTTTAAGGTCCATTGTTGCATGTGCAAAAAGTGCATTAAAAAGAAAACAAACCACACACATTCTTGGTTTAACTTATCTGTTTAAGAAGCAAAAGCACTTACAGCTGACAGTTCTTTAAACCAGATTGCATAGCGAGCCTTTGGCCTACTACCTGCCAATTCATAAACTTCATGATAATTTTTAACAGAGAAAAATACACTTCCTGGTTAAATCACTGTTTCCCCTCCCAACCCATGATAAAAAAGTTCACTGTCAGGTTATCCATCAGTTTCAATACACTGGAAAGTGGGAGTTCACAAGCACACCACCAGATGGCAATGTTTAGGAGCCTGTTTGAAAATGTTACTTTGCTTAGCAACAATTCCTGAACTTGAGTGTTGATTCCACCCTCATGCCTCACATAGGCCACGTCCAGACTACCCGCCGTATCGGCAGGTTAAAATCGATTGCTTGGGGATCGATATATCGCGCTTATATCGATTCCAGAACTCCATCAACCCCAACAGAGTTCCGGAATCGACAGGGAGAGCCGCGAACATCGGTCCCGCACGGTGTGGACGGGTGAGTAATCCGATCTTAGATATTTGACTTCAGCTACGTTATTCACGTAGCTGAAGTTGCGTATCTAAGATCGATTTCCCTCCTGTAGTGTGGACCAGCCCATAGAAAGGGGCTAATCAACTTCTTGACCCAGTGCTTAAAAAGTCTCAGTAATACTCCCCACACTCTCCCTTGCCCCAAGGGTCATGTTGACTGGTTGTGTTTATTTGTATGTACGCTGTGCAGAATTGCTAGAGCAGTAAAACCCAGAGCATGGGAGGGAGAGGCAGAGGACAGAGGAAGCCCAGGCCTGCTGGGGGCAGTTTAGATGCTGTGAAAGAAAAATTAAACCTGTTCTAAGTGTACTTGTTTGAATTAATTGTAATGTAATATATTATTTGTTGAATGTAGTAATTAGGTATTTATGAATATATTGCTGTAATTTCTGACATCATCAAAAAAAATAAAATTGTCCTAAATCATGGCAAAGGATTGTTTTTCCCTCCCACTAGTGGATGGAAAAGTTACACTGATCCAGCGTGAAGGACAACATGTGCAATGCGCTACCATTATTTACAAGATTCAAGCAAAAAAAAGCATTGTGTGGGTGACACTACATCAGGGCATTTAGCCAGTACCCAGCCCAGGCTCTACAAGCTGTTTTAAGGCAGGGGTCAAGCATCTCAGCACCTTACACATAGCTCAGGGGATTTGTTATTGCCGAAGAGTCAAGTCAGTCCAGAGTATCCTACCTCATGTTACAGTATCAGATACATAGGCCACTTCACTCACAACCACCTGACTATAATGAGATACATACAAGTTAACCAGGGACTATATACGAGACAGTAGGCTAGCAAAAACAGCATAAGGGACGCTCAGAAGGAAGAAGATGGTGGGAGATATTTGGAAGACAGTTCAATTGTTTGAGTAAAGGCAGTAGCGAAATATTTGTCTGAAGACATGGGAAATGTTACGGTGATTAAATACTGCGAGAGCCATGGACAAGAGACTTGCTTTCCACTGAGTGAAGAGCAGGCCCCCATACACATTAACAATATAAAAACGGCTGTACTGGGTCAGACCAAAGGTCCATCTAACCCAGTGTCCTATCTACTGACAGTGGCCAATGCCAGGTGCCCAGAGGGAGTGAACCTAACATGTAATGATCAAGTGATCTCTCACCTGCCAGCCATCTCCACCCTCTGACAGACAAACAGGCTAGGGACGCCATTAATAGCCGTAACCTCCATGAATTTATCCAGTTCGCTTTTAAACGCTGTTATAGTCTTGGCCTTCACAATCTTCTCAGGTAAGGAGTTTGACTGTGCGCTGCATGAATAACTTCCTTTTATTTGTTTTAAACCTGCTGCCCATTAATCTCATTTGGTGATCCCTAGTTCTTGTATTATGGGAATACGTAAATAACTTTTCCTTATTTACTTTCTCCACATCACGCATGATTTTATATACCTCTAGCCTATCTCCCCTTAGTCTCCTTTTTTTCATGCTGAAAAGTCCTAGCCTCTTTAATCTCGCCTCATATGGGACCCTTTCCAAACGCCTAATCATTTTAGTTGCCCTTCTCTGAGCCTTTTCTAGTACCAGCATATCTTTTTTTGGAGATGAGATCACATCTGTACGCAGTAGTCAAGATGTGAGCGTACCATCGAGTTATATAAGGGCAATAATATATTCTTCTTATTCGCTAGCCCCTTTTTAATGATTCCTAACATCCTGTTTGCTTTTTTGACCGCCTCGCCACACTGCGTGGACATCTTCAGAGAAGTATCCACGATGACTCCAAGATCTTTTTCCTGACTCATTGTAGCCAAATTAGCCCCCATCATAACATATGTATAGTTGGGATTATTTTTTCCCATGTCCATTACTTTAGATTTATGTACATTAAATTTCATTTGCCATTTAGTTGCCCAATCACTTAGTTTTGTGAAATCTTTTTGAAGTTCTTCACAGTCTGCTTTGGTCTTAACTATCTTGAGCAAGTAAGTATCATCTGCAAACTTTGCCACCTGTTTACCCTTTCTCTAGATCATTTATGAATAAATTGAATAGGATTGCTCCTAGTGTGACACTTCAGTTCCTCAGATTTGTCACCTACAAAAGCCACCTCAGGTTTGGGAATCTCCCTAACATCCTCAGCCATGAAGACTGAAGCAAAGAATCCATTTAGTTTCTCCACAAGGACTTCATCTTTAAGCGCTCCTTTTGTATCGCGCTCATCGAAGGGCCCCACTGGTTGTTTAGCAGGCTTCCTGCTTCTGATGTACTTAAAAAACATTTTGTTTTGAGTTTTTGGCTAGCCATTCTTCAAACTTCTCTTTGGCTTTTCTTATTACATTTTTACACTTAATTTGGCAGTGTTTATGCTCCTTTCTATTTACCTCACTAGGATCTGACTTCCACTTTTTAAAGGAAGTCTTTTTTATCTCTCACTACTTCTTTTACATGGTTATTAAGCAACGGTGGATCTTTTTCAGCTACATTTGATTCCTTGCAGTGTTAAGATGTGACTGCTATAATTGAGCCTAAAACCGACAGTCAGACTAGTTTATAGATTCTGAGATAGACAAGGACCCCACCATCAGCTGCAAAGGGCAAGAGGAGAAGAGGTGTTTTCACACAATTAGTGTACCAGTGTATGTTAAAGGAATCATTCTTCTGACAGACAGTTCACTCTTTTTTATGCATGGGTTGTTTTTTTTAAAACAAATAGTAACTTCAGTCAAAAGATCAAATGTACAGTACATGACATGTCTTCCAACTATCTGGAATATTTCCTTCTGCTCCTCCAACTGGATTTTGGACCCACTTCTATGTCTCTCAAACAGGAGCAGATTGGCTAGGTTCTCCCCTTTACTGCTGTCCACAGGAAGCCTAGCACAGCAACGGGCAAGTTGTCAGAGATTAGATTCAGTGCAGTGAGCGCTAAGATGCATCATCAGCGTTTGCTTTCGAACTATCACCTACCCCCACGGTATCCAGGAACATGCTCTATGAACACCACCTCATTCTCTCTAGAGCAGAGATTATAACAACATTCATATTCAGGAAAATAAAAGGGATTTTTTTTAGTGTAACTGAGAGAAAAATGCTACTGGTAAGCCACCACCTGCCACACCTGCATCCACACCAAATATCTCAGTGGCCCGCTAGAAGCAGTATCTGAACCAAATGAGGTAGCGCGTGTTCTCTTTAAAGCTCCCACTGGGGGAGAAATACAAAGCTACAAGTGCAGAGACAGAGAACTGTGCACTTAAATGGCCTTGGCAAGCCAGCCATGTGAGCTCATCTACCAGCTCTGCTCAGAGACGAATATACTGCTGTAAGTGATGACCTCAGTTGGAGAAACGAGCCTTAGAATGCAGTAGAGGTGGGTTAAAATCCATATATCACTCCATAGCCCAGGGAAGCCCCAGGACTGTGCATTCAGGTGTTTAAAACAGTCCCAATTCTGTGATCTTCCTCAACCAGGCTTTAGACAACCCAAAGGAAGGAGAAGAACAAGACACTAAACTAAGAGCATATTTATTGCTGCTACATATCATTTAAGAGATTTTAAAAACCCCATCCAATAAGGCAATAACAAGAAAAACCTCCCAACAGCATCTAACTGCTGCAACCAATTCATCTTGCAAAGACAGCTGCACAGGAGCTAAGAGAGTTCTGCCAGGTAGAATCATTTGTTTTGCCAAGGATGCTCATTATAGAGCAGAAGCTGTTCACAAAAGCTGCTGAACAGGGAATGCCCTCTGTGCCATTAGCAGTCCTCAACTTATTAATATGCAGCCACAAGACTGTCTTCTTCCTATTGCCTGAACACAAACACCACAGACTCAAGTTAGATACAATTGACAGGAAATGTATAAGACTTGCATGGATTTTAGCAGAGACCCATACAGGGTATTTAAGGCATAAAAACAGCATAAGGCAAGTTGCATTAGGACTCATTAATAGTGTCCAGAGGGCAGAGTCCTCCTACTATTATTGCCTCATCCCATGAGGGTTTTAGATTGTCAGAAGGCATCTTAGAAATCCTGGGACTGGGCACTCTCAGCCGGCTGAAGGTTTGTGCGTAGCTTGTACATGTGATCTAAGGCTTGAGTAAGAAAAGTCCCAGTGGTGTTGATCTCCATCAAGGTCAGATTATCCAGCTAAAAGACAAGGAGGGCAACATTACAGCAGTATTTGGGGAAGCAATCTCTCACGATGGCAAAAGGAAGGTCAGTCTATGGATAAGTCGACATAAATTACGTCACCATATAGTCACTGCAGTAATTAAATCGATTTTTCATGTCCATCCTACCCTCCTCCTGTTGGCGGTGCATGTCCTCAACAGGAGCATTTCCACCAATTTAAATAACAGTGTGGGGTATCGTGGAACATTGAAAGCCCAAAGCCCAGCCACTGGGGCTGATAGCTGGGACTCCGAGCTGTCAGACACCAGGGGCTGACAGCTGGAACAGTAAATGCACTGTCTATAGTGATACTGTGTCAACCTAACTACATCGACCTAAGCAGCTTCGCCTCTTGCAGAGGTGGAGTTTAAGGTCGGTATCCTGGGTGACTTACATTGTTGAGAGCAACACTGTAGTGTAGACACTTAGAGTTGAAAGAAGCATTGCAGCATTTGAAACAACATAATACATGTGGAGTAAAAAACTCCATATGGCTAAAGTTCTCAACTGACAAGTAACCAAATCACTGGAAGAAAAAAAAAAGAAAAAAAGCTACAACTGGAACTTGCACTAGCAGTATTAATCATTCACAAGCCACAATCACACAGCACCTTGAACATTCCCAGGCCAAAACTAGCAGACTTACCAGCCCACCTCAGATTTCCCTTACTGTACCTTGGCATGGGCCTCCTGCTGTCTGACAAAGCTGTCCGCAGACAGCCGCAGTTTAGCTATCCGCGTATCCCAGGTATCCTTAACCAGTGTTCGGATTTCATCTGCTTTCGGGATGCTGTCTGAGGCACTAGAAGAAGAGGAGGTAGGTCAGAACAGGCTGCAAGGGACTAATACGTTAAGTCTCTGGCATGAGTAACACTGGCAGCTTCTCGAATCGCTGAAGCATGAGCAGAGTAGTTTGCTTTATCCAAAGAGCGAACACTGAAATCCAAAGTGCTGCTGCTTCTGCAGCTGGGGTTTTCTGGATTCTTTATTTACCCAGGGAAGATCAGTTTTCAATACAATCCTTCTGGTCTTTAATTGCCCAGATGGTCTGGAATACTAGTAAGTCCAATAACCTGGCCAAAGTCACAAGTAAAACAGCAACTCGATGGCTCAACTGCCATTAGAGCTCAAGTTCAGCCCAGTAGTCTTACCATTCCATCACAGGGACCATACAGGTTGTACCACGTAACAGCCTAAAGGTTAGGCAATTAAAATACTTCCACAAGGACCTCAAGAGATCAGATCAATTCACCTGGACACAAGTGTCATGGTTATTCTAGTGTAAGGAAAGGGTCTGCATGCTAAGACGTCGTAAGCATCAGAAGAAACAGTTGGGCTTCAAATGGCCAGTCCTCTGTAATCAAGGGCTTTTCAAGTCAGAAGGGTATGTGCATAGAAGAGTAGTTCTCAACTAGGGCTACGCAAACCCCTAGGGGTATGCAGACGTCTTCAACTCATCTAGATATTTGCCTAGCTTTACAACAGCATAAAAAGCACTAGCAAAATCAGTACAAACTAAAATTTCATACAGATGACTTTTTTGTACTTCTCTATATACTATACACTGAACTATAAATATAGTACTTATATTGCAATTCATGTATATGGTAAAGATGAGAAAGTAAGAAATTTTTCATAATAGTATACTGTGGCACTTTTGTATTTTTATGTCTATTTGCTTACAAAATCAGTTTTTAAGTGAGGCGAAACTTCAGGTATGCAAGACAAATCAGACTCCTGAACAGGGTACAATAGTCTGGAAAGGTTGAGAGCCACTGGCTTAGAAGAAATACCAGCCAGAATGCTAATTTTATGGTAATGAAATGTTTTAGCAGACCTGACAGCTTAGAGTCAGGACATCCCCAATCCCTGCTCTCCAAGCTGAGAAGGGAAGAATTTCCCATCTCCTAAAGGGTATCCTAACAGTAGCAGAGGGTGGAGAAGTCTGGAAAGAGTAGGCTGCTGGGCCTCTCAGGTAGATTGAAAGAGCTGTGAATCGGTATAAATGAAGCTAAAAAATATGCTAAATACATCCAGGGCCACTACACTTAGTTACTTCTGTAGGCAGTGTTGGAGTCCAGTTATCACACCACAGAACAAGTGAAACCAAGTTAATAAATACAAAGACTACCATTAGGTAAGTGCCCAAGCAAAATCTTGATGTACTTTGGAATAAGCCTCCTGTTAACACTTTCCCAAAAGTCTCCAAATTTAAATCCAATGATACCCTAAAAGCTTTCCTATGTCACAACTCACATTCCTGAATATTTATCAACAGCAAACCCCACTGGGCAGGGAGGAAAGTGCCTTTGACTGGTTACAGTAAGAGACCTACTTACTAGTTTAACAGCAACTTAGTTAGTTCCATATAGTAGGGACTGGGCATTGGAGTGAAAGTGTCCTCTTTGCGTTCCTGATCCCGGATTTCCTCCAGCTTTTCTGAAATACAATTTCATACTTTACTAGATGCTTCAATGATTTGGTGTCAAGTCCTCCCAGCAGAAGCTGCACCCCTCGACCAGCCTTGCAGGATGAACTGACAGTTTCGTGTTTACATCAGGTGGAATCAGCACCTATGTGGAGACACAATTCTAATGCCCAAAAGTTGCTCTGATCTCATGTGTAGAAGTAAAAGTGGACCTCAACTCATATGGGAGAAAGGGACAACCACCAACTCCGTGTTGGGGTGACAGGAGCTGAGAAGCAACATTCAGTCCTACACGGCTAGAAGGATGAATCACCATCACCACTTGCGACATGAGGAGACAAGGAGTGACATGAGTGGAGAGTGCCTCCAAAAAAGGAATCTTTCTGCCAAGTAACATTTTGGCTTACTGATTTGCACTCTCTGGAATGAAGAAAATGTGGAAGAGGGAGAATGTTTAGAGACAAAAGCCTCTTCATTCTTCCTGAGGTTCCATCATTACCTGCTTCCTGTCCTCCTCAACTACACATTTCTCTCAAGATGGTAGAATGGAGGGAGCTAGAATTTTTATTTCTAATCGGAGGAACATACATCACATTGGGGTAAAATCTCTTCACCTCCTGACTGCCTTCAAGGGACAAAGGAGACTAAGGAGATCAGAACTTCTGTATGCTCTCCAAAGGCACCCTCTTCCCCAGAGACAAAGTGAGAAAAGAGAGGTGATAAAAGGCAACAGACCCCCCCCCCGATTATTAACAATACTCTGCATTTTTATTATAAACAAATTTCACCACTGAGGTAGGCAAGTATGAGTCTCATTTTACAAGTCGCCAAATAAAGCCAAGAACAGTGAAGTGGCCAGGTGAAGATCACACTGAAACCAGTGGCAGAACTGGGATGCAATATTTTAAATAAATTTTATGTATCAGAATAAGAATTTATTCTAACGACACAGGTTAAAAATTACAATGATGGTATGCAAAGATCACGCTAGTTTGCAGCGTTGTCATAGCCATGTTGGTCCCAGGATATTAGAGAGACGGGTGGGTGAGGTAAAATTTTTTACTGAACCAACTTGTGTTGGTGAAAGAGACAAGACCTGAAGAACAGCTCCGTGTAAGCTCAAAAGTTTCGTCTCTTGGAGCAACAGAAGTCAATCCAACAAAAGACATCACCTCACCCATTTTGTCTGTCTAAAATCATGCCAGGTCTTGAAAATCTCAGCAGCACTGCATTAGAACAATTCCTCCCACAATTCAATTTGTCCCTGCAACTTTCCCTTGGGAAGAGTGCCAAGGTCCAATTCCTGTATTTCAGGACTCCCCACTAGCCCTGCAGCTTGGCTAAGTCTGTAGGCTACTGTTCTCCTTACCAGCATCCATCCATTCAGGAGGTATTAGCCGACATTTCTGTCTCTGTTTTAGGTTAACAGCTAGCCAGAGAGGCACTTCCACAGGCAAGCCAGGATTAAAGGGACCCAAATCCCCCTGAAAATAAGGAAAGTGTAAGTAACAGGGCATGGAAAATTGTGAGACCTCTTTGAAAATCAGGTTTCCCTCATCAGCCTCACACACTGCTAAAGGATCAACAGTTTCCTGTAGATTTAGGGAAGCCACCCATTGCCAACTGATATCACCCCTCCTCTTGGTCCCAGATCCCAGCACAGTTCTCTCGTCCCTTAGCAGTAACTACTTACATTTTGATGGCACTTTTATCCTAAAGGGTTTCATAAGTGATATATGAAAATGACTTCTCCCATCACTGAAATGCAGCCACTTGGCTGTGGATGGACTATGGGAGATGTTTTAAATAGCAGAACAGCTAGTGCAGGGCAGTAGGTGCAGGTGATTCTTGTATCCACTGACGCTGCCGGGGGGGATCTGGGCTAACAGGCAGTTAGCCACAGGGGATGTGGAGGTTAGGAAGAGCCAGGGGGGTAATGCAGCGTTCA
This sequence comes from Gopherus evgoodei, assembly GCF_007399415.2. Taxonomy (NCBI): domain Eukaryota; kingdom Metazoa; phylum Chordata; order Testudines; family Testudinidae; genus Gopherus; species Gopherus evgoodei. The sequence continues at coordinate 37,275,374 of NC_044333.1, read as the reverse complement.
CAACTGGGCACGCTGCTGTTGCTCCACTAGGGCCTTTGCTATCGCTATGGATTTTACCTGCAGGCGCCCAGACCCCTCGGCGATGGGCGTCAGGCTACAGCGATACCATTGCCTCTCATCGGGATGCAGGCAGCCCCACTGCGGAGCGGATCAGCCGCCCCCAGGGGCTCTGCTACCCCGGCCCCCGCCAGTGGGCCAAGGCCGCCTGCCAGAGTCTTCCCCACCGATCTCCTCCCCGCAGCCGAGCCCCGGGCCACCCGTCGCCACACCCGCCGCGGCCCCGTGACACCCCGGCCCCCACACGCGCCATTCCCGCCCCTCGGCGCGAAGACACCCGAGCCCAGCCCCCAGCCTAGCCCACGTGCCTGCACCCCGCCCTCAGGGCCCAGCCCCGCACCCCGATGAGGTAGATCCGGTCCAGGCTGAAGTTGGGGATGACGGTCACCAGCTCCTTCTCGGCCAGGAACTCGGCCTCGGCGGGATCCATGGCCCTGAGGCGGCGCCGCCGCCAGCCCGCCGGAACTGGAACTCGCAGCACGCGCGCGCCAGGCTACACCCTTTGCCATTGGCTGGGAGGAAGACAGACCCCGCCCCACAACATACCCTCGCCCGACGCTGACTGTAGCTTAGCGGCGCGAGACGCCTGCTGCGTTTTCCCGGTCTCAGGTTGGCCGAGGGGCTGGCATATAAGAGGCTCTGATTGGCTTAGTCACCAGCACGGTGCTACGCGATTGGCTGAGCGGCTAGAATTAGTTCCAGCCAATCAGAACGCTCTGGAGCACAGGCCCTCAGGCTAGGCGGGAGAACGGTCCCTTGAGGGGGGATGTTCCCCGCCACGCTGGCCCCATTCCCAGAGGGCGGGGCAGTGACTCAGGCCCGTTGCAGTCTTCGGGCCTGGCTGAGTCCGCTCTGCTGTGTGTCATAGACCCTGCGCCGCGCCTTCCCCTGGGGGATTCCCCTCAGGGCCCGGAGTCCCGGACCCCCCAGTCCCTTGCCTCCTGCTCCGCCCCCTCCAGCCCCCAGGGGAACAGAGCAGCCCCCGCTCCAGATGTTTTAGGTTAGGGGCCAGTCTCCCTCCTGGGCAGCGTGTCTCCAGCCAGCTGCAGCTCTCTCCCTCGCAGCCTGGTGGCCTGTGCTCTGCTCTGCTCCGCTCCCTCCTAATCAGCATCACCTTTGCGGCTGTGCTCTGCCGGGGCTTGGCACGCCTGGCACCGACCCTGAGCCGGCTGAGCAAGGCCTGGCACCGACCCTGAGCAAGGCCTGAGCCCGAGTCTCAGCCGCGACCTACGCTGGGGTTTTGGGCACTCTGCACAGTTTACACGCCTGCCAGAGATTTGCACGAGTACAGCTGTGCAGCAGGCAAACACCTGACCTTGCTGTAGATGCCAAAGGCAGTGAGAGTGGGAGCATCTGAGTTCCAGATCCTCTGCTGCCTTTCACCCCTCTACCGTTCTTCTGTGGTCCCCAGTCCCCATTACCACGTTCTTTCAGTTTGGTTTAGGCATTTGACTCTTCACCCTGTATTCCTGTAACTGCCGGTTCACAGAATTGTTGCTTTGTTTTCCCATGGCTATCCTTGACAGTGCTGTGTCTTGGACCGAGAAGGGACCTTGATTCATTAATATTAATAATATAGCACCTAGAGGCCAAGGCCCTATTATACTAGGCACTATACAAATGTATAACAGATAGTCCCAGCCCTGAGGAGTTTATGCTCTAGTGTAAGATCACGGCCAACCGATGGATACAATAGATAACCACGCTGAGCCCAAGGAAATAAAGAGATGGCATTAATCAGCATGAAAAACAGCAGTCCCTGCAAACCAGCTGCCTGCCTGCCCACAATCATTGCTGGGTATGTTGTGAGCATCACAGCAGAGAAGTATTTTAAGGAGGAATTTTTCAACTATTCCTCACCTCTGATCTTGATCCTTCTCCCTGTCACTTGTTAGTTAAAAAGAAAAAACATCTCCAAACACCCAGCAATCGATGTGTTTAAGAAGGGAGGATGAAGGGCTAATCACTAGCAGACAGCATGGATTTACCAAGAACAAATCATTCCAAACCTTCTTCAACAGGGTAACTGATTTGATGGATAGGAGGAATGCGGTGAACATAAAATACCTGGACTTCAGCAAGGCTGTTGACCTGATACTTTGATAAGTAAGCTGGAGAAATGCGGGCTCGATAGAACTACTATTAAGAGAACATAAGAATGCGCCGTATTGGGTCAGACCAAAGATTTATCTAGCCCCGTATCCTGTCTTCTGACAGTAGCCAGTGCCAGGTACCCCAATACTTGTCAGGATAGAACTAAAATTCAGAGGGATCTTGATAAATTGGAGAACTAGTCGATAAACAAAATGAAATTCAACAAACACAAATATAAGGTGCTACACTTAGGGAAAAAAAACCAAATGCACAGATACAGCATGGGGGAAAACTGGCTTTGCAGCAGCACTGCTAAAAAGGATCTAGAAGTTGTGGTGAATCGAAACCTCAGCATGAGTCAGCAATGCGATGCTGTTGCAAAAAAAGTAAATGCAGTTTTAGATTGCCTTAACAGAAGCATAGCATGAAAGTCTTGGGAGGTGATAGTATCACTCAACTCGGCACTGGTTAGGCCTCAGATGAAGTACTGTATCCAGTTTTGTCTCCAATGTATAGAAAGGATGTAGAGAAACTGGAAAGGATTCAGAGGCGAGCAATAAAGATGATCAAAGGGATGGAATGCAAGCCAGATGAGCAAAAAACTGAAGGAACTGGGAATTTTTAGTTTGGAAAAAGGAGATTAAGTGAGGATATGACAATGGACTTCAGATACTTGAAAGGCTGCCATAAAAAAAGAAGAAAAGTTGTTCTCTTTTGCCAAAGAGGACAGGACAAGAGGCAATGGTTCAAATTACAGTTTAGCAGGTTTAGATTAAATCTCAGGAAAAACTTTCTAACTGTAAGAACAGTAGGACAATGGAACAGACTGCCTAGGAGGTTGTGGTAGTTTCTTCACTGGAGGTTTTCAAAAGGAGGCTGGATAGCCATCTGTCTTGTATGGTTCAGACACAACAAATCCTGCATCTTGGCAGGGGGTTAGACTAGATGATCCTTGTGGTGCCTTCTAACCCTATGATTCTAAGAAAAAAACAACAAATAAAACTGTCAAGACACATTGAAGATGTTAATGTCCAAAGTTACGCAAGGGAAAGAAAAAAATCAAAGGCTTTTATCCTGGAGTGATTTAGAGCACTGTCAGCCAGGCTGTTAGGTTGTCAGGTTGTCATGGAAACAGAAAGCCTTCAAACAATATTAGCAGTGACAGATCTATTTAATGGTGTGTTCTTGTGATGCTGTTCAAAACACCACCTATTTCTCTGTCTTGCCTTCATCGTGTCCCAGCAACAGCAGCAACCTTGATGCAGTGAGAAGAAGAAAAAGGACCTAGTGTCAGGTATACTGTGTTTCCCCACAAAAAGTCTTTCCCAGGGAGCCACTTTTCCTCTTCTTACCCCTCATCACCCACTCCGTTATTCTCTCCTTCACCAAAACCAGGATCCATAGCATTGAGAGCCGAGCTGCTCTATGTCACATGAATAAAAATGAAAAATGATAGCACCATAGTTGCAGGATGATAATAATCCCATTTTGCAGCTGTCACTCAAAGGCCTTGTTATGTCTCAGTCTGATTTTTCTTCACTCTGCTCTCACCTCCTTCCCATAAAAAACAAATTGAAGCGCCATCTTGCTCACAGCAGCTGCCAATGGTTCCTATCGATTGATTTTTATCGATCAATATTTTATTACTCCCTAAGGCCTTTTGTTTTAATTAAGTGAGTTTTGTGTGTATGAAAAGTGCCAGACGGGCAGCTCTGAGGCCTCTGTTTATCAGTGGAAGAGGGACAGTAATGGGAGTGGCACTGGCAGGGCAAGCTGCCACTGCTTACTGCCCTAGCGAGGTGTCTCATTGCTGACTGGGGGGGAACTATCTGTTGGGAGTGGTGAAAGCAGCTTAGTCTCCATCATTCAATCACCCTTGACTTCCTTGCTGTGCCTGCCAACAAGGAGGGACCAAATAGTGCCAATTGCACTTGGAGTCAGCAGGCTCACTAACCCCAAGCATTTAAAACAAAAGGGGTCAGTTCCCAAAACATGAGATTGGTTTGAAAATCATGAGATTTTTAACACTAATACATGTGCAGTCCTTTTTATCCACTTCCTGGTTTCTGAGCCCTTAGACATCACATGTTTCAGCTCTCCTCAACAGCAAAGGGAGTTCTTTCATAGAGATTCTCATAGAAGATGGAACCACCAGTCTCCAGGAGCTGAGGCTTTAAGAGAAACACCAAGTATCATGAGCACTGGCTGGCAACACCAAACCCAGATGCGAGTTTGGTTTTGGAAATGGTTGTCTTTGGCTTTTGTCCATCTCTCTTTGTATTTCTAGTGCAACAGCCATTTCAGCCCCAAACCAGGCAAAACTCAATGATGGTGCCTGAGTCTGCTTTTGACATTTTGAGTTTGTTTGAACCCCCGCATTCAAAACAAATCTCAGGTGCAAACCCCAGCCCCCGGAAATCAAAACACAGAAGACTCACGACGCAACCCTTGGCAATGGTAATCACCAGATTTCTGACTGCTTTGATCTTCACAGGTTTAAAGAGCAACTCTAACACTGGAGTAAACCTGAAACAGTGAAAAGAGTAACTCACAAAGAAATTGTGTTAGGTAAGCACTGCCCAGGGTTCTGTTCACTCTAAATTCACTCTGAAGCAGAGAACCCTCAAAATCGGGTGTACGTTGGACTCAAAGAGCTTCCAGCTTCTACTCAGGGTAGGCTGCACCATTGCAAGTCCTGATTTAAACAAGTGCAGTGTGTCTACCCTGAGAGGTTGCACTGGTGGAGCTACATTGGGATAGCTACACAGGGGGCAAAGATCCCAAATATAGAGACATCCTTAGTGAAGATCTTTGTTCTGAAGGTCCCTTCCCTCTGATAGTCACAGCAGCTTCTGCTGCTCCATCCATGGGAAAGACATACAGGCCTGTGCTGATCACAATAGCAGGATGAAACAGGAGGAGGAAATGGGCTGGGAAAAGGCAAGAAGCCCAGCTTTCCATTTGAAATGTTCAGCAATCCAGACTTAGGAGAAGCTCAGATTCCAATGCATTTCCAGATCCAATCTCCATAACTCAGCTCTGTCTTGATTTAAACACAAGAGAGGGACGTAAACTCCAAAATTCCGCTTTGGCTTTCAAACACCTCAGTGTTCTGGAGTGTCCACATCTGGGTGGATTAATTTGCAAAATGCAGATCAAGATTCAGATCTCCAAAGGCCCATATTTTGTGCCTTTAGATCTTACTGAAATCACTGCAGGCCTGATTCTCCAGTTAGGCTTCTGCAGGGTAACACCACTGAAGACAATAGCCTTCTGACGGTGTAAAGCCACTGTGGGAAGAGAGTGAAGCTCTGAGGTCAGAATATTCTCTCCTTAGGCATTGGGAGGCAGTGCTGACGGTATATTTACTCTGCCACTTACCTATCAGTGACTGTAACCACAGTGAAACTTTTATTTTCAGAGTTTGCAGCAAGAAAAATAATACAGTTCCACTCGAAAGCCAATTGCCTGCATGTCTCAGGGGAGCAATAATCTAAACCCTATTGGAATGCATTACGGCAGTGCCAGGCAGTCTATAAATGGCTCTGACATGGTGTGAATACACTTTTGTGTCTTTTGCCATCTGCTGCTGTCATTAAAAAATTAAATTTCCATCTGTTTTCACACTCTTCCCCCACTTTTCCTGTAGGTTTCTGATTAATTCTGTTTCTTGGTAGCAAAGACCCCATGTCTCATCATGGGATGTGGAGGATCTTTATGTGTAATGCTAGGGTCAGGGTGGAAAGACCCAGCCTGTGATTATGTTTAAGATGTTAATGTTCACAGGATGATCTCTGTCATGCCACTTACTTAGTTTCCCTGTTGGTGCCATTTGGAATCAGTTCATTTTGCTCTTCATATTAAAAACAAACATAATGCCACCAATATCCTCCCCAAAGCACATTAGTGGGACACGCTCAAACTGCTTAGACCCCACGTCTGAATGTTTTTTATGAAACGTCGGTGGAAGCAGGGTTTGCATTTTGTTTGCTTGTGCTGCTGCAGCGCTGGGATAATGGGTAAAAATCTGAATATGAAACTGACTAGAACCAGGTCGTGAAACCAACTAGCTTAGCTTCCTTCAACTTGAACAAAGAGGCATAAAAAGTGAACAGAGATAGCAGAAGATCCATGACTCTGGAATCTGATTTCTTGGTTGGTCAAACAGGGCACAAGTGCAGGGCAAAAGACTCATTTCTTTTTGCAGACCTTTGATTAAGGGAGTGTTGAATGACAAAGGTGAGGAGTGGTTCTGAGCTGAGTGATCACAGGTGGAATTTATTTTTGCTGGGGAAGCAGGCTGAGCCTTTTGTGTTGGACTGCCAACACGTTCTAAATAAATATTAAAGGAAATGGGGTGGGATTTTCAGGAGTGTACAACACTGGCCTAACTCTGCTGCTATGGAAGTCAATGAGAGCTTTACCAAGGGATGTAGTGGAAGCAGAGTTTGATCAACAGTGTTGAAAATCCCTAGATTTTTAAAAAACTTTTTCAGGTTTTAGAGTCAAATATATTAATCTTGATACGGAGTTTTAACTCACTTTTATATGGAGTGACCCTGTAAGGGAATTTTACACCTACAACTGTCTTATTGTGAGTTCTTTGTGTTCTATCCTTTAGAATTGTTTGGTGATATCCCCACACACACACATCAGTTTGTCACATCCACTTATCTTAAATGTTGATTGTAAGCTGTGTGTATATGTTTGTATAGTACCTAGCACTGGAGGCCCACGCTTCTAGAAATGACCACAATACAAATAAATAATGATATAGATTCATATGATAACAAATTATAACAAAATAGTGCAGCACTTAGTACTAGCCAATGATTGGGGTTTTTAGATGCTACTGCAATACAAATAAATAATAACAGCAACAACTCCTTTTAATAAGACAGCCAAGCAGAAGTAGATAACCCTGCCTTAGTGAGGGAACGAAACTGGGGACTCCCTGAGAGAAGTAGAGTGGATGAAGTAGAGAGATAGAGCATATTTGGCAGGGTTGAATGATTAAGAACACAGCAGGCACCTGTTCCTTTAGCTACCACTGCCCCTTTAAAGCAAGAACCACTCACCTATACATTTCCCCCACCAGCAGGAGCAGCCAGATCTTCAGAGATCCACCGCCCTGTAACTAGACAAGAAACAAAGACTTAGTGAGGAGTTACAGGCAAGCATCAGAGAAGCAAGCCACCACCTTTATTTTAAAGAGGTAGGGTGGAGTAGTGGTCTGAGAGCCAGGGATGTCTCTATTCTAATCCCACTCCCACCTTCCCTATGTAGCCAGTCACTTGACTTCTCTGCCTCTGTTTTACCCACCTGTGAAATGGGGATAATAAAGCCACACTATGTTGAAACTGGGATTAGTTAGTGTTTACATGATACTACCTGGTTCCAAGTATTATTAATTATTTATTACTTCTAGCTAAGGTGCTTACATTGCCTCCATTACCATCAGGTCTGGGCACCGCCCAATTTAGAATAGATTTATTCTTACAACATCCCTCTGAGGCATGGCAGTGCTGTGGCACAAAAAGTCTAAGTCACCCAGATGGTCTGTGACTGAGCAGGGAATTGAATCCCCATCTCCTAACCCAACAGCTTCCTGTTCTGACCACGGCACCACCCTTCCTCTACTTGGTTCTAGAAGCATCTACATTGTGCCCGGCTCTGAATAGATGCTAAGCAAGAACAGCCCCTGCTCCAAAGAGCCCCCATGTAAAAATCCAGGAGTTTCATTATAAAGCAGCTGTAAACTGACAGGGAAACTGTTAGGTGTACTACAATGACAATATAGGGAGGCTGTTTTGGAAGAGCTCTTAGCAGCATCCACTTTGTGTAGGTTTCTTAAGATAAGCACAATTGTGGGGTAGAAGCCTGAAATTCAGGGAATCCATGGATTCCTGCATGACAGCTGACAAGCCAAAGAAAACAAGTATAAACTTTGTATCTACAGAGGAGTCTATTTTCTGTGTTTCTCCCCCTTGTTCTTTACAGCTATGACACGTGCAGGAAAAGAGTTCTTAGTGCCTTCAGAATTTGTAAGTGACTGCAGCTTATTCCCTAGTGGAATCTCAACAATCCTATGGAACATCACAATACTCACATTCATGATGCCATGAAGGGTCATGAAATCACATGAGGAATGAACAGGAGCCATCAGACATTTAAGACACATTGCTCTTGTTCCCGTGCAAGCGTCCCTGATAATAAAAAGTTGGAGAAGGGAAATGCCCAGTGGTTTGATCAGAATACATAGTATTTTGTATTTCTAGAATAGCTTGGATCTCAAAGCACTTTACCAATTACACTTTCTAAAGTATATACATGGGAATCACTTCATCCATTGCTGAAATGCAGCCATCACTGGGGTGGAACATGGATGTGGTTAACAGCTCACAGTAAAACTGTGCCAACAAGTTTGGACAGCAAGTGGAATGGAATTATGCATCACATTGAAACTGCAGGGGAAATTAGAGGAACAGAATGGCAAAACTCTTGCAGGACTAACACCCCTCCCTCCTGCCAAAAGTACCATTGGATTTGTCACATCAGGGATTGGTTTTGTGTGTCTGTGAAAGGACAGCACTTCCGGCAGCATGGCATCTCCTAAGATGACACTGGGGCATTGGTTCATCACTAATTCAGAGGAAAGAGTGCCATCTGCTGAATCACCAACATGGTGCCCCATTGCTCTTCCTGGATTACTGAGTCAGCCACCTCACTTAGCTTGCAAGAGCTGACAAGAACACAGCCTGAGGTGGGCACAGGAATCAGCAGGGCTGCCAAGCCACTGCAAATTCCATTGATTCAGACTGGGGACATCAGCAAATTTCCAGGGATGCACCTGGGAAGCGAAGGTCAGTCTGCGGGATTCTTTCCTCCAGGCCTTGTGCCAACACTCAGTTTTGAGCCCGGCATTATAAGGCTCCTAAGACGATGGCAGAGGGAGGGCAGCCCAGGCCTTTCTTTTCCTCCTTCATTTCACCCATAGCTCATGACTGCCCATTGCTATGGGCACTAAAAGCTTTGAAGAGAAAAGGGAGAGGAAAGGTGAATGGAAATCAGAGGAAGACATGAGCACAGGAGCTGACAGCAAGAGGCGTTGCAGCCTCAGGGAATCTGAGTCAGGTTCATGCTGAGAGTGGCCATCAAACAGAGACTGGATCAGCTACGCTGCCAGCACAGCATCCTTTTGATTTAGTCTGATGCTTGTCACAGGTGCTTCTCTGACTGAAACCCAGCTGCAGGTTCCCATAACCTCCCTGAACCAAAGACCGAACCAGACCACATGGGACTCCCTGGCGTTGAACCAGGCAGCAGCCCACAGCCCAGTTACTATGACTAGCCAAGAAATGCATTGCTGGCAGCAAATAGCAGTTGGGTTAGAATGGCACACAGTGACCACTGGGTTCCTGACTGACAGCAGGGTCCTGTTGTTTGAATGCAGCGGCTGGGCGTGATTCATGTCCATGCAGGCAACGCTGACACTTGCACATTCTCCCATCCTCTAAGGGGCCTCGTCTCTACCACTGTGGCACAGTTGTTTCAGCCTCTACGAAATTTACATAACGCCACCCACAATCCTTTGCATGGGTGTTTTAACTGTTACTCTTTAGCAGGTCTCCAGCCCAGTTAAGACCTTATTGTTTGACAAAGCTGATACTTTTTCCCCCTGGCTGAGGTGACAGCTGCATTCCAGTGATGAGCCCCAAGAAGGGTACGTCAGGGAAGGAGGGAGCTTCCATCTCTCTAAGCCTATTGTGGAGCTCCTTCCTTTGCGTAATGACTTGGTGCACTCCTGCACATTAGTGATGATAGGCACAGCTGCACCCATGCGGCTTTGTATATTCAGCTTGTAGAACTTTGTACAGCACTGACCTCTTTCTTCTGGTAGGGACCAATGAGGCTCTGGTACCATCTCAGAGCCCAGCTGCACTGTAAAAATAAACCTATTAGGGGCTCCATTTACAACCCCGTTGCCCCTCAGCTTTCTGGTTGCATATTGTAGAATAGATGGGACACAACGGTCTCCTCGAACCATACTACAGTTGGACAAAGCAAGGCTGTAGCACAATTTGGTAACATGGTGAGGGCCCATCTACACTGCAGAACCCAACCAAGCTGTAACTGGATCTCTGGGATTGTTATTTTATAATATAGGAGCACCCACGGAAATAAATTAGCGGGTGCCAGCTTCCCACCCCGAATGCCTCCTCCCTGCCGGCAGGCCCACTGATCAACTTCTCCCCTTCCCTCCTTCCCTCCCTCCCTCCCTCCCAGTGCCTGCTACCCACCGTAGGTCAGCTGTTCCACAGGGTGCAGGAGGGACTGGGCAGGAGCGGGGACAGGGTGCGCTATGGGGAGGGGGCGGGAAGAGGCAGGATAGGGTTGGGAGCTTGGGGAAAGGGGTGGAGTGGGGGCAGGAATAGAGTGAGGGTGGGAAGAGGTGGGGTGGAGGCTTGGGGGAAGGGATGGAGTGGGGATGGGGCCTGGGGCGGGGGGATGTGTGTCAAGCACCCCCGGGTTGAGAGGAAGTTGGCACCAATGCTGGTGGAGACTGCCACCCCGCCCTCTTCCCAGGGCATTCTGCCGGTGCCTGGCATGGCACTGCCTGCCAGTAGCCACATGAGTACACCATAGAGTTCTGAGGCTGCAGTGGCACGGCATGAAAGCAAATCCACGCTGCCCACGAAGGAGGTTCGGGGGGAGTGGACATTAAAGGATGGGTAGTCTTCAGAAGGGTGAATTAGCTGGCAAGGGCCTGCTGGATTCTGAGGCGTTCAGTGAGCATGGAGGCCAGGAAATTCTGCCCTCTGTTCCCAGGGCAGATCCTGACTCTGACCTTCTGCTCTCACTCCATGGGCTCATTTCCAGCTGACACAAGTGGAGAGTTCAGCACATACAGGAAGAGCAGAACAGCCAAGACAAGCTCCATTGTGATGATCCAAGCGAGGAATGTTCCCCAGGGTGAGGTTAAATGCCCTTGGAGGTGCCAGTGTGCACAAAAGGAAAGGACTTGGTGGCACACCTGTGTCTCTCATGTTTTCTGTCTCAGCGCAGACAGTTCCGTGGCCTCGCGCCATTCTGGAGTCTCTCTAGATCTGCCCCGGGCAACCCTTACGAAGGAAACACATGTCCCTTTCGTCATCAGCCACATTACTTTCAGCTTCCCATGTGAAGACAAGACAGGGCCACTTCTGTGATGGCTGCCATTTTGGCTGATGCCAGGGTTTGAACAAAGGACCCCAGAGCATGAGTTGCCAGGGCTTGAGCTAAAGAGCCAGGCTGGCACGCTAAGCGCTGTAACAAACTCCCCCTGCTGTGGATCAGGCACAGAGGAGACACGTTGAACCATGACTCTATCGCCACATGCCATGCGGTCAGCCAGGGACAGGGGAGAGATTGGAGCTCTGCACTCATTTGATAACACAACCATCTTCGGTCACTGAGTGTAATTGTTTCAGATTCGGGACCAGGTCCACACCTGAGCCTGGGATGCTGCTTCGATGAGGCAAGACACAACATGCCAGAGCAAGGGGGAGTGCCGGGGTCTTCGACACAGACAATCTGACAGAGGCCGTCAGGCAAAGAGATCTTTATTTGTAACAAAACAGCAAGTCCTTATAAATCACTCCTAGCCCTTTTTAAAATAGTGCCAAGACAGTCCACTTTAAAACATGCCCATTCACCCTCATGACATAGTTAGGCTCCCACAAGTGCATGAGATGAGCCTGCATGGGTGGCATAGACTGGGATAGAAGCCCCCACCCCTAGAGGCAGCAGACACTGCCCCTTGGTGAATTCAGTCCCTCTGTCAGGATGGGGCATTCTCAGGTTGTCCTCCCTGCTGTATCTCACAGCGACTCTGCCACGGTAGCTCACAGTTCTACACGTCTGCTCCTCTCCCCACACTGCATGCCCATGTGCTGGAGAGGAAAGGGCGAAGGATACGCATGCGTCATCAGCGCCCAAGCCAGCCGTGAAGGGCTGTCCAGCTGCACCAGGACTCCCCATGCCTCGCTCTCTCTGCTGGGAGGGGAGGGATTTCATGCCCCCACCCCTCGGAGATCCTGGATCAGGCTGGCCTGCCAGGGGTTTGTGGGAGATCACTCCAGGCACAAACTGCAGTCGGCAGCATCCCAATCTAGCCACTTCCAGCAGCAAAGAAAGTGCTACCTGGGCCAGCAGATGCAGATGGGGAGAGTCCCAGTAGCCAAATCCTCTAGGTAACCTCTACACAAAGCAGCTTCCTCCTTCCCCCACTCTGAAGCTCAGATGGGCTTTTCCTTGGTCTACTGGTATCTATCCCCACAGAGCTGCAGGGCACATGCTCAGGTCATGCTGAAAGAAGTGGTCAAGGAAGTAACGTTGCCTGAAACTGATGGCAGGCTTGTATTCCCATCAGAGACTTGCATCTGCCCCTCCTCAAATAGATCCAAACCTCCCGACCCCACTGTGAACCTAGCTGGGATTCCCCCACCGTTGGCCACCTGGGTTTGGTACATCAGAAATGCCAGAGCATGAACTTGGTACAAAAAACACTGTGACACTCCTGTCGTCTCTCGGTCTATGCAGCTGAAGTCCTGTGACAACCCATGTTCAGGTGATAGTCGGGGCCGAGGTCAGGTTTTCCTGGTCCTTCCCATGAACACGGAGCTCTGGTGAGATGTTACCATGTCAAGCACTGTAGTGTTCATCTCCCGGCCACCAGAAGAGGGCTGGCACCCGGCCTCTCTGACCCGATGGCACTGATCTGTCCCTTCCATCCCGGCTCACGCACTTCTCCTAGATCGGGAACCACCAACCTTGCCTATGGGTTGCAGCACAGTGGTCGCCTGCTGCTAAAAATGTTCAGCATCTTCCCCCCTGCGCTCTGGCACTCGAAGCGGAACCATTCCACCCTGCCAGCCAGCCTGCGGGATGGTGACCTCAGCCAAAACTTGGGCCGCTCAGCTTCCACCAAGGCAGGACACGACACATATCCCACTGCCTCATCGACAGCATGGAGGCTCCATGAGAACAACTCGGAGCCATGGAAAGGATCTTGGTGACCAGGGCAGAGAATGCTCCTTCTGCCTGCCCCTTGATTTAGCTTCGGCCCCAGCCAAGCTCTTTTGTGGTGATTTAAATAGCCAAGGGGAGGCTGCAGTCTGGGCCTGTGCCGGAAAAGCCACCTCCAAATCACTGCGACGCAGCATTGCAGCCGTCTCCCCCGCCCCAGCCATCAGTCTGCTCCATCGCTCCCAGAGAGGAGCTGCCTGGCTAACTACTTAACATGCCACAGCTTGCTGGAGTTCGGAACAGTGTGACAGTCCCAGTAGTGAGGTGTATGCAGATCCATTAATAAATCTTTAATAAACCCGGTTAAAGGGAGGAGGAGGGACAGGGGGAAACACACGGCACAGATGGGTTCCCATGCAAGCTGTTCACGGGGCCTGCGAACCAGCGCTGTCTCTTTCATGCGCTCTCTGGCCCTCGCCTCGTGCTCTGCGCTGCTCCTAGTCTCACAGCATCTGGCTCAGCAGTTGTTGTGCGGTGGATCTTCACCTGGCTGCCTGGCATCTCTGGACAGCGTCATGCCCGTGGGGGTAGGAGGTGTGATGATAATGGCCGGGACTCTCAGGTGTTTGCTGTTCACCACAGGCGGCTGGCTGCTCCCGCTGCTCACACATGATTTAAAGCCTGAGAGAGCAAGATATGAAAGAGAGAGAGTCAGGGCCATCTGGGGGATCCCAGCTTGCTGAGAGATGAACTAGGAGGGAGGGGCAGGGCTGGGAAGGGACAGGAGATGACAGATAATTTCCTGATCCTCTGCGCATTTCTAGGGCCCTTCCTCGCAGGACATCCAATTAATGTTATTTCTTTGCACTGCAGTAACACATAGAGGCCTCCATCATAGATGATCCCATCCGCAGCTGTGCTAGGAGCTGTACAAATGCAGCCAGAGGTGCATACAGAGGCGTAGCTATCCCGGCATGGGAAGGCATCTTTGTACTGGTCTAACTGGGTCCAGGCTAGGGGGTTGTGCCGGTCTAACCAGCTCGGTAACAGAAAGTCACCCCCCCCGCTCAAGACAATTATACTGATACAAATGCCATGTGTAGACCAGGCTTTCGTGCCCCCACCCCTTCTTTAATTAAGCCTTGCGCTAGGGATGGGACCATTCCTGGTGAGGGGGGGGGAGCAGAGGCACGGGGGAGTTTGCAGAAACTCTCCCTCCCCATCTCGTAGTGCAAGCGACTGTTTTGCCAGGGATGTTTCTGAAAACAAAGCACAGCATCCACTCTCTGTTGGAAGCCAAGCCCGCCCCGCGCTCACCACCCCGATTCTCCTTTGAGAGTAGTTCCTGCCCTAACTGATTTGTAACACAGCAGTACCAAGGGCCCATCTGACAGCAGGACCCCACTGGGCTGAGCGTCCCACCCCACACACAGAGCCCCTGCCCTGAACATCTTACATACATGAGACAAAGCGGGGACAGGAACCAGAGTCCCAGATGCCCTAGGTCACCCACCAAGGCAGGGACAGAGCTGGGAATAGAATCCAGATCCCCTGACTCCCAATCCAGTGCACTCCCCATTGGATTAAGATGATCAGCTTCTAAAGCAGCATTTCTCAAATGCGGCCAACAGGGCCACACGCTCCTGGGTGGTGATTGCGGGTGGGAAGCAGCCGCTCCTTCCCAGGGGCTGCCAGTAGGGGTTGGGCCCTACCCCCTGGTGGAGACACAAATGCAAGAGGAGCAGGCAGCTGGTGTGAGTTCCTCACCTTCCTGGGGACAGTGGGGCTCGAACTTCCAGCTTCTGCCCTGGGGCGACGGGCTAGGCAGCTGTGGAGCAGTAGGCTCTGGGCATGTGGGGGGTAGGCTCCAGCTTTGGATGCTGGCGCCACGCTTACTACCTTTGACATCGCCGCTGGCCCCGCCGCCTCCCCCAGCACCCCATCCATTCCCCCGTTGCTCCTAGCCCTCACTGCCTCTCCACCCACCTCCCCATCCAGGGCTTAATTTGTCCCCCAGCTTGCTGGGGCTGAGTAAGTCAGCTGTGAAAAGTGATATGTGTATGTTTGTTAATATCACTTTTCAGTGCCTCCCACAGCTCCTTAGCAAACTTACTGGCTAGCAAGTCTAGAAATAAATAAATAAATAAATAAAAAAAAATGCAACCAAAAAAGCAAAAGAAACAAACAACAACAACAACAAAAGACAAGAACATGCAAAGCACCTTATTTGTGTTTCTATTCTGTTTAGATCCAGTTGTGAGAACCACTGTAAGCGACCCAAGGGACAAGTGGAAAACCCTCACAGAATCCCAGACATATTTTGCCAGGAAATAATGGAACAAGACCCTGGGGAAGGTGAGTTTGGTTTTCACTGTACAGCTCATCATTTCTCTGTGGCTTCTAAATTTGGTCAAACCTACCCACAACTGCCCTGCTGCACTCCACCCCATCTCTGCAACACTTGATAAATCAATGACTTTGCACAAGCGTCACCTTATCTAGCCTTTTCTCTAATCATTATTCATTAGTGTCTGAAAAACCCTTTGAAATCCTCCAGGCAAAGGTGCCAGGAAAGTGCAAAGTATTTTTATTAACATTTAGTTCTCTGTGAGGACACATAACAACACTAAGAATTGGCCACCATGAGTTGAAGTCGCATGGACAGGAACTAAACGCCAGCCAGACCTCCCAAAGCTGGAAGTCTTCTGGAATCTGGCTCAAATCACTTCTGATCATCTTATTGTTGAAATAAATGCCCAATCCTTTATTAATCCCCATTGGACTCTTGGCTTCAGTGTTATCCTCCAGCAGTGAGTTCCACAGGTTGTGTATTACTTTATCTGGCTGCTCTCCTTGTCCTTGTCTTAGAAAGGAGGATATATAAAAGCACTCGACTGACTGTGATGGGACTGGCCAATATTTTAGATACCTCAATCGTATCCTCGCTAATCAATCTCCTCCCCAAACTAAGCAGCCTCTGGTCTTCCAGCCTCTCTCATATGGAAGCCCCTGATAATTTTCATTGTCCTGCTCTGGGCTAGCAGCGGAGTGCAGTGAACCTGCTGTTTCCTGACGGCGTTGAGGATCAGTCGCTTGTGCCTGTCTCCCAAGTATCCAGGGACCACGTTGTGTCTGTCCCATGCTATAGGTGAGGCAGCACATGCTGCACTCTCCAGGATGCCAGCAGTCTTGCTGTCTATAAGATTGATCCCCACTTGAGTCCTTCAGACATTGGGGCATATGGACACACAGGGTCTGCTGTGCACCCATCCCCAGCCCAAATGCTCCTCACGGCACCACGCTGAACTCCTCTGTCACCATAAAAGTGACCTATGATCAGATTCCAACCCCGGAAAAAAGCCCTGCTCCTGGTAACATGGCACCGAGAGGATGGAGCAGAAGCAAAGTGATTTATAAAGGACATGTCATCGGTTTGCAGCACAACCAGATTTGCAGCCAAAGATGTCTCAAGAGTGCCCTCTACTGGAAAGAAGTGGGTTGTGCACACACCCCTGCGTGGGTGGGTGGTGATTCAGTTTACATAGGCTCATGATCAGGAGATGTGTAATTAAGGCTTTTCCCAACCAGTTTGATTGCTGGACTGAGCTACACAGAGTATGTAAAAAGCTCTGTGTTGCAGGCTGTTCAATCAAGGAGAATAAGTCAGAGTGATGCTGAGAATAAGCCAGGGGCCCAGAAGTCAGAGAGCTGGGAAAGGGGCCTGCATCCGATGGAAACAGTTTACAGAATGGTATCTTGTAAATTGTCTTTTGGGGTGGGGGGAAGGGAAGGATCAGTAACTAAAGCTTCTCCTTCCAGTACTTCCCTCTGCCCCCAAACTTTAACTCATCCTTACCCAGCAGGCAAAGGGGATGTTGCCTTGCTCAGCTGACATCATTCTAAATTCCAGCCAAAGGGCAAGTGGACAGAATTCTTATCAGAGCCCACCCACGTGGCCCCTTTCACGGCCAGAGAGGGTGCTGTGGAAAGAAGCCCCTCCCTGGCTGCTCCCGCACAGACAGCAGCCAATAAGTCCTGGGCTCCAGCAGGGTGGTTTAGAGAAAAGAGACCATTGTTCGCCCTGCGCTAGGCCACTCAGATCGGTGGTGGTTTCATTTGTAATATGCCGTTATGAGGGGAGTCAGCAGAAGGAGCTGCTATAGCCTCACACCAGTTCTTTTTCTCCTTGTGCAAGCAGTGCACAGGATTTGAAGACACACATGTGACGATACCTTTTTCCGCTACAAGCATCTGATCAACGAATGGCCCTCGTTCCTAGGGATGTTTTTAACAGAGGACACCTCTGACTTGAGGGTGCTGAGCCCTTGGAAGGCAGCCCGAAGGGGAGTGCTAGTCCAAGGATGAACACCTGGAAGGCAGAAGGACCTGGGAAAGAAGGCCCATGGGTTTGGGGAAGGAACCAAGAGCGAGTGATGTCAGGGGACATTAGGCAAAGAGGTGGAGGGACCCACTGCCAAGGACGGGGGCAGGGAAATTATGGTGGTTTGATAGGGATTGAGGGAAGGTTCTCCCATAATACAAGCACTAGGGGTCACCAAATGAAATTAATGGGCAGCAGGTTTAAAACAAATAAAAGGAATTTCTTCTTCATGCAGTGCACAGTCAACTTGTGGAACTCCTTGCCTGAGGAGGTTGTGAAGGCTAGGACTATAACAGCGTTTAAAAGGGAACTGGATAAATTCATGGTGGTTAAGTCCATAAATGACTATTAGCCAGGATGGGTAAGGAATGGTGCCCCTAGCCTCTGTTTGTCAGAGGATGGAGACGGATGGCAGGAGAGAGATCACTTGATCATTGCCTGTTAGGTTCATTCCCTCTGGGGCACCTGGCATTGGCCATGGTTGGTAGACAGATACTGGGCTAGATGGACCTTTGGTCTGACCCAGTACAGCTGTTCTTATGTTCTCATGCCACCGCCCCAGCCAGTGAGAAGTCTGTTCACCAGTCTAGTTGCTGAGCTGGTCCCCACCTCCACCCCAGCAATAACCAGGTCAGGGTTTAGCAGCACTGGCTGTGGCTGTATTTACCCCACATGACACGTTTGCTGTGGTCCTAAGGTTTCCATTAGCCTTTCATTTTTGGAGCCCTAGGTTCAAGTCTTGCTGGGGACCCAAATGCAGCTAAGTTGGATGCTCATTAGAGAGGTGTCTCCCCCCCTCACCTCCCCGTGGTGTCTCAGGAGGTGCACAGGACTGGGCAGCAGGAGATTCTGCAGCTCAGGATGGCAGGGCACTAGCAGAGCTGGGAGGAGCCCAGGTCTGGAATATCAGGTGTGCTGCAAGCCTGGAGCGAAATGCATCAGCAGAGCTGGGTCTGGGGCTCTGCCCAGGCTATGGCTGCCTGTAGCCAGCACTTTCAGTCTTTGCTTTCATGAGCTTGATGTTCATTCCAAAGCAGCGGAAGTCTCAAATGTTCGCAAGGCTGCTGGATATTCTCCTCGTTCAGTTGAACAAAGCCCAGGATGAAGGTAGAGCTCTCAGACATCCCACAGCGAGCCGGCCAAATCCTCTGAGAGTCACTCATCACTAAAGGTGCATGTGGCCTCAGCAAAGAGCCAGCAATTGGCTGCAGGGGTAGATGCGAAGTGGGGTTACGAGGCAGTTTGTCTGTAGTGCATCATTAGACCTAAGCAGAATGGTCACTGCGCAGGCGTCTGGGCTTGGAAGTCTCTAGAGGTCCGAGGGCTGGGAGCTCCTTGGGGTGCTAAAAATAACCAGCAAAGCCTGAGAGAGAAGATGAGCCCCAGGTGGGCTCCCTGAACCAGGAAGAGGCCGTAGATAGGAGCACTGAATTGCAGGGTGCAGCAGACTCACTTCACCTCACTTTAGCCCCCCTTGAGAAGCCTTGCTTCAGCCGTTCAAAGGGAACTCAGCTGCTTAGGAGATGCTGTGAGAAAAGAGGTTGGGGGCAGACAGGTCAGCCAGCTGGGGCTGGGGAAGAGCTGAGGGATCAGGAAGCAGGCAGACGCAGGCCTGCACTGTAAAAACCTGCCCCAGTGCAACCAAAAACCAAACTCATCACACTTGGGCAAAGCCCTGACGTAGATATGTAAGTGACTGAAACCAGTTTAAGTGCCTGTACTAGGAGCATGCACTGCTGTGGCTAGGCAGAGTTAAGTGGAGCAGGTTTCTAACACAGACGAGGCCAGAGCAAATCCTTGCTCTTTATCAAGAAGGCAAACTCAAGACATATAGTGTGGGTCTAGCCCTGCTCTCATTGAAATCCCACCACTTCCAACACAGTCTTTTGCTAAGAAGCATCCTGAGGGAGCAACACCTCCCTCCATCACCTTGAGTAGCTGCTTCACCCCCCGGCGGGAAGAGTCTGTTAGCAAAATCATCGTAACCATAGCAGGCTTTGGGCCCGGCTGCTGCCTCAGTTTCCCCTCACATCCCTCCCTCCAGCTCACAGTCCTTTATAAGGACTTCCCAAGCAGCAGGTCCCTCTCCCAGGCCTCTGCTTGAGAGATCTGGAGAATTAGCACCCAGCTTCTTCCCAGCAGGTTCCAGCCCCAAATACCAGCTGTCTGAACTGATGTCCCAGGCCCTTTGCCCGGGAGTTATGGAGATACCCTTCCAGTCACATTCTCCTCCCTGTCACATGACCCCTAGCTATCCTCCCCCTTACCTGTCGAGGTGGGCCAAGCCTGGCACAGGTGAGTCCCAGCCCTCACCCTCTTTAAGAGCCAGCTCACCCTGGGGCAGTAACACCCAAGACCCAGAGGCCCCCTGCCCTGAGTCCAGATATGCTTAATCTTTTTTTTTTTAATTAAGAGAAAAGCACTGCTTTGCCGGTGGGGCGGGGAGGGAGGGAGAGAGCGAGACAAACCGATTTCAACCCTCCTGAAGCAGGAAGGCCGACACTGATATTTTTAATCTCTTTTTAATTAAGGCTAAAGCCCCGTCTTACGCAAGAGATGGATTTGTTTTGCCTGAAAGCTCGTCTGAGGAAAAATGAGAGGGTGGGAGGGGAGCGGGCTGTGTTTACTAGCTGTCATACTGTTTGCTGTTGGGCTTACGTGGAACCAGGGAGGGAGTGGTGTCTGGGCTTGGGGAAGTTGAATCGTTAACGTTAGAGCACCTTCCACTCACTGCCTGTCCATGGGTGAGGGCCCCACAGCAAGTACCTGCTATTCTGGGCAGAAGGGGCGCACACAAAGGAAAGGCATCTAGGGATGGTGTCAACCCAGTGACTCCAGCTACGGAGGCAGCATGGGACCCTTGCTGGGCTGGTTTATGCGGCTAGGGTGTCATTATGGAGAGAGGTGGCTAACAGCATGAAAAGGATCAGCTAGCGTCTTCTGGGACCAGTGGATCTCATGGGCCAGCAGAGGGGAGGATGGTCTAGTGGATAAGGCAGTAGCCTGGGACCTAGGAGATCTGAGTACAGTTTTCAGCACTGCCACTGACTAACCAGCTCCCCCGTCATACAATGGGGATAGCACTTCCCTGCCTTGCAGGGGTGTGGGGTGGCTAAAAGCCATCAGTGCAGAGCCAGTTCTTCACCAGGTTCATTTGCTCATCTATTATCCCCTCGCAGCACCTACTCTGTGCCTGCCTGCGTTTTTAGTAGGTGAATCCTTATGGGCCGGGATCATCTCTTTTCCGAGTCTGTGCAGCACCCAGCACCATGATGGGCTACAAATATTCACCAGTACCGAGAACAGTGAGACGTGTGCTCAGACTCCATCATGCTATATAAATAGACAGACAGTGGCTGAAATCCACAATAAAGGCTACATGCAGTAAGCCAGAGAAAACCTATGCACAGGAGGCGGGGGCAGGGCATCTGCCCCACAAGAGAGGGTTAAATGGACCAGAAAATAAATCTTCAGGCAGGCACACACTGAGGGGCTATTAAATCAACAGCAGCGAAAGCAGCTCTTTTGCCGTCATAAATATTAAAGACATTTTTGGAAAACTTTTCTCCAAGGACCAGGGAAAGCTCTTACATTAGCCATGTCCAGAGAGAGAGGGACCTTTCCTGCTAAGTAGCTGAAAACCCTGCAGTTACGCTCTGTATTTCAGGTAATTGATGATCCGGTATTTACTGCTGCCCTTAGCTAAACACACAGGCTGAGCTTGTCAACGGAACAGTTGTGGTTACAGGTCTGGGATGAATTTGCCAACACAACTTTTAGAGCATTTTCCTAAATACTCACAGCACCCTCAGTAAGAAAAGCCACGGCCAGTGTTATTTTTATTCCAATGTCTATGAGGGGTTTTCTGGGAGGTCATGTATGTGTTTGGAGTGTGCTGGTGCATGTCATCATGTATGTACAGCATTTGGCACCATGGGCCCTGAGCCCTACTTGTGGCCTTTTAAGTACTGCCGCCCCACCAAGGGTGATCACATGTGTGTCAATACATGTTTGCATGTGTGTGTACACGCTCATTCATGTGTGCCTGTTTGGGTCTTCGTTCAGTTGTGTCTGCACATGTGGTTTTGCACGTGTGGGAATTTGTCCTTGTATTCAGGTGGATGGTACCTGCTCAGAGGTGTGTTTGTGTTTTTGGGTTTACTCCCTGTAAGGAGCAGCTGCTGCTGCTGTCCCCAGATTGATGGGGATGGTTGAATTCTCAGCCCAGCGATGGCTCTTTCAAGGCCAAACTATGGCAGTTATTAAATACTCCTGTCATCTACAATGACATCACTGCACAGGTTAGCTAGGTCATGCCCATGTCATTCTAGCAGCACAAAATGGTTCCCCTCACCCCACTCCTCGCTGTAAATGATCCAGCAGGGATAAAAAAAAGAGATCAAACCCAAGTCTTTCCACGGCACGCACCAAACACCTCACTTTCTGAGTCACAATAAACACAGCAAAGCAGAACTCACACAGGAAGACCATACAGCCCCCTGGTATCCGTGGGAAGAGCTGCTAAGGTCTCTCTACCCACATCATGGAGTATTCTGTTACTCAGGGTTTATCTCAGAAGTGAGATACTGGAGCGTGGTGGGTGGAGGTAACCGCAGATAGCACAGTTATCAGGAGAGAGAAATCTTTGCTGCCTCAGCAGATTGCCTATAGGTCTGTGAGTGAGAACATGCGTGGTTTGGTCTCCGACCCGGGCGCCTGCAGACACAGTTGTAATGGTGAAAGCTGGGAGAATTGCCAAAAGCAGTAAGGCCCGATTCTGCTCCTGCTGAAGTCAACAGCCATTTTGGCACCAACATTAATGGGTGCAGAACTTGCCCCCCACTAGCAAGGCAGAGCAGAGCATTTGTACTAGGAGTTGGAGAAGCTACCCCCAGTGGGACAGGCAAAAGAGATCAGTGTGACTGTCTGGGAAAATAACTAACCGTGCGATCTGTTAGAGTGGAACAGTCTCCCAGGGAGATGGCAGAAGTCCCACCAGTGGAGACATTTCCGTGTAGACCAGACAATGCACTAGAAGATACCAGTGCTGAACTGGAGGAGGTGGGCTAGATGTTCCAATGGGTATTCGGTGTCCATGGTTCGCTGAACGTGGGGGCAGCTTCTCCCAGGGTTTGCAAAAGGGAGGTGGAAATTCCACTGGGAGTGGCTCCCAGTGGGAATCAAGGAGTGAGTGCGTGCTCTGGATCCATCACGATTTCACCCAGGCTCTTCAGACAAGAAATGCCTGAAGCAGCAGCTGTCCCTCTTTAATTACTCACCCACCTTCCCCCTTGAGCTGAGAGAAGCTGCATTAGAAGCAGATCTTGCTGACTGTCAGTCTCTGAGGTGCTGACCTGCCGCTCAAGCTATTTACTGCTCAGGCTGTGGCACTGGGTTGACTGGCTCTGGGAACACACTTCCTGTCACTGCCTCTGCCCCAGAGCTGCAAAACACCCAGGAAACACACATGGCCACAGCCAGTGACTGAGAGGGCTGCTCGGCAGACAGACGGATGCCACTGCAGGATCAGACTAGAGATGGAAGATCTATTGGGCACCATGCCCAGCTCTGCCCAGGGACGGTTGGTCCTGCCAGCTACAGAACGTTCTCCAGTGCTATGTCCAGTCCCACTTTAAAGTACTCAAAGCAATGGGGTTTCCATCCCTCCCTGCCTGAGGCTGTCCCATGGCCTTATCGAGCTCGGCTAGTTTCACATATTCTTCTGGCTTCCACCTAAATTGGTTTCATCCCATAGCTTCTATGTAGGACCCCAAGCCTGTGAACTGCTGAGCAGCCTGAACTCCTAGGGAAGCCAGTGCGTGGTTAGGAGCCTAGCCCCTTGCAAGATTGGAACTAATACCCTTTGGAAGCACTCTAAACATCTCCTTAGTTCATTCACTCCTGAGCCCCACCCTACCACATCTCTGCTCAAGATCCCCCTGTAACTTGAAGGACCGGGTTCCAATTCTAGTTACACCCAGGTAAACTCAGAGCCCCTCCAGCATTGGCAAAGTTACCCTGGATTGACAGTGGTGTCCAGGAGACCAGAATCTGGTGCCCAGCACCAAACCTTGAGCCAATGGCTTTTGAGATTCAAATGCTCCTACCCCGCTGCGCTGCCTTGGCAAGTGCACTGGGTTCTTCTAACCCAGCCGCTCACACACCAACCTGCAGCAGGAAGCTTCCCTTTCAGGGCGTGAGCTGGTTTCACTTCTGATTTTTCCAGGCTGATCTTAAAGGAACCCATGAAAAGAGGGACCTGTGCACCAAGCACATCCACCCTTTCAATAGCCATCTCCTCAGCTGTAAAAGGGCAGCCAGGGGCTAGCCATCAGGCTGGCTGCAGGGCCCGATGGCAAGGATGCATGGATGTATCAGGGTAGTCTCTGGGCTGTTGATGCACCTTCTCGGGTCACATGATGCCCACAGTAAGTCCCCAGCTTGAGCCTTTGGGTTTAGTGGATGTGTCCCGATGGGTATAAAAAAACGAGGCTCCAGCCGTGTCGCGGGCTGTGTGGGAGATGCCCAGCTACGAGCTGTCGGAGGGGCTTTAATGCACAGCTTCGTGTGCTACCAGTAGCACAAGGGGACTGTTTTTAAAGGATCGCTTATGCCACTCCCTATACATGCACATTGGATGCAAGAGGAAAACCAACAAAGAATCCTGTGGCACCTTATAGACTAACAGACGTTTTGGAGCATGAACTTTCGTGGGTGAATACCCACTTCATTCACCCACGAAAGCTCATGCTCCAAAACGTCTGTTAGTCTATAAGGTGCCACAGGATTCTTTGCTGCTTTTACAGATCCAGACTAACACGGCTACCCCTCTGATACTTGAGGAAAACCAAGACACTTTTCCAAGGACGACGTAGGGCTAACAGGACTCTGGCCCAGGGCTTTGAAACCTTGTGGCGCTCACATTACAGAATGGGAGGGGCGAGCAGCGGGGCACTGGGACTCATAGAGTCGGCTGTGAGGCAAGGCTGCCATTGGGACTCCAGTACAGGCCAGTGGGTACCAGACGTAGCTACCATCTGCTGGCTCTTTGGCTTTTGTGGACTCAGCCAGGTGCTTATGGGGCAAGTGTTCACCCTGCAAAAGCCATGGGCACAACAGACATTTCACTGGGTGTCTCAGTAGAAAGAACAAGAACTGGGGGAGCCAGAGAGCTCCTGTCCCACCCCCTGGATCTCATCCCCTCAGGGCAAGGTGGTGGTATGTTGCATGGAGGAGCTTCATAGGTCGTTGTTCTCATCATAGGCCTTATCTGAAGCCTTCTGAAGTCCTCGGGAGTCTTTCCACAGGCTTTGGATCAAGGCCTCCCTGAAGGAGTGGAGGGCGTCTGCCTCCAGGGTTGCCATGGCAGCACCTTCCAGCCGAGCCCAAACCAAAAGCCACCCAAGGTGAAAGCTACACTAGAAGTGCAAACGGGGAACTGTGCTCATCAGAGACCACCATGTGCCCATTTAAACCAGAGGAACCATCTGAGTTCAGAGCCAGCTCTTGGGAGACCTGGGTTCAGGTCCCGGCTGTGCCACATACTTTCTGCATGACCTTGGGCAAGCCACAGAGCCTCTCTGTGCCTCGGTTCCCCAGCTGTAAAGATTGCGAGGTGCTCAGCTACTGTGATTTTTCATGGCCCCCCCATCACTGATCGATCCAAACATATCCCAGGGGGCAGTTGGAGCTGGGAATCTGGTTTGGCCCATCCCTGGGACCCAACTGCGAAGATCCACTCTAGACCAGGATCCCACCTTCCCAGGGACTCTGAGCTACCGTGGTGGTGGGTGAGACGCTACTGTGGGGAGGGGGAGGGGTCTCCTCAGGGTTCTTGTCTCATGAGCAAACATTAGAAGGTTTCCCACCAGCAAAGCGGACGTGCCTCTGGCTCGGGGCCTGCCGCTTTGCATTGGACAGCTCTGTAGCCCATTCCATTTAAAGCAGCTCATCTCATTATGGTGAGAATGGGGAAGTCTGACTCCAGATCCAAGCTGTGGGACCTAGGGGTCCAGCTCTATAACCAGCCTGATCTAGAAAACCATATGGGAACCCCTCAAACTCTGGGAAGGTTTAGATCCAGCTCTGACTCCGCCTCTGGGCTTTGTGGCTCAGCACCATTTTTACATTAAACATTCGCTGGGTTGAGGACTAGCTGTTCCGGGGGCAGAGGGCATGCTGGGTTACGTTGCATGGGGGCAGGTATGAGGCTGGCTGCAGGGAGCTGGATCACGTGGTACGGCCGTGCTGTTTGCCGGCAGCTTGACAAAACACCTTGTTTACCTGCATTGGCTCCAATGACATAAAGACAGGATGATTCACCCATATGTTCAGTGTGGCGTGGGGCAGCTTTTCCCTGCTTCTTCCTGGGAGATAGTTTTCAAGCCCCATTCCCCAGAGCTTCTGCCCGAGGGAACTGGCACACACCAGCTGTACACGGAGCCCTCCTGGGACCGCGAGGCAGCAGCTTTCCAGGGCTCAGCCCTCGAGCTCTGCATTAGCGCTGACAGCATTCTCTGGCACTGGGCATGTCCCTTGGCCTAGCAGCCGTAAAAGCTAATGGGTGATGCAATATTCAGCACTCGCCCACTCAGACAGCGGAGTGCATTAGAGCACTCGCTGCTGCTTTGCAAACAAGCTTCCCCAGAGCAGCCCCCGTGCAGCTATTCATTCAGAGATAGTGGGGAGAGAGGCTTCCCCAACTCAGGCTCTGCGTCTTGGTGACCATCTCTGACTCAAGAAGGGCTGGACGGGTGCTCCATCTGAGCCCATGCGCACTGCTCCAACCGCTGGCCGGAAGGGGTCGCTGCTGACAGCCATTCACTGCCAAGGGTTGCCAGCACAGTCCCCCCGAGAGGTGTGCGTCTCCCACCCCTAGCAGCCGAGCTCCCTGCTTCTCTGGGGCTCCTGAGAGATGCTTCCTCCCGCTGGCCTGGGGTTCACTGTGGCCGTCTCTGAGGAGCTGTCTGAATAAACCCTCATCCCCGCGGTCCATGTGGGAACTGGGAGCTGGCGAGAGGAGCCCCTGGCAGACTCGGCCACCTGGTGGACAAAGTGTGGGTGTTGGCTCCCCTCCCCTCGGTTTTGTCACAAAGCTCATCAGTCGAGGAGCACAGCTGAGGGGTGCCACAAGCCCTGGGTTCAAACTCTGGACAAGGCGCATTGCCCCTTCACAAAGAGCCCCCAGATGTACAGACGCCCAGCTGGGGCAGGGGCTGCACAGGGGGGTCTGAGGAGGATCGGCAGGAAGTCAACCGGGTGGGTAGATGCTCTGGCAGCGAGATCAGTCCAACGGGGAACAATGTTCCGGGGAAGGGGTGGAAATTCGATCCATGAATCACTTGGCACAGGGGTGGCTCTAGGCATTTTGCGGCCCCAAGCAGGGCAGGCAGGCTGCCTTCGGGAGGTCCTCCGAAGCCGCGGGACCAGCGGACCCTCCGCAGGCAAGTCACCGAAGGCAGCCTGCCTGCCGTCCTCGCGGTGACCAGCAGAGCGCCCCCCGCGGCTTGCCGCCCCAAGCATGCGCTTGGCGTGCTGGGGCCTGGAGCGGCCCCTGACTTGGCAACATTAAAGCCTTTCCTGTAGGGAACAGTCCCACCCCAGCTGCAGTGTGGAGCTGGCTGGGGCCGATCTCCCTGGCCCTTTCCATCCCCCAGGGGAGCAGTGAGTCACCACCTTTCCTTGGAAGCCATGGGGAGGGGCCGTCTGCAGCCACAGGCTGAGCTTCTCCTGGGTGGGTTTGTCTGCAAAAGCAGAAGTGTGTGTGCCACAGCCTTGCCAGCAATATATCCCACCACAGCCGCGGGAGCTCCACATCCCCTTCCCCATTAAACCCACCATCCTTCTGGCTGGCAAAAGGGGGCTCCGAGCCAGCTTGTGCATCAGTCCCTGGCCTCTCAGCCTGGCTGCCAGTTCCCCGGCACATGCGACAAGCACTGCGGGCTCTTGCCAGCTGTGGTTTTAGCAAGTCATAAACATAAATCACTAATGGCCTCCAGCTTTCCTTCAGCCTCCAACGCCCCCGGGTTATTGCAGCCATAAAACCCACCGTTGTGCCAGCTTTATGAACACCAGGCATCTGCTGCCTGCAGCAAAGGCCCATGCCTCCGCCCATAGTCACAGCTGGCCAGTTCCTGCATCACCAACCCGGAATGGCCAAAAAATCACAAGGCGCCCTCCCCCGGCCCTCCCAAATCACGAGATTGGCTTAAATATTATGAGATTTTAAAGTAATCTGATGCGGGGCTGAGGGAAGGTGAACTGGGCTTTGAACATTCCCAGGTCACATTTTCAAGCCAGGAAGGTGAAAATTGTTATTTATTATTTGTGTTGCGGTAGCTCCAAGGAGCCCTAGTAATGGCCCGGGTGCCCATTGTGCCAGGCGCTGCACAAACACAGACAAAAAGACACTTCCTTGCCCCCAGAGAGCTCAAACTTACTATTTTTTTCTATATTGAAAGCTGAGACCCTTCCCTAATCCCAGGACTCTTAGCAAAAACACCAAATAGTGCGAGACTCAAGATCAAATCCCAAGAGCTGGCAGCATTGCCCTCCTACACTATTCAGCTCTGATATCTTTTCCTCCCAGGCAATCTTGCCTGTGTGGGACATACCCCTGCCCAGGTGGTCTGAACACAGGGCTGGGTCTAGGAAATTCTGGGTTCTAATCCCCATGTGGCCCCCGACTCCCTATGCATGTAGTGAAGGTCTCTACCTTAGCATCCCCTGCCTCTAAACTGAGAGCAACACTCACCTACTTGACAGAGTGCCCTCCCTCACACTGGGAAAATGCTGAGTACAATAATCATTGCTCACCACAGAAAGAGGCAGACACAGCTCTGGAGGGAAGTGGTTCTGAGGGCAGCTCTGGGTGAACCTCCTTGTTGCTCAGTTTGCAGCCAGGAGTGGCCTGGCTCTGTGTGAAGGAGGCAGGCTTGAGGCTATTGAGCTAGGAAACAATTTTGCTGGGCAGGAAACTGAGGCACAGGGCAATGACACATCAGATCCACACAGAGATTCTTTGCGTGGGATGGTTGTAACTGACCCTGAATTATGGAGACCATGTTTGCCAGCATGTAGCTGTACCCAGCATTCAATCTTCTTGGGGGAAGGAGACTAGGAGAATGTTTTCTTGTTCTTCATAAGGCCTGTTATCTCTATAGAACTGCCCTGTCCCCTTTGGACGATGACATGAGCTAATTGTTATTATTGATGTTTCAGTAGCACCTGGGAGCTTCAGCTGAGATTGGCGTCTCATTGTGCTAGGTGCTGTACTAGAACTTAGTAAGAGACAGGCCCTGCCTCGAAGAACTTGCAGTCTAAACAGGCTAGAGTAGGAGCATTATTCCCATTTTACCGATGGGAAACTGAGGCTCAGGTTGACTTGGCTGAGTCGGTAGCAGAGCTGGAAAGAACTCACATCTCCTCCCTCTCAGTTCAGTGCCTTAAACACAAGACCTTGCCTCCTCTCTGAAGGGAGAGATGGAAAAGACGGAGGATCGGACCCTGTGTCATGGGAGTTCTGCCTTGGAGAAGGGGCAGCGTTGTGGAACCTGAGAGAGGCAATAGACGCTCAGCATGGCTACAAATTGTACATTGCTACCAACAGCCCTATCCAGCTTAAAGGAGATGTCCCCAGAACATTCCCAAGTGTGGATTCTGAGCCATAGCGGCTCCTAGGTAAATTACACCCTGCTAAATATTTTGAAGTTGCTGGAGATTTTTCTAGCCCAGTGGAAAAAACCCTTGAGGAACCAGGACCATTACATTGCACTCTGACTGTGCCCAACACAGCAAGTGGTGAGCGTGCTACAGGCCACACAGACATGCAAGGGCTGAAGTGCATTCTTACCTTTCAGGCAGGAGAACTTAAGTCCCATGTTTTCATCCTTTTAGCGTGGAGTGGCTCATAAATTAAACGCACAGCACTCTGGATCTGCTCCTCTGCTTCACGACTGTTGCAAAGAGATGAACATTTCAGAAAGCGCCCAGACAGGAAGCAGCACTGGTAGATTTCTCTTGTTTTGCATTTGAAAGGTTCTCTAAGGTGGCTCTGTCTAGCTGTGTATATATATACACACATGTACAGTGTCGAACTGGGAAACAACAGGAAGCAGTGGTATTCATGACAGAAAAACCACTAACTGATGTCATGGCACCTGATGACTCAATTTTTGTTGTTTAGTTTAAAGAAGAACATTTAAACTTGGGGAAACTTTCAAACATAGGCTATTTGAGTGTGAATCAATTTTCACATATGCTTTTGCATCACCATTGAATCACGGTTAGTGAGAACTTTGCCATTCCCCTCTTCCTGTTATGTGATCTGGCAGAGTCCAGCACTGTATTCTGGTGTCCCAATTGCTTCCAGAGAAACAGATGATAAGACCACAATCAGAGGAATCTGACACACAGGAAATAAAGACGGGCCCACAGTTACAAAGTTTGGGTCTGGGGTTTTGGTTCAGACTCTTCTCCAAGAGGAAGACTTTGCACCCATGGAGTTCACAGTCTAAAGAACCACATTCTCCCTAGGTTATGGGTGCATGCCTCCCACTGACTGATTGCAATACAAGCCTCTCATTTGGAGCTCAACTGGGCAGACCCTTGTGCCCGAAGAATTAGAGAAACTTAGGACTGGAAGGGATCTAAAGAAGTCATTAAGTCCTGCCCTCTGTTCTGAGGCGGGACCAAGTAAACCTAGACCATTCCTGACAGGTGTTTGTCTAACCTGTTCTTAAAAACCTACAGTGATGGGGATTCCACAGCCTCCCTTGGAAGCCTGTTACAGTGCTTGACTACCCTTAGAGTTAGGTTTTTCCTGATATCTAACCTAAATCTCCCGTGCTGCAAATTAATCCAATTACTTCTTGTCCTACACTCCGTGGACATGGAGAACAATTGATCACCACCCTCTTTATAAAACCTTTTACATATTTTAAGACTGTTCTTGGATCTCCTCCTCACCTTCTCTTCTCTAGACTAAACATACACCAGTCTTTCAACCTTTCCCTATAGCTCATTTTCTAAATCTCTTATTCTCATCGCTCTCCTCTAGACTCTCTCCAATTTGTCCACCTCTTTCCTAAAGTGCAGTGCCCAAAATTGGACACAGGACTTCAGCTGAGGCCTCCCCAATGCTGAGCAGAGTTGAACAATTATCTCTGGGGGTCTTACATACAACACTCCTGTTCGTACACCCCAGAATGACATGGAGCCCCATTAATTTCAATGGGGCTTTATACAGAGTGCATGGGTCCGCTTGCCCAGAGCTCACTGCAGGATCAGGGCCTTAGACAGGTGCAATGCGAAGAATTAAGGTGTGAGTGTGGGAGTGGGTAGTACTGGGGAGCAGGAGGATCAGCACGGGCAGTGGGATATGAGCAAAGCATGATTTTTAAGGAGGGAGGTAAAGAAAGTGGCTTGGAGGCGTCACTTGCGGCCAATGAGAGGGAGGTAGTTTAGAGCGTAGGGGTAGCATGGAAGAGGTATATAGCATAGGGTGAGAGAAGGAGAGAGATTGCAGTTGGAGGAATAGCTCCTGGGCCTGATTCTGATCTCAGCTGCACCAGGTTTACAGCAGCTCAAGTTCACTGACTTCAGCTGAGCTACTCCTGATTTACAGGATCAGAATTAGGCTGCTTTGGTGTCTGGCAGCAGAAGAGGTTGGGCTGGAAGGAAAATGCTTGCCAAAAAACAGATATCTTTACTAGGTGCACAAGGAACTCAGGACACACTGCCCATTTCTCTGTGCATAAACATTCCCTGTTCTAGCAGTACTCCTGTTGGAACTCCCTCTTGCTACCACCTCCTAGTCTAATATCCAGTTCATCCCCCACTGCGGGATGACATCCAGTCTTTAAAAGCAGCAAAGAATCCTGTGGCACCTTATAGACTAACAGATGTTTTGGAGCATGAGCTTTCGTGGGTGAATACCCACTTCGTCGGATGCATCCAGTCTTTGCGGTGCATTGACTCAGTGACCTAGCAGCAACTTTCCATCTCCGTTGGCTACGATCATATATATCAAAGGAGCCTGATTCTGATCTCAGGAAATCAGGAGTAGCTCTGCTGAAGTCCTTGTCAGTAGCCATGTTAACAGTACATTCAGCTAACACAGTATTGCATTTAATCATTAACTTCTGCTCAGCACCTCAGGGCTGCCATTCGCTAACGAACAGGTAGTAAAATATTAATTTCACTTTATATGCAGCCAGATTTTCTGGCCTTAGAAGTGGCTGCTGTGTGCCCTGCCTCAGAGAATCCAAGTGGCACTCTGGCTAGCCTGTGCCACAGCTTGGAAGGCATCTGTAGATTGTACCCTGCGCAAGGCAATGCCAATGGAACACATGGGAAGGCTGGTATGACTGATGGCTCTCGTGTTCCACACTGAGACACCATTGATTTCCCTTCTTTAATACTTTACCAAAACCCACTGCTTCACTGCTCGGACAAGCACAAGACAAAGCAATACCCCTAAACCTGCTTTGCTATCTCCACTAGTGGCGCAGGTACGGTGCTGAACCCATGCCGCTGTAGCACCATACTGGAGATGCTTCCTACATTTACGGTTCCGTCCATCAATGTAGTTCATCCACCTCTCCGAGGGGCAGTATCCAGGTCAATGGAAGAATTCCTAGCTGTGTCTTCACTGAGGGTTCAATTGACCTAACTACAAGGCTCAGGGCAAAACATTTTCACAGCTCTGAGGGATGTAGCTAAGTGGCTACACTTAATTTTTAAGGGTAGACCAGCCCTTAGTGAAGCGAGTCCTATGCTAAACGTGAGGGCATTTCTCCGATGGTAACTTTTAAATGCTGCATTCAATCAATTTCAAAATGTCAAGGAATGTTCCAGGCATCAGTGGGCAGAATTCAATTGATTTGGGGGAAAATCATAAAGCCTGAAGTGGGGAGCAGGGGACGCACCGAGCCCTATGGCATCTGGTTAGGACACCTATCAGCTGGAATTGTCTACAGATCAAAGACCCCTTTGATGGGAGTAATTAACACCCTCCAGCGTGGCAACATCCCCATTTGCGCTCTGCCCATCCTCCCAATGGCACTTGAAATGGGGACCCACGGACATCTCTGAGACAGACAGAAAAGAAACAACTTAAATTAAGTGTGTGTGTCGGGCAGGGCACACATTGGGGGATTCAAGCTTGGCCAACTGAAGCAATGAAGTGTGCAACCCTCTAGACATAGGTAGGTTAAAACAGGAGCAGTTGCAAGGGGAATGGGAGACACACGGAGCCCCCGCCATGTGGTAGAGTGAGGAATGGGGGGTGAGGGAAACACAGAGCCCTTGGCAGTGCGGAAAAGGGGCACTCAGAGTCCCAGGAATGAGGAAGGCTGTAAGAGGGTTGCAGGGAGTTCCTGAAACACAGAAGGATGTGAGAGTGAGAAAGCTGCTGGGGCGGGGGCTGGGGCTAAAGAAGACAAGAAGCCCTTAGTGTGTGCAATGCGTTCAGCCTACAGAAACTATGAAATGTGTGACCCTTCAGTAACATCTTGCCAAACAAGGCTGGATTTTTTTTCTTGCCAGGAGACGGATGTTCTTGCTAAGATATGGCACTGGCCCCTTCTAAACAGCTTGTCTGTGTATTTATCGACATTATGTGACGGGATGATGCATTAACAGTACAAGTCTCATGTTTTTCTATAATGCCTTTCATCACAAGAGCTGTCAAAGCACTTAAACAGAAATTGTTCAACACTGAAATGCAGCCAGCTCTGGGGGGAATATGGCAGCTGTTTCCCAGTGTAGAGTAGCACCACACGAATTTGGACAGAAGGTGGCAAGAAATGCTAGGAAGTGTATTGCTGTATGCCAACACAAGGTTGAAATACACTCCATTTTGTATTTGTGAGGCGTATTCCCAAGTGCACATTACTGAAATATTTATTTGCTGCTCTCTTTGATTTTGTCTACATTCAAAAAGTTTTGCAGGCATAGCTACACCTGCAAACCCTCCCAGCGGAGACGCAGTTTATATAGGCATAAAAGTGCTTCTGCTGGAACTGCTCATACTTGTTCCCCAAAGGACATAAGCTATGCTGGGAAAAGCCCCCATATGCTGGTATAAAAGTGTGTCTATACTAGAGCTTGTACTGGCATAGCTTATCAGTAAAAAGCAATCACACCCCTAACCAAAACAGCTGTGTGGGTGTCCGTTTTAAGTGGAGACCAAGCCTTAGGGATCACAGGATCATACTGGAAGTGACAGGGCAAAAGCCTCAGCTGTTATAAACGGAAGTAACCTCAGTAGCATTATTCCTATTTACACCATCTTGTCCTCCATCTTCTGCCAGTTGCTGGGACAGACTGTGCATTGCCTGTTCCCTCTAACCTTTCAAAGCCAGAGATCCTGCCAACCCAAGCCACATGTTGTCCTCGTCACTGATTCACCAGAGGATTCACGTCACTGAAAAACCAGTTTGTGGCTTGCTAATTAGGAGAGAGCTGTCTGGCAACAAGACCTGTGCTAGACTGGAGGCTGGGTACCGCGAGATTGGAAAGTACTGAGTCAGTTGTGATTCTGTCCTGCCCTCGCCCTGGCATGTTTAGTGAAATGTTTCTTCCCTCAGCAGAGGAAGCGTGTAGTTCGTTTCGGGTTACCCAAATGCCAGATACTTACACTGCGTGTGTGTGTCACTGGATTTCTGCTCCCCTGCAACAGAGACACGCCCATCCAACACTCTACCTGCCCTTGACTCTCTTTTAAAAACACACCAATCAATCTCTCTGTTACCTGCAGAGCTTAAATTCAGCCAGAGCTGTCTGGAACAGAGCTCCGGGAAATATTTTCAAACCCACAGGGTAGAAGCTCCAAGCCCCGGTGACCTGCACCCCATGGGGCTGAAGCCCCGAGCTCTGGTGCCCCACCGCTGAAGCCCAGAGCCCCGAATGGGGGAGGGTATGGGGTGGGGGGTGGCTCTGGGAAATACTCTATGAGAATTTAAGCCCTGATTACCCCAGATCAAATTAAAAAGCCCAGTAACAAGATGTAATGCAATCCCCCAGGACAGGCTACCTCTGCTCATCACCTAGCTCCTCACTGGCAATTGGGGAGAGGCCACTGGTTGTGGAGGTTAACTCAGGTTAAGCAGCTAAAGGTACTTATTTATACAGCCCCCATCCCCAGAGCATCAGAGCACCTCTGGATCAGCCCTGGAGGCAGGCCAGGACTGTTGTCCACAATTTACACCTGGGGACCTGGGATATGGAGAGACTAAAGAACTTAGCCCTGGTCTACACGCCACACTTATGTCGTCACTTCGAGATGTGGAAAACCCGCACCCCTGAGCGATGCAGTTAGACCGACCGAATGGCCAGTGTAGACAGCGCTAAGTCGGCGGGAGGGTTTCTCCCCTTGCCATGGTTACCACCTTCCGGAGAGGTGAATTAACCTCACTTCAGTAGCGTCTTTCCTAAGTGCTACGGCTGTGCAGCTGCAGCACTGTAAGTAGACAAGCAAGAGGTTGAAACTGGGTCTCCTGAGTCTCACCCAAGCTCCATAACCACCAGACCACGCTACCTCTTTAAAGGGCTGGTTCAGACCTAAGGAGGAAGGGAGTTCCAAAGGTCTGGGGACCTGATGGAACCTGCCTGTCAGCCACACCCTCCTCACTCATCCCAGTGGGGCTCCAGCTCAGGCTCCTCTGCTAACTGCAACTGTGGCAGCAAATGACAATGAGCAGAGGTGGCCTCACAGGCTTGGTGCCCAAACTTAGTGACCCTCTGAGTTGCACACGATAATCTTCAGAAGTTAGAGAACCAAGCGCCCCTGCTGGGGCTTGGGGCTTCAGCCCTGCTCCTGCTGAAGCCCCAAGCCCTGGCATCCTGCCACAGGGCAGAAGCCCTGAGCTCCCCCCACCCCAGTCTGGTTGATGGAGAATGGGAGGGACATGGGGGGCTTGGCGAGCTGCACTTTAACCGTAAAAGAGCCACATGTGGCTTGTGAGCTGCAGTTTGGCCACCTCTGTTCTATACACATCCAAGTTACACTGGGATAGCCATGTTGGGGACATGGCTGTGAACAAACCGCGCCCCCGGCTGACATCGCTATGCCAACAACCCTCCTCCCCTAGTGTAGACGCAGCTATGTGGGCAAAAGAGTTCTTCCTGGGATGCGTCCCTCCCCCTGGCAAAATACTGCTTCTGTCGGTGCATGCTGCATCTACGCAAGGGGGCTGTGGTGATGTCAGCTCCTGAGTGTAGACACGGTCTTAGGTAGGCAGGTCCTCAGGCCCTTTGGAATCAATGGAGCTATGCCCCCAGTGCGACACTACTCAGGGTGAACAAGTATATCAGAATCTGTGACTGCGCATTTCCTGTGTAGCAAAATGCCCCTTCCCACTAGTGTTCGCAGTGCTGTAGCCGTGTCGGTCCCAGGGTATTAGAGAGACCAGGCGGGTGAGGTAACAGCTTACCTCCATGTGGCTTGGAAGCTGGTCTCTTTCACCAACAGAAGCTGATCCAATTAAAGATATGACCTCACCCACCTTAACAGGAATGTGACTAAATATCAGAATATTGCGGGAATTCCTGTTTCACAGGCAGAGGCAGGGCTGATGAGGGGGGCAAAGCCGATACAAATTACCAGGGCCCGGTCGTCCGGAAGAGAGCCCAGGGCCTGGCTTCCCCACCCTGTTTAGCTGGTCTGCCTTTTGGGGGGCCCAAAAAAATGTTTTCACTGGGGCCTGAACCTGCTCTCGGCAGCCCTGGGCAGAGGAGCCTGTGCCCACTACGGCAAGAGACAATTTTGCAGTTACCTAGAGCTGCCCTGCTCTATCTGTTACCCTGCACTTAGATTGGAAGCTTTTTGGGGCAGTGAGCATCTGTTGCAGAGGTTCTCAAACTGGGGGTTGGGATCACTCAGGGAGTCGCGACGTTATGACATGGGGAGTTGTGAGCTGTCAGCCTCCACCCCAAATCCTGCTTTGCCTCCAGCATTTATAACGGGGTTAAAGTGTTTTTAATTTATGAGGGGGGTCGCACTCAGAGGCTTGCTGGGTGAAAAGGGGTCACCAGTACAAAACTTCGAGAACTACTGATCTATTGGCTCTGTGTCTGTACAGCCCCTAGCACCCTCGCAGAACAACGCTGCTGTAGCCAGGGCAGAACAGACGCTCAGAAGAAGGGTGGATGAAGACCTTCCTGCATCAAGGTTTTTGCAAGCCCCAGCAGGAAGGGCCCTCGAGGGTTGAGATTGTGTTGTAAAGCTCCAGTCTGGTGGCAGCCCCAGCCCCAGCCCGGAATGCATTTACATTGCAAACGAGCTCAGCCCCTGAAGCCTTCACACGCTTATTGCCCTGGTCAGGGGGAGAAAGACAAACGGACCCCCAACAACGGGCGGTGCCTGACAGCGGGAGGAGGACCCTGGGGGCTCCGGAGTAAGGGAATCGCGTTCCGAGGCGCAGCCAATGGCAAGTTCCTCTACCCGCTACCGCCACCCTGCCTGTGCCCAGCGCAGCGCTGAAAATGCCGCCTGCCCAGCTCGCTGCGCGGAAAGGACCGGCTGGTTGCCCGGGCTCTGACCCTGCGCCCTGCGCAGCGCTGAAAATTCCGCCTGCCCAGCTCGCTGCGCGGAAAGGACCGGCTGGTTGCCCGGGCTCTGACCCTGCGCCCTGCCCAGCTCGCTGCGCGGAAAGGACCGGCTGGTTGCCCGGGCTCTGACCCTGCGCCCTGCCCAGCTCGCTGCACGGAAAGGACAGGCTGGATGCCCGGGCTCTGCGCTCTGGAACAGAATCCAACCCCGGGGCCATGCCAGCGTCTCCCATCAGACGGGCCGAGCTGGGAGCCGGCTCTGCCTTGATTTCCTGGGTGTGAGCGCTGCACCTCCGCCCCCCTGCCCTGCCCGGAGGAGCCAGAGACTGGCGTGGGGGTTTCGGGAGGGATCTGGCGGGAGAAAGTTCCCAGGACGCCCGGGGAGGGCACAGCCCGGGGGCTGGGGAAGGAGAAACTTACCGGCGCTTTGGTCTCTTTCCCGCCGCTCAGCCACCGCCTCCAGCCCCGCAGCCGCAGCCCGGACCCGCTCCCGCACCACGCGAGCCTGAGGAAGGCAGCAGCCGGGCGAGCCGGAGGGGGGGGCGAGGGCGATTTGCATATCCCTGCCTGGTACCACCTTCCTGAGTCACCTCGCCAGCGCCAGGAGCGGCGGGGAGGGTCCCTCTGCTCCCCCCCTTCACCCCGGGCTCTGCTCCCTCACTGGGGCTGCCTCTTCCCTTAGCTCCGCCGGGGCTGTGCAGAAGTGGCTGGTGGCTTTCCCGGGAGGTTGGGGTGCCTCTGACACACGCCCACCGCAAACTGGGGGGCACGGGAGGCGCCCTGGCAGACCGGGCAGGGAGGAGAGGGGGCCGGGTAAGGGTGGGTGCAGCCCCTCTCCCACCTCCAGCCCTGATCCCGGCACACATTTCCCCCGCTGAGAAAACGCCTCTTCTCAAGCCCATGAAACCAGTCAAGTGCTGCTGGAAACTGCCAAGGCAGCGGTCTGAAGAGAGCCTGGTGAGAGCCGCCACACTGGGTGAGACCAAAGGTCCAACTAGCCCCATGTCCTGTCTTCTGCCAGTGGCCAATGCCAGAGGGAATGAACAGAACAGGTGACCACCAAGTGATACACCCCATCGCCCATTCCCAGCTTCTGGCAAACAGTTAAAGTGTCTTCATCCCTTTAAGGCCAACCTGCCTTATACTTCTCCTAGGCAGGGTAAGGAGAGGGACTGGCCCAAGAAGGGACTTACCCGTAAGTCTGGGGTTTGTGCTGTGGTTAAGGCTCTGTACGCCACTCAGCTGGTGCCATGCTAGAACTGTGACACTGGAGTTCCAAAGGTCCCTCCATCTTTCTGATGAAGCTCTGCTCCCAGCTGCAACCTCACAACTGACCCACTGCAGTTTGGTCTTTTTTGTCTGTCTCTGTGACTTCCAGCCCCAACTTGTATTAAAGACTTCCCCTTCCCCCCCAGCCTGGCAAACTCAACCTGGGATGTGAGCATCAAACAGTTATTTCCGTAGGCCCTGCTCTGCAATACACCTATGCAAGCACCATTGTTTCCCCTCTCCAGTGAAATTGAGGGTAGAAGTTAGCCTGGTGACTGGAACTAAGCTAATCACTTTGCTGATGCAATGGGCAAGTACAGACTCCATCCAGTTCATTGCACCAGAATGGTGGGGGCACCGGAGCCGTTAAAAGCAGCAAAAACTGATTTGTTTTGGCAGGGGGGACAGGGTTGCCAGCACTTTGGTGAAAGTTCCAGATCTGTGGAGAAAGAAGGGGCAAGTTTTTGAAGGGTCGCTTTTCCAGCCACATTTCAAGCATTGTTGCAGTTGTGGGTTGGGTGAAACATCATTGCAGCTGATAGATGGGACCACCACCCATCATTTAAGATAGCTATAAGGAATCCTAGAGCTCCTTTATGAAACAAGAGCATTCTTCACCCCAGTGAAGCAAGTTCACTGCCCAAAACAAAGGGGCATGGGAGACCACTCAGTAATGTGAACTACGTAAGAGAGGGGTGCAGCTAGGTATTGTTTTGGTGGTAATAGTAGTAGTGTGTGTGGGGAGGGGGGCATGATGTGAATAAGCAGGAAAGAGAAGCAGAGACTACTGAGAAGGCAGCAAGGAAACTCGTCACAGCTGGAAGAAGCATTGCTGAGCAAGACCCTAAGAAAAGTCTAGAGAGAGAGAGCTTTTGGGCTCAGTGCTGGCTGACAGAGGCTTAGAACTGGGGGGCGGGCGGCAGTGGGCAGACAAACAAAAAAATGCCATTGAGTTAAGTGTAGGAGCTCACTTTGCTCAGCCCACTGGGTTCTGACAACGCCCGAGCCAAGAGACAGATGATGGAATTTACCCTGTTCTGCTGACCAGCTGCTGCTGAGCTGAGTATCTTTAAGTGAACTGGCTACATAGTTGATGTCTTTCCCAGAATTATTGGAAAGTGGAGCTGGTCCGAAAAGGAGAGAATTTTCAAAAAAATTCTCAGATTTTGAACTTTTTCAATGAAAAACTGGGACAATGTTTTGACAGCTTTATTGGAAGGTCTAACGGCCAGGAGGTTCTGGTCTGGACCGTAGGCAGAAAGGTTCTTCTATATGCCCAGTGATTACAATATGTACCCTAAACCAATTGCATTGTATTCAGTGTTCCAAGAACATTGGGGTTAAGGGATGTTTCCTTTCTGACTAGTTATTACCTGGCTGTACTCTAGCTACAGATCCTGTTTGAGCAGCTAGAAATCAACCAGTAGCTGAGAAGGTAATTTACATGTAAACTAGCCCACTGCCACTGTTAAAATAGTCCTAGAGTCAGCCTGGCTGGGAATAGCAGTCTCTTTGCTCTGCGACATTGAAGGCAGGACTGGGTGTGAGCAGAGGAAAGGGCCCATCATGGTCAGGGAGAAAACAAAAATATTAGTGGATAAACTGTGCACTAGAGTAACTGCAGTCTGATTTGTGGGCTGCAACACAACCTAATTTGATTGGATTAACTTATTTATGACAAGAGCCGCTTTTCCAGTCCCTTCCATCTGAGGATCTCAAAGCACTTTAAACATTAATTCATTAAAGCCTCACAGTCCTCTTTAGAGGAATGTTTCATTAGTCCTACATTAGACACAGGTAAACTGAGGCACTGAGGCTGGAGGACCACACAAGGAGTCTGTGGCAAAGGCAAGGCTGGACACTCAGATCCTACTTCAGTGCTTCAAACACTATATACACTACACTTCCCCTGTCTCAACCATGACACCCTTTCATTTCCTGCCTTCAACTGTAGCTACCACTAGTGGTCTCTAGCCTGGGAATGCGAGTTGCAATACAGGGTCTGAAGGTGCTTTTTAGGGCTGGCTGGCATAACCAGCTCCACTGCCATTAGAATGGCTGTAAGGCAACAGGTTCATGGTTTAGTAACTTATTATTTGTGTACATTTATCTAGTACAAGGTATCGTCGGGGAGAGGCAGACAGCAGCTAGATTCCCTGGATGGCATCTTCTGGATGAGGCTGACAGTAGCTTGATTCCCAACTACTCCGGATGTCTGTCTCCCAGGCGAGAAGTTGCATGAATTCTGGAGCAGTGAGCAAAAGCATTTAGATTTTCCTCAGTGTGCCATCTCAAATACGCATTGTCCCTGATGGCCACTAAGGAAAGCCCTGACAGTCCCATTCCAAAGAAGCTGGGAGGGTGGTAGGAGTAGATTGGCTTCCCTTGGGAGGGTAGTAAGGTCTGGCTCTGCTCCAAGGGGTAGTAGAAGCACCTCACCTATTAACCACTAAGGAAAGAGAGAACTGAAATCTATAAGTACATTAGTATGAATTATGAATTCATATAAGTAAAAAATAACTGCACCTGCCAATACTCCACACTGTGCTGCCTGTAACCCATGCAAGCAATCACTATCATTCAAGCATCCCAAGACATTTCAAACAGGGTTACGAACAGAACTTTACTCATCACATATTTGAGGAGCTAGGTTCTTTGTCTTTCTATTCTTTTCCCTGACAACCTGCCATTTTGATACCTGGGCAACCACCCCGATAGATTTTCTTCCATCCTATGAACATCTAGCTCTGACCTCACTGCTATTAACATGCAGTAATGACAGCTGCAGAAGGTTGTTATCCAAAAGCATACTGGTTAAAGGTCTGCCATATAGCACGTGGGTTGTTTTTTTCTAGGGGTTGGCTGGTTCAAATGACCTGATGCATTCAATACATCTCATAATCTTCCCAAGGCTAAATGTTAATTAAAACTAACAATGTAGTGCTGCTGAGGGGTGCTGTATTGACAGCATGAAGTCTCCTGTATACCAGCATCATGGGAACCAGCAGAAGTGGAAGTTTCCCCACTATCCAACCAATGTGCTTCAAGCCTGAGCAGAAGAGACCACATACAGGAGCGTGAAGGGAGCTCAGAACGGAATTGGAAAGCAGATTGCCTGACTCCTAATCCTGTTGTTTAACCATAATAAGACCCTGCTCACATGGTGGGGATCAGAATCTTGGTCCAAGGGCCAATTAAACACTTTGGATCAGTAGGTTCAGAGGACAACTTATTAGCTGGACTTTGGAAGACCCCAGGTTTTTGTCATGGGATACTTGCTTCAGTGGACCATTCGAGATGTTGCACTGTTAAAGCATCAGGCATGCAATTCGGGGTGGACGTATTAACCTCCTTGAAGACCATCAAACTCCAGTAGAGAGGTTTGGGAAGCCAAGACAGGATTGTGTCACATGAGTTTTGTGGAACCTCTAGGGCGGTGGTTCCCAAACTTGTTACACCGCTTGTGCAGAGAAAGCCCCTGGCCGGCCAGGCTGTTTAACTGCTGCGTCTGCAGGTTCGGCCCATTGCAGCTCATAGTGGCTGCAGTTCGCTGCTCCAGGCCAATGGGAGCTGCTGGAAGTGGTGCGGGCCAAGGG
The DNA here is from genome assembly GCF_007399415.2 of Gopherus evgoodei. NCBI lineage: Eukaryota > Metazoa > Chordata > Testudines > Testudinidae > Gopherus > Gopherus evgoodei. Next base: position 37,233,419 of record NC_044333.1, on the reverse strand, counting down.
ACCTACTGGCCACCGCTTCCAGCAGCTCCCATTGGCCTGGAGAGCGAACTGCGGCAACACTAGCGGATGCGGCAGGTAAACAAAACGGCCCGGCCTGCCAGGGGCTTTCCCTGCACAAGCAGTGGAATAAGTTTGGGAACCACTGCTCTAGGATACTGATGAAGAGTCTCGGAGAATCACTGAGTACAGAAGCCAGTGTGTCTCATTAGGATCTCATACCCTACCACTGCAAATATCCCAAGCCAGTAATGACTCTCATTAATTTCAAGGAGTTGTGACTATAAAATATTTTTGGCCCACATCACAGAGTGTTTCAAATCTCCTAGGCATTGCTAAGATACAAACAGAATTTTACTGCACCAATTAAACATTTCATGTGCTGTCAGTTCCAAAAATCTAAAGGCAGTTGCTGTTTCCAAAGGAACTTTTAACACACACCTGTCCCCCTGGTAATCAAAAGGCTGAAGAATCATTTCAGTTGGAGAGGTCTTGTCTACCTATGCTCTGCTCAGTTATCCACCAGATGATTGCAGCTTCCACAAGCCAGTTTTAAAGACGAAATGGGTGTGACTTCCACCTGGAATTATCTAATGGCTTTATACTACTCTGCAATTGTACTCTCCGGGCTGTTGCCTCCCTTCCATCCATAGCCTGACAAGGTTGGGGAAATGCCTAGCCCATCACTAGAATTTCTAAGAGACAAAGGCCATCTTGGCCAATTGCTGAACAGCCACATGGAAAGGTGAAACAATTTCACCTTTCACACAATCCTATTAATGGAAACCCCAGACTACAGCTGGCTTTCTGTCTTGGTTCATTATGGTTTTATATCTGTAATCTTTTGCAGAGTCAAACATGAAATCAAGGATAAAACTGCCAGTGCAGAAGCCTTTCTGATGAGAGAGCCAAGCTGGGTTAAAATAAGGTCTAAAGGGGATAAAGACAATGGCCTCAATCAAGCCCCTAGTGGATACATGTACATGGTGCAACCACTGCCTATTTTGGAATGATTGATTCGGGGAGGCTAGAATGGCAAGGGATCTTGCAGCACGGAATTAAGATGTATTGGCAGAGCAGCATGGGGGCCTAAAACCAGAATTATGAGATGTTATCAGAGGGTGGGCAGAGCAAGGAGAAGCAACTTGCACAGCTTCTTTTGTTCAATAGATGGCCTGTGTTTTACAGTTCCCACACACAACTGTCAGCGGCTTGGGCCCATTAGGCTCCTCTCCAGAAGCTACATTAGCATGTACAGCAGAAGCACTGCTCAGAAATGCAGGGCAAGCAGATTTTATCTCAAGAACATTTTCCAAATCCCAATAAGATTTAAATTAGCAACTATTAAAAGCTTCCTGCATTTAACATTTCACTTACTCTTTCTCCATTGATAGCACCTTCCAGCTGAGGATCTCAAACACTTTACAAATAGAGGCAGCCCATGCCTCTCTTTCTCCTTCCACCCTCTCAGTGTCTCTTCTCCATTTAGATTGTAAGTGGTTTGGGGCAGGGACTGCCTCTCCGTATGGGTTAGTACAGCACCAAGCCTCACTGGGATCTGTCTCTCTGAACTGTCATACAAATAAAACACTAGCAAGTTAAGCCTCATCACACACCACTGTCTCTACTGTCTTTGTCTAGATGGGAAAACAGAAGGAATTTGGCAGCCTGGTTTTCAGAAGAGCTGAGCAACCACAAGTCCACCGAAACCCCTGGCAGCTGCAGGAGAGCAACATCTTTGAAAATAGACTCTAAGGCCCTGATTCTCAAAAGCCTTTAGGTGCCTATATCCCACTGAAATCAATGGCAGCTAGGTGCCTAAATACCTTTGAGGATCCAAGCCTCAGTGATCTGCACGAGATCTCACAGCAAGTTTGTGGCAGATCTGGGAACAGAACCCAGTCTCTGGCATCCTGCTCTATTTATCTAGGTTCTTATCATGCTGATGGGCCCCATGATATCTGAAAGCCAAGCCCTGTGTTTTAACCACTCCGCATCATGTGTCTCCTTATATAAACATTTGCTGTTACAAAGAATACCCTGATTAAAGCAGGCACAAGGCAGCCTTCGTGTCTGGAATTATGAAGAAGAGACGTGGGTCAAAATGTGCCAATTTGCTTAGGCTAACAGAAAACTGACAAAGTGCTCAGCCTCTCACTTCAATTGCATGGTAGCGGGAAAGGAAAAAAGCTTCATCTTTATTTACAGCACAGCAAACTACATTATATAGGATAAAACATCCCCTGCAGGCCAAACACCATCCCCTAGTTACCAGATATTTGACATTCCTTTAACCATCACTGAGCACAGCCATCCCAGCGTGCCACAGTACTTGCAGTCACTCATTACCTGCACCTTTTGATCCTACAGAGGGAGACCTCTGCCCACACAGAACTACTTAGTCTGGCACTGCCATGCCAGCCAAGACTTTCAAAAGTGTCCAGTGATTCTAGGTGCCTCCATTTTTTGATGTCTAATTGGGAATACCTTTCAAGAGGTCAGATTTCCAGAGCCTTTTTGAAAGAGGTCCCTTTGAAGTGTCTCAAGCTAGACACCTAAAATTCAAAATGAGTCACTTTTGAAAATCTAGGCCATGGTGCCCAGTGGTTAGAAAAACCATGCTCTTTAGCATGTCACCTAGCCTCCTTGGTCTTAAGTCAACTCAGACAGCTGCTTGGGAAGAAAGCAGGATTTCCTTCACAACCATATGCTGCAGCAAGCCAAGCTCCCATCTTCATCCTGAAAGACTCCCAAATTAGTGCCCATTATTGCTCCTGCCACTAACTCAGAGTCTGCAAAGCGGTAAATAGCACATTAAAAAAACCCAACCACTTTACATTCAAAGTAATTTAGAATAGCATCCTTTCTGGTGCTGATTGCCTATATTTATTCAAAAGCAGCACTTTAAATATCAGATTGAGCTGGGGTTTTCTCTCCTTTTGTGCCAGTTTTCTATACATTTGTTATTTGTTAGAACTGTTCATCACAAATCTTTCAAACATGAATATAGAGGGAAAATAACTTTGTAATACCAATACAACCAAGAGGGCTTTTCTGCATTTCCAAGTGCTAACACAACGGTAATGGGTATTATGGAGAACCCTAAGGCAGATAGACACTACAGCAGGGCTAGCATTTGATTTCTGATCATAGGAACTTGGGCTGGCAAGGCCAAAAGAGTGGTAGGAGCAGAAACTTAAGACATTTGTCAATAGGAGGAGGAGGGAAGAGACCTCTGCATGGCATTCACTGACAGACAATTGGGGCAGAATAAAGGAAAGAGGGATATGCTCTGGAAGTAGTCTTCCCAGCCAGAAGCATGGTGGCTGTGACACCGAAGTAGAGGTAAAAAAAAATCAGGGTTCTGATAGGAACGCAGACTTTTCCCATCCCACCAGCTTTATTTTCCCTGAAAGTTAAAAAAAAACAACAGAAGTTACCTTGCATTCCTTTAATGCAGTTGCTGCCCAAGCCAAGAAATATACAGCTGCTCATACAGATCAGTGACCTAGATTTGTAGCAAGATCAACATGTAGGCAGAGATCCATACTCACAGATTACTTACTTCCTCTCTTCCTTATGTATGCAACCAACATGAATCAAAGCAAGTCCAAGGTTCGCCTTTATAACTTTTTGTCCAGCTTTCAATGCAAATAAAAGGGGTGGAATGGAAACTGTCCAGGTGACAGGGCAAGTCTCATTGGTGCCCTGCTGCACCTGCCCTTTGTTTGTTTAAAACCAGCCTCTGGCTTTATTGGTGGGCAAATGTCCAATGGACCTCACTAGAAACCTACAAGCAAACAAAAGAGGGAGAGGTGGGAGGGGAGAATTTCATATGGTGCTTCTCTCCTGTCCCTTCCAGCAAAGTCTCAATGTTTAACAATACGCTGCTCAGCAAAAGCATTTATCTTTTCTATCAGATTAGAGCCCCCGATGATACATATTTTGCTTTGAGTTAATTTTATTTTACAACTACAAAAAACTGATCTTTACAAAACATTTAGCATTTTGGGAAGCCTTAACTGGATAAGAGCTGAGTATCTGACAGAACAAATTAGTGTGTGTGAATGCATATGTGGCCAAAAACTTGATTACATGACATCGAGTTAGGAAGAATGAGAAATACATTTCCTGTAGCTTCAAAGAAATACCAGCTTGTATTTCAGTGCTGTTTAACGACTCTTCGTGTAACCAGTTCAATTCCCAGTGGCTTCTTAGGATAATGTTATCAGTTAAGTGAAACTTTGTTATGGATTCAGTTTATACCTCTAAACTGATCTCTGAATGAATCCCCCGTTTAAGTCAATTGTAAGAGACAGTTAACGGGCCATCCTTGAAGCAGAGCCTAATAGTCTGCTCAGAAACTAGCACCAAGCGGGCAGATGGTTTGACTGGGTATTGTGACTGTGTGCGCGTTAGCAGGAGATAACACATACACTGAGAATAGACTGAGACAGACTGAAGAAGCAGCTGAAAGCATGTGGCTGGACCCTGGAAAAAACCTGGAGACTTTTTTTTGGGTCGGGGTGCAGGGTGAAAAGGCTGCTCTTGGTGAACAAAAGAAGCTGTCTCCTGTTATTTGATCCCTTCTGCATTTGATCCCTTCTGAACTTTGTACAGTCTTTGTAAATAAACAAAACTGCATTGAAGAAAAACCCGACTATCACCAAATTCTGCTCCCAACTGGATCACACACAGGGCCATAAACTTTGACTAGTCACTCAGGTCAAAAAGGGGCAAACAATAACATCTGTCCTTGGAAAGAATAGCATGTCATAGGCTTTGCCTTATATTCTGCAACCATCTTGAACTGCTCTGTTTATACAATATGCATGATTGGTAATGTTTTTTTCTGTACATCTAGTGCTGGGAACACTCCAATAGCTAGTATATTTAAATCTGTGGAATAGCAGCATGGTTCACTGGTTGTCAACTAGATTTCAGTTTCACTTATTCAGCAATGACTATTCAGCATTTTACTTCCCCAAATGATGTCTGCTTCATCCTTCTCCAAACTAGTGTATCATCACTGTGAAAGAAAGGAAGTACTAATTTCTGTAATCCTCATTCATAAGAATTATTACTTTAGAGTGGGATTTTGGCCTTAATTCTGTTCCCATTGATATCAATGGTAAAACTCGTGTCGACTTTAATAGCAGCACACTATGGTCAACTCAAGAGTGGTTTTGAAAGTCTCATCCCTTACTTTTTGCACAAGTTTCAAAAGTTTGCTTTAAGAAAAAAGCAAAAAATTAGGAGATAAATACTGCCATCTGGATCTTCATTGTAAAGGGTTTGTTTCAGTAGGGATCTTAGGAAAAGACTTTGAGCGAACTATGTTGCAACATGTGTGTGTACCACATACTTCTTATGAGCAAGAGACCAAATTCTCTTAATTTCTGATCTAATTAAGAACTGAACTCAGGTCTTTCAAGGTCTAAGACAAGTTAGTGCATTAACTGCACTATGCAGCCAGTAACTGAGTCTACTTATCTTGCACTCCTTTCCTCCTTACCTGCTTCTCTCCTCACCCAACACCACCGAAGACGCCACAAAGTATCTGATTGACATTCCCCTGTCATCAAGTTTATTTTCAGGTGGTGAGGGACAAGCTACAATAGCAGTTGGTCAGCTAAAGCATTTTCCTTCCATTTGTTGTTACTGTTAAAAAGTGTTGAATGATATAAAATTTATCCTTTCAAGTTCATTAGGTTCACCAAGTTAAGTTGTTAGCAGTTCTACAGTAACACAGTTAACGGAAAGAGACAGAAGGTAAGGTACTATGCATCTGGTGTACCTGGTACAAAATAATACATATAAAAATGACAAAAGAAATTCTGCTATAAAGCTTCTCCATCAACTGGTAAACTTTTGTTAGAAACAGGTATTAATTAGACAGACAGATCAATTTAAGATGAACTAGAGTGTTTCAAGGTTCCTTTGATCCATATGCTAAAGACAGATCAGTTGCCTTTAATTTACAGATAGGTACATTTCAGTCCTATTTGAATGGACAGCGTGCGAATCAGCTCAGAATTAAGATTATCTTTTTAAAATCCAGATAGAAAGATTGCATATAATGAAGATGGCATTTTACTCTTCTGTTTTCTCAACTCCTACAGAGCCTTGTAGTTGATTAAAACTGCTAATGTGCTTTAAGTCCTTTTCACAAATCATAAAGTTAAGATTTGTTTTGGCCTTGGTTGTAACTATTTCTTAGGTAACAACTGTGGTTGTAGTCCCAGTGTGGTTAGGAATCTCTGCAGCATTTGGAATATTGCTTTCAGTATATGTTATTTTGTAGCTATGATATGCTAAACTGCTGCAGAACAAATGCAGTATGTGCACAGAGTATAATCTTTAGCAGTGAGCATTATTCTACTGCATCAATAATAATGCCAGTTAAGAACCAGGTCAAAAGACCAGTTACCACTGGATTTTGTTAACACATTTGTGACTTATAGTTTAAAAACATCTCATCTAAGGACAAGATTCATTTTTGAAAGATATTTCATAAATCTTTAAAAATTACTCTCTCTAAAGATTATAAAAGGTTAGTCAAAACTTTTTAATATGAATAATTTGGACAAGCAGTAGTAGTTCTGGTTTTAAAGGTTATAGCAACAATCACTACAATTGGGAAGGAATCCACAAGGACGGCTATAACTGACAGTTTGTATTTCTTCTAAGGATTCTCCTTAAAAAGATTTGACTGCTTCTGGGCACGTTACCTTTTCCAAGTGACATTCCGTTCTTTATAAATCTGCTGTTGGCGTTCCCCAGAATGTACTGAAGATAACTCTATTTACATTCAAAAATATTTTTTTTAAGTATCTTCAACATAGTGGAAATGCCCATTAATCAAGTCAGTGGAAGCCTCCCTAACATAGGTGTAGGACAGCTTTGTTGATCTCTGGGTTTGTCCAGTCATTCCGTATGTCATCTAGGTGATTATCGAAATCCACAAGGGTTTCGTAGGATTTGCTGTCCAAGAGAGATGTGGCGATCCTCTGGGCTTCAGACCAGTCTTCACAATAATCACTAGAATGTAAAATAACTAGGAATTAATAGTTCTCAAGGAAAATGATCTCCACAGGCTCTTTCAATTAAAAGATAAGCCATAACACTATGCTGCGTGGCTACAGCTGGGGAGGCAGAATACTGACAGAGTTTTGTTTTTATAAGCTAGATTAGGGGTCGGCAACCTTTCAGAAGTGGTGTGCCGAGTCTTCATTTATTCACTTTAATTTAAGGTTTTGCATGCCGGTAATACATTCTAATGTTTTTAGAAGGTCTCTTTTTCTATAAGTCTATAATATATAACTAAACTATAGTTGTATGTAAAGTAAATAAGGTTTTAAAAAATGTTTAAGAAGCTTCATTTAAAATTAAATTAAAATGCAGAGGCCCCGGACCTGTGGCCAGGATCAGGGCAGTGAGAGTGCCACTGAAAATCAGCTCGCGTGCCACCTTCAGCATGTGTGCCATAGGTTGCCTACCCCTGAGCTAGATATTTCTCTCAACATTATGAGAAACAGAAAGCTTTCAAAGCATGGTCAACTACTGCCCATTTTCTACTTACAAGGTCATTCTATATTATGTTGTTCAAGTGTAATAAGACAATTTTGCTCTTTACAGCTATATACACAAAGGAACATCTCTTTATCACAATCCAGAACGAACATATTACTTACAAATGTGGGTCTTTGCATCTCCATTTGTTTTCATGATGCTCATACACATGAATGGCAGGTTCTTTGCACTCCATCGTAAATTTAGTGTTATCCACCTAACATGCAACAGAAACAAATCATATTCTTTCCTTCAAGATCCCAACTAAAGAGATGATATAAAAATGACAGTGTGGTTTTGAACATCATAGCATCTTCCATTCACCTCCATTAATCCATTCAGTGTTTCATCTTGTTGCTGCTTCTGAAGTGCCAATTTTTAAATGGTCTAAAGTGGTCTCTTGTAAATCACCAACATTCCACTGTAGCCCACCACTGCTTTTGACCCATTGAGAAGGTAAGCCATTATGTCATGAAAGGTTTTGGAAGAATATGCCTTCTTTACTCTCCCACCACGTACACAGAATGCAGCAGCTCTCTCCATTACCAAGGAGGGCCAGAAGTAGGCTCTCTTTAGAGCACAGTAACTGCTCTGCTGGCCAAAAGGGGCTGCTTGAATACCCTGCAAAGGACTCCCCAAGGCACTCTGAGGGCTCAGCAAGTTAGTCATCACATTACTCTATTAACAGAGCCAAGAAATGGGATTTAAAACACTCATTCCAATACTGTGATTATAATCAGAAGAGAGATAAATGAAATTATATACCATTATGAGTGCTGGGTCACTAAAGCCCTCTGCAATCCTGGAGGCTACCTTTTCAGCGACCTGGTTTGGACTACAGAAGAAGGTCAAGTTAATTGTACTATATATTTCAGCTGAAACCAGTAGGAAATAAGAGCTGAGAAGAGACATGAGAAAAACAGTGTTGTAGCAAATAGGAACAAGATATTAAACTGATTTAAAAGTTTATTAGAGAATATTTAAATAAAGATGATACAAAGAGTTTGAAGCGTCAGTTATTGGTCATCGGGGGTAACATACAGAGTATAGGAGGACACACTTGATCTAAGTCAGAAGGGTAAGAAAACACTGAATCATCTCCCTTTAGCATATGATCTGATATCTTAGCTCTGTTCCAGCAGTAGACATGATAGCTATTGATTTTAGTAAAGCTTTTGCTACAGTCACATATAATGTTGTTATAATGCAGGAAAATGCAGTCTAAATGAACTTACTATAAGGTGGGGGCACAACTGGTTGAAAGACTGTACTCAAAGAGTAGTTATCAATGGCTCGCTGTCAAACTGGTAGGGTGCATCTAGTCCCACATGGATCAGTCCTGGATATGGTACTATTTAATATTTCATTAATGACTTGGAGACTGGAGTAAAGTGTATGCTTATAATGTTTGCAGATGACACCAAGGTTGGAGGGATTTCAAGCACTTTGGAGGACAGAATTAGAATTCAAAATAACTGATAAATTGGAGAATTGGTCTGAATTCAACAAGATTAAATTTAATAAAGATAAGTGCAGAGTATTTCACTTAGGTAGGAAAAATCAAATGCACAACTACAAAATGGGGAACAACTGTCTACATGGTAAAAGGATCTGGGGTCATAGTTGATCACAAATTGAGTATGAGTTAACAATGGGATGCAGCTGTGAAAGAGACTAATATTCTGGGGTGCATTAGCTGGACTGTCCTATGTAAGACAAGGGAAGCAATTGCCCTACTCTACTGGGCGCTGGTGAGGCCTCAACTGGAGTACGGTGTCCAATTCTGGTTGCCACGCTTTAGGAAAGAAGTGGACAAACTAGAGAATGTCCAGAGGAGAGCAACAAAAGTGATAAAAGCTTTAGCAAATCTGACCTATGTGGAAAGATTTAAAAAAAACTGGACGTGTTTAGAACTGAGGAGGGGAAACAAGACTGAGGTAGACCTGATATGATAACCCTTCAAATATATGAAGGGCTGTTACAAAGAAGACAGGGATCAATTGTTTTCTATTTCCACTAAAGATACAACAAGAAATAACCGGCTTAATCTGCAGCAAGGGAGATTTACATTACTTAGGAAAAACTTTCTAATGATAAGGGTAGGTAAGCTGTGGAATAGGCTTCCAAGGGAGGTTGTGGAATCCCCATCACTGGAGGTTTTTAAGAATAGGTTAGACAAACACCTGTTAGGAATGGTCTAGGTTTACTTGGCCCTGCCTCAGAACATTTCCCGAGGTTCTTCCCAGACCTACAGTCCCATGATTCTATAATAAATGTTTACTCAGACTTGATGTGAATCCAATAGTTTGCAGCCTCCAAACCTTCCCACCAGATCCAGACTATCATGGTTATCTTTTGCTTCATTTCCAGGAACTTGGAAAAGGATATTTCTAAATTTGCTCACCAATCTACATTTAAAACTCATTCAATACCACTAGTAAGCAAATGTATTGATATTTCTTTAACAAGGTACAGTCACTGTGTGGTGCAAGAGTATCTTAGCAACCAAATTTGAAGTGCATAATATTCCTCCAAATTACCCAAGTGCATGTAAAACACAGTCCCTTGGAAGATCTAAGTTATGTGCTCCTCTTATGTTTCTAGAAGTCTTCAATGGATTTACTTTGCTCTAACTAACAAGTCCAGAGCAGTGATCCTTAAACTTCCATTATGCGTGAAACTTCTACTACAGATCCTCTTGCATACTAGCTTCCCTTCATTCCCAATATTCTAAATGCACAATTTCTCTGCAGGAATAAATAGTATTAAAACAGTAGTCAGATGAAAAGTTCACTTTAATGGGATAATTGTGGCTGTTCAGGCCGTGGAGGAATTTAGCTGTTTTGTAGATTTGCTATTTATTTCTTCTGCCTGCATTTAGAGATTTACATTTAATAGTCCCAAATCTCCCCTCATTGCCTACAGCAATTGCTGCTTTACTCCCTTTTCAGGTCACTTTGGAATTCAGTTCTGTCATCCTGTGTTTGCCACTCCTTTAGCCGTGGTGGAGAAAATCACAGCTGAATTTACCCAAAATAAAGCTGTGCTGGGTGCAGATAGGTGTGTGTTTCCGTTTAGTTGGTCCAAAATACTTCTGGAAGTCTTAAAATGTCCCAGACTGTGCTATCATCAGAAGAATGCCTCACAACTTAAAAAGTGATAGAGAAAAGCAGTTCTGCAGACCACCAGAAAATCCTCCACAGACAATAATAATATATTTTATATAAAGAGAAAGAGAGTGTATATAGACAAACATATATGAAGTGTGTATTTTTCAGCAGATTCAGTCTTCACTGAGTTTAGAATCTCTAAAAGGCACAGACACATTTTCACAAGAAGGATTTAACCCCTTATCTATTAATTTTATGGTGGTGTCTAGAGGCATTGTTCTAGTCATTGTACATATACAGAGAGTGTCTCTGCTGAGAGTTCCTTAAATGATTTTATATTCCCTACTAGTTTTGTGGCAATGTGAAAGTCAACAGCAACATCTCCAAAAACTCACAGCATCTCCAGCAAGTCATATGCTGAAGCATATATAGTATTAAAGTATTGTGAAAGTAACTCCTGCCCCATCCCGTTATGTTATAATTAGCAGATTCCAAAGAAAATCTGCTTGCACCTAAATCATAACTGATCAAATGGTAAACCCTCTCAACTCCTCTGATAGCTTCAGAGACATGAGCATTTTTATTTGGAGATATCCCTCAAGACCAGAAGAAATGTTGCTCCAACAAAATGGCTTGAATAAATTAAAATGTTTTACTGAGAACAAGAAGTTAATATTGATTTAAAATGAAAGCATTTATGCCCTCTAATTAGTCTTAATACCGGATACGCTTAATGATTTAAACATGGGAAGAAAAAATATTCAATATACATGTGTAAAACTTAAAATATTGTCCCTTAGGATGACTTTTATTGGTTATTTAATGAGCTGAATTATGAGGGGGAAAATATAGAATTACTCAATTTTAAAATAAGGTATGCAGTTGCATTTAAGTGAGTGTGATTTTGAAGTTTTTCCCGAAATTGCTATTTGCTGAACTAAAGAGCCTAAGTAACTTGGTATTAATCTACAACAGTGACACACAAAGTGGACAACAAATCCATTGTGTCACTACTGTATCTCAAAAAGCACAGTGTTTCTCACAGGACTGCAAATAAAATTTGCAGTCTATAGTGTTTTCATTTTTGCATCAGTACAGCTAGACCAGCACAGCTAGACCAGCACAAACCCCCAACGTGTAGATGTATTGCACTCATGTACAAGTTACAAATCATGCAATTCAAGTCTCCTCTGGCACTGGCAAGTGTGTCTACAACATTAGGCGCTTCCACCACTATGACTACATATCAGTGTAGTTATAGTGATGCAAATGTCTCTGGTCTAGATAAGCCCTAAGTGTATCTTAGCTGTAAAATATTTACAGTGGACTTTACTTTTAAAAAAGGATTAACACACAGCAGTTAAAATACTATAGTTAATTTACAGTGAGTGCATCGTGGATAAAATTTACAAAAACAGCATGAGTGAATTAGAAGCCTAAATTTCATTTTCAAAAGTGCATCAAGTCCTACTGACTTTCAATAGAATTCAGGCTTTGAAATAACTGCTGGTTTTGAAAATTTTACAACTTGTTATTAAAGAGTAATCTTGGGGAAGTGATGAGTAAGAAATGACTTCTGTGTTCTACTTACATTGCAAGACAACTCCATGGCTAACTGGCAGAGTTTCATAAAAAAATAAAGGCAATTAAATAATCAGATCGGGATTAAATCACTTCAAAATAAGTTCCTAAAAGATCTAGAGATTCATGAATAGATCTGTGAATTCTAGTGGATTTCCCTGATATCTGCCAGTTAAGCTGATTAGCAAGCACTGAAACATCCAGTAATTCTATAACATCTACGATCTAGGAGTAATTCTGGAAAAATGGAGGTTTGACACTACACAAAAGACATTTCACAGATATCTAACAGTATTAAGGAAACAAGGTGAAACCACATGACAGTTGTCAAAGTTAAACAACAATCACAGATTATACGTGCAATTATTTTAGTTGGCAAAGTACAAATGCAGCATGAGAGGGTAAACAGGAGGAGATATTGCATCGACACACCTGGCATCTTTCACACGCTCGTTAGCCTGATAATATCCAGCTATCACGTAACTATTCTCTTTGCACCAAGAATCAATCTGAAAGAGTAATCAAAACAATTGTGAGTCCAGAAAAATCACACAAAACTACCAAAAAAGTATACATCTTTCCTGGGGATAAAATGGCAATTGAAACCTTATAACATTTTAGCTAATTGCTAAGGAAGTTAACCAAATGCTAATATTCTTAACCACAACACAGGAAGAAACACAACTATTAAGGAAAAGATATATAAAAATTAATGAAATTAAATTGAACAAGATATTTGAATTGTGACGTACAGCCTGAAATTCAAAGAACAGAATTTATTCTGAAGCACTTGAGTAATCATGGCATAAAATTTTAGGTCTTACTGGCTATTTTCTGTTAGTGTTTAGTTGGCAATGGGAATACTTCCCATTGCCAACTAAACACTAACAGAAAATAGCCAGTAAATAGCCAGGCAAATGTACAGGATGTGAGACTATAACCCCATTTCATGACAGTTGCATCCATTTTGCTCAAAATAGAAGAAGTTCACATAGTGTTAAAATGTTTACTTTTTATATTTTATAATGTTTTCTTTAAAAATCAACTGATGCCTTAAATTTAAGAACTGAAAGATGTGACAAAAAAATTCTGACTATTGTCTCATTCTTCCAAATCACCCCCGTTGCTAGGAGGATCTGCATTAACACAGGATTATTTTTTCTTAATTAAACATTAGAACAATTTACCAAGGGATGTTGGGTGGATTTTCCATCACTTAGTTTTTAAATCAAGATAGAATGTCTTTCTAAAAACATGCAGTAGCGCAGCTACAAAACATGGGTTTGATGCAGGAATTGCTAGGTTAAATTCCATGGCCTGTGTTATATCGAGGTCAGACTAGATCAGTGATTCTCAACCAGGAGTACATGTATCCCTGGGGGTATGCAGAGGTCTTCCAGGATGTACATCAATCATCTAAATATTTGCCTAGTCTTACAACAGGCTACATAAAAAGCACTAGTGAAGTTAGTACAAATTAAAATTTCATACATGACTTGTTTATACTGTTCTATATATTATACACTGAAATGTAATCACAATATTTATATTCCAATTGATTTATTTTATAATTATATGGTAAAAATGAGAAAGCAAGCAATTTTTCAGTAACAGTGTGCTGTGACACTTTTGTATTTTTATGTCTGATTTTGTAAGCAAGTTGTTTTTAAGTGACATGGAACTTGGGCGTATGCAAGACAAATCAGACTCTTGAAAGGGGCACAGTAGTCTGGAAAGATTGAGAGTTACAGGACTAGATAATCATAATGGTTCCTTGTTCTATGAATAAGACTTCACATATGCAAATACTTAAAAAAAAATCTATGAAAGTTTACAGTTTTTTTGAATGAAAAGGACAAATTCAGACCTGGCATAAAGCAGGAAAAAAATAACTGGAAAACAATGGATATTAGCTCTGAATTTGGTCCATTGTCTCTGTTGTTTTGAAAATATACATCTACCATTCCTGTTGCTCACAATTAAGAGTATCAGGCCAGGATAATCCAGAAATTGGGGAGGAAGAGAAAACAGCTAGTGCTTCCCTCCCCAGTTACTATGCATTTTAAAAAACCCAAATAGATTGATTAAAATGGATTCCAAAATGTATTTGATGTTGAACTTTGGCATCTTGTAAATCAAAACAATTTCATATTTAGCAGAATAATGACAGTATTAAACTGTCTAAGCAGAAGAAAGCCATGTGAATAATCCCTCATCCACAGGGGATGACACGGATTTGTGTGTTTTATTAAAATGTCATCTTCTGGCATTGAAACAGCAGTTGGCCCTTAACGGGAGCAATTATAAACCCCATTTCAAGGATTTATGATTTCAGTTTTAATTGCTAGTGGGCTGAAACCTTGGCACTAAAGCCAGCAACCCTGACACAAGTTTACTTTAAAAAGGAAACTGTCAATTTAAAAATTATATTTGTCTGACATTTTTACTGTGTATACTACTGAAAACAATTTCAAACAAGTGTAACTTTTAAGTTAACAGTTTCTTTTTTAAAGTAAACTTTCACCCAGTGAAAAAACTTGTTCTGTAAACAAAGACTGTTAACTTTCTGAAATTAACAGCAATTTTGCTAGGTTTACACTAGCACTTTTCCTTAAATTTCACATTGTTGCAATATCACCAATGATAACCCCAGCATCAACTGGCCACTGATGTTTCTATTCCTGTTGTCTAATCCTGATCAGAGCAGGTCAACATGAGACAAGTGATAAAAATAACCTAGCTCTTATATAGTGCTTTTCACCTGTGGATGTCAAAGTGCTTTACAAAGGTAAAAATGCCAGTGGCCAGTATACCCAAGGGGCGGATCCTCAGCTTGTGTAAACTGTCAGAGCTCCACTGAAGTCAGCTTACTCTAGCAGAGGATCTCTCCCAGAGCTTCTGCCATTGCTAACAGAAGTGGAGCTGCACCCACAGTACTGCAACCATGGAGGATTTTGAAAGCTTTGTGAGTATAGATAAGGTCTGAGTATACAGGCAGTGTCACTGTTATTCAACTATACTACATAGAATCATAGAAGGGACCTCAGGAGGTCATCTAGTCCAACCCCCTGCTTAAAGCAGGATCAATCCCAACTAAATCATCCCAGCCAGGGCTTTGTCAAGATGGGCCTTAAAAACCTCCAAGGAAGGAGATTCCACCAAGGAAAGTGTGGTTGTAAAACTACAACAACCAGCTGGGGGAGCCAAAGGCAGTAACTGAAACTTTTCGTAACTCGCTTTTTAAAAATTCAAAACAAAATGTGCAAATTAAGAATTGTGCAAATTTATTCCTTCCAATCCTTTTGCTAAAAAAGCCTGGTAAAGACTATGAATATTTCCTTAACTCTGTTGTGCCTGCAGGACACATGTGACTTGGTACATGTTCCTTTCCCCATGTGTACTTTGCAATTGAGTTATGACATCATTTCAAGTGTCATTTGATATCAACAGGAATTTTTTTGTATTCCTTTAATACTCATTTTTAGAACTTTTTAAAATGGACAAGGCTGGCACTGAAAATGAACCCTCTGAACTAAGAATTAGATTTAGAAAATATTAACTCAATTTGATGCTCAGGCATAACTCAGAAATCAATGGGAGTTTTTGTTCATTATAGGCCTGATCCTAAAGATCCTCATTCACATAAGCAGTCCATTCACCTTCAGGGTAATGATTACTCACCAAGGAAGAGTTTATATTAATAGGCCCCAGGGGAAAAAAAATACATCCCCTCATTAAATTCAACCAATGCTGCAAGGCTCTTTGGATATCTAGGTGTTTCTGGAAAAGGACATCAACTTTAACTGCATGAATTTTATTGATTTGTTCATTTAAGATGGTTCCTTAACTCAGGATTTTCCTGGTATTCACATTGCTACATTACGTGCAAAACAGCCTCCATTTTAAAAGCCACTACAATGCAGTTACTATAAGCTGTTACATTAATACTCAGCCTTTTTACAAATAGAGAAAGAGACTTTGGGCTCTTGAGAAGTTCTTAAAAATTGACAAGTATTGTAATTTGCAACCCATCTTCATGAACTTTATAATTAGGGCTTGCAAAAATTGATTAATTGTGGGAAAATCAGGGATTTCATGTCTTTTACTTTTAAAATCAATAATCAAGTACAAATAAATAGTGAAAAGGCAATAAATTAAGGATTTTAAGTTTTCTTAAGTTACATAATGTACTAACAATTCAATTTTTCAGCTGTATAAGAAACAGAATATACAGATTAAGACCCAGATCTTGTAATGAGCTTCACATGTGGACCTATTAAGGATCAGGGTCCAATTCTGGATTTAAAAAAAAACAAAAAAAACCCACCTTCCATGATCAGAATACCTTTTTACATAGTTGAATCATTCTGTAATTGCACTGTGTCCCAATTTTTCCTGGATCTCAAAATAAAAACTATAAACAACAAAACATTTGGCACAGCAGTCCCCCACAGCATGTTTGCAGGTTTGGGGCTTTAATCCATAAACTCCTAGGTGTTCTGGTTTTTGTTTTTTTAAAAAGCTTGGAAGCTACATGCCGCCACAGGGCCCTGACTGAAGTCAGCTGTGTTCTATGGGGCTGCAGCAGTCCCTCTGCATGCCACACATTATAGGATCAGGATCTAAGAAAACAAGGCCCCCTTCCTAACAGCTTAGAATCTTAGCTCCTGAAAAACAATGCTTCTGATACAGGCCAAACAGTGAAACACTCCACCGCACTTCAGAGACTTACACACTCTAAGAGAGTGGTCTCCAAACTTTTTACCTTGCACCCCGCCCCCCTTACTCATAATGTAGGGGCCCGAATCAGAGCTGTGACTAAGGCCTGGAGCGGAGCTGGGCCAGAAGCAGAGCTGGGGGCAGAGCTTCTCCCGCAAACATAGCTTCTGTCGCTCGCAACCGATGGGAGAGCGCTTCACCAGAGCATAGAGAATCTTCACCAGATGTGCTGCAGTGGAGCACCTGTATCAGTACAGCTGCGCTGCTGCAGAGCTGTACCGTATGGACATAGCCTGACATACAGCAGTCTGTATGAACTGAGTACTTACCTATATTTTAAACCAATTAATCACTGGAAATGAACAAATATACAAACGGTCACCTAGTTCAGCTCATTTAGACAGAACTGGTGTTTCTCAAAAGGCTACAGCCCTTCATTTTGTCTAACTGTTGCTGTTTCAGCCTCCAGTAACTAGACATTCTACAACTGTGTCCAGTCATTTTAAAAACTAAGAAACATCCTTATCTCTTACTACAGGCTCAGTTTTCAAATTTGGCTGCTTGTAGCTAAGCATCTAAGGACCCAATCACGGAGCTCTGAGTGAGTGGATCCTTATACTCACATGGAACCGCACCGAAGTCAGTCGGCTTCTACACAGCTTGCAGGACTGGGCCAAAATCTGTGTATTTAGGTATCTTAAAATCTGTGTCTGTGCACCCATGTTTGAAAGCTGAGCCTTATTTTGTTTCTTAAGCATTGTCACATCTTTTGCTTATCAACACTGATACTTCATTTATATTTTTTGATGACTAGTATAACTTCAAGAGGTACACATTTAATATAATGAAAGCCACAAGAATACATCAGTCCTAAAATATTAGCTCAGTATATTCCAGAGCAACACAAACAATATAATGTAGGACACTCATATCAAAGTAGCAGGCAATCTGGGAAGTCACAATTTCAGTTTGTTTTAAACTAATGATGCCTTAGAAAAAGTTCCTTAAAGCTAGTCATGGCGGGTGTCAGGGTAGGTCAACACTACCCAGCAGGCAGCGATCGACCCCCAAGCGCTCTCCCGTCGACTCCTGTACTCCAGCACCACAAGAGGTGCAGGCAGAGTCGACAGGGGACCCGCAGCAGTCGACTCACCACGGTGAAGACACTATAGTTAAGTCAATCTAAGTACGTTGACTTCAGCTACGTTATTCACGTAGCTGAAGTTGCGTAACTTAGATCGAGCCTTCGCCTACCCCCAGTGTAGACCAGGGCTCAGTTTGCTTGCAACCACATTATTCATAGATCTGAAGGATAAAAGGGACTGTTATGGTCTAGTCTGATCTCCTACATAACACAGGCCAGAGAATTTCATCCAGTAATTCCTGTATCAAGCCTAGAATTTGTGGTTGAGCTAAATCCTCTTTTAAAAAGACATCCAATCTTAATTTAAAGACATTATGATCACCACATATCTTAAAAAATACAGTATAACATTGTATACTGTACTTCAATAACACCTTTCATCCAGGGAGCTCAGGATCCTTTAAAAACATGAATGAATTTAAAGTTCACCATCTTAAGGTCACAGAAGGGTTAAACCAGGTCCTGTCTACATAAAGAAATTCACACAAATGTGACTACATTGGTATGTTATTGGATTAAATCACAGTACACTGCTGTGGTATAATCCCTACTTTGCAACAGTGCATTATATATACATACATTAGGGGTTTGCTTTGGCATAACTACACCAATAGCGTTATACCAGTGGAACTTTCCTTAATGTAGAAAAGTTCTGAGTTACCCAGGGTGTAACAGTAAATCCATGGCAGATGTAGGAAGAGGAACCTCATCTCTTGTCAAAGTCCTGTGCTCTAACCACATCTGGCTTTACGTAAACATGTATTTCTTTAGTTTTTGTGACCCTGTCTTGACTAAGAAAAACTGGTGCATTTTTAGAAAGAAGTGCTTTTTTAATGTAACATGATTAAACTGGAAGTCATTGAGGTCAAGAATTTAAAAGGCCTCAAAAAGGGATTGGATATATATATGGATATCAACAATAGCCAAAGTTATAATTCACAAGAATAGATTTTGGAAGGGATATTAAAACTTGTGTTTCAGGGTTTAAGCCAAATTCTGTTAGAGACCAGGATAACACATAATATGGGGAGCAGATTATCCCAGATATGCCTACTCTGAAGTTCTTATTCCTTCCTCTGTAGCATCTGGTACTGGCCACTGTCAGACAGGATTAGATGGACCTTGGGTCTGATCCAGTTTGGCAATTCCTATGAGCTATGTGTCATCATCAGAAGCAATCTCCCCATAGACCAGGACACAACTCCTCAAAGCGGCACCAGACCCTGCCAGAACAACAGATGCAAAACCTGCAGACATATCTCCACAGGTACAATGATCAACTCCCACCCACAATACATCTTTCAAGATCCATGAGTCCCACACATGCGTATCACAACATGTGGTGTACCTCATCCAGTGCACTAAATGCTCCAATAACAACTATGTGGGTGAAATGAGACAATCACTACATTCTCAAATTAACACACACAGATGACAAAAGACAAAACCACCACATCACTGTTTCAAAAAAACTATTATTCTGTATCTGACCTCTCATTCCTTATCCTCAAAGGAAATCTACACACCATCTTCAAAAGACGAGCCTGGAGACTTAAATTCATAACTTGTCTAGACAGTAAGAACCATAGACTGAATACAGACATTGTTGTAATAAACCATAAAACCAATCTATAACTCATTAACCCCCTCCTCATTAACCCCCCTCCACTTCACCTTGAATGGTCCCTTGCAATGTGTGTTAACTACTTACGTAGTATTTATTTATTTAACCTTCTATTTAGTTGTGACACTTGGGTATATTTACACAATAAAGAAAAACCTGCAGCTAGCCCATGCCAGCTGACTCAGGCTGTGGGGTTGTTTCATTGCTATGTAGACTTCCAGGCTTGGGCTGGAGCACTGCAGGTTTTTGTTTGCTGTGTAGACATACCCTCTGAGTACAGTTCCCAGACCTGAAGAAAAGCGCACTCTGTAAACTTGAAAACTTGTCTCTCACCAACAGAACTTGGTCCAATAAAAGATATTACCTCACTCACCTTGTCTCCCTAAGAATTACCTACCTTGACTTAAAATACCATTTGTAGCATGTAAACAAAGTTTAATGCCTGTTTACAACATGACTAGTAACAGTATTTAAAAGGTGTTACATTAGATGCTAACTGGTGTTTCAAGTCATGTTAGCTAATATTATTTTTAAAAACCTATGTTTTTTTTCCCCTAGTCTAGGAGGCAGACCTTGTCTACATGGGAAAGTTATACCTGTAAAAGCAAAGTTGTGAATTTAAAGCAATCTAGTTATATTTGTATAACCTGCTGCGCGGGCATTCTTATTCCAGTATATGAGAACCTTTTTCCGTTTAGTTTATATCACTTTGGAAGGAGTAAGATGGAATGTGTGTGTGCACTTGGGGAATTATGCTGGTATAATTATACTGCTACAACTGTCAACTTCCTTTTACAGACAAGCACTAAGTCTACACTAGCAAAGCAGGAGCTGTACTTTTCAGTTGGGGCAGTTTTCACCAGTGAAAAACTGTAGTGCAGAGAGTGTAGAGCATCTGTCTGCATGAAGCCCTGCTTTCCCATGGCTCAGCCTACAAGCCCTTCTGCGAGGTAGAGTTTGCATCTCTCTCGGCCATTACACGCCCCTCAGGATCCTTTTTTGTTTTTGGGGCATTCCGTGGGCCTTGGCAATAAAGTTGTGTGTGTGTTTGTAGACCTGTGCGGGCGCACATGCGAGTCTTCCCTCTTTCAGCTTTGTCTGAGCGAGTCTTTCCACGTCCGGACTCTATCCCTAGCCCTTCCACTGATCTGACACGCGACCTCGGGGCGGGGGGAGAGAGGGAAATGGCTGAAGCTGGTGCCTCAGTCTCCCCACCTGTCTAGCGCTCTAGGGGAGCCGTGAGGGCGCTGACGATGGACCCAGTGCTATTCTCGCTCCTTACCAGCGTCAGCGCCACCTCCAGCATGGGGGCCAGGGCCAGGGTGCCGTGGAAGAGGGGGATACAGTCCACGAACAGGGTGTGGGGCTGCGGCTGCCCGTGGGGCTGCGGGTCCCTGCGGGGCGGGGGCGGCTGCTTCTCGGCCACCAGCAGCCCGTTGACGGCGCAGTGCGGGTACTTGGCTCCGTGCAGCACCATCTTGCAGTAGGCCTGAGTGGTCAGCTTCATCCTGGGGCGCCCTGCTCCGCCGCGGGGGCCGGCCCCCAGTCCGCCCGCCTCGCCTCGCCTCACGGCGCGCGGGGGGGCACCATAGGCGGCGGAGGGGTGGGGAGGGGACGCTGGGGCTTCCCCGCCGGGCCGCGTGGGGCTCCTCCGGGCGGCCCCTGAGATGCCAACTTCCGCCTCAGTCCTCCGCACGCGACGCGCTCGCTCTCACCGCCGGCTGCCGCAAAGCGCTCCCCAGCCGCCCAGCGCTGTCGCAAAGCGCCCCCAGAGACAGGGAGGGGGCGGGAGTCCGCCGACGTCCCACTCTGCACCGCGGCGCGGCGCGGCGCGGCGCTCTCTATTTCCCTCCAACCGCAGCGCATTCCTCCACTATCCCGGCGGGCAGTGCGCCAGAGCGTTTCCGTCTCGCCTCTCTCCCGTGTCCGGCACAGCAGCCGCGTAGAGGACGGTCGCCAGGTCGTTGGCAGCGGCGGGTGAGCGAGGCCTTGGGCCGGTCAGACTCCGCCTCCGTGGAAGGGGGAGGGTCCGCCAGGATCCATCTCTGTGTGGGGGAGGGGTGTCCCGGGGGGGAGGGGGCGCTGTCTGGCCGAGGGGACACGCTGGGGCCCGGGGCTGTTATAGGGCCGTGTAGGGGGTGGGGGCCCCTTTGCACCCCAAGTGCCCCATGACCCTCCCCCCATGTCTTGTCCTGCTTCACAGGCCCCTGCGGCCTCCGCTTCCTGCTTCCCTCGAGGGCTCCCCGCCCCCCCCCCCCGCGGGCAGGTAACAGTCGGGCTCCCCGCCCCCCCCGCGGGCAGGTAACGGTCGGGCTCCCCCCCCCCCCCCGCGGGCAGGTAGCGGTCGGGCTCCCCGTGCGCTGGCGGGTCTGCTCGGGGCAAGGCAGAGGCCGAGTGGCGCTGCAGAGCCAGCTCTGCGGGAGGCCGGGCCCGGGAGATCGAGCTGGGAACTGAGCCCTAAGCGGGTGGGGGTGAGGTGCCTGCCAGGAAGAGAGGATTTAATAGTTGAATGCTGAGCTGTGGTGGACAGACACAAAATACACCCCGTCCCTGCTCCAGAGAGCTTCCTGCTAGACAGGAGAAGTCGTTCTAATTTATTGCCTTCTCCGTGCTCCCGTTAGTGTAGTATCCCGCATTTTGGAAACATGAATGAATTTTTGCTTGGGATGCTTCTGTTGGGTAGGGTACAAACACAGAGATTGTGATTTACTCAAGTCCCAGTCTGAGTCATACTCAGACTAGAATCCATGTTTACTTTAGTCTTAGATCAGTGTTTTTCAGTCAGTGGTTTGTCCCCCCGCCCATCGCAGAAAGGATGGGGGGAGTGGTGTTGGACAGCACTGAAAATGTTATAACAATAATTCAAAGACAAGCTAGCCCTTTCTCTTCCCCATACGCCTTTGCCTCTCAAGGTCACACATTCTGTCAGCTTCTTGTAACATACACAAATTATATAGGCATATTATATTATTTTGTTTACTTTTTTATAGTAAATGTGAGGGGGGGGTCATGAAAACATTTAATAAGGACTTACTGCATGAAGAGATTGAGCAATCTGGCCTGAACCAATACATTTAACTATACAGTATTTGGGATTCATTGGGATGCACTGAATAAGGTGTCTAGGATTTTTCTAAATGTATCTTATTGATTTGTCAAGATGTCTTCATCACATTCTCCTCAAAATGTTATTTGCCTACAGAATTGAAACCCCTAAAACAGCAGCATATTGGTAGTGCAAAGTGAGAAACAGTTTCAACCTTGTTTACAGAGAACTGATCTAGTTTCATTAGTTATGCTGAGGAATGAAAAGTAGAGAGAAAAATAAGTTACTAAAGCTGAAATAAATTTTTAAAATTATTTTTAAGGGGTTTTAGTAACACGGGCAAAATATATTAAATACTCATCTTCACACTGACCACTGGTATTATGCCTTTTTTGATGCTTGTTCTATTGTCAATCAAAATCTAGTTTTTCTGTTGCTAGTAGGTCTTGAAATGACTCCGTGCACAAAGGACTAGGGTATATTTCGCAACTATTGAAATAATAATCTTAATTATTTGTAACTTCCCCTTCCAGGATTGTATCTGAAATCTCTTTCCTTCTTATCACCCCATCTGCCCATAAACCCTGGTTTGTTGAAAGGTCATGAAAGAGTTGAGGGGGTTTTGGCAACTATGTGATTTCTTTGGAGAAGAAGCCTGGAAAAAAACACATCGGTCTTCAACTGCATTGCTACATACTAGTAGATGAAGGACAGCGTTCTTCCAGTTGTATCTATGAATTTGACATCTGTTAACTGATAATTTTCTATCTTTTCTTCCCTTAGAATGTTGGCTTCTAGGGCATTTAGCTTAATTGGCAAGCGTGCCATTTCCACCTCCATCGGCTTGAGAGGACATGGTAGGTAACTTGTTTCATTTTAAATATGACCACAGAAGTAACTTAACATTTTATGTGCCTCTTCTTAAATCGCTCATTATGAGCGGCTTTAAATTTTGTAAAAACAAGCGTTTGTAAAGCCCAAGCTAATCACTGGTACAAATAGCAAAGATTGGAAAGTCTTCTGAACAGAAAAAGGCTGGTGTTTATTTAAAAAAAAAAAAAAAAAAAAAAAAGTGTTTTGGAAATACTTCACAAGAGGATCACAAAATTGCATTTAAAGAATTTTTGTAACAATGGTCATTAAAAATGCAATTTATCCTCTATCAATGTTCTTATAAGCTGAACTATTAAATTTCTCTGAAAACTTGAGATAAAAGTACACTGTGATCTGTGATTGTTCTGAACACTGACCTAGCTCTGCTATGACAGCGATTTCTATGAGAGCCAAATGTGGTTTGTTGGCAGCACATTGTTATTTGGAAATCTTTTTGTAATTTGGTACTTTAAGGATATTGTTTATTGACCCAGCACAGGCTGGGCATTTCAAACTTCAGTGTGTTTGGAGAGGATGGGATATTATGCAAATATCAAGCAGTGACTGTGGAAACGAGGCAGCAAAAACCGAATCAAGGAGTGGTGACTCACACTGATTTAGAGTTTGTCTACACTAACGGTGCCAGTGTAGACAAGTCCTTAAAGTGCTGTTGCAGCAGTTCTTTAACATGGCTTGTGTAGTTGCGGCAAAGTGCTGGGAGAGGCTATGAGGGGCATAGCTAGGCTTTCAGTGCTGGTGCACTGTCTACACTGGCACTTTACAGGGGTGAAACTTGCTGCGCTCAGGGGGGTGTTTTTTCGTACTCCTGAATGAGAAAGTTGCAGCGCTGTAAAGTGCTAGTGTAGACAAGCCATAAAAGAACTGCCTCAGCACAGATGCACCTGAATTCTGTCAAACTAGTGCAGTCTACACAGGGATTTAAATTGGCTTAGCAGCGCTGCTCAGGGATGTGGATTTTTCACACCCCTTACAGATTTAAAGTGACCTAATTTGCTAATGTAGACCAGGCTTTACTTGTCCAGTAGCAAGAAATTTTAATTGATAATCTGTGCCATCACCAGTAGATGGCATCACAGAACTACAATAGCCCTTGAGGGATATTGGATTAATAGAACCTAGACAGGGTAATTGCATGAAATTGTGTAGGAAAATATAACTTGAGGGCTTTCTAAATATTTAAAGGGAGATTGTGAACTTTAAATAGAGTAAATTTTGGGAGGGAAAAAGTAGTTTCAGGCATTACAAATTTCTCTGAGACCCTTTGCCAATTTTTGTAGTCTGAAAATGTTTACTAATGGGTATTTAAAAAAACAGATCTCTCCTTTGATGCTGTGATACACACACACTACACAAATTGGATAAAGAATTACTCTTTTAATTGTTAAATTATAATAATCTTAGGTGTTTCTTATAACAATAGTAGTTTAAAAAATCAGAGAAGCATTTCTCCCCTTTAAAACTTCTTACTTGGCATTTTTTTGAGCCTTAGAAGTTCAGGTATGCTCTCCTGATACTTTTGGCATCTGCACATATGTACGTTTGACTCTTTCTTATCTCTTAAGCAGGTGTTGCGAAATCGGAAGACTTCAGTCTTCCAAATTACATTGATCGTCGTGACATTCCCCTGCCTCAACTGGAATACGTAAGGAATCTCTCTGCTGAGCAGAAAGCCCTGAAAGAAAAGGAAAAGGCATCATGGAGTGCCCTCTCCATTGATGAGAAGGTTGGATGTAGGTACTCAGGGTACTGAAAAATAAAATACAGCCCTGCTGCGAGGATGATGTAATCTAGTCTGTTGTGCATACAGTATTGATGGACATCACTCAGGAAACAGATGAACAAAGAAGGAAACCTCCAACTCTCTAGTCTTAAGCCCTGATCCTGCTCATGGATCTGTGTGGGTAGAGACTCTTGGGTCAGTTTGGAGCCCCATTGAAGTCATTAGAACTCTTCTGTATGCAGAAGCTCCCCAATCTGATTGCAGTTGCAGTCATCTGCAGTAACAGTCTTGAGTCCTAATTGCCTCAAAGGCTTGCCTTTTTTTAACCCCCTGGGGCACACATTGATGCTTAAACTCATGGATAAAGGCCCCATGGTAGAGTTGTGTAAAGGTAACTCTGTGAGCAAATAGTGGTGTGGATACAGTGTCTTGGGGTTACTTCAGAATCGCCCTGCAAGTTCTCTCCTTCACATTGGGGTGTCCCAACTACTTCAGCCAACTGATAGCTGATCTTAAGAGCTCCGAAATAACTGCTCATTTGTGATTCCCAACTTAAGCTATAAAGAGCTTAGGCTGTATTCTGTAGTCAAGGATATCAAGCTGTGCATGTTGCCCTACTGCTTACTCTGGCTTTCTGAGAATCCTCTTGCTCTCGTTAGAGCTTTAGAAGCTTCTGCTTCCTCCCCTCCCCCCTTCTACTTTACACCCATTTTGCAGCTACCATCTGTGTGTCTGAATCCTTCAGGTGGAGGGGTCACTGCTGAGCAGTCAAAGGCACTTCTTAACTCCCACAGACTTAAGTTGCTGGCTAAAGGAGAAGGAAGCTGGTGAAACCCAGGTTTCATACTGGGTAGTGGAGAACAATAACACCTCTCAACTCCTCTGCTTATGTAATTTAAAAAAAAAGCTGAATTACATTGTATGATTCTTTATTCTATAATGGGGAAATGGCTGGAAATATCATTTGTTTTCGCTTGTTGCTAACAGCAGCTGATATTAATTGCAAAGTATGTAGCACAGAACTGAAATATTTGCATACTTTTAGTCTGTGATTAGTAAAATATTAAACCTTAACATTATTGGCTAAAGCTCAGACGTAGACACATAGGCATCTAGAGGTGCAGGTGAAACTGTATCTTTATACCAGTCTGTTGTGTTGAGGTATCTTGTGAGGGTTCCCAACAGCTTGGAATCTATGTACAATGTGTACTGTCATATCCTCTTTTCCAGTGGTATGAGTCTTATGTCACTTCAGCATTGTAAGATGTAATATGTTTGTCTTTCTGAAGCTTCTCTACATATGCAATAAGCACTTTAAATTATATTTTTCAAGATACCTTAGACAAAACTAAGACTCTTTAGCAGAGTAGAAATAGCCTTTTAAAAAACTTCAAATGCAATTTAGCCCCCAGATTAGCCATGAGACAATTCCTGTTAAAACAAAAAAAACATGCAGGGAATCAGGAGACTTGGATTTTATTCCTGATTCCGTCACTCACTCTGTGACCTTGGGGAAGGTCACACAATGACTCTAGTGCCTTGACTTCCCCATCTACAAGTGAGGCTAAACATAGTGTCTTAACTCAGAGGTGTGATGAAGCTTAATGTTTGTAGAGTACCATGAGATCTGTGTATGGAAGATGGTATAGTACTGAAAAGCTATTACAACTTCTGTGCAATTTAGAACTGCTCTACAAATTAGTATCCTCTCTATATATTCCGTACCTCGCAGTCTGCATGCACAAGGATTTCAGCCACTTCTTTGCCAAGCAGAGTGTTTCATACCATTGAATAAACTGTTTGAAAAGAGGGATTAAAATAGATATGGCACAGTTAGGTTCCACTATCTATAAATTTGTGGAGAAAATAAGTGATTAGTAGGTTTTTGGAATATTTTTAGACTCAAACAAATGTACTGTAGTTTCTGTAAAATATATGTTCAGCCTCAGGAGTCATGTGCTAGTTGTTAAAACTCTTTTGTGTAGCTTGCAAATAATGCAGTAAAAAAGATAGGTGCTTTCTCCTTTTCAGTGTATCGTATCAAATTCTGTGAGACCTTTGCTGAAATGAATAGGGGGTCAAATGAGTGGAAGACTGTTGTTGGTGGTGTGCTCTTCTTCCTTGGCTTCACTGCCTTTATCGTCATTTGGCAGAGACTGTATGGTAAGTGAATGTGTTCTTTAATCTTACAAAGTAGCTCATCTATTTTCAGTTTAAAACAAAATTTTTTTCCTGCCATAAACTGTGCTTAGAACTCCAAATCTTGTATGATGTTGATAGACACTGTGATTTAGGAAGTGCTGAAACCTTAAGTCATACTGGTTTCTACTTAGTTCTTTCCTATTGGCTTTAAGCAGATAAATAGCTTAACCATCCCGGAATCTTAATCAGATGTGCTTGGGGAAACCATATATGTGTACTAGTGATCACACAGCTTTCCCTTCCTCCTTCAAAACACAGTCTCCACGCTATAGAATCAAAACTCACCCTCTTCTGAGAGTCTGGCTTTATTTACAAGAAAACTAAGGACTGTATAACAGACTCCAGCCCAATCCTTCTCAACATGATTGGCTGCTGCTAGGGTTCCTCTAACCCTCAGAACTGCCCAGCTCAGATCTTTTCTCCCAAAGATAACTGCTTTCTGTGATGGAGGTTAAGAGTGACTAACTGAACCACCTGCAACAGTCAGTTGGCAGGACTCCTTTTGCATCTCCCTGCTAATGAGGTGAGGTACAGGAGAAGACTGCCCCTTCGTACCGCATCCTTGCCAATCAACAAATCTGTAACTGGACATTTAGAATTCATGCAGGAAACTAAATAGATTTTATGGGACTTATTCAGTGGATGTGCATTATGAGCTTTGAATTGATAAAACTGCATTTTTAATGAGAACAAATAGATGGCTTTGAACATTGTTGTGTCACAATAAAATCCCAACTGAATTTTGAATTGCAGTTTATGGTCCTGTTCCTCACACCTTCTCTGAAGAATGGGTGGCTATGCAGACCAAGAGAATGCTGGATATGAGAGTTAACCCGGTCGAGGGCTTCTCGGCCAAATGGGACTATGACAAGAACGAATGGAAGAAGTAAAATCACTCCTGGGATCACTGGATCTGCTGTCCACTTGAATTTTAAATGATTCCATTACCTACATATGACCTCACTGCTTCTGTACTGGAACAAATTCCATTTAAATATAAATGCTAATAAATGTCTGGGTTACTTGAAAGTTTCTTGTATTGATTTTAAATGCTTCCAGTTGTGTAGGCTGTAATGATTAGTACAGTTTGCGAAGGGGCAAAGTCTTTCTAAGTTTTACTGTATTGTCATGGGTTGATGGTACAGCATTACAGGTTCAGTAAAAGGGAATGATACACCCGTGTTGCCAGTTATTTTTAATTTAGGGGGTCTCATTTTATCAGAGAATAACACCAAAATTAAAAATGCAGTTAAAAAAGCCCCAGTACATGACCTCATCCTCACTTATTTTACTGAAATAGCGAAGTATCGTGCTGCTATGTACTAAGTGCTTTTATCTAAGCCATTGGCCCTGGAAGTCCTACTGGTAAGTAGTGATTTATATTTCATTAGTACAAAGCAATTGGAATTCTTGTTGCAAGGGTTTAACAGAAACAGTCTCAAGAAAATATATCTAAAATGTTTCTGTTGCACAGCCAGAAATCAGTATGGCTACATAATGATCTGAACTGCATCAGTACAAGCAGATCACAGCCCACAGCAGCTTTTCTGGAAGCTATCTTTGTCCCACAGATAGAATTTCAGTAGGCAGAACACAGTAGCTTGACAGATTTCAGTGTAACTCCTGCCCCCCCACCCCCTCCTTTTTTAAAGGAAACTTGGCTGAGGATTTTCACTGTCTAGCTTCTGACCTCTGTTTTCATTTTGACCCATGGTCAGTTCCATATTTATACTGTCGTTTTTGGAGGGCAGGGGAGCTTTATAATAAAGTGGGATAAGGAGAGGACACTAGCTCATCTGTGCATGGGCCTGGACTATTCTGGTCTTTTTTGTTTTTTAAATACAAATTAACAAAACTTAAGGGAGAAGAGAAATATCCAAGATGTGGCGTTGACTATATTTCAATATACACTCTTAATACTTAGTCAGCCTCTCATCCTAGAGGGTGACCATGTAGATGGATCACTTCTTCATCTCTGGAAGAACGTCAGCAACACTAAAGTTTTTAGAAATGAGTAATACTTTATCCAATAGGAATGAGCTGTTTACCTAAAATCCCTTTGTATTTACCTAAACTTGGTCTGAACGCATTCCAACTTCACACCCTTTCTCTTGCAGCAATGGAATAACGTGTGAAGCAATTTAGATGTGCAAACAGTGTGCCCAGCTGGGCAGGGGGAAGTGCTTAGATACCACCGTGACTGGTGCTAAACAGATCCTAAGTTAGCTAATCGGTTGATCAGTACTAATGGCATTGTGGAGCGAGCCATCTCTGGGGTCACTTTCTATGTCCCGTAGCTGCTGTATTTTTCCTAGGGAGACACCTGACAGTGACCTGTGCTATAAAATTTCTGTGGAAGTCTTCAGGCCAAAATATTTAAAGGTGGTCTTGGTTTGTGCACATTAATTTTTGGGTACCACACTTGAGTGGGTTTATTTTTTTTTTAAGTGTTGGTTTTAACTTCCTTTGCCTGTTTCCCTGCCTGCAAACTAGGAGACAGTGCTTTCCCTTCGCAGTAGGGTGTCCTGTTTCTAAAGCCAGTTACATGTTTGGCATTCCTGTGCTGGGGGGAGGCGTGTCGGAGAAAAACCTAAATGTCAAATAATTTCTGGTCTCTTCCTTGTGCATATCCAGTGCCTGCCCTAGCAGAGGTCAAGTCGTCAATCTTTATTTCAGGAAAGGAACCTTTTAACATGCATTTAATAAAACAATTAGGAGGAGCTTTTCAAAGGCGGCAGATGCCCATCTCCTATTGACTTTCAAGGGAAGTTGTGTAGCAAACTCACCTTTGGGCATTTTGAAATGTCTCTATCTATGTACCCTGGACTGCCACTATTGGAACGTGTATCACAGAGGTGACTGTGGTATGGTCAGTTTTGCAGTGGTAAATATGACAGCAAAATTCTGTTGCTCCTGACTCTAAGCTTGGAAGAGAATGATGACAGTGAAATTCAAAGCACCTGTCAGTATCCTGTGAAGCAGTGATGGTGTCTTTCATGGGTCATGTCAATTCAGTACTTTTTATTTTTATTTTTTTTTTCAGCCTAAATAGAGGCACTGTCATTTTTTTCTCCTCCTATCTGTTTTGGGAATTAGAATTAGGTCTGTACCATTTTATTGTTTCCAGAGAATCCAACTGGTTTTGAAGATGATGATTTAGGGGGTAATGCAGACTTTCCATCCAGTGCTGGAGTGTAGATGTTTGATTGCCAAGTTTTAACTACTATGCTGAACTGCTGCTGTTTTGTTTTTCTTAGTGCTAAGGGCCTCTGATGGATGCTACTTGACTTTCAAAGTGAAAAATAATTTTGTGCCTCTTCAGAAGAGAGTTTTGTTTCGGCCTCCTTGGAGGGGTGGGTTGATTGACTCATTACCCACTTCCTCCCCTCACCCCCAATACATGCTCAATTACTTGAACATCTTTCCTCCCCCTTTGCCAAAAAAAAAAAAAGTCATTTAAATACCATGGGCCAAATTCTGACTGTATTTCTCTGTAAATCTGGAGTAGCTCCACAGCTGAGAGGGACATGCTTTGGAGCTTACACAGAGCTCTTCCGGTCTGGGAAATACAAGGTGAACAGATTGTTTAGCAGCAGTTAACTAACATATTCCAAGGGATCATTCAAGGTGAAGTGGCCCATTAACACCCCTTCAGTCATAGGGAGGAAAGGAAGGGCCGTTAGTTATAGTAACTCAGCATTAGGGGTTAATTCCCTGATTGTTGTAATCAGCCATAAAACCGGAGTCTCGCTTCAGTCCATGATTTTTAGTGTCTAGCAGAGTTATGAATGTAAGCTCCCAGGCTCATGTTTTGAAGATGTTGTGCGGGTTTCCTTTGAGGATGTGGACTGATAGGTCAGATAGAGTGATTTGCTTTGTGAAAAGTGTTCACCCAGGTGTTGTGGTGTTTTTATCTTCTATCATTTTTCTATGCGAGTTCATTCGAAAGCGTACACCACATGTTGTGATAAGCATGTGTAGAAGCCATGGATCTTGAAAGGGGTGTTTGATCATTGTAGCAGTGGAGATTTGTCTGACTATCACTTAGGAGAGAATAGAATCTGGCCCTAAAAAAGGAGAGAAATGAATTGGTTCTGTTGGAGTTATAGTCCAGACAGCACTTTAGCAGAATGTTGCCCACCACGTGAGCTCAGCTGTGCCATGAAGCACTGGGGAGAGCAGTGAACAGATGCCTGGAGTGGATGGTGAAGGGAAAGCAGTGGGGGAAGGGAGGGAGACTTAAACTGTCTGTCAGGTGAAAGGAGCAGCCGTGGGGATAATAACCAACTGCATGCGGGTAGGTGTCCTGCCAAATGCCCTGGGAATTTGCATCAGCTTGCTGCTGCTTTGTCCTGCACTAGCACAGACAGTGTCTCACTAAAATATTTTAAATCCTCTTCCTGTGCTACATTTCTTCACCACCATAGAGCTTTTGAGCACCTTCCTTTCCAGCAGGACTGAACTGGCAAAGGAGAGGGGAAAGGCACAATTCTGCATGGAGATGAATGAATGACTAGCTCCAAAAGCTTTCTCAGAGCCGCTGTGCGTGCGAGAGTCCCCAGGGGGACAGGGAATCCGGAAGAGAAACCTGAGCCACACACATCCTGGGAACCTTCCTTCATCCAACTCTGCCTTGCACTGGCTGTAGTGCTCAGTGCTCCCTTGTCCCGCTGAGAACTAGGCAGAGCTGCTGCAGCTGGTAGGTGAGCTGAATTTGCTAGGGCTCTGTAAACTCCTGCCTAGTGCATGCGTCCCGCTCTCGCCTCTTGGCAGCTGCACACACAGCTTTGGTTTGTTCTGTTGGAGGAGGCAGATCTCACTGTCCTGATTTGTTTGTTTGCAGAGTGTCTTGGTTACTGAGAAGAAACGTGCGCCCTTTGCCTTGGGAAAGAGCTGTCATGGGGACTGGAATGAGCAAGGTACACGCACCCCAACGCTGCAGCTGTTGCATTTGAGGCAGGAACCCTGACGCTTATGAAGAACCTTTTACTCCTGTCCAGCCTCCTGCCCTGGCCAGTAGGAAAGAGGGGATGCTCTAAATGTGATAAGTCTTTTCCGTCTATGCCCTGTAATATTCTTACAGCTTAGAGGCTTACTGTAATTTTCCCTGGGATAAGAAGAGAGATTTTAAAGACTATCATTTTTAAAACAAGCAAGGATCTTTGGGTTGCTTATACCTAGACAGTAAGCTCCTTGGGGTAAGGACTGTCTTTTTTTCTCTGTTTGTTCAGCACCTTGCAAAATGGAGTCCTGATCCAGGACTGGAGCTCCTAGGTGTTACCACAGTACAAATACATAATTTCCTGGAAGGGTGTGATAAAACCATTAGGAAAAAAAATTAAAGTTAGACTGGGTCTGAACCCTCATTTCTTGTTCCTGGGGTAATAAGAACTCCACACCATTAGCATCTCTAGAGCCAGTACTCACCAATCCATTTAGCCTATTAAACCCTAATTCACTATTGTGCCCATGTGAGAGGGAGTGAGGTTGTATTTTCCCCACTTTTTAGCCAGCTGTATGTATTTTTGGTATGTTGCTCTCACCTGGCTATGATTCATTGGGAGAGAGAGTAGATTTTTATGGGGTGTTTGTTACCCTAGTGCAGGCAGTGGAAGGATCAATTACTGTTCATGTCCCTAAATAACTGGGAGAGGCATGACTTATCTAATTTAAAATTAGATCCTGGAACTAAATTAGAGACACCGGATCAGCACAGACTCTCGCCACCCTGTGCTCATGCTGCTGCATCGTGCTATAACACCAGTTTCACAAACAGGATGGCTGGCGTCCCTGCAAGAAAGGCTGGGGCATTTGTTTTGTGAGAACTTCTCCAAACACAGCCTGGATCTGAAAATAGTCACTCATTGGACAAACTGTGGCCCTGGTCCTGCAATAAGAGCTCTGCAGGAGGCACCCTTTCAGGACTGGGGCTTATGTCTTACAGCTTCAAATCGAAACCTCGGAACTGAAAACTCCCAAGCTTTGGGGAAGATCAGGGCTGAGTATTTGGGGACTTGCTACCCTCGCAGATCCAGTGCTCTGCTAACAGCACTCTTATCTCCCAGAGAGGGGAGTAGG
This sequence comes from Gopherus evgoodei, assembly GCF_007399415.2. NCBI lineage: Eukaryota > Metazoa > Chordata > Testudines > Testudinidae > Gopherus > Gopherus evgoodei. Next base: position 37,199,732 of record NC_044333.1, on the reverse strand, counting down.
TATTTGTTATCCATAGGGCATCAACAAGAACTCAGATTTCTAATTCAGAGCCATTTTCAAGTCCTTTACTACTCTTTTGAGAGCTCCGTAACTCCACAGAGCCATCAGAATCAAATAATACATATTTTTATACATTTTGGGGACCTATTCCACTGTTAAATCTTGTGGTGTTAGATCCTGCAGGTTCAAAATGGGATTAATTATTAGGAATTATTTTTCCCCTCTTTTGTAAGATTTTTCTACCCTAAGGTGTGTCGGGGCCTCACCTACTGCTAAGTGGGTTTATTATATATAATTATTGGACTTTTATGGGGATAATATAGCTGTACTTTGAAGTTATTGTAACGAAAACAGACAGAAGTCCTAAGTAAAAAATATATCTGAACTGTTCTTCCTGTTTTCAAAAGAAGACAGTGAGATGTAGCAGATTGTAGGTAACAGGGCAAATCTCTGGGGAAGGGATAAGTTTCCAGGGGCAGCTATTGGCTCTGCAGCAGTGACTAAGCCAGAAGATGAAAAGGAGAGAGCATGGCTTCCCTCTTTGTGTCCATAGCCAGAGGAAGGAGCAGCTGAAGAAGCGGGATGCCTCATGTTGCAGCAGCCTCAGGGAGAGATCTCGGCCTTTCTACAGGACAGAAAACAAGTGCACTGAATTGCCAGTGGAATGATTATTTACTGACGTTTTAATTTTAGTATCCAAGTTTCTATATGAGAGAGCAGGAGTTTAGTGATAATTTGTAGCATATAGAGTAGATTTAAATAATTTAAGCAGCTCTATGACATTTAAATATTTATAAGCCAGGGGGACAGTGTAGAGGGTTTGAGTGTGGGCTTTTCTGATAAGTTAATATTTTGCATCATGCAAACTGCAAACTTTTCTGATTTAGCAGAAACCAGACTGAATGACAGAGCAGGTCTGGACTTAGAGCCCACTTCCACTAAATGTGGGGGTGTGACATTTCTATGCATGGAATGTCTTGTCATTTGGATGCAAGGAGCCCTAATGCTGTTACAAACCTGTGCCCCCTAAGAAATGTGATGACCGCATTGTGTTTTGTGCCATGATCAGTTGGGAAATCAGTAGTGTGGCGACAAATCAGATTCTCCTACTCCAAAAGCAGGAATAGCAGACTCCTGCCATCTTTACTGAAGGAGAATCTCTGTTGGTTATTAGCAGTATGGGGCCAATGACACACAGTTGCACTGTTCTAATTTCATTCAGTATAGGGCAGTGGTGCACATACATGCTAGACAGTTCATTACAATAATTTGCGCTAGAACTGGTAGAAAAAAACAAAAAAAATTAACAAAATAAACAATTTGAAAATTTTCAGCCTTTCATCGTACATATGATCTTAAAGGACTCTGCAAGCACTAACTCTCTGTTTCTATACTACAACCCTGCCTCCAGCCTCTCTTCCTCATATGTGCTCGTGGCCCTTTACCCCTGTTCCTACCATTCATCAAAGCAGGGTCCAGCTTTCATGGTGCTTCAAAGGGGGGTGGGGCAACTGGAATCAAAGCAAGAGCTTACAGGCAGCTCTGGGTGTTAGAGGAGAGGCTGCAGCAGGACAATGATCTGAGACAGGGAAAGGGAATCAGTATTGCCAGTCCCAAATGTTCAAAAATCATGAGTCCAATCCCTCCCCCAAATCATGATGATTGACTTACAAGGTGAGGTTTTTAAAAAAAATGAAAATGAACCAACTTTTATTTTATTTTATTTGCCTTTTGAGCCTTTCAGGTTCTTTGGCTTCCTGTCTTTCTCTGCAGCCATGAGGGCTAGCAACTACTGTGCAGAGAGAGATGCCCAGCTGGGCAGTAGGTAGGGTGCTCTGCACCCCAGCGTGGGGTAGTGCTGTGCAGCCATCAAATGGTGTCCCACGGGATGAGTTCCCAGCTAGGTAGCAGGCAATGTGTTTCTGAGCAACCCCAGGAAGATGCCTAGCTGTGCATCGCTCCATGGTGCCAAGGAGATATACAGCTTTGCCATGACTACCAGACCCCTGCTTTCCAGCACTCAGAGTTTTCATGCTGGATAGGGACTCACACCGGCTGCCTGTTTGTTTCATCCTGGGCCAGGTGCTGCCTGTAGTTATGGACTCAAAGCTGCAGCTCCAGAATCCCTCTTACTGCCTCATCTCTCTGATTGTGGGCTCAGCCAGGTCCCAGCAGAGTGAGGCTTTTCAAATTGCCTATTTGTAGAGCGTGGTTTGAGACAGAGATCTATTCTGGACTATGCGATGTCCTCACAAGGTCCTCCAGCTGGCTGCATGGAGCAATCAGTCATGATGACACTGCCGGCTTGGCTGTTCTGCCAGGAGCAACACGGTGCTTGAAGACAAAGTGCCTGGTTTCTTTTCCTCCCTCCTCTCTCTTAGCTCCTTAGAAGGGCAAAGAGTTCAGTCCTCTGATGTCATGAGAGCTAAAGCCACTGCATAGCCAAAATCATTCCCAGACATAGTCTAGACATGGCCAGGCACTGATCATAAACCATAGGCCCTGTTGGCCAGCCCCAATCCTCGGAGCCATCTGACCCTTGGTAACTGCTCCTCTGGCCTTTGCCTTTCTGATGCTACGCTAGAGGAGCAGAGCTCAACTAAGTAACTGAGCTGTTTCTGTCCCATCTCCCATTGCGTCCCATCTCCTGCCTTGAGCACGGTGCACTCTCCTACCATTCTCACCTCTAGGGTTTTCACGCTGCTCCCCAAACCTGGAGGAGCCTCCCCTGTCCTGTGCACCAGGAGGCCACGTTTTTCTACTGCAGTACCTCTCTTAAAACCTGCTCTGTTTACCTTCCTGTCTGCCAAGGGCTGCTGCTCATGGGCTCTCTGCTCTTCCTGCCTCAGCCTTAGCCTCTGACTGCAGCAACCTGAATGTACATGGCTCTGTCTGTCCGTTACCATGGTCTCTGCTTGGCTAATTCAGACTGCATGCTCCTTGGGGCAGGGACTGTGGGCTGGATCCTACCCATCTGTCTATCTCTTCTGACAGATCCCTCCACTCGTCCACTATCTAAGTGTTAGCGGCAGCTGGCTGCTCAGCACAGCCAAAGAGAGGTAAAGGCAAAGGCGGCTTTGTTCATGCCTGGTCCCAAGGCTGATGGGGTCTAGAGCTGCCCTAAATCCCTACCTGGCTGCAATGGCCCCCAGGAGAATCCTCTTGCAGCCTAATGACCCAGCTTGAAGAGTGCTTCGTGATGCTGGAATGGTGCAAAGCAACCTTGCCAGGGTCCCAGGAAGCTGATTGTTTGTCTCAGCTCTCTGAAGTGCCATGGAAGGTTTATGACGTTATCTAAATCATCGTAGCAATCTCCTCTCCTCTTTGGAACCAACAGGAGAGCATCAAAGACAAAACAAGTTGGCTGAAATATCCCCATTGGAAAGTATTAAAAATAGCCCAGGCATTTCCATCTCTTCCCCAGCCCCGGATGGATCCCCAGAGCCAGCGTTTAAAACTGTTTGCAAGAGGTTGTTGCTATAGAAACACAAAACAAAATCCCAGCGTCTCTTGGCACAGCCCTGGCTCATCATCATTTAAAGACAAGCCAAGTCTCTTGAAAGGTCACAGCAGAGGCTGCTTGTGTTTTGGTTGCCATGCAACTTGACGTGCGTGTGGAGCTTGGCAGCGGGTCGGCTGATCTGGTTTGGCATTTGGGCCACGTTCCCCATTGGAGTCACTGGCTGGTTGGATGAGCCGGGGTGCCTCTTCCAACAGTGTCAGATAGTTAACATACTGTATGTTAGGAGAGTGGACAGCCCAGGACATTGGGATACAGGAAACTTTTGCTTCTTCTGCAGCTCACGGGGTTGTTGATGATTGAAGGTGTGACTGTCAATCACCTGGGGGAAATGAGCTGAGATTCTCAGACCCGTTTCTGGTGCTCAGGTGTCCTCATAACTCCACCTTCTCAGCTGGCCCCCTCATTGGCAGCCTCAGTGGAGAGGCCAAGGGCTGATTGGGCCATGGAGACTGAACTCCTGTCTCACCCTTTGAACTGGACTCGCCTGTAAAGGTGGAAACACATTGACTTGGCAACATGGGGGTGAGCTGGCCCTCTCACAGCCCATAAGGTACCTGCTCTGGGGATAAACAGAGACTGTCCAACTCCAGGGCTATTGACCAGCACTAACATTGGTTTCCTGAGCCACCCATGTTGCAAAAAAGGCAAACGTCATTCTGGGATGTATTAGCAGGAGAGTTGTAAGCAAGACATGAGAAGTAATTCTTCCACCCTACTCCATGCTGATTAGGCCTCAGCTGGAATATTGTGTCCAGTTCTGGGTGCCACATTTCAGGAAAGATGTGGGCAAACTGGAGAAAGTCCAGAGAAGAGCAACAAAAATGATTAAATGTCTAGAAAACATGAATTATGAGGGAAGATTGAAAAAATTGGGTTTGTTTAGTCTGGAGAGAGAAGACAGAGAGAGGGGACATGATAACAGTTTTCAAGTACATACAAAGTTATTACAAGGAGGAGGGAGAAAAAATATTCTCCTTAACCTCTGAGGATAGAACAAGAAGCAAAGGGCTTTAATTGCAGCAAGGATGATTTAAGTTGGACATTAAGAAAAACTTCCTACCTGTCAGGGTATATAAAATTGCCCAGAGAGGTTGTGGAATCTCCATCACTGGAGATTTTTAAGAGCAAGTTAGACAAACACCTCTCAGGGATGGTCTAGATAATACTTAGTCCTGCCAGGAGTGCAGGGCCTGGACTAGATAACCTCTCAACGTCCCTTCCAGTCTTACAATTCTATGTGTATAAATGTGAGCCAGCAAACTAAATGTGTTAATGTCAAAGGCCTGAGTTTGACTGAACTCTACATTTCTGCATTCCCAGACTGGCATTGGGCAAGACACCCAGGGTCTTGGAAATGTTCACAACCTAATGCAGTTTGTTTGCTTATTAATTAAGATAGTTTTTAATTATACACGTAGCTTATAATTTCTCCGAAGGGTTTGCAACCCCAGGTCCTGATCCTACAAGCACTTATGCATGTGCTTAACGTGAAGCCTGTGATAATTCCCATTGAATTTATGCCATGAGACAGATCTCAGGCTTCAAGCTAAACCCACATGCGTGTTTGCTGGATCAAGGCTCGAGAGAGAAGGACGCATGTGCTGGGAAAGGAGAAAATGAAACAAACAAGAAAAAGTCAGTTGTTCCCTGCCCTCTCCTCCCTGTGTCAGGGGGTTCACTACTCATGGCTGGGGTGCCTCCTTGTGGCTGTGTCTGGGGAATAGCTTCGCCTCTGACGCCCCCTTCCATGTCTCATTCGCGCTGAGTCCCGCTCACGCTCCAGGAGTTGCAGTGCTTCCCTTTTGAGACTCAGGATGCTTCCTCTTCGGGACTGGGTCAGGTCATTCTAGCGTTCCCTTTCCTGGGTATCAAAGTCTCACCAGACTGGCTGTCCGGGTATCATTCCTAGCAGTCCTCCAGTTCAAGGCTAGGCCACTTCATTTGTGGCTGGAGGGGAATCTGGGCCTGCCCACTACTCAGGGTTCCAGCCTAGGGACCTTACAATCAGCAGCCAGGGTCTGCTCTGTCCCAAACCTTGCCACTGTTTTCCTGGCCTGCTTCTTACTCTGTCTCTATCAGGCTTCCTTATCCACAACCCTTCTGAATAGGTGCACCCTTGCCTTAGGGCCCGTGTCCCAGGGCTTCTACTCTCCCCCTGGGTTTCTCCCTCATTCCTCTCTAAGCCGGGAGAGTGACTGCAGATTTCCATGCTGCAGTCTTCTTCTGTCCTCATGCTTGGCCTTATATCAGCCCCCTTGCTCCTGCTCAGCCTGGGGCTCCATTCTCAGTCCTCTCCCTCAGGTGTGGTTTCTCAGGTAACTTAACCCACTCTGAGACACAACAACCCTTTTCAGGCTAGTGTGGGGTGAACACCCTGTCACACTTCAGCCACTGCCAGAACCTCAGCATCTGTCAGACTGTTAAACTGGGACCAGGAGTGTATTTATCTTTGCGTCCTGTACAGCACCGAGCACATTACTGACTAAGCAAATCACAGTAACAACACAGCACCCTTTGTGTTACTCATCAACTAACTGCACCACAACTTGCCCTCAGTCCAAATGGGAGACACACTGCTCCTTGTACTTTGGTGCCCTGTCTCAGTCACAGGCCAGAACCTGATGCTTTCGAAGAAGGCACCTCTAGCCCTTAGGTACTGGGCTCATCGTGCAGTGCTGTAACTGAGGATCACTGCAGACCACCACATGTCTCCCCCTAAGCATGAGGTTTCATTGCACAGCTGGGAAGGACAGTAGGGGTCAGAAATGATCCAGCCCACTTTTTGAAGTCCAGCCACAGGATTGGTGCCATGCTGAGTGACATTATAATCACAAGGTTTAATGTCATCATTGGTTTTATTGCATAATCCTGTAATTCACCTGCTCCAGTGGCAGGATTCTTACACTGAGGCCATTCTGAAATCTCTCCTTTCTTTGTCTCTTCTCAGGTTGTTGAGGGCCTCTACTTGGGAAACATCCAGGGTAAGTGTCTTTTGCTTATTCCGTCTCCCAAGCACCAAGGGAGATTGTTGACCAAGCACTATCAGTGCACTTGGCATTGTACAGGAAGACACGGTTCCTGCCCCACTGAGTAAAGAATCCAAGGGCCTGATCCTATTGGGTACTGAGTGCCTTGTGCAGGGTGCCAAGCATCCTCAACTCCCAGTGATTTCATTGTGAGTTGAAGGCTCTCAGCACCTACCCAAGACTGGACCCTTATGAACCAGAGACTGTATAAATGGGCCACGTGTATGAAAAAGAGTGCTCCCTCCTTCCCAAGGAGGCTTTCTTCTCAGAAGCTGCAGAGAGGACCCCCCCCCCCGCCCCATACACACACAGTCAAACACGCCTGATAGTCAGTGAGGGCCCTGCAGACAGGTTCCTTGGCAGGGTCCCGGGAGCTGTTCCCCATCGCTGTGCCACAGAGAATCTGCTTCTGCAGGACTCTCATCCTCACCCATGGTGAGACAATGCAAAGTCCCTCATCCCAGTCCTCCGTGGCCTTTTGCAGAAGGAGCTACAAGCAGTTCTGGTGCTGAGGAGAGAGACCCGTTCACTGCACTGAGGCCTTTGGCATGTGGCTGGCCCTGGGGAAGTTCAACAGACACGTTGGCGCCCAAACCCATTGTGTTTACTGTGAAATTCCCACTGGGCCAACACCTGGACCTTCTTAGCAGTGCTTTCCGATCCACTGGGAGCTTTGCCCTTTGTGGGCTGGGAGCCAGCCCCAGACATCTTCCATGAATGCTGCTGCCCTTTTAAAGCTGTTCCCTAGGTGGTGATCAGGTGATGCTAGGAGGAACCTCTGGTTGTTGCCCATCTGAACAGCCAAGCTGCTTGTTGGAAGTAGGACTTGGAAGTGTTTTATGTATCTCTTGTACCGCTGATGGCACTGTGATTCCTCTTTGGATGGGCCAGGAGTTTTTCCACATAGTGTTAGGAGGATGAGGAGTAAAGAGGAGAGGCAGGAGGAGTGAAAAAAGGAGAAAAGTAAAGAAAAGAAAATGAACTGCAGAGCAGAGATAAGGTTGGCAGTTTTGGTTGGACGTGTTCCTGGAGGTTTCATCACATGACATCATCTTTCATTAAAAATTATTATTTAATACCTGGAGACTCCAGGACAATCCTGGAGGCTTGGCAACCCTGGAACTGAGGCTCTTTGGACAATGCTAATTCTGCCTTCAATCTGTGTGTTTAGCGTGCAGATTGCAGCCAAGTGGAATTTACCAGGTTGGTTCCCTGGGCTGATGAGAGCTAGCATGGTGTAGTATGTGCCTGGGCCGGGGTTACAGACTTGACGTAAGTAAACCCAGCCCCCAGGTTACCAGCTCCTTGTGTCAGCACTGCTGAGACTGGTGGGATTCTAGGAGAGAGGCAGGCTGCTTGCTGTTCTCCTTTACATATCATTACCCAGCATGCCCTTCCAGCTTGCAGCTGTTCTCTGGGAAGAGGCTGAGAGGCACCAGGGTGCTTTGCCTGATGACAGATCTGAACTGATTTGAATGTGTTCCTCAGGAGGGCTGGAGCGAATGGGGATAATTAATTATTAGACGAACCTTTCAGAACTGCCACGCCAGCGCTGCTGTGAAACATTGCCAGGATACTGTCTGTGGGCCCTCTCTGGGCACCTCACAACCATTAATGTGTTTATCCTGTTAGGGAGGGCAGCATAGGCACTGGCACTTGGGGTGCTGGGGGTGCTCCAGCACCCCCTGGCTTGAAGTGGTTTCCACGATATACAAGGTTTATAGTTTGGTTCAATGGCTCTCAGCATCCCAACGATACAAATTGTTCCAGCACCACAGGAGGGCAGTGCTATTAACCCCATTGTACAGCTGGAGAACTGAGGCACAGAGAGATCATGTGACTTGCCCATGGTCACACGGGAAGTCAGTGGCAAAGTGGGGGATTGAAGCAGGGTCTCCAAAATGGCCCACTAGTGCTCTAACCACTGGACCCTCCTTCCTCATTGTGTGCTTCCTTTTGTCCATCTGATGTGTGGATCTTAGGTTTCTCCACCTCACAATCATCAGACTGAGAGCCGAGCAGGGAATTTAAGCATTGTATGGGCTAGGCAGAGATTCCATAGCAGGTTGGCTCAGTTTTCAAAATATTTTTGGGTGCATTTTTAAAGGCTAGTCCTGTGAACTGTTCTGTAAGGCAGCTCACTACCCATCCTTCCTTTATATGTCCCCACTGGACCCAGCTCTGCTGTGGTGCTTCTGTGAAATCAGCTGGGTCAAGGGGGATGGAAGGGCAGATGCCACTTCATACATTTATAATTAACAGGTAAAGAATCCCAAATGTGTGTCTCTCCCTACCCCTTGTATGGTATCTATCTGAGTATATGCCTACCCCTCCAACCTCACACGCCCCTTAACTTCTTTGACTGTAAACTCCTTATGGCGGAGACTGTGGCTTCGTATGTGTTTGGACAGCTCCTAGCACAATGAGCCCAACCAGGGCTTCTGGGGGCTACCATAATGTAAATATTTAAAGAATAATAATACCCAGCTGATATAATCTGCCTATTGCATTTATAGGGGACCTTAAAGAGATGTCACTCCTATGCTCAAACACACCTATAAGGAACCAGCAGTATATAGGCACTGCAATGTATAGGCACCGACGTCTTTCTATTTACACTAGCATAATGTGGAGCTTGCTCTTTATCCCAGGATTTAGCCACTCAGGCCGGGTGTTTTGTATTTATTTTGTAAGGGTTGTTTTCCCGGCAGTCCTGCACTTTAAGCATGAAGTCTGGGTGTCACTGTGGGCTTGCCTTTTACGCCACAGCAGACAGCCTGCATTTCCTGGACAGGGTGACATTTTTTCCGGCGAACGTGAAGGGCTGGGTTTGGTTCTTCAGTGATTCACACACCCCTGGATTTCTCTCCCCTAGCGAGTCAGTGATCACCATGCCTGGGATGGCGTGGCTGCCACTGCAGAGCTGCTGCACTCTGCAGGAGCAGGTAGAGAGGAAACATGGGCCAGTGGTTTGGGTAGCCTGGGTTTAATTCCTTGCTCTGGCAATGCTCCCCTGTGTGACCACAGCCTCTCAGTTCCCTATCTGTGCAATGGGGATAACAGCACTGCCCTGTCTCCCGGGGGTGTTGTGAGGGTAAGTACCTGAATGGTTATAGGGTGCTTAGATACAGCAGTGATGGGCTCCAGAGAAGTACCAGAGAGAGAGGGTTTCTAGATGACTGGTGTGTTTTCAATCTATTACACCTGCCCAATGGGAAAAGCCCCTTTTAACACAAATATGATTACCTGGACTGAGGAATCCTTGCCTCCTGTTTGTATAAGAGGTGCGCTCTCTCTAAAGGCCAGGGAAGGGCTGGATGGAAGCTCCATTCTTTCTGGTTAAATGATTTCTCGTCCCCAAGTGCTGGTTTCTAAAAGTGTCCGACGTTTGGCTTTAAATGAAGCAGTGGGGTGACAGAGCAAAGAAAGACATGAAGAGAGAAGGGCTGTAAGTTTGCATGTCAGTAGAACCTCTCCGTGGAGAGACTGCAGAAACCAGAAAGGCCACAGCCAGTACGTCTACACTGCAGTCAGGAGGCGTGATTGCAGCACGGGGAGACATGCCTGAGCTAGATCAAAATTCACTCAAGTAACAATAGTATTGAAGCCTGGCAGCACAGATGGGTTAATTCTGCCCATCCAGGACCTAGGGGATATACTTGAGTGGCCATTAGCTCAATGCTAGTGTGGGTATGTCTGCAATGTTGACTTACCCACTGTGTATAATGTATAGGTGGGGGAAGCTGCAAAATGTATATTTTTAAAGAGAGAGAAAAGAAGCATTGCAAAGCTGTGAGCCATCGTAATAAAGAGAGTAGTCTGTGGTTCTGCGGGATGCAATCTGAATTGTGCCTATGAATGGCAGAGTCCCCATGCTGCTAATGGAAACTCTCCTGTGGCAGGGACCCAGACTTTCAGAGCAGGAGGAAACATGCTGTCTCTGGAGTAGCAGTGAGGTTCTGAAGGACACTGGTGCACAGCAGAGAGACAGATGCAAAGTCCTGGGTGGGTGTGGGTTTGTTCTATTTCTCAGCACTTTTAATTCTCAAAGTCCTTTGACATTAACTTGTTAATCCTCACTCCTGCTCGGAGAGGTAGGTGGAGAACTAAGTATGAGTATCCCATTTAACAATGGGGGAAACTGAGGCACAGAGCAGTTGAGTGGCTTGCCCGAGGTCACAGAAGGAGTTGGTGTAAGCGCTGGGATTAGAGCCTGAGCTGCAGCATCTATGCAGGTATGTTTAGAGCGCTAGTATGAGCCCTGCCACAGCAAGTCTGTGGATCCAGGCTGGGTGGCCTGCTCCCAGATATAGTGTAGTCGTACCCATATAGAGTAGGTTGTCTTTGGAGCTGTTCTTCTAGACCTTCTTGTAGACCTCCCATGCTGCTGATGGGTTTATCCCTCACCCAGTGTCAGGGATGCCTGAAGGAGACAGGCAGAGGGAACTGAAGAGGGGATGGTGATGGGGTTTGGAAAGTGTGTGGCACCACAGAACAATCCAGCAGCTGGTGACGATGCCTGAGGCTGGGCAGGATTTGGGACACATGATGTAGCCACTAGAGGGAGCAGTTTATGTCTCTCTACAGGCTAAATCTTGTTGAATTAGTGACTGCTGCCTTTAAACAGGAGAATGGGCTATAATTCCTATGGGCTGGGCACATCTCTGTGCGTGTTTGTGCAGTTCCATGGGGTCCTAGAGGGGATCTAGAGGGGAATCTAAGTCATAAGAGCACTCCAGACTTGGCAGTTTTTCAGCTTGCCACAAGATGGCTCGGCTCCACCAACGTGGCTGGTGGAGGTGTGCAGGGCCGCCCAGAGGATTCAGGGGGCCCAGGGTCTTCTGTGGCGGGGGGGGCCCCGCTTCAGCGGTAATTTGGCTGCGGGGGGTCCTTCCACTCCAGGACCCTCCACTGAAGTGCCCCGAAGTCCCAACACTTTGGCGGTAGGTCCCTCTATGGTGGTAATTCGGGGGCGGGGGGCCCTTCCACCCCGGGGCGGAAGGACCCCCTGCTGCTGAAGACCCAGAGCAGAAGAAGACCTGGGGGCCCAGGCCCTGCGAGAGTTTTCTGGGGCCCCAGAGCGAGTGAAGGACCCCACTCCAGGGCCCCCGAAAAACTCTCGTGGGGGCCCTGCGGGGCCCAGGGCCTGGGGCAAATTGCCCCACTTGCCCCTCCCCCCTTGCTGGCCCTGGAGGTGTGACGTTAAAGCTGAGTGCCCTGGCATCTTCCAGAGTGAAAGGATATCAAAGCACTATGGAGACGATGTATCTGCATCCACAGTGTCCAAAGGGCTGGGAAAGGGTGACTGTAGGATTCAGAACATCTCAAATGCTGCTTCTGCTTAAATATGAGAATGCACAAAGCCCATGACCTTTCCCACTCTCAAAAGATTGTGGGATTGGTTGAACGATCCCATCCCTGAATGGTCCCTCAAATACCTAGGAACACAAGATGGTGCTAGTAAACAGGTACGTTTCTCAGGAGGCTGATGACATTTTTCCGTCAAAACTTTTTTTTGGACGGAAAATTGGATTTTCAATTAAAGAAAAATTTTCCCGCAAAATGTCTTCTCTTCTCAGAAGCGTTTCAGTTTTTTTTTATTTGTCAGAAAATCAAAAGCCCCAAAACTGTTTTTTGCCTGAAAACTGATTAATTGGTTTTGGCCATTTTTGTTCAAATATATATATTTGGCAAAGTCAAAATTTTCCACTGAAAATTTCCATAAAAACTAAACAAAACAAAATAGCATTTTTGCTGAAAGAACAGGAGTACTTGTGGCACCTTAGGGACTAACAAATTTATTTGAGCAAAAGCTTTCAGTGGGCTACAGCTCACTTCTTCTAGCTCACAAAAGCTTATGCTCAAATAAATTTGTCAGTCTCTAAGGTGCCACAAGTACCCCTGTTCTTTTTGCGGATACAGAATAACATGGCTGCTACTCTGAAACGTGTCATTTTTGTTGAAAATTTCCATGAAGCTGGGAGTGGGAGGGGGCAGGGAAAGAGGAGGAAACCCAAGGTTCTGACCAGTTTTAATTTCTAATAAGATCAGAGCTGTTAGCAGTGGGAAAGACCTATTGGATCGTTAATTTCCTGCCCCTCCTAGTGCGGAATGTAGTCAATGTAATAGAAAAGACTAGCGTGTATTAAACTGACACTCCCTTGATCTTAGCCCAGAGACTACTGTGTGTTTTAGCTGCTGCAAACGAATATTACTACTTAATGCTTTATGGGCCAGCTTTTAAAGAGAGGGTTGGGTGTTTATGAGACTTTTTCTGCCTACAGATTCTGAGGACCGAGAAAATTTGACAAAGAACAGGGTCACCCACATCCTGTCTGTGCATAACAACGCCAGACCTGTGCTGGAGGTGAGTAGGGGTGCATTCACCGCTGCAGCCTGGGGAGATGGGAAGGAGGGAAATGTGAGAGGTGAGCCTTGCTGTTATCAAGTGGGGATAATAATGCTTCCCATAGCCGGGACTGTGCAGCTCAGTTTGCTGATGTCTCTGAAGTGCTTTGAGATCTCTCGATGAAGCTCTGCTGCTATAATACCAGTGAGGCGTAGACAGGGCCACCAGAGGGCACCCCAGCTCTGTGCAGTGTTACAAGGCTTCTCCCTGGCCAGAGAAGGAGCCGTGCCTGCGGGAGGGCACGTTGCAGCCATTTGTGGGTGACGCGAGTGTTCTTCCTTTGGGATCCTGGCCTGTGTGCAAATAGCTTGGTACACACACAAGCTTGAATCCAGGCCTTTGTCAATTGCAGGCTTGTACTTCTGCCAAGTGCTCTACATGGGGCAGATTGGCGTGGCTCAGGGCCACTTGGGGCACTTCTCTGTGGACAGCTGTGTTGGGCTCAGTAACCGAGTTCGTGATGGGGAGAGTGATGGGCGGGGCAGGTACTGGGTGCCTGGCCGTTGTCTGGTAGAGTTAATCCCAGACACACTCCCCAGATGCTGGTGATGGGAGTGGGGGGAGTTTTGGACACCAGCCCTTTGGGTGTCATTGAGATGAGAGGTCAAATCTCAGATATGTGGGTATATAGGAGTGGCTTGCCCTCCTTTCCAGGGCTCGGATTCCTGGTGGGAGTAAGGTGAGGGTAGAATTGCATGGTGGAAAATAGCAGGTTAGAGTGAAAAAGTAATCCGGAGGAAACCCAGATCCCACTTAGCCAGCCCCATATCTTCAGGCCCTTCTGCAGCACCTGCTGTTGTGTAAGTGCACTATTGCCCTCTAGTGGATAGGAACACAAATGTGTGTGAACTTCGTACCCAGGCCTGCTGCTTCTGGGGGGACCATGGTTCTGCTGGATGGGGATACATTTAGCTGACAAGAAAAATCCTTGCATGTCTTGTGCCTCTCAGTTTCTGCAGCTTCCTGGCCCTCTGTGCTTGTGCTCCCCACGCCCCTATCTGCTAGTCATTTCCTTCCAGCGACTGTTGTTGTGATTATTTCCCTCGTGCGAGATGAGGGCCCCATTGTGCTTGGTGCTGTACACACACTTAGCCAGAGACAGTGACTGCTCAGAAGAGCTTGCAGGGCAAAACAGATAAAGGGTTGGAGGGGCAACTGAGGCACAGAAATGGAAGGTGACTTGCCAAAGGTCATCCAGCAGGTAAGTGTCAGAGCTAAGAAGAAACTCCAGGTTTCTGGAGGCCTAGTCCATTGCACTACCCACTGGACCATGCTTTCTCCCTGCTGGGCCACTATGCTGTTAGTCTTCCACCTCCTCTTGGGCAGAGAGTAGGCTCAGTCCGTATCGCAGTGCAGGCAGGACCTTCTGCTAACCGCATGGGCTGGCATGGTAACCTGAGTTGCTCAGCGGCTATTCTGAACACCAGCATTGCTGTTCAAATGACATCTCCTGTTCCTGGGGAAACTCGGTGAGGGCGAAAGGTCAAAGGGCATTTTCCTGTGCGCCGTTTAATGGTAGCAATAGCAGCTCTAATGGCAGAGGTCTGGTGTCTTTGGAGTGGAAGGCTTGATCCCTGCTGATGGCTGTGAAGCCCTGTGTGGCCATGTGCGGTCGCGGAGGATCTTGGGATTGTCCCAGCAGCACTGAGCCTGCACTACTGGACCTTCCTCCTGCCCAGGAGGATTACAAAGAGAAACAACAGCGGGAACGTTTTCCTCGTGAAGGGCCATTGAGTAATTTGTGGGGTAAAATCAAAGATGTAGAAACGGCTGCGGGAGCAGGGGGAGCAGCAGCTGCCTGGGAGCTGTCTCTGCCAGAGCATGGCCACGCCAGACGGGTGGCGAACCACAGCGAGAGCTTACAACACGTTTGAGCACGTGGGGCCAGAGGAAAAGGGGAACCGGAAAAGCATGGTGGGTTGAGCAATGTGTCAATCACAGAGCCAGGCAGGGAACCGCAAACCCCAGTGCTGTTCCCAGACAGGCAGCAGTGCTGTCATCTTCCCTCCTCGGGCTGGGGGACCTGTCTCCAGCATGGCAAAGGAAACAGCTAGCAGAGTAGCAGTTAATCCCGGGGTGTGTGGGAAGAGGGGATCTGCTGGCAAGAAGCACCGAGGAGCTAGATGATCTTCTGGGCTGGAGACTGTTTGCAGTGCGGCTCCCCTGGCTGCTGGGAAGCTGCATGTCCCAGCCAATACGTTTTTGGTGCAGTTGATTGCTTAGTTTTGTTGATGGACTGGGTGCTCTGGCATGAGGCCAACAGGTACCAGGCAAGCTGCAGCTGCATGGCCCTGTCAATGGGTCTCAACCACGAGCTGCAGCACCGTGTGTTATTCCAAGGCTGCTCGCAACCTGGCACTGCCAGTGCACCTCACCCCTGAGCAATGCTCTCCCCCTTCACTCCCCTCCTGCATCCCCTGCAATTCTGACAGTCCACTGGTGTCACAGCTCTGTCAATGCACCCCATTCCTGACTTGCAGCCCCCCCGTCTGTCCAGGCCTGGGTTTTCCCCCCACAACCCACAGTGCCAATGCACCTCAGTTTCCTTCAGCTCTTTGGCAGCAGCTGCCAGTCCGTGGCAGAGCAGACAGTGGTTTGGTGATGTGTACGGATGAGGAAACCACCAAACCCCTTTTCTCCAAATTAGTTTGGAGTCTCTCAGTTGTGCTAGAGGTGGATTCTCACGCTATGCAAAGGGCTTAGGGAAGGGCCTTTCCAGCTCCTCCGGAAGTTCTTCCAAAATGAGATGAGAGAGAGAGAGAGAGAGCGTGTGTGCGCGTGCATGTGCGCGTGTGTGTGTGTGCGCGCAGATGCATGCAGGAACATTGAGAAGCTCTGAAAGGAAACACCCAGCACTGGGGATCAACACTTCTGATGGCAACCAAACACCAAGGTGATGGGCACAGCATAAATATCTAGAGAGGAGAGACAGAGCAGTATAACTCTGCTCCAAGGGGGACAGTAGAGGAGAGCACAAGGAGATCCCTGAGTAGCCTCCTCTGCCTCTTACAGTCTGAGAGGTGGATCCCGAAATGGCTTTTCCCATGAGAAGGCCAAGCTGAAAAGGAGCAGAGTTCTTGCAGATGCACAGGCAGAGCGAGAGAGGGAGAGAGAGAGAGATTCCCCAGAGATGGACTGTCTGATTTGTTCTTTGGCCTAAATCTGCCAGCGGATCCCAGCCCAAGACACGGCCTTCATAATCCCCACCCGTAGCAGTATTGATCGGTACAGCATGGGCCAGGGCACTGCAGGCTTCCCTTCACCTGCGGGGGCCATCGCTAACGGGACAAAGGTGGGTAATTCAGCCTGTAGCTCATTTGAACCTTGGCCTCTTAGTGTAGAAAGCCAGCAGGGTGCTGCCCATGAAGGTAACCTTTGAGATCTGGACAGCTGCCACTCTAGAGACTGGACTGAGTACCACCAAACTGCTTTCCCAGAGTGACTGTGCTATCAGCTGCCTGTCTCTGCTGATGACCTGGTAGTGGAAAGCTTCATCTCCCATTCAAAGGCCCCTGCACCTCCTTCAGACAGACCATTTGTTAGGCCCAATCCATCCAAGATCACAGCAGCGAGGAACTTTCCATCCAGAGCTGGGTCTCAATGAATGTTTGTGCTGCTGGAGACAGGAGGATACCCCACTCTTGGCATTGGCTGTGCTCACCCTACAAAAGTGGTCTTGTTGAGGACCATGTTTATGGGAGATTGTGCAGCAGCTGCCCCCGTTGTGCCTTGCTCTAGCCCCCGCCTTTTCACATCTCCATGTTTACTGATTTCTCAAATCACTGGCTATGTCTTGTCCAACCATCACACAGGGTGAGGGTCTTCCACAGGGCCTGAGCTGCACAGGTGAGATGAACTCATGTGGAGGAGATGCGCATCCTTGCAGAAGACCTCTGAGGTTAGGGCGAGTGAGGAACTGCTTTCCTTTTAGACTGAGAGTGTGCTACCCATAATGCCATGAGAACATGTCTCAGGGTGTGTGTGTGTGAAGAGACTCTCCGAGATTCCACATGTACCAGCTGACTCGACCCACTTTCCCAGCAGTGAAGTGGTCCCAGTCTCCTCCATTGTCTCCGACCAGGCAACGAGCAGCTAGAACTGGCCCTGCTTGAACTGACAGTGGGAATGTGAATCCAGGGCCTTCAGCACTAAAAACCTCTACTCTTGGACATACGGAGTTTGGACCCAAAGTTTTAATATGTAGGTGTTGCTTAAAACCCTTTTGAAAATGAGATTTTGGCTCCTAAACCAGAGGTTGGGACGCTGAGTGCAGCAGTGGCTGGATACCTTTAAAATCTGGGCTTAAGTCTGATGTGGACTATCCCTTCAGGAGGACTAAGACCCACTCTTTCCTAAACAGCATGACACCAATGGAGGGGAGCTCCCCTGGCAGTGCTGTTGGTGCTGCCTGATGTGGCCGGGACAGCCCAGGCGCTCCAGGTGATGGGGATAGTCTTAGCCAGCGAGTTTAAAGCCCCATGCTACAGTGATGCACTGAAGCGCTCTCCAGGCGGTGGGGGGAGAGGGAGTAAGGGCCAGGTGCTTGTCCCAGTTGTGGCACAGGTTCAGATGCTGCACACTCCTTTGGGCAGCCTGCATACTAGAGATAGGGCTGAGAAAGCCATGCAGGCTGCAGAGGGGCAGGGCGAGGAGGGTGTTGAGTCCCAGGGGAAACCTCTCCATAACTGACCAGGCAGAGCAGCTCCCGGCAGTCGGCCACTCAGTCCTGGCCCGTCCTTAAGACTGGACCCTGTTTCCTATCATGTCCTCAGCAACATGCAGTGCAGGGGCTCTGTCCTGCTCTTGCCAATGGGAGATGTGGGTCTCAAATCCCCACGGCCCATCTGAGTCATCGCTCCCGAGAGTCACACACCCTTGGGGAGCATCAGCAACAGCATCGTCTGGGGGGCAGGTCACTGTTCATTCCCCATCCATCATTTCCAGGTGAGGTTTGCTGGCTGTGCAAACCCATGGCCTGGCTGCAGCCAGCGCACCCCCTTCTTGCCAGAGGGCTCTGGCCTGCAGAACTCCCTGTCGCTGGAGCTCAGGAGAGGCCTGAGCCCGGCACTTTATAGGTGAGCGCCTTGCACAGGCGTCTCCTATAGAACAGAGCATCAGAATGGCCTGCTAAGCTGAAGACGGCCCCCATGTAAGCCCAGGCCGGGGCGGAGAGGTTAGGCCCTGCTGAGAGACTCAACGTGCCTCCTCTATGGGAGTGGGAGGGCTAGAAGAATAGATGAGCTTAGGGGTAACAAGCGCCGCCAGATCATTGGCTTCCAGGGACTTTGTGTGACAGGGCAGTGGGAATTCTGGCTTCTAGTGTGTGCTCGCACGGCAGTCACAGTGGGATATGTGCCCTGTGGGCTGGTTTATACACGGTCTTGTTGGAAATCCCACGGGCCTGGGTTCAGTGTGGGAGCAGTGCCCAGGAGGGGATTCCCATCCTTGCAGATCTTGGACACTAGGGTCACAGGGACAGAGGCCTGAGCTACTTCATCACCACAGCCAGGAGGGGGCAGACACAGGCTGCTCGAGGTTTGAGTTTCCTTCACAAGCCAAACAACAGACTCGGGTCCCCAAATCCCATCCAACCTGAGTTATGTGGGGGGCCGGACTCAACCGTGCTAGGAAGGGAGGAGAGTCTCAGGAGAAGGCGGAGAATGATCTACAGCCCTAGGAGTGAGCGCTGGTTCTCTGCAGCGTATCGTGAGGTATGCACAGGGTGGACAGAGACCGGGGTAGTGTTACCACGAGGGCCACGTGTGCAGGGCGGGGTTGTGTCTCTGCTGGGCTCGTCCCGTGTAACAGAAGTTGATGAGAGGGGCTGTGTGGGAAGGTTCTGTGGCCCGTGTTCTCATGGGCGGTGGGTATAATAGGCTAAGCCTCCCCAAACCCAGGCCGTGGCCCTGCCCTCACTCCGCGTCTCCCCCTGAAGCCAGCACAAGCTCAGCTCCAGCTGGTGGCCTGGGGTTCAGGGCAGCTCGGGCAGGTGGGCTGGTGTTTGGGCTGGCCGGCATGGCTGGGGTGGGCTGGCTGGCAGCTCAGGGCGGCTTGGCTGGGGGTCCTCTGGCTGTGGTGGGGGGCTCAGGCGGGGCGGAAGGGACAAGGTGGGGTAGGGTCTCAGGTGGAAGGGGCAGAGCTGGGGACTAGGCTCCCCTAAGTGGGGGCTCATATGCCGCCCAGGCGTGTTGTGCAGGTCTGACCAGATGGTCTGTGAATCGATGGTCCCTGTTTCAGACGTTTGGTCCCAGGACCTTGTGTGTTTGTAGCACAGTGAGGTCCCACTTCACTCCTAGCCCTACTTGCTTACGGGTCGTTTTTATTGAAAAGTCCAGTGCCGCTGATCACAGACGCACAGCAAAGAGATTGAAGGAGAACTGCACCAAGCTGGTGTTCACCTGCTCAAACGCTGTCTGGCAGGATTCTCATCCACTTTCCTGTGGAGCGGGAGCCTTAAAAACATCCCACTTTCTAATTTTGGTGCTGTGCTGGGAGGATCTGGGAAGCATTGTTTGAAAGAAGAGAAGTAAATTTAACACCCCCACCCTCCTCCCACAGTGCAGCAGGCCGAGTGATTTCACATGTACGTGTTTACACACCATCTTCCTAATCCAGGTGAGGCCCCCATCTCCATGACAACTAGCTCCATGGCAGGCGAACTAGTTACAACACATCCTCCCCCAGCTTTAATACAGCATGCTTCCACATTGAGGAATAGGTGGGAACTATCTGTGTTCTAACCATGTTCATGAACTGGGCCAAATACTTGGCTTTAGCGTGGTCTCAGCATGTGGTTGAAGTCTCATTTGCAGCAAAAGAGGGAACCATGTTGCAACTGGGTCAGGGAAAACTGTGTTGTAACGAGGACCCCTAAATATGGGCTTGTGAGATTCTCATATGTTTGCAGTAGCTTCACCGTGGGAATCACAAGCGCTCCGGAGCTCATGCCTCGGCTGCGCCATGTGAGTTTCACTTTATTGTGGGTACTATCCATAGAACGGTGACCACTTTAAGAAAAAAAAAAGCCCGTCCTCACTGGGACCAGGATGGGGCTAGCTAGACAGATTATATGTTAAGCAGGTACAGTGGATGAAATCCTGGGGACATGATGATGTTAATGGTAAAACTCTCATTAGATTCCATGGGGCCAGGATCCCACCATGTGTTTTAAATATGGCTGCTGGGTTTTAGTATGATTACATTGTGAGCCCCTTGGTGCAACGGCTGTCCTTAAGTGCTCGGAAAGTGCCTGGCACATAGCGGATACTACCCTTAATAACTCCTTTCACCCGTCTGGATAGGGGCTGGGGTTGTCTGAAAAGCATGTTGTAAATCATCCAGAATCCACAAACTTGATTAAGCCAGGAAATTCAGTGATATTTTCCCATCCTCCTTTGGGGAACTTTTACCCATATTCCATCCTGGATTTTGTGTGGCCAGCCTTTTGCTGAGGCCTTTGACTTCAACAGGGCTGGGATTTCATCCCCAGCTGGTTGTCACGCAGTCTGGAGTGGCTCACGACCGTGAGTGCCAGCCTCAGGGCAGACTGTCAAAAGCAGGGCAAACACCCCAAACTGGCGCTGTGCTCTATAATTAGATTTCATCAATCTGATAACAAATGTGACCTCCTGGATCCCTGTAACAATCTTACTATGGAGTGACAGACAGCCCCCTTGGGCACGCCGGTCTATCTTGCCACCTAGGCAAGTTGCACTTGGTGATAAATTGTCACACCAGAAAATCACAAAAGATTGAGGTTGCTCTCAGTCCCAAGAGACCAGTCACTTACCCCAGATCAATTTGTACCTTAGACCTCCCACCAGAGACAACACTGGTAGTCAATCCTATGGCAAACTAATTAAGAATTTAGTAACTAGGGAAAAACAAATGGGAGCATTATTTACAGGTTAAAGGAGGCAAGAGATACGTGCAAATGAGTTGCAGTATATGGTTCCAAAAGCGACAGAGATGTAGTAATCTGTCCGCATTGAGTGTCTTTTCAGGGCTAATCCAAGTTGATCCTGGGGATCTCTGCTTTTTGTTTCTTAGCTCCAGCCCTTGTAAGAGTCCAAACAGCAAAGAGATGAAAAATCTTCATGTCAGCTATCTTTATTTCCCTCTTCCAGCATTCAAACCCATGGGATGAGGCCTTCTGCACCTAGTTCCCCATGGGTGCAAGGGGCAGTCAGCAAAGCCTTTTTTCTAGGATGGCCCACCTAATTTTGATAATCCTTCTAGATGGGCGGGGCGGGGGGGAGCCACTCTTCCCGTCTGAGTTCACAAGTTCAGAGCAGGCATTTTTACAATTATAAAACAAACATATTTTACCTGGTAGCTTGGAATCCAGCCATTCCAAATGAGATTAACACAGGAAGCAATTTACAAGCATTTTATAGAGACTAAACACATCCTTACAAGTCTGACATATATCTTGAGCAATATTAACATATAGGTGAACTGTTCTGGTTTCCAGCTATAAATTTGTCAGTGCTCAGCTGATGCCTACAGATTTGGCAAGAGCTGGCACCTGGTTTAACAATGTCACATGGGTGAAGCTGAAAGAACAGTGTGGGGTGGGGGGTTTAAGACGATCATAGGGGTTGGAGATTTCTGGTTACAAGCTTGTTGAAGGCATTTTAATGTTGTCTCCTTTCTTCTGTTTCAGGATATGACCTACCTCTGTATATCCGTGTCAGATTCGTCCAGTCAAAACCTGTAAGTTCTTTCCAAGCCTTTAACCTACATGGGCAGCAAATTGTCAGTTTTCAGTGAATGAAAGTTCAAATTCTAATGATCACCCCTTCATTGCTGGGACAATCTTTTGATCATTGCTGAGCTTAAAGACAGCCTGCATATTAATAACATTTCTAGATTTGATCTATATGTACATGTGTGCAGAGCTAGTCAAAAAATGGCAAACTCATTTCCCTCAAGATTTCCAAGTTGATTTTGTGTCAAAGGATTTGAAATGGATCCATTTTTCATTCGCTTGTATTTTTTAATTGCCATTTTCCCCCCATTTTTCCCTCCAAACTTTCCTTGGAAACGTTCCTGAAATAATTGTCAAAACTTTGCACAAACAAGTGTCGATAAGTATTGGGATAATGTTTTCAACGCTGACTCTAAAAGAAACATTGAAAAAAGGCACATTTTCCACAAAACCCCTCCCTCTAAAATCTGACCAAGTAGACAATTTTTTGTCAAAAAATATTGTTTCTGAAAAAAGGCCATTTTTAAAAATGCAAATGCCCCCTTGGATACTGGAGATACAGGGTGGGTGAAGTAATATCTTTTATTGGACACTGAGTACAACCATTGGAAACAAGTTGACCAGGTCTGTTTGTGTGTGTGTGTGTGTGTATATACACATAGATACATAAAAACATAAGAACGGCCACACTGGGTCAGACCAAAGGTCCATCTAGCCCAGTATTCTGTCTTCCCACAGTGGCCAGTGCCAGGTGCTTCAGAGGGAATGAACAGAACAGGTAATCATAAAGTGATCCATTCCCAGCTTCTGGCAAACAGAGACTAAGGAAACCATCCTGGCTAATAGCCATTGATGGACCTATCCTCCATGAATGTATCTAATTCTTTTTTGAACCCTGTTATAGTCTTGGCCTTCACAACATCCTCTGGCAAGGAGTTCCACAGGTTGACTGTGTGTTGTGTGAAGAAATACTTCCTTTTGTTTGTCTATTAGTACTTCGTTTTGCTGCCTATTAATTTCATTGGGTGACCGCTAGTTTTTGTGTTATGAGAAGGAGTAAATAACACTTCCTTATTTATTTTCTCCACACCAGTCTTATTACTCTCTCCTCATATAGAAGCCATTCCATATCCCTAATCATTTTTGTTGTCCTTGTCTGAACCTTTTCAAATTCCAATATATCTTTTTTGAGATCGGGCAACCACATCTGCATGCAGTATTCAAGATGTTGGCATACTATGGATTTATATAGAGGCAATATGCTATTTTCTGTCTTTTTTTATCTTTCCCTTTAATGATTCCCAACATTCTGTTCGCTTTTTTGACTGCTGCTGCACATTCAGTGGATGTTTTCGGAGAACTATCCACAATGACTCCAAAATCTCTTTCTTAAGGGGTAACAGCTAATTTAGACCCCATCATTTTGTATGGATAGGTGGGATTATGCATTCCAATATGCATTTATCCACATTGAATTTCATCTGCCATTTTGTTGCCCAGTCACCTAGTTTTGAGAGATCCCTTTGCAGCTCTTCGCAGTCTGCCTGGGACTTACAAAATTATTCAAGATAGTTATCATCTGCAAATTTTGCCACCTCACTTCTTACACCCTTTTCCAGATCATTTATAAATATGTTGAATAGAACTGGTCCCAGTATCCAGATCATTTATAAATATGTTGAATAGAACTGGTCCCAGTACAGACACCTGGGAGACACCTCTATTTACCTCTCTTCTTTCTGAAAACTGACCATTTATTCTTACCCTTTGCTTAGGAATAAATGGCTACAATGGGAGGCAGTGTGCTGAAGTAAGTAGAGCACTAGACTGGCTTCTATGCCTGGCTCTGCCACATGATTTCAGAGAAGACATTTCCCCTCTCTGTGCCTCAGTTTCCCCATCTGTAAAATGGGGATGATGATCCTGACCTCCTTTGCAAAGCGCTTTGAGATCTCCTGAACAGATGGGCTAGCTAAGAGCTAGGCATTGTCATCTCTGTGTGTATGGATAGGTGCATGTGCATTTCTCTTGTTCTTCCCCACTCACTTAGTGGCAATGGACAGGAGGGTGGGGTCATATCTCCAACAACAAGGAGTGTGTCAGGCTGGGTAGGGGAAGACCCCTTCCAAAGGTAGGCAGACTGAGAGAGTGCTCCTCCAAGCAGCATGCTGAGATTTTATGATAGAGCCCATTTTGCAGTAGAAGAGACCAGAGGCTTCTTGTTGGCATATAATGGCAGCTCAGTGGCCTATGTGAGATTATTCTGAGGGGTTCTCAGTGCAGTGCCTAATGGACACATGTCAGGAATCCTGTCACCCCAGCACACGGTGCTGTACTCTGCAATACTACGTTTTGCTGAGGTGCTACTGCTTTTACATGCATGCATGATTGCCCTCAGTCAGCCTGGCAGATTTAGTAAAACCACCCCCCCCCACGCTCTGAGGTCCATGCAGCTGCTTCCACACGGCAAAACCCTCTTCCCAGGTAAGATATGGCTGGGGGCAGAGCTGATTACAGCTCCTCATTTGTGCTGCAGTGCTTGGAAGGAATGTACTGGTGAGGGAGCGTGAAGGGGTGTTACCCTCCAGCCACTCTGGAGCCTGCCTTCTAGGAACTGCTGCAGCGTTATAACCCCAGGGAGATGGAGTGGAGTAGTGACTTTCTGCATCAGACCTAGTAATGTACAGACCTAGTAATGGTCTGTTCCGTTCTCTCTGGTGCATGAGTGGGAGGAGCAGTGCAGGCCCATCTTTGGGATGGGAGTTCTCTCCTTACCCACAAATCCTTTCTGTCTTGCTTCGCTCCTTCTCACCCCACTTTCCCTGCTCCCCTGACGCCCATGCCCGGCACGACATGTGTGTGTATGTGTTTGTGTGTTGTGGGGGTGCAGTGGATTTTCTCTTTCCCGGGCCCCCATGGGATCTGTAGAATAGGGCTGGTGGACAGGGCTGCCCAGGGAGGGTGGGGGAGGCAAGTGGGGCAATTTGCCCCAGGGCCCCCATGAGAATATAGTATTCTATAATATTGCAACTTGTTTTTTTATGGAAGGGGCCCCCGAAATTGCTTTGCCCCAGGCCCTCTGAATCCTCTGGGCAGCCCTGCTGTTGGACAGGTCTTTTCCCACTGCTGAGCTATATTCTGCTTAAGGCCACACAGTGCCAGCAGAGTGCCTGTCAGTGCCCTTCAGATCCTAGTGGATCCATATTAAATTCAGGAGCATCCACAGTGGTGACCCCTCACTGATGGATTTCATGGGCCACAAAACCCAGCTCCAGACAGAGGGTTGGGTGTTTGGAGTTGGAAGTTTTAACTTCTCATCCCAAGGCCTCCTGCACACGCTGGCCAACCCTCGGTGCGTACCATCATCACTGAAAAGGTCACGGTATCAGCCCCCACTGAGCATAATCCAGTGGCAGAATCTCGAAGTGGCCTCTCCACAACTCTTAAATTGCAACCCTTCTGTTCTGGGGCACATACCTTTGGGTGCTCTAAAGCTCATCTTTCCATGCACACACAGTATTGGGGTGCCCCAGGAATGACGCCAGTCTGACATCATTGCCACCCCATTTCCACATAGAAATGCCACTTGCAATGCAGTCCTGAAGCTCTGAGTGCCCAAAACTGAGGGTGTGTAAGTTCAGAGGCATTTTGGAAACTCTGTCCCTGGGTAGGGTGACCAGATAGCAAGTGTGAAAAATCAGGACGGGTGGGGGGGTAACAGGAGCCTGTATAAGAAAAAATACTCTAAAATTGGGACATCTGGTCACCCTATCCCTGGGTGTTTGGAGAGCTGCTAGTGTTCCATTGGAAAAGTGCATCTTTCGGAGAAAAAGACACGCCCCGGCCTACCAGTTCTGCTTGCTCATGTTCCCGCTGAGCGGAAAGAGAAGCTTTACAAGAAAACCTTTCCTCAGCAAGATCAGGATTTTTTTTCCCTTTGTGACATGTCTACACAAAACTGACCACAGGAAGGAAGAGTTGTTCAAGGAACTATTTTCTGCACATTGCTTTATACCAGAGATTTCACAATGTGGGTGCATTGACAAAGGATTTCTAAGAAGGGAGGTTTGTGACTTGACACCTTGGCAATTCATAATGACCTGCATGTAAAGAGGGAATCTGTACCAATTACTGTAGGGAGATGGCTGGAAATTGAGTATATTCCTTGGGGCTGATGCCTGTAGACATAAGAGAGAGGATTCTCGTGGCTGACATTGTCTGGGAAGTCAACTGGGGTAAAGAGTCAGCAAAAGTGGGTTCCCATGGTGAGGAAGTCAGCACTACATTAAAAACATGAAGCAAACAATTATTCAAAACGGCATGGCCAGCAGTGCATTTCCGGGGCTGGTGTATTGTGGGACATGAAGCCAAAGGCTTCAAGCTACTCAAGGAGGGCAATAAATCCATCATAACCGAGGCACTATGTTTTGGGGTTTTATTTTGTTTAAAATTCTTGGGAATGTATCTGTGTTTATTTCAAAAATTAAAAACTGGGTGAAAATTGGTGCAAAAAATTAACTTCACGATTCTCTGAGTAAAAATCCACATTCATGTTAGACGATGTGAGGGCAGAAAAAATGCAACAAATAGATAAAGTAAGAGTATTGAAAGTAAAAGCAGTTTAATGCTGTGGTTTATTTTATGAACTGTACATTAATAGTACATATATGCACACTTATGTGTATGGGTGTTCCACTGCATAGCTTTACTTTAACAGACAGCCTAAGTGTAAATGCAAGGCTAACTTGTTAAGATAAACACATCTACTAATGTAGTGTATAGGCTTATCTTAACATAATCAGTTGAATGGTCCAAAGTTTGGGTGAAAATCAGTAAAAACCAAATAATAGCTTTTGTAAAACCCAGGACTTTTTCAATAAAAATCAGTCAAAACTGAAAACAAAGGGCCTTCCCCATAACACAAGGCCAGCAGTGCCTTATTCCTATAATGGAATGGAAAGTATTATGAAGACATTCCTATGGGTATGTGAGCTGGGAGTTATTGACCCATGGAAGACGTTACCCAATCAGGTAGCTGTATTTGGGTTAGTTTCGTGACCTAACCGTAGGGCTTTGTGATGGTATAAGACAACTCAGGCTTCCTTCACAGCCTTTGCTTTTCATTTCCTTAGCCAGTATGGGTGGGAGAGCTCAGGCAGCAGTAGTCAGCCCCTTGGAGATATGCGGAAGGAGCGGAGGCATCATGTGACTCAGTGCCCCCTCATGGCCGATTTAAAGAGTCAGCTCCAAATGGAAACTTTCTGGGTTGTCGTTGGCCAGAAGGATGGTGGCGAGTGGCTGTGACAGGTGGGATGGTTAGAAGGAGTGAGTTCGAGGTGGAGAAAATAGGGGGCTATCCCAGGATTGTGTCAGAATGCAAAGGGGCTTGGGATGGAAATGAAAGAGAAGATCTGAGAGATGATGATAATCTACAAAGCCATCCATTCGTTTCTACATGAGAGACAGAGGAACTATGTAGCAAGACAAGAGGTGCTAGAGGGGACATGATTGAGGACTTCAGAACGGTGAAGGACGGAGTCCCTTTCCCATAACATGAAAGCAATGGGCCCCTGCATGGGATTGTTCTTTTTCAAATAACATATCCAATACGGAGGCTGTCCACCACCACCACCCATCTTTTCCAGTCACAACAGAGTTATAAAACGTCCACTCTCCTTTGGATACTGGTTGATCTGGTGCTGTTTCTGATGTAACTGGCTTTCTTTCTTCCTCTTACTGGTTTCTCTGCTACCTTGTCTGACAATATGAATGCTCCTATCAGGTCACTCTGAGATCAGCATGTTTACAGAAAAATGTGATTGACTTCTTAAGGTCTCAAGTAAGTGGGCTTTTTAACAATTCATACTTCTCATCACCTCATTGTGCCTAGTTGTGGTGATCCAGCTAACGTTAATGTTCTTCTGTAACGCCCAAACTCAGACCTTCTGAGTCATCTCTGTATCCTCCGTAAGTGTGCAGCTCCCACATCCCTGGTGGAGGGGTGACCACATGCAGCCCGTCAGCACTCTAGTGTGGCTGAGTAGTGTCAACTTATGACAACCCGAGTCTTTGGAAGTTGTTGAATGTGTTTGTTGCAAGCTGTGTCCTTCTCTTGATTTCTTCATTGCCTCTTTTGCCTGACACTGGATGGGATTGTAAGACAATGGATGGGGGTCCTGCCTACTTAAAAACTGATTGAGAATTTCTGGGTTTGGCTCACTGTGTTTAAGCAGCCTAAGGAATTTACCGTCCCCAGAGGTGAAATAGTGTAGCAGCATTTTAAGATATATACCTGTGCAACCATGGTCTAGTGGTTAGAACAAAGGTCTGGAGTCAGGAGATTCGTTCCTATTTCTAGACCTTGCCACTGATTCTCAAGGGAAACTCACTTAAACTTTCTGAGTTTTGGTTTATCCAGCTGCTGCATGGGGAATGGGAGATTTCGCTTCAAAGTGTGATAGGGAACAGGAATTCGGTCCAGTGAACCAGGGGTTACTGACAACAGCTGTTTTTTCCCACCCACTATACCTCTTGGCTCTTTAGGTGCTATAAAATGCAAAGTATTATCAGTTAATAATCTGATAAACCTCACGCTGCAGATTGTTAGCTGATTGCTTATGGGCCAACTGAATTATAGGGTTTTTTCCTCCTTCCCCTGAAGTATCAAGAATTGGCCATTCCTGGTGGGAGGATACCACAGCAGATGGACCAGTGGTTTGTTATGATGTGGCTACTCCTATGTTCCCAAAAGCAGAGAGACTTTACCTTCCATGAGTTAAGGAGAGGACTGGAAATCTGCATGTGGATAAGCTTTTGTTCCAAGCCCAGGGGAACTCGGGACATTTACAGCTCACTTTTAGCCAGCCTTCATCTGCTTCTCAGTCCAGAGAAAGAAGGAAAATTTGCTGAAGAGCTAACTGCTTTTGCTGTAAAACAGACTGGAAGAGCCTGTTATAAACCCAATGGGATTAGGGCCTTGAATGGATCCAACTCATCCTCCTTTCTCTACATTAGCTGCCCTTCCCATAGAATTTCAAGTCAACTGGAACGTCTCAGTCCTTATCATCAAAGCCCTCCATGGCCTGAGCCCAGGGTGGCTAAAAGACAAAGGACAAAGCATGGGTGACAACTGTGCTTTTACACAATGGAGCTCTCAGCAATAAGGGTAGAAACAGAACTTTCTTGGGGGGTCCGAGACTGGAATGAACTCCCCCAGGTACGAAGATCCATCCCAAAACTCACCACTTGCCACTTCAAATGCAAGGTGCATTCCTTTGACTAGCCTTCTCTAACAAACATGTAGCAACAAGTATATTTATATTAAAAAAGAAAAGAACCCTACCAAAACATGACACTCCACAGCACACACTTTTCCCTCTGGGGAGAGGATGAAAGAAGAAAACAACATGGGACACATGTATAGACATGTTGCTTAATGTACTGTGGGAAGAAGCTTAGGTACAATGGTGATGAGTGTGGTATAAAAACCTTTATAGGATAGTAGTCTCTCTCTGAGCTTTGGGCAACTAAAGCATTTGCTGGTTTTGGCACCATCTTTGGCTGGTTTCTAGAAGGCGTGTGAACTGTGTTCTTCCAGGAGGTGGGCAGCATCCCTTCTTAGCAGAGAAGCTAGAGATGGAAAAGATTTGTCAGATCCCCTAGAACCTAGGAGTCTGGACTCCCACTCCTGTGGTTACACCTGAATAACAAGCCCTCTGGTACCAGTGTAGAATGAGTCGGATGTTCTACAGAGAAAAGCCACCTGTCTGGTTGCTGGGGAATGGCTCTGCTGTGGCTTTGTACAATCAATCGAATCTTGTCTTAACTTCTGAGAAATCAGGAAGGTTGTGGGAGAACATCCCCACCCTTATCATGAGAAGGCTGAGGAAGTCAGGGTGATGTCTGAGAAAGCATGTGTGGGGGGGTAGGGAAGGAAGGAAGGAGAGGAGCTTCTGATGGTTTAACCTTGTTCCTGCAATAACAATAGCCCTTATCTCGGCTCCAAGGGTCCTGTTCCAGAGAGAGATGCTGGACTCATTTAATAAATCACCAATTCACTCGGATGGTAACAAAGGAAGCATTCTGCTGCCACACATGCAAAGGGTTAATGTCTCGTTGGCCGGGACCAGTCTGGCTGGTTGCCAGACCTTGGCTTGCTTTGTTTTTCTTAGATCTTTTGTTAATGGTTCACATATGGCCAGGAGCTCTGCAGATCCAAGAAGGGCAGAGAGAACAGATCAGATTCTGATCTCTGGCACACATGGGCATAAGCCAGGAGTAATTCCATTGACATCTGTAGAGTTATTCCAGGTATAACTGAAGCCAGAATCTGCCCAGTATTTTTATGCAGAGGGCAGGAACCTTCCAGGATTTCCCCTACATCTTCCCCTAACCATTGTCTTGGCTCATCCTTATGGCTCCCAAGGAAGCCTGGACCAAACACCTTTCCAGAGTCCATTCAAGTCTCCCAGAAGTGGCTCCCTGCCTTCAGAGTTGCAGCCATCGACACCAGGTCTGAATTTATCCCAAAGAATTGAGCAGAGAGTGCAAGAGATAGAGAAAGGAACTTCTAATCTGGAATGTGAATGGAGAACGCAGCAGTGGGTGCTGATGGAACAATGATGAGGGGCAGCTACACACCTGCTGGCCTGGGCTTTCCTTGCAGTTTCTCCCCTGACCTGTAATCGCCCCTCAGTAACCTCTCCCTTTTGGATTGAAAACGGCCCCTTTGTTTTTTTAATGGGGAAAAGTTCTTCAGAATTCAGCCATCACTTCCTTGGCTTAGCAGCAGCGTCTGGGCCAGCGAATAACAAGGAAACATTTACTGTAAACACTAATTTAGAAGAAGAAGAAACACAAAGGTTTGCACCTTGCCATTATTCTTGAAATGTTCTTTGTGTTTGATGGGATTTAGCAGAGTGACGTTTATATTGGCACCTAGATACCAATGCCAGGCATGGGCAGATGTTTGTGATCTGAATCAGCGTAACACCCCGCCTTTAAATCTGGTAACATATCACTGGCTTGCATGGAGTTCTTCTTATAATTTGTATGAGGGTAATACCTATAGATGCCAACTGATATCTGGGCCCTGCTGAGCTGAGCTCTGTAAGGAACAGTCCCAACCCAAGAGGGCCCACAATCGAAATAGATAAGAGGTGGGAGAAAGTAATCATGATTATCCCCATTGTACAGAAAATCAGAGAAAGAATAGAAATGGCAGGAAGGGACCTCGAGAAATCATCCAGTGCAGTCTCCCGTGCTGAGGTAGGACCCAGTAAACCTAGAGCCTCCCTGACAGGAGTTTGTCCAACTTGTTCTTAAAAACCTCCAATGACGGGGATTCCACAATCTGCCTTGGAAGCCTTTTCCAGAGCCTAACTACCCTGATTGTTAGAAAGTTGTTCCAAATATCTAATCTAAATTGTTTGCTGTAGGTTAATCCTATTACTTCTTGTCCTACCTTCAGTGGACAGGGAGAGCAATTGGTCTCCATTCTCTTTGTAACAGTCCTTAACAGATTTGAACACTATCAAGTCCCACCTTGGTCTTCTTTTCTCAAGACTGCACACACCCATTTTTTTAAACTTTTCCTTATAATAACAATACCTAGCTCTTATCTAGCACCTGTCATCAGCACATCTCAAAGCGCTTTATAGAGAGATCTGTATCATTATCTCCATTTTACAGATGGAGAAACTGAGGTATAGTGAGGTGAAGTGACTTGACCAAGGTCACTCAGGAAGTCTGTGGTAGAGCTGGGGACTGAGCCCCAATCGCCCGAGTTCCAAACCAGTGCCTCATCCCCAAGACCATCCTTCCTTAGTGGAGGAGTACGGGCCAGTGTACTGAGTAGGGGACTAGCAGCCAGGGAGTCCTGGGCTCTAACCCTGAGGTGCAGGGGAGCTAACCAATGGAGCTCTCTGAGTCTCAGCTGCCTAATGGCACAACGGGGTTAATCTGACACTTCTCTCTCACTGGGCTGTGGGGAGTCTCTGGTTAATGGCTGTGCATCACTTTGGGTATATAACCGGCTATCCAGATGCAGTCTTTTTATTATTGTTGGCAGCAGTGCTCACCTGGCCCCTATGCTAAGTCGCCAGGTCAAGCAGGGCCGCGCTTAAAAATACTCTGTAAAACCAGCATCTTCCTGCAGCAGCACGAGACTTGGCAGCTCCCCATAGAAAGGAGCTCAGTGTCTTGTCCAGAGAGCGCAGTTTCTCTGGAAACGGGCTGACCCAGAACAACATGCTCCATAAAATGGGTGACCTCTGCCTAATCTCGCTGTTTGTTTTCTCTCCTAGGATCCAGCATTTTAAGGAGAGCATCAGGTTCATTCATGAATGCCGGCTCCATGGGGGAGGCTGCCTCATTCACTGGTCAGTGTCAATGTCAGTTGCCCCCTTTGCTTATATTCGCTGTGTTTTTCATTGTTACCAAAACTCTCTTAATACTAAAGCAGCACCCAAAGGCCCCAGTGAAAGCAGGGCCTCATTGTGAAGGTGCTGCACAGATACACGAGGAGAGAGAGAGACCCTGCCCTGACTGGGACCAGGGTCCCATTGTGCTGAGTTCTGCATGGGCGCAGACAGAGTGACAGGCCCTGCCTTGAAGAGCTTGCGGTCTAAATAGACAAGACAGATTAGTGATGGGAAGGGAAATAGATACCTAGAGATTGGAAGCCTCTTGCCCAAGGTCCCCCAGCAGATCAGCGGCAGAGCTCGGAACAGAATCTAGATCTTCTGAGTCCCAGTGCAGTTTCCTATCCACTGGATTAATGATAGCTCTTGATAGGAAAAGCATTCTCATAGACTCATAGACTTTAAGGTCAGAAGGGACCATTATGATCATCTAGTCTGACCTCCTGCACAATGCAGGCCAGAGAATCCTACCCATCCACTTCTATAACAAACCCCTAACCTATGTCTGAGTTACTGAAGTCCTCAAATTGTGGTTTGAAGACCTCAAGCTGCAGAGAATCCTCCAGCAAGTGACCTGTGCCCCATGCTGCAGAGAAAGGTGAAAAACCTCCAGAGCCTCTGCCAATCTGCCCTGGAGGAAAATTCCTTCCCGACCCCAAATATGGCGATCAGTTAAACCCTAAGTATGTGGGCAAGATTCACCAAGTAGCACCCAGGAAAGAATTCTCTGTAATAACTCAGATCCCACCCCATCTAATATCCCATCACAGACCATTGGGCATATTTACCTGCTAATAATCAAAGATGAATTAATTGCCAGAATTAGGCTATCCAGGCCCCCTCTGAAACAGGGGACTGGCTTTCCACACACACTTTGTATCGTTCACAGGGTGTTGGTGCAGGGCTGACCGATGCACTCCATGCAGGACATACCACTAGCCAGGCAGCTGAATTGGGGTTGCTCCTCCTGTTCACCTGCATGGGGCTCTCCCACCTCCTGAGTGCACCATGTCACCGTGTGCTCTTCTTGTTTTCAATCCTCCTGCTATGGCAGCCTGGCTGGAGTTTCCCGCAGCACCACCATCCTGGTGGCTTACCTTATGACGGTGACCGACCTCAGCTGGGAGGAGTGTCTGGCTGCCACCAGGGGTGTCCGTTCCTATGTCAGTCCCAACTTTGGTTTCCAGCAGCAGCTGCAGGAGTACGAGAGGACTCTGCTCAAGGAGGTACATTCTTTCCTCTCCTTGCTCATGGGCTGGCATTTACCCATGGGACAAAACAATTGTAGGCCATGACACTCAGATGTTCCCATTTTACTGGTGTGATGCATTGGTGGCGTGTGATGGGATGTGGTGAGAGTAAGTTGCAATATCATTATGTTTCGGCGACCAAAATAAATGAAGAACCAAATTTGCAGGGGGTCCCTTGTCTGTGTCAGCAAAATTCACAGGCACATCTGTTAAAATAGGTAACTGATCATGCAAAAATACCAAATGCTTGCACAAGTTGAGGGTTGGGCCTGCTTCTTGTTATTTGGAGACTTTGTTTGTTTTATGCATGCATGCAAAAAAAAGTACCAAAAAATTTTGTGGGTGAAACTTTGGAACTGTAATTGTCTGATGAACTCTGTTGGTGAGGCTGGCTGGCGAAAAGAAGACGCTGCTGGGTAGTCCAGGATGGATGATGAGTGCTGGCTGGGGCCTGAGCAGCAGCAGCCGCCCAGAATTAGAAAAGCGGGGAGAGGTGAGGTAATTGCAGGTCAGGATAGTGATGTTTGGATAGTGTGTGTGTCTAAGCAGGGCTTCATTTGACAGCAATCTCCCATGTTCAGTAGCTAAAGGACATAAATGTTAATTACGAAACCCAACCTCCAGTAAACAAAGCAGAGGATCAGGCATAAGGAAAACATGATCACTGGCTGAGCCCGGCCCAGTCCGATCGAAGAGAAGGATTCGTTTTGGCTCGTGTTAGATTAAGTTAAACAAATCCTAGAAGTCCGAAGAGGAGATGTCATGAGTAAAGATGATGACGTCTGCATAGTTCTTCTGCACCTGGAACCACTTTGCGCTCCTCAGCTGGAATGCAGCTCTTTAGAGGCAGAGGCTGAGCATCTGCAGCCAACTCAGTGTGAAGAGGAGTGAGGTTGGCTAACGCTGGCAGTAGCACCTTACCCCCAGAGGAGTCAGGACCTGGCAGGAAAGGGCTGGGATCAGGTAACCAATGTTACTCCTCCTCGAACATCTGCTAGCGCCTGCAGGCCAGCAGTGCATGGTGCACCTCTTGGCATGTCACTTCCATGCATGCTCCCCTCAGCGACCCCAGCGCCATTCGGCCTGCCTCACCCCCACTCAGGCAAAATGCGTCTTGCCAGCTTCACCAAGGTGCTTCACGTGACGGTCCTTAGTTTTGTGACAGGTTGTAGCTAGGGCGTACTCTGTTCCAGTCCAAGCCCAGGGTCTCTAGAGGGGATTTTTTAATCTTGTCCAAAGGAGCCAGCATGTGACACAGCTCAGAATGTCAACAACTTCCCACTGAGTCCTGGGCTGTGTCGATCGGTGCCCTGTTACTTCCTTTCTGGGCCTGTTGTTTTGATGGGTCAGCTTAGGTCAGGCCCTTCTGAGCAAAATCCCATGGGGGATGGACTGTTGTGTCACATGATAAGCAGCAGCCTGACAGTCACCATCCTTTAGAAACTTCTCCAGAAAAATGTCAAACAAATTACAAAATATGCCACACCCTGGAGATTCCCTCTGGGGCTTCCCCCCAGTGAACAGAGCTCGCCCAGATATCAGGCACTCAGCAAGGCTGGATGGAGTCCTAACAGAGAGGGCCATCAGGACATTGCTGTGATGCAGGCTCTGCTGAACTAAATCCCAAGTGTTCAAAAATCAGGGGTCAGCCCCACCTCAAACATCATAAGATTAAAAAAAAATCTGTTTTGCATTCCTGTTCTTTGGCTTTTTTGAGTCCTTTGGTCACACTTGGATGCCATAGGTGCTGGAACTAGGGATGTGGGGGTGCTGCTGCACCCCCTGGCTTGCAGTGGTTTCCATTCTATACAGGGTTTACAGTTTGGTTCAATGGCTCTCAGCACTCCCACATCATGAAATTGTTCCAGCACCCCAGCTCAGGTCACATTTTTCAAGCTTTTCTCTGCAAACGTGAAAGCTAGAAGTATTTCAAAAAAGAATGCTGAGAGCCTCAATTAATCACATGACTCCAGAAGTTGGGCCTTTAAGAAGACCCCAAAACAATGGCAAGGTTGGAGCCTGTGCTGCTGCGTCTTTGCTATTATTGTTACCCATGCTAGCTAGAGAAGAGCTGACATGGGTACACTTACCCATGCTGCAATCACTCCTTGATTTTGTGGTGTAGATATATCCCTCGTCCAGTGTCCTGCCCACTGCACTACACTACACTACCTCTCATCCTATGGGTCCCCCTTGTCTTTTAGACACATGCTGCCTTGTCCTCTGACTGCAGTAACAGATGAGTGGCCAGTTCCCAGGCAAGTGCTGATGTTGATCTGTGCACCAGGGTGCACAGGAAATATTTGTAAATCCTTTGATTTCCCTGCCCCACCACAAAGCTTCATGACACAGCAGAGCTCCCACTGGCCCAAGGAGCCCCACACCGGAGAAGGCCCCTGGCAGTTGCTCTGGGATGTGCCACCCATCACACGTTCAGTGGGACAGACCCAGTTGCATCAGGTGATGGAGATAAATTTGGTCCTAAATCAAGGTCGAGATGTGAGGGGAAGACTGGCTCTTGCTGGAAGAATTGCACTTGAGCTACACCTATATCTGACTTGATAAACAAATACTTGGCAGCAGCTACAAAGGTCAGTCGTGCTGCCTCTCGCTTTCCCCTATTGGGAAGTCAGAGACAGCTCAGAGGCTGGGTACCCTCGAGGGTGGAAACTTGGGCTGTCAGGCTGCTGCATGGTGGTGGCATACACCTTCCCTGCCCCAGATTATTTACCCTGGAGCAGTGACTGGAAATGTACCTCTGGGAGGTGAGCCACACAATGAGAGACTAGGAACATGCTGCTGTAACATGCACAATGGGCGCTGCCAAAAACAGCTGGGTACACCCAGCAGTGACCTGCTCTGCAAACTCAGACCCTGGCCTGGGCGATGCTGAGCACCTCCATCTCCAGTCCTAGCCAAGGGGAGCTATGAGCACTCAGCATCTCACAGGGACTAGGCCATCAAAGGGTTAACACTGGCATTGTTTCAGAGCTAAGTTTAAGGCAGAGATGGCTTCTGGCAAGTGAATTTCTTTCTGGGAGCTTCCTCTTGGCAGGAAACAGCCGTGCTGTCTGTTAATGCTGGTCTTCTTGCAATGCATTGTCCTAGCGCCCTCTCCAGTCCTCCAGTGACCCATTGACCTGTCCTGCTGTTAGTGAACTGGGTCACCAGGACCCATGGAAACCTCGGTGCAGAAAAGCTTGTGCCAAGGACATCAGGCCTGATTCTTCTCTCACAGTGGGGTAGATCAGGAGTAACAGAATGGCAGTGCAAAGAGGAGAATGGAGTCCATATTATTTCAGGGCAGTGTTCTCTTTGCACTGAATAAGCAGGCAGGATATCCTGCTTGTTCACATTCTGGGAGGTCAGTTCCCATGAGTTGTTTTCTAGTAAGGAAATTAAGTCTTGCCTTCTGGCCTACGGCCAATATAGCAATGTCTCCACCCTTAACAAAATGTTGAATGTCTTCCTGATTCAAGACACCGAGTGCACATTTGATACAGTGGGTTCTGCAGCCTGCAGGCCTGGTAAGTGATTAGATCAGGAATTGCAAAAATCCCCACTGGAAAGCCCCCTGATTTCAGTGGAAGCCATCACCCACTCAAAAGCTTGTGCTATCAGGGAGGGCTCAGCTTGGTGACAACCCTCATTGCTTCAGAGAGCAGAGGGGACACCAAGCAAGGGGTTCCCCTGGTCACAGCCAGACGAATGCTGCAAAGGAGTGGCTCTCACGGCTATGGCTCTTCCCAGGTGCTCCCAGTCCTGATTCCACATTTTTCGCTGAAGCAACTAGAATGCTACAAAAATGTAGGATGATTATTCATACTGTGGTAGCATCTAGAGCAGGGGTCGGCAAACTTTTCGCCTGAGGGCCATATCTGGGTATGGAAATTGTATGGCGGGCCATGAATGTTCATGAAATTGGGGGTTGGGGTGTGGGAAGGGGTGAGGGCTCTGGCTGGGGATGTGGGTGTCACGGAGTGGGGGAAGTCAGGGCCCTGCATCCCTCTTCCTGAGATTTACCAGGACTCTCAGCCAGCCAGTAAAACAGAAGCTTTATTAGATGACAAGAACACAGTCCCAAGCGTGTAGGTACAACCAGAACCCCTCAATCAAGTCCTTCTGGGGGTTTAGGGAGCTTAGACCCCAGCTTGGGGTTCCCTGTGTTGCATCACCCAGCCCAAGACTGACCACAAAACCTCCTCCAGCAGCTCTCTCTCCTCCCCCCAGCTTCTCCTCTCCTTTGTTCAGTCTACCAGCCAGAAGATGTCACTTCTCCCAACCTCCCTCCTGGCTCAGGTTACAGCTCAGGTAGCTTCCTTTTAAGGGAAGTCCCCCATCCCCAATGTAACTCTCCTGCAACGTTCCCAGGTCAAATCCACCCCGCTTCCTGCTCTGTCACTGGGTGCTGGGATGGGGCCAGAAATGAGAAGTTCAGGGTATGGAAGGGGGCTTCGGGCTAGGGCAGGGGGCTGAGGTGTGTTTGGAGGGTGAGAGCTCCAGCTGGGGGTGCAGGCTCTGGGGTGCAGTAGGAGGCTCTAGGCTGGGACCGAGGGGTTAAGAGGGCAGGATGGGGATCAGGACTGGGATGTGAGAAGGGGTCAGAGGGGCAGGCTCTGGGCGGCGCTTACCTCAAGCAGCTCCCGAAAGCAACGGCATGTCCCCCCTCTGATTCCTATGCAGAGGTGTGCCGGGCAGTGTTGTGCACTGCCCCGTCCATAGGCACCGCCTCTGCAGCTCCCATTGGCCGCAGTTTCCAGCCAATGGGAGCTGTGTGGAGCGCCGGCACGTGCGGAGCAGGGTGAGCCCCCGACCCCACTCCCTAGCAGGAGCTCGAGGGCCTGATTAAAACGTCTGAAGGGCTGGATGTGGCCCCTGGGCCGTAGTTTGCCCACCCCTGATCTAGAGGCCTGAGCACTGTGCAAAGAGACAGTCCCTGCCTTGAACAGGTTGGAGCCTGAGGAGTTTATTAGAATCTATGGGGAACACAGGAATAGCCATTCCTGCCTGACAGAGCCATACAGACCAATGCTCCATCTAGTCCATTATCCTGTCTCTGACCGTGGCCAGCACCAGCTGTTTCAGAGGAAAGTGCAAGAACCCCCCTAAGTGGACAGTTGACCATAAAGTTTGCTGACCTTGCAGAACCCTAAACTGGCCTCCTCCTCCTTTCTGTGCCCTCAGGGATGGACTTCCAGAGCATAAGGCTCTTCCTGACTGCTTCATGTTGCAGCACGATGGGAGGGGTGGGGGGTGGGTGTCACAAAGATTCATATTAACAATATTTCATATTTCGATCTCACCCCAAACCCATAGACCATAGACATAAGCAGGAACTGGAGACACTGATAAGAAATCAGAGTGAACAAATATGGTACAAAACAAAACAGTACGACAGGCAAGAACTGACTTGTGTTGGTGACCCACTGCAGTGACGTGGGTTGTTCCCGCAGTCACCATCAGATAAGAATGTGAGGTGTTTGTTTATGGTAATTCGGCTGCACTAGGAACCGGGGTAACTTCTTGGCAACAAGAAGTAAATAACCCCATTGCACTTTTATGACATAAAGTGGAAACAGGAATGCGAGGGACTGTGGTTACATTTTCCAGTGGTGTCACCATTATGTTTACCAAGCCGGACATCACACTCTGCACAAGAACTTGAGAACATTTGTCTTGCCACTCTTTGCCTGAATAGCACTAGGGGTGGGAAACAGCTTCTGAGACGTGGAATAAACAGCTCTGCTCCTAATGGAACCACTGTTGGCTTAAGAACCTTCTCCTCTGTAGCTCCCACAGCTTGTGTCAGCTTCCCTGTATCCTTCTCACCTTGCTTACTCATAATTTTCTTTCACCTCTCTTCTGACAACATCTCTCTTCTTCTTCATGTTTCCCACTGTGTATGGCCTTGGGAATGAAGGCTTGAATTTATTCCCCATGCTAAACTTTTGCACTATTGCTTCTTGCAATTTATATCACAGCCCAGAGAGGTAGCCGTGGTAGTCTGTATCCACAAAAACTACGAGGAGTCTCCGTGTTTTTTGTTTTTCTATCACAGCCTGTCCATTGTTCATCAGTGCTTAAAATGCTTAGGGATACAGTTTATATGAAGGATGCTACAGAAGAAAAGAAAAGGGGTTGTGGCTTCCCTCATTAACTTAACTACAAGTTTAGTATCTAATCATTATGGGCCCGAGTTCCACAATTGTGCATGTCCAAAAGTGCATGCACAGTTGCACACCTAACTAGAAAGTGCAATCACCATCGCTGTGTGCACAAACTGGATAACTGCAGGTGCAAATTAGTGCAGTTAGTAGTTTTCACATGTACATGCAGCAATCACAGACACAAATTAGGTGCACAATAGTAGGTGCAAAATTCTGCAAACTGGACCCTTTAAATGCTGTATGATGATGGACATCCAGCAGCATGGTGTGGAACCCTCCTATAAGCTTTTTTCACAGAATTTCGTAGAAAGCAAAGATTCACTATAATTGCAATTGCAGTGTGCACTGGGACAATTTAGGATTTCATTCTACATACCAATAATTCTGACTGCCTCTTGTATCTGGATCTTTATCTGCAGGTTCTGGTATAGGGCTAATGATAAGCAGAGGCATTTTGCACCTTATCAATGGCCTTCACAACTCATTTTGGTTTTGTTTTGGCAGTACCGAGCCTGGGTTCGACAAGAGTATGGCAAGAACCCATTTAACGACCAAAAAGAGCTGCAGCGCTTAATCACTGAGCAGGAAGAGAAACAGAGAGAACAGCAGCTTGGAAGCAGGGAGAATCACTGGATCAACTCCCCAACACCCAATTACCCGCTTCCCTACAATGCCTATGGTACCAGCACCAACAGATGGATGAACAGATGAAAAAGGACAGCTAATTCCACAGAGATGCTATTGCTGTTGGATGAAGGTCTTTGCGTTCATCTTTCAATGAGAATAGCTTTGATGTTTATGGCTAGGGTGGAGAGCAAACTGAATGCCAACTTCCAAAACATGCTATGTCAAGCAGTGTTATCTAGTGGTTAGAGCTGATGATTGCAATCAGGATTCCTGGGTTCTACTCCCAACTTTGCTACTGACTCATAATATGAATCCAGGCAAATCACTTGATCTCCCCATGCGTCAGTGTAACCATCTGTCAGGGGTGTCGACTGGTTTCACTTATTGACGTTTGAGGGTGCTTTGAGATCCTCCGATGTAAGATCCTATGGAAGTGAATTTCTTAATGTTACTGAGTTGGGCTGAACCTTTTCCTGTGAAATTTTTAGCACTATTGCACACATGAAGGGTGAGTGTTCTGCTTTGCCGATGGATCACTTTATGATCCTAGCTTGTTTTGTGGTAGGGCTGCACTGGAATGACAGGCATGCTGTCAGTTCCACATAGAGCCAAATTCATTGCTGGGGTAACCAGGCATCAATCCACTGAAGTCAAGAGTTGCAGCTATTTACTCCATCAGTAGGTTTGGCCTGCAACTTGCTTTC
Organism: Gopherus evgoodei; assembly: GCF_007399415.2. NCBI lineage: Eukaryota > Metazoa > Chordata > Testudines > Testudinidae > Gopherus > Gopherus evgoodei. The sequence continues at coordinate 37,158,895 of NC_044333.1, read as the reverse complement.
AGGATGTTTAGAAAACAACCAACCACCATGTTTCAGCAAGAGGACGTGTGATAGCTTTTGAAACTCCTTCCTAGGAGCTCTTTCCACCTGCTGGGACTTCATCTCCTTGGTCTCTGGTTTTCCTATTATTACCGGTGTGATAAATCCCATCATCTCTTCAGTTGTTGGACACTGAGGGCCAATGCAGGGCCAAGATCTCTCAAAACGGACACAGCTACTGCTCAGTGCCACTCTCTATTTTACTCCACACCCAGCACAGCAGATATATACAGACTTCACTCACTGTCTTAGTCATTGTCAATTCAGATTGACCTTACGCTACAGATGTGCCTATCAGAGCCTGGATGGGGCATCTACCCATCGCAGAAGAAGGAAGCTTGGACTGCAGAGAGCCAGTTAGGGGTTGGGGGAAGGACGTTGGGGGAAGGATATCCACAGCTCTCTGAGGTCCATATCCTGCAATGACGGAACAGTTGCAATCACATTGCTGTCACTTTCTTCAGCAAGCAGACCCATGCCTCTCACAAACATGCCACAGAGTCACAGAAACCAGAGATGGAAAAGCCCATTAGCCCACCTTTTCCACTCCCCTAGCCTTTGCGAATGCACATTCCCTAATACTTGGTGAAGCCCTGTTTTAAATGACTCAGGCAAAGGGCTTTCACCGCTTGCTTGGGGCTGGATTGCACAATCCCTTGGCTTCAGTAGGCCTGCTCGTGTAAGTAAATGCTCACCAGCGTGTGTGAGGGTTGCATAACCCATTGCCTTGGGGAGGAGCCTACTGATGGACCTTGCAATCAGGAAACTTTTCCTTTTGTCCAGATTACATTTTCTTGTGACCTGTTTCCTTCTATTCCTCCTCACTGGACCACCCCAAAGAAGTTCTTTGTTTCCTGGGTGTCTCCACCCTTCAAATCCATGGCTCAGAATCCTGTGGAAAATTCATGGTCTTGGGCTCCTCACATGTGTCCAATACATGAACTGAACAAAATCCTTTCTGAGCTGTGCTCTTTTATAACTGTAATTCTGAAGATTTGATCACAAAGGCCAACATCAAATCTAGTCTACAACGAAGGCTCCACACCACATTCTCAACTGGGGTAACTTGGTGTAGTTTCATTAGCTTCTTTCCCCATAATGTTTGTGTTGCTGTTATTGAATGTTTTGACTCCAATTGCACAACAATGACAATGTGACAAGTAACAGCTTGGAGTGTCTGTGCCATGGTAAATGTGGAGTACAGGAAGAGGTCAAGGTGTTATCATTTGCCTGTCTTGTCTGACATTTAAATAAGATTGGAAAGCAGACAGTTCACTCAGACAAGAAATTGTTGAGCCCCAGAAGGATAAAGCAACATTTCTGGTGGCAGAGTAAGAGAAGCCTGCAGTGTCGCAGGCTGTGCAGCTTTGGGTGTGTGGATAAACAGAGTGTGTCGATGGCAGAAGTTGTCAGCCCAGCAACTCAAAATTCACATATTATTTATTTATTTATTTTTATTTATTTACACACAGTTCAGGCCAGGTTCTCATGTACACCAAGACCCCTTTGCACAGCATTGGAAGTGCAAAGGGGCTTTAAAATGAATGGAAATGTAGCAAAGTGGGGGAGATTGGAGTTGGTTCTCACCCCTTTTACCTTGCCAAGGTGGTGTGAAGTGGTGATTAGTGTAAATGAGAACCAGGCCCTACGCTATTAAAAACTTTTAAAAATCCAGGCGAGAACAATGATCATATTCAGACTTAGATGACCTGATCCTCCAGTCCATAATTCAGAAAGATACTTAAGGAGGTGAACTTCTTGTCAACTGCTGCAAATGGACCATTTTGATTATCACTACGAAAAACTTTTGCTTTCCTGCTGGTTATAGCTCACCTTAACTGATCACTCTCGTTAGAGTGTGTATGGTAACACCCATTGTTTCATTTTGTGTGTGTGTGTGTGTGTGTGTGTGTGTGTGTGTGTGTGTGTGTGTGTGTGTGTGTGTGTGTGTGTATCTATATATCTTTCTACTGTATTTTCCACTGCATGCATCTGATGAAGTGAGCTGTAGGCCACGAAAGCTTATGCTCAAATAATTTTGTTAGTCTCTAAGGTGCCACAAGTACTCCTGTTCTTTTTAAAAAGGTGACTAATTTTAAACAACTGAGCAATCCCGCTGACTTCAATGGACTACTCATGTTTAAAGTTAGGCATGGGAAAAATGCTTTGCTGAGTTGCCACCTGAGAATTTTCCTGAGTAAGGACTGCAGGATCAGGGTAGAAGTACCCTGCAATGTTTATGATGCTAAATAAGATTAAGCGGGAAATAGCATGGAATATTTTGTAGAAACCTTGCCCTAAAATGTAATCAGCCCATGTTTATTATTTGTTCTGTTTCATTGCTAAAGACAGGCTACTAGTTTTATGTATTGACTTAAAAACCCAGACATAATTTCCATCCATCCATCTGTCCAAGAACGTATAGGACCCTCACTATTATAGCATCAGAAATATTTAAACCCTACATGACTGATTTTTGTCTTTCACTAAAAAAGTCCTGTAAATAGCCTGCTTGGAATCTCAAAATGATCTGTTATCTGCAATCTGTTTTTAGGCAAAAAAAGTTGTTCAAAATATTTCTAATAATTCAGTTGATCGTTGGTTCTGGATGCTGGAGTGTTTTGAGGTTGACAAAAGGGTAGATGACTTGAGAGATATTTAACTCAACATTAGAATAAAAATGAGCTTTTTTATACATTGGGAATTCCTGTCCTTGGTCTTTGCTGTGGCCTGATTAATTCCTGGCATAACTTCAATGAAATCAGTAGGGTCTGGGTAGGGATTGGGGGTCTGGGCACTATTGCGCTGATGTCATGTCATGTGTATTTTTTCAGAGAACCGTGATCAACATAATTTTATTTAAAAAGAGCCAGATCATTGTCTTCTGATACAAATTGAGATTCTGGAAAATAAATTGATGGAGTTTTTCTTCCCCTGAAAGCAGGAAAAAGGCCTCTTATCTTCTTGTCTTTCTCCATCCATTACTCTGTAGCATTCAAAATGGGAGCCTGAAAGCAGCTGAAAACACTAAAAACAAAACCTGCAACATACACTACCTGGGAATGCACCCTTAGCAATTAGCTAGATAAACCATCATAAATGCTCTTAATCAAATGGATTGTGAGGAAGTCAAACTCATAGACATTGCATCTAATAACTTAGGTAACATTTTAGGAAGCAGAAATGGAGCTTGTGTATAGGAAAAGAGAAGAGAGTTGGTTTCTCTGGTATTAATAGGAAGTTATAGTAGATATGTGATAAGCAGAGATTACATGTGTAATAGGTGTTACAAACTCCCACGGGCAAGGCTGAAGCAAACTGCTAAACCATTGCCATGTTAGCAGGGGTGGCTCCAGGCACCAGCACACCAAGCGTGTGCCTGGGGCGGCAAGCCACGGGGGGCACCCTGCCAGTCGCTGTGAGCGGGGTAGGCAGGCTGCCTTCAGTGGCTTGCCTGCAGGAGGTCCACCGGTCCTGTGGTTTCAGCGCCAATTCAGCAGCGGGTATGCCAAAGCTGTGGAACTGGAGGACCTCCCGCAGGCATGCCCCCGAAGGCAGCCTGCGTGCCGTGCTTGGGGTCGCAAAATACCTAGAGCCACCCCTGCATGTTAGTCATTTATGTGCGGCTGTATTACTGAGCTCTTTTGATAAAGGAATGGTCAGAAGGTCCAAACTATTGTGCGATTCGAAATTCACTTCTCCCTAGACTTACCACAAGGTCTCAGATTTGGCTTAAGGTTTCGACGTCACAGGGTACAAATGATATCCAAGCAGGTATCATATAATAAAACAACTGTCTCACATTTAAAAAGAACAACCACTCTCACATACAAGAGTCAATGGCAGCACTTCTAACCCAGAAGACACATTGTTCAGTGGTGTTACTGAAATCTAGGTTCTCGGACTGCTCTGTGTCCAACAACAAACAATAGCCTGCACAATTTATCATGTATACACAATGCTTTTTTGCCTAGGTAAAAGAATACCAAGTCAGTCCAAGCCTTAGCTACTCATCTGCCAGGATCCAGTACACTGAACAGGTCACAAATCAGAATTTGTGTGTGTGTGTGCGTAAAGTTTTACATACTAGAGTTAGTGGAGCTAATACTTCTTTCTAGAAGGGATTTTCCAAAGCAAAGCAGCCTGGACTATCTCTATAATCTGGAGTTTGCAGTGGTGATCCCAGGATATGAGAGAGGAAAGGTGGTTGAGATAATATCTTTTATTGCACTGACTCTCAACCTTTCCAGACTACTGTTCCCCTTTCAGGAGTCTGATTTGTCTTGTCTACCCCCAAGTTTCACCTCACTTAAAAACGACTTGCTTACATAATCAGACATACAAATACAAAATGTGTATGTTCTCATGTACACCAATAGTTGGGGTTGGTCCTGCTTTGACCAGGGAGTTGGACTAGATCACCTGAAGTCCCTTCCAACCCTGATGTTCTATGATTTTATGATTCTAAAAGTGTCACAGCACACTGTTACTGAAAAATTGCTTACTTTCTCATTTTTACCATGTAATTATAAAATAAATCAATTGGAATATAAATCTTGTACTTACAGGTCAGTGTATAGTACACAGAGCAGTATAAACAAGTCATCGTATGAAATTTTTGTTTGTACTGACTTCGCTAGTGTTTTTTATGTAGCCTGTTGTAAAACTAGGCAACTATCTCCATGAGTTGATGTACCCCCGGGAAGACCTCTGCGTACCCCTGGTTGAGAACTGCTGCTTTATTGGACCCACTTCTTTTGGTGAAAGAGACGAGCTTTCAAGCTTCACGGAGCTCTTGTTCAGGTCTGGGAAAGAAGTGCTCTGTGGAGCTTGAAAGCTTCTCTCTTTCACCAACAGAAATGGGTCCAGTAAAAGAGATGACCTTGCCCACCTTCTTTCTGTGATCTGGTTGCAGTCAGTAAGTGTCACTGTAAACATAAGGAGAATTGGATGCAGGTTGATGGCCTGGCAATTTTGAGAATGAACGCTATGTGCCTGATTTGTCAGAAGCACCGAGCACCCACAATTGTAGCTGAAGTTTGATATCTGTGGATGCTTCAGCACTTCTGAAAATTGAGATCTATGGGACTGATCCAGTGAGGTGCTGTGCACTCTCTACTTCCATTTACTTCTATGGGCATCGAAGGTGCTCACCATCTTTTGGGGTCCTTATGTTGCTTAATGTTGTCACACACACACAGTCCTGGCAGCAAATGGCTGACTCCCCATCCGCTGAGGCATTCCACCATTCAATAATTTTTATAATGCAGAATTCACAATTTTTCAGAATTCACAAGTTGTCCATAGGCAGCTTTCCTAAATCATCACAACTGTTTTATTTCTGTACGTTTATTTTCTGTATTCCGTGTGTGTTGTCTGTTGCATATTTGGAAGTCATTCGATATCAATAAAGGTCCGGCACTGATATGTTATTCTCACATGGGGAAATAGGTCTCTCAAAATAAATACTTGGCAGTTCCGTTTGCACAGAAACTGGTTTAGCTAGTTTTGTACAGTCGTTGCCAACTGCTGATGGGAATGATTTGGAGTATTTCTCAAGTACATGCGTTTTGGTTTCAGATACAATAAGCTTCAAATGTTAATGTGTAGATATGGCAATATAAGCAACTTTTACTGGAAAGGAACTGCGTGGACTGAGATTTTGAAAAACCTCCAAGGAATCTTCAGGGAGGTTATTATTCGACAGCTAGTAGCCCTGTAAGTTCTTTCTAGACTCACCATTCACTTATTACTACCTCAGTTAGGTCACCGCTACAGTATAAAGTGTCCGATTCTGATCTCGCTTATTCTGGGTTTTGTGCTTGTGTAATTCCATTGAGTTCAGTGGAGTTACTCCTGATTTACACCAGTGTGAGAGCAGAATTTAATTGTGGATCTATTTCTGTTTGTCTTCTGTTTTAAATTGTCATTGTAAGGTCTTTGGGGCGAGGACCATCTTTTAGTCCTTGCCCCAAAGACCTTACAATGACAATCTAGTATAGTGGGTTTGGGACTCCTAGGCTACGTCTAGACTACTCGCCGTATCTGCGGGTTAAAATCGATTGCTCGGGGATCGATATATTGCGTCTCATCTAGACGCGATATATCGATCCCTGAGTGCGCTTATATCGATTCCGGAACTCCACCAACCCCAACGGAGTCGCGGAATCAACAGGGGGAGCCGCAGACAGATTCCACGCAGTGAGGACGGTGAGTAATCCGATCTTAGATATTCGACTTCAGCTACGTTATTCACATAGCTGAAGTTGCTTATCTAAGATCGATTTCCCCCCGTAGTGTAGACCAGCCCCTAGATGCCACTGTCAAACAAATAACAATAACAAAGTTCTGTTATTATTAAGAAAAATGTAGAATGATCTATGAAAGATCTCTATTGCTTAGGGATGATTTGAATGGCAATCTGTTCATATGGCTCACTAATGCTTTGGGCCCAAATTCAGACATAATGTGAATCAGTGCAACTCCTTCGGGCCTGTTTCTGATCTCACTTACATAGGTGTGTTATATATGTAAACCCATTGACTTCAGACATGTCACCTCTGATTTCCATGGGTGTGCATGAGATCATGACAACAGAAACAGGCCACTGGCTTCAATGGAATTCCTTCGGCATACAGCAGGATTGGATGTTGTCATCATTCCAGAGGTTCACAGTCTGTGTTGGACATGGGATAGATGGACAGATAGATTTGGTAAAACAAAGCTCATTTTACAAGGTAACAAAATGTTGCTTTTTTTTTTTTTTGGAAAAAGAATTGTATGTTTATACTCTTCTATGTTTGCAAAGTATATGCAGCCTAAGGGCCCAATCCTGAGTGATGGTGTTTGCCTCTTGTCCAAGTTGTTGAACATCTCATCGTCCAAGGAAGTCAAAGGGACTATTTGTGAGTATGTGTTTGCAGAATCAGGCACCAAATGAACAAATGCTTTCCCATTAAATTAAAAACAATCCCCAAATCTCCCAGAGGATGTGGATTATGCTTCAAGTGTGGGTATTTAAAAAATACTTTAAAGATTAGGGCTGTGATTTAGGTCATAAATTAAAACAGTGTTTCTGTAATTTAGGTCCTAATTTTTATTATATTGTTTATGTGTATAGCGCCATACATTCCGCTCGTGGATAGCAATGTCATTTCTCAGTGTTAGCCACAGTGAGATGTACACATGTTTCTTCTTCTAAAAAGCAGGTACATACCAGTAATCTGTATGTAGTGTGTAGGCCCCTCTTTTTGTCCTATGATTGCAGAGGTGTTAATGAGACACTACCTTGAATGGTCCCTTATAATATGTGCTCACTACCTATGCTAAACAATCTGTCCCACCTTGCATTGTGCTGTGATGCTGGGAGTGCCTTTCCCAGACCTGAAGAAGAGCTCTGTGTGGCTTGAAAGCTTGTCTCTCTCACCAACAGAAGTTGGTCCAATCAAAGATATTAACTCACCCATCTTCTCTCTCTGTATTTAATTTGGCAGCCCTAAACACAAATATCTAAAATCATCAGGAAGCAGAAGTCCTCTTGTCTCTGTTATCACAACTAATCTACTTGGGGAATATTTTCGCACATTTCTGTTCCAGATAAAATATGGAAAGGCACTATTCAGTTTAATAAATAATTTTCTGTTCAGATCTACAGGTGCAATGGAGACCAAAGTAAAAACACTGGCAAAACAGTCACAAAATGACATTTTCCCTGCTTAATTTATTTTTCCAAATCATAAATCATAGGTTTGCATTTCAGCTCATCTTACTCCTGAGAATCCTTTTCAGACATGGGCTGGCCTTACCCTGTGCAGCGCTGAATACCCACAGCTTCTAGTGACTTTAATCAAAATTGTATTTTATAGAATCAGGTCCTTAATCCCTAAATGTTATAGAACAGTGATACTCAGACTGCGAGCTGTAAGTAGCTCATGAATGTGTCTCCTGGGGCTCTATGCGGCACATGATATTAAAACATGATGTAATTTAATTATTAACCAATCCAGGATGCTTTTATTGTTATTAACCAATTAAGTTATTAACTTGCACTAACAATGAATTCACTCTACTGTGGCTTTTTTGGGTAATGTTGATCACTAATTCGGCTCCTGAACCTCCTAAGTCTGAGTATCAGTTTTAGACTCTCCAGCTTATGTAAAAGAAACTGGCTCTAGTGAACCTTGGTTTTACAAAATCAGTGCTTCTTTCTTTTTACTTTACAACCGGCAAGCAATTCCAGTGTTTCCAAAGTATCCATTAATAGTAAGCTACACCCCCAGCTGTATACATTATCCACCTGTCAGTGTATAGCTATTTTACAAATACTGCATACACTTATTTACATGCTGATGATCTCTTTGAATTATATTTTCTTTGTGCCAGTAATGCAATAATTATAGGAAAGACAATAAAGCTGGTGAAAAGATATCTAAGATAGGTGCCTTATTCGTACACTGAATATAATAAATGCCCTAGAGGTTCCACAGCTTCAGTATTCCCCTGGAAATGCTGTGCAACTTTCGTATTTTAATAGTGCCCATTAACTGGAAATTAGGGACGTATTGGGTCATATGAAGTCCATTTTCCAGTCAATGCAAGATCACTTGCTACAGCATGCCACTCTGTGATTTGTCTGGTTTAAGTTTTAGATGATTCACACAGTGGAGCTTCCGATCTTGTCTCTTGGGATAGCTTTGCACTCTAAAATTGTCCCAGTGCTGCTGGAGCGACACGGAACAAATATCGGTGTTATTAGATCACTCCATTTACTCTCTCGTTTCCCTTCCTACATGGTAACCCTGCCGCGCGGGTGATGGCTCTGGGTGTTCCACCTTTCCCAGCTCATTGTTTGCACTGGGGTCAGCAAATGTGAGGTGCTGAGTGAGTTAACCGTGCGACTGAGCTGTAATTTAGCGGCAAAGAGAGCAGCGCTGGCGAGCCACCCTGCTACCCGGAGCTCTACAGAGAGTCACTCTCCCAAGACACAAGGTGTCCGGACACGCTCCAGGAAATTCCCAGCCACGCTGCAAAGCGGGGGCAGCCTTCCACCAAAACTTGGGTTTCGACGAGAAATCCCCTCTTCGAGCTCTGGCCCCCTCACACTGAGCAGAGTTTCAGAAAACGCCTCCAGCCGCTGGCTCCCTGCCTGTCCACCTCATGCAGCCTTGCAAATGACACCCCCGGGCAAAAGGGATTGGGAACGAAAGCCGGGCTGAGATCCCTGCCAAGCAGCCAGGGGGCCTGATGGGAAAGGGAGGTTAAGAGCAGGCTGGCTGCTGCGCGGCAGCCCTGCGCTCCACGGGGCCGAGGAATGGGACCCAGGCGAGCTCTCGGGGGGATGGAACGTTGACCCAAGCGAGCCCCCGGGGGGATGGAACGTTGACCCGGGCGAACTCCCGGGGGGATGGAACGTTGACCCAGGAGAGGAGGCCCCAACCTCGAGACCCCTTTGCGCCCCCGCGTAGCCTGATTTCTCGGAAAAGAAAGGACTTAGAAGAAAGCGCTCAATTCTGTCCTATTTCGATTGGCTAGCCGGAGGCTTTCCGCCGCTGTCCATTGGCTGCAAGTCATGGCGGAGGCGGGATATCGCAGACCCTCCCCCTACTTTTTAATAAATGCGCGGAAGGGGCGGGGGAGTGCCTACTTTCGCTTACCCTCTCTGGCCTGCGAGCGCTGTGCTGAGCGAGCCAGCTGCGCGCAGCCGCTGGGTGCATCTGGGTGAGCAGCGAGTGGGGCGCAAGCCGATTCTGCAGACCGCTGACAGGTATTTGCATCTCATATCCTCCTCCGAGCAGAGCATTCTGCAGCTGGCGGGGTAGTTGGTAGGTTGGCCGGGCAGAGCCCAGATAGTGCGTTAGCACAAGGGCTTTGCTAAGCCTTGCCTCTTCTTTTTAAAACCATTGACTAACGTTTGCATTTGCAAATGTAACGTGGCCCGCTTTGGCATTGATTTGAGAAGCTTTTTATTTCTGTGCAGCCTCAGCTTCCTTTTTGCAGGTGAGATTTGAACTTTGGAGTTGGCACGTTTCTGCCTCACGCTGACCCGCGCTGGGCTCCCCCCGTGCCTTATACTACTCATTTTGACCTAACTTTAAATGAAAGCATGGAGATCGCTCCAGGCAGGAATCGGAAATGACCCTTAAGAATGCGGAGTGCAGCGCGTGTCCCAGGACCCTAATTGATTAAAACAATTGCCTGCTGTGGTGACAAGAAATAAATCAATGATTCCCTCAGTGATGCTATGGAGAGGAATAATTGCAGATATTTTCCATATATGTTCTCTTTTATATTTAAATAATGTAATCTGGACTACACCTGGGTGAAGCACACTCAGACTGGTGTCTGGGAGAGCATTTGCTAGTTTGCAAAGGCAAGGTAAAAGGTTTTCCCACAGCCAGTGTACTAAAGTACAGGCTGGAGGAAAAGCAACATATGTAAAGCTCTCTATTAACTTAAAACAAGACCCCAACAGAAATGACACCCCACACTGTCCTGCGTTAATGCCAGCAGTATAACCTCTTGAGCAGTTTCATGAAACAATGGAGAAGCTGGGAGCTTGGAAAGTTTTCCCCCTCTTCCAAAATTCCAAACTCCCACCTTGGGTCTCTGCTTTAAAAAGAAAAAAAGAAAGCGCATTGGGCACAATGCACACAAGCTGTTAGGGTAACTGGTGCTTTGGAGGGATGTGCAATATCCTGTGAGCCTACCTAGTGACGGGCTCTGTCACTGGCTACTGGTCAAGGTGGTCATGGACATAAGCCCATGCTCTGGGGTCTCTAAACCTCCGACTGCCAGAAGCTAGCATTGGACGACAGGGGATGGATCACTCAATAATTGCCCTGTTCTCTTTATTCCCTCTGAAGCACCTGGCACTGACGCTATCAGAAGACAGGATACTGGGCCAGGTGGACCATTGTTCTGAACCAGTATGGCCAGGCTTATGTTCTTATTGTCTCCTGTTCCCTAAACAGTACTGTAAAGTCTTCTTGTTCTAACTGTACTATTACAAATCCCACCTGAGCACAAAATAGGAATAGGAACATTTAGGCTAGACACAGGTTATGGGGTCTATTCAGCACACCCTCTAATTAGACAGAACTCTGGCAAACCTTCATAGGAATCTAAACAGAATGACGAGTGAGCAGGCAGTGCGACGGAGCCCTGCTGTTATCTTTTGCCCTCAAACCATATTATTGAATTGAGCTGATCTCTTATTTAAGCAATGGGTATGGTGGCCACTTTTGGGCTCTGGGGTAATAAAGATGGAGTAATATTAAAGGTTTGGGCTAAATGTACAAAAGGCAAAGTCATTCCTATGTCATGTGTGCACTCAGTCTTCAGCTAGCTCCGGATCTCCAATCAGCATGTGGCGTGACATGCCACCAGCTAGTTCTGTTTAACTCCATCGAACTGTTGTGTCATGTAAACCCCAAATGTCAGTCATTCAGGGTTTGCATGGTGTGGAAGCCAAGCCAATGTGTCAGGGATTCTGGCCTAACATGAAGGAAGGACAGCATTTATGAACGATCGGATGAATTAGAGAAGAGTTGTTACCTTTAAGTGCGTATTTCCCTGATAATGTCAGTTAAGTTGGACAGTTAACATTAGTTTAAATAGGTCCAAAGTCATCTGGCCTGAGTTAGGCAATGGCCCCAAAATGCACCTTGTCAAGTTAGTGCCATTGGACCCCATTAAAAGTTACAAAAGACAATTTGAAGCATTAACAGTTTATTCTCAAACACAAGAATTTTCCTAAATATCACTGAGTAATTCAGAGACAGAAGCAAAGTGTGTACGTAGGATCTTTTTGACTGTTTACATGGTTTGTCTTTAATGTTACCGTGGATCCTTTTTTAAAATGAGTCAACAAATCATAATTTAGGTGGTCTTAGACTTTGCCGTGGACTTCCTGATGATTAAACTGTTTAGAAATGGATATGGGAGAGGGGTGAAAAATGCCATTTCTAAAAGAGGAAGAAACACTGAAAACGGATCAGTTGTTTGAGCCCTTGTGCTGCTGTTTAGGCTGCTCCCCTCTCTGGTGTGGAAGCCAGGGAGGAAAATGTTGGTCGTAGCATCCTGGGAATCCATCTAAATCATGATCTTCAGCTCCCCTTGAAGAAAATGGGATGCTAATTGGTATCAGGCAGGATAAAAACACCTTTCAACAACTGGAAGAAATGAGTGGTTGAAATCAGGAAGCAGAGTGGGTGGGGGAAGTTAGACTAAGGCTTGGGATTATTCGCTTTACATATTTATTTGCAGCAATGAAGTCCCTGGGGTCTCCCACCACTGGGAGATGTTGCACAAAGAGACATCATCAAAAAGAACCAGCCAGCCAGTGCAAACATTGGTTTGGGTGATCCATTCTCTAACCCATCCTTCTACAGTCTTAGGTACTTTGGAATATTGTGGTTCATTAGGTGTGCAGGTCCTTAGCATGCAGTTGTAGAATTAGGACCATTATTCCATTGACATTGTCATGGCTCTGAATCTATTACCTGAATTTTTGCATGGTGTCCTGAGTGTGAGGATTTGGCCAATGGAATAGTTTATCCCTCAGAGGAACCTCTCAGACTTGATCCACAAAACCCAGTTGTAATCCATGTTTGGAATGTAGGGTTACCCATGCATAATGTGTGGACAGATTTTCCCTGGGATAGACCCCATTGACTTCAGTTGTGGGCTACTGTGGATCACAATTCTTGTTAAACTTAGTTGAGTATGTACATACAGATGCTTTTCAAATCGTGCCTGTTACCACCATGCCAATGACCTGCTTGCTTAATTGTTTAAAAGAATACTCCCCCCCATTTTGTGGTGTGCAAAAACAGCTTTGGAAATTCAAATAATTTACACACCTATTCTCATGCAACAAAGACACTGATCCTGGACGACTTGCTCACATAAGTTATCTCCTTGAAATCAAGGGGTTTATTGTCTGACTAAGGATTGGGTCCTAAAACATAGCCAAACTGACTTACAGCCAAAATGGAATAAAATTACACTGAAGCAGAGAACTGTCTTTCAGCATGATGTATGTTAAAACTGCTGAGCTGTAATGAGAGGCCCAGTGATTAGGGGAAATTCTCAGTTTCTAACTATAGTGATGCTGAATGCACCATAATTAGATGATTCTCTGAAATGCTAACTGCATTGAGTTCATTAGTATATATGCTAATTAATGGCTCAATTCTGCGTTCCTTGCTCAGTCCAAGTACCAGCCAGAGGTAATGGATTCTGTGAGCAGCAAGAACAGGGATATAGTAAGCCAAGAAATACTAACCATTAGAGCATATCCACTTACTAAATAGACTTCAATGCAAACTCTCAGTGGTACAGCAGTATCAGGCCCCATAGCCCCTAGTTCTGTATGCAATGAATACAGCATGTAAATTGGTAAGATCTTCTGCTGGTGAAAGTAGACATCACTCCGTGTAAGTCCCTGGAATTGCATCAGCTTACACCAGCTCAGGTTCTTGCCCTCAGTGTAAAAGTCTTACAATTTCTTCTCTCATAATCCAAGGGAGCCAACTAATAGTGTGTGTTTTGTTTCTTGTTACTCTGGCTAGACTGATTCAAACAAGGCTTCTTTTCCATAGTGCCCCTGGGAGTTTCAATACATTAATTGGATAGCTTTCATCATCTTTATTAGCCTGCTATTAGGCAGGCATCCAGCACAGTGTGAGGAATTTTTCACATCAAAAATAACGGGGAAATAGTCTATAGCACTGAAATGTTGGCAAGACAAATGTTTAGTTAAGGGCTGAGCATCTTTCCAGCAATCGGGGGGATTTCCAGCTGTTGTTCTTGTGACTGGCACCTGAACTACAGAGAAGATGATTTTGTACAATATAAAGCAGCCTTTTCATGGCATTTCTCCAGCTCTGCCGCAGCGTGCATATTATGGGAAGTAGTGTTTGTGAGCGGGGACAGAGGAGTTGGGGAGGAAAGTTCTAAGCTTCCTGTACCACTTGCAGTTTTCCAAGAGGGACCGTTCTGTGGAATTGTTGGACACGTCTGATTCACAGACGCTCTGCCTAAAAATGTTAGTTCTATGAAATGTCTGTTTTATTCCTGGAGCCTCCCCGTCCCAATTTACAAACAGATGGATATGGGCCCTGCAGACTGCACTGTAGGCCAGGTTCTGCCCTTCGCTATTAAACATTCTCTCTCCACTGAAATCTGTGGAGAGACTGTGCATTTACACCAGTGTAACTGAAAACAGAATTTGGTTCTTTACATCTACATTGTGCTCTTTTCCTTATTTGTTAGGTGTATTATGGTAGCACTTAGGAGCTCTTCCCTGGTCCAGGACCCCGTTGTGCTAGGTGCTGTACAAACTCAGAACAAAAAGATAGTCCTTGCCCCAAAGAGCCTTGAAATCAAGTTTCAATCCACAGTGTGAATAGTGGGCTGCATGGCCTAGTGGTGAGAGCTGGGGCTGACACCCACCCCCATTGTGGCCTAGGGGCAAATCACTTATCCCCTCTCTGTGCTTCAGTTCCTTTATTTGTAAAATGGGGCTAATAGTGAGCTTTGAGATCCTTGAATGGTAGTTATTACATAAGTGCAAATGATTGCTGTTAATAGTGACTTATAATGGGCTGTCTGTCACGGAGTATTGGGGGCATTTAATAGTTTTGGCGTTATCTGTACATAATAATTAGGACATTTTGATATCTCTGTATATTGTCTGTTAAGTGCTGACCATGTACAAGACACAGAAAATGAAGACATCCCTAGCCAATGGTGCGTAGTCTAACCCCCCTCCAATTGCCGCTGACTCCTGATGTCTGCCGTACTGTACAGACGAGCTCCTTGAAGTGTGACACGTGATTTCTGTATGTGGCAGGAGTGTGACTGGTGGGAGACATTTAACGGATCCTGTGAATTTCATTTTCAGGATGTGTGACAGGAATGGTGGGAGACGGCTCAGGCAATGGCTGATTGAACAGATTGATAGTGGGATGTACCCAGGACTGATCTGGGAAAACGAAGAAAAAAGCATGTTCCGGATCCCGTGGAAACATGCTGGAAAACAGGATTACAACCAGGAGGTGGATGCTTCTATATTCAAGGTAGGAGAGATGGTACATTTCTTTTCTTAACACTGCTCGTGTACTGTGACACTTTCTTTCATTGCAGACATATTAGACACATCCCCTTCCTTCCTGAGCAGCACTGCTCCTGGCTCTGATTCTCTAGGCTGCTGATTGCCTCTGGAGAGTTGCTGAGTGCCCTTGTCTCCCACTGACTTTGCAGGCAGTGTTCAGCCTACTCCTCTTTTTGGCAGGATAACAGATTTCCATCCTTGCATGTTTTTTTTTTTTTTCCCAATGAGAATTGCCTAGAGCTGCAATCCTCCTTTAAATTAAAGTAATTCGGACATTAATAATACACGTCCTACCTCTTCCTAAAGGTGCTGAGCCCCCACAGCTGTTGTTGATAGGGCTGGTCTAATAATTTTTCATGGACAATTGGTGTTTGCAAAGAACCACCTCTGTATGGAGATGAAATCGCCTACAGCTCTCTGGGTCCTGATAAAACTAATTACTGTGGCAGTAGGCTAAACCTGACTCAAACATAGCACCAGAGCCCTGTTGACTGCATTGAGGCTGCACAGGTGTAAGGTGCAGAATTTGACCTAGTGAGTTAGCGTCTCCAACTTTTCAGGAGTTTATGGCTCTGAGTTTAAAAAAGCTAAGAGACTGAATATGATGTATATTGGTGGTACTAACTGTATTCACTGCAGAATGTCCCATTGACTTCAGTCAAGTCTCTGCAAGATCAGGGCCTAAAGAAGTATTTTTATGGCACACCAAAACTGCTCCAAAGGGATCATGCCTGCTAATTTTAATATTGTTTTCCAAATCAATATGTGGACGTTATATTTAGACACCATGTTGATAAGCTTTTTCAAATGTCCCCAAATATGAATTTTCACTACCCTGCAGCAATAATAAAAATACAGAGCTCATATGTAGATCTTTTGTCAGTAGACCTCAAAGCGCTTTACAAAGGAAATCAGTATCATTATCCTCATTGCACAGATGGGGAAACAGAGGCACATACCAGGGAAATGACTTGTCTAAGGTCACCCAGCAGGCCAGTGGCCAAGCAGAGAATAGAAACCAGGTCTCCTGAGTCTTCACTTCTGTGCTACAGTATATCAACTGGACAACACTGTCTCCCCTGCAATTAAAATCATAGACTCATAGACTTATAGGTCAGAAGGGACCAATCTGATCATCTAGTCTGACCTCCTGCACAAGGCAGGCCACAGAACCCCACCCATCCAATTTTATAACAACCCCTAACCCAGGACAGAGTTATTGAAATCCTCAAAATTGGTTTGAAGACCTCAAGCTGCAGAGAAACCACCAGCAAGCGACCCGTACCCCACGCTGCAGGGGAAGGCGAAAAACCTCCAGGGCCCCTGCCAATCCGCCCTGGAGGAAAATTCCTTCCCGATCCCAAATATGGCGATCAGCTAAACCCTGAGCATATGGGCAAGAGTCACCAGCATCATGCCAGCCTTGAGTGATAGCTTTCTAAAAGCACTTAACGTTGTGGTGTGGACGTGATTTCCAAGAATGAACGCACCGTTGTGCATCTGCTATTTAAAAACAGTTAAAAAACCAGCCTCAATTGTTGCTATTATGCCTGAGCTGAGCACAGTTGTGTTAATTGCAAATGTAGTTTTTGGAAATCAGCCCTTCTGTGGGCAAGAGTATTGAGCACGCAGAAAATTGTTTAGATTAGTTTAGAGCAGGGACACACCAACGAGAAGAAGAGTGCAAAGCTTCAGACTCTCCCCTCATCTCTCACTCACCTTCCCATCATGATGAGGATAATTACAAGGCTAATTTTGGACTGTGACAGATTGTGTAAATCACAGTTTGTGCAAAATTCTGGAAAGAAAAGAATTTCATGTCAGGGATATGGTGGCCCTAAACAGGCTATTTGCATGCAATAGTCTCCCCTCTTGGCTGGTTGTCAGATTTTGGGGCAAGAGGTTTTTTGTTTGTTTTTTTAAAACTTGATCAAAACCTATTGCAGCTTCCTCTTTGCACTGGAGAGTCAGAGCTTACACTGATATTGTGGGCCAGATTCTCCTGTGCCCTGTGCCTTCAGTGGTCATTCCACCTGGAAAAAGTGACTGTAAAACACTACTCCTGGGATGAATGGAGAACTCTGAGTGGGAAGCATTTTACGTGGGTTTAAATGATGACTGCAGAAGCTGCAGTGCCCTGGAGAATCGGGCACTTTGTGAATCAGAGTGAAGGATAGTACAGTAGTTAGGGCCCTGACCTAGGAGATGAGGCTTCAATTCCCACCTCTGATGTACTTGCTCAAGGTTATCCAAGAAGTGTATCTCTGCCCCTCAGTTTCCCATTGGTGAAAATGGGATAACAGCCCTTCTCTGCCTAACAGCAGCATTGTGACTGAGGATAAATCCAGTGACGATTGTGAGGACCTCAGACACTGCAGTGACAGTGGCCAGGCAAGGACCTAGGAGTGGTGGTTAGATAGCTCAGTGGTTTGAGCATTGGCCTGCTAAATCCAAGGTTGAGAGTTCTCTCCCTGACAGGGCCACTTAGGGATCTAGGGCAAAATCAGTACTTGATCCTGCTAGTGAAGGCAGGGGGCTGGACTCCATGACCTTTTGGAGGGGAGGGATAGCTCAGTGGTTTGAGCATTGGCCTGCTAAACTCAGGGTTGTGAGTTCAATCCTTGAGGGGGCCAATTAGGGAACTGGGGTAAAAATCTGTCTGGGGGTTGGACTAGATAACCTCCTAAGGTCCCTTCCAACCCTGATATTCTATGATCCGTGTTGGAAGTCACTAGGAGTTTCCCTGAGTGACAACATCAGGAAATGGCCTTGAGGAACAAATGTGAGATTTGGCCCTGAAGTTATAAACTGGGCTTCTGATTTTAGCCTTTAACCAATCAGAAGACAATGAAATTGGCGTTTAGCCAATAAATACCAGAAATGGTTACTTGGATCTAAGAGTTTGTGTACACAGAGCTGCAATACGGACTATGGGGCTGTGGTTTCTAAAGTGTTCTTAACGTGCTGTGCATTAAATGGTCTGTGTAGACCCTGCTAGTGCTCACTAAAGACTCCCTAGTGTGCTTTAAAGTGGTGTTATTTGAAATGGTACTACATTAAAGCACCACTCGGGAATATTACCAAGCTATTACTCATTGCTGTATACAGAGAGAGAGCCCCAAATCCCGATTTTTTTTTTTTGCCATCTGCATAAAAGTTCAAAAATTGCTAAAAATAAACCCTGAAAAATGAAATTAATAAACCCCATAGAACAGAGCTCTAATTGTAAAGCTGGTTCTTCAGCTCTGTGGCACTTTTCTCTTTTGTTTTAGGCTTGGGCAGTTTTCAAAGGGAAATTTAAAGAAGGTGACAAAGCCGAGCCAGCCACTTGGAAAACGAGGCTACGCTGTGCTCTGAACAAGAGCCCGGACTTCGAGGAGGTGACGGACAGGTCCCAGCTGGACATCTCGGAGCCATACAAAGTGTACAGGATCGTCCCAGAGGAAGAGCAGAAATGTAAGTGTCCTGATAAACTGAGTGATTTGTTCCATAGCCACCTACCTCCTGAGTATTGAACGTCTGAGGGATTTGTAGGAGACGAGAGATTGTGTCTGGTTATTAATGCAGAGGGAAAAACAGAAGTGGACTTACGCTGGCTCTGATGTGCATTCAGATACTGAGCTGCATTTCCTGGGCCACATCCCACCTTCACGTGTGCCACCTTCACATGTGCCAGTGTGAATCCGGATGATTTCACTGGGTCAAGCTGGACCCCCTAGATCAGTGCCCGGAGAACGCCCTGGTCATGGGATGGGTGGGGGAAGGGGAGTGAGCCATCCCCATGGCACTGCCCACTCTTCCCTAGAGCTGTGGGGCAGGGATCCATGGCTGGAGAGGGGCAGGCAGAGGGCAGAAATGGGAGATCAAGGCATTTGGGGAGGAGAGGCCAGGGGGTTATGCATCCTTTCCTCCTCAAAGCCACCTGGGGAAAGTTAATGTAGCTTTAAACTGCCTTCACCTTACTGTAGCCAATTGGACTGTGGAACCTTTTCAGGGAGGAGACTGGGGTTGCCTCTTAGCAAGGAAAGGCCTGGCAGGAGGCTGTATGCTGGGGAGAGGGACAAGGACCCCAAGGCCACTGAAGATGCACAGGACCTGCATGTAGAGAGCCACTGGAAGCACATGCCATCAAGACTTTTTTCTTTTCTTCCTGAGGGGAGGAGAGCAAACACTCCTCCGCCCCTGCTGGAAGGATCTGGGGAAAACTCCATGTGGAAAGTTTGGAATTCACCCTCTTCCCCACGGCCTCATCCCACAGCTGTTTGAATAGGAGAGGCTATTCCCCGAGTAAAAAACCAAACAGAGCGTGCTGTCTGTGACAGTAGCTGACAATACTCTATGGCAGTCTGGCTCAGAAGGTCTGATCCTGTTCTCACTCACACCAGTATAAACCTAGAGTGACTCCAGTAAAAGTCAATGGAGTTCTTTCGGGGTAAGTGTGGGCTGAGATCAGAATCAGCCCCAAAGTCTGTCCTGGTGAAGGTTTTAGTTGTGGTTTTGGCCTTACATTCAGTCCTGATGCCCCCTTCTAACCTAAAGGTACATCTGCTTTAATCTGTACAGATGCTGAGGAAATAGAATACTCCCTCGCATTGCCCAACAGTAAAAGCAACGATTATAGTAACTGGGGTTCAGCAGAGAACATTTGTTACTGTGATGTCCGGTCTGGTGTTAGCTGTGCTAAGTTTATTTTTATTTGTGGTTTTGTTTGTGCTTTTTTTTTTAAGCATGCAAAAGCTGGTTGTCAGGAAGTCTACCTTTAGCATGTTGGTCTCTGTCAACTTCATTCACGCAGAATGCTTTATATTTCTGTACACTTGTTATAAGCATTATGCAAATAGTTCCCCTCAACAGTGTAGAGCTGTGCTTTGGCAGGGGAGAAAAAGTCTCCAGTGAAGGTTAAATTGTTCCCTGCCCCAGCAGAACTGTGGCTGTTTCCTGGATTTAATCTTATTCACACCCGTGCAATCCGCTGGGCTCAATCCTGCAGTCCTTGCTCTAGCAAAACTGCCATTGATTTCACTGGGATGGAAAGGACAACAGCTGCAGGGCCAATGGGTTTGCACAGTTGTAAAGCGACAGGTTGGCTCTAAAGTGGTACATTGTCAAGTGAACTCCCCATACATGGCAGTGAGGGGTAAGATCCCATGAAGGATTCTAGGTTTCTTTATTTTAACAATGGTCAACATTTCCCAAAAGCAAGTCACTCCTATCCCATGGCTTTCTCTTGCATGCTGTATGGTCTGATTCCTTGTTAGATCACTGCATGTGGTATGATGCGTTGAGTGCTGAATTCTTGTATTTCTTTCCAGGCAAAGCGGGTATTGCTAATGGAGGCAGCTTGAATGAAGCCACTGACATGGACTGCAGTCCTTCTGCAATAGATGACCTAATGAAAGAGGTAACGAACTGCTATAGCGAAGCAGTCTCTCTTTGGTTGGAAGGGCTAGATGGTCAAGTTTCTCCATGAAATTGTGTATTGCATTTTTCTAATGATAAGACCAGGGGAACTAGATTTTGATATCACTGGTGCAAGAAGAACACATCTGCATGTTTTCAGACACATTAGTTAGTCATTCATGTAACACAGGAGTGGGCAAACTTTTTGGCCCGAGGGCCACATTGGGGTTGCGAAACTGTATGGAAGGCCGGAAGGGAAGTCTGTGCCTACCCAAACATCCTGGCCCCCACCTCCTATCCGCTCCCTCCCACTTTCCACCCCTGTTCCATGTCCCCTGACTGCCTCTCAGGGGCCCCCCAGCCCTTATCCAATCCTCCAGCCCACTTACCATGCTGCTCAAAGCAGCATGTCTGGTAGCCATGCCGCCCGGCACTAGACACACTACTCTGCTCAGCAGGAGTGCGCAGCTCTGCCCACGTGGGAGGGGCCAGGGGCTAGCATCCCCGGTTGGGAGCTCAACGGCCAGGCAGGATGGTCTCGTAGGCCAGATGTGGCCTGCAGTTTGCCCACTTCTGATGTAACACAATGTGCAGTTCTGTGGTAGTTGCTTGTCATATCCATGGATCTCACGTTTGCATACAGTTCAATAAGAGTTTCACCAGAGGGTCAGATTTTTGCAGCTCTTAACATAGAATCATAGAATATCAGGTTGGAAGGGACCTCGGGAGGTATCTAGTCCAACCCCCTGCTCGAAGCGGGACCAATCCCCAACTATTCCCCCTTGCCTAAATGGCTCCCTCAAGGATTGAGCTCACAAACCTGGGGTTAGCAGGCTAATGCTCAAACCACTGAACTATCCCTCCCCTTGTCGCCCTTCATTGTGATGCAAAATTGTTGGAGTAAATTCTGCTCTCTGCGTACCCATGAAATCCAAGGCCCCCTCCTTCTAACCAGTCTCCAAGCCAAAGAGTTTACCTGTGTCACAGTATGTTTGTTTTTACTATTCCTGTTCAGGGGCCAGTGAGCAATTTAGATAATGACTTGTTTCCGTACGGTATTAGTTGCCATTGATACAATGTTGATTGCCTGAAACTGCAAAACTGCTTAATCTCGGTTTTGTTGCCTGGATGATGTAATGGCTTTTCTGTCTTCCTCAGTCCCCTGTTGTAGATGAATACCTTGGTATAATAAAGAGAAGCCCTTCCCCACCTCAGGAGAATTGTAGAAACCCTCCAATACCAGACTGGTGGATGCAGCAACCTAGCCCTGGTAAGACACTAGCGACATAGCCAGGACTTATAGAACAGAGTGTCTAGTTTGATTGGGTAATCCGTCGAGGACACAACCAGGATAGCAAAGATTAATTTTGGGGATCTCTGAATAGCTGCCTCTATATTTGGTGCTTGTGGAGAATTTCTATGTCTGAGGAACAAGTTTATTAAGAATGCCTAAAATATCATCATAACTCGAATTTAAATCTTCTTGTAAGTACAGGAAAATTGACCTTTGCAATGGCATGAATCATGACCGTCAACATTCTGTAGTTGCTCAGGGGTTTACGTCTGACTCTACAGACATTCAGAAGCCTCAGATCTAAAGTATAAAGTTCATTTCATCATCGCATTGGCAGTGAGATTGTAGTCTGTGCTCTGGCAAAACTCCCATTGATTCCACTGGGAATGGTAAAGACGACAGCTGCAGGCCAAATGGGGTTAAAGCGACAGGTTGGCTCTAAAGTGGTACATTGTCAAGTGAATTCCCCGTACATGGCAGCACCGTTCTGGATCCCATGTTGGGAATCCCCATTCTGTTGCTGCTTATCTGGTCGGGAAAGTGGAACCCCTGGTGTGGGCAAGGCTCCTTGCAGGGTTTTCTTCTCTCATGAAACCATGGAGGGATCAGAATGATGTGGAGAGGAAATGGCACTGGGGCGAAACGAGCGGGCGGCCAGGTCATTGGATTTTACCAGAGATCCCCGGGCTTGTGTCAAAACTTGGCACACAAATATAACTTATTTCTTCTCCCACAGCAGCTGTGCCCCTGATGAATGGGTACTCCGGCTATGAACAGCTGCAGTCAGGTACTGGAAATCCCACTTTCTTGCTCAGTTACGTGCTGTGCCCTCAGTCGGGATGATGTAAGCTGCCTCTCTTGTGACACTCCCAGGCGGGGCCTGGCTTTGCTGCCGTTGTGGCCCTGTTCATGTGCACCCAGAGAAAATAATTATTAAAAAAGGCAGAGTCACCAAAAATGGCAGCTTAGGGCTTAATTGCTCAGAAATGCTCTGACTTCATAAGCCGCTGTTCCATTCTCAGCACCCAGGCAAAGGAATTAAAGCTTTTAAGCAGTAGCAGAGATGTGTGCACCCGGGAGGCAGCCAGATTCTGCCCAATAAGGTGATGCCTTTGCACTGCTCCAGCAACATGTAAAGTTGGCTTAAAGAGTCAGCTGGGGATTCCCTGGGTGTAGGGAAGTCCTCAAGTGGCATGAGGCTACCATAGCCCTGGCTCTGTGCCAGTCCTTCCAGCTCTCTCCAGGTGTTGAAGATATGCCAAAAGCTGGAGTGACTGTGGCTAGAGCGCTCTGTGCTTCGGTGATCTGGCCAGCACAGCAGCACCTAGATGGCACCTTGAGGCTGGTCGGACTTTTGTGCTGAGGACCAAAGCAGCCCCTGGGTGCCACAATATTGGGGAAGAGGAGTGTAAAGATGACATTAAGCCTCCTTCGCTCTCCCTTCCAGCCACAGCGAGAACTGGGCTTGGCACAGCTGAGGACTGGGTTCTTTGTTGCAAATCCACCATGCAGGTTGCTTACCCACGGCAAATCTGTTCTGCATTGTTACAGGCATTATTTTGTAGACCTAGCAGGTTGTTTAGATAACAAACAGTAGCACGGCGAAAGGGCAAGTTTTGGTAGAGGTGGCAGATGCAAACACAGTGCAATATAGTTAGCTAACAAGGGACAAAGTCTGAGACACCTTAAGGGCAGAGAGTTTGTTGGAGGAAGGATGCTAGGCCCACAGGGGATGCCCTCCTGCACACCTACATGGCAGCATAAAATGGCTGTCCTGGTCTCAGACTCCTTTACATTTGCTTCACTAAAGGCAGCGCAGTTCACTTAGATGAAGGCTGTTCCAGGATAATTGTTCCCTTGGTAATGAAATCTGGAGTGGGTGGGGAGTTTCCAAGGGGCAGTTTATAAACCCATTACCCCCGTGGCTGAGCACCTACCTGAGTATCTTGGTGGTAGGCCAGATATTCTGCTTCATTGGAACAGTGGGGCTGCTCTTGGAGTGAGGAGACATTCTAGATATTTTAGGTGAGGAAGGGTGTTAGAATCTGCTCCGGGGCAGCCACTATGCGAAGGATGCAGCCATCTGCTCCAACAGTTCCTAGTGAAAAAGTAGAAGGATCCTGGTGCATGCAATCGGTGCCCACCATGCTGACGTAATCACGTTTTCAAACAGTTCTGCTGGCATGTTCTACCTAAACCTAACCAAGGAGTAACTGGTAAAACTAGATCAGTGAATCCAACTGGTCAGGCTTATCAGCTGCAGACAGACATGTGGAGGATTGGGAAGGTAAAAGGTTGCATGCTACAGAGCATGCTGAATTCAGAAAAACTGTGCTGAAAATCAGTGTCTCCAGTGGAAAGTCTGAGAAGGTCAGGGAGGAAACAGCTGGAGTTCTTCCTCACAGGAGTAGTCCCATTGTCGACAATGCTTACTGAGTGAGGTCTGCTCATGCGTGCCGGGGTTGCAGGAGCAGCCCTTGGCTATCCTGCTGATTCTAGTCCAGAGAGCTGTGATGCTGACTGCATTCACTGCTGTTGAGCCAGGCACACAGAATTTCAAGGGCTTCAGCTCTTAACTGGAGCTTTGCTCTCCTGTGCAACAGGATGGTTATTCCTGCAGCAGTGGGTGAAGTAGCGGAGGGGGTTAGCTGCGTCCTCTGACTGGCTGTGTGCGGGTGTGTCTCCCTGCAGTGTACTCGCAAATGGTGATCAGTTTCTATTATGGAGGGAAGCTGGTTGGCCACACGACTACCTCTTACCATGAAGGCTGCCGAATTTCCCTGAGCCACGCCCCCGCCCACTGTGACAAGCTGTATGGCCCAGATAGCCTGGAGCACGTGCAGTTCCCTTCCGCTGACGCCATCCCGAATGACCGCCAGAAGCACATCACCAAGAAGCTCTTCGGGCACCTGGATCGGGGGGTGCTGCTGCATAGCAACAAGCAGGGTATCTTCATCAAGAGGCTGTGCCAGGGGAGAGTCTTCTGGAGTGGAAACAATGTGCTGTACAAGGACAGGCCCAACAAGCTGGACCGGGATGAGGTGGTCAAAATATTCGACTCCAACCAGTTTGTCCGAGGTTTGTGGAACATTCCCACCCCCTTGATCCACCCTGTTCATTACAGCTGACTTTTCTGCCCCCCCCGCCCCCCTTTGTCCTCTGCACTCTGACACACGGATAGAGCCATGTTGCTGTAGGATGGTGACCACATCTTCCTGTACCGATAGGGGTCAGATCCTCAACTGGTGTAAATCGGCTCCAGTGAAGGGCCATTGTTTTTAAGGCACTTACGATGGGAACAGGAGACCATGTGTCTTGAGTTCTTTGCAATCTTTAGCATATTTATCCTCATCGCACCCACATAAGGTTGGGCGGTGAGGAACCGAGCCACGGAGAAGCTAAGTGACTCGCCCAAGATCACACAGGAAATGTGTGGCAGAGCATGGAATTCCACTCCAGTTTCTTAAGTCCCATAGTGGTGGCCTAACCACTTGACCATCCTTTCTATGCCAGAAGTCAAAGAACCTATGCTGACTTATGCCAGCTCAGGATCTGGCCCAGAATGTATAGACCTCAGCCTCAAAGTACTCACATAGTCTTTACATCCTTGCATAACACTTATACAAATAAACACAAGCAGTATCCCTTCCACCAGGCTTCTCTCTTGTGAGCGGTGGTGTTTGGAGATATTGTATAAAAACCCCACTGCAGTGTTTTACATCAAGTGAGGGCATGATTGATAGGTTACAAAATACATTCCTAAAGGCACTGCATGTGATACTGAATCTGTGTTAATACATATTAATGCAGGGCCCAATTCTTTCTCCTCAGGGTACAAGGAATATCTGTGGACTTCCCTGTGGTGGGAAGATAGGACTTTTAGTCATTTCTCCTTTTAGTCCTCCCCTGAAAGCGCTAGATCAGCAGTTCTCAACCGGGGGTCCAGGGCCCCCTGGGGGCTACAAACAGGGGATCTGCCAGGCAGGGCTGGCATTAGGTTCCATGGGGCCCAGGGTAGAAAGTCCAAGCTGAGCCTGAGCCCTGCTGTGTGGAGACGAAGCCAAAGCCTGAGCAACTTTGCTTTACAGGGCATCCTGTGATGTGGGGTCCTGGGCAATTGCCCTGCTTGTTACCCCTTAAGGCCAGCCCGGGCTTTTATATACAGAAAAACACTTGTGGCACAAGTGGGCGGTGGAGTTTTTATAGCACGTTGGGGGGGGGGGGGGAGGGAGAGAGTGGCTTGGAAAGAAGGTTGAGGACCTCTACTCTACATCAAATCGATTTTCTCTCCAGAGGGGAGAAGTTGCAGCTCCATCAGTGTCCTGAGGGGGTCGCTGTAGAGGGACAGGAAGTGCTTGTTGCCAAACTCAGAGAGGCAGAGGGCTCTGCAGCCAGGATATTGACTCTTCTCAGTTTAAATGACTACAGAAGCAGTAGAGCCGGCGCCCTGGACTAGCCAGGCTCCCCTGCTGTTGGATCAGAGATTAACTTAATCTGCCTCTCAGCACTGTGTCGCTTATACAGCTCTTTAAAGAGGATTTCCTGCATTTGGATTTTTAACCTCCCCCTCTAATTTTCTCTCTCCATAAAAGCTAAATACCTTTTGCTGAGTGTGCATGCAGTGCTGCCGGCAGGTGTTTGTGTGGGTTTGCTGCTGAAGTGTGTGTATGCAATTCTCCCTGCAGGTGAATAAGCCACCTGCTGCAGCTGTGTGTGCTAATATCTCACTGAAGTTGGTTTCCATCCTTTCCAACCATCCGTTTTTCTCCTCTTAGAGCTGCAACAGTTCTACAGCAGCCAGGGCCGTTTCCCTGAGAGCAGGGTCCTGCTGTGCTTTGGCGAAGAGTTTCCAGACACAGTTCCTTTACGCAGTAAATTAATCCTGGTGCAGGTAGGGCACATTCGTGAGAAACAGCCATTGCTCGAGCTGCCTCTTCGTTCTCCTACAACTCAGAAATGCATCCTTAAGACTGTCTTGTTTTTGTCTCTTAACATTCAGAGCCAGGTGTTTCCAACCTCAGAAGCATAGGGTTGCATGCAATTTGCGTAGCTAACTTCAGGGACGGATTAATGTAGGGGCTTTAGGGGCTGCAGCCCCGGGCTAAGGGGGGCCCCAGTGCAACAGGGCTCAGGCAGGCTGCCTGCATGCCATGGCCCCGCACCACTCCCGGAAGCGGCCGGCTGCTGGCATGTGTCTGTGCGCCACTGGCAGGGGTGGAGGTGGCTCTACACGCTGTCCTCGCCCCAGCATTGTCTCCACAGCTCCCATTGGATGGGAACTGGCCAATGGGAGCTGCATGGGTGGCGCTTGTGGGTGCGGGCAGTGCACAGAGACACGCTGTCTCCCTCCCCCGAAGGGCGCGCAGACGTGCCAGCAGCTGGCTGCTTCTGGGAGCAGGGTGGGGCCAGGGCCTGCAGTCTGCCTGAGCCCTGCTGCGCCACCAGCCAGGAGTGGCCTGTGGTAAGCGCCTCCCAGCTGGATCCTACACCTTGCACCCCCTCCTGCACCCCTAACCCCCTGCCCCAGGTCAGAATCCCCTCCTGCACCAAACTCCCTTCCAGAGCACGCACCCCCTTCCTTCACCCAAATTCCCTCCCAGAAAGAAACTAATATAACAGCTATTCTAAGGTAAGAGCGACACTATTTTGAATTAACTTAACTATATTCTACATGTTTTAAGACTGAATGTAACCACAGAACACCTTCATTAATTAAAAAGCAAGTTTAGTATAGCATTAATAGCCTTGATGCCATAACTGTGATCATTTTTGTTTTAAATTGGAAAAAGACTTAGATTTTGTGGAGCCTCTGTATACGATAGCCCTAGGCCCACAGGAGAGTTAATCTAGCCCTGCCTAACTTGTTTACATATGTGCATCAATTACATGTGTAAACCAGGTTTTTGCTTGCATAAATCATCAGTTAGGCATCCAGGCTGCCAGTTAATTTTCTTAACTTGCACACACACATCTCCAAATGGTCCATGTCATCACATTAATTAAATGAGCAAAGTAAGCACAAAACTGCAAACAGATGCTGTTGGTTTGAAAATCTGGCCCTAAATTAGGAAGAAATTTATTTTTCCCCTCTCCCTCTCTGTTTGCATAGTCATTTGCTAAATACTTTAACTATGTACCCTGTTCTGCAGCCTGGTAACTTTTTTCTGGCCTCCCACTCCTGCCTTTGAGGCAACTGTCAAATAAATCACTGCAACTGGTTGTGCTGTTAACAGCAGGATTAGGGCTTCATGCAGAGAAGCAAGCGTAAGGGGTGAATAAACTTGAGAGTAATGGAGAGTTTGCATGTAAAATCTTACAGTACAAAGGATATGGAAGAAGTGAGTGGGAAAAACTCTGGTGGAAAGTTAGATACATATAGGAAAATTAGTTTACTATGCCCAGAATGGCTTTGTTCAAAGACTGAAAAAAAAAAATTCAGGACCACTGAGTCTTTAAGTTAGACATCTTTGCTTTCTTTTGTTGATGACATCCTAATATATTCACTGTGTTATTTATGTGTATTACAGCACAGCCTAAAATCTCCAGTCAACATAAGCCACAGAGCAGGCAGGGCCAAGCTGGGTCATGACCTGACCAGTTTTTGGCTGGGCCAAACCTGAATGGTGTTGTGACCCTTTGTGCCCATTTGCAACACCACTCACTCAAATTTGGCCCAATCATCCATCTGTCATGAGGGAGGGCCTGCCAGGCCAAACCCGAGTGGTTCTGTGATCCTGTGCACCACTAACTCAAAATTGGAAAGGGTGGGGGCTCATGGTCAGGCTGCTGGTGAGGGAAGAAGAAGGCTAGATAGGGTGTAGAAATCTGTACCCTCTCACATTTCAAATGGCTCTCTGCAACCCCTTCCAATTGAGATTAGAGCCCTATTGTGCAAGGCACTGTGTATATAGAAAGAGACATTCCCTGTCCTGAAGAATTTCCAGTTTAACTAGACAAAAGAGTTAGTGACTTGCCCAAAGACCCACAGGAACTGAATCTGAGATCAGTTGCCTTAAGCACATAGACCATAGAATATGAGGGTTGGAAGGGACCTCAGGAGGTCATCTAGTCCAACCCCTTGCTCAAAGCAGAAATAATCCCCTGACAGATTTTTGCCCTAGATCCTTAATTGGCATCCTCAAGGATTGAACTCAAACCCTGGGTTTGGCAGGCCAATGCTCAAACCACTGAGCTACCCCTCCCCCTGCCATCCTTCCCCTCTCTTCTCAATTTCTCTCTTGAAGGAGGGTTCCCCATTTAGACCATTCTCTTCCTTGTGGTATCTGATGTACTGTATTGACAGTAGCTCGTGTACCCCCACTAGAGTGTTCAGTGAAGTCTGGGGGGTGGTGGTGGTGGTTATGGTGAGTTAGAGGAAGATGTATGTCATAAGTGTTCTCATCTTGGTGGCCTTTCCTTCTCCTGTAGGTTGAGCAGCTGTGGGTTAGGCAGCTGGTGGAAGAGGCAGGAAAGGTCTACAGCAGCGGCCCAATGCTTCCGGTAGCTGATGAGACCCAGCATGACCAAATATTCAGGATCTTCCAAGATATCTGCGGGACACACCAAAGACCTCTGTTTAGAGAAAATCAACAGATCACTGTCTGAGTGCTTTTTTAAATAAATAATGGTGGGGTTAAGTTAGACCCTGGTTGGTCCCAACAGTGTTTGAATTCCCCTGTGGAAAACATTCTGATTTAGAATCTAGATGCCCATGGCTGTTCTTTGTTGTTGTTTAAAATAAACTCAGCAATTCACATTTTTTCATTTGTGAACAAAGCAACTAGACCAGAACGGTGAATTCTGGCTACATTTTATTTATATAGATGGCTTTTGAACCATTCTTTGTCTTCATCTAGTGCTAACAGCAAGTGGATGAGGAAAGTTTCTTGAGTGTTGTGGGAGAGTGACTAGAAAGATCGGTAATGCTAGTATAATATATTGAGGCTGTCACAGAACAGCTCTTCTTAGTGTCCGTGACCCATCTGGCAGTCAGAACACTTAGGAGCAGATCCTCAGCTCAGTTGTATTCAATGGAGCTATGATGACTTACAGCTGCTGAGGATCTGCCGCTGCTGTTTCATCCCCTTTTCTGAAAACCTCAATTTGGGAAGAACAGAAGCTTGTGAAAGATTTTAAAATGCTCAAACATACTGGAATGCCACCAGGGATCAGGTCGTCCCATTGACTTCCAAATAGAGTTTGCAATACCACTGCTGGTAAAAGACAATGGAAACTTTTTTAGAGCAAATATCCTTTAGCGTCCAAAGGACCCGCTCCTGAAGTAACTTCTTGTTTGCCTTTATGACTGAGGGGTTTTTTGTATATTGAAGTATTTCGCAATTTGGAAATAAATCCCAATATTATTTGTAAATACTGAATGTAGGAAATGATCATTTTAATTGTCTTAGCCAAAGAGAGAGTTTTTATATATATAAATGCAAAATAGTAAAATGTTCATGTTTAGTTGGTTTAGCCTCAAAAATGCATGTGCCCGACCTCCAATGTGTGTGCAAGTTGTGTGCCTGCTACGGTATGTGTGTGCATGTCCCGACTAACACCCATCATGCTTTCTATGCATGCGCATCTAGGGAGTGGGAATTTTTAAGAAATAGGGTCATGTGCCTTACAACTGAAAGCCCAAAGCCAGTATTGTGTGTGTCTCTCTCTGCTCGGCTGACTATTTATTTTATGCCTCTTTTTAAATGGTTTTGTAATTTGTATCTTGCAAATAAAGTGCTCTATTTTGTATCTTTTTATCTCCATTCTTCTTCAGTGTCTGAATGACTGGTACCAATGGGGAGTCACTGGGAGCCAGTTTCCCTCCCAAGGGGCAGTGTGCTGACTATTGCATTCTTCTGGGGTTAATCATGGGGAGGGATTTACTATCCTGGCCTGCCAAGCTGGTCACCATTCTAAGGAACTGACCCTGTGAGCTGGGCCCTTGCAGTGCCCACAGAATTGATTTTGGCCCCACTGTCTCCTCTCATATGCTGGGGCTGAGAGGAGAATCAGTTTCCGCTTGCAGTTTCCTAGTCACTACAGCTATACTTATTGGCAGGGATTCTGGTTTAAGGACCAAACAATTTGAAGTCAGCCTCTGAGTTTTGCCATTGATTTGCACACACACATTTTCATTAATGTGGAAAAGTCTATTATTCTTTATTATCTGTGCTGCCGTCACGCTTAAGAGCCCTGGCCATGGCCCAGGATGCTACTGCGCTAGGTGCTGGACAAACACGGAGTAAAACTGGTGTGCAAGTATTTGTGAAGGGAACTGCGGCTTTCTGCAGGGGCAGAATAGTTAGTGTCGATTCCGGGGATGGGACCTGAGGCATGTCACGGTTGAGGGCAACTTTACCTGTATTCTCTCTTTATGGTCCAATAAGGGCACTCAACTCAGGCTTCTGGCTCCTCTGCCATTGCCTCTTAGGTGGAGACGTGTCTGTTTCCCTTCTGACCAGAATATTTCCAGGATGCAGAGTTTCCTGACTATCGTGAGAGATTCCCCATCGAAGGCCAGGCTGTCTAAGCAGATTCCTTCTGCTTTTTCTTCAGAGGCGAATAACAGAGTAATTGCCAACAGTGGTAAGTTACCACACAGCTGTTTGTAAGCAAGCATGTTTTATTCTTAAAGTGAAAGCAATACAGAGAAAACATTAAAAACAATAGAAGAACCTACACACATGCTAATAAGCCTACCAGAGATCAAAACTAACTCCAGCATGAGCTCTGGCAGGATGATTAACCCTCCAGACCTGACAAAAGGGGGTCTCTCTGATCACAGGTTCAGAACAGCCTCTTCTTAGAACCAGCACACACACGACAAATTTAGTCCATACATTGTACAGTTCAGGTGGATTTGATCTGCAGCTTTCAGGAGCAGATAATAGGTAGACAAGGAGGCTTTCTCCTCAGGACTTAGCTTCAAAAGGCCTCCCAAATACTGCCTGGGATATCCACTTCACACGTATTGTCCCAAACAGTTCTAGCATTTCCCCAAGGTTTGTAGGAGTCACGACTCCTAGAAAAATTACATACAATCCTACACTAACCCCTACACAGCTACATTTTTAATATAATGGACCCCCCAAAACGTCTTACACTGAATTCAATAAGGTTTATCTTAATTCCATGAGGTCTACCTGGGTAGTGCAGGAATTTGCCCTCTGTCATGGTCTTCTGGAGAATCTGCCACCTCCCCACAAAGACATTACTGTAGCCTCTCCAGTCCCATGAGCGTCTGCTCCAGGCACTCTGGTCTCTGGCTAATGGGACGTGTGTATGCTATTTGTTTGGCAAGGTGATGAGAATGTCTAGCTGGTGTATGTGGCACAGTGATTTCAAAAGCCACCTGCCAGCCCATCTTCCCTCAGGCATCCTGCTCGTCCTTCAGGGCTTTGTTCTGTGGCACAAGCTGAAGCCAACGGTGACTCCACCAAACCTAACCAGGTTTGTTTGATGGACTAGATCAGTGTATTTGCGTACACCATGGCTTAGGTGCTTCCTAAATCAGGATTTTAGGGGATTAAAGACTATAAGAATAATCTTTAGCCCCTCTCTGGGCTAAATTGCAAATAAATGTCTTGCAAAGAGCTGGAGGGTGTTGTCCTACCAAAGAGGGGCTAAGCGAGTTAGTGCTCCTTTCAGCTTGAAAGAGCAGTCACTTATTTTTCACGTTGCCTCCACCCGTTTGCCCTCCTCCCACCTGATGCCATGTAGCTAGGGAGTGGGAAGGAGGCAGCATGGCACTAGATCTGGGTTAGCTGTGTGTGCAATGGCATGATGCATTCCCACTTGTGACACTCATGATGTCACGACCATGGCTTGTGGTTGGAACAAGCCGGTCTGCAGAAATCACCCATGTGCTTCTCTGGAACCCCTTTCTGTATCATCCTGGTTTTTCCTCTGGCCACAGCAATGCTGCTGAAGGGCATGAATGACAGAGTGCAGTGTCACCTTTGGATGGGTCAGGCTATACTATTAGTGTGTTACAGCAGTGCCTATGAGCTCCCAGCAAGGACCAGGACCCTAATGTGCTAGACACTGTACAGACAGTCCCTGTCTCAAACAGCTACCAGTCATAGTATAAAGATTAAAGAAAACTGATGGATATAGACCGATGCGGGAGTACAAGGAACCAATGAGCCAGTATTGGTCAGCAAGCCAGGCAATGGTCTCAGCACAAGAGTGGCCCAACCATTGTCAAGTTTTTTGTAGGCCTCGAGGCAAAGGAGATTTGTAATTTGTAAGGAGGAATTTGAAGGCAGATAACGTGGATCAGTTTCTGATGAGGACATGGATAGATCTAACAACAACATTTGGTGAATCATTCCTGGCTGCACAGGCTATTTGCTCCAAGCGAGGGCGTATCTACTGTATTCCCCTCTAGAAATCTGAACCCAAAAAACCCTCCCAAACTGAGAGCACAATGAACTGTATTTCTAGCTATTTGAAAGCAAAGGGAAGTGCAGCTGATGTAAACTGAGTTCAGTGGTTTTACACCAAATCATGCAAGATCAGGCTCTCCCTCAAAGTTTTAGCAGCCCCAATAACTAATATGCAGTGTTGCAATACCAATACTTGGCTCTTATACTGAACTTTTCAGCTGTAGCTCTTAAAATGGTTTACAAGGGAGATCAGTATTGTTATCCCCATTTTACACATGGAGAAACTGAGGCACAGAGCAGTGACATGAGTTGCCAGAAGGCACCAAACATGCTAGTGGCTGAGCTGGGATTAAACCCCAATTCTCCTGAGTCCCAGTCCAGTGGTCTATCCACTAGGCAATGTTGCCTTCCCATAATGAAAGCTAGAAATGTGAACGACACTGTAGACTCCCATTGTGACGCTTTCACAATGCACTGCAAACACTTATTAAGCCTTGCTGCAGCCCTGGGAGGGAGCTCAGTGCTAGTTCCATCCTACAGATGGGAAAAGCAAGGCACAGAGAAGCGAATTGACTTGCCCAAATGCAACATGTCATTGCTAGAGCCACCTGCTGCCATATTTTGTACTTTAACCCACTCGCACTGCCTCGCTTCAACATATGGACAGACCTACCACAGCTGCATGAAACTTAGTGGTTTGGGGCTGCAGGGAGCCGTTCAAACACTTTCGTTGATTTCTCTTCAGTTGGGTTCTTCTCTCTGGTCCCACTGAAGTGGAACCTGGCTGCCTTGCATTTTCTCTCCTCCATTGACACATCCCAGTAAGGACCCTCACCTTTCCCCAGCCAAGCAGTTGTAGGCAGAGCACAACGCTCCAGTTGGCCTCTGCAGTGCAGGCAGCATTCTTTCTGATACTTCCATTCAGTACCAGTGAAAAGGACCCTGGGTTCCAAATTCAGCCATTGGTGTTACTTGAGACCCCAGAGCTTGCCCCTCCACAAATATGTGTCCTCCGGCCTCCTGTCAGGTAAAACTTGCTCGTACAAAGCAATCAGTGTTGCATGGGATTTAGCTGCTCTGTTCTGATGACGTTAGCTGTAGCTGCTGTGCAGCTAAATACCTCACAGGTCTGAAACCATAAGGGCTGGGGAAGACCCAGGCAAAGAACCGTTTCTCACTGACCTTCTTGGGACCATCCCTGCCCATGTGAACATTGGACATTCTCTTTGTAGAGCGTCCTGAACTGAAGTCTTGAGCTGAGATGGTATAGGGACCCTGCAATAACCCTGGCAGAAAGGGGGTTAAAATCCCCTGGAGTGAAGGAAGGGAGCAGAATGCACTCTTTTGATGTCTTCGCATTCGTGCAAGGAAGTAAGGGGTTACACGAGATGCCATTGCGGTCGCCCAGCAGAGCAGGCAATAGCTCAGAGCCATAAAGGCCCCATATACTGAAAGCAGAAGAACCTGGGCTTTCCTGGAATTGGGCCTGACCTTTTCTCCTGAGGGGTTGCTTGAGTCGCCCTGAGGGTTAGGGGAGCTGTGCCTTCACCAACACACCCTCTTGACAGGATGAGCTGCCTTTTAACCCTTTCTTAAGAGCCTCACACTGAAGGGGTGGTTTTTGCATGAGACAGAGTGGTGCTCACTGCCTTCTGGGGGCACAGAGAGGACCTAGTACCCGATGTTACACTGCAACCACAAGCCTGACACGGCCCACTCGGGCTTGGAGTGTTCTTGGGGTTCAAAGGTGGCTTTAGGACTGACAGATTGAACAGCTAGAATTCCAAAGCTCCATGGAGAGGCACGCACGCTGGAAGGAGAGGCACACGACTGACACTTCAGTATAATTCACTATTTAATAAGCTTTACATATTTCTCCAGTGTTTCCAATGGCCTGAGCTACACTGTACTGCTCTAGGGATAGAAGCCAGCTTCTGAAATGGCCACCAGCGTTCCAAACACCGTCCTTCCCTAATGCTCTGGTGAAATGATGCTGCAAGAGAAGCTCTACGGAGATAATCAATCAGTCTGATGAAGAGGAAATGGACTCGTTTGAATGGTATGTGTGTGTCTGTGTGTGTATATGGGGGGCGAGGTGAACTTGTAATTTAGGTATCAGAGGGTAGCCGTGTTAGTCTGGATCTGTAAAAGCAGCAAAGAATCCTGTGGCATCTTATAGACTAACAGACGTTTTGGAGCATGAGCTTTCGTGGGTGAATACATCTTGCATCTGAGGACGTGGGTATTCACCCACAAAAGCTCATGCTCCAAAACATCTGTTAGTCTATAAAGTGCCACAAGATTCTTTGCTGCTTGTAATTTAGGGTTAGGGCCAAGTAGCAAAGCTTAGATCCAGATCCACGCTTCCCCAGATCTTGGGAACATTCAGATCCTGGGATTTGGTGGCACTCATTCTGAAGAAAAGAGTCCAATCAAGTAATGCCGTCACCATTTAAGGTTTGGGATGGACCCACCTCTATTGTCAGTAGTTGTGTAAAGTTCCT
This sequence comes from Gopherus evgoodei, assembly GCF_007399415.2. Classification (NCBI taxonomy): domain Eukaryota; kingdom Metazoa; phylum Chordata; order Testudines; family Testudinidae; genus Gopherus; species Gopherus evgoodei. The sequence goes on along the minus strand of NC_044333.1, from coordinate 37,123,156 downwards.
GAAGACCAGTATGTTTGCCCGGGATGCAGAGGACTGTATAGAGAGAGATGGGTAGCTATTACCTTTTACAAATAAATAGCCCAACCCAAAGTTGCAGTTGAACTGCTCAGGAATATGAAATAAACCAGCTACATCTGCTTCCTCTAAACCTCTTGCCTTTGGTTTGGCCTCCTGCAGCCCCCCTGCCTTATAAAACAAACAGTCACTTTTTATTTCTAGATACTGGGTTTCCAACTGGTTTGATTGCTCAATGCACCATTTCAATGCGGCAGCCCGTCTACGAAGAGAATCTCTGGTTTCTTCTTGTCCTCATGTTGTAATATGGGAGGCACACTGTGGATGCACTCTCTTCCTTAGGGTCAGCAACCTCAGAGATTTTCTCCTCTCCATCTGTCTGAAAGAGAAAAAGAGAGAGAGATTGAGGGAGGGAGGAACGGACAAGTCTGTTTGCTCAGGCATCCTGGCTCCCCATGTCTTATTTACCAGCTGTAAACATCGAAAACTTCAGTGACTCGGAGACTAAGTTCAAATCAGAAAGGAGTCCAAGACTGGCGGGTTTGGGTCCAGATCTGAACAGCTCTGAGGTGTCGTGATGTGGTTTATTAGTTTGGTCATTATAGTCTTAGACAATGAGACTGTAAGGGGATTTCTTGCTCCTTCCTGGGCACCTTTGAGCCCTGACATACTCTGGGGAGGTTTTAAGAAAAGATTTCCTTAATGCTCATTTCACCTCGCACACGACCACCAGTCAGAATGTAGCAGGTGGCAGTCAGAGCTCTGTGAATCCTTCGTTGTTGGACATGAAGCCACTTGAAACTGTATTTCAGGTATCTTCTCTGCCTCATTTGGATCAGGGATTGGATGTGGTTTTCCCCCATCAGAAGTGAGTGCTCTAAATAGCTATTGGCTATTTTAGGGCAGTGCTCTCGTTCTCATGCACAAAAGGTCTCATTTTCCGCCCCCCTCCCACATTGGATTGAAAATTAATTTTGAAACCTCAAAATTTTTCGTGAAGCGGAATTCTTGTTTTCCGCTCAGCCCTATTTAAAACTCATCTGACTTCTGGAATTGGTGACACATCTGAAACCTGAGGTTCATCTGAAAGTTTGTCAAAGTTGGAAACAGTTTAGAGTCAGTCTGGGTTGGGTTTCAAGCAAACCATCTTCCTCTTGTCAGGGCGAGATTTATAGAATTGCTTGAAGTCACATGAAATTAGACTAGTCTGAGCTCAAACCAGGCACAGTCATGCTCTTTCAACTGATTACAGATGCGTTTTCAGACCCCAGACTCTAAGTGGAACCTGGGGGATGCACATACACAAAAACTGAAAAGGCTACTAAAATGGTTGATCCCCACCATGCGTGCTGGAGCCGCTGAGTTTTGTGCAGATCTAGACGTAAGAGGGAAGGCACAAGGATCAGTAGGCCAGGGTGGGGTATACTTGAAATCCAGCCACTATCTGGTAATTTAAACCTCTGACAATAATGCCAAGTACATTTCGCTCTTAATCCATTTCTAGTTTATGACATTTTCATGCTTGTATTTAACCCTTCTCTTTACTATTTAATTATGAGAATATGAAAATAGACCCCACTCAAACCACAGATGCAAAAATACACATGAATGAAAAGAAATACAGCTTTAATTATTGTTTTGCTTCACCAGACTTCACTTTTATTTGGGATTGGAAAGTTTGTGAACTTAAGGTCCACAGCTGAATCTTCTCCACATATTGAGGTTGTGCAGACAGAGGGTCCTGATTTGGATCGATCTTTGGTTTTTCATAAACAGTTTGTAATGACATGAATACACTGATGCATCAAGGTAAAAAGAAGGCCACAATATGTCAAATTATGCAGGAGTGGCCTGCCCCTTTTCCACGGCAGTTACAATGGTAACCTGCTACATTTTAGGATATTGATATTCTGGGTCTGGTTTAGATTTAATAAGAATAAGAAACAAGACATTTCTTAGTTGAGTCTAATGGCTGGACCAATGAATAGCGACAAGAAAAAATAATATGTTTAGGACTAACACAGGGGTCAGCAACCTTTCAGAAGTGGTGTGCCAAGTTTTCATTTATTCACTCTAATTTAAGGTTTCGCGTGTCAGTGATATATTTTAATGTTTTTAGAAGGTATCTTTCTATACGTCTATAATGTATAATTGAATGATTATTGTATGTAAAGTAAATAAGGATTTTAAAATATTTAAGGAGCTTCATTTAAAATTAAATTAAAATGCAGAGCCCCCTGGACCAGTGGCCAGGATCTGGGCAGTGTGAGTGCCACTGAAAATCAGCTTATGTGCTGCCTTCGGTACGTGTGCCATAGGTTGCCTACCCCTGGACTAACATAAGGAGAGATCCTTAAAGAACATGAAATAAAATGTATGAAAAAGAGAACATCATCATAATTTAATATTCTTCCTTGCTTCCTAGAAGTAGATGATACCAACACAAACAGAAATTCAAAGGAGTTTGGAATGGTCCTCACTATGAATGTAACACACATGAACTATGCAAGGGGTAGTCACAAAAGCAAATGATTCAGGATTCAGAGGAATAGCTTAATAACTGAAGGTTGTAATAGGGCATTGATATGCAAACAGATTGCCTCATTCATTTCAATGAGAACTTTTGCCTGATGGTGTGTTATGGCTTTTGATTTTGCTTCTTACCCAGTGACATCAATGGGAGTTTTGTCTGAGAGAGGACTGCAGAATTTGCCCAATAGGCCTTAATGAAATAAAACCAGTAAGAGAGGGAGAAAACACAGGATGCAATGACACAAACACAGAGCTGGACTAGTGGGGTTCTGCAACTTTAAACATTGCCTCGTTGCACTGTGAACCCAGCAGCTTTACCGTGTGTCTCACGTAACTAGATACGGAGGCATAGCAGATGGTGATGATAAATTGCATTATATCAGATACTGATATATATGTATAACTCCAGAAGGGACCTTTCCTGTTTATAGCAAGCTGAGAGTCTAGTGACACGAGAGATGCTCTGCCAAACAGATGCTCTCAGAGTCCTGTTTTTGTTTGGAAAGAGACAGGGAAAGGCCGAGCAGTTCCAGCATCCCAGCTGGAGGATGTTTTCCTTTAAACGTCACTCACTAAATAGCACTCCATGGACTCAAATACTGTAACTAGCCGATCCCATTGTAATCATCGAGTGTATCTGACTTTTAGATTAAACAAAGGCCCCAGCTAAGGGGTCACAGGTGTAATTTGTTAATGATCTATGAGCTCATGCCTGAGAGCTGTACAGGAACTAACACTGCTTTGACTTATAATGCCCTACAGTGGCCTGGAGCTTGCCTCCTGGAGGGACCCTGCCTCTGTACTTCTGCCATACAGTGCAGCTGAGATCAGAGGAAATGCTGGAACTTTCTGCTGATAAAAAGGAGTGGCCAACTCACAATGATTTACGCACTGGCATAAACCAAAGAGTCATGGGGGTCAGTCTTTTCAGCTTGTTAAAACTAGACCCGCACAAGGATTTTGAGAGGGGTCCTGACCCCCTTATACTATGACCCTGTGTCACTTCTCATCACACATCTTGTGATCTCTCCAAAGCCCTTTGTAATCTTTCCCTCCTCGGCCCCTGTGGGTGCCAGATCTCTGATTAAATATCTTGAGCGTGGGGATGAATATAAAGTCGCGCCTTGGGAGGAGTAAGAAAAGGACACTGAAGAATCCTTGCACACCTTGCTCAAAGAGAAGCTTTGTCAGAAATGCACCTGGCGCTGCAGAGAGCGGATAAGGAAGCCTCTAGCACAGTGGTTCTCAACCTGGTCCATCAGCTCACAGCTGTGGCCCATGTGACATCCTTAGGGCCGTACAGATAGTGTTGGATGCGGCCCACAATGGTAAATAGGTTGAGAACCACTGCTCTAGCAGAACTTTGGGCAGCCAGAGTCCAGCTGATGTGTCTTGCTGCATGCATTTAGTTTGGAGCCTGATTCAGAGCCCACTGCAGTCAATGCAGCAAAGACTCCTGTGGCACCTTATAGACTAACAGACGTATTGGAGCATGAGCTTTCGTGGGTGAATACCTCTGTTAGTCTATAAAGTGCCACAGGACTCTTTGCTGCTCTTACAGATCCAGACTAACATGCCTACCCCTCTGATACTTGACACTGCAGTCAATGGGAGTCTTCCCATTGATTTCAGTGGGCTTTGGATCAGGGTCTTAGCCTATATTGCCTCAAAGCACCAGTGGCTACAGTAGTTTGCAGGCCATTGTAATGCTGCTAGCAAAGCAAATATTTCCCATTTTCGCACACAATTGCTTCTATGGGACAATCAATTGCAAATTAACTTGGCATTTTCACTGATTTACTACAGGAAACCGGAGAGCCATTGGGGTGTGTGTGAAAGCCACACAGAGGTTCTGAAACACAAGGTGATTCCCTTCCTGCTGTCTTTCTGTTCTGTATTTCTCTTTAGAAGTAACCACTTCTCCCAAGATAAATCTGGCTCATGAATGTTTATGCGGGTTGCAGAGAAGGCCTCCAGATTATTCTATCCCTGCTTCCCAAGGGGTGAGATTAGAAAACAAAGAGAAGTTAGAGCAGAGAAAGACCTCATGCTCTGGGCATTTATGGGGCTGTATAATTTTGTAAAGGCAGCACTGAAGTGGCCATTTTTAGGGTGGAGAAAGAAAGACATAGGGATGCATTTGATTCAATTCAATTTTGATTTCCAAAAAAAAGTTGTTGTTTTTAAACAATTCACCTTGCCTCCTATAAATGATTGAGGAAACTACAGAGGAAGGTGTGTCATGGAGAGGCGGCTGATGGGGGTATTTGGGGGCAAAGCAGGCAATGCTGAGTTTAGGGGGAAAAGGAGGTGCTGGGAAGGATTGGGTGATGGGATGACAGAGCAGTGAGTGTGGCGGAGCAAAGAGGATGAGGTGGGGGAAGGTGGTACTAGAGGCGGAGGAAGAGAACACTGATCATGAGAAGAAAGGAGAGGCAGGGAACAGGATGACTGTGAAAAGAGATGATGGACGGGGTTGCTCCAAGGTCATGGTGATGGTTATGTGGGGAGGGGAGGAATCTCACACACTCCTCCTGTGCATTTTTTAAAAAGACCTCTACGTGCAGCTCTGTCTCAGTTCCTCTTTTTCAGCCACCGCAAATTGCAATACCGAATCTCGTCCTCTTTGTGAAGGTGAGATGTGAAGGCTGCAGGCTTGTATAACACCAAAGAGAAGGGGAAAATAAACCCTGGGTATTTGGTCTGAGACACACACTGTTCAGGGTGGATGGGGGAAACTCTCAGTCTCTACAAGAGACTGGAAATTCTGATACAATTATAACCTTGCCGTGGGTTGTGAGAAATGACGGGGCTTTACAGGTTGCCACGCTGGGCAGTCAAAGTCACGGTTTGCAGTTCCCACAGGAGAAACAGCTGAACATTGGTCCGGATTCGAGCATTATCCATCAGAAATGAAACCGCAGCCCGGACAACACGGCACTTTGGAGAAGTCCTTAGAGTCTTCAACGTGACTCTCATAAAGTTGTCAGAAATAATTCGGAAAACAATTTCCCATTGTTAGGCGGTACTGTAATGGAGTGGCTCCGTCCATAACCTCATGGCAACAAAATGTGTCAAAACAATAGCTCGGGGCAAATAGGTGTCTGAGAAGCAAACGGAGCAGAAGCTGTGGAAGGTCCATTGCTTTGGACATTTAAAATAAGACTAGACAAAAAAGCACTAGAAAATGTGCTATAGGGGATGATCCTGCACTGACTTGTAAGGGGTTTGAGGGGGATTTTCTATCTCCAATTGCTCTGATTGAAGTATGACAAGGGGCGTAGTTCTGCACTGTCCTTCATTTTCACCTTTAGAGGTAAAATTTCCCCCCCATGCAGCGGGCCAGCCACAAGGCCCAGGCACCACTCAAGTCACATCCTAAAAGCAGAGTTTAAGTGGAACTGCTGCCTAGACTCTGTGCTGCATCTCTGCACAGGGGAGAATTTCAGGCCATGGGCCTAACCCTGCAAGCCTTCAGCACCCAGAACACCCATTGATTTCAGGGCGAGTCCTTTGCACAGAAGCTTTGCAAGTTTCTACTTTTCCCAGATCTGGAATCATCTCACAGTTATGGTAAATTAGTGACATCACTCAGAAATGCAGAATCAGGAAACAAATTCCTTTTATTAATAGATCTGCGTTTTGGTGCAATGTTTTTCTTGAGTCATAGGTTCAGGGGCTCTCTCTTATACATTTGGCCTCAGGCATTATCAGTGCTTAATTTTTGCCAGGGCTTGCCAGTGCTGAGCCCTGGGACCTTTTTTCATTACAAATTAAGCCAGGATGGGCAAAACTACCCTAGCACTCTGTGCTCTCAAACTCCCCATTGACATACGAAAGGGTGAATGCCCCGATTCTACCTGGCGCTGCCCATGAGGCTGCTCCGGAGATTGGTGGAGTCACAGGATTGAGCCACATCTGGGAACTTCACTCCACAATGCCTGATGCAACACCATCAATTGTGTTCGTTCTGGCTGGCGCAACAGCCCTTATATGTGTTTGATTAAGATGATGCCCAGATCCTCAATGGTATTTGGGTGCAGTAATCCCATTGAAATCAATGGAAGCTGAGCACCTAAAATAGCACTGAAGAGCCGGGCCTGGCGGCTTAAGACATGTATGGAGGTGGGATAAAACCCTGGATAACGTTTTACAGTGAATATGTTCAAATGTGATGGGAATTCAATCTAATTATTTACAATAGCTCATTGTAAATGTAGGTGAATAGCGATGAACTCTGCACTCTAAGGGGAGTCAGTGAGGGTCTGGCTATTGGCTTCAATGAAGGCAGGTGCAAACCCTGATACAATGATTGGTTATTAAAAAAAAAATATTTCTGAGGATTAAGAGTGTGTTAACTACTGAAGCCTAAAAATCATTTGGGGCCAGATTCTGAAACAAACTCATGTTGGGTGTCACCAGACACCCCCACCCTCTCCTCCTCCCCCAAGTAGTGCCACTTTGTTCACTAGGGCTATTTGTGGAGCTGGGTGGTAGATTGTCATTTTTTTCTGTGTTTGTACAGCACCTAGCACGTGGGGTCCTGGTCCATGACTGGGGCTCCTAGATGGTATGATGGTGGTGGTTCATAGATTCAAAGATTAGAAGGCCAGTAGGGAACATTGTGATCATGTAGTCTGACCTCCTGTACAAAACAAACCAGAGAACTTCCCCAAAATAATTCCCAGATCAGATCTTTTGGAAAAACATCCAATCCTGATTTGACAACACGACCCTTGGTAAGTTGTTCCAATGGTTAATTACTCTCAGTGTTAAAAATATATGTTTTATTTCTAGTTTGAATTTGTCTATCTTCAATTGCCCATCATCAGATTGTGTTATAGCTTTCTCTGCTAGATTGAAGAACCCATTATCAAACATTTGTTCCCCATGTAGATGCTTATAGACAGTAATCAAGCCATCCCTTAATCTTTTCATTGTTAAACTAAATAGATTGAACTTTATGAGTCTAACATTATAAGAAACATTTTTTATTCCTTTAATCATTTTCATGGCTCTTCTCTGAATCATCTCCAACTTATCAACATCCTTTTTGCATTATGAACACCAGAACTGGACACAGGATTCCAGCAGTGATCGCACCAGTGCCAAATATAAAAATAAAATAACCTTCCTAATCCTACTCGCAAGTCCCCTGTTTATGAACCCCAGAGTTGCAATAGCCCTACTGGCCACAGCATTACACCGGTAGCTCATGTTCAGCTGATTATCCATCACAACCCACAAATCTTTTTCAGAATCAGAATCACTGCTTGCCAGGATAGTGTCTCCCATCCTATAAGTATGATCTATATTATTTGTTCCTAGATGTAGCCATTTACTTTTAGCCATATGAAACGTGTATTTCCTTGTGCCCAGTTTACCAAGCAATCTAGATCACACTGAATCAGTGACCTGTCCTTTCCATTATTTACCACTCCCCCAATTTTTGTGCCATTTTTATCAGAGATGATTTTATGTTTTCTTCCAGGTCACGATAAAAATGTTAACTAGCACAGGGCTAAGAACCGATCCCTGCAGGACCCCACTGGAAACAGACCTGCTTCATGGTGATTCACTGTTTACAATTACTCGTTGAGACCAGTTTTTAATCCATTTAATGTGGGCCATGTTAATTTTAAGTTGTTCAATATTTTAAATCAAAATGTCGTGCAGTTTCAAGTCAAGTGCCATACAGAATTCTAATGATGATTAGTAATAATACAGACATAATTCAACTTGAGCCAACATATAACAGGCTCTCTCTTGCTATTTAACATCCCAGCATCACACTTGCCTTATTCAATCTAAAAAGTGGAAGGCGTTGGTAATAAACAAGTTATAGCCTGTCCCTTTAAAATTCCTTCTTCCCTTCAGAAACATTGAGTTTCTGTCAAACAGACTGTCCTTTCAGGACAAGACAAAATATTAAAGGACCAGGACTGTCATTAATAGTTATGTTTGTTTTCTCTTTTATAGCTATTGACATGTATATGTGCCTGATGGAACATCACCTAGGAGAGGACATGTCAACTGAGGATTGTTGTGAATCATGCAGACGTATATGAACTGTCTGATTGCGTATGATGGTACATGAACCCATCATTAGATGATACCCTTGTTTGTTGAGGGTTAGCCCACACCACAATCTGAGATTACTTTATTAGCCAAGTACTATGGAGGCTAGGCATGATTTTCTCATTGGAACGTATATCAGTATTTACAAGGAAATCTAATCTCTCTGTGTTGCTTTCCTTTCTGCAATACTAGCTTTTTGCCACTCTAATCTGCTATATCAGGGATCAGCAATCTTTGGCACGTGGCTCGCCAGGGTAAGCACCCTGGTGGGCAGGGCAGGTTTGTTTACCTGCCGTGTCGGCAGGTTCGGTCGATCGTGGCTCCCACTGGCAGCGGTTCACTGTCCCAGGCCAATGGGGGCAGCGGGAAGTGGAGCGGGCCGAGGGATGTGCTGGCAGCTGCTTTCTGCCACCCCCATTGGCCAGGAGTGGAGAACTGCAGCCAGTGGGAGCCGTGATCAGCCGAACCTGCCGACGTGGCAGGTAAACAAACCGGCCTGGCCTACCAGGGTGCTTAACCTAGTGAGCTGCATGTCAAAGGTTACCGATCCCTGTGCTATATCAATGTATTAAGCTGTGGAGCTTGGCTCCCCAGTGCTGTGCCCCATGTTGAGTCACTTACACCAGTGCAAAGGGAGTGGAAGGGGCAATTTAAAATGCAACAAAACCAGATTGGAAGCGTTCTTCACCTACTATGCGCTGTTGCAAATTCGTATATAAAGCAAAGAGCAATGGAGAACCAGGCCCGTTCATTCGATATTGAAAATCTCATCTCCCTGTACTCAGCTGCCTGGCTGCTGCTGTACATCAAGGAAGACTCTTGCAAAAATCTGTTTGTTGTGGAGCCAGTTCCCACTGAAGTCAATGAGAGCCTTTCCTCTGACTTTCATGGCCTTTGGCTCTGACCCGAATCTCCAGGTTTGGCTATTTCAAATAACTCTTGTGGCACTGCTTTAAAAAAAGAGGGTAGCTCGACTTAAAAAAGCAACACAGCAACGAAAAACCCATCCCCGCAACATCAGAAGCATCTTACATGAAGAGACCATCTCGTAGAGCTTGTAAAGTCAATCAAGTTTTAATTAAAGGAACTGAGTAACTGCATCATTGCCTTTCTAAAGCTTGGGTCTTTTCCCCAGCTGCTTCTTCTAGCAGTCTATCACTTTCTCACTGATATGTCAAGCCCATTGTTTGGTGTCTGATTTTGTCACCATTAGTATTGAGTAGTACCTGACTCGGTGAGTGGCCCCGTTGAAATTGACACCATCTCATTGATTTCACTGAGTAAGGCACCAGATGCCACTGTTAAGATTCTGAGAAGATATCTTTCATGTTGCACTTCCTCAAAATGCTTTGAGAATTTTTCCTTTTGTGCTGAAATATCAAGTGCATTGACCCATCCCAAAGGTGATCTAGTAAGTAAACTCATGTAAATTCTGTCCTGACAGTTTGAATTAGGACCTAATGCTTCTGCATTTTGCTAACATAAGCTAATCACTACAATGGGATCAGTTTTGCCTTTTGTCATCAAGTTCCTCTGGGTGCTTTTTAAATTTTTAAATGTGGGATTTGTATCCCAATGCCCCTGTACTCCTGCCCCTGTTTGCAGAGTTGAATCCTCAAACCTCCAGGCTGTAGCTCTGAAATCTCAAAATACTGTGCGCTTGTCTAGCCCACCTATGAAAGCAGATGCACGTGCTGTTTCTCCAGCTGTGAGAGGAAGATGCGATGTTGCACAGCCAAGTTGGTTGGTGGGCTGGATTACTTATGACCAAAGTGGGACCTACAGCAGAAATCATTTCTGCAATTTTTCACCTGCATTTGAAAATGGAATCGCTGAGGCTGTGTATGCACGTGTTTGTGTCAGACCTTGTACATGTGAATTTTAGTAGCTCCGTTTGTGGAAAGTGAATTTCAGATTTGCTTTTCCTGGGCATTCACTCTAGAGATTTGTTTTCATACTTATTTATTCAGGAAGTAGAAACTGTATCAGGTGATTTGTATGATTAACCATTGCAAAGGGACAGCCTGAATTTCAGATTTGAAATTTCAAATAGTAAGTCATAGAGTAAAACAAATTCCATTGACTAATGAATACATTCTAGAAAGTCTATAGCTATTTGTAGGTATCCTGCAAATGGAAAAAGAGGGGAATTCACTGAATAACCTGTTCATTGTGATCTACTTATGACTGAGATTGAGTTACTGTTCTGTTCCATGTATGTTATATAACACGGCTTCATTCTGGAACAAATCAAGTCTGTAGGATACAAAACTCTTTCTGGCCTCAAAGTCCACAGTTCCTTTTGAGGATAAGTAAGACTTCGCTTTAAACTTGGAATTTGTAATATGTGAGGAATGAAGTAATGTGCATTGCCACTGTTGTCGTCTCCTGATTTCTACTATTTAATTGCTTGTTTCACTACATATTATACAGAAAGCCAATTGACACAAATAAAATATGATCACTTGATGATTATCTGTTCGGTTCATTCCTTCTGATGCATCTGGCATTGGACACTGTTGGAAGACAGAATATTGGGCTAGATGGACCTTCGGTCTGACCCAGTATGGCCGTTCTTATGTTCTTATGATGCCTACAACATTTCTTTAGATGCTTCTTCAATGTGATGCTTGGTATAATTTGAATTCACTATTGAATACAGCCTGAACTAACCCTGGCCCCTTAACTATCTCATTCGGGGCGGGGTGGGGGGGAATACATGTCCTTTATTTTAAGCCCAGAATTTCCTTACAGAAAACTGATGTTTTCTTTCTCTTTCATTATTGTAAATGACTTGCATCAGAAGTGGTGACTCAGTGAAACTGAGGCACTGGACAACATGAATGATGTTAAGGACATTGATTCCATCCCCTTGCAAGCCTCCCTCTGGCCCACATTTTGATATCGATAGATTGAGATGTAGGGTGTGAGCTGATTTCATGTCAGGTCTCAGGGTGAGCCGAAGCTCATGTTTGCTGCACACTGCTTGGTGCTTGTAGTGTAGACAGGACCTTGTAGTATAAAGAACTCCTCCAAGCTAATTGCATGAAAAAATGAGGTAGCTCCTCTGTGGTTACCTTTATTCAAACAAAAGCCTAAACAATAGACCACTACTCTTAAAACGTACACATCCCCCTGTTATCATACTGCTGCACACTTATATGACCAGATTATCTCCACTGAAGCATTACTATGTGTATATTTACTTAAACTGGCATGTACAGGTGCTAGGCTAAGTCACGTGAGGACAAGGAAACAGCTGTGAGCTTTTAGCTCAGGAAGTCAACTCGTATCTCTGAATCCTTTTCTAACCAATTCTCTTAATACTTTCTTAGCACTGAGTTGGGTGTGTGTGTGCTCTCAGCTGTGAAGCAAGATGGGATTTTTCCATTATTGTTGATGCTGCCAATGATCTGGCTCATTTTGTTAGCACGCAACCTGTGACAGCATCGGACAATGCGGAAAGAAAGTTTAAACAGAGCCCATAGATTGGGAATTCCTCAGCGTGCAGCCAGCAAGCTCTGCTAGTCAGTGCACGGGGTAGGGCAGATTCGTGGTCCCACTTCCATTCATCCCTTCAGGAATTCACAGAGGAGTTGCAGTCCCTCTGTTCACCTAACTCAATGGACTGTAGTTCTGCCTGACCTTTATGTAAGCCCTGCACTGGGGTGTGTGTATGTTGTGCGCACGTGCAGAGGCCCCGTATGCCTCGCTGCACACCTGATCCCAGGTGAAACAGAATCTGTCTCTTGGTCAGCAACAGTCAACAGTGAAGACTCCATTTGACTGAGGCACTCCTCTTCCATGAAGCTGGCAGAAGCAGCATGTTATTGTTGGCAGGTTACCTGAAATCACTCAGGGAAGGGATTAGAAGATTTATTAAGTTTCCTCCTGGAGGTGGGTGGTTGCCAAGGAGTTCACATAAAGCAAGTTAGAGCCTGCATCTGCATCAGTGGAGTTAGGTAGAAGCAATAAGGGGGATCCTCCTGTACAATCTGGCGTACTCTGACCCCTATTCAGCAAAGCACTTAAGCACTTTGCCCACAAGAATTGTCCCATTGAAGTCAGTAGGACAACACATGGGCTTAAAGTTAAGCATCTGCTTAAGCGCTTTGGTGGATCAGGGTCAGAGTGTTTAGTGCTCAAGGGTGTGTATTCTTTAAATCTTCTCTCTGTTGGAGGGCTTAGAAGCAACTGGCACAAAATAGGACTAAGGAAATAATTTATTTTAAAAGCCCATAAATCAACTAAAATGCAAAATACTCTGCTTTGCACTGAAGAGAGAGTCGGAAGCAAATGAGAGTGAAAAGGGAGACCATCAAATGCCTGAGGATGTATAGTTCTGTCAGCTGACTGGAAGCACACTGGGCTCATAGATACAGTTGTGCTGTTCGCTATTATGAAAAAGGTGTCTCGTGTTATAGTGATGTTTGCTCAATGTTGACTAGGATGGGTTGAAAATTCTGACAGTTTTTTAATGTCAGTTGCTGGACATGTAAACAATTTGTATCCAGCAGATTTTGGTGTCATTCAAATATTTGAATAAAAAAAGAAAAACTGAAAAAAATTCAATTTAAACTATATTTTTAAAATTAATTAGTTGTTTATTTTTTATTTTTATTTTTTATTTTTCAAAAACTGGTTTTTGTTTTTATCAAAAACTGAACATTTGTAGGTTTTTGGTTTTCAACTCCCCCCTCCCCAGATACTTTTGGTTTTCAAAACCCCAAACATTTTCAATTTCAGTATTTTGAAGTTACCCATGAATAGGAATTCTCATTTTCCAATCACCTCTAATCCTCACTCTTACAGTAGGGTACATAGCTTTGCAGTTCAATGATTGCAGATCCTCTGCAGAACTTTCTAGCCAATAGGTAAACTTGATCTACTGCTCCCTTAGGCATTCAGTCCTTCAAGGCACGGTGTTATTTAAGAGTTCTCTAGAGAGCACTTCAGCACTGGACCAGCAACAGGTCTTGGAAGGGTGGTTCTGGCTTCATTGCCATATTGAATTTGCCCATGAACGAGATTGTCTTCTTATAATTACTTATTTATGTCACGTCAATATAACGCTAGACACACAGATTTTATGTGAGACTTCATGTTTCATCAGCTTTCAGGTGGAGATGGTTGACAGGTGCATTGGCTTTTTATCTCAAGCACTTTCAAAGACCTCATTTCAAATCTTGTATTCCTCGCTAAGGATCCTGCATTTAGAACGGCACTGGGTTATGTGAAGCAGAACTGGGGTTAGAGATGGGCTACCCTCCAGCCATAAGCAAGTTTGATATGGATAAGAACTGAAAAGTTCAGATGCTTGTCCAAGCCTCTGAGGTTTGCAAAACAGCTGGAAATCTCACAAGGACAGGCTCTCATGAGATTTCTGATACTTCCTACTTCTGGCTGGGCCAGAAATACCACAAGAACAATGCTGCATCATCATTCTCAGCTTTTGCTTTATGCTTCCCACAGTTCTGGCAGGAATTTTCCTTGCCACATCTTCTAGGCTATGGACTTGCTCGGGCCAGCTGGAATTTCCAGCTCATAAAGAAGGCAGCACTAGGCAGGATTTGACGCTCAGACCTAAACTAGACTATGTCCTAGAGGCTTTTACTGTAAGAGAGATGAGCCAAAGGGGAAGGTTTTGGCTGAGAAACCAAAGACCGTTCATGGATCAAAAGAACTAGATTAGGAAAAACATTGAGGCGGAGAAAAAGACAAATCTCTGATTTAAACCAGAGCTCCAGGTTTTTGTATATTTTAATTTAATGTAACTTAAATGGGAGTGAAAAACAGTACGCGCACACTGCTAGTTCCTTAGATCGTGGATGCTGGTGCAGCAGGGCTAGATTATGCAACCCAGTCGTACACATTAGATTTTGGTTCTTACCCTTTCCGCCGTAGGGTCTTTGTTTGTTGTGCAGAGGAAGCTTGTTCAGAGCTCTGACAAACAGACAGGAAACCAAGTCTTACACTCTGTGTATGCATTGTCTGTCTTGTGCTAATTTTGAACAGAAGACTATTTGTTTCATTTATTTATAATCCGGACCCTTTCAGTGTGAAGGCACACACATTGTCTCCTGAAACTCAGGATGTGCCAGTACAGGAGGGGAACAAGAATCATGACCCAGGAATATGTGTTATTGCGGGGATATTAGTTATCTTATACACCTCATGATTGATCACAACATGTTATGACATAGTAAAAGCCAGACTGTGGCCATCCCTAGAGGGTTGCACAAGAGGGGCATGGTTGAAGGCCATGCCCCTGATGCCCCTTGGGCTGGAACTGGCCGCTGCTGTAACTCTAACCCTGTAATCTGCGTCAGGCTAGTGCTTCCCTGGACTCTAGTCTCTCTAAACGAGCTGGGAAATGGCCCATCAACCTGCACACTAGCCACCAGAACTGGCTGGCGTCAGGGCTGCCCCCTCCTAAAAGGTGGTATTATACCTCCTGGAACTCCCACGGGGATGGTGCCGCTGCCATCTTCCCCATAGCCTCCTATTAAGGTCTGGATCTTGGTGGTACATTCTGGCCCTAGCTCCCCCAGTGAAATGGTGCAGCTGTGTAGCATCTTGCATTGAGCAAAGTGGGAGACTCTTGGCCATGCATGATATATTGCAAAGGGTGGGGAGCCAGTCCTGTGTCACCATTGGAGAGTCTATTGCAGTGATACTCAGATTGAGGTTCAGGAGCTGCAAGTGGCTCTTGCGTCTCCCGCGGCTCTTTGCAGCACATGGTGTTAAAACACTGTGTGATTTAAATATTAACCCATCTAAGTTATTAACCAATCGGGATGCTTCTACTGCGTTATTAACCAGTTGTACACTTGGTCAGACATTTTGCTGTGCGAATTGAGACAATGAATTCATATGGCTGTGGCTCTTTTGTAATGTTGATCACTAATTTGGCTCCTGAACCACTGAAGTCTGAGTGTCACTGGTCTTCTGTGGCCATCTTCAGAGCTCCATCATTTACTTTCACTGTAACAAGGGCTGGATTCAAAACTCCAACAGCCCCCCAACAAAACAAAAAAACAAAACACCCCAACTTTGGGCAGGGGGCAGCACGGCGAGTTGTGTAGGGATAGGATAGCTGTAAAACAACTAGTTCAGAAAATAGATTAGCTGTTCAAAGCCAGTCAAGCCAGGCAAGACAAAAAAACAACCCAAGTTAGCTCCTTATCTTCAAAAACACACACTTGGGAGGGAGCCATTGCAACTGGGCTGAAATTAGAGTGGCATTAAGGAGCATGTCTACATGGCACAGTGAACCCGGGTCTGTGGGAGCCAGGTTTATGGATTTGGGGTTTCCACGCTCATGCTTAAGTGTCCACTCTCCATTGTAAACCTGGGCTTGCAATTGCTGGATCCCTGTCTCACAGTTGTGCTAACACATCCAGATTGCCCTATGCAGACATTCCGATGCAGGTCAGCAGCTTGAGCTGCATCCACACTGGAAAATGACAGGGCTTGGACCTGTGTCACAGCGGGACTCGGGTTCTGACCCAACCCCCCTGGAAGGGTCATAGAATCTAGGCCCTGAGTGCTTGCTGACCCAAGTCAGACTGAACTGTGTGTGATTGGAAGTGGGGCTTAGGCTCAATCCTGAGTCAGAGATTGGGCGTAGAGTAGAGTGGAGTGTAGACATACCCAAGGAGGCTCTAAATTTTTACTCAGGGCCAAAGCAATCCCTGGCTGGAATCCCTAGATTGGAAAGCTGTAAGGATGTGGAGCGTCATTGAGTCTTGCACTGAACCCAAGGATTGGCCTATATTTGATATGACATTATTGTTGCTAGCTATATCATCTGTAGTTTTAAACACTTAGCATGGTTCCTAGCTCCTCAGGGCACTATGCTTTAATATCATTTGTGATGAGTCCCCCACTGCCTATGTTACTAGCTACATTATTCTGGACACTACAGTAAAAACAATGGGTGGGATGCAGTGGGCGAGAAATATTTGTGTTGGGGTCGCTAGCTTTTCTGGAGACGGGTTAAATAAGTGGAGTTGTTTTGCTTGCTAGCTACTATGGAAACTATCCTTCAATAACTGCAGTTTCTTTGGCTGCTAACTGTTAATTCTGTTAATTCTGTCTTCTTGATCTTTCTTCTTGAGGAAGCAGAAGGTCTCAGATTTCAAAGAAATGTTCGCATTTAATAACAACATCATCATCATGCTGAATGGAGCTGGGAGAGAGTCTCGCTCAGAGAACTCGAGAATGCTGCTGCTGTCTCTCTCTTTAGTCTCCTTGTTAAATATCTACACAGTCCACACTTCCATTGTGACATAGTCGACATTGTGGGAGTGTTGCTTAAATGGATGGGGGAGGTTGCTTTCTTTCCTCTGCCCAGGTCAGGGGAAGTCACCAGTTTATTATCACCTTGTATTTGTAGCCTGGAAGCACCAAAAGGCCCCAGATGAGATCAAGGGCCCAGGCTGCTGTGTGCTGTACAAACATGTACTGAGAGATTGTCTAAATAGCTGAGACAAACGGTGGGAAGGGAGAAGAGAAATCACTTGCCAGAGGGCATGAAACAGGAACCAGGCTAGCAGCCATTGGGGATTGGTCCTGCTTTGAGCAGGGGGGTGGGACTAGATGACCTCCTGAGGTCCCTTCCAACCCTGATATTCTATGATTCTATGATCCAGGTTGCATGAGTCCTAAGCCACTGAGTTATGGTGACATTTTGAAGTGCTGCTCTTGCTGCTGGACTCGGCATCACACTTTTGGGCTTGTTGACTCCCTTTGCAGCACACTTCCTCATGGGCTGTTACTCTTAGCAGTTTTCTCTTTATGGTTAGCAACCAAATAGAAAAACATCTGTCAAGCGTGCTTCATGTCAGTAGGCACTGTGCTTCTCCAGCCTGGCCCAGATTTGCTGTCGGCCATTCATGAAGCCATCCCTTTGCATCAGCCTATATTTCTATGGCTGCTCATCAGCTAGCTCAAAATTCGGTGATTTAAAAAAATAATATTTAAAATTAATGCTCTGGTTCTGCACAAGGTACAAATATAGACATGGGCCATTCCCCAAGGAACTTACCCTCTAACAGACCAAATCACTCAGGAAAGCACAGAGGCTAAGGAGTGCTTAGACACTGGGAAGGTGATGACAAAGCTGTCATGGATGAGTGTCTGTGCACCTCACAGAAGAAGTGGGGGTGGAATGAAGACAGGGAAGGTGATTGGGGCTTTAGAACAATAACATCACCTTGAGCATAAAACTATATAAAACATCACAACTCATAACAGAAAAACAGTGTGGCCCAAGAGGCAGGGTGCTGGGCTGATAGATAAGAGACCTGAGTTTTATTCCCCTGTCAGGCAAGCCACTTCTGTTGTGCTGATTTAGATGGAATAAATTAGCTGAAGATATTAATAAAATCCCTTCACTGTCTAATGTTAAACAGTTTTAGACAAGATTCAGGAGTTGGTATACAGAGACCTCAGCTTGCTGAGCACCAGGGCAAATACACTCTCTAAAACAGGGGTCGGCAACCTTTCAGAAGTGGGGTGCCGAGTCTTCATTTATTCACTCTAATTTAAGGTTTTGCATGCCAGTCATACATTTTAACTTTTTTAGAAGGTCTCTTTCTATAAGACTATAATATATAGCTAAACTATTGTTGTATGTAAAGTAAATAAGGTTTTAAAAATGTTTAAGAAGCTTCATTTAAAATTAAATTAAAATGCAGAGCCCTCTGAACCGGTGGCCAGGACCTGGGCAGTGTGAGTGCCACTGAAAAATGGCACGCGTGCCACAGGTTGCCTACCCCTGCTTTAAAATCTCTTTAGCCTTTTATTAAGGACACAGGAAAGAAGGAAAAACAGTTGAAATGTAAACATTAAATCAGATTGTCATTTCAACAACATCCAGCGTTAACTTTCCTTTTGGCTGGAAAGCAAATTTTATAAAGAACCCCCCTCATTTACCAGTCTTGTAGGTGGTACTGAAGATGGTAATAACTATCCTTTTGGTGAAACGAGAAGAAGTTAGCTGAGATGGGCTGAAGCGGTTGTTAAAGTCTGATCCTGTTTCCTAGATGACCAAGATAGACACACACAAAAGGGGAAAAAAGAGAACAGCAAAGATAGAAAATGCTGCTTCTGTCTCTGGTGCTGCCTCTCACTTGCAGTCTGACTGCTGGAAAGATACAGGCCCAGTCTTATTAGTCACTCTGAGACCTGGCAAACTTGTACGAAGGCATTGATTTTAGCAGCCTCTTTGGTCACAGGGTTACAGCAGTGTTGCAAAATATACGGTGTTGGACTGTTAAGCCAAACTGTTATTAAACAGAAGGCAAAAGGAGAGGGATTGAGTAGAAAAGGAATAAGGGAGGGAAGGATGTGTGACGAAGTCTCACATCCCAAGTGTTATTTGGGATTTAGCCAAGGCAGGTGGAGGTTGCTATGTCATCTGGGAGCCTCTCTCTGGGCTGGGCTGGTCAGGACATCTCTCAGGATCACACTGAAGACCCAATTGTGTTATGATAGATGCTAGGGTCCCAGGAGACAGTGGATCTAGCAGCCATGGTGGTGAAGCTTGTTCTTTTTAGTCCACTCTTCTCCCAGCCGGCAGTGGTTTTCAGGCAGCCCTGGTTCTCCTCCCAAGTCTCATTTTGAGGACTCCAAAGGGAGTGGTTGGTGAAATGGTCCACCTGCTTATTATTTTGTTCACCACTTAATTTCCAACATGCCAATTTTGCTCCATTGATTTCTGGCCCCACACTTCCTTTGTCTACCAAGCATTATCTTAACACAGTCTTTGAGTTATATCTGGAGGCCTTTTTGTTTGGATTAATTCAGTCTCTCTCTCTCCCTTTTGCACCCTTTTCCATGAGCATTTATTATTATAGATTATTGGACCATTTCATAAACTTTTATCACCTTTCCCACAATTGGGATTACAATTAGGGTAAATGTCTCCTCTCTGTAGCTCTTTCCCTCTCCCAAGCTTTGTCTATTTAGAAGGTAAATTCTCTGGAGCATGGACTGTTTCTTACTATGTACACTGGTGGCTCTGAGCGGGGGCTTCAATAAGCAACCATATGCCAAATAATAATCTAATCTTTAATTTGATGGTGGATATTTCCAGTGGCAAAGTAACGTGATTGGGCTGGTTAGAGAATTAGTCAACTTGCAATAGTTTAAAAAGTGAAAAAATGAAGTTGAAAGCTGCAAACCTGTGGCCACTTCCCAAATCCCATCCAAAAGTAACAAGAGACACCTAAAAAGGCATTAAAAAGTAAAAGTCCTGGTGTTTAAAAAAAATTTATTCAGAGAAAGAGGAAGTGTGCAGGAGCATATTTAGTTGTGTTTTGTCAAAAGCTCACGCCCTTCCAGCACCCAAATGTTAATGAACAAACAATCACTGGGGCCAGTTCCTAGCAGGACCTTCACATCTCCAACCCTTGCAGGCACTTGGACTGGCCTCTGAGTCCAATGGCTTTGGGTGAGTGCATCTGCTCCAGGCTGCTGCAGTGCGGCTGGGACCAAGTCATTGCAACACCAATACTGAGGTTTCTGTGGCACTGCTGGTCAGAAAGCGGCCCAGGTGCTGTGGGAAAGGATGCACATGTGCTATAGAATTGGTGTCCTCATGGAGAAACTTCCACCCCCGATCTGTTTAGCAGCCTGCACAGATGGGGTTGTGCACATGAATGGAAACTGTTGCTTAATAGTTTCACATGCTCCACCTCATGTGTGGCAGCTTCTAGGAGGCCACTTTCGGCTGAGGATGCCAGGTTCCCAGATGTGACCCAAAGTGACATTTTTCATGTTCCCTCCTTTCTTTATTTAATCCTCCCCAACCCTAATATTTAATAGCCACTTCCACATTTCCACTAACTATGATATAACAGGCCTGGCAACATCTGAACGCCTCCCTGCTGTATTGCTATGCTCAATACAGATGTATAAACCACATGGGAGTTGTCCCACCCCTGGCCACCCCGTCCCTTTTGCAGATGGACTTTGGTAAAAATAATACCCCACCGCACCCTGTTTGAAACCAGTTTCCATTTGGTTAAGGAGGGTCTCTTGTGCTGAGAGCAGCTGGTAACATGGAGAGTGGTTAAAAACAGGGAAACTGTTCGGGTTTCAAAAGATCCCCAAGCACAAGGAGAAATTAAAGTCAAACTCGACGAGGGTTATAGTACATTTAACAATTTATTTCTATTCCTAGAGGGCCGAACATGCTCCCTGTATGAACTAGGGAGCAGACCCTGCGCAGACAAAATTTCAACACAGCATCTTTAAATGGAACATTGACCCTTTGGAGACTGCAGAGGTGATGCATTGTCATATACACCCATGACATCTTAAACAGTTCTTTGGCTGGCAAGGAGGAAAATGCCAAAATGTTAGGGTTAAAATTCCACTGGGCCAGGTCTAAACCAGCTGTGTTTCTTTGAAGTCAAGAATCCGGCCTCATGGTTATTGGGAGTATCATTCAGGACCTCCAACAAAATCCTGTCCTATTTGCAATACTCTGAGTTTCTGATTTGAAGGATCCAAATAGACATAAAATATAAAAATACAGAATCAATTTTAGAGAGCCAATTGAAATCAGTGAATTCAGATTGATAGCTGCTCTAACTAGCTAGTAGATTTACCATGTGCACCAACAGGTAACGTTCACTTTATTATTTATTGGTTTCCTTAGTCTCCACCATCTTGAGATGTTCTTGTCCATTAATGAAGCATAAATCTACAGCAGCCTCAGTGAAATTTATTGCTTGCACTAGTGTCTCAAGTCCTGAAATTCTACTTGCAATTAAATTCCTCACAAATCTTCCACCCCAGAAATAATTGCCTGTTTGTTCAACTAAACACCACAGGCTTGGTACCCTACTCCATCCGAGTTCTTTGCTGGGATGGAATGCAGAGAGATGGCTACAGGGCATTGGTTGTGGTTCATGGAGTCCAAGGCCAGAAGGGACCGTTGGAGTGAGGTAGCCTGACCTCCTGTATAACATAGACCGTAGGACTTCCTTCCAAAAAAGAATCCCCTTTAGAAAGCACGTAGAGAACCAGGAACGTGCACAACACACAGTCTCTAAAAACTGCTTAAGGTAGGGCTCAAACTCTCAGTACAGGAGTATAGGGCAGGTTTAAGGACACAGAACATAATCTTGAGCCACCTAGCTATTATAGCTCCCTGAGTCAAAGCTAAGGGGCCTTGGTGCGTGTCAGGGTTGCACTGAGACTGCTCTAACTTATGCCACTACTCCCTCAGTGTATGTGATGCAAAGTGGCCTTAGCAGACTGGAGGATCCTGCCTGACAACTCAAAAAATGCATATACATGTGACAATGACCAGTAAAGCAAAGGTTCTGCTTGGCCATTAAAGATCTTTTTATGAGGATATGTGTGTTGCTTTGATATCTTCGACTGAAATTTCCTTTCCCTCCACTTGTATACAATGTGCTATGCACTGGTTGGTTGCCACCCTCTACCCTAGAAGTAGCTGCATTTCAGTGTCACTGCGCGTTGCTAGTTGGGGGCGCATTTGGGGATGTCTGGAGAGGAAAAGAAAGTATCAAAGGAAAACATTTGTTGGAATAGTATCAGAGGGGTAGCCGTGTTAGTCTGGATCTGTAAAAGCAGCAAAGAATCCTGTGGCACCTTATAGACTAACAGACGCATGCATCTGACGAAGTGGGTATTCACCCACGAAAGCTCATGCTCCAAAACGTCTGTTAGTTTATAAGGTGCCATAGGATTCTTTGCTGCATTTGTTGGAGTTTGTTCTCTTCTTCAGGGCTTAGGGGTACCCTCAATTCCAACTGATTTCAAAGCCTTTCTAGCAGGGGCTCAGCATTTCACAGGAACAGGTCCAACGTGCTTCAGGTTCTGCTGTCTCCCATTCTCTCATGCTCAGTTAATTCACGGGCCATGAGAAAGAAAATGCATTTGAGAACTGACAAAACTCTCCAGCACATTCAAACAGCTTTAATGCAGAGCTCTCTTCACCGTCACAGACAAGGGAACTGTACCGCTTGATGGACAGCTTTGGGATGCTATCTAATAGGGATGGGCAAACCTCCCAAAATGTGGAGGTGCACTTGGGACAAGCACTCCGAAGTCTGGATGTTTAAGTGTGGATAACTGAGCTGAGACTCTCACAAAAACCTTGATTTGGTGCTCCAGATCTTTCAATTCCTCTTTAATGCTGGTCCCCAAATAGCCCAATAGATCCCTGGTGCCTCAGCTGACAGCCCACTGAGAATTTGGTTTCAGCGGTAAGTAGGGTATGGGCTGATTTTACAAATACACAAATGTGTAAATGGAGTTTAGAAACAGAGGTGAATAAAACAAGTTTGATTTAGGAAAAGGTGAATATTAAAATAATCCCATCCTGGCTGGTTACGTATATGTACAGTATCCCAGTGGCTGAAAACCTTGCCACAATGTCTGAAAGATGCCATAGAGGAGGCAAAGTTCATGCCATCACCTTCAGGAAGCATAGTTGGTTGGACCTCCAGAAGAGACAGTCTGTATTATGATGGCACCTCAATATGTCAGAGGTACTTGCTGTTTGTCTGGCTGAGTCTGGTTGATTGTATGAGTTCTCCCATCAGCCCATATAGTCCCATCCAGGGGCCAGATTCACTGGGAGGTTTAAGCAGATTTATGGCTGCTTTTGCATCACCTGCGTGGTATAAACAACTGGAATATACCAGTGAATTGGGCCCCATAAATTCAGATTTAATCCTGATATTGGCACTGATTTGCCATCTCATGACATCACTTTTATAACCATTTAACTCAGTTTCCCTCAGTGAAGTTGAACTGTCATTTGTCTGGTGAAATTAGACCTGCTATTTCAAAGAGATTTGTGATTTCCCTCATTAGTGAAAATTGCAAGGCACAAAGACACTCAAAATGGTTCAAATCAGAGATAGCTAAAATAGCTGCCATAATAGAAAAGAACAACTATAAAACAAAAGTTGTCTGTTTTCCTTCTATATCCTTTATACCAGTGGTCGGAAACCTTTCAGAAGTGGTGTGCCAAGTCTTCATTTATTCACTCTGACTTAATGTTTCCCGTGCCAGTCATACATTTTAACATTTTTAGAAGGTCTCTTTCTATAAGTCTATAATATATAACTAAACTATTGTTGTATGTAAAGTAACTAAGGTTTTTAAAGAGTTTAAGAAGCTTCATTTAAAATTAAATTAAAATGCAGAGCCCTCAGACCAGTGGCCAGGACCCAGGCAGTGTGAGTGCCACTGAAAATCAGCTTGTGTGCTGCCTTCGGCACCCGTGCCATAGGTTGCCTATCCCTGCTTTATAGCCTCGAGGTTTTTTATTTCTTCAACTGAGGAGCAAGGCAATAAGGGTTTCTGCTGCGCTGTGCAAAAATAATTAAAAAAATGTCCTGTATTTATGCTGAAGCAGCTTGTGTTTGTTGGTTTCTTTGCATAATAAACACGAGTTGAAGAAAAAAACCTCGGAACTTCTGAAACAAAGGTCAACAGAAAAACTAGAGAAACTGGCTCTTTCTGAGCAAGGGTTATACTTTAGGTAAAGAGGTTTTGCACTGGTGGAACTGTGAGCAGAATTTAACTGTTGTCTTGCCATTTTAGCTTTTCCATACATTAGTCTCATTACATGGATCTGTAAATCGACTATATACCTGTTGGGAAGCTGCTGCACATGGTTAGACATTGATCAATCAGCGCATGGAAGAATAGTCACAAGTAGTATTAGCATAGTCCTACCTTACTTGTTTGTTTACCTCTAGGTAGGGTTGGATTCAATACAAATATACATACATTTGGTACAATATAGAAAAGTCCCAAGCTAAGCCACGAGAGATCAGATTACTTACCAATCCCCAGTATTGCCAATCCCAAACAGCCAAAATTCATGGCAGCCCCCCCAAAAACATGAGATTATCTTAAAAATCATGAGATTAAAAAAATACTTGGAGTCTGTGTAGGCTTTAAACCTTTAGGCTTCATGTTTTCCAGCTTTTTTCTGCAACCAGGATGGCTAAATTATATATATATGAAAATTATATCTAGACTGGCTGTGAAATGGAAGCTGAAATTCTCATATAATCACATGACTCGAAGAGCTGGGGATTTAGGAAAAACACTGAGTACTGTGAGACTTGAGGTAAAATCACAAGTTGGCAACACTCCCCCCTGAATTCATCACTCTGCTTTTTGAGCTTCTCATAAACTTTACAAGAAACTCAGCATTTTCTAGTTTCCCATTCTTTACGTTGCCGAGGAGAATATTTTCCTCAGATTATTTTCCCTCAGAATGACTGATGGGAGCCCTTGCACAGTGAAGAAACTGGACAATAGTCCTAAGAAATGACAAAGCATTAATTAAGCCTGCTACCATGCACTTGACTTGTTTTCATTAAATCAAATCTTTGCAGCAATCCAGCAGTTATTTAGACATTTATTAACAATTATTTATTTCCTTCCTCATTGACTGTTTATGGTGCAATTTTCCAAAAAGTAGAGTTACTCAATAATAACCTCTGCAAAAATGCAATTATGAAATGTGAAGAACTCTATTGCAAAGGCTGTGTGAAATGATCTGATGCATTTTCTCTGAAAAGCCCTGGATTCCAGGCATGAAGTCCTTGAAGTCAGTCCTCAATCAATCAATCAAATCTGCCATTGACTTCAGGAACTAGCTCAGAGAGCCTGATCTAAAGCCAAATGAAGGCAATGGAAAGATTCCCACTGACTTTTGAGGGCTTTGGAGTGGCTCAGAACGAAGACACTGAGTTAATTAAATTCAGTTACAGAAATTGCAAAGCAGATAATAGAAGCTATCGGGGAGGCAGTCTGATCTAGTAGGTAGGATGCTCCATGTGGACTCAGGAGACCTGGAATCTATTCCCAGCTCTGTCATAGACTTGCTGTCTGAGCTTGGGCAAATCACTTCACTTCTGGGTGCTTTTGCTTCCCCTCCTGCCCTTTGTCTGTCTTGACTGTTGGCACAACGGCCTGTGGTTGTTAATGTAATCCAAACAGTGCCAATATTATTACTAAGCTTACTCATTTTTCGGAATCACACATGTAGATAAATAGTGGCATGGGATCAGAAGCCGGGGCTGAAAACCTGCCAGGTCTAACCATTTTGATGGCAGCTCTGCTTTCTTTACTGTATGCTGTGTCGAAAGGTTATCATGCAAACCCTGTGTCCAACCTGTATTGTATTTCTGTCAGTGTTATTATTTATACCTGTGAAACACAACCCTGATGGAAGCATATTTATTGCATTAAAAAAATTGCTGCCTGAGTTTTTTAAGTACAGCAATTATTAGTCATCCAGTCTAGACTCCACTAGGTGTCAATTGCTAAAATAAATGAACAGGATTAATGAGGGCTATGTAGTTTATAAGCTCTCTAAGGCAGGGGCTGTGTTTTTGTTGTGTGTGTGTACAGCGCCTGGTACAATTAGGTCCTGGCCCATGACTGTGGCTCCTGGTCACTACTGCAATAGAAATAAATAAATAACACTACTAATAATGCATACTATGGGAGGTGGGTTTCTCTGCCAGCAGCCTGCAAGCTGGATTTGGCCCATGGGAGACTTCCATCAGCCTGCAAATGCATCTGCCCCACCAGCAGACCTGCTCTACAAAATGGTATCCTCCATGCAGGCTCACAAAATGGCATCCTCTGCACAGCGTGACCTCGCATGCACTGTATGTGTGAGGTCACACCACATGGAGGACGCCATTTTGTACAGCACATATTTCTGTATGTGGCCCAAGAACGTGCCCCAAAACTTGCATCCATCCCACAGCACTGAAAAGGTTGGACCACTCATTCTAGGGTGCGGTTTCTTTTCACAAGCATTAAAGAGATTTAGGCCTTCAACTGCCATTGGTTTTCAATGAGAAATGGGTGCTGCCTTCCTCTAGGTGCTTTTCAAAATCACCCCCATAAATGCTAATTTGGGTGCATCAAAACCCACTTTAGGTGTCAAAGTGCCCATCTTTGGAGTCCTAAATGGAGATGCAGGGTTTAACTTTAGACATTCACATATGAATTCTGAAACTGCTGAGCTTCAGTTCATCTGCAAATTTGACACCATCAGCTCAGGATTAAACAGACTGTGAATGGCTTGCCAATTACAAAACCAGTTTCTCCTCCCTTGGTTTTCACATCTCAACTGCTAGAACAGGGCCTCCTCCTTCCTGATTGAACTACCTTATTATCTCTAGCTTGCCTGCATATATATACCTGTCCCTGGAAATTTCCACTACATGCATCTGACGAAGTGGGTATTCACCCACGAAAGCTCATGCTCCAAAACGTCTGTTAGTCTATAAGGTGCCACAGGATTCTTTGCTGCTTTTATATGAATTCTGGGCTCCCAACTGGCTGTTAAAGCATACATTGCGTATTTCTCAGCAACCTCTAGAACTCAATACATTTCCTAATAGTTTGATAGATCCCGGGCTTGTCTAGTTTAGCATCATCATGTTTCAGTCACATTTGCTTCAAAGAATCAGCCACTTGAGTAATTCAAGGCAAATAGTTGATGAAGAGGGCTTGGCTGTAGCGTCCTCCTATAACATTACTGTCCATGCAACAGGTAATCCCTGTGCCATATGAGAATCTGGGGTGAAATCTTGACCCCACTGAAGTCAATGTGAGTTTTGTCATTGATGTCAATGGGACCAGAATTGACCCCGATGGTCTTTATAAAAGGCTTCTGACATCACAAGGAAAACACTGAAAAACATGTTATTCAAAAACAAGCCTTTCTCATACCCGTTGTGTTCTTGCTTCCCTTGGGTTTTGTCTATGAGGAAGGTCTGTGTGAAAAGAGCATTTTTGTTCCTTAATGAAAATGTTCCTATCTGAAAACCTCCCCCAACCTCCTCCTCAGTCACGAGGGAGTACAAAACAAGAAATTAGTCTTTAAATTCCATTTTTAAAGGGTATTTTCCATTTTGGGGTGCACATTAAGACCATTAGACAGACCCCCCACCTTTCTAAAACCACTGGAACAAATCAAGAAATTGGAGGTGTTTCTGTACATTCATCACAGCCTATTTGGGGCCTTCAACCATGACGTGATGCAGAAGAAACTGCATGTAAATAGTAAAGTTTTTTAGATAAAAAAAAAATAAATAAAACCACCTCCCACTAGGCAGAACAATTAGCTCAGTTTCACTTGGCACCCTATTCTGCTACCCTTATGCTTACTTTGAATAGTTTCACGAACTTCAGTAGGACTACTCAGAGTAAAGTGCTGGTTGAAATGAGTAAGTGCTACTAGACCTTTAATTGTAGCTATTAAAGTTAACACCCAGCCCTCATGGAACAAGAAAACATTCTAGAAATATGTCTCTATTCTTTAGAATACCACAGCAGTGAGAGAAAAAAACATTGCCCTCTTGGGAAACATTTGTGCGCTGTCTTTGACAATAGCACTTAAACAAGGTGAAGCCAGGAAGCACGCTAGAGAAGTGTGAGATAACAATGTGTGCTGCTCGAAGGTGGGGACAGTCCGTGATTAGTTCTGCTTGATTGGAGAAATCACCTAAAATATCAACTTTTCTGCAGTATCTTTGCTGTCTAGATCACTTAATTTTTATTTTCTGACTGGCTCCCTGATCAGGACTCAGTACTGTACATGTTAAAGAGTCTTTCTCTGCTGTGTTATCTGTTCAGCAGGCCTAGTATAATATATGGGGGGTTATTAAGCATTAAGCACTGGTGATCTGAAATGCCGATTTATTTTTCCATACAAAGTTGGTGCCACACTTTAGGAAAGATGTGGACAAACTGGTGAGAGTCCAGAGGAGAGTGACAAAAATGATGAAACCTTTAGAAAATTGGACCTATGAGGAAAAGTTAAAAAAATGGGGCAAGTTTATTCTTGAGAAAAGAAGACTGAGGGGGAACCTGGTAACAGTCTTCAGATATGTTATAAAGAGGATGATGATCAATTGTTCTTCCTGTCCACTGAAGGTAGGACAAGAAGTAATGGGCTTAATCTGTGGCAAGAGAGCTTTAGATTAGATGTTTGGAAAAACTTTCTAATGCCAAAGATAGTTAAGCACTGTGTAATGGGGGTCACACTGCACCCCTCCAGATTCAGCCCCTTGGCTCCTCTTCTCCATAAATCAGGGACACTTCAGTCTGGTGCAACACCAGTGTTCTTTATTTGTGATCAGTTTCCCACCACCAGTTTCCAACTGTATACAGGCTTTTCAACTGCTTGGCCTACCACAGGCTTGGCCAGCAACAGGCTAGGAGGATCCTACTCCCTCTGAGCCTGACCTCCCACTCTCAGTCTCCCCCCGCCTTTCCTCTCACTTCCTTCCAGCCTTATAGCTCCAGCTAATGAGGCTGGCAGGTGTGGTCAGTTACTAGGCAAACATAGGGCGGTTTACCCAGCCCCAGTCCATGCTCCCTAACTGGGGCTGGAGTGGCAGGAGCTGACTGAGGGCTTCTCCAGCAGAACCCTGCCACACACTGGAACAGGTTGTCAAGTGGAGCGGTTCATGAACGTGGGTGCCAACCTCGAGTCAGACTATTACAAATCAGGGCCCAAACCTCAAACTGGTTGTGTGCTCTGTGCTTAGATTTCACTGACCAAGTATCAAGTGTGAACTCCTCAAACGCTAATAGCTTTAACATGGAGTCACAGACACTCCCCTTGGGCACTCCGGTCTATCTTGCCACCTAGGCAAGCCTGCCTTTGTAATAGATGGTCCAAAAATCACAGCAAGGTTCAGGTTACTCCCACTCCCAAAGGACCAGTCACTTATTCCAGGTCACTCAGACCCTAGATCTCTTATCAAAGACAATGCTTGTAGCCAATCCTGTAATAAAGTAACTGAAGATTTATTAAGTAGGAAAAATAAAATGAGTGAAAGCAGGTAAACATACCCACACAAATGAGCTACAGGCTTAGGTTCCAAAAGATAATAGGATCTTCTGTAACATGCAAGCTCTATATGTTCTCTAGGGCTAACCCAAGCTAAGTTGTTTGGGGATCAAGGAATCTTAAGCGTAGAAATATTGCCCTTTCCTTCTGGTCAGGGATTTTTATTCCCTTCCCCCAGAGTTCAAACTGTGATGGGAGAAGGGTTTGTGCACATCCCCTCTTCATGGGTGTAGGGTGCAGAAACCATGCCCAAGTTTCTAAAGATCTTGGCCTCCTGGACCTTTCCAGACACCCTCATTAGTGAACCTGCCATAGTCATCAAGCAGGCTTTGTTGCACCATGGAGAAATATCCCTGTTTATGAACTCTGAGGCCTGGTGTCTGGGGCAAAGACTAGGAACATGAGCTCCAGCTATGGCCCGGATATGATTTGGGAACCCTAGCAATGCAAACCCATCCTTAACATCCTGTGCATTGCCAAGCTTTATGATCTAGGGTATCAGCACCCTCTTTATGGTGGCACACACCTCCCTGACAGCAGCCTGACAGTTGATCTACCAACTCCAAAGTACAGGTCGTATCAATTGCAGGTGGCGAGCTTCCAGATGGCAGTGGCCACGTGCTTCTCCATGCTAAGGAGACATCTCATACGAGGGTTCCTCCCCTGCTATACCCCGATGAGCTCTGCACAGATCTCTAGGAAAGTGGCCTTAGTCATTATGAAATTCTATCGCCACCCCTGATCCTCCCAGTTCTGCATCATGATCCTTTCCCACCTTTTCCCCAGGCCCAGAAATGATGCTCCACTGGGTGAAGTTGCTCCAGGAAAAGTTCATCCACCAGTAGCTGCTTGATGTCCTCCTCCTCCTTTTCTCAGCGGGGCAGCACAGTGGCTGACCTCCACAGTCAAAAGCTACCTGGCTGTAGGACTGCAAATACAAGTGCAGCAGCCTCTTCTTATGAATGATGGCAGGATCACAGTGTACAGCAGTTCCCTGCATGCTGGCTCACAGCAGCTTGGAAGTGGTGCTGGCTCATCAATAAGATAAAATAAAATAAAAAAGATGAATTATTGGATTTCAGGAGAGGAATCATGGGATTTTGCTTGCTGACCCTAAATTCCAGAAATCCAGTGGCTTCCAGTAGGCATCCCACAACACACTGCGAGAAAAATCCCAGCATGCATAGAACCAAGCAGCAGGACGATGCGCCACAGGAAACTGGCCCAGAAGGTTGAGCACTTATTGAAACCCCCCCGCCCCCCCTCTGTAGCATGTGGATGAAATGATTCAAAGGGAAATAGGTTAAAGCTAGCCCATGGATGCACTTTGTATTTATTACTCCCAAAAGCTTCTATACATAAACATACTGCACAAAAACCTCCCCATGTCCATAGCCCCTTCGTTTTTACTCAGTCCTGACTTAGGAAATGTAACAGATAAAAAAAAAAAACATCAACAAGAAGCGATAAGTGCTTGGCTTAGCTTTCATTAAGAGTTATACAGATTGAATGTCGGGGACAGTTTGCATTCTTCTTATGCCAGCTTCCACAAGGAATGGATAGTTCCCATTCACTTCCCTGCCTTCCATTTGGACATCTCACATGCTTAAAATTCAGTGTATTCTAGAGTGTCTTGTCATGTTGTGATGTCAGCAGCACTGTCTCCCAAGGATTGATGCTGGACTTCATTTGTCATGTTATCTCTCCACATTGTTCTCTTGGCTCCCCAAAGATCAAAGACTGACTTTTGCGCTGTTTGTCCAGCCATCTAATTCTGTGTCCAAATAAGTGACAAAGGTCTGTCTGTTTATTCATTTCACTGTGGGATCTGAGTACCTGTGCAGTATGGTCATATGGTTAAATTTACAACAAGGTTTTTGAATGAAGTGATAAAAAGCGCTAACAAGGTCCGATAAACCTATTAAATCGCTCACAGCAAAACAGACAATATCACGTAACTTCTGTATAAACCAAGTGCATCTTGATACAGTGCAAGTCCACCAGTACCAAAGGGAATGTGGCTTTGCCTATTTACATGAACTATTGAGGAATACGGACGGCCCTCAGTATGCATTCTGTAAAACTTTCTGTAAAACTTACTGAAATCCCCAGAAAACACCTTCACAGCTCAAGTTAGGCCTATGATCCCAAGGGTGCGAAGCACTGACCAATACAATTGATGCTTCAGATAGCAAAGAAAATGATGCTTTTATAACTGCAATTTTTCTAACCTCTATTCATTCCTTGTGGAAGCTGGCATAAGAAGAATGCAAACTGTCCCCGACATTCAATCTGTATAACTCTTAATGAGAGCTAAGCCAAACACTTATCGCTTCTTGTTCATGTTTTTTTTATCTGTTACATTCTGAATTATATAACATAGAAGTATGTCCTAATCAGAGTTTTACTGATAGACACTGTCAGTGGGCTCTCCTTACCCCCCTTTTGCTGTGTGTACAAAACTACAACAAATTTTGCAAAAAGGAAAAATGAACTTAAAAAAAAGTTATACAGTTATTGAAACTTTGAGCTTAAAATACTTCCTAACGGTTTGTGGGAATGTTATGAAAGAAAACCTCTTGGCAGAAACAATAGGGAATTGCAGCATAGGAAACAACAACAACAACAATAATAAAACACATGACATCTCACACAAGCAACAGCTAGTGAAATACTTGGCAAACAAAGGTCATTTTGTTGTACTGACAAAGGGTAGCTCTCTTGCTTCATAGAATTTTGCAAAGTGCCCAGTGTTGGCCTTTTTCTGCTTCCAGTGGGTTGTCTTCAATGGCAGCACAGTCAGATTAATGGTGACTGCTTTGGAAAGTCCAACTCTGTTATTAATGGAAACAGACAGTGGGTGGAATTTTCAAAAGCAGATGGCAAATTGCCCATTCATAGCCTTTCAGTTGAAAAATCCTACCCAGGTACCTTGTATTAATGTACTTTCAATATGTAAGGAACTAGAGGATCACTTCTCTGTTCTGGAGGATCTGATGCCAAGGTGCATTTTGGGATGGAAACAGCCTGAGTTTCGTCCCAAGAGAGGTTATTTGTAAGACTGTCAAGCGATTAAAAAAATTAATCGTGATTAATCGCGCTGCTAAACAACAATAGATTACCACTTATTTTAAATATTTTTGGATGTTTACTACATTTTCAAATATATTACTTTCAACTACAACACAGAATACAAAGTGTACAGTGCTCACTTTATATATATTTTTGCTTACAAATATTTGCACTATAAAAAACAAAAAAAATGTATTTTTCAATTCATCTCATACAAGCACTGTAGTGCAATCTCTTTATCATGAAAGTTGAACTTACAAATGTAGATTTATTTATTTTTTTTAATTATGTTTAAAAAAACTGCATTAAAAAACATAACAATGTAAAACATTACAGCCTACAAGTCCACTCAGTCCTACTTCTTGGTCAGTCAGTCACTCAGACAAACAAGGTCGGTTACAATTTTCAGGAGATAATGCTGCCTGCTTCTTGTTTACAATGTCACCTGAAAGTGAGAACAGGTGTTTTCATGGCACTGTTGTAGCTGGTGTTGCAAGCTAGTTTCCTTGCCAGATGCGCTAAACTTTCGTATTTCCCTTCATGCTTCAACTACCATTCCAGAGGACATACTTACTTTCTGATGATGGATTCTGCTTGATAACTATCCAAAGCAGTGCGGATTGATGCATGTTCATTTTTTATCATTTGAATCAGATGCCACCAGCAGAAGGTTGATTTTCTTTTTTGGTGGTTTGGGTTCTGTAGTTTCCACATCAGAGTATTGCTCTTTTAAGAATTCTGAAAGCATTCTCCACACCTCGTTCCTCTCAGATTTTGGAATGTACTTCAGATTCTTAAACCTTAGGTCGAGTGCTGTACCTATTTTTAGAAATCTCACATTGGTACCTTCTTTGTGTTTTGTCAAATCTGCTGTGAAAGTGTTCTTAAAACAAACGTGCTGGATCATCATGCGAAATTGCTATAAAATGAAACATATGCAGAATGAGGGTAAAACGGAGCAGGAAACATACAATTCTCCCCTCCCCGCCCAAAGAGTGCAGTCACAAATTTAATTAACACATTATTTTTTTTAAAGAGCGTCATCAATATGGAAGTATGTCCTCTGGAATCGTGGCCGAAGCATGAAGGGGCATATGAATGTTTAGCATATCTGGCACGTAAATTTCTTGCAATGCCGCTACAAAAGTGCCATGTGAATGCTTGTTCTCACTTTTGGCTGACATTGTAGATAAGATTCAGGCAGCGGTACCTCCCGTCAATATAAACACATTTGTTTGTCTTAGTGAAGTAGGACTGAGTGGACTTGTAGGCTGTAAAGTTTTACACAGTTTCGTTTTTGAGTTCAGTTATGTAACCAAAAAAAAAAAAATCTGCATTTGTAAGTTACACTTTCATGATAAAGAGCTTGTACTTCAGTCCCTGCATGAGGTGAATTGAAAAATACAGTTTCTTTTGTTTATCATTTTTACAGCTCATATATTTGTAATAAAAATAATAATATAAAGTGAGCACTGTGAAATTTGTATTCTGTGCTGTAATTGAAATCAATATTGAAACTGTAGAAAAACATCTAAAATATGTAATAAATTTCAATTGGTATTCTATTGTTATAAGTGCAATACATTTTTTGAATCGTGATTAATTTTTTGAGTTAATCACGTGAGTTAACTGTGATTAATTGACAGCCCTAGTTATTTGTATATTCTGAAGTGCTTCTTACAAGAACTGAGCATGGGCACGTGTAGGGATATGCTTGTGAATGCACACCTTTGTTGCTGCCACTACCACTGGGACCCAGATCTTGCTGGGGTAGGATGAGATAATACCCTGAGCCCCAGGGAGAATGACTCAGACCTAGTCAATAAGAAGCCTCTTACTTCTTGCTGGATCACTGGCTATTACAGGCCTAGTTCTTCCTTCACTTATAAGGGGCTTACATCAGCATGGCTCTGTTGGAATTACTCCTGTTTTACACCAGTGTTAGTGAGATGGGGATGAGGCCCTGCCTCCAGTTTTGGGGTCACCAGCAGTGAAAAATCAGAGAACCCTGGCACTAGAGGACATTGCTCGTAGGAGAAAGTTTAGCAAAGTGAAAGCCACTTCCTCAAAATCGTTGCTGCTCTTTCACCATTGGAAATGATCAAGACCGAGCAAAAATAGATACATTTGTGATTTGTCACTGGGTAAAGAAATAAAGAAACAAATGCCATGGGACAAGGCAAAAGCAGCAGGCACGTCTCCTGCCATTGAACATATGCCCGTGGGTCTGGAAGAGACTTCCTGGGTCATCGGATCCAGGCCAACATTGTCCTTTAGCTTAAATGGCTCTTCTCCCTGCCTAGCATTTACCCCCAAGTGTTTCCTGAGAGCAATCAGATCCCCTCCCGGCCTTTGTTTTACTAGGCTAAACAAGCCGAGCTCTTTTAGTTGCCTTTTGTAAGACTGGGTCTCCATTCCCCTGATCATCCCAGTAGCTCATCTCTGCATCTGAAGGCCTGGTACCTGGTAGTTGACATGCAGCTCATTAGAAAAACAAACCAAACACAGTGGGTCCAATTCAGTATGGATTCAACTCCTTGGAAAAAATTAGTCTTGGGGGCAGTTTTATACATCCCGGGAGTCATGCGAGCCGATCTCCAGACACAATTGGGAATACTGTATCACCCAGACTTCTGAATATTAGCACAAAGGTAGCTAGAAGATACCCTTTTCTTGCAGATGTTACGGATGTGAAACAGCCTTTAAAGTGTGTCTTCAGCAGCTTTTTGAAAGTGGAAAGTCCTGAATGCTAAATATGTTTAGCATGCATTGAGCAGGTGTTGCTCCTAATCTGCTTCCAAATACAGTCCATGAGAACTGTGCAGAATCTATAGTCACCCCCATTCAGGCATTTAGTTTTATGAACAAAGGAACGAACAAGGATACAACATAAGCTTTTCCCCAGGCTTGCCTTCTCCTGGGGTTCCTCTCTCAGGACTACTCAGCCCACTCCCTAAATCCTCAATCTTTAAAGAGCTTCTCCCACTTCTTTTAAATCCAAGTGGGGGAATGAGCCAGCAGAACCCACTTAACATTCATCAGCATTATCAAAGTAGGGAGTATTCTAGGCAAACATGACCAACCTTTTAAACCTGCCATTATCCCAATTCTAGCAGCGCTTGTGCTTTGTTTAATGTTGCAGTGTTATAGCAACAACAGTATTTTGCAGAAATATAGGTCCTTTTCATCTATAGATTTCAAAGCCCATTACACGGTATTATGTCCCATTTTGCAGAGAGGAAACTGAGGACAGAGCAGTGAAGTAATAATTAAATATTATTTTTTCTAAAAATATCTGTACAGCGACATCAGCCATATGCACTAATAAATTAGGAACACAGGGATTGTCAGAATCGATCAGTTCAAGATCCATCTAGTCTAATAACCTCTCTCTGACAGTGGTCAGAACCAGATGCTTCCCAGGAAGGGGTGAGAACCCCCGAGGAAGCAGTTGTGGGATAATCTGTCCTCCTCATTAAGTTTTATCTTCATTTCTAATAGTTAGAGACTGGCATAAGTCTTGAAGAACAAGATTTAATATCCCTACCACAATTTTTTTGCTATCTTTAGTTATGATAACTCTGGATGTCTTGATATACATATAAATATATAATCCTTTTTTGAATATCATTAAATTCTAGGTCAGATGGACTTCCCGTGGCTGTGAGTTCCACAGTCTAATTACACATTGTGTGAAAGTATTTCCATTAATTGAGTTTGGTTTTCCCACCTTTTAATTTAATTGAATGTCCACTTAGTTCTTGTGCTATGAAGGAAAACAGAAGCACCTGATCTCTCTTCTCTAGACCATTCATATACTTTTATCGTGCCCCCTCCTATTCATCTTCTTTCTAAGGCAACAGTCCCAACCTTCTCAATCTCTCTTCATTTTTGTTGCCCTTCTCTGACTCCCTTCTAAGTCTATAATATCCTTTTGGAGATGGGGTAATCAGTACCTCAAATGATATGCAGACGAGGCCATATCATTGATTTAAATAAAGTCATTATAATATTCTCCATCCCATTCCTTATGCAGTCTGACATCTCATTTGATTTTTTGCCCACAACTGGCCACTGATTAGACGTCTCCATTCAGCTGTCTACAATGACTCCCAGGTCCCTTTCTTGAGTTAATAATGTTAAGGAAGAACTCTGTAAAATATATAAATAGCTTAAATTTTTCATTTCAAATTTGCTTTTCTTTGCATTCATTGACATTGAACTCCCTCTGCATTCATGGTCCTGACTGTCATCTACCTAGCTACTCACCCCAACCCTTTTCCAGATTATTAATAAATACATAAATAATTATTACAAGGAGTCCAGTGGTACCTTAAAGACTAACAGATTTATTTGGCCAAATAAATCTGTTAGTCTTTAAGGTGCCTCTGGACTCCTTGTTGTTTTTGTGGATACAGGCTAACATGGCTACCCCCTGATAAATAAATATTAAACACCACCTACTATGATCCTTCAGGCATCCGCTATAAATCTTTTGCCAGGAAGAAAAGTGACGATTTAATCCTATTGTTTGCTTACTGTCTCCTGGCCAGCGTTTGATCCATGGCAATACTTAGCATGTCGCCCCATGCCAATGGAACTTCTTTAGCAGCTCTTGTGCAGGACCTTGTCAAAAGCCTTTTTGGAAATCTAAATAATTAATACTGAAATCCTGACAAAGCAAAGCAGTTTAGCATGCAGCCCACAGCCTGCTAATTCTGTATTGCTTATGCCGAGAATATGTTTGATAGATGTCAGTATTACAGGGTATATGCAAGATATATGCAACCGGTGCAGTTAGCAGAGAGCAACAGCAGGAGAAAATAAGGACAAAACCAACTGATCCGGTTTTAGGCCAAATTTTGTGGTTTTCCATTGAGCAAAACTCCCACTGAAGCGAATAGGAGTTTTTCTTGATCAAGAGCACAAAGTTTCACCCTTTTGCAACAATGGCAGTCAGCAGGCCTTTATTACCACAGAGGTGGCATCATTGCCAAAAAATTGCTTCTTTTTTTCTCATAATCATGAGGTTATCATGCTATTTGCTTTCATATTACAGGCGCTGGTAGACCTCTCCTAGCTTATTTTCACAGGAAGACAGACCTGCCAATGCAGAGGAATGCCCTGCTTCTATCACCCTTATTTAAGAACTTCATGGCAACAGAATCGTTAACCTCCTTTTGCTATGAATACCGAGAACGCATGCTTTACAAGGTACTTTCCGATATTAAGGCTTCACTGGAAAGAAACCCAACCTGAATTAATACAGGACCTGAGTAGCAAGAAACAGCAACGATATTGCAGTGGGGAACATTTCTCTTTCATCAAAGTTCTTGCTACACTTTAACTTTACATAGATCATTGCAAATGCACTGATTGACTGGTTTACTTTTTATCATTTTAAAATACAGTTTTCTGTTATTTTCTTGAAATAACTGTCTCCCCCCGAGAGCTCTGGGGACAAGTTGTAATCTCATTCAAGCTAATATTCCTCCACAGAGACTCTATTTATGTCCACTAGAAACTAGCCCCAGGGCATGCCATGAAACCAAAAAATTCCCCAATGCACACACTGAAAACAGGGTTTCTCCTCCCAGGTCCAATGCGCATGAGTTCCATGGCAATGTGATTTTGCTAATCTAGGGCATTTACATATTAAGAAACCCAGCCTATTAGTAAGGCCAAGTTTTGTTAAAGAATACAAGGACGCCAGAGAAAATTCAACTCCTCCTTTCCCTTGACGCAGGGATGCAGAGTGCTCGTGAGAGCCATTCCTCACTTTCTTTTCATCTTCAAGACCCGAAAGGGTTTAGAATCCCGAAAGGGGTGAATTACAAAAAGGAAAATAATCCAAAGCACCTGACAGAGGCGATGGGAGTGAATGAAAAGGAGCAAACCCCAGGGCTAAAGACAGGCCTGAGCCAGCCCTCGAGAACTGAAGGTGGAAGCAGAGCAGCAGTGGAGGTATCAGTGTTTCAAAGCCGAGGGGCGGGCGGTGGGGAGTGGGCTAGGTGAGCCAGACAGAGCTGAGCCCAGGTCACGCTGATACACTGCTGTGGGCAGTCACATGGCCTGTGGGGTTGGAGAGCAGCAACAACAGGAACAATCTGTAGGAGAGGAACTTGGGATGAGCCCAACTTCTCTAAAAGTATAAAAAGACCCTGGGCCACAACGCTGTCCAACTGCACGTCTCTCCTCCCCCTGCTGCTGCCCTGGGGCTCTGACCGTTGATGTGAACCTGACGTTGTGCAATAATCCCCTCTGCACTTGGCATCACCCCCTCTTTCCCCCCTTCCCTCACAGGGAAGGAAATACAACCACACCGATGCGCGAGGGCCCTCTGCAAGAAAACAAATGGTTGCTTGCTGCCCTTCTGGAGGCGTCAGCCAAGCCCTGTCTGCATTGTGCAGAGGGAAAGTGAGGAGTAGAGATGGAGGGGGAAATAAAAGACTGGGGGCAGATTCTTTTCAGGATAAAGCTAAGGGAAAACTGCCTGGAATAAAGGTAGCTCCTCAGAACCAAAGGGTGCCCATGTAGATCATAAACACTGGTGTGGAGCCTGCAATTCCACCTCGCTAAATCAATAAAGGGGACACTTCCTGCCCTGCAAGACAATAGAAGTGCTTCAGACTTTTTTGAGGAATCCACATGAATAGCACAGTCCCTGGAAAATAGTAACCAGGAGGTGTAAACCCCAGGATCAGAGAAGAGAAAGTTTACTTTGGCAGGGGTTGGAAAATGAAATCAATACCCATAGAATTTCAGCAATTCTCCAGCTGCAGCCTGTGAGACAATCAGCAGCCAAGGCAGCCCTACTCACTTGGTTTGCAGAATGAATTACAGCCCAATATAACGTGACCTGATATAACAAGAATTTGGATATAACATCGTAAAGCAGTGCTCCCGGGCGCGAGAGAGGGGGCAGGGCTGCGTACTCCGGCAGATCAAAGCAAGTTCGATATAATACGGTTTCACCTATAACGCGATAAGATTTTTTTGTCTCCCGAGGACAGCGTTATATGGGGACAGAGGTATATTTTTAAGAACTCAGCTTGAGGTGTTGAGAAAGCAAGGTGGATCCACAAGAGGAACACAGTTCATTGTCAGATCACTACTGATTCTTCTGTAATTGGAGTATTTGGTGCCTGGCTGCTATGGTGATAGATAGATCGACAGAAAACATCACCCATGTACATGAAAGAACATTTGGAAGTTCACTTGAGGCTTTTGCTCAGTTAGGGGGACCTGTGGTGCACTAGGACAGAATTAAGTTCCAATTTGCCAAGTCTTTGAGCCAATGTCCATTGATTTCAATAGAGCTTTAGCTCCTATACTTAACTCTTTAGAGAGTGGTAAATTATATTCAGTTATAAAACTTACTATAATTAAACTAATGCTAAACTGAGATTCATTTAAATGATGAGGGCCAGACCCTCAAGTGGTGTTTAGTCCTTGTTGTTCCACTGACCACAATGGTCCAACGTCAAGTTTATTCCTGGTGAAGATCTGTATAAAAATTATATCTTCCTCAGAAGCATCAGAAGAAATAGTTCTTAAACAAATCTCTGTCATATGCTCAAATATTTGAAAGCCACTCACAGAGTCACTTCTTGAATCAGGTACTGTATTTGGCTTGGGAAGGCACTAGAGCTGCATAAACCTTCATAATGAAAGCAAAGTATTTGTGCTGCAAACCGAGACAGGGTTTGGTATTTTTTGCTAAACTTTCATCCTCTCTAGGCAGAGTTTCAAGGGAACTGATGTCGATGTATGGGTTTGAGTGGGAAGCTCAGTGGTTAAACAACGTGATTTACATTCTGATTTTTGTAAGTGTAAAATTTAAGGTTAATGGCTGTTTCTTCCCTAATGTTTGATGTGTTCAGAAGGCTGCTCAAAAGTGGAATTTAAAGCGACAGTATGTGAAAGTGAAAACCTACATCTAGGCAGGGAGAAAAGGGGACCAAAACGATATTGTTTCTCAATAGCTGAGATTTTACAATACCAGTTTACTATGGTCTAGATAGCGGTTTCCAGAATTGTATCAAAAGGCCATTAGTGCTATCAGTTCGGAGGGTGAACAAACAAGGCTGGTGAATAAATACACACCTTAAAATGTGCAGAGGGATATGTACTTACAAAAATTGCCTAAGGCCACTGATATTTATTGGTAAGGCAATTGCGGGCGGGGTGTTACAACATTTCTATTCATTCTAGTGACAGTGAGTCATCTAAAAAACTAGGAGAGATTCCAAGAAGTTTAGTTTGCATCTATAAACAGACTCTTGTGATGGGTGAGAAAGAGGGACGTGGATAGAAGAAGAGATAGATAGGAGATAGGCTTGAGTTGTGTGGACTGAGAGCCAAACATCCTGAGTCTGAGGCTGGACTAGTCTCTCTCAAATGGTCTCTCCTGAAGTTGGGAGAAGAATGAAAATGGCCAGGAAATAGAAAAGATTATTCCTCGCTAATGAATGCATGTTTTGCTTAGAAATACTAGCCCATCCTGAGCAGTGGGGCCCATTCAGATATTTCTTGTGGGGATGGGGCAAATTCTAGTCCCTGTCAGCTCCCGTTGGGGACCTCATACCAGTCCCCACTTGCTCTCTTACTGCAGGGACCCCGGGTCTCTTCTCACTCATGAAGTGTGTGAGCTGGCGTTGCTAGGAGGGAAGTTCTTGGTGGACTCCCCTGCACTCTGCTGATGTTGGACATGGACAAACAACCTGTGCACCAGGTCGCATCACCATTTGACCCAGCAGTAGTGATTTAGCACAGGAATGCTGCTTAAAAGTGGTCAGGCTTGCCCCCCCTCCCCTGCCGAGCTCTTTGAGGAAGTGCAAAAACCTTGGGGAAGGGTGTTAGCTCCCTGGCCCCCCGTTCCTCCCTAATTGGCACCACTGATCTTGAGCAGATGGGCTGGATGTTAGGCAGATGCATCCGACGAAGTGGGTATTCATCCACGAAAGCTCATGCTCCAATACGTCTATTAGTCTATAAGGGACCACAGGACTCTTTGCTGCATCTGGAGTACTGTGTCCAGTTTTGGGCCCCACACTACAAGAAGGATGTGGAAACATTGGAAAGAGTCCAGCGGAGGGCAATAAAAATGATTAAGAGGCTGGAGCACATGACTTATGAGGAGAGGCTGAGGGAACTGGGATTGTTTAGCCTGCAGAAGAGAAGAATGAGGGGGGATTTGATAGCTGCATTCAATTACCTGAAAGGGGGTTCCAAAGAGGATGGATCTAGACTGTTCTCAGTGGTGACAGATGACAGAACAATGAGTAATGGTCTCAAGTTGCAGAGGGGGAGGTTTAGGGTGGATATTAGGAAACTTTTTTAGTAGGAGGGTGGTGAAGCACTGGAATGGGTTCCCTAGGGAGGTGGTGGAATCTCCTTCCTTAGAGGTTTTAAGGTCAGGCTTGACAAATCCCTGGCTGGGATGATTTAGTTGGGGATTGGTCCTGCTTTTTGAGCAGGGAGTTGGACTAGATGACCTCCTGAGGTCTCTTCCAACCCTGATATACTATGATTCTAAAAAGTGAGTTTCAGTTCCTAAGATGTCACAATAACCCAGAACAGCAAAGGTTGATGGGAAAAGGTGCAAACTGAGACAGAAAGAAATGGTACAAACAAAAAGGCCTCTGGCTTTAACTCATGGGCTGTGTTAATCTCATGCCTGGTAAAAATGTGGAATTAAAAATCAGTGAATCAAAATTGGAAACTAGGCCTAGTTGGTGGACAAAATAATGAGGGGGAATGGGCTATTCCACCCCTCATTCCCTTTTGGGGTCCTTAAAGAAATGGACTTTGGGAGAAAAATTGGCTACTGGTATGAGCTTCACCATCATAGCTGCCTTCCCCACTGTCTCCTGGAAGGTCTTTCTCCTGATCCTGAAATGTCCTGACCAAGCCAGGCCAGAGAGGGGGAGCCAGATGACATCGCCACCTCCCCCAGCTCTGGCTGAATCCCAAACACCACCTGGGATGCCCCCCTTATGGTCTTTTCCTTCCCTCCCTTATTTCTTCTGTTTCCTAACTCTCTCCTTTCGCCTCTAATAAGGATCTGGCTTAGTTGGGCAAGCCTGCACATTTTGCAACAGTGCTGTGAGCCGGTGGCCAGAAATGCAGCTCAAAGCAAAGCCCTCAATAGCCCTAGGCTGGTACAAGTTTGCCAAGTCAGACTATGTGCTGGCTCTGTGTTTTTCCAGCAGTGAGGTTGCAGAGACAGAAGCTGCATATTCTATCTTTGCTGTTCTTTTCTCTTCCCTTGTGTGTGCGTTTGGCTTGTTTTGTCAACTTATGAAACTTTAACACCAACAGCAAGGGCGACAGCTCCAGCCCACCTCAGCTAATATCCTTCCCCTCCGCAAAAGACAGTTATTATCATCAAAGAGACTGTCCATCAAGGGGGTGCTTTATTCTAAAGCCTCTCTCCAATTAAACGGAAAGGAAACAAGAGATTGCTACTGAAACGAAAGCCTTATTTAATACTTCACATTTCAAACATCTTAACAGTTTTTCTTTCATTTCTGTATCTTTAATAAAAGGTTAGAAGGATTTTTAATGGGGTGTTTGCCACGGTACTAAGGAAGCCGAGGTCTCTGTACACGAAAACCCTAAACCTTGTTTCAAACTATTGAGAGTTGGATGGTAACTGGGTTATGTTAACATCTTTGACTCTCTGGGCCCATGTATTCCATCTGCATTAATACAATAAGGTCTCAGACTTGTCCAAACTTGTGCTGGAGATAATGCCCACCGGCCAGTCCCTTTCTTCCCTGTCATACCTTGGAATGCCCCACTTTGCAAGT
Source organism: Gopherus evgoodei (assembly GCF_007399415.2). Classification (NCBI taxonomy): domain Eukaryota; kingdom Metazoa; phylum Chordata; order Testudines; family Testudinidae; genus Gopherus; species Gopherus evgoodei. The sequence goes on along the minus strand of NC_044333.1, from coordinate 37,079,755 downwards.
TCTGCTAGATAGCAATTCCCTTTGTATAGGGCAGAATCCTCAGCTGTATTTTTAGCCCCAGCGGGACAGAGCAGAGCTGAGGATCTGGCATTCCATGTCTGAAGAGCATGCATTCACACATGTGGCAGACACAGTGCAAAGCAAATAACTTCTCCTTGATCTGGGAGAGGGGAGATGTTTCCAAGAAGTCAGCAAGGAATGCCATAAAACTGCAGCAGCTAGAGCACATTGTAGATATTTAACCTGCCTTCATATTTACTTAATCTCCATAGTGGAACACTATCTTATTGGGGTCAATGGGAGATGTACACATCGTTAATACATCGAGAGTGCTTTTCAACTTAGTGACTAAATCAGCAGAAACAAGAGGACAAGTTAAACATTAATCATGCTTACATAAAAATGCACTATTGAATATATACAGCAAAGGTCATCTTTATGGTCCTGTCTTTATAGGGTTTATCCATAATATATTTTCAGGAAATAGGTGGGTGTCAGCTTAAAAGAGAAATCTGCCATTGCTGCTGAAATGTGAAATGGTCCTTCCTTTCCTGACCCCCCTACAGAGAGTTCCATTAGGGAGACAAACTTCTAGTTTCTGCACAGGAGAACATGAATTGCCAGATTGGGCCAAACCCATAGTCCATCTAGTCCACTGTCATGCCTCTGATAGTGGCTAGCACCCATTGCTTCAGAGGAAGGTGCAAGAAACCCTACAGCAGGGGAACCAGCTCCCCATAGAGGTCTCATCCTACTCTCTAACTAGGTTAAGCCTTGTAGTATGAGGTTTTATTTCTCTCCCAATGTTCTTTTTGTTAGCATGGACTATATGAACCCTGGATACTCCTGTTATCCATAGCAGTCCAATCCCTCTTTGAATCTTGTTAGACTCTTGGCCTCAATGACACCATGTGGCAGTGAGTTCTGCAGTCTTATTATGTGTTGTGTGAACAAAGGATTTCCTTTAATTTCCCGCCTTATAATTTCATTGAATGGCCTCTTGATCTCATATTATGAGACAGGAAGAACAGATGCACCCAGTCTGTCTTCTCTGTTCATTATTATATTGCCCTTCATTACGCTGGTTCTTATTGACCTTCTTCCTGACAATCCCAGTCTTTTCAATCTCTCCTTGTATAAGAATTTTCCAAGGCCTTTGATGGTTCTTGTAGCCTTTCTCTGAACTCCCTTTAGTTCTACAATAAACGTGGGGAGGTAGGATTACCTGTACTGCACACAACATCCAGTTGACCCTGCACCACTGATTTATAGAATTTAGTTCCATATAATTCTCCATCCCTTTGCACGTTCAACTGGGTCCTATCTCTTGTTGTTACTGTAGCATCCCTTTAATGTCTGGATACAGAATGGGAGAAATTGTAAGGAGGAGACTGCAGTACGAGTTGCTTCATTTTCTCAAACTGCTGGATAGAAGGTCACACGTGGAAATCTTCGGACAAGATTTTGAAAAATGGGTGGCTAATGCCTAATACCATGGATATTTCACTCCCCCCGCCTCCCGCTTCCCCAAACCAGAAGGTCTCTGAACAGAAAACTGAGTGGTAACCAGGGAGGAAAAGCTCTCTGTGCTGCTAGTTTCTTTTTCTTGCAAGTGAACCACATTTGCCAATTTGTTCCTGAAACCTGCTCTGATCTAATTCAGTACTGAAAGGTCGACTCCTACCTCCAATGGCTCTGTGACGCTGGTCTCAATCACCCACTGGTTACATTTTCAGACAAACACCTTTGTGCTTTCTCCCAGGCTGCCCTTCACTCTTGGAACACATTCCCTGCAAACATCCACAAGGCCACCTCATTGCTGTCCTTCAAATCCCTCCTTAAAACTCTCCTTTGCCGTGGTGCCTACAGAAAACTTGATAGCAGCGAGGCTGCTGGTGTGCTGAGATCACAGCCTGTCATGCTGATCCAGATTGTCTCCTTGTTGCCTTTTGCTCCCCTTGTCTGTCTGTATCTACCTGTTGTCTCTAGGCTTATACTTTGATTATAAGCTCTTTAGGGGTAAGGACTGTCTCTTTGTTCTGGGTGTGCACAACAGGGCCTGATCCAGGCTGGGTTTTCTAATGCCTATACTAATACAAATAACAGCCTGAAGAGGATGCCATTAATGGTACACTAAAGAAACAAAATAGTCTTTTTAGCAAAATGCCTCCAGCACAATCACATGGCCATTGAAAAAAAACAGATGGGAAAGGAATAATAGAGAATGATTCTGATTCTTGTGTCAGTTACACCAGTTGTACACCTGGGTAAGTCCATTAGCTCCAATAGAGCTAAGCCTGATAGAATCTAACTCAGGGCCCAGTGTATCCATTTCCTTGAAAATCTTCCCTAACATGTCTCATTTCTCACCTCTTCATACCTTTCTTGCTCTACCATCAGTCTTACAACCAAATTCTTTAATTTACCCTACATTGAGTGGATCTCAGATTACGACTGTGTGGATGAATTGCATTGGGGTGTTGGGTTGGTCCATGAAAGGACTGAAAAGTGACCCAAAGACGGAAAATGCTGGAGAGCACTGGGCAAACCAGTTCAGGTAAAATAAGAGCAAAGGCAAACTTTTGTCCCAAGAAGGAGCCAAAGTGTTTGAATGACCCTTTTCCTTCCTCCATTTTCCGTCATTTTTCATTTCCATGTTTCCTGTTTCCATCTGAGAATGGAATTAGAAGATCCAAAATACCATGATGGATTCAATTTCCCATGAGATTTTCAGTCCATTTTTATGGTAAGTCTCATAGAAGCATCTGCATTAATATCCTAATATATACAGTGGGCCAAATTCTGCATCTGACTCCAACAGGGTTACTCTGGCATGACAGAGATTAGAATGTGGCCCACTCTCTTTACATCACTGTTTTCGATAATTCATTCCATATAACAAGTCAAATTCTCTGCTGAATCCAGCTGCTGTTGCAGATTAGAGTAATGCTTCTGTAATGTATTCCATTGACAGGGCAACAGGGCTGGGAAGGAGGTGACTGTCAGGTTCTCAGTAATGATTCTCCTGTTCTCTGTCCCATCTGTTTTTTTTTTCCTGTTGTTGTGCACAACCCAGCATAACAGGGTGCTGAGCCATTGGTGGGCCTCCGAGGTGCTATCTAAACAATAAATAGTAACAATCATGATGCCATCAAATACTGTTCTCCTGAGCAGACTTAACAGAATGGACCAAAGGCTCCTAGCGTGTCTCTCTTTGTTACTAAACCTACCAGTGTAATGTCCCAGTCTGTCATTGCCTTTTGGCCTCGGGGCTGCCCTAAATACCATTAAATTGAACACAAACACAGTGGAGTGTCTTAGTCTGTCCTCAGTGACTCTATTGTTCAGGGAGTTGGTATAAGGTGGTATTGATTTGTGAAAGCTGGGATAACATTACGATAACCCACCGGGCAGAGTGAATGAAACCATTGCCTTAAAAGGAAAGGATGGAATACTGAGTGAAGAACTCAGACCTTATTGGTTGCACATTGATCCTTGACTGATTGGATGGAAATAACCCTGTCATTTTTATTCACCCCTCCTCTCTTCACCACCCACCTCCCATTTGAGAATTTATAGGAAAAATGTGGTTCATCATTGAAACCAAGGAATGATTTTTTTGGGAGGCCCCTTATTCTTAGTTTCAGCTGCATGAAACTGAAGCAAGCACTCTTGCTGTGTGGGCAACAATGCTCAGCGCCCTCTCTCTTTTATATGAAAACTTTCTTGGTGTCTTTTTTTTATGCACACCAGTGTCCCAGCAATGCCTTCTAGGGTCTGAGTCTTTATAGGCAAAACGGAAAAATCTGGTAAGGGTTGACAGTGATTCAGAATTGCTACCATCTGATGGCCTGTTTGGTGGCTTTAATGATTTGGCAGGTCCCCAGCCAGTTCCATGTGAACATCTGCCTGCATTTCAAAGCCAGCAGAACAGAAACCTTTGTTGGCAAGCTCAGCAGAGATGCCCACCACTGAATGTGCCCTCCGGGTCGGTGTGGAGGCATTTTCCCTGCCTGTGCCACTTTGGTGGATTCAGTCTTTGGGGACATGTATCTAGCATTTTTCACCAGCTCTAAATTACAACCACCACAAATGTAAAGCAGGTTTCCTGAGGCCACAGACAGCCCTGTCACTTAGCCAGCTGTCTATGGTGCTTCGAATTCCTGTAAATCATAAAGGAGATTTCCTGTTTAATGATTAGCCTTGGGAATGTCATATTAGCACGAAGTATTTCCGATCAGAGCCCGTGAAGATGTTAGATATGAGTCCCCTTTTCTTGTAAATGCCACTCCTCTTCAAACACTTTACACACTTTAAGTCTCTGGTGTGAAGAAGTACTACAGTTCCCACTTGGTCAGGAGATGCTGCTCTAGAGCAGACTCTCACTACAATTTTTTTGGTGGCCTCAGCATGTGGCCACCAACTCTTGCTGGTGGCCACTATGCCAATTTTTCCTAAAATACTTAATTTCAGAAAAATAAATCAATATGAGCACATATATATGTCCAAATCATAGTCATTTATTTAGGTAGAGTTTTCATTTGCAGACTCAATAATAATAATATACAGTTATCTCTAGTCTTTACTGGACCTAAACAGAACAGAAACGCCAATAAGGTGTTTTGTATGTTCTTGTCTTTTTCATTGTTGTTGTTTCTTTTGCTTTTCTGGTTGTGGTTTTTTCTTATACACTTGCTAGATAACAAGTCTGCTTTTGTGAAATGTGATATTTGTATGTTTGTTAATATCATGTTTCACAGCAGCAGACTGGTTAGCTAGCTCTGAGGCAGTGATGAGTGATATTAACATACATAAACATACCACTTTTCACATTAGACTTACTCAGCGCTGGCAAGTCTGGGGGGCAAATTAAGCCCTGGAAGGGGACGTGAGTAGAGAGACAGTGGGGGCCAGGGTTGATGGGGGGGGTGATGAGTCCAGAGGCTGGGAAAACAGAGTCTGCCACCATGCAGTCAAAACCCAGCACCCAAAGCCCAACGGTTGGAGCCCGCGTCCGGAGCCTGACGCCTGCCATCCCAGACCTGAAGCCTGAGCCCCACCACCTCCGGGATGGTGGTGAACTCACACCAGCTGTCTGCTGCTCTGGCGCCTGTGGCTGCAAAGCGGGGCAGGGCCCAACCCTTCCTTGCAGCCCAAGGGGAGGAACCACTGCTTTCCCCTGCCCCCAGTCACTGCCCAGGCGGGGGGATTCTACAAAGGGAAGACCCTCTCTTTGAAAATCAGTCCTGTTGGCTCCAGAGCTGAAATGCCAGCCAGCCTGCATCCCTCTGCTGGGGAGTGAAAGTCGGAATTCATGGCCTCTCAAAAGAAGTGGGAATTATGCCCAATTGTGACCAAAGTGATCCCTCCCCAAATGAGGATGTGTTGATTCTCCGGGAGATATCAAGCTGATTGATCTGTTCATTTCAGGAATGGCAGACACTCTGGACAGGGGCGGCTCAAGACCCCAGCATGCCAAGTGCATGCTTGGGGCGGCAAGCCACGGGGGGTGCTCTGCCGGTTGCCGCGAGGGTGGCAGGCAGGCTGCCTTCGGCGGCTTGCCTGTGGAGGGTCTGTTGGTCCCATGGCTTCGGTGGACCTCCCTCAAGCTGCTGCCAAATGCGTGGGACTGGGGACCTCCCGCAGGCAAGCCGGCGAAGGCAGCCTGCCTGCTGTGCTTGGGGCGGCAAAATGCCTAGAGCCGCCCCTGACTCTAGAGACAGAATCAATGTGTTTCTCTGTGAGTGTCACACTCCTTCTCAAGGAGATGGCTGGACAGATATCCCAACACTGGATCCTAAAGTGATTCCCTTCAGTTCTCTCTCTCTCTCAGTTCCTCCCTTTTTATTTCTCTCTCTCTCCATCCCTCCATTTCAGTCTCTCGCCTTCCCTCCAGGAAATCTCATTTATTAGTTGTTTATTATTTGCATGCAGTGTTGTTGTTGTGGTAGCCGTGTGGTCCAGGATACTAGAAACACAAGGTGGGTGAAGTCATATCTTTTACTGGGCCAACATCCGTTGGTGAGAGGGAAAGTGTCTCTCTCTCATCAACAGAAGCTGGTCTAATAAAAGATACGACCTCACCCACCTTCTCTCTCTATCATTTGTTTACAGTAGTGCCCATTAGCTGCTTGCTTACTTGCCCTGCACCATCTCTCCCGTCCGTCAGGGACCCTCTTGCTTGCTCCTCTCTGGGTCCCCTTTGGCCTTCCCCTACCTCACTGCTCTTGCTTTTCTTCCTGAAGCAATTCATCTCCTTGTTACCACTGCAATTTCTCTGGGGGCAGCCACAGCAGAAATTCTGGGATGTGTTGGGACTGTCCCTTTGTCCTCAGGCGAAGGTGCCTGGCATCACAAGACCAGAGAGGAACCACATCGCTCTGTTCTTTAGTGTTATCTTTCTACTCGTTGGCTCCACTATGATGGGTCCAGCCTCCCTTGGTCCCACAAACACTTTCTAATCCATTCAAGAGTAGCGCTTGCTTGGAGCCTCCTTCCCAACATCTGAATTCATCCAGGTTATGTGTAAAGTGCTGGAGGTCCTTGGCTGGAAAGCTGGTAGAAATGCCAAGTTTTATTACTCCCAGACAATGTGGATTTACTCACTGTGGATTCATGGAGATCAGTTGTTGTCCGTGCCCAGTGAAGGTAGGACAAGAAGTAATCAGCTTAAATCGGCAGCGAGGGCAATTGAATTTAGATATTGGGAACCAAAGGTGCTGACTGGGCTGGAGCACCCATGGGAAAAAATAGTGGGTGCTCAGCATCCACCGGAAGCCCTGCCAATCAGCTCTTCCCCTCCCCCTCCAGCACCTCCTGCCTGTCGGTGATCAATTGTTCAGCGGCGTGCAGGAAGCATTGTGTGGGGGGGAGGGGTGTGGAGGGATGTGGTTGGAGGAAGGGGTGGAACAGGGTGGGAAGAGTTGGGGGGCAGAGTGGGGGTAGGAAGAGGTGGGGCAGGGGTGAACTGCACCTATAATTGGTTGTCAGTGACAAAATTTTGCTGAAGAGGAAATGACTTCTCCTCTCTTGACAGCTACCTAAAGACATTGTTATAACGCCAGCAAACAGGAAGCACTCAGAACCATTTTGGACACTGTATAAATAATATTAACGAGAATTAACAGTGCATGGTGGGATGATGAAACAGTAGGGAAAAAATTCAGGGATTCAGAAGGCATTTAAAAAAGTCACTCAAAATCTAAATGTAGAGGCTACACTGCTTTGCACCAACTACATGTGAGCTATGCGCACAATTTGTACCTTCTCCTGTCTACCAAAATCTTAACAACAGTCAGACTGCTGGTGTGCTGAAACCACTGCCTGTCACATTGACCAAGATTGTATCATTGTTTCCTAGCACGCCCCACTATCAGTTTGTATCCATCTGCTGTCTCAGGTCTTATGCTAAGATTGTAAGGTTTTTGGGGCAAGAAATCTTCTATTTTGGAGTTTTTAGCATCTAGGACAATGGGGCCTGGGGCAAAATAATAACTAAAAATAATAATAACGCTTTAAATCCTGTGCTATGTGAACCGCTTGTAAAAACTGGGCAGCATCTTTCCCAGCAGTTAAATAATAATGAAAGGGCTGGTTGGCTTCTTTAGCTGGAAATCTACAACACTAGGAAGAATACAGCCGCTTTCTTCTGTGCGATGGCAGGATTGCCAGCTCACCGTGACAGTACGCTGCCTCCCATCTGCCCTGACACACCAACCCTGGATGACAAAGCAAAGCCAGGCGACAAGTATGCACGATATCATGCAAATACGATTTGTTTTAAAGACTAAAAATACTTCACAGGTTGACCAGGACCCTGTTCCTTTATTTGCTTACATGGAGGCTATCTTTATAAGGGGCCTTTTTGCCAGATGCGGCTGTCGTTTCAAAATTTGCATAAGCTGGATATATAGAGCTATATACAGTGTTAATTGTTGAATGGGTTCCAGGCTAAGATTTACTGCTCAGGATATTTATTGCCCCCTAGTGGTCACGTGTGTCTTTAGAAAAAAATAGCTCTGAAAGAAAAATACAGTGTGTCAAAGGCTGCTCATAAACAGCAGCATTTAGGCAGGAAATGAAAGAGGGCATAAGGCCTCCGTCACTTATCAGTCCATCATCTCTTCATTATCGAATATGTGGGTTGGATTAGGGCTACCGTCTCAAATGCTGCTCTGCTAGGAACACTTCATGGCTATCTACAATATTATTTAATCACATTTGGGCGCAACCTCAATTAATGTCCAAGGCTTCAGAATGAAACTCTGGCTGAACCTTATTACATGAGGGCACTGGATGATCCAGGTGCCACAGGAGCACTCAAAGAAGACAAGGCCGTTGGGGAGAAGCTAAATGAATTTGTTGCTTCAGTCTTCGCTGCAGAGCATGGGAGGGAGATTCCCACACCCGAGCCTTCTTTTTTAGGTGACAAATCTGAGTAACTGTCCCATATTGAGGTGACAATAGGGGAGGTTTTGGAACAAATTGATAAACTAAACAGTAAAAAGTTACCAGGACCAGAGGATATTCACCCAAGGGTTCTGAAGAAACTCAAACTGTAGTATGGAACCTATTGCTTAAATCAGCCACTGTGCCAGACAACTGGCAGATAGCTAATGAAATGCTGATTTTTAAAAAAGGCTCCAGAAGCTATCCTGGTAATTAAAGGCCAATAATCACGCCTCACCAATTTATTAGAATTGTTTTAGGGTGTCAACAAACATGTAGGCAAGGGTGATCCAGTTGATATACTGCACTTGGACTTTCAGAAAGCCTTTGACAAAGTCCCTCACCAAAGGCTCTTAAGCAAACTAGGCAGTCACGGGATAAGAAGGAAGATCCTTTCATGGACCAGTAACTGGTTAAAAGATAGGAACCAAAAGGATAGGAATAAGTGGTCAGTTTTCACAGTGGAGAGAATTAAATAGTGGAGACCCCAAGGATCTGTACTGGAGCCAGTGCTGTTCAACATATAAATGATCTGGAAAAAGGGGTAAACAGTGAGGTGGCAAAGTTTAGAGACAATACATAATTACTCAGGATAGAAGTCCAAAGCAGACTGCGAAGCATTACAAAGCGATCTCACAAAACTGGGTGCCAGGGCAGGCCCGCTGACAGCAGTTCCGGGCCCCAGGGCAAAACAGTCAGTGAGCCCCCATAAAAGGTCTGCCTGACATTTGGGTGGTGCTGTGCCTGTACTGGCTCGCGACCAGAGAGTTGCCGGTTGCACTGCTGGGCACAATCTTCCGGCATGGCCAGCTCTTACACACGCCCGCCTGGCTGCCTTCGCCACCACTGGCACCACCCGGCACACGCCAAGGAGCCCTGCGGGCCACCTGGGAGATTTAAAAGGGCCCAGGGTTCTTGGCTGCCGCTACCACAGCAGTGGTGGTGGCCGGGGGTCTCTGGGCCCTTTTTAATTGCCCGGGCCCATGGGCAATTTCCCTCTTTGCCGCCTCGTGGACAGGCCTGTGCCTGGGCAACAAAATGGCAGATGAAATTCAATGCTGATAAATGCAAAGTAATATACATTGAAAAACATAATCCCAACCATGCGTATGAAACGAGATCCAAATTAGCTGTTACAACTCAAGAGAGAGATCTTGGAGTTATTGCGGATAGTTCTCTGAAAACATCCACTCAATGTGCAGCGGCAGTCACACAAGTGAGCAGAATGTTAGGAGCCATTAGGAAAGGGATAGCTAATAAGACAAAAAATATCATAATGCCTCCGTTTAAATCCAGGGTACGCCCATACCCTGAATAGGGCGAGCAGTTTTGATCGCCCCATCTCAAAAAAGATATTTTGGAATTGGAAAAATGTACAGAAAAAAAGGCAACAAAAATGATGAGGGGTCTGGATCCGCTTCCATATGAACAGATTAAAGAGACTGGGGCTGTTCAGCTTAGAAAAGAGACAACGAAGACAGGATATGATAGAGGGCTATAAAATCGTGATTGGCTTGGAGAAAAGTCAATAAGAAAGTGTTATTTGTCCCTTCACATAATACAAGAACTGGGGGTCACCCCGTGAAATTAATAGGCAGCAATTAAAACAAACGTAAGGAAGTACTTCACACAGCGATAAGCAACCTGAGGAATGCATTGTCAGGGTATGTCGTGAAGTTCAAAAGTGTAAGTGGGTTGAAAACAGCATTAGGTAACCTGATGGAGGACAGGGCCACCACTGGCTATTAGCCAAGAGGGTCAGGGATGCAACCCCATGCTCTGGGTGTCCCTAAACCTCTGACTGTTAGAAGCTGGGACTGGACGACGGGATGGATCACTTGATAATTTGCGCTGTTCTGTTCATTCCCTCTGAAGCATGTGGGACAGACCACCATGGGAAGATGGGATAGTGGGCTAGGTTGACCTGATCCACTATTGCCATTTTTATGTTCTTATGTTCATGACTGATCAATAGGGCCCTACCAAATTCACGGCAATGAAAAACACGTCACAGACCATGAAATCTGGTCTTCTCCTGTGAAATCTGTTTTTTTTTTGTGTGCTTTTACCCTATATTATGCAGATTTCACAGGGGAGACCAGCATTTCTCAAATTGGGGATCCTGACCTAAAAGGGAGTTGGAAGGGAGGGTCACAAAGTTATTTGAGCGGGGTTGTGGTACTGCCACCCTTCCTTCTGCGCTGCCTTCAGAGCTGGGAGGCCAGAGACTGGTGGCTGCTGGCTGGGATCCCAGCTCTGAAGGCAGTACCCCGCCAGCAGCAGTACAGAAGTAAGGGTGGCAATACCATCCCAGGCCATCTTTACTTCTGCATTGCTGTTGGCGGCGGCTCTGTCTTCAGAGCTTGGATCCCAGCCAGTGCCACTGCTCTCCAGCAGCAGCGCAGAAGTAAGAGTAGCAGTACTGCAACCCCACCCTAGAATAACCTCACGAACCCCCTCCCCCACAACTCCTTTTTGGGTCAGGACCCCTACAATTATAACACTGTGGAATTTTAGATTTAAATATCTGAAATCATGAAATTGATGATTTTTAAAATCCCATGACTGTGAAATTGACCAGAATGGACTGTGAATTTGGTAGAGCCCTGCAAAGCCAGCCTTTAAACTATTCTTTCAGGAATACCACAAGAAAATCTCAACAAAGTTCTAACGTAGCAGAGAACATTGTTTTGCCAGTCACTGATCCAGTTTCATCTGTGCTGATTGTAGCATATCTAAGATAGGCAGTTTCCTTTTCCAGGGAAAGGTCTATTCATAACTGTCACTACAGCAGTTAATTGGGTACTGGTGCATATGCTCAAATGTGTGTCGTTGGCCCTATACTGCTAAAAGATATTCTTCTTATGGTCAGGATATAGAAACCAATGTTTTTGGATTACTGGAGCAGGAAGTTCTGGCTGAACTCTATCCTTTCTGTTGCTTTCAGTTTCTGAGTGCCCATAACATGCAACACAATGACAAAAATAAAGTTCCTACATAAGCATAAATTTGTTACAGTGCTTAATACATGTCTAATGCTAACCTATTTAACAATCTGCATTTCATTTTCTACTAATTAGTTTTTTCTCCAGGATACAACTAGCAAGAGCTTAACATGGGCAACACCCTTCACTCAACTCATTGCTTAATTAAGAAACTTTAATAATATGGGAAAATCTGCTTTTCTACAGGAAACCTGCTCTGCAAATAGGATCACTCTCATTACCTATACCAAAACTTCAGTATTTATTTTTACACAAGAATCCCCATCCCCTTCTTTCTCAACAACTGCCTAACCACTATCAAAACTCTGCAAACAAGAATCACCCTTTTTATAAGCGCCTTTCCCAGCATGCTTGTCTGGTGACCTGGCCCTTTAAAACTGGCCCAGAGAAACAGCTTCAGCCTTATAGTGGCTGTGTGGTGGTGGGTTGCTGGAGCTCTCTTCCAGCTGGTAAGTGCTTTTGCTATGGTTTCCATTGCTTTTGTCCTTGGGGAGCTCATGGACCTTCTAGTCTCCCTAATTTCTGTTCTAGGATTGCAAATGCTTGTAGAGAGGAAGGGTGAGGTTATATGAATTTAAAGGAAAATAATTAAACTGCTAAGAGCCACATCCTGTCTTTGCTCTACCAATGCTGCCTCTGTTGGTGGTATTGCGAGCTGTGCATGGGGCTGCAGGTCAGTATAGGGCATTCGGTCTGAATGAATCATGTCCCTCTTTACTCTGGTTTTTGTTATGTAGATGATGATGTAGAGATCCCAAAGCCCAAATGTGTATTTATATATTGCGATGGTGCTTCAGAAGTTGCGTAATACAATTGGCCATTTCCATCACTACTGCCAGTAGCTACATCGCAGATTAATTTGGCCCAGTATGTCTTACTGACAGAAAAATGGTATAAAACATCAGAAGTGTTTTTATAAATGTCTTGTCTCCCTCTTCTATGTACAGTGGGTGAAATGGACTAATGTAGTATCACTGTTTAGCATTTATATTCTGTTAACATGTAAAAATCACACTCAGGATGGGCTCCACTGTGTTAGGTATTGTACAATATCAATCGCTGCCTTCCAAGTGAGTGTTAGTTACGGAATGATTTTAGTGAAGTATTTTGGCCTAAATCAGCTGGCCACTTACTTCCTGCTTTCTCAGTACAGGTTTCTGGAAACTAAACTTACTCACTGTTCAGTAACTTTTCAAATGCAATTTTTCAAAAAATTCACTCCAGTTTGTTAGACTGGAGAATTGTAAGTGACAATGTGATCTGAAAATCTCTGATTTTCAAATCAGCATAAGCACAAATTCGGATCTGGGCTGCACCATGCTAAACCTGGAGTCACTCCAGTGAAGTCCATGGTTACAATGGAACTCAACTGACAATCTGGTCCTCTGAGAACAAGTATGTCTGTAACAGCCAGGACACACTCAGCTCTCTAGTTAGGAGTCTCACACGCTTCTTTTGCAGCATTTACAGGACACTTCCCTCCCGTCTAACTATACTATTCTGCAACAATGGTCCCAAACTGTGCCGCTTCTAATGTTACTACAAAAGCTGGGGGCTAGTACTCTAGAATATTGTAGTATTTTGTAGTAGCAAGGTGATGTGCTTTGCTTTGCTCAAGGGTCAGAATCTTCCAGCTCAGCATGGGGTGTTTGGGACCCCCTAGCTCCTGCAGAAAAGCTTCCCTCTGAGATTGCAGCATTTCGTTTACCCTCTGTGTTTGTTCATTTTAAATTTGTATCGGCTTCCAAACCATTTCCTCTTTCTAAGAGAGACACGCTCTAAAACCAGAAGACGAGCAAAACTTGTCGGTGGGTTCTACAGAATTCTAACCACACTGGGGTGGGGGTGGGGGTGGGGGGGGTGTAAGAGGAAAAAGCCCTTTAGTTATATAACAACCTCATGCTGTTATAAATACTTTTTTGTTGAAAGCTGGAGCCAGTTGCTCTGAGGGTGAGAGCCAATGGAAAATACATGCTTCCTGGGATGAGCTAGGATGGCACCTGCAGCATACACATAAGTCGGACTGGCCGTGACGTGAGGGTCGCTTTCAAAGGAGTCTTGGTGCATAAGGTCCCTCTGCAGCAAAAGCCCAGTATGTGCTGAAGTGCCTGGCTGAACAGGGGTAGGTTTATGCACGTAGAATTGGGCCCCAAAGGAGTGACACTGCACAAGAGGCAGAGCCGGTGTGTGCAAAACGAGGGTGTGAAAGAGTTTAGTGCTCAATGAAAATGCTCAGCTAAAACCCTAAAGCCTAATGGTGTGGGCAAGCCCCGTGCACGCTTCTACACGCACCTGCCAATCCATATCAAGTCTGATGTGTAGCAACCATTCCAATCCTTTCACAGCCTCCACAAGAAAAGCATCTCAGTCCCCAGCTGTACAATCCCCCGTATTTCAGTCCTGAGCTCTGCTCCCTTCCCCAGAGTCCTGCCAATGCACTACAACCCTGAGGAGCAAATCCTGCTACTCCAGCTACTGACCTTCACTCAACTCTTCCCAAATGCACCTCAATTCTCAGCTGAAGAAATCCGTGCTGTTTCAATAGATTTGTCTGTGTTATCTATTTTAGGTACATATCTAACCCCTGTTACTGAGTGCCTTATAATGTATTTATCCTCACAGTGCCCGAGGTAGGGAAGTGTTATTGCACCCATTTTACAGATGGGGAAACTGAGGCACAGAGTGGCTAAGTGACTTGCTCAAGGAGTGGTTGGTAAAGCCAGGAAGTGAAACTGAGTCTCTTTCTATGTCCCACACTAAAAATCTCCATAAGAGATGAATCAAAGCTGCAGAATTTAGCCCTTGATTGTTCTTGAACCTAGACTGGCTGTTACTGGGGGACAGGTAGAAACTCCTTCAAAAAATCAATGTTATTTTTGATTGAACCAAGTCTGGTAGAAAGTTCTGCCTTGGGAATTTTTTCTGTCTGTGATTGAACCGCTCAAGAGTGCTGCCATCTCCTTATCTTGCAAAATGCCCTTACTTGGGTGTGAGCTTGCATTCAGGCAAGTTTGTTTCCATCTACAGGACAGAAGGCATCAGCCTGGACAAAAATCTCTTTGCACTTTGCAGCGTGTTTATATTTAACAATGTTTGCAATGAATGAGCATTTCAACAGAGTGATTTTGGTGCATATTGTGTTGGATTGACCTGGAATTCAGAAAATGCAGTTCCAATGAGAGATCTTTGAATCATATTTCCTTGTTCATGGCTACCTGCAAGTGACAAAAACCCCACTGCTGCTGTCTGTTTAGATGACATTTTGATGGTACCTTACTATCTGAAACTAGATATATGATAAACATCAGAACCCTATTATTGCTGCTTCTGGGTGTGTCATTCTGTTGTATGTAAATACATATTTTGTTTTTCACTAACATGCAAAATGATAGCTCAGTGGTTTGAGCGTTGGTCTGCTAAACCCAGGGTTGTGAGTTCAATCCTTGAGGGGGCCATTTTGGGGTCTGGAGCAAAAATCTGTCTGGGGATTGGTCCTGCTTTGAGCAGGGAGTTGGACTAGATGACCTTCTGAGGTCCCTTCCAACCCTATGATTCTATGACCCAGCACTTTACGTTCCACAACCCACTACTGGGTCGTGACCCACAGTTTGAAAACCATTGGATTAGCACGAGTGTTGTAAGCAAGACACAAGAAGTAATTCTTCTGCTGTACTCCACATTGATTAGGCCTCAGCTGGAGTATTGTGTCCAGCTCTGAGCACCGCATTTCAGGAAAGATGTGGACAGATTGGAGAAAGTCCAGAGAAGAGCAGCAAAAATGATTAAAAGTCTAGAAAATATGAATTATGAGGGAAGATTGAAAAAATTGGTTTTGTTTAGTTGGGAAAAGAGAAGACTGAGAGGGGACATAACAGTTTTCAAATACATAAAATGTTGTTACAAGGAGGAGGGAGAAATATTGTTCTTCTTAACCTCTGAGGTTAGGACAAGAAGCAATGGGCTTAAATTGCAGCAAGAGAGGATTAGGTTGGACATTAGGAAAAGCTTCCTACCTATCACGGTGGTTAAGCACTGGAATAAATTATCGAGAGAGATTGTGGAATCACTATCATTGGGGATTTTTAAGAGCAGGTTAGACAAACACCTGTTAGGGATGGTCTAGATAATTCTTAGTTCTGCCATGAGTGCAGGGGACTGGCCTAACTGACCTCTCTAGGTCTCTTCCAGTCCTATGATTCTATGATATTTCTATGATAATATCCTATGGGCATTGAATTCAGTGGCACAATTCTATTAACCTCAGTCAGACCATGACTTGGTCCTAACTTAACAATTGCTGTACGTTTTGCCAACTTGTATAGTTAATTTCAATATCTTGTCATTTTATGGGGACTTTGAAAAGGACACAAATGAACCCAAACAAGATAGGTGGCAAAATAACAAAATAAAAAAACCCTTCAAGTCTAAAGAGTAATCAGAAACTCTGCCTTTTCCTGTAAATCAGAAGTGATGCTGGTTTCAAAATCTTCTAACCTTTTGAGACTTCCTTAAACATTGAGTTTAAGCTTTCACAGGACTCAATTTTTTCCTTTGGGGGAATATAAATAATGCACCCACTTGGGTAAAAATCCTCCTTTTTTGTAGACATTTTACAAAATATCTGAAAATACAGTATTTGCATGAAAAAGTACAATATAAATTAAGAAAAGATACAACCTAGAGTAGTGATCTGTTTAGAAAAGGCTTTTTTGGGACACACCCCATTCCAACTCTTTATACCATATCCCTCAGGTTATTTACATATATAACAGTGGAGAGGCAGACTATATATAGTTATATTATATCCTACTGTTTAACAGCCAATTATTCTAAATGCTTTATAAGCCACATGCATATTCAGATTGTATTGAAAATTCCTGCATTGTCAGCATCTGGACTAGATTTAATGGTGCTAATTTGAAGTCATTTGGTCAAGTGGTTACAAGGTCTCTCTCTCTCTCTCTCAGTATATTAAGGAAGAAATAAAAGGAGCCTTTTATCCCTCTTGTCCTGCTATCACACTGTATCTGATTGATCAAAGAACATAAGAACGGCCATACTGGGTCAGACCAAAGGTCTATCCAGCCCAGTATTCTGTCCTCCGACAGTGGCCAGTGAAAGGTGCCCCAGAGGGAATGAACAGAACAGGTAATCATCAAGAGATCCATCCCCTGTTGCCCATTTCCAGCTTCTGGCAAACAGAGGCTGGGGACACCATCCCTGCCCATTCTGGCTAATAGCCATTGGAGGACCTATCCTCCATTATTTAGCTAGTTCTTTTTTGAACCTTGTTATAGTCTTGGCCTTCACAACATCTTCTGGCAGAGAGTCATGTTCTTATAAATAAGACTGATTGTTCTTAACAGACCATGTATATCAGGGAAGAATTTACTGTAACTTCTCACTTTATGTTCCAGAAAAATGTGACTTTAAGCTAAACAATGTTAAGCGAATCCAATTTCCCCATAAGAATTAATGTAAATGAGGAAGTTAGGTTCCAGAGAAATTTTTTTCACCAGACAAAAGACTATATATATGTGTATATGTATATGTATGTATGTATGTGTGTGTGTATATATATATGTATATGTATATGTATATATGTATATGTATATATGTATATGTATATGTATATGTATATATATATGTATATGTATATGTATATATATATATATGTATAAATTTTAAACAAACAATTTAGTACTGTACACGATGATGATTGTCAAGGTAGAGGAGTCAGAGGGTGGGATATTTCCCTTACTGCTAAATGATGAACTAGCAATTGGCTGAGCCCTCAAGGGTTAACTCTCTCTACATAAGAGAATGTAGGAATGGAGGGAGATGTGTGCATTTCCCTTAAGTACACTGCCTTGTTAATTAGATCAGCTTGCCGAGACCGCAGCTGCTAAAAGCTGCCTCCCTCCTGAGCCCTGCTCTATAGAAGATGGGGTAAGCAGGGTGCAGGAGAAGGGGGAGGGGGACACCCTGACATTAGCTCCCTCTTCCTTCCCTCTGCCCCACACAGGAAGCAGGAGTCTTGGGGAGCAGCTCCACGGCAGAGGGCAGGAGCAGCACATGGCAGCAAGGGGAGGGACACAGCTGAACTGCAAGCAGCTGCTGCACAGGGAACTTAGGGGAGCAGGGAGCTGATAGGGGGCTGCTGGTCCATCCTGGTTCCAAGCCCCCACCAGCTAGCAGCAAGGGGTTGCTCTTCCTGCAAGCAGTAGACAAAGCAGGCGGCTGCCAAACGACATTAGAAGGGAGCATTACGCAACTTTAAACAAGCCACGAAACAATGTTAACCGGGACGACTTTATGTGAGGCATTACTGTATTAACAAAGGTACTTTTTGATTTTGTAGTGAGGTTATGAGCTAATTTTTTAACAGATTATAGCCACCGATTTCTTTGTTCACAAACACTAAAAAAAACCACTTTGTGACTCTCAAAGCACTGTTCAGACAATAGTGAATTCAACATCACAACAGCCATACAGAAAGATTATTCCTGTTTCACAAACAGGTAAACTGAGGCAAAGAAAGGTGAAATGACTTGGTCAAGGTCACAGACTGAGCAAGTATCGGTTTGGAATAGAAATCTATTTCCTGGTCCTTGTCATTTGATGACAAGATGTCGGGCTTGTTTTACTAACATTTTAAAATAGCCCAGATAATATAATTCACTTGGGCATTACTTGCCAAAGCATTACCAAGGGGAATTCCTTTGGGTTCAAGGCAAAAGGGTTACTTGATAGGATACTCTTTGGAATTTGGCATGAATTTAACTAGCTCATTATTATTTAAAAAAGTTAATGTTTTATAATGGAGGGAATAGAAGATTTAAATAACAAAAATGATCCCACCTTTTTCTTCTATTATTTTTACTAGGCAAATCTACCAAAAGAAGACAAATAAGATTAATGATGATGGGCCACATTTGGCTCTTATTTATACCTGTGTAATTCTGGTGTAACTCAGCCGAGATCCAGATTGACACTGGCATAACTAATCAGAATTTGGTCCACTATTTATAAAAGAATGTTATCAAAAGGAAGAACTGGCTGGATTTCCTACTAAACAGACTGCGCCTGTAGATTGATAATTAAATACAGCAGTGAAATGATAGTGCAGAGCACAACACACATGCAGTTTAACAGCCTCTCTTGAACAGACGCTGAAAGTTCAAAACCTACTGGCCTCAGTTAGCAACATCCATGTGGCCTGCAATCTCCTAGGGGTTGCCTCCCTCTAGTGAGCATAACTGAGACTGACATGGGCACATCCAGAAGTCCAGACACCTACCTCTCCACACTATTCTGCTGTGTTAACTTGCTTGTTGCGTAGGGCCACCCAGAGGGGGGGGGGGCAAGAGTTTTTTGGCACCCCTGAAGCGGGGTCCTTCACTCGCTCCGGGGGCCCTGGAAAACTGTTGCAAGGCTACCATGAGAATTTCTGGAGCCCAGGCAATGGGAAGAACCTCTTATCCCATTCATATCACCTTTCATCTCCCCTGCCTCTGCTTTTGGTCTCCCCCTTCCCTCTGGTTCATTCCCGGAGAACACGCAGTTGTATGTCGGTTGTAAGGAGCTTCCTCGTAACCCTTGTACCTGGCAGTGTCCCCATCATGAAATGAATGGGATGTGGGGAAGGCTCTGGGGATGCTTGCTGTATTGCTGAAAGTGGAGCTGTTGCACCCAGGAGCCCGCAGCTCTGAGGGAAAGGCAGTTCTAATGTCCGCTGGGGAGCTCTGTGCAAATCCTGCTGTCAACTTGCAGATGTGTTGAATTGGTGCATCGTCTGGCCGCCCTCCCTCTCTGGCCAACGTCCCCCGCTGTCAGGGCTGGGCTGCCCAGCTGTTGGGATCCCCAGTGAAGAGGAGGGGTTGAGTGCATTGCTGGGCAGGCTGCATGGGCCTCTGGAAGCAAGTGGGGAACTTGGGTGTCTCTGCCACAGGATATTAAATGCCCTGTGAGATGCTGGTGCAACGGCCTCGGGGCTGTTAGCAGGATTTGAACGCCAGGCCTCTGCTATCTGAACTAATGGCCTTAGGGCCTGAGCCAAAGCACATCTGGAATCAGTGGGGGCCTTTACATTGACTTCAGTGGGCTTGGGACCAGGCCCTAAATCCATTAGCTGGAAGTAGCAGGAAGTAGTATTCTCTGTGGCCCAGCTGCAGATGGGGCTGGGTAATGCCTTACCACTGTGCTGTGTGGGAGAGACTCATGGAAAGCAGGACAGTCAGGTGAGATTTAGGACAGGTGGTACTTTCCGCCTGCCTGTCTTTGCCACCAAGTGTACAACACCCCGACAGTAGCAGGATGATGTTAGAGAGAATGTCACTGCGTCTCCTGCTGATCAGCGGTTCCAAGCTGCAGGAGTCACCAACCATTCTTCTTACCCACCAAATGAGTTACGGATGCAGTAAAAGGGGCTGCTATTGAATTCAGCTTGCCCCACACATCACAATTAAACACATCTGCAGCCAGGCTGGGAGAGGGGAAGAGAAATCATCCTCTCTCTGTAGCCCTTGCAGTGTGTTTACCAATTTGCTGTAGCAGGAACTCAACAGTTTCTCCAGATTCTCTGCATGTGCTTCCATGTCATTGGCTCTGTCTAGCAGAGTTTAAAATATATTCTTTATCTGGAAATCTAACGCAGAGTCTGTCTTTCCTGGGAAAATAACAGTTCCAGTTCACAAGAAAACTGCTGTAGTCCACAAGGACGCTATGAATACACTGATACTCCAGACCGATGCTCCCTGTTGGTGGGCGGCTTCAGAATAGCACAGGCACATTGCAAATCATACACAAGCTGCAGGGGCTTGGAAAGAAATTCTACGAGGGTCAGCGGGGTTGACACACAAGCTGCAAATCTTCCAGCTGTGTCATGTCTGCAAACACTGCAAGCAAGAGAAACCACACGCACGGTGGGAAAGGGCATGCTGCCTACCTCCATGGCTGGAGGGCCCTTGCAAATATAGCGTTGCAACTCCTGATGCCTCAAGTGACTCTGTGGAATAATGGCAGGTTTATGCTTGAAGTAAATACCTTTGTGGGAAGGGGAGCATGTGGGTGGAAGATGGCAGGATGGAGTCTCAAGAGCTGCAGACAAGCCCAAGAAATGGACTGACAGGGAAACATCTACTGTCAAAAAACCCAGCTGATGGCAACAAACTGGAATACGTGCTTAATCCCACTTGAGTACTTACTGCATGATACATAAATACAAGCTAACTGCATCTGCTAGAAATGTGTGCCTGGAGGGAACGATGTAATAAATAATACAGATACTCGTATAGTGTGTATGTGTGTGTATAAAGACTTTCATGCACATGTATGTATAATCTATTTAGCTATTGAGAAAAATCTATGATGGGCAAAAACCAGAACCTGGCATCTTAAAACTCATTGGATTGCATGGCAGAATCTGTGTTTTCCTCAGAACAGAGCCCATCACTATTTGGTACTGACCCAAGCCAATATGGGTCTAGTTTCTTTCTGGATGCCATAAAAATGTTACAAGAAAGCTCATAGGATTTTGATACCATTGAAGCTGACCCTCAGACCTACATCTAATCCAGATGCAGATGTCTTAGACTGTAAGTTTCTTGGGGAAGAGATTGTGTCTTCGTATGTGTACAGCACAGTGGGGCCTTGATCCTGACTGGGGCCTCTGGCTGCTACTGAAATATAAATATTTGATCATAATTTGGATCTAGATCCTGCCTCCATGCCCCCCTTGTGAATGTATGTATTTAAACTTGAGTGAATTCAGGGCTGACGAGAGGGGGGGAAAAGCTGGTACAAATTACTGGGGCCCGGTGGTCTGGAAGGGGGCCCAGGGCTCGGCTTCCCCAGCTTCGTCGGCCTTGTTTAGTTGGTCCACCCTTGCTGGGGGGCCCGAACCCACTCTTGGCGGTCCTGAGTGAACTTGGTGCTAACAGTCAGGTTCTGATAGCAAGATGTGACCTGGAGTAATGCCATGAGGTGCAGGGAACGCTTGTCCTTGTTCCACTGCACTTCTGGCCCAGCCTGTGAGACCCTCTGCCTTTCCAGCTTTCCTGAGCAGACGCTCACCCATGCCAAAGTGTGCACCAAACTGATTTACTCTTGGACCCTAAACCAAGATTTCAACTAACGTCTCCCTGAACGAGATCCCAGGTCAGATGTCCACTAGGCCACTCCAGCATGATTTAATTTATTCACTCTATAACGATTCTCTGATTAATCTAAATTGTTTGTCTTGTGAGCTTTGATTTCAAAGCACTAGGAAAGCCTGTTCTTTCTTGCATTGGTTCTCCGTTTTCTCCCCTCTTGAAGATGCATATCTCCCTCCTGAGCTTAGATTTTTATATAGCACCTATTACACTGGTACCTAAGTGTTGATGAGTTGAAGCACAGATGTGCTGCAGCCACCAGTGACTGTGTGAGCCATATTAAATCTCCCAGGGCTCAAGAGCTCTGGTAAATCGATATCTAAAGTTATTTTGGGGACCATATAACAGCAAGGGGGCTGCTTTCACCAAAGGGTCCCTGACACACAGCAGAGACACAATACATCATCTGGGGAACTTTGATTCTGATAGCGATCTGCACAGCCATTGCTTTCAGTTGACAGGGATGCAAAGGTTTTTATGGTTTGGCTTCCCCTAGATTATTGCCCCTCTGCCTCAGAGGAATGGCAGAAGCTACTATCAGTGCATGCAGTTGTGGGATGGAATGATCTTTGGTTGAGTAGTGTTCTCTCCCAGGCAGGAAATGAGGGGTGAGGGGAAATCAGTGGAGATTTTTCCTGAGAAAAAGCCCTTGTTGATTGTATCTGACCCGTTTTGAAACAGAGCAAAGGTTCCTTGTACCTCATTGCATTTGGAATGGGAGATAAAAGGATAAAATTAAGCAGGGGAAAATGCAAACTGAATATCAGGAAACATTTTGTAAGTGCAAATGACTACAGCATAATCTTACTCTTCTGCAGCTGTAGTTTTCACTTTGGCTGGAGCAGAACAACCCTGCCCACCTCAGAAATGGAATGAAGTGATCCAGTTTAAAATATGCAGATTGTGAATTCTTTGGAGCAGGCACAATGGAGTCATGGGGCATAACTGGGGCTTTTAAGTGCTACGGTAAGCTACTGGTGAATGTGTCTTACAAGTTCCTGCTCTGTGCTGATTCGCAGAGGATATGAAGTGTTATAGCCCCTATCTAAAGAGGCTGGGTTATTTAGCACAAGATGTTGCAGCTTATGCTTTTAGCTTGGGAGGCCCCCAGTTCAATCCTTGCTGTGTTGGCCAGGTTGGCGACCATCACACAAGCCCAGTATGAAATAATACTTCCAGAGCCAAAACTTTGTTGGGTGTTAAAAATACAACCACATTATTTCTAGATCAATCAGTTTGCATGTGCAAATGGACCATTAACTGAGCACTTTCCTGTTTTTTGCACACACATCTCCATGCACACGTAGGTTTTTTGTTTTTGTTTTTTTTTTTTACGAGAAGTAAAGTTTAAGCATATCCCTGGGACCAGACAACTTTGGGGAAAGTTTAGTTCGGGATCTTTGAGGCTTTGCTACCAGAACTCTCACCATGTTGGAGGCCATCAATAAATATGAAATTCAATAAAGACAAGTGCAAAGTACTTCATTTAGGAAGGAAAAATCAAATGTGCAACTACAAAATGGAAGAATAATTGATTAGGTGGTAGAACTGCTGAAAAGGCTCTGGGGTTATAGTGGATTGCAAATTGAATACGAGCCAACAATGGGATGCATGAAAAAGGCTAATATCTCCCTGGGCTTTATTAACTGGAGTGTTGTATATAAAGACTTGGGAGGTAACTGTTCTGCTCTACTCAGCATTAATGAAGACTCAGCTGGATTTATGTGCCCTGTTCTGGGTGCCACACTTAGGAAAAATGTGCACAAATTGGTGACAGTCCAGAGGAGAGCAACAAAAATGATAAAAGGTGTAGAAAACCTGACCTATTAGGAAAGGTTTGAAAAACCTGGGCCTGCTTAGTCTTGAGAAAAGAAGACCGAGGGGGGGACCTAATAAGTGTTCAAATACGTTAAGGGCTATTATAAATAGGATGGTCATCCATGTCCACTGAAGGTAGGACAAGAAGTTATGGGCTTAATCTGCAGCAAGGAAGATGTAGGTTAGATATTGGGAACAACTTTCTAACTCTCAGGATAGTTAAGCTCTGGAAGAGGCTTCCAAGGGAGGTTGTGGAATCCCTGTTATTGGAGGTTGTTAAGAACAAGTTAGGCAAACACCTGTCAGGGAAGGTCTAGGGTTACTTTGTCCCACCTCATAGACTCATAGACTTTAAGGTCAGAAGGGACCATTATGATCATCTAGTCTGACCTCAAGTATCAGAGGGGTAGCCGTGTTAGTCTGGATCTGTAAAAGCGGCAAAGAATCCTGTGGCACCTTATAGACTAACAGATGTTTTGGAGCATGAGGTTTCGTGGGTGAATACCCACTTCATCAGATGCATGTAGTGGAAATTTCCAGGGGCAGGTATATATATATATATATGCAAGCAAGCTAGAGATAATGAGGTTAGTTCAATCAGGGAGGATGAGGCCCTGTTCTAGCAGCTGAGGTGTGAAAACCAAGGGAGGAGAAACTGGTTTTGTAGCTGGCAAGCCATTCACAGTCTCTGTTTAATTCTGAGCGGATGGTGTCAAATTTGCAGATGGACTGAAGCTCAGCAGTTTCTCTTTGAAGTCTGGCAATACACAAAAACCTGTAGGAGAACACTTCAACCTCCCTGGCCACACTATAGCAGACCTTAAGGTGGCCATCCTGCAGCAAAAAAACTTCAGGACCAGACTTCAAAGCGAAACTGCTGAGCTTCAGTTCATCTGCAAATTTGACGACATCAGCTCAGGATTAAACAAAGACTGTGAATGGCTTGCCAGCTACAAAACCAGTTTCTCCTCCCTTGGTTCACACCTCAACTGCTAGAACAGGGCCTCATCCTCTCTGATTGAACTAACCTTGTTATCTCTAGCTTGCTTGCATATATATACCTGCCCCTTGAAATTTCCACTACATGCATCTAACGAAGTGGGTATTCACCCACGAAAGCTCATGCTCCAAAACGTCCGTTAGTCTGTAAGATGCCACAGGACTCTTTGCTGCTTTTCTAGTCTGATCTCCTGCATAATACAGGCCACAGAATCTCACCCATCAAAGGGTTGGACGTGATGACTTCTCGAGTTCCTTCTGACCCTATGATACTATAGGCAGCTCGTGAAAATATTCTTTGGCTGAGTCCACCTTGCAGGGGCGAATCCTATCCGACGGGGCTGGGCCCAGCTCTCCGCTCCAGCCCGTTGGCTCTTTCCTCTTCCATTACATCACTTGACACGTGTGTCCATATATAGCTTGGGCCCTCCTCATGTGACACCTTACCCTGTCCCCTTCCTGGCCAAAGCACCACTTGCTACGGTGCTTTGCCTGCTCGGCTGGGCAAGCACGGGTGTGGCACGGTGGCTCAGAAAATGACATGGCAGATATGATTTTGGGAGGGCTGAGCCCCCCCAGCCCTAGCCATCCACTGCCCATGCCAACTGAGCCTTTATCAGGAAGCACACTGTGTTTGCCAGCCTTGAAAATCCTCACATAAACTCCTACATTCCAGTCTCCTTCCCCCCCTTCCCCCCTGCAGTGAACAATCCTCTGCTGAATAGTAGCTAGGCAAGTTCCCAAACAGTATCTGCTGTTATTACATTAATTACAGTAATCTAACGGGATATGTAAACAGGAAAACTCGCTGGGGAGATAAAGGGTAAATGTGCTGCATGGCGAGGGAAGGCGAAGAGGCTGTGGCTGCTGCGAGGAATGGAGTTCAGTACACGGGCCGTGTAAAGTTCACTCTTCAGCTTGTGGTTGGCTGCTGCTCAAAGGCGTTAATTAGTTTTGACGGATCGCCATCAGGCCAGCGTCCCCCATTTGTTTCCCTGCTTGGTGACAATCAAATCCCAGCGAGCGATGGCTTGTGCCTGGAGTTCAACTCCTCTCTGCGGCATCAGGGCCTGGGGCTGAGTGCATTAGAGACTCAGTCAAAATGTCGGCGTGCAGTTTTCCAGCGTAAGGCTTTTTCGATGGAGTGCACGTCTCCTTCGCTCTCTGGTGCCTGGACTTTGAACCCCACCCAGGAATTCAAACTCACAGGCTAGTGTGACCAGACAGTAAATGTGAAAAATCGGGATGGGGGTGGGGGGTAATAGGAGCCTACATAAGAAAAAGACCCCAAAATCGGGACTGTCCCTATGAAATCAGGACATCTGGTCACCCTAGGAGACCTCACTGCCTGCCCCTCAACCCAAGTATGGAAAAAGCAGTAGGAGGGGGGAAAAAATAAGACTCCAATTGCATTAGCCTGGCCTGTGCCAGCAGGTGTCACTCTAAGGCAGAAGCAGTGGGTGACTGGAGAACACGGAGGAGGGGAGGCATGGGCTGACAAGCTAAATCAACAATGAATAGGAGTCAGTGTGATCGGTGGAGGGATCTGGAATTGCTGCATGGTCCTGGGCCTTCTGGAAATGTGCCAGGAGAAAGAAACGATCTGACTGCCAGAGTTGGCTACTGACTTTCAGTCATTTTAAAATAGTCTGCCACTGGAACTGCATGGTAGCTTTACACAGGGCCTTCCTTCTGAAGCTTTTGGCAGACCTGTGTTTGTACTGCATCTATCGATCGTTTCTAACCAGCTGCATGAATTTAAAACACCCACCCAACCCAGAGTAAATCAGAGATGTGATCAGACAGTTACAAGGATCTCTGGCAAAGAGGATTCCCTGAGTCTGAGATCGATCAGTCACCTCATCATCCCGACTGAGCCCCTCAAGAGATACACCCCTACAACAGAACAAGGTTCTCCCCCAGCAGCCAAACACATTCCACCCTGCCATGGGCTGGCAGGCCCTTTGAGTCACGCTGGGCATGACTTAGCAGCGAGCCCTCAGCCTCACGTATGCCCTGGCAACATGAGGGCTTATTAGTAACCCCAGCTGGGTGTGAGGGGTGACCCCAGCAGGGAGACGGCATAGAGTTATGAGCTCAGTCGAGGAGGAAGACACTGGAGGGAGGAACAAGGGGTGTTTCCATGTGGGAAGAGCCTGAGGAAGTCAGGCTCTCTCCCTCAGGGAGCAGGGTATGCTCCCGGCGTGGGGAGCCCGGAGATAAGGCCTGAAAGGAGCAGGGAGAGCCTCAGAGGC
Source organism: Gopherus evgoodei (assembly GCF_007399415.2). Lineage (NCBI taxonomy): Eukaryota > Metazoa > Chordata > Testudines > Testudinidae > Gopherus > Gopherus evgoodei. The sequence continues at coordinate 37,053,076 of NC_044333.1, read as the reverse complement.
GAACTGTTGGGGTGCCTGGCGAAGGGAAGCAATAGGGGAATCCTGCTAGGGGAGAAGCAGGATAAGAGATGTTCTGTAGGCGTCGGGAGGCGGAGAACTTCTGCGCAGCCTGAGAGGGATAGAAGAACTATTAGTTTGGGCATTTAGTTTGGACTTGAGGTTGGGCCTTTTGTTACCTTGGAAGGGGACTGAACTGTTACATGACTTGGCCAGAGGGCTGAGCCACAGAAAACCCAAATGAGGAGTCAGGAGAAGACACCAGCTGGGACTGGCCATGGCCATGGGAGGGGGTTGTGAGTATGAGTGGAAGTCCCCTGCAATGCTGTGTCCAGGCATGAGGAGGCACTCTAGAGATGAGGATGTGTGCATACACTCCCCCTAGTGAATCTCCTTTCCAGGGGAGCAGATGACTTTCACAGCAAGGCCTGAGGTCCCCAGATCCCACCAGGGGATGGGGAGGCAGAATTATTATCCCCATTTTACAGAGGAGGAACTGAGGCACAAAGAGTTTGACTTGCCTGAGCTTGTGTGGAATTTGTGGAAGAGCTGGGACTGAACACTGATCCCCAGTAGGGTGACCAGACAGCAAATGTGAAAAATCGGGACGGGGGTGCGGGGTGGAGGGTAATAGGTTTCTATATAAGAAAAAGACGACACAAAAATCAGGACTGTCCCTATAAAATTGGGACATCTGGTCACCCTACTCCCCAGACTCCCAAGCCACAAGGAAAAGCAAAGTGGCACTTTGCTGGTATAACTGCAGCTACCCTCAGGGCTTCAGCTGGCACTGCTGCATCAGTGAGGGATTACACCTCTTCATATCTGTGACCAGCATTGCTGTGCCAGAAGAAGTCTGTAGTGTAGACATAGCCTGGTATAAATGTGCTTGTACTTGTATAGCTATTTCCGTACAGTGGGATCAGGGGAATGAGCTCCCTTTCTATCAGTATAACAAAGTCAACATTAGGGGATGTACCAACTAACTGTATCTGTAGAAAAACCAAAAGAAATCCTAACTGAAATAGTATCAGAGGTGTAGCCGTGTTAGTCTGGATCTGTAAAAGCAGCAAAGAGTCCTGTGGCACCTTATAGACTAACAGACATATTGGAGCATGAGCTTTCGTGGGTGAATACTCACATGCATCCGATGAAGTGGGTATTCACCCATGAAAGCTCATGCTCCAATACGTCTGTTAGTCTATAAGGTGCCACAGGACTCTTTTGCTGCTCTAACTGAAATAGTTATCGATACAAGAACTGTGTGTAGACCAGGCCTTAAATACAGCAGCCTCTGGAAAGGGAAGACTGCAGGCAAAGGCTGGGAGTGAAGGGACTTGTTCAAACATGGGGTGAGGACACAGGCACAACCCCTGACTCTTACAGGAAGTGCCACAGAATCCTTAGTGACCACTCATCCCAAAGAGACCTCCTGCCCAGTAAGGGGACCCCACTTCCTTGGAAGGAGGAAGTGCTAAGTTGAACCTGTTGGGATTGGAGCCTGTGGCCAGCTCCTTCCATACGGAGATGCAGGAGAGCCACAGGTGCTGGAACTAGGGGTGCTGCCGCACCCCCTGGCTTGAAGTGGTTTCCATTCTATACAGGGTTTACAGTTTGGTTCAATGGCTCTCGGCAGCCCCGCTATACACATTGTTCCAGCTCCCCTGAGGAGAGTCACCAGGAAATTCCTAACTAAAGCTTTCCTGGATCCCTGGCAAGTTTGTATTAAACTTTGTAAACCCACTCATTCATATTAGAGATGAGCCCAAGCCACAAGGTATATACCTGGCTCTCAATTTGAAACACTCCAGAGAGTGGAGGTATTTGTGCCGTTCTGCAGGGCTGGATATGGAGCGACAAGCACCACTGGCTGGCATTGGCAGGGTTGTTGCAGATGGTTGGCATAGCAGCAGTAGTAGCTCTAGCTGTTCAGTAGAAGAGAGGACGCCAGAACTGGCAGAGAGGGAGGGGATGAATGGGAGTGATGGGGTGAGAAGTCAGCCATGAAGACAGCAGAAGTGATTTTTTTTTGTTTGGTGCATAGAGGTATTAGTTGGCATGTATGTTCTTTATACGCCCCTCAGTGATGGAAGATATTGCAACAAGTCAGAGGCCAGCTAGGAGTTCACTGTTGTCACTGTTATGCAAGCAGATCATGTTAATCTGCACAGCAACAACTGATTCAGCTCCTCCTGCTCCCAATACATAAACCCTTCCACTTGGGCTTAAGGAGACGCTTCATTCGCAGGATGGGGCCTGTGACACACAGTTGAGAAGTTCCGATGGCATCCATTTGAAGACAACCCCTCTCCCTCTGGTCTTCACTACTGTATTATTTTCCCTCCCTTCTGAATGGTCACATTAACAAGCATCTTCTAGTTTTATTTCTTTAATTTTGGCCCAGGAAAAGAGGATACAGCCTCAAAACGTGAGGAAACAGAGTAGCTGAGATGCACCTTATTCCTCTTTTGGCCCCTTGTTTCATTTCTACAGTTCAGTTTCTTGTGAACTTCCTCTCTTCAGAAACTTAGTCTGATCGGGCCAACCCCTGTCTGATGCATGCTCTATAGGTAATAGAGTATACAGATGTGTGATTTCACACTGCAGTCGGTGACACAACAGCCTCCCTATCTTGTAATGTACCCCTTTCTCGCAGGGGCTTTTTATGTTTTGTTTTTTCGAATGAGTGTGCCCATAGCATACAGCATAACATCTGAAAAAGCCCTTTCTTAGAGGTTATTTTCAGAATGCCTGGGGTTTCCAAGTCCTGATCCCACCTGGGAGGAATATTCTGTACATAACCTTAGAGTGGGACTTCTTCTAAGGGGCTTTTCTATTGGGGTAACTGGAGAAGGTTTGGTGTTCCCGGAAAACAGCTCAAGCCAGTGTAGGGAGTTTTTCTTAGGTCACTGCTGCAGAATGCTGGGCCTGTTTGATATTTTGGCCTAGCCGCCACCTCTAATAAGGAGCTGGAGGCAATCCAAGAACCAGTTCTCAAAGGGGAATCTGTGAAGATATCCACCTCTAAGAACATTATAGCTGTACGGCTAGGGGGAGATAGCCACCTTATTCTTTGAAATGCTCCCAGCCAGAACCACAAAGAGAGCATTGCTTTACCCCAAATGTAGCACCTCCTCTGATGCTGCAGTTCAGCATCCACACACTGGCGTTTCTCAGGTCTCTTGCTCTGCAGTTACCTAGCAGATAATTCAGCCATGTGGACTGTCATTGGTTACTGTAGCTTGTCTACACAGTTTTCACCCCACCTGCAGTAGATGGACCCATGCGGGTTTGCTAAAGGCTTTAATTCCAGTGCATTTGCCTTCTATACTTACTAATTCACATCTCATGGTGGGAATGGGTGTTCTGATTTTCCTCCCCTCTTATTTTGGGTGGGGAGATACAGTTGTGGTTTTATCTTGTGTAGTGCACTCATGGTGCACTTTGTTTCTGGCGTGCAGGTTGGACTGTGCTTTTATAGCACGTAGGTGCCGGTACTTGATCATGCTGGGTTCTGCAAAGGAGCAGTTAGGTACCCAAGGAAAAATTTCAAAAGTGCCTACCTAAGTGAGTTGGGCACCTAGGCACCTAAGTCACACTGAAGTCAAGAGGGTTTAAGTCACTTAAGTGGTTTTTGAAAATGTTACCCCAAAGCTCTCCCTTGAATTTCAATGGGATTTGGATGCCTAACTCCTTTGGGCTCCTCTGAAAATCCCTAAGACAGCTCCTGTAGGTAGAGGGTGCTGGCAAAAACTACAGGAGTTCTGGGTTCTTTTCCTCACCCTGGTCTGTGACCCTGAGTCATTCACTTCACTTGCTGTAGCTCTGTTTTCCCATTTGTAAAAGGATATGAGTACTTGCCTCGCAAGAGTGTCTGGAGAATTAACTGATAAATAATTGCAGAGATGTTGGAGATCCTCAGCAGAAAGTTGCTGCCACAATGCGAACAATCATTGTCCCTGATATTCATATTGGAATTGTTAAGAAATAAAAGGGGCAGAGCCCAGTTTCCACTCTGGAGGAGACTTTTATATTCCCCTGTACGGAGACCCACTTGCCATTTTTTCCTCGTTGCTGAATTACCAGGAAAGTTAGTTTTTGATCTGAGCTCATTTCTCAACTACAGGGTTTTTCTGCTCTGGCTGCTTCTAGGGCCGAAAAAAAAAAATAGGGAGATGGATGAAATGACGATTTGCTTCAAAGTAACAACCCTGGTGCGCATTCAAACCGGCAAAGCCATTTCTTTTTTATTAAATCCAATTTCCCAGATCTGAAACACACGCCACCTAGAGATGGCCAGTCCTCAGGGTGGTGTCCCTGATCCGGCTGGCTGCTGACCTCTTACTGCTCTCACTGAGCACCTTACGGGATCAGGCCCTTAAAGATCAACCTATGTGCACTTTGGCACCAAAAGGTTCTCACCAGAGATTTGTGGTTGGAAAGCAACTACCAGAAATAAAATAAAACCAGGGTTAGTATTTGGAAAGTGCATTCACTTACCTCTGTGGACAGCCAGGACAGTCAATCCATTTTGTCCAGCATTTCACCAGGGCTGTGGTCCTGCCAACTGGAAATCAGTGTGCTGTGAAACCTGCTTGCAGCAAATTCATAATGATAAATAAAAGTCCACTGAGAACGAAAGTCCCAAATGCTTCCTGTGTAGCTTTTTCAATCCTGATCAGATAGCACCTCTGCTTGGAGTTGAAGTCTGTGAGTGAGGGGTGGAGGGAAGGGCTTCCACCAGCCGTGGGGTTCTCGTGTACTTTTTAAAATAACCTCTGGCCTGTCAGGTTTGCCTTGTAGTTCCTTCTCCAAGAGCGATGACTTGAAAATGAAACGGGGCAAACCACTATGTAACTCAGGACTTCAGCAAGCAAATGAAATGCTCACAAAGGGAAAAAGAAAAAGCCTGGGTTTCGGGGTCAGAAGTTGCTATCTTGCATGCTTCATTTTCAGTTTAGCGAAATAAAGACTAACCCAGGAGCCCCAGAAGATAGTTTTGTTCTGTATGCGCCGGTGCCCAATCTGGGCCTTGTGGAATGGTTTTGATGTAGCTAAATCTATGGAAGTTCCTTCCCCAGGTTTTCCTGGGAACAGTTAAGGGATTTCCAGAGATCTGTTTAAGAGCAGGGAAGGGAAAAGACATGGAAAATTTGCCCCAAGATTTTTCTCTTTGCTTGTTCCTGCGAGCATAATAAATGTGTGCAGATGTCCTGTCTCACATCTTGACCACATACTGCATTGGCACACACAATTCCTTTTATTTAAGGGCAAATCACATCAAGCTGTAATTCAGATACAGTTCTTGAATACTAAGGCCCAATCCTGAAAAGAGAATCTCATGGTTCAGTGGGACTACTCACAGGTTATATATATGCTCATGTAGAGCCTGATTCTGAGATACCCTAGTGCCTATAGTTTATCTGTCCATGTAGTTCGCTTTCCAGGATCGGGGCCTAAGTTAGTATATAAGACTTAGACTGGGGAACATCTGGAGTCCATGAAGCACAGACAAGAAAAAAAGTTTAGAATTTCTTAGGGACTGGTCACAGGTTATTATTGCTATTTATAGATAAGGTAAACTGAGGCACAGAGTAATGAGTTGCCGAATGTCACACGGTGTGTTGGTAGCACAGTCAAGAACTGAGCCATGGAACTGTCTCTCTCAATTAGGCGATGCTGCCTCCCTGTCAAAGTAATTGAAAGTGGACACCAATAATTAAAAATAGAAAATATTGAATTCGTACTGTGGTGTGTGCACTGGGACCCCATTGTCCTTGGGGTTGTACAAACACAGAACAAAAAGGCAGCCCCTCCCACAACGAGCCAACAATCTAAGTGGTTAAAGAACCTTAGTTAAAACCACTGCACAAATGTGAAAACATAGCCCCAAAACGTCAAACGTCGTGAGTTCGTAGCCTATGTGTGAGGAGGGGGCAGGGAGAGGACTAAAAAATAGTTATAGGCCTTGATCCAAAGCTTGTTGGAGTTAATGAAAAGACTCTCAGTGGGCTTTGGATGAGACCCATAGTGAAAAGCTCTTGGTCAGCCTGGTTACGTGAAATCTTTTTCTCAACATAAAAAGGGAATTCATCTCCCACAGCAGATCTCCCTATGTAACTTTCCATGAGCTGTAACTCTGCCCTGCTTGTGCTCTGAAATCACATTCCTTCCTCCTTTTCCTGCCTAATTCAAGTCACATGTGGACATTGCACCCTGACTCGTGTGCTGGGAGGTGTGAAAATAACTTGCCTTTGTAGACCTTTCCCTTTGGTTTGTTTTTAGTGAACCCTCTGCAAAGACTGATTTGCGAATATCCTGCTGCTTTATGCATGGGGTACCTGATGGTAGGCAAAGGGATTCAGTTGCAGACATGCCACTCCCTGTGCTAAAATGCCCCTCTACCTGTGTGTGTGCATGTGTCTTTAACTGGGTGTCATTTTTCAGTGGTAGCGTGCCAGGCCTGCAATGCAGCTGTTGCCAAGATAAATGTCCATGCTTCATACAAAGAAAAATTCCTTCTAAGTGGCCAAGTACAAGGTAGACTTGCCCCAGGGGCAGGTCTAGCTTTCACACACACATTTTTGGCAGGGGAAGACGAAATGACAGAGCTGGCTTTGTGACACTTCTTACTGCTGGAGGCTCCCAATCCATAGCGAGCAAGGTTAGGCTGAGGAGAGGGGTCCCTGGAATGGGTCCCAAGCTCGGCTTTTGGTTCTTAAAAAAGAAAACAAAAAATAGTCACTGTGTGGGTGTGGCCATTTTTCACTTCTCCAGCCGAGTGACAGAACAGAGCGATTTGGCAGCCTGTCCAATGGGAACTGAACACATAGTCCAAGCATGCAGACTGGCAGAGGGGTTTGCACTTTTAGGAGAATGGACGTTAGCTGGGGCGCTGGAGGTAAATCGAGCGGTGGGGTGGGAGATGCATAGGGGCTCTTTTTGCTCTGTATTTGTACAGCACATAGCACACTGTGCCCCTGGTCCATAACGAAGGTTCCTAGGTGGTACCCCAAGTAACAAACAATATGATGTCTGTGCGGGTATATACCTATACTCTGTGTGTGAGATAGTGTTCCATCTACATTACAAAGGGTTTGTTGGAATATACCAGCAGAACTATCTTGGCAAATCTCCCTAGTAGAGATGCAACAAATACTGGCAAGAGTCCTCTTGCGAGCATAGCTTATACATGACATAAGCTATATCAGCCAAGTGTCCTTTTTCCAGTATAAGTGTGTCTACACTAGGGCTTTTTGCCAGGGATCAGCGTTCACATTGCACTGCCTGTCAGTACCCGGCCCGGGCTGGGGAAGTGAATGATCCCACCAGTGGACCAAAATTGGTGATGAATCCTGGTCACATGCCACCTGAGGCACATTGTGCATATGCTAAGAAGGGTTTTGTTTGCTGGTATCAAAATGTCATAAAGACTCCCCCCTCCACCCCAACCACCATTATTATACCAGCAAAAGCTTCCAGTGTAGACTTGACCTAAAATGGAAATGGATCAGAATGGCACCTCCTAATGGTGTGAATTCTCCAGCAGATGCTGCTCCGGCAGATGAGCTGTCCGGTAAGGGATGCATCGTACAATGAAAATCCTTCTGGAAGGTATGTGAGACACACTAGCACCTCACGTGGCAAAAAGAGGCCTGGGCACTGTATGCTGTGGGTGGCGCGCCTTTTGCTTCTTTGGCCAAGGAATTGAACTCAAAGGTTATGTCTCCACTGTGATTAAAAAAAAACCCACGACTCCGAGTCGCAGAGCCTGGATCAGCTGACTTGGGATCACAGGGCTTGGGCTGTGGAGCTATAAAGTTGCAGGGTCGATGTTCAGGCTTGGGCTCTGAGACCCTGTGTAGGAGAAGGGTTTCAAAGCACAGGCCTGAGTCCAATTTATGCAGCAATTTTATAGCTCTGCAAGCTTGAGTCACCTGACCTGGACCAGCTGCAGCCGTGCAGTGTGTCTTTTAATGCAGTGTAGACGTCTCCAAAGTCTGTTCTGAGACTGGCCCAAGGGATTCTGGTGCTAGACAGAAATGTGCTTGCTGGAAATTGAATGAGACTGGGGGTACGTTTACACTACCCGCCGGATCAGCGGGTAGCGATTGATCTATTGGGGATCGATTTATCGCATGTAGTGTAGACACGATAAATCGCTCCCCAGTCGCTCCCCCGTTGACTGCTGAACTCCAACTTGGCGAGAGACGGAAGCAAAGTCAACAGGGGAGCGGCAGCCATTGATCCCACGCCACGAGGATGCAAAGTAAGTGATTCTATGTTGATCTAAGATACATCGACTTCAGCTACGCTATTCTTGTAGCTGAAGTTGCGTATCTTAGATCGATCCCCGTCCCCCCAGTGTAGACCAGGCCTGGGAGTTGGGTGCTTAATTCCCCTAGTCTCATTTGAGAATCCCAGCTTGAATCCCCTCTGTAGAGTGCCTGATCCTCTTGTGGCTGGGTGAGTGGGAGGACACGCTGTCTCCCGGACTGAGAGTGTGGCACAGACCTTGCTGCTACCAGCCAGTCCAGGGTAATTGTATCATCAAGGCAAATAAATTAAAATAGAGCCTATGTTCTATTATTTGACAGGCTCCACACAGCTGCACTGAAGGGTGAAGGGCAGCCCTGAGGATTAAAGTCAGTGGGCGCGTAATCAAGACTTGTAGTCCTAGGTACAGACATTTCTATCAACCAAGACGACAGACTATTTATTTGAACAAAAGCTCTTACAAGTGGAGATTTTTTGTAGCCGATATTCTATATGCTTATGATTTTTACAAGAATTAAACACAGCAAAGAAGAAACATCTTTAAATGGTCTGTATATAATACCCGGTATGTTTTCAAAGTCTTCCATGGAGTGGTGCCTGGAATTAGTCATGGATTTCCATTAAAGACAATCATGTAGCTGAAACCCCTTCACGATGGTTTGCAAATTCTCCCCAAATGTTATGTGGAGGGAAGTATTTTGGATTTAAAGTATTTTGCACACGCACTCTTCCATACATATGTGCATGTGCACATGCTTTGCCTAGGGATGAATTTCACCTCATTATAGTTTGAGGGCCAGCACCAGGCCCATGATGGCCCCTAAATTTTTCAGGATGTGCTTGGTCCTATGCACAGGGGTGAATATCAGCCATGGTAAGTAGCTTACCAAGGTGATAGAGGACAGAGCTCTATAGACTGTGTCCCTTTTGGGGGTTGGTTGTTAGCCATTTTCCTCCCAATTTTGCTTTTTGTGAAACCCTCCTGAGTTTCAATCTGAGTTTCAGCTTCGAATCCCCCAAATCCTCAATTTTTGTCTGGTTTCTGGTCAAAGCCATTCAAGACTGAAATGCATGGAACTCTCAGATCTGACACCTCGCTTGCTCTGAAACCTGGCCTTAGTTCGCTAAAACATTTGGAGACCTTTCAGGAATCCATAGCAGGTTTTAGGTTTGCTCTTTGGAGTGGGTATTTATTCTTTTTTCTTTGTTTATTGTTAGTCATTTCCCAGGATCCATTTGTGCTCGGTGCTGCACAAACATAACAGAAAGACAGTTCCAGCTCCAAAGAGCTGACAATCTAAGGAGTTAAAGAACCTTAGTTAAAATCATTACACAACTGTGAAAACATGACCCCAAAACCTCAAATGCAGCAAGATCGTAGAGTAAGGTGAGTGGTTGGGAGTGGTATGGTGTGGCAGGGGGAAGAAGCAGGGAAAGGACTAAAAACAGATACAGGCCTTGATCCAAAGCCTGTTGAAATTAGCGAAAAGATTCAGAATGAGCTTTGGGGCAGGGACTATGTTTTTTTTGTTCCGTGTTTTTTTTCTTTGTTTGGAAAGAAATAGAAAATAATGCCTGTCTCATTCTGGGTTTTAACATAACCTAAATTACAAATAATAAAACCCCAAACCTGAACAAGCCTTGCGTCTAGTGCGCAATATTCTCAGATGGAATGTTTTGCCATCGGAAAATTCTCTTTTCTTGAAAGGGAAACGTTTTGCATAAGCTTGTTGATTTTGATGAAAGTTTGTTTACAAAGAAAAATGGGGGGGAAAAAAGCAGTTTTAGATGGTTGAAGCAGAATGGCACCTCTTGGTTTATCATTTTGAAATGACTTCTTGTTACCTTTTAAAAAAATCTGTGCTACATAATTAGGCTTGGAAGAATTAAGTTTTTATCAGTAAATGTCAGTAAATGTTGATTTCGCTATACACACACAAACCAACAAAACAATATTTCCATCAATAATAACTGAAATGTACAGATAGGCAAAGTAAGAAAAATACTGCCCAAGAACATCTTAAAATTTGATTTAAGGATATTTACCCAGCATATTTTGACATTGATGTTGACAATTTGTATTTGAATGACTATAAAGTTTTTACTTTTTGAATCTCAGCATCTACTGTCTTTAAAAAACTATTGTAATGAAATAATTATCTGTGCAACCTATTTTCTGACCCCACATAATTTTCTACAACTGTGAAAATTTAAATTGATAACTTTTAAAAAATGCTTAAAATAATCAATATCTGTTAATTATAACAAAATAAAAATTGAATTCTGTCAAGTTTAAATATGTACATCAAAATGAGAATGAAATCTCTCAATTTTATCAAAACATTTCAAGCAACCCAAAATGACTGATTTCAGAAATTCATTTAATGGGACATTTAAAAATTTTTGGCTTTCATTCTGGTTCAGAATAAAGGAAAAATGTTGAACTCTTGGCATTCTTTGGGAAACAAAATATCTGGTTCTGGCCCAATTCTATTTGCTTTCTTTTATTAGGAGAATTCCACAGACCTCTCGTTAAAACACCCAGATCTAATCCATTTTTTCTTTTTAAAGATGAATGAACTGGGGAGAACTAGGGCATTTGCACTGGTGCAAAGCCATATGAACTCCCAGAGATTTCAGTGGAGTCAATTAATTTGATTTCTGTGGAATTAATCTGGATTTACACTGATGTAACAGAGTATAATTCTGCCCTAAATCTCTTTGAACGCTTCACTATTGTAGTACAGCAAATAACAAGAACATAGCTATTAAAAGGCCTCTCTTCTGGTGCTCTAAAATTTAAAACACATCTGGAACAATAAAAAAGGAGCTTGTGAAAGTCTTGCGTTAGCCAGGCAATTACCTCCATTGTCCTTCCTTCTGCAGCAGCAGAGATTGTCTCGCTTGTAGCACTGTTTTCCTTGCTTTCAAGTAGCTCCTCTTTATAATGAGAGAAAAGTGACGCGTCTGCCAGTCTGCCCTGAAATGCAAGGCTCCCAGAAGGTGAATTTGTGAATGGTTGACTGGTCATTATGCGCCTGAGGGTCATAATTTTTTTTTTCCATGCCAGTGCGGAGAGGAAGTTTGCAGGATGTTATCAGCATCCTGTTTCTGTGACCTGCTGAGCAATAGCATGTAAATATGTCTCCCATTCACCACACCCCAGCATCAACCTTTTGGCTTCTGTCTGCTAGCCATGTTGGGTAAGATTAATGTGTTTTTCAGCTAGAATGTGGACAGAAGTGCATAGATAATTGGGACAGATTTTTTTTATGGTGTAAATTGTGTGGGTGTGTGGAGAAGATCCTGACAAAACTGGTTCGGAATTAGAGAAATCTATTAATATCCATTCGTATTAAACCTGTAATGAGTAAGGATACGATTTTGTCCCAAAGGTCCTGGATTTCATGACTTTAACAGATCTCTGTGACTTCTTTGGTTCAGCCATAGATTCACCTATTATATAGCACTATCTATATGAACAATACATGTGTTTTTAAAATAGGTGTTATTTCTTACATCAGAAGTAAGCGCTATGTGGACAAATGGTCTTTTTTTAAACCTGTGTTTTGGAAGGTCTTGTGGAGGAATAAATAGCTCTGAAGCTACCTTGACTTTATCAATGTTGTTGTTATTATTATTATTTATTAATTAATATTCCTAACTCATATTAACATTCCAGATATTGGCCATTATTTAATCATAAGGCCATCATCATTAGAGCCAGTTGAAAAACTTTTGACAGAATATTTGTTGGTAAATGTACCATAAAAGAATCATAGAATATCAGAGTTGGAAGGGACCTCAGGAGGTCATCCAGTCCAACCCCTGCTCAAAGCAGGACCAACCCCAACTAAATCAAAGTTTTGTTGAAATCTAAGTGTTTTGCGGGAAAGTGTTGATTTCAATTAATTTTTTGATGGAAAAGTCTCAGAATGAATCATTTTGACTTTCACATCTAGTTTCAATCATGTCAAAACATTTTGTTCAACTTTATTGTTTGAATCTTACTTTAGCATCAATATAATACAATATTTAGATTCCAGTTATATTTATTATATTTCATACTATGTTGCTCTGATATTATAAGAATGAACCGAGTTGACATTACCCAATGAAATATTTCAAAGTTCCAAATCAAATTTTTTTTGGAATTTTCATTCCATCAAAGATTCTGGAATTTCAGCTTGTGATTCAGATTAAAAATGACAACAGATTTTGAAATGTCCGAAGTTCCTGTGGGAAGGAAGTTCTGCTTTCCAACCAGTTCTGCCCAGCAGTAATGAGTGCCTCCTGAGTATTTTGCAAATAACAATTTTTCTCTCCTTTCCCAGTCTTTAGGGTAAATAGCTTGATTAGTTCATATTGGATTTCTGTAGGTATCATTATCTCCATTTTACTGATGAGGAAACTGACACACAGGGAGATGAAGTAACTTGCCAAGGTCACCCAGGTTTCCTGAGTCAGAGGTGAGTGCCCCTCGCTCAGAGGTTCTTAACCTATTTACTGTTGTGGTACGTATATGCAGCTCTCTGTGTTATGTGGACTGCATCTGTACAATAGATATACTATCTGTATGGCCCTGAGGATGTCACATAGGCCCCAGTTGTGTGCTCCTTGGGCTGCAAGTGGCCCATGGGTTGCAGGTTGAGAACCGCTGCTCTAGCTACTAGACAGCACTGCCTCATTAAACACTGACTGCTCTGCAACTGTTGAGCTTTTGACCCTGGTTGCTGAGGACAAAGCTTCTGGCACCAAAAAGGAAAGTAGATAAACCCTGTAGTGAAAGTCCTGCCCCTACGGCCTTGTCCAGACACAGCCCTTGGGCTCCTTCATGGCAATATTCTATTATCACAGGTCCTGTCAACAGCAATCTTGAACTGACGGTTCCTAGAGAAAGCAGCATGTGCTTCCTTGTTCTCATTTTTCCTAACCTTTTTTCCCTCTCCCAAGACATCTGTCTGCTCAGTGAGAAATTGCTCCCCAAGGCAGTTTGGAAACACAAAAGAGCGTGTAATAGAAACAATAAATTACACTTAATGTCGTCAATTCTGCCAGAAGATGCTATAGATCATGCCATTTTCAAGCTGGATTAATTTAATGTGCTGACAGGCAAACATCTGGGGTTATTGTTATCACAGTGCCCTGGCTGTGCTGTCCTCTAGATCACAACCGTTAGGATGAGACCGCACCTTAAAGGTTATTGTGTCGGCAGCGATCTGTTAATTTCTTGTACCATCACTTTTGGAATCATGCATTCATTCCAGGCCTGTAAATGCTGCCATTCCATACTCTGGAGACTGATTTGTTGTGAACAATCAATGATACAGAGATACTATTTCCCTCGGGAGAAATCCTGGCTGCTTCTCTGAACTCAATGGCAAAACTCCCATAGACTTCAATGGGGCTTGGATTTCAGCCCTGCTTTATAAAGATGCTGAGCACCCACAACAGCAGCTGAAGCCTGAGCATCCATGTCCAGCATCTCTGAAATTTGGACCTTACTAGCCGGGTTTTCAGTTAAGGGCACCTAATATGGACCTGAATTCAGGCACTCAGATTTTCATGGAAGCACAAAAGTGGCCATTTTGTCCACTGCTAATTAGCCCGGGAGCTAGGCTGTCACGCTCCTTGACTTTGATCGTATTCGTTTTCCTCATTTTCAGTAACATTCCAGAACTGGCCATTATCTGTCTAATCATCAGGCTCTCATCACTGGAGCAGGCTGAAAAACTTTCAACAGAACCATTTTCCACTTGAAAATGCAGTTTCATTGAAACGGAAATGTTTTGTGGGAACATGTCAATTTCAACAAAAGTGTTGCTGGAAAAATGTCTAAAGGAATCATTTGACTTTCTTGTTTCAATAATGTCAAAACAGTTTATTTTGACTTTATTATTTTGGATTGACTATTATATCATATTTTTCATGTTAATATTATATTACACTTACATATCTTTTATTTAGCAATCCATTTTGAGCATTCAAATGTGGGTTTCAGTCTTCCTATTATGGTGCCTAGATTTAAAAGTTGGTCCCACTATATATTATGATAGTCACAGCAGAGGAAGATTTATCATCACCCAAAATTTGGATCTGGAATCTGAACACTTTAAGGCTTACAGGCTGCAGGCATATGTATTGTGACAAAGTTCCTCCTCTACCTTGGTGGGTCCTGCACTTATTGGCAGATTTGCTCACCTCAGTGATCTTCCCCACAATTTGGGTCAACTCCTCCCGTGTCTGATCAGGAGTTGGGAGGTTTGGGGGGAACCCAGGCCGGCCCTCTACTCGGGTTCCAGCCCAGGGCCCTGTGGATTGCAGCTGTCTATAGTACCTCCTTTAACAGCTGCATGACAGCTACGCCTCCCTGGGCTACTTCCCCATGGCCTCCTCCGAACACCTTCTTTATCCTCACCACAGGACCTTCCTCCTGGTGTCTGATAACGCTTGTACTCCTTAGTCCTCCAGCAGCACAGCCTCTCACTCTCAGCTCCTTGTGCCTCTTGCTCCCAGCTCCTCACACAGTCTCCTTCTCCTCTGGCTCCCTCCCCCTGAGTGGAGTGAGCTCCTTTTTAAACCCAGGGGCCTGATTAGCCTGCCTTGATTGGCTGCAGGTGTTCTAATCAGCCTGGCTGCCTGAATTGGTTCTAGCAGGTTCCTGATTACTCTAGTGCAGCCCCTGCTCTGGTCACTCAGGGAACAGAAAACTACTCAGCCAGTGACCAGTATATTTGTCCTCTACCAGACTCCTGTACCTCACTGGCCTGGGTCTGTTACAGTATTCAGAGTTCTGATCTGGGCTGAAGCTGAGGACAGAATGCTCAGTAGAAGGAATTACTCCCCCTCCAAGTTGTATGTAGTGTAGTTGTAATAATGAGACCCTTTGGATTTATGGTTTATTACAAGAATCTGTAACTAACTCCCTTTTTTTATCCTATGACAGCAAAGGTATCAACAGAGCGGTCCCTTACAACATGGGCTAACTACTTATGCTGAACAATCTGTTGCACCTGGCATTGTGCTGTGAGGCTGAGAGTACCCTTCCCAGAGCTGAAGAAATGCTCTGTGTGGCTCAAAAGCTTGTCTCTCTCACCCAACAGAAGTTGGTCCAATAAAATATATGACCTCACCCCACCTTGTCTCTCTTTTTTCCCCTGAGGGCAGTTTCCTTTACTTCTTTTGCCATTGGAGAAGTCAGTATTTCATTATCCTTACGGGTTTTTTCCTAATATGCTATGGTCATTCTGTGCTCATAAGGATGGCAGTGTGTAGACAGCTGCCCTGAGGTATGGTGAAGTCACAGCAGCTGACAACTTTTGTGCAGGACCTTTCCTACTCGGTGGACATCAGAGGAGCTCACCGGCTCCTGTCGCAGTGAATCTCTGGAGAAGCTGACTGCATGATAGCATGTCTACTCGGTTAACCTATCAGCTGTAGATTATCTCCTGCCAGTGTGTGGTACTGCCTAATCAGAGAGATTAGGCAAATCTGATTTGGCTCATGTAGACTCATTTTAAACCAGTCAGATTGGTTACAAAACTCCAAGGAGTTAGTATGATCTATACGTGGAGGTGCCAGGTTTGAATCTCCCTACGCACTGGTTCGAGCTCATCTTATATTTAGTAGAAGGTTGAAAAGGAGAGCAGAGCTGGGCAGCATTTCACAAGGGTTGCCAAGTAACGTCAGCTGCCCCTTTGGTTGAACCATGTGCCTGGGGTACAGTAAATCTGCAGACAAACATCAGACCTTCCTGAAAAGTCTTGCGCAGGCGGCAGGATTTTATTGTGTTTCTCCTTATTGTCTTTTTTTTATTACCTTTCAGAGTTACTCTGGAGAGCAATATACATCCCACATCAAGCCCTCACCAGACTTCCTGTGCTGCTGCTCCTCTGATCTAAGAAATAAAGGCCAATGCCTTGCCCAGCTAACAGCGCCGACAAAGGCAGTCCCTCGTTATCTGCCCTGGGGTGGGGGGGGGAGGGAGGAATCCCTGGAAACTCTGCCAGGTAGCCCTGGCTGGATTTGCAATTAGGCAAAATGCTACTCACTCATCTTTGTTTAAGATCTAACCAGCCCACCCATCTCTGGTAACAATGGGATTGTCCTTTGTCATTCAAGGTCACAAAGCTACAGTCACGGCACACTTGATGCTTCTGCAAGAAGGATACAAGAGTGGGGCTGTCTTCTGCTCCACTGAAGCCAACAGCAAAAACTAATAGGGCCTGCAGAGGCCCAATTGCTGGGAGTAGTGCTGCGTGGTGAGCAAACCTTCAGAGGTTGCCTGATCAGCTGAACCTGCGGAATCTTCTCAGAAGCTCCTTTGTGCTCAGCTTACACAACGTCATGTGGAAATTTCTTGAGGTCAGGCTTAAAGTGTCCCTGGCTTCCAACAGAGCTGTGAGCTGTGCAAGGACAGCCTGTCTTATGGAATTTCAATGCACCAGCTTCTGACTATTAGAGAAGTCAAGAATTCCCCTCTCCCACTCAGGCATTCACCAGACCAGAGCCATCAAAAGTTAAATATTTTCACACCTCCGAGATTCAGGTAGGTCACAGCCAGGTTTGCAAGCCCAGGGCTATTGGCTCCAGCCTCATTTGGAGGGTGGCACCCTCACGTGCACCATCTCGACTTGTCAAACACACTCACCATCTGCATACAGAAGATAAGGAAGGACCTGTCTCTGATCCCCTCTCCGGCAAAGGAAGAGAGAGGGACTAGAGGACAGGGGTGGGACAGAACCACAGGAGAGAGAAGCAGTGCTTAATTTGTAATGAAAGAGGTGCTGGGGCTCAAACAAATTTTTGTTTTTACTTTCATAACTGATGCAGCAAGCCCAAGGGTACCAGGGTTGTTAACTGCCAAGCCTAGAGGTGCTGGGGCTCAGCCCTGCCAAGCTGGGCAGAAATTAAGCACCAGAGAGAAGGCTGAAATGCAAAGCTAGGAGCCATCTGTTTTTTGAACAGGGAAGAAGGTGATTCTGTCCCCACAAAGTCTGACCTCCCATGGATGTTATTGATGCCTCACATTTTCTTTTTGAAGAGCTGTTGGGGTCCCATGCTTAGATGAGAACTCCCGGTAAGATGTGTGACTTCCTCATTGGTTTTGGCTGCAGATTCAACTTCCACCATTCACCTAGTTGGAGTTGAGAAGTCCTTAGCTGGTGCTGGTAGGTCATCATCCTCGCTCAAGAGTTCTGACCAGCAGGTGGCAGAATTTAATCCTAGATCCATGCAGCAAAGATTGCCAGGGCTGCCAATTGCCAGGGCGGCATCTGGGGTGAAATTATGGTCCTATTGAAGTCAATGGGTGTTTTGCCATTGACTTCAGTGGAGCCAGGATTTCTCCCAGGTGCCTTCTTTTGGACCTGGCAGTTTGCTCACATTCATTCCAGTGCGGCACCAGGAATGAATGCTCAGAGGGTCAATTCTGCTTTGGAGGCTGAAGGTTCTTTGTCTTTAGGTCTGGTGCCTTAGTGGGAAACCTTGAAAATCCTTAGCTAATTCTGTTTTCACTCTGAGGGAGGTCTGGCTAGGGGAGTAGCCTGATTCTGGCAAGAATATGGAATTCAGCTGCATGGAGAGACACTTCTTATATCTAAACTATGTGCTCTTATAATTCATTAAACACTGTCTCCTGCACCCTGTTGGCTCCTTCCTTTAGAAGGGGCAGAAGGGATGGGCAGAATCGGGCTGTGTGAGGGAGGAAGGCCAGATTCCAAATTGCAACATTCCCATATCCTTTAAAAGAGGGTGTTTAAGTGAGGGCATGATTGCTGAGGTCAGCAGGAGATTATACAGACTCCTCCCTACTTTTATATCTTGCATTAAGAGCTATTGCTTGACCATGCAGTCTGATCTGTTTCCCTGGAGAATCAGAAATCAAATAAATAAAGTATATTGACCCTCCCTTCCCCCGCTCAAAAAGCCACTTGCTTTGATCATCTGTGTAACCATTGCCAAACTCTGCAGGCTGCGCTAAATTCCTATTTAAGCATCAGCATTGGCTTGACAATATTGTAGGAGTACATGATATGGGACATTACCATTTCTCAGTGACTCCCTCCTCCAGCTGGAATACTGTATGCCCTGAGGTTAGTTGTGAATGTGCTGACTTGGTCGTATTTCAATCACAAATGAATCCTGCGCTCAGGTGAGACTTTCCCATTAAACTGGAGCTTTGCAATATTGAGGGCTTGTTCCAAAGCCAGATGATATCAATGGAAGTATTCCCATTGACTTGACTGGATCGTGGATCATAGATAAACTAGGATATTTCTTCAGATTAGATCTTCTTTGCTAACACCGGATCTAAAGTCAGACACCCTTGTATATATGATTCATAGTATGATTAATTATTAATACTGTTAATTGTTTTTACCAGGCCATAAAATGTGCCTGGTGCTTTTCAGGCAGATATAAGTAGACGAAGGTGCCTGTCCTGGAAGTTTATAATGCAAGGGCCAGATCCTGCAAATATATTTGCATGTATACTTACTCCTATGCAGGAGATTTTGTTTACAGGGTTGGCCCTTAATATTATTCCTACTGTACAGCACATTATATTCCATGTAGTTAATTGTTTAACATTTTTTGATATGTTATATACATAATGTGCATACAGAGAGAGCTGGCCAAAATATATTAATTTTGTGAAAAAGGCTAGGAAAACTGAAAATTTGTCATTTCCTTTGAAAATTCTCAGGACTTGTATCACAGAAATTCCATCTGAAATGCAACAATTTCTGTTTTGTTTCAATTTTTTTTCAGTCTGTTTTTTCCCCCTTTGATCTCATTTCCCTCCCCCTTCCTTAGTCCACTGAAGGGAAAAAAAGTGCTGGAAAAGGTCAGGATAACCTTAAAAAAACGAAGACAATTTTTTTCATTTTTCAAATGAAAACACCAAAACATTTCACCAAAATTTTGTGTTTGTCCAAGTTTTTGATGATTTTTTGTTTGACCGGCTCTATGCTTTGTAGTGCCTGCTGTAGTTAAGGCTGTTTCAGTCATTACTCTATTTCCACATTCTCATAATGTCACAGCTTCTGTTTTTTTCTGAGCACTGTGACAATCCTAGGCCCCATCCTACAACCACTTACATGTGTACTTTACTAGCACAACTAGTCTCATTTAAATGAATAGGACTACACACTGTAGTGAAGTTAAACATGTATGTAAGTGTTTGCAGGATCTGGATCTTACGTGCTAATTTCCATCTTACGTTCTTGTGCATCTTCATCTATTTGGAATCTCCTCTGCAAATTAATAAATTGAACACACATTCCTCCTCCCTAGCCATGTGATTTAAAAGTCTCCTCCTGTAAATGCACTTGGTTGAAAAATGTATTTATTTTCCTAGGAAAAAAATTATTGGAATTTGTCCCCCTCCCCCAAACCCCCCCCCCCCTCAAAGCTAAAACTCTTGGTTTTGGGGGGGGAAAGTGAAATGGAAGGGGGGGGTTGTTTTTTATAAAAAACTGAAAATTTCTGTTAGATGGAAAGTTTCTGACAAAAATTTGTTTCGTCCAAAGTTGATTTCTCACCCCCCCCCCGCAAAAAAATTCTTGAAATATTTTTGACCAAATCTATCTGTGAGGTGCTGCACAGCTTCATTCTCATTGACGAGTGGGTGTGGGCTAATTAAGCAATAAGGCAGACACTTGGCTATTCATAAACAAGCAAGATTGTTACCACTGAACTTACAGAATCCCTCAAACAGTAACTGCAGAATAATCAACAGAGTGGGTTTGTGCACATGCTACATATCTCAGCTGCATGAGAAAGCAGTCTGCTATGGATTGCGAAGGGAATGGAGTGGGAAAAGAGAGATGTAGTTTCTGATGAAATATTGTCTTCACTGAAAAGGTGTGTTTCTACAGTGAGACAGGAACTTGACGTAAATCTTAGTAGAGATAAAGTTCAGGTAGCTTTTACCTCTGTAGCTAGTCAAGGTGATTAACTGTATACCCCACCCCTCTTGGGTTTACCTTAACTTGTTAAATCAATGTAAAAACTACGTGTGCCCTGTCTGCTAAGTCAGGTCAGCTATCTCAGTGTAAAATACTCCTCCCCCCTCCCCCTTTAGTGAAGACAAAGCCATACTACTCTGAAAGTGAAATATCCTTAAATCCAGATCCAGGGATCATGGATTCCTTAGCATGTTGCCTCATTTAAAAACATTTTCCTCCCAAAAATCCTGCAATACGCTCATTTTGCATTTTAAAATCTCATTCCTGGAGTGCCGAAGCACTAGATTCCAAGTGGCTCCATGGGAAACTTTAATCCCTTCCAGCTGCCCTTTTAAAAACCACTCTCCTGACTCCCACACAAGACTGGCAGCTGGACTGAACCAAAAGGGAAAGTGATATCTGAGAGATCCATTGACAGAGGGGAAACTTAGAGGTGAAGTTAGAGACATGGCACCATTTAGAGACAGCGATAGTTTTCAGTACTGGAATTGAAAGGAACTGTCTCTCTGGCTTTCCAGCCATCTTCCCCGGCTCTCCAGAGAACTTGAGAAATCTGGGTAATCATTTCTGTATGTGTCCTTCTAAGAGAAGAGAACCATTTTCAGCTGTTTAACCAAGCCTTGCCTGTGGTATCTATAACAGTATATTCTGGTGGTCATTGGCAAAAGTGAATAAAATGTTTTGAATGGAAAGGTAGAACTTAAGCAATATTCTAAGTAATTTGAGTCAGTTCTTGCCTTCACTCATCATCTGTGTTACTGGAAAAAAACCCCACACTTTTGTCTTACAGCTTTTATAAAGGAATCTGATTTTTGCCGCTTTTTGATGGTACACTCAACCTAGCACTCACACATTGAACAAATTCCTTACTTATGCCCCTTAGAACATAAAAATGGGAAAAATAATTTATTTCTGACTGTTTAGGGCCAACTCGAACACCCAGTTGTGCAGAAGTTGCTTTAAGTGCTTGAACAATCACACTGAACTCCGTGAGGCAACTGAAGCTGATAGCCTGATCCTTACGCATGTGAATAACTATTAGGTTTGTTTACTTTTTCCATATCATTCAGTCTGCACATTGAAACTAGGATGGTCATTTTCACTTTTATTTATAATTACTTTCACTGGCAGATTTCAACCTGTGAGAGCTGCCGTTCATCTTGGCTGACTTAAGTAGTATTGAACTGGGGACCTCAAGGTAAAAAGCATTAGGCGCTAGCGCTTGACCTAAAGGCTCTGTAGTTGGGGAGCTGTAACAACTCATGTCATCTTCTACTGATTAGCACAGAAGGGGCTCAGTTACCCACACTCACCAGTGGGTTATGCACACACTAACCAGTAGAGAGTTTGGGCTCACATACACAGCACAACAGGGAAATGTTTAAATCCCCCAAATACCTATTAAAAAAGCTTGACAACATATTTCTGCTTCTCTTGGGCCCACTTTTCAAAACTTCTCTCTTTGGATACATGCACAAGCTTTCATTTGTGGGTACACCACCATTTGCTGGGCCAGCAATCCATTTCTCCAGTCTGTGCAGTGCCCACTCTGTTTTCAGACTTGTAAATTAGGGGTGCCCTTTGGGAATTTGACCCATTTGATTTTGCAGAGTTTTGTAACAGGGTGGTGGTGTTTGCCTGAAACATTCCACCCTATTAGTGGATGGTGCTCCTACTGGGGAGTATTAAATAGGCTCTGTTGACTCACTGAAGTCCGACCTGGCATAAAGGAGGTGGGAAAGACTCACTGGGTGTGAACTGAGCAGTCCAGAATATAGACTATAATAGCACCTAAGCCTGGGAAGGTTTGAGCTGATGGCTGGGATAGTGAAGTCTGTTTTTTCCTTCTTTGCAGAATAACTGCACTGGGTC
The DNA here is from genome assembly GCF_007399415.2 of Gopherus evgoodei. Lineage (NCBI taxonomy): Eukaryota > Metazoa > Chordata > Testudines > Testudinidae > Gopherus > Gopherus evgoodei. The sequence continues at coordinate 37,030,961 of NC_044333.1, read as the reverse complement.
AAATGTTAGTCGCTACCTACTGAGGGGTATAAGTCATGAAAGATGGTGGAAGTTGTACAGTGCCAGCATACAGCAAGAAGATCAGACAGTGGAATGGCCATGCAAAGGGAAGTATTGCCTGCCACATCCATTCAGAACATCACTATGGCTAAAAACATCACGACTGGCTTAAAAATGAGATTTAAAAAAAAGTTAAAATTCAGATGAATTTAGTTTCTTCTTTGGTTCTGACGCTTGCCCTCAGCTATGGTTTTCTCTGCAGTCCTGAGAGTTAAAAATGGAAGCTGAGATTCTCACATAATCACATGACTTGAAGTGCTGGGGCTTTAAGAAAATGGCAAAAATGGTGAGACTTGGCAACACTGGACAAAAAAGCACCCATCTATCTTATGTATTTAGTTGGTTCTCATCATTGTGATATACATTGATCTTCTCACAAGTGTTTAATACACAGAGCCTCACAACCCCTCTGTGAGTTAAGGAAATTCTATTCTTCCCTATTGTCTAGTTAAGTGATTTGCCTAGCATCTCACAGGTCTAGAGTACAGCAGGGATTGAACCTACAACTCCCAGATCCAAGGCATCTGGCCTAACTACTGGATCAGCCTTCCTCTTGTAGCCATTGTTGACTCTCTCCAAAGACCTGCTGATAGGGCTTGTGTGGGAGGGCAGGGGCACAACTAGTGGATCAATTGTTAAATCCATTAGCTCAGGGGATGAATGAGGGCATCTGCTCCTACTACAGCCGGTGGGTAGACTCCTGTGTCATCATCATACAAGGTTTTTCCAAGTCCTGTACTGGACTATAGGAAGGAACTGGGTTGACTACACTGTAACATAGACCACAATTGCAGCACAGAGCCTCTGCGTGAATGTTGAAGTTGGTGCTTCTGGGGCAGGAAAGAAGATTCCATCTGCTGAGCCACCGTGCAAGACCCATTTTCTGGGATGTGAAGAAGGAATCCTCATTCCTTCCTCTCCAACTCGGATTCTCTGTCACGAAAATTGCAGTTTGCAAATTGCACCTCCATTGAAACAATCTGAGGCTTTCACTTTCCTTTACTGTAAATGCAATTTGACTTAGTCCAAATTTGCTTTAAGTGGGTTCTGCACAGAGCCAGCTAAAAACCAAGGAGGTCTATTCCCTCAACAGTGGTAGAAATTGACTGGTGCCCATTCATTACTGGAGGTAGCTGACAGAACGTCAAGAGCTGACAGGAAAAAAACATTTAGCCAAGGCATCTGCTGGTTGCGTGCAGCCGCTGCAGGCAGGAACTGCTTCCTCTGTTTCCAGGCTTTTTGGGGAAAGTGGAGCTAAATTAGAATGAAGTGAAAAAATATTGCTGTGAACAACAGAATGCATTTAGCTGCTTTAAAAAAACAAAACCAACAACATAAAACCTTGGAGTGATTTACATGGGAAAGGGGAGGCGGAAAGGATATTTTAGAGGCTGTTTTCCAAAACTGATGACTAACAGAAGATACAATGGTTAAAGCAAATGGCCTAAATTTCCTGGCCTTTTAAATAGCTGAATAGATACTGAAAACAAGGGTACCCTGTTTTTCTCCTTGCATAGCCACTAGAAAAAAATTCTTGTTTTTTTTTAAGTGCTTGGTGCTGTACAAGACAAAAAGACTGCCTCAAAGAGCTTGCAATGTAAGGGCCCTACCTTGCAATCAGGGCTGTGTGGGCAGACCCTTAAAGCAACACGGAGTCCCAGTGAAATCAATGGGCCTCTGTGGTTGTGCCCCCAACAAGACAGATGTAGAGAAGGCAGGAATCAGTGGGAATTGTGGCAGTGGGGAACAAGTCAGACAACTTTAAATACATTGTTTTATTAATCTTGACTCATTTCTTGTGGGGGAAACAGAAGAAGTGAGTCATCAGGAGGCATTTGAAAGTTTGTCAGTCTTTCTACTTTCTGCAGTATCTTTGGGTTACTTAGACTTAGTAGGGTTGCCAACTTTGGTTGGACATATTCCTGGAAGTTCTGTCACATAACATAATGCTTAATCATTAATTCCTGGAGACTTCTGGACAATCCTGGAGGGTCAGTAATGCTAAGACTTAGGCATCTAAATCCAGCATTGAGGCACCACTCAGCGGCTGCCTAACTGTGGAGACGCCTAAGTTTCCACTGGTGGACATCAGTGAAGCCACCTCCATCCTGATGCTGCTGTGCTGCTTGGCACCCAAGCTCATGCCTAAGTCCTGGAAGGATTCTTACCCTAGGTGGACCCCCACCTGTGAGCCGGTAGGTATACTCTGAGCATGCCTAGCTGGACAAGAGTGAGCTGGGAACGAGAAGGTCAGGAAGTTTGGGGGCTGGCATCATGGCCGGCTTTAGGAAGTGTGGGGCCCAATTCGAACAGTTTTGCCGGGGCCCCAGCAGGGATGACCAAAAAAAACCAAAACAAAACATGTGGGGCTTGTACTTACCGGGCGGTGCTCCGAGTCTTTGGTGGCACTTCAGCGGCGGGTCCTTCACTCGCTCCAGGTCTTCAGCGGCACTGAAGGACCTGCCGCTGAAGACCCAGAGCAAGTGGAGGACCCACTGCCGAAGTGCCACAGAAGACCTAGAGTGCCACCAGCTGAGTAAAAATTAAAAAGGCACCTCTAGCCAGGGAAGGGATTCTCACTGGGCGTGGGGCCCTCTTAGGCCCAGGCCCCGATTCAGGAGAATTGGTGGAATTGGCCTAAAGCTGGCCCTGGCTGGCATAGGTACATGTAACCAACAGCTCAGTGAGGTGGGCACTTACCTGAGATGTGCGAGACTCAGATTTGAACCCTTCTTTACCTGGGGCAGAGCAGGAGCTTGGACGCAGGTCTCACACAGCCTTGGTGAGTGACATAACCCCTCAGCTAGCGTGGTGTGGGGTTCACTTTCCTACTGAAGCTGTCTGACTTTCTGTAAATAGTCACCAGAGCAATAGCCTGAACCCGGCGCTCCCACATCCCGGCTGAGTGCCCAAACCACTAGGTTATAGAGACAGCCCCTCATTTTTATGAGAGGACTGAGGTGGTTTAGGAACCTCATGCTGGAACTAGATTTATGGCTGTGACTCCTGAGGGGAGACAGACGCTTCCCTCTGGCCCATCAACCAGGCACCTAAGGCCCAGCTCAAGAGGAGTTAAGTTCCTAATGGCTTGTCTACACGACAAGCTGGTGCAGCTGTAGCATATCTGGTGAAGGCGCCCGATGCTGACAGGAAAGGAGCTAATAAATCCACCTCCGCGACATAGCTCTGTCCACACCGGCACTTAGGTCCGTGTAACTTATGTCATGTGGGGGTGCAGCTTATTCACACCCTTGTGTGCAGGGCCAGCTCCAGGCATCAGCGCAGTAAGCAGGTACTTGGGGCGGCCAACGGAAAGGGGCAGCACATCCAGGTCTTTGGCGGTGGGTCCCTCGGTCCCTCTCAGAGGGAAGGATCTGCCACTGAAGTATGAAGTGTCAGCGGTAGAGCTGCCGCCGACGTGCTGCCAATCACAACTTTTTTTTTTCCACTGCTTGGGGCAGCAAAAACACTGGAGCTGCCCATGCTTGAGTGGCGTAAGTTATACTGAAGTAAGTGGTAGTGTAGACCTGGCCTTAGAGCCCTCAACCCCACTCCTTTCCTCTGCATTTCCCTGCTGGCTGGCTAGCTTCCCACTCATTGTCCAGGAAGAGTTTGGAGCTGTGTGGGGAACGCAGGTGCATAACTTGGGGCTGTGGATTCCCTTGGTGACAGGACAATGTTGTATTAATTTAGATGGAATAAGTGGGCCAATGGTGTTAACATAAACCAGTAACTGTCCAACATTCAACAGCATTAAAGAAGGTTTGGGGTTTGGCTTACAGAGACCTCAGCCTGCTTAGTGTCGTGGCTAACACACCATTAAAATCCTTTAAAAGTCTTATTAAAGATACTGAAAAGAAGAAAAAAGAGTTAAAGCCTTTAAAATGTGAAGTACTAAACAAGCTTTCATCTTAACAACATCTCTTATTCACTTTCCCTTCAGATGGAGAGAATTTTTAGAAGGAAAAACCCTCTGGTCTGACAGTCCCTTAGATGATATCAAAGATGGTAATAACTGTTCTGCTGGGGAAAAGAGAAGAAGTTAGTTGAGGTGGGCACAGGTGCAGACTTTCCAAAGTGCTGGGGGGGTGCTTGACCCTTGGCTCTGTCCCAGGCCGTGCCCCTACTCCATCCCTTCCCCAAGGCCCCAGCCCCTCCCCGCCTCTTCCTGCCCCTGCTCAATCCATACCCCACCTTTTCCTGCCCCATCTCTGTCCCTGTCCCACCTCTTCCCACCCAGTTCCGTCTCCTCCCCTGAGTGCACAGTGAAATAGCTGATCACAGTGGGTGGGAGGCGTGGGGTGTGGGGATGTTAAGCGCTGATCTGCGGGGCCAGCTGGCGGGTGGGAGGCACTGGGCAGTTTGGAGGGAGCTGATAGGGGACCGCGGCTGGGTGCTCAACACCCACCATTTTTTCCCTATTGGCACCTATGGAGGTGGACTGGGACTGTTGTTGAAGTTCAGTCCCATTTCATCCCAGGTAGGAGGAGTTATTTTATTCACTTTTGCCATCTGGGTCCCTCTTTCTGGTCCAGTCTGGTCAGAATCAGGATGATGAAGGCCCAGGGTCTCAAGAGGTGTTGGCAATTGAAGCTATGATGATGAAATGCACACCAGTAGATACTTTTTCTCCCTGAAGTCTCTTTCTAAAAGGACTCCCAAAGGGAATGGTGGGTAGAATACCCCAGACCCTCATTATTTATCCACAAGTTTGGCCTAGTTTCCAACATGCCCAATTTTGCTTCATTGATTTCTGGTTCTTCACTTTTCTAGTTTACCAGGCATGATCTTAACAGAGTCCTGGAGTTACAGCTGTAGGCCTTTTCATTTGGACGAATTCGGACTCTCTCTTTCTTTTGCACCTTTTCCCATCAACATTTGTTATCATAGGTCACTGTGACATCTTGTGAACTTGCATGTACCTTTTACAGCTGTATTCACAATTAGGGTAAATTTGTAGGCCCAATTATTGGAACAGAATCAAAGTCCCGTTTGTTAAACTAGTAGCTATTGATATTAATGTATCACATTAGTGCCCCAGACATGGCTAGGTACTGTGCAAACACATGTGAGGGCAAGGTCCCAGCCTCAAAAAGTTCCCATCTTAAAAAAGCCTGGACAATGATATGCACATTTGAGGAGAACTCTTCTTTTCCTTCGGTTTAATGCAATTTCTCGAATCACTCTGAAGCTGCCCTAGTTCGCGCAAGTCGGTTCATTTCCTTTCTCTAATCCTTCTCTCTGATTAATTCTCAAGCTCCACAGTCCAGTTCTGGTGATGACAGTACAGTCAGATTCATGCTAAACATTGGCAGGAACATCTGGTTTGTAGTATCGCTGCGTAAGGCCAGCAGAAGGAAGAAGCAACCACTTGGTACTGGGGAGAAAATGTCCATGTGCACTGACAAATAGCATGAAAAGAAATGCATGGCGATGGTACAGTTGAGTGGTTAGAACAGCAGCGTAGGAACTGGGTATTCTGGTTCTGCTCCATGTACAGCTCTTTGGGAATTACTGCTCAAAATGAGAGCCATTCATCTCCAGAATAGCCCAGCAGTTGGGGCAGACATGTAGGTTGAAGACACTGCTCCCAAGCAGACAAGATATGGACTTGAACCTGCCTCTCCTCCATCCCATACTAGCACTCTATCCACCAGGCTATTAGCTATGCTGGGGGGGGGGGGGAGGGGGTTCTTCTTTCATGGACGTTTTTGAAAGGTCTTAATTTTGTTGCCCATTGGACAGGAAACAACTGCCATAAGCTCAAAATTTTCCATGAGATAGAAATCTTGTTTTCCAGCCATACTTAGTTCCCTGCTCTGTCCACCAACTCATTGTGTGATTTTGAGCAACTCAAAAAAAGTCAACCCTCTCCATGCCTCAGTTTACCTATTTATAAATGGGGGGGGGAGCTAATAAATATACCTGCCTGATTCAAATGGGGGTGTGAGGAGTCTGAGTTTTCTAAAGAGTTTCAGGCTCTTCAAATGAAAGGAACTTTTGGAAATGTCAAGTAATTACTTGTTTAAAGTTGCTGGAGCACAGCTGGTTGTGGTTCCTTAGGTAGCGTTCAAGGAAGTAACAAGGAGGAAAGAAAAAAAAATCAGTCTGCTTATTTGGGAGCTTATTACCCTCGATGGAATTGGAAACACTAAGAGGTTTACAGATTGCCCATTGCAGCGTATTTCCTATGAGGGGGCATCACCTACTTCCAAAGGAATGGATGGGTGGAAAACACTCCAGTCGGGGAGGATTTTTGGAGGCCAAAACACCAATTAGGTCTGTACTCCCACTTGGCATAGGCACAAGCCTTTCAGCATTTCTACTGAAAGCTGGCCTCCTGTGCTCCTTCCAGCTAGCTTGGACTTTTTAAATTTAATTTAGTTTACAAGGTTGTTACCATTTCAGTTTCCCTACTCTCTCCTCACTCCTCTTGGTCCCATCCTCCCTACACATGGAAGAACTCTAGATCAGTGGTTCTTATCCAGGGATACACAATCCTGGGGGTATGCAGAGGTCTTCCAGGGGGCACATCAACTCAACTAGATATTTGCCTAGTTTTACAACAGGCTACATAAAAAGCACGAGTGAAGTCAGCACAAACTAAAATTTCATACAGACAAAATTAGAAAGTCAGCATTTTTTCAGTAACAGTGTGCTGTGCCGCTTCTGTATTTTTGTGTCTGATTTTGTAAGCGAGTAATTTTTAAGTGAGGTGAAACCAGGGTTACACAAGACAAATCCTGAAAGGGGTACAGTCATCTGGAATGGTTCAGAACCACTGCTTTGGATGAATGGTTGGACTCACTTTCAAAAACAGTTATGGCCACCCCCACAGAGCTAAAACAGCTAACTGCTCATTTTGCTTTGGTTTGTTTAAGCCAAAAATGTACCTGTTTTTGGCACATTGTATCCCTCTTCGTTATAGAGGTCTGAACTCCCCTGCCAGAGAAATCCACCCCTCCCGCATCTTAGGATTTATGAATCAGCTAGAATGTGTTCAAACTCTGCAACCAAAAGCAATAGTTTCAGGGTCACTTTCTTGGGTTGTTTCCCATGTGAGCCAAGGCTTGATAAATCATGTCATTTATTTATGGACTCCACTAGCCAATTGCCATTCAAAACACCACTTGTGGCTTTCAAACCTAAGTGAATTACTGTGTATGTGATACACGCCTCTTCCTTAACAACACATTCAGCTGTCAGGGCTCTGAGAAGCACTTTCCTCTTGGAGGCTTGTTCCCGCACAAGGGCAGAAAGGCCTAAGGTAGCTTTAACTGATTGTCACCCAGCGTGATGCATCCGAGAATGGACCAGAGATTCTGCTGGGACATCACGAAGAGAAAAACGTGACTATTTATTGCTTCTCAAATGTTAGTTAATTTAAAACTGAAAATACCTCAGATGGACAAACCTTGAGGCCATGCAGAGCTCCATTGAAATCAATGAGACTACTTAGATATGTAAAGTCCAGCACACAAATAAATATTTGCAGAATCAGGGCCTTATATTGTGTATTCTGATTTCAGTTTCTATTCCACAGTGTAATCAGATATAGCTGTGTGTGTAGGTACATATCAGTATGTCTGTGCATATATATCCCAGTATCTGTGTGGATTTTATCACATTTTTTCTATTTAATATTTATTTATTCATCTTTGTGCTCCCTAATTCTTGTGATATCATCTGAGATTAGACATTCAAACACACCATAAAGAATGGCTGCTTTATTGATCCATTAACTTCTCTAGAACACCTCCAGCTCTAAAAGATTGCTACCAGCAAGCAGGAGATGTGATCAGAGAAATTAACGAGTGATTGTGAGCCTAAAACTCACAATCACACATCTCTCTGCAACTGATGAGGGAGTAACTAATTTGCATTTAGCACATGGGGGAAACACCACACCTTGCCTTGTCCCAGCTGAAGTGTGTTCTCTAATGAATTTTTCTCAGGAAATGAGAAGATTTGCATGACGCTAATTTGGACTTGATTAGTGAACACTTTTTAGCTGTGGCTAGAGACCAGCCAATCTCTTGCTTAGATCAGCTTTAGTTACTTCCCTGATAGCCAGTGGAGACTCCTCTGTTGAGCCCTCATTCTGCTGTAACTTGTAATAGGCAGCATTTTTACTTGCACATTTAACTCAGGAGGCAGTGTTGGAAACAAGCAAGTGAAGTAATAATGCTGGCGTTAGTAAAATGTATGCAGAGGAATGGACTGTAAAACCTAAAACTTTAGGTACATTGACTGCAGGGTGGCAAAGCTGCTTGGTCCATTGTACCTCTTTGCACCCCTGCAGGGATCTCAAGTGTTCAGCTGGGCTGCAGGCAGACAGCTGTTGTTCTTTCCCCAGCCATGTGGGGTTGCTGTAGCACCCAGTTTCCTGAAGCTAGGGGGGTGCTCTGGCTCCTACCTCTCTGTTCTTCCAGGCTAGAGTGGTGCCCCCAGGAAGGCAGAGATGGAAAAACAGCAGGAGGAGGAGGAGAGATGGAGGGGGACATGATGGAGAAAGCTGCTCCTGCTTCTCCATTTCACAACATGCCTGGGCTGCCCGAGGCTCTTCCCTTGCCACTGACAATCCCTGTCCCACAGCCCTGACTTTTCCTGATACTCTCATCCCCTACCTGGTTCCCTCACCACCTCTGGTTCCCTCCAAGTCTCTCCTGACTCTGAGGTGCATGTGGAATAGACTCCTGCCTCCCCACCTTGCTACTGATTGAGGTGGAGGGGCGTTCCAGTTGTCGAGGGCTGAACCAGTGGCTCTTCCTCACCGGCCAGAGGGGTTGCATCCATGGAGCTGCAGAAGACTCCGAAACTGCATAGGGAAGTGCTGCCCTGAGATTGCACTGAACCCCTCACTCTATCTCATGCCGATGACAGAGGAGAGGAAACAAGACCGGAGGATGTCGCAATGTAGGTGTCGTGGTTGTGCATTCTCATTAATACAGAAGCTGCTTATGCCAGTGCATTAGGTTGTTGTACCGGGTTCTGGGAAGCAGGGCTGCGGGGCAACCATTTAAAATGGGCAGTGAGTGGGGCAAAGATTTGCTTCGTTTAGTATATTTCAGCGTTGTCTTTTCCACGTGGATTGGCTAAAGACCATATTTAAGTTGGTGCACCTGGATTATAGTATGAGACAGTAAATTCTGGTTGAAGTTTACTCTTACGATTGCTGCTTTGAAATGTTACTTTGTACTGCTTTATGCCGAATTGTTTAAATTGGTATTTGCCAGAAAACAAATTGGTCGGTTTCATAAAAATAAATGACCAATATTTAATGTGACCATTTCTAAGCTAGACTGTTTAAATTGCATTGCCTAAAAGATGCGTTACAGGAGGGAAGCAGTAAATAACTTACCTAGTGAACCTTTACATAATATACTGAGAATCCTTTTTTTAAAAGCTAAATTCAGATACTCTTAGAGGTTACACACTAAAATACTTAACATGGTTGCTTTGGAATAGAGTGAAAGCAAAACTACTTGCCTAGATAGCAGGTTAAGGTAGGGGTAAAATCCTGATGGAGCTGGGAGTCAGGTGAGCATGGAAGGAGTTGGGGTGGCAGGATAGAGTCCTGATGGAGATGGAGGCAGAGGCTTCTCTTCACCTGATCAAACTCTGGTGCCATGACATGACAGTGACAGTCTGCCAGCCCCCCATCCCAAATGCTCCAGGTCGGAAAGATTTAATGGGACATGGTTTCTGCCCGGGCTGGTTTGCGGGAGGCACCTCTGCTTCAGTCCAGCCCACGAGAGGCTTGGGTGAGTTCTGATCTGGGTGATTTGAAAAGCAGGAAACTGCAACATTTCTGGGTTGGATGGTAGCTATGGAGGTGATGGAGAAAGACCTGGAGCCACCACCCTCCCCAGCCTGCCAGGAGCTGCATGTCCGCTACTGCTTAAAGTGCTGGGGCTGTATGCCCCTATATGTATAGTTCTAAAAGGGGCTGGGCCCTGGCCCAGGTGGCTCCTCCCTACTCTGTGACCCATGCTAGGAAGGTGTGGAATACCTGTGAGGTTTAGATAGGCCATAAGAAAAGACCTGCTGGTGAATCATGGGAGATGTGGGTTGTGAGACTGTAGGGGTGGAAAGGAATGTGTCTGTAGGTTGAATGCTTATGGCACAGATATATCCACTCAGTTATGTGTGTCCTAATGATACTGCTTAAATTGTTCTATGTTTATTTAGTAGCCATATGCTCTGGAAATGGGTCTAACTTTTCTATACTGCTTTCTGAACGAGCCGGCTATAGCCTGCGGTGATGGTATTGCACTTTGGAGATGATATCCTGGGGATATAGCCTTGGGTTCCTGACTGGGATTTTGGATCAAGTAAATAGGTGACTGCCCCTACAGAAATAATAATATTAATGATAAAAACACCTGACTCTCATAGAGGACTTTTCATCAGTAGATCTCAAAACGCTTTATGTAGCCCAGGTTTTACACTGAGCTCTCGGTGGGGGAACAGGACCCTGGGAATGTAGGCCCTGATTCTGCAAGTTATGCTGTATGTAAGGAGGCGGGGTACTGCTTTCCCTGCATGGAACCCCACTGAACTCAATGGGGTAGTGTGTGCACACAAGGGTCTGCTTATAAGATGTAATTTACAGGCTTGGGACTTGAGTTAGTGCTGTGTGCGGCTCTTAATTGCTTGTGATATACTGAGCTTTCTACATCAACAGCCCTCACTACTGAATCTCTGTACATTGGTTGAAGGCAGGGCCGCCCAGAGGGAGGGACAAGTGGGGCAATTTGCCCTGGGCCCCGCAGGGGCCCCCACGAGAGTTGTTCAGGGCCCCTGGAGTGGGGTCCTTCACTTGCTCCAGGGGCCCGGGAGCTTCTTCCTCTCCGAGTCTTCAGTGGCAATTTGGTGGCTGGGGGGTCCTTCCCCCCCAGGACCCACCGCCGAAGTGCCGGGGAAGACACCAGGCCCCCTGAATCCTCTGGGCGGCCCTAGTTGAAGGTGCCTGGGATACCACAGACATGTTGCTGTCCGGAGATTTTGCATTTTATCAGAAATGATCATTTTTGTGATTCTAGTTTGACTGATGAAGTGGGTATTCACCCATGAAAGCTCATGCTCCAGCACATCTGTTAGTCTCTAAGGTGCCACAGGACTCTTGCTGTTTAGTTTGACTGAGGGTTCTTTGGAGTGCTAGTAATTATAATTTTGGATCTACAGGTCTGTGAAGCTCTATGTGAGAGCTAGGTATTATTAAAAGCATTGATGTTTAGAGGGGGGAAAAGATTGAGGCTTGCAAAGTCAGCATGTATTGTATAATACCCCCAAGAGAGGACGTTTCTGACACACAGTTGATACTGCACTTAATTTTAGGACCCACTTTACTGGAATATGCATCCAATTACATGTACAGTCACTTAATGTACAATGCAAAGCTCAACAGACTGGGGGTCTGTTATGTGCATAAGCGAGATCTCTGTTCCTCCTGTTGCTGAATATAAGGAGCCAAATTCTATCCTCATGCTCAGGATGCCCACTCACTTCAGTGGGAGTTGCGTGCACATGCGATGGCAAACTTTGGCATGCAATGAGGGGCCGACACTCTGTGATGCACGTGCAGTTTGGTGCAGTGGGTATGGTGGCCAAACTTTACATTAAAGCTTCTATTTTCAGAAACTCAAGGGAAGCTATCAGCTTCGAGCAATTATTTCCTGGCCTAGTGGAAGCGTTCAGATTGCAGTAGGGTCTCAGGAGACAGTTTCGGGCTGTGCTATATGTACCTGGTGAGATTATGAAACAGAAACATGCCTGATGCAGATTATTGTGTAATCAATCAATCACCAATGTGACGGGGGGGGGGCAGCATGGTAGTGGAGCAAACTGAAGGTGGCGGAAGAGGGGTTCATGGAGGAAGCCTTGCCTTAAGCATTTTCCTGCGCTAGGATGACCAATGTATATCCTGAGAAAAGGGCACTTGTATTGTACAGCTCTTGTGCTCTGCCCATCCTGCCAGAAACAATAGGGCTGCTCTCAAAAAGGCATGTGAGATAGAAAGCCTGGGGCTTTAGGGAGGAGTGGGAGAAGAGGAGTTTGCATTGCCTCTCTGGGACTACTTCGGAGTCTGATACAGGAGGAAGCAAGGCTGATATTAACTATTGCTGCCTTTCCAGCTGTGATGTACTTTGTGCCACCAATCTCTTAATGAATTGCAGCACAAGATCCCTGTGAGTTGGGAAAGGGAGTCCAGCAAGGAGTAGGGTGGGAACCCAGTAGCCTGTTTTAGACTGGCTGGATAACTAATGCAACAACAGGAGAAATGTAACAGCCTCAGCAATCCTAGTGGCAAGCTCAGAAATGACCTAGGTTTGGCCCAGGCTGTTTGAATGGCAGAGATTCATCCCTCTAAGAAAACCTGGGGGCAAGTGGATCTGGAGTGTAAATGTGCATGGCTGTGCCGTAATGAGGAGGACATCACTAGGATAATAAGGTCCTTTACTTCCCCCTCTCGCTGCAGTGGTTGCGGCTGTCTATCTAATAAGCCTGGGTCAGTGGAGGGCTTGGGACTGAAGCCAGGTGAAACTCCGCAGTTTAAACTGTGTTTGTTGTGAGCTTTTGCAACCACTCAAAGAGAAATTCAGGGGTCACTGAGCCTCAGGAATCGAAGCCAAATCCAGCTCTGTGAACCAAACAAGTCTTTTACACCTTTATCCAAGGGCTCATGTTGTTTTTTGTGCAATGTTCACGACTGATGTTGCAGGCCTGAGTCCGATTCCTGCTACATCAGGGTAATTCCACTGATTTGAATGTGGATTGTTAGAACCCTCGCTGGGTGGTTAAGCCACCACGGTCTATGTCTATGCTACATACATTGATGCTATCTGTTCATTTCAATGGGCATTTAATATATGTATGTTCTCATAGGAACTGATTGAGTTACATCTTATAGAAATGGCATCTTGGGACTGGGGCAGTTGCCTCAGAAGAGGAACAAAATTCTCTTCCTTAAGGGATAAGGAAGGGGGTCGGTGTTTGGTACATTTCTATTTGTGGAGTCCCGTTGTTTGGAAATACATGAAAGGCTTTCAGGTACTGACAGGGCTGTCTGTGAATCCTGAAAGTGTCTTTTAATTTAGCACAAGCAATTTCTGTCTGAAAATGCCAACAGGAAAAAGCGGTGGTTGCCATCCATCACATGGTGCTGTTTTACAAAATTTTAGTCATCCAATAAGAACATGAGAAGATAAGAACAGCCATACTGTCTCAGACCAATAGTCCGTCTAGCCCAATGTGCTGTCTTTTGACAGTGGCTGGTGTCAAATGCTTCATGGGGAATGAACAGAACAGGGCAATTATCGAATAATCCATCCCCTGTCATCCAGTCCTGGCTTCTGGCAGTCAGCGGTTTAGGGACACCCAGAGCATGGGGCTGCATCCCTGACCATCTTGGCTAATAGCTATTGATGGACCTACCCTCCATGAATTTATCTAGTTCTTTTTTGAACCCATACTTTTTTGAACTTATACTTTTGGCCTTCACAATGTCCCCTGGCAATGAGTTTCACAGGTTGACTGCCTTGTGTGAATAAGTACTTCCTTATATATTTTTTTAAAACCCAGCTGCTTATTAATTTCATTGGATGACCTCTCATTTTTGTGTCATGTGAAGGGGTAAATAACACTTCCTTATTCACTTTCTCCTCTCTATTCATGATCTGATAGACCTCTATTATAATCCCCTTTCTCCTCTCTATTCCAAGCGGAAAAGTCTCAGTCTTTTTAATCTCTTCTCATATGGAAGCTCTTCCATACTCCCACCTCAATTTTGTTATACTTCTCTGTACTTTTTCCAATTCTAATATATATTTTTTGAGACTGAGTGACAAGAATTGCTCATAGTATTCAAGGTGTGGGCGCACCATGGATTTATGTAGTGGCATTATATTTTCTGTCTTGTTAATTATCCCTTTTCTAATGGTTCCTAACATTCTGTTAGCTTGTTTGACTGCTGCTGCACATTAAGCTGATGTTTTCAGAGAACTATCCATGGTGACTCAAAGATCTTTCTTGAGTGGTAACAGCTAATTTAGTTCCCATCATTTTATCTGTATAGTTGGGATTATGTTTTCCGATGTGCATTACTTTGCATTTATCAACATTGAATTTTATCTGCCATTTTCTTGTCCAGTCACCCAATTCTGAGAGATCCCTTTGTAACTCTTTACGGTCTGCTTAACTATCTTGTGTAATTTAGAATTGTCTGTGAATTTTGCCACCCAGAGGGGCGTGTGAACCCCAACCCGTCTCTTCCTGCCCTGCCCCACATCTCTCTGCCCCCTTATCTCCTAGTGCCTCCTGACCACCGCAGAACAGCTGATGCTTGGTGGGTGGGAGGCACCGGGTGGAAAGAGAGGAGCTGACCAATGGGGCCTGCCAGTGGGTGCTGGGGCCTGGAACACCCATGGAGTCAGCACCTAAGTTGCCTCCTCACTGTTTACCCCCTTTTCCATGTCATTTATGACTATGTTGAGCAGCACTGGTCCCAGTACAGTTCCTTGGGGGAACTCCAATATTTACCTCTCTTCACAGTGAAAACTCATAATTATTTCCTCCCCTTTGTTCCCTATCTTTTAACCAGTTACTGATCCATGGGAGAACCTTCCCTCTTATCCCAGGACTGCTTACATTGCTGAAGAGCCCTCGGTGAGGGACCTAGTCAAAGGCAATCAGGGTGAAGATAGTGTGACTTTGGTTTCCAATCAATTACTGCAAATAGTAAATACCAAAAAGTCAAAGTGAACAGTTTTAAGACAACCCATGGGCTGAAATTTGTTGGCACGAACTTCTGAGTAAATGCATATGAGCAATGGACATTTGTAATATTCTGCCTTGGCTTGTGAATCATCCACCAACAGAAAAAGTGAGGCTAGTTGTATTGAATAATTTCACCATCCTGAGCTGTGGCCTTCCTCCCTGAACAGTGCCACGACAGGAATTAATGAGGACCACAGGGATAATGTCTGAAAGAGAAGTGCTAGGCGCTGTTACAGATGTGCTTTGCTGTTCTGTGTTACTTAACCGCATCAAGGACCCCTAGCCAGAGTTCCCATGAAATTCATTGTGGGAGAGAATTGTATTATGGTCTCAATCCAATTTTAAAGGTACCTTCAGCAAATTTCCTTCAAGTAAAAATGCATGTTCTAACCCCATCTGATGCACACAGCTGCAGATGCATAAGTACAGCGCCTCTTAAAACCAGAGAGACATAAATAACTGTGTCTGAGAAAAATGTAACTGTTATGACATTACCAGACCCAAATGATACAATTTTCATCAGCTTCAACACAAAAGACAATTCTGACTCATCATCCGTGAAGCATTTGATTTCTCCTTGGAGTCACTGCCTGACTCAGAGTTCAGAGCATTGTTTGCCTGTAGGAAAGAGCGGGTAAGGGGGAAAGACTTCAGACTGTGTGTGAGCATGTCTATAACACGGCTTGCATGGCGTGCTGTAGTCATGTTACACTCTCACAGTAGTAAGAAGCAATGGGGTACTGCTTTCTTTGACCTTGGGTAAAAAGGAGAGGAATAGCTGAGCATGAGCAGGACTAAAAAGTGATTGAAAAGCCATTGTCTTATAATAATTAAAAATTGTTGGACTTCTGAGGTTCTTTCCCTATTAATAGTTACTAACGCTCGTTTCTAGCATTTTTCATCAGTAGCGCTTTCATCCACGAAAGCCCATGCTCCAATACGTCTGTTAGTCTCTAAGGTGCCACAGGACTCTTTGTCACTGTTCATATTATACTGGCACTTAAACAACTCTCCCCCTTACTGTTTTGTTTGAATAGTAGCACAATGTTTTGATTTTCAGCTCTGTTGATTATTCAGCTGATGCCCTTTCTGTTTCAATAGGCCTCTTTTTGTACATGTTGAATACATTTGATCAGCAATTCTTCCCCAATAAGAAATAGAAACCCTCAATTTGCCCAGCAGTAGAATTAGGGATGATTTAGTCAATTAGAGACATCCTGTTTTCACTGACACTAATGACAAAACTTCCACGATGTTCAAGGAAACCAGTATTTGTCTCGAGAGAGAACTTGTTACGAATGCAGCTATAACTGTAATAACAATGTTGCACTGAGCAACTCTACTTGCTGTATATGAAGGGAACCAGCAAAATATTTCTAATAATTCATGAGGCAAATCTCAAAAACGAAGCATTTTAGTTCGTTGAAGCATCTAAGAGTTGGTATACTTCTTGGTCTGGAAATCGGGTTTTAGCAGACATTTCCTCTGTCTGGTTTTGGTAGCTCCTGAAATACCCAAGTTATATCTATTTTTGCAGTATTCTGGCATGTCTGCTTCCAGTCCCAGCTGAAATCAGGATGTGCAGAAGTTAACAAATATTACAAATAAAAATTAACCAAACCCTTTCAAACCTCCTAAAAGTACGCATGGAAAATCAGATAGGGAGAAAACCAAAGGCTTACATATACATGACACTCCCCCAAGATACCAACCAGCCAATAAGCCCTGTGGGGGAATTTACTTCATAACCCCAAATTCAGCTATTAGCTCAACCCCCTACATGTGAGTGTGAATAGTTAATTAAAAATAAATAACCTTTCTGCCCTGTTGACACACTATTTGGATCCAAGGCCAACATTTTCCTGTTTTTTTTCAGTGCCCAATTTTAGACTCTTTGAGTGAAATCCTGGCCACATGCAAAACAATGGTAAAACTCTCATTAACTTAACTGGATCCGGATGTTATCCCTTGAGTCTGATTATTATTAATTTTTTTAAAAGTGATGAGCAACCACAACTCCTACTTAAAGTTAATGGGAACAACAGGCTCCCAGCAACTCTAAAGATCAGGACCGAGATGTCTCAAGTTGGACTCCCAAAAAGCAGAGGATGCTTCTTAAAATTTAGACCTGAAGTGATTATCTTTAATTCCAGCATTACAGAGACAAGCCTGGGAAGAGATGGAATCTGGACTCTTCTTTGCTAAAGGGAACTTTCAATTTACAATTTGATGACAGAAGAATGAATCACAGGGACACTGTCTGTTTGGTTTCTAAAACTAGTCTTAAGCATTCAGAGGTTATGAAGCATAATAGGTTACAGGACCAGAAATTGTTAGGTACAGCTGGATGCATCATATTAGATTAGTGTGTGGATTTAGCTCTGGCTGATTACCCATTTGTCCTGCGTCATTGTGGGTTGACATATTAGATACTTCAGTGCTATTTACAAATCCCCCGCCGTTCTTTTTCCTACCCCACAAAGGTATGTAACAGCAGTTGTCCACGTGGTTCTCTTGAACTTTGAAGGCTGAGCGTATTGCTTTAAAGATTAATTATGAATTTGGTTTGAGTTACCATTTGCTATGGCCAGAGCCCTTTCAACCTGCACAACATAAGCAAAAAGTGAGAGCCTTATGCAAGTTTGACCCTGCAGCAGTGGCAGATTAATGATTTTGCTGCCCCTATGCCCTGAAATAATTGTCGCCCCGCCCACCACTGGCCCTGCCCCAACTCCACCCTTTCCCTGCCCCCATTCCAACCCCTTCCCCAAAGTCCTGCCCCAACTCCGCCCCCTCCCTGCCCCTATTGGATCCCTTCCCCAAATCTCTGCCCTGCCCCCACCTCTTCCCCCAGCGCGCCGTGTTCCCCCTCCTCCCTTCTCCCTCCCTTCCCCACGAAACAGCTGTTTTGCAGCGCAAGCGCTGAGAGGGAGGGGAGAGAAACAGGACTCAGCGGCAGGCTCGCAGAGGAGGCCAGCTGGAGCAGGGGAGCTTCTACATGGGTGCTCAAATTTGCCACCCCTTCAAATTTGCTGCCATAGGCCTAGGCGATAATACACCGCTGCTCTGCAGGGAGACAGGTTCTGGTTTTAAAGATCTACTCCAGACTCGGTTAAACTAGCCTCCAACTTAAGTGTTTTTCTCAAGAAAACCAGTCTTTGTTGCAATGGATTGGACCAAACAGCTGACACTTTGAAATCAAGTTGACATGGAAGTTTTTAGAGCCAATATTCATTCAATTCCCGTACAGTTGCAGATTGTTGTAATTTGCCGACTGTCACAAACACTACTTTTTTGCTTCTCTTCTAACTCTCCTCCCCTAGAATTACAATAACTCCTTTAATTTCTGCATCCAGCCTCCCAAGCTGCTACTACAAGCAGTCATCACCAGCTCAAAGAACAAGAAGGCATATCCCCTCTGCTGTTTCCCTTTACCTCTTAACCTTGACCCACAATATGCTGAAAGTTGTTACTGAAAACCAGCCTGATCAGAAATGACATTAAAAAAACATGCACTGCTAGATGCAACAAAAATCCAGCAATGCTCAGAATAAGGTAGCCGACAATTTATCTTTCAAGCTATAGAATGAACCTTTCTCTGAATACTGAATTGGGAGCCAAAAGCGCCAAAGTAGCCATTTAATTTTGTTTGCTACTTTCCCAAGTATGACTGTTTATTGCGACACATTGGAAGTCTTGAGAACAGACGCACGTTTCCTATCTAAAAGTATGCTAGATTGTGAAAAGTAAACAGCCTGGGCATGGTTCTATACCATGCCAGTATGAATCGGGAGTAATTGTTGACTTTGGGTGAAATTACTTCTGATTTATGGTGGTGTGAACAAATCAGAGACTGGCCCAAGAGGACCTCAAGGTTCAAATGAAAATGAGGTTTGTGAGTCTGACGTAGTTCCCATTTGTGCCCATCTCACAAGGGGGACCAGTTCAACACTGCTGTCTATGTTCAAGACAACGCAGAAGTTTGCAAGTCAGGACTGAGGTTTTTGTGCGCCTCAAGGAAGGAGGACATCCTTTATTCAAACTGATGTATCCATCCTTAATAAGACTTGATCCAGACCCTTGCTTGGAACCCAGACCGCTCCTCTCGGGCAGGTTTTTAAAAGTTCAGATTATTCATTTCCCACTCACCCGCTCCTTACCCTTTACATCATTTTTCATTTTATGAGCCCTTTGTAATTCTGGCCTTAAGGCTTTTCTGGTTTAGATGCCAATTTCACAAAACCCAGTTCCTGACCCAAAAGCTTAAGATGGATATCTGAAATACTTGGTCCTAATCCCATCCAGACCACAGAATATTTGTACATGCATCTCACAAAGTAATTTTTAAAATGGACTTCAAGAGACAAGAAGCTGGAAAACTGCACTAGCTTTAAAGGATTATATCTGAGAGTCTTGTCTAGTGACTATGTACCCAGATAAAGAATTCAGGTTCTAATAAGAATTCCGTGAAGATCTGTTGGCTGCAATGGGGACAGGATGAGACCCTTAACTTGTCTATATCCTAAACACAGGCAATGTACAATCAGAAGTGAAAGACATTCAACCTCTGCTCTTCTGGCTCTGGAATGTCTATGATCATGGAAATAAGAATAAATCTTATAAACAGATGTTGTCATCCTTGCTTAATTTCTCCATTGAAAACCACAGGGGAAAAAAATTTAAATCTCCCTTATCATGGTGATAGGATAAAAAGCCCTGGTTTACTAATGATAAAATCCACTCCCTATATTTAGTGGAAAGATAATAAAGGCCTTTTGAGTAGATCTTCCTGTCCCAATAAACATTATTAGGGGTGAGAAAGTCATTAATTAGTAACATGTAGGCATGTTGCTCTGTCCCCTCCTGCAGAACAGAGAGTGCTGTCTAAAGAGGCTGTTCCTTAGTCTGAGAAGTTCCTCAAAGTTACTGTGCTACTTTTGGTGCCAACCCCCCGGTAATGCAGGAACAAAGCTACAGTAGAAGTAGGAACTACAGTAACTTGCTAATCACACAGCCATGGTGTCCCCCAAGTTGATACTGTCCCTAGATCCTGTTGGTATTTCCCTGTATATTGACTCAAAATCCTATGTCCAGGAATCTTTTTATTTCCCCCAATTACTCTCTTCTGTTCCAGACTCTCAACTTCCTTCTCCACCCCTTTACTCCGCTCAAATATGGCTGCAAAAATCCTCTGTGTTGCCTATTCTCTGACCCCATCCTGCCTGTTCAGATTCCTTCACTGGCTTCCATGACTCTCTGCAACTAATTTAAGTTCCTTGTTGTCTTCCTTCCAAGTTCTACCCAGCACCCAGTTACTTCCTCGTTCTTGTTGCTGTCTACTGCCCTTTGCCTTCTTCCTTCCACCCAAGTTCCCAAAGTAACCCTTTTCTTTGTTCTTCTCCCACTCTCAGTTCTGGGGCTTCCCTCTGGTAGCCCCTTGACCAGGAGCCCTATTGCTGGGCAAAGAAGACCTTCTGTTACTCAACATTGACTTCTCCAAAGACTATGGAGTAGTAGTGGCAGTAAAACTCCAAAAGAAACTCCTGTTTAGTCTTCCTTGGCAAGTAAATAGCATCTGTGGCTCACAGTCCTTCAGGACAGATAGAGGTTTTCATATATAAAAGCTCAGACAGTGATGTAAAGTGTACTTGGGTGAAGAAACATATATGAAATACATAATAGATATAACTCAAATACTGAATTGCATTAAATATAGTTAATAGGTCTGTTGCATCTTACGTGCATTTAACATGCGTGATTTCAGCTTTACACAGCTGGCAAAAACAAAAAAACAAAAAAAAAAAGAGAAAAATAACAATTTTAATATTGTACCTGTAGTGCAGGCGATTCCGCAGGCCATTATACTCAATGTAATTTTGACTATATGCGATTTTCGCTTTACACGCTGACTGCAGAATGTAACCCCAGCATAAGATGCGACAGACCTGTACTGAAATATGTCATCACTATTACAGCTAGTTGGCATGCTGCTCTCCTGTGAGCTCTTACAAGCTAAATTGTGTTGAGTTGGGTCAGTATTTGGAAGGGAGGTCTCCAAGGAAAGTGCTTTTAGGAAAAAGTCCTAAAGACTTTTAATAGAGATAAAAGCAGTTGAGTTCTTTAGACAGTTCTTTCAAAACCTATAGAATTTAGTGAAGAATGATCTCCTTGTTATATAGGTTGGTTTAAAAAGCCCATGGAAAAGTTAGTGTGTGTTAAGTTCTGCAGAACTCTTCCACAAGATGCTTCAGGAAGTGATGATAGGGCCAGTGATGCTCTTCCCTTTGAATCAATGGCAATCGTGATACTGGGGAGCTGCATTTCTTTGCCAGGTGCCTTCTTTCAGATGAGCCTTAAAGCCATGGTTTTGACCACTAGTAATTGTTAATCCCTTCACTTTGTAAGAGTAGGAGTGGTGTCCTCGCCAAATTCCAACTTAGGTAACTACATTTTGCCTTCCCAAATTGCACTTGTAGTTTCAACTGTGTATACCGTATTCTTCCCCACCTCTTTTGTTAAACTGGTGTGTAGTGTTGCTGCCTGCAGTCAGACAGCTATTGTGTTTCACCCCAGACGTGTTCCTTTAGTATCTCTGACCTACCATGGGGTGGTGGTCTGAAGTTAATATTTCTAAAGCAGGTTGATAGTCTTTGACTGGTGATATATAAAAGGGCAAAATGTTCAGAATAGTAATTGACTGAACGTTTGCTGATTAATAAAAGGTGTTCGAACAAGTGGAAACATATGCTTGGCAACGAATGGTCAAGCGTCGTTTTGCATCAGTAATTCGGTGTTCGTTACTATATATTAAATGGAGCTGTGACAAAAGGCTGGGAAGCAGCAAATAACCCAACATTCTGGTCACTGTTTAAGCAGTGAGGTTCTGGATTCCCTGCCCCAATCTGGTTTGGTTCGCTAATGAGTTGATTAGTACATTAACAAGGCCAATAGAGAAAAGCACAGGAAGGAATTGCAGTGGGGGAGAAGCAGAAGAGAGACAGGCTAGTAGGGCTTCACAAGGGAGTTCTCTGGGAGGAGACACCATTTCTCTCCCCCACCTTTGGAGAAGGGGTAGTAAAATTGGAGGGCATTGTAAACACTGTGACTGCACTAGTACATAAAAGGTGGTGGAGTGAAACCCTGTAAACAAACTGCACGGTGGTATGTACAGGAGAGAGCATCTCTGAGGGGGCTGTGTGAAGCATAGGGTGGGTGTCCCATTGTAGGAGTCTATATACAAATCCAAGCAGAAAAGGAGTAAAACGTATTAGGTAAACCACAGGACCACCAAGTGAAGAGGGTTTTATGTGTATAATAAGCTGTGCCATGTGTCATTTATCACAGCTGTCCAGCGACTGCCTGGGGGTGGTGATACACACCATAAGTTGCAAAAATATAACGACGTGTCATGTAACAGAGCCCAGGTGTCAGAGCTGGGGGCTCAGGGGAAATTAACCTGACAGCCATGAAGGAACTGACTTGTGCTGTCATCTGGACACACACATAGTCATCCCCTGCCTGCTGCTTTGCTGTCCAAATACTCTTGCAGAAGATGACTTCTTAACTGTCTATTTTAGTATCTAAAACTCCATTTCTTCAGATGGCTTATTTATTAAATGTAAACAGCTGTTAGAGATCTCTTTACTTCCCGTTGTGATGTGGTTGGTCTGTCGTCATTTCGTTAGGTGAATGGCCGTCTCCCTAGCATGCACATATGGTGGCTGCATGTAGGCTAGGAGAGTGAATGCCTGTGCTGAAAGCTCCTGCCAAGGTTGCACAGCTGGGACTACAATCACCTGCCTCACCCAGGGGGGAATGCAGGTATATAAGCATCTGGTGGCTCCCTGCTCTACTGCTTTGCTCTGTCTTTTGCCACAAGTAGGCTGGTCTAATCTGTGCTTTTGTCAGGACCAGATGGCCTTGCAGGTCACTTGAATGCTGCTGCCTGTGACTGGTAGAGTCACAGCTCCCAGAAGAGAAGCATTGACCTCTGATCCTTACCATGACATTCATGCACCCAATGGCATGAGTGACTTTTAATTGGAGTGGGGGAAAGTGCCTTTTCTCTGTCTGTTCTGAGTCCACGTCACATTGGGAATTGTTTTTCTTACGCTCCCTGTAGCATCTATGTTAAAACAAATCTGCCTTCAGAGGGGCAAATGCTTTATTCATTCAGCTTCGCAAGACAGCGTTCACGGTTTTGTTGCAAATGGTCGCACTGCTCCATGAAACACGGTAAAATGGCATCTTGTACCCATGAACATTCAAATGTCCAATGCCAGATTTTGTTTGGAAGTAGGGCTTTTTTAATGATAAGCATCAAAGTTTGCTTAAAAGTAGAGCTGGTCGGAGAAATTTTGATGGAGTCATATTCCATCAGAAAATACAGCTCTATCAAAATTGAAATGCTTCTTAAAATTGTGTTTGTTTTGACAATGTTTCATTTCAGAGAAAGAAAGTTCAAATTTCCCTTTTTGAAATGACTTTTTCTTGTGAATTTTTGAAATAATTATGAATTTGCATATTATGATACAATATCAAATAAAAAGCAGAAATCAAGATTTCTTTGATTGTTCCAAAACCTTTGCTTTTTTTTAAATTTCACAGAAAATCTGAAAACTTCTGGGTTCCATTCCTAACTGGAACAAAAAGTATGAAACCTTGAAATCCACAGTGAAAGAGAATTTCCTTTCTCTGTCCAGCTGTGTTTAAAAGATTTGTGCACCTTAGTGAATTTGTGATTGCAGTACAGCTGGATTTTGAGTTTGTAACACATCCTGGTGAGTGCTGCCAGATTTGGGGGTTTGTCATGGATGCAATGCACAGCTCTCATAGGAAAGGACCGAGGGAGCTCATTGGCTCTTTCTCCTGCCCCCCTGCAGCAAAATCTTCTCTAGCATTCCCATTAGTTCTCTCTCTAGTCTTGCTGGTGATCAGATGACCTACCATGATTGGTTATTCCATTGTCTAACCGACCCCACCATTATAAAGTGCTTCCTACTATTTACTCCAGTGTTTTTCTTTCTTAATTTTAGGCCATTAGTGCTTGTTCTACCCAAAATTTACTACTGAAAATTACTCTCCTCCTCCCTTCCTTATGGTTGACAGATGCATTTTTTTTTTATGTCACAAACATGGATTTATATCTCCAGCGATAGCTGAAAGCAACCTTGGCTATTCAGTTAAGGCAGGGCTGATCTAGTGTCTCAATCCCTCTAAGGCCATGTAAAAATAATCCTGTTTTAAAACCAGCATCTGTTACAGCCACTACCTAGAAGTAGCCACTTTTCTCACATCGCTCTAGCTCAGCCATAAAGAAATCACTTGGCTTTAGAAATATCTCCCTTGAGACTCTGCAAATTAGCACTCTGTGGTATTTTGTTGTTCATTATTGCTATAGAAAATGCAGTTGCTCATCAGTTATCATTTCCAATAAATATAATCCCTTTCCTTCTTTTAACCTCTACATATGGTATGAACTGCATTAATCTCCCAGCTGAATCAAGGAGAATTTCCTCTTTCTCCACCCTTAAAGCTCCCAACTGCGAGGGACAACAGCCGTGAGACACTCAGGCTTAATACAAAGAGCATCTCGTTTGCTCTTTGCACAACAAACATTATATGAAAGAAACACAAGGGCACAGTGGGGTCGAACTACTCAGTTCCTATACAGTACCTCCTCACTTAACGTTGGAGTTATATTCCTGAAAAATGCAACTTTAAGTGAAAAGATGTTAAACAAATCCAATTTTCTCATAAGATTTAATGTAAATGTGGGGGTGGGGTGAGGGGGTAGGTTCCAAGGAAATGTTTTTGGGGCAGACAAAAGGCATTATGTACTGTACTGTACTGTGGTGGGGAGGTGCCCCTGGCTTACCCCTGGGGCTCAGGGCTGGAAGTGGAGGATCTGGGAGGGAGTTAGAGTGCAAGAGGGCACTCAGAGTAGGAGTGCAGGGTCTGGGAGGGAGTTAGGGTGCGGGAGGGCCCTCAGGGTGTGGGTGCGGGGTCTGGGAGGGAGTTAGGGTGTGGCAAGGGGCTCGGTAGGGTGCGGGAGGAGAGTCAGGGCTGGGACAGGCGATGCAGAGCACTTACCTAGGGCAGCTCCTGTTTGGTGCAGGGGGTGTGCAGCTCGGCACTGCCCCCATGGCCGCAATTCTGGGAGCTGCAATTCTGGGAGTTGCCCACCCTCCTCCTGGCAGGCACGGCCACCCGGAACGCAGGGGCTTTAGGGGCTGCAGGGCCCTGGGCTAAGGGGGCCCCAGGGCTCTGGCCTGCAGCTCCAAAGCCCCTTTCAGAATGTGGCCCTGCGAGCATGGGCCAGAGGACTCAGGAGGAGCAGGGGCAGATGTGCAGCCAGCAGCCGGAGAGAAGCACCGCTTTCCCTTCAAATATAGGTCTGGATTTGATGTCTTCAGCCAATCTCTAAACCAGGCTGTAAACCCAGAATTGTTACCAGTTCTCAGAATTTTCCATGAAACATATATATTTATGCCTGCATCTGTAATTTTCACATCATGCATCTGAAGAAATGGGTTTTTTACCCACGAAAGCTTATGCCCAAATAAATCCCTTGTTGTTTTTGTGGATACAGACTAACACGGCTACCCCCTGATACATGACACCATGAAACTTGGGCAGCTAATAAAGGATGGATTTGGTACTGACATAACCACCAAATAGGTTGATACAGGGAGGCCCTCATGTTCTTTCTGAACATCTGTTAGTATAAAGTTCAGTCCTGATGTCAGATGATGCATTTTCCAGGGAAGCTAATGGACTCATATGCACTGCGACAGTGTGGTCAGGGAGGTGGGGGCAGATTTTTTTTTCCCCCGAAAGACAAATTACTTCCTTTATACAAGCAGCAGTGTTTTAACTAAGCAAATGATGGATGAGTCCCAAGTTAAAACTTGCACAGACGTTAACATGCAAACTTCACGGTCGCTGCTATCAAGGATCCAAAACCGTAATAGTGAATCAGAACATAAACTGGAACTGGTCTGTACAGGCAACCTTCGGGCCAACTGGCGACGTCACCAGCTAAACAAAAGAATGTGTACAGATGCGGAAGGGAAACGCAGAAGTTTTGGATGCATGTTCGGGAACGGGAACGGGAACATGGAGTCCACTTAAAAAGGATTGGTGTTTAATGTTAAAACCGGAGTCTTCCTGTGGCACAGGGGACCACAGCCCTGTCCTTCCGACTCTGCCTTCACCCCTCCCATTCTATTGTTTCTCCTTTCTCTGGAATCCTCAGATGTGGCAGAATAACTTGGCCACCCTGTTCCACCAAATATTTTTCTCACATTTTTCTTCTGCTGCTATCTTAAAAAAAAAACAAAACTAAAAAAATAAACATATTCTTTCTTAATACTTGACAAATGCTGGTCTAGTGGCCGCATCCAGGATCCCGTCTTCAGCTGGTTCTATGGCCTTCCTGGAAGAGGGTGGAGTGTGGTTGACCGGGGGCTAGCGCATGTGGGTATGGATCGGAGTCAGTGGGTATTGGTGGCCCAGTCATCAAATTAAAAACAATCGGAGGACACCTGATATCCGGAGACCTTCTCTGTTCCTTTCTCCTTCATGTTGCCTTTGTGGTAATGGGATGAGAGGGATTCTATTTTCCTCAATTTAAAGAAGCATGCAGCTACAGGGTAACACGCTCTACTCTGCAGTATGTTAGACGCAAGGCTTACGCACCACTTAAGTCTATTTAAATCCAATTTTGAGGGCTGAAGTGGTGCATTGGCCTTGTGCTGGCCCTCTGCATGGTGCTGATTTTTCATCCAAGAGTGAGTAACGTCAAGTAACTCTGCTGTCTGATTTTGAAGGATGTGGCGCTGCTATGTAATAATTCACGAATATTATGTCCTGTAGGCTTGGCTATATTATTACAAGGGGTTGATTCAAGCAGGGATTATTTGCATGTATGCAGGTAAGCGGCCAAGAGCTTTGGATAGCCCCCCTTTGACCAGTACTGAAAGGACAATGTGGGTGGCATTCAGTTGGAAGTTTTACTACAGTCTGTCTTGGTGAGGAGGGATGGGGTGGATGGGTCCCAGCTTGAAACCATAGTGTGTGTGTGTGTGGGGGGATCCAAGCAGGGAAAAATGGAACAGAGAACTTTGAGTGAATGAAGAGACAATCCCTGAAGGGCAGGGAAGTAGAGATTACTGGGGAGTAGGCTGAACCAGGCAGGCAAAGGGATGTCTGGGATAAGATAGTCCATTCCAGGACCACGGGTAAAACAGATGTGTAGGTAGAGCTTTTCTCTTATGTTAAGCTTTGTTGCTGCTGTGAGAGATTAAACAGGCTGTTTTGGGGGTCACTGTTAAACATTGGTCACAGCTGCTGAGAGGGAAGTTTTCAGATGCCAATACCAGTAAGAAGTTGCAGGTGGCACACAGGATGTTGTAGCCTGGGGACCTGATCCGAGTAGGAGAATTATGGGGTTTTATCCCCAGGAGATAAAAGCTTCAAGGCTTGAAACCTGGAGGTGGACCAAGGAAGGGTCAGAGCAGCAGCTAGTCTTGAAGAGGGACACTGATCAACAGTAACTCTACCACCTCTGTTCAAGGTTCCAGATATGAGAACAAAGCAGGAAATTTCCCTGGAAATGCACCGTCTTTCTCTTCTGTTCAGACTGCAACATGCAGCTTCAGCTGTGCAGAACAGTTGGGTGGAAAAGCATCTCTGTATTAACTTGCTTTGTTTTGCCCATACCCGGTAACTCCCGTGTTTCTGCAAAGGCCAACAGAGTTACAGACAATAAAGTGGAGTTTTTAAAGCATATTAGAAATAAAAATGGTATGGTCCATGTGTTGGGGTGTGTTCCCTACACTTGTCCTGAAGAGGTTAATGTAGGCCAGAGGACCAGTTAACCTCTTAGGCTCAAGCTGGGGTATAGTTAGGCTGGGAAGAGAGCCAAATTAGGGGAAGCGCACTTGTGCTGGAAGAGATGGGGTTTCTATAAAGCCAGGAAGCTGGTAGCAGAAAGGGGAAACAGGGGAACCAGGCTGCTGGGGCTATGGAATTTAGTCTGCAGTTCCTCCCTGGGAGGAGGCAGTTTGGGCTGGTGAACCCAGAGTAGGGGGAGCTAGAAGGTAAGGAAAGGTTTGGGGATAAGGCAGCAAGCTTTAAGACGGTGCAGACATTGGCTGCTGATTTCTCTGGATTCTAGCTCAGGGACCCTCTAGGGTGTGGGCCTGGGTTCTCGTACTAGTCACTGGGGAAATGGCACCATTAAGAGGCAGTGAATGAAAAGACTATCTGAGCCTGTGTGTAAGGGAATACTTTGATACCCCAGAAAGGGAGGACTATCGTGGCCTGGCTGGAGGGTCAAGCTGTGGAAACAGAGTACCCTCAGTTGCAAAAAGAGAGATGGCAGGGTGTGCAGTGAGCTGTGGAAGGGGGCACTGAGCCTATAGAGAGCTGATCCCCAGAGTGTCCAGGAGGAGACACCCCTAGTATGGACCCCATGACAGTCCATCATTAGATGGAAATGGTGGTAGAATTATCAGTAAGAATGCAGAAAAGGCAAAAATGTTAAATATTTCTTTATGGGGTTGGAAAGGACTTCAGGAGGTCATCTAGTCTAACCCCTGCTCAAAGCAGGACTAATCCCCAGATAGGTTTTTGCCCCAGATCCCTAAGTGGCTCCTTCGAGGAGTGAACTCACAACTCTGGGTTTAGCAGGCCAATGCTCAAACCACTGAGTTATCCTTCTCCCCTAATGATGTAGTCCTGTCACATAACACTCTTTCCATCAGGGCCAGCTCCAGGGTTTTTGCCATCCCGAGTGTCGGGGAAAAAAAGCCAGAATTGTGATCGGTGGCAGCTCCACCACGCCGCTTTCTTCTTCAGTGGCACTTCGGCGGCAGGTCCTTTCCTCCGAGAGGGACCGAGGGACCCGCTGCTGAATTGCCGCAGAAGAGTCAGACATGCTGCCCCTTCCCCTTGGCTGCCTCAAGCACCTGCTTGCTGAGCTGGTGCCTGGAGCCGGCCCTGCTTTCCATTCCACCTAGTATTTCAGGAGGATGTTAAACAGCTTCTACTAAAGTTAGACCTTTTAAAATCAGCCGGTCTGGACAACTTGCATCCGGGAGTTTTTAGGGAGCTGGCAGAGGAGCTCACTGGATCATTAATGTGGTTTTTCAATAAATCTTTGAACATCAGGGAAGTTCCAGAAGACTAGAAGAAAACTAATATGTGCCAATATGTGAAAAGAGTAAATGGGATGACCTGATTAATTATAGGCTTGTCAGTCTAACGTTGATCCTGGGCAAGATAATGAAGTAGCTGATATGGGACTCAATTAATAAAGATTTGAAGAAGGGTAATGTTGATTTGCATAATTTACATGTGTTTATGGAAAATAGATCCTGTCAAACTAACTCCGTCTTTTTAAAGAGATGACAAATTTCGTTGATAATGATAGTAATGTTGATGTAATTTACTTCTGTAAGGCATTTGACTTGGTAGACATTGAACAGCTGAAAAGCTGGCTAACTGATAGATCTCAAAATGTAATTGTAAATGGGAATCATCATTGAATGGGTGTTTCTAGTGGGGTCCCACAGGGAGTGGTTTTTGGCACCATGCTATTCAATGTTTTTATTAATGAACTGGAATAAAACATAAAATCATCCCTGATAAAGTTCAAAGATGACCCAAAAATTGTGGGAGAGGTAAATAGTGAAGAGCACAGGTCCCTGATACAGAGCAATTGGGATCTCCTGGTAAACTGGGCTCAAGCAAACAATATGTGTTTTAATACAATTAAATGTAAATTTATACATCTAGGAACAAAGAATGTAGGCCATACTTACACAGAGGGGGACTGTATCCAGGGAAGTAGGGACTCTGAAAAGGATTTGGAGTTGTGGTGGATAATCAGCTGAACATGAGTTCCTAGTGCGACGCTGTGGCCAAAAGAGCTCATGTGATCCTTGGATGCATAAACAGGGAATCTCGAGCAGGAGTAGAAAGGTTGTTTTATCTCTGTATTTGGCACTGGTGTAACTGTTGCTGGAATGCTGTGTCCAGGTCTGGTGCCCACAATTCAAGAAGGTTGTTGATAAATTGCAGAGGCTTCAGAGAAGACCCACGAGAACGATTAAAGGGTTAGAAAACCTGCCTTCTAGTGATAGATTCCTGGAGCTCCATCAATGAAGCTTAACAAAGAGAAAGTTAAGGACTAACTTGATTACAGTCCATAAGTACCTTCTTGAAGAACCATATGTTTGATAATGGGTTCTTCAGTCTAGCATAGAAAGATATAGCACTATCCAATGGCTGGACGCTGAAGCTAGACAAATTCAGAGGGGAAATAAGGTGTACGTTTTTAACAGTGAGTAATTAACCATTGGAAAAACTTACTAAGGGTTGTGGTGGATTCTCCATCACTGCCTATTCTAAAATCAGGATTGCATATTTGTCTAAAAGCTCTGCTCTAGGAATTGTTTTGGGGCAGTTCCCTGGCCTGTGTTATACAGGCGGCTGGATTAGATAGTCCCTTCTGGCCTTGGAATCTATGAAACTATGGAAAAACTCTGCCTTATGCACAGAAATGCTGCTGATTTTATTATTGTGGATAACGTGTTGAGTTCAATACTTTAATGAAGTGGCTAGTGTGGCGTACGTGTGTGTCACCACTGCCCTATGCCATGGGGAATCAGAACTGCTTAACTGTGTGTCCTAGGCCCTATATTGCTAACACATATTCTCTATCAGCTGAAATGCTAGAGCCCTGGCTCTGAACAGCAGAGCTTCTATCCTAATGGTCACTTTTCCAAGTAGAGGCCTGCGTGGTCAGGAAGGGTTTTCCCTCCTCCTCACCATGTATTCTGCAAGGGGGCGGGGGTTGCTTTCCTTTCTCTAAAGCATCAGGGATGGTCCTGGCTGGAGATGAGATAGTAGGAGCTCTGGCCAAGGCTCTGAGGAGGCACCAAGCATTCTTTTTCTCAGGTACTTGGTTGCCTGGTTCTTGCTCATATGCTTAGGGGCTAATTGATAGTCACGTGTGGGGTTGGAAAGAAATTTCCCCCCAGGCCAGATTGGTGGTAACCTTGGGGTTTTGGGGGTGTTTTTGGCCTGCCTCTGCAGTGAGTGGGTGCAAGTCACTTGCCAGGATTATCTGGGTATGTCTTGCTTAATTGTTTCCCTGCTGGGATGTAGGCAGTCTGGCCTAGTAGTTAGATCGAGTCCATGTTGGGGAACAAAGCCAAGGGTCAGCACAAGACTACCAGTTACCAGAGCCAGAGGCACACCAGAGTCAGAACCGGGAATTGAAGCTGAGGGTGAGAGATGAGGTCAGATGCC
The DNA here is from genome assembly GCF_007399415.2 of Gopherus evgoodei. NCBI lineage: Eukaryota > Metazoa > Chordata > Testudines > Testudinidae > Gopherus > Gopherus evgoodei. Next base: position 36,999,803 of record NC_044333.1, on the reverse strand, counting down.
AGAGTTAGGGTCAGACGTCGGAGGCTGTGGTCAGAGCTAGGACCGGTCACTGAGGATTGGAGACTAGGCAAGGATCAAGCATGGAGCTGGAGCACAGTGGGAACAAGAGCAAAAGTGGGGAGAAGGCAAGAGCCAGGAGCAGAGGAAGAACAGGATTGGGTACAGGAGGCAGGCACAACGGGAAACCACCCTAGTGCTTGGATAAACTTCCTGTTCCTCTTCCTGGCTTAAATAGCGTAGGTGGCCCAATTGGTGGAGCTGTGCGATCCTCCAGTCAGAGCTCATGTGGGTGGTGCATTGGCTGTGGCTATAGCCCTACTAGCCGCTCAGGATGTGGCAGCTGTCTGGGGACTTCCAGGCCTGGGTTCAAGACTTGGGACATTACTTCAGTCTTCTAATTCAGCCCAGGGGGCCATGGCCCCATCACTCTTTACTTGCCTTAAGGGCGAGCGATAGCGGGAGGGGGTGGAGAGCAGCAAACAGGGGTGGGGCCTCAGGGGAAGAGGTGGCTCGGGGGTGATGCCTTGGGGGAAAGGGTGGAATAGTTAGGGTGACAGTGCCCCCCACTTCTATGGAGCTTCTAGCGTTCCTGGTTCAGCTCCTTTCTGGTTGTAACATATTTAGCAAGTGATGATGCAGATCTCAAAAAAAAATGGGGGTGGGGGAGGCGGGCAGTGTGTTACCTGGATGTGAAGGGGACAAAAGCATTCCCTGGAGGTGAAGATACTGAACGTTTTAAGCCAGGGAATAGATGAGCTGAAGGAGGATTCCATGCAGTCCCTGCTCCCCCCTCCCCCTTCACAGCCCCAAATAAAGCACTGGATGTTTATAGAGTTTAATACAATGGTTCCCACAATGGACAGGCAATAAATGAATACGTAAGCAGCCTGGCTGGCTCTTGTATTGGAAGGTTTCCACATTTTAAATCCTGTTCTCAGTTGTGTAGCCCCCTTATTATTTCACTGCTCCAGATCTAGGGATCTGACTTATTTTGCTATGGCTCTGATTTACACGCTTTGTAGGCTGTAAGAAATGGATCTTAACTAAAAAGTAGGTTGATTTTGCTGTAAAGTTCTGGAATGTCTCTTGTCTGGATAGTCTGTGTGTACAGTAAGCCTGGTCTTTTCATGAATTAGCTGCTGAGTTTAATTATTACGATGTTTTCTTATATGAGTAGTAAGACAAAATTCAGATACAAGATAAAGGAAGATAGCAGAGTTGAGGCAGCCTAGACTGATTTATAGAATAAATTTGTAGCTATTTTTAAAATTATTCCATCCTGCTTGGTCCATCATTGAGTCTTATTGAACTGGACTAAACCAGGAATACAAACCAACCATTACAGCTGTTGAGGAAAAATGAAGGAACGGATCTTTTCAGCATTCTTAAAACTGTTGCATTTCCATTTTGAGGGTTCTACTTTTCTAGTTTCGTACTGGTTTACTGCTCGTATGCTTTTCGTGAGTGGTTCCAAAAATGTTCCAAAAACGGCACCAGCTGAGAAATGAATGTGGAGAAGCGCTGCCAAAGGACCAGCGAGCCAAAGAATTTAGTGATCAATATTTTCGTACCTATACTACTTGCTCTACATGCGCAAGGCAATAGCAGCTGGCTCATCCCAGCACAAGAAGTTATCACGAAAGAATCAAGGGCACAATGGGGTATTTATTTTAATCTTTCCCATGAATCCAACTTTTAGAAAGCTTTGCATGTGCTCTCTTTTTAAAAGGGCGTTTTCAGCTTATCTCAAACCTGCCAATCTGCCCTGCTGGCATATCTGTACTCCTGAAAGGTTAAGGAATTGACGGTTCTCAACACAGATGTCTTCTGTTTCAGTTTATCTACAGGCCAGGTATGACAGAAGCAGCCATAATGCAACCTTTCCCCACTGTTGCCCTGTCAGTGACCTCAACCCTGACCTGCAGAGACCACCCTCTCCAGGGATTTGGAGACAATTCAGCCTCCATGCTTGCTTAGCTGTGGGCCCCTCTGTAGCAAGTTTGTGCCAAATTACAAAGCAGTGATTTAAAAATGCAGAGTTTTTTTTTTAAACCTGTGGATTTAGCCAGCCTCCTACCAAACACATTTCTCTTTAAAAGCTCAGATTAGTTTAAAATTCCATTAGGAGAGAGAAAAATTCAGCTTCTTATCAGCTAAAGGATCCAGCCCCCAAACACTTGCCATGTTTTGCGTAATCTTACGTTCTGTTACCAATGGGAGCATTGCTCCTTTCCCACCAGAACACAGAATTCATCATTGCTGCAACTTGAAGGGAGAAAACACCATAAATCCTGCAGTGGAAAGTGGTGGGTCGGAGCAGAATTCCCCTGCACTCCTCTGGCTCTGTCAGTCTGTCCAAGCTCTAGTCGTTTTTCCAGAGAGTTCTGGAATTAATTTTTTTTTTTTTAGCTCTGTTGGCTGAAGGAGATTTTTACTCCATATAAAGGAATGAAATCTAATATTTTCTTAATTGCTCCTCTCACCTCCATAAAATCTATCCTCATTGTCTTTCTTCGCTCGGGAGAATCCCAAGACCAGAACAGTAATATTAGAACATCCTTAGTATGTCTATTGAAATAGCAGCAGGCACTGCTAGAAGCTAAGGTGTTTGTTTTATAAGTACTTATAAGAAAGAACTCGGATTTCAAGGAGAATTGCAAGCTAAGGTAAAGGGGCACTGGCAGAGCTGTGGAAGCATGCCCAGCACTCAGTGGGAGCCAGATCCTCCACTGAAAATCAGTATAGTTGTACCGAAGTAATTGAAACTATTCTAATTTACATCTGCCGAGGGTCTGTCTTGCTATTTCAGGCTCTTGGCAGAGTTAGTCTCTTGTAGTCATTGAATTTACTTGCAATTAGTAGAAAAACAACCTTAAAAAAAATCCAGCCCACCTCACAATTAGTGGTAAATTTGATAAAATATGTACACTGGAGTTTATTACAGGAGTTTTTTTGCAGTGTATGAATATTTTCTGGTATGAGATGATGGTGTTTCTAAAAAATCAAGACCACGCTCTGGATTGGGAAAAGAAATAATGGGTAAATATTCTTTAGAGTCCAATCCTTAAATCAGTCAAGCTCTCTTATAGGATCAGGCTCTTAACTTGGTTGAATGAATATCTGAATATTTTAATACATAATTATAGCAGTAAATATTAATTCATGTCACTAGAGACTCAAGGTATATAACACCACAAAACCACACCATTTTTATTGTTGGGTGGAATTCTACTATGAAAAATTGTTCACTGATAGAAATGTCAAATTTCTGCTCTGCTTCAAATTCAGATGTATTGGTTTTCAGGTGTATATTATCTGCTAAGCAAAACCGATAATTTCACAACAGCTGTACTTACCAGCACATACCACTGTGTTGTAAGAGAGAGAAATCTTTTCTCAAGGATGGGACTGGAGGAGAGATGGTTTTATTGTCAGATCACATCTAAACATTCCAGCGCCTTGTTGCCTTATGCCTGATATAGTCATTTACACTAATGCATATGGGGTGTAAATTGGAGAATCAGGCCCTAACTCTTCAAGGAAACTCTTAGTTTTTTCTCTTGCATCCCAGAAAATATTAATATGCATGTATTTTTTCCAAAGCACAAAAGATTCAGGCATGCCTTATAGGTGTATTCCCAAACCCAACTAATCCATACATTTTTTTAAAAAATGCAGCGATCTCTTTTCTAACTGCTAACATGAACCATAGATTTAGTATCTTTATCAATAAACAACAGCAGACAATATTAAGTCCAGCTGAGGTATGTCACTGAGGTTATCAGAGGACAGACAGTAGTTCCTTTTGCCAGAACAGCTAAGGTCTTTGGGTTAAAAGCCAAGGGTCATCAGCCACCAGAGCCTCATGTGGCATGGATTAAATCAAAAATTATCTTGAGTGGCATTACAGCAAACTACACAGAACATTAATCTGAGATCTCAGCCACTCCATGTATAAATCACTTCACTCGTAATGTAGATTTCAGTTTTACTGGAGCTGACTTGTTTTTCTCGCAGAGAAGCCAGCGGTTTATCCGAACCTGATCACTGTTGTTGTTAATCCACTGCAGAAAGTCAAAGCAAGGTCCACGGTACAGTAATGAAGAAAATTCTTTTTCTTTGTTGACTTCATTTTGCTGGCACTGTGCTTATGAGGAGGAGATCAACCTAAACTACTGTTTAAAAGCCTGGCAACTCTATCAAATGGAATAATCCATTTACCAAACCAGTTCATAACTTTTTAATGAATATTTGGTACATTTCCTAAAAACTAATTGCAAAACAGATTGGAACATGTCATCCAACATCTGTTTGAAACAATTTCCCCAGATTGCACAATCTTTCGTAGATCATGCAAATATTGGGGTGAGTGGAATTCATTCGGCCATGGCTCTCTAAATTATCCTCTCTCATTCATTGTTAAAATGGTTTAATTTCGGAAATTATTGCTTAGGTGATTTTTTGTTTTTCTTTGTGTACAGCTTGGCTCAGCTGATGGTACCTAGAAGAAGCCGACTCTTCCTAAAGTGTATTAAATCTCTGTAACTTCAAGGATGTGATCACTTATCTGTCCTCTGCTTCAGACAAAATAAAAGGGCCAAGAATTAAAAGCCTGTTATTTTGTACATGCGTCTTCTTTTGCTCTGAAGTTTGCAGCGTTGCTATTTTGAGCTAGTTCCATAAAGGCCCAGGTGGTGGCAGCAGAATTTTTTTTTCTGGAAAGCAAGTTCCAGAGGAAACTGAAAGAAAAAGCTAATGTAACTTTTACAGCACCTCGCAGTAACTTGCTGGATATCATACATGTGCAAAATTGATATCTTTAAAATAAAAGCATGGAAACATCATAACAATATCCTGTCCCTGAGGATATTTATGGGATCCAAGCAATGTGTGGGTTATATAGAGATGACTTGTGCAATAAAAGCACTTGGAAAATACTTGCTTGGAGTTGTCAAGCACTATAAGAATGTAATCGTAATACCTTGCACTTAGCAGGTGAGATTTTCCAAAGAGTTCTGCACCTAGCAGCCCCCACACTGACCGTTTCATTAAGGTGCTTGAGCTTAAAAAATGCTCATCTCCCACCATATGGCACTTTCATATTTGAAAATCTTGTCCAGAGGATCTTTCATCTAAGGATCTTATAGGACTTTGTAAGCATTAACTCCTGAAATTTTCAAAACCTGTGTGATAGTTCAGTATAATCATAACTTTTACATACTTAGGGAAACTGAGGCACATTGAGCAACTTGTTCAAGCTCACATAGTGACTTAGTGGCAGAGCTGAGAATAAGCCCTCTTTGTGCAGGATAGTCTGTATTTTTTGTGTATTGTGCAGCACATACTTCACCCTACACATATAATAAATTGTGTAATTTAAATAATGATACAGTTCAGGAGTGTGTAATATTGCTTTGGGCTCATCACCAAGCCAGCAACTTTTGCATGCCTTCTGAAAATGATTTTTACTGGTTATGGAGAGAGCACTCTAGGAGTTCCATCAACTGTCGTTATAGAAGGCATCGGCCTCGTGATCCCATCTGGAGGAACAGACCTCGAAAAAGGCTAAAAGAAGGGAGTGAAGTTAAAGGTGGAAGTCCAGTTGGATGTGCTGAAACTAATCCAGATTTAGGAATATAGGAATTACTATAATGGATCAGAGCCAAGGTCCATCTACTCCAGTATGTTGTGTTTAACAGTAGCCATTTGCTTTCAGGAGCGGCGCCAGAGTTTTTGGCGCCCTAGGCGGGGGTCCTTCCGCGCTCCTGATCAGCGGCAATTTGGCGGCGAGGGGGTCCTTCTGCACTCCCGGTCTTCGGGGCACTTCAGTGGCGGGTCCCAGAGCGAGTGAAGGACCCGCCGCAGAATTGCCTCCGAAGACCCGGAGCGCGTAAGGACCCCTCGCAGCTGAATTGCTGCTAAGGGTGGCAAAATGCCCCCCCCCCCCCAAATCCTGGCGCCCTAGGCGACCACCTAGGTTGCCTAAATGGAAGCTCTGGCCCGGTTTGCTTTATAGGAAAGTGTAAGAACCCCGCAGTAGACAGACATGGGGGGTAATCCTGGTCCCTACTTGTTAGTTTGGATTAAACACCAGTTTTAATATCCTTTCAAAAACTTTGTCACTTATTACGACAACTCTGGATAGTCTGGATAACTCCACAAATATCTTGTGCTACTATAATGCCTAGGAAATCGGTGATAAACCAGTTGCCCTCCCCGCCACGAGGCTGGGTGCTATACAAACAGAACAAAAAGCCAGTTTCTGCCCCAGAGATGTAACCATTGGCAGGTGGCAGCATGATTGTCAGAGGCTGCCAGAAGCACTAGAGATCGCTGGAGTTAACAAAACAAAAAGCTTGGGGGGTGTTTAACGGGGGCAGGCTAACCCAACATAGACCAGATTTAAACTGATGTGGAGTAGCCCCCCACCCCCGCTACCTCAGGTTAACAAAATTGGTGCCACAGCACACATTAGTTCAACCAGAGTAGCTTGTATGTGTAGTTAAATCTGAACAGAGATCCGGGAAAGCCTAAAATAGATAGGAGGAAGAAAAAATTAACCCCTCATTTCCCCCCGCCCTCAAACCCGCATCTACCCTATGAAATCACCTTATTCTCCAAGGTGGCATAAGTCAGGCATGAAAACCACCTGGAAATGCTGAAAATCATGTTGCAACCCAGTGTGAAATTAAAGGATGCCAAAATCTGACATTGTGCCGGCTGCATTTGACAATAGGCATCCACAATAGGCTTTGCAAACAGATGTGACTGGCCTCGGCCCTCTGCTGAATCCACCTGTTCCCCTGTGCACCTTGATTTTGGAGGAGGAGATGTGAGTATTTTCACTGACTTTTCGTGGTCAGGTGATGCAGGTGGAACCACTCCATAACCCCTTAAAAAAAAAAAAAAAGGAAGCAAAAATATAAGCTCTGATATTGCGTATCTTTCTGTGCCAAATATTCTACTAAAGTAATTTGTGTGTGTGTGTCTGTATACACTCCCCTGAACTTCCTTCTAAAACAAGGGTTCTCAGACTGAGTGTCAGGACCCCTCAGGGAGTCACAAGCTTATTATATGGGGGGTTGTGAGCTGTCAGCCTCCACCCCAAACCCTGCTTTGCCTCCAGCATTTATAATGGTATTAAATATATAAAAAGGTGTTTTTAATCTGTAAGGGGGGGGGATCTCATTTAGAGGCCTGCTATGTGAAAGGGGTCACCAGTACAAAAGTTTGAGAACCACTGTTCTAAAAGACCCAGATTTCCCTCCATCCCTTGTTCTTTTGAGGCTCTGCTTTGAGGCCAACCTCCTTTTGTCAGTGGAGGACTGGTTAGGATCCCTTCGGTCCTTTAACTGTATGGAGGAGGTTTCTTTATTAACTAAGATGAAGCACTCCTCCCCCTCATGAAGTGGGTATGTTACTGCTGCAATATTCCCAACCTCTGCCAACTCAGTAAAAGGACCCAGGGAATGGAAGTGCTCGGGAAAGCAAAAGGTGGGGGTTACTGAAAGCTCTGGAGACTGAAATCCCGTAATTATTCACAACCTAGGCTCAAGCTCCATCAACAGTGCAAGCTTCCTCCATGCTGTTGAGGCAATGCACTTAAGCCCAGCCTTGGAGGGACCACTTCAATGGGTAAGAGAAGAATTCATTCTCCATGTGCCATTCGGTCCTTTGCCAAGGGGGCCAATTAGTAGGAAATATTTGCAGTTGGCTTCGTGGTGTTGCATACTAGCTTGCTACAGACGGGATGGGGAGCTACCAAGCTCCTTTCATGCAAGCTACTGAACAGCCATCAGACTCAATCACTGCTGACTTGGGCTACATTCAAACTGGCAACCTGAGGTGAGGGACGCTCCCCATGGTCTGTCTCTGGAGCGAGCCAGGCTTGTACAACTTTAATTTCCTAACAATGCTGAGTTAGTCCAAAAGGCTTACGTTGGTGGTTCTGTTGCAAAAAGTCAGGGAGGCTGCCCCTCTTTGGGCTGGATTCTTTCCTGGTGTAACATGACTGCATTCAGGGGGATAAATATCACCCATAACCAATTTCTGACTAGCTGAAAGGCAGCATGGTTTAGAAGATAGTTCACTGAACTGGGACTCTGTGGACCAGTATTTCTGTTCCTGCCTCAGTCACTGTCCTGCCGTATGATCCTCAGCAAGTTGCTTCACATCTGTCCTGTTTCCCATCCCACCCACTGTCTGTCTTGGCTATTTACCTTGTAAGTTCTATGGGTCAGAAACTCTCTCTTACTATATATATATGTACAGTGCTTAGCACAATGGAGCCCTGCTCTCATTGGGGCATCTCACTGCTACCTTTCTTTTAATTACTGGTTTGTATTGTCTTCCTATCCAGACTGCCCTTTGGGAAGTGCTTCTATTTACTGCTGTAATAGTGACATCTCTTGGAAAGATCCCTTTGGAAAATTGTTTCTGTACAGTTGGCATTGTTGCCCTCCCAGAGGAGCTTGGATATAGTTGTAGAGCATTCGAGCATTCACTCACAATCACAGCTTCTGCGACTGAGTCGTTTTCCTCTAACTAGGTAAATTAACTCTAATACCCTTATTTGCTATCAACCTTATAAAACATAATAAAAAACAGATGTCTCTTCTTCAACCTGATGTGCTATGAAAGCTTGATGGCCTATTTCCCCGCCCCCCCCCAGATGTTATGACAATGCTTTTGCTCTTGTGAATTCATTGTAGAGTCTGATGAAAAGGAATTTGGAAATACATTAATATGGAAAGATCTTGTATTGTATGGATTTAGGATTTTAGCTTCGAGAAAGTAAACCATCTCCATGTCTTTCTCTGTGCTGGAAGTGGGTTGATCAGAGTGAGCTTGATATGCCAGTCTTGCTTTATAACTGGCAGTTAATATTGGAGTGATTCACTTCAAGCTAACAAGCACCCTGCGTGTGCAAATGGAACCATAGTATCCATTTTATGGTGGTACTACTTTAGATGCTAGGCCTACTCCTGAAAACCTCCTGAAAGTTCTGAGTATCCTTAACTTCCATTGCATTCAGAGGGATTTGAGGTTATGTAATACCTGACAGGATTTGGGCCAAAATCTGGTATCCTGAAGAAACACTGACAGTAGCATTTTGCTTCTCACCTTGGATCAATTCAACAAAAGTCACAAATTCTAAGTTCTTTACAGAAACAGGCGACATGATGCACATGTATGACTTCTGCATTCTTCCAACGGGACTTGCTTTATGTTGCTATTTCAGGCACTAGCCCGGTCATGTCACCTTATTGGCTCTTTGATGTACCAGCTGATCAAGTATCAATGCTCTGTTTATTACCAAGAGCGTATACAACGTTTCTGCATCGATACAGTACTATGAGATTTCAATGTATACATGTGGCTACGTCACTTCCCCCCCTAAGTATAAGAATAATTCTGCAAGAGGAGAGCATGCAAAAAGTGTAATTGCACGTAACTCAACCCCAAACAGCACTTTTATGTGCTTAAGGAATATTATCGGAAAGAGACTGGAGGACAGTTAAGCCAAGGAAATATTGGGGATGTGTCCCATGAGATCTAAAGAAATGAGGGGTAGAAGCAATGCAATAACTGCAAACCTCAGCAGAAGAGAGAGAGAGAGAGAGAGAGAGAGAGAAGGAAGCGTTCAGTGGTTGAGAGGACTTCTGGAACATAGCGGTGTATGTGGAGACTGTGTAATCATGGTTGTAATGGCTGATAACACCTGATAAATGTACCAAGGGTGATCAAATAAGGGAACCTAGGACTGTGTGATTAGACAGGAAGGAATGGCTCAAATGCTCGGGGTGTATAATATACACATGTGAGAGCCGGAACAGAGTAGCTGTAGAATTCATTCTTTATTAGTCAATCATCTTGTAAGAGCCTGACTAAAGGAAAGGCTCTGGCCTGGAGTCCCGCTCCCAGGGGCAATGATTCTTAGTAATTTTGACTTCCAGTTGAAAAACATGTTGTTTCTGCTGAAATAATTTGTTTTCCAGCTTGGGTGGCAACATTATTGTGGTGGTTGGTTGAGGTTTCTAGGGCAGTGATTTGATTTAACTTGTCATTTATAAGCAACAGAGTAGTTCCTCATACAAAATCCTCATAAACAGGCAGCTGAAACCAAGTGGCAGTTCTCCCAGGCATAGGCAGCGTTCATTAGATACCCTTCTTCCGTAGTTCACTCTTATGTGGCTTTTACTTTTAGGGTTGTCTCTTTCTGGGGCTGACTGTGTCTCCTAAATACCTCCTTGCACAGATCCATGCATCTAAGGGTACGTCGCGAAGTGCGAGCAATTGATGCTGGGGCAAAACATTCACTAAGCATCCTGGGTTTGACCTGACTATACTCTCCTCCTTAAATTGCACACTGTGAACCTCCCCTACTGTTGTTAGCCAGGGCCGCCCAGAGGATTCATGGGGCCCAGGGGCCCCCCGCTGCCGAATTGCTGCTGAAGACCTGGCACTTCAGCAGTGGGTCCGGGGCGGAAGGACCCCCCTGCCGCCGAATTGCCACCAAAGACCCGGAGCGGAAGAAGCTCTGGGGTCCTGAGCACTGGCAGAGTTTTCTGAGGCCCTCGGAGTGAGTGAAGGACCTGCTCCAGGGGCCCCAAAAAACTCTCATGGGGGCCTGGGGCAAATTGCCCCACTTGCCCCCCCCCAGGTGGCCCTGTTGCTAGCACTGGGAAAATAGTCCTACTCCTCTGCAGTCCTATTTTAGCAGGGTTTAGATTGGCACCCAGCCATGTTACAATAGGTTGATGTTAAAACACCTGTTAGCTGGTTAGACAGTTTCCTATTGAATCTTTCATCAGTTCTAAGTAATGAAAATGTGTACAGATCAGCAAGCCCCTGTACAGTGATAAGTGTAATTTTTATCATGGGCTTGGCTCAGACCCTGTAGACCCTTATTCACGTGCACAGCATGTAATACAGACACACACAAAGATCTCACTCAGGTTCAGCTGCAAAAACTCTGCAACAGTAAAATGTCATATTAGTAAGAGTTCACAATTCTTACAAAATACACCACAGTGCACTTACTGGTGCATCAGATTGTACTTGGTAGAATCTATAACCCATTTTCTTATGTTGCTCTCTTTGGAAGATAAATCCTAAATCAAAAACCATGCATTAGCCAGTTGCAGGCTTTTCAAGAAGGTTAGTACCAGAATGCTGGCAAAATGTGCAATCTGCGTAAAAATATAACTATATCCCATGGATTGCATATTCATCAAGGGCTGAATCCTGTCCATGTTCCAGTGCATAAAGCTCCCATTGAAATCAATGGAAATTTTTGCTCAATGGAATGATACGGCCCTAAATCTTCTAATCAAAAAATACAATGCAAAGTAGCATGTAAATACAATGCAAATCCAGTCTACATAAAAATTACAAATTAACATCCCATACATGTCCTGCTGGTAAAACTTTGGTCCTTTCTCTGCATTAGAGAAAATCAATTGTTTTAAGCCATGACCCCTTTCGTTCAGCATATGCTACTGTCTTACTTGAACTATGCAAAGATTCATCCATGCCTATGGCTTTTAAACACAACATTTATTATACTTAGTCCATTGATTATGGGGGAACCCTCCAATCCTCATGGACAGCAGAGAGCATGGCACACACGCAGCATCTGGTTTTCATGTTCAATCTCATCCCTTTTATTTAACCGTTGAGGGCAGGCTCAAGTGACAACCGAGCAATGCTCTCATTGCAGACTGACTAATTAGCCTGCATCTGGAGCTAATTAAACGTGGAGTTGCCTGCAGAGGAGAGCGCTGTCCTTATCATCCCAGCAGCAGGACCTACACAGAAGAAAAATCGCTGGTGATATGCCCAGTGTTCTTACAAGCAATTTAAATGAGGCAACTAAGGACCTGAGCCTGCTCCCATTGAAATCAATGGGATTTTTTGCTACTGACTTTAATGGCAACAGGCGCAGGCCCCAAAATGATGGAGTGATTTTAAGGGCTAAAGATATTTCAAGTGCAAGAATAATTAAATTACTACACAGCTGTGTTTGAATTGCTGCTTGAGTATATAACGTATGACCATGAAGATACCTCCTATGCATTAATATCATTTAATACTCTAGCTGCTGCTATTTAGTGACACATTTGACTAAAGCATCCTGACCTTTACCAGATGAAATATGTTCCTGTAGTATCTTTTTTTACTGTAAAAATTAGGTTTAGTTGTTAAATGTTCTAATCTTAGTTTCATTTGGCCGTGCTGGGAGAAATTCATCTTCCACTGCTAGATCAGCTACTGATTAATATGAGGCTGCCCATTTTTAATTACTGGACAATTTTATTTCATGACCCTGACAAACAAGTGCACTCCTTGGGAGGTTTGCAAAGACCAGTGCAGCGAGGCATATGAATCGAAAGATTAAGCAGAAGGATGGTTTTTATTTTTGTTTTTTTTATGCCTGAAGTTCTTATCATAACACTTAAAATGTTAATAAAGGAAGAGGAAATAAACCTCAACTTTTGGCGATAAATTTGTTACGTGAATCATTATTCATAGCCATTCTTTAGCTCCTGTTTCATGTCCTCAAAAAGTTTGGCTTTGATGTCTGATGTTGATTTGAGCCTGAATTCTCACCCAGTGTAGGTCCTTGGACTTTTTTTCAAAAAGTTTCTGTCTGAATCAAAAATAACCTTGCAAGACTGGAATTGTCTGGTGGCTATCCTGCATGAAGTAGTCATTGAACCTACATAGGCAGTGTGCAAAACACCACTCTGCAGGTGGGTGCGTTACCAGATGTTACCCTCTGCATGCTGCCCACCCTTCTATTATTTTACGCATTTAAGATTTATATGCTTGGTGCTGCATGATTCACAAACAGAGAGAGAGAGAGAGTGCCCCTGCCCGGCAATATTTGCTGTCTAAGAAGTAGACATGTGGAAGACAGGATAGACTGTGACATTAAGGGGCTGGGATCTGCTCAATGGGAGTCTTTTCATTGACTTCAGCAGGCTTTGAATTAGGCTCCTGGGGGATGATTTAGGATTTTTTTTCATAATTCTAATGAACCCCCTCTTTTGGTGGGCATCACAGCAGAAGTGTTTTTCAGGAGGGATTTGAGTGATGTATTTCTCTGTTTTTCTTTAGCTTTTCTCACTGTATTCGATCACCCATCCCAGCATTTGGGCTGAAATCAGAGTTAACCATGTTGACCGTTCTCTGGTGCCACAAGGCAGGAAAGTACCTCTACAGGTATCTCTTCTTTTGACGGGAAGTGGAATCCTAAAACTTCCATTTTGTCTCCAGCCACTAACTTTCTCCTTGCCTTCCTCTCTATCGATGGCACTGGGCACTGGACAATCTCATTTCTGGTTTGAATGGTGAATTTTTTCCCCATCCTGCAAAGAATGTATTGTTTGGCACTGGGACAACACCGAGGCCTTTTGAATTTTTTTGTGAAAGGCCAGAGAGAGAGCTGAGCCAATAGTTTAGAGGTTAAGGTATTCTGCTAGCCTGTGGGACTTGCAGTTTCAAGTCCCTTCTCTCTCTGCCTTTCTCCCACATCCCTGGTGAGTGTCCTAACCACCAGGCTCTTCTGGGGTGGGGATCTCTGTCTCTCCTGTTGGAACTGTTTCACTTTTATATACCTAATTCAATATGAACTGGAGCAGGAACTTTGAGACTCCCATGAGTTGGTTGAGAGCCTTAGCCCTTGGGCTACTGGTTATTCCGGGATGGGTGGTATCTCTCTGGTTTTGACCAGAAATTTCAACCCAGTCCTGAGGAAAGTTTCATCAAAATGAGAACATTCAGAAAAGCTTTTGTTTTGTTAAAAAATCCGCTCTCGCTATTCTGAATGCATTAAGGTCTCTGTTTGGTTTGGTGAACGATACTGATGGGAAAAATGCAACAAGCCCTGTGGAAAAATAACATTATTTAATTTTATTTTTAATATTTTTAACCATCTACTTGGCCAAGTCATCTTTCCCCTTTTCCTCCCTCTAGAGATGAGACCATAAACAAGGACCTTAATGCCCCTGGTATCTTGGGTCCATCTCTACCCGTCTCTGTCCCTCAACTGTTTTCCCTGCTATCTCATGGCTTTGGATAATGTTTTCCCTGCACATTAGCGAGTGTTATTAATGGGATGATACATGTATCCCCATCAGACGCACAAAAAAACTGGCAGTTGGAGGGCCTGTGGGGTCATTGAGAAATCAGAAAATGCACAGGGTAGCTTTGGAGATGAGGAAAAAATCTTTTGTCTAGCCAAATTCTTTCAAGATAAGTACTGGTAGTTAGTCCCTTGCTACCAGCAATGACAATGGATAAGAGTATGGGCAGAGCTCTATTTTCAGAGGAAAATGGAACTCTCTTTGAATAAATAAAACTTTTCCAAAACGAAACCAGTGATGAGCCTTAATCAAACCCACAAATCTCTTCACCTCCAGAGTTTGGGGGTTCAGAAGTGGATATGAATTTTATAAATGAAAAAGCCACATGTAACTAGAGATTGCCTGAACCAGAAAATCCAGATTGCCAGATGCTGATGTGATTGAAATCTGGATCCAGATACTTTCTTTTCAGTGTGTGCCCATCTCTAAATAAATCCAAATCCATTAAAAACTAGCATGTATTTGTCCTATTCCATCTGAGGCTGGCCAATCAGTAGGGGTGGCTTTTTTTCACACACAAATGTTCCTCACTGGAGCATGAATTCTCAAATATTAGCTTTCTACCTAATGAGACTAGACAGGAGCAGGGAAAAGACTTGTTTGTTTCTTGTACTTGATGCAGAGAAAAGATTTAAATCTGTTAATTTTTTTAAAATGCAGCACATGAATGTTTACTTTATTGGGGAGGATTTTTTCCCCCCTAATGACTATAGGCTTTTGTAAAGCCCTGTTCATTGTAGTTTTCACAAACTCCATCCAAACATCTTTCTCTCTGTTGCTTAAAAGAGAACGCCTCTCCACCCACCCCTATTTTACATGTTGTGATTTCACTGAGGCTTCCAATTGGTCTTCAACAGTTCATTTATGTCAGGCGCCTTCCATAAACTCTACAGCTATGGTCTCCTTGCATGACCACCCACTGAATCAGGCTGTCTAAACAGCATCTGTCAAAGTCTCAGACACATCTAGTGAGTAAAAAATGGATTCAGTCCAGTTTTTTCTTTTTTTTTTTGGTGAAAGTGGGGGTCAAAAAGGAACGGAAGAAGATTTTGCGCCAGGATCATCAGAAGATCTGTTGTAATCAAGATGAAATTGACAGGTGATTCTCCTTTGGTTAAATGCCTTTTCTGCCTCTTGACATTTCCTCCTTTCATTAATTCGTTTCGCAAGACATAGAAGGCACTTTATCCCTCAATGCCTAGGTTAGTCGTTCCAAATCTCTGGATTGCTAACAGACGCATTGTTAGTGATTGGAGCCTGTTTAATCCTAATCCCAAATGCATTACTTAGCGAGTTTTACTTGGCTTTTTGATTTAAGGTGGTTATTACCTGTGGTATGTAGGCCTTGTTCTGAAGAATCCCCCCACCTAATTTTGTCATTTTGTGAGAGTGTATGCATTGAAGGGGGGGTTCCTCACTCTGCACTTTTTTTTCTGCTTGTGTAATTTGGAGACATTTTTGAAAGATTAAGTTAGATTACCTACTTGAAACTTGCCATTGTCTGCTGGGATTGCCATCTCTTGAGTGTGACAGCATGAAGCAGGTTCTCTCTTTAAAAGGCATCATGATGTTAATGTGCTTGTGTGCTGTACATAGTTCTAAAACTTAAAAGGTAGGTTAATTTTGCTTGATGTCAATTTGGAAATGTTGCATTGCTTTATTTCTCTGCGTGGTGATCGAGTGCTGAACCTCAATGGAAGTGCATCAGAAAAATACATTTTTATGGCAGACAAAACTGAGGACTGCAGTTAACAAAAATACTTGTGAGCTGAATTCAGTGAAAATCACGTTTCCACGAGTTTGTTTAGACTTCATTCTTGCAGAGGCCAGATGTCTCTTTATTATTGAATCTGGCCCTAAAATGGGTTCCTACTAAAACTGAACAGTGTCTTGGCAATAAAGGCCACATTTCTGTCCGCTGTCAAATGTCAGGCTCAAAAATAGGCATAAGGTATTATGTAAAACTCACAGCTGAAATCCTGGTCCCATTATGAAATCCTGTTGACTTCACTGGAGCCACGATCTCACCCTCTGTGTTCTGAAAATCATCTCAAATGTCTTTTAATCTTCTTTGAGGACTTACTTCAAGCAAAAAGCATAAATAAGTGGTATTGATGGTCATCATGTATGTCACTTTTTTGTCTTTTTTTAAATTAATTAAATATTGTAATTCTGAGGGCTCCAAAGGGCTCCAATAACACTAATAATAAATTATGTTATCCTCTCATTTATCCCATTGGACTGAATAAGACAAACCAGAGAGAAAAGGGGGGAAGAGACCCAACAAAATAAGAAACTAATCATTCTTATAAATAGCAACGCACAAAAAAGGGAAGAAATGAAACAAACGTGAATATTGTTTTGCAAAGCCCTCAGAAAATAACCAGAAACAACCCCCCACTGGAAGACTCAATTAGACACTTAAAAGTTTCTTAATAAAAGGGGAGAGGGAGACGAAAACTGCAAACTAATGGAGAAGTCCAAAGCAAACCCAGTGAATGGTATGGAAGATGAACAAAACAAGTTACTTATTATTTAATACCAATATGTGCTCTCAGGTAGGATCTCCAGGATGGAGCCAATAACTGTCCCCTTTAAAGGGGTGAGCTCCCTTAATAACATGTGCATTTCTCTTTTTGGTTAGCTGTAAATGGTGTTGATACAAATCTCAAAATACCCTCCAGCTGAGCATTTGTGAATGGGCTGGTCACAGGCATGGGATGATTTTGTGGGGTATTGTCACCAACTGGTTGCTGGACAATGGTGATGTGGCCAGACAACGACAGTTAGGGTTAATACACAAATCATGTAACACACCCTTGCTTATCCAGGGCTTCAGGGTGACAGCAGGCCTTGGATAGACCTTCGATCCTTCTGTACAACAGCACCACCCCTGCTACTTGGACTGAAGAAGAAGCTGCAGCTAGTAGAAAACTGTATAAAATAGATTCTAGCTAGTTCACCATAATGTACAGGCACTAGTAGTCAGTGTTCAGGGCAGGGGTTACTGGGTTGCTAGGATTTGGTGAAATATTTGCAAGCAATTTGTTGGCATGGTTCATTTAGTAGCACTTGTGCATGGGGCCAAGTTTTCAAGTCCTTGTCCTCCAGTGAATATTTAGTTATTTATATAAAGTGGAACAGTTCTAGCAGGAGAAACTGAAAGCATCATTATGCCAATATTCTAGTGGTTAGAGCACTCACATGCAGGGCCGGTGCAAGGATGCTTCGCGCCCTAGGTGAAACTTTTACCAGGTGCCCCCCCCCCGCGGCACCTCTCCCCCTCTGCCCTGAGGTGCCCCCCCTTGCGGCAGCTCCCCACCCCCACCGTCAGGCACCCCCCTCGCTCCAGCTCACCCCTGCTCCGCTCACGAGCACCCCAAGCACCCCATGGCCGCTTCACTTCTCCTGCCTCCCCAGCTTGCAGCGCCTAAGCCTGCAAGCCTGGGAGGCGGGAGAAGTGAAGCAGCTCACCCCTGCCCTGCCTCCTTCCCGAGCATGGCGTGGCTGCTTCACTTCTCCCGCCTTCCAGGCTTGCGGCGCCAATCAGCTTAGGCACCACAAGCCTGGGAGGCGGGAGAAGTGAAGCAGCCATGGCGTGCTCGGGAGAAGACGGGGCAGGGATGAGCTGGGGCAGGGAGTTCCCCTGCGTGCCCCCCCCACTTGCTGCAGGAGGCCCTCCCCTCGCCCACTGCCCCAGCTCCCTCCGCCTAAATGCCGGCAGCTACCGGGGCGGCCGAAGATCCGGCCACTGCGGTCGCTGCCGAAGAAAATGCTCCCCCCCAATGCCAGCACCCCAGGCGACTGCCTAGGTCACCTAAATGGTTGCACTGGCCCTGCTCACGTGAAGGTGGGAGAGGA
This sequence comes from Gopherus evgoodei, assembly GCF_007399415.2. Classification (NCBI taxonomy): domain Eukaryota; kingdom Metazoa; phylum Chordata; order Testudines; family Testudinidae; genus Gopherus; species Gopherus evgoodei. The sequence continues at coordinate 36,981,792 of NC_044333.1, read as the reverse complement.
ACTGGAGTTCAAATCCCTGCTCCAGAGTGGATCTGAACCCCGATGAGTGCTCTAACCACTGGGATAAAAGCTTTTTTAAGGTGGGTCCCACCATCACTTCCCTTTGTCTGTCCATCTTAGGAACATAGCAGCACAATTTTTTTTGAGAATATTCAGCAAATTCATGGCAAATTCACAAATAGTTTTGAGTCAACCGAAGGGGCATTTGGCAAATAAACTGTTCAGTCAAACAATTTCATGGCATTATTTTGTGTTTTAATGTATGGGATGGGAACCCTTCCCCTATGTTTTGTAAATTCAAAGAAATAAATAAAATGATTACATGGGCAAATGACTAGAACTGACCACCCACACATGTAGTTACTTACTTAGTCCTGGCAACTGCAGTAATTGCTTGCAGAGGGTTAGCATTCTCTAGCCCATAAAGTCCTGACATTTCACTTGAACCTCATTACATTCTGGGCAAGATCTGATCTTGCAACACACTTAACTAGATTTTTTACACACATGCAGAATATCACATGCTATGCGCTATGCAAATTCACTTATATAATGTGGGTGTTTTAATAACAATTTCAAGTGCCTTAATATATATGTGTGTCTATGTGTGTGTTTAATCACAAACAAATCACTTGATCAAAACTGAATACAAAACCGATCTATTAAAAAAAGAATATATGGTCTCCTCTCCAAAGTGCGAGCTGCACTTTGTCATCCCTTTACCTCCTTTAAACCCAATTCAGATTAGAGCCGCTATCTTTCACGATTATGTAAAAGAAGTGATAAAACGTGGCTTTTCAAAAAAATCATGTTTGTACAAGAATTTGCTGACATTTTGTGGAGTGATAACTTGATAGTGAAAATATCCAGATCCCCCCAGACCTGGGGTCTGGAATCAGTAAAAAAAAAAAAAAGCCTTTCAGGCATATTCAAAACTAACTTCTGTTCCTTTTCCAGCACTAAATTGGATCCTTTTATTATTTTTTGGTAAACCGTCGTGCACAATTTTAAATAAGTATTTGCCAGATTTACTGGGGTTTGGCGCCTGCCTGAACTGTGCTCTAATCATTTCACACTATTTTTTTAAACAGGTAAAAGGAAAAAATATTCCAGTTTAAATGTAACTTGCTGGTCACACTTGCCAATAAATATGCAACCAGATGAAATGATGATGAGGTTGGAATGTAATCAGTGCCCAGAGAGGGCTATCGGTGCTGTAGCAGCAACAGAAAAATGACATTTTGCTTCTTGTTAAAAACTAGCAAACCAATTTGGCAGTGACAGTGTAATGCCAAGAGACCTTGATTGCTGGTGGGCAGGATTGAACCAGGGACTTCCAGAACTTAGTGTATGAGCCACATCTGCATCAGCAGCTGGCTGTTAGCCAAGGCTGTAGAGCAGACTTACTTTCTCTCCTTCTCTCAGTGGTCTTGGTGCCACTAGACGGGACAGAGCACCACACCCAGGACGTCTGTGGGTTACACTAGTGTAAGGTGTGTCAGTCTCAGCTCTCCTTAGAGAGGCCTGGTGACATAACAGCTACAGCTGCTTAATTGAAATTGTTTGTTTTAGTGCCCATGGTAGAGTCATGCATTATAATGGAGTTTTCAATACACTGTACCTAGGTGATTGCGGTATATCTGCTTACTGTAAGAGGCTCTGTGGCATAATGGCTAGTGCATTGGACTTCTAGTGTGGTGATAAAGCAAAATCATTCAAAGGTTGTGGGTTCAAGTCCAACCAGAGTCAAACTGAGCACCGTCCAAGGTAATATGCAAAGTTGGGTGTTGAAAACAGGGCAGAAAAGCTGGCTGATTAATTGGTTTGTCAGCAATCTGAGCAGCAAGTGTTTTCTGCGGGCCAGACTATGATGCTCTTATTCATACAGAATAATACCTTACTCCACAAATCACCTCAGGTCCTTATGGGGCTCAGCCATGAGAGGTATTAAAATGCTACCTCCCATGGAAGTCAACCATTGGTTGTCAAAAGATATTGAAGGGACCTCAGTGCCTTGCAGAATTGCAGCCTTTCTTCCAGATAGAAGGCCAAATCTTCAGCTGGTGCCAATTAGTGAGGTCATCACACTATGCCAGCTGAAGGTGTGGCCCATAATTTTCTTCTGGATAGGTTCTGTACGGGGTGTGGGGAGACAGGGTAACATTCTAGAGCACACATGTTCTATTGTAATGTAAGTATTAGCTTATATTCTAAAGGAATTGGAACAAAATACACCCTGCATCTAGCAAATGTTCTCTGTAAAGGCACTTGTCAAACAGATGGCTGTAAGAGGAATAACAAATAAAGTTCGTGATTAACATAAACTTATGATTTAGTTTAGTGGCCAAGTTTTAGACTCTGTGACTTTTTAAATCATTTGTTTCAGCACTGTCCAAACTAAAAGGTTATTTAGTGGTCCCATCCCTGCCTCGTGTAGAGAGTGTCACCTGGACACTAAACCATCACAGTTGGGATTACGTTTATGCCAGCTTCATGAAGACTTCTCTCTCCAGAGTACGCTTGGTGTACACCAGACTGTGCCAAATTACACTCATTCTTCGTAGGAAAGGATCACCCTGACACTTTTCTCCTCACCAGGATATTACTTAGTTGAAACACTACTTCAGATGCACAATCTGCCTCTTCTTAATGCTGTTTAGGTATTTACCAATGAAAGCTGTAAAATTATGGATCATTACTCTGATCTCTTAATTGGTTGCTGTTATCTTCTTAAAGCAACTTCTCTGTAATGCTTCTATACTAACAGATTTGGGCATTCAATGTATTTTTTTAGCTTTGTAAAGAAGCAGCAAATCATGACAGTAATGTGAGACCAATTAATATAATTTCCCATTTCCCATATAGTGAACTATACCAGACCATTTGACTTTTAAGAACCCCTCTTCATTGAAGTCAATGGGGAGTTTTGCTTAAACACCAATTGCATGTTATAGACCCAGGAGTCATGCCTAGAGCAGGGCAAATACTTGAAAAACCCTGAGTTTTGAATAAAAGCACCCAGTTTTGTTTCCTGCTATTGACAGTATGTTAGTAGTAGTATTATTTTATTACTATCACAAATATTTGCATAACAATGGTGTGACAATTCAGGAACCCCTAGAGTTCCTTGAGTTTTAGCATAAATTTGTTCATTCAAAATAACATTAGTATCTGAAAGAACAGTTAGTTTACAATTCAAGGGCTCAAAGTTGTTTGTCCAAACTAGGAGGATATTTCTGACATCATTATCATTAGGGTCCTATCTTTATTTTTCACTGCTTATTAATAAAATAGTTCTGTTGAAAGCCATGTGTTCTTGTGCAGAGACCTTTCATCTATTTCAGAGAACAGTGCAAAAACATGAGTCGGGTCACATATCTCTGTTTGTTTTTTAAATCTGAAGTTATAATTTTGGATGGTTGTTATTATAATGTGCTGTATGGAAGCTACAGTTGGTATTTTTAGCCCCAGCCAGTTTGTGTGCAAGAGAGAACAGTTTCTCTCTAGATATCAGTTATATTTTTCTAGCTAACTTTTGACAAGAAAAGGGTCAGCAATAAACCAAAAGAAAACCCCAATGAAGTTACATTGCTAGTCACTTTTTCTTTGCTTTGGATTCACTGTTTTCAGCTGATCTCTTTAGGGACAATATTGAGGAAATTCTGTAATGGAAAACAGACATTTTTATACTATTGGAAAAGTAAAGAGAGTATTGTGCTGGGTATTTATTCCTGGCTTTCTTGCCCAAACCTTTGGCTTGAACTTGTACTATACTCTCCTGGCCTATCAATAATCATAGAAATAAGAGATGAAAATTACTTATTAGGTCATCTACATCCCTCTGCCAATGCGGGGCTGCTCCAGTGATTTGCTGAATATTAAATATCTTGAGCAATGAAGCCTCCATCACCTCCCTTGGGAGACCACTGCATGCTCTGATAGATCTTGCCATTAGGGCAGTTTTTCCTCATACTCGGCCTAATTTTCTCTTTACTTAATTTCCTCCTATTACTCCTAGGTTGCATCCCCTGGTATCCCCTAAACAACTACTCCCTTCCTGTGGGTTACAACCATTAGATATTTGTATGATTGTCATTCTGGCCCTCTTCTCCTTGCTTCCACCCTGAGTTGTCATTTGGCTAAGCTAGTCAGGTCTGGTTTTTAATAACTAAGTCCTGACAGTATCTTAATTCCTATTCTTTTTATGGCCCATGGGACAGAATGTGTCTCAAAACGAATTCCTTTTTAAAAGGTAAAATATATTCATAAATCCTATGAAATTATGATGACCCCCCTGCTCCTGGGAGAATCTCCAATGTCTCAATGGGTCTCGGTAAATATTTATACCTGATGAATTAGCAGCTGGCTACTAAGTGCCATGATTACTCCAGTAATTTTGTAAGCAAATGGAGATCTGGCATTTGGTGTTCAATGGATGCAGCACAATTTGTTCTGTTGGACTTTCAGAGAATTTACTCAGTGCTGGTGATATCATTGTTAAAATATCTGACTCTCCCAGTGTTTCCATCTACAAAACACTGAAGGATTTCTCCCCCCGTCCCATATGAAATTGGAGAAAACAAGAGCAGAGAACAGCAGAAGTGGATTGTCTTTCAGCTCTACATAAAATAGGCTGAATTGTGGCAGTCATCAGTATCCGATTGCGACTAAAACCTTCCCTCTGGTTTTGGTGGTACCTCAAGCTCAGTGAGTAGCAGAGCAATTCCATTTCTTGTCCCTTGTTCGGGATCTAAACTGAGCTGCGTTTCAGAACGTCCTGGCATTGGATACACTCCAGTCCACTGAGCCGCTCTGACCTCTAAATGTTGCGGTAACTCTATATGACTCACGTGTGACATCAATCTGAAAGCTACAAACCATTTCCTGTTGGTTTGTGGTAAAAAATCTTAACTCGCTGATGGCTAATGACATGGTGCAGAATGGAATAGAATTTATGGCAGTAGCATAAGAGCACCAAAGCACTTCACAAAGCAAACAAGTTAATAACTGAGAGAGCTGAGTAACCCACACCCGCTTCGTAATAGCGTGCATACAGTGCAGTCTGCCTGGTTGAGAGAGGGAATGTTGGCCTGGACAAAAGGCTACTAGTCTATTCCTTTTGAAAGGTGCCTCTATTTATAGTTATCTGCACTTTAACTAAAGGAACCAGTGCAACTCCACCAGGCAAGCTATAGGAACAGTAGGAGTCAAGCATCTATATCCCTGAGCTCTCTAACCATACTGCAAATGGGGTTAGATGAAATGATAAAAATGTTTACTCCACCGTTACCAAGGTTGCTTATGTGATCATATGAATTTATAACTAAACATATATATCATTATATATACACACATAATCATGAGTATAACTTCACTGCCTTATGACGGGAAAAATGGTTAGAGCAATTTTTTAGTGGAACTATTCACAAGAACCTTCTCCTTTCTCTCATTTGCTGGATGTACTGAGATTCAAAACCCTGCTGCTTATGCTTTCATGTAGTTTTTTCTCCCTTTGTTCTTTGTCTTGAAGTATAACAATGGGATCGGAGTATAGTAATAGGATGAATTTAGTTGACTGGGGTTTCAAAGAATCAACATTCCATGCTGTGCTCTGTGGAAGGTTCACGAAATTAGGATACATACACATTTATCTCTAAGACCTTTCAACTTGGAAAGGAAACAAACTTATGTAAAACATCACAGCTTAGATTTTAAACAAAGAGGATGTGCTCTGACCTGTGTAAGTAGAGTATTTACAGTTATAAGCCAGTATGATATATGTCTCTTACAAATAATAAATAGAGGTTGAGTGTTGAGCTATAGGATTCATAAGGCTAAACTAATAAAAGTAATAGTCTTTATTGACTAAAATGAGAAAGTTTTATACTTGGGCTATATTCCCAAAATAAATTTACTGGAAAATAAATGCAAAGTGATTCAGATATTGTTATAAAACCATTTTTATGTGTGCAGAAGATACAGGAGAATTAGGCTGTTCCTGCTTTCCTAGAAATTCCAACTCCCATTTTGAGTAGTTAGTCATAGTGAGACCCAAACAGCTTTTTAATAAGCCTTTTAATAAGCTTCTCTTATTTCAAATAAAAATCATGGGAAAATCTGTAAAAAACAAAACCAACTTTAAAACTGAAACCAGCCTGGTATCTTAGCAGAAATCCCCCCCACATTGCTGTCTGGGAGATCAAGGTTTAAATTCATATCCATGTATGCTTTCAAGCCAATACCAGCAGGAGCCACAAGTAGAACTTTTGAACTTTGCATTGTAAAACAGCAGAGCTGATGGAGACATGCTGCTAATTTTGCATGTGGAGATGTTCCAGGATTTCTCAGAGAAAGAGGCAGGTTCCTAAGCTAACAGGTTGTAGCATTCCTAAGTCCCCACTAGTGATCTCTATTAACTCTGCCAATTAATGATGTGGTCTTTAACCTCGTTATTAGCAGCAATGTGGCTTACACCAGCTAGCAGAAAAACAGAAGCATCCTCTCCGCCCCCCGTGCTATTACTTGCTACCATAGAATTTGAGACCCTCAGTATTGAGAAACTAATGCATCAAATGAAAACTGAAGGGATATAAAAAGCCAACAAATATTGGACTTCCTTGTACTCAGAAGAGGTGCACTTGCCAACTGTAAAACTGAAATACTTAGGTAGTTGGAGAATGGAATAAGATGTTGATTGTGAAGAAGACCAGCTTATCAAGAAATACAGAATTGTATATATGCCTCCTTGGGGGAAAAAGAAGAAAGAAACTACTTAAGACGGGATCCAAAGATTATTGCCAGCTAATTTACCAGTAATCAGCAAAGAAAAGTAAATTACCTGAGACTAACTTTATAAGACTTGCATCCGATGAAGTGGATATTCACCCACGAAAGCTCATGCTCCAAAACGTCTGTTAGTCTATAAGGTGCCACAGGATTCTTTGCTGCTTTATAAGACTTTCTAATGGAAAATACTGCTCTCATTCAAGCATTGAAGAAATAGCGTGACATGTTTTATTTGCATTGTTGTTTTTTCCCCAAGAAAAATAATTATATATAGACAAATGTCACCATTCGCCATCATTTACTACAGTATAAAGTTGCTAGCATTTTGTTTGCTCTGTATAAATACCAGGTATTTCAGATCAACCAGTTTCCTGCTATATTTAGAATAGGCCACATCAGTGGTAGCTGAGTAGTAATGGTTGGCACATGTTCACCTTTTAAACAGATTTGATCTTATATATTAGCTCTATTTACAGATAGGGCACAGGATGTTTCAATGACTTACCATAGTATTACACAGTGAATTGGCAGCAGAGTTTGTAATGGAAACCAGATCCCCTGAATCTCAGTCTTTCCAAGGATTAATAACTTTTTAAAAACTCAAGTGCGAGGGGAGCTAGGGGTGGAGAGTTAGCTGTATCTAAGGGGACCGAAAAAAAAGTCACCATGGCTGAACAACAAAGTGAAAAAAGCAATTAGAGACAGAGACATCTTTTAAAAATTGGAAGTCGAATCCTACTGAAAATAGAAAATAGAAAGCAACATAAGCTCTGGCAAGTCAAATGTAAAAGTACAATTAGGCAGGCCAAAAAAAAGAATTTAAAGAGCAACTAGCAAAAACCACAAAAATTAATAGAGTTGTTTTTAAAATACATCAGAAGCAGGAATCCTGCCAAACATTCAGTGGGGTCACTGGATAATCAAGGTGCTAAAGGAGCACTCAAGGAAGTGGGGAAGCTAAATGAATTATTTTAACCTGTCTTCACTGCAGAAGATGTCAGGGAGATTGGCCCAGGTGTGACATTCTTTTTAGGTGACAAGTCTGAGGAACTGTCCCAGATTGAGATGTCCGTACAGGAGGTTTTGGAACAAACTGATAAATTAAACAGCAATAAGTCACCAGGACCAGATGGGATTCACCCAAGAGTTCTGAAGGAACTCAAATATGAAACTGCAAAACTACTAACCTATGTAACCTATCACTTAAATCAGCCTCTGTATCAGATGATTGGAGGATAGCTCATTGATTTTTTTTTTTCAAAAAGGCCAAGGGGATCCTGGCAGTTATAAGCTAGTAAGACCAACTTCAGTATGAGGCAGATTGGTTGAAGCTGAAGACAAGAATGGAATTAGACACACAGATGTATGTGGTATACTGGGGAAGAGTCAACACGGCTTTTGTAAAGGGAAATCATGCCTCACCAATCTATCTGTAAACTGGAGTAATAGAAATAGGATGAAATACAATAGTGAAAAGTGCAAGGTTATGCATTTAGGAATTAATAATAAGAATTTTGGATATACGTTGGGGGCGCATCAGTTGGAAGCGACGGAGGAGGAGAAGGACCTTGGGGTACTGGTTGATAGCAGGATGACTATGAGTCGCCAATGTGATACGGCTGTTAAAAAAGCAAATGCGATTTTGGGATGCATCAGGCGGGGTATTTCCTTCAAGGATAAGGAGGTGTTAGTACCGTTATACAAGGCGTTGGTGAGACCCCATCTGGAATACTGTGTGCAGTTCTGGTGTCCCATGTTCAAGAAGGATGAATTCAAACTGGAACAGGTTCAGAGACGGGCTACAAGGATGATCCGAGGAATGGAAAAACTGCCTTATGAAAGGAGACTCAAAGAGCTTGGCTTGTTTAGCCTCACCAAAAGAAGGCTGCGGGGGGATATGCTTGCTCTATATAAATATATCAGGGGGGTTAACGTTAGGGAGGGAGAGGAATTATTTAAGTTTAGTACTAATGTAAGCACGAGGACGAATGGGTATAAACTGGATATTAGACTTGAAATTAGACGAAGGTTTCTAACCATTAGGGGAGTGAAGTTCTGGAACAGCCTTCCGAGGGAAGTAGTGGGGGCAAAAGACTTTCCTGGCTTTAAAACAAAGCTTGATAAGTATATGGAGGGGATGTTATGATAGGATCATTAATTTGGGCATTTGATCTTGGATTACCACCAGATAGGTCTGCTCAATGGTCTGCGGGGAGATGTTGGATGGAATGGGAACTGAGTTACTGCAGAGAATTCCTTCTTGGGTGCTGGCTGGTGACTCTTGCCCACATGCTCAGGGTTTAGCTGATCGCCATATTTGGGGTCAGGAAGGAATTTTCCTCCAGGGCGGATTGGCAGGGGCCCTGGAGGTTTTTCGTCTTCCCCTGCAGCATGGGGCACGGGTCGCTTGCTGGTGGTTTCTCTGCAGCTTGAGGTCTTCAAACCAATTTTGAGGATTTCAATAACTCGGTCCTGGGATAGGGGTTGTTATAAAATTGGATGGGTGGGGTTCTGTGGCCTACCTTGTGCAGGAGGTCAGACTAGATGATCAGATTGGTCCCTTCTGACCTATGAGTCTATTAGAATTCTTGGTGGTAGTGGTGGGGGGTGTCAACAAACATGTGGACAAGGGTGATCCAGTTGATATAGTATACTTGGATTTTCAGAAAACCTTTGATAAGGTTCCTTGCTACATGCTCTTAAGCAAAGTAGGCAGTCCTGGGATAAGAGGGAAGGTCCTCTCATAGATCAGTAAAAGAGACGATAGAATTGGGAAAGGTACAGAGAAGGACAACAAGAATGATTACAGGTATAGAACAGCTACCATATGAGGAGATTGAAAAGATTGGGACTGTTCAGCTTAGAAAAGAGACAAGTAAGGGGGGATATGATATGTCTATAGCCGGGGTGACCAAACTTACTGACCCTCCGAGCTGCACGTGGCAATCTTCATTAGTTCGAGACCCAGAGTGCACCTGCTGGGGCTCATGGGTTCAGCTCTCAGAGTTGAAGCCCTGAGACCCCGCCCTCATACACACACTGACCAGAGGTGATGTGTGGGGGAGCCTCCCAGATTTTTGCCAGGATTTGCTGGCCCTGCTCAGACACATGGTTCTGCCCGGTCCCCTCCCTACACAGCAGCTGCTAGAGCCGGGAAGCTGGGAGCTGCGGCCATGGGGAGAGGCAGCGGCAAAGAGCTGGGAGCTGCTACCTCTCCCCACAAAGCTAAAGCAGTGGCCCCTCCCTTCAGCTCCCAACTGTTTGCCACAGCTAACACCTCGAAGCTCCAAAGAGGGGCTGCTGAAAGTAAGGGGGGGGCGTTCCTGGAGGGATGTGGCTCGAGATGTTGGGAGGGGGTGAACCTTTAAATTGTGTCCCTCCCACTCTCAGCAGGCACCAGTTATCTCTGGCAGAAGCCCCTAATCCCACCACAGGACAGAAGCCTCAAGCTCCCTGCTCCCAGTCTGGTAGGTGGAGAATGGGGCTCGGTGAGCAGCACTTTAACTGGAAAGGAGCCACAGGTGGCTCGAGAGCCATGGTTTGGCCACCTCTGGCCTATAGACTCATGATTGGTGTGGAGAAAGCAAATAGGGACGTGTAATTTACCCCTTCCCATAATGCAAGAACTAGGGGTCACCCAGTGAAATGAATAGGCAGCAGGTTTAAAACAAATGAAAAGAAGTATTTCTTCAAACAATGCACAGTCAGCCTGTGGAACTCATTGCAAGGGGATGTTAAGGCCAAATGTATAAGTGGGTTCAGAGAAGAACTAGATAAGTTCATGGAGGATAGATCCATCAATGGCTATGAAGGGTTAAAATCCACGCGCATTTTATATAACAACCTGATATACAGACTGTGCCAAACCCAAAGTCCAGAGTATGGTCAAGGGACCAGAGGCCTAGCAAATAGCGATCAGCTAAAAGAAAGCTGAGGTAAACAGATAATATTGCCTTTGCTAAAGATAGACCTGGTCAGCAAATTGCCAGGTGTTGGAGCTAAGAACTAAATAATTGTGTCTTATTCAGAGCTGCAGATTAAACAAAGAATCCCTGTTCCTATTGTGTTTGTTTCTTCTGTAGGGAGACATTCTTCCCACAGATCCAACCTTGAGTTCATGAAAAGTTGGCATGTCAGTATAAGATATGGCATCCTTCCACCTCTCTTCCAAGAGACAAATACCTTGCCTTTAGACACACAAAAAACAATCTTTATTGCCATATACTTTCACTGTTTCTTTGCTTTAACCCCTAAAAATGTACCTGTTGGACAATCAAAAAAGTTGCTCCACCCTAAATCAAAATTCAATATATATATTTTATACTAATAACATTTTATCAAAGTATTAATTAAATGTTAACTTGCTAACTTAAAACCATGAGATGAGACATTATGTAACCTATTAACAATTGGCTAATGTGCTTATCCGTCTTGCTGCAAAACCTATCCTGGGGTGTGGAACTGCCTAGCCCGTCACTTTCCCCCGCCCATAAAAAACCTATATATTCTATTGTAATCAAATTAGCAGTGTCTCTGAGCCTAATAAGCAAGGTAACACTCCACCAGCGCTGTGTGTAATAAACTCCTATGCTTGACCTCTACATGGTGTGGATTTATGTCCTTCAGTTATTAGCCAGGATGGTCAGAGCTGCAACCCCATGCTCCAAGTGTCCCTAAACCTCTGCCACAAACCATTTAAAACTGAAGTAGATGAAAGTACTAGAGAACAGTAGGCAGCAGTGAATTAGGTAGGGGGAAGCCAAACTAGATAACTTACCTCTTTTCCTGCTCTAATTTCTGTTGCTCTTCATGTTGGATATGCCCTGTAATTTCACACAGGTGCACATTTCAGCTGGTTTGTTCTTGAAATTGAGCACATCGGCAACAAATGCAGTTTGGGAGCAATCTCTCACTGTTAATATTCATAAAATATTATTTATCCGATTCTTAGTGCCAGAAGTGTTCTTCATACTTAGTAAATTACAAGTTATTTATATTGCTAAGGTAGCACTTTAGGGACCCCAGCTGGGACCCAGGCCCCATTGTGGTAGATAATGTACAAACATAGAGAGAATCAGAGCAGTTCCTGCACTGAAGTGTTTATAATCTAAACAGACAAGAGAGACAAAGGGATTGGGAAGAAGAGGTAGAAAATCCAGAGTGACAATGAAAATCTTTGTAACTGTCGTGCTGGTTCCATGAAAATCCCTTGTGGTTGAAATCTAGCTATAGCAAGGGATGATGCTCACCAGAGAAGCAACCAGGGCATTGTCTTTTCCCGGACTGCTGATGAGGCTGCATCTCTCCATATGCCCAGCCTCTCCTGGCCCAGAGAATAGGAGTCAGAGATGGGTCTTGCCACAAAGTGGCTATGCTCTGCACAAGCAGGCAATTAGTTAGACCGAAGAGAGTTCCTCTCCGCTGTAATTTCTCTCTCTGATTTAGTCCCCCACCTTCTTAAACTCAGATGCATTTGGGTTTCCTTAACTCTGCCACTGTTGTTATTGCTATCTTATTCTATTCTCTTTTGGCTACCCTGTCCTGCTCTCTAACTTTGCCCCCAAGCCAAACCATCACAGGCATGCTCTCGGTGACTATTGTACTTGCCAGCTATTAGCCATTGTTAGTCTTGTCTTCGAGCTTATTGGAAAATGCATTTTGCCTTTGGGCTGGGTCAGAACAGTACTGCCACGCTGCGCTGTTATGGCTACTGCTCTGTCTTTCGGCTACTGATTATAGATGGAAGACATTTTAAAAAGACTTTTGTGGCATCTACTGTGAATTTAATTTCCCCTGACCTCTCATTATATACTCATAGCAAGGCCATCATTACAGAAGAAGAAAAAAAATCCAATTTGTCTGTCTGCCGAAGCTTCTCCATCTGCAGAAACTTCTCTTGACCATGAAACCTCAGCATATTCATGGCATTGACACTAAGATGATGAGTCACCACCCAGATGGCAAATCCCTGTATGGAGGGAAGAGGGATAAGGTGGAATGGCAGGGTTTGTTAGGCGTACGCTCCATAAGTGATCAGCAGAGAGCAAGGTCATGATGGGTGTATAATGGTATGAAAACCACTTCCATGGGGAAGATTCTTCTGGCTAAAGCATAAGCCTGAGAGTTGTCAGCCCAGGGTCCTATTTTTGTTTTTGTTGCAGACTTCCTTTGTGACTTCAGGTAAGTCGTCGAAGTGCTCTGTGTCTTAGTTTCCCAGTCTGTAAAGTGGTGGTGCTCACTTTACCTACCTCCGTAGGGATAGTGAGGGGCTTAATCCATTAAAGGTAAAGTGCTTTGAGAGACTAGGGTGGCAGGTGCTACAGACATGCACAGTGTTATTAAGTAGGAAAGTTGCTTGAACCAAAAGCTGGATCCAGACAGCCCCCAAATTTTGGGGGTATTTCCCAGTTCTGCAGCTTGAAACCTGTCTCTGCTTTTACAGTTAGGCTCTGCACTTCAGTGAGATTTTGTTCATATTATACGCACACTGAGTAGCCAGGAAAAATTCCTCCATACGGTACAGCACAGCACAATGGGGCTTGTGCACTGATGGGGGCAGTCTTCCGGGCCCCTCAAATGAATACACTGCAGGGGAAAGGGAATCTCAGGCAGCAATAAACCTCAGAGCACCTAGGATGAAATTCAGCCCTTTGCAGAAGGCCAGCCAAAGGCCTATGCTCCACTTAAAACCTATTTTGAGGGTTTAAGTGAGACTTAAGTATTGCACATGTCTTGTGCTTGGTGTTCTGCCTGGGGTGAATTTTACCCTGACTACATAATTCAGCTCAGCACAACACGTACGAATTAGCAAAGAATGTGGCCTTCTTCTAATGCTGCATCTCACAGCACAACTGCTAAAAGCAGAGTTTAAGCTATTAGACATGAACAGAAATCTGATCTGTTTTGGAAAGTGTATTTGCTCACAAGGAAGCCTGGAACAACTTATGGTACAGCAAGCCAGCCGAATACGGTAACTGCACACAAAAACTGAACGGCCCATGTTTGAATGGAGAGAAATAAAATTGGATACAGTTGATACAGATACCTTTAGAGTCCCATACTTCCTGCAATTCCACATTCAGTGTTATAGCTGTTGGCCAAAAACAGGATGAGCAGTGAAGCCAAAAATGATGTGGACTGCCAGATCCACACAGAATGAAGTTAGCATTTCAAATGGAGGACAAGGAGGTTCAGCATTAACTTTAGGAGTTGGTTGATGGCATTGTCTTGCATATTTCGTTACTAGTGGTGGCACGAATCCTGCATCCAGGAGCAGCCAAAATGCTAATGAACCTAGCCATCATCAACAGGGCCAGCTCCAGGTTTTTTGCTGCCCCAAGAGAAAAAAAAATAAAAATAAAGGGAGTGCCACCCCTTGAAAAGTGCCGCCCTAAGCGCATGCTTGGGATGCTGGTGTCTAGAGCTGGCCCTGATCATAAATGAGCTTTGAAGAAAGGACTTACTGTAAGATTGCTCTCTCTCTCTCTGCCACACTGCCTCCTCTTCCTCATTTGTGAGTTTCCCATTTTTGTTTTATTTCAACATTCTATTCCAGTCTTCAGCTAAAACCCCAAATCTCTAGATCTCACAGTTGCACATAGGCATATCTGCAGTGTTGCCAACTCTTGCAATTTGATCACGAGTCTTGCAATATTTGGTGTCTTTCTGAAAGCACCAGCTGCTGGAATCAAGGAATTGCATCTCAGCTTTATTTAAAAAAAAAAAAATCTAGCCTTCATGGTTGCCTAGAAAAGCTTGCAAAGCTAGATAGCCCTAATGGTTCAGAAGCCAAAAGTCAAGGAAAAAGAACCCAAAATGTATTAGTTTGTAACGATTCCATGATTTTTAAACCAATCTCATGATTTCTTAGGACCTTACTCATGATTTTTGAATGCTTGGAACTGGCAATACTACATCTGGATGAAAGCCCAGTGGACTCGGTCCTAGATTAAGCAAACACAGGGAAGATCTGATCCTCCTGTTGAACTTGAATCAACCCTTTTCCTTTTAGCTTCCCCAGTAGCTTCTGTAGCCTGCTGCTGCTGGAGGCCTTTGTTTCAATGCGACGTGCTTTCAATGCTTTTCCAGGGCTGGATTAGGGTTTAGGTGATGCAGCCATTGTTTGGGGACCTCAGGCTGTGTAGGGTGACCCTTGCAATATTATTTAACAGAGAAACATCCCTAGCTGAGACTGAATATAGTATTTTTATGAGTCTTAAATTTCTATGGCTGTGGGGCTCTACACACCCTTTATTTGGCTTTGAGTGTCTCCTGCCCTCATTCATTTTTTCATGAGAGGCAATGGGCAACTCTGCCTCTTCACACTCCCGTAGTGTGTGTTTGCATGGTAGGTCTATCTGCATTAGGATACTGGGCCCTACACCTTGTATCTAGTGTACGCTGCAGTCCTGCTGCTGCTATAACATGTCCCAAGCCAGGCTGACTACTAAGCTGTCCTGGTGAGCTTTATATATTTGACCTAAGTTTTGTAAAGTTACTTTGCTGCAGCACGGTTCCCTTCCTCCATTAAACTGCTGCTGCTTCAGTATGCAGATTTCTGAGGCATGCGAAATAGACTGCCGTGGGAGGAGAGAAGAATAGGAGATTACAGACATCAGTGGTAGCAGCAGCAGAATGGGTGGGAATCCATGAGGAAGACAGAGTGCAGACAGTGCTGTGGAGAAGAGGGGGATGACAGCTGGCTTGGGAGAGGTTGTCAAACCCTAGAACACCCTCCAAATTGCTGCCTACGATGCAATGCAATATTCTGCCTATGCAGCAATGGTACAATGATGTGAAGCCAAATCCCAGTATAAGAGTTTTTTTAGTTAATGAAGTTTGTGGCTGAAAAAATTATAGATTAAGTCTTTATCAGTTGCTAAAACTGTGCTATTTCCTCCCTTTAAACCTTTGAGCAAGAGAGATAAAATGTGAGTGTTATTTATGATACTGAGAGAAGGAATGCAATTTTATATCTGTTACTGTTGGTCTGAGTCCCTATCACTTCACCTACTATTTTCTCTCTCATTCCTGTACACATCTACCTACAAGGGGGTGGCCAGACCCTTTTTGTGTTGTAGCGATTGTTCCTATCTCCTGGCATTCAGTTTCCTTTCGACAGGTTTCTGTCAAGCTGCAAAAATGACCAACAGCCAGTAGTTCCAAACTTAAACTAAACATGGAAACCTACAGTAAGAATATGACAAGCGGCATGATGCAGTACTTGAGGATTGGACTCGTTTCACCAAATTGTTAACTTATGTGGAAGTCTCCCCTTTGCCCCTTTAGTGTTAAGACTCTTCTTCCTTTGGTGAGGCGGTTGAACCGGGGACCCTTCCAGGGCAGATAAAAGCAGATCTGTCTTTTGTGAGGCCAAAGATGCGCAGCCAGCATCCCCGCTCGGGATCGAGGATTAGGAGAATACGAAGAATTTCCAAATTTAGAGCTGAGGACTCGCTTCCTATAAACAACGCCTGCTTTTTAAAATGAGATGTTAGCAAGATAATGCCAAAAAAGTTCGCCTTTGTGACTAAATTCTGTTATTTTGCAGCCAACCTTCAAATGGCCTGTTGGTGCAAGTGAACAAATGCTTCCTGCCTGTCCACCCTCATGGGTGGTCGAGTTTTAAAATGAAATATACAGGCTGACAAATGCCTTTACAAAGGCCAGATTATACACTGTAAACCTACTGTCAGCTGGGTAGAAGAAAAAAATCCAAATGCCTCTTATACCATTTAAAGATTTAGTTTGGCTTCGACACTAAAGCACTTCATCTTGAGGGAGAAAAGGAGCTTAGAGTTTATAAATTGTTGTTTGGGCTCCAGTAAGCTCTGGATAAGGGAATCTATCTGCTAGGAAACAAATGACCTTCCCAATATTTAGGGAGCTCTGGGTATTGTTACAAAGACAAAATACCTTGGAAAAATGTCCCCACAATACAGAGAGTTTGAGATGGTTTCATTACTCTTAACGTACAGTTCATACAGCTGCAAAAGGCCAATCTTACAATTCCAATTTTAAAAAGAGATGCTAAACATATCAGGGCAATAAACTACAAACTGTTTGGATTGTTCTCCCGGGTTAAATAGACTCTCAACTTGCTTGTTGCGTATGCTTGTGGGAATCTAGTCTGAATTATGGCTTGGAATACACCATGAGTGTCCAAAAATAGGCCACGTTCCCTTTGGTAGTAATCTCCAAGGAGAAGATTAGTTGCGAATATAGGAGTCTACAATAACATGATTCTCACATTCAGCGTTTGAATCCAAAGCAAAGGCTTGAACAAAGAAACCCCAACTGTAATGATAGCTAATGGAGATCACTCACCCGCATGCCCTCTAGACTAGATGAAAATTTAAGGACTCCTCCCTCTATTCCTTGCTCTTAGGAGCTTACTACCAAAGATAAGTAAGAGCTATCGCACCTCAGTTCTGGCCTGCAATCTGTGGCATGTTCTAGGATCTAATTCACTTCACTGAAAATGTTCTCCGTGTTCTGTATTTCATAAATCCATAGTGTTAAGTAAATTTCAGTTGCTAAAAAGGTAAAAAGAAATGAATGAATAAGAGCCGAGGGAATAATTGATTTTCAGTTCATTGGCTGAACAGGAAAATCTGAAAGAAAAAAATTGGTTTGTGTCAAACTGAAACTGATTTTTTTCCCCTTGCTGAAATAAAACAGAAATCTTGTTCGGGTCAAAACGAAATATTCAGAATGTCTAATTGAATCAACATTTTAAAAGTGAAATGGCAAATTGAAATGACATTTTCACAACAGATCTTTTGTGTTTTTTTTCTAAACAATCTGTTTCAACATCTCAGAAAATTTTGTTGTCTGTTTATTTTTGGCTGAAAATATTAACAAATTCAACCCGAATTTGCAAATAGTCCCCCCCCATGCATTTTTTCCAGAAAAATTATTATTAGCCAGAAAATTGTCCCCTTAACTCTATGAATAAGTGTTTACATCACAAATCAGCCCTGATCTCAGTAAATATTTTGCTGTAGTTTCTCATTTTTATTTTCTAGAATTAGTGGTGGGCCATATTTACCTCTGAAAGTTAGGGAAATCTTGCATTTAGAACCAAAATTTGCAGCTTGGGACTATCTCTGTGACTCGTGTCCTTTTCTACTTGGCAAATGTTGACTTGCTATGTTGACAAATTAAAATAATCCTAGCCCCACTGAAACCAATGGGAGTTTTGCAACTGACTTTCCCCGTCAGTGTGGAACCCTGGGAAGACAGTGTGTGCTTAGTAATCAGAAAGCAGGGGTGCCTCTGTCATCGGCCATGGAGCCTAGCTACCGGTTGATCTCTATTTTGCTCCATCCATTTCCCAACTAAACACCTTTTAAAAAACTCCTTTTTCTTTCCCCTCAGCTTATACTGTCGACTGCGATGTTTATTACCATTCCCCACACAACACGCATCCCCCCTGTTTGGCCAGGACTCTACCTATCTTTGCTTGACATGTTTTAATTGTACTATTTTTGTTATGTTATAGAAAGGTGGTGGTGGGGTTGCTTAGTGTCTCTGGCGAAGGGGAAAGAAAGGGAATTAAAATAAAATCCTCCTCACTGTGTTTCTAATAGAGCTTGGAAAGAACGTAAGTTTACCTAGCATCCACATTTTTCTTTGCACAGCATGAAAAAATGCATCAGCACGCTATTCCCTAGGACCTGTGGAAACAGTGGCTATTTCACTGCCCATCAGATTGTTGTAACCTTTTAAGTCGGATTAGTTTGGGGACTCACGCTATTTGGCTCGCCCTCTCTCCAATTCCGTGACCAGATGACAGGCATGCAGCTGTAGAAAATGCTTGTAAAAAGGAACAAAAAGGAAATAACTGGGAAATCTTCACAGAGAATCTTCTCCACCCCCAGAATGGTTGAAATAAACATCACAACTTAGATCTTGGTTGAGAGAGATAAATAGCAGCTTAGCTGGTAAGTTATGGACATACCGAAAGGAGACTGTTTGGTCTCCTGTTTTTTTAGACTCCAAGCAAAGCACTGGAATCATGGGTACAGGAGCAAAATGTCAAATAGAGCCACTTCCTTCTTTGAGAAGACAGCGTTGGCTAGATTGTGCTTCGCCCTCATCAGACTATCAGGGCAGTTGTGGGGCAGTGAGGTTCCCCCCCGCCAGCACACCCAACCTCATGTGGCTAGAGCTATGTTAGGGCTTCCCAGACCAGGGGAGCTCAGAGGTTGTGCTGGAGATGTTCCCCATTGAAAGTGAATGAATGTGTCTGGGGTGTGTGTGGGGCATGCCCATCCCAAACAGCTGGGACTTCAGACTTTGTGTGTGTGTGTGTATGTGTGTGTATGTAATAATTTTATCTATCTGCTGCTCACCCATGGCTTTCTCCTCACTCCTCTTCTGCATCTTAACATCCATCCTTTCCCTTCCCTCCATTGGCTCCATCTCCTCTTACTCTCATCTTGTAGTTCCCACCAGCTCTGCCTGCTCCTCTTTCCCTCTCCACCCCAATCTCCTCCCATCAGCGCTGATCTAGGTCCCTCATCCTCCTCCTCACCCCTAGTGGCATTTGCCCCAGCCTCAGCCTTCCCTCCATCCCCACCCTCACATCTGCCCCTCTCTTGCCACCACTCTTAACCTGCTGCCCATCTGCCCGGCCACCTCCCCCTCTCTTGCTGCCCAGTCCGTCTCTAAAAAGATCACAGCCATCCATGATCTGTCAATATCTCTCTTCCTCCAGCTCCCAGCTCTCGCAGAGACCTGGATCCTTTTGCCTGATGTGGCATCTGTAGCTGCCTTCTCTTACAGAAGCCTTTCCTTCTCCCACTCTCCCTGCCCTGGATCAGACTGTGTGGTGGGTGTGTTGGGCTGCTCCTCTCCCCTTCATGCTGCTTCCAACCCCTCTCTCCTCAACCTGTCCACTCTTTAGAACTGCCCTTCATCTGACCTTTCCTCTCCCCCTCCAGAGTGCGGTCATCTACCATCCACCCAACCTCTCCATTTCAGCCTTCCTCTCGGACCTTGACTCCTGGCTCTCTCTTCCTCCCCTCACAATCTCCAACACTCAGCAATGACCATTTCCAACCCTGAGCTGCACATGTCCATGCCCTCACCTCTTCATATGACTTGCAGCCCTGGTTCAACTTTTCCACTCACCAAACTGGTTTTCACTATGCAGTGATGTCTCTCTGGTCTCTCTGTTGCTGAGTTCCCCATTGCCCTTTCAGCATTGCCCTGGAGCACCTGCCCATGCCTTGTCACTCAGCCTTTCCGTGACTTCCAATCTAGGGCTGATGACCTCTTGTTTGCTCTCAGCCACTTCCACCCTACCTGTTCCACCCTGATTGTTGAGTGTCTTCATTACTCACCCTTCTCACCTGACTTTTTTGCTCCTCTCCCCTATTGTAGTTTTGATTCCCTGTATCCTTGTTTGTTTGTATCCATCCATTGTCTCTTGTCTTATATGTAGATTGTAAGCGCTGTGGGGCAGGGACCATTTTTGTGTTTGTACAGTGCCTAGCACAATTTGTTATTACTCCATGATAAGGACTAGGGGAATACACACAATAAATAACATACTATCTATACTGCCTCTATTAGCATAGTATCTGAGCACCTCACAGTCTTTAATTAATTTACCATCACCACACCCCTGAGAGGCAGGGCAGTTAGCCCCTTTTTACCCAGATGGGAAACTGAGGCACAGAGTGGCCAAGTGACTTTCTCAAGCTCACATAGGGAATCTATAATAGAACTAGGAATTGAGCCAAGGTCTCCAAAATCATAGGTTACTGCCCTAAAAACTGTACCATCTGTGCTCTGTTCTGCGTATGTGATAGCCCATAGAGCTAGGAGGAAGTGTGCATGGCTGGGGGAGGATGTGTCCCCTATCCCATATAAGGGTGTTGCAAATTATTCCTTCCTGCCACCCCCAATTCCCTCTCAATGAACAGGGGTGAGCTGTGGAGGGCCGCGTGCCTCTAAAGGGGATCTCTGAGGCAGTGTCACTCAATGCTTCCTGTACTGAGATGCACTGACGTTCCACCACTTACTCAGAGCTGTGCCTTAAAAGCAAAATTTTGATGACACAGATTTTGCAAGATGCCAAAATGAGTAAATGAAACCCTTGCCTGGCTACTTCATAATATTCTACATAGTCATGGGCAGAATTTCTGTTCCTTTTCATGAGTGTGCCTGTCGTTTGGCCATACAGGTGGCTAGAGGGAAAAATTCTTGTAACATATGGCCCAAAGCTTATCTGAGTTAATAATCTGGTGCACAGAGAAGATTCACCGTTTAATGTAGGCCCTACACAGTTAAGTACTGATGGACTTTTACTCGCAGATGGTGCATTAATGGGGAAGCAGATACTAGGGAAACCTGCGTTCTTTTCAGGCTTTGTTAGAAGCACAGTAAGTGAAGGAGCATTTTAAACAGAGCTGTGCAAATTATTAATTTTTCGGTTCGTTGGCCATCGTGCACCACCGCAGTACACTTGGGAACAAAAAGCAGTTTTGAACTGAAACACTGAAAATGTTTTTGTTTGGAAAATGCACGCATAACTTTTAAGCATGAGTGTAGGGTTATTGACTTAATTGGCATTACTTGTGCACTTGAAGTTAAACACATGCTTTAGTACCTTCCTGAACCGCTCAGCGTCCCATCTCTAAAATGTGGATGTTGATGGTTGCCCTTCTTTCTAAAAATGGAGATCCTTGAATGAAACCGGCTCTGAACATTCTAATCATCTGTCACTGCAGGATTCCAGAGTCCACCAAGTGCAACTTCTGTTGTTATGCTAATTGGCTGTTTCCTCACCCTACGCCAGTGATACTCAGACTGAAGCGCTGGAGCCACCAGTGGCTCTTTAATGTGTCTTCCGCAGCTCTTTTGCAGCACATGATATTAAAACACAATGTGATTTAATTATTAATCCATCTAAGTCATTAACCAATCAAGAAGTTTTACTGTGTTACTAACCAATTGTAGAATACTTGGTCAGTCATTTTGGTGTGAAAATATATATACAGAATAATAGTAAATGAAACACTGATTTCACACTACTGTGGTTCTTTTGGGTAAATGCTGATCGTTAATTTGGCTCCTCAACCACTGAGGTCCGAGTATCACTTCCTTACTCTATAACTTCCTTCAAAGAGGATTGGGAGCAAACCAACAAACTAGTTTTAAGATGGAGTTTAATACATTTAGGAATTATATGATGGATTATATGACAGGGTTGCCTGCAGTATCTGGGGTCTGGATTCGATGATCAAAGAGGTGCCTACCAGTCTGATGTTCATATCTCCTCATTCTCCCTGTCCTGCAGTGAGTGTTCTCCAGAACTTTATGCTTAAAGATACTCAGCCATAGGAAGCTTACCAATGCTTTGATACTTAAAGGTGCAATTTAAAAATAAAGCAATGCAATGTTGTGTTATAGTCCCATTTAATGATGATATTCCTTCCAGTGGGAAACATAGAAAGAAATTCTGCAGGCCAGAAAAAGTTTGTTTTGGAATAACCTCCTGATTGGCACACAGTGCATAGCAGCCTTTGTTGTTGTTTGTGTTGCTCGTCATGTTAATGAGGATGCATGGAAACAATTACTACAAGGTTCATTCACAATAGCTACTAAAGCCTTTGCTATGTTCTCAGTGATTGAGTTGGCTGCTGAAAATTAACTAGGCTTGGTGTTCGCAGAAATCAGATATTGTCCTAATTTTAAAATACTATATGGACGGGTTTTTCCTAGTGAAAAGTGTTTAAGGCTTAGACTGTATGTCTAAATATTTCTCATTTTTACGACATAAGCTTCAAATACATTCTCATAATATACACTTTTTTCCAGCGGTGCAATGAGAGGTCAGGAATTACTGACTAATTCAAGATTTCCTGCATTGGTTTCCATAACAAAATAATCATTTCTTTATTTAGCTGTACTCACTAGTAGGTTTTCATTTGCATCCCAGCTTTGTTCTGCTCTCATTTTGGCTGCCTCAAGAAACTAAGAACATCAGTGTCTATTTGTAAATGTATCCTCTGGAGACAGCAGGGCTAAATTCAGATCTGCAAGTCCACTGAGGTAGCTTCACAGGCACACCCGTTATGTAAAAGTCCTACAGAACTGGATGGGGTGAATTCAGTAGAGTTCTATACAAATGGAATAAGCTTCTCCTAGACATTAATCCTAAAAACCATTTGAAAATGATATAGGTTTTGTACCTTGCTGTAGAAAGAATATAATTCCTTATTCTACTTGACAAAATGATTCAAAAGCCCTATACAAAGATTATTTTCTATTAGACTTGTCTACAAGGGATGGGTGTGCCTGCGTCTTTTAGGCAGAGCTGGTATTAAGCTTGCTGGATACTTCCTATAATAAGACCCCTGATTTCAGTTTCTTATAACTTTGACTAACTTTTTCTGTTTTGACTGAAATTTTCTGAGCTCGGTTTCTGTCCCAGGCTGAATTTATCTGGAAAATTTTAGCCAAAATGGTTCAGCCACTTCTGAGCACGAGGTTGGGGAAGCAATGTTCTTTTGCCTACATTAACAAATATCTGGTGACCTTTTCTTTGAGACACTCTTGTGCCCCCATGCTCAAAATTTGGCCAAATTGCTAACCTTTGAAAAAATCACAGTTCACATATGCAGCTAAATTCTCTGAA
Organism: Gopherus evgoodei; assembly: GCF_007399415.2. Lineage (NCBI taxonomy): Eukaryota > Metazoa > Chordata > Testudines > Testudinidae > Gopherus > Gopherus evgoodei. The sequence goes on along the minus strand of NC_044333.1, from coordinate 36,958,355 downwards.
CTTTCTATTTGCTCTTGGGGCATGCTCCAGCCTGGTGCTGGATGGTACTGAGCAGGCCTTTCGCCGTGATTGCTGTTGTGGGCTGGCACTACAACCAAGAGCAGGAATGCTGCCTCTCCTATGCTCTCAGTGCCCCCCTGGCAAGGTCCAGGCAAGGTGGAGAAGAAAGCTGTGTGACTAGAATACAGAGCAGATGAGATTTGGACCTGGTGGTGGGAATAGACTGGGACAAAGGATCTGTGGGAAGAACTGTATCATAAGGCCTACGCATAAGGGGGGTGAATTAAGGTTGCACGGGCAACCTTAATTATGGCATTTCCTAACATTTGCGTGCTTCATTTTGGAACCTGAATGAAGTTCTTTTAGCATAGTTTTTTTTGTGTGGATGATAAATATATCCAGTATATTCTTCCAAGCACTCACTTGGATGCTGGTTTAGAGAAGGCCCTTTCCTCTTTAGAGGAGGAGCTAGCTGGGGGTATCGAATAGTTGGAAGCTGATATTAAAGTGGGTTTTTTTTAATCCTTCTATTGCTCTGTGTGTGTCACCACTGTAATAAACTGTCACTGTAAGAAGTGGTAAAAAAGCCATCATGGCTAACTGGAGCCTGAACCATTCTAAGGGAACAAATGGTCACATTTAATTTACTGGAACATTTTTTATAGTGAGGGTGCTGAGATCCATTGAACCAAACTGTAAACCCTGTATATGATGGGAACCACTTCAAGCCAGGTGAAGCAGCAGCACTCCTAGTTCCAGCACCCAAGCAAGGGACCCTATGCTGCTGCTGTTCTTAAGGCCAAACTAATTTATATTTTAATCTCCTGTTTTTTTACTGTCTTCAATCTCTGCTTATTTTACTGCAAAGGGATTGGAGTGGCTTTGTAGGTAAGTGTCACTCTGAAGCCTGAATGTCTGTTGAGTCAGTGTGAAGTGATGGAAAAAGCTACCAGCATGGCTGTGAGCTCTTTTTTATTTAGAATATCCCCAGATTGAATCATCACTGGGTTTCGCAGTTGGTTACTGTCCAAATTTTAAGTTCTTGGCCATTTTGACTTTACGAATTACACCCATGCAGTGTATGGCTATAGTAAGTCATGTGTCTATGCGAGGGGTTGGCAACCTCTGGCATGCGGCTTGCCAGGGTAAGCACCCTGGTGGGCCGGGCCAGTTTTTTTACCTGCCGTATCGGCAGGTTCGGCCGATCGCAGCTCCCACTGGCTGCAGTTCGTTGTCCCAGGCCAATGGGGGTGGTGGGAAGCTGCGGCCAGCGCATCCCTCACCCACGCCACTTTCCACTGCTCCCATTGGCCTGGGACGGTGAACTGTGGCCAGTGAGACTTGTGATCTGCCGAACCTGCCGACGTGGCAGGCCACGTACCAGAGGTTGCTGACCTCTGGTCTATGCCATACCAAGAGTCAGAGGCCATTGTGATATCAGAGGTAACTCAACCAATCACCAACCTTACTTTGCAGCTAATTTTCATGCAATAATTTCATTGGTTGTCTGAGGTAGGCTGCACAGATGGTGGATTGCTTGGCCCAGCTGCCACAACTGTGCGACGGTATGAGCTTCCAACTACTAGTAAGGGATAACATAGGAACACTGAGTCAAGGGGCCATATTTCGACCTCTGTTGTGGTGACATAAATCTGGAGTGATCAGAAATTTACACCAGTGTAACTAAGATCAAAATTTGGCCCTAACTATGAATTTACTGCATCTTGTGGCTTACTGTATAAGGTTGTTAGAGAACTGCTATCGGCCCAATTCTCAGTGCTGGTAAAAATGGTTGGTTTGCAGTGATATATATGAATGTGGCAGTTATTATTAATCTGGGTTAGGAGACATCTGTTTATTATATGCTGCACGTCAGATAAGGTCCCTCTACACCCCCTCCTCGCCCCCGATTAGAGATTCCAATTAATGTAATTTGCTGGAAGGCCCTGTAATGCAGCTTTTACATCAGTGTCATGTAAACTTCACTGGGTTAATCCCGCACATCTGAATTCAGATGAAAACCAACACTGCAAGGTCAGGCCTTACAAATTGATGGATTTTTATCCCTTTAACCTTAGAAGTGTTGCAGAGAGGGTAATAGCTGCATGACTTCCTTCTTCCAAGTCCTCCTCTTTCCTATGTAAGGAAAGAGCCAGCTGATGCTTTTCTCCCATTCCTGATGGACATTTTTTTTTAAACGAGGCATTTTAAAAAGACAAAACCCAAAAGACCTGCTGCATCTTTTCATTTTTATTATTTTCTCCCATATATTTTTCTCTGCACAAGCCTTCTGTAAAGGGAGAGGGGCAGGGGGCATTGCACCCTGCTGTATTGCATTAGAGAGACATTTGGGAACTCTCAGCTAAGAGCAAAGGAATGGTACCCCTCTGTTTTGGGTGTCTTTTTGTAACATGCGTCACAGTTTTTGATGAAAAAAGGATGTCAGTTTTTAAAGAAAAAATAATCTTGAAACACTTTGTAGAGCTACACAAGACATGAATGTTGCAATATCAAATTAGCCTGCTATAATGACCGTGCAGAAAACTACTTTTGAAGCTATGGAGCTGGTTATCTCTGCCCTATAGAAGGACTCCTGTAACTTTGAAATAACAATCCCTTATCAGAACACTATGGCGATTTATCATTATTGTAAGTGTTGTTTATAAAGCAAGGATAAAAAATGTTAATATCGTGTATATATGAATCTTTGATCATGGCACAGTGTGTTAGGAAGACCATCGTTAACAACTCCAAACAGACGACTTTTTCAATTGTATTTTTCCTATAGAATCCAATACTGCCCAGGCTTTTGTTTCTTTATTTTGCAACATTACATATTCCCCATAACAGATTCCTTAGCCTTGTTAATGCATTAACATAGTGTCAACTTCAAAGACCTGCTGTATAGGCATTTTTGGCGCTGAATCTCAGGGCTTTATCTCCTGTCCTTAAATTTGGAAGCTAATAATGAGCCCTGGTCTATGCCACAAAATTAGGTTGTGTCAACCTAGTTGTGCACGTGTCTACATCACAATTTGTCTCCTGCCAATGTAAGCACCCCATTACAACGACGCAATAACAACATCTCCTTGAATGAGAGTCACAGTCAACACAACACTGAAAATGTCCCACAAGACGTTGAGCCAGACTGTGGGGTACAGCACACTAGAATACCTACCCATGCTCTGCATTTTACATTGGTGCATACCTGGTAAGTATGTGCAGCGCTGACACAGGCATCCAAGCATGCATGCTCTTGAGTGATATACAAACTCTGGCAGCTGTAATGTGTATCAACTGAACTTTGTAATGTAAACATGGTCTAAGTTATAGCTGTGGGGCTGAATCTTCAGCTGATGCGCATTAGCACATTTAGATATTGATTTTTTTTCTTCCACATTTCCTTTTTTCATAAGCATTAGAAATGTCACCAGTGATGGATTTGTTGATGCTCATAGTTACTTTGTGCTCCCTCTGCTGGTAGGCTGACTGCCTCTGCACTATCTGAAAAACTATAGTACAGAGTCAGGCACAAATAGCATCTCTATCTCCACACATAGACTTCTTATCAACAGAGGGACGGATTTAATAAAAACCTGCGTGTTTAGAGTCTGGATGATATTCTCCTATCTACCTCAAATGATTACAGTATTCAGCTGGGTTTTACTTAAGTTGCCATTTGCTTGATCCAAAGCCCATTGAAGTCATTTTGTTTTCTTTAGTGAACTTTGTATCGGGTCCTAAATTACTTGGAAATGCTCAAGACCAGTGAAGATGGAGAGAGGCTCAAGAAGCCAGCATAACTCGAGTTTCTTGTTCTTTACTTAAGAATCAATTTCACATGCTTTTTTTTTTTTTTTTTGATTAGGAGCTCATTCTTCCTCCTGCTAGAATTTTGCCATTGACTTCAGTGGAGGCATGATTGGAACCCCAAGATATCTCACAAGCTTATCTGTGTTTCTTAATTTACATTATTTATATTTTGTTAACAGATGCATAAGAGAACAGTAAATATCTGACACCAGACACCTGCCATCTACAGTGTAAACCTCTGGTTTTTCTTGACAATTTTCCACGCACAAAAATCTACTAGTTTAAAAGTGTTAATAAGTGCAGAAACTGGCCATGAGTTCTCAGAATTAATAAGCCCCATTTAGCCACCTTCAGCAAAAACTATGAAGCAATGGCTGATTTGCAGTGCTTTAAAGTGGAAAGAGCAGCAGAGATCCTGCAACGCTGCAGAAACTGAAGCTTCTATATTGTTACAAAGCCATTCCTTCTCCACTCTCCAGTTAAGAAAGCAAAATCTATACTTACAATCATAGGGAACTTAAAATGAGACTGGGAGACAAACCCTTGCCAGTAAAGATGAATATGCTTCCATCTCTTCTAAACTTTACATAGTGGTACAGCTTTTATCACTTGCTTGTGTATAACGTTTGTAAGGGGGAAAAGTATGTTGGAGATAGTTATTTTTGCTTTTTATAACTGGGAAAATTGCCTTGGAGACTTCTGTTGCTTAAGAATTTGTGGGGGGTTTATCTCTTTGTTCCAGGAATTTAGGTTTGTTGTTTATTTTCGTTTGCAAGATGTATTCTTTTGGTTTCCCATATAAGCTGTGGTGTTAGATAAAATGGATTATGTGTTATCCTGATGTTTTTGGTGAATTTCAAAATCAAAGGGCAATAAGAGCATTTTGCAACTTTAAAATATATAGAAAACATGGAGTTTTAAGATATGAGATAAGGCCTATACTAGGGATAAAATACTTATAAAATATAGTGTAATATTACAAATTGCATGTGCTGTTCCTAGTAAAAATTACTGAACAAATTCCTGGTTCCAGCTTCAATGAGTTTGCATACGTGTAATCAGAGAAAATTTGGCCCTTGATTTCTAGGAAATATGCATCATGATGTGGAAAAGTGTTCCTAGATTTCTGTAACACAACTCATATGTTATCATTCCACAGAGGTATCTTCAAAGGTATCAGCACAGTTTGATCTTCTCTCTTTTGCTCTGTCAATGGTGCCAGCCTCCATATCCCCTTTCTTCACTTCTCTCACAGCGGTGTCTGTGCCACCGCTTATGTTGCTGTCTGTACATGGAACATCCTTCTTGGGCTATTCCAGAAGAACACCATCCTCTCCTCTTTTGAGTCCTGCCTGAAGACCCAGTTCTGTCCTAATGCCTGTGGAGTTAGCCAGCTAATTATGGGTAGGTAGACTGGGGCTTGAGGGTAGATTGTACATACAATAAGCACAGAAAATTCAAAGTAGAAGTAACAATAGGTCTGTCAGTCATAAACCAAACCACTTTGCTCTTATACTGAATCCCATTCCCACCCTTTTTGTCTTTCATACAGTAAATGCTTCAGATCAGGTACTGTCTTCCTATCTATCTGTAGGGAATCTAGCAAGTTTTGGGTTCTACTGAAAAATTATTATTATTAATAATAATTAATAATCAAAGGAGACAGTAGTAACACCTAGCTGTTCTATGTAAGTGGTTGATTTTATTACATGTACAGGTCTCTGTAATTCCATACAGTTCAGAGCTACTGTATTTATCTTAACTATTCAGTAGAGGGCCATTGTTTATATTAGCCTCTTGGCTAAAAGTAATTGCCAAATTCTGCTCTGTTACGTCTATGCAACATCAATTATTGTAGGCCCTGATCAAGCAACGCTCTTAAACATGAGCTTAATGTTAAACATATGAGTAGGCCCATTTGAAATCAATGGGACTACTCGTGTATTTAAAGTTAAGCACATGACTAAGCATTTTGCTGGATAAGAGGTTCCACTGATGTGATTGACAGCAGTCTTTGGCCCAAAATACAGGATAAGTTTACTATCTGATAGGCCTATGAAGGGAACCATATCCTTTGATTCTAGAGGTTGGACTCTTATAAATGTCTTCACCATCTCTGATTTACTTGATTCTATGCTGAGGACTTGTCTTTAAATTTTAATAATCTGCAAATTCTCAGATAAAATGTTGTTTTAAAAAAACAGGTGGAGCCTTGTTCATGGCCTGAGTGATGTCTGATAGCACAGGAAGGGTGGATTCAGAATAGTCTGCTTAGAAAAGCATGTCTTGGGATAGAATACAGCTTACTTTGCACAGATGCACAAGGGTGGGTGGAAAGAGGGTACGGGGAATCTTTCCATCCCTTCATATGTCCCTACAGGAGACGGCCAAAATCATGGTCCTTATATGACCATGTATGTCAGTTATTGACCCAGAGTGATCACCTCTGGAGTAAGTGTGTAGTTCAGTCTCCACACACCATTCTGTCCTTTTGGCCTCTGTCCGGAGATTGCCAGCCAAGGGGCTGGTTCACACCAGCTGTCCATTAGGAACGGGGATCGAAACCTATCAGCAATTTTCTCATAGGGCACAAAAAGAGTCATTAGTTGGAAATGGCTTTCTGCCCTTATTGACCTAGGCTGTATTTAAATTGGTGACCTAGAAGTGAAAGGCACTGTAGCCCATAGCCAACTTTCTGAACCATCTGTCCTCCTTCCATGAGTTTTCTGCCAAAGTCCGACCACACTCCATAAATGTCAGACCTGTTTTTCTTTCTTTAGAAGACACTAATTCTAAAGCAATGCTGCTAAAATTTTTAACAAGTAAATTTGACATCCTTAGTTTTGCAAAAGCAGCGTCGTTCCCCAAACCTGCAGAGTATACCCACATAGAAAAACCTGTTGTCCATGTCCAACAAGCTACCAGGAAAACCCAATCTCATGGAAATGATACACTGACAGTAGCAGTGACTTCTCTGAACACAAGAAAAAAGCAAACTTCCATTTCCATAACATAACACAGTAATGTCATAACCTTGAGAACTCCACCTTCCCTTTCAAGAGGCTAGAAAGTGGGACTCTGGACAAAGAAAAACAGTCTCAGGTGGGGTTTGCCATGTATCATTTTGACTATATTTTAAACATTCAAATGTCAATGCTTAGTCATAGGGAAGATGTGATTCTTATCTAGCGACATGTAGCTTCCAGTATAAAAAATTGAACCTGTGCCATTTCCTGTTGGAGAGAACTGAAACATAAGGGTGACAAGGGCATGTCTATTTTGGATCCCTATTTTAAAAGCCTCCTGATATCATAGAAATCAACTGGCACAAACAGAGGACTTTGAATTTCTTTCATGGCAGTGGCAAATTACGTATATCAATGAAACACATACTTAGTGAAGCGGAAGTGAACACCAATAACGCTTCAATCAACCTTGGCATATGTATACATTACTCTGTTTGATCTCATGGGATGCTGTATTCAGATGATATAATATGCTCTGGTTATCTTTCTAGAAATTGGAGGAATGTAAACAGATATCTACTTTCACAAGATAAAATTAGCACCTCTATTTTCAGATAAGCATTTCTTTTTTGCCGGAAAACACTGATTACAGTTACAAAGCATGCCAGTGGGTATTAGTTTATTCCATTTTAGTTGAATTCTATTTATAATAAAAGGGAAATAACATTGGTTGGTATTACACAGGGCAACTATGAAAAGTCTGCACTGCTTGGATGTAGGAAAAACTAACTATATTCATACAGTATGCAGTGGTGGTGTAGCCGTGTTGGTCCCAGGATATTAGAGAGGCAAGATGAGTGAGGTAATCTTTTACTGAACCAACTTCTGTTGGTGAGAGAGACAAGCTTTCAAGCTGTGTATTCTTGTCTCTTGCAGAAGTTGGTCCCCCCCCAAAAAATACTACCTCATCCACCTTGTCTCTTCTGTTCACATAATTTTGATCCTGGCCCATCTATAGTTTAGACTACCTGCAAGCCTCCTAGTGCAAATGGCCATGTATATTGTATAGATTGCACCTAAAGGTGCATGTATACAGAAGAGCCAGGTGACTTTAGAGCAACCTGGTTAGAGAGTCTTTCTTTTTGTTAGGTCAACATGTAGACTATGTCAGCACTGGAAATATATTTCTGTGCTTACGAAAAGGCAGATGATGTCATTTTCCCGGGTAGAATACTTGCCAGACTTTACACACCTATAGAGATTTGAGTGATACATAATTTTGTATAATCTGATCCCATACTTAAATTGTTAGTGTAATTAAATGCACACAGTTCCAAAGCCATATGGTCAGAAACTGTTAGTATTGTGTGCTTGTTCATTTACTTGTCTGAGTTGGGACTTTACACCCTGGGTCCTTACTGACAGAAAGTACTGTTCCTTTGTGCATAACCCACAATTATGACAGTGACTAATATGGTGGGCAAAACCCTTTAATTTGTAAAATTGGTCTTGAGTTCACATTGCGCTTATGAAATGAAGCCATGTGATAAGAGAGAATCTGTTTTAAAAAATATGTGAGGCCGCACTTCCCAGAAAAAGATGCTCCAATGCGAGACTCTCACCAAGGCACTAACAAAACAGAAACAAAACTACGCAATTTCAAGACAGTTTAAAAACATATGTTTTTTTCCCCTCCAATATTCATTGTTGCTGTGGTTGCCTGTCCTGCTAATTGACTCCATTCTTGCAGCAGTGTGGGCTGACCGCTATAACACAAATAAATCAGTGGTTCAAAATAAATCTAACGTATGATCTACATGACACATTTTAGCCTTCCTAGTTTGACTGTATGTATATCGGTGATACAGTAGAATATTCTGATGGAATGTGGAAGTCAACACCCTACGACAAGAAAGTTAGAGGCTATTAGTTTTTCAAATGAGATAAACACCCACCAGTTTGCAGTTCGGTCCCCCCCACCTCTAAATGCTCAGTGATCAGTCACTTCTGTTGTTCTCAGTGGGGAGCAGCAGGGGATTATTTGCTGCTCTAATTAGGAGCTTGCAAGCACTTTTGGAAATCTGACAACTTTATTTAGGTGCCTAAATGGGACCTGATCTCTCTTGCTATTCTGGCCTCTGTGAGGAGGGTGCTGAGCATGACTGAAAATCTGGTCCTGGATTTCTATAAAATCATTATCTAGAGAGCCAGTTCTGTGAAAAATCTTCACACACAGCAAAGGCTGTGGTTGGAGGAGGAAAGGAAGGATACAGAACCTGAATACAGGGGGAAACCATTTTCATAGTGAAATCAATAGAAGGTGAAATTCAAAAGCTCCTGCACCAGGACTAGGCAGGACGAAATCTCACTTCCCAGCCTAGGGATAGGCTGTATGACTACAGCACAACCCTTCCGTTGTTGCTGCTTGTCGGTAAGGAGAGCATTAGCAGCTACTGCCCCTTTAGCCTCTGTGCAAGGGTTTCCTGCCACTAGCAACCATCCATGAATCTGGTGGTCCCTCCTGTGGCACCCATTGGCTCTGTATCAATGCTCCCCTCTATGTCAGCAATATCCTGGCTTGAAATTCAAAATATGCCCCAATGTCATGGTGACTATTTTACCCAACACTAGCAATGAACAGCCTTTATTCTGAGGTAGCATAGAAGTCTCAAATTGTTTAATTATCTTAATTGTATGAAGGAAATGAGAAACATTCAACTAATGGGATAGGCCCTGAGTTTGCAAGAAAGTTATGTTTGCAACAATATTCTACATAGCATGTAAAGACATAAGAGAGAGACATATTTGCTGATACATATTATTAATAAGCTCAGCTGCAGGATGTCGTCAATCTCCCCTCTTTCCCCCAATTCACAGTGATAGGGACTGTCTTCTATTGTCTTAAATTGTTTCACTTTATTACAGCCTATGAGTTGCAATTCAGCTTAGAGCAAAGATCTGTACGTTTTATCCTTCATTCACTGTAATAGGGTCCACTATATATATATATATATATATATACTTTTTTTTTTTAAGGTAGAACTGGAGGGATTTGAATAAAGCCATGTCAAACAGACCTTATAAAAGTTGCCGGACTCAGTCACACTGAAGTCAAAATGAATGTAATAAGAGAAATTTACAACTGTATGAGTAAGTGTTTTTGTGCATTTGCAATCATGGCTTTTGTATTCCCCAGAGAGCTCAGATTTCATTGGAGAAGAAGCCAGACAGTCCAGTAGTTTGAGCTGGGAGGGACCACTGAGGCAATTAGCTACAAAAGTCCAGCTTGGGGGTTTTCTCATTAACCTGTCATGTCAAATGCTCTATGATAAGATGGTGAAAATCTGGGGGGAAAAAGTTCATTCTGCAAAGCAAACAAACACAAAGTCGCTTGATTTTACTAATTATCCTAGCCTGTGGCTCTTTCAGCCATATTTTTTTTCATCAGTGGTATGAACTGACAAGATAAGATAGGAGTTGGTATTTTCTAAACTCTCATAGCTGACAGCACATATACAGATAATACAAGGGTTAATTCTGAAGAATGCAAGAAGATGAATTGATTTACTTCATGTTAGAATAATCACTTATAAAATAATTCATGAACTTTGTATTAAATTAGCTTTGCATTGTACCAAGATGCCCTTTGTCAAAACTCTGTTCTAGAAGCAACTTGCACATTAAAAAACGCAGTTCAATATGCAGCATCATTACACATTATGTGCCTTAGCCAAAGCCTGTGGACATCAAGGGATGGTCTATGTATGCTTAATTCCTGCCTCAGCGCAGGGGGTTGGATTGGATGACCTCTCCAGGCCCCTTCCAGCCCTGCATTTCTATGAGTCTATGAGGGCGTCCCATTGGCTTCAATGGTCTTTGAATGAGGCCAGATAGTTTTTGACATAGTCCATTATGCCATAGGAGTGTCACTATAACCTTATAATCACCAATTCTCCACTGAATTGAACTGTTTCCAATCTGTAGAAATATTGATGGGTGACAGTCTGGTTGCGCAGCTTTGTTGAAATATTTTCAAGTTTGCTTGTGCTAATGCTGACAGGAAAGGTCCTTTCTAGCTTTATTGTACTATAGCTCATTATGTATTTCATAGCAATTAATTAATACTAATAATACTTTGATTTTCTCAAGTGCCTTTAATGCTAGGATCTCAAAGTGCCTTACAAACATTGTAAAAGAAACTGAGCCTGACAAACGAGCCTTGAATCAAGCAATTATTATTATCTTCATCTTTCAGATGGAGAAACTGAGTCACCAAGAGATTAAGTGATGTGCCAAGGGTCACACAGTAAATTAGTCATATAAATATTTAAGCTAAACACTTCAAGTTATCTTAAAATTGATTTCTGGATTATTTTAAAATGATAAAATAACTAAAATGACGTCTCAACAATCCCACTTCCCTTATAAGGTGTTGTCTATAAATAAATTTATGTAATGAAAATGCTCTTTATAAAGGGAGAACAATACACAAATTACAGGAGTCAGCTGCTATTGTTATCATTAAAGCCATAAAATTGGAATGTTAACTTCCAATATCAAATTTTAACCAAAGCCCTATAAAATCTATCATGTCAGAATATACTAGATTCATAAAGCTGGTTTCAGCAACATGTTGCAGCTGGTGCTGTGTATTTATAGGTTTTTAAAAAAATCTTGGAAAGAGTAGAAAACATTTTTTAAACAGCAAATTTGTCAATGTTTTGCCTTGCTGCAAAAATCGGATCTATGGGCCGGCACTGGTTTAGATTAGCCATGTCCTGTTCAATTGACAGTAGCAACATGAACCTGCAACGCCTGAATCTGAAGCAAAGATAGGACCTAACTAGCAGGAATTCAGGGAATGTTTTTCCTCGGACCCTATTGAAGTACATACTGCTGGGATTGTGTCTGCAATGACAGCCTTAACACTTCCCAGAGCGGAGGACCCCAATGCAGGAATGGCATTGCCCACCCTGAAAGTGAGAAGGTAAAGTTATTTTTGTATTTTTCCTCCCCTTTCTCTCTCTCACTCTCCCATATACAGAATGTAGCAAGACCACCAAGCGTGGCCCATTTTTTTCACCATGATGTACAATTCACATTTGTTAATAAAAAAAAATCAAAAAAAAAATCTGCCTGAGGTCATCCACCTAGATTTTTTTTAAACAGGAAACGGGTTTTCAGATGTTTATATGTTAAAAAGTAAGGCTGCTAATCTGCTGCCCATTTAACAGGCATCGTCAACTGTCAAATCCGTTCTCTTTACATTATCAGCTTTCAATTTGAGTTATGCATTTGCCTGATATTATTTCAAACCAACAAATAATGGATAAAACGAAATAACCTCTTTCCTTCTAGATCTGGTTGCACTGCACAAAGCTGGGGTGTTTGTACCTTTATGCCAGCATTTTAATGAAAAAATTGCAACTTTTTACACTGATAATTGAAATAGGAAAGTTTTAAACATGTACTGTACGGTCATTTGGCAATAACACACATAATGCACACTGTTTACATACTGCGTGTGTGGAATATACACCTATTAAGCTACAGCCTCAACTAAGTAGTGACTTTATTTATATATACTGAATGCACATACATCTAAGAGGACAAACTCTTAATATAGATACAGAAGTCCGTGATCTTCTGATAACTCTGTCAACTTTTTCCCAGTTTGTTACCCGCACATCAAAAAGGAACATTCATCTTTGTGGTGTCAATAACTTTATATATAAGGGTTCTGATTTTTTAATGTATATGAGACACAAGCTTTTTGCTTCATTTCCACAATTTCTTCACTGAGAATAATAAGAAATAGAAGAAATACTTGGTTTCCCTTTAGTTTGGCATATCTATTATACACCAATCTGAGCCAAGAAGTTTGTAGCTAAGAGGGTATTCTGGGGGCCGAAATAAAAATCCCTGTAGTGGGATTTAAATACATGATAATAAATTTGATCTGTTTAATGAGTAAGTACCAGATAAACAAACTGATCCTAATAAGAGATCAAATATCTGTTTTTCATCCTTTTGCAGGTAAAACTCCCATGGACTGTTATAGGAGATTACTGGAGTGAGGACCCCAGGATTGGGCCCAGGGTCTATTAAAATGTGTTCTTTTTAGGACTGCAGATTTTTTTTAAAAATGTATTAAAGGTTAACAGCATTTTGCTATGACATTGGAAAATGGAGTATAGGTTTTTCACTACAGATATTCACAAATTGTTGTAGACATTTATATGGGGGAAACGACTTTTATTTTTAATGAAAGCAAAGGTACACACATATGCTCTGATGATAACCCAGATGGCTACCCCGAAAATATTTCTGCTACTGGGAAAATACAAAAATCTTTCAGATTGTAAAAAGAGTAATATGGTCAATTAGTTATAAAAAACACCCAGCAATGAACTTCGGCTGCTACACAGACCATTAAAACGAAAATATAAACCATAATGAAAAACGCCGTGTGAAATATACACAATTTTTTTCTTTTAAAAAAAGCACCAAACAGAATGATTTATTAAAAATGTGCATGAAGATGACAAGGGTTTTAAGTTATGGAGGTATTGATAATCTGTTTGATTTAGAGTTACATGAATACCTTGCAGAATGTAACACCTAATTTTGTAAAATACACAGCCTTAAACAGGGGAGCCAGTATATAGTAATATAAGCTCTTATTGTTATTGGTGGTTGGATTTATTGGAAAAGACATTGCAATGGTGAAGCAGGAAAGATGTTTGTTCATTTGAAGGTAAAGATCGACGGTTTATGTTGTAATTGAAAGACACACACCAAAAACTGTAACCTGACACACAGTTCCCTGCAGTTTCTTAGAACAGATAACTTCCTCTAATCTAAAATATGTACTTGCGGAATTTTACTAATACGGCCAATCAATTATCTTACATTTTAAAAGCCAAAATCTGCATCTGGCCAGCAAGTAAAAAAAAGTCATCTTGGCAAATCCACTGTTACAAATGTGAAGTTCGCTGATGGCTACAAATATATTGTAAAAATGTGTAAACCAAATGCTGTGATGTTTCCAAATGAACACCTGGAAGGTGTAAATCAAAAATATTGTAAACACTTCAGATGTGAACATAGACAGGCACACTGGTTTGCTGTGCACACGGCCCATCTTGCTATGGAAATCTGAATCGATAAATCAGAGGATGAACCTTAGACTAATAAACAATTCTCTTATGAAAAGGAGATATTATTTACCACTAAGGCTTAAAGCAGATCATTCTTTACAGCGGCAAAGAAAGATACTGTTGGTACATTTAAATAATACTTAAAAATAATAAAAGAGGCCATTTGCAATAAAGCAATTTTTTTCAAATTGCTGGTTCAGTTAAATTCTCATAATAAAATGCATCTTGTTTTGTATCTTTTTGTCAAAAGCAGAAACAAATGTGAATGTGCTCTAAATATTTCAGCCTGTTTTTAAAATGATCTTTTCTTTGACAATGTAATAAAATAAATAACTTTCAGTGGAAGAGGAGAGAGAAAACTGCATTGACTTTTCCCCCCGTGCATTTAATTATCAATAAAACGAATAGGCTATATTTTTATTATGTAATTTGAAACAAAATTTAACATTGCAGACTGTAATATAACATTGCAGATTGCAATAAAATAAAGTAGGGGGAAGAAGACATTTGGGGGAAGAACAGATTGTTGGAAGAACATTACAATGTGGAAGGATCATAGGGTCAGGTCAGATAATTATGCTATACTTTTAAAAACTTGGTCTTTCCCTTGTAATTATCAGAGTCGAATGAAAGAAGCGCCTATTAAAATGCTATCTTCTGGAAAGCGTCATAGAGACATGAGGTTGGGTGAAATGTAAACATTATAAAAACACCCCTCAATAAAGTTTTTATTGCTTTACATTTCTGTACATTTTACTGTCGGTAAAGGGAAAAGATGCTATAGCCATTTCTCTGCCTTTATAGTAAGAGTAAGAACTTTTCCCTTTTCTTCTCCCATAATAAAAAAATTTAAATCAGTCAGTCCCTAAAAACTAAATTCTACTCACAGAGGAATTACTTCAGGTTTAGACAAGTGCAGTAGGGAACAGGATTTGGTCTGCAATCACTTGGTGTCGTGTAAAGAATAAATTGATCATTGTTGCATAAATGTATTAGATGTTATGAACATGTACTGTCCACATGAAATGAGACTAATAATAATAATGCATTATGAAATTAGACTAATTTTATTTGATTCCAGTAATTAATGCCAATTGTCCATTCAGTAGATGGATGTTTTAAAATATGTACCAAAAATTTAGCATGGATGTGTGCTTCATGTATAGGTATTTATAGCTTCTCATTTAATCTAGTAAAGAACAAAAAAAATTAAATAGGCTATAAAGGTAAATGTTTAAATGTTTACATTTTAAATATATACACTGCCAGATGCCATTAGTAAGAAGAAAAATAATTTGGGAAATCATAACTCTTCTTTTCTCCCTACATCTATTAAGATAATAACATGCATCTGAGTTTCATATGCCCCTAAGCGTAACACGTCACAATTGAAGGCAAGTTTGTGTTTTCTTACCAAGAGAGTGCCTAGCATGTTTGCTCACTCCTGTACCCCTCTGAAGTTAAGTAAGGGTTGCAAGCTTGGATTTAGTGTCCTGAAACAAGAATTATGGAATAGATACTTCCACTGTTGGGATAGTAGATGTAGTTTCTTGCAAACAACAGTAAATTGTTGATCACTCCAGAAGTGTATGATTCTTGGAAATGTAACTTATTGAATTGGGTTGATATAGGATCCCCAAGTCTGTTAAGAAGTGTAGGCCACTGATGATATTGACTTCCCATTTTATGACATCAAAAAAACTGCAAGTAAATGCTGATAATTTCTCACTCGTGTTTCTGTATGTTGCAGAGGGAATGTGGTTAGTTATATTTCCAGAAATAAACATCTTGAAGATCCCACTCACTATAAAGTTAATTCCCCAAAAGGGGGTGTCACAGGGGAGAATGACCCATTAAAACCAAATATATTTCTAATTACTCTATTTCTCAAACATCAACTCACACCCTTCGTTAGGCCATACTGGAAAGTCCAGAGGATGTATGTAATCAGTTAGGGACAGACATATGAGTAAGTAGGCAGGATATCATAAAGTATTAGGTCAGACAAATTCCTCAACCCCTACAGAGCCAATCTTCCTATAGAGGACATCATCTACAAGGACTTGGTAGCCTTTTATTTTATTTAAAGTTATTTTTGTAAGGTGGCATATACCACGGTGGGTTCAGCTTTGGTGGCTACAGTTTTAAGCTTAACAGAGTGAAAGTCACCTCTGTACTTGCTTCAGATTTAGAGTTTCTAGGAACACACAAAGACCAAGGGTAGTGACCATACACACATTTGCTAGTGCAAGGCTTAGTCTATTTTACAAGTTTTATTAAAATTACAACTAAAGTTACGAGTACCCAAAGATATAGAAATTCTATACAGACCTATACACAAGTTTCAGATATAGTTATACTCACATCCTTAACACTAGGGTCTGATACAGGGGTGCGCAAACTTTTGGCCTGAGGGCCACATCTGGGAATAGAAATTGTACGGTGGGCCATGAATGTTCACAAAATTGGGGTTGGGGTGCAGGAGGGGGTGAGGGCTCTGGGTGGGGGTGCAGGCTCTGGGGTGGGGCTGGGGATGAGGAGTTTAGGGGGTAGGAGGGTGCTCTGGGCTGGGATCAAGGGGCTCTGAGGGCAGGAGGGGGATCAGGGCTGGTGCAGGGGTGCTGGAAGGAGTGCGGGTTCTGGCTGAGAGTGCGGGCTCTGAGGTGGGGCTGAGGATGAGAGGTTTGGGGTGCAGGAGGATGCTCTGGGCTGGGATTGATGGGTTTGGAGAGTGGGAGGGGGATCAGGACTGGGGCAGGGTGTTGGGGCATGGGGAGAGGCTCAGGGGTGCAGGCTTCAAGTGACGCTTACCTCAAGTGGCTCCCGGAAGCAATGGCATGTCCCTTCTCCGGCTCCTACACGGAGGCTCAGCCAGGTGGCTCTGCATGCTGCCCCATCCACAGGCAATGCCCCTGCAGCTCCCATTGGAGCATGCAGGAGCCAGAGCAGAGACATGCTGCAGCTTCTGGGAGCTGTGTGGAGCAGCCCCCGACCCTGCTCCCCGGCTAGAGCGCCAGAATGGAGCCAAGCCGCGAGGTGTGGCCCCCAACCTGGCGTCCTGGCAGGAGAGCTGGAACAGGGCAAAGCCAGACCCCATTCCCCAGTGGGAGCTTGCGGGCCAGCTTAAAACAGCTTGTGGGCCACATCCAGCCTGTGGGCTGCAGTTTGCTCACCTCTGGTCTGATGGCTCTTTATGGATTGATCCTCAGTAGAGGGATGGTACCTTCTGTTTCCCATAGGGAGTTCGATTTTCCTCTTCTGGACACCCTCTTTTATAATGTAATTCTGACTATACTTCATTAGTATTTACACACATCGTGCACCCTGTGATTAGGGCATATGTTAGAAAAATGTAATTACTGGCTATCTTCTAAGCCAAAAATTACCCTCACTGTTAATTTTTGCAATAATATCACTTGATGCCTCTTTTTACCATAATCTTAGGGTATTGGGTTATTCTTTGGTCACTTACTTATATTAGCATTTTTTTTTATTTTCAAGGCCTAAAACAGCTAAGCTAAAATCTTGCAGGTCTCAGCCTACAGGCCTTGCATTTCAAACCTACTAACTTCAATACTTAATACATAATTATCTCTTCTAATTACTGATCAGTTTTATACTTCTATAATTCTACAACTTAATGCTATTTAGTGTACAATAATTATACATGACATAATGCATTAGTCAATCATAACCACACAATAAATGTACAATAAAGCAAAATATCGGACAGATCCTGCAGGTGTTGAGTGCTTTCAGCTTCCACTGACTTATATAATTTCTTTTTGTTTCTTTGCTGACTTCTTACAAACCTATAGATACAAAGAGAGATTTTAGAAATTTACCTTAGTGAGCTAACCAAGGACAAATGCATATCAAAGCCACAATATTTTCAAACTTACTAGCAATGGTGGGTGCCTCAATTTATTTCAGATACCCTTAATGGAGCCTGATTTTCAGAAGGCAGGTGCTCAAAATTTTCTGAAGTTAGGCACTCAAAAATCACTTTTGAAAATCTTGCCCTAGGTGTGCAGTTGTATGTGTGAGTTTAGTTACTTTAACCACATATGCAAATGTGAAATTTTAAATGCAAATGTGCCCTATTAATAATTAGAATGTATAATTATCTGATTTGCTTGTACTGTCATGGTATCGGTGCATGTATAGTAGGCAAATAGTTGAATATGCAGTTTTTGTAGGCCTTTGCAGGCTTTTTGAAAATCTGGCCAATTAGTTTTCTTAACAATTATAGTTTTGTAAGAAACCACTATTTGCTGGAAGATGTGATGGATTGATTTATTAACCTGCTCTTCAAACAGATATCTGTAGAAGGTAGTGGAGTTCACTTCTTTCTCATTCATTTCCTACCCTGCTCACTGTGGTGAATTTCTCAAGTGTCTGTAGGGCCTAAAAGTTTGAACCTCTTGGCTTATTTATTTTTCTATTTCCTGATCCGAAAAAGGAATTAACTTTTTTCTTTTGTTTCAGATTTCTTTATTTGACAAAACAAACTAGAAATGGTGAATGAGGCCTCAATCTTACAAGACCTATCAGCCAGATTCTGTGTGCAGGGAGTTTTCGCTTGGTGCAGCTGTATGGAGGCAGGGAGCACAGGGAGCATGGTTCTAAATCCACCTTTCTGCCTCATTGATCCTCGGTTGCCTAAAGGGTCTTTGACTTCAATGGGGTTTAGTTGCATGATCAAAGTGATGTGTGTGCCAATGTTGCTTTGCTGAATCAGGGCCCCAGTTGTTATTTCTCTGCGTCCAATCATTCTTGCTAGTGATTTATTAAAAAAGTATGGGCAGCCCCCCAATGAGACCAGTTCATTCATATTTCTGTTGATTACTGATCACCAAAACAAGTTCAAGCATCAAACTATTTGTATATAGTATTATTCATAGACTACCTCTACTGTCTTCATATGGTGAACTATCAAAAGCAGTTGAAAAGTTGAAAAAAGAAAAATCCACAACCCACAAAATCCGTATTGCTATGGAAGTAACATGAAACAGCATTTAGAGCATGAGAGATTCTATCACTGCCCCTGGAACGAATTGCCTGAAGTCCCTCATCAGTTTCCCCTCTGTGAAAACACGGTAATGAGCCTCGCAGCACTCTTCTGTGTGGCAGTATAATATTAACCAATAAATATTTGTAAAGCACATTGAGATCCTCTAACGGAAGATGATATATGTAAGTGCAAAGTAGTCTCAATATTACTAAAGAAATCCAGTGAAAACAAATACTGTTTTTGTTATATAGTTCAAAAACCTCTTTATAACTGCAATTTAGATTTGATACTATTGCCACTAGCAGCTATTTGAGCAGTTTTAAACATAACATGCAATGTTAAACTGCTCAACCCCTTTGCTTTCAGCTGCTTGTCTTTCCTCATCCATCTGTTTGTTGTCTATATAGATGGCAAGTTCCTTGGGGAAGGGCCGTGTCCAGTTATTTGTCTATAAAGTGCTTAGTACAGCAGTCGACGCTGGAGAAATAATACGGTTAGAATGTGAAAATGTCAAAATGTAACATTCGGTAATAGTGAGTAAAACTTTAGAAAGCTCTTAAATTATATTAGTAAATAGCAGACCAACCATTGCTCAGAACATGGTATGGATAACAGTGTATGTGTATGATCAATTCCCTAGAAATACTTAGTGTTTGTTACTCACAAACATTTAGCTGGGTGTAATGTACCCCACTAGCCTACCATGTACTGTCTGTGTAGACCCTGCTGCCATGGGCTACAAATTCTCTAGTGTGCTTTGATCTACCCTCTCTTGGAAATTGGAGTAGATTAAAGCTTACTAGTGAATTTATAGTGCATGGCAGGAGGGTCCACAAAGACAGTTAGGGCACAGCAGGTAGATTTATACACCAACTTGCTGTGAACTAAGTGCTTGTATAGGTGAACCCTTAGAAAGTGTGCTGGATTTAATTGGAAAAGCTGTATTCCAAACAAAATGCTGTAGACTACTTACCTTTGACAATGAATGGGGCTTGATCTCTTCCCATTAATATCAGTGGCAAAGCTCATAAGCATGGCCATACGGGGTCAGACCAGAAGGCCATCTAGTCCAGTATCCTGTCCTCCGACAGGGTAATTTTTGGTGATCCACTTCCTGTTGTCTAGTCCAGCTTCTGACAGTCAGAGGTCTAGGGACACCTGGAGCATGGAGTTGTGTCCCTGATCATCTTGGCTAATAGCCATGGAAGGGCCTATCCAGGGCCGGTGCAAGGAAGTTTCACACCCTAGGTGAAACTTCCACTGTGCAACCCCCCCCAGCTAACCCCGCCCCCCCAGCGGCTAACTCTGCCCCCCCCACCTGGGGAACCCCCCCCGCAGCTACTCCCCCACTGCCACAGCTAACCCCTCTCCCCCCTGTCCCTCCATGGCAGCTAACCCTGCCTGGGGAGACTTCCCCCCTTCCCCCCCCTGGCAGCTAACCCTGCCTGGGGAGACTTCCCCCCTTCCCCCCAGCATCTAACCCTGCCTGGGGAGACTTCTCCCTCCTCCGCCGGCAGCTAACCCTGCCTCATTCATAGATTCATAATTCTAGGGTCAGAAGGGACCAATGTGATCATCTAGTCCGACCCCCTGCCACAAGCAGGCCGCAGAACCCTACCCACCCACTTCTATAACAAACCCCTAACCTATGCCTGAGTTACTGAAGTCTTCAATTGTGGTCTGACGACCTCAAGCTCAAAGAATCCACCAGCAAGTGACCCATGCCCCACACTGCAGGGGAAGGCAAAAAACCTCCAGGGCCTCTGCCAATCTGGCCCCTGGAGGAAAATTCCTTCCCGACCCCAAATATGGCGATCAGCTAAACCCTGAGCATGTGGGCAAGACTCACCAGCCAGCACTCAGGAAAGAATTCTCTGCAGTAACTCAGATCCCATCCCATCCAACATCCCATCACCAACCACGGGCATACTTATCTGGCGACAATCAAAGATCAATTGCCAAAATTAGGCTATCCCATCATACCATCCCTTCCATAAACTTATCAAGCTTAATCTTAAGCCAGATATGTCTTTTGCCCCCACTACTCCTCTTGGGAGGCTGTTTCAGAACTTCACTCCTCTAATGGTTAGAAACCTTCGTCTAATTACAAGTCTAAACTTCCTAGTGTCCCGTTTATGCCCATTCGTTCTTGTGTCTACATTGGTACTAAGCTTAAATAATTCCTCTCCCTCCCTAATATTAATCCCTCTGATATATTTATAAAGAGCAAGCATATCCCCCCTCAGCCTTCTTTGGCTAGACTAAACAAGCCAAGCTCTTGAGTATCCTTTCATAAGGCAGGGTTTCCATTCCTCGGATCATCCTAGTAGCCCGTCTCTGAACCTGTTCCAGTTTGAATTCATCCTTCTTAAACATGGGAGACCAGAACTGCACACAGTATTCCAGGTGGGGTCTCACCAGCGCCTTATATAACGGTACTAACACCTCCTTATCTTTGCTGGAAATACCTCGCCTAATGCATCCTAAAACCGCATTAGCTTTTTTAACGGCCATATCACAATGGCGGCTCATAGTCATCCTGGATCTACCAGTACCCCAAGGTCCTTCTCCTCCTCTGTTGCTTCCAACTGATGAGTCCCCAGTCTATATCTAAAGTTCTTATTATTAATCCCTAAGTGCATGACTTTGCACTTTTCACTATTAAATTTCATCCTATTACTATTACTCCAGTTTACAAGGTCGTCCAGATCTTCCTGTATGATATCCCGATCCTTCTCTGTGTTAGCAATACCCCCCAGCTTCGTGTCATCCGCGAACTTTATTACCACATTCCTGCTTTTTGTGCCAAGGTCGGTAATAAAAAGGTTAAATAAGATTGGTCGCAGAACCGATCCTTGAGGAACTCCACTAGTAACCTCCTTCCAGCCTGACAGTTCACCCTTTAGCATGACCCGTTTAGCATCTCCCCCTTTAACCAGTTCCTTATCCACCTTTCAATTCTCATATTGATCCCCATCTTTTCCAATGTGACTAATAATTCCGCATGTGGAAACCGTGTCAAATGCCTTACTGAAATCTAGGTAAATTAGGTCTACTGCATTTCCCTTCGTCTAAATAGTCTGTCTCCTTTTCAAAGAAGGAGATCAGGTTGGTTTGGCACGATCTATCTTTAGTAAAACCATGTTGTACTTTGTCCCAATTACCATTGACCTCAATGTCCTTAACTACTTTCTCCTTCAAAATTTTTTCCAAGGCCTTACATACTACAGATGTCAAACTAACAGGCCTATAGTTACTCGGATCACTCTTTCTTCCCTTTCCTCAAAGATAGGAACTAAGTTAGCAATTCTCCAGTCGTACGGTACAACCTCTGAGTTTACTCATTCATTAAAAATTCTCGCTAACGGGCTTGCAATTTCATGCGCCAGTTCCTTTAATATTCTCGGATGAAGATTGTCCGGGCCCTCCGATTTTGTCCCATTAAGCTGTTCAAGTATGGCTTCTACCTCAGTTATGGTAATATCTACCTCCATATCCTCATTCCCGTTTGTCATCCTTCCATTATCCCTAAGCTCCCCATTAGCCTTATTAAAGACTGAGGCAAAGTACTTATTTAGATATTGGGTCATGCCTAGGTTATCCTTAACCTCCTTTACATCCTCAGTGTGTAGCTGTCCCACTTCTTTTTTCTTTGTTTCTTCTTATTTATATGGCTATAGAACCTTTACTATTGGTTTTAATTCCCTTTGCAAGGTTCAACTCTACTTGGCTTTTAGTCTTTCTCACTTTATCCCTACATGTTCTGACCTCACTAAGATAGCTTTCCTTGCTAATCCCACCTTTTTCCACTCCTTGTAGGCTTTCTGCTTTTTCTTAATCACCTGAGATGCTTGCTCATCCAGCTTGGTCTACAACTCCTGCCTATGTTTTTCCCCCCCTTTCGTGGGACACAGGCTTCCGATACTTTAAGTCACAGCTGCAGAAACTAATTCCAGGCCTCTTCCGCATTTAGATCCACAAGTTCTTAAGTCCAATCCACTTACCTAACTAATTTCCTTAATTCTTAAAGTTAGCCTTTTGAAATAAAAACCCTAGTCCCAGATCTATTTTGTTTATCCTTCCATCTAGTTGAACTGAATTAGCTCATGATCACTCGAACCAAGGTTGTCCCCTACAACCATTTCTTCTATGAGGTCCTCACTGCTCACCAAAACCAAATCTAAAATGGCATCCTCTCTTGTTGGTTCTTCAACTACTTGGGGAAGGAATCCATCAGCTATCACATCCAGAAAAATCTGATCCCTACTATTCTTGCTAGCACTTGTCCTCCAGTCTATATCTGGGAAGTTAAAGTCTCCCATGATCACACATTTCCCATTAGTGTTTACTTCCTTAAAAACATTAAAGAGGTCTCTATCCATATCCAAATCAGATCCCGGCAGTCTGTAGCACACCCTAAGCACTATCCCAGGGGAGGCTCTAGTAGCTTTCTTTCCCAGTGTGATTTTTTGCCCAGACAGACTCTGTCTTGTCCATTCCATCACTTCTTATTTCTTTACAGTTAACCTCCTCATTGATGTACAATGCTACTCCACCACCTTTGCCCTTTATTTCTATCTTTCCTAAACAGCAAATAGCCCTTCAATACCTGTACTCCAGTCATGACTACTATTCCACCACGTTTCTGTTATCCCTATATATCTGGTTTCACTTCCTGCACCAGTAGCTCTAGTTCCTCCATTTTGTTCCCTAGGCTCCTCGCATTAGTGTACAGACATCTTAATTTTTGCCGTTTGGCTTCACTCACATTCTGTACCCTGTTAGGCACGGACATTCTACCACCAACATCACCTGTAGTCTGTTATCTACACTACCCTTCCTCCTTATGCCAATTCTTCTGTCCATGGCTGTATCCCCTCTTACTTTGTTTACTTTGAAACTCTCATGGCTGTCTTTGTTTACCTGGGGAGACTTCCCCCCTTCCCCCCCCCCCGGCAGCTAACCCTGCCTGGGGAGACTTCCTTCCCCTTCCCTGGCAGTTAACCCTGCCTGGGGAGACTTCCCCCTCCCCTCCCCGGCAGCTAACCCTGCTGGGGAGACTTCGAGCTGGGCTGTGTGCTCAGCGGAGGAGGCGGAGCGGAGGTGAGCTGGGGCCTGGAGTGGTTCCCCTGTGCGCCCCACCCTCGTTATTGCAGGCAACCCTCTCCGCGCCCCCCCCCAGCTCACCTCCACCTCCTCGCCTGAGGGGGCTTTTAGGCGCCCCCAACCACTAGGCGCCCTAGACGGTTGTCTAGTTTGCCTAAATGGTTGCACCGGCCCTGGGCCTATCCTCCATGAACGAGTTCCATTGGTTGACTATGAGTTTTGTGAAGAGTACTTCCTTTGTTTGTTTTAAACCTGCTCCCTGTTCATTTAATCGTTCTTGTCTGATGTGAAGGGGTATATAGCACTTCTGTATTCATTTTCTCCATACCATTCATGATTTTATAGACCCCCTATCATATAGAAAAGAGACCCCCTTACTTGTCTCTTTTCTAAGCTGAACAGTCCCAGTGTTTTTAATCTCTCCTTGTATGGAAGTTGTTCCATAGCCCTAATCATTTGTGTTGCCACTTTCTGTACCTTTCCCAGTTCTAATATATCTTTTTTTGAGATGTGGTGACCAAAACTACAGGCAGTATTCAGGGTATGGGCATATCATGGATTAATAAATGGGCATTATTATATTTTATGTTTTATTATCTGTCCCTATAAACTTCAGTAGGACCAGGATTAGGCCCTCAGTATTTAACATACATACAGTATATTATACAGGCAGCTGTACAGCCTCCATTGATTTAATGGTTTTCGGTGAATATGTCTTCAATCAACATTCAGTGGGCTAAATTCTGCTGTCTTAAACCCAATCCACTTCAGTGATTTAAGTGGTGTAACTTAAACTGAGTTTAAAAACCCCTAACTTATTATGTTGTTTTAAGTGTTACTCTATAAGGGGGCAAACCTCTGTGTTTTTACAGTGATAGCTCATATAGTTTAGAACGATTTTTGTCCCTGAATTCATCTGTCTTAATGCCACTGACTCTGTAGTGAAAAAATTGAGACAAAGAGGTAGAAAAAATTTGCAATTGGTTCCCCTTTTGCGACAACCAAATCCGTATTAAAAATTGTTGGTGAAATCCTGGCTCTCTTAAAGTCATTGGGAATACTCCCATTGACTTCAATAGCATTAGGATTTCATCTTGTGTTCAAGCTTTTTGAAATGTGAAAAGTTTGGACTGGGAACCTAAAGAAGAAAATCAGCTGGACTCTGCACACACTGTCGTTTACTTGAAAGCACATTTTTGTTTGAGTTTCTGTTTTGCTATAAATACAGATGAAATGAATATTTGTTAGTAGGTCCTGTAATTTGAATAATAGTTTAACAGAATTTCTGATGTGGCCTCTGAATCCCACAGAAGATGGTTTGAGAGACAGCGAGGCCCAGATCCTCAAAAGGATTTAGGCGCCTAACTCCCATTGATTCCCTTCTGTGAGGGGGCCTTGAAACTCTCATGGCTGTCTTATGCAGTGTCTGTGCCAAGGGAATCCTCTTCCAGCTGGACACTGGACTTGCAGAGCTCCTTTACACAGCTCCAGTCCTTTTACCTGAGGTGAAGGGTCTGGAATGGGACTGAGGCTCCTCTTCTTCTTTTGTATAGCTGGTGAAGAGCAGCAACTACAATTTCGCCTGACGTTGATTGAGCCAAATGGCTACATCAGGAGTAGAATTTATTGCAGTGATGCCTCCTTCATATTTATACATTGGGCAGTAGGTAGCGATACATTCAATGGTCTGTCATGGGGACCCACACTTGCACAACGGGGAGTCCTTGACTTTCCATTTGTGCATTAGATATCCGCATCTACCATGGTTGGTTCGAATTCGGTTCAGAGTTGACCAAGATGACCATGGAAGGTCGAACCCAGGAACCTACTGCTTTGGATCTGGTACAGGGTGCTTATTTTTTCAGTCTTGTTTAGCCCAATCTGCTTTCCAAGCCTCCTTCTGATCATAGCCTGATTGCAGGAGGCTTAACGAACTGAGGCTCTTACACAGTAACACCCTGGGGTTATATCTACAATTGCTCAAAGATACAGTTTCATTGTGGTGTTTCCTTACTACTTTTTAATAGGCAGATATTTCCATTTTAAGGGACAAATTCTGCTTCACTTACTTCCCTGGGATTGTGCCTGGGCTATAATCAGGGGGGAAAGTAACCTTTGTCTTCAATTTCCTCATAAATCTGTTCAGATAAGGCTTATAAAATATATATTTAATTCTTTTTTAAAACCAAAGTTTTAAAAAAAGTTTTTCCGGAGATTTTGATTTTTTGGCAGAAATTCAAATGCTGAATATTTTGGCCAAAAACCATAGTGTTGGGTGTTCAGTTTTTTCCTATGGAAAAATTAATTTTTTCTGCAGAAGGCTGACAGTTTTCACCAAAAATGTTTTGTTGATAACTCAATTTTTTTAATTGAAAAGCAGTTTTGGTACAAAAACTTCCATTTGTCCTACCACTGCACATAATGAGTTTGATTGTCCTCTCTTTGCAGCAGCATAAATTAGGAGTAATCTCCCCTGACGTCACTGGAATAATAGCCAGTTTAAAACTGGTATAAGTGAAAGAGGAATCAGGCCAGTTGACTCTGATAATAGTTACATGCCTTTGTTTCTCAGTGAATATGCATGAGGATGGCACATAATGAAACATACATTCTAGGTTGCATAGAAGCATCTAATCTTTGAAAAACGAGGAGTCCTTGTGGCATCGTAGAGACTAACAAATTTCTTTGGGCATAAGCTTTCATGGACTATAACCCACTTCATCAGATGCATGGAGTGGAAAATACAGTGGGCAGATGTAAATATACAGCACATGAAAAGATGGGAGTTGCTTTACCAAGTGGGGGGTCAGTGCTAACAAGGCCAATTCAATTAGGGTGGATGTGGCCCATTTCCAACAGTTGACAAGAAGGAGTGAATATCAACAGAGGGAAAATTACTTTTTGTAGTGCTAAGGAGGCCAATTCAATCATGGTAGATGTGGCCCATTGTCAACAGTTCACAAGAAGGTGTGCATATCAACAGAGGGGAAATTATGACCCAGCCACTCCCAGTCTTTATTCAGGCCTAATTTGATGGTGTCATATTTTTCCACTCCATGCATCTCATGCATCTGATGAAGTGGGTTTTAGCCCACGAAAGCTTATGCCCAAATAAATTTGTTAGTCTCTAAAGTGCCACAAGGAATCCTCCTTGTTTTTGCTGATACAGACTAACATGGCTACCCCTCTGAAATCTAATCTTTCTGCACTTGTTAAGAATGGCACTGCTAGCAGATCTGTTAAAGATTTAGCTTTGATAAGGGGCGTGTGTTGAAATATATACAAATATTTTGACACTGTTTTCCTGACAAACAGCTCTCACTCCCTGCTGTGCTACATCATACAGAAAAGATAATTGTATTAATTATTGTGTATTGCCAATCAAAACCTAAGCTAATTTAGAAATGAGATCGCTACAGTAGTTCTAGGATATTATCCCTTCGGTGCAAAGCTGACACTTAGCCCAGTGAGTTTCAACCAGATTTCGAGTGTAACAGATGGTAGTTCCGTGGCAAGGAGAATGTGTTTATGTAGAAAGAGAAAGAGAGGGTGTGGGTGCGGGGGGGAGGGAACGACTAGAATGGCAGCAGGGGAGAAATTCTGGCCCGGTTGAAGTCCATGGCAAAACTCCCATTGACGTCAGTGAGGATGGAATTTTAACCCAGGTGAGGAAATAGTAAATGCTAGCAGACTAGTATGGAGTTATCTGGAGTGCTTTTGGAAATACAGCTGGGAGATGTAAGGGGAGAATTTAAGAGAGAGTGGCCAGAGGATGTAATGGTTGTGTGGTTATTTATATTAATATTCAATGTCTATTATTTTAGAAAGGAAGAGAAATACTAAGGACATAGTATATGTGAATATATATGCAAAGTGTCTGTCAACTCCAGAGTGCCTTACAGAGTTATCCATCTGGAGTCAGCGTCTCTTTAAAATTTTAGAAGCTTCGGGAAATGCTTCATCATAATTTAAAGTTACTTTCAACAGCAGGGGAGAGCTTTACAGGTAATTTTTAGCACCTACTCTGTCATCTCATTTGAGCATGGCTGCAGTCTGTCAGTACTGCCAGTTCCCTTGGTGCACACTGTGGTAACCACTTTGCCTGAGGTCATTCCTGAGAAATTAGTTAAATGCCGGTGGTAGCTGAAAGATGGTTAGAAGCAGAAATGTTTGTCAGGTTCAGAAAAAGAGTGTTCATAATTAATTAATAGCATTTCATGACTGTGGCCACAGTCTTTATGAAGCAGTATGTGTTCTGAGTGAAATTCAGTCAAATGCAAGCTGGCTTGTGGTAGTATTAAAACGTATCTGACTCTGAATGCAAATATAGGGCAAGAGAAATTCTTTGGTTTTAATTGTCCGAGGCCTGTGAACACTCTCAAGTTCCAGCTTGGCATTAATTTATTCAGCAAAAAGCTCAGGAGGCTGCTTTGCTTTGGAGACACTGGCATTGCCGAGGAAAACACTTTGTGGTGTGCATCTTTTGCCACACCACATGCTTGATAAGTTGTCATAAGTTCTGTCAACCCTAAACGAGTGTGCTCTGTTTAAATGTGGGCTTTTCCAGGAAATGACATACAAGCTCCCTGGCATCCAAAACAACCCATAGAATAGGATTGCTTTGGGCAGAAACATTTGAAATGCGAGGTGCCAAGTGGGAGATACTTGGTGCTTCGATTTAACTAGCAGTGCTGCACACATCAGATTCGTGAATCATGATGCCAGTTGCTGAGGTTGCTGGAACACAGCCCTGCGGCAAAAGAGCAGAAAAACCAGAGCAGCAACTGAAGCACCAGATAAAGGCAGCAGCACTGTGGGCTTCAGAACAAGAGCTAGGTGAAAACAGCCTGAACATTTTTCCCATCCCAAATCAGGACAAAAAGTCAAAATCTTGAAAAGTTTTACAAATCAGGAAAAAAATTAAAAACTCCATTTGGATCAACTGAAATATTTTGTGGCAATGATTCCAAAACCTTTTCCTAAACACTTTGATTTGTTTTCCCGTGAGTGATTATCGTAGGTTTTAAGAGATGGAAGTGCATGAAAACCCTGCCTTTGGAGTATTCTATTCATTCTGATGCTACAAAGAAGTAATAAGATTGCTGATTTCTACTGTCTTACTGGGGCAGTGAACATCCATGTAATATCTCTAGTATCTTCATATACTGAGAAGAAAGGGACCAAACTGATTTAATTCCAATCTGGAATCTTTTCTGCGCACTATAAATATGCTCCTAGGAGAAAATTCTTATCCCCTCTAACAATAGGTGATGTCCAAAATTTACAAGGTTCAGCATCTCAGCACTTAAATGAACCCAGATGCTAAACCTTGTAAGTTTGGGCATCACCTACTGTTAGAGGGGATAAGTGTAGAATTTAGAGAGAAGCCTGAGCCAAAACTCCAGAGTCTGGAAATTTAGATCTGGACTTTTGTGGCTGAACCAAATCCCCAAATCAGGGGCTCTGATCTTTGCAACTAAAGTCCTCTCTACTTAAAGGCTGCATTTGAATTTTTTTTTCTTATTCAAACCAGTTTGCCAGTCCCATCAAATGTAAGATTAACTATTCATGCTGTAGTAGCATCCACCACAATTGTGCTAGGTGCAGTCCAGACACAGAGCGTGACAGTCCCCACCTCTAAGAGCTTCGAATCTCAGAAGCCAGGAAACAAATGGACGGAAGAAGAGAGAGATGAAATACACCATATTTTTTTTAAAACTGGAGTTGAGGTTAAAAACTCTCAGTACCTTAAACTTCTAAATAACATAACCCTCACAAAAACCATCCGTGTTTAATGTATTCACTTTAGTTGGCTAGCACATCTTACTGCTCAAGAATTTCTGAGATGCTGTCCCTGAAAATATATTGTTTTCTGATTAAAAGCTTTAAGTGGGACTCTACGGTAACATACAGAAAAAAAATGCATATTTTTGTGGGGGCGATGGAAATATTTTCCTTTCTGTGTGCTACAGAAGCCACATTACTCTGGAGTGGCAGGGCCACCTTACAGACATCACATCCAATATATTTCATGTTTGTAAAATTCAAGTGGTTTTCTTCCCTCCTCTCCTGCCTTCTTGGATTTCCGAAATGGATATATTTTGGGCAAATGTGCATTTCAGTAGGGCCTGAAGTGAATGTTGCTTGCACAGCTCAAGTCCAAGAGATGGTGAATTGAGATCTGAGAAGATAAGTGAAGGCACTGTACTAGTAAACATTGTGGGAAACTTAAAGAAGCCATAAACTCTAAATCTTCAACAGACCCGCAGTCAGCAATCATGATGTTTGTTTGCACTGGAGATTACATGGATTGCTAAAATTGAGGCAAGACAGGAGGATGTCCCAACAGTTAGGATGCACTTGGGAAATCCAGGTTCAATTGACTGCTCTGCCACAGACTTCCTGTGTGACCTTGGGCAAGTCTCTTAGTCTCTTTTTGCTTCAGTTCCCCATCTGTAAAATGGGAATAATACTTCCCTGTCTCAGAGGGGTATTGTGAGGATAAATACATTAAAAGCTTGAGAGGTGCTTGGCTATGGGACCCCATTACTGTGGAATAAGTACCTTAGATAAAAAGCAGCAATAGGGCATCATCACAGACAGGAAAAGCCTTAATTTCACTGTTTTGAAACTTGATGTGGACTCTATTGGTGCACACTTGGAGTTCACACCTGTTGTTGGCCACTGCTGTCTGAAATCAAGACCAATCCCTGGCATAGATGGGGCCTACAATTTTTATTTCTTAATTATCTTTGTTTAAGGGCATGTTGATGCATTGACAGTATTGTCTGACCTGAGACAGGAGCTTTTACATAAAAATAATGTCATGCTAATTAACAATGACACCCTTCAGCCCACGTGTAAGGAGAGAGTTTAAGGTAGGCATTAAATAACCTCTTCAGAATGAACCCTAACATATTTCTAATACTAAATGTGCAAAAGTCAAAGTGCTGCTGAAACAAAATGGCTATAAAACTATAATAACTGCAATAAATTTCTTAAGTGCTGGGTGAATCTTCAGAAAATGACCACCCAGGATGGGCAAGTTTTGATAGCTACTTTGTTTGGACCTTATCTCTCTGGCACACTTTCGCACAGTATTATGAAATAAGAAATACCAGTTTCTTCAGTTGCCCAAAGGGGAGTGCCCCATGATGAGCTAAGTGTTTTACAGAGTTGTCTTGATGTTTTAATTAAGATACTGGTGTGAAAAGGAAAAGAATCAGGTGATTGTGTTTCATGAGGGATCTAAGGGCAGTGAGACTAACTCTGTTAGGCTACTACCGAAATCAGGGCCACCCAGAGGATGCAGGGGGCCTGGGGCAAAGCAATTTCACGGGCCCCTTCCATAAAAAAAAGTTGCAATACTATAGAATACTATATTCTCGTGGGAGCTCCTCCAGGGCCCGGGGCAAATTGCCCCACTTGCCCCCCCCCCCCCCCCCCGCCCGGGCAGCCTGACTGAAATGTCACTTTCCCATGAATTTTGTAGTGCTGGTGCCTGGGGAAATTGCACGATGTGTGATCAGAGCTAACTGATTTGGAATTAGTCTGTTTGAAAATATCAGCTGACAGATCCACTTGCTGGAATGTTTTATTCCCATCACCAAGGACTCCTGGTGTGTTACGTTCAGACTTCATCTGCCAGGTTGAATCCTAATTGAGAGAATGCCTGAACAATGACTTGGGCCAAGATCATCCCCTCTCATGGTAAGACCTATGGGAGTGGGTTGTGGAGGAGGAAATCTCTGTAAGGATCCCTCTGAGATGATGCCCCTACATGTATTGTCACATCAGATGAGGACTGTAACCCCTAGCAGAAAATGTTCCAGGCTGTGCACCCAACCCTTCTGGATTGCTGTGCCTCGACTTCTTTTAGCCGCTGAGGCACCTCTGTTCCAACGCCCTGACTGTATGCCTTCAATCCATGACACTTCTACCAAGGATTTTTTTCCAAATGTCATGCTTGCAGTGATGTGCAGCGAGGGACCCTTATTACAAAGGACTTCCCGAATTTGCGTAACATTTAAAACTGTTGTATGTAGGTGGATCCAAACTCAGAGTTGAGGCCTGAATGTGAACTTCCTTCAGTTCAGAGGGTGAAAGTCTGGAGGTTGATTCCAGCCTATTTCTCATGATACATGCATTCTATTGGGTTAGTATACTCACTTTGTTTTGAAATAAGCTGGTCTGATGAAGAGAATGGACAGCCTGATGAGGTTTCCATTGTATTGCCACCTTAGCCCAATAGGAGAAGAAGTGTCTTGTTTGGTTCTTCTTTGAGCTTTGTACTAACACAAATGCTCTTTCCACATGCATCCCCCAGTAGGAATGTGTAGAAAAACTTCTCAAGTCCTTTCCAGTTCCTAAATCTGACACCGCTGCTCCTCTCTGTGTTTGGACAAAACATGCAAAATGAGCGATGAAGCCAGGTAAACAGTATCTACACATATATCCTGATTTATAATGTAAGTGCATCAATTAAAATTTACTTGAGTTTACCACAGTGTTTTAAGTAATGTTATTAAGAATGAAACTTCTTAGGAAAACTGAGTCTGTTTTTAGCCCAGACATGTAATTAGGGGAATTAGTAACATGATACGTCATCTTCAAGAACACACAGATATTGCGGTCAGAAACCTCATGCAACCCACTTTAAGGAGATTCTGCTTGTAACATATGCTAACGCTCCCTTGCAAGTCTTCCGGTTCACGTTAAGAAATAATTTGACTACAGTTAAACAGTGTAAGGACTTCTGCATTTGTGGGCAAGTATTCAATGTTCATAAGACAGGGCTCCCACTTCTTATAGATTTAGCATCATCCTTCTGGTGGGGGGCAAAGAAAGTATTTTCAAAATGTTCATGAGCAGCTGAGCATGAGGAATCTGCACTGGCACGGTCTGAAAGAAATATACATTGTAATTCACGGACCATTCCTCACTGAAGTTCGGGTGAGCTCAGGATTTTGTAAATGGTCCTTGTATAGCAAAGATAACTGGTTTCTGAACACTGCTGTTTAATTTTTTTACTCCAAACATCTTACTGAACCTTCTAATACACAGGGGGAATAGCTCTAGGGAGGAAGAAGTGGCCATTTTTACATAGGCAGAGTAGAACCTCATCCCATTAATGGGTCATTAGAGCAGTGGGACCAGGAATATTTCTGCTGCTTTGGGATTGGAATGCAGATAGGCAGCATCTCTGCCTCCTAAATATACCAGGAGGATTGGTAGAACTGGCCGCCTTTGCTGGCACCCAAAGTCAGCCCCCAGACATCAGAGGAGGAGCTCAGTCAGCCACTACACCAGTGATCCCCCAGCCCCACTTCACCCCTCAGCTCCGGCCCTGCCCCTTGCTGCGCCCCTGGCTCCGGCTCCAGCCTCAGCCCCAGACTGTGGCCCAGCTATTGTTCAGCTCCCAGACCCAGATCCACAACCAAGCTTGGCTCCCAGCCATGATTCCACCCCAGGCCCAGACCTGTCCCCAGCTGCATCCCCCTTACTCCTGTCTGTGTCCCCATTCCCGGCCACAAGTCTTGGGGGCATGTATAGGGTTTGGGGGGGCATGACCTTGAGAAGTTTGGGAACCATTGCACTACCCAAATAGTTCAGAGGATTAAGGAGGAATGAAGCAAATAAAGGCCACTGGGCCCCCTCTTGACGACCACCCCAAGTTTATTGGGGGACACACAGTCTGATATTTGGGGGTCTATTAAGATTTAAATTTGGTTAGGTCAAAAAGTCAGTGCACCCCAAAAGATAAAGAGCTGATTCTAAGGAGCAACACCAGGAGCATGCACAATGTTCAAGGTACATATTCCTTACAGGTCAGTCCGCAATTTTAAAATGTCACTGCCGTTCAGGAGGAACACCTGGGTTCCGTAGAAATAACCCTCCCCACACACTAGCTCCAAGTCTATGGCATTCACTCCAAGCTGAATCTTTGTATTTTCACTTCCACTTGAAAATGGAACCAGACTACTGGCAATCTCACAAGTTAACTCAAAAGACTCCTAGCTCTGTTGTGTAGATATAGAGAGCTTGGATAGTTCAGATAAGTAAGCATCCAAACTTTTAGATGTTTGACTACAACCTGAACACTGAACTTGCTAAGGGTTCCTGTATCACTAACACCAATCTTTACTTTTTTTTTAAAGTCTTTTAGGGGTATTAATTTAGGACCCAATCCTGCCACCAGGGCATGTCTACATTGCAAAGAGAAGATCTAATGGTAGCATATAGGCATACCCATGGTAGCTTTAATTTAGTTAACACGGGTAACAATAGTAGTAAAGCTTGGAGCTGGCTTGTGCTCATGATAGCCACCCAATACAAGCATGCCAGGGACCCTGAGTACCTACTTGAGCTGTTAACCCTGTGCTGCCATGTCTTCACTGCTCTTGTTACCTTGCTCACTAGATTAAAGGTAGCATGTGCTACAATTACACTTGTACTTTGCAGTGTAGACATACCCGTACTTATGTGAATAAAGAGGACAAGATTAGGCTCTAAAAGCATCAAGTCAGTATTATTTGGAAATGATGAGGAATACTACAAAAAGTGTTGGGCAATCTGAAGTGCCATATAAAGCAGAAAAGAGGGACACTCCATTGGAGATATATTTTTTGTTCTGCTGCTAAGAAATGATGCATCATTTGGGAATCCCACTTCACTGCATGGAATCTTTTTCTTTTTTTTTATCCTTTCTTTCAGTGATCAATTTTGGATAAAGGGCAACTGCGCAAATATTACACCAAAGCAACAGCAGTGGGTGGCAAATTTATTGGTTACCATAAATATCCTTTCCTACGTGAGGATCCAGATTGAATGTATTTTTGTTTGTTTGTGTATCAAGTCCTCAATCAGTCTCAACTAAGGTCACAATTAAAAAACCTTTGGTTTGCTGATTTTCCCAATCAAAAAAATGCTTTCTGCCTCTCACCAAAATTTTTCATTTCCCATTTTTTCTTCTAACACTGTTCCCACCTACTCTGAATACAGCCTGTATTCAAAGTACGCAGCTGCATAGGGCCTCCGCCCCAGCCCCGCCCTCTTCCTGCCCTGCTCAGCGCTGCCCCCACTCCCCTAAGCTCTGCCTCAGGGCCGGGGCTGCATTCACCAGTGGCTGGAGTGCAGCAACCCAGCCCCAGCCGCGCCGCTGGTGAGTGCTGGGGGCTGGTTCCTCCCTATCCCCCCACCCCATCGCCTCACCCCCAATGGAGGCCTGGGGACCGCTGCCCCCCCCCTCAGCCCCGCAGAGGCCTGGGGCCCCACACATCCCCACCACTGGGGGCTGCGTAGGGCGCCAGAATAGCTCGGGACATCCCTGGCCTGACTTCTCACATTTTGATAAAGAACAATCAAGTCAGGCAACAGATCCATACTATGGTATCTGATGAAGTCACCTGTAGCTAAAGCATGTTTATAAGGCACATGTGAATTAATTGATGAAAGTGTAGGGAACAAAATGGGAACAGCGATTAAGCTACATGTTGCCAGATCCTGGGAGGGAAATAGAAAACTAGTTGTTCTTTTTCCACTCTGCATATTCCCATTTTATTAACATACACAGTAAACAAGGGGAGGGAGAGGTATGGAGCACCTAGAACTATGCCCGCTAGGAGCCATTACATTTGATGCATGTTTGACATGTTAGTGACTTGCCGTTTTTACTTAAGCTGCCAATATAGGGAGAAAGGACAGTTTAGTGCTTAGTGCACTTGTAATGGGCCCCCATCGGCGGCACTGAACGGGCGACCACTGGAGAATAGTGTGTGAGCCTCTACTGCATGAGCTAAAAGCCAACTGCCTGTTAGCTAAGTCTGCAGAGCAGACTCATTTTCTCTCTCTCTCTCTAAGTGATCTTGGTGCCACTAGGTGGGACAGAACCCGGCTGGTGTGTGGGTTACACACTGGCCTGGGCTGTAGGACACCCACGGTCAGTTCCCTGCTCTGTCACAGACTTCCTGTGTAATGATGGGCAAGTCACTTACTTACTCCCCAGGCCTTCAAAGATATTTAGGCTCCTGACTTCCCTTGATTTCAACAGGAGTTCAGAGCCTACTTACCTTTGAGGATCTGGGCCTTACCACGTCTGTCCAGCATGTGGCAGTGAGCCTCCCAGTCCAGGTTGATGGACTCAGGCTAGTGACAGTGCTAAAAATAGCTGCATAGACCGTGCTTTGAAGTTGCGACTCAGGCTGGAGCTTGGGGTCTGAGGCCCACCACCTCCTTAGGCTTCAGATCCCAAGCTGTGATGTCTGTGCAGCTATTTTTAGCATGGTGGTAGGACCCTTGCAAGTATGTTGATTCTGGCTGTGTAGACTCTGTGCCTGTTTGGGTTTTTTAAAGGGGGGTGGAGGACGTAGTGCTGTCTAACGGGGCCATTGTGAGAATAAATTAAAAACTATGTGGTGTTCAGATGCTGTGGTGAGAGGGGTTGCATAAGCACCTTGTGATGGGGTGCACTCACCCCGCACTGGACTGGGAAGGGTTAACCCTACATTGTGGGTTGAAGAGACCACACCCCTTTTTATCCTACTGGGCATGCTCCAGGTGCACTGGTATAAGAGGCAGCAGCTCAGCTCGGGTGGGGCTGACCACTGGGAAGGAAGGATGTGCTCCGTTGGCTCCAGCCCAGGGCCGGCTCCAGGCACCAGCATAGGAAGCAGGTGCTTGGGGAGGCCAATTCAAAGGGGCGGCACTCCGTCTGGTATCGGGGTAGCACATCTGGGTCTTTGGCGGGAATTCAGTGGTGGGTTCCTCATTCCCTCTCTTCCTCTTTGAGCTGCCGCTGAATTGCCGCCAAAGAGGAAGAGAAGGAGGACCCGCTGCCGAATTCCTGCAGAAGAAGGGCAAATATATGGACCTTTTCTGAGAAGGGCAAATATATGGACTTTGGCAGCTAGGCCTTATAGTCCTGCTAATTGGGGCAAATCTATTGGCTTTGGCCAGTGGGCCCCACTGCTCTGCAAACTGGAGTGGATTTACTGATTTTGGCCACTTGGTGTTAGTGCCTCGCTAAGAAGGGCGAATCTATAGGCTGCAACTACTAGACCTTACTGCCTCTCTAAGAAGGGCGAACCTATAGACTTTGGCCATTGGGCCACACTACCCAGCTCTTAGGGATGAGTACATTGACTCTAGCCATTAGGCATCATTGCCCTGATGAGAAGGGTGAACCCATGGACTCTGGCCACTAAGACTTACTGCCCTGTCTTCCTGGGGCAATTGCACTGATTGTAGCTACTAGGCCATACTACCCCTCAGAGAGGGGGGAATCTATTGACATTGGCCATTGGGCTGCATTGCCCTGTCTCAGTGGGGTGAACGTACTGACTATAGCCGCCGGGCCTTACTGCCCTGCTTACGGCGAACAATTTATTGACTCTGGCCATTGGGCCACACTCCCCTGCTCAGAAGGGCGAGTATATTGACTGGGGTTTAGGAGTGTGATGGGGCGCACTTGCCTCACAGTGGACAGGGTCATCCCTCAACCCTGTCACACACCTAAAGAAACCATATAGGTACCTCAGTGTCGGCTATATTCTCTTGCGCTATGGGAAATACTTTGAATACCAAGATAATCTAACTACAAATGCTTAGTTATCTAAAGCAACTGGCAAGTTTTAAAGGGCCACCAGAGTCCTTTTTTTTTTTTTTTTAGGGTAGCATTAATTCACAATCCAAACAAATGTATTATCAGGTTTGTTTGGTTTTTGCTATGAAGACAAAGTGTAGCACAGCTGGGGGTTACCAAGCTGTTAGCAAGGTGCACTCAGAAAAACTGCTGGTTCCTACCTGTCACAGATTTTTCAGGCATTAGTTTTGGAAGCAGGTGGCAATTTTCCAGTTAGGGTATGTCTACACTACCTGCTGGATTGGCGGGCAGCGATCAATCCAGTGGGGATCAATTTACCGCATCTAACCTAGATGCGATAAATCGACTCCTGAGTCGGATCGGCGGGTAGTAATCGATCTATTGGAGATCGATTTATCGTGTCTCATCTAGATGTGATAAATCAATCCCCGAATTGACGCCCGTACTCCACCTCGGCAGGAGGAGTAAGTGGAGTTGATGGAGGAGCCGCAGCAGTCGACTTGTCGCTGTGAGGATGCCCAGGTAAGTCTAACTAGGATACTTCGACTTCAGCTACGCGGATAGCGTATCTTAGATCGATCCCCCCTGAGAGAGTAGACCAGCCCTTACATTGATTCTCCCCCTCGTCTCAGTGTAGACCAGGGCTAAGAAGTAACATTATGCTGCTGGTTGGAGACCTCATAAGGTAAGATTTCCGAACGTTACTTTGTGTTTTGGCTACCAAACTTCCTTTGAATTTAATGGGAATAATCACCCATCTTAATCTCTGAAAGCTGTTTTGAAAATGAACCCTTGCACAATGTCAAGCTTCAGTCCAGAAAATGTTTGTGCAGTAGAATAATAAAGCCCCTGAAAGCAAAAGGCTATGGGACTGGCTGAAATCCAGCGATGCTTATATGCCATTCTAATGCTGTGCGTGGCTCTAGTGCAGTTTAACTAGCTGCAAATTTCTGAGATTAGCACACAGTGAAATTGGGATATGACTAAATCAAAGCTGTTCCAGGAGTACCTAATGCATGTGAGCTGGGAAAATAACTTAGTGAAGCATTGAGTTGTTGCTTAACCCTGGATTTTATGGAAGGTGGATCTTGCTCTAATTTGTACGTTCTTGTTGATTCAGAAATGTTACTTTTCCTGGCTTCTCTAGTCTGGCAATTTGTTGTTTAAGCTCAAAATTGAATTGGTTTTGACATAAATGTTTACTCCCTTGCAGCCTCCTTTGAATTCAGTGTAGTTGCTCAGATGTAAATGAGAACAGAATTGCACTTAATGATAATACTTTGCTGTCATTTATTTATATGATTTCTAAAAAAAAAAAAATTATGCCAGCTGTGGCTCTGGCTCATTGTACTTGTTATGTATTCAGCTAAGTATAAGCAGCAAAGAATCCTGTGGCACCTTATAGACTAACAGACGTTTTGGAGCATGAGCTTTCGTGGGTGAATACATGCATCTGACGAAGTGAGTATTCACCCACGAAAGCTCATGCTCCAAAACATCTGTTAGTCTATAAGGTGCCATAGGATTCTTTGCTGCTTTTACAGATCCAGACTAACACGGCTACCCTCTGATATCAGATAAGTATGTAAGTCCAAAACAGTCACCCTGAGTTAGTGAATTCTGACAAATTCACGGCCCTGCAATATAGCGGAAGCTCGCACACTAAACTTGTGTGAGTGACCTTATTTGGGTTAATACTTCCCCTGAATGCAATGAAACAACAATAATTACACAAGGACTGACACAAAGCCCTTTGGTGTCTATGGAAAGACTCCCAGGGTGGGATTATGTGTTTGAGTCACTTTTGGCACATGTAAGAAATCCCATTCCTGGTAACTTCCCTGGGTTTTGGATTAGACTGGGCTCTAAATGACATTTTCTTGTAAAGTCAAGGCTAAACTTTCAAACATCTGCAAAACACATATAATCCTGTTACTGCTGACAATATTGGAATTACCCATGCCAATACCTGTGGGCACCTTATCCGATCTGTTTGTAAATGTCAGTGGTTTCATTCTCATTTTGATAGCCCACCCATTGTATGGACTTCAGAATTGTTGTCCCTTGGCATCTTTTGCCACAGGTTGGTGGATGTTCCGTTTTCTTCTCTTGAAAGGTATATTCTGGAGAAAGAGAATCCACACTGGGGGGGAAGGTTTAGTGAGATGTTTTTGAGTTAGGGTGCCGATCTAGAGAATTGTCCCTTTGTTAATTGAGCTAGTGAGGCTTCACAGGTAGAAGCTGCAATGGCCCAGAGTTTTCACAATAGCCATCTTGTTTCAGGTGTGCTGTGGGTTCTTACATAAATATCCCATGGTGCTTGGCACAGCACCCTGAAGCAGGTTCAAGACAGTATCTACAGCTGTAATGTCTTTTTGCACCTCCACACCTTTTTGCTTTGTTCTGTTGCTTGATTCCAGTGATTGTGTTCCTGCACGAGGAGCCTCCCATGTGCTGTGAGGGGCTGGGACTGAATCCTGCTATGCTTTCACAATTACAGAGACCAGGACACAGGGAAAGCTAGTCTCCCTTCATCCACTATGGGACTGATTCCAGGGTCTGGAGGATTGATCTGTACTGTGACGAACAGCACCTCCTTTTGGTGACAGTGCTCAAGAGCATAAAACGCTAGTTTAGTCTTCATTTATGTTTAGTTTTAGTATATTTTCTTTTTCCAGCTGAATTAACTGATTCTTTCTTTTGTGTTGCCTTCGAGGAGCCAGAGATGAGGCCAAAACAGTATTGTGTGTGAGTGCATATATTTGTTTATAATTAAAATATAATGTACTGGAAGATGTGAGGTCTCAAAGAGCTTTTAGAGAGAAAATTCTACAAAGTTAGAACTTTCTTTTGATTCAGCCATTTCCCACAACAATTTCCTGTAAGCTATAAGTAGTGCTAGAATAGAGGGGCAGATCAAGAATCTTCTGTTTGAACCTAAGTCTAATTCTATACTGGTTCCTAGGCCCAGTGTTATCCCCTTAAGATGCTTCTCATCCATCTGGTGATTTTTGGCTTCTCTTGAGTTTCCTGTAAGCCTCTGGATACCTTTGCTAAATGTTTGTAATAGGACTCAGAATAACAAACAAAACATGCAGAACCTATATTCAGTAAAGCACAATACTGGCAACAAACCTTTCTGGCTCAACTAGTGAATTTTACAGGGTTTCTGGTAAAACCCAAAGGATAGACATAAATAAATCAGCAGTTGATACCATATTTTAATTTTTTTTAAAGGAATGGTCATAAGTGTTTTCCAATAAAGCTAGAATGCCTCCAGATTTCCACCAAAACAAACAAAAAATAGGTGCACATGGAAAAAGTTTTGTTTTAATAATTGGATAGCTAGCACTTTGTTTCCTATGGGTATTTAAAGCTTATTCGGGTTTTAATACTGACTTTGATAGTGACTATTGGACACTTATGATCAGGGTCTTCTCTATGCGAGCAGGTACAGGACATACAAAGGTTACTTTTCTTAGGGCTGGTTGAAATTTTTCCATGAACAGTTTTAAGCAATGGAAAATTGGGGCTTCAGCTCAATTAAAATTTTTCAAGTGTCTGTTTTCCTTAAAAATTTTGTTGGAAAACCAAAACCCAACTTTTCCCCTATTATTTTTCTGCACTTTTCAGCAGTTCTCAGCCAAAACTATTTAAGGTTTTTTTTTTATTATTAAATGGATAAATTGTCTGCTAACAAACATCTTTCCCCCTCTTTCAACTAGTTCTATTGATGTTGTTACCCTTTTTGTGTTCTTGTTTACTCTCACGCCCACTCTACTGTTTTCATATTTGCAGATTCCCTCTGACAACTTGTTGCATATTCCTTTGTACAAGTAAGACACTGATTCACAGTTATTTCACCCATTAGCATATGATATAGAAACTCACTTGAACAGAGTGCTATCTTCACTCATACGCTTATGGCTGGGTGGTGGGTTTCTGCAAGTTATTAGTTGCATGTCAGGGTGTGCATTCTACAGTATACATGTGAAATATAAACAGCTAATTCTCTCCTGTAAACATCTAATAGCTAGTGAGCTAAGTCTGAGCCAACCCATCTGAATGCACAGAAATCTGTAGTGTTAAGGACTCCTGTGTTTATTACCATAAAAGTACAGCAGTTCAATGAGTGCAGATGCCTTATACATGTGCATTTCAAGAGGGCGTTTGCCAGTTTGGCATTAGGCACCAGATGCCTGAAACTGGCAGTCAAATCCATTTGTCATCGAATAGCATGTCTAATCCCTGTTTACAGAAATTCTAATTCCCTATTCTAAGCAAATGTTCTTTCTACCATGTTCCTGGGGCACTCAGAGAGAGAGCAAGTGAGAATCTAGCTCCATATTGCTGTCATCAACACAACGTGAAACATTGTGCTATGCTTCTGAAATGAAATTGGATATGTGAGGCCCTGACTAGCTTTTGCAGAGTGCCATGAAGGGCTTGTCCACACAGTGCATTAGCCCGCACGAAGTGGTTGAAAATTCTAGTATGGACTAGTGTGTTGCACATTAACTGGCCTGTGTGGACCCTGCTGGCATGCAGTAAAAGTTCCCTGGTGCATGTTAATGTTAATATATTTCACAAAACTGGGCAACAAAATGGCATCTGAAATTCAATGTTGATAAATGCAAAGTAATGCACATTGGAAAACATAATTTCAACTATACATATAACATGATGGGGTTTAAATGAGCTGTTACCACTCAAGAAAGAGATCTTGGAGTCATTGTGGATAGTTCTCTGAAAATATGCACTCAACGTGCAGCAGCAGTCAAAAAAGCTAACAGAATATTGGGAATAGTTAAGAGAGGGATTGATAATAAGACAGAAAATATCATATTCCCTCTATATAAATCCATGGTACACCCATATCTTGAATACTATGTGCAGATGTGGTCACCCAATCTCAAAAAGGTATATTGGAATTGGAAAAGGTTCAGAAAAGGGCAATAAAAATGATTAGGGGTCTGGAACAGCTTCCATATGAGGAGAGATGAATAAGACTGGGACTTTTCAGCTTGGAAAAGAGATTACTAGTGGGAGGTATGATACAGGTCTATAAAATCATTACTGGTGCAAAGAAAGTAAATAAGGAAGTGTTGTTTACTCCTTCTCATAACACAAGAACTAAGGGTCACCAAATGAAATTAATAGGCAGCAGGTTTAAAACAAACAAAAGGAAATATTTCTCCACACAATGCACAGTCAATCTGTGGAACTCCTTGCCAGAGGATGTTGTGAAGGCCAAGACTATAACAGGATTCAAAAAAGAACTAGATAAATTCCCGGAGGATAGGTCCATTAATGGCTATAGGCCAGGATGGGCAGGGATGGTGTCCGTAGCCACTATTTGCCAGAAGCTGGGAATGGGCGATGGGGATGGATCACTTTATGATTATCTGTTCTGTTCATTCCCTCTGAGGCACCTGGCATTGGCCACTGTCAGAAGACTGGATACTGGGCTAGATGGACCCTCAGTCTGACCCAATATGACCATTTGTATGTTCTTATTGTTTGAAATGTGACTACGTTAACACGAACCAGGGAATTATTAGTATATGGTGCAGGTACTCAAGCCATTAGAAAGGACCTGAGGCTGCAGCCTTTAGTCCATGCTGAGAGTCTCAATTCCAGATCAACACATGTTGACAATGAAATTATTTGCTGTTGCTTTCCATACGTGGCATATTCTGGTTGACATCATTGCTTTGCATTGCAAAGAAGTCAAGCAGCATTGGGTAAAGCTGGCAATTAACTCTGTATTTGAGGACCTTAAGCACTTTTAAAGCCTTGGTGGGGTGGGAGGCAAGGATTATTGTCTCCATTGTAAAGATGGGGAACTGAGATGCACAAATTAAGG
Source organism: Gopherus evgoodei (assembly GCF_007399415.2). Classification (NCBI taxonomy): domain Eukaryota; kingdom Metazoa; phylum Chordata; order Testudines; family Testudinidae; genus Gopherus; species Gopherus evgoodei. The sequence goes on along the minus strand of NC_044333.1, from coordinate 36,914,830 downwards.
GGTGTGCCCAGCATTGCTCAGGAATCCAGTGGCAAATCCAGGAACTGGACCCTAATTTCCTGGTCCTAGTCCAATGTCTTAACCTTCTGACTCTCAGGATATGTCTACACTACCCGCGAAATTGGCGGGCAGCAATCGATCCAGTGGGGATCGATTTATCGTGTCGAGTCTAGACGTGATACATCGACCCACGAGTACTCTCCCGTCAACTCCTGTACTCCAGTGCCTTGAGAGGTGCAGGCAGAGTCGACGGGGGAGCAGCAGAAGTCGACTTACTGTGGTGAAGACACCACGGTAAGTCAATCTAAGTACGTCGACTTCAACTACGTTATTCACGTAGCTGAAGTTGTGTAACTTAGATTGATTTTCCCCCTCCCCTCCAGTGCAGACCAGGGCTCAATCCTTTTCTCTGTTCCTAAGACCTCCTTCCTTTCCTAAACCAGAAGACCCACTGATGATTTTTATTTCCCCCACTAAACCAGAAACTTGCACAGTTGCCTAAGTGTGTCACTTCCATAGCAGCAGAAATTGAAGCTAGAAACAGGAAAACATAAAAATGTATTGAGGGAAAATGATAGTAATGAATGTTACTTGATGGGTGGTGTGCACTTGTTCTCGTGCTGACTCTGCAGTATTCAAGAGGAGCTATACAAACGCCCCATTCTTAATCTCAGCTCTTGAAAGGACCTGGAAACCTTTCATGCAACACCTCTGCTCCTTCCAGCTTTAATCCTTCTCAACTATTAACATTTTCAGAGAAAGCACCACATCTATGTAATTTGTGATTTAATCCATATCCTCTCCAGCAAGGAAATGCCCATTGCTCTTTAAGCCCCTCCTTATAAAACCAGACCAAAGACCCACTCTATATTACTGATGAATTCACTGACATTTTCAGTGTTACCAGCTCTTGCAATACATGATTTTTTCCTTTATAGAGTCACAGATTTTTTAGGTCAGAAGAGACCACTGTGATCATCTAATCTGATCTTCTACATCACACAAGCCACAGGATTTCCTTATATTTATTCCTGCCTCAAAACCAATAGCTGTGGTTGAACAAGAACATATTTTTTAGAAAAATGTCCAATCTGGATTTTGACATTTCCACTGACAAACTACCCACATCCTTGGTAAACTGTTCCAATGATTAATTACCATCATTAAGCTTTGTTTTCGCTTATTTCTACTCTGAATTTTCTGGCTTCAATTTCCAGCTATTGGAACTAGTTATACTTTTGTCTGCTAAACTGAAGAGCCCTCTATTACCAAATTGCTGTTCCCTAACTTCTAGAATGATGGGATTACATGAGAATCTTAGCTTTTGTTGGGGGGAAAAAGTAAGTTTCTGGCCCTTATAGTTTCAGATAAAAGCTTGGAAATGTAAAATGAGTGTAACTTTGCTCAGAAACCTGAAGTCAAATAAAAAGAACCCAACATTTATTATTTAAAAAACAATGATTTTGGGGAGTCTGATTCATGATTTTTGAGTGCTTGGGTTTGTCAATACGGCATTTGGGGTCAAATTTACAAAGGTCTTGGAAAATACACCTGCAGTATTTGTACATATGTGCAATCAGTCGTGTGATTTGCTGCATAAATGCCCAGGCAAATGTGGGATTTTGTATGTATCATTTGGTGACTCTCTAACTACTGCAGAAGTATTGTCAGAGGCCTCTTGAAAAATTATTCTTTTGTGTTGAAAAATGAGGCTGCTCCTAGTCAGGTCTGTCAGACTCTAGTCTATGAAATGTATGGTATTGCCTAGCTGTTCATCTAATGCTGACATCTATTATTAAAACCAATTATTTATTAGTATTTATTAGTATTTTAGTTTCTTGATATCTTATTCAGGAACTGGGCCTTCCTGTATCTAACTTTAAACTAGCGCTCTAATAAAATCCTGCAAAGTCATAAATTGAGATCAGTTTTATCGGTACTGACATCCAGACAGGTTTTGGAATTCCCTTACGTAACCCAATACCCCATTTCCAGATCTATTTCCTTCTCTCTCCTTTATAACTTGTCCTGTTTAGTGTAATTGGATTATTGATAATCCTAGAGTTTAACTGTGTCTCCGTAAAGGCTAATATATCAAATGCATAAGAATTTACTCAGACAGCTAAACCATCCTGTTTGCCCATAAACCTCCAATATTCACATGAACGACTTTTAAATCTAATGAAATTTGACCAGATTCTAAAGCTGCAACATTTAATCCCTGTAGTAGGATTGCACAGACAGTGGCACTGGAGGCAAAGTACAGAATCCAAAGTTATCTAGATCAAGGGGCCTAGACACCCCATCCAAGTGGTATGTGGGGGCTGTTGCAGGCTATAATCTGGAGTAGCATCTGGGGGAGTGAGTGGGGCAAGGACTGCACTGTTTCCCACGTTCGGATTGATTTTGCCTTGCCAAGGTACTTGGTGCCTCCCCGCACATACATATATGCATCTAATTAGCTTACTCTGGCTTTATGCAAGTCACATGCATTTCACTCCCTGCGAGTCTGTTGTTCTTATTTCCAGAGGAACCATAATAAAATAATTCCGTTTCCTATTTCAAGCTAATCAGAGATGGGGAAAGTGTTGATTATTTTGTCCCCCGTCCCTGGCTAACGCAAGGATCTTCCTTCCAGCATAGTCTGGAGTATTGGGTCTAGTCTGGGTTTAAGAGATGGAGCTTCCACCACTAGTAGACCTGACCACATGCTAGTAGACCTGACTCTTAGAACATTTTTTTCTTGTTGTTCAGTCTGTTGCATCTTTATACAATTCCTCTTCATCATTGCACAATAGTGCAATGGGATTCCTCCTCAAAAGGATGGAACCCCCCGCCCAAGCTTGCCTCACAGGTTTACCTTCAATAAAGGTTCTTCATAGTCTGTGTGCTGTGATTCCTGCTTATTACAGTGATCTCACCGTTGTTTGATTCCTCTCCCCTCTGTTGTGTCTTTTTGTGCCCTGCACATATAAATAATAATAAAAAGTGCTTCATGTCATGATCCATGCTTATGATCTATACAAGAGCTCTCCACCTCTGCATCACATGCAGTCATCACACTCAGTTCAAGCCATTTGCCTTCTCATCTAGTCATCATGTTGCACCACTTTTCATGGACATGTTAGGATTAGTTTCTGCTTGAAGAGAGGTCAGTGTAACCCATCTACTATGTGCATTAGGTTTTGTGAGGGATTTTTTTAAAGACTGTGAAAGTGGAGGTAACAGTTTGTGAAATCAAATGAATTTCCCCTAAATGGAGAATCAGGCAAGGGATAAAGCTACAGGGGAAGTATAAAAAAATCTACAGGGCTTCACTGGGGTTTTGTAACTAGGGAGATAATTGCTACTTCCCAAGTAGATAAATGAATTCACTTCCCCTCCAGGAACTGTGTTAGGACATAAGATTCTTGGCCAGGCAGCGAGTGAACCATATCAGTAAGAACGGTGTTAAAGGCTTTTGCCTCTTCATCTCTTTGTACTAGGTTTGAATGTGGTACAAGAATGCCCTTGCAGCAGAATTAAAAAGATGAACGACGTACAGGCAAACTGCGGTATCCGCTAACATGGTTTAAATGTGGTCATATAAGAGGACTATAGAGGTGAGCGTGAAATACAGAGGGGTTGTAGAGATAGCAAAGACCTTTATAGCAAACCTTAGTAATCCCGTCTACCAGTGTATTAGATCAATGGTTTTCTGACAGTCTCCATCTTTACTATGTGTGGAAACACGTCCATGCTGTTGCTAGTCAGCTGGGAGAATGAGATGCCACAAAGTGGAACCACCGCCATAGAATCCCTTTGCCTGATTGTACTTCCTGTGTTCTAGGCGTCTTCCAGTAAATGGTAAACAAGCTTCCCATTTACAGACAAGTCCCACTTTTCCTACTGGACATCATTCAGTCTTGGAGGGTGGCTGGCGGCAGGAAGGGGACAGTCATAAGCATAAACTCCATTCTTTGGCCAGACCTGATGTTTGGAAAGTCCCAGTGGAAGTGCTGGCCAAGTGACTAATAACTGGAAGTAATAAAAGGGAGAAAGATAAAATCAGGAAGAGCAGTCATTATTTGTAAACCTGGACACATTTTCCAGTAAACCACCACTGCAAATCAAAACAACAACAAAAAAACCTTCTGGAAACAGGAATTTTTGTAGCTGAGCCTGTGAAATCTCTGGATTGAAAAAACAAAGAGTGCAAGAGAGAAGAGGATCCTTATAATCGTTAGAACTAGCTCTGAAAAGAGAGATGAGTGAATGCAATATTGGCACCTTAGGACTGTCACAGTCAAGTTTCTGAAGACAGAAGGGAAGAGGTTGGAACACACCACACTTTCCCTACATAAACTTTGGTAGGAGGAGCAAGGTTTAGAACATGGATACTTGCCCCTGTTTGCTACTGTAAGCATTTATTTAAAGTAACTAAAGCATAAGAAATGAAGAAAGGGCTTATGTCTCTGTCTCTCTTCCTGCTACACGTTATCATTATTATTACTATTTGTTTGACTAGACTATGAATCTATGACTAGGAACCTCAGTCATAGATTCATAGATTCCAAGGCCAGAAGGCCCCATTGTGATCTAGTTTGACTTCCTGTAGAATACCGCCAGAGAACTTCCCCTAAATAATTCCTAGAGCAGAATTTTTACAAAAACATCATCCAATCTTGATTTAAAAACTATCACTGATGGAGAATCCTCCATGACCCTTGGTAAATTGTTCCAATGGTTAATTACTCTCACCATTAACAATGTATGCCTTATTGTTTAGCTTCAACTTCCAGCCATTGGATTGTTTTTTTTTCTGCTAGATTGAAGAGTCCATTATTAAATATGTGTTCCCCATGTAGATACTTACAGATTGCAATCAAGTTAACCCTTAACCCTTCTCTTTGTTAAACTACATAGATTGAACTCTTTGTCTATCACTATAAATCATATTCCTTGTGGTTCTTCTCTGTACATTTCCCAGTTTATCAACATCCTTCTTAAATTGTGGACACCAGAACTGGACACAGGATTCCAGCAGTGTTTGCACCAGTGCCATGTACAGAGGTAAAATAATCTCTCTACTCCTACTCAAGATTTCCCTGTTTATGCCTCCCGGGATAACCTTAGCTCTTTTGGCCCCAGCTGGGACTCGTATTCATCTGATTATCCACCATGACCCCCAAATCTTTCTCAGAGTTACTGCTTCTCAGGACAGAACCAACCCCCATCATGTACGTATGGCATATGTTCTTTGTTCCTAATCCTAAATCAAGGATCCTCGGTGTTCTAGGTACTGTTCAGACAAATAACAAGGAAGATGGTCCCTGACCCAGAGAGTCTATAGTCTACTGGTGAAATTCTGGCCCAACTGAAGACAAGGGCAAAACTACCATGAACTTCTGTAGTTCCAGGATTTCACCTGAGGTATCAGACAGAATGTGGACAAAGCAGACTCATAAGCTGGGAATGGGTAATAGGAGGAGGTAAAAATATGAACAGAATTTAGGAGCAAAATACAGTAAATTGGTAGTTAGCTGCCATCTGGCAGCCATTGGATTGTCTGTTGAATTGAGCTGGTTGTCTCACTCCAGTTCGTAATGCTCACCCACCATAACTGCCACAGAGCATCCACCTCAGAGGGTGTGCCTACCAAGGGTATCATTGGCATGATGACACCCTCTCGCCACTAGAGACTGGCCCTCCCTGTTGGGGTAAGACACACTGCCAGCTTTCTTGCCCAGGCTATTCCTGTTGTGAGGACAAGCCCACAGCTGGCCATCTGGCACTTATTTAAATTTTTAAAAATACAAGTAAATGACTCCTTTATAGTAAAGGCATCAGCACTTGCTGGGCTTGTTTCTCCACTGCTTTGCACCTCATGTGTCACCATTTACACCTCTGCAAAGTTTGATGTGAAATGCTACTGAATCAGGATTGTCCACTCAACAACTATAGTGGTAGCAGTTTGCACACCATTTCCACTGGTGTCAATAACAACACAAGGTGAAAGTTAGCAGAGACTCAGTCCCCATAGCTCAGGGTTTCTCAAACAGGGGTCGCCGCTTCTGTAGGGAAAGCCCCTGGTGGGCCGGGTCAGTGTGTTTGCCTGCCCTGTCCGCAGGTCCGATCCATCGTGGCTCCCATTGGCTGCGGATTGCTGCGCCGGGCCAGTGGGAGCTGCTGGAAGTGGCGGCCAGTATGTTCCTTGGCTCACGCCGCTTCCAGCAGCTCCCATTGGCCTGGAGCAGTGAACTGTGGCCAGGGGGAGCCGCGATCAGCCTGATCTGCGGATGTAGCAAGTAAACACATTGTTCCGGACCGTTAGAGGCTTTCCCTACAGAAGCGGCTACCCCTGCCATAGCTCAATGGTAGAGAAGACTAGTTCCTATGGCAATTTTTGAAAACCCCTGAGAACAAGAAATGTGTGCAGTATAACTTTTTGTCCGTAGAATGCAGAAGAGTAGAATGATGTCAGTGGTCCAGCCTTTTCAGTAATGTGGGCCATGTGTGCAGTTGTGTGGCACCCTGTGGCCAACATACAAAAACAAAATGGCATCCTCCATGCAATGCGACCTTGCATGTACACTGCATGTGAGGTCATGCTATGCATAGGATGCCATTTTGAGAGCAGGCTGCCAGCTGGACTATTCTGATTTAGACTGCAAACTCTTTGGGTAATGGAATGTCTGTTTTCTTTTGTTCTGTGTTGTACAGTGCTTAGCACGATGGAGGCCTGGTCCATGACTGGTGCTTGTAAGCACTATTGCAAATAATAATAATAATCTGTAGCTTGGAATAGAAATCAGGTATGTGGTCAGTAATACTAGTACAACAATCAATCAAAACCTGTCCCACATTATTTCACGTATATGTACTTTACATATTGACAAGGAGAATAAGAGTCCAGACTCCAGCTGAGTGCACATCTGTGTGTGAGTAGTTAACGGGTCAAGCAGGGGTTTTCTCCATCATCAGAAATCAGAGGTAAATGACCTGAAACTTGGGTGTAATTGTATTCTTTGGTCGCTCTGTACAGTTGTGTGTTTTCTTTGCTCACAGACAGAAGAGAGTGGCAGATGACAGAGAGTTTTCCAATGCCAAAAAAGAAGAGAGGTGAGTTATGTAGTGCCAAGGAACATGAATGGAGTGTGCATGGTGGTGCTGACAGGCATGACAGAAGTATGTCTTGGTGGGGATCCAGATGAGCACAAGGGTGAAATGTGTGGCTGTGTGTGTGGAAGTAGCTTTTAACCTAATGGCGGGAAATAGGCTCTTTTCTCTTATCTAGGAGCTCTGAAGAGATTCAATGACTAGTGCTGTGTGTGAATGTTGAAAGGTGCTTCACTGGTGATTGGAAGATGATGATCTTTCCACAAGTCAACTTAAGATGTGGGTCACAAATTGAATGAATCAATAATGTAATGCAGTTGCAAAATAATCTAATATCATTCTGGGGTGTATGAACAGGAGTTTTGTATGTAAGACACAGAAGGCAATTGTTCTGCTCTACTCAGCACTCATGAGGCCTCAGCTGGAGTACTGTGTCCCATTCTGGGCACCGCACTCCATGAAAGATGTGCACAGATTAGAGAGAGTCCAAAGGAGAGTGTAGTGAGGCAATCTGGCCTCCCACGGACACAGAGGGAGAGGAACCCCACATTGATTCCTGGTGGGCGGAGCCAGGCCATGCTTACCCCTCCCACCAGAAGTCAGTAGGCAGGATGGATAAAAGATGGATCTGGGAGCTCACCTGGGCTGCAGCCACTGGAGGAGCCAGACACCTTCTGCTTGCTCCTGAGCTGGGAGACTGCTGCAGAACTGAGGAGTGGCCAAAGCTGCCTATTAACCCGACCACAGAGGAGTGGCCAGGACTACTGCAGGCCTTCTACCCAGACAATCTGGAGGACCCCCTACCGATCTAGGTACACCTTGAGGGGGAGTTAGGAAGTGGCCCGGAGGCAGCCAACCCTAGTCTGGCTGCAGCTGCATGGCAGTTTCCCCCTTTCTAGGCCACAGAGCCAGTGTTTGTTGGCCATCTGCAGGAGATAGGATGCCCAAACCCCTTGCTGCTTGGCCCTGACTACTGGCCCAAGCTATTGACTCTGAGTGCCCTGCCCTGACTACGGGTCTGGGTTCCCTGACTGGGTTTGTGGCTCGGCCCTGACCCTAGGCCTGAGACATAGACCCTATTGCCCCGCCCTGCCTGAGGGCCAGGGCCATCTAACTGTGTTCACTGCTTGGCCCTGACCACAGGCCTGAGCCCTAGACTCCTATTGCCCCACCCTGATTGAGGGCCTGGGCTATTTAACTATGTTGCTTGCCCCCTGAAAACAGGCCTGAGCTAGAGATGCTTGTCACTCCACTAATTCCCCACGGTGGGCGACGGACAGGTGTGTAGTGAGGCGGTGTGGCCTCCCACAGACCCACATGGAGAGGAACCCTGCCGCTAGGCTACTACAGAGAGCAACAAAAATGATAGAAGGTTTAGAAAACCTGATCTATGAGGAAAGATTTAAGAAAAAACTGGGCCTGTTCAGTCTTGAGAAAAGGAGACTGGGACGGGTCTGGTAATTATCTTCAAATATGTTAAGGATTGTTCTCAAGAGACGGTTATCAGTCGCTCCACTGAAGGTAGCACAAGAAGTAATTGGCTTAATCTGCAGCAAGGGAGATATAGATTAGATATTAGTAAAGATTTCTAACTGTATGCATATTTAAGCACTGGAACAGATTTCTAACGGAGGCTGTGGAATCCCCATTATTGGAGACTTTTAAGAGGTTAGATCAGGGGTTCCCAACACCGACAAGTGACGTCATCGAGAGGCGTCGCCACCAAAATGCCACTGAAATTTGGCGGCATTTCGGCGGATGCTCCACCGCTGGCCAGGATGCTCATGGCCGAAATGCCACAGAAATTCGGGGGCGACACCTCTCGATGACGCTGCTTGCCGCCGACAAGTGACGTCATTGAGAGGCGTCGCCGCCGAAATGTCGCAGAAATTTGGTGGCATTTTGGCAGATGTTCCAATGCCTCCACGGTCCTTTCGCCCACCAGACGAAAAGGTTGGGGACCACTGGGTTAGATGAACACCCTTTAGCAATGGTCTAGGAATACCTGGTCCTGACTCAGCACACGGGGCTGGACTGGATGACCTCTCAGTCCCTTCCAGCCCTATATTTCTATGATTCTATGATTTATGATCATTCCATCTGTAACAGGAGGTATATTTAGGAACATGCTTGAATAATGAGGGTATGTATTTTTCTACTTTAATTACTTAAGCAACTAAAAGTAACTCCTTCTGTCAAGAACTGCTATACGCGGTGTAAACATGTTTAACTTCAGTCATTTTCCTAACTGAATTTCTCCTTGTTAATTAATAACATTTTAGCTAATTTGCCTGTATGCCACAATGTTGGGTGCATTTATACAGACTTAGGACAATAGATATGACATGTATGGAGATAAATAGTACATGATCCAGAAATCATTAGAAACAGGTGTTTCTAATTTTTGTTAATGTTGTACATGTGCCCGGAAACTTTTTGGAATAGACAATTTTATATATTAAAAATAACCTAATATAAAGGTTATATTACATGCATCTGACGAAGTGGGTATTCTCCCACAAAAGCTTATGCTCCAATACTTCTGTTAGTCTACAAGGTGCATGACAAAGTTCCTCCTCTACTTTAGTGGGTCCTGCGCTTATTGGCAGATTTGTTCACCTCAGTGATCTTCCCCTCTTGTGGAACCCACAGTCTGGGTCAGCTCCTCCTGTGTCTGATCAGGAGTTGGGAGGTTTGGGGGGAACCCAGGCCCGCCCTCTACTCCGGGTTCCAGCCCAGGGCCCTGTGGATCGCAGCTGTCTATAGTGCCTCCTGTATCAGCTGCATGACAGCTACAACTCCCTGGGCTACTTCCCCATGGCCTCCTCCAAACACCTTCTTTATCCTCACCACAGGACCTTCCTCCTGATGTCTGATAATGCTTGTCCTCCTCAATCCTCCAGCAGTTCGCTCTCAGCTTCTTGCTCCTAGCTCCTCACACATGCTCCTTCTCCTCTGGCTCCTCCCTGCCTGACTGGAGTGAGCTCCTTTTTAAACCCAGGTGCCCTGATTAGCCTGCCTTGATTGGCTGCAGGTGTTCTAATGAAAGTAGCTATCTCTACTGCCTTCTAGAAAGATCTTAATTGGTCCCAGGTGCCTTGATTAACCTGGAGCAACTGCCATTTGGTTACCAGGGTCCTAGGGATTTCTTTAGCCTGGGGCTAACATACCTGTTTCTCAGTACTTTACTGTACCCATCTGGCCTTGCCCCATCACAGGTGCCACATGACTCTTTGTCGCTTTTTACAGATCCAGACTAACACGGCTACCCCTCTGATACTAATACAAAGGTAACACCAACTTCATGTAAGTCAATATTGTTGTTTCTTCTGATCCAAAGCCCATTAACGTCAATGTGTGTCTTTCCAATGAGTTCAATGGGCATTAGATCAGGCCCCTACAGAAATTTTCCAGAAATTATCATTATTTTTTCCAGTTTTAGGGGACCTACTCTCTTAACATACCAGTAATGTCTCTGACCAGTTACAAATATCAGGTCCCATTTGCCAAAGTATTAATCCAGTTTTATGTTGGTGTAACTCCATTGAAATAAATGGTACATGGTAGTGGATTAGATCTTCTTGCTTAAATTGTTTACAATCTATTTGGAGCTTTAAAATAAATTAAATGGTACCCAACCACTGATGTATGAAAGAGTAATTGTAAAATCATTTACTTGAATATAAGTATAATGTTGGAGTAGATCTGTGTTATGCACTAGCTTCTGCTCCATTATTTTCATGAAATCATTTAATTAATCGTAGATCTAATCAGTACTACAGTATTAGTAAATGTCTTCATCAACATCTTAGGTAAGTCGTTGGTCATCCAGGAACAGTAAATAACTTCCATTCCTCTTCTTTTTGAATCAAGATATGTATCAAGGTGGAGTGAATGATGTTCACCTCAGTGAGGCTGACTTGAGCTAATGCTATTCAGTGATTTCTAAGATTCTGTCTCTGTGGCTAATGCTATATTAAGCATGTGAAGAATGTAGAATACGTATGTGTCATTGCATGGTGGTGCAACTGAGTTTCAGAAAGACCTATCCCATTGCAACATTCTCACAGTACAATTCAAAAACAGTTACTCACCCTTTTAAGTGAGAGGAATCCTGGCTTCTTGCTTTCATCCACCACATGCAGCTTCTCCAATGTTAATGACCTCTTCCAAGCTGCCAACCAAATGCACGACAAAGCATGACAGAAATAAGATATTCCACATTCCATATAGGCCATTCATGAAACGGAAAACGGAATTAAATCAGAAGGGGTTAAGACACATCTTCCATTAAAGTTAATGAAATCTGTGTCTAAATCTCCTAGACCGCTTGAAATATCTTAACCAATATGTATGCAATATTGTTGTAGCTGTGTTGATCCCAGAATATTAGTGAGACAAGGTATCTTTTATCTTGCAAGTTTGAGAGCTTGTCTCTCTCACCAGCAGATGTTGGCCCAATAAAAGATATTATCTCACTCACCTGAACCCATATGAACATACAAAATAACTCACCTCACATAAGTGAGGTATCTAGAATGCTAAAGCAATGGGAAATGTTAACCTGACATGAGTGGGTTTTAGTAGTGGAGCAGTAAAAGCCATTTACACGTTGCGGTGTTTGGGAATAGGAAGGGAATGCCTTAAGAAACAGAGACACTTGCTTAAAGGAGGATCAGGGGAAATATTTTAAACTATTTTACTACACTGTTTGTTTGAATCTATTACCCTGCAAGAGGCTTAGCACCCTTAGCTTCCATTAACTCTGATAGGAGCTAAGGGTGCTCAGCACCACAGGATCAAGCCCTTAGAATGAAAGCTCTTTGGGATGGGGACTGTAAGCATCGAGGGGCCACTCAAATATATGGTGCTCTACACGTGATAAAACTGATTGTAAAAAAGTTCAAAAAGTTCTGTAAGAGCAATATTTTACCCCAGTACAGAAACCCCTAGAGACCACTTAACAGAGGCTTCAGGTGGTGTCTAGGAACCTTGTGCTGGGATGAATTTTGCCCTAAGTGGAAAAATTTGAGGAATATTATTCCATATCCAGGTATAATGTATCCACTGTTATTAGGAATTTTTTAAAAAAACTTTGGTTTTTGCCTCCAAGGTTGAGAGTTTATATTGCTTCCCAATCTCTGCCTACAGCAGGGGTTCTGCTTTAGAGCTGCAGGCACTAACCACTGGAGGAGAAAGGGTAGTGAGCTAGGTGGGCCACTGATCTGCCAGTGTGGCAATTCATGTGTTCCTAATTAACAGTCATAAAGTAAAATTGGCAGTGATATAACAACATGCTGTAAATTGTTTGTTTTTATGTATCTGGTGCCTATCACAGTCTAGTCTAGGCAAATTACCACTGATTTTTGTGGTGCGGGATTAGTCCTTGAGTATTTCAACAACCTCCACTATCTATACTGGAGCTCAGTCACCTGTAATACTTGTACCAATTTGCTGATGATTCTTATGAAAGCAGAGAGTGTGTGTGTGTGTGTGTGTGTGTATGTGTGTGTGTGAGGGCAGGGTCGTGGGGGTCTGTCTGAGAGGATCAGCTAGGAGTACTCCTGATTCTACTGCTTTTTTTTATGGCACCTATTGCAAGTTTTACTCCTGACAGCCTGAATCTTATATGCTTTCTGGCCAACACTGTCCCTTGTGTGAATCTTCAGGGCATAATCCACCCGCTGACTGATGGGAGCTAGGAATAACCTTCCTCTGAGGCCAGGTTATCCCATAACCACCCACTGCAGGGATTTCTAGCACCTTCCTCTGAAGCAGCTGGTAGTGACCACTGTCAGAGATGGGATGGTAGATTACATGGCCCCCTGATCTGAGCCACTGTGTTCCTACCTCTGCCTTGTTAGCAATGTCTTGGGGGTTAGGGCTGAAAAAGTGGAGAGAGAAGAAAATATGAAAAAAGTAAAGGTGTAGGTGATACTTTCTTCTTGGGTGACATAAAATATTGTGGTTTTCATTTTTTTAATCAGCTGGGGAGAGGGAAATTTGAAGGGAATGTGGAGGGAAAATTGATCAGAACTCTAAAGAATATGGGCCATGTTTTTAGGGGGTGTAAATCGCCATAATTCCACTGGCGTCAACCACTAGCTTAAAACACTGACTTAATTCAATGGAGCTATAGCAATTTACAGATGCTGAGAATCTGCCCCATGTTTTTGTGTCCTCTTAAAATAACAAAGAGTATTTTAAACCCACCTCTGTTGCGATGCCTACAATAAATCAGCCAATTAATTATGGCTTGAGGGGTAAATCAGATTAACTGGCACCTACTTTATCTAGTCATCATTTTTTTTAAATATGCAAATTATATATTGTATGTCTTTGATTGTATGTATCCCTCTCCCCTGTCATGTCAGCTGTCTTTTAGGCTCCAATCCTGCAACGTTTTACATTTTTGTAAGTAACTTTATGTATGTTGGAAGTGTTTGCAGGCTTGAGTCCTTAGATTGTAAAATTGTAGGGGCTGGGGACAGTGTCTTCATATGATTTACACAACACCCAGTGCGGTGGGGCCTTGGACTTGATGGGGCCTATGGAAGCAATTGTGATCCAAATATTAAGCAATTACAATTAAATACTATGGGATTAGGTGTTTTGTAAAAACTACTGTGATTTTAGTGTGTTGTTTTTTGTTCATTGATTTGTCACAATGGAAGTGTTTGGCTGAACCTCTGAGCCAAATCTTGGGGACGCTGGGACATTTTGGATTTGGAGGAGAACTTTACTCTTGGTTCCTTTTTCTATAATGGGCCAGATAATGGAATCCTAACTCTCCGACCTTGAGCTATTGAAGTTTGTAACTAGAATTTGCAGAATATGATCCTCTTCATGGTCTCCGGGTGGCGTGCCCCAGCTACAGCAAGCAAACATTGGCTGGTATTTTCAAAGGGTCCTCTCGGCTGCCACATCTGATTGAAGTTCAAGGGGAGTTAGGCCTCTTTGCCTCCTTTTAAAATCCCATCCGTTTTGTTTCTTACATAAGAAACCAAGAATAAAAATGTTAGTGTTAATGGCAAAGAGTCATGGACCAGGACTCCATTGTGCATGGTGCTGTACAAGCAGGGAGCAAAAAGATGGTATCTGCCTCCTGCTGCTTCCAATCTAAGTATAAGAGGAGACAACAGCTGGCTACAGACAGGGGAGTACAAGTCAGCATGATAGGGAGTGGCATCCGCATACAAGCAGCCTAAGGGGTCAGTACAACTAATAGAACTAATTAAAGCAAACAAAAGAAGCATGACTAAAATAGCGCTTAAGGGGTATATTCAGCTATTGGTCCTGCTGGTACAAATCCAAGGTGCTTTTGCTGAAGTTGACTGTGTGACTCTGGCTTGACACCACTTTAACTGAGAGCAAAAGCGGATGCTGGGTATTTACATTAGCTCCTGGCCTGGCAGTAATTTTTTTTTTCTGATCAAGAAATTAAAAGTGCAAATGTTGAAAGGAGCTGAAAGCCACCCCTCATTTTAAAGCAAATCAAGTCACTGGCCATGATTGCAGTGGCATCATTAACAGCCAACTCTAATCTGACCAAAGCACAAGCAAAGCACTTCGGGTGACCTCTTGGCACAAACTGCTTTGCAGCCTGTGCTGTTTCTCATGCAGCGGTGGCTAGCGGACGGGGCTGCAGTGGCTTGAAGGCAACCTCCTCTTCCCCCCTTTAACAGCACAAACGATTCCCCGGCTGCCTGCGCCCTATGCATTGTGGGGCTGTGAGCTCCTTGAGGCTGGGAGCCTGGGAGGGGATTAAATGCGGATTTGTCCCCACCCCACCCCAAGAAGGAAGCTCTCCCCTCACCCCGCATTTAGATTAGTGAAACTCCTGCCCCATGCAGCCTTCCTAAAGCAATTGCATTGCGGAGCCGGCTGAGTTTGGAGAACTATAGGTGTCCAGCCCCCGCCCCCACGGGAGGTGGAAATCTGACAGTGCCCTGCAAAACGAGGCCCTTGTTTCCCCAGCCCCGGCCAGGCCAGTGCGGTTAGGCGCCGTGGGTGGGAGCTGGGGGGAATCTGTTTTCCCAGGCTCCCTGCCATCGGGAATGACTGAGCTGCCCTGAAACGGGAGGAAATATTTCATTAGAGGCACTTGCGCTTCAATTTCACATGATGGAAACTTCAGGATCAGCTTCCGCTCCCCCCTTTCGCTCTCCCTTGGCATGATCAACAGGGGGAAGAGTCCTCGGGCGATGCCCCTGGCCCCTAGAGATCCAGAGGCTGCGTGGACCGTCTGCAGCCTGCGGGACGCGCCCTGCACCTCGGGCAATGGCTTCCGACGCGCCGCGGGGTATTCTTAACACGTGGGCTGTCGTAGGCGGTGTGTTCTGATGGGGCCCGAGCCTGCGTAGATGGGAGTTTTACCCTGGGCTTCACCGGGCGCTGGATTCATCCTGGAATACGCAGACCCTGTGCACACCCCCTTCCAACTACACGTCCCCAAATATACAACCACTTAATGCACAACCCGGACCCAACCACCCACACACGTGTACACCCCCTCCTGCTCATCCCTACCTCTGCGCTGACATCAAGTGCACCCCGTGCACCAACTACCCACACACTCAGCCTTTCCCCTGCGTACACCCTTTCGTACAGTAACGTGCACACCAACTGCACACCCCTTCCTCCTACGCCGGCTGTACCCCTCTTCCTTCCACCCGCACACGTGAGCCTGAGCCCAGCACCCTTCCTCCTCGTCAGATCTCGGTCTGCCCTTGCCCCCCTCCCTTTGTCTATCCTCTGAAATGGGTTCTTCGCAAATATGTTTTAATGCAAAACGTAAAAAGAACCCCCTCCCCCGGAAGATCACCCAAAGATCAGAGCTATTAGGGCTCCCTGGTGAATGGTCAGTAGGAAATTGACTGGCTTTTTGAGCGTGTTGAGAACGCTGAGTATCATTCTGGGGAACTGATTCGAAAGTTAAGGAAAGGAAGGAGAACCGGGTGGCAGAAAAGATCCCCCATAGAAGAGATGCTTTTATCTTTACCACGCCAGGACTCAGAGCCGATAACCCTAGGGATGCATTAGAGACCTGGCAACGAGAAGAATGCCTGGTGCTGAAGAGGCAGGAATCAGAACTCTCAGCCTTTTTTTTTAACTGCTGATCAGTTCCACTGAGATTTCCTCCGCTTTAAAACGCTGTTTGGATTTGGCTTTTCGGGGCGGGTGCCTGTAAACTCCCGTGTTACAGAAGATGCCGAAGCTCAAGTATTTGAAAACAAAGCCCAGATTCCTTTTCTTCCAAACAAATGATCGGATTGCAGGGAAAGTTGGGGTGGGGGGTTCAAAAGGAAATCGGCACAATGCAAATATGTATTTTTACAACCTAGGTACGAACTTCTTCCTTTATCCTTTCTGAATTTCACCATATTCCCTCCCCCGCCAAAAACAAACAAAAACCCAGCACCGTAAACATAGTACAGAGTTGCGTTAACTTCTCCTTCGTAAATACACTTGCGAAAAACGAATCTTCTTCGCATACAAATAGCCCACGTGTTCTACTGTGTTTGTCAGTGAACAACCCCCGGCTCAGAGCTAATCTCCCCCCAAAGAAGTAGTGGTTTATCTGAATAGAGGAAATATAGTAGGAAATATAACGTGGATGCAATTGAATGAATCTGAAAAGACACAAACATGCGATCCAGGGCTAAACGTACCTGTTGGTTTTTTACAGTAACAGACTATTAGGCAGAAAGCATTCTTCTTTGCCTATAAAATGACCTAACTGCCTCCAGTAAACTGTGACAACTCCGGAGAGACCAGAAAGGAGAAACCAAAGAATCTCTGATGGGGAGTGGGGATGGGATTGTTAAATGAGAAAATACATCGCCGTCTTGTGTGAATATCATGAAATCAAAGTTAATCCAGCATGAAGCACACCGATGCTAGAGTTAAATTGAAACTCGGTTCCTCGTATTTCTTGCATTTTAGCAGGGAATAGTTTTTAGCCTGGTTTCTAATCTTATTCTTAGCCTGGTTTCTTAATCTAATCCTGGTTTCTAAACTTATTTTTTTTAAACCAACAACAACAAAACAAATTCGTTTGCTAATTGATGCCTCAGAATAAAGGATCCGATTTGCTTTCATAGCGGGCAGGTTTTTTTTAAAAGTAAACCCAAACGGATGGGAAATTGAAAATCAAAGTCGTTGTATGCCCAATGAATACATCTGGTTATCCTAGTCCATATAGCCATCCATGTCCTCCTATGGAATTATGAACACTGCCAATTGTTTTAGCGAGCGTAGTCTAGTTTAACCGGTATTCCCCCCCATGTCAAGAGAGGTTAATTTTAGGGGTCAGGGACTTATTTGGAGGTGCATAGACTGGCGCCCAGAAAGGCATTGCACAATTTGGGAGCAGCAGACACTGATTCTGGCTTATTTCCTTTCCTTTGGCAAACTAGATAACCTACAGCTAATAGCCCTGTAAAGCTGCTGCCATTGTCCCTTTCTAGGGATTAAGGACTCACATGTTGTTGTTTTTTTCTATTGGTGGAAAATAAAAATGAGCATTTATGGGACACTGATCAAGTCTGCAAGCCAACTGTAAAGCTGAAAGATCAGTATCTTTAGCCAGTAAAATTGGACCGTGGATATTGAATGACCAATCTGTATTTGTTTTGCATGCTGAAGACCGTTTAACAATGTGCATATATTTCCATAGACCTGGAAAGTCAGTTTTTACAATCTTATCTGGCTCCAGAAATACCCTAGAGAAATAAATTGAATATCCATGCATTGCATGACTCTGAATTAAATCTACAGTCATACAAATAAGAGAATTTAAACTAATGACCGGGCTATAATGTATATGACAAAAGCCAGAAGATGTGCTCTGGAATCTGCAGTTTCATTCTTAACTCACTGTTGTGACAATATAGAAACAATTATAGCAGCTAAAAGAGATCTAGAAAGCATTATCTTTATTACTTTGTCTCCTAAATTTAATGTCAGTCACTCTTAATCCTTTGTATGTGACTTCCTTTTATCCTATTAAAAATCCAAAGGGAAAGGAATATGGAAAATTTTACAGCACATATTATTTCTCATTTAATCTTTCTGTTAAATAGATATTCAGGCAATAAAAATATAATTTACCTAAGAGTCTCTATAGAGTAATAAGTATTTGGACACCAATTAAACCATTGGGCAATAAAGAATAACTATAGTTCTCTTTTTTTTCCCCAGGAGAGAGACTGAACTATTTCTTAAAAACATGGTTTTTATTAATCAATATGTGGTAGGTACTCAGTATAATGGAACATTTCCTCTATCTCTGTCTCACTCTTTCTCTGTATGTGGGATATGCTTCTAAAGTGTATTTTAGATAGTCACAGGTAGTGAAGGACTAGGGTGTAGATTGATACAATAATTAAATACATTTCATTATTTACAAGCATGTAACAGTGGGAAGATGCTCACTAGTTGAGTCTGACCATCAGGGAAAATAGTATAACTTTCAATAGAATGGGTCAATGAGGTACAAAGAACAACAAATAACTGGTTTAATTCACTTCCCCACAGATCAGAGCAGTTCTTGAGTTCTGATTATATATATATATATATGTTCCAGTCTATCAGTTAAAACTCTATAGGGATATATATTCTCATTTCCAAAGGGCATGACTTATTCTAGACCCCTTAAATTTCACATCATAATTGAAAGTGTAATATCACGATCAAGTTGAATTGTTTCCAAAATTCCATGAAAGCACTCTATTTTTTTGCCAAATGTTATTTGTTTTAAGATGAATTGTGGTTTTTCTTACTGTTAACTAAACAACAAAGGACTTCCATAACTTTCAGGCTTTGGGATTTTTTTTTGAGTAGTTTAAAAGTGTCTGAGATTAATGATATATATTAATGATTATATATCATGATCAATATCATATAATGAGGATAATATCATATATCTACATCTATATATAAAAGCACAATTTGGTAATACATTTTTTCCAATTTTCAGACCATATTGTATATGCAAAGGTTAAGACTAGAATGATTTTTCACAAATGAATAATAAACCTCTAAAATAAGATTGATGATGGGAAATTGGCACAACCTTAAGTGGATAATTCATTTTTTGTCAACTTTCTTTGTTTCCCGCACTGGCACATACAGTTTAAAACACACACACACACAACTATCACACCCACGCACACAGAGACACAGACACCCGCTCTCTTTATTTTTGACCCCACACCCACTGCTTATACACCTTCATGCACAAAGGCACACACATCCATATATATATATATACAAACACATACTGCATATAAATATTCACCTCTTCTGTTCAGAGGCTCTCACACAAAACATACACAGCTTGGGACTGGTTAAATTATTCATTGTGGCTAATTTGTCCAGCCTTTTTATTTCTGTTTGTGAATTATCTGTGAACAAGTTATGATTTTTATGCATTTTTAATTTTTTTCAGTTGTCTGACTAGTTTCGGCAAACCAATATCCATGAATGACTTATTTGCAGATTGTTCACTGAATATTTGCTATTAAAACGTTGTGATTGGGCAACTAGCTAAATCACATGGTATTGTGTCTGTTTCCTGATTGCTGACAAATTTCTAAACAGGATGAATTCCCAATTCTTTTAGTGGATTATCATAAATATTCCAGGTCCACATTCCAGGTTGCTGTTTATTCATAATTCTTCTAATCTTTTGAGCAAATAAAAAGTTTTACAAAATGGTGCATTACCATTCTTAAATAGACACAAACTTGTTTGCCATGCTTTTACTTTCCACGAATAATCTTCTGAATGAAAAAATCATTCTAAGAAATGTTCTTTGGTAGGGGAATAAAAGAGGGTCATGAAAACAAGTAGAGATGGTTGGGATTTTTTTGCGGGGGGAAAACCATTTTTCTGTCCATAAACATCATTAGTTGAAACTGAAACTTCCTGGGAAAGTGTCAGTTTTGATGGGAATCTCAACAAAAACAATGGGTTTTTTTGAATAATAAGTTTTTAAATTCTCAGTTTCCCACAGTGACATTTTGAAAATGAACAATTCTGTTTTCCCAGTTAGAAATGACTTTCATTTGGAAAGTGAACAAATTATAGTTTAAATAAAAATGATCAAAATAGAATCAAAATATTTTCATGACCTTTATTTAAATTGGTTTTTGTTTGTGAGTTCATGAAAATTTTCGAGATAAAATCTTTGCCCCAATAAGGGATAGGAAAATTTGTTGAAATCTCAACTATTTTCCCAGGATGGGAAAATGGTTTCCCACCCAGCTCTAAAAATGAGCAAAGTGTATCTGCTAGTTTTGTTTGCAAGAATATTGGGAACACTTTTTTTTCTATTAGCACATGCAACATGTGCTCACAGCTCTTCCCACACTATGCACCATCCACAAACCAGACCCAACAAAACTCTTAGTCCGTACGCTCATATGCACACACCAGACATACAGATATACAGCCTCTCCCACATGTAATTACCAGACACATACACACACAATCACCAGTCACATGCTCACAATCTGCCCATGCACACACACAGTCACGGCACACACACACACCATGCAAGCGCATACACACCCACCTCACCTCTCCCTCCTCCCAATGAACAGACACACATGCATATTTTTATTGTATCTGTCAGGAACACGAAAAACCTTTCTGCCAGCACTCAGCACAGACGATTTATGAGCCCGGCCTGTTTGAGTGAAGAGGGGGTGGGGGTCAGGGGAGAAATGATGGGAGAGAAAATAGCCCATAAATTCTTCACTGTGATTTACACTGCAGTCCATTTGCAGTCCATTCTTTTCTGGAGGCTCACACACAGATCTCTCTCTCTCTCCCTCTCTCTTTCACTTTGGGGTCCTGAGTCGGCCCAGCTGGAGGAAGACAGCGATCAGAGTTCAGTTGGTGCAGACAGAGCTAAAGTAAACAGACGTGGTCATTCAGCAGGCAGTTAGCAGCCTTTGGACAGATGAGCAGGGCTTTGGGAAGACCACACACACAACCCCCCTCTAGACCACACAGGGACCAGACTGCATTGGGTTTGCACGCTACACACACACACATACACACACACATGCACGCAAGCAACACTCCTCCCACTACCAGGGGGCCGAGATTTCTTCTGGGCCATAAATGTTTTGGAGGAGCCTTCCTGCCCTGCTTCTGGAAACGTTTCCTGCCTCTTACCAGCTTTGCTGCTTGTGCTGCACAAGTCCCCCCTGCTTGCTATGTGATTAACTCCACTACCGTGCTGAAGAACAGGGTATACATTCCCGTGCAGGAGACATAGTGTACTCCTGGAAGAGTGCCACTACTACTTCCACAGCTAATAAAGTCATCTGCAAACCTTGTCCTTGTCTCCCTTCCAGGGAAATTCATACCATCTCTATAATTCCTCTTTCAGTTGCTATCTATTATGCACTCAAGGCTGTACTATCATTGGGCCTCAATCAATTTCCCTCTGTCCAAATGTCATTTTCAGGAGAAATCGCCAGTGCCACGCATGAACTGCCTTTCATGCAGTCTTGAAATTATGCTCACGTTCAGCATATGCAACCCTCTCGCGAACCATTCTGTATATAGTTTTGGTTAATTCATCTGACAATATTTAGTTAACCGTTGCTCTCAGCCACTGCACAACATGTAGATGTAAACAACCTCTTTTTCTGTAGTGTATGCCAGGATGAAGTCATGAGGAAGAGACGTTCTTGAATTGCTTTACCACACTCTGCTCAATGTGCCTTTCATTCTCATGACATTTGTAGAGCTGCTCAGACACATTCCTTCCACCACCACCACTCCTTTTTCCCGTGAAGAGTGATCACTCTAGGGTTCTTTCGTAGCCCAGGTGAGCGTGTTATTTATTTTCTGTGTATCTGTGGCACAAAGGCACGGACCCTAAGTGGAGCGTATGTTTGTCTTCTTGCATTGTTCTTTTATTAGCCCTGGGCCCAAACAAAAAAAATTTGGATCCAAACACTCTAGGGCATTGGGAAAATTCGTAGAGCCCAGATCTGTGCCCAAATTTTGTAGCTGGCTGTTCAGTGATGGCCTGAACTCACATCTGGAAGAGCCATTTAAACACTGTTCAGATTCAGAGCTGAGTGTTGCATCTCTGGCTCATTTCTATTACTTGCAGCGATATATGCATGCATGGTGCCGTCAAGAGGGGAGAGCTATGCTGATGATAAGTTCCCTGGCCTGAAGGGTAAAAAGCACAAGCTAAAGGCACAAACGGATATAGTGCAAAACAATGGGAGGCAATACAAATAGAGAAACCATGTGGCTGATGGCAATTATCAATGGAATGCATCATGCATGGAACAAGTGGGGTTTAAGGACATTTTTGCAAGAGGAAGGCAGGGAGAGATTGAACCTGGATAGGTTCCATGCGTAGGGGGTGGTTTGGAAGGAAGCATGGTGTAACCTAAAGGAGTCTTTTCTCTAGTGACCCAGGGGGCAGGCAGAGGAGTTAGCTTTCCATCATAATGACACCCCTAAACTACTGCTCAGGCTGCAAGTCAGATCCACTCCTCCAGTCGCTCTCCATCTGCAAAGCCTCAGCACATTACAGGGATGCTGACTCCTGGCCATACATCTTCATTTGATAAGGTCATTTGTGATGGGGAGCTGCTGAGCTGCCATGTTTTGAGAGAACAGCGGTGCTGCTGGATGCTGTCTTTTGGAGAGCTCGGTGCAGGGACGCTTACATAAGGTGTGGGTGTAATCTGGAAATTCCTGCTCCTCTTGAGAAGGCTAGATTTATATTGGGAGCTGGAGCTTGTATTTTGAAGCCATGACAACAGTGACAACACATCCCCTGAGGACCCACTCCAATGCCATACAGTCTGCCCAGCATCTGCCCACACCTCATATGCACCAGCTGGCAGAGGAATATGCTGAGGTGTAGGTGCAGGCGCCCTCCTCGTGCACAGAGTGAGGGACTGCAATGGCTCTGTGAGCTCCAGAGCACACTCTGTGTGGCACAACTGTGCCCACCTTTGCTGTAGGGGAGGACTTTACCCCAGGGCCTACTGGCAGGGACGCTGAGAATTGTTGCCTTCCTCTAGCACAGTGGTTCTCAGGGCCCCCCTGGGAGGCCATGAGCAGGTTTCAGAGTGTCCACCAAGCAGGGCCAGCATTACTCTCACTGGGGCCCAGGTCAGAAAGCTGAAGCCCCACAGTATGGGGCTGAGTCCCACCACTTGGGGCTGAAGCTGAAGCCTGAGCAATGTAGCTTCGTGGGACCCCCTGTGGCATGGGACCCCAGGCAGTTGCCCTGCTTGCTACCCCCTAACACCTGCCCTGGCTTTTATATGCGGAAAACCAGTTATTGTGGCACAGGTGGGCCATGGAGTTTTTATAGCTTGTTGAGGGGACCTCAGAAATAAAAGGTTAAGAACCTCTGTTGAAGGAAACTGCACTGGGCCCTGGCATTGCAACTGAGCTGGGTGCATCCACCCGACTAATGTCCAGGAGGAGGGAGAAAGGTGAGAGATGCTGGAAGACACAGGAACAAGCTTGGCCCTTCCCATCTGTCTTTCAGTGTTCCTACTTTCAGATAGTAGAACTACGGTTAGTCTGGCCTCATGCATCAAAGACCAAATCCTGAGGACCTTGTTCAGTTTTTGCCCCAACTCTGAACAGACTTGAACATTTGCCCCTCCTTTAGGTGTTAACTTTGAACCTAAGCAATCTCACCCACATGGCACAATGACCTCGCTTTTATTTTTTTTTAAACTTACTCACATCTTGGCCGTTAAATGAGCCCGATTCTGTCTTCTCTGCCTGCCTCTATCAACAGAGGAAGGGGATAATAAACCAACCCGCTATCCTATGCCACCTTCCAAGCTATGCAGAGCTTAAAAGAGAAGTTACCCCGTTAAAGCCTCTGCCACAGCCTATGAGCTACAACTGGCTCGGTGTTAAATGCACGAGATTATAAACCAGATCAGAGTTCACTCAAGTGAGCTCTGAGAAATTACATTTGCCTGTCAGTATCACGTTAAAGCATAACACAGGCTCGCATTTTCCCACTGCTTCAGCTCTGAGGGTGTTTCACTCCCTGCTGAGAAACATGAAGGTCAGGGCCTTTAGGTTTCCAGATCTGCCCTTGCACACCATTGGGAAATCTTACAACAGCCTTATTATTTCTGTATCCAGCCAGGACTGCCTAATGAAACCCAGAGATATGATGGACATGGATTGGAACTGTGAGGTAAGAGAGAAGAGATCAGTTGCATGGTTCATATAAACACGGCGACTATTCATGTAAGGATGTTTCGAAGGCTGGACTTCAGTGCCAGATCTGACAGCCCTTCTTCAGGCTGAGTAGCGTGTATGCAAGTAGTCTCATTGGCTTTGTTAAGGCTGCTCGTATCTGTGGATAAGGGTTGTAGTTCTTCAGATTTTATCTGGATTTCCTTCCAGATATGATCGCATTGGTGCCAGACAGAGGATAAATTTAGTGACAATGGAAAAACCCAACTCCATATCCTAAATAAGGAGAAAGGGGTGGCTTTGCAGGCTAGCTCAAGAGAGGCCATTGTCGAAGAAGGAGATGAAATAACAGTGGGAAATTTAAGACAGTTTGCAAACGGAAAAAGAGATTTAATGCATTGAGTAAAATGTGTTATGAATTTTTCACCCAACACGAATTATTCTTGCAATATCGAAAGCCTTGACTAGTGTGAATGTAAAGGAGAAAGAGGCCGTGATCTGATTGTTCAGAGTACACCGTTGATCATTCAGAAAACACTTTGTCCAGGGCACACAAATGGGTCCGACTGCAATTCCTAACCCAATATGCCCTGACCCGTAACTTTGTAAAAGGGTGCCATGGGTCTATTCCGGGTTCAAAAGGAAAAAGAAGCTTTTCTTGGCAAGGAAATGCCTCCTAAGTAGACTGATCACAAACCAGGAACATGTAGGAAAACTGTGACTCAGTGCATTTCACTCTTGGCATTTAAGGGGCTGAAAAATGATTTCAGCTTCCTTTGGCAACTGCAGCCGGAGCCTGAAGAAGTGACCTTTAAGGAGATTCTGTTTACTCCAGCCACAGACTGAGAAGCATTGCGTGATCTCTGTAAATCTCTGTTCTCTGCCTTGGCTCTGACCCCACAGCCTCTCGTCCAAACTTGCAGCAGTTAACAAACAATAGAGAGAAAGAGAGAGAGAGGATACCTTGAAAATACTGGTCTAAGATAAATTGCACTGATTCTTTCCCATAGGATCTGAACAGATGAGAATTGCATAGACATCCTCTGCACCACAATAGAGCTATATGCAAGATGCAATGCAAGGCTTTCTAATTGCATAACTAAATCCACAATATTTCACACAATATGGTTTCATAGTTTCTGGAGACGTGCCAAAAATGCAGATCCATAGGTTTTGTCTTAGCACTAATCAAGATGCATCAGTTTTAACTAGAAGAATCTCATCCCTGAATCACCCTGCTCCTGGGGAAAATAAATTCTCATCTGACATAGCTCCACTGAATCAAAGTAGTTACCCCAGTAGAGAACTTGGCCCAATAGAAATTCTGTGATTGTGTTGAATTGGAGCAAACTCTGACTGACTTATGATGGTGATTATTATATGCATTTATTGGGGGTCCATCACTGTGAAATTTGGCTCATTTTACATGGTTTAAATTGGGTTCCTTTAGCATTTCATTTCTAATGAAAGGAGCCTTTGCATCATGCCCCCACCCAGCCTCATACAGCAAAGAAAACCCACCCAGTTGGCTAAGTGCCCGGTGTTCACTAGACTGGGCTTAGTTTGAAAATCTAGACCAATGTTTCCCAAACTTGGGACGCTGCTTGTGTAGGGAAAGCCCCTGGTGTGCCGGGCCAGTTTGTTTACCTGCCGCGTCCGCAGGTTCGGCCGATTGCGGCTTCCACTGGCCGCAGTTTGCTGCTCCAGGCCAATGAGAGCTGCTGGAAGCGGCGCAAGCCAAGGGATGTGCTGGCATCCACTTCCTGCAGCTCCCATTGGCCTGGAGCAGTGAACCGCAGCCAGTGAGAGCCACTATCGGCTGAAACTGTGGACCCGGCAGGTAAACAAACTGGCCCAGTCTGTCTGGGGCTTTCCCGACATAAGCGGCCGAACAAGTTTTGGAACCACTGACCTAGACAATGAAATGTGGCTTGCAATGAATTTTGAAATCTCACAACCTATGTCGAATGTGTATCATTTCAAGTGTGTCCATCACTGTGGTATCTAGGTGCCAGTGTAGGCAGGTCCAGATTGAGCTCTATTTCCATTTGGAGAGAATTTCCAAAGCCTTCTACCAAAAGTCTCATGTCAGTAGTTCCCACTGCACATCTCTGTGGGTCAGTTGCTTATCACTAAACCCTAAATTACCCCCCCTTTTTTGCTTTCCATCCAAAAATTTCCTAATTCTTTTGAGTACCAAAAAAACCGCCCCCTAGACTTAAAGGCTCATGTCAAAATATCACAATCAACTGTACATCAGGCCAAATTCTGTGCTGGCTTACACCCCAAGCAGCACCACTGAAGGCTGGTGTATGTCTGTGTGGAATTTAGAACCCCTGGGCTTTATTTGTCATTTTAAAGGAAATAAGAGGATCTGCTTTTCCTGATATGGGCTAAACAGGAGTCTTCCTAAACAATGCTGAAAGGGTTCCCATTACAAAAAATTCCTAGTGAATGGAGATTTAAATTTAGATCTGGCTTTCTAATGCTGCTCTTCTGCCATTGCATTAGGCACCAATTGTTTACATTACAGTTTTGTGAACAATTAGAGATCCACAATTCATGCTTAAGAGATGAATGCTATTAATGTCCAACAATATTGCTACTTCTTTCCCTTTTCCCAATTTTCTTATTATATGATATTCAATGCCTTCCTCTTTGGTTTGAGTGTGGGGACAAACAATCCGTTTTAAAGTATGTAAACTTCCTTTCCCTGGTGAATCGAGGCTGGTTACCTTGCCATGGAAATTTGGGATGGTTTCCAGAAATTAGCAGGAAAAATATTGAAATAACTCTTTTTTTTACCCTAGGATCCTATTCTGGGGAGTATACATTGGTATAGTGTGTGTGTGTGTACACACGTACGCATGGATCCACCCAACAATGTTTGTTTAATATTAAAAAAGTACAGAAATAACACATACATCTCTCTCTCTCTCTCTCTCTCTCTCTCTCTGGGCCAAATCTGTGTGTCTTCCACAGCTATGGATGGTCCTTAATGCAGCAGAACAGGATGCAGGGAGCCTGGGTGGGGGTTTCTGTGGAAAGATGAAATTCAAGTAGGGCCCTGCTCTTTCTTCATCTAGCTACACCCACCCAAAGCAGGGAACTCTGTCCTGATGGAAGTTTTAATAGGGATTTCAAAGTCTCTAAGGGAAGCTTGATCCCCCATCTCCCACTGAAACATTTGTGCCTTTGAAAATTTTCCCCTTGACTGAGAGGTCGCTGTTGAAATGTAAGATGATTCTACAACATTTTATAGCAATCCATTTTCTGTTTCGTTATCAAGGTTGGTTCCAACCCCCCACGCCCATAATATTTATTATTTTCTATTAATTTTTATACTATGAAATGCAGATGGAGTTGGAAGGGCGGTGATGATGCATCTTTTTTTCCAACAAAATTTGGGCTGTTTCAAGGCATTTTCCATTGGTCTTGTCCCTTGTATACAGACAAGAAAGAGGAGGTTTATCTAGCTTGAAATCTTGACTAAGAAGCTGGTGTATCTATAACATACAATTACCCATGGTGTCTTCCAGCTCAGTTTGAACACTAAACTACTAGTTGAATTGCTCTTCTTGCAATTATATGATGAGATTTAGAGTACAGGGCAATTGGTTGGGTAAAGTATAAAATAACTTTTATTAATTTCCTGTTACATTATTTGCTGAGTGTCAAGAGCTCTGCAGAGAATATAGAGTATGACATAGCCCCTGCCCCAAGGTACTTCATGTATAATTGTACCTGGGCCTACATTTCCTTTCATGAAGGACTAAGTGGAGATTCTTTCCTTTCAATTGTGCTCTAAACTTTAAACTCTTTTCTTACTGTGTTAGGTGCCAGAAAGTTTCTCATAAGAGAGGCAATGTAGTGAGGTGGTTAAAGGAGAGACGTATGGATCAATGCTCCTGAGTTATACCAGGCTCCATCACCATTTGTTCTGTGACTCAGGCCACGTCTACACTACAGCATAAAATCGAAATTATTAAAACCGGTTTTATAAAACTGGTTTTATAAAATCGATTTTACGCGTCCACACTAGGGCACATTAATTTAGTGGTGTGCGTCCATGGTCCTAGGCTACCATCAATTTCCGGAGCGGTGCACTCTGGGTAGCTCAGTAAAAGAATGAGACCAATAACTTCGATTTCCGTCCACACGAATCCTAAATCGATATAGTAATATCAATTTTAGGGTTACTCCTCTTGTTGGGGAGGAGTACAGAAATCGATTTTAAGAGCCCTTAAAATCGATTTAAAGTGCCTTGTAGTGTGGACGGGTACAGCGTTAAATCGATTTAACGCTGTTTAAATCAATTTAACGCTGTAGTGTGGACCAGGCCTCAGGGCAACGCACAAAAAGCTCTGTTAAAGTGAGATACAATCTCTTGAAGAGCAAACAATAATACATGCTCCTTTTGAGTTCACTTTCAAGTGACTAACACAAACATTTGTGGAAAACAAATTTCAGAGATACAGACTTGAGGATTCACAGAAACCAGATATGAAATTTTGTGCTGAAGTATTTATGCCTGAAATGCTTGTGTGCTTATCCCATCAGGGAACAAACCATATGACTTACCTGACAAATCACACCCAAGCAACACTGCTCTGATTTTGAATATTGGCGATCAAAGCATGGAGAAACTAATTGGAAAAGCAATTCCTTGCCTAGATTTGAAAAATTAATTTGGAGAAATCCTGACTTACTTTTGGATACTCCAGGAGCAGAACAAGGCTAAATCCACTGAGAACATGAGTTGTGGTGACCTACCCCATTAGTTCTTGTTTTGAGGCTTAATTATTTAAGGTCTGTTTCTGTAAATCCTGCTTAACTTTAACCACATGAGCAGTCGAGTTGATGTCAGTGAGATTACTCATTTGCTGAGCATTTACATGATCTGTGTCTTGTTTGCAAAAATGCATTGAGGGCCTCTGCTGAAAAAGTGAAAAGTATCCTGATTAGCAATAATAATTAATGTATTACGAATACTGATAATGTTGGAGACATCTAGCTATACAAAGATTTGTATGCGAGAAAGATGGTGACTCAGTAACCTTCAAATTATAGCGAAAAAGTGTTATATTTATTTTTTATGTCAAATATTTAACACTGACAGTACTTGTTTGTGAAGGGTTCAGAGCTGCATTTTGGTTGGAGCATAGGAAGAGAAAGGCAAGTTATGTTACATCAGACGTTTCTGTTGTTGCATGAAATACTTTGAGCCTCAGACTCCAGGGCTCCTCCTGATCTTGAATCTAATCATTCTGCGCAGCCAAAATGTTAATCCCCAGAGACTCGGAGCTGCCTACAGTAATAAATGAGGCATCGTTTGGAAAATAGTGAAATTTGGACAGAACTTTCTTTGGCTCAATCCAACTCCTTATATTCCAAATACGTACTAACCATTCATGGAAGATTCATACATTAAAACAGTCCTGCATCTCTATTAACATGCAAATTGGATTTATTTTGTTTCCTTCACCTCTGCATCCTAATATCTATAATTATTATACATTTTACAGTTTGGATACTGGCAATTGTTTGCCCAGAAGTGCATGAGTGTTTGGAGCCAAATTTTTAATGTGTGCATGACAGCCTACCTAATTTGCCTGTGTAGTTATCCGATTTGCTGTATGCAAATCCATTTTCTGCATTTTCTACAAAGGATCAGAACTGGAAATTTATGTACATTGTTGTCTTAACCTCCTGCGCAATCATTGCGTATGAAAATTAGGCCTGTGTTTTCTGCATACTTTTGTTCACCTAAACTGTTTGAAAATCTACCCTACAGGATCCAAATATTAATTATGAACTGGATATTAAACTTCAAAAGACACAGACAATACTTCTGTAATTTGTCTACTAGCCCCTCCTTTGCTTTTATGGCATATAAAAAGCAAACGGTACCTTTTCCTGCAAATATTGCTAAATTATATTACACAACTTATCCATCCCAGTAATGTGAATATCAGTTGAAATGATTTAGACTCTGACCAAAGCCTGTTGAAAGCAGAGGGAGCATTTCAATTGATTTCAATGGTTTTCGGATCAGCCCCTTACTTAGCCTTCATTTGTAAATTAATTCTAGGAGCTGAACAAAAGGACAGCTTAATTTGTTTGCCTGTAAATTACCAATAATGAGATTTATTAATTACACTGTGTGCATTAGTGTATAATTCAAATAGACTTTATCACAAATCTAGGAAAAATTGCCCTTTAAATTGCATATGGCATGACATTTGCTTTCTGATTGTTTAGGAAAAATTCAAGGCCAAGTATTCACACACAGAGAATGCTCAAGATATATGCAGTGAAACCCACTCAGAATGAGAAGTTTGCAGATTTCACCCTTATTTCTAGGGTTTTGCTGCATTGAAAAAAAATAGTTTAATTGTAATGAGGATCCTTTATGTACTGTATAGTATCAGCATTGATGCTGCACATACCCTGTTGCAAAGAATAACTGGTTAAGCCATGTGGTATCACAGACTTTAAATGTCCCTGCAGAATATTCACCTTAGTGGGATAACATATGTAATTTGGATCTTAGGAGGGAAAATGATAGAAAATGAAAACATATAGATGGGTGAAATACTAGTAACACGCAAATTCTCCTGCTTATGAAATATATCACTGCTCTTCTCCTCACTAGATTTCTCACTAGAATTTTTAGACGTATTTGCAAAGTAAACCTTAACAGCTCATTTGGAGGAAATTAGAGATGAGTGTTGGGGCTCCTGAGTGATTTTACTTTCAGTTTGTGGAGGGACATGTTCTGAAAGAGAAATGAATGGGTTCTGAGAAGAGAAAGGGGGTATCTGTAATCAACAAATCTGAAAGATCTCTCTGAGAGAGGTAAGCCTTGTTATACCTAGTTTACATATGGGGAAATTGAAGTCAGAGAGAAGCTAAGTGAGTTTCTAGGGTCACCCAGTGAATCAATGATGAAGCTGGGAATAGAATCCAGGTGTCTCATTCCCTATCCACTGGACTATGCTGATGATAATGCTAGTTCTTACATAGTGCTTTCATCAACTGCTGACCTGAATTCCCAATTTCCTTGTTATCCAAAAGATGGGTTTACAAAGCCTGTTTTTGTGTCCCTCAAGACTTTAATAAATTGAGGTTCACTTGTATACTTGGAATAAAAAACCCGCTATAGAACTGACTATATTAGTTGAATAGATTATTCCATCATTAGTTTCTATGATTAGTTATCATTTGTATAAGTCTTTCGCA
Organism: Gopherus evgoodei; assembly: GCF_007399415.2. Lineage (NCBI taxonomy): Eukaryota > Metazoa > Chordata > Testudines > Testudinidae > Gopherus > Gopherus evgoodei. The sequence continues at coordinate 36,883,270 of NC_044333.1, read as the reverse complement.
GACAAAACCTGAGATGGGTCCCTGCCCCAGGAGCTCCTAATCTAGATAGAACAATAGATTTGATCTGAATTTTAAGTAACAAAATTGGATTGAGTCCAAACTTGTCCCTTTCTGATTCAGACAATCATTCACTCATTCAGAAAAAAAGTGAGGCCTTTTCTTCTACTAGATGTTTCTCCAAATTGATGATCTTCATAATCCTGGTTTACTTTTTTACTGAGGTCAGATCGTGGCCCATTCAGTGTGCCTGCACAGGGCAATAAATGGGTATAAGTTTCTCCCTTACTCCTTTCTACCAGCTCTCAGTATTGATGGGAGGGAAGCATCCCCCGTGGTCTTGGCTCCACCCCCCAGTGCATTGGGCGACACAGTTGTGCCAGCATACTGGGGTCATATGAAAGCCAGCCAGCTGTAGGAGTGGCCCAGGGTTTGTCACCCTCAGAGCAGGTATGGAATGGGACGGAGATTATGAATCTCTTCTGCTTCCTAAGCTGGTCCTTGGGCAGTGCAACAAGTCACTGGCCCGTTCACAGGTCTTATGGCAAAGCCGCAGTCTAGCACTGAATTTGTCAGGCAATGTGCATATCTAAATCTCTGACTCTTGTAACTGGGCTTTCCAAAGGATTAGGCTAATGGCATTTAGACAAAGGACCACTCTCCCATCTCTATGAGCGCTGCTGTAAGTTCTTGACTAATGTGGAGTTTTTGCCAGTATAATTGCTTTAAAGGGTGTTTCTTTATAAATTCTTGCTCTAGAGCTTAAGAAAGCAACACATTTTGGGCTTGATCCTGCCTTCTGTGTGCATGCTCAATAGTCCCACTGATATTTGGGTGTGCGAAGAACAAGATCCTTTGTTTTTCGGTTTACATGCGCTTGGTATCCACCATTCTGATTAAGAATCTGCCCAAGGCTTTCTTTTAAACCCCTATTTCTCCTCCCCCCGCCAAAAAAACCCCTCTCATTTGAGTTCAATGGAGAGTTTATCTGTGCAAGAACTTCAGGAACGGGCCATGGGATCAAGACCAGGAACTCATGGGTAGGCTTTTGAATGAAATCTATTAGAGTTAAACCTATACAAGCCTCCTTTGCTTCGGACAACCTTTTGTTTTGAGCCGCTCCAGCAAAGGTTATTTATTGGGTGAAATCCTGGTTCCATTGATGTCAATGGGAGTCCTGCCACTGACATCAGTGGAGCCAGGATTTGTCTCTCTACCCTAATCTGGGAGGTTATATCCAGCACCCCTTGCTTTTGTCAGTGTTTCAAATGCTGAATGTGTCCATCTGGTTTTTCAGCACTTATAGATTGTATCCAGTGGTTGGAAACCGTTCTTTTAAAGCACAGGATTTTAATAATAAATTAGTAATATTTATGTATGTCTTAAATTTTCAATTCCCATGTGTGATTAAAATGTATGAGTGATGAAGGAATCTCTGAAAATCTGGAGGTTCAACTTGCATACTGTTGAGTCAACCATGATCGTATCTAAATCTCTTTGGAATCTTACAAAAACATATTTCTTATCATTCCTGAGTTTGTAACTCTGCAAGGAGAGCCTTTTTTCCTCTTAGTTTCCTGCTACTTTTGCTAATCTCAGCTGAGACCAGCACTGAAAGAAATGAACAGGGAAAAAAAAAAAGAAGCAAAACAAGTTAACCAAAGTCTTCCAAACCTCAAAAAGCCTTTGGAATTAAGTTCTGGTAAAGATGCAGGTTGATGCTTTTATTTGATCTGAACAGGTTTTTCCCATCTGGAGAAGACAGGGTTCAAATAAAAACACCAGGCATTTTGAATATGAAATGTTTGGCAAACTCTAGACATCAGAACATCTGTTTAAATCTGATTTAAGTTGAGATTTCTCTTCCCCTCAAAGCATCTGGCATTGCTTTCTTGCTTATCTCTTTGATTCCAATTACAACACCATCTCGTCTGTGGTTTCACTCTTCGTTATGAAATCATGTTTTATTTTTAAAACCCAATAATGGTGGAACCAATCTAATTAAATGCTGAAACCAAAATACCACAGAGAGACTTTCCCCCCCTTTTACCGACGAACGGGAGATTAGAAGTCAGATTATTATGAAATCTGATGCACTAGTGATTTAAAGAGGAGTATCAGTTTGTTGGGTGTATTAATTGGTTTCAGTTACTGTAGGCTAAAAAGCAGAGCTCTGTGTAATGCCTTTATCTTTTTATCTCCAGCTCTTAACCTAAAGAAAATCTTGCAGCTCATATAACTAGCAAGCACACAAATTATTGACTAAAATAACTGACTTTGCAAGATGTAGTAAAATCAGGACCTATTCTCATCCAGTCCAATAGAGAGCAGTAGTGCACATACAGTACATGTGGTCCAGTACGGAGAGCAGCAGCAGTGCAAAGGCAACTTGCCTTACGCCAACTGAATTGTGAGCATTGCATGCTCACTGATGGCCAGTTTGAGAGCAGAGGTGCCAGGAGCACTAGGGGCAAGAAACTGTTAGGATTCCTCAAAACATTGGGACAGATTCTTGTCTCATTTTCCCTCCATGTTAAAGTGACTTCAGTGGGGACTCTCCTGATTTACATGACTGCAGACAAGGGGAGTTTCAGACTCTTCATCTTGTGTGCTCAAAACCAAGCCAGAAGAAGATACGCGCAAAATGTCTACAAGGACATTTACAAATGATTTGCGTTGTTGGTCCTTGTGGTTTAATTAGGAGAGTTCCTAGCGAAGTCCAGCAAATGGGTCCAAGCCAGTTGCAGTTCTGACCCAATGACATTAATCAGAGGAAGGACTCCAGGATTTGTCCCTTTTGTTACTAAATACCATGATGCTGAACACTTCAGGCTGCGCAAGCGCCATGTGGAATGTATCATTTTATTACGTTTGGACAGCAAGTACAGACAATGAAGCCGATCCTGAGCCTAATTCTTTTTTCTTTCCTGTTTCTCATCACAGTAAGGAGTGAATGAGGCAGGGCTGGACTAATGCAAAAGTATATGACTATCGGGCCCCAACCCTGAAGTAATGTGGCACAGAGCCCATAAACAGAAACCAGGATCTTGTCTACAGTGTGAAGCAAAGTGACTTTTATTCAGAGGGCCAAGTTCTGCAGTTATTACTCAAGCAAAATAACTAATGAAATCAATGGGAGTTTTGCGTGAGAAAGGACTGCAGAATTGGGCCTCTTATCTGTGTGCATATGCATGTATGCAAATATTTATACACATCCATACATGGTGGTCATCCTTTAAAAATTTGTTGGTTGCCATAGATAACAAAATAATGTTACCTCAGTGTTCCATAGGCATTCACTACAGCAGGTATAGGAAACATGGCAAAAACAGAGGGAACCATATTTATTTATCTAAGGCAAACCAGCAAGTTATTAAGGATGACCACAGTGTGCATGCGCGCGTGTGTGTATCTATCTCTCTATATATGCACATCACAAAAACACAGCTAACATTTTTGGTTACCTCTGAAGCTCATAAAAAGTTATTAAGGGCAAAGGATTTAAAAGAACAAGATGTTATTACAACCAAAGTAAAAATGTGTTCCAAGCCCAATCTTGAAGAAAGTAGTGGTACATTGCTAATAGCTGGATCTAATTAATACATAGCTAGGAGGAGACAATCATGAGGAAATGGGATAAATAGTCTTCAGATGGAACATCTATAAATTAGAGCCAGCAACTTTAGCAGTAGTGTTCACCAACTTCCTCTGAAGGTAGTCTGCATTTTCAAACCAAGTGGACTGAAGCCACCTTTTATTTTGGCTTTTAAGACATCGTTTGTTGTTTTAAATCTTGTACCTTTTAGCAAAGGCTTTTGACAAGCCTCAGAGAGAATAACATATTATTAATTGTGCTCTCGTTTGTAAATGCTGGGGCAGAGTTCAACCTCTCTTGTCTCTGTAGGTATATATATTATGAGGGGGGGGAAACCTACATGCGTGAGCATATAAGGTTTGAGCCTCAGAGATACCAGAGCTACCCCCATTACAGCTGAGCGAGGGAGAAATGCCCTGCCTCAGGTCTTATCTAGGGCTGATTAGGGCCCTATCACTACTTAGAGGCCTGGCTACAATGGCTCTCAAATATCTTTGGGCAGCTGTAGCCCAGCAGGTGCTCCTGCTATGTTCCCTGTCCCTGTCCAGAGATGCCCCCTAGACTACGAGGCAGAAATAGTAATGGTGTTGGGCCAGGTACACTAGCCCCACTCACTATGCCTGGAGAATCTCCAGAAAGCTGATGGAGTCATCTTACAAGTCTCTTTTCACCACCAGATTGGTGCAAAGGAGCTGTAGAGGGTGGAAGATCTGGCCCATAATGCATAGGGGGTATGTGTGTGATGTTATGCACACAAGATGCAAAACAATATGCATCAGAATGTTTCAGGATTCATTAGAGTATCCATCAACAGTACTAGAGCATTAAGTAAGAATAATTGGACAATCATAGCGATCAGCCAGAGGTATGACACTGAGCAAAATACAAAAATATACAGCTGATCTCTCCCCCACCTCCTTCTAACTCACTTGCTCATTTTATTTTTGAAAGCAGGGATTTTCCATGCATCCGTTCAGCGTGAAGCAATTCAAACCCTGCATTTTGCCAAGACAGCAAAGGTGATCCGTTGGGAAGAAGAATCTAATTTTGTTACAAGTTATAAAAATAATCTTTTATCTTTACATGACAGAAATATTTACTCAGGAAGGGTTTATATACAGTAGGAGGTCAGAGCTCCCACTGCTTTGCCTAAAGACTCAAGCAAGCTCTTCATTTTATTTTTGACAGTTTTTTATCATATATGTGTGTCATCATATTTTAGTTGATTTAACATAGTTGCAGTATGAACAATAAAACATGCTACCCCCAGTTGGGAAGTGTATGTTTCTCTAATGAGTGCTGACTACAGTTAAGTCTAATACTTGATGGTCCTACAATGACCTGTTTCCACAAACAAACAATCTTCCTGTCTCTTTCAAAAACAAACGTCAACCTTGTGCCTTCAGCCTGAGCCTCAGAAGCTATTTTATGTTTCTATCTGTGTAGCAATCTGCCTATGGGCGGTTCCAATTAAACATGCACACTTTCCAAAGCTGTTCTTTAAATAAAGCGAAGAGTGATAGTGCTAGATAGGATGCTGTACTCTCTCTCTATTTTTTCAGTACTCAAGGAATATTTTTTTAATGCTTCTCCCTTTCCCCATTCCAGTTCTGAGAGGTGTTGATACCTCATTTAGTGCCTCTACAAACATTGCACCAAAACACGTCAGCTAGAGCCAACACCTTTAGTGATGCCAGAAGTCTAAACAAAATTTGTCATCTTGTTAAGAAGTAAAGCAAGAACTTGGACCTCTGTTGAGACAGGGCCATGTTCCTTTGACATTTGCTCCAAGTTGCTTTTCTTAGTGGGAGCTGGAGCTGGGAAACAAGTTTGTTTTATGAACAAAAAGTTTAGATTGACTTCCCACCCCCAAGCCCCCTATCCAAGATGAACATCTATAAATCGGGGTGAATGTCCTCTTTAATTATTACTAATATTGCTGTCGTAACATTTGTTGTTGTAGGAGTATCTGTGAGTGAGGGAACTAAAGACAACATGATTGAAGTATTGTTTTCTTTGTCTCTTACTGTATGTTGTACCTTATATAGAGACTTAGAATCACAGAACCAAGATCTTGGTAGGGACTTCTAACAATTAATAAATAATGTATCAAAATAGCCTTTGCTTCCAAGGAATTCTGTTTTCTTAGGCTTTTTGGTAGGGGAATTTACTTTTTTTCTTCATCATCCTAATAGTTTATTATTTGCATATGAAGAAGTCTACCTTGCAAAGACTGATTAGCAGCTAGGTTTTCTTTAAAGAGATCCTACTCAAAACACATTTTTCCCTTGGTAATTGTGAGAGACCTGCAAATCACTTCTGTTTAAGGAGGACAGCTTGTCAGATGGAGTTCAGGCAGAAAGGGAATGTCACAATCTGACGTTTTAGTGAAAAATGCCCCCTCTGTAACCTAGTATATTTGTGACAAATGTGAATAGGGTAAGGGACAAGAGGGTGCGTGACACAGACAGACTCGCACATGCCAGTTGGCAGATTCCATTAATAATGGAAAGTTTTTCCAAGTCTGGTGGTTTCTAGACATTGCACTGTGGATTTTTTCAAAGCCAGCCCAGATAACATTGCAAGGTTGTTGCTGCTCTTCCTTTAATTGATTTTATGGTACAACTCTTGTTCATGATTGCAAACACTTACAGGAGTAATCCCCCTGAAGACACATGGACTATTTGCACGTGTAAGTAAGGATTGTGCTATCAGATCCTAAATGCATTGTGTGTTAACTTGGGTAGATCTTTACCCCGTATTATAAGAAAGTTTGTTTCATAGATTCATGGATTCCAAGGTTTTGATCATCTAGTCTGACCTTCTGCATAACACAGGCTAGAGAACTTCCCCAAAATATTTCCTACAGCAGATCTTTTAGAACAATAGCCAATCTTGATTTAAAAATGGTTAGTGATGGAGACTCCACGATGACCCGTGGTAAATTGTTCCAATGTTTAGTGACTCTCATCATTTAAAATGTACACCTTATTTCAAGGCTGAATTTGTCTTGCTTCAACTTCCAGCCATTGGATCGTGTTAGACCTTCCTCTGCTAGACTGAAGAGCTGATTATTAAATATTCGATCCCCACTTTGATACTTATGGACTGTAATCAAGTCACCCCTTAACGGTCTCTTTGTTAAGCTAAATAGATCGCGCTCTTTGAGTCTATCACTATAAGGCATGTTTTCTAATCCTTTAATCATTCTTGTGGCTCTTTTCTGAACCTTCTCCAATTTGTCAACGTCCTTCTTAAATTGTGGGCACAATGTTCCAGCTGTGGTTGCACCAATGCCAAATACAGACATAAAATAACTTCTCTACTCCTATTTGAGAGTCCCTGTTTATGCATCCTAGAATTTCATTAGCTCTTTTCGTATTTCACCATCTTCTCATATTCCAAAAGTGTATTTGTGTGTGCTGGGTTGTAGAACTGTATCTATATGAGTGTAAATGAAAATCAAAGGAAGATAAAAACCATCTATGGAACAGCTACTGATTCAAGTAATGGTGGAAAGTAGATTTCCTTTTCAGACAAAATCTGTTTTGATTCTTACTTCTGTGTATTTTGCTTAGATACTCCTCTAACTGGCTTATTAGAAATGCCTGTGTGTGGATGCATGCGCTAGATCCCAGATTTGTTAATCTTCTGGAGGGAAGAGGGAAACTGGGACTAGGGGTGGGGTGAGGAAGACGTCGACTGTTTGGGTAAAGAGATGGACTGGAAACCACGGGAATGAGGACCGTGAGTCAGATCTCATAAGTAGCCAGGATGTGAGGGGAGAATTGGGACTGGCTAGGCAAAAAGATTGGGACAGAGGGGTTAGGGGATAGTGGGATGCACTGCAACTGGGGGAGTTGATTGGGAAGGGGTTCTGGTAGTAGGAGCCACTGGGGATGAGGAATGTGGGTGAGAGGTCAGTGAATGAAGGCTGGGGGAGGAGAGTGGAGGAGGAAAGATACAGACTGGATATGAAGCCAGGTGGGGGGACACTTGGATTTGCTGGGCAAAGAGCTGGGATTGGAGAAGGCTGAGGAGTGGAGATTGGGCCTGGCTAGGTGAGGAGAATTGGAAGTGGGGAAGAGAGGACAAGGACAGGTTCAAGGGGACAAGGCAGAAGGGGATCATGCTTAGGGGCAACAGGTAGCAGCATCTCTGCCTACTAGATCACATTCCCTTCCCAAGATTCCCAAGTCTCACTATTTCTCTTCTCTCAGCAAATATCCCACTGGCAAAGCATCTCACTCCTTTCTAGTGCTGGTCCACACATAGGATAAAAACCACTACTAGTATTATTTACTCTATTAACTTAAGTGGCAGAGGTCTGTGTGGTGGAGCTAAAGGTTCCAATCCTGCTGATGACCCATGCAGAGGTCACTATAATGCCACATGATGGAATTTCTGTTGTTTCAATTTGCTTTTTTTAAAAAAAAAACTAGGAAATTATACACAAAAACTGTGTTAAAATAACACCGTTAAGGTTGCAAAGTCAAGCACTCAGCACATCCTTTCTCTCCCAGCAATCCCCTGCCTCATTTATTACACACTTTCTAACTTCTGGAACAAATGAAGCCAGATCTTGCAGAAAACATCGTCCATTGCTGTGCAACCCCAATTCATCACTAGAGCAGGTCCATCATGTGCACTGAATCAGGCAGGGGAAAAATACGTGATCTTGTAATGAAAGACTGTCTTAATGCAGATGCACAAGGAGGCCAAATTAAGGTTGCACCGGACACCTCAATTCTGGCATTTCCTAACTGCTGAATGCTTGACTTAGCAACCTTAATAATGTTATTTTTGTGTGTTCTATATTTATGTATTGCACACTATATATATTATAATTTTATATATGTATGTATAATTTTACATCTGTGTGCATGTAATATATACATACTGTTACAATTGTTAAATGATGTTAACAGATGTTGCAAATCCCAACTAAACAGCAATATCCCTGACCATTCAATATTATCACCACTCAGCCACTATACTTCCAGGGCATCCAGAAAGAACCCATCATATAATGATGTTTATCTGCTCCTTGTTAAAATGAAAACAAATAAATAAAAATGCCAAAGAGGAGAGGACGGTGAGTTTGAATAGGTTTGTAACTTACCATCTAATGGGTGAACTCAGTCCATTCACTCCAGCCCTTCCTGACTAAAATCTAAGTAATATCATAAAATATCTCTTAATTAACTGCTCCTTTTTCCACAGGACTAATTTGTTGCTGAGTGCCTGAGCTCAGAATCTTATTGGTATCCAAGTAGAAGCCAACATTTTTATGCTTAAAGCTAAACTAAAAAGGCATTTGGTGTGCAGAGCCCTAGGGGAGTGCTAGCCGTGGAGCAGGGACCTGCTGGCTGGATATTGCTAGTGTCAGGTTATTGTACAAACATTACCTTTGCAAATCCCTGACTTGGTGACCAAGTTAAGCAGTGGAGACAGTTTGCCCAGTAGTTTGACCTTTCACCTCTGCTTTACTAAATAGACCTAATTACTGCATTTGTCTGTCATTTGAGCAACAAATGATTCCATTGAGGTCATCCAAGGAAAGCCAGATTTCTTAGCTACCATCTCATGAGAACTCTGCTAATTTTATCCTGCAAAGGAAGAAAGCATGTGAAATTTTGCAGGGAGATTCTATTACAATCTGTGTTTCCTGGTAGAGAGTGGGTTGTAGGCACTCGTAGCAAGGACATCAGCAAGTTGGGAAGGCATAGTAAATGTTATCATCTCACTGTCCACTTTGTGCTTAAAATATCGCACGGGTTATTCGTAATGGATGCAATTTACTCACATAGATAGGACCCGTCCAGGTCTAAGCACAAGGTCCTGCAGAATAAAACAAACACTCTCCCCTATCCCACATATACAAAACAAACAAATCAAACCATAGTTTACTCGTTTTTCTTGGTTTTTGCAATTTGAAATTTTGTCAAAATTCCAAAAAGGTTGACCACTTCTGTAGTCGATGAAAACACAAACACGTGCATAAAGCACTATTTTTTTTTAATTTCCCCCAACTTCCATAATTTGTAATTATGAGTAGTCTCAGAGTGTTTTGTAAACTGCCGGTCCAGCCCACTCAGAACATCCCACCTACTGCCGTTTTTTCACCATATTACACACCATTTTCCCATTCCCCATTTCAGGGCACTGCTAAAGCATTATAATTTCTCAAGCTTGTAGAGGTAGGATCATATGCAGCTTCATCCCTCCTGAGCTGTTTCGGATATGATTATGTGAGTTCTTCCATTAGAAGGTCACAGATGCAAATCTTCTCTCAAACAGGGTGAATGCATTGCTTCCCCATTGGACAATGGATCCACAGTCTCCAGAAGATTTCCAAACCCAAGATATTCAGCAAGAATAGCTATTTTGCAGAAAGTAGCACTTTTAGGCCCAGTCCTGTAGGTGCTCAGCTCATGGGACTCCTAGTCTCCCATTGAAGTCAACTACAGTTGCATACCTGGAGCACTTGCAAGAACAATTTTTTTTCTTTTATGATGTTGAAGGATGTTGTTTCGATCTTTTGTTGTTTTCTTCTTTAAGGCTATAGAACAAGATCCCCATTCTGTTCATTTGATTTGAATACAAGCAAAGCTGAGCTCATGCTGTGTTTATTGCCATAAGTGAATGTTTTGGAGTATTTGATTTGCTATATTACAGATTGTTTGAGTTCTGGACTGAGCCCCAGATGACTCATAAAACTCAGAGATTTTGTAGCAAGCACATTATGCTGACTCACGCTCCTCCTTACCCGTAGTCCTAGACCTGTAGTTTTCAAAGTTTTTGAGCCCAAACCAGACAAATCATAAAGTTTTGGCTCAATACTTGCATTCGTTCAAACGAAAGATAATTTGAACTCACAATCCAAAAATGGAAATAAGGTTTGCACAAAACCCTTCCAACCAAACCCGTTTTCCAGAGTTCTCGTCCCAACTCTGTTAGAACATGTTTAATCCCCAAAGGGCTTGGAAAATTTCATCCCATAAGAGAGAATTCTGTGGAGCCCCTGTTGATGTTAATAGGAATAGTGTGCATGAACCAAAGGCAGCATGGAGCCCATAAAATACATTAATTCTGCTATTTTTATGTGATCTAATAATAGTACCTAACTCTTACGTAGTGCTTTTCATCAGTAGATCTCATAGGACATCACTGATATACTAATCAAGGTAGACTGGAACCCTAACAACTTAAATCCTCCAAGGAGGATGTTGATAGGTTGGAAAGGGTTCAGAGAAGAGCCACAAGAATGATTAAAGTATTAGAAAATGTGCATTATAGTGATAGACCAAGGTGCTCAATCCTTTTAGTTTAACATAGAGAAGGTTATGGGGTAACTTAAAAGAAAGACAGAAAATGGTCTAACACAATCCAATAGCTGGAAATTGAAGCTAGACAAATTCAGACTGGAAAGAAGGCGTACATTTTTAATGTTGAGAGTGATTAACCATTGGAACAATTTACCAGGATCGTGGTTGATTCTCTATCGCTGACAATTTTAGAATCAAGATTGGATGTTCTAAAAGATTTGCTGTAGGAATGATTTTGGGAGAGTTTTCTGGCCTGTGTTATACAGTAGGACAGACTAGATGATCATAATGGTTCCTGGTGGCCTTAGAATCTATTAATGTATGAAATGCTGATAACTGTAGATATTCTTTTAGGAGCTGTCAATTGTTTGTTACCCACAATCCATTTGTACAGAGGATCCAACATACACTTTAATGTTTTACTCATATAGCACCTTTTCTCTGTGCATTTCAAAGTGTTTTTTGAACATTCATTGATTCCTCACAATATCCTTGTATTGTATTCACCGCTCCAGGCCAATGGGGGCTGCGGGAAGTGGTGTGGGACAAGGGATTTGCTGGCCGCCTCTTTCCGCAGCCCCCATTGGCCTGGAGTGGCGAACCCCGGCCAGTGGGAGCCGTGATCGGCTGAACCTGTGGACCTGGCAGGTAAACAAACCAGCCCGGCCCTCCAGAGGCTTTCCCTGAACAAGCGGCGGCCCCAGTTTGAGAACCACTGCTTTGAACTATACCCCTTTTACATCTGGAAAAACTGAGTCACAGACAGGTTAAGTGGCTTGCTCAAGATCACAAGCAGCATCAGGAATAGAACCCAGGAGTTCTGACTTTCACTCAGCTGCTCTGATCTCTGGATGACTCTCCCTTCCTCTGCAGTTACTGTGAATTTTTTTTGGGCCAGATTCTGCCACTCTTACTCACCTTGACTAGCACATTACCCTGTGAGTAATCTCATTGATTACTATCAGAGTAACATGCTATGTAACTCAAGTTAACTCTTTTTCACTAGCAGACAAGCTAATTTCTTCCTTTGGGAAGAATTCAGTTTGCACTTGTATTCTTTTCCAGCCCATACAGTCCACTCTGCTTCCCAACTCTATGCTGTACAGGTCACTGCCATTTCCTATGAACTTGAATGGAGATTTTCCTGGGAAAACTAGCTTTCCTGTCAGATTTCCAACTGTTGATTTTCCCTGAGGAAAGTCATATTATCCTTCAGCATTGTATCAGCAGATGTATGAAAAAGCTGATTGGTCTCAAGAAATTTCCAAACCAAATGGCTTCCTGTATTCTCTGTGCTGGGTATGATATGAAACAAAACCCAGACTATTTGTCTTTTACAAGTGAAAGGTCCAGTGTGAAATCAGGCATTGACCTCCACAACCCTGGAAAACAATTGCGATTTGGTGACTTGACCTTATATAGTCTATTGGGGATAGTGGCCAAATTTAGAACAGGTCTGAGACCAAACTCAATTTTAACCATTTTGTAGGGAGTGTGTCAGGGGCAGTATGGAATTTGGCACAGTGTGTGGGACAGAAACTGATTTCATTTACCTTGGTGTAAATCCAAAGTAGTTCCACTTAACCCAACAGCATTATAAAAAACTTGAAAATTTGGTACACTGGGAAAACCGCCTATCATGCTGACCAATACTATCACATTGTTTCCTTGTTACCCTCTGTTTGTATCCATCTATTGTCTATTTTCCTTTGTTAGATGGTAAGCTCTTTCAGGGCAGAGACTTTCTCTTTGTTCGGTGTTTGTGCAGCTCTAGACTCTATGATAGTAATAATATACTTCTGGCTCTATACTGATATACTGGTGAGATCAGTGTCCTGTATTCTTAATAGAGAAAGCGTTCATATAATGGATGCTAAAAAGGGAAAACAAGAACCCATCAGAGTTTTGGTTTCCAGGCTTCAATCAACCATAGAGGGAAAAAAACCTAGTTAACTGGGCTAACTGGTAACACTTTTAGATATGTGTTCACCTGCTTAAACCCCAGGAATATTGATGGGAGTTAGTACTGTACATATTTTAAAACTGCAGATTATGCATGTTATGTATAATACAGTATTCTACAGTAATGATACAAAACTATAGTTTTCATTAGTATTACCACAGTGTTTTGGCACATTACTGAAGAATATTTTAAGGTTTTGGGTGCTTTTAAATAAGGCTATTTGGGCACATTTATAGATGCAATAAACAAGGCATCAATCTGGACCTTTCTCAGATGTATCCATGGCTTTTATTATCTTAAAGTCCCCAGTTCGGCAAGGTACGTAAGCCCATGCGTAACTTTAAGCACATGAACAGTCCATTAAAGTCAATGGAACAACTCACATGCTTAAAGTTAGGCACCCACTTAAGCACCGTGCTGAACTGCGGACTAAATGAAGCTTTTCCCTTTTAATTGGCTTAAATTATAATAAAGACCCTCGGTCATGTATCTAGCACTTTTCCTATTCCTATGTAGATCTCAAAGTGCTTCATAAAGGTGGGTAAATACCTTTTCTTCCTATTTTACAGATGTGTAAACTGAGGCACAGAGCCTTTAAATGCTGTGGCTAAGACCACGGAGTAAGGTAGAGGCAGGAATAGAACTCTGCCAACTGTCACTCATTTTCTGATGGTTTAGTCTAATACAGCAGGAAAAAGCTTTAAGAATCCAGGAAGTGATTGTTCACTGAATGCTTATAACATATTCACTGTACTGTACCTAGTGACCGGGTGTCAGATTTTAGATCTTGAGTAAGAGGGAATAAATAGGAAGGTAAAAGCCCTGCTTTCTTTTGCATTTCATTTGTGATTAATTTAGTGTACACAAATCTCTCTGCTTCAAAGCCCTTTACTATTTATGCATCTGCTGGTTTTCCAGTGAGAACGATACCCTGCTTTCAGTTCTGCATTTTTTTTTCCCCTTATAAAGGCATTTCTCCTTTTCAGCAGAGAAACCACTGGTGATTGGAGTGTCTGTGACCTTTGGACTGCCAAACTCCCACTAACTAAATAAAAGCAGCCCAAGAGGGAGAGAGTTAGCATAAATCACCTCCCCTGACAGAGACCACCTGGTTTACACTCACTGCATGGAGGTACCAAGTCTGTCTGAAGCTGCTGACTTTGCACTCTTGTGCGTTTTATGGACACCGGTGGGAGATACATTGTGTTTACACAAGGAATGGAAAGTTCAGTTTTACTGAATGTAACTGACTTCCTCAGCTTGCTGGGTACAATTCTTCCATGAGCTAAATAAGGAGAATGGGGAGGTTGCTTGTGCCTTTAATATTCATTCAAAATCATGGTGAATTGATGGTGAACTTGCTCAAATGTGATGTGCAACAAGCACTTGTGAACCTTCTGGTTCTTTCTCCTCTCACTGAAATGGTTCCTGCTGAGATTGCCATTGGCCATTTGGTTAAGAACAGTTTAATATCCATTAGGGAACTACTCAGTCTGCAAGGGCTATTCCATCTCTAACAACCATGATCCCAAGAAGTCTTTATTTATCAGGTGTTAATGGGCCTCATTTAGTAGCATGCTTAATGACAGAAGTGCAGTGCTGTGAGCTTCAAGCTCTACCCCAGAACTTTGCCATAACCCCAGTGAAGGTATTGAAGGGTAATCTACAAGAGATGGCACAACACTGTCAGAACTCAGGTTCTCCAGATGCTACACTGAAGCAGGTTTTGTGATGGTGTGAATTAAAGATCTCATAGCTTGACTTAGAAAGAGTAGGGTATAATGCTGGTGTCCCTCTCAGTGAAAGGCTAATGTCTTGTTTTTTCCTAGATTCATGAACAGCTCCCATTAGCACCAAGATGTGGTGAAAACATGGACAACGCATTGTCACTACCACTGTCTTGCTGTCTTATACTATTGGGAAGGCTATTTTTGCATTCTTCCCAGACGTAACTGCAATGATAATAATAAATAATAATAATAATATGAATTCTAAAGCTGAACACGCTCTAGAAGCCTTAAAAACAGTTTTAAAAAAATAACAAAAATTATAACAAAAAATGACACTTACAGACAGTAGCAACTAATGTAAATTTAAGAAGGGCTGGGATACAAAGAAAAAGCAGGGAAATGAGCTGGAATAAAAGGATAAATGCCTAAGGCATACAGCAATCATTTCAACAACACGTTTAAGGGGGTGGGGAATGGTTTTAGGTGACGTTGCCTCAAGAGGGCGGGGGAAGAATTTCCCAACTTTTTTCCTATTTTTTTTGTAATTTGAAAACATTAACCATAGCTGGCATAAAAATAGCAAGAAAATGTTATAAATTTTTTCCATAATTATTGTTTTTTCTGAATTTAGATAATATTTCAACAAGCTTCAGCTTTAGGTGTTTTTTGAAAGTGGGGTCAGAGTGACTGAGATGGATTTCTGGAGACGATTAACGTTTCACAACATAGAGATTGCCACAGCAAAGGCACAACCAAAGGTCAGCCCAGGGTACTATGGTGGGAACCCTGAAGGCAGATGGTGCATGAACACCTGAACCCATGAAGACAAGGCTCACAAAGGAGGTGTTTAATGCATCCAGGGTCCTGCACTGTTACAAACTTTAAAAATCAACAGTGCTATCTTACAATCAATCCAGCATTTTGCAGGAAACCACTGTAAGGAAAAACACAGGCTGGGAACAATGACCCTGAATCAAAGCTTATTGAAATCAATGGAAAAACTTTTATTGACCTCAGTGGGCTTTGATGAAAGTTTCTCCAATATGATGAAAGTTTCTCCAATAAGTGAGCAAATGGGCTGTCACCATAGATGCCAACACCTGAACTTTTCTTGCCAGCGTTATCAATGATCATCTTCAAACAACAGCTCAGACTCTTCACAGCAATCACTTGAAATTACTAGTCACCACTAAGGAGATGAGTGAGTCTGGAAAGAATCCAACTGGATGAGTTCCTCACGGTATCTTTAGTTGAGAATAAATAGCATGTTTTGGAGTAGCAATGATCTCCAGTGGCTATGGAAAATCAAGAGACTTGGGACTAGAGTCACAAAAGGACTTAGGTGCCTAGCTGCCATTTTGGGTATCTAAATCCCAGAATCAGGCCCCGCTGTTCATCTGTCCCCTAATACCGTAGGTACCTAAACTTGCTTGGTGCATACATTTTGGCAGTAAAAGTCCCCTAGCTGCCTATGCTTCTGCCTGTTCATATGTGCACTGTAGCCCCAGATGCCTACATTCCAGGGTGATAGGTGAACAAGGAGAAGACAAGGGTTCCTCTGTCTAACTCACCTGAGCTGCCCAATCTGGTGACCCTGCTCAGAGTTCACCTACTGGATCAGGCCCCTTCTTCATAAAGAATGAAAGAATCATTGGGTGAGAGAGAGCCTGAGAATGTCTGTATAGTCTGGTGTCTAGCGCACTCACTGTGGAGGTGGGAAACCCGGATCCAGTCTCCCTCCTCCAATGACTTTTGTTTTATTATTTATTCACAGGGGAACAGCTTCAGCAGGAGACATTGAGAGAGCCCCACAGCAGAATATCCCATGGCTTAGTGGCTGGGGCACTCACCTGAGAGGTGGCAAAGCCCTATTCAAATTCTCTCTCCTTCCTAGACAGAGGAGGGACTTGGTCCCCCACATCCCAGGTGAGTACTCTAACTGCTGAGCTAATAATTATGAAAAAGGTTGGCATCCTTTCCCTATCTCCTTTTCGCCCTGCTTCTTGCAAAAAAGGACATAGGAATCTAATGCCAAGGGGGTTTGCAGCTGAGAATCCCAAGCAAAGGAGGCACCTCCATGCAGCCTGGATTTAGAGACCAAACTCCTAGGGCTTAGGACGCACCCCTGGCCTTGGTTAGTTTAGGCAGGAAGTCACCTAGCATGCTGGCACCTGTGAATCCCATTCTGAAATACCTGTCTGTCCCTTTCCATTCATGAGACAGGGAGTTGAGGCACTTAACTCAGGCTCTGTGAATCCAAGGGATGTTCCAGGCACCTACAAGTTAGGTGGGGGGAAGCTGAGCATGGCTGGGCCTAAGTTTCTTGGTGAGTTTTATTTTTAGCTTTGTCACTGACCTGCTGCATTGCCTTGGGCAAGAGGCTGCCCTTCTCTGTGTCTAGACTGCGAGCTCTTTGGGGGCATGGATTGTTTAACCATGTGCGTGTGCAATGCCTGATTTTGGTTCAGGCCTCTATGTGCTACTGAAATGCTAATAATAATTGGCGTCAGCCCTGTCTCTTTCGTGCAGAACTTATAATCCTTAAAGATCTGACCCTGTCCAACAGCTGTTATTTTGCCACTGGTTGTTACCGTGATTGGCAGGGTAGGTCATATATGCCTCAACAGCAGTCAGGAGGCCAAGTTCTCTGTGCCTCAGTTTCCTGCTGGGATAATGATACTGACCTCCTTTGTAAGGTGCTTTGAGATCCATGGATGAAAAGCACTCTGAGAGCTAGGTATTATTAGGATTCTGAAGTGCTTGAAATCTAGCAAAGCAGCTTGCTCTAACGAGATCTCCAATGGATTTTTGCAGATGGAAGAGGTTTGAATAATTTTGATAAGCTCTAGATAAGCATCTGAACTTTTGGATGTCTCTCTCAGCTGAATCTAAACTTCAAACTTTAAGAGACTTGCTTGTTGTTCCTGCAGGCAGTAAAAGCAAATAAAGAGTTGCTCTGAAAGCACTAGAATGAGCTATCTGTGCACCGCTACCCTCTACTGGAGAGAATCAGAACTGCTCCACTGTGTGCCATAGGCCCCCCACGGCTAATTAATAACAAGTCTCCTTTAGCTAGAGTGGCAAGGGCCTGTGTTTTCTGGAGCAAGAGTATCAAAATTCTGTCCCTACTGTCCAGTGCAGTGCCAATTGTCGATGGTGTGCAGCACAATGGTAGCCAGGAAGTCCTGGGTGGCCATGGATTTGTTCCAAAGCTTTCTTGATCACTAGTGTGCCAAGAAAATGAATACAAATAAAAGCAAACATGCAATGGTTGCTTTGGTTTCCAGATCTAAAATAATTTTGTCAGGGCTAAATGTGCAAATCGAGCAAGAGGAGTTTTCATGTTCCACCACCACCATTAGGCCAGATTGTTCTTTTTTTTTTCCTGGAGCCCCTTCAGCTGTGGGATACCAGTGAGCGTGCCAGAAAGAGAAAATTCTTCAGTGACGTAAATACAGTAATGACACTTGTTAGCGGTATGTGCTTTCTTTGCCAGTGGAGGAGAAAGAAAATCAGATTTTATTCAGCACAGTGTTTCCATATTCCCTCACATAAAAAAATCCCCAAACAAACCCCAAACCTTTCCATATAGTTTACTAATCCATGAACTTAATTTAGTAGCTTTGCATGTTCTTTGATAAGGATTTGGTTCATTAAAGTTTACAGAGTTACATTTAATTGACAGGCTGCCCTGAGTTGTTAGAACCAAGATCTCTCCGTAAAGTTCTAGACAGCCAGGACATTAATTGCATTATTTTCTTTGCAGATAAAACTTATGTGGTGGAGCCAGCATTGTCAGATAAAAAATAGATAAGATCGAACCTTGTCTTTAAATTGCCGATCTCCTGGTCTGAGAAAATATGGGGCTCAGATTACATTGTAGGTTTTAATGGGTTTCAGAGATTTTGCCTCAGCATAATGGTAAAAAGTGTAGATCCACCAAGATCCTGGAAGGAGCAGATGCACTGTATTTGTGTGATAGTCAACAGTTTCAGATAAGGGGAAGAGGGTATTCTGGTCTATTTGCTGCTGTGCTCAAGTTTTCCACATAAAAGCTGCTCTCTCTGCTTCAGGAAAAGGACTGTAGTCTCTTTAGTAAACATGAAAGTTGGCCCTTATGCCCGGCCTAATTCTCCATGCAGTCTATGATCCAAAACATTCTTCCAAGGGAAAAAAGGGGGGATGGGGCAGGAAAGATTGAGTAAGGGAGTAAAGATGCACTCTGGAAAAACACAGCTGTAGTTATAGGAGAGGAATTAATCTTAAGAAACCTTCTGTAGCAATTTCATCCATCAACCATGACACTGGTACCATTATTAGAGAAGATGGAAAATTAAATTGCAAAATTATCTGTTCTGTTTCATTGACTTCCCTCCCCCCTCCCTTTTCATTCCAGGCACCATTTGCTGCAATACCAGTCGCAGTTGGCAGTTTGTTATTAAAAGCACCTGGCCATTAAAGGAAGTCAGATCACAGGGCATGTTCTTTAGCTGTGCTGGTCTGAAAATCATAGGCCAAGTTACTGCACTGAAGGATAAAAGCTCACACAGATCCTGATTCAGCAAAGACAAGGAACTGAGACGTGCTAAGATTCCCCTGGAATGTTCCATCGGGAGGAGAGGGGTTGCTTCTCTGCAGAATGGACAAGAGGCTTTGCCCAGCCTAAGCTCATTGGTAAGCACCTGAGCCCTGTGGGTATGTACCTGGCATGCTAAGTGTGCTGTTGCTGCCCATGCTGTCACGATTACATGACTAGTTCTCATCATGCTAGCATGTGTATGCCAGCTGGGAATCACAGCCCTAGCTCATCATGTAGATGTAGCCTCAGAATCATGTTGAATTGCCCCCTGCTACTGGATACTCTTATAGCATCCAGTCCTGACACGTGTGGACTTGGCAACTGTAATCCACGCTTGCATCACCTTCAGGCTTCAGTACCGCAACCGTGCTATACTTAAGAATCCTTAAAGAAGTTTGAGCTGGTATAACATGCTGCAGCCTCCCAACTAAACAGCACTGGTTGATACAAAGACATCACCCTGGTGCTCTGGTTTCTACACTGCCTTCCCATAGGATACCAAGTTAGGTTCATGCTACTAGTCTTGATCTTCAAAGCCTTATTGAGATGAATGCCCATCTACCTCAGAGACCGCCTGATCAGAACCCACCGTGATGTTCACCGGAGACAATGAACCCTCAACAGCAAGGTTTAGACATTTAGGAACCGGGGATAGAGTTTTCCTGGCAGAGTGCCCCCCCACAGGGGTTGAGCAAGACCACAGACCTAAGGAAACCCACATCTTTGATTTGGCTCTTCCACAATAATGGACACATGACTGTACTAAAACCAAGCAAACATCCTGCCCCTCCTGCAGCTAACTAGACCTCCAGGATCAGGGGGTAGCTGTGTAAGTCAGTATCCACAAAAACAACGAGGAGTCCTGTGGCACCTTAAAGACTAACAGATTTATTTGGGCATAAGTTTTTGTGGGTAAAAAACCCACTTCTCAGATGCACCTCCAGGAGTTAGAAGGAAGGGGGGAGACATTAATCCTCATTTTGTCTCTTTTTCTCCATTCCATGGTGCCCAGATACCATAGTGATGGTGCAGTATGAAAACCTATGTTGGCTAGAATGGAATCAAAGGAAAGAAACTCAATAGCAGCATAAACATGAGGGAAAATAACTATCAGTAGCTGACTGTGGTGTCAGTTATCTGTCCTGGCCCCTTTACACTTCTTCAATAACATAGAGGGGCAGAAGCAGTCCCCTCCAGTAACAAATCTAGGTTGTGTGTTATAACTAGGATAAAAAAAGAATTAGATAAGTTCATGGAGGATAGGTTGATCAATGGCTATTAGCCAAGATGGTCACGGACGCAACCCAACGCTCCAAGTGTTTCTAAACCTCTGACTTCCAGAAGCTGGGACTGGATGACAGGGGATGGATCACTCAATAATTGCCCTGTTCTGTTCATTCCTTCAGAAGTATCAGGCACGGGGCACTGTCAGAAGACAGGATGCTGGGGTAGACAGACCATTGGTGGGAACCAGTATGGCCGTTCTTATGTTCTTATAAACTACCTCCTCTTGCCCCTCTGATATGGAGTGTGCCAAGATTGCAGCCAGGTGAGAGAGGAATAGTTAGAGGGCCAATGAGTTCTGGCTGCTGCAATGGCCCTTGTTGCCACAGAACAAAAGTAAGAGCAGATTCAGGGCTGCTCTGATTGACATTGAGGCTAGAACTGATCCTTGAGCAGACCCAGAATACAGGTCCAAAGGTGAGATAAGACCTTCTCACCCCATTCCTGGGCTGAGCACAGGCCAGTCAGAATGGGCAATCAGCCTCAGTATTAATTATTAATTTATAATAGATTTATGTTGTTTTCTTTAAGTGAGTCTGGTTTATGAATAAGTATGGGGCTTTTTTTCTGCATACAGGCATGGTTTGCAAATTTTCATGTGTCAACATAAAAACCACCGCAATAAAAGAATTACTAATGTCTTTTCGTTTTTTGCTGGAAATATTGTTCGTAGACTTTCCGTTGTTTGACATTTCCAGATTTGTCTGTGCTTGGAGGTTTTGCAAAAGATTTTCATTCATAAGTGATTAGCAGAAGCCTGTCAGCGTTCAGACACAAATTCCCTGTTTACTAGTTATGCAATCCTTTTTTTCTTCAGCATAAACATAGCTGATCACTTTATATCCTCTGTATATTGTTTCTTAATATGAATGAAGTGAAGCAGGCTAACCAGTAGTCATTCAGAGTATTGCCTAACATAAACTTACAACGGGCTCTGAAGTGTTTAGCTATGCAAACTGTGAAAATGACTGTAACTATGTAATGAGAACACAGCCATATTGTTAACACTTAGCATTGAATATGTTTAAAAAATTAGGAAGAGGGTATCTTTGTTGCATGGAAATTTGGTCTGTTTACTTTGCTTTAAAGAAAAGTCAAATCACACTGGACAAATGTTAAATCTGCTGCTACATCATCCAAGAGAAAGAAAACCTGTATGACTGCATTTAAAAGCTAGGGTAGATACTTGTGTTCAAATGAGCAGAATAGAAAGAAATATTGTACCATTTTTGCCAAAAATATAGTGACTAACATTTGTTTTTTATTCTCCTTTTCTTAAATCACTTCAATAAACCACTCAAAAGTTTCAGTTTATCCAGCGACAATTAGTTTATTGTGTTTCTGAAGTGGATTTAGATTGGAGTGATAAAATTACAGGCCAAAATTACAACCATAATGGAAAATACTGGTTCACGTTCGGCTTTCCATAGCTGAAAGATTAGTAGCCATTACCAATAAGCAGGAAGAAGAAAAGATAATAGAATATGTGTTTATCACTCAAGCTAGATTCCAGAACATGCCACAATAAATTTGTATAAGGTAGACTGGAATATTTTTGTTTCTTTTCATTAATGGGGGGGAAATAGATTTGTTCTCCAATTTGACAGATTGTGCAAGGGTAACTATAGGTCACAAAGTGGATTAGCATAATCTTGCATGAAAATTTCAGATCTTTAAAAACTTTAAATCAAATATATTTATTTTAATTCAGATTCAGCTGATTATATCCCAGTCCTACTTTCATGTTCCTCTGTTTCATTAGCAATAGCTCATGATTATAGCTAGTTGGAAGGTTCCTTCGGTGTTTTTCAATGGACATGTGCTTTCTGCAAAATCAAAATTTTTGGGAATGACAGTTTTGCTGACATTTTCAAATCAAAACAAAACATTTTGTTCCAGGTTGGTTTGACGTTAATCTCTGAACCCTCCTGAGCTGCTGCACTGATGGTTCATGACAGCTATAGTTTGGGCTTCTTTCCTATGGGCTGGGCTTTCCACCTGGACTACATCTCCCATGATTCACTGCAGGCAGGAGACTCCCATGATGTATTGCAGCAGCTCAGGTGGACACAGAGGTTCATGTCCACATGGAATGAAATGCTTCCACATTTCCGAATCAACATTTGCTGGAATTTTTCATTCGTGAAAAGTGTTGATATTTTGACTTTTTGTCCTGATTTGTCCAAATGTCAAAGTATTGGAATCACCCATGGGACTGAAGTTCTGTTATTTTGATCAGAGCTGATTAAAAACTTTTTGGCCTAATCATATAGCTATAAAACATTCCTCAGATATTTCTGGGTTAGAATTCTCCCCCATGTAATACCATATGACTTTTTAAAAAATCTTTGTCTTTTCCCTAAAACACTTCTTATTTTAATGTATCTGTGAATTTTGTGCTTTTGAAAGTGATGGGCTAATAAGGCTGGCTTGGGCCAGTCATAATGAAGTTAAGTACTCTGCCTGCTTTCCGTACACAGCTCTATCAAGTCACGTCACCCTCAGCCTGTACAACCGGATTGCCCTATCGTACTGTGGATTAATTCTGCAGTAACTCCACTGAAATAAATGGAGCTCCTCCAGTAAAACTGTGCATAAATTCCTGGTGATTCAGACCTGTGATGTTCTGCTATTCCAATATCTCTGAGCAAAATTTGTCAATCGGGCTAAAATTTACTCAGCTGCCTGGTAGAGCAGGTCAAAAAATGTAGAAAAAGTGTTGTGAAAATGTTTTCAAAAAAAATTTTGTAAAAAAAAAAAGTCATCACCAGTTTGATTTTTTTAAATATCTTGACCATGCTGTATGTTGGTTGCAAAACAGCAAATAAAAGTTATGGAAAATGTTGTCAACAAATTTACTTCAAAAAAATTTCAACATATTTTGACTGGTTCTACTATCGAATGACCTTTTTCACTTACATAAATGGGGCTTGTGGTGAGATTCCAAATGCATTTTAATTTGGAACCTAATCCGAGATATAGTTTGCACCCAGGTTTCCAGGGTTAGCCCACTGCACCTCCAGGAATTATTCTGGGGAAGCGCCAAGGCCTTGTATTATGCAGAAGGTCAGATTAGATGATCACAGTGGTACCTTCTGGCTTTAGAATCTACAAATCTTGTTCCTGTTTTTCTCTATTGGCTGGCTCTAAACCTCCCTGAAATCTGACCTTAACGTGTTTACATTCACTTTAAATACTAGGCCAGCTCGTTTCCCCTAAAGCTGTTCCCATGTCTTCTAACACTGTTTCTCGAATCCTGCCATTGCAAAGGAACCAAGTTACAGCCCTGTGGCAAAAGAAAAGACATACAAGTTACTCGATCTATAATGCAGCAGTATGGAAGAAATTTATGTTTGATGGTCCACAGGTATGTTTGTTTTGACTGATGCATATGAATCAGTGTCTGGTTTACATCAGATTATCACTGTGAAATGGGTTTTAACCTGATTGCTAATTTGCAATGTGTTTATATGTGGAGCTGAAATGAAGCGCATATAAAGGGATTGCCACATAACCACTTAAAAGTCTGGATGATTACTAGATTAAAACCATTTATTGAGACCTGGGAGAAGGAGTTTTATGGGGAAATGAGCCAGTGCTATTTAGAAACTGAAACATTAATGGCCTGACAGTGGCTAAAGTGATTGTTATTTTCATTGTAAAGATTTCCTGGACAATTAGCCATCTCCAGACATCTCTGACATGTACTCCTCAACATGTGACACCAATGTAAACTCAACATGTTAAAGACAAAATTGCCTATCTTTCCTCCGAGGTCCTCCCCTCCCCCTTTCTTCTCCATAGCTGTCAGCCGCTCCACCACCTTGGTTTCATTGTTGAATCCCATGTCTTCTTTTCCCCCTTCCCCATGGATAGATATGGTCACTAAATCCTGCTGGTTGTCTCCTCAAAATATCTCAGAAAATCCATCCATTCCAGTTACAACCACCTAGTCCAGGCTTCATCGTGTCATACCTTGACTGTTATGAGTTCCTGCCCTCTTTTTA
Source organism: Gopherus evgoodei (assembly GCF_007399415.2). Lineage (NCBI taxonomy): Eukaryota > Metazoa > Chordata > Testudines > Testudinidae > Gopherus > Gopherus evgoodei. Next base: position 36,858,787 of record NC_044333.1, on the reverse strand, counting down.
TCTTGACACTCCCCCTTCCAAATTAGCCAGTACTTGAAGATGATCTACCATAGCAACCAATTTGGCCCCCTCCTATGAACAAAGAAAAGAGAGTTATCCAACACAGAAAATGTCAATATCAATTGGAGAGCTACAAAGCTGGAAATACGGAGACCATACAGATGGAAGAGTGGAACAGGTGCAGGTATGTATGTAAAATGAAATGCTAAACAGGGAGAAGAAGAAAATAAATAACTGAGCACTCTTCATTAAAATCTTTCTGGTTTTGCACACTTCTAACTGCCCTATCCTCTTCATCTCTCTTCAATGAATCAGCAACTGGCTTGTTGACAACGGAGTTGGCAGTTCTCCATATGTAGCCAGGACGACGAGAGCTCTCTGGGAGGCCAAGGGATGTTGGATGAAGGCTCTGGAGGAACCCCAAAGCAGCAAGAACTCCAAGGGTGAGATGAGATTCGAGCTGTGTGATGAATTGTGGAATCAGAGGTTGTACTAAACCAAGGGCTTCATTTTCAACTAGGTGCCCCCCTGCCTAGTCCCCCGCAAAAGGCATCCATGCTTTTGTCCAGGGTATTTGAAAATGCTGGCCCTAAATTGATATACAGATGTGGTATAAATCATGGTGATTGCACCCACGTTTTCATGCCTGCCAGAGAATGTCTGCTTTTAAAGAGCTGGATTGTGGCTCACAAAGGCGAGGGTTAAGAAGCTTTCTCTGTCTTTGTGCCCCTGGTGGCTTTCCACATATTTGGTCCCTCACATGAGTGCAGGAACTAGTATCTGCTCACACCCCAAGGGGGACAAGCCACTCCAAAGAAGACCTGTGAGTTTGCCCTCCCTCCCCCAGCAAAGCTGGCTAACTGTGAAGGGGAGTTCAGTCTGCATCCACTTAAGAGGTGTAACACTGGGCATACATCTCCTACACTCTGGGACACTAGAGCAGGTATCATGCCTACCTGAAGCAAAATGCCCCTTTGGCTCTTTCCCTGAGGCAATTCAGATGCTTATGGGCACAATCTGGCCCACAGGACTTTGATTCATGTGATCTCTGCTGAAAGACCCATACATAATTGTCATGGTATAATTCTCCACTCTGAACCTTAGCATCCAAAAGATGGGGTACCAGCATGAATTCCTCTAAGCTCAATTACCAGCTTAGAACCTGTAGCGCAGCCACCAGCCAGGAATTCCAGTGCCTGGTACACTCTGGTCCCCCCAAAACCTTGCCCAGGGACCCCCAAGACCCAGACCCTCTGGATCTTAACATAAGGAAAGTAAACCCTTTCCCTCACTGTTGCCTCTCCTAGGCTTCCCCTCCCTGGGTTACCCTGGAAGATCACTGTGATGCAAACTCCTTGAATCCTGAAACAGAGAGGAAAATTCACCATCCCCCTTCCTTCTCTTTCACCCTCCCAGACTCTTCCTGAGAGAAAGTAATCCTGGCACAGAGAGAAATCAGCCTCTGTCTCCCTCTTCCCTCCTTTCTCCCCACCAATTCCCTGGTGGATCCAGACCCAGGCTCCTGGGGTCTCACCAGAATAAAAAACAATCAGGTTTTTAAACAAGAAACTTTTAATTAAAGAGAGAAAAACAGTAAAAATTATCTTTGTAAATTTAAAATGGAATATGTTACAGGGTCTTTCATCTATAGACACTGGGAATACCCTCCCAGCCTAAGTATACAAGTACAAATTAGAATCTTTTCAGCAAAATACACATTTGAACTCCTTCCAACCAAATACACATTTGCAAATAAAGAAAACAAACATAAGCCTAACTCGCCTTATCTACCTAGTACTTACTATTTGGAATCTATAAGAACCTGTATCAAGGAGATTGGGTAGAAACCTGGTTGCAGGTCTGGTCCCTCTGAGCTCCCAGAGTGAACAATAACCAAAAACTAACAGCACACACAAAAACTTCCCTCCGTCAAGATTTGAAAGTATCCTGTCCTCTGATTGGTCCTCTGGTCAGGTGACAGCCAGGCTCACTGTTCTTGTTAACCCTTTCCAGGCAAAGAGATATGAAGCATTTCTGTTCTATTAACTCTTACTTATCTGTTTATGATAATAGTAAATTGCATCACCTTTTATTTACTTTGGAAGAGAGAAGGGCTGAGTCAACCCCGCTAGGTTTTAAGGAGTCTAGGTATTTAAAACTTGATCCTTAGACAGTTAAATTATTGAACTAACCTTTTGGCAGGTAGCAAACTCTATCATCTCACCTTTTAGTGGATACAAACACCAGTATTTATCCCATTCTTGGCTTTTCCACTTCATTATTCACACACAATCCTTACTGCTTCTGAATCACAAGTCAAAAGAATTTAGATCTGAGCTCAGAATTCTGTAAGCAAACCAACAAGCTGCCTATTAATATAGCTGGAATACATCCCGAACCTTTCATCACTCATCTCAGGCTATAGACAGCACCCAATGTTTCCCACTACACTGTTGATATAGACATGTTACATTTGCCCCCACCCCACACTGCCATATCTCATTTCTTCGTTTACACAAACTGTGCAAAGTTCATTAGAAAAGGCAGAAGTGGAAGGAAATGTAAATGTTATATAAAGGAGGGAGGGATAGCTCAGTGGTTTGAGCATCGCCTGCTTAAACCCAGAGTTGTGAGTTCAATCCTTGAGGGGGCCATTGAGGGATCTAGGGCAAAATCAGTCCTTGTTCCTGCTAGCGAAGGCAGGGGGCTAGACTCAAATGACCTTTCAGGGTCCCTTCCTGTTCTATGAGATAGGTATTTCTCTCTCTCTCTCTATATATATAAAGTAATTTGCCAGGGAGGGAGGGAAATCGCTTCTTCTGGTAAGGTAAAATAGAGTGGATCTTAATAGGTTTACTCATATTCCAATAGTACCTAGAGCTGTCCCTGTGCAAGGGGCTATACAAACACATAGAAGGAGATAGCTCCTGCCCCAAAGATCTCACAGGCAAAGGGCAGGAGAGTAAACCAGCACAGAAAGATGAATGCCTTGTTCAGGGTCACACAGCAGGGTCAGGGGCAAAGCCAGAAATAAAATCCCAGTCTCCTGAGTTCCAGTCCAGGGCCCTATCTACTAGAGGACACTTAAAAAAATGATTTTCTGTTGTTGGCAGATACCTATATAAAGAAGTTATGTATACATTGCATACCAAATCATTCTTAGATCAAAAACAGTATTTCACTTCGCAGTTCTCTGATATGATCCTTGGGGGGACTTTTTTTGTGCTATTAAATAAACACACAGGGGTTAAGTTCCCTTCATGAGAGAAGATGTTGATTGCATTACAACCCTTGACTATAAACACTGTGTACTGTAGCTCTGACTAATTGCTGGATGTTATTGGCAGACGTAAGAGTGTGCACATGTGCCAGGAGATCAATTCAGCTTCGAGCTCTGTGCCAGTGAGTGAGTTATCTCCTTCTAGCATGATTTTATTTCACTTCTTAATCTTATTTGTAAATGTGATCCCTTGATGACACAGTGTATAAGACCTTGGCTTAATGCACAAAATTCATGAGATGAACTTGAAGGGTGTCCAAGATACATACGTTATTTTAAACATGAGTTTAGAATCTTTTTTTTAATACCCACTCAAGGGATTGTCATAGGACATGAATGAAAATACATTTTCTTCATGATTTAAAAGCAGTTGGAGAGTGCGACCTCATGGATAGAGCACTAGACTAGGAGTCAGGAGACCTGGGATGTGTTCCAAGCTCTGCCACTGCATTGCTGGGTGACCTTGGGCAAGTCACTTTGCTGCTCTGTACCTCAGTTTCCCTATCTGTAAAATAGGGGTATTTATACTGCTCTCCTTTTAAAGTGCTTAGCGATCTATTGATGAAAAGAGCTAGATTTTATTATTTAAACAAAAAATCCTGTTCTTCAACTTTCCCCAAAGTATTCCTAGATGTGGTAATTTTGGAAGTTTCCTTTCCTATATAGAGTTTGGTCAGCTTTGTTCAGGTAAACGTATGGTCATCTCAAAGAACTGAAGCATAACCTTGTATATCTAGTTAAACAACTATAGGAACCAATTGGATGCTACTTTGTGGTACAACCTTAAGACCTAATCCTGCAGACATGAATAATTTTACTCAGATGAGTAGTTTCATTGAATTAAATGGGACTACTCACCTGAGTAAAGTTACTCAACTGACATGCTTTAGTGTTGATGGGTTCTTTCCCTAGGGGTCAGTTCTGATCTCACCTATGTCAATGCATATCTAATACAACACTTTATGGCCCTTGTGCATCAAATAACCTCCAAAGCAACTTTAGAAGATAATTGAAACACATGAGAATGGCTACTCACATGGTGGAGGACAGTGTGGCTGCAGAGGATTTTGGTTAGTGCAACCCTCATGGACTACTGCTGGATCTTCTGAGAATGATAATTTCATGCCCTTGGGTGCATCACTTTACAGTAAATGACGTGCGCGATATACACAGTGATGTGTGCCCATGAATTAAGCCTGTGCTCTGACATTGCATGAAGATATATCATTACAGCCACCATATGAGCTCTATTTCCACAAAAGAGAGCATGAGAAAAAGAACTTTTTATGCCTCTGACCTCGATCTAAATTTGCATTTCCTTTGAGCGGCTATTAAAAAAAGGAAAGTTTGATATCTTTAATATTCTTGAAAGCGAGCAATTGATAACACTTTCAGAGGCCAGGCTTCAAGCCAGGGCAATACTGTGTGAGTCTCCCAATGCAGCTCTGCCATTGGATTTCAGCCCTGCTGGCTAGATTGCAAATCCTCTGCTGTTTACAAATGCAAGCCACCCTTCAAGCCAATTGTTTAAGACTGTGTTGAGTGTTGTGAGCTGTGTTCTATCTATGATATGAACAAATGCCCATCAGGGAGTAGGTTAAGTTCACACAGCTCATTTCCTTCGGCCTGCAGGTAGATCTGAATTCAGATCATAAATAAAAGGCTAGCGTATTAACCCTTTCTACCCACTAAAAAGTGTTTTTATTTTACAGGGCGGGGGGAACCAAAACAATCAAAATCAGAATTCAGATTTGAGAGTAAAAAATAGCTCCTGCGGCTCTTATCAGAACTCCGTGGAGTCATTGTTCCGATTTTATAAATACGCTTGTATTCCCCTTGACCGTTTCCCCACTCCTGCCGTATCTTCCCTTCTATGTGCCCTTGGCTGGTTTCCAGCCTATTTCTTTATGATGCAAGAGAAGATAAGCTGCTGAATTGGAGGCCTTATGAATGTTTGGCATCAGGAAAGACAGCTGGGGAGTGTGGATCCTAAGAACGGTCATTCAACAGAGATCCCTATGATCACACCAAAAGGAGGCCCCTTGAGAGCTTTTCCATTGCTTGGGCCAGCGTGTGAAGCACTTAACACTATCAGCTGAGCCACAAGATGGGAATGTTGTATTCTTGCCATCCTCAAAATACAGACTAACCAATGAAACTTGAACAAAGCCCTTACAACCTTCACTGCATCCATACGAACTGTTGGCCAAACGCACAAGAATTAATAAGACTTTTTATAAACTACTGTCCCGTGAAGGGGGAGAGGTCTGAAGGTTATGAGAGGGGAATGGGAGTCTGGAGTCTTGAAATCAGCCATGATTTTCCAAAGTGGTTGATTAGTGTTGTGGGGTGCCTTAGTTTTTGAGGTCCCGGCGTGGGACACTTTAAAGTGACCTGATTTTCTGAAAATGCTGAGGGCCCAGCCATTGAAGCTAGAGCTCCTTTAAGACATCTCAAAACGGATACCTGAAAAGGATCTCAAATCACTAGTTACTTCTTTGAAAATCTTGGACTCTGCTCCTAACTCTACCAGTGACTCATTGGGCATGTAACCTCTGGGCCTCAGTTTCCTTTCCAAAATACTTTACAACTCTACAAATATTTCCCTACCTCACCCAAGTGTTAGTCCATTAACATCCGTGAAGCATTTGAAGGGAATGTGCCAGACAAGTGCTGAGTGGTGCTGCATCACTGTGGCATTTCTCTGCAATCTGAAGTTCATTCAGAGGATACAAATTGCCATCACTATTCTCTGATACAGATCTAGCTAGGCTAAGTTTTTTCAACTCTCTCATCATCCTACCGCTCTGAGGTAGGGCTGTGCTATGTTCCCCACTGATCAGATGGGGAACTGAGGCCCAAAGAGACTTGTCCAAGATCACACAGAAACTCTGCAGTAGAGCTGGGAACTGAACGCTGGTCTCTGACATCCCAGGCTAGCGCCCTCACCCCTGGACCATACTTCCTCCATAGCTCTGCCAGCTTCCCCTTCATCAGCAGCTTTCATCAGCAAAAGGGGATTGAATTCAAAAGCATGAGTTCATCTTCTAAAAACTCAGCACTTTGTACTATTGCCAATGGGTCAGCCGCTTCGCCAGGGGAAACTTCCCTTCCAGAAACATGATCTTTTGAGAAGGGGCCAAGAAAACAGAAAAACAAACGATCAAGAACACTGCCTTTAAAAATGCTCCTTCACTGCTCAGATCTGTTTCCAGTCTTGTCCTGTAGGACGAGTACTCACTTAAGCTGCCTCTCCCATGCTTGCTGGGTAACTGCAGCTGATCTAAAATCTAAATGAAGAGCAAGTAAATAAACAAAAGTCATTTGGCTCAGAGATACACAGGGTGAGACATACTTCATTTTTCGTGATGATGCCCCAGCTTGCTTGCTTGCTTTCAACAGGATTGTGGCAGTCCAACTCCCCCCCCCCGCCCCCCTAGTTTTCTGCAGCTGTAGCCCTTGAAGTGGCACAAGCCCCTTGGTCTGAAGAGCTCCCCAATGGAAGCAGATCTTAAAACTGTGTTTAGTTTTCACAGCCTTGTGGAAGGCACCCAATAGGCCTTTTCTAACTATTTGTCAGTGTCCCTGGATAACCTCTGGGTAAGCTTGATGCTAACCTTTATGGAGGGCTGGGACTATCATGTTCTTGTTGAAGTGAAATAACAGAAGATGATTCTGAGAGAATCAGTAATAAAGAGAGAATGAATCTGAGGGAGGATTTTTGGGAGAGGGGGAATGGTGGTGGTGGTGGGGGGGTTTGAGGCATAAGTTTGCAGGCTCCAGCCATCTTTCCTCTTTTCTTCACCTCCAAGTCTCTATGTTAAGGTGATTCTGCCTTCTGGTCAAAGAGGAGGGGTCACAGCTTCTTCTGGACTCCACCAATCCTTGCTGAAGCATCTGATCAAAACATGTGAATGAAGGTGCATCCTGAGTATTTGTCATCTGCATTGCTTCTAGCTCCTGCAGGTCTGCTGCTAATGGGGAGCTTTCAAAAGAGAAAATAGAAAATCTGATAGAGAGGGTAAGGGCAGAAGCGGCTATTAGATCAGATAGGGTGGAATGAAGTTTGAAAAACTATTAGGACAATTTTAAAGTGGAAGCTGATCCTCAAGCAGAAGTAAAATGGATGCTGTTTTAATATAAGCTGCTTTTATCATACACAGAGAAAAATGGGGGGAGGGGTTCAAAAGAGTTGGCCTAACCCATCTCCTACTGAAGTTAGTGGGAATTTAATAGTGACTTCACTGGCAGCCCAGTTAGGACAATGCTGAGCCCTTTTGAAACTGAACTTTGCCCTTCATATTAAAACTAAACTTTCTTAAAATCCCTGAGTTGTTTTTTTTTGGTTTGTTTTTTGCTTACTCTTTGGTGTCATCGCACAATCCTTATTCTGCTGGAAAAGCTTTCTCAGGTTTAGCGGCAGTAAAGGCAGCGGAAATGTGTTGTTCCTGTAGTGCAATAATGTTTTCCTAATCTCAGTATCTTTTTAAACATGTCCACATGTAGTATGCTTCCAGAGCATTCCATGTCCAAATCACAGCTGCAGAGAGCAGTCAGAAAGTTTGAACTACTGGTACATTCCAGCCATCCATTTCCCCTTGCTCAGTATTCCTGGAGAAGTAAGTAATGCAGACAAATTGCTCGCATGCCCCTCAGCTTGTGGGTGATTTTTCATGGATTTTGGTCTGATTTATTTTTTCTGAGCAGAAAGCAAAGTGCTTGGACCATGCAGAATAGAATCTTTGTAAAAACTCATGCTGAGAAAGATTGTGCCATATGGCAGAGTTTTGCTATCTATCACAAGTGTGTGTGTGTGTCTGCCTGTCTGACTGAGTGAGGCTTTTTACCTTAGATCTTTTAGTCTGGTTGCATCTAGATTTTCTAAAACTAAGGGCCACATTGTGACTGGCAGTGGGCATGAGGGAGGGTATGGGGGAGGCACAAGGAACTTCTTCTAGTGCAGTGGTTCTCAAACTGAGGCCTCTGCTTGTTTAGGGAAAGCCCCTGGCAGGCCAGGCCAGTTTATTTACCTGCTGGGTCCTCAGGTTCAGCCGATTGCAGCTCCTACTGGCCGCGGTTCACCGCTCCAGGCCAACGGAGGCTGCAGGAAGTGATGGCCAGCAAATCCCTTGTCCCGCTGCTTCCCACAGCCCCCATTGGTCTGGAGCAGTGAACCGCAGCCAGTGGGACCCATGATCAGCTGAACCTGTGGACCCAGCAGGTAAGCACATGGGCCTGGCCCGCCAGGGGCTTTCCCTACACAAGTGGTGGCCTCAGTTTGAGAACCACTGTTCTAGTGCAAAGGAGCATCATAACTGCAGACCCTGAGCTTCGGGGACCTTGTCCCCAAAGGCTGAGGAGAAGACAGGTCTGTGGCCTAGGGCTGGTGCATGTTGGGACTAGTAGGATGACAAAGACTTCCCAGTCCTCTAGTGCGCCAGCCTGCTTGTAGAAAGACTCTCCCTTCTCATGCTGCCCCACCATATGCCATAAGAAGGATCAGTGCCTGAAAAGCACAATTTGTCCCTCAAGAAAATAAAATACTACAAACATTCTGCTCCTTTCCTATCTGTTGCCATTGCATCAAACAGAAATGTCATGTGATGAGTCAGAGCTTAGCAGCATTGGTCAACAGAGACCAATCAGGGCCTAAGTACAAAAGATGTGCTTCCTCTTTAAGGGTGGTGGACTGCAGGCTTGCAGCCAGCTTTCCTCTGAGATCCCCTCTGCAGTGTGTGTTGACCTTACTGTTCTTGCCAAATATGCTCAGCTGAGTCATATTAACAGCCTTACCCTGGCTCACTTTGCATACATGGACACAATCAGAGCCATGGCTTCTTGCTCTGAGCTGGAGCCAGCAGCAGGAGTCACTGCCAGAGATTGAAACCCATGCTCCATGAGTGCAGTGCAGAAAAATGGCTGATTGAATCAACTGGGAGGCTTTTCGTGGCAGGTGAGCGGGGGCATGCCCCAGGGTTTCTTGCCTGAACTGAACTCAGCATGATAGAAGGTTTGGAAAAAGGTTTGCTCTTTCTTTCTTTCTTTTTTTTTTTAAATGAAGAAATATAGCCATTCCATAAGCCTGGCTGGCTTTTGTAAAGTAATAGAGATGTAGGGCCAGCTTCTCAGTGAGTGTCAGTCTTCATAGTTCCATTGACTTAAATGGAGATATGCCAGTTCACACCAGCTGAGAATCCAGCTCTTTACTTCTAAGTAGATTCAGTTGCTCTCTTTATACATGACCTGATCTGGCTTACACCAAAGAAAATCAGGAGTAAAACCACTAAAGTCATTACAGTTACATCCTTTTAAAAAAGATCAGCTCAGAACAATGCCCTTTAAGTCCTGTATTTTGTGCAAGATGATTGAAATGTTAATGATGCGCCACTCCTTCAACCAAGTAATTTTGTTTCCAGCAAAATAACAAACTCCTAAATCAGGGTACATCTCTGTATTCATTTCCCTGCTCTGTTTCTTATGGGGATGTCCTGATCACAAAATTATGACCTCTCCCCTCATCTCTTCTTTTCCAGCCATGCACAAATGAAGGGTGATCAATAAGAGATAAAAGTTAGTCTTGGAAAGAGGAGACTTTAGTGCTGTTATTACTGGCCTATTTAAATCACTGGCTCTGTTCCCTATTGCTTGGAACCATTTGCCCTGAGAATATGCTACTATGATAAATTTTATGGCCTCTGCTATTCCAAACGTTTTCCTGAGTGTCCACTTTTTTGTTGCTGTTGTGTTGGATGTTCCACTGTAGTGGTACATAGAAAATGCAAACTGTTTTGTGACTGCAATAAGGACATAATAGTAAATGTCAAGCTTCAGCCAACCCTGCGTCTTATTGTTCAGCCCTTCATAGGGCCGGCAAGGCCAGAAGAAGTTAGGTAATGTCAATGCTGACATTATCAGAGCACCGTATGGCTTGCACAGTGGGATCCTGAGTCACTTTACTGTTGACAAGCTAGTGCATGTGATTTCTCAAGGGTTTCTTGGCACCCTTTCTGAGGTCGTGCAGGTGACTCATCCAAGCGCGTTCAGCTATGAATTCACAATGTAAGTGTGCAGCTTTGCTCCCAGTTGGGTGCATAGCGAACTACATGTCAGCACTTTTAACTGTAGTCAAGGATAGTGTCTGGCTACTGCCTTGCATCAGAATCTCTCATCACACTGGTTACGTGAACCAGCTCATAAATATGGCCACTTATATCTGCTAGGAACACAGGGTTTAGATCTTACTGTGCCTTTTGCGGCATTATGCAATGTAGTTGCAGCCATCTCAGTCCCAGGATATTGAGAGACAAGGTGGGTGAGGTTATATCTTTTATTGGACCAACTTCTGTTGGTGAGAGAGACAAGCTTTTGAGCCACATGGAGCTCTTCTTCAGCTCTGGGAAAGGTACTCCCAGCATCACATCACAACGCCAGGTGGAACCTATTGTTTAGCATAGGTAGTTGGCACATGTTGTAAAGGACCATTCAAGGTAGACTGGCCCATTAACACCTCTGCAGTCATAGGACAAAAAGAGGGGGTTAGTGGGCTACAGATTGTTGGCATAAATCACTGTTCAGTCCATGATTTTTAGTGTCAGAGAGAATTATGAATTTTAGCTCCCAGGCTCATCTTTTGAAAGTGTTGTGCATGATGAGGACTGATAGGTCAGATATAGCGTGATTGCGTTGTGAAAAGTGTTCACCCACAGGTGACAGGGTGCATTGGCAGTAAAAATAATACATTGGCAGTGAGAGTTGTCTATCACTTGGATGACAGTGAAAAGGACACAATAAAACTAGCTTGAAGTGCGATTTCATTTCTAGCTTTAACACTTCTGTCTGTTAGAATTGGGCAAGAACCAGGTCAAATTGTTCTGAATATGCCCAAACTTTTGATGGTACAGATAAGAAGTGAAATCCAGATCCAAATCACTTGCGGTTTTGCAAAACCAAAACCAACATTTCACAGAAATAAAAGCATCTACCTTGTGCCCGTCTCTGCTCCTTGTTTGAAGAGCTCACGCTAATCTGTTTAGACCTTTCTTGCCTAGGGTGCAATATGGATGTTGGCATGAAAAATTAATTACTAAGACACAGTTGATGGACCTGTGGATTTCAGCGCACCTGATATTGCCCCATGTCCAACCAACAAAGTTTTTCCTTGTGAATCAAAAAATATGTGAAATCTCCCTCTTCTCACCACCAGATATCCAACCAGACCTTTGGCAAATAATATGTACCCAATACTCCATCCTGTCCCCAGTTGCCTTAGAACTAAAATCCTATTATAAGTGAAGATGAGCAGGATCAACAAAGCCAGATCCCATAACGGATATTGACTTCCCCAAAGCTTAAGGGTGTCCAGATCCATAGATTTGGTTCAAGCCCATCTCTAGTTGTCATCGGCTAATGTTTATCACTCGAAACAACTCTTTCCCAACCATTTCAAATGTGTTCTGAGAGTATCTGTAGATGTTTCAGGCCTGATTCTCACGTAAGTCTACACTGCAATCAGGAGGTGTGATTGCAGCGTGTGTAGACCTACCCACACTAGTTTTGATCTAGGTTAAACTACACTGGATAGCTCTATATATGCTACATTCACATCTCTCAACTGCAGACATACCCTCATTTATGCTCTGACAGTGTAAAGGAGCCATAATGTAAAGGCCAATCAAGCCATTCATATAAAACCTAAAGCTATTTGTTGTTGAAAAGGCAGATTGGAAATGTCTTAGCCCTTCTCTGCACTATGCACTTTAAAAATTACGCTGAATAACTTTTCTGAATTTTTCTTCTAGATACCTTCTTATAACATTTTTATTTATACACTTCTGAAAGCGTGATCACTCTTGGACATCTACAAATCTGTGCTGAAATACCACAAGGAACAAGACAGAGATTTGACCCAACTGGTACAATGTCTTTTTCCTTAGGCTTAGATGAAGATATAGGAACTGCAAAAGTATATGGTATGTGCTGCCATTCTGAGCCCAAATAGACTTTGGGACATCTATTTATATCTCGTATATTTGTGGGGCTCTTAAGCTGAAACTATATGTCAAGATTGCACTTAAATCTGTCAGATGCCACCTCATTTGTCAATCACCACAAAGCATTTCAGTTGTCAAATAGTGCAAGATGCATGTTCAAGAACCAATCAAAGATTTGATGCAAAGAGGACAAACAGCTGCTCTAGTGAATAATCCTGTCAGTACATGGATTATAGTCCTCTACAATGCACTTACCCCGTCGGACTGCTGTCATCTACCTTCCCGGGTCAGAGACATGGTACAAATTCAGTTTTCATGATAACAAATCCCTCTCTCTAGTTATATTTAGGCACAATATCAAGAGTTCTATTTTTTCCCCTGTGATGCAGATGTTGGCATTATAACCTTGATCATAATCATTCCTTCCACACAAAGCGTGGGGATGTTCATTTATTTATTTAAAGGCTCAAAGCATAGAGCTTCCTATTAAAATAACAAGAGCTGGACCCAAATTGGAAGCAACACTTGAACATTTTGAACTTTAGTGTCGTTTGGAACTAGGTGCAGATCCAGTCTTTACAAGTCAGACCCATGTCCATAATAGGATACCCGTACCAAATTTACTGGGGTATCAGAAATCTGAATCTGAGTATTCTGGGGCTTTGGGAAAGTGTAGGATCACAGTGGAGTCCACCTCAAGCCTAACTTGAAAAGTAGCAAGGCTGAAACCTGAGTGGTTTTATAATTAGAACTGGGCAAAATTTTGCCACTGAAACATTTTTGGCTGACAAATGCAGATTTGGATCAACCGAAACATTTTGTAATTTTGGCTGGACTGTGTCAAATTGTTTGGGTTAAAAAAAGAAGAAGAAAATTCTGGAAAAAATTGAAACTTTTTTTGTTTTGACATTTTCAAAAGGAAATGTTTCCATTTTTCCATTCAAAATGTCTTTTTATTTCAAATTTTATTGCAATTTTCTTTTTAAAAAGGCTAAAAGCAGGCCAGAATAAAAAGCATCATTTCATTTGACTCAAAGTGAAAATTTTCTGACTTTACCATTGAAATATTTAAAAAAATGTGTTTGTGAGTTGACCAAAACTGTGGGGTGGGGGCAGAGAGGGAGGGTTGGCCATCAAACCAAGAAATCAGTTAGTCACAGAGCTCTAGTTATTATGTCTATTAAAATAACTGATTGAGGCCACACTCGAAATAGTGCCCCCCTGCTTATGCTAGCAATTGCACGGAACATGAGAGACAGACCCTGCCCCACATAGCTAAAAGTCTAAGTAGACTAGACCAGTGATTCTCAAAGCTGGTCTTCTGTGTGTTCAGGGAAAGCCCCTGGTGGGCCGGGCCAGTTTATTTACTGCTGTGTCTGCAGATTCGGCCAATCTCAGCTCCCACTCGCCACGGTTCACCGCTCCAGGCCAATGGGGGCTGTGGGAAGGGTGGCCAGCACATCCCTCAGCCAACACTGCTTCCCTCAGCCTCCATTGGCTTGGAGCGGTGAACTGCGGCCAGTGGGAGCTGTGATCGGCCAAACCTGCGGACAAGGCAGGTAAACAAACTGGCCCGGACCTCCAAGGGCTTTCCCTGAACAAGTGGTGAACCGGCTTTGAGAACCATTGGACTAGACAGAAAAATGATGGGAGGAGAAACGACCCATAGAGATGAAGTGACTTGTCCAAGGACACATAGCAAGCTACTGGCAGATCCAGGACTAGAACACAAATCTCAGAGTCCCAGAGCAGTGCTCTAACTGCTAAGGAGTTTGCTTGAGTAAGGACCTCACAATTTGGCCTTTTACACTGTACATATTAACCACTGAATATATGTTCCTTTTTGCAAATTGAGGGAGTGAATGAGTATGGATTCCACTTGGTTTTTCTCTTTTATTTCTGTTCAGGTGTCTTTTTTCACTGTTTATATCATTTTCTTCACTATCTAGAGCTGGTAATATCCATTTCAGGCAGAACTGTCTTTAGAATGATGCTTTCTCATTCGTTCTCTCTCAGACAATTTTAATCACGAGGCAGCACCTAGCAATCATCAATCTCTCTATTGCCAGCATGAATTCCAACAGAAGGTACTGTCCCAAATTATAGTATAGTTAGAGTCAAATTCTGCTCGCAGATACAGATTAGACTTACTTTGTGCAAGACCCTATGGGGTGACGGTGGTAGAATGAACAGGGTGTGTTTTATGAGTTCGTGCTGAACGTGAATGTATGTGGAATCCCAACTGACATTGCATCTTCTCTCAGCCATAGCCAGGCATGACTCAGCTAGATACATGTCATGGCCATGCCATGTAATTTGTAGGTGAAATTTCAGTCTGCTAGAGTTCCACACTTTTTCTTGAGCTTTATCACTTGCTCAGTGTTTGGGCCCATGTGGAAAAGCTTCCAGTGATCTAGTTCTGATGGTTTATCTCAGTGTTTTCTGCCTTAACTACATGCCTAGTGAGCATCAAAGCTTCTTTGGGAACATTTCCTAGTCTGATCCTTTCTCTACTGAAGTCACACAGTTGACCAGATGATCTTTTATTGTGGGCACCCAGTTTTAGTACTGCTGGGGAACTCCATTAACCTGGACAGCTCTCTCAATGCATTGTGCTCTTCCATACCGGAATCGGAGCAATGTCACAAGAGGCAAGTATCTCAGTGCTCATTGACTGTTCCTGCCAGAGTAAGTGCCATCAGGGGACCTGCTGGCAAGTGTAATGGTTCTCCATGAATGGTCCTGGTAGTGGCCAGTGACTAGCATACTGAAACACTGCCTGCTGTGATTGGACATGCCTGGAGCCCTCAAGAAGAGCTACCTCATTGTGCTCCTTCACATTTTTCCTTAAAACTCTCCCACATCATGATGCCGCCCACCAAAAAAAACCAAAACAAAACACAACACTTCAGTTTGGCAGCTGATGTGCTGTGACCACGAGAGCAGCTCCAAAATTTGTTGACAAAACTTTTTCCCATAGCAAAATGCTGTTTGATCACAACTGAAATGTTTGTTTCTCCAGGCTTATCGAGATGGTGCATTAGTCCTCACTAGAGGGGTGTAAATTTTAGTGCATGTGTGGCATACTAACTGGCCTGTGTGACCCCGTTGGCATGCACTAGAAGTTTCCTAGTGCACGTTGTTGTAGCCCAGTTTTAAACACTACTTCGTTAATGTTCACTGGGGATCTTTTAGTGCACACCAGCAGAGTGCAGACAGGCCAGTGAGCGCACCACATGCTAGTGAGCATTAGAATTGTGGGACACCCAAGTTCAAGTCACTGCTCTGAATCAGGATTCACCCCAGGTGAGGCCCCTAACCATCAAGCTATTGGCTATTCTTGGCTGTGCCGCATAGACATTTTTCAGGGCCCCCCCACACCCCCTACCCCTGCTTCTAAAAAGCCTGACGCCCTGGCACCAGATCACAATTCCACTCAGCGTTGGCCCAGCCATTGTTACATGAGTTTGAGGGCCCTCATCAATGGGGGGGTCTGGGGCAATCTGCCCCTTTTGCCCTCCCTGGGCGACCCTGATCCTGGGGTCTCAGTCTCTCTCTCTCTTGTCTTTTCATGAGGCATTTTGAAAGGTCTCATATTTTTATTCTGCATTAGAAGGAAAACAAATGTCTAAACCTCAATATTTTGTTGCAAAACTGAATGATTTTCCAGTCAGCCCTAGTGATCGCTGCTTATCATGCTGTTCATAATCGTCTCATTGCTACCTTGAGCTGTTGTCTCTGAACTTCGATTGTATCAGTTCTTTGCAGGCAGGGAGCAAAGGTCTGTTTGTTATTGTTTGTAAGGCCCCTAGATATTTCTGCAATACAAATAATTATTGAATATCTATATATCTCTATCTATCTATAGATATAGATATATAATCAACTAATACATATTTCTAACCTCCACCTGGGTTCCTCTGTCATATCATTACTACTTTCTCTGCATTGATATATGAAAAACCGTAGTGGAGTATCGGGGGGAGGTGAGAACAGCTATAGACTGTTCTGTTCATATAGTCTCTTGTTTGGTGTAACTGGAGCTATTAACATTTAAAAGCTATATTACTAGGAATATTTGCAGAGAGAAACAGAAACACTTTTTAATTGCATGCATGACAACCATCAGAGATTGAACCAGGGCCCCCAGAACTCTCACCCGAAATGTCTCTAACTGGAGCTATAAGTGTCATCCTGAGATGTGCAACAGGCTCATGTCCTCTGGGGGCTGGGTGTAAGGCAAGACCTGTCGGTTACATACTTCCCATAGACAGAGAGAACTAGGCTCACAGTAGTTCAAATCCCAGATGTGTCCCTACTTATATGACAGGTGCCATATGAAAGCTATAACAGACTCTCATTTTTTGTGGATCATGCACAGAAGAGATGTGTAACACACGCTGGCCAGTGCATTACTTGTTTGTGTACGTGAAATATATTGGAGCACATAGATTATTTTTGTGTGATGTCCCATTAAAAAAAACCTAAAAAAAATAAGAATTTGACTTGTTTCAATGAAGCAAGATGAACATCTAGGATCTGGCCTATTATTCATATTGAAACAAGTCAAATTCTTGTTTTTTTTAATTGTGTGTGTGCGTGTGTGTCTATATCTATATAACACACACACACACAGAATTTTAAAATAATCCCCTATCTGTTGCTGATACACCATGTTCAATTAATTTTAACACTACCAAGCCAATTAAAGCTGGGAATTTAGACCTAGATTCAGTATTGAACATTAAGTCCCATTGATTTCATTTGCCTTAGGTAATATCTTCATAAAGTTAGTGGTTTGGTTTCATGTTCATTCCAAAGCATTACTACTTTTCAGACTACACCTGGCCCCTTTGAAAAACACTTTCCCACTTCAAACCATTTGGTCCACAGTCGGATTTCTGCATTATCATGTAGTGCACATTAGGCTACAGAAACACATTGTATGTGATTGCTGTTCAGTTAATTTTGTTTAATGTGAGATCTCTGAGGAAGCAGCTTGTAACAAGTTTCAGGAAAGTAACTTAAGATGTATCAATATTATTTTTCATAATAATTACTAATCCCTTAGGAAAGCGGAACAATGTTTGAATTGGACACGTGTACAGATTAAAATTTAAACCCACATTTTGTTTTAATTCTGTTGATTGTATCTTGATTGTTAGCTGCTCCTAAGTACTTAGATCTGTGATGTTTAGTGCTCTGGAAATTTAGTCTCTCTTTCGTTTTAGCAGATAGCTTACTGTCTACATACCCACCCAACAGCTGGAGGGACTTCCCTCCCACTATGAAATGTATAATCCCTCCCAGAACAAGGACTTCTTTTCTTTTGCATTTGTTGGTTTTGGGGTGGTTTTGCATCCTGATATGTGATGTGATATGTTACATTATTGCATCTTGTCAAGTCGCTACATGTTATGAAGCATCTTAATGCGGTGGAAGACGCATAGTGCTATCTGATGCCAACATCTGCAATAATCCCTTCTGTGATTCCTTCCCCCCATCCTGAATACATTCAGTGTGTTTTATGCAATAAAGTGCAATCAATCAATGCCTTTTTTTGATCATTCATACAGCATATTATGTTACCTAGACAAAAAGAAAACAAAATGTGTGTACATGAGATATCAACGGCTAGGCCTGTTTAATAAAGTTTGGGCTGGACAGTCAGTTCGTGCATCTATCCAGAAAGTTGGTTTAGGACACACAATTCAGATTTACCATCCAGATTTCAAACATCCTAGAGTTTGGTGGTGTTCAGACCTGAGCGTTTGATATATTTTTTTCTCACTTTTGCCTTTAGCTAGCACCCATTTAAATGAATAGCAAAACACCCGTTGGCTTCATTGATGCATGTTTTGGTCTCCCTGTAAAAATTAAGGCCATTTGCAAAATTTATATCCAGATCTGAATGTGGATTGCAAACCACCAGAAAGTTGGCATAAAGGTGTTCTTGGATATGAGCTTTAGTTTCAGGGTTTAGGTTTAGCTACAAGGTTTATATTTCCCTGAGATTATGGTCTAGTCCTTAAAATGGTAAAATGAATATTTCTACCAGTGGTTGTACTTCCTTCTTTGTTTCCTTTGGGATGTGGGGTAATCTTCTATTCATGAGGTCAAAATAGACCTAGAGCATCTTCTCATTTTGTCTTTTTAAAAATATTATTTGCTAAAGTTAGACTGTTTCCCAACTGGTCTTGTGGGCCCATCTACTTAGACTGTAAACCCTTTGGGGTGGGGACCATCTTTTTGTGCTGCCTTTGCATAGAATCTAGAACAATGGGGTTCTGGTCCACGACTGAAGCTTTTAGATGCTACAGTAATAGAAATAAATATTAAATAATAATAATACATTAATAGTAGGGCAGCTGTTCTAGCTCACAGTGGTTTACTCCTTGAACAGCTTCAAATTTATTCTAAATTTGCCAAAACGTCCTTTCAAAGAGCACTGAAATATCAGTTGGTCAGTGATATCTTCCAGTCTCCCTAGAACTGAATGTGTAAGTGAAGACTGATGTGACCATAAAGTGAAGTAGGGAACTGGGTTGTTGTTTCTGAACTGCGTGGTGTAAGCTTTTTCAAGTCAAGTGGTTATGGACTTAATTTGCTACTGGGACCACTTGTTGGACTTGCTCAAAGCAGGAAAGTCAGAGAAGATTGTGTGCCATATCAGTAAAATGATCCTGCAGTGGATTGCAAGAACACAAGAGAGCTTCTTACATCTCAAGCTGAAATGACCATCAATGGATGAAACAGGCTTTGGACTCTGAATCTCTGCTGTCAGTGTGTCTTTGGGAGTAGGCTCTGTCTTGTATATGCAATGTCTGGGAAAGATCCCCTCCACTTTCTACACCTAGAGTCTGATTTTTGATTTCACTTCAGTTTTATACCCCCGGCATTCAAGTGATTCCAATATACTTCTGATTTACACCTCTGTAAGTGAGATCTGGATCAGACTTCGTGACTTTGGAATCACTGAACTCGAGACAGTCTCCAGGGAATCCAGCCAGTGTTTACAATAGATCCACTTTATGCCAGACAGGGGCATTTTGGACTGCTTAGTCTAGTCTATGCAGAAGACCAGTCAAACTGGTTGTACTAAAAAAAAACCCTTGTTTATTCTGTTACTTGTATTTGGCTCCCAACAACCAAACTCCAATTGATGCAGTGAGCCAAATGTTCAAAAGGTCTTATTTTGTGTGAGCAATTTTGCTTGCACAATTATTAGTGTGAGCTCCACTGCATGCACAAGTGATTGCATGCACAATACTAAAAGAAACATTTTGAAAATGTGGATCCCAGTAATTGAGTGATATTGTAAATATGAGATTTTAAAAAATGTTAAAAGCATTTCCAAAGCACTCGATCACATTTATATGCTTTGAAATACAGCTGGTCAGAAATTCCAAACAGTGAAATTTGTTAGACTTGAATAATTTCCCAAGAGAAGTATTGGAAGCTTCATCACTTGAGTCATTCAGCACTGGACAAAGAACCAGGGGAATATACTGTAGGAAACAATCCTGCATGAGATGAATTAATCGATCTTTCCATTTCTAATTTCAGTGATTCTACAATAAAGCCCATAGGCATCTTATCTTCTTCCGTATGTTCCCGTTGGCAACCTGGTTGGCACTTTGGATATGTTTTTCACTTCTGTTTATAAGATATACAGATTAATCAAAGGGATTTTCATGTGCCAAACTAAAAGTGTGCAGTGTCAAGAACAGCCTGATGAAACCAGTCACAAGAGTAAATTAAACAAAAAACCGAGAGATTAAGAGAGAGAGTTGGACCTCTTTGGAATACTGCAGCTCAACAGACAAGCAGGAAATAAGAAAAAGCGCTAGCTGGGCAGATCTACAGAGCCAATTGAGTCCAAATGAATATCAAGGCTACCAAACACTTGTGAGTGGGGAAAAAAAATTGGGTTTGGCTTGTGTACACAGAACATCTTTTATGCTCACTTTGGGCTAGGTTCACTAGGGTAGTACAATGGGGAATTAGACCAGGTATTTCCTCCAAAAATGTTAGTTTGGCATATTGTTTACATCACTTGCTATTTCCAGATTACAATAATTATATTTCTTTGTGTTCAGTTTTAAAACTTTCAGTCCTAGTCCTTGATCCTCTGACTACAATATAGGTGGGTACATCTCCATTGACTTTGTTGCCTTGTTAAAGAAGGACAACAGAAATTTTCCACACTTATAATGTTTGTTGATTTATCACAGGTTCTTTCCCAAGTAGGCTACATAGACGTTTCCTTCAAAAACGTCTTTCTTTAAGGAAGTGACATGGTCTACAATAGTGAGTTACGCCTTGGATGCTTACTGTACATAAATACCAAATAAGTAAACTTATCCATAAAGCTGAAGCACACCAAAAGCTATTCTGAATAAATGCTCTTAAGTCAAAAGGAATCATTAGCATGCCTAGGCACATTAAGAAGAAGTAAAGGAAGGAGTAAAAAGTTCATGGAGCACCTCAGAAGGGTATGGATCTAGTTAAATCTTCAATGAGAGGAAGGATGCTCCAGTGAGTGGGGTACTAGCCTGGGACTTGGATGGTCTGGGTTCATTTCCCTGCTCTGTCCCAGTCTTCCTATGTGATCTTGGGCAAGTCTCTGTGACTCAGTTTCCCATCTGTAAAGTGGAATTAATATTTCCAGTACCTAAATGCATTAAAACTATGAACTGCTCAGAGCCTACAGTATTACAGGCTATATATGTACCATGGATGAACTTGTCAAGGCTTCACAGTGTTTTGCTTGTTTCCCAGAGATGATGATTTTTCCTTCTGTTTCTTTTTTTAAAAATACATTTTCCAAACGGACAATCCCAACGGTAGCCAACTTAAGAAGAAAGAGCCATGCAAGTAGGTATTTTAAAAGTGACACAAATTTTTTGCCAAAAAGAGTCTTTTCCACATTTATAAGCTCCCGTTGCCCAACCCCCCCCCCCAAAGGAAACACCATACAAAGGCAGGAAAGAACATCAAACAGACGTCGTTTGGCAGCCATGTCTGTATGTAACATTACTGTCAGAGTACAAAGGAAGACCCAAGATTTAGAAGGTGACACGTGATAACGAGCTCCTTTCTTCTAAATGTCTTTACCTTTTGGTGAAGAACATGCTTTTTCCTTAATAAATAAATATATAAATTTCACCATTTAGATGTCAAAAGGCACAAATTAGGGCCCAATCCTGCCAACATTTAATATAGGCCATTGTGCTTATTACTCTTATGGGTTGGGTTAAACCTCCTTGAAACGAGTAACTGCCACCCCTTGTTTAAGACTGTGGTAAGAAACTGTTAAGCTCCTTTATGGCTGAAACAATAGCGGTCTCCCCCCCAAACATAGGCATGTGGGTGGGGGCGGTAGTTTCTCAGGCGATGGTTTTGTGAAGGTTGCGGGGGTGGGGTTTGACAGAAACAACAGAAGGACTGGAGAAGAGTGGGCTGAGGGTATATCTACACTGGAATTAAAACCTGTGGCTGGCCTGTGCCGGATGACAGGCTCATGGGGCTCATGCTCGGGGCTATTTCATTGCTGTGTAGATGTCTGGGCATGAGCTGGAGCCTGGACTCTAGGAGCCTGTAAGGTGGAAGGATCCCAAACCTCAGACTTCAGCACAGGCTGAAACATCTACCCTGCTATTAAACAGCCCCACACGAGCCCAAGTCAGCTGGCACAGGCAAGCCACGGGTGTCTCATTGCTGTGTAGACATACCCTGAGAGAGAAGGCAGAAAGGAAGCACCAGTCAGAGTGGCAGAAGCACTGGTAATGTTGCCCTGAGAAAAAACTTTGGGGCTGAGTGTAGGCTGAAAGGGGCTTGGAGCTATCGGCAAAGAAACTATCTCCTGTTGTTTGATTCCTCCGGTGTTTAGGGGAATAGGGCTTTGTACGTTTCGTCGTAAATAAACAAGGTGGCATCAAAGATTCCTCACTCTGTCATCAATTTATTTTCCTGAACAACCTAGAAGAAAAGTTTTAGTTCAAACAGGAATCAATTCAGGGACGTTTCCTGGTTTGTGTTATGCAGGGGTGGGGGTCAACCCAGATGATCACCACAGTGATCTGAGCAGCCACACTGACTTCTGTAGTGGTGACTTCAGTGGGTACTTTTCATGGCAGTAAGCGCTACCTCCCATAGTAAGAGCTACTTTGTGGCTTTCCCCCTTACCCCATATGAAGGGTAGTGCATTGTTGCATTGATTCAGGAATAGATCGGGAAGCAGACTGTGATTCTTAGTGTCACAATCTGCCTCCCATTTTTCCCTGCGCTGCTTCCTGCAGCCCCCATTGGCCTGGAGCGCCGAACTGCGGCCGGTGGGAGCCATGATCGGCTAAACCTGCAGATGCAGCAGGTAAACAAACCGTCCTGGCCTGCCGGGGATTTCCCTGAACAAGCAGCGGCCCTAGTTTGAGAACCACTGGTGTAGAGTACACACACTGCATGCCCCCCATACCACAGATGCATATATGTAGACGGCGAGGCATTGCTTAGGCAAGTGGAGTACAGACACGCCACAACCTTAGGGTGTAAACTTAGGGTGCACCCAAGCAGTGCATCCCATGTCTACACTGCTATTTTTAGGCCTGCTGCCAGAGCCTTTCCCCACTGCAGTGAACTTCTGGAAACTTTCCCTGCCTCAGTGAAAGACTCTGGCAGCCGGGAAAGGCTCTGGCAACATCCTGCTGCTGGAGCCTGTCTTCGCTGCTTCCCCCCACCGCCAAAGCCTCTTACTGATGTGTGTAGCTACACACAACAGGGTAGATGCAGCCCTTTTTTCACAACCACAAGTAGCTAAACATATCCTACATGCTGCTGGTGAGTGTGCAGTGTGGACATGCCCTTTATCTTTCTCATCTGTTTATACTGTAAATTCTTCAGAGCCAGGACTGTCGCTATGTGTTTGCACAATGCCTAGCACAATAGGGCACCAGTCTCAGTGGAAGAGTCTAATCACTACTGTAATACAAATAATAAACAGTAATAACAACTTAGGCCCTGATCCTGCTCCCACTGTCAAGCTCAGAACCCTCGTTGACTTTAGTGGTGCAGGGGAGCAGGATATTCCCCGCAGCCATATGGGCAGAACCTACTGCAGGGAATTATATTTTATTATTATTTATTGTATTATGGTGGGATTGGCCTGTGGTATTTTTCTTTATGGCTGCTAAGGGTTTTCTGGATTGAGATTCTTTCTCTTCTCATTCCTTGAAATAGCATCTTGTTTATAATAATAAAGAATAATACAAGTTATTTTTATTGACTCTGGCCTGAAAGCCCTTGCGTGTCTAACAAACGCTAATTAAAACCATAAAACACAACTTTTAAAAGAGTAACAGCTTTCTTTTTCTACTGATGGGGAGGTGGCTTTGCCAGAAAGCCTTTCCTCCTTTATTTCTAAATGAGCTGATCATAACTTTTCAGGTGGCATTTGTTGACCTTGGGCCAGCTTTTTAGAAGCACTGAGCCACTCGCTATGATAGACAATGATGAAGCTCATTGAGAGCAGGGGTAGCTTTCTGGATGCTGAGTGCTTTTGAAAATCAGACCATTTCATTTTGGTGTCCAAATAGGAGTGGAGCCCTTTTGAAAATACGTGTGTGTGTGTGTGTGTGTGTGTGTGTGTGTGTGTGTGTGTGTGTGTGTGTGTGTGTGTGTGTGTGTGTGTGTAAAAATATCTAGCCTATGGCTTCCTTTACAGTCTGATACAAGTTTTCTTGAATGAGGTGCAAAAAATGTCTGAGAGCAAAGAAAGGGGCGAAAGATAAAACACTCTCGCGCACACAAGCTAAATGGAGACACTAGTTAGCAACATAAACAAAGGTGGGTGGTAAACCCCCCCCGAGCTTTTTTGACAGCCAGTGGTGGCAATGATGAATTTGTGAAGTTATCTAATTTTCCACTGTTTTAATTAGAAGCCTGGGCTATGAGGCCTCACAGCTGGGTTCTTTGTACTGCTTTCTGTTGCCTGACAGAGAAAAATTTCTACTGTAACTTCAGCCAAGCTTTCAACCTGACCTGAGCAAATGAAACTTCTGGGATTCATAAACTTGTGGTTTCTAGGCAGATTGCTTTTTGAACTGTTCTTCAGCCATCCTAACATGCAAAAATTACTATGGCTTAGAGTGAACTCCCTTTGTACTTACAGTTAATGGACATGCTCGTTAAAAGAGTGGGGATGGGGGAGGAAAGAATTATCATAGGCTTATTATAGCGCTTATCAAGTGTAAAGTTTCTTATCATTGTTTATCATATAATTGAGGCTGATTTCGAAACCATAGTCCTCAGGACCTCCAAAGATAATGGATTTGGTTGCAAACGATGTTCACTTGAGCGAGCTAATTAATGATGCTGTTCTTGCCAAGTGATCTTTTAAAGCTTTACATTAGACTGAAAATGCGTCATTAGTTGCCACCCCAAATCTTCAAGACATGCACTGTTACCACCTTTTTTTGCTAGAACCCTGAAGGAAAAACTCCTCTGATGGCTTTAGGCCTCAATTCAGCAAAGTATTTAAAGCCTGTGTTTAGTTTTAAGCATGTGCTTTATCGCTTTGCTGCCTCAGCCACCAGGCCAGGCGCTAGGGCAGAAGCAGATGCAGATGCAGATTGGCTGTAGGGGATAGCACGGTTCAAGTAGGAACAGGAGCAAGGGCAATCTGTTGAAACAACTAGCAATGGGAGCAGGGACAGTTCCAGGCCCCAGCACAAGAAGCGCGTGCTTGGGGCGGCAAGCTGGGGCGGGGTGCTCTGCCAGCCCTGCGAGGGCGGCAGGCAGGCATGGCTGCAGGAGGTCCGCCGAAGCCACGGGACCAGCGGACCCGCCAGAGGCAGTCTGCCCGCCATGCTTGGGGCAGCAAAATCCCTAGAGCCACCCCGAATGAGAGCATGACTAGTTGGGTAGTGACAGTGAGCAGACTGAAGAGGCTGCTTTCCTTAGGAATCTATATACCTGCCTTGGGATCAGCTGGGTTGGTTCTTGCCTGTGGACTGGCTGAACCCTGATGGAATGGGGTCGGGTCTATCACAAGACTTGCTGGTAATTGCATCTGATGATTCATCATGCTCTCTGGCTCAGGGATGACTCACTAGATTTATGGCACTGCTGACTCAGAGGTAACTCAGGCATCAGAATGGGGGCTATGTACTGATACTGTCTTAAGGTTCTATTCAAATTCTGAAGAATGTTTTCAGCCTGCAGGAGCCCATGAAACCCGCTCCTGTACCTGCTCACCTATTAACTAACTTAGCCAAGTCCCCCAGAAGCTTGACTGGGTTTACTCTAGAACAGGAGTTAAAAGGGATTCTGGACTTAATTGCAATGCTATTCTCTAGCCCATGTAATCCTTTATCTAATTTAACTGAAATTCACTTTAGTTATAATGTAGAGCCACCTCTTTGCTATGCTGTTACTGAATTGTCTCTGTAATCTGCAGACATTGTGAAAGAAGAGCCATTTCAAACATGTAAACTAGGAATTATACCTTTAATATCCATGTTTTTATACACCTGATCTCTTAGCCACCCTTGCTGCCTCATGAAAGATGTGGAAGGACCAAACCTTCAGGGTCACGTTTTTCTACTGCCTAAGAACATGTTTCTGTAAATATTCTTCACCTTTTGTCTTTAGATGGGTTAAGTTCTTCAGAGTTTGGGAGTGTCCCCTGGCTTGAATGGTTATTTTTACTCATTTGTCATTAGGGAACATAGTTGCTCTTTGGAACACTTACTAAAGGTACATGGTTGAGACTATCTTATGTGTAGTGTTTTGCTGGAGTTAAATGTAATTGGAGCAACATACAAAATGGCCACTTACAGTCATGGCTCTCTCTATGGCTATTTCAGTGCTAGCTTGAAAGCTGGTTAAGATCTTGGCCCAATGTCTAGCTTGAGCTTAAATGGTCACGTTCAAAACACTACAAGTGCCAGCTATCCTGCAGGGAATCCTTGCTCTGTGTCAAATCTTGGCATCTCACGACCACTTACACCAATTGATATTTTAGGTGTGAAAACATAGGAATATTCAACAGTGGAGGAAAGTGTGTGTTCACAGATATGCCCACTCACTATAACAGCAGAGTACTGCAGTGGGGGAATAAGAGTTAATATTATGTCAGGAGTGAAAAAGTATGAACTATAAGCACTCAGTCAGCGAGCATTGTCTGCCTTCTTTGTTCTTATTTTTGTTTATGTGCTAAAGCATCAGTGGTGGTTCTGGAGAAGACAGGATGTGGGCAACATCTCTCGGTTTCTTCTGCCCCCATGTCTTAAGAAATTTGCCGTGATAACTGGACAACCTGTCTCCTCAAAAGGTTTACAAAGCCTCTTTTACTTTGGGCAAAGAAAAAAAGGAATTTTGCTGACCCAAATTCTGACTTATAGCACCTCAAGTCTGTGAAGCAAGCGATTGGCCTAGTTAAGAGCAAATAAGATAAGTCTTCTCTTTCCTAATATCTTCAGCTTAGGGACAGATGCAGATCTTTACACTAGATTGTGACCCTCATGACTCAAAGCCTGGAAATTCTGTTACCAGAGACTATTTCTAGGAAACTTCTGTAATGAGAGGGCGTTGTTCTCTTTGACTACATAGTGTAGTCAGACTGATACTATCAGCATTGGCTTGGCCAACTTTTATATACCGGCATATGGAGACATCCGTCGTCATCTTTTACAGTAGTTGAAGGGCATATCCAAAGTTCCAAGGCTTGTTTCCACAGAAACAATACTGAACAAGCGTTGATTTCTCAAAGAAGGATCGTGATAAGGCCACTTTTCTCTTATCTAGTATCTTCTCATTGAGGATCTCGAAGCACTTCACAAACCTTGCTGAATGAAACCTAATGCCATGCTGTTGAGTAATATGATCCCCAGTTTTTCAATGGGAAAATGATGCCCCAAAGAGGGTAAGGGCCTGATTCTTAAAAGTTCAAGGGGTAAAAATGCATGCACTTACCATGATTGTGCATGCAAATGACCAGTTAGATACCTAACTAGTCTGATGTGTGTGTAATTATCATGGCTGCATGTGCAACTGAGCTATTCGTGTATAAAAATGCGTGCAAATTCAGGAGCAATTGCATACCTGTGCTTTTAAAAATCAGGCCTTCACCTGTCATGCACAAATGCCATGCACCGTAGCCAAGAATAGAACCCTGGGCTTTTCTCTTAACCACAATACCATCCTTTCTCCCTTCAAGAATTAATCTGTGGAAACTCTGTAAAAGCTATTCAATTGAAAACCAGAGAATTCTTGTGTTAATCATCCTTATTTATTAATTTTAAATACCTAGCCTCATTGAAGTCAATAGGAATTTGCCAGTGACTTCAATAGGACCAGGATTTCACCCCTGAAGTTGATTTGATATCTATGCTGAAAGAAACAAAAGGATAGTTACAAATGTAATAGCTGTAGAACTGGCTGAAAAAAATGTCCAGTGCAAAAGTTTTCCAGCAGAAAATGCTGATTTGACCAAAAAATCAAAAAATGTTGTATGACTGTAACAATTGGAACGATTTCATTCCAATAAGGTAAAATGTTTCCTTTTGACTATCATTCTGCCTTTTATGTTATATTAATATGTAGAGAGAGAATTTATCATTTAGACTTTTAAACTAAATGTTTCAACCTTCTTGAAATGAAAAGTTTCTATAAGATAACTTCAAAAACAAAATATTTCTGAATTTTAATTTTCATTTCCTGGTAAATTTGAAATGTCTACTTTTTTGTTCAGGATGAATGGAAATTTCAAAATGTCGGAATTTCCTGCGGAACAGAAATTCCATTTCCCAGAGAGCTCTAAATAATAATGTTAAGATTGTGTTTAAAATGTGTCATCTCAGTTTGAAGTACTTAGCATTTATTCAAGGCGATATCAGACCATCAGAGTCTGCAAGAGCCGGATAGTGATTCAGAAGCGGGAGCCTATTGCCAAATAGGAAGTCCTGGGAAGGAGATGAGTATGTTAGCAGAGCAAAGCACACAAGCCAGTGAACTTTCTGTGTTTACAATGAGTTGCTGAAAGAACACTGGTAATTGCAGTTATCAGGGTGAAGAAACATTTTAATGATTTCAAATATATATATAGCCAGATCCTCAACTGGTGTAAATCACTGTAGCTCCATACCAATGGAGTTATGCCAATTTACACTATATGAGGATCTGGTTTGTTATCTCTTTCTAAAGAATTGGCTAGTTTACATAAGACAGCAGGGAGGAGCATAAAAGCAAGCTGCCTGAGAATTCATTGTAGCTAATGAGTCAGCAGAACGAGGCATATTCTTATTGCATAGGAAATTAGAGAAAACAGGTGAATTATGATGTCTGTAGGACTAAGGAAAAAGTACCTTTAGTCTCATTTTGTGTGAATCCTCTCTGACCAGCTAAGGAGAGGGAGGAAAAGTCACCTCAGTGAAACATGTTGTGTTCATTAGGAGGAGTTTAATCCTGCAAGGTGCAGAGCATCCTTGTCTCCCGCTGATTTCAGTAGACGAGAAGGTACCCACTCCTTCTGTTCCTATTCTTCTTCCTTCTGTATTCTTACCTTCCCGATCACCTCTCAGCAGTCCCCAAGATCCTCCCACCAATGTTTTGGGTGTTCCCACCCACCAAGTCAGCATGACACCAAAGTGTATGTATCTCCACTTTTATCTGGCAATGTAATGTATTCTGCACATTTGGAATAGTTTCAAGATATTCTAAATCCTACTCTAAAGAACTTTTATATGCAGAATGTGAAACTCCACTGTGGTAAGAAGGTTTTTATTTATAAAGCATCAAGGCTGTGATTTTCAAAGTGCCTAAGGGAAAAAGGAGTCCAATCCAATGGATATTGGGTGCCTTACTTGCTTAAAATGCTGTGTAAATCCCATCTTATAATGCTGCTTTTGAATATCTCCTTTTACACATAGCATGTCTCATAATCTAGATATGCAAATGAACAGCAACATGTCGAGGACCTGGATACAGATATTTCCATGTAATTTTGAACCAAATTCAGCCTTGAAGCAAGTGTACTTAAATAGGAGTTTCACTGTCTCATTTCAAGACTGAATGTAGCCTTTTTGCTTCATTGCTTGCAATAATTATCACGTGACTGAGGCTCATGGACTGAAGAATGTTACATATGTCTTGCTATCTAGTGTGGGAGTTCTCAGGCACACAATCTAGAAATGCAGAGAGAGCGCAGATTTATGAGATCGTGCTTTTTAAGTGTGCCCTTTGTCCCAGAAATCATAGTTCCTAAATCACTAGCACTCTGCATTCTTAGGGGTGTGTTTGAACTCCTTTTGTGTAGCAGGCACAAGTCCATAATGTGAATTGCCTTATTAGTGATGTATATTAATTTTAACTGGAGACTTGCCACGACACTTCTTCTCTTTAAAATAAAAGAGGTAAAGAAAGTGTCCACTTGGATCTTTGCCAGGCCAAGCTGATTGCTTTAAGTGTATAGGATGGCATGAAAGCTGTTGGTACTGAAATATGCCAAGTAACACTTTAAATGGCTGGCTGAGCTTTGGTAGATCACCCCTACCATCTGTCTTTAGAACTTTCCTCCCTCTCGTTAAAGAGAAACTCTCTCCGTTCTTAGGCCTAAAATGTGAGTTTGTTTTAATACTATTATTATCTGACTCCAGATGGTATAAATTGGCCTCAATCCTATTGACTTCAATGGAGGAAGGTCAATTTCCACAGACTGAGGATCTGGCTCAGATTATTTTTCAGCAGTAAAGAAGTCCTTACTGGGAAAATAGCACCCATCCAATCGCCATTATTTCTGTGGGTCTCATGAAGGACAATGTCTTTGTTCTTTCCTCTGACAGTTCTGTAGCAGTAGTGACCTAACAAAATACCGGGCTGTAAAATCAAGGTGAGCCTACATTTGTATCCTCTGGGTTGTCCACGTAGTTCTCCTCTTTGTAAAATCCATAGCATTTGTTTGTCTTTGTGTGCATTTCCTTTCCAAAACAAATTCATCAGTGATAGTGAGCTTAAACAAAAATAAAAACTTCCAGAAAGACCTTGTATGTACAGTTTTAGCCCAGATTCATAGACTTTAAGGTCAAGAGGGACCATGGTGATCATCTAATCTGGCCTCCTGCACGTTGCAGGCCAAAGAACCTCAGCCACCCACTCCTGTAACCTCTGACTGAAGTTACTGAAGTCCTCAAATTGTGGTTTAAAGTCTTCAAGTTACAGAGAATCCACCATTTACACTAGTTCATGAACCGTACCTCATGCTCCAGAGGAAGGCAAAAAAACCCCAGGGTCTCTACCAATCTGACCTGGGGGAAAATTCCTTCCCAACCTCAAATATGGTGCTTAGTTAAGACCCAGAGCACATGGGCAAGACCCATGAGCAAGATACCTAGAAAAGAATTGTCTGTAATTACACGTTTATGCCCAAGATACAGAACTCCTTGCAAAATGCTGGCTGAACCTTATCTGCAGTTGTATTAAAAAGGTCTGTTATAATAAGGGTATTGTTTTCTGGCTCCAGTGATTTGTGACAAAGAGCCCCACTTCAGCAAAGCACTTAAGCACAGATTCAAGACCATTCCAGCTCATCAAAGCAATTAAGCTTGTGCTTAAGTCCCATTGACTGAATGGGACTTAAGCATGTGCTCAAAGTTAAGGATGAGCCAATATGCTTTGTTGAATTTGGGCCTGAAAAGCTAGTGTAGGCAGTTCATTGTCTGCACACATGGCGGACAGTTTAAATAGCTGTTTTCTGTCCTCTTCCGGCTTATATTATTAGTGAAACACCTTTTTTGCCCTGTACTTGCTGATTCATTCCCTTCATTCTCTTCCAGTGTTCACACTGCAAAAACACAAAAGCTAACTCAAGTTCATTGCCTTTTCCTGTCCATAAGCAACATAGCAGTGCACATAGATATGCACAGTCCCCTCCCAATGGATCATCCATCAACTGAGCAAGAAGACATTGCAGGCACTGAATTTCTGGATTATTATAGCACGTCTTGGATGGTGTTATACTAACAGATCTGACAGAAGCAAGAACGATTTCAGTGCTCGTGTACCTAAAGCTGAAGTACTTATTCAGTCAACTCTCTCATGGAATCTAGGTATTCTTGAACCCGCTAGTTGTTTTGCCTGAGTAGAGATGAAGATGCCATGGCAGGGCTCTGTAATAGGTCTTGTATGGCACTTTTCAGCTAACACATCGAATATTAACTGAGATTCACTGCCTTGCTGGAAGGTACTTGGAGCATTGTTACACATGGGTAAGCTAAGGCATAGAGAAATGAATGTCTTGCCAAAGGGTACACAGAGTCCAGAGGCAGGGTGAGAGTCCAGGGTCTCTGTCCCCAGCTCTAACCATTAGATCTCTCTTCCTCCTCACTCTACTACTGCAGAAGTGGACAGGAGCTAAAATAAAGGTTTTAAAGGACTATTTAAACCCTATGACTGACACACATCCTATCAAACCCCGCAACATTAAATACTTAAAAGAGAGGCCAAAACTGAGCTTTTTGATTCAATTCCCTTGAACTTCAGTGGTTCAGATGAAATGAAACCCAGATCTGTAGCACCCTAGTTTTGATTTTGCAAAACCAAGCCCCTGGTTGACAAAATATTGCAAGCTCAAACCATGTTTTCTTTGCCTGTGTTAATTTAAAATCCAAAAGCTCTCAGGCAGTCTGGCTCTACAAGATCTCTTATTTTTATGCAGCCTCTCAAATCTCAGATTTTTTACTACTGCTTCTAAAATGCAACACATATTGTAAGATGGCTAAATATAGAAAGGAACATTGTTACCAATATATAATCCTTGCAATGCTTTACCTTTTGCAGAGAAACTCCCATTCCTCCTTAGAAGAAACCCAGAAACTAACTCCCTGCAGAGTGTCCCAAGCCAGCACATATTTGCTGCACTCAGGACACCTGTCAAAGAGGAACAGACTTTTGTAAGATAAACAGAAAACCTTCAGTGAGCGAACTCAGGGAGGAGAAAGGAATCTGCCAAGTTCCGGATATCCTGGACAGCAGTTAGCAAGCTTCCTTCAGCTGTCTCAGAGAAAAATGTCACCTTCCTCCAGCCAATTCCAGTTTTATTTCCAACAGCGGACTATGAACTTTTTATGACAATGGAGTAACTTAGACATGTCCCCTTACTTTGGTCATCTTTTGTCTACAGTAATCAAAGCCCTAGTAGTCTAGCCAAATGGTATGGGAGTCAAGTAAAACGTTGATGTCTGCTGCATATGATTTAAGTGTACCTGAAGGATCTACTGGATATGAATGACAAGGACAGAAGGACAAATGGGCTGAGAAATGATATACAATCAGAACACAGACTGTCTGTCTTGGAAAATTTTCCTTCCCACTTAAAGTTGAGTTGGAAGTAGAAGTTCAGCTTCAAGCAGTCCTGGAATTTGGAAGAGTTCAGATCTGGGTCTGAATTTTGGGCACATCTATACTCTCTGTGCAAGTTGCTCGGAATAAAGTCTTTGGAAGAGACTTCTGATGTCCTAGCCGATTTGTTAAAGCCCATCTCATGGACACCAGTGCCAACTTTTCTATGCCATTTCATCTCACATCCTAGGGGTGTGGAGGGGAAGGGGAGCTAGTTAAAAGGAAGTATCCAGCCTTTTTTTGAGTGAAATCTCAGCTGCATACCTAGTAAAGCTCCTGCCACCAGTGTTGCCCTGGCTCCCTTTTTAGACACCTGGTTGGCTACCAGATAATGTTCTTTCTTTCACAAAACGAAAATTGGTCCTTGCTGAACTCATCTTGATCATGATACTATTGCGCAGCACTAGAAGCCATACCAAGCACACCCCACTCGGAGGATGACATTCACCCCTCTGTAGAAGGCCAATGCAACACCTATGCACTATGTCAGCCCAAATAAAGCCCTGTTTTGAGGACTTCATGAGACTTAAGTGGTGGTCTTCAAGCCTTGCTCACCACCACTGCAGAATAGGATAGTTCATCAGCCCTGATACAGCTACTCATAGGATGGTCTAGTGAATAGTGCGCTGGCCTGGGATCCAGTAGACAAGAGCTCAGTTCCTGCCATAGACTCCCCGTTTGACCTTGGGCAAGTCACTTAATGTACTCTGTGCCCACATTCCTCATCTGTAAAGGGAAGAGCTATTACCTGCCTTATGTCATGGGGATGCAGTGAGGGTAAAACGCATTGATTCTGAGATGCTCAGGTGGTATGCTGGTGAGTGCTATAGAAGTACTTACATACGCATCTGAGCACTAATACAGCCATATACCAATAAAGGCAACCAAGAAATGCCCTTGTTAAACAACTGGGTACCTCTTGGACTGCCTAGCTCAACTCTGGCAACTGTCTATTTCATCAGGTGGGTGAGTGACTTTATCCCAATTTTAGAGCTGGAAAAACGAGGGCTCAGAGAGGTTAGCACAACTTCAGTGTCTGGAATAGACCCAGAGTGACTGCCAGTCCCATGTGCCTGTCTCCTGTGCTGTGTGTCAGTCACCTCCCAAGGCATGTCTGTAGTGTAACTCCGCTGTCTTCCTCCTGCTACATACTGTAGCTCAGTTTTTCTCTTTTGCGCCTGCATTCCTATACTTTTCTCTGATCCCATCAGGACTTACTTCCTCCCTTCTCTGACACCACTGATTCTTTTCCCTCTTGCTCCCAATTTCCCCCCTGCCCTGGGATCAGGCTTCAACCCTCCAGCGTATTTTTTCAACCTGAATGGTCTTCTCTTGGTCACTCTTCCTTTGTTCGCCAATATCACCTGGCATCTTTTCCTGCCTTCTGCTCTCATAGGCGCCCATTCAGCAAAGTATTCAAGCACATGCATAACTTTAAGCACGTGAGTAAGGCTACTGATTTACCATATGACCCAAGGGCATCATTGCTGAACTGGTGCCTGAGTTTGGCACTGGGGGTAGTTCACACCCGTTCTAATGCCTTTTCATTTAGGTACATCCGGCGTTCCCCCATCTGCCTTTGACCTTGTTGGGCCTCTTTCTTTCCCACTTGCCTAGTAAACCACTAAAACTGTACCAACTCCTCCACCCCCAAAGCCCACTGTTTCTAATTTCAGTAGCTCAGATCAAATCAGCCAGAAGGATTGAAACAAAGACCAGAGCAGTTCAGCCAAAACTATCTCTCTATGAATTTTCATTTGCTGCTCTTTTTTCAATGGTTGCGGCACAACAGCTGCATCTTGTGCAGGAACCTCTGGGCGTTTTATTTGGGAAAGTGTGAAATTACATTAATGCTGGGGAGGTGGAGAATCTATCTTAAGCAGATACTGTGTGACTGTTTATCTACAAGCTACGAAAATGTTTCTGCAATTGGCTGACGCTCAGTCCAATGAATAATGTTTCACACAGGAGTTTGCTGTCCCTGATTAGCACAAAATTATCCTTGCATGTGTAGAAACAGTGTTACAGTTATTCTGCCTAAAAGTGAAGTAGGTTTTGAAACTTCTTTGGTTCTGTTTTTTTGGTTTTTAAATATCTATATGTTTAGCTTGGCAGGCAGGCAACTAGAGAAAGTAGGAAGCCTGTGAACAGGATTGGAATAACTGAGCAGAAGTTGAGTTTCCCTTTGCAAAGTAGGCATTTGGAGTGGAACGTGACGTCTGAATCTAGCGTCACATTCTTTATAATAATTTAAAAAAGATCTCTAATTACTTATATTAGGGTGGGGAACTTGCTCCCAACTGAACATCCGTTTCAGTCCAACTCTTCCCGCTTTCCAACAATGCCTAAAACTTTTTCAGAAGTTTCTGATGTGCATTACAGAGCTATTCCTTGCCTGAGTCTGATTCTGCTCTTACACCTTTGTAAATCAGCTATAAATCCATTTAAATCAATGAGATTTCACCAGGGTAGGTGAAAGTAGAGCTGCACCAGTATAGTCATGAAGATTTTTGTTGCCTCTGAATTTTGTTCTCTTACTGTTTTATGGTTAAATCCCCGGGTCCTAATTCACTATTCTGTTACTTCAGGTTTATACTGGGCTACCTCTGTTGAAATCAAAGGAGTAGCACCTATGTAAAACTGGACTGACGCATTGGTGAATCAGGTCCACAATTCTCATTTCTGTTCTATTTCTCGTGGTCTTTGAAGGCAGGAAACATCTTCCATTTTAGTCAACTGTTCTATTCATCAGTTCTCTAAAAACCACCAGCTTCTCTCAGAAACCCATCCACCTGTTTGGGAGGGAATGTTGATTATGTTAGCCCCCTATTCAGCAAAATACTTAACTGCTTTGCCGAACTGGGGCCTTTGTATGGGACCTGAAGTCATTATGACTCTACTCATGACTATACTCTTTGCTCTTTACTTTGCCAAATAGCGAATTCCTCATTACAGCTGCCTGCCTTTCATCAAGCCCATTGCTGCTTCTGTGATGGAAGCTCCATGGCTTCTTGTTGCTATCTTTTAACTATCTCCTCCTGACTTCCAGCAATTTGCCATCCTTAGGATCTCACAGAACTGAGGAACCTTTTCTATCTCTGCTTACTTTGATATTCCTCTAGGGCAACAATACCGTGTTTCCTCTTTTCTGCTTAAAATAGATTCCATCTCTCCATATCTTCTGCACTAGATTCCTGAGTTTCTCTTGTTCATGGTCATCATTTTTCCCCATATTTCATGATTTGCTTCTAGTTGTGAGGATGAACTTGGTCACAAATACTAACCTGTTTAAAGTCCACTTGTGATTAAAGGGGACCAGTTATGGCATATGCTAATCAGCTGTAAAAATGAGTTCTCCCAGTAGGGTGTTAGAGGAGCTTCAAGAACCACTTGACATTAGTGAATATTTCAGGCTTTCTGTGCGTCTTCAGTGTGACTCACAGATACACAGCTGTGTAGCTTGTGCTTTGTTTTGTTTTTAATTAAATCTTTAATGGAAGATTGACTGGAATGCCAATGTTCTAATAATCAAAAATTTACAGCTGTAGGCTTCTACAAAAAATGATGTTCACAGCTTTTCAAATATGTGTTGTGTGAAAGTGAACAGACTAGACAAAGATGAATGGAGCTACTGAAAAAAAAAAAAAGAGTGACAAAGGAGAATAAGAAAAGGCACCAGAAGTCTGTGACTTCAGGGCAAGTATTGGAGAGATGTTTCATCAACTTTACTTTGAGAGGTGGGATAAACAAACATTGGAGGATGCTGGTGGTGGTGGTAGTTCATTCTTGAGCAGGACGCTTTGCATTTTTCCTCTTGCTGGGATGAAGAATCCTTCTATTTTTCATAATCTATTAACTAGCTACATATTGCATAGCACTTTAGGAAAAACTGTTTCTCAACTGACATTAAAAAAAAGAACTTTTTGGAGTTCAGCAGTTTCCCAATCTTAATGTTTTCATTTATGCACAGTTGGGAAGATCAGGTGAAGTGATCATGCAATTTAACAGAATATACTCGGTGTCCCTGACCAAAAGAGTTTCTATAGTTAGGAAAGCAGAATTTTCAAATTGGGGCTTCAGTTGGAAAGAGTACAATTATACCCTTGCTGTGGATTGCACCCAACATTTTGCATCCACAAATAGGAAGGAAGAAAATACAACTGAATTTTGAGTGCAAAACTAAGTGTGGAATTCATTTCAGGCTTAAAAATGACCCACAAAAATTGGCTTGAAATCTATCCTCTAAATACAAGTGACAAACTGGCTGGTAAATGCTAATTCCCTTGGCTGTGGATACTTTTGAATACCTGTCCTACAATGGGTAGGCCAAATGCTGAATTTCCAGATATATATTGTTTCCAAAAGATTGTATTTATCATACTCAGATCTATGGGCCAATTGGCCACTGTCATTGAATCCTGCAAAGCCATACTCCAGGATGCCATTCCCCAAAAGCCTTACTTCCAGTAGTAATAAAAAACACAACTGCAACTGGAACGGGTGGCCTATGGCATGAGTTAACTCACCAGCTGATGACACAGTACACAGGGCCTGCTTACACAGGGTGGATTTTCTCTACTAAATACCAGCTTCTGGAGCACAAGAGGTAGCAAAAATGGGCTGTGTGGAATTAAAAAGCTCATCACCAATAAAAACTCAACAGCTGGCTCTACAGGAAGACCTGAACAGTAGTATAGCCATAGCCAAGTAAGAAAAGAGTTACTGAGCACCAAAAGAGAATGTATCACACAAGGAGAAGGGAATGTAATGCTGTAATTGTAATAGCATGTTGGAATAAAACTCCCATCACTTTGCCACACACATTTATTCCATTAATCAGTGTAGAGCAGAGCTTTTCAGTTTGATCCATTCATTAATTGCTTTAGTACGTGTCGATCTGCATGGGCAAACCTCCGTTCCCATTCAGAGTTCCATGGATACTGGAGACCCTCTGTCTGGTTATGACACTAGGATCAGCACTGTAGTCTTTCTAAGCCAAAATTACCATAAAGTCAAAGGAAATATTACCAAAGTAAGGGAGTCAGGAGCTGACCCATAGCAAATGTGCAAATATTTCATTGTCTGAAGATATTTTCTCCTCATGCTCATTAAGACTAGCACTGCCCAGGTGGGCTTTTGTTTACACACAGTTTGGCATGAGAAACTGTTTGCTGATATTTTGGCAAGAGCAGCCTTCATCTTGCAATGTACTTCCTGCAAGTATAGCTGTAGAACCTGGCCTTTATAAACAATAGACTCCTTCTATTAGCCCTCAGTGGCACGACCTTTATAGTTTCTGCTTTAAATTGCTGTGTATACCCACAAGGCCTACTGTACTTTCTCAGCCCAATTGTGGAAAACTTCCTATTAAGCAAATGGGTTAAAATGACAAAATTGCTTTTCTCCCCTTTCCTCGGTTCAATAGCTGCAAAACAACTTGTGCTGGTTTAATTATTACAGCTAGTGAAAATGGCTACAATGGTAGCACATGTTATTTACCACCTTATCAGGAAATAGCACAGTACCAAAACTGAGCAATACCACATAGTTACTGTTGTTTCCTGTGGTGTTACTATGAGTCTGTTGCCACATAGCTATGACAAAATGTCTTGCTATGTACAGAGGTAACTCAGTGAAAGGTTGTTATGCCGCGTTTTGACTTCCAGTAGGGTTGATCAGATTTAAAACATGTTCTCTTCCATTCAGGTTCTTATACCACCCACAGTACTATAATATCTGAGCAGCAAACAAAGCTGCATTAAGTAACATGGCTAGTGTTTTTGTCATGTGCTTAAGAGATTTATTGATCTCTAGTGAGAACTGCTGAATATGGGGGTCCTCTCTTACAGTAAATACAGCAGGCAGTGCTTAATTAGTGCCCGGGCTGAGCCCTGGCACATGCAGGCTTGGCAGTTCATAGCCCCGGCACCTCTGGCTTGCTGCATTTGTTATGAAAGTAAAAATATTGCTCGAGTCCCAGGACCTAATTGCTTGCACCCTAGCACATCTTTCCTTACAAATTAAGTACTGACAGCACATACGTTATAACAGACAATACCCTCATGTTTAGCTGGGTCTTCGAGGTTTACCATCCTGAAATTCTTATATTGTAAGGTCTGACCTTAGCAGTGGTGCTGGAACTAGGGGTGCTGCCACCCCCTGTGGCTTGAAGTAGTCATAACAAACCCCAAATACAGGTTTCCATCATCAGCATCCCCTACTATAAAAATTGTCCCAGCACGCCGGCCCTTAGCGTCAGGGATGCTGTCTTTGGATGTTAGAAGTCTAACCTGTCCTGGGCCTTGCCGTTATACAAATAATAGATAATAATTAAATGGCCATGGATGATTTTAGTTTTGAATTCAAGCTTCTCCTGTCCTTGGCAAGTTTTCTTTGAATCCCTGGAAGCAGCCCGTGTCACAAGTAACACTGAATTTGGAGGAATAAAAATAAGTAATCTCAAACTCCTACGGCTGATAAGCAGCTTTTCTGAAAAGTGTCTTGACTTATGTGTTAAAAAAAAAAGTGATATTTTCATAGAGTGTTAGCTGGGCTGAAGTGAGAAAAGGCTGGAGGAGGAGAGAGCCTGTGGATAGCAATTTAAGATTGAACCAACCAACCTTATGGGACTATGGAGGGAAGGGGGAAACTATTGGAATAAAACTAAGATTTGATGGTAACCAAGTGTTCATAAGAAGAGTTAAACATAAAATAAAATTATCGGTGTTTGAGCAGTGTGGCAGAGGAGCACATTGTGTCAGCAAAGTAAAAACACCCCTAAAATGTAGCTAACAATGATATATCTTTGATGTGTAGTTTGTTGCTATTTTTCTTTCTTGTCTACCTATTGGGTTTCTGGGTTTTCTGTCTTGTCTAGTTTAAATTGTAAACTCTCTGGGGCAGGGACTATG
Organism: Gopherus evgoodei; assembly: GCF_007399415.2. Classification (NCBI taxonomy): domain Eukaryota; kingdom Metazoa; phylum Chordata; order Testudines; family Testudinidae; genus Gopherus; species Gopherus evgoodei. The sequence continues at coordinate 36,819,215 of NC_044333.1, read as the reverse complement.
ACTGTATATTGTTTTCAGTAAAATGGGACTCCGATCCCCATTGGGATTGTAAGGTGCAAATAGAATCATTTAGAAGTGTTTGATGGGTCAAGAATTTATCCCATAAAAGGGATGCTGAGTAAGACATGGCTTGAAAAGGCAGTGCCGCTGGGAAAAAGGATTAAAATCTAGAATATATGCATTGACCAAAATTCAAAAGTGACTAAAGATGGACTTCTAAATCCATATAATACCTAGCTTGTACATAGCACTCTTCATCTTTAGATCTCAAAGCACCTTACAAAGCAGGTCAGTATCATTGTCCCCATTGTCTGGATGAGGAAACTGAGGTGCAGGGCATGACTTTACCAAGGTCATCCAGTAGAGCAGTGGCACAGCTGGGAATAGAAACCAGGTTTCCTGAATCCTAGTCTAGTGCTCTATGCACTATACCTGTCAGAACTAAGTAAGAATGATCTGGGTTTTGTTTTTAAAAAATGTGCTGAACATCTGTAGCTCCATTGATTTTAAGTGATTACTGATATTTCTCCCCAAGAGGACTTGCAAGGCAGTGGCAGCCTACAAAACATAAGAGCAATGCCTTCCTTTGTGATCACCTTGTCTGTACCAACCTTCCTGGCACAGGGTTGCCTCTTTAAGGGGAGCGGCCGCAGTATGCCTTTCTGGGGGCTAGCCCTTCCAATTTGGCAAGCAGCAGCAGTCCTAAAATGGCCACTGTATAACTGATTGATTGCTTCTTGTTACATCTCTCTCCCTTCTAGCTCATAAGTATTCTTCATTTTTGTGATGTTTTCTCTCCCTTATCACTGAGGAGGTGGTATAGACTCATCCCAGCTTCTTGTTGTGCTCATGCAGTTTGCTACACACGGACACCTGCCTGTGCTTTTTCATGGTCTCACACCTGGGCGCACTTGATAGATGTTTTATGTGCAAATACCACTTGGAGACTGGGTGTATGTTTCATTAGCTGCAACTACTTGTACAGGTGTTTGCACGTGCAAATTTTCACACACATAGACAACCCTTTAAGTGTGTTGTTGGGGCTAGTCCTTTTTACCCTCACAACCAAAGAAATCCCCTAACCAATGTGAAATAAATGAATGGGAAACTGCAGACTGTTTATGAAAAATACAGAGGGAGGGCTCGCCCTTCTTTCTTCCCTAGAAATCACGGCTGGTATCCTGTATGAAATGATACTATTTACAGGGACTAACCAGCTAGTTCTATAACTTACTGAATTACCAGTTCGCTGGTCTTCATTTTTAATGCAAGATCCACTGTTTTTTATATCCCTTTGTGAAAAATTATTTGTTCTGAATCTTTGGAAAACAGAACTCCTGATTCTGTTTTGTTCTGATCCATGTTGTTGGGGGGAGGGGGTTGGTTTTTTTAAAGGATACAGGGATTATCAAGATTTGGATTAGCAAGCAATTTCCTGAGTTTCCCAACATCATAAATGAGGTCAAAAAGGTCCATTCTGAATAGAACCCATTAATCTCCTTGTTAGCAAGGAAACGTTGAAAAGTGCAGGTGTTAACAGTCTCTGTGTTATTTTTGGGAGAATGTGAATTGAAACACTCACAGGAAGTGCACTATTCCCCTGCCAGCATCCTGAAGTATTATTTTAGGCAGCAGAACTAAGGGTTATGTGCAGGATTATTCTTTCATCGCACCTTTAGGGCTAGAGTACTTCATATGCAAGAATGTTGCCTTGAGCATTTTTTTTTTTTTTGAAAATTAAAATAATCAGTGTGGTCTATATCCCACCAGTAAAGCTGTGCTGTACCTGCTGTGTAAAAGCAGAGCAGCAATTGATTGGAAGCAGAGTCGTACAGTGCTCCAAGCAATCTATGGAATAGCTTAACCCCGCCCTGAAATACAGTGAGTAAATGACATCTCGCCCGCGAGGCCTTCTGTGAAATCTATCCACAGTAAAATCTTTATCCAAGCCTGCTCAGATCAACAGACCAAATCTAGTAGAAATGAGCTGGAGTGGCAAGATTTGGATTTGGATCCAACACCCAGGCAGTTCACCGTTTTTAAGGGCAGAAGAAACCACTATAATTATCCAGTCTGACCTCGTGTAGAACTGCGGCAGTGCAGAATACAACCCAACTCCCGTAGGTTTTAGTCTGATGCTCTATCCATTGGACCACAATTGCCTGTCTGTATAAGCACTTGTCCAGACCAGCACCTGCAACCTCCCCCTCCCAAAGCTAGAATCGCACCCCTATGATAACAGGGTCAGGGTTCTGTTTCAGGCCCATCTCTAGCATATTTACCACTTGAAAGGATTCCATCAAAGTAGGCCTTATTTTATTTTGGGGTAGGGTGGAAAGGGGTGTACAATGTATTCTAGTGGGAATTCCAGTCTAGCAAAGAAAACGAGTGAAAAATAGTTCTGCAAATTTAAAGCAATATTCATGGTTTCCAAATAAAGCAACTGCATCACTGCTTTGCTGCAGGAAACTGTTTCAGATTGTCGATGCTTTGTGATAATATGGCTTGAATTTGTTGGCCCCACTCTGGAAGTGCTTGTTGTTGCAAAGAATGAACTTATGCGGTTGTCTTTACATTGCCAGACAAAGTTAACAAAGCCACATCACAGGGCCAATGTCAAACAGCATTGGTGGAAAAATGAATGTTCTGGATACTAAAGCTTTCCCCAGTGACATATACTATATGGTTAGAAAAAGAATCATTTCCATAGAGGTTTATGGGGAAGGCACCCAAGATCACTAATTATAAACTAATTACCCTCCAAGACATTCAGGGCTCTGTGTTCCTCTCTGATCTACAAGCATACAGGATAAGAAACACCTTACACTTTTTTCACAATTAGTGGGAGAAAGATAGCACAGAATCCTAATAGGCTTGATGATTATTTGGGGGTAAAGGCACAAATATTACAGGGAAAAGAAAATCATTATACATACCCTTTCTCTCAAATGTCCCACTTTCAGAACTGAGGGCTAAGAGGCATCCTTCTGAATACATGTCGTTTTAGATGTGTTAATTATACAAGTATCAGGGGGGTAGCTGTGTTAGTCTGGATCTGTAAAAAGCAACAAAGAATCCTGTGGCACCTTATAGACCAACAGACATATTGGAGCATGAGCTTTCATGGGTGAATACCCACTTCGTCAGATGCATGTAATCAATACATCTGTTAGTCTATAAGGTGCCACAGGACTCTTTGTTGCTTAATTATACAGCCACTCACCAAAAGACCTCTTTTATGGCTAACCGTTATTCCTCTGACAAAGGGAAGCCAACTTTTCAACCACTGTAAGCAGTTACCTATGCAAACTGTACACGCTAAGAGGCTGATTCAATGAAGCCCATTGAAATTAGTGGAAAGACTCTCCCATTGACTTCAGTGGGCTTTGGATCAGGCCCCTAATTTACATGCGGTTATGAAAGCTGCAAACATACTTCAGGTAAATGTGCATGCCAATGTCCAATTGTGATCATTCATGTAATTACTCAATTTGCATACAGTTGCTACTGTTGTATGCACAGATTAGACACGTAAGTATGCTCCGAAAGTGTCAGTCTGGCCCAGGAAATGTTAGAACGTCTAGAAAGGAAAGCATGCATAGTACGTAATTATTTACCTGATAATCCACAATGGCACCAGGCTGCCCATGGGAATAACAGTAAAGGCACTTTTATCATGTAATCCACATACCTCATTAGCTTTTCCCATAATGGAAGGCCAATAGGTGAGCCAGAGTCTTTAACCTGCTTTACTAATTTAATTACCATATTAAACATTAAGTAGCATACTCATGTTTCTTTAGATGTAAGAGATTCAGACAGAGTGGAAAGGTGGGCAGGGTTTATAAACACAGTAGAAACTGCAGCGTTCCTGTTATGGGAACTAGTGATTGCTGTCCACTAAAAGGCAAATGGAAGATAAGATTCCCAGCAACTGAAGTCATAAATACTTACTTTCACCTTCAATGTTTTTAACAAAGATACTCCCTTCTCTTAAATGCAATAATTTAAAGTAATGTGTTAACCCCCATCACTTTTTTTTTTACCTGACATCTGTTTAAACATCTGTGCAGCAGGACAAGAGTGAATCATATTACCCTGATTATATTTGTTTAATTCTACCATATAGTCTTTGATCCACATCAGTTTCACATGCCTAGCCAGATGCCACTAAAACAAAACTCTACTCTGTGTGTGTTATTGTGCTGAACAATCACAATAAAGGCACAAAATCTTGATTTTTGGCTATCTTGATAAAGGAGAAAGAAAAGCCATTTAGTTTGCATGCTGCTGTTTACAAACGGATTATGTCTGTGGGTAGAAAGTTGCTGTCCTCCAGTTAATTACTCTGAATAATGAATGCAAGATTATCCCCACATCTTCACTTAATAGTGTCTCCATTTCTGGGAGCTCCTTTAATCAAGACATTATCTAATGGTACATAACAAAGGACTTTAGTGATCTTCTCTGCTCTCCAGGTGAAGTTCATTCCTGTTCACAAGATCCACACAAGGACTTTTGCAGGCTCTATTCACATGGGTAAGTTTCACCCAGCATGAATACCCATGTGCCATAAGGCACTCATTAAACTCCCAAAGTTCAGCCCATGTATATTCACTGCAAAATCAAAACTGGACTCTTTCGGGGCAGTTTCTTTATTGGTTGTTCCAAAATCCTAATTAAGAACTTGGACTGGAAATCCCCAGGACGTGATACGTTTGCTCTTTCCTCCAGAGACACTAACTTAGCAAAGAGGATTACAAACAATTTGGCTTTCTTGTGTTTAGCACGGTTTTTGCAAGCTCAAAATTTATGAACTCTGTAAGTATGCATGACAACTATATGCCATCACAATCCATTTTTTAGTTCTGGTGTATGCTCTTTGCTCAAAATGGTTCTTTGGAATTGCCAAGATGTGTCATTTTAAAAAGATTTCTTTTGATTTAAACAAAAACCCACCTAAACTGAATGATTCCAGTCCATGTTTTTAATTAGATGGTTGGGAATTTACCAAAATCAAGTTACCACACATTTGGCAGCATCTCAGGCAGCCTTACAAATTACTTAGTTTAAACTAAAAGCTTCAGAAATCCCTTGGATTATGTGGAGGCCCAGCTAAACCTTGTTAGGACGAGTCTGGAGAGAAAAGCTGTTTTTATTTATATTTGTTTAAGTGCTCATCATGGTAAAATATGACAGTGCTCCAGGACTGCAGGCTTTTCCGAGATAGCATCGAGTACTTTCAAGGTCAGATACAGTGCAAGACAAAAAAAAAAAAAAATATCAGAAAATCACGTCAGTATCATTAGAGCTGGACAAGATTGGTGGGGGTCAAAATCATCCCCATGTATTTGTAACACTGTGCAGTTTTTCCACGTTTCCAGTGATACTATGTTTTATAACAGCCATGTGATCTTTTCTGACTGGTCCTTTTTTTTTTTTTTTTATGGGAATGATTCCCAGTCCTAAACTAAAGGTCATCTTGACCAATGTGTTGAGCAAGATGGGTCTAAGGCAGGGACTTTGACAGGAGGTACACAGCTAAAACTTCACAAGAGACTTTCCCATTGGGTCAGAGGGTGTAAAAGGGACTTATTCTGAGCCTAGATCTGTGTGGTTTCTAAAGCAGTCAATGGGAGCCACGCAAGGGTAGAGTATGGCTCAAAGATAGGAAGGCCAGTGAAGATATGGGATGAACACTCAAAAGCTAATTTTTTGCCATAGGCAACACAGGTTAGCTTTAGCCGCGGCATAACTTTGACCGACTATTGTTTATTACTGATCTGAGCTTTAACATTTCCTGGCTTGCTGCTGGTGGGCTGTATTGAATTGTACTTCTGTACTTTAGTTATATTGGGGCTAGAACTGGTTGCATTTTTTTTCCTCTGCAGAAAATTTTACACTTTAATGGTCCTAATAAAATGGCAGCTGAAAACTGCCAAATATTTGGGAAAGAGGGGAGAAATCAGCTGAAATCTAATAAAAAGTGGATTGGGACTGATATTTTTTTCTTCTTTCTGGTTTTCTAGTAAAAGAATTTGTTAAAAATTTTGAGGGAAACAGTTACTTTGCACAAAAATTGTCATTTAATCAAAAATCCAATTTTCCACGAGAGAAAGAAAAGTTTTGATGGAAAATTTACCACCAGCAATTTTGGGGCACTACTTATTAATGTAGTTTTCAGAGCAGATAAATGGGTGGCCCTTGTTGGTGCTTGTATGAATCCAAATGAATAAATGCTCCTCCTTTTGCTTGTAGTTACAATAGACTAGCAGATTCAAAGGGATTTTTTTTTTATTTTTATTTTTGACAGCATCTGGGAATGGGGCTGGCAATGAGTAACATTCAAGTCATTGGAAAGTCTCTTCATCCAGTCTTGATGTGTTTGGGTATTTTCTCAAGTGACGTTTCCTTCCTTTTGTTCTCTACTCTCCTGCCACTGCTTACAGAGAAGCTGTTTAGTCTCTGTTTTGTCTAAAATGCTTAGTAAACAAGGAAGAGGACTGTAAGATTTTTCTGGGTTTCTCTAGTGCAACTGTGATAAATTAAACACCCAGCCAGCCAGTAGCTATATAATCGCTCTTAGTAGCTAATTGCTCTACCTGTAAAGGGTTAAAAAGTGTCACTGCTATGCATAGGTAAGGGAAGTGAGTGAGCACCTGGCCAAAAAAGCGAATGAGAAGGCTAGAACTTCTTAAAAGTGAAGAAAGACTCTCCTTTTGTCTGTCTGTGGTTTTCCCAGGGAGGCGAACAGGGCAGTATCTATCTATGTTGTAAGAAGCTTGGGGCCAAGTATGAAAAATCCTCGGTATCATACCTAGAAACTTCTCATTTGAAACCCCAGATATGTAAGTAGATCAGGAAATATCTGGGAAGACACGATTAGGTTTATCTCCTTTATTTCTTTGTCTTGTGGACTCCTCTGTGCTAACTCCAGGTGCTCTTGTTTTGCTTGTAACCTTTAAGTGGGACCTCAAGAAAGCTATTTTTGGTGCTTAATCCTTGTAGTTACTCTCTTAAAATCTAGCAAATGCCTCAGTTTCCAAATGTATTTTCTTTCTTTCTAATAACATTTACCTTTTTTAAGAACAGGATTGGATTTCTGTGCCTTACGAGATTGTGCACATGTGTTTTAGTTAGCTGGTAAAAACAGCTAATTTCCTTTTCTTTCTCTCCCCTCCCCCACTTCTTTCTCAGCTCTTCCCCAAGGGGGGAGGAGTGAAGGTGCTTGAGGGTACCCCACAGGAAGGAATTCCCAAGTGCACTTTCTTGGGCTCTCAAAGGGGTTCTGCTCTTGGGTGGTGGCAGCATTTACCAATTCAAGGTCAGAGAAAAGCTGCAACCTTGGGAGTTTAATACAAGCCTGGAGTGGCCAGTATTAATTTTTAAAATCATTGCGGGCCTCCACCTTTTGCGCTCAAAGTGCCCGAATTAGCCTTAGCAGCAGTGCTGATAGCCTGCCAGTCTCAGTTCTTAGCATGAGGGGTTCCTTTGCAATGCCATTTAAGTTCCTTTAAAATTTTGAAGTTTACCTGAGAGACCGCACACAAACAACAAAGAAAATGTTGGTGAGGTTCTTGTTACAAAACCAACAATAATTGTGGGAACTCCAGGCCCAATTCCAAAACATGCTTGGTCCCCTGCTTTATTTCAGTCATTGTCTGGGAGTGAGGCTCAGTTGCCTTCTAACTCCTCCTACCTGGTTTCTCAGAAGAAGCCAATCAATCATCCTCTCTCATCCTCGTTCTCTGCTTAGGGGCTAGTTCATAAGTCATTTTGTACACATACAAGTTGCCTTGGGTTGAAAAAATGTGCTGCAGATTTCTAATTACCTGATTTGAAGATGCGAATCGGTCACTGGATACCTAGCTGCTAGTATTTGCCTCCCAAATTCACTGTGATCACAAAAATGTGAGTGTAATTATTGTGGGCACAAAACTGCACTGTCAAAAACAGTTTGAAAATTAGGCCTAATGGCTGTGTCATCTTAGTGATTTTCAGTGTCTTACCTGAAATGCTTTGGTGATATCAGTCCAGGTCCTAATGGATCGAAATCCACATCAGAAAAACTATGGCTAAAATTGGCACCAATTAGTGTCTTTCTGGCACTCTGAACAGCAAGGCAAAGCGTTGAATACTCAATAGAAGCCAAACTCTTCTCTCATATCTAGAAGTGATCCCTGCATGGTTAGGACTGAGGGCTGTCTGTGGTGAACAGAAGCTTCCCCAGTGCCGTACCTGTTGTGTAGATGAATGGAGTTCAACAGTCTCCAGTGCTCTCTCCCCAAAGGCCTTCCCCCAGAGCTCAGCTATGTAGTTAATGAGCTAGTGAAAACCATATAAAAACAAAGTAGGTTTGCCGCCAAAATTATTTTAGTTCTTTCTACCTGTGAAAATCCCCGGCTCCAATTTTTGTTTGTTTACTTTCTCCTTGAGATTTCAATTATGTACCTCAGTCCCTGTGAGCAGTGGGAAATGTTCATATCACTCCACACAAAAATACAGCTTGTGGGGAAGAAAATTTATTTATTTTTCATAGCTGGGATGGGGTCATGGTGCTTGCTCTGTGCTATGTTCTTCGCCATCAATACACTATGGGGGGAAACTCAGGGTCTGGTTGGGCTTCCAAAGAATTTACTTTGAAACCATTTGCAACGCCTCTGAAAGCAAGAAAAATGTTCCCATTCATTGATGCTGCAGGGTAAAAGTGAATGAGGGGAGAAGGGAAGTGCATGGTTGAAGAAGATTTGCAACATTTCCAGGTTTAAATGGAAAGTGAATGGAAAAACAATCATATTTAATGAGAAAAAGACATAAAATCAATTAAACAGCACAGGCTTGATTCTCGATTGAGCTAGAACTCTGCTTTGGATTCTGTAAGATTCTCTGATGCAAGGTAAAGGTGATTCCAGGCAACTTTAACTTGTGACACTAATGCAGGATCCTTAAGGAACCCTATGCCAATAGAGGTTGTCATGGAGGAGTTCTTCTCTGCCTCTCCCCAGCCTGTCCTCTGCACTGGGATGAAGGGTGCAGGTCCTGGATGTCATGAAGATATACTAGACAGTAGTCTCCCTTGGCTGGGGAATTCTCTGGTGGGATTTGCAGACGGATTACAAACCTTCTATGCCACCTGAGAGAAGCAAAGGGGCTCTAACCCAGTTTCAAAATCTGGCCCAGTATGTTTGGTGCACACCACTAAGATCTTCAGAGCATGGACCATGTGTACTTCTGTGCTTGTCCAGTACCTAGCACAACAGAGGCCTGATCCTCATGAGTGCTCCCATAACATAAATAGTAAATAATAATAATATAGTTAACTTTAGTAGATGCTCTTTTGAAAAATGTTTCTATTGGGGGTATTTATGTAATACTGACAGACCAGGGTCATTAGTGGGCAGGATCAAACCTGGGCCCTTTGGAGCTAAATACATGAGCCTCGACAGCATGAGCTAAACACCACCCAATACTTAGCTAAGGCGGTAGCAGACTCATTAATCTCTAAGTGGTCTCGGTGCCACTGGAGGGTACAGAGCACCGCACCCAGTGGGTTACATTTACATCTAGTGAAAACAAAACTTTGGTGCCAGCTCATGCACTTTGCAAGTCGTAAGCATTGGAGTTTGGATTTTTGTTGCTAGAAAACTACTTTTCTTCAGGAATAGAAAGGCCCAGGGATACTGGGTCCAGACAGCACAGATCTGGAGAAAAAGGAACAATGTCATGTGGAATTGTGGGAACACCCTGTTACTTGGGGGAAGTGACCTATTTTGGAACTGGGCCCATCCTCCAAAATGAGAGGGGGAGCAACCAAAATTGGGTTGTGTAGAAAAGCAAGCCAAGTGGAAGGAAGGGTGCTTCTTTAGACAAGAGAGAGAGGAGAGTATTGCTAAGACAAATGCTGCCATCCCAGAAATCAGAGAATAAAAGGCTGCAGAAGCCAGTGGTGGCTTCAGTAATATTAATTTTTTCCCTACCATACCGACAGCATGCAGTGCCTCCACTGCTTGCTAGAAAATGAGTCAAGGAGGAGGTGGAGTGGGGACTCTCACTTCAGCCAGACCTCTGGGGATGGAGGGAGGAGATGCTGAAGATACCCATTACCTTGGCAAGCTGGTATCCATGATTTGAACTATCAACACACAGGAAGTTACCACTGGTTCTGACTTAATCTTCTGTGCATTCATTGCCTGGTTTTACTATACTGCTTATCTGTGCATGCAGTACGTTGTTGCATGGTCAGCACTAGATCAGACATATTTTAGGTCAGCTGGTTTTGCATGGAATGACACTATATAACTGCTGTAGTTATCAGTGGGATTTCCACTGACTTACTGCAGGGAGAGAAGAAACAAAGGACCAGACTCATCCCAGAGCTGTAAACCCTAGTGGAAGCTCCTTACAGCAGAAAATCCATCAGTGAGGGAGGGTGGTGGAAAGAAGCCATCACCTTCTCTGGGTCAGAGAGGGGAAAAGAGGGGTCAGTGTTACCCAAAAAAGTGTGTGGCACTAACATGGGAGGGATCTTGGCTAGGCAAGCCAGGGATATACTGATACACTACATCCCCTCAGTAGCTCCTCTGGCAGGGTTGCACCGTTTGGTGGAAAACTGAGATGGGTGGCAGTGGCCTGCTTACCTCTCCCTCAGGACCAGTCCCTACAGAGATGCAAGGGACTCATAGACTTTAAGGCCAGAAGGGACCATGGTGATCATCTACTCTGACCTCCTGCACATCACAGACCTATAAACTCTTGCTGAGTTACTGAAGTCCTCAAGCCATGATTTAAAGACTTCAAGTTACAGAGAATCCACCATTTTCACTAGTTTAAACCAGCAAGTGACCTGTGCCCCATGCTTCCACATCTGAAAGCACTTAAACTCTGATACGAATCCCTCTCCTTACCCCTTTGCACCAACCTGTGCTATGAAATGTCAGACAACGTACTTTAATACTATCAGGAAAAAACTGCAAGTTCGAAGGGGTAGAATGATGGGAGCTAGCAATAACTCATCCACGAGCAACTTCTTGGCCGGCTTCTCTTTTTAAAAAGGCTCACTAAGCTTGCGGTCCTTGAAGGGATTAGAGTAGAAATTTCCAAGAAAAATAATTAAGTTCTGACAGTAAAAGCTGAGCTCCAGGTGAAAAGTCAAAGAGGGATTTTAAATTCAACACTGAAAGAAGATAGAGTTTAGGGCCACATGGGTCAAGCAGATCATCTACTCTGAAATCCTGAATGTCACAGGCCACCCGGCACCACTCATTGAGCTCAACAACCCAAGTATGACAGCCCAGTGAAGACGTAACGGTTGCATGCAACATGCAGAGAAAGGTAGGGACTGAGGTGCACCAGTGCTCACAAGGGCAGTGATCAAAATCTGATCTTGCAGCCTTCTCTACTATGGGCCTGATCCAACTGTCATTCAAATCACTGGGAGTTTTTCCACTTGAGTTGGATGAAGCCTCACGTTGATTGCTGTCTTGAAATGAAAAGGAATACTTCTTCAGATAAGGGTGACCCTTTTTACTGCAGGTTTGGAGGATTGGGCCTAAGCACAAGAAGTTTAAAAACCAACCTATTTCCCCTGAGCATCTCCCCATTCAGCTGTCTACAGGCCAATTGATGGAACACAAGAGCAAGCTAGAACAGCAGCTGTAGGTCCCTGAAGTTCATGTGTGTTTTGGTGTATGTTGAACAATGCTCCCATTTGGTGGCTTTTCTATTGGGTTCAAACTGTGTTTTTTCTTTTTTTAGCAAAAGGGCATCAGCAGGGGCTTAGCACCATGCCAGACTGGGCCCTTGCTGAGCCTAGCTAAACTGCAGAATCCCTCCAAGGATTAAGACAAAAGGAGATGGGACACCATGAATGATGGAAAATCAGTGAGCGCTGAAGGTTTTTTTTAAAAAGGGTGATGAAGAAGAGTCACAGCAGGACTTGCCTAGCAACCAGTATTAGGGGCACAGAGTATGAAGCGGAACGGACTAGAGTAGGCTCGCTCATTTTGCTGGGAAAGCTGTCAAATTATTCTTAGTGAGATGGAGCTGCACTGAACTCCCCCAATGTGTTTAACTACCTAATATGTCAGTGCCAGATTCTGCTCTCAAACACACGGACATAATCTCATTGTCTTCAATGGAAATAGAACAGGAGTACTTGTGGCACCTTAGAGACTAACAAATTTGTTTCAGCATGAGCTTTCGTGAGCTACAGCTCACTTCTTCGAATGTATAGAATGGAACACACAGACAGGAGATATTTATACATACAGAGAACATGAAAAGGTGGAAGTATGCGTACCAACAGGAAGAGTCTAATCAATTGAGATGAGCTATCATCAGCAGGAGAAAAAAAAACCTTTAAAGTGATAATTAAGATGACCCATAGAAGGTGTGAGGAGAATTTAACATAGGGAAATAGATTCAATTAGACTCATAGACTTTAGGGTCAGAAGGGACCAATGTGATCATCTAGTCTGACTTCCTGCACAAAGCAGGCCACAGAGCCCTACCCATCCACTTCTATAACAAACCCCTAACCTATGTCCGAGTAATTGAAGTCTTCAAATTGTGGTTTGAAGACCTCAAGCTGTAGAGAATCCACCAGCAAGTGACCCATGCCCCACGCTGCAGAGGAAGGCGAAAAACCTCCAGGGCCTCTGCCAATCTGCCCCAGAGGAAAATTCCCTTCCGACCCCAGATATGGCGACCAGCTAAACCCTGAGCATGTGGGCAAGACTCACCAGCCAGCACTCAGGAAAGAATTCTCTGCAGTAACTCAGATCCCATCCCATCCAACATCCCATCACCGACCACTGGGCATACTTATCTGCTGGTAACCAAAGATCAGTTGCCAAAATTAAGCTATCCCATCATACCATCCCTTCCATAAATGACCCAACCATTCCCAGTCTCTGTTTAAGCCTGAGTTAATTGTATCTAATTTGCATATTAATTTGACTTCAGCAGTCTCTCTTTTTGGAGTCTGGTTTTGAAGTTTTTTCTGTTGCAAAATTGCAACCTTTAGGTCTGTCACTGAGTGGTTAGAGGGGTTGAAGTGTTCTCCCACAGATTTTTGAATGTTATGATTTCTGATGTCAGATTTGTGTCCATTTATTCTTTTGCATAGAGACTGTCCGGTTTGGCCAATGTACATGGCAGAGGGACATTGCTGGCACGTGATGGCATATATCACATTGGTAGATGTGCAGGTGAACGAGCCCCTGATGGCATGGCTGATGTGATTAGGTCCTATGATGGTGTCACTTGAATAGCCACATATCTATTCCAAAGAGAGACTGCTGAACTCGAATTAATATGCAAATTAGATACAATTAATTAACTCAGGCTTAAACAGAGACTGGGAATGGTTGGGTCATTACACTAATTGAATCTATTTCGCTATGTTAAGTTCTCCTCACACCTTCTATGGGTCATCTTAATTATCACTTCAAAAGGTTTTTTTTCTCCTGTTGATGATAGCTCATCTCAATTGACTAGACTCTTCTTGTTGGTATGGGTACTTCCACCTTTTCATGTTCTCTGTATGTATAAATATCTTCTGTCTGTGTGTTCCATTCTATGCATCTGAAGAAGTGAACTGTAGCCCATGAAAGCTTATACTCAAATAAATTTGTTAGTCTCTAAGGTGCCACAAGTACTCCTGTTCTTTTTGCGGATACAGACTAACACGGCTGCTACTCTGAAACCGTTCAATGGAAATGTAGATCTCAGGCCTTAATTCTTTAGGGTGGCATTTTCAAAAGCACACAGCATTGACCTAATTTGACTCCCAGTCAAGCCAGTTTGTACCACTGGCTTCAATGGAAGCTGAGCGAGACCAATTCTGAGTGCTTTTGAAGATCCAACACCAGGGCCCTGATCCTGAAAACCTGCACTCACACGTTTAACTTTACTACCATGAATAGTTCCACTGAGTAAGCATTTGCAGGTTTGGGGTTTCAGACTACTTTTTTTTCCTCAAAAATATGTGCACTTATTTTTGTAAGTTCAAATTGGGACACCATGAAAACATAAAAGCTCAGAATTCAAAGGTTTCCTGTTATAAATTATCTTTTATCCCTCAGGCACAGGAGGGAAAAATATAGCCAAGATTAGATTTTAAAGTTTTTTTTTATGTACAGAAACCTAAAAATAATCTGTCTGTGGATCATACAGTTATAAGGTGTTAATTGCAGATCATGTTGTTTCAGAATGTATTTATTATTATAGAATATCTTTTTTTCTTTTAAAATACATATTCTTCAACCTGTGGAGATCCTGAGTTTACTAGGGATGCTGTGTCTGAAATCAAGGGTGATCAAGACTCACTGAAAAATTAAGATATATACATTTTTTTTAAATCATCTACCAAACAATTCTTAGTTTAAAGAACTACATGCATGGTATGGATCAATAAGGGATACAAGGTCTTTCCGTGTGTGTGTGTGTGTGTGTGTGTGTGTGTGTGTGTGTGTGTGAGAGAGAGAGAGAGAGAGAGAATTTAATTGAACATTACATTTTTATATCCTGAATGGTATTTTACCTGAGAAGTTTTATTTTATTACAGTGCATTCCTCTTTGGGAGATGTGTGGGGAAAACTCTAATATGTATTGTCACACTGGCTTATGCGCATGCGCGTTTCATAGTAGGTTAATAGTTTGTCCCAGGAGATTGTCTTCAAGTCTTTCACCTTCTTGGTCCAATCAGTGTTCAGTATTTATGGGGTGGTTCTTCCTTTCCATCCTTTTCCCTCCTAATTTTTTTGCTCTGTGGTGGGTAGGTGGCATGGATAACTGGGTGAAAGGAACTCTGTGCTAGTAGCTTAAGCTCAGAATTCAGAGTTGAGATGCCTCGGTTTTAGCCCTGACTCTGCCAAAGATGTGCTGGCTTTGGGCAAGTGGCTTCACCTCCACTTCCCCATCTGTAAAATGAAGATAATAATACCTGCAACATCCTAGCGAAAGAAGGAAGTAAAGATGAATCAGTAATATTTGTAAAGCACTTTGAACATGTGAAGTACTCAACAATGTTTTATTCTAAAAAAAATACATATGGTGGATGGGAGGTGTATTGTATTGTAGATGCCAATAGCGTTGGAAGATTAAGTGAGAGAATGGAGAGAGGCTTTTTCCTACCAATGTTCTTTAGTAGCTCTCTTCAGAAATATTCCATACAAAATTCACCTTAGAACATCTTAATACCTAAGAGATTGACTTAACTACTTCTGCAGCTTCAAGTGGCTTGAGAGAACCACAGAAAACATCTCTGTGACATTGGTCCTATTGAATGTCATGTGCTACTCGCGCAGGAGGACTGGAATTGCAGGTAACTATGATCACTTCCTGGTTATAGGAAAAAATGCAAACAAGAAAGTTGGCAGTTAGCTAGAGTGGACAGTCTTCCCTTCTTGGGCATTGGAATTCAGTGACTGGATCGCCCCTCATCACCTATACAGAATAATGAAAGAGAAGTTACAGGCTCATATAGCTCCATCCAGAAGGGGTTGTCAGAGATATCACATGTTCTGAACATATGGGAATGTCTTGAACTCTTAGATAACTCCTGGGACCTCTGCACAGGTATTCCACTCATGGGAGAAAATAATAGTCATCCTCTGAAGCTGGAAGTGCAGTCCAGTAATTTTAGATGGTGGCCAAAACTTACTGGTTGGACCTTAATTTAGCTTTTCCACAATGAACCTTGTAGTGGATATTTATTAAGGGAAGAAAACAAAGGCACTATCTTGACAATGAGCAATACCAAATATCTTCAAAATGCATTATACCTGCACCAGTCATTATTGGACCTTTTGGGTGAGCTTCCAGTTAATATCAAGAGAGAATGTAAAATATCTATCTATCTGAGAATACACCTTGGTGTGAAAATGTTTAATCAATGCACAAAGAAAGGAGAAGTGTTTCCATTTATTAGAGCCATTTCACAGAGCAGGAGTAAAATCCATACAATATCAGAGCCCCAATGCTTTATTATTTAGAAAGGGAGGTGTATCACTCCATGACAAAGAGGATACGGTGCTTGATGGCACCCTACAGGTGGTTCATGTCAAAAACATTCTTGAACTTGTAGGGATAGTGATTTCCTGCCATTTGGGGATAAACCTTCTTCCAGGCAGCTTGACTGTACTGCCATACCTTATAAGTCATGTTGAGATAGCAAGAGGAAAAAAGAGATTAGCTGTGAAAACTCCCAGAAGGAGGACATAATTGGAGGAGATATTTTGTGCACTATAAAGTTTGTGTAACATAAAAGGTCTAAAATGGTTGAGCTCCCACAAAGAGTAGATGTTGAGAACAACTGCTGAACCTTTTGAACAACATGAGAGGTGCTGTGGCTCATAGCTAGGGGCCCAGATTAGGCCATGAGGACTCCTGGGTTCTATATCTGTCTTGGTCATTGATCTGCTATGTGACCATGGGCAAGTTGCTTTGCCTTTGTTTTCACTCTTACCCTTTGTCTAGAGTGTAAATACTTTGAGGAAGAGACTGTCTCTCACAATGTGTCTTTAGCCTAAAGGCCCTCTTGGGGCTACTGTAAAAGTAGGACTACTGATAACTTTTAAAGAGGCAGCCTGGCTCGCAGGATGGTGGCTAGATCTGGTCTCTCATTGCAGTAGAGATTGAAATCCTACTCCAGCATTGATTGTAATAAGGAATTGTCTCACAAGGTGTTGCAAGAAGTAGTATCTGAGAGCCCTCCATTTCCCATATTTATCATTTAGCACAGGTTGACGATTAACAACCTCCTACTCCTTAATCATCATGACAGACCTCAGGTCTGATATTCTTCTCCATTTAGTATGCAAGGGTTCTGTGCATCTAAGAGAGCAGAAGATGGGTGTAGAGATGCACGATATGGAAATAAGATGATCTGGATGGCTTTGGCTGACATTTTCAAAGCCAACTAAGGTATTCGAAGACAATTCTCATTAAAATCCGCTAGGGAGTTTTGAATATGCTTAGCCTTAGTGTCTATATGGACTTGAGAGGTGATACCATATAGAAATGACATTGGAGTAATTGCTTAGGGACATTATCATAGTCTGAGTTTTATCAGCAGTATGATTGTTGCCAATTGATTTTTTTTAATGGAGTTGAGCCCCATCATGTTCGGTCTCCATGGAGAATTGCACCCTTAGACTTTTTTGGACAACCCCCAAAACATTTTCTGTACAATTATGTTTCTGTGTTGCTTCCAAATTTTATATAACTGTAGTTCATATAAACTAATCTTTCTCCTCAGTCTGGAGCCATTCATGCCTAGCAATTTTGTAAAGATCAAGAAAAACACACACATGGGATCAATTCCTGCTCTCCTTTACACCAAAGCAAACCTGAAGCTAATTGAATTTCAGTGGAATATCTGTCAGCAGAATTGGGGCCACCTAAAAGTAACATGGGTGCAGAGAGTTATCTGTAAATTTATTCGGTCAAATTCTCTACAAGTGTAAATGGATGCAGTTACCCCAAAAGAATGTTTATCTCCTCAGTTTTTTTCTCAAGTTCTTATATCTTTAAGGAATAATAGCTTGAAATAATTTTATGAAGTTCTTTTACAGTGAACATATAGGAAATATTAAGTTGTTCTATACCGGTTTTGGTTGGAACTAATTATATTTTTGATACTAACTGTAAAAAAACCTCTACTTGGCAGAGTTCTGTACTATAACTTTATTTTACTGTAATGCATGCAGTGGTAATGCTGTTAAAAGGTTCTCCCACTGAGTTATTATGTGATCACATATGTTACTGACAGTGACCAGAGCAAACCATTCAGTATAACTATTAACAATCATGAATAATGACAATATCAGACTAACACTCTGATACGTGAATATCAGAATATGCAACATGTAAACTCAGTCTTATCACAATAAAAAATTCAGGCTTCACACACACACACACACACACATGGTTTCATAATGTACCCTGGATTGCAAAGAACAAATGGAATTTAGGAATGATTTGGTTTACAGTTCCCTTAAGTAACATTATCTTGTTAAAGACATTAACCTCAGGCCTCTACTGTTATATATTTGCTTTTATTGTTTTCATCCTGGGGAGCAACCTGTAGGAGAGACACTCAACAGGAAAAGAGGGTTCAAAGGTCATCAAAACATTGATTTTCAAGATGGCTGAACCGCTGTCTTGGGAGCACTGTGAAATTATGAAAAACAGACATCTCTGTTTAACCTTCCTTTTTTATTCAAAATCTGTGTGTGCCCTTTAAGAGCTAATAACTGGTTTTGGATTTAGCTCAGAATGGTAGACTGTGATAAATATGTTCCAATACGTTCTGCTACGTAAAATTTAACTAGTTGAAATATGTTCTCCTGTGCACCATATAAAACTGCTAGCTAGCAGATGGAGTGAAAAGGATTCAAAGATATCCTTCTGAAAAGTTTCTTCCTCTACCCCTAGATTAAAATGTGCTACTTGTGATTTTAAAATGAATTTGTGCTTTGCTAAAAAGAATTCTGTTTCCCCTTGGGGCTTTTACACAAGGTTCATTTGCTGTGGGTTCATGGGTGAGAGATGTCCAAATTTACAAATCTTGAAATAAATATTAGGAATAACCTTTCTATTTAAATTACTTGACAAGTCTTTTTTTTTTAAAACCACATGGAACATTTCTGCACATGCTCACCAGAATCCATTATATTCTTTCTTTCTTTCTTAAAATCACTTTCAGTAGAAGTCTTCCTTTTATATGATAAGGTCTTTGGGGCTCTGTTATGTGTTGATATAGAGTTGAGCAAAACTGGGCCTTGATCCCTGATTGGTGCCCTTACCTGCTACTGCAATATATGTAATAATAATACAAATAATTATTGACTTAGGTCCTTGGGCTGGCTTCCTCTCAGTGGGGCTCAGATGATCTTCTGGAGTCTGCTAGGTTCCTTGCATTTAGCACCTGCTTGACCCGAGTAAAAAATAAGTAGTGGTACTGTCTCCCAAGTGCTAACTACCCATGGTACCAAAGGTTACATCTATACTGCAATAAAAGACCCACGGCTGGCCTGGTTCAGCTAGGTCAAGCTGCAGGGGCTAAAAATTGCAGTGTGGACATTCAGGTTTGGGCTGGATCTGAGACCCTTCCCCTTACGGGGTTTCAGAATCCAGGCTCCAGCCTGAACCCGAGCATCTGCACTACAATTTATAGCTCTGGGGGCCCAAGTCAATAGACTCAGACTATGAGACTCGGTGCTGTGAAGGTTTTTTTAGTGCAGTGTAGTGAGCTTATAACAGGTTGTGCTGATCTTCAGAAGATCTTACATGCTTGGACCATCAATAAAATAGTTACCAATGTGGAATTTAAACTGTCATTTGAATTAACACTTTGAACTTCCCCGCTCAATAGAGCAGGGATCGGCAGCCTTTCAGAAGTGCTGTGCCGAGTCTTCATTTATTCACTCTGATTTAAGGTTTCGCGTGCCAGTGATACATTTTAACGTTTTTTAGAAGGTCTCTTTCTATAAGTCTATAATATATAACTAAACTGTTGTTGTATGTAAGGTAAATAAGGTTTTAAAAATGTTTAAGAAGCTTCATTTAAAATTTAATTAAGGCAGATCTTACCAGTTTAGTGTGATCCTTGCCCTTGCTGACTTTTCCAATGTCTGGCACGTGTTTGGATACTTTAAGCTGCACGTAGGCTTCTGAGTGAATAGTTGTTAACCAGAGGGACAGAGGACAGATTTCATGTGTGAAAATACCTGGTCACACAGGTATGTGGATCCAAATGCTGAAAGCATTGCTAATGCAATTTTCTTCAAACAGTTAAATTTCACTGGCAGGGACGTCCAGCAGGTCAGAATAGAGGTCCCATGATCTCCCTCGGTAGCTTCAAGTGCACTCTGCAGATCTCCACACTTTGATGCCCACAATTCTGAGCTTTTTTACTGAATGAGCTGCATTTCAAAATCTTCAACATGCATCTATTGAAATACTGACAAATCCAAGTAACTTTTGTTGAACTTTTCGCGTTTAATTAGAAAAGAAAGCATTGGGCCAAATCGCTGGAAATCTTGAAATCTGTCAGAAAATTCTGATTCCTGTTCTTGCATGTTCCACGTGGCGTGTTAGTGATGTAAGCAGCAAATCAGGGCTTAAAAATATCCCAGCACAGTGGTGCTGGAACAATTTTTAAGGTGGGGGTGCTGAGCTGCACCCCCTCTTGTCCCTGGCTGCACCCTTCACTGCCCCAGGCTGGGGCCAGTGGGCCACAGCTGGGGGCAGCTGCAGAGCCCTGGGCTGGTGGCTGGGACCCCAGGCCAACAGCAGAGCCCCCTGGACTGGTGGCCGGGACCCGGGGCTGGCAGCGGGATGAGTGGGGCTGGCAGATGGATCCCCGGCTGGCAAGGGGCTGGCGGCAGGTACCCCAGGCCAGCAGTCGAGCCCCCAGGACCCGTGGTCAGGGCCGGTGCAAGGATGTTTCACCTAGGACGCGAAACTTCCACCTTGTGCCCGCCCCCACCCTGAGGCGCCCCCCTTGTGGCAGCTTCCCACCCTCCGCCCTGAGGCACCCCCCCACCCCAGCTCACTCCTGCTCCATGCACAAGCACAAGTGCCCTGAGCACGCTGTGGCTGCTTCACTTCTCCCTCCTACCAGGCTTGCGGCGCCAATCAACTTAAGCACAAGCCTGGGAGGCAGGAGAAGTGTAGCGGCCACGGCGTGCTTGGGGAGGAGGCAAGGCAAGGGTGAGCTGGGGCAGGGAGTTCCCCTGCATGCCGCCCCGCCCCCTTACTTGCTGCAGGCTGCCCTCCCTGCGCTCCCCTGCCCCAGCTCCCTCCGCCTAAATGCTGGTGGCAACTGGGGCTGCCGAAGATCCAGCCGCCGCGGTCGTTGCCAAAGAAAATGGCGCCCCCCAAATGCCAGTGTCCTAGGCAACTGCCTAGGTTGCCTAAATGGTTGCACTGGCCCTGTCGGTGGTCAGGACTCGGACAGTGTGAATGCCATTGAAAATCAGCTCGCGTGCCACCTTTTGGCACACATGCCGTAAGTTGCCTACCCCTGCAGTAGAACAAACTTCTTTGAGTCATTGTTTCAGTCTCTCTGCAGACTTCACAGCATTACTTACAGTTGGTTCACATTTTGAAGGTCCCCCCCGCCCCACACAACCATAAGAGCTAGACACTTACTTCCTATTTTAATTTTTAAAGTAAGTTTGGATTCTGGAGCAAATTGTACCATCACAGAAGACGTGGTGTTATATCAGACCCCAACAAGAAACTGCGGAACTTGAATTGATATGCAAACTAGATATTATCAACTTAGGCTTAAATAGAGACTGGAAATGGCTGAGCCATTACACACATTGAATCTGTTTCCCCCTGTTAAGTATCCTCACACCTTCTTGTCAAACTGTCTTAAATGGGCTATCTTGATTATCACTACAAAAGTTTTTTTTTCTTCTGCTGACAACAGTTCATCTTAATTAATTAGCCTCTTAGAGTTGGTTGGGCTACTCTAACCTTTTCATGTTCTCTGTATGTATATATATCTCCTAATATATGTTCCATTCTATGTGTCCGATGAAGTGGGCTGTAGCCCACGAAAGCTTATACTCAAATAAATTTGTTAGTCTCTAAGGTGCCACAAGTACCCCTGTTCTTTTTGTGGATACAAACTAACACGGCTGCTACTCTGAAACCTGTCATACCACTCTGTGTTGCCCCAATTTGAGCCCAAGACGATAACTAGGAGGAAACTCAGTAAAGTTCTCCTCTAAGTTTCTTGGTGACTCTATCACCCTCCAAAGCATTTTGGTGTGGCCCAAAGCCTGTTTATTATTTTGCCTTTGCATGGGTGGCATGGGATGAGAATTTAAACCTTCTTTACCAATGGTGTCTGGACACTGGAGTTCTTTATTCCCTAAAATATTATAGCCACTTTTTATAAATTTCAATATGTTTATAACACATCTTGTAGTAATTGATTAAGAAAGGATTCATTTGTGTCAAGTACATATTAATTATGAATGGAGGGGGTGGTTCCTGAAGGCACAAAGGGGACTTAAGCATTAAGGCAGTGTGGCCTACTGGATGGATCCCAGGATGGGGACTCAGGAGATATGGGTTCTATACTTGGCCTAGCCACTGGACTGCTGGTTGACCTTGGGCAAGTCATTTCCCTCCCCATGCCTCAGTTTCTCCATCT
This sequence comes from Gopherus evgoodei, assembly GCF_007399415.2. Classification (NCBI taxonomy): domain Eukaryota; kingdom Metazoa; phylum Chordata; order Testudines; family Testudinidae; genus Gopherus; species Gopherus evgoodei. The sequence continues at coordinate 36,797,038 of NC_044333.1, read as the reverse complement.
GTAAAATGGAGATAATGACATTGACTTCCTTTGTAGGGTGCTGTGAGACTACTGATGAAAAAGCACTAGATAAGAGCTAGGTGCTATTATCTAACTGCCATTTATGCCTCACTCAAAGTACTTAAAAGATGCTACCTTCAAAAATGTTGAGTTGAAATTTAGTCAGTGAATGATAGAGGGTAATAATTCACATTAAAAGACAGGAAACTTACTGTGTTAACTATGCATATGAATGCCTAGGAAACCTTGCATTGCGTGCTGGAGAGCAAAGTTCTCAGAAAACCTTTCTTTTCATAGTTGTCCAGCACATTTCTGTAACTTTCTCCAGTATATTTTATGAAGCTGTGGGACTAGGTTCTTGAGCCTGATTGGTAGAAAACTGATCATTCAAATTCCAGGAAATGCCTGATTTTTTTTTTCCATTACAGCTGGTTTCTAATTAGAGAGGGATCCAGCTGCTCAGACAAGCTGTGGAATTATGAAATGTTAAAAATTACTGGAAAAAAACCAATTAACAGTTATAATAACATTATCGTCAGACACTCAAAACTTCTAGGACCTGAGCCTGCAAACACTTACTGCAGGGAGTAGTCCTCACCGCCACGAACACTCTTACTGAAGCTACAGATGACAAGAAAACAGCTTGTTCCTTAACTGTTTTGAGGTCAGCCTGAAGTCATTATTCCCATTGACTTCAATGACCGAGAACTGTTTGGCAGGATCTTCAGCTGGTATACATCAATGGAGCTCTATTAACTTCAATGGAGCTACGACAGCGTACAGAGTCTGAGGATCTGACTAGCTGACCTCAGTGAACCAGGGAGATTTATATGATATGATTCTGTAAATCGTTCAACAGGACCACTTGTGTAATGATTTTCAGAACGGGGCCATCAGCCCTTCATGCCTGAGCTGACCATTTTGAGGACACAATTGTGGAAACACTCCAGGGGTGTAGAGTTTACTACAATGAGTAGCCCCACTGAAGTCAGTGAAACACAGCTAACTGTATCAAACCCAACCCAAGAGCAGTGAACACACACTGCCCGCTGCTCACTTGCAGCAGGCAGCATGGAAAAATGTTACCTTATTCATTTGACAAAAAATTAATGATCCTATATGGTTCTAAACAATTAAAAGTTAGTACTTCCCTCTGGGGTTCATACAAATCTGGGACTGATTTTGCATCAAACTGAAAAAGTTGATTTAAACACTTATAGTAGGCTCTAATTAGTAGCAAATTAGTATGTTTAGCCAACGTTGCATTCTTTTCAAAGCTCTGGAATATTGCACATGAATGCTTACATACTCCAGGGTCAGGCCTTTGAGGTCCTGGGCATGCTTAGTTCCTACTGGCTTGAAAAAGGGGTATTTAAGGATATTTGCAATAATACAATGCAAGTATTAAAACATAAGGCTCCAACATAGTGAAAAAGCTCCCATGTTATCTGGAGAGTCTAAAAATCTGAGGATGTGTTAGAACTGGAAACAGCTGGTGGAGATTAGACTTCTGTGCCAACATGTAGACAAGAAGCAGCCAAAGAACTCAGAAGACAATCTTTATTGTGTGCATACAGAACTGAGAGGTGTCAGGTGTGGAACGCTTCTGAGCCGAACCAGGGATGCTTGGGTGGGTCATGAAAGGGAAGGAGACGCCAAATGTTAATACTAACAGTGTTAGATCTTACTTACAGGAAGGGCCAATCCAACAACTTGGCTCTGACCTCCCTTATCCAGATCCAAATTCATGGGCTTGATTCTGTTCTCACTTGTATCAGTGTCAATCGGTAAAAACTCCCTTATTGTCCGTGGAATTTACACTTTTATAAAACCAGAGTGAGTGGTCATGTAGCTCTGTAATGGATTGATCCAAACATCACTGAACTTGGTGTTTTGACATCCAAATCCAAACTATATTACTGTCCACGACCCCAAGGAACTATTCCAGCAGGCAGGGATTCCTGGGGTGCAGTGAGGCCCTGTCATGCCACATTTCTCTTGGAGCAAAGAACTGCTCTGCTGACACCCTGCCACTGAAATAGGAGAATCCTTGAGGGAGGTGGGAAAACTGACTTTCCAGCTGCTTTTGCTGTGCAAGAATAGCACAAAGCTGGCTGAGTAGTGTCGAGAATCAGGCACCTGGTATTTAGATTTGGCCCATTCTAGAGAGGTTTGAGCTGAGAACTGGCATCCACATCTGGATGTGAATCTGGGCTCAGATCTGGCGATTGTTGGTTCGGGCCTCTCTATACTTCTGTTATGAGACAAATGATGGAGTGCTAAGCTGTGGGAGTGTATTTGTAATGGATAGGTATGGAGCTGGATAGGAAGATGAGTCCCTATGGAGAGGTGGCACCTAACAGTTACTGGAACTCTGTGAAGTAGTTGAAAATGTTTCCAAACGATGAGTGGCCAAGGATTTAAAGGCAAAATGTTAGATTTCAAGAAAAGGAGAAGAGTCTAGCAGCTCTACCCCTTCAGAAAGACAGACAGACACAATGACCTGGGACAGATAAAGGTACAGAAATGGAGTGGCTATGGACTTAAACGCACTACACAAGAAGGATATTGGACACCAACATGGAAAATGACATGCAAATAACTGTTATTGATCGGAGAGCAGATGAATTCAGATGGATGCTGTACCTCCAACCTCAGGGATTTTAAAGGCCTATGAATTCATAGTTGAAATTGACAGTTTCCTAGCTGCAATGTTCCAAACTGCAGCTGGGAATGCCCCGTGTGTTCATCACTTTTGAGGATTTCAGGCTGATATCGCCATGAAAAGGCAAACGTGTTCTGAATGAGGTTTGGCAAGAGGACACTGCTTTGCAAATCCTGTATCCCCAGGAGTCTGCACATCGTATTCCCTGGCAAGAGGGAAGCTCAGCAGCCAATTAGAATCCCCATCAGAGTCCGTCTCTGTTTGCAGAGAGGGGGCTGTCTTCCATTGGCAGGAGTTGGATCTAATCAATCTTTTCCATCTCTCATTTCTATGTTTTACATAGGCTGAGCATATTACCAATGTTATCCTTGTAAATGATTATATTTACAGAGTGAAACCCCAGGTGTCTTTCATATGACTGTGTCTACAACGTATTGTAGGTAGATAATGTGTACAGCTGCCATTGTGGCATAACGTGGAATTTGTTATAGGCAATTGGTAGCCTGAGATACAATATCTGACCACAGTACTTAATGTTGACACTGATTTTATGTAGGTGTTTCTATATGTCGAGATCCTGCTGCATGAGGGCTTTAGAGGACTGATTTTTCCAAGTTTTTTCAGCAACACATGCACCCACTTTAGGCCAAAAGGTTATGAAAATCTGCCCATAAATCTCCTCTAGGGCCAAGTTGCAAAGATGGGAGTGCAATGAAGTTACAACTAAAAAAGAACATCTTTCTCCAGAGCAGATTCTCCCCCACCCCTCCCTTTTGGATTTCCAAACTTGGAACATGGGTTAAAATAGGGAACATGACATTATGCACAACCTGTCAAAGCAGCCTTACAGAACCCAGGACAGTTAGCCAAAGCAAACTGGCCTCTCTAATTACAGGTGAAAAAATATTTGTAACAAGCCTTTAAAAAGAATTAAAATTTCACATGCATCAGAAGACAAGGTTTTCCTTTGTGTGCTATCAGCAGTGCTTCCAGTTTGCACAGGCCCTGTGATGTCAATGTGTCAGCTGGGATAATGTATTTTTCTTCTCGGGCATCATATAAATAAGTATCTTGTCCCTTACCAGAGTCTCTCTTGTTCTTGGTAAAGGAGGCCCACAATAAACAGAAATATGAGCTATAAAAATATAGGGCCAGATCCTCAGCTGGGGTGAATTGACATGTTATTGATTTCAGTGGAGCTATCCAGATTGACCTGAGCTGTGAATCTGGTCCATACTTTGTGGAACAGATATTCTTTTTTTCAAGGATAATGAAATTGAAAGAATCATAATATTCAAAAATATTTAAAGTCAGTGCAAGCTCTGAAAATGACATCAGAGCTCCTGGAAAAACAAGCTTCTGGAGAACTAGAAGGAAATGCAGGCTCCTTGCCTGTTTCATTCTGAAAAGTCCACACCTGCTTTTTATACCATCTGTGATTAAGTGGGAGATTTTCTTGTTTTTTTTTCCTTGTTTTTTCCAGTGGTTTGCACGCAGAATGGGACTCAGTTTCCCTGGGTGTTACTGGTTTAACGAGGTGAGGGGAGAGGGAGTTTGTTGTTACAGAGGACCGGAGAGAGAACTTGGGACCCCAGCCAATGGCCTGGAGAATGGATACCCCAACGACTGGTGACCTGGTGACCCGGAGGCCCAGCTCAGGAGTCACAGGCGGTTCTGGCTAGTGGGAGGACAATGGGCTGCAAAGAGAGGACCCTGGTGACCTAATGAGCCAGTTCCAGCCAGAAGGGGCTAGAGGACAGAAAAGAGGAGAGGAGGCCCAGGCGACTCTGTTTATCTGGAGAGAAGATAAGGGACAGAGGTGGGGTTTGGAGCCAGTGATACCAGATGCCCAGCTGGGAAGCAGGGGGTCTTGGGACTGGAGAGAGGGAGTAGGCAGAACCCACCTGGACACACGGGAGACTTGGATTTGCTGTATTGAGGGAGGCCAGGCCTAAGGCCCTGAGAGTTTCCTGTGCCTAGTGTTCAACGCTCAATAAACCCTCCTATTTTATGCTGGTTGAGAGTCACTCCGGTCTAGAGAACAGGGTTGCATCATCCCCTTTGGGTTGCATCATCCCCGGTGGTCTAGAGTGAGTGGACTCCCTGAGGAGGTCCACGGCAAGAAACAGGTGTGCTAAGGCTCAGAGAGGTGTGGCTCCAGGAGGTGGAGGGGCTTTACCCCAAGAGAGAGTGGACCCCCGGGAGAAGGGCTGTCTCACTGAAAGGGGCACCCCCCACAAACCGCCTGGGACCAAGAGTGGGCACGATCTGTGATTCTGTGACACCATCAAAGCTAACATGCCCATTACTGTGGTATCTAGACACTACAGGGTATGCCTACATTGTGATTAAACACTCGCAGCTGGTTGTGTCAGTGGGCTTGGCCTATGGGGCTGTTTAATTGTGGTGCAGATGTTCAGGCTTGAGCTGGAGCCCGAGCTCTGGGAGCCCGCAAGGGACAGCTACTGGATCCTAAATGTCCCTACTGAGGATTTCCCTTGTATAGGTGAATCCTCTAGTAGGATAATACTAGCATAGCTAGCCTTCCCCCACTCTGTTTCACAGCTTAGGCATTCATCAGCTGCCAGAACTGCCTCTTGTCACCTATTGTAGCCAGGCATAACTTAGAGCAGCCCTTCGGCTGCACCAACCTCCTGTTGGCCGCAGGATCAAGAGAGTAGTGAAGGTGGCTCATGTATCTAGTGACGCTCAGCTGAATCAAGGGACTGGGTCCCAAGATTTGTCAGTCTCAGAGTGTGGGTCTAGGATCAAAACCCTGGGACCTTCCACATAAGGACCCGTAAGAACGATATCCAGGGACCATTTATTGTTACAGGGGGAAATAATTGTTTTGTTAAATGCTTTTTGACCAGAACTTGCAATTTGAGATGTCAGTGGAAAGACAGCATCTTTGACAGTTAATGATTATTCCTGGAAAATCCCGACACAGCAATCTTTCATCCCCTGGAGAATGCATTGCCCCCCACCCAGCTAGCCCTACTGTTGAGTGATTTTGGCACTACCAAGTTAAAAACTAGTAGCACTGGCAAGAATCAGGCTTCTGCAGACAGTGAGTTTTAATACAGAACTATATGTAATCCACTTCAGTTCAGTTCTGCTGTTATATGGCTGGGCTACACCCAGCAGATTCCCAAGATGTGGAGGATCTTCCAAAAGCCCCCTGTGTGGAAACCTTCTATCTCTGCACTGACTCTGGGAACTTCCTAAAAACTCCTGGCTCCTTGGTCTGTGAATGTTCCTGGACTGCCCACTCTCATGAATGGGGCTCTGCAGGAAAGGTAATAGAATTGCAAGCTTTCCTGCAAGCAGGAGGGTTAATATTCATTTCACTGCCAACACATGGATGTTGTATCCCATCGGGTCTCAGAAAAAAGGGGGTAGTGATGAAGGGATGGCTGAGTTCCCCCTTCCATGCAGTCAACAGGCAGATGTTTGTCCCAAAGATCCCTGTGGACATGGATTGATAAGAATGATTGGGTCTAGCTTGTAAGCTATGTTGGCGGGGCCAGCAATCTTTTCATTTTGTGTTTGTACAGCATGTAGCACAATGGAGTCCTGGTATGTAACTGGGGCTCCTAGGCACTATGGCAATACAAATAAATAATGAGGATACACATTCAAGCTGGGTGGGAAATTATTTGACAGCATTTTTTCTGATGGAAAATTTCAGTGAAATGTTTCCATTTTCCAGCCAGACCTAGGACCCATGCTGCAAACGAGAGCTGGTCAGAAAATGGGGGAAGGGAGGTAGGGATGTTTTTCTGTGGAAGTTTTTGACAATTTTTTTAAAAATAACTTTCATCCAAATATTCTGCAGAAAGCTTTAATTTTTTTATTTAAAAAAAGTTAAACTCTTTGGCCTCAAAAGTTCGGGTTTTCACATTTTGGGGTTTTCCATGACAAGTTGCAGTTTTTGAAGGAAGCAAACAAGAAGATTAATATCAACAAAGAATTTTCAGCCAGAACCACTGCAAACCTTAACTTAAACCTCCTCCGATCCTTTGTATCCTGTACTTGGCTTTGCGTATTGGATCCTCTTTCTGTTGCTGTTTACACCAGAAAGCATCTTTAATTATTTTTTTTGAAAGCTCTGATTCTCAAAAATGCTAAGTGTGCAAAAGGCTCCCTAGTGAAATGTAAAGGGATCTGTGGGTTTCCTGCACTTCTAAAAGCCAAGACATTAATAATTAATCAAATGTATCTTCTTAATTTTATTAAGCAAGTGCATAATTAGTCTGTGGAACAAGATATCACGGAGGCCAAACAGCTGATGGGATTCAAAAATGGATTGTACATTTCTAGGGATAATGAGAACATGAGATTATTTTATAAAAACAAATCCAAACCACAAAAGTTTGGAAGGAATATAAACCCTCATGTTTCAGGGCATAATCCAAACTCCAGGAAGAAACACCTCTGTGATAGGTTATTACATAATTGCCCACTCCAGGGTGTCTGGTACCTTCCTCTCAGGCATCTGGCATTGACCACTCTTGGAGCCAGAATACTGGAATAGTAGGACAGCTGGTCGGATTCAGTAGGGCAAATTTGGTATAGAATAGAATTCCTGTGCTATTAGTTGAGGATAAAAACAATAAGGAGTTTGGTGGCACCTTAAAGACTAACAGATTTATTTGGGCATAAGCTTTCATGGGTAAAAAAAACCCCTTGCACTTCTTCAGATGCATGGAGTGAAAATTACAGATGCAGGCATTATATAATGACTGTATAGTTGAGGATAGGCAGCTCATTGGCCTGATCATCAGTCCATAAGGCAAAACTAGGTGTTTTGCTAATGCTTTACCTATCAGCATCTCCCCTGATCACGCTATGCCATCTACTTCAACTTGAACTTGACCATGAGTCAACAAAAGGTCTTGATTTTTTTTTTCTTTAAAAGCCAGTTTCCTTCAACAGGTGTTTGCTGTGTCTGAGGTTACTTTGTTTATATAACCCTTGTTCCATTTGGAAGGATGAAAAATATCACTCCATTTTATTGTAAACAGACTTAGGTTCTATTAAACACTAAAAGGAAAGGTTACAGGATTAGTCATACTCTCTCCCATTCCCTCTTTTAAAAAAAAAAAATAGAGCATAGGGGCCAACAAATATTCTTTCCTCGGATGTAATTTGGGGTGGGGGAGAAGAGAGAGATGATCTTAAGGCTGCTAAAAGAGGGAGTAAAACCTCTATTTTAACTTTAGGGGTGAGCCGGGTGATGTCTACAAAGAGCTGTTTGCAATGTGTGGGGTCCTTGCGTGCTGGCTATCAGTTTTCAAATATGAGCTTGGAATCCTGTCCAGGTTTCATCTACTGTTCATTGCCAACAATTTCCATTTTGATTTTTTTTTTTTTAGACTTTCTTGACAAACAGCCATGAGTGGAAGCTTGATCATGGAAAGACAATCTTTTATAATGACAGAAGCAGAGCCAGGAATCCATGTCAAAGGGCCAAGATGCTGTATTGCTTTAAAAAAAGGACAGGACTGAGATGCATACGGGGGATGGGGAGAGAGGGATTTTAGCAGGGCCTGGCCTAGATACAACAAGGGTGGGCAACAGGTGAGCTGTTATTAATAGGATAGCAAGACATATATTAAGTGATGCTACACTCAATGCGAGATACTAACCTTTTCCATTAGTCTCCCTCTCACAGAGCTTGCATGTGTCCTGCCTTCCCCCACCTACCCCACTCCTTAACTCAACCTTGCCTAAGCCCTACTCCTAGCATTTCAAGCTGGCATGTTGTAAACTAAGTGAAGTGTATAAATGGGCTCCCTTCAAAGCGTGTGCCTCAGTCCTAGCAATGGGGCATAGCAACTGACAAGGCCCCTAACATAATGCATGTGTGCAAAAGCCGCGTTATGAATCATTTGCTGGTTTAAACTCAGCTATTAAGAATCCAGAGTCAGAGCAAATTCCATCATTGCTCTGGGAGCAGGGAAAGCAGGTGTTTTTTTCCATAAACTGTCCTTAGCACTGAAGTTAACTGCAATAAATTGAACAGGGGAGGGGAACAGCAGATGTTAGTACAGGAATCCATGTGCTGTGTCTGAAAAATTAAGCTAAATATAGATTTTTTTTATTAAAAATAACAAAATAAAAAACAATGACCTCTTTCCTTTCTGGGTAACAATTTTATCCCTTGTTTTCAGTTCCAAGATATGCACTTTTCATCCTTCATTAAGGAATTATTAATGGTTCTCCTCTGCTCAAGCAAATTAAAGCTGACAGCTCATGGGTCACTCATGCATCTTGTCAGCTTGGGTCTTATCTGCTATGTACACTCCACTCATAGCCAGGCCTGTGTATAGGTTTTTGCTGCTTAGCCTTATTTGCCAAGGACGGTGTGAAGGGAGTATTCTGTGTGTATGTTACTGGAGATTATTCACAGGCTTCTCTAATAAATAATTCCTCCCAACGTAACCCACAATCAGGACACACAGGAAACTGATTTTCTCTAATTGTTTGTGTACTTCCCTAAAAACCTGTTAAATCTTTAAGGATTTTTTAACTACCAGCTCCTAAATGCAGGATGGGCAAATGTCAAACCTGGACTTTGCCAAATGCAGCTTAAAAATAATAACTGAGTGTAAATTGTTTAAAATCAGAGGAGAATGGAGTCTAATGCTCCCATTTCTTGAACAGTATCAACAGTTCCCTTATAGTTGCTTATTAAGGCTGCAGAGGGAGATTCATTTGCATGAGTTTGAGGCTCAAGGTTGCTGAAACAATACCTATGGGGTACCAGGAGTGTTTCAGAAAATTGTCTGTGGGAGATGCACAACTGCCTGAGCGTACTAAGGGACAGACAACCTGCATCCATTGAAGACAACTGAAGGATCAGCCCTTGCTCTCTTGTCATTGATGTTAGATATTTGCATCCCAGCAAAGAGCCCCTCTGATCGCGTGCTTGTACGCCTACCAGCTCCTTGAAAGGTCACCTTTCCCAGTGCACAACAACATCCTCATTTCCCACAACCGCCATGGACCACCCCCTGATTTCTCCTAACCTCAGACCTGGAAAGCCTTTCCAACTGATTATTCTGCCAGTAATAGATACCACCCAGGAGATAGTGTGCTCACACATACATGCTCACACACACTTCTGTTGCAGCTGTTACCAGGCTGGTGCAAGGAGAGCTGGGGGGAGGGTTATGACAGGCTGTTTGTGGATTTGTGGGGGAATGATGGGGGGCTTCCTTCTCCCACCCCCCAAATCAATACAAGGAAAAAATGAGTGAGAAATTGACTAGACTGCATTGATAGCTGATTTTTAGGAGGAAAAAACACCTAGATGTCTTTCTCTCTTTAATTCCCTCGGCCTCTAGTATTTTCATTTTTTCCTACATATGTAAAAAGCCATAATAGAAAAGTTCACCCATGGATTCTGTTGCTTTATGGTGTTAGTGTCAGCAGAATATGAACTAAAATTGCCCATATGTGTGGAGAAGAAGGGGGCGAAGTGTGAGGAGATATTTCTAAGACAGACATGAACACACACACTACAATGGTCTAATACACCTCAATTTAGAGGATGAGGTAATGAACAATTTTTCTTTCTTCTCTCTCTCCTTTTCCTGACCTGGATAAAACTTGTAGACTTGAAAAGCTGAATCTGCCAGACCTAGTCATCCATTTCCATTCCTTCTCCCTCCCCCAGTTTACCTAACAGACTGTATAAACACAGGAAACGTGGTTATTTTCCAGATATTGACGTACAACTGTTTTGTAAGCTATGTTCCCTCGAAAAAGACACTGTTTAAGGGAGAAGGAACCAAATTCCATGACTTAACAGGCTCTGACTGAGGCCTTGTACCAGTGATGGTGCCATTCTGAAAGTCTAGAGATGGGATATTGAAAAATCTGTTTGTTTGTTTTTTAAATCAGAAGCAAAATAATAATCTCTGTGCGGGTGGGAGGAGGTTGTCACCGATCATCTCATATTCTATCTTTCAACTCTTATTAGATACTGAAAACTTTTCCAAGTCAGGTGTTTCCATGGGGCCTTTTTGTTATTTCGCTCAATCACATGACAAGAGAAGAAAATAGGTTGGGAGATCAGAATATGTTCATGTTCAGAGCCAGCACTGCCTGATAGGTTAGCAAACATACAACCAAGGAGGAGAAATATTGTATAGACGTTCCTAGCTGAGTCAACACCATTTTAAAGAGATGGTAGAGTTAAGATTTTGTTTGGAGATCAGAGCTGTGCCAGTCTTTATCTTGCAAAGCTGAATTGTTCTTAACTGTAAATAGGGCTTCTAGGAGGTTTTTTGGGGTGGTGGTGGATGGGATTCACTTATTTTGGAAGGTTTATTTTTAGCAATTTTTAAGCTTTATGTAGATGTCCAAAAACAGGGGGTGGAGGGGTTGGAGGATCTCTTTTCACATACTATAATGAGTATGCTTTCTGTGGAAGTGCACACGGGAATGGTACATAGCACTGTTTCAAACACCACTATGGTAGAGCACACTAGGGAAGCTTTACTGCACACCAGAAGGGTTTACAGGGATCAGATAAGGCACAACACCTTAAAACGCTTTACAGATCACATCTTGGTGTCTGCATTAGTGCGCGGTGTAGACAAGCCCTTGGGTACAAGTAACCACTCCCATTGTTTATTGGATAAACACCAATTTCATTTTGATGGGGGTTAAAACCAAATATCAGAAGCCCTTACTATCAATCAGAGGTTCTCAACATTATCCATGCCCAGACCCCATGATAGATCAGGAAAAAAAGTTCTGGGAACTCCTCCTATAATTTTAGAATCTCCCTCCTATCTAGCTATAAAGAAAACCAAGATGGTCACCACCCCAGGCTGAGAAACCATGTCCTTGGAGTTCCCGGTTTTGGGAACTCCAAAATTGTGGAGCTGATGTTGAAGGGGCCTATGTATGGGCCTGGTCCGACTTCCACTGAAGTCCATGGGAGCGTTTCCATTGTCTTCAGTGGGAGTTGGATAAGGCCCTACATACACTAGGTAATTGGCCAGATCCCTACTCAGGCAAAACTCCCCTTGAAGTCTAATGGGAACTGTAATTTAGGGCCCCATAAACCTGTTTCCTTGTTACTATATAAAAATAAAATAAGAACTTTGGGTCATGAGCATCTCCCCGTCTATTTAAATCCGCCTGCTTCCGAGAGCCTCTACCTGTTCCTCCGTCCACAAACCTGGCATTGCTGCCTTCATTAGAGGGTTTGGGTTCTTTGCAAGTATATAGGTTTGCTAGTGGGTCCACTGTTGCAAGTAATGCGAATAAAACTGTAGAGCCTCAGAGGATCTCAAACGTGCTTAACCAGCGTGAATGAATTTAGCTCAAAATAGCTCCCTTAACTTCCGGTTTTATAGGTAGAGAAACTGAGGCACGGAAAGGTTAGTTCACAAAGCAGGTCTGCGACAGGGAAAAATAACTCTGATTTCCCTAATCCCAGTCCCGTGCTTTAACCACACGATCATGCTTCCCAGGATTTGGCGGGTTGCGACGCAAAATCCTTCACGAGTAACTTTCTTCACTGTTTGCAATGGACTTGTTTGCAATGGACTGAAATGGACTGAAAAGGTGGATAGGCAGAGATCCATTTTAATGGCTCTATCGTTATGCAGATGGCACGTTGTCAAGCAACCAAACCAATCCTGCCCAGAGCCACATCTAGGCACAGGATTATTTATGTTGCCTGTTAACTTGCTTTCTGTCCTGCCCCCAGATCAGTTTCTGCGAGCAAGCTGCGGATGAAATCCAGGCTTTTCCCCGATCTGATTATTTCCGACTCAAATGAGAGCCAATCACATGATTATTAAACACAAATAACACGCACGCAGTATTGCATGGCAGTTGCCAGAAGGCTGAAGCCACTGGAGATTGTAGCCGTCCGTTATTTCGGGTTATCGGAGCCCACGTCCACACTACAGGGTAAAATCGATGGTACATTTCTGTGGATGCGCCTCTGATCTGAACTGGTTCGACGTTAAGTCGCGAAGCTTCACAATTAAAAGTCACTCCTCCTCCTGCATTGCAGCGACTATTTCGATGTAAATCTTGCACCAAACTTTGCTCCACAAGAGTTTGCACCTTCCTCCTAGTCCAGCCACTCGCTCCATTTCTAGTTTGTAGGATGCTCCAAAACTCTCTCCCTGGAGAACGTTTCCGGTTCCGAACTGGGAAGGCGGATAGCTAGCCTGGGAGGATACATTTGAAAGGTGTTAACGCTGCAGCTGAGTTTAATTCTTGGTCAGATTCTGCTGGAATTAGCAAGCGGCGGATTCATGTGGGATCCCTAAAAAATTGTGTTCTCTTTGCTTCCAGGAGACTTTCCATCATAGGAAACCGACTGCTCCACTCAATCGTCCAACTCAATGGGCTCGGGAAAAAACCTGGGGGTAAATTGAAGCCATTAGTAGCCTCAACGTGATGACAGGGCAATAAATTACTAATTAACCTTTCAGAACAGGTCAACACCTTGGGGATGAGTGTGAAAACATGAAGTAGTTGCCTGACAAAGCCCTTAGAACACCAGCCCCTTCGCTCGAGGAAGGGGTGGCCTAGAACCCTTGGAGAGGTCCCAGAAACCGTGCGCCCCCCCCTAGGGTGACCAGACAGCGACTGTGAAAAAACGGGACGGGGGAGAGGGGGAGGCAATAGGCCTCGATACAAGAAAAAGTCCTAAAAAACGGGACTGTCCCTTTAAAACGGGACATCTGGTCACCCTACCCCACCCCCAAGTCACCCTGTAGTTTTATTAAAAGGTGGTGGGTGACCACTCCGGAAAGGTTAAAAAAAAAACAAATCCCTGTGCAACTGTTCATGACCGATGACCCTAGTGTTCGGCGTGTAACATCTAAACTCCATTGTGAGATCTATTCCCCTACACCGGGCTGATTGCCGATTACATGCGCTGTGCATCCTATGACTTTCAAACACTAACTCTGTCTTTGTGGCTAAGCCCAGCACTGTACCCCGCTGCACAGACACGCTTTCCCCAGCCTCTGCTTTAGATACTTTTTAAAGAACAATCGCTTTGATCACATTTTAAATTCTCTCTCGGCTCCCGATACGGCAGGCTAAAGCGCATGGCCAAAACCACGCTTTGTTTGCCTTGCGCGTTGCTGGTACTTCGGTAAGTTTCTAAGGCGACTTAATTGGTATTGGCAGGATGGCAACAAAGGCCAATATTAGCGGGGAGGACTTACTTCTCCCAGCCCTCGGTGGTGGCCAGCTGAGAACGCTGCTGGGTCTCTGCCTTGCTATGTCTTTCTCTGTGTCTGACTGGAGAGAGAGACCTCGGCGAGCTCTGGGACTGGGTTCCCCGGGCAGTCCCCGAGGAGCAGGGAACGCTGCTGGATCTCTCCAGCCCACTACGCACCCGCGGAGCAGCCTTATCGAAGTACCCACTCTCCTCGCCTCTCTGAAATCTGTCCTGTGAGTTAGGAGGCGGATCAGGTCTCCCTTACTCCTGGGCAGCCGAGCGAGATGCCTAGGTTTCCAGGCTGGTTGCATCTATCTCATTGTGCTTTCCACTTAAACTATGCGGACGGTGATTTGGGACTAATGTCAGTTCCAGGTAGTGGGGCGGGGTGATCCCCTCCCCCCCCCATCCAGGGTTGCTTTTTAACTTTGGCTTTTGAGGTGGCTTCCAAAGCTTTTCCGGTGACCCCTGGCATGCCTCAGCTGAGCTGTAGCCTTGATTTGCAGCGGGCTCTAGTCACCCATAAGCAAAATCTTGGTGGCATGCACTAAACGCGCCCCCTCCCCTTTGGGGAGGGTGTGGAGCAGCTTTCTCGTCCTGCAGTGACTTCTAAACTTCATGCAAAGGGCTGCAAAGACCACAAGGGAACCCAGTTCAGTTAGCGGCTTCCTACAGACACCAGCTAATAATGAACGCACCCAGGGCCCTGACCCGCTCGAGGCTGATGAAGTCCTTTGCCCGCGCAGGGGTTCCATCGCAGGAAGGTTTTATTGCAGTAATTAACGCTCTGCTATTCCGACCTGATTAGCGCAACCCGCCTCATTAGGAGAAACAATCGGATATGTACAAAGAATCGCAGCTTTTTTAAAAATCATCTCTGTAACCTACCGTGAGCCCAATGCCCAGACTTTGTAGCCTGTAGAAAGAGGGCGGGGGGGGGGGGATGCAACTACGACCACCCATGAAGTTCACGGCGAGTTTAGAAACGTGACACGTCTCATTTTCAGGGAACAGCTTTCCGTGGTCTCTGTTTTATTGATCATTTCCACAGCATACGCCTTGCATTTGCTGCAGCTCTCTCTGGCCAATGTTGTCTATTTCTGGAATTGATTCCACAGGGCCAGAGGTATGGTCAAAAGCAATCCGTGGGGAGAAGGAAAACTCCCCGGGATTACCATTTGAGGTGTAGGCTTTTGTCAGGCAGATTTGTTTGGAATTACATTGATCAGACGCATGCCCCATTCCCCCACCCCCCGCAAAAAAAAAACAAAAAACCCTGGAAACTAAAGACAAGCACTTTGCTCTCGTGTATATATTTGCTGCCTCTGTTAAGGCAAAAGTTTCTATATTCTCAGTACTGAGAAGGCGACTGCAACCACTATTACAAGAAGCGGAGCTTCCTGTCAAATTTGTTCATCCCAGAACCGGACAACAACATAAAATTGTACCATCAAGAGAGGGGGGGGGGGAATAGGTTCCTGGTGCTTGGGGATGTATTTGCAATTGGCATTCCTCAATATTGCTGCTGATCAAGCTGGAGCCTTTGCCAATAGTATCGGCATCAAAGGCTTTTCAATTTTAATGGTGTATGACACTTCTGAGACCAGATATGGCTCAGCAAATCATATTTTAATAGCCCTACCTTTAAAAATGGGCTGGCTTGGCGTGTACCCTGTAATATTTTAATTTCTCAGCTCTGATGAGCATAATTCCAAGCAGGTATTCAGTTTCTACATTTATAAATCTTGCTCCCAGATGTTAAATGCCACAGGACTAGAGAGAACAACTATACAATATAATATTTAATACCAAATGTCAGCTAGGGTGTTCCACTCAATTTCCTGGAAAGATTTTTAAACTCTTCTTATTTAGGTTGAATGCCCAATCAGTTCCATACACAAGTCCTAGCCCAGTTGCTATGTAATTCCACATAACTAAGTTCTCTAATTTCTGAAATGCAAATGTAGAGCAGATGTAGGTGGTAGTGAGGGAAGGAAGGTTTCTTCATTTTTTTTAGCAACACTAGTTATTAGTGTGCTACCAATGGCTGGGCAAACCCATTGACTAGAGGGAGCTTGTACATTTGAGACTTGATCCAAAGTCCATTGAAGTTCGTGAGAGTTTGTCCACTGATTTCAATGGACTTTGGCCCTGGCCCTTATAGGGTGGATGCATAGGCTGGCTTTTCAATAGCAAATCATATGTATGTAACCTTGTGACTCTATCAGGGCTGGTAAAGGCATAAACAACCCAGAAGCTGAGTTTCTGAAAGTTAACCAAGAGGCTGATGAATTGGATGAATCAGAGGAAACAGTTTTTCACCTGTAGCCCATCAGTTGGAATAACTCAGCTCAGGTTAGTACTGACCAAACATGGTGGCCAGTTAATAGCTGTTTGGTGGTACTATGAGATGAGTAGGTGGCCTCACTCCAGTTTGCAGTGGACTAGAGTTCATAGCCTTAATCAAAACACACCATCATGCAAATTAGACCACTGCCTATCATGTCTCATTGTTTGCTTGTATTCCCCATAGGCCTGTCTATATCCATCTGTTGTCTCTTGTCTTATACTTGAGTTGTACACTCTTTGGGGTATGGACCATCTCATTCATACCAATGGGCAAATATATAGTTGACTTTGTATAGAAACATTGTAGCAAAGTGCCAAAGAATTCAAGAACTTGACAGTGTGAAAATCTACCTAGTCCTAGATCTACAAACATTATAATTATAATTATTATTCTTATCCTATATTACATCTATTTCTATTCCAGTTTCATTGAACCTTGCACAACCACAATACAGTTCCATATTTCACGAGGGAAGGAACAGTTTTACCCCTTGGAAGTCTTATTATTCCATGAAGACACTACTAAATCATTCAGAGTATGCTTTACTCCTGGGGGAATTCTGTGCCAAAAAAAATTAAAAATGCTGTGCACAATATTTTAAAATTCTGCATATTCTGTCAAAATAACACTATATAATCATGCCAGTTTCAATTATTTTGGAAATTTATTCAAAGTACTGTCAGCAAGTATGTCTGTAATAACACAGACACACACACAAATTCTCCCAGGAGTAGAGAGTTAAAGAAACCCCTATGACAGACTAGTTTCTGTTTCTTTGCTCCTCTCCAGAGCCCAGCTGCAGCCCAGACACTCACATCCCTTCTCCCTAGAGCCCAGCTGCAGGCTTCCCCCTGGCCCAGACACTTACAATCCCTACCCTCCTAGAACCCAGGGATCCACAGGGAGACAGTCTGATGCTGGGTCCTGGGCTTGTATGGAGTTTCCTGCACACCACCTCCTTCCTTCAGGGGGTGATGGGAACTGCAACTGCTGGGAACCCTCCAGTTCCCTCCTCCTTCTGGCCTGGGTTATGTTCGTGAGATGGGCTCTGTCTGGTCCAACGGCCCCTAGTGGTGGCCAACAGCACTGCAGCCCATTTCTGTGGGGTGGGGGAAGGAAATTGTTCATTTCTGCAAACTTCTGCATTGTGCAGCAACGCGAAATTCCCCCCAGGAGTAATGCCTACAATGCAAGGGAGCTGACAGCATGGCCTATCTCCTGTGGGGAGTTTAAGGGGCAGTATCAAGGGGCAGTGTTCTTTTTCCCCATGGAGAGGCAGAGGAGGCATTGTGATCTCACTCCCAGTATTTTCCGCAGCAGCTGGGGCACATCAACTCAGATGGGTCCACCAGTCTTCTCTTGCCATACCCAGAGCCCTCTTACGAGTGTGTTGCTGACAGGGGCCCTCAGAGCTGTGGGTCTGAGAGATAATACCCTTGTGGCTAGGCATGGTAGAATTTCATTTTTATTTGTTATGATTTTGATGGGTAATAGCAATGTTTATTTTTAAGCTTTATTTTATACATTTATCCATTTCAATGTTCACAGCTGCAGGAAATCATGGGAGAAAGGGTCGACAATTATTTAATGGCAGTACACATGGCAATTCAAAAAAGTTAAAGCTTCATAAACCATTCAGACACACACTGTCAAGATCACATGTCCAGATATACAAAGTCAATGTCTTTAAATCAACCAACCATAGCTGTTTTTACTGTTAATTCCTAGTCCGTTTGTAACAAGCCTAATTTAAAAGTCTAAATCACTGGCTTTAGACTATAATGAATAAGTCCTGAAGCAGCGTTTTTCTTTCTTGGCCTATCTGTAAATCTTTATTATCATCAATGGAAATATTTGTTGTCAGTTTGTGGGAGTTTGGTGACATTGACATTTACCAATTAAAAATCTAATTCTTCCAAGCCTACTGATTGAGATTACCAGCACAGTTTATAGCTCTCAAACTATTGTTCTAGCAGACTCAGGAAGAAAGCCTTGCACAAGTTACTCCTGATTCATATTTTCAAGCTTTTCTTTGCAACCGAGAGAGCTAAAAAATTACTTACAAGTTGAGTTTTTGATGTACTCTCCAGGAACTGGGGCCTTAGACACTGTCCCATTGTGCATATACCTTAATCCAGCTTCATATGTGTTTTGTATGTTGTGTTCTTGTCTTCCATGCTTTCTGTGTTGTCTGTTTAAATTGCGAGCTGTTCAGGGCAGTGATTGTCTCTTACTAAGTTTTTGTACAGCACCTAGCACAATGAGGCTCTGATTCCAACGAAAGCCTGTCAGTGCTATTGTTATGCAAACAATATTCAATAATAGTTGGCCAGGAGGTGGACCGGATAATCTAATAGACTTTTTTCATCCCTAACATCCATTATTTTAGAGTTGCTTGTTTGCAGTCTGATATTGCACTGGTACTTCTTCAAGGTGTATTCAGACCTAAAGGGAAATGTATTTTATCTTCTAATGCAAGTATTCATAAACCTTCTCCTCCCGTCTTCATGCATTATAAAGGACCCAAATTTAACTTACTTATTATCTCAGATGTGGGGCAGGGGGGGAATATATGCCTTTATTCTGAGTCCCAGTATTGTTACTCACTAACTTTTTTTTTTAAGATTTTTTTTTTCCAATGGGAAACCTACTTTTGTATTCTGCCACATGAAAGTAGTTTTGCTTTCATTAGTGGCTACACTGATTACAAAGACTAGAAGATCTTTAAATTGGTTGGGTTTTGTGTATTTCTTTCAAAGAAAACCATCAAAATAGCATTTGTGTCTCATTACGATTATAACAGTGATGCTATCATATTTGTCTTATTACTTTTCTCATTTTGATCAAAGTTCTGTATGCCAGGCATACCTTTAACTTCTAGGGTCTCTGTGCAATCCTCGTTTGAGACATACAGAGAATACTCTACAGTATAAAGATTGCAGATGCTGAGAAGTAACTGAGCTTAGACTCACTTAAAGAATACAGGACACATTCCCAGCTAGTGTAAATCAATTATCACTCCAATAAAGTCAAACGAAGTGTGCCAGTTTACACCCAGCCACATGGTATAATTGGCCCTGTCATGGTATAATCCCCCACTCTGAACCTTAGCGTCCAAAAGATAGGGTACCAGCATGAATTCCTCTAAGCTCAATTACCAGCTTAGAACCTGTAGCGCTGCCACCAACCAGGAATTCCAGTGCCTGGTAACACTCTGGTCCCCCCGAAACCTTGCCCGGGGACCCCCCCAAGACCCAGTCCCTCTGGATCTTAACACAAGGAAAGTAAACCCTTTCCCTCACCGTTGCCTCTCCCAGACTTCTCCTCCCTGGGTTACCCTGGAAGATCACTGTGATTCAAACTCCTTGAATCTTTAACAGAGAGGAAAATGCACCTTCCCCCCTCCTTCTCTCTTCCCCTCCCAGATTCTCCCTGAGAGAGACAGTAATCCTAACACAGAGAGAAATTAGCCTCTCTCTCTCCCTTCCCTCCTTTCTCCCCACCAATTCCCTGGTGAATCCAGACCCAGTCCCCTGGGGTCTCACACCAGAATAAAAAAAAGAATCAGGTTCTTAATCAAGAAACTTTTAATTAAAGAAAGAAAAAACAGTAAAAATTATCTTTGTAAATTTAAGATGGAATAGGTACAGGGTCTTTCAGCTATAGACACTGGGAATACCCTCCCAGCCTAAGTATACAAGTACAAATTAGAATCTTTTCAGCAAAATACCAATTTGAACTCCTTCCAGCCAAAAACACATTTGCAAATAAAGAAAACAAACATAAGCCTAACTTGCCTTATCACCTAGTACTTACTATTCTGGACATAGAAAAGACTGTATCAGGGAGATTGGAGAGAAACCTGGTTGCACATCTGGTCCCTCTGAGCCCCCAGAGTGAACAATAACCAAACACTAACAGCACACACAAAGACTTCCCTCCCTCAAGATTTGAAAGTATCCTGTCCCCTGATTGGTCCTCTGGTCAGGTGACAGACAGGATCACTGAACTTGTTAACCCTTTACAGGAAAAAGGGACATGAAGTACTTCTGTTCTATTAACCCTTAACTATGTGTTTATGACAGGCCCAGTATGTCAAACTCCAGTGGAGTTACACCAAGGATGGATGTGGCCCAAAGGGCATTATCAATAACTTAGGGCTGGATTCTACTCTCAATGAACTTAACCGCAAAACTGCCTAAGGTGTCACTGGGAGAAGTGTCAGACCCTTAGCAACTCTAGAATCCTTGTCCTGCACATAGTGTGACATCCGTGACACAAGATACTTAGGAATTCTTTTCAGAAGGGTTCAGTTTGAAGGTTTTTTCCTCCTACTACGGAAACTTAGCAACCATTTTTCTCCTTATTTTTGCTATAAATAGTTTAGATAGCATCCAGAACTACAGAACTTCCACTCTCGCAGAGTTAAGAATCATTTATAGTGGTGTTTTTGTAACTGAAAAACATCACAACTCACATTTGTTTTATATTCACAATAAAAAGAAAATGGGTGGATATGTGACTTCACTGGGACCAAGATTTTACCCTAGAAGTTTAGAGTTTTGTAAGTGCCTACAAAATGGATCTGTTTCCTGGAGGGCCATTGCATGGAATTAATACACTTGTAACTTACACTCATCTCTTGCTAAAAATTGTCCCCCACAAGACATTAAATCCCTGATATTCTTCAGAGGTGCTGACTTTAGCTGCAGCTTCAAGTGGCCAGGATTTCTGCCAATCCAGCCCAAACTGTAGTTTCAGGTAGAGCAATTGGATGAAATGACCGCATATGCCTTCACTTCATTTGGGATAATTGTACCTGGTTGCTTGCATTACCATGCCTAACTATTCCAGATTTGTGTTCTTCCACGATGTTCCATTATGTCATCGTGCTCAGGCTCTTTAAAAAAGGGACGGGAATCTCTCTGCAGCAGGACATAAAGTAACTAGTAATAAATAATGCCACAATAGCCCTGGGCAAAGGATGACCTAAGCATTAAAAAGCTTTTTTGGACAGATGAATTCCATTGAAAATTGCCGGTTTAGAGATTTGGTTTGGTGCCACTGCAGGGAGCAATCCATCCCACACAGCTGTGGTGGAGACCTAGTCCCAAAGGAATGAGACCAACCCTTCATTTCAGATAAGTGTCATTTGTTCTTCACAGAAGGCTTGGTCCTGAGCAGCACTTAATCTCTACAGCAGTCATTGAAATCAAATGGAGTTGTAGGTTGCTGGTGCCTCTTATGATCAGGAACAGAGGCTCGGATCTCAGAGGTATTTAAGCACCTAATTCCCATTGACATCAATGGAAGCTAGGCACTGACATACCTTTGAGGATCTGTGCCGCACCTTATCACAGGCTCTGTGCTGGTTTATGTGATTGAGTCAGCACATTAGCATCTTTACAAGTTCTTTAAACTTTTCATATGTTTTAAGAACCATCCAGCACTTTCTGAAAGAATGGGAAGGAAGGATAATTCTGTGGGTACATCCCCAGGGGCCTGAGGAGCAGGAGATCTTGTTTTTAGTCTCAGCCATAACACTTCTCTATGTGCCTCAGTTTCTCTCTCTGTAAAATAGGGATGATATTTAGCTACAAATACAATTGTTATATTCACCTACAGGGCCCAACTGAGATCCTGGGACTATTGAGTTCAGCATTATACAAATACATAGTGAAAAATAGTTCCTTCCCTCTAAAGCTTATTAACTAGACAAGAGAGAGATGAGAAGTGACCACCTTAAGGTCACCAACAGGCACTAGAGGCAGGTCTCCTAAGTCCCAGTCCAGCATACTACCCTCTGGACCAGATTCTCTCCCTACTACAAATCAGTGTGAACTGGATGGAGGGTGTTATACAAGTATAAAGTCTTCATAGTCTTTTGTAAACGACTGAGGATATACTAAACAATTTTGTACTTGTCCTTATTCAGATTCCCCACTGTGATTCCTATTCAGCTCCGGCCTTGAAACTTACTCTCTTTCTGCCTTCTTTGTGTGGGTGGGGTAGAGGAATGTCTACCAAGCAACCAGCCGACACTTCCCTTCTCTACCACTGTTTTCACTTATTAAAACTTTTTTTAAAAAAAGTCTTGTTGCTGATTCTGTCCTTTTGATGATTATATTGATTTTAATTGTCATGTGTTTCCTTGTATTAAGTTTCTGATATTCAAGGAAATCCAGGCTGGATAACAAGTGACATGTGGGCACAATCAGTCTCAGACAATTTAGTTTTACCACCGTGTGTAAACACTGTGCTGAAATTGTCACTCTGATTTAGGAGGTGTCAAATTTTTCTGCGGGTCTTTCCCTCTCCCCACTTTTTATTTTTTTTTTCCATTTTTCCTTCCTTTCTTTCAGCCCTCAGCTCCCTCTCTGAAACGGCAATTGTGAGCTGCTTTCACAAAGGACTTCACCAGCTAAGCAACATGTATGTTCAGTTTGTCCAAAGCCTTTGCGCTAACCTCCAGATGCATTCTTGGATGCTGGTAGAAGTACAGGCAGTTGCAAAACTCAGATCTTTTTTTCTTCTCCCTCTTGCCTGGAATTGGGAACCATTTTGTACACCGAAAATAGAAGTATCAGTAAGCAGCTCAAAGGGACTTAATCCCCTAGATGCAGATGAAATCAATTAAAAAATTTGAAACGGGCAGCCTCTTATATTTTAATTGCACAGTGTGGTGATATTCTGCTGAAAGCAATTACGTTGTAGATCTTCCCACACACAGACAGCCCCAGTTGTGCTCCATGAAGACTAGTGGTTAAATATATCAGGAATTACGTCTGTTTCAAAAATCCGTTTTCATGCCAACTTTGAAATAAAGTTTCAGCATTTTTGGACAGAAGGAGGGTTGTGGGATTTATTTATGTTTTTTGGACTAGCACAATGAAAATGCCCATGTATCCGGAGGATAATATTGGTTTCATTTCTATTTATTAATCCATTGCTTTTGCTGCAAGGCTGCTCTTCTTGCCTCTTTGACTATTTTTGAGCAGGCGACTGTCAGAAAAGATACCCCTGTTCAGCATCAAATGAACGATTCCACTCAAAAGAAAAATATTTCCACAGGTTGAACAGGCCTTGAAGCCTGGCCTTCCAAATTGTGGTTGAAGTGCTCAGATCCAGTTCATGCTAGTGATATCCCTTGCCCTCCCTTCAGAATTAGCCCAGATGAATGGACCCTTTTGTAGCAAAGAAAGAAACAGACAGGGATCACAATGATCTCTTTCTAGCCAGGCCTTCTGTAGCTACTAGTGAGTCAACAAGCCTGCCTGCTCCTGTAGGAGAAGGAAAACAGCAATTTCTTAGTGGTTTCCTTGGCATGCTGGAAATTGCAGCAACTCTCCTGTTACTCTCCTGTTGGACCTCAGGCCTGATTCTTACCATTATCTGCCTTCCATCCAGTACTGGAGTTAAAGTTCATGAATAATAGCATTTCATAGCAAAGAGCTCGGACCCATGTATTTAAGCAGAATTAATACCAATGGGATTCATTGTCAGCCTCCAGGTAGGGGAGAGTACACTTGCCCTCCCCCTCCAAAACCTTCCAAGGCAGCAAACTGAGAAAAGAGGGGTGATTACTTAGTACCATCGTTAGCATGACCCCAGTCATTCATGTTTCTCATGCGTGCTTCATGGGCAATATCATAACACTCAGTGTAAAGTTATTCTTCTTTCCTGTTATTCTAAAACTAAGTACTTTGCACATTTGGGAAGTATTATTAAATAATAGTCTGACTGATGGTCTGCGGTTGGAGTTAATTTCTTCCCGTTTTCAGAGGATCTAGTTACACTTTCCTCAATCGTAACTGTCATAATTGCTTAGCACGTGTCAATGTCACTTGTAACAAAACATTCAGCTCATCCCTCAAGAGTGAAGATCTGGCACAAGAGGCTGGACCCAACATGTTTTTGAAATAAATGCAGTTTACAAGTCTGTATTTCTCTTTGGGTATTCCCGTAGGGCATTGTTTCTCAAACTGGGGTTGCCACTTGTGTAGGGAAAGCCCCTGGTGGGCCGGACCAGTTTGTTTACCCACCCTGTCCTCAGGTCCGGCCGATCGCGGCTCCCACTGGCTGTGGTTCACCACTGCAGGCCAATGGGAGCTGCTGGAAGTGGGGGCCAGTAAGTCCCTTGGCCCGCGCCACTTCCAGCAGCTCCAATTGGCCTGGAGCAGCTAACTGCAGCTAGGGGGAGCTGCGATTGGCCGGACCTGTGGATGGGGCAGGTAAACGAACTGGCCTGGCCCTCCAGGGGCTTTCCCTTCACAAATGGCAACCCCAGTTTGAGAAACACTGACCTATGAGAAAAGATGGAAAAACCTGGGCATGTTTTAGTCTTGAGAGAGACTGGGGAGGAGCCTGATAACTCTTCAAATATGTTATGGATGAAATATGTTATAAAGAGGACTGTGATCAATTTTTCTCCATGTCCACTGAAGGTAGAACAAGAAGTTATGGGCTTAATCTACAGCAAGGAAGATTTAGGTTAGATATGATAGTGGTAGTTAAGCTCTAGAATAGGCTTCCAAGAGAGGTTGTGGAATCCTCATTATTGGAGGTATTTTAGGAACAGGCTGGACAAACACCTGTTGGGATGGTCTAGGTCACCTTGGTCTTGCTTCAGGATGGGGAGTTGGACTTGATAATTGCTCCAGGTCCCTCTCAGCCCTACACTTCTATGATTCTATGCAAACTTCCCTTGCCAGTGTGGCCACCACTCTATGCTAGAAGTAGGGTCGCCCATAGGATTCAGGAGGCCTGGGGTCTTTGGTGGCAGGGGACCCCCACCGCTGAATTGCCACCAAAGACCCGGCACTTTGGCGGCCAGTCCTGGGGTGGAAGGACCCCTCTGCAGCAGGTCTTCAGGGGACTTCAGCGGCAGGTGCCGGAGCGGAAGGACCCCCGCCGCTGAATTGCCACCGAAGACACAGCACTTTGGCGGCAGGTTCCGGGGTGGAAGGACCCCCTGCCACCAAATTGCCACTGAAGACCTGGAGTGGAAGAAGCTCTGGGGGCCCAGGGCCCTGCAAGAGTTTTCCGGAGCCCCCGAAGCGAGTGAAGGACCCCGCTCCAGGGGCCCCAAAAAACTCTTGTGGGGGCCCCTATGGGGCCCGGGGCAAATTACCCCACTTGCTCCCCCCTCTGGGCAGCCCTGGATAGAAGAGCCCATATGAATGCTAGGATAACTCCATCCTCATACCCCTTCAGTTATTGGTCTCTCTAGTGGGACTGACAACAAGGCTGACAATTGCCATAGTCATTCTTGTGGTGTCGATTTCTTTCCACTGGGAACCAGAATGAGATACATCCACTCAACTCATTTCACACAGGCCACCAACAATATTCATATATTCAGGGACTTTTGGTCACTGCTGATTTGGGCCAGGTTCAGAACAGGGAGCTAGTGCTTATAAGGTCTGTGTCCCACTATTAGACCACACAAGGCCCCCATTTTTTATTGGAAAAGGTCCAGAAGAATTGACTAGCTAGCCTTCTAGATATCCCTTCTGGCTCAAGGGAATGTGTTTTTGCTTTGTTTTGGCTTGGTATGTTTGATATTTTAGGCTGATGCTCTTGTTGAGGAGATGGGCAGGTATCATCCAAGACTTTGTGAGCTAAGATTGTGATTTATTTTTCTTTCCTGGGATTTGTGACTGCATCAGGTGGAGAGAAGAAATGAAGGTTTGTTCTTTCTAAAGATTTATTTCAATACATCTGCAACAAGTCAAGGAGAGAACAGAGTAGAAAAACTTTTGGGTTTGGGCCTGAAACAAAGCACAGTTCCTTGAGATAATTCCTTTTTTTCCCATTTGTTTGTCAAAGAAAGAGCTAGCCACAGACCATATTATGAAATGTACTTTAATCGGGTGGGTAACTCTGGTAACTTAAACCAAACTGAAGTCAGATCAACATCTGCTGAATGAAAGTCCTGAAGACCTGTAGAATATCAGTGCACCTATGGCCAAAAATCTTCCAAAAGTCATCACCCATCTTCCAAATCTCTAATATGTGGCACTACTTTTCAGCCTTGACATGGAAGGTATACCCAAAGTGTATGTATATCTTCAAAGGTGATGATCTTCAAATTAGAACCCCATTCTTATTCCTTGGGTCTATGCCTAACTCTGCCACTGACTTTTTTTTTTAGCCATGGGAAAGTTATTTAATACATCTCCCCCTTAGTTTATCCTTCCATATAAAGAGCTAATGACATTTACATACCTGTAATTGATGTTCATTAAAGGCCTTGAGATGCTTGAATGAAAGAAACTATGTAAATGAAAAGCATAATTATATGCATGCACGAGACCGTCTCTCAGTCTCTCCCTCCCCATTCACCATGAGTGCAACATTTCAGGTGTATAACTTGAGGCCATTTTTTGTTTTAAATGTGGCCTTTAATGTCCATTTTCTCATTTCTAAACTGATTATGCTAATTCTCACCTAACCCGTTAATGGTCATGGCGACAAATTTGAAAAATCTCCAAGACATGGAATTTGATCATTTATTATTATTATTATTTCCACACTCACTGAAAGGAAAAAGTGGTGAAGCATTCACTACAACAAGATTAAACTAACAAAGAAAGTATAATAAAGACAAAACGCCAGAGTACGTACAGGGGGTCTATTAGGAGCCTAGCAGAAATAAATATTGAATTGTTGCTTTGTCACTCCTGCATATTGTTTTGCAAAAATTCAATCTAGCAGCTTTTCCAGACAACTGAGAACAGGGAGGATGTCAGTGCATATACATGACCCTGGCCTTCCATACTCACAGATCTCTGAGAAGAAAAATGGTTGCAACTTAGCATTCCAGTTAGTGAGGCTCATCTCATTATCAGCCTGATACAATTAATATCCACTAGGAGCTAGGAAGAGAAATGTACGACATTTTGTTGTACAGATTTTCCAACAGAAGTGTGGTGGATTAAGGGGCAACCATCCCACTCCCGCTAGTGAGGGGACGACCCATTATTTGTGATCTGTCCTTGCTGATGAGAATGCATTAAAGAGGCTGGGTTGGTCTGCTCAGCAATCAAAGGAGGCCTAGTTAGTACTCCAGAATCCTCACCGGTCCACCCTATATGTGCACTGCTGGGGTGCTGATATTGAAATCCTTACCAGTAGCTCAAGCCCAGTATAAACTACTGAAACCAGGAGAGCCACTGGAGTCATGCAATGGTAAAGAACACTGACACTTGTGCCCCACAGTTACACAGAGAAAATAGGGAAACCTATAAATGTAGTTCAGCTACCGTTCGATAACCACCATTGGCTGAAGCTACATGTTGTGCATTTTGGATATTCTTTGGGCAGCATATCATCCGATCAGTCTCTCTCTATTACTATACTGTAGAAGATCTTCAGAGAAAGATTATATACACAGCACGCTTGCAAATTCAAAGCCTCATGCATGAAAATTCCTCAGAGTAGGTCAGGATGGCTGGCCAAAAACCTGTAAAGAAGAGGGGGAAAAATCTGTTTGTGGCAGCTTACGAAAGTGCAGGAAGAGAAAAGGGCAGCTTGTTTCAATGTCTTTCCGTCTGGGATTGTGTTAACTTTTCCTTCCCTAATGCACAGCAGAGCTGAAACTGAGTTTAGTGGAGGATGACCATTAATGCTTCACATTCTGTGAGTGGGGACAATTACAGATGTTTTTGCTTAAATGTGACATGAAACCATTGCTGGCTTTCTGTTTTTATGGAGACAATTTGTTTTATCCTTTTTTTATATTATGCATCACTGAAATGATTAACTAAATCAAGGCAAACCCTGTGCAACTATATTACCTCATGCAATAATCAAGTAGCTAACAAGAACCATAGCTAAATGAACTTAAAGTAATGACATAAGCATGGCTCCATGCAACCAATATTAGCGCGTTGAATATTTCTTAAGCTTCGTAAGGCAAGACATTGTCTTAAGCTAAAGTTTTCAAACTTGGGTGCCTAACTTAAGACACCAAAAGTAACATTTTCAAATGACTTAGAAGCCTACCTCATTTTCAAAAGTGGTGGAGGGCCAGAATTTTAAAGGTATTTAGGCACCTAAAGACATACATAGGCAACTGGTGGGATTTTCAGAAGTGCAATGGGAATGCCCTTCAAAGTCTGGCCCATAGGCACTTTTGAACCTAAGTCCCATTGACTTTCACTTCTAAAAATGGAGCAGGTTCTTGAAAATTTTACATCTAAATTCATATATAGGCATTGTGTCCCATTCATTTCATTAGCCGTAGTGGGTGCCCAGCACCTCTAAATGATGGCCTGATTTTCAGATGCCTAAATCTGGATGTAGGTGGCTTATTTTAGAACTCTCAAACTAGGGGTAAGGAGGAGGGAATTGACCATAGGGCCTAATCTAATGTTCATTGAAATCAAAGGAAAGATTCCTAGTGACTTAAGCTGGGCATTCGATCAGGGTCTTGATGCATTTAGTGAAGAAGAACACCTGTACAAGGGCAACACGTCATCTTCAGCAGGAAAGGCTCATTCTTGCAAATAGAATTTCACTGGTACAATTGTTCATGGGAAGTGAATAAATAAAAAGCACTATATAAAAGCTAGTGTTATTATCAGCAGACCTCAAAGGAGAGTCTGCATCATTTATCCCCATTTTAGGGATGGGAAACTGAGGCACAAAGCAGCAAAGTGTCTTGCCCCAGGTCATCCAGCAGAGCACTGGCAGAGACATGAATAGAATTCAAGTCTGAGTCCCAGTCTAGTGCTCTGTCTAGCAGGCAACACTGCCATCGCAAAGGCCACTGGAATTAACTTGTGGGTTTCATTCAAAAAATTTCAAATGTTTTTTGCAGTATTCCCCCTTATCCACAATATGACCTAAAGCTGCATTCACTGAAGACAAGAGATGTTTTGTATTGTCTTTTGTAAATGCAAGATCTGGTCTTTAAGCTCTGTGAAAATAAAGGAAAACTAGATGGGCGGGGGGAAGATTTGACAAATATTCTGAGGTGGTAATAATAATTCAGGGTGCCTATAGACGATGCTTCAGTAGGTCTTCATCTCTGCTCTTTTTCCTTATATTTTATACTAACTTCAACAACATCTTAAGAACTAAGATTTGAATCAGCATATTTAACATGAGCCTAAATTTAGACCTCATCATCCTGATTAGTATGTATTGTTTATATTGTGGCTGTGTTTTTGAGACCTAATGGTGCAGGGAACATAAAAACCCTAGTCAATGACAGCCCCTGCTCCAACTAGTTTACAATACTCTACAATGAGGTACCAAAAATTTCAACATGCTTTTCAAACATTCATTCATTAAGCCTTTCAACACACTGGCAAGGTAGATATTAATACTTCACTTTACAGACGATGAAATTTCATGGACTCACAGGGACCGTGAAGTGTTTTGTCCCAGAGCCAGAGTGAAGAATGGAAGTGAGAATGCCTGACTCCCAGTTCTACAGTCTTGCTATTAAAGTACACGTACTTGTAAAATGCACATTGACAATGCACTGCAGATAATTAGTGCTATGAGGTAATCAAAGATGGACCCTAGTTAGGGACTCTTTGTAGCCTGACCATATGGAATATATTCATAATACAGTGAAGAAATTGTTAGAGAGCAATTAATTTTTGCCCCAGAAAATATTGCCCCAGTGCCAGGGGTGCTGGAACAGTTTTTAGAGTGGTGGTGTGGGGGCGGGGGGGGGCGGGCGAGGGCTGAGAGCCGTTGCAGATAATGGAAACCTCTTCAAGCCATGGGGTGCGGCAGCAACCCTAGTTCCAGCACCTATGTCCAGTGCTGCTGCCGAGGTCAATGAGAACATAATTTATCAGCCACATAAGTGCTGAGAGGCTGCCCCAGAGGCTGTTATAACTTGTGTAGCACATGCTGCAAATATCCCTTCCTTCTATCTATGGTCTCCATCACTGAGCAGCTCACAATTTGTAATGTATTTGTATGAGGTAGGAAAATGCTGTTGTCCCATTTTACACATGGGGAACTGAGGCACAGAGAGGCCAAGTGATTTGCCTGAGGTCACCTGGGGAATCTGGCAACATGAATTGAGCCCCGGCCTCGCAAGACTTACAGTACTGCTTTAATTACTGGATCAGCCTCGCTGCTGCTGTACTCGTTAACGGTGAGGAGTTCCTGCTTTTGCCAATTATTCCTCATTGCCTTCTCATTCACCCTTGTTTGTCTGAGATTAAACCCATCACCCCAGCTCCTATGTAGAATAGAAGTGGTGAAAAAATTCTATTCCAACTTTTTTTTTTGACAGAAAATGGTTTTTTTGATTAAAAGAATATTTTCACAGGAAGTGTCAGCTTTCCTCAAAAAATAAGTAAATAAGTAAATAAATAAAATAAAAATCACATATATATATTCTGTTGTGCAATGAAAAGTCAATTTTGTGCACTGAGAATTTGGATACAAATATTTTTCTATTATTCATATTTTTCCTCATGGAATAATAATAATTAATAATTAATATTTTCCAAACAGCTGTAATGTAGGTGTAGATACAGGGTCTGTCACTGCAACCCATTATATGCAGGCATTGAGACCATGTTCATTGACTTCTGATGCTGATATTTCTTGAACAAGGCATGTTATTTGGCCCTTCCATGCCAGTTTAAACAAACATTTCTCCGAGAAACTTCACATCAAATTATTTTCGACTGACTCTCAGCGTGCCCAGTTTCCATGCTAGAATGAAAATGGTTTGTATGGGTTCATGCATTGGACTGTAACTGTTCATTGCACGGGGAATAGTTTTCAGCAATCCACATTCTAACAGAACTCGAGCCAGCTCAGTAAGACAAGTGACACCAAGAAATAGACCATGATCTTATATTCGGGGAAAGCGCATTGTACAACTTTATGTCTATGCCCACTCTGTACTCAACTTCCTTTCCTTCCAAGAAAGATACTTTTCCTCCCATATTAAAAGACTTCAATATTATTAATATACAGAGCTCCCCTGGCAATTGTAATACCCAGATTGCTTCCCTGAAATCCATGTGTAGAAGCAGACACAGCTGTCTCCTTGGGACTTCTGTGCCCCCCCCCCCCGCCCTCCAGTCATCCTCAGGCTTTATGCAAGTTTCTGTGCAGGTTCAGGGTTCAGTCCTGGGGCAACAAAGGGGGGGGAGCTGGGAACAGGACAGGGACACTCAGATCATCTCCTTCACAGCATCATCAGATAAGATAAGACAGCCCCAGGCCTGGATTTACGCCAGGGAAACCGAGTGCAGAATTTGGCCATAAAATTCTGCATGTTCCCTGGAAGATCAGTCAGTAAAATTTTTTGGAATATAAACTTTTTCGTCTGTCAATGGTTCCCTTTAAAAAATAAATATATATAACCACCACTTTGCTCTGGACCACAAACTATCACTTGCAGTCTCCAACCCAAACTCAGTGAATTTAAAAGCCCTAGCTAGTTTGTTTCTACTTTAGTTAACCTTGGGCCAAATCCTACTGGTTTTGCAATAGTCTCATTGACCTCAGTAAGATTACTTGGCTAAGTAAGACAGAGATCTTGTGTGCCTATAGGCATCGATACAGTATTTCTAACTTTGTATCTCATTAGCGTGATGGCTTGCAGTAAGAATGGCTTGTGTTCCCACCCCAGATGGCTGTGGTGCAGAAAAGGTAAGAGAGCTGGGGGCCTATACTATCTCTCCATGGAAAATTCAGCTGGGCCATTGGGTGAGGGGATGATGTGTCTTCTCACTACCCTGTCCTGCCCACTCCTTACCCAGCCTAGTCCTTCCACATGACCAACAGAGTCATACTGTGAATGATAGCCCTAGGCTGCACTTACTGTGCTGGGCATATTCTGGTACCACAGCCTGCACGTTTGATCGTCCATCCAGTGAAGGAAGAGGTGATCCATGCAAGGAGGGTCTCCGGCCCTCTCCCCGCCTGCCGCATCCCCTCTGATGTACAGATCTCTGGAACATAACAGAGGCCTAAAGTTAAGAAATGTAGATATGAGGCCACATGTACATTACAAAATTATGTCAACCTAACTGACGCTGGCATACAGCCACCATTATCAAACCACTTGTGTGTGTGCAGGTGGCTCCTTGTGCCGGCGGTGTGCGTCCTCACCAGAAGTGCTTGTATTGATTGTATTGTCAGTGTGGGGCATTGTGCAATGGCTCCAGAAAGTCAGTAACCGTTGACACAGCATCTGCACTAGCACTGCAGTGACCTCACTACATTGACCGTGACTCCACGCTGCTCAGGGAGGGGATGTTATTGACTCCGCATAGAGAGGCACTTATCTTGGTGGAAGCCAAATTTAAATGATGATGTTTCCACAACTAGGTTGATGCAAGGCCGCTTACCTCCACCTAACCATGTTGTAGAGACCAATATTCGCTGCACGAATGTGGTTGATACATGGTTGTGTTGTGAAGAAAGCTGAGGAGCAGGCACACCTCAACCACATTTGTCATAATGAAGACAGATGTTTACAGAAACCCAGCTGCACTTGCCATAAGGATAGAGCCACAGTTAACCTTTGTGATTTGCCGTAGAAGACCTCGCACTTGCTCCCACTGAAATCCAGAGTAAAGTTCCCACTGACTTCAATCTTCTTAGAAAGATGTGCAACGTGCCTGAGGTGGCAAGTAACCAGGATTCACCACTGAATTTGGTCTGTTGGTGGATCATTAGCTTCCCTGGCCCCGCGCTGTGTACTAACAGGGAGTGCAACATGAATGCGGATCCATACCCCTCACGGACTTCAATGAGGGCTAGGATCTAGGGGTCATTTATGTGTCCATTTACACAAGTAGGTCAGACTGTTACTCTGTGGCACCATCACAGCTCTATATCTTGGAGTCGGTCTATGGCCCAGCAGCATAATCTGGGAAGCTCTTTAAGAACATTGTTTAGGTGAGTGCTAATTAATAGTTTGAGAGAAAGAAAAATCCAGATTAGTTTGAATTATTATAGAGGCATGATTCCAGATTTGAGGTTGCATTGAGACTTGCATTTAAACTAGGATTTAATTTTTTGAGTATACATTAAAACTTCACTGAGCACAAAAACTGAATTGACAAGAGTTCTGAATACCTTCTCCTATGTTTTATTCTTCAATCCCTGATCTGGAGAAAAAATACACAGTTCCCATAATAAATAAATAATCCAGCCATTTTCCTTCATTTTGTCAACACAATGAGGGCAAGCCTCCCCCCTGCAACCTATCTTAGAAAAATCATTTAAATAAATCAGATAACAAAATAGAAAACATACCGTTTAATCAACAGTGTGCAATTGTGGGATCTCCCTCAGACACAACAATGGAGCCATTGTATCCACCCATCTGAGCAGTCAGCAAATTGTGGTAGTACAAGGCTGTAATGAATTAAAGGCTTTTCTGCAGCAGATAGGATTGCTGTTTGTTACTAAAAAAAGCACGTCCTCTGAAATCCTCTCTAGTCTGCTGCATGCTAAAGTCATGTTAGTGTTTCTAGCACAGAGTAAAACCTTAAAACCCAGAACCAGGGGGATGAGGCCAGGGAAATTGCCAGACTGGAGTGACTTAATGTTAGGTTGATTTTTCTCATGATTTTCTGCAAGTGATTGGTAAGAGTGCTTATTGGTAAATTTCTTGCACTTCCCTCTGAAGCATTGGGACTGGCTGCTGTTAAACAGGATACTGGAGGAGATGGGCTGGGCTGATCATGACAATTCCTGTGTGGCTGTGATAATGACAGTAGTAATCATAATGATTCTCTCAGTAAACACACTTACATTTATGCTGACAAAATAATTGCTCTCCGGGCAGCATGGTTTAGAGGAGTGGGTACTGAACTGGGAGTCAGGAGAGCTAATTTCTATTCCCATCTCTGCCAATGCCTGCTGCGTGATTGGTCAAATCACCCAGGCCTGGATCCTCAAAAGTATTTAGGCAAGTAGCATCCATTGATATCAGTGGCAAGTTATGAGTCTACAGACCTTTGTGGACCTGGGCCTTAGTCTCTCTTTGCCTTGATTTTTCCCTACAATTTATTGTCCGACTGGTCTATTTAGAATCCTAACATATAATTTGGAAAGTAAAAGTCATTATTTAGAGAGAATTATATTACAATATTGCAGTTAGTGTTGTGATAAATATTTTGATAGGCCTAAGTAATCCAGAGCAATTAATTTGTTACAATTTGTAGAAATACTGGGCTGGAAAGTTCCTCAAAGTCATCTAGTCCAGCCCCCTGCACTGAGGCAGGACCAAGCAATCCTAGACCATCCCTGATGGGTGTCTGTCCAACCTGTTCTTCAAAACCTCTAATGATGGGGATTCCACAACCTCCCTTGGAAGGCTTATTCCAGAGTTTACCTATCCTGATAGGTAAGAAGTTTTTTTCCTGATATCTAACCTAAATCTTCCTTGCTGCAGATTAATCCAGTTCCTTCTTGTCCTACCTTCAGGGAGCATGGAAACAACTGATCACTGTCCTCTTTATTACAGCCCTTAATATATTTGAAGACTGTTACCAGGTCCCCTCCCTCCCAGTCCTCTTTTCTCAAGACTAAAAGCACACCCAGTTTTGCAATCTTTGTCATAACTGCTGAGAAAAACAGATGCATTTCTTGAGTTTAAAAATGCCAGTGATGGTTTTAATTATGAACAGGGACCTTGACTCATTGAAATTGACTTTGGCCCTCATCCAGTAGCTATTGGAGTGAACAGGAGATTGTCCATTGACTTCAGTGGAAACAAGCTCAGGACTACAGCCATCAGAATGCCTAGAACTGCGTAGTAACCTTTTCTCCTCTCTCCCCCGTTCCCACCACACACCCCCAGCATGTGTCACATTCAAACTAGACGCACCTGCTAGGGAAATTGGGGCGGGGGGAGCAGAGATTATACATGGTTATAAATCCCAAGCCTATCAACAGCCTTTGGTAAACATTTGGACAATCCTTCCTACCTGTCTTTCGTCCAAATATTTGCACCGCGCAGGGCTGCGAGTCGTTTCCTGACATGTCCTCAGACTGCAGGTCGAACCCAGAACAGGTGGATTCATCATTTTATTTTATCAAATAATTGCTTGAAAACAGTCGCTCTGTCTACCCACAGGAAATTCAGGTGAAGACGTGAACTTGCAGCTAGGAATTGTATTTTATTATATGCGTGTATTGGGGCTTTTAGGGTCTGATTCAAAGCTCTAAGAGTGAATGATCCAAAACCTTAGAAAACGTGCCTGGAAACCTTCCCCCGTGACTTCCCGGGCTCTTAGCGATCCTGCAGAGAAACCAGTTTAAAAAGACTCTGTTCCCTTGTCGCTGAGCAAAGGATCCGAAACATGCAGCGCCAACGGTCTTTTAAAAACGAGCAGCTGTCCTGGATGCTAAAGCCAAGTGCGTCGAAGTAATCCTCACAAACCGAGGCATTCTCCAGATAAATTGCAACGGGAGGTTGCTACGAGGTAAAGTGTTTAAAAAGTGCAAGCGACCCGTTTAACGTAAGCACACAGTTCGCTTGGTAGGAAGAGTAAAGCGCTCCGGAGTCAGCTTTCGTAGTTAATAGGGCTGCCTAAATGTAAAAAACCAGTGTTTGAGATTACTGTGCTAAAACCCAGAGCTGGCAAGATTGCATCCTACAAACACAATAATTGTAATCCTCTATTTTCATACAACCAGTATTTTATGGCTAAAGATACACTATAATAAGATGGTGGAATTTCTGATAGCGTAGCGAAGAAAATATTTGACCTTCAGTTTAATTGTAGGATAAAATTGCGTCGGGTACAATGTGTTCTCTCCAGCTCAAGCTCTGGTTGGGATCTTTTACTTGATCTTGTCTGTGACATCCACAGAGAGCCACTCAGGGCAAAGGGAACATAACTTGAGGCTGTATGATCTTCGGGGCAGAAACTGCTTCAGTTGTGAGCACTGGCCAAGCACTGTCAAAACAAATGACAACAGCCTGTGGTGTTTGCAATTGGAGCATCAGCAAACTGGATATCCATGTAAAACGGAACCCAGAGCACTCTTAGCACATTGATCAGGTAGGAGTCACCAGTTAAAGCCTTGTTTACTATGGGCTCCAGCTCAGCTAGACAATATATAGGCATCGATCCCTTACACAAAAAGAGAGAGGGATCCTTGCAAAAGAGGAGGCTGTGATGTAGCTGTGTATTGCCAAATTTGTGAAAGCAGCATGGTAATCCCCCCATTGTTTCTCACACATTTCCTCCCTGAGCCATGACTTCCTTTCAGGAGAACCAACGCATCCCCTGCACAGACTAAACAACAGCTTGAAAGTTTTCTTTAAAAACACACACACACACATACAGAGTTCAAGAGGAGAAAGTCACTGTCCCCATCTAAGAGAGCTGACTGGGGAGGGGAGAAACAAGGATGTGGCAGAAGCATAAAGCACCTGTTGAAGGCTATTTACGGATTAGCCAAGTGCTGACAGACAAATTGGCAAGATTAATCAGAGCAATCAAGGCTGTGTGGGCTAGAGTTGTTGGCTGACATTAATGTGACATCACTTTCATCTGCTTTTGCCTCACGTTGCACAGCGGGGATACAGCATCCCTAGTGCTGCTGGATGCTGGAACTAGAATGCAGCATGGTTAGATACTGGTGCTAGGAAGGGTGTGTGTGGGGGGTGTTCACTTATTAGATTCCAATATGTCTGCTTAGCGTTTTTATTATTAACAGGAAACCTCCCAGCCCGATTGTACTGTGCCCACGGTTAAACACACTTTGAAATACAGCCGTCCAGGAAAACCAGAAGAGGATGGAAACACTGCAAGTTCAAAGGAGAATTCGTTCTCCGACCCTTTCTTTCTAGATGCCGACAGAATGGTGGGTTTGGGTTTCACTGATACATTCTTGATTCACTTGGAGGAATTATTACTCCGATGTAACTGGAGAAATTGCAGGTTTCACGAGAAAAGACCTCCGTTTTTTTAAAAAACAAAACAAAGGAAGTCGGATAAAGTCACCTTTGAAAATGTGGGCGAGGTGATTCGGGTTTGGGGGAAATTAGGCCATGTGTCTTTTTGGCTGATTTTCTGCATCTTTCAAAACAAGCGATCTTGTATTGGCTTCTCTCTCCCTAAAAAGAAAAAAATCTTAACACGTCAGGCATAGTCTATATATTTATAACGCATTGTTCAGACACTAAACCTTAGCTCGATACGCCTGAAAGAGCCGGCTGGACCAGGTAGAGATCACACAAGCATCCAGCTAGGAGCACCGTGGGCACCAAGTGAAGTTCGAAACCCCTTTTAGGGTAAAATCTCAAGGAATACAAGATAGCCGCTCAAAACGCAGTTGTCATGATTGGATCTAACTCCCTGGGCTTTGAACAAGTACACTACCTCGGGGGGGGGGCATTGCGTTCATCTCTGCCACCAAGCCCAGACCAGGAGTTCCACAGGCAACTTTCACTCGGCAAAGCCATCTGGTTTCTTGCATGCCGAGGTTATTGTTTAGATGCTTTTGTTTTTTTCTTGTTCTGTTACATTCTGGCCTGCGAACGTTTCACGCTCATTCCTGAACTTTGGGTAATATCCTCTTCTAACCAGACTTGTTTACACTTCGTTTTTTCTTTGTAGTTTAGTCCATGAGGAAGCACAACAGTAATAAAGCAAATGCATCTAAAACTGCCCTGACCCAGCCCTGCTTTAACAATGTCCTCTTGTCGAGAAGTTTTTTACGCACAAAACTGAAAGTAGGAAACCAGCGAAGGAGACACTTACCTATATGGAAAAGGCTGACGTAATTTGTGGGCATTGAATTAATTTTCTACCTAAAGATGAGGACAGGGGAAGTTTGTAAAAATCCTGTTTATTAAAAGTAGTCTGCACGCAAGAGATTCCATCAAACGCATTGGTACGGGCGCATGTACCAATATCCCACAGAAACATTCGAATTCGGTGCGGTCCCTGCCGTCCTAAATGTTTCGGGATGGTGATTGGTTGAAAAGCCCACTAGACTCAAGAATCTGATCCTGCAGTTAGGGTAAAAACCCCTGCTGAGGTCAAGTATCAGAGGGTAGCCGTGTTAGTCTGGATCTGTAAAAGCAGCAAAGAACCCTGTGGCACCTTATAGACTGACAGTCGTTTTGCATGCATCTGACGAAGTGGGTATTCACCCACGAAAGCTCATGCTCCAAAACGACTGTTAGTCTATAAGGTGCCACAGGATTCTTTGCTGCTGAGGTCAGTGGGAGCTGTGTCTGGCTCAGGACCTCAGAATCGGACCCTTTGCCTGCCATTGTGATTTAAAGGGAGTGGGCAAACGATTTGGCCATCGATGTTGGGGAAATCATGGGTATGCGAGGCCCCTGATTTTGGAGCAGATGATAATCTTTGGGAGGGTCTGCTTGAAACAGTCCTGGAAAGATCCTGTATTTACCAACCCCGTGGCTTCTACGGTTATTACTATTTCAGGCGTGATCATGAAAGACCACGTGCCAATATGTGTTAGCGTGATTATGGGAAACTGGGAACTCTGAACTCTGTAGGGGGAGCCTCCTGAGGAGTGTTTAAATGCCTGATCCTGCCCTGCCTACTCCACGGGACGAAGCAGCATCGGGGCCCTTTGATACTGTACCAAACACGCTGCAAACCTGAGTGCTCTTCATACATCTTCCGTGTGCACTTCCAGTTATTTTCCAAATCCAATCCCAGCACCAAAACTAGTCTGTCCTTGTCTCGACTGTCTCTTTCTTAGGAGCTGATGGGAAACATATTATACCCCTTGGAGCAAGACAAAAGCAGCAATAACCACACGCTGCAAATCTCCCCAAATAATGCAAATGTGTTTCTGCGAAAACTACAACAATCATATTTGCTCACAGAAACTGATTACTTATACAATTTACCAATCCAGCAGCAAAATTCAGGGCATTCAGTGGTCTGTTTGTAATCTCATCCTTTTTTACTAACATAAACACCACTCAACAAAAATATACACGGCCACCTACTAAGCCAGTAAAGTGAATGTAGAGACCATCTCATTGCTTTCAGCGAGCATATTAGCTTGCCTTCCGTGTATGAATGAATGTGTGTACGTCTCTCTCTTTCTCAATACTTCTTACTTATATAGGTTTACAAGTAAGTATTTAAAAATATATATAGACATTCATTCAATGTCTATATATACTAAAATACATACACGATATAGCTAGATATACCCCCACAATTGATCCCCCACCTCCAAAAGTCTGTTTTGGTGTTTTTTACTTCAATTGGCATTCTCACACAGCCAAACTATCCCTATACAACAAAACTTTGGTAGGTTAACTTAAAAAAAATCCTTTTCTCATCAGTCTCTTTCCATTCTTATCCCTCAACTTCAGAGAGTATCTAAGGTTCTGGATTCAACACTGTATGCAGAATTCAAGCTCTGGGTGACAGTTCCTTTGGGTTAGGTACGTTGCTTTGCTCTGACAGCTGGCTCTGGGGAGAGAAACAGAGAAGGAACACTGCTCCTTCTGAAGTGAGGTGATCGGTATTTATTTGGTTGTTTTACACGTGGGGGCTTTTTGTGCTCGCTCTCTGTTTCCTTTCTTCTTCCCCCTTGACAGTTTCGGAGGGAAATTTACCTGTGTCCGTGCGGGTCTAATCTATCTACCTGCAGAATACTGTTGTTTTCTTCAAACAGCTGAATCAAACACTTTACAGTTGCAGGGTGACCTTGGAGAACATTCCAGAGAAATGGCTTCTTTCAGTTAAGTGAAATCTGGGCAAATCAGACACATGGCTTCTCTTAGAGCTCTGCAGTCTCAAACGCTTCCCCTATGTGATAACCCTCCTTTATGACATCCCTGCGCTAATTTCACAACACGCGTATATTTGTTTTAATCAAAACACTTGATACTGCTTTAATATCCAGCAGGGGAGTTTAATTCCTCTGTGAATATGACACAACCTCTCCTCAGATGCCGTAGCTATATAGACAAGGGCTTGTGTGCGGTTTAAGTGCTTAGCATTTTGCCCTCCTGTTGGTTTTGCAATAAATACATACAGAAGTGTCTGCTGCAGTTTGCCTCCTTGTAATTTCTGCTCTCACTGTGGGGCAGTTCTGAGCAAATATTTCTCTCTTAGGGCTGCTCAGAATCAGCCCTTTCAGCCGCGCGAAACAGGGCTC
This sequence comes from Gopherus evgoodei, assembly GCF_007399415.2. Taxonomy (NCBI): domain Eukaryota; kingdom Metazoa; phylum Chordata; order Testudines; family Testudinidae; genus Gopherus; species Gopherus evgoodei. The sequence goes on along the minus strand of NC_044333.1, from coordinate 36,756,697 downwards.
AGTTCTGCTTTGACTCGCGCGTTTCAATCCAGTGCGCAGGTTCCTCCACCGCGTAATATAAAGTTGTGGCCTTAAACGAGATTCCAAAGCGAAGAGGCAAATAGCAACCCCTGGTGCTGATTCTGATTTACTCCCATTTCTGGAGGCTGGGCCCGGGGGAAGCTCTGTTCTGCAGAGACCAGGAACCCAGGCCGCCTTGCAATCACTTTCTGCCTTATCTCCCAGCCTGGCGTTGGAAATTTCAGCATGATTGAGGCGATTGGGAGTAGCTGGGTAAAGAGGAGGGATCTCGCCCTCCAGGATCGCTCGAAATACCAAGCTGCAGGCTATGGGATAGAAAAGAAGGCGGCACTCGTTTGAGACTCGGCGGAGAAAACGCTCTCTCGGTGCTCAGGGTGATTTTAAACCCGGTGAATCGAGGTGATATCACCTCCCTGCACCCCGACATGTAGTCGCTTTAACAACTGTGTCTGGAAACGAATGCGAGAATTAAGAGCTACATTCATAAACCTCTGCGCAGAGATTCCTAACATCATTTTAAACCAACACCCAGCAGATATTTTAGGACAACAATTTCATCCAGGACCTTCCCGCTCAAAGGATACATTTCCTGATCGTCGACGATTCTTTAAATTAATGATTTATAACATTCAAATAATATCACTCTCCAGGGGGGAAATGTTCAGCGATTTTTGTTTTTAGCCGTAGAATTCCCAGAATGTCAGAAAAATTATCTCAGCGTAAAATACGGTTAATGTATCATTCATTCACTGTTCTTATGCCTTTAAGATATCAATCCAAATTCCGTTGTTTAAGGCAGTGCTTTCTGAGACAGACAAAACAATAAGATTAAACTTTCTGCCTCGATCTCTCTTTGATTTACCGATTTTAATTGGATTAGCTGCAAAATGATATTTTGGAGGCATATTTTAAGGACTGGAGATGCAGTTGATGGGGAGATTAGCTGTCAGGACCTGAGTGTTTTCCCCTCCAACCACTGAGATATTTTAAAAACTAATGTGCGATTAAAGAGAAAGCCATAGAATTTAAGGGTTGGTATTTTGCATTTTCAATAAATTTCTACAAAGTTTGCATGGTGCGGACGGAGAGACACACGAAATATAAACGCAGAATGGGAAAACCTAATGTATCAGACCCTATAATTACGTGGACTCATGGAAAAAACAACTGCTTTATTGCAGAGCACAAGTCACTCCAGAAACAAATACAGTCTTTTGCAGAGACTCCTGTATCTGCTTTTCTAAATTTCATGTTTCCATTTGAATTAACCCTAATCAAATCCTTTGAGGATTTTTTTTTCCGGAGTAATTTCTTAGAGTGTTCTTTTGTGTTAAAAACAATGCATATATGCTCAGCCTGAAACAAATTCTTAAAAGGAGATTAACCGTTTCAATGATTACTTGTATAGGAAATGAGCGATAGGATTGTCCAAACTGTTGTATTTCTAACAAGCACTGCCCCTCTAGTTTGATACAGACTGGGGGTATGTGCTTATAATATACTTGTGTCTGTTCGCATAGTGGGGACTCCATAACATTACTTATAATTATAATTAAACGCTAAAACTGTGGTGAAAACCACCACCATATCGTTTAAAGCAGCAGGCTTTCGCCTATTCAGATTAAATGATGAACGACAAATGGGAATCAATCCTTGACCTTAAAAAAAAAAGCCAGTCTGAAGATAATATCTGCGTTAAGGCGCTGGGATAGATTCCACCAAGAACAATTGCTTAGCCTTAAAGGAGGGTAAGAAGGGAAAATTGTATTTTCCTGCCTAGGCAGGATATGTTAAAAGTTTTGCATCGTTTACACAGCAGATAGGCGTCCAGAGCTTTCCTCCTTTGCCTTCATTTCTGTATATAGTTTAATTTTGAGATTTATTATGGAAACAAGAAGATAAAAATCACCAAATGTTAATTGGCAGCATAATCTATAATCGGTGAAACTAACTATCGGTGGGTGCGGAGTAATATTATCCAGCTCTGTGTATGGACCTACGCCCAAAATACATGCACTGGGTGACATCCTGGCTCAACTGAAATCAATGGGAGTTTTGCCATGGATTTGAATGGGGCCCTGGTTTCACTCACTGTCAGAGAGAGACTAGCTTTAGAGAGGGGCCCAATCCTCCATCCGAAGAGGAAGCAGAACTTTCACTAAACTCAACAGAAATTCTGCCTGGCTGAGCTTTGCAGGATCAACATCAGGTGGAAGCTAATTCTAATATGGAAAATTATTTCTGCCTGCATTTCTGATTACAATTATTAAAAGGGGCGGGGTTAAATGGAGTCTTGACAACGTGACCATCTACTGATCCTTCCAAACATACCCAACTTTACTGTAGCAAAAGAATAGTGAATAATCCCTAGTTCTTTAAATTACCCCAGCTCTGCACAGCTAACTAACTAGTTTATCCGAGGGGGCGGGTTTGCTATTCCAAATTTTGCAAAAGGAGAAAGTGTGGGCCTCATAGCGGTGTTCAGGATGGGGTCCAGGGAGAGGTTTATTTAATGTGCTTTACCCCTGACCCTCCGGCCTGTTTAAAGGAATCTTTCAAAACAAGGTGTTGTTCTGGTGTCCTTTCGCCAAGGGACACAGTAAGGCCAGGGGAAAGAACATGCTTTGAAGGAGAAATGAAGTGTGAGGGGATCCAGTCCACACCACTGATGTCAATGACTCTCTTACTCAGGGGGCTAACCTTTACCCCGCCTCCTAATCCGGTTGGCACCAAAGGGAGCAGCCTTTGGATTGCCACTCATACGTATGTGGATACCCGGTCTCAGCGCCCAGCCCTGCAACTCCTCACCTAAAGGAATAGCAGAGAGACTACAGGTTATTCCCCCGATGCCGGGCTTTGCAACACAGGACCTGCCATCATTGTCTATAAGCTTCATTTTCTATTGTTCTATTTATTTCTTCATATTCTAATCACTGACAATGACAGTACGTCAAAGAGGCATTGTTTTAAGCACAGCACTTGATGATAAACGTTCCTTATATGAGGAGTATTTACATGCGCTTTCCCCCCAGTTAGTGTGACGTTACCAAGGCTGGGTCAGTTGGAAAACTGAGTCTTAAGCCTTCACGAATCAGACTGCAAAACAATTGCAGAACCTCCCTATTGCCACCAGACAGTAAAGATGCATGAATGTCGCTATCTAACCTGTTATCTTTCTGCCTAGAGAGCTGGAGAACTCTGGATAGTTTGCTAGAGAGCTGCCTGGGGCTGTATTTAGCACCCACAAGGCGTGGGGGGTAGAGAATCCGTTAGTTCTGTGAAAGGTAAATCATGGATTAATTTATAGGAGCCTTCTCTTAGCAGGTGGCTAACTCACCCGGATGCCTTGCTTGCTGATAATTGTGTACAGGGGGAATTTCAGACGGAGATCTGTCCTTAAAGCAGTTATAAACAACGTGCATCTGTATTAGCCTGGCTTATAGAAAAGGACATTGAGGGTAGAGTTTGCACTGAAATGCATTTTGACTGATCGTTTTATCGAAAATCTCCTCCTGCTTTTACTCCATAGATGCGTGAGCACAAAAGCTCACCATGCACAGCAGGTCTACAGCATGCATTTATTTACATGTGCCTTTTGGGAGTGGCTTTTTTGAAATGCCATAATCATCTACCGGTGACTGCTACCTATAGTTCATACAAAGGCTTCCTATCTGAAGGAATTCTTTGGGTGGTGGATGAAATATGTCAGGACTCTTCGGTTATCTCTTGGGATTAGTCTAAAAATGTTTGTATTTGCGCGTGATTAATTTATTACAGTTCAATACACGCTACGATCCTTAGCTAGGCAAGAGAGGTGATTGTATCGTATTGACGAACGATCATTCCACACATATCCTTGGGTTAAGGATACTAAACTCTTTCTACATTACACTCTAGTTGGTAACCGCCGGAAGGGGAAGTGGAGGATGGAATATTTGTCTGAAGGCTTTGAATTCTAGTATGGAAAGGGTTTAAAATAAGATTTCAGGGGAGTTTGTCTCATTCCATTCCGCACGGAAATGTTGTCAGCCAAGGGACACCACTGACACTTTGGTATTAACAAACCTCTTAGCTGGAAATAGTTTCTGCCAGCTTGTGAATCTGGGGTGAAAGGGACTGGACTCGATGACCTCTCGAGGTCCCTTCCAGTCCTAGAGTCTATGAATCTATGAAAGGGGCTTTCTGCAGTGCTCCAGGTAACTGGAGAGTTTTGATGGGACACAATGCGTGGAAAGGTTCTTTGGTTGTTGTTGGGGGGACCAGACTGGACTTCCCCATCCACTGAGAGAGTTCAAAGTTTGCTGTACGGTATTCCCTCAAAGAGTCCCCACAGCATCCTTCTAGAAGTCCAGGGACCCCAATTCGTTCGCCTGGAGTATCTCTCCCCCAGGATGCCAGGCTTCGGGGGAGATTCATCGGCATTCATGGGACATAGGGACCCAACATCCTGCTTCTAACGTAGCTCTGGTCTCTTCCACTGACCTCTCTGACTCCACGGGAGAGGAGGGCGCTTGGTTCAAAAGCCTGCTAGAGGGCTCTAACGAAAAGATTGCAGGCGGGATAAGGTGTCACAATAACCCACAGATTGTGCCTGCCAAATAGTCGATATGCACCCCACCTCTGCCGGAGAAACGGTTAATGAAGTCCCTATTGTCTTGCATGTAATGGTGCCGCCCTGCTCCAAACATGTGCATTCGGGTATGTTCTCTAGGTATGGACAATCAGCACACGGTTGATCTCATAAGCTGATGTGGTGATTTGTATTTCTCCTTTGGACCAACGCCTCAACTATCAGAAACTCGGATCTAGTTTTCGGCTCATATCATTCCTTATCTTCTTTAACTTTTCAAAGTCGTGTTGATATTTCCGTACGATTGTACCAATACATTGTGCTTCTGGACAACAAGACGTCACTTATTGAGAGAACTAATTTGGATATTAATCAGCTAGGTATTAACACTTTAGGAAGACTCTTACTGTCAAAGAGAGCAATTAGAGCACATGTAAATCAACTCCTGGAAACTTCTGTAACCTATTTGGTTATTTTACATTTTTTGCATCCCATTAAGCTATTTCTTTAGTAGAAAAATCAACACGCTCACTTGTCCTTGATATAGAATTTAAATATACTGTATTAATTCTTTTCACTCTGAATATTAGAAAAGCTTTTCCTCCCTTCGCTTAACTGTGAATAAATACAAAACAGTATTTCCTTTTCGGTCCCAAACTCTAACTGTAGAGCAGGACTTTTAAAACCCACAAAATGGTGTAAGCTTTGCAAAGGGGGAAACAAAAGTTTCTTGCAACACCACAACAATTAAAACAATTTCCCTTGTCCACAAACAACAAATGCAGCCATTTCCCCAAGTCACATAAAATCAAAATCCTCTGTCTTTGATGCATTTTGTCATTTACTTTTGCAGCCACCTGAAATTTGGATTAGGGCATTTCAAATGCATGTTGATTATAAAGGCAAAAATTGAAAATAAATTCAAGCATAATTCGGGGGCGGGAAGATACAGTTTATAAAACCTTGCTCTGAAAGGATTAAAGTTGTTCATGCTACAAGAATAATTGTCCTTCTAATGACTCTGTTGCTGTTTTATCTTCATTCAGCAAACCAATTTAGCTCCTTTCGAATTATTTTCCTTCGGCACACATAGGAAAGTAAAAGAGATTACTTATCTGAACCATTCGTGGGACTCAAATATTTCTCTGGACAAGAAGTTACTCAGACCAAGACTATTGTGTGGTTAATAACGCTCGTTGGGGTTAGAAAGGCATCTTTTTGTGTGCTACGTTGATTTATATAAATATTTATTTTCCCCAAAGGATCCTTTAACCCTGTTTTTGTCAGCGTGTTCTCCTCTCTTTAAATAACACTGCACTTTCCATGCAGCAGCTTATTCTGAAAATAGCGTCAAAAATCATGGGAAATAAGGATTGTCTTGAAGGGATTCTTGGGTTGGTTGAAGAGAGGATTTGCTGAGGAACGCAACGCATGACCCAGAGCAGCGTGACCTTGCAAGAGGTGAAAGAGGCAAGATCCTGCCCCCTGATTTAACCAAGGGAAAGCCCAGCCCGAATAAAAAATGACCGCGAGAAGGGAGGTTATAAAACAAAACAAGCTGGGGACCGGTGAGATAACAGACTAGAGTCCAGACAGACCCGATCCTGCAGGCTCACTGGGAACTTTGCCTGAGAAAGGATTGCAAGCTCCGACCTCAAATTACTTCCCTCCAAATACCTGCCAATAAGAGTGCCCTGTCCGCGGCTGTAGCAGGAATCAGACGCTGGGGTTCAGTCTAATCTCCCTTTCTCTAGAGTATTTACAGCTCTTCTGTGTTTTATCTTGCACCCAACTACTTGATACACCCGCATCGAAGCGAGAAAGCTCCTTTCACTGCGGAAGTCTGCCCTAGTCTGGGAGTGCGGGACAAAGCTTCTTTTGAATCTAGCGGTGGTTAGGCCAGATCTACCGAAAGTACAGCATGTGGAGGCTAAGGGGAAACGAACACGTTTTATCAGAAAGCACCAACTTCTGTCTCAAGGCAGGGCCCGATCCTGACCGCACTGAATTTCAGTGAGGGCAGAATTGCCTGAAATAATGTCACCTAAAGGTGAAATCCTGCTAAGATTTCCCGCTGGATACAGAGACTGGCTCTGGGCTTTGCAACAAGTTGAGGGTTTTGTTTTTTTGTTTTGGCCCATATATAGCGAAGCAACCTTAGCTACTTCGCAGCTTAGCAATTCAGTAACATCTTGGCAGGCTGCGGAGTTCGCCCTCTGAATCTCTCTCCCTCCCTCCCCTCTCTATTTATGCCGTGGTAGGCTACGCAGATCTGAGTTTCAGCCAGCGAGAAAATGGTCAAAGGAAAGCATTCTAGCTACCCACCAGTAAGCGAAGATATAAATACACGGAGACATTTTAAAGGTCTCCTCTGTGGGAAGCGATTGTGTCTTAGAGCTAAATAGTAATGTTTGAAGGTTAATATATCGGGAACTGGTTTCTGTTTGAGGGGCTGTTCCTGCCAGCAAATTCCCAAAAAATCTTGCGCTACAGAGGGCTGTAAATTCCTGCGCTGTGATGTTGTCAAATATTTCATTGAAGAACGTCATGGAAACTGTGCGCTTTGGGGCAACCTCGGGACCAGGCAGCTGAAAAGCACAATCCTTTTTTCTGACCAAGGCTTGAACTTCTCCCTAACATACAGCTGCCAGGAGGCCTTAAATGCTGCATTTATGCTCCAGTAGAACCAACAGCAGCTGGATTCGACAACTCAGCGGCGGTCGTTTGTGCAAAGTCGCCCCAAAACTCGGGGTCAATCTTCACGTTCCCCTAAACCCTTATGGATTTCACTCAGCCCCAACTCGGAACCTACGCTTGTAAGATCCCAACGATGTGTGTGTAGATATAGGATAACATTTTACTGAGGCCGTCTACTTTTGTTCATGAAAACCATATTCATACATTCATAACATGTCAGGGCGCAGATGTATACACCCGTGTGCGGAAACCTGTATATGCACAGGTATATGTTGTGTAATAGGAATCACACATTCTAGATAAATGAATAGAAGGATCAATTATGGAGTCAGAGGTTCCGATCAGGGCTGATTTGAAACCAATAAGAGTGATGGGAGGGATGAAAGTAGGCCCTGGGTTTTGGGTGACTTTCCCCAAGCAGAAAGGAACCAGGGAAAGGCTTATGTATGCCTGGGTGTGGGGATGCTGCATTGTGTGGCTAGTTATATCCTGGCTGCACTCTCACGGCATAGACCTGCATCTGAATCCTGTTCCGCTCAATGGCCTGCTACCCTCTGCCTTTAACCTCTTGTGGCCAAGCCTGGGTTGCTAAAGCTGGCTTTCTTGCCTTGCTGGTCTCCAGGGAAATCAGCGGCGCTCCGGGAAAGCTTGTCTTTTCCGCCACATATTTCCTGCATGAACTCACTTACGGTGCTTTTAAAGAGGTTTTTTTTCCCCCTACCCGGAGACGCTACAACGCGGATGGTGCGTGAGACCGAAAACGGCGCCGGGTCCGACCGTTAATAATAGTACCAGATTGCGGCTGGTAGAACTGCCCTGAGGGCGCTGCATTCTCCCCTAGCCTTGCCCAGACCTTCGCTGGTTAATCTGCTTTGCACACGTGCCGTTGGGCTCTTAAAGGTGGGATGGGGAGCAAGCGTCTCCCGGGCTTTCCCCCCTGGAGGAGCCTCTTCTGGACAGCTTATTATAGAGAGGAGATGCAAAGGAGCTGCCCGAAGCGCCCCCCAAATAGTGCCCCCTCCTGTCAACACCTTTTAGGCTGGACTATTTACAAGTTAACAAAATGCCAGCCCTCCTCCCTCCGTCTGCAACCCGCTGGTTGAATCAGCCCCATCGCTCCCTCCCCTCCTACCTTATGTAAACGTTTAGGCATCCGTTTGCACTGGGCTAAAGCAAGGAGTTTGGGCGATCGCCTCCAGAAAGCGAAGTAGGGGGGCGGGCTTCTCCAACTGAAGTCCCTGGTGTTAATGAAAAGCAGGGGCAGTGGGGAGGAGGACGCACGCGTGTCTCTGCCCTCTCCATGGGTGGTCTGCGCTCGGATAAACACATGGGCCTCTTAGCAAAGCAGCACCCAACTGCACAGTCTTCTTACAACAATACTACCTATATACATTTCCATACTCGGATTACAGGCTGGCTTGTTGCAGAGTCTAGTTCACTTAAGCAATTAGCTAGTAAAAATACCTTCAGTGCAGGAAAAGGAAGAAAGCTCAGATTTGTCTATTTTTACACAAAGCATTGCCGATTTTAAAAAAAGGAGAAAGAAATGTCTTTGGAAATTAATTTGAAAACAAAGTGGTTTTTTTTTTTAAAGAAACATTACAGGCCCACTGGGCTATTTTTTAGTCCAACCGTCTGATGTGAAATCTGCATCAGAATGGCAACATATAATTTGGAGCATTTATTGTCTTTTAAAAATATTTCCCCCATCCAGTTTATTTTGCTGACGGCGCCACAGATGAGGCGGGGATCTTACATTTTATTTTATTTGTTTTATACAGGAAAATATCAATCTACACGAATCACCAGCCTGACATTTTTCTAGAGCAGGAATTTAAGTCATATTCTATTTGCCCTTCAAGAATCCGGTCTTGACCATATTTTGAATAATTTTGACGTTTTATAACCAACAAACCACTGAAGATAACAAGTTACCTAACAACATGGTCCTCTCAGGCTATAATAAGAGTAACACTGAGGGTTAATTTATTGTAAAATAAAATCCCTGTGCTATTTACTAAATACACGGGTTAGTTTACTACATAAAACGATGTAATATTTCTTTCTTTCCCACAGATAGGCCTATGAAATACGGAGCAGATTATATATATTTTTTAAGTTTACAAGATAAATACGTCGGAAAAAAATCTTCACACTCCCAAAAGTCACTGGGGGAAACAAAGAAAACAATTAAGCAAAAGATTGCTTTATTTTAAAGAAAATTGTTTCGTTAAGACCGCTGAAACAAGCGTCATGTTTGCTCCATCTGATTGTTTTTTCCTGATACAATAGTGGAGATACTTCCTCACGTAAATTACCACCAACATTTTAACTTGAACTGCAGGGCAAGCAGTAAAGCCAGAATTTTATTTGTAATGTGTCCTTAGCAGCACCTCAGAAACAATTGCAAAAGATCTTAATACATTGCATCCCTTGTTTAGAATTCTGGAATTGACATATATAATCTGGGTTCTGAATTGTTTAATTTCCAAGTTCATTCTTTATATTTCTTTCAAGCAAAGTGCCGGGGGGGGGGGACGCAGGAAGGGAGGAAGGGAGAGGGAGCAAGGTACCTACAATGCGATTTAATACTTTAAAGAAATCGAGACAAACAATAATTTGAGCTATAACACAATGACTGCAATAGAGAAAAAATAGGTTAGATATGCTGATAAGAAAATTAAAGGCTGACTTAAGAAGGTTATGCCGCATTATAAATTTGGGATCTGTAAACAGAGAAAGCATATGCTCACTTACTGAAGAAGAGCTGGGGAAATGTCTGATTTTTTGTTTTAAACTGAGGAACAACACACGATACACTGATTATTTGTTATCCCCCCGTGCTCTGTGCTTTTTCTGGCATAGAATGGTATTTTAAACCATGTGTCTTCCTGCTTTGAGATGGAGATGTGGGACGAGATTTTCCGTGCTGGGGGATGGTCCCTTCTCCGTATAATATCAATTTATGGGAACATTTCACCGTATTTCTATAGCGGAGGGAGAAGGCCGTATAGAAGCAGAAAGCCCTCTGACACACTGCAGTTATATGTGGATTATCCTGCAACCCAGGCCCTGAATCCAGGCTATTTATTAGAGAGCTTTCTTTCTCGCTTGCAGTTTAGGGCATTTTACCAGCTGTGAAATCCCAACTAGCAAAGCATTCTCTGCAGTGCATACCATGTCATCGATGCTTCACTTTTCTGTATTGTTAGCACGGTTTAAGGGCCAGTTACACACAACCATATACCGAGGCACACTGACAGATCTGAACTGAGCTGCAAAAGTCCCGAAATGCGCTTGTTTCCCTTGGAAACACACGTCCTGCTACCCCTTGCAAACGCTGGCGATTGCTTCTGAGCGTTGCAAGGGGAAAAGAAGAAGAAGGAAAAAATCCTGATGTGAAATCCCTGTTGGTGGTATCACAGATGTGTCAGGCGCCCTAGAGGCTAGTAACGACTGGCTGCAAATAACGTTAACAGGGATTTTGGAAACTCGATCAGTATCTATCTTCCTTTTAAAAGGTATTAAATTATCATAAAACCCTTAAAAGCGAATCTAGGCAGAAGGGGGAATTAAAGGAGGAAGGAGAGAAGGCGGAGGGGGTTTCAGCCTTTCACTCGGCTAAGATACTTTGCAGAGCCGAGAACAGGCAGCAGGAGCACAAACTCAGTTGGATTTTTTTCGTACTATCTGGCCTTTGCTCCCCCCCCCCCCATCTTGACAAGAAAGAAAACGGCAACAGCCAGCACATCTGCTCAGTTTCTAGCAATGAACTGTGAAAGCCCCCCTCCGCCCCCCGCACAAGCCCCTCTCACAGTTTAATTGTGCTAAAGTTACCACGCGCGCCTGGTAAGAAGGTGACAAAAGTTTAAAGTGACTTACCTTGATTAGTGAGTGACAGCTTTACTGATGAAAAGGTGGTCAGACTTTTGGGGGGTGGGGGTCTGAGGAAGGCTTTGCCTTCCTTTTCCTCCTCGCCCCCCCATGTGGTGTGTATGTGTGTGTGTGAGAGAGAGAGAGAGAGAGAGAGAGAGAGATCCAATACTTCTGAGGATCAAAGTCTGGGCATAGCGGAAAAAATCAACACACATTTATATCACAACAACAACAAACAACAACAAAAGTCTAACCCGGCAGCAAATCAAGCGACGGGCGCTATTTTATACGGCGCAGCACGGGGCCCTATGCGAACTACCAGGGAGTTTTCTTTCTGATTTCATTTTATTAAAGAACCCCTGAGACGATGTTTACATTTCGCCGTATAAACATCCTGCCCATGTTCCTGTCTATCTTCAAAAGAACTAAGAAACTGGGTTTTTAAGTGGGCGAGCTTCACTCCTGCTACATTTTCAAATTAGATTCGCACTCCAGGGCGAGCCGCATTTCCCCTTTTTCATAGTTGTGTACAAACAGCCCCCGTGGCTTTCGGAGCCAGCAAACAGCTGTTTTCCTCGGGCTACAGGCGAGGAGCCCGGGAACTTAAACCTGCTGGTGCTCGGATTTTTGTCTCTTTTAAATCCTGCAGGCGCGTTGACTCTCCCCCCCCCCCCGGCCCCCTGCCCCGCTCCGGTTCGATCTCTGTTATGATTTAAGACTAGAGACTGTAAGAGCAAAGATCTCAGAAAACTGCCCCGTTCAAAGCAACTTCGTCTTCACGGTCCTCAGCTGGGTTTTGGAAGATGGGGCTGACAATCAGAGGAGTCCAGAGGAAAATGTTAGTGACTTAAAAATGTTGCTACCTGCGAGGCAAAATAAAGACAATAAAACTCCCTCTCTCCCGGTCCCCCCTCCCCCAAATCACCCCCACAGACCGCCTGGGTGGGGGGGGCGTATTGAGAAGGGATTGACGCCCAATACGAGAAGGAGCCGCCTGTGAGTCAGTTGCAAAGCAGTTGGCCGGAGTGTAAAGGTCCCTTTAAGTGCCCACCAGAGCTGAGCTTGAGCGAAGGGCCGGGGGGGGGGAGGTGGGGGAGTTGGTTGGGGCGGGGAACTCCTCTTGCTTCTTACGTCTGACTGTCAAGACCCGACAGACGCCGCTGACACGAGATAAAGTTAAAGGCGATCGGCTCGGCTGGGGGCAGAACCAGCCCGACTGAGATGAAAAGCAAGTCCCAGCAGCAGCAGCAGCAGCAGCAGCAGCAGCCGAGCTGAGAGCCAGGAGGCGGCGTTGGGGGAGACCAGCCTCTTGCAAAACAACGTAGGGGAAAAGAAAAAAAAACCAAAACAATTCCAGGGGGCTTCTCTGCTCCGCACCCGAGCCCGGACAGCGGGTCCGTCCCTTCGCCTCTGGCTCAGCCTTACCGCGGGGCTCGGATTTAGGGGCAGAGTGGAGGGGTCACCGGCGTTTGTTTACTCCCAGGGGGTGCAGGCTCCTGGTGGAAAGCCCCCCTGCACCTAGAAGGGGGGGCAAATAACCCCCAGCAGCGCGGCCGGGGCAGGGGGGGAGGAGGGCTGAGCAGAGGGGGGCCGGAGCTGGTTTGGGGACGCCGCTGTCGATGACTGCAGAGGTGCAGCAGGCTCCTTCCTCTCAGCCCCCTCCTCCCGCGGCGCACGGCGGCTGCAGCCTCATGTCCTCCGCGCTGGAGAAGCAGCAGCAGCAGCAGCAGCAGCCGGGCTCGGCCATGGAGTCGGCCTCCTCCGCCGCCAGCAGCACCCCCGCGGGCGGCGGCGGCAAAGCCAAGAAGAGCAACGCCGGGATCCGGCGGCCGGAGAAGCCCCCTTACTCCTACATCGCCCTGATCGTCATGGCCATCCAGAGCTCGCCGTCCAAGCGCCTGACGCTGAGCGAGATCTACCAGTTCCTGCAGAGCCGCTTCCCCTTCTTCCGCGGCTCCTACCAGGGCTGGAAGAACTCGGTGCGCCACAACCTCTCGCTCAACGAGTGCTTCATCAAGCTGCCCAAGGGGCTGGGCCGCCCGGGCAAGGGCCACTACTGGACCATCGACCCGGCCAGCGAGTTCATGTTCGAGGAAGGCTCCTTCCGCAGGAGGCCCCGCGGGTTCAGGAGGAAATGCCAAGCCCTCAAGCCCATGTACAGCATGATGAACAGCCTGGGATTCAACCACCTCTCCCCGGAGAGCTACAGCTTCCAGGGCTCGGCCGGGGGCCTCTCCTGCGGCCCCAACAGCCTGGGCCTGGACGGGGGCCTGGGCATGATGAACGGGCACTTGCCCGGCAACGTGGACAGCATGGGCCTGGGGGGACACTCCGTGCCCCACCTGCCTGCCAACGGCGGGCACTCCTACATGGGCAGCTGCACCGGCTCCTCCGGGGGCGACTACCCGCACCACGAGAGCTCCGTGCCGGCCTCCCCGCTGCTGGCCAGCGGCGGGGTGATGGAGCCCCACTCGGTCTACTCCAGCTCGGCCTCGCCCTGGGCCCCGCCGGCCTCGGCCGCCTTGAACAGCGGGGCGCCCTACATCAAGCAGCAGTCCCTGTCCCCCTGCAACCCCGCGGCCAACCCGCTCTCCTCCGGCCTCTCCACGCACTCCCTGGACCAGTCCTACCTGCACCAGAACAGCCACAACGCCGCAGAGCTGCAAGGTAACAGGGGCGGTGGGGGGGGCCGGTGCCCGGCGGCCTGGGGAAAGCGGGGGCCTTCCCAAGTGCACTGCTGCGGTGCAGGCCCTGGAGCATGCATGTGGCGTAGCTGCAACATCCATGCAAGTGATCTCACGCGAGCCAGGCCATCGATCCGTGCAAGTGACCCTACGGACACTTCCTGCAAGTGTTTGTATGCTCAGGCATGACACACACGCATAGACATGCCCGCGAGCACACGTAAACATATACCCACGCATATAGAGGCGTGAGGCCCCGGCCGCTACCTCTTTTCTCCCACAGCTGTTGTGTAAATTTTGGGACACCATTTTCGCGGCCTTTAAGGAAAGATTTTAAATCTGTAATGTCTAAACGTGAAATTAGGCAGATAAATACAAGTGCGTGTGTGCGATATTTTAGTTATCTATATTTCTGATTTCAAATCCCATTTTAGTAATTCAGGCCCCAAATCTGATATCACTCCTCCTACCTTTTTGGTGCACTCTGGTTTGCATTGAATTCCTCCCATTTGGGGTTATTTCTCTGCAGTCTCTTCGCAGCCTGTATAACAAGCAAGAGTAATTGCTGGCTTGGTACGTTAACGATCGCTTCCTACCTCTGCAAAGCAGATCAGTACAGCTGACTAGCTATATCCACACCTAAGCACTCACATTAGAGCCATGAAATGCCGACGATTTTGCAAACAGAGCTAGCTCCGCGGTAGTTTAGGGGGGAACTGTGGCTGGGGACAGGAGGATGTCCCGATCGATGACCCCGAAGTAAAGTAATCTAGAGTTCTGTATCCCAGCCAGGGATCATGTTTTTCCTTGCCAGGGTGAATTAAACCAACCCACCTACTCCTCTTGTGCTGGGGAGACCAGCTGTTATTTGCAGGGAGGGAAATATCCCGCGAGGTGCGATCGGTGGATTTCGCCTGGGGAGGGGGATGCGGTTTCTAGGAGCCGCGGGGTGTTGTGGCCAGGGGCTGAGCCGCTCCCGGACAGGGCTCGCTTCAAGGGAATACTCCGGTGGCTAGGCGAGGGTTTAGGAGGGCAGCTGCCGGCAGGAGCAGCGAGCTCCGGGAAGAGGTAATCTCAGGCCCTGCAGTTATGCTGGGGATTCCCTTTTCCTGCGGTGGGGACAGTCCGACTACGCGCTGTTTGCACCGTCCCATTCCAGGGGACCTAGGGTGAAACCCCGTCTTCACTGCAGGTCAGGAGGTGCCCAGAGGCCAGGATTTCAGGTTTTCACGCCTGTCACGCATGGCGTTGAAACCAGTTCAGTCGGCCTGTTTTTCCAGGCATCTTTTTTCTGCGCAGAGGTTGGCGCTTTCTTGTCCCGTGTGCAATTTCGTGCTAGGCCTTGTACTATTGAGAAGGGAGTGGGGTGACTGTGGGACCCGAAGAGGGGGAAATGTTCCGATATTGTTTATCCGGATCTGAATGAATCGATTAGATCGGGCACTAAAGACGTCGAACCAAAAATGAATCCAGATCTCTGGATCAACTCTGACCTTAGTGGCAATTTTGTTCGATCGGGTCCTTGAACCGATACGCTGTAGACACGAGGAACTGGATTAGCGGCTAGTGGGCCCGCTCGATCACATTTTTTGGGCTCGCAGTAAGAATAGAAACGAAGTGATCGCAAAGCAGGAAAGTTTTAAAACTGCCACACAGAGTTGCTGTTTGTCATTAGGACTAAACTCGGGGTTTCTCCGTGGCCTGACTTTTGTGTTGAAACCTGACAATTAACTTCAGCAGCCTTTTAAAAAATCGCTGCCTCTTCCCCTCCTATTTCTCTCGCCATTTTAATCGAGTGCTATTTGGGTGAACTGCATTTTAATACATCTCCTGGGGGGGCAATCTGGGCTTTGAAATGCGGGCCTGCTAGAGAAACGTACAGTCCGACGTGTAAACCGAGTCCCATATGAGAGTGAACCGGAATAGCGGCCATGAAACAGCAAGAGTGAACGCTGCGGTGTCGCCCGTGGCAAATCTCCTTTCCCACCTATCCGATGGCAGGTGGAACGTCCAGCCCCTCAGACGTGTAAACACACTGTTCAGGGAACTAAACTGCAGCGCCTGGAGTAATCCGGATTAATAATTTCAGATCAACTGCGAAAATATAATTGGAATAGACCGGATGAATCACTTCAGATTAGCTGCAAAATTCCATGGGACTAGTCTGGATTAATCATTCGAAATTAACTGCAAACTATAATTTAGCCCGAATCGGAGAGACACACTACGGGGTTTTAAATACAACATTTTAAACACCAAGCGTGTAACAATGGCACCAACCTGGGAGGACATGGGTTTGGTTTACAAAGATCGGGTAGAAGGAAACGTTTCAGAGTTGATTGATTTTGTGCTGGGGAAAAAATGAATAATTCGGAAGGCTGTCGGCATCCTGGCGCTTACTCCTATTATTATCCTAGTTCCCACTGCCGTGGTTTGCTTTAATATCGCATTGCTTTGCCTCTGGTGTCACTGGGGGCAATCTCCTGGAGGTTTCACTTCGATTTCGATGGGAGTTCTGCTTAAAAACCCCAGGCTCTCTGGGCTGCCTCACATTTGACCCCCACGTTTGCTAACTCTTCTTTTAGTTGTCAGAGCTCAGGAGTAGTGGGAGCAGGGAGGGAGGGGTAAGCAGTCAAAGCCCGGTTAGTCCCCTTGGAAATCAAGGGGCCTTTCCCTCCCCCGTTGACTCCCACGGAAGGAGCATTAGGCCCGCAATCTGTATATCAAGGACGCAGAATGTAAACACACATCTTCGAAATGCTTCTGCTTCCTTAGCCAGCCAGGAAATATACCGCCCCACCCTGCAATTCGCATTCGGGCAAAACTCCCATTAAAGTCAATGGGAATTTCCTCTGACATCGAAGCCGTGACGGCACCTGTTTGAGCGCAACAACCCCCCCCCCCCCGGGATGATAAAGCAGCACTGGCGTATTCCCTTGGGTGCAGTGAAAACCCTCCTCCCCAATGCCCCCCAGCCAGCACGGGGTGATGGTAGAGATCCCCCAAGCGGCTTCATTCGATTGAAACCTCTCTATAGCATTACTGGTCTAGCCACTCGCTAAAGCTTCATTTTAATTCTGATCCCCGATTTCTTGCAGGAATCCCGCGGTACCATTCCCAGTCTCCAAGCATGTGTGACAGGAAAGAGTTCGTCTTCTCTTTCAACGCGATGGCCTCTTCCTCGATGCATTCAGCAGGGAGCGGATCTTACTATCACCAGCAAGTGACATACCAAGACATTAAGCCGTGTGTTATGTGATAACAGGCAAAGAAGCCAACTTTTGGGGACCCCCCCCCCAATCATGACACAAAGGAAACTTTCTATGTGGAAGGGACCTCCCAAAAGACCCTCTGTGCTAAAGGGACATCCAAATAACTAGACTGATTTTACTCTGGAGGTATAGAAGCCATCCGCAGGAGCCAGGCGTTGGGGAACATTTTGAAATGAATTAACTCTAAGCGAAAGAAGCAGGGCTGCGCGTGCCTTTTCGGAAAGGGTAAAGTGAACCCGGGGTGCTGTCTCTTTCCTGCGTGTGTAGCATCGCTCGGGGGCTGTGGTCTGACTAAGTTTCCAAGAATCACGTGTCTGTTAAAACGAGCGCTTATTTTTTTATTGATGGGGTGGGGAAAAAAATCCAAAATTATATTTTTTAAAAAACAAACAAAAAACCCATGAGTGTTTAAAAAAAAAACCCCGGCCAATCTGAGATGGAAGTGATCGGGAAGGGTTTGCTTGGACCAGAACTCTAGTCAGGATGAGCTTTAAAAGGAGCATGGAAAGCTTTTGGAAATGGTCTGGTTGGGATGTGTCACTGAAGGGTTAAGGAATTGCTTGGAATCTTCTTCAGAACACAGATGGGATTTCTGGCCAAGGGCTCTTCCAACCCCTCACTGCCTTAAAAAGAGAAAAGGGAAAATAATTCCTCTCTGTGCCTGTGTTATTCCCTATCAGCGCTTTACTGGTGTGTGTGTGTGTGTGTGGGCTTTCCTGCACCATCCAAGTCAATGGCTGTGGGGCTATTGACTTCCCTGAGAGCAGAAAAGAACTCCACGTGCCCTCTTTTCATGTGATTGTGCATTTGTGGCCTATTCTTCAAATTCTGTAGTAGATTTTGTGGTCTCCTTCTCCCTGTTGGGTTAGGGAATGTGTGAATCAGCGCTATACACTAAGGACTACACATTGGCTCACCAGGAATTGGAAGGGGGGCGGTTGGCGTCTCAATAAGGGCAACAAAACCCCTCCCATTGGCTTTATCCTAGGCTCCAGTCTAGCCCCTGCTTTAGAGCCCTACCCTTGTTTGTTCGTTTTGGTTTTTTTTGCCTGCAACCCCGCATTAGGCAAAAATCTCCCAAAGGGAGTTATTTGCCTGCCTCAGACTGCAGGATCAGACCAGGTGCAGAGAGAATAAGGCACTTTGAAAAAAAAATAGCCAGGCTCATCCTGTTATTTATTCTACTTTTTTTTTTTTGCTAATAATCGAGACACCAGTAGCCTCAGTTGATCAGTATTAAAGTGGGGTAATTTTGTTGGCAATATTTGCCATATAGATTTTTTTTAGCTAGCCATTGTACATTTTTTAAAATGTCTGATCTGCGTGTAAAAACAATCCGCCCTGTGTTTTATATAAATATATATATAATGAAGGATTATTTCCTCCTCCCGCCCCCCATTTTTTGTCCCGCCTTTGTACAGTTCGGTGACACCTATTTTAATTTTCTTCTGCACTGTATTAAATGGTAATTATGATTTTTGCCCCCTTTGTGTACGTTTGTCCTTTACAAAAAAAAAAGAACCAAAAATAAAACATGTATGTTATTTGTACATGGTCTTCACAATTGTATGAACAGCAAATAAAATAGCATGTGCTGTAATACGTGGTGAGAGTGTGCGACACCTCTATGGGGGACATAGGGCCCCCCCATCCAAAGTCTGTGGGAATCTTTCCATTGGCAGCTTTAGACTTTGGATCAGCCCATAGAGGGCCCAACTGTGCATTATTTGGTGCCCCAACTCCCTTTGCGGTGCCAATGGGATGGTAGGGTGAGCAAGGAAGGCATAATAGGACCCTATATTTACAACGAAATCTTCCCCCTCTTCAAATGGTCACAGCTCCTATCCCTGCAGTCCAGGATAATTTACTTGAATATCTTCACTTTTTTTTTTAACAATTTCATATTTCAGTGTAAACTTGAAAGGAGCGGCTATTGTTCTTGGCTTCTGCTTCCAAGAAGTCCTTTATCCCAGGCTAAATTCAATCCCCTTGTTTTAAAGAAATATTTAAAATAATAATAGTAATAATTTTAAAAATACCCAGAGGGGATTTTTGCAAGGAGAATATTATTTTTGACAGCTTTTTTTGGTCGAAGGAATTTCGTGCTGATGAAGATAAATATAATTCAAGGCTTCCTTTCTCTTTTCTTCGTACCCATTATACAGTGGGATTTTTATCTGCCAACATGCAGTCTGCTTTTCCTGTTATAAGGAACTAAAATGGTGTGTTTTTAAAACATATGTTGGGATTAGCTGAAGCTAATGGAGGAGCGAACAAGCCAGATTTCATGGACAGCGGTATCCTAAATCAAATGGTCTGTTTTTCTTGCTTAGGACCAGATCCACAGTCAACTGACTTAATGGATTTGGGATCAAGCCCTTAATGAATGACTTGAAATTAACTAGCTTTCCTTTGATAACACGTCTTTTCCTCTTTGGGCTGATCTCTGGACTGGACCCACCGCAGCTTCATTAGCTCTTGCGATCCACAGCTCCTGAAACTGGTTCTTTTCAAACTTGACATTTTGGACGTGAGGGGTAATTTATATAGGGCTCGGTTACATAGAAATTATCGATAAACCCAACGAACGCACTTGATGGCACAAGCTGCTGTCTCTAAAGCGAAGGCAGACTGGTAAAGCCAGGGGCTCTGTCTCTTTTTGGTAATTCGGGGTGAAGTCAATAAAGCGACATTCACATGACCTGAAGGGGCTTTTATTTCGGAGTAAAGACCAAAGAAACCCCCTTTCTCTCCCCTTCCCCGCGTTAGAAATAATAGAATGAAATGCAAAAAGAATTAGCGGAGAAATAAAGAGAAAAATCAGATCAATGGGCAGAGAAAACGCCTTAAAAACAAAATACTTCGCCTTCCTCTCCGCCATAACCGCCCCCCAATACAAAACTTACCCTCAAACCCAGCAAGAGCAAAACAGCACAACCAGCCGCTGCTCAGGAAACCTGCAGGTTTATTGCCCGAAGGAATAAACCCCAAACAGCAGGGCAGATCTTCGGCGTTGCAACCGCGCTAGCGAAAGTCTGTTTGCTTGGCATCCCCACCTCCCTGTTTCTTTTCCTCTCTGCTTTGGGGTGCATGGCTCGTTGTGGCGTCCCATTAGCGTTTGCTTTGTTCTTTCCTCCCGCTGCTGGTGAGATTTTCAGGCATTTGTATAAACTGTAAATTACCAGGTATTTTATGGATTTTTTTAAAGACACTAAAGAATTAAAAGATCCCGCCCCCCCCGACACACACTCTCTCTCTCGAATCAGCTGTGCTAAAAGCACCAAGCGCCCTACACGCCTTGGCTATGTGATTTCGAAAACAACCTAAAGAATTGTCTGCAAGAGGCCAGATTTTTCAGTTTCAGGAAAGCTCTGGGTGGGACCAGGACGGGCATCTAAAGCAGAAGGCGGCTCGCAGTTAGAAAGCAGCGGTGCTGTCGCTTTCCCCCTCTCCGAAGCCGGGGAATGGAGGTGTTTGCAGGACAAGTCGGAGCTGAGTAAAAGCGGTTTACGTTTTGCTTCAATTCCCCAATAAACCTGTTTTATCTACCGACGTACAGCGCACACAGATCGCTAGATCTTGTCTCTCGGTCTGATTGGGATGTTATCAAGTCAATTATACAGAGAATCAGGCCAAACATCTTACGCTCTCGAGAGCTTTTGCTGCAGTAACTTGCCACCCGCTCTCCAAAGGCCTCACCGAAGCAAGGCTTTGCGGGGAGAGGGCCCGATGCTAGGCAGGGTCAGAGGGGGAGGAATTTGACCCACACCAGCCTTAACGTTCCCAGCGTATCCGCTTGGCCCTGCGGCTGGGGACGACGCTGACCGCAAGTGTCGTCCCAGCACCATCCCTCCCATAGGCAGGGACACTGCGGCAGGCTGCGCCTGTTACCTTCGGAGCGGGAGCTGTTGTCTTTAAAGCCAACCCTCCCCCGGGGGACCAGGGCCTGAGCCTGCCACCTGAAGGGTCTCGTTGCAGGGGGACAAAGCAGCCCAGTGCCTGAGATCCACCCTAACTGGGCTGTGCTGGGGGGAGGGAGGAGGAATCTAGCTAAATCTAACACGAGTTTACAAATCGTAATCGCGACTAATGGCTCATATTAAACACCAGGACTCAATGGAGGATAACCCCAAGGGCTGAGATCTCTTCCTTGGCTACCAACAACCCCACACAGCGTTATGGAAGCCAGAAACTGTACCACTAGCTAGAGATAGGCATGGGCCTATGTATAGGATGCGTGTAGTTCTCGCTAAATAGCGAGAGAGCATGGGGAAGGTAGATATAGACAGCCATTATCCATAGGTGAATAGCCATATCGGTAGATAGCAGTATGTAGACACCTACATTTCTACTTCTGTATAGATATACATACCTATATGGAGCTGTAATTCATGTCTCTTTGTCTCTTGCTCTTTGTAGGTATAAATATAGTTTATAAATTAGAGGATATCGTTCATATACTGCTTATGCAGAAATTAGAAGTATGTACATGTATTTTGATATAGACCTGTCAATTAATCTGCAGATAGATAGATAGATGGGGTGGATGGTGATAGATAGGGTGGGTAGGGATAGATAGATGAGAGAAAGAAAGTGAGAGAGTGTTTCTGCATTAGAGGTATGTGTATTATCTTCAACTTTCTGCATTAAAGACAGAGAGAATGCAGAAGGTAGAGGCTATAATACATATACCTCTAATGCAGAAAGTAGATGTGTCTAGCACAAGCTAAACAGGCAGGCAGCACTGTGTCTCATACGCCTAGAGCCAGGGAGGAAAAAAAACAACCCCTGGAGGGTGCTATATCTCTGGGCCAGCCCTTTCACTTGTTGGAGTTCCTCTGGTTGACAGTAAAAGCTTGCCTTGATAATAACTATGCCTTTTATGGGACTTACTTGGACACACACACACACAATTGTGATGTTATCAATCCAATTATACAGAGAATAAGTGTACACACACATACAATTAATCCACAGGTCTACATGCAGGTATAGTTGGAATAACTGCATACCTTAAATCTTTCTAGTCTGTTTTAAACTGCTGTTAAAATCCACAAAGATTCAGAAGAAATCTCAGCCCTAAATAGATACAGCTATTCATCAATGGCATTTCCCTGAGTAGCCCTGCTAGAATTGGGCCATGTAACATAGACTCTAGGGTCAGGGATTTTGCTTCCGAAGCAAATATCTTTACTAGGTGCGTCCAAGACAAAGGTCCTGAGGTTAGAAGTTCAAACGCCACCAAGTGGTTCTTTTCCTTGAAGTCTCTTTATCTTTCCCAAGATTCATTTTCAGCCTTCAGCTTCATTTCAGGCTTGCCTTTTGTGTATACAATAAATCCCTGGAAAGTCTGGTCTCAGAGTGGGGTGGAGGGAGAGAGAACGCACCTTGCAGGCTGCAGGCCAAGTCTCCCAGAGGCCTTAACTCCTTTCCACAGGAAAGTTTTGCACGGTTAATTTTTTTTTAAACCTGGAAAAACAGAACCACCACATACCATGGACGCCAGATATTCCTCAAGTCAGTGAGTGCAGTCTAAACAGACAGGCAGCACTCCATCTCATACACCTACGGCCAGGGAGAAAAAGATAAACCCCTGGAGGCTGCTACATCTCTGTGGCCTTCTCCTGCATCGGGGCAGCCATTTCCCCTGTGTGAGTTGCTCCAGAAGATAGTAGAAGATTGCTTTGATAATAACTATGCCCTTTATGGGACCTATAGGTGTGCATGCATGATGAACTGTGGCCAAATATGAGCAGACATCAAATACACAAAGGCCCAGATGCTCAAATCTATTTAGACTTAATTTCCACTGATTTTGAGCCTATACCAATACTTTTGAGGATCCGGGGCCTAATTGCTTGGCTATAGTCTCTGGCTCAGGTAGTAGGAGTCAGATTGCCCTCAGGATGCATGGCTAAGGGGTAAGGCTTTCCCCGGCTATGTTTTTTACCTAGCAAAGGTCCTGCTTAATGAGTTGGTTTATAGCTGTTTGAAGGTGTGCCCATGACTTGGATGCCAAGAATATTCTCTAGCAGGTCAGGCCCAGCTTTTTTGCAGGTTTCTCCAGCTAAGCCCCCAGCTGTGCAGCAGAGAAGCAACTACTGGGGAATCACCCCCCCCCCACCCTTAGCAAAAAGCAAGATCAATCAGCCCCTGGTTTCATAGCAGGGTTGAGTTTGAATAGGGGCATGTTCCCTGGGAGGATGGTGCCAGAATTAAATCTCTAGTGGAGTCAAGCTCTTATTAAACAGGGTAGAAAAGAGGAGCAAAATAACACCTTGACCACAGGTCTTGGGCTGTTGCTCTATATTTTACCCCCCCCCCCCGCCTTGTTGCATGCCCTCCTGCCTCAAAGAGCAAGTCTGATCACTGTCTTTCAAGCCAGTTCTGGGCTTTGTAGGGCCCCTTGTAAAGGAGTGGGGGGCTGGGGTATTTTGCAAATTAGGAAAACAAAGCAGCGCAGGATTCCAAAGGTCTTGGAGGGATATGGCATCCGGGTACCCCCCCCCCCCGGCCCCCAAGAGAAAAGAGGAGCAGCAGAGCTAAAAGCGACTAGGGACTGCAATCGGTGCAGAAATACTCGGCGGCAACGCAAGGGTTAAGCGGCTTTACAGAGGAGCCCTTTAACACGGCGCTAGCGCCATCTGCCGTCCGCTCGGGGTGCGGTTCTTCAGGGCTAGGGCCATGCGGGGACGGGCCCGTGGCGGGGGCTGCCCGCGTGTCGCAGCGCGTCCCTCGCTCCGCGCTGTCTCGCCAACGCCGCTGCCCTGGCACGAAAGCCCAGCACAGCCCGGGGAAGGGCCAGAAGAACAAGAGTAGGCGGAGTAGTGCAAAATGAAGCCTGCCTGGAAGGGCCATTCAGATACAAGCGTGGCTTTGTGTCAGGGGCGGCTTGAGGCCGTGTCTGCAGCAGGGGTAGCACCAGCACCAGGGCTGTTCCTGGGTGTTAAACTCCTGTTGTTCTGACTCCTATGCAGAGTTGCTGTAGCCCTGCTGGTCCCAGGATATTAGTGGCACAAGGTGGGCAAAAGCAGCAAAGAATCCTGCGGCACCTTATAGACTAACAGACTTTTTGGAGCATGAGCTTTCGTGGGTGAATACCCACTTCGTCAGCTGCAGAAGGTGGGCAAAGGGAATCTCTTTTATTGGCCCAGCTTCTGTTGGTGAGAGAGAAAGTTGGCTGGGATGATTTAGTTGGGGATTGGTCCTGCATGGAGCAGGGGCTGGACTAGATGACCTGAGGTCCCTTTCAACCCTGATATTCTATGAAAGTTGGTCCAATAAAAGATATCCCCTCACCCACCTTGTCGCCTCTCAGACTCAACAGCTAAATCATTCCCTTGTCAGGATTTTTTATTTGTTTCCACCCTTTTCTACATCAATAATTCGTTGTCATTAAAAGCAAAATGTTCGCAAAAATCTGTTCAATTTTGATGACACTTTCAATTTTTCCACCCCCTCGCCCCCTCCCCCAAAATCCCAAACAAACCAGAAATGCAATTCATGTTGCTCAGTTTAGTTTTTGGCTTGAAACATTTATCTCAGTTTAGTGTCCAATAACCAAAGAGAGAGAGACCAACAGACAGAGTGTGTGTGTTTTCATTTCAGTTTTGTCATTTAAAAAAAGCCCCTAAACTTCATGTGGAAAAAAAATAATCTCAAATGCAACTGGTTCATTTGAAATGTTTCACAGAAATACAATTGCCTCTTTTTCACTGGCCCTAGTATGTTGTCTAGAACCTGCCATTAGCACTACTAGTGGCGCTACAATGGGATTATCTGTAGTGAAATTTTAGACATGAGGTAAAATTTTAAAAAGCCTCTGAGAGACAAGCCTAAGTTCCATTTTCAGAAGTGATTCAGGTGCTTAGACGCCTACATTTCATTGACATTCAATGAGAGCTAGGGTCTTGTTACTTTTGAAAATGGCATGTAGGCTCCTAAGTCACATAGGCCCAGTTGCACAGGCATACCAATGAATTCAATGAGAGTTAGGCACCTGAAGACCTTTGAGGTGTTGGATGATAGGTGCCTTTGAAAAATGTTGCCTGAGGTGTCTTCCTTCCATGCACATTTTTGTTGGCAAAAATGTTTGCAGAAAGAGAATGTGCTACAAATGCTTAGGCAAATATGTATTTGAACAGCAGAAATGTTTGCACAGTCATGGTAAAAACTCTGTGGATTAGGGAGTCATCATCAGGGACAAGAAACAATAATATGGGCATTACGTGACCATTCATAGAGCATGAATAATGACTTATGAGTAGCAAATACTCAGCGCATTGGTGATGGTTAATAATTCATGAGATTTGCATATAATAATATTAATACTTCATAAAATTTGCATATACTAATATTAGTGTTGGTTAATAATTTGTTCACATAAACCGTTCACTGGATAGACTTGAGAAATGAATGAAGTTCAAATGTTTTTCACTATTTGTGATCAGAAGATGAGGCCTTTATTTATTGGTTGATTATTTTAAAATTAACTGGCCACTCCAAATAGTTCACCCAGGTCTGCAAGAAAGTATAAGGGTCAGAATATTCTCCATTAGGGAGGCAGCTAATAATAAAGATTATTATCATTATTTGTATTGTTGTCTCATGTAGTGATCCCAATCAGGTTCAAGACCCCATTGGGCTGGACATTGTACCCAACACACAGCAAGTGACAATCCCAGCCCCAAGTTAGTTTTAACTTGATCTTGGAACAATACAGCATAGGTCTGAAAGAACTAGATGCTGAAGGTCTGATTCTGATCTCATAGTTTGACAGGGTATGTCTACACTGCAATGTAAGTCCAGGGTTAGTAGAACTCATGTTAGCAGATCCCGAGTTTAAGCTAGGCTTGAACATCTGTTATACTTGTTCGTAATTCCAGGTTAGTAATTGTTCAACCCTGGGGCTCCAGTGTCTACACTGCATTCTGAGGGCCCGAGTCCAGCCACCCATATGCCTTACAGCACCATCCCAAAATATGACTGCCCTAAATCCTTTGTTTGAAGTGCAGTGTGGGAAAACTTGATTGTTCACCGAACTTGACTATATGGGGGACAAAGAAAATTGGTCCATGGGATTGTGGGATACTTTTGGCAGATTCCCAGAGCATGAGTCCAGTGGGGTTGCATCTACACTGCAGAGCAAAAGGGCTGACTTGTCTGAGGCTCAGACCCTCCACCTAGGAGGTCCTGGGACTTTTGGTCCAAGTTCCAGTTGAGCAAGATTTGTTTGTAGACAGAAGGGGGTTTAGGCTTGAAGGGGTTTGAGCATTAACCTCCTAAAACCAGCACTGTGAGTTCAATTCTTGAGGAGGCCACTTAGGGATCTGGGGCAAAAGTCAGTATTTGGTCCTGCTAGTGAAGGCAGGGGGCTGGACTCCATGACTTTTCAAGATTCCTTCCAGGTCTAGGAGATAAGTATATCTCCAATTACTATTTTTTTGAGTCTGAGTTGGGCTGCACTGCAATATAGACACAGCCATAGAGGTTTTAATCCAGAAGGCACCATTAGAATAGCTATTCTGACTGGCTGTGTATCACAGACCATTACATTTCACCACAATACCACTGTGCTGGGCCCAATCTTTCATAAACCACTTTTACGTTGGTGTGACATCATGGACATCTATGGTGTTAGTTCCTTATTCATACCTTTGTGAATGAGATCAGAATTAGGCCCAGAGAATATAGAAATAGATATAACCATACTTTAGCAGAAGCTGAAATTTCACTGCACAGCATGGCTTCATGCTAATTACTGAAAAAATAAGCAAACGTACCTGGGAAAGCAAGATGTCATGGAGCCTGGGAAGTTTGGAAGGAACCTGTAGTGCCAGGAGTTCATGCATAATAAGAATTGCTCCTACAATTGTATTTATGTATGCTTGTAAAGAAATGACCCCATATATCAACTGCCTGAGTAATCACTTCCTGCAGCAGATGAAAACATTACTTTCTGGAGCCTAAACAGCACAAATTACTGGAAACTCTCTGAAAATGTGATCCTCAATTTAAAATGTGAGAGTTAATCTCCTTTAAAAGATTAAGCTAATCATCCTAGCAGACTGTTCAAAATCACTGTGAAGTGACAGCAAAGGATTTTTGAACATTAATGAACAGCAATACAGATGTTTTTGCAAGTTTGTTTAGTGACTGCATCTTTCCGCTCGGGCTTTCTCATGCAACATTCTTAAAGAAGGCTAGTCTTTGCTGTACAGGTAAGGGAGGCCATAGTATCAATAACTGTGGTTCTCCAGCCATGGAGGATGATGGTCTTCCATGTGGTCAAACAACTGGTAAATAGGAATCCTTGCTGCTAAAAGTAGCCCAGTTCAGGACTATTTTAGGGTTTCCAGAAGCTATTTGGACCATCGGAACTCTGTATCCTATGCAGCTACTCTTAGTCTGGCTTTGTTGCATGTTTCTTTGGGGAAAATTCAACTGCACTCAAATTTGCTGATGACACAAGAATTGGAAGGGGGCACAAACAAAGAGAAGGATAGAGCCAAGCTACCAAGTGACCTGGTAACATCAGAGCTATGGGGTTGCAGACAGTGAGGTGAGGCTTGAATCTGTTCAGTGAAAAACCCTGCACTTAGGGACAGGAAATAAAACAGATCAATATACAAAATGGAGGGAAGAAACCAAGTTACTGCAGCCATCATATTGAAGTGAACTTATTACCCCGTCTCCTTAGAGCACTCCTAATATTCCTTAGGAGTGCAACCAAGACTACAGTTTGAGCAGGAAAGCCGTTAGCTCAGGGCTGAGCAGTCAGGATCAAAATGCAAAAGCGCAAAGACCATGGCTGTACATTTTTTTAGTGAGAGGGTCACTGAAATGATGAGGCTTTTACTTTGATAAAGCCACTTTCATACCTGCTGAATTTCAAAGTTCGTTGCGTAGGTTATCAATTGCACCAGCAAATTTCTTTGCCCAGCCATGAGGCACTGCCATCTGCAAGGCAGAAGGGGGTGACTGGTTAGTAGCATTACATAATCAGATAGGCCAGGATGAGAAGAATACTGTATGCAAAGAATATGTAATATCACCCAAATGGAAATCTGGTTAGAAGCCTGAAGATAAGCTCTTACCCTTATAAAGTGAGCCAGGAGCTTGATTTTTTTTGACTGAAGATACCTGAAAGATCAAACAAAATAATAACTAACTCCTAAATAGCATTTGTCATCAGTAGATCTCAAAGTGCTTCACAAGGAGAAGCAAGAAAACGCTTTTCTTCATTGTGGCAGGCATCAACCAAATCAGATCATATAGCTTTTTAAAGGAAGGATTGTAGGGCATTTTATGATTTTAAGTGCTAAAAATATTCCAAATACAATTTGACAAATAAATGAAACAGCCTCCTGAACAGGTACTGATGAGAACCGATAAATAATTGAGAGAAAAAGACGTGACCTATTGGTATTAACACCGGGCTGAGAATGGAGAACTTGCTGATTCACTGCTCTTCCAAAGCATTGGCTAAGTCACTTAAGCTCTCAGACTCCTAAATAACCTTGAGGATCTAGGACTTAGCGCTTCAGTTCTCCCATCTGTAAAATGAAGATAATATGCACAGGCTTTAAGGCCAGAAGTGACCATTATGCTCATCTAGTTTGACCTCTTGCACATTTTAGGCCACAGAACCTCACTCACTCACATGTGGAATAGGCCCATAACTTCTGGCTGAGTTACTGAAGTCCTCAAAGCTTGGATTCTCTGTAAACTGAAGTCTTTACATCATTTATTCTAGTTCAAACCAGCAAGTGATCTGTGACCCATGTGGCAAGAGGAAGATGAAAATCCCCTCGCATCTCTGCCAGTCTGACCAACCCAAATATGACAATCAGTTAGACCCTGAGCACATGGGCAAGAATTCTCTGTACTAATTCAGAGCCCTCCCCTTCTACTGCCCCATCTCCCATCTTCATTGAGCCATGTGAAGATTAATTAGGTAGGACCATATCCTGCAATCATTTCTCCTATTACTTCAGTGGGATGTCCATGTGTAGAACAATGACAGGATACATCGCTCTAAACATTTCTGAAGTGCTTTAAAGATTGAAAAATGAGAAGGACTGATTTTTTTACCTATGTAAGGATGGAAAAGAAATAGGGACTTGTGTTATTTATAATAGACAGCAAGAACAATATAGATGAAAAGATGGGAAGTGGCTCACTTTTCTGCTGAGATGATTATCTTCTGCAGGTGGTAATGAGGAAATAAAATCTTTCAGAGCATAAGTGTTGCAGAGGGCTGTATATGCTTTACTAACTAGCAGAGATTTCAGATGGCCAGAGACACAGATGTTTCCTCCACTGAAACTGATCTTAGACTGGTCTTGGTCAAGAACTTGAATTAGAGAAATCACAGAGAAAAACAAAAATCTCACAAAAGAGCTCTCTCCCTGCTGTGGTTTTCAGTTCTCCCTGCTGGAGATTTTTGATTAAAAAATATTAACAGGCAAACAACATTTGCTGTTTTTCCCTACCAGCAATATAAACCTGTTCAATGGTTTTCAAGAATTTAATTTTTGCTGCCAATTTTTTCACCAAACATTTCTTATGATAAGTTGTTGCCCCTTTTTTGACAAGTTGTGGTAACCTGAGCCTGCAAACTGCTTTCCAGGGACAGATCTAAGAGTCACCTCACTGAAGTCAGAGAGGGTGATGCCTGAAGGTCTGCCTGTATGCAAAAGGATCAGGGCTTACATGGCTTCCCAATTTATGAGGAGGCTGTTTTGTTTCTGCTTGGTTGTTTTGTTTTTGTGTGTGTGGTCTCTGGAAACAATCTCTAATGCTTGCATCTGTCATTCAGTTACTGAAGTCTTCACAGCAATAGATCATGTTGATTCACTGTTGCTTTCTGATTGAAACTGTGTGGCCAGAGACGGCTCTAGGAAAACTTTCATGATCATATCGTTTCGGCACTGAATGGCAGCTAGCCACCTCACTTTGACTGTTAGCAGATTACAACACTGCCTCATATTATAGTGCCACACACTGTGCTCTGACTAATATCATTTAACAAAAGAAAACCAACTCCAGAGTGCCAGCGTTCTAATGCCTCGTGTCCTGGTAGCATCTCAGTTCTTTTGCTACCATGCTTCCATCATGGCTTGTCTACATTAATTCAGATTAAGGGAGGGTGTGAATTTAAAGCCAAATCGCTATTTCTGATTAACTCCTTGTGTTGACACCCTGATTCTGGTATAAGAGTGCCTTATTTTGTATTAGCTAAATTCAGTTCTAAAGTTGATTAACTCCCCTGTGTGGATGTTCTTATTGTTGAATAAGAGTGCCTTATTCTGAATTAATCCATCCAGAATAGTTGTTCTGAAATAATTCCCCATGGAGACAACCCTCAGCATCTCTCCCACCAATATAGATAAAACTGGGGCGGGGGGGGAAGGGAGGAGGGAATCATTCTTGAAAAACACTCATTTATTGTAACACCTAGGGTGGTTGCTTGCACATTGAGATCCTGATTCTGCTTTGCTCTATGCACCTTCAGCTGTCATTAAGGTCAAGGTGATTTGATAGCACTCAGCAGCTCCAGAAGTTGCTCAGCATCTTGCAGGATTGAGCCCTCAATGACTGCATGCGGTAGTAAGGCTCTGATTTGTTTGTGCCATGAAAGTAGCTGGAAAGAATGCACCAACTACATGACAATCAAGGACACAATGGAGACATCAGGCTGCAGAAAGACTAGAAAGACCTCATTTTAAATTGCTGCTAAACAATGCTGGCTTCAGCTCTGGTCTGTCTCAGTCTGCTGTTGAACTTTTCCTCCCATTGCATATCAAAGTGAGTTGCATTCTGTTGTGCGGTTGTGAGTGAAACAGACATGAAAATTGCATGTTAATGACATGCACTGATCACGTATGGAGATCATCCATATTATATCTATCTCAGGAGGTCCCCCATTATTGTAGTAGTTGAATGCCTCACCATCTTTGATGCCTTTATCCTCACATCATGCATGTGAAGTAGGGAAATACTGTTATGTCACTTGTGCAGATGGGAAAGAGATGCACAGAGAGGCTGAGTGACCTGCCCAGAGTCATGCAGGAAGTCTGTGGCTGAAAAGCGACTTGAACCTGGGTCTTCTGAGTCCTGGGCAGGTGCCCTCCTTACTCCCAATATTATTGTATCTATCATGGATTAGAAATGAACTAACTACATCTGCAGATGAGCAGAACCTGCGCTTTGATTTATAGAGCTACAAATGCACTGCATCTGGCACGGTAATGATCATTCTTAGCATTTACATAAATCTTTTCCTTTTCAAAGCCTGTTAATTCATTTAGATTGTAGATTCTTCAGAGGGGGGAACCATGGCCAGGGCTATATTAAGGTCCATTGCTATGGCTTCAATCCCTGGAAGTCATATGATGAGATCATGCTCCCAGGAGTCATTAAAAAAAGATGATGTTTCTAGTTTTTGTGGTTGCAATGAAAAATTTGAAAGTGCAAACAGAGTATAAATTATATCTGCCTGAGTCTGCAGAAAGCCTGAAACCAAGTGGTGTGAACTGCCGGGTTCATTTTAATTCTGAAATCTGCTGTCTCTCCAAGTAGGGGGTGGCTGTTATGAAGAGGACTACACCAGGAGGGAAGAGAAATGGGGGCCCACGTACAGATGTGCATATGGACCTGGATCGCCTTAATTCAGCCCTGTTCTTTGGGTTATTTAAATAAACAGTAGTTACGATGTCCTGCATTTGGATTTCTGCTTTAGCTGAAAGATGTGCAAAACCACAGACTGCATCCTAGACCCTGAGCCCCTGGCTCGCAACGGCAAAACTCCCACCGACTTCAAGAGTGCAGAATCAAGTTCATGTTGAATATTTAATTGAAGAGGCTTCTGTGTGACGTGTATTTCAGCAAGCGTATGACATACTCTGCACTTGTAAAATGTGGTCCTGAGTGGACAGAGTGGTGCTATCTTGAGGAAATCTCTTATTTCTGGCCAAACCACTCCTTATTAGCATGATCTTATAGCAACCACCCATGAGAGATGCCTGACCTAATACACTGTGGGGGCTTGTCTTCAGTAGGAAACAAAAGGTGTGTATTTAGCTCAAGTTAGTTGACACAAAGTCAAATCCTGGTGAAGACAAGGTGATTTGTAATTTTCACGAGTGAGCAGGTCAAGTGAAAGAGTAGGGACCAGCTAACTCATGTGAAAACTACACTTTGTCCTCTTTAGGATTTTACCTTGTGTTACCAACCAAATGTTAGCAAAGTAGAGTTCAGAACACACCTTCTTCCTAGTGGAGACAAGGCCTAATAGACGGATCACGTATCCACAGCTGAGATCAGGAGTGAATACATGGGTGGAAGGATAGCAACACAATACCATTGACTCCAAAGCTAACAAATAATGCTTATTCTTAGCTAAAACTGTTGGGTCCTGATATTTCAGCTAAAGGTTGTTTATTTTTCTCATGGTGCTAACCACAGGTCTAAAGTCATGTCTGGTAGATCAGTCTCCAAGAAGGCGCTTCTGAACCGGTCAGCGAATCACTAACTGGATTAACCATTACTGCAATCTCTGCTTTAGCAATACTCATTTTCTTCTACCATAGGTAACAGACTTAGAGAGAGACGCCTGAATGAAGATCCATCTTTTTAAGAATGGATTTAACAGAGGACATAGATATGGGTTAAACATGGAGCATAGCTGCATGGATATGGAAACCCAATCAACAGAAAGATCTGTGTACACCTTGTCAAAACAAAAAAGAGCCCCATATTGCAACTAGTGTGTTGCTATCACACCATTCAGAGATACAGCTATCTTTGTGTGTATGGGCTTTACACTAGCAGAGGGCATAATAACAAACCCTGTTTATTACTCTGTTTTACTATGTTCTGAATATAGCTGACCTAAATCAAGTCTTATGGTTTCCATCAATTTTTTAGCAAATCCAAGTTTTTCAAATAACCAATGAAAGTGTTAAAAACGAGCTTTAATTGCAGACAACTTTCAAGAGCATAAAGTTATATATAAATACAACGTGCTCCACATATACGCATTTACCTAGGCAGCACTACTATGACAAAAGTATTAAAAATCTCAGCGGTGATTATTCTTAACAGTAATTTATTAACTTCAAATTTTAGGAAAGAAATTGAGGTAGAGTGAGGCATAATCACAAATGCAAGTGGCCAGGTCAGAAGCAGAAATACAGCAAGGGAAAATGGAGATGGGTGCATGGGTGTGAGGAAGACAACTCGCTTTTCAAATATTAATAAGGTCAGGTTTGAAAGGCAAAATTAGTTCCCAGTTCAAAGATTCACAGATTGCAAGGCCAAGGGGACCATTATGATCATCTAGTCTGACTCCTGTGTAGCACAGCCCATGGAACTCCCCGAAAATAATTCCTAGAGCAGATCTTTGAGAAAAACATCCAGTCCTGATTTAAAGATTGTCAGTGATGGAGAATCCACCACAACCCTTGGTAAATTGTTACCCCTTATTTCTAGTCGGAATTCATCTAGCTTCATCTTCCAGTCATTTGATCATGTTATACTTTTCACTGCCAGATGGAAGAGCTCATTATTAAAGATTTGTTCTCCGTGCAGATACTTACATACTGTAATCAAGTCACCCCTTAACCATCTGTTTGTTAAGCTAAAGAAATTGAGCTTTTAAATCTATCGCTATAAGTAGGGCCCTATCAAATTAACGGTCCATTTTGGTCAATTTCCTGGCAATACGATTTTAAAAAATCATAAATGTCATGATTTCAGCTATTTAAATCTGAAATTTCAGTGTTGTAATTGAAGGGATCCTGACCCAAAAAGGAGTTGGGAGGGGAGGGGAGTCACAAGGTTATTGTAGAGGGGGTTGCAGTACTGCTACCCTTGCTTCTGCACTGCTAGTGGTGGCACTGCCTTCACAGCTCAGCAGCTGGAGAGCAGTGGCTGCTGGTCGCAGGGCCGCCCGGGGGGAGGGGCAAGTGGGGAAATTTGCCCCAGGCCCTGCAGGGGCCCCCACAATAATATAGTATTCTATAGTATTGCAACTTTTTCGTATGGAAGAGGCCCCCCAAATTGCTTTGCCCCAGGCCCCCTGAATCTTCTGGGTGGCCATAGCTGGCCGGGAATCCAGCTTTGAAGGCAGAGCTGCTGCCAACAGCAGCATAGAAATAAGGATGCCATGGTGTGGTATTGCCACCCTTCCCTCTGCACTGCTGCCTGCACAGCTGGGCCCTCAGTCAGCAGCCACGACTTTTGGGACCCCTAGCTCTGAAGGCACCAGCACAAAGTAAGCGTGGCATGGGATGGTATTGCCACCCTTACTTCTGTGCTGCTGCTGGTGGTGGGGTGCTACCTTCAGAGTGGGCGCCCAGCCAACAGCTGCTGCTCTCCAGCCGCCTAGCTCTGAAGGCAGTGAAGTAAGAGTTGCAATACTGCGACCCCCTAAAATAACCTTGCAACCCCTCTGCAACTCCTTTTTTGGTCAGGGCTCCAAATTTGAGAAATGCCAGTCTCCCCAGTGAAATCTTTATAGAATAGGGTGAAAGCACACAGAAGACCAAAGACCAGATTTCACAGCCTGTGACGCATTTTTCATGGCCACAAATTTGGTAGGGTATTTTTTCTAGTCCTTTAATCATTCTCGTGAATCTTCTCTGAAACCTCTCCAATTTATCAACATCCTTTTTGAACTGTGGACACCAGAACTGGACACAGTATTCCATCAGCAGTTGCACTAGTGCCAAATATAAAGATGAAATAATCTCTTGACTCCTGCCTGAGATTCCTGCCTGTTTCTGCATCTCAGGATGGAATTAGCTCTTCTGGCCAGCGTGACACCTGGAACTCATATTCATATGATTATCCACCACAACCCCCAAATCTTTTTCAAAGTCACTGCTTCCCAGGATACAGTCCCTATACATTCTTTGTTCTTAGATGTATACATTTATAGTTAGCCATATCAAAATATATTATTTGCTTGCAGCCAGTTTAACAAACAATCCAACTTGCTTTGAATTAGTGACTTGTCCACTTTATTATTTACCACTCTCCCAGTTTGTGTGTCATCTGCAAATTTTGATGATGATTTTATATTTACTTCCAGGTCACTGATAAAAATGTTAAATAGCGTAAGGCAAAGAACCAATCCGTGTGGTACCCCCCGGAAACACAGTGTCTCGCTGACGATTCACCATTTACAATTACATTTTGAGACCTATCAGTTAGCCAGTTTTTAATCCATTTAATGTGTCCCATGTTAATTTTATATTGTTCTAGTTTTTTTTAAACCAAAAGTATATTACAGCAACACTATTACCTATATCAACCAAATGTGTAAAAACATTAAAAAAAAGCCATCAAGTTACTTTGACTGGGTCGATTTTTCATAAATCCTCCTTGATTTGCTTTAATTACATTATCCTCCTTTAATTCTTTATTAATTGAGTCTCATATCAGCCACTCCATAATATCGCATGGGAACATTATCAGGCCGATGGGCCTGTAATTACCCAGGTCATCTCATTACCTCTGTTTACACCTATACATCTTCACTAATGCCAGTGGGGTTATACGAGTCTAAAAAGAGCATAATTAGATAGACCATTACATAACTGCCAGTGATCTTGGAAAGAAGTGATACTGGATTATTTTTAGTTTGCTTTTCAGATCTTCTTTTAACTGATTATGCAATGAACATGTTTGCAATTTGTTACACAGCCCCCCTACCCACATATTTAAAATATTTTGCTTGTATGGCCAGTTGTGCAAAGAGAAGTGCTTTGCAGTGATTTAGCTTTAATTCACCCTGAACAGCACTGACAATAATTCTGAGTCTGAGGAACAGTCATCAGTCGAGAGCATAATTTTATTTCTTCAGAGTCTCTCCTTTGTTTGCCCTGCAAAAAGTTAAAGCAATGCTTTCTTTGAGCTCTTTTGCAGACAGCTTTGAGAACATTTTACTTTAATACTGCATGAAAGGTCTTCCCCACTTGAAGCATAATAATGAGCTTAAAATATACTTAGTAATACCCTCTGGCTAAGAAAAATGTTTCCAACTCCTATACTTAAAAAAAGAAAATATCCATTTAGAAGCTTATTTTGACTTTTTGCCCAGGATCAATTGCAAAGTGCTTCTGTTTAGAAAGGATAGTTCAGCCAAAATTCAACTTGTTTTTCACGACTAATGAACTTACAAAAAATAAAAGCCATACTCAATAAATCATAATTCTGCTTTATTCTGTAAAAGCATGTGTGTGTGTGCGTGTACAAGCTAGCACCTCCCGGTCAGGAAAATTTTCCTGTAGCACCCTGTACTCAAACCCATCTCTGGCATCATGGCTACAAAGGAAGATTGCAATGCTGTAATGGTAATAAGAAGGCACAGAATGAATACGCTGTGCTGGTACCTTGGTAACTTTTCAAATAATTTTATGCCTAATCAGTTTCCACTAGTATTTGCAGTAGAGGCCCTGAATCTTCTCTCTCTTCCATCAGTTTTAAACTGATATAACTCCATTCATGTCAGAGTTATGCTTAATTTACATCAGCAGCAGTGACAGAAGAATCAGGCCCACTGGTCTTGAAAATAATCACATACTACATACCAATCTACCCATGAAAAAGGCACCTAAAATAGCTGGAAAGAAAAGCAATATTCATCTTATTTCCCAGACCAGAATAAAATGTACAAAACTGAGAGAGAGTTAAGAGAATGACCCTGTGGGGTGCTCAATACGGTCAGTTTCAGGTGAAGTTAACAGGTGCTGACTATGCTCAGTCGGAGAGATGGTAAAAAACAACCACCACCCAAACAAACACCTCCCTGTCCCCACGAATCACAATCCACCCAACGGCATTGAAAAATTGCTTTTCAACAAAACATTTCTGTGAATTTTTTCTCATTTGTCACAACATTGTGTTGCAAACCTCAAAATGCCTTTTTTTGGGAAGGGAGCGGAGGGGGCAGTTTTCCTAACCAGCTGTCCTTTGCGCCTCACAGGATTGGGCCCTGTCTGGCAAGTGTTGCATCCCACAGACTAGATTTTCAAAAGTTCACCTCTAAATGCGTGTGCAGAGCTGTGCAGGTACATTTCCCTGCCAGCACTGATGACAGAATATAGGCATCTGGCTAGAATTGTGGGTACATGGATTCCTTGGGGCAGTTTTCCAAACAAGGCATGTGTGCAAACGAATGTGTATGTGTGTACAATGACACACCTATCTAGTGCACCCCAACTATTGGCAACTGAAGACAAACTGAGTAACTGTATGCAGAAACGGCCAATTTGTCATCTGCATAGGCAAATACTTGATTTGCATGAACACTTGTAGAAACAGTCAGCAAATCAGCTGTGCAACTGCATGCCTAATTGGCTAGAAAAGCTGGCTTTTAAATTCTATTGTTGGATACTGTTTAGTCCACAAAGTTAGAGACTGTGCTGAGATCCTTGAAAAACTAGGCTGGATTCTTGCTGAACAATGAAGATGTACCTAATTTTTTCTACTCATATTTATGTCTCTGTCAATTGATTTCTACTTGCCCTTTGTTTCTCTGGTTCTTGGCCATCTCAACTCGCAAAGTCTGACCCCTGAGGTTTAAGCCTTTCAAAGAGGATACAACACTCTCAGCAGTCATTTTATCCGTGTAATCAAGAAAAGCCCTGCCCTGTGCTCCTTGCCAACTGAGCCGCAACGGGGATGCATGGAATTCTCTTAAAGCACTTTTTAACTCACTAACTCTTGTGCCTGGAGGTATATTACCTACATAGACAGTGGTGAGTGCACCATGTGTCTCTGATTTGGTACTTAAAGAATCATTTCCAACATGACGATGTCCAATTTGGGCCGAGGTGGACTCAGTTTGCAGTTTTGTATTTCCAGTCTTGGCATTTTCATCGGAGTCTGCTGGTTTCCTGGCGTTTGGAAAGTCTGGATGTTCGTCTTTCAGGGTAACATCTTTGCCTGCCTGCTTCTCTCTATAGCGAAGATTCTTTAGGATTGGGATTCTTTCCAGCACCTCATAGCTGATCTACAAAATTAAAACAGAAACAAGTTTGAGGGTGTGTTTTTTTTTAATTAACCCAACATATAGGGTCAGATCAGACTCTAATCTCGTTTGGTCATCACCCTTCAATGTGCCCAGAGCATTCAACAAACTTTACTAACTGTGTGGCTGACTTCCATGAACATACGTGGCAG
Source organism: Gopherus evgoodei (assembly GCF_007399415.2). Taxonomy (NCBI): domain Eukaryota; kingdom Metazoa; phylum Chordata; order Testudines; family Testudinidae; genus Gopherus; species Gopherus evgoodei. The sequence continues at coordinate 36,718,385 of NC_044333.1, read as the reverse complement.
GGCAACCAAAACCACTAGTCACTATGCAGGCTGCACAATGCAGATCCAGCAGAAAATAACCAGCCAACCCAGAGCTACTGGACTTTGGAATTTGCTGACTTGTGAATGTTCGGATTTGCAACTTTAATGTTGCATCAATGCAAGATTCTGCATGTGATGTAAATTATGTGTGTTAAAATCTAACACAAGGACTGCATCCCCCATGCTTCCCTCGTGGAAATTGGCCGAAACTGTGTTCACGTTTTTCTCTGACAAGTCGCCTGGCCCTGCCCCCAAAATTTCCCTTCCATCATTTCTCCCCATCACAGACACAGCTCCCTTTCTGTTGCACTCTGAGTGGCCTCATATGTTTTCCTCTCCCCATCCCTCTCAAAGTCAGTGGGGTGTGGGTGGTGATCTCCTTCCTTGCCAGGATCTTTAGGGGCAGCTGGTCTTTAGAACGAGGCCTGCGCTTTCTCCATCACACCCCAGTTATGATAAGCCTCATCAGGAGTGGTCCAGGAAAGACTCCTATTCTCACTGCTGAATGCTACCAGTCTGGGCCATGAAAGGGCCTAGGTTGCAGCTCATGAGTTACAGGAAACTCAAGAACTCCCTAGTTACTGTATAACATGGTTGGGCTCAGCCTCTGAATTGTAGCAAAGCCATTGCAGCAGCTGGAAGGAGAAGGGGCATTGCTTGCTCGACTGTTGATGAGCTTGCGGACAAGCAAGATGTTTACCTTTCAGGAGATCTGCCCCCCGAAATTAGTAGGGTGCCAGGGCACTTTGTTGACTCCACCTCAGCGATCTACAAGGGAAAAGGGGCCAGGAAGGGGCCAAGAAGTTGCTGGTGGTAGATGGGAGCAGGTGGGGCATCAAGGCCCATCTAGGTATAGGAGAGGCAATTCAGGTCTCTCCAGGGTTTGCGAATGCCTCTGCAGGATTTCAGGTCTGTGAACCTCAAAGAGTTTTACTTTCAGGCTCAGACCAAAAGTCAGGCCTGGTTTCCTCTTGTTTCAGCCTAATAGTTCATATACGAACCAGTGATAGAATGAGAACAATTAGTTTAAAACAAAGGCTGCCTCCATTCTGGCCCACATGGGTTGGGAGTAAAAGGTGCTGGAATTGGGCCCTGAGCAGGGCAGTTACCCTGGTCTGGTGGACTGGGCGAGGCTGACTGGGGAAGCAGCCACAGCTGGGGCCACGCTCAATCAGTCCACAGCTGGCCCTATAAAGGGGCTGTGAGCCAGGAGCTGACAGTCTCTCTCCAGCCTTAGAGGGAAAAGGATCTGGCTGCCTGGGAGAAAAGAGTACCTGAAGCAGAGCAGGGATGGAGAAAGGCAAGAGGAGTTCCAGCCTGGCAACTCCCCAGGCTGAGGCCTTGTTAAAGGCCCAAGGCAGCTACTGAGGCTGAAGAGGTGTAACCCGGGGATAGGCGGAGGCAGCTGGTCCAACCCCCTTACTGAAGATAAGTGGCCATTATGGACTGTGGTTTGCCCCAGTGAGAGGGGGCTGGATGAAGACCAGCAGTAGCCATTGAGGCAAGGTGGGCTTAGGGGAAGGGGGTTCCCCTGGGAGGGGAGACTCCGAGTGTGTGGGTACTGCTGGGGCAGAACCCCAAGGTAAAGGGCACCAGGGTCTGAGAGGGACATGGGGGCTTTGGGCAGGTGAGACACCGGCCAGTAGAGGGCGCTCTGAGGCTGGAAAAGAGCTAATTCCCAGATGACCAGCAAAAGGTGCTGCGCCAGTGAGTTTTGACCTTGCTAAAGGCCCTTAACAAGCACTTTTTTTTTTTTAACTGTACCGTAATTCTTCTAGAAGCTAACACAAGCTGGCAGTTCAGAGATGTACATGTTTCCATAGCAGCCATGGGAGCCTGAGCACTCTGAAAAGTACATGCCATTTTCATATTCTGATGAGTTATGACTCTACTGATCTTGGAGAGATGCATTTTTCTTTGCCAAGTACTTTCAGATTCCTGAAACCGACAGCAGCTTCCCCTGAGCCGGGCAATACGACATTAGACAAATGGCTGAAGCCATCTTACTTTGTTTTTCCTGGCCAACAATTAGGAACATTTGTTGTCCATGTGAAATGCAAGCTCTATGCTAATTAAACCAAAAAGGAAAAACATTTTTCTACACTCATGTAACTAATCGCTCCAGTACCCAGAAACAAGCCTAGCACGAACCAACTGTACAGTTTCTTTCACCCTAAAGTCAAGCTTAGCTCAAAACATGCATCCAGAATCTTTACTTAGAAAGATCAACACTACCAAGGGCAAACCTTTACCTCCTCACAGAGCCTGTGTACATGGGATGGGCAAAGAATTCCCAGACCCTTCAGGACACTGTGGACAAAATCAAATTAAAGCAATCCAGAGCCACAGGGATACCCCCCAAAGAGGACTTCCCCACCGGCTGCCAGGACCAACCCCCAGCTCCGACATGGTCCTAGCTCTCCTTGGGGGGGCAGCAGGTTTCAGAGTTAAAATTAAATGGGGCAGTTTGTATCTCTTGGAGTTATTGCTTCAGGCTGACTGCAAACTTCAGGACGCACCAGTTACACACAGGTCAGGTTTTCAAGCTTTTCTTTGTTTCCATGAGGGAAATGTTTTTTTTCAAATGAACCCTGGGATTCTGAATTCATCATGTGACTGGGCGGTTGTATCTATACCTTAGTACAATGGACACTATAAAGTGCTCCCTACAGCTTCCCCCTTGCACCAGTAGATCTCACACTGAGATATCCTAGATGAGCTTAATCACAAGTGGAAGTGAGACAAGTGCTCATAGCTGAAAATCCTGTCCTGCCCCCCGAACCCACCCTTCCTACTGGTGATGCATACTTAACAATGGCTCCCCATATCCTACTACCCCCCACCCCTGCCCATGCCAAAGAACCACCCTCGTTCCGCTGCCCGTTTCATGCCCATGACAGGAGCAGGGCAATGCAATCTGCCCAACGGATGTAGTCCTATTCCTATGGGAGCCTTGCTGGTCACTTCAGGGGGAGTGCAACCAAAATTTCTAACTCCTCCACCAAAAAAAAAGGAGGTGGGGAGAGAAAGAGGCAGTTTGGGGTTTCGGTGTATGCATCTAACAAACCCATTTGTGGAGCGGCTGGGTGGCTAGGGAGGAGAAAGGAAATCAGCTGTCTGCTCTGTTGTAAAATACCAAAGAACTCCTCTGCGGTAGGACAATGTGTTGCTAATTATAATCATGCAAAAGCTACTTTTGTCTCGAGGGCTGCAGTGATTTGTCTGGAAGTGGAGGGAATCCAAGGACAGTCTCCTCCTCCAAGCTGTCCATTTCCTGGTTTGACATGTGCAGTAACTTCCCAGCCTCATCTAATGGTTAAAGCACAGAACTGAGACTTGGGTTCTATTTGGATGGCCACTGGCTTAGCAGGTGGTCTGGGTAAGTCATTTAATCTCCTTCTGGCTAGGATTCCCCCCCTCTGTAAAATGGTGATAATTTATTCACCTGTGCCAAGGGCTCTGAGATCTCTCTGCGTCATGGGCGTGCACAAAGGGGGGCAAGCAGGGGCACAGTCACTCCCTGCAATCAGGGAGGGCACAGAACTGCTCTGGGGCAAGGAGAGCAAACGCCTCGGGCCAGGGTGGGAGATGCCAGCTCCTCTGGCCCTGGGCCCACAGGGGCAGACTCAGCTCCTGCAGCTGCTGAGGGAAAGTGAGCTCCACCAGCCGCAGAGGAAGGGGGAAGAAGGGGAGCCAGCTCCTCCGGCCCCGGACCGTGGTGTCCAGAAGGACTAGTGAGGGGACAGACTGGAACGGGGGCTGAATGGGAGTGAGGGTGCAGAGACATGAGGATGGGGGGCAGTGAGTGCAGTGAGCCATATGGGAACAGGGGGCAGGGGAAGCAGGGCCACATGGGGACAGGAGCAGATGTGCCTGACTGATTGACCCCTAGCCTCTCCCAGGGTCTTCATGAAGAAGGCTCCCCACCCCCTACCCCCAAAAACCTGTTCCATACTTCTCCCACTCACATCCAGCAACCCTCCATGTTCACTTCCCAGCAATTACTTCCCTCTCCTTCAGCTCTTCCGTTACCCTTGACTCCCCCAAGCCTTTGCACTGCTTCCGAGGGGTGCAGGAAATACATTTTTATATTGTAGTTTAAATGATTTCTTACTCAAAGTTCTGTATAAATATGCCCAGTAAGGACTCTATTTGTCAAAAAACATTTCCTCAATCTTTTTTGTTGTCTGTATTGTTACAAACATTCTTGTTGACAGACATTTTGAAATTAATTACCAAAATAATTGAAACTGACATAATTACATTGTGTTATTTTGACAAATAAAATATGCAGAATTTTAAAATAGTGTGCAGAATTTTTAATTTTTTGGCACAGAATTCCCCCAGCAGTAAATTTTGCTAAGGGACAGATTTACAAAGTAATTAGGTGCCTAAGGATGCAGCTAAGTGCCTATTAAATGAGTTGGTGACAAACTTCCACTGAACTCCAGTGGGCGTTAAGTGTTTAATAGAGTTTTCAGAAGCACCTAATATGATTAGATTCCTATCTGGAATTTTAGGCATCTACATACCTTTGTAGATCTGGCCCTAACTGCCCAAGCAGATTCCTCTGAAGGTACCAGAAAATGTAAAGAATGTTAGCACCATGCAATGCCCCGTCCCTTCCCTTTCTGGAGGTCGCAAAACCTGCCAGCATCTAGCAGTGGCGAAAAGGAAGCAAAGGTGGCTGATGCACAGAAACCCATACAACTGATAGCGGCGGATGCTATTCCAAAATACACTCAGCGAAGGAGATCAGTGAACCACACAGCAATTGCAGCAGGGCAAGTAGCAACTTCTAGCCATTTCATTGGCTCAACAACGTGTCTGAGGGCTTGTCTACATCACAAAGTTGCAGCGCTGGTGAGGGGGTTACAGCGCTGCAACTTAGGAGGTGTACACATCTGCAGGGCATCACCAGCGCTGCAACTCCCTGTTTGCAGCGCTGGCTGTACTCCCGTTTTGTCTCGGGTGTAGAGGATCCAGCGCTGTAATCAAGTGTAGACACTTACCACCGCTTTTCTTGACCTCCGTGGAATAAGCAGGTATCCCAGCATACCTGAGGAAGCCTCTGGTAATCAAGCAGGTCTCCTTCCCTGGTTTGCTCTCGCGTTCCCCGAATCCCCGAGCAAGCAGGTCTCCTTCCCTGCGGTTTGCAGGGGGGTTGGGGGAACGCGAGAGCAAACCGCGGCGAAGCTGGTCTCCTTCCCCGGTTGCTCTCGCGTTCCCCGAACCCCCGTGCAAGCAGGTCTCCTTCCCTGCGGTTTGCTCTCGTGTTCCCCGAATCCCCGAGCAAGCAGGTCTCCTTCCCTGCGGTTTGCAGGGGGGTTCGGGGAACGCGAGAGCAAACCGTGGCGAAGCTGGTCTCCTTCCCCGGTTTGCTCTCGCGTTCCCCGAACCCCCGTGCAAGCAGGTCTCCTTCCCTGCGGTTTGCTCTCGCGTTCCCCGAATCCCCGAGCAAGCAGGTCTCCTTCCCTGCGGTTTGCAGGGGGGTTCAGGGAACGCGAGAGCAAACCGCGGCGAAGCTGGTCTCCTTCCCCGGTTTGCTCTCGCGTTCCCCGAACCCCCCTCGAAGCCGCCCAACAGCACTGCAGTGTGGCCACATCTAACACCACTTGCAGCGCTGGTTGCTGTAAGTGTGGCCACTCTGCAGCGCTGGCCCTATACAGCTGTACTAATACAGCTGTAACAACCAGGGCTGCAAAACTGTAGATGTAGACATACCCTCAGTGTTGTCCAAAGCCTTACACGTCAAGTCCTTCAACTAGAGTCTGATCTCATTTAGGTTCCATCCTACACCACTGTAACAAATGGCAAAACGCTCATCGACTTTAATGGTGCAGGATTGGACCTTTACATTGGTGCTGAGGGAGTTACACCAGTGCACACTGGGATCAGAATCCAGCCCACATCCTTTATTGCATAGCTTCCTAGTAATAAGGGGCTGGTGGAGGGACGATGATTCAGAAGCAGGCTGTCACTTATTGTAGGGCTATTTCTGCCCTCAGGCCTTGGCTACACTCACACTTTACAGCGCTGCAACTGGGGTGTGAAAAAACACCCCCCTGAGCGCTGCAAGATACAGCGCTGTAAAGCGTCAGTGTAATCAGCGCTGCACGCTACACCCGCTCTGACTACACTCACACTTCAAAAAATTCCAAATGTAGCCATACCCTATCAGTTACATTCCCTCTCACCCCCAACCTTATACCAACGTTCCCCCTCCCCCACAATTTGTTTCTTTAGCAGGAATCCTTTTGCTGTTTCTGTCAGGGGCTTCGTCTACACTGGAACTTCGTCAGCAAAACTTTTGTCTTCAGGAGTGTTAAAAAAAACACACACACCCCCCCCAAATGACAAAAGTTTTACTGACAGAACACACCGGTGTGAACAGCGCTCTCCGGCTGACAAAGCTGCCACCGGTCATTGAGGGTGGAAGTTTTTTGTCGGCGAGAGAGCTCTCTCCCTCCGACAAACAGCGGCTACACTGTGTGCCTTTTAGCGGCATGGTTGTAGTGGCACGGCTGTGTTGCTAAAAAGTGCATAGCGCAGACAAAGGTTCTCTCTCAAACTCTCAACAACAGAAGCATAAATACGTTCTAAATCTTTTCTATTTTTTTAAAAAAAGGTGAATGAAATTTCTGTTATTTTGCACTAACTATTCTCATCTCCCCCTCCACTACCTCAAATATATATAATTATATTAAATTACTCTGGTTATTTTGTGCCTTTTATTTTTTTTATAAAGTAAATGCAAAGAACTGTGACAAAGACGGACAAATATCTAGTCACAGATCACAGCTGCCACCAGAAAAACTGTTACCTCATGCATTTAGGGTTCTCCTCAGAGACACTGGGCTAGATTTTCACAAGAGCTAACAGCTCCCATTGTGGCATTTAAATAAATTGTCAGTTTTCAAGAGGGATCAGCTCCCATGTCAGCACCTGAATCACATGGCTAAACTTCTCAGCTCCTAGCAGCTTCCATTATACACAGCTCCTTTGGAAAACAAAGATACAAAGCTAGATAAGAAGTTACTGCTGACTAAGCATTTCTAGAGCACCTAGCACTTTAGACAGGACAGTTTAGGGCTGCTGCTACACTTACACTGGTGTAAATCAGAAGTGGCTTCTTCAAAGTGAATAATGCTACATTACTGTTAAACTGGTGTAAGTGGAGGAGAATTGAGCCATATTGTACCTACTGTGTACCGTCAGGCACCACTAAAGGATCCAAGTCTTTCAGAGACATGGAATGATCATTTCTGTGATACCAATCCCAGCATTTTGTTATGTTTTCCTTGTTGGAAATGTGCATGCAACACATTTATTTTCATTACAACAAATATCTTGGCCACAACCACACACCGTGTTGCAGAACGCAGGCTATGGTGAAAATCTGTTGGGCCAGGTATTCAACTGGTATAAATTGGTATCATACATGGAGCAATGCCAATTTACACCAGAATCTGAATCATTACTTTTTCCTCCACTTTTCCAGTAATCAAAGTGGTAAGAAAACCTGAAACCTGTCTGAGCACTGCATTTAACTTTAATTTTTGTGGTGTGCATTGTTTGACGAATAAGTTCCTCATCCTGCCTCTCAATTTTAAGAACATGCACAGTGTGTGAATGCTGAAAACAGAGCATGTTTGCTAATAGCTACTCGCCTAACAGCTTCTCACCAAATTAAGCACGTTTCCCAGGGCAATGCTTAGCCCTAGCCTAGTGTTTGCAAGCAGGAATACCCTACTTTATATAAACCCTTAAGCCATTGTTGTCTTTGCATGAGCAAGCCACGTTTCTGAAGGGTGAACTTTTGTTACAAAGGCAATTTACACATCTCCCAGACATCCCTTACTAAATACACTTAAACTACAGTCCATTGACAAAACATCCTGTTTAGAAGATGAGTCTTTTATCCACTACCTCTTGGCTAATTTATTTTTGCTCAGAGATACAGGAATGCAATGGCAAAGCCAGGATTTGAAAAAGGAGAAAAGGATGTAGGACTGGGAGTCATGAGCTTATGGACAAACTCTTAAATAGCTGCAACAAAATCCTGTAGTTTTAAGACCTGCAGATTAACTAGACCTCCCAGCTCTGAGTCACTGTGTGTAGCAGTTATTCACAGGGAAACGCCCATAATGACAAGGTAACAAAAACAAGTACGCATGTTACTTTGTTCCTACTGAATTAACAACCTGGAAATTTAGTTCTTTAGCTGTACCAGAAACATGGATGATTGTTACTACGCTGAGGAACAGAAATCTAAATATTCCCCTCCTCTCCTCAGATCTTGGTCCTCATTCATGTCTTAATAGCACAAATACTGATGATGTGTTAGGAAAGGGTAATATTACCACCAATGAATCGTAAGTGGTACAACTATACAAGCAGTAGCAGTTTGGTACAGTATGTCTTCAATATCTTCCCAAGTCTCTTCTTGTCCCACCATCCCCATGTCCAGTGCAATCTTTTCCTGTGTCATTTCAAGTCCATCTGACCTCAGTTGTTAGTGCTTCAGGACAGAGACTCTGGTCAAAACTATCAAGGTTGGGTCCTTATTAAAATTTAGGCTCCTAAACAAGGACTGGCTCCTGCAAGATGGTGAGAGCTCCTGGGAGGTGGAGAATCAATGGGAGAAGGATATTCAGTATCCTGAGAAAGTGAGCCTTTAAAATGGCCTGATTTTCAGAGAAAATGAGCACTCCAAAATCTCTCTGAAATCCATGTGAGCTGTGGGAGCTAAACATTTTTGAAAAGTAGGTCACCTTTACTTACGTGCCAAAAATATGGACAAGAAGCCTAAATTAAAGCACCAGCTTTGAAAATTTCGCCCCACGTCTTTTCTTTTTTGCCTCAAAAACAACAAACCTCTACGGCACAGCATACATAACAGCTGTGTGTGTGTGTGTGTGTGTGTGTGTGTGTGTGAATAACTTCCCCCTCCCCCCTCTTCTTCTAGCTCTTTGGTTATGAATAAACATGAAAAAAAACTTGGTAGAGTTAGGGCCTGATCCAAAGCCCACTCACGTCAATGAGAGCCCTTCCACTGACTTCCTCGGGTTGAGCATCAGGCACTAGTTGCCGTTCTACTGAAAACATTCCTAATAGATGTGTTTTAATATGTGGTGAAAACTACACAGTCCATGCTTAGCACATGAGATAAGAGACACAAACAGTAATAACACAGTCAAATCAAGCAATGATCACAGAATATCAGGGTTGGAAGGGACCTCAGGAGGTCATCTAGTCCAACCCCCTGCTCAAAGCAGGACCAATCCCCCACTAAATCAATGATGGGAAAACAGGTAAGCACACCCAAGGGTGAACACCACCACTGAAAACAAAATGGTTTCTGACACAGCATAGAGGTAGTGTGGTTTGGTAAAATATGTCTGAGCACATTACAAATGTGAACAGATGGAAGTGCCTTAAATGCTGTTAAGCCTGTGTCCCAAGCGCTGTTATATGGCTGGTCTTTAATCTCTCTCTGATAAGTGAAGAAAAGAGAAGAAATGCAAAGACCACATCCATTTTGATACACAGGTTAGCTAGAGACTAACCTCGTCTGCGAGAGTGTCAAAAGCAGCACAAAGATTAAAGGACTTTTCAAGAGATTTTGTCTTCTCCAGACCTTTGCAGAGTTAGCTGGCGAAGGGAAGTGGAGAGAAAATGTTAGCAAGGTAATTTATTGAGGCTGAATTCCGACATGAAGGGAGAACGTGATCAAAGCCATGCTGGCAAGATGGATGGGGCACAAGATCTGGGACTTCAAACAATTCTGTTAAATGAGCTTGAGTATAAGAAAATCTCCATGTGAAATATTTCAATTATGAAATGCAATAACACAAAAGGAGCTCTCGGTAACTCACCCACAACCAGGTTAGAATACTCCCCCGTGATAGAAAAATAAATAGAGTTGGTGGAGTTATTTGTTGCAGATAAGTTACTTTACAACTTTAGCCCTTTTTTGGGTTGGCAAAGTGTTTGCCAACTGATCCTGGCTCCTACAAAAGTACTAATTTCTTACAAGTATTTCCTGGATAGTTTATGCAAACAACAATTTGCTATTCATTATCTGTAGTGTGCAAATTGTCACTTGAGGCATATGGTGTTGTTTCTGCTGCCTGACTGGATGACTTGAGAAAGACAAGATGGGTGAGGTAATCTCTTTTATTGGACCAACTTCTGTTGGTGAGAGAAGCAAGCTTTCAAGGTAACACAGAGCTCTTCTCCAGGTCAGATGACTTAAGACTTTTAAAGAGGAAAACAATAAAAATCAGATTATAAATAAAGCCCTTTCCAATATGAACTTTCAGACAAATTCATTCATGTGAACATTTGTGAAACTGTTTGGATTTGTGAACATCTCTGTGAAAAAAGTGGTGATCATCCAAATTAGCAATCAATCAATGTAAGTCCAGCAGCATAAGTCCAGCAGCGTGGATTCGTCACGTTGGTGCATGAAAGTATTTAGAAATCCCTTTCTGCACTATTCAACAAGCTAGATCTATATATTATTTTAAAATAAATGCCACACTTAACCACTAGCAGCAATGCAAAAACCAACATCCCTACCACTAATTCATAAAACATACACTTACTTTTCCTGCAAAGATAACTAGCAGACATTCCACTCTGGATTTATGGCATGAAGCTTTCCCTGCTGCATTGTCTCATGAAAAAAGGAACAGAATCCACTTCAGCAAGTATTCAAGAGGCAAGATGTACTCTGTGGGGCAGATCCTGTCAGTTGTCATAGCTTTACTGACAATTTAAACCATCTGAGAATCTGTCCCCATATGGCACAACCTGAAATCCATAGGATTGGACACCCCACCTGCAAACGCATGTCTCGTTTTTGCCACTATCATTTACAACAACCACACAGACGCCTGAAAACAATATGTCTTTGCTTATTTCCATTTTCCAAACACATCCCTCACCTTCCTACTGTTTCTAATACAACAGACAGCAACCTGATTCCACTTTGTTTACTTGTTTTTATTTCATCACCACCATCAGGAGGCCACAGTTCACACTGGCTATATACACTGTTTGTTAGTTGGAGATGCAGTTCTCATGGATATTCAGAGAATACACATTCCAGAAGGATTAATGATGTACAGAAGGAGAAGGTACATCATTAGTTTCAGAAGCAAGCATTTGGTACCAATAAATCATCGTCAGCGAAAGTAGCCTACCTTATGCCATATTATTCCTCGTGGTTTTGGTCGTTTGCAGCCTGTTTTAATGGTTCTTGTTGGAGTGAGGATGTAATCCACAGTTAAATCATGGTCATCAAGCAGCTCTTCTGCAATGTCAACCACCTACAACCAAAGGGAAGAGAAATTTGGTAAGTAATTAAAACAACCCCACCAGAACTGTGACTTCGCATGGAAAGTTTCATTCCAGACAGCTTCCCAGATACCAAAAATCTCTCACTTAAGATGACAAGATAAGCAGATTACACTGAAACAACCCCAGATCTAGACACAAGTCAGTCCTGCTCTGCAACTACTTAACTGTTACAACTGGAACTGAGTGACTATTTGATTTTTTTTCAGTTCAGGGGCTGAACTGAAAAATTTGTTTGGGGTTGATCCAAAGCTTCAAGTTTTGGGGATTTCCTCGCTGAAATAAGAAACTGAAAAAATATTGTTTCATTCGAACCGAAATAGTATTTTTGTTTTGTTTTTTGCTTTGTTTCGGGGTGCCTTTTATCTTATTTTAATTTCTAAAGGCATCAGCTAGATTTCCGAGACAAAATGTTGGTTTGAAACGAAAAGTTGAAATGTCTCCTTCTGAAAAGGTCGAAACAAAGCGTTTTGATTTTGACTCCTCCCTCCCCCAGCCACTGCTTCATTTTTTACTCAGCCGAATTTGACCTGAATTTGCAGATAGTTTCACTCATTCTGAAACTGCATTTTGGGGGCAAATAATTTGTCCAAAAAATTCCATCCAGTTCTAATCTAGGCTGCTCAATACCTGCCTATAATGCAAGGTACTGAATGGTTGCAGATGCGCCCTCAGAGGTTCGTCAGCTCACCTGGCAGTCATGCACGATAGTAACTATCGGGGTGTCCTCTGTGATGGCTCCCATTGACACCATCATTGCATATTCCATATCTGCAAAACCTTCCCCTTTCCCAATTCTCCAACCTAAAATGTACCAATAAAAAGTGAGCTAGTTAATTAACACTTGAGGGCAGTAGAGTGCAAGAGATGGCAATAATTAAGTAGAATGCTTGTAAAAAGGCAACAGATGTCTGGCACGTGAACTGAGCACACGGTGATATTCTGAGAGCCCATCTGCACCAGGCTGGACTCAGAAGTTGGTACCGGTTAGTCCAAGTATGAAGAAGACACCTTAGGCTTCATAAAGAGAGGACTGTCTTTTTTTTTTGCAAGTGAATGTAATGCTGATGAAAGGTCCTGCACTGACAGCTGCCATACCGAGGTCACTCCCCAAATACGTGGAGAACGGGCAGCTGCAGTGCATGACCTTTATGCTGCCCCTCTCACCCAACAGGCCTCTGCTTTGTCCTGGAGGAACCATCTCTACAGGCAGAGAATATCCGCCCTCATGACAGTTCAACATTGGCTGGTGGAACTCCGCTATCAGACTCCCAGCAGAGGGAATGAATAGTGATGGCATCTTTGTAATGTAGACACCAGCCTTCAGAAACCAGAGTGAGACCACTAATGCTTCACATGGAAAGGGATTACCCTTAAATATAAGAGACAGAAATTGATATCCTTCTATCCCCCCAAACCTCCCCAACTCTAATGTCTAACAACCTTTACCCCTACCTTTTTCAGAAACAGCGACCGATCCTACAACAACCAGGTCCACTTGGACTTTTGCGTCCAGACCTATAGGCACACTGTAATCCTTTACCCCCTAAGAAGAAAAACATGATTTTAAGGATGTTTCACTTCCAATTCAGTAAAACATCATCGTCATCAAAAATAATCAAGCCTCCTTTTCTCAAACCAAATAAACAACCAAGCTCTGAAATGTAGCTTCCCATACACAGCCAAATATCAGAAGTCTGGGAAGTTATTCTCCAAGCATCCAGCGAGTTAGAATTCTGCAATATATTTTTCTGCTAAACTGTTGACACTTTTGGCATATTTCAACAGAAGCTGTGGCTTTTCGTTACTTCCAAAAACCAAGCTAGTTATTGAGCAGCTTAAATTTGTATTTGAAACCTGACATCAGGCTCCTATTTTTGAAAATCTTGGCAGATGCCACAAAAGAGTAATGCATCGCACCAGTCACAGAAGGATCACAAAGTGCGTTAAAAATTGTTAACAAATTAATCCTCACAAAATGTCTGTGAAATAGGCAAGTGTTAACTTCAGCTTATAAATGGGACCACTGAAGTTTAGAGACATTACTGGCTTGTCTACCCACATATTCTCCTGAACTTTCCTTCCTTGTCACATTTTGATGTCTATGAGTCAACAGTGTGCCCTTGTTGCCAAGAAGGCTAATGGCATTTTGGGCTGTATAAGTAGGGGCACTGCCAGCAGATTAAGGGACATGGTCATTCCCCTCTATTCGGCATTGGTGAGGCCTCATCTGCAGTACTTTGTCCAGTTTTTGGCCCCACGTTATAAGGAGGATTTGGAAAAATTGGAAAGAGTCCAGCAGAGGGCAACAAAAATGATTAGGGGGCTGGAGCATATGATTTATGAGAAGAGGCTGAGGGAATTGGGATTGTTTAGTCTGCAGAAGAAAAGAATGAGGGAGGATTTGATAGCTGCTTTCAACTACCTGAAAGGGAGTTCCAAAGAGGATGGATCTAGACTGTTCTCAGTGGTACCAGATGACAGAGCAAGGAGCAATGGTCTCAAGTTGCAGTGGGGGAGGTTTAGGTTGGATATTAGGAAAAACTTTTTCACTAGGAGGGTGGTGAAGCACTGGAATGGGTTACCTAGAGAGGTGGTGGAATCTCTTTCTTAGAGGTTTTTTAGGTCAGGCTTGACGAAGCCCTGGCTGGGATGATTTAGTTGGGGATTGGACTAGATGACTTCCTGAGGTCCCTTCCAACCCCTTGATATTCTATGATCTCTGATGTAATGATGTCAAGGTGAGATACCTGAAGCAAGCCCTTCTACTTCAGGGCCTAGGGTATGGAGGTACATGTTACTGCCAAACGTAATGAACAGTCCCCCCCCCCCGCCCCACAGCATTTGTTCAAGAGAGATTCCTGGAGCTGCAGATACTCAGCACCTCTAAAAATCAGATCCAACGTGTCTCAACCTGGACACCCAAAAATGGGAGGCACTCAAAATGTGGGGGTTTCAATTCTGTAGTTTTGTCTTTGTTAGATAGATTTACTTAGAGATTAACTCACGGTAAGTCACATGTTTGTAAAGGATGAGGCAGACTCTTGTCACACATCTGATCCAGGTGATAAACCTTTGTTCTTTACTTTAGGTTGACACACACAATAAAAAACAAAATGTTTAAAGCCTAGAATAAAATAAAGCCAGTGAAGAACAACTCTTTGTGGCCGAGTTTCTCCATCTATAAAATGGAGAAAATAATATTTACTTGCCTATCTTCCAGAGATGTGCTGAGGATTGTCTGTGCTGTATTTTGTGACTGCAAGGTGCAAGAGATGCATTACGACTTTATTTGCTAGCACAGGTCTGCCTGAAAAATAGCACTAATGTGATAGAAAGGTCAGATATGAGACCAGGCAGCAGGTCAAGAGAAAGTTATCTTTTGAATGACATATGGTACAACTTCCAACTCCTAACAGTTTTAATAAAATAACAGTGTTCAGAGAACTCTTAACAGCGACGCTCACTTTAGAGTTTCCACACATTTTCAATCCCCAAATTATATGTAGGAGTCTGTTTGGATTGATGTCTTGAAATTTTATTCCTTTCTTCATCTCTAGCTGGGGTTGACCAATTAATTGAAAAATGCAATATTTTTGTTTTAAATACTAGAAATAGGTAAAATAATACAGGAAACTGTGGCATACTCACTCAGCTCTGGAATATGACATTTGTACACAAGGGGGCAGCAAAGCACCACTTTACAGTTTACAACAAAAAAAATACACTCAGAATTGATTTACCACCCCCCCAACTGAGTGACAGAAATTAGTTAATTTGGATGCTTTTTGTTCATTTCCTTAAGAGTCAAAAGGGTAAGAGTTCTGCCCCTAACTTTCGCCCCCTCCCCCCCCCAAAAGTATGAACCACCATAAACATTATTACCCAGAGTAAGCAACCAGTTTTAAACATTAAAATACTCTCCCCTCTAGTTTCAGAGTAGCAGCTGTGTTAGTCTGTATCCACAAAAGAACAAGAGTACTTGTGGCACCTTAGAGACTGACAAATTTATTTGAGCATAAGTTTCGTGGGCTAAAACCCACTTCATCGGATGCATGCAGTGGAAAATACAGTAGGAAGAGATAGATAAACAGATAGAACATGAGACAATGGGTGTTACCATACACACTATAACAAGAGTGATCAGTTAAGGTGAGCCATTACCAGCAGGAGAGAAAAAAAAAACTTTTTGTAGTGGTAATCAAAATGGCTGATTTCCAGCAGTTGACAAGAAGTTGTAAGGAAATGTTGGGGGGCGGGGGGATAAACATGCGGAAATAGTTTTACTTTGTATAATGACCCATCCACTCCCAGTCTTTATTCAAGCCTAATTTAATGGTGTCCAATTTGCAAATTAATTCCAATTCAGCAGTCTCTCATTGGAGTCTGTTTTTGAAGTTTTTTGTTGTAATATTGCGACTTTTAGGTCTGTAATCGAGGGACCGGGGAGACTGAAGTGTTCTCCAACTGGTTTTTGGATGTTATAATTCTTGACATCTGATTTGTGTCCATTTATTCTTTTACATAGGGACTGTCCGGTTTGGCCAATGTACATGGCAGAGGGGCATTGCTGGCACATGATGGCATATACCACATTGGTAGCTGTGCAGATGAACGAGCCTCTGATAGTATCAGAGGGGTAGCTGTGTTTGCTGCTTTTAGAGATCCAGACTAAGAATCCTGTGGCACCTTATAGACTAACAGACGTTTTGGAGCATGAGCTTTTGTGGGTGATGCATGCATCCGACGAAGTGGGTATTCATCCACGAAAGCTCATGCTCCAAAACGTCTGTTAGTCTATAAGGTGCCACAGGATTCTTTGAGCCTCTGATAGTGTAATAATTTTCTAAGCACAAAAGTTCAACTGTGCAAGAGAAGGCAGAAACAATATGCATCAGACTGTGAGGTTTTTAAGTGTGTAAATACAGCCTCTGAAACTTTCTTGCAGTGATCCAGGTAAATAAAGCCATTGAGAATGAATATTTCTGCACCATTTCAATTTTAGCTTAAAAAAAAAATTGAAAATCCCAAACAAAGAGCAAAGTGACAGAGCATCTCTAAATAGTTGTATGGTTCAGATGAATATGCAAAAAGCTGATGCTTATTTCAAGCTTATCCACACTTTTGGGGGAGGCAAAGCAAGGGCTGAAATCCCGTGAGCACCAGCTATCTGGTAACAGGCCTGAAACGTTCTGCTTCTGGTTAGGCTGCATTCCCGTGAGTATAGTTTTCTGTGTGTTAGTCCCAGGCCCAAACGGGGAGTGGAGGAGTGCATGAAAGTGAAAAACAACAAGGATAAAAATGTTCACTATACTTTTCTGACTCTCAACAATAAATTTTGGTTTGCCTTTTCTCTTGTTATTTGTGCTATGGTTGTGTCTGTGCTCATTACACATTCATCTAGCAAGAGCTAGCCCATCATTGAGCAATTTACAATCCATAGACACAGGACAGAAATGAAATATTATCATCCCTGTTCTTACAGAGCGAGAGTAGAGGCATGCAAGGATGAAATGATTTGTCCAAGGCTACACAGTGAAGATCTCTCTACCCTCAGTCCAGAATCATAATGATAAGGCCACTGCTCTGCTCGTCTGAAATAGTTCCCCTCACTTCTGATACCTACTTGAGAGGTTGCACATATTCTCAGGATCTCTTTAGTTGCTCCTGGTGGTGGGACAATCTTATTAAACAGCCCAGTTCTCAGTCGCGGTGTTGGAACCAACAAAGTTTTCCTTGCCTGTGATAATAGGAACCATCAACATTTACATGTTAGAATTAGGGGGCAGGCTTATTTTTCTTTAATCATATAGAAAAAAAATCCTTTACTGCCATGTGTTTGAGCACAAAGACCAATGCTCCTCTGGGCAAAAATACAGAATTACCATGTGTACAAATAAGTAATTCTTAATACTTGCAAATGAATCCTTTCTAATAAGCAAGACAATAAAATCAGAGAAGATTATTTATTTCAAAGATGAACAAGACATTGGTGAACTAATCCAAATGTAAGATCATTCTCAACGACAGTGGAAGAATCTAGTTTCCGTCATGTGCTGATGCCAGACAGTCAATGTGAAATGGGGCATATTGAGAGATGTTACATTAATGGTATGGATGGAATTCAACCTGGATTTGTTCAGGCGTTTGCAAGTCTGTATTACGACATGACACAAAGCCACGGGGGCTTTATGAGAGGCATTTTTATCCCACAGCTATTGTAGTAGCTGCACCCTGAAGACTTACAGCTATACAGAGAATACTTTCATTCTGTTGTGAAAAGTGTCATGTACCAGCTAGTATATACAGGAGGGACAGTATCTAATGGTGAGAGCAGAGGGATGGTTTTCCTGAGTTTTATTCCAAACTCTGCCACCAACTTGCTGGGTGCTTCAGTTTCTCCATTTGTACAAGTGGTAATAACACTTATTTGTAAAGCTCTCATGTGGCTGGTGCCATATAAATGTCAAGAACCCTTCGACAACGTGGTCTGCTCAAGCACTTGGGGTTGCATCACCCTCACTCAGGGGAGGTTCAATTACCTGTAAGGCCACTAGTCGAACTCCTTCTAGTGGTTTGTCAGGGTCCACTTTAACCTCCCTTGTTCTGTTGAATACATCAAGCTCTCGGACAGCATGGCAAGCCTGGTGAGACCCCTGCATCAATGGAACAGCCATTAAAAAGGAAAAGGACTACTGGCACTTACTTCCAGTGTTAGAAAGCGAGCAGTCTTCTGGGGCGCGTCAGGGTTTATTTTAATGGTCTTGGCAGTTTTGAATTCCTGTAAACCTGGGAGCCTGCTTGCAGCATGCGAAGCACCCTGTTTTCATAAGACAGCAGCATGTCATCAGACTGTTTACAACCTTCCAAATCTGAGATGGGCAACCGCCACCTTCCATCAAGCAATATAATTTAATTCCCTACTTCTAACACTGACCCGCTAGACCAAGAATTTCTTGCTAAATTGGTGATGTCTCAAATACTCATAACCACTCAGACTGAAATCCAAGTGGGGGGGACGCGTTGGGTACCCACAACTCTTGCTCTCATTGATGATCACTAGCGGGTATTCAACTGGCACCTTGTATTCCACCCCAAATAAGGGCTAGCGCCAGCAATGCTACCCCAGAAGCAGAGCAGGGTCTGAATTGTGCCTCGGTCCCCTTGTTTCAGGAGGAAGTAAAGCCACACCAGCCCTCTCCTTGGGGAAGTTGCTTCCCCCCTGCACCAACTCAACTGCACAGGCTTGTGCTTTGGGTTCATCCCCTGCCCACTCATTCTCCATCCACCTGCATGGGAGGGGAAGCAGTGGCTTGGTGGCAGCCTTTCTCCCCCTTGTACTGCTACCCAGGATACTGCTAGCCCATGCGAGGAAGCCCGGGGGCTCATTACACCTACTTATTCCCCTGAGCAGAACTGTAGCCAGAGTTGTAATACGGCTCTTAATGTTTAGTGACCAAATCCACTGTCCAGGTGCACTAGAGAATGGAAAGAGCTTCCTTTCACTCAGGACACCAACACTGGAAGCAGATGCAATGCTACAGCCATCGTTCCCTGAGAATGACAGAACATCAAAACAACAAGTCACTGGGCAGGCTGATAGAATGGCCATGGCTCTGTGCCCTTGTGCATTTTGATGCTAGTGCTGGACATGCTATATTTTACAGGTACATTAAGTGCCACTTCTGACCACACTCTCGTTTTTCCCTGCCCAGTGACCTGGTGGCATTAAGGCTGCGGCTTTCCTATGCAGAAAACATGGCTCAGCCACCGCTGCCCAGTTACCTCTACATACCTCCAGCTGCCATCATTTACACAACTCTATTTCAGCAGCCCATTATAGACAGTGTGGCCTAGGGTAGAGAGCACAGGACGCAGGGGACCTGGGTTCTATTCTTGGCCCCACCACTGGCTTGCTGGAGGACCTGGGGCAGCGCATCTTGGTGCCTCAGTTTCCCCAGCTGTAAAATGGGGTCATAATAGTGACCTCCTTTGTAAAGTGTTTTGAAATCTACTGATAAAAAGCATTATATAAGAGCAAGATATTATTATCCCATTCAGTATTTACAAATATGAACTGTACAAAACCCCTGTAGTTTTTCAGTTATATTTGCCAATTATTATTCTGAAGGCTTTTCCCCCCAATCCATCCCAGATGCTACGGTTATTCACTAATTGTGCAGACTGTTGGGATGCATGATGGACAAACATTTTCTGATAGACACTGGAATAACCCATTTATATTTCACAAATACAACTTATCCACTTCATTTTTAAGGGTTTCCAGCCAAGAGAACTTTTCATTTTGCATATGACAGGAATGTATATTGTTCATTTCTGAGAAAGCACAATACCTTGAAATTGGGGATCCGGTGATGCACTGGTCTTGGGAAATCAGCCAGGTTATTTGCTTCCATGTAGTCCCAAATCTTCGTCCGGATATCCCATTTGGAGACACCTTACAAAAGGAAATAAGGAGCAGGCGCAGAATCAAGGAAAGGCAAGGCAAGGATGAATTAATATAATATACAGCAGAGTGCCGGACCAGTGAGATAAAGGTTAGAGTTTCACCATAACAGAGTGCTGAGGACACATTGGACAGCCACGGTTAAAGTAACCCTTACATATCTCAGCTACTTCACTTACTTCTACAGGGAAGGAAGATTGCCGAATCGCACAAAATGCTCTATGCATTAGACAGGTGTCAGAGTGGCAGTTGTATTAGTCTGTACCAGCAAAAACAACGAGGAGTCCTTGCGGCACCCGAGAGAATAACCAATTTACGTGGGCAATCCACAAAGGCTTATGCCCACATACAGGACCGGCGCTAGGGTTTTGAGCACCCTAGGTGGACGACAATTTCGTCGCCTGGCGCGCTGGTCCCGTGGCTCAGGTGGAGCTGCCGCAGTGGTGTATGCGGGAGGTCCACCGGAGCCGTGCGAGCAGCCGACCATCTGCAGGCACAACCGGCAGCTCCACTCGAGCCGCGGACCACTGGACCGCCCGCAGGCACCACTGTGGCAGCTCCATGGGAGCTGCCTGCCGCCCCCTGTGGCGGCGCCCTGACCCGGGGGACCCCCTGGGCTGCCGCCGGCAGCTCAGACTCCCTCTCTGTCCCAGCAGCAGCAGCTGCTCATCCATCTAAAAAAAAAATTGGGGGGCGATTTTGGCGCCCTCAAACCTCAGCGCTCTAGGCAACCGCCTAGTCCGCCTAAATGGTTGCACCGGCCCTGCCCACACAGGTTGTTAGTCTCTCAGGTGTCACAAGGACTCCTCCTTGTCCAGGCACTGGGGTACTGAGAAGCTTTGCACCCCCTGCTCCCCTGGACAATTCCCTCCCCCCCATACGGGGCACCACTTCCCCTTGTCCAGCCGCTACCCCCCCCCAAACTCCTCACCCCTCGGGGTTACTGCCCCCCCCGGGACTCCCGGCAGTTCCCACCGGCGCTCAGCCGCACCCCCGCCTCCATCTCCCCTGAGCAGCGGCAGGCGCCGCGCGTCTCTGCCCGGTACCGCCCCCTCCCGTACCCATCAGCTGGCCGCACCACGTGTTTGCAGAGACTACGGCGGCCGGGAGCGGACAAGAACCCTCAGTCGGACGGACCGACACGCGGGGGGTGGGGCTGGCTCGGCTCTCCAGCGAAGCGCCCCGCCCCCCTGCAATAACCAACCCGTCTGCTGGTGGCAGTGGCGCCTGGAAGCCCCCAGCGCGCGGCGCTGCACGACCCCCCGGGGGAGCCAGCCCCCTGCCCCCGCCCCGCAGAGCTCACAGGCTGGTGGGAGGCGAACCCCCGCTGAAGGGACTTGCACAAGTGCAGGGAATAGACGCTTTGTCTTCCCACGCCCACTCCTGCTCAAGCCACTGGCCCAAGTGTGTCTCCAGGGGAACTGGGACAATGTGTATAGCGGGGGTGCTGAGAGCCAGTGAACCAAACTGCAAACCCTGTATAGAATGGAAACCATTTCAAGCCAGCACCCTAGTTCCAGGCCAGAGCCTATGGGTGTCTCCAACAGGGCCAAAATGTCCTTGCCAAAAGCTGGGCATTTGCGAGGTGCTCAATGGCGAGAGCGTCACAGGGAGCTCTTAGCAATGCTAAACCTGGGCAAGGAATCCACTCCCAAGCAGTTGTGTTAAAGACAAATAGAGACATTCTCTACACACCCCCTGCAGCGGATGAAACCCAGGTGTCAGCAATACCAGGCAGGGGATAGTGGAACAAAAAGAGAAGCTGGCATCACCCATTACCATTGTCCAAGATGAGAGCAAATAATTGGATTTTAAAAGTTCTTTCACTCTTGGTTCGCATAGGACTCTAACCCGGCTTCCGGCAATGAGCTCTCTGTGGGAGGAAGCGTTATCCCCACTTCACAGGTGGGGAAGTGAACAATGGGGAGATTAAAACCACGACACTGCAGTTGTCCTCTGAATATTAAGTACATGCTTGTAAGAGTGGGAAGTGGTTTACTCAACATCACCCAGGAAATCTGTGGCAAAGCCAGGAATAAAATCCAGCTCTCCTGCTTCCCAGCCCAGCTCCTCAACCACAAGGTTTTCCTTCCTCTCTTATTTCTGGCCCCTGTGAAGTAACAGCAATTTCACATTCAGCACTCAGCTGCAAAACTACCTTTACAGCAGCAAATGATAGCAGCTGGCTAAAGGGTCTGGGCTTGAATCCTTGGTGGGAGAAGAATAGGCATGTTCTTACACTCCATAACATTAAATTGCAATTACCCCAGTGCAACTAAAGTGCACAGGGGATAAAATGTATCTAGCTGCATGATTTCTTTACACAGCATTGTACTTATTTATGCATCTGATAAAAATACTAATTTCTGAGCCTAATCTTGACGTTTTTACTCAGGTTTACTTCTTCACACAACATACAGTCAACCTGTGGAACTCATTATCAGGGAATATTGTGAAGGCCAAAATAGAACTAGATATATTCATGGAAAATGGCTATTAGCCAAGATAGTAAGCAATGTCATCCCATACTCTGGGTGTCCCTAGCCTCTGATTGCCAGATACTGGGATTGGACAACAGGGGATGGATTACTCAGTGGTTGCCTATTCTGTTCCTTCCTTCAGAAGCACCTGGCACCGGCCACTGTTGGAAGACAAGAGTACTGGGCTAGATGGATCCTTGGTCTGAGTCAGTATGTTTGTTCTTCCAGTCAATGGGAATTTGTTCTAATTAAGTATTGCAGGACGGGATCCTATGCTATAAAGGATATTTTGTTAATTGGGGTACTTCCCTGTCATGCATGTATCCATCGGCCAAATTCTACTGTATATGCAGTTCTCAAAACCAACAGGTTTACTGAGCCTTCAAGCATTGGGGCAGGGGAATGTTGTTATAGAATTCTGCCCTATTCCAAATAAGGAGCCTTAGTGGAATGTTTGATTTAAATTAAGTATCCTCTTGTGAGTTTCTGGGTATGATATTCTTGGCTCTACTTTCTTTTTTTGAAATGTCCTCATTGGTGGGCAACTGTTATGTTATAATCCTGCAGTCTGCAACTGGGGATTATAAAGTGTCTTTTAGCTCAGTTTTAATAAGAACAATATAAATGATTGCATGGCCCAAATTCATGAACAATGGCGATATTCTTCTTGAAATTAAATATACAAAGGGACATGCTGTGCCATAAATTTTAAAGTGGAAATCAGTGGGGAATTGTGCTTAAAAACTGAGAACACAGTGTAGTCCAAAAAGGTTATAGAAATATCTTCGTCTTTCTTTTGATTGCATGCTATATCTGGAAAAACATTATAAAAAAGCCTCACAACCAATTACAGTTTCATTTAAATCTAGTAGTTTATGAACAGAACAATGTAAAATCTTTACACTGAATTTCACTTCCCTAAGCTATTCAAAATAGCATTTTTCGCTCTTAAATTTAATGGGATATTAAATTACAGTATTTATTATTATTTATAGAATTCAAATATTCAAAAAATGACTCAGGGAAGACAGAGTTTCAAGAATCTGAACATTCCTGTATTGAGTGGAATACAGGGTCATGGGAACAATGAAACCTAGGTTTATTTTAAAGGGTGGTGGTGGGAGAAGGCTTATGAATTTAGGTTCTAATCTGCTTGGGTTGGATGCTACTGATATACATCCACAGTCAGAACTGACTGTTACTGTGCCAACCAGAAAGCAGAACAAAATTAGGATGCTCCTTTCTGAATAGTTACAGATGTATTGCTAGGCAGATACAAATGCGTTCTCTCTTTGCTACGGCAGTGATTGCATAAGTGTTTTCTCTGACAAATCTGTATAAATAAATGTAAAAGAAGTCAGGTCTTTAGGAAACCTTTTCTGCTCGGTGACAGGTTTCAGAGTGGTAGCTGTGTTAGTCTGTATCAGCAAAAACAATAGGAGTCCTTGTGGCACCTTAGAGAGAGACAAATTTATTTGGGCATAAGCTTTCATGGGCTAGAACCCACTTTATCAGATGCATGAAGTGAAAAACACAGAAGCAGATATAAATACATGAAAGGATGGGGGTTGTTTTACCAAGTGTGAGGTCAGTCTAACAAGATAAATCAATTAAACTTCAAAAACAGACTCCAACATGAAGCTGCAGAACAGGAATTAATTTGCAAACTGGATATTATCAGGTTAGGCCTGAATAAAGACTGGGCCTGGTTGGGTCATTACAAAACCTAAACTTAATTTCCCCAGTACTAATTTCTCCCTACTTTACTCACACCTTCTCGTCAACTGTAGTGGGCCACTCTTCTACCATTTCCAAAGTTATTTTTCCTCCTTTGATATCCTGCTGTTAATTGATTTATCTCATTACACTGACCTCACACTTGGTAAAGCAACCCCTATCCTTTCATGTATTTATACCTGCTCCTGTATTTTTCACTTCATGCATCCGATGAAATGGGTTTTAGCCCACGAAAGCTTGTGCCCAAATAAATGTGTTAGTCTCTAAGGTGCCACAAGGACTCCTCGTTGTCTTTTCTGCTCGAAGTTCACCATGCATTTTTGGACATTGATTAATATGAACATGTTTGGTTAAATGCAGAACAGTCCCAATAACCCTGGAGCCTGATGTGGTTTCTCTTGAAGTCCATGGTGAAACTCACCCTGATTTCAATACAAGCAATTAGGGACATGGGCAATGGGATCCAACCAGGAAGATTGGTACACCAAAACCAAGTGCCATTGAAGTCAATGGTTCCTCATCGAGACATAACAGACCATCCATGTGAATCAGATGTTTGAGGATTTGGAAGCCAACTCTTCACTTTTGTTTCATGCAAAACTCCCAACAGCATTGATGGATCATTTATTTGTCTTTGTAGGGAGTTCAGGATTAGGCCCTTGATGAGCTATTTACAACCTCTCTTTAATTCAGGGTAATTATGATACCCTCAAGCTGATGAAGCAGAATCTTTGGAAGGATAATTCCTCTGGGTGGACTGAAGTGCCTATAATTTTCCCCTTCCCCTTTAGAAATCATCTACTGTATATCAGAGAAGAAGGATGGTCCCATGGGCCAGCCTAAGGTTTGGGAGGTCTGTGTCCCAGGCCCACCACAGACTTCCTGTGTGACCTTGGGCAAGTTAATTAGCAGCTTAATGCCTCGGTTTACCACCTATAAAATGGGGGCCTGATAGTACTTTCCTATCTCACAGTGGTGGTGTGAAGATAAATACATTAAAGATTATGGGATACAGATTAGAGGCCATATAATTATCTAAGATACATAATTTTCATTATCTGTCTATCTTAAGAAGCCAGAAGAAAAAAAGTTGCTTAAAAGAGATGGTCTTCCATGGGAAGGAGAACTGGACTTGATACATTTAGGAATATTTAGGGACGGGCTTTTAAATTAGCAACTTGCCTAACAATTGAGGCCTCTTTTACAGATTTCGTACATCAGCTATTGTTTGATCCCATAAGACTGAAATCCCATTTGCTCAAAATCACTTTTCTAAGATCTCTTTTCTTACTGTCATACATATATTAACAACTCAAGATTTAGCACTAATGGCCCAACCCAGCTCCCACTAAAATCGATGGAAAGTCTCTCCTTGGTGTCAATAGAAGTTGGATCAGTCCCTAAATATCCCTAATAAAAGTGAGTATTCTAGTCTATTCTACTATAATTCCCACATTGCACATTTCACTATGGTGTCTGAGTACCTATTCATTTTGCTTTAAAATTTGAATATATTATAGAGAAAGATAGACAAAGTGAGTGAGGTAGTATCTTTTCCTGGGCCAGCTTCTGTTGGTGAGAGATACAAGCTTTCAAGCTTACAATGAGCTTTTTAAACTCAAAAACTTGTCTCTCATCTACAGAAGTTGGTACAGTAAAAGATATCCTCACTCACCTTGTCTCTCTAATCTCCTGGTATCCAGGAGGCTACAACACTGCTTACAAAAATAGTGAAAAATAAACCATTGTCTTATAAGACCTATTAATATTCAAGCATTTGATTTAGAAGGGAAAATGTGAAAATCTTTCTTGAAGTGTTTTATGGTTTGAGAAGAAGAAGAAAACCAAGGAATGCTTCTAAAAGCTTGGATTCCAAATCCCCTTTGTATTTTTCCGGTGCTCTCCACAATTCTTGCAAGCGCCTTTTATTGCAAATCCTTTCTCCAACCTCAGAAATTGACACATTAAGAACAGCAATAAAAGAAAGCTTGCAAATTTCCTGAAAATGAAACCTGACAAATAGGTGCAGATGCATTTCTGTGCTTTATTTTCTGTCCTGGAAATGAAACGAATACAGTAAGGTAATTGCTTGTAATGCTTTGGTTTGAAGAATTATTAATCAAATAATTATTATCATACGCAGTACTATACAAAATACAAGTAAAGACAACTCTAGAATCTCAATATTATTTGGTCAAGAGAAAAACTAAATTGCAAAAAGCAAACAAACAAAAAAACAAAGCAGAGCTATGTTGCTTCATTTTGCTGAAATTGTGTTGGATCTGGCTTGTTATGAAACAAGTTTCTGTACGGTTGGATAACGTTTTGAACAGGAAACAATAAAACAACGGAGGCTCCTCAAGGTAGTCAGGGTTGAAACTAACCAACCTGCTTTGAGTCAGACACATTTGGATCTTCATTTGCTGCTAGGAACTGATTCTCTCTGTGTGTATTTGGGTCATTTTCCCATACCCATTTTCAGATGTCGCTACCTCTGTTGGGTTAGTCCCTGATCCTGCAAAGACTTATGCGTATGCTTAGAGTTAAGGCAATTATGTGCATATAGTTTTGCAGGAAAAATGTGCTCACAGGAACAGCTAAGCTTAGCTTTTCAATGCCTGTGCAAAGCTTGTTTCTTCTTTGGAATAAACTCTTGCCTCCCATTTCTGGCACTTACTGACGCACGTTCATAGGACAATCCCCCCAAAAACTAATATACAAAGCTCGTGTCTGACATCTGATAAATTTTTGATACTACGACTGCTCTGCCAGGAGAAGTCCATAAGGTGTCAGCCCCAACATTTTTACCATCAAATGCCCAGAACGTTTGCACAGAAAAATATTTTAATTCTCCCACGTATCCCCTAGAGGGCACCAAAACCCACAAAGTGAGCAAACTAGACTCAGTGGGAGAGTTCAGGTGATGTTTGAGTAGAACTTCACTTGGCTACCAGAGCAACTGGTTCTGTTGTTGACTTTGTAGAAAAACAATGGGACAAATCTCCTGTCTGATTATTTCAGTCTTTGCAACCGGGTCTTTGCAATTTTCTTGTTTCTCCTAATAACATCCTCCAAGATTGCAAGGACATTTCAAAGGGAGGGATCTGGTAGTGGAAAGGGTCAGAGGACTGTTTTCCACCCAGGGTAAATACAAAAATTCAAGACAAAACCTCTAGGCACGTAGAAGCTGTTGTTCAAATAACAAACAAACATTGCTCCCGGGAGTCCTAAAGGGGAAAACAAAAACAAAAAGAGCCGGAGCATTCCAAGGAGAATATTTCTTGTCCGCCTTTGCGTTCCTGGCTGAAAGGATCTTTCTAGCTCGCTCTCATTTGGGGCTGAAACTATTTTTTCTTGTGCTGTTCAGAGTCTTTGGATTTAGACGCCACCGATTTTCCAAATGCGTGATGCGGGGACACAGGGCGTCTTTTCGATTTCTTTAGAAACTTACGCTCGGTAAAGTTTTGAGAGGGGTGAACTGATGGGAGGTAAGGGTTTAATAACAAGGCTATTTGTTGAGACAAAACGTAAACCTTTAGGAAATAGTAGGTCAAAGAGCTATAACCCGCCAGTGTTTCTTTGGGCAGACTTTGGCGTTTACAGCTTTTTGAACTTGTATATGATTTTTTTTTAAAAGTTCCCATGTGCTTATTGTGTGCTTTAAAACAACCAGGGCGGATCAGAAGGGGTGTTGTACTGAAAGCTGAAGTCTGAAAATGTGAAGTCCTTCTAAAACCTCTTAAATAAACCACGTTTCTCCGTTAATGTAAATGAAACACCAGCATCTCTAAAATAATTTGCTTTTTTATTCTTTTGTGAAAATCACCCGGGCATGTATTCTACATCAAGAAATCGATGCTCATCATTTGAATTTATTGCCATCAAAACGAAGGTGAAAGTGTTCAAGAAATGAACGGCATTTTACAATCAATGTCCATTACAGGTTTTTGGTGGATTTTAAAGTATTGGGTAAAAAAACCCTTTCCCGTTTGTATTAAGACATTCACAGATAGCTGTTGTGATTCTCACTAGTTCTCAGGCAGGAGCATTAGCCCTGCAATCCCTACCCCATTTGGATCCCTGATTGTTATGTATTGAGTGCATTTGTTAAGATAAATAAGGAGACATGTCTCTCTCTCTCACACACACACACATACACACACACACGAAATTCACTTTTTGTTAAATGTGTCCCTGTCTGAAGCTTTACCGATTCCCGAAGACTGAATTTTGCTCTGCACATCTTGTTAGACGATCTTTTAAAAGTCACATGAAGTACATTATAGACAGAGGGCCTTATTTCAAAAGGCAGCGGACACAGACGGGGTCTGTAGCTATTTTATTCCGTTTTAATTTAAATTCGCCTTTCAGAAATTTGGATCCAAAGGGAGGTGGTTTGGGCTTTTTTTTTTTTTTTTTTTTTTTTTTTTGCTTTTTATTTTACTTGCTGGCTGGAGGAGAGGTTGTTTCTTTCTTCAGCTGTCTGCTTTTGAGATAAACGTTACCCACAATCAATGCAGTGCAGTTCACAGCAGCTTTGCAAATACAGGAATTTACACTCCGCTAGCATGCGTCCCTAATTAACCGAATCTGATTGCCTGTAATGAAATCATTAGGGAAAGCAGGAGGGGCGGGTTTAACAAACGCAAGAAAACTCATCTCGATATGGGTCTTTTTCTCCTGGGTCTTTTATTACTTTGTTTTATTTTCTCAATTCTTTTGAAAGTGTTAGAGGGATCTGCAAATGTGCTACCCCCCAAAGATCTCAGTGCCGGGTATTTGAGCCTATGCTATAAAACGTGATGTGTGCCATCCCATACCTTTCAGTGCTAATCCTTTTACAGGTAGCGAGGCTACAAGTAGCGTGTGATAAAGAACCCAAGAAAATGAGCAGCCCCTTCTGAATAGCCACCCGAGGACCGGAGGGTGATTTGATTTAAAAATAAAATGTATTTTAAATGGGAAGCTCTGTGTTTGTTCAGCATTCCGGGTTTCCTCCGTTAAAAACCTGGAGGAATAACGCAGCTCTCAGGAACACGTTTTCAGTTAATCGCTGATCATTGCGATCAGCTCGTCATAAAACTGGCAGAGTTTACCGTTTAAAATCCGTTCCGTTCATATACTGCATTTCATGTCATTTAAAGCTCTACGGCCAGCAAACAAAAGTCACTAATGATGCGCGTTGCCTTCAAAAAAACATACAATCCCTCTGCGTTTACCTTGGTCCTAGCTCCGCTGTTCCGCCGCGGCCTCTCTCTCTCTGCCCATTGATTGGACAAAGCCATCCCCAAGTGCACTGCGATTGGCTCAAAATCGAGGGCAGAGGCGTGGCCAGAGAGGAGTAAAAACTCGCCTTCGGCAAGAAAAGTTTTGAAACTTTCCCAAACCCTATAAGGGGAGTTAGCATTTGCGGGGCTCGCCGGTGGCTCTGCGCACACACACTCTCTCTCTCTCTCTCTCTCACACACACACACACACACTGGACTCACACGCTCATCCACAACCCTAGCGTTTATTTTGATTTTGAGTTCACAAGAAGTTTTGGTGGTTTCCCTCCCAGAAGATTTTGTTGTTGTTGTTGTTGCAAGAATTATCTTTTTTTCCCCCTCAAGACTTTTCTTTGCCTGCGAGAATTATTCCCTGCTTCTGCCTCCCTTTTAGCAGCAGCTTTTGCCACCTCTGAAAAAAAAATTCCCCCAAACCCAGAGAGATCACTAGATATCCGCACGGCACACTCCTCCTGGCGACTCTGAAGGATGCTGCTGATTTACTGCTGCTAAGGACCCTTTTGGATTTGGGCAGCTTGTGTTTGAGACTCTCTCCCCTTCCTCCCTCACCTTCCTCCTCTGCAGAGGAATCTCGTTGGGGTGAGCCCGTCTCCCCCCAAACCCCTACCCGCTTCGTGTCCCCTCCCCCGGTGATTCCATCTCCTTGCGATTTGGGGGAGCCCCATCCATGATGCAGGCTCGCTACTCCGTCTCCGACCCCAACGCCTTGGGAGTGGTGCCCTACTTGAGCGAGCAGAACTACTACCGGACCGCTGGGGCTTACAGCAACATGAGCGTCTATTCGGGCCACCCTGACCAGTACGCGGCCGGCATGGGCCGCTCCTACGGGCCTTACCATCACCACCAGCCGGCGGCCCCCAAGGACCTGGTGAAACCTCCCTACAGCTACATCGCTCTTATCACCATGGCCATCCAGAACGCCCCGGACAAGAAGATCACCCTGAATGGGATTTACCAGTTCATCATGGACCGGTTCCCCTTCTACCGGGAGAACAAGCAGGGCTGGCAGAACAGCATCCGCCACAACCTCTCGCTCAACGAGTGCTTTGTCAAGGTGCCCCGGGACGACAAGAAGCCGGGCAAAGGCAGCTACTGGACGCTTGACCCAGACTCCTACAACATGTTCGAGAACGGCAGCTTCCTGCGCCGCCGCCGGCGCTTCAAGAAGAAAGACGTGCCCAAGGAGAAGGAGGAGAGGCAGCCCAAGGAGCCGCCCAAGGCGCCGGGTGTCTCCAGCCCGGACATCTCCAAGGAGGTCCCAGAGAAGAAGCTAGTCATCAAGAGCGAGGCCTCCTCGCCCGACCTGCCGGTCATCACCAAGGTAGAGACGCTGAGCCCGGGCAGCGGCAGCCCCAGGAGCGTGGCCTCCACCCCGTCTGTGTCCACCGAAAACTCCCTCCCGGAGCACCACCCGGCCGGCAACGGGCTGCCGGGCTTCAGCGTGGAGAACATCATGACCCTGCGGACTTCTCCCCCGGGGGAGCTGAGCCCCGGGAGCGCCGCCTCCGGCCGGACAGGGGCAGGGCTGGTGGCTTCGCTGCCGCTCGGCTACCCCCAGGCGCAGCCCTCCATCTACAGCCAGGCGTGCGGCCAGGGCATGGACACCAGCGGGAGCTACCAGTGCAGCATGCGGGCCATGAGCCTGTACACCGGGGACAGGTCGGGCCACATGTGCGTCCCTACTACGCTGGAAGAAGCCATCTCGGAGCATCCCAACGGCACCTCCTCGCCTCTGGCCACCATGAACCTGGCCTCCAGCCAGGAGAGCGCGCTGACCCCCAGCCACCCGCATCCCAGCAGCGGGCCCGGGCAGCCGGCCGGCTCCTGGTACCTCAACCACGGCAGCGAGCTCAACCACCTCTCCGGGCACACGTTCGGCTCCCAGCAGCAGACTTTTCCCACCGTTCGGGACATGTTCAACTCTCACCGGCTGGGGCTTGAGAGCTCGACCCTCAACGAGCATCAGGTGAGCGGCAACACGAGCTGTCAGATCCCCTATAGATCCACGCCCTCCATATACCGCCACGCCACCCCCTATTCCTATGACTGCACTAAGTATTGATTAGCATTGACTCTCCCGGGTAGGCCAATTAAACAGACATGTAAGACTGCATAAGGAAATGCTTTTACAACCTCTAAGCGGACCTGGGATCCAGTTTATAGACCCTTAATCCTCTTCCAGCATCCTTAAATTCCAGACAAGTAAATTCTACTTGAAAAGGGATGTCTTTAAAATATATAGAGAGCTATCTAAACAAAGTGGCAAATTTATATGCTAAAGTATAGGAGGTCTCCGAAAATAAGTTATGGACCAATATCACAGCGATCATTATGCGATTAAAAAGAAAAGTATATATTATATATATAAAAATATATGTCCGGGGTATTTTAAGTTCTCTGATTGTGCTATAAAATGTGTGGATTTCTAATCAGGCTAATTTTCAGAGCCGTTAATATAATATTTAAAGTTGAGTTCACTGGATTATTTTTTTTTACGTTGCCCAACAATTCCTAACAGCCCAATTAATTACAAGTGAGTTCTTCTTCCTTTCTTGTTTTTGTACAATTATGCAAGAGAATTTCTTCCTCTTTAGAGCTGTTCTTCTTACAAGACGAGGAAATAATTTATTTTTGTTGGTGGATTTTTGGGAAAAAAGACAAAGTATCTGATGCGGTTTTTTTTAAATTTACGACAGTGTGATGTTTTGTATAATAGTCTCCACCCTGATCATTCCTGAAAACTATTTGGTTTTATTCTACTTCACGCTTGTTTGTCTTATGTGGTCTTAATCGTTGTACTTACCTTAAAATAAATCCATGTTGTTTTTCTTCTGCTCAAAGTCTGGCGCATGTATGTGTGTGTGTATGTGTGTGTGTTTGCCATTTTTCCGATCCCATTTTTCAGGCAGAAAACGTGGAACACGTTGATGTTAAAACCAAGTAGATTTCCTGGAGACTAAAAGTTTATTACTCTTTTTTTAATTATTATTTATTTAACCAAGGCTCAGTTCACATGACGAAATAGCATAGCTGACGTGAAAACATGTAGGCGTCCCTGGGTTAGTTTAAAGGGGAGTCCCAGGATTTGAAGATTTGCAGAACACTTTGCAAATCCAGGACAATTGGCCAGTTTGAAACTGGAGGGAGATTCTCCAATCCGCAAATGATGTGAGTGAAAGAATCCTCTCCAGGATAGGTTCTGATTAATCACTCTTATTTTAATCTTTTTTCTTGACAGTTTTATTTACCTACTGAGATGTAGGCCTTATGAGGTGCTTTGAATGTAGCCAGTTACCTCTCAGCGCAGCAGCAGTATGCTACAGGCACTTGCCCCGATAAAACAACAGTGTATAGGAAGAATAAACTAATAATATCCTGTGAGGATAATAAGAAATATCATTTGATCTGGATCCCATTACGAAACCCTAAGAACTATCCCAGCAGGTTCATATTAGGATGGTTTTACAGCCCTGTCTGAACGCATTTTCTTTTTATTCACTTCTTGCACAAAAGATCTGTCTTCATCTGACTTCATTTTCTGCTTCCTATCCCCAATCTGAGCTCTCATTATAAATGCCTGGGGCTAACAGCGGATATGTTAAAGCTGCCAACCTTCTGATCTCTTCTAAGCAACTTTAACATGCTTCAGAAATGCAGTGGCTCATTGTCGCTTAGTCAGAATTTAAAAAATACCATCCCAGGACTGTCTAGCACGTTGGTAAAGAATAAAGCAGCCTTAGACGCTGTTTTCAAATACAGCTTGTTTCTGTCAAGTTAATTTTTATTGGAATAATATAATTCCCCAACGAATGTAGGTGCTAGCTGCGAAGATTGTCAATACATATGGATGTTAACATATGGAATCGGAGAATATAAATGCAGCACAGTAAAAATTGCTGAGGAGGCTAATCTCCAGATCTCCTCCCATTAAAAAAAAATCAAAACCACGAATCACCTATTAGGACGAAAAGGTGAATAGATGGACGGAGGAGACATACTGTAAGTCATGGTAGACATATTACCTGAATTGATTTTGATCTGGCAAATACCATCTGCTGCCGAGTTCTGGCCGCTTGCGTTGAAACGCTTGGTTTAAATGAAACATGGCCCCAAAGAATAATTTGTGCTGTATTTCAGCAGCCTTCCTATAAAACCCGAGCTACTTTTGCCAAGTTTTCGAGGTTTTTTGTCTATTAGTAAAATAGCAAGGCGGAGAAAAAGGGAGGAAAAATAGAGGAGCAAATACACTTTCCTTCCCCGCCTACCTCCCCAAATCCTCCCCCCTTCTTAAAATGAAGTCGGGGAGATTTTTCGCTTAATAGATTCCCCTCCCCCCCCCCCCCCGGCTCACCGTGAAGCAGCAGCCTTATAGCGTGGTCCTGTGCCTTTATCAGCAGTGAGCTGAAAATCAGGTGCTTGATTTGGTGGCAGCAGATTTGGATTTTCAAGCTGCTGCTGCCGCTTTTTTTTGAGGGGAGAGGGTGGGCTGCGTGTGAGAATCCCCTGCAAGTGTGTGTGGGGGATAGGGAGACAGAGGAATATTCCTGGCCACTAACATTTAACTTGCCACTTCTGCTCCTTGACAGGTTCCTTGCTTGAGCCGGAGTTACCAGTGGCAGATTCTCTCTCCAACATAGGGCCTCCGGGGCGGAGAATGGGGATGCAGGCACAGGTGATCTGCTGCTGTCCTTAAACTGCCCAGATAATTCGGCCTTGAGCCTTTTCCTTGTTTGTCCAACGGGCCCTAGGCCCTGGATGGGGGCTCAGCAGAGAGTGGGGTTTGGGGGATTCTCAGGCTGGCATAGGGTAGGCACATGATGTGCGGTCCAAGCTCGCCGCACGACGTTTTCTCGTTGCAATCGCATTTTAGTAACAGCTGCTGCCTGGGATCAAGCAGTTCCCCGTGGCAGATACCGACCTCCTGAAGCTACTGCCAGAGCCAGGTGCGTGTGCTTTTCCCCGACAGGGCAGCCACTCGCTGCTGCCACCAGCCCTTTCCCTCAGCTGGCATTTCACACGCCTGCTGCGGCTCTTTGGAAAGTTGCTCTTTTGCTGGACAGTTCCAGAGGGACACTGGACACTGGACCGTGCAGAGGCTGCGGGCAGCATCCCCTGGTTTGCGTTTCCAAATGTCCATTTTCGCTGAGGCTCGAGCTGTTTTCCAGACCCAGTGTCGAGTCCTACCCGCCTGATCTCGGCTAGACTATAAAACCAAAAAAAGCCCCCAAAGGAGAATTAGTCATAATAATAAAACAAGGCGTTTAAATGATTTGTATTCGATGAATAATCTCAGGTAGGTCAAATGCATCCTTGTCTCTGTCTCTTGAAGTCCCCCCTTCTCCGGGTGGCTGACTTCCTGCAAGACCATGTCATATTAAACAATAAAATAAAAATCCCCAGGAAAAGAAAGCCCTTAAATGTCTCTCTCACGGGGCTCCCTGCTCCTTGTCCCCAAGCTGAAATGATTTGGCCCTGAAAAAATGGCAGGGTTTCAGCAGTTAGCTAATTTCCCAGTAGTTGGTGGCAGCAGTTTTGGGCCCAGAATTGTGTTTCCCGTATAAAGTTTGTGAGATTGGACCTTCGATCTCAAAACCGGTTGCATGCCTTGGGGCAGGGATAGCACTCTGCGCTGTTCATTTTCAGCCTTGTGCTCTCTTTTTAAACCTTATTTTACCGTGCATAATACGGGCATGTATCAGAGGGTAGCCGTGTTAGTCTGGATCTGTAAAAGCAGCAAAGAATCCTGTGGCACCTTATAGACTAACAGACGTTTTGGAGCATGAGCTTTCGTGGGTGAATACCCACTTCCTCAGATGCATGCTCATTTTGATTCCTTATTTGTTTTATGTTGTTAAAAAAGGAAAACCCAACAAAATAATAACACCTAGCCAACACTTACAATCAAAGCATTTTTTTCATTTACCAGATGAAGACTTTCCAAGTAGGTGTATTATTTTCCATAGCAGCGGACAAGAGTAACTCCGAGCTATGCTGAAAAACACCAAGCATTAAATCTATCCCTGGGAATCTTTGAGTGCTAAGCATGTAACATTTTAGGTTTAAATACTTATATTTCCCCTTCTGACAATCAGCTTTCATCCTTATCCCCCTTTGGAAACAGCTGTAGCGTTTTTACCTCTGCCTTCCCCTCTGCATTGTAGTCGAAAATCTTCCAGGGAAAAACAGATTCCGGCATCTCCTGGCAGATTTTTTCCCAGCAAGGAGACCTCTACATCACAGTCACGTTAAGGGAACCATTCGTGAACTATTCTTTAAATCTGGAGACAGAGACTTTTTTTCAAAGAGAACAAGAACTTTCCGGGAAGTCGTTTTTCTCGGTTTCTTTCCATGTGAAATCGTTCCCAGGTCTTTATAAAAGCAACAGGCGTGTTCTCCCGAACCTTGTCTGAAATGCTCGCTGTGAAAGCGAATTTAATCACTAGTTTGTTCAGACTTGGTGAGGTGGTTGTTTTATTTTTTTTTAAATCGATTCTTGCAAAAGAAAAAAAAGGGGGGGAAGCGCTTTAGCCCGATCTGGATTATTGTCCCCTAGGTGGTTTAAACCAGCCAGGGGAGTGAGAGCCGTGCTGAAAATAACAGTTAAAATCTTTAAACCGTCCAGTCACATTGTCTGGACTCTTGCTTTGCAAGAGTAACCCAGGAACAGCAAATACCCCAGATATCCCAATCTAGAGTCCTCACAGCAATAGTGTGGGACACAGTCGTTCTTTCCAACACGATTGGCTCACGTGGCTTTATTGGGGGTCGGGGAGGGGGGGCTGGATCCAGCCCTACTGAAGTCCATGACAGTTTTGTCATGGGCTTCGATGGAAGCAGAATCGGTGTGTGTTTGTTTGTGTGT
Source organism: Gopherus evgoodei (assembly GCF_007399415.2). NCBI lineage: Eukaryota > Metazoa > Chordata > Testudines > Testudinidae > Gopherus > Gopherus evgoodei. The sequence continues at coordinate 36,682,166 of NC_044333.1, read as the reverse complement.
TTGTGTTTAGCGCATTTAAAGCAGTCGCGTCCATTGCGAAAGTTGCTGATGATCGCACAGGTCTGCCAGCCCAAATACTTCCCCATCCCGACTCATGTTATGGTGTGACGCCACCTTCACCTGTAAGCCTCATTAAGGGACAGCTTCAGCACCTGGCAGGATCGGGCCCTACAGTGTATTTGCTTACAGGTGAGGGACCAACATAAATCCCAGTGCACCATTAGGGAGCCGATCCCATTACAGCCTCTGCTCAGGCACAATGCCCCAAATACTTCGATGAGCAGTTGTGCTCAAGTACAAACTAACCGGGCCAAGATCAGCTTATATCAGGGAAGTCGCTGTACGGTAGAGTTCACCTCGGCTGGACCCAGCCTTGTTTGGGGTTTATTTTGGCTAATGAGGATGGTGGGTGGACACTTAGCACTATCAATACATTGTAATGCCAAAATTGCTTAGGACTTCAAATCTGCTGCCTAGTTTACTGATCCCTCCCCCACTTCTCAGGACCTTTAATTCATAAGAACGGCCACACTGGGTCAGCCCAATGGTCCATCTAGCCCATCACCCTGTCTTCCCAGAGTGGCCAGTCCCAGATACTTCAAAGGGAATGAACAGAACAAGGCAATTTATCGAGTGTTCCATTCCCAGATTCTGTCAGTTAGCGGTTTAGGGACACCCAGAGCATTGGGTTGACTCTCTGACCACCTTGGCTAATAGCCATTGATGGACTTGTCCTCCATGAACTTATCTAGTTCTTTTTTTAACCCAGTTATGCTTGTGGCTTCACACCATCCCCTGGCAAAGAGTTCCACAGGTTGGCTATGAGTTGTGATCAGAAAAGTATGTGTTCAAAAACCAACAGCGCTTTAAATCACCCTGTATTTCTGTTCCAGCTCTGCCAATCCAAAGCATCAAACAAGCGAATTCCCTTTGTGCTACAGGACGCAAATGCAGTCCATTTAGGGACTCCCCAAAATATAACCTACCCAGACCAATTAAGATCACATTCTAGTTACCTGCCAGGTTTGCACAAATATTTTAACACCCCATTTAGCACCGCCTCCCTTGTAGGATCTTGTTGCAAGCCTCCTGAGTATTTCATTTTTGTAGCTTTTCCCTTCTTGGGATAGATTCTAGAGTACTTGAAAGCCATAAGCAGGGCGTGGAAAAAGAGACGAAAAGGCGTTAGGTAGAAAGTGCCTCCATGAGAGAGATTCGCAGCTGTAAAGCTGCCGCTGACATCCGTTTTGCATCGTGCAGAGGGCAAAGTGGTTTTTGTTCTCATTTGACACTGAGCACAACTTGACGGCTGCTCCAGTCGCTACGGACTCATTGCAAAGCATTAGTTCTAATGATGTTAAGGCCTAGAGCGCTGGGGAATAATAACATAGGACGGTACAGGTGAAAGTGGGCCAGCTGGGATGCCTAAAGCTAAACATCTTTAAACACCAGATCACTTTTACTGGGGTGCCTAAATATGGATTTAGGTATCTGACTTTAGGCACCCAAGTCTGAGTATTTTGGCTATAGACCACTTTTAATAACTTGCAGGGGGTACTGGCTGGGGGGAGACGCTACAGATATCACACCCCAGTCTCTGCTCCCTTCTCCTGACCAGGAAAGCTGCTAATCTGTATCCTACCCTCTATGCTGCCAAGTGTGTCTCTCTGCTATGACAGTCTCCCTCTGTCCTGCTGCCTTTAAGGGACACGAATCCCGGGTTTAAGGAGGAGAAGGTCCATCCAGGGGTCTCTAAAGAGCCTGGGACATTTATAGATTCCCGTGCCCAGCCTGCAGAAAGAAAGTTCCCCTCCCAGCTCCTGACTGTGGCAATCAGAGTCATTAGAGCGGCTCGGGTTACAGACACATGCAGCTAATGTCGGGGGGTCAGGGCAGCAGAGGTGGGTAACGCACCCAGGCAGCGAATGAGCTCTTAGGACGCTCCGATTGGTGGGTTTCAACCCGAGACGAACGTCTCTTCTTTGCCTCCCGAGGGAATTTCTCGCAGCGATGTACAAAAAAAAGAGGAGGCAACAAACCTCTTTGGGGCCATGTGAGCCTGTGTCCTTCCCGGGCCCACAGCCATCTAGGGGGAGTATTTATTATTTTAATATTTCTTGCTTGGATTTCTCAAGAAGTCGCACTAGAGCCTGTGAGAATTTAAATAAAGCCCGGCGGTGGGAGGGGGAGGCGACGCTAAACGTTGATCTCCCTTTTAAAATCTCCACTGCGGATGTCGATAAGGTGTCAGATGAGTGAAAGCAGCTGGGCTCCAGCCCTGATCCACAGAGCCCCCTTCACAATGAGGTTTTATGTGAAATAATATTTAACGAAGAGATGCTTAGGAGAATTGATTTCTAAACTGAGCCAAGGGCCAGGGTTTTTTTCGCACACGCTGGATGTGGTCAATCAAACAGCCCCCGGGAGTGAAAGGCGCTTGCTAATATGGGTCGCCCCATGGAATGGGATCATTTATATCAAATAAAAGTGTTTGCAGTTTACTGACTTTCTGAAATGTGCCGTGTTAATAGGTTCGATTTATTTCCCTCTGGTTTAATTCTACCAAGTAATGCCTGAAATCAAAGAGTCACAATCCTATTAATAAGCAGGCTCTGTGGAAGCGAAGTCCCAATCTGTAACAACAAATGAGAACATCAAAATTGAAATCCACTTTGAAAACAAATTATTTGCAAATCCAAAGCAAGAGGATTTCTTACTCCAGCTGTTAATCTGAACCCCTGCTGGATTCATCTCAAAATGCAGAAATCAAATCAGTTTTCTTCACCGCTTCTGATCTCCCGCTGGGCACCTGGGGGATAACCCGAGGGAATTCCCACCTAGCCTTTTAAAAAGGAGCGTGATGTTTATGATGCAATAAGGGCCCGATCCTGCACTCAGACCAAAGTCCCATTCGAGTCAATAGTTTTACCTGGGCGAGGTGTACAGAATCGGGACCTTGTTTTCTAACGACACACTTAATTTTCCCACTTACTTTTAGAAGTTACCAGTGGAGGCCAAATCCTGCTTGCTCTCCTCAAACGAGGGCTCGCATTAAAAGCTGATGGGCCCTCGGTATGAGCTCAATGCAAAGCCCAGGGAAGTCATTCGAGTCTGGCTCAGACCCTACAAACGTGGCCCGGTTTCCTTCTGAGCACACTGTGCTCCCAAAAGAGGAGGCAGGCAAAAAGCTTCTAATCAGAACAGAAACGCATGACTCAGATCTGCCTTTACACAGCTTCCTAAAAATGCATCGGTTCGTATGTTAGTCAGTTTCCATGGGTCATCTCTCGCCATCGCTTTATAGCAGATCCCCCCGCCCCACCACTGACTGCTTTAAAAACTGGGGACACACCAGGGCCCTAAGAATCTGTCCTTTTCACCCACAAAGAGAATGGTGAGCTGATTGTCAATATATCACAACGTTAGATGCCACGCTTAGTGGGAGTCTGTTCATCGGCCTCATTACAAAGCTGGCACCTCTTTTTGAATCCGACTCAGCCAGTACCTTTGATTAAAATCGTTACATCAGTCAATAAAAAACAAAACAAAAACAAAAACCAAACCTGAGCGTTTATACAAAAAAGAGCATCACAAATGCCTAATGTAATCACCGGCCAGCTGTGTGCACTTGTAAAGTTGTTATAATCCCCCTCCTTGGTATAAACAGGAAAGTACATAATATAAAGCAACAGGCCTGCATTCACAAATACTAAATCTCCCCCTCAGGCCTGCCAAGTTCGCCTTTTATGGAGCGCGGTGACTCCTTGCAATCCCACTGTGACCCCCAAATAATAATCAAAATCCCCTTCAATTTTGGTTCCTCGAAAAAGAAGGATTGCTTAAGTCGCGTCCCCCTGCACTAGCCTCAGGCCTGAGGGCCGAAGACAGAATCCACTCCCGCTGGATTTCACTAGCAGTGGGAGGACTCTGCTCACCCTTGAGGTTAGAGAGACTAGATTAACGTCACTCAGTACAATCAGCCTGTTCAAATGGCAGCAGACACTATCAGCGCATACTTTTGCTTGGATCGCTTCCCTAGTCTTTTGCTTCCACTGTCTCCAGACGTGCTTTACAATGTCCTTTCTACTGGATCGTCCATGCAAGCCTCGTTGCTTGGGTGTCTGTGGTGTGTCTCAGGAGCAATCACTGCAGGTTTGAAGGCAAAAAGCCAGATCCACAGCGGGTGTAAATCAGTGGAGCGACGTTGATTTACACCAGCTGAGGATTCATCCCTGTACTCCACTTGGAGAGAGAGAGACAGACACCTAGGTTCTTCCCTGCAGTACCATGTCATTGCCTGTTTTCCTCCGTATTGATACATTAAAAAAACCCAACAAATTCTCCTCTACCCAGGAGTTTCTACCCCTTCTCCCTCTGAGCTCCAGCCGCGTACATCCTGCTTTGCTGACTGTGTGCTTACAGCGTCAAAGGGTGGACGTGATATTTCAAACATCAGATCAGTGCGTTTATATATTGGGTGCCCGGAAATTTTTCCAAATAAACACAGCTTGATTCGACTTGGGTGGGCAGACTTATCAACAGACTAATGCTATAAACAAATGAAGGACAAACCCGGCGAACCATTGGCTGGTACCAGAGAGACACGTGGAGGGAGCTTGGAGTTGTGTAGCAATGATATTTTAATTAATGTGGGTGGGCTGAGCACACAAACGACTGTTTATCGGAGACAATTTATTTTCCAGTGCTAAGTCAACATATAAGAGCAAACTTACAACAATTATTTAACTTTTTTTTTTCTTAAAAAAAAAAGAGCGATGAAGCTGGGACAGAGGGAGAACAAACTCGTCGAGGCAGGGTTGGGGTCTGAGCTCACACAAATAGGTCCCCGGTGGACTCTTGGAGGGTTTCTTCCTTGTCCTTTCCCGTCTCTGATCTGTCAGGGGAAAGATCCGGAGCTAAAACCACATCCGCGATGAGCCATATTTTCAGCAGCCATCTACCTCCAATGAGCAGCCCGCTAAATGGCTCCTCCATGGTCTATCTGTACGGGGCAGACAGGGCTGGGCTGCCTGCTGCTTTAAGCTTCGCCTCCACTAGCGTGATCTCCAGGCAGGAACCTCCCCAGAAGCCTCCTTACAGCTATATCGCTCTTATTGCCATGGCCATCAAGGAGGCTCCAGACCAGAAGGTGACACTCAACGGCATCTACCAGTTCATCATGGAGCGGTTCCCTTTCTACCACGACAACAGGCAAGGCTGGCAGAATTCCATCCGGCACAATCTCTCCCTCAACGACTGCTTCATCAAGGTGCCCCGGGAGAAAGGCAGACCTGGCAAAGGCAGCTACTGGACCTTAGACCCCAAGTGCCTGGATATGTTTGAAAACGGGAACTACCGGCGGAGGAAAAGGAAGTCCAAAGCCTCGGGGTCCCAGGAGATGAAGGGCAAGGCAGAGGCAGAGGAGGGGACGGAGCAACCCGCTGGCAGCCGAGCTGATGTGCAGCCGAGGAGATTCCGGGGGAGCCAGGCTGCATCCGCAGGAGAGGAGAACCTGGAGCCAGCCTGCGCCTCTAGGGATGCACGGGCCCCAGCAGAGAACAAAGCGAGCTCTGGGAGATGCAATCTGGCGGCAGCAGCAGGTCCTCCTCAGCCGAAGGTGCCCTCTGCCCCGTGGGGCCATCCCCATCCACCCAGGTGCGCAGCTCCTCAGGTCCCTGCGCCTGCCTCCAAGGAGGGAAGCGTTCCCGAGGGGGAAAGGGCGGAGAGCTCTTCGGAGGGAGAGGCAGAGGAGACGGTGCTAGCAGAGGCCAGGGCATGTCAGCATATACCCACCTCTGGCTCACGCATGCTCTCCCCAAGTGCCAATCAGAGCCAGGTGGGCTTTGCAGCCGGGACAGATCAAATGCCTCCGAAAAGCTCGGAGAAGTCCAAAAGCTTCAGTATAGACAGCATCTTAGCTCATAAAACCCTCCACAAGCCAGCCAAAGGGGACGCGCAGGCAGAGGGAGGCTGGGACCCGAGCGCCTCCAAGCTGGCTGTGGAGAGCCTGCCGGCTGGATACATCAGTGGGTCCCTGGCAGCTAATGCTAATGTCTGTCCAGCTTTCAGTGCTTCCCTGATGCTCGATTCCCAAGTCCAAGGTAGATTTTATCAGATCGGGATTCCCTTTCTGTCCTATTTTCCTCTTCACTTGTCCGAGACGGTATTTAATTTTCAGTAACAACCTCCCCCCCCCGCAATGCAATTTGATATCCAATTATATACACGGAATTGGATCGTAGATATATATTTAGATATAAAATCAAGAATTAATTACATGGGTTAAGAATATTAGGATTTTAGGACATTTTCAACCGTTTCTTTCTCAGCAGATTTCTTGACTGATATTTTTTCTTCCAAATGTACTTTAAGGTAACTTTTTTTACGTTGTCTGTACAAAAAAGTATTACAGAGGTTTTGCATTATGCTTTGCAGTACAGCAGCCTGATGGTTTATTCTTGCCACCCATCATGCTTTTAAGACCTGTTTTTGTCCATCTGCTTTGCTTTCACGTTAAAAAACGACCCCCATGCACCCCAATTAATCATGTTTTTCCTGTGTGTGTGATTTTTGCAGTTCGTACATATATTTTCCCGCACACAGTCGCTGCGATGCTGCCTAATAAACCCCAACCTGGTATTTTAAATAATTCGAATAGATAGATAAATGACATATAAGATGAGCTAAACATAATGACAAATGGAGTTTCCTTCTGAACAATCCTGCTTGCTTTGTATCATGACTGTATACAATTCATGGCGTGGTTTACTGCATAGTACTTGCGTTTTTATTGTATTGTGACAGTGTCTGTGTCACTGAAGCTGTTTACAGAGAACACCAGGTTTGGAATGATGTGGAATGGAGAAACTGCAAATTTTTATAGATGGAATCCGATGCTCTAAACAGAAAAGCACATTGATCAAATAATAAACGTTAATCTGGGAGTTACCTTGTTACAAACTGGACGTCTACCAAGAACAATCAACTAACCCCTATTTTCTCCTAGCTGCATTATAACCGGAGCATTTTTTTTTAATTCTTTCAATAAATAGCTAGGCTTTCTTTGTATATTAGTGGGCAAATGCCCTTTGGAAATCTTTTCTATTATCAGCTTTCATTATGAAGCCGAACCTATATTCAATAAAGTATTTTGTTCAATGGGATATGGCTGATTATTTAAAAATCACCCCCAGTTCAGGCTGCTGAAGGAAATTTTTTTGGGGGGGGAGGGAGTGGCGAGGAGTGAAGAAAGGGAATTAGACGCTGTAAAAACGCTAGAAGAGATGGATTTTTGACAGCATAATACTATCAGTATTTAATTCTCAGAGGCTGCTGGAGGAGCAGCAGTAGCTCAGAGAGAATGCAATGCTACGCATTTAACTGGCCAGTGCATTACAAGATGCTGAAGAAGGGGTCAGTAAAATTGTTTTCGGAGGACAGAGAGAACATCTCTCTCACACACAGCTGAGTCTGGCTTTAAATAACCCCCTTGGCCAGTGATTGCAGAGGAAGAGCTGGGCTTGTGGGCAAAGCTCTTATTCAGAATCATTGCCCTTCCCCACTGGATGGTCTGGGGTTTTTCTCTGAAATCTCCTTGCAGCTCCTTAGTCTGGGGCTATTTGCATTTAGACGTGGAGTTCAGGAGCTGAGCATCCAGAATCTGCAAATAACTCTCAGCTTATCTGATGTGGGAAAGTACAAAAAGTCAGGAAGCCGTGGGAGGTAGTGCTGATCTAGGGAGAGGCGTAACTCCATTTTTAAACTAACATATACATTCATTGCACAAACCTTTTCTCTAAAAATAGCAAAACCACCACTGAAAAGTTGCTTTTTATGCCTGTCATTGAATTGCAAAAGGGATTTCAGGTAAGCATGACAACTTGTTTATTTTTTTTTTAAAAACCCCTGTGGAGTATGATGCCAAGAGTAGATAAAGCTGTTCCAAAAAATTATGGCACTATCTACTCCTGTAGTTCATAGGGGAGCCATTACAACTGTGAAGGAGTTACAGCCCCCTAACAGATCTGTAAAATTCAGACACAGTAGCGTAGCCAAGGATGAAGTGTGTTTACTCTCTTCTCATTTGAGCAATATGGAGTTTAGTTTAGTTTACCCACTTCATTTTACCCACTTCAGCCAGGATTTAGCTAAGGTTACTTTGCCCACTTCTCTTTAACCACGACAGCCCCACAGTATTTGACTCTGATCCCTTGAGACTGAAAGGGTTAATATTTTTGCTTTCCCACTTATTCGTCTGACTTGCTGTTCACATGTTTAACTTGAGACAGGTATTACAGCAAACTGAATACATGGCCACCTTGTGAAGGAGGCTTCATTAGTGTCAGGGATGGTGGATGACATCATGGAAGTCCTTTAAGGGTCAGGGTAGTGATGTCATTCTTAAGTAGTGGCACAAAAGAGCCAGGACCATGCCTGTATCTGTCAGGCCTCGCACAGCTCTGACTCAGCCATAGCTCCTACTGCAGTCAAAGGGAATTTTACATGTGTATGAACTGAAGAGGCGTTCCCTTCCACCCATGAAAGTCAATGGGTGTTTTGCCTTTGGCCGAGATGGGAATAGGATCCATGGGAAAATAGGTATTGCCAGACCAGATCAGTTGTCCATCTAGTTCAATATCCTGTCTCCAGTGGTGTCCGGTACCAGATGCTTCAGAGGAAGATGCCAGAAATCCTATGGTGGACAATTATAGAACAACCTGCCCATATGGTAATTCACACCCCCCCCCCCCCGAATCCCCTCACTTAGTGGTTGGTTTATGCTCTGAATCATGAGAGTTTATATCTCTAAAAAATTCCAAACAACCAAACCAAACCAAAAACCTCTAGCTGCTGTAACTAACTATCAATGTTCTTATTAGCCCTATCAATGCTTAATCTGAAAGGTTCCCATCTCTTTTTGTAGTGTGGGCCCTGTCCCAGTAGAGAGATCCTCTAATGGACCCTCTCCTCCAAATCAGGCTGCACTTCAAGATTAGGCAACATCCCTCCTCTAGCAGCTACCATAATTCTCTGGGGGAGTGGCTGTTTTTGGTGCAGGACTGAGAATTGCCATGCACAGAAATACTCCACCCCACCCCACCCATTCTCACACAAGCTAAACATCCCCACCAAAGATCAATTCAATTTCATGCACTTCTTGGGTTTTCAGTCCTATCCCTGCCCGTCTCCCAGCCTACTCCCCTGGCCTTGTAGCCCTCTGGTTCTGTGGCTCCTCAGCACTCAGCCTAGACCCCAAGGTACCCGCTTTTATCCCAGTTCCTTTCTCTCCAGCATATGATGTATCTGGGTGTGACGGGGCAGGTGGCTTCTCTTTGGCTTCCAGAGAAGGAAACAGCAGCCCCTTTTATAAAAGAGCAGCCTCTAGTGGCAAATCCACCACCTTCCTTCCTTCCACAGGTGTCCTGGCTGGAGGTGGATCAGGGCTGTTGAGCCAGCAACGCAGCTCTTTGTGGAGAACAGAGAAAGATTTTTTGGCCCACTGCTTGTCCATGGACCACAAATTGGAAACTGCAAGGCAAATCCTTTGTCAAATCCAGCCAAGCTCTGGGCCCCACTGATATTTTTTGGAACTAAGTTCCACAAGTTAACTGTGAGTTCTGAAAAAGAGATTGCTTCCTTTCATTGTTTACAATGATCTTTTGTCCAGTGCTGTTGGCTGTCCCTTGCCCTCATATCATGAGAAAGAATTAAGAAATGTGTCTGAGTGACTTTCTCTGTGCCGGTGAGTACTTCAGGGCTGAGCCACAGCCAGGCGGCCATCTTAATGGCTGAAAATGAAACTAGAATTTAGCCCAGCATATACAGTAGGTGTATTTTGGACAGGCAGATTTTTGGAGTATATTAATTTTTGTATTTTGTGGAGGTTTATTTTCTGTGGGGTGTGACCCCTGGCCTCCCCCCTTTTTTTTTTGGAAGGGTGGAATGTGGTCAATGCACTGCTGCTGTTTTTAAAAGTTACAATCGGCTTATTTTTGATCACATCTACTCTGGTGATGCCAATAAACATACTGGTATGACACCAATTGGAGTGAAATCAGAATGAGTCTAATTATTCTGAGCGGCGATTTGGAATTAGCGCTGACAGTTGACTAATGTACAGGGCCGGCGCTTCCATTTAGGCGACCCAGGTGGTCACCTAGGGCGCCAGGATTTGGGAGGGTGGCCTCGGCGGCAATTCGGCGGCGGGGGATCCTTCTGTGCTCTGGGTCGTCGTCAGCAATTCTGCGGCGGGTCCTTCACTAGCTCTGGGACCTGCCGCCGAAATGCCCCGAAGACCAGGAGCGCAGAAGGACCCCCCCTTCTGCAGAATTGCCGCCAACAACTGGGAGCGTGGAAGGACCCCCGCCTAGGCGCTAAAAACCCTGGCGCTGCTCCTGCTAATGTATGCGACAGAGAAAGGGTTTGTATAACAAAGCATGATGGGCTGATAAGAAAAACAATAATAAAATGAGAACTATGTAATACATACAGACTCCGATGTGAGCCTATGTGCATATTCTCTCCTCTCTCTCTCTCTCTCTCTCACACACACACACACACACACACACACACACACACACAACTTGTATATAGTTGAACATGCTATTACTGCTCCAATAAGAATTCATGTTTACAAATTTTACTTTTGTCCTAAAATGTCATACAAAGATGGGCACCTCGATGCACTCCTGGAATTTGTTGTCAAAAGTTTCACACCTGTTCTATAGGCAAAGGAGCAGCTGCCAATGCTGAAAACTACCACCCACTATTTGACACATCTGTGGAATCTTCAGCCCAGAGTTCTCAACCTTTCCAGCCGGGCAATAAATTTAAGTTTGAAATACTGGGAACAAAGTAGAAAATATTCAATGACACAGAAGAGAATACTCCTTTTGTGGGCAGTGTATATGCCTTTCCATTCCACTGGATAGGAATGACCTATATCCCGACTCATCGAGGTTTCATGTCTCTTGAGTTATGCAGCCACTTCTAACTTGCAGGAACGCACACAGTATACAGTGAAGTTATCTGGTTCACAGAACAACAATTTCAAACACAGATTTCCTTTAGGGAACTACAATTTGCACATAGCAGTGCATTGCAACAATCCAGGAATTTCATTCCTTTTAAGTGGGGTTTGTCTTCATTAAATACTGTGTGGGTGTTTGCTTAAAATTGGTACCAGGGCATTTTATATATTTACATAAAAAGTAGATGATGTTTTTGGGCACCTTCAATTAGCAAAGGGAATGGATGTCCAACTCTGGCTGCTTTCAAAGTGAGACAATAAAATAACAAATAATAGTAATAATAACAGATATTGTATCACATTTTCATTTTTTTTACAATTTAAAATATTAGTTACTTCTTCTTTCCTTCCTATCCTAAACCAATACTAAGATACTTGGTTTCATTACATAAGATTATGTCTCTTTTCAAACTGAAGGCCAGAAGTTTTCTGCTAATTGCTCATTAGTTGTTTTTAAAGGGCATAAGAACACAGGTGTTAGAGGTGGGAAGGAGCTAGCAGATTACCAAATCCATACCTCTGCAAATGTAGGACGCAGTCCCCTGCGAGACAACATATCAGATATTAAAAAGACGGCACATTTGATCTTAGCCTAAAGACTGAGAAAAAGGGATCACAGAGCTAGAGACGTTACAGATGGAAAAGGACTATTAGGTTATGTAATTCATCAGTCTGGCTATTGCATAATTGCTCCCTACACTTCATTTTTAGTGCTTTAACCAGACAAGCCATTAAGTGCTTTCTTTATAATGGGCCAGACCCTTCAAGCTTTATACATGCTGAATTCCAGTGGACTTCAATATGAGTTTATTGCTTAGAGGGCTTTCAGAATGGGGCCCATTATATCATCGGCAGGACACAGGAAGTTTTGATCGAGTAAGGAGAGAACTGGCCCTATAGAAGATAAATGCAGGGTCTGATTCTGTATCCCTGAGAGGAATTCGGGATTGGGCCAGATTACATAAGATAAGACATTATTACTAATGTAGATATGAGCTTGCTCCAGAGTAAAACATTGTTAATGCTCATGAAAAATGCAATTTGTTTTAAGCCAGCTTCAAAGCCAGTTCAGTAACACATAAAGAATGTTTATTTAAAATATAGTGGCTAAATTTAGCATGAGCTCAGTCAGCTTAAATCTTAGTGACATTTTTAGATAGCACATTGCAAATCAGGAATGCACGGAGAAATAAATAAACTTTCCCACATTTTTTGAAATCAGGTCAGGATTTGCAAGTTATTTCTTGCATGAGTGACTTCTACAGCTTGGACAACATTTTGAATAATACATGTTTTCCACCAAAAATAAATACACTTTCAAGAACAAAATGATAATGTTCCTTATAATTTCATCACAACGATGTAATTTCAAGGACAAAACAACAACAACCACTTGAGCAGCAGCCAGCTATTGTTAACAAATTATGCAAAATAATAACATATCATTAATTTTCATTATTATTATTTGTGAAGCACTGAAAATGTGCACGACACTTAACAAGATATAATATAAAGACCTAATAAAGTCTATGCCCTAATAAGCTTACAGTCTTATGGAAGCAGAAAATGCAGGGCAGTCCAGAGCAAGGAATACTAGAGCAGATTTTTTGGTTACAGTGAGTTTGCTTCACTTGTTGTGGGCATTATAACAACACGTAATATACTTCAAACCCAATTAAGTAAATTCTTTTGCTTGGAGAAATGTAAATTACACAAGTCTCAGATTCTCACCTTGTATACTTATAGCAGGGGCTAAGACAAGGGGTAAGTTATATGACTTTTGAAAGGATATGTGTTACCAAAATGAACATGGTTATAGGCCTGATCCAAAGCCAATTGTAGCCAATGGGAATTTTTCCATTGGCATCAATAGGTTTCAGATCAGGTCCTGAGTAATTCCCTTTAATGGTAATAGTGAAGCTTTCACACATCCTTGGTATTTTGATGGACGAACAAACTCTTTGGGCCAGATCCTCAGCTGGCGTGAATCAGCATAACTCCATTGAAGTCAACAGAGCAATAGTGATTTACATCAGAGAATCTGCCCCTTTGCAATTTTTCTCTGTAGCAGTCAAAGTTCATCTGAAGGGAACAGGATCAGAAACTCACGGTAGTTCATGCCAGCTCTTGTTCGTAATACTGGAACCACTAAATGCAGGTCAATCAGCTGTACAAGGACTTAAATCACATTACAGTGATCAAAGTGCCAAACCAAGGTAATTTAACTGGAAATTACACCAGTCAATCCACGCAGACTAAAGACACCAATTATTTTTAATGTGCTGTCCTACTTCTCCGCTCCCACCCCCCAGCATTGTTTTGCTGGGTATATTTTGAGATAAGTGGTGTGACTAGGCCATGGTTTATTACATTGTATAGTAGCTGGAAGAAACAAGCAAATTAGTTATAGAAAGAAAAACTAATGTGGGATTCTAGCATTTGAGTGCTCCTTCACTGGTGAAGGTATCAGGACTTAGCCCTCGTCCAGACTAACCCGCGGCATCGGCGGGTTAAAATCGATTGCTCGGGGATCGATATATCACATCTAGTCTGGACGCGGTGTATCGATCCCCGAGCACTCTTACATCGATTCCGGAACTCCATCAATCCGAACGGAGTTCCGGAATCGACACGGAGAGCCGCGGACATCGATGCAGCGCCGTCCAGACTGGTGAGTACCTCGATTTTAGAAATTCGACTTCAGCTACGTTATTCTCGTAGCTGAAGTTGCGTATCTAAAATCGATTTTAATTCCTAGTCTGGACGTGGCCTTAGACATGTAAGATGTGGCTGTGTGATGTACCATGAAGCAATCTCTCTCTCTCTTTCTCTCACACACACGCACAGAATATTTAAGCCAACGTCACCTATCAGTTAGGTGCCAGGAAATTTAAACACAGTTCATAAATTGGCAAAATCCTGCCCTGTTTTGTACAAGTGGAAAAAGGCATAAGAAACCTCCTCTCCCTCCCCAAATCTACCACACTGTATCCATGTGGGTAAGATAAACTCTTAGCCCTGTTCTGATCTTGAGCAGAGAGAGGGCTGGCTAACATGCCTGAAAGCAATCCATAGCCTACATGTGGGAATAAACAGCTCACTTGAGGGCATGACCAAGATCTCCAGGCACCCTGCGTACATGTTGCAATCAGCAGCAGGTGCTAAGGTGGGGGGACATGCTGCTCCTTTTTAAAGGTGTGTTCAGAAGTTGCCCTCAGCCCCGCTCCCTCCCCCAAGTGTTCATCCATTCTGCTGTGTAAAAGGTAATTCCTAGGCCCTCTACCTGGCAGTCTCCTTCACTCCTTCCCAGGGAAAACTTGGCCCAGGTAGGGCAGAATTCTGCAGAATATAACAGCAACATGAGTTGTCATGATTCGTTATCTGTTGTGCACTGACAGCAGTAGGTTGCAATTCCAATTCTGTTACTGGTTAGGGCTGCTATAGCACTCTGAGCAAGCAAAGGGTCTCTGCTAGCAGATAAAAGTATTGCTCATGAAAGGAGCTGAGAACTTCCTCATGTCCAGCTAAACCAACCAACTCAAGCTGGTGGAACATGGAGTGGTGCTCTAGATTTTCACCTGCTGAGAATGACTTACCAGCTCACCAGTTGTTCTGCTTCCTTTTGTTGCTCAAGAGCCATGCAGTGATCACAGACTTGTGAAAACAACCCAAGTGCTCGCCCGCTTTTGGAGGCAGCGGCTCCCTCTCAGGAACCCTCTGTGATTTGCTAGAGCTGAGTCCTCTCCGGTGTACCTGAGCAGGTTGCCAGATTTGAATCCTCTGCATCAGGGCCTACCAGGGAGCCTCAGGGGGCATGGATGTGGGGAAGCATAGGTGGAGGAAGAGCATATACAGCCACTCACCCTTCTTGACTGCACTCGCTCCCTGACCTCAGGAGTGGAGAACTGAGCCAGAAAGTAGAGTCAGCTGCTCTTTGAGGAAACTGGACAGTTCATCAGACAAGAGGAACTTTGTCAAAGAGACCCCCACTCAGTCCTGCTTTCCCCACCCATTATTCCTCCCAGACAGCATCCCCATGCTCTCCTACATAGTGTTTCTATCCTCATCCCACGTAGTCCCACTCCCACCAGGCCCCCCAAACACATTCAGTTTTTAAAGTTGAAATGGATGTTTCGATCTATCCACTCTGATAAACACTGACATCGAGGCCATAGGTATGCGTTAGTTGTTCAGGATGAGGGTGGAGATATCACAGAATCGTAGGACTGGAAAGGACCTTGAGAGGTCATCTAGCCCAGTCCCCTGCACTCATGGTAGGACTAAGCTGAGGCCAGCACATCCCTCTCCCGCTCCACTTTCTGCCGCCTCCATTGGCCTGGGACAGCGAACCACAGCCAGCGGGAGCTGCGATCGGCTGAACCTGCCGATGCGGCAGGTAAACAAACTGGGCTGGCCCGCCAGGGTGCTTACCCTGGTGAGCTGCGTGCCAGAGATTACCGGCCCCTGATCTAGACCATCTGATCTAGACCATCCCTACCGGTATTTGTCTAACCTGGGCTCTGGGTGGTGAAAAATCTGCTTTGGAAAAACATGTCAGGCAAGGCCAGGCCAAGGGTTAGACTTTAGCTTAGTGGCTTAGTCGCCATCATTGCCATGGCAATATACAAAAACCTGTAGGAGAGCACTTCAACCTCCCTGGCCACACTATAGCAGACCTTAAGGTGGCCATCCTGCAGCAAAAAAACTTCAGGACCAGACTTCAAAGAGAAACTGCTGAGCTTCAGTTCATCTGCAAATTTGACACCATCAGCTCAGGATTGAACAAAGACTGTGAATGGCTTGCCAACTACAGAACCAGTTTCTCCTCTCTTGGTTTTCACACCTCAACTGCTAGAACAGGGCCTCATCCTCCCTGATTGAACTGACCTCGTTATCTCTAGCTTGCTTGCTAGCATATATATACCTGCCCCTGGAAATTTCCACTACATGCATCTGAGGAAGTAGGTATTCACCCACGAAAGCTCATGCTCCAAAACGTCTGTTAGTCTATAAGGTGCCACAGGATTCTTTGCTGCTTTTACAGATCCAGACTAACACGGCTACCCCTCTGATACTGATCATTGCCATGAGAAAGATCAGTCTAGTTTTGGAACTGTGTCCCCTCCAGTGACATCTGAGTGTCTTAGAAGGCTGGGAACCCAAGATTCAGGTTTGATTCCTTCTCTCTCTTGGTCTCTTTCCTCAGCCATGACATGAGAAGCTAAGGAGACTGCAAGATATTTAGTTAAGGAAGGACATTTAGGCTAATTTGTCAGGCTGGGAACCCAACAGCCAAGTTTGATTATCTGTCTTACACTCTTTCTCGCCCCTTAAGGGTGGCAGCTCAGCAGTGACAGGAGAAGCATTAATATAAAAAGAAAGTCCTGGTTTGCTTCCAGTATGGAAGTGGTAGAGGGCCTAATCCAAAGCCCGCTGTGGTAAATGAAAAGACTCCCATTGACTTCAATGGGCTTTGGATCCAGCCCAAAGTGAGTGAATGGACAAAATAAGGGAACATTGAACAAACTGTTGTGGGCTCTGTTGGATGTGGGGATTCACCATCCACCCAAAGGATCCTGCGATGGCCAGTTCCAGTTAGCTCTTCTTTATAACATCTGCATCAGTCAACGGAATACACAATCTGGTCTAAAGCACTGAACATTCACCACGAGCGAGAGGTTTCACTGTGTGTGTGCGGAGTGCTCTGTGCGTGGGCGTTTCCTTTTCTATTACATTTGAGTTTGGTCCAGATCTTCAGCTGAATGTTTGAAAACACACTGCACGAACACTCTAATTCCCGACTCCCTGGGGAGGTGGCCACCTTAATTCTTGACTACATCTCTTAAACTGCTTACTAAGTCACTGTTTTCATTAGAAAAGCAATATGTAATAATAGTTGTTACAATAATTGTATTTCTGTTTTTACATCTGTAAAGATTAACTTAAACAGTATGAGGCCCATTAAACTATTTCATGTCATGCTGCCATAAATTTCCTTCATTCCCATTGCTACTATTATTCCAGAGTAAACTCTGAGATCAGGCAGGCTGCTGCCACAGAGAGTTATTTATAGGAGCTCATTCATCAATAAAAACTTCAAAAGAAATCTGTTACTCTTCTATTGGGAAGCCAAAGAAAACTAACATAAAGACAACTCAGTTAAGAAACAAAGCGAAGGAGACCACAAGACATTTAGTTAAGGAAAATCCTGATTTTCTAACAAATACCATGTAAGCAACAACAACAAAAAAAGTAATTGGCAATGTGAATCCATTTAAGTATCTCCATTCCCATTGGATGGTTAACATAAACTGTTAAATAGTTTTATTTACCTTGGCTCAGTCCCTCTCATTAGACTTCATGTGTGTAATAGATTTGCAATCTTACAATGCTAAAGAACGCGTTTCATCTTTAGCAAATGCTAGCATTGTCTTTCTGCATGTTTAGGCTTCTAATGCTCACATTAATCATCACACTTTATTTCTATTTCTCAATATGCCAGTGAGATTAAATTGACAAGCAATATGGATTATCTCCCCCCAGATTACATATAATAATATAATGCTAGGATTTAATAACTATAATTTATTCTGTTCTATTCAGGCTCTTGTCCTATACTCATCACTGTGGTATCTGAGGCCCAGACAAATGGAAATTGAAATCAATAGGAGTTAGGTGCCTAAATACTTTGGAAAAACACTTCAGGCTAAACCAGGCCGAGAGTTAGGCTCTAAGCCAGTGGCCTAGTGACTGTCACTACCATGAGAAAAATCTGGTTACTTTTTGTACAGTGTCCCTCACAATGACATCTGGGTGTCTTAGCAAGCTGGGACCCCCAAGATTCAGGTTTGATTCCTTCTCTCTTTGTCTTACTTCTTAAGTGTGGAGCTCAGCAATGACTCAAGAAGCTAAGGAGACCAGAAGGCATTTAGTTGAGCAACTTCCAGTGTATTTTTAAATGTATTTTAATTGAACAACAGAAAATGCCAAATCATGTGGGAAAGAATTTTTTTTTCTTCTAAGCCTCTGATTCTGCAAAGAGCTCCATGTGCGTGGATCTCTTTACACACGGATCCCTTACACTGCAGTGGTTCTCATACTAGGGCTGCCACTTTTTCAGGGAAAACCCCTGGTGGGCTGGGCTGGTTTGTTTACCTGCCGCGTCCACAGGTTCAGCCGATTGCGGCCCTCACCGGCAGCGGTTCCCTGGTCCAGGTCAATGGGGCTGCGGGAAGCAGCGCAGGCTGAGGGATGTGCTGGCTGCCCTTCCCGCAGCCCCCATTGGCCTGTAGCATCGAACTGCGGCCAGTAAGAGTGGCGATCGGCCAAACCTGCGGATGCGGCAGGTAAACAAACCGGCCCGGCCCCTCAGGGGCTTTCGCTGAACAAGCGGTGGCCCTAGTTTGAGAACCACTGGCCTAGTGGTTAATTCAAGGGGGACATTCATTGTGCAGAGGGCAGCATGGAAGACACAGACATTTGTGGGAGACATCTGTAAGGTCTGCCATGAAGCCACTCTTTGCCTGCAGAAGAAAGCTCTCCTGCTGGCATAATTAAACCACCCCTAGCGAGCGGTGGTAGCTATGTGGACGGGAGAGCATATCCCAATGAGATAGCGCTGTCGACGCCAGCACTTTTGTCAGTGAAACTTATGTCAGTCAGAGGTGTGGTTTTCTTCACATCCCTGACCAACAAAAATGTGACCGACAAAAGAGCTAGCCGTAGGCCATGTCTACACCGCACTTTCTTCATTAAAACTTTTGTTGCTCAGGTGAGTGAAAAGAACACCCTCCCTCCCCCCCCCGGATGACAGAAGTTTTAACAACGAAATGTGCTGGTGTGGACAGCGTTTCATCGGGGGGAGCTGCTCTCCCATCAACGACTCTACCATCCCTCGTTGGGGGGCATTTACAATGCCTTACAATGGTGTGGCTGCAGCGGCACAGCCGCGCCGTTGTAAGGTGTGCAATGAAAGAGGGAGGGTAATGTTTGCGGGCGAGAGCCACGTGGAGCCGCTTGCGCACCTCTGCCTAGGAGCCGGACCTGCTGCTGACTGCTTCCGGAGCACAGCACGGTTTGCGGTGCCAGGAGAGGCAGGCAGCCTGCCTTAGCACCTCCACTGTGCCGCTGACTGGGAGCCGCCCAAGTTAAGCCCACACCCCAACCCTGTACCCCAATCCCCTGTACCCTAGTCCCCAGCCCTGAACCCCCCCAAACCTGGAGCACCTTCCTGCATCTCAAACCCCTCATACTCAGCCCCACCCCAGAGCCTGCACCCCCAGCCCACAGCTCTGACCCCCTCCTGCACTAGCTCTGAGCTCATTCCTAACTCTGAACCCCTTATTTCTGGCCCCACCCCGTATCCCTCACCCCTGTACCTCAACCCTCTGCCCCAGCTCCGTTGGGTTGCAGGCATCAACAATTTTCTTTAACTGGGTCGCCAGAAAAAAAGTTCGAAAATCTAATTATTTCCATAGATATATTTCTATATTTTAAAGTTCTCATTTAAGCCTCTCTCCTGGCTTTAATCTTTTTCCTGCTTTACTCGCTCAGCCTCTAATGATTTAACCTTGTCTCTCTCTCGCTCTCTCTTTCTCCAGTGATCGATTTACCCAGTCAGCTATCATCACACTATTTTCTCCTTCTCATACAAACACACACACACTATCCGCCCAGCCCTAATCCAGTTCAGAATGGGTGCTTGACACAATAACCTCACTGAAAATAGCACTTCAGAGGAAAACAGATTTTTTTGCACCCAGGTGGCTCAACGGCCTCAGTTCTGCATCAGGATTTTTGACTTGCTTGTCACTCTGAGCCTAATGATGAATGACAGCGACCTTATAGCCTTTCAAGTTCACCAGAGTTCAAAACTCCAGCACACATCACATTACAGCTCAGCTAAACTCACTATAGTATCACTCCTCCAGATTTTTATACTAGGATATTAGCATCCAGCCTAGTAATGAGATACGCTATTTCCATAATTTATCTTCCTTGCATATTCTTGCTGTTTGCTTCAACAGATATCATCTTTCTCTCCAGTCAGAAGGCAAATATGTAAGGAAAAAAATCTGTCCAAGGCTAAGAGTTAAAATTCATCTTTGGGAATGTTCAGCTACACAAGAGAACATTCATTAGTAGCTTTCAACTGTTTGGGATTTGACAAGTTTTTAAAAGTGAACCAAAACTAAAAGACAATGTTTTAAGATTCAAATCGTTAATGCACTGGGTTGAAATTTTTTAAATAAATGTATTTTTAAAAATAGATGAAAAGCAACCCGTCCTCTCCTTTCATGCTGAGATCCGAGTTGGGGCTCTGTGCTTTCCCTGCCAAACTTTCTCATGTCATTAAGGACTAAGGGCAAATTCTACCCCTCTCAATGGAGGTCATGAAGGAACCTGCATGCAGTTGAACTGCTGATTCATCTGTGAGTGTGTGCCTGGAGTAGAAGCTTCTGTTACCCCAGGGCAGTTTGTGGCGAGAAGTGTGGAAGAAATATGGCCTGCGCTGGGCGAATGGATCCATCATTACACAGATCCACTGAGGTGCATCGAGGATAAATTGGACCATTTACAAACTTCCAGGGATGCCCGGGGGGAAGGGCAAGTGGGGCAATTTGCCCCAGACCCCCACAAGAGTTTTTCGGGGTCTCTGGAGCAAGATCCTACACTCACTCCAGGGGCCCTGGAAAAACTCTCACAGGGTCCTGGGCCCGTGGAGTGTCTTCCGCTCCAGGTCGTCGTCGGCAATTCAGCGGCGGGACCCGCTGCTGAAGTGCCCCTGTAAGCGAGACTCGCTGGGGCTCGACCCTCCCGGATGAGGAGGGGAGCAACACCGGCCTCGACTTGTCCTCTGAGGGTCTCGGTTCTCGGAACTGTCACCCACCGCCCGGGGAGCTCGGTCCCTGTGGATAGGACCGGGTAGTGGCACAGTCAAAGGGGGCCCAGCCCTTGGTTCGGGTGGGGCACCAAACACACAGTTATCTCAGCTCCAGCCCTTTGGTTCAGGGGTGGGCTGGCAGGAGTGCGGGTTGCTCCGGCCTTTGGGACAGGGCCGAGCAGTGGCACAGTAACAGGGGGCCCAGCCCTGGGTTTGGGCGGGGCACCAGTTACACAGTTATTTCAGCTCCGGCCCTTTGGTTCAGGGGCGGGCTGGCAGGAGTGCGGGTCGCTCCGGCCCTTTGGGACAGGGCCGAGCAGTGGCACAGTCAAAGGGGGCCCAGCCCTGGGTTTGGGCGGGGCACCAGTTACACAGTTACTAGTTTAGCTGGCCTCTCCAGGCCGGGGGAGGGGGAACGCAGGCCCACTCCACTGCGTTCCAGCCCGGGGCCCTAGTAGCGGTGATCACCGCTGCAGGTGGTCAGTGGGGATCCTGACCGCAACACACTGCCACGGGTATCGGGAGGTCTGCAGCCTGAGTCGGGTCAGCTGCCCCCGGGCTACTTCCAATATCCCCCTCCGAGCCTACCTGGTTCGTGGGATCAGCTTCGGGGATGTCCCACCACATCGGCTCCTCACGGCCAGGGCTGGGCGGTAGATCCGGCAGCTCCTCCAGGATGTCCGGCCAGGCCTGTTCCGGGGGGTCCTCGGGGCCGCAGCGGGGACGGGGCGGTTCTGGCTGCTCCTCGTTGTAGCGAGCGCAGGGAAGCTCCGGCCAGTCCGGACACCGGCCTGCGGCCTCAGCGGCTTCCCAGTCAGGAGCTCCCGTGGACAGGTCTGTTCCTGACAGTGGCTGGGCTCCAACTGAGGGCTGAGGGCCGGCTTTTATCCTTCCGGGTCGCTGCTTGACCCTCTGAGGGGCGGGACTTCTGCTTAGAGGCCCGCCCCTATGGATGATTGACGGGACTCGACCCTCCCGGATGAGGAGGGGAGCCACACTGCCTCGTTACAGCCCCAAAGACCCGTGGTGGGGGGTCCTTCCGCCCTGGGACCCGCCGCCGAAGTGCCGGGTCTTCGGAGGCAATTCGGCGGCGGGCCCCCTGAATCCTCTGGGTGGCCCTGCAAACTCCACACCTCAAAGTGCATGCTCAGCCAGTGGCTTGGAGGCTCTCTGTAGCGGGCTGAGAGTCATTGCCAGGAAGGCTTCAAGTATAAACAGTCTGGGGCAAACTGCAGGCCTTTCCTTGTGTTTGTACAGTGCCTGACCCAATGGGTTCCTGATTCAGGCTTTTGAGTACTCTGCATGGCAATTTAAATAAATAATAATTAATAACAATAATACAAAACTCAGAACTCCAGCTTCTAGCTATATGCCCTCTTGGTTGGACCACACTCACTTTGTTCTGCAAAAAAAGAAAAAAATTGTTATTTGTGGAAACGTATTTGATGACTTCTGGGTACGGACTTTCATGATTATGTTATGTGTTTTGAAACTCATTTTGAACAACTCTAATAACTGTAATCTGTATAGATCTTAGATAAAGAAATATACTGAAGTGGTAACTAACAAGAACTGTTCCCAGTTGCACTCAGAGTTCTGAATTTCACAGCTGCGGTGAGACAGTATTTAAGATCTCAGAGACAGAAATGGCCCTGTGTAAAGCAGAAATAATATGTTTTGGCCTTGCCTCTAACCTTTGGAGATTTGCCCAGCTTCTGACAATCTGTGATGATGCCTCCATGGAGGAAATCCTGTGTTGAAGAAAAGCATGTTGCTTTCTTCCAAAGTTAGTTTATTTCTTTCATATCTTTCATTTGGTCACCATAAAATACATGTCATCATCTTGACAGATCCCAAAGATTCTGTCTTAATATAAAGCGAAGCAGATACTAGACATAAAAATAGGATTTATTCAGAAAGCTTATGTAAGGCCAGGAATATAAGAAACTTGAATGGAAATAATAATTAAACTCAACAAAAATTCACACTCTGGTAGATGGTAATCCCAATGTTTTCACTTAGGTTTTTCTTTTCATTTGTGTTTTAGACCTTTGCTAAGCGAACTGAAAACAGTTCATATATCACTGGAAGAACTTCTGGGGGAACACAAATACCCTTGCAAAAAAAAAAGAATATTTTCCTAGTCTTTGGGAATGAAAGCGTGCAAAGACAGTTGATCCAAATTATTAATAATTAGTGGATGCATCTAGCCAATGAAAAGATCTAAGAATATTCCAGTTATCGTGGATTTATATAAAAATGCAATTCTGTTTGCAAAAATAGGGAAAAATTGCCATTGACATAGACTTAAATCACTTAAGGATGCACAGAAGTCAATACCTATTCAGGGCAGCTCTCAGGCATCTGTTTAATATTAACTTTAAATCTTCAACTTTATTGGAGTCAATTGGACTTAAGCATATACTTACATGCTTTCCAAAGTAAGGATGCTTTCTTGACTTGGGGCCATATAACCTGACTTTGAATTCCTTTGGCTTAGGAAGAGATTGCATCTGACTGTATAGCTGAGCAGCAGATGCCCAGCATCACATAGGATTGGATCCACAGTGGAAGAAGCAGTTCCTGCTCAGAGTATTTGCAATCCAAGTCAAAATCAGACGGTGCATTTGGAACATGCATGACACAAACTGACATATCCAAATAGATACATATGATAAATTACATACACCCAGCTGTCGCTCTCTTCCTATCAGTGGTAGCCAACACCAGAATACTGTCTACCAGTAACAGGAAGAAATGGAAAGCTAACTTTGCAGACTGAGGGGAGCAGGGAAGTCTTCTCACCAAAGGATCTCAGCTCACTTTACAAACATGAACAAGGTCAGGCTCACAAGCAACCCTGTGCGGCAGGTAAGCATTGCCCTCATCTCTGTTTTATGAATGGAGACACTGAGACACAGAGAGCAGAATTGACCCCACAAGTTTCTGCAGCTCAGGCTTGTGCGTTAGTCAACACACCACACGAGTCAGCACTGACAAAGCAGCTTATGATGAGATGTTTGTTAAGACTTTCCATTTGCGGCAGTGGTGAAGGGATCCCTGTGATACAGAAATCAGGCCACTTTGAAGCATATGTACAAACAAATAGAAGCTTTTTAAAAGAAGTACTCTGTATTTGACAAGAATTTGCTGGAACGGATTTTCACATGAAGCAGCCTCCCTAAAATCCCTGTTTGTTTAATTTTTTTGATCTTGCCATTAATCCTAATCTTATAACAAGAGCTCTTAACTCTCTCACAGTTCAGTTTTGATGTGACCTTTCACACATTAGTAACATAACCATAGCTATTAATATGTCCTTTTGGTACAGCAGTGCCAGACAACAAACCTCTGCTTTATTTTCAGCGTATAGAGCTATTAAATTCTTCAGACAGATCCTCAACCCAATCCTTGAACTCCAGGTCCTTGCATTCAATTGAGCTATGCTGATTTACACCAGTGGAGCATCTTGCCCAGAACCTTCAGTTTAAAACACAGAGAAGTTTTACCTGTTTTAAAAAGTTTTGAAAAACATTTTTGTTAATTTTAGGAAGGGTGCATTGAGGGAATCTCGCTTTTGCTTTAGAAAAATAAAACCCCTCTCTCCTAAAAGGGAGGTGGTTATGTGTATGTGTGTTGGGGGGGATCAACAATCTTTCTGTATCCAGCCAGCTCCACTCCCTTTTTGGAGCACGTAACTGGGTGAAGCTAAATGTCTAGGTTCCCAGGGTCTCTACATTCTGGATAGCTTATGGCGCAAACAGAGAGCAAACATACTAATTATGGTCAACTAATGTTTTAACCACCACTCAGTTGGGAATAAACAGTCTTTAGGGGGAAAATCACCTCTGTGCACAGGGTATGACAAAGACTATGGACCACTGACATCCCATTTAAACCTTCAAAATGGGGCTTATGGAGGACTTTGATAGTGCAGAGGTTTATTTTGTCCTTTGCACATGGATGAATTTCACCCTAGGTCAGAGGCGGGCAAACTACAGCCCGCGGGCCATGTCCGGCCTGTGGGACCTTCCTACCCGGCCCTTGAGCTCCTCCCTCACTGTCCCCCCTTCCATGCAGCCATGCCACAGTGCGGGCAATGCTCTGGGTGGTGAGGTTGCATGCTTCTCTGAGCAGAGTGGCAGCATGTCAAGCTCTGGCTGGGTGGTGGGGCTGCCAGACATGCTGATCTAAGCGGCATGGTAAGGGGGCCGGGGGATTGGATAAGGGGTGTGAAGTTCTGGAGGACAGTCACGGGACAGGGAGCAGGGGGCGGCTGAATGGGGCAGAGGTTCTGGGGAGCGGATGGAGGATGAGGGGATTGGATAAGCACGGGAGCCCTGGGGGGCCTGTCAGGGGAAAGGGGTGTAGCTAGGCATCAGGGGATGGGGAACTGGGGGGGTTGGATAGGCGTGGGGTCCTGGGGGGCCTGTCAAAGGGCAGAGGTGTGGATAGGGGTCAGAGCAGCCAGGAGACTGGGAACGGGGGGGTTGGATAATGGGTGGGGTCCTGGGGGGGCTGTTAGGGAACAAGGAGCTGGGGGGGTTGGATGGGTCGGGGATTCTGAGGGGGGCAGTCGGAGGGGGCAGTGTGGATAGGGGTCAGGGCAGTAAGGGAACAAGGAGCAGGGGTTTGGATGAGTCAGGGGTTCTGAGGGGGGCAGTCAGGGGGTGGGAAGTGGGAGGGGTTGGATATGGAGCAGGGGACAGGCTGTCTGGGGAGGCACAGCCTTACCTACCTGGCCCTCCATACAGTTTTGCAACCCCAATGTGGCCCTCAGGCCAAAAAGTTTGCCCACCCCTGCCCCTTCTGATGTGAAGGGCAGAATTTGTTATTAAGGATCCCCAGGCCTTCTTCTCTGCCATCTAGCAGATCAGACACAGGCAAAATCCAGAGAATCCCCTACCATATGTAATTTAATAAATCCAATTGAACTCTTCTCTAAAAGACGGCCCATATGTGGATCCAAAAGGAAAAAAAAATGCTAAGAAACAACTAGATGTTAATCCTCAATTACCGCATACTGCATTTGCCTATGATCATCATATTTTTATTGCATTGTGCTTAACCTCTGTAAACCACAAGAACATAATTTTACATGAAGTAACATGGAGCAACATTGGCTGTGTTAGACTACATTGATCAGTAAAGAAACACACGCCACTCCTTTGGACTTGATTTGTCTTGGCTGGATGAACTGTTTAACTGGGTTATTAACAAATCTCCACATTGACATCCACAGCGTTAAGCATTGTGTTAACAGATTGGGGCAGGATGTTCTGCCAATGTGCTTGGGAAGGGGAAGGGAGAAGCTGCAGGGAGCAGGTAGGCACAGCTATAGGCCCTGTGCTTCCTGGATTACATCTTCCATGCATCCCCTGGCAGGGAGTGGGAAGGGGAAGAGAAGAGGTAAAGCCATGGTGCCCTTCAATGAACCAACCACCACAGGTAGCCAGACGTGACGCTACAATCCTGTAGCAGTAAGCATACACCCCGGTCACCTCCAAGGCCAGGCCATACCTAAATAGCAAGCCTGGGTCTATAATTGTTATTGACCCCTGTTTGTGTGTCAAAGGCGACCAGTGAAAGGGGTGTAATGTTTATGAAATTCCCCTGCCAAAGTGGGGAAAAGGGGCTGCCTGCCTGAACGTGATAAATGGGTGTACTAGTTACTTATGCACACTGCATTAGTGTTAATTATTATTATAACCCTTCTGCCCCTCTGAGTTGGCAGCAACAAGGGTCAGTATCCAGGGGTTCCGTTTCAGTAACACAATGCATAACCGGCTCGAGCCCCCACCCAGTGACCTGGGACACTCACACCCCCCTGGGCGCCTCTAGGAGGCAATACTTCCCCTCTCGCAAGCACGGAGTCTGAGTGTAGCAAAATCTTTTTAATAAAGGAAGGAATCAATGCGGCATCCCATTGGAGAAACATCACAAACAGGGTTATAACACAAACCATAGACAAAAACCCACCTCCATTTGGCACTGTCCTTTTTCCCCTTAGGGTTTTAAGTCCAATCACCCCAAAGTCCAACAACACAAAAGTCTCTGGTCAATGCCACCCCAGAGTTCGAGAGTTTATCTGTAGAGGTCTTTCCCCCCAGCCTGGGTAGAAAGGGGCACCTTACATGGTCCGGGGCCAACTGCCCTGCCTCTCCGTGGGTTCTGCTTCCGCCTTCTCCACGAACTGCTCCGCTTTACCAGCTGCTCCACTCTGCTCCTCCAGCCAGCCTCACAAACTGCTCCGCTCCACCAGTTGCTCTGCTCCATGAGCTGCTCCAGTTCTCCCTGCAAACTGCTCGGCTCCACTCGCTCTGTGGGCCGCTCCACCCATCCCACTGCTACTCCGCTCTGCCAGCTGCTCTGCTGCCACCAGCTGTCCCGTGATCCACTCCAGCCATCCCCACAACTGCTCCACTCCGCCAGCCTCTCTGTTCCACAGTATAGCTTCAGGCTCCCCCACTAGTTAGCACAGTACTCAGTGCTCTCAGCTCAGTAATTTCAGCTCTTTAGTGATTTCAACTCTTAGTGATCTCAGCTCTTAGTAGGGGAGCCCCAGTGCTAGTGCACCATTAGCCCAAAGTGAGTTCAGTTCAGTCACCTCTATCTAGATTCTTAAGGGAATAAAAAAAATCAACTCTGACGTTCCACAGTGGAGAGAGGAGGGGGTGGAACTGGTGCTTCTGGCTCCACAAGGAGATTGCACCACCAGGCACAAATACCTATCCCCAGCCTCTCTCAATTCACTGGGTTTTGGAACCCATGTCCCTTGTCTAGCAAGTACCACCCAACTGAGGTTGAGTCATTTCTGTCACAAAGCAGTCCCACAGCTCGGCAGCCTGGGATGGGGTAGGCGTGCCTATGCAAATACACTCTCTGAAATTCTTTCCACCAGATGTCAGGGTAGAGCTCATCCTGACTCTGCTTACATCATTAACCAATTCCACCCACACATTGGCTTGTTTGCTGGTGCAGCTGAAGCTTCAGTGAAACACATGAGCTATACAACACACATCCACCAGGGAGGCAAGTGTCACTTTATGAACCTGTGTCTTATGTCCTTAGGGAACCAGGGGGATTAACAAGACACTTCAAAGCTTTATGTACTTTCACTCGGTTCCCACTGTTTTCTTTTCTTTATAAAAATGGGAGGAAGCGAGTGTTCCTTAGGGGTGGGAGTGGCATCTGTTAACAGATTGTGCTAAGGCTTGCAGTAGATGGTAAGGCATAGCATGCAATGTAGTTGTAGCCGGATTGGTTCCAAGGTATTAGAGACACAATATGGATGAAGTAATATTCTGAGATTGGATTGATAGAAAACCTACCGCTAGTCAACTGTATGCAGACTAAAAAATGGGGAGTCTGATCTAATACCCATTTAAGCAAATAGACCACCTTCCCTTGCTGTCCATCAGCATTGGATCAAGTGCCAAATAGTTTATTGGTAATAATCCTTTGTGTTTAGCTATTACCTCCAAGCATTTCAAAACATACACATTAATTCTTAAAATGCTTCTCTGAGGTGGACAAGTATAATCATTTAGAGTTTGTAGATGGGGAAACTGAGGCATTGGAATATGAAGTGACTTGTCTGAGGCCACAAGGTAAGTCGGTATCATAGTCAGGACTAGAAGTCAGGAATTTCTGGTGTCCAGGCTTAGGTTTAGGTTTCTAGCCTGCACACAGAACTCATGGCTATTGTCTTGTATGCACTTCCAAAGTCAGAGATAATGGACTTGTTTCCTCACATACGCCAAATTAAAAAACAAACAAACACACAATAAAATAAAATAAGAAAGTCTGAGATTATGCCCCAAAGGAATAACCACTATGTGGGTGACGGAGTCATTTCTGCGGCAGCTATTGGTGGATTAATTTTGAATGATTAGAAATAGCTCTTGTAACTTGGAAGGGTCTATTTCTTGGCCTTCCTGCATCAGACAATGAGCTTATGATGGTTAATAGAAATTTGTTTAGACATGTCCCCATCCATGCAGGCTCCAGCAGAACTCACAAAAACATTGTGTCTGTATGCAGCCAGCCCCACCCCCTTTTTAGAGCACATAACTGGATGAAGCTAAATCTCTAGGTTCCCAGGGTCTCTACATTCTGGACAGTCTGTGGCGCAAACAGAGAGCAAACACACTAATTATGGTCAACTAGCATTTTAACCACTAACATGTAATAGCAATTGTACTCAAATGACAAATAAGTGGAACATATCAACAAAAATTGGATCACCAGTAGTTCTGGGCATAATTTTTGGCTGAAACATTTTTCAATGAAAAATGCCGATTTGGTGACATTGAAATGTTTCATGAATTTATTTCACTTTTGCTGAATTGTTCATCTTGGGGAGGGGGGGAATCATAACTTCTGAACAAATCAAAACGTTTCTTTTGACATTTTTGAAGTGAAATGTTTTAATTTATTGTTTTGAAAACATTTGAAATGCTTGAAATTGAAATGAAATGTTTAGTTTTCGGTCAATTTTTTTGATCCCTCCATATTCTCTCTCTATTTTTGGAATTCACCTGGGGCTAATCAACAGTTTTTTTCTAAGCTATGTCTTGTTGCTGTGGCAAGAAACATAATATGAAGGGACCACACAGTGGTCAAATAACTGTGTTTGCTAATTGTACAGAACATACAGGGTCTAGCTATATATACAGACTGCAGCTTTGGCAGGTTTCAAAACATAGAACACAGTAAGCGCCGCTAAAGGATTCACAAATTACTTAAAGGATACTATGAATTCCTATATTTTACATTATCCTCCTCCTTAAATGCAAAAGGACATTAAAAACTTATAAATGCATTACTCATTAAATGCACAACACGTTACAAGTTTAGTCTGAGAGATTATGACTTCTCTCTGGATAATATCTAGGCATCCTAGCAGCATCTGGAACAGTGGATTTACTTTCTAATATAGCTGTATCAGCAACATCCTGCTGCTTGATAATGGTAGGGCCAGTCAGAGTTGACACAGGGACATAAGACTCAGTGGCACAATCACAAGGTGTTTAAAGGGATACTGCACAATTCCTATATACCAGGAATTCTCAACCTTTTTCTTTCTGAAGACCCTACAACATGCTATAAAAATTCCAGGCCCCACTTGTTCCACAACTGTTTTTCTACATACAAAGGCCAGGGGGTAGCAAGAGGGTGATTGGCCGGGTCCCCATGCCACAGGGTGCCCAGCAAAACTGAGTAGCTCAGGCTTTGGCTTCAGCCCTGGGTTGCGGGGCTTGGGAGCCCTGGGCTTCAGCAGCCGGTGGTGGGGCTTTGGCTTCCTGCCGTGGGCCCCAGTGAATCTAACACTGGCCTTGCTTGCAGCCCCCCAGGAGGCCCCTAGTCTCCTGGTTGAGAACTGCTGCTATACGCTATAGAAATCATTTTGGGAAATAGCTGATTTGGCTCTGAATATGGAAACATTGACATTTTTGCATGCTCTAACGTGAAAACAAAATCAGCTGGATGAATTTCAATTTTTTTAAAGTTGAGATTTTCACTTAAAACTAGTATGAATTTTTGTTTTTCTTCAGTTGGGTGCCATTTTAGAAAGATTAACATGAGTCTGTTTGTTGTTGTTGTTGAAATTGAACCATGTCTGCACATTTGAAATGAAATACAATACCCTTGAATGTCAAGGGTTTCTCAGATAAGAACGCCGCTTGCTGAGTCAACAGCATCTCTTCTTACAGCACCTGAGTTTTGGAGGTCTCCAATCCAATCCTGCTTTGTTTGAGAGACTGGATAAAATCATAGCCTGAATTTGTAAAGTGTCGATTTAAACGTTGTGTTGTATCGGCAGTAAAAGAAAACTCATACAAACCTCGAAAGCACTGACTTAGTGTGGATCAATTCCCATTTATGCAGGCATAGTATAATGTGTTAGTGGATTTAGATGGGAATTATATCAATAAATCTACTGCATACACGGAAATCTAATGATTTTCCATGCCCTCATTTTCGGCCGTGTAAAGACTGACAACATGGTCAATAGTTGGACATTCTGCGGATCCCTTATTGAACAGCGTCATCTCATATGTGCCTTCATCTCCAACTGTGGTGAAACAAATTAGAAACCCAAAGGCCATCGCTCTCCCTCCCTTCACTTATTCCTATTGAAAAACAAATAGAAGTGGAGAAATGTGCATGTTAAGGCATTTTTAAGAAGCATAAAATACTATGAAGATTTGGGTAGTGCTAACTGTAATTCCTAGGTTCAGGAAAAAATACATACATAGACAGGTGATGGTGGGGTGGTGTTTGTATAAAGATTCAATCACTGGTATATATGAGACATGGAAATCATCTTAATGATCAGAGCAAAGAGGCACCAAACAGTTATGCTCTTTTTTACATCTTAATTCAGTAAAGACTTATTTACATGCTTACCTGTATGCAATGTAAGTCGTCCGACTGAAGTCCATACAGAATTGGGGCCCTATTTTGGAATATTCTTTACAAATAATTAAACTGCATACATTAACAAATGAATGCTGGGGAAATCAGTCTTTTTGCTAGCACTTCAGTTAAAAGCAAACCTTTTCAGCAAACGTGGATTCTGGAAGTAGAATGAGCTCTTTGCTTACGAAGAATGAAACTGGTGCATCACAGCAGAGGAAAGATGGAGACAGAAAGATGAGTTTTGCTTGCTGCAGGAGATAGTCATTAAAGGTCACATTCTGCCCCGCTTATTCATGGTGAGTAGTACCTTTATTCCTCAAACAGTATTTCTGAGCCTTTCTTATGGCATTTTGGTGCTTTCAGTCTTAGCTGGGAGTCTGAAGTGCCGAGCTGTGTGTAAAAAAAAGTGGAACTTGATTGAACGTCTAATACAGTTTGGTTTTGATTGGTGTCAATTTTGGATGATGGGTAAGGGGTAGGGTTCACAAATCTCTAGCTATATTGCCACTAGTATGTCACTTAATATAACCGCTGAAGAATATTAGACAAATCCAGAGTCTGTCCACTTTTACAAAATGCTGGACAATCTTTTTCGATAAAACTTTCCCACCATAACCAGAAAAGCATCCACAGCATCAGCAAGATACCCTACTCCCAAGCAGAGCTTCTTATAACCTGAAAAGGAAGAAGAGCCAGAGACTGTGAGGTCCACTTGGTACTTCACCTTTGCCAATCTGTATTACATGGAAGGTATTCAGATACTTTGGTGATGGGCAGAAGTTCACAACCCTAGAATACATAGATAGCTATATCCAGGGGTATCAGAAACTAATAAAACTAAAGCCAGTCTTTGTTGCCTTTGTTTGCTAAAGTATTGAAAGGTCTCGTGGATTTTCCATCAAAGGCTGTTCCTTCTGAGGTCCTTCTATTGTGGACATACTCATTGGACAGTTTCTCTGCTGCTCCCCTGCCATTCCAGGGCTGCCCCATTAGTGTTAGAGGATTTTATTACAATATTATTATTATTAATATTATTATTATTTTGCTTTTCTCTCTTGCATCTGCTAACTTCAGCCAGATATGTGAGGTCCCTGAAGGCCATATTTGGCCATCCTTACCCATGTTGAATAGTACCTTTGCTCCTCAAAAGACCATTTGGGCATTTCTTCAGGTATTCTGATTCTCTTTTTTGGCCTGTGCCTCCTACTGTTTCCTCTCCTCCAATGCAGGGAAATGGCTACTGATGTAGTTTGCATGGTCAGAGCTCCATACTAAGGTGTACACCAAAAGAAGTTGGTATACACCCTGCATGAATGTAGATCTATGTTGCTGGGTTTTTTTAAAAGCAGAAATGGGGAAACCATTTTGTTCCAGCTTTTTAAAGGATCATTGTTTTAAGAGGTTGCCACGGGATATGCAGTGTTTTCACTCGTTTATTTTATACATTAACAATAATGTTGGTCAAAATATTATGGATTTTGACAACAATTTAAAATTTTGACAAAAAAGCAACCCCCTCCCCTTTTTTACCATCCCTAGTTAAAGTTTGTGAAAAGAGATGCCAGCAGAACTGAAAAGCACACCACTTTGAATTTGCTGCTACATACAGTTTGCAATCAAATTTGGCATCTTCCCTTTTTCACTTCCTGAACTATGCTAGTTTCTTATTACACAGGCCAACCAAAGCCTAAAAGAGACTCTCTCCAAATCTGGGCAGAGAGCATGGTGCATGGGATCATGTGTCAAGGTAATGTAACATTCCAGACACAAACATTTCCCAGGAAATACACATCCAGATCAATATAAAAGTAAATAGTCTGATAATTAGAGTTCAGAATCTGCTGAGAGTAGAGCAGAGTCTATGAAATGGTTGGCTGCAGCTTCATCAAATAGATACAATATTCCCATCCAATCTGATAAAGTGTGAGATAGTCCAAAAGCAACACTTAACAGTGCACTGCCAGCTCTGGGATCTCGCTTGCTTAACCAAGAACAGGATAGAGAAGCAAAAAAAAATAAAGAGGAAGAGACAGAATTTCGGCAGGGAACATGAATAAGCCTTCAGTAGTGCAGGAGTCACCGGTAATAATAATAAAGCAGTGAAACAAAGTAGACCATTATATGAGATCTGATCCTGCTTCCAGTTATGTCAGCTGGAAATTTGCCCCCAATTTCAATTGTGGAAGGATTAGGTCCATGATGGAAGAATTTGTCACTGGAACTTTTTAACTTGAGAAAAGTCTTTTAAACACTTTTAGAGAAAATACCAATAATAATATTTGTGCACAAATACATACCCTAGGAAATTTTCTACACAGGGAGATGATGTCTGATCCCAGAGGACTTTTTAATCTAGCTGATAAAGGTTAGCAACATCAGATGGCTGGAAGTTGAAGTCAGCAATATTCAAACTGGAAATAAGATGCACTTCTTCAATACTGAGGGTAATTAAACATTGGAACAGATTATGAAGGGAAGTGGTACATCTCCATCACTGGAGTCTTTAAATGAAGATTAGGGGCAATATTTTCAAAATTGGCTATGGCCTATTAACGAACTTAAGTCTCCTTATCAGAAGTAAATTAGGCACTTTGGGTGTGTCCACACTGCAGGGTTTGAACTCAGGCTCAATGCTGACCCCCACCCCTTCCGTCTATACACAAATTGTGCTAACCCTG
This sequence comes from Gopherus evgoodei, assembly GCF_007399415.2. NCBI lineage: Eukaryota > Metazoa > Chordata > Testudines > Testudinidae > Gopherus > Gopherus evgoodei. The sequence goes on along the minus strand of NC_044333.1, from coordinate 36,648,151 downwards.
GGTCCCAGGACCCAGTGGGGGTGAAAGGTCAGAGCCTGAGTCAAGCTGGGACCCAGTCTTCAAGATCTGTTGCCTTGCAGTGTAGATGAAGTCCCACTGGACTTGTGCCTAGGCAGTTTGCCAAAAGAGCCCCACAGTCCTACAGGCCGACTTTTTGTCCTCTGGACAGTCAAGTTTTCCCACACTACACCATGAACAAAGGGCTAGAATGGCCACATTTAGGGAGGGTGCTAGGAAGTCTGGGTATGGGTGGTTGGACTCAGGCCCACATAATGCCGTGTAGACACTGGAGACAGAGACTGGGACCCAGGGTTCATCAATTCCTAATTTAGTGTTTTAAATGAGTATAAATGCTCAAGTCCTGGTTTAACAAACCCAGGGGCTGCTAACTTGAGTTCTACTAACCCAGGGCTTACATTGCAGTGTACCCATACCCTAAAACCCCATGGTTGGCATGGATCAGCTGACTGAGGCTCATGGGGCTTTTGCTGCAAAGCTAAAAATTGCTGTGTAGACATTTGGGCTCATGCTACATCCTGAGCTCTGGGATCCTGAGCGGGAGGAGGGTCCCAGATCTCAGGTTCCAGCACAAGCCTTCATGTCTACACCACAATTTTTAGCCCTGAAGCTCAAACTCCATGAGTCTGAGGCAGCTGATTCAGGCCACTTGTGGTCATCTTGTGAGGCTTTTATCCCCATGTAGACCTACCCTGTAGGGTCCACAGGGAATTAGGCATCTAGGCATTTCGCCTACCTGCATCTTTAGGCACCTAAATCCCTTTTAAAAACCTGAATCCCACTGAGATTTAGGCTCCTATGTCACTTTTGACAATATGACTTAGGTGCTTTGAAAATTTTATCATCCTGCCTTAAAAAAAAAAAAAAAAGCAGCTTTAGTTCAGCCACAAGCTAGTCACACAGGAAGCAGTGTGTGAAATCAGTGATTTGTGCTACACAAGAGGTCAGATTAAATGATTATTATAATGGCCCTTTCTGGCTTTGGAATCCATGAATCTTAATAGGAACACGACTGAAAAAGATCACTAGATCACAGGGGCTGACTTATCTTTCCTGGTCAGTGCTTCACCCCCACTTTGCCCTGAGGCCCTATCCCACGCCTTCTCCCAAGGACCCACCCTCACTCTGCCTCTTCCCACCCCTGTCCTGCCCCCTCCCTTGAGCCCCCCAAGCCTACTCGTTGCTCACTCCTCTTCACTCTCCCCCACGTACCTTCTGTCAGCCACCGAACAGCTGATCAGCGGCCAGCCCCAGGGCCTGCCCAAAACTGTGGGTGGTGGGTGCTGAACATCCCCTATTTTTCCCAATGGGTGCTCGAGCCCCGGAGCACCCACGGAGTCAGCACTTACGTGCTAGTTAGACACAGAAAACTTACTGTATGTGGACATATCCAGAATCTGGGAGGGAGGAAAGGCTGCAACTCATGAATTGCCATATTAAAATCCTTGTGTATAAACTGAATGAATGACACAGTTTAATCTCAGAGTCAATCAGTTGTATCAATGATTTAACAGATTATTCCTTGAATGAAAAAGAGAAAAGAAGATCTCTCTCGCCTTCACTAAGGGCAGGCTTATCTTTCCAAGGGAAACCAGTCAGTTTTTCCTGTTCAAAATATTTCTGCTGTATATAAAGTAAATACTATGATACTTTGCACTTAGGCAGCAGCTTCCATTCATGGAACTCACCCTGCTTTTCTAGCACTGATGCAGCTTCCTTGCCCCATTCTATAGATGGTGAAACTGAGCTATAGAGAGTGAAATGTCTTGGCCAAGGTCACAATGGAAGACAGTAGTAGAGCTAGGGATAGAAATGAGGGTGAAATCCTACTTCCATTGCAAATCAACACCAAAATTCCCATTTCATCCCAGATCTCCAGACTCCCAGTCTAATGCTTTAGACACAAGGCCACCTCTTTTCCCCTATAGTGGAGGGAAGACATAAGAAATAATGGCATATACGAAAACCAGTATGCAAACTGCAACTACACTATACACTACACTATACACTTATAGAACTAGGGAATATTGCTAACATCATGGTAAAGGTAAATATTACTATGTGATAAATGTCCATTTTTAATGGTATCCATTGTATATGCCCAGCATTTACATTAATCTTATAGATCCATCAAACCTTCTTTGCTGCCGTTTGAGATATAAGCAATCTTTTGTTCTCTCCTGTCGCCTACTCCAGACAGGGGAAATATGAAGCTGACTGCAGTGGTTTTTCTTCTCTTTAATACTAGTACTTATCATATTTATTAAAAAGATTGTTATACCATAGGAGGAAATCAGAAAATTGACATTTTCAAGGTTTTCAATCCTCCTTCTGAAAACAAGACAGAGAACAGCAGGATAAGCTGGGAGGAAAGTTTATACTAAAATTATTTCTGAGAAACTGACACCAGTAAAACTAGAAACACATTTCCTTGGTGGAAGTACAGTTCAAATTCAAATACTACACATTCTGAGCATAAAGCTACTTATAAACCAAAACAGGAATAAAATCATACATTCACTTCAAAAAACATCCTGCACTTGGGTGAGACAAATACTTTAAAATGAACAATGAAAATGATTCTGAACTCCTTTCAAAGCATAGGACATGGGATGAAATGACAGCTGAGTCCAATCAGACTGTACTGTATTATGCACACTGCTCCTGCCACGGCCTGTTACTTGATGTCTCTTATCATCTGAATCAGCCCCATCAAAAGGAATTGTATTCTTAACGAGCTGATATATGAGAAAATGATAGCTGCAGCTTAGGGGTAATATTGTACATTCAGAGACACCATTTTTCAAAACGAACAAATAGTCTACAAAGCTGTTGGTGATTTTAAGAGCCAGACCGTATGTCAAGTGTGCGCAAATGGAAAACTGCAAATATATAACTGAGGAGGTAGCTGGACAATATACTTATTAATATTCTAGAGGCCTGATTCTGAGCTCAGGTACATTGGTTCTATGCTGATGTAACTTTTGTGATTTCAGCAGAGCTAGTACTGATATCAGTGGTGCCAGTGAGGCTAGACCGAGGCCCTATTTCTCTCAAAGGGCAAAATTCACAATTGTGCGCAGGGCGATTGTACCTGCTTGCTTTAAAAATGCATTTGGGTCAAAGAGGGCAGAGTCTCAACTGGCGTAAATGGTCATAGTTCCACTGAAGACAACTCACATCAGTTGAGGATCTGCCCATGATTTATTACTTAAAATCACCAACAGCTTCATAGACTAATCCCACTAAAGCCTTCTAAGAACAGAGGCCTTGTGCCTGGCCTCTGCACAGAGGTAAATTTGACCCTAAAAGCATTCTGCGCTTTACATGTAGAGAGAAAATCTGTACTTTCTTTCCCCCCGATACTCAGCATGAATGGGAGTTCTACAGAAGAGGTCAATCTGCATTTCATCTCATAATATTTTCCAGTAATCTACCAAATCTCTTGCATACAACATTGTAAATGTGAGATGTGTTATTTATATATTGCCTTTTGTCACAAAGGATCATAAACACCACATCAACTTTACAAACTACAGGCCACATATAGAAAGAGCACCAATATCTGTGCAGGCTCTTTTCATCTTGCCTTACTGCTGAGCAGCTGGAACCCCACTAATTCCAAGGCATTCGTAGCAAATCCACAGCTTGCTGGTGGACTGGCTCATTTAGCTTGGAATAACTCAGTCTTCTCCTATAGTTCTGGTGTTTTTTAGCTAGCAGAAGATGTTCTTGTGGTCAAAGCACTGCAGTCGGGATCAGGAGATCTGGGTCAGCTATGTAAACACTGAGGACTCTGCAAGAGTGAAGGCTTCCAGACGTACTCCAGCCTGAGCCCAAATGTCTGTACAGCAATTTTTAGCCTGAGCCCTGCGAGCCTCAGTCAGCTGACCCAGGCCAACCACGGCCATGCTGCAGGTCTTTTTACCCCTATGTAGATGTATCCTAAATTTGGGTGCGTTAGTATTCAGGTGCCTAATATGAGACATGGAGGCATCACACCATAGGCCACTGATGTCAATGAGAGGCTTCCACTGACTTCAGAGGGTTTGGGATTGGGCCTCTAGGGCTTGATATTCAAGATGCAGAGCACCTACAATTGGATGTTCAGCATCTTTGAAAAATCAGGCTCTTGTAAGCTGAAATTGACCACTCTAAAACTAATGCACCCCAAAATTAGAAGCCAACATTGAATATTTGGGGCTTAACCTTTTGATGCCTCAATTCCCTTAATCTGAAGGCAATAGGTGTCACTGGCATTTGAGGAGTCATTTCTAAGTGTTTCAAAGATGTTTGAGAGCTATGAAAGAAAAGCTCTATTTTAATCATTATCATTATTTATTATTCAAACACTTTGAAGCCTCATATGGAAGGCACTATAGACCTGCGGGGTGGGATTTTGAAAAACATCTAAGTGATTTAGGAGCACAAATCCCAATGATTTAGAGGCACAAGTCCTATTGACTTTCAAAGCCCATTAGGAGCTTTTGAAAATCCCGCTTAGGAAGTAGTATGGGGGAAAGATTTTCAAAGGGAAAAATAGACAATTAGGTGCCCAGTGTCCGTTGGAAAAAAAAGTCAATGGGAGTTCAATGCTTACCTTCCATTGGTGCTTTTGAAAAAAATCTACCCTGTAATTATTGAAAAATAGGAATGCTTGTTAAACAGAAGTCATTTTGCAAAGCCGTCACAATCAGGTATCCACAGGAGAGGCACCCAGGTACGGGTGTATCTAATTTCTAGCTCAATTCATGTAGTTATTATGGTAGCCAACTTCAATGAAGCTAGGGGTATGGTGCAAAACTCTAGAATGAAAGCTCCAGTTGAATTGTAGGGAAATCAATACAATAATATTCAAGCTGACATAATCAACAATATCTCTAAACTGCTCAAGTAACAGCCAGCACTGGCAGTGAAGAAACCTTACTTTTAAATGTAACTTAGCTCCTTGTTAGCTCTTGGAGATCTATCAGGAAAAAAAAAATCACAAGAGCATTTTTCAAATTAGCACCATTGAGGGTAATACAGTGTAAGCCCATCCAGAGCAAATTGAATAGGAATGTTTAATTTATTTGTTCAGAAACTTAAGAATCCCCAAACTTCTCATCAGCTGCAAGTTGCTTGTTAAGTGAAGACCAATGAAAATGTTAATCAGTAAAGATTCACTTTGGGGGATTGTTTGCAACTAGTTATACTTGGACTGAATTAATTCTACCGAGCAGTTCTTATGAGGTCATGTCTGAATAATAGATTACATGAATTGCAAATACCCTATGAAGAAGCGATGTTACTTTAAAGAGACTTAAGAGCTGGTCACATTCTTGGTTGTAAACCATTTGTCAAATTTAGACATTTTTTCCTGTTTTTTCAGTTAGCCATGACTTTTACAGTTTTGCTTCTCACAGTATTTGTGATTGTTTGAGAAACAGCTTCATTAAAATATTTGTGCCGATAGGCTTTAGCAAACTGTTCACAGTGGCTGCTCTTTGGCGTATTCCGAATCTGGGGGATTGGTCTGTCTGATGGGCCACTGGAGCGAAATGGTAAGGTTCCTGTATCCTGACTGTTTGATCTAATCTTTATAAACAGAAACAATACTTGAACAGATTATTAGGATAGTGAATCTCTCAGGAACAGGGCGAGGATTTTTTTATAGGGAGGCATGAGGGATGTGAAAGAAATGATCATTTAAAAATCTTATTTTCTTTTGTTCAAGAAACAGCACTGGCTACATATATCTCTCTATCAGATTTTAAAATAGCTGTGTTCCTTCCTGACTGAGGTAGGGAGAAAGATATAAACCTGGTTTATTGCCTATCCAGCAGACTTTATATTTTATTTCGTCTTGTCACATTCCCATCAGTTAACTATATGCATATCTAGGAGACTGGGTGAGAATTTACAGCATAAATGAGGGCATTTATGCAAGATGAACCCTCATTTTCAGATTAATAAAGTTTCTCCCCAAACTTTCATGCAAAACGAATACCGGTCACAGTATAATTAGCACAAAAATTATGAAGAAAAGAACCTACGAAAAATACTTGATGGTAACTGCAGGTCAGATTTAGCAACATGCTAAATCATATTTTTCTGCTATTTACATAGGACATATATGAATAACTGTCTTACCACATCATACCACAATGGAGAAAAATCTGTTTTCCAGGTATCATCTGACTATTTCATTTGCTTATTGTCTTATGCAATGCCCAGCATGACAGTAGTTATATACTAATGAAAAGCATAATGCTGCATGTTGAAGTCTTTGCATTGTTTTTAGGGGGGTTCTCGCAAAGGAAAATCTTCTATTGGTAATTTCACAGTGGGACTTAGTGTCAGCAAGGACTGAGTGAAAACTGAGCTAGGACTTCAGGATTTGGCTGGCACAGAACTCCAAATTTATAAACAAGCCTGCTCTTTGAAGAGAATGATATAGCCTAAAACATCCACATAACCAGGAAAAAAAATACAGAAACAAAATAATAATGTATAAGCATAAAGCTTGCCTGAAACCCAGCATTGCTGCTAGCTTGCCAAACTTGGGCTGCGACCACCTCACAGGAGGAATGAGTTTCAAAGATTGGACCTTCCCACTGAGAATGAGGTTGCTGATTTTTCCAAAGCCAGACACAAAGTTTCAAATTCTAGTCACTGAGTTCCAGACACTAACAGCGGAGATGTCCAGTGGACTACATCACCAGATAGACTGTTGGTTACTAATTGACGGTTGATTTCTTGGTTTATTGACCCTGTAACACCAATTGATTTGCATCCTGGCTGCCTTAGAAACCAGATCTTTCTTCTCCAGTGATATTGCAGAACTTGAAGTCAGTTGGTGCACTAGAGCTGACTTCAATGGGAGGGGGCTGATGGAAAGGTGTTGTTGGTAAGGATCCCTGCATTCGGGAATCGACTTTCCCTCTTAGCCTGCCAGAACCCATATGTGTACATGTCACAAAGCTCATGACCTTCCTTATGCTTTCTCCGGAGGAATTTCTTTAGGGTTTAGGGAGGAAAGAAGGGTATCAGCTGGTATCAAGGCGAGGAGTTCATTTTATGGACTTCGATTATCCCAGTTGAAGATTTTATGATTGTACAGTCCTCGGAGCACTGGATGAGCACTTTTATAACTTCAAACAAACCTAGTTTCAGACTTAAAAAATAATGATACATCAAAGCAGCAAGAGGGGCACAACCCCATCTTTTCACTTTGCAGATCACTTTTACGCACAGGAGGAAGCAAGTTTGTACAGTAATTTCCACCCAGCTCTGACTGTAGAAAAATTAAATAGTCCAATAAGTTGAACAATTTGCACAACCATTTCAAATGCCCCCAAATGTAGAATTTCAGAAATATTTCAGAGAATGCCACAGAACACAATCCAATTTCACACCTATTGGTCCATTTCCCTGAAAAAAATAAACAAAAAATACCTTTTATTTATCATTTCCATACAAGCTAAAAAAGTAGTTTACTCAGACAGAAAGCCTGGCCTGCCATAAAGTACGGTTTACAAGCCTGTATGAGCTTATGGAGATGGAATGAACAGAGTTAAGAAACTAACAAGAAATGTTCACAGGAAGATGGACATGATCCCATCTCCAAGGGGAACTCAGAAACCCAACCACGTAAAAACACTCTGCAAAACATCACTTCAAATAAGAAAAGAAAGGAATGAGGTATGCATTTAAAAACGTCACACATGTTTAGGATGATGAAAAAGGGTTTCATTATGTCTCAAGCTTGGTTCTGATCCCATCCTGGTGTAAATCAACGAAATCAGGGGAGTACTGAGGTTAGAATCTGGCCCTCTCTTTATGTCTGCACCAAAATGCACCCAACTTGTTTTACTATGCTGATAACAAATTATTTCCACCATGTTGCTATTAAATATGAATGAAACAGTCAGTTACACTGTATATTCCTCTGTACAAATATGTTAGTTGTTTTCCCCCCCAAGAGCTTAAAAGTAAATGTTTTATCTGACTTGACATACATAATGTAAGTTGGCATTATTAGTGTAAGTGTTTTCTATTCATGGTCTTCTGAAACTTTCTGTTAGAAGTCTTTGAAATTAAACACCCCTCTTTTTATCCCATATTACTTCCTCCCTTGGAACCATTCAGTCTCTGCTCTGCAATCCCATTAGGCTTTTAACTTTCTGAAGGAAAAAAAACCTGATAAAAATATATGGATGTTTGAACACCATCCAAAGCAGTTGACTTCAAAATGACACACACAAAAATTCAGTGCACGGAAAAGTGGAAGTTGATTTACTGGGGAAACATATTTTTCATAGAAGCCTATTATGTTTAATGGACCATGTTGGGTATATGCATCATCACTGGTGTTCGCTGTAATATTTAAGTTGTATTTTCCAGGATACTGAACTATGATTTTATACATACCACAGTTGCTTCATTACCCCACACACTGTAATTATGAAAATAGCGTTCATGTCATACCTGTGAATCTCTGTAACTTCACTCATACAAAGAAGTCACTTGTAATCTAGACCTAGTCTAGATAAACATTTGTTCTTATACCTTAATCAAGTAGCACAGGATGGCTGCGACTTTCATTACAAAATGAGAGATGTTATTAAATAGGTAAAATGTACTTGAAGGACACAAAGCTACCGTACACAAAACAGAAAATTGTCATTGTGGTGGATATTATGTGGCTTTCATAATGCTATATTGGATTGAAAATATCAAATCTTTCCAGAACCACAACAGTTTCTCTCTGTACAACCATATACTTTTGCCAAACTTGACTCCCATTTTAACTTATGCTTATTATTTTTAACATTTATGAGAGATACCTGTCAACCACAAAACCAATAGTAGCAACACCATAACGAGTCCACCAGTTTACAGGCCTGAACCTGTAAAGTAGCATAAAATTTCAACTGCATTTGATATCTGAAAGTGCTCAATAATTCACAGGCGTGCTTTAAAGGATTGGGCCTAATGTTCAAACTGCAAATGAGATCTTAGAAACTTTTCAAATCAAGCAGCTAGGCCTTGAAGTGTGAGCTGACAGTCACTAAACTCAGGATCTCTCTGACCAAGGAGGGAACAAATTACAGATTTTAGGCCCTTCACAGAGAACTTCCCGCCCTCGGCCCCCAGATATACAAATCTGGGGGCTGTCAGCTCAAGGTTTCCAGCTGACTTTGACAGCAGGAATAGCAAGGTGAGAAAGGTGGTCTCTAAAATTAGGTCACCTCTTGTTAATTATTTGTGCACTTAAAAGAATTAAATATACAAAAAGATATCAGTTTTTTCCCCTCAACTTGCCTTTCACAAGCTTTGTCCTTACCCCACTGGCCAGGAGGGACTGGATGGTATTTCGCATCAGTGATGAAATATGGAGCCTTTCGCCTCTAGAGATCACTGTTTCAAATTCACTGTGGTTATTTGGAGCCTTTGTAAAACAAATTGGTGGTCTAAATCCAGTTTCTAGCAAGCCAATCTCTGCATCACATAAACCACCAGACTAACAGTCTTCCTTGTTGCAGTTGCAGCAGGGAGGCTCAGAATTGTTTTGTCCATGGAAACTCAAAGTAGAAGTGGTTTCATCCAAGGTAATAGCACATTAATGGAGTGGAGAAGTGTGCATTACCACTAACTGTGATGAACTTTTTCTGAGGACAAATAGACTTTAGGTGCCAGTGGCATCTCACGTTACCTTGTGAGAGCATCTAAAACTGCAAATGGCTTTATAATAAGGGCTGATGACTGAAGCTTTAGGTGTCTATAATGCCATCACTAAAGTACGAGCATAGGGTTTTGTGTCAAGGACTCCTAATTTCTAATCCCAGAGTTGACACCAATTCCTTCCATGGCTATGAGCAAATCATTAAACCTCATTTCACTTTCTCTATCTGTAAAATATAGCTATTCATACATAGAATCATAGGACTGGAAGGAACCTCAGGAAGTCATCTAGTCTAGTCCCCTGCACTCATGGCAGGACTATATACCTATAGTATGTAGATATACACCATAGTATATAGACTATATACCTATATAAATGGTAGAGCTGAGCAACTACATTCACTTCTGTGCAGAGGGCAAGAACAAGGTCTATGCAACATGCAAGTCTCACTTACACACTCAGATTCCACCCAAACTTCACACACTCCTTGATCAGTTTATCCGCCTATTTTTCTCATGGAATCTCTTTGAGCAGATCACAACTTCCTCAAATGTATTTGTTATTAGAAATAATTTGACCATTTTATATGTATGAATATTCATGATCAGTTCCTAGCATTACAATAAATTCTCTGAGTATTTAATATGTGCTGTTCAAACCACATTGGTTATTTGTAATTGGTCCGATACGTTATACAATATTGTTTCTGTTCTCTAATGGGAAGTGTGCATGAGCATTTAGCACTTGGCAACACAAAGGGTGCAAGCATGTTTAAAATTAATTCATGTAAAGTCAGATTCAGGCACCCCATAAGCGATCCTATTAAAATCCAGGGTTGCTCTCATGGGCAATATGAATTAGGGTATCTGAATATGGCACTTAAAAATTTAAGTAACTATTCACTGAAAAGTTTTTGCAGCCTTGGCTGTAATAAATACCATGCATCCTTATTATTATCCACAATATCAATACTTACGTTGTTATATTAAAATCTTTCAAACATTTCTTTTTTTGGCATTGTAAATCAAAAGAAATATTTGACAGGTATTAATTTTGAAAACAAATGGAAGATTTTAAGATGAGTCTCTGAAGAGAAAGAAAAAAAGGAGAAAATTGCAGGATGTTTTAATTGTGAATTGGAAACTTTAAAAACAAAATATACACAAGTATCATTTATAAACATGATCCTGGCCAGAGTAATAATTATGATAAATCCTTTGTCAACTTTGCTTAGAAGCCTTTATGAGGTAGTAGGAAATTAGTTCACATTCTAGACAATAGTTCAATAAAAATGCTTTCCAGCTTGTCTGACATATGGAATTCCACATGGCCTGTAATCAGATGTTCCCCAAATCACACTTTTTCATTGCTAAACTCCCTGGCAGTTTAACATAAACAAGCATTGAATTCATTAAGCTGCATTTTTTAGCTTTCTAATTAGTTGAAACTGCTGAATATCTAGGATTCAACATGTCCAGAGCTTAATTTTCCAGTATAAAAGACTATTTAAAAATATTGATCACGAACATTTCAAGTTTTCAGTTGACTATATTTTACTTTTATTTAAATGAATGTGCAAAATACAAACATATTTTTAAACAGAAAGTGGTAACAAAAAGCAAAAAAATCCATCTGCTTATATTTAAAATGGAAAGTTTTGTTGCTTAAATATTGGAAAGAGAATCCTTTAGTTTTTTAATAGCTGACCAATTATTCATATCTCACATCATATATTCATATTCCACATTTCTATTTCTTCATGAAGCTTCCATAACATCCATAAATAGCATGTACTTAAGCACTTTGTACCCTGAAAGCAGGTAAGCCATATACTAGTGTCACATGAACATGGCACTACATTAGTCATTCACAATGTAATCCTGGCCCCACTGAAGTTAATGGGAGTTTTCACTCCCTCAGAGTCTTTTAACTACTGTCATCAAGGGAGAATTTATTTCTGAAATGTTTTATATTTTATTTTATCCCACTGAAATTCTAAATATGCATTATATTTTAGAGAAACGAGTAGCTTATGGGTCTTGGTAATGAGACGTAATGCCTTGCACTACTTGGTTGCTAGTTCAAATCTATGCCAGGTGAGTATTGGCTACCGCACAGCCCAGTTCATGTGTGTTACTAGACAGAGACAAACAAACTGGTTCTGGTCGCTACAGTGATGGACTTTTAGTTTGAACTGTAGTTTTAATAAACGGCGGGTACCTCAGGATTGAGATAGATGCCTTTTTACTTTATTTATTTAAAAAAAATAACTCTCACCCCACCAACAACATCGCTTGACTTGCCATGGTTGGAGCCCGTCTGAAACAGAAAGACTATAGGTCTCCAGGTTCTAGAATTTAGGGCAGTGATGAATCTGGTTATAGTGATTGGGAGTTTGCTGGCTTGTGATCAATATCAACAACAATCCTTTTTCTTCCTTCAGCTGGTTTAGTAAATTTGAACCAGGGACCAGGTGCCCAATTCTATTGGTGAGTTACTAAACAGAGAGGAAGTAAGGAGCTATCCGCAGGGTTTTCATGTGGTTTCTGTTCCCAGGAAACCACTTCCTTTGTTTGTATGGGTTGAGATTGAGAATGTGAATATACACGGACTATTGCTCTCAGCTAATTTTATCAAGCGAAAAAACCATGGGCACCCAACTAAAACTAAAAGATGCTATTTATTTACTTATCTGTTTGTCTGAATTCAGCTGTCAAAGGGCTTTTGTAGTATGGGAAGTCTTTCTTTATTTTATTACGATCAAAACTGATTATAGTGAACTGAATTCCTAAGATCCAGCTTGGAATATGGAAGAAAATTGGACTGTTGAGGGCATATACCTAACACATCCAAAATATGCACATTATGTTCTGTAACAGGAAAGAGAAGACTGTGATACTGCATTACTAAAGCTTGGGCATAGCTGTCACTAATGTCATACTTACCAAGATGATACATTGCCACTGGCTTTCCTGCCTGGCTGATATAGTATGACATTTGACTGATGTCTGCCCTTAACAATTTCTCTGCCAAAATAAATTGTGCTTGGAAAAGTACAAGTGACTTTTGTCTATATGCTCCACCATCCATTGGTGGATGGGATACTAGGCCAAAGCTATAACAGGGTTCAAAAATGAACTAGATAAATTCATGAAGAATAGGTCCATCAATGGCTATTAGCCAGGATGGGCAGGGATGGTGTCCCTAGCCTCTGTTTTACAGAAGCTGGGAGTGGACAACAGGGGATGGATCACTTGATGACTACCTGTTCTATTCATTCCCTCAGAAGCACCTGGCATTGGCTACTGTCAGAAGACAGCATACTGGGCTAGATGGACCATTGGTCTGACCAAGTATGGCCGTTCTTATGACCTGAACAAGTTTTTATGATGGTCTAGTGGCTGGAGGGCTAAAAAGCATAACAATGTCACTATTTGTAGAGTCATTGTTGATTTTCTTTTTAGCTCATCTGCATTTTTAGAGGAGAGATGACATAGTGAGATCTATTTTTCTCACCTGTGCACGAACATTAGCTTGTTAATTTACAACTGTTGTGTCATTTTAAACTGAGCTTCTCCCCACACCACTGATTAGCTGATGAGGAAGAGTATCTTACGTTGCTGGTAATCTGGATTTTGCAGTAAGCATGTTTCTCTGTTGATACAAACCATCTTAATATATACGCACCTGCAGCCATGAAGCTATAGGGAAAAAATATTGTGTCCCCATATACATTTGAAGATCATTGACATCATCAATGGGTAGACTTCACTGAGCTTTAGATCATGTTTGTAGGCCCTGATTCAGAAAAGCACTAAAGCACGCACTTAACTCTAAGTGTATGAATAGTCCCATTGAATTAAATGGGATTCAAAATTCAAGTTAAGCATGTTCCTAAGTGTCTTGCCGAAACAGTCCATGCCTTAATCAGTACTTTTGTGAATTCTGATAACTACTGACTGCCATCGAGTGAGATACCTCCCACCCACCAGTGCCTCAGGGCAGCCCGCCAAGTGGCCACTTGTCTTAGTTTACCACTTCAAGGGGCTTCTTCAATAACTCACTAATGCTTTTGCTCATGCAAACCCCTTCCTGGGTTCTGTTTTTTAATCAACCGAACATTCACAATAAAAGTTCTCAAGTATCTCCTCAAGTCTGTCCATTTACCTTCTTATCAGGTCGCTCCCAGGCCTTTCTTCCTGTAGTCCCACTCACCAAGTCTCAGGCTGTTCTGAGGAGGTCTATTGACTCCCAGCAGCCTCTGCACCCTTTCTGTGTTTCTCTCTGGTCTCACTAAGAATCCCCTCTCTGCACTTTCCTCTGGTATTTATAGGGGAAGCAGGTGATGCCTGCTCAGATGTGCCTCCTGAGAAACTGGGTCTGGTTGGCTCCAGGTCATCAGCCTGAAAAGGGGCAAGTCACCCTGTTACACTGGCTAATAGCGTGCGACACACTAATTCTTTCCCCAACCACCTTTTCATAATGGGCATATGGTACAAAAGTCAAAGGATGGGGTGAATTTGATCCAAAACCTGAGGCCACAGTTTGGTGTAAAGCTAAATTAGAATTAATGAATTTTCCAGCGTGGTGAAACCCCTGGCAAAAGAACCCTGTCATCCCAGAACATCTGCGATGGAAAATTTCTCAACAAAAAGGTTTTCATTAGATTCCCACTGCTATTAGGAGGTTTCTATAAACCCAACTTGGTTATCTAATTTTTAAAAAAATATGAAATTTGTTTAAAGTATTGTTCATTTTCATAAAATTCTTTTCTGCTAAGCTAGATGAATGTTACAATTGTTTCTGAATGAAAAAAACCCAACAACAACACTTCCTGGTTTCCCTTTGAAAAGTCTTGCTTTATTTCCCATTGCCACCCACAAATAATAGGGTTTTGGAATGACTAAAGGCTCTTGCTCGCTCTCCCCCACCCCAGGCCCGATACAGATGTTTGTAAAAGCATTGGGGTGCCTAAATTCTATAGCACCTCTGTGGCCAGAGCCACAGCAAGGGTCAGTTTAGGGATTACTGGAGCCTTCTATTTCAGCTGTGAAAACTCAAGCCGATTAGCTGAGAGTGAGCCTGCTGGGATTCCGTGAGGCCTACTGCTGAGTGCTGAAACCAGGCCTCAGCTGGCTTAAAAGAGGGAAGGGGGGAAAACAAACCAAAAATCACCCTCAACCACCCCTCTTTGATTTGCGTGGCTCTGTGAAAAGCCTGTAAACTTGAAACACTCCAAAGAGAAAGAGTTTATTTAAAATTTCATTTGTAGCCAGGGGCTTGTGCCTCTGTAAACCTCCAACCTAGCTGGCAATTCTCCTGTATTACTTGTGCTAGAGAAGCAGTAGGTGATAAAATAAACCTCAAAATGCACCATGAGATTCATAATCAGGATACAGAAGTAAATGCTAAACTAAAACGTAGTCATTAAGAGGTTTTACAGCTCCAAAAGTTTCTTACACTGAAGTTTTAAATGAAATGCTGATGCTGATGGGACACTGAAAGTGAATCATGTTAAGATTCATTTGAATGATTTCCTTTATATGCTGGCTATGTGTACAAACTTCTTGCAAGGATGTTACTGTGTTTCTCGGAAACTAATTTGTGGTAAACACAGCATCACCAAGGGTTGGCAAAGAGGGGTCAATCCGATAATTGAGTTGAGCACTGATCAAAGTTAATCACCAGGCACTGGAACATTTCAAAGTTGGGAGGAGAGGGGAGAATAAAAAGTAATTCTGCAGTTTATCCTACATATTCTATATGTAGAGAATAGAATGGAACTGACCTGCAAGTAGTTCCATGCACAGAGCCCTTATGAATAGCAATTTTCAATATGAAATGATCAACGGATACACTCTAGACTTAAGGAAAACATTGATATATTCCATTTAATGCATACTTGTACTCAACAAAGTGAATGGCTAGGAGCTGTGGCTCGACCCAGAGATAGTGAGTCAAGCAATGTGCAAGCCATCTTATATTAAGCTTTACAATCCTGACCTGTAATACTTCTTGCTACTCTATTCCTGGGTTCCCTCTGGGTTGTGGGTACATCTCAGTTAGAATTGAGCCAATAATTGATAAATTATTTGCCAGATTTAACCTCTTTTTCTGCTCACGGAATATCCATGAGCTGATTGCAGTGTATCCACGAGTTGATCTTCAAATGCACTTGTTCAAATTTATTTAGCAAGTGTCTATTCAAATAGTTTACTCAATGGATTGGGTGCCATCAGATAAACAGTACCATGCAAAGTGTGTTCCCTGACTGGCAGAGCATACAGGCAGTTGTGGTGTGAATAATTGCACTTCAGAATGTAGTATTCAGTTTCCCTCAATGCTTGCCCTACATTGTGGAAATTTGCTTTCTGTGAACATTTGTGATAGTAAAACTCAAATCAGCTGAAAGATTGTGGAAAGCAAATATTGCCGATCTCTGTCTGACCTCAGGACTGAGCTTGAATACTCACTACTATATCATTTCTGGACCACTCTCGAGAACATAACTCATCCTGAAGAATGGTACCAAAGCAAGGAACCTATATTGCCAACCCTTTCTCTCCTGAGGAGTCCTTGCCTATGCTTGCATGATTAGTCTGAGCGAAGTCACCAGGATAGCTTGCATGAGTAGGAACTGGCAAGAGCAGGCCTTGCGTATGGGAGATTTGTGAAGTGATCAAACATGGACTAAGATAAGACTACAGAAAGTCTATGATCACTAAACATTATACAGATGAAAAGAGGCTGCCTGTCATTGGGCCCATTCACCACTTGCAGTGCCTCCTACTGGCCGTCCTGAGAATTAGCTCTGCCAGGCTTGCTTTCCCCCTCTGGTGCTGTCTTCCCTTGCACTGTCTCGCTTTCATTCCTGGATCTGCTGTCTCCTCTTCATGGCTTGACCCTCCGGCCAGGTCACTAAGTCCCTCCCCTTCCAGGGAATTCAGTGTCTTTCCAGATCCACTGTCTGTCTGGCATCTCCAACATCTTCATCACTCCCCAGTTGTCGGTAGGGGAATGCTGGCCCATCTTCTATACTGCAGTGTTTCCCAAACTTGGGACGCCGCTTGTGTAGGGAAAGCCCCTGGCGGGCTGGACCGGTTTGTTTACCTGCTGTGTCTGCAGGTCCAGCCGATTGTGGCTCCCACTGGCAATGGTTCACTGCTCCAGAACTGGGAACTGGGGAACTGCTAGAAGTGGCAGCCAGTAAGTTCCTCGGCCCACGCTGCTTCCAACAGCTCCCATTGGCCTGGAGCAGCGAACCGTGGCCAGTGGGAGCCGCGATCGGCCGAATCTGTGGACGTGGCAGGTAAATAAACTGGCTCAGCCCGCCAGGGGCTTTCCCTGAACAAGTGGCGTCCCAAGTTTGGGAAACACGGCTATACTGGATTCCAGCGCAGGGGCCCTATAACAGGCAGTCAAGGTCTCTGTATCATCCTACCTCTTGCTGCTGTTTCCCTGGGCTTCTTCCTACCTATCTAACTTCCCTACTCTCTGGGTTTGCCCACCTACCAACCCCCTCTGCTCAGGGAGTGACTGCAGCCTACTTCTCAGCAACCTTTCCCAGTAGTGAGCTGTCTGGCTTTATACAGGCACTGCCTGTTCCTGCACAGGTGAATCTATTCCTCTAATCAGGGCTTTCCTCTCAGCATTCAATCTACTGGGTTAATTGGCCCATCTGGCCTTCAGTAACCTCTTCCACTCCTGTGTGGTGTGGACACCTCATCGCACTGCCCCACTGAACTAGATAGATTTTGTTCCCTATTCTCCCTAGTGCACTTTTTTGTAACATTGTTTAGTTCGGTGTTAGTATGCAGAGGCACTGATAAAGTTTAAAGACTGAAGCAAAGGAATTTCAAAGAGGATGAGACATTCTTTTAGCTGTTATTTAACTTTGCCTTCTGGTTTTCTAGAAAGCGTCTGATTGTCTCTTTTTCTTTCTGGAATTTTCTGGAGATTTGTCCATAACAGTTTTATTTTAGCTGTTCATTGTTCAAAGTGCTTCTGGGATAAATGATGCTTAGCCTGAACTTTAAAGAAGATTTAAAAATGTCCGGTCACTTCAAAAAATAAGCCCATGAAACTCTTCAGCGAGTATTTTTACTTCTGGTGGCTGGAAGCTCCCTGACAAATGCTGCTTTCTTGATATTTCTGCCTTGGCTAACAAGACCCACTGGACAGTCACAAGAGTATACGTGACGTCCTGCACAGTCCAATCTTCTTTCAAGCTCGAGGAGATATGGATAAGAACCAAAACCACTTGAGGTTCTCCCATGCCAAGTGGTGTAGCTGGTTAGCATTTGACCCTGAGTCATTTGTTGGGGTGTGGACATTTTGATATCCATTGTGACGGGCAACTTTTCTGCTGTCCATAATAGCCAATTGAAATGGAGTATATGGAAATGGAATAAGAGAGAAGAAAAGTCCATTTCTGACAGTTAACTAATTTCCCATTCCTCCGTCTTGCAAATATTGAAGCTGTTCTGCATGGTGAGCAAAATTCTTCATCCTTGCCTCATACAGGCTTGATCCCTGGTTCACTGTTTCTCCCCAATGAGAAAAGGTTCTCACCCTCTTAGAAACCTTTAAGAATCACAAAATGTCTAAATGTGTAACGGAGTCGATGGAGACCTTTAGCATAAATGAGTTATGGCAAAAGGGATGTCAGCCAATCTCTCAGTCATGATTTATTCATCAGTTCATGCTGTCTCTTCATTAGCGTAGAGGCATTCTGGGGTTTACAGTGGGAATTCTTGTGATGGACATTAGTACTATGGTTAGAGAGCAAATAAATATCCATTATAAAACAGACCAGCTAGTTTTTGACCAGCTCTTAACATCTGTGTCTCAATTTCCCAATCTGCAAAATGGGCATATAATACTTAACTATGTCACAGGCATGTTGTGAGGTTTTAATGATTACAGCCTGATCCTGTTAGATGCTGAAAGCCCTTTATTCCTATTCACTTCAATACAACTAGGGGAATTTCAAATTTATGAATCAGTCTCAGAGTGCTTACAATGCATTTTGATATCAACCTATTCCTATGGATTTCAATGGGAGGAGGATGGGGCATTAAATGAAAAATGCTTATGGCATCCTCTGAGACATATCAGTGCTAGAATAAGTCAAACAAGGTGAAGAAGTTGATTGCTGTGAAAATAGTGTGCAACTGAGTATGCACACGAGTGTTTTCCAGTCAACTTTACCCCTGGGCAATGGAATAGAGACAGGAGTCAGGCAAGCCAACTAAGCAGTGACTGGTACACTCTGAGATGATTGTGGGAGGACTGTTTGTATCTTTGGTGCTATTATACCAGTGAGCCTCCTGCAATAGTGGAGACTGGCACAGTGAAGGATTGTATACCAAGAGGAGTCTTGATCTAAGCAAATTTAACACAGCTGGTTGCTATAATGGTTCTGGATGAAAGGTGTATTCCAGGCATGCTAAGGGGACCACACGGTTGGTAGCCCACCAACTCTTTCCAGGTGCTCAAATACTACAGTCACAGCTATAACGTAAGTTTCTAGTGGCCCGAGTAAGGATGGGGATTCTGGAGACTTGGGTTTTGTATCTAGCTCTGCCACTGGTCTTCTGGGTGACTTGGGCAAGACTCTTATAGACCTCATGGCTCTGTTGCCCCATCTGTAACATGAGGGTAATGATACTTTCCTCCATTCTAAAGTTATTTGAGATTTACTGATGAAATGCACTATATAATAGCTAGTGCAGAGAGGATCCATGAAAATTACATGTTGTTCTAAAGCCACAGACTGAATATTTCTACAAAGGCTGAGCATTTCTGCACACATTTATGTGCATAGGAGCCTACATGTGTACAAACATGTATTTCTTCATATGTACATTATACACCTGCACATGATACACATGCACAAAAGTTACTGTAGAAGCTGGCAGCTCTGTTCAATTTGTTTCAGTGGTGTTCTGCCATCATCTTAAAAGTATATCGTCCTTCTGAAGAAAAATAGAAGTTTTGACATTCCAAGAAGTCCCAAAAGGAAAAAATACTGAAAATGAATTGGGTTGGTCTCCATCCAACTGCCTAACTCGTGGGAGATAAATGATTTCATATGCTAATGACCATTCTCTCAAATCTCTGACATTTTCTTACAATGTACTTAAATGCAGTTTGTTTTGCTTTTTGTCTCCACAACAATTACAAAGATTTATATTTTATTGCTCCAGTTAGGTTTGCCAGGACCACACTTCCTTTCCTTTTTAAAGGCACAGCAGCATTGTCTGGTACACTGCATAACTGAGTATTCTGAATAGCCAAAATGAAAATAAACAAGGCTGAACTTATCTTCTGTAAGAGGGCAGACACTTTCGCTAGGCATATTGAAGCCAATAAAGGCTTCTGGCTCTTTTCTGCTCGACAGATCAGTACACACAGAATCAGCAGCAGTTCATAAGCAAGACAACTCTGTCACATTTCATGATAACTGAGAATTAATCCCCCCCAAGTTGATTGAGAGCAACTAAAACCTATGATGTTTAAAGACGCTTCTGGTGGTAAACGCTAGTTTCTTCAGGGTCTACTGCTATACTGAATGGTATTTACAGGGTTGTTTTTTTTTTGAGTTGGCTAAAGGGGTGATTCCATTGTTGAATGAACTTGCCAGAATGAGAACCCTGGACAACCTTGTAAATTAGTATCAATTAGTCCTGTCTTTAAGGAACTGGGCTGAAATCACAATGTCATTTCAAATGGGCAATTAAATGGCCATCAGACAGTAAGTAACCACTGGCTGTGAGGTTAAATACTCTATTTCTGATCATGCGTCCCACTGGTATTGACTAGCAGAAGCCAGGGTCTAATACATGCAGCCATTTTTCCTAGAATATCAGGGTTGGAAGGGATCTCAGGAGATCATCTAGTCCAACCCGCTGCTCAAAGCAGGGCCAATCCCCAGACAGATATTTACCCCAGTTCACTAAATGGCTTCCTCAAGGATTGAACACATACCTGTGGGTTTAACAGGCCAATGCTCAAACCACTGAGCTACTCCTCCCCACAAGCAGCTACAGCAGCAGCAGCCATGGAAGAGTGGTTAAAAATTGATACCTTCATCTGTGAAAGATTTTCCCATTAATCAAAAGTCATTAAGCCTCCTACATATTTTCAACAGCACCAATTTGTGAATACAATTATGGATTTTGCACATGCAAATACATTTGTTCATTTAATTGTAGGAAAAGTCTTTCTGTACCTCAGTTTTTCATCTGTAAAACGGGGATAAGAAAAGTTAGAGGTGGTTGGGAAAAAAATCTGTTTCTTTTGGAAAATTTTCCAGATTCCTCCCACTCCCGAATTCCAATAAATGTTGATCAATTGGTGGAAAAAAATATGAAAAATGTGTGGAAATTTCTCCTGATTTTTCAAGTTCAAAATACTAAAAGTTCCAACCAACTCTAATAATGCTTTGTTTTTTCCCACTATTTGTCAGTTTTATCTATGTAGATTGTTAGCTCCTTGGGGCAGTGACTGTCTTCTGTGTCTGTACAGTGCTTAGCACAATGGGGCCTTGATCTGGTGCCAGTAGGTGCTACTATTATATGAATAAATAACGATCATAATGATAGTTTATTTGGAAGATTCCTCCAATGCTCACTACCACAGCATTTGTGTACCTTATGCTAAATTGGAAAGAAACAAATGCAAGTTATAAAAGGTACTCACACAGGCAGAGGCGGATTAGGGGTTTGTGGGACCCTGGGCCAGAGCAAGTGGAGGCCCATCCCCCACCCTTCCACCTGCAGTCCCCCTGTCACCCCTCCTGTCAGGAAAATGGTGTTGGGGCATGGGGGCTTGCCCCACCCTCCTGCCCGGCACTTCTGCCAGAGAGCAGGGTTGGAGCATGGGGCTTCCCCTGCTGTCCAGCAGGAGTGCCAGGTGGGTGTAGAGAGTGGTGCAAGCCCCCATATCCTGCCCCCACCCCCTGGCAGAAGCGTGGGGTGGGAGGAGCAGGTCAGGGCATGGGGCTGCCCATTTTTCTGGGGGTCCCCTAATTGGCCAGGGCCCCTGCTTACGGGCCCTGTTGGCCCAGTGGCTAACCCGCTGCTGCTCACAGGTCATGGTCAGTCTCCTTTTGCTGCAAAGCTGTACCTTGAACATATGTTGGGAGGTGAAGAGTTTCTGTGTTTCAGGTTTCACTTTAGCCTGACAAATGCCAAGTTGCATTCAAAAGAGACTTTTAACCTACCTTTGTCCTTTTTTGTGCAGCACTGCCATTTATAAAAGTCAAACTACTATTCACAAAGGGAAAATGTTAATATTAAAGCCTTCCTAAAACATGGGTCATTAAAGTATAACAGATTTTAAAAGTGTTCTGATTAACATTTTATGTTAACTTAGTCAGACAAGTTACTGGACTCATTACAGGAATAACTGGATGAAATCCGACGGTGTGCGTTATACAGGAGGTCAGAGTAGACATTTAATGGTCCCTTCTGGCCTTAAAATCTATTAAACTATGAAGTATGATTTCAGTAATGCAGCTGATTTGGAAGACTGAAATACGATCTGCATACCTCCTAGTATATATCTTGCAGATGCAGATTCCTATGTCCATCTTTATTGTTCTATGCCCATGTCCATCTGTTTGCACAGACTGCAGTTTGTGGAGTGGGTAAGGGCCAAATCCTGCTCATGTTGACGTGAACTTCCCTTGACCTAGGTTGAGTCATTGAAGTGACAATAGATGCATGTTCTTGCAGATTAGTAAGCAGAGGCGAATGACAAGTAAAGAACCAGATATGGGGTGGGAGTGGGGGTTGGTTTGTAATCTCACAGCCAAACTGGGATTGGATGAGAATACTATTTTACACGGAGTCTGAAGCACTGGACCAAAGTTATTTTACTGCCCCTAGAACTGCATATTACTTTCCATGCTCTGCTGCGGCTTGTTGTTTCGTAAAAATAAAATCTAGCCTCCCTCACTGCCTCACCATACAAACAAATGCATCTTCTGGTTGCTCCCAACTAAGAATAAATTCTCTACTACTGGAACATATGCTATTAATGTTACACACTAGGGACCAAAGGAAATAATAGGGTTTAGTCATGAATGAATGGTGAGTGGGAGGACATAGCCAAGGCTTGGCACTCCGGGGGTTAACCAGCAAGGAGATCAAATGTGACTGGCAGTGAGTAACAGATGGCATCAGGCGACATAGTTCCAGTCATCTCAGAATGCCAGCAGCCACATCCGCATTAATCAGGCCTTTTTTCTAAGATCTCATCCTTTTCTAACCTTCTTCTGCTTTATGACTGTGGACATGCTTAGCCACTGTGGGTAGCTTTCCAGCTTACATGGAGTAGGACAATTTGTGTGAAAGAAAAAATACAAAAGAAAAAGCGCAGAAGGATCCCACTGAAAAAAAGCTGGCTCAGAACAGACTGTGATTAGTGACCACATCTTCCATATTTCTCAAAGGGAAGTGATACATCTTCTCAGAGTCAAGTCCATGAAGGCCGTCGTGCTTTGTGGCTGTACTGGGTATGCGGTGAGGTCATTTCAGAGAAGAAATCAAAGGCTGGTCTGTTTTTTTTTTAATTTAAACTTTGTCTCAGAGTTGTTGTTGTTTTTTTTAAATTCAGAATTTATCCAAACGTAGACATTCCAAACCAAAACCTCTAATCCACACTCTTTGGAGACCCAGCCACCCCTTTTCCCGTTGTCTGGGTGTTGGAACCTTACTGGGAAATTGGTAGGTCACGCAGTTTACGGTCAGCTGCAGTGACCTCTTTGGCCATTGTGTGAATCAGTCTGGAGAGAATCTCATTTTCTGCTGCACCTCTTGAACGTCAAGGAAAAATAAAACCTGCTGTGTGACTGTAATGAGGCATTTTCTAGTACTGTTGATCTTGAAGGCAAATAGCCACTATCAGCAAGTAATGGTAGGTATATGCTCCAAAAAAATCTGTTGCACCAATATTGTCTGTAAAGGACTGCCAGCTCCTGGCTGGAATGTCTATATTCCAGGGAATGGGTTCTTTTGGCTTGTCATTTGCAATACAAAGTCAGATGGCAACCAGGAAGCATATGCGCCTGTGATGTAAAGACCCCTTGAGCTAAATTCAAATCTGTTACACCGATAGAAATCAGGAGTAACTGGAGTAATTAAGCTCAGGCTGTGGCCCCCAGACACTCATTAATCTTGCACTGAAGGAGTTACAGTCCTCATCTTGGCCCAGAGCCCACTGCTTGGCTTATCACTCTGCCAAACCAGTCAGTCAACACCGGGAGTTTCCATCTCTGAGGATGGGCTGCAGGAAGCGAAAGCTTGTCACTTTTTTCCTCTGCCTCATTAGATGCTGTGTTTCACAGGATGCTGGAATCAAGGCACTGCGTGTTCACAAATAGATACATTAATTCAGATCACCAAATAATGGAAATTAAATGTAGACAAACATCCATGGACATTACATTTGACATTGTATGGTCAAGTTTTATGAAGCAGTAGGTGCTATAACGATGATAAAAAAATCCTAATAACTCATTAAAAAAAGTTAGTAGAGGCAAGTCCTGCACCATAAATACAGTTTATCAGACTAAGCACAACTGATTTACAGGAAGGAAAAGGGTCTGATCAGGATGGTAGGAGAGGATCATATTGCAGCAAAAGGAATTAGTTCCACCAGCTAAATCTTATAATCCAATGCATCAACTAAAACATGTTTGTAAGCAAGAGAAAATGTCCATATTTTAAAATCCAGGGCACTAATGCTAGGCACTAAACTTCATATTCAGGATCCTAAATCTATACAGCCTGATTTTCAGAGGTGCTGAACACACTGTAGCTAACTACAGGGGGAACTGCGAGTGCAAAAACAAACATACAAACAACTTTTATTGAGGTGCCAAAATATGGATTTCATTTGCAGCAGTAGTTTGAACATTTTGGCCTAAACTTATCAATTACATGAAATTAAAATAAATGAGACACTTCTAGGAAAGATTGTGTCTTAGTGAAATTAAATAGCCAAGCTAAAGGCCTGATCCTATTAGGTGCTGAGTGCCTCTCTGGTTTCAGCAAAAAGAACCAGGAGTACTTGTGGCACCTTAGAGACTAACAAATTTATTTGTGAATAAGTGGAGACACTTAGAACCATCACAGGATCCAGTTCCACATACTCAGCTATCTGGAGCTGAAATCTTTCACTGTGGCCTCATCAGCACAATTTACAGTCCTGTTACCATATTTCTTAAACACAGTAACACATTAATCAGCAAAGTGTAGATTCTCACACTTGGGAAAGACAATTTTAAAGGCAACTTTAAAGGTATTTTAAATCTGTTAGAAGCCAAAAACTTTTAAAAGCAACAATGTCAAGGAAATAGTTTGTTTTAAAAATTTAGCTGAAGTAGCTTGACATTCATACCACTTTGTTTGCTTTCCCCTTCATGTCCATTTTTGCTCATGCAGACAGCATGTTCTGTGTAAGCTGTTGCCGAATGACTCTTTTTCCTCTTCCCCATTAGTTCTGGGTACCTTATAGACCAAGAAGCCACAATTGGGAATGCATTCAGAGACCATTAGTACAGGAAGTAGGGTCAAATCCAAAGAAACCATGAACCAGTAAGTTTGAAAACACCATATGAAAGGCCTTTTCATGCAGTCTTTTTCAGGTGGAGTTTGTTTTTGGATTAAAGGAGTTTATTCACAAATATCCAAGCTCTCTGAACTGGCTGGAATGTGGAAATCTCCAAGTCATAATCAATTGCCGTAAAAGGGATTGGCATGTTCTAACTAGGCAATAGAAGGATGAAAGACCATAATTAGGTGACACACCTTCAAAAAAGCATGAAAGTCCAAAAACATCCTCACAGACGCCTGCAAAATATAAAAACCAAAAATTACTTAAAAAAATATTAACTAAACGTTCCAAAAATGTTGGTTCCAGATGTTTTGTACGTGCCCAAATCCCACATCAGGTTCCCCCTTCCCCCATTGCCCACTTGGCTGAGAATTAAAAAAAAGCCCTCAAATGTGACAAACTCATTCCCTTGTATCAGTGAACACAGCAACAGAGCTCACTTCTTTCAGAACAGAAAAATGTGAGTCAATCACGATTTAATTGAGATGCCCTCCCAGTCATTTAAATGACACAAAGACCTATCAATAGCATTTATGAAAGCTAAATTTGGTTTATTTTTGTAAGCATGAGAGAGGGAAAGGAAAGGAAATTAAGCGAGTGAGAGGGAGAGAGCAAGTGAGCCATGGACTATGATTCTGATCTCAGTCTGGAGTAAAGCCTCTGAAGTTAATGAGGTTGTTGTGGTTTAACACTTGTGCAAGTGAGAGCAGAATCTCACAGGAGTGAGAATTAGGAATTCCCAGGCACTGAAGCAGACTAAGGCAAAAAGAGGGAACTCTGAGTACAACAGCCCCAGAAGGGAACTGCTTTCCCAAACCAGAGAGGGGAGGAGATCTTCCTCAGTTTTGCTTTTTCTTTTAAACAAGGGGAGCACACAGTTCCTCATCCTCTATCCCCCATTCTTGCTTATTTGAACCCCTGGCAATAGCTAACTTCTAATGCAGACTCTGAAAGAGACTCGGTGATCTTGAGCTGGTCACGGACAGTCAGGATGACAATATTTACAATATCTGCCTTTTAGGGATGTTAGTTCAGGTTTGTAAAGTGCTTTGAAGAGGTAAAGTTCTATGAGAGCACTAATTATTATGATTCCGAAGTTGCTGAACTGACACTTTTGAGCACATTCGCACTGATCTGTAATAAATATGGGGAATCATAATCTATATACAATGTTTAGGAACAGCACATTTCAAAGTCCAGCTGCTTTGTGGTGTTGTTGCTGTTACTTCTAGGCTATTGTTCCTGAGCTCAGTGTTAAAAGAAATGGAAAGTTATAGGAAGCTGGCAAATTTTCTGGAAATAAGTGAAACTTTCTTCCTTTCTCATACTAAGCCCACGCAGTATTGTAAGAGTCATAAACACGTATTATGAACATCAAATATATGGGAGGAAAATCCACATTTTACACATCCTGAAGGACTTGTGCCTCTGGGTTTTCCTTATTTAGAGAAGCACACAGCATGGCTTCAAACATCCTTCAAATTAAAATCCACTCCCATTCTTATTACGTGGTGGTAAATATTTGGCACATACTAACTAGTACCTTAACTGCCTTTTTTCCCGCTGCGGTCTCAAACATCCCACATTACATTCACATTCTATTGAACTGGATTCCTTCGAAATACTTATGCAAACAGTGCCCTTTTCTCTTTCCACAGGTGCATGGCTGTGAATGCATGATTCAGAGGCAATATTGAAGACATTCATAAATGAGGATCGGCACTGGCACTGAAGTGGTGTTTAAGGGACGGCAGATTTGCATATTAGAATCCAACATGGCCACAAGTAACAGACTGGAACTGATATGGATTTTTGTTCAGTAAGATGTTGATCCGAAGCTTATTTGAAATTGATGGCAGTCTGTTGACTTCATTGGGTTTTAGGTAGTGCTAATCAAGATGTTTGATGTGACAGTTTTCAGTAGCAAAATAAATAAATAAAAAAAATCATGAAATCAAAATATTTCACAGGAAGATATTGATTTTGATGACATTTCAATGGGGAAAAGTCAAAATGAGTTCTTTCAACTTTCATGTTTAATTTAGATAATATTGCAATGTTTTGATTGCATCACTTTGACTTCATTTCCATTCATTTTGTTTGGACTTTTATATTATATTAAAATATAGTATTAAAATTAATGTTTAATCTTTACAGAATATGAGTCCAAACAAAATAATCAATACGATAGTCTAAATTATACATTTTTACCTTTTTGAAACAAAATGTTTAAACATTATGAAAGCAAAGTTATTTGACATTACTGAAGCAAAAACAGTATTTGAAATGTCAGACTATCCCACAGAATGGAAATTCTGCTTTCCAGCTAGCTCTAGTTTTGGATTTTGTCCCAAAAGGAGTGGCAGTTACATTTTTGGGATTTTGATTGTGTAACAACTATACTGTGGAAGCAAATTGTCAAAATATGCAAAGAATGGGTCAAAAGGAAAAAATGGGCTTGAATAAAAAGATATATTTAATTAGGAGATCTATAATGAAAGAAACAGATATAATCTGTTGTGCAATAGCAATATGTGGCCGACAAAAAATAAATATTCCAGCTCTCTATAGCATACAATGTATCATGTTGCTTTAATGATATACACTACTATATGCCAATTAGGGCTGTGTAAAATAATCAGAAACAAAATTTGAAAACTTAGGAACTCCAAGATGAATTAGCAAAAAAGATCCAGTTTCATGAAAAATGTGCCCAATGTCGACATTTTCTTAACAGGCTAATATTTGCGTGACCGACTTGTACTCTTTCAATGCTTGTTGGCAGTCTCAGCAAAGATTCCAAAGATTAAATAGGAATGAAAAAGAAACTAGCATCTCACAGCTATGGTCTCTCCAGAAAAGGAATCGAGGCAAGAATATGGGAGGAGTTCATGTACACTGGCAAGATAGTGTATATTGGCTTGTGCTTACCCCATGCTTCACATGTTCTGTGGAGACAGAAGTCTTCAGTCCTCAGAGCTGTCAATCCAGCACTGTTCTCTGGCACTAAATTCACTTTTGAAAGCAGAATTGATTTCCTCTTCTATTCCTAAGTAGTTTTAAATGGGTTTTTTGAGTTCAGAAGAATAAAAAGGAACATCAGAAGAAAAAAACCAGTTCTGACAGCTAATCCAAGCCTTTATTTCATTTTTTAAAATTGACTTAATCCTAGGAATCAAGGATAGAGTGGAGGATTGAAGAGAATATGCATCAGTATTGTGCTATGGTTTGATGAGACCCTGACACTGTGTTTAGGTGACATTATGAAATATGAAGTATGGAGCGGTGGAAGTGGAGGGGTGTTGGATAATGATCTGATCTTGTTAGATTGCCTGTCAGGTATAAAATAACAGGCCTGTATACAAAGTGCTTTTGTGCTAATCTTGAAAAAGCATTTAAAAACCCCACTTAAACTGAGATGAGAAAACAGGTAAGTTGTCATTAATGTCCAATCAGATTTTTAAAATGCTTTTTTTCTATCTGAAGAAGAGAAGCAAATAGATTAACAGATAAGGGGAGAAACAATTGAATCCCTTCCTGATGACAGATTTACTTTAACCATTCAAGAAAAGTGAAAGATGGTGTTTCATGATTAAAAATAATGGCATTAATGTGTGCTTATCATTCGCCCACCCCCAAACCACATTGCTTGTATGTTGTATCCGGGCCCCTGTCTCTATTCATCTAGATGGCTTTTTTTTTTTTTAAACTTAGGATCTTTGGACCAGGGGCTCTTTTTTTTAATGTGCTTGGACAGCACCCAGGACAATGGCAACACTATTGCTTGGCTTGGGTGCTGCCTTAATACAAATAAATAGAGAGACAAAACCAGGATTCCTACTGGAATTTTTACACTAACGATTTTACTTTTTCAGTTGAATTCAAATGCATCATGAAATGAAATAATGCCAGTTTCTGTTTGTAACTCATTAACTTATTCTTATGAATTCAGGTTCATAACTGATTGATTTCTGTACCTCATGTATACCCTTTAAGCAAAGTAATATATATTGTAAATACATTTAAAATGATCTGGAAGTAGAATTATAAGCCCAAATGGTTAATTTTGCCCCTTTAATTCAGGTTGGTGGCAAGTTGTTGTTGTAAATGCATCACACAACCACTCTCATATTGCACTACGCAATTCACATTATCAAAGGCAAACAGAGTAAGAGGGACAAAATGTTTTGGGTTTGGGTTCTTCAAGTATCCAGATACTCTATCCTCTGTGGAAAGAAAATGGAATGCTTAAAATTTTTGCTTTGCAACGTAGACTGTAAGCTCTTGGGAGACAATTTTTTTCTTATTCACAAGTCGTGGGCCTGATCCAATGGAAGTCAATTGCTTTTTCTGTTGACTGCACTGGGCTTTGGATA
This sequence comes from Gopherus evgoodei, assembly GCF_007399415.2. Lineage (NCBI taxonomy): Eukaryota > Metazoa > Chordata > Testudines > Testudinidae > Gopherus > Gopherus evgoodei. The sequence continues at coordinate 36,618,466 of NC_044333.1, read as the reverse complement.
AGACTAATTTTCAAAACCCTGTTTTCCATTTTGCACTTGCAAATAATTATGGGTAAAGTTGATTGGTGGCAAAATCATGGCAATTAAATCTCTTGCTACCTAGCTGCAATCACAAAACATGTTATTCAGCAATGGAAATGTTAGCATGTGCAGAAATTTCCACCAGACAGAGGAAACAGGCAAATTAGATAACTGCATGGCCAATAGCTTGATTCACAGGCATAAAGCATTCTTAGGGCCACATTTTGAAAAGAGACTTGTATGAGGAGCTGTGTTTGTGCACCCAGATTCTACAATGTGCATGTAAAGGAAGCAAATGTATGTGCAAATGCTTAGCTAGGCACCTAAAGAGGCATTTGGGCATTCAATCAATTGATTTAGCTGTGCAGATTAAATAATCATATGCAAAAATGTGGGGACGTACTTACACATACATGTTTTTAATGTGAACCTTTGGCTTCCTTTATGAAAATTTTGCCTCTTTGGTGCACAGATGCATAGTTTTGCATGTGCATAATTTGTGGCTGTAATTTTAGAGGCTCATTAAATAACTTGGCCCTGAAAGTCTAGTTCCCTTTCATCAAAATTCATCAAGAGTTGAATCAGTGCTGCCAGTCACTGCAGCTTCTCTGTTCTTTGTTACTCTGCTGAACCTCTCCAGCACCAGAAGAAGTTTATACACAGGTTTGTGACAGGATTAAAGAGTTAGACATTGACAGCAGCAAATGGCGTTGATGTGTACCATGTGCCAACATAATCCTGTTAGTAAAGTTGTTAATTTAAAGTGAAGTTGTGGCTTGCCCTATGCTCATGCACAGGTAAGAAAGCATCTGGTGTGTTACAGATCATGTGTTACAGTGTGGCATGGGTGGGGAAAGCAGCCTCCATTTGGCTTCTACTTCCCCTCTCTAGACTGTGGGCTGGGAAACCTTGAGTCTACTCCTCTCCCAGTGCCTTACCCAGTGCAGGGGAGCTGGCATGACAGAGGAAGTAATCCGCTCCAGGTAAAGATGTGATATAGTTTCTTCCTCTCTGGGCCTGTGAGTTACAATTCAGCCCCTGGTCTGCTTCTGGGGCAGTGCACCTATGTTCTGCCTCTTATCCAGGGCTCATGGTAACTCCACAATTGAGCCCTTAGGTAGCTAAAAACCAGTCACTTTCTGTAGAGGAACCAAACCTTAAAGGCCCAGCCACGCAAACTCTTATCACTAGGCAGAGGGCTTGCTATACTGCCAGCAGTCACTAAGGCATCTAATGGTCAGAAGCACTATGCCTGGTGATAAGAGTTTGCATGGCCAGAATCAGACCCTTGGCTCATTTATAGGGTTCAAGTCACTTCTACATAAACCTCTTCTTCAGGAAGATTGAGTTTTGGCTCTTTCTGGATTTCAGCGTCACCAAACAAAATTGAAATGTTACAGCTGCAACACTGGGGAAAAAGGGCCATATTTGCTAGTTGGAATATCCCCAGACTTTTCTGAGAAAAGCTAAGATCTACTTAGAGATATCGTGGTTATGGGCATGGCATAAGAATCTAGATGGGTACACATAGGAGACTAATTCTGCTGTATACAGAATAATCCAAGGCAGAATGGACTTTTAAAAAAAGAAAGTCATGAAAACATAAGAGACTTTCATACGCAGATATTATTTTCAAGTAGTCCCATTTGGAAGCTACCCAATGGGATGTCAAATAAAGTATTACCTCTTTCCTGGGGAGAATCAGAATTCCCACATTTATCTCAAGCAAATCTCCCTGTTTTCAGTGCCAAATATTTCCACTTTGCCAATGATTCCAGAAGATTTTGGAATCACATCTTTAGCTTTGTCTCCCTGAGTAATGTGCACTCGTTTTTAAGGTGTTATACAGCACGTGGCGTGCATGCATACAGACACAGAGAGGGAGAGAGAGAGGGGATTCAAAGACATGTTGTGCAGAAAAAAAAGTATTTCAAAAGACCCTGAATCCAAAGGAAAATGTATAAAAGAAGAGACAAAGAAAGAGATAAGACAGATGTTGCTTCCTGTGGAATGAGAAACTGCTCTTTGGCAGTTGAAGAAGAGGTGGGATCCCCCTTCCTCTGATCCCTTCCATTTGAGGTTTCAGGTGTCTTCTTCAGAAAGCCAAAAGGTCACAGAAGGGACAATTTCCTCAGCAGAAGGGCCATCGGGCTGCCAAAGTGTCAGCAATTCAAAGACCGCTGACTGAGATAAGAATGCCGAAGAGGTGTAACTTAAGTGTCATCTTATAGCTACTAGAATCTTAGATACACTTCAAAGGAGAAGGACAGGGAGGCTGCCAATAAGATAGGAGGGAGCCAAATAATCAGGCTTGAAAGAATGATTATTACTTATCATATTCCACCACATAATGTGTGAAAATGGGCCAGCAAGTCTCTGATGCTAAAAGGTAAATTACAACATTTTAAACAGGCACTTTCTCTGTGATAGTAACTGCCCCCCTAATAAATCTCTTGGAAAAGCCAGGGTGATCTCACTCAGAGTAGAAGGCAATGACTCATTGCAAAGGGATGTTGCTCTTCCTACACCCAGCATCCATATGCTTCAGTTGGAAGGGTGAAATGCAACAAGAGAGGCAGCCAAGAGAAATTCATGATTGAAAACAACGCAGGGGTCCAACTTCATTCCTCATGGAACTCCACTGACAGCGCTGGGACAATTTGGACCCAACAGTCCAGATTCTTCTCATTCATACTAGGAGATATTTGGCCAAAGTTGATGGAGTTATTGTGTCGTGGGATCAGAGATTCTTCTGAAGAGGTTAGTTTACATTTCAGGCAAAGCGTGCAGCATTAGAAAAAGAAAAGGAAAGACAAGGGGGGGCGGGAATCCTTACAAGCTTCATTTCCTCTTGTGTTTTTATTTTTGGGGGGGCTGGTTACACTGCTTGGTATCTACATGCTGCCCACTGGATTTTTCAAAATAGCAAAGGAAGCAGAAAATGCTCCAACCTTTTATCTACATTTTCAAACGAATGCAAATCAGGAAACTCAACCTCAAAAGCTTGTGCTGGAAGAAGGCATCCTCCCCACCGCAATGCATTTCACCTTTAATTTATTCTAACCAGCCTATGAGTCTATTTCTGCTGCCAAGACGACTTTTTCTCAATTAACCGTTGGGTTCCAGGAACCACTTGGCATAATCTGAAGCTTTTAGCACTGACATGGAATACTAATGTTAGGATCACATGAAGGAGAAATTAAATCAAATTTCAATAGCTTGGCAAATGTTACATGTATATAAGGAAAAGAAAGAAACACCAGTGCACTGAGGATTTCAGAAGTCAGCCTGCAGAGAGGAATTGCAAAGTCCTGACTACATCTGTTTTCATATACCAAACTAGATCAAACCCACACTAGAGCACCAAAACAGAAGAATTCAGAATTCAAAATTACACAAAGAACTCTCACTCCACAACATATACACATATACTGTGGGAGGGATTCTCCTTTTATACTGGATTAATGACAGTGTAATTTCACTGAAGTCAAAGGAATTATTCCTGATTTCCACTCATCTAAGTAAGGCCAGAATCAGGCCCTAAACTTGAATTAAGTGTTAAAATGAGAGAAATGTCATTGCTACTAAGCATCTTGATAATTAATGTTCACATCTGAAGCAAAATACGAGACAGTGTTATCTAGCGGTGAGAGAAGGAGGCATGGAATCAGGAGAGCAGGGTTCTACTTCCAGGACTCTCACTGGTTTGCTGTATAACTTTGGGGAAGTCACTTGGATTTTCAGAGGTGGATGCCTAAGGCTAGGATCCTAAGCCCATATTTAGGCACCTACTTAAGTTGGCTGATTTTCAGAAGTGCTGTGATTCCAGAAGTTCCCACTGAATGTGCTTATTTGATGCCTAAATATAAACTTAACAGACTAATATTGGGCACTCATTTTTAAAAAATCTTGGATTTCACCTCTCTGGGCCTCAATTTCCCCATTTGTAAAATGGAGGAAATAAACTATTCTGGCTAGGTCTACACTGCAGCTTATATCAGCGTAACTTGTGAATAAATCACCCCCAAGTGACATAAGTTAAGCCGACTTCAGTGCTGAGGTGGACAGTGCTATGTCAGTGAGAGAGCTTCTCCCGCCACTTGTGGGGGCTTAAAGTGGCTACATTAGAGAGCTTACAGCAGTGCAGCTGCATCGGCGTAGCTGAACGGTGCTATTTAAAGCTTGATCCAAAGCCCATTCACTGTGAATCTTTCTCTGGATTTCAGTGGACTTTATGTCAGACTTTAAGTGCAGGCATTAATGCCCCTGCTCTACTCACAATGAATATTTTAACTCAAAGGTCTAAATCTTAGTTTCCACTGAGTCTTCCCAAGGTGCTGACACCATGGCTACTATCAGAGATCTTTCCAGGTTGCCCAGCTTAATGTATAAGAATGCCAATATTCAGTTTCTCTCTAATACTCAAGAGACAGGTCTGGCCCAGATTGTGTCCCCTTCACTCCAGCTGAGTACTACCACTGAAGAAAAGGTAGCTGCATCTGGCCTTAAGCCTATTTACTGAGAGGGAAAGAAGAAAATGGTTTAAAAAGTAACAAGACACCAACAAAGTCCATAAAAGCAATTGAAGAGAACAGTGCAAATGGGGAACACACACAGCTCTCTCTACCACATGAGCAAGGCTAGGCCACTGTACTGCATCTGTTGTATTTTAAAATGTTATTTTACAATCATGAGAACACGGCTGAAAAGTGACTCTGGCATAATTACAGGCCCAGGTTCACAGATACTAGGTTGAGAATGTCTAGAATGAGTAGCAGTCTATAAATCTCCACACGTCTCTCCTAATTGCTCTAACAGGAAAGCATTTAATTATGTAATCAGGATACCGTATTTAACACACACACAACACACACTACTAACCTTAAACTAGTTATCTCACTTTGTTTCTGGGCTAGTTAAATATAGATGCAGACAGACGGATCTGTCTGCACAAACAGAGACCATTATGTGTGGGAAAGTAACCTGGTGTTGAACCTGCTGAGTTCTTTGTAGAATCGCTGTACCCAGCTGCAGTGAACTGTTTGGTCAGAGGGGCACTTTTCAGAGAATGTCTCCTCTGCTTTAGCTTGTTAAATTGATGCCATTTAACTGGTAAACCCGCCTTTTTATTCTAGTCTGGGGTGGCCAATCACTAGTAAATTCCTGTCACCTCCCCATAATGAAAGGTCAGTCTTTACCCTTCCTCCATTAGAGTTATTTTCTGGATTATTGCTCATGGTATGCAAAGAGAGATAACAGTCTTCACTTTCTTATGGTAACATATTATGGGCTCCACATTGAACTTTAAAAATTCAGCATACAATAATGGACTTTTCTATCCCTGGCTTCATGCAGGCCAAATTCCTCCTTACTTCATATACCACATCGAGCACTAGAGGGCAGAATTCATTATGCTAATATTAGCCACATTCCTCCTTAAAGGTAACATTCCTACAAAGGCCAAATCTGTTAGAAACATACTCCGTCTCCAGGCTTTGTGTTTTCTACAGCAAACAGTCTAGTTTCTGCACCATGGTTCTTTGTGTTTTGGGGTACTTGGGTGCACCAGGCTGGACATTCTGCCGCAACAGCAGGTAAAAATTAAACTTATATTGAACTACCTATTAAAGGGCAGAAATCAAGCAGTACAGAAGTCCTTGTTTTGTCTAATTGTAATAACGTCAACATTTTTAAACGCTGCCCCTAAAATTTGCATGTTTAGTTTGCTGCAGTTTTTGTACTGGAAATGCTCAGCACCATGTTTTCTTGGGCTGTGTGAGGAAGGCTGAAGAGACGGAAGTCAAACTTCCTGGTGGGCCCAATTCTGAACTCTGAACGTGAGCAAGAGGGAAGCAAACCAAGGGAATAAAGATAAGAAGAGTGTGGATTGAGATACTAAATGATGTGCCAAAAGAGGAAAACCCTTAGGGGCCCGTTATAGTGCTGATAATGTCAACTGAATGATTCCTGTTGATTTAAATGACAGCTGAATAGGACCCTGTTGGGTGCAGGCCCCTCTTTGTTGTTGGGCCTGGGGATAAGCTCCACTCAGGTCTGATACCCACTACCTCGCATTGTAGCCCTTCTCTCTTCTCTGGGACTCGGGATGCTCCCTCTTCATGACTCATCCCTCTAGTCAGGTCACTATAGTCCTCCTATTCTAGGCTATCAAAGTCCCACAGGTCAGTTGTCCACCTGCCTTTCCAGACAGTTGGCCAGACCAGGGCCACTTTGGTCCCACTTTTCCAGCTGCTGCTAGGGAACTCAGGCCCACCTACTACTCTAGATTCCAGTCCAGGGACCCTAGGTTTAGCAACTCTGGTTCGCTGTCTCCAAGACTCTGTCACTATTTCCCTAGACTCCTTGCTACTTCCCTACTCTCTCCTCTGCCACCAGTTTACCAGCTCAAACTTCCTCCTCCCAGGGAGTAGCTGTAGACTATTCCTTTCTTTGGCTTCTTGCCAGACTTAATAGCCACAAACACTCCTCCCTTCTCCCAGAGAACAACTGCACACTACTTCCCCTATGGCCCTCTTCTGTTCTCAGCTTCCTTCCTTTAAACAGGCCTAACCTGCTCCTTCCCACCTGAGCTTCATCGTCATTTAGTGCTTGTCTTTCAAGCTTAAATCTCTTCTTAGGTGCAGCTGAGCAAGTTAAATTAGGTGACCCCATCACAGACCCATAGTCCCCATCCTCCATCTGAATGGACAAACCCCTGAATCTGCAGTGAACCCTATTGATTTCAGTGTGGTACTGTGAAAACTCAAGAGTCCACCTGTAGTTGCAGGACTGGCACCTGGGGCCTGATCTAAAGGGTAGTGAAGTCAATGGGAGTTTTGAATTAAGCCTTAATGAGGATCAGCAAATGATGATGAGGAAATGGAGCCATGGACTAAATACTGAGGACACAATCCTGTTCTTTCATTCTGTGATGGGTGCAGCTGTAACCAGTATGACTCTCTTTCTGTACACTACACTTTTAAATCTCAAAAGACTGCTGTGGGCAGTGATTGGCAGCCATTTTGTGCTCATTTCAATGCAGTCTGTTACAGAGGGGAGGAACACTGTGCTCTCTTAGGGAAGTTTTACTTTTGTCCTTTCTTGTTTTGTTGTTCTCTTGAACTAAAAGAAGTAATTTAGACTGAATGCTTCTCTTTGAAATTTGTATGTGAAGAAACATAACAATAGAGTAGATGACCCTTTGAATAAAATGCTAGTGTGTTTATTTGGCTGGTGGTCACAAGTCCTACAAAATGTTTCATATACAGTATCTCTATATATGCATGCCAGTATGAAATGTGTATAATATAAACACTGAATGAGATGTTGTACCATACAAAATAATAAACTAATGTTTATATTAAATAGGATGTTTAAATTTGGTTAGCTATATTTAGAGGAAGGGAAAAAATAGCTATTTTATTTCAATCACGCCTATTTTTTTCCACATATGGTTCCATAACAGAATGTGCCAGGGTAGAATTCATATATGAGTTGCATTTGATCATATGGGTCATTTTGTGTAATAATTACGACGTTTTTTAATTAATAAAGCAAATTCCATAAATCTGAGATTTTAGCAAAGGATTTAGAAATGGCATCTACTTTACTCTCAGATGTGGCATCATAACAAAACACTGAGCCAAATAATTAAAATGGTTTATGAAAATGTACCTGCAGTATTTGCCTGTGTAACTACATGTACCAACAAACCACCATTACTGAGCATATGAATGGATATATCGGCAAATATTGCAGTGGTCCCCTATTTCTTATTTTATATCCATTGTTTCAACAACACAGATAGGGTATATGGATCTTAAAAGAAACTAGTGACATTGTTTTGGTAAATAGCTGAGATACAGAATCAGTAGAAACTGAATTAGAAAACAACCAAAAAGATGTCCTGTTTCTACCTTTAAAAAAAAAATGTATGATACAATATTAAGGAAGATCTACAGAAAGAGTGAGCTAATTTTTACTAGGGAAAATCTCTGCTTTCCTGAATCTATTGGAGGGAACCCCTCCAATACATATTTCAATTTTTGGCCCTAAATTGTTGAATTTTAGCTGAAAAATTTTAGGTTTTTTCCCCAAACTTTTTACAAAACAACAAATTTTGAGGAAAAGTTTTGACAAAAATGGGAAAAAAATGATTGAATTTTTTTGGTGGTGTCTGGGGGAAAGGAAATTTTCAACCATGTCAAATTAGAGAATATCCCTTCTTCATAATGATATAAAGCTCAATAGAGACACAAGATAAGTGAGGGAATATTAATTATTGGACCAACTTCTCTTGGTGAGAAGGACAAGCTTTCAAGCTTACAAAGAGCTCTTCTTCAAGTCCAAGCTTCAAAGCTTGTCTCTCTCACCAACAGAAGTTGACCTAATAAAAGATGTTACCTCACCCACCTTGTCTCTCTCATATCCTGGAACCAACACAGGTACAACAACACTGGCATAAAGCTCAATAAACATTCACATATGCATTTGAGGAGTAGATGCGCCAAAGACAAATCTGGAAATGAGTTGTTAAAAGTACATCTTCTAGGTGATTTTAATATGTGCAGGAATCATTTTAAGGCCTAGCAGTCCCTCAGAGTGAAACAATTTTATTATTATTTTGATGTATTATTATTTATTTATTTATTAATTGTTTGACACCTGTACATGGGACACAAGCTCATTGAAGACGATGGAAAATCTATTGTTGACTTCAGTGGGTTTTAGTCAGTCTCTAAATACACAAATGTTATCCTGTGAAACACTATTATTTATCCCACTGAACATCTCTTTCAGTGATATTTTTATTATCCCTGGTGAAAGTGAGAGAAAACTGATGAATGGGTCTTACAAAATATCGGATGCTATTAAGAAATATCTCACCATTATTTATGAGATGACATCTTACTAAATAGTTTGCATTATGACAACTTTTAATCATGTGTTGAAAAGGCATAGCCATTGTAATAAGTGCCATAATATGGTTTGCTTTTTAACAGCATGCTAATATCATCTCTTTGGTATTTATTCCAAGTGTACTATGTCCAGTAATATATTTGATGCCAAGTTGTTAATAGTTGCATCTGGGACATATTTAATACACATTTGTAAGTGAAAGATTAATTTCAGGCCAACATTTGCAACTTTACGGGAGTTAAGTAACTCACTGTAATTATACAATGCCATAACCAAACCATAACACTATGTACATACAAATAGCTGGAAGAGATAAAACAACATACACTCGATTTATCAAGCCTTTTTCAATTTGGAGTTGACAGAAAATTTTACGGATGTTTTTCAGAAGAGTTATGTGCATGTGTGCCCAGACACACACACTGCTGAAATCTTTTTCAAATCACTTGGTTGGGAACTTTTAAATGAATGTGTTTTTAAATTAAAAATGCCAATTCATTGAAATTAAAACGGTTTACAAAACTGTCAGTTTTGATGAATCTCCCAATTTGAAAAAAAAAAGTTTAGAAATTGTCAAAATATTTCATTTTGAGATTTTTTGAAATGAAAATTTCCCATTTTCTGGTTTGAAATGACTTTTTGACATTTAAGCTAATTAGACTCAAAAAAGGGTCAAACTGAAAATGAAGCCTTTTGAAGTTATCCACGCTAAATGTTTTGATCTACCCAAACTTTTTTTCCCCAGTTTTTTGATTCAGGAATGATTTTGAGGTTTTGACTTTTTGTTTTGTCTTGATTCAGGATGGTAAACATTTTAGAACTCTTGAAAATATTCACGGGCTGGGAAAACCATTTCCTGCCCAGCAGTAATCACCACCATAGGCTTTCTTCCTGATCTATTTTGGGAGTTTTATCGTACTCATTACCTTATAATTTCAGTGTGACAACATAACCCAGCTTCTCCATAGATTCACATTCATCTCTAGTGTAACTCCATTGAATGACACATATAACCATAGAGCCATCATCCAGATTTTTATAGGATCACAGGAACCAAGGTTTTAGGTTTTACTGCTTTTTCAAAGACATTCTTTTCAAATGCACAATTTATACTTTTATGCTACGTGAACACAACCTGTCTCTTCTGCATAAAAACTACAGCGTGTCTAGTACAATTGATGGCATTTTTGTCCTGTTTCATCTCACCTTTCCTTGTTCAATCTTGCCGTAAAATAGCATGGCTGAAAAACTGGATTATCTGAATGGTGACTGACAAAATGACAGGGACGAACAAATTGCAGTTACACCTTTAATCCTGGGTGCTGGATGGAAGAGAGTATTTTCCTGTTGAAATCCACATTTTAATGATGAGACTTGTGTGTATCTGTGCAAATTTTGCTTGGCATTCAGAACTAATGTGCACACAGTTAATATTTTAAATATATAAATGACCAAATTCTGAAGTCCTTATTCTGTGCCCAAATCAAACTGGTGCAACTCCATACACTTCAGTGGACCTACTCCTGATTTGTACTGGTGTAAGTCAGATCACAATCTGATGCTCAGTCCATACTCAGGCTCAAAATAAGCACTAATGATTTCAGGATTTGGCTCACAGCAGCTGGCATCATCTTGAATGGTGTCTTAATGGAGAAGGTATCAAATAATATAGAGGCAGTGGCTTAGGGAACTCTCAATAGTCTAGGTGATAGATGTTTTCCAACAGCATTACTAGCATGAACATTGCCATTCCTGCTTGAAATGCACACAATGGGACCCTGTAAATCCCCACTGACAGACCCCTGTGAAGGGTAGCAGGGTGTGCATCAGAGATTGCAATAGAAACAATAGGAGACGGGGGGAAGGATAGCCAGTTAAAACATGTTTTCAATCAACTTGACTATTCAGACGGGGAGATGGATGCTACATAAATGGAGTGAGTCAATCCAGAAACCAAAACACTTTCAGCAAGTGAGTGAAGGAAAGAAAAACAGTTTCACCTGCTGCTCTATCTATAGAAAGCAACTGAATACTGCAATGACAGAACAGTGGGTTACATAGATCAAGACAGAGGGTAAAGACAAAGTCGACATTAACGCTGCTCAACAGCCATAATGCTTTTTTCAAATATTCAGTGCCAACCAGCTGTGGCATTTAGCTCACAATTGTTCTAGTCCAGAAAAAACATAGTTTCCTTTTACTTAGAGCCAGTGATGGTGTTTCTTGGTCAGTGTCAGTAGCATCATTTCTAACACCAACAAATACCCCTTTTTGTCTATTTTATAAACTCTCTAATATTAATAAAAATCATTCTATTCAGTCCTAGAAGCACACAAACTGCTTTATTCATAACAACAAGACATGATTAAGAAAAATTAGAATTTTCAAAATTCAGACTCTAAAATGGCCACATCCACAGATGGGGTAAATTGGCGCCTCTCCGTTGAACTGAATGGAGCTACATTGAGTTACATGAGCTCAGGGTCTGCTCCTGAAGTCCTTAGCCCTTCTTTCTTCTGAGACTTCAAAAACTAAACACCTTATCTGCAGTGTCATATAGGCTTCCAAATGTATCTCTTTTCATTGGCCAACTGCATTACTCACCATTATGATTGTTAGTGAAGGAGAGCTAAAAGGGTGAAATCCTGGCTCCATTGAAGTCCATGGCAAAGCTCCCATTGACTTTAATCAGGTCATGATTGCAGCAAAAAATCTGCAATGCTAGATGACAGGAGACATTGTTGTCCACTTGGACAAACGGATCTCAACATAGGCTATGATTTGGGATCGCCACGATTGTTATATATAACCAGTCTTGACACTGAATGTATCATTTCATTGGCATTTCATACTAGCTATCTGATGATAGGTGTCATATAAATATCTACACAGCTGAATAGGCCAGTAAGAAATTAAAGTCACACAAGGAAAAATACATATTCAAAACTTAAAAAAAAATCATATTAACTTAACTGGGCTTGATTCTGATCTTACTCACACTGGTGTAACTTCATTTACTGCAGTAGAATTATTCCAGCTTTACAGTGGCACAGTTGAAATCCAAACCAGCCATATTATGGCTGCATTTGTATTAGCAGTTGTTTTGCCTTTCTGTACCCACCATACAGAAGAGAAAGATATATGTAACACACTTCCAAATGTTCCTTCTTAGTGAATTACTTGGCTTGACATTGGAAATGAATTATTTTCCATTATACCACTGACCCCTGTTGTGTGTTCTATTAACACCACATGTTAAACTTTTATATTTTTAGTAAACCATGACCTTGTACATTCTCTGTCATTTCCCCTGGCATAAGTACAACATATGTGGTATGAAAGCTAACGGTTTTCATTTGTGTACAGTACTTTTTCTATCTTAGATTTCTATAACAACGTGCAGGTCATGGTAATCAGTGTAGAGTAGAATTTTACCAGCTACAAACAGTCACAACAAAGTCTGTGTATGTTTGCTAAAAACATATTTTTGGCATAATGCTCTCCTGTGTGTTGTGTGAATCCAGATGAAAATGGGATCTTGAAAAGATGTGTCAAATTTTTTGATCATGCTAATCCAAACAACACATGCACCATACAGGCGGAAGCCTACAAAATGTCAGGTTTGTCCTAAATATCCGCAGAACAAATGTAACCCAGGAACATAACCGAGTGTGCAACACTCTTAATATATAAAAAAATGTCCTAGAGTCAATGTTTTATTTAATCATATGTTCATCTTGTTTTACTCCTCTAAAAGTGATCTATGAGTCATAAATGTAAGATTAGAAAAACAGAGTAACTCTTTTCAGTTGCCCAAATATTTTATGTTGTATCTTCTTCCCAGGGGCATTTTGGACCTGATTTTCAGAAGTCTAGGTGTGCCGACACATGTTCATAAACATGGGCCTATTTTCACACAAATATGTGACTGACCATGTAAATATCAATGCAAAGGTCATTTACACCTTTAATTGTAAACCACTATTCAGGGTGTGTTCTGAGGATCAGTCATGAGAAGGGGACATGTGCTTAAAGTTAAGCTCAAGTTCTTCACAGGTTTTGGGTCAGAACTGTCAACACAGTTGGCTCAGGGCCTGGATCATTTAACTCAAGCTCATTTAACTCAAACTTAGAGGGTCACGCTTTTAGTGCTGGAGGTCCAGGGTTCAAACTTGCTTTAAGGCCTGTATGAAGATGGTTACATGATCACTACAATTTCATATACAGTTGAGGCAATTGTATGTCTACACTTCAGGCTGTATAACTCTGGAATTACAGACAAGCATTAAAGGTCATGGCCTTTATGATGTTTAAAATGAGTAAATTTGGAGTGATTTGGATTTTGTTTCTGCCATTTAGTGGACATGCAAAAGTCAGAGATGGCCACCTCCTCATTCTCCCTGGGTAGAGCCACAGAGAGCATGGATTTTCTTCTATTTTTAGGGTGCAGGAAACTGCCATTTTTCTCCTCCTCTTTGTGGTTCATGGATGGGCTCCAGGAACCCAGGTTTGCCCTTGGTTAGTTATGTCCCCATGTGTCTGCTCTTCCCTGCCATTCACAGTCTGGGGGTCCTGAAGTATGGCTTTCTTCTGGGTTGGCTATAGGAACATGACCATCTTCCCACTGATGTTCCTCTGGGATGGATTCCAAGACGGTTTGGTTTCTTGTATGTTTACTCATCTCCATCACCTGGCCATTGGAAGTAAGCCCCCAGAGCACAGGCTGTTCTGGGCCAGCTGTGGGGAAGCAGCCAGTTCTATTCCGTCTCCCATGCCCCAGGATGCTGTCTCAGAGCACTTCTTGGCCGGCAGCATCACATTGCAGCATGACATAATGCTCTTTGCGATGTAACGTTCTGACTGCCAGGACAAACTTGCAATGTCTGGCTCCAGTTCAGCCAGGCTTGGATTTTACTTATGATAAATACTTATTGGCTTGACAATTCTGTAAGAGTCTTTTTTTGTCTCCTCTTTGTGCTGTGGCCATTCGGTAATGAGCTGAGAATTTCCGACATAAAAGAGGCACTCTCGCTGTAGTAAGACCTTAAAACAAACTCACATTCACAGCCATCCTGTGTGGTAACATTTTTGCCTTTTAAGATTCTGACCAGAGTGGTGTTTAAAGCTGTTGCAGCATCAAACAAACAAACAAACAAACAAACAAACAAAGGCTTACTGAGCATCATACTAAAAGGAAATAGGTAGAGATGATGTTTGTGTGTATGCGTGTGTGTGTGTGTGTGTGTGTGTGTGTACACACACAACTGCATGTATTATATGAACTGTGTCCAGTATGAGATCAAATCTTATTATCATGTCCCTTAGGTAGCAGGCCTAATTAGAAAATAGCTTCTCCTGAACACTGAAACAGCTCAGGAATTTCTCTGTGCCTTGCTAAAGTTTTTTTTTTCTCATGGAAAGCCTGGCCTTTTTGACTCAGGTTGGAAACATAGCTAAGCTGGATAGACATATAGCTGCTGGTTGTCTTTATAGCAGAGATTTTGATTCACCAAGATCTACTAAATTATTCCATTCACATTGATTTATCCTGTGCCATGCTCTCAGGAATGCCATATCTTGAGACCTGCTTGGAGTGTTAAAGTAAACCATGTCTTCCTCTGTAAATGCCTTGCTTGATTCAAATGTTGCTTCTAGTTTGCCAGGCAAATAACAGTGTTATTCTCATTTAGAACCCTCTGCTCTCTCCGAGAGCCCCTGATGGAAAAGGAGGAGCAGAAGTGCTGACAGATAACTAAGAAACAAATTCTTCTACAGAGCCCAATTCAAAACTAAAATATACAGATACTAATAAATCATCAACATATATGGTCCACCATAGGGTGAACTCTAGCACGTCTCTAGGTTCTGTAAAACTAACAAAAAACCCAACTCATTTTACCTACTGAGTTTGAAAGTTTGACTTAGAGACTGAGAAAAATCTCCACACAGTAGAGACAGTGAGAAAAGGGGACAAGTGAGAAAACAACCAATGAACAAAATAGGATGAAGAAATCAGTAAAGAGTAGAGTAAATGAGGAGACTGTGGAAAAAAAGACTAGAAAGGGGGAAGAATAGAAAGATATCTAATGAACAAATAAACATAGTAGTGTATATATACCTCATGTATGGCACCCACTCATCCAGCATAACCTTTGAGTGTGTTTCTGAGGGATGGAGGGAAGGAGGGAGGGGAATGGAATTCTTCAGTTCCTAATAGATACTCCAGGTGCTCCATTAACTGGAAAATGTGAGTTATTTTTAAACAAGCTGAATCATCCTTGAAAGAAGACACCCATTTAAGTAGTAGGGGGAAAAACCAGTTCATAGAACTAAACTAGTCCAAAAATCCTTCTGCAGATTTCCAAGGCCTCAGACTCTACCCAGCTGGTAACGAGTGAAAACAAAGGACCTTCCACGTATTAAAAGGAAGGAGTAGCAGACATATTAGCACTCTTTATTTACCTGTGAATGACTGCATTGCCACTGGGAGGTCTCAAAGAATTGGCAAATAGATGTGAGAAGTTTGGCCACCATTTTGGTAGAGATTGGAAGCCATTACCACCTGATGGCTGTTCGGGGGCCTACGTGTAATGAGCCTGTGCTCTCATTCAAATCCAGATAGCCAGGGGTCCACAAAGCTCAGCTTCCACTACCCAAGGTAGCAGTTTCAACAGAAAGCCAAATAATGGCACAAGACATTGAGATGGAATTATTGACAGGTGCTTCTTCTAGGCTAGGAGTAGAGCTCAATGGTGGGGCACTGTGGAGACTCTTCCATTGCCGCTACTCAGGCTGTTCCTGGTCTGTGGTTAAATGATGAAGCAAGGGTTCTTAAATTTGATTTAAAAATGGATCCCCTTGTCACTGGATTTCCCTGAAATGGCAATACCAATCTGGGGTTATAAAATGATAAGTAATCTGTCACAAGTGCTTAGCTGGTAGAAAAGTTCTCTGAATGTAGCTCTCGGGCTCTCAGTTAAGGCAAGTGAGCCTAAAATGACACAAACCACACTAGAACTTGATGAATAACAGAACATCAAGTCAGACAGACACTGGCTGGCTTTTCGACTAGAGCTCTCCCCCGGCTATTATTTATATACCATTTCACTTGCTTACATGTAACTTAAAACCCTATGTCAGCAGCCCAATCCAAAAGGAGGGCCAATTAGCCTAAAGTGGCCCTCGCGTTGTTTCTCTCTCTCATTCACTTTTCCACACATGAATAAGCCTGGCTACTGTTAGACATTCCGAGACGGGGCTGAGAAAAGGCCCCTGTGCCAGGCCAGAGGCTCAATGCAGGCCCTGTTTGTTTTTTCAGAGTGGCAATTTTCAAGGGGCTGAAATAGTTGTTAAAATTAGTTTAAAGAATTTGAACCACAGAAAGTTTCTTTCACCTTATTCTTCAAAAAGCCAGTTGTTTTCCAGAGAGCTGGCTCCATCCAATCCTCCCCAAAGCCTCAATTAGCATTCGGGAATAAAAAACACAGCCCTGAGTACTGTGCTCAGGGCTCAAACCGGTTTTTACCATACCAGTCTCACTGCCACTCACCCAGCTGGCCACTGACCATCAGACACCTGCTGGGGGTAGCATAACTCTCTCCCACATTTCAGAATAGTTAAGAAACCCAACAGAGAAGACCTGACAGACTATTAGAACCAGTGACGTGCTCTTGTGCTCCTTGGAGAGGATGCCAAGTGGATAACAAATCTCTACCTTGTAATGAACAGAAGTAAACATCCCGTTCAGGACTGACGACTTTTAACATCCTGGGGCCTGGGCAATGTCAGATTTGAAAGGAGTGAAGCTTTCTGACAGCCTCCACTAATGACAGGCAAAATCCCCTTCACGTGACTCAGTCCTCACTCTGACAACAGGGGTGAGGAAGTAGGATTCACTGGGAGACTGGCTTTATTAAGGACTGCAAGATGTGGCCTTAAGTGTTTATTTACGATATATGGGAAACTTTTAATCTGCTAAGTGATAATTACTACTCTGTAGCTGCCTTTTGCTTGGTTTCCATATGGGGGAAGGGATTTCCTTTTGTTTCTGTATATTTGTTTGTTTCAGAAGATGGACTGCAGATATGCGAACTGAAAATCCAGAGAGCTGGTTCAGTTACTGAAAAGTTGCTTATTTAAATTTTAGCCAAGGTTTCTTTGATAGAGCAAAACTCAGCAGGAACGCTCATAAAAATAGAGTCTCTTTGAAAATTCATATACTTCCTGCTTCTGCAAATGCTGTGAGAACTGGCTTTCCCATGGCATGTCTGCACTGGAACTAGGAACTAGATGGGTGTGTGGAAATGAGAATTAATTAAAAAAAAAAGTGAACCAATTTTTTGTTTCAGACTTAAGGAAAGTTTGGGTCCATTTTTCTCATTCCCCCTGAATCAGTTCCCCTGTCCTTTCTAGGACTCCTTGAAGTATATGAAGAAGACCTCTGTGTAGTTTGAAAGCTTGTACCTTCCACCAACAGAAGTTGGTCCGATAAAAGATATTACCTCACCCACCTTGTCTCTCAAGTATATGAGGCAAACATTTAATTTTTACTATTTGCCAGTTTGGCCTTAGAATAGACTGCAAATGAAGAAGATTCGTTGAAGTCCTTTTACTGGCGTAACTCCCATTGAAGCAAATGGAAGTTCTACCTGACATTTTTCTTTGCATGGAATTAAAATCTTCTGAGACTTAACAGCCTAGCAAACTCGGAGGACACTTTTTAAAGAAGAAAAATCCTGGAAACTTGTTTTGGGTTTGCTTTAATTTATGGGTGAGATTCTGATCTCAAATCCAGAATAATTTAATTCAACCCTACTGAGTTCCTCCAGACTTATAGCTGCGTAATTAAGTCATCATTCATCTTATGTTGATGGTCTGCTGTCTAGCTACTCACAAGTCTGAGCAAAACAAAGATCCTACAATCTTTGTAATGTTCTTGTTGTGCACAATACAGGCCGTGAGCCTTTTTTGTTCTTTCTCTATGTCCACCATAGCAACATTTATATTTGTTGGGCTATCATCAAAATTCTAAAAAAAAGTAATTTGATCACTTTATATTTGCAAGGTTTAAAATGTTTATTTTAAAGCAAGATGACCTCAGGAACATGATTAGTTGCAATTCCTGCTTAGGCCTTCACATGGTTTAACTTCAAGGTCTAACACCTAAACATCTGTCCTTATTTCTTCAGAAGTTGGACTTCTTTCATAGCAGTTTCCCAGCAATAATGTCATCGATGAGACAATGATTTACCCAATTTTTCTACTTCAAATGTGGTGAGGAGAATCCACACAGGGCAAATACATTCATTATATGTTTCCAAAAATGAGTTGTACATGAACTGTAGAAATACAAGCTAGTGTAGCTGGACTTATCTGACAATAATTCACCATGGATGTGAACTTTTATGAGAGCCGCAAATGTTGAGGGAGTGGTATAGCAATTCAGGAAGAGGTGGCCTATGTATGAGAGAGATCATGAGAAACCAGCAATTGGCCACACTGGAGAACAAAGCACAAGGGAAAAAAATAATGCTAGCTCTTGTGAAGTGCATGTTTTGACCGTGATGAGTGCCTTCCTCTCTTATACATTGCATGTGCTACTTGTGTGATACAGCGTCCTGCATCTCCAGTTCACTCCGGAGTTTAGTGATACTACATGTCTGATGACTGTCTAAAAGTAACTGGGAAGTGTACCAGGATCCTTTGAGGCAAGCTATTCCGATGGGTAGGAAAGATAGAAAATGTGGCAAAAGACCACCTTGGCTTACCCTTGAGATCTTGCGTGACCTACAAAATAAAAAGACATCGTATAAAAAATGGAAACTAGGTCAGATTACAAAGGATGAATATAGGCAAATAACACAGGAATGCAGAGGCAAGATTAGAAAGGCAAAGGCACAAAATGAACTCAAACTAGCTATGGGAATAAAGGGAAACAAGAAGACTTTTTATCAATACATTAGAAGCAAGAGGAAGACCAAGGACAGGGTAGGCCCACTGCTCAGTAAGGAGGGAGAAACAGTAATGGGAGACTTCGAAATGGCAGAGATGCTTAATGACTTCTTTGTTTCGGTCTTCACTGAGAAGTCTGAAGGAATGTCTAATATAGTGAATGCTTACGGGAAGAGGGTAGGTTTAGAAGATAAAATAAAAAAAGAGCAAGTAAAAAATCACTTAGAAAAGTTAGATGCCTGCAAGTCACCAGGGCCTGATGAAATGCATCCTAGAATATTCAAGGAGTTAATAGAAGAGGTATCTGAGCCTCTAGCTATTATCATGGGAGATGGGGGTGATTCCAGAAGACTGGAAGGGGGCAAATATAGTGCCCATCTATAAAAAGGGAAATAAAAACAACCCAGGAAACTACAGACCAGTTAGTTTAACTTCTGTGCCAGGGAAGATAATGGAGCAAGTAATTAAAGAAATCATCTGCAAACACTTGGAAGGTGGTAAGGTGATAGGGAATAGCCAGCATGGATTTGTAAAGAACAAATCGTGTCAAACTAATCTGATAGCGTTCTTTGATAGGATAACGAGCCTTGTGGATAAGAGAGAAGCGGTTGATGTGATATACCTAGACTTTAGTAAGGCATTTGTTACGGTCTCGCATGATATTCTTATAGATAAACTAGGAAAGTACAATTTAGATGGGGCTACTATAAGGTGGGTGCATAACTGGCTGGATAACCGTACTCAGAGAGTAGTTGTTAATGGCTCCCAATCCTGCTGGAAAGGTATAACAAGTGGGGTTCCGCAGGGGTCTGTTTTGGGACCGGTTCTGTTCAATATCTTCATCAACGATTTAGATGTTGGCATAGAAAGTACGCTTATTAAGTTTGCGGACGATACCAAACTGGGAGGGATTGCAACTGCTTTGGAGGACAGGGTCAAAATTCAAAATGATCTGGACAAATTGGAGAAATGGTCTGAGGTAAACAGAATGAAGTTCAATAAAGATAAATGCAAAGTGCTCCACTTAGGAAGGAACAATCAGTTTCACACGTACAGAATGGGAAGAGACTGTTTAGGAAGGAGTATGGCAGAAAGAGATCTAGGAGTCATAGTAGACCACAAGCTTAATATGAGTCAACAGTGTGATACTGTTGCAAAAAAAGCAAACATGATTCTGGGATGCATTAACAGGTGTGTTGTAAACAAGACTCGAGAAGTCATTCTTCCGCTTTACTCTACACTGGTCAGGCCTCAGCTGGAGTATTGTGTCCAGTTCTGGGCACCGCATTTCAAGAAAGATGTGGAAAAATTGGAGAGGGTCCAGAGAAGAGCAACAAGAATGATTAAAGGTCTTGAGAACATGACCTATGAAGGAAGGCTGAAGGAATTGGGTTTGTTTAGTTTGGAAAAGAGAAGACTGAGAGGGGACATGATAGCAGTTTTCAGGTATCTAAAAGGGTGTCATCAGGAGGAGGGAAAAAACTTGTTCACCTTAGCCTCCAATGATAGAACAAGAAGCAATGGGCTTAAACTGCAGCAAGGGCGATTTAGGTTGGACATTAGGAAAAAGTTCCTAACTGTCAGGGTAGTTAAACACTGGAATAGATTGCCTAGGGAAGTTGTGGAATCTCCATCTCTGGAGATATTTAAGAGTAGGTTAGATAAATGGCTATTAGGGATGGTCTAGAAAATATTTGGTCCTCCCATGAGGGCAGGGGACTGGACTCGATGACCTCTCGAGGTCCCTTCCAGTCCTGGAGTCTATGAGTCTATAAAGTCAGTTCTGCGGCTGTCAAAGCCATGTACACACTTTATACACTTGATATTTTGCAATATTTAGGAAACGGAGATACCTAAATTTCCTCCAAAGCTAATGAATTCTACAGCTGCTGGTGCACTAGAAGCTAAGGAGGATGTGAGACATGAAAGCCCTCTCAGTACCTTTAGTTTTATGGTGTCTGTAGGGAAAGTGGAATATGTCTAGAATGTTATCAGAGACATCCATATGTAACCCTTATTGAGCATGATTGTGATAAGATTTTGCCAGCAGTTCAGTCTTGTTTCAGTGCTAACATTTCATACTATGGACTTACCATGCTCCTGTTGATGGATCATAATTAAACACTGTGGAAGATTTATTATGGTGTAGAATAAAATGTGATCTCGTACATTGTCTGAGACAGAGAAAGAAGCCGTTTGTTAGAAGTATAAAATGTTAGATATTCCTTCTTCTTTAAAATGCTATTTGTACTTTAGCATACCATAAGAAGGGCCCTACCAAATTCACAGTCCATTTGGTCAATTTCACAATCTTAGGATTTAAAAAATTGGAAATTTAATGATTTCACCTATTTAAATCTGAAATTCACAGTGTTGTAATTGTAGGGGTCCTGACCCAAAAAAGAGTTGGGGGGGTCACAAGGTTATTTTAGGGGTGGGGGTTGCAGAACTGCTACTCTTACTTCTGCACTGCTGCTGGTGGCAGCGCTGCCTTCAGAGCTTGTGGCAGCTGGAGAGTAGCAGCTGCTGGCTGGGATCCCAGCTCTGAAGGCAGAGCTGCCTCCAGCAGCAGTGCAGAAGTAAAGATGGCCTGGTATGGTATTGCCACCCTTACTTCTGCACTGCTGCTGGCAGGGCACTGCCTTCAGAGCTGGGTGCCTGGCCAACAGCCGCCACTTTCCGGCCGCTCAACTCTGAAGTCAGCGCAGAAGTAAGGGTGGCAATACTGCAATCCCCCTAAAATAACCTTGTGACCCCCTGCAACTCCTTTTTGGGTCAGGACCCCCAATTTGAGAAACGCTGGGTCTCCCCTGTGAAATCTGTACTGTATAGGGTAAAAGCACACAAAAGGCTAGATTTCATGGTGGGAGACCAGCTTTCACGATCTGTGACACGTTTTTCATGGCCGTGAATTTGATAGGGCCCTAATCATAAGGTACACTTAAAAATTTTGTTCTGCAGCTCATGTTATTACTGATTTTCAGGGCTGTAGGACTACCTGCCTCTCCAACCTCTCTCTGGTCTCTCTAAGTGCACCCCTTGTGTTGTAGGTGTCTTGCCCTTACCTGTCTCAGGGGGGAATTCCACAAATCTTCCACTCCTAGACCAGGATCTAGCTAAAGTATCCTCTTGTGACAGTGCTGAGCAACAGCAGCTGATCCAGAACCTTGATCACTGCAACTTCAATTTGTACATCTGAATATGAGAACTGTGCTAAGCTGATAGCCTGAAGATAGGTTGGAGAGAGTGAAAAGCTCATTAACTAAGAAGGTAAAAAGGCACAGGAAGGAAGTGTGATGAGGGAAGGAGAGAAAGTTCTAGTGCCTGTAGGCAGGTAGAGCCTGGATCTCAAGAGGTTTGTCTTCTGCTGGGCTCAGGAGACTTAGAGGCCCAGGATACTGTTAAAGCTGCTGCAGCATCTGTTAAAAGGGTGGGAATGAGCTTTCTAAACAAATCACTGAGTGTTTTATCTCTGAATAGTTTGTTTGTCTGGGAAAAGGCAGGAGTGGATCATGCCCTCAGCCACACCTGTGCATACCAACTGCTTATCTTCCTCTGGGCTCAGCTGGGTTTCAGGCATCTGTATTTCCTTCCTTCAGTAGGTTTGCCAACTTTCCATTTTTGAAAACCGGACACTACAGCCCCCTCCCCGCCATCCTCCCACCTCTGTTACTTGCTCTCTCTCCACCCCTGCAGAGCTGAGCTGGGAGGAGCTGACGCGGAGCCTGCCTGCCTGCCCAATTGAGGTATGGTGGGGTTGATAGGAGTTCATTCCCTGGAACGAGGGGCAGAGGCTATCGGGGCACAGGAGAGGGCGGTCCCAAAGCAAGTGGCTGGGGGAAATGAGGGCAGGAAGGGGCAGAGCGTGGAGCAGTCCCCAGAGCAAGGGTCTGGGGGAAATCAGGGCACAGCAGTGTGGAGTAGGGAATGGTCTCTGGAGAGAGCTGGGACCCTGGGAGGCTGAGAAGGTGGTACCTACCTCCTCTCTGCCAGAGCTGGGAGTTGGTTCCTAAGCTTCTCCAAGTGCATCAGCTGAGCTCCTTCAGCAGCAGCTGCTCTTCCTGGTCGTCCCTCTCAGCAGCAGATGCTGATTACTGCAGTAACTGGACTTTTGGTGTCCAGTCCGCAGTACTGACCGGACATTGCATAGGTCCCCTTTGGATCTGACTTGCCGGTTGAAAACTGGATACACCTGTTACAACCCTACCCTTTGGGAACCTCTGACCAGTGATGTAGTGACCAAGGACAAGATTTTCAGAGATATTTAGGTGCCTAAAGATATAGAGAAGAGCTTAGTAAGACTTTCAAAAGTCTGAAAGCAGGTTAGATGTCTAATCCCCATTGAAATCAAGGGCTTGATCCAAAGCCACTGATGTGGATGGAAAAAACTGTCATTGACTTCACTGGGATTTTGGCTCTAACCCTTAGAGACTCAGAATTAATAAAGGATGACTGTAATTACACCCTTAATGGGCCAAAGCAGGTTTTATTTTGCATTTTCTCTGCGATCAGGCCTCTAAAGACCAACAAGTTTGGTTTTTGCATTCTCTTTGGCTGGCTTGGGGATAAGTGAAAAATCTCACTATTTTCATTACAGAAATTGGGTTGAATACTAAACACTGTCTGGTGGCGGAGGAAATATCCACATTTCAGCCCACAGTCAGATCTGGAAATGGTCTCAACAATTTAGAAAAGTTTCAATTGTCAGCTGAGAAAACGTGCAATGCACGAAGGGAGTATTTTGAAGAGATTCTAGGACCATAACAAATGATGCTATCAAGTGAAATAACATTCTGGAGCCTAATAATATGCATTTCTAAAGCTGATTTAGCATTCTTGGACAATGGACTATGTAGCAGGGTGGACTCCTATTCCGGGAGAGAAGGGGTTAAAACAGCCCTGGCAAGGAGCCAGATGGCGGGAGTGGCTCCTGGACTGATGGCGGGAGTGGCTGCAGCTGGGGGCCATGCCCCAAACTGAGCCCCAGGGCCTGTATAAGAAGGCCAGGGAAGCCAGAAGCAGAAAGAGTCTCTCTCTGACTGGAGAGAGACATGCCTGGCTGCTCAGGGACTCACCCAGGGGACCTGAAGGAAGGCAGGGCTGGGGGAAAAGCCTTAGGAGCTGGGAAGCCCTAGGCCAGCAACTCCCCAGGCTGCCGGGCCTAATTCTAGGCCTTCAAGGTACTGGGCTTGCAGAGGGGCAGCCGGAGGGTGAGTAAAGGCAGGCAGGCCAAAACCCCTTTGCCTATGATGAGTGGCTGATACTGCAGTCTGCCCCAGGGTGTGGGGGCTAGACAATGACTGGGCAGTAGCCAATACTGAGGCAAAGTGGGGATAGTGGGGTGGGGGTTCCCCTGGGAGGGGGGAGACCCAGTTAAAGGGGCACTGGGGTCCAGGGAGGGACATGGGGCCAGCAGAGGACAGGTGGATCACCGGCCTGCAGAGGGCGCTCCGTAGCTGGAATCGAGTTAATTCCCAGAAGCAACCAGCAGGAGGCGCCGCAGGGGGTGAGTCCACACGTTCAGACTACTACAGACTTCTTACTTTTATAGCACCTTTTATTCAGGAAGTTCTATATGTGAGCCCTTCATCCACAAATTATATGCAGCCACCTACGCAGCAGAAAAACATAACAGACATTCACTGTGCAAGAAACACGACATAAAAAGTGTTTTTTTTTTAAATTAAATTATGAGAGAAAGTAAGGGATACTTAACTTCTGGAAATCACACCTAGTGACAATGAGTCACCGGCTCCAAAAGTAAAGTATTGTTTTGATCTATACTGAGCCCAACGAGGCAATATTTTCAAAAACATGGTTGGAGCAGTAAACGGCATAGTAGGTAAAGGTAAGGGGTGTATGTTAAATAAAGCACTCAACCTACTTGCAGGTCAGCCAATGCCTCCAAACATAGAGGTGTATCTAAATATTTCAGAGAAAATCAGCAATGTCTCTGTAACTACTTCCATATTTCAGCTTTTAACTAACATCCCCCCCTCCTCTCAGTTTGGCCATTTGCAAGTAAAGATTTCTATACACCCTGATTTTTCTCTTACAGCAATAAAAGAGAGAGAGAGTGATTTCATATTTTCAGTTTTAATCTTGGACATCAGCTGCTTTCTGTATGCCACCTTTGGGTGCTGCTGTCACTGATTTCATAATGTAAACATCTGGGTGAGAGACAGACATTCTTTACCCTGTAATTTACTCCCAGAGCCGTACGGATTCTCAGAGGAGATGGGCGTACAGTAGTTAGCCATACTGGTTTGATAAAAGTCACTAATAACACCCTGAATGTATGGGTGGATTTAGCATTCCCAACCCACACCACATACCATCTTTTGTGACACATGTTCCAAATAAAGTTGGCCTAGTTTTACTCCTAGAAGGATATCATTAGAAGATGTTGAATACAGTGGTCCCCATGCCAAAGCTATGGTATAAGGCCATACTGTAAAGGAATTTTTAGGACCATGTTTTATTCTCTCCAATCTCTGCAAGTTGTTTGGGCAGGAAATTTCCCAGGTTTGGAGTCTTTTGTTTCTGCTTCTAAATTGGTTAATTTTGTCCCTGTTTCCTAAATCTTCACTCAAAGAACTTAACCGATTTTCCAGAGCAGAAATCCACTTTTTCACACCCCTCCCCACTCTTTCTCCAAACATTTAAATGCACATTGCAGTGGTAAACTGCATTTTACAATAGCTGGCATACACCCCTGGTAAACATCAACTATAACACTGGGTTGATAGGACAGATTTTGCAAAGACTACAATAAAATTGCCATACATACTTTTGGAATGGACTAGCATCCAATGGGAGTAGATGAAACACCAAGTGTTGTAATATCAACACCCAAAGCACTGATGATAAAATACATATGCTGGGAATACTTATTTCTCTGCACAAAGGAAATCCTTTGCTTAGCAGTGGCAGTCCTGGCACACTGCAAAGGAATTCATGTCAAGTTTCTGATAGGCAGCGTAATATGTTATTTATGTGGGTGTCAGTCAAAATTATATTAACAAGAGTTTTTATTTATAGTTTATGCTTATTTTAAATGGACTTCCAAAATATCCATGTCACCTGCCATCTTGTCTAAGCCAGTGACAGGACCCGTAAATGACAAAATGAACTGCTAAATGAAATAAGATTAACCTTAAGTATACCAGCTAACATGGATGGAGTTGTCCATAGCCCCATTCTTTCCGGCTATAAATATAGCTTCAGACCACAGGATCCTGCTCTTTGAATCTATGTGAACGACTATGTGATGCAGTGTTCACCCCACACAACCCCTGAATTGGACCAGAAGGGGCCAATTAACCTGATATGCTGCAACTGCAGGGCAACCTGAGGCCTAACTGCAGATGAAGCTCAGCTGGGGGGAGGGGGGGAATTGGGAGAGGATTATGAAGCCAGGAAATGAGAGCAGCAGGAGACTGCAGAGAACAACCTATAGTCACTCTCTGGAGGGAAAGAGAGATGGTCAGGGACAAGGAGGCGATCTGGGGGAAAGTAAGTCCTGGGTTCCTTCCCTGGACTAGGGATTCTGGTAAGAAGCTAACAGGGGTGAAGTAGCCATGGGGAGCAGAGGAAGCTCTGGTGGTAAACTGAGATGGTGTTGGAAAGAGCCCAGGCAAACAACAAAAGGAACTGAGAATGAGCAGGCCTGGAGTGCCAGTCAGAAGGTTCCTTGCTGGAATGCAGAGTTGTGTGTGGGTCTGGTTTCTGCTTCCAGCCACTGGAAAGTGGCATGGGACCTAGCAGTGGATTGGAAGACTGTCTGAGGGGGCGTCTGGACAGCTTGTCTAATGGGACTGTATAGAGACCTGGCTGGAAGGATGAGTCATGAAGGGGAAGCCCCTTGAGTTGCAAAGAGAGAGAGGGACCACAACATGAGCAACTGACAACAGGGGGCACCATGCAGGGCAAAAGCTAATTCCTGGACCTAGCCACAAAAGTGCACAGTAAGTGAAGCCGTTCACATGCTGATTCAGATTATTTCCTAGCCATTTCCTCTCCAAGGGACTGATCCAAAGACCATAAAGACAGAGTCTTCCCATTGACTTGATCGGAGGTTGGATCAAGCCTATAGTAAAGGAACCAGCGGAAAAGATGGACTGCAAAATTCTATTTAACAAAACAGCAAAAACAAATAGCTCTTCAGAGGGCTGGGGAAATGCATTATTCAAAAATTAAACCATTACTAACTCCCAGCATTAAAAAAAAATCATGAAGCAGACCCTAAAATCATTTATTAATGAGATTTTTTAAAATACTAAATTTTGGACAATTTTTTATATGCCTTCTGGTGTTGTAGCCCTAAGCGTTCACATTTTCAAGTTTTTCTTTCAACCAGGAGGACTAGGTATTTTTATTTTTAATGAAAGTGGAGGTTCCCACCTAACGACATGTCTCCATGAACCAGGGATTTATGAAAAACATTAAATATTGTAATATAATCACCAGAGTGTGGAAATCATCTTGTTCACTAGCACTGCCTCACGAGAAGGAACATCTTAATAAATTCATAGATTTTAAGGCTGGAAAGGACTTTAGTTCAAGAGTGTTCTGGGTGCGAAGTAAAAATATACATATGTATATTTACACACATGCACATGTATGTTACCTTAAATAATTGTATAGGCAAAATAGTCTCATTAGCCTGTGTGTGGTGTTACATTTCAATGGTTTAGCTAAGCTTACCAGTTGCCAGTTAAGCAGCAGGCACCTCTGTCCTGTTTCCAATGGAATTTGCAGGGTTGGGGATTGAGCCCTTTTCCTCTTCCACATGGAGCAATCATTACCCACACCAGTAGTGAAATAAAAAGGAAATACATGAACTGAAGCACCAATAGTAGCCAACCTAGGACAGCAAAGGGCCCTATATTATAATTGTATATTGTTTTATATAGAGATAGTATGCTAGGTACTGAACAGAGGAGTATGCAGATAAATCCCCAGTCTTAAAGAGCTCACAATCTATTACTCATACACACTATATGTACCGGTAGGCTAATTTCTTACTGACATATTGATTTGACTACAGCACTGCAGGGAACCTAAACGGGGCGGGGGGGGAGGGAGAAGTCTCATAGCTGTGGTTTCACCATGTTCAGAACATGGGATGAACTGAAAGTGCTAATGACTGATGAGATCTTATAGGTCTTGAAAACAATAAGCATCTTTATCCACTCTCCACTGCCTTTTTCTGTATTTTTAAACACTAGGGGCCAAACCCGTGACATCTTTACTCAGTTTTCTTCTCTGTCCTCATTCAGACAAAATTCCCATTGAAGGATTGAATAAAGACATCAAGTTTTGGCTCTATATCCCTTAAAGGAACAAAAGGTGTTTCACACCCACACCCCCCCCACACACACTACATTCATCCTGTACTTTTTAGAAAGACAGTTCACAGAGACTTGTTTTCCTCATCTCCCTGCCCCACTTTTCATAGTTCAGGTTATTTCAGCAGCAGGAATTTGGAACTTGAGGGCTCAGTTGACCAAGGCCGACCCCAGACGGCTATCTTAATTGTCATGACTGTCCCAGCTGGTTAGCATTAATGGTGGTTGCTGCACTGTGGAACATGGTTAGCTGACAAAGCCATTATTCTATTATGTGATCACCGTGAACTTTACGAAGTGTGGGGCATTCTATAAAAAGCTGATATAAGAGCAAAAAAAAAAATTGCTCTGTAAGATCAGCAACTTCAGGTTCTCACTGTGAGCTTGCAGAGAAAAGCAATGAGCTATCAATACATTCAGATAGCCAAAGGAACTGCATTCAGAGTCTCCGCATGTTTTGTGTTTGCCACAGTGAAGCATTTATTCTTAAAAGGAACTTAAAGAGGCAAAGCTTCATTTCCTGAGATTTAAGGAACTTTATTACATTTCCCCCTCCCTTGGCGTATTAAGGGCTGGCAGAAGCTTTCAAAGAGGAGGGGCTGCCATACTGTGAAAGGACTTCTTAGAAACAAATCCAAGCCATCCTTAGCCATATAAAGGAAAACAGGAGAGGTCAATTTACAGAGAGGCTGTTATCAGAGAGCTACAAGTGAGAAGTCATTCTCTTTACTTATCACACCATGCATAAAGATGTTCTCATACCATTTCCTGTTTTCATTCCTAGCTCAAAAAGCCAGTGGTCCAAGCAAAGAAATGACCACAGGAAGTGGCTTGGAACAGCTTCCTGTCATCTAACCATTATCCGAGGCTCTGATTTGTATTTGCTAAATGGTACTGAAGCTAGTGCACAGTCGACAGAAATGCTACTTGTATAAATACAAACATTAAACACACTCAGAGTGACTTGAATGGTAACAAAAAGCTCCACTGATGACCTGGATCTTAAACAGTGCCACTGAATGAATATATTGCAGCAAAAAAGGGGAGACTTTTTGAGCCTTCCTCTAGCTTGAGAGATTCAGGAGAGGAGGGATTTTTTGAGATGAACCAAATGATAAGACTTCATAGACTCCACAGTGCATTATGGACTAACATGAGTCCTGCCCATGTGAGTGCATGGGAAAAGGTGGAGGGTGGAAAGAGCCTGTCTTCTTTATTTGCCCCCATTCAGAAAGCAAGCACAGTCACAGGCGATGCACTCCCCTGAGTGCAACGATTGTATGACACTTGCGCCAGTAGTGGTGCTAAACACCACAAATGGGTCAGGGACGCGCGCAAATGCAGTACTCTCTGAAGCAGTGGCCTATTTTAATGCAGCTTAGTATCTAAAAAGGTAAAATGGAGCCCTATTCTAATAGTGTAATTAGTACTTATCGCTTTAGGTCCTCAAAGCCATTTACAAACATCATCTAGTTAACTAACTATGAAACCCTTCTCCCCCCAGTGAGTTTGGTAGGTTAGTTTCACAGCTCCCATGAAGCTCCTGGCTGGGGCAGACATCCAGCCCCACTGATTGGCAGCGACACTCTGCTTAAACTGGAAAGAGACACAGACAGTTGTCTGAGCAACTAGATGAATCCCTGGTGGCCTGGCTGTTACTGTAGACTGGCCTACGTGCCTGACTCCTGAGCCTGATTTCCCAGCCTGATCCTGGTTCCTGCTTTCCTGTTTCACTCCAGGCCCCGGCTTTTATGCACTACCCCTGACACCGACTCCAGCTTTGACCCTGGGTTTGAGTCCTGCCTCTGGCTCAGATCTTTGGCATTGCACCTGATTCTGACCCCAGTCTTTGGGTTCTGACTCTAACCGTTAGGACCAACTGCCCATGCCCTGGTCCCTACATGAAGCTTGTTTTTATAGAGTGATAAATTAACTGTATTTATAAAAATATAATATACACGATTCACTTAAATATACCTTGGAAAGCTCTAATCCTAAACTTGCTTATTCACTGAAAACACAGCTTTTTGGAGGGGGCTGGTGAATAGGGAAGAAGGGCAATGTGTCCTATTTTATGTTCTTCTTACCTGCCTGCGGATAAATAATGGCCTGATTCTGATCTCTCTTACACCAGTGAAATTCCAGTTACTTTAATAGAATTATCCTCGGTTTACACATTGCTGAAAGTGCGCTCAGAATCACGCCTATTGAGTTATAGGCAGCATTTGTGGAATGGGACACAATCCACATGCAGCTTCTTGCCTCCATTCACCAGGTAGACAGAAAAAAATCCCAAACAAAGCAAAACCTGCCTCTCATTCTGACCTCATATTGGATTTACAGCGCTTTGATTTCAATAATTTACACCAGCGTAAACGGGAACAGAATCAGGCCCCTAGTTCAAATTGAATCAACTCACGTGCATCCACCTGTAAATCAGCAGCCCGCCTGTCTAGCAGTTACTTGCATTGTTAACAGGTAGTTTGGCAGAGTTCGCTTAAAAGCATGTTTGTTTTGAAACTTTGTGGCTACATATACTGGTATGCACTTGCATAAGCTTTGATACATATCACAGAAATTAATGGTGCTGCAAGCCCCCTTGAGCTAAATCTGCACCTCCAGATCAGATACTAGACAGGCTGTCTTCCACTGCTCTAGCTCCAGAACAGGAATCAGCATATGTGTATGATTAGCCATTTCTACCCTGTCATGAAAGTAATAAGATTTTTCAGTACTGTGACATGTTCTGTTTTAAGACTGGTACATAAATCTTTGATTATCCTTCAATGCATTTGATTATCCACTCCATCAAAAATCAAAACCATAGGCTTCCTAGGCTTTACATCTCAGGCACCTCAGAGCACTTAACCAACCATTTTGTATAATGGAAGAACACGTAGGTTAATAATTAGAGCAGGGAGCTACAAGTCAGATCTTCTGGATTCTATTCCCATTTATTCCACTGACTTTCTGGGTGGCCTTACGACCTACCTGGTCTCAGTTTGCCCATAATAAAATGGGTGCTGTAGGCATCATGGGAATTTATGTTTGTAAAGATTCTTAAGTGAAAAGCACTACAAAGTGCAATGTATTTATTGTTGTATTGTTCCATGTACAATATCTTGCTACTTGATGTAGTCATATCCGCTTCTTTGTTCTTGATGCTATAAAGTTAACACATATCAAAAGGAGTATAATGGATTTAAAAGTTGTGACTGATAAGAGCTCACAAATACCGTATGGTGATGTGCAGCTGCTTTAACAGCCCCTTAAATCTGTTAGAAGCTGACATAACTTAGAGCGGACTTCAGGCTGCTCTAATTTGTTTCAAAGCACCCATTGAGCACACAGGTGGCCCAGGATTTGGTGAGCACAAAGGTCATTTGTACAACTTCATGGGAGCACCATGGCTGCAGCCAAGGATAGAGTTTTTGAAATGAAACATAAGCTCCCAAGAGAGCAAAGTACAGTGATAGCTTTCAACATGGAGTGTCCCACACTGCATCCAAGCGCATTGCTAACATGGCATTTATACTCAATGCAATCTCACTGACTTCAATGCGCATTTGTGATTGGTAACAGAAATGGGACTTATGCTGCACAGCATGTGGAAAGGCATACTTAAAAAAAATGAGGTTTGTGTGTCTCCTTCATGCCCATCTGTGGATAGCAACTGAATACCAAACAGCCAAATTTACTCTCTGTGAGTAATCCAGGAACTGGGTTGCCAACAAAAAAACAGTATTTTCTGGTACTCTGCCAGCAATAACGTAGCAGTGCAAAACTTGTATCAATAGCCTTGTATTGCTTGCTGGAGGGGCATGCATCCACAGTCATTCAAGTGCCAATATCCTACACATTCTGTACAGCGCATGAGACAACACTTGGAGATGTGTTAGCCTACATGGATCTGGTATGCTTGGTAGCACTGAAATGGTTAAAACAAAGCCACAGTTAATCCAGTTAATCAGATTTAATTGGCAGCTGGGGTTTCTTTGGAGCCAGCAGCCAATTTCAAATCAAGATATGGCTTTTAAATTAAATGGCACATTGGGTTTCACCCTTAAGTCTTATTTCTGGAGACCTGCATTCAAATCCCTGTTAAGTAACAAGTGAAATGCGGTTGATAGGATATTCCCAATTGAATATTAGTTCATAGTAGATGATCCACTACAGTATATGGCAGAATTTGACATGATCAGTAGCTTTTTGTGGAAGGTACGCTCAGGAGGACTGCAGTAGCAGAGGGTATTGTAATTTAGGATTGAGGTGCATTGGAAGAGTGAGGATGCTTACACACACTGTTTTCCCCAGATCTTGCCTATTTCTTGTCACTACAAGCAATCCTGCATTTTCATGAACACTGAAATTTGCCCTATTTATTTAAAAAAGTACATGAAAAAACCACTTTCTGCTGGGATTCCATTATTTATTATTATTCTTAGAAAGCCAGTGATAAACGAAAAGAATTATTGTTAGGGGTTAAACTTAGTGGTGGAAATTCATTCCAGCTGAAACTTGGCTATAGATCTCAGCCTGTGAGCAAATTTTGTCATTTCTCCTCTCCAACTCCAGGTTTTTTTAAAATACATTTGGCTGTGTCTAACTTTGACGAATGCAGAAAAAAAAAAGAGAGCCAGAAAGAGAAAAAGAGATAAGTTTTCCAGCTATGGATGATTTATGGAGTCTTGCAACTTCAAAACAATACAGTGTTGTGACTTGCTGTCATTAAAAAGAGCAAACAATCCCTTCCCCCCATCCCAACAGCTAACAATTAAAGAGGTACTACCGTGTAATTATTTTAAATCGAATTGAGTATTCTCAACCCATAATATGTATAGTGCCCAAGTTTATTATGGATTTATGAGACACATAATAAGTATGTCTTCCAGTGGCTTTTTTTTTACAATCATTACAACATAGGTTATGAATGCCTACTGAGATGAATGTCCTAGGGTCAAATCCTTAGTCGGTATAGCTTGGCATAGCTACATTGCTCTAATTGGCTCTATCCCATAGTCTTTCTGGTCGCAGTTCCTTTATATTGTTCCAAGTATCATTGCACTGGGCACAAGGTGGCCTCCCAGGCCAAGAGCCTGGAGGCAGGAGCAGGAATACTACCTCCATTGGTAGTGGGGCTGGAGCTCCTGGAGAAGTGGCTCTAGAAGTGCCCCCTGGCTGCACACTCCTATCTGTGTGGGGAAGGCAGCAACCCCACAAGTCTGGACTCTCTCTGATTTCTCTCTTCATCTCTGTGGGGTGCACAGTGACCCCGTAGGTCTGGGTCTTCTTTGACTCCCCAGCTCCTCCCTTCTTCTTAAACCCTTTTGGCTCCATGGTATTTTTTTTGAAAGGGTGTGGAGGTGGGGCTCAGGTTCAGATTTTGCCCTAGCCCCTCCCCCCCAAACCTCTGTGTGGCCCTGTCTGAACCTTTTCCACCCTCACCCCCCTGCACTGGAGTCAGGCAGCTCACTCCGTTTTCATTCTGCCTGGGCTCCAGCAGTGGAAAGCTGTGAGAGCACAGGCCAGACAGGCTCAATGTTTTCAGTTCTGTGCCTGGCACACAGAGGCTGAGAAGCAATGGCAGGAAAAGGTCCAGCTCAGGCTGGGCAGCCCTGGGATGGAATGTGCTCAGTCCGTGTGGAGAAATTTTAGAGGGAGAAATTCCCTCCTGTGTAATTCATTTGTACATAGGAGCAGTGGGGAGATGAAGTATGCCCACTGCAGATTAATTTAGTTGTCAAGCTTTAACAGGCCTTTCCTGAACATGTGTGAAATAGGGTTTTACAGAGGCTCATTGCCAAATTTGGCCAAGTATTTATGTGGACAGCAAAAGGCATCTCTCTGACACTAGGGCCAAAATGTCAAGTCCCTGCTCCAAAGCATGGAGGCATTAAAGCTTCTCAACTAACTGGTTGTAAGAATTTTTTAAAGATGGACACAATAACGTCTTGTCCCCCGATCTTGCCCTCAGAAATACCTGAACTGTTTAAGCTGAAACATCCTTAAAAACAAACACACAAAAGAAAATTCACCCCGAGGCAGATAAGACATATGGGAAATTTCAGCCCAAATAGTTTAAGTCTATAAGCAACTGAAAACAGGGTCTTATAATGGGAAGAGTCAGGCAAAGTTAATTAGAAGGAGTGTTACTTGTGCCACTGGTAACAGGAGGGCTGTGACAGCTTGGAAGGAAACCTGCCTGCCAAACAAGCTTTATCAGAAAAGCCACCCAGCTACCCAGCCTTTAACAAGGAACTTGATGAAAGTTTAAGGCTGTTATGTTAATTCATGGCCAGGTGATACTGCTCTTACCTGAGAGGCTCCTGCACAAGAGAAGCTGCCACAGTCAACAACATTTGCAAGAGACAAGCTCTTCTTTTTAGGAGAAATTCACTTCTGGGCAATGCTACTTTGCCCAAGGACCAATAGAGCTGCAAATATTTTCTGCATATATTTAGCTAAGCATACTGATTTTCTATTCTTTCCACTGGCTCCTGATTATTGAGCTGGGTGAATCCTGCAAAAATGATGCATGGCCATTCTTTTAAAGTTTTAGGCTGAATTTGCCTCAAATGGTCTAATATTCCTGCAAACAAATGAGAATGTTTGCAGACACAGCTATTATTTTTTTCAGTGACTCTTAGAGAATATTCACAGAAAAGGAATTTCAAATTCGCAATCAGGAGTGTTTGCATCAGGAATCTATTTCTACAATTACATTCATACAAGCAAGATAGAAAAAATGCACCGCAGAACCTAGGTATTCAGTCAAAACAGTACACTGTTCAAATTTCAAATACTGACCATTCAAAGTGAGACTCCTAGCTAACAGTTCAGAGACTGAAGTAGGCTGGCATAAAATAGCCATCCCCTGGAGGTGGAGAAAAGGAGCACTGGGGACAAGGTTAGAGAGAAAGTGCCATCCACAAGAGGCAGAATGACAGAAAGCATGGAGCATCAGATGTACATATAGAGGAAAAGTCAGTGGTCTCTCCTTAGTCATGAACTTTCATGGGAAATTTGCATAAAGTCTGAGTGGAGAATGCTGAAAGGTATTTAATAGGAAATTTAAGATACTTCATGGCCTTGATGCTGTTTAAATCTTGTATGGCAGACAATATTTTTGCATGTGTCTGTTATATTTTATTTAATATATCACCGATATGAAACTTTCAGTTCCAGTTCTCAGGGTGGTTTGTGCAGTACAAGGGCAAGACCCTCTCACAATCCATTCCTCCTAATCCCAATTGTGATCCATAATTTGCATGTTAAAAATTTTTAAAAAAGCAAAAAACCCCAAAACACATTACTCTTGCCCTCCTACATATTTACCAGCAACATTTGAAAAGCTATAAATAGTGACATTTGGGGAGAAAAATAGGGACACACCTTTAAAGTCTATTGAAATACATTGGACCGTGAGAGCCTTCAGGAGGAGCAGAATGGAAAAATAACAGCTATTTTGCTATTAAAAGAGTGCAAACTGTCCCTCCTAAATTGGGACAGTTGGCATCCGTGCCTCCTTCCATGCTATGAAAGCTCATCCCAGTCCTTGTTTTCAGACCCATTTCATATTAAAAATAGCCCATGGAAAATTTTTCTCCCAGAGTTTCTTGCCAGCTGACTGCTTGGCTGACTGGGCTGTTGCTTTTAAACTGATTGGTTTAGAGGAAGACTCACCCGGAGAGCACATAGTGATGGTATCACCAGTTTCTTTGCCACACCGAGCTAAAATAATCTGATAGACCGAGAAGGACGGAGTTAGACAAGCTCAGCATGAGCCTAATGCATGAGTCAATCCTACAGGATTCCAAAAACTATCACAAAGAATGAGACAAACCAGGTAAAAATGCAAGCAATGTTCAATGCCATCTAGAGACAGGCCCAAGCCAAAAGCTCACATCTAAGCATGCGCAAGCCTTTGGGTGTTTAAAACCTGAACTTGGCCTGACACCACTTTGGGCCAAACCAAAATCTTTATATCCAAATACCTGTGAACTCGAGGGTCTCTGGTCTTGCCAATTCTCATGATTTAATTATGAGTCTCAGGATAGTTGGTGCTGTTCCTAAAGCCCCAGCTCTCGGATTAATGTGATTAGCTGAGAATCTCAATTTATATTTTTTTAAAAGGTGAGTTTCTAGCAGTTATGGTTTCACAGACAAGCTTGAGAATGCGAACCCTCAAGGCTACGCCATCAGAAAGCAAATAAAATCAACGCCAACATTGCTATTTTTAGAAGTCTAATACCTTTGAAGCCAATCTCATGAGTTTTGGGGCCCAACTCATGATTTTTGGACATTTGGGGTTGGCAATACTTTCTCTTAGGCTGAATTTTGCAGCTTGAGCTCATTGTCATTGACCAATAATAAACACCCTTAGGCCACCCTTAGCTGGTGTAAATAGGTGCAGCCCCCTTAAGTCTAATGCTGATCCATAGGGAGGCCAGAAGAAATGGCTGCACACTCGGAGTTTCACTGCCCTTCTCCCCCATCAAGAAGCAAGTTCATCATCTTCGTGGTGTATGAATACACCTCCTTCCGGCTTTCTGTTGGTATCTAGGAGATGAAATCTAGATTAGTTCTCAGATCTCCCAAGCTACCCCACCAGTAGTGCTGTGTCCCGAATTACGGGATCATGAACTGGTACACAATATATTGCTTATTACTGCAAAATGTAACAGTGCTACAAAAGAAAAAGGGAGCTGAAATGAGTTAAAATGGACACAAGGCAAATGATTAGTTGACTGAGGGCTTGTGCACATGGGGTGCACTACAGAGGGGTAACTTCTAAAGTGGACTAATGTGTTGTGCATTAATTGGTCCAGGTAGACCCTGCTGGTACTCACTGTAGGTTCCCTAGTGTGCCTTAACCTAGTAGTGTTTGAAACTATGTGAAACCACACTAGGGTCTCCATTGAGCAATTAATGTGCAGCACATTAGAAATCGCACCACCGTAGTGTGCATTACCTCCCTATGCAGACAAGCCCTGACATTTCTAGAGCAATGAAATGGTGTATAACTGATCTGCTTATGCACTAATTGTTGTTCCTTTATTCTCTTTTCATAGACTAACGTGTTATTTCTAACAGAATTGTAGGGAGCCACCCAGAAGATAGCTATTGGGTGAGTCTGAGTGGATTTAAGAACATCAGGCATTGTTACCCTGCTAAATGGGTTCCTTTAATTGGAGAGTTGTAAGTAATTGTCCTCTTAATTACACAGAGATAAGGAGAGTCCTGGGACTTTATGTTCTTATTTTTTCCCGCTTCATTAAGGATACTCATCGTCTGAGCATCCACGTCCCTGCAGTGAAACTGGACCAGTGATAACTCTACCAAGCTCACCTCCTAGTGGTGCAGCTAGAGAATTGAGTCAATAAACATTATAGGTTAGGAGATGCTAATTATATGTAATTATTGACTCCACAGCTTCCCATTGTTTGTGAAATCTCTGTAGTTTGTTTTCTTTCTGTAAAGAAACAAGTGAGCCTCTGGAAAAATACGGAGAGTTTCAAAAGAAAAGGCCTGTGTTGTTTTAGATGAAAATTGAATCAGGAGAGAGAACATTACAAACTACAAAGCATATGCAATGGAAGTCAAGGGCATTTCATAAGAGTGAAAGAAATTTTACTGTCTAGCACAGTCAATAACCATGGAACACTGAGCATATCCAAGTATGCACTTGTTAAAAGCCAACAGCAGGCATACCTAACACTATGAGTAATTTTCAAACATGCCTATGGCATAGATCCTCAAAGGTATTTAGGCACCTATCTGCCTCTTTATGTGCTTATGTCCACCATTTAGGCACCACTGATATTTTTAAAACAGCCACTCAGCTGCTGCCTAATCCTGTAGGCATCTAAGGGTGTATTTGCACAGCAGCTGGGAGGCAGACATAGGTGCACTCAGGCCATGTCCACACTACAGAGTAAAATCGAAATTAATAAAATCGATTTTATAAAACAGATTTTATAAAATCGATTTTACGCGTCCACACTAGGGTACATTACTTCGGTGGTGTGCGTCCATGGTCCCAGGATACCATCGATTTCCGGAGCGGTGCACTCTGGGTAGCTCAGTAAAAGAATGGGACCAATAACTTCGATTTCCGTCCACACTAACCCTAAATCGATATAGTAATATCGATTTTAGGGTTACTCCTCTCGTTGAGCAGGAGTACAGAAATCGATTTTAAGACCCCTTAAAATCGATTTTAAGTGCCTTGTAGTGTGGACGGGTACAGCGTTAAATCGATTTAACGCTGTAGTGTGGACCAGGCCTCACTCTGCTCAAGTGATCATGCTAAAAATAACAGAATGGCTGTGGCAGCATGAGTGATGACTAGGCCTAGCCGCCCGAGTGCCACCCCATCTGAGGCCTTAGGGAAGTACTTGTTGGCTAGCTATTTTTAGCGCTCTCACTTACGCAGAGCTAGTGCGTGTACGTCTACCCAAGCTGGGAATTATATCTCCCAGTTGCTGTGCAGACATACCCTTAGTTCTCTGTAGGCACCTAAGGGTATGTTTAGATGGCAAGCAGAAAACCATGGCAGCAAGTGTCAGAGCCCGGACCAACTGACTCAGGCATGTGCTACGGGGCTAAAAATAGCAGTGAAGATGTTTCCATTAAGGCTGGAGCCTGGGCTCTGGATCTCAAAACCTGGGCTCCAGCATGAGCAGGAACGTTTACACTGCAAGTTTTAGTCTCATAGCATGAACCCAAGTTAGTTGACCCAGGCTCTGAGTCTGTGATTTTTGCCTTTTGTACTGTAGAGGTACACAAGGGGGGGGGGAGTTTTGGCTAGTCGGGCCTGGGCTACCTCAGTGGCTAACCTGGCTTACTTGCCTCAATCCGCAAAAGTGTTCCCAAATAAGAATCTCTAGTAAAGGGAGGCACATTCTCTGACCTGTCAGCAGGGTGCACCAGGTCAGTCGCTTAAGAAGGTCCCTCTTCTCACTCTCCCTCTTCTTGGCATTTTACTCCCGGCTAGCTTAGGTGGCTCCCTTCTCAACTGGCCAGTTTGAGGATCCCTCTCTTAAGCACCTAACTCTTCCCACACATTGTACAGAAAGTCTGGGGCTCAGCTTCTCAAAGGTATCTATGCACCTAAATCCCATTGAAATTAATGCATGTTCAAATCAATGGGACTTAGGCTTCTCCTCTGCTTAGACATTTTTGTCTATCTTCAGCTTCAAGAGCCTAAAATCTTTAAAAATCCTTTAAAAATCGTTTAAAAATCTGTCCCCATGTTCCTAGATAACAAAATAAACAATTTTAACAATTTGGCTTTTTAATGATTGACACAAATTCTTTTTTATGTCATTTTAAGTATTTCAACTGAAATTTTTTTTCTGTGTCCTTTAGTGCTTGTGCACATTAGTGGTTTAATTTCCGAACAGCAGATGACATTCAGAGTGCAGAGTCCCATGCATCTGAAGAAGTGGGTATTCACCCACGAAAGCTCATGCTCCAATACGTCTGTTAGTCTATAAGGTGCCACAGGACTCTTTGCTGCCTTTTCAGAGTGCATAGTACATCTTCATCAAAACACAATGCTTGAGAGCGCTGGGCACAACACAACACAACGGAGGTCTTAACAGGTGCCTGGGCTTTGTGCTGATCCACAGCAACAAGGGGGAATTCCCATTTGCATGATGGGAGATGGGATAAACGACAGCCAACCCCTGTCAAATCTAATTTACTCCACAAACACTCATGAGATTTGCAATTATCATGAAATCTCATCTTTTCTCATTAGAAGGGACTGTGGCATATCCAGCCAGATATCTGGCAATGAACAGAGGAATGCACACACCAGTGCTTTCGATGAAATT
Source organism: Gopherus evgoodei (assembly GCF_007399415.2). Lineage (NCBI taxonomy): Eukaryota > Metazoa > Chordata > Testudines > Testudinidae > Gopherus > Gopherus evgoodei. The sequence goes on along the minus strand of NC_044333.1, from coordinate 36,578,385 downwards.
TTGAGTATCCAAGTTCCAGTTTAATCAAACCTCTCAGTTATGCAAAGGCTGGCTATGTCTGTTAGAGTTTGACTTCAGTAAATAACGTTGTCTGTAGAAAACTTTTTGAGCTGAAGTCGTTAGCCTTTGAAGATTTCAGCACAGAAGTGCTTTTTATGTGCTCTAGTCCTTATGCACAAAGGGTGACATTCCTGCCAGCAGAAGGTTCTTCACAGATAGGTGGGACTGTTTGGGAGTACCATAGCCAAGGTGGTAGTGAGGGGAGTATGTTGCAGAAGGGTTCTCTATGACATCTCCAAACAGCCATTGTGGGAGGGGGAGTTGAGAGCAGGAAAAAACGGGGAGGGGGAGTCAGGGCCTGAAAACCTCTACAGACAGGGTGCAGAAGATGTACAGATGCTTTTGCAGCCCATAGGCTGGATGAGGAGCTGCACCTGCATCCCATTAAAATTTGGTGGGAATGAATCCTGAACCCTCCCCCACCACAGAATTCCTTGCACATGTCTACTCTTGGCCATGAGCTGAGAGAGAGCAGCCCAGTAGGACTTCAGCATGTAAAACATACCACCCTGTTCTTTGCACGTCAATTGTCCAAATGAATGTCATGTCTCCTGTTACATCTGGATCATGGAGATCATACTGTGCATGTGTTAGACAAAATACTATCAGCTAAGGATGGGGAAACTAGCTTGGATAAAGTAAGAAATGCCTTGAAACTGATTTGAACCTCTGTCCAAAATTCAACCTGAATCAAAATTTGAGCCCTTTTTGACATTTAAATAAATTCAGTAATCTCTTCTGCTAGCATTTGCATGCACCTCTGAATGTCCCAGGTTCATCTGGGACAAAGAGCACAATCAATGAAACACCACGAAAAAGGATCTAATGGCCCCATTTCCAGTTCAGCCAAAATCAGGAAAAGAACCAACTCAGTGGGGTTTCCAATCTGATTGCTCTAGTGAAGTAGTTAAGCTAAGCTTCAGAACTTTTGGCAGATGACCTGAAACAAGGCTTTGAGCAGTTCACTCATCAAGGCTAAACAGGTGGTGAAATATTCTGTCCTCATTTTATCTCTGTGGAAACCACTGGCAGCAATGAGGCTGGACAGGAATATCTGAAGGGAGAATTAGGTCTAGTTTATAAATTAATACTAGTTCTTTAAAATGCAATCTTCCCAGTGGAGCTGGATGAAATGTCAGAGCATGACCTTTAGCTGCCTTCTTTTGCACAGATTCCTTGTAAGTTTCTAGATTTTAAACATGGGTTTGACACAAAATACCTCGCTTGGGCCCAGTGGAATTGGAGCTTAATGGGTTCACCCAAAAGTCTTCTCTGTTTAAGAGGAAGTGAAGAAGGCTTAGCAGTTTTCCTCAGGCAAGGCTCCTAATGTATTCCTCAGATTTTTCAGCCATTCATCTCAGAGAATTTCAGCACACTGAATTCCCCAGAAAGGCCTTCCTGCCCATTCTCCTCCAGGGTTCACTGGCTGCTTGAAAAGTTCAGTGCAGGGCTCTTCCAGCACACATTCCAGTCGCCAGACTCTGGATGAATACCTGCTGCCTCTCTCCCACTGAGTCGCTGTCCTTCCTCACTCCAAAGGGCTGCTGATAAATTGTTCCTCAGAGCAGTGGCAATTTCATGGTTCACTGGGCACAACCACTCTGCATTCTCCCCTCCCATCCCAAGATAATCAAGCTGTTACCAGACAATGAGCATGAACAACAGATTGTATCTGCTTCTCCTGCCACAGTATCCTGTGAACAATTGACCATATATCTCTACAATCTCTCTTTCTAAAGGGAGGAGACCAATATTTGGGGGTGGGGGAGAGAGGCAAGGGATGGTGGCAGATGATCCCAGGTGTCTGAGTGTAGCCTCTGTTTTCCCCACTATCCAATGCTGTGTAACAGAGGCAGTGGCTGTGGAGAGTATCCATGTGGTCAGTTTTCTAACCCATTTTTATTCTGTTCCTTTCTTTCATCTCTACCCTTATATTGTGGCACCGGTGCCCACTCTCATCCTCTTCTGTGATGGTTAAAGGTGGGGCTAGACTGCCTGTCTGCCTGTCCCTATGGCTGATAGGTGAGGTTTTGCCCTGGCAGGCATGCTTTCTAAGATTCTTCTGTGGCATCCATTACCGTAGCATCTGAGCACTTCACAATTTTTATCCTCTGTGAGGTAGGACAGTGCTATTATCCCCATTTTACGGATGGGGAAGAGGAACAGAAAGACTCAGTGAATTGCCCAGGGTCACAAAGGAAATCTGTGGTGGAACAGGGACTTGGACTCTAGTCTCTGATTCACGTAGGCTAGTGCTCTAACCATTGGATCATGCTACCATGCCTTACACAGGTAGCTAATGTACTTGCACATGGGGGGACAGATGACGGACTTATTTTCATTCTGGGCTGAAAGGAGAAAGTTCAGGTACCCAAATTTGAAGAGTTTGGCCTCTCTCTGTTGCTTAATTTATTCATCTGTAAAATGGTTATATTATTATTTATTTACTATGATACCTCCCAGAGTAGTTGTGAAGTAAATCTTCTACAAGGATTTTAAACTACGTAGACTTTATTAATTATATTATATTATATTATATTATATTATATTATATTATATTATATTATATTATATTATGAGTTTTGCAAGTTTTTCTAGTATCAAAAGGCTCCTTTTACCCTATGCTTTACTTGGATTCTCTAGAATTTCATTTTAAAAGGACAACTACCAAAATGCAGGTTTCAGAGCAGTAGCCATGTTAGTCTGTATCAGCAAAAACAATGAAGAGTGCAGACTCATCTCACTGGTAACAACTGTGGATTCTGGAATGTCTCTTTTTCTTTCTTAATGCTATAAATTAACATAGGTTAATATCAAGCTATAACCCACATCTTTCTGCAGCTGGTCTTCTGTCCTTTCGTTCATTTCAGAGTTCATGTGTTTCACAGCTTTGCACGGAAATCTGTTTTAGCTCCTTTGCTCTTAGTTAAGCTTCTAAAACTAAAATGGTTTTGTGCTCATTTTACTTTTTTCACCCAACCATTCCATTTCCCCTAAAAGTGCCTATGGTAAATAAAATAATAATCATAATGAAAAAAAAACAGCATGAGGAGTGAGATGCCAGGTCTGATGTGCTGCCAAATCACTTAACAGAAGTAAAATATTGCCCTATATTATGGAAAGTTTAATCAGCCAGAGAATTTCATGCAGTTGTCTCCCTTTGACCCTCCCACTCTCACCCCTTGAAATGAAATATTTATGATTTTAATAAATTAAGAACATGGCTAATTAGTTTAATCATCAACACCCACAAGGTTGTTAAAGGGATTGTGAATGTTGGTGTTTAATATTCTCCTGGCCAGTGAAGCAGCAACTGTTCAACTCTGGAGATGATGTATTGTGTGCTGCACTGTACGGACTTACTCAAAGGACAGTATCCTGCCCAAGATATTAAAAGAAAACAGAGAGCACTGTTTTCATCTTGATGGGCATAAACTTACATACTTTGGGCCTGTTCAAACACCAATTCAAGTTGATGGGAGTCTTTCTATTGACTTCATTGGGCTTTAGATCAGGGCCTTATGGGATGATTCTGCTTCCAATGAGTAGGATTGGGTCCATAATGCTTTGATGTAAGTAAGAATGTACCCCATGTCCTTGCCACCAGTTAATTGCAACCGCAGCTGTGTAGCAACATCTTTACCCACTACAAATGCAATGAAAGTTGGCCTCTATTAATGATTCTATTGGTCTATAGTGGAATGAAGGAAATGATTCATATTTTCACATTTGTGCTGAAAATCCCTATACAGCTCTTAAGATGCACAGAGAGCTTATTCTATACACGCTAGCAGCAGAGAAAACAGATCAAGTAACAAATTCCTTGCACTCATCGTCGCTGGAGTGAAGTGATGGGCACTCTTAATTGAGAATGTCAGAGTAATTTATTGCAAGTAATTAAATAAAATGGCAAGTTCCAAAGCCTGCTGAATTTTGATCTAAAGTCAGTAATCAGGGCCATAATTTAAAAGCACCTGACATAACCTTTAATTAGAGAACAAAATGTGGGTAACCGCTGATGTTTTCTGACTGATGGGGGGAGGAGGGGAACACCTCCTAGTTTCTTCCCCTGAAAGGTCCCAAACAGCTGGCTAGTATTGTATGTATATGAGTTGTATACTGCCCTTGATTCAGAAATATAGCCCTCATGGACATCAGTGGGAGTCCTATGCCCAGACACAGAACAATGTACAGTTCTGTGTCTGGTTTCAGAGTAGCAGCCATGTTAGTCTGTATCCGCAAAAAGAAGAGGAGTACTTGTGGCACCTTAGAGACTAACAAATTTATTTCAGCATGAGCTTTAGTGAGCTACAGCTCACTTCTTCGGATGCATAGAATGGAACACACAGACAGGAGATATTTATACATACAAAGAACATGAAAAGGTGGAAGTATGCATACCAACTGGAAGAATCTAATCAATTGTGATGAGCTATCATCAGCAGGAGAAAAAAAAAAGCCTTTTGAAGTGATAATTAAGATGACCCATAGAAGGTGTGAGGAGAACTTAACATAGGGAAATAGATTCAATTAGTGTAATGACCCAACCATTCCCAGTCTCTGTTTAAGCCTGAGTTAATTGTATCTAATTTGCATATTAATTCGAGTTCAGCAGTCTCTCTTTGGAGTCTGTTTTTGAAGCTTTTTCTGTTGCAAAATTGCCACCTTCAAGTTTGTCACTGAGTGGTTAGAGAGGTTGAAGTGTTCTCCCACTGGTTTTAGAATGTTATGATTCCTGATGTCAGATTTGTGTCCATTTATTCTTTTGCGTAGAGACTGTCCGGTTTGGCCAATGTACATGGCAGAGGGGCATTGCTGGCACATGATGGCATATATCACGTTGGTAAACGAGCCCCTGATGGCATGGCTGATGTGAATAGATCCTATGATGGTGTCACTTGAATAGATATGTGGACAGAGCTGGCATCGGGCTTTGTTGCAAGGATAGGTTCCTGGGTCAGTGTTTATGTTGTATGGTGTGCGGTTGCTGGTGAGTATTTGCTTCAGGTTGGGAGGCTGTCTGTAAGCCAGGACTGGCCTGTCTCCCAAGATTTGTGAGAATGAGGGATTATCTTTAAGGATACGTTGTAGATCTTTGATGATGCGCTGGAGAGGTTTTCGTTGGGGGCTGTAGGTGATGGCTAGTGGCGTTCTGTTATTTTCTTTGTTGGGCCTGTCCTGTAGTAGGCGGCTTCTGGGTACTCTTCTGGCTCTGTCAATCTGTTTTTTCACTTCAACAGGTGGGTATTGTAGTTTTAAGAATGCTTGATAGAGATCTTGTAGGTGTTTCTCTCTGTCTGAGGGATTGCAGCAAATACGGTTGTATCTTAGAGCTTGGCTGCAGACAATGAATCGTGTGGTGTGTCCTGGATGGATGCTGGAGGCATGTAGGTAAGTATAGCGGTCAGTGGGTTTTCGGTATAGAGTGGTGTTTATGTGACCATCGCTTATTAGCACAGTAGTGTCTAGGAAATGGACCGCTTGTGTGGATTGGTCTAGGCTGAGGTTGATGGTGGAATAGAAATTGTTAAAATCAAGATGGAATTCCTCGGAGGCTTCTTTTCCATGAGTCCAGATGATGAAGATGTAATCAATGTAGCACAAGTAGAGTAGGGGCGTTAGGGAACGAGAGCTAAGGAAGCGTTGTTCTAAGTCAGCCATAAAGATGCTGGCATACTGTGGAACCATTTGGGTACCCATAGCAGTGCCACTGACTTGAAGGTATATATTGTCCCCAAATGTGAAATAGTTGTGGGTGAGGACAAAGTCACAAAGTTCAGCCACCAGGTTAGCCGTGATATTACCGGGGATAGTATTCCTGATGGCTTGTAGTCCATCTTTGTGTGGAATATTGGTGTAGAGGGCTTCCACATCCATAGTAGCCAGGATGGTGTTTTCTGGAAGATCACCAATGGATTGTAGTTTCCTCAAGAAGTCAGTGGTGTCTCGAAGATAGCTGGGAGTTCTGGTAGCGTAGGGCCTGAGGAGAGAGTCCACACAGCCAGACAATCCAGCTGTTAAGGTGTCAATGCTTGAGATGATGGGGCATCCAGGATTTCCAGGTTTATGGATCTTGGGTAGCAAATAGAATATACCTGGTAGAGGTTCTAGGCATGTGTCTGTACCAATCCGTTCCTGTGCTTTCTCAGGGAGTTTTTTGAGCAGATGGTGTAGTTTCTTTTGGTAATCATCAGTGGGATCAGAGGGTAATGGCCTGTAGAATGTGGAGTTAGAGAGCTGCCTAACAGTTCTGTGTCTGTGTTCCAAGAAAAGTAATGCATTTGGGTACCTCGCATCTGTGTGCATATGTATGCTGAGGTGAGACAGAACTATCTTACCTTCAATTCACAGCCCTTTGGTCTCACCAAATTCTAGTTTTGAAAGTTATTGATATAGCAGGGAAGTGTTTGCAGTTACACACCCAGCTGGCATAAGTACGAATTTTGTCACAGTACAGCTGCCATCCAGACATCTAATGCTTTTACATTGGCTGGAGAACCTGGAGTCAGTCCCATGTTGTGCTGGTCTTTATCCCTTCACCTTTGAAAAACAAACAAATTAGGCATCTCTTTTTGGTTGCATATATAATCTGTCCACATGAATTTTGTGTCCTAGAGCTGTATTTCCCTGCCCTCTACGTTTTGCAGACGTTGTCCCTGAAACAGTTGTTAGGTGTTTGAAGCTATGACTGGGACCTCCCAACATGCAGAGATAAAACAGATGGTTGATTCTTCATGGCATTTGTGCCACCAGGGAGTCCCCACCCAGGTTGTTTTATAATTCCCAGATACAACCACCAAACCAGCCCTAAAACATTCCCCTTGGGAAAAAAAAGTGTCATCGTTTAACTCTTTGTGAATTATCTAACATCATACCAAGAGTCTGTCTTGGAAAGCACAACGTTTTACTCAGATTGAAAAGGCTAAATACACTCTTATAAAACAATTCAGTCTAACAGTTTTAAAAGAGAAAGTGATGCAATTTACAGCAAGTTAGTATAAGTAAAGAGAAGCATGGGATAAAACAAAACAGGGCTTTCATCAAGAGCCATATAGATCTAATCAGCATACAAACTAATGATGGTCAATGCAAAATCCATATATTATCCATGAATATCTAGTGTGTAGCCCATAGCTATTGCTGGGTCAATTACAACAAAAAATTATCTGATAACTTTAGCTTATATGTTTCTGTTATCCATGGATAACAATAGTCAGTTTTTACAGATTTATTTGAAATGGTTTAATGAATGGCTCATATCAATATATATTAGCCTAAGTGTTGCTTGCAATGCCCCTTCCTCCCTCCTGCTGTGAATACTAATGTAGGTATTTGCATTTATAATTACCTCACTGTGTGAGAGGTCACCTTTAGCATATGGTGTTTGCTCTGCTGTCCAACTGGATGACTGCTACAAACACAATATGTACACTTTAGGTACGAATTCATATTTGCACCAATAGTCACATTTTTTTCTCTTTCCATGAATGTTCTTGATGTCCAAAATTTGGTCATGTAAATGTTAGCATATAAAATAGGTGACAAATGCAGTGGAAATCCATTTGCCTTTTTTACCTCAAACATATTTTCAGGGCTTTGTTTCCAGAACTCACTCAGCTTTGCAGCTGCCATCCTATGTAATATGTAGGTTGGCTGCACTCTTATAGAAAAGGGATGAAACCAACATGATTCTATAGAAATTACTCTAAAAATGATAAATTTAACAGAGAATATTATCATTTCAGTCTGTTTTGCCCATTACATTCTATGGGGCTTTTGGATTAGATCAGAGACTAGCATTCTTATTTGTGTTTCTTTCTGCTTGAAATAAGATGTAGCAGTCCATGCAGAAACCTGTAGTTTTTATGGTCCATATCTGTATATTGAAGGAGAGGGAAGTGGCAATCAGTTCCCTCAAGCAGAAATAAAAGGAGATAGGCTAGATATAGTGTGTGCAGATGACACACACATTTTCAGATAATTCCTAATGGTACCAGCTGGGGAAAGAGTGGAACGAGAGTGGCTGGCAGCCACAGCCATTGGCTTTTTATATGTGTTAGGAGTACAAGCATTGTTTTAATAGTTACATTGACTTTATTGAAATAGAGTCCAATGAATAGTGCCAATCTTTTGCTACTGAAAATCTAATGCGCTAAGCCATCAGCCTACGTGGATAACCAAATCAAACAGAAAAGGAGGGTTGCCAGAACTGGGGAGTAATGTCTGTAGTAGTTTCTGATTATGGGCAAGTTTGAGAGAGGCTCTTTCGTACAAAACCTCTGCTGTTGTCCTCAGCGGGAGACATTTCAATACTGACTGCAGAGCCAATGTGACAGTTGGGTCTCATTAGTGCTATCTCTGTGAGTTTACCATCTTCATCAGAAGTCTGTGTTCATGAGAATCTCATTGGTATGGATTTTGCATGACTCAGATATGCAGGACAAGAAGAGTCATCCTTTTTGGCTCTCGGTAATGCCTACCGGAACAAAGAGGAGGCGATTCTGCATTTTCTATTGCTACAATCTGATCCACGTCAAGTTGAAGTCAATAGGAGTTAGAGAAGTACCTTCATGTCCATCTTCAGGAATCATGTGGAATATACTGGATAAGACATAGAAGATTGTCTATCGTCTCTGTCCCCTCATGACTAATTTTCATGCAATATAGAAAAAGTATAGTATGAAAAAGGAAAAATATCCTTAAGCGAAACTTATTTTAAGTTAAGTAATGATGATGTTTCATGGATTGGCAAGGTCTTGAAGGAAAAAAATGGACTTTATGGATTTAGATCCTAATCATTCATGTCTCTGCAATGATGATGCCAGAGTAAACATAGTAAACACTTTTTTTTTAAACTAGCTGATTTGAGCTTTCTGATGCAGATAAAGTTAAAAGATTTTTGCTTGGATCTACTTTCACAAATTATTGCCTGGGAGAGATGACACCGTACAATATACCCACAGCCCAGACAAAATAAATGGTCTAGAAAGCTCAAAAATGTGTTTTTCACATCAGTAAGATGGAGATTTTTAATGATGATGTAACAGGGTCAAGCATCATAAATAATCCTTGCTGGAATATACCTTAGAACATTTAGACTTGCATGGAAACAGAGGGAGAGAGAACTTTACTGTTTCTTTACTTCAAATGTTATGTTTGACTAACTTATCATGACAGTGGCAGGGACATAAGGCAAATGAAGGACAAATTGATACTGACACAGTTATAAAAACAAGAAATCAGCTGATTGAAAACTTTTAACAGCTTCTGACATTTTGGAAACTTTTGCTAATTCTCAAAAGTACCTTCTCCCTCACTGTTCTATCCCTATTTCCATCCAAAATCCTGTTTTTCATTATTTATCAGTCATCCCAAAATGTCAAAAATTTTAATTAAGCCATTACTCATGCCAAACAGCTTCAGTTATCTGTATCTTTTATGGAAACTGAAAACTGAAAAAGCCATACCACCTTCTGCTTTAGCAGCTTTATTTTTTAATGAATAATACTAATATTTCAGGGTGTTTTTTAAAAAAAAAACCTCAGCAATTTTGTATCTCATGTGCTGCTCCTGGGGTGAATAATGAGAGTAGCTACCTATCTTAGATACTTGGCTCCCGTTACTAGGGTATCTGTGTGCCTCGCAGTCTCTTCATATATATTTGGCGTTTTTCCATCTCCTGGAGGCATGGATGGGGTGAGAATTTCAATTTTCATTTAAAAAATAAGTGTGTAAGCTTTAAGGCTGCAGGGTAAAGCTTGATCCAAGGGGCCCCTAAAGACTAAAAAACCAGAAAGCTCATTAAAAAGCAACCCATTTAAAAAAACTCCTGATTTCTAAGCCAATCTCAAAGTTCTGGGGCCTGATTCAGACGTTTTGAAAGCTGGCAAATACTAAGGGTTCTACATTTCATTCTCTCAAATCCTGCATAAGTCTATGCAATCAGCAGGCCATGGGACTTGAGTGCAGCTTCCTTGACCCTCCATAGCTGTACCTCCAGCCTCTGGGCTGGAGTAGTAGGTGCTGGCTTTTCATATCTCCCATATGCACGTTCCTAGCCACTGATTCTGTGTAAATTTGAGTCCACTGTCTCTTTCCCTGAACCACCATGGACACTTCCTTCTGCATTCTCCCATTTGACATCCACTGTGGGGAGATGCAGCGCAAAAGATCACAATGGAACTTGATGAATGCTGTTTTGTGAACAAACTGGGTCTGTAGCTATAACACTGTTGTTCGCTACGGGTATAATTCACCTGTGCTCAGAAGGCCCCAGCACAAATCAATTCATAGCTCAAGTCTGATGTAAGCCCTGAATATCTTAAGTGGTGGATAGGCCTCGTGGGACCTAAGCAGGGAATATACTTTATGTTAGTGAGTAAGTTTAATCCATAGTGAATGTTACCTATGCTGATGTGCTAGTGAAAAAGATGGAAAATTTGCTTTCCTAGGGGAAAAAACTGATTTATTGTCATTGGAGAGTCTCACATTCACCCATGTGTTTTATAAACTATTCAGCAGAACTCTAGTGAAGTTATTTCTTTTTTTAATTCAACTTCACACTTTCAAGTTATTCAATGGACTCACTAACTGTAACCCAGGGAGGCTGTGGTGAAGCCTTTAGTCTAACTAATCTATTTGTTTGCAATGCTTCTCACCACAGGAGTCCCAGCTTAGTGTGAACTTAAGTGTCTTGGATGCGGCAATATTTTCCTCGCTCAGCATCTTTTTACACATTGTCCTAAATAATCACACCCACTGCTAAAGCAACGTGTTGAAAAGCCAAATGCTTACAGGTTTACTTTAGGTCTTGGAATGGGCCTGATAACAACTCCGGGGCTCTGGTCCATGTTTAGAGCACCCCAGGACCGCCCAGAGGATTCCGGGGGCCTGGGGTCTTCGGCGGCAGGGGGTCCCGCTTTGGTGGTAAGTCAGCAGTGGGGGGTCCTTCTGCTCCGGGACCTGCCGCCGAAGTGCCTCGATGACCCACGGTGGGGGCCCCCAGCAGCCGAATTACCATGGAAGCAGGACCCGCTGCCGAAGTGCAGCTGGGTCTTCGGCGGTAATTCGCCGGTGGAAGGTCCCCCTGCCGGCAAAGACCGGGAGCAGAAGCAGCTCCAGGGGCCCAGGCCCCGAGAGAGTTTTCTGGGGCCCCCAGAGCGAGTGAAGGACCACGCTCCAGGGGCCCCAAAAAACTCTTGTGGGGGCCCCTGTGGGACCCAGGGCCTGGGGCAAATTGCCCCTCCCTCTGGGCGGCCCTGGAGCACCTCATGTTTTCATTGTATGGCTTTTTTTCCCTTTTTGTTAGAATGCATAGATCTGGAGGTACCGACAGGAAATGTGGCTGCTTTAATTTGACTGCAGGGAGTCCATGGAAATCCTGAAGTGTCTCAAACAATGAATGTCTCATCAGCTGTTCATTCATCACTCCATTCCCATCAGGTGGCTGCTTTGAGCCTCTATCAAGATATTTTCCCCTATATAAACACAGGTAAACAGCTAACATAACACAAACTCATTTTAGCAAAGACTTTTGAATGAGACAACATGAAGCAGAAAACCAGGCAGCCAAAACCCCTTCTCTAAAACTCTGTGGATGAGCAAGACAGTTAAAAATGCTTATTTCTTATTACTTATTTTTGTGGTGACAATAGAAGTGCTCAGAATGACAATGTTTCTCCCCCTTAGAAATGAGCAGATCTGAATTAAAAACTATGGTTTTTCATACATGCAGAACACAATGATGTCCTGGCAGAACAAAATGATGAAGAGGAGTGAAGTGATTAAGGAAAAAATAACTTTCTCCTCATCTTTCTGGACCTTTGGCTTTTCTTCTAGAACTGAGCCTAACCTGAATGTTTCCTTAAGCTTCAGAAATGTCTCAGCTAATGTTTACTGCAATGATGACCTCCTGAGGTCCCTTCCAACCCTGATATTCTATGATTTTTTTCAGGTTTACATGAGACTGTTCTTCTGGTTTTTTAACACGACCAGAATCAGCTGTGCTGAAACATCAGAAAACCTGTTCACAGTGAGACTTCCAGGCAAATATTGCCTGAATGAAATAGACATAGCTCAAGGTGTTCTGATAAGTTTGGAATTAGCATCCAACTTTATGGGTACTTATTGAAACTGGATCTCTGAACCTTTAAATGACATTCGCTCACCACTAACAAGCAAGCCTCAGACATTGCAGTGGGAGGTGGCAACTTGACACCTCATTGTTTGCAGATTGTAGCCCTCGCACCAGAGTAACAGGCCATAGGAGGAACCTCTGATATAAAGCTGATGTTACGGCTCTGACAGAACCACACTAACTCAATTTTTCTTAGTTTTGCCAGGGGACAGACTCAGAATTGAGCAGGGTTAGATAATGGGAGGTCAAAAGCCACCTTTGCACCTTCCCCTCCCACAATCTCATGACTTGAACTGCACAATTCAGGCTGTATCTGAAGAGCTGGGTTTATATCATGGGTTTATAACTGGGTGCTGGCTGGTGAGTCTTACCCACATGCTCAGTGTTTAACTGATCGCCATATTTGGGGTCGGGAAGGAATTTTCCTCCAGGGCAGATTGGCAGAGGCCCCGGAGGTTTTTCACCTTCCTCTGCAGCATGGGGCATGGGTCACTTGCTGGAGGATTCTCTGCACCTTGAGGTCTTTAAACCACGATTTGAGGACTTCAATAACTCAGACCATAGGTTAGGGGTTTGTTACAGGAGTGGGTGGGTGAGATTCTATGGCCTGCATTGTGCAGGAGGTCAGACTAGATGATCATAATGGTCCCTTTTGACCTTAGAGACTATGAGTATAATATGAAGAAGCTTTTAAACAGAACGGACTGCAGGGACTTTACTAAGAGTGGTTGGTATGCATCTTTATGCAGAGCTGAGAACGCTATATCATAGCCTCCAATTTGCACTGATTTCTCCAGATTGGGGTTCAGCTCTATGGCCATTGCACACTCAGAACTCACACTGGCTTTTGAGGGCAGATCTGCACTACAGATCTATATCGGTATAACAGTGTTGGCCAGAGGTGTGAAAAATCTACACCCCTGAGTGACTTAGGGCTTGTCTAGTGACATAGTCTTGTCGCTAAAAGTCAGCGTGTGTAAACGCTCTTTGTCGGTACTTTGTCAGCACTTTTGCCAACAAAATACTTCCAGCCCTGCGAGCAGCATTAGCTTTGTCAACAGGAGAGCGCTCCTGTTGCAAAGCCGCATTCACACTGCCACTTGCGTCGGCAAAACTTTTGTCTTTTGTGGGGGGGCTTTTTTAAGTACCCATGAAAGACAAAAGTTTTGTCGACAACTTCGCAGTGTAGACATACCATTAATTATACTGACCAACTGCCTGTGTAGACAGCACTGTGTCAACAGCTTCTCCCATTGACATAGCTACTGCCTCTGAAGGAGGTGGATTAACTAAGCCAACAGGAAAAGATCTCCCATCAGCATAGAAGCACCTTTACTTAAGCACTACAGCGGCTCAGCTGCATTGGTGTAAGTATAGGCCTGCCCTGCGTGTGCAAGAAATAAATAAGTAAAAAACGCAGACAGCCAGATCAGAGAACATTCATCAAAACCATACTTGGATTATCCAGACAGTTGTAACTCAACACTTTATTTATGTTTAGCCCTTTTTTTATAAAAAAGTCAAGGATTATCCTTGGAAGAAGCCAAGTAGAGACTGATTCTCCTTTTACAGAAGATATTTATTATTCTTTTCGGCAGATGATACGTCCTCTTTTGAATTACACATTTCTCAGTGTGCAGTGGAGAGATGGCTACCAAGAACTGTGAGGGGGAAGGCGGTTAGTAAATCCGACAAATACATACCGACACTTGTACGTACGTGTGTCCTCTACGTGGCCCGTAAACCCACCCAAGATCAAAAACATCTATGCAAGAATGCCAGGAAAATGATCTATGCATTTGTTTTAAATGTCTAGTTATGAAGGGCTGATGGTAGGTACTGTCCTGAGCAAGGGGTTGTGTGTAATGTGTACCAAGCCACGTTTAGAGCTGGGATTCTCTGTGCTTCACAGGCACATGTAAGTCACAGTTTCTTCCCTGTTTTCTCCTTGTTCCCATGAACATGGTACTTTATGGTTGACCTTTACTAGTAGTACAACTTTGCTGGATCAGAGATTCTGACGTGTGTGTGTGTGTGTGTGTGTGTGTGTGGAACCGAGGCTCCCCACCCTCATTCCCTATCCCTCCCTGGCCACCACTTAAGAGGAGGGAGTAAGAAAGCAACAGTGGGGAAAGGAGATGGAAACAGCTGCCAAGGGTGTGTGTGTCAGAGAGTGCGAGAGAGAGAGAACGCACACTAGTCAGGTAGGAGAGTGATATTGTCCTAGGCTTTTAGCAAAGGTTGGGGAGCTGTGCTTGTCCCTGATTCCAGTTACTTTAACCTTTGGAGAGCAAGTAGCCCTGGTTATTCCTATGTTCCAGGAACCAAAGTATATGCAGGAGTCTTAGGAAGGTTTCAACTCCAACTTACTCCTTTGCGTGGGTGTATAGTCCAGATACAAATCTAGCCCTAAGTGAATTATTTCATTTCTTCATTTTTAATCATCTGGTTGTCCGAAATGCCAGCCAAATCAGGATTGCCCAAGGCCCTCCATTGCAACCATTTGTTTTATCTGAGCATGGGTTAAAGTGTAGAGCTGGTGCTAAACTCTGGCTTACTGCACTCTGGAACTCACTGGTTCAGTCCGATATTTGAGTCATCACCTAGTTTCGCTTGTTATGATACTGCTCCAGCCAACAGTTTCAATGAGACTTCATCATAATAATGTCCAACAACACACGTCAAGGGACGTGCTGGCAAGTCTATCGAGGGATTTCCAAGAAAAATTTGAATCAGGCTCAGTGGTTGGAAATGAACATGCCTCAAAATATAAAGACTGAAACACGTCAAGCCCAATGTCAATGTACAAAAATTTGAAAAGGGGCTATTCCTGTTAGAAGGAGATAAACATTATAGCTCTCAGAACGGCTTAATAAATAAAATCTATGACAGACTGGGGCCTGTGGGTTGGCAGTGAAAAAGCATTCCAGAGTTTAATATGATGTTTTTTGATGTTTTGACAAGAAGTTCATGTGTCCGAGACACAATTACACATTAAAACAAGGATTCCCCTTCCAAACCTCAAAATCATTGGTCTTTTGTTATACACTTTCTGCACCTGAAGTCATGACACCTCCTGCCAAAACTTCAGACTAATGACAAACATTGGCTATAATATTAAGTTTCCACTGAGTGCTCATGCAAAGCCATTGTCCTCGAGATGTCCATCTACAAGATACAACAGCAGCGAAGTACCTGTTTCCTGATTCCTCCACCAACTCCATTTGTCATTTGCTTCTTGAAAAGGGGCTGTTGTGTTCATAGATGTTTCAGATTCATCTATGTTAGACTGTTGTGATCTCTTTACCAGGACCGTTTGCTGGTGATTGGAGCCCTGCTGGCAATTAATATTTATTGTTATGGTCTTTTCCAAAGAGCTTAGGGGAGTTAGGTGCCCAGGTTCTATTAGCCCAGTTCCCTTAGGCATCTATGAAAGTCCCAGCTTAAATACAATATTTAGCTATTTTCAACCCTCTCATTACTCACCATTAAACTCTAATGACAAGAGCTAGCAAAACTCAGCTGCTTCATTTTGCAAAGGTTTGTGCAAAAATTCTCTTAAGCAGATGCTCCGGTAGTAGAAATTGTTATAGCTATTGTGGAGCTATGACTATTTATACCAGATGAGGATCTGCCACTCAGTGGTTTCATGCTGCATGGGTTTCCCACCCCCAAGATTTGCCTTGAGTGTCAGATTTCCAGGAGCCCAAAAACCCAAAGGGAAACTCAATTGTAACCGCGACTTTTGCTTGGTCTCAGTTCAGATCCATCAGTCAACCCCGATTTGCTTTGAACTCAGTCATGTTTGCCTTAGAAAGTTCAGGAAACATCATAAACCTTTGGAAAAACTTGGGCTAAATTTGGAACTTGTAAAAAAACATCAAACCAGGAGAATTTCATGTGGCTTAGCTGTGAACATTTGCAACAACTCTGGCAATGACCTTCTTTTGCATGGCAAGAAACATGACTAGCAATGCTCAAATAGCCAAATCCAGATGATGAGCCAATGGGTAGCCCTGAGAATGCCTTGGCAAGAAACCATTCAAAATAACAATAGCAATAAAGTTAGTGATTGAGTTATACCCGTGCAAAACAAGCAAAAGGCAAGGTAAAGGATCTTAAGCTTTTAATGGGTTGTTTTTGTATCACTAGAGCTTAGCAAACATACATAACGGGCCTGATCCGCCTGTCTCTGTACACTGTAGTAAATCAGGAATAAATACATAGTCATGGAGTTGCACCAGTGTAACTGAGATGATTATTAGGCCCAGATATGCTTTCAAAACTGGTTTAAATACTTCCCCTGTAGACAAGAGATGCCCAGAAGAGTAAGTTTTACATCTAGGTTAAAATCCTTCCAGGGAAGTGCTGACACAGTCCTTTTTGCAGCTATAATATTGTTTCAAATTAGAACACTAAAGTATTTGAAATAAACCCATGATGTTAAATATAACATGTATATTTGCAATATTATTTACTAGGTCATTATTAACATTAAAGATCAGAGGACAGATGATTACATATATTTTTCCTTTAATTATGCTCAGGACCTGACCCTGTCACTATTAATCCTGATTGTGATCTCTGCTGCACCTGTGCAAATCCAGAGCAACATCAGTTGATCTACTGCAGATTTGCATAGTTGTAACTGAGAGCAGAATTTGGCCTATTGCTGACTGGGTACATCACTGTTGAGCTTATCCAACCATGAGAGTAATGGAAGGCGGAAGTTTCTTACAACTATTTTAAGCACAATTCAACAATTTACCTTAATGTTGAGGTGATACAAGATTTTCTGTTTATTTTTCATGTTTCATAAGGTATTAACTTCTTTTAAAAACCTACTGATGCATTTAAAAGATTTGCCAAATGTTCGCAGTACCCATTTTTCATATGTACGGGTATTGAAAAGGTAAAAAATAATTATACAGAGAGATTTTCATTTATAGGTTTTAAAGCCAGATGAGACCATTATAATGATCTTCTCTGACCTGCACAACATACATGTTCATTATACTGTGGGGCTAGAGGGCATTGGCAGTGCCAGCAAGTGTGTCTTTGATCATACAGCTGACTGAAGCTGAGGGCATGCTTGGCACCTTTCATTCAGGCTAATGACTTCTTCTGTTTAAGCTCCTGCATTTAGTTTAGGCTCTAGAAAGTGTGTTTTGATTTTGTTTGATATGTAACCATTTGTTTCCAATATTCTCACTTTCTATCATTTGCATCTCTGTTTTTAGATTAAATAAACATTTTTTTTCTTTATAAATAGATGTAAGTGCTATGTGTTAAGCAGAATGGGGATCCTGAGTTGAATCTTGGAAGTGATGTGTACTGTTCTTTTGGGAACAGTGAATTTGAGAGCTCAGTG
Source organism: Gopherus evgoodei (assembly GCF_007399415.2). NCBI lineage: Eukaryota > Metazoa > Chordata > Testudines > Testudinidae > Gopherus > Gopherus evgoodei. The sequence goes on along the minus strand of NC_044333.1, from coordinate 36,560,818 downwards.
GAACAGGAACTGAGCACTTCAGAAAGATGCTTGTAGGCCTCGGGGATTGGTGTGTGACTATTGCTAGGCTGCACAGAGACAGCAAGGTCTGCAGAGGCCTGGTGGAGTCAGAGAGCTGACCCACAGCAGACACAGACAGGACTTCCTCATGCGGGTGCCTCACACCTATGGGTAGCCATGGGAGCATCACAGAGATCAAACAGATTTTTCAGAACCTCTGATTATAAACTGATTAGCTCTGTCAATTTTAGGGATGTGTGCTGCTACCCATCACCCTAGTATCTCAGCACCTTCCATGTAAAATCACAAGAGCAAAGTCCTGGTGGATTTCATGGAGTCCTTTCCTCTTCTCCCTTTTTGGGGTAAAAACTCTGCTTGGGATATTTTTGTTCTTAGTTACGGGTTGGGCTTTATTTAATTTTTAATTTTTTGTTTAGGTGTGTACATATCTATTTTCATTCACCCAATTTTCCATCTTTTCTTTTTCTTATTCTGTGTTTTTGTTAGGCTAGTAGTTATTGGTTCCATTCTAGTGATCCAGATCCTGAGCCAGTCTATTGACTTCAGAGAAGCTATGCTGATTTTAGAGATTGTCAAAAAAAATCCCAGTTATTTTTCTTCTTCTTTTTTTATTTTTTAAAATATTTCCCATCACAATGTTTCAGTTTGTTTTAAAACCATTTTTGGTAAAAACAATTTTGGTTTTCAAAAACCAAACACAGATTTTTTTCTTTTTCTTTTTCTTATTTTATTTTATTTTTAACTGAAAACTGAACCAAGAAACAAAAACTTTTACTAAAAATGTAAAAAAAAATTGGTTTTCATTTTTTCATTGAAAAGTAAGAAAACACTGACAAAAATGAAAAAAAATCCATTCTGGTTTTGGGTTCGTAGAAAAAACATTTGTCACTTTAAAAAAGGTTTAAAAATGACCTCTTTCTGTCTACACTAGCTGCCCTTAATGTGTGTAGGTCTAGTGAATTATTAGGCTCGGATCCCAAAGACATAAGTAACTCTACTTTTGTTACTAGGTCCATTTATTTCAATGAATAACTCACACAAGTTAAGTTAAGTTAAGTTATTCACACGTGTAAGTGTTTGCAGGATCAGGCAATATAAATTAGTCACAGAAATAAGAGTATTAAATTGGACTCTAGTTTAAGTTATTCTCTTTGGCAGCCAAACTACTTGTTGTTGTACGTTTTTATAATCATGATCAATGAAATATTGTTCCTAAAATGCTAGCAAAAAGAAATGGCTTGAGCAGGGCAGGACAAAGTGAAACAATTGTCTTCCAACTCCCCAATTTCCCCGTGGCTGGTTTTTAAGTAGCAAAACTTGATCTTCTGTCAAAGCAGATTTTTAGTGTTATACAATAAGTAGCGGGACAAGCTGGGATATGAAAATCCTTCAAGGTTCTTAATCAGCAGTCTCTGCAGCTTACTACAGGCTCTTTTGCTGCTCTTTTATTTGGAAGAAGTCATGCTTGAGAATTCTAATCCACTGCAGCCCTTAGCACAGTCCCACAGGGACCTCACTCATGCTTGTTATCATATGTTCACCATGTCAGAGGTCAAAGGGCACAGTGTGGGACTTAAGCCAATCACCATCTCACAGTTCTACTGAGAATTATCTATGATCACAGTTCAAGGCTGGTGGGAGAGGGATCTAAATGTAACAACCTTTTTTCATTAACATAGTGTTTGGGGGGGGGTCGCATCGCTTTGAAAATACATCCAGAATTTGTTTGAAATTTTATAAGGTGTTTTTCATTCACCACTATTGACTTAGTTCTAATAAGCATGAGAAATTTAAATATACAACTCCCTTCTACTTGAAAAAAAAAAAACAGTATATTTTAAACAATCATACAGAAATGTGGTGTCAGAGAACAGAAAGGGCAGCAGGTTGAACTTCCAGAAAGTGGTCACCCTGAACAGTAGAAAGTTAGCTAAATCTAAATATTTGAAAGAAAGCATTGGTAGGAGCAAAGGTAAGACATTGTTCACAATTAAGAGATGGCCCAGTTAGATTGGGAAATGTTCAGATGCCTTTTGGATATTGCAAATATCAATCTACTGCTCTCTATTTTTATAGGTCTACAAAGAAACTATCTCCTTCACCTTAAAAAAATTCAATCCTTCCTTCTATATACTATATTGGCTGAATATTGTTGACAAATAAAAACATCAGCTGGAAAACTGAACTTTTGCAATTTAGCAATAAGAAGAGGTGTTATGCTCTTTGGGTCAGGGACAGTCTTTTAATTGTGTGCGTGTACAGTCACTAGCGCATGGGGTTCCATTCTGTGCTTGGGGGAGCCAGGTTCTGCTGCAATGCAAATAAATAAGAATAACAAAATGGATCCTTAGACTTTTATCCAAGTACCAGTTCATGAAACCTCCTCAAAACATCTGTGGATCAAGGAAATATCATGCCCACTTTACAGATGGGCAAAATGAGGGACAAACAGGTTAAGTGATTCACACCATAGTTTATTGAAAAAGAAACTTGATTTCCAAGCGGCTACTTAAACAACTAGGCCACATTGCCTACCCGAGTCCTCTCTAGGGTGCAAAGAAACAGATATTCTCCCAGTATGTCTGTGTCATCCATTTCCAGAAATGAGCACTTAGGAACTTGAAATGATTTCTAAACATGCCTTGTCACACATTTCAAGCAATTTGCATTTCACACAGCATATGTACGCACTCACGCAAACGCACGAAACAGATATGGAAAATATTCAATACAGTTCATTTACACATCACTCTGTCTACAAAGGTTCACAAAACGCCTTTATTAGGTGCAAGATGCTGGCTGCAGCTGGGCATGTCTGAGTTGATTCTTTGAATGATTTGCACCTTTCATTGGGCCATCAAAGAAATGACTGCTGAGCAACTTTAAGGAAAAATATAGGGGGCAAGAAGTATTTCCGATGTTTTGCTATGATTAACAGTCAATGTTACAATATAAGAATGGAATGGCACTGTGTATTCATATTCCACCAATTATCATGAATACCAGATTAGCTCAATGTTATTTATTCATCTCGCCATTAATTTGCCCTATATTTATAAATATAATTTAAATAAATGTATAAATATAAATGACAGTTTAATGCTGTTTTCCAAGATCCAGTGGCTTCTTCTTGAAAGAAAATAGTCTTATGTGCATATAAGCATATGTGTGTGTGTGTGTGTATATACATATATACAAAATAATGTAGCATCTAACCACCATTAGCTAATCACTATACTTATGGAGGACTCCAGCTATAGAGAAACCAATGGACACAGCAAATGGTCTTTTTTTCTTTTTTAGCATGCATTTCAAAGATTTGGGCACTGTGCGCCATTAAAAACATTGATCGGTAGTTTATCTTTGACTATTCATTAGCAGGGATGGATTGACTCCCACCAACTCTACTCTGTGCACCTCTTGATTGTTATTTTTTTTTAAATAATAGTCAACATATGATTTATAAGCCTCCAAACAAACATTTTACCATCAAATAAAAACACAACCATAGATCAATAGGGACCTCAAGAGATCATCATCTAGTCCAACCCAACTGCTCAAAGCAAGACCAATCCCCAATGGCCTCCTCAAGGATTGAACTCACAATCATGGGTTTAGCAAGCTAATGCTCAAGCCACTGAGCTATCCTTCCCCCCCAAGCACACTCATTGTTACAAAAGATGTACAATTTCTAAGAACATAGGTAGTGCCATAGTGGATCTGGCCAGTGGTCCATCTAGACCAGTATCCTGACTTTGGAGGGAATGAACAGAACAGGGCAATTTTGCCATCCAGCCCCAGCTTCTGGCACTGGAGGTTTAGGGGTACCTGAAGCTTGGCATTGTCCCTGACTATTTTGGCGAATAGCCATTGATGGACCTGTCCTCCAGGAACTCATTTAATTCTTTTTTAGCCCCTTGCCAAGCTTTTCAAAACTAGCCTTATGTTAGGTTCCTACCATAAATTCATATTTAGGTCTGAATTCAGCAAAGCGTTTAAGCATGCAGTAGAACCTCAGAGATACGAACACCAAGAGTTATGAACTTACCGGTCTACTGGACACCCTGTGAAACCAGAAGTCCTCAATCAGGAGGCAGTGCAGACTGAAAAAAAAAGCAAAAAAAGCAAATGTTGTACTGCCTCTGGGCTTCAGCCAGTGGAGGTTGGGGCTGCAGCTGCTGACTGGAGTGGGGTGTGTATGTGTGTCAGGGCTCTGGGTGGAGGGGGCACTCAGGGCTTCTGACCCTCAGGAGCACTGGGGCACAGGGTTTTAGACCGGGGTGTGTCCTGGGACTTGGGGCTTCAGCCCCACAGCTCCGTTCCTGGTTTCAGCGGGAGGCAGAGGGGGAAGGCGCATCGGGGATTGGGGTTTTAGCAATGAGGGGGGGTACCGGTTTCGGCCCCAGCACTCCCCCCATAGCTAAATCCCAGAGCCTGGGCACTCCCACCCACACTGAAAGTGGAGTGGTGCCACGGGGGTGAAGCCCCAAGCCCCAACGCTCTCCCCAGGTCTAAAGCCCTGAGGCCTGGTGCTCCCAGGGCGCAGAAGCCCTGAGCACCCCCCACTGGGAGCCCTGACGGCCCCTAGGATCAGAAGCCCCAATCCCCCACCCTGAGCGCTGTCCCCCTCCCCAACCATGTGGCGGCAGCCCCAGCTGCCCCTGGGCTGAAGTCCATAACATCTTGTTCAGCGCGGTCTCTACGCAAAAGAATAAATGAACACAAATCTGACATCAGGAATCATAACATTCAAAAACCAGTAGGAGAACACTTCAACCTCTTTGGTCACTCCGTAACAGACTTAAAGGTGGCAATTTTGCAACAGAAAAAGCTTCAAAAACAGACTCCAGTGAGAAACTGCTGAACTGGAATTAATTTGCAAACTAGATGCCATTAACTTGGGCTTCAATAGAGACTGGGAATGGCTGGGGCATTACACAAATTGAATCTATTTCCCCATGTTAAATATCCTCACACCTTCTTGTCAACTGTCCGAAATGGGCCATCTTGATTATCACTACAATTTTTTTTCTGTTGCTGCTAATAACTCATCTTAATTAATTAGCCTCTTAGAGTTGGTAGGACAACGTCCACCTTTTCATGTTCTATTTATGTATATACATCTTCTTACTATATGTTCCATTCTATGCAGCTGATGAAGTGGACTGTAGCCCATGAAAGCTTATGCTCAATTAAATTTGTTAGTCTCTAAAGTGCCACAAGTACCCCTGTTCTTTTTACTGATAGCCAAGGTGTCCGTAACTCTGAGGTTCTACTGTATGATTAACTTTAAGCATGCTCTAAAATTCTATTAAAACTAACTTGATAGTATCACAGGAGTCAATGTGGATTAATGAGTGTTTAAAATTAGGCACATGCTTAAGTACATTGTTGCATCTGGGCTTTAGTGACCTAAGCCCCAACCCAGCAAAGTATTTAAGCACGTGCTGAACTTTGAGCCTATGAGTAGTCCCAGTGATTCAGGAAGACTACTCCATTGGTTCAAGTTAAGCACGTGCTTAAGTGCTTTGCTGCAGTAAATCAGTGGGTTGATTTTCAGAAGGGCTCTATGTGCTACTAACAGGAGCTTGTTTAAATCCAAGGGAGCAGAAGTGTCCTCTGAGAGCCATTCTAATTTTTATGATCTAGGTACCATGGCTGCTGTCATATTCCAGATAAAAGAAAAGAGAAAGAATCACAGTAGCCACCTTGCAGGTGAGATTCCATCAGATAACCCCATTCAGTGAAGGTATTAGTAAGTTCTTCATGTGTAAATACACATGATGCTTTTCATATGAGCAAACAGTGCTACCCCAAATCAGTAAGAGAGCAGAAGCTCAAGGCTTTTTGACATTAATCCGCATAAGCCTAAGCAGTTCATAACCATGACGCTCTGGAAATCAGACACCACATATCATTAGACTGCAACATCAGGCAGCACAATATGTTTCAGAACTAGCCTGTCCCACTGTTCCAACAGCGGGACTGAATTTGTTCAAGATTTTTAGTCCAGCTATAATAATTGAAGCACAATTTAACCCTTAACCTCTCAGCACATGGATCACATTTCTGCCCCATAGAGGACACACACCAAGTGGCTCATGTTTATTTTCCAGTTGTCATTTTCAGTTTACATTGAAGAACCTGATCTTTAAGTTGGTAACAAATAGCTACTGAAACCTGCAGAAGACTTTTGCAGTCGGCCTGCACCTATAAACCAGTTAGTCTCCAGAAAGACACTTGGAGATTGCAGCGCATTTGCTTCTCATGACAGCTGTGAAAGTTACAAAAGTTTTGAAGTTCCGGCTTTCTAACTTCGTTCAGGCTGTTCTGCTTCATCGAGGGTTGTGAGACTTATCAAACTTCACTAATTTTAATGTTCAGGTAAGAGAAGCAATTCAATGAAGTCAATGGGACTCGTGCTCAAGTCACTTAAGACCTGATCCAAAGCCCATTAAAGTTAATGAAAAGGCTCTCAGGGTACGTCTACACTGAAATTAGATACTGGCACTGGAGGTCTCAATCTAAGGGTCAGTTTAATTGCCATGTAGACGTTTAGGCTTGGGCCTAGAGCTCCATCCCAAGTCTGAATGTCTACATCTCAATCAAACAATCCCTTAGCCTAAGCACCGTGAGCCCAGTCAGCTCGCATGGGCCAGCAGCAGGTTTTTAATTGCAATGTAGACATATCCTCGCTGACATTAATGGGCGTTGGATCAGGTCCTCAGCTGCCATTTGGATTTAGGAGCATAACTTTAAGCTCCCTTTCCCCCCTTTTAGAATTGTGGCCCCCTGATTCTGTAAACATTTAAGCATCTGGTAACTTTATTGACATGAACAGTCCCAATGGATTACTCATCTGAGTAAAGAAATCCATGTGTTTAAGTGTTTCCAGGCTCTAGACCAAGTTCTGTACAGATGATGTATCAGACATTGGCCTAATAGGCTCCAGAACCAGATAGCATTCACCCAAGAATTCTGAAGGAACTGAAATATGAAATTGCAGACCTAGTAACTGGGATTTGTAACCTATCACTTAAATCAGCCTCTGTAACAAATGACTGGCAGATAGCTAACGTGATGCCGACTTTTTAAACAGGCTCCAGAGGCAATCCCAGCAATTATAGGCTGGTAAACCTATCTTCCGTACCAGGCAAACTGGTTGAAACTATAGTAAAGAACAGAATTATCAGATATATGAATGAACATGATGTGTTGGGGAGGAGTCAACACAGCTTTTGTAAAGGGAAGTCTTGTTTCATCAATCGATTAAAATTATTTGAGCGAGTCAACAAATATGTGCACAATGATGATCTAATGGACATAGTGTCCTTGGACTTTCAGAAAGTCATGGGATAAGGGATTCATGGATCAGTAACTGGTAAAGACATTGGAAACAAAGGGTAAGAATAAATAGTCAGCTTTCGCAGTGGAGAGAGGTAAACAATGGAGTCCCCCAAAAATCTGTACTGGCACCAGTGCTGTTCAACATACTCATAAATGATCTGGAAAAAGGGGTAAACAGTGAGGTGGCAAAGTTTTCAGACAATGCAAAATTACTTAAGATAGTTAATTTCAAACTTGACTGCGAAGAGTTCCAAAGGGATCTCTCAAAACTGGATGGCTGGGCAACAAAATGCCAGATGAAGTTCAATGTTGATAAATGTAAAGTAGTGCACATTGGAAACACAGTTCCATCTATACATGCAAAACAATGGGGTCAAGAAAAGGATCATGCTGGACAGTTCTCTGAAAACATTTGCTCAATGTGTAGCAGCATTTAAAAAAGCGAACAGAATGTTAAGAACCATTAAGAAAGGGGTAGATAGTAAAGACAGAAAATATCATAAGGCCACTATATAAATCCATGATACGCCTACTCCTTGAATACTGCATGTAGTTCTGGTCACACCAGCTCAAAAAAGATATATTGGAATTGGGAAGAACACAGAGAAGGGCATCAAAAATTAGTAGGGATAAGGAACAGCTTCCATAGGAGGAGAGATCAAAAAGACTGCTCAGCTTGGAAAAGAGACAACTTTTGAGGGGTATGTTAGAGGTCTATATAATTAAGACTGGTGTGGAGCAAGTGAATTAGGAAATGCTATTTACCCCTTCACGTATCCCTCGCTACCAGGGGATGTGATGAAGGCTAAAAGTATAAGTGGGTTAAAAAAAGAATTAGATAAGCTCATGGAGGATAGGTCCATCAGTTGCTGTTAGCCAAGATGGTCAGGGATGCCACCCCATGCTCTGGGTGTCCCTAAACCTATGGTTGCTCTGTCTCTATACATCAGAGGGATAAAAACCAGGGAGGGAGAGGAGTTATTTAAATTAAGCACCAACATGGACACAAGAACAAATGGCTATAAACTGGCCATCAACAAGTTTAGGCTCAAAATTAGGCAAAGGTTTCTAACCATCAGAGAAGTGATGTTCTTGAGTAGCCTTCTAAGGCAAGCTGGCTTCAAGACTGGCTTCAAGACTGAGCATAATAAGTTTATAGATGGTATGGTATGATGGGATTACCTACAATGGCATGTGGCCCGTTGGCAACTGTCCGTAGCAAAAATCCCCAAAGGCTGGAAACGGGACACTAGATGGGGAGAGCTCTGAGTTACTCCAGAGAATTCGTTCCCAGGTGTCTGGCTGGTGGTGTGCCCACATGCTCAGGGTCCAACTGATCACCATATTTGGGGTCAGGAAGGAATTTTCCCCAGGTCAGATTCGCAAAGATCCTGGGATCTTTTTGCCTTCCTCTGCAGCATGCGGCACTGGTCACTTACAGATTCAAACTAGTGTAAATGGTGAATTCTCTATAACCTGAAGTCTTGGAATCATGATTTGAGGACTTCAGTAACTCAGCCAGAGGTTGGGGTCTATTTCAGAAATGTGTGGGTGATGTTCGGTGGCCTGCAATGTGCTGGAGGTCAGACTAGACGATCACAATGATCTCTTCTGATCTTAAGGTATATGAATCTGTGAGACTGCTAGAAGGTAGGGACTGGATGACAGGAGATGGATCACTTGCTAAATTACCCTGTTCTGTTCATTCCTTCTAAAGCCTCTGGCACTGGCTACTTTCAGAAGACAGGATACTGAGCTAGATGGACCATTGGTCTGACCCATTATGGCAGTTCTTATGTTTTTATAAACAGCATACGCATATAGCACATGTAAAAGGTTTCTCTGAGTTTTTCTTAAGCTCAAAAGCCTTGCTAAGCCTATAAGAAAAGAGAAACATACATGGTGACAAATTTAATAATGCAGAGTACAAAGGATCCCTAGATCAAGAATGGAAACAAGACAAGGAATCGCTTATCTGTTCCATTATTATTCATGTTTGCAGTTTTCTTGTAGTTGTGCTGGTCCCAGGATAGTAGAGAGCCAAGATGGATGAGGTCATATCTTTTATTGGACCAACTTCTGCTGGTGAAAGAGACACGTTTCTGAGCCACACAGAGCTCTTGAAGAACTCAGTGTAGCTTGAAAGCTTGTCTCTTTTACCAGCAGAAGTTGGTCCAACAAAAGATATGACGTCACCCACTCTATCTCATTAGTATTTAGTTATTTAGAGTTATGATCATATACTTATCCTTAAGCTCTAAACAATTTATAAAAAATATTCATATGCAATAATTAAAATATCTAGCCTTGTTCAGATAATATCATAATCCAGCAGCCAAACATATGCAGTAAAAACATTATTTATGTTACAGTAGTCTCTGGAGGCTTCACCCATGAGCAGGGTTCCATTGTGCTAAGAACTGTACAAATAGTAAGAGAGTCCCTGCCCTAAAGATTTTGCGATCTAAATAGACCAGAGAGGGAAAGGAAGTACAGACGAGTCTCATCTTATGCACCTTTAACATGCGCAAATTCAGCTTTGTGAGGTCAGCAAAAAAAAAAAGAGAGAAAAATAATAATTTAAATACTCTATCTGTAGTGCAGGTGATTCCGCCCGTCCTTACACTCAATGTAATTTTGACTATACGTGATTTTCGCTTTATGTGCTGACAGTGGAACATAATCCCAGCTTAAAATGAGACTCGCCTGTAGTATCATCCCCATTTTATAGAGAGGGAACAGAGGTACAAAGAGGCTGAGGGCTTATCTTCACTATTGGGGAGATCTATGCTACTGCAATTAATCCAGCGGATGTTGATTTTAGCAGATCTAGTGAAGACCTGCTGAATCGAAGACAGAGCACTCTCTGGTTGACTCCGGTACACCACCTCTCTGAGAAGAGTAAGGTAAGTTGATGGGACAGCTTCTCCCGTCGACACAGTGCAGTGAAGACACCGTGGTATATCGACAAAAGCTATGTCAACTCCAGTTAATGTTGTTCACGTAGCTGGAGTAATGTAATTTAAGTCGACTTACTCCAATAATGAAGATAAGCCATAAGTAAATTGCCTATAGTTACAGAGAAGTCAATGACAGAGCCAGGAATTGAACTCAAAGCACATGAGTACCACTTCAGTGGTTTAACTGCAAGACCATCCTTCCTCTCACTTGGTTGCACAAATCCTTCAGTGGTTGTCAAGACATATGTCAAGAGGATTTATTGTTGGATGAATCCATTCTTAACTCAGAGGCATTAGAAAGCCACTATTCATCTATTGAACTACGTTTTTTCTAAACCCTATGCCAGCCTCATGGTCAGGAATTTTGGGAGCTACTCTGGATTAAATAATCAATTAAATAAGAAGGAGAGATACAATGATATGCAAACTCAGCAATGTGCTGCACATTAAGGAAAGCTCCAGGTGTGTTTATATACTGAGAGTTGCAGATGATGTCAGAGTAAGTGACCATGTTTAATTATTAGTGAAATAAATACTCATGGCCATGTTTATATCATGTTCAGAATGCAGGACAAGAAAAATGTCTCCAGGCGGGTCTGATTTAATCTTGGGAGATGTGTTTTGATTATGATAAATTTTAAGAATGTCTAAGAACCAATGGCCTCCTATTTTGTCCATTGCATGATTTAAAATAAACCGAACCACACTTTTTCATGCACAATATCTCTTCAATGATAAGTCCCAAACTACATGTACGCAATGTTGGGCATGTGAGTTAAACCTACCCAAATGAGCAAACTCATTCTGCTCTGCTGCTTTTTTGCTGCCAAAGCTTGGACACCTACAGGAAGTCTCTTACACAGAAAATTAACAAATAAGGAATCGATCCCATCAGATAATTCATTATTATAGGCACTGCATCACCTCTTTCCCCAATGCACATCCACCTCCATCCCAGCTTCATGCTGTTAGAATCATAGAGTATCAGGGTTGGAAGGGACCTCAGGAGGTTATTTAGTCCAACCCCCTGCTCCAAGCAGGACCAATCCCCCACTAAATCATCCAATCATGCTCAAGATGTTGATTCCCACACACAAAAACTACAAGGCATTTAGGGCCATAAGGGGTGAGATAGTCCAAGAGTTGTCCTGTGGTATCTAAGAGCACATTTCTTTGAAGAAACCCATAATACACAGTTACAATGGAGCTTTGGCCTCCATTCCAAATGTCTTGGCTTTAGTGGGTAAGTCAGACCTTGAGCCTTTCTAAGAGTTGCATGAGATTTTAGCTGCTCAATTTGCTTTAAAATCATAGGGAGCCATGTAGCTAACCCCCTGCCCAAGAGTTGGCAAGAGACGGCCAGTAGATACATTACGTGGCCATTCATAATGATTGTATGTATTGGTTTGGTGGGCTCTATGAAACTCTCTTTGGGTGGGCTTGAATTTCCCCCACAAAGGGCAATTATATACTCACTGATTATAAACACTAAGCTTTCCAAATACTGCACTCAGCTATGGGCTGGCCTCAAAGTTAGCCAAATCAGTCAGCCTTGTGCCGGATAATGACAGCTGAACTCTGATAGCATCAAATGCTGGATGAGGTCATAGCTTCTAAAATCCCACTTATCCTTACCCAAACACTGTGAAAAACCTTCAAACTATCAAAATCATACATAAAATATCAGGCTTAATAAAGCTATTGTATCATGGCAAGGCCTGTATTTAAGCTTCCTAAGTCCTTGCTGTTTCCTTAGGTATAGATTATTTAGTTTTTTCTAATGCAGGATTCTATGCATTGTTTTTACAGAACATTCACAGTGCTGTTCCTCTGAGCTAAATCCTTTCTTCCAGAGCATGTAGCTTGGAAACTTAAAGCATTTTTTTTTTGTTCTTGTGTACTGCACCCTTCTATTTCTAACATCTTTGTGCAAAGGAAACAGCCATATTTTCCAGGGTTGATGCAGCATGAGCAAAAGAGACACACACCCTGTACTCCCTTCCAGAGACTTCACTTTTGTTCTTTCTTCTTGTTTTCCTTGCTTTACAAGGAAAGCAATTCACTCTTAACGCTTGGGACTGTCAATAGCACCAGGATTTCAGCCATAATCTTTTTCTTGTACAGTAAATCATACCTAAAGGTGTTGGTTAATCCCTGAGCCCAACAGAAGAGATGTATACACACAAATTACCTTCAACACCTTTTGTGAACTTGGTTGTGGACAGTGAGGCAACATGCTTTTCACAGGTGTCTGAAAACAAGAATGATTTGGAGACAGACCATGGCATATTCACTGCTTCCAGCTGTGAGATAGGTGACTCTAGGTGGATTTGAGCTGGAGACTAAGCTCCTAGAAGAGGCAATGTTCCTGATCTCAGTTGCTCATTACCTTTTGTGGCAAACTGAGCATCACTTGGAAGTACAATTACAGAGGGTTATTGCTGATGTAAGCTGCATCTTGCCAGCCTAGTCAGGATTAAGGCAGATGGAGTATGGTTTGTAGTGGCAATTGAGCAGTGATTGTGAGTGGCTCAGTGTGGTGCATGGGCATTTCGGGGGCTGGGGGGTGGCATTAAATCCTGGTTCCACTGAAGTCAGTGGCAACATTCCCTTGATTTCAGTAGGGGTCAGGATTTCACCCCAGGAGCTCAGGGGAGAATAAAACTGCAATGAGTCAAGAGGTGTAGAAAAATTACCCCTTATCATTACTAAGAACAGAACCGAACAATAGAAAGACAAAACCAGAGAGAGCAAAAATGATTATGCAGAAACCATACATCAGCTTGTTCCCCTTCACTAAATCTCAAATCCTCCTCACCCAAATCCTCAATTGGCAGCTCCTTCTGGAAACACTATTTTTTATCTTGGAAAGAATTCCCATCATGCCCTGCTCTTAAAAGGACACTCAGTCCTCCATGAAAGTTGGCCCAATTTTCTCCCCTCCCTCTCTACTGAATCTCTTAAAGGAGAAGAGGACCATCTAAATCATGTTTAGCATTTTGAAAGAGAAAGGAGTGTATAAGTTGAAAGATTCCATCTTTCTAGCACCAACCTGCTCCCCCATCTTCCTTGGAATCCCCACTTACCACCCACTTTTCTAATTTTTTTCCAAAGCTTATTTATATTGGCAATTTATTGAAGGTAAAAAAAACACCAGGTGCTGTTGTGTCACCGTAAGACACATAACAATGTCACATCTCTCATGTTCCTTTACAAAATCCCCCCTTCCCCCATCAAATTCTTTTTAGTGGCCTCTCTCAAGCAGGAGAAGCTAGAGGTAATGGCATTTGTTTCTGAAACATATGGTATGTATCAATATGCAAATTAGTTAGCCACAAAAGGAAACAAACAGAGAGATTTTAGTCTAAAGACCTCATGTTTTTGTTGTTATTTTAAGAAATTGTATCCAACCACTGCTGTGTGCTATTTTTTTTAAATGTATTTGTACTGAATCACCATTTGAAAGCTGAAGATTTTTTGTTTTAATTTTAAAAGTGATTGTTATCACTTTTTCTAGGATCAAAATATTTTATTGCCAAGGGAATTTAAGCCTGATGAATTATGATATAGTTCTTAATGGGAGCCCCTGTCAATCAGTTTTAATCCATGCTTCCACTAGGGCAAGCAGACCTTGCGTGCTTTGGCAAGTCATTTGGAAGTGACTTGGAAAACACAGGAACAAGATGTTATCAAAGTGAAGTAGTCAAAAGTGGGCTTGCTTTCATTTCTTTGAGAGAACTTTCTCCAAGGTTTGGAAGGTTCCATCTCCAGAAGCTGGGACTGTATTGAATTCCTGCAGAAAAGGAAAATAAAGACAAGGCTTTTCAAAGACAGGAGCAAAACGTAAGGCTCCTAAACCCATAATTAGGCTCCTAAATAAGTGGTATAATTTTCAATAGTGCTGGGAACCCATTGACTTCAGTAGGAAATGGTGGGTGCTGAGCATTTTTGAAAGTCAGACCCCTTTTTTAGGAGTTTAAATATATACTTGCATTTGTTGAGACCAGGATTTTAATATACCCTGAATATTTGAATATGATGAAGTTCTGGAGAGATCAGGGATTCTAATCTCATATACATAACCAAGAACAGTTGCATGAAATAACCTCAGAGAGTTATACATAATGGTGTAATTTAGACCCCAATCTACTTAATAACTCCATCTCCTTGAGAGGCATAGTGCTTAGGTTGATGTAGACACTTCACTGCTTTCATCGCCTGTTGCTGCCTCTCGGGAGCCATCCCACAATGCCCCACACTGACAATTAAATTGGTGCAAGAGCTCCTGGTGAGGCCATGCACTGCTGACACCAGGGGAGTAGTGTGGAAGTGCAAAATTGATTTAATTACTGCTGTGGCTGTATGTCGACGTAACTTAGGTTGACTTAATTCTGTAGTGTAGCCTTGCCCTGAGGGAGTTGCATAGTATGCTGATGTGCATAGATATCCAGTATGGAGCACACCAAAAATAAAGTCTATGGACCAGATAGTTTTCTTCCACATAAATAAATGTAACCCTTCTGCCAGGCCGAATTGATAGCAGCAAGGGCCGGGTTCAATACATAGGGGTCCCTTCGCTACAATGTAATGCAAAACCAGCTCGAGCCCCCACCCAGTGACCTGGGAAACTCTTACACACACCCCTGGTCCCCTCTAAGAGGCAATACTTCCCCTCTCACAAGCACAGAGTCTCGGTGTAGCAGAAAAGGTTTAATTACATGAGATAAACAACAAGCATTAAATTGGGAAAACACCTCAACTAGAGTTCATAGAACAAACAGTGAGCAAAGAACCACCCCAGGAAATTGAGCCGTGTCCTCTTCCCTGGGGTCTTGAGTCCAGCAACCTCCAAATCACCCCAAGACTCCAAAGTCTAATACCCCAAATTTCCCTAGAGTCCAGCAACTCAAAGATCACCCACAGTTTCAAAAGTCCCGCAATCCAAAAGTCTCTGTCTCTGGTCAGTGCAACCCCAGAGTTCGAGAGTCTATCTGCAGAGGTCCCCCCCCCCCCACCAGCCTGGGTAGAAAGGGGCAACTTATGTGGTCCAGGGCCAACTGCCCTGCCTCTCCATGGGGTTCTGCTTCCGCCTTCTCCACGAACTGCTCCGCTCTACCAGCCACTCCACTCTGCTCTTCCAGCCGTCCTCACAAACTGCTATGCTCCGCTCTGCTCCGCCAGCTGCTCTGCTCCACCAGCCGCCCCATGATCCGCTCCAGCCGTCCCCGCAAACTGCTCGGCTCCGCTCACTCCATGGGCCGCTTCACCCGTCCCACAGCTGCTCCACTCTGCCAGCTGCTCTGCTCCACCAGCTGTCCTGTGATCTGCTCCAGCCACCCCCACAAACTGCTCAGCTCCACTCACTCCGTGGCTCCACAAACTGCTCTACTCCACTCTGCCGACTGCTGTGCAGTATAGCTTCAGGCTCCCCCACTAGTTAGCACAGTACTCAGTACTCTCAGCTTAGCAATTCCAGCTCTTTAATGATTTCAGCTCACAGTAGGGGAGCCCCAGTGCTATTGCACCATTAGCCCAAAGTGAGGTCAGCTCAGTAACTTCTATCTAGATTCTTAAGGGAATCAAAAATCAACTCTAATACTTCACCATGGAGAGAGGAGTAGGTAGAACTGGTGCTTCTAGTTCACACAAGGTACCTGTACCACCAGGTACAAATACCTACCCCCAACCTCTCTCAATTCACTGGGTTTTGGAACCCATGTCCCTTGTTTAGCAAGTGCTATTTAGCTGATAGTGAAACCCTTTATCATAAAACAGTTTGGTAGTTCCTCATTTACTTAATCAGGGTGACAACACTTTATTCCTCCTGCCCCAATAACAAAGAAATTGGGGATCCCACAGCTGTGAAAGTAACCATTTTAGGCTGCCGTGCGCTATGCTAGATGGAGTGGGTGTGCCTATGCAAACACAATCAGCCTCTGAAATTCTTTTGCACACTCTCCATAATTCACCTCCAGATGTCAGGGTAGAGCTCATCCTGATTCTGCTTACATAAACATGCAAAGGGCAGTTATCTTGGCTTTCATCATGTGCTGCTAAGTGGATAGAAACCATGTTTAAACCAATTTAGGAGTGTCTACGCACAAAACAGCACTAGTTTTAAATCAACTGAAAAATCATACTTTTCTTTAAACCCATAGAACTTTGTGTTTAGACTACACTACAGACAAAGCCTGATCTTCCACAGTTTTTCACCTTATGTGGTCATTTAGAATTCTAGGGTGGTAGTGTGGCTTACTGGTAGAGCCCTGGATTGGCACTCAGGTGATTTGCGATCTATTTCCAGCTTTGCCACCAGCTGACTGAGACACCTTGGGAAAGTCACTTCACCTCCCTGTGTGTCAGTTTCCCCATCTATAAAATGACGATGACGTTACTGAGCTCCTTTGTATAATGCTTGGAGATCTATTGATGAGATGCTCTAGATAAGAGCTATATAGTATGCAAAATGAGTAAATCAGTGCTGTATTATTTGACACCCATTTCACGCTCCCTTTGTGTAGGTGTAAAGAAGGATAGCGTGTGAAGCAACGGTGAATCAGCCCCCAAATATTTTAAGAACAGAAATTGTTGTCATTCATACATAGACTTTTTAAATGTAAACATTTCTTTAAATGTCAGACAAAACAGAATTGTGCTAATGTGAGAACATGAAACAGACTGTAATAAAAGAAAGAGACAAAGTTGATGAGGTAATATCTTTTATGGGGTCAGCTTCTGTTAATGGAAAAGACAAGTTTTCCAGCTTCACAGAGCTTTCTTCAGGTCTGGAAAAGGTAAACAGAGGGTCACAGTTAAATACAAGATGGGACAGGTTGTTATGCAGAAGACTGCAAGAAACCGCTTAAGATGGAGTGGGCAATTAACACCTCTGCAGTCATAGGAGAAAGGATGCTTAGTAAGCTACAAATTGATGAGCCATAAAACTGTTGAGACTATCATTTTTAGGCTATGTCTACACTACAGCTTATGTCAGCAGAACTTATGAATAAACCACTCCCTGAGCAACACAGGTAACACCGACATAAAAGCTGGTGTGGACAGAACTATGTTGGCAGGAAACCTTTTCTCGCTGACATAGCTTCTGCTGCTTGTGGTGGTGGTTTTATTGTGCAGACAGGAGAGCTCTCTCCTGTCTGCATAGAGCATATTCACCAGAGCCACTGCAGTGCAGTATGTGTAGACATGCCCTTCGTGTCTAGCAAAGTTATGAATTTAAGTTCCTAGGCTTGTCTTTTGAAGGTGCTGTGCAGGCTTCCTTTGAGGACAAGTACTGATTGGTGATATCTGGAGTGATCACTTTGTGAAAAGTGTTTGTCATGGGGTGATGGGGTGTCTTAGTCTTTTATCATTGTTTTGTGTGAGTTCATTTGAGAACGTAGTGATTGCCTGGTTTCACCCTCATAGTTGGTCTTTGTGCATTTGATGCACTGGATGAGGTACACCAGAGGTTGTGATAAGTATGTGTAGGACCCATGGATCTTGAAAGGTGTGTTGTGGAGTTATTGAGCATCGTAGCAGTGGAAATAAGTCTGCAGATTTTGCATCTGTTGTTCTAGCAGGGTCTGGTATCACTTTGAGTTGGTGTGTCCTTGTCTGCGGGGAGCTTGCTAAGGTCAGGAGGGGGGTTGTTTGAAGGCCATAAGGGGGGATTGAGAAAGATTTCTTAGAGGATGGAGTCCCCATCAAGAATAGATTGTAGTTGTTTGATGACAATCTAGACTGGAACCCACACCGGGTAGCTATCCAGGCTGAGTGAATTGTGAAAAGCTAAACAAAGCATAAACACAGTGAAAAGTAACTAGACTTTCAAATTCTCTCCATTTCCACAGCCAAGCTGAATCAGTAACACAGCTTAATATAGGATTTTTATCAAGATAAGTTCCCTGATAACTTTTCATTATGGATCAAACTGAGTACAAACACTTTCTCCACAGGCTGGTCACATTTCTACTGAGAGTAAAGCTCTTATTTTCCATGTCACATCATCTGTGTACGTGGGCAAATTCTCCCAGGGTAACCAACTGCCAAGGAAGCACATTGGATTAAGTCACAAATGGGAAGTGCTCTCATATGTTAACATAAGAGAACTAGTACACAGCTTGCTCGAGCTGGCTAGGGATTCAATAGCCTTTCCAACTCCCTCCTTCCCCTCCCCGTATTTTTTGTTGTTGTTGTTCTCCATGAAGTTATCTTCCTAGAGCAAGCTCCAGAAAAAGGACCTGCTGCCAAAAGCAGGCCATCACAGCCAGTCAGTCAGAGAGGAGATGAATGTTCTGTTTTTAAAGTTAACAGAAGTTGGTTCCTCAGAGTTCAAACTGGTGTCACAGCACACTCTGAACTCCTACACATTTTGAAACCTGATCTTACACCTTGCCTTTTATGAAGATGAAATCCTTGGCAGGTGATTATTTTGCTTTCTCACATCATATCAGACGGACTAAGCACTAGTCTGCTTGTTAAGAGGCAGCTGTTGAAGAAGAAGTAACCTCCCCACCCCACTAGCCTGTCAGAAATTCCACGTTGACTTAGCTGCCACTGCTATCTGTGCTGTGTTGTTAGGTTTGACTGCTAAGTGGTGAGCATAGGCGTACGAAAAGGCGGGTCCCCGAATCAATACTCAGTTAGGGAAATACAGTGCAGAAAAGCACAGGAAATCAAACTACATAGCATGGAAAACTAACAAATGTGCGTGTGCCAAGTCACTCCATATCAACACACACACAAGGGAAGCTTCCTGTCTCTGATGACGCTACGCCTTAAAGGTGGCTTTTCACCTAGGGGACAGCTTTGCAACGCAGACTTGCTTACATTTTTAACACTTAACAGCTGAGAATTCCCCCTTCCCCAACATGATCAGTAAAGTTTGGCCTTCAACAAACATTCCTGCCTCCCCAACTCCATCTCTTGTGCTCAGTTGATACTTAGCCAGGGAAGTCGTATGGGGCAAATAATTCTCCTTCACTCTCTGGGGCTGGAGAAACAAAAATGCAAACAAAAACTTGTGGCTCTGAAAAGAGGGCATAAGAGGAGGATTCAGCCTTACTGGAATCATCATCCAGTTCCCTGGGCCTCTGAATAGGGAGGGTTTGGAGTGATGAGTCTCTTCTCAGCACTCCCCCCCCTCCCCCCCAAAAAAATCAACAATAGCTAGCTTGGATTTTCTGAGAATGTACATGCTGTCTCCTTCAGCATACTCTTAGGCTTTGTCTTCACTGAATTTTGTTGGTAAAACTTTTGTCATTCCAGGGTGTGAAAAAACCACCCCATTGAACGACAAAAGTTTTGCCTATGAAAAGCGTCGGAGCTCTCCTGCTGACAAAGCTACCACCGCTTGTTGGAGGTGGAATTTTTTTTTTGGCGGGAGACCTCTCCCGCTGACAAACACTGGCTATATGGTGTGCCTTTTAGCGGCACAGCTGTGTCGCTAAAAGGTGCATAGTGTAGACATAGCCTTACTCGGGTTCTACCTCTTATAGCATGATCCTCTTCCCCCACGCCAATGAGGTGGGCTTTTTCTTGGGACAGCAGAGGTGGGGGGAAACTCTAGTGGGAGGGAAGCAGCTAAGTGGTATGGGGCCTCCATGCAGATGATCCTGATTTTCATTGGACAACTTGGGGGATAAGTGGTTTATTTAACCAGAAACCTTGCTAGTTTCAAATGGAGTGGAAGGAGAGATGGAAAAGAAACTCTGGAAGCGCAAGCTCAGGGAGTTTCCAGTGCTTTATGTGTGAATAATCAACGTCAGGGACAATTAGTGACATTGCACGCATTACTTGAGTGTCAAGATGACAGGTCTTGCAGGCAGGGCTGGCTCCAGGTTTTTGGCCACCCCAAGCAGAAAAAAAAAAAAAAGGCACGATCATGATCTGCAGCTCTACCACTGCCGCTTCAGTCTTTGGAGGCAATTTGGCAGCTGGTTCTTTGCTCAGAGAGGGAGTAAGAGATCTGCCGCCGAATTTCTGATGAAGACTCTGACGTGCCGCCCCTCACTTTTGGCCGCCCCAGGTACCTGCTTGCTGGGCTGGTGCCTGGAGCCAGCTCTGCCTGCAGGATGAGGTTCTGGGCTCTAAAGAAGGACAGTTTTATCAAGAAACTACTAGCTACAATATTAGGCAAAGGGGATAAAGGAAATGACTACCTACGTGCTCTACCTCTTGAGAAAAAAAATCACTTGTTTGCTCCACATGTCCACACTTTAAAAAGATCCATCATCATAATGAATCAACTCTCCACTGTCATCTGCCAGACAAACCTTTCTGTGGCATGCCTCCAGGCAATCTCACCTGAAAGGAACGAGCCCAACATAAAAGACTCCCCTGAAATATCATTGACCTTTCATTAGCAAATTGAGCCTGGAGATGGTAGGCTAAGTTGGGCTGAGCCCATTTAAAACATATGGGTTTTCTCTAGAATTAGTCTTGGAGTTGGCAGGAAAATATTTTTTATTTGATTGAAGAATAGAGCCAGTGCAGGCTACCATACTAACACATAAAAAGCATGAATCAGTATTAAAAAGTGTGATCTTCAGCATGACCAAAGGAAATGGAGTTTGTTCCACTATCAACAGGAGAAACATATTTAAGTCTCAAATATTTTCTTCCCCTCTTAAAGCTGAATTTGGATCATTTTGAAATGAATTCAATTTCTCTACACTGAATGCACATTTCCTTAAAAAAAGGAACAAACACTCAATTTTTTCCCTAGTTCAACCATCGAATTTGGCCCTGTGTATTCTGCTAAATTGTTTTTCCTTTCTTTCCCCCTTTCTGCTGTCATTTTTTCATTTGAGCTACTGTGGCTCTGATCCAACGCCCATTAAGGTCAATGGAAAGACTCACATTGACTTTGGTGGGATTTGTATCAGGCCTTAATATTTTTGCAGTGAGGGTAATTATTGAGGGGAGTTCTGGCTTCAGGGAGAGCTGGAGTGTGTCCAGTATCAGTTCTCTTTAGGACATTAAGAACGTAACAGAAAGTGGCTACTGCTACTTCAGCATAGAAAAACCTACACTTGTATTATTCCAGTAGTAAAAATGCAACATTGGTTCTCCTCTTGATGAAAAGAGAAAAATCCCCATGACCAGATTTGATTTCTGGCTTCAGATTTGTATACTGGACACACACCCAATGTTGTCAAAATTCCCCAGGATGACTTGATTTTTGTGGACATAGTTCTATGCTTCCACAATTATTGAGGATGCAAATATTATGCCTGCATTGTTGCAGGCGCCATAAAATTTCAGGCAGCATTCTTAAAATTTACGGGTCTAGTTAGCGATTGTGGCTGCAAATGAGGTAGTAATGCATGCGTTAAGATTTGTGCTTGCAATTAAGTGATACATTTAACTTTGTCTATCTATGTACATATTTTGTATACACACTTGCACACAGAAAGAGTCACATCTACATAGCCTTATGACACTGTGACATGGTTAGAGAAGAGAAATGGGAGCCAAGAAGACACTGTGGGACCTTGGCAAGTCATACGACCTCTTTGTTAATCCCAGTTGCAAAACTGCACCACACTGAAAAAAACAGATGCTTCTTCTGAGCTGCTATTTCCTTGGTACAGATTTAACAATTATAAACATTCCCTTTAATTAATTTTTAATGCAAAATCAAACAATTTGGGGGGCTTTTCATTATTTAACAAAAATACACTAATACTACAAGAACTTGACCTTGAACAATTAACATCAATTTTCCATGAGTAATGGCTGAAGAAATAATTCAGAATTTGGCCCACAGCATGTTATTCTTGCATATAAGAAAGGTTCATTCATAACTGTCCTCATTTTTCAAATATATATTATATTAGTGAAAAAATGAGCAAACATTTTCTTTTTCTTGTGGAATGGGGTATGAAATAATTGTCTTTAATGTGCAATGCCTGGGAACATTATGTTACTGATTACAGAGCCCTTGCTGGTCTGGGAGTTTCTCCCATTGTTTTTGCTGGTAGTTTTGCACCTATATCTGAGGTCAGAATTTGACCTATTAATAACTAACCTGCTTGAATATGGTACGTAAGTCCTATAATCTTACTGAAAGTGTGTTTGTGTGAGGTGCATTGAAATGAATTGGTTTTACGTGATTGTGGTAAAATATTAATAGACCTTCTAAATGTTAAAATCTTTGTAAGATATAATTATAACCATATGTGTGCGAGCGCATACACACACATATTGGTGGAGAAATATGGGTCCCTATTTTCCCAGTGCAATGCACCCTTTTAGGATAAATTATTTGTTGTTGTTGTTATAGCTATGAATGCATATAAAAAGATGGTCTTCAATGTGCTATAATCTGATGCACTAGCTTTAGTGCTGTCATGGTGCTGGTGAGTACATGCCATTATAGGTAAGGTCATGTAATGACTTCTACCATCCACCTCTGTTTTTAAAGGGTTGTAATAAGAGAACCATAAAAATTTGCTTTGAGATGAAACTTGGTATAAAACTTATCAACCAGAAAACATGGCAAACCCATTACAAAGTCAGAATGTACAAGTTACTGCATAGTCATGTACAAAATATTGATATGAGATACTTATATAAGAATTAATTGGTGTCTATATACCATGCTTGGACATCATGGGTAAGATTTTAAAAAGCACTTGGCATTTGGTCTAATTTTGCCCCCATCAGAATTGAGGGGAGTTTTACTGTTGACGCGGACCATTTTTGAAATCACATTCTCTAGATTTTGGTACTTTTGAAATGCAGATAAGACAGGTACCACTTGTGGTAATAGTAGGTAAACGTTCAATTTTTAAAGTTGACCACTCTACATCATTTTTATGTATATATTCTGATTTTTAAATTGCAGTCAATATTTACTTTTAAATTATAGCCCATTTTTTCTTGACAAGTAGAAATAAAGGTTCCTTACAAAATGAATACAGGAGAGCTGGGAGTACTGCACAGAACAATATATTTGTAGCTTGTAGGTTCACTGTTTTGCTAACAATAGGATAAATCAAGTCCCACTGTTATTTTATTTTTACAGTGCGCTTTAAAAATACCCACACACCCACTTAGTGCTTCCTCATTGATAACACCAGCAGCAGGGGGTAGCCTGTGTCACCCTGCACAAACAGGTAGTGTTTACGTATGGCTTGTAAAATAGAATGATTTCAATAGAGTTAGTGCCAGCTAAAAGAAAAGGTGCAGATAACATTGGCTTATCTAAAAGTATAAGCCAACAAAATATTTCTTCATGTTTGAAGTACTGTATTTGTCTGATCCAAATGTACTTTGCTGAGACGAGGCCAATGCTAACAATGGACCCGACTGGTTGTACAGATCAGCCGATGAGATCCAGGAAAATGAAAATAACATTGGCCAAAAGAGATGTATTTTGTGTTTAAATCTTGTCAATTTCTGCTCCAAGTTGGGCTGCAGTCATGACAGACATACATGTCCAAAAATAAAACAAGGTTTAATGAAACAGTTTGGCCCACGGCACAATAACAAAAACATTTAAAAAAAAATGTTGAAGCTCAGTAGAATCTTTCCAAAAAACTGATTTGCTTTTCCCTTAAAAATGACATGGACATGATATAATTGTTGAATTTTTATGAGACTTTCCCCATGCGAACGATGCTGATTTCACAAATAACAAATACGAGTTTTGAGAGGTGCAGGTTCATTGTTTTGTTAACAATAGGATAAATCAAACCCCACTGATTGTCCCAGTTTTCAGGGATTTCATTTTGCATCCACTAAATTTTATTTTGAGTGTGAAGGCCCAAAATTTAGCCTAAACCACCAAAGGTTTGCCTGGTTTGGTCTCAAGGTGTGGCTTAACCACCAACTTCTATCCACATACTCATAAATCAGTTGAGGTTCTCTTAAAAACTTGGACAGATCAGCTCAAGTTTGCTGAAAGTGTCTATTCTTTTCAGAAGTGGGCCTGAACCAAAACACTGTATCCAAGACCCCATAATCTCTGGGATCTGGATGTAAGCCTCACAGCTCTGGCTCTCGTTATTCTTTATGTTTTTGATCAGCAAGTCTCACAAGGGGGAGGAATAGCTCAGTGGTTTTTGCATTAGCCTCCTAAACCCACAGTTGTGAGCTCTAATCCTTGAGGGGGCTACTTACGGATCCAGGGCAAAATCAGTATTTGGTCTTCCTAGTGAAGGCAGGGGGCTGCACTCAATGACCCTTTAGGGTCTCTTCAAATTCTGTGAGATAGGTATATCTCCATAAGTGAAATTCATTACATTTGTCTGTTTGTTTTCAAACCATATACATTTCTAAGCATCGCTTGCCAAGAAATGTCTGTACAGTATTTCTAGATGTTTGGAATTTCATAGCAGTAGGCATTGGGAGTTCAGTTTGTCTGAGTCTCTCGCACACCAGGAGGAACATTAAAATAAAAATGTTTATGGGCATAAAAGACATCTGTTTGATGGGGTCTTTGGAGAAAGTTGAGGGTACACTTCCTAGATGATGAAGGGACAGTAAGGAATTTTTGTAGCTGGCTGGCTGAGTTCCTGTTCAAATGATCATTTTAATGCTGCTAAGAATTATTTGTATTGTTAATGATGTGCTATGGTGCCCCAAGCCTTGGAGAGGAGTCATTTTAGTTACTATGTGAATCCAAACAAAAATTATAAACTACTTTTAAAAAAAGACTTCCTGAAACAAAGTCCAAGATGAACAGCCTTTAAAATGTTTACTCGCAGAATCAACCAAAAGTACCTTCTATCTCTGGTTCTTGAAAGTGTTTTTTGATGTTACCTGAGGCTGTCATAAAGCATTTCCTGGAAGACTTTTATTTTTTGGTAACATCAAAGCTCTTGATGACTAAAATGTTTTTATTTTAAGGTTCTATCTGTCATGATTTAAATAAATATTTCAGCTCACTTAGACAAATTGAAAGTTGCAGGCAAAGTGCCTACAAAAAGTTTCCTAATTTAGTGATGTACTTTGGTGGCATTTTTCATAATTTTGGTCACATTTTGACATTACTAGCTTTTAAAAAAAATAATATTCCAACTGAAAGAATGCTAGAGAATTGTTTCATGTGACCAAATCAGCCCTGAGCTGTTATTTACATGAACTATGACCGTATAGATCATTGTTGCACCAGGTCTTGTACAGAGGAGGCCAAGTGGGGTGTCTATGGAAAGGTTGTAGTTTGCTGGTTATGATTGTGCTGTCTGTATGTATCATTTTTGTATTTTAAGTTATGAATATTGGCTATGTACTTGTATCTCAATGTATTTGATTCTAAGTAGCCTCCGTGAAGGCTACTTAGAATCAAACACATTGAGATACAAGTACATAGCCCTCCTCATTTGGTCAGTTCTTGAGAACGGACTATTCTCAGTAAGTGCCCAGTCAAGAAACACTTAATTAACAATGGACTTTGGGAGACGCCAATCCACATCTGAGCTTTTCTGGGAACATTCAAACTAACATGTAAACAATGGCATCAGCTTGCAAAAAGCTGAATAATTCATGGACATGTAGCTTGACCAGGTGGCTACAAACTCCATCTTGTTTCTGTGATTTTGCACAGGAGAACTGTGCAAAATCACAAGAGGAAGACTATAAAAGGCCCTGGAAATCCCTTCATTTCGTCTTCAGCTGGCTTAAGAGATGGCCTCTCCATACCCAAGAGATGCCTGAAAGAAACTGGAACAAAGGACAGTAACTATGGGGATGTGAGTGATTGCTGGACCCAGACTACGAAGGAGCCCAGTCTATGAAAAAGCTTATTGGAACATCTCTAAAGATGAGATTTACTTGTATGCAGTTTCTTAATGTATTAGGCTTAGACTTAGTAACTTGCTTGGTAACTGACTTTGTTCTGTTTGTTATTACTTGGAACCACTTAAATACTACTTTTTATACCTAATAAAATCACTTTTTACTTATTAATTAACCCAGAGTAAGTAATCAATACAGAGTAAAACAGATTTATTTGGGGCTTGGACCCCATTAGGAACTGGGTATCTGGGAGCTGGAGACAGGAGTACCTGCTAAGTGGTTTTCAGTTAAAGCCTGAAGCTTTGGAGGATATGGTTCAGACCTGGGTCTGTGTTTGCAGCAGGCTAGCATGTCTGGCTCAACAAGACAGGGTTCAGAAATCCCAAGCCGGTAGGGAAAATGGGCTCAGCGGTAGTCTCAGCACATCAGGCGGCAGTCCTGTGACTGAACCCGTCACAAGCCCAAATCCCATATATTGCAAGAAAGGACCTGTGGAGATCTTCAGATGACTGCATAAGATAAAGTGACTGGATAGCTCCAGAGACTTGGTAATGGCAGGCAGATGCTAAGTCACCTCTAAGTTGTTGCTTCAGGTATAATTGCCATTCAATGGCTGGTCAGTGGTTTATTGTAAATGAGCTTAATAGACAGATATCCATAGCATAAAAAATGCCACCACACCCGATGTTGATGACAGCATGCATAGATGGAATTGTGGACGAGATGTGGGGATGTGCCAGGAAGAACTGATGGATTTGTGTAGGAGTAGTGGTTGGAGGATTGTATCGATAGTGTCAAAAATGATCTCTGATGAGCAAAGTATTGGGGAGTGTTTCCCAGAAAAGGGTGGGTAGAACACTTGGGAGGACTTTCCAAGGATAAATTCCAGCAGATGGCACGGAAGAACCATTTGGCATTCCAGAATATTTCCTTCCAAACAAGGACTGAAATCTCTACTAGTGTAAATGGGCACAGAACCATTGACTTGCTGAAATTTCACCTACTTCTACCAAAAAAGAATTTGACCCTAAGATTCTGTATAGTTTAAGTGATAGCCCATACCACCTAGAAACTCTTCTTGGGTTTTAATCACCTTGTACAGACAGCCAACATTCATTTGAAGAGCCATCCACTATATGTAGATAGTATCAGAGGGGTAGCCGTGTTTGTTGCTTTTTACAGATCCAGACTAAGAGTCCTGTGGCACCTTAAAGACTAACAGATGTATTGGAGCATAAGCTTTCGTGGGTGAATGCGTCTGACGAAGTGGGCATTCACCCACAAAAGCTTATGCTCCGATACATCTGTTAGTCTTTAAGGTGCCACAGGACTCTTTGTTGCTATATGTAGATAAAAAATCATAGTTGAGATTTTCAAAGCCAGCTAGAGGATTAGTGAAAGATTGGTGGCTAAATCCCCTCTACTGTTCGGAAAATCTCACTCATCCCTGTTCTCTCTCCTCTCAGATGTGCAACCAAAACTCAAAATATTTTAGTTACAGAATCAAAAACTCTAAATGCTAATTGGCACCACACTGAACAAAGCTAAATCAATACTGATGACAAAGATGGATGAGTCCTTTTCACCTTAATCCCTGTCAGCTTTGTCCTTTCCTGCTCCTGGCATGGTAATTTGTTCAGTTTTCTGGATCTGCTCCAGCAAAGCTGGATGCCACTGGTATTTTCTTTAGTGGATTGTATGCTAGGGATATTTTTTTGACACCATCAATACATTTGGAGAACATTTGTTACATTATATATGAACTGTTTGGATCATGTTGAGTATGGAGACTCTTGTAATCTTCACAAGTATTTGATTGTACAAAGAAAAATACAGCTGAGCTAACAGAGCTTTAAAAGAAGCTGACTCTGGTGCTTGGTACCCTTCATATAAGGTTTGCTTGTCAACATTACAAGTCTCAATCTGCGAAATCTATGCCTTCAACCTGAATGCATTAGGAGAGCCAAAATAACACATTATAAGATCTAATGAAGTTGCAAGCGAAACCGTGTGTTTTCTAACAGATTTAAAAGCTCATTTGAAGTAGGGCAAAGGGTGAGAAATGGAGTCCCATTTATATAGCTTTGGCAAACACTTAAAAGGAAGAAGCCCCACTTAGAATATGTACATTTCACTATAGCTTCACCCTTCTTGTCTTTGAAGGTTAATGGAATGGCAGCATTCCTCATTCAGAATCCATAGGCTCAGAGAGTTTCTATAGCTCTCTTGGAAAAATTTGCTCCTGGTTAAGAGTCAGTAGGTAGGGCTCAAACTCAAGACATTTTTTTTTAAAATGAAATTTTAAAAGTTCTCTTTGGCCATATTTAAATAATCACATCTGGAAGAATCTGGGTCCTTTCTTGCAAGAATCCAGAGGGAGTTTTAAGATCTTTGTTTGTGGTCCTGTAACCCAGGGAGATGATTTTCTAGGCCATCACTGGAGAAGGAATAGGATTGAATTTAGAAAAGATGCTGCTTCGTGTCACTGATGTATTGGAAGGGACACTGGAGCTCCATGGAGTTATCCCCTATCTGGATCGTTCTAAATCTTCCTTACCAGGCCTGGCTTCTAAAAATACTTCTGAAGAGCAAATATTTTGCCTTTCAGTGAACCAAATTGCAGGAAATGGTGACTTTGGAGAAGATATCATTTATTTCTCTTCAGAGGTCTTCCGAATGTCCCAGATGATTCACAGATGATTCACATAGAAGACTACCCTGTATTATCACTATACTCTGTATATTACTCAGGATCAAAGCACAAGTACTAAAGGCAAAGTGGAACTTGATACAAATTTGCTTCCTCCTGCCTTGGTTAGGAGAAAGTGTTTCTGTTTAAATGGTAACACATACACCCCGATGACATTGGATTTAGCATAGGGTAAAGGGAAAATTCTTGTCTGAAGTCTGAGTTAAAACACTGGCAAAAAAAAATCACTGTTTTACATAAACTGTAACTCTGATCCAACAAAATCTGTAAGGGCTGTTAAGTCTGGATGAACGAAAGCCACAGTGACACTGGAATTTACTACAGCTCCAAAGGGTGAACTCAAACTATTGCATTATGAGGAATATAACTCCTGCTCTCAGAGTTCAATTTGGTAGCACAATGAATTAATGCACACGATATTCTCTCCTTCAAAGATCTGGCATCAAACCCAAATTAGATCAATAGCAAAACTGAATATGTTGCTGTCAACCTAGTCCCTAAGGGACAAATGTCCACATCACAAAATTTGGCATGATTGATAGGCTCTGTTTACAGCAGGCCCTTGGCAGGAATTGCATGGGTTGTGGCAGGTTGGTCTCAAGGTGGATTTGAACAGATGCGTAGAAGGTAAAGTGTGGAAGAACTGGAATAGCAGGGGATGCTGCAAGATAGGATCAAAGCTGCATGTGGGATAATTGCTTGGCACCTGTTTACACTACCCTAGATTTAAATGCTATACATCCTTCATTTTCAACAGCATCTAATTTACCCCGAGTGGGCAAAGGAATGAACATGGAATGAACTACTGTTTAATAGCTTTAGGAAAGATAACAGTGATCACACACATTAATAGCAATATTGTAATTAGCAGCTTATTCCATTTCTAAAACATTTCAGAAACCTATTTGCAAAAGAAAATAGGGGAATGATTTTAAATTTAGATCAGCATCATGAGTTGTCCCTGGCTGTGCACATAGGTTAGTATGCCTACATGAAGCCTGCCTAGGACTGTATACCGAGTATGATGTGGAACAAAAAGCCATCAAGGGCCCTAGAGATTAATAGTAAGGGAAGTGATATGGGATAGACGTATAGTCATGTGTGATAGTGTTTCATCAACACTGTGCAAACTCTCAGTTTCATAATTCAGCCTCTTATCTACTGAACATATTTTATGATGACCAAAGTGTCTAATAGCATATGGGATGGATGAAACATATGGGATGTTCTGAAATATTGGAAGGCCCTTGTAAGCGGGGACCAGCAGAGATTTATGACTCCATAATATATAATTCCAGCAGGGCAATCCGACAGAGCTCATCCTACAAAGGAGTCTGGAGATCATCCTGGGAAGTTCCAAGCCTGTTTTTCCCCAGAGGGCCTTCCTTGAGATTTTACAATCTAGATAAAAGGGCTGGCAGTCCCCATCAGGAAACTACAACAGACCATAATAGTCCCTGACAGGCTTACTCTCATCCCACTCAGATTTCTCTGACATTGGTCTGAAATTTCTGTTGAAGGTTTCCTGCTTAGATTTTTACATATGATGCTTAATCGAAAGGCTCTTCATAAATTTAAACAAAGTATGGGTAGTAACATATCCAGTATTTTGGTCATTCCAAACTTCTAAGCCTATTATATCATCATTATTTTTATATATTATCAAAGTAACATCTAATGGCCCGATTACTCTAGGCACTATCCAAACACAGAGCAGCACAGAATTCCTGCCCCCAAAAGCTTATAATCTAAACAGCCAAGTCCGACAATGGAAGTCTCATTTTTTATCTCCATTTTACAGATGGGGAACTGAGACACTGGGAAATTAAGTGAGTTGCCTCAGGATACTCAGGAAGTCTGCAGCAGAGCCAGTGATTCAACCCAGATCTCCTGAGTGCCATAACCACACAACTAACCTCCCTCGCCAAACCTTTTCTGTGAAATTAAGGAGTTATAAAGGCAAATCATGCTCTACAGCATGGAGGGTCTTGATTACAGAGGGTGCAGTGTGGGTTTGCTGTGTAGGGATAGACTTAAATACTATGGCAGGGATGCTGGAAAAATGTTTATAGTGGGGGGTGCCGAAAGCTATTGAACCCAACAGCAAACCCTGTATGGAATGGAAACCACTTCAAGCCAGGGGGTGCAGCAGCACACCCCCACCCCTGGTTCCAGCACCTGTACTATGGTAAGGAGTATGATAATAAGAACCTATATAGAACAGAACTCCTCTCCCTCCAAGCCACCTATGTACCATGGATCTGTGTTCTGGGGGAGTCCAGCCCACTGGAAAACTGAAGCACAATTGGCTTGGGGGTCAAGTGAACACAAAGCCAATGGCCTTATGATCATGTGGAGTCACCAACCATTTCCTCTTTGTAGCGGGGTGAGCCCTGGAGGGGTTGGAAAAGCCTTGGAGGGGCTCTGGCCCTGGAGGAGTTGGAAAGCCCTGCGGAGGGCTGGGGCTGGGCAAGGTAAAACCCTGGCTGATTGGGGGAAGTGACTGCAGCTGGGGCCATGCCCCAAACTGAGCAACAGGGCCTTATAAGGCGGCCAGGGAAGCTAGAAGTAGCAGTATCTCTCTCACTGGAGAGGGAGACAGGCCTGGCTGCTGGAGAACTCACCCAGAGGACTTAGCGTGAGGCAGGGCTGGGGAAAGACCTTAGGAGCTGGGAAGTCCTAGGCCAGCAACTCCCCAGGCTGCAGGGCCTAGTTCTAGGCTCACCTAGGTATTGGGCTTGCAGAGGGGCAGCCAGTCCAGACCCCTTTGCCTATGATGAGTAGTTGATACAGCAGTCTGCCCCAGTGAACGAGGGCTAGAGGGAGACTGGGCAGTAGCCAAAACTGAGGCAAAGTGGGGATAGTGGGTTGGGGGTTCCCCAGGGAGGGGAGACTCAGATTGGTGGGGTACTGCCAGGGGGCAGCACCCCAGGTAAAAAGGCACTGGGTCCAGGGAGGGACACGGGGAGCCAGAGGACAGGTGCAGAGGGCACTTTGAAGCTGGAACAAGCTCGTTCCCAGAACAGACCAGCAGGAGGCGCTGCAGGGATGAGTCTGTGCATGCTACACTCTTGAACAGAGGGTGGGGAATGTAAGAGTTCTAGGGGCTACCAGAGCCATGAGGCAACAATAACAGTCAACAAGGGGGATTCTTTCCTTAGAAAAGTCCCCCAGGAATAAGCTGTGCATTGAGCTTTGGAAATGGGGCATAAATTTAATTTCCTCAGTTTTGTGAAATCTTTCATTGCCAGCGCAACCACTCACTACTAATAAACCTTCCCTAGAAAACAACTTTCTGGAAACGACAAACTAGCCATATAATTCTGACAAGAGTATCCAATCACCATGAATTCCTTCACTGTCTTCTGAATTCAAGGTGATTAATCTAGTGAAACAGTGGAAGGAACTAACCAACAGTAAGGTGTCAGGAAGTCATCATAAGGAAAAGGGTGTCAGCCAGTATTCCCTTTCTGTGTCAAGGTGACTTTCATCACAGTAGCTATCTTAGCTTTGTGAGAATAAAATCAGAGCTCTTAAAAGCCTGGAAGCCAAAATGTCCCATTCCCAACTGGTAAGGAACGTTTTGGTGTTCTGGGATTGGCAATGGAATATGGAACTTAGCAGGCGATTGTTTCCATTTCAGCCCAGACTGGTAGGGACCAAAAGTTCTTGCCATTTGAGCAGGCGTGTCAACATGTGGGGGCAAAGGGGGAAATTGGCTCCTAGGCATGCGCAGGGTAGTACCGACAGCGGCGAAGGCAGCCGGGAAGGCGTGTGGAAGCCCTGGCCATGCTGGATGAGCATCCATTGACTGTTCTGTCCTGAGGTGCAGAATTGCTGTCAGTGGGCCTGCATCTGAATGTCCTGGTAAATCAATGGGGTGGTGGTGGTGGTGGTGATCCTCAGTCTAGTTCTTAATGAATAAGAGTGTCTGTCTCAAAAACCGGCATTGAAATCACCACCTACAGTGGCTGCTTCACTCTGAAAGCCAAGTACTGGGTTGACCATGGAGACTGAGCTCACTTTTAGAACTGGTTGCTCAAGAAGAGGTGCCTGAATAAGTGACACATGTTCCATGGATTAATAAAAGGCATCAGTGCCCAGGGCCATCCGCATTGCATCTTCCACAAACATTAGATTTATTTTAAATATAGAAATCTCCTGTTGCATTTGGAATCAGATCTATTTTGGGGTCTTTGCAGAAAACATTCCAGACTCAGTATGGGGAGGGATTACTCGGAAGTCTAGAGATCTTTGAGTATTTTGTTAAGCAACTACAGTGGTTTGGGGTTCTAAATGGATTTGGACCGAATAAAGAATACAAGTTACAGAAACAAAATGATTAACATGAGTCATTGAACACCAGAAACTGAGAAGATACAGAAATAATGTCAGGAACATGAGCAGATTGGAAGTACAGATATTTTGCCATAATGAAGTAAAAAAAAAAGAAAGCAGGAAAGGAGGTTTATCTAATGCTCCAAAAATTATTCTTCTATAAATCCTGCTTCCTTCTGAACCACCGCATGCCAGTTTATTTTCTTGTGTAACTGTGGTGAGAGTCAGAAACACTAGCGAAGTGGAGTCCAATCTGAGTACAAGCTGAAATCCTACATGCAAGTCAGAAAAAAATATATACAGTGACATATAGGTTTAAAGATACATTTTTATTAGAACTTCCATAACTGCATAACAATGAGAATGTTCCAGGACAAAGTAAAAAACTCACCATAAAGAAACAATACCAATCTATGTAGCTAACACTGTATATCCCCATGGTCCAGAAGTGGAAAAGAAAGGGATAGAAATTGGAAAGAAAAAGAGGATGGGCAGGGCAAACTAATAATCCAAATACGTTACATCATACACATTACAGTATGAGTGCAGGAACTTCTTAACAGATTATCATTAACCTAAGTTCAGATGGTGGCACTCAGTTAAAACAGAATTACGTTAATATGAACTAGGTACCTTTATCATACTAGCAGGGTCTACACAAGGCAGTTTGAGTGCTTTACAAATCACATCCCTATAAAGTGCTTTGACAGCGCCATATAGAAAAACCCTGTTGTCACTGAGGAGAGAGTCCATAATTAACAGCAGAGAAATAGAATCTGCAGAATTTTCCCAGATAACATTTCCTTATCTGACTCTTTCTCATAGACAAGATGAGGCTGGTTTTATAAAAAGTAGGCCAGGTTCTGCAAATATTTGTTTCCAGGCATAATCCCATTGAAGTTATTGGGGCTACACCCAGTAGCAAGAACTATGCAAGTGTTTGTAAGATCAGGCCGGTTTCATATTAAATACCATTTCCTCTTCATATTCCGTATGTGACATTTCCCTTACCATCTCAGTATTCAATGTGGCAAAACTGTACATGAAAAGTTGTAGGTGCAAATTAGAGTTTGTCTCTTCTGATTATCTGTTGGCACGTTTCAGAGAGTAAGTTCCTTTAAAAGTATCTGAGAAAATTTAAGATTCATCCATTCCCCTCACTGACATTGGGAAACAGAGGTTCATCGATTTTGTATTTAAAAGACAATCTGTTAAATTATTCACACTTCAAAAAGGATTCATTTTGAGGTTTGGCTGTTTTTTATTGTATCTAAACAGGGTTTATCTTTTCAGTGAAATAGAAATATCACCATTAAACTCAGGGCTGGCTAGGGTGACCAGATGTCCCAATAAAATCGGGACTGTCCCAATTTTTAGGCGTTTGTCCCGCGTCCCGATCGATGTTTGGTCGGGATGCAATTTGTCCTGATATTTCGCACTCCTATTTTTTGTTTTGTTCCACCGATGGGACTCTGCTTTTTTTTTTCCTTCCCTCTCTGCGGGCGGAAGTCCGGGACTCTGGGATTTTTTTTTGTTTGTTTGTTTTCTCTCTCTCTCTCTCTGCCAGCAGGACTCCATTTTTTTCTCTTTTTTTTTTTCCCCTCTCTCTCGGTCGGCGGGACTCTGGGACTCGTTTTTTTGTTTTTTTTTCCCCCTCCACCGGCGGGACTTCTCCCACCCCCCCATGTGTTCTGATATTTTCTTCATCCCATCTAGTCACCCTAGGGCTGGCCCAAAACATTTTGGCACCTGAGGCAAGGAGTTCAAATGATGCCCCCATGCCCCCTCGCTTGGGCCAAAACTTTGAAAGGTCTCAATTCTGCCTTCTTCCTGTTCTACTCCTCTCATGGTACTGCTCTGCAACCCACCCCACTAAAGGAGAACTAACAACTTAAAATGCCTTGTTCAAAAATTTTAAGTAACCCAACTTTCAAACGCCTGAACAGCAAACGAAATTTTTCTTGTTTGCATAGTAAACACTGGCATTTTTATCTTTTTGAATAATCAAAGTGGTGCTTTCCATGCCTTCCTGGTTGCAAAGATTTGAATTGCTTCCTGAAGATCCACAGTCTGGGCCAGGTT
The DNA here is from genome assembly GCF_007399415.2 of Gopherus evgoodei. Lineage (NCBI taxonomy): Eukaryota > Metazoa > Chordata > Testudines > Testudinidae > Gopherus > Gopherus evgoodei. Next base: position 36,525,616 of record NC_044333.1, on the reverse strand, counting down.
ATGCTCTACTGCATGCGGTGCTAGGTTTTGGGTAGCAAGCATTCTCACAAAGGCAATGAGCCTTTTCAGAACATTTTGCAAGTAAAGAGACTCTGATGAAATCTTCTCTTGATGCTGATCATCTATGGTGACCTTTAACTTTAGTCACATCTCAAGCTCTTTCCACCTAAGGAATGCTCTCTGGTGATTTGCTGCCTTCTCATGGCATGACAGATTTCTTGCCAGATTTTTCCAGTCCTTTGTTCCTGTAGAACAATGTGGCTGGAACATTAGACTGGAAGAGTTTGCAACAAAAACAATATGCAGCTTTCTAGGTTTTTGAGTACATAAATCATGATCTCTCCACTTTGTCACCTTTGGGGATTTCACGCCAGTAATGTATTGGATGGAAACTTCTATTTTCATTGTCTTTGAGGAACATGAAGTTTTTCACTTGCTGTGGCCCATGCAGTACAAGGAAGTCCCTCAGGCTACTGCTCCAGTGGGTCCACAGTCCTGGATCATCTAGACTTAAGGAACTAAACTCAGCAGCAGCTGTTTCTTGTGCCTCCACCACATTCTTCTCTGATCTACATTTTTCTTCAGGAATATGCATGGTTACATCCATTTGAGATGGAGATATGGATGCTGCAGTAGCTGTCAGGTTACCTGCCCTCTGACTACCTGGAAGATCAGGCATCTTCTCACCACTCACATCCTCACTGGGGCCAGAAGGTTCACTGTGAACATTTGTGTCTATCTATCTTAGGAGAGCTCCTTCCTGCTTAGATAGAAAAGCTTCCTTTGCTTTCTTTTTCTGAATGCTGCCCCAGAGGGGCGTTTTCTTCTTTCACTCATTACTGTTGTTCTGTGCCAGCTATACTGGCTCTCAACACTCAGTTGAAAGGGACAAATAAGCAGGCTGGTAGCAGGGCCTGAGTGAGGGAAGATATCAGCGTCTTAAGGGTCTAACTGGCTCATACTACTTCAGTTGACTGCCTGTTCTCCTCAAGTGGGTTCAGGGAAGTAGCAGGAAACAGGAAGCTCCCTGAGAAGCTGGTGTTAATCAGTCCAGGCTTCTGCGGGGTGCTAGATAGGTACATAAAAGGCTGCTTCTCCTCTCTCTCCCTGCAGCTCCTGCTACTTTCTGTTATTCCCTTTCATCTTTTCTCCTACCTGCCTGTTATGTCTCTTGTGCCCTCCTTCTTCCAGCACAGCACTCCACCATCTCTGTGCATCTAGAGCAGAGAGAATACATGTGCACCAGCAGGAGACACAATTTTCTACACTCTGGATCCTAGTGGCACCCTGCCCACACACACACAGTCTGGCATCTGAGGTGGCTGCCTCAGTTTGCCTCATGGTAAGGTCAGCCCTGATTAAACTGAATCAAAAGGCCCTCCTCAGGACATTTGCAGAAATATACCAACTGAAAAGCTGACTTGAAATGTTTTGAAAGTTTGTGTGTTTTTTGTTCTTTTTCTCTTTGCCAACCAGCTTGCTAATAATCACCAAGTAGTACTGGACATGAGAGGAGAAAAAAGATTTTGGGAAGAAAAAACCCAAATCACAAATGTAAACTTATGTAAAATGCTCTGTTTCTATCAGACTAAAATCCCATTTACATCAGAGGGTGATCTCTTGCTACCTGATCCAAAGTCAAACTATTCTAGGTGACCCTAATTTTAAAAAATCTCTTGGATTGGTTTAAAGGGGCTATACAGAGCTCTAAGCATGTATCTGATCTCTTCATTAGGAAAAACAAATAAACAAGTACTAAGATGATCAGGAGTTTTCAAGGCTTCCATCCCACATTCCCATCCTGCTTTATGTGAAATCTACTGTATCAGCTTCAAGTCTCATTGGTGGACTTATAAGAAGCAGACGGTCATTGTACATGAGACTGTGGGTATTAATCATTTGTAGATTTCCTTTTCCTCTTTCTAAAGAGGGGAAAAAATTAAAAAGTCAATAAATAGTCCTGTCTGAGATTAGACTGTCAGGGACATAATGCCAGGAAAAAGCTGAAAATGCACCAGGCTGTAGGACCCAGACCTGTTTCCAGAGACAGAACGCAGGCAGTGCAAGTAACCACTGTGGTTTTGATTGAAACATTACAAGCCCTGCTTTATGGCATAGCTGAAGTGAGTGATGGTCCCTGTGGTTTGAATATGCAAACATCGTTGGATTAAAAGAAGCCAGATCACATCCCAAACCAAATATTGAATTAGGTTTTTCTCCAATCCTTTTTCATCTCACATTTGGGCTGCTCTGGTCTCAGCTGTGTCACTGGCTTCTTTGTCACAGTGTCCTGCTTAAATGTTGAGTGCCCAGCTCTTACTTCCATTTCAGTCTCCATCCTTATTTTACCTATGATCTTAATTCACTAAAAGTGACGAGCAAGCCTCAAGCAGTTGAGTGATGAGTATTCACGTGTAATCTGGACAAATATTCAAAAGTAGAGATGCTTATCTGCATGTCTTGGGTCAGCAGAGTTTGGCTGGTAACTTGGTGAGAGTAGACTATCTCATGAGATTTCTTACACATCCAATTTCTCTCCAGGATGTAAATCCAAGCATGGACTTTTGTGTCATTAGAACTGCTTGACAGACAGAAACATCTTTTCACAAAAAATGATGTAGAAAGTACTGGTAATTTCTCATCAAAAGTGTTGATTATTCAAAAAGATTATGACCAACTCTGCTCTCCATATCTCAGCACTTCCAGTTCTAGTTCCAGCCAGAATGATGGATCATGTCAAACACGAACAATGAAAAATAATGAAAAAAAAATTACCCAAACATCTCACAACTGCCAAAGCAGGCAGAGCTGGGGTTCAGCTATGGGAAGAAGCAAAGACAAAAGGATATGTTTTCCCTGTACTCACTACAGTTACTGCCATACATATCCAACTTTTCTGATTCAGTTTGACAACAATCCTCTTTCAAACCCTCAACATTTGCAGCCTGAGATAAACATAGATAGTTGCTATGGTTTTGCTTTGCTTCCCTTCATGAAGTACGGGGGCTTTGGCCATAAGGTATCTGGTGAGGCTTTCAAGTTGCTCTTGGAAATGCTGCATTTTGAAGTAGTGCTTCTAGGAACCCAGGATGTCATTCAAAGCAATGGCACCTCCTACTGGGTAAGAAGGTTGGGTATCTACTAACAGGTTTATGGATATATAGGCCTGGGCTACACTACAAGTATTAGCTCAACACAAGACAGCTTACATCGACCTAACTGTACTACTAACATGTAGCTCCCACTGATGTAACTCGCCCACTACACCAACTTAATAATTCCACCTCCTTGAGAGGTGTAGTGCTGAAGCTGATGTAGTTAGGTCAATGCAGTGTCAGTGTAGACACTGCATTGCTTCCATTAACTGTTGCTGCCTTTCAGAAGCCATCCCACAATGCCCCACACTGGCAGTTAAGTCAATGCAAGTGCCATTGGTGAGGATGTGCACCATTGACACGAGGAGCGTAGTGTGGATGGGTAAAACTGATTCAATTACTGTGGTGGCTGTACATCGACATAACTTAGGTTGACTTAATTTTGTAGTGTAGTCTTGCCCACAGAGAGGTGAAATATGCCTTTGGCTTTTAATGAATCACTGCTCTTTCAGAAATACTGTATTAATATACTTCTTTCTCAAAGCATCTCATTTAACAAAAGCAACCAAAAATATGCACAATCATATCACTGGCAATCATGCTGCTATTTGGCTACTCTATCAAACAGGCGTGTCATTAGCACAGCAGGCTAATTGCTTGAGATTTCCTTGACCTGCCACTTCAGCACTAAAATTCTGGGTGGCCAAGTGATTTTCATAATTTTGTCTGTATTTCATGAGTTGGGGGAAACCAAGGTCTCTGATTGCTCTGGTAATTTTCCTTTCAGGATAGATTGCTTGATTTGACATTTTAAGTACAGTATTTTGTAACTCACAAGCAGACAAACTTTTAAAATAAATAACCATAAGTGCTTTCCTCTATTTGTCTTTCTAAAACACTCTCCTGTATCTTTAGAAGATGTATCTTTGTGAGAACACAGCAGCAGATCATTAGAATTGAGTTGCCACTGAGATACGGTCATGTTATGTAGAAATATGAGCTCTGTAGCCTTTGATCTTTCCCCCACTTCAGACTTTGTAACCTTTTGCTATACGTAGTTCAGAGTGAAGTCAGGGGGAACATTTGGATTTGCCTTGGTTTTCCCATTGAGAAAGCAACAAACCTTTTTTCCCACCTCTGAGATGGGAAGGAAACAAATTCTACTACTTTAAATAGATTTTGAACTAGCTTCCAGAACAAACTCCTCAAACGTGTGTGGGTCCCATCATGCCCAGAAGATATATCAATGACAGAATTAAAAAAAATCACTACTAACACTAAGACAGAGGTTAGCAGGGATTTTAACCTCCTCCAGGATCAGTGGACAACTGAGGCAGCTGCTGATGCTCAAGTTAGGGTTCGGACTGAGATCGCTGCATGGCTATCTTCTGAAAACCAAGGGAGAAATCACATGCCAGACGAACACCAGGCATGACTGGTAAATGCATCCCAGATGGAGGCAAGAGAGAGAGTGCAGAATGAAAAGGGCAGGAAGTGATTGTAAAACTAGGGAGGGATGACCAGGTTCTGAAAAGATGGGGGTGAAATGCTGGGCCCCTTGAAATCAATGGGAGGCAGAACCAGAATCCCAGATAAAAACAGCACCAAGCTCTGTGGGCATTTGCAAATCTGAACCTAGATCTAGACTAGAATTTCACATTCCTTGTTTTTTTACAATGGACAAGATGAAATCTTTGGCTTCCAACACTTATGGGGAGGGGAGATGATGTTTGAAATTCAGCTACCGATCAAAAATGTACAGCTCATTCCATCTCTACTTACATTTACATTGAGTGCTTGGGTCTACATCCCACAATTCCTCTTGGCCCCTGGGAGTTTTCAAAAGAAAACAAAAATAATAGGTAAGAGCAGAGCAAGAGAAATATTGAATCACTAAGTTAGCTTTAAAGCCAAGAATCTGCACGCATCCCATGAAATTACAGGGGAAGAAATACAGGGAAATGTTTTCAATTTATTCATCTTTGGATTTTTGGGTGTCCAACTTAAGATGCCTTACAAAGATCTGATTTTTAGAAAGTGTTGAGCACCCCTCCATCCCTGAAAACTAGACCCTGTAAAGACTTCCCAAAAATCACTAGTTATTTTTGAAAAGCTTGTGTTTTTCTTCCGTCCTACCCCTCCATACAACCCCACCCGCAACTAACCAAACGTCCAGAAGACTAAGAAATAGGGTAAACAAAGTGAGCAACCTGAAAATACTGTTGGATCTGCCACTGGATACATAGACATCCATCTTCACCCTAACTCCGAAGTGGTAAATGTCAGCAGGGTAAAGAAGAACTGTAATAGTTGATACAATATAAACCACAATCTTTTCCTCCCCTACCTCCCCCCGCCCCCACTCCCAGCCCTTGAGAGCAAACTGAACTGGAAACTAAATTGTGAAGCTCCAACCTCCAAAACAATAGGGTGTAATTAGAAGAATTTACTGTCCTGTAACCAGGGGCGGCTCCAGGCACCAGCACGCCAAGTGCGTGCCTGGGGCGGCAAGCCACGGGGGGCGCTCTGCCAGTCGCCGTGAGGGTGGCAGGCAGGTTGCCTTCGGCGGCATGCCTGCGGAGGGTCCGATGGTCCTGCAGCTTCGGTGGACCTCCCGCAGGTGTGCCACCAAATCTGCGGGACCAGGGACCTCCCACAGGCAAGCTGCCGAAGGCAGCCTGCCTGCCGTGCTTGGGGCGGGAAAATACCTAGAGCTGCCCCTGCCGGTAACAGGTTGAAACATTCATGTGACTAAATGGTTACTGAAATATTGTTTTAGCCCATAAAGCTATATAGCTAGGCCAAACAAAAACACTCATTGTACTGAGTTAAATTAGCAGCTCCCTGTTATAATGTGTACTCCTTAATAATATTACTTTATGCTGTTTAATAGCTTGGCCCTAATTTCATTGAAGGGGCATAGCCAGTTCATTAAGAATATTATTTAAATAACCGAAAACAAAAAGTTCATCTAGTGCATTCTTCCAATATGGCATAATGAACACAATAAATTCTATCGAGTATAATTTCATAATCACTTTTAATATACTAATTTACATTTAGGGGTTAATGACTTATGGAACGCCTTACAGCAGGAGATGTCTGCTTGTGACTTATGGAATACAACCCAGGAGGAAACTGCTGGCTTTTACTTTATACTGCTCCAATCCTGCAGATCCACCAGGGCGTACCTGAGTTTTACCACTGTGTTTTGTAATTGTGATTTAATTATGCTAGGACTGATGCAAAGGAGCTCACAGCAGGCATTGGCAAATATATCTCATTTATCTTGTGTTTATATGCATAACCAGTGCAGACAATTTTACATGTCATGTGTCAGGGCATGATTCTCCACCCAAATACTAAAGAATGGAATTTCACCCTAAGGGGACATCTACACTGCAATAAAACCATGGCTGCCCTCTGTTAGCAGGGGCTCAGGCTGTGCAGCTATAAAATTGCAAAGTAGACATTCAGGTTCTGGGTGGAACCCAGGCTCCGGGACCACCCCCATTCATGGGGCCCAAGAGCCCAGCCCAAGAGCCCAGTTCAAGCCCAAATGTCTATACTGCAATTGTATTAGCCCTGCAGCCCGAGCCCTGTGATCCCAAGTCAGCTGACATGGGCCAGCCACTGAGCCATAGATGTTTTATTGCAGTGTAGACATACCCCAAAACTTCATTTTCTCAGCGTTACAGTTGGTTTCAAAATGGGGAAATGTTTTCATGAATATTTGGGGGAGTATTCATTCCTCCACCCTGTTTTTCAACAAAATTAAATTTGACAACAGCTTTCTAACCAGCTAAGCACAGTACACAACATCCATGTGCAACGACACCACCGATCATCTGTAGGGGTTGAACCTATGATCTTTGGATTTAAAGGTACAGACCTCTACTTGTGGAAATATAAGACCATGTAAAAGAGATTTGAGTTTGGTACTGTCTGCAAACCAATGGACCTACTCCTTTAGCTCAAGCCATACAGATTCATGTCTTTAGATACAAAGGTCCTATAGATGGCCTAACTAAGTGCTGTTACACACAAAGATATGAAACAAAAAGCATATACACTCTGTCTGAGAAGAAGGACCATGCTCCTTTTACTGAGTAATATGCAAGTTTACTGCTCTTGCTGTTATCTTGGTCAGTTGTCTTCTCTGTAGGAAGAATGGATTTAATTATATCACACTTTCCAGTTTTATTAATGCTCAAACAATACAAGCATTATAGTGAAATAATATGCCAAGTACTGTAGAGGCCTCTAAAACATTTCCTGTTATTGTGTTGTAATGGAGATTGCAGTAACAGAGACTAGTTCCAAAGGATTGCAGCAGAAAATATCTCCAACACTCTCCATGATCCACTGCTCCACAGAGATCTCAAGAATTCAATGCTTGACAATAGTTTCTAAGAATTAACTGAGGTGGCAAAGAATGTGTGGAGGAGGAGGACAGGGCAACACTCAAGCATTTCCTTGCTTTCATGGAGCGTTTAAAATTGAAAACAGTATATGACCCAATTTGGCGGAATGTAGAGCTGCATTTTATAAACATATTAGTGCTTTCTCTAACCAAAGTAAAATGACCAAACTCCCAAGCATGTATAATTGACAAGCAGTGCATTACGTTCCGAATCAGCTACATCTGGAAAACAACTACTATTATGTTAATAGCTGGGTGGCAAACTTCTTTCTGGGATTTGCTGCTGTAGCCATGCTCTCCTGGGGGATATGCTCCTGACACAAGCATATTTTTCAGTAAAAGGATGCCATATGAATAATGCTTGTTCAATAATGGTCTTGTTGGAAGAAGGAACCAGAAATTCCTGCAGTACTCTCGGTGAAGCTTCATGCTGGCCTACGGAAATACTTATTGCATCTGAAATCAGCAAAGTAAGACATAGTTGATTGAAATATGTTAGCTGTTACAATTTATTCCAGGGTCTTTGAGGTTATATAGGAAGATTCTATCGATAGATGTTTTGTATTTATATGATCCTGTTATGGACCTTCTCATGCTCCCTCATGGCACTGTTCTCACTCACTGTCCCAGAGCAGCCCCTTCTGGCACTGTCATCCATCTTATGTAGTGGGTGACTTGTCTCTCCAGCCAGGTTCTGCTGGAGTCCTGCCCCTCCTGGGGCATCAACGTCTTTTATGTACTGAATAATATCCTTCACTAGTGGGATGTAGCAAACCAGTAGGATGTAGCTGCCACAGCTGTAGTCTTCAGTTCCAGTCTCTTCACTAAATGATGTCAAACAAAACAATAGCACCAACTCACTGCCACCCCTATAGGCTTCAGATTTATGAATCTCTTCCAGTTTCTCTTTGGTCTCTTGTCAGGACACCCGACCCACAGAGCCATTTCCCTCAAGTTCTGCCCCTTCACTAGGGGCCCCTTCAGAAGCTAATTCTGGTTCCTACAGCTTATTCCTCTCTTCCCACTCTGTCTGGGTCCTTCTTCAATCCCTCTATCCAAGAGGGGAATTCCAACCTACCTTTCCTCAGGCTTTATTCCTTAACATATGACCCAGGAGCATCCACCTTGGGTCTCCCATCCTAACTACTGCTCTGAACTCCTTATTTTTTGGCCACCACCCAGCTCCTTCCCAGATTGGTCTCATACTGAATTAAGACTGAAATGACCTCCAGGTGCAACAAGGTGGGCTAATTGTGCTTTCGGGCTGTTTATACACCCCATCACAAGCACCCTATCACAATAGTATCTGAGCACCTTACAGCCTTTAATGTATTTATCCCCTGTGAACTATTATCCTCATTTTACACATGAGGAACTGAGACACGGAGACAAAGGGTAAAATCCTGGCTCCTTTGAAGTCAATGGCAAAATATTCATTAGCTTCAGTGGGGCTAGGATTTCACCTGTTATGAACTGGACATGGTCACATGAACTGCATCTGATACCCCCAAACCTTTTATTTTATGGTTTTGTTATCATTGCCTTAAATGTGAGTGGTTCAGGGTGGTTCAAACCATAATGTTATAGAGCTAAGCTTCTGAATATAAACTGAATCTTAGTTGGTTAGAAAAATGTGTAGTTTGAAACACAAATTTAAACTTCTGTTAATCATTGCATTTTATAATTATGTTGCCCCTCTGTCAAGCGGTAACAGGTGTTGAGACCTTGCAGGTGAACTTCCTGTTGAAGGAGAAATCAGCAAAGCAGAGTCTGGGTATATTCTTAATGTACTTTGTTTTGTTTATACATTCATACTAGCCCTAGAACGGTGGTGGTCACAAACAGTGCATAGCATCCCATGAAGTGGGTATTCACCCACGAAAGCTCATGCTCCAATACGTCTGTTAGTCTATAAGGTGCCACAGGACTCTTTGCTGCTTAAACAGTGCATAGGCACTCCCCTCTTTCACTTTCCATCCCAGGATCTAAGTGCTTTCTGAACATCTGTGAAGTAAGCTTCAAAATTTTTTTTGAGGTAGGTAATTTCTTTCCTCAGGGTTGGGGAACCTGAGATGCAGAGAGTTTAAGGTCCAATTTCTGGAATATAGTGCATTTGTGTTCCTAAAACTTCACATCTATTTTACACATGCTTTATCCGACACATAAGTACAAATCACGAATCATATGTTGAGTAGTAATTGCTCATATGAGTAATCCCATTGAATACTCAATATGAACAAAGATTGCAGAATCAGTCCCAAGTATTTAAGAGATCTGTCTAGCCATGTGCACATACAAAATACAATACTTGCACACAAGCATTGCTGGAGGTGAGATTGGAAGTGCACGCACAGGGTTGCTTTCTGAAAACCATGCCCGGTACGATATACCTAATGTCAGACAGGAAGTCAAGTAACAGAGTAAGAAACAGAACTGAAATCTCCCAACTCCAGTCCTGTGGTTTAATCACTGGGATTTTCCTCTCTCCCTCCCTTCAACAGAAATGAAGAGGGACTATATACTAAATTGTTTTTTGTGAAGCCGGATCTTTAAAGGGTGAAGAGATTATTTTCCTTTATCCTTCTTTTCTCTCTGTCAGGGCTAATTGTACTGACAATATCTGTCTTTAGTGTGACGTGCTGCTCTCAGTACTCATGCAAGAAGTCCCATTGCCATCCATTTGTCTACTCATGGAGTCCAGGCGTGAGGCGCTAGGCCCTTAATGTGCCTCTGAATAATGGTGACTACATTAAAATCTTGTAAAAAATAGTGTTAAATATGGAAGAGGTCAATCTGAAACCAACATACATTACTTACAAATTTGATGTGGTTGTGTATTGATATCTAGGTCTCAAGACATCAAACTACTGTAACAAAGACAGCCCCAAAAGAATCCACGTTTCCAATCCCCCTTTTTACTCAGCTTGCCATTTATAGGGATTACTTAGTGCCCCACTTTTAAATAGAAGGAAGTAAAAAAAGTTACTGCAGATGAAACTGACAGAGAATTAGACCGAGAGCCGTGCTCACAAACATGGATGCGAGCAATAGAAACTCCTTTAAGAATGGTGGGAGATCATGAAAGAGAGCCAGACTCTGTACAGTAGTTTCAGTGTTTGCACTGGCTAAACCCCTTTTATCTCACATTCATAAACACAGGCTCTCTATATGATATAAAACACATTTAGCTGTCATTGAAATGCTGTGATTTATGGAACGGGGTTGTCCCTAAGAGGGTAACAACACTTGATGCTTATTTTGGCAGGTGCTTGACTTCAAACTGCTGAGCAGCTCAAAGAACTGCTAAAGCTAATGACAAAAGGTTAATGATTTTCTTTTTTCATTTGAAATATTTATTCAGTTTATAGGCTGCTTTGTATGTGACCCCAGCTGAAGCCAAGCAAATGTCATCTTGCTTTTGCATTTGGCAAAGCCAGCATTTGGAGAAAATATTATTTTAGTTTCAAACACCGTTAAATAGCCCTCGTCATCACCGGGGTAATGAAGAGAAGTCTGTGGAGATTTGACCTCCCTGTACATGCACATTTAAAAGCTGATAAATAACTAACAGTTCCCATGGTAAGTTTGAAATGTCATGACTGATAGAAAATCGGCATTTAAAAATATCAGTTTGGGATTATTGCTGGATCTCTGTGCATGTGTCACTTTCTTTTTTATATTACCCAGCTCTCTTCAAAACCTTTGCTTTGCCTTACATTTCATCTGGGTCAACAAGACTATCTAGACATCTACAACTATCGTGTGTTAAATGAATATGTGACTTATATGGCTTGCTAGGGCACTGCTGCAAGTTGCCACAGTTCATTTTGGCATTCAGCATGATAGAAATATGTATGGTCAAGTCCAGACGCCACTGTAATCAAAGGGTAAAATTCCCATGAACTTCAATAGGATCATAATAGGGCCCAGTGCAAATAGGTTCAACAACTGCACACGTGCGTTGCTGGAGTGGAAAGTGGACATCCGTCTGGATCCCCTATCCCAGCTTTGTGAAGTATTAGAACAGGATTACTCATGACAGACAGCAGAGTAGTCGGTAGCTCCAGTGGGAAACTGCAGGATGCTCTGGACAAGCAACTCCATTTTTCCCTCTGCCTAAATGCCCATTTACACTTAGGAATAAGGATAGCAATTTAGGATTGGCTGGATCGTTGCAGCTGAACCAAACCTAAACCTTTCAAACTGATGGTCACAGGCTAGCCTGGATTAATGCCTGCCAAGGTAACTTGCTCTGCCACTCCAGCAACACAGGAAACATGAGGGCCAAAAGCAGTAAACTATGTAAGGTCAGGTGGGGGGGGGAAGCACCTTATGGTCCCATGTAGATCATCCAGCATCATCAGGCCAAGCCAGCACACGGAATGGAAGGGGTCCAGAGAATACACAAGTACTGCAGGAAGTGATGACAGGGATAATTCGGTTGGTAGTGCAATTCCCTCTAAGCCTGCAATGAACATGTTGAATAGAGCCAGGCGACACCATTTCATTGGCTGAGTCATGATACAGAGGTCTTGGCTTTAACAGTAGCAAGTAGAGTTAGTAAACTCTGACCCATGGCACGTGAGAAGGGTATGAATCTTTTGTAACATTGACCCTATTACTTTTGCCTGGGGTGGGGGCCAGGAAATAAAGACACTTGCGTAGCACACTGATAACTTGTAGTAATTAAAAATCCGTGTGTCCAGGGTCAATTCTCTCTACTGTTTCAATTGAAAATGGTCTTTTGTCATTTCCTGTCCTAAATTGTTGTGTAACCCTGCTGATCAACGTTAGGTGTGTTGCATTCTACACCACAGCTGGCTGCATTTAGTAGTGGATGAAGACATCTTGGTGTACACCTTAGTTCACTTATAAGGTATTGGGGATATGTAATTAATTATTGTTTGTGAAGCATTTTGAAATGATCAAATAACAGGGTCCTCTAAGTGCAATGTATGCAATGGAGAGAGTGCCTGTAGCAAAGCCAGACTCACCAGCGTGGCGCTTCCTGCTGGTCATCTTGGGAATTAGCTCTCCAATGTATGGAGAGCTCTCTGCAGGCAGGTGTCTCACCTGCCGCTGGCCCTGTGTTCCTCCCGGACCCCAGTGCCCTTTACTTCATGGTTCTGCCCCAGAAGTACCCCCACACTCTGGGTCTCCCCTTACAGGGGAACCCCCAACCCTCTAACTCCACCTTGCTTCAGTTGCTACTGCCAGTCATCATCTAGCCCCTGCTCACTGGGGCACACTGCAGTCTGTAATGGCCACTCATCTCTGGCAAGGGCTTCAAACCTGCTGCCTTTGCCTTTCCCTGGGCTGCACCTCTGCAACCCCAGTAGCTGCTTTGGCCTTACCCAAAGCCTGCAGCCTGGGGGTTTGCCAGGCTGGAGCTCCCCAGTTCCCTTTGTCCTTCCCCAGAACTGCTCCACTTCAGGTACCTTATTCCCAGGCACCTAGCCCTTCCCACTCCAGGGCTAGAGTGAAATTCCTGCATCCTGTCCCTGCAGCTCTCTTATAAGGGCCAGCTGTGCCCTGATTGAGCTGGCCACACCTGTGGTCAGCTACTCACTCAGCTGCTGTCACTCTCCAGGGCTTCTTTTAACCCTTGTTTTCCAGGAGTGGGGCAACCACTCCAGTGCGGTACGAAAACAGCCCATGAGACAAGCTCCTGGCTAACTGTATGAAACACTGCAGAAAACTCCAACAATAACAACAAAGAAGCAAAATCCTGACTAGCAGTTATAAGTAGGTCACTCTGAATGCATCCAGGGGCAGTGTCTCCTCAATGAAACGGATGAAGTCAGACATCTTTTGCAGTGTTGTTGTAGCCGTGTTGGTCCCAGGCTATGAGAGAGACAAGGTAGGTGAGGTAATATCTTTTAAGTTAAGAGATTGGTCCAATGAAAGGTATTACCCCTCACCTACCTTGTCTCTCTCAAAAGCCAAAAAGCCACCTGTCAAATTAATTGTTGAAAGGGAAGTGTCCCTAAAGTTGAGTTGCGACCATCTTCTCATTAACCTTTGACATATGGGAAGGTTTGAGACAGGCTGAAAAGTGTGATCTATACTAGAAAGTCCAGTTAAAAAAACCTTCAATGTTACACAGACCCAGGGCCACGTACACTGCTCTGTGATGATACACAAGGGGGCAAAGGGACTCAGTTATGCCATCTTGAGTCACCAGCTGCCTTAGTCCCAGCTGAAGCCTTAGCGTATGCCAAGCTATTTAGGGACTGAGCTATGATTTCCTATGGGATCATACTCTAGTAGGGGACTAGCATGGCTGAAGGGATCATTCCAGATACACCCTCTGCATCAGTTGGTGTAGGAACCACCTGTGCCATTTTATACCACTTGAGAACTCCACTGCACTAAGGGAATTGTCAGTTGGCTAATTAAGGCACAGAAAAATATCTAAAGGGATTAAATGAATAGGTGTTTTGATCATAAACGCTGGTGGGCACCACTTGAGTTCCTCAAATCTTTACTGGAAAGGGAAGAGGGAAGACTGGAAAAACTTCAAAATTAGGAACAGAAGGAGCACCAGACATGAAAAGTGATATTATTATTACAAACTGTGTGCAGAATTCTGAGGTCTTGTGAGTAACACAAGAGAGCCTCAAAAGTTTGAAAGGGGCATTAATACTGACAAATCAACAAGCTGTTAGGTTCTGACTGAGGCAGTTAGAATATATGTAAATTTAACATATTTCTTCCCACTCCAGGCCAAATTTTACTCTCACTAACATGGAAGTAAATGGAGTTACTCTGGAGTAAGATAGTGTGAAAGTAGAATATGGCCTAACTATATATCTGAATCTCTTCTAAACTTTGCAACTCAAGAGAGAGCCCAGAGAACCTTCAACCATCTTTTGACAATTCAGTTTGAGCTGCTCAGAAAGTTCTACATGAGAGTAAAAAGTGGAGGAAAATAATCCTTTATGCTGGAGAATGAAGAGGAAACACCAAGGTTTATGATAGGAAGATACCTAAAGAAATGAATGTCCAGAGAACATTTAGAAGAAATAAAATTGGTTGATTGGAAAGGGTGTCAGGGGAGGATTCTGAATTTTCAGTGCTACTGGAGTTTATGGACTTCTAGAGAAAAACATGAGCAAGGCCACCTTAATCAACCACTGCATCTGTATTGAAGGCAAATGTCCTGGATGTAGGGTGTTAAGGGCATCTGAATAATGGGGATATTGGTGTAGGAATCAAAGTCCATATAGGTTGGGCATTAGTTGAGACTGTAGAAATTGTTGCCAGTCAAGAAAGCCAGGCAGCTGATGCTCCATTGATTAGGGAGAGGTGCAGACATTAAGCCATTTTTGCTTTAATATCCCAAAATCAGAAAATGATTCTTTGCCTACTTAAGGCAAGTTTTAGAGTAGCATTGAATCAGGACCCCGTGACCCCCAAACCACTTTCTATAATCTGGCTACATTTCTTCTAATTTGTCCATCCTCGCACAAAAACTGACTCTGCTACATTTAACTCTGTGTGTGTGTGTGTGTGTGTGTGTGTGTGTGTGTGTGTGTGTGTGTAAAAAATATAAAAGTAGTTCTCACGAAGCCCTATAAATGGCAAATCGAGGGGTGCAACACTCTATATTTGTTTCCTTTTTGAAGGAAGATACATCACTAAATCACTGTAACTAAATAATCCTGCAATATTGAAAGAGTGCAAAATTTACTGGTGCAGAGGGATTACTTTTGTTAAAGCAATAATGCCTCATTTGTTCTTATGACAGAGCTTTACAACTGTTACACAGGCAAGTCCCTAACATCCATCAACATTACTGTCTGGATTGTATTATCTAGGAAATCCCAGAGTCACAAGCCTATAGGTTGAATTAGCTGCAAATTCATTTCAGATTAGAATCCCTTTTGTAAATGCTGTAGTCACTCAGGCAATACCTCAGAGAAAGCAAGGGGGGATGTTATTGAGTTTTGTGTGAATAATTTCTTCCCAACATTATATTTTTGTAACCACAGTTTCTTGAAAGGCATTAAGGTAACTTTAAAATAACAGAAGCAAATGCTTTTCTAAAAACCTTTTTGTGTGTATGTCCACCAGGAAAGAAAATATTTCACTGACTGGGGAATAGGGAACACTAGCCAGACTAGATTTTAAAAGCATTTTACAATGTATGGATTCTGTTCCTCATTTCATTAGCAGTTTATAGCCTTATATAGGGTCAGATCCAAGCCCCTGCTATCCATTGTTTGCACCAATCTGCTGACACAAAGCCAGACCCTAACCAGTCCCTAGTATAGCAGGGATCTATGCCAGCTCCCTCTAGTCCTCCCAGGGTGCACTTGTCCTCCAGCAGTACCCAGATACCAAGATGTCAAGACCAGGGCTTGGGCTGTCAGATATTGTAGTCAGAGCTGCAATTCAGAGTCAACGGTCAGTAATCTTGAGCCAAGAGTCAAGAGTCAGAGACCAGGGGCAGGGATCAGGAATAAGGCAGGAAGGCAGAAACCAGGCACAGGTCAGGAAAGCAGGGTTCAGGTGTCAAGTGAGAAGGGAAAGTCCAATGTAGCAGCCAGCCAGGAATTCTCATTGTTGCACCAACAACTTCCAGAGACTCCTTCTGACTTAAATAGTGGAGCTGGATCAATTGGTGGTGTTGGGCACTCTTCTAATCAGGAATCCCATGGGCAGTGCCTCTGATGGTTCTAAGGTTCTATTAGCCAGTATGCCCCCTAATTACTAAGAAGCCAGTGGCCGGGATGTAATGGTTGCCTGCAGCCCCACAGCTCTGGGTTCAAGATTTATGGATCCTCACACAGGAATATAGACACCTTTGCCCCCATCTCCACAACTCTTGTCCTGTTAGACTCAGTGATCACATCCAATATCTTGAGAGAAAACAAATGTAGGATTCAGTGCTACAAGGTGCTAAATGCCTTCAACTGCCCTGCAGGATCAAAAGGTAGCAGGCAAAGTATTGCCAAGCACAAGTGTTCAGATTTTGTGAGTCAAGCTTAGGGGTATGGAAGGGCTTCCATATGAAGAGAGATTAATAAGATTGGGATTTTTCATCTTGGAAAAGGGATAGCTAAGGGGGGATATGATAGAGGTCTATAAATCATGACGGTTGTGGAGAATGTAAATAAGGAAGTGTTATTTACTCCTTCTCAGAACACATGAACTAGGGATCACCAAATGAAATTGATAGGCAGCAGATTTAAAATGAACATAAGGAAGTATTTCTTCGCACAACGTACAGTCAACCTGTGGAACTCCTTGCCAGAGGATGTTGTGAAGGCCAAGACAATAACAGGGTTCAAAAAAGAATTAGATAAGTTAATGGAGGATACGTCCATCAATGGCTATTAGCCAGGATGGGCAGAGATAGCGTTCCAAGCCTCTGTTTACCAGAAGCTGGGAAAGGGTGAAAGGGGATGGATCACTTGATGCGTACCTATTCTGTTCATTTCTTCCGAAGCACCTGGCATTGGTCACTGTCAGAAGACAGAATACTGGGTTAGATGGACCTTTGGTCTGACCCAGTATAGCCGTTCTTATATTCTTAAAGAAATAATGAGATTGGTTTAAAAATCATGATATTTTATAACAATACACTTTGTGGTTTTTTTTTTAATTTTCTGAACTTTTAAGTTACACTGAAATCACATGTTCATGCTTTTCTCTGCAAGCACAATCACTAGAAATTTACTTTGGTGGGTTTTTTTTTTCAGATGGAAAACTGAAATTTCCAGATAATAACCTGACTCCAGGAGCTTGGGAGTTAAGAAAAACACCAACTGTCAGGAGACTTGCAATAAAATTGCAAGGGTTGAAAATGGACTTATGGCTGAAACACTGGACTGAGTCTTTGACAACCTGATTTCAAGTCTCAGCTTTGATACAGATTTCCTGTGTCACTTGATCTCAGTGTGCCTCAGTTCCTTAAACTGTAAAATGGGCATAATGATTCTGCCTTACCTCTTGTCTTATAAACTCTGTGCAACAAGCTGCCTTTCACTTTGTACTTATCTAGTCCCTAGCTCAGCAAGGGCCTGGTTTCTGTTGGGGCTTTTAGTCACTACTGTAATACAAATACTGAAACTAGGATAAGATTCTGATCTCATTTATTTTGGTGTAAATGCAGAATAATTCCATTGAGAAGTGTATGTAAGATCAGAATCAAATTCTGAATTAGCTTGAGCAGTATTTATGCCTCTTTTGGTATTTGCCTTCATACAAATTTGCAGGCAGAACATAGTGGATTTAAATCAAATATTAAAGAATATTTTGAGAATATGAACTTTGAACTCATGACCATGGATATTCACAATAGAATCCAAATTCTTCGAATTACATTCATCCAATCAAGGAATAGAAACAATAATATGTGACTGATCAAAGATATCCAACTCAGCTTGAATTTCAAATAGCATGTACTAAACTGTTCCCAAACAATCTGCAGATAAATCTATTTTTTGGCAAATAATTTTGAATAAGGGATATGTTTGAAAATTAATTTGGACACTGTGAACACAGAGGATAAATTTACCATATGAATTATTCAGTCCAATCTAGCAACCAGTCTTGCTATGGGAACATTTGTGATATTACAAATTGGGCATCGTATCTTCATTGTAGCATTGCTTATTAGGGGACTCGGTGAGGGAACAAGAGCTTCTTTAAACACACAATCAAAATATACACTGGTAAAAGTTAAGATATTTATATTTCAAGTACCTTAAAGTTTCCAACCTAATATATTTAAAGGTTACTCTTGGTGCAAAAGGCCTTCCTTAAAGAAAGGAAAAAGGACATTTCCTCTCCCCATTTGATATATTATTTTAGAGATCTTCCAATAGGTTTTTATCTCTCAGTTCAGGAAAACATACCTGTGAAGGACAGCATTTAAGCGTGTGTTTAATGCCCATTGTAGTGACGCAGGCTCAATGTGTAGTTATGCATGCTTTCCTGACTCAGGGCTTTAAACTTCAAGCAATGTTGAGTTCATATGCTGGTATAAATAAATATCTAAGGCCAAGTTTACATAACTGTATGATTCCATTGAAACTAATGCAGTTACTCCAGATTTACACCAGTAAAACTCAGAGCAGAATTTGGCCATTGACGCAGGACAAAGTCACAATTCTCAGATTCTTTGCCTGCTCAGTCAGCCTGCTTTGTTTCCTGACAAAGATATTTACTTCATAAGCATCAGTTTTGGAACAGCTCAACTGACACATTTTCTGGATGACATAAATCAATGACTTTCTACCCAAGATGGAAATCTCTGTGATTGTCATCTCCTCTGCACACACACACACACACACACACACACACACACACACACACACACACTTGCAGACACAGAAGTAATGGGTATTTTATTCTGTCATTCTGTGCAGCCAAAGGCTCACCTCTGCTCACTGGGGTCTTTACGTAACCTGACCTCCAGAAGCCAATTACATCTGTTTTCTTTATGCTCATGTGTTTCTAGTATTGACACCAACTCTGCTTTCAACAAAGGGTGGGTTCCCATGAACTCCATTCTTTATTACCAGCTGGTTCTTATTAGAGATTAACCAATAAAAAATGAGTAATACAGTCAGCAGCGTGTTCCTACATGTAGCACTTTTCCATGTGTTTCAATTTACCAATCAAGCAGTAAAGCCCTTCCCTCCAATGAACTGCATTCCATACCTCACATTTTTTTTTGCTTATTTTGATAAATGTAGCTTTTAATAGATAAAAAGGACAAGAATCTGGCTTGCGCTGTCTACTGTTAGCTGGAACATTGAGGTTGGTTAGATGAATTAGACACTGCTGCTTGATCTTTTCTCTGACAGCTTATTATTCCTTGGTTAGCGGGCTTCTAAAACGTCTTTCACAGAAATTCCCTGTCATTGTGCTTTGTTAAAACACGTCAAAAAGTAACATCCCCACTTTTTGGTTTGTTTTGCTTGCTTCCTTCAACAGCAAAAAGTAAAAGAAATATTGTAAAATGTTCAGCAAATCCCACTGCTGTTGGGGTTTTTGCAGTTTATAATGCTATCCAGCATCAGGCGTTCATGTACAGCATTGAAGGGTTGACACCTGAAAGCTGCATCATATAAAATGGGTCTTTCCTAATATATGCTTTTGTGGGGGAAAGGGCAAACTAATGGATCCCTGCAGTCGAAAAAGCTGAGGACATACCTATGAGCTTATTCTTTATAACTACATCCCTTGTCCTGCCAACACCTACGCTTGCTTAACTCCAAGCATTTACTCAGGCCTATTGGAGCAAATGCTCATGTGCTTAAAGTAAAGCACATGCATAAAAGCTTGCAGGACTGGGGCCTAAATCCTATTGTTTAACATTAGTGTTTAAGGGCCTGATCCCAGTATCATTGGCATCAATGGGAGCTTTGCCATTGATTTAAGTGGGCAAAGGATCATGAGCTAACTGACTAAGGCCCTGATCTTTCAACAATCATGAGCACTACTCGCATGAGTAATGGCTGGAGGCTCATGTCTGTACTCTCATAGGCAAGATGCGATACACTGACAACAATAGGAAGGTTGGTAGAGAAATATAGGTGTGGGGTATACAGATTTCACAACATGCTGACTGGGGTGAGGCCAGGTCATCTTTAGGCAGGGGTGCTGGAACAATGGTTATAGCGGAGGTGCTGAGAGCCATTGAACCAAACTGTAAAGTCTGTACATAATGGAAATCACTTCAATCCAGAGAGGGCGGCAGCACACCACACATCCCTAGTTCCAGCACCTATGTCTACAGGGGAGGAAGCCTGGAGCCTTCATCATTTGACTTGGTCTGAAATCTTTGATCAAAAAACCCTCCAGTAAAATAAGGGATATTAGATGCATACATGGCAAACATCTACTAGCTTAGGACCAACAAGAGTTGGTGCTCTGATTAAACATAGCCATTCATTAAAATTCAATAAGTTTTGCTTTTATTACTACAGCCCATTTTTAAAGTAAGCAAGTTATTATTGGCATTTGACTAAGGATTTTTTTAAATAAATGTGTTCCCTACTTTTAATTTTTCACATCAATAGTTTATGAGGAATACCAGTTTCCCTTTCCTGAAGGCAATGTCGGTGGCATGAATTGTCATATTAAACCCGTTATTTCTCTGAAATGGTTACAGAACTTCCCTCTTTGACAGAGAGCTTGGAACTTGGCTTCATTATCACTTTTCAGCAGGAGAATGAAAATACAGTAAATCTTTCCATTAAACCAAGCTGTTGAAAAGGGGGCACTTTATTGTTTTAAGGTAGTTCAAAGTAGGCTGAAAAGCTCCCTGTAAAAACAGGCACGAGCTCATTAAACCCCCTAAGGTATAAATGTGCTAACTCAATTTTTTAGTACTTCTGATTTCTTAGCTGCCACTTTCCCATTCCATGCAGAGAAAGTTCATTACATAGGAACACTGACTCCACAAAGTCATAGAAAGTTCACCATATAAAATATGGTAACTGGCATTGATGTCTTTCAGCTATCAGCAAACTAAAGACTTTCCTTGGAATTTCATTAGGCATCTTTTTACTCTATCAGTTCCTCATGATTCAAGTTATTACGCGAATACCAAAATAATTAGCAATGTCTGGCCACCTTCTATAAAGTATCACCCAAATTAATGTGCTAATTCTCACATCAGTCCTGCACTATTTGCTATGAGGATGTGATTTTCACTCAGACTTTGCAGCTATAGGCCAAAAAATTGGATCATCCAATTTAGTAGTAGATACAACTGTAGATTATAGTTAATTGTATTAAAATAATTGATTAAGGCCCAGATTCTGGGAAGACTTAAGCATGTAACTTTATATCTATATACATGAAGTGCATTATAAACTTTTCTTTCACCAACTATAATACAACTCTGCTACAATGGGTTGTCCACTTTCAGAAAGCAATGGTATCAATTCCATTCAAGGGATGTTCGTTATAGCAAACATTTTTTACTTAAACATTAATTAAGCCTTAAGTGAAAAATAAAGAGAACTGTAGAAGAATCATTTCCAGAAGGGATTTTTTTAATATATAATTGAAGTAAGATTCTGGATGTGTGTGTGTGTGTGTGTGTGTGTGTGTGTGTTGACTGATAACATTTTGACAATGATAAGTGAGGCTTTAGGAAATAAATACAGCCTGGATTATTGAAGTCTTTTCAGCAGTGTAGCCTCCAATTCAGTGGAAGTAAAAAAAAAATTGCCTTTTTAGAGTCACCTAATCACTCCAGAAAGCTGGCTGTAGTTCAAATGATGTACGCTTAGAATGTCAGTGTAAATTATAGATGTAAACCTTTCAGACCATGCTGTGAGGAATCATTCATTGGTGGGTTTTTTAGTTGAGAAGATGTTGACCCTTAAGCTTCTTATTGTATTACTTGTGGGTTTTGTTTTGTTTTTTTACAGGCAAGGAAGTACAAAAAATATTAAATTAATAACAGGCAAAACAGATGAGAAGCACATAATAACCAGTACCTTTACTGATGAATCAGCAAGTAACTGGCTGCAAACAGTGGCACTCAATATTGTCCCACAACCCAAAGTACCCCTAGAGCTCCCAGTTAAGCAACAATCTGGCAAAAAGCTTAAGTGCATCCTTAGGTTTAAGCATCAATGGCTATTAGCCAAGATGGGCATGGATGGTGTCCCTAGCCTCTATTTGCCAGAAGCTGGGAAGGGGCGACAGGGGATGGATCAGTTGACGATTACCTGTTCTATTCATTTCCTCTGGGGCACCTGACAATGGCCACTGTTGGAAGCACACGGGGCTATATGGACCTTTGGTCTGACCAAGTATGACCATTCTTATGTTCTTATAAGCAACCCCATTGAAGTCAATGAGGTAACTCCCCGTACTTAAGCTTGTGCACAAGCTTGAATACCTTACTGCCCTGGGCAGTATGGGGGAGAATAGGGACCAAAATAATAGCAAATCAGTATAAATAGTAATATACTTCCATGCACATTTAAAATCAGAGTGATACTGAGGAGGCCCAGTAAGGGATCGGGGTCCTGTTGTGCTAGGTGCTGTAGAAATGCAGGACAAAAATGGCCCCTGCCCCAAAGAGCTTACAACCCCCTCGCCAAACAAAAAAAAGATATCTGAAGACTTGAATTGTGTTAGTTTACTGAGCAGTTTTAAAAGTTAAAAATGAATGATGTGGGCAGCTGTTTTTGCCTAGCGTGTTTCATAGACCAGCAATCAAAGTTTTTCTTGTACACAGGCTTAAGAATATTAATGATGATACAAATCAAAATGCAATAATTATAAACATCTGTATTATTCGTTGAATCTGAAATAAAATAAAACAAAAAAAATCTTGCCTACTCAATTCTAAATATGAGGGAAAGCCCTTCAAATTCCAATTTTGGGTTTAAAGTCACAACTCCATTGGCAAGAAATTAAATATTTGTTTAAATGGCCAGTATTATTGCTGAATCTGTAAAAATACAATATTTTGTGCTCCCATTGCTGGTTTTCCACGTGCAATTGATTAACAGACACGATTTTCCATGTACTGATTATGTTGGTGTCAGAAGAAGACTTGAACTGATGTGATAGGAAACAACTCTGCTCAAAAACACTCTAGGTGGGAATTCCCCATCGGAGAGAGCAGAGGCTGGGAGCAAGTCGAAGCCATGTTAAGCTGAAGCGCTTTTGAAAATCCTACCCTGCTCTGTGTGTGTGTAGATTGGGGGAAGGAGTCTAAATGTCAAAAGGTAAATTTATTTTCAGTTACAAGCAATGAAAAATTGGCTATCCAGTTTTTCCATAGGAAAACAAACAATGAATATTAAAGATGCACTAATGCCCGCTGCTTGATACGGCTTGTTTTTAGGGAGGCGCACAGCCTCCCAAAGTGGGAATTGTGTGAAACAATGACAGCTCCCTGCCCCTTACCCAGAGATGTCTGTGGGGTCTGGTTTGGGACTGAATTTGAAAACGTGAGCCCTGCAGTTTTGATGGGGAAAAGGTTCCAACAAACCAACTCCTGCAGATGTGCTGGAAGCCCAAGTCTGGAGAAGTCCAACATCCAGGGAAATAGTTCAACCCCCAAATCGTCTTTTACAACCACATTCCCTCAGCAAACCCTGGGACCTCCAACTTAACTCAGAGATCTCATTGCACTTTCTCCACTCTGCAGCGCCTCTTGAGAGGAAAATATTCTTCCTAGCTGCTTCAGATGAGCAGCTGCTCTCTTCCACGCCCACGCCAGTGCTTAATTTGTAATGGAAGAGGTGCGGGGGCTCAAGCAATTAGGTGCCGGGGTTCAAGCAATTTTTTTTTACATTCATAACTGATGCAGCAAGCCCCGAGGTGCTGGGCTGATGAAGCACTGACCACCACCGTCAACTTTGTTCTCACAACCTCATCTGTTTCTTTGCTGCCAGGACTCCTTCTCTCTTCTCGACTGATCTGGCCTCTACAGGTCAAATCGAGGCCTGGCATAAGGAACTCCAGCCATTAATGGAGTTGCCCTGCTTTCACCGGGTTTGAATTTCTCCCCCTCCTAATGCTGGGCAGGAACCAGATTTTTCATTTTGCTGGAAAAATCTGGGATTTCAAAATGTTTTTCATTCCAAAACAGAATAAAAAAACTTTTTTGACATTTTCCACAAAATATAAATTTAAAAAAAAAATCATTTTGGTCCAATCAAAACGTTTATTTTCAATAAAATCAAAATGCTTTGTTCCTATTTTAACCTTTCATTTTTTACATTAAATAATATAAAATAAACAATTTGAAATGAAGCGACATTTCAAAACAAAAAATCAAAGCTGTTTTTGGTTTCTCTTTCAAAATGGAACGTTGTTGAAATCCACATTTCCATGAAATGACATATCAGCATTTTCTGAGGGAGAAATGCCCCCCATAATATTCTGACCACCTCTACTCCATCTTTGTGCTTCCAGAACTTTTCCTGTTCCTAACAGCCTCTGTCAGAGGGTTGTTGGCCCTTTTGGGCCCCAGTCCCATCTATGACTAATCAGCTGCCTCCTAGCTGAGGCTGTGAGGCAAGGAATGGGGCAATAGCATGAATATCATCTGGTCCTAACAAAAGCCAGGAGACCCTGGGTCAGGGAAAAGAATTTAGTTTATCCTGCAGGCACCTACCTACACCTTGCAGTTCTCCCCTGCAACTGAGCTGTTGGTGCTTCTGTTAGGACCAAGCAATATTCAAACTATTGCTTCATCTCTTATAAACCAGACTCTTTCCCTTACCCAGGAACTCCTGCAGGCCATGTGCAATCCTGTATGGAGCAGGCTAGGAAGGAGAAGGGGATGGAGAGACTTGCCTTGACTCCCAGGCAGATGGAGGAGTATAATCCCGTAGAGAGTACATAGATCCCTGAAGACCACCACAGGTTAAAGGGAAGATACATGACTGATGTGTTGAACTTGTGTAATTTGAGGAAATTAAGCTGAGTCCCTGAAGAGAAGAAGACTGATACCCCCTGGCTAGAGAATATTCTTTGATGCACAGGCCCTGAATTAGTCCACCACTTTACAGTCTCCCTTTCCTCCATAAAGGCACGACTAGGAGTCCATTGAAGTCAATGGGACTACTTCCATTGATTTAGATGGTCTTTGGATCAGGCCCTAAAGTTGCCTCTTTCTCTCACTATTGTAGATTCTTCTCTTTCTACCTTTGTGGTCTGGGCTTCAAGCTCCATTGGTGGCTTCCTGCCTCTTACCTACTTCTACTCACCACCCTAACCCTGGAGCATAAATACTGCTCGATCACACTGGCCTCAGCCAATGTTCCTATTGATTTCTGTTTAATATCTCTTAGGCTTAGGGTAACCAGACAGCAAATATGAAAAAGCTGGACGGGGTGGGGGGCAATAGGAGCCTATATATGAAAAAGACCCAAAAATCAGGACTGTCCCTATAAAATCGGGACATCTGGTCACCCTACTTCCGCCCCTTGTTGCAAAACTTCTCAGTTAATCTGCAGCATACAGTTTGCTGCTGAGGGCAGAAACAAACTGATGATTGAACCATCCTCTTTTCCTGTTCCTGCTCCTCTATGCTATGTTTTGGAACACTGGTATGAAATAACATGAAATGTCAGGTCAACCATGCTTAAATGGTTTTGGATGAACCTAACAATCATGCATGACTCTGTTGAGATGATCTTATATATAATAATAATTATTGAATATTAATATGATAGTAGCACCCTCTAGAACACAGAATAACTCCTCCATTTTGGACAATGTAAGTATAATAAAGACAGTAATTGGCATAGACCTTAAGGCTGGAAGGGATCATTAGACAATTTAGTCTGACCACCTGTATAACACAGGCTATAGAATTTGTCAGTTACTCCTATACTGAACTCAATAACTTGTTTGACTAAAGCCTATCTTCCGGAAAGGCAACCCGTCTTGATTTGAAGACTCCAAGAAACAGAGAATTCACTCCTTCCTTTGGTAATTGGTTGCAGTGGCTAATCAACTTCACCCATAAAAAATTGCTTTCTATCTAATTTAAATTTGTCTGGATTCAGCTTCTAGCCACTGGATCTTTTAGTACCTCATATTTTCTCTTATGAAGGTGCTTATGCACTGGAATCAAGTCACCTCTTGTACTTCTTTCTGATAAGCTTGACAGACTGAACTCTTGACGTCTCTCCCTGTAAGACATCCACCTATTCAGCGTTTTTTTTAAAGGAAACCTTTTTTTGTAAACAACAATCTTTCGATTCATTTTTTAGTCATAATATTGCCCACAAATAATGTGCAGAAGCAACCCATCTGGGTATCTTCAACTATGATTTTGCCTCAACTTCTCTTCCCCATTTAACAGAAATCCTTTCTTTTTAAGCGAGATAAATGCCATCTGGCAAGAGAGTCTTGTGAAATGAGATCATATTGTTTTACAAGAGCTTTCAGGAGCCATTTGCCGGCTAGTTTCGATTGTCTGTAATTGTTCTGCATGCGCTTTCTGTCTGGGTTAGTGGTGAGGGCTGCAGTCGTGTCTGCCTGCATGCTCACTCTTATGTTGGTGTAGGGTGATGCACACCCATTACTTGAGGACGACGCTGTGTGATACAGCTCCCCAGGACTCCCCAGCCTCTGTGCTCAGCCTGCTGTTGCCAGCACACCCGAAGGAAGACCCCCTCTGAACAAAGCTGATACAGCAAGGACCCTTCTGCCATCAAAATTCTGTCAGCTCCCTTGGACCAATCAACAACAAGGCCCTGAGACAGCTGTAAAAAAGGAAGGAAAACTACTGGCGCCGGCAGAGTTTATCCAGGGTCACCCCCACAGCTGAAAATACGAAACACTATGCCATGTCACACCGGCCAGAACCCGGGGAGCGGAGGGGCTGGGTGTGTGCACATGGGGGTGGGGAAGCAGCACAGGGGAAGTCGCAGACCAGCAGAAAATAAATCACATCACATTGCCGCTGTCACTCTCAGCCCCAACTGTTTTTGACAAACAAAACTTCACTGTCCACTGACAAGAACAAATAAACTAACTTGGGAGAGACTGAAATTCACAGGGGGACTGAAATATTTACCTTGATATCTTATATGGCTAATAACCACTTCACCGCTTCACAGTCACTGACAGAATTAAAAAAAAATTACATAAAATGTTTGAGGCTTTTGACTGGTCCAACTTGTCCTGGCAGAGGCATCAAAGTGGGATTAGAACAAGGTTTTAATTATGCATTGGGTTTTTTTCCCCCAAATCTCTTGCATTTGATAATGGAGTTCAGTTGAGTCAGCCAGATATTGTAGCTAATATAAATGATTTCATTCAAAACCCCTCTGCCAAAGGTGCAAGGAGCATTTTTAAATTCTTCGGTAAACTTGTTTGTTTGTTTGTTTGCTCCCTGACTTTTTCAGGCAGTAATCCCTTGCCTTCTTCCTTCACAGTCTAGCAGTCTGAACTTCTAAAAGGTACAGGTAGCCTTATTGATCAGTCATCCATGCACAACGATTGCATCTCACAAATAAATAAACCACATGTGCCCCTTCAAAGGTATCACATTTAGGAAAAAATATCTATCATTTATTTGATTTCCAATGAGTCTCTTTCCATAAGGTGCAGATGTGATGGGCACCACCTTTAGCCAGAAATAGAACCAGGGAACTCCAGAATCAAAAGCACGAACTGCTATAGCTTGAGCTAAAGTTCCTTAGCTGGAACTGTAACAGTGTTGTATCCTTTATGGATCAGGCACAGTGGGTTACATGTAACACGTACTTGCTCTTGGGTTACATACCTCAACGGATCAAAGGATACTCATCCGAAGTGTGTGAGGCCCACAGCAATTCAAATCGCTAACAAACTTTCATTTATTCAACGGACACCATCTTTCTTGACTAGGAATTGAAATAGAGTCTGCCAGCAGTAAAAGCCTGAGCCAACATAGCATGAGGTAAAGAGCCCATCTCACTAAATGAGGCTGCAACAGACTTCCATTCTCTGTAGATTACACACAGAGGGGGACCTGTAACACACACTCACTGGTGGGTCACATGGACACCAAGATCAAGATTTTTCAAAACTAACTGCCTAAAGAAAGGCTCCTAAATCCATGTTTAGGTATCTAGGGCCACAATTCAGGAAAGCACTCAAGCACATGCTTAAATCCAATCCTATTCAGGACCACACTTAAGCAAATGCTCAACTTTAAGTACATACTTAAATCCTACTGGCTTTAAAGGGACCTAAGCTTAAATGCTGTCCAAAATAAGGAGTTTTCCTGAATCAGGGCCTCAATTAGTAGTCTGATTATCAAAAGTGCTGAACACTCAAAAGCCACCAAAATCCTGAAATCTTGGCCAGGATCTCCAGAAGAATCATGCAAAATACTGTAGTTCATCTTGAAACTACGGGAAATGCACATAGTTTCACATTTGATTACAAACTGAAAACTTGGACTAGATTTGTTGTCACTTTCAGGGAGCCCAAATTTTGAGCCAAACTGGTTATAGTTTTGCATCTAACAAACTATCAGTTTTGAATGGTTTTGACAGATATAAAACTACAAAACCTGTCTTCACCCAACAAGGACACCCCACCAGAGTAGTAGGTCACATCATAGAATGGACCACCCAAATATCCTGAGAGAGTCTGCGTCAATACAGAAATAAACCCTTCTCCCCTAACACACACCCCTAGTCGTCACCTACCACTCCACACAGAAACCCATACTGGGTATCATCAAACAACTACAACCCATACTCAATGGGACCCCATCCTGAAATAAATCTTTCCTGAATTCCCTCTTCTGACCTTCAAACAACTCCCCAATCTCTCCAAGCCGACCACCAGAAGCAAGCTCTCCACAGACCAAGACACATCACCTCAAAGAGGAGCCAGATCCTACCAGAACAACAGATTCGACATCTGAAATATATATCTCCACTGCTACAACGATCAACACTCCCACAACACAACGTTCAAGATCCATGGGTCTTACACATGCCGATCACAACATGTGTTGTACCTCATCCAGCGCACTAAATGCCCCAATAATAACTATGTGGGTGATACCAGACAATCACTACACTCTTGAATGAACTCTCATAGGAAAATGATAAAAGATAAAAACACCATATCACCTGTGGATGCACATTTTTCACAAAGCAATCACTCTATATCTGATATTAGTCCTCATCCACAAAGGAAATCTTCCCTATACTTTCAAAAGATGAGCCTGGGAGCTTAAATTCATAACTTTGTTAGACACTAAAAACTATGTTTTATAAAGACACTGATTTATGGCTTTTTACAACAATCTGTAATGCACTAACCACCCTTTTTGTCCCATGACTACAAAATGGTCCCTCTGAATTTGTGCTAACTATTTATGCTAAACTACCTGTTTGAGCTTGTATTTAGCTGTGACACTCTGAGTACCTTTCTCAGACCCGAAGAAGAACTCTTTGTATTTCAAAAGCTTGTCTTTCTCACCAACAGAAATTGGTCCAAAACGATAGTACCTCACCCACCTCATCTCTCTAGGTGAAAATAACCCATTTCCAATTAAGTTCAATTTTGAGATTCAGGTTCGTTCAAATATACAGCCCAGTGTGGAACTTGAAGAGTGCAAATGTGCATAAATCAAAATCAAAGAAAATGTTCACATCAACACCTGATTTTGTAAAGCTGATGAGAACTACATAGTGTTAATGACTGGGGATATTTGCATAAGAACAAGCACATCATAGCCAGGAAGGATGGTCCAGAAGTTAGGGAACTACCATAGGACTTAGGAGACCTGTGTCACTTTGGATAAGTCATTCATAGGACCAGACTTTTTAAAGATATTTGCGCACCTAACTCCCAATGTCTGCCTCAGTTCTCCATCTGTAGAATGGGTATGATTGTATTTTCCTATGACACAGAATTGATTGTTGGGGAAATTATTAGATTATCACTAACACAGGGTTGCAATCATCTCAAATGGGAAAATAAGCAAAAGGAATAAACAAAATTGTTAAGAAGCAAAGTTTTGTTTTCATGCAAATACCCATAATACATAAAAAACAGGAAAAAAGTGAAAGCAGAATTGATGTGATATTTTATAGGAACTTCCTACAGGGCCTTCATTAAGGCTCTTATTCAGGCAGAATTTCCATTGAAGTTAAGATTTGACCAGTGATAATACTGGACCCCCTGCAAACACTTACTGTCGGGTATAGTGCTTACTGTGGCTAGTAGTATCTACAACAAGGTTACTCACAGTGGGGTGCATAACTTCTGAGAGTGAGCATTTGCATGATCAGGCCTCTAGCTATTAAAAAAAGGGACCATTTTATGGTAGATACAAAATGTTTGGGCTAAGTGGAAATTCTTCAACCACAAATTGACTTGTCTTATCCTTTAAGATGGGAGGGGGGAGAGGAGTCTTCCATTTGCATACGGAAGAGGAAATTTGGAATCAAGGTTTTTTTGTGTTTATTTCTTCTCAGACCTTTCTCCATCAAAATTTTTTTTAAATCACCTCTCATGAGCTTAGCCTGTTCTATCATTTTAAATCATGCATGAACTGTAACCAAGTTACCTCTATCCCGAGCATTTCACAGTAGGTTATTATGTCATTGTACACTGATTTGTGTGAAAAGTTTCAGTTTAACTTATTTCCATTAATAGCAGAAAAGAAGCAATTATTGGTTTTTTTGGATAGAAAATAATAACCATGCTTTCTCTCTCTCTTTTTTCCCCCAATCATCGAATAAGGCTTGATTGACTTCACATCCAAAACTCTGCTGTTGATGCACAGTAAAATGTTGTAAACAAAACACTGGAAGTTTGTTTCAGCTATTTGTCATGTTTTGTCCTCTTGGGTTATAAAAACTTCTTATGTATCTACACAGTGCTCGGACCAATGATATCCTGATTTATACTGTCTGATGAGCTGACCTATATTTGTAGTCTGGGAAACCTTAATTCTATAGTTTTCTAATTTTTGCATGCTTGACTTTGCAGCCTAAATGACATTATTTTAACTTGGGTGTGGTACATAATTTCTCTATGTTAAAAAAGCACCCTTTTAAAAGAGATTTAGAACCAACAAGTTGTACAGATAGCCAGTCTAGGTAAACATATATTCTCTCACTTCCATATGTTTGTCAGTTATTTGTTGTTAGAGATGGGTGAAATATTTCAACCATAACTTTTTTGCTGAAAAACTGCAGAATTGCTTTGGTTGAAACAAATGAATTCTGAAAAAAAAAATCAGAATCTTTTCTTGTCATTTTTAACAGAAATATTTAGATTTTTTTTTATTCAAAGCAACTTCAGAAAATGTCATTTAATTTTTTAAGCATAATTTAAGACTGCTTTAAAATGTTAAGTGCTCAAAATCAAAAGTTCAACCCAAAAAGAATTACTGATTTTTTTTTGTTTCAGAATTGCCAGCAAATCAAAACATCCATTATTCACACAGGCCTACTTTTCATGCATTTTCTCCTTAGGCCGGGACCCTGCAATTCACTACAGAGTACCACTGACTTCAGAATTGCACCACTGGGTCTTTGACTGCAAGGTCTTTGGGGCAGTGACCATATCTTCCTATGTTTTTGTACCATGCCCATCTTGAATGGAGCCTTTGGGCAGTATTATAATATAAATGAATATACATCTCCTTCTCCAGAGCATAGCAGTACAGCTGTGAGTGTGAGAGTTGCACAACAACTAAAGGGAGTAGATGTCTCCCATCATGTTGGAGCAGCAGATCCAGTTTATTATCATGAGGCCGTGGAAATGGCCTCGACATGCTGACAGTCGCACACATCTCATATCCATCCCTCACATATCATGCACATTAGCAGAGATAATGCAGACCTAGCCAACCAGCTAGAAAGACCAGTTTTAGAGCTGGTTCAATTTTACCCCTTGAAACTTCTGTTGGAAGAAAATAGCTTTTCAATGCGGGCTCTCTGGAAAATGGGTCCCCTTCTTTCTGGAAAAAAATCAACAAAAACAAACAAAAATATTTGTCTAATATTTCAGTGGAAAATTCTGCTTTACATTGAAACAGTGACACCCTCAAACTCAGAAATTTTCAGCCAAAATATAGTAACCCCTTCCCCTCCAAAATTCAGTGAAAAATGTTGATGAAAACAAACCAAACCAATCATTTTCCCCCAAATTTATTACAGAAAATAAAATCTAGTTTTCTCTCAGTTCTATCCAGTACACACAACATTCTGCAAGCTGTTTGTTTAGATTTAACATTATTATTTAATATTTGAATTGAGTTAGCATTTGGAGGCCCCAGTCAGGAATCAGGCCCAGTTGTGCTAGGTATTGTACACATATATCACAAAAATATAGTTCTTGCCCCCAAAATCTTACAGTCTAAGACTTTTTTTTACAGTACTGTGATGCTTAAGAATGACAATATCTGTTATGCAAAATGGAATTTGACTACTACAGTGATAAAAACTGAACAAACAGAAAACCAACGAGTATGTCAATGCAATACTAACTGGTACTCAGGAAACTATAACCTCTTTGGGGCAGATAAACATGTCTTACTCTATGATTGTAAAGAGAAATGGAAATTCGCCCTCCTCTAAGTGATAACAGGGTGCTGCTACTGATGTAAAAGTGTTACACTTACCGCCTGTAGTACCAAACAGGGTCATTTGGTCACACAGAGATCTGGATGAAATTTAACCTGCAAAGGGGTTAAATTTGAAAAACAATACTATGCCTTCGTCTAAGCCAGCCTGACACTTTCCTTCCAACACTTCAGTTTTAGCTCTGATTGACAGGGCCCTGGGGAGTTAGGCGGTTAGGCCTCTGTCAGAGCCACGGTCTGGAACTAGAGGTTTGGGGCCCCAGTTTGATTACTTGTACGATCCAATTGGGAACCATCTTTCAGCTCTCCCTGACAAGAATCCAAGCATCCCTCTGCCTCTAATTTTTCATTTCTATCATTGCCAAATAGGATGAGGTTGCTAGGTAGTTGGGGGGTTTTTGGTTGCCTCTTCCTTTTCACCCTGATTCATTATTGTCATCATATATCCACCTAAAAATCCCTCCTACAAAGCTGTACAGTGGAGAGTGTAGATAGTCCAGTTTCTCCAGCGTAAAGACATATAATTGTGCCTTTAAATTTCTCAACATAGGGGCTCCCTTTCTTTTTCTTTTTTTTTTGGGGGGGAGGGATTAGGAAGCAGGGCTGGCTCTTCAGTTTTCGCCGCCCCAAGCAGCACGTTGAATTGCTACTGCAGACGACGGGGACAGTCCAGGTGCCATTAGGATGGCAGGTGCATTTCTGTGGCATTGGCAATTCAGAGGCAGCTTCTGTCTTCAGCCGGAAGACAGAAGCTGCACCGCCGCTGACAGCTGAATATAGAAGCTGCCGCCGAAATGCCGCCGCTGTGGAAATGCTCGTGCTTCCCTAAGGGCACACGGAGTGACCCCGGCGTCTGTGGTGGCAATTCGGTGCACTGCTTGGGGACAAAAACACACAGACTGTCGCCTCTTGAAGATTGCTGCCCTAAGCACCTGCTTGGGATGCTGGTGCCTGGAGCCGACCCTGTCAGGAAACCAGGATAAATTCCCAGGTCTCACCACAAAAGAAACTTGCCTTAAATCATTAGCCGATACAACAGAAGGCATAGCCCATGGTGAAAGAGCTCTTATTACTTCTATTCTGGTAGTTCTCCAGGAATTGGTTCCTGAGTGTGCTAGGCACTGCACATGCTTAGAAGTATCGTATCTTTTGTACGATACTAAAATAGCATCACTCAACCTTTTTATTTCTGTGCCTACTTACCTATTTTTTCTGTATTAATCTATATTGCTATGTCCCAAATGTGTATTTTAGTCTCTTCTGACTTTTTCCCCATGTGGTTCAGGATGGCAGTTGCACAGTTAGAGTTGCAACATATGTTTCTACCTTGTAAAGGCCTGACCTTACAAGCATCAATGCATGTGCCTAAATTTAAATGTGTTTGCAAGTTTGACACAGAAATGCATAACTCTGATATGAATGGTGATTGAAACCTTTATTTATTTTATTTTGCTTAAGACAAGGAACAAGATTTAAATGAATATACCTATGGGCTGCATTTTTCTAGAGGTCTGCAACATTTCAGCTCACATGTTCTTTTAATAAATAAAAGGCTTTTGTGCATGTGTGATTCTTGGGCAGAACTTTAAAACCATACTCCTCATTTGGAATATTTCTGATGTCTCAGTATATTAAACTATTTGGATAAATTAAACAAACCCCAAATGGATGGCATTCTGAA
Organism: Gopherus evgoodei; assembly: GCF_007399415.2. Taxonomy (NCBI): domain Eukaryota; kingdom Metazoa; phylum Chordata; order Testudines; family Testudinidae; genus Gopherus; species Gopherus evgoodei. Next base: position 36,491,366 of record NC_044333.1, on the reverse strand, counting down.
CAAATTTTGGAAACAACAGAAAATTTTTGAGAAGCCTTCCAAAGTTTCCACAATTATTATCAAAAAAAGATGGAGCTTTAAACATCTGGAATTTCAAACTTCAAAGTTCTTATTCATAAATTTTAGCCATCTCAAGGCATTTCCACCACACCTACTATTTGCCCAGATATGTTTTAGGGCTTGAGATGAAGAAATACATTTTGCTTCAGGTACATCAATGAGTCAGATTTGTGGATGGCAGTTCTGTGAGACAAGATACTTTGCAACTGTCTAAAAATATGTCATGTTTGGAAAGTAATAAGCCTCTTCTGCGGTGCCTTTAAGAAGAGAACTACTCAAGTGGACCTAGAGGATTGGCTCAAGTTGTGTCAAAATTGGGATCAATTTTTTTTTATGTGAATCAGATTGCTTAACAGCAGCACAGTTCTTTTCAGCGTGGCATTGCAGTCAAGATTAAGTGAGCAGATTAGAATCCTTGCCAGGGTTAGGACCAGGTATGTCAAGATTTGAGCAAACAACACTGGGTATGTCAGTTTTCCCCAGAAATCTCCATAGATTAACTTTGGGATTGATGGTTTTTCCATTGTATTTAACACCGACTGAACTACCAAGTTTCACAAAGCTTTCAGTCACCCTAACGTCCTTCAAGCTTTAATAGGTGGTATTTCCTATTCTGACTGGTACAGTGGTCATCTATAGGTCTTCAACACATGTTAAACATCTTGTCTTGTCCTTTGGTCTTGAAGGTGGAGAAAAATGTCCATTGTTTTCATGTCACAGGCAATAAGCCATGTTTGATTTTTCAGCAGTCTTGTTGCTCCTCAGAATCTTCTGCATGGTTAAATTAAAGCAATGACATGCATAGTTAAATCATACTCAAAACACCTAGCCAATCCCTGAAGAAAAGGGGTTGCTCTTACTCTGTAGCAGTTCCAAGAAAAACTTGCGATGTGATCTTTCTGCAGAGCAATGTTCAAATTAGTGCCTTTGAGACTGGTTAAGGTCAAAGCTGGAGTCTAAGTGAGTAAAAAGCTGTCATAAAATAGGATTGCCTTGACAGAAAGATACCCAGTAGCAAGGGCCTTCACAATGCACTATGCACAACAAAGACCAAAAGCTGGAACCTAAAATTGCAGAAATGAAGCTATTTCTTTCTGCAAAAACTAGGCTACCAGTTGGCCAGGACAGTACATTTTATGCTCTCTCTACTGTTCCTCAGGCTGCAGCTTTGTATGCTTTTTGTATTTGCATGGCACCTTTATTTTGGCACACTGCAAAGGTGAAGCATCCCAAGCAGAGATACACGGTTTAAGCAGGATCACAACTCTGTGCAGAATCCCAACATCCTTGGGGCTGAGGAGAAGCAAAATCTCTCTGTCTGTTTATGCTATTCCTTCCTGTCAATGAAGACGACATATTAAACATACCCACTCCACATCCTGGCCCTGGCCTATGCTAAACACTGCATGCATTGCATATGATATCTGAAGTCGGAAGGTTTCAGGGAAGTTCCTTACATATCTTTCTAATTCCAAGAGATCCTTGTCTGCTTCTGAAGTTCTTATGAAATAGGGGTGTAACTTCCATGTCCTGGCCAAATTCCAACTTGAGGAATTACAAACTGCCTACCTAAATTCCTCCTCCTGTGTCAACTGGATACAGTATTCTTTGGATAGGATATTTTTCTTCACTTTCTGTCCTAAACAGTTACATAGGGTTGCTGTGTGCAGTTAAACAGTTACCACCTTGTCCCCAGATTAGGTTGCTTGTTGGAAGCATGTGGCCAGATGTCTAAGCTGGAGGATGCCCCTGGGACCTTTAGTAGTTGGTGTTATTTTTAGAGCAGCCCCAAGGCTACCCTAAACTATGACATGGCAGGGGCTAACATACATGACAGAATCATTGAGCTGCAATTGTCTGGCAGCCCTCTTTGTCTCAACAGTGCCAGTGGAGCCTGGGTGCTGGAGAAACCTGGCCCCTTTAACCTTTGTAAAACCACTAAAGTTAATGAAGATCCTTGAGATCATGTAGACGAAAGGTACAAGATGATTATTGTCAACAAGATCACAAGTAATGTGGAATAAACATATGCTAAATAATGCATTTCCAATCTCTATGCAGCTGTAGTATGCATTGCTATGCAGCACCTCCAAAAATATTGCCATTTTCCACACAGATTATAGGTACGTAGATGAGGAAAGCTGACTTCTGAGCAGCCCATAAAATGGGAGGAAGTATAATATTCCCCTACAATAACTTGGTAACCGAGAAACCTTCCACAGTGCCTTTATTCAAACTGCTAACTTCAAGCTAACAGCAGCAAACCAACAATCCATTAATCTAGCCCATCATGCCCTAGTAATTTGGAATGATCTTGGCTCTAGAAACCTCTGGGTCCTAATGCTCATCTATCTTTGCTGCAGCCAGACATTACAGGAAGCTCGCAATGAAAAATTACTAGTACTGTTCAGCACAATGAACCCAAAGACATTTGTGCACTCTGAGAAAAACTACAAGCCAAACCCACTTAAAACGAAGACATTTACTTACCCTGAAATATTTATTATACCTTTCTTCAGTATTACTTCCCTAGGATCATCTGTCTCCAAAACAGAAAAGTGCATTCCAGATTATCCATGATGTTTAAAACACTGCAAGACAATGGTACAAGTGACAAACTATTTGTTTAGGGTTCTCGAGCCTTCCTGCAATTCCACTGGCAGTTCCTCCAATCCCAATACTTTCTTGCATTGTAAAGTTCTTTCTTTTCTCTTCTGTTAAGAAGACAACGGGAAAAATGTGTTTTAGCACTTGCACTGAGAGGAGTGGCACAAGAGATGTCTTTATGAAGTTATATCACTGGGACAGAAGGCAGGTGAGAAATCAACGGGTTAAATGTTGCTTAGGGTTTTGGTGGATTAACACCTTCTTTCACATTTTTTGTTTTTCTTGTTGCAGGGCCCCATGGGCCTGAATGAAATCCCTGTGAAGTCAATGGGATTCTTTCCATTCACTTCAATAGGCTTTGGATCAGGCCTTATATGGCATGTTTTATTTCTGCCTCCTGTTCCTCTCAGTTCTTACTGATGAAAATAAGATTTAAAAAATGTAATAAGTCAGCACAATACCAATCTTTCTCCCTCTGGATATATACACACAGAGATATATAAATGGAGCTAGGGAAAAGATTGCAAGATTATCTTGTAGTTAAGCCATGGAACCAGAGTCGTGAGACTGGCTGCCCCGTCCTAGCTCTGCTACAGACTATGTGACCTGAGGCAAGTCGTTTTTGGCTAATTTTGAAAATCAGACATGCACAATTGCATGCACCTAATTCATGTGTGAAAATGGCATGTGCGCAAAGGCACCAACTGCTTATATACATCAGAGGCCAGCTCCTCAGTTAGCCTAAAGCGGCATTGCTTGGTCGAAGTCAAAATTCTTCTCTCTGATCTGCCCTGCACATTTGTTACCCAAATCACACTGTCTGACATTAGTGGGAGCTCAGAATATCAGTCTCCTTGCAGCTTCAAGTACGGTAGCATATGAAAAACAAACCAACCTTCCAGCCATCTCCCTGGCTGTGCTTGTGTAACCCACGCACCTCTTGTGGTGCGTGTCCCATCTAATGGCTTGGTGTTCTGTCCCATCTAATGGCACCGAGACCACTTAGAGAGAGAGATAAAATGAGTCTGTTCTATAACCGAAGCTAACAGGCAGTTGGCTTTTAGCTCACGCAGTAGAGGCTCACACACTAAGCTCCAGAGGCCACAGGTTTGATCCTGCCCACCGACCACTGGGGTCTGTCAGTGTTACATAATGATTACTTATAAGTGTATGCACACCATCACCGTAGAGGTTTTCTTAGTCAGTGGTTCTCAAACTAGGGCTGCCGCTTGTTCAGGGAAAGCTCCTGGTGGGCCAGGCCGGTTTGTTTACCTGCTGCGTCTGCAGGTTCGGCCAATCATAGCTCCCACTGGCCACGGTTCGCCACTTCAGGCCAATGGGGGCTGCAGGAAGTGGCGTGGGCTGAGGGACATGCTGGCTGCCTTTTCTGCAGCCCCCATTGGCTTGGAGTGGTGAACTGTGGGCAGTGGGAGCCACAATCGGATGCGGCAGGTAAACAAACTGGCCCAGCCCACCAGAAGCTTCCCTTGACCAACCAACAGCCCTAGTTTGAGAACCACTGTTCTAAGTTATAGGCGATGTGTTGTACTCAGAGGGATGAATCAAGGTGCCATTTCTCTTCCCAGGCCAGGACTTGCACCCCCATCCTGCTCTCCGTTACATTTTAGAGGTATTAAAGGGAATATACATGAAACCTTACATTTTGCCTGCTTTCTTTTTCCACCTCTATGTAATTAGCCCCCTCAAGGCAGCTCCTACTGTAAGATTTAGAAATTCTGTATTCATTTTCAAAGATATCCCTCTGATTTTCCTTACAGACTCTATTGTGTTTTTTAAGCTCTTCTAGGATTGCTGCATTGGGGCAGGAAATTCTGTAGTCCCCACTCTGTCTCAGGAAGAGGAAAGGTGAGCCAGAGGCCTATTAGCACTTCCTTTTCATTTTCTAGCCTTTGAAAGAAAAAAAATAATCACACACAAAACAGTACAAGACACATTAATTTCATTTTATTGTATTGACACAATGCAGCATAACAGGTTTTGATGGGCAGCCTATTATCAGGAAGACAATTTGCCAGCCTAAAAGGCACAGGCTATCTCTGAACAGAAGAGACTGTGGGAAAGCAGATACAATTGTTAGTTCAATCTGAGCTTTCAGCTTCAGTGCATGAATCAAATACCTGAATCAAATTATTATGTGCAGCTGAAAAAATTGTGATCTTGAAACCAGATTGCATTTTTTTTCTGAAAAGGTCAGTGACAATATACAAAAGATCCTCCCTGCTCTAATATAAACATCTGATGAAACAAAGACTACTTTCTCTGTACGCTCAAGGAGCCTCTGCATTTCTCAGCAAAGGAACGTGTATGATGCCAGCAAACTTCTGAGCAGAAAGAGGTCAGTACTGACTGGAATTGGCTGTCCACTAACCCTTTGACTTTCTTCCTCCCTAGCTGTTTTAAATCTCACCTCACTAAGCATTTCAGTACAGCCGATGGTAATTCAAAAGGACTGTTCGAATAAACAAACAGTTAGCCGAATGGTGATCCTCTCAGCATACATTTTCCATGCAGTGAAAGCAGACAGCTCAACTTGATCTTGTTCTTTCACAGGTTTCCACTTGGACAATGTAGCAGTAGCTAAACCTTCATGCCAAAGCCAGCAATTACACATAAACAAACCATTGTGAAGGACGCAGTCTGGACCAGATGGAGCCAGGTGTTAATATTTCACGTTGCCTAACAGGAGACTCAATTTATGGCCGAACCTGCGAACTCATACTCATTCACTGAAGTCAGTGGGGCTACTCATTGGAGTAAAGATGACTCACATGAGTAAAGCTCTGAAGGACTGAGCCCTTAAAATGCAGTTATAATTGTAAAAGGGTCTATGTGAAAAACAACTCCTTCCTACTTAGTATGTCTTCCTCCACGATGTTTTCCAGTCATATCAGCTTTCTTTACTGCCAAAAAAATGAGCTCTTCTACTAGACACAGAGATTGGTCATGTGGTTAAGTGTCTCCCCAACTCTCATTCATATGCTCGAGATCTGGCTTTGATCCCGGTTTCCTGTCTGCCTCATTTCCCCACCTGTAAAATGGGGATAATAATCCTCCTATTCTTTGTCTGCCTTGTCTATTGAGATTGTGAATTCTTTAGAGTAGGGACTGTCTGTGACTTTGTATTTGTACAGTATCTGGCCCAATGGGGTCCTAGATTTATTTGAGCCAGTAGGTGCTACTTTACTACAGGTTGGTAGTACTGTTAGCTCTGCAGAGCTTCTGCAGTTGTAGCTACATTAGAGTAATTCCCTTCTGACTCGGACAGCATTCACAACATTGTCAGCCATATCTGACTGCAGAATTTTTAATGGATATAAAGAAGCAGAAAAAGGACAGTGATTTAAGCTTGGTTTGAGTGACAAGAATATAGGAAGTGGTATCTTGCCTGGGAAACTGGGATAGCAGGAAGAAAGAGTCACATTAAATCTGTTTTCCCCTCAAAATGGGGTAATTTTTCATTTATTACTAGAGCTATTTGACAATGTTTCCATCTACACTCTTTTAAAAATAATTAAATGGCATTTTTTCTGGAACATTTTCATTTTGTTTAAAATTATTTTTTTGGCAGGGGAAAGGGGCAGGACCCTGAAAACTTTTCAGGTTTAAAAACCAGATCCAATTCTTTTTTTCATCAAAGCCAGAACAGATGGGATTTGGAGGAAGAAAAATTGAGGCCTCTTGTTCAAAGATGTGGTGGAGTGCACACCCTGCACCAGCCCTGGTAGGGTTAAAGAGGCCCTAAGAGGCCAGTTGTTACTTGGCATCCCCTTAGAGGAGGGAGAGGGGAAGGGAAGGATTAATTGAGAGTGAAGCCCTGATTGGGAAGGGCTGGGCCAGCACTATAAAGCCAAGGATCTGAGAGCAGAAAGAGGATGCAGAGGAAGGATTTTGTGATCACCCTTTGGAAGGAGGGAGGTTATCAGGAACAAGGAGGATAATAGGAGGATGATAAGCACTAGGATCCTGCCCTCCAGTAAGGAGTCTGACATGAGGCCGGAAGGGACAAAGGAGTAGAGTAGACTCCCATGGTAAACCCAGATCCAGGCAAGAGAAGACAGAGAAGCTGGCTAGAAAGTAGCCCAGGGAAACAGCAACAGGGATAGGGACTGAGGACCTGGATGGCTGGTTATAGGGTCTCTGGGCTGGAGCCTTGGGCAGTGGCTGGGCCTGGGTCCCCACCAGCCATTGGTCTAGAGACACAAAGCCCCGAGCTAGGGTTGAACACCATCTGGAGGCAGCATTTGGGCAGTGGTCCTGCTGGACTTGGTCACCTAGGAGGGGATGGAATAAATGGTAACCTGGCCTGAAGGCCAAGTTACTGGAAGAAAGACTATCTCAGAGCAAGCAAAGAGCAGCAAGGGGGCACCTGATGAAGCAAGAGCTACATTCCCAGACCTAGATGTAAGGAGGCACACCAGCGGTGAGTGACAATTTCATTGCAGAGGCATTCTACCCCAAAAAGGAGCACAAAGGAAGGGGCAAAGATGGGAGTGGGAGATGGAAATGAGAAAGGTACTGAGGTTAGTGTCACTGGTGGGAAACAAGAGGGAATGTGATAAAAGGCAAGATGCTGGACATTGTGCCCAGGGTGAAATCCTACAGGGGAAGCCAGTGGTGCCAGTAGGTAGTGAAGCAAGATGATTACATCTAGACAATAAGTGCCACCTCTATTACTCTCAGGATTTACAAGCTCCAGGATGAAAGGGCCCAAGGCTGCTCATGAATTTGGGTCTTTGGAATGGCAATTTGCTGGGCTTACTGCCAAGCCACTGGGCCAGATGTTCCTGACTTCATTTGAAAACCACCATCTCAGTCAGTAAACATCACATCAGTGCAAACTCAAACCTGATTAAAGGAAACTTTGGATTTTCCACTTAATGAAGAAAGTGTGAAAGACAGGAATAGACAAAGGATTGCTCTGTGCTAAGAATGAATCATGAAAGTTAGTGTCTTTATTCAACTGACTACAGCTACTGTAAAACCTCATGTAGGTCATAGGCAATCTCAACCATTTTGGAGTGTGGGCTCAGTTCAGCTGATCATTGCAAAGTTCACATGGTTCCCCAGGGCTCCTCCTAACTTTTCAAAATTCTTGAGTCAAGAAAATCAGGCTAGAAATCTCACAAGAACAAGCTCCCCATGGAAGAGTCCCAATACTAGCTGCTTCCATCCCAGGTACTTTTCAGAAAACTGCCTGCCTTGTGTGCTCTGGCTCTAGTGGAAACCACATATACAAAAGCATGAAAAAAAAATATCCAGACATCTCAGAATCACAACAAACTTAGTTTCAGCTTCTCTTAGAAAGACTGAGTAAACCTCCAGGAGAGTTATTCTTTTCTTCAGCCTGCTCATTCCATCCCTACTTCAGACATGTCTTCCAGTGTTTGGGGCTGGATGTCCAAGTCTCTTCACTTCTCTGTCTGCTTCCCCTCCTGCTTTTTGTATAATTTGAGAGGTGTTTCAACTCTGTCGTGACAGAAGGGCGGATGGGCCAAATCTGCTACCATAGGCTTATGAGGAGGGGGAGCAGTAGCCTGAAGTTTTGCCTAGGGCAGCAGATTGTCTTGAGCAGTCTCTGATCTAAATTATAAATGCTGTGGGTGCAGGGTCTGGTTCTTACCATGTGTCTCTACAGTGTCTGGTCCCAATCTGTCTTGAGATACTATAATACAAAGAATAAATATAATACTACTACTACTAAGGCAAAAGATGCTTGGAAATGTTGGTTCCTTTGACTTCTAAGTTGTAGTGTAATTCATAACAGGCCAGACCATCAGCTGGTGTGACCACACTGGAGGAATGCCTGTTCACAACAGCTGAAGATCTGGTCCACTGTCATCGTATCACAGTTAGAGCCTTGCAAAAATATTCACAATGAAATTTCATTCTGAACTTCAAAATGGTCCCATTTCACTAAATCTCTCCCTCCTCTCTTGCTGCCACAAACAACATTTCACAATTTTTTTTTGCTGGAAAATAGGTCTTTTATCCCCAGAGAAAATCAATTTATTAGTGAGTAGAAATTGGCACAAGAGAAGAGTGAGTGTGAAGTAAAAATTGGCTATTTGAATTTTCACATGGTCTCAAATCAGTTCCTATTTTATACACTTAATCTAGATTTCATTCAGCGTATATTCAATTATAGACTGAATAAAGATATTCTGATTTACAACTTGAACTATGTAAAATAACTTCCATTTTAGCTTGCTAAAGCAGTGAGGTGAGTAATTAGGAACAGAAAGAAACATTATCTCCATTTGTTCTGCACTTAGTGGTATTACCATTCTTTTTTCTTGGTCTTTTCTTAGACTTAAGCACTAAGACATGACATGATGCGCATGATTACCTGGCATTTAATGCATGCCTCAGGTGCAAAGGGGAATGACTTCATCCACCTGAGAAGTGCATTAATGCCCAGTAATATATGGGTAAGACAACTCTCTCACAGGAAGACTATTCAAGAAAGAGCTGTAACTCATGTGTGAGATAGGAACTAGGGTTTGTAACTCACTGGGTTACCTTCTCTATGGGCCTTATTCTTCTCTCAGGCCAGCATGAATCAGGAGTAGCTACTCCTAAGACAAGAGGAACTGTGGGTGTTCAGCACCTCTGCAAATCAGAACACTTTATTTCGGTGACTAAGGAGGGATTTACCTGCCTAAGCTTAGCTTGAAAGCTTCAGCTCAATCTAAAACCAAATTTAATTCCTATGCCCACAACAAAACAATGTAATAAATATTAATGGCATAATTTAGAGTAGCTCCTCCATTTGACTTCTATTTGCACAATTCTGCAGGTGCATACATAATCCATTGGTGAACATGTGTTACAGGCCCACCTCTATACCAGTCTCCAGAGGATGCAAGTTGTCATAGCTCCTGGGTATCAAATCTTAGATCTTTATCTCAAGCTGTACAACTTATGCTTTTACTCTGGAGGTCCCTGCTATGCAGTGCAAGTAGCTCCACTAAAAAGAGTGTGTGACAGAGGAGGACAAGGGTGTGAAAAAATCAGACCCTAAACATGCTTTTAAGCTATTTGAAAAAGTCTGCAAGGCTGAAAAGAGGTAAAAAATGGTGTGTATGAACATACAGGCCCAGAATAACTAGCCTTCACTATGAGGTAAAACATTTCATGATTTCTCCCCCACTCCTGAATTTTTTTCCCGTGGTGGGGAGGTGTCTCAAATTGGGCAACCCCCCAAGTGGAGGTATCTCCAATTCGTGACCACAGTTTGAAAACTGAGGCCTCAGTGACTTGCCCGAGGTCTCACAGGAAGCTTGTGTCAGTTTAAAGAATAGAATCTACATCTCTCATGACTTATAGCCCTGTGCTTTACGTATTCAGCCATGCTTATGTGTTAACCACTTAATCAGGAGAGCATGGATGTGGTTTATGTCACTTTCTATTTACTCTATGCAGTGTGATAAATATTATGTAGCCTAAATGAAGTAGGAAAGCAGATGAGATCATGTCAGTTATTCAGTGCAAGTTAAAAACGACTGTAGGATCACTAAAAGGCATTCAACAACCCGTTAAAGGCTTTTGTTTTTGGCAGTCAATAATGGCCAAAATGATACTAGAGGAGTAATTTATGGAACCACTTTGTCCTCAGCATTCACATGTGTGATGTAAACAGATAGATAATAAACAGCAGCTGAGGATCCCCTTTTCACACAGATGAGAGCTTGTTTGAAAGCATTCTTGCTTCCAACTGTAAAAACGTTTTGCATTTTTTGGCTTAGGACAATAGCTCACATATTGGAAACAACTTTAATTATCCTGGCTGCGTCAAGACAGGGGAGGAGGAGAGGGGGAAGGAAGCCCATGTCATTTGTGATAGTTTAAACCAATTGTTAGAAATTAGACAATGTCAGTTCAGTTTACTACACACTTTTTATGTAAGTAGTCAACACTGCTATTAACAGCTGAACTTCAAAGTTCTGATGAAGCAGGAGTCTTGAGGTCTGTGCAATGTTACTTTTCTTTTTGCCCACGTAGTCATTAACAAGAGATGGTTTACATGAACATCAAGTGCTGATAAGGAGGTCTGAGTATTGCTACAGAAATTGCTCAGTAAAGAGAGCAATTTATAGGAAAGCCAAGTGTAAGACATTAGTCATGAACTATTAGGGGACATTTCAATTTTACAGAAGGATCTTTTGAACTCACTTGGACTTGAACTTAATAAAAGCAAATTCCAAGGAACTGGTTTGCTGTATATTGTCCAACCCCATTAAAATTATATTAGTCTGGAGGTAACAATAGCAATTCAAATTAATCAAATGTCACTAATAGCTTCTTTTGTTGGAAATGCAATTGTTCAGAATGATCAGAATTAAACTGAAGCTTAGAGGTAGTTGAATAATAGAACAAGGTTATTCTGACATCAAGTGGGCTGATAAATGAAAACTACCAGAGGATTCTTCATTCTGCTGTGCTATTTTTATTGAAGTCAGTGGAGTTAATTTGATGTAAAATGGGAGTGGAGCAGAGAACTAGGTGCCGAGAATAATTACTTGGTGGATACCAAACTACCATCTATGGAGCTGGACGGGTGGTGAAAAAGTTATTCACAAATAATTTGATGAAAGAATGCCAGAAATTCACATTGAACATTGGGATGAATGATTTGACCAGCCCTAATTACTGCTGAAATGCTCTCTCCAAGGACGTGTATAACAGACGCGGTAACTCCATGAGGGTTATTTATTACCAGGCTGACACAAAGACTCTGCACAAGGAACACCAAGGCAAATGGGGTCTAGGTGTTGAACCTGAGCTGAAGATATTTTATCATACAGGTGACAAAATCAACAGTTAATAGTTTAATGCTGAAACAACAAAACAAGTATTTCCGATCCCTTCCATATTTCGACAAAGTTATAGGGCTAAATTCTCTGGTGCCTCTTGCGTTGCCATTTATAGCAGTGCAAAGGGGGTACACAGTGCTACTACATTGATCTAGTAGCATTTCACTCGCTTTTGCACTAGCCTAAATGGTGCAGGGGAATAAAGAATGAGGCCCACAGAATTTACAATGAGAGCAATCTATGAGTTATGGATGGGGCATATTGCTCACAAGAAGCCTTTCATTGAGTGCTAAAGCCTACTTTATACGGTTACACTAAGCTGCAATACACCGAGAGCTTGTCTTTTGACCACTGTTTGATTCACTTCTGGATATGCACAAACACAGGTTTGGATTTTCTGTGTGACAGCACCTGTTAATTGTCCTGTTAGGTATTACCTATTAAACATTTACTGCCTATTTCCTGTACATGTCTGGTGAGGCTAGCAGGAAATTTAGAACAAATTAAGCAGCAGCTGTAATCCCTCACACTTTTAACTGCCTACGATATTATAAAATATTAGAAATAGATGTCACAAAGAGCAGACGGATTTCATCCAGCGTGCCTCCTCTACACCCCCAGTCTGCCTTGCCAACCAGGCCCAGAAGGTTCAATTACTCAGCCCATATCTCTCTCCTTATGATCTCTGTCTCTCCACCCACACTTTTGGTATGTTTGATGGGACTCTTTCATCCCCCCACCCCCCCACTGTTCCCACACAATTTCACATGTGGTCTGAGTGGGGCACTTCCTGCCGTTAAAAAAAGCAAAACCAAGACCCCTGCAGAAACAGCCTGCATGCAGAACACCCAAGTTGACAGAGTGTGAGAGAGAAGGCCTAATCCATACCAGATGAGACTGCAGTGGCCTACCAAGCCAGGCCAAACACAGAGCAGAATACATAACAATTCCTTTTTTTTTTTTTTTTTTTTTTTTTTTTTTAAGTGGACACTTCAAAACACTGGAAAAATATTCCAAAGAGCATGCCCCTAACTTTAAACTGATATTGTTTGGGTTAAATTGCCTATTATGCAATGTCCTTTCTTCACTTTCAAAATAAACCATAGGAAGCATTAATGCAAATACTATATAAACACACATTCATTCCTACATTTTAAAATGTGCCCTAGCACTTGGGCCCAGTTCCTTTTTGTTGCAGTTTAATCTGATGTGAGAACCAGATGTATCTTTAAATTGCAGCCTTCACAACCGTCTTACATGTAAACAGGAGAATATCTGATCTATATCTGACAGGGAAAACTACCCAAACCAATCCATCTAACTACACTATTGTCTTCTCACTTTGGGGTATGTTTATCATTTGAGTTTCAATTTTATGCAATTTAAGAATTACCACAAATAAAGAGAAGGATTTAAGCGAAGAGCTCAAAAATCTGCCTTTGACTTTGAATTTTATGTGGCCACTTTGAATTAGTCATGAACTGTTTAACGCTCAGATCTGGTATCAAGAGGGGTGAATCGTAGGTAAAAATCTGTACATATTTTTAGGTAGACTAGGAAGGGGGAAAAGGAAAACAGCAAGTAGGGACTGAAATTTAAACCAACTGATATGTTCTTTGAACATATTAAAGTACATTTTAAAAGCGAATCTAAAGAATCAAATGCATGATCACAAACTGCAGATGTTTACAGTTGCAGGATATGATTTAAATATTGACCCAGATTCTGATATCAGTTGCAATGGTATGAAAATGGAATAACTCGAGTTTAATGGTTGTTCCAATGTCATGTCATTGTAACTGGAAACAGAATCTTACCTAATTATATTCATGCCATTTTCAGTATATTTAAAAAAAAAATATTTGAAGGATATTGTAAAAGAGCTGATCAGGAAATAATTTTTGATCCCATAAAAACAAAAATGGGTTTTGTTTTCATCAACATTTTTCTTCTATACTTTTTAGGTTCTCATTAAAAAAAAAAAATCCCCAAGCCTCAACATTTTTCAGCCAAGCCTTAATATTTTTTTTGACAAAACCCCAACAAATGTTGTCAAAATTGACATTTCCCATAGAAATTTCCATTTTGATGAAAAAGCTATTTTTTCATGGAAAAAAACATTTTGAATGACAAATTTCAAACAGCTGTTCATTATGTGCAGTAAATGAAATGACTGCTTTGGGAATTTTAGCTATTTACTTGCAAAATCACATCTCTTCTCATTCATATATTTATACACAGACATAAAATATAAATAAATACATATATTTACAAATAGTAATGTTAGGCTGATAGCCTACAAGTTGCATTTTTCCTATATCTCGAAAGAATTTCATTGCCAAAAGTGGACATTACATGACTAATGAGATACTTTGTGTTCTAGGACTTTGAATAATTTACTCTACCATTGGCTCTTCTGGGGCCGATGAGAAAGTCTTTTGGAAAATGCAGGCACGGCACACCAGTTATTCCAAGAATTGTCATATACAAAAATGAAAGCATTCAAGTCATCTGTGTGTGCCAACTGAGAAGAAAATGACTAGCACACACACACACACACACACACGGGGTAAGGTTTTCAAAGTGGTCATTTTTGGCTTAGCTCTGTTCACTCTGAAGTGAATCAGAGTTTTACCACTGGCTTCAATAGGAACAGGGTTAGGCCAATGCTAAATGCTTTTTCAAATCCCTCCCTGGAGGCTTAGATAAGCTGTGTATATACAGCTCCAGAGTGAATAAATTTATATATTGTTCCTGATTGCACTACAAACATCTCTTTACATTGTCATGAGGATCAATTATCCAATTAATAGAGCATACTCAATAAAATAATGTGTCAACTCCTTGGCAAAACTCCCCGTTGACTTCAATGGAACCAAGTTTTGGCCTACCACCTTTTGGGGCCTTGATCCTTCAGGTCCTTGAACTGTGCACAGCTAGGTGTGCAGGGTTGTTGTGTTCCATCACAGATGGAAGCAAAGGTCACAGGCGTGGGCTCTAGTGAGGTTGAATACTATGCATAGCCCTCTTCAGTCAGAGATAGAAAGTTTTAACCACCTGTTTGTCTGCTCCTTTACTACTGAGTGCCAGGTTAGAAAAGGGCACACAACAGCCATGTCTGAAGAGATATGGGGTGAAATCTAGGCTTTGCTGAAGTAAAGGGTAAAACTCCCATTGGCTTCAATGGGCTAGGATTTTACTGCAGTCTTGTGCAGTCTTTACCTATGTACTCCTCTCCCAGACCTTGCTCCTATAAATAGAAGGGATAAACTTAGAGGCCCACACCAGCAGAACTCTTCTTAATTTAGGACTTGGTTTCCCCATCCTCCTCGTTCAATTTATCACTTCTTACCTCCTGCTTTCCCATACAAACCTCTGCCCCTGAGTTGTGTGGTAGGATCAAGCCCATTGTGATTATTCTGGTGCATGCCAAAAATGATGCACTCACGCAGCACATTAGGTCAAAAATCCTCTTCTCTGAGATGTGCTTAAATACATATTTAGACAGTAATATGCCTGATGACAGCTTCAGAGCTATTACAATCAAATGGGTGAACAGTACACATTAAAATATTGCCTCAATAAGTATTTAACAAGAGAGACAGTAATGAGTCCAAAAATCGCTTTCCCTCTCTCATTTCTTTTGTGTTTATGGCCAAAATGAACATGAAAATCCCAAAAGGAAATTCACAAGCAGAGTGAAATGGTATTAATCATGCAGAATGATGCCCGGGGGATGGTACAGGCATACTCCCCACCTCCACCAAATAGACATTTGGCAGGAACAATGCATGAACTGAGCAACTCTGAACCACCACCGCAACTTATTTAGGCACCCTTAATGGCTTACTGTACAGCAGAGGTTCTCAAGCAAGGGTCTGTGGAACACTGGTGGTCTATGGTAATTTAGAATGTTACATGATTCTGCCTCTCCCCCTTATTACCAGGTGATTGAAAGAGAACAGCTGGGTTGGGGAGATTAAAGTAGGAGCAAAAGGAGACACTGGGCCAGACCGTCTGCTCGTGAAAATCAATTTAATTTCATTCACTTCAGTGGATCTATGCCAATTTATACCTACTGTGGGCTCTGACCCAGGGTGGTTAACTTAAGGGGAGGGGGAGAGAGAGTACATATCTTGCACTTAAAGACAGTTAAAATGCACAAGTATTTGCCAAACATTACTTTTCTGTGTAAGTACATGCTGTAGTTGCACAGAAATGTTGTGCAATCTCAACTGAAGGGGAGGTGCTCCATGCATTGCATGGGGGAGCTGGCCCTAAGTCTATCTTTCTATTTAGAAGTGCTCTAAACTATGGAAGAGTTTGAGACACTCTGTGATGTGGGTGCCCAACCCTGAAGCATTACTCCTGTGAATACTGGAAGCCTTCACTCCTGCAAACACGGTGCAGAATTGGGACTTTAAATATTCACATTCAGTTTTTCATCCCGGCCTTTGCTTCTGTGCCTAAAAAATGGTAGGTGCGGTCTTGTTCATGAAATGCACTTAAGTACTCGTTGTGCAGGCACAGTAAAGCACTGAGTATTGGATCCTATACTGCTGACTTCAGTGAGTACAGGATCAAGCCTGTAGACAACTAAAGGATGTAAATTACACCTACCCCCACACACATTCTTACTCTTATTATGGGAGTAGAATAGAACAGAGATTGTGGGCACAGAAAACCTGGCCAGCAATATCTACGTGTGTGTGTGCATACCATTGGTCCCACTTCTCTTACCACTGTTTATTGTGCTATTCTACTTTTACGTAGAGAAAGGAAAAGTTCACTGGCAGTTGCCCTCTCCTATGAACAAACCCCCTATTCTATATTTTTTAAAGCCTGCAGCTGAATAAACGAGAGAACCTGGCCTTTCTTTACAGGCAAAGGCTGTCAATATTATATGATGCTAGAAACACAAGGGGAAGTGAGTCAAGGAATGAAACACCAAGATTTTCTGTTTCAAATATCAAATGTTTGAAGCCAGTGTTAGGCCATGCCAACATACCAAGGAATGAATGCAATGTGAAACACAATCCTTTCGACAAGCTGAAAGACAGTGGGGCTGATCCTTGGAGTGTTGCTATTAAAAGCCCATCTGAAACTCTGCATTGCCCTTTGGGAAGATAATAAGCAAGAGAAGTTTGCTAGTAAAGGTTATGTTTAATGCTATGTTAGGATGCCTGGGCAAAATGTCAGAGACAATACAACAGTACAGGTTTTTTTCTCTGTTTCAGCTTTCCTGAAGGGATTCCTGCCATCCTCCTTTTCCTTTTTTTCTTTTTTCTTTTTTTTAGTATGAATAACTAAACTATCATTAATGGCATAATTAATCTCTTTTTTCCCTGGGATTTCAAAATGCAGCATTTTATTGAATAATTTTCTATTTAAATGTAACCCAGATGCTGCTCCTGCAGCCATCATAAGCACAAACTATGAATTTTAGTTCAGGTCATAGCCAGTTTAGTTATTTGAACTTCTTCAAGTGGTCTTGCGTCCCAGCTCTATCATTTGTCAGATCAGGGGCAAATAAGGCAGATGACGGTCACTTTTCAAATTGAATTTTAAAACTCTGCAGAAGCCAACAAAGGCCGCAGAGAGCCATAAGTTTTAAGGAGTGATCAAATTAATCCATTTCAGGTCAGCTACACAGGTAGATCTAGGGTTTATTTATACTCAGCAATTTTTGAGAAGGGATTTTTTTTTAACTCATCACTATTCCTGATATCTGGAACCTGGCAAAACACCAGTTAGCTAATGGTGACCAGAGAACATTAAAGTCCATATTCTGATGCTTTACTCACGTTGAGAAGCATGTTGCTTTGCAAATAGTCATAATGAACTCAGTGTGACTTTTTGTATAAGGATGAGTAAATTTATGGAAATCTGGCTGTAACAAATCTTTTGTGTATTCACACCAATTACTGTGTATATACACATGCTGCTTATTGTGTAATTTACATGCTGTTTATTATGACCACACGTGTGGTATATATGTGTATGTGTGAGTACATGCACATACACTTACACACATCACAGGCCAAAATATACAGCATACAAATTCCTTTGTGCCATAATCTAAATTTCAAAACATGATATAAACTGACAAAGGGGAAAAAAGCAGAGGGAGACTGAAAAATATACAAAATATGCATTAGAATGTACAAATATGTATCCTTTATATGTATCACTCATTCAGAGCTCTACCATGTGTGATGAGTAATGTGGCTTTTCAAACCAGACTTTATAAAGCTCTTTCAAGCTGATGCACCAATGTGGCTCAACCATGTTCACTAGGACCACACTGGGGCAAGAGGGTAGGCTAATTGCCATGGTCCATTCAGTCTCTGGCTCCTCTGCTGACACTGCTTACCAGGAAGAAAATTAGGCCCCAGTAATTTAAGCAGTTAGACGCAGGCCTAATTTCTGAGAACAGTTATTGTAATTATACACAAGAAGTTGCATGTGCAAATGGCATCTTATGCATCTAAAATCACATATTGACCACTCACATTTTGAGATAACATTTTTTTAATTGAGCTCTCATTGCCAATTGTTATGCTAGTTTAATGAGGTGGTATATGGTTCTAGGAGTTGAACAGAGATAACCCCATTTCACATAGGCCACCACAGAGAAAACATATGTCAACAAGTTTTATCACTACTAACTTGGACTGGATTTCAGCTCTTTACAAGGTCATGGATCAGAGCCTACCTACCAACCCTTGGTGCCACCACCAACTTGCCTATACATGTAGAAAGTTCATAGCAATTGTTCAGTTTAAAGGTGAAAAGGCTAAAGCAAGATCAGCCCTTTTTTTTTTTTTTTTTTTTTGTTCAACTTATAAGACCAAGGTGACTGTCCTGGAGCTTGACGCTTGAATTTAAATGTTTTATGGGACATTGTTCGCTCTCATCTGGTGCGCCTCGTAAAACAAAGAAGAGAATTTGCTGTATCCATCCATCCACTTAAGAATGCTTCCTTCCCTTTTATCCATCTTTTTACAAGACCAACGCTATCTCTTGCTGTTTTCTTAGCAGTGATCTGGTGAGAGAGAAATAAAATGTCACATGGAAAATAAGATGCAAATGCTGTCATTTAAGAAAGGAACTAAAGGAATTTCTTCCTTGCCCTTTGCCAGTAAAGATTTGCTGCAAACCAGCTTGTACCATGGAGCTGTCTTGGGAATCAGCAGATTTCGAAGCACGTGCAATATTTTCCAATTTCCTGATGGGTTCCATTTAATGTAAACATGGTTTAACTTTTTAACTAGGTCATTAAAAGTGTTGGCAAAAAGGTGCCGCTCATGTCACTCAGCTGCCTGCTGCATCACTGTGATTGTTATTTGTCAATGCCATCTTAGAACTTTTGTGCTCAGTTAAGAAGTTCCAAATGGTTGATGCTGAATTGAACACAATGGGTTGAGGAGTTTTTTCTTTCCACAGTTTATACTGTGCAATAAAATTCACTTGCTGCTTCCTTATATCAGATGAGTTGGGTACATTTATCCATTGGCTTTGTTTTTTTTTTCTTGCAAGAAGAGAGTCTGATATTCAGAACCTGTTTTCACGATAAAAAGAAAATATATTAAATTGTAAAGCCAGTAACTGGTGGGTTTGTAAGCATTTGGCTTTCCATTTATAAACAGAATGAAAAAAATATAGAGACTTTATCCCAAAAGAAGATTAAAATCCAAGTGTTCAAACAATAACTTAATTACTGTAATCCATTACCGTGATGGAGTGATTTCATCTTCACTGTCCAATGAAATAAGACTCCCAGCTACTGAATGGCCAGGAACAGATGGAGGGGTGTCAGGAATGATAAAAAGCTCCTGAGTATAAATGTTACAAATAGGTTAACAGAAAGGAGTGGCGCCATGCACATCATAAAACCCTGCTAGGCTTGTCATGTTCAGAATAAATCTTGATTTTGTAATGGAATAACTCTGCAGCTCTCTGCATTGGGTTTCGTAGGTGATTAGATCACTGATGTATGTGGCAACATTGGGGGAATGGGGAGGGGGACCTTACAGGAGAAGCCTTAAATGACCTCCTTTAGCTACTCTTTGATACTATGAGGAAAGTGTAGCTAGCTAGCAGGATGTATATCTGCAGGACAATTTTTTTCCATCTCCATATTTGGGAAAGCAATCAGTTCAATCCGAAAAACTCACTCAAGGCCTGCCTGGCAAGCCTGATGCTGGGCCCCCTGGGGAAGAAGGTCTGATGGGTGAACAGGCTTGCAGCAGCAAAAGTCACCTGTCATTTCCTGTCAAAGGGGAGGCAATCCTGCAACTTGCCGAGACCAGCCACGGAGGGGGCATAGATTGAAGAATCAGGACATGCACTGATTCAGTGCAAACCTCCTTCTGACTCCGCCAGAATCCCATGGAAAATTCAGCAGAAATTAGAGAGGTTCCTGAATGGTTGAATCTCAGCAGGATGAGCTCATCTCCTGACTTCCCAAGATGGCTCCTCACTTTCCTGGGCTAAGCAGATCTCAGATGCAGGGCAGTCTAGCCACGATTTCATTCAGAACATGGAACCCACTTTTTAACACAGCATTTCTTTGTTGTTGTTTGTTAGTTATTTCCAAACTCTGTCATGCAACAAAATTGAACTGTTTACTTGAACAAAGCTTCCCTGAGACACCAAACATGTATGAACAAGTGAGGAATCTCCTTAACTAGCCAGAAAAACTATTAAACTTCATTTCAGGCCTTGCACCTATTCATCTTTCTTTATTCTGTTCCTTTTAACACTGAAAATATCCCATAGCTCTTGAAATCCTCAAGGTATATTGGCAATGCAGAGGTCAGTAACTTGATCTCAGTGCTAAAAAGACACTAACAGTTCTTGAGGGTAAAGAAAAGTTCCTTAATGATTTTAGCAGATGAATCAGAAGCGAGGAGGGAGGGGTCAACTGGCAAATCCCATACTACCCAACAAAAGATAACCTTTGACTTCCTCTGACTCTCTGAACTGTGGTGCCAGCAGAATCCTGAGTCCTTTTGGGACCAATAAATCCATGGGTGTTCATATCAGAGATCCTATATCCCGGCTGTAAAACATGAGAATCTGAACTGAACCCAATTGTTAAAAATTGTTGATAAACTCTTTGGGCTTCATTTACTAGTAAACTGGGATTTAGCACTGGAAAGGATGCTATACAGAGTTCACTGAACAGTGTCCTTTAAAAAAAAATCCAGTTTCTGCGCTGGATTGCAAAATAACCAAAACAACAAGTCTTTAGGCCAAATTCTGTCCTCAGATACATGCCTGCAGCTTGTGGAGAAGTCAATGGGAGTTGCAAGTGTTTATCCGAGGGCAAAATTTGGCATTCAGAATCCTAACTCAGTGTATTCAGGCACTAGACCTGCTGCTGAAGACATTCAGATGAGAAATACTCAGCCATCCCTTCTAAAATGAATTCTGTTAGAAGAAAAATTAGAAGATGAAGCAAGTGATGTTTTGATTATAAAAATCTTTTTGTTTTCAAGAGCAGGAGGTGGGTGTGAGTGCTCTGTGGGATTTTTGTTTAAATTTTGTTTCCTTTTACAGAGTTCATACATATTTGATGTGAATATTCCAAAATAAGCGCTCTGATTAGCCATTAGCATGATGTTTATACTGTGGTATGGTGAGAGTATTTTTCTTAAATCTATAGTCAGCTATGGACCAAAGCTTTTCAGTTCAGAGAAAGAAGACTCTAAGGATTAGGGCACAGAAATCCTGCATTCTTTTCTCAGTTCTCTCCCTGACTCGCTCTATGACCTTAGGCGAGTGGCTTAATTGCTCTGCCTCAGTTTACTTCTCTTTGAAATTAATCATAGTAGTGCTGTGAGTTTTTTAATCAGGGCCTGATTGAGAAAACGGTGTGCATAATTGCTCATGTGCAAAATACAAGGGAAACTGCACACCAATTTGAGGGGGGGCATGATTGCCATGATTGCAAACACAAATTCCTGGGTGTGCAGATGGACAACTGAATGCATATCTGTTCATTTGCCTGCATATTACTGGATTTATATAGATCTATATGCTATGTATAATAATATATGAATTGTTTATGAGTTCTGCTATAGTTATTTTACTTTATTAATATTCATAAGATTAATATGAATAATAATGCTGTTAGTTTGGCAGCCATTTGATTTAAGCTCTTCCAAATGGTATTACACCTACTATACCTGCAAAGCTGCTTTTCCTAAACCTAACAGACTTAAGACAAAAATAAAATACAAAAAGCAGCCTCTGTTCTAGTGACGGTTGTCAGTTTTGGTTTTGACCTATTCCTGGAGGTTTCATCACCTGACATAATCTTTCATTAAAGATTAATCTTCATTTCCTGGAGATCCCAGGACAATCATGGAGTGTTGGCAACCCTAGTTTTAGGAGGAGGAACATGGTGGCAAAATGAATTATTGTAAGAAACAGTTTTCCTAGATCTTTTTTTTTTAAATTTGGTTAATCAAGACTGATTAGCCTCAATACCTTGCATTGTTCATGTTTAGTTGTGTGGGTAACAACCTCAAAAAATAATTACTTCAGTAATAATAATAATAATAAACCATCAGCTCAGCATTCAGCGAACAATTCTGCAGTAACATACTGGAATGGAGAGCTCAGAGCACTGCTCCAATAACAAATTAGTTAGGGTGTGCAGCCGAATACTCCTGAGCCACCCAACAATAACAAACCAGTGTGTGCAGCCCAAAGCACTCAAAAACAACCCAAGAATAACAATCCAGTTTGCATGCCTGATGGGAGAAAAGAAATTCGGCAAGGAAACAGATTTCAGTTTGAATTGTCCAAGAGGTTCTTATTACCAACCGTGTTAAACCATTGATGTTTCAGGGCCCAATCCTGTTCCCACTGACTTTAATAAGAATAGGAATGGGGCGAAAGTATCCGTCAGAGGTTGTTTAGGTGCTGAGGATATATTGTTTATCAGTGTACTACCAGTAACAAATGAGCTCACTATGGCAAATGGAACTATTTTTCATGTCCATTTGTTAAGGGAAACTTGAGGGGGGAAATGGAACCTGCTTAATTCTTGGAAGCAAGATTGGACTTGTAGTTACTAACTACCCAGTAGTACTGAACTGAACAAGGGCTAGAAAAGCTAGAGGGAAGGTAACATCTCTTTTCATAGTTCTCCTAGTGTGCAGAGACACCCCCTAAAAAATGCCACTGAGCTGAATAAAATGGAACTAGGTGCTCTGTACAGGAAACCTGAACCAGTGGGAGCCTTCCCCCGTAAAGCCTTACTTCAGGAACATCTCTCTACACACATGTAGATATACACACATTATGTTACTACGCAAACTGATGGGTTAAAATTTTCAAGTCCAGATTCAAGGCGTGGGCCTCTCTTTGCAAAACTTCTGAAACA
Source organism: Gopherus evgoodei (assembly GCF_007399415.2). Classification (NCBI taxonomy): domain Eukaryota; kingdom Metazoa; phylum Chordata; order Testudines; family Testudinidae; genus Gopherus; species Gopherus evgoodei. The sequence continues at coordinate 36,468,467 of NC_044333.1, read as the reverse complement.
GAATCCTAGGTTTTTAGAGCACACCCATCTCTGAGCTCCTGAGAATTCTGAACACAGCCCAACTCAGAGAAAGTTCAGATCAAGCCATGGATCTGAACTTCACAGTTTGGGCCCATCTCAAATGTACATCCCGGTCACAGTCAAATGTGAATCCGCCATAGGTGGTGCTTAAGATGATGCAGTATTTGCTGAAGAAAATCTGAGCTCTAAACTGAAACACGTTCTTTAATATTCAAAGACTTCAGATATTCTGATACAGGCTTTTGACTTAAAACAATGGCCTATTGAACCATTACTTCATTTTTCTTGTGTAGTCTGACCAAAGGAAAGCTGGAAAAGAGCGCAATGGAAAGACTTTTACAAGGCTCCTCTGTGGAGAGATTTGGATTGGAAAGGGATGACTAATAAAGCCTAAATTGTGTGGGGTTTTTTTTCTCTCTCTCTCTCTTCTTGGTAAAAATAATTTCTAGAGTCATAGGGTATGGTTCTGATCTCACCTTGGTGTAATTCCATTGTAGTCCATAGTGATACTCCTGATTTACACCAGTGTAACTGAAATCAGAGTACAACCCATAGTTTTAGGGGAGGGTTAGTTATTATTTTAACCTCCCACACTCCAGACACCTGAATGGAGACAGAATTTCAAGCATAAATGGAATGGGAATGAAGCAAATAGGCCAAGGAAATCATATGGAATATCAGCCTTACTACTGAAGATCAGGAGTGTTGAGGAGGCACTACCCCCAATTAATCAGAAATTCCGTACTTCAGTTGCTCAGAGGAGTGATTCCTTTGGAATTTAGATTCATGGTGAAGGCAAAGGGGGTTGAACATTAGCAAGATACCTACAACTTCCATTGGCTGCTGCTTTTATGGCCAACCATACCAAAGGAGTTTCCTCCCTGACAATGAACAGGAGCAATGAGTGAGCCAGTTCTCTCAGTGTCAGAAATTATCTAGATTTCATAGCCATCTTGATGTACTTAGAAGATTAATAGGGCACAGAGATAATTTTTTCCAAAGACTTTGGGATTGCGGGTAAGCCAAGACTCACGAGAACTTATAAAGAACGCAAAATTATTCTATATACTGCTGAAATATCAGATCCTTAGACTTCTTTTTATGAGAGGGGGAGGTATACTCTAGGTGAGTGGTTCCCAAACTTGTTCCACCGCTTGTGCAGGGAAAGCCGCTGGTGGGCTGGGCTGGTTTGTTTACCTGCCGTGTCCACAGGTTCAGCCCATCGTGGCTTCCACTGGCCACGGTTCGCTGCTCCAGGACAATGGGAGCTGCTGGAAATGGTGGCCAGTACATCCCTCCACCTGCGCCACTTCCAGCAGCTCCTATTGGCCTGGGGCAACGAACTGCTGCCACTGGGAGCCACGATTGGCCAAACCTGCGGATGTGGCAGGTAAACAAATTGGCCTGGCCTGCCAGGGGTTTTCCCTGCACAAGTGGTGGAAAAAGTTTGGGAACCACTGCTCTAGGTCCATCATATTTAATTAAAGTGTGCTCAGGCTATTCACTTGCAGATACTACGGCAATGGCAGGCAATATAAAAACCCAAAGACTGACAGTTTGATGGGAATTGTAAGTTATCCTGACTCCCCATTTATCATAATTCCAGGAAAGCTTTTCAATCCTTTAACAAAGAGGTGGTAGATGTGTTTTCATGGCTGGCCTGCTCTGCCACTAAAAGCAGTTGATAGATGGAGTTAAAACTCTTCATACTGCTTTTCTTTTCGTGCTTTGCAATGCAACAAGTCTAGTTATAGGAGCATTTTTGCTGACCCAGGATGTAATTTATATTGAAGTAATGATCAACCTCATTCCTGGGTATATAGGATCTGGGTCCATTAACATTCTCAACTCCAGGGAAGGGGGAGTCCCAGCCAAACCAGAAATAGCTGTGTGATCTGTTGGAATGAGCACAGGGACAGGTGCCAAGTAGTCCTGAGCTCTAAGCCTGGCTCTGCCATTGACTCATTGTCTGGCCTGGGGCAAATAACTTCATTTGAATTTCTCTAGGTGTAAAATGGGGATAACTATGTAAACTCACAAGGGATTAATTAACTAATGTCTGTACAATCCTTCGAACATCTTAAATGCCAGACAAATGATTCAACATATTGTGAGCTCCACAAATAAGCCAGGTAAAGCCAATCATGGGGCAGTGCTGAGGATGGACAAAAATGTGAGGTACAAGTTTCCATGAGATTCAGATCGTTCCTGTTCCTGGGCAAAAAGCAAAGTCAAGATTGTTATCTGTGAAACTAGAAACTCATCTGTTTATTTGCAGATTGTTATTAATTCAGTGTTTTTCATTTTCAGTTTAAATTCAGGAACATTTTAACAAAATGCATGTATATGTGCTACATGGAAATGGCTTCTGAGTATATGTAGAGACAGAGGCGATGCACAAGATGATACAATAACTTATTGCTTTCAGCAAGTATCAGCACAAAAAAATGACTTCTTTGCCACATGGAATATATACAAAACCCCCAACTCTGAGTCCTTTTTCAAATAAAAATTTCTCAATCTCACGCTATAGTACCAAACACATAAATATATAACAATGGATGGAAAGAGAATAAGGTTCCTTTGAATGGCAGTTGGGTTAGAAAGGAATGGTTGGAAAGCCTAAATTGTAACATAAGAAAATTCCATCTTAGGGATCTGATGACATTTTAGATGAGCTCTGCTCTTGTGGTTTACAATACCATCATACTGTATATCTAGCTGAAAATGTATCCTTATATGAAATGTTTTCATAAATATTAGTCATATATTATTTTCTTGTACCATCATCAGAGCAGTTTCTTTTATCATTAGATAAAGTGTACAAGTTAGAATGCTTGTTTTTGCCATGTTTTTTTAAAATCATTATTATTAATTTACATCTAAAACTTCCAAAGGTACAGTTGGAGCAAAATATAGCTGTTGGAAAGCTATGTCAGGAACTGAAAGATGTTACAGATGCATTGATTTAGTCAGGCTGTATGACACCATCTGCTTATGAAAAATGTCACAAAAATGTGGTACTTTGAAGGCACAATAATATAAAAGTGATCTGGTCTGGCATATAAAATGGTCACTGAGAACATCCCACACTGCATGAGTGGATTGTAAAATGTATTTTCTTTACATACTATTTACATTCATATTATTCAATTAGAGCTTGATCAAAAGGAATTGAAGTCAATCAGAGAGCCTTTCCCCTGACTTCAGTAAACTTTGGATTAGACCCCTAAATTGTAGTCCAGTAAATCTAATCCAATTAATAAGTGGATCAAAAAATGGAAAGTCTAAAAAAATCTGCTTTCTTTTAAAAATAGACAGTAAGCAGCAGTACCATCTTAAAGGCAGTATTTGTCTCCAATTTTCTGAGCTTCCTTGATTAAAAGGAATACCAGAATCATTTTTTTAAACATTGGTATGACAGAATGTTTGAACTTCACACACGCTTGGTAAAAGTCTACATGATAGATCAGAAGCCAGAGTGCTGCCAGAGTAACAATACATATAAATGTGTTGAAACTATTGTTTCTGTTATCTTTTTATTGCTACTGGGAAGCTTTTGGTGGCAAAGCAATAAAACTATTGCCAGCTATATTATTAGTCTCAGGCTAACATCTGCAATTACTATGGAATAAATGGTTCGCATCCCATATGAAATATATAAAATTAAAATGAGGAACAGATTTCACTATTTCTCTCTCTCTCGCTTCTCAAATTCTGTGATTTTGTTTTTCACGGAATATTTGTGCTCTGGAAGAAATGTAAATCGAAATGCCCATTTACAATTAGTGACAGGTGAACCTCAAATATAGCTTGCAGGTTCTGCTAAACTACTAAAAATTCAGATGCTTATCAGAAATCTATGGAAAACTTAGTCAAACCTCAATAGAAAGCAGGATCAAAATGTAATGAAAGAAAGCACTTATGAGGTTTCCAGTACTTTGTGCAGAATGCTGCCATAAAGATCATTCTCTTACTCAGTTGCTTTAACCACATCAGCCTTCTCTTTGAATCCCACCACAGGCTCCCCCCTTCTCATCAAAACACAAGCTGTTTGTTTTTGCTTTCAAGACCCTTCATGGCCTATCCCCACACTGCCCATCATCTCTCATTCGCTATAGAAATGTTGACACTCACCTTCAATTTCTGGGGCCGGCAAAGACATTGGCAGATGGTGTGCAACTCTCTCCCCACATCTTTGCCAACTCCCTCCTCCTATGTGGCCCCAGACTAAGATCTAATTTGTGGGAGGGTCTTGTATAAATCCCTTCAAACCAGGATGGATTTCAGCCTCATGGAATATATTACAAATCACCTTTATGTAGTTGCCAAGTCCTGAGATTGGGGTTTGGGTTTCTCCGTTGTTGGTGTCATAAGCTCTGATAGGAATTCTTACAATGAGCCCTCTACCTGATTCAGTGGAAACTTTATGAACCCCAGACCTGTACTTAATATTCCTGATGCTATCTTTGCAGGAGAAACAAACTCAGGTCTTTATACGCTTACCACTTACAAAGTGTTTTTATGTCTTCAAAGCACTGTGCAAATATTTAATTAATCTTTAATTTAAGTCTTGATAGGTAAAATCTTTTTTGCATTTTGACTTTAAATAAGCTATAGTCAGTGCGCGTGGAAATTGATTAAGCCATCAACCAAAAATAATAATAATCCCAGTTTAATAAGAATCCAATTCAGAGCATATATTTGGTTTAGAAGTGAATGAGCATTTTTTGGTAACTGTATTTATTTATCCATTTTAATAAGATTTCCTCTTTTTTCCTGCATAAAGACAAACAAATACATTCCATCCCGAGTTCAAATTATATAATATAGGTAGAACAGAGGGGGAAGTTACATGCCAAAGCCAAGTTGGCCAATTAAACAAAACCCCTCTGTCAGGGGGCAATAGAAGTGTCCAATCCTTTCATCCAAGTGTTTACAGCTTATTTCTGAAATATGATTCTAAATGGATAATGTAATGCACAGCAAGAGCTCTGTGCATATAAATACTTTCCTGTTTGTGATTTTTTCAATCATAACACTTAGAAATATGAAAATGTTCAGTCTTGACACAATCTGTGTAGATGAAATGAAGCCAGTTACCACCATTTCACAGGGCTGCAGCAATCCTGGAATGTGAACAAATCATAGAATATCATGGTTGGAAGGGACCTCAGGAGGTCATTTAGTCCAACAATCTGCTTCAAAGCAAGATTAATCCCCAGACTGATTTTTGCCCTAGATAGTCCCCTCAAGGATCAAACTCCCAAGCCCAGGTTTAACAGGCCAATGCTCAAACCACTGTGTTATCCCTCCCCCATGATAATTTCTTACTTAAAAGTACAGGCCTCAAATGTCCAAACTGGAGTGACCAAAGAGTCACTAAATTAGTATGGCGAGATCTGCAGAAATGTTGGGTGCCTTTCATTCCCCCACTTTGACTGCAGTGGGGGTTCTAGATTCTCAGTCAAATAAATAATATATGGAGATATACCTATCATAGAACTGGAAGGGACCCTGAAAGGTCATTGAGTTGAGCCCCCTGCTTTCATGAGTAGGACTAAGTACTGATTTTGCCCCAGATTCCTAGGTGGCTCCCTCAAGAATTGAACTCACCACCCTGGGTTTAGCAGGCCAATACTCAAACCATTGAGCTATCTGTCCCCCAATTAAAAAAAAATCAGAATATTTAAAAATATTTAAAATTTAATATTAAATTTTATTTTAAAATAATTTTAAAATACAATATTTTAATATATGTTTAAAAATCAGATAATGTACAATATTCTAAAATACAGGACTGTAATATACATAGACATTTTATGGGTGTCATTTCATAATTATAATCTCTCCAAAATGGGTCTAGGATAATGACCTAAGCTGTCAAGAAGGTGCAGGGAAGGCAACTGAAGCAGTAGGTGATTTTAATTTATACGGAGGGGCTTTGGGAAAAAGTGTATTTATAGGTGTGTATTACTGCCATGGATTGTATAGCTTTTAATGCTACTTCCACCTATTTTATTTATTTCCTGTTACTTCTTCTTGCAATAAAATGAGGTGCCCAAACTTGGGCCCATAATTTGGAAGTTTGGTTGAAGCCACTTTAAAAATCTGACCCCAATTGCCCATTGTATATCGCCAGATATTTGAACTGAGATAATAAATAAAGATGTTTTCCTCTTTTGTCAGTTTCTTAGTACTCTTGCTATTACAGTGCACAAGCAATTGGTGCTGGCAGAGTTTGCTCGGAAATATTTTGGAACACTGAAAGCGCGGGAATGCAGCCATTAGCATAGAAACACGCATATACATTTGGGATTGAGAGCTTTTTGGGTGCATTCAGTGCATTTTTAATAACTAGCTCATTGGCAGGACTTTCAAAAATTGTTAGTCTGCTGCACCAATAAACAGAGAGAGCTAATTTCTTTCCATTGTTTGTTATTGATTGTTTTCGCTACTTGCTTCACTCAGAGAAGCATTACAAGTCAGTCTCCTTAATCACTGAGATCCAGGATGTTTTCTCATGTTGAAAGGTTTTGTTCTGACCCGCTTATATAAAATGTTATGCAAAATGGAATAGAGTTTACCTTTAGGAAATTTTCCTGTTATTCAGTCAGAATTTTCATTTGCTTAATTTCATCTCCTAAATTTCTCCTTATGCCAACCAAAGAATTCCTTTCCTTCCTTCATGTTTTACAACATTCATATACACGCAGGCAGTCATCACATCCTTTCTTAGTCATAATTTGGCCAAGTTATACATAGTTCTTTTAATCTTTTCTCATAAATAAATCCCTCTAGACTGTTCATCATTGTTATTGCTCTTCTCTGAATTCTCTTCAGTTTGTTGATATCTTCCCAGTATTGACGTGGTCATAATGGAACACACTATTATATGTATTGTCTCACCAGTACTCTATTCAGACAAGCTAACACTCTCTCTGGCATGATATTCCATCTCTGCTTATGGAGCCTTTAAATCACTTTTGGCTTATTTTTGCTGCCATATCACATGGCAAGCTCAGATCAAATTCTCTGTCAGCTCTCTGTCTTTACATTTCTTTCTGCATAAGTGTGTTTGGGCTCTTGATTTGTATCAGCTAGTTGTTTTCTATTAGGACAAATCACATTTTACTTCCTGTCAGGATTTCTAGCTTCCATGTTTTATTCCTGTGTCTTCACTGATGCTTGTAACATTTCTCATGCATCTGCAAATGTAATTAGCATGTTTGCCTCTTCTTCCAGTTTATTAATGAATACATGAAATAAATCTAGACTTAACTCCAATTCCTTTGGAACATCTCCCCCAATCTGACATGCTGCTATTCATCGTTACTTCTTGTTTATAACACTTTAGCCAGCTCAGAGACCACAGATGAGTGCTTATATCCAGACCAGTTTAGATCAATCATTCAACATTTTACGAGACTACCAAATGCTTCACTAAAATCCAGACAGATTTGCCCAGATCGTTGGTGTTGTTGAACACTGCACTGTTGGCCAATTAAATCCGGCATATTTGCCATAGGCGGGTCAATCCATTTCAGGGAGACCTTCTGTCTGCATAGAGCTAATCCTGAGATTTCTACATCACTACACCTCCCTGCTGCCAGCTCTACTGAAATCCAGCTACCAAAGCACCCCCTTGGGACTGTTAGCAGCTGCGGTAAGTTAGGGCAGTTGTGGGCGGCTCTGTGTTATATTAACAGATCTGCTCAGGACAAAAGGAGCTGAGAATCAGAGAAGAGGAAAGGCCAAGTGGGTTAGGCCATTATGTCTACTGGTGTCCTGTCATCTGCTAATTCAATCATTTGTAGTTTTATAATTTTATTTAAAAAAAATAAAGAATAAAGTTCATCTGGCATGACTTGGTCTTTGTAATCCAAGGCTCACGTTTCCATCACCCTGTAGATGTTCATAGATTTGTTTTCTCTATTGGTTCCAGGGCAGATGATATATTTATGTTCTATCTAGTGCGTAGTACAACCCATGGAGACATATAGCAATCAATGATTATTGACATGCCTTGAACAGCATCTGTTCTTGGCAAGATTATTTGAAAATGGGATTTACAAGAGGATGGGGAAAGATTCTTTTGTTTCCTGGAAGGAAACTGCAACTGCTCTGAAGTCAGCATATGTCTGGCTATTACACTATCTAAGGTTCTGACTTTGAGAGCCAACAGTTAGTAACAAGACAGATGCTGCAGTGTGAACTAAAGTCACATGTCCTTCAAGGAATGTCACCACAAAGCCATTCATATATCTGACATTAATTCTCATTAGATCAAAACAATAATAGGAATAAGTGATTCTTTCAGTTTCTGTTATTTTTTCCCAGGCCACAAAACCTCCATCCATTATGTCATTTAAATTAACCGAATAACAAATGCCTGCTTTCATAACAAGGTCCCAATGGTATTTCATAAATAACAGCATAAAAAAATTACAGACACAGACTTTACCAAAAAAGAAAAAAGAAAGCCATATTCAGTTTTAATATTTAATATTTGTCATCTGATTTGATAACACAAGAAATGTGTTTCTTCATACTGGGTGGCTCTGAAAGCAACATTTCCCATTGAACTCAACATACAGCTGGCAAGGAGGAGATCTCATGTCACCTCAACCAGATTCTGACGGCATGGCCTTGGGTAGATCACTTGACCTCTCAACTTCTATTTCTCCATCTGTCAAATGGGTATTTAATTACTCGCAGAGGTGTTATACAGATTGGTTTGTTTACACAGTGTTCTGAAGACATGGAACTTGATGGATCTTGTGTCTGATGTAGTACAACAATTCCTATGTTATCACATGTATTTAGGGCAAGATTCACCAGTATGCTCTTGCTGCTTTGTGCTGATCTGGTCCCTGGAATAATTGTTCTGTTGTTCACTCATGGCCTGGAGAATGAAGGGTTTTTTTTAAAAAGGGACCCAGTTTTCAACTGGCAGCCAATGCAGAATCAGGAGGTGTATCCATATGATTCAGCTCTGCTTCAGAGATGGGCCAGTCAGTGCAGGATTCACTATATAAGTGTTAAGCTCTGGTTCTCTGCATCAGTCATGCTGGACAGTGGGTTTTCTCAATAGGTCAAAAGTATGGCTGAGCAAACGTTTTCAAAAGAATGATGGGGTTTAAAGAACAACAAAATGCACTGAGGTTTATTACTTTTTAAATACTGCCCCCTTTGAAATGTTACGGTCCCACTGTGTTTGGAGATGATTTAATACCCTTTTGCTCACAGTTTGAGGCACATCATGAGCTATTTTGTGTTATTTCTCTTGTGCACATTATGCAATTATGGCCCACCAAACAGAGCTAACTGGGTAAAGGGCAGGGAAAGCATCATGATGGAGACACACTTAGGTTAGGGGCCTGCTGTCCGTTTGCCTGTTCTAACACAACATAACCATCTGCCATCTTTTGACTCCAGCCCTCTTAAGTAGGGAGCATTTTGCTGGAGGGAAGGAGAAACAATGTCTCTAGTTTTACTCCATGCCACTGCCAGAATGCAATGCAATGTCAGCAAGAGTCCAACCCTCAGCTGCAGCAGCCATGGTGTCTAGTTGGGATAACTGTCAAGGGAAAGCATCCTTGTAATGCGTCCCTAATTCTTTATTGGCTTTGAGAAGCTGAGAATTGAAGGGCTGTGCAATTGGCTCGAAATGAAAGACAAATAAGAGACAATTCACAATGATGCCTGAATAACCATATTCTTCTAAGGGAAAACAATAGAATAATAAATGACGTACAAATGGGCTTATACATAAGGGGTTTCTATTCATTATTTGTATATAAACACATTCTACCCAGTTAAATCGGAACATCCATGTCCAGTTTCCAAAGGCTTTACAAGGTTACATTTTAACCTGGCTCTTTTCATGCAGTTAATTCAAATGCTTTCTCCCCTCCTTGTTCATTTCTTAGTGGTTGATGTCAGTAGGAGCTCAGCATCTCAGGATCAGGCCCTTAATGACTGGGTTTCAGTATCTTTCTGCATTTGGATGCGTTGTGGAGTCAGGCATCCATGGCTAGTTGTCCTTCTAAATTTCCCCCCTGGTGCTACAGAAAAGCAAAACAAAGAGCAGTAAAATTCACACACATTGTTAAGTAAGTAATCTCCGTGGAGGTGAGACTCTTTCAGCAAATGAAAGGAAAAAAAATACACTGAATATGAAGTGGCAAGCTGTGAGTTCTGTGTCTCTGCTAACTCTGTTCATTTTATTTTAACATTAACCTCCAAACCTACCACTGTCTTATTGGTCTGTTTCATCCCCATGTTACATCCTGTCGGTTGTGTAGATTGTGACTTCTCTGTCTTCTTTGTTATGTTTACAGTCCCTAGCAACCTGAGGTCCTAATCCTCAACAGGGATCCAGAGATGATCTTGTAATAATAATGCTAATATAGAAGAAAGTGTCTGCAAATTAGAGATTTTAACAGGGATTGCAACAAAAAGGAGGGCTTATCAGAACATGTGGATGTTTTGCTCATCCACAAATAAGGTCAGCTATTTTGCTCTTACAGTTACCACAGCCGGGTGCAGGGACAATATATTAAACAAAGCCAAACTGACTTTTCCAGAATAACGAGTTGGTTGTAAGGATTAAAGGGAAGAGAGTCACGAGTGAGTGACTATGGTTGTATGTGTGTGGGGGCAGTCGAGTGCCCTGCTGAAAACTTGAGTTTGTATGGCTGCTGCGCAGTTGCTGAAGAATTTGCTTCTTGCCACGGGAGATACTTTTCTACTGAATAAAAACTCAGATAAAATGGGATTTATTTACTGGTGCTAGAATAGGAGGTTGCCAATTTCACCCTTTTTATCATTTACCTAGGAATCCCAGCACCTAGGAACCCCAATAATAGACCAGGACTAGGCACTGTACAAACAGAACAAAAAGACAGTCCTTGCCCCTCAAATGCTTTGGCTTTAACAATGTAGGTACCCTTTACTAGAGGGGCCTTTGAACTTTATTGGGAGTGTTCCAGGGGAAAAGCCTGTGCTCCAATCTAGCCTTAGAGATGACAACTTCCACGATGCCTTGGGAAAAGAGGGAGAAACTTCCTGGTGCAGGGAGAGCAGGTGGTGGACTCCATTGTGGGAAAAGGAATGAGATTGCTGGTGTGGTGCTCAGTCCATACCAGAAGCTGCTGCTGGGAGCCTGCCGGGGCTTTGATCGAGCAGTGAGCCTCAGAGGCTTTTGGTGGTTTCGTTGGAGCCAGGGCCTGCTCCAGCTTTTCTGCCACCCCAAGCGGCAAAAAAAAACAAGACAAAAAAACTAGCTGCAGCACTTGGGCGGCAGCTCAACCACACCGCTTCTTCTGCGGCAGTTCGGCAGTGGGTCCTCCCTCTCTTCCTCTTTGGCAGCAATTAGGTGGCAGCTCAAAGAGGAAGAGAGGGAATGAGGGACCCGCGGCTGAATTCCCACCAAAGACCAGACGTGCCGCCTCGAGACCGGACAGAGTGCCACCCCTTTGCATTGGCCGCTCCAAGCACCTGCTTGCTACTCTGGTGCTTGGAGCCGGCCTTGACTGGAGCCAGGGCAGAGACTTTTGCTGTGCCTAGAGCTGACTGTGGTGGGCCTGCAGTGGAGGACTGTGAGTAACCCCCACTCTGGTTTGGGAAAGTACTTGCCAGGGAAGGGGCACAGCAGAGAGACAGAGTCTGAGAAGAGGCAGAGAGATCTTCCCACCGACCCAGAGCTGCTGACATTTGGTGAAGCCAGCTTAGGGTGATCAGACTCCAAGTGTGAAAAATTGCAACAGGGGATGGGGGGTGGGGTAATAGGCTTCTATATATAAAAAAATTCTCAAATATTGGGATTGTCCTTATAAAAATCTCTCAAACCAGAAGCACTCACTAAATTCTTCACTCCTTCTGCTTGCTTGAAGGTGGTTAACACTCTCAAGAATGAGGTTGTCTCAAAAGGAAAATTATTGCTGGAATGACAGTAGCCCCTCAGTCAGAATTTGGACCCCACTGTGGAAGATACTGTGAAAATATACTTCCTTTCCCAAACTGCTTTCAGTCTAAGCATATAAAAAGCAAACTCCTTCAAGAAAAGAGTAAATAGATTAGAGTTTCCCCACGTTGTTCAGTTTGAAAAACAATCACAAGAAGAAAAATAACTGGTAACGCCGAATCAAAGAAAAGGAGAAATAGGCTCCACAAGTATAATATTGGGTCTTGACCCTTCAGTTCATTGAGTATTCCTATACAGCTCCCTATGACTCCCAGTGAACTGAGTGGGATTTGAGGAGACTGCTCATCACAGGAGTTTGTTCAGTACCAAGCCCTAAATTAACTTTTAAAAAAGTCAAGTCAGATTCTAGGTGAAAAAGTATTTTTTTTTTTACATCCTCTCATCAATCCATAAGGGTTAATTTGTTTAAGAGTTAAAAACTTGTGTCATACACAAAACCACTGATAAATATTAAATCATACAGAAAAAGATAACATTACAGCCTAAAAATAAATTCTGCATCTATAGTCTAAACAACTGAATGGCTATAAATTTTCTATCTTATAAATTAATAAGATGCAGACCCTTATGAAAATATAGAATCCAGTCCTGTAAGCACTCCACTGGTCTGATCCCATATAGTCATAGACCTCAATGCAAGTTGGATGAGTTCCTATCTGGAAAAGTCCCATTAAAATCAATGGGATTGCTACATACACATGATCAGAACAACAATGCACTCAAAGCTGTCATTTCATGTTTATCTACTTTACTTCATTTACACCTCTTTGCAGATGTAGAATAATAAATCAATATACCTCCCTTGAAACTCTTTATGGAATAACTGCTTATGTTTCGTTTTTATAGCCCTGTAAATAAGGATTGAAAAAACACAGGGTCTCACTTACTGCCAGTAAACAAAATGGAAAGAATGAGATGAGAATCGGGACATAATAAAAAACAAAAAATCCCCCCTCCTGGGATGGACATTTCTAAGAGAGAAATTGGGGATGGTTTTAGAATAATCGGGTGGAATTTTCACATGTACTTGAGTGATTCAGAAACACAAATCCTGTTGAAAGTCAATAGTACTTGTGCTCCCAAATTAGACACTTTTGAAAATTTCACCCATAATTATCCAATTTTGTATAGATATAAAATAGGATTTTAATTATAATCCTCTATTTTTTAAACAAAAATCAATAATTTATCAATGTAAAATTCTCACTAAATGCATTCTTCTTGCATTTGATGTTTAGTTTTAAGTTTTCTAGAAATTACTTTTAAAATAGGAAATGGTAAGTAAGAATTTTTTTCAGTGTCTCTTGTGAAAAATAGAACAACTAAATAATGGGGAAAATGTGAAATACAAAATAAACTTGAAATATTTTAACTTATATGTTTATTGCTGTAAAATGGTACAAATAACAGTTAAAGATATAAATATAGATTCATTACAAAATATAATGTAATAAGGGTTTGTGATCATGAATAAATATGGTATAAAATATAGCAAGCAATTTAATAATAATGATCTTTTAAAATCTTTATACAATGACTTTAAGAGGGATCAGGTGTATTTATAAACCAGGCTATAATACTGTACAATATAAATTATACTTTGTATTGCAGTAACATACCAGTTATTAAATGTAAGATGTACTATGGTATCGTTGTTTTTTCTTCATATCTAGAGTCGTGTTTCAAAGGAAGACTTTGCAGACTTTGCTATTTTGATGTATTTTTCAGGTTTCATCTAAATTGGCTCTTTAAATATTGGTTTAAAAAAAAAGTAGAGATAAAGAACAGGAACAGCCCATATTTCTTGAAAATTCTACAAATAAAAAAATATCTGACCATTATCCTGAAACATCTTTTTAAATATCTGACCTGGTGTTCTTTTGCTTGTTAAAGAAATACAACACAGAAATCAGATACTCAGTTTTTTCTTTAATCTCACTCTCAAGGTACTTGCTCGGCTGATAAAACTCAAAAGTCAATAAGCCCTCAGTCCAGCAATGAAACTTCATACTGTAGATTTCAGTTCAGTAACTCCCCCCAAAAGCTTCACATTTCATACATGTTCATTGCTTTTACAGCACTGAATTTCAGAAGCAGACAGAGAAAAAACTTTACATCCAAATTCGAAAAACTAAATATGTTACAATTGAGGAAGTTTGCAATAAACAAACAGACAAACAAGCACATACTGTACACCCAGGAGAACTGATTAATTGCCAGCAAAAAGTTCTTAGACATTCAGATTTCCTGAGGCTTTTCCACTCTTTCTGTGCACCACTCACTTATAATTACATCTGGGGCCATTCCTTCCTATTCCACAGGATGAACTGGAATATACGACTCAGCAGCTTTGTCTCTTGCTCTTTAAACACTGGAGACCTTGTAAGCGAACAACTTTTTTCCTGTTATGAAATTTTAATGATCTTCTAAGTCTCTCAAAATTAGATCAGTTTTGTTTTGGTGGGATTTTTTTGTTATTTTTTACACTGAAACAGACCTGGCTTATTTATACTATAAGTTTTATAACAGCAAAACCAAAAACAAAATCAATCTTGCTATTCCTGATAGACTACTGCTTGGAATGTATTTGGTTAGCACCAAAAAGCAGGTTGCACTATGGAGTCAATGATCATCTCTTCACAGGACTACCTTTCGAAAGGGCATACGGTCTTTGGAGTGGGTGGCCTCTAGAGAGAACTCACAGGAGATATCAGGAGTGACCATTCCTGGCACAGCACCAAGTTATTGGGCGATGATCCCTTATGGAGCAGCTTTGCGGTGAAATAGCCCATTCAAACCTGTGATAACTCGTCTCTGAACGACAGACACTGGCACAGGGAGGGAAAGTGAAATGAACAGAGAAAAACTAATAAATATCAAGTAGCAGAGGGGTAGTCATGTTAGTCTGGATCTGTAAAAAGCGACAGAGTTCTGTGGCATGTTATAGACCGACGAAGTGGGTATTCACCCACAAAAGCTTATTCCAATATGTCTGTTAGTCTATAAGGTACCACAGGACTCTTTGTCGCTTTTTAATAAATATTAATATCATTGGCCATGAGGCTCCTTATTTTAGCACTCACTGATGTGACAACAGTAATAACTTAAAATAGTATCAGAGGGGTAGCTGTGTTAGTCTGGATCTGTAAAAAGCAACAACGAGTCCTGTGGCACCTTATAGCCTAACAGACATATTGGAGCATGAGCTTTCATTGGTGAATACCCACTTCATCAGATGCATCCGATAAAGTGGGTATTCACCCATGAAAGCTCATGCTCCAATATGTCTGTTAGGCTATAAGGTGCCACAGGACTCTTTGCAAATTAAAATAGGTGGCACTTTTCACTCTAAAGAATCCCATATATGGCCCAAATTCTAGAATAGTAAAAGAGAAAGCCACTTCACACGTGCACTGAACTCACTCCATTAACCACTGCAATGCATCTACCTCTGGGGTAGAACATAACTGTGTCACAGCAGCGTAGAACTGTTCAGGACAGGAAGTGAAGATGAATTATGTATGGCCAATTTGTAAAAGCATGATGCATTTTCTCAGACTAGATACTTGCCTGGACAACAGAGCTAATACCCATAACCCTCAGGGAAAATACCACAGGGTATTTAATGAGCATAAGCGATCGGGTTCTTGGCCTCTCTCTCTCTCTCTCTCTCTCTCTCTCTGATCCCAGAGCTCCAGGAGAACAGCACACTCTAGCATCTGCCCATAATCACCTTTTACCCCCAGTTCTGGATTGCTCTTGGTTCAGTCTGGTCCCCCTGATAAATGTTATCAGTTTTAGGGCTTCTTTAATTGATGACCAGTGCCTATGGTCCAAAGAGGCCATTCTGACCAACAGGTTTATCTAGGACAAAGATATTCCAGGCAAGCTCCCTTTTTCTGCTGGTTTCAGAGTAGCAGCCATGTTAGTCTGTATCCACAAAAAGAACAGGAGTTGGGCAACTCCCACCTTTTCATGTTCTCTGTATGTATATATATCTCCTCACTATATGTTCCATTCTATGCATCTGATGAAATGGGCTGTAGCCCATGAAAGCTTATGCTCAAATAAATTTGTTAGTCTCTAAGGTGCCACAAGGACTCCTGTTCTTTTTCTGCTGGATATTTCCTCTTTACCAGAGGCTGGGAGCAGGGCTTGTGTAGGAGCCTCTACTTTAGCTGCATATTTCCTTGAACATTATGGGGGATCCTTCACCAGCCAGATAAGCTGGAATCAGAGCTACTTTGAACCGCTGGAAGGGCTGCTTTACAAGGAGGTGCCCCACCTTTCTTCAAATCAAAACAGATGGCTTTTGAACAGCTGCAGTACAAATACCTACCTTCTTCACAGGGGGGCATTGTGAGGATTAATTTGTGACTGTTTGCCAAAGCTCTTTGAAGTGGAAAAGTGTGATATAAAGCTAAGCTTTGTTATTATAAACACTCAAAGTACCCTCCTCCAAAGCAAGGTGTTAGAGAAAAGGGAGCATGTATTAATGTCAGCATTATGCATAGCAACAGGGGAAATCAGTGATGGAAATCGCAGACATTCTAGAATTTGGCCATTTCTGAAGAGAAGGGAAACCTTTGGAAATTCACATTCCATGCCTAAAATGTCCTTAAAACGAGTCAGATTGACTGGTTTGCTGGCAATTGAGTCATTCCCGCACTGCCTTCCTTGTCTGTCCATCTATATAAACACACTGAGGGAAAGCAGTAGGGTAAGACAGAGGAGGAATTCAAGAGTGGACTGTGTGTCACTGCTGAGCGGTGAAGAGGGGCAGTATGGGAATGAGGTCTGGGCATGTCCATTTATCAGTCACTGTACTCCCACAGCCTGGTGCAGTATGCTCACTGAAAGTAGACATGTGTCCTCCCAGCTATTAGAGATGGGGAAAAAGAGACAAACTAGGCCATCTCACCCTTCCTTCTGCCAATGGAAAGCTACCCCTCTCCCTCCCTGTCTCTGGAGATATTCGTTGTTGGGATTCTGAGCACATACATAAGGCTGACACTTTAGCCACTAGACTACATGATCTCTTGTCAAAGCAGATCAGTGGATTTTCCATGCCCTGGACTCACTTTTCTAGACCAGCAGGATTTACCAGAGTTGCAGCTTACCAAGAATGCCTATGTCATTGTAGCAGGCTCCATTTGAGGACCAGCAGACCTAGTGGTCAGACCATGGCCACACAGTCTCTCCAAGTCTTGGAAGTCTGAGGAGCCCAGTTAGTCCTGGTTAGTCACAACTTGCCTCCCCCACCCCAAACTCCCCCAGGATCTCTCAGGCAGGGCAGGGAGGATCCCAGAGCTCAGGCTCCAGCTCAAGCCCAAACATCAACATGGCAATTTTACAGCCCCCACACACAGCCCAAGCCCTGTGAGCCTGAGTCAGCTAACACGTGCCAGCCATAATCATTTAACTACAGTGTAGACATACCTTCAGTGTCCAGTTTTCTTCCTAATCAAGGGAAAGGAGAGAACAGGGATGGGGCCAGGCTCCTGTTTGAGTCTTACTTCCAGCCCCAGTCCTGTCCTTTCTCTGCCTCAGCAACTAACACTGTCTGCCTTCTTGCAGCCAGCCAGTCCCTTCTTCCCTCTCCCCACACCTGACTTCCTGACCTCCCCATTAAACCAGTCCTTCACAGGGAGTGTCCCTGGCAACTGTTGAGGGACCATAGAATATCAGGGTTGGAAGGCACCTCAGGAGGTCATCTAGTCCAACCCCACGCTCAAAGCAGGACTAATCCCCAGACATTTTTTTTCCTCAGTTCCCTAAATGGCCCCCTCAAGGATAAGAACTCATAACCCTAGGTTTAGCAGGCCAATATGCAAACCACTGTGCTATCCCTCCCCCCTAGTGAATGGGGGCTTCTTGGCCCAATAATGCTCCACCACTCCTTTAAGCTTTGTGAGGGTTCTGTAAACCCCATCAGTCATGTAGGGAGAAATTCACCACTGAACAGAACTCATCCTAAGGCTCTGTTGTACAGAGCCTTAGGATGAGTTCATGGAAGTATTGGGAGGTCTGGAGCAGACCTCCTGAGTTGGGGTGAATGACACCCATAATAAGCAGGAATTAACTGGGGATATTCTCTCTATCTTTTGGGGGGGAAGGAGGGTACATCTATCCCCAAATGTCCTAAAGAGGTTGGCAGTGCAAAGGATGAACCTCTAAGACAATACATCCTGAGAAGCTTAGATGTCTTACAGTATCACACGCCCGTTGTCAGACTCCGTTTTCTGCCCCTCACTGGATAATTTTTTTAAAGCCCTTACAAAATAAGCAGTAAATCATAACAGATTAAAAACATTGCTGGGCATCTGTCCTACCGCTTGGGATTTGGACTGCTGTGAGCTTATCAAACAGGTCTGGTGCTACATGATGGGACAAATATGACATGAACTTCACCCTGAGGTCTGCCATCTTCACATAACAAGGGCATATATTCCACAGCTGGGGAGCTGTTATTCAACTCGTACTGTACCACAGGTCAGAATTTATGACTTTGTTATTATTATGTTTGTGAGTTTTATGGCCACACCGCTCCCGCGGGAACCCAGAGCGCTTTTGCTAGGACATGTCAGTCAGACGTTCGTAATATACTGAAAAGGAAGCATTGAAAATGCTGGGAATATCCTGTGTAACACTGTTTCTCATCTCTCCTGACCCTCAGGTAGGGGCCAGACTTTGTCTGCATCCAAAGTGGGAGGAAAAGCTGATAAAGTGCATAAGCGGGGGGAGGGAATGGCACCGAACCCTCAGCAGCATTATTGGCTGACACCTCTGCTGGCTCTGTTTGTTCTCTGTAATGACACATGTCCCAAATTTCCTGATCATAACAGTCATCACGATGCGCTCAGTGTTTTATTACCCTCTGATGTGAAGCCAGAAGCTTCACAATGGGAGTTAACCTAACGCTAATGAGTTTAACCACTGCCGCTGATCTGCTGACTCCTCAAAGTGTTAATGCCTTTGGCAGCGCAACGTATTATATTTTTACCCTAGCACAGTACATCAACAAACTACATGGTCTCTGTCTTGCAGCAATCTGCCAGAAACAAAAAAAGGTTCACGCTTTGTACTCCAGATGCTTTGAGCTTTGCTGAGAACGGACAGTGGCAAGTTAAACAGAGCTGCAGTTTGTTGTTCCCCAAAGATACTGGAATGGATGAACCTCACGGGGGCTAGTTTTGGGAACCTATCAGACTCTTTTGGGGGTTCACAGATCCTGCATGACTTTGTGAACTTTCCCCCTGGAATCTAAAGCCTACTATTTGCACCTATAGATGCCAACTACAATCAGGGCTCAGCTGAGCTAGGCACATGGCCAGATTTTCAAAGGTATTTAGAGTCCAAAAGATGCAGATAAACACCTCATGAGATTTTCAAAAAGTCATCTAAATGCCATGTACATCAATTGGAGTTAGCGATCTAGCCTGAGCAGGTACTTTTCAAAAACCCACTAAGCATCTATCTGCAACATTAGGCTCCTAAATACCTTTGAAAATCTAACCCATGATCCCCACACCATATAATCTAAGCAGAAGGCAAAGTGTTTGAGGGGAAACAGAGTCAGGAAGTGACTTGCCCAGGATCTCACAGAAGGCCAGGGAAGTAGAACCCAGGTTTCTTGACTCCTAGGCCAGTACCCCTATCCACTGGACCACACTGCTTGACAAACTCATGGCTTCTATTCCTTTTATTCCCCCAAGGATGATTCACTTTTTTGTACCAATGTGTTTTCTAACTAAGGAAAGCCCTTTCTGTGCATGTGGGATATGACACCCTCCCCTGTGCTGCCTTGAAAGGGAACTGAAATGATCCTCAATGTAGTCAGGCCAACCTAGCAGGGGGCATTCAGCAAAAGCTCAGCTCTGCTGCAGTTGGCTCCTATGAAGCTCTACAAGGAACAGCGCTCCCCACTCAAGTTAACTCCCCAGACCTGCAATGGGTCTGTATGGATTGTGGTCCCTTTGTCTCCCCGGCCTGCTTCAAAACAATAGTTTTTGGGCAGTACAGAGGAGGATTATGGGGAAAAGAACACAGGTCTCAACTATCTCCATTTCATCTCCCCTGGAGATGGGCCAGCTGATATCTCCATTTTGTAGCTGTCATCCAGGCTAAGTACTGAGTGGAGAAAGGGGCAGCTGGCCCTTTCACTGACTCCAAGGCATTGCCTTTCCTTTCATTCTCTGCTGAGGCCTCACCATCTGCCAGGTACAGAAACATGGCGGGAGGAGCAGAAACAAACTTTGCATGCTGGGAACCAGGTCATACTGAGTGGCTTCAGAGATGGGCTGGAGCCACTGCCTGGAGATTCTTCCTCTAGTTTGGAGCTTTGCTCTGTGGTTGTAGCCGGGTGCTCCACTCACACGGTAGCAAGGTCAAGCTTTTCTTAGAATTCTTTTCTCTCCCCATCCCAGCTCCTTCTTTCACTGTCTCAAGTAACACGTAAAACCAATCATATTCAAATTTAGCTCAGACTTTCAAAACTGATGTTGTGGTAGGTTTGATGTTCGAACAAATACCATACGTTACAGCACAGGAAGTTTGATTTTATTAGAGTTTAGATGCGCAAAATGTATGTGCCATTCCGGGGTGAAAGTGGGCTGGTACGGTGTACCGGTAAGAAGCTGGTACCGGCTCGTACACAGCCAACTTTAAAACGTTGTCACAGCAAAGAACTCTCCTTAAAGCGCTGCCACAGCAGCCCTTGAATGTCGCTGCCTCTTCCCCCACCCCCCCGGTCGGCAGCCCTGTCGGTAGGGACTCTCCTGGCAGGGCCACTGGTGGGGGGGGGTGTGTGTGGAGGTGGAAGCAAAAGGGGTAGCTGCCCTGGGGCCAGCAATTTACAAGGGCTCAGGGTTCCTGGCTGCCACCACCACTATCACGGCAGTGGCCAGAACTCCAAGCCCTTTTAAATCACTGTCAGAGCCCCGGGCAGCACAGGCCAGGAAGCATGGATGGGCTGGCTGGGGAAGGCTGACCCACAGCTCTGCCCCTTGTGCTCAAGGCCCTGCCCCTTCCAGGGGCCTGGAGCCAGGCCCCCTTAATGGTACCCCTGGTGCAATTCCACACCTCCATTACATGCACAGTTATGACAAGTGGACATGCCAAGTGGTTAACTGTGGGCAAATGTATCCAATTAGCCACTGAATGTGTGCACGAATCAGGGACTGGCACAGTCACAGTAACTGTGCACATATAGTGCATAAATTAGGCATGCAGTTACACAACTTTTTAAAGATCCAGCATATTATATATATTACATACCTATACACGCACAGTCCCAAATATTATCCAGTGCCAAATATCGTACAATACCATATACACTGTTTTATAAGCATGTTTGTTTTTAAAATCTTAATGAATGATTTCCTTCCCCACCTGTCCTTAGAATATATCTTCTCAATTTAGCATACCCCAACCCCTACTGTGGACAAGTGGAAAGGGACACTGGCCATTCAAGGCCAAAGCTCTTTGTCCTTCACCCTAATAAGGAGGCACTGCAACAAAGGAATCTACAACTGAGCTCAATTTTCCCCCCAGGAGACAGGATTGCTATTCCTCCAGCAACGTAAGCTTCTGGCTGACACGATCATAATTCTGAGTTCTTGTCTGTTCTTCTTTGGTCTTTGCATTCTGCTACTCTACACCCACTGTGGTGTTTCTTTCGCAGATGCTCAAAACTTTGGTATTAATTGTACTCTACACAGCGATGGAAGTGGAGGTTAGGATAATCTCTCTCCAAATCCCTTTCTCTGTTATACTCTTCGGTGCTGATTCTGAACACGAAACCTGCATGTTTTGGAAAACCGAGCAGAAGTTAGGTAGATGTACAGTAGCGAGATAGACTGCGTGCATCAGCTGCTCTCTCTTTTTACCATTCATCTGCTTTGTGGAATGAAAGCCTCTTAGTTTCTCCAGAATAGGAGAAAAACAGTTAAAGCATTTATAGCAAAAAGTGACTCAGGGACATAGGCAGCACAGAGGTTTTACACAGACTGAGCAATGCTAGCCCATGACAGCAGCATATGGGATCCATAGGGCGAGAAGGATCCAAGGATAGAATGGCATTGATGAATAAAGGCAAAGGGAAGAATTTGCTGAGGAATCATTGCTATGACTGTAGATGGGGAGAACAGAATCGGAATCCACAGATTCTTTAGAGCCTCCCACATGTGCTGTCAATTCACACAGCGGGCTTTTATGAGGTGAGACGAAATGCTGGAAGGCATTTCCTTCAGCCTGTCAAAAAAAGACTAACGTCAAATCAGCAAAGTGAAGTGAAGGCTGCTATACAGCTAGAAGTGTAACGAACAAAGAATAAGTGGTGTTCTTTGAAACTTGGCTGTTAGATTGTATAAAATACTTGTTGAGTCCCAGTCACGGGAAGAGGGTTAAATACTCTCCTTAGAATAATAAAATCTACTACACAGAAGAACCTAACCTTCAGCTTAAATAACAAAATGTATCACAACAGTGGAGCGAGTTTTTGTCTTTTGGGAGCCTTTAAATTTATGAGCCAAAAGTTTCAAAAGAAAATAAAGGCAGACAGGATAAATTCTCCCTTTTCCCCTCTGATACAGCAGACCATAGCATTGTAAAAGTAACTCTTTTCTTTTCTGACAGTGCAGGAAAATTGCATATATAAAATAGATTCCCCTAAATTCACACATTTAATCTTAACAGATCCACTATTACATATGGCTCATAGAATAAGAGAAATACAGAAGTACTATTCATGTACAGGTATGTATATTAATGCACGCAGTGTTGTAGCTCTGTTGATCCCAGAATATTAGAGAGACAAGGTGGGTGAGGTAATATCTTTTCTTGGGTCAACTTCTGTTGGTGAACTGAGACAAGCTTCAGAGCTTACACAGACCTCTTCTTTGGGTCTGGCCAAGGTACTCAGGTGTCGCTGCTAAATACAAGTGGAACCGATTTTTTAGCATAAATAGTTCACCTTGAATGGGCCCTTGTAATAGGTGTTAAGTGGCCAGTTAACACCTCAACCATAGTGGTGCGGGAGGGGGGGCAGAGGAAAAAAGCTGGTGTGTGTGTATGTGTGTGTGGGGGGGGGGTGTTAGTGGGTTATTATAGTTTGTTGTAATTGGCCATAAAGCCAGTGTCTCTAGTCGGTCCACATTTTTTTAGTATCTAGCAAATTTATGAATGTGAGCTTCCAGGCTTGTCTTTTGAAGGTGTTGTGCAAGTTTCCTTTGAGGATGAGGACTGAGAGGTCAGATATAGAGTGATCACTTCATGAAAAATGTTCGCCCTATATTATATTTATATATATATATATATATATATATATATATATATATATATATATATATATATATATATATATATATATATATATATATATATATATATATATATATATATATATATATATATATAACAGGGCAAAGTGGGAATGTTTTTAAGCACTACCACGAGCTTGTGGGTGTGTAAATTAAGTAAAGTCCTTTGCGGTGTTTAAATTGCTCCCTCAATCTACTTCCAATGTAGTCTATTATATGTATGAGAAAGATCACTCTTCAGCAATGAAGTTTGAGCTGGCATTATTTCCATTCTATCATCTCTCCACTCTCACCAACATTTTCAGTTACTCAAAACTTTCTGGACAAACTCCTTTTCATCTGAAAGTTTCCATTCTTTATCTCAGTTACATTTTATTGGTGGAAAATTGTTTCTAAATCAATTTAACCATTTTGAAGTTACACCCGGTTGAATAAATACACTTTTTCCACTGTAAAAATATTTCTCTGAATTTCTCCCCTAATGGATCCAGTGATAGATTTTGGAAAGAATAATCTAGTTCAATGGGTCTCAAACTGTGGGTCAGGAATCAGTGGGGTTGCAAGGGCTGGCATTAGACTTGCTGGGGCTTAGCGCTGACACCAAAGTCTGACCCCCACTGCCCAGGGCTATAGCCCTCAAGCTTTGGCACCCCCTGCCCAGGATGTTGCAGCTTGGGCTTCGGTCCCCCTTCCTCGGGTTGTGAAGTAATTCTGCTTGTTAGAAGGGGGTCACGGTGCAATGAGGTTTGAGAAACCCTGGTCTAGTTGATACTAAAGAAGTTAAATTAAAGAACAGCAAAGAGATTAAAGGGTATATTTATGACTACTCTGAAGTACCAATGTGTATCCATTAAAAGTAGCCCTTCTCAAACTGGGGCCGCCGCTTGTGTAGGGAAAGCCCCTGGTGGGCTGGACTGGTTTGTTTACCTGCCAGGTCCACAGGTTCGACCAATCACGGCTCTCACTGGCCGCAGTTCGCAGCTCCAGGCCAATGGGGGCTGTGGGAAGCGTCGCGGGACAAGAGATTTGCTGGCTGCTGCTTCCCGCAGCCCCCATTGGCCTGGAGTGGCAAACCACAGCCAGTGGGAGCCACAATTGGCCGAACCTGTGGACCCAGCAGGTAAATAAACCAGCCCGGCCTGCCAGGGGCTTTCCCTGAACAAGCAAAGGCCCCAGTTTGAGAACCACTGCCTTAAAAGAAGAACAATGGCATCTCTGTCTTATACCTCAGAAATACAGGGAACACATTTGAAAGACTCAAGGCCCACTTGCACATTCAAAATGAATATATGTAACTGCACAGACATTGGCAAGTGCAAAGAGAATCTGTGTGCACTGCGTATTAGCAAATGCAAAAAGCTAAAACTTAGACATGCAAATGCTAGTTCACACTTTCATGAACTTTAAAGTTTTTTGGTCTTTTTTTACATAGTTATCTCCACCTGCCCACTTTGTTGAATAAAATTTGAAAAATTTGTAAAAGTTATATAATATTTAGTAAAACTAGGTAATTTTAATTTTCTCTCTCTCTATCGTGAGTTACTGGTCTTGTCTCCCCACAAAAATTGCTCAGGTAAAAAATAAAATTATTTTTATTGTGTAAAAATAGGGAAAGGGCAATGAGGTTCTGATACCATCTGAATGCTTCTCAAAATTGATTCATCAACATTTCCTCAGTTTAACCATCACTATTCTGTAATCGATTTTCTGTCCTTAGTAACCCTTACAGAAATTTTCATCTCAAGCAAATGGATACACAAATGTCTTCCCTGAGCCCAAATTTTCACTTTGCCACCAAATGACAAAATTTAAATGTTCTCTTTGCAAGCAAAACCTTTTTGTCCCTAATGAACAACTTCATATAAACCAAATTGTACCATTATTGGCCAGAAACACATTGAAGAAAGTTACTGGTTTAGGTATATTTTGTTAGGCAACTTTTTTCCTTTCTGTTCTTTTCTCCAGCAAACATATCAAATGTGGCTTTAAGAAGCTGTTTTGAACAAGTAACCCAGTGTTTTAGCATTTATTCTATTTTTCCAGCTGAATTTAAAATTTTTATAAATGGCTTCATTAATGTCAATTTGTGGATCTGTGATTTGTTAAGATGTAGGTGGTCCAATTCCTTAAATATGACTGTACATTTGTTCCATTCCACCACTCTGAGAAATACTTCAGTGGGATAGAGTCTAAGGAACTCTGGCTTGCCACCCAATTTTCTGTTTTCAAGAACAGCTGTGTCACAGAAATCTCTTCTCCCTTCCATTCGCCTTGTTCAACTGACCTTTTATTCTGAAATCCTACTGGATTTGCTCCAGGGAGGACAAATATTCTCTCCACCTTCCCTCAGAATTACATGATCCTTTAACCTTGGAACAGTCTTTGGCCACTAAAAATAGATGAAACTCCAAAGCTCAGTAATTGATTCCTTTAGGGCCGGGCTATGACTAATTTCCAACTGTGTTTAAAATCTTTGTTCTCATCATAGCATATGTACCTCCCTTCCTAACAAAGGTGAGAAGATGCACAGAGCGCAAAAAACAATCCAATATTGAAATATTAAATAGTAATTTATAATTGCCAGACTTTTAAGAAGAAATGCCATGCATGGAAGCTCTTTTCATATGCAAAGCAACAGAAAAGTATCATAGAATTACAGAATCATGGAAGCTAGAAATGAAAAGTCTATTAGATCATCTGATCTATTTCCTTTCCAACTGAGGATTAAGTTCCTATACAGGGCCAGTGCTTCCATTTAGGCGACCTAGACTGTCACCTAGGGTGCTAGGATTTGGGGGGGTGGCATTTTGCCACCCTCAGTGGCAATTCGGCAGCAGCGGGGGGTCCTTCCACGCTCCGGGTCTTCAGTGGCACTTCTGCGGTGGGTCCTTCACTCGCTCTGGGACCCGCCGCCAAAGTGCCCTGAAGACTGGGAGCCACAGAAGGACCCCTCCCCCCCGCAGAATTGCCACCAATGACTGGGAGTGCAGAAGTACCCCCACCTAGGGCACCAAAAACCCTGGCGCAGCTCCTATACCTATAGAACAATCTAATTTTAAATTTCCTAAACAATAGAGCTTTTACCACTTATCTGACAAGACTATTCCATAACCCAATACATATTGGTGTCAATATGTCTTGACATTTTTTCTGATATTCAAGACTAGATTTTTCCTTTTCATTCCATTCCTTCTAATTATGGTCCCTGGTGCCACCAACAAGGATTCCTCTTTATCTTGGTGTTTCACATTCCAAATATTTGAAGACAAACTAATGGCTAATTTGCTACCATCTATCACCACCAAGTCTTCCTCAGACTTACTGTTTCTAGGTTTCTCCCATCCACTGATTATCTATTTTGCACAATGTTTGACCAGATGTATTAACTGTAATTTTTTAAAACAATGAATTTTTTTTCAATTTTCTGCCCATTGTTCTACACTCTCTAAGCCAACTGTGGGTAAAAGGCAGCATGTAAAAATTGGGGACAGGGTTCTGAATTAGCCTCGTACCCATCCCAACTGTAAGAGGCCAATCAATTGAGAGGAGCTATCAGCAGCTGGAGGAAAAAAATGCAATATGTATATTAGATACAATTAACTTAGGTTTAAACAGAGACTGGGAATAGTTGGGTCATTACACTAATTGAATCTATTTCCCCATGTTAAGTTCTCCTGACACCTTCTAAGGGCCATCTCGATTATCACTTCAAAGGTTGGGGGTTTTTTTTGTCTCCTGTTGTTGATAGCTCATCTCAATTGATTGGTCTCTTACAGTTGGTATGGGTACTTCCACCTTTTCATGTTCTCTGTATGTATAAATATCTTCTGTCTGTGTGTTCCATTCTATGCATCCGAAGAAGTGAGCAGTAGCCCACAAAAGCTTTTGCTGAAATAAATGTTAGTCTCTAAGGTGCCACAAGTACTCCTGTTTTTTTTACAATAGATCAGCTATTTGTGGTAAGGCAGGGATCAGAGAAGTACACAGAACACAACTGAACCTATTACAGCAGCATTATAGAGTTGAAACAGGCCTTTGACATCATTCGTCGGTTATGGCAATTGAGAAATTGATGAAGCTGATAGAAAACATCTACAGCAAGTTGATGAGTGCAGTGAGAGTAGACAAGAAGCTGACAGAATGGTTCAGGACAATTGTAGGAGTGGGACAAGGTTGAACACTATTGCCAGATTTGTTCAACTTAGTAGTCGAAACAGTAATAGCTGTAAGCACTGAGAGACACAATGAGAAGAGTCAATGTTGTGAAGGAGGACAGTGAATAATCTTAGATTCGCAAAGAATATTGACTGACCAAGGAAGATTGACAGAGAATAACTGACAAAGACTGGGAAAGCTGACAAATTTGGACTGAAGATCAGCATGGAGAAGACAAAAATTATGGCAATTGGAAGACAAGAGGAAGAGATAATCAAAGTTGGATACAAAAAACTAGAACAACTGGAAAAAACTGTGTACCTTGGAGGTCTAGTCTAGAAGAATAGAAGAATCAGATTAGCTGCTACTGCATTTGGGAAATGTGCAAGATCTTGAAGACTAAAGACATTTTAATAAAAACAAAAATTAGAATATATGAGATAATTGTCATGCAGATACTGCTATATGGTAGGGGTATTGGAGTATGAGGAAAACTGACAAATGGACTATATTAACTGCAGAAATCAACTGGCTTAGGGATCTACTGAGAGTTTCAAGTCTGCAAAAAATGAAGTGATAAGAAAAGAAAACAGCTAGGGCAAGAAATAACTCTGTTTCAAAAGATTCAAGAAAGATGACTGCAAAGGTTTGGACATGTTTCAAGAATGATATCGTGGAAAGGATACCATACATGGTGATACACATTAGAACTAGCAGGAACTAGAAAGAGAGATGCATTGGAAAGACACTGAAGAATGACATAGAACAAAAAGGTGAATGAAGACATGAAGCTGGTACAAGACAAAATGGTGGAAAGACTTCATTTGGCCAGTTCATCACTGCTAAGCTGATGGATGGGATCTGAAGAGGAGGAGATGAAAAAAGGCTGTAAGTGTAAATTAGTGTTATAGATCCCATTATATTATTTCCCTTTATCCTCACTGCTAGGTAGAACTCCTTCCAATGTAGTAAAACCAATTAATTTTATTAGCATGAGGTTTACTCATTTTTCCATTTCAATGATGGAGACATTACATAAGACTAGTCCAAATACTGATCCCTGCAATACCCCACTAGTCTGTTCCCTTCCAGGTAGCCATTAAATAACCCTGATGACCCTGGAAAGACGTGTAACCATGCTTAACTATATGCATATAAGTAGTCTTATTTCAATATGCTATGCAACATGCAATTGCCATGGAACTACTCATATGCTTAAGCATGGAGAGGAGTCTTGGAAGATTGAAATCGTACATGAACCTGGTCTATATTTCTATAGGAGAACAAATAAATATATATAGGATTGGAGTATCAATTCTTTATTCCCCTCTAAGGGAGCACTGCTGCACCTAGCAAATGAATTTAATGGCAATAGCTCCAAGAAAAATTCCTTATTTGCAAGACACTTGTGCAAAGATTTTGCTTCTAATTGTTACACATGCTCACTTTGGCACTGAGTAGCATGCACACAGAGCTGTGGAGAAGGTGAGGACAATGAATGAAAAGCCTGATGGATTCTTCAGATGTTTGCCATATGCAGAGGAATAACTGTAAACTTTCCAAGGTCTCTTTATTTTTTAATCCAATTATTTATTAATCTGAATGCCATTGTCCTCATCACAGATTTTAGGGAGAGGGGAAATTTTACATTTATGAAAACACATCCTATAAAATCAGGACTTTGATATCAGAGGGGCCAACTAGAGCTCCACTTTTCAAGTTCAGCTTTGTTAGGTTTTAAACATTTGAGACCAATGAAAACAAGACCACCCCATGTGAATTTTGCCATCAAAGCAGCAATGTGCAATGGACCCACTGGTCTTGACTCTGGGAATACTGCAGCCAGTTGCTGAACTCCTACTTACTTCAACAGGACCCAGATTATTTATAGAAAACCTATCTAACCTGATGTCATTACTACTCATTATTTATACAAGGCCCCTAGTGTTCATGGTGCTATGCAGAAAGCTAAGAGAAAAGGGGCAGAATTCATTATTGCTCTGTGGCACTTTCTTCCCTCACCCTAGGAATACCCCCTGAATAAAGCTCCAGAGCTTATGTGCAGAGCCAGCTCCAACAGCTTCTGCACCACCTCTGTAGCAGCCCCACCCCAGAGCATGGGACCAATGGATGCAGGGGGTAGGAGGGAAAGAGAAGGGCTTGATAATGGAGGGGAGCAGGTATGGCCAGGATGAACCTATGCTGTGGCAGGTCTCATCATCATGGCAAATCCCAAAGGGACGTAGCCTCCCTGCAGATCAAGCGCCACCCAGATTGTTCTCTAACTAGGTCTTTAAGGGGGGGTCTGGTTGAATATTCAGTTTATGTCCATCACTGGTGATCTCATTGTGCCACCAAAGCTTTTGGCAACCACATAATCACCTGCTCTTATAGCAGCATTCTTTGGACAGTTCTCCATCCCCACAAAGCACCATTGAAGCAACTGTAATGGGGCTCATGATGGAAGAGTCCTGAGGGCTGACTTTGACTCAGACAGTGACTGCAAATTGTCTCCTCATCTGTCCTGACACTGATGCTTGCATCTAGTATTGCATCCTTAACCTAACAAGGATGTGATTGAAATTACCCCACAGTGCTACCAGGCCCTTTAATTTGTTTGGGGTGACCAGATGTCCTAATTTTATAGGAACAGTCCCTATTTTTGGATCTTTTTCTTATATAGGCTCCTATTACACCCCCACCATGTCCCAATTTTTTACATTCACTGTCTGGTCACCCTGAATCTGTTCTACTTGCAGGATATTTGATGTTTTAACTATGGCAACACTTGATCTTCAGGCATATTTGAAAATTCTTCTGTGCGTGTGTTTGTGTGCATGTACTTTTGTTTTAAAAAGGAAAAATCTCTCTCAAAGGATAGGCCAAAGAGAGAGGCCTTTCCTCAGTTGTTACTTAATTTTCATTATTGGCCAGATTTTCAGTTTTCTCACGGAAAGTCAATGGGACTTAGGTTCCTAAATGCCTAACCTAACTATGATGTTAGATGTTTATGTTTGACTTCAATGGGCTTTGGCTCCTTTCCTACGTAAATTGGTTTATGTTTCACAAAGTCATTCATAAAAATGTCCTCACTCCATGATCTGTTCCTTTAAATGATAGTGAATCTAAGAATAGAACATCTAAATACAGTGCATTCTGATTTATCCAAATGATTCGGGGGACATCCAAAACTTTGGGATAACCAGATGTTCGGATAAACCGAAGTGCTATTTTGAGTGGCATTTTCACTGATATACAATTATGAGGAATGAAGGGAATAACACTGATGTTTTCTTAATACTTTATTTCATTAAGAAGAAAGACAAAAAAAGTGTCATTGAGTCTACTAAAACACCAGATAAAAGGAATTTGGATAACTGGAATTACACTGTAGTGCTAGGCCCTGTCATGGCAGCTTGAGGTTCGAGCCTAGATCATGCTAAAAAGTTCCACACAGGTTCTCTCAAACTACAAAAAAAATAGGTCATTCAAAATAATACTGATTTAAAAGTTAATACACATTTATAATGAGTGACATTATTTTCTTGCTCAAGACTGACTTTGAAGGGAGACACTTTGTTGAGCTGTCCTGGTTTAAATTACCATGTGTGCCTGTAACCCATTTGTGAGATAAGGGTGTTTTCAGAGGTGTAAGTGTCTGGAATCTTAATTGTAAATGAGTTGGCACTCTAATTTGAGAGAATGTCAAAGCATATAGATGGGAGCTGATTATTGTAACCCAGTGTGAATGACTAAAACACCCTACAAAACTTTGAACATGGAAAGGAATGCAAGAGGCAGCATTCAGAACCAGAAATTAAACACTTGGATGTGTCTTGGATCTGGGAATCCAGTTTGACCTGTTAGAAAAATAAAAGCCTCTTTGGCAATAATCTTCATTCCCTGGTCTGGATCTGAACATCCCAATTTTAAGAACTACTGGGGCTTTGGTTTGGTCTCATGTCTATCTGTAAATGGATGATCACTTGGATCCAACCAGTTGCTTCTGCTCTAGAATGAGCCAATTTTCACATTTGGAGCAAGCAACAGAAAATAAAAGTCTGTCTGAAAGCTTCAGAGAATGGAGAATGCTGACATGCTGGTGCTCTGGCATAATTATAAGACTCTTTTTTTCAAGTTTCCTTACTTTCCGAGGAAGGCTCTCAGGAGTGAGTGGTCCACTGCTTCAAGCAAACCTGTTTGTATCTGAGCTCCAGAGCATAATATATCACTTTCACTTCAGCCTTAGAAACAGAGCCCTCCTCACAAGCCCGGCTTATTCCTGATCAATTCTTCATTAAGGGTAAAAGTGAATGGGACAAATGGAAGAGATTTATTAACCCTACTGATATGTTAAAAGCATTCTGTCAAAGAATTTGAAAAATGCTTCTCATATTTAGTGTTTGGAGACAGAAAATCCCTTTTGAGAAAGGAAAGGGATGTAAAACACATCAGTACCTCAGCACGGAAATCCAGAGCTGGCTTACTATAGCCATTACTGATGAATAAGTATTATTTAAAACTGCATGTGGTTCTTACAAGAGGGAGCAGCTCCTCCTCAGAATGAGAAACAGCACTTGTCAGCACTTGAGGAGAAACACTGTCACATGTTGGAGGGAGCTGGAGGCCTTCAGATGGTAAAACACAAGATTAATGGAATTGAGAGACGTTGACATAGCATCCTGAGGGGAATGAAATTGGAAAGTGATCCATGTTGGGGCATGGCCCTATGAAATTTGCAGCAGTCTAAGTCTTTATGCAGATCTACTCACTGGTATAAATACACAATTTGAAAAGAAATGTGCATTTAACCACACATCAGAAAGCTCCTGTTAGATTGTCATTCCACAGTGGTGCCAAAGAGTCCTGTGGCACCTTATAGACTAACGAACGTATTGGAGCATGAGCTTCCGTGGGTGAATACCCACTTCATTGGATGCATGCAAAATTCACCCATGAAAGCTCATGCTCCAATACATCTGTTAGTCTATAAGGTGCCACAGGACTCTGCCACTTTTACAGATCCAGACTAACACGGCTACCCCTCTGATTCCAAAGTGCACATTGCAATACCACAACTCGCAGACCACAGGATACATTATGTACCATAAATGAACAGACAGTGTGATGCAGTGTAAGATAAGCTAATCATCATCATCATCCTGATGCATGATACCATGCCTTCTATCATAAAAGAGCCCCCAAAGAACTACCTAAATCTTGGGCCATATGCTTTCCCAAAGCACATGTAGGAGGTTGAGGATGTCTGCAGGGGGTTGGGTGGATTGAGCCCATTCTTCCAGCCCATGAACAGGCCTCTCCATGCACTCTTGTCTCCATATCTTGCCAACTCATATAGCAGTTCTATGGCCTTTGGGATCTGCTGGAAGAGCAAAAAATGAAGATGGAGTAAGAATTGGCTCACTGAAGTTCAGTCCAGATGGGTTCAATCCGTGATGCTACCAGCGTGGCCAGAAGGCATGGCAGAGATTGTAGTTGAGCCTCACATTGAAGATTCATATCCATCATTTCTTAGTGGTGTTCAGAGTCTGGAACCATAGCTGGATCCGGAGCTGCGTTTAAGTGTATAGCCACAATTTGGAAGGATCGCTTTTCCTGTCTGTGCCTGGCTAGGAGACTAGCTAGTTTTGTATGTGTTTGTGTTTTGTTTTAGATGCAGACCTTGGTACCATGATCCATGCCTTTGTCACCACCATATTAGATGGCTGCAATGTTCTCTACAGAGAGAGCTCCTTAGAAATCCAACCTGGAAACTGAAACAGCTCACATAGCAAGCAGTCGATCCTGCTGGGAGGGTGAGACACACAGAGTTCTGAGATCTACACTGGCTTCCGGAGAGCGCTTAAGAGTTCAACCTATAAAGCCCTAGATATCTTGAGCTATGCCCCTCTCATCATGCTATATTGTCACAGTTGCCATTAGTGAAGTCAGGCAAGGTGAGTGAGGTGATATCTGCTATTGGACCAACTTCTGTTGGTGAAAGAGACACGCTTTCAAGCTCCACAGAGATCTTCTTCAGGTCGCTCAAATCCCTTTTCCATATAAAAGTAATGGAAGCTAACCAGGTTCTCTCTCTGAGCAGTCTTCAACGTTGGAAACTATTCTCAGCATGTTGGATGGAAATAGCTTCAATGTGTTGAGCTTCAGGATACACTGAAAGGCCACAATACACTGATATGTCTGGGAAAGGGGTATATGGGTTGGGTTTGATGCATTGTAGTTGCTTGTCTTTGGCTTGTGAACAAGTACAGAGCACATGACTTGAAATAAATACTCAGGAATACTGTATCTGATTGAAATTAGACACTGACTATGAGTAATAGGCAGACTAAAATCTGGACAAGACACTTGGGCTAATACCCCAACTCTTGTGAAAAGTGCTTTGGCATAAACAATCAACATGACAGTTCTCAGGGTACCCAGGACTGTGAATCACCTTGTTACTCCCTGCCTCCAGCATGAAGGAGTCTTGCTTGTGGTAATAGAGTGTTAACTCCCTAACACCTCCAGCCTTTCAGCCATTCACACACACTCCTCCTGGCTATACCAGCCCTGTCTTTGCCTAGCACATTAACATGAGGTGGACCCCAGTGCTCAAGTCTCCTTGAAGTCTTCCCCTGTGATATCCAGTCCCTGACACTGGCTACTCACAGAAATCCTATGTCCTCTGCCTCCAAAGGAACACTGTACCCCAGTTTACCAATTTTACCTTAAATCACCACTCCTGTAAAATCTCATGGGACTTGAGCACTTATAATTAAACATAAGTAGGTTTATTTAAGGAACAAATAAAAATTCATCTAGAAACAAGAAAGCATGATGAAAACAAATGGTTACAATACAAAAACAATTCTAAAACGTGAACTTAGGGTATGCACTTATGAGTCGTTGCCTTTCCTATCAAATAAAGTAAGTTTTCCTCCTAAAATTCAGTCTGTTGCAGAGCTGTCTGGCTTCACGGAAGCCAGGATCCAGGATCCAAACTTTCCTGAAAACATTCCCAACTCCACAAGATGTTTCCTCAGTAAAAGGATACAAAATGCCTTTCCCCACCGTGTGTTGTACAGAAATGGTCATTTGTTTCTGTTCATAGACAGGGTGACCACCTCTGTTGTAATGTTCCTTTTTCACCTCCAAGTGGTTTCGATTGTTTGCAGGTGCTTCTGATGGTCTTCCATTGATAGTCTTAGCATTACATCACCAGCTAACCACCAGCTTGAATGAGCCATCACAGAGACATATTAGCCCCTGTGCTGACTAACTTTTACTCCAAGACATACTTTCAGTGTAGTTACATTATCCCTTAAATTTTGCTTGTACGTACATCTCACAATGCTTATGAGTTTTGATAAGTTACGAGCTTCCTATGGATAGCTTACATGTTACCCTTTGTGAATAAATACTCCGCAAGACGTGTTTGGTGCACTGTGTTTGTCAGACCTGAGATGAGAATTGTTTGCAAAGACCTTGGAACCGTTTGCCAAGGGGTCTACGTTATGATCAAGACCTTGCTTTAAGATCTCATGAACAAGAAGGCACTTTCAGCTGCACAGTACCCCCCATGCCAAGCTGGGACATTGCTTCAGTACTGATCTAAAAGAGCTTTCAAATTATTAGCCACATTTTCTGAGGCATCCTCAGTTTACCTGCGAGGTATTCCAAACAAATAATGGCCACCTCAATCTTATTGAGAACGTGAAAGCTGAAGCAGTTTCAGCTAGAGTTGGCCATGGCTGCAGAAAAGTTTCTTGGAAATATATGTGTAATTTCTACTGTGCAAAAACTAGAGCGTTTAGCCATTCCTACCAAAGGACCAACCTGGAACCGCTACAGAATATAATTGCCAGATGTGACGTGAAATACATCTTTCTGTCTTATTGTTGCCTTCTGCTGAGATGAGAGGGGGGTTCTGAGGAAACAAAAAATACAAGCAGGGAAATATCCATTTTTTATTATAATGGGCTGATACATTCCTAAACAAAATGATTTTTGTAACTCTTCACACCAATGGAGTTTTCTGGCTGATTGTCGATGTCAAATCTGTGAATATATGTCATGTCACCCAGACTTGTTATAACTTCTAGTATCAGGAACCTAAGAACAGTTGAATTACAAAATTGGCTGAATATTCCAGTAGCTATTTTTAGAAAACAAATGTTTGTTCATGCAGTGGAATGGCTAATGAGGACTGTACCATGGAAGCTTTTAGGGGAGTAGGCTGTTTATAACAACCAAACCCTTTTTAAAAAAAAATTAAGGAATTAGGCAGCCCAATGGCAGGGCTTGGTGACATGCCTGCCCATTTCAATATTTTGGTTTGTCATAGACCTGGTCTTTCACTCCAGATGCCAGCCAGGGTTAGGAAGGCTGTGGATGGAACATATATATCCCTTGAGAGATAGGAAAATCTTTGCTTTGTTCATCATCTGATGAAAGGACCCCAATGATTTCTTCCAAAGGGAATCTCACAGAAACTTGATCCTACTAGGCTGAAAGGATGATGGTTACAATATGAATATTATGAGAATGAGTGAATGGTTAAAATGGTGGGGGTGGGGGGAAGAAGAAGAAGAGAATTCTCACAGGGTTCATAGAAGATGCAGAGGACCCCCAACTCTGTACACCGAATTAAAAAGAAAAAATAAACAATCCTTAAAGTTGCTTTGTTAGGGAAGGGTGAATTGATTCTATAAAATAAGAAGCCATCAAAAGTCTTTGTCCAAAATTTCAATCAAAAAGAACTCCAAACTTTTATAAAGTTTTGAAATGTTTGGGTTATGGTTTTATAAAAGTAATGAATGTTATACATTTCCTGGTAGAAATTGCTAGGTGGGTGTCAGTCTGAATCCAAACTTTGAACTGAATTTCATGGCTTCTCCATCAGCCAGACCTAAATGCTCTCTCTTAATACCTTCAAACTCTATAGGTACATCTACACTGGAATAAAAGACCTGCAACATGGCCCTGGCTGGCTCGCTTCAGCTGTCCTGAGCTTGCCGGGATCTGGCTGCGGGGCTAAAAATTGCTGTGTAGACATTCAGTCTTGGGCTCTGGGATCCTCCCCCCTTGCGATAAGAACTGATGTTTGTGGGAGAGACAGCTTTATAGGAAAGTGTAGATTTGTTTTGTATACACAGGTATGCATGCTGGTCATAAATACCAAAGAAGAAGAGAAATTGAGTAGGGTGATCTAAAGGGGTGATATTGACTGACTAAAGGAAAATACCTTAATTTTACCCTATTCTTCCAAGGAAAGAGATAAATGCCACATAAAGTGAGTCATTTAAAATAGACCAAACAAAGCACTTGAGAATCTGACTGCAGTGGACAACTTGAATTAGATGGGATGGAGAAGATGGCCGGTATGATCATTTTCCATCTCAGATAGTTGACAATGGGCTAGATTCTGACATTCTCTCTCATGTTAAGTTTGATCTTCCCCAGCAAGGTCTGTCATTTATATTACAGGGGCTGTTTGTGGAGTGTTGTGCTACTCAGTGTGGGAAACAATGTCAGAATCTGGCCCAGTCAGACTTCGAGTAGCATTTAATAACCCCCAAGGTTTCTGCATGTCAGTTTCAGGAAGAAAAGGATTTGAATATATTGTATTGTTGCAAACCCAACACTCATACAATTGTTATAGTCCTATTACAAAATGGCCTTGTAAAGAAAAACAGACAATGATGAGGGTTTTTATATCTTTTCAGCCTTTATTAACCTCCAGTTAACCTTGCCCTGAACAAACTATGGAGTGATTGCGTAAATGAAAAGGTAATTAACTGGGAGTTAACGCAACCAGCTGCTCTCTATATTACTGAGGCAGACTAAACCCTTGGCAACCTGGTTTGGTAACACCCTTCAGCAATTTGCAGCATGTCTTTTCTCAAAGCCTCTGATGAAGCCAAAACCCCAGGAATCCACAGGTTTTAAAGTGATCAAATCCACAATTTTGCCTGCCTGTCATGTTCATGCTGCAAATTTAGTGGATCTATTTAGAATAAGGTTTACGGCATGTCTTCTGGATTTGATTAGAAGAAAATCTGTACTTCATCTTAACTCCTCCAGTTTTTCCTGCACTAGACTTAAGGAATGTTGCTTCTTGCTCAGCAACTCCCACATTTGTAGCAAACATTGTGCTGGGTTTTAACCTAGATTTGTACTTTTCCAAATGTTCATTTCCCACCTCCAGTGCACAGCATTTAGTGCCACAGAAAATCATTTACTATCAATGCTATGTACATTTGAGAGCTTGCCCTAAATTATTAAGTGGAACCTTAACATGCTCAAAAAATATGCTCTTTTCCAAGCTGCAATTTCAAAAAAATAAACATAGTGCATTTAGCAAACTAATGGACCACACTGAATAAGGGAATCATCATTGGAAAACTTCCCTTCCAAATACACAAAGAAAGAATACAGATGATAAATTCAAATAGAATTCCTGGGGTAAATTTGTCTCAGTCTGTAATTACACCTTCACCATCTTGTTTAGAGACTGCAGTCCAGCAACACATGTAAGCAGTGTGCTTTCTGAGATACACATCATACTGTCAGAAAAACAAACAAACATAGAATTTGGAATTCAAAATAATTAACCGCAGGCTAGAATTTTCTCATTTGGTTTTTATTTTATAATGTTTTTCAGACCAATGAAGACAGTCAAGGAAATTTTTAGCATCTCGGTTGTTTACTTCTAAATGTACTTACATGCTAGAACAAATGCTAGCATAGTTCCACTCATTAAGTCCAAAACTAGTTGACGTCAAAGGGAGTTTTGTCATTAGTGGGAGTCTATTCATGGATCTTCTGGAATCAGAGTCTGTATTAAAGTGTCAAAATCCCTTAAGAGCAATATCATCTTGGTTCCAGTATTCACCTGCTATATGCTGGACTTTAATTCCTATACACAAGGCTCTCTCTGAATCAAAGCCCTGCTTCCCAGATACTGTCTGTTGTAAACTATGTCTTACGTGAAAAGAGAACAGTTGTATGAGAAAAGTCTCGACAATGTTGTAGGTTTGTTGCGTGGAGCGGATCTCATTGCTGTCCACTGATAATAGCCCCTGGAAATGAACGGAAGGGAATGAGAGGTGATATTAGCAAAATGCAAACAGATAAGGAAAGAAAAATGGGATATGTTTATCATTGCTGGCGAGAATTCAAAGTTTTTTGCCCACATAAAATGGTTTAGATTCCAGTAAAACTGCTGCCTGAGTGTAGATTTCTCTGAACAAACAGCCGACAAACCTCTGTTATCAGCCTGCAATGCCACTGCAATATCAGCTGCTCTTTCTCACCACATAACATGTGAACTGTCCAGAAAGGAGTTCTGAACAGGCATCTTTTGCCCTTTCAAATTAAAGTTAATAGAAACACTTAAATATGACTGATATGTGGCTGAAAACTGCGCTAAATCAAAGAACTATCTAAGGATAAAAGTATGAAAGTAAAGGTAGGAAACGAAGGCACAGAAATGTAAACAAAAAGTACTTTTAGTCCTTTCTTTCTTAACTGGAGAGGTCTGAGCTCTGTTGGCCTGGGGCAAAGAGAAGGTATGCTGACATGTGTTGTTGTTCTTAACCCCAAGAAAAGTAAGAGGTAAATCAGAGTTTCATATTTGTTTCATTTTAAGTTAACTGTTAATCCAAAGTGGCTGACTGAGGACTTGAAGTTTTAAAGTTAATGGTAATTCCTTTAGGAATTAGTACATACACAGTTACTAGTGTCAAATCAGGGTGATAGAATTCAGATTTGGCTTCTGGTGAGCACTGCAAACATTCAAGATGAAATCCTGGTCCCATTAAAATCAATGGTAAAATTTCCATTGGCTTCAATGACGCCAGGATTTCATCCTTGGTATTCAGTTACTTTTTGGTTTCAACGAGTTGTGAATGCCTTTCGTTTGAATTTCAGTTTGCTTTAGGTTCAAATCCCTTTGAACTTTGGTTTGAGTTCAGTCCAGAAACAAACTCAGTTGAGTCCATAGAGTTTCATATTTTCGTGTGGTTTTGATATGTGGGTCCAATTTTAAACAAACTTGGGCCAGAAATGATTGAAAAAAATTGGGAACCTCTGTAAACTTTTTGATGAACCTTGGTTGACTTTTGAGTTTCCAGAGAAACTCAAATTAGGATAAATTCTACATTTTCTCCAGTTTCACAAATGGAGGTGGTGGAAATTTTTTGTTTTTGTTTGTTTGTTTTTGTTATTTATTTTAGGAAAAAATTCAAAAGTGTCCCCTTTCAGATTAAAACAAAAAATAATTGAGACCCTATTGATTGTTCTGCAAAATGCTTTTTTGTTTACATGGTCTTTGATTTTTGTTTCCTGTATTGCCACTATGTAACTTCTGATTGGTTGGCTTAGTCACCTGGTTGAATTTTTTTTGACAGTGGATTGTTTTGTTTTACAAACTGTATTACTTCACAGTCTAAACATTTTGGGCTTGATTTTCCCATTTCAAAGCCAAAAAATTCTATTTTCAAAAAATATTTCTGTAGAAAATTTGGCAACCAGAAACAGGACTGTTATAAAACAAAATCAGAATGAAAAAATACTACCAAATTTTGCTAAATTGTCCAGGGAATCTTTCAACCCCATTTTCCATCTACCTTTATTTCTAACCAAAGTTTCCCAAAGCTCAAGCCAGCACATAAAGAGCAGCAGAAGAGGAGTTACGATGCACAGTTACGCTAAGTTAGACAAAGATTATCTTCCACTTTCTGTAGGAGATCCATCTGAATCAGCCTTTGAGCCATTAAAAAACAAAAAGGTGCAATAAATCTCTGGGGCTGGTGTGATGGAAGATGAGTTATGTGACCACAAACTATAGAGTGAAAGGTCACTGTGTTGCAAAGCTCCTTGTTCTGGCACAAGTATTAATGTGAAGTGTTAGGAACAATTCCTTCCCCTGTGAAAATACTCCTTCTCTTCCTTATAAGGGGACTAAATCTCCAAAGATTTCATTGGTAAGTGTCAGGACCTCCCAACAAGGGACTTGATCCATCCTTGAAAATACGGCTTGAATATTTTTCAATTAATGGATAATTGGTGGATGGCTGACACTTTGGGGAGAAAATTCTGTTTAGCCGCTTTGAGCCAGAGACACACAGCTCAAGCTTTTCAACAGCTGCTTTATCTCTGCTTCTCACCTCCACCCCAATTTGAGTTTAAGATGAGCCTCCACCCCCCAGCCCATGATATCTCACTCCAAAGTCCTGTCAGAGCCACAACCAGGACCATAAATTTCCCTGCTGGGTCACCGTACTCCCTATTCATTTACTGAAACATTATAAATGTGTCCAGGCTCCAAGTGAAACCTAATACCAACATTCCATGCATGGAGATTCCTTAAACTCATGGCAGGGTCATCTGGAACTGCCATCATCTTATCTGATTGGAAACTGATCACCTGCATTTCAACACCAAGGACTCGGTAATGTCTGGTAACATAAGGATCTCTTCTGCTTCAGTTCTGTTTCTTTGGGACAGAACATTCATAGTCCATTAGAAACACCACTTTGGTTGGCTTGCTCTGTCTAGCTAGAGTTTGCTCTGGATCAGTAGAAACAATCCGTTTGAGATTTAGAAGCCATAAAAAGAGCAATGTGAGAATTAAAAGGCACAAATTGCTAACAGTTCACAACGAGGGTGGAGATGAAAGTTCCACCCAGAGGACAAAGCTAACTTATTCTTTATCACAAAAGATAAAAACTTTTGGTGTCTGAAGCTTGGAAAAGTTATTGTCACTAGGGCAGATCCTCAGCTGGTCCCATTAAAGCTACAACAGTGGACTATGTCAATACACACCAGCTAGTCCATTCCATTCTGCATAGTTCTTGTACAGTATTTGAGCATCTTCTAGTAGTGCATTAAATGATATGAGTCACATCTGTCACATGTGGTTTGTTATCTCTCTCATCTTCCCAGGATAGAATGGAGTGGTTTTTTTTGGTAGGGCTGGTGTGTGTGTGTGTGGGGGGGGGAGGAAACGGATGGAGGGGGAGGTTGTTGAGGGGAAAAAAAAAAAAGCTAAGGATAGGACCTAAAATAATACTTTGTGCTCTGGGCACCTGATTCACCATATAGTTGAAGCACCTGAACACCTCACATAGTTATTTACACCAATCCACGGTGAATGAGAGTGGGTGTAAAACACCATCATTCTGATTCGGTGGAGTTTGCACTGGGGCAAATGACTGCTCAGAGTGATGGTCAGTGAAGCATCAGGCCCTGGGACTTTACTAACACAGCCGGCTGCAGATTTAACTACAAAGGCCAATGGGATGCTCAGATTAGACCCAGTGAGTTTATTTTTTATATAATCACACTTGTGCAAAAGGTCTGATTTAACAGGCCACTATACTAATTATTCTGGGTTAAATTCAGAGGCAATGTGGAAGGGTATATCATTTCACTAAGTAGTTGTATCTCTAAGTGTACATCTACACTACAGGATTATTCTGATTTTACATAAACTGGTTTTATAAAACAGATTGTATAAAGTCTAGTGCACACGGCCACACTAAGCACATTAATTCGGCTAGTGTCGATTTCCAGAGCGTTGCACTGTGGGTAGCTATTCTGTAGCTATCCCATAATTCCCACAGTCTCTCCCACCCCTTGGAATTCTGGGTTGAGATCCTAGTGCCTGATGGGGCAAAAATCATTGTTGCGGGTGGTTCTGGGTAAATGTCATCACTCATTCCTTCCTCCGGGAAAACAACAGCAGACAATCATTTCGCGCCCTTTTTCCCTCGATTGCCCTGGCAGATGCCATAGCACGGCAACCATGGAGCCCATTCAGCCTTTTTTTTACTGTCACCATATGTGTACTGGATGCCACTAACAGAGGCGTTACTGCAGCGCTACACAACAGCATTCGTTTGCTTTTGCATGATAGCAGAGATGGTTATCTGTTGTTCTGTACTGTCTGCTGCTATCATGGGTGCCCCCTGGCTGAGGTTGGCCGGGGGCGCAAAGGCAAAACTGGGAATGACTCCCTGAGTCAATCTCTCCTTTATGGTTTCTAAAAATAGAGTCAGTCCTGCCTAGAATATGGGGCAGGTGTGCTAGAGAACCAGTGTATCAGAGAGCACAGCTGCTCTGTGTCAGATCCAGCAGAAATGATGAGCTACATGCCATTCACGGGGGGTGCCCCTGCAACAACCCCACCTGTTGCTTCCCTCCTTCCCCAACCTTCCTGGGCTACCTTGGCAGTGTCCCCCCCATTTGTGTCATGAAGTTATAAAGAATGCAGGAATAAGAAACAGTGACTTGTTAGTGAGATAAAATGAGAGGGAGGCAGCCTCCTGGTGCTATGACAGTCCAGGCAGGACATTAAGTGGTGCGGAGGAGAGGAGCCCAGAATCCCACTGCTATGATAGTCCAGGCAGTACAGAATCTTTTCTTTACACAGGAAAGGGAGGGGGCTGATGGAGCTCAGCCCCCAGTTGCTATGATGAGGATGGTTACCAGCCGTTCTGTACCATCTGCTGAGAATGACCAGGAATCATTCCTAATTTTACCCAGGCACCCCTGGCGGACCTCACCTGAGGCAAGCCAGAAGTACTCACGGGGTGATGATGAGGACAGATATCAGTCATATTGTACCGTCTGCCACCAGAGAGGGGAGAGGAGCGGATACTGCTCTTCACTGCTGCAG
Organism: Gopherus evgoodei; assembly: GCF_007399415.2. Lineage (NCBI taxonomy): Eukaryota > Metazoa > Chordata > Testudines > Testudinidae > Gopherus > Gopherus evgoodei. Next base: position 36,425,299 of record NC_044333.1, on the reverse strand, counting down.
TATCGCGTCTACCACCAGCATTCAGTAGACACAAGGTGACATTGAAAAAGTCAAGAAATGATTTCTTTCCCTTTTCTTTCACATGGTGGGGGGAAGGAGTAAATGGACTAGCGATACCCTGAACCACGCTGGACAATGTGTTTGAACCTACTGGCACTGGGAACTCAGCCAAGAATGCAAATAGTTTTCGGAGACTGTTGTGGACTGTAGGATAGCTGGAGTCCTCAGTCTCCCCTCCCTCCCTCCATGATCATCCATTTGATTCTTTGGCTTTCCGTTACGCTTGTCACGCAGCACTGTGTAGCCTGGAGATATTTTTCAAACGCTTTGGCATTTCATCTTCTGTAACGGAACTCTGACAGAACAGATTTGTCTCCCCGTACAGCGATCAGATCCAGTATCTCCCGTACGGTCCATGCTGGAGCTCTTTTTGGATTTGGGACTGCATCACCACCCATGCTGATCACAGCTCCAAGCTGGGCAAACAGGAAATGTGATTCAAAAGTTCGCGGGGCTTTTCCTGTTTACCTGGCCACTGCATCTGAGTTCAGATTGCTGTCCAGAGCGGTCACAGTGGTGCATTGTGGGATACCTCCCAGAGGCCAATACCATTGATATGCGGCCACACTAACCCTAATTCGATATGGTAATACTGATTTTAATGCTACTCCTCTCGTTGGGGAGGAGTACAGAAACCGATTTAAAGAGCCCTTTATATCGATATAAAGGGCCTCGTAGTGTGGACGGGTGAGCAGTTAAATCGGTTTAACGCTGCTAAAATTGGTTTAAATGAGTAGTGTAGACCATGCCTAAGAGACCAATGGAGAATTCAATTATTAGAAGACAGGAACTGGGGGGAAAAATATAAGTTCAACCAATTTAGGCTCACTCTTTTACACTCCTTTCTGAATGTAGCCTTCTAACTAAGTAGTTTTTAGTTCCAGAGATGCGTGTATTGTTGGAGTGAAAGTTGGAAGGGGGTCTTGTCAATAATGTTAGAGTCTCTCTGCCAAACTAGAATTTTGGGCATTAGCACTATATGGAGTTCATCCAACACAGTCCTCTCCATTCTAAGGTCCTGCGCAGGTGCAGAATTTACCTACAGGTAACAAAAGATTTAATAGCAACCTGTATATTTTTCATTGTAACCCTATCTGCGTTGCTTCTATTCCTAAATATGAAACAGCAAGTACCCATGAGCAATAACCCTAAATAAACTAAACACAACCCAGGAAAAGCTAGAACAGAAAGTCTGTACTTGTCACATTAAATCAGCATTCCTTTCCTTATGCCAGCCATTCATTCCTGTAATATTTAGCAGATTGCAAAGAGATTCTGGATTTGCTGCCATGCTTATATCCTTCAAGGAATTAATTACGGATCAGGGATTTCTGTGTCCTTCCCTACATGGTCAGATTTAGGTATTGTTTGTAGTGTATCTCCACGACCCTCAAAAATATCCCATTGAAAAGACCCAGGAAATCAATGTACTTTACAGAATTTTATTTATTTATCCGGGTATGAAGATTTGGTCTTGACTGGATATACATGTTTTAGAGTAGCAGCTGTATTAGTCTGTATCTACAAAACGAACAGGAGTACTTGTGGCACCTTAGAGACTAACAAATTTATTTCAGCGAAAGCTTTCGTGGGTTACAGCTCTCTTCTTCGGATGCATAGAATGGAACACACAGACAGAAGATATTTATACATACCGAGAACATGAAAAGGTGGAAGGACCCATACCAACTGGAAGATGCCAATCAATTGAGATGAGCTATCAGCAGCAGGAAAGGAAAAAATGCAATATGCAAATTAGATACAATTAACTTAGGTTTAAACAGAGACTGGGAATGGTTGGGTCATTACACTAATAGAATCTATTTCCCCATGTTAAGTTCTCCTCACACCTTCTATGAGTCATCTCGATTATCACTTTAAAGATTTTTTTTCTTTTTCCTCCTGCTGCTGATAGCTCATCTCAATTGATTGGCCTCTTCCAGTTGGTATGGGTACTTCCACCTTTTCATGTTCTCGGTATGTGTAAATATCTTCTGTCTGTGTGTTCCATTCTATGCATCCGAAGAAATGAGCTGTAGCCCACGAAAGCTTATACTGAAATAAATGTGTTAGTCTCTAAGGTGCCACAAGTACTCCTCTTCTTTTTACTGAATATACAGCAGCTCTCGGAGGTACAATGTGTGCAGGAAAGAGAGGGATAAAACACTTTTGCACTATTGGGCGCAACACAGAATTTACAATAATCCTTTCCTATAAAACTAAAAAGGAGGAGGGAAGGAATCCCAGAAGATATATTTATAGGGCAAGAAACTCAGATTCAATTACACTTCATCATATTGAGGAGCACTCTTTGATGTTATCCCATTCAAGTAGTCCCCAGTGGCTGTATATGGAAATGCTGGCCATCGGTATCTACAAACAAACTGGTCAAAATAAAACTGAAGCCACAATTTAGTCACAAACCAATTGGTTGTTCTCTCTTACTTCAGAGCAAATGTCATCTTACCTGACAGAGCCTACTGTCCTGAATGTGCCATGTCGGAATTATCTACCAGTTTAAATGATCTGTGATTATTTGTATAGTGCTGTAGGTGTATGCTACACAGTGGGTAACAGGTAAGTTGTGTGTTTTAGGCAAGGTGTTTAGCACAAAGCACAGTGCCAGAATATTAATCTGTAGGCATCCTAGCAAGTATCCTCCACTCCTCCTGCGATCAACATCCTGTTCACGTGGTTTGAGACTGGAGTGTGAAGGGCTCCACTCAGACCCATGAATTCTGTCATGCAGGGCACTGAATAGCCACATATTGACTCTGGATTTATCAGATAGTCTCTTGCTAAGAAAAAGTGCAATTTAAAAATGTTATCGTCTACCTAATAGGTAGAAGCATTCACCTCACAAATATTGATAAAATCTTGTATTTAAAACACAAATTGGGAAGCTTAGTAAATTCAAAACTGACCAAAGGGAAATGCTTTTTCACACAAGGCACAATTACCTTGTGGAACTCCATGCCACAAGATATCACAGAGGCCAAGAGCTAAGCAAGATTCAAAGAGGGTAATAAATATTTAAAATATTTAAAAACAAGTTTCGGAGGCATATAAAGCCAAACTTTGAGTACTGGGCATTAGATAGAAACTTTCCCTGGGAGCAGGGAACTTGCAGGGTTTCTTGCACCTTCCACTGGTGCATCTGGTACTGACTCATGTTGGTGAAAAGATACTGGTCTGAACTACTCTGACAATTCCTGTGTTCAAATGTTTGGGCATAACGTCATTATTGGTTCAATCATATATTTATTTCCAGTGTTGTAACCAAGTTGGTCCCAAAATATGAAAAAGAGAGGGAGAAAAGAATATCTTTTATTGGAATTTTATTTATATCAGAAGTTTGTCCAATAAAATATATTACCTCACTAACCTTCTCTCTCTCTCTCTCATGTGCACACATATTAATTTAGCACTTTTTGTCCCAAAGGACGTTACAGGCTAGGGACCTGATTCTACAGCCCATATTCATGTGAGGAGTTATTAGGTCTGTTCATATTTATTTCAGTTCCTCTATCTGGGCAAAAAGCCATCCCTTCAGTCTTAAGCATTCCCAGCCTGATGGAAAAGGCGATGGCTAATCTTCATATAAAAATGTGGAAATAGATTTCTTTTTTTACATTGTGATTTGCAAGTAGTCTGATTGGAGTTAAGGGAACTACCATATAGAAGTAAGGTTTGCATGGTTAGTCCTAATTCTTTACTATAAAAAGCACACAAACCAAATGAATGCTGCAGTCTCGGTCTAGTCCCTAGCCAACATTTGCCATGTCACAAAGCCAACCCAACTTGGCTAACCAAAAGGCCAATTTTGGCATCAGAAAGCCCACGTCAGTTTCTGAACAAGAGAGGTGTATTACTGCCATAGCAAAAGTTGCTGCTGGTCAGGATGGAGTAGCAATCACAGAGGAATGTGGCCAACACAAGAATAGGACTGAGGGCTGCAGGTTAGGACTTAATTTTATCCGCAGAGTTGTGTGAGCAAAGCTGGCCTATGCCTTTAATCCTTCACCCTTATGCTCAGTAATTCTTCCTCGGAAATGTCATAAATGCATCTCTTCAGTTTGTCAGCACATGCCACAAATCAACTGACTTTAAAAGAATCAGTGTGTGTGTATCCACAAGAGGCCTTTTTGTTGCGTTGCTTTGGAAATGAATTAAATCCTTTGGAGGGAGCAAGGAAAGTCCTTCACAGCAGAGGTCACAGAGTAGTTTTCTCAGTACCGAAAGGCTTGCATTGCACTCCTGTGGAACAGAAAATGCTGTATTGAAGGAATTTTTAACTACAGCCACATATAAAATAGGAGCAGGTGCTCTCAATAAAGAAAATTCTTAACCTTGCTCATACTTATTTCAGTTCCTCTCTGGGCAAAAAGCCATCCCTTCAGTTTTGAGCTTCCTTGGCTTGTTGGAAAGAGTAAAGGGCAATCTTTTTGTGGAAACAGATTTTAACAATCAGATCCAGAAGTTCTTAGATGATTTGCTAGTAAGGCTTCTGAAATGATTTGCTAACCCTTCTAATTAAACAAACTTTACTGAAACCTTTAACGTACGCCTCCTACAGTCTGGGGAAGACACTATTTTTGGCCTCTTTGAACAAGGAGGTTAACAGGCACTCTCATCAACAATGTTACAATTTTTGTGACCCAGGTGTGGAATATTTTAAATAGAGTTTTGTTTTCTTAAGAAGAGATAAGCCCAAGCTGCAAAATTTACACCAGGAACTACACATAGATCATGAACCCCTGAAGCTCAAGTGTGTCCACATCTGGTGTTTGCTCTGCCCATTTTAAAGACAGAGGCCATTTGCAAAATTCAGAATTGAATTTCAACTATCCATATAATTCAGGGATGTTTACACCTGGAGCTTGATTTAGGACCATAATTTTTCTTGTTAATGGTTGATCGATGCACTGGTTTGTGCCTTGAAATATTGTATAACAGCACCTCATGCTCTCCCTTCTCATAAAAAAGAAAAATAGCAGAAGAAAAAGCATCAGCTTATAAAGTAAAAGTTAGCTGAGCTCTATTAAAGTTTTCATAATTCATGTGAGCAGGAGTTGCTAGCTGCCATATCTGCTAAACTGCTTTGGGCTTCTGGACAAGTCTGGGGTGAAAAAGGACTGCCAGGGGAGAAGGAGACAAATGGGCCATTCATAAAAGCATCACTGTGGTGCTTTATGACATTTCACGCTTCCAGAAAGAAATCACTAAGAACGTTGGGAATCAAGCTCTAAGCTAACCACCAAACAGGTCTTGAACTCTCCTGCTGCTTAAAAATAGATGTTCTCTTTTCCCATTCTCCCCCTCTATCAAACTTTAAAGCGGAGTCAGAGACTGATATTTAAAAGGATATTTAAAAACTCAGTAGTGAAATAAGGAAGCTTTTCTGTTTGCCCTTCACTGCAGTAATCAGGGCATGTTTGGATATTTTGATTAATATCTCACTACCATTTTATTTTCAGCCTGCTAGGAAAAAATCTGGAGAGAGGCAAAAAAAAGCAACCCTATCAATTTGAGTATCATACCTGGGCTTTTCAAAGGGCTTTCCTTGTATTTTCCATGGTTGCCAAACTGGGTGAATAAAAGGAAAACTTTTTTTTCTGAAAAAATATTTTATCTGAAAGATTCATCAGAGAATGAATTTGGTGAAGTGACTGTGCAAATTCTCTGAGCAACTCTTTAAACAGGGGAAATGCTGAATAAAAGGTTAGTCAAACAATATAATAAAAACAAAATGGGGGTGGGGAGAAACAAAGTCTGGCAGACAAATAATCCCATTAATATTATTCAACTGTCTCTATTCATCTGTGAAGCTGAGGAACTATCAGGATGAGGTAAATCCTAGGGATCAGTTTTGCTCTGTTTATGCAAGCAGCTGATATGTATTTTGTATATACAACCACATGCTATAGAAAATCCAAAACTCAATTTATCTGAACAGGGAGGTGCATCTCTTAATATGTTACAGCTGAATCTTTTGTTTTGTTTTGCTTTTCTATATCTTGGTACAGTTCAGCTTAGTCTTAACATACATGGACATCATTATCTCCATTTGTTACAGATGGGCAATCGAGACTCAAAGTTCAACAGGAGGTCTGAAGCAAAGCTAGGAATATAACCCAGGTCCCCTGAATTCCTAATTCTGAATCTTTTCCACTGCATCATACAGCCTCACTCACATCTTTCCATTTACCCCTATTTTTTTTAAAATGTTGAATATTAAAATAGATAATTTAGATGAGATGGATAAATTACAGGTGGGTTAGAACACAGCTGACTAACAATATTTTTAATCATTTAGGTGAGTGGTGAGAAATAGGTGGCAGCCCGCAAAGCTTTAGCTGTTCTTTTCTTAATTATCTCTTTCTGGTTTAGAAAGCTCTGACCAGTCACCATATACACTTTTTAAAAAATGGATGTGGCATATGCAGAGTTTACTTTATTCATTGTCCAAGTGATTCATAATTGCTGACTATAACTTTCAGGTTTATTTGCAAGTCTCTTTTCATTTGGAAAGCATCCTTTTATTGCACTTACAACTTCAGATCAAATATATCCTCTTTTCTTCATAACATAATTTAACTTGTCTTTGTTCAGAGCTGCGTTTGCGTTAGGATGCAACAGTAAATATTTATATTTTAAGTCAGTTCACTTTAATCTTCCAACTCAAAGTCTTTGAGTTTCCAAAGTTTGAACAATTTGAACCATATACTCTTAAAACAGTGTAGAGTTAGGTGAAATTACCCCCTAAGAGTATAAATAAGTGGCTTTCCTATTTAGTGTGAAGATTGGCTATGAAAGAGTCCTATCAATAATCACACATGTAGGACTCCATCCTCGGTTATTGAAGTCAATAGGCATTTTGCCACTGACCTTAATGGAGGTAGGATCAAACCCCTACTCTAAGCATGAACATGTAACAGCGTAAGTTTTGCTATTAAACAAAAACAAAACAAAACAACCAACTATGTCCTAAACCAAACTCCAAGTCCTTAAGCTTTTGAACCCAGCTAAATCTCCTATTCTGAATAATCCCTCAGAATTTTACCCTTTGTCATGAAATGCCATCATCTAATGCTTTGCAAAGATATGCCTGAAATTACATCCTAAAAAGCACAATTATTCCCTTAGAGTTTGTTGCATGACTCTCACTAACAACTGAGGCTCCCATCCTCACTATACCCTACTAATGTTACACATGTTGTTTAATTTGGGGGGAGGGAGACAGAAAAGAAGCAGATTGGCCCCTATTTATAGAATTGAGATGAACATTTGATAACATACACATGGAAACAATTGAGAATGCTCAGTGACTCATGCTGTGTCAAAGACTGACACCCATTTGTTAATCCCCAGCCTTGCCTTCACCTGAAATTAGAAAGATATGATGATAGCACTTTAAGATAAACACCTCAAACAAGCATTTTAATTAGAACTGATAAGCCAGTTCAAGTATGTCACTTAAATACCAATGCACTGTAAAAAGTTAATTAAGTTTAATTATTATGCAATGGTCTAATCAATGCACTTTGCAATTAAGTGCAAATTACTTCCATAATATATTACAGATGTGCACTACTACCTTAGAGAAATGGTGATATCAGGGAACATAGAAAAACTGTTGCTGTAGCATGAAAATTGAGATTTTAATTATACAAGAAACAGGAAATATATATTTTAAGATTGTCCTAGTCACCTAAAGTGTGAATTGCTGAGATTCTTTTGAGATTTAAACTCCATTTGTGATGATCATAAGTGACCTCAGAGCTTGGGTAACACCATAAACATAATAAACCTAAGTTGAAAGATAAGGTAGAGTGAAATAAGGTGGGTGAGGTTGTGTCTTACCTATGTTTTATCCTCTTCCATTTTGTTTCTTTCATATCCTGGGACCAATATAGCTACCACAACACTGCAAGCAACTAGGTTAAAAAAGTCATTTTATTTTAACCCACTTTCTCCAAAAAATTACTTTAGGGGTAAAATTTATCATATTTAGTCTGATCCTAAAGGTGAGTTAAAAAAATCCAGTAAAATGAGTTTGACTGTCTTAAAGTTACAGGCCAGGGGAAATGAGGTGTGTTCTTTCATAGATGTTGCTGTGAATCCACTGAAGTGACTAAAGTAAACTAATGTAATTAAGAATAGAATCACTTATGATGAGCCAGATTAAAAATGCTTCTTGAGCTAATAATAACTAGCTCTTTCCTTCCCCCACTACACACCAAGTTTTTACCCTGAAAACTTGTCAGGGTTTGTCCTCAATGAAGCATTATTGAAGCTCAGAAAGAAATGTGGACAAAGATAAAATGAACAGCACTTCAATTTGCTGTTGCATCATGGGTCAAATGTAGTTCTCTGGAAAGAAACAAATAAAACTATGTTAATGTAGAAAAAATAACCTATTTTAACTGATTCAGCTCACTCCTTCCTCCTTTAAGCACTTGAAATTGGATGTAACATGATTCTGCTATATTGATAAGATGCCACTTGTCACTACATGAGGTAGAAAAATAATCAGTAGATCATTGCAAAAGAAGATCAAGTTTCATTGTATTTGTAGGCTTTCTTAATATAATTCCTTGCTGCAGTGTATGAGCACGTCATATCCATTAATTAATTTATCCTCACAACTCCCCTTTGAAGCAGGGACTATTATTAACCTCATTTTACACATGGGCAAATTGAGGCACAGAGCAATCAAGTGACTTACCCAGCTCACACAGGAAGCCTATGATATAATCAAGAACAAAGCTTAGGTGTCCCAAACCTCAGTGAATTGCCTTATCCGCAAGACTATCTGTCTTCTATCATTCTATTCTTTACAGTCATGCTAAATCAAATGGATGGCAGGAATATACCAATATCTTGGCCACAAAACTATTAATTCTGGATGTCCACCATTGGTAGGTTCCTGATCTCCAGCTTCATGTTAACCTACAAAAGCTTTTTTTATCCAGAATGTAATACTGACATGAATAGAACCAATTATACAATTGGAATCCAATTCCTGTGAGGAATCTCATTTACTTTGGTGGGATTACTTATTTGCATAAGCATGGCTTGCCTTATATTCTCTTCATTTGTTTCCATCAAATGAAAAACCTTGTGTAACATGACTAGAAGAAAATTAGAGAAAGCTAATTAATAATCTGGAAGTTCAATAATGATTAAAGATGGTTGGAAAACAGTATTTTTTTCATACAAAAGAATGTAAAGAATGAAAAAAAATTACAATTACAATTTTTTCACATAATTTTTTTAGTTTATTGAAGAAAAAAATCCAGGCATTTTTCAGTTTTTAATTTTTTTTTAAGTTTTTGTTTGTTTGTTTTGTTTTTGGTTTGAAACCTAAAAATGTTCAGGCTTTGTTTTATATCAGTTTTGGAAAGCTTTTTTTTTTTCCATATTGGATAACCCCAAAATCTCACATGAAACATAAATTTTGCACATACACACATAAAACTCTATTAGAAAAAGACCCCTTTAAAAAAAAGAGGAATAAATTTCAACCAGCTCTAACAACTGTAATGTCAGATTGAGTCTCAACACGAGACTATTTACTTTACTTGGCAGAAGGAAAAAGGCTTTTAACCAGCCCAACTCAGGTACAGATGTGTGGATGCAGTCAGTAACATAGATAAGTAATATACACATGACTGAACTGTGAAAGGTCAGTGGAAAAACTTGACTACTGCCCTGCTTCTATCAGACAATTAAGTCCATATGTTCTGGATATCACTGTGACCAGTGCAACCTGGAGAAGGTCAGGACAATTCAAAATTAGGGGGAGGAATGTGAAAAAGCAAGAATATATTTATAAAGACAAAAAAAAAGGAGGCTTTCATTTTTACATGCTATTTATCTTTTAGACTCTGAAAGAGGGCAAGGGGAGGTTAGAAATTATGATTGAGTTTTTAATTTTATTAATGGCAGACTTTGTGGTTGCCAGAGGAACTTGACCCAACTGACTCATTAGAAAAAATGACCCAACACGGTATTATCAGAATTAATCTACTGTCTGAAAATCATTGGATTTTTCTCCACCAGCCTCATAAGTCCTTCCTGCTTTGCCTATATCTCCACGACCACCTTGTTGACATGAGCCTAACGCTTAATCCTTAGAAGGAAACCTAACCCTTGGCCTTGGAAAGATGTCCCTGAGAGAGGGTAACCAGAGTGCAGCTGTTCAAGAGGTGAACCCAACTAGAACTTCATAATAGACACTCAAACACGTCCTGAGTGAAGGAGCCTTGAGGCTTTCAGTATTGTTAGACAATAAAGCAGGGAGCACAAGCTAGGCCTTAATTTTATGGCAGGCTTGATTACACTGAGATAGGGCCTTGCTGATTGTTTCCTACAGACCCCGTTATGGTATTAGTATTTATTACACCCTTTATTATAAGGCATGGGGATTTGCTTCTGTAGAGCAGTTTAGCTGAGCAGTGAAATATAATGTTTCTTTTATTGCTCAATAAACACTGCTCTCTCTTTCGCTAACTCTCCAGCCCAGCTTTTTCAAGCCTTTTAAGCCTTTAACTAACACAGTAATCTTACAGCATAGCAACAAGAAATCTCAGCTTGCAAATTCTCTCAGTTACTTCTGAGGCCTCCTAGAGGTGATATTTGTAGATCAGCTAGACAAGTAAAATCCATGTTTGCTGGTTTTAAACAGAGGCTGGGGCATCCGGATTTAGTGCTCTAACCGCATCCCTCAAATGACAAGAAACAGAGAGAAGTCCTGGGAGTGAAACAGCCTTAGTATGATCTGAAAAGTGCTACTGTAAAGTGTTTGGCATTCCGTGCCCCCATTTTCCTATTTATTTTAAAACTGTATGTGGATTTGCTTCCCAGGAAGTGGAGGATTTAATACCCCTAGTCAAAGCTAGCCACAGTGCTGACAAGTAGCCTACTAGCATCCTCCTCATGTCTCTGCTGGGGTACCTCAATCCTTTCCTGTAACATGCCCTCCTACCCGCCATTCCTAATCCAGGCTTCTCTTGTGTGGAGATGAGGAACGGCAACATACTAAGTGGTGGCATTTTGAAGAGTTCAGTTGGCCACTAAGGACAAGAACAAGACTTCCAAAGTCAGGTTCATTTATACTTCAGTTGATGCTTAAGAGCTAGCATACCAACATATTCCATTACCTCGGCACAGCTGCTTGTGTTATATATCTTGCTATATATCAGGCTTGTATTGTCCCTCATGCTGTGAGAGATAGGATACAATGATCCCTGTTACACCTGCAACAAACCACCTGGAAATAATTTTGAGAACCAATAAGTGAGGTTTGGCCACTTGGATCTTCAGTTATGTAGAACACAAGCTTGTGAATTTTAACTGAACTGCAGCTAGTGAGGACCAAGCTTTGGGGTACCATTAGATATCTCAGAAGCGGAATTATAACATCAAGCAGTGTTGTTCAGTAAGTGATTCAGGGGAGAGTCATGCTTTCACATTTTACTATCCGGCATATCTAACTTATCTTCAGAATCCTAGAATTTAGAGATGAATGGACTTACAGAAATATATGAATTTGTCCCCTTCTGGAGTTTTGTCTGGTATACTTAGGAACCGTCACAACAATGGGGCTGGGATACTATTGCACAGATTACTGGACCATTCTGTGAGGAAGTTCTTCCTGAAATTAGCTTACATTTTCTCTTTCTTAATTTTATTCCATTACTTTGAGTTATACCTCGGCTTGGGAGGATTTAATTTTTTTCAGTAAGTGCTGGTAACACGCATTTCACCATACACACAAATCGATGAAAGACTATTTCCATCGATAACCATCAACATGTAAAAATAAGCAAAAATAAGCTGCTTGAGAACTTACTAGAGTTTGATTTAAGCTATTTCATTTATATATTTTGACATGTGACTTTGACAATTTGTGTTTTAATGGTTATCAAGCTTTAATTTTTTTAATTGATACAGCATAGCTTACTGGTTTGAGATTGGTCTACTAAACCCAGGGTTGTGAGATCAGTCCTTGATGGGACTATTTAGGGATCTGGGGTAAAAATCTATCTGGGGATTAGTTTTGCTTTGAGCAGAGGATTGGACTACATGACCTCCTGAGGTCCCTTCCAACTCAGATATTCTATGAAAATCAGAAAAAAGCATTAAAATAAACAGTGAATTCTGCCAAATCTAGTTATACCCCTCCCCATTTTTAACCCCCTAAATAATTCTTCGCTGGTATTATTCTTCAGATATTTGCAGACTGCTATAATGTTCCCACTAGTCATTGCCCAGTCATACCATAAATAATTTAGCTGTTGTAATCTTTCCTCTTGAGCCAATATCTTTCGGTAAGCTGAGTTACACCTGGGAGGGCTCTCTTCCGTATATTTTACTTATTTTTTTAAGACATCCAGGCTTATGCTAAATGGTTGGTGTTTATTTTGTGTATAAATACTGAAACAGTCATGATAAGAGTTTGTGGTGTCTTAAATGTTCTAACTACATGTTCAACAGGAAACCAGGAAAGTAAATGACCATTTTCACACCTGTCATAATGTTGACAATTTTTCTTTCCCAGAGATGACTAGGAAAATGAACTTGTCCTTTAAAAAACACCTTCCCCCTCCCAACACCCACACGATAAGGCTGTTCCATGCAACACTGCTCTTGCCTACTTTGCTGTTAAAGGGGTAGGTAATTAAACAAAGCTTTCTAATAGCTCCTGTTCTGTTGAGACAATGATAAAAAACACCCATTCACATATTTATTCTATCGCATGTCAGAAGACAAATTCCTCACAAACTCTTATTTTCTTAGGTTATTTTGTATAAATATTAGAACTGTATGGTTTAAACTAAACAAATTGAATGCTAAATACCTTATTTAACCACTGCTTGCAATATTACTATTACCTACCAAGACAGATCCTCACTGAAACCTGTCATTTTACTTACTTACTTCCCTACCAACTCTGGTGATTTTATTGATATTGATTTTTTGTTAAAGCACCAGCTTCTGGAGTCACATGATTATGTGAGAACGTCACCTTTCCTTTTTTTTTTTAAAAGTAAGTTTCTCACCTCTAAGGTTGCAGAGAAAAGCTTGAAAATGTGAACCCTAAAGTTCTCAAAAACAAGAAGGCAAATATAAAGACAAAATGTTTCTCTCTTTATTTTTAAATAAATCTTATGATTTTGGGGGTTCCTCACTTAAGATTTTTGAACTCCTGAAGGTGGCAATGTTGCAGTTCCCAGCAAGAAGTATAGACTGATTAAGTAATTTTAGACATGGGAAATGTACCTCAGTATTTGAATAAGAGCTGGTCAGAATTTTTTTCCCTTGTCAAATGCTGACTTTTTATTGAAAAATCAAAAGCTCTCTCCTTTACGCCACCCCCACGCCAAATGTTGGCAAAAAATCTAAAAAAATGTTTGGCCAGAATCTGCTGAAAAAAGTCAGTTTTCTGACACCTCTCTCTTTTTTTTTTAAGCAGCCACTTTTCATGTTACATTTTAATTCAATCAAAGCCTCAATTTTCCATTTAAGAAAAAGTTCTGATGGAAAAGTTACAACCAGCACTAATTAGAAAGCATGAAGAAGGCCAGAGACCTTCAACACTGTTGTAATAAGCAGTGTTGTTGTAGTCTTGTTGGTCCCAGGATATCAGAGAGACAACTTTCGAGCTTGTCTCTCTCACCAACCGAAGTTGTTCCAATGAAAGATAATACCTCACCCAGCTTGTCTTTCTAAAGCTATTTTACAGTAAATGCTATTAAATTTTAGAAGTTTCTTCTTGGCTAGTTTAATGGCGGCTGCACTCATGTATTCAAAAGTTAATCTTTTCCTAAATCTTAAATTATGTCATCAACTTATCGAGAGGATACGGGCCTATCTGATTGTTTCTTATTCAAAAGACTTTTAAAACAAATGTTTGTAATGATTCACTCTTCTCTGTAATTAGAGATAGTGATCAAAATCTTTTTATGGGTCTGTTTTGATACCTGTAAAGGTCAGAGGAAAAACTCCCATTGATGCTGGAGTTTTTCTTTTAATTTTTGAAGTCAAACTCCAAATCCTTATGCCACTCCTGCCAGCACTTTTCCCTGCTGCTCACCATCACCAAGGTTGAGTAGCAACATCTTAATAAGTGCTTCTTCTCGGAACGTTTTCCTCTAGGACTGAGTATTATCCGGGCTCTAATTATCTATCAAAGGCATTGTCCTGCTGTCAAAGGGTTAAAAGAAATGAAGTTTGAAAAGGAATCCATTCAAATCATAATATGAGAGTGACAGCTAACATATCTTCTCAATGGAGTGTTAGCTGAATTTCCTAAAGATTTAGGGTGAAAAAATTCTGCAGCGAGTCTCTGAAAAAAAGATCCTTTGAAACATCCCGACTTCTGTTATGATAAGAAGTTCAATAAGCCCACCCATGGTAAGTTATTAGGAATTTATATCGTATGGATCCCATTAACCTAAACGTTTGCTTTTAAAGTAAACTTCTCAGTACATGACTAGCAAGTTTGAGCACTTCATGTTTGAGGGGTTTGTTTTTACAAATGAATCCTGGGTTATCCAACCAATTAGCTGAATTCCCTGTGTAACTGTGCTTTTAATGAATCACCTAGTACTAATGAGACTGTCTGCCCAATTTTTATTCATTAAGGGCAACAAATTAAATAGAGAGAGTTTTTTACTTAGTCAATTGTTAACCTTTGGAACTCACTGCCACTGGACATCATTGAGGCAAATAGATTAGAAAGATTAAATAAAAGGATTTGACAATTATAAGCATGAGAATAGAATCTGCAGTTACCCTAGCTATAATCAAATTGTTATTGTTAGTTATTTGTATTAGAATAAATCCTAGAAACCCCAAATGAGATTAAGGCCCAGTTATGCTGGGTGTTCTACAAACACACAATAAGGGAAAGTTGCTGCTCCAAAGAGCATACAGTCTAAACAGAAAAAGACAGTGAAAGGATGGGAAAGGGAACAGAGAAGTAAAATGATTTGCTCAAGGCAACATAATATATCAGTGTCAAAGCTGGGACTAAAACCTAGTTCTCCTGCGTTCATGAGCTGGTGGATCTTGCTGACTTTCTGAAAGAGTTTAAGCCATTAGCTTCACCCATGAAACAATTTCTCTCCAATTATACAGTTGCACTGTTTAGATACATTATGGGAATTTTATAGCCACTGAAGATTCCAGACTAGATGCAGCATTGGCCTGTCCCAGTATAGCAATTCCTAGGTAGATCAGTGGTTTAGTGCAGTACTTAATCATGGTGTTTTTAAATGAATTTGGTCTAATGCACACACACACAAAAGTAATTAAGGCCATGATATAAACCGTACAGTCCTCAGGCAGGAGGCTGCAGCAAATTATGTGACACATACTTCTCCTAACCACAGCTCTATTGAAACAATTTACTGGATGTGTGCACTGAACGATGATGGATTTGAATGACAGTTAGGGGAAAAAACCTAACCTCGTTCCCAATCCCGCCAAGAAAATACTTGACTCTCCAATAGGAAAACCATTAAAAATCACATCCCTTTTGTGTACATCAGCATCTTCAGGTTTTGCCACATGCCGTTTTGTCCCATTGGCTGGTGTGACGTGATGTAACACATCAGAACTTAAGAGGAAAACCAGACGCCAGATCAGATATTAAGCATATTGTTGACGTTATTGCAGTTGGGCTATTTTTGGTTAGTTCAGAGGTCAGCACACCTCTGTAGAAAGGGAGGCACGAGACCTTCCCCAGACGAACAAAGAGACAACTACTTCACAAAAAAGAAAGAAGTACTTAAAAGCTGGCAAACCACTGGATATGTTTGTTTTAATTTAGAAAAAGCTCTGTTAAGAATACTTAGGACTTCTTGCGTGTAAAAGGAATCTGGCTGAATTTTGATCTGACTATTTTCACCGGAATGAGGGGAAGAAAAATTAGAAACATGCAAGAAGTACCTACTTTTGATCACTGAGGTATTTTGATCTTGTAAATTATGTCTGAAATTAGGCATGGCCTGGAAAATGTGAGAGTGTTTTCTCTTGGTCTGAGGAGCTTCTGGTTTCCAGAGAAGGAGCTCTGTTCCTCTAACCTCGTCAAATGCCATTTTTTTTCCACCTCTGCTTTCTAACAAGTGGGTTTTTCTTGCCATTCATCTGAGGTGGCATATGGGTGGGTTGGAGAAGCACCACAGACCTGCCTCCTCCTCTGGGGCTTCCACAATCCAAAACCTGAGCTCAAATCCAACTTTTAAACAGACCTGAAAATGTTCCAGTCTAATGAGTAGGCTGACCTGCAAACTAATCTCAGCCCAACTGTCATAACATTGTGTTTGCCATGCACAGCTAATAAATCATAATAATGCTATGTTAATGGACCCAGCTTTGACAGTGCCAGAATTAAAAGGGCATACAATAAACAAAGACTTTCTGAAACACAGAGGTATGGTATGGCAATGAACATGACCAAAGGATGCAACAAATCTTTTGCTGGTATTTCCATGGACCTCAGCTAGGTTTGCTGCCAGCCAGGAAGCCAGACAGAATTCTCATCCCATCCTATTCTGCCAGATGCAATAGTTAAGAGACCCACACAAAGGGAACTGTAAACCCGATGGACTTTTGTGTTAAAGGGGCAGTTCAACAAGTCCGGAATAGAATAAGCGGATACCTAAGCATTCTCTTGAGTCAGGGAAGATCTTCCACAGCAAGAAGGATAACTTCCTGACAGAGCTATGGCAAATCATGTGGAATCGGAGTCCATTAATTAGGACCGAAGAGAATAGTTTATATACAATTCTGCTCATTTGATAGGATGGAGATCTTGTACTCAGCATGCATTAGCATATTGCTAGCGCCCATTTAATGGAGCCAGATAAGAAAGGGAGATAAGTACTTCACTGACAGCCTTTAAGTTGTCCCTGGTTTCTGGCTGTTTTACTGGGTACATTGAAGTCCTGAACATTTTGTTTCACTGTCTAAAATCCATGGTACCATTTATTCTGTGAAAGTTGTGGTTGTTTTCCATGAGTTCTAGTTGATGAAATAGACAGACAGACTTTGGATACATTGCCCTAATATATTCCTATAACTTTAGGATGTTTTTAGTGCCGGAATGTGCAGCTCTTATTCCAGAAGCACAACTGGATTTAGTTCTTTTTTATCCCTCACATGGGAGAATCCTAGTTACTGATGGACAAACCTCAAAACTTTCAGCAGTTTGGTTTGATACAGGTAAGCAATCAAAATAACCTTATCGGAACTATTCAGACTTCTCTGATCTGGATAAAGGGGCTGAAAGTCTCATAAGAACAGGATTTCTTACAAGATTTCCAGTACTTCCCCTTTCCAGTCAGAATAGGGACACAAAGAGGATATCCTTTCTTCTTGCATTTCAGCACCTCTGCTTCTCCTTTAAAGCTGGAATCAAGAAGCCTAGAAAGTCGTATAAAACTGGGGGTTGGGGACAACTTAATTGACCTTTTAGGAATTGGATTAATAGTTCGGTTTGGGTCTGAGATAAAATTCTGCATGGGTTATAATTTGATCTGAACAACTTCACCCACTCATATTAAAAAACATCTCGCTGATTCACTTTTTAGGCTCTAATATAGGTCCATTAACTTCAGGAAGGTCACTCTTCACTTATACACTATTAACAGGGAGGACTATCAGATCCCTAGTCAGTTGCTGATCTTTTGCAGTACTTCTACTGATTGGATTGGAACTTTCTAACCGGAGCTAAAACCTTAATTTACATTCTATGATTCTATGAATCTATGTCACGGTGGGGGGAGAGGTCTTAGGTTTCCAGCTGAAAGGGTAAGTTGTCAGCGTGGATGAACTAGTGCTAAACACCGGTGAATAAAATGGGGTTTAACTTTCAAATGTGAACTTGTTGCATTGCCAGAGACATCCCTTCTACCAAAACACTTCTGAGTTCTAAAAGGAAAAATGAAAGCAGACCAAGAGTTAAGTTATATCTATTCCAGAATATGGAAACACACAGTTTATACAAGGTCCTGAGCTAACAGCAGAGAAACTGACACTAATAAATTGTGCACTTCCAGACAATAATAGGGCCTTATGCTTCAAATTATGTGAGTAAAAAAAAGGAAAGAAAGAAATTAAAAAGAAGGGCCATGATCCACGCTGATGCTAGCGTTTTCATTATTAGTAGTGGCCCTGTACCAACAAGGAGGGTATCACATGGAGAAATCAAAATTAAATGTTGAGCAATACATTGGGGGTTTGGGGTTTGGAACCTACATGTTTGGGTTCTCTCCAAGATGAGCAAAAATTGGAGAGATCTTGTTTCATCCACACTTCAGCGGCAGCCATGAAATCTGTTCCCTGGAATTTGCCAAAGGCACATATCAACTTAGACTAGTCTCTTCAAAAAGGACTCAGCTGGGGCCTGATGCACCGCTTATTGAAGCAAGTGCAAAACTGTCCATTGACATCAGTGGTCTTTGGTTCAGGACCTTGATGTTATCTTTGACATTTAACACCAATCAGTATTAAGTGAAGACTTTTTCTCCAAACCATGCAATTAACATACATATAGATGTTAGCAGAAGATAACAGCAGTGGCTAGGATGCAACAATTTGTAAATCTCTCCAGTTTAAATTATATATGTGGTAAGTAAAAGTCTTTCATTGGACTGCCCTTTATAGTTATTAAGAATTTTTTAGAGATGGAGCCTACTTAATGGTCAGTCTTGGGTTTTCCTGGCATGATTTGGGAATCATGGCTGGTCTATAGAACCCTAGCTAATTCTCATTAAAGGTGGAAATACACACTGGAAGTTACTGGAAGTTATAGATATGAGAGTAGGTGGAGAAACACAGTAAGAGAAAGCAAGGAAGCTGCACTGCATATGTACCTCTTATTTGGCAAGTGTAGTGGATTTTTAACAATTTCTGTAAAACTTCACAGTAACCAAATATAAATTGAATAGATGATCTTGTAAAAATAACAATTCTTCTTAATAAGATACCTTATGAGGACTCTGCTATTAACTCTGCTGAGAAATGACAGAGGCCACTATGTGTGTTTATGTGTCTGGATGTTAAAGAGGTGTGAAGAAGAGTGAAATGGAATTTGGCAAGGTTCTTTCTTCCTTTCTTTTGTTCAATATTTAACCTATTCTTTATTTGCCAGTTATACAGTAGTGAAAAAACATTGACTCCAGTAGCGTTTATCCTTATTTATAAGAGTGTGATCAGAGACTCAGACCCATTCTTATTAAATGCTTGATCCTGAGCACCTTTAGTGTTCATTGGTTTCAGTAGGAACGAAGGGTGTTCAGCCCCTCATAGAACTGGGGCTTCTACAACTTTCCAGTCTTAGGAACACTGGTAATATATTTCAAAGCTCTTTTCAGACATCTTTGACTTGGGTAACGATTACTTACCAAGCAGATCCATTTACATTACGTCTCCCTAATGCAATGATCATATTTTTCCCCATGAATGAGCTGTTCATGAGCAATTTCTCCAACATGTCACACAAAAGTATGCTGTCCATCAACAAAGTGTTGTGCACATTTTATGTTTCCACTCTATTTTTCCTTCATCAGACATATTTATGTTGTCCTATGCAAGGCACATCCCACACTCCATTAATGCTACATCTGCCTCTACATTTGTCTTGCCGTATTTCAGATGGAAGGGAAGGGAAGAAAAGCACCTTGTTATAATTCTGATTTTGGTTTTGGAGAACTTCAATATTTCTGAGCCAGCATGATATTTATGGCTGTTCTCCAGCAGATTTTTTTTTGCGGGGGAGAAGTTTAGAGTGTTTATTCTCTTCATAGCATTTGAAGGTCTAGACCATGTCCGTGTTCCATCTAGACAGAGCGGAATTGCAAAGCATGCAAAGGAAGACAGTGCAAAATACAAGAGCATCTTGAGCTTTACGTGTTGTAGCATTGCAAGTACAAGCATGTGCTGGGGAAAAGCAAGAGAAAGAAAAAGAAGAGACCTCAAATTTCAATCTTTAGAAAAGCTTTGTTGCCACTTTGCTACAGTCCCGTTCTAGAAGATGCAGAACTAGGATGCTGAAAGACAGTCTTTCCTGACAGCAATTAAGGGGAAATGCTAATTTAGTGAGAGAAGGAAGCTGGTAGACCAGCCTATGTGGAAGATCTTGAAATACTTTTTCTTTTAATCACAAAACAAATCAAAGTGGAATCAATAAACAACTGTTTCCTCCCACATCCCTCCAAATCAAGCAGCGTCTTTGGGAGTCCTCTTTTGGTTTCAGTTCAATAAACTGAGCGTTGTAGTGGAGAAAAACTAGACTCAAAGTATAAGAGTTTGATGCAGTCCTGTTTTTGTCCTGACATTTCTGTGAGGCAATGTGTGCTCTGAATGAAGTATTAACAACAACGTGACCAATATGAGGCCATTTAAGTTCATGAGGCTGCATTTCTCCTTGCAGTGCTGGTGAAAGTAAACAACAGTATTATAAATTTTGGTCATGCCCTGGTATCAGTAAGTATAGTTTCTGAATTTGCCATTGCTCGCATTGAACTGGAACAGCGATGCATACACAGCGAAATTGTCTAAGCAGTCAGTTCAACCTCAGTACTCACTGTCAAAATTATTATCTACACGATTCATTCTGCTAACCACAAGAGGGGTTTTGTTTGTCAAATGAAATAATGTGTAATTTGGTATATTATTTCGGAAAGCATATTTTCAATTTGCTACCACAGGCCTGGAGACTGAAGCATCAGATTAGTGGATAATGTCCTACAGTTTCCTTTGGCAACAATGATTCAGCATTAGATAGGAGGCAAAATTGTCCAGAGGCATCAAATCATAAAAACTGCAGAGGGGAGATTTTACTAAGCCAAATTTTTGAAAGCTGATTCTCAGAATGAAATCCTGATGCTGCCGAAGTCAATGAGAATTTTGCTATTGACTTCAGTGGAGCCAGGATTTCACTCTTGATTTGAGAGCCCAATTTTGTGCACCTAAAATTTTGCACATTCTGTTTATATGTGCCACGTTGTCTGTGTGTGCATCAAAACTTGGACATGAACACAGATGCTTCCTGTGTGCATAAATATGAGGTTTTTCTGCATGTAAAAACTGGTATGTGAAAGACTTTGTCTGCAAGATATTATCCACAAATTTTTAGGCTCCACTAAAGAACATTTGCAAATGTAGTTGCTATATTAGGTCATTTCCCATAGGTCATTACAGGTGCTGACTATAGAATGTTATGGGCATTTGGCCAGTAGAGATGGTCAACATTGTTTTGTTTAAAGCATGAAAACAAACTGCATTTGAAATCCATTATTCAAGGTTAAAAATGGACACTTTTAAATGTTTTGAAATATTTGGTATTTTTTTAATCAAAATTATTATTGTAATAGTTAATGATTTGGGTATTGAAATGTTTCATTTACCAAAACACCATTTTGTGGCAAGCAAATAACTTTGAGAGCACTTTGAATAATATTTTTTATGATGGTGGTGGTCATGGACCAGGACTTTGTTATGCTAGATGCAATACAAATGGGGAGGTGGGGGTTGGGAGGAAGAGACAACAGATGGATACAGACAGATAGGGGAGTACAAGGAACTGTGAGCCAATATTGGTCAACATGACAGGCATTGGTCTTAGCATACCAGCAACCTAACCATTGTTAAGGTTTTGTAGGAATCATGAAATATGAAAGTCAAAAAAAAATCACAAAATTTTTCAACTGACAAAAAATGTTGGCAACATTTTTGAAAAAGGGTCATTTTTCAACTGAAAAGTGACATCTGCATAGCTTCGTCTTTCAGGGGTGTGAAAAATCTGCAAGCTTCAGAGACATGGTGCAGCCTACGACCTAACTCCTGGTGTAGACAGCACTAGGTCAATAGGAGAGGGAGTACCTATGCCTATGAGAGAATCCATCCTGTCTGTGTAAGTAGCGTCTACACTGAAGCACTACAGAGGCACTGCTGGAGCAGCTCAGCTGTGCTGCTGAAGCGTTTTAAGTGTAGACAAGCCCTAATTCAGAGATATTGCTGAAATATACATAGCACCCCAAAAAAATGTTCCACTATTCAGGATATAATTTCTTGTAAAATCATACTTTAAAATTTCAAACTCAGGGCTAGATTCTGAAACTCTTACTTGTACCAAGGCTATGTCTACACTGAAAACACTACAGCTGCACCACTGCTGCTCTTCAATGTAGACACTACCTAAGCCGACAAGAGGGATTCTCTCATGGGTATAGCTAGGGTGACCAGATAGCAACCGTGAAAAAATGAGATGTGGGTAGGGGGTAATAGGCACCTATATAAGAAAAAGTCCCCCAAAAAACTGGCCTGTCCCTTTAAAAATGGGACATCTGGTCACTCTAGGTATAAGTAATCGACCTCCCCAAGAGGTAGTAGCTAGGTCAATAGAAGAATTCTTCCATTGACTTCGCTCTGTCTACACCAGGGATTAGATCAGCTTAACTAAGTCACTCAGGGGGTATGAATTTTTCATACCCCAGAGCAGCGTATCTGGGTTGATTTAACTTTTTTAGTGTGGACCAGGCCATAGCAATGCAGGACTCCAATGTAGACACATACCTACTGGGTTTTAGGAGACGTTTGCTTCTCTCACTGCAACTGATAAACAGTTAGAATCTGAATTTGAATGGCATTAACTAAAGCAGAACAAATCTGGATCAGAAAAATGTTAAGTACCCATAAATTACATGTACATCCTCATTAAGTCCCCTTTAGGCTGCCAGAGGAATGTGAAGGGGCCTAAGTGTAAGTGAGAATCAGACCCTTGGTCTTTATTCTTAGAGTGTTGTTGTATTTTGCAGTTCAACATAAGGAAACATGGAGGGTCCTGTTCCAAAAAGATGCAATGTGGGCATTAAAATGCCTGTTTTACCCGTTGCTCTCTTTTTCTTGAAATATCCCTTCTTTGCATGCCCACTTTAAGGCCCTCTCATACCAAGGAAATAAAATCCAAATCAGCCCAAAATCCAAACCAGCCCAAAGCGTCTCAAAAGCAATAACACAGGAGTCTGCAGCAAGTTCATGGTATTTAAATTCTGCTAGTCCTAAACCTTGACCTGGATTCTACCAAACTGCTTGCTGTTTATTAACTCCAGCTGATGAGTTCAGCTAATTAGCTAATGCATGGGTAGCTTGTTATAAATAGCAAGCAAAACAGTGTGGGTTTTTTTTCCCCCCCGCTTCTTCAAAAGAAAAGGCATTTTTGACCAGAAAGTTTTACTTGTAAATGGAGGCCCAAATTTAATTTCAGATAGTGTTACTCCACCTTGTGCAAGTGATTTGTCTTGACACTGCACCGACTACCCACACACAAAAAGCCCTTTATGAGTTCCACGCCAAAGAGCCTGAAGTATTTTTTGCTTCTCTGAAAATGACATTTCGTCCCTTTTTTTTTTTTTAATCACCTGAACATTGGTCTTAAAACCACAGCACGCAAAGGCCCCATGTGAAGTGGGGAAAGGCATTTCGGCATCTGCTTAGACCCCCAAACTGAAGCGCCAGTGTGCTTAAAAAAGCTTGTATTTAAAGGCACTGCAGCTGCACCAGCTCATATTTCATCCAGCCACCAATTTCCTTTTTCCCCTGACAAACAGGCCTCAGAAAGAACGCAGGCCAGAAATTCTCCACGTTAGCGAAACATTTCCTCTTTCCCGTTCTCCCTTCCATTAACATTATTACACTGCTCCTGGGAAAAGCTGACTTTTCCAATCCAGGCAGCATATTTCTTTCTTTCTTTGGGGGGGGGCAGTGCTAAGAAAAGCAATGAGGGGAGGTGGGAAGGGCAGCAAAGGGGGGCAAAGCATATGGGGGTGAAGTGAATTATAACGTTTCTTCAGGAAACATACTCTCTCTCTCTCTTGCACACAAACACACAAAAGTAATGACTCCTTGTCTCTTTCCTTCACTGGCTATGGCACAAGTTGAAAAAAACAGACATATAAAAATCACTGACAGTCTTCTTCCCGGGGATTATATGCTCAATCGAGTCTCAATAACTGTTTAAAGCCTATTTGACTAGGATGGTGCTTAAACTCACCACAGACCTAACTGCAGCCAATTCTACCTAAGACCTTGTCTTTAACTGATTAATAAGCCTTAATCTGCAGCCCTCAGGATATTATGTTTTTCTAGACATCCAACGTCCCAGAGATAGAGCTGCACATTCTGTTACATGCCTGAGGTATACCACCTTTATTTAAGCCATTCAAGACCCCACATTGCAAAAGATAACCTATGACAGTTATGACCTTGTGTGTCCCCCTTCCTTTATCACCCTTTCAGATATTGCATATACCATGATTGTAGGAAATTTGTGCTGCTTCTGTAGAGCCAAAGTCAGACCTGGTTTAGAAATGAGCAGCCATATTGGATGTCAAGAGGGTTGCACTCACTTACACCAGGCATGATTTTGGCCAGTGACTTTTTATTTTGTCCTGCTGTTATTTTTTCCTTTCTGGAGAGTCACAAGAGTAACAGAAAGTCACACTTACCTAGAGAAGAGCAAATCCCCACCCTATGAAAGCCAATGGCAAAACTCCCACTGATTTTAACAGGGCCTGTATCTTAGAAGAGGACGACTAGAACAAAGTGCCCTGTCTTCAGAGCAGAACAGCACATAGGTGATGCATTGCTGACTGAACCATGGTATGTATAGGCAAGGGGAGAAGGACTGAGCTTCCATGATTATAGTTGTGAACTTTTTGTTGTCCCTGGAGATGGGCCTGGACCAAAATCCTGGATCTAAACAGCCCTAAACTTTGGTAAGGTTTGCTTCCAGATTTGGACTTTATGGATCGAGTCTACCTCTAATGCTGGTGTGTTTAAGGCTTTGTGTAATCTCACTTTATTTTTTACCAAAAACACAACAATTTTTAGTTTTTGGCTAAAGGTATTTTGTTTTTTAGCAAAAACCTGAATATGTTTTGGATTTTCAGTGTTTAAACAAAAAGTCAAAATTTTCCCCACAAAGCAGGGATTTTTAGTGAAAAATTTTGGTTAGTCAAAAATACAGTTTTCCATTGAAAAATTATGTTAGTGGGAAATTTTTGGTTGATACATCATTCCCATTGCTCATCTTCCTGGATTAATTACACTGTGTCTTAGTAATCATGCTTTGAAGCTGGGCCAATCCATATAACTATTTGGAAAGCTATACAGAAGTGGATGGAAAATGTTTTTTACATCCTCTGAGTATTTTCAAGATTTTGAAAAATTTCCCCATCCTGAATTTGGACAAAAATATTTAAATCTTGAAAATTATCAGAAACTAACAGACCGCCACAAAATTTGGATCAGGTCAATCAAAACTTTTAATTTCAATAATTTTAAAAGGTTTTATTTCAATTTTGATTTTTAAAAATTTTTAAACATTTTTTTAGTATAAATTAACTAAAATTTCTAAACACAAAATTGCTTTGAAGAAAAAAAGGAGAAACTTTCCACTTCAAAAGTATTAAAAAGGGACATTTTGATAATTTTGAAACTTTTTTTCAAGATTGTTTCACATTAGGAGATTCACCAAAACAACTCTTTCCCGCAGTTTCAGTTTCACTGGAAAATTCCTGAACAGCTCCAATCTATACACTGTAGGACATTTCATTTCAAAGGATTCTGAAGTGCTTTGAAGACTATGGACCCAATTGTCTACTGGTGTAGCTCCACTGATGTACTTTGGCTGAGAATTTGGTCAACATATTGATGGAAAGCATTTCCACGTACCAGTGTTGATGGAAAACATTCCACCCATCATAGAAGTACTGCATCCTCTGGGTGGGATACAGCAGCAGTTTAGAGATAGGCAACAGTGTTACACAATAGTTTCAACAAAAGCGGAAGAACAAAATGTTACCAAGTTTAACCTAGATCTAGTTGAAAAATTAAATTTCATTCAGAATGTCAATTTTGTAGTTATTTCTATTTTGCAGGATTTGAAAGGGACCCACATTTCATTTTTTCACAATATTTTTTGCAAAAAAACATTTTTAGATCATTCATTTTCAAATCATAATAGAATGTTTTGTTGTATTAAAAGTCATGTTTTCTCACTAAAAATTACATTGAAAATAATTATACTGATACAAATTTCACTTAAAATTTCATGAAAAATTAAACATTTTCATAACATTAAACTTTTTTTGTGGAAAGCTTCATTTCTGGGGGAAAAAAAAAAGGTCATTTTGCGAGGAATAAATGTTTAGAGTGAAAAATGTTGACCATCAATAATTGTATCTTGTTTTTCCACAGTCCAAGCTGGTTATATAAAAAGTCAGTTAAAATATATACATTAAGTAAAGTGCAGGAGTAACATAATGTGAAGCAAAAGCATTAGACATAGACAGACTCAATTAGACAATCTGGTTAATTCTTTGATTATATCAGAGTACTATAAACCATTCACTTGATTGAATCCAGACAAACTGCCTCAACACAATCCTTGACTCAGATTTGTTTCTCGAAATGTACATTGCAACAGCTACCACAAAAATTACAAACTGTGGTTTGGGTTGATTTTTCTCCCCTCCCTCATGTTTACATGGTCTTCGAGGGAAAAATAAAACGGTTATGCCCAGAGAGACTGTGCTTGAATTATTCTCCAGAGTACCATTTTAGCAGCTTTTATTTACAAACATAGACTGCATGTGTTTCATCATGTCTGGGTTAAGATTTTTATTTTGAGCCTTTCATAGAACAAGCATGGTTTATTACCTTTACGAATGTGACCAGGCTGGGAACATGCTATCTGTCTGTTAGAGTCTTAAGCCAAGATTGACATCATTGTAGATAGAGGTTCCAAATCTGGGATAGATGACACATCTGTGTTTTAATACACAATCAAAATTGTATCTGCAGTAATGAGAAGGGGCTCCTGTTCTGGCTCTCAGGAATTGTCAATGATAGGCTTTCGTTATCAGAGATGATTACCTGGGAGAAATCTCCCTGACTTTTTAGTAAAACTTTCTTCTTCTCTCTAAGATTTTCAGTTTAATAACAACTGTGAAAGTAAAGAAACACACACTTTCCTGGACCCAGATTCTGAGTGACCCTCAGGGAAATCAGTTAAGATTATTCATGTCCTAAGATGGCAGGATCAGCACCCTAGGATTAATCAGTTCAAAGAGTTGACTATTTCAGTTTTTCTTTGTATTAAATTTACCCATCATCTACCAGCTGGACAGTAACCCTGATACTCTAGCACTTTGGAACATCTGAGTTAATAGCTTTAACTTCTACCTATAGGGTTCTGGCAAGTGAGCTTTGCTTTTTATCTTTTTGTTTTATTTTAAAAATTCAACAACTCTTGATTGAGCCTTGATTAAAACTTAACTAAATTTGATAGACATCAAGTTAGAAAAAACAAAAGCTGTACAAATCTCCCTGAAATTAAAAAGGAAAAAAAGAGATAAAAGGAGAGAGGTGTTCTTTGCTGAATAATTTTCTAATTATACCAAACGTGGCCGCAGAATGGACAATATCAAGAGCAACCCCACACCTCAGTTGCTGAGGTTAATTTGGTTGATATTCTCCAGAACCTGGAATCTCTAGGAGTAACGGGACAGCAGTAGCAGTGGATATTAAGTTCAAATTTAGTGGTTTCAAGTTTTTCCATTAGGTTTGAGTCTTGACATATCTTACATATACTGTAGGAGCTAAAAGGACCATTTGTTTTTTCAGCTGACTTTTTGGAGGTGGGCAGACCTGTGAGATGCACCGTAAATGGATTGAAAAAGGTGAGGTTTATGAACTGCAAAGCAGCGAGGAAGTTTTCCAGGAAACTATGCAAAAGCCTGCTTTTGACAGTCTACTTGAAAAATAAATATGACAAATTCCTTCAGAAAAAAAAATTGACCTACTATTGTCATCCTGGGTTTTTTTCTTTTAAATTGAGAGCTTGTTAATTTGATATATATAATTTCACACACACACATTATGAAGATAGTGCAGAGTTTGCAGAAATCCAAGACCTGATCCAAATCTCACTAACACTAGTATAATTCCACTGATTTCAGTGAAAGTATTTCTGATTTTCCCCATGAGACAGAGGAGAATCAAACTCTTAATCTTCGCTTAGTCCTATACGAATTATTCAGAAACAGTAAAATATGTTACCTGGGTGAGTCAGGGGATAGGAACGGTCTTTAGAGCCTTTTGCCACTAGTTCAAATCTGTTCCAGCCACAGCCCAATGAAGTCAATAAGAATGTTTCCATTGACATCAGTGGGCTTTAAATCAGTACTCAAGTGCATAGTAACAAAGGACTCAATCTGGTGAGAAAATTAATCTGGATGCTTCACGAGCAATTTTGAAACTGTTTTGTTTTTTCAATATTTTGGGGGAGGGGGAAATTTCAAAATTTTCAGATTTGTCAGTGAAAAAACATTTTAAAAAACTGACTTTTTTTGTTTCTCTTTTTTTATTTTTTCAGGTTATTGTTTGCTTTTTCCCACGAGCCTTCTGTTGTTCCTTTTTACATTTTGCCAATGGGAAGGCAAACTGCAGAGCCAGAATGGAAAGAAGAAAATCCAGACCTGAAAAAAATCTGATTTTTATTTATCTGTTGGTATTTTTAATCAAAAAATTTGAAATGTTTTTAAACATTATTTATTTATTTTAAGGAGACAGTTTTTCAATGAAAGAAAAAGTTTGGCCTGAAGGTTGACCAGTGCTAGCTGTTACCATATCGGCCTGCTTCATAACATGAATGACTCAATAGCTGACCAGTTTGGCTATGTGAATGACTTGGTAGCCTCATTCCATTTCCTAATAGACAGGTGTCCACAGCACAAAAAATCACCCTTACAATGACAGAAACTTGCTCTTTTTGACAGCCAGAGCATAGAAAATTTCTTTCGGGGCCACCTTCCAGAATAGGATTCTGGGGCAGTACCACACTTGTTGCTAATGTATGCTCTTCTCAGATGCTATTCTCTATAATTCAATTGCAGGCAACTTCTTTACTGAATTGATAGGTATTTGGATATAGTGATGAATGTAGTATTAAAAAGATATGAGAGAGACAAGGTGGGCAAGGTAATATCTTTTATTGGGTCAACTTCTGTTGGTGAACAAGACAAGCTTTTGAGCTAGATAGAGCCTTTAGAAGCCTTATTTAAAAGACTGACTGGTGTCCCACTCAACCTTCTGTTGCTAATAAAGAGGAAAACAACTCCCTCCATATTTTTCTTCCAGGCTTTATCAGAAAGATAAATTAACAAAGTGTATGTGTTCTACATTGTACAGTTTGTAACAAAGGAAAGTTGGGATTGTCTGAATTATTTGATGATTATGCTGGTAAAGTGGCTTTGCAGATGATTAATGAAGGTACTAAAATCTTTTTCATTATCACTATTTGGTGCTAGTTTGTTACTGTTGTTTTGTTTTTAATTCTGGGTGGGCAAGGCTGCTTTTCCTCTGTCCAAACCGGAAAAAAAAAAAAAAAAAAAGATCAGGATGGCTCTCCTTATGGTTTTCTGGTTAACTGCACACATCTGGGTTTCATATCAAAATAAATAAATATCAGACCTAATTAATCCTCAGTGGCTTCTGGGTATGGACTCCTGAGCAGTGCAGCCTCTAATTACAGTTTAACCAGGCATGGTGACAGCGTAAGCTGCAACAGCCAGGCTCTGGATTTGATGCAGTATATCATCTTCTAACTGAAGAGAGAGAAAGAGAAAGAAAGAGAAGTATTTGTTTAAAACTTTGACAAAGTCCTTAGAACTACATTGATTTACACCAGCTGAGGATCTGGCCCATCTTGAAGCTATCTAGGAAGAAAATAAACATAGAACAAATACATGTCATACTAATTTGCTTTTGTGTTATGCATAGCAGAACGTCCAAATAGCACCACCTCATGCTTTTTGCAGTTTAAGGCCACTTTTAATAAACCACAGCCTTAATGCAAATTGCTGAAATGCAAATCTTGAAATTATTTGTATGGGAGTACAATTATATTTCCTTTCAAGAAATGCAAACTTTCTGATTTATTAGTCCTTTATAAAGGATTATTTATAACTGATAACCTGTGTAATGATTTTACCAGAAGATAAAGTTCCTATATTGCAGACAAAGGGATATCTAGACAGCAGTATTCTGATTAGTTTTACATCTTTTCTAATTCAAGTAATTTAAAGATGGAGTTTGGGGATTTGCTGAGCTGCAATAAAACATGTCGGGAAAGGGATCTGTTATATGTTTTATAACTCTAAAGCCATCTTTTTTTCCCCCATGTCTTTAAAACCATTTTGATTTGCAAATATATGAGTGAATTCAGAGCAAATAGAAGTAAAAGGACTGTTAACACTGGCTTTGGTACAGGCAGGCTCTGTGCAAATTTTCCCTCTCTGCCAATGTACCTCAACCCTGGCTTGCACTAACCCCTGTTATTCTAGTCCTTGATTTATCCAGAGCAAAGGCTGCCAACTATACCAAATTATGGAGCTGATTTTTTTTTCAGTGAGGACTAATGAGACCACCAAACTTATTTTCCCTCCTAACCAGAGCCAGGATTTGAACTGAGGTCTCTAGAGATGCAAACATAGTATATTAACCAGTTATGAAACCCCCCCCCCTGCCATGTAAAGTCACACCCAGGAGGGTTTTGTGGTGCTGGGCAGCAGGGTTCTTATATGGCTAGCCATATATTACAGGATATTATTTTTCCAGCAGAGAATATTTCAAACAGTTCCAGTGAACTTTTTTCTCTTCTTTTTTTTTTAATTTGTATTTTACATATAAAAATCAAAGGAATAAAATTAAACCACAAAAATATACGTTAGAGAAACAAAAGCAAGGAGGAAAAAGACTTTGAAGGCTGAAATTATATCCTCCTTGCTCTATCATGCTGTTCCTAGGTATTGCACAGACTTCTATGTAATCAAAGGTCTTACATAGCATATAGTATGGGCTGTGATTCCTTGCATTTAGGGGTTAATCACACACCCTTTTGCGTAGTTTAAAAGGTACAGTGCACCATCTCAACACTAAGGCTAATGGAATAACCACAACAGGCAAATATGATAATAGCACTTATACATTGATAGCTCTTTGCATTTTCACAGTGCTTTACAAAAATGAAAGGCCAGGTGGGACTATTAGATCATTTAGTCTGGCCTCCTGTATAACACAGCTCATAGAATTTCATTCAATTACCCTTCTGCTGAGCCCAATAACTGGTATTTGACTAAAACATGTCTTCCAGAAAGACACCCAGACTTGATCTGACAACTTCAAGAGATAGAGAATCCAGCACTTCCCTTGGCAGATTGTCCCAGTGATTAATCACCTTCCTTGTTAAAACTGGTACCTCATTTCTAATTTGAAATTGTCTGGCTTTCACTTCCATCCAGAGGCGTCCCATGGGGCAGGGCATGAGAGGTCACAGATTTGGGGCTTGGCTTGTACGGAGCATGCTCACACAGACGGTGCATGCTCAGTAACACTGATGAAACCAGCTACCTTCACTCTGCCTCACCACTGTCGGCAGGCACAGGTCATCTCTGCTTCTCCCCACTGGTTCTTGTCATACCTTTCTCACCTTTCAGTACTTCAGCACTTATTTTTCCTTTTAGGCGGAGAAAGTGGTTGGGGTTCAACTTGAGGTTAAAGCACTGGACTGGCACTCAGGAGATATGGGTTCAGCATTTGGCTTTGTCACAAACTGTGCCTGGAACCTTGGACAAATCACAAAAATGTTCTGTGCCTCAGGCCCCCATCTATAAAATAAGGATGGAGAGGGGTCTTTTCACCCTGCCTCTCCAGTGCAACCATGCAAGGACTAGACACAAGAAGGTCCTAATTTATTAATCTGGAGTATGTTGCAAAATGGGACACATTTTCAAAAAATGTCTTCTAATGTGGAGTCCATAGGATTTTATATTTTTCTGAGACACATATTGCACTAATTGGCTAGTGTGTGTATTACTGCTCTCTGTTGGACAAGAAACTGAACTGCTCAGCTGAGTATCACTGGCTCTATACTACCAGTAGCCAAAAGAGATTCACCTTTATCTGTAGATATAAGGGCCTGTGTTTTTTATTGTTTTATCCCAGCGGTGGCTGTGCAATTCTCAATGGCCACAGTAGGAAGCACTGTGACAAATTTGGGCTCTTGGGCTCTGTAGCAAATGATATTACTGTGAATGTATGCAATTAAAATAAAGAGCTTGGATGGACGAGAGAGGGCATTGACGATGGTACATGTAGCTCTTACACTACTTGGTCACTTTCATAATAAGCACCGTGTGTCAGGATTAAACACCTTCAGCTGATGACTAGTCAGTCCAGCCTCCAGGAAGATTAATGAGCTTTGATGGGTTGTGGCAGGACTGGCAGATTAGCAGAGAGGAACCAGCAGGCTGCTTTTAAGCTCAGCAGCCAGAAAATGTTGCTAGAAGCCCTGGGCTTTGGCCTGCGGCTGTGATTGTTCTTGCTCCTTCATCAGCTCCTGTCCTGTTCCAGTCCTCCTCCTGTCTTGCTCTGTGACTGCTCCAACTCTGTTTCTGTCTTGTTCCTGAGTCTGGCTCTGATGCTTGGCTCTGTTTTGGGGTCACCTCAGCCAGGTTCTAACCAGTGAGCTTGACTGTCGCCATGTGAGCCTGGCACCATGTACATTTAGAATACTGTATAAATGGCAATTAGAAATTAAGAACAGCTCATTGTTTTGAGCCTGACTCAGGTCAGCAGGAACTGAGAGTAATTTCCACCCTTTGGTGGCTGATGTAAAATGATCTGGTGGTCTCAGCCCATTTTTTTGCAGACAGTTAGTCTTTTGACTCCAAAAAGGAAAAAGTGACAGGGACTCCATGAAGTTTACTAGGGACTTTGCTATTGCTATTGATTTTATGTGGAAAGTGCCCAGATACTATGGTCTTGGGCAACAGTATGAAAGTCTGATAGAAAATTAATAATTGTTCTTCTCTCTCACAGATACAGACACAAAACATAGTTGTTCTCTTCACAAAATACATTCTCGCATTGTTACTCATTGCTATTCCTGCTGGTGGTTTTAGCAGAGCTTCCAAAGGCTGAATTACTCTCTTAACCATACAGATGTTTCCTTCTATCAGGGGTGAGGTAGGGGGCAATGGGAGGAAATTTCATAGCATCACTATACTTGGCCTATACAGGCCTGTGCTCTTGATCCAGGATCTTTCCCTAGCACTGGTTTAATCTAAAAATCCTTTTAAAAAGAAAGAAATTGAGATCAAATGATGTAAACTATTACCCCATTGCCTATGTGCTGCAAGAGATCTTCTTATCTTCCAGAATATGAAGGGCTATCACACAGCATTGAACAGCTCTTGACAGGGCAGAATCTCGGCCGTGCACATTTTGTAACAGCTTCCTCACTTGAAACAAAAACTATCGGTGGAAGAAATAGTTGTTGAAGAAAAGGTCATTACCAGGAAGCCCATAAAATGCTACTAATTTTCCTCTATCAGTCCTCCTCAGCTGATAAGACTTATTAGACCCTTAAGTTTTGTTTACACTGCTGTCTTTAAGTGGTCACTTATCCACTCCTGCCCTGTGTATCTGCCTAAGGGTTTTGTTTTTCATTCCACTTTTTCTTTCACTTTAATAAACAGCCTCCATCCTGATACCAAGATAGGAAAATCTGACCCTTTCAGTCCTTCGCTCTAGGTGTAACAAGAAGTGTGTCGTCTAGTAACATGTAGAGAGTTCATTATGTTGGAAGAGAATAGAGTCAGAAAATTTTCCTATTGTCCCAAAGTGTGTTTCCTTAAACTCTAATGGAGGTTCAATGAAATCCATGTTTTAGAGCATGTTTTTCCTCTAAATACCAGAATACTAAGACATGTACAGTTTATCCTGAGGGTCCAGTCTTGCACTTGGTGAAGTCAATTACAAAACTCCCATTGACATCAATGTGAACAGGATTAGGCCCTAACATTTTAATGAACTAAGGACCATATTCTACCCCCATTCGACACACACAACTTCCAGAGGCACCCGGGTGATTCTTGAGTGGGTAAAATATGGCCCTACTATACTAGTTAGGTTATTTGGGGTTGGGAAGGAATTTTCCTCCAGGGCAGATTGGCAGAGGCCCTGGAGGTTTTTTGCCTTCCTCTGCAGCATGGGTCACTTGCTGGAAGATTCTCTGCACCTTCAGGTCTTCAAACCACAATCTGAGGACTTCAATAACTCAGACATAGGTTAGGGGTTTGTTATAGAAGTGGATGGGTGAGATTCTGTGGCTTGCCTTGTGCAGGAGGTCAGATTAGATGATCATAATGGTCCCTTCTGACCTTAAAGTCTATGAGTCTAAGTTAGGTGGAAGCAGCTCCTATTGAAGTAAATTACAGTTGCAACTCTGGAAACTGAGGATCAAAATGACTCCAGACATATTGGTTAAAGAAAGCAAGCAAGACTCTCATCCTGAAGTCCTTCCTTAGGCTTGGTTAAGTACTGCTTACAGTTACACTAGATCTACATTGCTATGAGAGCAGATAATGTCCCAGAGGGAACTGTGCCTGAGTGAAAACTGCATTAGGTTGTCAGGATTTGGTCTCAGACTTTCTGAGGATATACTTTCACATACATGCTTTCTCCATCCCATTCTTCTTCAGAAACTTGTTTTCTTCTGATGACTTTTCTAATTTATACCCTGCATCCAAGGAAAAAGAAACCTAATCAAAAGGTTTCCTTACCTGTAGAGATATGAACT
The DNA here is from genome assembly GCF_007399415.2 of Gopherus evgoodei. Lineage (NCBI taxonomy): Eukaryota > Metazoa > Chordata > Testudines > Testudinidae > Gopherus > Gopherus evgoodei. The sequence continues at coordinate 36,390,519 of NC_044333.1, read as the reverse complement.
TTGGAAACCTCATCCACTCTTACTCCTGACGTGTTGGTAGGTTTCAGTCTAAAACTTGCCATGTTTAACATTAGTATGATATATCCATTGTAATGTATGTACAGTCATCGGGTCTCTATAAATAATTCTATTCTGGATGTTAGGAAGAAGCTCCTAGTGTCATCTTTTCAGGAGCTCGCAGAAGACAATGAACCACAGTATTTTGAAAGCTACATATTGACACCTAAATTACACCACCTCCTTTCCCGAAAATAAAGAGACTTTATTCTATTGCCAATCCCTTCACATTCAGACATTAAGAAGCACTTTGATCTATTGATTACATTACCGTGCGACTAAGGGCTTTACATGGCATGTCTTTGTCATGCTGACAAGTTTTCTTGCATGATAGGAATGTTTCTTAAACTGCCTGCTGGTTGCAAAGAAGATTTGCTTTGACTATCAATGTGTAACAAACTGAATTCACACCCATGATTTCAGTTTTGCTCCTCTAGCATGCCAGGTGATAGGCAGCTTTGCTTAACTTGTTGATCATTTATACGAGACATGCTTCCACAAGCCATGTAAACAGAAAATCTAGTCTATTCTATATAAGTTTTGAAACTGCCCTCATTGCCTCATTATCTGAGCACCCATTTTGCTGCCAAAACAAACCATTATAGGGACACAATCGTACAGTATGTTCTTCATATTAGAAGCATAGAAAACAGCACCAATTCAAGAAATGTTCAGTATTCATAAACATTTTCTGAAGTTACCAGCTGGACATCCTGATGTCTGAGACAATGGCAAGCATGGTCACACATAGAATTCCAGTCCAGCCCAATCACTGGTAATTTGGCCAAACTGGATCATTTTCATCATTGGATCAGTTGTAATCAATATCAGACTTTCATTTTGTCCTTTTACTAAGTTTTATATTTAACATATAAATTCTTGTGTCCATGAGTGGAACTGATTGGGGGAGGAATGGGGCAAATATTTTTCAGGAAAAATATAATTTCCTGACCAGCTCTTCCTAGGAGTGCCACTCTTAAATCTGTGGCAGTGTTTTTACTCTAACTCACATGGGTAAGGGTTTGTAACTCAAGTGTAAAAATGCGCTCTTGGCCGGCACTGGGCACATGAGGGTGTTTTTCAAATTCTAAGGGTCTATTACATTTTTCATAACCTACACACATACACAATCGAACAAAAGCCCTCTCATTGCCTTCAGAGGGTGTTTTCACAGTTCTCTCAATTTCAAGAACTGAAATTGAAAATAAAGTTAATGGCTGCATATGTGATCAAATATCAAAATGAAATTTTGTGCCAATCGTTGGCCAGATTCACCAGTTCTCTCTGCCTGATTCTTTGCCCCATCATTCCAATGAATGACTCCATCTAGGTACTTCTATGGCCCTCATCACCATTGTGTCTGAGTGCCTCACAATCACTAATGAATAATCTTCCCCATATCCCTATGAGGGGGATAAAATTATCCCCATTTTACAGATTGGGAACTGAGGCACAAAGAGGTTGTCAGAAAGGAAACCAGTGGTAGACTCAGGAGTTCAACACAGATTTACAGGATCCCACACCACTGCCTTAACCACAAGTTCATCCTTCCTCTGTTCTACAGGGCTAGATGTAGGGGATTTAGACTCAGTGTTGCAATGCCCATTATTCAGGCATTCTGCTGCCTAATGGAATCCACAGCCCTGAGTTAGGTGCCCAGGATCCCCAAACAATGCATGGGGACATTATTGGTGGAAAATTAGGCACCTAGGGAATTTAGGCAGCTAGTTAATTGGGAGGAGGGGGATGGGGTTGAGGGTCTAAATTTTGGATTTAGGTACCCAAAGTGGCAGTTACGTGCCTGTAATCCCTTTGTGGATCTAGCCCAATACCCTTTTTACAGATCTATTAGTGACCATTCAGAGGCTGGATCTTGGGGGATTATCCTAAAATCATTATGACTAATGTGATGTTTAAAAAAAAATCAGATTTATAAAAGCAAAAATTACCCAGCCTCCCAGAGCGCTCTCTTCTGCTTCCTTTCTGGCTTTAAAAATAACATTGAAAGGAAAAAGTAGCAAGGCAGTAGTAGCATCAAGCACCTTCATCTGACAAAGTAACAATATGGATCTAGTTTCAACAAATTTTTTTTTAGTGAAATCAGAGACAATTCTCACAGCTGCCAAAGCCAACCTGACTCAGCACTTTTGAAGGAAAAAAATACCACGTTAAATTGTTTGTTAAAATGGCCTTTAAATTTCAGAAGTGGAGATTTATAACTCTCACATGAAGTAAAAGGATAGCTGGGCACTTGAATTCTTGTTTTGTTTGTTTGGTGGATGTTGCTGAGATTATCATTAAGATCCAACTAATTTGTCGTTCTGGTTTGTGCACTGTAGCTAATGACACCGAGGTCAACGCCAAAGACTGCTGGCCATTCGCTATGCCCTACCTTTTACAAAGACCAAAAATGGGGACTGAAAGATTGGCTCCACACCACTGAACCTTTGGAACTACTTTGAAGACAATAAAATCACATAGATTTGCCAGCAAATTTGAGCATCTGTCCAATTTCGTCCTGTTCATTAAACTAGCCAATATGTAGTTAAGGTGAGATTGTGTAGCTGTGCTGAATGCTCAGTTGTAATCTAATTCTAATTCTGAGAGAGACTTACAACTCTTTCTCCAACAGAAGCAATTAGAGTCATTGCTAACATTAATTTGATGCTTGATGGGGTACAGTGTACCCTGGTGATGAAGGAGATTTAAATCTCACCTTGTGCCAGCATGCACCCCAGAGGAAGCTCCAGTTCAGCAATGCACTTAAGCACATACACAAATCAATTCCTCTCCAGCAAGGCACTTAAATACATGCTTAACTTTAAGCCCATGCTTTAATCCTATTAAAGGGAATGGGACTTGCTCATTGCTTAACGGTAAGCATGTGTTTAAGTGTTTTGCTGACTAAAGATGGTTAGCTGAATTGGGGCTAAAGAGAAAGCAGGCTGCATGTCCACTGTGTTTTCACAGGAATTCCACGTGAAATGAATTGGCAACTATTTCCCAAACTGTGGTCAAAGTTCTCAGCTGATATAAATCAGCATAGTTCCATTGAATTCAAGGATGGAGAAGCTGGCTCAGTGCTTCAACTAGTTCATCTACACAGCCTAATTAATAACAAAAAGACAATGTCATTGGGTATCTAGATACTGAACATACAGTTGTTTCAGATTATGCCACGTTACCACAGGAACTATTAAACATAAGACCTACCTCAACATAATACCAATAATACTTAGAATGTACATAGCCCTTCACATATTCACAATACTATACATAGATATATTAGTCTTTACCAAAATGCAATTTAAAAAATTGGATTGGGGATCTGTTTTTACATCACACAATTCCACTGAATGTAATAACACAGTTGTTTGTAAATGCCAGATTTTGGTAAATTCTTAAATTGAAAATTTTCATACCTGTTTGATAGGGGAAATTAGAGGGTGTCATTGACTGTCAAGTATCCTGAGCCTCCATAGCTTCTGTGGATTTCAGTAGCTTTTCCAGATACGTACATATTGTCTGATTTGTTAATGTCCAATGTATAGAAACCTGTGTTAAAATGACATGCTATCATAGGCGCTGGCTTGAAGTGGTTTCCATTATATACAGGGGTTTACAGTTTGGTTCAATGGCTCTCAGCGCCCCCCACTTCCAGCACCCCTGCAAGCTATCCTTTTAAAAGTAAGGGGTTTCCTGGTCTGGCTTGCAGGCTACTGGGAAGAACGCGATCTGAGTCTCATCAGTAGTCACTCTGCAAAGAGCCAGCCTAGAACAAGGTGGGGTGAGTCATTCCACTGTCCCTTAGGGAGCAGCCTGCTTTGTCTATCTCTGGTGTTGGGTTCTTGTGTGCTAGAGTTCTGGATTCTAAGTAATAAAGTAGTGTTACATTGCAAACTTCTCAAAAAAGGTGTTTTATGTTTTTATCTTACTTCTCTGTATATCATGAACATAACACCATTATAGTCCATATGAAGCATTTATAGCCACGTTTTTTAAATTTTGATCTGTACAACTAACCCACTGCAAAATGCATCTCTTCAAATATATGTTGCCCAAATATATGTCTGCAAGCTCACACAGATAGGCAAACCCATGTACCTGTACAGAATGCCACTGACCTCCGTGCCTCCGCAACTGGGAGAGATGTGTTTATTTACATATAATTGTATATATTCCATGAGGAGTGGTGTGTGTGTGTGTGTGTGTGTGTGAAGGGTAAAACAGAAATAAAAGAGAGTGAAATGGAAAAGGTAGAGTATTCATAGATTAGAAGGCCAGAAGGGACCATTTGGGTCATTTAGTCTGACCTCCTGAATAACATAGGCCATAGGACTTCCCTGAATTAATTCCTGTCTGAACTAGAACATATATTTTAGAAAAACATCCAATCCTGATTTTGAAATGTCAGGTGATGCCATTGAACAGTGTTTTCTTTCTTTCTTTCTTTCTAATTTTTTTTAATTTATTTTCAATTATGAATAGATTATAAGTGTAGTGTTTTGGAGATATGGAAAGTAACTACTCCAGACCAGATGTGCTGGCTGCATATGAAGGGCAGGCCATAGTACGTTAGTGGTTTAAAGTAACAGGAAACCTGAGCAATATCATAAATCAGGATTTTCTGACTAGAATTTTTTGTACCAACTATAACAAAATGTATTGAATATCTTGAGTATGCGAGAGCCTCCAGCATACCAAATTACCAGGCTCTGCCAGTGAAAGGCACACTAATTTGAGGCTGGCCTCAAACTTAAAATTGTTAAACAAAAAATTAGGTTTCAGCATTTTAAGAAAAATATGCTTGGAGCCCAGCACTAACAGGACCCTAAGGATTTAACTAACTGCAATGAAAATACAGACAGACAAATTTCTTTACTTTCTAAGCTCCTGAGACAGATTTCCGCTTCTGGATCTCAACAAGGCATACAAGTTCTGCCACAAATGACAGGTTACTTACTGGAGGGTGGATTTTTTTCCCCCTTTACACTCTTCACTCATTCAGTCAAATTTTGATCCTACTGAAGGGAAAGGGAGGTTTACCATTGACTTCATTTGGACTAGAATTTGGCTTGTTATCTTTTTCATTCATTTTATTTATTCATACACATATCATGCGTTGGCTCAGGTTCATTGGCTGAGGGCAGTGCACTCCAGCATGCATAAAGCTGGGTCCAGTTAACGGAAAACAGCCTACAGCAGAAACACATGCACACTTTCTCTCTCACACACACACACACAAATTATTACCCCTGTAGATTCCAGTTATACAACTGGTAGCATGCAGAGCAGGTCACCTACACACAGGCCCTGGCAGAGTGGAGGCAAAGGGGACAAATGCCCCGGGGCCCCTGGCAGAGGTGGTGGTCGGGAGCCCTGGGCTCTTTTAAATCACCCAGGTGGGCCGCAGGGCTCCTAGGCGTGTGTGGGGTGGACAGCCAGGTGGGCATATAGAAACCCGGAAAAGCGCGCCCAGCAGCTCAGCTGATAGCTCGCTGAGCAACAGCCAGCAAAGGCACTGCACTGCCCAAATGTCAGGTGGACCTTTCTTGGGGGCCCATTGACTGTTTGGATACAGCAAATCGAGGCAACCACTCTAGGCCCCATGGGCCACCATAACTGGCCATCGTGGTCAGTCCCTGAAGTGACAGGTCTGTCCCGGAAGTGATGGATTCATCACTTCCACCCTAGACCCCACACCCCACTAGTGATGATCCTGGCCCTGGTGTCTGGAAATGCTGTCACTGGGCCTGCCTACACATGATCCTACCTGTTGCAGAATCAGAGCCTTCTTTCCTTTTCTTTTCTTTCTCAGCAATTTAAAATTCAATATCATGTACTTTTCAATACCACCCCAGCTAAAGGTTGCAACTTGAAGGGCCAAATTCTCAGCTAGCATAAATAACCACAGTTCTGATTAAGTCAGTTGAGATGCATTCATTTATGCCAGCTGAGCACCTGACCTAACTAGTCAACAGAGCCTACTGTTCTTTTGCTTGGTTGGGTTATTTTTTTAATGTCATTGTCTTTCTATAATTCTATTAAATGTATCTAAAGCCTAGGTTAACTGTTCCCCACATTGTTCCACTTCTAAGTAAAACATATACAATAAACTAAGTCCCATTTTTCTCATTATCATCCAGATGATCTTCTGGGGAAAACAATGCCAAAGTGATGGGTTACTGCAGTGTCTTCATTTTGAGCATACTCTGGAAATTGGCTTGACATGCTGATATATTCTGCATGGGTTAGATTTACCCATCTGCAGAAGGACAGCACCAGACTAAAATACCACGTATGTCTCATATAAGCTGAATCTCTTTGTATGAATTGGCTTCCCTCTCATTCACCCTAGTGTAAAATCAGGAGTAATTCCATGAAGTCAACAAACTTATGCTCCTGTAAAATTGGTGTAGATTAGATGAAATGAAAGACAGGCCCATGAAATATCCTGCCTTACTGGTTTCATTGTAGTTATTGGTCTCTTAGATTCCCCCTTTCCCACCCTCCTGTCCTCCCAAAAATATGTCGCCAGAAGGTCTCCAAGCTGCTGAGCCTTCTTATGCATCATTCTCTTAAGGCTGCAAGGCCATCGAGTATGCTCGATACTGCACAGAGCTTCTGCTTGAAATGCATCCACACAAGCTTTCCTTCTGGGCCATATTTTTTTACATTTTAATTTTTGACAGTATTATAGGGAGCAAGAGTGGCGTGCAGCAAACAGCATTTACCAGTGTGTGTAGCGTGGCACCAGAAAATAATTACTTCAGAGTTCAAAAACCTTCAAGGTGCTCTCTCTAAGCCGCTTTACATTTAAGATGTGTAACAGTAAAAATGTCACTTTGGGATCCCATCCTGCAGACCAAAACAGAGTGCCTTCAGCTTTATGATTGGCAGAAAATTGATTGTTAAGCTCCAGGGAATTTCCAGCACAGCTGTAAAATTTCAGAAATACTCTGCTGCTGAAAAACTATAGCGAGTGGTTTCAATTAACTATACTCTCTCTTCAGCCCTCATCACCATAAAGCACAAACTTTCTGCTTGGGTATTATCCATTCTTCATTTCCACCCACCAGAAACAAGTTAAAAAGTTATTTACTTTGGTTTCTTCCTGTCCCAAGCACCACACGGAGAAAAACAAGATGGTACAGATGCCTGTGCAGATATTTGGATCTGATTCTATTAATGTTCCACACATTGCAAGTATTTAATCTCCACATATTTCTTAAATGGGCCAGATCCTGGCCCCATTCCATTCCTATGATCATTGACATGGATGTATGGCTAGATCTCTGACTCAGCTGCCTTGGTAAACCTCTGATGCAGCTGAGTCTGTGGCCCAGTAAGTGTATGTGACATTCCTAACTTGGCATTTTTGTTTGTATTAATGTAGCAGCTAGGAGCTCTGGTCTTGGATCAGGACCCCCTTCTGCTGGGAGCTGTACAAAAATAGAAGAAAATGACAGTCCCTGCATGATGCCAGCAGATGAAGTGCCAGCTCATGCCAAGGCCGCTGGGCCTCACTGAACACTGACAAATGCAGAGCTAGAAACCAGCCCGGCTCATCTCTGTATTAGCATTGTTACAACAGACGTTTTAGCGTTTAGACTTGATGAGAAGTTTGTAGGATGCTGCATGTGTTGATCTCACTGACAACACCTACAGCCCAAGTTATGTTGAGTGTTTGCATTGTAAACCTCTGTGATTGTGTAACTCACCAAACAGGAGCAAAGCATTAATTAATGTAAAGTGCTGGGCCTGCACACAAGAAGGCCCACTGAAACCAAATGAGCCATTGGAAAACATCAAAGGACAAAGACTCTGTTGAGTTCCCCCCCAACACACACACACCGATGAAGAGCAGACAGGCGTCGACATTTGTTCCATTGGTTTGACCTCTGGGAGAAGGGAATAAAAATCCCAGACCAGAAGGAACTGTATCCTATGTTGCTTGGAATTTGGAGAGGGTAATATTTCTAAGCATAAGCAAGGAATCTCCAAGCTGCTTAGCTTGGGTTAGCCCTAGAGGATGTAGAGAGCTTGCACATTACTGTCATAGCATCTATTAACACTGTAGCTCACTTGTGTGTGTATGTTTATCTCTTTAACCTTGTGAAGAACTCTTATTTCTTTTTTCCTATCTAATAAACCTTCAGTTAGTTCAGGACAGGATTGGCTACAAGCATTGTCTTTGGTGGGAGACCTCAGGTACACTTGACTTGGGGTTAAGTGACTGTGGGACTGGGGTTAACCTGAATATTGTTATGATATTTGGTGTAAGGGACAATCTACCACAAAGGCAGGCATGCCTAGGTGGCAAGATAGAAGAGTACCCAAGAGGACTGTCTGTGACTGGATGTTAAGGGTGTTGCAGTGCGTGAGGAATTTACACCTGATACTTGATGAAATCTAACCATAGAACACACAACCTGCTTCTAAACAGTCTGCCCTGAGGTTGGCACTCATTGTCAGGAGCCATTCTAGACAGGTTGACACCCTAGCATAAGAGCTTACAATCTAGAGTATAAGATAAGAGACAACAGATGGAGACAGACAAGGGGGTGGTGGGAGTACAAGGAAACAATAAGACAATGTTGGTCAGCATGATAGGCAGTGGTCTCAATTCACCAGATGCCTAACCATTGTCCACAGCATCATGGAACAAATGATCCTAATCTTATTTAGTGTTCCTGTGAGCAATGTTTCCTTTCATATCAACTGGAGTTTTGCCCAAATAAAGGATGAGTAAGATCTGAGCAATGTCTCCAGGATTTGTCTTGGCATCAGGTTTTGTGAAATCCAATGCGGGACTTTTAGTACAGATAGCACTGCCCAAAACTAGCTAAGTCTCCTGGTGTTGGGGTTGTTCTGAGCCAGCTTGTACTGAAGCCAATAGAAAGACTCCTGTGGACTCCATCAGGAATTGTATTGGTCTCTATTTCCTCATAAACAAACCCGACTCCTAATGTACTTAAACAACAAACTTACAGGTTTCTATCCTTAAAAAGCCAATGATTTTTCCTGAGTTCCCTTATCATTCCTCTGTCAAACCCAAGAAAGGACTAAAGGTTTTATATGTATCTAGGAACAAACCTAACAAGAAACAAAGATAAGAGAGAGAGAGAGAGAGAGAGAGAGAGCAGCTGCCTGATAAAAGAAAGGCCAGTGGAAAATACACACATTCAAAGAGAAGCCATGGGGACTCTAAGGGCTTGTCTACAGTTGAAATGCCAGAGTGGTGCTGCTGTAGTGTTTCAGTGTAGACACTACCGACACTGATAGGAGCAGTCTCCCGTCAGCATAGGTAATCCACCTCCCAAAGAGGCAGTAGCTAGGTCAATGGAAGAATTCTTCCAACAACCAAGCACTGATTACATGGGGATTTCAGTCAGCTTAATTACACTGCTTAGGGATGTGGATTTTTCACACCCCTGAGCAACGTAGTTGTGATGGCCTCGTTTTCTAGTGCAGATCAGGCCTAAGTCTCTACAATATAGGCATCAGCCCATATTATCACTTCCAAATTCTCTTCAGGATCATAAGGAAGAATTCTGCTGTTTCTGACTCATTTCTGTCATGGATAACACTGAAAACAGTTATAATCCAAAGTAGCCAAGAAAACTCACCAAATCCATGCCTGGTTTCACTCTGTTAAACATATATGTAGAGAGAGACACACATGGGTGAGATTATATGTTTTATAGGACCAACTTTTGTCAGCGGAAGAGACAGAGACAAGCTTTTGAGCTCCACAAAGTTGTTCTTCAGGTCTGGGAAAGGTAATCAGCGGGTCACAACTAAATACAAGGTGGAACAGATTGTTCAGCATAAGTAGTTAACACATATTTCAAGTAGGGTCAGTGTGTTACAGATTGTAGTAAAGAGACTTAAAAACTCTATCTTTGTTGAGTCCATGATTTTTAGTGCCTTCATGGCCCACTTTGTTTTGAATAGTCCCTTGCAACTTGTGTTAACTCCTACCTTTAACAATCTGTTCTACCTTGCATTTAGCTGTGACACCTTGTTTGCCTTTCCCAGACCTAAAGAAGAGTTCTATGGAGCTCAAAAGCTTGTGTCTTCTCTGCCTCTTCCACCAACAGAAGTTGATCCAATAAAATAGATTATCTCACCCACCTTGTCCCTCTCATGTCCTGGGACCAACATGGCTACACCACCACTGAAAACAACATATGAGTATAGACACACATTGCATTTATTAATAAAAATGTTTAGTACTGTAATTGTGCCTTATTTTAAAAATACCTGGCAATCAAATGACTAATGTATCTTTACAATGAATAATGTAGATAAGTAAGATTATGGATAAGGAAACAGAGACAGAGCAAAATTAAGACTTGCCCCCGACCACAGCGCAAGTCAGCGTGAGCAAGGGGATTAGAATTCTGGAGTCATTTGCCCTCTGCATAGTCCACTAGGCCATGCTACCCCCGTGGATCTCATGAAAGCACTGTATTGAAAGTATATTTTCCCTGTGCAAGGAACACCCAGCTGTATCAATTAAATGTAAATTAATATGCACCATTAGACACCACTCCAAGGAGCCAGCCGACAGGAAGCCTGTGTGTGAGAAATACTAATGTCTGTGTGTCTGAAGGAGTATAAATTCTTTTGCTCCTCTCCAGCAGCCTAACTAGATTTAACTTTGTTTATTAAGGGATTTCATTTGCTAACTTAACATGAAATCCACACGATTAAAAAGTCACGAACAATAAAATTTCAGCTAGGTTTATACTGTACAATATTAGAAATTTTCCTTTCATGTCAGCAACAATGAAACCCACCGATGCTGAATAAAGGGAAAGCAGGAATGTCTTTAGACCTAGCAGTAAGGATCTTTTCTCTGAGACAGAACAGGTGAGCAAACTGATCATACAATTCAGGTGTTGACTCAGAAGTGAGAGCAAATAATTGGGAATAGAGAAGTTTTCACCATATAAGAGATTCCAATATAGTTCTTTATGGGTCTTCAGGGGTATTTTTAACCAGATTTACTCATAAGTGTGTCAGAATTTCCTTGAACAAGTATAAAAGATAACCTTCAGTTCCTCCAAGCCTCTTTTCCATATGTCACAGGCAAGTTGTCTGCCCAAGAAAAACTGTCACAGGCATATTTGAAGGTACAGAGTAGAGCTGGATATTTTGGTTCGGCGGCTAAACTGAAAAATCTGGAAAAAAAATGGTTTCGGGTTGACCCAAAATGACAATTTTTAATTTTTTTCTTGCTGAAATGGAAAACTGAAAAAGAATTGGGTTTTTAAGTTGAATCCAACTACATTTCAATATGAAACAGTATTGCAAAATGACAAATTGAAGTGTTTCAACTTTTTTGAACTTCCTCTCCCCCCTTTTTTATTTGGTGGAAACTATTCACCGCGACCCATTATCACTGAAGGCCTTCCATGAATAAACCTTTCTTTATGTAGTATCTAAATTTTCCTGAAAGGATTGACATATTTTCATTTACTAACTGGCCGTAGAGGCAGAACACAGCATGAAAATGAATGCAATTATATATGAGAGACAGAATGGTCAAGTGGTAAGAAAGATGGGCTGGGACCTAAAACCTGAGTTCAATTTCATGTTCTGCTGTAGCTTTCCTGTGTGACCTTGGGCAAGTTGCTTAGTCTCTCTGTGCCTCGGTTGCTTATCTGTAAAATAGGGCTAATATATATGTTCAGTCTCTTCTGCCAATTAGTTAGTGGAAACACATTTAACTCGTTCAGAAAGATATAGATGCCATGTAACAAAAAAGGATAGATAGATAGATCCTTCATCCATTGACTTCAGCAGGAGGAGCCCAAACTAGATTCCACAAATGAAATCACTAGGAATGTGGAATGACTAATTTGCCAAATGAATCAGCTTGAAACTGGTGACCCAAAAATCTCAATCAGGAAGATGCCAATATTGTCACTTAACGATAGAAAAAAAATACAGCGGTGCTTTCTCCTAATAATAAGGGAGATCAAGCCTCTAATTTCAAGGGTAATTTGTTCACTGAGGATACCACAGTTTCAAGCAGAAGTAAGCTGCACCTGTCCATACAGCAATTTATAGCAGGTTTTCAGAGGAGCAGCTACACTAGTGGCTAGCATCCCAGTGCAGGAGAAGGTCCTCATAGTGTGAGTGACCCAGTTGCTAGGATTAACCTTATGTATAGCCAGGCAGGTGATGGTATCCTTCTTTTAATGGGATCTTGCGAGAAGATTGTCTGGTCTTGAGCAAAGATGCAGGTCTGAGGAAGAAGAAGGGAGCTTGGAATCGAAAGAAAGTCCGGGAGAAAACAAAGAGAGAAGCTCAGAGGAGATCATGGGAACATCTAATTCTCCAGCACAGGGGCTCTGGAGGGCCAAAGCAAAAGCCTCACCAACGACTCAAACCCCGAGGAATCTCTATAGCCCAAGGCACTGAAAACGCATTTTGCCCCACTCTGGGCTTTTCTACAGTCAAAGGAATCCATGTGATCCTGGTCATAGAGTTTAAGGCCAGAAGGGACCACGAGATTATCTAGTCTGAGCTCTTATATATTACAGATCATCCTTCTGTTTTCCCAGGTCTTTTGAAATGCATATGGATGCGTTTGGAATCTACATCACTGCATTCCTTAAGAAATTGTCCGTTACGTAGATGTAATTCAAGATACCACCATACACCCGCCTGTCAGATTCTTTAATAACTATGTGCATTTTTTATGCTCAACTATTTTTGAATTGTTCTCACTGTTCTTGAACAGCAATTGGTTTGAACTGACCCAAATGGTGGTTCATCTAACTCGAGTGATTTTTGACTCACAGCGCAGGCACTGTATCAAAACATTTATCAATTAATCATAAAATGTAACTAACATAGTTGTCTGCCCAAGAAAAACTGTCACTTACAGGCTCATGTATGTTATTTCTTATGAAAGAGCTGTTATATAGAAATCTATTTCCTGCACAGACCAGGTGGAAAATCTGCTAAAGGCAGAGGTCAAATCTAGTTTAATTTTATACCCTTTTGCTAAGCATATTCTCTCTCTCTCCCCCACTTTCTCAACAACAACAAAAAAAAAACTCAGAAAACCCCACACCCCAAACCCTCATGTTTCTTTCCAAGTTTCCCAAAGTTAATTCATGTTGAAGAAAAAAAAGATTAGGATAAAATTTCAAATATTAAACTCAAACGCAGGATTAATGAGTTTTATTTCTAAACCCAAGAGGTTGTCTGGAATTTGGGATATTTTTGTAGTAGACACCAGACATAACCAGATGCTGTCATGTTTTGTACTAGCTCAGCACAAATTTAACACCTTGATGGAGAAATTTTATGTCTGTTTTGTGGTGAAAATGTTTCAACTTTTCTGAAATCTACTCCTATGGTCTGAGCTGAAATAAAAGGATTTGAAATAGACATGGTTTCTTGCTTTTAGGGAAAATAACAACAACAATTTTATTTATGCACCTTGCTCCACCTTGCAGAAATCCTTGGGACCTCATCTAATGATTTGAAAAATACTCTAAAACACCTCCTAATATAAGTCAATTAAAATAAGACCTAAGGCCAAATTCCAGACAACCTCTCCAGCACCATGCAGGAAAGATCCTTCTGCAATTTTTCTTTTTTAAGACAAATGTAGCCCATTCCACACACTTGCTGCCAATATTGCAAATTGTGTCTATTAAGAATTGGTGCTGTTCCCAACCTGTTCTCAAACAAAGTATGTATTGACAAAACTCATCCTTTTACCAGGGTTTGGTTTTATCATCACTGAAATTAACACTAAGATAACAAAATTCAACACAGACTTTTTCTCCAGGGGTGGCTGCTCTTAGAGCTCCTCCCCTCAGAATGCTCAGCCCACACTTTATATCATCTCTCTCTAAAGGGCCTATTCTATTTTCTTTGTTGCCCTAGTGAATCAGCAGAATCTACTTAAACTCTACTGAGCAGGACCAACACCTCACGGGGTGTTTCAGACAAACGCTGCCAACTTGTTCTATCTATCTATCTACTAAATGCACACTTGACCATTGACTTAAGGTGCACTGGCAGTACCCTCAAGAGATGGTTTGAGGAGGAGCACAGGATGGACATGAAACCAAGACAGCTCATGCAGTTACCTGGATCACAGTACCAGGGCTGGATTAACCTTTTGTGGGCCTGGTACCAAACATATTTGTGGGTCCCCATGGGGGCAATGGAGCATGACATGAGGAGATCAATCACAGGAGCAAGCAGCTGGCCAGAGGCATGGCAGGGGCGGCCCCACTCCGCCCAGAGCAGTGCAAGGGCACTATTTACAAACTGGCAGTTGCCAGATGCACAGTGGCCTGCCCAGCCCTGTGCTGCTAGCATGCCCCTTCCCCTTCCCCACAGAGCCCCCCCACCTAACACTGGAACAGCCCACTGATTTCCTATGGCCAGAGCCCCCCAACCCACTATGCCCAGCGCCCCCGCAAAACCCTGCCACAAATGCACAGCACCCTGCACACCACCACAACTGCCCAACACCCCACACAGAACCTCCACTCCTTAGTGCCCCACACACACATCTTCCCTGCGCCTTCACTGCCCAGCACCCCCTCAGACTCCCAACAGACCCACTCCCCAAGCCCTGCCTCCCGGCCGCACTCACCAGCCCTGCTGGGAGGTGACTGTCTGCCAAGCTGAGCTGCCAGCACAGTCAGGGCTGGTCCCAGGGCAAGGAATTGCTCAAGCCCCTCAGGAGTGCTGCTATCAGCCAGGCCAGGGGCTGCCCTGGCCTGATTCCCTCAGGACCCACTTACCTGGAGGGGCCCAGTCAAGCCCCCCACACTGCCCCCCCGAACAGGCTGAGACTGTCCAGATTTCTGCACCAATCCCAGGTGGCTCAGCTCGAGAGACAGGTGGGGTCCCATAGATGGTGGGAAGCAGAGACAGCCCAGAGCCAGCTGTTCACTGGGGTCCGGCCAGGGAGAAGAGAGAAGCTGGCAGGTGGGGTCAGAGGTGAAGAGGAGCCTTTGGCAGGCAGGCTGAGAGGAGCAAATGGTGGATGGAGTGGGGAGAGCCAGGGGGCTGGTGGGGTTTTAGGGCAAGCAGAGCAGGCTGGGGCCCCTTCTGAGCATTGGGCCCAGCTCCATGGCACTATTGTAAACCTGGCACTGCACAGTATATTTAAGGGTGGGTGTCACAGGGTGAGCGCAGATTCTCCTACTTGCGTGGCTGCACCCTGTGTTAAGACTGGTTTAATAATGAGTGTTCACTCCCTCTTTTGTTGAATCATCCCAGTGTCTTTACTTACAGTGCTCATGCAGTGCCCAGATCCCCCAACAGTTAGTGACCCACAGACCCTCCCCAAGGTCTCCTGGCCCTTGAGGCTTCCTTATTGGCAAGGAGACAGAGATACTGCCCTCCTGTTTCCTCCCAGGCTAGCCTCCCCACTGAGGCTTGCCCAAGGCTTTTACAGCCTTCTCTTACCTCAGCCCAGGTGTCACTACTTAGCCCAGCAGGTTCGTCTGAGCCAGCCCTCCTTAGGGCTTGCAGCTGGGCTCCCTGCTGAGTACCTGCATCTCTATCCCTGGCCCACCAGCCAGAAAGCAGGCTGTAGCCAACATTTTGGCAGGGCTTTAAAGGGGTTTTACCCCTGCCCTGCCACAGTGGGATTTTCAAAATTGTTTAGTGCTGGCCTGACTCTCCTCCCATTGAAGTGAATGGGGCAGAGTTAAGCCAATGCTGAGTTTAATGCTTTATACTTCAGCGATGAACGCTTTTTATCAGAAATGGGCCAGGATGAAAACCATGCTCTGAACACTACCAAACTTTGAAATCTTGTCTTGAAAGATTCCAGTTAGACCTAAAGAACAACTCTGACATTTTAATTTCCAAAATGTTAAAGTCTTTGATTGCCTTGGATGTTCCTGTCATTTGTGGTGCATTGGCCCAACTAATTGTAATCTGAATGAGTAATTAGGAACCTGGAGATGGACAAACTTCAAAAGATTCAGACACACTACTCCATTTAGAAAAGCATCCACAAGTTTAGATGCTTATTCAAACTTCTCTTTGATCTGGAAATCTTACAAGAACAGGCTTTCTTCCTTAACTGTAGATCAGTAATATACCACAGAAATAGACCATCTCACAGTATTTCTGTTTATGTTCCCAGCCAAAATCAGCAAGTGCAATGATGTGCAAAATAGTTTAAAAACTAACTGAACATTTTAGAACCTCAAAAGAGACTCGGTTGAAGTTAAGAGTGAAGGTTTTGATGGGTCATTATTTTATCCTGTCCCACAGATGTAAGGCATATGCTGGCTCTATGGCTTTGTAAGGGCATAAGGGATTTTTTTTATTTTGTTTTTCACCAATTGATTTGTTTTCATCCACATGCTTTTGCACAGCAGGAAAGAATGTGAGCTGTAATTGTTATGTATGTTAGCTAACACCACCCTAGAGCATTGAGATGGTAAATTATGGCACTCATACAAAGAATATATGGACAGGATAAAACATTATTGTGGAGATTTCTTTGGTCCTCTGAAGTTTCAAAAGACCTCACTGGAGGTTATGCAAAAGAACAGGCGTGTCAGCTCCATTCATAAACGTTGCACATGAGAAGTACACATATCACACACAAATAACCAAAATTAGCACAGAAGTAAATGAATTCGGCTTCCAGTATCTTTAAAAGGAGCCTGAGCCACTTGCTATCAGGTTAGAATTTGGTATGAAATGTAGTATCGAAAATGAAAATGCTAATATTTTTCAACTAGTAGGTAGTCCATCAGAGATGTTCACCTGAGGGTTTGACAGGACTTTGTGAAAGCCTGTGGGCATTTTGGGGAATAAAGTAGTGTGAGAATCAGTGTTTAGTTTCCAAGACACTAAAACAAACATTTTCTTATGTTTGGATTCCACAGACACTCCAGCCCTGTCTTTGGAAATTAGCTTTGACTGTTTGACCTAAGACCAACTCAACAACTCAAAGTTAAACCTCTTTGTTTCACCTAGTTTCGAGTTGAAAGCCATGCAGTACATTCTATGGGTGAGCGTTCATCTCACGGTTTGTTTGCACCGATGTGTATTTTGCGCTTAGACATATTCTGCAGGCGCAAAGTTGGTGTTGATATTACTCCATTTGATCCAAAAGACTTAAGTCTAAAAATTATCAAAAAAATTTAGTCCACTTACTCTGACTCAGTTTAAGAGCACAAATAAATTTGAGTATGTCTACACAGCAAAGAAAAACCTGCGGTTGGCCTAGGCCAGCAGACTTGGGCTTGTGGTGCTAGGGCTGCTGGGCTGGTTCATTGTGCAGACCTGCATGGGAGGAGAGTCCCAGAGCATGGGCTACAAATCAAGCCCAAAAGTCTATGTAGCCATGAAACAGCCCCGAAACCCAAGCGCAACAAGCCTGAGTCTGCTGGCACGAGCCAGCTGCAGGTTTTTCTTTGCTACATAGACATACCCTAGTCCAGGGAAAGGATATTCCAAAGAACTACATCTGCAGCTGAAATTTACTGTATGTACAGGAAGGATATGAACCCTACCCAACTTCTTCCTTTTTCAAGAATGCACCCTCTTAACACAGTAAGATTGTTGGGCTGCTCTCCCATCTGGACTATGTAGTAACTCATGATGCCGTTAAGCTGAACAGAGTCTATGAGTTTCCATTCTTGGCCTGTGTTTCAATTTAAAAAATTCCCACAGTAGGATGATCATTATGCAGACAATAAACAGAGACCTAGCAATCCCAGTGTTCAACAAACAGATGCACGCTGGCCAAACACGAGCCATGTGGAAGCCTGCTAGGTGACTGATTGCTCTAGACCAGGCTCCAAGACATGAGGATTTCACACACGGTGCTGTCATGTTTTATGGGCACTTCATCTGTCAGGAGATTTAAAATAATAATAATAATATTAAAGCCAGCGAAAATAAGTAAAAATGGTGTTTTATTGGCCTAGGAGGTTCTAACCTGGAAATATAATTGGCACAAATAGAGCTGTATAGCCTGTCCAAGAGATAATAGGGCTGTGACATTGCAATGGGTTTATTTATTCAAGCAGGCAGTCATCCTCATTGTGAACACTGCCACCATACTGTCCCTTAGCAAGATGAGCATTCCTCCCCCTGCTTGATGGAACAAAAGCAAAGTGGTGATTTCCATGCTGACAGCTTTATGGCCTCCCTGACCTAGCTATTTTTAAAGAAACAGGTTATCACGGTGATGTAAACAGGTCTTCCCGCATGTGATTATGTCATTCCTATTGCCAAAGTGTGTTAGCTTCACTTCACACTCACTTGTACTGTCAAGTCAGCTGTGTAGATTGCTCAGTAGCGTACGTCATTGGCTTCAGCGAAGATGGGCTGAGGACCAGTTCTGTCTTTTGATTTGTAAAGTGGATTGGAAAATATAGAGCTATATCCCTTTTAAAACAAAATTGATCTAGATTGTATAGAGATTAATTAAGTTACCTAGACACTCAGGGCCAAAGCTTCCACATGGTGTCTGTCTAACTGTGGTTCATTTACATGTAATATTGGACAAATGGATTTTGGGCTTGGGTCTACCATTTATGCATCCAAATATCAGAGGCTGTCAACTATGAACACAGGTGTTGATCTTCCAGTTGTGTGGTCACTGGTTGAGAATCACATTTCTTCACATTTTAAAGTTGGTCACTTCAGAAAAGGCAATGGACTTAATGGACCGGATCCCTTGTTGGTGTAAATCAAAAATAATAAATTGCAGTCAATGGAGCTATGTCAATTTACAACAGCTCAGCATCTGACTCATTGTTTCCATTTTAGAGATGGGCAAACATCTCTGAAAAGTATCAGTTTGCTTTTCATTCTGAAAAGTATCTAAAATGTAGATGCTTATCCAGAGTTTACTACATGTGAACTATTCAAACCATGTGTATGCAAAATGAAATTGGAGATATTACAGTCTTCCTGATATTCTGATACTCCTGTTTTTGGTCCCGGTCATAAATTCCATGAACACCACATCTCTCACAGCAAAGTTTGGATCAGATGTGAATCCAACCTTCCCCTGATCGTGGGGTGTTCAGATCTTTGGGTTGTTGATTCAGGCACATCTCACAGTAATTTGACCCATCTGGTTCCAATCTCCATGAAATGTGGGAGTGAAAAAAAAATTACACAACCCTTTCTCAACCCCTGTCGGGTCTAAACATGGTCAGAGGTTTCTAAATTGAGCTAAACTGCTTCACTGATCCTTGTTCTTGTGGGACCAGTGTGCCTCTCGCACCAGCATCACAGAAGTCATAAAACACCACCACAGAACAGCCTACGATTGACTTTCTAAGTATCAGGAGGTAGCCGTGTTAGTCTGCATCCACAAAAACAACAAGGAGTCTGGTGGCACCTTAAAGACTAACAGCTTTATTTGACCATAAGCTTTAATGGGTAAAAAACTTCACTTCTTCTTGGAGCTGACCCTCATTTTTGTGCTAGTCTTGTAGGATATTAAAAGAAACAAACCATAGTGTTAGAATGACAAGTTTGTCTCAGAGTACAAACTTAAGTGGCAACCTCAGTTGCTGGCACCTCACCATTTTGGATTCACTTCACAAGAAGGAGTAAATTGTTGCAGATAAGTAGATCCAAAATGATGGCACGAGTCCCATGGGACCATGCAATACCTTGCCATTTGTCCTGCAACGATACAACTCCTGTTAAAGTGACATAGCACTGTAATTTGGACTCAGCAGGAAAAAAAGCTTGACTGAAACAAAATTTGTAACTTTTATTAATTGTTTTGCCAAAACTTTGAGCTACTGTGAGTTAGTGCTGTACATGAAGGCTCGGAGGACCAAGGAATTAAGGTCAATACAATCAGCAGATTACTAAATACCAATGAGAAATCTAGAGCTATAATGCAAAATCCTGGTCGCATTAAAGGATTTACTACTTGGCTGTTGAGAAGCAAAACTTTGGATTTCTATTTCTATCCTTAATTAGTAATTTTTTTTAGACTGATCTAGCTCATAAAAAGTAACACGGGAAGCAGCGCAATAAACTTAATAAAACATCTTCTAAAAAAGAAAAAAGAAAGAATAGTTTCTAATAGAAAATTAAGTTCCGGTTCATCAATTTCCTTTTGTTTTCTTGCCTTCCCACTCACAATTAGCTCTTTTCTAATAACATTAACCTGTTTGTTAGAGCAGTAACTGAGGCAACAAAAGTAGAATTTTAAAACCAAAGATGGAGGCTCCAGTGTAGACAGAACCTTTAGGGAATTTTCTTTCTCACAGCTAGCTTTTAAGGTATTTTTAAAGCTTTCACTCTCTGTGACTGATTCCCAGGGTCCACCTTTGGAAGTAGATCTTAAAAAGGATGTAGTGGTCACCACCTGTGGTAGCTGACCAAGCTCATGCTTAAATTCTGCTGGAGCCACCTGTGCAGTGTCATGCCAGCTCTGCCTTTGCGGAAATGGGCCAGGTAGAGTGGGAGAAACAACACTTTCAAACATAGGGAAGAGAAGATACTAACAACCAGCAAAGCTGTGTTTTTATTATATCATCCTTGCAAAAGTTTAATTGTTGGTTGCCTTTCACAGAATTATGACACCTTGCTGGCAATCTATTTACAGGAATTGGCTTTGCAATGGCATTAAGGCAACTTGACAATTGGGCCAGGAGGCTGCTTTGGGATATGCACAGGTACACAGCTATTTTGTGGATTCCAGTGGTTTCATTATTGGCCTTCTTTACCTGTGAGACACTCCCATCAACATCTCCCTGCTAAACATTTCAGGGTCTTTCCATTGATTTCAACAGTCTTTAAAGATCAAGACCACAAAAAATAACCAGCTTGCCTCATGAGAAAGGGGAGAAAAAGACTATAATTGAAGTCTGAAGAAATATACTGTAGAGAACCAAGTCCTAGATAAATTATATGCTCCAAGCAAAGGCGATTTTAAGTACCTTTCCCTGTTGCCACTGTTCACACTCTCTTCTCTTTCCTTTCCCCAGCGAACACAACAGTGCAAATCCCCTGTATGAATTAATGACGAGTGCTGCAAATGATCCCTGGACGGATCTGTGGCCTTAAGGCACTTACTGTACATGACTGAATAGATACGATATTGGAGTAGGTATCAGGAAAGTAGAAATTCCCCAAATACAGAACAGGGAATTGAGAATGGCCTGTCCCACTACTAAGTTAACGGCACCTCTTTCATATAGTTCCTCAGATAGCTGCCTACTCGGCATATGTCTGTGGCACCACTGTAGGGACCAATCCTACCTGGAAAGGATAGAGAGATGGACAGTATGACCCAATAAGTCCTTGCTACAGTGCTGTGATGTGTCACAATTCTCTGCTATTCCAGTAGCTCCATCCAGTCACATGATATGAGAGAATGTGTTAGGAATGAACATGAAGGAGACCTGAATGCAAGAACTAGATATTTCTGCACATAACCAGCTCCCAGTAAGCTCTCTTTCGACAATTCAATTTAAAATGGGATGACCCCTTCTGAAAAAAAAAATCTCTAATTTTGTTTATTATTATATATGGTATTATTTATATTACAATTGACCCTAGAGGCATCAAACAAACTGAGGTCCCATTGCACTGGGCTCTATACAGATGTATAGCGAAAGCCAGCATCTTCTCCAAATAGATTAAGATCTATCACACAAATCCAAGCCAGCTGGCTCAGTTCTCGGCTTCACTGAATGCACTAATTTTATCCTGTGACCTTCACTCCCATCCCTGCTTTCTCATTTGTTGTCCCTCTGTCATTAGTTGAGGCCTGGGTCTGGGTCACTTTGTGAATTAGCTGCGCCCCTGAGGAACTTAAGCACTGGTGTGGACATGCTATGTTGACAGGAGAGCTTCTCCCACCATCAAAGCTATGGCTGGTCATGGGCCCTGGAGTAATTAAGCCAATGGAGAGCTCTTTCCTGTTGTCTTAGAGCGGCTACATTACAGAACTTACAGCAGCATCAGTGTAGCTGCGCCACTGTACATTCTCTAGTGCAGCCACAGCCTCAGTGAAGAATAAACAGGCTTGCTATTTGTAACTAGGCAATGACTGCTAGTATGGAAACTAAACAAGGAGAAGCACAAAAGAAAAGGTGAATGAAGAAAACAGTTGACTATGTATTTGATTTATAATCTGTTGAGGTCTGTAATTGTCCAATATTTGAAAATTAATTCTTATGAATGAATACATAAGAATTTGTTAAGCGAACATACTCTGAGAATACAAGAAGAGTATGTCTTGTGTCTCGGTTTGGGGTTGGGGAGGAGGTGTACTAGCAAGGTATATTGCTAATATAGACACTAATGCAGGCCTAACATATGGATCTCCTAGCTAGTTATGTTCCATAACAAAATGGAAATTCAGTGAAGGCGGTTTCACTGTCACCTCATTTGTGAATCAGGAATGCTCAGATTTCAAAATGCTCAGCAGTGACAAGGTATCATCAGGCAGTTTCTTTAAATTTAGGGTTTTGAAATTCAGAATCCACAAACAAAACGAAACAGAACACTCACCCACACACATTGTGTAGAAACTAAAACAATGTGCTGCCATGTTACTGGACTATTTTGCATGGCCTCAGATCCAAGGTCCAGGAGGGAGCCATAGTTCAAATATTATTTTTACAGGGCTTGACGGCAACACGACGCTATGTGGCCACGTAAAGAATAAGAGGCATCTGTTCCTCCCTCTCCTCTATGCAGAGTCACAGGACTTATCCCAGGAGCACTTTTAGCAGGGCTTCATTAGTTCAATTGCACCCACAGAAACCATGAAACGAAAAACCACACGCAGCTCCAAAGCCCAGGCCTTGCCTCATAGTGGGGACAGTCTCAGCCATGTCACTGCATGATGATGGCAGAGTCAGAGGTGCTGGAACTATGGGTGTTGGGGGAGCTGCCACACTCCATGGCTTTAAGTGGTTTCCGTCATATGCAGGGTTTACTTTTTGGTTCAATGGCTCTCAGTACCCCCACTATACAAATTATTCCAGCACCCCGGGGTACAGCTATGCGTCCTGGTCTCCAAGCAGTAGAGACATGGGGCACTGGGGTGTTGGGCTCATGGCAGCGCCTCTCCGCACTCTGAGCAGCCAGATCCAGATGATGAGCAGAGCTGCCTCTCCAACTTCAGGGTCTCTTTCACAAGCAAAGCCTTGCTCTAATCAGTCAAGTTAAAAAAATAATCATCAGCTAATTAGTAAACTTGTAATAGGTATTGCCCAAAAGTTCGAAAATCAGAAGCTGAGCCTTAAAAAATCATCAGATTTTCTTAAAAACCATAAGAATATAAAAAAAAGTCCATTTGGGTTCATTTAAAGTGAGCCCTTTAGGGTGCACACAGGTCACATTTCAAATTTTCTCTACAGACATAAGGGCTAGAAATGTACTTTTTAAAAATAATGAAAGGTGAGATTCTTGCATAATCACATGACTCCAGAAACTGGAGCTTTATGAGAGGGACTCATGATAAAACCACAAGGGCTAGCTACACAAGCTACCTTTGCATGCTATTCTCATGGGGAAGGAAAATGTCCTGGTTTTAAATAAAATATTTAAAAAGAGATGCAGTTTAACGGATTTCAATTAAAGTTGTTAATCGGATCATAAAAAATCTCCCTGCTTCCTTGAAAGATGTGTTAAATACTTACGTTAAGCAATCTGCTCCACCTTTTATTTAGCAGAGTACATTTCCCAGACCTGAAGAAGAGCTCAGTGTAAACTCGAAAGCTTGTCTCTCTCACCAACAGAAGTGGGTCCAATGAAAGATATGACCTCACCCACCTTGTCTCCCTGCTCCCAGTTAGCATGTTCAATTTTTGGTTGATATCTATCTGTGCATGTTTCACATATGGCTTCCACCACCGTAATATTTGATTGCCTCACAATCTTTAATGTACTTACCCTCAGAACACCCCTGCAATGTAGGGCAGTGCTATTGTCTCCCTTTTACACATGAGGAACTGAGACACAGATGAAATGACTGGCTCTGTGGCAGAGCCAGGAAATGATCCCAGGTTTTCTGAGTCCTACGCTAGTGCCCCAGCCACCGGACCATGGTAGTCCAAGGAGGCAAGAGAGAAAGGAACTTCCTGTGTTTGGTTGGCTTTTTTTAATGCGTTAAATAACAATGCCGTACCTCCAGGGTGCAATTTAATTGCATGCAAATGCTGTTGGATTTATGCAAGGCTAACACCTCAGTGTATAAATGGTCTCTTGTCTCACCTAAGGGTGCTTCAAGGGTTAATTCGGAGGGCTCTCTGGAGTTCAGTTAATTTACAACTGGAGACCTTTATCGTCTCAGACTGACATTGAGGGCTCATGTTTCGCACTTAATTACTTGTTCAGCAATCATGGCTGGAAGAGATAGATGTGTTTCTGTGTTTAGTCCATGCAGCTGTGAATTGTTTATTTACTTATCCTCCGGCTGGGAATGGCTGTAATTTAAAGGTTCAGATCTCTGCTACCCTGAAAGGTGCGGGTCTTCCTTTAAACACTTCCATATTGCATTGGTGGAATTTCACTGGAAATGCCCTTGCTCATCTCCTGCGCAGTGTGATGGGAGGAACAGGTGTCATTGGTTATTTTGTGGTTATTTATGTTAAACAGGTACTGCCAAGTTCACAATCTTCACAAAGATCCACAGAGATAAATCTGAAAGGTAAAAATAAGGCCAAAGAAATGAAACTAGCTGCAGCCTAGAAACTCAGCTTCTGGCTAATGACTTGATTTCTAGCAGGGCGTTGTTAGCATGGCTGAACCACAGCCCTTTAGTTCAGAACAGCAGCTCACAGCAATTCATAGGCCAAATGGTGTAATTACAACTGAAGCTGTCAAATGGTGACCAGATGGCTTTATCTTTCACACCAAAAACCTAAGAAGCATGTAGGTGTGACCTTTCCATATACCCAATCCACCTGCACAGTACATATGGTCTGTTAAATTCGACATCCAGTCATATCCCATAATATGCACCAAAGCCCATCTTTGAACTTCAAGAGTTTTGAGTGAAATAGGCTAAAATTCACTACAGTGGTTCTCAGAGTCAAACGATATGGTGAAGTTTCTTAAAAGCTGATTAGCTGACTTTTGGTAACAACTGTAAGTATGACAGCTAATGTGGGTTCAATTTAAATGTCATGCTTCAAGACACAAGCTGAGCATTGCTGGGGTCAGGAAGGTATGTTACTCCCATGTTCAGCACTGAAAATGTTGCATTAGGGGGATTATGCCCCTCCTCTGAAGCCTCCTAGATTGGCCTCAGCTGGAGCAAAGACACTGGACCAATGTCCTATCTATCAGGCTGTGTGTCTGCCTATGAAAATAGGACTAATGCAGCACAAGTAACCCAGAAATTCAAATGCTGGATGACATAAGTGCTTTAGAAGTAGAATAGCAGACCATTCTGAGATGGTGCACTCTAAACCATGAAGTAGGAATTTGAGCCCTAAACCCTGTCAGAAACAATTGGGGTCCTAAAACCAGATAAAAGGATTAATTTCTTTAATCTCATAGTCCCCTGAGTCGGCAGCTATTGTTAGCCAGTCTTCCTCAGTTTACAGACTGGAAAACCAAGGCAGAGCTTAAGTGACTTGCCCATGGAAGTCTAAGAACTCAGGTGTCCTGACTCCAATTTGGCATGCCCATCTAACAGGTAGACACGCAGCCTTACAAGAAGGTGGTATTGGCTCCCTTAAAAATCCACTCAATGGAAGGGCTCAGAAGATGACTGAGGTGGAAGGCAGAGGTAGGGGTTGTGAAAAAGTCCTGGCCCTGGTTGAATCTAATTGGGAAAAGAAGGCTCCAGTCAGGATAGCAGAAGGAGAAAGTTCTGTGATGTTCCATGTCAGTTGGACTATGGAGAGGAATAGATCTTGCAGCGAGCTTCAGATTAAAGGATTACTAAACAAGGACTTCAGTTTTGATGTTAATTATGTTAATCACAATTATTATATCTGTATGCAGGTGGTGGGATTTATATACATAATCTGCACCCCATCAGAACTGCCACCCAAGACTGATATGAGCTGTGTGTCCACCAATTACTCAGTCCTATCCTTTAACTACTACCACGTAATAGCCATGGAGAATCAGAGACTCTTTCTTCTAACATTGAACAAGGAATTTTATGAGAATAAGGAAGTTATCCCTAAAGCAATTCTGCCTTCACTGTACAGCTTTTACCTAAAATCTCCCTCAGTTCCCACCTGCTATAGATCCAAAGACATAGTCATCCCCTTCTGTTCTCTTATGAGAAACATACAATCCTTTTAGATCTAGGGTTACTTGTGTCCCACATAAATTGGAAGAATAGGCAGTAGAAGAGAGAGGAAAATTGATGGAACAGTAATTTCACTTTTTTATGATTCCTATAAATTGAGCTCTGCAATATTGAATGTTGAATCTTAAGACTGAAGTTAAAATAAAAAACATAAATACATTTCTTTTTCTTTAAAGAGGTGCCATGCATACCTATGGTGCCACAGAAGAAAGAATTTCAAGGGACATAACAGTACATATATGTGTGTGTGTGCATGTATGTATATATTCTCACACACACGTGTGTGTGAAATGCAGCTATCTCTGGAGTGGCATGTACCATCTATTTAACAGCACACAACAAAACTTATACACCAGTTTAGTACAGGCATTGAAGAAGAATATCTTATTCAGTAGAAGTTTCAGGGAAATTTAAGTAAGCAGAATTTAATTACCCAAATTCCTGGAATTTGCTGTGAGACAAGGTTAACTCTAATAGTCTTTTTTTTTTCTTAATGCTAAATTAGCGTATGACCTCAAAAGAGCAGTAAGCTACTTAATCGGACATTCATCTTTCAGAAACATTCACAGTTGTGTTGGCAGAGCATCAGTGCACACATTTAAACAAAAACACTGTGAAATGACAAACATAAGAATATAACTTTTGCAAAGGGTTTTAAACAGACCAGAAATATTATAGATTATATAGTAACACTTTACAAGGCATAAATAGTTACCTAGCAAAATCTGAGCTCAATCACAGACCGAATGGTAATTTCACTGACAATTCAGAAAAAAACAGTTGATCTAGAGTGCCATCCTTTTAGCATGTGGATAGGTCAAGGGAGAATTGTTTCTCTGCGAGGTTATTACAAAGGATACTTCAGAATCAAGAGCACTGGAGTTAGGGCTGAAAAGAGCTTTGTAATGTCTTCTTCATGTGGGTAGCACTAAAGAAACCCAACAGTGTAGTCTGGGGCCAACAGGGGGATTTTCTTTAGGGCTAGAGCCGCAAAGGTGATGGTCTGAATTTGTCTGATGTGATATACAGTTAAGAGAACCCTTGTTTGTTCTCACTGTTTTGTTGTTTTCTGTTAGATGATTTAACCTTGAACTGGAAAATAAGACACTCAAGGCCAGATCCTCAGCTGGCAGAAATTGTAACTAGAATGAGCCATGACAACTTACACCAGCTGAGGAGCTGGCTCTAATTTTTTAACCGATACAGAATGACAGAGTCTAACTATCGGGTATAATCTGTTCATGTTTTCAAAGAGCCTGTTATTTAATCTCAAATTGTATTTGCCTGCCTGAGATGGAGAATATAGAGGACAAAGTAAATAGCCAAATCAGCACATCTGCATCCAAGGCACTTTCAGCCTGCAAAAAGGAGACCAGAGTCGATTTAGAAGGACAATCCCAAGTGCCTCGCTTCAGGGTAACAAATCCCATGCTTAACATAAAATGCAAGATTAAATGCTTTGCTGAATTGGGGCCTGGCGAGATGTCAGTGTAGATGGAGGTAAAGAGGAAGGGACTGTGGCATTCTGATATGCCCCCAGCTACACACTTCTGAATAGCGCTTAAGGGGCTTGTATCCTAGAAGTAAGTGGGTATTTTCTACTACTGCTTTACAGTGGTTAGTACTAGGGTTGCTTTTTTTTGTCTCTGCATCACCAGATCTTGCAACTGACCAGTGCTGTAACAATGTCTTTACCAGAAATGGTTCATTCACAGGGAACAGTGTACAGCATAGGGACAGTGAAATGGATGCCATGGAGCAGTGGAACTCAGACCTCAGTGGTTAAGGAACCAAATTAAAATTATCCAAAAGAGCTACAGTAGTGTGAATTCATTGTTCACTGTTTCATTGTTCTAGTAAATATAAATATATTTATACTATATATTCATATTTAAACAGTATGAGAGAGGAAATATTTGGTTTTAATATATATATCTATATATATCTATATATATATCACAGTAAAATAACTGACCAAGCATTATTATTTTATCAACTACTGTTGATCAATTGGATAGTAAAAGCATCCTGATTGGTTAATACTTAGGGTGATTAATTATTAAATCACACAGTGTTTTAATATCACATGCTGCAAAGAGCCCCGAGAGACACATTAAAGAGCCACTCGAGCCTCACGAGCCCCAGTCTGAGTATCACTGGAGTATAGAAACCTCTTGCATACAGCACCATGTTCATCAAAAGGAAAAAAAAAATGACACACTCCGCTACATAGTCATCACTGTGCTAAATTGCAGTGAGATTTTATCTGACTAGCACTGAAGATTTCCCACTGCTCACGTTAAAAGCAGCTTTTGATGCCAGAAATGAACATTACCATATTACGTAAAGGATTCAAAAGCTCAAGTGCTTTCATGTACAGCTAATCTATCCAAACAAAAAATCTTTCTCAAAAAATTACTAAAATATTTTTATAACAAACCTCAGTCAAACTCAACTCTGAATAAACATAATACCTACTTTTTACACTCCTTTTTTTTTAACAGTGAGCTAAAATATTTTTCACTTTCATTCCCAGCTACTATCTTCTTTCTAAATTCATGTTGGCTACAGACAGGATCCCTGCTATTTTTGCATTTGTACCTCAGCAGCATTTTGATTAATACTGACTAAGGTTGGTAATACCTTCAAGTATGTTGTTACCATTATCATCAGTTCATTTCTGGTGTTTTGATGATACCCCTTTAAGACAACATTATCCTCTAAAGGGGGATGTGACAACAAAACAACCAAATGAAATGTTAATGATCATAGTGTAACCAGTATTAAGGGCCTGATCCTGCAACAGCATGAATGTGGGCAGAATCCCATTGATTTCAGTAGCCCCCCACAAAGGCATGTAGTTCTACCCATGCATATGCCCTTACAAGACCACAGCCTAAGAATATTGCCCCCCTCCTAGCACTGTGATTAAAACCGACCTCTGGGCAGTTACTCCAGACTTACAGAAGTGTGACTTACGGCAGAGTTTGGCCCTTTATTATTTTTTTCTGATCTAGTCTGGCTGTGGAGAATTATTTCTTGTACTTGTGAGCATTTTATTAGACTCTCATTACAGCCTCAGACCAACAGTTGCATGTTAAAGGCCCCACCCTACAAACTTTTATCCTCAGAAGTGTTGTAAGTGTGGTCCTATAATTGATTCTCTCTGTAAGGGATGTAAAACCAAACAATTTTCAGACTGTCGCATACGTTAAGTAGCACAGTACTGGATAAAAAAATTATGATGCATAAATAAAGAAGATGCTCTGTACACTTAGAAAGCTCATGTGTACATATTTATTAGAGTAGAGTATTAACTATTAATTATTAATTATTATTATTATCATAGGCTGCAATCAAAATAAAGACTTCATTGTGCTAGCCACTGGACAAAAGCTATAATTCACGTCAAAATGTAAATGATTTATGGCTGCATCGTCTAAGAGCAACTTTCTTCAGTTGCTAATTTTCTTTGAATTGTATATATAGGGGGGAGGGATAGCTCAGTGGTTTGAGCATTGGCCTGTTAAACCCACCATTGTGAACTCAAACCTTGAGGGGGCCATTTAGGGATCTGGGGCAATAATCTGTCTGGTGATTGGTCCTGCTTTGAGCAGGGGATTGGACTAGATGACCTCCTGAGGTCCCTTCCAACCCTGATAGTCTATGATATCTGATGCTATAGAGTATAATTTACTGATACCTGAAAGATATATTTTAAGATAGTGATTGTATAGGCTACCATGGTCCCTTTTCCAAATCCTTGAATGTTTCTGCTATGGATCTGATTCTGAATTCCTGATGCAGGCAAAATTCAGCTTAGTGGGCAGGTTATGTATATGTTCTCTGATGGTGAGATCCAATGTTGTTGACTTTGATATCCCAATTTTCTTCCAGTCAGGAAAAATATATATGTGGCCACATCTTCATTGACTCCTATGGAACCATACCTATTTTTGAGGATCTACTCTGCAGTTTCTTCCCATTTGTGATATTCCTCGACCAAAAAAATGAAATCCTGGTTTTGTTGTTTTTAATTATGCTGACTGTAAAATAACAACTATAGTAATAATCCTGGCTGACAAACATGTTTTCTGATGAATGATAAAGTATTTTTTGAAAAAAGACAAGATGATTAAACTTAGCTTTAAAAAAGAAAACAGTTACACAAAACTTCTATCATCTGCAATCTAATTTGCCCATTCCTTTGTGCTGAACTCAACTAATGTGTTTAATGTGACAGAATTAGGCATTTATGTGGTTCTTCTGGCACTTGAAACGCTCCATTTTGGAGATCAATGTTTGCTTGTTTTGTTTTTCTTATATAGTTTTGTCTAACTGTGGTTCTCTCTTGGCATCAGGCTTTTGCTTTTCACTCTGAAACTGATATGAGAAAATTCTTGGTTTGAACCTCTACAGTTTAAACATCACAACATGATATTCTGAAATAAATCTGGTGATATTATAGATTCCTCTGCAACCCAAAAGGAGTAAAAGTTACTTTTAACTGATCACAATGTGCGTTAATAGGGTACAACTGAATTAGGAATATCTGACATGGACTAGGACCCTAGAACTAAAGCTAAACTTATATACATTTTCATTTGCCAGAGAGATTTCAAATATTTGTAGTGCAATGACTCCTTAGCATAATATTAAAATGTAACTGTGGACATGAATGTTGAAAATAATAGTTCTTAGAGTTTAAAGATCAAAAGTAAGAGAATGGAGACTATATTCATTTTCGCTGGATCCGGTGTTACAACATGATTTTGCTGTTGTACATCACACAATTTAAAGGTAGCTTTTGCTAAGTTTCTACTGTCAAAATATCCTAAATATTTAATCATGTAAGAAATATAAGAAATCAATACATGTTATTAAAGGAGCTCATAATAAATCTGCCTTCCGAATTCTACCAAAAGTTCAGTTGATGCAAATAAGGTGAATTAAATACAGTAAAAGTGGTATATGAACAATATTACAAGCTGGTTTCATGTCCTAAAGTCAGAATCACTTTTTTTGGAAAGGAATTTGTTTTTTAGCACTGAAATGCTGCTTTTCAGGATTTTCAGCCTTCGGCAAAAGTAAGCATTTTACCATATCTGCTAAAACGTAACATTTCTGATATTGTTTCCAGCCTATTAGTATGTCAAAGTGTACAGTTCAGTCTTTCAGTGTGAATGCATATTTTTCTGAATCAGTGCTAGAGAAAATCCCTTAAAGTGATTTTGGTGAGATTAAAATATACATTTGGGTTTCTTCTGAAGTGTTTTCCCAAGTTTAAAAGCGAAGCATGTCCTTCAAATAAAATAAAATAACATAAAAAAGTTAGTGGCTCCTTGACTGCATGCCAGTCAATGGAATTTTACCAGTGTAAATGAAATCAAAATGAAGCTCTCTATTTTTATGATTAATATGGACTCCTGTCTTGGAAACAAAAAAGTTAGAACTCTATTCGAGTTAAGGATATTTAAAATTACAAAACTGGATAGCCTATAAGATATATTAACATTCCCAAGGAGAAAATACTGATGTGAACAGAAAATGTCTCCTTCCTAATGGATTTATACTTAATTCCTTTTTTTTTAATATTTAAAATGACATTGGCAACCTTTTCAAACCCAATCTTTTATTTGCATATTTCTACATGTTGATATTTAAACTTTAAAGTATATAGTTTTCATAGTGATCTTATATATTTTAACCATACTGGATGATATAATAAAATACACAGTCTGTATTTATATGGCACTTGCATGTCAAAAGATTATGAATATCTCACAAAAATAGGACAGAATTATCTTAAAAATAGTAAAATGTACCCCAAACTTTGCAAAATAAGAAAGTCTTTATATTATATAAGGGCATATTATGTATTATATTATATTATGTTTTACTGATATATCATGTTTTATTAGTATATAGTCAGCAGTGATATTATTTCATCATTATTTTCATTCTATGGCAAGTCCATATTTTATGTGCTGTCCTAAGCTAGTTAAGGAGAGAGGCTATTGATACACTTTTTTTCAATACAGAGACAGTTGTTACAAATATCAAACCAACTATTAATAAAGCAAATTGTATTTTAAGTACATAATAGGTGCTGAAAAGATAAATATGCTGTCAACTGCAATGCAAATAAAAGCCCCTACAGTATAACTTGATCGCTGACTGAGAAAGTGCACTATAACTATCCCTGCAACCATTACTGCAAAAAGTAGCAATGCCATCTAATGGACAGCGCAGGGACCTCAGAACCAGCAAAGCTGAACTTTTTCCTGATAAGAATCTGTGCCCAGGTTTAAAAGCTTTAAACCAGATTTACAAAGCAAGAGTTTATACGGAAGACTAACAAAAATACTGTAGCAAAGGCTTCACAAAAATTTTGGTTTCTTTGCTGCATGTCAACACTTTAAATGCATATTATTGTTCCACCCCATCCCTGTCACATATATTCATCCAGAAATGTGAGCATGTCTTTTACGATTGTTTTATACTAAATCCATGTCTACTAATATTTATCTCCCTAGTAAAAGTTCCCATATTTCATATTAGACATGTAACTTCAATAACAGGAGACACACAAATTAATGAATATACAAGCTCATACACATGCATATCAAGGATATACATGCACACATACACAATCATCCTCCTAGGCACACATGTGCAAACACATACATGCTCATAGCATGCACACACCCAGTCACAATCCTGACATGCATGTACACACACATACATATTCATAGATGGAGACAAACACTTTCATGAAGAACTGCAGATAAACACATTCATCTTCCTAGATATGCATGTGCCCATACATACATATTTATAGGCATAAACGCGCACACATCCACCTCACAAGCATGCATGGATGCACACATGTAATGACTCACCCTGAACCAAATTCTGCTGTCAGTTACACCAGCATAGTAACTGCACTGACGGCAATGAAATTATTCTGGATCCACCTCAGGGTAACAAATAGAATTTGACCTACAGTGAGTGTTAGGGTGAAATCCTGGCCTTGTTTTGCAATTAATTTAAATGAGAGCCAGAATTTTACTCGTAGTGACTTTAAATTCCTAATGACCTTCAAATAATTTCAGATATACAAATATTAACCAGCTTAAATTTGCTTTACTCTGTCCCAGATACAACTAAACAAAGCACTATTCTCTATGAGTCACAGATATTTTCCAAGCATCTAATATTTTCCACCTATTTATTCCGTTAGGACCTGATGCAAAGCTCTCATTGATTTCAGAGGACTTTGGATCAGGCCCCTCTTCTTTGTCAAACTCTGACCTGCTGCAGACATGTTAGAACTCATTGTTGATTTAAATTATGAACTTTATCCTGCACAACGAAATTTGAAGAAAAATCCATAATCATTCTTTAAATTTTGCTATGATTATTCTAGGATTTTTTAACCCCTCCATTTTTGTGTGAATTAAAAAAATATTAAGATATGAAATACCAGGTCTATGTTTATAAAAAGAAAAACAAATTTAAAATAAATGAATACATACATAAAAGGGAAGAATAAAATATTGACATCTGGACCCAGCAAACAATGTAAAATATCTTTATGGAATTCTCTAATATTCTCTAGAAACTTGTCCCCCAAAAGGAGTGGGAGGAATATATTTTATTTTGGTACTTATATTCTGAGTTTTTGTTCTATCTTTAATAAATCCGAGGGGTAGGATGTTAGTGTGGAGTAAAAGACAGCAAATGGATTGTTTATAAAATAATTTCTACTATGGTAGAAAATAAGCCTCCACTGTTCTGACAAAACATGATTAGGGAAAGCCAATGCATTGCATAAAATAATTTGTTTCCAGTCATGCGTTTGCCCAAGGTTTTTTTCTTACGGACAGGCAGTTTTGCTAGGATTTCTGCAATACACAAACTGGGAATGTGGGGTGGGAGATTTTAGAATGTCCCTGGCTGAATGTGCAAACTCCAGGCTTGGAAAGGAAAAGGCAGGAGGGTTAGAAAAGGGCTGAAAGTGCAGAGGCAAGAGAAAGGTCCAGTACGTACAGATTGATGAGTCCAACAGCCCCCAGCCTGCGCTGGTCTCCCTCTCCCTAAGGCAAGTCAAAAAGGAAATGCAGTTCTTTCGCAGAATCAGAAATGAACCATCAGGAAGTTGGCAAAATAGCTAACTAAACAATCAATAGAGGAAATACAATAATTTCACAAAGATCGTGCATTTTTCCAGTGAGGGAGTAATCAAGATATTTTTGGGGGTGGCAGGGGAGGGAGACATCGGAGTTTGCAGGACTTCCTTCTGTCTGGCGGCTGGCCTAAGGTCGTATTATAAAACAAAGCTACAGTTTACAAACGTGCAGAAGTGTTCACACGGCTTCCAGGAGCCTAAAATTTAACTCGCTTTGCTAAACACAATAGCGATTCGGCTTTGTTCGGTCCAAACCTGCAAACTACTTGTTCACTTGAACGCAAAATCTTCCTCGTTTGCCATTAAAACGTTTCTCGATCGATATTTTAAGAGGTAAACTCATCTCCACCGGATTGGCAATACAGAATGCTGAAGTCCTTGATTTGCGTTTGCTTATAAATAGTTTTCTTCCAAGTGTGGTGTCTCAGAATAGGTTGTAAATTTCATTGTGCGTCTTCTCTGTCTAATGTTCGTGCGGTCCCTGAGACCGGAGTCAATCCAGAGCAATTCCACTGTTTTTAGGAGTTGCTCTGGATTTACACCAGCAAAAGTGATAGAAGAATTTGGCCTTAGGTTATAAACGCAGCTGACTTCACTTGACCTCCAGGCAGAAGCTGTGAAGAATTTGTGCATTACCCACTGGGAAAACACGCCTAGAATGAATGCGCTCGGTCACCAAAGACAGATTGTTGTTTGTTGATTTTTAATTTACAAACACACATACGGAAAGCAAAAGTGCAGTGACACGTGGGAGCTGGCATGGCTCGAAACAAGCCCAGACTGTCAACTGCTTTGTAAAGAAAAAATACCGAGATCAAAAGAATTCCTCCCCTCCCCCCAGTTAAAATGTAGCTTCTAACACGTGCAATGAGTGAAACTCCATTCAAGGGGGCTGTTTTTCATTCACGACGAGCTGGAATAAACAAGATGGAGAATGAAACCGTTTCTGCGGTTGTTCCATTAAAAAATGCATTTCAATTCACACAACCCCTGACTGAAGCAGTGATGACTTGCCTGATCTTTCTACAGGTTCCTCACAAAGATGTCCCCCCCCCTTTAAAAAAAAACTTTATCTTTTTTCTCTTTCAGACTCATATTTCGAACTGCTGAGGCGTTTTTATGACTGAAAATAAAAGCATTAACTACATGGACAGTGCTAATAATTCCCCCGCCCAGAAGTTTCTGTCCATAACTGGAAAGCGTGACGCGTATTCAGTGTGGAATCTAGTCATTTTTCTACGGGACTTTTGTTTGATTAGCAAATGTTCATATTGTGCAAACTAACGAAATACCTAACCGGAGGCTTTAGAGATGGTGTATGCTTTGCTGATAGATAAATGCATCGGTGCTTAAATACGTTGGATCACACATTATGCCCTCAAAACCCTTCATTTTACGGGGGACCTCAAAGCGAATGTTTTGGAAAGCTTAGCAGTATTGATAAATGACTCTCAAATGCAACCAAGAGGTATTTCAGCATAGACCTCTGAAAACAGAGGGTTAACTGCCCCCCTCTCTCTGACTTCCTAACATCAAGCAGTTACTCGATGCAGCCTGACAATCCCACCCTCGTTCTTCTGTGCAATCTTGCTATGCACTGCCTGCTAACACGAGCTGCAAAACAGCAGCGTAACAGTTTGCAACGCACTCTGTCCGCTGGTCTGCAAGCCTGCAGATAAGCCTGTGACCCTGAGAGCTTACGGCTAAAAGCAACACAACTTTATATGTGTAATAAATAATGTTCTTTTGCAAGTTGGCTGAGTTCCACCCACCCCATGAACGAGTTGGCTCTGTAAACAGCGAATAGAAGATTAACACTGCTGTTATAACCTCATATAGAGATCTGTGCCTTAGGAAAGCTTTTACTGCCAGTGATCAATGGGCTTCATAATAGACCTTTTGTTTTAAGGGTGACAACAGATCCGAATGGAACGTTCTGCCTCTACATGAGATCCCTCTTGACCTCAGAAGCCTCCCAGCCTTTCTACAATGTAAGGGATGGGAGGCGGGACGGGAGCCGTCAGCAGTAATATGCTTCCTCTATGTGGGAGTTCACAAGTCCGATTCGGGTGCCACAGAGCAGAAGGATCATCCCCAAACTCGGGCGAACTTTGTCTGGCTGATCTCTTTAATCTGACAGCTGGGTAGCGCTCCTAACAAATGGCAGAGCTCGCTGCCGATCAGGTTTGATCGCAGACACTGGGGTATTTAACAATAGCTTCTTATTGAAAATGTTATGTCCCTGGGAGGGGAAAAGAACCCAACCCAAAAGCAGCGGTGCCAATTGGAAATGCAAAGTAATTTACTGTAGTAATCGAGTGCAAAAGGGTTTCAGTTAAACTATATTAACTGAGCTCTGTTCAAGCAGGGTATTTCTGGAAGGGGGTGTGGGGGAACTCTGAGAACGGCTGATCCATTTGTCTGAGAATAAAACTCCCGCCTGCCATCCTTTACCTGGGCCTTAATGTTGTTCCCCTTGAAGTCAAAGGGCGTTTTGCAATGGGCATGAGATGGAGCAGGGTCTGGTCCCTTTTAATGAGTCTCAAACTATTTATATTATAAAATGTGGTCGCGGATGGGCTGGTTGGTTGGGTCCCCCCCCCCACCCGATTAACCAGAATAAATCCAACCTGTGGGATCAGTGACAAGCTGATCAGATCAAAAATATTTGGAAGGGGAGAATGCCCACCGGGACTGGGATATCCTATAGACATCCAGGGCAAATTCACTTCATATACCAGTCAGACCTACCACAGACTACAGCCATTCTTCACTGTCACCTTTCTTGCACCACAGCGAACCTGAAACTCCACAAAGAAATATTTATTTAGCAAAAATTCACTGGAATAAAAACAACCCAAAAAGGCCGTTTTGCCCCCCAAATAAGATCTTTAAATAGCAGAATATTTCCTCAGTTAAGGATTTTTATTCCCAGGTCATATTACCTCCTTGATCTCCATTAGGTACATTCCTCCTTTAATGTATGATATGCTTATTCCTGAACTGTTCCCACAATCCTTTCAGAGGAAAACCCGAAAATTGTGGCGTTAACACATTTTTTTAATTTAATTTAATTTAATTTAATTTTATTACAGCGCCTACGAGAGAGAAAGAAATGGTGGTGCTTTAAGTGCCACGTACAATCCGCAGTAAATGCAATTGTAAATTACAACAGATCTGGGTTGGAGGACCTAATAGCAAACCAACAGACAAAGTGGAGTGTACCTTTCTGAGACACTACACACTGCTGCAACGGACACTTTGGAGACCTCTGGAAATCCCTTCATTAGCCATTTGACATCCGAGCTCACGGTACCCTGGAGGCACCCACAAGTTGGAAAAGCTAGCACACACACAGACGTATAAGAAACAAATCAAGAAGCAGAGTGAAGCAAAAGCAAGAAACTACACTGAGGCCATGTCTACATCTAAAATTTTGCAGCGCTGGTTGTTACAGCTGTATTAGTACAGCTGTATAGGGCCAGCGCTGCAGAGTGGCCACACTTACAGCAACCAGCGCTGCAAGTGGTGTTAGATGTGGCCACACTGCAGCGCTGTTGGGCGGCTTCAAGGGGGGTTCCTGGACCGAGAGAGCAAACCGGGAACGCCGCGGTTTGCTCTCTCGGTCCCGGAGCCAGCCAGCAAACCGCGGGGAAGGAGACCTGCTTGCTCGGGGTTCCGGGACCGAGAGAGCAAACCGGGAACGCCGCGGTTTGCTCTCTCGGTCCCGGAGCCAGCCAGCAAACCGCGGGGAAGGAGACCTGCTTGCTCGGGGTTCCGGGACCGAGAGAGCAAACCGGTAACGCCGCGGTTTGCTCTCTCGGTCCCGGAGCCAGCCAGCAAGCCGCGGGGAAGGAGACCTGCTTGCTCGGGGTTCCGGGACCGAGAGAGCAAACCGGGAACGCCGCGGTTTGCTTTCTCGGTCCCGGAGCCAGCCAGCAAGCCGCGGGGAAGGAGACCTGCTTGCTCGGGGTTCCGGGACCGAGAGAGCAAACCGGGAACGCCGCGGTTTGCTCTCTCGGTCCCGGAGCCAGCCAGCAAGCCGCGGGGAAGGAGACCTGCTTGCTCGGGGTTCCGGGACCGAGAGAGCAAACCGGGAACGCCGCGGTTTGCTTTCTCGGTCCCGGAGCCAGCCAGCAAGCCGCGGGGAAGGAGACCTGCTTGCTCGGGGTTCCGGGACCGAGAGAGCAAACCGGGAACGCCGCGGTTTGCTCTCTCGGTCCCGGAGCCAGCCAGCAAGCCGCGGGGAAGGAGACCTGCTTGCTCGGGGTTCCGGGACCGAGAGAGCAAACCGGGAACGCCGCGGTTTGCTCTCTCGGTCCCGGAGCCAGCCAGCAAGCCGCGGGGAAGGAGACCTGCTTGCTCGGGTTCCGGGACCGAGAGAGCAAACCGGGAACGCCGCGGTTTGCTCTCTCGGTCCCGGAGCCAGCCAGCAAGCCGCGGGGAAGGAGACCTGCTTGCTCGGGGTTCCGGGACCGAGAGAGCAAACCGGGAACGCCGCGGTTTGCTCTCTCGGTCCCGGAACCCCGAGCAAGCAGGTCTCCTTCCCCGCGGCTTGCTGGCTGGCTCCGGGACCGAGAGAGCAAACCGGGAACGCCGCGGTTTGCTCTCTCGGTCCCGGAACTCCGAGCAAGCAGGTCTCCTTCCCCGCGGCTTGCTGGCTGGCTCCGGGACCGAGAGAGCAAACCGGGAACGCCGCGGTTTGCTCTCTCGGTCCCGGAACCCCGAGCAAGCAGGTCTCCTTCCCCGCGGCTTGCTGGCTGGCTCCGGGACCGAGAGAGCAAACCGGGAACGCCGCGGTTTGCTCTCTCGGTCCCGGAACTCCGAGCAAGCAGGTCTCCTTCCCCGCGGCTTGCTGGCTGGCTCCGGGACCGAGAGAGCAAACCGGGAACGCCGCGGTTTGCTCTCTCGGTCCCGGAACCCCGAGCAAGCAGGTCTCCTTCCCCGCGGCTTGCTGGCTGGCTCCGGGACCGAGAGAGCAAACCGCGGCGTTCCCGGTTTGCTCTCTCGGTCCCGGAACCCCGAGCAAGCAGGTCTCCTTCCCCGCGGTTTGCTGGCTGGCTCCGGGACCGAGAGAGCAAACCGCGGCGAAGCTGGTTTCCTTTCCCGGTTTGCTCTCTCGGTCCCGGAACCCCGAGCAAGCAGGTCTCCTTCCCTGCGGTTTGCTGGGTGGCTCCGGGACCGAGAGAGCAAACCGGGAAAGGAAACCAGCTTGATTACCAGAGGCTTCCTCCTTCCACGGAGGTCAAGAAAAGCGCTGGTAACTGTCTACATTGGATTACCAGCGCTGGATCACCAGCGCTGGATCCTCTACACCCGAGACAAAACGGGAGTACGGCCAGCGCTGCAAACAGGGAGTTGCAGCGCTGGTGGTGCCCTGCAGATGTGGACACTCTCAAAGTTGCAGCGCTGTAACCCCCTCACCAGCGCTGCAACTTTCTGATGTAGACAAGCCCTGAGTTAATAACCCCTGGAGAGTTTTAAATGCTGGCTATAAGGGGCTCATTATATATTTATCCGAGTAGGATTTTTTTCCATCCTTCAGTTTCATAGTAAAATAGCTTTAAAAAGAATCAGATCAATCAATTATCATTGTAACTGACACGCACCCTACAATCCCATCTGTGTTCAATTCTTTTCCTCTTTTATTCTTGCCACTTGAATTATATAATAATTCAGTCATCTTTCTGAAGAAAGGGGACATATTACAACGGGAATGGATATTTTGTGTGCTTTAGCAGAATGGTTCCTATGTAACATGAGGTTCCCACTCAAATGTTAATGATCCTAATGACTTATATGATAGGAAAGGACACATTTAAAGAGTAGCAATTATATTCCCAAAGGCTTGGTGTCATTTGTTTAATAAGTATGTGTATCACTTGTACAGGGCATTTATTAAACGACTTTATTCAACGAAGTCGGTAGAAAGGGAGCAAACTCAATTAGTTTATGTTTATAGCACGTGATTAATACATTTCTGGATAAGAATATCCTTTCCCTTGTTTTTGTTGCTACTGTCTAAATCGGAAAGTAAAAGAAAAAATGTTCTGCCTATCAGATCGTGCCTATTAAAGACAACAATGCCTTGCTGGGCTGCAAAAGGAAAAGAAAACCCCCAAATTTGCATTTATTTCAGCAGGAAATGTGGCAACAGCACTTAGAAGAATTTGCCTAACTGAAATATTTCGTTCAAATTTATTTGGAAATTGAAATACTTCCTTTTTCCATCAATAATTGCTTGTAGGTAAGTAAGGGATTTGCAGTAATTCAATAGTAAGATTGACATGACATGAACAAAATGTCAATATTTGTGAATACATAATAGAGCACAATTGTACCCTAATTCCTCAGAGTAACAGGTTGTTGTATTTTACTTCTGATGGTATTAATACTACTTCCTATCGGTTGTGCATTACTTTGCCCCTTTTCATTCTATTCATTTTGTACATTACCCGGTTGTGCTGTTCTTTCCACATGCTTCCATAAATTGATATTTAGGTGTTGTTTTCTTTTCTGACTGCTTTCCATACTTAAAAATAAAATAAAATAATAAAAAGTTGAACAAAACATTGTGACTCAGTAAATTATTTTAGTGATTAGATACATTTCTAGGCTTTCCTGGAGGAGGATTTAGAGAGAAGAAAAGAAAACTACATTCTTTCCTCTTGTTCTCTCATCTTCTCTAAATATACTTCCACCACTCCTTTAAGGAGGCATTAGCCCTGCATTAGTATCGTGGAGCTCAGAAGAAAATTAGGATATTTTTTTCCTAGCTGTGATTTTATGATTTTGTTCCTGCAACACAAAGAAAGTTATTGAAGGAGGATTATTTTTATCCATATCAGTTTTCTTATTGTGATTAGTCACGCCATCGATTTAAAAAGAGTGAGGTTCAGCTCTCCATCCTAAATGTGGAAAAACCTTAGTTACAGCCTAACGGTTCCTTGTCAACCTGCATTATGCATTTAATTCCTAGCACACACTTTGAGACCATAAAAAATGCTTCAGGCTGCCACTAGTTTAAATTGATGTGGCAAAGCCCCTTCTATTATCAGCTCACTGCTAACTGCTGAAGTAGCTGTTTATAACAGGAGATCCTGTCTTACACTAAAACCAACATACTGGTGTCTTCTCAGGCATGGCGTGCTCCCTAGTTAGAGATAATCATGATTGTGCTGAGCATAATGGGGTGCAATAAACTCAGCAGCAATTGTTAAATAAGTGTGTGGACTGTAAAGCTAAAGTGTTATATCCTTTAGATAAGGGCTTATCTACACCCACAGTCGCCTTAGTGCCATATAGCAAGACCAAAGATATTGGGCTACTATAGGAAAATAGTTCCCTAGTACCTTTCAGACGTTAGAGATCTTAATTCAATCATTCTAAAGCTGTCAGGAGAAGTCAATTTCTCATTTGCAGGGCTAAACCAGAATGATGCTAACTGAAGGTTAACTTGGATTTGATGGTTGTTTATAGGAAAAATGAAGCAATGTTTTAATTAAAGTGCCGTTTCTGTGACAGTGAAACTGAACACTTGACAAACCAGTGTAACTGATTGTAAAATAGGAGAGTCTAGTTCATATCCTGGGCTCAACATGGCTAGGACAACACTGTACATTTTAAAACATCAGGCTGTTGAAGAAGTAAAGATCTACATTTATTCCATAAAAGTGCTTGTCAGAAAGGAGGGCCAATCAAATTTAAGGACCCAATCCTGTACATTCTTGCTCACGCTGGACCATGCTAATGGTCCAAACCTGCTCTCACTGAAGTTGGTAGCAACTCTGCTGGTGATTTCAGTGTCATCAAGTTTGGACCTTTCCCATTGATTTCAGTGTTATGGAGTGGGAAAGCCTAGCAAAAGGATGAAAACAAACAAACAAACAGCCCAAGGGAAATAATTCTGGATTACTCTCTGAGCACAGAGGTTTCTCTTTTAAGTATCTGATAAAGGTTTCAATCAATTTGGTTACATTAGAAATATACTCACCTTGGTAATAGCTACCCGCTAAGCAGGGCTTGTAGTACTTTTGCAGACTTATTGTTTTTCTTTGAAAACTTCGTATTCACACAGTGTCATATGGCATCAGAGCATTCTTATTTTTTCTAAGAGTTAAAAATGTTGGCCCTGACTCTGGTCTCAGCAAAGGCAAAGCCGGGAGCTGGATTTAGTAGGAATAAAGGGTATTCAGTACATCGGTCTCGCTATTATATACAGTATAGACCACGTGGATATCTAAGGACCTAAAAACTGGAGCTTCCATTAAAGACTGGAATGGCAACACAACAGAAGTTCTGAAGTGTAATTAAAATTTTGGTATATTATAAGAGAACACTTTTCCTCTATGGGTCTCAAAGTGCTTCATAAAGGATGTCTGTGTCATTATCCCTTTTGTACAATTGCAGAACCTGAGGTAAAGGTGAGGAAAATGACTTGCTCAAGGTCATGCAACAGGCCAGTGTCAGAGTCAGAAACAGAACCCAGGTCTGCTGAGGCCCAACTCAGTGCTCTAGCCACTAGGCACCACTGCCCGCACAGAGATCGGCCCTACTCATGTTTGTACTGAAATTAGTGAAAGTTTTGCCATTGCTTTCAATGGGAACAGTATGGGATGCCCGATTATTGATCCCTTGATCGTTGTCTACTCAAAATATCCCTTTTTTAAAGTAATTTTACAAAACAAGAAAATTGTGCAAGGTGCTGGCATCCCACCCGGCTACTAAAAAAAGGGTGCCTCTAAACTTGGTGTTATATAATACAGTAAAATCCAGAAGAATGCAAGAAGATCAATCACCATAATGACCTATTCTAACTAGAGTTAGCTGAGATCTGAACATTTTTCTTCTCCTGACTGTTACAGATTCTGTTTAGAAGGTAAGTTTTTTACAGTCCAGACCTTATTGTTCTGTCTGTAAAGCAGCTATGATACATAACAAATTATAATGAAACCAGTAGCAGAGGACATGAGAGCCGCAGACCGTTCTCAGCTTCACATCTTCCTGTGCTTGATTTGAACAAAATTCAGGGATGAGAAATTTTAAATCTTTTATTTCCCCGGGTCCAAAATAAAATAATAATAATAATAATTAAGAATCACAATATGAAGAATTCACAGTAGGATATAAACAGAAGTGATTCCTCATGCTAAGGGTGTCTCAATTATTTTTTCAACTAGCAGCATGAGAACAAGGAGTACATCTTAGCTTCCAACCTCAAACCTACCAATAGGATAATCCAGTATCACTGGAAGGTAATGTTAGTTTTGCCATTAATTTCAGGACTCTAACAAAAAAACTGCCTCATTTTATCCCAGTGCCTCTTAGCTGTTTGAGGGCCCGTTCTTTGCAATCCTTCCTCGCTTCAATGGGACTACCTGTACGAGGGAAGCTCGATGGACCAGGATATAAAGGCCCCACCCTATGTAGTGATGAGATACAACAGCATTGTCCTTAATAACTTAATATAACTATTTAATTGTGTTATTTATTGTTGTGCTTAATTCATATGTAATCAGTGTGTGATGAATAGATTGAAGTTGTAGGTAGAAGTGTGAGAATATGTAAAATAATATTATAGGCGTATAGGATTGATGCGCCTATATTATTGATGAGACTGTGTTAG
The DNA here is from genome assembly GCF_007399415.2 of Gopherus evgoodei. Taxonomy (NCBI): domain Eukaryota; kingdom Metazoa; phylum Chordata; order Testudines; family Testudinidae; genus Gopherus; species Gopherus evgoodei. The sequence continues at coordinate 36,346,365 of NC_044333.1, read as the reverse complement.
GTATATAAGTAAGGTAAGCCTGTAAAGTAAGGCCTCCAGGCCAGTGGCCTGTCAAATTCCAGCTTAGCTTTTCCAGGCCTGAAAAAGGATGACATCACTAGCTGACCCAGGGGTAAGCCTGTACCTGTAAAATTGCAAGATTATAGTAAAAGATGTGTTGATAGGTGATGTTCAGGAAAGTATACCACATGTACCCGTCAGTACCTCAAGATGCCCGATTGTAACATCACAGGAAATTCGGCAATGACTGCAAATTAGCATGATGATTTATTACATAAATGTTAATGAAGATAAGGGGAACTAAGAGGATAACCCATGAAAAAAATTTATGGGGTATGGAATTCCAGAAAAGGGGAAAAGGGATTGGAACCCTCAGGCATATGGATAAGCGAGTGTAATACAGAATAAAAAGTGTATCCCAGCATGATTAGGGAGGAAGAATCCATCAGGAGACCCTCCACAGATGACCACCTCTTGCAAAATCCACCCACTTCCATGGTACCCTTGAGTATGAAAACAGTGATGCTGGACATCTTAAAGTATTGTTTCATCTTCATTTATGTATCTGTTAGTGTGGCACTGATTATCTGTCTAGTCAGGTTTTTAATAAAGGGAAGATTGCTAACTTGCTATTGTTCCTCATGTGCTAGAGTCTCCAGACCTAGTGATATTTCTAATGGTGGTTCTTGCCTTGCTAGTTCTGAAGCTCTTAGAGAGTGTGAACCTTTGACACAGATTACTCTCAGGGCCGGTGCAAGGATGTTTCGCGCCCTAGGCGAAACTTCCACCTTGCGCCTCCTCCGCCCGCGCCTCCACCCTGAGGCACTCCCCCCACGTCAGCTCCCGCCTACTGCCCTGAGGCACCCCTCCCCCCCCACCCCAGTTCACCCCTGCTCCGTGCATGAGCACCCCAAGCATGCTGTGGCCACTTCACTTCTCCCACCTCCCAGGCTTGCGACGCTTAAGCTGATTGGCGCCACAAGCCTGGGAGGCGGGAGAAGAGAAGCAGCCACAGTGTGCTCGGGGAGGAGGCAGGGCAGGGGTGAGCTGGGGCGGGGAGTTCCCCTGCGTGCCGCCCCCTCCACCCCCTTACTTGCTGCAGGTGGCCCTCCCCATGCCCCCCTGCCCCAGCTCCCTCCGCCTAAATGCCAGTGGCGACTGGAGTGGCTGAAGATCCGGCTGCCGCATTCGCTGCTGAAGAAAATGGCACCCCCCAAATGCCAGTGCCCTAGGCGACCGCCTAGGTTGCCTAAATGGTTGCACTGGCCCTGGTTACTCTGGTTTAAAATACCGTTAGGAATATCAATCCAGTGGTATTATAAAGGCTACAGTGTTCTTTGACTGCATGCAAACTGAGGCTGCTCAGTACATGGCAGGACTAGGCTGTATGGTCCAAACCCTCACCAAATGTTTGTAGGCTTCTAACTTCCATTGATTTAATGGAAATGACTCGAAATCAATGGAAACTGGGGACTTAAATACCTATGAGGATCTGGGCCTAAATGCCTTGCTCATCAAAGTGCGTTTTAGCCCAGCATTCCATGAGGTCCCATCTGTTATCTCTGTGTTTACCTAACACTCTCATTGCAGCAAGCCAAAATGATTAACTGTGAAGATTTAAAAGTCATGGGTTTTCCTGCCTAAAATGTTATTCCCCAGGGCCTCTGACAGCTTCCCGTAAACAACATCCCCATTCTGCACCCCTTCTGCATTTGGTCCTGGCAAAGGTGTTAAAAAACAAATGGATAGCCTATTAAGTAGTTTATTGCAGTCACTGGTTTGCAGCATGCAATGACTCAGAACACTCCCTGCTTCTTAACCACATTGGGCTACATTAACTCTCTGCCTGCCATGAGAGCTCCATCTATTTCATATATTTCTTTGTTAGAAAATGGAAAAGAAAAACACTGAAGCCCGCCATAAATTTTTGTGCCACTCAATATTTCAAACTGTAATTGCTGACTTGTGGAGTGTGTTGGAAGCCAGCAATAATTCGAAAGGCACCAACCAGATGATTGTATAATTTCTTTTGCTTAGGTGTTCTAAGAAAGGAGTTCAAAATCAAATCAACCTCCCCCCCCCCTTCCAAAAAAAATCAGGTCTTCATAGTTGCTTTTTTGAAACACTAGAGAGCTTGCAAAATGGGCAAATGGCAAGGGGCAAAAATCAGCAAGGAGAAGAGATGAAAACAGGGAGAGACAAAGGGAAGGGATGTTATTTGCCCTTAAATAACGCCTTTTTCCCAATGAGCTCACAACAAGATGAATTAAACACTAATTAACACCCAGGAGGCAGCGAGTATAATAAACTTGTTGACTCATTACTGGATAAACTGCCACACTTCCTCCTCCTAAATAAACTGTAGGGAAAAGACTGGGTTATGGCCATTTAAGAAAAGGCAGTGACACAGCTTGCCACCCAGTTAATAGTGGCAAACACTTTTGTCCGCCTGCTAAGGAATATATGGCTAGTAGATGTATTCAGAATATAATGCAGGCTGCCTCCAGCTGCTGTGCACTTCTCTAAAAGCACCACCCTCTAGAGGAGATAGTGGGTGTTTCTTCTTTACTTGAAACTGCAGGGAGATTTATGAATAATTGCATGCAATTTAAATCCTCAAAGCATAATACTGAAACACCGGGAGTGAAGCAGCAAGTTAACACAAACTGTTTTGTTTTTAAACAATCATAATGTAAAAAATGCAACAGAGACCCTTGTATCTTCATCACCCAATGAATTGGTCTAGAAAAAAAACAATGCATATGGATTCCCCTCTGATACCAGCATCTTTTTGTGTGTCTGAAAGGAAAGATTTTGATATAGACATCTGAGGCATTTTCCAACCATGTAGATTCACAAACAATTCCAACTAGAAAACAAAGTACCAAGGGAAGATTAACTTGTTCTCAATCCTATCACAATTCTTCCCAGATCTTATTAAAACCAATCCTTTCCTGCTAATTTCTGAATATTCAGAACCCTTGGTGGGTGAGGAGTAGGGGAATGGGACATAAAATGATAATGAGGGGAGGGACAGCTCACTGGTTTGAGCATTGGCCTGCTAAACCTAGGGTTGTGAGCTTAATACTTGCGGGGGCCACTTAGGAATCTGAGGCAAAAATCTGCCTGGGGATTGGCCCTGCTTTGAGCAGGGAATTGGACTAGATGACCTCCTGAGATCCCTTCTAATCCTGGTAGTCTGACATTAAATCACATAAACTTCCTGCTGCCCATTTTGGTTCCCAGATTAATGAAAATCTTCAAACTATTCAAGTTTTCAGATTCTGGTGACTCCATACTTCAATAGTGTGAAATTTAAACAATAAAAAAACCTGGAACAGCTTCCAGTTGGCTCTTTAGAGGTTTACAACTAATCATCCTTTTTAATTGGCCAGTATTAAATTAGGAGCATGCAGGGTTATGAAAATTATGCCCAGACTTAAAGTGGTGATAGTATCCAACTATCTGGTAAAAGTAAATTATAATTTAAGATTTACATGCACCCATTTATTTATTTAATATCCAGAACTGTTTGGATTTTATTTTATTAACACATGTTGTAGCTATGTCAAGTGGGAGGGGGAGAACACTTCTGAATTGTCATCTTTAGAGTGTCTAGATGAAAAAATGGATTGATATCCAAAAAAGTCTTAAAAAGCAGCAACAGCTTGGTCATTGATTTCCACACGTGCACAGAGCACCATATTTCACTAACTACTGTATATTCCCAGAATAGTAGCAATAATTCAGTTCTATGGCAGTGCAATGGTGGAAGGCAAATGGATGTCTTTCCAAGACGATCTTGCTGTCCCGCAGCTCTAGGTTAATTAGAGATGGGTTTGTCCCAGAAGATTCAGATCAAGACTTGAATATGAATTTGTCCAGAGTTTGGAGGTGCTCAGATCGGGCTGGTTGATTCAGGACCTGCTGATAAACAAGAAATTTGTCTCTCAGCCATGCATGGTATTTGTAATACTCTGTCCATGGTACCTGCCTTGTCTGTGGAGGACATGTTCCCCAGGATTGACATTTGTTTACTCCACAAGCCCATGACCTAAATTTTATCCCCAGGCCCATGTGATGGACCAAATTCTAGTTTTATTGCAGCTATGCTGTTGGAATCCTGCCGAGAGCCAGCTCAGGCTAGCCCATATGGAACAGCAACCAACACTCGATAGTCCAGTCCCCTCCATCACATTCTCTTTAACCTGCTGGGCTTGTGAAGAAAAGAGGAAAGACTTAAGTAGCCCACCCTCCTTCCCGAGCCTCCCTACCAGGCCCTGGCTGAAGACACCTAGCAGCTAAAACCTAAGGGACCCTCTCAATGTGCTTAGCTATCCCAAGGTTGGAAGTTGCAGTATGGAAGTGGCAGCAGGGGGACAAAGCAGGACTCACCATCGTGGTGCCTCTTGGTGGCCGTCCTGGGAATTAGCTCTCAGCCTTTCCAGGCTGCCTTCAGCTAGTGGTGTCACACCTGCCATCACTGCTGTCTCCACTCTTTGGACCTGCGTTGCTCCCCGGACTGCAGCGTCCTCTTCTGGGCACAGTCCTCCAGCCAGTCCTTAGTCCTGCCACTTGCCCCAGAGGCCAACTGCAGTCCACAGTCCAGCCCCTCACCTCAGGGGCAAACTGCAGTCTGGATATTGGCCATTCTCCTAACCCTCACACTCTGCTGCCCCTACCCCTGCCCAGTACTGCTCTATCTATGGCACTTCTTCAGGCAGTCAGTCCTCCTCATTTGCCTTCCAAAGAGAGACTCCCTTCTGCTCTGCTGAGCAGCCCTTTATATATGGCACTTGCCGGCCCTGATTGGCTGCTCCAGCAAGCCTTTCCCCTATTGGTGGACTCAATAAACCCTTTCCTGATTAGTGGGTTCTGCGCAGCCTCCCTCGTGCTGCTTTTAACCCCTTCTTCTCCCTGTGTGGAGCAGCTGCCGCTCTACAAGCAGTGAGTTTGCAAAAGTGTCCCATTTACGTTAGGATTTTGGTTCTCTGTTTAAGACTACATTACACACTTTTATTTACACGCTAATTTTGCTTTGCTTTGCTTAGCTAAAAACATGTGCCCCTTTATCAGAAGAAAACCAGTGTCAAAGGCAAAAGACGGGAAAGGAAATTCAGGTAAATGAAAATGTATCATTGGACCAAGCGGGGTTTTGTTACATAAGAAATTTTAGGAAGAGGAAAAGACTATCCATCCCAACAGAGCTGCCTCGTCACTTTATCTTAGTCGCACCTTCCTGCTTTGTTTCTGCAGACCTCCCCAATTATCATCCCAGAAAAAAGATATGCCTCTAAATTAAGTCAAACCATTAATTTCCCTCTGACAGCTTGACTCAGCTACGTCATGTGCTTTTCAGAGGAGACTGTGATGTGAAAGGTGCACAATACACAAGCATGCATTTTTGGACCTCGTCCTTGATCAAGGAATGGGAAATGCATGGAAGTCCCACACTAGACTTTGCATTTGTGTCCACAAACTTTTTTTTCCTCCCCTGAAATGTTTCAATCCATGGATATTTTTTGACAAGTGCAACTTTCCTGTCCATTAGATATTGCAATCTGAAGACAGCGAGAATCAGTAAGTGCTGTGAAGTCTCTCCCATTTAAAGTGTAGAGCTTTCAGGGCTCTTTTTTTCTTCCTTGGCCCTTGAAAGACAAAAGCCAGGTAAGGGAGTTCTGGGGAAAGAAATCTATTAATTCATCCCATATTTTTCCATGGGAGGAAAGAAATGGAGGAAGGAGTTGTTTCCCCTCCCACCCCACCCCTTGTCCCTTCCCTGCGGAGCAGGCCACAGGGCCCATCTCAGACTTGATAGATTGTTGTAATCTACAAGAATTCAGGGCCTTACCCCTCTGCACCTCTAATCTCTAGTAGCTTTTCCCAGTTCCCTGGAGGTGAGCTCCAGAGAAGCCTCTCTACCTGCCTGCCCCCAAAGAGGGAAAGATAAATACAACCCCAAGCTGCATTATCCTTATTACCTAAGTGGGCCAGAGGATGGACAAAGTGTGTCACTGGTCCTGTTCCCAGTCCACCCATTCTGTGTTATGACCCCAGATCTGCAGGGTTCCCAGTCCCCTGTCACTTCCCTGCTCCCACTCAGTGGCTCACTACATCTAACTGAGTGGAGAGACCATAAAACCTGAACATACATCAGAGAGGCCTTCTCTGGGTCCTGACTGGAGGAACATCAAGACCTCTGAATGGTCAAGGCTTTCTACTTACACCTAAGAGAGGCAGTGGACCAGGAAGTTGTCTGCACAAGTAGGCCCTACCGGCTACTACACTGGACCCTGCCTTCTTGCCTCATTCCTAGTGCCTGCTTCCCTGACCTGTTCCAGGTCCCTGCCTTGCTTCTGATCCTTGCCCCTGGTCTCCTGCTCCAACCTTTGCCTTGACTGTCTGACTGACTCCATCTCCCACCTTTAGCCTGGCTTCTGGTTCTGGCTCCAACCCTTAGCTTGACTCTTGACTCTGACTCTGCTCCAAGCACTAGGCCCTATCACCTTTGTCGCAGCCCTGACATTCTGCTTCCAGTCTGGCCGATCTGTTCTCCTCCCACATGCAACTCACACCTAAAAAGCATCCTCTGCAGGGTCTGAAGCAGGCTCCTGAACATCCTTGAGTGTCTATGCTTGAGCATCTTTCTATTTTCCATTTCTGCTGTTTGTCTAATGGGAGCTCAGCATGGACAGTGAGACCAGACTGGCCAGTTTCATTTTCATTTTTGAGTCTTGCATGCACATTTTTCAGGTGCAAATGCAGAGCCCATTGTTGAGGCTGATTTCTTGGGCAGCACAGAGCTATCGTCATAAGTATGGGAACTAGGAGTGCGGGAGATGCTGCAGCACCCCTAGCTTTTATACAGGGCTCTGCTGCCGGCCCCCGAGCCCAGGGTTCCGGCTGCTGGCCTCACGCCTGGGGCTGCACTCTTGGCCTCGCACCTGCCCCCATCTGTGGCCACAGCCTCGACCCCCTTACCGCTGTCCAGGTCTCCCCTCTTGGCCCCCAGGAGACACTGCCCTGCTTCCAGCCCCAGCTATGGGCAAGAGCACATGATGGGGTAAGGGGACTGCTTTCAGCACCCCCTTATTAAAACTGTTCCAGTACCACTGCTGCTGTAATGGCCCAAAACAGCCTCCAGGGATGGAGAGACTGGGAGAAGTTATTTTGTGCTGGCAGACAGCCCTTTGGGGGCCATGGCAGTCAAAACATGCACATTTTAAACCTGCATTTAGGTTAGGAATAGAGGAGCTGAGAGCCAGGCCTGAGCCCTTTAAAACGAATAAAAGATGATATATAAATAGTGACTTAAGAATGGTACGGAAGGATGTAAAACAAGCTTTGGAAACAGGTTTCAGAGTAGCAGCCATGTAGGTCTGTATCCGCAAAAAGAACAGGAGTACTTGTGGCACCTTAGAGACTGACAAATTTATTTGAGCATAAGCTTTCGTGGGCTACAGCCCACTTCATCGGACGCATAGAATGGAACATATAGCGAGGAGATATATTCACATACAGAGAACATGAAAAGGTGGGAGTTGCCCAACCAACTCTAAGAGGCAAATTAATTAAGATGAGCTATTGTCAGCAGGAGAAAAAAAAACCTTTTGTAGTGATAATCAAGATAGCCCATTTAAGACAGTTTGACAAGATACTTAACATGGGGAAATAGATTCAATGTGTGTAATGGCTCAACCATTTGGAAACAGGGTATTATTGCTCAAGGTACCATGCATGCCCTAAGATCAGCACACTTTTATGGTGACTTTCCAAGGAGGGTTGTGGCCTCCTTTGTGACTTCCACTCTAGTTAATTTAAGTCTTACCTACTGACACCAGGATGTGTGGAAGAAAGAGTACACCTTGGATCAGGGCCGGCTCTAGGTATTTTGCTGCCTCAAGCAAAAAACATTTTGTCTGTCCCCCGTCCCAGTCCTGGGCTCCCCCTCGGACCCCTCTGCTGCCCCAGCCCTGGGCTCTACTCCCTCCATCCACACCCCGTGCAGCCCCAGCACTGGGCTTCTCCCTCCCCCCCCCACCAGTGTCCTCCTCCCACCCCGCTGCTGCCCCAGCCCTGGGCTCTCTCCCCACCACCTGCACCCTCCTTCTGCTGCCCCCTGGGTCACTGGTAACTCACTCTCAGGGTGGGTCATTCAGCAGGAATTTTGGATGTGCACAAAACACAGACAGGATTGGTTCCCATGTGGTTACAGAGCTGTAGTAAAGTGGAACAATTTTCAGCTTGTGTGATTGGAGGATATCTGGATGCATATTATAAGACTGTCCTCCATAATGAGGAAAAGTTGAGGTGCCTTTATTATTCTTTTGTTCCACTCTTTCTTTCTATGGGGAATTTGCCAAAGCAATATCACTGTCTTCCTTTTAAACAAACAAACAAAAAAGGCAATGGCTGTTGAAAATAGCAATTCCAGTCCTAATAACCGCTGGGAAGCATTTCTTGCTCAATTTTATCCTACTTTTTCTACAGTAAGTTACAGTGGATCAATATAGTTGATTTGGGAGAAATGAAGTAACAGCTGCCCAAACTGAGCTTGAGCACTCCTGAATTTTGAGGTGTTCAAATCTGTAAGGCAGGTGCTGTGTGTGTGTGTGGGGGGGGGGGCTGTGGGCTCCACGAGGGATCCCGGCAGCATGTATGCAGCAGCGTGTCTGGAGCTGCGCGGAGCCAGACACGGGGGTCTGAGTGGTACGGTAAGGGGGCTGGGCGGTTGGAGAAGGGGTAGGTGGTTCCGGGGGGGCAGTCAAGGGACAGGGAGCAGGGGGGTTGGATGGGGTGGAGGTTCAGGGAGGCAGTCAGGAGTGGGGAGAAGGGGGGTTAGATGGGTCAGAGGTTAGGGGGGGCAGTCAGGGGACAGGCAGTGGTTGGATAGGCATGGGAGTCCCAGGGATTTGTCAGGAGACAGGTACGGGGTGGAGTCCTAGGGGGAAGTTGAGGGGGGTCTCAGGAGGGGGCAGTTGGGGACAAGGACCAGCAGCGCTTAGATGGGGGTAGGGTCCCAAGGGGCAGTTAGTCCCAAGGAGGTCCCGGGAGGGGGTGATCAGGGGAGGGAGTTGGATGGGTTGGGGTTTCGGGGGGGGCAGTCAGAGGGAGTGGATGGTGACAGGGTGGGGCTTCCCTCCCCCTGGAGTGTCCTATTTTTTGAATGTTAAAATATGGTCTCCCTACAGCACGCTGCCACATGAGGTCCCCCTCTTTCCTTTCCAGTTGGTAGTGGCCAAGGGAATGCTGGGAAATGTAGTTCTTTCCTTGCTCCAGGGCTGGCTCTATAGGCAGGGAGCTAACCAAGGAGGTACAGCTCCCAGAGCCCCCTGTTGGTTCTCAGCTCCCATGCCGCTCCTGCAAATGGGCTGCCCCAAGCAGGTGCTTGCTTAGGTGGTGCCTAGAGCCGCCCCTGCCTTGGATCATTCTGGAGGCTGGCTAAGGTGCTGATCCAAAAGCATAAAAGATTCCCATTAGGTCAAGGCCATCTTTGAAAAAAAACAAAAATGGAATGAGATTGGGAACACGTGTTTGAAAGAGATGTCCCAGCATGCTTTCTGCTTTGCTGTAAGGTCGCAGATCTTCAAAGGCAGTAGACAGAAGGCACACCACTTGAGGAAACGTAATCCCAGAACTACAGGGAGATGTTGGCAATACATAATACAGATTTGCATTTGGGCTAATGAATTGCACTATGCTTTTGCAAATTTCATGTAGATTTACAGAAATGCTCCCCAAAGTTAGAGCCCCGTTCAGCTACTCTCACCACAGGTTTGAAAGGATTTGATTTTTATCAGTAAATGCTGGTAAATGTTGATTTCACCACACAGACGCACGAACACGCACCCAGACGACAAAATATTTCCACTGATAATCATCTAAATCTATAGACAGGCAAAGTGAGAAAAAATGTTGCTTGAGAACTTATTAGAGTTTGATTTAAGGATATTCACCTTATATATTTTGACATGTGATGGTGACAATTTGTGTTTAATGATTGTAGAAGCTTTAACTTTTTCAATCTTAACATCTACAGATATTAAATAATTATTGTTGACCTCCTCCCCATAATTTCCCACAACTCTGAAAATTTAAACTAAGAAAATTTGAAAAAAAGCTTAAAAATAATCATCAATCATATCTGTCAAAAATGATTTAAAAAAAATCAAATTCTGCCAAGCCTACACACAATCCATTGTACTGGTGTGAACACTGAATGATGGTGAATTAGAGACACATTTTGCCTTGAAACTAGCTTTTTCTTCTGTGTTAAGTTAATTAGTGGTTTGCTAGTGTGTTAACTGTTCTGCTCATAGACCTCAGGCCGGTTCTTCTCTAATGAACAAAAGCAGTCCTTTAGCAACAGGTAACCACTGATTTCTCAGGGACTATAACTTAAGTAACAAGCATTGAGTTACTGAATTTTCAGTCTGGCCAAGAAGCAAGAAACTAGCCCTCTCTATCCCCAAAGGAAAGGGAGGTTATTAGACTGATCTTTGGTCTAATTTAAAACCTGACAGCTGGGATTGTCTGAAACCTTCCTCATTTCTTCTTGATCAGCTCTCCCAAACCTGAAGGGACTTTTTGGATCATGATATGATGACTGACAATTTTGTTTCCATGGTAAAGTTCATCAAGAAAGAATTCACCTTTTGGAGGAAACTCCATTTTGATTAGGAAGTGTACTTTATGCCAACGTTAAGTGCAGCTAGATGGGCCCTTGTCAGGAAGTGGGATAGGGCCAGGCTGAAAATCCAAGACTTCTTCCCTTTCCTGTTAGGATGTCCTTGCATTGACAGGTTATAAAGCTGAATCATGCTGGAAAAAAAGCACAGAGACGGCTTAGTGTGACCCAGTGGCCTGGCTACTATTTTTCCACATGAGTTGGGAATAATTGCAAAGGTTGCAAATGACTGCAAAAGAAATTCAGCAAATTGCAAATAATGATAAATCCATTTGCAGTCAAGAGTTTAGAGATGATCCCTTGAAGCACATTTGGTTCTAATCAGGCCCCTGCACTGTAGAACATCCTGTTTGTCTACACTTATTATTACTGACAAATTATCCTCCTCTCAAATCTCAGGGAGCATTCACTTTATCCCCACATTAAACCTGATTGGAAACAGTAGGTTTAATTGGACGCAGCATGAGGCCCAGTCATAAACTGCACCAGTTCTTTTTTATAGTTAAATACATTAGATGTGTGAAAATAGTATATATTTAAGATACAGATGCCAACCTGCTGTTAGTAGTATTTGTTAAACAGTGCACAAGGCACAGTATCTCATGTGCAACCTCTATGCATTCTTAGTGCACCCCTAACTGAAATGCCAGGAAAATTACATAGACAAAATTTTCCCTGAAGGTCCTGGTCCCCAGCTTTCCCTTTCTTCACAGTTTGTGTATATAACATACATATACTCTGCATACAAATCTAATTCCATAGTGAAAGGCACATGATTGATTCAGCTTCCATCAGCCGCAAGTTCTTGTAGATTGCAAGTCACAGAGATTGATCCTGAGATAATGAAAGCCTGGCCCAGATTTTTGAAAATTAGGATCTGGACTTTGAAACAGACCTAATGTTGGACAAAGAGTCAGTGCTGAGCACGGCTCAATGAAGGGATGTACTGTTGCTGGTCTGTCTTACCTAGAAGATGGGCCTCCTAGAGTTGCCTTGTGTTATGCTATCTAGAGTTTTCCTCATGGACTTGGCCCCCATGTCCAGACAGAGCTTACAGCGGTAAAGAAGACTGGAGGTAAGAAACATTAGGCTCATAGGAATATGCAAAAGAAAGGCATGCAGTCAAAGAGTGGAACTACTGCTGTTAGTCGGATGTCCAGCAGCAGTGATGAATCCCACAGCACATGGAGATAGCACTCCGTCTTGACAACTGGGAGGACAGCACATTCAATGCACCAGGGTTAGGTGATGTCTTTGAGCAGTGCTTTGAAATGTTTTCCTCTTTCCACCGGCACCAACTCTCTTTTGCCTGCACTGAACTTCAGCCAGCTGCTTTTCATCCAGATTTACCTCCGAGACATTGGAAAAGTTGGGTAATCTGCATTAGTCTGCATTCAGTGAGAAGGAGAGGTAGACTGACGTGTCTTATTGATGGCAATGAAGTCCACACCATGCCTCACACTCTCATCTGCAGGCTGACCAAAGGCTTGAGCTTTGTGGGAACCCTGGGGCCTCTCAGGCAAGAGGAGAAGTTGCCCATTAGATTGCAATGTTCTCAGATCTGTCCAAGAGGGTGGGAGCAAAGGGAGGCTGCCCAAATCTGCCAGGTCTCTTACCTGAGTCAGCAGCAGTTCATGATCTGCATTGTCAAAAACTGCTGGTAGATAATACAGAACTATTAGCTAACCTCATTCAAATGTCCTGGTTTTACAAAATTGTGGAACAGTCTGAACCCACTGTCTCTAAAGAAAGCTATTTAAATTTAGGCAACTTATAACTGTTTGTCAGAGGGTGGAGATGGATGGCAGGAGAGAGATCACTTGATCATTACCTGTAAGGTTCACTCCCTCTGGGGCACCTGGCATTGGCCACTATCGGTAGACAGGACACTGGGCTAGATGGACCTTTGGTCTGACCCAGTACAGCCGTTCTTATGTTCTTACGTTTGTTATGATTCAAAGATGGGGAGAGATGTGATTTGCTGAAATCAAGCATTCTATCACTGTGTGATCCTATGTGGAAAAAGTAACATGATACCAGGGGATTTTATAGGGATAGTTACCATTTTAAATTTAATTTAAATTGACTTTACATGTGCCATGGCTGCCTACCTTTTATTTTGTGCAGGAAGCAAAGTGGGAGTGCATGTTCTTCGCTCCCAGTTTGCAAGCTACTGCTTTGCTCAGGAAATACTCAAAGGTCCTCATTTAAGCCTGATTACAAGAATAAAAACTATACTGCAACGGTGATTAATAAGCATGAGATGGAGACTTGTCAGAAACATTGCAAGAGCTCAGGCACAACCACAGAATCTCTGCTAAACTTTCTTTTCAAAAAAACCCCACCCATCTCAAAATCCTTGCAACCATCAATGAAATGAGTAACATTAGTATCAGAGAAATATACAATCCATTGACATAGAAACCTTAGCCTTCATTCCTGGGTATTAGCCGCATGCTCACTGTGTTTGCATTTGATCAGTTGCTGACTGTTTGGGGGATTTGTGAGGCTAATTCTTAAGATATCAAAGTTTAGGGCTTGATTTTAGACATTCTTGAAGCCCAGGGTGCTCAGCACTTCTGAAATTCAGGTCATCAACCTCTAGATGGCAGCCTCTAGAGACTGGATATGTTATTTAAATATTAACCAAGAGGTTAAGTACTCCAGCACTTCTTGGAATCTCATCAGACCTTTTCCAGATGAATATTAAAATCTGTATAGCAACCTGATATTCAGTATGCAGCTATACACATTTTTTTCTTATAGAACTGCAACATGTAAGAGGGGCTCTCAAGTTTTGTTCATCTTACTAGAGCAGTAAGCTGTATTGGCTTTTCTTCCTATTGTAGGGGGAAAGGACACTTGGTACTGTTGGAAGATGTCAAACTGACTTCAAGAGTTTTCTGCCTAGTACTCTATGTATTTATATGGCCCTATCTCTGTAGTGTCTAAGTGCCTCATGGCCTGTGAGGCACTTACAGGGAGGAAAATCAGGCTAAGTTGCTTGTCCAGTCACATAGGCAGTCTGTGGCAGAGCAAGGACTTAAACATGGGTTTTCAGCCATCCTAGGCTAGTGACCAAATAACTGGACCATCCTTCCTTCCCACAGACCAGGGCCAGGATAAGCAGTGTCAGATTCAACTGTTCCATGATGAGGGCCTACAGCCCCATGAAAAATGGCCTAAGAAGACTTAACAACTTGCTTCCCATGGGACACTAAGCATTTTCTGACAGTAACAACTTTTATCTGCTACAGCTCTGACCAGGATTTGAACTTGCAGCCCACACCCCATTACCAACCTCCTGAGTGATCAAGCCTTCTATATATAATTGACTCAGCAGCATCCTTTATCTCCTGAACAAAGTGATATTTGGGCATCTTTGCTGGTTTTTCACTAGGGCATATGCATATCATAGAATATCAGGGTTAGAAGGGACCTCAGGTGATCATCTAGTCCAGGGGTCAGCAAACTTTCAGAAGTGGTGTGCCGAGTCTTCATTTATTCACTCTAATTTAAGGTTTCGCATGCCAGTAATACATTTTAACGTTTTTTAGAGGGTCTCGTTCTATAAGTCTATAATATATAATTAAACTATTGTTATATATAAAGTAAATAAGGTTTTTAAAATGTTTAAGAAGCTTCATTTAAAATTAAATTAAAATGCAGTCCCCTGGACTGGTGGCCAGGACCCAGGCAGTGTGAGTGCCACTGAAAATCAGCTTGTGTACTGCCTTTGGCACATATGCCATAGGTTGCCTACTCCTGATCTAGTCCAACCTACTGCTCAAAGCAGGATAAATCCCCTGACAGTTTTTTTTTTAACCCTAGTTCCTTAAATGGCCCCCTCAAGGATTGAGCTTATAACCTTCTGTTTATGAGGCTAATGCTCAAGCCACTAAGCTATCCCTCCCCCATTCCTTTTAGTAGGTTGCTTTGGTGAGCTAAAGTAAATGAAAATATACATAGAAGTAATCATTATTTGCAAATATGTGAGTTTCTTTTTCTCTTTTTTTAAACAGTTCTGTGAATAAGTATATTACCGAGTAATGGCTGAGATATTTAAAGAATCCTGTGGCACCTTATAGACTAAGGCCAGGTCCACACTAGAGCGTTAAATCGATTTAAACAGCATTAAATCGATTTAACGCTGTAACCGTCCACACTACAAGGCACTTAAAATCGATTTTAAGAGGACTTAAAATCGATTTCTGTACTCCATCTAAACGAAAGGAGTAACCCTAAACTCGATTTTACAAAATCGATTTTGGGCTAGTGTGGACGGAAATCGAAGTTAATGGCCTCCGAGAGGTATCTGACAGTGCACCAGTGGCCGCTCTGGACAGGTAAAGGAACTCTACTGCTGGCCAGGTACACAGGAAAAGCCCCGGGAACTTTTGAATTGCATTTCCTGTTTGGCCAGCGTGGAGCTCTCAGCAGCACAGGTAACAATGCAGTCTCCTGAGAATAGGAAAAGAGCTCCAGCGTGGAACACACAGGAGTTATTGGATCTGATAGCTGTATGGGGAGAAGAGTCTGTACTATCAGAACTGTGTTCCAGTAGACGAAATGAGAAAACTTTTGAAAAGATTTCTAATGCCATGAGGCAGAGAGGACATAGCAGAGACTCGGTACAGTGCAGAGTTAAAGTGAAGGAGCTCAGACAAGCGTACCAGAAGACCAAAGCAGCAAATGGCAGATCCGGATCTGGCCCAAAAACATGCCGCTTCTACGCGGAGCTTCACGCAATTTTAGGTAACTGCCCCACGACAAGCCCCCCCTTGTCTGTGGATTCAGAGGTGGGGGTAGTAATCTCAGCCACTGCTGATGATTCTGCGGACGGCGAAGATGTGGAGGAGGAACAGGAGGAGGACGAGATGGCAGAGACCACCCAGCACTCCATTCCCCCCAACAGCCAGGATCTTTTCCTCACTCTGACAGAAGTACCCTCCCAGCCCTCTCAAGCCAGTAGCACAGACAATGAAGCCGTGGAAGTGTCCTCTGGTGAGTGTACTTTTTTAAATAAAAACCATAGTTTAAAAGCAACCGTTTTTTAATGATTGATTTGCCATGAGGGCTTGCATGCAGTAGCTTGCATTAAAGTTACTGAAAAAGTCTGTTAACATGTCTGGGGATGGAGGGGAAATCCTCCATGGACATCTCTATGAAGCACTCCTGGAGGTACCCCAATAGCCTTTGCAGAAGGTTTCTGGGCAGGGCAGCCTTATTCTCTCCACCATGGTACGAAACTTTACCACGCCATGCCTGGAGCATGTAATCGGGAATCATTGCATGACAAAGCCTAGCTGCGAATGGCAACGGGGATTGCTGGCATTCAAGAAGCATAATTTTTTTTTCTCTTTCTGTTATCCTCAGGAGAGTGATATCGTTCATGGTCACCTGTTAAAAAGTAATGTACTTTATTAAGGGGACAGAGATGACCATTCCTTCGTTTCTGCTTTCTTGCTCCTTTAATAAAAAACCTTTCCTAGCAGTTAGCCATGTGGGGGATGGTAAAAACCTGCAAATTCCTACGGGAGGTGTATCTAATGGCGCTGAGCTTTTTAGCATTTGGGCAGCAGGAATTATCGCTGCTAATTGCCAAGGCAGAGGGGGGAGGGGGGAGGCGGTAAAGTGACCTGCCATTACAGCAGAGATGCAGATTGGGGGGGGGAAGCCATTCACAATTTTCCTCTAGTGCTGAACCTTTCTGATGGCATAAGAAAAGAAGCAAGAGTTTTGCTTTTTAGCAGTTTGGCTGCCAAGCGTGAATGCTACCTGTTAATAGCCGGGGGTACAGGGTAATAAAAGAGGTTGCACGGTTCACTGCCATTAGACTTACCATGTCCTCCAGCAAGCTTTTTTGTAATCCCCTGACCTGTGTCTGTGTTGAACTCTGACTCCACAGCCGCAAGCACTAAATACTAAAAGAATCCTAAGGCGACCTTGTAGTGAAGTGACATGTGCTACGTACGGTGAATAGTCTAGTTCACTGTGAAAGAGTATAACCATTGTTCTGTGAAATGTATCTCTTATGATCCTTCTATCACTCTTTTCCCCCACACACGCAGCTGCACATTTCTCCAGCCTCCCTTCTCCTGTCCAAAGGATAGGTCAGATAAGGAGGCTGAGGAAGAAGAGGACACGGGAGGAGATGTTCGCAGAAATAATGACAGTAACCCGCAGTGAAAGAGCTCACCTGGGGGAGTGGAAACACGTGGTGGCAAAGTACAGGGACGCTGCCAGTGAACGTGAGGACAGGAGGGACGCTTGAAATGACATGTGGCGGCAGGAAGATCAGCGGTGGCGGGCAGCAACGCTGGAGCTTCTTCGCGATCAGACTGACCTCCTCCGAAGTCTGCTGGAAGAGCTGCGGGGTCACAGAGTGCCACTCCAGCCCATGTTTAACCTCCCTCAGTACTCACCATGTCCCATATCTTCCACACCCAGGCGTGTAAGAAAGTGTAGGGGAAGGCTTTCTGCACCTGCCCACTCCACCCCTGTGGACAGTCCAACCAAAAGCTGTCATTACATTGAAATGCCCTTAATGGCATTTTTCTTCCCTCCTATACTCCTCCCAAACCACTCCCGGGGTACCTTTTCATTTCTTTTACTCTTAGGACATGCTATTCAAAGGCAGTGGGAGGGTGGATTGGTTACGATAGTAAGCAAGATGTTCTGGAAGGGTGGAGTCAATACATGGGGGCGGGGGTTAATCAAGGGGAAAGAAACACAGCAGTCACACCGTACCCTGGCCCATGATGAAACTCGTTTTCAGGGCTTCCTTAATTGCCTTTGTCTTCCCTCCCTCCCTTCCTCCCTCCCTCTACTATCCTCCCCCCAAAACCCCTACTTATGTATTTTTAATCACATGCTTGTAAAAGCAAGAGGGAGGGTGGGTTGCTTACAGGGACTGACTTTTAATAAAGAATACAATGTTTTCTACAGATAGTAACTTCTTTTCCCATAAACAAGCTGTTTTGGAAGGGTGGAGGGAAGCTCGCTTGCAGCAGCAGGAGTCAATACATGGGGCGGGGGTTAATCAAGGGGAAAGAAACACAGCAGTCACACCGTACCCTGGCCCATGATGAAACTCGTTTTCAGGGCTTCTCTGATGCATACCGCTTCCTGGTGTGATCTTCTAATTGCCCTGGTGTCTGGCTGCGCATAATCAGCGGCCAGGTGATTTGCCTCAGCCTCCCACCCCGCTATAAAGGTCTCCCCCTTACTCTCACAGAGATTGTGGAGCACACAGCAAGCAGCAATAACAAAGGGGATATTGGTTTGGCTGAGGTCTGAGCGAGTAAGTAAGGTTCGCCAGCGCCCTTTCAAACGGCCAAATGCACATTCTACCACCATTCTGCACTTGCTCAGCCTGTAGTTAAACAACTCCTGACCACTGTCCAGGCTGCCTGTGTATGGCTTCATTAGCCAGGGCATCAAGGGGTAGGCTGGGTCCCCCAGGATAACTATAGGCATTTCAACATCTCCAACTGTAATTCTCTGGTCTGGGAAGTAAGTCCCTTGCTGCAGCCGTTTAAACAGAGTAGTGCTTCTGAAGACACGAGCGTCATGAACCCTTCCTGGCCATCCCATGAGGATGTTGGTGAAAAGTCCCTTGTGATCCACCAGTGCTTGCAGCACCATTGAAAAGTACCCCTTGTGGTTTATGTACTGGGTGCCCTGGTGCTCCGGTGCCAAGACAGGAATATGGGTTCCATCAATGGCACCCCCACAGTTAGGGAATCCCATTGCAGCAAAGCCATCCACTATGACCTGCACATTTCCCAGAGTCACAACCTTTCGAAGCAGCAGCTTAATGATTGCTTTGGCTACTTCCAGCACAGCAGCCCCCACAGTAGATTTGCCCACTCCAAATTGATTCCCGACTGACCGGTAGCTGTCTGGTGTTGCAAGCTTCCAGAGGGCTATTGCCACTCGCTTCTCCACTGTGAGGGCTGCTCTCATCCTGGTATTATGGCGTTTCAGGACAGGGGAAAGCAAGTCACAAAGTTCAAAGAAAGTGCTCTTATGCATGCGAAAGTTCCGCAGCCACTGTGAATCGTCCCACACCTGCAAGACTATGCGGTCCCACCAGTCTGTGCTTGTTTCCCGGGCCCAAAATTGGCGAGAAACGGGTAGAACCTCCCCCATTACCATCAGGAGCTCCAAAGCGCGGGGGCCCGCGGTTTCGGAGAACTCGTTCTCTAAGTCCTCATCACTCTCGTCGCTGCGCTGCAGCATCCTCTCCTGCATTTCTGGCTCATGGTTCAGCATAGACAGCAGGAGAATGCGTGAACTGTTTACAACATCCGCGATCAAAGTAATGATCTGACCAGGATCCATGCTTGCTGCAAAATGGCGTTTGCTCACTTCACCCAGTAAAAAATGCGCGAAATGGCTGTCTGCTGCTTTCTGGAAGGGAGGGGGTGAGGCTGTACCCAGAACCACCCACGACAGTGATTTTTGCCCCATCAGGCACTGGGGTAGTAACCCATCATTCCAAGGGTCAGGGAACACTGCAGGAACTGTGGGATAGGTACCCAGAGTGCAATGCTCCTGAAATCGATGGACGCCAGGGAACATGGACGCACACCACCGATGTAAGGTGCCCTAGTGTGGACGCGTAAAATCGATTTTATAAACCCTGTATTATAAAATCGATTTTAATAATATCGATTTTAAGCTGTAGTGTGGACGTAGGCTTACAGACGTTTTGGAGCATGAGCTTTCGTGGGTGAATACCCACTTCTTCAGCTGCATCTGAAGAAGTGGGTATTCACCCACGAAAGCTCATGCTCCAAAACGTCTGTTAGCCCTCGTCCAGACTACCCTGCCATATCGGCGGGTTAAAATCGATTGCTCGGGGATCGATATATAGCGTCTAATCTAGATGAGATATATCGATCCCCAAGCGCGCTTATATCGATTCCGGAACTCCATCAACCCCAACAGAGTTCCGGAATCGACATAGAGAGCCGCGGACATTGATCCCGCGCCGTCTGGACGGGTGAGTAATTCGATCTTAGATATTCGACTTCAGCTACGTTATTCACGTAGCTGAAGTTGCGTATCTAAGATCGATTTCCCCCCCCAAGTCTGGATGAGCTCGTAGTCTATAAGGTGCCACAGGATTCTTTGCTGCTTTTACAGATCCAGACTAACACGGCTACCCCTCTGATACTTGAGATATTCAAATATCTTAAGGAGTTAGGCACCCAGATTTGACTGAAAGGCACCTATGACTTTTTACATGAAATTATATATCCCCTATGATATTTTGAAAACAAACACACCAGAGTGGTTCAAACAGAGGTGGAACTTCTGACCTGATGTAGGTGGCCAGGACGCTTGTAAACCCCCCCTTTGCAAACAGTTAACAATAACAACAACTGAAGGCTTATTTCACAATGAGATGATAAACAGGCGGGAACAAATATGGAGACTCAGTCTGTGTAAAACCTTAGTGCATCTAAAATGAGTGAATCCTTTTCCCATGGTGTATAATTTTCCCCAGGCTAGCTTTGGAACTGAGCTTTCTGTTTTCAACTGAGCAGCATAAATTAAGCCCAAGCATCAGCATACAGTGGAAGGATGGAGAAAGCTGACCGTTCCCCTCACGAGGTCAGCCACAAATTCCTTCTGTTGTCTGAGAAATGATGAGATACTTTTTACAGACATAACTTAGATCAGTTAGCACCACAGAGAAACTTTTCAGCAGCTTAAACAGGGATTGAAATATATGGATTTTTCTAAATACGTTTAGACTACATGGACTCAATTTTTCTTTTAACATATTCTTCTACATAAAAAGTCAGTTGTGTGTGGTGCTGTTTCCTTTGGGCAATCTTACAAGAAATTTTCCTAGCTCACTTCATGCCACTACAAATATCTCTTTACCTCAGAGAAAAGGGCAAATCACTCAACTGCGGGTCCAAACAAATTCAACTGCTTGGAACTCTAACGGTGCTGGGTGACAAACTATGACAGGGAATGTATTTCACTCCACCTCCACCATACTTCTCACTTTCATTATTCAAGGCTGAAATTCTTCCCTTCCAGATGGGCTGCCAGTCACAGAAGTTAAGCTGTTTGGCCAGTGTTTTGAAACGGCCACCACCTCCTGCTTGGTTTCAAGAAAGAACTTAAAATATAATGGAAACTGTAGGTGCGAAGTGGCAAGGATTTAGGAACTCTTTTGTGTTGTGTTGCCAGACAGAATGAAAACAAGCTTTTGATTTCAAGTCAATGATAAATAATGAGAAATCTTTTCAAACCTTCTGCAGAATGTCTCTTTCTGGTTTTTACATTTACGACAGCTCCATGTTTACTGTCTTAACAGATGTAACCTGTTTTAGTAGGGAGGAATTAAATAGTTCAGTACCCAGGAACTTTCACCAAAAACTCACACCAAGCCTAAAATTAACCTTCTCTTCTGCTTCTTAAAAATTAGCTTTTCTTTTTTCTTTCATGATTTCACAGTTTCTCTTTCATTTACTCTCTGGGTTCCATGCAGGAAATGAAGGCTATTCTGGTAAAACTCTAATCCCATTTTGCTGAGTGTAGTGGTCCCTCCCTCTTCAGTCTGGAGGGAGGCCACTCTGCCTCGTAGGGGGGTGGCAGTCTTTGAGTTCGGGCGGACCCAGCAGGCAGAGTCGTACACAGTTCATGGTTTTCAGCCAGCCTGACAGAGGCAAACACAAAATAGGCTGCGGCTCCTGTGCCCACCCTTGGGTGGGGCAGGGCCTGACAGGAGGAGTACTTGTGGCATCTTAGAGACTAACAAATTTATTTGAGCATAAGCTTTCATGGGCTAAAGCCCACTTCATCAGATGCATGCAATGGAAAATGCATCAGGAAGCTTATGCTCAAATAAATTTGTTAGTCTCTAAGGTGCCACAAGTACTCATTCTTTGTGTTAAAATTGTGAGCTATTACTTTAAATTATTTGGGGGTCTTCATAGTCTTGCTTGCAGGCAGGGGTCTCTCTAGGGAAGCATGCAATCAGAGCCAGTTTTTTATATATATAAAAAAACTCCTATTTTATAAGTATGGCAACTCCTATTTTTCATATTCTCTGTATAAATACAGTTGCCATACCAACTCTAATGAGACTAATTGATTAAGGTGGGCTACAAATGGATACACCACAAATGGATTTACACCAAAGATGAATTTTAACCTATATATATTATCTATTGGTGATTGCTAAGATATACATTGGTCTTTCTAAGCATTCAATGGTTGGCAGTCTGGAAAGAGTCAGTGGAAGTCTTGTATAAATAATAAAATGAGGGCTTTCCTACAAGTAAGGAAGCCTGAGTAATTCATATTTAGATCTCTCCCTTTCTCTTTTTCATGCCACAATCCAGAAACATACTGTTGGAAAGTTTAAGGGAAGGAGTCCATTCAGTCCTGGATGTACATGCTAATTCATGTGGAACATGATTAAAATGTAAAATCCTCACTCTTTTGACATAAGTCAGATCTGTGTACATTGGAAGTGAGACTCAGTAACGATCTGTTGGAGAGGAATAGTTCCTACTGCTATATGAGCAACACCCTCAGGGAACAAAGAGACTCGGGACAAGTTAAAGCTCCCTAATATGAATATAAAATGTATCATACTTGATCAGATCACTAGCCCATGTAGTCTGGAAGAATGCTTCTTGTGCTGGTCAACGCCCTCCTCTGTATCAGCCCGTGAACCAGGCTGTGTTATACGGCAAACACAATCCCTCCCTGAGCTCCCTAGTTGTGCATATTGTGGCTTTGCATCAAGGCCTGTTCTGGCCAGCTGCTAGATCTCAAAATGGCATGCGGCTAGGGAAGCTATGATACCCTTCCTGAGCTGTAGCGCAGGGATGCAAATCTTCGTCATATGCAGTGCAAGTGGAAGAACAGTCTGACCCAGCAGTGATACCCAGAGGCTTGTGCTCCTTCTCAAAGCCTCCTGTGTTAAATCTTTGATATATTAAAGTGTGACTGTAATGCTGGCGTGGCTCTTGAGAAACAGACTGCCAGCCTCTGACTCTTTTTCCTGACTTATGGAAATTTAGATTAATAAAAGGGTCCTTTTAACATAGTAAACTGAGGTCAAGAACCACAGAAAGATGACCATTTCCTCACAAGCCAGCCTATCACCCATTTGATGGTGCAGGCAAGAGAAACATTCAGATGGAAAGCTGCATATTAATCTCAGCGATGGAGAGGTATTATCTGAACTACTGCCCACATCTACGTGCTGGTCGCCACATAATACACATACAAATGTCTTTGTACCACAGTTTGACATCTTCCCTGGAATTAATGACTTTGGATGAGGGTACTCCTTGGAAAAACCATTAACCACTAGCTAATGAGTATTTCCAGGGCTGCAACCTCAGGGACAGGAGCAGCATTTTCTCAAGGTAGCATTTTTAGGAATGACTTAAGAAGCCTAATGGTTGAACTGTCCCTGCGTAGCTAAAAAGGTGAAGGAAGAAGAGATGAATGGAGTGGATGAGTAGAAGGAAGTAGGAAGACAGGCACTTCCTCTGGCATTCATAAGACTGGCTATCTTGTGCTATATCAAGTGCTATGGAGGTTCAAAGGAAATTGGATGTGATAACAAGGATCCTGCTAAATGAATTGTGCATAGTTTCTGGAAAGGGCTGGAATAGTAATGGTTCATGGAAAAATTACTTAGACTTGGAAGGTTTTGTTTATTTGTTTGTTTGTCTTTTGTTACAAATGGAATCCCTTTTTTTGCCCCTCCCCCCAACTCACTCAATTTCATTACTTTTAACAAAAACTCTTATGCATTTTATTTTTAAAGACGGAGACCATTTCTATAGAAATATGGGTCCAATCTGTGCCACAGTTGCCTTTGAAAGCTGAGGTTTGAAATTAGCCATTTATATTTTCAAAGAGAAGTAATTTTTAATTAGCCATTTTTTTTTCAAATCATATTATGCAGAAAGTGAAATCTGAGGGGTAATGAATTGCCTGAAATGAGGCAACGAAAAGTTCCACCACAGATTTTTCCAAAAAAATTTTGCTGCATGTCTCTAAAATATATTGACAGTTTTCTTCCTCTGATTCTTCATGGTTTCCCCATACATAATAATGAATTTTACTTGTTTTTATTTTTAAATACTTGTCTCTTTGTTTAGCTGGGTTTTTTTAATGAGAGGGAAAACATTTTCTACTACACTTTGCTCTTTCTACATCCCCAGTTTGGAAACAAAAACATAATTTGATTCAGACAGGTATACAATCTTTATACTGATACACGCACACACAAAATTAGCTGTCATGAATTAAACCCTATTTTTTCCTAACCGCAAATAAACAGTCAGCCTGCATTTGATTGTAATAACACACTTGACATTTCATTGATGGCATGTTAGAGTTTTTCTTTTGAACAGTTTTATTGGAATTCTTTGGACTAAATATGCTGTGGCTTTATGATGGCTTCATTAAAGAGCAGAAACCAATAATGAAACCAAAAGGATATGAAGGACTCCAAAGCGTTTGTAGTACAAAGCATAGAAATATCTTACATGGTTTTCAGTTTGGAAGCTATTCCAGCTTCAGATGCCCTTGGAATTTATCATGTTGTAGTAACTTGGGGCCAAAGTTTGAAGTACTCACTGAAGCAAGAAACCCATTAACTTTATTTGGAGTTTGCCTAATAAAGACTGAGGGCCATGGATCAGGTTCTGCTCTCATTTACATCTGTGCGAATCTAGAGTAACCCCAACTAATTGCTTAGCATTGTACCAGATTTACAGTGATGTAAGTAGGAGCTGAAAAGACTATGAACCTCAGAATTTGGATCCTGATTATTATATAACAACAATATATCTCCAGAAAAGTCTTATTGCAACTAATCACAGTTTATATTTAAAGGTGTCTATTCTGATGCCAATTTAGAGTTGCTTTTATGAAGTGTGAGATTTTGCTTCTTTCTCTTCAAGTCTCAGAGTAGAGGATGTCCAAACTGCAGGCTGAGGGGTAAATGTGGCCAACAGAATCTTAAACTATAGCTTGTGGCTTCCATCTCCTGGTAAATATGGAGTAAGATCAAAGCTCAGGTTTTCTGGCCTCATCCTGAATCTAATGAAATCAAAAGCAAAACTCCCATTGACTTGCATGGAACAAAATCAGGTCTTTAATCACTAGTGAAGTTGTACAGAAAGCAGTTTACTTTCATCCATCAAGGAAGATACTAGTACCAGAAATGCTTACGCACATATGCATTAGATTATCTTTTCAAGCTAGAATGAGGAGTCCTTGCGGCATCTTAGAAACTAACAAATTTATTTGGGCATAAGCTTTCATGGGCTAAAACCCACTTCATCAGATGCATGGAGTGGAAAATACAGTAGGCAGAATATATATATACAGTACATGAAAAGATGGGAGTTGCCTTACCAAGTGGAGCGGTCAGTTCTAATAAGACAATTCAATTAAAGTGGAAGTGGGCTGTTATCAACAGGAGGAAAAATCACTTTTGCTGTGGTAATCAGGGTGGTCCATTTCAAACAGTTGACAAGAATGTGTGAGTAACAGTAGGGGGAAATTAGTGTGGGGAAATTAGTTTTTAGTTTTTTAGTGATCCAGCCACTCCCAGTCTTTATTCAGCCCTAATTTGATGGTGTCCAGTTTGCAAATTAATTAATTTCCTCTTATTACTGTCAAAAGAGCATCAGACTTGCCCATGGGATGCAATCTTCATTTTCTGAACAACTCTGCTGATAAGTTATGGTGGGAGTCATGTCCAACCTTCTCTGTCCAGAGGGAAAATTGTCATGATACAGAGCTTTTGAGGTTATGATCTGCAGAACTGAAGAGGGGAAGAAATTGAGGAGGTCCTAAACATAAAAAAACACACTTTCTAATCAGTTAGTAACCTTCCAAAGACACGTGCCTGGTATTTGATAGCCTAAATTTACATTAGAATTAACCCTATTTTACTTTCCCTTTCATATTTACATTATAATCAACCCAATTTTACTTTCCCTTTCACATTTTACCATGTTGAACTGTAGCCCACTCTATTATGGCTCATCTGAAGGGATGTGATTTATCTCTATGAAGGCTTGACATAACCTTGTGCAATGTGACATAATGCACCAAAAAGGCTGAATTAAAAAAAAGAGACTATACTTATTAACAGGAAAGGAAACAAGTCCCTGGCTGACAACTGGTGGTTGGAAATCAAGGGGCACTTTCTCAGAAAAAGCCATTTATGACTATATAAATTATTATTATTTATTCAAGGGGAAGAAATACCTAATGAACCTATAACTAGAATCAGCTGGCTATGTAAACTACAAGGGACAGGTATTTGTGTATCACTGCCAGGTAGATTCAGGCAGTAAGGGCTCAAACCCGCTCCCAATGGCATCAGTCAAACTCCCATGGACTTTGATGGGAGCTGAAGCAGAACCTAGATTGGCATGTTTCATTAGTTTCCCCTCTGCAACAATGGAAGCTGCCAGAATACAAGCATTACCCCAATTTCAACATTCACGTCCCGCTCATTTTTCAGATTGCTTGTGCATGCAGTGTACTTGCACAAAGCTTCCATTCTGTCACCTCACACTAATAATACTCAGTCATCCCTCCCTCTCTGAGCTATTAGGGTCAGACCTGCATTCCAAAGGCATGATTCAAAACATAGCCCTTTAAATTCCAGCAAGTTGGAGGGCTGAAATTTTCACCTTGTGAGTGTGCGTGCGCACTTGTGAACTTTTTACCTTTGACCCAGCAGCAGCGCAGCACACGTTACCCATTCTCCACCTTGCTGCTGCTGGTTCACAACAGGTGGAAATAAAACACTGTGAAAGTAACAGTGCTACATGGTCACTGGCCCCTTCAAGGGGAGTTGGGCCCAGCCCCACCTGCTAATAATAAGGTGCCTGAGGCTATGGAGTTAAGGCTGAGGTGATAGTCTGAAGAACAGCCAGTCCTTTAAAAGGCAGTTGAGCTGAAGAACAGTGGAGAACAGGTAGGTTACCACAGGAGTCCCTACTTCAGGGTAAAGAACCCAGCTGCTGGGTGATTCTGAGGTAGAAAGCCCAAGGAGTGTGAACTGTGGAGACTCCCGGAGTCCGGGAATTGGCTGAGAGAGGCAGTATTGCCAACCACTAGGGACCAAAAATGATAAATCTGAGCTCAAAAAAGTCCTGAGATTGGCCCCCACAAATCACGAGATTTTAAAAACGTCAGCAAACCATATTCAGAACTGGGTGGTGAGGTGTTGCGGTCATCTTGCTAGGTGCAACCAACGTTGGTGGATTCCAGAGCAGGCTGATGGAATCAGAATGCTGAGTCAGAGCTGCTTTGCACACAGAGACTCAGTGTATGCATGTCTGCTGGTTGGCTGTATCCAGGCTGTGAGCCACAGCAGCAGAGCTTTTGAAGCACT
This sequence comes from Gopherus evgoodei, assembly GCF_007399415.2. NCBI lineage: Eukaryota > Metazoa > Chordata > Testudines > Testudinidae > Gopherus > Gopherus evgoodei. The sequence continues at coordinate 36,319,261 of NC_044333.1, read as the reverse complement.
CAAGGCTACAGGGCAGGTAGTGACAGCCCCTCACTGATATGGGTTGCGCCCTGGCATGTGACACCAGATTGAACCTATTTAGTGGCTAACTTGAGAATTTCAGTCATAAAAATTCAAGTAATAAAACAATAAATATCTTTAGGATTATACATCTGAGATCTGAGGCTTCATTTGCTACATCTCAGTCTTGGTCTGCGGCTTCAGTCTCTCGGCCCTTTAAACCAACACTGTATTGTTTCATAAATTAAAATGAAAGGTAAAAGGGAGAGCACAAGAGTTAGCTCACTATTCCCCATCTTGGCCTACTGCTTGCCTTCTGAACACATGTTTGAAGTACGTACATGTAGGTTTTTATGGATGGGCACGTGTTGCTCAATTGCTTAGCTAAGATCTTAGGATCTCAGTTTAATTTATTTTTTCCCCTTTCCAATTTCAATTTTGTTGCTGTGAAAATCAGAGTCTAACTACAGTGACTACAGCCAGACATATGGCGGGTAAGCAATGTCAGGCTTCCCATACATCTCTGCCAATGTCTCCCTGTCTTGACCACAAACGCCCCCTGCCATTTCAGCCCTTTGTGAAAACTGAAAAATGGACTGATACTGAATTCTGTGATACAGACAAATATCCAGTATATGGGGCTACTTGAAGATCATCATATTTGTTTTGCAAACTTACTATATCAAATAAAGTGCTGGTCTAAATCTATGAAAGATGAATAGAATGAGAATACATTTTCTGAGTCAAAGCATTGCAGTTAATGCATTGTAGCACACTAATGACAAGTTTAAATCACATCCAAATTTTAATGAGTTCTATTACAATTTAAAGTGGAGGGGTCAAATCTCAGTTCCATATTCAGTTTTAATTCTACCCTGAAGTAGAAACACTGTCAGTCCTGCTCTCAGACATACCTGTGTGAATCTGGAGTGACTCCATTCACTTCAGAATCTGTCTCTTATCTTTTGTCGACTCTCTGACAAATGTGCTTGCAATGCAAGGGTCCAAATCTAATCGTGTGATCCTTTATCTAACAGAATGCTGGGTTGTATGGAAAAACTGAACCTTCCAATACATGGAGAGGAAATTCCAGAGCAAACTCATTGACAGACATGCCTTGGAAGTTAGCTAGTTATTTTGGCAAAGACTCAGAATTGTTTTCTTTTTCTTTTTCTTCTTCATTTCCCCCCTGTCCTTCCCAACCACCCCTTTTAAAAGCCAAAAACTGAACCAAACAAATAAAAAAACCCTTAGGAGTATAGGATGCTGAAGACCAAAACAGAGCAAACTTGGCGCTCCTGGTTGCAGCCCTATTACGGGTATTTGTTGTGTATGAAAAGCGTGAAGGAAAGAATGCTATTGTGTAATAGAACTTTGGCAGTATGAAAAACCTACAGAATCATTGGGCAGGCTCTTTTGTGTTTAGTATATGAAAATGGATATGCTTTTTTAGAATATATTAGTTAAACAGTTAGTAAAATGTTGCAATCTTACTGATAAGCCCGAAGGAGTTCATTAATATTCTAAGCCCTCATCGAAGCAAGCTATGACAGCTGAATCACATGTTACAGAGAAGTTAGGGATCTACTTGAGCAATGTGAGAGAAAATATCTGTAAATCCTGTGGCCAAATGGCTCTAATCTGGTGAGAAGCTGATTTAGTGGAGGAATGACTGAAGTGCTGTTGGCATTCTGAACCCCAATCAGTGCCAAGTACTGGAAAAATGTGTATGAGATCCACAGCCCGTAAATGCTTAGTGCCCTCATGGAACTACATAAAGAGTAGATCTTAGATAGATCCTTAAGGGCCTGATCCAAAGTCAATGGGAGTCTTTCAACTGATTTCACTTGGGCTCTGGATCAGGCCTCAGTTGCATTACAGACGTTAGTGGATTATGCCTAGCAATCCCACTGTAATATATGTCAGCATTGTCATCCAAATTGTGCAGAGAGGCGAAGTACTGCCCAGAGTCACACAATGAGTCAGTGGCAGACTTGGAAAGAGAAGTCACATCCGTTGACTCCCAGACCCGTGCGTCAGCTCAAACGTTATCTACTCTCCCCTTCTTAGGGAGTTGGTAGAATGTTACAGATAAATATTTATGTGTAAATTAACTCTGTTTTGATCATAGTTCTTGGAATCCAATGATAATCAGAGAAGAAAAGCAAGAGATTACCATCACTCATTAAAAATGTAACACACACGCGCACACACACACAAGCCTCCCAGAAAGTTCAAGACCATGTAAATGTTGCATAGCCTTTCATTTTCACTATCCCACACTTGGACAATGGGGGGTAATGACACTGGTAGTCCTACATACCCTCAAAGCCACTATGGCAGCCAGATCTCAGATAAATCTTCAGCAGCCTCTGTGTATTGGTGGTTTTCAGCACCTGAACCTGAAGTACTGTTCAGTTCATGGTGGCAGACAGAAAATACTCGCCATTTGAAGGTGGCATTGTCTCACCCACAGGAGATGAATCATGGGATGGTGAAAGTGGAATAATTGGAATTGTTAAATAAAAATCCCAGAATTTCAGTTGCTTCCAGTGACTTCTATTATGTATCCACAGTGAGACAAGTCTCAGAAGACATGGAGTGAAGCAAAACACATGAGATGCCCATGCAGAATGCCTCACGTTTAGTGCGCACAAAGTCCCTGCCATGCAGATGCACTGATTTGTACTGACGCAGAAAACAGTTGACTGTGTGTACGCAATTATTGCAGACTAATATGTACCAATCAAGGATGCAAAATCTCAGTGCGAATTAACCCATCTGTGTAGACAAGGCCTTATTTCCATAGGTGCTCCTGCACTGCCTGTGTGAGCACCAAGCTAGCTCAAATAATGATCCCAAAAGTAGGTGTTCTTGACTTCCAGCGACTTTTAATGAAATCTGGATGATTTTTAACTCGCTCTCCTCTCTTCACCCCACCGTTCAGGTTGACCATGAGGGCAAAGAGTTGCCTCATCTTATCCCCAGATTTAGCTGCTTGGGATATTTGAGATCACTTTGTTGTAGACGGGATCCCTAAGATCTTGGCCCCTGACTTCTAGCAACAAAGTTCCTTATGAACAAGGAAGGGGAGCCAAACATTGGAGAGACGTACAAAACACATTTTTTCCGGTCTTCTTGCTCGCAGGCTGATCCTGGTTTGTGGCTTTTCTGAGTCATCCTGTAAATACTGGTCTCCTCAGCAAACAGAAAGAAAGAAAGAAAGAAAAAAAGAAAGAAAGAAAGAGAACACATTTGTTATTGCACAGGATCTTCCTGGCCAGATCTGACCTGAAAACACTGGTCACCAATGAACCATCAAAGGCCTTTCACATATCCAGCAGCTGCAGGGAGGATTCCTGTAAGCACTTCTATCACTTTGACACCTCAGCGGTGGACAACGCCAATTGTACACTGTCGCGGGCTCTGTTGCAGGGACCACCTTCAATGCTTTGGCTCAGAAGAGCAGACTTTTTCCAATTCATTGACACAGGGGGATATATATCTAAAAACTTGGCTGAGGCAGCTAGTGCATGCCTTGAGGATTACATAGCGAGTGAACTTTGTCAGCGTAAGCCCTAGTCAATAGGGGGAATTAAGTAGAAAGACCTCTATTGTTCCAGCCAGCCTTCTGAAGGCACTGATTGGCAGTAAAATGTCTTAAGTGACAGATGTAAAGTAAATATTGCCTGTGCCAAGATCTCTATATTACTTTGATTAGCTACCATCAATCAATCTGTTCTTTGCCTTGTAACAATAACGGCTGCTGTTATACTTGAATCCTCTGTGATGAAGCCCAAGGCATAATTGATTAACAAACTGAAGAGAAAGGTTATACTAATTACATTGAAATATACCTTAAAAATGTGTAGTGAGTGTGCCTGTGTATGTATACATTCATATCCATGCATCTAAAAATATATTCATATACCAATCATATAAATAAAATAAAACCCTTTAAACTTGCCAGTTGCCTTAGATAGTTCAATAACATTAGGCTGGTATTTAAAATAGGCTGTAGGATTTGCCTATAGTAAATGTAAAGAAATACAAGGAATATTGCACTACTGAGGCTAACCTTAACCATACATCTAAGGCAAAATCAGAAACGTTTCTAAGGTGACCACTTCATGTGTGTGAGCATATACCATGTGCACTTTAGCCAGCATAACTACAACCATTATTAATGGTCATAAAGTTACTTGTTCTTTTTTTAAAATGCTGCCACAGTATTTGCTTCAATGACCTCCTTTAGCAGTGAATTCCACAAATTAATAATACACCATATAAAGTGCTATTTTCTGGTGTTAGTTCTAAACGTAGAGGATATTTAAAATCACTGAATGACCACAGGACAAATAATTCTGAACATTTCTTATTGTCTCCAGGCTACATAATCCTGTTTTCTTGAAGTTTTACAGTTAATGCAAGCCCCACCATTCTGTGTGTTATAAAATGAATGGATGTGACTTTATAATACAGGGTGAGGAAGGTAGAAGCAATTTTTTAGATAGGCTGGTCTCATAAAACTATCTTTGCAGATAAAAAATGCACTAAATTTCCTATTAAACAATTGGTACGGTAGATCATTACACAAAGGAATGTTAGATCCAACCACCCTCTCTATAAGGATAGAGGTGAAACTGATTCCAACAATCTCTACCTCACATCTCTGTTTTATGGTGTATTACTTCACTCTTTCCCCAATATAGACATTGCAGGCACGTGCATTAGCATAAAAATGCTGAAAATGAAGCACATTTCAGGATTCTCTTCACATGCCAGGTCACTGCTATAGCTTCATAAGAACATAAGAATGGCCGTACTGGGTCAGACCAAAGGTCCATCTAGCCCACTATCTGTCTATCGACAGTTGCCAATGCCAGGTGCCCCAGAGGGAATGAAGCCAACAGGCAATGATCAACTGATCTCTCTCCTGCCATCCATCTCCATCCTCTGATGAACAGAGGCCTGGGACACCATTCCCTACCCTTCCTGGCTAATAGCCATTTATGGACTTAGCTACCATGAATTTATCTAGTTCCCTTTTGAACATTGTTATAGTCCTAGCCTTCACAACCTCCTCAGTAAGGAGTTCCACAAGTTGACTGTGCACTGTGTGAAGAAGAACTTCCTTTTATTTGTTTTAAACCTGCTACCTATTAATTTCATTTGGTGACCCCTAACTCTTGTATTATGGGAATAAGTAAATAATTTTTCCTTATCCACTTTCTCAACATCACTCATGATTTTATATCTCTCTATCATATCCCCCCCTAGTCTTCTCTTTTCCAAGCTGAAGAGGCCTAGCCTCTTTAATCTTTCCTCATATGGGACCCTCTCCAAACCCCTAATCATTTTAGTTGCCCTTTTCTGAACCTTTTCTAGTGCTAGAATATCTTTTTTGAGGTGAGGAGACCACATCTGTACACAGTATTTGAGATGTGGGTGTACCATGGATTTATATAAGGGCAATAGTATATTCTCAGTCTTATTCTCTATCCCCTTTTTAATGATTCCTAACATCCTGTTTGCTTTTTGGACACCTCTGCGCACTGCGTGTACATCTTCAGAGAACTATCCACGATGACACCCAGATCTTTTTCCTGACTCATTGTAACTAAATTAGCCCCCATCATATTGTATGTATAGTTGGGGTTATTTTTCCAATGTGCATCACTTTACATTTATCCACATTAAATTTCATTTGCCATTTTGTTGCCCAATCACTTAGTTTTGTGAGATCTTTTTGAAGTTCTTCACAATCTGCTTTGGTCTTAACTATCTTGAGTAGTTTAGTATCATCTGCAAACTTTGCCACCTCACTGTTTACCCCTTTCTCCAGATCATTTATGTATAAATTAAATAGGATTGGTCCTAGGACTGACCCTTGGGGAACACCACTAGTTGCCCCTCTCCATTCTGAGAATTTACTATTAATTCCTACCCTTTGTTCCCTGTCTTTTAGCCAGTTCTTAGTCCATGAAAGGACCTTCCCTTTTATCCCATGACAGCTTAATTTACGTAAGAGCCTTTGGTGAGGGACCTTGTCAAAGGCTTTCTGGAAATCTAAGTACACTATGTCCACTGGATCCCCCTTGTCCACGTGTTTGTTGACCCCCTTCAAAGAACTCTAATAGGTAAGTAAGACACGATTTCCCTTTATAGAAACCATGTTGACTATTGCTCAACAGTTTATGTTTTTCTATGTGTCTGACAACTTTATTCTTAAATATTGTTTCTACTAATTTGCCCGGTACCAATGTTAGACTTACCGGTCTGTAATTGCCGGATCACCTCTAGAGGCCTTTTTAAATATTGGCGTTACATTAGCTAACTTCCAGTCATTGGGTACCGAAGCCGATTTAAAGGACAGGTTACAAACCTTAGTTAATAGTTCCGCAACTTCATATTTGAGTTCTCTTAGAACTCTTGGGTGAATGCCATCTGGTCCAGGTGACTTGTTAATATTGAGTTTATCAATTAATTCCAAAACCTCCTCTAGTGACACTTCAATCTGTGACAGTTCCTCAGATCTGTCACCTACAAAAGCCAGTTCAGGTTTGGGAATCTCCCTAGCATCCTCAGCCGTGAAGACTGAAGTAAAGAATCCATTTAGTTTCTCTGAAATGATTTTATCGTCTTTAAGCGCACCTTTTGTATTTTGATTGTCAAGGGGCCCCACCGGTTGTTTAGCAGGTTTCCTGCTTCTGATGTACTTAAAAAACATTTAATGATATGGGATATTGATATGGGATGAGCTTTAACAGACAGTGAAATCCTGATTTCTGAAGTAGGGTCACAGCCAAACTTTTTTGTGACAGCATTTGAATGTTTCTTTGCAGAGTACAGCAGCCTCATGGTTGGGCATGTGCTACATCAGTGGAGATAAGTCTGTTAGTGTTTTAAAGTGTTATTTTTTCTTTTCTATTGCGGTTTCAAATTGTCGGAGTCAAACTCAAATACAACTGGAACATCTGGGTTTCTGTTTGGAAATTCAGCATTAAACAACTTCTTGGATTATTGAGATATTTTTCCTGCACTGACATCACTGCATCCCTTTGTTTTACAGAAATGTCATAAAAGAGTGTGGCTGTATTGCCATTTAGTCCTATTAAAACTGAGAGAGAGAGAGAGAGAGAGAGAGAGAGAGACTTTTATTTGGAAGAACCGTTTTCATATGAGCTAGAAAAGGAAAGTTAATAGTAGTTAATGGACTAGCCAGGGATTCAGAAGACCCAGATTCCTTTCCCTTCTGTGTCACAGACTTCCTGTGTGACCTGGGCAAATCACTTAGTCTCCCTGTGCCTTAGTTCCCCATCACTACAATGGAAATAAGAGGACACCCCTGACTCACAGGGATGTTGTGAAGTGCTCAGATGCTAAGGTGCTGGGGTTTATGTAAGTACCTTACATAGATCGCTCTATTGAAAATGCTTTGCAGAATTAACTCTTGTACATATAGTCTTCACTGGGCAATTACGTGAACAACATTGGAGCCCCACTGAAGTCAATGGCAGTTCACCTGTATGGCTATCATTGCAGGATCTGGGCCATAGAGAGAAACAATAATTAACTCAAATACCCAGTTTTAGGCACCCTGCCTCTGCTTCATTTTGAAGGCCTAGGTGAATTGTAGATATCAAGACTGAGCCTAGTGCCTGCTTTGGCCCCATTGGGTATGTCTACACAGCAAAAGGAAATCCACAGCAGTGATCTCAGAGCCCGGGTCAACAGTCTTGGGCTCACAGGGCTCAGGCTACCTTGCTAGGTTACCTCTCTAGGCTTCAGATCCTGAACTGCAACATCTACATGGCTATTTTTAGCATGATAGCCTGATCCTTGTTGACCTGGGCTCTGAGGTTGCTGCCGTGGGCTGCTGCCCACAGTACCCATTGTGCCTTTCCAGAAATGCAAAGGAGCCAGAGAGCTGGAAAGTGTGTGTGCATTTCTGTGTAGAGGTGTAACTAGGAGACAGAGACGATCCATGAAATCCTGTAGGGGCTCAGGTCTTAATTGAGGAGCAGAGAGAGCGGATAATGGAAACTGTAAAGAGAGAGACAAGTCTGGGAGAGTGCCGGAAACCAGAGAAGGGTGGGAAGCAAGAAGGGAAGAATCATTTAAATCAAGACTAGATGTCTCTCTAAAAGCTATGTTCAGCTCTGGCTATTGGGTTCTATGCTGGAATCACGGGTGAAGTTCTATGGCCTATGTCAATAAAAAGATGAGACTAGATGATCAGAATGGTCCTTTCTGACCTTAAAAATCTGTGACTCTATGAAGCTCGAATGGTTCAGAAAAGGTTCAGAGAAGCATCTTGCTATGGACATAAAATATCAAAAATGCATCTCAGAAGCTTGTGGGAGTCTCCTGTCTCTACTGGTTGTCTAGAGGTAGAATACCTAGAATAGTTCCCTTTAAGGTATTTCACAGGCAAGTCATTCAAGCGCTGTACCCCAAGCAATAGCTTGAGTAAAGTGGATTTGTTTAAAAATATCATTTTTCTAGGGAGGAGTGGGTCAGCTGCAGCCCTTACAGAACCCTGACGGTCCCTCCTTTATTTCCTGTGCTTTAACTGGCCCACTAACCCTAGAGCCAAGGAACTATGTGGAGTTCTCTTCAGAGCCAGGCTTCCCAGCTTTACATGTTTGACCTTTATGATGTGCTGTTTGTCTTGCAATGTAGTGACATTGCATCAGCACCTCACAGTGGGAAGGTATCATGTGATGACCATGTGCCAATGAGGAAAGAAGACTACGAACAGTATCTTATAAGCCTAGTCGTCAGATTCAAGCAGCAAGCTTCCCATCTCTTTAGCACATCTGGCCCTATTTGCAAGAGTGGGAGGAGATGCTAGAAATGGTGTAAAACTCAGGCTTCCCCAAATGACTGAGCAGATCCCAAGGCCACCATGCTGGCATTCATGCAGAGGCCATTTTATTAACTTTAACATTATTGTCTGCACCATTAATAACTGCTTGGTTAGTATATTGGTTCCTATGTGACAAATTTATCTACAGCATTAGCTGGGGTGCCCCACATGCATTTTTGGAACGACTGTTATGGTAAAATGATTAAGGCCACCCATCCAACCATCATCTGATATTCCTAATGGTTTGGCTTTGATTAAAAGGAGGCATTACCAATAAGGACCTGCAAATTTTCAGATGCTCCTAAAAACTGCTATTTCTCAGTGGTCTTCAGCAGCAGTCGACCACAACTCTAACCAAAGTTCTATTAAGTAAGCCATTTATTTACTGCTGCTCCACTGTGCCTATGCTTATTTAGCTTGCTGCATTAAACCTTTTTTTCCAATCAAATCATTAGGCCAAATGGCCATAGAAATGTCTGATTAGATGGATTTTTCTATCCTTTTTTCTTGTTTGCTTGTAGATAATGTTAGCCTTCCAAAGGCAATGTAGGTGGTGAACTGGAGGGATCCAAACAGCAGGAAAATAAATAGCTGGATTTTTTTATTATAGGTGGATGGATTTCTTTTCATCATTTTGTGGGTGGCTGCATTTTTCACATGGTCAATACACCCAAGGCAAATTACAAGACGGAGGTAATGTGACAGTTTTCATCAAAGTTTAGATAGATTTCCTTCTGAAATATATTCTCTTGGGGATGGCCCCGCACAGTGAAAAACAGCTGCAAGTTCATATAAATAAAAGGGCAGCACGCCAGAACAAACAGAACTGCACAGATCTCCCTGTGACATGGAATTCTCTATACCTTCAGTTCCTGCAGCTCTCTCTGCCTGCAAACCAAAATCTGGTTTTGTTCTGGAAAACGGAGGGAGTGGGACAGAGCATTGTTAATACAATCTGCAGCATTCAAAGACTTATTTGTGCACCTTAAAAGGAAGATTGAACTGAGGTGGACCTGTTTTTTCTCCCAAACACAGATGGATTTAGAAAAGCTCCTTTATATATAATATACATTGTAATTTCTTTACACAGAGCATTTACATTTACAGTACAAAAGCTTCTATCAAAAATAGTACAGAGCTTCACAGATACAGATCTGATTTGTGGTTCAGTCTTAGGACTTTTTACTATCTGGCTCAGAAAGATGTTAATGTTGTGGGTTGAGCAACAGACCTGCAGTAATGACGACTGCCCAGCAAAATAGGAGATAAGGGACTACCAACCCCTATGGGGTCAATGACTAGGGCTGCTAGGCACTATGACAATGCAAATAACTACAAATGATAAGGTGGCTTGTTGAGGTGAAATCCCAAATTAGATGTGCACATAAGGATTCTTTTGACCGTGCACGTGTGGGAAAGCATTTAACAGAAACTGGAAAATGCAACTCCTTGGGAAGGTAGTGTGGTCAGTCTGGACTGCTCAGAGATGCTTGTAGCAACTCCCAAAATCCAAGGGCAATATGTTCTGCCTAATACAGATGGGCCTGAGCAGTAAATGTTGGTAACAGGCTTAAATCTGACTTTGGAAACTATCACCCACATCATCACCAAAAAAGCTCAGATTCAGAGTTCTGGTTCAGACCAATCTGTGCTTTCCATAGCTATAATATGACGGGACTGCTTCATAGGTATATTCTACAATCTATGCAGTATGGGATATACTCAAACTAATGTCCATATCTGTTTTCCAAACATTCTTACAGGCATAAATCTCTTTGGTGTCTTAGCACTGAAAGCCTTTTCAGTAGACGTGCATTTTAAGAAGGTTTTTCACAGATTCATAGATTCTAGGACTGGAAGGGACCTCTGGAGGTCATCGAGCCCAGTCCCCTGCCCTCATGGCAGGACCAAATACTGTCTAGACCATCCCTGATAGACATTTATCTAATCTACTCTTAAATATCTCTAGAGATGGAGATTCCACAACCTCCCTAGGCCAGGGTTTCTCAAACCAGGGTCGCCGCTTGTGTAGGGAAAGCCCCTGGCGGGCTGGGCCGGTGTGTTTACCTGCCCCATCCGCAGGTCTGGATGATCACGGCTCCCACTGTCTGCAGATTGCTGCTCCAGGTCAATGGGAGCTGCTGGAAGCGGCGCAGGCCGAGGGACTTACTGGCCGCCACTTCCAGCAGCTCCCATTGGCCCGGAGCAGTGATCCAGAGCCAATGGGAGCCACGATTGGCCGGACCTGTGGATGGGGCAGGTAAACACCCCGGCCCGTCCCGCCAGGGGCTTTCCCTACACAATCGGGAACCCCTGTTTGAGAAACCCTGGCCTAGGCAATTTATTCCAGTGTTTAACCACCCTGACAGCTAGGAACTTTTTCCTAATGTCCAATCTAAACCTCCCTTGCTGCAGTTTAAGCCCATTGCTTCTTGTCCTATCCTTAGAGGCTAAGATGAACACGTTTTCTCCCTCCTCCTGATGACACCCTTTTAGATACCTGAAAACTGCTATCATGTCCCCTCTCAGTCTTCTCTTTTCCAAACTAAACAAACCCAATTCTTTCAGCCTTCCTTCATAGGTCATGTTCTCAAGACCTTTAATCATTCTCGTTGCTCTTCTCTGGACCCTCTCCAATTTCTTCACATCTTTCTTGAAATGCGGTGCCCAGCACTGGACACAATACTCCAGTTGAGGCCTAACTAGCGCAAAGTAGAGTGGAAGAATGACTTCTCGCGTCTTGCTCACAACACACCTGTTAATGCATCCCAGAATCATGTTTGCTTTTTTTGCAGTAGCATCACACTGTTGACTCATATTTAGCTTGTGTTCCACTATAACCCCTAGATCCCTTTCTGCTGTACTCCTTCCTAGACAGTCTCTTCCCATTTTGTATGTGTGAAACTGATTGTTCCTTCCTAAGTGGAGCACTTTGCATTTGTCTTTATTAATTCTGTTTATCTCAGACCGTTTCTCCAGATCATTTTGAATTATGATCCTATCCTCCAAAGCAGTTGCAATCTCTCCCAGTTTGGTATCATCTGCAAACTTAATAAGCGTACTTTCTATGCCAATATCTCAGTCGTTGATTAAGGTATTGAACAGAGTCAGTCCCAAAACAGACCCCTGTGGAACCCCACTTGTTATACCTTTCCATCAGGATTGGGAACCATTAATAACTACTCTCTGAGTACGCAAAAAGAACAGGAGTACTTGTGGCACCTTAGAGTCTAACAAATTTATTTCAGCATAAGCTTTCTGAGCCAGTTATGCATCCACCTTATAGTAGCCCCATCTAAGTTGTATTTGCCTAGTTTATTGATAAGAATCTCATTCAAGACCGTATCAAATGCCTCACTAAAGTCTAGGTATACCACATCCACCACTTCTCCCTTATCCACAAGACTCGTTATCTTATCAAAGAAAGTTATTAGATTGTTTTTTGTTTGTTTTTTACAGATTTGTTCTTTACAAATCCACGCTGGCTATTCTCTAGCACCTTACCACCTTCCAAATGTTTGCAGATGATTTCCTTAATTACTTGCTACATTATCTTCCCTGGCACAGAAGTTAAACTAACTGGTCTGTAGTTTTCTGGGTTGTTTTTATTTCCCTTTTTATAGATGGGCACTATATTTGCCCTTTTCCAGTTTTCTGGAATCTCTCCTGTCTTCCATGATTTCCCAAAGATAATAGCTAGAGGCTCAGATACCTCCTCTATTAGCTCCTTGAGTATTCTAGGATGCATTTCATCAGGCCCTGGTTACTTGCAGGCATCTAACTTTTCTAAGTGATTTTAACTTGTTTTTTTTTTATTTTTTATTTTATCTCCCTTCCCATTAGCATTCACTATGTTAGGCATTCCTTCAGACTTCTCTGTGAAGACTGAAACAAAGAAGTCATTAAGCATCTCTGCCATTTCCAAGTTTCCTGTTACTGTTTCTCCCTCCTCACTGAGCAGTGGTATTTGAATATAATGAGAGATTTTCTTGTCCCAGGATTACAGTATCTGATCTTTTAAGATTGTCTCACCAAATCTAAGGAGAAGTACATTGATAGAGCAGCAAGGCAAAATTTATTCTACTATTGTCCTATCTGTATGTCTTCTCTGGATAAATAAAAGGCTATGCAAACCAAACGACATTCACCAGCATTTGTTTGCAAAGTTAATAAAAAGAATTTCTGATATACTTTATTTTTCAGCTCAGGAGAGCAATAGATCCAATATCAGAGCATACTTTTGTCATATATAAACTAATAAGTAAAATAAACACCAATAAACATATAACGATGCATAATAAGCACATAAAATGCTTCTGAAGGAGGCATCTACTTTGGAATGCTGTAAAAAATACCACAGCTGCTACTTGATTCTCAAAGATAAGAAGGGGGTTACAGGTTCTCTTTTCTTTGGGGATGCCTGCATGAAATTACCCACACAACAGGAATCTTAACAAAATAAGATGTATTAAAAACAGAGAGCAAATGGAATTAAAGCAAACAAAAGGTTTGCTTCTCATATCTAGATTTACACTTCATATAAACTACTCTAGATCAGGCACTCAGATGAATTACAGGGGGAAAACAAGAATAACAAATAGCTTACATCCCCTGAATGCAATCCAGTCTCTGACTGCTCTTTCGCCAGACTGTCAGCATCACTTGCTGTCTGAATGCCAATTCTTCTTGTTGTGTCCAAAGCTCTCTGTTATCTAGTTCCCCCTGAACCCAAACCATTTTCTCCAACTACCTCAGTAAGGATTGGATACTACAGATACAAAGACAGTTATTGATGATTAATGGCCACTTTTCAAAGGCTTAATGATCCTGGCCAAGTGCCACCTTTTACAGACAAACCTGGACTGGCTTTTACTAGTTTTGGACAGGACTCTTGGTAAGCCCCCTATGTAGATTTTTTTTTTGTCATGAACTATGAAGTATGAACAGAGATCCAGAACCTCTGCCACACTAATATATCTACTTATTTTGTCACCCAATCCTGACTCCTCCGAAGAGATGGCACCTAGTTGTTTTTGCTGATACAGACTAACACAGCTACCATTCTGAAAGTAGACAGATATGTGAACCTAAACTAGACTAAGAACAAAATAGTGCCTGGAACTGCTCCCTGCAGATCTTCCCAGAATTGTCTCTATGTGCAGCCTTGTTTCCCTTCACATTCTGGCTCAGCTTGACTGTCAGCTCGCTGGCTGGATGCAACTGAATCAGCAGCGAGGGTGGGAGGAATTAAAGACATATGGAGGGCTGTTCAGAACTCCATGGTTCTTTTCAACTTAGAACTCCAGGAGCTCTTTAAAGGACCAAGCCTCCTTTGACCCTATCTCACAGATGAAATTTAATATTTTACAAGGCAAGTAAGTATAATCATGTTACATTTCTGGTCTAGTGGCTTGAACACAGGACTAGGGCTCAGGTTCCTGGGTTCTGTGTCTTGCTTGGTCTGCTGTCTGACCATGAACCATTCACTTCACCTCTCTGTGCCTATGTTTCTCCTCCTATCTTTGTCCATCTTGCCTATTTATATTGCATACTCCTCAGGGCAGGGACCATCTCTTACTCTGCGTGTGTATTCAACACCTAGCGTAATGGAGACATGAGGACATTTGAGTCCTTCAGGCACTGCTACACTTCATACAATAATTAATGAATGGCAAATAAATAAATGGAAATAAAGTTGTCCATTGATCAAGCTATTTTCAAGTTGGAGACAGGAATGACTCAGACCCCCGGAAAGCTGAAACATTCATAGCCTTATTTTTATTATTATTATTCTGCAGATGTTGGCATGCAAGAACTAAAATATTCTTTGTGTGATTCCATCAGGATGCATTTCAAGGGCAGGTTTTACAGACGGCTGTGTGTGTTGTATTTAAAAATATGCTGGGTGTGTGAGGGCGGGCGGGGGAAAGTTTAAAAAAATGTTCTCTAGATGTTGTAGTCAAGCTACCTGGATGTGTCCACAACACAATTTGCAATGCTGCACATCATTTCTCAGATCTCAGTTAGCCAGATCCCAATCTGGTGATCTAATTTTATGATATAAGCCTTCGTTATACCTAAATACATTCAAGAACATAGACCTCAGGCATTCCGGGGTCATAACTCATGTTGAGCTAACCAAAGTAAACACATTTAGTGTCTGGTGGCCCACAATGTAGCTCCATTATGTATCAGAGAAGTCTCCAGGGGTGTAAGAAAACCCACAGCTTCTGCAGTGACTATTTTCTTTGTAATAAAGAAAAATACTCTTCTTCTTCAGCAACAAAAAGGATATATTTCAGGCCAGGTGATCCATAATCCTAACCCTCCAGGAGAATTCAGAACAAACGGAAGACGTTTTAGTGTAAGTATAAGATGTGTCAAAAAGCACGGTCTTCATTAAGCGATCACAGCCCGCCAAGTGCTTAAAGTTGTATCCTTTGCATGAAAGGGGCTGAAATTCAGAACAGCAGACTGGAGCTGAAATGTGAGCTGTAAATTTACTTTTGGTGCCAATCAAGGAAATTAATACAGCCCAGCTTGTCAGGGTTCCCCGCATCAACGGCATCATGGAAATAAAAATGTAAGCATGGTTGAGAGGTTCCTTGTTTTTTTTGCAAAAAGGAGATTGCCCTAAAAATATGGTGCGGATTAACTATTTTCTTGTGATCTTCTTGAATGGTGTGTATGGGAGGGGAGAGGGGAAGAGGGTATTTGTGCTTCAAAAGGAAAATATTTAGAGCTTGTACATAACCATAGCCGAGAAAAATTGTTCAAGATCTAAATAGCATGACTACATGAATTAGGCTGACGACATCTGTTGTGGCGGGTAATAGGCTGCTGGAAAGAATTATTATATGAAGCAACTGTGAGTGTGCAATGGACACCGTTGAACCAATACTTCAGATGTGATTCCTCAAACTATGTGTAAAATAGACACAACTGCGGATGTGCATGTACATAATACTGGATTTTTAATGGGTGCACAGTTAACTACGACTTGTATGAGTTTCTGCCTATTTTTATATTAGTACTGATGATCAGATTTCCAGAGACTCTTCCTTTTCATGCTGCATTATATTAAGAGGCCTCATTGGTGATACAGGCAACTGGATTGATTTGGAAGCTAGCTATTTATTTAACATGCACTCATATTTTTAACATCTGGAATGAGCAGCGTGGTTAAGTTTTAATTCTGAAGGAGAAAAAAATACATATGTTATTCATTTAAAAGGGAAAAATATGGCTTTAATCTACTAGTAAAATCACCTGGATATTTCTATATCGATGCTTTTAAATTAAAATTCAATTGTTGATAGCAGTAGTGTTGGTGCTGATATGCAGAGGGCCATGGGCTAGAATCCTTATCCAGGTCTGCTGTTCCTGTAGTCGTCGGGGAGTAGTAAGTGCAGCAGAGCATGAAAACAAATCATCCAGATGATTAAGAAGAGACAGATTCTGAAGGGAATTCCATCCAGTCCCACTCAGCTGGAAGAATGGCTGTATCCATCCTGGGGCATGAAGGATATATAGTGTAGGGCTATGACAGAGATGCAGAGGACCCTTGACGCGAGTGGAAAAAAAAGCAAACCTTGTTCAGCGAAATCCAGTGTGATTCATGAATGAGTTTTGTGTTCTTTGATACTTCATGGAACTGCCGGCTGGAGTTATTCTCATTAGACTCCACACAGGCTGCCACCAATGCAGAAGTATTGCGGTTGAAAGAATAGTACTCAGGTCCAACTGAAGATATTTGTTCCCTTTTGTTGGTAATACAGATGGAACACACTCATTGGGGAACTAGTAGTGAAGCTTAACCACAAATATATCTGAGGCCTGATAAGCCACACATAATTTGAGAGCATTTGAATCATGAGACCTGACATCACCAGAGGCTAAGCTTTCCATACATTACCGGCATCCACTGTCTGTTCTGCATTGCCCTGACGTGTCAGGTTCCTTTTGTCAAACCAGCTTTTCGGGGAGATCAGAGTCTTTCTGGTGCTAAAGTAAGAATAGAAATATGTCTCCAAATTACATACACGTGAGCTCATTTTTCAGCATCAAAAGTGTGGTTTGTTAAGCATGAGAAATGTGGTTTTGAACAAGGTTTCCAGCAAGAGTATGTCAGCGTCAATAACAGGATCATCCGTTATCTCATCACCCTTAAGAAGGTAACCATTTCATCTTCAAGCCCAGCTTCCCTTATGCTGCCAGAGCCTTTTCAGGGCAGCCATGGGGTGTTTAAAAGCCATCGCAGAACTAAAGGTAAATTGCTGCAGTAAGGGAGTTGTGATCCATTCCCAAGCAAGACAGCACACACAACATGAGTGCTCACCCCTCTCATGGGGGAAAATTCTCAGTCACCCTCCACACATGGAGCCCACTGCTTGTCAAAGCATTGGCTGGCAGCTAGGACCAGACAACAATCCAGAGAAGAAATCTATAAGTGATGTCTCACGCCACCTGAGAACACAGGCATAACACTGACAGAGATATTGCTTCCCTCAATGACTGCATTATTTTAGAGTTAAAATACTTTATGTTCAGTGGACGCAGCTCTCATACTTATCTGTGACAACAGCTCGCCTCACCTCCCCGCCCACCTCCTCCCACGGTGCCCAGGTCGGTTGTCCCAGTTTGCCATACCTTAGGGATGGCTCTGCTTGCACTAACCTGTGTTAACAGGTGGAGTACGTGGACCCTGCTGCCATGCACTAAAAGTTCTCTCGTGCACTTTGCTCTGCCCCACTTTGAAATGGGCGCAGATTACAGTGCAGTAGGGAACTTTTAGTGAGCAGGATCAGGGTCCACAGGGACGCAGTGTGCAGCAGGCTCATGCATAGTAAATATACAGCCCAGCTTGCCGTGAACTAAATGTTCCTATAGACAAGCTGTATGAGAAAGTATCAGAGGGGTAGCCGTGTTAGTCTGGATCTGTAAAAGCAGCAAAGAATCCTGTGGCACCTTATAGACTAACAGATGTTTTGGAGCATGAGCATGAGCTTTCGTGGGTGAATACCCACTTCGTCAGATGCATGCATCTGATGAAGTGGGTATTCACCCACGAAAGCTCATGCTCCAAAACGTTTGTTAGTCTATAAGGTGCCACAGGATTCTTTGTATGAGAAAGGCTATTCTAATGGTATTTGCAGTATGCCTGGAAGCAGTAAACATTGACAGCCACAAAAGCATGATCCTCTAAGATCTTTAATCTAAGTTTGCAGGCTCTAGGTGCAGATAGCTCAGACTCGTGTAAAGTTTTGAGCTACTTATCTCCAAAAGATCCTTTTTGAAGTTAGTCCCTCATTGGCTATAGTGCAAAAAACCTGCCCTGACATATTGCTCATGAGCTCTGGCAAAGCTGAACAGTATATATGCATTGAGTTTTCTGGGAGGATGTAGGATTGGATCCAACTCCCACTGAAGTCAATAGAAAGACTCCCATTTACTTCTTTGGCAGTTGGACTGAGGGTTTAGTGAGGTTCTTAGTGTGTCGAGCGTCTGCCTCACACTCTATATATGTCTTGTCATGCAAGCCTTAGCTCATGAAGTCAATGTTGGAAACCTATTTTAATTAGATTCAGTTCCACTGTTGAGGAAACCTGAGTCTCAGGGCAAGGAGCAGGAAGAAGAAACAGAATTTTTTCATCATGCTTTGGCAGCTGTAGCTCTTTTTCCAGATCTTGATATTTGCATATCCTTTTTTCCTCTTGCATTCATTTCAGCCGCGACTTGAAAAGATTAAAGCCTGACGTTAGTACTTGGAGGGAAAAGGCCAACAGTGCATCCTGTTCAATGAGAATGGAAAAGACCGTTGGATGACCAAAGTTATTTGAAATGACAGCATTAACCCTTGGCAATTATACTGTGTATATTATACTAGGTAGAGCCTTTCATCTCAGGATCTCAGGGACCAGATTAAGAACATAAGAACTGCCATACGGGATCAGACTAATGAACCATCTAATACAGTACCCTGTCTCTAACAGGGGCTAGTATAGAAGCTTCAGGGGGAGTGTACCAAACGGGATAATTTTGGAGAGATCCACCCTTGTGTGTTCCCCTCCTGGCTTCTGCCAGTCAGAGTTTAGGGTTGCCCTGAGCATGGGGTTACATCTTGGCTAATAGCCATTGATGAACTTATCCTCTATGAACTTATCTAATCCTTTTTTAAACCCAGTTATACTTTTGGCTATCACAACATTCCCATGGCAATAAGTTCCATAAGTTGTGTGTTGTGTGAGTATTTCATCTTGTTTGTATTAAACCGGCTGCCTATTAATTTCATTGAGGAACACCCGATTTCTGCATTGTGGGAAAGGATAAATAACACGTCTCTATTCACTTTTTCCACACAATTCATGATTTTATAGACTTCTATCCCTCCCTTAACTGTCTCTTTCCTAAGCTGAACAGCCCTAATCTTTTTAGTTTCTCTTCATATGGAAGCCGTTCCACACCCTTGATCATCTTTGTGGACCTTCTCTGAACCTTTTCCAGTTCCAGTTTTTTTCATACCCCAAGCGAAAAAAGTTTTGCTAACATAAGTGCTATCGTAGACCTGGCCTAAAACTAAATTGTCTCTGAAACTATTAGGATACGCTGCAACAGCATTCCTGCCATGTGCACAGAGACGGACTTCCTAGTGCCTCCTCCAAATTTTTCATTCCTGTGACCTGTGCTCCTCTCCCCAAGTTCCATACAGGTGGCTACAGTGAGTAAGCTTCAGTGGGGCAATTTGCAGAGCAAGTAAACATCAATGAAGGTAGCAGAATCTGCCCCCAAATGATTTATAAATGTTAATTAATTAAATATAATAACATCCCTGTGGGACAAGCACTATTGGGTCAGATTCAGTCTTGCTGGTGCACTTGCTAGGACTTCTGTGCCTCCTGGAGGAGTCACTCAAAAGCAGGCTAACAGCAATGCCGCTGCCTCCCCTCCTTTGGGATTTCTACTGGGGCAGGCAGATTTAATCTCGTGAACATAAGCCCTCGTGATGCAGGGCATTTAGGCACTGTGCTGCAGCTGAATCCTAGCATTCATTCCCAGACTGCCTTGGCTGCGTTGGGAAAGATTGCCACATCACTGTGTTATGTAGGTGTTATGTTATTTCTCCATCTTGAATGTATGGAAGTTGTTGTTTGAACTCCATGTTGGAACCCTTTATTTGTCAGAGCTTGGCACCTTTAGGCAAAAAGAGCAGGAAAGTAGTTGTCACATGACAGATATAATCTGCCCAATATATAAGGCTACTCCGCCAGTCAGTGGGGGCTGAGGCAGATGGTGAGCCAAGGTTTGGTCACTTCTGTGGGATACTTACATGCATGCAAAATAGCTTCCATCTGCTACCTGATAACCACCATATAGGATGCCGCAAGAGGGGAGGAAGGGTGTAAGGTCTAGGATCTGCCAGTCGGAGCCCTACTATGTCTAAGGGAAAGACTGTTAACCTGTGTATGTGGATGCACCTCACCTCTACGGAGTCACTCCTGTCCAGTCCATCATAGAGCACAGATACAGGAAATGCTAAAGGAGACATCATCAATGCAATGTGAAAGACAATGTATGACTATCACAGAAGCAGTGTTTGTTATCTGGGAGTTCTCCCTTATCAAATAAAACTGTACCCTGGTTTACTTAATCTTGTTGTCTATCATGCTGGCGGGAATAGAGGCAAAAACAACCCATTGAATAGATGCGGGATAGGGAGACGAACTCTGGGACTGTGCCCTGTGGCCTCGAACTTAATAACCTTGTCAACAGTCATCCCTGGGACCCAGCCAACATCGCTGAGGTTTGGGGCAATGTTTCACTGCTCCTTCAATAGGTGCAGACTTAGCCACAATTGGGCACTTATGAAACTCCTATCCTTGAGGTACTATAAGTTGAGTTTCGGGCTGATGCTGTTTTGTTTCTCTCACTCTCTGAGGTAATGATGCTAACTAGTTTGAAAGGGGTAATTGTAGCCATGTCTGTCTCAAGGTATTAGAGAGACAAGGTGGGTGAGGTAATATTTTTTATTGAACCAATCCATCTTGAACATAACATAAGAACATAAGTACAGCCATACTGGGTCAGACTAAAAGTCCATCCAGCCCAGTATCCTGTCTACCGACAGTGGTCAATGCCAGGTGCCCCAGAGGGAGTGAACCTAACAGATAATGATCAAGTGATCTCTCTCCTGCTATCAGTCTCCACCCTCTGACAAACAGACTCGGGACACCATTCCTTACCAATCCTGGCTAATAGTCATTAATGGACTTAACCTCCAAGATTTATATTGTTCTCTTTTAAACCCTGTTATAGTCCTAGCCTTCTCAACCTCCTCAGGCAAGGACCACAAATTGACTGTGCACTGTGTGAAGAAGAACGTCTTTTTATTTGTTTTAAACCTGCTGCCCATTAATTTCATTTGGTGCCCCCTAGTTCTTATATTATGGGAACAAGTAAATAACTTTTTCTTACTCACTTTCTCCACACCACTCATGATTTTATATACCTCTATCATATCCCCCCATAATCTCCTCTTTTCCAAGCAGAAAAGTCCTAGCCTCTTTAATCTCTCCTCATATGGGACCCATTCCAAACCCCTAATCATTTTAGTTACCCTTTTCTGAACTTTTTCTAATGCTAGTATATCTTTTTTGAGATGAGGAGAGCACATCTCTATGCAGTATTCAAGATGTGGGCATATAGATGTATCTCTAATTTGAAAGGGGACAGCTTAATAATGGCAGAAGCTGCCAGGTAACTTTTATTGTTTTAACTCCTTCCCTGTGTAACTGAAGGTCCACCTGAGGAGACATTTTCCACTGTTCACTGACATATGACACTTATTTTTTTGTTTTTCTCCAATCCTGTAAAAATGACAACAAATAATGCTTTGCCTCAATCTAATGTGAGCTGGGTTTTGTCTGTTTTATTGGGGGAAATCACTTGAAGGAAGTGGAACTCTCTTCTCTCAAGCAAGCTAAAGATAGGTGGGAATGGCCAGCGATTGGCTGAAGAGAATGGGCAATTCTTCCTCTGGACCAGTGTCTTTGAAAAGTTTTCTTTGGGATAAAAGGAAAAAATAAATAACAAGAATACAAGATAGCCCAACAAATAAAGGGCAGAAAGGACTCAGCAGTTGATCACAAGGTTGACTAGGTTATAGGATTTACTAAACAGGCTAACACCCAACTCTGTTGTAGAAGAGAGATGCTGGACAAGCAGCTTGGCTGTGAGTTGTTGGGCAGGTGGGACAAGGAGGAGCCCCCACTACTAACTTCTCTCTCCCCCCAGTGCCTCCTCCGCACCAGTTGGACCCGCTGATCACTGCCTCCCCTTCCTGCTCAGCGCCTACCACCAATCAGCTGTTTCACTGCATCTAGAGGCACTGGGGAGGGAGGGGAGAGGCGCAAGGGCTCAGCACACTTGGGGGAGGAGGTAGAACTGGGTGGGGAAGAGGCGAGGTGGGGGCAGAAAGAGGTGGGGTGGAGGTGGAGCAGGGGTGGGAAGAGGCAGGGTGGGGTAGGGCCTTGGGGGAAGAGGTGGAGTGGGATCAGAGCCTTGGCGGAGGCGGCGGGGAGCACCCCCCAGCAGATAGAAACATGGTGACTGTGTCCCAGGCCCCACACCCTCCTAGAGACAGCCCGGAGTGCAACTTAGAACATGGCAAGCTGGGATGTAATTCTAAGTGCTACTCAGGTATACCCATTGCCCTTCAGGAGTGGAGGTTGGCAGGAATCAGGAATTACAGAGGCTTAAAAAAACCGAACAAACCCTCCAATTTCATTTCTGGGAGGAGCTTTGGGTGTGGTGATGGGGGTGGTTATTTGAATCTAAATTGATTCATGTAGCTCTGGCTCTCATAGCAGACCCAATGGAACACCTCATGTGCATAAAGGAAAACATGTGCCCGAGTGTTTGTACAACCAGGAGTCAATGTATTTATACAGTGCAATAACCCCCTATTCTTAGCCGGGGCCTCAGGGAGTTACTGGAATATTACATTCCTAATGGTAAAATAAAACTAAGTTAGCTAAAAAGTTTTCAAACTTCAAAAATGTTTGATTCAAATATAGGGTGAAATTTCAGGGCAAAGGAGAGGGCCTTTATTTTAGCTGCACCTGTTCACCCATCCCCTGCCAGTAACATGGGGAATGAACAAAAATGAAAGCATTGAGGATGAAAGGAAAAGAATAATAGCATTTAAATTGCCTTAAACATATATTTTTTCCACACTGACTTAAGTAGTGCCTATAACAGCAATGCAAATATAACGGTTAATTTGACAAGGCTGGATGAAAGGGTCTTTCAAAACCATTATGGTAAAAAATATAACACGGTTTGGAACTGTCTCCTGTATTTGTACAGTGATATTGCTTCCTTCTGTCCTTTTCTTGAATCAAAGGCAGACTCAGAAGCTGAAGTTCCTACTGCATTATAAAGGCAAGAGCTGAAAAATTGCCTCCCTTTCACACCCTGGGATTTGCAGCTGGGCGCGTAAGCTATTCATAGACATTGATTCATAGGTAAAGGCCCACTAAGGATCCTCTTCAAGGGCCCTCTTCTCAAGGAAATAGCTGCCTGAACGCTAAAGCGCACAATTTATTATTCCATATATTTTCCCCTTAGTACAAAAATAAATTGTGGTATGTAAGTGGGCCAAGCGGAGAACAGGTGGTGTTAAAGCAGCTAGCTACACACACTGATATTAAACCACATTACATAACTGCCAAGCCGAGACAAGTCCAAGGCTACCATGGTGTCCTAGAGCTCTAAAAGAAAGTGTGTAGCAAGTTCTTTCACAAGGCTCAGTGGAAAACAAAGAAAGAGGGAGAAGAGCTGAGTGGTTGATAGAGTTCTATCACTTGTCCAGAGCGTGAGGATAAGTCACCATTGTACTCAGAACTAAGACAAGAGAACCTGGGCCTTTACATTCTGAAGCAAAACCATGCTCTGAAGAGTCCCTCGCCTCTGTTTGCCAGAAGCTGGGAATGGGGGACAGGGGGATGGATCACTTGATGATTACCTGTTCTGTTCATTCCCTCTGGGCACCTGGTGTTGGCCACTGTTGGAAGACAGGACACTGAGCTAGATGGACCTTTGGTGTTACCCAGTATGGTCGTTCTTATGTTCTTATGTTTTTTTTAATCTTTAGATAATGAGTCAGCTTTTTTAACATCTCGTGCTGCAATTTTCACCCCTACATGCCAGAAGTGATCTATGTATCAAGATAAATATGGCATTAGTTTGGAAGTGTGAAATTTAAGAGCTGCTCATCAGTCAAAGCATAAAGTTAAAGGTGATGCTGGACAGATGGAGAGGATACAGTTAGCAAATGGGAGGCTAAGGGAGAAGTTCACAGGGAAAATGAGTTCCAGTGCTTTAGGGGATCACAGAGGATTAAAACCTGGTTTTAGGGGGAACAAAGTCAAATTTGAGGAGTCAGTAACTGCTGATGGCAGGATCAGAAATGTGTTGGGAGGGAGAGCAAAAGAAGTTTGAGATGATTAGGTCAAAAGTGTGACCCTTGGAGTAGGTGCGAGGAGAGAAAGAGGAGGGATTGAATGGTAGCTAGGTAGGAAGGGAAAAGAGGCAGAGAAAAGATAAGGACGAGATTTGGAGAAGTCACCTACTAAGTGATGAAGGGAGGGCTGGGTGAGTTCAATAGGAAAATAAGATGATAGCAGAGATGGGAGGAGACAGTACTGAGGAAGAAATAGGTGGACGAGGCATGGAACACAATAAGGACAAGAGCTAGGCCAGAGCAAGCACATGTGAAATGACCTGCCAGATGTTGTTAATTGGTCTAAGAAGCACAGAGCCTGGAAGAACCATAGAGTGACCAGATAGCAAGTGTAAAATATCGGGAGAAGGGGTGGGGGGTAATAGGTGCCTTTGTAAGAAAAAGCCCCCCAAATCAGGACTGTCCTTATAAAATCGGGACATCTGGTCACCCTAAAGAACCAGAGAAGAGTGAGAAGGAGCAAAGAGTGGTGACACTTTGGACAAGCAATTCTGAGTGAAACAAGCAACAGGGAATGTACAGAAAGTGAGAGAAACAAGCAGCCAGCTGCAGAGAGGGCACAGAGAGGGAACCTCTTCGTGACCAATGTTATTCCCAAACAGCTTGTAATGAAAGCGCAGCCAAGTCTGGAGAAAAATTGACCCAAAATATTGTCCATAGGGACAGTTAACCACAAGCTTAGCAACCAGCATATCTAGATACAAACCAGTGTGCCCACTTCCTTGGATCATCATAATCCTTTGCTGAGTGAGGCAAGGATTTTTGGCAAAATACATGGGGCCCAAGGGACTTGTCCATGGGTTTTAGCATCTGGAAATCTCAATCCCTGGCACACAAGGGGTTAATCCCTGCTGAAGTTTTGAAACTGTGTATTAGTAACCTTGTGCATTCCCCACCACCACCACCACAGATGTACTATATTTTGGTAATATTAATAATAAACAAATCATCTGACATCAATGGTTGGAAGCAAAAAAAAAAAATGTTGAAATGCCAAACTTTCCCTATTAAATTTTAACAGTCTCCCAAAAGCTTTCACTATATTACTCAGGTCCAAGCTCTACCACTGAATAATTGAATCTTTAATAATAATACCATATGTCTTTCTAGTGTGTATGTGAGGAGAGGAATGCTGGACACAGAGTTTAAAGTACATAGGGCACTGCATGGTTATCTGTGCATCTCAACAACTATTTCAAATGTAGAAGCAAATCAGAAAGGAATTTATCCCTATTATAGTGTATTCTCTCGCTATAAAGTTTATTGTTGCACAATCATATCTTTAAGATTAAGGTATTGTTACTTTAACTTCCAACTCCATTTGAGAAACTCTCTGCGTATTTCATACTTTTTGCCACTTTTTAGTGGCACAATGGGCTAGTTCTGCTTCTTCTTATTTATTATTATATGTATTATTCTAGCATTTATGGGCCTCTATCTTGGACCAGAATCCTGCTGTGCTTGGTGTTGTATAAATGCAAAACAGTCTCTGCCCCAAAGAGCTTACAATCTAAGTATGAGACAATGCTGTTATCTTTAGAGGCCTGGGCTCAAAAATGAATCCTGTGTACAAGTAACTAAGTGAAAATGTCCTTGGCAAGATCATCTAAAAAAATCCCCTACAATTGTGTGCCAGAGAATCTCTGCCCAATTAATTAATTATTATTAGTTTGTGAAAATCAGGAGGAACTGCACTGATCTCAGGGGAGTTACAGCAGTGTCAGTCTAGTGTGAGAGGAGAATTAATGCGGGGTTTCTTCTTCTTTTGCTTCTCTTTTCTTTCCTTACACCAGGAAAAGATGATAAAGCAATTTCCTTCTCCTGACATTCCAAACAAATCCTGACATTTCTGAATCTGAACAAAAAACCAAACATACAACCAACCTAACAAAAAAATTAGTATTTCCTGTCAAATGGAATTTTTGAACAAAAATTGCTTTGTCGCGTTCAAAACATTCCATTTTGATAAAATGAAAATCTTTCATTCTGATTTTGACTTTATTTTATTATTGCATTTTACAGGGAGTTCCACTTATTAGCAACCTCCGAGTTCTCAGCAAAAAGGTGCCACTAGCCAACGGTTGCTAATAAAGGAAAGGCAGATCTGCTAGTAAGCTGCAGCCCACAAACCTGCCTGCATCCAGTCAGTCAGTATTTTGCCGCCCCAAGCGCGGCAGTCAGGCAGCTTTCGGTCTGCTGGTAACGCAGATTCAGCGGCATGCCTGCAGGAAGTCCGCTGGTCCTGCGCCTTCGGCATCCCCTCCGCCGAATTACCACGGAAACCATGGGACTGGTGGACATCCCACAGGCATGCTGCTGAAGGCTGCCCGACTGTCGCCCTCACGGCGACTGTCAGGCTGCCGCCTTGCGGCTTGCCTCCCCAGGCACACTCTTGAAGCGCTGGTGCCTGGATCCGCCCCTGGAGCCAGTACTCAGCACAACCCAGTGCTTCTTTCTTTGGCTGCAGCACTGCAAACCTGCCTGCAGCCAGTACTTGGAATGTCCCAGCACTTCCTTCCCTGGCTACAGCACTGCAAACCTGCCTGCAGCCAGTACTTGGGATGTCCCAGCACTTCCTTCCCTGGCTACAGCACTGCAAACCTGCCTGCAGCCAGTACTTGGGATGTTCCAGCCCTTCCTTCCCTGGCTGCAGCACTGCAAACCTGCCTGCAGCCAGTACTTGGGATGTCCCAGCACTTCCTTCCCTGGCTGCAGCACTGCAAACCTGCCTGCAGCCAGTACTTGGGATGTCCCAGCACTTCCTTCCCTGGCTGCAGCACTGCAAACCTGCCTGCAGCCAGTACTTGGGATGTCCCAGCCCTTCCTTCCCTGTCTGCAGCGCTGCAAACCTGCCTGCAGCCAGTACTTGGGATGTCCCAGCACTTCCTTCCCTGGCTACAGCACTGCAAACCTGCCTGCAGCCAGTACTTGGGATGTTCCAGCACTTCCTTCCCTGTCTGCAGCACTGCAAACCTGCCT
This sequence comes from Gopherus evgoodei, assembly GCF_007399415.2. Lineage (NCBI taxonomy): Eukaryota > Metazoa > Chordata > Testudines > Testudinidae > Gopherus > Gopherus evgoodei. Next base: position 36,291,890 of record NC_044333.1, on the reverse strand, counting down.
GCAGCCAGTACTTGGGATGTCCCAGCACTTCCTTCCCTGGCTGCAGCACTGCAAACCTGCCTGCAGCCAGTACTAGGCTCATCCCAGAGCTTCTTTCCTTGGCTGCAGCCCTGCAACCTGCCTGTGGGCTGAAGCCAGGGAAGCAAACATGGGGACGTGCTGAGCCCAGGCCTCCAGTGCCAGAGTAGGGTGCAGCCCAGAGAGCACAGGGAGAAGTACCACACAATGCTGCATATCCCCAGTGCCTCATTTCCCTGTGGAGCCCCAGTCCTTGCTGCTTCCCTGCCTGCAGCCTCTAATCCCAGCCAGAATCTCTGGGACTCTGGCAAGGGCTAGCTTTAAAACTGGTTGACTTTCTGTTCAGGATCCAACTGTATACTGGTTCTGAACTGATAACAGGTCCTAAGCTAGTAACAGGTGTCCCTCCACCTAATATATCTAAATATTTCCTCTCAGTTTCATTACAGTTAAGAGAAAGATATGGGAAGACTGCAAGGTAGCCGACAATAAGAGCATAGATACAGATAGGGCAAAACTAGGAATAAACTACAGTTTCATAGACTTTAAGGCCGTAAGAGTCCATTGTGATCGTCTAGTTTGATCTCCACAGGCCTTAGAATTTCTGCCAGTAATTCCTTCATCAAGCCCATATTTTGCTGTTGAGCTAAAGCACATCTTTTAGAAAGACATCCAGTCTTGATTTAAAGACTTCACACGATAAGAATCCACTCCACCTTGAAAGTGAAAAGCTTGAATCTGATGTGTTGAGGAAGGAATTTGAGGAAAATAATGTGGCTGATTATGAAGGACTTGTATTTAACTGGTAAAATCATGAGTCCAGGGAAGTCAATGGCAAATCTCCACAATCTTCTACTGATTTCAGTGGGGACAGGATTTCAACCAGTGTCTCACCAGAGACACACAGGAATGATAAAACCTTAACATTGTTCAAGCCTTGTATCACTCTTGCCGAGAGGCTGCCAGTTTTATGATAATTTGCTGATATGCACAGCTGGAGAGTAGAATGAACCCCCTTCTCCTCACAGCTCATTTTAATTTCTGGCCTAAGGAAGGGTGCAGACTTTGGTCTTCTAAGGTAAAGATAGTGCACTATCACAGTGCTATTCTATTCCATTCTTTTCTATTCAATATTGGTTCTTATATCACGCTCATCACCAAAGTATCTGAGCACCTCCAGCTGCAGATTAAGTAAATAAATAAGTATCTGTCAGATGGTGTTTGTTCTTTCATCCTCTCCCCAGAAGCTGAAGTAGAGTGTGAAGTGAGTGTTTTGTTTTTTATTTATATAATATAGTAAAATATTTATGTATACACATGTTGGTATAGGTTTATGTTAGAGAAGGCAAGGTCAAAGAAAGGCATATTGCACTTAGAGTGGAAGGTAGCGAGGTTTGCGATGGTCCCTAGTTCCTATAGAATCTTGTTCCACAGACTTGGGCTGCCCACAAGTTCTGTCTTCTGCACAGATGAACTTTATTCTTATGGCAGAAAGTCCCATTTTACTAGAGTAGTAAAGTTGTCTATTGTGGTCTTCATCCTGGAGTTTTGACTAATCTTTTAGACACCCTGTGCCCAGACCACCGAGAACTTTAAGATTCAAGGCTTCATGCCCAGATATATTGCTGTGCTGTAGTCCAGCCAAGAGGTGACAAAGACATGAATAATTGAGGTCAGGTCATCATTCTTCAAGATGAGATGGAGTCTCCTAGCTAACTGGAGATGGTAGTTAGTATTGATTATGGATGCTGCTATGTGAAAGCTTAGCACTGGTGAGGAGTCAAGAAGCACTTCTAAGCTACAGCTTGAATTAACTAGTTGTGGTTGTGCACTTTCAACCACAAAAGACTGTTCCGTGGCTGCAAACTCCTCAAAGTGCTTTCCTCTGCCCACCAGCATAACCTCTGGCTTGCCTGAGTTCAGCTTTAACCAGCTGTTCTTCATCCATGAACTCATTTCATCCAAGCACTGAGCCATCTTGGTGGTAGCAGTATGATCATATGTGGTGAAGGACAAGCAGAGCTGTGTGCCATCTGTATATTGTAAAAGCAGCAAAGAATCCTGTGGCACCTTATAGACTAACAGACGTTTTGGAGCATGAGCTTTCATGGGTGAATACCCACTTCCTCAGATGCATGTAGTGGAAATTTCCAGGGGTAGGTATATATATGCAGGCAAGCTAGAGATAATGAGGCCTGCCCCTGGAAATTTCCACTACATGCATCTGACGAAGTGGGTATTCACCCACGAAAGCTCATGCTCCAAAACGTCTGTTAGTCTATAAGGTGCCACAGGATTCTTTGCTGCTTTTACAGATCCAGACTAACACGGCTACCCCTCTGATATCTGTATGTTGATGGCACTTGAATCCATGTAGTCTGGGCACTTCACATAGTGGCTGCACTTAGATGTTGCATAGACTTGGAGAGGGAATTGATCCTTGTGGGCTTCCACAAGTGAGGGGTCTAGTGGTGGAGGGGCAGTTTTCCCTCAGTATTTGTTGGATGCATCCCACCAGGAAGGACTTCAGTCAGTTTAACCCATTACCCTGGATACCTGCTACCTGTTTCAAACGAGACAGAAGTATGTTATGGTCAGCATTATTAAATGCAGCTGAGAGGTCCAGGAGAATGAGAATGGATGTCCACCCTCTGTCCACTGGCAGCAGGATATCATCCATCAGTGCCACTAAAGCAATTTCAGTTTCATGTCCTGGCCTGAATCCTGACTGTGCCATGTCTAGGCTACTAGCTTCATAACAAGACACAGTGACTAGAGAAATAACACTTGTGCACATATCCACTCCGACCTCCAGAGCTGGGACTATAAACTTCATACTTCATCTTCCAGAATGTAAGCTTCTTCCATGTGGGCCCAAAAGAGAACTCTCTTAGCTCATAGCAGTAGTAGTTCTTTTATCCTTATTGTGGACTAGCTAAGACAACATCACTCACACATGTGCACAAAGCCAGAACATTACACCACCCCTGCCAAGAGGTCCATTCAGCACATGCTGCTTGACTAAGTGCATGCCAGTACAACAGATAATGCCTTCTTCTCCCCTGTGGAACATGATCCAGCACTAAAAATGTACTGTTGTTCAAGGCCAGAAACCTAAGATGCCATTAAAGATCATGGACGATGATGAGAATTCTGAGGCGGCGAGAGAACACTCCAAACAACTGGAAAATAACAAGTCAAAATATTGGTCTTTCCATGCCAATTAACCCTGAAAAATCAATTCACAGATTGAGCTTTTTTCACTCTCTGCTCCTTACAAGAAAATAAATTATGAATATTAAAAAAAAATCAGAGACAGAAGGAAAGAAAGTTTCGGAGAGGGTAGCCAAGAGTTTTATTGCAAGCCCTGTTTCTCATTAAGGCCTTAGCAGCCTCACACACAAAAGCTAATTACTGTTTTTTTGTCATGTTATTTTGATTCATATTTCCTGTCTGAAAAACAGACGGGAGTTTTAGGCATGGCGCCAAGGCCAGGGCCCTGGTGTAGCATAGGCGGGAACCTGCCGAGTAGTGGAACAGACAGACAAGAGTCTCTCTTTTTTCGGTTGTTTTGAGGAGGAAATGGGAACTTTCCATGTAGGCGTAGTTCGCTCCCAACAATTGTTGTTCTCCAAGGGTAGTGGAAAGAAAGAGATGTCACACTGCTCATTTCTGGTCAGGAAATGCCCCTGCAGACAGGACTTAAGGCATTTCAATACTAGTAACACTCGGTAATAATTGTGCTTGCAGTAAAAGAGAAAGTAATGGCTGTGCAATCTGTTCAGTTTTAGAAAATAAATGAATTCTCCAAGGACTAAAAGGCTATTCTCGTCCCTGTTATCAAAACACAGACACCATGTGGCCATCTCAGTAGGACCTATATATAAGTGATGTAGGGGGAAAAAAACTACAACCCAGCACTTTTACTGCTGAGGATTTCCATGAGGTGGCAGTAAGAAAAAAACAAAGGTCCTGTGAATTGCTGGGACTTTTCCATCATATAGGAGCAAAGATCTGGGGCAAAAGTCATTCCTTGTCCAGAGGAGTGTGTACTTTTGGAGGCTAACTTTGCTTTCTTTCTGGAAACAGTGAAAAAATCTCTTCAGACCTATTTCTGTCTATCTCTCTTAAGTACTTATATGGCCCCTGTTTCCACAGTATCTAAGTGCTTCAAACTTTTCAGTATATTTATCCTCACAATATCCCTGTGAGATAGGGAGCTGCTATTATCCCCATTATACAGATGAGGAACTGGGGGATGAGAAATTAGATGACTTGCCCAAGGCTGCATAATTTCAGCGAACTTGGGAGGAACATTCGGAGTGTGATAAGCATAAACGGTAAGCTAGTCTAGGGTAGTCAGACTGGAAAAAACCACAGCGAACAGATCAGGCTGTGGTTTGGGGGCCTGAAGTAAGGTCTGCAAGGAGCAGGGAAATTCGAGTGAAGGTGCTAGACTGGCTGGGAGGAAAGGTGGTGGGGACAAGCAACATAGGAGAAGCTCTACAGGGCCCAGGAAGCAGAGGACTTCAGTGTAGCCCAAGAGCGGTAGAAAAACTATTAGTTCAGATATTCATTTGGATTTACAGTTGGATCTTTGGTTATCCCAGAAGGGGATTGAATTTTTAACTGACCTGGCTGAAGGCCTATACCATGGAAGATTTGGATAGAGAGAGACCACCTCAGGTGCAAGGAAATGGTTACAGGGGGCAGTGGAGATGAAGACCTGTTCAAAGCAGCATCAAGGAACAAGGGAAGGCTCCTTGAGGTGACAGTGCACCATTACACTTGGTCTATAATTCATAACAAATCTTTTATTTGTCAAATTACAGCTCTTGCCTGTTTGCATATTTCCTGTGAATACATAATGCGTATAATAGCTTATAGCACATTAACAAGCAGTTTGTTGTGAGATTCAGTAGTCCAAATGTGCATCGCTTTGACTGGGCACATAGGTCACATGGTGTGTTTATTTTCCCTGACTGGATAAGCATAACTCTTAGAGTTAGGGTTCTAGTGCAAATATGATTAAGAATCAAAGCATACTCTCATGCAACTATTCTTCTTCTTTTCTTTCCTCAGAGAAAATTCCTGCCTGAAAACTCGCTCACTATATCATATCATTGGTGGAAAGCAGATATTCTGTGGGTATAAACAAAGTCAAAGTGAATTCATTTGAAAAATGGAAAGATTATGGGGAACGTGTGCAGGATTTGCACAGCATTAATAATAGCCCAGGATAATAAACTCCTTCTGATAGCATTTTTTACTTTCAGAAAGATCCAAAAGCAGATAAGAGAGGCCATATTGGGTCAGACCAATGGTTCATTTAGCCCGATATCCTGACTTCTCACACTGGCTAGTGCCAAATGCTTCAGAGGGAATGAACAGAACAGGGCAAATTATCGAGTGATCCATGGTCACCCAGTCCCAGCTTCTGACAATTGAAGGTTTAGGGACATCCAGACATGGGGTTTCATCCCTGACCATCTTGGCTAATAGCCATAGATGGACCTATCCTTATCTATGAATTTATCTAATTTTTTAACCATATTTTTGGTCTGCACAAAATATCCCATGGCAATGAAGTCCCCAGGTTGACTGTGCATTGTGTGAAGTATTTCCTTTTGTTTTTTTAAAACATACTGCCTATTAATTTCATTGGTTGACCCCTAATTTTTGTGTTATGTGAAGGGGTAAATAACACTTCATAAGAACATAAGAACAGCCGTACTGGGTCAGACCAAAGGTCCATCTAGCCCAGTATCTGTCTACCGACAGTGGCCAATACCAGGTGCCCCAGAGGGAGTGAAGCTAACAGGCAATGATCAACTGATCTCTCTCCTGCCATCCATCTCCATCCTCTGATGAACAGAGGCTAGGAACACCATTCTTTACCCTTCCTGGCTAATAGCCATTTATGGACTTAGCCACCATGAATTTATCCAGTTCCCTTTTAAACATTGTTATAGTCCCAGCCTTCACAACCTCCTCAGGTAAGGAGTTCCACAAGTTGACTGTGCGCTGTGTGAAAAAGAATTTCCTTTTATTTGTTTTAAACCTGCTACCTATTAATTTCATTTGGTGACCCCTAGATCTTGTATTATGGGAATAAGTAAATAACTTCCCTATTCACTTTCATACTGTTCATGATTTTCTAGATTTCTGTCATATCCCCTCCTTAGTCATCTCTTTTAGAAGCTGAACAGTCTTGGGCTTTTCAATCGCTCCTCAGATGGAAGCTGTTACGTACTTCTAATCATTTTTGTTGTCCTTCTCTGTATCTTTTCTAATTCTAATATATCTCTTTTGAGATGGGGCAAACAGAACTGCATGCTGTATTCAGGGTGTGGGCGTACCATGGATTTATATAGTGGCATTATGCTATTTTCTTCTATTTGTTTTATTACTGATCCCTTTCCTAATGGTTCCCAACATTCTGTCTGCTTTTTTGACAACTACTACTTGTTGAGTGGATGTTTTCAGAGAACCATCCATGATGGTTCCAAGATCTCTTTCTTACGTGGTAACAGCTAATTTAGACCCTATCATTTTGTTTATATAGTTGGCATTATGCTTTCCAATGTACATTACTTTGCATTTATCAACACTGAATTTTATCTATCATTTTGTTGTCCAGTAACCCAGTTTTGTGAGACCCCTTTGTATCTGTTCACGGTCAGCTTTGGACTTAACTATCTTGAGTAATTTTGTATTATCTGCAAATTTTGCCACCTGACTGTTTCCTGCCTTTTCTAGATCATTTATGGGTTTGTTGAACAGCACAGGACCCAGTACAGATCCTTGGGGCACCCTGCTATTTACTTCTCTTCATTGTGAAAATTGACTATTTGTTCCTACCCTTGTTTCCTGTCTTTTAACCAGTTATTGATCCATGAGCTGGCCTTCCTCTTGTCCCATGACTGCTTAGTTTGCTTAAGAGCCTTTGTGTGGGACTATCACATTAGAACACATCATATGGGACAAAAGTCTCATGCATCTCATATATGTCTTGACTAAATGATCTTTGCTCAAAGGACTTAAAATAAGTGGAGATCAGTAGTGATAGAATGCTCACTGCAAGAGAAAGCCAGGTTGCAAAACATACATAAAGCCAGTCCGCTGTACTTACTGCAGCCTTGATTCTATAATAGTGTGTGTGTGTGTGTGTGTGTGTGTGTCCGTGTCCCTCCTAATGACAGGACAACCAGGATTTACCTCTTTATGAAGACGAGAATTACTGAAATGCCTCCACCTCTGGGGTAGAACACAGTAGCAGTTTAACAACTTGCAGAAGCAATGCACAACAGTTTAGGACAGAAAATTAAGAATATAATACCCAACTGAACGTGTGGGAAGAATGTTTGGTTACAAGAATGGAAAATTACCCAGTTTGTTACCTCACCAAAACACTGGGGTTAATATTTTCACCCTAGCCAAAAATGCCATTGGATGTTAAATGATTATGAGCAGTCAATATACTCATTTGATGTTTGATCTGAAAGTCAGTGCCACTAGCAGCACACCACATCCTAGCATCATGCTGTGGAATTGGTTCATTATTGGAGCATGCCACTTATTGAATTACCAACACCATTTCTTGTACCATGTAGTTGCATGTTTTTTCTGTCGTGTTATTCTTCCTTATGGATTCTCATTGCTGTGATGCTTTCCAGCAAGACTGGTGTTGGCAAGAAAGAAGAAAAGTCACTGACAAAAAAAAACCAACAGCGCTGAAAAGAAATGAAAAAGGACAATCCTTGGATAAAAAGAAACAGATTAAGAATAACAAAGACTGGGATATAGGAAAGGTTAATGTCTCACATTGCAGCTATTTTGTTAGGTCCATGGTGCTTATCCTGTGTTGGGGAGATACTTAATTCTGCTCTGGATTAAATTTCAATGAAACCTGGAAGTGCCATGAAAACAAAAGTGAAAATCGGGACATTTTATCTCAAAAAACCAACCATTTCATTTTGTATCCCAGCTACTTTTGTTATTGATTCCTCTTGTACTTTAGCCTGCTCCTTGCTTGGGTCCCTGATGAGTTAGATCAACCTTTCCAGTCTAAACACTGTGTTTAGTAAGCAAGCACTTTATAACCAAACTCCAACACAGCAAACAGGGATGGCGAGAAAGAGAAAAGCCTGGTTAATTTAATTAGGATTTCATTACTTTTCCCAGTAAGACCTCAAATTTAATAGTATTACATTTTAAGCTCTTTGGCAAGTCTTGACAAAACAGTTTAGTGTATTTCACTAATAAAAACAAAAGCCATATAAGAAACCAGTCCTCTGCTGAACAAAAATAAGAAGAAAGTGATCCTTTTGAGTGTGCAGAAATTTCCTTTGAAAGATGCCACTGCTGATTATGCAAGGCCACATTGAGAACCAAATTCTTCACTTTGTCTTTATGTTGGCAAAACTGCCATTCATGTCAATGGAATAAAGAACGAGCAAGAACTTTGAGCACCAACCCCCTTATTAATAAGTAAGTGATAAGTTTAAAGCATGGCTGGGTTGATACTGTATGGAGGTGGGGCACCTTTTTGCTGCAGGAAGCACACAAGGAGATTGCTTTGCAGATGGTCCTGAAATGCTGGAGGTTCTTCACTCCTGTTCTTCACACTAAGAGTTTCCTGAGACCATCACAGCTGTAAGAGCTGCTTATACCATGTCACGGCTTTTCCTACCCTCTCTCTTTCCCACAGCTAGTGCTCAAGCTGTCAACAGGTGCCTGTCTGAGGAGAAGCTGTTCACCAGAACTGATCAAAAAGTTTCAATCAAAAATGAAATTTCAACCAAAACAAATAAGGAAATGAAATGCCACCATTTGTTGTTTCCATTTTCCAGCTACACCTAACTGTTGTGCAAGTGGAAATAGTGACCAGTGAATATGATGAGGAGCTTAATAAAAATTCAAATGGCAGAGGAAAAATATGGGGATAACAGAGAATAGGATAACTTCTTCTGCCTTGCTTGCCCTGCCCCATACCCATACTCCCAAAAAATCCAGAACATTGGCTACCCCAGGAGACTGGACACTCATTAAAAAGTCAACGATTGCTAAAAGCAACTGCTCCATGCCATCTGAGATATCCCCTTTTCACCTATACTTAGAATGGGAAATGGCTAGGTGTCCAGATACCACTGTCTGTAAATGTTGACTGCTTAATGGTGACAAATCCAAAGCCCATTAAAATCAATGGAAAAGATGTCCATTGACTTCAATAGCTTTTGGATCGGGGCTAACATTCTGGTGTCATGGTAATTTTATTTATTATAAACAGGAAGGAGACCAACAGCTGATAGGAAAGTCTAGAGTCATGCTTTGGTAGCAGCCAGGAATAAAGAATCAGTGAACCAGGAGTTGTATTGACTCTCTGTTATCCTTGCTGCCTTCATCATATGGCATTCATTTTTTAAAAAAGCTAGGAGCCTCACCTAATCCTAGTCTCAGTAGGCAATGACAGTCTGAGACAAATGAGTCTCTTTTGCTCTTGTCCGTCTTATGAATCAGTCTGGGTTTTCCAGCAGTCTTAAAGGCAATGAGACTCCCCATGATTCATGAGCCCAGGCAAGGTGCGACCAGGTGAGGGTTTCTACGTGTTCATCACGGGTCTGGAGGCACCATTCCAAACGTAGAAAGCCAAAACAATACCAAGCTTGATTCAAAGCCCATTAGAATTAGTAGGAATCTTTCCATTGGCTTCTATGGGCTTTGGATCAGGCCCATTGTGGAGGGGAAATGGTACATTTGATCTCAAAATATTTGGAAACTTGAATCTAGAATGAAAGCTTATTTGAAGCTTTAATTAAATTCCTGTGCTAATTTAGAAAAGGATCATCCCAAGGTCAAGGACACTGCAATTATTGCTTTAAGATCTTGTTATAACTAACATTTTAAGGGCTTGACTCTTCCGGTTGTTTTTTTTAAAGTTGCTGTAATGATCCTTATTTAAACTATAAATTGAATTAAAAACTCCCATTTAATATTTAGTTATGATGTGGTTAACAATTTTATGCACCAGGCAGTTGCTCTTTTATTTGCTTACAATGTTGTCTTTAAAGTTGCCAAAACCATGCTGCTCAAATGAGCAAGCAGATGCCAAGTTATTAACAATTATTACCTTTTACAGTAATTTTTGGCAGCCTTTTGCTTTTTTGGTGGTCTAATAATTTCAAAACAGGGAACTTTGAAATATTACACCAAGACCAAACAGCACCAAGGGTTGGTTGACATCCTCTTTTTTGACTTATTCCAACTAGTTTCCTATTGTGAAATATTTTTCCACCCAATATTTGCCGAGCATGCAGTGAGGTTTGCTCCTGCAGCTAAAAGCTATCCTCCTGAAGAAAAATAGCAGTTCTAAAGGTCCACAGACCATGTCCAACTACTGTGTATAGCATGCAGAAAAAAGGAAAGTCAAAAACACAGTGTAGGATTCAAAAGGGGGTTCTAAACTGGCTTTCAAAGTAAGTAGCATGCTATGTATGCAAAGTTTATGGGCCTGAGTACACTCATGTAAAACAGGAGTAACTCCACTAAAGTCAGTGGCCAGATTTGTAGCTGCTGCTAAAGTCCCTTTCTACTCCCAGAGCAGCACAAAGCGTTCTTTAATTAAAGGTGACAAGGCTGCTTAAGCAGCAAAGAATCCTGTGGCACCTTATAGACTAACAGACGTTTTGGAGCATGAGCTTTCGTGGGTGAATACCCACTTCCTCAGATGCATGTAATGGAGATATCCAGGGGCAGGTATATATATGTGTGCTAGCAAGCAAGCTAGAGATAACGAGGTCAGTTCAATCAGGGAGGATGAGGCCCTGTTCTAGCAGTTGAGGTGTGAAAACCAAGAGAAGAGAAACTGGTTCTGTAATTGGCAAGCCATTCACAGTCTTTGTTCAATCCTGAGCTGATGGTGTCAAATTTGCAGATGAACTGAAGCTCAGCAGTTTCTCTTTGAAGTCTGGTCCTGAAGTTTTTTTGCTGCAGGATGGCCACCTTAAGGTCTGCTATAGTGTGGCCAGGGAGGTTGAAGTGCTCTCCTACAGGTTTTTGTATATTGCCATTCCTAATGTCTGATTTGTGTCCATTTATCCTTTTCCGTAGAGACTGTCCAGTTTGGCCGATGTACATAGCAGAGGGGCATTGCTGGCATAAGATGGCGTATATTACATTGGTGGATGTGCAGGTGAATGAACCAGTGATGGTGTGGCTGATCTGGTTAGGTCCTGTGATGGTGTCGCTGGTGTAGATATGTGGGCAGAGTTGGCATCGAGGTTTGTTGCATGGATTGGTTCCTGACCTAGAGTTATTATGGTGTGGTGTGCAGTTACTGGTGAGAATATGTTTCAGGTTGGCAGGTTGTTTGCCCACAGACAACCTGCCAACCTGAAACATATTCTCACCAGTAACTGCACACCACACCATAATAACTCTAGGTCAGGAACCAATCCATGCAACAAACCTCGATTCCAACTCTGCCCACATATCTACGCCAGCGACACCATCACAGGACCTAACCAGATCAGCCACACCATCACTGGTTCATTCACCTGCACATCCACCAATGTAATATACGCCATCTTATGCCAGCAATGCCCCTCTGCTATGTACATCGGCCAAACTGGACAGTCTCTACGGAAAAGGATAAATGGACACAAATCAGACATTAGGAATGGCAATATACAAAAACCTGTAGGAGAGCACTTCAACCTCCCTGGCCACACTATAGCAGACCTTAAGGTGGCCATCCTGCAGCAAAAAAACTTCAGGACCAGACTTCAAAGAGAAACTGCTGAGCTTCAGTTCATCTGCAGATTTGACACCATCAGCTCAGGATTGAACAAAGACTGTGAATGGCTTGCCAATTACAGAACCAGTTTCTCTTCTCTTGGTTTTCACACCTCAAGTGCTAGAACAGGGCCTCATCCTCCCTGATTGAACTGACCTCGTTATCTCTAGCTTGCTTGCTAGCACACATATATATACCTGCCCCTGGATATCTCCATTACATGCATCTGAGGAAGTGGGTATTCACCCACGAAAGCTCATGCTCCAAAACGTCTGTTAATCTATAAGGTGCCACAGGATTCTTTGCTGCTTTTACAGATCCAGACTAACACGGCTACCCTCTGATACAAGGCTGCTTAAGAATTTCCCCAATGTGCTTTCCCTCAACATAAGAGAAATCCTCAGTGTAAAGCTGGTATTAAGCCACCCACTTCCCCTGCTGTGTTGTAGGGACAGAGCCAGAGAACACTGCTCTAGGGGTCCTCTTCACTGAATATATTTCAGGGCAACCCTTAGGTTGCTCTACATTATTCAGGTGGGATTTTGGCCTCTGGTGGCCCCAGGATTAGGAGCAGAAAGATGCCCAAGAGTCACTTCCCCCTACTTCTTTAGCTGCTCCAAGGATCTGATCCCAGATACTCATACTCGGATAAAAATGGTCAAGCGGTGGGAAAAATCAGGCCCAAAAGCTTAATATGAACTTAAATTAGTCAACCTGGAATGTTGGAGGTACTCGAAAGCATGTAATTTGTTATATTACATCACTATCATTCTCCACAGAGTATTGTTTTTCTTAGTCCTTTAATTTTTTGGCTCAAAGACAATGAGACATTATATATTGGAAATCATCTTCTGGACTCCGTATGATTATAGGTGCATGGGCGCACCCACACAGGCATACGCTATTCTATTTTTTTACTTGGTTTGCTACTGGTCACTTCCCAGTTCTCAACTAAAATGAATTTCTCAGATCTTTTTTTGCTTTTCAGTGGTTCTGCCTGATTTCTCTTTTTGCTTCTTTTAAGTTATTATTATGAAAATATAAGTGTGCAAACAAAATGCATCTCATTCTTCCTCACTGGCATCGTGTCCTCCTAATTTAAATCCATCACTTTTTGTTTCCAGTTGGAAATAAAAGCACTTGAACTGTATTTCATAAATTAGAGAAAAGCCAACTGGTAATAATAGAGTTTTATGTATGATTTTTGAAAATGGGCTAAAAAGAGTTTGGAAGTTTGTGGCTGTTCCTTTTCCTCTGGAGGGGTGTGTATATGTAAGCTTTGGGATTTCGTATACTGTCTCTGTTTTCTCTCCCTCTTTCCATCCTTTCTTAAATAGCATTTAGCACAAAGCCCGGCCCATTAAACCACTGCAGAATGGAAACTATGATTGGCTGTTATGATGACAGTCACCAAAATAGTGCCATTCTTTCATGAGTGGCAAGACAGCCTGTAGTTACTTCTCCAAAGTTCCAAATTCAGCAGCTGTAGCCCTGGCACTGTAAAGCACTCACTTGAATCAGATTTGAATTCAGCCCATATTGTTTATTGAGCCCTCTTGTGCAGTTTCCAGCATGCCCATCTCTTTCTAGTCTGATATTCATTTTTTCTATATTTCCTCTTATTTTTCATATATTCACCCTGAACTGGTTTGGTTTTTCATCTGTTTCTGAGTGCAATACAAGGTCCTGCTGCTAGATGATAAGGTCCTATGTAGGCCTCAGATTACTTCTCTCCCAACATCAGGTGAGTTTGTTAGCATCTCTAGAGGCACATGTACTAGGAGGTACTGGAAGGAGTGTGTACTGGCCAAGGGCCAGGAAATACATGCCAGCAGTCTCTATCAGCTGTCTTGTGTCATTTCTATTATAGTGCCCACTTGGCGAGTAGAGGAGGTCCTTTGCTTTAGGAGAGTGTTCTCAACTTTGAAACATGTTCCCGCTCCTGGCCTGGAGGATCTTTGACTGATACACCTCTACCTCAATATAACGCTGTCCTCGGGAGCCAAAAAATCTTACCGTGTTATATGTGAAATTGCGTTATATCTAACTTGCTTTGATCTGCCGGAGTGAGCAGCCCTGCCCCTCCCCCCCCGAGCACTGCTTTATCACGTTATATCCGAATTCGTGTTATATCGGGTCACATTATATCAGAGTAGGTGTAATTGTAGACAAGCCCTGCAACCTGTTCCAAGGGGAGTGGTGAGTTCAGATGTGGCCAAACCTCTGCAAAGAAAACCTCATGGAGATTTCCTCCCATGGTGGCTGAATACAACCAAGCGGAAATGTAATATAACAGAGAAATCATTGTTTTTATATGCTATTAAATTAATGTGATGGTTCTTAGATCCCCAGATTACAGGGTTCCAGGCCAAGGAAGTCTCTGCAGTGCTCAATTTTTAGATTAATGTGGTAATTTTCCTAGGTAGAGGGACTTTATTTGACAAACAGATGATGACTCAGAAATGAAATACTGATCTGTTTTAATCAGTTATTGACACTGCTTTTCTCCTTTGCATTGTGTCATGTTTATTTTAAAGAGAAGGCACATTTGATATCTTATCTCCTTTGAAGTGATGAGTGGATTGAATTCTGCTCCTGTAACATAAATATTTGGAAGATGTTTCTACTGCACAATGAAATAGAGCAAGATTTAAGAAATCAGTGGGGTAAGATTTTAAAAATCTCTCATGGAAGTTATTAAAGAGAGATGATCTACTACTTTTTACTGTGATTGATAAATAGAATCCCAAGTATCCAAACTACTTGTATATTGGGACTCAATGAACAATTAACGGTTCCTTAGAAAGAGAGATGAGATAAATGGAGTGCTATTAGAATGAGTGGAATCCTGGCCCACTGGAGTCAATGAAAATTTTTCTTCAGTGAGGCTAGGATTTTTTATTGTATGTAAAAAAATATGTGCAAAAGGTATCACATTTTACTGCGTGCATGTTCCTTTGCATGCCTTCTGCTGAGCACAGGACCTGAAAGTTTGCATGAGACTGAGGATTTGCCCCATAGACAAAACTAGAGCCAAGAATGGGAACCCAGCGCTCTGCATCCCTGAGGCAAGAACCATAACCTGTGAAAAACTTTTAAATAAAATCTTAGCAGAAAAGAGGAAATGCCCTTTGATTAGCTTTGTGATATGGTTCTGGACATAGGTTGTGTAAATACTTTTGGATATCAGTGACTGGTCAAATGGCAAGTAAGGCTGGTGTCATGAAATTTAGTTCCCAGTATGCTGAAGGTTTTCTATTTCCCAGAGTGACTCATAATTATTATTTTTTCTTTGTATTACAGTAGCACCTTTTCATTCAAAGATCAGGGCCACATTGTGTAGGGGTGTGTTTCACAGACAAATAACAAAGAAAACAATCCCCTGTAGCTTTTCCCTTTGAAAACAATGTTTCCCATTTTTATGCTAAGAGAAATGAGACGAGTTTTACTGTCTATCCATCTGGATACCTGTCCAGCCATACAGCCACACCCACCCACCCACCCACCTGTCCACATCTGTATAGATCGATAGATTTGAGATATAGAAAGTATAATAATTATAAGTTATAGATGGAATTTAAAACAGACTATTTACCTGATTTTTTTGGAGTCTGTTCTGTACATGCCCACTGGACTGAAAATGTGATTTCTTCACCTCTGTTGTTTGTGAGGATCACAGACAGAATTCCAGTAACTGGCCTGAGCCAGTCATTTGAACCCAAAATGTATATGTTTACAGAGATACAAACTATGGAGTTAGTATTTATCTCATTGTGGCAAGAAAAACTCACCATAATAGTGCATTTCAGGAACAGGAGAATTTTTCACAGTACCACAAGAGGTAAAAAGTGTGAGAAAACAAATGCTAGGTTGCTTTGTTTTGTTTCTCATTGATATTTTTCAGCAAAGCTTCATCAATGGGATTTTTTGAGAAAGTCACTGGAAATCTTGGGATCTTTGGAAAGGAGGAGTTACTTAGTGGGAATTCATATCCTTCCTCCTGTTCACAGCCTTAGAATGGAGCTTTCCATTTGAGGTTGAGCCGTATAGTTGGCAGTCACGCTTTTTCTGTGCCTTTTATTCCCTTCTTTTTATCCTTGTTTCTTGCTTCTTCCTTCCTTTTTATCTTTTTTTTTGTTGTTGTTGTTTTTGAGGGGGTGTGTGGAAAGCCCTCAGAGCTAGTGGCCTATGTTTCCTGCTCCATGCTTAGCGGCAGGAAGGAAGCAAAATGACTGAGCTGATGCCTTCATATCAGCTGTTTGCAACAGAGCCGCTTCCTGATATAACACTGTCCATTAGGTTGTTTCCATTCCAGACCATGGAAAGAGATGAAGTATGGCAATTATCAGTCACTGTAAGGCCTTGTCTACACAAAAAGTTACTCTGCTTTAACGGTACTGATATAGTTAAATGAGTACAACTCCTACTAGAATGGACACAGTTATTCATCCATAATAATTTAATACTTATATTCCCCTTGCACAGGAAGGGAAATAAGCTATACTGGCATGAGGCACCTTGATACTGGTATAACGGTGTCCACACTAGGGATTGTACAGGTATAACTACATCAGTAAAAAATCCTAGCCCTACCTGACATAGTTTTGGTACTAGTATAACTATGTGTAGACTAGGCCAGCGGTTCTCAACCAGGGGTCCGTGGCCCTCTGGGGGTCCACGAGCCCTTTCAGGAGGTCCACGGAGCCCCACAGCTGAAACCTGGTGCCCTGAGCCCCAGTGCTGACGCCAGGAGCGGCACAGGGCTGAAGCTAGTAAACCTCCCCGCACAAGGCAGAAGCCCCAGAACCCACCCCCTGAGCTGGGAACCACACTGGGAGCCACACTGGGAGCCCCTCCACCTGTACACAGCCCCTAGTTACCCCCTGCCTACACCTTGAGCTATCCCCTGCCTGAACCCTGAGCTACTCCCCCAACTTCACACAGCCCCTCACTACCCCCTGCCTGCACCCTGAGCTACCCCCCTGCCTGCACACAGCCCCTCGCTACCCCCTGCCTGCACCCTGAGCTACCCCCCTGCCTGCACACAGCCCCTCGCTATCCCCTGCCTGCACCCTGAACTACTCCTCTGCCTGCACCCAGCCCCTAACAACCCCCTGCCTGCACCCTGAGCTACTCCCATGCCCACACACAGCCCCTCGCTACCCCCTGCCTGCACTCTGAGCTACTCCCCTGCCTGTACACAGCTCCTAAGAACCTCCTGCCTGCACTCTGAGCTACTCCCCAGCCTGTACACAGCCCCTAGCTACCCTTTGCCTGCACCCTGATGCCCCAAAATAGAAGTAAAATTATGCCTATGCCCCAGGATCAGCCCCCTCAGCCCAGAGCTCCATGCTCCCCCCACCGGACCCTGATATTTTTATAGCATGTTGAGGGTGGGCCTCTGCAAGGAAAAGGTTGAGAAGCCCTGGCCTAGGCTAAGGTGCTTTGTCCCCACAATTAAATTCCTATGGAGATGCTGACTGCAGGACTTTCCTGGATGTTCATCTATTTATGTTCCAAATATCTGCAATAGGAAAAATTAAAAATGCACTGATTTTTGATGTGGTCTTCTGGGAATGAGCATAGAGCACTAGTAAAAAAAAAAGATTCTGAAATTTCAAGTATACACAAGACAGTCACATTTTATAGTGAAAAAGACATTTAGAAATGACATAAAATCTATCAAGAATTTATTTACCTTTCATAAGAATATTATACATTTAGTGAGGCGGCTGCCCCACTCCATGAGAAAAAGTGCTGGAACAGGCCAGAGAGGCTGCACGGACCAGCAGCCAATCAGCAAAGGCCTGTGGAGAGCCAATCAGGGCAGAGACTGAGGCAGCCAATCAGGACCGGGTTGGCCATATATAAAGGCTGCCTAGCAAGGGAGAAGGGAGTCTCTCCCTGACTAGCAAGGGTGGAGGACTGGCTTCTGAGGTAAGGAAGCAGCACCTTGGACACAGCAGTGCTGGGCAGGCTTGGCGGAGCAGAGGAGAGCTCCAGCCCAGTTACCTGCCAGGCTGCAGCCCCTGCTAAAAAGGGTCGAGAAGGTGCACAGAGCCAAGGGGGAAGTATTCCAGGGAAGATAGGTGGACAAGAGGAGGGAGAAGGAGGGCAGAGGGAGGCTGCCTCTAGAGGGTCCCTGGGTTGGGACCCAGAATAGTGGGTGGGCCTGGGTCCCTCCCTTCTCCCCTTGCACTGCACCTGGCCACAGAGGAGTGTGGCCCAGACAGACTGCAACTTGCCCTGAGATGAGGGGCTAGACTTTGGGTTTGTGCTTGGCCACTGAGGCAGGTGCAAGCTGAAGGACTGTCATTACCTGCCCTCCCCCCAGAAGGGGGTGAGAATGGAGTAGTGGGTGCTGCTGGAGGGCAGTGTCCTGAAGCGGACACCGCCAAGCAGGGAGCAAGGCAGTTCCCAAATCATCAGAGCAGACAATGGGTGAGACACCACATGCAGAGGGGGCTCCACAGCTGACCAGAGCTAATTCCTGGAGCAACCAGCAGGAGGTGCCAATGGTGGTGAGTCCTGACCCTGTTACAATACACATGAGTACCACGTGTTGTAGAAGAGTTATAAGCACACTAGCACAAGGTATTTGGAATCTGGCAGGTAACAGCTCCAGCACACATAGGTAGGACTTAACTTCCTTCTAGTACTTTCTACCCAACCAATCACAACAAAACATTATATCAAGATAACAGCTTATCCTAAAGATACAGATGCTGCACTAGCTATTGGTGGAGCTATTGTCTGCACTGATCATTACAGTATTATAGATAGTTATAAGCCAAGGTTGTAAGCAGCTTGCTGGACTCCATAACAATCGATAACCATTGAAATGCCATTTATTAAAACAGCTATTTAATACAAACAAATAAACAGTATTATACATGCTGAGTTTCTTTCTTCCTTACCACCAAGATTCACAGCTTACTGAAGGTTGTGGTGGATTCTCCATCATTGTAGATGAGGCCTACATGTCTTTCTAAAAGATATGCTACAGCTCAGTCAGAAGTTCTTGTCCTGATGCAGAGATAATTGGGTGAGGCTCTTTGGCTTCTGTTGTTCAGGCTAGAGGATCAAAATGGTCCTTTCTGGCCTTTATTAATCCTTGACTCTCAGACTATACACTTATGTGCAAAATAGTTGTACTAGGTGAGACTGAGGGATAACTCCAGAATTTAGAGATGTATGCCCTCATCTAGCTCCCATTGGGATCAATGGTAAAAGTTCATTAGCTTCAGTGGTTCAGAAGCAGATCCTTAGTGCCACTAGCCATTCATGCTGACCTAACTCTTGTAGATACCAGAGGGAATTCAGCATATGGATCAAGGACTGTATTTAGCCATTAACCCCTTTATTCCAGGGTAGATCATTTGCAGCTCCCCAGCCCCTCTCTTGCTCTGTGACCTGGAAGGCAGCCTTCAGGGTACATACCATTGTTCTGAAGTCAACCTGTATTTTCTTAATAACACTCGTCTCTACTTGAGACCTCATTTTCGTTTGAACTAGGGAAAGCACAGCTGTTAAGTAAAGAGATACAATATATCACCCCACTAATATGTTTTCCTCAGCAGTCATTAAAGTCAAGTGTTAGCTTTCAGCTGGACTGTTGTAAAAAATAAAATAAATAAATAGATACCACTGGGAAGAAAAGGAAACTATAATTTCAGCCACATTAAAATTGCTCTCGCCCCCAAATGGATCCGTGCTTCAGGTCGGATTTCAGAGGTGTGAGAGGGGAGGTAATTTAGATCTTTACAGTCCCCAATTAAAGGTATCTTTTTATAGGTGATAATTTCATACAGGAAAGCAATTCAAGTTTTAATAATTTAATTGATTTTCCTTTGAACCTGTTGAGGGAAAATATGGAGAGAAAACATTTTTGATGGCCAGCAGTCATGAGTTAAGGGATCAAAGGGCTTTGAGATAGCTCAGGCCTGAAGAGGTTGACACATTAATTTTTTCAGGTTAGCAGGAATGGATTGAGGTACTGACCCTGCCACTGCTGGTTTTCTGACATTACAGCAAACGTAATTTTGCTTTCTCTACAGAAAAAAACTTGGGTGTGATTTTTTTCTCTTTCGCTTTCTTAGAGGGAAATCCAAGTTTTTATGCTGAAATATGAATTTGGACCCAATTGCCTGCCAGGGAAACATACAGAAGGGCCAAGGGATTGGCCAGAATCAAAAATACACCTCAAAGCTGCATGATAAAAAATACTAAATCCCTGAGCTACTTCTATTCCTAAGGATTCCAAAGCACAGTACAAACCTTGCTATCTAGCTATGCAGGTCGTATTTCACCAGCCACTAAAATCCAGCCATCTCTGGGGTGAAATGCACCAGGTGTTCAGAGCTAACTGTATTATTCCACAAATAGTTTGGAATTAAAAACGAAGACAGAGTCCTTATCTTGTGGATGCTGTGGTTGGAATTGTACGTAGGGAGACTGCACTCAAACTAAAAATGGGCCAGGTCAGTGTGATTCAGGAACTGCAGGAGTGCCTTTTTAAGAGTAACAAAGGGTCCTGTGACATCTTATAGACTAACAGATGTACTGGAGCATAAGCTTTCGTGGGTGATTACCCACTTCGTCAGACCATGCATGCTCTGTGGCAAAGAGTGGCTCTGTCAGCAGTGGGAATTTCTGCTGTCCCCCACACAAAGGGTTAAGGCGAGGTACCCCGGCATTTATAGACCAAGACACGCAACTTACGTACCACTTTATGTGTTTCATGACATCTGCTTGTTACCTCCCCTCGTATCATGCTCCAGGTGTCTTGGGCAAAACATCCTCTTATCTGGTGTCTCTGGGCTAATCTTTTAAAGTGTGTTCTCACACGTATCCAGAAGAAGTTGCTTCTTAAAAGTGCCTGTGTTTTAGCAACACTAGCAATATTTTTTTCCAAGGTCATATATTGGACAGTGAATTTGTAAACATCTACTTTAATACATGGACTAACCAGGGCTGGATTTACATCTTACGCGCCCCTAGGCATAGCATCTTCAGTGCCCCCCATGCACACAGTTTTAGAGAGGTTAGACACCCCTAGAACACAAGTGCCCCTAAGCATGTGCCTACTGCGCCTAACTGGAAATCCAGCCATAGGCCTAACTTTGGTTCTTAGTCTCTAGTGCAGGCCTCGGGTCTTGCACCAGGCCAAGTGATCCAGGCTCTCTCTCTCTCTCCTACAGTAGGCAATTGGGTAGCCTGGTATGCCAAGTATCCGTAAAAATGCAAGTTTGCTGTTCACTAGCTTCCGTGTGTGATCTAGACAGCCACATTCAGTAAGCATGGGCTACACAGGGTATGTAGGGTTTAAGGTTCTCTTCGGGCCCTGTACTGTGTCAATGGAGATGTGAAGGCTTAGCTAATCTAAATAGAGCAAAAGGTATAACTGGGTTAGCTTCCTGCTCCTGCAGTGGACTTCCTGTGTGACCACGGGTAAATCATT
This sequence comes from Gopherus evgoodei, assembly GCF_007399415.2. Lineage (NCBI taxonomy): Eukaryota > Metazoa > Chordata > Testudines > Testudinidae > Gopherus > Gopherus evgoodei. The sequence continues at coordinate 36,270,618 of NC_044333.1, read as the reverse complement.
TAATGTCTCTTTGATTCAATTCTTCATCTGTAAAATTAGGATAACACCAACGTCTTGTCTTATCTATTTACAATATAGGTAGATTTAAGTGAAATTTTTGAGGTGAAACTTTTGTCCAGTGAAAAATGCATGTTCAGCAACACTGAAAATTTTGTGAATTCATGTTGGTTTTGCCAAATTGTTGATGTTAAAAGAAAAAAATTATGTTTTATTTCAATCCTTTTTGATTCAAAACAACTTTTTGTTCTTCAAATTGTATTTATTTTTTTAACTTTAAAAAAACCTCTTGAAATCCAAACAAAGCATTTAACTTTTGGTCCATTCAACCCCAAATGACTTTATTTAATATTTTTGATTCGCCAAAAAAGTTCACTTTCGGGTCACCCCAAAACATTTTTTTTCCAGAATTGCCAGTGATCTGAAAAATCTGTTATTCACACATTTCTAAATGTAAATGCTTCAGGAATGAGTCATTCTAGGGCCTTGATCTTGGTATTATAATAAAAATAATATCAGATATCATATACAACATAATGCCATAATTTGTGTCAACACAGAACACACGCTAGCCAGATCCATAGCATAGAATGCATTTAGCTGTGGGTTACCATTTAAAGCATAACACATGAATACCCAGACTGTGACAAGAGGCCTTTATAGAAGCTGTTTAGTTTTTAAATATGAAGACATTGAGTAAAACCTTCTCTTCTTCCCAGTGTGGAACACAGCAATAAATAATCTGGTGAAGGCAGAAGAAAGCTTCAGAGCAGCGGTGTGCAATCCATTTGGTTCTACGCCGTACAACACTATTGGAGTAGGATGGGTGTTTTCTTGGTCAATGAGAGCAGCAAGCTTTTCATACAGATGTTAGTATAAAAGTGACTGTTTATTGACCAGGGCATAAAAAAGGGGCTGTGGGAATGATACATGGTGGTCAGGCGCACAGGAAGGTCAGCTCGTATTTCAGCGCTTTACACAGGAACTGTTGTCTGGACCAGCCATTCTCCAGCTTTTCACTCTGCAGCCTACTTTGTCACTGAAAGAATCTCTCAAGCATTTTTTTCTCTTTCCAGACTCCCACATTGTTTGTTTTGCAAAATTATTTCATTTTGTGGACTGCTAGGAAAAGTTCTGAGGACTGCAGGGTTCCAGAGGACACAGTTTAAGAACCCAAGGAGTGAGCAGGGCTCAACACAGAACACAAAACATGTTACTCACATAAATGTCCACCTCTCCTTTGGCAATGCCTGAATCTGTCCCCTGAACCCAACATGTGGCTGTACTAGTAGTCAGACTATTAATAGTGGTACAATGACTTTCCTCTTCTGCAAGAAGTCTGTTAAACTTGGCATTAATTACATCACCAGTCTTTCCTCAACCTACATCCTGCCACCAAGCCACCTATACAAACAACTCCCTCTACACCAGGAACTGTCTTTGCCCTAGGCCAAGCTTTCCAGAAGACAAGCCAACAGATTTTCCTTCAAACGTCAATGCTATAAAATGCCTGGGATGCTACAGATAAGATTAGAGTATTGGCAAAGCCACACGAGAGCAGTTTGCATGCCTAGCCTATACCTGAATCCACACTTCGCTGGTGCCATTTGAGTCACACCTTCGCGATCCATAAATTTCACTTAACACCTCTAATTTATATTTATTTGGGTATTAATATTGCTAGATCTGAAAATAAAAATAAAAGTCAGCTGTGTTCCGCAAGGCTGCAAGAAAGGCCACCTAGATATTTTGGCAGACTTCCTCATGTTCTTGGCTGAACTTTGAGGTCACTGTTAATAGGATAGCACTGTTTATTATCTCATAAAGATCATTATAAATAGATGTTGTTAAAGATAACGACACATTGTAAATAAAGGCACCATATGAAATCACAATATTTAACTAGCTGCTGTTGAAACATTTTTTCACTATAAAGGATTCTAACAGCAAATACTTTACTGAATCCAAGCCATGCATGGGTCTCTGGAACAGACTTCTTGTAATAATCCTTTGCTTTATATTTTAAATAGTCCTTTACACTTATATTATTATCTAGTCTATACTGTATATAATTTCATTTATATAGATATATATGAGTGATCTCAAAGTGCTTTACAAACATTAATTTTAAAGCCCCACAACAACCTTGTAACCCAGGCAATCTCTGTTTTTCAGATTGAGGGGAAACTGAGGCAGAGAGCTACTGAGGGACTTCTTTTGAGTTACACTGCATGTCACTGGAGCAGCCCAGAATAGAGCCCAAGGGACATCTTCTATAATTTATCATAGCTCCGTTAGCTAAGACGATTTGCATTTGCCACCAAGAAGAGTTCACTATCTGATTTGAACCACTAGATAATGCTCCCCTTGAAATGACAATGTGCCTTGTGTTGTGAGCATGACAATACACTAAAAAGGACCATGTTTCCAGACATGCATGGTAATGTTAGGGAGCATAAAAGAGTCTTGAATAAACAGCACCTCTCGTCAGTTCCAGTGTGAAGTCAGATTCAGAATGATCAATCTGGAGATTAACGTTCCGTAAGGAGGAATGGAAACCAAATTTCACTGGTGTTTGGGTCATTGTATTTTCTCAGGAAAATAAGAACTTGCCAACAAAATGGAAAATGTACAAAAACTGACTAGTCCATTTACCTCTAAAATGTCAGACTTCATCACATTCCTCACACACCAAGCTCCCTGTTCCTAGCGGAAACTCCAAATTACTTATCAGAGGGGTAGCCGTGTTAGTCTGAATCTGTAAAAACAGCAAAGAATCCTGTGGCACTTTATAGACTAACAGACGTATTGGAGCATGAGCTTTCGTGGGTGAATACATCTGACGAAGTGGGTATCACCCACGAAAGCTCATGCTTCAAAACGTCTGTTAGTCTATAAGGTGCCACAGGATTCTTTGCTGCTTTTCCAAATTACTTGCAAATTGCCCCTTCCCAGTTTCTGACTGTACTCATTGGTACAGTTGCTGGCCCGCTATATTAGAGCTATTAAAACTGCCCAGTGTTTTTTAGTCACAGGCAGCCCATTGATTGACAAACTACGTGAACCATTTAACAACTGCAGGGAGGCCCAGGGACTGAAACTCAGAGGATTCATGCTGCTTAAATAATCTGGTTCACAGAGAGCGGGCAATCACTTCTGGGAAGCTGGTAGCTTAGAAATGGTTTAGAACATCAAGGGGTGAGGGAGGGCTAGGGAGTGGAGGCTCCAAGTGTTAACTCTTTCAGTGATGATCTTTAGAAAATATTTTAAGGTAACTTTTAGAAATGCCTCTCTTTTTAGATGTCACAGTGAAACTTCCATTGACTTATATGGAAACAGGATTTCACCTATTTACTTCAATAAAGTCAGGATTTCACTCTGTATGTATAATATGGTTTGTGGCACAATCCTGCTCACAATAAAATACAGTAGACTACACTCATAGCCAAAACTGCAAGCATCAACGTAGTATAAGTGTGGGGCAGTAGCATTGTAAGAACTTGTTTTTATATATGATGAAAACCTCTCTCACTCAAGAATAGACAGCGTCAAGCTCCCATAGCCAAAGTAACACAGCTATGCCCCCTGCAAATGGTTGTGACACATTTCGAAGCCCAATTCTTGTTTTGTATTTTTGTAACTATGGCCTAATATCTGTCCTACCCCGTAGGTAGTTTTATCTCCAATATTTACACTAGTCATTCCATGTTTCAGTGTTGTGATTGGTGTTACGTGGGAGTTTGGACTTCTGAGTTTTAATCCTGACTCACCAGGTGACCTTTGATAAATTGCTTAGCCTTGCTGCAGCTTTGTTTATTCATCAGAAAAATGGGCTAATAAATATTAGCTCCTTTGCAGTGCTTGGGGGGGGAGGGACTAATCAATAGGCCAAATTCACCAAGGGCACAAGTCAACGTAATTCCATTATACTGATAAGTCATAGATTTACCTCTCTGCTCCTGCTCTGGCTCCTCCGTGACGCCTTAGTGTGTCTGTCTGACATCTTTATGGAGCTCTTGCTATTGGCTGCAAAGTAATGCGGCAAAAAAGTGAGCTTTTTATCTTTCCTCCCAAATATTTCCGTCTCCCCTTCCTCTGTCATTGTTGGCAGCATCTCCTTATTGGCTGGTAAAGTGCCCTGCACATCCGTGCTACTATAATAGTAAAAAACAAATAAATGCAAGAGGTATCAGCAAGGCAATTCCAGTATTTTCCAACATGTTAGCACCCCTTTGCCTCCCCAAGTAATCAGGACTAGGTTGCCATATCCTTATCACAGTGAATAATATCTCATCAAGGGTAATCCCATGGACGTCAGTGGAGTAGAACTCCGTGTAACTAAAGGTTTCTGTGTGGACAACAAAGCTATCCCAACATTCCTAAGAACTGACCATTTGCAGTGTGTAAGGGCAACATCTCATGGGTCAAACTCACCAGTGTCTGCTGATAGGAATACCACCATAAACATCATTCCCATAAATCTCCAAAGCCGTTCATCTAGATCCTTAGGAAGAATAATATGTTCCAAAAATAATTTAGGTATCAGCTCGAAGTAGTTCCCATACCAACTTCTGCATAGATCAAAAACACAGGCATCCACCACTCGTATTCTTTGAACTGCTCTCCCCTGTCAAGTCAGTATTGAGAATCAGGATGGGGAAATAATCATACAGGATGAAGGATCTTACTTAACAGACCCTAGAGGAAGCCCAAGTCAGGCAGAAGCAGCAGCATGATAAGTCCGCCAGGGCAAAAGGTCTGATTGCTATTTCCCCTCCTGAGACACTGAACAGTTGTCTGAGAAGCAAGAACCATTTCATGTCCTGAGATAGCCCGTGGCCTTTAACTGTGAAATACCCACCCCACCAAGAAGAGGCAGATGTTTCATGTAAATCTGTCATAGGACATAAATGTCCAGAAGGTCAGCTGACTAGCTGGATCAGATGTGCTGATAGGGATGGGGAGATGGAGGAAACTGCCTTTCCCCTAGAGAAGTATCAGGAAGGATTTTTCATTAGTGTTTTGGATCCAGGAAATGCAGAACCTTAGAGCTATTAATACAAATAGCCTCTCACAGGCTTCATGGACGCTCAAGAAGACCTGGCATCAAGGAATGAGGAAATGACAAGTAGTTTTAGAGCCTTAGAGGCTGTTTCATCCATGAATGAGTTTGTAACAAAGTTCTACTTGTTCACTCACAGAAGAAATGATATATTGATCTGCTGCTGTTTCACTGATTTATGGCCAGCATCTAGATTCACCCACCGGCGAGCTAGGGGAAAGACGAGGAAGACGGAATTTGGTCTGGGTAAAGTCTATAACAATGCTTACAATGTATATCAAGAGGCAGGCTACCGTGATATTGTTGTGTCTATAAGGTGAACATTGATGGCGTTCAGGTCTCCAAAGGAAGCTGAGAAACCTGGGAAGATGGTTGTGATCCAGCTCCCTGAAGTAGGTATAGCTCAGAAACAATGGTGGGGTCCCCAGGATTTTTGCAATGGCACCTAAGTCCTGCTAACTCCTGCTTGTAGCATAGGGCTGAAGGAAGGTTGGTTCAGAGCTTAGGGCCCACTTGATCACAAACAGACACTCATCTTAGGACTCAGAGACCTGAGTTCAATTCCCTGCTCTGTCACAGACTTGGGTGATCTTGGGCTAGTCATTTACCCTCTCCATTGCCTCAGTTCTCCAACTATACAAGGGGAATAATAATGCTGCCCTACCTCAGGATAAATACATTAAATGTTGTGAGCTGGTCAGATAAGACAGGTCCCTGTAAGTACAATAAATAGACACAAGTCTTTTGTCATCCTTGTAAGGCTTTTGCAACAGATTCCTTTTGTGAGTGTCATGGGAATTTTTGAACATAAGCAAAAGAATGGAGGAGACAGTCATTTTTGTTACAGATTTTTGCCTGAATTTTGGCTGCAAGTTGCGCTAATGGGTACAATGTAAAAGACACAGCCAGAGAGAGTTCAGGGAAAAAGTTCACCCACTCCCAACAAGTGTTCCCCTAAAAGCAATAAAGAAGCTGCTCTGCAGGTCCTCTGGAATGGAGACATATTCCAGACTGCAGATGCGTAGCAGTCAGTGTGTCTGTGCCTCGACACAGACTTGTGTACCTTCATCCAGCACATATTACTCCTCTTACCCAGAGGAATAAATGGTACAGAGTACAAGGGAAGTGCAAACACTTAATGCTGGTTTTATGCAGCATTTATGATACCTATTTTCTAGCCAAAACTAAAAGGTTCCAGAATATTGAGTCTTTTCTCTTTAGCAATTGCATTCACTCACCGGGAACTTCTGCATACTGGAATTTTTTTTCAAGTTCAGCTCTTTATTGTACATCCTCTCCTTCACTCTTATTTCTTCCCCTTATCTTAGCTTTCACTGTTAAATATATTATGTACCGAAACAACAAATAATGAGCCCTCTGTCACAGTTTCCCAATCTGTAAATGGGGGATAATATTCACCCACAATGCACATTAATTTCACACCACTGTGAACATGTAAAACACTGGGTAAATGCTACATGTTATTACAGTATTATGTTCCCATAAAAACAGAGGGCAAACAATAAAGACAAGTGCAAAGTACTACACTCAGGAAGACAAACACAAATGCATAACTACAAAATCGGGAATAACTGGCCAGGTGGTAGTGCTACTGAAAAGGATCTGGAGGCTAGAGTGGCTCACAGACTGAATATGAACCGCTATAACCAATGCGATGTAATTGCAAAAAAGGCTATTGTTCTGGGGTGTGTTAACAGGGGTGTCATATGGAAGAGGTGGACAGTAATTGTTCCGCTCCATTTGGCACTGGTGAGACCTCAGCTGGAGTACTGTCTAGTTTTGGCACCACACTTTAAGAAAGATAAGGAGAAACTGGAGAAAGTCCAGAGGAGAGCAATGAGTGTGATGAGGTTTAGAAAACCTGACCTCTGTGGAAAGGTTAAAAAACTAGAGAAAAGAAGATTGAGGTGGGGAACCTGATAATAGTCTTCAAATATGTTAAAGACTGTTATACACAGACAGCGATATTTTTTTCTCCATGTCTTCTGAAGGTAGGATGAGAAGTAATGGGCTTAATCTGCAACAAAGAAAGTTTAGGTTAGATATTGGAAAAACTACCCAACTATAAGAATAGTTAAGTACTTAACTAGGTTAGCAAAGGAAGCTATGGAATCCTTGTCACTGGAGGTTTTGAAGAATGAAGCAGACAAACACCTGTCAAGGATGATCGCAGTATAGATAACTGTATCTCAGTGCAGGGGGCTGAACAAGGTGACCTCTTGAGATCCCTTCCAGCCCTACATTTCTGTGATTCTGTAAACCTACATACAAACTGCTGGCACCAGTAACACTCTAATATATCCTCAAGTTCTTTTCGTTACTTTCTGGTCTGCTTAAAAAAAGGCAACATAATTTTAGCCATTCCCCAGGCTCTGGTATTCACATCATTTAAAAATAGCAGAAGAAAATTTGCTTAAAATAATGAAAACAGAGCATAATATTTTCAGGCTACATGCCTCTGAAAAGCAAACATTTATGCCAGATATTACCAAAAGGCAAATAGAAAGAAAAACTGAATGCCACGCTATTGCTTTTAACAATGCCAATGGAACAGAGATGTTTAGTGGCTTTGTTGGGCAAAGTTCCATTTTTCCATTACATGTAGGCAGTTGTTTTAGATTCTCTAGCTTCTGCTATCAGCAATTCACAATTCTGCTCCAGTCACTGGTATGTCAAAGTTAGGAACTATTGTGAAATTTCACAACATGAGCCCAGTTTTATCATTCATCATTCATATATTCCCCAAGTAAATAGGAAATGGGATCTAAAATGGTATGTATATATATATATGTGTGTGCAGGGCTGTGTACTGATATAGGGTGTCTGGTACTTACCTAGACCTTACAACACTTTGATGTCTCTCAGGGTCCAGTCACCCCAAGGAGAGAACAGGGGGTCTGAACCCCAGAGAATGGGCCACTGAACTAACTGATAGTGTACAAAGTTACTGTGTATCAAAATATGTTGAGTAAACTCTTTTATGAAAGCTTGTAATCATAAGCTTAATAATCATTATGAGCTATGTATATAGGCTATGGTTATGAAGTTAAGTATTTGCATATATAGAAAACTGTGCTAATAATCTTTAATGCAGCTTCACCTCCACCTACCAGCAGGGTGATGGGCAGTCAGGCACGGAGGGGCTGCTCCCTCAAGCAGATGAGACTAGCTCCAAGCACCTAGCCTTATACAACCCAGGAACAGACAAAAGATAGGCCATTGGAATTAACGGAAAGACACTGAAACTTTGAACTTCTCTACCCTGACGAACCAAGTGTCACCATGGCAGGAGAGAAAAAACAAAAAAGGAAAAAGCTGTTTTGAAAAGGAGGCTTGAAACTAAGGTCTTGATCCAGAAACTGAGGCCCGGTGAACCCTACACACTTACTTTGGTATAACCACATTGCTCAAATAGCAACGCAGTTATACTGACCTTAACCCTGACATGTAGACAGCGCTACGTCGGTGGGAGAGCTTCTCCTGTCACCATAGCTGCCACCTCTTGTGGAGAAGGAGTAAGTAAGCTGATGGGAGAACTCTCTGCTGTTGGCTTAGAGCATCTTCATGAAACTGCTTCAGCAGCGCCGCTGCACCGATGCAGCGTTTGTAGTGTAGTCCAGTCGGTGAAATGACTGGACCCTGAGGGACAGTGCTTGGCAGGTGCTGTCGGTGAAATGCTGCTATGGCAGAGGCCAAGGAGGGAAACTCTTCAAAGGAAATAGATAACTTGTATTAGAACAGGGATTTTATCTAATATAGAAGTGTAAGGCCTGAGGGTTGCATCTATATATTTATTTACTGCGTGACTGGTATCTATTTGCTCTCCCTCGCTATTTTATCTTTGAGTCTGTGGTTTTTCTATTAAATAAACTTGTTTGTTCTTACACCAAGCAGGTCTCTGTTGTGCCAGAATTAGCTGTCTGGTTTCATGCCTTGAGGGGGAGGTGATGAACCAGAGGAGAAAGTCTGAGTGTCCGGTAGTTAAGAACTTGGGCTGGATGGAGCTGGGGACTCTGAGAACTGGAAGAGCTGTTGGAGACACTATGCAAGGAGTAACTAGACTGGTGGAAGCCAGGTGGAGACCATATGATTGTTGGCAGGCTACTGGTGTCAGGGCTTTGAACCAAAGCTGCAAGGCATAAAAGCACCTAAGTGGAGACAGAACCCCTTACTGGTCTGAATGATCCCCAAAACATTACAGCAGGTCACAAATCTGTGTCAGGGGGTCATGACCAGCCTCCCTTTGCCTTATTACCAAATGAGGGGGGTTGGGGAATTAAAGCTAGATCCCAGCTAGATGGGAATAGGCTGTCCAGTAGGGAAAAGTTCAACAATCTTGTTGCTACTTAAGGAGTATGTGCTATATTGCCCATCTTATACACGATAACATTCTGGGAACTATTGTCTCTAAAGTGTGGTTCTTCTCTTAAGGACATCAAAAAACACAGCCATGGTACATGGGCAGCTCTGACACAATGGGATAAGTCTATGTACTGTTTGCTCATCCCCACATTAAGGGCTCGGTCTTCAGTAGACATAAATCAGCACAGCTTGATTGATCTCAATGGCACTAAACTGATTTATACTGGCTGGTGTGTTGAGGAGGAATAATTTCTGCTGAACTTGGCTAAACTCAGGTGTTTGATTCGAAACTCATGCTGTCACCTCTCTGTAGGAAGTATGTGCTGGGATGTATTGCTGGGATAACCCTCAATAAAACCCCATAGAGTTACCACTATTATGTGGTGTTATCAGCCACTCATTGTCACCTCTGCACAAAAACAGCTGAAAAAATATTTATCGAGCAGTAACATGCAGTGTCTTGGGGAGATGTTGAACATCATTATAATCAGTACTTCAATTATGTTCCACCCAGTACTCCCTTTTATGTTTCTTTGTATGCTCTGGAGATGAGCATGAGCTACCCAGTGTGACATAATTAGCCCATTATTGGATGCTTTTACAATTTAACTGGATTTCTTTGGACATTAACACATGCAATTTGATCTATCTAATTGATTTGCTCAATCACTGGGGTATCAGGATCCAGTATTAAGGATCACCATTTTGAATCACCAAGGCCTCATCTTTCTGTAGGTGCACGGTACACATTAATCAAGGAGATATGCAAACCCAATCTTTTACAAAATTGTGCTGGCCCCCCAAGAAATCTGAAGTAAGAGAGGCATCTTTTGCACCTAGGCAGGCCTCATTCTTTCCATTTAAAATATTTCCTCCCTGTATGAATTTTCCCCTGAAAAATCCCCACTTCTTGAGAAATTGTTCAGCACACGAACAGCAGAGGTCAGAATCAGAGCTTGGAAAATCTGGGTTCAAGTCCCCTGTGCTATGACCTGAGCCCCTCATCAGAATATCCCATAGCCGAGTAGTTAGGGCACATGCCTAAGAGGTGGCAGATTCCTATTCAAATTTCTTCTCCTCCTGAGACAGAGGGGAGATTTGAACCAGGAGAACCACTGAGTTAAAAGTTATGAAAGGGAGATGGGGTTACACTCCCTGCAAAAGCAGCATAGGTGCCTATCTCCCGGCGGTGATAGCAGAGATAGATACCTCCCTAAAGCCTGGGCTTAGTTGCCAATCACCATGAGAGGGATGGGCCTTAGCACACACCCTTCTTTTTGGCATCCCCCATTGGTTAGTTTAGGAGGCTCCCCACCTAACATGCTGGCTTTTGTGAACTGCAGTTGAAGGCGCCTATCTCTCGTGGGGAACCTAGTCACCTAACTCAAGCTTTGTGGATCACAGTGTCTCCCTGTGATTTTCTAGGCATCTATAAGTTAGGTTTTGTCACAACCCCTAAGTTTGTGCACCCCGCCTCCCGATCTGTAAAATGGGGGTAAACACCACTTCTCTACCTCCCGGGGGTGTTGTGAAGATAAATATAATAAACATTGTGAGGAGCTCAGATACTGTGCTAATGGCCTTCGCTAGAGCTGAAATTCATTTCCATCCAGAACACTTGGCTAACAAGTTGGCACAACAGGATTTTTCCCTAAAATCATCAAACATGCCTTGATATTTTTTTTAAATGGCTTATATTCGCACTCTGGACCCTGATCTCAAGAAGTCCTCCTGAGAATCAACCATGTCTTCACTCCTCAGAAGGATTTGGTTTAGCCGGGAGGTATCAATCATATTGTTTCTACACAGCATGGTTATGACTCTCAGTTTGAAACTATTCCTCAAGTCTGACAAAGAAATTTTGCTTCTTTTTAGCCTCACTTATGTAATGAAAAGGAAGGGAAAGGCCTTGGAAAGATGTGTTTGCAGTTTAACTCTAAGGCCAAACTCCTGACCACATGCTGAGCTTATCCACATAGGTTGGGTTCTTTGTGTAGGGCTCTGATTCTGCAAATACAAAAGTAAATAACTTAATGCACATGGGGTGAAATCCTGGCACTACTGATGTCAATAGGAGATTCAATGAGGCCAGAATTTCACCCATGGGTCCTGATACAAAGCTCACTGAAGTCAATGCTTTTCATTGAATTGAGTGGGCTGTAGGTCAAGCCCATGAGTAGTTCCATGCAAAGTAGTAAGGCATTTGATACGGTCTGCATGATATCCTTATCGATATACAAATACAATTTAGGTGGGGCTATTATAAGGTGGGTGCATAACTGGCTGGATAACCGTACTCAGAGAGTAGTTATTAATGGCTCCCAATGCTGCTGGAAAAGTATATCAAGTGGGGTTCCGCAGGGGTCTGTTTTGGGACCAGCTCTGTTCAATATCTTCATCAACAACTTAGATGTTGGCATAGAAAGTACGCTCATTAAGTCTGCGGACAATACCAAACTGGGAGGGATTGCAACTGCTTTGGAGGACAGGGTCAAAATTCAAAATGATCTGGACAAACTGGAGAAATGGTCTGAGGTAAACCGGATGAAGTTCAATAAAGACAAATGCAAAGTGCTCCACTTAGGAAGGAACAATCAGTTTCACACATTCAGAATGGGAAGAGACTGTCTAGGAAGGAGTACAGCAGAAAGAGATCTAGGGGTTATAGTGGACCACAAGCTAAATATGAGTCAACAGTGTGATACTGTTGCAAAAAAAAAAGCAAACATGATTCTGGGATGCATTAACAGGTGTGTTGTAAACAAGACATGAGAAGTCATTTTTCCACTCTACTCTGCACTGGCTAGGCCTCAACTGGAGTATTGTGTCCAGTTCTGGGCACCGCATTTCAAGAAAGATGTGAAGAAATTGGAGAGGGTCCAGAAAAGAGCAACAAGAATAGTTAAAGGTCTTGAGAACATGACCAATGAAAGAAGGCTGAAAGAATTGGCTTTATTTAGTTTGGAAAAGAGAAGACTGAGAGGGGACGTGATAGCAGTTTTCAGGTATCTAAAAGGGTGTCATCAGGAGGAGAGAGAAAACTTGTTCACCTTAGCCTCTAATGATAGAACAAGAAGCAATGGGCTTAAACTGCAGCAAGTGAGATTTAGGATGGACATTAGGAAAAAGTTCCTAACTGTCAGGGTAGTTAAACACTGGAATAAATTGCCTAGGGAGGTTGTGGAATCTCCATCTCTGTAGATATTTAAGAGTAGGTTAGATAAATGTCTGTCAGGGATGGTCTAGGCAGTATTTGGTCCTGCCATGAGGGCAGGGGACTGGACTCGATGACCTCTCGAGGTCCCTTCCAGTCCTAGAGTCTATTAATCTATGAATAAAGGTGTTTGCAAGATCAAAGCCTAGATATGCAGGGAGCTAAGGAGAACAAATCTTCCTCCACAGGCCATGGGGTGTTTGTGCAGCCTTTCTGTGCAAGCTCTTAAGAGCTGAAGTTGCTTATGTAGTGTTCTTTCTTATGTCAGAAATATGAATGTATTGTAGTTTACAATACAGAAAGACGGCACTTTAGAGTTTCTTTGGCTAGATGGCATTCTTGTGGCATGCTGCTGAAATGTATCCAAAAAAATCTGAGCATCTCACATTTGTTTTCATACTGCAAAAAAGATGGAAAACTTCAGGAAAAATACACTTAATATTTTTCCATCTTGGCCTGGCCTTGTGCAAAATGTGTGATTGGACAGGCCTGTGCCAAGAGCTTGTTTTTGTTTTTATAAAGAAATATATTTCACTGTAGATACTATAGCAAAAAAGAAAATATTTTTGGAAAAGAGGCATGCATTTGATTGCTGGGCATTTAGTCTCTTCTTTTCTTCAGTAATACATCTGTTCTCTCACATCGATAAGTCACAATGGCTACCAAGTTTCTTTCTTTCATTGGAGCTTTGTTTTTCTTACCGTTTTAGACTTTAAATGTCATCTTAAAATAAAAGACCTCTAATGGCTTCTTATGCCATGGCACTATGATTGAAGGATGCTGCCTCTTTAGTACCAAAAGATATATCCAATCCATGTCTCTTGAGGGCTTGATTGACAAGGGCATTGTCATCTTCCAATTGGCCCCAAACTGATGAGCACCTGAATTCACCTGCGATCAAGAAGCATGTATCACTGACTGACAGCTCCAGCCTCATTAGCAGAGGATCATTAAAGAAGCAAGCTGCTGGCTTGTGCTTGCCATGAACATGTTTCGCATGGTCCAACTAAAACAAATGTCCAAATTGACATTCCAAGCATAATAAAGAGGTTTCCATATCCGCTGCACTTACAGTGCATAACACCCCCTCAACAGGAGTGTTCAGCTAATGGAAAACTGAAATTGGTCAGGAAACAAAAGGGGAAAAAAGAAAAGAAATTGTCCATTTTTTCAACATCCTCTTTGCTTTCAGATGTGAAGGGGGAAAGGGACATTGAAAGTTACAAATAATTCTTAGAAGAATGCAGAGAGCAAACATTTTAAACTGACAACCTTTAGGAAGCTGATTAGAACCATTTGTGTATGGTCACCAAAAAACTGGAGCTGCAGAAAATGGAATGAAGACAAACTCTGTTCTGTTCCGAGTCACATAACAGATGCCAGCGTTCCTTCTGATTTTACTACTTTTTTCTTGGCCAATCTGGGTGAAAGACTGATTAAAAATGGGGTTGGGAATACGCTGTTGAAAAGCCTCCCAGACTGTAATCCTAGTGCAAGGGGAAACTGAGACTAGCAGTAAATCATTCTTGGCTGTCTGGATCACTTATCAAATACAGCCAGTAAGGACACCCAGAGTCACAAGACTATGAAATTGCATATCCAATCGCTTGTTCTTTGAAAGGGGCCTTGCCTTATTTTCTATGGGAAGAATAGTGCAGGAAACAGAGGAGCAGAGTCAGATCAGGAGGCACAAAAAGGATTGTCAATAAACTGCTAAAAATCATAAACACGGATGGAAAGAGATTTATCTCCTCCCAAACCATTTTTGCTTCAGCGGTGTCTTAGGTAAAACAAAATAAACCAAAGGCATTGAATTTCACTGGGAGAATGACTGTGTGGTCTGCTCTACAAGCCAGACTTTCCAACCGTACATTTAAAAAGTGGTTTCTCAAGTGTGGGTAATAAAAAAAATTACCCAATTTCCGAGCAGTCTGTGAATCGTGAGGTCTGTAACAGACACAGCAAAACAGAAGGCTTAGTTACAACTAAAATTGAGATCTTCCTGGATGAGGGCTATAATCGTTGTGCAGCTGATATTATAAGTCTTTTACACTGACCTCTTGTCCTTTCGGGGGTGTATTTGATTGCACTGTATTTTATCTTTTCATCGCCAAGGGCTTTGCAGAACATAAAATTCCATGCCCATGAATGCTGGTGAAACACTGAGAGGGAAGGCAGCTATGAACATTTTAAATTACTGTTGTGCCACTTAATCAGAGGTGGTTCAAACTGGAAATATCTTGCTCATGGTAAATTAAGCATCCATTACATTGCACTAGTAAACCTAGAATAGAAAAATCTCTGCCAAGTATGGTAACACCTAGGGGATGTCTCTCTTATGCTCAACAGCAAGGAATATTTCTTTATATGCTAAGTGAGTAATAAAAAATATAGACACATTAGACATTGCTGATGGAAAAGACTTTCTTTGGGATACAAGTAGGGTTATCAAGCTGTGACCATTCCAAAGAAAGGCGCGGCTGAGGAGTTCTGTATCTAGATGACACATGAAACCGGAAATTAAAGGAACGGCCAAGAATGGACACTGGTCCAAGATCCACATCAGAGGTTATCCAAGCCCAATGGTTGCTTAGTTTTTCACTACTCTTTGAACCCCTTCATTACCCTTTGTTATTTATTTAATGTTACACATTAACTTAAGAATTATGCTCAATCCCTGTATACTGACCTTAAAGATCTTCCTGACTGTAGTACCTCGCTTACCAGTACTTTCATAAATTGGCTTCTGCTTCCACCCAGTAGAGGTATTGTCACCTCAGACGTTCCATTTGCACATTTATATAGACAGTTTGTGCTCTTCAAATTTGCCTTTGGTGGAATTCTTTACTCAAAGAGATCTGATTTCCATAGTTAACCTGCATTTTTAAATCAGCACCATAGATTTTGTGTTTTGCTGAATGTTTACAGCTCTTTGGCATGTTGTAATCTTGTGATGCATGGTGCTGCTTCTGAGTGGGGTTGTATACATCACATTTTTAGCCCCTTTTATCCCCCATGCCTTACAATCCGAACTAATGGTTTGTGCAAACTATACAGCATTGTTGCAACTCTCAGAAATGAAAAAGGTGATTTCCTCCTCTCCTCGCATTTTTTTCTTTGCATGACTTCGCCCACCACAGAAGTCCAGCTGTAACATGCCTGTAAAGTGCATGCCATATATCCTTCTAGTGGCTGATGTACATAGAAGAAAACAGCTGGATACCTCTGCCAGCTAATGGAGATACATCATTGACCCAAATAGGAGCGCTCTGTTCTTTTAGTGCTGAAGGGACTGGGTTCCCACACTGATGAAAACGTGTAGTGGGGTTTGTCACAGAGCTACCTCTAAATTGACATACAGCAGCAGAGTACCAGGGAATATCAACCCTTCGCAGAGGACCTGAAGACCAGAATAACCATATGTAACTACCAGGCAAGTTAGGTAAGCAGCTATACTGGAGTATGCACAGGACAAAGCTAACACACCAACACTTGTGCAAAGTGCCATTTGGTCCCAACAGATTGTCAGGAACAGATGTTTTAGAGCTCATCACTCCTGGCAGCTCCACAGCACCCGCTAGCAAAACAGCACCATGCTGAGGAATAGGTTCAGTATTAATTGAAAGGGAATGGTGCCATTTACAGGATCACCAGTGCCTTTTCCAACAGCAACTGGGGTCTTGTCCAGAGGTATCTCATCCTATGAGATCTCAGCCCAAGGTTGTATGATAGTATTCAACTAGGAGTTTGCTCTTGATCCCTGAACTACCTTGGAAATATTCCAAGGGATTCCTTTTCCTTCTCCCCACTGTGCTCCAATTTTAAGGTTATCCCTGCCACTAACAGGAATATGCTTGGGAAGAGTTCCTCATAAAAATCCACAAGACCATGACATTGCCCTGTTTCAAATCTTCCAGTGATGCCTAAAAATCATTAACCAATCACTAGGCAGTGGGTAGGCTGGTTGAGCTATTTGATAAGATAATCAGGATTATTTCACTGTTTACCTGTCTTCCCTCATCATTTGTCTTATCCACCTGTTATTACCTCATTATATAAATGGACTATAAGGTATAGGGACTTTGTTTTGAACAGGTGCATGTACAATGCCTCATCTACTGAGGCCCTGCCGAGGTGGTGAGATCGTTGCCTATCGTGCTCTCCAATACTGTCCCCTTGTTTCCTTATACTCCCCCATCTGTCTGTTGTCTTTTGTCTTAAATTTGGAGTGTAAACTCTTTTGGACAAGGATCATCTTCAGGGTCTGTGCTTGACCCAGTACCTAGCACAATGGGGTTTTGATCCATGCCTGGAGCTCCCAAGCACTACAGCAATATAAATAACTAATAATAAATGGCCCTTCACCACTACCATGCCCCAAACAAATAAATAGTAATAATAGTAACAGGAGCTCTCATAGCCTGGGATAACCACATTTAACTACCCACCAACATGAGCCACCTGTGAAGGCAAAGATGTGAAGGCAAAGATCTGAACTAATCACACAAATTGAAGAGCTCTGTACCACCACACATCACTGGTTGAGTGGCTGGGACAGGCTTGCAAAATGATTGCTCAGAGCAAGGGGAGGTAAAATGCATATGGCACATGTTATTAGTGGGGATGAAGGGGAACCTGAACTTCCCGAGCTCTCTAACTTTCATCTGCTAAAGCTTTAGTTAGAGCTTTGTTTTTGCCATCCTCTCTTCCTGCAGATCTTGCTTAATGTAAACCCCACCCTCCTGTGGTAGAGTTTTTCTAGCAGAATTACCCAGAATTAGTGCTCTACCTGGGACTCCTTAAATTAACCACAGTTGGCCTGGCTGGGTCCTAACAGCAGTGAATTGTCACGCGGTAGATGACAGATCCAGGCCTTCTTGCTGTGGTTCAAATTGGAGAAGGGAATAACTTTTATTCTCCTTTCCTCCACGCCAGGGTAAACAGCTTCTATCATTCTGAGGTGGGAGGGAAATGTGAAACAACTGACATTTTATATTCAGGTTTTCCTTTTATGGGGAGACTCTTGTCTCTCTTCCCAACTTTAGCCAAGCTGAAGTAACACGGTGCCACTGAGATAATCCCTTAAACAGGGATATTTTGTAAAAAACAAAAACAAAAACAAAAAACAACTTCCTTCCTGCTGTCGGGACTGGTTGGAAAGACAGCAAGCTTACACCTATTTAGAAAACCAAAAGGAAAGAGAGGGACAGCTAAATATGTTTGACATACCATCCTTGTCAGATTCATGCGTACACATACCCCTGAGAGGAAATTCTCACTGCAAGGAATGTACTAAAAGCCAAACGAGGACAGCTGCAGGGTTTAGAAAAGGAATGGAGCTGGAAGGCTTTTCATAGATATAATAATCCCCAAACTGCAGACTGGATCTCTTCAAACCAGGGCACTGTATATGCAAATAGCAAAGCAAGGGCTGGTATTGCCAACCTGTTTCTATCTCCCAGTTGAAATGGAAGTTTGATTGCCCTAGTTTCAGCCAATAAACTCTAGGAAAAGCAGAGGGTCACTAAAGAAGCAAGCATTTTCTTCCCCAGCTCATCAAGAGCTTGAAATATTGCTTCTGAGAGAGCATAATCCTGCCATAATCCCATGCAGATGTCTACGTCCATGGAAATGTTGTTGTTGGGCTCACACCTTTAGCTGTGAAGCCTAATAACATCATGCTGGCTGGTTATTATCCTTGGCTACATACCCCCATTTTAAAATGAAATTGATCTGAAAGGATTTTACATTGATACAAAAGACATTTTTGTTTGCTGTTCTTCTTATGAAAAATATCATCACCAGCGCGTATAAACACAGACACACAAAGACAATTTCAAACCCAGTGCAAATTCGGGAGATTTTGGAGGGTTTCAGAACCTTTCCTGTGCTGCTTGCAGGTGCACTTATCAGCAGTAGAGATCTCAATTCCTACAACAGAGCTGCTCATACCAACCTTTTCCATCCTATACATCAGTTATTTGAGTAGTCTCTTGCACTCCCGGGGACAGATACCTTTATCTCCTTTTGCCTCCAAAGAATATATGTATAAATCTTTTGCCTAAATAAATAAAAGAAATCAAACTTACTAGTAATTTTTTCATTAGCTCACTGAAAACTCTGGCAGCTCTTTAATCTCAGAAGGGGAACGTCACACATATTAGCTATTGAATTACCACCGAGTTTGAATTGTTCGATCTAGCATTTTCAATATATAGTACCTTTGCCTATTCATTAGAAAAAGTGAGATAATTCAAGTGATCATTAATAAACCATGGGTTATTCCTCTTTGGCTAAGGGCTCAATCCTGATAATCTGTTGTTGATTTTATGGTGCAGGATTTTAATGATGCAGCACTATTCTTCATATGAAGTATTCCCTAGAAGTGATTTTGGAGAAGGGTGGCAGGAAGGGGGTCAGGAGATGCAGAGATGAGGGATATTTTACTTAAGAAAACATCTTTAAACTCTGAAACTTTGACACTTGAATCTCCAAGGGAAATTTATTTCGTCTGGATGGGATTGAGTCATCTTTTTCTAGCGGTTCTCAAACTTCAGTGCACGATGATCCCTTTCTAAAATCAAAAATTAGTACACAACCCCAGGAGTGGACCAAAGCCTGAGCCTGCCCAAGCCCCTTCAGTGTCAGACCTGGGCAGTACGGGTTTAGGCTTCAGCATCCCAACCCACAATTTGAGAACCACTGCATCCCTGACTGAGAAATTCTGCAGCGTAACTTACCATAAAAGGCAGAGTAGTCTTTTCAAATGCTGCAGTATGGATAGGCTGGCTTGGTAGATGAACTGAACTCAGGTGTCCCAGTAATTCTAGGACTCCAGATCTAAATATTCCCAGATTATTGGGGTAAGAGTGGGGTTTCAGTTTCCAAGTGTTATATCTGGATCCACCACCTGGAATTTTGGTCCCAGTCAGATCCAAAACATGGAAAATTTCAATTTCTTGTTCCAGGTTTCAGAAGCAGAATTTAGTGTGTATCTCCCCAACTTCGTGTGGACCACAGGCTTCCACACCCCTACCAGTTCTTCAGGATTCACCAGTTGGCTACTTCCCCAACTCCCACTGCGTCTTTAGGGGGTTGTCAGGTCAGTCCATTATCCAAAAAGGGTCTGCTTGGATGGGAGTAGCTAGCTCCATGCAAAAACATGCAGAGGTCACATTCCATTCCCTGCTACTAATGTTACCACTGTGGCTGCAAATCCCAGAGGCTAGTGACTATCATGTTTTATCTTTCTTTAAGAGTGCCGGATGTTCTTTGTATGATGAACTGAGAACATTGTCTACAACATCTTCTTCTGGAAACCCGTGCAGCATACCAGTTTCTCAGAGCATCAGTGAATTTTTTTTTTTTTTTGGCTAAAGGGTGCACTATTTAAAATTTTTTACCTCTGAATGTCTTGAATATGTCTTAAATATTCCTTAATTAGTATGAGGAGCATCCATTTGAAAGTCTTAGCAAAGACAAAATAATTGTTTCTGACCTGGGTTTCCAGGCTACTTCCAAGGGAGATAGGATGTAATAGCAAGCAAGTGTATAGTGCTCATTTTATATTTATTTTTATTACAAATATTTGCACTGCAAAAAACAAAAGAAATAGTATTTTTCAATTCACCTCAGACAAGTACCATAGTGCAATCTCTTTATCATGAAAGTTGAACTTAAAATGTAGAATTACGTACAAAAAATAACTACATTGAAAAATAAAACAATGCACTAAAGATTCATATGTCCCTTCATCTTCAACCACCATTCCATAGGACATATGTCCATGCTAAAGATAGTTTCTGCTCTATAAAGATCCAAAGCAGAGCGGACCGATGCATGTTCATTTTCATCATCTGGGTCAGATGCCACCAGCAGAAGGTTGGTTTTCTTTTTTGGTGGTTCAGGTTCTGTAGTTTCTGCATCTGAATGCTGCTCTTTTAACACGTCTGAAAGAATGCTGCACACCTCATCCCTCTCAGATTTTGGAGGCACTTTTGAGTCTTAAATCTTGGGTCGAGTGCTGTAGCTATTTTTAGAAATCTCACATTGGTACTTTCTTTGTGTTTTGTCAAATCTGCTGTGAAAGTGTTCTTAAAACAAACATGTGCTGGGTCATTATCCGAGACTGCTATAATATGATATATATGGCAGAATGTGGGTAAAACAGAGCTGAAGACAATACAGTTCTCCTGCAAGGAGTTCAGTCACAAATTTAATTGACACATTATTTTTTAAAGAGCATCATTATCATGGATGCATGTCCTCTGGAATGCTGGCTGAAGCATGAAGGGGCATATGAATGTTTAGCATATCTGGCACATAAATACCTTGCAATGCCGCTACAGAAGTGCCATGCGAACACCTGTTCTCACTTTCAGGTGACATTGTAAATAAGAAGCAGGCAGCAGCATCTCCTGTAAATGTAAACAAACTTGTTTGTCTTAGCAATTGGCTGAACAAGAAATAGGACTTATCCCATGTAGGTTCTAAAGCTTTATATTGTTTTGTTTTTCAGAGCAGTAATGTAACAAAAAAATCTACATTTGTAAGTTGCACTTTCCTGATAAAGAGATTGCACTGTTGTGCTTGTGTGAGGTGAATTGAAAAATGCTATTTCTTGTTTATCATTTTTACAGTGCAAATATTTGTAATAAAAATAACATAGTGAGCACTGTACACTTTGTATTCTGTGTATAATAGAAATCAATATATTTGAAAATGTAGAAAAACATTGGAAAATAGTTAATAAATTTCAATTGGTATTCTATTGTTTAACAGTGAGATTAATCGGGATTAATTTTTTTAATCATGATTAATTTTTTTGAGTTAATTAACTGCAATTAATTGACAGCCCTAGTTTTAACAAATGATTTCTGGTCTTTTAATCAATATAAACTTCCCCACAGAAACTCATAGAATGTCTTGATCCCAGATATAACACCTTAGCACCTCGTTTTCTATTTGAGCACAGTTTTACTCTGCTGTAATTTAGGTTCTAGAAGTGAAAGCAATTGATTTTTCATTCTCATCTGACGTTTTGTAAGATGTGCCTGCACTTGCCGGTAGAGTATCAAATATATACCAGTAACTCTGACTGGGAATCAAAATGGACTTATCTGCAAAGCTGTATCAGTAACATCCTGGGGCCCTGTCCTCCACACTCCAGTACATATGAGTAAAGCCGCTCAAGGGCCAGCGTCCTGTTGACTTCAATGGAACGAGGCACATGAGTTACTCAGATGAGGCTCTTAATGGACTCAATTACCATGTTGCATTTTTTCAGTATCATTGTCATTGTGTCATTGCATTAATTACTAATTAAGCAAGGCTAAGAAAGATCTCAGCTCTGTGAGGCACAATTACTTTAAACAGTATTATTTTAGGTACAGTTACTTTTCCACACTTTTATCTGGGAGACTTTATGCCTTCCACATAAACCATGTGTATAAAATCAATCACGTGCAAGGCATATCTCTCCTTTTCCCATCTAAAATCATAATTATTTTGATGAAGACTCTTGGTTTCTTGAATTAACTTCCTCACTTTCACAAATAATGAGTGTTTCATCAGGGTAAAAGACAATTGGGCTTAACACGCCACACCACATCATGACACAACATAACACAACATAATTAATAAAGGCTGAAATACAACAGAATACTAGCTAATATACTTTAATAAAGCAGCTCAATAATTTCCTCTTGGCTGTATCAATGAGATCTCTGTTTCTCTGTGTACAGAAATTAACACTTCTTGGATGCTTGAACAAATGTCTCAAATGTGATGAAGATGCAGCTGAAAAGCAAACAGGAGTAGTTCAATAGCGAAGTGATCTGCATAGAAAATTGTTAGCAGACTCAGGAATTTAACTCAGATCTCTTGAGTCTCAGTCCAGTGACTTTGCCCACAAGACCACATTCACACTTGTCTTTTTCATCTCTCTATTATATGAATAGGACTGCAAAAGTGTATATGACATGACTCAAAATTATGACTTTTGCTCTGGGATTATGAGGAAGATAATGGCAAAAGGCATGATACCCATTACATGATGGAGACATCTTGGAATTCAATGGCTTCTGTTGGGATTGCAGATTATTCTTGCAGCCGATTACAACTCCTTTGGGATTTCCAAGAATGAGTCAGTCAGTGCACCGTTGTATATCTCAGTCTGTCAACCTAATAGCACAGATGACAAAAGCCATCTTTTTGGAACCCGTGCTATTGAAACAGGTCACATCTCTTTCCTCCTCTGAGTTTCCCATTCAGGAGAATTGGCTGAGAGAGGAGCCGACTTTACCATTTCTTAATATATGAGGGACTTGCTTGGGTAAAGTTAATGGAAGTTATACATGTAAATCCCCTGAACACCATTTGGATTATTAATGACAGTCCTCTCTTAATATGAAGTATCTTGATGTGAAATAGATTTTGTGCTCCTGAGATGCAAACAAAGGCAACTTGCCTTCACGATGTTGTCTTCAACTCAGATCTCCAAGCTGTAGATTCAGTAGAAAGTACCTTTTGTTTAACAAGTGGCTATTCTTGCTCCTTCAGTCACACTGACATTAACGACCTGCAATCTTTGGCATCCCCTATTTAGAACCCCATATATAGCATATGGAGCTGGCCATTCTCTTAACGCCCACATCTGTCTGTGCTCGCCACAACTGATTTATGTTTAATATCTCAAAGGCATGTGGTGCCAGTCCCATGTCGAGCTCTGGATTGTGGTGGTCCGTCTGTGTTTGTTTGAAATTGGGCCCAGAGAAGCTGACTTGGAGCAAAGACTGCTTGGAATGTGAGCCAGGGGCTGTCCAGACAGCTCTGTCAGCAAGCTCAGGAAACTGGCTGAAAAATACTGGGAAGAGGCCCAGATTTCAAACAACCTGTGGAGCTCTCATGAGAACACACTGTTTTAAAAGAGAAAACTGAGTGATATTCTTAATTACAGATTTAAAAAAAAAAAGTTAATGACGTTCTTGCCCTTTTATAATTTGAAGCATGTTCTCCAAATTCCCTACATCAAATAGCAGGCTTTGGAGTCTAACATGAAGACCACATTTTCACGTGGTGCTTTAAGTGTTTTTCTTCCCAGGCAGAGATAAGAATCAGAACTCTTTCAAGGTCCCACCATTATGAATTGATTTGTAACCCCTTAGAACAACAGCAGCAATCATATAGAGAACTCCTTGGGTAACTGTAAGGAACTTCCACGTGCTTGCCTGGGTGTTCCACTATCGTTTTGTATTCGTTAAATATTAGTGAGTGGTTTCTGCAAGTTAAGTGTTGTTTTTTTCACTCCTCCCCATCCCCACACACCACAACAAAAACCAAAAGAATCCAGTGTAGGATGGTTGAGTCAAAAGGCCAGTCCCACCCTGAAGTTAACTCCACTGACGTCAATGAGACTACATCAGGGATAAAGTTTGGCATGTTGTATCAGCCAGAGAGTAGCCTGAGCAAACAAATTAGAACTTTTATTCATGAGCAGTCACCTAGCAGCCTGTATAGCTGTGTAGTTTGAATGTCGCTCAAATGCTTTCTGTTGGGAAATCCTTACTAGTTGTTTTTTTAATTGGTTATGTGATTGGGAATGTTGGTACATTTAGAGGCTATGAAGTCCCATGTGGTTGATACTGGACTGCAAGGCATTGCACCCAAGTATAAAATGTATTGTGAAAGTTGAGTCTATATATTTCAGCGTATAAAGTAACTATGTGGAACCCTAGCTTGCCAGGGTCTACAAACTATGTGGAACCCTAGCTTGCCAGGGTCTACATAGACAATTTAAACCTGTTTTTTTCCCACAGCACTATTCATTTTACAGGATTTTTATCACAATTTAAAATAAATGATAACTTAATCAATTTTCAAACTTTAGGAAACATGCTGCGGATACATGAGAAACTACAAAAACCAACAAAGCTGATAACTTTTTAACTCTTTTACTTCCTTCTTTATTAGTATTCAAAAATATTTCCGTGAAACCAGAATCCTTTTTATGTTAAGAAGTGATTTATTTCTGCTTCTTATTCCGGATCCCTCGTAAACCTTTATTTATGTCAGCTGTGACATCATAAACAATGAGTTATGATTAGAGCTGGATAAATAATTGATTTTGCTCTTTGGTCTGAAAAACTGAAAAAAAAGGATTCAACTTGGAAAAAAATCTGAATTTTTTTTCAGAATTTTGGTTGAATCAGAAACATCCATTTTGAGTATGCTCCAGAGGGGTGATTTGAACCTGGGTCTTCCAGGTCCCAGGACAGTGCTCTGAGCTGTGGGATAAAGAATATAAAGGGACATCACCACCCTCTTCCCCTGACTGTACTATAAAATTATTTGTGGTCAAATTTATAAAAGTTGTGTGTCACCCCAAACTGCATTTTCAGCTAATAAACTATTTGTCAGAAAAATTTCACCCACCTCTAGTTATGACATCAGGCAGGGGAATAGGCAGAAGCAAATCAATGAGATAAGCACTTAATAGCGAATTACAAAGGGCTAAAAACTTGCTTTATGGGTATGATGATATGACTCTTTAAAAATGAACTGTCACTGCATTTGAATGAGATTACCTACAAAATGCACGCTCCTGCTGGCAAGGATACAGTTGTGGCAATAGCGTGGCAACCTAGTGGGAGAGACTCCAGATTAACATGCAATTTATAATACACTTTTAAAACTAAGGAAAAGAACTTGAACTATTTGAAGTGGATGGAGACCTTATCTTGACAGTCTCTTACATGGGGCTTCCCGACTGCTAGTGTTTTAGGTAAGTCATTTTTCAGTAAAAGAGCTGCCATACAGAGGGGTGTGGAAGGTCTGATCTTAAAGCATATTGAAGTCAATGGACAAACCCGTATTTAATTCCATGGGCTTTGAATCAGTCCCCAAGTTACTAGTATAGATGTAACAATGCAAATGAGATGATGGGGGTAACTGTCTTATTGATTATTGTAGTCCCTAGGAGCCCCAGTCATGGACCAGATTCCATGATTATGGGCACTGTACACAGAACACAGAAAAACACCCAGTCTTTGCCCCAACTATATTAATTCATGTGTTAATCTCATGAGGATGCCTCATGTGAACCCAGACATTTTCAGAAACCTGCCACATTCATTCTGAGCGAAATGCAGTTAATAACAAGTACAGGACCGCTTCTCCGGATAAAGCTGGTTCCTCAGGGTTTATTAAATATTACAACCTCTGTAATAATCTGTGTGCTGTCAATAACAATACTACCTAGCTCTTATCTAGCACTTTTCATGTTTAAGTCTCAAAATGCTTTATAAAGCAGGTAAGTATCATTATTTCCATTTTACAGGTAGGGAAACTGAGGTACAAGCAGGAAAGTGGCTTGCACAGGATCATCAAGCAGACTAGTGGAAGAACCAAGAATTGAAACCAGGTCTCTTTAGTTTCACTCCAGTGCTCTACCCACTAGGGAAGAGTTTCTCAAACTGTGTATAAAGATACAAGAGGGTCATGAGATGTTGAAAACAGGGGTGGGGGAGAACATGCAAAAAAGCCCAAATATGTCCTGGTTGAAGTGGCTTGTGAACAGCAGGGCTGCCTGGGCCTGGCTCCCTGCTGTGGCTGTTGTGACCTGACTCCTGGTGCACCGGGTTTCAACAGCACTCACTCAAATTTGGCCCGACTTCCCACACTCCTCCTTGTTGGGGCTGAGGGCAGACCAAACCTAAGTAGTGTTGCAATGCAACCCCATGCTCCAAGAGACAGGTCGTAATGCCCGAAGTGGATATGGGCCCAGCCAATCACAAAGGACAGGACCCGTAAGAGCTGCTGCTATGGCGTGTGGAGTGGACTCGCTCTGGAACTCCCTCCCACTCTCCCATAGGGTTGCCAGGTGTCTGGTTTTCAACCAGAAAGTCCATTCGAAAGGGGGGCCAGTGTGAGGAGATGCAGGATCATCAACCCACACCAGCCCCTGCTCAGCTGGGAGTGCCTACTACCTGCATCTTGTGGGTGAACAGGCTCCACGTTAGGCTGCAGCTCCCAGCCCAGCCCTTGAGCAAAGGGAGCCCAGCTGGGGTAGGGAGTGGAAGGTGGAAAGAATCAAGCCAGGAGAAGTGGGGAGAGGAGTGAGCAGGAGGCTGGGCCACAAGGGAAGAGGTGAAGCAGGAGTGGGGCCTGTGGGACGAGGCTGAGAAGGGGGCAGGGCCTCTGGGGGAGAGGTGGGGTAGGTGGGTCCAGTTTTTAGAAAGCTGGCAACCCTACTCCCCTAGGGAGTCATGTTAACAGAGGTGAATCCAAAGCAGGTCATGGTATGAAAGGGTTTAGGAACCACTGCACTAGGCTATACAAACACAACTACTCTATCAATCACACACATATACACACACACGTGATGAGTCCAAGCTGTGCCACTCATCATCAGCTCCAAATAAACAGCCCTCCGACTACAGGAATGCCATTAGCTGACACTAACAGTAGGTTCCTTACCATTAGGAAACTGCTGTAGTATGATGTGATGGATCCTGTAAGGAAGGAAAGATGAAAATTTGATTGTTACAAGGACAGGTCAAAAATTTTGCATTGGATGTTTTTTGGATAGAAAATTGGGTTTTTGACTAAATGATTTTTTTCACTAGAAGTGTCTGCTTTCTATTCAGATTTTCATTTTTTCATTGCAAGTTTTGGGCTGAGAGTTCTCAGAGGAAAGCTAAAAGATTTGTGTTTTCAGTTGAAAAATTTTGATTTTTGAGTTTTCACAGAAAACTCAAAAAATTCCATGGAAAAATTAAAGATTTTTCATTTTTTCATTTCATTTTCATTTTTCATTTCATTTTCATTGATGAAAATGTCCAGGAGGAAAAAAACTGTGGATCAGTTCTGTTTGTTACATTGGAACGCACTATAATATATTAGTAATATTTCATGCTGTCAGTGCACGGGGTATTATATTATACAAAATATAGCGAATATACAGTCCCTGTCCAAAGTAGCTTACACTGAAAAGCCAAATTGCAAGAACTACTGAGCAACAGTGACACCCACCAAAATAAATGAGAGCTGAAGCTCCTCAAG
Organism: Gopherus evgoodei; assembly: GCF_007399415.2. Lineage (NCBI taxonomy): Eukaryota > Metazoa > Chordata > Testudines > Testudinidae > Gopherus > Gopherus evgoodei. Next base: position 36,242,902 of record NC_044333.1, on the reverse strand, counting down.
AGAAAACAGGATTTGGCCCTGTGTTACTATTTGTTTTATGCTTGCAGCGTCTGAACTGACATTCACTCAAATTCATAAAATACAACAAAAAATACTCCAATGCTGCATTTGATCCAGAGTCAAATTCTGACAGCTTCAGCAGTCCTAATTCTCAGTGTCAAGCGCCAACATTTTAAAGTGGCAGTAAAATTAAATGAGCACAAAAATATTTGTCTATTATGTATATGTCAGTATTGTTTTACACCTAGCTGCCTCTCTGGTGATCAGTTTTGTGGACTTTTTCAGCAGGTTTGATATACTTTTAATTGTTCTATTTTTAGCCCCAATCTTTCAAACTGACAGACTTGGGCAGACCCCTAGTTATGCCAATGGAGTCTCTTTGAAGATGCAGAGTTCCACTTGCAGGAACGAGGCCTTGTAGGATATTACTTTAACTCTGCATTTTATTATTTCTTGTAACAACGTGTAGCTAGACTTTCCCCCCCCCCCAAGAGTTTGTATGTAAAATTTCAAAGTGAATGAGAGAAAAAAGCAATACTGTCCTACTGGATTTCCATAGCTCATTGTACAATCTCATGTCTCATGAAGTCTTCCGGTATAGAATGGATGCCTCTCCAGAAAACATTCTGGACAAGTGCAAGTTACTAGATGAAATTGCATGGCCTGTGTTATGCAGGAGGCCAGACTAAATGATCTAATGGTCCCTTCTGGCCTTGAAAATCTGTGAATATACACTCAGCAGAAATAAATCACTTACATCATTACTAAATCATACCAGGATATAGCTGCAAGACCTGAGCTGCTTCCTGGTGCTGACAAAGTCAAAATAACCTTGGAAATTACTAAAAAGAGCTTGATTATGCAACCCCTTACTTATTACCTGCTCCTACTACCTTATTTTATTACTGCTTGATCCTACAACCTTTAAGAATAGACCTGCTTCATCCAAGCAGTGCCACTGAAGTGGATTTTGAGAAGGAGCTGAAGGAAGAGTGAGAATATTCCCACCAGAGACACCACTCCTATTCTATTGAAAATGGTAGTTTTATCATTGAGTCCAATGGCTATAACATCAGGCTCACAGGGAGATGTACCTGAAATGTTTGTTAATACCTAGAGCTGACTGGGGGGAAAAGGGCAATAATTTTTCATGGGAAATATCAGAAAACTGCCATTTAAGAAATAAATCCTACCATAGTATTGTTTTTTTCAACAGAAAAACCCCTCTAAAACGAAAGGTTCTGGGGTTTCAAAACCCTTTCTGGTAACTATTTTCAGTTAAAAAAACTTGGTTTTAGGTTAAAAAATTGGCTTTAAGTGGCCATTTTTTCTATGACAAACTGGAAAGTTTTAACATAAATGAAAATTTTTGTTTTTCAAAAATACTTTTTGGATGAAAAAATGAAAAAAACCAACAACAATGTTGACCAGCTGGAAATGAGATATTGATCCTGTGACTGTGTTGTACACTATGATGCCATTGCTGCTCTACCGATATTATCAAAGGTAGATGTAATCAGAATGACACTGAGGCAAAAGAGTGCTAGATTCCAACTTCCAGTATTGACCAGATAGTCAAACAGGTTTAGCAGACACCTCGTCTGTTTCAGACAATTAGAATCTAGGGTATCAATCCTGCGCACACTTACACCATTGATTGGAACTATTCATACACGAGTGTTTTCAGGATTGTTGCTCGGTTTATCAATAAAGAATTTCAGGAAACACAGAGCACTCTTTTATGAATATGTTGGTTTCTGGTTGACGAATATTTTTTTTAAAAAACAACTGAATAATACTGAGCCATCCAAAAATCAGACTGGCAGACAAATTCCGTTATAATCAAATCTAATGTAAATTAAGATTTTTGTAGGCCTATTGACAAAACCATTTCATATCTAGAGTTAGATCAGTGGTTCCCAACCTTTTCGTCTGGCAGGCGCCAGATGAAGGACCATGGCGGCGGTCAAGCATCTGTCGAAATGCCTCCGAATTTTGGTGGCATTTCAGCGGCAACGCCTCTCGATGACGCTGCTTGTCGACGGCAAGTGGCATCATCCAGAGGCGTCACCACAGAAATGCCGCCAAATTTTGGTGGCATTTCGGCAGATGCTCAACCACCGGCCAGGACGCGGGCACATTTAGATGCCCCCTTGGGCACCGTGTTGGGGATCCTTGAGTTAGATCATAATTAATAATGAACAATTAATATTTCACTGCGTTAGTCTCTGTCTGTTCATGGAGTATCTGTGAGCTGATTACAGTGGCCTTGAATTTATATGTTGTTCAGATGTATTCAATGACAATCTGTCTGAATTTTTAACTCTGTGGACTGACTGTTACTGTGTCACTACATAGTGACTATGCAATCATGTCATACTATTCCTGATGTTTCCTCAGTTTCTGGATTTCAGCTCGGTAAACATGGACACTATAATGGACTCCTTTCTCAGCCAAACCTCCCATTGACCTCAGAGGGCATGCTGCCTGATTAAGGAGTAATTCAGGACTTCAAGATCCAGGCCCCAGGCTGATTATAAATCTAGTACTTCGGTCTTTTTGAATTACTAGGTGGAATGTGCTTCCTCTCCCAGAGAAGTTTGTTTTGCAGACTCCCTAGTGGAAAGAAAACACATTGCAACAACAGGAGCTAGGAGAAAAGGATTATTTCAAAAATACAAATGTTTGATTCCAACACTTTTACTGTTTGTTGTGCCATAGCACAGAAGATGTTCAACCTTTTTGTTACTCTTGCTCATAAAACTATGCAACTTGCATCCTTCCTTTGCATTTATTAAATCTGAGCCTTTGCTGGGCTGTTGGAAAGAAAAAGATGAGGAAAGGACAAAGAAGGGTGGAGGGGCAGAGAAAGAGAGAACCACATGTTAAATTTGCCTGTGTATGAACAGCAAGCCTTCTGGCTTGACATTTATTGAAAAAATAGATCTTACACTGTATCCACCCAACACCTGTTGAGAAACATTGACCCCATTACTGGGGTTGGATTTACACTGGCTCTGTATAACACCCTATAAAGGAGGCCACTGGTGCAGAAGATTAAAGAATGCTGTTAAGTAAGTTGTTTTATTTCTTTTGAGACTGAACGAAAGCTGCAAAGTGAGAGAAAGATTTCCCCAGTTATTTACTCTTCATTACTGGAGATCTTGAAGGGCCTTATATAAACTGATCTAGTCAGGTCACAACAACACTTTATAAGGTGCAAATGTTGAGGTGGAGCCAGTGCTGTACTGAAAGGGAAGCAAATAGAAGAGCCGCTCTGGTCTGAATGGAAAGTTAGGGATAATAAAAATGCATGATTTTCACATGACTTCCAACTCTCGAGGGGCCCACGAACATGATTTTGCACTAGTCCTGTAAAGTCCCTAGCAAGTGCCAGAGTGCAGCTCATATCTGATGACAGTGCATAATACAATTAGTGCCTCTTGTTGAGTTTCTCTTTGTGCAACTTTGTAAGGTCCTTGCTGGAGCTAAAAGCCTATGTTTTGGGGTAGACAATAAGTTACTTTCTCTACTAGCTAACTTCTATTTAAAGGAATGCAGGGATTCCTATTAGAGATGGATGAATGTTGCTAAACCTTTTCAGTTAGTGTGAGTCCCAATACATATGTCCATATGAATTTATGGATTCTTTTTGGTTTTGTGAAATATCATTTATAATCTTCAGTGTGGACTAGGAACCCCCCGAGTGTGTAGCAGGAACAGACTATGTCTGAGAAGCTGAAGCCACCAAGAAGTCATCAACGCTGAATTGTTCTATCCTTTTGGAACTGTAGCATTGCTAGTGGCCAAGCCACTGACTTGCAAAAACCCTCTGCCCAACTGCTGACCAGGGGACTAGAGAATGGAAACTCCCCCAGTGAGAAGAGAAACAGAGAAGGTGTTGCATTTTGATTTTAAAAGACATGCTGTCTAAGCAAGGGAGCGAGTCCACCACCTGAACACTCCTGGCCTTGCCACCTTTCTGTTAGCCACATGACCTCTGCCAGGTGTAGGGAGCAGCAATAGTATAAGAGACATCATATCACTGTTACAGTACCAGGTGCTCTTCTGTGGATGGAAACATCAATTCTAGAGCCACTCTGGTCCTGGTAGCTTTCAAGCAAATCACCCCTAATTCAGGGAAGAATTCAGGCTATTTATCTTTAAAGCGTAATTTTTTTTAATGTAACAATAAACGTCCCATTCTGCTTATGGAGTTTGATAGTTTTATTACATGTCATTGCAGCATAGGTTAAAGAAAAGGAAACGACTGTAATGGAATATAAGTCTGTTAGTATGTTACAAATAGGCAGTACAATGCAGAGGTGAAAGTAAGGCAGTACAGTCCGGTATGGCATACAGGCAAGAGCCGGTATGCCATGCCGGACCAGACCGGCTTCCCAGGATAGCAATTTAAAGGGCCTGTGATTCCCTCCAGTGGCCAGAATCCAGGGCCCTTTAAATCGTCTCCTGAGCCTTGCTGCCGGAGCTGTGGGATAGTTGTGGCAGGGCTCTGGCGGTGATTTAAAGGGCCAGGGGCTCCTGGCCACTGCTACTGCAGCAGAGCTCCAAGCACTTTAAATCTCCGCCCAAGTTCCAGGGTAGCAGCGGCAGCTGGGAGCCCCTAGGGCTCCATCAGTGATTTAAAGGGCCCAGAGCTCCACTGCGGTAGCAGTGGCTGGAGCCCCAGGCACTTTAAATTGCCCTTGAGCACCAGGGCTCCTAGCCCCCACTAGCGCAGCCGGAGCCCCGGGGCCTTTAAATCTTGATTTAAAGGGCCTGCCTCCTCCGATTAAGGCCACTCCTCTTCCAGTTCAGGTCATGGCCCCTGCTCAGGACTCTGGCATGCCAGTAAGTCCTTTAAGTTACTTACACCCCTGGTACAATGTGATTTAACAGAGATGCAGTACTTTGTGCTTGCAGTTATTCTATAGATGTAAATAATTTTTTTGTAGTGACACAATTCCTGTATATCCAGAAAACAGACAGTTCATTTTCAACATTCTGTGCAGGGAATTATTATGTTATTATTTGTATACCATAGCACCTAGGAGCTCTAGTCACAGGCCCATCTTTCTCTCCTAGAGGTGAACAGCTGATGTGCAGTGGATACATAATGTAAGCAATGCAGCTGGATGAACCTTGCAGAGTTTGGATTGTGGTGGGTTAGGACAGCCAAGCCCAGTTCACAGGTTCTGGTGGAGTTTGAGTTTGGCAAACATGAAGCTGGGGGACCCCAGGCTTGTTTAGGTGGAGAAAGGTGTGTGTTGGAGAGTAGTAATGCCACTGAGGACACAAACTGAGGTTCACAGACACATCACACCTCAAACCCAAGGCTGAGTGCAAATGCTCCACATGCTCTATATCACAAGGCTTTCATACTAAACGAACAATAGTAGTCTGTGCTAGTGAATGTCTTGCCTTTTGATTTGTATAGAGTTTAAATACTAAACACTTCCTGAACTGTAAGTTCATACCTTCAATTTAGAGCTATTTAATTGGAAAGATAACAGAAAACAGCTACAGGAGGGTGTTTTTTTGGTTTGGTTTGGTTTTTTAAACAGAGCTTTTCAGACACCTAATGGACCATTAAGTGCAAAAACTTTCCATTACTAATTCACTTAATTACCATCTTAAAAAAATAAAGACCTTGGTTGCTGGGATCAAAGGGTGGTGCTTCTCAAACTAAGGCAAATTCTCCTGAAGTCGCAGATTTGGAAGCGAGCCAAAGAAAACATTGGCAGAACTGAAGATGTGAAAGGACAATGAAGATGAGCATCTTGAGCATGAAAATGACAAGAAACACACACGCACACACACACACCCACACTCTCACTCACACTTCTTCACCTTAAGTTTAGAATGTGCCTGAATTGATTGTGGTCCAGAACAAACCTCTGAGTTATTTTGTAGCTTCAGTCTGATGGGTGCTGAGTTCTCATCCTTCTGCATTTGGGCTCAAATGAAACCACAACTCAAAGTAAAACTACTCTCAAATTGACAAGTGATTACTGGTGCGGGGTCAAAAATCATGCAAAACCACTGAGTCTTCCACGGTTTCCATCCCATAACCTAAATCGCTCCTCCCTGGTATTGCCTCTCTGAAAACAGGTTCACTTGAAAACAAGTTTCTGAAAGAAAGAATGAGTGAGTAAGAAGAAACTGGGATGCTCGTGACGGTTCGGCTGTTGCATCTATGACAAGGAGGAGAAGATGAGAGAGAAGAGATGTATGTGGAATTGGTTAGGCAGGACCCGCTGCCAGATGATGATCAGTGGGGGGTGGGCAGCTTTTATTTATTAGCTGTATTGATTTATTTTTTAAAAATCCATCTGGAGGTCTAGTTATATGCATAAAAATTAAAATTGAAAATATCCTGGGCCAGATTCCCACCTCGTGTAAACTGGTGTAGCTCTGTTGACAGTCAGTGGAGCTAGGCTGATTTTCACCAGCTGGGAACCTGTCCCCCTGCATGCAAACCATCTCAATTAAACAAGGGGCTCAACTGCAGCAGCTGATTTCACAGGGGATGGTCTCGGAGGTATCTATGATTGAAACTGTTGAGGGCATTGTGGGTTAAAACCAATATGTTGAAATGCAAATGGAAATGAATTGGAAACCAATTCATTGGCAAGAAGCATAAGCAAACAAGTTTTCTTGTATACTGCACTAGCTGTAGTTTCTGGGTGGTCTTAAGGTGTAGTTCCACGTAAAGCCCATTGCAATAACCCAATCCCTTTGAGCATGGCTCTACCTTCTACTCCAGGGATGGGGACTACGGACAGAATATGATCTTTAAATGATAACAGTCCATACAAATCACCAACAGACCTAATAATTCAGCAGCAAGAAGCACAAATAAAATAGGGCTGAAAATATTAAAAGAGAACTTCAGTTAAAGCTTCATTAACCCAAAAGGTGACAATGAGCCATTACCTATAGACAGCAGAGTCCTGTGGCACCTTATAGACTAACAGATGTATAGGAGCATGAGCTTTCGTGGGTGAATACCCATTTCATTGGACAAAGGATTATCAGATAAGCAAGGAAAGGCAGAATCATTTTAAACTGAACAAAGCTGATGATAATATGATATTTACATTATATCAAAATCCAAATGAAATTACGGTCAGTGAACAGTTGAGCTGTGTTGCCTGTTTAATATACATTTATTAGCTAAAGATAACAGCCAGCCGACTGTGTTTGGAATAATAATACAGTCAGAGAGAAATTCCCCTGTGAACTCTCTCTGAGATGATAACATCTTTAATAATCTTTCCGGTGTTAAATAAACGTCCAGTAAGGAAAAACAAGAATGAATCCAAACATTCATTTCTCCCTGGCTATTGAGTTTTTGGGAGTGGAATGTTGATAGAATGGGGATTATGCACATGACTTAATTAGGAGACAGATCTTGATATCAATGGGAATCTTCTTAAGTAAGGATTTGAGAGCTTGGTCCTAAAAGAAGAGACTCTTTTGTTAAATGTATGGGCCCCATCCTGAATGGAACATTTAACACATTTTCTATCTTGCAGGAAACATTTATTATCTCAAAAGAATTAGACTCTATAAAATCAAGGATTTGTTATGGGTAAGAAGCTAGACTGACATAAAACCTAGTACCCCCTCATTTGAACAGCTCCATGTAATATTAAAGTACAGACAGCTCCTTTCTGATATCAGTGTTGTCTATGGGTTAATTTTGGGGGATACAACTCCAAAATATTGCTGTGTGCTTCTGGGGTCCAAATATAGAACAAATGCTATCTATCGGACAATGACACCGATTGCCACACAAATTGTGTACATGCTACTAGAAGTTCCCAAATATGAATTTACTGGGTTATTTTATTAGAAAAAAATAATGTTGCTCTTAGTGGGATCTTCCAAGAGGCTTCTTCTTGATCTCCAGTTGGTCTCCCACATTGTGGCAGATGCAATTAACTGCTGGCACAAACAGCAGACTTTAGACTGTTTGCTGGAGCAGCTCAAAGGAGCCATAGTATGGGCTGGTGTGTGACCCATTAACTTCCACGGAACTATGCAGTTGAGCAAGGAGAGCAGGATTTGGCCCATGAGTTACAACAGAAGAATGGTCACATGTCATAGTAGCTTCAAGGAAATTATTAGCTGAGAAAGCAAGGTCATGTTCGCTAATTTTATTAGCATTGACCAACTCTGGAAGTTCTCACCTAGACCTTCATCAGGCAAAACTCCGTGGAAGTCAATAGGAATTTTGAGTAACAGCTGAAAAAGATCTTCAGGACTGGGACCTATTGTACGTTATTGTACCAGATGCTCTGATTAAGTGTTGAAAAGTCCCAGCAGGCCAGTTTACAGGCATGTAAAGTACACTGGCATGTCAAGCTCTACAATCACTGTGGCTGACAATGAACAACATTTTCCTCTGCATCTGAAGATTATTAAAAGCAAAAAAGGAGACAGAGTGGTGCACAAAAATGTGAAGCAGCAGCAAATTAATGGAGACAAATCTAGTTCTGTCAGTGTCATTAAGAGCAAAGATATTTCTGTTTCCTCTCAAATTTCTACCATTCTCCATTAAAAAAAAAATCCCAAAAAGGCAAAATTTCACATGGGGAAAATATATGAAATGTGCATACATTCCAGAGTGGAAATTTGTTATTTTTACAAAGGAATAATGAAGGAACAGAGAGGAGATTTCTGCTTAGTGGTGAATGAGGTGAAATTTAGCCCTTCGTGAACATTAATAATGAAAAAAACCACCAAAATCCCATTTTTCACAGGCCTTCCTTCACATTTTCCATCTGTGTAATGAAAAATTGTCCTCTCCATGCAGCACTATAAATGGAGGACCTTAATTTATTTTTTAAAAATCAGCTTTTGATGACCTAAAAGGTCAGAGAATAGAATGAGACTTTTCACCTCTCTCTCGCTAGTTTGAATCCAGTCAAGGTTGACACAGAAATTGTTACCATTCGATAGATATTGCTCATTAGCCTCTGTGAAAAGAGCTAGTTGGTCTCAATCCTAGTCTCTAGTGAACAGATGCCCCCATGTCAAAATTATCACCACAAGCAAGACATTGTGGGCAGTCTCTGGAGAAAGACAAAGAATTGTATAGTCTAGGAAACAGAACTACCTTTAGAAGTGATCCTTTCCATTCAGGGTAGAAGCACATTGGCAGGTGGTAGGGGGAGAAATTGCATTCCAGTGCTATGCCACTGTTCATTATGCAGTGATGACACTCCGGGATGTTTCAATAGCACTATATGCTTTGTAGATCAGGGCCACATTTTCCAAAAATTTCTGCTCCTACAGAGGCACCTAAATAAGGAACAGATTTTCAGAAATGACAAGCACACAATGTGAGTGATGATCTCTGGAAAATTCTGGTCTTGAACAGTAAGACATGCATGCAACTCTACTGAACAAATGTCAGCCGTGAATAAAATGTTAAGTCATCAATCAGTTCTTAAAACACAGCTTGGTGTTGTAAACCTCCTTCTCCAGATTCCTAAGTGCAAATAGTTTCTTCTATATCTTTTCAGTGAGCAGCTCCAGAATTCCTTCACAGCCTGACCAGAGTTCCAGTTTAACTCACCATAAAATGCAACCAAATCCATCACTCCTTACTCAGACAAAACTGTTAGGAAGGATATAAGAATTTTACTTGAGTAAGGCTTCAGAATCAAGTCCTTTCACCCAATAAAAGAAAAAAAGTAATAAATAAATAAAATGAAAATAAAAAACAGGTAAAATTAGTTGGAAAATTTCCTTCAAAATGAAATTTTGACAGCCATCGAGGGAAAACAGTTGCTGAAAATTGTCAGAATGATTTTTTCTAATTTTCTTACCATCTTTTATTTAAAAAGCAGTTGATATGCAGCTTCATACCACAAAACTCTATGCACAGGTTGCCACATCTGAGATGATTTTGGGTCTAGCGTAGAACAACAATAAATCTAAGTTAACAAAAGTTGGAGAGAAAATATTGTGGCATGCGATAGGATTCTTTTAAAAAAATATGAGCCCCCCAATTCAAGCTGCACTGAATTATACAGCTTATACTAGCACCAAATTTGGCCCAGACATTGTTTGGTATTTTTTCTCATTCCCCCTTAGATTTTGGTTTTAAAATTACAATATTTTGATTTAAGCAGATAAAACACTGGTTTACGCTGGTTTGGATTATTTAAAATGATCCAGACTTGTTTAAAGGTAATGAATCTTTGTTTTGTTTTCCATGGAAACTCAGAGACATTTAAAATTTTTTATCTTCATACTGGATTCTGTACAGTTACTTATTGGGATCAGGATCTTAGTTCTTCATGTGCATGTGTTTGAATGGAGACGGAGCGACTTAAATATGTTGGGAATTTCCTAGTGGTAGAAATGAGTGGATATTTTTTTGTGACTTTTATTGGGAATAAATCTTTTTTCTTTTTTAGCCTAAGGTGTGAAAATTGGCAGGTCACTGGGCTTTCTGACAGACTGCTGAAGACTGTCTAATTAGAAATAAAATTTGATTCCAAGTCAAACATATTGAGGCTGCTAAGTCTTCTTAGGATGTTTGTCTGAAATGTTTCAGAGAGCTATAATCTTTTTAGAAAGAACAATATTAGTAACCCATGTTCTCAAGTGCAAGAGAACACATGTTATAAAGCAGAGCCGACATAAAATCTGCTTTATGTGAGTGATCAGTCTTCACTGTCATTTCAGCCAATTGAAGAGGAAATAACGCACAGACCATATGATCAGGTTCTTATTCATATAAGTGAGAAAGCTCAATTTAGATACAAGCAGGATTTTAGGGAGGTCTTGCTGTTTATTCAGTTTTCCAGCTGAGATGATAGAGGTCAAAAATTGCCAAAGGTTACCCAATTAAATCATGTATTAGCCAGGGTCAGATCCGCCAAATATCCGGCTCCCAAGTCTGTGTTCTAACAACCAACAGACCTGTTATGTCAAGGACAGAATTTTGGCCCAGTGCTTCTGACCCTTGATTAATTTCAAAAAGTTCTCAGGCTAAGTATACTGTGCAGGTGTCACAAATCCCCAGTCTGGCCTGAGAGAGCTATTAGACAGTTAAAGAGTTTCCCAGATGAGGTGATGGAAGTATCATCACCTGAATCATTCAGAACTGGAATTGACAAAGCACTGGATAATAGGCTAGTGTGAACAATCCTCCTTTGGCAGAAGGAGTCAGAGCCAGGCTGTAATAGGCAGCATAGTCTAGTGGCCAAAGCATAAAACTCAAGAAAAGAACTTCCTAGGTTCTAGCCTCCGACTGGCTAATGACTCATAATCAAACTGCTTGTGTTATTTCTCTTCTTGGTACTAGACGTACCATGGTTTTGTGTCTAGTATTAAATGCAAGACCTTGTAAGTCAGGATTTGTTCCGAGTTCTTCAAATCCTAACTGCAACTGACTCGCCATGTGGTCTTGGGAGAATCTTTTAAACATGCTGTGGCTGTGTTTGCTCATCATGGATGATCTCACAGGTGTTAATCTTTTCGGGGGTTGGGGGGTTGAAGAAATTCAATTTTGCAGTGTTTTAAAAAATGTAAGGCACTTAGTAAGTTATTGTTTATTTACTTGTATTCCCACTGAATGCATGTTACACCATTATTTCTAAACAGTCTGAGTAAGGCTGCTGGAAAAGTTTCTGGCAAAAACAAGACTTGGACAGGAAGAACACTGTGTGTTGCCACCAAGTCAGCCTGAAAGAAACAAAAATTCCTTCCATTATGAACAGTTTTTAGTCAGTTAGTCCGAATCATGCTGCGAGAATGGAATAATCCCATATCCCTTCTATCACATCAAAACTGGCTGCTTCTGCAGACTCTATAGGTTGTGATACTACTCAGGTAGCTTCTATAAAGGCATCAAAGGGACATCATGGTAACCATGGAGCAAAGCTTGAGTGGTCTATGATGCTATCTGAGCTTCCAAAATGTGTGGTCTCCAATACACAGATTTATTAATCTTATGTGTGGTGCAAATGTGTGCTTTGTTTAACTTGACTATTTAAATGGCTCTCTCTTTTCAAACATGGCTGTTTTTATAGATCTCACATATCATTTTTATACAGCTTAACTGTTTTTTTCCACCAGCTTTTTTTTTTTTAAACACACATGGAGTACTTTGAATCCAATAGAGATTATGGAATACAAAGACTTGTACTGGAAAAGAATACTTGCATTTCTTTAATATTAGAGTGAAAGATCAATCAAATAAAGCAAGAAAAAAGTAACAGTGTGGAATCAGCTCCTTGATGTTAATGGGAGTTTTGCCGTTGACTTCAGTGAGGCCAGGATTTCACCCATATTGTCTAAGATCAAGGGAATGGCATCTGTTTATTCCATGTATTTCAAACATTGAGGTTGAATTAATGGAAATAAATCAGCAACTCGTCAGAAATTCTGATTTCATCCTGTCTTCTATGTTTCCAAATTCAGATAATATAGAATCAGTTCAGGGTAACTTTTGAACTCTACATTTTACTTGGATTATAATTATGCCTTCTGATTTCAGAGGGAGTCAATGTTACAAAAGTTACATTGATAGGTAGGTAGACATAAAACCTGTCCAACTGAAATCCATGACATTCGCAGAACAGAAAAGTGTCCCAATTATAAGCCTAGACTGGACAGACTGTCTGCAGAGCACAGTAACAAAGACTGAAGCCGTGCTGGCAGCGGGCCTGAGACAACAGTAGGAACTTCCCTGTGGCTTTATACTCCCAGGGAGAAAGAGCAAAGAAATCAGCAGGGAGACCAGTGGAAGTCACGGCTTGACAACATCAAAGAACAGCTTGGACCCTGTCCTCACAGAAAGAATGAGGTTGCCAGGATCCCATGAGCTATCCGACTAATAAGTGAAGTGCTGCCAGTGCTCTGATTGGGGGACAATTTGGGCTGACCCAATGAATGATGATCGTTCCCAGTGTAATAACTTAATGGAGAAAGCAGGGAGATAAAGAAAAATAACCAAGCAAATATTAGAATCAAGAATTCATGTGAGTGCATAGGGAGTTGCCTCTTTGGATCAGAAAAGTCTGTGTGGAGCAGTCAGATTAAGAGATCCTGTTCTGGAAGGCTCTTAGTGGTGTTTGTGACCACTTTACGACTCTGACAGAGACCCACTGGTGAACATATGACATTTGTCTTGCCTGCGTTGATCATAGTGATATATAAGGCATTTGTGGCATAGAATACATCACTTGAAGTTGAAATATTAGATCTAACTTTGACCTCAACCCACAGTATATGTATCTGCCATGCTTGGTTTAAGATGGAACTTGCTTTTTTATACAGCTCAGTTCCCAAGTCAGGGCTGAATGACTTTATTTGCCTATCTGCAAATGCACTATAGGAAAAGAAAGTGCATACAGCATGTGGAGGCTGTACTCATTCTATCCTATACATGGAATTGGCAACTGCCTCTGAGGCATGAAAATGTTTATTGACTGTTGGTTGGGTGAATGACGTACTAGGTGCGAAGGGGAAATAGTTTCCAGTTCTGCTAAGGCTGTAAAAAGTCTTATAACCAGCACAAGATAGAAATTATAATTAAAGAAAAAAAATTAAAGTTTTTTTTTTTAAGTAAAGATTATCTGAAATGATACAATGAAGCGGAATTGACAAGCAAAGTGACCGTCAGTTTGCTGCAAAATATTTTTCTGTATATATTTCCCTGCTATGAACCAGTATTTGTAAAATACTTCCTCTCTCTTGTCTCCCCTTCCTTTGTCTACCATTTGGTCATGGACCCCTAAAGCTCCAGCCTTGCTGTCTATATTACCACCATTGCAAGCAACTCCATTGACATTTTCAAGATTAGGTCCTGCAAATTAGGGGAGTGTTGACACAGTGGAAGAGCTGGCACCTGAGACCTGAGAGATAAGTTTGGTAAAAGAAAAATTGTGATGAGAACACAAAACCCCACATAGATGACATCTGGGATCTCTGTCACTGAATGACCTCTAAGTAATTAAATGCTAATGTAACCCCTTGGGGTTTAGAGAACATGGCCCCTTTAAATCTTTTTCCTAGCGGGTTGGTGGGGGCAGTGAGAGTAAGGAGAGAAACTCCAGGGGGTGGCTCTGGAGTTGTAGAGAGAAAGAAGGGCTACATCCTGCAGGCCCTCACAAAGTGAAGCAGCAGAGAACTTGCCTGAAGCCTGGGAAGAACAGGGCGGCCGATTGGGGACACCTCAGGACAGGAGCCAGTAGGAGCACTCTGCCGGGGAGGAATCGCCTGAGAAGGACAGGCCGGAGGTGGACCCAGTATCATGGCTGCCCAGACCTGCATGGGGCTGTGAGTACTGGGGATTGTGACTCTGCCCTGGAAATAAGGAGGAAGGCTGTAGCTAGTTAAGTGGGGAGGTGGTCCCTCTGTGTGGCTTTGCAGAGAGAGGCAGAAAAGGCACCAGAGAGGTTTGTTAGGGAAAGGCCACTGGCACCGAAGACGAGCAGGAGCACCCAAGACTCACCACTGGACTGGAATTTTGCTCAGGACTCCCAAACTCTGTGTGCAGACACATTGCTCAATGTCTGCCCTTCCAGACTGTGCTACCACTGGGCCTGTGGGGCCTTGGTTTGCATGCAGCCCTGTTTTACCGCTCCCCCTAAATTTCCCCTCGTCGTTTTTCTCCTCTCATCCCTCTGTAAATAAATATCTCCCTTTCTTATATCCATTGTACTTTTCCTGCGGGGGGGGGTGTTCACTCTGCGGGGTTTGGAACAGGACCCCCTGGGGTGGAAGGGATTTTTCCTGCTGCATTCCTGCGCGTGCCTTCTCCAGAGCTGCCTGCAGAGCAGACTCCATCTTGGCTATGAGGGTGCTAGAGTTACACTAAAACATTATCTAAATTAAAATAAGGGCTTGGCTACACTCGAAACGCCAAAGCACTGCCAAGGGAGAGCTCCCGCCGCAGCGCTTTGAAGTGCCAGTATGTTCGCGGCGCCAGCGCTGGGAGAGAGCTCTCCCAGTGCTGCAAGTACTCCATCTCCCCGTGGGGATTAGCTTGCAGCACTGGGAGTCACGCTTCCAGCGCTGGGGCACTGTTTACACTGGTGCTTTGCAGCGCTGTATCTTGCTGCGCTCAGGGGTGTGTTTTTTCACATCCCTGAGCGAGAAAGTTGCAGTGCTGTAAAGCGCCAGTGTAGCCAAGGCCTAAGTAAACTAAGCACACACAGTAGTTAGGGATGGTCTAAAGGATGAAGCAGAAGGTCTGGGTTGTATTCCCAGCTCCGTGACCATAGGCAAGTCACGTCACTGCTCTGTACCTCAGTTTTCCCCTCTCACCTTTTGTCTTGTCTATTTAGATTGTAAATTCTTCAGGGCAGGGACTGGCTCTTCCTATGAGACCTAGCACAATGGGGCACTGCTCTCAACTGGCACTACTGAAATGCAAATAATAGGTAATTAAATAAAATCAATTAATTAATCTCTCTGTGCTTATGTTTAACATCTATAAAATGGGTCTAATCAGTATTCCTCAAAGGGAGCTGTAATTAACTAACAGTTGCAGGGGCTCATTGAGACTCTGGGAGATCATGTGAGACACTGAGAACCCTCAACCCCATTGGATTACCCCCTGAGGAACTGGGCCCATAGGCTTTATGGAAGACAGAACACAGTAAGGAGGTGTCATGTATGGATAACCAAACTCATGATGTCACGTAAACTGGGACGGCAGCGCAAAGACAACCAAAGAAGCCTAAAGAAAATAAAGTAAAAACAAAAGCCACTCAGTTAAAAGAAATCAGGAAGCAGTAAGTCAGTGCTCCTGAGGCTCTTGATCCTGTAGCCATTGAAGTCACTGACAACGCTTCCATTGGGCCCGTATTATAGGACCATTCCTCATGTTCAGTAGCAACCTTCTTCACAAACTAAAGTCAACAGGGCTTCTTGTGGAGTAAGGTGCTATTCAATACAAGTTAGGACACTAGAGACTGTCCTGTTAACATCAGTGGTTCAGGATCAGGGCACAAATTCCCTTGTGACCCTAATCCCTATATGTGAAAGCGTCAGAAAACCCTGCAACTGAGAGTCGACTTTGGTGATGAAGTCAAAAATGCTGCTTGGCCTTCTTCATGAGAGGATTTGAAGTCGGTGTTTATTCTCTCACCTGTTTCAAATTGCATAGAACAAGAGAGGAAAAAATGGTTTGCAAATTTTAAGCCAGGATAATTTGTTTGCTTTATTTTTCAATATAAAAACTGGTTTCAATCCAACAAACCTCTCTTTAGCGTTAGAGAACAGCAATAAACCCTAATTTGTTTGGACTTGGTTTCGGGTTCATTTTTTCCCAAGCATGCTAATAAAAATGAATTCATTTAAATCTATTTGGAGAGGGTATATAGAGAGCTTTACAGGCTGTGGACTAGACCCTATTTGTGTGCATGTTCAGGTTATTCTAATTATATATATAAATATATATAAAAGAGGCAATTACCTTGCATATAAAAAGTGGTTAGACAGGCATGGAAATTTATAAAAACCATAACTAAATGGTACATTAACATATATATATATATGTACATAAAAAAATGTAATATGGAACCTAATTATGGGATATTGACTGAAAAAGGAGCTGGTATGGGAGCCAGACAGACTAATAGATTCCAGAGGCTATGAGGTTCACACTATATTCGTTATGATTCAAATTTACCCTCTACAGAGCAAGACGTAAGTAAGTACTATCTTGAGCTTAAACTTAAATACTGCCTTGAGGGCTTAAGTGGTTCATATGTCCTGGGCTCTGCACGGGAGTGTATTTCACCCACAGTTATTTCCCAGACATTCATGCAAACAGAACACGTTTGTGCACTAATTTGACAATAACAAATAATGGGAGATATGAGCATGGTTAAATGGAACAGCCATTTGGAACTGGAATAAAAATGCACAAACATTATGCAGTATTCAGCTAGCTCTGATAGATAGATTGACCATGTAATATGGCATCTCTGCACACCTGCTGATGTGGCAGCTTGCCTTTATTTCCCTAAAGAATCACATATGTGTGATGATAAATCACATGCAGGGGCACAGATCACATTTTGCAAGTGAATTCTCTTGAGTTATAGGAATCAGTGGTCCTCAGTCATGTCACCCAGATATCTTTAATCTTTTACACTGGCACATTGATTAATCCTAGTGTGAAAAAGTGGAACATGTATTCTACTGCAAACAAAAAGCGCTGGAAGGTAAAAATGTTTTTAAGCTATTTTGATGCAAACACTGCCTGCAACACCTTTATGTGTGCATTTTTGCTGGGAGAAATGAAAGACTCATAGTTTGGTCCAAGTTGTAAGCAGCGTTCTCCATTTCTGCACAGACCAGGTGTGAGCATGCAGCTGTGGTGAAAATTTCCCCAAACCACTCTTCAAGTGCCCTCCAGCCTGACCCTGCAGAGCTTACCTTGTCAAGGGATATGATTGAGGACAGTTCACTTTCTCTACCAGCTCCATCTTGGGACCTTCCTGATGTCCCATTTGTGCAAATTATGGGAAACTATGTGTTGTAATTTTGGTTTAAATTACTGGGCAGCAGGGTTTGAGCTAACACTCCCTGCAGTTAGAACGGAAGGTAGGAGTTAAGCCATGGGTCTTGGGAAAGAAGAATTAGTGTTGTCTCTGTTTAACTACTCAGCTTTTCTACCTCTCAAGGGAAATATATCCAGGAAAGATGGGAATATATATATATATATATATATAGCTAACTACTGGGAGTGAAACTGTGGAGGAGACCTCCAAGTTTCATTTTGTGTAGGTGGTCTGAGACAGATTTAATGAACAAATGTAAAAAAAAAAATGGGGGGTCCTTCATTTTGTATCCAATAATTATAGAGCAAAAGGGCCATTCTTAATCTGCCATGTTAAAAGCATTGTCAGTCTTTGAAACCTATGATTTAATTTTAAAAACAGCAGCATGCATTTGAAAGGAAAACCTGTGGTTTCCGTCACATGTTCAATTTAAAAAAAAATTCAAACTTCAAGAAATATTTTCCTGCCAAACTAATTCAAAGGATGTTTTTCCTAATATCAAATGTTCTTATATCCAAATGCAGTATTATTTTCCCATTGGGGGAAAAGGTTATGACTCACATTTGTTTACAATATGTTATTAGAACTCATGGAGATATTTTCAGCATAAGACCAAGGGCCTTAACTTAGCTTTATTCACTAAACCAATAAGCAGGGAAGGCATTGGTTTTCCTGTTTATATTAGTAGATGACACATTAATGCTTGCTTAGTCCTCATATGCATTAATCTGCAATTTTCCCATATAATCCACATATAAACCTCATATGGACAGATTTATTTGTACCACAAAAACGTAGGTGGGCTGGATTTAGTTTGCTATTGATTACATTAGAAAATGAATATATGATTCAATAAATTCCAAGTATTGTTCTGTCCGTTTGGTGGGCAATCTCTTCTATGCCATCTCTCTGAAAAGGACACTAATGATAATGTTTAAAAGAGACCATCAAAAACTGTCAAAATAATTTGTCAGAAAGTTCAAGCAAAGCAAGAGTTGTACAAACAGGGCCTGATCTAAAGTCCATTGAACTCAGCTGAGAGCCTTCTAAAGAGGTAAATACAGATATTGCATAAAATTTTCAAAAATTCCTTAGAACCCATTCAATGGCATTTAGGTTCCTAATTCTCTTAGGCTCAGATCACCAAAGGGATTTGGCTCTCACTGAAATCAATTTAGGAGCCTAAATGCCTTGAACGATTCTAGGCCTTAGGTGCTTTTGAAATTTTTTGCATCCGTATATAACAACGTATCATGTTATATATTTAAGGGGACAACTTTTAGCGGGGTGCCTATGACATGCTTTTTAATAGCTAGTTTTGAAAGCTCTGGAATGCTCGTTCTAATGGTTCTGTTTGTGATATGAAAGAATATGTTGAACTTAAAAGGATTTGGATCTCCCTTCCTCTCTCTGTTTAATAGTTTGTAGAACTGAAGTATGCCTGGACAAGAGAGAATCAAGACTGCTGTCTGAGTGTGAAGGAAACACAGCTTGAAAGAGAATGATCTTGAAACAGAATGATCTGCATCCATTCAGAATTGCTAGAGGTGAAGTTTAATCCAGTACAGAGGGCCAACATAAAGCCAGTGCATCTCTGAAGACCCACTGAAGCCCTGTTTTGAGTGAATTGGCCCTTTGTAAGTGATAAATTTCATCCTAGAGGCATCGACAGTAAGGGATTAAATCTAAATGGAGCTTTGATCTAATTCTGCCAAAGAGCACCCAACAACAAATCAATCCCTATCCCTTGCCCCCACCCCATGCCATAGGCTCTCCTGACATCTCTACCTTGCTAGATTTACATCCATCTCCCCAACTCCCATGGTGAATCTCTGTGGTGGTTCCCTCCACTGTATGGATCCTGTATCCCAACTTTCTGGGTCTCTTGACCTATAGCTACTGATTCAGGAATCCTATCTTAATTGATCCTTGACCAATGAGCAAGGATCATATTTAAATCAGGTGAGCATATTCCGTTATGACATCGTTGATTTCTGATCCTTCTTCTATGCAGGGTTCTTATACCATGCTCCCAGATCTGGACACCTTTGCACTTTGGGGAAGTCTGAGTATGTATCTGAAGTTTACACACCACCTTTTTTCTATCAAACGGGTGGAACCCAAATCTCCAGATTTTGGGAATGATTGGATCCAGATTTGGATCTGAAAGTTGGGCCCATTCTTAGTGTCCGTTAAGTAAATATATCTCCTGTAAAGAGTTGATCCACACACACACTCCAACCCTTCCCATTGAAGGCAAAGGAAACCAAAGATGTATGTTTGGTGAACAAAGATTGGTCCCCAATATCTTGGAAGGCCTCCAGCCTAACTTGACACTAAGGTATGGCCACCCTACAATAACTTTTATATTAAAAATTAAAGGTGTGCCTCTTTCTAATCATTGGGATCTGAAACTTCCTTTGATTCAGCCTAGTTGTCACAGGCCCCAGCCAGCAAAGCACATAAGAACATTCTCAGTTTGATCCCTATTTAACAAAGTGTTTTACATGGTCAATGGGACTTAAGCACATGATTAAGTAAAACATGTGTTTACGGTTTTGCTGAATAGGGATGGAGTTAAGTATGTGCCTGAGTAGTTATCTCAGTCATAACCTTAATTCTCCATCCCAGTGGCTATAGTTTTCTCAGGTCCCTAAATTTGAACAGCTTAAAATATATTTATTTTAGGTCTTTCCAAATTGACAATGAATTCTGCTGTCTGTTTAGAGCTGCCTGGTGCATAGTATGTGAAAAATGCATCAAAGGGAATTTAAGAGCTGGTCTAGCTACAAATTAATCTCAAAGCCACAGATACATTGTTTTAATCCGCAATTATTAAATTGCTCAAAGGAATTAATTCACTGGGGAACTTTGAAACATTTTGGACATTCTAGCAATGACGTGTTTGAGGGTGCTACATGATGCTACATGCACTGAACTCTCTATGAACCTGGGATTGTTTCAAGCTTCCCAGCAGTCAGGCAATGCAGCAGTATCAAATCAAACTGAAGGGCAAGGAAATTACTGGAAGGAATCATCTCTCAGGGCCTGGCCCAGGAGAAAAATATCAGCAGTGGCAATTGTGAAATGTGTAGGTAGGTTCTGATCTTGTGCCCATGGAAATCAATGACAAAGATCCCACCGATTACAATGGTGCAGAATCTGACACATATTGAAATGATATTTCTGCTGTGCACCATGCACAGTATGTTGCTGGATCTGAAGAGTGAAGGATTTCCTTCAATAATGATTACAAATACAGCTGGTTGAAAAATCAAAAACCATTTTCATGAACATTTCAACATTTTTGAAGGTTGGTTCCGTGGAATTGTTGTTATTATTATTATTTATTGGTTCTTTTAAATTTCCATGGATTTTTTTCTTTCCAAAATTGTAAACTGAATATTTTCACTTGAACATATTTTTTGGTTTAGAAGCATCATACCCAGTGACTAAGCTGAAAAATCAAAATTGACAATGAAACTGTCAAACAAAAAAAAAAGAATGAAAAATAAAAACTAAAAATGGCAAAGGAAAACTGACAAAAACAATTATCACCCCCATTAACAAGCAAACAAATCACAATTATTCAGGTTTCAAAACAGGAAGATTTCAAGAGAATCAAAACATTCGCATGAAAATGCTGAATGAAAACATTCATCTAGTTCTACTAACAAGCAAGCTGGGAACAAGGCCAATTGAAAAAGCAGTCATCTCCAATCTAAAGAAGAAAGGGTCAAACAAGGAGTTATTCAGATTGTGCTTGAGTATTTAATTGCTGGAGGGAACAGAGGGTACGTCTTCACTACTGGCCATATCGGCGGGTAGCAATCGATTTCTTGGGGATCGATATATTGCGTCTCATCTAGACGTGATATATCGATCCCCGAATGTGCTCCTGTCGACTCTGGAACTCCACCAATGCAAATGGCGGTAGCGGAGTCGACAGGGGATGCCACAGACGTCGATCCCGCACCATGAGGATGGTAGGTAACTCTATCTAAGATACTTCGACTTCAGCTACGTTATTCATGTAGCTGAAGTTGCGTATCATAGATCAGTCCCCTCCCCTACTGTAGACCAGCCCAGAGCCTTCTCCTACACTTTTAACAAATACTAGCTGCTCCTTAAAATAGGGGAGTAGTGGATCAAGTAAATGACAAGTAGACTTGCTTTCTTAGGCAGTGAAACCAATGGGACTTTCAGAACCTTACATGATTCAGCTGTTACCTTCCAACCTGCGTCAGTGAAATAAAGGGGAGCATTGATGTTGGTTTGAACAGGTAAGGAGATGTCAGGCAAAGAAAAAGCATTTTTATTTACACCAGAGCTTTTGCCTTCAGGGTTTTAGGTTGAAAATAAATATTAATGAATATAACAGGTCTTAATAAAAACAACCTCGTTCTGTGTTGATCACATAGAACAGAACTGATAAAGACATTCTTCTGGCTTTATAAAGAACGTACCTTCTATACCTGAGCATAAAAATTTGGATCAGTGAAATGCTGAATAAAAAGAAACCAAGAGGACTAAAAAGCATTATTTTTCAGGCATAAGGTGGCAAATGCAGGTCATTCAAAATATACATATTTGAAAGGTGACACTGCTTTTTACAGTCAGTATTTAGAAAACAGATATGGGCCGAATATTATACAAGTTATGCATGTTGCAGCCCCCCTCTCCTTGTGTGTGTGTGGGGGGGGGTGAAGAGAGAGAGGTATGCGAATGAAGGTCAATGGGCATGACTTCACTTTCTCTCTTCCTCCCCCCCCGTCCCCCCAGTTTGCACTGAAAATTTTAAGGTGATTTGATTTATTTATTTTTAATAAAGATGACGGGGGGGGGAATAAAATCGGTATTTATACATGGCCTTTCTGACCCTTTCGTGTGCAATTCAGATGTATAAAAATTGCACCTTGGCTGCAATGCTTTTATTTTTTTCCAGATTTTTACATGTTTGAATCCAAGAGATCAAATTCTATTCTCCGCCACATCAGTGAAACCCCAATTGAGTCCAGTGGGAATGGGGAGTAGAATCTGGGCCATAGCATGATTAATGGGTGAGGATTTCTGATCCATGAGCAAATCACACGTGGGTGCAAGTTTCTCTATGGGACATTGCCTTTGCACATCAGAGGACTTTGCTGCATATAAATACTTGCAGCTATTACTGATAGTAAAACGTAATCCTGATATTCAAAGCTGAGTTTACAGTGTGACGAGTTTATAAAGCACTGCATTCCAGAGAGTGGAGGGGGACACACGTTTAGTTCTTCAGAGCTGGATTAAAAACATATACATGATACAGAGAACACAGTTAGCACAGCTAATATATACAGTCCCACCAAGTAGTGACAGAAAAGCCATAACTCCCTGCTACTAGTGAACTTTCTCCTATTTATTTACTGAGTTCAGCCAACAGACTTCTCAGTGATTTAGATGTTCTTCAAGATAAAACAGCACTGAAGTCTTGTACAAATCTAATACTGCATCAGTTGTGTAGTGGGGAAAAAAATGTCTGATTGTTAACTGGCCATGCACTTGACTTCCTAAAGGCCATTATTTAGAAAGGCCCACTAGTAATTTTTACCTGAGTTTTATTTGTTTTTGGTTCAGCAAAGAGTCGGAGAATGTAATAGATACAGGAGTGAAGAAACGTGCCAATGAAATGGTGAAGGCACTCAGGGAACCTGCATAAACTGCAAGGTAATATGTGAAAGAGCAAACCAGGGGAGTGCATGGGGAAGGATCAGTTTGTCAAAGAAACAAAATGTTTAAAGTGACAAACATGAGTAGATGACGGCAGGAATTCAAAATGCAGGGGACTTCAGAGTGAAGGACAAATTCCTTTCTTTTTTTAAAACTTAAAGTCAAATATGATTTAAGTCTGAGGAGCACTGTTGAACTCTGAACTCTCTGGCCTTTACAAAGCCTCCAAAATAAACCCCAGCTGACTCAGATAAAATGGAAGCAAACAGCAAAATCAGTCCCTGGGGTAACTCCATTCTTACACCAAAACAGCCTTCATTGTGTCTTTGGTGGCAACAGTTTTCTGAACAGAGATTTTGGGAGGGCCATATCTGCTCAGTTGCATTGGCAATTAGTTTAGAGCAACCCCATAGATTTTGACAGAATGCTGCCTCTGGATTTACACCAGTGGTGTAAGAGCAGAATTTGATCTATCAAATGCTCTAAAATGAATACACTAGGTGAAATTTTTTCCTGACCTGTACCCCATGATAACTTGGCTTCAAAGAGATTTCCATGGAGTGCAAAGTGCAGCAGAATTTGTGCCAAGTTGTAAAACCAACATGGGCTTTTACTCTGTACAGCTTAAAAATCAACCAGCCTAAAATAGATTTGTATTTATTTATTTGTTTATTAATCACATCAGTGTAGTTTTAAAGCAAAATATCTAAGAGTGAATCTCTCCTCATCAGTTTGTCTGGCAGTATTTCCCTCCTGCCTGGGACCAGTCTTTGAGAATAATATCTCTGGCATAGCAGCAGTCTGTGGCAATCCAAATATTTACCAACCAGAGCCAGCTATAGGTGTTCAATCTGAATTCTTATATTTTGCTTATTGAATTAAAATGCTAATGATACACTAAACTCAGAGTTCAAATGATCTGTACTTAAACCTCAGCCACAGTGAAAGATTTGTACAGGGTAAAGGAGAATAAGACACTACAGAGCAAAACCTCACCACTTTCACACTCAGCTCAATGAAGCATTTTTGCATTTAGCCAGAAAGAGGAATCTTGTGTTTAGAACATCTCCCTTGCTGGTCATATGCCTTACCTGTACAGTGGCTTCATAAAGTATATAACAGCCCCATCTAGTGATACAATCCAGGCATTGTAGTATGGGGAGCACTAGCTTCTGAGCATGTGTAGCTGTTTAGAGCCTTTCCTAATTAGGAGAGAAAATAATTGAAAGGACAATCAGAAGATGATGGTGTTGAAAGGAGTATGGTTTCCTCCCCTCCCCCGTTCATTTTAGTTCCTAATCCTTCATTTCTCAGACAATATGACAGGCCATGAAAGCAGTAAGATGACAGTGCCATGAAGCATATTGATACTAACTGGGGTTCAGCAAGACAGTGAACATATAAGGTCCCCATTCTACCTTTACTGACACTGATGCAACCCAGGGGACTTAATGGGCTGGCACAGCCATTTCTGTGGGTGGATTTGTCCAGCACAGTATAGAGGGAGGAAGCAAAAAAATAAGAATGAGAATGGGAATGTAGATGATGATGATTTAGTGTTTGTCTTGCACAAGTGTCCAAAAGCTCCATTCCGAATCAGGGCTCTAGTGTGCTATATGTAGGTCCTACCCACCAGAGGAAAGAAGATGAGGATAGAGAAGAAGAATGAAAATGTGGCGAAGGTTCTGCAATGAGACTCAGGCCATCTGGGTTCAGACCCCGCCTCTGCCACAGACTTTGTGGGTGACCTGGGGCAAGTCATTCAGTCTCTCTGGGCATCTATATTGCAAAAATAAACCCAATAGCAGCAAGTCTCAATGCCTGGCCAGCTGACTGGGGCTGGGACTAAGTGGCTGAAAATAGCAGTGTAGACATTCCCGCTGAGGCTCTGAAATCTGGCAAGGGGAGTGGATCTCAGAAACTGGGCTCCTGCCCAAGGGGGACCATCAATACAGCTATTTTCTAGCCTGTTGTGCACACTGGAGTCAGCTGGCCTTGGCTCTGTCACAGGATTTTTTTTGGGGGGGACCAGGAGGGGGAGGTTATTTGATGTTCTGCATCATTTCTGAATAATGGGAGGTCTCATTCTCCTGAAGTTAAATATCAGAGGGGTAGCTGTGTTAGTCTGGATCTGTAAAAGCAGCAAAGAATCCTGTGGCACCTTATAGACTAACAGAGGTTTTGGAGCATGAGCTTTCGTGGGTGAATACTCACTTCGTCAGATGCATGTATTCACCCACGAAAGCTCATATTCCAAAACGTCTCCTGGAGTTGTAACCTATGGAGGACAGGGACTGGTTCTCATTATTCCATCTTGTTGGGCTTCTAGCAGCTATTGTAAATATTAGCAATAAAGTTATAAGAACAATAATTAAAGCCCAAATCTGCATTTTGCTGCTAAATACTCTTCTCTTAAGAGGCAGGGAAGGATGCAAACTTCTTGCAGAATTGCAAATCAAAAATTAAATCATGACTCAAAAAATCATGTCTGTTCCCTAATAATCACGCGGATGGCTAAAAAAACATGAGGTTTAAATAAGACTATGTTGGGATCCTTTTATTTGTTTCTGGGTTTTGAGCATTTTGGACGATGTTTTCAAACTTTTCTCTGCACCCTGTGAAGGCTAGAAACTTACTTCTTTATTTTTTAAAGTGAAAGCTGAAATTCTCATTTTATCACCTGACTCCAGGAGCTCAGGCTTTAAGAAAAACATCATGAGTTTTGTGATACTGATATCATGAATGGTGGCAAACATTCAAAATTCACGAATCCAGTCATTATGAGATTGGCTTAAAATTCTTGAGAATTTTTTTTAAATCATACATTTTGAATTCTCTTTATTTGTCTTCTGGATCTCTGAGTGTGCATTATCTGAGGCTACATTATCAATCTTTTCTATGCAATCAGAAGGGCTAAAATCTTACTTAAAAAAAAACCCCTAAGGTTACTCCACAATAACTGGACTCCAGATGCTGGGTCTTTAAGAAACATGCTAAATATCAGTTGGGTCACAGTGAAATTGCCACAGTTGGCAACACAGCTGTTCTTGCTTTTCCTTTTCGTGAGTGGCTGGTGGAAATGTGCCAGGCTAAGAGAAGGTCCTCCCTGTGACTGGGGCTGGTGGGGAGGGGGAAAGGGAAAGAACTGAGTTGTTCCAAGCTACCACATCTCCTCAACACTGGAATTGACTGAGTCATTTGAGGCTATCTCAGGGCAATAGCTTTATTGGCTTGCCACTCATGGGAGAAACTGGTGATTGACAGCTTGACTGCAGGCTACGGAACGGAAATGAGATCTTACGGACTTATATATATTCAGCTTTCACTTTTACATTTCCTATGAGCTTGTCTACGTAACTTCAGCACTTATGTTTTTTAAAATAATTTCCATTTTTATATATACTAATTCCCCAGGTTTTTTAAAAGGTTAGGAACGGAACAAATTCCCATTTCTCCAAATCACAGGCCCCAATTAGTAATGGCCAGCTACTGCCTACCCATACCATTACCAATCTGAACACTGGTGAACTGAATAGGTACGGTTCTGAATTAGTGTCTGATAATATCACAGTCACGGGGTCAGATTCTAATCCGTTACCAAATGAAAATATGCTAGTCAGTTTCATCTTTAGTTTATGGTCCCTAACTATGTATGGACAGGGTGCCCATTGGGGCAGTATTGAGGCATCTTTTCTGGTCGATTTCTCTTTCAGATTCTCATGCATTAGCAAAATGCTGCAGTGTTTGAGTAGAAATGTTTGTTTAAAAAAAAAAAAAGAACAGCCTCACTGCTGTTTTCATAGAAATTAAAATGTCTAGCAAAATTTCTGTGCATCTTAAAGCTAGACCTGGACTTGTGGCTAAATTTGTCCTGAAAAATGTCTCTTTAAATAATACTAATATATTTCCAATCCCTTTAATGCCATATTGATTGTGTCGTACCAGAGTCTGATACATCATATCCCAAAGGATCATAAAAGTGACACTTTCCTAAGCATGATTCATAGAGCATCAATATGTGTGTGATTCTTAAGCGAGAAATTCAGGTAACTTGCTTTTTTCTGCAGTTATGCTCCCTGGATCACGTACACCCCACCTCAGTAAGAAGCAGTTCTCCCAAAGATACGTGCTTTGGCTGGGCTGAACAGAATGCCTGCAAATCCACAGTGGTATTATTCCCATTAACACTCAGACCATATAATCAGGATCAGAGTTTGGCCAACAGTTCATAAGTTGCTCAGTGACAAATGAAACCATATAACTTTCCATTTACCAGCCTTCTAAGAAAGGATATGCAAGCACTTGATTACAGCAAGTTATAGACACCAGCACAGGGATTTTTTTCCTCCTCTTGTTGTTTATATGATGATGTTAAGTTGTTACAATCTTCATTTTACAAGAACATGATGGTTGCCATGTTAACTGATTGAGCTGGGTCACTGATTGCTATGACTTCCCTGCAGGTAGAGAGGAGGATGATTTACGGTAGGGGAAGTTCATATTAACCATAAATATCTTAATAACTAGCCATTTGGGGGACAGCGAGGCCTACACATGGACAGCAGACTGATTGCTGTTCCATGTGTTCACCCTCTAGGAAAGCAAGGCTCTCAATTCGTCTTTGCAACAATCCCTTGGGCATGATTTATTTCTTTGCTGAGCTCATAATTTGATTTCTGTTTGGAAGAGGAAAGCAGGGTCTGCTGTACTGGCTCAGACCATTGCTCCAGTGAGTCTGTTGTCTTACAACCCACAATAGCCGATAGCTGACATTTCAGATTAAACCTCAGAAGCACAGCCTCTCCTTCCTAGGGATCCACTGGAAACGGAAGACCCAGATTCAGAAAGGACTGGCCCCACCACACTGCTCTGCTTGCTCCCAACATCCCAGAAGCTAGAACAAAAGATGCCACATCTCATACAGCTCAATCTTTACCCAGACCTCAAAGGAACCATGTCCCAGCCACATAGTCATGGAAGGGATTCCATGAGACCCAAGGATAGTTCCCAGGTCAAAGCCATTCCATCATCAAAGTCCCAGGGGTTTCGGGACTTTCTCCAACCCCTAAGGAATTTTCACCTCTCCACTTGTCTAAGCAGAGAGCCCATCTGGCTCATAGAATTTATCCCCAAATGTAAGTGGTTAATGAAGATGGAAATAAGAAATAAGACTGTGACGTGACTCCTGACTCTCTCTGTAATTCAGCTATCTTGCAGCTTCTTGGAGAATAGCTAAGACTCACAGAAAACACTGAAAAGCCATCTCTTTGGGAGTGGTATCAGAGGGGTAGCCGTGTTAGTCTGGATCTGTTAAAGCAGCAAAGAGTCCTGTGGCACCTTATAGACTAACAGACATATTGGAGCAAGAGCTTTTGTGGGTGAATACCCACTTCGTCAGATGCATGTAGTGGAAATTTCCAGAGGATCCACTACATGCATCCGACAAAGTGGGTATTCACCCACGAAAGCTCATGCTCCAATACGTCTATTAGTCTATAAGGTGCCACAGGACTCTCTGCTGCTTTTATTTGGGAGTAATTATTCTCATAGATTAAATATTTCTTCTGATTTTCTTTCCTCTCTTTATAAGAGACTTTTTCTCCCAAGCCAGTGAGGAGGTGCCACAAAGATCTGGAGTTTTATTTAAGAATTCAAAGGTTTGGATGTTTCCCTAATTGGCCAAACCTCTTTAGTTGCTGAAATCTAGCTGTAAATATGAAGAAATTCTTCCTTCCACAACCATGAAATTTCATGAATTTTTTTTAACTTAATAGTCCACATCTGAATATATGAAAGATGGGCCTGAACAAATCCCCAGGTCAGAATATCCATGAACTTTGCAAAAGTTTGGTTCTGGATCTAAACTTAATGGCTATATTCATAACTTCTTGTTTTATCTACATTTTGATTCTCTGATCCCTCATTAAAACAGGATCTTAAAGTTTTAATTGTCCATTGTCGAGTTTCTTGTATCTTCCTCTGAAGCAGGAAGAAATGGGCATAAACTAGCCATGAACAAATTTAGGCTGGAAATTAAAAGAAAGTTTCTAATCATCAGAGGAGTGTGGTTTTGGAACAGCCTTCCAATAGGCACACAACCTAGTTAGATTTGAGATGGTGCTTGATAAATTCAAGAATGGTATTATATGATAGGGATGCCTGCAATAGCAGGGGACTGGATTTGATGACCTAGGATGTCCCTATCTGGCCACAGTTGGAGACAGGCTGCTAGGGCAGCATTTCTCAAACTGGGGTCTGAGGATGAGGGTACTCCAGGGGATCTGTGGGCCCTGTTGATCAACTCTTCCCCCTCCCTCCCAGCACCTCTTGCATGATGGAAGCTGTTCCCCAGCATTCAGAAGGTGTTGGGACGGAGGGGAAGGGGGGGGACACTTAGGATAGGGGGTGGAAAGAGGTGGGAAAGAGGAGGGGCAGGGGTGGGAAGAGGTGGATTGGAGCCTTGAGGAAAGGGGTGAAGTGGGGACGGAGCCTGGGGCTAGGCAAAGGGCTTGGGGGTCTGCGGCAAAATTTTAAATCAAAATGGGGGTCCTTGGGTTACTAAAGTTTGAGAACCGCTGTACTAGAGTTTGCCATCTCCAATGCTCCTAGGAAGACACCTGTTCTTCAGGCTCATTCCCCACAAGGGATAACCACCTTGTGTTTCTGGCATGGCTGAAGACATGATTATCCAGAAGAGAATCTGGATTTCAAGAGGAAAACAAGCAGATGACTCCTATGTTCCACAGCTGGTCCATAAGCCCCAAGTTGAAGAGAAAAAATTACTACAGAAAAGACATTCAGTGAGCAGAAAGATGTCCATAGTGAATGTTTTCTCAATGTAGCCCATGAGGCCCCAGTTGTTCTTTAGACTAAGGATCAGAATGAGATGTCCTTAAGGAGGGTGGTAGTTATTAAAACATTAGTGACTGGTGAGCAATGGCATGTCATGCTATATTTATTTTCCAGCTAGCCAAGGAGTCTGTTGCAGCACCCATCCTCAAGATATAAACAGATAGGCAAAATCAAAAAACTGTACACGTGTGTTGCAGATGTTGGAATACAGGATTAAAAAAAAATCACCTTTCTGTAAACAGCAACTGTTTTTAAATGTCTCTGCTCCATCTCTACAGCCATGTATTTTTCCCTGACTGCTGTTAGTAACTCAGATCTCACTCGACACGTTCTCTCTGAGCATTAGTATCTACAGAAGGGCATGCTGATTGCAGATAATTATAATTGTTCAGAAGCTGAAAGGCTCTAACGTTTGTCCCACCACCACCACCCTCAAGAATTTAACATGTCAGACCCTGATATGAAAATTGCAGCAATTGTCAGAGCAGCGTACAAACCAAGCCAATTAATTCCAACACCTAGCCACCTGAAAAAATAAAGCCCCAACAGAATTTGCCAAGCACAAATCAGCATTCACTTCAGAGCTATGAACCAGACTTTATATGAGGCACTGGATTCTAACTATTAAACTAGGTTATAGATAGTTTTTAGTCTGGGCCTGATTCTGCCCAGATAGATAAGACAGCAAATATCATAATGCCACTATATAAATCCATGGTACACCCATCCCTGGAATACTGCGTGCTGTTCCGGTGACACCATCTCAAAAAATATATATTAGAACTGAAAAAGGTACAGTGAAGGGCAACAAAATAAAGATATGGAACAGCTTCCATATGACAAGAAATTACAAAGACTGAGACTTTTCGGACTGGAAAAGAGATGACCAAGAGGGGATATAATAGAGGTCTATAAAACTATGACTGGTGTGGAGAAAGTGAAGAAGGAAGTGTTATTTATTCCTTCACATAACGCAAGAACCAGGGGTCATCCAGTGAAATTAATAGGCAGCAGGCTTTAAACAAACAAAAGGAAGTACTTCTTCATATTACGCACAGTCAACTTATGGAAATCATTGCCAGGGATGTTGTGAAGGCCAAAACTATAACAGGGGTCAAAAGGGAAATAGATAAATTTGGGGAGGATAGGCTATTAGCCAAGATGGTATGGGATACATCCCCATGCTCTGGGTGTCCCTTGCCTCTGATTGCCAGAAACTGAGAATGGGTGACAGGGTGATGATTACCTGTTCTGTTCATTCCCTGTGAAGCACCTGGCATTGGCCACTGTCAGCAGACAGGATACTGAGCTAAATGGACCATTGGTCTGACCCAGTATGGCCGTTCTCATGGTTTTTATGTTTTTATACCATCCATAGGTGCTTGTTTTGATGGGGTATGTTTTTCAATTCTTTTAGCTCAGTTGAGATAGCTTAACACAGTTGAAAAGGCCCAGCAAAAGGCAGGCTAACAAATTTGGAGCTGTGTCACCTGGCTGTGTTTTAACCTGAGAGAGAACCCAATTTACTCAATGTAAGCAGGATTGCAGAGTTGGGTCCTGTTTGAGAGAAGGAGTGTTTTAGGGTGAGAGATGCAAACTTTAGCTCTGCTTGCAAACTAGTGCAACTCCATTAATTTCCACTGGAGTCACACTAGTTTACATGCCCGAGGACTTTTCTTTAAAGCCATTGGTCGTAATGAACATATTACTTCACTTGACATGGTGACCGCCATCTTAGATTATTAAAATGGAAATGGCTGTTGTTCAGCTGTCGCTCTGCTTTTCAGAAGAGAACGCGCAGACATACTAGTGAGGAAATGAGAATTAAAGTCACATGGCATTTGTATGGTGAGTGTACTAGATATGGAAGTATCCTGCTGCGTTACTTGGTGTAAGTCATACACCAGGAAACAAAAGCTGCCTCTGATTTATGAGTGGTGATGTTCCATACAGTTTTTATTTTGTGTTTTTGGCCAATCCCCAGGCATCAGAGTGGGAGTGTGGCCCCACCCTGCTTTAAAGCAATTAGGTACTGCTTTTGAAAACCCATCCTGCTTTCACATATACATATGGGGCAATGATGGCATCATGGATCGACCTTTCACCTCTAGGGAAGCTATGTTTAATGCCTGACTTAAGTCACAAATGAAATGAGTTTGATGGCCTCAGCCTACACCCTAGTAAACACCAGTTCATGTTTCAGCCTCACAAAGCCACAACTAAATTGGCCGCAGAGCTGAGAAGCGTGCCTGTGGTCTAGTTCAAAAGGAGTTTCAATTCAATCTCCTCCACTCCCTTACTGTGACCTTTCTATGTCACTGTCTGAAGGTCTCAGAGGACCTCACACAAACAAGTTTTGGGCTCCAGTGTTTGAATAGTTGGCAACATCGACATTTGAATTTTATCTTCAGTTGTAAATTTCACCACTCTTGCTGGGTTAATTAGCTAGAAATGAGTCATCCCAGTCAAGGATCTGAAACAACACCACAGTATGTGCAGAGGATGCCACCTGCTCTGCTTTCACTGCAAGGCCTCGCGCTTCCAGGAAAGTCTGGAAGCACTGTTGCCACCTCCTCTGCCAGGTTCCCTTCCTTCCCAAGGGATTCAAGACACCTTATTTGATCCACTTTCATGAACAACTCTGGGCCAGGTGAAGCTGTGACCACTAAGTGAGGATCTGGCCTTCCATTTGTTTCTGGCACTATGTAACAAGGATCTGACATACACTAACCACCATAGGGAGGATTTCATAGTACAAATATTCATAGCAGTAGATCAACAAAAGAGCCACAGACCAATTATTATTCTCCTGAGGGGACTCGAGACTTGCAAATCAGTGTTGAATAATGAATGCAAATAATAAGTACATTTGAAATGTCTCCAGCCATTCACAGAACTAAAGGCTGAAATGAATCAAATAATTATTTCTTCAGCTCTAGTAAGTCAATGTCTAAGCTATTTTTAACATGTCCATCACCATGGTATCTGAATAAACAGCTAGTGAGTGAAGGACCAGTAGAGAGTGCTGCAGATCAGGATTCAGGTGCACTGATAGCTTTGTTATAGGAGATGCTTACACAATATTGCCCATCTTCCTGGGAGCTTAAGTGCCCAAATACAGTAATGCACCATAGGAATGAGAAAAAAATAGAAAGACAAAAGGCTGGCAAATCCCTTTCTTTAACTCCTTCCTAATTCTAAATGTATTAATTGGCAGATCTCATTTTATGATCCCATACACTGATTGAGAAATTAGTCTCACATGATCTGTGTGTAGAGACATTAACATTAGATTAATCAAAGGAGCATTAGGCAAAAGTTTTCATTCAGTGGGTGTTGGGTGTCTAAATCCTTTGGGTAATTATAAAATTCTAGCCCAAAATAGCTCTATTATCCTCCTCCATAAAGTTGATTTAACAACACAGCTGGGATGGTTCTAATGTAACTTGGACCTGCTTTTCAGACAAATTTAGATGCATAAATTTATACCTCACCTGAGCATGCAAAGAGTGCAACTATGCACACATCTCAGGTAATTGCATAAACCAATGCACCTAATATATCAGGTAAATGTGCAATTGCCTAATTTTCCTACACCATCGTAGTAACTGACAGGCAAATTGGAGATGCAGTTGTTTGAATTTATATGTCTAATTTTTGCTGAAAATCTGGCCCACATCCTGCAAATGAGTAACATTATATAGTCACATGCATATGTCCTTCTTAACAAACGGACTTTTTTAAAAGGATTGCTGTGATAAATAAATGAGTAAACCCATAGTATGGAGGTTAACTCTTAAGAGAAATGGAAAGAATACAATTTGGCAGTAAAATCTTGGGCAGTTGGTACATAAACTTCTCACAAGCATGAAGACAACTGGCAGGCAAATGTTGAAGGCATTAACACCTACCTTTGAGTGTAATTATTTCAGTCTGTTAGCAGTCTCAGGGCTAATATGCATTTCAAAAACTCTGCAAGAAATCAAAGCTTGGGAGGTCTGTACAAACCATTTCAGAAGGTTGTAAATTTTATTTAAAAAGGAAGAATTTGGGATTGCATAAACACTGAGCCGTTTTCTGACTAAAGACTGGAGCATTTTACAGCTTCAGTCTTTAGCCATAATCAAATCCTCTCTTACATGAAAAAGAAACCTTGAAATGTAAAACTAAATGTACATTTTAGGCAAAATATCTATGTAAAGATCAAAACACTGAGAGCAAAAGACTTCAGTAAAAACTTCCCTCCCACGCACATGCTTTTCAAATTAAATAACATAGATGGATATTTAAGAGGCCAGATCTGCAAACCCCTTACTCCTGCAAGTCACCCTTACTCACCAGGATGTCTCACTAAGGTTTTGCAGGACTAGGCCCTAAATCCTTGGAGTGGAAATAGAATGGGCCAAATTCATCCCCGGGGCAACTGCATTTCCAATAAGATGCTATGTTTCCTTTCCGTTGGTACATGTATTTTGTTGGCATCTTTAATTATGAAGTCAAGGCTGGAGGTATTATGTGTGGGTTCTATCATACAACCCCACCTTTGCGCCGGTCCTCTGTCCCAGCTTGCACAGTGGGAATTGAACCTGTGACCTCCAAAGCTAAAAGCATAATTATCTACAGCTGGAGCTAAGCAGCTATGGTGGTAACAGACTCCCATTGAGCACTGGGTGGCGGGGGGGTGCTGCGTAATACACGTGACTGGGGGTGGGGGGTTACACTTCAGCATAGGGGCCTTTTAGAGGATTTCTGACACTCTTGGGACCACTACAACCTTCACAGAGAGGCACGTACTCCCCCTGCTCACTTGCATATCAGGCCACCTCTGACCAGTGCAAAGGCCGAAGCCAAGCCACAGCCCCACCTCTATCCCCTACCTCCTCACCTACTTGCACTGGGAGGGTGGAGTGGATAGAGGGAGCAATACCTGCACTCCAGAGACTACAAGGGCTGCAATTACATCCAGTGGTTACACTGGAGCACAAAGAGGGAGGGGTTCTGGCTCCCCGGCATGCTCCTGGAATAGCTGGATACAGTCTGGCAATGTGCTATTAATAAGGGAAAGAAACAGTTCATTTCTAGGGACTTAGGAAACCAGAATGTTTTTAGCCCAAGAAATGAAGGACCTGTTCTGCCCTCCCTGATTCCATATGCAGAATAAATCCCTAAGGCAACGTTAAAAATACAGATACATACTAATAACCAGCTATGGAATTAGCTGTAGAGCTCGCGTGCTTCCCTTATATAAATCTGTTTCAGAGAATAAGAAACTTGAAAAAGGCAAAGACTGGAACTGACTTTTAGTAGAGTCTCTCTACATCTGTTTCTTTCCTGGACCCACTGTTTGTATCATGACACAAAAACCTGGGGATGAGATCTTGACTCCCATTCCCACTGACATCAGGGGGGCCAGGATTTCACCATAGAACATTCAAATCATTGTGGGTGCTTCTAATTCAGCCCAAATCATTTACTCACTGTATCAATGGATGCTTGACCTCTTTGTACCTTAGTCAACCCAGCTGGAGAACTGGGAGAGAGGCAGGAGCCTAGTACAATATGAGATATTTGCACAGATATCTAGCTATGTTCCCACAGCAGCCTTACTTGAGAATATGCCTGGGATGGCAGAAACTCAAAAGGTATAGATGTTCAGTCAGGATGGCCATCTCAGCTACTTACACCTCTTGGGTCTGTAGAATAGATCTGAGAAAATTGTGGGGAAAGGGTATTTCATGAGATTTCTGTTGCATCTAGGTTCTAATGGAGCTAACTGTACTGGGAAAATCCCCTCTCACCATATCGCGGCACTTCTGTATCCATTTCTGATTCAGTAAATGCAAAAGTCCATGATGGTGGAACACAAAGGGGTGGAGGAGGTGGAAAAGAGAGAGAGAATTTTATCTGACTTCAGTGAGATTGTGGACAAGGGGGGTGCCGGGGCTCAACCTTCCCTGGGGAGGAGGGGAGCCACACAGGCCTCGTCTCGTCATCCGAGGGCCCCTGCCCTCGGGATCGCGGTCCACTCCGGCGGTTCAGACCCTGTGTGCAGGACTGAACAGCTACACAGTTAAATAATAGGGGCCCAGCCCTTCGTTCAGGCGGGGCACCAAACACAGTTACAGTTATCGGCCCTGGCCCTTTGAGGCAGGGCAGAGCAGTAGCAAAGTCAATAGGGCCCCAGCCCTTGGTTCAGGCGGGGCACCAACAAACACCGCAGTTAGCTCTGGCCCTTTGGAGCAGGGCAGAGAAGTGGCCAAGTCAAAGGGGGCCCAGCCCTCGGTTCGGGCGGGGCACCAAACACAGTTATCAGCTCTGGCCTTTGGAGCAGGGCAGAGCAGTGGCAACGGGGGGGGGACAGTCTGCCACCCGGTTACGGGTGGCAGGGGGAACGCAGGCCCACCCACTCCTCTGCATTCCAGCCCGGGGCCCTAATAGCGGCGGACGCCGCTAGTGGCGGTCAGTGGGGAGGGGGGTCCTGACCAAACACACTGACACAGGCGCAGGGCCTTCTGCAGCCTGACTATGGTCAGCTGCCCCCGGGCTATTTCCAGCCTCCCCCCTGGTTCCTACCTGGTCCGTTGGGGCGTCCAGTACCATGGGCTCCTCCCAGTCCGGGTAGGGCGGTAGGTCCGGGAATACCTCCGGGACAGCGGACCAGGTCTGGTCTGGCGGCTCCTCGGGGCCGTAGTGGGGACGGGGCAGCACCGGCAGCTCCTCGTCGTAGCGCCTGCGGGGCAGCACCGGAAGCTCCTCGTCATAGCGCCGGCGGGGCAGCTCCGGCAGCTCCTCGTCGTAGCGCCTGCAGGGCAGCTCCGGCAGCTCCTCGTCGTAGCGCCTGCGGGGCAGCTCCTCGTCGTAGCGCCTGCAGGGCAGCTCCGGCAGCTCCTCGTCGTAGCGCCTGCGGGGCAGCTCCGGCAGCTCCTCGTCGTAGCGACTGTGGGGCAGCTCCGGCAGCTCCTCGTCGTAGCGCCTGCGGGGCAGCTCCGGCAGCTCCTCATCGTAGCGCCTGCGGGGCAGCTCCGGCAGCTCCTCGCCGTAGCGCCTGCGGAGCAGCTCCGGCAGCTCCTCGTCGTAGCGACTGTGGGACAGCTCCGGCAGCTCCTCGTCGTAGCGCCTGCGGGGCAGCTCCGGCGGCTCCTCGTCGTAGCGCCTGCGGGGCAGCTCCGGCAGCTCCTTGTCGTAGCGCCTGCGGGGCAGCACCGGCAGCTCCTCGTCGCAGCGCCTGCGGGGCAGCACTGGCAGCTCCTCGCCGTAGCGCCTGCGGGGCAGCTCCGGCAGCTCCTCGTCGTAGCGCCTGCGGGGCAGCTCCGGCAGCTCCTCGTCGTAGCGCCTGCGGGGCAGCACCGGCAGCTCCTCGTCGTAGCGCCTGCGGGGCAGCTCCGGCAGCTCCTCGTCGTAGCGCCTGCGGGGCAGCACCAGCAGCTCCTCGCCGTAGCGCCTGCGGGGCAGCACCGGCGGCTCCTCGTCGTAGCGCCTGCGGGGCGGCTCCGGCAGCTCCTCGTCGTAGCACCTACGGGGCAGCTCCGGCAGCTCCTCGTCGTAGCGCCTGTGGGGCAGCACCGGCAGCTCCTCATCGTAGCGCTTGCGGGGCAGCACCGGCAGCTCCTCGCCGCAGCGCCTGCGGGGCAGCACCGGCAGCTCCTCGCCGTAGCGCCTGCGGGGCAGCTCCGGCAGCTCCTCGTCGTAGCGCCTGCGGGGCAGCACCGGCGACTCCTCGTCGTAGCGCCTGCGGGGAAGCACCGGCGGCTCCTCGCCGTAGCGCCTGCGGGGCAGCTCCGGCGGCTCCTCGCCGTAGCGCCTGCGGGGCAGCTCCGGCAGCTCCTCGTCGTAGCGCCTGCGGGGCAGCTCCGGCGGCTCCTCGTCGTAGCGCCTGCGGGGCAGCACCGGCGGCTCCTCATCGTAGCGCCTGCGGGGCAGCTCCGGCGGCTCCTCGTCGTAGCGCCTGCGGGGCAGCACCAGCAGCTCCTCGCCGTAGCGCCTGCGGGGCAGCACCGGCGGCTCCTCGTCGTAGCGCCTGCGGTGCGGCTCCGGCAGCTCCTCGTCGTAGCACCTACGGGGCAGCTCCGGCAGCTCCTCGTCGCAGCGCCTGCGGGGCCGCACCGGCAGCTCCTCATCGTAGCGCTTGCGGGGCAGCACCGGCAGCTCCTCGTCGTAGCGCCTGCGGGGCAGCACCGGCAGCTCCTCGTCGCAGCGCCTGCGGGGCAGCACCGGCAGCTCCTCGCCGTAGCGCCTGCGGGGCAGCTCCGGCAGCTCCTCGTCGTAGCGCCTGCGGGGCAGCATCGGCGACTCCTCGTCGTAGCGCCTGCGGGGAAGCACCGGCGGCACCTCGCCGGAGCGCCTGCGGGGCAGCTCCGGCGGCTCCTCGTCGTAGCGCCTGCGGGGCAGCACCGGCAGCTCCTCGCCGTAGCGCCTGCGGGGCAGCTCCGGCAGCTCCTCGTCGTAGCGCCTGCGGGGCAGCTCCGGCGGCTCCTCGTCGTAGCGCCTGCGGGGCAGCACCGGCGGCTCCTCATCGTAGCGCCTGCGGGGCAGCTCCGGCGGCTCCTCGTCGTAGCGCCTGCGGGGCAGCACCGGCGGCTCCTCGTCGTAGCGCCTGCGGGGCAGCTCCGGCGGCTCCTCGTCATAGCGCCTGCGGGGCAGCTCCGGCGGCTCCTCGTCGTAGCGACTGCGGGGCAGCTCCGGCAGCTCCTCGTCGTAGCGCCTGCGGGGCAGCACCGGCGGCTCCTCGTCGTAGCGCCTGCGGGGCAGCACCGGCAGCTCCTCGTCGTAGCATCTGCGGGGCAGCTCCGGCAGCTCCTCGTCGTAGCGCCTGCGGGGCAGCACCGGCAGCTCCTCGTCGTAGCGCCTGCGGGGCAGCTCCGGCAGCTCCTCGTCGTAGCGCCTGCGGGGCAGCACCGGCGGCTCCTCGTCGTAGCGCCTGCGGGGCAGCACCGGCGGCTCCTGGTCGTAGCGCCTGCGGGGCAGCACCGGCGGCTCCTCGTCGTAGCACCTGTGGGGCAGCTCCGGCGGCTCCTCGCCGTAGCGCCTGCGGGGCAGCACCGGCAGCTCCTCATCGTAGCGCTTGCGGGGCAGCACCGGCAGCTCCTCGTCGTAGCGCCTGCGGGGCAGCACCGGCAGCTCCTCGTCGTAGCGCCTGCGGGGCAGCACCGGCAGCTCCTCGTCGTAGCGCCCGCGGGGAAGCTCCGGCGGCTCCTCGTCGTAGCGCCCGCGGGGCAGCACCGGCGGCTCCTCGTTGTAGCGCCTGCGGGGCAGCACCGGCAGCTCCTCGTCGTAGCGCCTGCGGGGCAGCACCGGCAGCTCCTCGTCGTAGCGACTGTGGGGCAGCTCCGGCAGCTCCTCGTCGTAGCGACTGTGGGGCAGCTCCCACTAGCCTCGGGCCTCAGCGGCTTCCTGGTGAGGAGGGTCAGCGGGCACGTCTGCTCCTCCCGGCGGCCAAGCCCTGACTGAGGGCTGAGGTCTGGCTTTTATCCTTCCGGGTCACCGCCTGACCCTTTGAGGGGCGGGACTTCCTCCCAGCGGTTCTGCCTTGGGGGGTGATTGACGGGGCTCAACCCTCCCTGGGGAGGAGGGGAGCCACACCGCCTTGCTACAGAGATCAATCTTGGAATGGCTCCAAAATGACAACTAACTCATCTTCGTCAAATGGTTACACATATGCATAAGGCCATTGCGTTATCAGATCATGATACAGTGTCAATGTCCATCAATCCAATGGCATGCTGCAACCCCCACGACATGTTGGGGACTCTTTAATTGTCCTGTAAATTAACTTGGGTCCCTTTGAACATCTCAGCCTAAATTCACAAGAGGTAATAACTTTCTTTTGGGTTTCCCTTTTGTAATCCCAACCATTGCCAAACTCCCACATTTTATTTTCTATTATTATTGGTTCCTTCATGGCCGCTTTGTAGCATCCAGGAACTTGGGAATAGCACTGCCTCTTTCACACGATCTCTGGTGCTCCAGTCGTCAGCATTCAAAATGAAGTCGGCTCCAATCCTGACTCCACTTTCCGAACTCCATTTGTGTAGAGAGAGTAAGAAAATAAGCATTCTTGAGTCGCTTGATAAATTAATAAGCAAATACATTTCTCCCTTCCAGGAATTTAAAACTCAGATGCATTTGTTTCCATCTTGGCAGGTGGATGGGCCACTTCTGCAGTAGAGTGAAGTCACTGAATCACATCAGGTAGGATTCTTCTCGCTTGTACTCAGCCCAATGCCATTTCCCCTACTGAGTTCAGAAACGCAGTATGTTCAGCCTGCTGTGGAGACCCCCACTATTCTGACCCCAGCCCAATTCTCCATCTCTCACCCAGAAATGGTAAAACCTCAACCACGCTACTAAGCACTAAGAGCAGCTGCCAAGGCAAAACCCAACGTGCAGGCCAAGAGTCTTCACACTGGTTCTATCAACGTGGCCAACCTGAAAGCAGCAATCATACGCCCACCTCTGCACTTGGCTTGGTGCAGCAAAGAGTATCAACCACAAGGAAAAGCAAAGAAACATCACTCTCAGAACCTGTAAAGCAGAATTGCCCTGTAGAGCGCTCTGGGCAGCTCTGCCTTGGGTGCAGTGGTTATGAAGGTAAGCCATGGATGGTAGTGTGGTCAGTGGACATGAGCTACAACAGTATGTTAACAAGATCCAAAGTGTATTATTGTGCCCACTGATAGCTGTCCATCTCTTGATGATGGCTGGGATCCTGTCTATGCTACTTATCTGGCTTTCTCATTACCATAGTATCTGAGGGGCTCTTCATCCTTTTAATGTGATTAGCTACACAACAACCCTGTGTGGTAGGGCAGTGCTATCATCTCCATTGTACAAGTGGGACAACAAGGCACAGAGAAGCCAAGATTCACACAGAAAGTCTGTGGTAGACCAAGGACAAGAAGTCTCATCTCCTGAGTCCCTGGCAGGCAGGCACCCTAATCACTTGACCATCCTTCCTCTTCTGTGAAATAGGAACCTTTTTGTATCTCTAAATGCACAACTGCTTCTGTTGGAGACGCCATTGTTCAACACTTTCCCCTGTGTGGTGTGGGGAAGTTGAATAGGATAAAGGTAAAGTCTTTGAAAGCTGATTGCCATTCTTTCGGGAGGACTTCTGGGATCGCTCCTGTTTTCTGGCATTGGCCAATATTTTGTCATAGGAGGGGATAGATGCTTTTTTTCTCCTTGGGGTTCACATTGTGGCAGCATCAGTATGTTGTTTATTGAGGCTGCAGTGCTAATGGGGGAAAGAAGATGTATTTATCATCCACACTGTGTAATCTCTCCACCCGCTGCACATTTCCGTCTGGTTCAGAGGCTATTTTTTTTCCAGAGGCCAGAGCTAATCCTACCTAAGTGCAGCCAACGGCCTACCTGCAGCTTGCAAAATGACTTCACATCTTTTATCCCTTAGAACAAGGCTTCTCGGGTTTTTTTTCACACTGTGATTTTTATCCTCAGCTACTCAGAACAGCTGTCCATCAACTATAAGCCCAGAACCCTTTACACTGATCCTGCAGTGCTTCAGAGGAGGGGGGTCGGTCCGAGAAATGATTCAAAAGAAGGCTGTGTTGTGCTCCTGCACCTGGCACACTCTTAGATGCCGCGAGCCAGTCCTAAATAAGTAATACTGAAAGTCTTAGTGCATTGTTACTAACTTATCTGAGAACTGGGCCTCCAAATAAATGGCCACTGAAAAGACTTTGACAGGTTATAAACGAATGTTTTAAACTACGGCATCACCATAATGCAGTGTTATCCTGACTGATGACAGCACCTGTAGCCAAAGGTTTTTCAACAAATCATCACGCTTACTGTGACCCCAACAGAAGAAATCTGTCCTCTTATAAATTGTACTGTACCGCCAATTGTCAAGAGATCCAATGGATTCATCAGCTTTTAAGTTTAGTTCACTCATGAAATAGGTAAATCTGAGAGCCAGGCTGAGCAGCAGAGTTGAATCAGGTAATACTCAGACTGTAAGCCCATTGGGGCAGGGACTGTCTTTTGGTTCTATGTTTGTTCAACACCTAGGACGATGGGGCATGGCCCATGACTAGGGCGCCTAAGTAACAATAACAACAATGTGCATTGAAAACACAAATATATTTTCTTTCAAAAGGTTGGACACTATCCAGAATTATTGTTATATGGAGATAGATGTTATTGTGGTTGGGACAATTTCAGATTCACTAGCAGTGGGAGAGGTGACTATTTTTCAGCGTACAGACTGGCCGAGAAACCACCTGATAAGCCAGGTCCTCAACTGGTCTAACCTGACTGCACTGGAACTATGCTGATTTATAGCAACTGAAGATCTATACAATAAACCTGAACAAAATGACAACAAGATTTTAGAGAAAAATAGTATATTTATTCTATTATCAAAAGGGTGGGTAGATTAAAAGATACACAGGAGAAGAGATAACTCCCTCATCCAAGAATCAAAGCATAATGCAATGCACTAAAAAGAAATTGTATTGTTAGGAGGCAGATGAAAGCACATATAAGTTCAGCATGATGTCATAGTTGTTTATGCAGTTAAATTGCTCTTTATCATGTACCAGACACATAATGACTTTCTAAAGCTCCCACTGGACTGATGGTCCAACTCTGTAATAAATGTTGACAAGTTTTATATAAAACTGTATATCACTTTCAATTCCCACCGTAGCATTTGAACCTGTGATTAATAACCTCACAAATCTTATCTGTTTGAAAATAAGAGGAGCTGGGCTTGTTTCCTTCAGATTAGGGTTCAGAGCTTAACAACAGGAAAATAGCCTGCTGAGATCCTGAAGGTTTTCATGGCACATAAAAGTATGAGACCCCCAAAAAATTAAAAATATGTTTAAACATTCATATCCCAAAGCAAATAAGATAGTTCACAAGTCCTGATAACATTGATTCATGTAGTCTGTAACCAAACAATTGTTTTTTATCTGACAGAATAACTGTGAACAGAGAGATAGGCTCTAGTATTTTTAAATTAAAATCCTAACTGGCCGATAAACTGTACCACTAAAAATAATATTCAGAGTCATATTCCTTGGTGATTTGTCAAAGTGAAATGAGAAAGCTTTGGAAAAAAAGACAGAGCAAAGTAGGACAGGACTTTAGATTCCAGGTCCATATTTGGCTTTGACTATGGCCAGAATCCAAAACTGAACTGGGGGGAAAAACATATCACTAGGGACTGAGTTTAAAAATACCAAGCATCCTCCAACTTTATTGTGGGGTCCCTCAACAGTTCACAGACCACACGGGGCTAAAGAATTTTTTAAAAACCCAACAGCACAGTGTTAAAAGTCCCCTGATGGATGAGGTGAGCAGAGCAAACATCTGAGGGGAAAGACAGAGAAAGCAGATTTCTCTAACCTTCAAGCTAATATTCAGCACAGAACAAAAAATAACTGTTTCAGTGGACTCAGGTTTCCCCTAATCTTAGTCTCCAGGTTGCTGCTGTACAAAGGACAAAACTTTGATGGTTGTAAAATCTGGTAGTTATACAATAACTTGCTCAGGCTGGTTAATACCAATTCAGTGGTGGTGGAGAAGTCCCCACACAAGGACATATTGTGCCGTGGGATACATTGTGTTACGTGGTACGTACAACTTTATTTTTATTCTTAATTCACAAACTGGATCAAATCATAGAGATTCATAGATTAAGGCCAGATGGGACTGTTAGATCACCTAGTCTGATCTTTGGTATAATAATGGCCAGAGAAAGTCATCCCATTACTCCTAATTTGAGCGCATGTTTTGTTTGACAAAGGCATATCTCCCAGAAAGACATCCAGTTTTGAAGACAAATATTTAAAGTGCTCACAAGTCCTTACTAGGAAAAATATGGCAGGATATATGGGGATTGAATAACTACATTCATGCTAGGCAAAGTTCTGCTCTTGAATGGGAGTGACAGGTTTCCACTGACTTAACAAAACTTGTGTACAAACACCTAGAAACAAAGGAAAGTCCAGACTAGGTCAGACCAGGGTGCACCTATTCCAGTCCACCAGGTGCTTCAGAGGAAGGAACAAAGAACTCTGCAGTAGGTGGTTATGGAATGGCTTGCCCCAGGGAAAGTTCCCCTCCCAACTCCAATAGTTAGAGTTTGGATCTACCCTGAAGCCAGAAGTGTTTCTGTCCCTTCCAAGGCTGTTAGTTATTTTTAAACTTGTGACTCTAGATATTCTTGTTATGTTTATAAATATCCAGTCCTTTTCTGAATCCT
Source organism: Gopherus evgoodei (assembly GCF_007399415.2). NCBI lineage: Eukaryota > Metazoa > Chordata > Testudines > Testudinidae > Gopherus > Gopherus evgoodei. The sequence goes on along the minus strand of NC_044333.1, from coordinate 36,198,568 downwards.
GCTGAGGTCTTGGCCACAATGACATCTTGTGGTACTGAGTTCCACAGGCTGTGTGGGAAAGCATTTTCATTTCACACATTGTTCTTTGCTTTAACTCTCAATGGGTGAACTATTTTAAGCTAACAATTTACTCAAATTATTTGTGAAGTGGGCATTGTTTTTGCTAATGTTGTTCTTTGTTCACAAATCTTCAATGAATAGTTTGGGAGAATAAATATTATTTATTGTTCACAAAATGGTCACTAGGAGAATCTAATGTTTTTTATTTCGTATTCCTGTCATGTGAATGGTCACTGTATGTTTTTAAAAAGAACAGAAGTACTTGTGGCACCTTAGAGACTAACAAATTTATTTGAGCATAAGCTTTCGTTACAGTTGGTATGGCATCTTCTCTGTATGTATATATATACTCTTCTTATATGTTCCATTCTATGCATCCGATGAAGTAGGCTGTAGCCCACGAAAGCTTATGCTCAAATAAATTTGTTAATCTCTAAGGTGCCACAAGTACTCCTGTTCTCTTTATGGATACAGACTAACATGGCTGCTACTCTGAAACTGTCATTATATGTTTTTATGTTCCCTAGTTGGATAACCTAATTTTTAGCTAAACAGGAAGAATTGCAACTTACAATCTGTCAGCATACATCTATGCAAATGATATGCAAATAATATTTATTGATATAGGTCCAGATTCTCCAGTCTGGCCAAGCAGTGCACTGGGTTGGGTTGGTGTGAGGAAGTTAGTTATGTCCACTTCCTGTTCCCCCAAATCTAGGCTAATCTGATCCCCAGTGCAGGACAGAGTATTAAGGGAAACTGTCTTGTGCCAGCTGACAACCAGGATCAGTTGGATGACCTCGTGTCTTGGCAGTGCTCCTTTTCCCCTGGCCACACACACTACACTGGGCTGAGCGCAGAAAGGGAGGTCTCACAGGAGGCACTAGCCTGCCAGAGAATTCATTTCACAAAGGGAATCCTCCATGGCCACAAGGTTAACAATAATTTTGCACCAAAAACAGAGTGGCCGTGAATCTAGCCATAGACTGTACAGATATCTAGAGATATCTTCACTCCACATACTCAAGCTAACCTTCTTGAGACCATGTCTATTATTTAACAGTAGAGCTGGTTGAAATTCTTTGAAATATTTTTCACAAAAAATGGCTTTTTTGTCAAAACACACATTTCTGAGGTTCCTTTTCAATTATATTTTTGGGGTTTTTCATCAAAAGTCACCACAAATACTCAGTAACTAAACCTTTTTGAAAGTCTTTTGGGTCTCAACAAATGAAAACTTTCAGCTAGTCAAATGAAATTTTTTAGTAAACCCCACAACTTTTGCCTGGTTGGCTGATTTTTTTCAATTCCCAGTTTCCAAATAAAAAATAAAGAAAGAATAATTAATTTCCAGATTTTTGTTTCTTTGAAGGAAATCCAAAAAAAATTATAGAGAACTGTCAACAAAACAAAAAGCATTGTGTATATTTTCATCAACATTTTCTGTGGGAGGAAAAAAACACCATTTCTTAGTAGTGCTGTTCCACAGTTGTGAATGGGAACAGAGTTAGTGTAACATGGGTGTGACAGAATATACCTACCCTGCACTGATTCAGCAAGGGTTAAGCACTCTCTATGGGCCAAAGAGGTCATGTCCCCTCCTCCCTGCTGGGCATGCTCCAGCTGAAACCAGGATATAAAAGGGAGCAGCTCAGCTCAGTCTGGGCTGACTGCGGAAGGGAACAGAGTTGTGTTGCAGGCTCCTGCAAAGAGGCTGCCTGTGCTCCAGGAGGTACAGGCCAGCCGGGCTGTGGCGCCAGCCAACCCCCAGATACCCAACACCACAGACAACGGTGAGACTGCGGAACCCCCCAGACTACCAGCCGTGGGAGGACAGGTAGGAAGACGGCGTAAAACATAAGTCCTTACATCAGAGGCCTGAGGCCTCAGCTAAAGGGACAGTCAAAACTTTGCTGCTATAAAGCAAAATCAGGCTGTGAGGTAGAGGCAGGCCCTGCTCACAGAATCTGGCAAGAACAGGCTGATATTGCAAAACCACACATTGCTATGAGGTGCTAGACACAGAGCACTCATGCATTCCAGAAGTGTGGTACTAGACCACCTCAATACGAGAACATTCCCTAAGGAGAACGGGAACACGCTGACCCCTCCTAAACATAAGGTCAGGATGACAGTGTGATGAATAGAGATGTACAAGGTGATGGGTGGTAACCGGCTACGTCAGAGGGTGTCAGGTAACTACGTCAGAGGGGAAGTAAGTAACTTGTTGGTATTGATGTATAAAATGGAGTCTTAGAGAGGGAGTGTCTTTGTCTGGCTGAAGGGAGAATGGAGAATCCTGCCATTGACTGAGCCAATCCATTGACACGGGCATACATGCTTTGAGAGTACTTGTAGCAAGTATAGGACACCAATACCGTGCTCTGTTGGCAATAAACTTGACCAAATTCCTTCCCTGAAAACCAAGTCTGTGAATTTATTGGGCAGTTCAATCAAAGTCTATCTCCATTATCTGCACAGAGTTGGGACAGCACACAGCAAGAACGCACATGCAGCCAAACATCTGACCACAGAAAGTAGCCCTGGGGAACTAAGCATTGATCCGGTTGAGGTACCGGTCTTTGACTCAGCATGTTTTGGAAGGATCCCACTGAGTTGGTGGTGGATAACACCACCCCAGATAAGGCCCTGGGCTGATACCTGGTAGAGGAGGGAGGGCCTGGGTCTCCCTACTCCAGCCACTGTCCACCCCTGGATGGCAGCCCACCACCCTCTGGCCACTAGGTCACACTGCCCTGCCACAATGGGTGGTTCTATTGACTCTGGCCACCGGGCCACTCTGCCCTGCCACAGAGGGTAGCTCTATTAACTCTGGCTGCTAGGCCACACTGCCCAAGCTAGAAGGGTAGTCCTAGTGACTCGGGCTATCTGTCCATGATCTGTCCCTGATCATTTTGCCATGCTGCCTTAGAAGCCAGGGCTGCTATGGTAACTGGAAAAACTAGGCCACTTTGACCACCCTAGCTCTATTAATTCCCCCACAACCCAACACCCCCAGATGGGATGGACCTACCCCATGACAATGGGAAACACCGCTTCTTCAGAGACAGTAAAGCTGCTATTATCTAACAAGAAGTAGTATAAATGAAGGAATATGGAAACCAACCCGATTTAAAATAGGAGGTTGCATTTTGTAATACAGGGCAGCCCACACTCCCTTGCAATTACAGCACCTGGCACAACAGAGAGAGAGAGAGATTATTATTAATTACGTGTACCATTCTAGTGTCTTGGAGGCCTAGTCATGGACCATGACCCCATTGTGCAAGGTGCTGTATAAAGAACAAAAAGCTGCACCTAAGGAGTTCTGCTTTAAATGCCATATTTTGTTAAAAGGAAATAAAATAGTCATAAGTTGCCCAGGAATTAAAATAATTATCATGGCCAATGACAGTTCAGAAGATGAACAATATGTCATGAAAGGAAAAAATAAAACATGGGAAAGCAAAGAATCACAAATACATGAAATGCAGCATCTCATGAATACACAGACGTATAGGATAAGAAGAAAGAAGTCGGTGTTGTCCACAAGAGGTCTCTAGAGGCTTTTATATCCACATTGTGACCTGATGTCCTGTCATGTAATGCAATACATCATTTGGGCCTGGATTATTAGTAAATTAGTTGTCCTTATACCTTTTGCAGCAAGGTACACTGAAAATATTACAGACATTCATTAATAAAGACTATGCAAAGTCCCTTTGGGTTACCGCGTCTCAGCAACGGTAACAAATCATCCCACCTAGACAAACTTTGCCTCAGGGCTTCTTCATATTTTGTTGTTTAACTTTGTTTTTCAAGGCCTGGGGCAAATTTCCTTGCAGTAACATTTGTTTTGATGCCATAATGGATACAGAACAACCAGCAGTCCCTAGAGATATCAAAAAAGAACTGAAAGACGCATGCCAATAAAAGCCATCCATTCTTTTGGTGTGTGAATTAAAAAAATCCTGTGAGCATTTCCTTATCTAAACAAACATTTAACTTTTAACATTTAACTTCTGTTCTTGCTATTACTGAAAATGAGGCTAAAAATATTCTCTTAAGGCCCTACTCCTTGTAGTCTTACCTATACACCAGTGTAGAAACCAATATACAAATGAAAGATCTACATTCATGCAACATTATGACTGAGATTTTACTAACATTAAAGTTAGGAAACACACACTTATAATTTCCACAACATTCCCTAACTCAGCTTCTTTGCATGGATTTATTATGACCACATATGCTTTAAAATACAGAATCGGCCAAATATTTTTAAAATGGCATCTAATCTTGTACCCACACTTCCTTTGTCCTCAATGCATTTCAAGAACAGCTGATAGCGTTTAGACATCTAACTGCTTGATTATGCCTCCAGATCAGGTAGCCAGACATCTAAATGCTATTATTTGCACCCACAATTCATTGCAGGCACAAAATCGCAGGTGCAAAATTAGAAGCTTGGACTGAGGCTCCTTTATGTACAACTTAGCTAAGTTGTTGTTATGAAAATCATGACCTTGAATTTCCAGACTTGGTGCATTTAAAGTCTTAATCATAACATTGCATTAAAGAGTTTTCTGATTGATTTTTTTTTTTAAGGCAAAGCCAAAAGCAACACTGAGTGAAGCCCAGTAATATATGTGCTGAGTTGCCCGACTAATGAAGCTGTGCAGGATATCCCACACAGAAATAGGGTCTAACCAAAGCTCTGTTAAAAGTTTGATTCAAACCACAGGCATTATAAGTAGTTGGGGTGTTGCCATGGTAGGCCTGGTTTATATTTAAAATGTATACCAGAATAGCTATGTTGATCGGGGGTGTGAAAAAACACCCTCTGGCGACATCGCTATGCCAACAAAACCCCCAGTGTAGACACAGCTAAGTCAACAGAAGAATTCTCCCATTATTTGTAGCTCAAGTCATCTGGGGAGGTGGTGTTCCTGCACCGGAAGGAAAACTCTTGTCTGTGCACACTACACTAGGGGGTCTCAGAAAAGGTAATAATCTAACAAAATCCAGAGTTAGTGCATAAAGAGCAACACCTAGGAATACAAATGCCAAGACAGAATGCAGATAATCTTCACATATAAAGGATAGAGAGGAAGTAAGTGACATGGACTACAAGGGCCACTTTCAGATTCAACTGTTGGACTATGGCTGAGCAAATATAACTTTCACTATACTCACTGTAACTTTGTGAATGATCCCACTGATTTCGGCGATATTCCCTATCTGTAAAATGTGAAAGTCCCCTAGAAATGATTGAACCTTTCAAAATTGTCCAAATTTTTAAGGGAACCCAAAGTTGTGGAAAAACTATTCATGAATTTTCATTGCTTTTTGAAACATTCAGGCACTCCAGTTTCACTAACAGAAACACTCACGGAAAATACATTTTACAGCGGAACAGTCAAATAGTCACAGAAAACACCTTTTAACATTGTGTTGTTTAGTTACAGGGTTATCTGATCAGAGAACAGAAAAAATACCACACGACTGACACGACAAAAGTTTTGCTTATTCACACTTACCAGCTCGAGTGCTATCTGTAGAACAAAAATGAGTTTCTGAAAGAATCTATAAATCATTGTGAATGATAGATACATTTTGAGAATGTTATGATTTGTTCTCAAAAAATTCACAAACAGAAAATGAGGGCAAATTCATTGATCAAATCAGTGGTTATGAATTAGTCACCAATATATATACCATGTGACAACATTCTTCCAATTTCTGTGACTTAGCCTCCCAGGAATGGAAAACATGAAGTCCAGCCGACATCTATGGTTGCCACAATTATTATATCTTCTTGCTTAATGCTGCTAGCTTCTTGAATGGTCTTCAACACACAGGCTGTTCCTTTCGCCACTCCATGACTAATTATTATGCCTGATGCCCAAAGTAGCAAAAACAACATTAAGCAGACATTATAACAGAAAACAGAAGATTTTAAATCATTAAATAACTGGCTTGTTTTGTCTGCGCTTAGCATAATGAATGGGATTCACACACTGAGTGCATGAAGTCCAAAAGGTGTGTACACAAATACCTTGAGAGGCAGACCAGTCCTCGCTTACAGACACCCCCCCAACCTGAAGCAAATACTCACCAGCAACTACACACCACACCACAGAAACACCAACCCAGGAACCAAACCCTGTAGCAAACCTTGTTGCCTACTCTGTCCCCATATCTACTCTAGCGACACCATCAGAGGACCCAACCACATCAGCCACACCATCAGGGGCTCATTCACCTGCACATCTATCAATGTGATATATGCTATCATGTGCCAGCAATGCCCCTCTGCCATGTACATTGGCCAACTGGACAGTTCCTATGTAAAAGAATGAATGGACACAAATCGGACATCAGGAATGGCAACATACAAAAGCCAGTAGGTGAACACTTCAACCTCCCTGGACATTCTATAATAGATTTAAAAGTCACTATTCTTGAACAAAAAAACTTCAGAAACAGACTTCAAAGAGAAACAGCAGAACTAAAATTCATTTGCAAATTTAACACCATTAATTTGCACTTGAATAGGGACTGGGAGTGGCTGGCTCACTACACAAGCAGCTTTGCCTCTCCTGGAATTGACACCTCCTCATCTATTATTGGGAGTGGACTACATCCACCCTGATCGAATTGGCCCTGTCAACACTGGTTCTCCACTTGTGAGGTAACTCCCTTCTCTTCATGTGCCATATAATGCCTGCATTTATAACTTTCACTCCATGCATCTGAAGAAGTGAGGTTTTTTACCCAGGAAAGCTTATGCCCAAATAAATCTGTTAGTCTTTAAAGTGCCACCGGACTCCTAGTTGTTTTTTACACAAATACAGTGCAGAATTGGTGGTGGTTTTAACTGCAGATGATGTCCTAGAAGATATATGAGAAGTTGAGGCCCTGCTCCATGACTGGGGCTCCTCGGTGCTACTGCAGTGAAAGTATTAAATAAAAGTTGTGATAGTATTTTGGACCAGGCTTGAAAATATCCAACTTTTTTAAAGCTGGAAAAGTAGCTAGTCAGAATACATATTAAAGCCTGAATCTGACAATTCCAGGCCTAGTGTAATGAAAGATAATTTGGCAACCTTAATACTTGCTACATAAAAAACCAAAAAACATGCAGTCCTGGCTTCATACTAAAACACCAACACAAACTTATTCCAGCTATGTAGGGAAACATGGCTAGCTGCACCAAACATCTTGAGTGCCCACTCACACATCATGATGCCACTCCAAGCTCTGTGCATGTCTTCTTGCTGCTAACTTATCAACTAATATATTGCACCAGACAGTGGCTTGTCTTCCAACTAGCTGTGTAATAAAGGACATTTATGATGGCATTTCAAAAGTACACAGCCATTGATTGGACTCCGTTCCCACTGAAGTGATTTGGAAAATCCCCATTGACCCCAATGGGTGTGAGCCAAGTTGAGCCAACCCTGAAGGCTTTTGAAAATCCTACAGTTAATATGGGGGGTAGCTCGGTGGTTTGAGCATTGGCTTGTTAAACATAGGGTTGTGAGTTTAATCCTTGAGGGGACCATTTAGGGGCCTGGGGATTGGTCCTGCTTAGAGCAGGGGGTTGGACTAGATGACCTCTTGAGGTCTCTTCCAATCCTGATATTCTATGATTTCTTTCTGTCACTTCCTGGCTATTCACACCATTTCCCTGTATAACTTCATGCATATTCTATGCACTTCTTTATATCATTTACCTATTCAACATTCTGGTGGCTTTCTGGGAGATATGCATTAGACAAAAAAGTTATTAGGCACAACGTAGAAGTAACTGGATAAATTCTATGGCCTGCGTTATATCAGAGGTCAGCCTAGATGATCTAATGGTTCCATCTGGCCTCAAAATCTATGAATCTATACAAACTGCTAATTCCGTTGTACACTCTCTATTCAATAGACTTCCTCTCATCCTTACCACTGAGCATGGCCCCAGATGTTGGTGTTGCACCCTCATCAAGTTGTAAAGGAACCGGTCTGCCCACATTCACCTCTGGGAACTGTAAGGCCATCTGATGGTCTAATATTCTCCTCCTCCTTCTAGCCCTGCAGAACAGAGAGGAAAAGAACCTCAAAGTAAGTTTCAGGCACTAGACTGGAAGTAAAGAGAGACTTAGAAGTTCTAAGCAACATAAACACCTTCAAGATTCACCTGAGTACGATGTTTGCCGATCTATGCCGTAAGACTTCTCTAATCTCTGAGTGTGTTAGGAAGAACAAGTCCTCATCTGGCAAGAAACCCTGTTGGGAATGACAAAGGTTATTGGAGATATTGTGACTCCAGGTGTTCATTGTATCACATGATTAGAGGGATGCACTGCCAACCAGTGTAGGACGAAAACATATTTATTCTTATTTAACAAGATCTACTGTGTGTGAAAATTTTTCATTAAAAAAAGGGTTGGTTTATTCAAACAAACAATCTCAAGCACAGTTGGAAATTGAAACACAGCATCATTATCCTTGTTCGTATTAGCATAAGAATAACAAGTGAAATGCAAAAGGTATTTTCTATATTAACTTCCCCAAACTGCCAATTTACAAATATGCTTGTTCTCTAATAGACAGCAGGTTGAACCAAACATAATGATAAGGAAGTATGCACAGTCAACAATGCACAGTCAGCCTGTTGAATTGATTGCCAGGGGAAGTTTTGAAGGCCAAAAGTACAACTGGATTCAAAAAAAAGTATTAGATAAGTTCATGGAGACTAGGTCCACCAACAGCCATTAACCAAGATGGTCAGAGATACAACTCCATGCCCTGGGTATCTCTAAACCTCTGACTGCCAGAAGCTGGGGCTGGATGACAGGGGACAATGGATCATTCAAAATTGCCCTGTTCTGTTCGCTCCCTCTGAAGCAGCTGGCTGTGACCACTGTCCGAAAACAGGAAGGTGGGCTAGATCAGGGATTCTCAGCTTGACTGCATCACAGCCCACTTTTGACAACAAAAATACTACACAGCCCCAGGATGGGGGACTGAAGTTTGAGTGTGCCCAACTCTGCTGCCCTGGGCTGGCAGGCTAAAGTCCAAGCTCAGGCAGTGGGGAGGGCAAAGCCGAAGCCTGAGCCCCACTACCTGGGGCAGGGAGGCCTGTAACCTGAGCCCTGCCCCCCAGGACTGAAACCTGGGGCTCGGGCTTTGGCTTTTCTTCCAGGCGGTGGGGCTCAGGCATTGGCCGTGGCACCCCAGCAAGTCTAATGCCAGCCCTGGTGACCCCATTAAAATGGGGTCATGACCGACTTTGGGGCCCCAACCCACAGTTTGAGAACCACTGGGCTAGATGGACCATCAATTTGACCCACTATGGCTATTCTGATGTTCTAATGTGTTGAGAAAGTGTATGCACTATGCTGGTGAATGGACTATACTAAAAACTGATTTGAGGCTCTGCCTTTTATTCTCTGGCTGACACACCAGTCTCATTACTACTTAGCTTGTAGGCTCTTTGTGGCAGGGGCCATCTCTTTGTTATGTGTTTGTACAACACCCAGCACAATGATCTATGATTGTGCTACTGGGATACAAATAAGAAATAATAATAATTAAGCCACAGACTCTCATTTAATCTGGAGCATCATCATGGACATCAAACCTGTAATTTGCCTACTCTCAGGGAAAATAACTGGTGTCTAGCTAGATGTGCCTGTGAATTTCCTTAGAACGCTGCCAAAGATTATTAAAGGAAGGGAATGAGGGGAGCATGTTAGGTAGAGCAATCATCTGTGGCTTTCTCCCCAGCTCCAGAATGATTACTCAAGCTGGGTGAACACTGAAGAAGGATGTATTTGACTGTAGTCAAAGTTTTAAATACATTCACTTTGACTCTAATCGGGGTCCTTTTGCATCTGCTTTATGAGACTATTTGAGCAGCCAGGTTCTGATACCATTAATGTTTCTGGACAGCAGAGTTCAAGCCTGCCTTTCAAGGAAAACTATTTTAAAATGCCCATGCACTGTGGGGGCTGGAATTGCTTGCTTGCTTATTGAATCTGGGGATATGCATAACAACTGGTGGCTTATCTAACCAATCACAACTAACCACCACTGCTTGAATATCATATATTTGCAGGCCACTGTTGGTGATCAAGCCACAGAAACAAAAAAAAAAATCTCAAAAATAGTCATCCGCTACAGAATGGAAATTCCATACTGAGGACATGGGATGTGTTAGCAGACACTGGACAAAAAGGGGATTATATTTTATCAAATTATTTGTTATGAACTGTTCACTCGGGTCTAGTAATTAACAGGCTTTTGCTCCTTTCAGCCACAGAGGAGGGTGAGCAAAAGCCCCCCAGTCTCTACATATTGCAAGGTGATTCCATGGATCCATTTTTCTAAATTCTGCACTTTTCCCTTAGTCTTTAACAACTGGAATTATAGCCTGGAAAAACAAAAACAAACAACAAGCATTTGGATATTCACTTTGGTGTTACAGGTTCAGCTCGCAGAATTCTTGGATAGTAGAGAATACTCTGGACCTGGGGGTTTATAGACATACACATATCCAAACAATTTCTAAAAGGAAAATATCCTAAATGCCAATTTATAAACACTCTACCCCAAATTAATATAAACATAAGACATTCACTCCTTCTCCTGCAGCCAAAGATCTGGATAAACAGATGGACTTTGAACTATGAATGCCCTGAAGATCAACATTCCTGAGCTTTGTTGGTCAAACAGGGGAAACAAATTCCTCCAATCAGCCCCCAATATTCCAATACAGGAACTATAATCTCAAGCGATCAGTTGACCTTAACCCTCTTAGCAGAAAATAGTTGGAGAGCAGTCTCTCTATTAGTTAGTTCCCAACCATCCGGGACTGTTAAAGGAGAAGTCAGGTCTTTGACTTGAACCCAAAAGAGACTAGAGTGTCAGTGTAATCCACTCCCGCAGGTCAGATATACTGGAGCATTCTGTACTCAGTGTTCTTCCAATAGATCCCCATGGAGCATTAACCCATTTGGGAGATGTCAAAGACAAGAAACATGTCTGACAAAATGATCACAAACGTTGGGATTTGCTGGCTCCCAGGCCAAGCTCAAAAAGAACAGGAGTACTTGGGGCACCTTCAGGGCTGGTGCAAGGAAGTTTCAGGCCCTAGGCGAAACTTCCACCTTGTGCCCCCCCGAGCCCTGCAACAGTTCCCCGCCCCCCCCACCCTGAAGCGTGCCCCCCGCCCCCCGTAGCAGCTCCCCACACCCCGCGGCAGCTCCCCACCCCCTGGCCCAAGGAGCCCTGCGGTACCTCCCCACCCCAGCTCACCTCTGCTCCAAGTCCTCCCTAAGCATGCTGTCCTGCTCTAATTCTCCTCCCAGGCTTGCGGCGCCAAACAGCTGATTGGCGCCGCAAGCCTGGGAGGCAGGAGAAGTGAAGCAGCGACTGCGCAGTGGAACCCCAGGGCTGGCAGGGGCGCGCTGACCCAGGGGAACCCCAGGGTTGGAAGAGGCGCGCTGACCCAGGGGACCCCCTGGGCTGCCTGATGCTGCAGCCGCTTGCTGACCCAGGGCCCCAGTGCTGCCGGCAGCTCAGACTCCCTCTCCATCCCAGCAGCAGCAGGCCGCTCAACCACTTAAAAAAAAATTGGGGGGCGCTGCTTTTTGGCGCCCCCAAATCTTGGCGCCCTAGGCAACCACCTAGTCTGCCTAAATGGTTGCACTGGTCCTGGGCACCTTAGAGACCAACAAATTTATTTGAGCATAAGCTTTCGTGGGCTACAGCCCACTTCATCAGATACATGCAATGGAAAATACAGTAGGAAGATATATATTGTGATGGGGCAAGGCCAGATGGCTACAGGAAAGTACTGAGAAACAGGTATGTTAGCCCCAGGCTAAACAAATCCCTAGGACCCTGGTAACCAACCTGCCGCCTCTCAAGGGTGAGGAGCCCCGGTGGGCCAGCTTGTACTCTGCCCTGGTCCCGAGGCCCGCCGGGGATATCGGTTGGCGGCTCCTTCACGGAGCTGTGAGCATGGGTGTGTACTTGGCGCGGTTCACGTCTGTCCCTAGCACCTGCCCTTTCTGTGATGATAAGGAGACCTTGGCGCACGTTTATTTGGAGTGCGCCAGGTTGCAGCCCCTGTTCCGGCTCCTCCTGAATATTTTCCTGCGTTTTTGGTTGCACTTTTCCCCTCACCTTTTTATCTACACGCTCCCCATCCGTGGCCCCACGAAGTCGCGGGATCTCCTTCTCAACCTCCTCTTGGCCCTGGCCAAACTGGTCATCTACAACACCGGGGAGAGGAGGTTGGCTGACGGGGTTTCCTGCAACTGTAGGGCCTATTTCCGTTCCTCCGTCTGCTCACGCATCCGGGCAGAGTTCCTCTGGGCGGCGTCCATTGGCTCCCTTGACGCCTTCGAGGAGCAGTGGGTGTTGTCCGGGGTTCTCTGTTCGGTGTCCCCATCAGGTTCCCTTCGTTTAGCCCTACGACCTCACTCCCGATCCTGTTTTTTTCATTAGTTGTCCCTCTTAATTACTTGGTGTCCCAGACCCATGAGTCCTCCCCTTAGGCTGGGGGGAGGCCCTTTAGAAGTGGGTGGGCTTCTAAAAGGAAGTGTGTGTGAGGAGTTGGGAGCAAGAGGCACAAGGAGCTGAGAGTAAGAAGGTGTGCTGCTGGAGGACTAAGTAATATAAGTATTATCAGATGTTAGGAGGAAGATCCTGTGGTGAGGATAAAGAAGGTGTTTGGAGGAGGCCATGGAGAAGTAGCCCAGGGAGTGGTAGCTGTCATGCAGATGTTATAGGAGGCACTATAGACAGCTGCAATCCACAGGGCCCTGGGCTGGAACCTGGAGTAGAGGTCGGGCTTGGGTTCCCCCCAAACCTCCCAACTCCTGATCAGACACAGGAGGAGTTGATCCAGACTGTGGGGAAGATCACTGAGGTGAGCAAATCTGCCAAGAAGCGCAGGACCCACCAAGGTAGAGGAGGAACTTTGTCACAATATATATACAGAGAACATGAAACTCTTGTTCTTTTTGAGGATACAGACTAACGTGGCTGCTAGTCTGAAACAGGCCAAGCTCAGTCCACTTCTCTATGCTGCCTCTCCTGACTGTGCTATAAATTGTCATAATTCTGTTGACTTCAACTGGGTTACTACAATTTACACCAGCTGAGGAACTGGTCCTAAGCCAGTAAATCTCACTGATTTGGTTGAACAGTATGCCCTAGGATTTCTGCCTGTTACATGGAAAATGAAAACTACTGCTGTCAAGAGGGGTTGCAGTGTGAAATCATTAGCTCAACAACACTACAATAAGCTCCAAAGAAATGTTCTCTTTCCTAAGCTCTTCCTGAGCTCAATGGTGCCTTGCAAAACAACCAGAGTGCCAGTGTGGCTTACCTCAACTGACCTGGGCAATTCCACAGACGACATCTGGGCAGGTGTTACCGAGCACAGCAATCACAGCCATGGCCTCTGGGGTCCAATCTGGCACAGGAGAGGAAGGAATTGAAGGAATATTTGTGGATAGTGCTATGAGGATTTCAGCTGTCAGAAAACCTATGATTTTTCTTTTTGTATACAGGCCACAATAATTTGTCATGTTGTTCCATCCTTCATGCTGCTTTCAGTCAAAGGGGAGATTTCAAAGGGCTTTATTCTTGTTCACTAAGTGGTTAAGTAGTGTAGCTAAATCAAGTAAGTAGTGGCTGTTTACACCGTTAGCAATTCTGGGCCTGATTTTCAGTAGGACCTCAAACATGTCTCCTTCTCCTGTGGGTGACCCACTGGTGAGGATATGTAAAAGGTCCTTGTGCCCAACTGGGGATATGAGCTTTCACAGCCCTAGCGAGAGAAACTTGGCTCTTTAACTCAGACTGTCACAGCTTATGCTTATTGCTCTGGAGGGGCCCAGAAACAGAGCTGGAACTTCTCTGTCATAATTTATGAATACTGTATGTTGATCTGGTATTTGGGATATTTACTGTATGATCATGTTGGTTTAGTTTAATGGGGGGTTGTCAGGAAAAGCAAGCAGGAAGGGAAACAATGGCTTAAAATAAATCGCCCCATGGTAAACATTTAAGGATTGTTAAGACATAAGCCTGAAGTGTGAGCTTTGAAGTGTTTACCTACTAGATCCAGCCAACCTACAGTAGGTTTTGATAAGCAGGTGCAAGGCCTAAGAAGGAGATTAAAAGGACTATAGCGATTAAATAAAGAACACTTACACAGGCCCTGCTGAGGGCGTTTAAGAAAGTTAGGTCTGCCTAAGTTATCATCAGGGGATGGTAAGTCTTTAGGTAAGACAGATATGCTTATAGACTGTTATTTTTAGATCCTTTTTCTCTCTAAATGCTTTGAGCCTAGATTATTCTAATTCATAGATTCTAGGACTGGAAGGGACCTTGAGAGGTCATCGAGTCCAGTTCCCAGCCCTCATGGCAGGACCAAATACTGTCTAGACCATCCCTGATAGACATTTATCTAATGGTTCCTTCTGGCCTTAAAGTCTATGAATTTACAAGGTATTTCTACAAAAAAAAAAAGACAAGGAGACAAAAGGAAAGGGAGAAAAGCCAAGCGGGCCAGGGGAAGAGTAAGGCAAACAAATAAGGGAGAAGGAAAAGGAGGGAGGACAACAAAGAAAAGAGTAGAGCGGGTGAGTCATTCTGTCATCGGAATTGCTTCATTCTTTTGAGAAAGAAGAACCCTAAACAGCACCACCTTGTGGTGTCGCTGCCAACTTCCATATGAAGAGATTACGGATTACAATTTATAGAGGTGTGTACTAGTAACTTTCATTGATCACTGCACCAATCACAAACCAGCACAATCCAATGAAGGTTAGCAAGGTGCACACATCTTGTTATTCACATTCATTCTGAGCAGAACTATCTGTTCTCTGATCTTATCGTAGTTATACTCATAGCTCCCAGGGAAATACAGACATTGGTAGACTGGATCAGCCCTGCGGTCTATCTAGCCCAGTATCCTGTCTCTGATGGAGACCAGTCCAGCTGCTTCAGAGGCAGGTGCAAGAAACCCTGCAGTAGGCAGTACTAGTCCCCACACAGTTCCATCTCCACACTTATCAGAACAGTATCATTTTTTAACTGCCTCCTGCTTGCTTCTATACAGACACAGACTGTATGTTCTAACTTGGGTGATTGAGGTTAGGCACCTAACTCCATATTTAGGCATCTGAATTAAATGTGTCCTGATTTGCAGAGCTACTGAGCACTTTACAACAAGGCTGAGGTGAGGAGAGTAGGGGCACAAAGCTCTATTATTACTGGAAAACAAGAAAAATATTTGAGATAAGTTTGTCCAGCCACTCTTCGAATTTCACCTCCCCCTTGGATTAGAAAGAGCGCAGTCGCTGCTGCTTTCTGTAAGTCTATAATACAAATCCCTTGTAAACTGAGCAGACGCCTTTGCAGTTCTTTGTCTCTGTCTGTGGTGTTATTTATAACTGGATTAAACACCTTGTTAGGTACTTCGCTCCAAAAGGGGTTTAATTCTAGTGAGAAAGCTCCAGTGCTTCTCAGTTGCTCCACAGGTTTATCTCTTTCTCCTCCCTTTGGTTTTATGATCTATATTACATTTTATAGCCAGATTAGAATGAACTTCACTTGCACTGTTTTTCTACTCTGTAATATTTCTCCAGTGTCTCTTGTATAAGTTCTAAAGACAATGCAAAAACCAACATCCCAACTGTGAAAGAATAAGGCATCTGCATGGAGTAAATTCATAAAGCCCTTAAATCAGATCTTTCAGTGAGAGTGATTTATGCTCTGAATTCTAGAATTCTATTTGTGCTCTAAGGCTTTAACTTAAACACAGATATTTATAGTTCTGTGAGGAGCAACTTCAGATCGAGAAAGAATTAACTGAATTTTTAATGGGAAATGTGAGGGACTTCAGAGATGTCTGGAGTCTGATAAATTGGTATTTGTTACTCATTTGGACTGTTTTTGATTCATTTCATTGTTGGACAGAGAGCTCAACTTTTAGACAGCTTTATTGAGAATAATCTATTTCCTGAGTAATTCCTCTTGTTTTCTGGAGAAAATTCAGTCATGCAGTACAGTTTGTGATAACTTATTCCTCCCGGTGGAGCGCTCTGGGATTCACTAAGTCTGTTATTTGGTTTTACGAACCGTAGAGGCTAAAACCTAAATGCAGCAAAAGTTTGCTACAGCTTTCCACCTTGCAATGGAAACACATAAGGCGTTCCTAGTGGGGTAATATCTACTATAGTTATACAAAAGACAATCACCTAACTTCAGGTAAATAATAAGTAACATTTGACACCAGCAGAAAAATTAAAGGGAAATAAAGGTCTAGGTGTGTAACACAGTGAAACCATTTTCCAAATCAGATAACTAGCTAGGGAGCAATTAAACGGAAATGCTTAGAATGCCAGTCCCATCCTGGTCCATCTTTAAAAGCATCTGTTTCTTTAAATTTAGCAAATCTAGGCAGCCCATGTACTGCTCCAGTGGGAGTTGCAAATATTTGACTTGGCTTTTTTACTTCATCTATCCAGGTCCCCCAGGGTATGTCTCCACTGCTGCTGGGAGCCTACCTCCTAGCCCAGGTAGGTCCTTCTAACACGGACTAGGTCTGCTCAAAGCTAGTGCATTAAAACTATTAGTGTGGCTGTTGTGGTATGGACAGCAGCCCAAGGTAGCCACTCAAGTTCTGACCTGGGGTTGGGGTGGGCTTGGATATGGGTGGCTAACTTGAGCCGCCACGCATGACACAATGTCCACGTTGCTATTTTTAGCTCACTGACTCCAGCAGAGCTAGCACAGGTCTGTCTACCTGGGCTGGAAGGCTCAATCTCGTCTGCAGTGTAGACATACCCTCAATGTCCAGACATAAGGCACATTATCCCTATTGTGCTGAACTAGTACGGGCTGTATGGTACATTTCACTTCTAGCTGTGAATTTCCTCCGTTTTATTGCCTCCTGTCAAAATCCTGAATGTTCAGCATGAGGACCTTCATGCTTTTGGAATTCCTGTTTTATTGGGCAGCAGTATGATTTCCTAAGATTAATTTTCCACCGAGAAAGGAGCCATGAAAAGGTACAACTTTGCATGGTTTAAATGAAGGTTTTTGGTAGGTGATTTATTTTAAACATAACACAGTTCTGCCATGTGTTCTGAACACACAGATCGTTGGAAAGTAATTTACAGATTATGGAGCAACCCTGAGATGTGAATTCTTAGCTCTTAAACTTAAGCAAAAGACTGCTTCATGTGCTTCAGCACCTGGCAAACAAAGCCCTATGTTTTGAATTGTATTACAGCTTTCTGACCCCTTATTACTATTTTAAAAATTTAACTCAAGAGGGTTCTGTTCTCACGTCCCCAGCATGGCAAGGGAGCAGGAATATAGGTCCCAAAAGCTGATGGATGGCAGTGGAACCTACGTTGCATATTACCCTTTTCCACTTCAACGGCAGAATTGTACCCGGCCGGCCCCATGAACAGCACCCTGCAGAAGCTCTCTGGGTTTGGGAAATAATGTAGGCCAGTGGTTCTCAAAACTGGTCCACCGCTTGTTCAGGGAAAGCCCCTGGCAGGCTGGGCCAGCACATCCCTTGGCCCGCTCCACTTCCCACAGCCCCCATTGGCCTGGAGCAGCAAACTGGATGCGGCAGGTAAACGAACTGAACCTCTGGATGCGGCAGGTAAACGAACCGGCCCAGCCCACCAGGGGCTTTCCCTTAACAAGCGGCGGACCAGCTTTGAGAACCACTGGTGTAGGGCTGCTGGGAGGGGCAAACCTGGGAAATCTTCAGATACAAGGTGAAGAAACCAGATGCAACTCCAGGTTCATCATGAGTTCCTGTCCATATCCCCTATCCTCTCTACACAACCCAAAACTCCTCCTCAAGTGGAGGAAAATTCCACAACTTGGAGAATTCAAACTCACCAAGGCTATGGAGTAAGTTTCCCTGGGGGTAGGGGAGGGATTTGGCTCAGAAAGCTTACCCTCAAAGTGGGTTAGAAGAAAGAACCCCTATTTGGAATGACAAGCTGCATTAGCTTACCAAAAGAGAGACTGAGAGGGGATATCATTAGTCTCTATCAATACATCGGGGGATAAACACCACAGAGGGAGAAGAGCTATTTAAACTTAAGGACAAAGTTGGCAGAAAAAAACAAATGGCTATAAACTGGCCCTGAATAAATCCACACTGGAAATTAGGAGGTTTCTAACCATCAGAGAAGTGAGGTTCTGGCACAGCCTTGCAATTGGAGTAGTGGGGGGGAAACAACCAAAACTAGTTTTAAGATAGAGCTTGATAAGTTTATGAACATGATTATAGGACGGGGTTGCCTGCCATGGCAGAACACTGGTGACTTGATGACCCAGGAGATCCCTTCCAGTCCTGTGTCCCTGCTCTGACTTTAGCTATAGTATATTTTATAACTTTTTTCCTCAGCCAATGCCATATACTTTATATCAGGGGTGACCCCTTTCATATAGTGAGCCTCTGAGTGCAACCCCCTCCCTTTATAAATTAAAAACTCTTTTTATATATTTAACATTGTTATAAATGCTGGAGGCAAAACGGGGTTTGAGGTGCAGGCTGACAGCTTTCAACCCCCCATGTAATAACCTCGCAACCTCCTGAGGGGTCCTGACCCCTAGTTTGAGAACCCCTGATATAAAGTTTACGGATCTGTGTAAGAGAACTGAAAGCAGACTGTTGAGCAGAATTTCTTGTCTCACATCAAATTTAAGTATTAGAGCACGAGCTTTGATGCAAAATTCCTTACACAGTTCAATGAAGAGATCTACTTAGAAAACTAAGGCATGAGACAGTCCTATTCCATGAGACAGTGACCCAAACGCACTTTCTCTAAACTATCACAAAATCAGTGTTTCCCAGTGTTACTTTTGTTATCTGGGAACTATGAGTAATCACATGGTTATATGTAGACGAGTTAAAGGCTATAAGTGATTTCAGAGTATGAAGGAAGTTTCAGCACGAAATCCTGATCCTATTTACAGTCAAATGCAGTTTTGCCACTGATTTAAATGAAGCCAGAATATCACTCACAGGGTGAACTCCCATCAGCTTCAATAGGGCCAGGATTTCACCCATGAGATTTTAAAGCAGCTTACTTCGGTGTGATGTCAAACCATGATCAATCTAGCATGGCTGTCATTAGAACTGGATGCCATACAATATTTTCCAATACAAAAGAAAGGCCAATTCACTCTATGACTTCTAAAACATTGACAGCTTTAAGCTGTAGGACTTCTCTTTCTGAGACCCATGAAAAGAAAGCTAAACACAGAATATACAGCTCTAATAATAATATCGTAGTTTTATACAGTGCTTTCAATCAGATCTCAAAGGGTTCTCCAAAAGAGGGATGTATCATTATTCCCATTTTACAGATGGGCAAACTGAGGCACAGGGTGATGCAGTACATGCCCAAGGTCCCCCAGCGGGGACAGTAGCAGAACCTTGAAAAGAAACCAGATCTCCTGAGTCCCAGCCCATGCCAAGTTCAGTTGTTTTGTTTCATAGCTTATTCCTTGGGGAATTCCGCAGCAAACAAATAAAAATTCTGCACACAATATTTGAAAATTCAGCGAAATTCTGCATATTTTATTTGTCAAAAGTACACAATATAATCATGCCAGTTTCAATTATTTTGGTAATTTATTTCAAAATATGTCAGCAAGTATGTCTGTAACTATACAGACCAAAAAAAAAAATATTCTGGTATTTTTTTTTTGATAGATTCCTTACTAGGCATATTAATATAGAACTTTGTGCAATTCATTTAAATTACAATACATCAATCTATCAATACACAGGGGGATAAACACCCCAGCGGCAGAAGAGCTATTTAAACTTAAGGACAAGGTTGGCCGAAAAAACAAATGGCTATAAACTGGCCCTGAACAAATCCACACTGGCAATTAGAAGATGGTTTTTAACCATCAGAGAAGTGAGGTTCTGGCAAGGCTTGCAATTAGAGTAGTGTGTGTGGGGGGGAACTGTATTTCCTGCGCCTGTCAGAATCAGTGCGAATGCTTGGGGGAGTCGGGGTAACGCAGGAGCTGAGGGAGAAGAAAAGAGCCTATGAATGAACCTGAAGGGTGTTGGGTGTGGGAGGGAGGTTTTTCTTTGGGGGGGGGGATTATTAGGGCAATAAGAAGCCTCCCCCATGCAGACACTGGCTGACCCCAAGCCTCTCCCATTCAGTCAGGCACGTCTGCCCCTGTCCCCGCAGCCTTCATCCCCATGGCCCTCCCCAATCCCAGGCTCAACGCTGTCCCCCCACTAGCTCCTGAGCCGTGCTCCAGTCTGTCCCCCCACTAGCCATTCTGAACTCCAGCGTGTGACCCCCACTCCTCCCCAGCAGCCCTGTGTGCCCCACTTTGTCCGAGCCGGGCAGGGTGCTGTGATGAACTCTACTCCTGGGCAATTCTGCAGCACCGGGCACAGAATTCTGTATTTTCCCGAATAAAACACTGTATGTACATTTCGCCTAAGAACTGCTGCAGTTACGACTTTTTCCCACCAGAGGCCGCTGTGGCGCTAAAACACTCGGCATGAACGCCGCTGGCTGTTCTGGCCCTACAGTGGCCTCTGGTGGGCAAATCGCGAAACTGCAGCACTTCTTAGGCAAAATGTTTTTTATGCAGGAAAATACAAAATTATGCGAGACAGATTAATTCTGCGCGTCTGCGGATGCGCTGAATTCCCCTAGGCGCAATAGCCTGTAATGGCAGAGAGTGAGGACTTTGAACACAAAGGGCATTAAGACTCAGGGATCAGAATCAATGTTATGTGCATATTATTAAGCCAATGTTTGGGGGAAAAGGGGAGCTCTAACATTGTTGCAAAATAGGTATTGTATGATTAACTAAAATATCACTCTGAAACCTAAGATATCAGACAGATGCCAGGAATGATTTGTTCCACGCAAATGTTTAAACAAGACCAAACTGTGCATTATAGTTTTTCCTGCTTAGTGATCTTTTTGTTTTTAATGGCTAAAGCCTTTCTAACTGGCATTTACTACAATGATTTAATCATTCAAGATCAGACTGGAAAGGTTCCAATTTCTAAATGTTACCCAATCTCAAAACCCTGCTTCATGTCTGTGTCTTTCTTTAGCCAGGTCTTGATTGCTAAATAAAGAATTTCTGTGGTTTACATTCTTCTAAAAAGTAACTGATTTTAAAAGTTGTCCAACAATGAATTATAAAGAGCTAACATATTTCAGTATGTGATAGATAGTTAGTGCACAATAATATATACTTAAATAATTTACAATGTATTCTCAGCTCACAGTAGCAAATGTATTGGACTTTCCCCCTTCTCTCCACTGCCCCCCGCCCCAAAAGTCATTTACTAAACAACTGTCTATCTGCTACTATGTGCAGGTTTTAAAATACACTGCTTTTGTCTTGGCTGCTGAATACTTACATTAACTGTTAAGTAATCTATTCTTAAAAGTACATGGATGTATATTTTTTAATTGACTGTTACAACTAGCCAAGCATCACGAAAAATAAATTTCCCTTATATAAAAGTTGTCAAACTTAACTGTCAATGGAGTTCTGCACAGGCACTTAAGCCCCTCTAATGAAACAGGCCAACGTTACAAGAGACATTTATTCCTGGGGAACTAGATAATTTAAGTTTGGAGATGGGCTACAAAGCTTTTTAGCAGTTGACATTAAGTGTGGGGCCCAGAGTAGTTATCAACTGATGTAGCGTTGGTGACCTATTTCAAAGGAATTACTTATCTGTGCGGTGATCTCAGCTTGGTTTCTAATGGACTGGTGTCCATATCAGAAAAAAAAACATCATCTTTGGCACTAATAGTCTCCTAGCTGGCAGTCTGAGCACAGAAACTAAAAATGAATATGCACAGAGGCTGTACTACCCTCTTAACTCTACAGATGACACTCCCACCTAAACTGGTGTTAAGGCACATTGAAAAGACTTAAACTGCAGCTGCACCGTGTATCTGTTCTGCAGATACATGGGACTTCATTTTATAGGGCTGTCAGTCCAGGATCTTTCACAAGAATTATATTAATAAATAACACTGCATTTCTACTGTTTTACGGCACATTTTAACCATTCAGTGCTGTGAATAGAATGCAGATTTTTTCTAAAAGCAGCAAAGAGTCCTGTGGCACCTTATAGACTAACAGATGTATTGGAGCATGAGCTTTCGTGGGTGAATACCCACTTCATTGGTTGCATCCGACAAAGTGGGTATTCACCCATGAAAGCTCATGCTCCAATATGTCTGTTAGTCTATAAGGTGCCACAGGACTGTTTGCTGCTTTTACAGATCCAGACTAACATGGCTACCCCTCTGATACTTTATTTTTAATAAGAAATTTTTGTATTCTTAGATATAAACCATAAACTTTCTACTAGAAGTTTTGGTATGACTATTTAATATTTGCACATAGCGTTGTAGGTTTGAGTTCACTGATGGATATCCCTTTTAAAGAAGTGCTGTCATAGTCTCTTACTTTTTTTGGTTCTGCTTCAGGTACAATTGTAGACAGACTAACAAATCTGGGTAGTTTACCACAAAATGTTCTGTGACCATTTTGTAGTGACTTCTAGGGACCAAGAAATCAAGGAGATTGTTGGAGGGATTGTCAAGGATCATCTGGTCTTCTGACTACTACCCCATGCAACTCATCCATGTGGGCACTAATGATACTGCGAGGTATGACCCTCAGCAGATCAGAAGTGACTACAAGGCTCTGGGAGTAAGGGTGAAGGAGTTAGAAGTGCAGGTGGTGTTCTCTTAAGTCCTTCTGGTCAAGGGAAGGGGCCCAGGCGGAGACAGTTGCATCCTGGAGGTGAATGCCTGGCTGCGAGGACGGTGTTACCAGAAGGGCTTCGGCTTCCTTGACCACGGGATGCTGTTCCAGGAAGAAGGACTTCTAAGCAGAGATGGGGTCCACCTATCGAGGAGGGGGAAGAGCATATTTGAATACACACTGACTAATCTCATGAGGAGGGCTTTAAACTAGGTTCGAAGTGGGCAGGTGACCAAAGCCCACAGGTAAGTCGAAAACATGGAGACCTGGGAGAAGGGTCAGAATCTGGGGGAAACCTGGGTTGTTATGGCAGGGATAAAGGAGAGACAAGACAGAATGGAGGATGTGGGGGGGAAATCAAATCAGTATCTTAGATGTCTGTATACTAATGCGAGTAGTACGGGGAATAAGCAGGAAGAACTTGAAATGCTAGTAAATAAATACAACAATGACATAGTTGGCATCACAGAGACTTGGTGGGATAATATGCATGACTGGAATATTGGTATAGAAAGGTACAGATTGCTCAGAAAGGACAGGCAGGGAGAAAAGGGAGGAGGTGTTGCCTTATATATTAAAGATTTATACACTTGGACTGAGGTTGAGAAGGAAATAGAAGGCAGACTTGTTGAAGGTCTCTGAGTAAGGATAAAGGGGGTAAAAACAGGGGTGATGTCATGGTCGGGGTCTACTACAGACCACCTAACCAGGAAGAAGAGGTGGAGGAGGCTTATTTTAAACAATTAACAAAATCATCCAAAGCACAGGACTTAGTGATGGGGAACTTCAACTACTCTGACATCTGTTGGAAAAATAACACAGCAGGACACAGATTATCCAAGAAGTTCTTGGAATGTATGGGAGACAATTTTTTATTTCAGAAGGTGGAGAAAGCTACTGGGGGGAGGCAGTTCTAGATATAGTTTTGACAAATAGGGAGGAACTGGTTGAGAATTTGAAAGTCAGCTTGGGTGAAAGTGATCATGAAATCATAGAGTTCACGATTCTAAGGAATGGTAGGAGGGAGAACAGCAAAATAAAGACAATGGATTTCAAGATTTCAAGAAGGCAGACCTTAGCAAACTCAGGGAGTTGGTAGGTAAGATCCCATGGGAAGCAAGTCTAAGGGAAAAACAATTGAAGACAGTTGGCAGTTTTTCAAAGAGACATTATTAAGGGCACAAGAGAAAATGATCCCACTGTGTAGGAAAGACAGGAAGTATGGCAAGAGACCACCCTGGCTTAACCAGGAGATCTTCAAGATCTAAAAATAAAAAAAAGAGTCCTACAAAATGTGGAAACTAGGTCAAATTACAGAGGATGAACATAAACAAATAACACAAGTATATTGGGACACAATTAGGAAGGCCAGGGCACAAAACAAGATCAAACTAGCTAGAGACATAAAGGGTAACAAGAAAACATTCTACAAATACATTAGAAGCAAGAGGAAGACCAAGGACAGGGTAGGCCGGGGAGGGGGGGAATAATAACAGAAAACGTGGAAATGGCAGAGGTGTTAATGACATTTTTGTTTCAGTTTTCACCAAGAATGTTGGTGGCGATTGGACAGCTAACGTAATAAATGCCAGTGAAAATGAAGATCAGACGCTAAAATAGGGAAAGAACAAGTTAAAAATTACTTAGACAAATTAGATGTCTTCAAGTCATCAGGGCCTGATGAAATGCATCCTAGAATACTCAAGGAACTGACTGAAGAGATATCTGAGCCATTAGCGATTATCTTTGAAAAGTCATGTGTCACGGAGTATGGGGGAGACAAGGCCCTGCACCCCCGGCTTCCTGAAATTCATCATGACTCTCAGCCAGTTAGTAAAACTGGAGGTTTATTTAGATGACAGGAACACAGTCCAAGATCGGTCTTGCAGGTACAGACAACAGGACCCCCGAGTTAGGTCCCTCTTGGGGGGGGGGAATGGGGGCAGGGAGGCCAGAGCCCTATCTCGGCTCCCCTCCATTTTCCCAGCCAGCTCCAAAATGAAACTCCCTCCAGCCATCTCACTCAG
Source organism: Gopherus evgoodei (assembly GCF_007399415.2). Taxonomy (NCBI): domain Eukaryota; kingdom Metazoa; phylum Chordata; order Testudines; family Testudinidae; genus Gopherus; species Gopherus evgoodei. The sequence goes on along the minus strand of NC_044333.1, from coordinate 36,173,645 downwards.
CCCTGGCTCTTCCACCACCCTTTGTCCAGTTTCCCAGGCAGAGGTGTCACCTGGCCTCCAACCCCCCTCCTGGGTTGTCATATTATGTGCTCAGGTATCCTCCCTCAAGGAAAGTCTCCCATCCCCAATGCAGACAGTCCCTGCAAAACTCCCCTGCAACCTTCCCAGGTCAATACTCCCCACTCAGTATTCAAAGAACACATTAATAACATTCCCAGTTCATCACATCATGGAAGGTGGGAGGGATTCCAGAAGACTGGAAAAGGGCAAATATAGTAACCATCTATATAAAGGGAAATAAGGACAACCCAGGGAATTACAGACCAGTCAGCTTAACTTCTGTACCCAGAAAGATAATGGAGCAAATAATGAAGCAATCAATTTGCAAACATTTAGAAGAAAATAAGGTGATAAGGTTAAAGTATAAAGATTGCGGACGATACCAAAGTGGGAGGGTTGAAAGTGCTTTGGAAGATAGCATTAAAATTCAAAATGATCTGGACAAACTGGAGAAATGGTCTCAAGTAAATAGGATGAAATTCTATAAGGACAAATGCAAAGTACTCCACTGAGGAAGGAACAACCAGCTGCACGCATACAAAATGGAAAATGACTGCCTAGGAAGGAGTACTGCGGAAAAGGATCTGGGGGTCATAGTACACTACAAGCTAAATATGAGTCAACGGTGTAACACTGTTGCAAAAAAAGCAAACATCATTCTGGGATGTATTACCAGGAGTGTTGTAAACAAGACGCAAGAAGTAATTCTTCTGCTCTACTCCGCGCTGATTAGGCCCCAACTGAAGTATTGTGTCCAGTTCTGGGCGCCACGTTTCAGGAAAGATGTGGACAAATTGGACAAAGTCCAAAGAATAACAAAAACGATTAAAAGTCTAGAAAACATGACCTATGAGGGAAGATTGGGAAAAAAATGGGTTTGTTTAGTCTGGAAAAGAGAAGACTGAGAGGGGACATGATAACAGTTCTCAAGTACATAAAAGGTTGGTACAAGGAGAAGGGAGAAGAATTGTTCTTCTTAACCTCTGAGGGTAGGACAAGAAGCAATGGGCTTAAATTGCAGCAAGGGATGTTTAGGTTGGACATTAGGAAAAGCTTACCAATTGTCAGGGTGGTTAAGCACTGGAATAAATTACCTAGGGAAGTTGTGGAATCTCCATCATTGGAGATTTTTAAGAGCAGGTTAGACAAACACCAGTCAGGAATGGTCTAGATAATACCTAGTCCTGCCATGAGTGCAGGGGACTGGACTAGATGAGCTCTCGAGGTCCCTTCCAGTCCTATGATTCTATGAAACTCTCTCTCCAAATATCTGTTTTGACAGTCCAATGCACTCTGCTTTGCTCAATACAGGACCCAATTATCAAACTTCTCAAGGTCCCTTCCAGTCCTATGATTCTATGATATAGCTTGAGTTTCCAAGACTGACCTGCCACATGCATGCATTTATAACAACACAGATGTCACTACAAAACTCCACAGCCTGGAAACTGGAGAGCTAAAGGTTGAAAGATGCTGGCTCCTTGTGAAAACTCACCTTGTTCCTGAGCTGCTCTTGTAACTATGTGAGCTGATCTAGCTGGGCTCCTTTGCCCCCCACGTCCCTGGTACATTGAGAGTGCTCTTCAGTGAATTGGGAGCTGGCAGGAATGGATGGCTCCTTCAACGTAGAGCCAGAATTAGGAATAAGCTGTCCAGTTGCATCTCTAGAAGTATAGAAATTATGCATGTTATGCCACAGTGGTAGGGAAGACAAGGAGTAAGACTGCCTTTCTGTCATGAATACTACATTCTCAATATGTATGTATGTCACTCAGTGCAGGTCAGGCTACATCAGTGGTTCTCAACCTATTTACCATTGTGGGCTGCATGCACACTATATACTACTTATATGGCCCTGAGGATGTCACATGAGCCGCAGCTGTGTGCTGATTGGGCTGCAAGCGGCCCATGGGCCACGGGTTGAGAACCACTGGTCTACATGACCATGGTGGCCCCTTCTGGCCTTAAAGTCTATGAGTCTAATAAGCTATCTGGTTACCTGGCAACAGTCTTAGACCACAATTTTCAGAAGTAACTAATGTTCCACTGGAGTCCAGCTTTAGATACCTTAAAGGAGTCCAATTTTCAGAAAGTGCTGAGCACCTGTCCTCTGAACATCATAACCCTTTAAGATGTTTGAAGTTGAGTCCCAGGAATCATTACTAATTTTGGAAAAACTTGGGCTTAATCTTTTACTGGATTCTCTAGTGAATCAGAAATAATCATACATCTCAGCACAGCCAAGCGAACAATTTGGAGTGAAAAATGTATTTGGTGACTGTAGCCTTTTCTCCTGTTCACAAGCTATGACAATTTGAGTAACCTGTCTATGTATCGTTTATGAATTCTGGTTAATTTTATACAAGTGTTGTATCACCAAAGGCCTCACTGTGTAGTGAGTCAACCGTGGGCTCATAGGGTCCTTGACATATCACAGAATAAACAAAAAGAAGTTGTTAACCAGAACAGCTGGGCTCTGGCTGGACAGTGAGTATGCTAAGGGTGATGCCTGAGCTGGCAAACTCATTCAACCAAGTTTATCTGTAGGGGAGTGGAGAGTGGAAAATGTCCCAATGGGAAAACACCGAAACCAGGAGCTACTGCTCACATTTAAAAACTCAGAAGGACTCAGAGAAAAGGGAATCTTAGGCAGGAGAGGAATAGAAGAGCATGCTTTCATAGCAGAGAGGGTCTTCTTTGAACTGTGGGACCAGCCAAGCCAAAGGAAGCTGGTTGGAAGAGTGGAAGACTCCATGTTCTAGAAAAGGAGCCATAATGTGAGAGGTGCAGGAGAGGGGGACTTGGGATCCTGAAAGGACATTGCTTCAAATCCTAAAGAACACTCCAGAATGGTAAGGAAACTGAGGCAGGGATGGGATAGAGATGTTGTATTCTTTAATTTAGACCTATATATTTCTTGTGATGTCTCAAGTAAAGAGTAATTGTTTTAAAATCCCTTTTGCAGCATCTAGGTGTTACGTGCTTTATCTATGACGTGTCCCTGGAGAAGTAAACTGTAATCCAGAGTGACCTCGAGGCTGGAGCTGTAAGAAAGGAGCTTAAGCAACTGGAGATTCTGGGGGAGCTGGCATAAGTCACTGGGTCTAGGCATTTGGAGCCTAGTTCCAGCTCTCAGAAGAAGGTGTTAAATAGGGGAGCTGCACCCCAAGAGTGTGCCTCAAGACCCAAACCAGAGGCAGTGCCACACAGCATGTGGGCCCAAAACAACAGCCTGGTGAATGGCCAGCAGGGGGAGCTTTACTAGAGCTGTGTCCAAAGTTACCCATGAACAAAAGATGAGTTTATTCATACTTTGTCTGCTACTTGCAATTGTTTGACAAATCTTTCAGCTGAACAAATTTCAGCCTTGAGATGGTTACAGTGCTGTCTGTGAATGGATAATGCTTGTGATTCATTATTTACATAATGCGACAGGCCACCCAATTAACATAGTCTCGTTCATTTTCCCAGAGCAGATGGCCTTCCAACTCACAACGGCAGCAGGAGATTCAAGCCCCCGTGATGCACACATAGACACAAGAATACATGCATAAGTATTCAGGGCAGTTTTGTTTTGCACAAATGTTCTTTGGAACAAACTGTGCTTGTGCAAATGTTCACAGAAAGCAAACAACAGTGAATGCCATGACTGGCAATTCAGATGTGTGCCTTTTGTTTGAAAGCATATTAGTTTGCTATCTCCATTCAGCTCTCAGTATAAGAATAATTTCTCTACCCCTGTATACCAAGATCTCACCTGTAATAAAATTCAACCAAGCCCCAGCCTGGAACTGTCCGATTCAGTTGGAAATCAGCAATGCACTCATGGAATATGCCTGTTCCGGTTAAACCATTATATACCACAGGGCGAGCCTGCTTGTCCAGTACAGCACAAACCTCAAAGAACTGGCCGCCTTAGGAAGGGAAAATGTAGGCAGATTTCCTTGACCATATGACAGAATACTTAGTCGAGATTAAACAAGCAAGAGCTTTATGTTGATTTCATACAGTTCCCCCACCCCTAAACATTTTTTAAAAAAAATATTTCTAAGTATTTTGTATACATTTTGAACATTTTTTTCTAAAGCTTCTTTGGCCCTCCACCATTCTAAGTGTTTTCGAGCAGCTGGTTCCCCAAGCCAAAATGTGAGCTTTGACCAAAGGAGATTGGAAATTTCAACACTCATTTCCCAGATAGTTAAACCTAAGCAACACAGGGATGTTCAGCGCAATTGGGGATTTGAAATCCTCCGGTACAGCTGCCTGAGGCTCCTGGCTGCCAAAGAATTACACATGTGCTTATACTTAAGCACTTCAATAGCCTCACTGAAGCCAATGAGACTACGCCAATGCTTAAAGTTAAGCACATGTGTGGGTATGTCTATGCAGGAACTAGACACCTGTGGCTGACCCATGCCAGCCAACTCAGGCTCACGGGGCTCAGGCTGCAGCCCGCGCTCTGGAACCCTCCCACCTCACAGGGTCCTAGAGCCTGGGCTCCAGCCCAAACCCAGAAGTCACACAGCAATGAAACAGCCCTGCAACCCAAGCCCAAGCGGGTGTCTAGTTGCTGTGTAGACATACCCTGTACGTCTTTGCTGGTGAAAAAGAGTCTGGTAGCTTGGCCCTTTGAGAGGCAATCACACACAATTAAACCACACCAGGATAAATACAATTATAATAGTGACTTGTAGCAGGGTGTTCTACTAGTGAAGGGATAGTCTGGAACTTACAGCCAATACAGCCTGGGTGCAACCATGGAGCACTCTGCCCCACCCTTGGGGCTAGGCTATATACACAAGAAAAGGGAGCTTACTGAGAGAGGAGACCACAAGCCATGCTGACTGCAGCCCCCTTTCCCCACACACATCACGAGCCTGACCTAGGCCCTGGAGACTTTGCTCTGACTCAAGGCCCTAACTCCCAGAACATTTTAGAATCACTAGGAACGCTGCTGGCTGGGTTGGTATGGAGAGGGGACATGCTTGTTAGTTTGATTTTTGGTCTCCCCCTCCTTGTATTGTACGTGGGATCTCTGGAAAATATAGCAATCGAATAGTGCATCTTGCAAAATTCCCCTTGCTTGTACCTGTCTTATAATTCAGCAAAGTTATTTCCTAGACACTAAAGCATTTTGTTTAGTACTGAAAAAAACTGAAGATGACCTGACTTTCTTTAACTTACCTGCAGTGAAACTGACTTGGTATAAATCTCTGATAAAACCATCATCCGCCATTTCAGCCAGGGAGGCACTGGACCAGTCAATGCCAGCCTTCTTCCCATCGGGGAAAAGAACGTAACCTACAGCGAGACTGAGAGAAACAAAACATAGAACACGGCTGGGCCAGGTCACTGTTTCCGATGCTCAATTAAAATGAACAACGTCTTTCATGGGACAGAATGCTGGCCCTTTAAGGGAGGCTACAGGCAGGTATCACCCTAATTCTGATCCAGCACAGAACTGAGGATGAGTGGTTCCCGGAGGACCCCTGGGAACTGTAGATGGGTAGTAATGCATGCTGGGAAAGGAAGCAAGGAAACTAAAGATCTCTTTGCTCTTTAGTAACAAGAGTAGGCAAGAGGCAAGACTTACAATGAGCCTCTTGAGACGAAGACAGTGAAGAGACATAGGAGAGCCAGTTGGATAGAAGGGTCAGCAGTCAAAAAGGCTGACAATGTTAGGAACTATTAGAAGATATAGAAAATAAGACAGAAAATACCATAATGTCCCTATATGAATCCATGGTGTTCCCCCACTTGAATACTCTGTCCAGATCTGGCCACCCCATCTCAAAAAAGTGGACCAAGAAAAGGTTCGGAGAAAGGCAACAAAGATGATCACGGGTATGGAATGGCTTCATACGAGGAGAGATTAAGGAGACTGGGGCTGTTTAGTTTAGAAAAGAAATGATGAAGGGGATATAATAGAGGTCTATAAAATCATGAATGGTGTGGAAAAAGTTAATAGATACAGCACAAAAACTAGGGGTCACACAATGTAATTAATAGGCAGTAGGTTTAATGCAACAAGACAAAATTGCCAGGGGATGTTGTAGAGGCAAAAAGTATAAATGGATTAAATAAAGGACTAGCTAAGTTCATGGAGAATATGTCCATCAGAGGCTGTTAGCCAAGATGCTCAGGGATGCAACCCCATGCTCAGGGAGACCCTGAAGCTCTGACTGCCAGAAGCCAAGAGGGGAAGATGGCTGGATCTCTCCAAAATTGCCCTGTTCTGTACATGCCCTCTGAGGCTCTGGTACTGGCCATTGTCAAATACAAGATATTGTGCTAGATGGACCACTAGTCTGACCCAGTATGGCAATTCTTTTGAACTTCAGGGAAGGGGAATTTTTATGAATTTTATGACAGAGCTGGGGGGCTAGCTAGAAAGGGTTGTGAAGATCTGAGAAAAGACGATGTTAAGCTAAAAATCCGGAAGTCACCAAATCCAGGAAGGGGAGTTCTAAAATTTGAGTCTAAATATTGCAAGAGGATACTTGTTGAAAACATACACACTAGCCCACTTCACTGGAAACTTTAAACCGCCTGCCTTTAAGCTGTAAACTGATTCCTCAATGTAAAAAGACAGGGACTACTGGATTTATTTCCCCACAATGACTCCTGATTTGTTTGTGTCCTCTGGGCAAATCACTTAACTTCTCCATTTCAATTTGACCATCAGTAAAATGGTTATAATGTGTCCTGATTCATGCAGGGCCACCCAGAAGATTCAGGGGACCTGGGCCAAAGCAATTTCGGGGGCCTCTTCCATAAAAAAAGTTGCATTACTATAGAATACTATATTCTTGGGGGGGGGACCTGCAGGACCCAGGGCCTGGGGTAAATTGCCCCACTTGCCCCCCCTGTGCGGCCCTGGATTCATGAAGTTGATGTGAGGTTGTATTAATGTTAGTAAAGTGCTTTGAGATTTCAGATGCTATATAAGTTCTTTCTGTTAATAGCTACGTTAGTATCACACCAACTACAAAAGGACAGATTTTAAATGCTTGCCTCCAATCTTTCACTTGCAAGTGCACATAAAATAACTTGGATCTCTGGAAGTGCTCAACTGGTGTCTGTAAATCATACACTTAGACAGCTGAATGATCTAAACAGAGACTGCAAATAACTGAAGGTGAAAGCTGGACTCATGATTATTTGCAACCACAAAACTGTGGGGACAAAAACCAAGGTCTGGCTGTGGTCTGGAAGAAAATCTGGCCGTTCCAGTGCAGAAGAAGGCAAGTGTAAGTTACACAGGCAGCTTGAACTTACTGTGTTGTAGTTGCTGGTATACAAATAATAGTTAAGTGCGCTGACGTCCCATCCTGTAAGAAAAAGAGCAGAGTTGGGAAAGTATTTTAATTGCTTGGAGCAGAGGAGACACCTGAGTTTATGATGCTACTAATCAAAATAATTCCTATTTGCCACTTTCTTCCAGAAAGTCATTGATCTCCTAAAATGAGAGATTCCAGAGAAGAGAAGGTTTATGTAGCATTTTACTATTGCATGTTGCCAAACTTTCTTGATATATCAACTTAAGTACTAGACATTTTATATTTCCCGTGAAGAGCATTCAGTAAATGTGAGGCAGACAATTCAAAACAGACACATTAAGGACTAACCTTGATGCAGTGGTGATATTTAATGGCTTTATGTGTTTTCAGAGAGAGGCTGTTTTGGCACAGTGTAATGGCATTGCATGGAAGAAGCCATGGAGATGAATGGGAGAAGGATACCCAAAGGGAGGATAGAAGGACCACACAGCCAGCAGTAGCAGTACAATGAGCACAGGCAGTAGCAGCAGAAAGAAATGAAAGCTGACACAGAGTTAAGGACTAGAAGTGTCTGGGAACAGTACATAGGAAAAATGTTAAATAAATAAGCAAATGCGCCTTCCTTCTTTTCATACCTGCCTCTACCTTGATTCTAAGGCTCTAGAGTATGTTCCTTTCCTGCCACTGTCGTGTAAATTTCAGCCCATCATGAGTTGCATATACACACAAAGGAAGGGGGCCAACCCTCTACCAGTCAAACATTTACTCTCTCCTATCAAAGCAAAGATGTGGGTGGCTTCCAATCAAAAGGTGGAAATAATTTTAACTTCTAAGGTTATGTGTCCACTGCAAAAAACAGATCCAGTCTCAGAGCCCAGCTCAACTGCCTTGGGCTCACGCTATGAGGCTGGAGCCTGGGCTCTGAAACCCTCGCTTGGTTTCAGAGTGTGAACTCCAGCCCAAGTAGGAATGTCTACACTGCTATTTTAAGCCCTGTAGCATGAGTCAGTTGATCCGGGCAGTGAGACCCACTGCTGGAAGGATGGGGAGGTGTTCACTGTAGGCATACACTCCGTAACTATAAACAAACTGCTGGGGGGGTATCACCTGGTGATAAGAATTGTATACTCCAGCGGCTCAGTCCTACCCTACGACATATCTGCACAACGCTGCATGTTTAATCAAGGCAACTGCATTCATGCATACAAGATTTTACAGGGCATGAAGTGATGTTGGCCACGTAAGATTGAGTCCTCTCATTCTGTTTCTTTGCTTGGGAGTTTATCTTTTGAAATGCGGACATTCTGGAATTCCCTACACTTGTATCAATACAGGAACTGCCTTCTAAGAAGCTGTTGCCTGTCAAGATGCCCAAGTTTGGATTCCCCATGTGAATAATTCCACTAGCCCAGCTGCTCATACTGGGATGTTTCTGCACATTCCTTCAGCATAGCCACAAAAATGTATCATGAGAAAGACACAGTATGGAAATATTTGCAAAGCCTTTCATTTTAGACCTGACTTAGAACGTTGCAAACCCTCAGCTGGTCTAAATCAGGGTAGCTCCAAGTCCATTGACATCAAAGGAGCTGTGCCAATTTACAGGAGCTGAGAATCTGTCCCCAGAAGTGATGAACTGTCACCCACAGAGATGGGCAGTCTTTTGCAAGGACCCACAGCCAGATCAAAACAAGATGCCTGGCAAAGGAGGAATGAGAAATTGAGAAGCTAGCAAAATAAATGTAAGTGCACTGGAGGGAAGGGGGGAATCCCAGATATAAGGACATTTTCTAAATCGCCTCTACTGTTATTTCAGGAGTGGGACTGTGGTGAAGTTCCTGATAACAGAGAAATTGCAAATCAGAATTGGGGCTAACAAAAGATGTAAAGTTTTGAGTGAAACATGGGAGGAAACAAACAGATATTTTAGAAGCAGTTTCCCTAGGAATGGAAAATGGCAAGAATGGATTTGTATCACCCTGACATACACCCTTAGAGGAAATGAAATATCACCTTCAAAAAGGATTAACAGCCACATCCTTAGAGTCCTCATGCATAAACTTTTCTAGAGAAAACAACTAATGCTGCAGTACCCACCAATCACACGCTGAGAACTCATTCTCTGTAGCACATTCTGAAGCTTCAAAGTTATTGTAAAGCATGCAGCTCCAGTCCCCTGTAAATTTCCCTTGTGCAACGGGAATCCCCGGGTGGAATAGAGCCTGCACAGTAACTTTGTGCCACACCCTCAAATTGAGATTGGGGGGCGGGGGAAGGAGCAGCAGGTGGCAATCCCAGGGGAAAGGGTGTGTGGCTGGGGCATCCCTATACCTGGCAATCCCCAGTTGCAGGAGCAGATCCTTGGGGTTGTGGACAGCCAAGGACAAATTAGAGCTATGCTCAAATTTGTACCAAGACATCGGATTGGTCAGACCAAACGGAAGAAACTTAAAAATGGCTTGAAGTGGGAGGGACAGGGGGTGGCAGGCGTTCTGTGCCAAGCACAGCTCAGACAGACCAGAGGATCTGAACCATTATCTGATGTCTCAGAGGATGGCAACTGCCCACCCACGCACCTAGCAAATTGCACAATGTGACTATCTCAAGATGACCATTTGCCATTAATCTTCTTGTATAAACAAACATCTCGGATATGCTTAACGAGGTCAGAGTCCAGCAAGCACGTGCTACTAAGAACTTGTTCAGGGAGTGTTAATGTTAGGTTTGGCAACGAGACAACTTGCTAAAAGGCAAGGTCTAAAGATGTGGCTGTTATGAGATTTGATTTCCTCCTAGGATATTGCTTCTGGATGTTCAGACATATCCTACAAGTCAAGTGAAGTTTGCATTTGATCTCTAGAGTGCTGACAGGCACGATAAGACCTACCTCACAATGCATCAAAATCATGACATATCGGTAAATCTCAGCCCAGTTTCGGATGCCTAGGGAGAAAATTTGAGAATATGTGCTTGAAAGTTCACCTTTATTGAGCACTTTAAGCACAAGCATTTATATAAAGGTATCTGGTTTCCTTATCTTTAGCCAGATAAATGCTCTACGAGGCAATCACATACTACGGTTATAAAAATGCCTGTAGGTAGAAATATCAATGAAACTGTTCTGATTAAGGATTTAATTTTAGACCTGCCTAATGTTAATTAGCCGCAATCATAGCTAATGGGGACAAACATTCCCCTTTAACTCGTTCAAGGCCCCACGCTAGCGAGCAGGGCTATATGGCTGTAGGTACCTGCCTGCCCAGTGCAGCTCAGAGGATAGACTCCAGGGTAGTGGCATGACCCCCACAGGATAGACTCTTCTTTGCTGTAACTAGGAAAGCTCTTTAGAACTAATTCAAATACTTAATTGAATTAGTATCAACAGGCTAGCGTAGCCCCCTCACTCTGCATTGACCTAACCAATCCTGGGGACAGGCCTGTTGCTATGGTAAGGGCTTCCATGGATCCTAAACTCCTTTCCCCATTGTGCAGGAACCACAGAGGCTAATGCTGCCTAGAGGAAGCAGACGCCCTTGCCGAAGTGGAGGGAGGTAGGGACGCTTGTGAATCGGGGGAGCTCAGAGTGAGCTCTTCACAAACAACACTTGTGTTGGGGGAGATTAGGGCCTTATATACCCCACTCACGGCTCCCCCATCCTATGCGCACACACTGCTTACATGCAAGGCTGGAAGGAATCTTCGACCCTAGTGGGCCCCTTAGCCAGACATTAGCACCATTTCAGAGCAGTCAGCTGGCTCCGATTGTGGGGTTGGACAAAGAAGGAGTCGTCAGTCTCTCAGATTGTCTCTCAGCCATATGGGCCATGGAGAGGGATGAAGTTTTAGGCAATCCCTCTGCTAGAGGAATGCAGCTGGATGGTCACAAGACAGCGTGTTCTCCCAGCACAAGCTTTGTTTGGCATTTAAAGTGAGAAATCACGAATGAGCTTGCAGTGGGAAGATTCTGATCATTGCATATCATCAATTCAGCTGCAAAATGGTTTTTGTTAAACAGTTGTAGATCTATCATGAAACAGATCATTTTACAAGTCACACTTAAGGGTGATTACGCCACAATACTTAATAGCCACAGTGATAACCTCTAGGTTGCCATGTAATTGAATCGTTCAGGATATTGTTACCATACGAGTGGCTCCGAACGCCTCTCAGAGAGACCTCTTTCTTCCCATGACCTTCAATTTCAATTTCTCCTATAGACTGGCCCCATTGCTCATAACGAGAATGCTGTTCCCCATCTCTGGGAAAAAAAAAGGGGGAGGGAGATCATGCAGCTAAGAAACAAAGCTTCTTATTCTAACACACTCCCCAAACCCCAATCAGAAAAGGGCTGATACTGTTATGAAAGACACACAGATTTCAGAACATCTGGATCCCAGCTGTAAGTTGTCAGACATATTTTTGAGTTTTAAGAATATTGCTATGAACTGTTTAGCCTATAAACAGGTTATACAAAAAGACACCCTGAGGCTATAAGAAGTTCTTCCCCTCCTAAAATAATTGCCCGCTTTTTTCCCTACGAAAGCGACAGTTCAGTAGTTGCACTTAAAAGTCAGCATATGTCAACAACGATCTCACTGTATTTCCCTGTACTTAGAATAAGAGAGACAATTTTCTTAGGCCTTTTCTTCTCTGCCTCATCAGCTATGTCTATGGTGCGAGCGAGGGTTGTGATTCCCCTGCTCATGTACACAAGCATGAGTATAAATGGCAGTGCAGCCACAGCAGTGTGAGCAGCAGCAGCTGCGGTGGCAGGGCTGAGCTGAGCACCAGTTTCAGGCAAGTTCACACTTGGCACGGCTCGGCCATGCTCCGCTGCCACTCCCACAACGACATTGTTATTTATACTCTTGGGAGCTACGGCAAGTGTGTGCACACGAGCAGGTGAATCACACCCCCTAGCTCCCGGTGTAGACACTGCCTCGGTGTAATGGGGTAGTAATTTACACCTGCACAAAGTGGGTGTAAAACGCTGCCATGTCAGAAGAGACAGAGTAGCATTTTTTACTCATTTCACAGACACACACTTGCCTACACCAGGTGCTAGGCAGTAGAGAGAAAGGGTCAAATCAGGATCGGAATCCCACTGTGCTAGATGTCGTAAAAAACACCAAGAATGAAATGGTCCCTGCCCCAAAGAACTTGCCGCCGAAGGTCCTGTTCTTACAAAGGGCAGATCCCTGCACTCACATGAAGCCCCGCTAAAGCCAATGGGAACCCAGGTGAGTGAGGGGCCTGCACAGAATGCATACCAGGATCGGGGTCTAAATTATGTGCATAGCAACTATTGGCAAATGCTGACTACTTACTGGTGACTACCATATTTTACAATAAAAAAGTATCTTATGTATTCATCTAGGCCAGGAGGAGCAAAGTTCTTTAATGTACAGATTTAAATTAAATTATTCTTATAAAATAATAAAAAATACACACAACCTTCAGAACAAAGGCAGAAACTTACACTGACGTTGACTGTATCTGATCAGCTTTATTATGAATTGGTCTGCGGAAAAACTAGCTGGTAATACTAGTTACCATCAACCCCAGAAGAGTTAAAACTGTCTCTCACTCTTTGATTCTCCGGAAGAATTCTGCACTCCACTTTTCCAAAGCAAAGGCATGTGCAAATGCTTTCGGGTGACTGTCAAGGTTAAAGTCAAATATATCTGAAAAGGAAGTCCAGCTACAAAAGAAGAGAAAGCAAAATCTCATCAGTTTTCAGTTTGGATTGAGTCAAACCCTGCAATCATGACTCAGACAAAGCTTCAGTTTGTCTGCAGGATTTGTGCCTTTGTATTTCTCATGATTAGAATCTTCTGATTTTTACAATAGTTCTAGATATTACAGTTCTCTAGGAAAAAGAACAAGGGATCAATGGAGAAACTATGATGCAAAGATGCAATTATTGCATAGCAGCACTGGACATGTCAGCTAATTACTCATCAAGTTGGAATCGCAGTGGAGATAGCAAAAGATTCTAATCTGTGATATTGCTGCCTCGTTTTCTCTCATGATCTATTGTAATGTACACACTCCATGTTGTAGCATAAATGCCATGTCCTTTTGTCAGCAGAATATTAATTTGGATGGAAAGTGAGTAGCCACACCCTATAGATCAGGAGGAGTAGGCAACCACAAATCAAACACAGGCCAACTCTATACTACAAAAAGCCATGATGGTCTGGGGTGTGAAGACATACGATCCCTGATTGACATGTGTGTGTTGGCAAAAGTCCATAGTGAAGACACAGTTATATCTCCCTATTGTTTCCATGCTGTTGTCACTTCCCAGCAGAATATCAGAGCAGGCAGACAGTCACATGAAGAGTGGGCTCTGTGCACTATTTGCATGCACATATCATCAAAGTACTCTGGAGAATACAGCCCTTAGAAAAAAATTGTTCTGAAAATATAATCTTAATTAGGGTGACCAGATAGCAAGTGTGAAAAATTGGGATGGGGGTGGAGGGTAATAGGCACCTATATAAGAAAAAGCCCCAAATATCAGGACTGGCCCTATAAAATCGGGACATCTGGTCACCCTAATCTTAATAAACTAAAAAAAATTCTAAATATTGCTCAAGATCATTTTTAATAAGCTTGATTTTTCCCAGTTTACAGATTGCTTAAGGGAGATGGAAAGTTGTGGGCTGTTTTAAGGGACACTATAAAAATGTGTGTCTAACTCTAGATTACAACATTCCTTTCCCTACCAGTTTTGACCCTTGCTATGATACAGACATTGGATTTGTTTCTTACACAGTCCATCACGGAGCTGCTCAGTTTAATTCCTTGTGTATATATTTCTGTCATTGATGCGATGTGTCAAATCTCACCCTTGGATATGCATGCAAAATTCCAAGTCCACACATAGGCAAAAGCAGACAGTGGCTCTGTGTTAGTCAGCTTGTATTCTCTTTCCAAACTAGATGATTATAGCCATAGTAGCCTTACTATAAACTATGGTTGTTCATTACTCTTTTTTTTTTTACCCATCACTTTTGCACAAATACAGAAAATATATGAATAGTGGCACCTAGATGCACCTTTTTTTAAAAGGTCTAACTTTGACAATTAAGCATATGGCAGCTTTCCTTTAAATTAAAAGTTCCAAAATATAAGTAAAGTTTTTGCTGTAGTGAGTTAATAAAATGACAAATCGCTTAACAGCACACTCAGGCAATGATTAGTTAACAGATTTGTATTTATCAGGCCAATCCTCAATAAATGATATTAGTTATTTAAACGGAAATGTTTTTATACATACAGGAGAACATTCACCCTGAGTTGAAAGACAAAACAAGGTCCGTGCACAACTTAAGCAGAATTAGAATGGGTCAAGATCTGGCCCACAACTTATTATTTGTACTCTTACAAAAAAAAAATGGATGCATCAAACAGCCATGCTCTTACTGGAAAGAGAATTTAACGTGGACAAGTTCACCCTCCTCTTCATTCCACTGATGCCGATACGGTCCTTTTCTAGAAGATCAGACATGTTGTTATCTTCCCTTGTTTCTGTATCAGCAGCCTTATTTACCAACATTCCTTACATTTTTTTTTCACTTCTCCCTTTTCATTTACTGAGCTGTTGTGTAACCCATATGCTTTTATATCGCAATTTCATTAGTTTAAGTCCAACAAATGGGAAAGCAACAATGGAGAGGGAGGAAGGGCTTTGTTAAAATCACCTGTTTCTGTATGTGGGCAGGGCAGGCAAACCAAAAAAATTTAAAGAGAAGAGTTGTAGGTACTAAACATGCTTGATAGCTTTTGTGAAGCCAACATAGGTAGCCAACTTTTATAGGCTGGCACTTCTGCAAGTCATATCCTCATTGTGAGAGCTGAGCCAATCTGATCTTGTGGAGGACAGAGAATTATAGCTGCTACAAGATGTTTTCAGGGGACTTGGCTAAATGATAATGCAAAGCCAAAATATGTGTCTGGTGTTGTAGCTTGGAGTAAAATTTTCAAGAGCCCCTATGTGACTTAGGAGCCTTAGCTCCATTTTCAAACATGATTTAGGTGTAGTCCATAAAAGTCAGACTCTTAGGCCCAGATCCTCACAGCTATTTGGGGGCCTAAAGATGCAAATAGGCAACTAACATGCTCAAGTGCTTTTGTAAATTCCAGTAGGGGTCTAGCTACATCTTGAATATTTGAATATTTCAGCCATAGCCTCAAAACCTGTAACACCTTAGCTATAGATTTCCCATCTGAAACACAATCTCAAGAGAGCAAGTCGTCTGTCAACAAAGGACCGAGTACGGCTAGCAGAAGGATCTCCCCCAGACCACATTTTTTTCTGTTTCCTGGCTAGGCAGAAGTGTTTGGATATGGACAAGATAAGAGATACTTCAGTTCTTGCTGTTGCCTGAAATTTTTATCATTGACACTGTATATTTTAGATCACACCAGAAGTTATCTCTGAAGAAGATCAGAGGGGCAAGAATGAGTGTATGTGTGCTAAAGTAAAATGTAAATGTTATGCTGAAACCCTTCACTGTGATGCAGATATTATAAACTCTACTTGCATGATATCAACAGCAGAGTTTGTTAAAGTTGGTATTAGAAGACTACACTGCTAGACTTATTACCTAATAGAAAATTATTTAAATATATTTCCAAGTACTGGTTAAAATGCTTGAGCTGCTTGTATTAAATGTAAACATTTGCACACTAAGCTACCGCGTGGTATGGTGCTGTCTTTGAATAGGATTTGAAGGTGATAATAAGAAATGGAATTCACAGTTTCGAACTTCGTGTTATGCTTTTTAAATTATCCTGATCAGACAGCACTGTAGCTTGTGCTTCAGCAGAGTTTAGCTGAGGCTCGGGAAAAAGGCTGTTGTAAGTGTTTGTACACAACCTGTCCTGAAACCTCTTTTGTAGTTGCATGATTTATCCCATGTAACCATTCTAACTAAACAGATCCAGGTCCTATTGTGAGGGGCACTCTCTAACCACACAAGTAACTTACCTAAATAGATAATACAGAGAATAGGCGGTAACAAACAATGCATTATCATCATCCCCATTTTACAGGTGGGAACTGAGGCAGAAAGAGATAAAATGGCTTTTCCAAGGTGACAGAGCAAGTCTTTGGCAGATCTGAGGACTGACCCAGTTTTCCTGAGTCCGATGTCTTAGCAATCCTCTCCCCCCCAGAGATGATATGATAATACCTGAGTTGTCCATTGAATTTTATTTTCCAGCATCTGTGTGGCTGTAAGCACTCAATCATCAGCCCTCCACCATGCCAGCATTTTTCAGATTCATCGCTCACCATCATGTCCGGATGTACTGGGTGCTAAGAGACAATTCAGTAAAACATTCATTGAATTAAAGTGTGGGGGTAAGGCAGAGGTGAGGTCATAATTTATTCATCTGTGGTAGGAAGAACATTGACAGAGAGAGCTTTCTGAATCCACATATTTCACAGAGGAGAAAACTGCATGTAAAATACCTGAGTTGATGAATATCAAGTAATTACTGCAGATAGCACAAATGGTAAATGGAACAAAATCGTAAATTACTATTCTAGGACCTCATGATACAAACACTGTCAAGAGTAACCATTACTACCACACTGTTTTTAGGGTTTGTCTACATGGGAAAATTGACCGGCGTGATTACACCAGGATAAAACCACTTTTATCCCATCATCCATCCATCATTATTCCTATCGTTCTGCCAGTCAATTTCCCTATGTAGACTTTAATGGAACTGCTCACAGTTATAAACTTAATGGAGGAAATCCTGGCCCCATTGAAGTCAATGGCAAAATAATAGTACCGAGCTTTTGTATAGCGTTTTTCATCACTGGATCTCAAAGAATGTTACAAAAAATTCCTATTGATGTCAATGGAGAGATGATTTCACCCTATGCAGTTATTCTGTACAACTTTTTAAATGTAAACTGCATTATGAAAGGCTTTATGAGGTTAAATATATGACAGCATATATCATATAAGTTAGAGGAAGTCATGCTGTAAAAAAGCAATAGAGGGTGAATCCACTCTAATACATATACTCCTACAGGCATACACTCATGGGAGTTGATAATAGAGGGGTACAGAAAAATGAAATAGCATGGGAAAGGGAGAAAAATTTGTTTTATCATGAAATTTGGAAAGAGATGATATTGCGACAGTGGTAAAGGAAGAGGAATGTTGTAGATGGCAGGAGCTGTAGAGGACTATGCAGCTGGTAAAGACATTATTATTATTTGAAACTACTCCTGCAGAACACATCAAACAGAATTCTTACCAACCCAGGGGCCTGATTCTGCAGTTACTGCACATTAGTAACACCACTTCGTGTTAATGGGATTTGCATCTCTTGTGAGTCCCTCCTCGTGTCACTCCCTCTTGTAAAAATAGCTTTATATGCAATATTTTGACAGAGCTTTGGTTTACGAAAGAATGGGGTTTCTATCAACTGCATACATATGGTCCCAGCCACGAACCAGTTGTGCCTCCTCATTCTAACACTCAGCAGTTTTCAATCACTGTTTTAAGACTTCAGTTTCATCTGCCATAATAGAGTCTGAAATACCATCCTGTTCAAATCACCAGGTATTTACTGCAGGTAATACTAGCCAGGTAACAGATAATGAAACTGAACTGCCTAGCAACTGCTAAACTCAGAGCAGTGAGTCCAGGTTATACACACATCTCCCTAACTGCAGCTAGGCAAACAGTGGGAAAATATATCGGCATATTTGCTAAATCTCACTTATGATTCAATTCAGTTAAAGTACTTAATGTCCCTCTGCCTCAATTCCAAATCTGCAAAATGGGTATGATAATACTTCCTTGCTCTCATCCTGTGTCCATCTCATCTATTTAGACCGTAAGCTCTTCTAGCTTTTGGTGGTTCTAAGTGTTACTGTAATGAAAATAAGAAGTGTATTTAGATCCTAACTTGTTTGGTTTTCTGCAAACATTTAGACTGTTGCTTTTTAGTCCCGTTAATGTTTAGAAAAGAACTTTTATTCATGTGCATATAATTCTTTACCTGCAAATGATGGCATTTGTGCCAGAAGTACTTAAGAGAAACTAAAATATGTTGTCTAGTAGACAGCCAAAAAATCTGTTATATTTTTCTGTATTCCACAGTCAGGAAACAATCCATCCATTTACAAAAAAACAAAAACCAACCCCAAAACACACCCAGGAACAGATTTAATTATTTTTTTGCAAGAAATAAGTAGTCCTACATGTGTCTCCCTAAAATGCTCCTTGTCCGTCACCTGAAATATTCAACACCTTACGGATTTCTTGACGCACCTGTTTATAAAATATAGGTTGTCCAATGACAGAACGGTAATCTTACCATATCACTTAGGTGAGCAACCGCTCAGATTAAATAGGAGCATGCAGCTCACAGCACAAATATGTTCCTAGAAATCTTACAAGCTCAATTTTAAGTCACAATCAGTTTGCGGGCAATTTGTGAACAGTAAAAAGGTCAAATCCACCAAAAACTTTAGTTTAAACAGCTCTCACTAATCCAAAATCACACACTATGTCAGGATCATGGCAACAGCTACATTCGGTGCAGGAACATGGAAAGGGTGCGTTTTCCTTGTCCTCCTGCATAGTGCCCTACAGCTGAGTGAATCATTTATGTCCCAGTAATGGATGAACTGGGATCACAATTGTATTTTGCTTCACGCTGCTGCTGCCAGAGCCACTTGGAAAAGAGTTGCTGTGGCGTAGAGGCATATTGAGCTAGTAAGACCTCCTTTGCTGCTGAAGGATGGCGGAGAAACAAGAGAATGGGGAAAGAGACTGAAACATGGTGAAGGGAAACAAAGGGACAGACACGTTACCTGTAATTGACCTTAGTCATAGCACTGCGTTCTTGCACAGAATTCCAGATGCTGATGTTTATGAAGAGGCAGAAAACTTTAGTCTCTGCTTGAGTTACTTTTTATCCATTCTTTAAGCAGTCTATCAGGGATCTATATTGGCCACTAAATCGACCATCACATTATTCACTCTGCTTGTATGTTATACCTCATATTTCCCCTTGTGTCTGTCCTGTCTGTTTAGATTGTCAACTTTGGGGGGCAAGGACTGTCTACTCTCCATTTGTCCAATGTCTGGTACAATGGAGCCCCATTCTGGGTTAGTCATTAAGCACTACCACTGATAATAGAATAATACTCTTGGGGTCATACCTCAGTGTTAAATTCCAGATGGGTAACGAACATCACCCTTGAAAGTTATCCCAAAACTCCAGCCACCTACTTTCCTCTCATTCTCCACTTACTTCAAACTCTCCAATTCCATCCACGCGGAGGAAGAGCCACATTTCACAGAGCCCATTCAGACGTCTTCCGAGACGAATGATCACAAAAGTCTTGTCAGTTTCTGTAAACCCAGTGAAGTAAACTGAATCCAGGGCCTACAGAAAGGTAAAGGGGAAAAAATGCTTTAGCATTGAGAGAGAGAACAAAGAACAAATGGGAAGTGAGGTGTGTGGGGAACAGTGATTATGCATGTCAGAAATCATCAGGACAGCTAAGTTTCCCCTCTACTCAAAGGATGTAGGATGTTCTTTCTTCCTAATGTGAGTCCTTCGTAGAATGACACTAGTGGACTTGATCCAGAGACTGCTTTTAGTCAACACCTGCAATCCCCACCCCCAAGGCCCTTCCAACCAAGCATCTCAAAGTGTTTTACAAATAGCAATGTATTACATTAAGCCTCACAATACTTCAGGCAAGTATGTAAGTATTCTCATTTCTATTTATGCAGGGCTGCCAAGAGGTTAAAAGATTTGCCCAAGGTCATACTTGGTCAGTGAGTGTACTCCCAGTCCACTATTTTTAATCAGCTGTCAATGCTTCTTCCTCTTTTAATATTTGTACGGCCACATGTCTCTTTAAGAAATGGACAGAAAATAATCTCTTCATTCCACAGCAATTACTTTAACGGATTGTGCAATGGTTCCATTTATTAGCTCGCTAGACCCTGATACTTTTTTTTTTCCTGTTTGCTGACTTTGGAGTTTAGAAACAATGCGAGGAAGTTGTAGGAGAAGGAAAATATGACTGAAAACCCTGGCACTGTGGTCTGTTGGAACAAGCCTGATATTGTTCTAAATCAACCAGGTTGCTAGTTTTGCAATGAATACTGTCACATCTCTCCCTAAAAGAAACAGGTATAACTAGAGTGCTCGACCAGTACCCTGGGGAAACACTTTGACGTATTTCCTGCACAGAGCATCGACAACCAAATTTTCATTCCTTTTAATATTGATCACTTCCACCTGGGAGCACCTGTGCCTTTCCTTCGGTGTAGCCTAGTGTGTGGGGAGTGGTCACCTAGCGCTGGCCAGAAGATGGAATTTATGACTCACCAAAAAAACTCTACAATCTTGGCATTTTGCTTTGTTCCAAACCAGGACAAAAAAAGACAAGTTTTCAACATTTTTAACCAGACCAAAATGCTGGGAAAATTTCATTTTAGAAACATCAAAACTTTTCGTTTTAATGATTTTTGACACATTTCAAGTCAAAATGATTATTTATTGTATGTATTATTGTAGGCCTCGTCCTGGGCCTTCTTGTGCTTCATATGTTTTAGCATGCCTGATATGCCCAGGCATTCGGAGTCACGATCCAGACTGACTTTACATCTGCCCAGCTGGCAAACAGCACTGCTATTAGCCCCAGCATCCAGTGTGAAGTGGTTCCAAACCCAGGTGCTACACTTGTTACACTAGAGTCAAGCTGAGATAGTAGCTCAAAATTGTATGCAGAATATTCAGATTTACAGGGAAGTTTGAATTTTATTTCAGTAAAATCCAATCACAGTCCTAATCAGCTAGTTATGGGTCCAAATGATAAATGTTAATGCCTGTGTTATGTGCTTAGACCCAAATTTTCAAATTCAGCTGTATACATGCACAAATTATTCAACCCCTCACCAGATGCAGTTTCCGAAATCCGGTTTGCACATGCAGAACCTGACTTCTTTGTGCATTTTGGGTGTGGAAAGATTCCTGCCTCTGAAAAATGTATGCAGAATAATGCTTAAAAATACTTACTTCAGGTGACTAAGTGCCCATCTAAGCACCTAAATATGCATGTATGTGTGTGACTTGAGGTAGCCAAGTTTGATAATTGGTCCTATATTGTGCAAAGCAGAGTGCATTAGACTGTCAAAATGGATATTTGGAGAGAGAGTTTCAGGACCATTGCTGGGATTTTCTGGAAGCATACTATAAGAGGTGCTCCATTGCTCTCAGTCTGACAAGGAAAAGGGTAACGCTGGGTGACAGGTGAAGGTTACAATCTGAACCACTTTTCAGACCACTCTGGTGTCGGAGTGTTGTCTGGTCATAGAGTGAGCACAGTTTTGGAAGGCGATCTCTGTCCTTGCCACAGAAAGGGCTTTCACAGAACTGGAATGGACAAAAACACGAAGGGTTCTTCCAGCCCTACTTTAAGATGCACATCCAATATCACTTATTACAATTTTCATGACTTGCTTTGTGTCCCGGTGTCTCAAACACCAACTTTAAAAACAGTCTTTTATTTAAAAAATAAAACAAAATAAAACATAAGATGGTCATACTGGGTCAGACCAAACGTCCATCTAGCCCAGTATCCTGTCTGCTGACAGTGGCCAATGCCAGGTGCCCCAGAGGGAATGAATGGAACAGGTGGACCAAGTGATCCATCCCGTCGCCCATTCCCAGCTTCTGGCAAACAGATGCGAGGGACACCATCCCTGCCCATCAAAACCACACACAATGCCAATGTGATGACAATCAGCTTGAAAAAGAGAGGAAATTCTGGATTCCTCAAAACCTTTAGAAAATGTTGCAAATTGGTAGATAGTGACAGTGGGCCAAATCCTCAGCTGGTGTAAATCAACTTGACCTCAATGAAGCAATACCCATTTACACCAGATGAAGATGTTACCCTACATCTTTAGCTATTTTGCATCTTCCGCCTTACCCGCTTGCCAGCACTTTCTCATCTCTAGCTTCTTGGCCCTGCAATGTTGTTCTAGTTCCTGCAACAGTGGCTTCATAATATTTATTATCTGCATTACAGAAGCGTGGGGGAGATCAGATGCCCACTGCACCGACACACAGACAGAAGCATCCCTGCCAAGGGGAACTTACAAAGAGAAGACAGGACAAGAGGGTGCAACAATCAGAAGGAAGAGGAGCAGGACTCAGGTAATGACCAACATGTTTTTGTATGAAATGGCTCTACCCAAAGCTAGATGGTTAATTTCTTTGCCCTAACCCGGCCAGATTCTAGCGGGAAGCCCAGGTGTATAAAGGGAGCCTTACACGGTTACACCAGCCAAGAATCTGCCCCTAAGATCTCCACAAATCTGCCGGGAGGAGGCGCTGGTCCCAGTCCTGCGCATCTCCCTGAGCCCGGAGAGGTGCCGGGCTCCAGCCCCCTGGGGACACCCTAGCAGGCGGGGATATAAGGGCCGCACTCACATGGGCGTCGCAGACCAGTCCCTGCAGCCGCTCCCGCTCCTCCGCCCCGCGGCCGGCTCCTGTGTCTGTCTGCGCCCGCCGGGCGGCGCCGCTCGCTCTCCGGCGCCGGCGGAACGCGAGGGAGAGAACCCCCCACATGGCCCATTTCTTCAGCTGGAAGCAACGCCCCGGGGCCGAGTAGCGGCTGCAGCTGCCGGCCGGCCGGGCCGCGGGACAGCGCTGGCTCCGCAGCAGCCACCCGGCCAGGAAAAGGCACAGCGCGGCCAGCAGCAGGCTGAGGAGGTCGGGCATTGTCCGGGGATGCAGCGCTGGGTCCCTCCTCCCAGGGCAGCTTCGGAGCCTGTGTGAGTGTGTGCACGATCCAGCCCCTGGCTACACCGCCCCCCACCCACTTCACAGCACGATCCAGCTACAGACACACACACACACACACACACCACTTCACTGCGCGATCCAGCCCCTGGCTACACACACACACATACCCCACTTCACCGCACGATCCAGTCCCTGGCAACATACACACTCCTCACTTCACCGCATGATCCAGCCCCTGGCTACACACACACTCCCCACTCTACTGTACGATCCAGCCCCTGTCTCTGCACACGCTCCCCACTGCATAATCCAGCCCCTGGCTACACACACACTCCCCACTGCACGATCCAGCTACACACACCCCCCTCACTTCACTGCAGGATCCAGCCCCTGGCTATGCACACACTCTCCTTGCATGATCCAGCCCCTGTCTCTGCACACGCTCCCCACTGCATAATCCAGCCCCTGGCTACACACACACTCCCCACTGCACGATCCAGCTACACCCCCCCCCCTCACTTCACTGCAGGATCCAGCCCCTGGCTATGCACACACTCTCCTTGCATGATCCAGCCCCTGTCTCTGCACACGCTCCCCACTGCATAATCCAGCCCCTGGCTACACACACACTCCCCACTGCACAATCCAGCTCCTGGCTACACATACACACTTCCTGCTGCACTATCCAGCCTCTGGCTACACACACACATACACTTACTTCACTGCAGGATCCAGCCCCTGGATACTCACTAGTACAACCATAAGCTCCTGGCTACACTTGTGGTGCCCTCAGCCACTGGCTACACTTCACCCTCTTGCTACACACTTGGTCCCAAGCTATAGTCTTTTGTCCCTTTTCCTTGCGCACATGCTGTGCAGAGTCCTCCAGACCGTCGATGCCAAATCCTAGCTCACAACGACCCTCTCTGCAGCTACTCACCGTTAGCAATGAGTCCTGAAACCCAGCCCTGCCCACTCTTGGCAGCTTTTGGATTTGGATTGAATTCCCTGCTGGTTTCTCTTTCTTTTTGCCTTTCCTTAATACTTGAAAGGCAACTGTCTCCTTCATGCCCCCTTCCAAATTCTTTGGCGCTGGTATGAATAGGGGTCTACTCTCAACATTAACACTAGCCTAGGATAACTACTGATCTCCAGCCGTAGCCTAGGGCCACCAGCTGGCCCCAATCTTAGCCCTAACCTGGGGCCACCATCCAGCCTGAGTTGTAGTCCAGGCCTACCCACCAGCCCCACACGTATACCTGACTCGTGGTCACTAATAGGTTTCATCTCTAGCCTGATGTCACTAATTGGCCCTAAGCCTAATCTTATGTTGGGGCCACCATCCACCCCAGACTCTAGCCTGGGGCTACCAACCAGCCCCAATCCTAACACTTGTCCATTCATGGTCAGCAGCTTTTCCTGAACTCAAGCTCCATCTCAGGGGCACCTACCAGAGGCACAAATTTCACGTGTTTCAGAGGGGTAGCCATGTTAGTCTCAGTATCAGCAAAAACAACGAGGAGTTCTTGTGGCACCTTAGAGACTAACCAGTTAATTTGGGCATAAGCTTTCGCGGGCTAAAACCCACTTCATCAGATGCATGGAGTGAAAAATACAGTATTGAAATACATGATATTTCACTGTTTATTTTACTCATCTCCCTTAGGGGCTGTTTTATTTGTTCCCAGATGCTTGATGTCAGTCAGAGCTGTTTTTCCTAAAGGAATTCTTGCAGATCTCGCTGCACTTCCCAGAAAGGATATGCATGCATATGCTGAAATTTAGAAGGGGAATTCCAGGCTTTTCTGGCTGCCAGGACCTCAGACATGATTTCTCAATGTCATAAGAGCTTCTCTGGCAGTTAAGTTGAAGCTGGCCTGGTTAGCTTTGCTGGTGCAATAGTACTATCT
This sequence comes from Gopherus evgoodei, assembly GCF_007399415.2. Taxonomy (NCBI): domain Eukaryota; kingdom Metazoa; phylum Chordata; order Testudines; family Testudinidae; genus Gopherus; species Gopherus evgoodei. The sequence goes on along the minus strand of NC_044333.1, from coordinate 36,148,582 downwards.
TGCTCTTGTGATATATAATACAGTGGCCCCAGAGTCTGGTGGTGCTTGTGAAAGTGTCATCTGGAGGAGATAGAGCAAAATTCCTCTAGTGCCTTCTTTATTGTCACAAGGCGGCTGACTCTTTAAGGGGATATGAGTTTCAGCCTCACCTGTGAAACAGCCACTTCCTCCTCTCCAGGTGGGGAAAATTAAGGTCATGTGACCCAGTCAGGCTTCTGGTTGTAGATAAGACAGGCCTGGGGAAACCTGTAGATATAGAAGGGATGGGAGTTGTTGCTTGGTAAAAAGTAGTAAAGTGGGTTTACGGATGACTTCTCTGACATAGACAGGAAATGGCCCAAGGAGAGTTTTGGATCCTCCCTTGGGGGAAGAAAGGACTCTAGGTACTGGAGGAAGGCCCGAGAGGGACTGATTGAAGAGTAGCTAACATGGGTTGGGGGATGCTGCTTGATAGAGAGTGTTGATAAATTGTATAGTCAATTACATGACCTCATGTTGGTTTGTTGTTTGAGTATGTGACACATTTACAAGTGACACATTTCTTTACATGTCTCTAAAATCTAACCTATCAGTTTGTTCCAGTTTCCTAACCTGTTCTGTTTTTCCTTATCTTTGTCTTGGATACTAGCATTCCAGGTGCTGGTCCATGAAGCTACTTCCTTGTCTTCTGTTAAGACATAGATTGAACGCATAAGCATAGTTTGACTTACTTGGGGGAGCAGTGCTAGTCAGGCCAATGAGGTTGCGGGGGAGGGGATTCTGCACCTGCTTGCAGTTTTGGGGGTGCAATGCCCCTCCTTTGCCCCACAAACTATGCCCATGATTCTTGATTAATTTTTTTGGCATGTTTCCTATCTGCTTATGCCAAATCCTTACTTGAGCAAATGCAAGGAGTTACAGAATATTTGGCATATGTACACAGGATTATGGTATAGGCCATTTTAGGCTATATAACTTACAAGATTTGTACTCAAGGGTATTGGTTCTTGATGGACGCTAATGTATAGTATGTCTATGGTGCAGATAATGCATGTTATTAATGTGGTCTATATTTATATGCTAGCCAACATATATTGCTGAAGAGGAGCAGACTGGGACTGAAGAAGAGCCCCAGGGTGTATTGAAGATGCCAGAGCTCAGTGTGAACTCCTGTGTTGTGTTGGAGTTTATTTTGGGACTTTGTGGATTGCTTTGAATAATTATAATAACAACCAGCCCCCAGGCAGTGGTATTATTGGTAATAAGAGAGCCTCTAGTGGAGTTTTCAAGGAACCTGAGGGGGAACTGAGGCAGGGTTTCTGCAGGACCAAACTAGGTCACAGTAGAACCCTGTTACCTTTCTTATAAACCTGGGAATGCTTTCAGTCACTACTAGTTCCACAAACGGTCTTTACCTGGTCTATTGTATCTTTAAGAAGAGATCTTTAAGCAGAGATAAGCAGAAGAGGCCATGCTTTGTTATGTGTCTTATAAAGTCTCAGCAGCTGGATTTTTGACTTTGGAAAACCCAAGTCAGTGGTGGTTGGGACGTGGATTCCATTTGATTGAAGCCACCGATGTTCAACAGGGTTCAAGTGACAGATTCCAGTTTAGGCCTAGCTCTCTAGCTCCATTTCCAGGATGGACACCAGCAATGTCCTTCAAGACAACTCTTTTAGGAATGGCAGCTCGAGCTAAGGCTGCTGTTTGTATTCTTTTCTAACTGGTAAGACTCAACTCCCTAAACAAACTAAACATCTCGTATCCAGGACCGGCGCCAGTGTTTTTGGCAGCCTAGGCGCATGGTCATTTCACCGCCCCGCGCGCTGCTCCCACGGCTCCGGCTCTGGGAGGGTCCGCTGGTCCCGCAGCTCCAGTGGAGCTGCTGCAGGCATGCCTGCGGGAGGTCCACCGGAGCCGCGGAACCAGCAGACCATCTGCAGGAACGCCTGTGGCAGGTCCAATAGAGCTGTGGGACCAGTGGACCCTCCGCAGGCACGCCTGCGGCAGGTCAACTGGAGCTGCCTGCCCCCAATAATCCTGGCGCCCTAGGCGATTGCCTAGGTCGCTTAAATGGAGGCGCCGGCCCTGCTCATATCCATGAAGAATTACTCTGCAACATGGAACATTTAACATTTCTGAAGGGTCTAGCTCCCCTCTCTTTTTTTCTGGATTATTTTCTTTTCTTAAATAACTATAATCATTTCTGAGGGGAGAAGAGGTGAAATTACTGCTGGTAAAGAGTGCTTGCCTATTGATGTTCTGGAAAGGTGGGCAGAGCCCATCTAAAATTAGAGGCCTGCCCCCTCACCAGAGGGACGGACCACAGAACCAGATACAACTAATTTCTTGGGATAGCAAATGGAACAAAAAAAAAATGGGATGGGAGTGAGGGTCAAAGCCAGGGCACCAGATGGAAACACCAAGCAGAAAACCCCACACAGCACCCACTGTTCTCTGAAGGAGTCAGTAGATGCCAGAATGAGGTTCTCTGTTGTACTAATGTGAAGATAACCAGAGAGCTGCCCCACCAACATGCTTAAACCTTAACCAGAAAAGGGCCTTTAACACTTGTTTAATCTCCATTGCCCATTTAGTCCTTCATGACATTGATAACTCATACTTACATGGCTAAGGAGATTGGATACTCATACTTACATGGATAAGGAGAGAGCCTCGGTTCTTCTACAGCCTTGCTGGGAGGACTAGCTGGAAGACCACAGACACAAGGGGCCTGAAGGACTATTTGAGCCTGGACCAAGACCGTAAACCTGTGTAAGGGCCTGGGACTACTGAGTGAAAACTAGGGATGTAAATATTGGTTTAAAAGATTAACCAGTTAAACGATTAAAATTATATCATTTAACCAATTAACCATTAACCAGGGTTGCTCCAGCCAGCCTGGCGTGGCTGGGGCTGGAGTCTCTCCGGCTGGTCAGCGTGAGGCGACCGGGGCTGGGGTCCCTCTGGCCGGTACGGGCTGCTGGGGTTAATGATTAAGGTCGGTTAACGGTAACCCTAATGCTAACCGGTTAACTGTTTAACCTTTTACATCCCTAGTGAAAGCCCTGATTTACCCCAAAAGGGGTGAGACCAAAGGTAGAGTGACCAGATGTCCCGATTTTATAGGGATAGTCCTGTTTTTTGTGTCTTTTTCTTATATAGGCTCCTATTACCCCACACCGCCTGTCCTAATTTTTCACATTTGCTGTCTGGTCACCCTAATCAAAGGGCCGAGTCACAAGGCAAAAGGAGGGCACTAGAGGGCCTGGGCAGCAGGAGAACTGGCGAGGAACTAAACACTGCAATGCTCGTCCTGCCCACAAGGCAGCGCACCGGTGAGCCACTTTGCCACACATCCCAAAACATCTGTGTTGGGAGCTTCTGCAGAGATGGGACATGGAGCTGTTACTCAGCCTGGTTAGCTACCTACATGAAGTAGAGTCCCCAGGAGATAGATTATTAGCTCAATGGCCCCTTTACACTGGCATAAAGGGATCCAGCAGAGTGATGACTTGGGCCCATGCTTTTAAGTTGCTCATGTCCCATGATTAAGCTTTGAGCTAAACTAGAAAGAATTATATCACTATTACTATGTTAGGGTGTGATGTTATACTGATATAAGCCCTAGTGTGGACACAGTTGTAACAACAAAGAGGTGCGTTATACTGGTATAGCTTAATTCACTTCCTGAACTGGAATAAACTATGGCAGTATAAGCACTTATATACTTAAATACTGTAGTATATTTTGCCACTTCAACTATACCAGTATAGTTAAAGGAGCAAAACTTTCTAGTGCAGATAAGCAGAGATGTTGCTTTATGCTGTTTCTTTCAATGTCCCACTAGATGGCATTCATGCAACAAGCAAAAATCACGCACTGCAAAAAAAAGTGCCTGTGATTTTTTTCAAAGTTTGTCATAGTTCAGCTGTTTACACTTTTGTTTTAAATAATTTGATATGCAAAATGACAGTTTCCCCCTTCTGAATCTTATTTATAAAGGATAGTTTGTAAGCATCTGCCGTAATAACAAATGGAAAATAATGAAATACCATAATAAAATGGTGTGCAGGACTTCAGTAAAAATCCCTTTAGAAAGACTGAAATCAAATAATTGTCTGTACTGAATTTTTATCTAGATATTGCAGGCATACACTGGTTTGTTATAGGGTTGCACACAGGACTGGCACTAGTGTTTTTAGCGCCCTAGGTGCACGGCCATTTCGCTGGTCCCACGGCTCCGGTGGACCTGCCGCAGTCGTGCCTGCGGGAGGTCCACTGGAGCCGCGCGAGCAGCCGACCGTCCGCAGGCACGACTGCGGCAGGTCCACCGGAGCCACCGGCCTCCCCCTCCAGCAAAACGCTGCCCACCAATAATCCTGGTGCCCTAGGCGATTGGCTAGGCCACCTAAATGGAAGTGCTGGCCCTGGTTGCACACCAGCACTAGGATACTGGCACTGGGATTATTTGGGGGAAGATGGAAAGTGCACCTTTTTTTCTTTTTTAAAAGTGTTGGCTGATGAAGTGATGGGGTTTATAAAATGCAGGCTGGTACATCCTCTGTTGCAGAGATCCACTGGGCCAAGGCACTAGGAACAAGAAAGCAGTGCTGCCAGCTAGCACCATCTGGTGGGTTGTTCTTGCTCCTTCTAATAGTAAGTGCTAATAAACTGAATGGTCGGACCATTGTCCAAATCCTCAGACCATGCCCTTTGGGAGTGTGAGTGCGGGTTATCACATTAGCAATACCCATACTGTAAAAGTGTTTCCTTTAGTCCCACGTTTCCATGTTACCACTTTGATCGTCCCATGGTGCCAACCTCCATCCAGCTTATTTTATTTTCAAACAAGCACCATCATGCTTTCTCCCCTGCTGCTCCTTATGCTTCAGAGGAGCTCCCCATAAGCATCCACAAAACTAGCCTTCTTTATCCTTCCTCACAACCCTCCTTGAATCTCGCCTTTGCCATGAGGCCTACAAAAATCATGATAATGGTTGGGCTGCCGGTGTGTTGAGACCACTGTCATTCAGACCAATATTGTCTTATTGTTTCCTTGTTCTCCCCCGTTTTGTCTGTCTGCAATTATTTGTCTTTCATCTTATATTTAGATTATAAGCTTTTGGGGTCAGGGACTGTCTCTTCTTGCCCTCCCCCGTGTTTGTACAGCACCTAGCACGGGGGGAGGAGAACAAGTCTGTAGACTAGAGCTCTTAGGCACTATGATAATACAAGTAATAATGTTTTGGGACCTCCTGTTGATTCAGGAGTAAAGAAAATGTGAGGCAGATAGGTCTGCATATACAAATTGAACACCAAAATAGTGTGTGTTTTTAAGGAGGAAAAGACTTTACTCTGACCACCCAGATTGCGTGTGTCAAAAAAATGCTGTTCAAATTCTGCTGCTTACTATTGAAATATAAAGGGGGAAGTTAAAAGCATCTATCCTTAAAACAGGAACTGTGTCCCTCTCTGTGCATGGCTGAATGCATATATGATCAGCATCTTCACAGGATTTCCAATTTTTTGCTACCTTTAGGATGTTTAAGATAATACCTTGGGTCTGACCCATGACCTCAAACGTCTCAAACTACTTACGAATCTACTGACTAGGTATATTTTTGGATCTATGGACTTTCTTACCCACATTTACTGGAGTAGGAAGATTCTTCCTTTGTATAAAGGTGATCTAATCAGCCCCCATTTGATGATGCTAGTTGTCACAGTTGTTAACTGCACTTCTGAACTCTCCTGGGTAATTCAAGTACACCCCTCTTAGGTCTTGGGCCTCAAGCTGTCACCTCTCTTTTAGGATGGAATCACATGGTTCTCCCACTCTGACCAAGCCTTGGGCTGCAGAGCAGTGCTTAGTGACCAACCATGATGACCTCATCAGGTCTGATTTATGTTCAGCACCTGCAGTCTTCTTGTCTCGAAGAGCAATGATGTTGGTATTCAGGAATCAAGCAGTCTTCTTAAAGCAATGTTTTATTTATTTTGGAACAAAAGCATTTAAGAGAAAACATCTTAAAAATAAGCCATTCTCTATTCATGTCTGCTTTTCCTTAAGCCTTACCATTCCCTGATAGATCTGGGAAAGCTCAGTTTTTTCAGACTCCCTCTCCTGAGCCTCTGGCTATATCAGGAAGCTTCCTTGGACAGTTCTTGACAATTGATACCCCACCCACAAGTGTTTTTTTTTTAAACTGTTTATAGACTTTCATCTTAGTTCCCAGCACTGGCAGAACAGCTGTGTCACTTTGGCCTGGAGCATGGAAGGATGCCATTGTCCTGTAACTGCTTCCCCGGCATTAGCTGGGAAGTTGCTTTTCAATAGCTATTATTCAATAGCTATTTTACTGCTTGTTTTGCCCATAGCCCCCTATAAAGCTAGGTCAATATGCTGATAAGCAACAACTTCACCTCACTGGTCAGGTCACATACAGTGTTTTCATAAAATTATCACATCTCCACATTGTTGGATTGTTACAGAGCATCTCTTCATCTGTCACACCAGCAACCTCAGAAGTGGAGTGACACGTTCTGATTTGCCTAGAAGCTCCGGAGAGAAGTTCCAAAAGGAAGAGCTAGTCAATACACTATCCTCAGAAAGCTGAAGGAAAGGAAGAAGCCTTACTGATGGCTTGCCTTTTTCCCCTGCACTAGCTGCTGCTGCAACTATCAGTTGCTGCTCTCTGGTTATGCAATGCTGCCATGCCTGACAAATCAGTCTGTGCTTCCTACACAGTTCCCACTGGCCACTAAGGAACAGGAGTCCAGCAACAGGCAATATCTAAGATTTGACAGCTACAAGCAAGTAACTCTAACCAGCTCGCATGTTAGTTGATGCTAAACATCAACAACATTAAGACCACCAGTTCATCTTCTCAACCCTGTACCAGCTTCCTGAAGCTGAATGAAACAAAAGCGGCTGTGACAACCATCCTGCATAAATATCAACTGGTTTGGTTGGGTTCTGTTTTCCATTCTGTATTAGTAGAGGGACTCATCTATCTCAGCATTTTGTGCTTGATTTTAACTCCAGCAGTTGCCTTGTAGTGTCGATGGATGGGAGTGCAGATGCTTGTGGCTAGAACCCATGGAATGTATTTGAGTGTATAAATTAGGACTGATTTACTATTGAGGTACTAAACAGCCTTTCTCTCTAAAAGATCACACATAAGCGTTGTATGTTAATCCTGAGAAATAATGTTGTTTAAATTTATCATTTGACCATTTAACGTAACAAGCTGTATCACCTTGTATTGTATTGGAATGTTTCATTGTAATGCTATGATGGAAGAGGAAAAATAGCTGATAAATAGCCAATAATCTCTTAGTTGGGATAGTCTCAACAATTACCTTCAACGGGGGAATGATTTGACTGGAACTGAAATATGTCCATTGGCATTTAGATTGATAATGCTCTGTTACTTTTAGGGGGGAAGAGAAAGGGCAGTAACATTGGCACGGGTTACAGGAGCAGGGTATCTAGCACAGCTGCTACCTCAGGCCGCTTACACCGTGAGTGGAGCGGAGCGGAGCAGTGGGGATGCACTGGGGCAAGGCACGGCCCAGAGCTCGTCATACAGAGCAGCTCAGGCTTGGCACCTAGAATCAGCTGCTTAGCCTGGACAGCTTAGGCGCATGCGCAATGCCTAACTCTCGCCTCGCGCAGCCGCGGGAGGCATACACACGCCGCTTCCCAGCCAGCCAGGGGGCGCACGCGCACTTCCGAGATCCGGCTGGAAACCGATCGTATTACGCATGCGTCTTCCCGTGAGCGGCCGAGGCGCAGGCGCAATGCGGGGGATCTCGCTTCCGGCGCGGGGTCGCACCGCCCTCTCCCCGCGTTTCCGCGCTGTCGCTGCCCGCAGAGCCAGGGGCGCCCGCCGGGATGGTCTCGGCCCTGGCGCCTGCCGCCCCGCGCCAGCAGGACCGGGGGGCCGGGCTCCGCGCTGCTCTCTGAGCCGCCGGGGGCCCGGCGCTGAGGTAAGTGCGGGGCCGGGGCGGTACCGCGCCCTGGGGCTCCCCCACGGACCCTCCCGGCTTCCGTCCTGCCCCCCTAGAGTCCCTCCCCTGCCTTGCTCTGCCCCCAGCTCAGCCTCCTGCCCCGGCCGCCTTGCCAAGCGCCTCCCTCTTCCTCGCCCGTCTGCCCCGGTCTTGTTCCGCTCCCTCGCCAGCCGCCTCTGCTGCCCCCCTCTGTCCCCCCCCCCGCTCCTTCTCTTGTCCCCTCCCTGCTGGGCTCTGCCTCCCCTTCGCCCCACTCCCCCAGTCCCCCCCCTCGTCCCCTCCCTGCTGGGCCCTGCCCCCCTCGTCCTCCTCCCCCAGCCCCTCTCCTTGTCCCATCCCTGCTGGGCTCTGCCCCCCCCTTCGCCCCACTCCCCCAGTCCCTCCCTTCGTCCCCTCCCTGCTGGGCCCTGCCCCCCTCGTCCCCTCCCTGCTGGGCTCTGCCCCCCCTTCGCCCCACTCCCCCAGTCCCTCCCCTCGTCCCCTCCCTGCTGGGCCCTGCCCCCCTCGTCCCCTCCCTGCTGGGCTCTGCCCCCCCTTCGCCCCACTCCCCCAGCTCCTCCTCTTGTTCTCTCCCTGCTGGGCTCTGCCTCCCTCGTCCCCCTCCCCCAGCCCCTCTCCTTGTCCCCTCCCTGCTGGGCTCTGCCTCCCTTTGCTCTGCTTCCCCAGCCCCTCCCCTTGTCCCCTGCCTGCTGTGCTCTTCTCCCCTTATCCCCCCCTCCTCCAGCCCCTCCGTGCTGTGCTCTGCCCCACCTTTGCTCCGCTCCCCCAGCCCCTCATCTTGTTCCCTCCCTGCTGTGCTCTTCTCCCTCTTGTCCCCTCCTCCCCCAGCCCCTCCCTGGTGAGCTCTGCCCCCCATTTTGCTCTGCTCCACTTGTCCCCTCCTTGCTGTGCTCTGCTTCCCAAGCCCTGCCTCTTGTTCCCTCTCTTGTTCCCTTCTCTTGTGCTCTGCTTTTGCAACCCCCCACCTATCAACTCCCCCTTGCTCCGCTGCCCCAACCCTTTCTCTTGTCCTTTCTCTGCTGTGCTCTGCCCCCTCAGCTCCTCCCCTTGCCCCCTCCTCCTCCAGTCCCTCCCTGCTGTGCTCTGCCCCTGCCTTGTTCTGCTGCCCCAATCCCATCCACACTTATCTGCCCCTGCCTTGCTGTGCTATCTATTTCTCCCCCGTATCTTGTGTTCTGTTCCCGCTCCCCCACTCTGCCACCCCTCAATCTCTCCTTGCTCTTTCCTTTCCCCACTTGCTTTTGGTCTCCATTGTGCAGGGTTCCCAGCTTGCCTCCACAAAAAGTTTCTCCTCTTCTGGAGTCCTCTTCTCTGATCACTGGGCAGGGCTCTCCTATTGCTACCCTTGTTGTAGGGGGAGGCTGGGATGTGCCTTGGCATTGGGCCCTCTCCCTCCCCATGGTCCAGCCCAGGGCAGTGTCTGTATCTCGTTTGTTCAGAGGGTCAGACTGGGAGGGAGCTGAGTTTAATCAATAACACATCAGACATAATCAACTTTTCCTTCCACCCCCAAATCCATTCCCAACATCCCATTATTGGTGACTACAATGAACTGTGTGTGTGTCAGAGCTGAGATTTGCTGCTCTCTTTGGCTGGTTGAGTCTGCTGGATAAAATCAGTTATATTCTCAGTTTCTGCAGCCATTGAATAAGAAATTAGTTTCTGAGACTTTTAATCTCATGCTTGTGCTGCAGTCTAAATTGAAAAATAAAAGGACTTTAAGTAGATAGTGCTAGCTTCACAGTTAATAAACATGGCAACTGACTTCCCCTCAGTTTTCTACGGTTTAAGTAATAGAGTTCTGAAACCTCTCTTAAGCAAAGCACTAGTGCTGAAGTAGGTGAAGAAGTTGTTGGTGCACCACATGTTCTAGTCCACAGTTTCTCAAACTTGTCTGGGCAATGCTTACTGGTGGTCTACAGAGATCTAGTTTCTTAAATGGAGCTGCCTTTTTGTTTCTGTCTGGGAGGAGCAGAACACACGAAAAGGGGAGATTAATGCAATGCTGCCTTAAGAGCATGCAAATAAAGACCAAACCCAAGTGGAAATGAGGTATCCACAATAAGATCATAATGTGAGCTACACTATGAAGTTGGATAACCCCTGGGGTAGGATAACACTGGGGTACGATACACTGTATTATGGTATCTAGACCCCAAGTCATGACTTCATTACTCTTCTGTGATTTGCTGGAGATACAAATGTATAAACATATGCCCTGATCCTGCAAACGCTTACGCGCATGCTTCAAGCACATAAGTAGTCCCATTGACTTCAATGGGATTACTTATGTGCATTCATAACAGGCTTAGAAGATCTTCTGAAATATTGGCTCAGTCAGGGGATGCTGTATCTAATTTGTCAGTTGTAGAAAAACACTGGGACCTAGTGAGTCATGACTAGATAAAACTGATGTAAAATCCCTTTAGACTAAAGTTCAGAAGCTGGCAACCTTTTGTATTGAAGAAGTGCAGGTCAAATCATCTAACAATTCTGTCTCTATAACTTGCTCACTTTGACTTTGATTTCAAATTCTTTGTGCTGTGCGTATCTGAATCAAATAGTTCTTATCTGTGTTTTATGATGGCATTAACTGGGTTACTCCAAAGAGGAATAAATTAATAGTCTAACACAGCAATTTAGAAACTGAGGTGCTGGTGAAGCATGGAAAAGAACTAGCAGATTTTGCACGTGTGGCATGCTCAGAAGACCAAATGGTTGATATTTTAAAATAATAATAATAATAATAATAATAATACTTGTCACACTGTTTTAGATTAATACTGAAAATGGAATAACTTGACAGGCTTGTGAAAATAGTTCAGCTTTGATCTGTGTTGACTTGTTGAGTTCTGAAGGGAAAGATCACTTCTGTGGCACATTAATTGACAGAAAAATGTGTTGCCAGTGTAGTGTTGCAAAGTACAGTCTGTAAATATGGTAAACCACATTCAAATGATGGTAAGGATTTAGCTTAAATTGATAAACTTGGAAATGATAGAGCAGATATATTAAAACTTGTAATGTAGGATCTTGACACATCAACTCATTAGTAGCAAGTGGGAAATTTTTCCTGGCCATTGCAGCAGAATTTGATCTTTTTAAAAAAGCAGTAGCTTTCTAGTCCTCTAGAATGTGAACAGAGGAAGTCAGGTCTGCCTGAATCTGAAAAAATAGAGATCTGAACCATCTAAGGCCCAAATTCTACCACCAGTGCACAGCCCAGATGTAGTCTGTGCTGTGTTCTTCAGGGGTAAACTCCTCTGTCTGGCTGCCCTGTCCTCTCTGATGTAACTCAACTACTTGAACCTCTACCATTTAGTGGTTAGTGGATCTATGCAGAGGTGAATCTGCTACCCCTTTTGCCAAATCCTTGCTGTGATTGAGGTCCTATGGAGGAAGTTTTTTGCATGGGTTTTCCAACTTCAGCTGTGGAAGAGTGGACTGATATTTTGCTAGAAATGTGAACTGCTTATTCATTTCAGTGGGTTACCAATTCTGGACCTGTTTCTCAACTGCCTTACACCTTGGCTCATACTTTTACCTGTGTAAAGTGCTACCAAATCAGAAAGGTAGCATATTACACCCACTTTCCGCTTACTTTACACAGGTATAAAATTGCTATAAAAGGTGCAGGGTAGTGGAGAATTGGGCCCTGTGTCTTAAACATAGACTGCTATAAGTGTGGAGCTTCAGGAGTTTCAGCCAACCCAAATCCTGTGTTGACTTTGAGCACAGGCAGTGAGTAGGTCACATCTTCTGGTTAGTGCCTGTTTGAGGATTTAACAATGGCAAATCTAAATTCTGAAAAGGTGTGGGGGTAGATGCACTCAATGAAACAATATTGTTATCATGCTAATAGATTAATGTATCTCAATGATAGCAATGGAACTTGAATGTATCTTTATAGAGATGCATTCTCAATACTTGTTTTTATGCAGGGTATTTCAGAGCTGTAGTTTATATAATGAGCGGTGACAATCTTGTGAACATCTAATGGTAATCTTTAAAAAAAGTTTTAATAGAAAAAATTGCAGATAGCTGTGTAAGTAAATAATACCCTTCCTTGGAAGTGAATTGTATTGTTTAGTATTCTTTATAAGGATGGACTGTTTTAGAGTCAGAAGCATGAGAGAGAACATAGTGGTTGGAAGAATACTGCTGTCAGCAGATTTTTGTCATTTCTAAATATAAAATATTTTCATTAGTAATACATTATGTTCTTTTCTCTATTGTCCTGATAACTACAACACAGCCACATTTTACTCTTTCTTGTGAGGTGGTGGAAACATCTTCAAGGTTTTTAAAAAACAAAACAAAACAAAAAGTTGAAGGCCTAATCCTGTGATGTCCTGACCTCCCTCATTGACTTCAGAAGGAGTTGAGGGGTTTTGTGCCCTTCTGTGCTGATCTGATAACACAGTTTTTAAGAATAATTTGTTTAGTACTTTATGTACATGAAGACGCATTCCCTGCTTCAAATAAGTTAGTCTAATAAGCCAAGGCAAATTCAGTACGCCAGGAAAACCTCAGTGAAGAGAATATTTATGAGGAGGAAGGAGAGATTGCCTGAAGTGGTTTAAGGTGGGAATAAGAGGAGAGGAGTACTACACCAGACATAAGGGACAGCATGAAAGAAGGTATGGTACAGGGAGGTGGGAAAAGAGACTGGGTAAGCCAAACAGATGTAGGCCCCGATCCACAAAGGTATTTAAGCGCCTAACATCTAATGAAATCAGTGAAAGTTAGGAACCTAAATACTTTTGTGAATCTGGGCCTGAGAGAGCATTGGGAGAAAAAGTGGAGTAGGGAGACCGAAGCAGAGAGAGAAACGAACGTTAAATTTTTATAGGACTCTGTGCTATGGGAAGAGTATAAAGAAGTGGCATGTGCGGGAATGGATAATGTGATCAGAGCATAGGGAGATGAAAGATGTCTATAAGTGGCATTTGGACAGACTGGAAAAAGTTGAGAGTCCAGATAAGGAAGAAGTTACAGTAATCAGTGCTTCAGGAAATGGTTAGGCTGGATGATATTAAGAAGAAGGAAGTTGACAGGTACTTGGGCGACAGTGCTTTGGATACAGAGGGAGAGGAGGGAAAGGTGGGAGATGAGATGTTCATAGATTTAAAATCACATCTTGAAATTACCACGGCATCTGCCGACCTGTGAAAAACTCAACTTAGGACTCCATGTTTCACCTGTATGTGTAGCAATAGAAGCACACAATGAATTTTCCCCTTGTTGGGTAAGAGGAAGAGAAACTGACTTTTTTAACTGTCTGGGGCAGGGAAGCTGTCAGGACTTCCTGATTCTTAAGCTATCCCTGCATATTCTATGCCACCTTTGCATTTCCTCTGTTTTGTCCAGGCCAGTGCCTACCTGAATTTTTGGTATATATGAAAGCAGACTGGGAGCTACCAAGCAGAGTCCACATGGAGCAGTTAATGTGTGACACACTAGTATTCATTAGAATTTACACCTTTGCTTGTGCATCATGTAGACAAGTCCTGTGTCAAGGTTTTAACAGACTTCACTGAACCATTTCAGGAACAAGATATGCAGAGATTTACATAAACTTAAAGCTGATTTTTGTATTGTAAAGTTATCAGGTTTGTTGCTGATAGGTGATACTTATAAATACCTAGGAAATGCTATATGATTTGATAATTCTAACTTCATTTTGCTTAATTGTTCAGAATTCTTGATGGCATGTCTTAGTGGCATTTGTAGGGGGTTACCAATATAGAGGCATGTGCAGTCATGTGATAACGCTTTCAGTGGTCTTGGTACAGCTGAAGGAGGCATTTGTTTAATCAGCGATGTTTAACTATGTTGCTTTTTGGAAGGTTAGGGGGTGAGGAGAAAGGATTTCCTTTTTAAAGATAAAAGGGGAAAATTCCAATATTTCTTTCTCAAATGCATGTACCTTCTGTAGAATGAAATAATACAAAGTGGTGATAAGCAGAGACAGGCATAATAAGGGACTTTAGAATAGTTCTCTAAATTGTACCATGTAAATATATACTCTTACCAAAATTCACCTCTTGATCTCAGAGATGAGCATTTATATAAGGGTCACATGGGGAGGGGAGAGAGAATCCTTTTTGAAATTCAGTGGCAGAAAACCAAGTTCTTCTGTTACTGCTTAGGCTGTTACAGTGTGACCTTGAATATTGGATATGTGGAGTAAATAATAGGTGAGTGAGGTGCTGAACAGTAGCTAAAGCCAGCGAGAGCTGACTTTAACAAAGGGTCTTTCCTGGATCTTACAAAGCTGTAATGAAAAGTGACTTATTCTTCTACTAAAGTAGACACTGATTCTGTCTTAGTAACTTACCCTCTCTGCACAGAGAGCTTTTATATGATGCGTTAGCTTTGTCGGGCGGCTTGAGGATCAGGATAACGTGTATACCATTGTGAAGGTGAGTTTTATCAATGTCAGACAGTTGCAATCTGCTGTCCATACCTCCCATGGAATTGTACGCAGTGTCATGTTCCTTCAGGTGTGAATTACTGCAGGATGTTAACCTTTGACCTTTCAAGGGCAATCTGTTACTTCCAGTTAGCTAGAAGTCTGCACCAATCCTGTGCCTTGTAGGTAACTTTGTCTTAAGATTCAGGTGGCTTTAAGTAAATCACATTTAAGCTTTAGAAATTGACCTGTCAGCGTATGACTGTTGTTTTCTAATACTGCATGTCCTGGCTTCTCTTCAGAGATCTGTTGGTGGAGTTGTTAGCACTAACTATTAAGTAGAAATGTTGAAATAGAGGTTTTTCATTTTCAGCGCCACAACCACAGCATGAATTTTATTTAAAATAGAAACTGTTTACTGTGTAACATAAAAGGAAACTTAAAACAGAAAATAAACTTTTATTGCTGAAGTATTTTTAATCTTATTTGTCTATTGAAGGTTTTTTCCTGTTGCTGTAAGATACCAGTGAGGGGACCTTCTATAGTTATTTGCAAATGATGTGGGGGTTTTGGTTTTTTTTTAATTTAGTGAATAACGCATACACAGGTTGGGACATATTAGTTATCCCCTTTCCTTTTCCAAAAAACCCTTTCCACTCTTATTGGAAGAGAGTTCTTGAGGGCTACCTTGATGCAGTATCTCAGGGTTTCTCAAACTGGGGTCACTGCTTGTGTAGGGAAAGCCCCTGGTGGGCTGGGCCGCTTTGTTTACCTGCTGCGTCTGCAGCTCTGGCAATCACGGCTCCCACTGGCTGCAGATCGCTGCTCCAGGCCAATGGGAGCTGCTGAAAGTGGCAGCCGGCATGTCCTTCGGCCTGCACCGCTTGATAATTTGACATTTGATAAGTTGGGGAATAGGTAGAATATTATTACTACTAAGACTTGTAAGGCTGAAGCATCCAAATTAAATGGTATAAGTGCCGTGTCAGGAAGCTTAAAGTGGGTGCTGTCGACTAAACTGTTCAGAAATAAACTTAGTTGTTTGTCTAAACTTCTCAGATTTCTCTTATCTGAACCCATACCATAAGGACAAAGCAAAAATTAATTTAATAATCCTTGTTACTATTAGTCTTTTTTTTTTTAAACAAGACAAATTAATAACCTTTCATGGTAAGCTAAAGGTGTTTAACTACAAGCCATATGTATGGTAATTGGTACTTGCACCCAACAGAGCTGAGTTAAGGATGCTATAGATATTTTTACTCAGTGTCTCCTCACTGTTTTTATTGTATAGATCAACTATAAAATGTAATACACTGCATTAGTATATCTTAAACTGTGATCTGCAGTGCACTGTTAGTTAATAGTAGCACATAACTTCAAAAAGCACCTAATACAGTCCATTTTCTTCTGTCTTGCAATATGTACATTTAAACTCAAATCAAGCAGTGAAACCATTGAGATTTTGATTGCAATATCGGTGGGTTTTTTTGGTCGTGCATATATTGAATATTAAGATGCATATTTACCACTGTGGCAAATGACCATAGTGAAGAGCATCTCTTTTGTTTAAATTTTCATTGGCGTAGATTTTTGCATTTATTAAACTGACTGCTTTGAATAAATAGGTTTGAATAATTTGTTTTATTTTCAGCTTAACCATAAGGGGGGCATTGATCATTAGAATAGGGAATAGTTCTAAACTTACAAAGCAACTTGCCGTTTGATAACGTAAAATAGAGAACATGCTTGCCTTACCCAGCTGTTACCAAATGCCTTATTGAGAGGTCTCTAACAAGAATGGATCGACTATTACTCTCTGGAGACTGAGGCCCTTTAACACTGTATCTTTTTCACCAAACAAGAATAAAACTTGACAGATAAATGATGGAGGAATAGATCATAAATAAAGTATGTGTATCTGATCTGTCTAGAAAAATTGAAGAATTGCGTAGCAGAACAGACTGTTAATTGTTTACTTCGGTTAGGTAGTCACAATTCCCATTGTAGGGTTCTATATATTGATTTCATGACTGATCAGTCCTAAAATTACTTCATAATTGATATAGGTTTGCATACTATACTACTTACACTTCCAAAGTCCTTCAGTTGTAATAGATTATGCGTACTTAAAACTATTTCCCTGAAGCAACAGTGCAGTTCTAACCAGTTTTTGACTGTCTTTTCAGATTACATCAGATATGACCATGGGCATCTTAGAAGCCTGAAGGAAGGGCATGATGTCAGAATAACGCACTCAACATTTGTGAGGTATGTGCGGTTTTGTATTATGCTGAAACGTTAACTTCAGGCTACATTTGTCTTTAATACAGTTGTTAAACATATACAAAATACAATAACTTGAAAAAGGCTCTAAAGCTAAAGTAGTTAAAATGTTAAAAGAATCAATCTCTAAAGTTCTCATTTGTCTTGAAGTACAATGGGCTGGGTGAACCCTTGGTTGGGAATTCTTTTTGTATATTTTTGTTTATGATGATTTGTTTGAGATATATATAGATATATATAATTTTTAATGCTGCTAAAGCCTGGCTCTGGCTGAAAGATCTCTGAATTACTTCTCATTTCTGAGTCAACATGCCCGTTTACAAGCCCTTTGAGTTTTACTGACCTTTGCTACTTTAATTTGTGCGCAACAAGTTCCAAAAGCTGTTGCATCTCTAAGTCATTACTGATGGATAAACTTCCTGACATAACACATTACGTTGTTATCCTGTTGGTGTCCTATAAAGTTTGTTTTGCCTTCAGTTCTTTGTGCCATGTTGAGATTCAACCCTAAGTCTGAAAGCTTTGCTCCCTGCAAATTACATGTTACTTCCTTGTAATATATTACAAGGTGCTTGAAAGGTGTATTTTCTTAAGTAATCCTTGTATAGTCTTTTTGCTTTTCAGGGAAGTCATTTTTGTTTTCTTAAATAACATAAATTTCATTTGTGAGTCATAGAGTGTATTTAAAACTTCATATTACACCTACAAAAGAGAACTAAAAGCTTCATCTTGAGAAGCAATTCAGAGTCATAAACACCTAGTGATGCTAGTGGGCATACGTGTATGGGGCTGCAGTATTAACTGTACAAAATTAAAAACATTTGTTTTTAATCTGGTTGCTCAAAGGTTAAGTCATTTGGAATTGTCACTGAATATTAAACACTAGAAAGAAATACCCCTTTCCTAACCAGGTTCATTTAATCATGAATTATATAGGAGAAATAAAGTTTGTTTTCCCAAGACATTTTCTAGAATGCAACAATCTTTATGGTCATTTGTAACTAGGAGCATTTTTAATTTATTGCATTCAAATGAGAGAGGACTTTTGTATAAAAGAATTTACTTGACTCATAGCTTCATGATTTACTGTTGCTATGATTTAAGGACATTTACTTTGATGGAATAAGTTTAATTTAGCTAATCCAAATCATAGTTACAATATGTTAATAGTGTCTGTCCTGGGAAGGAGTGGGTCTTTGATTTAGCAATCCAACACTAGAGTCAGAGGGAGGGAGTAGATGAAACATTTTTAATTAGGATAGCTAAGAATTAGCAATAAAGTCTAGAAAAATGCTGAAAAATATATGTAACTTTGTCTGACAGCTACCCCAAGTGTGAGTCCTTCAGAAATTAATAGGTAAATATAGGCATTGTAGATTATAATTTTGGATTAACAAAGCAGTAAATATACTCAGGTATAAAGTACCTAAAGTACCGTAAATCCCAGTGGTCATATGGAGGCTACCATTAGCACAGAAAAATTAGAGACATCTGCTCAGCTGTCACCAATCAATACAGGGCTTTCAAGTTTCTCTCAGATATGGCCTTTAGTAGTACAGAATCAATAGCAATTTTAGGACTGAATGTACTTCTGGGATTGCATGCTATTCTTGGAACTTTGTGTTCAGACTGTAATCTGTCTCCTGTTTGTAGATAAAACTTTGATTCTACCATTCCACACTGCTAGCTATAGGTGGCTGGAAAAAATTCTGTTTTACAAGAACTTTCAAGTTTTTGAACTTTGTTTTCATTCTGCATCGGCATGAAAACAAAACCTGTGGAAGGTTTTCACAAAATAGAGCTGTATGAAAACATCCCTTTTCAGATTGAAATGGTCAGGCTTTTGATATTTCTCTCCAGAAAGCCCACACTGGACCTGAGAAACCAGCCTGTCAAATTTCATCAGCAATATGACAATTCAGCAGTTTGTTGCTGTAACTTGTTAGTTCATTGGCGACAACAGATGTATTTAAGGGGGGCTTTGCCATACTGGTCAGAATTGAAAAGCAGGAGGCCCTACTTGAATGATGTTTGGCAAGTCAACAAGACAAAAATATAGCCCGT
This sequence comes from Gopherus evgoodei, assembly GCF_007399415.2. Taxonomy (NCBI): domain Eukaryota; kingdom Metazoa; phylum Chordata; order Testudines; family Testudinidae; genus Gopherus; species Gopherus evgoodei. The sequence continues at coordinate 36,129,822 of NC_044333.1, read as the reverse complement.
ATAAAAACCTCATATTTACCATTAAGGCTGTGATGCAACTAACAACTCTGAGAAAATTAAAGTTGGTTTGACATCCATTTTTGCTTCATGGTGTGAAAATATTCTAGTCTGCTAAGTACTGTTTTGAAAGACAAAAATAGGAAACGTGAATAGCAGGGAGAACATCTGTCTGCAAGATTAAATTGCTATTTAGAAAATTGCTGAGCATAATTCCTTACAGGGGTTTTATTTGCCTATAGCTGTTTGTGTGACTTGAGCAGCCCTTGGCCTTTCTGCTATCTTACCTTGTGAACTGATCGGAATTACTGCTGCATGGCCTACAGCAGTTTTTTCTTGGAAACACCATTTATCCTGTGTAAGACTAAATCATCCCCTCCCCTGTACTAAGACAGCTGCTAAAAATTTTTTACGCCATAGATTCATACCTGTTAGTGCAGCATTGCGCCTTTAGTTATACCAGTGCCGTGTGCATGTAGATAAGCTCCAGGTCTGAATCTGTTCCTGTGTCGACAATGATTCCTAAAGTATTGTCCCTCGAAGAAAACATTACAGTCCTTCACATTCTGGAATAGCCCACGCTCTCGGTGTAAATGATTTACCAGTACAGACTTAATCATTAACCTCTTTAAAACTAAGATCCCCTCCAAGGCACAAGCTAGAGGACCCGAAATCACTTACCTGAACTAGAAAAAGGCAGGAAATGGTTTGAGGAGTCTTTACAGGTCACTTCAATTTATTTTATTTCCCCTGGAATAACATTAAGCTTACATGGAATTTCAATACTGTAGTCTCCTCTCCTGTTTCAGAAACTTGGTGTATTTCAAGGCATCAAGAAGGAAGCAATAAACACACCTGTTATTTGACTGCTTATAGTAAATGATTATTCATTCTTAATGCTAACATTTCATAAGACATCAGGTTATAAATGAGTATTAGGATTTGTTGTAGAATGTCACAATTTTGACTTTCTGGAATTATGTAGATATGCGCCTTATTTTATTTAATTCTGTGAACAAGCAATGAAAACCTATTGGCTTCTAAGGTGTTACCCTCTGCTTAATATAGTGGCCTTTTCTGCAGAGTCTAGTCTCTTCGTTATGACATTAAAAAAGTACTTAAAGTGGTTTGCAGTTATGACTTTAAGTATAACACAAAATTGCGGGAGAACTTTCTTTCCTGTGCTCCAGAGCAGGAGAATCTGATTACAGCTACTCACACCATGAAGTTTCACTTATATTTTTGAAAGTTAACAATTGTCACTGCTGGGAAAGGAATGTGAAACTGACCAGACAAGCATAGTGTTTCTGGTATCAGAGCAAAAAGGATATCCATAGGAATTACCATTCTGGGTCAGAACAATGGACTATTTAATCAACTATACCAGTGGTTCTCAAAGCCAGTCTGCCGCTTGTTCAGGGAAAGCCCCAGCGGGCCAGGCTGGTTTGTTTAGCTGCCACGTCCGCAGGTTCATCCGATCGCAGCTCCCACTGGCTGCGGTTTGCTGCTTCAGGCCAATGGGGGCTGCTGGAAGTGGCCGGGCCGAGGGATGTGCTGGCCGCCGCTTCCCACCACCCACATTGGCCTGGAGTGGCAAACTGCAACCAGTGGGAACTGCGATCGGCCGAACCTGCTGACACAGCAGGTAAACAAACTGGCCCTGCCCGCCGGAGATTTTCCCTGAACAAGCAGCGGACCCTCTTTAAGAACCACTGTACTATATACTATCTCAGATAGTGGTCATGTTGCAGAGGAAGATATGAGGAAACCCTAAAGTGGGATATCTTGGAATTATCTGCTTGTAGAGGAAGTTTCTTTCTAATCAGCTTGGTTGATCAGGCTTATTACCCTGAAGCATGAGGATTTATGTCCCTTCCAAGTTTTTTGGGTTTTAATCCATAGTAATATGTCACTGGATACACTGTATATGAACATGGGCGAATTCATGCTTCCTGTAAGCTTGTAAGCTTTACTCTGTTGTGGTAAAAAGAACAGAAGTACTTGTGGCACCTTAAAGACTAACAAATTTATTTCAGCATGGGCTTTCATATGTCCATTCTATGCATCCGAAGAAGTGAGCTGTAGCTCACGAAAGCTCATGCTGAAATAAATTTGTTAGTCTCTAAGGTGCCACAAGTACTCCTGTTCTTTTTGGGGATACAGACTAACACGGCTGCTACTCTGAAACCCTCTATTGTGGTAGTAAAGGCAGCAAAAAAAAAAGTCTCTCTCCAACCCTTTTCTCGTTGTTTGCACAGGATGGGTGGCAGGAATCTCTTCATATTTAAAACTCTTCTGAAAAATATGGATTAAAAATTCTTTCTCAACTCAAACTTGCAGTGTTTCCAGAAAAATGAAATTTAAAGTCAGTATACTTCCCCTTCTTTTAAAGTAATGGGTCAAATTAGGGAATTGGTATTTAAATTACTGATATTTTTAAATGGGGGGAAATGCCTCAAAGAAAATCAGCTTCACAATTTTACACACACAACTAGATTTTGCCACCAGAAAGTATGACAAATTTGTACATAAATCTCCAGTCTGCGTATTTTCCTTAATTTTCCGTGCATTTTGTTTTTAGATAGATATGGGTTCATCTTGGGCCAGTGTACTAAAATCAGTTTGTCCTCTTGGTCCTTGTAGCATTCAGAATCTTAAATCACAGGTAGAACTAATCTTAGCCCAATGACAAATTATCCAAAAGGAATATTAAAGCTTCTTTTGATATTCATGCAAATTAGGAGACTCCTCCCTGAATTTTTTCTCTTTAGAAATGTGTGTATTACACATACAAGTGGCTCATATTGATTATGCAAATCTCCTTATTCTTTTGTATACAGCTGATTGCATATACCAGAAGTGTATATAGTCTGTCATCAATACTGACTGTGCATGAGGAGAGATGGGACTTGCAAAAATTACAGAATTCTTACAATTAGAGTATATATTTTTAGAAATAATTTTTTCAATAAACAATTTACAAAATTGCAGCTAAGGACTAGTAAATGAGTGTCCTCAATTACTTACAGAAACATTCCTGCTTGAAACAATCATAGAATTGCTTGTTTTGCTTATTGTGTCAAAAATAAAAGTTGACATCTATTTTTTATGGCTTATTTGTGTATAAACATAATGTCTCCATCTTTCTTTAGGGCAAGTCCAGAAAATCATGCAGTCATCAGGGCACAGATTCCGGGACATTGAGCACCATCCCCTCCTTGCTGAAAATGACAGCTATGATTCTTCTTCATCGGAAGCTGATATGGCAGACAGGGTTTGGTTCATCCGTGATGGCTGTGGCATGGTCTGTGCTGTGATGACATGGTTTCTGGTTGTCTATGCAGACTTTGTAGTGACTTTTGTCATGTTGCTGCCTTCCAAAGACTTTTGGTATTCTGTGATCAATGGTGTTCTTTTTAACTGTTTGGCAGTGCTAGCTCTGTCCTCTCATCTGAGAACTATGCTAACTGATCCTGTAAGTATATGATTATCTCTTGAAATTGAGTCATTCTCTCATGTTTAGTCAGTTGCAGAGAATAAAGTAAGCAACTCTGAGTTCTCTTTTATAGATAGGTAGGGTCTATCTCCTGCTGCTAGGATAATTCTTTTGGTTGCAGATCTTGAAACTGATTGAAGCAGAGGTTGGTCTCAATCTCAGGCCCTTGGTTCCTTTATGGTATCATAAACAAGTCTTGAGCTGAGTGAAAAACAAAGCAGAAACCATTGAAAACTGTAAGGGAAAGGGAGGCACATGGACAGTGTAGGGTCACTTGTTATTTACTATTTAGGTCCATTATAGAAAATGATTAAAATGCCTGTTTTGTTCTGTAACTGTTTGTTTCCTAGTTATATTATCAAATCTAGGTAACTTTATAAAAGTGGTTTGATTCCATGTGATGTGATAAGAAAATCTTCTGCTTTTAACGAATAGCAAAAGTTAAGGTTTTCAGAAATATCTGTGTCACTCTTGAAAATCTCACTCATCCTTAAGACTTGTTGATATAAACTAATATGCAGTAACATTTACCAGAGTTTGTTGACCTGACAGTTAAAATGTGGAGTAAGTTGATCAATGTAGAGAGGAGACTTAGGACCAGGGCTCACTTGACATTATGGATATTTTTCTCTCAATAAACCTAAGGTTAAAATGTTATGAATATTTTTACATTATTGAATAAATTAATGAGCTAGCAGAAAGATTTAAATTATTAGTATTCTAATGAGACTCAATGTAGCTTTAGCTTCTTTTTTTAATGGGAAACAAACATTTGGAAAAATTAGCTATCACTTCCTGTAACAGGTATAATTCAGTTAAACTAAAAGCTTTCATGACTACTTACAACTTTAAAATATATAGTTTATATACAGAGTACATACAAAAATCTAAAATTACTTTGGAAATCTTGCTATGAAAACTAGATTAAGCAGTTACAGCTTCACAATCTTAAAATGGGTTTTGATGTCGTTAAGTGGCATTTACTGGTAAATAAGTCTGTTCCTTGCTACCGAAAATGGTTCTGCAAGGTAAAAATTACAAATTGCCACAGTTTTATGCCACACAAAATTTGAATTAACATATGCGAATACATTTTAGAATACATTTCTGTCGACGTGCATAGTAATAGCTTTATGGCAGCCTAAATGATGTGTTTTCAACTATTGCTATAACAATGTACCTATTTCCAGTTCAATAGCAGTTGTGCTTATAACTAGTTGTCTAAAATTATATTCTTCAATTTCTGGGTTAACTCTTGTATGGTGGAACTGGTGGCAAGATAGGTTTAGTATAAAATGTCATCTTTAGAAATAGTAGTGAGCATGTTGCTATAAAAGTCTTGACACTGACATCTAAACAGCGAATTTGGTGGTATCTCAGCTCTATATTGAAGCCTGTGGGATTTGCAGTGTCATGGGAAATCTCACCGCTTAACTACTGGAGCATGGTGAATGAGTGGACTTCTGAAGTGTTTAAGCTGAGATTATAATGCTCCTCACCAGTTCAGGTCTTTGCAGCTTTTTATCGTTCATTATAGCAAGTATTCACAGCTCAGTTTTAAAACACACTTAATTTCCAATGTTCTGTTAGTGAGCAAGCCCAGTCTACATAAAATTAAATTTGAATTGGTATTGTAAACTATAAACTGATTGGATTGGCTTTGTTAGAGTTCATATGCAAAAAAATAGAGTATTTATTGGGGTGCGGGGGGTGGGGGGACACACCTATGGTGATCCAAGAAGTGATTTTGACAATACAGTAAAGGTGCTAGTGCCTGAGTAGTTCTGAGCCCCACCCAGTGATGAAAGATTCTTTCTTGAAACCAATGGATTAAACAAGGCCTTCTTGAAGAACCAGTTAGTGTTTATGGGTGTGTTAAGCTCTGATTATTAAAAGTACCTAAGACCTCGAGACCCAAGATATTGTTTATAGACAAAGTATGTCTTAATCTGTTTCACTTAATGTACTTCCCATATTACCAAAAAAAAATAAAAGGCTTTGTAGTAGAAACTGTTGACTGTTAAATAAGAATAAAGGAAAATTAAAGTCTCTCTCAGAATTCATAAGAAGTATAATATTACATTTGAAGGCAAATAGATTTTATTATCTTGTAACTATGAGAATTTCATCAGAAGTAAACTGGCTACAGTTTGAGATTATAAAAGGCATAATCTCGCCAATGTTTGTAACTGGAATCAAGTATCATTGTCTTTCTTTGTGATTACTTGTTAATTCAGCAAAATGGCAAAGACATGAGATCAAGTACATTTGGATAGTTATGCTTATGAATGAATGAAATTAGTGGAAAAGAGGTGGCAGGGTGTTTGTGGTTTTTTTTAGTAGAAATTTTAGTCCCTCTAGAACTAACTAAATCATCTCTTAGGTTTTGTCTTCAGTGTAGTGTTAGTTCCATTTTGCCTAACTTGAATGAGAATGGTCACACTCATAAACGATGTTGAGCTGCACAGAGTTGTGGAGTCTGCTCTGCATTACTAGCTCCAGCATCAACATGCCCCCTGATTGGCCAGTTAGCTCAAGTGTACAGAATCACTTAGCTTGAGCTAAAGCTTTTTGTATTTAACAGGAGTCTGGTTAGGAGCAACAGTAAGGGCTGGTCTTCACTATGGGGAGATTGGGAGATCAGTGCTGCTGCAATCAATGCAGCAGGGGTTGATTTAGTGGATCTAGTGAAGACCCGCTAAATCAACAGCAGAGCACTCTCCAGTTGACCCCAGTACACCACCTCTCCAAGAAGAGCAAGGTAAGTCGACCGGAGAGCGCTCCTCGTCGATGCAGCACAATGAAGACATCAGGGTAAGTAGACCTAAGCTACGTTATTCACGTAGCTGTGGTAGCGTAACATAGGTCAACTTATCCCAGTAGTGAAGGCAAGCCCTAAGTTATACCTTGACTTAGTACTGTAGTGAAGAGAAGCCATAGAATGCGAAACATTGGGGTGTGGACACGGGTTGACAAAACATTCTGCTTCAGTGTAAATTCCGTCCTGCTGAACAGGAGGGAAATACGCATTCCTGTGTTAAGATCTGGCAGAGCTCAGTTTTCTCACCAGAAGAGCTTCCTTAAATCATTTAAGTAACCTGGTTTTTTTTACTAGATCGTGTAAATGAAAATCACAAACAATTGCAAAGACTGACTATAACAGGCTCCAAATACAACTACTCTTCTCCTGATATTTCTCCACCATCACCCAGAAAATCAGCATTAGCATGTTCTGAGTGTAGAAAAACAAGCAGCACATTCACCATTTTTAGAAAACGGGTTGGGAGGGAGCCTGAGTGAATTTTTACCATGTAACACCTTTGCCCTTGTCATACACTCCACACTTCCTTCATATAAATTCTTTTGATTTCATTCTAGCAGTTCGACTAAACCCTTAAAGGCAAGACAATCCAAAGCAAAAGCTTTCAAACTGTTCTTGGTTCACTCTGGGCCTCTTAGTAATATCAATAGCTGATTGCTCTAGCTTTTGGGCTTCAGAATAGTTAACCTACTATATATACCTAAAAGGAGGCATGTCCCTTTCTTGATTTGCTCACTTACAACAAATCTTTTCAACCCTAAACAAAGATTCTGACTGCAGTTTTGACATTTGTAGGTAAAGGTCATGGATTCTGTCCAAGTTTGTAGCAGTTCACTTGAAACTGAACTGAGTGCTAATGGGTTGTGGTTTGTCTGGAAGATGTTCAGCCTTATGTTAGGCCTGTTTTGATCAAACTGATTTTGGAAATTGTGCTGAGTGCAGGTTCCTGTAAGAGGACAATAATGTCTGTACTAAAATGGGCTTAGTGTGAAAAACATTTTATATTTAATACACTCCATATTAAAATGTTGAATAGTCAAACCTGTTCAAATCTGCTGTTAAAAAGTGATTTTAAAAAGTGTTATCTTTCCTAATTTAAGATGATTTCTTCTCTCACTCCATTTTAAATATTTAGGGGGCTGTACCAAAAGGAAATGCCACTAAAGAATATATGGAGAGTTTGCAGCTGAAACCGGGGGAAGTGATCTACAAATGTCCAAAATGCTGTAGTATCAAACCAGAGCGGGCACATCATTGCAGGTATTTCATTTTTTTTCTTGAAAGTAAACATTCATAAAGATATTTGAAAGTGAAATTCTAAAAAAAATAGCTAATGAACATGGTCTGCAGGTTTCTTGCTTTGATTTACTGACAGTTTTGCAGACTTCGTACTACAAAACTCTGTGTATATTTGTATATATTTGTCTATAGAATAGATATAAAAACTTGAGGTGGAGCAGGGAAGAAGCCTAAAAAGTTTTAAAGGATCTCATTGCTATTTGGTAAATTTTGTTGTAGAGCAGAAAGTTTTTCCTCTTATCATTTACTCCGTTAGCTAAAAAATAAAAAAAAATAAAAAAACCTACTTTTATATACTGGTCTTACTTTGATATTGGAGTCTGGAGTTATTGTTCTGGTTACAAGAATAATTTTAAATGAAATTAATTGTAAGTACATTTGAAATGGCCACCTCAATGTGTGCTCATCCTGAAAATTCTGAAAAGGTCTGTTCAAAATGACACTTCCTGGGCATATGGATTGACTACTCGGTTGTTGTTTTTCTCCCCTGGGCAGCATGCATAAACAGTTTGTTAAACCAATGAAATATTCCTCAGTTCATTGGAGAGTGTTCTGAGTAATAAAGACGTGATAATCATAATCTTGGATTAGGATGTTGCATAAAGTATAGTAAATCTATCTACTTTAAATTCACTCTGTTCCTGTTAGCTTGAAGGCGCATTTTAGATGCACCTGTAATGTTCAACCACTGGAAAGATTAACTCAAATATATCTCTCTGTGTAACTAAGAGACTTGTAAATATTTGTATACTGTGTATGCATGTTTATATACACAGAGCTACATGTGTGTAATGTTTTTAATAGCACCTCTCTGTATAGAGTAAGGCATATCCAGCTGTGTAATATATTGACAGTTTCTGCTTACCTAAAGGATGCGAATGAACTTTTGTTGGAATGCTAAAATGCAAATCATTATGGAAATGTGTCATGGTATAATCCCCACTCTGAACCTTAGCGTCCAAAAAATGGGGTACCAGTATGAATTCCTCTAAGCTCAATCCCAGCGTAGAACCTGTAGCGCTGCCACGAACCAGGAATTCCAGTGCCTGGTACACTCTGGTCCCCCCAAAACCTTGCCCGGGGACCCCCAAGACCCAGACCCTCTGGATCTTAACACAAGGAAAGTAAACCCTTTCCCTCACCGTTGCCTCTCCCAGGCTTCCTCTCCCTGGGTTACCCTGGAAGATCACTGTGTGATTCAAACTCTTTGAATCACAAAACAGAGAGGACAATTCACCTTCCTCCGTCCTTCTCTTTCCCCCTCCCAGACTCTTCCTGAGAGAAAGTAATCCTGGCACAGAGAGAAATCAGCCTCTCTCTCCCTCTTCCCTCCTTTCTCCCCACCAATTCCCTGGTGGATCCAGACCCAGTCCCCTGGGGTCTCACCAGAATTAAAAAAACACAATCAGGTTCTTAAACAAGAAAAGCTTTTAATTAAAGAAAGAAAAAACAGTAAAAATTATCTTTGTAAATTTTAAAAAAATGGAATAGGTACAGGGTTTTTCAGCTATAGACACTGGGAACACCCTCCCAGCCTAAGTATACAAGTACAAATTAAAATCCCTTCAACAAAAATACAAATTTGAACTCCTTTCAGCCAAATACACATTTGCAAATAAAGAAAACAACCATAAGCCTAACTCGCTTTATCTACCTCGTACTCACTAGTCTGAACTTATAAGAGCCTGTATTGGAGAGAAACCTGGTTGCACATCTGATCCCTCTGAGCCCCCAGAGTGAACAACAACCAAAACTAACAGCACAGCACAAAAACTTCCCTCCCTCAAGATTTGAAAGTATCCTGTCCTCTGATTGGTCCTCTGGTCAGGTGATAGCCGGCTCACTGTTCTTGTTAACCCTTTCCAGGCAAAGAGATATGAAGCCCTTCTGTTCTATTAACTTTTCTTATCTGTTTATGACAAAATGACTGTAAAAAAAAATTGCAGTTGATATAAATTATCTGTTTTGTCACTCTAGTTGTGGTAAGGTTATGGTTGAGAAGTCACTTTCATATAAACTGCTGCTCTGAAACCTTCCATATAAACTGTCTGTCTTGGAGCTGAAATCTTGTTCTTATCTTGGATGTGAATTTTGTTTTAGTATGTGGAGTGGGAAGGGAAAGTTCCATGTAAATTTGTAATATTGTTAAATTATCTAACCCTGAGAAGAGGAGAGTCTCTTCAGTTGAGACTTCATTCATGTTCTTTATGCACAGAACTCAAATGCTTTTCTTTTTAAACCTAACAAGAACTTGGCTGGTAAGGAATGGTGCTTGTGAGGATCAGAGCCTTTGATGATTTCAATTTTAAGTGTTTTCTTTAAGCAATATGATTGTATTCTTTTCAGAAGGTTACAATTTTACTTTCTTGCACTTTGGCAAGCACATAGTAGATCAGATGTACCAGGTAGACACAAGCTTTGTCTAGTCATCAGACAGTAGAACAGGAGCCAAGAAGTGCATCTTCTAGCCTGGTTCCTGGAAATCTGTCTCCCAAGTTCCTCTGTAACTGGCTCTTTATTTAACTTAATCTCTGCCTTAGCCTACCTATTAAATAGATTGCAATGGTAAGGCACTTTTTAGACCTTTGATTGAAAGGTACTCATGACTATTTTGGTGTCTCTAGGAGCAAGATTTGAGTCTTTTTTTTTTACATCCAAGAAATGCTATGATAGCAATAAGTATGAACATTTAATTGCACACATCAGGAAAACAACTTTCATAGCATCCATAACTTGGGGTGGATATGTAGGTTAACACTATATAGGAATGGAAAATGCTCTTGTTAAAAAGGGCAAGCAATCTTACTTTTGGGAATCATAGCTGAGATTGTAATCACATCACAGAGAGAAGTTTTTAACATTGCATTATATTTTCTAAATTCAAGTCTTTACTGAGTGGTGTTACTTTGGTTGCTTCCTTGGGATGGTTTTAAAATAAACCTATCATAAACATCCATTGTTTTCTATCTGAATATATTTATTCATAATACACCAGAACTATTCATTTATTACTGTTGAAGTTGAAGGGGTTTAATGGTTTTGCATAGTCAACAAGAAAATCTGTAACTCTTCAAGCTCACCTTATATTAAATTAGGAAAAATGAAAGATATTTATTACTTAAATGATCAGTTTGGGGAAAGACGGCAGCAAATATAGCAACTGTTTTATTTTGCACTGTAGAATGTAGAGATATTAATTGGATTCTTTTGCAACTAACTTTAAGAGAAATGTTGGTTGATAGCCCTTAAGTCTAACAAAGAGATATGGTGAGAGATTTCTGGAATTGTTGCCAGAAATGTCCAACAGACAAAGCCCCACACACACACACACACATACAAAGCAGATCTAATTTGAAGGCATGTGTTGAACAGCCCATTGGTACTCGTCCAGCAGCAGATAAAGATGATGATACATCTGAACGTATGTTGTATATCATATGCTGCTCCTGATTGAATCTTTTGTAATTTAATGTTAGATTTTATTTCTGAGAAATGAGAGGGAATTGACAATTTATAAATGAAGTTTATACTGTTCTCTGAAGCATTTTGGCTGTGCGCACATGTTCATTATATTTGATAGAGTTGTGTGGGTAGTAAAACAGCTGTGAACATTTCTGGGGAGATTGAAAATCTCCCTTCTTGCAGATATTAGGTCAATTTATCTGTAAGGTACTTTCTGCCAAATACAGCTTTTGGCTGTTTGTTTGTTTGTTTACCTTGAATCTGGAAAGGATTGAAGCTCTACTTACATGGTGTACTTGTGGCTACAGGTTATTAAAAAATAAAAAATATACACGAATGGATGTACACATTTATCCTTTTTGGAGCATGGCGATATTCATTTTAGTGGGTATGAAACAAGTCTTTCCTATAAAGTCATTTACACTCTCAGAAGTCATGGCATACATGTTTTTGAAGAAAACATATTCTTCTAAATTGGTAAACCACAACAGACAAAACTAGTTAAGACCTTTGCTTTTTTCCCTTCAGCTTTCATTAAATTCTGCATATTAATTTTTGGCTGAGACACACTACGTGTTCTTTCTTACAGTAAAATTTAGATCCTTTAAAATAAATAAATAAATAAAAAGTGCTTATTTCTCTCTTCCTCTCCGCAAGTATTTGCAAGCGATGTATTCGAAAGATGGATCATCACTGCCCATGGGTGAATAATTGTGTAGGAGAGAAAAACCAGAGGTTTTTTGTGCTGTTTACGGTGAGTACAGATTACCAACAAATTGTTCTAAATATGAACATAATTATTTGTTCTAAATATGAACATAAATATGAACATACTTACCCCAGGATTCAATTGCTCACTATTTAGCCGTACCTTTACTCTTGGGGGAATTCTTCACCAAAAAATTAAAAATGTTGTGTACAATATTTTAAAATTCTGCATATTTTTATTTGACAAAACACAATATAATCAAGCCAGTTTCAATTATTTTGGTAATTTATTTCAAAATACCTGTTAACAAGTATGTCTGTAACAATATAAACAACAAAAAAGATTAAGGAAATTTTTTTTGGCAAATAGATTCCTAAGCATATTAATACAGAATTTTGAATAATCATTCATATGAACTACAATGTGGAACTGTATTTCCCACACTCTCAGAAGCAGAGTAGAGGCTTGAAGGGTAACGAAGGATCTGAGGGAGAGGGAAGTAGTTGCTGGGAAGAAGCCTGAGAATGAACCTGGAGGGTTGTTGGGTGTGGATGGGAAAAGTATGAAACAGTTGTTGTGTTTTTGGTTTGGTTTGATTTGGTTTTTTTGCGGGGGTGGTGTTAGGGAGTTGGGGAGCCTCCCTCATGCAGATTCTGGCTGACCCCTAGCCTCTCCCGGTCAGGCACATCTGCCCCTGTGCTTGTGTCCCTGGACACGCCCCCCCCCCGCCACCTGCTGACCCCATGTGTCCCTGCATCCCCACTCCCATTCAATCCCTGTTCCAGTCTGTTCCCCTACTGCCCCTCTGAATCCCAGTTTGTGACACCCCTCCCCCCCAGCAGCCCTATGTTTCCCACTCTGTCTGTCTCCCCCACATACACTGCTGTATCCTGTGCCGCCTCATCTGGCCCCCACAGGCAGGGCTCTGAGGAACAGTTTCTGCTCTCTCCCTGCCAGCTGCTGACCACTAGGCAGGTGAGCAGTGAGCTGGCTGCTTCTGTTCTGGTGCCACAGCAGCCCCTGGTGGGAAAAAGGTGTAATTGCAGAGCCTCTCCAGCAGAATGTATTTTCTGCAGAGAAAAAAAATCTGTGGGACGTGTGTGGTGTGCGGACACCGTGGTGCAGAATTCCCCTAGAAATACATACCCTGAATGTGCAACATTATACCATTTCATTGTGTGCAATATATTACATTATGCAACCTAGTATGTTACTAGTTTTTAAAGTTTGCAGTGTGACATAATTATATGCCTGGGGGCAGGACTTGGATCAGGCTGATATAATATGCTGGTACCTCGCTAAAGCTGTGATCTTGTTCTGCAGAATCTCAGTTTTCATTTAAAATCTGTTTTGAGGTTTTCTTTGCCACCCTAAAGTGAACTGATTATGATAACTACATGAGTTTGCAGTAAACCTTGAACAATAGCTCTGAGATGCCTGGTGGTGATTTTAAATGTCATTGTTCACAATTTAATTCCTCATGTAAGAAAGGAGAGAGAGCATACCTACGTCTGCACAGTTTACAGTGAGTGACTTCCCCTTTTGGTTCCACAAGTGAGTGTTGTTTAGGAGAGGGCGGCACTTTCCTTCACACAAGGAGGAGCCTGGTAGAGTCTAGTTGGGAATCTGAGCCCCACTGGGGAGGGGACATAATTCTAAGGAGCTAAGGAATTGAGGTCAGAATGCAACCATATTTTGAGCATCTGCACAACAGGCTCAGTGGCAACTCGCATGGGCAGACCTTGGAAGAGTACCACTGCCCTTTTCCTTCCCCTAATTTCTCCCCTGCCTTGGAGAGGCTATTAGTAGATATTAACCATGCTTCTTTTAATCAGTGTTTGAGTCCAGTATTTCAATGACTTAAAATCCATTAGTAGTTCTTCCAGTGCTTGCATTCCATGTTAGATGTGTGTGCATAATTGCTGAAGATTTTTCCCTCAGTGGTATCCATCAGACCAGCTATAGCGCCCTCTCGACCCACGCGCTTATGCACTGACATAGGAGAGCCACCAACACGCACCCTCCTCAGTTTCTTCTTCCTGCCCGAGACAGTTGCTGGAACAACTCTCGCTTCGGCAAGGCGTTTTTCTCAGTGGTTTCTTACTCTGTTCCATAGTTTGTCTTAAGTATAGTTGTAGTGTATATATTGTAAATAGCATTAGTGTAAATAGTTAGAACCCCAGTCTCCTTATTGTCAAGGTGCTCTCTTCCCCTGTGGCGCCAGGCATGCCCGGCCCATGAGTTTCAAACCCTGTCCCTCTTGTGGCAAGCCTATGTCCGTGAGCAACACACACTCCAGTTGTCTGAAGTGTTTGGGAGAATCTCCTGTCCACCACTGATCTCTGGACACTTGGCATCAAATGGAGGCTGAGAGGGTACTGCTTCGCCATGGTCACTTCAGGAGGGTTCTTCATCTGAGTCTGAGATAGAACCATATGTCCAGCCTAAGGGCCACCACTGGCACCCATCCTGTGTACCACTCAACCTCAGTATGGGTCCTCCCACCGTTGCATGGCCAAGGGAAGTGCATCCTTGGGGTTTTCCCCCATACTAGAATCCTTGGGGTTTTCCCCCAGTACTGGATCCACATTCCTGCCAATCTTACTCAGTTGCTTCTGAGAGGTGGGGGTCCTGCTCCATCCTGCTCGGCATCGAACCCCGACTCCGGTACCAACCCCAATACCCATATTCAGGATGTAGCCCCCATGGATATTGTTGAGGCCGAGGAATAGAAAAAAAAACTCCTCCCTCCAGTACAAGCCGCCGCCGCCTCGTCCTCATATGAGGCTGTCTCAGGGCTGAATATCTTGCTTCCACAGGCTGACTTCAGGACTCATCAGAGTTCCTAAAGCAGATAGCAGCTATCCTCGGGCTAGAGATTGAGGAACTCAAGGAACCATCCCAAATCCTTGTTGACATTCTGGCTGCAGCAGCTCCTTCTGAGGTTGCCCTGTCCATTAATGAGGCTATAATGGATCTGGTCAGGGCCCTGTGGCAAACTACTTGTTCTCTGCCCTCCACCTCAAAGAGGGTTGAGAAGAAATATTGTGTGACAGCCAGCGGGTATGAGTATCTATCCTCCCATCCCTCTCCAGGGTCCTTTGTATCAGCGGCCAACAAGGAGGCCAGATGGGCGCTACCCTCAAACGGACACAAAGAAACTTGACGTGTTTGGGAGGAAAGTTTATTCGACAGCTGGGGAGAGATGACTACAATCTGTGGGACTTCTTGTCCAAATTCAAAGACTTTGTGCCTCAGGGCTTAAGGCAGGAATTCTCTACCCTCTTAGAGAAGGGTAAGAATGTTGCCAGGGCCTCACTCCAGGCGGTATTAGAAGCAGCTGATGGTGGTGGCAAGGACAATGGTCTCTGCAGTGACCATGAGGTGATGTTCTTGACTGCAGACCCTCAGAGCTACCTCATGAGGTCCAACAGTAGATCCAGGACCTCCCTTTCAAAGGCTCCTCATTCTTGGAGCAGACTGATACAAAGCTCCATGGCCTGAAAGACTAAAGGGCCACCGTGGTCCCTGGGCCTCTATGCTCCATCAACTTTGAAGAAGCACTTCAGGCCTCAGCAGCCGACCCACTTGTCAGCTGCACCTCCGAGACAGGAATCCTTTAATAGAAAGGGAGGAAGTTACAAACGCTGTCAGCCACTGCCATCCACCTCAGCCTCACTTTCAGGGTCTCATAGGTATTCCGGTGAGCCCAAGCAGGCGTTTTTGAAGGTGCACTCATGGGTGCTATACCAATTCCCAGTTTGGACCCTACCTCTCCCTTGGTTTTGGATCAGTTATCTCACTTCAGCCCAACATGGTCTTGCCTGGGGCATATAGCCATGTGCACTTACATGGTCCGACACCCAAGGCTGCGACTCAGACCTCTGCAGACATGGTTAGCTTTAGTGTATGCCCCGAACAGACACCATTTGGACTTAGTACTTACTATTCCAACCCCCATCCTTGCTTCCCTCATCTGATGGAAGCAGCACCTGTCAGTGTTAATGAGCCTCCCCTTCGTTGCCCCCTAGCCTTTAGTGTCTCTGGTCTTGGATGCTTCCAACCAGGTTGGGGAGTCCACCTAGTATTCCTCCCACAGATCCCAGGAAAGGTAGTGCAGATACTGATGGACAACACCGTGGCTATGTTCTGCATCAACAAACGGAGGAGCCAGATCCTTTGCATTGTGTCAGAAGGCCGTCTGTCTATGGGAATTGTGCATGAAGCATTCCACACACCTCGAGACTTCACATCTTCCGAGAGCCTGGAGAGCACCTTGGTGGATCACCTCAGCAGATTCTCCTTCTTTCACCACAAATACTCCCTTTACCCAGAGGTCATCAGGTTCGTCTTCCAAAGAGAGCGAGACCTGTTTGCAGCCAAGCAGAATAGAAAATGCCAACAGTTTTGCTTGTTGCATGGGCACAGTCCGGGCTCCCTCTCCGTTGTTTTCCTGCTTGCATGGACAGAGCTACTATTCTGCATATTTTCTCCAGTTCCTCTGGTTCACAAGGTCCTCCTGAAGATCAAGCTTGACAAGGTAAGAGTTATTCTTATAGCCCCAGTGTGACCGTGCCAGCACTGGATTGGCACGCTGCTCCCACTCCGCCCACACCTGATCTCATAAGACCGTGGGTTGGTTACTCCACTGAATCTCCGCTCCCTTAACCTAACTGCATGGAAGTTGCATGGCTAAACCCAGAGGAGCAAGCCTGTTTGGAATAAGTTAAACAGGTCTTGCTGGGCAGTAGGAAGCCATCCACTATACCTTGCCAAAAGGAAGCGATTCTTGATATGGTCATCCCATCGAGGCGTCTCTCCGACTCAGTCTTCCCTTGCGTCCACCCTGGACTACTTACTCCATCTAGAGCAACAAGGTCTGGCTCTCGCATCTAGGAGTAATTTTGGCCTTCCACTCACCGATGGGTGGAAGATCAGTGTTCTCTCACGAGATGACGCTGTTTGCTTAAGGGATTGGAGAGACTTTAACCAAGGTTCACGAGCTGATTACCCTGTGGCTCTTAAACTTGGTCCTTTTGAGACTCATGGGTCCTCCCTTTGAGACACTAGCATCATGCCCTCTGTTACTTCTTTCCTGGAAGGTTGCCTTCCTGGTAGTGATCACCTCAGCCAGAAGGGTCTCTGAAATCAAGGCCCTTGCATTAGAGCCTCCATACACAGTGTTCATCAAGGACAGTCCGGCTGCACCTGGCCTTCTTCCCAAAGGTGGTTTCACAGTCCCATAGCAACAAGGCCATTTTTTCTGCCAGTCTTTTTCCCAAAGCCTCACCAGAATTCAGAAGAGCGGCAGCTTCACTCATTGGATGTTAAGCGTGCCCTCACCTTCTATAGCAAGAGGACTAAATTCTTTCACAAATCCATACGACTGTTTGTAGTAGTAGCAGAAAGGATGAAAGGACTTCCAGTGTCAGCTCAGAGGATTTCATCCTGGATAACCTCCAGTATTCAGGCATGCTATGAACAGGCGAATGTTCCATCTCTGGTGACTTTAATCACTCATTCCACGAGAGCTCAGGCCTCTTCAGTGGCATTCTTCCTGCAGGTTCCAATGCAAGACCTCTGAAGGGCTGCAACTTGGTCATTGGTTTGTGCCTTTGCATCCCACTTTGCCATCACCCAAATGGCTTGAGATGACTCCAGGTTTGGAAGAGCAGTGTTGCGGTCAGCATGTCTCTGAACCCACGTCCTGAGGTACTGCTTGTGAGTCACCTAACATGGAATGGACATGAGCAAGCACTCGAAGAAGAAAAAACGGTTACTATCTTTCTGTAACTGTTCTTTGAGATGCATCTCTCATGTCCGTTCCACGAACCACCTTCCTATCCCTCTGTTGGAGTTGGCCAGCAAGAAAGAACTGAGAGGATGTGGGACCGGTGGCGCCCCTTACACTAATGCATATGTGCACCGCTCCAGAGAGCGCTAGAGCCAGCCTGACTGATGCCACTGAGGGAAAAATCTCCGGCAGCGGCAGACTTGGCACGCACACAAACCTAATATGGAATGGATGTGAGCAACACATCTCAAAGAACAACAGTTACAGAAAGGTTAGTAATCCTTTTTTTCCATTTTATTACATTTGTAATTGTAATCTGATCCAAAGAGCTAATAAATTAGTGTACATCATTGTACTTGCTGAGATTTTTTTATTTGAACTTTACTGGAGTTGGTTTTACTGCATTTTATCCAATTAATAAATGATACTGCACCCAAGCATGTAATTTCCTAATCGTAAAAACTGGCTGCAAGGAATGTCAGCTTTACTGACTGACAAAATGATCAAGACTAAGCAAATTTCTATTTATTTCCAGATGTATATAGCCCTAATTTCAGCTCATGCACTCATTCTGTGTGGGTTTCAGTTTTTCTCTTGTGTCCGAGGACAGTGGACTGGTAAGCATGTGTTTACTTCTACCACCATAACCAAGCAGTGTTTATAAATAAAAAATCATAAAATGTTTGCAGATGTTTCAACTGTTTAACACAAAGTGCCATGAATATTCTCTTGCCTTCTCATGCCATCTTGTTTTCTTGTGTGGTGTTTAGCTGAAAGTAGCTAATTCCTCCATGTTTTCTTGTGCTTATTAGTATTTCAAGGCAATGTTTTGGTGCACCAGAGCTCGCTGGGCTGTCAAGATCATGGAGAGAGTTATATGGCTGAAGGAATACCAGGGTCCTTAATGCAAGGGGATGGAGGATCTTTGCTATAAATACCAGGGAGGGCATGTGGATGAGGGGCTCAGGAGTTGCCTTGAATAATAACAACTAGGGATGGACTCTAGAGCATAAGTGAGGCAACATTTCATAAGGGTCTCAATACTGGGGGAAGTTCTAGAACCAAGTAAGGGGCTTGGTTCATTGAATATCCTCACCCAGGGCTCAAACATAAAAGGCCTTACTTCAGTCTTTCATACACACATCTCTTGATTTCATTTTTTGCATGTTATAATGCAGTTTGGAATGTGCATGGCTCATCTTTAGGGCAACCTGTCCAAACTGCTGTGTGATCTATAGTCTTCATGCGTACTGTGAACAGAGTGCTACTTTTAACAACTTCCTCAGCATTGAAATATGGAAAAAACTCATAATAAATCCCTATTAACGGTCTGAAACTTATGAAAGCTTAAAAAAATAACCCAGCCATACATGCTTCTTAGAGTACTGTCCCTTTGAGTGCTCCATGTCAGGTGTCCCTGTAGCCTGTGCCTTTATTGGGAGATGTTTGGTAGCCGTGCCTGTTCGACCCAACACATCCTCATGCCTCTTGCCAAGGCTGTATGGGGCTGTGGGGATGAATAGCCTTCAGTTCCTTCTCAACCACCTTTGACCAGAGATGGAATCTGATATGCCTGTTTAACATTTTGGTTTTTTTTTTCCTCAGATAGTTACCTCATAGTTACTTAGCTTAAGATGCTACAGTTGTTAGGACAGTTGTTTCTTTTATTTCTTCCTCTCTCGAGCTATTAAAAAAAAATTCAAAAAACAATCATAGAGAGTTATGTAGGTAGGAGATCTCCCCTTATAGGGATTAATTTTTTTATTAGTTTTGCTCGGGAATGCTGGGCTCTCCTGGGATTCAAGGGGAGCGTCTTCTGTCACGAGGCTGTTCCAATAAGTGACCTACACTCCCAGTGCCTCTGCTGTCTGGGTGATACTCATATCCCCAGTAAGTGCATGATCTGCACTTCCTTCAAGGGTAGATCCTGAAAACGTTGAGAAATAAAATTTAAACTTCTAATGATGGAACAAGCTGTATGTCCCAGTACAAGTAGTGCTACGTCCACCTCAAGTTCTCAGTCATCATAGATCAGTAGAGAAGTACATGGCATTGAGTAATCAACAGTACCAAAGTCGTCATCTACACCTGCCTCTAAATAGGAGGAGGTAAGGAGTAAATCTCCAAGAAGCTCTCAGTCACTGTCTGACAAGAAGGCTGCAGAGACCTCAAGTCCCGGTGGGAGTTCCATGCAGGCACTGAATGAGATTGGTACCACAAAGGTGAAGAGGAGTCTGTCATCTAAGACAGACTCCAGTAGTGAGTTCAGATAACCTGAGAGGGCAGAGAGAGGGCTGTCTCTGACCAATATTTGGTACTGATAACAAGAAAATTAACTGTACCAAGGGCTGTTCACCTCCCTAAGTTACTGAGGGGAGCAGAGCCAACTCACTCCTATACCAAGAGCTTGGTACCAGCTGCATGGGTACTAAATTCATGCTCCACAGGTTCCCACTCAGCCAAACCTTTGATACTATTGGTATTGCAAGAGTTTAGGAACCCTACGGATATCTTCTGAGCCAGAGTCTCCTCTGTTAAATGCTTGAGGTTTTTCAGTCTCAAGACTCTTTCACTAACCCCTCTATCACCTAGATCAGGGGTTCTCAAACTCAATTGCACTGCGACCCCCTTCTGACGACAAAAATTACTGCACAATCCCAGGGGAAGAAAGGGTGGGGAGGTTACCAAAGCCTGAGCCCTGCCACCCGGGCGGAGGAACCAAAGCCGAAGCCCAAAGGCTTCGGCCCCAACTGGGCTGCCTGTAAGCTAATCCCCACTACTTCGTCCCCGGGTAGTGGGGCTCGGGCTTTGGCAAGCAAAACACAGCAGCAAGAATGAAAACTCAGGTAGATATAATAGCCAACCAGGAGCAGGCAGGGCTCTCATGTCTGCAGTTTGTGTCTTGTGCTGAATTCATGTCTAGCTGCTCTTCACTTTATATCTGGTAATAAGTGCAGCCTGGGCTAATGTTGTACAAAGTCTTACACAAAGATGCTTATTGGCTCTCAAATTGATGTAGCTTTGTGGTTACCCCAGGGCAAGGTACATTCATGTAGTGCAATGTGGTACAGTAACTCCTCACTTAGTTGTCCTGGTTAACGTTGTTTCATTGTTACGTTGCTGATGAATTAGAGAGCATCCTTTTTAAAGTTGTGCAATGCTCCCTTATAACATCATTTGGCAGCTGCCTGCTTTGTCCACTGCTTGCAGGAAGAGCAGCCTGTTGGAGCTAGCTGGTGAGGGCTTGGAACCAGGATGGACCGCCAGCTCCCCTATCAGCTTCCCGTTCCTTGAGCCATGGCTGCCCAGCAGGCTATCAATTGCCAGCAGTTCAGCTGTCCCTCCCCCTACTGCCATGTGCTTCTCCCACCCTCTGCCTTGGAGCTGATCCCAGGAGCCTCCTGCTTGCTGTGCAGGGTGGGGAGGAGAGGGGCTAAGGTCAGGGTGTCCCCCTGCTCTTGCACTCTGTTAAGTGAGGAGTTCCTGTATATGACAAGGCAGGATTGCAGTCACTTTCAAATAATTAGCATTTACTTGTCTAATAAACTGAATTGTCTAGAACTGTACAGCCTCTGGGATGGGAAAGTAAAAGATTTGCAAAATCTGGTGTTGAGCTGATTTAGCCACTGTAAAATAAATACAAATATATTTTATCACTTTGTATTGAAGATGAGACACACTGTTCTGGAGTTGCTATTTGCATGGGTTCTTGGTGTGATTTTTTTCATAATTAAGTTTATTCTTTTCACAGAATGCAGTGACTTCTCCCCACCTGTAACTGTGATCCTGATGGTCTTTTTGTGCCTTGAGGGTTTTCTGTTTCTCACTTTCACTGCTGTTATGTTTGGCACCCAAATCCACTCAATATGCAATGATGAAACGGTAAAACCTACTTCCCTTGCTTGGTGTAATAATTCTAATATAAGACTTGACTAGATGTAGCTTTATTTGCATACGATAGAGGGGCTTTTATCATGGTGAAAATATTCAAATTGAAAACACATCTATTATTTTTCCTGCTACTGGGAGAATTGGAAATAATTATGTTTTTGCTAATGATCAGATGTGTAACAAATGCGTTCTCCTTTAGTATTGATTTCCCCTACATGATGCAGTAGAGTGAGACTTTCAAAGGCTTTTAGAACAAGTTATATTTTCATTCACTGAGGCTTGCGTGCCTAAATTACTTCGACAGTTACAGTGGGATTTTCATAATTCTTAGATTGTCAACAAAAAGTATACATAATGTGCCAAATCTAGGATTAGCGATGTGCTTTTTTTGCACCTTTTTTACTGCACTGAAATAATGTACTGGCTGATACTTGATGTTAGTTCATTTTCCTCCCCAAATCGCAGTGTAAACATTGGAAGAATGTCATCCAATGTGAGTAATTGACTGAAGGTGTCAGGGAGTTGAGTTCACAGTGGCATCCTGAATTTTCTCAGCTGATGCTGCTTTGCAAATGTTGCACTTAGATATTGAATAGCTGTATGCTTTACAAAAGGGAAAACAAATGGTAGTGTTCCACTGTCCTTAGTGGGAAGTGAGTTCTGTAAATGATCTGATTTGAGTTGAGATTCTTAATGGACGTTTTATTTCATTTCTGATAGATTCAATAATTGTAGTTAACAGCTTCTTATTAGTACAGCTCCCTAGCTTGCAGTGCCACTAGTGTTCATTTTAGCTTTTTGTTGTGCTTAGTGTTTCGCTTCTCATGAAATACTGTTGCAGTAAAATATTTACTAAATATGCAGTGTATTCAGCAAGCTTTAAATACTTACTTTGTGCTTCATTCCCCCACAGCTCAATGAATCGTTCTGATTTCTTTCTTAGAAAGAAATAGCACTAATTTGTTTCACACACACCAGGTTGGTGCCTGATTGCATTGCTGCCCAGGGTTTGTCACGATTTCCAATTTAGAACCCACTTCTCTCTTTGAAGGGAGGCAGGAAAAAGTCTTGTGGGATCCCCCAATTCTGGCCATTCCATAGTGAGGAGGGTTGAGTAGAGTTGTTTCTTCAGATCATGGTGCTGGTCTTCCATTCAGCTTTAAAGGTTTGCTGGAGAGAAATGTAGGACACTTAGTCCTTGCAAGTCTTGGCTAACAGCATCTTCACTCGAACCCCGTAATATAGAAGTGCACTGTACTGCTACAAGACAACCAGACGTAACATTTTGACTGCCGGAATTTGAGTTGTTTGTACTCTGAATCTGATGAGAGTACAGTAATGATGCTCCCTTTTAATCCAAAACATTGTTTAACCAGATATTCCATGTTGCCGTTCAAAAATTGCTGAAGATTTTTTAATGTTATATAGCTACCAGAGGTGCGCATTATCCGGTTAGTCTGCGTGTATACATAATAGGTATACATAATTGAAGATCTTCGTAATCTGAATGGTACTAATGAGAATTAACCTTTCTTTAGGAAAATAAAGTACAGATGCAAAACACGATTAACATTGATTTAAATCAGGGTTTCCTATGTCTTGATTTAAATCAATTCACCCTGCTGGCTGTTAAGTGTATAACTGTTTGTTTGTCTTTAATTTATGTGCAGGAGATTGAGAGGCTTAAAAGTGAAAAGCCAACATGGGAGAGGAGGCTACGCTGGGAAGGGATGAAATCTGTCTTTGGGGGCCAACCTTCAGTCCTGTGGATCAATCCTTTTGCAGGATTTCGAATCAGGCAACTTTTGCTGAGAGCAAAGAAAGGGGGACCTGAGTTTTCTGTGTGAGCCTGCCTAATCATACTTGAACTTGCAAGAATACTATATAAATATTTATTTGAGGCCAGAAATGGCTGTCTGCATATAATCTGTGACCAACTGAAACAAACAAGACATTTGCTTGTAGCAAGCAGAGTTTTATAGTCACAGACATCTCATTAACTTTCAGAAACGTAAACTGGATGCTGTAGCGATCTTTCAGCAGGATAACAAAAGGTGTGTAACCACACTAAAGAAGCCAAAATGTCGTCATACTACTGTAACTTATTGTTTAATGAGATTAATTTTGCGTTTTTGTTGAACTGTTTATTTGATAAATGTTTTGGGAATTACCTGAGTGTTTTATGCAATTATGAGCCCAGGTGCAGTTGTCAATCATGAGATCAGGTAGTTAAGTTGGAAGCCCATTTTAAATGGCATCAAGCTTTCTAAATCCATTTGTTTTCAGGGAATAATGACTTAGTCAATCCTTTAATTTTATTTATATTTTCATTTGTCCTGATAGTCAAAATTATACTGTTATGTCCCACTTCAGACATGCAGTCCTTGCATACTAGTAATTCGAGATTTGTGCGCGTGGTAACATAAACGTCAGATGCACTCCTCCAGCCCTGCCAAATGTCTTCTGTGATTCACAATAGCATGTCTTGTATTTGGCAGCATTAATCTTAAATGGCATTTAGGTAAATTCTAAATGTGCAGTAATCAAATATTTTTAACTTTAGCTATGGGTCAATTCTGCCCTGTGATACTTGTCTTCAATTCTCAGTGCATTGACTTTAAAAGGAACTCGTGTGTGGGTATCTGAGGGACCAGTGACTAGATCCTCCTGTAGGATTAAAAATGAATGTATTGCAGATTGGTATAACTTTTTGATCCAAAGAACAATCATTATTGTAAGGTCCTCAGCGCCCCCCCGCCGTGTGTGTGTGTGTGTGTGTATAGATTTTACAGGCATTCAGAAACTGGAAAATAGTTCACCAGTCACTTAAATAGAGCCATCGCTGAAAGGAGGGAGACTTCCTTCAGAGTTAGGGAATGTAATCCCAGCCTCCTTTGTGCAAGTACAAGACATCTGAGTGTAAAATGGAAAATGT
Source organism: Gopherus evgoodei (assembly GCF_007399415.2). Classification (NCBI taxonomy): domain Eukaryota; kingdom Metazoa; phylum Chordata; order Testudines; family Testudinidae; genus Gopherus; species Gopherus evgoodei. The sequence goes on along the minus strand of NC_044333.1, from coordinate 36,105,418 downwards.
GTATACAGTATATAAAGGGAAAAAATTTCCATTTCACCATTTTCCAACCAAAACTGCTTGAAAACAAAAGGAATGAACAGTGTACAAATATAACTGCTCCTTGTTTCTGACAAATAACAGTAGTTCTAAGATGTGTTCCTAGATCTGTAAGTAATGACACAATCTGCAAGTGATGAAATACAGCTGAAAATGGATTATCTAAACACTACAGATAAATACAAAAATTCTTCTATCATTACTTTGTTGTCTTTTGAATTATCCACTGCACAAAGGATAAAGCAGGAGCCTTGGTGCATAGCTTGAAACTGTGCCTGGAAAGTAAACAGCTCCCTGTTCTGGGACTTGCCTTAAACTTGTCCAGTTTTTGTTTTTGCTTTACCGTTAACAGCAACAAGTTTATCCCACCTCAAGCAGTATGAGATGCTCAAGAATCTCCCATTGGTAAGTTTACATTCACAGACTGAAAATATGCTTTCTTTTCTTAGTGATTTGTTTCTCCATTTCTGTGCAACTCTATGTCGAATCTTAATTCTTAATCGTACTGATTCTTCATCATGTTTGTCCTAGTATGTCAGTTTACTAAGGGATCCATTCAATATACCATGGTCCAATTAACAAAACTGTGCAATACTTCAGAAGATGTATACAGTGCTTAGGGAGTAGGTATGTAATATGGAGAATTGCCAGATGAACCCATTCAGTAAAGCCACAGACACATGAACAAAAATACATGTATCATGTAAATGAGAGGGAAGGTTGGAAGTTGGACAAGAATCTTCAAATATTCAGTTCAACATCCTGCATAAATATTGGAGAAAATGTATCTGGCTTTGTCATGAGGCTTTTAGTATGTATATTGTTTAATAAAATATACTGATGAAAATCAGAAAATATCATCATTTAAAGCAGTTGAAACCTGTGACTTTGTGTGTGTGTGTGAAATCAAGTTGACTTGGCTTTTCAAACCCTTGTTACACTGTAACTTTTTAATGTAAAAATAAAGTAATGAATAAGTCTTAAAGTTAATTAACTTCCACTCCCTATCTCATTATCTTTACCTGTGTTTTTTTAAGCCTGGAAGCTCTTTAGTTCAAGGACCATGTCTCTCTGCCTTTTAGATTTACAGATACACTTACTAAATTTCTCAGTGCATGTGAGAAATATCATAGGTTACAGATTACAAAACCAGAAGGGACCTGCTGTTATAATCCAGACTGACCTCAAACATGCACACTAAATATTGACCCTGTGTCATGTTTAAGGACACAATCCATTTTAAGGGCATTCAATAAAATGGCCATCTGGTATTGTTCAGCTTCATGACCACTCTGTGTTGGCAATCAAAGGGAGAAGCTACTCCCCCGCAGCTCCCTTTGGCTATGGTTCCCAGCCAATGGGAGCTGCAGGGGTGGCGCCTGTGGACGGGGCTGTTTGCAGAGCCACCTGGTTGTGCCTCCACGTAGGAGATGGAGAGGGCACATGCCACTGCTTTTGGGAGCTGCGCAGAACAGGACAAGCCCCCAACCCTGCTCCCTGGCTGGAGCACTGGAGCAGGGCAAGCCCCGGATTCCACTTCCTGGTGGGAACTCGAGGGCCAGATTAAAACATCTGAAGGCCCCTGGGCTGTAATTTGCCCACTCCTGGTCTAAATAATACTTAGTTCTGCCTTGAGTGCTAGGGAACTGGACTGGATGACCTCTCGAGGTCCCTTCCAGTTCTATGATCATATAGTTGTGGTAATCCATATTTCTTGATAAAATGTATCCTTACCTCTTCCTAGCCATGCAATTCATACAATTAAAAATGTAAGGTAAGTGACAGGTGGAGGTGGGGGGTGCTGGGTGCATGGATAGCTTTAAATAGTGTGGGATACTTAAGGAATAATATTTTGCATTCTTGTAAATTGTAAATCTGAGTATAGATTGATGCATATTATCTCTTCTCACTTGAAAGTATACTGGGTTAGAAAAGGTGTGCACTAATGTCTGTTCACTAGTACTTCGTAACCTGTTTTAAAACCTCTTCTGGGATTAAAAAAATCCATTTTTGTTAATGACTGCACAAATTGGCATATTGAAATATTGCTCACCTTTGAATACTTCCTTTCCACCAATCAGGATGAGAAAGTAAAGTACCAAACTGCAACTGACTCTCAAACAGGCCAAAAATTAACTTGTCCTCTCAAATGTTGCCAATTCATTTGACTTTTTTTTCCTAAATAGGGGGTGGTGGGGTAGATGTATTCTGGATCGGCAGCTGCCTTGGATTATCGTTTCAGACAATAGCTGTAATTCCGCCGTTCCCAAGAAGCTGTGTACAATGTGTTCCAGGTGACCGTCCCAAACACTAGCATCAGGAGTGGGAGGTTGACCAGCAAGAAGATGTTTTCTCCCTTATAGAAGGAAGGGGTAGAAGAAGAGAGTGATGAGCCACTTGAAGAAGAGAGAGAGATGAGGGACCCATTTTGGTGGGCAAGGGAGGAACCAAACCATTGTCTACTGAGAGCACCAATACATCTGGGGTTGGCTCTTTCCATACATTAGAAGCATATTTCTACCTCTTTGAACTACTCTTTAAACTGCAAAGTACCTTTTTCTGTTTATATTGAAGACCATATAAGATGGTCTTTAATATAGACAATGATAGGGGAGGAATAAAAGATGAGGAGGAGGCAAAAGCTGTTGAGAGTGCAGAGGAGGAGAATCTTAACTTAGGGTAAGACAAACTACCATTTGATATTTTACCTGTGGCTTCCTGAAGAAGGCTTTAAAACCGGTACCAGTTAATACTGTAACTGTTCCCTTGAAACATCACAAAACAAGCTTTGAAAATCCAGTAGTGGCTTTTCTTTAACATGAATACTTTGATAATTGAGATATTTCAGTAAACTCTTGAAAACTGGGAGCTAAAGACTCATTGCAAGACTCCTGCTTAGTGTATTTTTGTTCAGTTTTCAGATGTTTGCTAAAACGGCTTCTGAGCCTCAACTGAGGCAAAACCTACCTCCCTGGTTTGCTAATCGATAATTAAAACCTTATCCAAACCAGTGCTGCCTCTTTCTTTACACTAGCTGACTCGAGTCTCTGGTTTATTTACAAAGCTGTCAAGGTTCCCATCATTTGATCCTTTCTTCATTCATGGCAGCTTGTATAGAAAACTACCTTAAATGCATTTATATAAACTTGTGCTAACACTTTTTAATTGTATTTTGTAGCATGTTTTAACAATTTCTGATTTTGAGAAGCTCATACATGAGTAGTTAAGCCGTACTGTAGTCACATTTGTCTATAAAGGTATGCCTGTGTCTACAGTGCATCTGGGAACGAGTCTTCCAGCCCGTTTAAACAGGCTTGAGCTAGTACACACAAAATAGCAATGTGGATGTTCTAGCTGAGGCTTTCAAGCCTAGGAGGTTGGGTGGACTTCAGAGCCTGAACTGGCTGAGCTGAAATGTCGACATTGCTATTTATAGTGCTCTACCTCAAGCCCTGTTAGTGTGTCTACCGGGGTTAGAAAGCATGTTCCCAGCTGTTGTGTAGACATATCCTAAGAGGTCATGTGTCCTCCTTCAGCTGAAATAAAAACTCCATAGCTGGAACTAGCCAATTTATCCTTTGCTTGTTTAATTTAGATCAGGGGTTCTCAAACTTCATTGTGCTGCGACGCCCTTCTGACAACTAAATTACTACATGACCTCAGCAGGGGGACTGAAGCCTAAGTGCACCTGCCCTGCCCTGCCCGCAAGCTGCGCTGCCCTGGGTGGGGTGAGGCCAAAGCCTGAGGCCCCTCCACCCTGGGTGGGGTGAGGGGGCAAAGCCAAATCACAAAGAGGGCTGTAACGTGAAGACCTCAGGTTTGTCCTGAGGCCCAGCCCCAGCAAGGCCAGCGCCAGCCCTGGTAATCCCATTAAAACAGGGTTGTGACCCGCAGTTTGAGAACTGCCGATTTAGAAGTAATATGGTCTATTTCATACTCCTTTTCTGAAGTCTTGAACTGCAGCGGAGACTAGTGACAGTTTGTCCAAAAACATCTTTCCATATCCTAGAGGAAGCTGTCATGTATTCTTTTAAATATCTTCTCCATTAGGTTCTCGGTGCTGTCATAATGCACAACTGTCTTCAAGGCTGATGATTACTTCAGCAGAGCAAAACGTTCTAGAACTCTGCGTTCTTAATATGTTACCTGACTGTGACTAATTAAGATAGAAATTAAATACGGTAGATGGAGTCTCTTAATAAGTGAGCACATGAACACACTGATGCTCACCTGTCCTGCAGTCACTATTTTTCATTCTGTATGTTGCCATGTGACTCAAGTTGCATTGCAAAGTAGTATAATTACCAATAGAATATGATAGAAAAGGCTGGTGCTTTTTATTTTGAAATTCTCTTGGGCTGAAATGTCTATATTCAGGTATAGCTTTCTGCTTATGTTCTGAATTTCTTACAGAAATAGGTACTGCTAGTAGCAGTCCTTTCAGCATTTTCCAGCTGTCCCACAGTAGCAAATCAGAGTAACTTGTATTGCAACAGTATTTAGTACCAAAATAACAAAGTGGATGGTCACCACCACATATCACAGTTGCATAGTCTAGTAAGTGAAAACTTACTGTGTATTGAATATTTCAATAGTTTCCCTTGGGTCTATAATACAGGAAGAAGTTGAAGTATACATAAGACTGTACCTTAATATTTTCCACATGCTTTGATCTGTTATGTAAAACAGATATAAATAAAACATGAAAGAAGAGGTAATGCTGTGCTTTCTGGGATATCTGTTTGTTTCAGTAAAGCAATAGACATGCTGTGAAAGTATAGAAAGGTCTCAAAATTCATTCTTGCACCTTTATTTAAAAAAGAAAATCCAGAAATCTGGGACAGCACAAGCTATAACAACTTCCAAAGCATATTTGAATACACCTTAATGAATACATTAGATTATTTTTTTTAAAGGCCTGTGTTCTTGGGAGGTTGGGTGGGGGGTGTGGAAAGGCCAAAGAGGGTGGTTCCTTGTGAAAAATAATTCCAACCTTGAGCAGTTTTTTTTTAAACAGATAAGAGCACAGTGTTTTTAGTTATGAGATGCTAACAAAACCAATTTGCAAAGATTTAATGTGATACCTTCTTTAAATGTATTTACAAGATCAAATATCAGTATGTTGCCATAGCAAAATATTTCCCCCCATACCACTGAGCCATAAAGTGCTAACTACACAATGCTTACAAGTTATATCGTGGCTATGTCCAGTTAAACAGGTTGGCCTATATTACTTGCATGCTTATCAATATCAGTTTGTTTTTCTAACCTTTATATGCTTTGGGTGAAAATCTTTAGAGGAAGCATATGCCCAGGAAATTCGGTGCAGAAATTTGAGCAACTTGCTACTAAAATGATTTGCAAAAACAAAGTAAATCAGAATGTGGAGTCTTTCCATCTGAGCTTTGTTTATACCAGTAGTTTTCAAACTTTTGTACTGGTGACCCCTTTCACATAGCAAGCCTCTGTGTGCCCCTCCCCTTTAACAATTAAAAACACTTTTGTACATATTTAACACCATTATAAATGCTGGAGGCAAAGCAGGGTTTGGGGTGGAGGCTGACATCTCACGGTCTTCTCCCCCCCCCCATATAATAAGCTCTTGACCCCCTGAGGGCTCCTGACGCCCAGTTTGAGAACCCTTGGTTTATGCATTACCATATCAACAATCTTTCAAAGAATGGAATTTGCTCACTTGATAGATTTCTATTTAGCTACATTTCATTCATTACCAATACATGAGCTTTGTGTACATGGGGGAAGAGGGGGAAATGGAAGTACATAGTTTGTACACAATTAATCTTTTATACTGAAAGGTTGGTTGTTGATGCACAAACTAAAATCAAAATATTCTTTTAGCTTATTGGCATCGAAGGCAATTTCACAGAGTGCAAATTTGAGGAACAAAAAGTACATGTCCTGTTATATTACAAATTGGGTTCATAGCAGAAATTCAACCTTTGAGTATCTGTCTTTGTGTAGCACTGGAAAAGACTCACAAATCATTAAAGTGAGGGAACTAGCTGCTGTTGGAAGACAGCAGTATTAATAACAAGTTTGCATTCTTTCCAACTATGAGCTTATTCCTATTCCTCCAAAAGCATGTTAAAAGTTCAGTGAAGTTTTGGCTATGTAAAAAAACAGTTGTGGTTAGTTGTCTTTAATATACTGTTGATCAATGTAGGCAGCCAACTAAGGTGGTGTATGGCTGCTTTTTAAGAATACTTTTGTTGTATAAGTTTGCTATTTTGAAGTAGTTGGAGCCTGGCTAACTTAGGAATTACACATTAAGTACAGCAATACCCCATGATGTAAAAGCACAGAATAACATTTTTTCAAAATATATAGTTCAATGACAGATCCTTGGGAGAGCTACTTTAAATAATAAAAAGAAGTCTGCATAAAACAGGGCTGTGAAGTTTTGTTGTTTTTTTTAAAAAGGATATTTGCACACTGTCAGCTCTGTGAAGCTGCAGCAAAACTATATCTACATACTAGGGAAAGTATCTTCAGGTTTTAAGACTTTTTCACCTTTTTTCAGCTATGGTATGAAGCCAAGATGTTTGTATGTGTATAGTACAAGCAAATATTTTGGCAAGCCTATTTTGTTGGTTCCTTACACTTAGTTTTGATTGCATTGTTCCCAAGTATTAGCTACAGTGTTATCATCAGCTCTCCTATCAACACATTATATTTATAAAAGACCTAATGGAAGTATCGAAACGCAGTAGCTGGGTTCCAGATCTATAAACAAATACTGCCTCCTGCATAGTACAGCAAGTTTGTTAGAATCAGAATAAAGAACACTCCTTCCTGGGATGTTTATCACAGACCAAATATGGGCTTCAGCTATTAAAATATAACAATTCTTGAGACCTGAACGGCCCTGAGAACACATTAATCTGAATTTAAGGTCCGTGACTCATAATCCACGGCACTATATGTTAGTAAATAACAGCATAAAAATCTTGTACAATACCAGGTCTGTGTGGAATAAGGAAGCCATAATCTCCTGTAGGTTATAAAGAGCATCTCTGATCTATGCTTCAGACAGGCTTTCTAGATTTAGCTTGAATGGCAGCAGAAGTGATAGGCATGTACTTCAACTTTTAATAGGCAGTGTGAGAAGGCCTGTTTCTATTTGAGGTATAGAATGCTCATTAGCAATCAACAATAGCTATATGAGATACTCAGTTATATTTCTGTAGTCGGTCCCCCAGTGCTGGACAAACATGAAGTAAAAAGTCCCTGCTCCAACGAGCTTACAGTCTTGGTGGTTCTAAAATGAACAGCTTCAAGTCCAGGCTGTTCCAGTAAAGAGGGTGGTGATAGAGAACATTGTTGAGCCACAGTCTAATGACAGTGCCATTTTAATCACTGACAGGAAAGGGTGTCATCATCAGATCTCATTATAAGCAGGCAATTGCTGGGCATTGCCATGGCAGAAAGCAGGGATGGTTTAACTTTACATAGGGACATTGGGAATTGCTGTAGGCTTCTTTTGCCTGTCCCTTATAAAATCTCTTGCTTGGGTACGATGGTCTGAGGCAGTATTTTCACAACGGCCTCTGGCCCTGGGGCTGGGCCTAGTTTGTAGTCTTCGCTTCCTGTGCTGGTAGACGGAGAAGGAAGGGATGTTTCTGGAGATGCTGCAAGGGAGAAAAATAAAAACAAAGAATTAAAACATATTGGGAGACAATGTTTTTAATAGCACAGTATCTGGTTCAAGACACCAAAGTAGAGTCACAAGAATCAAGATGGGGAGGTAGATGCACATTCATGAATAGCACCAAATGTAGTACATGAGCATAGTTTTGTGGCTAGCTTGAGTTGTCTTTATGAAACAACTGAACATGTGCTAGCTTTCAAAACAGTCCTCAAAAGTTGATATGGGTAATACCTTTTTTCATTAAAAAAATTAAATTTTTTTTAATTAGATCATTTTATTTAGGAAATGACTCTTTGGTAGTGGGGACCATGTAAGTTCGTAAGTGTCTGAGCCCCTCCATCTTTTAACACATTTATTCTCACAATACCTCTGCAAGGTAGGGAAGTGCTGAGAGCCTCATTTTAATAACCTGTTCTTAGTGTTCTTCAGCAACCACTCTCAACACGCTGCATAAGGAGGTAAGTATCATCATCCCCATTTCACAGGCTGAGGCATGGAGAGACTAAATGACTTGTCCAGGGTGCCACATGCGATGTGAGGAACTGAACCCAGCTCTTGACTTGCAGCAAAACACTTGGAGGACAGGTGGTACCAAAATGGGGTTGTAGCCTGTTGTGAATGCAGGTAGCCTCTTCCCCGTTTCACTATATGATCAGGGACTTGGTGGAGGGTGGGTTATTAGGAGTTTCACCAAGCAATGTACTGCATTGTCTTTATAAACAATACTTGGGAAACTGTGTTCCCACTGATCTCTAATTAGAGCAATGGCTCTTATAGTGTGCTCTGTGAACCAGTGGTAGGCTGCAGAGTGCTGACTGATCACATGATGCTGGCTCTCTGTGTGCCTAGCTGTTAAATAGCATCGAAAATTGAGCTAAATTATCTTCGAGACATTATTGCTAATTACTTTTCTTTGCACACATTTGCTGTCGTTGCTACGAGACAGGAAATGTGAGTCTGAGCGGAAGAGGTGGTTTGTGGGAATGGAGAGAGTCAGTTCTCCGCAGCGTTTCTATTAAGTTGCAGTCTGTGCTATGGAAAAAATGTAAGAGGAGTAGAATTAGGGCCATCTGCCAATTCAGTGAATACCTTAAGCTATCATGAAAGGAATAATAAAATCAGTTGCCTAATAATGGGCTCTCTTAAAAAACCTCAGCAAAAGATTCTACACCTAGGAACTAGCCTTTCACGCAGTTTAAATGGTATAATTTCTATTTTGCTCACAATTTACTTTGCATATAATAAAACATCACACTGGCTGCTGTGTACCCTACTTTCTGAATTTTTACACTTGTACCTTTGCGCATATAAAATAGCGTTGCCCGTGCTCCTGCTATTGATTGAGAGTCTCATGCTATTTGGTGATCTTAAAATCCCTGCTCCTGGATTCAGTTTTCATGTATAAAAAGTAAGTTTCTTGCTCTCGTGGTTATGGAAGAAACCTGGGAAGTGTGTAACCTAAAGGTGCAAAAACTAGAAGACAAATAAAAAGTACCTGGAATGTATTTTTAAAATCTCATGATTTGGAGGGATAGGGTAGGGGAGTGACTCATGATTTTTGAGTGCTTGGGGTGTTGATTGTGAATATTAAATTATAAGTGGAATGATGACACTGTCATAATAGGGCATAGTGATATGTACGGCCCAGTGCATCTTGGACCTATGTCTGAAGTTCTCCCATTGCCTTCAGTGGCAGTTTTGCCTGGCTAAAAACTAAGGAAGGATCCTGAGGTTTGGACCCCTGTTTTGTCCCCTGCTGCTGGATCTAACATGACAGGCCCCATTTAGCCCCACAGAGTTGAAGCGTGATGCTTTAAATAAATCAAACTAAGCTTATAGGCCCACCAGCTTCCTACCCAATCCCCACACTATGCCTGCCAATAGCACGAAGATGGACACCTACGGTCTGGAGCTGTGTGAATCACAGAACTCATGCTTGGCAAAGCTGCGTGTCCTGGCAGAGATTCTAGGTTGAGGTTGGAAGGTCCTGACTGGTACTGTACATCAAGAGTGGTTCCTGCACAGGAACATGGAAAAGAAGTCATTCTCCCTATCATTAAAACCAGCAGAAGCATTCCTATGACCCAAGGCATGTCACATATTTTTACAGGGAATGGAAGAATTGCTTGTAGCGGGATGACCAGGAGAACTATATCCCCACTTTGGTCAGTCCCCCGTGTCCTCTCCTGCTCTCCTCTCTACTGGGGCACCCCACCATTTCCAACTATGCCACTGTTGTCTTAGTTACCTAAAAGAACTTGATTCCTGCTGCTCCCAGCTCCAGCATTTTGGATACTCATCCGTGGCCATGGCTGACTACATTGTTTGCAGGTGCCCCCAGTTCAGCCCTGAATATGATGTTCTCACAAGGTTACAATTTACTTTTTGTATTAATACAAAATGTACCCTTGAAGGAGTGTGTGTGTGTGGGGGGGTCAGTTCCGTCCATGCACTAATGAAAAAAGCTGACATGAATCACCATAGCTCCTTCACCTTCAATACAGCTCCTTCAATACAGCTATGCCAGTTTATATCAACTGCTGATCTGGCTCCAAAGTCTCTTTAATTTGATCAATCTGAAAAGTTCCTGGGGCCTCCCTAAATATGGCATTGGTGCTGGGACTATTGTTAAGGCCTTTGAAATACGGTTTTCAAGGCATGCAGGTAAGAAAGAGGGTCTCAGTGGGGTCGTACCTCCCAGAAGCATTTCTTGCAGCAAGCTGTCAATCCTCGCCACGCCAAAGAGTTTCATGAATTGGACCTGCTCTATCATTTGCCAGGTGATGCTCTGGAGTGGCGGTAGGAGGAGGAGAATGTCGCTGAACCGCCCTCGAGAGTCGTACTGCCGGTCGTTGATATAATCCTCCAGGTTGACCTGCACCTGGAATCGCATGTTCTTCACCTTCCCAGGCTCGCTCAGGCCTTTACAATCTGAGGGGAGGGGGGGTAGAAAGATACAGACAATTTACACCCATCCACACATACAAGCTGGAACAGCTCTGTCAGTCATCCAGACTCTAGAAGAAAAGATTAAATACACCTATATGGCAAGTGACCTTTTTTTTTTTTAAATATTTCTCCTTTAGCCTAGAAGTTGGAATGTGTCCAGAGTAACGTGGCTGCTCCATGTTAATCTGTCAATAGTTCACATCCCACAGAGAGCAGAGCAATGTCTAAAGGGAATGGTAGGAAAAAAGGAGTTTGATTCCTGTGGGTAGGATGATTAACAAACATGGAGGGGGGGTAATCAGAGGCCGGGGGATGCTAAGCCTCCCCTAACCCAGACCTCTGGCCCCTCCCACACACTGTCCTGCCATCCCTCTCCCTCTCCCCTGAAGCTGGCAGGGTGGCCTGGAGCTCAGGGCTTGGGCCCACCAGCAGCTGGGGTGGCCAGGGGCAGCTCAGGCCAGAGCTGGCCAGCCAGTGGCTTGGGGTGGCTGGGGCAGGCCAGCTGGGGGCAGGAGCAGGGGCTCTGGGCTCCTCCAGCCATAGGGCTCGTGGCCTCGGGTGGAAGGGATGGGGCCGGCGGGCTAGCCTCCCTGAAGTGGGGGGGGGGGTCACCTGCCACCCATGGTAACAAGCAAAGACAAAGACAGGAAAAATAGGAGCTTAAAATTATTTATGCCCTAAAAGAAGTGGGTGAAGTGCTGAGGACCCAGCCACTGCCATTGAATTTAGTGCATGTTCGGCCCTTCTGAAAAACCAAGCCACTTCCTTTGGGGCATAAATATGAATTTAGGGGCCTGTCTTTTATTTTTCAAAATCATTGTTCTGGCCTAAAAATCCTGGCTAAGGGTGTTCCTCGGGGTGTAGAGGCCTGTGGGGAAATAGACTGTGAAGGTGGAGCTGAGAAACAGCTGTTGCATGAATGCCTCGTGTAAATGTGCAGATTTTCAATAGAGTCCCCATGGATTTTCTAGTTAAGTTCATAGTCTTGCCCCCTGTCTTCAAAGCACTCCACAGCCTGGGCACAGGAAATCTGAAAGATTGTTTTAAAGCCTGCGGTTGACAACTCCCCTCCTTTGGCGCAATGGAACTCTCAACAATAAGAGTAAAGCTCATCTGTGTGGGGGGAGACACAACTTTCTTGGGGGGCTGGTCTGAGACTGTGGCATGAACTCCCCCAGTAACTAATGCCCTTTCCACACTGTGCCACTTTCCAGTTCAGCTGCAAGGCACATTTCTTTGACCTGCCTTCTTTATCATCAAAACAAAGCAACAACTCTATTTATAGTTAAAAAAAAAAAAAAGACACCACCAAACTAAGACACACCCACTGTACAAGCTTCTCACCTCGGGAGAGGCTGAGAGAATAAACATCGTGTGACAGTTGTGTAATCACATTTCTCAATACAATACTGGCAGGTGCTCAGATACTACAGTGATGAGCTCAGTATAAAAACCTATGTAGAATAGTAAAGGGAAATTGGGATAAAGAATTATCTATCCAACGTACTGAAAATAATCCTGAATGGATTTTGGAACCATCCAGTGCATGCTTCGTGAGACACCATCCTATCGTCCTGTGGGACTTCAACTGTGCAAATATCTTTGTGGGAATGGCACAGTAACCCGAAAGGGCGAACTGCAGGATCACACAAGAAGAGATGATGCTCAGGGCACCTCAAACCACAGGCTGGGTCTGAAATACACTGCCCTGCTGGACTAGGAAAGAGGCTTTGTATACTGTAATTAATGGAGATAGTACTTATGGTATCTGCCTTCACTTTTGCAGCGTATAAGTCTAGATGTGATATGCAGCTCACTTCTATTATTTTAATTGAATTTTTCTCTGTATGTTCCTAACAAATCTTTTCTTACTCCAGTCCAGGTGGTTTTAAGCTGTTTGGAAATTTCACACATACTGTCCCAAAGGATTGAAGCAACTTTCAGTGTTTAAGGAGAACAGGTAGGGCTGGGTGCCTGCAGTTTAGTCTGTTCAGGACAGTCATGAAGAGTATGCACGAAGGAGACATCTCCCATAACATATGTTGCTTCAAAGCTGCAGCCCTCCAGATACATAGGAAACGGCTCAGGGCCATGATGAGAAATGAGTTGAAGACACATACACTGACAGGTAAGTGCCAGTAGAAGAATGTCGCATTTGGCGTAGGCCTAGGTTCGGTTCTCCAGCTGTAAAATGGGGATAAAAGCACGTCTGTGACTCAGAGGAGTGTTGTGAAGGGCTCAGATATTACAGTAATGGGCGCCATGTGAGTAAGAGAGAGGTGTGGAGGGAGGGACAGGAGGATGGATGGATAGCACTCAGCAAGGGGTTATAGTAAAAACACAGCTGTTCAAGACCATGTGAGCTAGGAAAGCAGCAGGTCTTGAAAGTTCTCCTGCAGGCCATGCCTTTGATGTGCACTCCTCTCTTCTTGTATGTGAGGTGGCCCCATCCAATCCCCTGCATTCATGGTTTGCTCTTTATATTACTCCCCCTGCTGAATCTAGCCCAGCATTCAGCAACTTTTGGTCAAATGACTCAACTCTAATAAGTGATACGACACCAAAAGTGTGTTATTTTTTAGAGCCTCAACCATTTGTAATGCTCTCACAAACCCTGGAATGTGTCTTCATTTGTCTCACTTGGAGCCTAATCCAAAGCCACTGAAGTCAGCGGAAAGTCTCTCATTTGTTCTGACGGGCTTCGGATCAGGCCCTAATTTCCCGTTCTCTTGTCCCCAAATCTTCTCTTTATTCTGTCATTTTGTACTCTGAGCATGAGACGTTGCAGCGTCCTCCCTGATGTTGATGGAAACTGCAGCCAATCAACACTTCTCATGGCCTAACCATTTGTGAATTTTATGCTCCCTCCTGGTCCTTAATTTAATCGTCTGTTGCTTGGTTAATTTACAGAAAAATTAAATATAGGCATGCATGTCCTCATTTTCTATTGATATACATCTCTGAGTGAGGCCAAACTCTGGAAGCAACTCAGTTCCTGCAGGTTCTGTAAGGTTTAGCATGTCTCTCGGGCTGGAGCTAATGCTGTGCAAATAATAGAGATGTCTGCAAGAAAAGACCAGTTTTAGCTTGCCTGCTAATGCACTGCTAAGCATTAATCCTTTACAGCTGGGAACCAACTGAAAAGCATAACTGATGCCTGGGAGCTGTCATTAGTAGCCAAGATAGCATACAGATTCTGGGATTCCTAATCCTTGACCTAATAACAAAACCCATCATTTCTGCTTTAATACTTACAAACCTTGCAATTAGGCAATGAGGGAGTGGAGCACCACAAAATGGAGGAGGAGCAACAATACTGGCATTTTCAAGAAATGCCATAAATGATCCATTTTTTTCTCCCCAGACCAGACCCCTCACTCCACCCATTTATGTCCTGTTTTATTTCTACCAAGATTCTTCTCTTGGAATCCCATGATCTGCCACTGATGATAGTGGTTTGATAAATCTGAGAGACTTACCTGGGTCAAAGAATATGATCGCTTTGAGGCATGCATACTCATTGTCATCAACCTGGATGTCACGTAAGGGCTTTACCAACTCATCCAGGATTCGAATGGCTACGCGAGCAATTTCCAGTTCTGGGCAGTGCATTGGAATGATGAAATCATTTCCTGAGGAGATGAAAAAACATCAGTATCAGCCATTTACACCAGTTCTTTGGACATGGTGCGTTACCAAATCACCCATTTCTTCAGACACCGACAGCCATATTTTCAGAATGCAGCACATGATTGTGTATATAATTTGCACATGCAATTTCATGTTCAAATTCAGACTTGACATGGGCAAATAACTACTTAGATGCATTTGTGTGTTTAATTACCCAATTTGTGCATGCAGTTGCCATAACTATTCATGCAAATCCTGTTATATCTGTCTGTGCATCTGGCCACAAGAATATTGTAACTCATGTATAAGGCTAAGATTTTGTCACAGATATTTTTAGTAAAGGTCACGGACAAAAAAGAAAAATTCACAGCAGCCGTGACCTGTCCGTGACTTTTACTAAAAATATGGTGACAAAATAGGGATCTGCGAGTCCTCACACTGTCTGAAGCAGGGCAGCTGCGGAGGGACTAGGAGCTGCCTGCAGCAGCTGGGGGCTGCGGGGTACCACTGCTGTCTGCAGTTCTGGGATCCCCCTCTGTCTATGGGGGTCGGGAGCTGTGGGGTGCCCCTGCCTCCCTTGGCAGCTGAGAGCTGCAGGGTACCCCTGCCGCCCAGAGCTCCAGGGGGCCCCCGGCAGCTGAGAGCTAGGGGATTCCACCTCCACCCCGGGCAGCTGGGAGCTCAGTGGTTCCCCCACCACCCCCAGTGGCCAGGAGCTCTGGGTTTCCCCCACCACCCCCAGCAGCCCAGACCTTGGGGAGATTCCGCCAACACTCCCGGTGCCCTGAAGCACAAGGGGTTCTCCCTCCGCTCTTGGTGGCCCGGAGCTGTGGCGGCAGCCAGAGGCAGCAGAGGTACCCCACAGCTCCCTGCCCCCGTGGGTGGTGGGAGATCCTGCAGCTCCTGACTAGCGCAGGCTGAAGTCACAGAGGTTGCTGGAAGTCATGACTAAATTGTAGCCTTACTCAGGTATAATTTTTTGTAGAACTATTTGACCCAAGTTTGGCCAACATAATGTTGTTGAGACCAACTTCCCTCCCCCCTCCCCATCTGCAGTGGATAATCTTGACTGTTTTTAGATGATAGAAGAAGACACCATCTTAAATTACAAGGAAATATCTATCTAATCTAAATTTGATCTAATCTCTCTTCAGTATTTCTAAGGGACGATCACTTTAATTTCTAGGCATCAGTGTCTAAGGGGATGTCTACATCACAAAGTGACAGGGTGATGGTAGCATGGTATGCATACCTGTGTCAGCTGTAATTTAGCTAGCACAGGTAAGAATAGCAGTATAGCACGTGTTAGCAAGCAAAGTACTTATCCAGGGACCTTAGGGGGCTTGGACTCTGGTTGCTAGCCTGTGTGGAAACTGGTACCACCACGTCTACACTGCTGTTGTTACTTGTGCTAGCTAGATTAAAGATGACATGGGTGTGCCTACCCACACTGCAATCACACCTTCCCTTTGCAGTGTGGACAGAGCCAAAATGCTGAGTAGAGCTGTGAGCGTTCAGTATGCATTAGCAGAGGTAACATTTACATGCTGTCTCTAACTAAAGCATCATTTTAATTTTCTGAGTATTCCAACTGCAACATAAATACCTTGAACCAAAACTCAAGGACTCCAAGACCTATGTATGAGTCTCCCTCTGGTCTGGAGATAAGGAGTAATCTCTTGTCTCTGCAGTATTTCTCCCCTGGCTTTTTCCTTGAGCCAGTACCAAACTATCCGTGAGTCTGAGGATCTATGCAGTAGGAGTTCTATGGGGCCAAGAGGCTGCACATCATCTCTCCACTGGCTCTGTGGACTTTCCCCGGCAGGACAGTACAGCCCTGGGCAGTAATGATCCTCCTTAAAAAGGGCTCCTATGGAAACTAGTGACTGTGGAAGTCCTATCAGAGCAGCTCTCTTGGAGTACCAGTGCCGTTAGGCAATGTAAGGTAGCTGGTCTCATGCTGATCCTCCAGTATCTCTGCAGATCCTGGTAATACATGGGGTCTGGGAACCAGCCTCATGACCTGTTTGTCAGCCCATCAATGGATCATGGGGAAGAAAGCACCTCACAGAGAACCTCATGGAGATTTTCTCACCCTTAGTCCCTTGGGTTTTTCCTTGGGATGCAAAGATGAGACCCTGAATTTAAGGGGTGACAATTACAGTCTTTAAGTACCTATTTGGGGAACAAATATTTAATAATGTGCTCTTCAATCTATTAGAGGAAGGTATATCAGGATCCAATGGCTGGAAGTTGAAGTTAGACAAATTCAGACTGAAAATAAGGCATACCTTTTGAGCAGTGACAGTAATTAATCATTGGAACAATTTACCAAGAATCATAGTGGATTCTCCATCACGGACAATTTTTAAATCAAGATTGGATGTGTTTCTAAAAGCTTGGCTATAGGAATTATTTTGGGGAAGTTCTATGGCCTGTGTTATACAGGAGCTCAGACTAGATGGTCACAATGGTCCCTTCTGGCTATGGAATCTATGAATTAGATACTCAGAGGCATAAACCTAACAGAGAGCAAAGCATGCAGGTTTCTACCTCCAAACTCATTGTAAGTCTGCCCTCCAGTGTCCCAAAGCTGGGCTGTGCCTAAATTTAAACCTGGAGGGAAGCAAAATCTAGTAGTTTTATATCCATGTACTAGCAGTGCTATGGAAGCAGAGGGGTGGAAGGTGCATGTCTGCATGTAATCTGCTGTCGTGTAACTGAAGTTATCAGGTCAATGGGCCACAGTTTGGTTTGTATTTATTTTTTTTCTTAGTCATAACAAAAAAATGTCATTCTAGCAGCCTAAACTATCAGTACAGTTTGTTGGCTAAAATACAGTGATGATCTTGCCTATTTATATATTGTCTGACATCCAGAAAGTTCCCCAACCTCTTTGGTCTACAAACAGATGTACAGGCTCTATGGAGAGAGGACTTTATCCACCATAGCAGTGCGGCCACCTCTGGAGAAAAGTAGCAACAATTTAAGAGCATAAAGCATAACAGGTGAAATATATCTTAGCTACCTGAATGCAAGGGGAATTGCAGATGAGTAGGATACATAATAATTATCCAGCATGTAAATCTGTGCAAATTTCAAAGCAAGAATAAATTATATTATTTTACCTAATAATAGAAAATCTGTATATGGTATTGACCGTTTAGCAACTCCCAGGAGTAGATGCTCTCCTGCGTGGGCTCTTAGCAAGACAACCTTCAGAGTACAGGGAAGAAACAGAGCGTGTTACACTTCAACAGCAGACAGAGGAACAGTCAGGTGATTGATGTGTAGAGAATGGGGGAAATTCTGCTTTCATTTAAATCAGTGCAAATCTGGAATAGCTCCACTGTAGTCAATGGAATTGCTCCTGGGATAATTGAGAGCAAAATCTGACACTAACTTGACTATCTTTTGACTCTTTACCTGTTAGAAGCATTACATTTACAGAACATTAAAGCAAAACTCATTTTCAAAGCAAGAACAAAGGAGAACATGTTTTATTTGATAGTGCCCTGGAAACAGTGACTATTGTACCTTTCTACCAGCAGATGATGGTAGAAAAAATACAACCTCCCTTTTGACGCATCATTCCCAGTGCTGGCTCAGCTGATCACATGCAAGATTTTTCTTGTCTTCAGTGGGTGGCAATCATTTCTAATTCATTAGTAATAACAAAAGTCTGACCCTTTAAAATTCCACCTTTCCTGCAAGGAACTTCTTGCTCTACATGGTGAATTCTATTGAATATCACTCAGTTTGATGTTAACGGGCAGGGACTATATGTTTATATTAAATAAATACATTAAATATAAATGGACTGAGGGAGTGACAGACACAGAGCCCTATTTCACCTGGTCATCCAGTGGAAGTTCACAGAATGCTGGGATATACTTTGCCCACTCCACAAGGGCTAAAAGCTGCTGTTTCATGGACTCACACACATCATTGATGGTGGCAACCTTCTTCATGGCAATATCAGCACTGTGCACTGGACTCAGAGCTGAGTACTGAAAGAAAAACAAGCAGAATTTGTATGTAAAACAGGCTTAAGTGCTGCTTTGTTGAACAAAATGCCCAGTCAAGTAGAGTGTAATAAGTGTTTCCTACATATCATGGGATTTATGGTTAACACGGGGTTTCTATTAAGCCATTAATTTTGTCCTATCTCAAATATAACGTTTGACATTCACAATGATTTGCAGAGAACTGTATGTTTGATCCAATGTTGAACATTAATGACACAAGAATATTTACAGTCTCCACCGGGTGGTGCTGTGTCACAACAGAGGCTTAGTGACTTGAGCAGCAGTGGTTTTACAACCGACTCGTCTGACTTGACGAAGGGATTTTCTTTCTTTTATTCAAAAGCACAGGATCTGAGCCCCCTGCCAATTATTTAATATGGCAGACCCAAAGAAGCAGCTCAGTCAGCTCACCCAACTTTCCCAATCAGCAGTTTGTTATAAAATACATACATCCCCATGCATCAATCTCCCTATCTCTTTTCAAAGGTCAGTGGCAACAAATGGGCCCAGCAGTGTTAACTGAGGACTTGTTCAGGCCTCGCAAGCCAGGGTGTGAATTTACAATGTGCCAGCTTGCCACCCAGTAATGTTTCTTGTGGGCACTACTGCAGCCTACTAAACGTTCCACGGTGCCCTTTGATGAGTACGTTATCACACTTCAGATTCACGCCCGGGCCCTAACATCGCCTGTAGACAAGCCCTGAAAGGCAATGCTTTCTAGAGCATGTTGTGAATGCAGCAATTCTTGAAGAAGTGAAAACATTTTTATGCTTAAAGAAAATCTGCACCATATGTCTGGAAGAAAAGGACTATTTGTATTGGAAATTAAAAGGAGGCTCTTAATTGTTGTTGTTTTCTTAAATCAAACTGCACCTTGGAGCATGTGGTAAGGGACAAGGAAAGGAGGGAGGAGAAGATGATAGGAGCGTTGAGTTTAAATCCCAGTTTATTAACTCTTTGCTCTTCTATGATTGTTACCCTAATAATGCTCTTACATTTGCAGATCTTGCATTTATACTGAGGGAAGCCTAGGTTCCTAACCGGTTATATACTGCACCTATAGGAATTTCTTCATGCAGCATTGAAATGCAGCCACCTCTGGGGTGAAACAAAGCAAATGAAGTGGAGAGCAAGACAATGCAGCAATTTAGGCTAAGGAGCGCAGAAGACTACCGTATCCTGCTGGACCGCCAGGGGGAATTGGTAGGTAGAATGTAACTGCTCAGACCTTTAGCCAGGACATAGATGCTAGGGTCCAGATCCTCAAAGCAATTTAGGCTTCCTGATTTCAGTGGCAGTTAGGACCCTAACTACCTTTGTGGATCTGACCTAGTTGCCCAACTCTTGCAATAGTTGCAGTGGGATCATTAATGTCTTCAAGTTGGCAGGAATTTAGATTTGTGTCTCATCTGAAATATGGCA
Source organism: Gopherus evgoodei (assembly GCF_007399415.2). Taxonomy (NCBI): domain Eukaryota; kingdom Metazoa; phylum Chordata; order Testudines; family Testudinidae; genus Gopherus; species Gopherus evgoodei. Next base: position 36,085,684 of record NC_044333.1, on the reverse strand, counting down.
CCTCCAGTAGCACAACACCGCCTATAATGGTGCTTGGGCACTGGTTCAGCAATGACCGAGTGAACATGAGAAAATCATTAATATTTGCTTCCTGTTGCAATATTTGCTCCATTTAAGTGCCATCCAAGGACTGAGTAGACTCATTCTTGCTTAGTTGGACAAGTTCACAGTCCGAAGTGGCCATAAAACCCTTCTAATAATGATTGTCAATGTGTTTCATACCTGCTGTGCCATAGCCTCAGCCTGGGTCAGTACAGTGATTGACAGGGATCCATTGTCCTCATAGCTACTCCTGCGAATGCTAATCCTGTCCCGTTCATTCTGTACAGCTTCAAAGAGAGAAAGAACGACAGTCATGGGATGAGTTAGAGATTGCCGTTTCCTGTCATCACTGGTGACGGCTATTTACTATCATCGAGAACTCTGCAATTTGCTAGTTGTTTTATGAATCAATAAAGACACACTATTCAAACTGTCAAGAGTTTAAGTAGAGAGACAAGGTGGGTGATAAAATATCTTTTATTGGACCACTCTCTCACCGACAAACAGTATTACATCACTCACCTTTTCTCTCTAATATCCTGGGATCAGCATGGCTACCACAACACTGCATACAGCAATTTAAATAGTTATTTTAATGTTTGTAACAATTTTATGAGTATGTTGCATAGGGGGAAAAAACATTACCAGAAGCAATGGTTTCTCCAATGAGTGTTCCAGCATTTCCTACCTGTAGGAGAGCACATATGTAACAATGCCCTACAGTTTTAGGGCCTACTTCTGCTACTAAATCCATATGGACAGACCGTTGCACCCACATGGAGTAGTTCCAGTGGTATTTATTATTTGTATTATGGTAGAACCTAAAGTCTCCCACTGAGATTGGAGCCCCATTGAGTTAGGTGCCGTATAGACCCGCAGTAAGAGACAACCCCCGCCTTAAAGAGCTCTCAATCTAAATAGATAATAGAAAATAGCCAAGGGTGGAAGGGAAAATAGGAGTATAGAGAGATATGACGACTTCCCCAAGATCACCCTGCAGGTCAGTGGAAGAGCCAGGAATAGAAACTTGTGTACCTGGGTCCCATTGTCCCCAAACTATCTCCAAAGTGTTTCACAGAGTCAACCGTTTGTCTCTCTCACCCGCAGAAGCTGGTCCAATAAAAGATATTGCCTCTCTCACCTTGTCTCATACAAATCGGAGTAGAAGTGGGTGGGAAATCAGAGGCAGGGAGAAAAGATAAGGCCAAGAGTTGACAACATGAAGAAATACAGGCAGGCGGGTCCAGATGCCAAGAGCTGCAGAGGAGGCAGCTCATGAAGTAAGAGTGGCGAGCAAGAGTAAGAAAGGATGGTGCCAGATGAGCAGAGCAAGCTGGCAAGAGTGCAGAGAGAGAGATGAAGAGCCTCATACAAAGACCTAATAAGTCAATGGGAATCTTTTCATTGATTTCAATGGCCTGTAGATCAGGCTATAAGCCCATGCGATTTGATGCAGAAATGCCATGGAACATTTGAAAATCTGGGAAGAGACTTCTGAATGGGACCCTGAAATAAATAGGAAGTTGTTTAAGGTTTGTGTGAGGTGGTCACATTTCTCAGTGGTTTGTATCCCCATCACCCTATTGCCATACTCACACCACTGGGAGAAATGTTGTGTGATGTGCCTATGGAGCATTTCTTTATTTCTATCCTGTTCTATACACAGTCTTATCCACACTCATCATCGTAGTATCTGAGCTCCCTTCCAGCAGCGCATTAAGAAATGTGGCTACATCTCTGCCACATGTTGTTTGTTTTCTCATCCTCACCCCAGAGTGAGAAGCGTGTGCAGTGGAGTATCTTGTTTTGGTAGGTAGTTTTTGTTGTTGTTTTAATACAAAGATGTGGTGCTCTGTGTTTGGTGGAGAAGGCAAGATCAAAGAAGTGTGCCTTGCACTTGGAGCAGAAAGCAGTGAGGTCTGTGATGGTCCTTAAAGGGTAAGAACTTGGCCATGTTCCTCTAGTTGCACATGTGACAATTGAAAATCCAGTCTGGGCCTCTGCATCAGGAGAACCCAGCAACAATTGTACTGTTTTTCCTGGTACTGGGACTTGGTCTCCAGGATGATTTCCCAGTGATGGGCTTGGGGTTGAGGAAGAGTAGCAACCACCTCTATGATCACTGCATTAAAGAAACCCATGGATTCTCTAACCCACTCTGTAAAAGACCAACAAACTTGTTCATGGTGATGATCATTCTGTAGCAGAGATCTCTCCTACTCAATGGGCTATCTACCAAAAGAGGATGCTGGTGCCTAACTAAGGAAGTAAATAAAGAAAAGATTTATTTCAAATTCTGGTTAAAGGACACACACAAATGATCGCTGCAAGAACATTTCAAAGCATCCCATTAATAACAGCAATATAACTCCCTTTTGGAAACATTCTTCCCTTCGTACACAAGGGGAAACAATTCCCAGGTCATAAATTGTCAGACATTCAGCAACTTGTTCAGACACTTGTGAAAGTTTCTCAGTTGAGAAAGTATCACACTGTCTGCCAGGATTTTCTTTCTAGACAGATAGAGAAACCCACTCTCAGCTGCTGGATAAAATTGCACTGACCTTTCAGCTCTGGGCTCTACCATTCAGTGTGCTGCAAAAGAAAATGAATGGACTGATACCTGGCTTTACAACTGAAAGCAGTAAGAAAATCACAGCTGGCCTTGGATGGGGTTCCTTGATTCACAGAGTGTTCTGCTAGCACTGGGTTTATCACAGCCTCACAGCTTTGGGTCCGCACTGTTTAATAGTGGCAGAACAAGGAGCAATGGTCTCAAGTTGCAGTGGGGGAGGTTTAGCTTGGATATCAGGAAAAACTTTTTCACTAGGAGGGTGGTGAAGCACTGGAATGGGTTACCTGGGGAGGTGGTGGAATCTCCCTCCTTAGAGATTTTTAAGGTCAGGCTTGACAAAGCCCTGGCTGGGATGATTTAGTTGGGGATTGGTCCTGCTTTGAGCAGGGGGTTGGACTAGATGATCTCCTGAGGTCCCTTCCAACCCTGATATTCTATGATTCTAAGCATCAAATCTCCAATGGGAAGAGCTACTGCCTTCAATAACAGCAGCCAAACACCGCAGAGGAATCCTGTTTATAATGCTGAGCATCATACTCTGCTCACACAGAGAAACCCAAGTGCTTGCTTGGCTGACATTTTATCATCCCGGGTGCGTGCTCAAGCTGCTGGGCTAGAGTCAGTATCTTTTGCTCCAGCCTACTGAATATTTAATTATTTATGCAAAGAGAAAGAACTCCAACGGGAGCATTTGAGAAAGCCTGAGGCTATAGCCCGATGGGTAGGGTGCTCCTCTGGAACGTGGGAGACCTGAGTGAAAGTCTCTGCAGATGAGACATTTATGTTTAGATCTTCCACTCGCCAGGTGAGTTGGCTCTTCTGGAAGGGTCTCATATTTTTTCATGAAAAATTTCAAATGGGCTCGATTCCTTCCAATGAGGGAGGAAATCAAATTCTGACACTTCAACATTTTTCATATAATGGAATTTTTCTGGCCAGCCCTAGATTCAGTTGAAAATTGCCATTCTTGTTTTCAAAATGGAATTTTCACCCTCTGGCGGTTGGTTCATAAGGCTCATTTGCCAAACCGGGGGTAACTTCTTTGAAATAATTTATTTGCAAATACATTTTTTCCCACTGCTCAGCCAGACTTCGCAACTCTTGAACCTTGACCTATGTTAAGCACATTGGGATACAATTTGTTTGCAGGATGCTCTGCAAAATAAAATGCTCTAACTGTACGGGGCTTGGCTAGTAAATAAAAGCTCAGCCAATGAAAAAAACAAACTCCCTTTCTTTGCAAACAGAAACTAGCTGTGAAAAAAGTCTGTTCTGCTCTGAGCACAGAAAGCAGGTAATGTAATAACGGAGTAACAAGTGGCTTTGCTGAGAATTACAGCTCCCTTTAATTTCTGCATTATTTTAGCCTGCTGAACTCTGCTCACACGCTATGGACTTTCTGCAGCAACGAATGATCAGTGCAATAAGCATATGCGAGGAAAGATGCTGAGCAAAGACTCAACAGTATCCTGACAGTTCATAGATTTTGGCACAGAATGGCTCAGAAATTCAATCCATGGTTTCTTAAAGCTCAGGGAGCAGCAAGGTTTAGCACATAACAATAGTACAGTACAGCTCTACCTACTCCTATGTACATGTTTGAAATCAAAACTCCCTTTGGTTACATAACAGGATGACTAAGATGGGCAGACTAGGTTTAACTCTAGTAAGCAAGGGTTCTGCTGCAGTTCTTAATATAATATATTAACCCCCTTGGACGTTGCAAGTTTATATTATATAACTATATGGTGTAAACTCCCTGGGACAGGCTCTTTTTTGTTGTATGTATGGACAGTAGCTAGCACAATAGAATCACAGATTATTAGGGTTGGAAGGGATCTCAAGAGATCATCTAGTCCAACCCCCTGCTTGAAGCAGGGCCTGTCCCCAAATGGCCTCCCTCAAGGAGTGAACTCACAACCCTGGGTTTAGCAGGTCAATGCTCAAACCACTGAGCTATCCTTCCCCCTGTAAAAAATATTCTTTAGGACTCCCAGGAGCTGCTGCAATGCAAATATTAAATAATATTGTACCCAACCATGTTCTCCTAATTATCCCTTTAACCATCCATTTAAAAGATACCAGTATTCTAAAGATTAGCTGGATGGCACTTGAATAAAATGGCAGAACCCATGAAGATTTTTCATTAGTCTATGGAAAGAGTTGTGCTTTCCTATTTATCTTATTTACTTCATTGTCTTCTTCTTTGGGGGGGGAGGGACTGGGGGGGGGGGAAAGGCATTTCACAAGGTTTTGCTTAAAAGCCACTCAAGTCCTTAAAATACCAGACTGTTTAGGAGCAGCTTGGTGTAGACTAAGATGTTATCAGAGTGGATGAGTGGCAATGACTGACAAGCCTTTGAAATGTATTTAGGTGCCTAACTCCCATTGGCACCTTTGAGGATCTGGGCCATAGTGACCAAATGTTTCCCTCCATTCGGCAGCCTGAGTAAAATTAGTGTGGGGATTTCTTCCTTTTAGGAAAAAAAAATGACTGGTGCTCTTATGGGGGGTCTCAATGTAGAGACTGAAGACCAGGACCGGCCTTTGAGGTGGGCGATACGGGTGCCCGCCCAAGTGGGTGCCGTGCGCAGGGTTTCCCAGCTGGGCTGATGGAGGCGGCAGGGCAGGTAGGCAAACAGCAGTGTAGGGGAGCGGGGGAGACGACCAGCCTTGGTGCCAAGTGACTCCTCCGGAGCAGGGGTTCCCCTCTTCTGCTCTGCTCCACATGTACAGCCGCTGCTGTTCCTGTGTTCCCCCACTCCCCCACCTAGCCTTCTTCCTGGAGTTGCCCCTAGCCACTCTGGACTGGGAGCATCTCCTGGCTGCTCTGCGGAGGGGGGCTGATGGTGAGGTGTCCCTCTCCCCTGCACCCGTGTATCCAATTTCCGGTAAGCTGGAGTGACAGGACAGGGGAATCTGTGTGTGCTGCTGCCTCTCTGGGTCCAGAGCTGCTGGCAGCTGCTTGTGTCTGAATAAGCCTAGTTCAGGCTCCTGGCTCTCAGCGCTTTCTTAAAGAGACAGTGCACTCACCCACTCAGGCACACACACACACTCCCCTCAACACAACACATTCCTTCACACAGTCCCCCCAACACGCACACCAGGGCTCCCTGTATCCAGGTCACATCTCACCTGGGCTGTTCTGAAGCATCAGGAGCTGCTGCTCTCCTGCCACAGGGAAAGTGACCTGGATACAGGAAGCCCTGACATCTGCTCCTTGCTAACCCTCTCTCACAGCCCCCTAGGGCTGCACGGGGTGGAGGGGCAGCAGTCCAGTGTGGGAGCGAGCAGCAATGTCAGCTGCTCTGTGCATCCCGGTCAGGTTCCCCATGTGGGTGCAGGAGGGGGATGCAAGGTTTAGGGGAAAAGTGGTCACAGTACAGGGGCTAGGGGCTCAGGGGGTGAGGTGCAGGGGTAGGAGTGAAAGGGGCACAGTGCAGGGGTTAGGGGCTCAGGCTGAGGTGCAGGGTGTAGGAGTGAATGGAGCACAGTGCAGGGGTTAGGGGCTCAGTGGAGAGGTGCAGGGAGTAGGACTGAAGGGGTGTAGAGATTAGGGGTGCAGAAGGGGGGAGCAGGCATTGGGGCAAAGGGGGCACAATGCAGGGGATAGGGAGGAAGGCAGGGTGGGGCACGTGGAAAGCCCTTGGGGGCCAGGGGCAATGGGGGGGGTGCCATGTCCACGGAGGCCAGGGGCACCAAAATGCAAGTATGCCCAGGGTGCCATTTTACCTAAGACCGGCCCTGCCAAAGACTGAGTAGATATGGAGACCAAACTCCCTTGGAGGTGGCTAAAGTACTATGGTGGAGAGGAAGTGCAGGCTGCCCAAGATGTACCTGGGCTGTAGAGAAGTCTTCAGGCTCCAGGGCACATTTCACAGACAGAAAATTCATGTTAAGGAAACTATTATACTACGAAAAGAAACAGTATCTCCCTCCAGACCCTCCTTGATGTGGAAGAAAGCTGCTGTTACTGGTTGTTTTCCAGCCTTGTCATGAGACTGGAGATTCCAGAACTCACACCAGTTTCTTACTGCCAAGTGGAAACTGGGTACATCTTGAAGGCCTTGCATCAGGGCTTAAATTTAGCTAGAGCCGTCCGGAGCAGAGCTCCAGTAAATATTGTCAAACTTGTGGGAGCCCAGCTGTGCCCCATGGGCTAAAATCCCAAATCCCATTGCACCCCGGAGGGTGAAAGCCCTGAGGCTCTGGGAGGTACTGGGGGAGAATTTGTGCCCTTGCAGCATTTGTCAGTACAGAGAGAAGAAGGGGCACTTGATAGAGCCACTTGCCTGTCCTCCTGACCCAACTATATTAAGAGCCAAGAAGGTGAAAGGCACCAATAAGTGACAGGATAAATATTTTCTGTTGTCTACCCTGTTCAGAAATAAAGTATTTGGTTCTAGAGCATTTGAATTTGCTGTGCAGGTCTTCCCCTTTTTGGGGGGCAGGGGATAACAGCATACACTGCATGATTCCCATGCAAAAGAGTCACTGGAATATTGTGTAATGCTTAAGTACTGTGTGTACATATCTCTTCTAAGACCTGGACCCCTCAACAACACGGGGAGCACTTTCTCTTTTTAAAAAATGATAATACCTATTTCTTAGATGGGGCTTTTCATCAGTTGATCTTTGCACTCTTTAACATATTTCTCCTCACAACCCCCTTGGGAGTGAGGGAAGCATTATTATCCCCATTGTACAGATAAGGGACTGAGGTCCAGAAAGGCTAAGTGTCCCAAGCTCACACAGAACATCCATGGGAGAGCAGCGGATTGAGCCCAAGTCCCTCACATCCCAAACCCGTGCCCAACCACTGGGCCATCCTTTCCCCTTAAAAGACTGCCGTATTCTACCATAGGGGGTTGGCGCCATTTCTGTCCAACCCTGGGCTGTTCTTATCTAAAGGCAGATGTCAGAAGATCAGATGCTCCAAAGCCTGCCTTTTATGATTGTATTGCAGGTGTAGGATACCTACACTTGAGTTACACCTAAACGTTATTGCCCATTCACAGGCGTATCAGGAAATGTCAGCAATGATTGCAGCATGCAGAAGAAATCTCACTGTCCACCGTCTTTGCACGCCAGTCATGAAATCAGCTGGAAACAAGCTTTGCTGAATTCTACACTACAATCGGTAAGGAACTTTTTGCAGCCATCAAACCTGGGGCTTGATCCTGGAAATCCGACTCACCCATGTAGCCCTGTTGTGTTGAATGGACCTTCTTATGTGAGTAATGATTATACATGTGAGGAAGGTTGGAGGATTGGGCTATATAACCAAACCCCACCATTTATTTTATAGAGGTCCCATAAAGCTAAATAAACCCATTAATATTCCCATAATGATCAGCTCCCTTTAAAAGAACTTGTTTATCTCACACAAGTTTCCAATATAGCTTTTATAGCACATATTTCAGTACTTCCCGCACACACTGATAAGGTCTATCTTCTAGCGTAAGTGGATGCTACAGAATGACTTTCTCAAGGTGATTTTGTTGTTATCACTAAAAGTACCTAAGAAGCCATGGCATAACACATCTAACGTAGTTAATATTTTACATACCATGAAATCAAGTTATTGCTACATGATAACTGCATTGTGATATTTATTATGCTTGTAAAAATAGGGGAGAGGTCAATCTGAAAGGCTGCATGTGGCTGTGATGGCTGAAAGGCCAGTGTGCTGAAAAATTGATGGCCCCAGCAACCCAAACATCATGCTTGGAATTTGCATTGGAGTGGGCAGACTTGTACAAAGGGCCAAATCCAATGCACTATCCCACAGCCACCTGTAGCCTACTGTTTCCAGGAGACGTTTGTTCAACAGTTAGGGCAAGACTCAGATACTCCAAGACCACAAATTTACTTGCCCCTTGAATAGTTGTTCAAGACACATTTCAAATATTGGCAAAACCTGAGATTGCATCAAATTGTCCTCTCTGGGGTGAGTTCCTAAGGGCTTGCCTACAGGGCAGTTGAATGTGTGGCAAGCCAGAGTGTGACTCCACAGCACTCTAGCCTGCTGGGCATGAAGGGTACATCTACACAGCAAAAAACAGCCTGTGGCAGCCAGTTGCAGAGCCCAGGTCACCTGATTGCAGTGTGGACGTTTGGGCTTGGATTTGAGCCCAGGCTCTGAAAGTTGGCGAGGGGGAGGGTCTCCAGCCTGAGTCCGAACATCTACACTGTTAGTTTTAGCCCCGTACCACAAGCCAGAGTCCGTTGACCTAGCCTCAGACTTATTGCCGCAGGTTTTATTTTGCTGTATTGATCTACCGGAAGCCACTGTGTGGAGCCTGCTACAGCCCATACAAAGTTCCCTAGCATGCGCTGACATCCATCTATAGCAGCATCCACACTGTGACTAAAACTTGATGAGCTCTTGTGCTGTGGATTCACACCCTGGCATGCTGTGCAGTAAGTCACTGTGTAGACAAGCCCATAGTCACAGGATTAGGGCCATGAGGGGATGTTACTGGTCCACGTGCACTGAGATTTTCCTGGTAGCTGTCAGTGTTGATAGTGTGGAGGAACATCCTTTACCTGTAGGGATCTATGCATGGCTTTATTTACAGAGGGCAGCAGAATATCTGAGGCTCAGAATACCTGAGGCAGGAGATCTGGGTTCCATTTCTAGATCTACCACTAATGTGCTGAATAGCCTTTGTTGAGTACCTTTTATTGCCATTGAAATGCCACCTTTCCACTAAAAAGCCTTTCGTCAAAATAACTCTGACCAGCTGTAATCATTTCCCAACCAGCTAGAGGAATGGAAAAAGCATAAGAGCAGAGCAGACGTGAAAAGAGACCTCAGCTGAGTCATAGACAGACCTCCTGACCTAAATGAGAAATGCAATTCCCTCAAGGCCCCTGAGGGGAATTCCACAGCTCAGGCCCGGTGGTTGAACAATGCCTGCCCCAGACCGTTCCTGATTAATATAATGACTGACACTCCAGCAGACCAACCTGTGCTGACTCTAGCAGCCAAGAAGGAATATGGGGTGAGGTCTCTATATTGTGTGTTGTTAGTGTCTGAACCCATGTCGTTACACTCATCCCATGAAAGCTTCACTTCCCGTCAGACTTTACTTGACTCTCTCATTAATCCCAGTCTATCACCCTGCAATTATAATATCAACTAACCCACAGGCTAAGTGATAGGGTGGAACAGACAACTCTTGTTTTACAGCCAAAGAACAAAGGAATAGTGCATTGGGGAATGGGCAAAGCTGTAGTCTCATTTGGGTTTCCTTCAGCCCACTACTCATCCAAAAGTGCTCTGCCACCGATGCTTGCCCCTGTTAGAGTCCATGAGTGCACACAGTGCTGCCTGGAATGGAAGTCACTGCTGCAGACACAGCAGAAAGAGAAGCCAACCTTCTGATGTCCGCAGCTGCTGGGTGATAAAAGGAAGGGTATGTCCAGAACTTTTCTATAATGAGGAGAGAGGGAAGGAACCTTGCCTTGGGTCCCTGATTACTGCTTAAGCCTGTATCCCTGCAGAGACAAACGGGAAATTTGTTATAGCTACAACCAACCTGGCATGTTTGAACTATCCTGACTGAGGAAAGCACAAATCAAACTAAATACGTTCTCCATCTGACACAGAAGAGAGAGCTTAAATCGTTAGAGCCGGCCTGGACCTTTCTTCCATCAGGAGCACATTGAACATGCTGGCCAATCAGAGTCCAGGCAGATTGCAAAGCACTGCACCTATTGGATCCTGAATAAATAGTGCTGTGTTCATCATCCATGTAGTGGAATTACAGTAAACAGACTTTATTTACCAAACCTTTCTGTCCTTGCTCCATTGCCACACAGACTAGAACGGGGAACAGAATACATGAATCATGAGTGTGCACCAACCTGAAATCCAATAAATAAAAGTGTCAACATTGATTCCACCTCAGCAGCAGCAAACCCATCACTTTCCATAGAAGTTTAGGCAAAACTTCCCGTTTAATAACCATCCGTCCAAGTTAATTGTTCTATAACAGTCAGTGTCCTCATTTAGCATTACCATTCTTGAAATGATCTCAATAAGCCAACAGGAGGTCCTGAAGCAAGTGCGTGTGCGAGTGTGTGCAGATTGACAATTATGAATTACACAATAATTAATCTGGCAAGGAGATCTGGTGACATCTGGTGAGCACAGAGCTTTCACAATCTTCTGCTCCACAGTAACAAATTGACCCTTTCTGTTGCCTAGGCTAAGGAGAAGAGTCTGATTTTTCAAAAGGCCTGAACCCAACTTCTGATGCTGTACGTGTAATTTTGCACCTGCAACTAAGTGGCACTATCCATATAACTGCCTGCTTTCTGAGTGCAGTGGGGTATAGAAGACACATGAACGCATTTGGCTGTGTCTGCAATTACTTGTGGGAGCCAAATTATGGCCATAGAATCTGAACTTGTTTCAAAATCAGGCAGAAAAGATTTGAAAACTATAGCTAAGTTATGAATGTTTTGAACCACTAAGCAAAAAAGCCCTAGATACCTGCCTAGAAAAAGAAATTGAAGTGAATATTAATAAAATAATAATAATAATATATATTCATTTGGTCTCAACACCTAATCACATCCCATTCTCCTGTGTAAATTCCACCAGTGACCTAAGAACTCTTTCCCTCTGTCAGCAACCTCAGAGCAATTCTCCACTACGAACATTCAACTAGTGTCCTGAGAACCTCTAAGCACGCTCTATTCTCCTCTCTGTCACTTGGATCTGCAGCCTGAAAACTTCTAATCACATTCTGTTATCTCCAGCCAATTCTACCAATGAGCTAAGAATATTGAATGCCTTTCAACTAACCATCCCTTTCAACTAACCAACCTATATATCTTGCTGCATTCTCCTAAACCAGTTGATCCAGCAACCTGAGAATGTCTGGTCACCTTCTAGACTCTCACATCAGTTCCTTGAATGATTTGAAACTTGTAATCTCTCCCAAACCGCTCAGTAATACATTCACAGCCCCAGCTCTCAGGAATCAAAATTAACAAAAGAGGTAGACTCTTCTTCAGGATTAAAGGCCCGTTAAATAAAAAGTGAACAATTAGGAAACAACAAAAGGACAGTTAAAGGTAAGGAAAAATGGTTATAGTCCAGTGCCTTTGCCCCACAATTTCAGATGCTGCTTACTCTATGGTCATTAAAGTGTGTTAATAAAATGTACTTAATATTATACAGGTTTTTAAAATAGTGCTCTATTGTCAGAGATTCTACAGTAGGATTTTCAGAAGTGCTCGATTTTGGCCTAATTTTGCTCTGTTTGATGTCAATGAGACTTTTACCATTTACTAATTCTTTAAGTCAAATTCTTTCATTTGAAATATACACTCATTTTGGGCATCTTTCAGGTGAGATGTAAACACAAGATCAGAAATCCAATAACACTTTTCACAAAAACAGGTGGCAGCCTTAGGCTCTGGCAAATGCCAGTTTGGATAACAACATCCTGGTTCCCTAAATCCCGAATTCCAGTTTGTCAAAACCAGATCTGCCTGGGAAATAAGATTGGGTTTGATGAATTTCTCAACTTGCTAAAATGTCAAGAAATACCATTCTGAAATTTTCAGAATCTTCCACGTTGACATTTTAAAAATGTCAAATTCCAGTTTTTGTGGTTTGCAATGACTTTTAAATTAAAAATTTAATCCAATTAGTCCAGAAAAAGTTGAAACCAAACACTCATTACATTTTACATGTAGCGGGGTAGTTACCTCGCTCCTGCCCTGAGGGGGTTAAAGCAGCCCTGGAGAGGGCTGTGGCGGAGAAATGCTAGGCTGGTTGGGGGAAACAGCCACAGGTGAGGCCACACTCCAATCAGGCCACAGCTGGCCCTATAAGAGGGCTGAGGTCCAGAGACTGAAAAAGGCATTCTCTGTAGCTTTGTGAGAGAGGTGGACCTGGCTGCCTGGAAAGCTGAGGAGGGTACCTAGGGTGGAGCAGTGCTGGGAAAGGGCAGAGGGAGCTGGGCAGCTCCAGCCTAGCAAAGGCCCAGGCTGCAGGCCTAGTGAAGGGCCCACAAAGGAGTAGCGGGGCTGCAGAGAGGCAGCCCAGAGATAGGCAGAGGCAGCTGGTCCAAGCCCCCTTGCTGATGATGAGTGGTTTATAGACTGAAGTCCACCCTAGGGAGTAGGGGCTAGATGGTGACTGGCAGTGGCCACTGAGGCAAGGTGTTGGGGTTCTCTTGGGTGGGGAGACCCAGAGTGTGGGTTACTGCCAGGGCAGAACCCTGACATAGAGGGGCACTGGGGTCAGCGGCAGGCGAGACACTGGCCTGCAGAGGGCACTCAGCACTGGAAGAGCTAATTCCCTGGATGACCAGCAAGAGGCGCCACAGAGGTGAGTCGTCCCCTCACCACCTTACAGATAAACAAAAAACATCTTGAAATTATTAAAACTAAACATTTCAGTTGACCCAAACCAAAGAAAATAGATGTATGTGTTGGTTCGTGAATATTTTTGAGATTTTGACTTTTATGTCTGATTTTAGACAGGGAAAAAAATCTGAACTCAAAAATGTTTTGCAGGATGGAAAAAACAGTTCCCACCCAGCTCTATTGTTGTACTCCAGACCCAACATGCCAGGTTATTGATGAGTTTCGTCAAGATGAAAACATTTTAGGAACACAAAGTTTCTAGGATTGCACCTGAACTTATTCAGCAGTAGGTGTGGCAGTGGTGATCATACTCTGTAGTCATGATGACACAGCCTTGTATCGGTATAGATCAGAGTTTCTCAAACGGGTTGCCGCTTGTGTAGGGAAAGACCCTGGAGAGCTGGGCCGGTGTAGGGAAAGCCTCTGGAGAGCTGAGATGTGATCGGCCAGATCTGCGGACGGGGCTGGTAAACAAACTGGCCCGGCTCGCCAGGGGCTTTCCCTACACAAGCAGCATCCCCTGTTTGAGAAACCCTGGTATAGATTATTCACTCTTAAGATATTTGATAAAGAAGATGATATTTTACTTCAGCTGCGCAAACAAACAGCCTGAGATTTCACATGTATGTAGTGTGTGGGCAGGCACACTAAATACATGTGAACCCGGTCAAAGTGAGAGTGGAATCAATCAGAGCTAAAAGTAACCCTTGTCCAATAGTTTACAATCTAGGTGCAGAAGTATCACCAGCAATGTCCCATCAAGCAGGTGATAGATGATCAGGTGCCGGAGATACCATAGTAAATAGCAAGGCAGTGTTTTTCATAGTGTAACTCAGGTAAAGTAGCTATTCAAGGCTTTCAAGCAGCATCTCAGCTGAAGCATTTTCCTAATCTATGACAGCATTTTGGTACAAAGGTCTTTCCTGCCAATTGATGCTGCTTAGACACATCACAATTCCCCAGTTATCTCTTCACTTGTGAACCAGTTGGAAATGTGTCAGAGTGCATCTGATAATATTTGATAGAACAAGCTGCAGTTAAATGGGCAGTCTCCAAACGGAGGCTGAGCATGACAGCAATATTAATAAGGGCCTTTGTCCTGTTCCAAGAAAGTCAATAGCAGCTTCACCAGCAATTTCAATAGGAGTATGATTAAGACCTAATTGTTGTGAGAGCTATGAGGGACATGTTGGTGCTGCACATAAACAGGAGCAGTCCTGGACCTATATTAGATAATACTTAGTCCTGGACTAGATGACCTCTTGAGGTTCCTTCCAGTCCTATGATTCTCCAGCTCTCCTAATTCCAGGTTAATACAGGGCTAGTATCACAATCATAGAGTTATAGTTATAGACCAAAAAGGACTACAAGCTCATCAGTCAATTAAATCTCAAAACACTCCTCTGAATCAGACAAGTATTTTTGTCGGAAAATGCAGATTCATTGAAAGCAAAACTCTTCATGAAACAGTGTCAGGTTTGACGAAACACCAGACTCAAGACTATTTTGGTTAAAATGGTTTCATAATTGTTGAAACATCCCAGTTTGGACAATCTTCAACCAGAGAGACAAGATGGGTGAGGTAATATCTTCTATTGAAACAACTTCTGTGGGTGAAAGAGATGAGCTTTCAAGCTATTCAGAGCTCTTTTCCACTTCTGAGAAGGTCACAGCTAAAGCCAGGATGGAACAGATTATCTAGCATAAGTAGTTAACACATATTGCAGGAGACCATTCAAGGTGAAGTGGCCAATTAATGCCTCTGCAGTCATAGGACAAAAAGGAGGATTTGAGGGGTACAAATTGGTGTAATAAACTATAAATCTAGTAAAAAGAACAGGAGTACTTGTGGCACCTTAGAGACTAATACATTTATTTGGGCATAAGCTTTTGTGGGCTTCATCGGATGAAGTGGGTTTTTTTAGCCCACGAAAACTTATGCCCAAATAAATATGTTAGCCTCTAAGGTGCCACAAGTACTCCTGTTTTTTTTTTGCTGATACAGACTAACACGGCTACCACTCTGAAACATATAAATCTAATGTCTTTATGAAGACCGTGAATTTGAATGTCTAGCAAAGCTGTGAATTTTAACTCCCAGACTCATCTTTTGAAGGTGTCGTGCAGGTTTCCTTTGAACAGGACAGAGATCGTAAATAGGGTGATTGTCTTTTGAAAAGTGTTTGTCCACTGGTGGTCTGATGTCACGCACCCTGTCTGTCTAATAGCCTAGGACCAAAAACAGCTAATGCGGTCAACAATATTGAACCAGGAATTTTCTATTCTTTTTTTTTCTTTTTTTCTTTGAGTCAAAATAGCTTTTTGTTTCTAAACTTTTTGGAAATTAATCTTAAAAAAAAATTTAAAGGAAAAACGTTTGAAATCAAAATGAAATGTTTCAAAATAATTATCTGAAATGAAACATTTTGATTGACCCAAAGCAATTTTTTTTAATTTTATTTTTCAAATTTTTGGTTCACGAGCATTTTCAAGATTTTTATTCTTTATCCCGATTTGGAATGTGAAAATTTTTGAAATGTCAGCAATTCTCTTGGGATAGGAAAACTGTTTCCTACCCAGTCCTAAAGAAAGCCACATTGTGGTAGATGTAGAGGAAGAGAATCCCTGTCCTGAGGAGACTTTAGTCTTGATAGATAAGACAAAAGGTGGGATGGGAAATAGAGGCTCAGGTGTGGAAATGCCTTGCTCAAAGTCACACAGTACAACCAGGGATAGAATCCAAGTACTCTGTGCTTTGCAAGAACTTTCCTTGACAAAGGACTACACTGCCACTGTAGTATGTTATGGAGGATGCCCTACAAAGTTCACATGTACTGTTAATTCATTGTACTGTACAGTGAATTAACTGGAAAGAAGCAAAGGGTCTAAACATGCATTTAGAAAAATAAATATTAAAAGGACTTTCTGCTTCAAGAGAAGGATCATGGCTCTACATTGAATTCTTTTTTTAAAATGGAAATATACCTATCTCATAGAACTAGAAGGGATGGTCCATGAGTCCAGTCCCCTGCCTTCCAACAGGACCAAGAACTGTCCCTGACTGATTTTTGCCCCAGATCTCTAAATGGCCCCCTCTAAATGAACTCACAACCCCAGCTGGGTTTAGCAGGTCAATGCTCAAACCACTCAGCTATCACTCCCCCCAGCTGCAAAAAAAAATAATGAGCTTTCTGCAGCGAGAGAGCAATAAAGTGCTCACTGATTCATAGGGAACCATCTGCTTCTGCTCTGTAAATGGAAACACGATTGTGACATTTACTGCTGCGGGTATAGGGTGGGAGACAGCACATAGCTTTGAAATGAAAGAGGACACAAAACTTTACAGCACCTACCTTCTTTCTTCATCCCGGCTCTGAAACACTTCTTCAGCCGGCAGTACCTGCACTGGTTTCTCTTGTCTTTGTCTATCACACACTGTCTGCTGAACCTGAAGAGAGCAGGGCAAACGTTGAGGAAAGTCCTGTAAATTATTATTAGGTGTATTACAGTAGCACTTAGAAGCCCCAGACAAGATCAGAATCTCATTGTGCTTCAAGCTGCAGTGAAATACAGCCCCTGTCCTGAAGAGTTTACAATCTAAGGGCGAGGCTACACTACAGTGCTACCTCGATGCAGCTGCACCAATGCATCTGTGTCACTGTAGCATGCCTGGAGAAGACACTATGCTGATGGGAGAGTGCTTTCCTTTCGGCATAATTACTCCACCTCAGCGAGAAGCAGAAGCTACTCAGCGGGAGACATAGCGCTGGCCTGGACAGCACAAAACTTGCATCGTTTTGGGCGGAGGGGGAAATGGGACATTTTTACACCCCTGAGCAACATAAATTATATTGACTTAGGCTGTAGTGTAGACTTGCCCTAAGCAGACACGGCAGACAGACAATGAGTGAGAGAGGAAGCAGTGACCTCCGGCAAGCTACTTCCCCTCTAGCAGACTCCTAGGCTACTGTCCTAGCCACTGGACCATACGTAAAAAGGCAGCGGGTTGAAAATTTGAGTTATTGAGCTACAATCAGTATAGAAGGAGAAGGCAGCCACTCTCTCTACCACAGAATTATAGCCTGAAATTAAAGCACAACAGTAACGCCATCATTCCTACATGGAACGTGACTTCTATTGTAGGTAATGCTGGTCAGAAATTTTATGACCGCACGGTATTTGGGGGAGGCAGAGGGCTTGGAAAATGCTGAAAGTGCATCGAAATGCATCGAAAGTGAAATGTTTAGTGAAAATGTGATGATTTTGACAAAATTTCATTGGGGGGGGGAAATGGAATTAAGCTTTCTCATAAGGTTGAGATGTTCCGTTTTGACTTTTTTGGAATGGAATGTTTCAAGTTTTCCTTTTTGAAACAACTCTGTGTGTCAAAGTTTTCTTTTATATGATATAATAGAAAAGGTTTTTCTTCTGCTGAAAATTCTGGCAAAAATAAAAGCTCTGCAGGCTGGGGACTTTTTTTTACCATATCCCTTGTTCTGTCTTGTCTATAGGTGGTCTTGGTAACAGGGAAGAAGTGTGTGCTAGGAGTTCCTTCCCATAGTGCACCAAGGGAGATATAGTCTCACCAGGGAGCCCTGCCCATATAGGAGACTGGGAATCAGGGAGTCATGGAGTTTAAGGCCAGAAGGGACCATCAGATCATCTAGTCTATAAAATACAGAAAATTCAGGCCTCCAACACCTGCCACTAAACCCAACAATTGAAATTAGACCACAGAATTATAGCCCTCAGGAGACACAGACAATATTAAGTGCCACAGGCAAGAATAGGAGGGACCGAGGTACACTTAATGCCTGAGGCCCACAATGGCAGGGAAATGATTATGTGAGATATGCCCAAATAATCCTAGCAAGTGACCCACACCCACAGGCCTCAGACAAAGGGTAAAACCCCTCCAGTGACAACTCTCATGTGGCACTGTGGTGCCTTTAAGAATAGAAATACTGGGGTTTGGTCAAAATGTGTGGTTGGTTTTTGTTTGGTTTTTTTTTACTGGAAACCAAAAGCTTTTCATTTTTCAGGCATTTAGTTTGTCATCAAAAATTTTTAGTTAGTGGAAAACCCAATTTCCTGTCAAAAAAGTAGTTTTGATGAAAAATTTTCAACCAGGCCTAGTTTATACTTGACACACATTGACAGGGCATTGTGAATCCAGGCCACCTCTGCTGTACCTGTTCTGTGGCTAGATAAAGCATTTTCAGCCTCCAGAAACCACAACCTGGTACATTTCATGAGCAATAAGTACACATGACAATTTTTAAAAAGTGAGAACAATGGAGCATGAATCTACCACTGGAAAAAGCTGTTAAAGTTTTTCTGTATGGTCAGAAAACATCCATTGTAAAATCTGGGGTGGTTTTGCAGAATGGCACAGAGCCTGATTAACAACCTAAGAACTCTCTGAGGAACTGACATCTGTGATAAACAATGTTGCTCTGAGCTCAACTAAGGACAGAATGGCCCAAATAACAATTCAGAGGATGCTTGGAGAATGCTTGCTGTCATTGAGTTGGATTTGAATCAGAAGCTCTTCCCTAAGATGCTAAGTATCACACTGTGATTCATGGATTCTAAAGGGATAATACAGCGAAATAACTACTTTGCTCTTGGGAAGACGGGAGCAGCAGCTCTGAGAAATCTGAAGAAATTTCCATTTTCCTGCTGGTATTAAATATATTTGTTGGGGGGAAAGTGCAATCCATCAAACCCATTGTCTTCTGTGGATGGAGTATTCTGGAGTGATAAGTGCCTTATATGCAGGTTCATCTAAAACAAACAGGGAGGCAAGTGTTTTACAAGTTTGGAACTTCTTTAACTGAGGAATATCGCTGCAGCAGAGTGAAACTCTTCAAGTTCCAGTTCTATATGAATAATCCTCTATACTTTTTTCCCCTTCTTTTAAGTAAACATCATCTTTCTAAGGACAACCAAGGTAAACTGCTGTATAATTTATGGCCCATTCCTGGCAAATAATCCTTCTGAGTATACTTCTCCATGCCAGAATGTAGAAATCATAACTGCCCCATTTTTGTAAAATAATCAATGTATGGCAATATGCAAGCCTTTATGTGTTTTTAAAAAACAAAATGAAAAAAGAGAGGAGGGCAGGCTTTGGAGACCTGCAGATTTAAATTGTAATTAACACAGAGAAAATGCAATAATTCCCCTGTTTGGAAACCAGGCTGTGGAACTTTGGCTTCCTACCGCTTTGACATTTGCTAAGATCGTTGGGTCACCCAGTGAGAACCTGATAATAGTACTTAGTGCTTTACATACATTAACCAATCCTCACAAGTTCTCTGGGGATATAATTGTCCCCTATTTTACAGGTGGGGAAAGTGAGAAACAGAAACATCAAGTGGATTATTTCAGGTAACATAAGGAATCAAGGTCAGAGATGGAATTAGAATTTAGGAATTCCCGGCTTCCAATCCTGTCCTCAGAAAACCAGATTTCATTATTATTATGCATATTACAATACTGCCTGTGGCCCAGACTGAGAGAGAGGCCCCATTGTGCCAGACACTGCACAGAGACATAGTAAGAGATGGTCTGTGCCCCAAAGAGCTTACAATGTCAAAGCCCAGAAGTGTTTAATACCTGCACGAATAGACATGATTCTTGCGGACACTTCTTCTGAAGAACCCTTTGCAGCCATCGCAGCTGGAAGCCCCATAATGTTTCCCAGTGGCACGATCCCCGCAGATGGAGCACAAGGAGCTGATGCCATTGGCAAGCAGGCTGGCATTTGTCGACTCTGCTGGTATGGCTTCTGCAGACCAGACACAGAGTCAGTTAGGCCTTTTCAGCAGGAACCAGGGTGAAATGAAAGCATTGAACTATGCACATAATTGTATACCCTTGCCCTCTGCCCTAAACATATGTACACACACCATTCCTATGCCATTGCTTCTAGGCAGATGGGGAACCCTTACTATTTTCAGGACCCTCGAAGTACTAATAAGGATGTGCACAGGGCCATTTTGTTGATAACAACTTCTAAATTTCTTCCAACAAGCCCAGAAGCCACATCTACCCTTGCCTTATAATAATAATACATGGAGATATACCTAGCTCATGGAACTGGAAGGGACCCTGAAAGGTCATTGAGTCCAGCCCTCTGTCTTCATTAGCAGGGCCAAGTACTGATTTTGCCCCAGATCCCTAAGTGGCCACCGAAAGAATTGGGCTCACAATCATGGATTTAACAGCCAATGCTCAAACCACTGAGCTATCCCTCCCCCTCCTCAAGGTTAATGAATGTCTTTCCATGGACTTTAATGGGAGCTGTTTGGGTGTGTAAGTTAGGCAGTTAGATACCTAACATTAAGAATCCACATCTCGTGCACTCCCAAAACTTGCAGGCATAAGTTTTAGAGGATGAAATTGACACCACTGTGAAAATTTGGCCCTTACAAGTTACACATTTTTGAAAATTCTGCCCTGACTTTAACCACAAGACCAGACTTCCTCTTAATCCTTATAATTATGGGTGCAGTTTGGAAATGAGACACTTTTGGAAAGAGCCAAATGATGCAGATCGCTTCTTCAGGGGTGCCCTGGTGGAAGGTTTGTGTTAGTATTAGTCAGGGCCAAGCTTTTCAGTATATAGGGCTGACTCTGTGATGTCGAGAGATCATCACCAAAGTCAATAGGATAGGAAGGCATTCAGCACTTCTCAGGATCAAACCGATAGTGGAGAAACCTCCATTCAGATCATGTTGAGAGGGAGAAAACCCAAGAGAGAATAGCAAGCCCAAACAGGAAGAGGTAACACAGAACACTGAAGGATACTCAGAATTAAAACTCTGAGACTGTTCTTCCCAGTTAGAATGGGTGGCCATCAGAGGTGGTCAGAAAATGCCAATTGTTTTATAAGGGAAATTTCAAAAATAAATTTGCTTCATCATTTTCATCAAAATTTCACATTAAAAAAAAAAGGTTTTTCCCATAAAAACCTACGTCTTTGGTTTTCAAAAAACAAACATTTTTACCCAAAAAGTGACATTCATTTTTGATGAAATGCAATATTTTTGCTGAAGATACTTTTTCCACCAACAATTGTGTACTAGCTTTAGTGACTTCTTCGTTAATGATTAATTAATTATTATTATTAATATTATTGTGGTAGTGCCTAGTGAGCAAGCCAGTCAGGGTTCCAATGTGCTAGGCATTGTACAACATAAAAAATGACAGCCCTGGCCCCCAAATGCTCGTAAACGAAATGACAAGGTGTAATAGGTGGATGAGGCAAACAAGTAAACCTCACATATGGGATAGGGGACAAAAGGTAACATAATAAAATAAATAAATAACAATTAATAAAAAGTGCAGAATTCTTAGCCAACAGTATGTGCAGGATTCACAATTTGCTACTTCTCAAATTCTGTGAGGTGCAGTGCCCCCAGCTTTCCCCAATGTCAATGAGTGGTGAGTGGTCAGCCCTTTGGAACTGGTGCTCAATATCTCACTAGTTAAAGCCCATAGGCAGCAGATAACCCAAGTTTACGCTGATCTTGCCAGCCTTACATTGGTGAGGGTTAAGCACAGGATGAACTCACTCTGAACAATATCTCCAGTGTACTGTATTGTGTCAATATCAGCTGCAGTTTCTTCTCTGAGCAAACATATGGTTATCCAGACCACAATGAACAAAGTCTCACTGGTTATTTGATTTTGAGTTCCAGTGAAAAAAAGTTGCACTACAAAAACGATAAATAAGGAGCTCAATTCTCTCAGTTACACCTATGCAAGCCACGTTGACTTCAGTGGCGATGGGCCAAGGCAACTCGGGACAGAATTTGGATCCAGTGGGCTTTTCATTTTTCAATAGAGCTGTTCTTATGGGCAAATATCTCAGCAAAGGGCCAGACTGTGAAACCCTGGAGAGCTCTTACGCACAAGAGTCATTGTGTTGAAGTTGCTCGGTGAGTAACTGCTCACAACATCAGTGAGGGTTTCCCTACCTGGTCCTAAGTCAATGGGACTTTTGCTTGAGCAACGGCTGCAGGCTTCAGTTCCAGACTTTTGGGACCTAGTTCTGCTAGCCTTTCTCTCACCAAGTAGTAGCTCACCTCAGCAGCAGTCCCATTGATTTTCAGTGAGCAAGGCATTACTCAGTGAGTAGGTGGGGCATAATCTGGCCCTTTATTAACACACTGGGAGCTCATTGTATCTAAGTACACCCACAAAGTTCAAGATTATTAGTGCCGGTCGAAAACCTTTGAATGAAACATTTTCTCATCAGAAGAGGTTTCATCAAAGTTTTCTGTGAGAAAAGATCAGTTGGGAGAATGTTCCACTAGGAAACTGAAAATTGAACATTTCATTTTGTTTCAAGTTGGCATTAATCTCTGTATCTGCCTAGTGGGAGTTATAGTTTTGGGTTCTCCATCCTCCTCTATGGACCCAGTTCTGGCCAGAGTACACCTCCCATGATGCACCACAGTCTCTCCCTGTGGCTGAGACACCATAGTGCATCATAGGAGTCTCATGATCTCTTTGAAGTTAAGGACCAAATTCTGCCCTAATATACACCCATGAAAATGTCACTGACTTCAATGGAATTGTATAGCTGTAAAATTAGGCCAGGATTCATTAACCCAATGCAGCGTAAATCAGTCCAAAGTCCACGCCTCTGTGTGCAATGACGTGTCCTTTTCAGAAGATGATCGTGATACAGTTGGCAGTAGTTAGCAGCTCAGCCAGTGTGCGTACAAATGTCAAATCACTATTTATACCCCTGTCACAAACTACTGACTGACTCCAAATAAGGAAGCGCAAATGAATAACAAAAATCCTGTTTTCATGAAAATGTCACTAGACACGTGTTGAAGTTGCAAACGTTGGGTCTGGATTTCCAAGCTACACAAAATTTGGGGGTGGACTGAGCTGTACTAAGAAAGACAGAGATACATAGTCACTAGAGGACACATACTTAGTCCAACATAAAAACACAGCATTGTGTAACAGTTACAGTTGCTTGTCTCCATAATATAACAGAACTGTCTTTAAACAGAATCTTTCCTAAAACTTTTCTTGTGAGAAGTCTGTTGGTCTTTAGCTAGAAGGACGTATCTGATGGCATTCTTTCCAACAGAGACCAGTCATTAGATACAATCTCAAAAGTTGATCTTAGTCCTGGATGGTTTCTGGACAGAATAGAATTGTCATTTCTGTGAAAATATCAATCTACTCCCTGGGAGTATCACTGAGGCGTATTTGCTGCCAAAATTCTCTGGCAGAAAAATTACTTTCAAAATCCAAGACTTGCCTGAGTTTCAGAAGTGATGTATCATCAACATAAAATCTGGGAATTTATAGCCTAGCCTGATAGCTAAAAATTATATGAAAACCTCTGTCAAACTGAGGAAAGTTCAGGTCTAGACAGGAGACCAGAAATTATCTCTAGTATATACTGTGTATAAGCATAGCATAGCATGGCTGAAATGAAATTATGCAATTACAGCAAATGAGAGAAAGGGTGGTCTTGTGGCTGAGACTGAAGAGCAAAGTCGGTCTTATATGGCTCACCATGTCTGTTTCTGCAGCCAACAGTACACAACAGACTGATGCAGCTACCATCATGTCTAACTACCTTTAACTTCCCTAACCTTGTGGAACAGGTGCCCATTCTGCAGCTGTGTGAGCAGGCAGTAACCTTTCAGTGTGAGACTGAGCAAGACGAATCCATGACTGCTGTGATTGCAGTCAAGTGCCTTAACCACTCAGCTACTGCTCCTTGTAAAATTTATGCTACCTGGGTTTAATTCTCAGCTTAGCTATTGAACTGCCTCTTGCCTTTGGACAGCCACCTCTCTTTCTCCTCCAACCTTTTTGTTTTGTTTATTTAGATTGGGGCCCTGATCTTGGTGGAGTCCACTAGGTACTACTGCAATACAAACAATAAATAAGAAGAGAAAATGGGCCTTAATCAACACCCAAGATTTGAATGCCTCAAAATTTGGACTAGGGCTAAGAATTCACTTCAGATCTGAATTTTGCTTTTCAGATCTACTTCCAGTAATGATAAAGTCTTTAGTGGCTATCTGTAGAGGTTTGATAGAGCCTTCCATCCATGCCCCAGATTGAGCTATTATATCTTTGCAGTAATCTAAGTCCTCATTTTTAAAAACTGTTTATGCACCTAAAGTGATATAGCAAAAGGGGCATATGGGGTGCATATAGTGTTTAGTTACCAATTTTGAATGCACTAAAACTGGATTTAAATGTGCCAGATTTTCAGTTTTTGCTTGTAAATCTAAATTTGGGGAGGACACAAAAATGTGAGTGGCGTTGCCAGCTCCAAAATGGCAGCATGCAAATTCAGAGGCAGGATTGGAGTCTACTTTGAAACGTCACTCTGATACAATTCAAATACATTATAAATCAGTTTGGCAACCCCCAACAATCTGAGGTATTTTAAAGATCAAAATCAAAACCAGCCTAGATTAACTGTTCCTAAACTCACACAGTAACTGACCTATCAGAGAGCTATCAGCATGCTTGATAACTTGTGGAATATTCAGGCATTCACACCCTCTGACTGGTAGAACATTTCTTATTGCTTTAGAATTATCTTCATTAGCTGGACTTGTCCTTAACTATGACTGTACAAGGGTCAGATTGCAGCTTGGCTGAGAGTGAGTTTTTAAAAGGGTCACGTTAAACTCTTCAGACTCAGTTTGGTGGTTGAATGCGATGGTAGGTAAAGGAATCACCAAAGACGGGAGCTTTATTTATACTGCAACTGGCCAAGTGATTAATGTAAATTTACAGGAAAAATGATATCTGTGATGAAATATGTGATGAGCACCACATAAAGAACTAAGTAACAAGATAGATGCAATTGTAGCCAAGTTAAAATAAAACAGGATTAGACCAATCAGGAATATTTCTCCAGTTAATAACAGGGTATAAAGGAAAGAAAAGACTAACATTGATTTTCCATCTTTTTTTTTTTTTGGTCACTCTTTCTATCTGAAATAGACAAAATTTTAATGCCCTCTTCCACTCCCACAATGAATTCTTTTATTCATTTGTGAATGAACCATTGCTACGTTAACCACATTTGCCAATTGTATATAAAGTACTAAGAAGCTTGAAGATTCAGAATTAATTCATAGGCTTCCCTCATGTAAAAAGAAAATTATAATAGTTAAAAAAAAGTAAGGTTAACTTAAGAGTTGGTTGAAATTGTTCAATCAATGGCAAATTTTGATGACAAATGGTATTTCAAAGAAAGCAAAAATGTTTTACAAAACAACACTAGTTTCCTTGAAATTTCCCTTTTTTTTACAAAAGTTTTAATTTCCATTGGGAAAAATACTTTCTCTTGCTTTTTTACTTCTCCTCTCAATTTCCAAAGGAGAATAGAAGAAAAGCAAGAGAAAAATTTTTTTTTCCCCTCATGAAAATAAAAAAATACAATTATTGAAAAAATTCCAAATATTTCATTTTGAAATTGTCATTAAAAATCATGTAAATCTTTGAAATAAATGACAAATGCTCATTTCCTTTGAAATTTTTCATTACATATACTCACCTTTCGGCTAGCTAGCTCCACTTAACTTATTGCCCATTTATTATTAGTTTGCGGGTGCAACTTATCGTTAATAAGTTGTATAAAGCAAATACTGATTTTATGGGAAAGTCAAATTTCAAGAGGTGCCTCTGATATTGCCACAGTATTTTACAAGTGTCCAATTTCACTAGCTTTACCCAGAAGAACTGACAATTTCACTGAGCTTCTTTGAACATAATATTTTATCCTTAACTTCCGTACTTATACAAACACAAAACTATGATGATTTAAAATGTTAAGGAAACATTTCGACTAACACCCTCTACCACTGCCATACTGGAACAGACCAATCTTCCTGTTAGTCTGGTATCCTGTCTATTAGAATCACTAGTGTTATATATTTCAAAGGAAAGTGTACGCCATCCAAATATAGTGCATTAATAGACTCCACAAAGGAAATAAGTTCCTGTTCTCAGCTCATGATCATTTTATGCCTTGAAATTTGAGGAGTGAGAGCCCTTAGCTAGATTTAAAAAAAAAAAAAAAGAAGTAAGTATAATTACACATTCCATTTTTAAATATAGCTTTATATCTTACTTATATTTTAAAATAAACCCGTAATCACTATTGGCTTCTATAATATCTTGCAGTAGTGAGTTCCACAGGTTAATTATAAATCACAAAAAGACCCAGAATTTCCTGTTCTCTATTTTATATTTGCTGCCATTTAATTTCATTAAGTGATTTACAGATTTTAGAGAGAGGCTTAAAGGCCTGATTCTGCTCTCATTGGGGTAAATTAGGAGTAACTCCACTGAAGTCACTGGATTTATATCAGTGTAAAGATGATCAGAATTTTGTAAATGCAGAATAAGGCCCTAAATTCATTAGAATATATATGTTGAAGACCTGCTCCTGCTCCTACTAAAGTCTAGAGCCAAATTTCCATTGGTTTCAGTGAGGCAAACTAGGGTCCTAAAAAATGTATATTGATTTAATATGAACTAATTCTCTGTTTTTTTATAAACACTCTCTAAAGTGAGAATATTTCTCTATTTTAATACTTTGTAAAAATATTGCTAAAACAGATTGGGAAGTCATGCATCCTGAATGCTGTTGGTTTAGAAAACATTTTCATGCATAGAGATTTCACCTCTCTTTTTAAAACTATTCTTACAAGCAGTAGAAGAGGCTACTTACCAAAGACAAACAAGCTAATTTCAAAACAGCTAGTTCCCGAGAGAGCCAGTTACTTATTAACAATAAGGCAAATAGCCCAATACCAACCTAGATAGCCTTCGCCTTTAGAAAAAACTGAGCCTGTAATTTTCACCTAATGAAACACCACAACAATATAGGGTTTTATGCCACAGTTACATTGGATTTGGGGACAATTTGTGCAATGGATAAAAAATGTATCTTGTTGTTCAAGAAGTGAGTGCCAGGGCAAAACATGTTTACTGAAGACATAGTATTACATGAAAACCGTTCAGTGAAAATAACATGAAATCTGATATACTCAATTTTGAGCTGCCAAATTTTTCAAAAATCCTTTTCCAAAGGATGAACTTTTCTTGAGACCAGTTTACAATTCTAATTTTCTTTGGGCCTTTTCATTTTCTTTTGAACATAAGCTCTGAAATCCTTTGTGTCCCACATAAGCATGCATAATAATTTTGAGTTGCTGGCAAAACACATTTTGAAAGCTGTTGTTCCTGATTTCCTTTTGATGAAACCACTAATGAGCAAGTATAAGTGATGCAGTAAGAAATTAATCGTAACTAGACTAAACCTCTTGACATTTCACTCACTTAGACTATCCAGGCAGGCTAGACTATTCCCAATTTTATTTATGATGTTGGCCTTACACTGCATAATTTACAATGTCCTTCACCTCACATTTCAGGCGATGGCCGACTAGTGTTTCTAGAAGAGCGTTTACTATTTAAAATTACATCAAACAAACTTCTGAATGCTCCAGTCCCAAATGCCGCTTTGCAACTTTCCTGGAGTTCTCTGGACAAGGCAGATATTTGCTAGGGTCAAGCACACATTACAGCCATGTTCCTTGTGTGTTGAAAAGACTTGGGTCAAGCTTAGTAAATGAGCTGTAATTCCCAGGTAGGTGATCAGAACATTTGGATATTTACTTTATTAGCTAAAACCCTTTGAATAAGTGACCCCAGCTCACAAAGTATTTTATGAGTAACAACATAGATAGTGCTTATAAGGATTAAATTGCTCAAACCAAGTTAATATACACTTGTCTTTTTTCCCAGAAGTATCGCCATACATTTATGTCTATGTCATTTTAGGAGAACAATTTTTTCTTTGTGTGCGAAGTAATTTCACTGCTCCTTAGATATAAAACAGAATGCATATTACAGAGCACCAGTGATATTGAAACTGTTCGCAAGAGACTGCAAGCTCTTCTGGCAGGGTCTTTATTTGCATCAGACCTAGCACACTAGGGGGCTGAATAAATGAAGAAAAAACAACCCTATGCATTTCAGTTTTGAAGGGAACGATCGTACTCTGGCCTGAACACAACCACAGCCACAACAAAGGTGGATAGTTACTTGCCTTAAATATTACACCTTCCACCCTTTGTCCTGCACCTCCTATCTATCTTTTCTAGGCGTTCGACTTTTTCGCAAAGGTAACCGGGGTTATTTAAGAGGAATTGAGCAGAAATCTCACCCGTGCTTGTTGGCAGCACCCGCAGGTTTTCAAACTCCAGCATGGTGTAAGAGGAGTCCAGGGATTCGACATAATCTGGCATATCCATATCCATTATGGCTTGACAAAGCTTCATTATTACTTGTCAACAGCAACGGAACAGGCCAAAACAGCCCTGCTGTCAATCATGGCCAAGGTTTCCTTTGCAAAAAGAGAGACAACCCCAAGACCTTGGAGTGACAAATCATTACCTAGCTCCCCCACAGTCCCCTCCCAGTGCCAAGAGAAGGCTGGAGGGGAAGAGGGCGAGCCTTTACCTCTCTCTCTCTCTACCTGTGTGTCTGTGTCCTGTATCATGATTATATGACGCAGATAAGGCCTGGGCTAAATCAGCTTGGATTGCATCCTCAGTTCAACACCATGTGGTTTATGGCAAGCCCTGTGTAAACATTTTGAAAAGTGTAGCAGTGAGGTATTCACACACTGAGCTGTTCTTTCAGGACAAAGCTCTGGGTCATGTCACTTAGCACTCGGGTCACTTCAGTGACACTTGTCTCTGCCATTTGCCATCTGCCCTTGTAAAAATGCCAGGTGGAGTCACTTGTGCCAGCGGAGAGGGGGTGGGAATCAGTCTCAAAGATGGCCAGAACACATAAGGCTTCACGTGTGTGTAGTACTTGCTGCCTAATTCAAAACTCAATGAAGCTAATGAAAAGGCCTACATTGACTTCAGTGAGCTTTCAAACCTCTCTAGACAGGTGAGTACTGCAAAATAAATAAAAACAAATGGGACTATCAGACTTTCCTTCAAACCGCCCCCACCACACACACACATACCCCCACAAAGTCACGTCTGTGATATTCACAACCTGTTTTAGCTGTTTGCCACAAACATTCTAGTTAAGGTGTTTAGATAGCCCCCATTACCACAGTATCAGACCAGTGCCATACAGTCTTTCTTGTGTTTATACTCACATCACCCCTCTGAGATAGGAAGGAACCTTTTATAGATGCTACAGTTGACAGATGGGGAACTGAGACAGAGAGACTAAGGCCCAGATCCTCAAAAGGTAGTTAGTTGCCAAATTCCCATTGATTTCAATGCAAGTTAGATATTTAAATACCTTTGAGGATTTGCACCTTTGTGACTTGCCCAAGGTCACACAGGAAATCCACAGCAGCAGCAATTTGACCGTGGGTCTCCCAAGTCCCAGGCCAGTGCCCAAACCATTGAACCATCCTTCCTTCCCATTCATCAATATTCGTGGAGGTGATTTATTCCTCTTTAAAAGGATGTTTGCAAAAAATGAAGTCTTGCAAATACTCATGCATATAGGTGTTTGCATGAAGAGTCACACCAGAAGTCATCACACAGAAAGCTTGAAATCACCTTAATTTCCCCCTTCCTTTTTAATAAAAGTTTCATTTATCCAATTAGGTATTACAAACAATGCTATGCGAGATTTAGCTGACCAATCACACACGAATAACGAAACGCAAGCCATGACTAGGTGTCGTGGATGCAAATAGTTTGCAAACAAACCTAAGACTGGGAGAGCTGTTCACATAAAACATTTGAGCAATGAGCAAATTCATAATAATCTAAGTCTGTTCATGGATAACTTGCAAACAAAAGAAGGGATTAAGTTCATTGACTATATTAGGCATTTTGTCCATTTCTAATTGCAACTTGCATCCAAATGCTTACCTGCTGTCCCACAAATTATAGCCCTAAGCCTGACATCAGCAATAGAAATGTTGCCAGTATAAAAAAAGCAGGATCAGGAGATGTTGTGTACAATTGCATATATGGAACTTGACCCACCACTGAAGTACTGCCAGCTCTGAGGTAACCATGGCAACTATTTAACAGTAGACAGCTCAGTTTAGAGTGGGAGTGAAGATGAGCCCGGCTCCCAGTTGAAACTACAGAGGAGTCCAAGTATCAGAGGGGTAGCCGTGTTAGTCTGGATCTGTAAAAAGCGACAAAGAGTCCTGTGGCACCTTATACACTAACAGATGTATTGGAGCATAAGCTTTCATGGGTGAATACCCTATCGTCAGTGAATACCCACTTCGTCAGATGCAAGTGGGTATTCACTCACAAAAGCTCATGCTCCAATACGTCTGTTAGTCTATAAGGTGCCACAGGATTCTTTGTCACTTTTTACAGAGGACTTGTAAGTTAGGCAGATGTAATTAACCAATCCAGAATTTGGGTAGGATGCTGGAGTTGATATCACTAGTCTTGTACCAGGGGATAATGAATGTCCACAAGCGCATTGATAAATGAAACCAATGATAGAAAAATGAATAACATTGACAGTAGTCAAGACCTTAGTTTTAATTCTCATCCAATACTTCTGTCATCATATTGCCCCTAACAACATGGAAGCATTGGTTCAGTACTGACCCAGTGGGAGACGGTTACATGTCCTGAATCACCAACATCTGCTATCTGCAGCATCTCTGTTCTTCTCCCATCTATTGTCCAGGCTCAATCTTTCAGTGTTCATGAGACCATGGTCTAAGTTGTTGTTGATAAAGGCCCGTATGGCAGAAGGTACCAGTCAAAGTGAAGTGTTGAAGCTATTAAAATAGTTGGAAGTGGCATGCCAGTGTTCTGCACAGTCTTTTGATATTGCATTTGTCATTTGGTTATGGACAGTTCAAAATCATACCAATATAAACATTTGTTTCTCAATAACAGTCTGTGTTTTGAAGTCTCAGGCAATATTCCAGTTTCTCCTGTCGAGTTCCAAGTGCCTCATAATTTCTTTTCTTTTTATTTCAGAGTTTTGCATAGAATCTCAAAATTTTTCATTATGAAGATTGAGGAGTTGGGAGCAAGACGACTGGAAATGAAACTCTGATGTGCAGTGGCATCTGTTACTAATGCAGTATATACCTTTATATGTTTGAAATGCAGAAGCTATCACCATCCAGGTGCGTTGGCGTCTTCCCTCATTTTACAACTCCGTCCTCAAGGACTTTGCTTGTGTTTCAGAGACTCTTTCCTACACAAGAATTCTACAGGATCCAGTTTGACATCCTGTTCAATTTGGAGGAGGGAAGGGTCTTGAGGAACAGGCAGAGGCTTTTCCACAAGGAAGACTCATGGCCAAGATTAGAGGGTTGCCAAATAGTCTGACCTTTGAATGAACCCATAGTTAGTGGAGTGCAATGTAATCTAGCAAACCCTGTAATACAACTGACAAGAAAGGTGCCAAAATCAGGTTTTGAAAAACCTTAGATTCACTCTCTTTGACCTCATTTACTCAAGTCAAGTTTACTTTTCAAGCAGCAAGGCTTTTCCTCATGCAACAGGGAGGTATCATAGGCCTGGTTTACACTACGCATTTAAACCGATTTTAGCAGCGTTAAACCGATTTAAAGCTGTACCCGTCCACACAACAAGGTCCTTTATATCGATATAATGGATCTTTAAATCTGTTTCTGTACTCCTTCCCGACAAGAGGAGTAGGGCTAAAATCAGTTTTACCATATAGGATTAGGGTTAGTGTAGCCGCAAATTGACGGTATTGGCCTCCGGGCGGTATCCCACAGTGCACCATTGTGACTGCTCTGGACAGCAATCTCAACTCTGATTCACTGGCCAGGTAGACAGGAAAAGCCCCGCGAACTTTTGAATTTTATTTCCTGTTTGGCCAGCGTGGAGCTCTGATCAGCACAGGTGACCACGCAGAGCTCATCAGCACAGGTAGCAATGCAGTCTCCTGAGAATCGAAAAAGAGCTCCAGCATGGACCGCACGGGAGGTACTGGATTTGATCGCTATATGGGGAGAGGATTCTGTGCTAACAGAACTCTGTTCCAAAAGACGAAATGAAAAAATATTTGAAAAAATTTCCAAGGCCATGATGGAGAAAGGCCACACCAGGGACTCAGTGCAGTGCGGAGTGAAAGTTAAGGAGCTCAGACAAGGCTACCAGAAAACCAAAGAAGCAAATGGAAGGTCCGGGGCAGGACCGAAAACATGCCACTTCTATGCTGAGCTGCATGCAATTCTAGGGGAGTCCGCCACCACTACCCCACCCCTGTCCGTGGATTCCGAGGTGGGGTTGGTAATCTCAGCCAAGCCTGAGGATTCTTGGACGGGGAAGATGAGGAGGAGGAAGAGGAGGATGAGCTTGCAGAGAGCACACAGCACTCCGTTAGCCCCAACAGCCAGGAGCTTTTTGTGACCCCGATGGAATTACCCTCCCAGCCCTCCTAAGCCACTAGCCCAGACAGTGAAGCCATGGAAGCGACCTGTGGTGAGTGTACCTTTGTAAATACAAAACATGGTTTAAAAGCAAGCGTTTTTTAATGATTGATTTGCCCTGAGGACTTGGGATGCATTCGTGGCCAGTACAGTTATTGGAAAAGTTTGTTAACATGTCTGGGGATGGAGCAGAAATCCTCAGGGACATCTCCATGAAGTGCTCCTGAAGGTACTCCAAAAGCCTTTGCAGAAGGTTTCTGGGCAAGGCAGCCTTATTCTGTCCTCCATGGTAGGACACTTGACCACGCCATACATGTAGCAAGTAATCGGGTATCATTGCATGACAAAGCATAGCTGTGTATGGTCCCAGCGATTGCTGGCATTCAAGAAACATCCGTTCTTTATCTCACTGTGTTATCCTCAGGAGAGTGATATCGTTCATGGTAACCTGGTTGAAATTCAGGAATTTAAGTAAGGGGACAAGATGGCCATTCCTACTGGGCTGTTTGCCTGTTGCTTAAAAGAAATCCTTCTTTGCATGGATCCAAGCGGGGGGATGGGAATAGCACTGAGCTTTTTCGCGTTTGGCTATCAGGGAGCTTCCCTGCTACCAGCTACGCGGTGGGGGGAGACGGGGGTGACCAGCTGTGATCTTCCATGATACCAGCCATGGGGTGTGGGGAGGGGTAAAGCGATCATCCCACAGAATTGGAGGTGGGGGATGGCTTCTGCTGCTGCATGTTAACAGGAAAGAAGCATCACTGAATGGGATTTGCTTGGTATTTGGGAAAGGAGGGCACTGTGTATATGAAGCTTGCAGAAGCCGAAAGACAATGGCTTACCATGGCCGCATGCAAGCTGAATTCTGATGCCCGGGCCTGCGTCTGTGAGATCTGTAACACCAGAGCCGCAGGCATTCAATATTAAGATGCAAAATGTGACCTTGTAGTGAAATCACATGTGCTATGTAGGGTGAATAGTGTTGTTCACTGTGAAAGACTATAACCATTATTCTGTAAAATGTATCTTTTTAAATACTTCTCTCCCTTTCTTCCCTCCCTCATGCAGCTGCACATTTTTCAAGCCTCCCTACTCTATCCCGAAGGCTATCTCAGATAAGGCAGAGGAAAAAGAAGACGCGAGACGAAATGTTCTCGGAAATCATGGAAGTGACCCGCAATGAAAAAGCTCATCTGAATGAGTGGAAGGACGTGGTATCAAGTTACAGGAAAGATGCCAGTGAATGTGAGGACAAGAGGTACCAACGTGAGGATAGGAGGGACGCTCGAGATGAGAGGTGGCGGCAGGAAGATCAGAGGTGTAGGCAGGAAGATCATCGGTGGCGGGATGCAACACTGGGGCTGCTGCGTGATCAAACTGATATCCTCCGACGTCTGGTGGAGCTTCAGGAAGAGCAGCGGGGTCACAGAGTGCCACTGCAGCCCCTGTGTAACCACCCTCACCACTCACCATGTTCCATGTCTTCCTCACCCAGACGTGTAAGAATTCATGGGGGAAGACTTCGTACACATGACCACTCCACCCCCGTGGACAGCCCAACCAAAAGGCTGTCATTACATTGAAATGTTTTTAGTAGCCTTTTCCTTCCCTCCTATCCTCCTCCCAAACCACACCCAGGGTAACTTGTCATTTCTCTCCCTCTTTTTATAATGTCTTTTTATAATGTCTTTGTAATGACTTTTAAAACGATAGTGACTTTATTTCCTTAAGCAAGATGTAATTGAAGGGGGAGGGTGGGTTGCTTACAGGGAATGAATCAATCGGGGGTTAATCAAGGGGGAAACAAACACAGCAGTCACACCGTACCCTGGCCCGTGATGAAACTCGTTTTCAAAGCTTCTCTGATGCGCACCGCTTCCTGGTGTGCTCTTCTAATCGCCCTGGTGTCTGGCTGCGCGTAATCAGTGGCTAGGTGATTTGCCTCAGCCTCCCACCCCGCCATAAAGGTCTCCCCCTTACTCTCACAGAGATTGTGGAGCACACAGCAAGCGGCAATAACAATAGGGACATTGGTTTGGCTGAGGTCTGACTGAGTCAGTAATGTGTGCCAGCGCACCTTTAAATGGCCAAATGCACATTCTACCACCATTCTGTACTTGCTCAGCCTGTAGTTGAACAGCTCCTGACCACTGTCCAGGCTGCCTGTGTATGGCTTCATAAGCCATGGCATCAAGGGGTAGGCTGGGTCCCCCAGGATAACTACAGGCATTTCAACATCCCCGACTTATTTTCTGGTCTGGGAAGTAATTCCCTTGCTGCAGCCGTTTAAACAGAGTAGTGTTCCTGAAGACGTGAGCGTCATGAACCCTTCCTGGCCATCCCACATGGATGTTGGTGAAACGTCCCTTGTGATCCACCAGTGCTTGCAGCACCATTGAAAAGTACCCATTGCGGTTTATGTACTGGGTGCCCTGGTGCTCCGGTGCCAAGATAGGGATATGGGTTCCATCTATCGCCCCCCCCCCCCACAGTTAGGGAATCCCATTGCAGCAAAGCTATCCACTATGACCTGCACGTTTCCCAGAGTCACAACCTTTCGTAGCAGCAGCTCAATGATTGCTTTGGCTACTTGCATCACAGCAGCCCCCACAGTAGATTTTCCCACTCCAAATTGATTCCCGACTGACCGGTAGCTCTCTGGTGTTGCAAGCTTCCAGAGAGCTATTGCCACTCGCTTCTCAACTGTGAGGGCTGCTCTCGTCTTGGTATTATGGCATTTCAGGGCCGGGGAAAGCAAGTCACAAAGTTCCATGACAGTGCTCTTACGCGTGCGAAAGTTTCGCAGCCACTGCGAATCGTCCCACACTTGCAAAACTATGCTGTCCCACCAGTCTGTGCTTGTTTCCCGGGCCCAAAATCAGCATTCAATGGCTAGAACCTGTCCCATTACCAGCAGGATCTCCAAAGTGCAGGGGTCCACGGTTTGAGAGAATTCTGTGTCCATGTCCTCATCACTCTCGTCGCCGCGCTGCCGTAGCCACCTCCTCCTCCTCGCCTGGCTTTGCAGGTCCCGGTTCAGCATAGACTGCACGAGAATGCGCGAGGTGTTTACAATGTCCACGATAGCGGTATTGATCTGAGCAGGGTCCATGTTTGCCATACTATGGCGTCTGCACAGTTCAGCCAGGAAAAAAGGGCGCGAAACGGTTGTCTGCTGCTTTCAAGGAGGAAGGAATGAGTGACGACATTTACCCAGAATCACCCGCGACACTGTTTTTGCACCATCATGCATTGGGGTCTCAACCCAGAATTCCAATGGGCGGGGGAGACTGCGGGAACTATGGGATAGCTACGGGATAGCTACCCACAGTGCAACGCTCCAGAAATTGACGCTAGCCTCGGACAATGGACGCACACCGCCGAATGAATGTGCCTAGTGTGGCCACTTGCACTCGACTTTATACAATCTGTTTTACAAAACCGGTTTATGTAAAATCAGAATAATCCTGTAGTGTAGACGTACCCATAGACTTTGCAAAGTGTTAACTGTAGATGGGATTTTCCTAGATTTCTAACTCTTTCTCTTGCTCTCTCTCGCTCTCTCTCTCTTTATTTTTTTTTAAGAATACGTTGTAACTAATCCCACACAAATGACTCCCCGCTTAGATAAGATTTATTTTTTTATCCTTGGACTGTGCCCCAAGGCACAAAGTAATGCCAACATCAGCTAAATTAGCATCTGATTAGTCATTCTTGCATCTTACTCAAAACCAGCCTTGACTAGATCTATTAATCTGGCACATCTTTCCAAGATGCAGGATGGACCCAATCCTGCAAGGTTCTGATTACCCCTTTCAAGGAGATCCAAGCTTACACAGCATCTCTCTGGGACCCCTCAGCACCTTGCAGGATCAGGCTATATTAGAAGGTCGATAACAGAAGATTAGCCTGGCTCCGCAAACATTCAGGGAAGGAAATAGAACTTACTAATCTCATTTTATTTGCTTCATAAAAGCAAAACTCACAGATATGGGAGGGGACTATGGGGCTGTTATGTTGATGACCCCTTTTTTTATATGATTTTATGAGAAAATATTTGTTGTAGACATGCAAGTTCTCAGAGCAGAAACAAGCTTCGCCCACCCCCTCCACCTCCCAGGACATCACTGTTTTATTTCTTTTACACGAGTTCAGTCTTTAAAACAAGACTGGCTCAAATTAGTAACCATGGCAGAAAACTCCTACTGTGTGCTGGCTGTTTGGTAGCCCACAGGAGACAAGTGAGGGAGGTCAGCCTGATTTCTACTGCCCAGCGTTCCACCCCACTGAAAAGCACCATGAGAGTCGGCACCCTTGTTGATAGTTATGACGGAGATAGAAGAGCATGGAGAGTGGACCCTGGCAGCCCTAAGTCAGGGCTGAGGCTCATTCACAAGGGGAAATGGGAAGTAACGGGTGTGCTCTCACATTTACTATTCTGAGAAATGGAGAGAGATTCAGGGTCAGTTTGTCACTTTTCACCAACCCTCTTGACTTGAACAGCCAATGGCTCAGGCCCAACCTGTCAACACCTTTTCCATGCTGGTGAGCAGCTATTCACTGGAAACATCCCACTGATTTGTCATTGTTTTCCCACCTCCTCTCTACTGCACTGTTACTGCCCCTCATTATGTCACAGTTGTAATTAGATTTTTAAGCTCTTCAGAGTGGGCAACAAGTTTTCTTATCGGCACTGGACGGGGCCTGCCTCACTTTTAGGCACCATAATGCATAATAAATACTGTCATAGTAGTAAAACAAAAGTCTGTCGTAGTAGAGACCAGGAGGATCTGTAACTGCTTTCCCAGTTACATTCTCAAGGATTCCACCTGAAGAAGCAGACTAGAAAGATTGGACAGAAATCTGAGGGAGATTTATAAAGGCATTAATGGGCAGAAGAGGCATTTAACTGCCATTTAGTTTGAACAGGAGTTGGATGGCAATTAGACACCTTTGCCCTTGAATGAGAGCAAAGGACAGGCTGTTTGGCTAAGTCCTGAAAGCTATTCACTTCCTACTATGGCCAGCATCTCCCACTGTTTTCTATACCCCACGTACCTGCCCTGGTGACCATCAGTTGAAAACACAGGTAGGAAAAGCCAGCCGCATGAAAGCATAGCCATATGAACTCTAGGGAAAGGTGAACCCTCAAGGCATTTATGCTGAGGGACAGTGGTGAGGAAGGAATCTGGACGTAGAAAGGAGTGGGTAATATTTGGATCTCTTTCCTTCCATTATCTCAGAGAGTTTACTTTGTGTACAGAGGATGTACAGGAAAAGCAACTCTAGGGTGGGCCCAGTGATTTGAACTCTGGCCTGTGAGGCTTACAGAATTATCAGAAACCATCTGGGAAAGTGTTGCTAGCCTCTCTCTTCCATTAAAAGAAACAGAACCCCGGGCCTGCTGTTGGTCCTGAAGTACACTGACCAAAGATGAGTAAAGCACAGTTGGCACCTCCCTCAGCCCCTATATACACTGTGATCTTCTCTAAAGAAAGGCCCTTTTGTATCAGCTGTTTTAAAATCCCTAAACACAATGGCAAGTGTCCATAGGGTGAAATTTACCCCTCTGCAGGGGACTAACTCAAGGCCTCTCCACCACTTAAATTCTACCTGAGCCTTATTTTTAAAGACTTATGTGAGCCTTATTGGCCCTCTGCGCAAGGTGACTTTCACCCTTAAAAAAAAAAGCTAAGAAACAGAAATAACCCATTAGAGCAGGCCTCGCTGTGAGAGCAAGCAGCCTACTCCATGATGACAATGCATCTCTTGCCATGGCTGTCACACTGTAGCTGCACAACCTGTGGCTGAGTGCACCAGGGCCCAGTATCTCAGGAGCTCCGATTCCAGCCTCTCTCGTTGGGTGGAAGGCCAGTACAAACTCCCCTCCAGTTACCTTGAGTCGGCTGCCTTGGTGACGTTATCCCCATGCTTCTTCTTTAGCTCTGGATTTGAAACAGACTGTGAAGGAATGAAATGTTTTCATTGTACTGCAGCAAAACTATTTCCAGTGTCATGAGCCACCAACATAGGGCGGCAGGCGGGGTTTCTTTAAGCTCCAGCCAAAGTCAAGTGTCAGAGAAAGGGAGCCAAACGTTTCAAGTGGACCGATGCATGAAATCAGGCTGCATCAAGTGGATGTTATCACTCCCTGCTGGTATGTAAATACCATAAATCTTTTCTTGACACCTATTATAAAGATGAATTGTTAAAAGATACTAGGGTGGGAGACAGCATGTCCAAAGAGGAAAACACTCTTAATCCAACTTTTATTTTTTTGTTTCATTGTAATTGTTCCCTGAAACAGTAGAGTCCACCCATTCGAGTTCTTCCTTTCCCATGTTTACTGCGGAGTGAAAGATTTTCCCAGAGGATTTCTGATTTATCTTGCCATGGAAAATCCATTCGGGTGGAATGTGCATCATCCCTTGTCTCATTAGCTGTGGGAAGGGAACACCCAGTAATGGTTTTTGTGTAATCAGTTCAATGGAGTCATTAAATATAGAGAGGGGGAAATAATTAATTATAGACTTCAATCATTCCATCTCATGCATCATAGAGGATGTGCCTCAACAGATTCATGCAAGGGGTCAGACTAGATTGTTGCAATGGTCCTTCTGGCCACAGATTTATAGGCCAAAAGGGATCATTGTGATCACCTAATCTGACTTCCTGCATAACTTTGACCATAGAATTTCACCCAATATTTCCTGCACCACATCTTGTGGCTGGGCTAGAGTATATTTTTTCAGAAAGACATGCAATCCTGATTTGAGTGAATCCACCCCTCATCCCTGGGTAAGCTGTGAACTGGATGATTGTCAAGCCTGACCTCCTACATATCACAGGTCAGAGAATTTCAACAAGGGATTCCTACATCAGGTCCATATCTCCTGGCAGAGCAGCAACATATATTTTAGAAAGACATCTGATCTTGATTTAAAGACTTCAAATGATGAAGAATACACAAGATCCCTTAAGCGAATTTTTACAGTCCTTAATTACCCTCATTGTTAAATATTTGAATCTTATTTATAGTTTGAATTTTTCTAGCTTCAGCTTCCAGCCATTGGATCTTATTATGTCCTTATGTGCTAGCTTAAAGAGCCTCTATTATCAGAAATCTTCTCTCCATCTAGGTACCTATAGACTGTGATCAAGTCACATCATAACCTTCTCTTGAATGCACTAAATAGATTGACCTTCCTTAGCTTTTCATGGCAAGGCAGGTTTTGCAGACCTCAAATCATTCTTGTAGATTTTTGATCCTTTTTTTAAAGTGTGGCCACCAGAAATGTAAAATGTCATATACAGTGGTTCTAACACCTCCCATGCTCAATAGTACCCTGATTATACATCCTAGGATTGCATCTGCTCTCTTAAGCAAACTACAGAACAGTAACTTTCTTATAGCACCATCTTCCTTCTGACAAATACAGCTTTCTACAGTACATGTTTAAAGACAGAGCAAGTATTTTATTAGCTATCTGTTGATAGATCTGGTAGAAATATAGACAGTTCTCATCTGTGCTGGTCACAGGGAAGTCATTTTATCCTGTCCAAACAATCACATTTAAATCTTTTTTGTTGTTGTTGTTCCCTGTTCTTCTAACTCATTTGTGCAATAGACGAAAAGGGAAAGGAAAAAGCATCTACTGCTATCCAAACTTTTGTGTGACACCGTGTTGTTGCGGCTCTGAGAAGGCAGTAGCTCAGCTGTTGAACATACGAAAATCTTCTTTAGGGACAAGAGCAAATCTTTTCCATTGTGTAAATATGTCATTTGGGCAAGAAAAACTGCAATGGCCTAAACTTTATCCAGCTGCCAATACTGCATGTCTACTGGAGTCTTGAGATTTGAACTGTGAATGCTGTGCTCTGCCTCTCCCAACACATATAAATGTGTTACCTGCCATCTGGGAAGGATGAAGAAACTGCCTTACAAGGGAGAGGGACATGAAGGGTTAAAAGTACCCACTCAGAGGTGCAGCAGTTAATGCAATGCCTCTATTTTTCACCCCTGGATCTAATGTGGGAAACTTAATTTTCTGCAATGAGGATTGGCCTATTTTCAGAGTGGGCTGGCTGCATAGCTTATGGCATCCTGTGGTGTATTTGGGGCTCAGAGAACTTGGTGTCTAAGCAGCTAGTGTATGGATGTAGGTGTTTTGTGCAGTAGCCACACGTGAAATTGGATGGCATAATATAGGCACATACATTTCCAAATTGATGTCAGGCCTCTTGAATATGAAGATAAATAAAAACATTCCAGATTAGAATTATTTTCTTAATACTGCCCATTTGCAGCATTGGAGGATTGGGGAGAACGTGTTGAAGAACCAGAATTTTCAAAGCAGTGCTCTTGTAATAGGTTAATCTGGTTTCTTATATAACTGAAGAGAACACAGAATGAGAACAATGATGAGCACATGGTTTCAATGAGAGGACACACTTATGCCTAGAAACTAAGAGGATAGTTTTGGACAAAGAAAAGATAATAAATCTTTGATGAATTAAGACAGGTTACTGATGTCAGAGAGATCTTAGTTTGATTCAAAACTCAAATTGTTTCGTCTAGGCAACTGCCTGGAGAAGACGATGTTTTCAGACTTCATTGTTTCTATATTGATCAGTGTGATCTATTTTTAAATACAAATGAGGCTGTACTGTATGCAGAGGTAGAGCACTGAGACGGTTATTGATTCAGACATTTAAATAATTAGTGGAAAAAGCAAAATGTTGCTAAAAATATTAAAATTTGATATAGAGATGATACTGTAAATTTTCCATCACTCATAAACCACAATGCATATCTGTATACACTTAAGAGAGTTTAATAGTATCGTAGAACATGAGATAATGAAGGAAATTCAGAGATAAAGCCAGAATTCCATCCTGAACTAGAACTGTGTATAAAGAATAGGGCAGAATCAGGCTTCAATTTAAATTACCCTCCATTCATCAGCTAATATGCCAGGGTAACCCACAAACCTCCTGGATGTGATGTTCTGTCCCATCTAGTGGCACCGAGACCACTTAGAGATGAATGAGTCTGCTCTACAGCCTTAGCTAAGGGCCACGTGGCTTTTAGCTCATTCAGTAGAGGCCTCATGCATTTAGATCCAGAAGTTCGATCCTGCCTGCCAATAATTGGGGTCCGTTGGTGTTACACCAGTATCACCATATTATTTAATAATAATAATATCTAATACTTTGTAATATTTTGTATCTCTAGATCTCCACATGCTTCCAAAAAATGTGGAGATTTAACCCCATTTTACAGATGGGAAAACTGAGGTTCAGAAAGGTTAAGTGCCATGACCAAGCATTTTGATTTCAGTGGAGGTTAGGAGCCTAAGTAGCTTAGATCTGGGCCTTAGTATCTGTGCCTCATCTCCCCATCTGTAAAATGAGGGTAGTAGCACTGCCCTTCCCCACAGAGATGTTGAGAGGATAAAAACATTAAAGATTGTGAGGTGCTCGGATACTGTGGCGACAGGGGCCATATAAGTGCCTAAAATAGATAGATAAAGTTAGGCTCCTAAACCTATATTAAGATAACTAAGTATAGCCTTTTTTTTGTTTCTTAAATAGAGAATTAAAAGCCTAACTTTAGGTATGTAGGATTGAATATTTTGGCCAGAATGTCAGTTCCAGTATGACCCAGCTCTCCAGCTGCAAAGTGGGAATAATAATCTTTCCCTGCCTAACAAGGGTTTTGTGAGGATAAAATTATTGTGTGTGAGGATAAAATTATTGTGCATAAGGTCCTCAGACACCACAAGTGATGGGGGCCATATAATTACCTACTTAGCGACGTGGTCTCTGGGTATGCTCCATAGTCAAAACACAGAGATCAGCAAACCATTTCTTTTGGGGGAATGTACAATTAGGAACAGCGCACTACTGAAATAATAAGCAGTGTGAAATCAAATCATTAGTGGATAATTTTGTGGCTGCAGACATGCATTTACCAAGACCAGATGGCTATAAAATCAGTCCCCTTGTTTCAACAGTGTAATTTTTTACTGCTTGTGTTGTACTTAATTTTGAATAGATTCCTAGGGTGTATTTAGCAGCCAAACTCTGTTGCTCTTTTAAGTAATTTTCCTTAACTACAAATGCTGCTATTCCACTTGAACAGTGCTGTGCCATTTATTGTGTAGTAAGTGGTCACTTGATTTTTTGATATCTATTGATAAGTACGCTGTCTGTCTCTGTTTGGCAGAATTATTAAAACATAACAAAAAAGTATTAAACCACCCCTAAGGCTAATGGTATTCTGCCATCTTAAAAGGTACAAAGATTGTATCTGTATTATAAGATATCATATCTGAATTTGAATTTAGGGTATATGATGCAACCCTTAAGCAGTCACGTAGAAGATTTCATTAGCGATATGCACCAAAGATCATTATTGTTAATTTTTTTAATAGACAGGGAAGAATTAGTCTTTATTATATACTGTATCTATGGTATAACAATTGCATAATATTCTGTATCCCAGCCAGTTTCACCATTAAGTCAAGGTGAGCAGTCTTGCACTTCCTATTGGTACACGCTCAGTTCCTGGCATATATGTTTCTTTCTATCTACAAGTTAAGTTATTGAGCTAATCCCTGCTGAATGTAGGGAAAAAAGATTCACATGTTCTGTCCTCTGAGATCTCTGGGGCAGACACTATATTTATTTTTTATTTCTGGATCATGCTGAGTAGATAGTCAGTGCTAACAGAATAAATCATCATCAACAACTGATATTTTTGTAGAAACAAACTGTTTTACAGCGTATGCTCCCACTCCTCTGAGCGTATTAAAGAGGTAAATTTGAGAAACGTTCAAAGTGAAGAGTATGAGCTGAAACTTTAAAACTACAGTATTTATTTTATGTCCATATATGCTGGCTGATAACAGAGGCATTCAGCTTAGGCATTTACTAATCTAATTTATAAATTAATTGAGATGTTTTGACTTATTTAAACAAACATGAATTCACAAAATGTTTCAATGTCACAAAATCTGGACTTTTTTCACCACTCCACTCACAAAAAAGTTTTGGATGAAATTTTTTTGCCCAGCTGTATCCAAATCCCATCAGCAGCTTTTGAAAATCTCAGCCCAAAGTTCAACCCTGCAGCACTCTATGAGCACTGTCAGAAATGAGGCTAAGAGCAGAAATGTTATTGTTTGGCAGATATTTCTTTCTCCAGGGCTTTAGCCTGCTTTCACTGAAGTCAATGTCAAATTCCCCGTTGATTTCAATGGGAACAGGTCTCTGTTCTTCTGCTAGCTATCAATGATTTGCTGTAACTGGCATTAAAAAGGCCAGACATAGCAGAAGCATGGGGCAAAATTCCAGATCATTATTGTTACTTTTGTTTTTAACAGACAGGGAAAGTTATTCAAGATGAAATACATATCTTTACACAGTATATCTGTGATGGCAATAATTGCGCAGTAAATTGTCCCCAAGACAGAATCTATTATTTTCAAAGTCATAAAGTCCT
This sequence comes from Gopherus evgoodei, assembly GCF_007399415.2. Classification (NCBI taxonomy): domain Eukaryota; kingdom Metazoa; phylum Chordata; order Testudines; family Testudinidae; genus Gopherus; species Gopherus evgoodei. The sequence goes on along the minus strand of NC_044333.1, from coordinate 36,041,722 downwards.
TATCTACACTGATCTGATGTAGCTTTTAAGGTCAGCAGATACTAATGATGGGTGAATTTCAAATAGTTGTTTGGATAACTATCCAGAATATTAATTGAATACCCATGCTTCTCTGACTTCTTTGGTATTAAAGCTAAGCTGGAAATCTTGTGAGATCATTTTTTTTCTGCACTTCCTGATTGCATCTAAGCCAATAAGGAGAGAGCATATCCTGTTGTTTCCTAGTATCACTGCTCCTGGTCCTGGCCAGAACTAGTACATTCTATGAAGAGGACATACAAACAAAGGGTTCTAATACAGCAAAACTCCCATTGACTTCAATGGCAGGCTTGCTCAGCTGAAGACTGAAGAATTTCATCCAAATAGAGGACAAAATCCAGCAGCTTTTACTCAGTCCCCATTCAGCAGTTGATTGTGCCATTTGAGCACAGTTCAGAGTAAAGAACAGCACATATCCAGAGGAAGTCCTGGGAGGCATTCTGTCTCAAAAGGTTAAAATGCCTTTTCGAGCTCCTAACTGCATGTAAATGGCCTCCTGTGTGGGGTGTGGTTGATCTGCATAGCAGACCAGAGCATAGCATAGCAGAGTCATGTTCTTTCTTTTCTTTTTCCTCTTTGTGACACCAGATACCTCTGGGAAGAAGAGGAAAAGCAGCTATTCCCAAGCACAGGGGCTGTGATTCCACTTTTCTTTTTGTTGGGCTACTAACATGAGGGTATCCCATTTGCCCTTCACACTGTGGATAAGGGACAGCAAGAATTTCTCCTACGATAATAACATTCACATTGAAGGCAGTGGACATTTTGACTAACTAAAGACTTGGCCTAAGGAAGAGCTAGCCACATCTTTTTCCAAACCTCAAATAAATCTTGGGTTTGGTTTGGTGAGAGTTTTGGGTTGCCTTTTGTTTCATATCCCATAAGAAACTCAGAGCAGAAACAGTGGCTCCTCACTTTCCAAACATCCCCCTACAGATGGGAGATCCTAGAGTCTAAATCCACCAGCTATAGGGCTCCTCACAGGGGGTCAACATGTCTGGAGCACAGCCCACAATCAGGGCCAGGGAGTCACAATCTGAGTGAGAGGCCAAATAAAATCTAAGAACCTCAGGATTTGGTCTAATAGCGCTACCTGTTGATTCCTTACCAAAAAGTGGCACCACAAAGGTCAGATACAGACAACATACCACACAGGCCATCTCATTGCTACAACTGCCACCAAGGGTTTCCTCTGTGACCTACGGCACATTTACAGTGGTGATGGTCTTAAACATGCACCTTTTTTCACATCCCAATTATTGTTATATCTCAATATAGGAAGATACCTTGTTTGCTGGAAATACAAGGGGCAATGAAGGTGGTGTATTTAATGATATTTGTTCTACGGAGGTGTGGAAAACCCAATAACCTAGGAATGCTATTTAAATTCACAGAGAAAACTTCAATTCACAAAGGAAGATAACTCAAGGACATTTCTTGTCTTCTTCTGATATTGAGTTTGTGAACCTTTCATCTGTGCCCAGAATAGACTAAGCCAACACATTCCTTTCTAGTGAAACATCTTTCAAAGCTTGAAGTGCTCATGATTGGGGCACTACTGCTGAATGCAACTATGTTCCAATATTCTATGCTTGCGTCATTTTGATGCACTAAGTCAGTGATATGGGGGTATCTTTTTGGTTTAACTGATTTCTTTTGCTGAACACATTTGGAAGTTTGTACCAGAAAGATTATTATTAGGGGTGAAATTCAGCCTTGTGCAGAGGAAACACACAGGGATTAGGCATTCTCTAAATAGTGCTTAAGTGGGAATTAATGGTGCAAAGTCATTATCCTCTGCACTGAGGTGAATTTTGTCCAGAATGACCTGTTTGCAGCCAACCACAACTCACAACAAATTAATTTAATATTACTGCTAGAGTCAGGCATTACTAAGTAATAATTCATTTGCCCCTAACAAATCCTGTTCACACACACAAAAAACTTAACTCAAGTGTGGTAATCTATTCAAATCAAGTTGGCTGGCCTACTGGGGCTAAAGCCTACTGCTAGCTTGAGCACAACTCCTCAGCTGCTAACACCATCACTCTGTCATGTGGATGCAGATTAACTTCACAGCCAGTCCTTCTGTGTCTTCCCACAGCTCCTCCCCTGGGCCCAGAAAGCACAGACAAATCTTTCCAGAATTCACTGGGGCACCGATCCTAGAACAGCTCCATTTACTGCAGAGTAAAGAACCATGGGCTGTGACCCAGAAGTTTTAGGGCCGCATTGAGTGAATCCAGCACCAGGGTGGACACAAGAGTGCGAGTGTTACTTCACAGTGTGACTGCTCTCACTTGACCTAGGCTAGCTCATGTTTAGACAATGAGAGTTAACTCTGCAGTGAGGACATACTCTCAGAAACTGAGCCTCCAGGATTTTTGAGGCTACGTAGGAAAACCAAAGTATGTGACTGGTAGGTTACTTCCTTCATTTTTCTATTTTAAAAGCCTCTTTTGCTTTGTTGCTGTCAGACAAATTCAGCGAATTAATTGTTTTGCTTTTAAATCAGTTCAAAGTTGAAGCTTCAATTAGCACCCAGGGGAAAATAGAAACAGCAAGGCAAGCTCTGGCCATGCTGATGAGCAAATTCCATTAGTATGAAAACTATTTTTCTAACTTCTTTTTGCCTTTGAGTGCTTAAATGATGGATTCTAGTACTTTCAAGTAGCCAAGCACAGATCACACAAGGACCCTGGTGTCAGCCAAGATTTAAAATTAATGAATTCAGCATTCAAATTCCCAGTACATTTCAGCACTGTTCTAATTGTTCAGCTGAAGAGAAACATGGATTGTATTTTGGGAATGAAACTAAGATGTTCTGCATTCCTGCAGTGACCTGCTGTTCACCTGAAGATTTGCCCTTTGTGAATTCTTTTAACTTACCTTCCCTGACTCTGGTGCTATAATTACAATATATTGTTTCAGGGCCAGATTCCCAAAAGAGCTCAGCTCCCATTTAGGCATCTAAATAGAATGGCCTGATTTTCAAAATGCTGAGAACCCTGGAGAACACTGAGAACGTGGGGCAGGTTTTTCAAAAGGGTCCCATATTTTGAAAATATGTCCTCTAAAACCCTGCAACCCGACCCAAACCCGATGAGACCCGACTTCAAGTGTCAAGTTCCGGCATGAGAACAACCCAACCTGCTTGGATCAGGTCGACTCTGATGACATTTTCTTGCTCAAACGTCAGCACATCAGCGGCTGTGTGTCCCGCTCCTGCTGACCACTGCCACCTCACCGCGCTGTGTGTGCTGGAGAGTTGCAGCAACTCTGGCTCCGCAGTACACGCATGGTGCAGCAGGGGGCCATGGCCAGCTGGCAATGGGCATTCAGTTGCCCCCACACTAACTCCTCAGGCAGAAAGCAGCCTTGGTGACAGTGTGGACTTAGGTTTGGGAGGAAGCATCGGGATTGGGCCCAAAAACGACTTAACCTGTTTAAATCAGGTTGGGTGGGCGTGGGTCCGACTGGGCTTAAAAATTAGGCCAAGCAAATCTCTAATATCTGCTACTTTTAGGTGCCTCAATGGGACTTGAGCTCTTTTGCAAATCCTGCCTCTTATTTAGGGGCCTATATGGAGGCTCCTGGGTTCTTAGCTCTTTAGAAAATTTGGCTGAGTGTCACTTTTTAGCTAGAGCTGAGTGACTTCTGAAAAAAATTATTCCCAGACGGTGCTTTGGATGAAAGCAAAGTATTTGCTTCAATAGCACATTCATCACAAGCTCTTTTATTTGCTCTCTATAAACAACGTTTTGTTAGTAAGAATAAGAGTTCAGCAGGAGGAAGTATCACAAATTATCTTACCACCATGTGTCATGTCCACACCAGAACCACCGTGAATACTTCTGTTAATTCAAACTGGCTGAGGAGTTGTCATCTCATCATTTTTTCCAGCAAAAAATGCTGATTATTCAAAATGGAAACTGTTCATGAAACAAAGTCAGTTTTGAGGAAGCTTCTGGCTTGAATTTTAAAAAAATAAAATTAAAAAAAAGGTTCAACATTGTAAAAAGAATGACCCATTTTGAAAAATCAAAAACATGTTTTTTTTTCTTTTCAAAAGACATCTTTTCATTTAGAAATTGTAATTAATTCATACTAGAAAAGGATTTAAAAGGAGAGCAAAAAGTCAAAACCAGAACAAAGCATTTCAAAATTATTGAAATGGAACATCTGAGTTGATCTGCTCCAAACAAATTTTCAGGTTTTTGGTTTGTGAAAATTTTTGAGATATCAACTTTTTGTCCCAGGACACTAAAAGTTTTTAATATCTCAAAAAATAACAAACCAAAAAAAAAACCCAGGAAACCTGTTTCCTTGCCTGGGCTACTGTTTATGTACATTCCCACCAAAAGTGATTTGTTCAAGCCTTCCTTCTGTTTATAAAACTTCTCATTAGAGGATCTGATGGTAAATAATAGTGCAAATAGTGACCTATGAAGAGAGAATTGAAAAGGCACAGTCAGCTCCCTTTCAAACCCATCTGACTAGGCATAGCGGAGAATAAAGCCCAATTTATCTGCCACAAATGGCTAAAAAAAAAAAAGAGTCCCTGGATTTCCAGCTGGAGATTCAAAGATTCTAGGATAGTCTAAATCTGAGTCTGGGTTCCTGACATGGGTTTCATAACCAGCCTGCCTTTTCTCTTCTGCTAAATGGGATCCTGGCTAGCTCCCTGCTAGATGGGAGGGGAATTCTCAGCAGAAAACGCTGTGCAACAGCAAAGTGATTTTCAGGGAAATAGGTGGGGATCTAATTTAGAAGTCAATGAGATCTCTGCATGGTGCCCTGTGAGGAACGTGAAGTGATGGTCAGTGTACAAGAGGACTGTGAAGTCAGTGAGGCTCCTATAATGCAGTGAGATAGGAAAATGACTGAAGGGATACACTGCGACTGCAAATCAGTGACAGACTCACTGATTCACTCTGATCAAAAGTGAAGGAAGGGTCACACTGCAATGTCAGTAGGGAATTACTGTCAAGGTCCAAGCCATGCTTGACAATGGCAGAAAATACCATAATTAGGCTGCAGCTAAATGCTGGTGCTGTGATGGTCTTCTGAAAGGGTTTTCTCACTGGCTGGCTGGTGACACTGCCCCTAGCAACTGGAGAGGAGAACCATGGTCTAGAACAATGGGTTTCAAATTTTTTAGGCTGTGTACCCCTTTCCAAATAACATTATTTATCACATACCTCCATCTGAGATAGGGTCATAATATACCTATGATTAGATTGCCAAGTCTTACTAAATAAAATGCATTGTCCGCCATTACAGGATTTTTCTCATGTATCCCCTGACAAAAGCTCGCATACCCTAGTTAGAAAACCACTGTCCTAGACACTTTTTGTGACCTATTATTGATGCTCCATGAGCTGTGAGCAGTGTAGGAGCTATGACAGTGGTTCTCAAACTTTTGTATTGGTGACCCATTTCACACAGGAAGCCTCTGAGTGCAACCCCGCTTTTAAATTAAAGACACTTTTTAATATATTTAACACCATTATAAATGCTGGAAGCAAAGTGGGGTTTGGGATAGAGGCTGACAGCTTGCAACCCCCCATGTAATAACCTTGCGACCCCCAGTTTGAGAACCTCTGGTCTATGACAAACAGTTGAGCAGTTTTGATTCCATACAGGAGATGGTGAACACACACAAGCTTATTACCATATTAAGATTAGCAGATTTGCTAAACTCTAGCTCATTTGCCAACAATAACCTGTAGATATTTTAAACATTAGTATTTTTGCTTTTACCCATGGATTCATAGCTGCTCTAACCCTTTGATGATGAGACACACTGTTTCTACTAACATTCCTCCTTTTTGCTTTCCAGCTGAGCAGTTCTTGCTCTGAGCTTACCCAGAGAAATCCACAATCAAAGAAATCACGAGTTTGCGCTAAACACTGCTCTTTGTTAGAACAACCCCACATCCCCCAAATTATTGAAATAATCTACACTGGTAAAATAAGCTTTAAAAGGCTTTAAATTTAAAGTTAAAGCATCCTGAAGAGACAGAGACTTGGCTTGCATTCCTGGAGCAACCAACAGGAATTTTGGGCGTGATGCAACTGTTACTGGGTAAAGAGCTATGGCCTATGCTCTGCATGAGGCCGGACCTGCTGATCACAATGGTCCCTTCAGGTCTTAAAATGCATGAATCTAGGTGTGCAAGTAGGCAGGATCAGACCCTGAAGAGACAAATCCCGGAAAAGAAGAATGTCCTCTCTTAGACGGAGTTTATTCTCCTCTCACTCACCCAGATATAAGAACATAAGAATGGCTATTCTGGGTCAGACCTATGGTCCATCTACTCCTGCCTTCTGATAGTGCCAGACATGTCAGAGGGAACAAACTGAACAGGGCAGTTGAGTGATCCATCCCCTGTGGTCCAGTCCTGGCTTCTGGCTATCAGAGGTTTAGGGACACCCAGAGTATGGGGTTGCATCCTTGACCATCTTGACTTATTGCCCTTGTTGGACTTATCCTCCGTGAACTTAAATTCTTTTTTTGAACCCAGTTATACTTTTAGCCTCATCCCCTGGCAATGAGCTCCACAGGTTGTCTGTGCATTGTGTGAAAAAGTACTTCCTTTTGTTTGTTTTAAACCTGCTGCCTATTAATTTCATTGGGTGACCTTTGGTTCTTGTGTTATTTGAAGAGGGTCACTTTCTCCACAACATTCATGATTTTATAGACCTCTATCATATCCCCCCCTTCATTGTCACTAAATGAAACGTGTTGAAGTCAAGGGGAGTTCTGCCACTGATGTCAATGGGACCAGGATTTCACTCTGTAACTCCACTATCATCAGTGGATTCCCCAGTGTGAGAAGAGCATCAGGCGCTTGCTGTCTAGTACATGATCAACTTCTTGCTCTTTAAAAAGTTTCCTGCCATTAACATCCATCCTTTCTTCCCCAGCTATATAGAATGGCATAAAATTACCCAGGGGAACTATACATTATTTTTTTCTCTTAATAACCACATAAAATCAATTTTCCATGCCCCATTAAAGTGTGAGGTGGTACATCCGCCTTCCAGTGTCAAGTAACAAATTGGCCAGCACATGCCAAAATAATTAAAATAAATTTCCACTTGGGCTTTGACAAATTGAGAGCCAGAGGATATATCCTGTGTAACATGCCAAAGCTGGCTCCAGCCACATTCCCCAAGGTCTTTATAATCCCTCTGAAAAATCTGAAAGCAAATATTTGAATATGTAAAATACAGTTTATTGGAACAGCACACGGGCCAACAAAATAGTCGCTTCAAAGCTAATAAATATAAAGGAGTTTCGAGAACGAAAAGAAAGCTATAAAATATTAAATAAACATGATTTCAAAGTTGGCTTGCATTTGTTTATAATGCTTGTCAGTCTTAATCAGCAGACAAAGTTATATATTTAACAAAGTAACTTTACTAGGGGTGGGGAAAAATATCAGAGCTGATTGGGAGATTTCAAGAGGTCATGGACCTAGGGAAAATGTGTTCCACTTTCTGAAAGGCTGCATTATTTCCACCTGATCAGTTCTGTTCCTGATTTTTGGGGGGTGGGAGAGGAATTAGAAAGGCAAGATGGTGAGGGGTTTGCTGTAGCCAACAGGAGTTTTGCCATTGAATTCAACAGGAACCAAGACTGGGCCCTTTAACAACCCTGGCTGTACCTCTGGCTGGCACGGGAAAGAACTCTCAGTTCCAGGGGATGGAAAGGAAAGGTGGCATGATGCCACTTTCATGCCAGCCCTGTTCTGGATTGTTCTGTCCAGTTGCAGGGCTCATATGGCCCCTTTTGATTCTGTAGCAGTGTAGAATCCCTCCCCAGATTTTCTTGGCCCACTCATATGGAGGTCTGCCCTTCCTTGTTCCCACGGCATGAGGGAAAATAAACTCTGTGGGTTAATGAACCAGTTGTTCAGCTGGTGTGCTGGCAGAGCTCCAACTTCACAGACTTGTCAATACGACCCCACAGGTGCCGCATGTCAGCCAGGGCACTCCTGCTGGCTGCCGCCATCTAACCTCATGTGGAAATGACCCACCATTTTGACTGAAGCACAATGCCTCACCACAACTCCCTTCTGATGGGGACATGCTCTGCGCTATCCCCAACACAGCGTGTGTCTTTATTTGCCACAGTTCATTCTTCCTTGATGGGATCCTAGAGCATGTACCAAGGAAATCACTACATTCTGGCATCAAAATGTTCAACATAGAAACCAGATTATCTCTCTCTCTCTTTTTCCAGGAGAACAGCCCGTCCCATCAGCGTTCATTTAAAAAACACACCAAAGGAAGGGGGAAATCTTTGATTTTTTGGTTGGTTTTAGTTGCTTCTAAATTCACCCCAAATCTTGGATACTTTTTGTGATAGGCACAGCCTGTTCTTAGTTTAATTGTAGAATATTTTGCAGCCTAGATTGTCCCTGAACACTGAACGCAGTATTCCAAGGCAATGCAATATTCCAGTATACGCTATATACACCTTTAAGAAAACCAGATGAAGTTTTTTTTTCCTGAGCAGAATGTATATAATTATATAGATATATCAACTTGGGCCTGATCCTGAATCCTCACTGAAATCAATTGGAGTTTTGGTTGCACAAAGAATGAAGGAATGGATCCTAGTTCATAACGTATAATGAACTGTTTGCTTTCCAGGAGTAATAGCCGAGGAGCACTCTAGAATTGAGGTTCTCATACTAGGGCCGCCGCTTGTTCAGGGAAAGCCCCTGGTGGGCTGGGCCGGTTTGTTTATCTGCCGCGTCCGCAGGTTCGGCCTATCATGGCTCCCACTGGCAGCGGTTTGCTGCTCCAGGCCAATGGGGACTGCAGGAAGCAGCGCGGGCCAAGGGACATGCTGACCACTCTTCCTGCAGCCCCCATTGGTCAGGAGTGGCAAACTGGGGCCAATGGGAACCGCGATCAGCCAAGCCTGCAAAAGCCGATCCGAACCTGCAGAAGCTGCAGGTAAACAAACCAGCCCGGCCCATCAGGGGCTTTCCCTGAATGAGAGGCAGCCCTAGTTTGAGAACCACTGCTCTAGAAAACAACTTCTTCCTTATTTCTTCAGTATATCCAAAAAGCAGAAACATTTATACATTTGTAACCCTTCTGCCCCTGTGAGTTGGCAGCAACAAGGGCCGGGTTCAGTATCCAGGAGTTCCGTTTCAGTAACACAATGCATAACCGGCTCGAGCCCCCACCCAGTGACCTGGGACACTCACATTCCACACCCTTCTGGGCGCCTCTAGGAGGCAATACTTCCCCTTTCGCAAGCACGGAGTCTGAGTGTAGCAAAATCTTTTTAATAAAGGAAGGAATCAATGCGGCATCCCATTGGAGAAACACCACAAACAGGATTATAACACAAACCATAAACAAAAACCCACCTCCAAGTACGTTTGGCAATGTCCTTTTTCCCCTTAGGGTTTTAAGTCCAATCACCCCAAAGTCCAACAACCCAAAAGTCTCTGATCAATGCCACCCCAGAGTTCGAGAGTTTATCTGTAGAGGTCCCTCCCCGCTGCCTGGGTAGAAAGGGGCACCTTACGTGGTCCGGGGCCAGCTGTCCTGCCTCTCTGTGGGTTCTGCTTCCGCCTTCTCCACGAACTGCTCTGCTTTACCAGCCACTCCACTCTGCTCCTCCAGCCATCCTCAGAAACTGCTCCGCTCCACCAGCTGCTCTGCTCCATGAGCTGCTCCAGTTCTCCCTGCAAACTGCTCGGTTCCGCTCGCTCTGTGGGCCGCTCCACCCATCCCACAGCTACTCCGCTCTGCCAGCCGCTCTGCTGCCACCAGCTGTCTCATGATCCGCTCCAGCCGTCCCCACAACTGCTCCACTCCGCCAGCTGCTCTGTTCCACAGTATAGCTTCAGGCTCCCCCATTAGTTAGCACAGTACTCAGTGCTCTCAGCTCAGTAATTTCAGCTCTTTAGTGATTTCAACTCTTAGTGATCTCAGCTCTTAGTAGGGGAGCCCCAGTGCTAGTGCACCATTAGCCCAAAGTGAGTTCAGCTCAGTAACCTGTATCTAGATTCTTAAGGGAATAAAAAAAATCAACTCTGACATTCCACAGTGGAGAGGAGAGGGGGTGGAACTGGTGCTTCTGGCTCCACAAGGAGACTGCACCACCAGGCACAGATACCTGTCCGCAGCCTCTCTCAATTCACTGGGTTTTGGAACCCATGTCCCTTGTCTAGCAAGTACCACCCAACTGAGGTTGAGTCATTTCTGTCACAAAGCAGTCCCACAGCTCGGCAGCATGGGATGGGGTAGGTGTGCCTATGCAAATACACTCTCTGAAATTCTTTCCACCAGATGTCAGGGTAGAGCTCATCCTGACTCTGCTTACACATTTAAGAAAATATTAATGGTATTACTATTGCTTCTGTATGAAGTTTAAACCAGCATGATTTTAGGAGATGAAGTATTGTCTTCAATGGATAAAAGACAAAAAGAATAATAAGGAAACCATTAACAGAAGAAAGCACAGCACAGGAAAACAGAAAACAAACATGTTTTCTATTTTATCTGCTTTTAAAACAGAAAGAGGAGAAAATACAACTTTCCCTAAGATCCACTGCCTCCCTCTCCTGCACAACCATGCATTCCATAATAGTCTTTAGAATTTAGCCACCTCAGCCCTGCATGAAACAATCAGAGATGAGTAATTATGTCAGCAATTATTTAATTTGGTAAAGTCACCAACAGTCTTTGTCTACACTGCAATTAAACTCCCACGGCTGGCCTATGTCTCCTGATTCTGGCTTGCAGAACTCGGGCATAGGGGCTGTAAAACTGCAGAGTAATGGAAATGGGAGTGTGGTCTTTGAGAGGACTGCAGGCGTGGGTGCTAGAAGGAGCATATGATATTAGTTAGCATGTTTATAACGTCAAAAATCATTCTTGGCACTCTGTAGATTGAATATACTTGATTTTTAAGGAACTACAGATCACAGATTGCTGAAGCTTTATCTCTTACCCTTATTTTTAGCAGATATATCAGCTTTCAAAAAAATGCTTTACCAACAGTGAAGAAATCATATACAGTCTAGAGGTTCAATAACTTCTAGGTGCCAAGAATTGGTTGATTTATTGAGTGAAAACCAGATGTATTTTCCTGGAATATCAGCATTATTTCGTAACTCCATAAGTAGATTCTGTCTACAGTATCCAGATTGACTAAGTACTTCACACACAGTTAAGACCAATTTTCTTTCTGGAGTATTTTCTCATACACAATTATAAACAAACATAGTGGAGTGATGAAAGATGCTTTTTTCCCCCCAGATATGTTGGCGAGATTATTGTAAACATCCCTATATTTTCCCCTATGTGAGCTGCTTTTTGAACAGTTCTCTCTCTCTCTCTGCCTCTGTTACTCATAACTGCTGTCCCCCTGGACTACTGAATGTGGTAAATAAAAGTGCCTGTTTACTGAGTGACAAGTATATAGCCAAGGCTCCTAGTCTTTCAGATGTTTGCAGCAAACTACAATTCTCGATAAATCTTTACAGACCACTAGGATTAATAATATTTATGGATGCATTTTTGAGGCTAGCGAAATGGGGGGAGAGGGGAACTGTGGATGCTGGCAGCGCCATTCCAATGGAGAAAAATATATTTTCCTTATAGGTGTCCTATAGCCTGATATTTTGCACACGTGCCCCAAATTGGCATGATTTTCTATCTCAAACGAATATATGGCATTGAATGAAATACACTGAAATCCCAGGATTTACTCCACTGAGAAAATTTATGGTGCTTTACCTCAGTGCTGAGTATTCAGCTAGGCCCTCCGCACAATTTCAGCCCTGCACTAGGGTTGAATTCCACCATCTAAAGGCCAGATTCTGAGCCCTTTATACATATTACTCCACTAATAGTTATACTGGACCAAATTCTTTCCTGATGTCACTTCCCTGAAGTCAGTGGGGTTTTGCCACTGAGAGAATTTGGCCCATCGAGTTCAGTGGAAGTATTTGCATGCAGGAATATCTAAACCTGGCCCCAAATGGAAGTTCTGGAATAACAAACTGCACTAAACAGAAGAAGAAAAAGAAAACACCTCAGGGCAGGACTACACTTAAAAAGCTGCAGCGGCACAGCTTCTCATGTCGGTGTAGTTAATCCACCTCTGCTAGGGGGTAGCATCATCAACAGAAGCAGTCCTCCTGCCAACATAGTGCTGTCTACACCGGAGGTTAGGTCAGTATAAGTCCTGAGTAATTCAGGAGTGTGGATTTTTCATACCCCAGAATGAACATAACTTAAGAATGGCCATTTGGGTTCAGACCAAAGGTCCATCTAGCCCAGTATCCTGTCTTCCAACAGTGGCCAGTGCCAGGTGTCCCAGAGGGAATGAACAGAACAGGTAATCATCATGTGATCTAGTCCCTGTCACCCATTCCCAGCTTCTAGCAAACAGAGGTTAGGGGCACCGTCCCTGCCCAACCTGGCTAACAGCCATTAATGAACCTTATTCCATGAATTTATCTAGTTCTTTTTTGCACCCTGTTATAAGACTTGGTCTTCACAACATCCTCTGGCAAAGAGTTCCACAGGCTGATTTTGCATTGTGTGAAGAAATACTTCATTTTGTTTGTTTTAAACCTGCTGCCCATTAATTTCATTGGGTGGCCCCTAGTTCTTGTGTTATAAGGAGTAAAGAACGCTTTCCAAGCCGAAAGTCCCAATCTTATTAATCTCTCTGTAACGGGGTGGACCCCGTGGGAAGTCACCTGATGTGCTGAGATCCCACTGAGTCTACCTGGTTCTGCCAGCATGGGCCCCCTTTAACCTGTCTGGCTGAGCCAGGCTCTTAAAACCTCCTCTAACATACACACAGGCAGGGCTACACCCAGCTGCAGATCAGCTCTGGGAAGACTAAGGGACTTGCTCCAGCGCTCAAATGTCTACCTCCCTTGGAGTACAGACCCAAAGATATATTATAGTCCCCTCTTCCCTCAATGGTGAAGAGGCTATGCTCAATTTTTTTTGGCCCTCCCTCCTCTCCGTTAGAAATCACATAAACAGGGTTGTATTATAAACCAGAAATAAATGTATTAACTGTAACAGGTGTATTTTAAGTAGTTAAGGAGGTAGCAGACAGAACAGGGCAGATTACTATGAAAATAAAACAGAGCCTGCAAACTAAGCTTAATAATCTAAAGAAAAGCAGCAAAGAATCCTGTGGCACCTTATAGACTAACAGACGTTTTGGAGCATGAGCTTTCGTGGGTGAATACCCACTTCCTCGTATTCACCCACGAAAGCTCATGCTCCAAAACGTCTGTTAGTCTATAAGGTGCCACAGGATTCTTTGCTGCTTTTACAGATCCGGACTAACACAGCTACCCCTCTGATACTTGACACTAAAGAAACTGGTTACATGCGAGTTCTCACCCTAAATGTGGTTCTAAAAAATCTTCTTCCCAGGCCAGATGCCCTTCCAGGCTGAGCCCAGTTCTTTCCCCCTGTTCATTTTTAATTGTTTCCAGCAGTCTTCTTGGGTGGGAGAACTGACAACCTGGATTACCTCACTCCCCATCCTTAAATAGGATTTGCATAAGGTGGGAGTCCTTTGTTTCCTAGTTTGGCCTCCTTTCCCTTACAGTGGAAAGTTACAAGAAGTCCCAGGTAATGTTTTAGTATCAGGTGACAAGACCACCTGACTGTAGGGCCCTTGTAGCCATTCTTCACAGGCTGACCCACAGGGTTCACAGGAATACTCAGCTCTTTTACAGTCCATTGTCCTTGTTGATAGGCCATCTGCCCTGTCTGGCTTTTCCATCGTTATACCTGAAGTGTTGGCAGTGCATGTCACCCAAAGTAGCATAACTGAAATACAGATACATAGTCAATATTCCTAATTTCAGATACAGAATTGATACATGCATACAAACAGCATAATCATATTCAGTAAAGTATAACCTTTCCAATGATAACTTTTGTAAGGTCTCTTGCATAAAGTATATCTTAGTTTTGTCATATTCCCACCACAAGCATATTTTCATAAAGAATATGGAGTATAATGTCACACTCTCCTCATATGGAAGCCGTTCCATACTGCTAATCATTTTCGTTGCCCTTTTCTGAACCGTTTCCAATTCCAATACATCTTCTTTAAGATGGGGTGACCACATCTTCATGCAGTGTTCAAGATGTGGGTGTACCATGGATTTATATAGAGGCAGTATGATATTTTCTGTCTTATTATCTATCCCTTTCTCAATGATTCCCCACAGCGTGTTATCTTTTTTGACTGCTGCTGCACATTGAGTGGATGTTTTCAGAGAACTATCCACAATGACTCCAAGATCTCTCTCTTGAGTAGTAACAGCCAATTTAGACCTCATCATTTTATATGTATAGTTGGGATTATGTTTTCCAATGTGCATTACTTTGCATTTATCTGCCATTTTGTTGCCTACTCACCCAGTTTTATGAGATCCCTTTGTAGCTGTTTGCAGTCTGCTTTGGACTTAACTATCTTGAGTAGTTTTGTATCATCTGCAAATTTTGCCACCTCACTGTTTACCCATTTTTTCCATATTATTTATGAATATGTTGAATAGTACTAGTCCTCACTCCATTATGAAAACTGACCATTTATTCCTACCTTTTGTTTCCTATCTTTTAACCAGTTACTGATCCATGACTGGACCTTCCCTCTTATCCCATGTCAGCCTACTTTGCTTAAGAGCCTTTGGTGAGGGATCTTGTCAAAGGCTTTCTGAAAATCTAAGTACACTATATCCACTGGATCCCCCTTGTCCACAAGCTTGTTGACCCCCTCAAAGAAGTCTAGTAGATTGGGGAGGCATGATTTCCCTTTACAAAAACCATGTTGATTCTTCCCCAACAAATTATATTCATCTATGTTTCTGACAAGGCTGTTCTTTACTATAGTTTCAACCAGTTTGCCTGGTACAGGCTTACTGGCCTGTAATTGCCAGGGTCACCTCTGGAGCCCTTTTTAAAAATTGGCGTCACATTAGCTATCCTCCAGTAATTTGGTACAGAAGCTGATTTAAGTGATAGGTTACAAACCACAGTTAGTAGCTCTGTAATTTCACATTTGAGTTCCTTCAAAACTCTTGGGTGAATACCATCTGGTCCTGGTGATTTATTACTGTTTAATTTATCAATTTGTTCCAAAACCTCCTCTAATGACTCACCTCAATGTGGGACAGTTCCTCAGATTTGTCACCTAAAAGGAATGTCTCAGGCTTGGGAATCTCCCTGACATCCTCAGCCATGAAGACCAATGCAAAGAATTCATTTAGTTTCTCCTCGATAGCCTTATCATCCTTGAGTGCTCCTTTAGCATCTTGATTGCCCAGTGGCCCCACTTGTTGCTTAGCTTCCTGCTTCTGTGACAGAGTTAGTGACATGACATAGTTATGCTGATGTACGTTTATACTGTAGCTCTGGCCACAGTCCCTTTCATTCTGCTTCACTATAAATAGAAATTCAGTCACTAAGGGCAGACTTTATATTATACATGCGTTGTTTTTATTAATTATTATTGGTAGAAAGTTCTCAATGCTCTCTAAACAGAGGAGAAAGGAGCAATCACTTCTTTGAGCAACTCACAATCCGCAAACAGCCAAGTAAACAGATAGCAGGTAAGCAAGGGGGCAACAAATCTCCTACAGTGTGACAACATCACTTAAGCAGATTCTGACAGCAGCATGACACAGATAGGTCTTCAGGGCTGAATGTGGAAATATGCTCTATATTTTTTTTTAAAAGTGTTATACTAATTTTTGTCTTAATCCTGCAAAAATGTATTCATGCGAGTCAAGTTACTGACATGGTAGCTTCTTGCAAGCGATCCAGGGGTTCAATCCTGATTTTTTTAAGGGCAGGAACTCTGCCCCTGCCGGCATGACCTTGCCCCACCAGTGCTGCCCTTGGCATGTTTCTGTATAAAATGGCGTCCTCCATGTGGCATGATTTTGCACATACAGTGCATGCAAGGTCAACACTGCGGAACACATTTCTGCGTGTTCCTGGCCATTGACGCCGACTTCCCCACTTTTCCCTGGGTTCTTGATCCTCCTCTTCCCTCGGCCCCACTCCCACTCCATCCCCTTCCATGAGGCCCTGCCTCTGCCCCACCTGTTCCCTGCCCCCATTCCAAACCCTTCCCCAAAGTTCCCACTCCAACTCCACCCCCTCCTTGCCCCTATTCCAACACTTTCCCAAATCCTCGCCCCAAGCCTGACTCTTCCCCTGAGCACCCCACGTTCCCACTTCTCCCTCTCCCTTCCGGAGCATGCAAACAGCTGTTTGGTGGAGGCCAGGCGGGAAGCGCTGGGAGCTAGGTGGAGGAGCAGGGACACGGCATGCTCAGGGGAAGGGGAGGAGGCAAAGTGGAGGGTTAGGGGAGCTTGGCTGCCGGTGGGTGCAGAGCACCCACTAATTTTTCCCCATGGGTGCTCCAGCCTTGGAGCACCCACAAAGTCAGCACCTATGTTCCCAGCCCACTCCCCTACCATTCTGCTGATGCTGAGTGCCCCTTCATGTGGACTATTCAAGTAAGCAGCTTTGTTGGTAGGATTGGGGCCTTGACTATTAAAGGACAAAGCTATTTACTTGAGTAGTCGATCCTGATCCTGAGTAATTTGTATTTGATAAGTTGCTGAGCAAGATTGTATGTCAGGGTTGCCTGTGATAACAAGAGACTGGTCTCAATGACCCAGGAGATCCCAGCCAGTCCTGTGTTCTATGATCCTGTGCAGACATAGGGTAGAGTCAGCTGAAGGATCAGAGCCTGGTCAAACAAACAAGAACTTCTGTCTCCATTTTGGGGCCCAACGTCACAGTTGTTACTTTGGGATTGGGCCCCATTTATGTGTTACAGTTGTTTAATAGAAAAGTTAGTGGGTGAAATTCTGAACCTATTGAAGTCAATGGGAGTTTTGCCATTAATTTTAATGGAGCCAGAGTTTCACCCTCTATGATTAATAATTTAGGAAGCAGGACAGACAAAAATGCAATAACGGAAAGGACCCGTTTCCATTCTCCACAGTCCCCTTTAGAAAGAGGTGTTTTTCATTATAATCACTATATTTTAGTCAGAACAAAACATCCTGCCGTATTCTCAGGTCAATTCTCTGAGTCAAAAATGACCATCTGCAGTCTCCAGCTGTTGAAGCTGTTCACAATTTTAAGAATCCTCTGACCACTTCCTCTTTCCTAATGGTAACAGGAGAAGAAGACACTGTCTTACATTAAGGTTAAACTCAACTGTATGAACACCAGCATACAGAAAATGTTTGTTGGTCCAGTGTGCTTAACCCCTGAAGTCAATACTTCTGTGCATTTAATTCCAGGGGGGAAAAGCCTTCCCCCTGACTTGTCATGGCTTTTGGTCATTGCAATGAGAAGTTCCTAGAGAACTTGGCACAAATATATCGTGACAATCGGAGCAGTTTATCTATTGGTAGCACTACTTATTTAGTGTTAATTTCCTAAAAAGAATCATCCCATCCACCCTGCAGAATTACAGTCCTGATACTGTCTGCTGTAAATTAGAAAGACATTACAAAAACTAAATTGCTATGGTCTGTTTTACATTATATCTCTACAGACTATGAGAGGGAGGAAGACCACAGCATGTTGTGGCCTGAAAGTTTTATTTGCAGGAGTTTGACATGACCACAGTATTAATAAGCACCAATGCTGCAAGTGAGTTATGCAGATTATCTTTCCCACTCCTCTTTAATTCCATCCCCACGCAAACACACAAGGGTTGTGGAACCATACTACTTCTGCTGACATGAGTTTTGTAGAAAATAGTTTTCCTGTCCCATTAATATTTTTGAGAATTTGTAAGTTTTCCTCATCCCAAATTGGAATGAAAAGTCAACACCGAAAGAATTGTCCATTCAGGCCAATCAAAACATTGTTTTGATTTTGACATTTTTTTCTATAAATTATTTTTCCATCTTGTTAACTTTTTGTTTCAAAATTTAAGGTATTTTGGACTGTAAAACTGGAATTTTTGTGTATAGAAAATGTTGCAATGAAATAATTTTGAAAGCTTACAAAAAAATGATTTGTGTTGGAAGATTTGCTGAAACTGACCCTGTTTTGTGACGTTTCAGTTTTGATGATTCAGTGCATTTCAGTGAACAAACATGGAGGACTTGCCTACATCCAGCAGCAATGCACACGACTGGGGGCTGAGTTCTATAGTTCACTAATGTATTGTGCATGAATTGGTCCTTGCAGACCCTGCTAGTACTCATGAAAAGTTCCCTTGTGTGCTTTAACATAGGGCTGCATACAGCATGGTGGGAAAATAATTTCAGTCCCTGCAAATCCACAGCGACTCTCTGGAGATAATCACTTTCAGGAAACAATTAGGAGAAACACTGATAAACTGATGATCAGCCGCCGGAGATGAATACCAGATACTGCATGGAAACTCTAAGAACTGCCCTGTGGAAGAACCTGACCTTCATCCTCTAGCTATTGGCAGATGATTCAGTCCAAGAAAAAGAGGTTAATCCCTAGTGGGGCTCTTAACCCAGAACTTCATTTCCGATTCCATTGATGTTTACAGAGGAACATGGGCTTGTTCTACCATCCCTTCCTGCAATAGTGCAGAGTGGACTCCATAGTTAAAAGCTATTTGCCCCAGGCCATGATTCTGCCTAAAACACCCATAGAGCAGTAAGGTGGGGGAAAGTCTTCTTATTCACATTACAATGGTGTCTGCGAGCCTCAGCCAAGATCGGGACATGATTGTGCTAACATTGTACAAGCCCCTGCCCCAGTGAGCAACACTGATGAAAGGTAGAAGGGGAAGCAGTGTGGGAAGGGAAATTGTCCAGCAGGCATCCCAATCCAGTGTCCTATTATTATTTATTTGTATTACCCAGTGAACCATGATCCCTCATTGTAAGATGAGCCTGAATACAGATCGAAAAGTTTGCAGTTTCTCTCTGTAATGGGCCTAACCCAAACCCTGGATCTGAATAGTTCCCACAAATTCCAGGTCCAGATCCATACTAATTGCCTTATGTAGATGACAAGCTCTTACTGGAAATGACTCATTTGGTTCCTCAGGGGAGACAGCTCTGGGCATTAGCAGAAATAGAACACGATACACCCAGAACAATCAATCAATGTGGCACATCATTTCATAGAGCTACTAAGAAATCATAGAGCACATGCCTATGACGAACATTAGTTCCATGGCTCAGCTTTTGCCTTTCTACAGCACGGCTCACCTAGTTCAGTTAAAATTCCTTCCACCTTGAATATGACATGTCTCCATGTACTGGATGTCCTGGATGGTCCAACTAATCGATGAGGAATTCCAAAGTTGAGATTGTGTGATCCCTGCATGAAGAAAGACGGCACAGCAGATACAAAGCCCCACATGTTTCTAAGAGTTTTCTCCAAATTATGCCATCACGCATGGAGTTTGCCTTACCCTAACTCACTTCACCCCCAAGCCAGGTAGTTTTGTCCATATATGTGCTTGATATTCCCACAAGTTAGGCACATAAGTGTAGTCTCTCCTCTCTGTCTTTCCTGACCATACCCTTGTAGCTGAGGCATAAATTCCTCTGGAAGAGGAACTAGATATTGCCACTGGCTCCAGATCATTAAGGGATGGTCTGCAAATAGCCCTACTGAAATCAGTGGGCCTGCTCACAGAGTGACGTACTACTCAGTGTGAGTAATGGTGGCAGAATCTGGCCCTCAGTGAAATCCTGCAGTGTCATTAGACAGTGAGGCTAAAACTATCAGGGCTTGTCGGGATGGAGAGTTAGTGCCTGGCAAGTTGGGGTGCAACTCTACAGTGCCCTAGCATGCTGTGCATTAACTGGCCATATGGACTCTTCTATTGCACACTAAAAGTTCCCCAGGATATGCTGAACTACTCCTGGGGAGCTTTTAGTGCATGCTAGCAGAGTCCCCAAGGCCGGTTATGCACAGCACGCTAGTGCACTGCAGATTTATACATGCTCACTCTCCATCTGGACAAGCCTTTAGAGAAAGATGCACTGGTGTCTCACATACTATGCAAGAGGCCAATGAAATAAGTACAGGCCATCACCTATTAAAATAATCAAAATATACAGGATCCGAACAATCTGTTTAGAGAAAACTGAATAAGGAACTACAGGCCTGACTCTGATCTCATGCCAATTTTACACCAGTGTAACTCTGGTCACTTCAGTGGAGTTTGTTCTAATTTACCCTGGTGCGCGAGAGACTAAAGTCAGGCCCAATAGCTATAGATGCTTTCCAGTCAGTACTTAGAATATTCGATTTAAATGTTGCTCCGTCTCTTTTGTCCAATTTTCTTCTTAGAAAACTACTTAACATTAATGAAGTCCATTGTTTAACAGAGGCAATTGAAATAAAAACAGCCAGGGAGCCACGTTTCCTCGGGGGGAAAGTCTGCTTTAATAAGCCTTCACTGTATTAGAAATATTTGTACTTCAATCTCTCTAAAGTGGGGATTGGAGAAAATAATCTCAGGCTTTAAACACAGTGTGCCAGGCATCCATTGCAAATCATCCAGAGAACTGGCTTGGCGTTTTCAGCTGATGAAAGAATGGGAGTTATTAATTCTGTGACACTGAAGGAAACTGGGCTCATTGCTTACCTTTTGCATACTTTCTTCATCAACTCTACCTACACATTGCTTACATTTTCCATGAAAAATCTAAAACTTAAAACCCTGCCCACTTCATCTATGAGCTGTTTCCTGTAGTCTTCATATTACTTTTGGTCATAAATGACTCAGAGGGTACATTTACACAGAAAAAAAGAGAGAGAGAGAGAGAGAGAGACCACCCATAGTGAGTCTCAAAGCCTGGATCAACAGTCTCAGGCTAAAAATTTCAGTGCAGACATTCAGGCTTGGCCTGGAGCCTGGGTTCTGAAACTCAGCAGTGGTGAAGGGTCTCAGAGCCCAGACTCCAGCCTAAACCCAAATGTCTACACTACACTGCTATTTTTATCCCCACAGGGCTCTGCGATTTGCTGTCGCATGGTGTGGGTTTTTTGCACTGTGCACACATACCCAGCTATACCAGGAGGTAAATTCTACACTTTATATCACTGGAGTAAATCTGGAGTAACTTCACAGAAGTAAATGGAGTTATTCCAATTGTATATTGGTATAACCGATAACCAAAGTGGGCTTAGGGTGTTACGAGTGAAGCAAACATACATTTATTATATGCAGTGAAGATGACCTTCTGGTATGTATTACTAAACCACACACTTCTGATACAGCAAATTTTAATCTCATACAGCAATTTAGTCTAATCCATGGTTACAAAATAAATAAATCCCAGACAAAAGCAATAATGATGACAGACTGTCAGGAAAAAGCTATTTTTAGGAATCAAAACCATAAGCCTTGTAAACGAAATAAGGGATAATAAATAATGCACCAAATACCTACATTAAGAGGTGAAGTGCAATATGCTGTAAATTGCTCGGGGCGAAGTAGGCGTAATAGGATGGTAGGTGGACAGATCCATTGAAATCAGTTCTCTTGAAGTCCATGGGGTTATTCTGGATCTACACCAGTCCAAGAACAGAATTTAGCCCAGAAAAATCAATGAGTCTTTAAAGAAAGCCTGTCTGGTGTAATTTACATGAAGAAGGCACAAAAGATGTAAATTCCACTGTTTTAGTCTCACTTTATCTTTCTCTGAACCAAGGGCAAAGCAAGGGGACAAAGCAGAATCAACTGGGGGGTGGGGAAGACAATAAGGAGATATTTCCCGGCCCTTCTGAGTGGTACGAGACTTTTCTTGGTCTTGCTTTTCTTAGACCCCTCAATATTTTTCCACCTAGTGTGACAGACCCAGACCAGTGGGGTACAGGAGTCTGGTAGAGTACAAATATACTGGTCACTAGATGAGTAGTTTTCTGTTCCCTGAGTGACCAGAGCAGGGGCTGCACTAGAGCAATCAGGAACCTGCTAGAACCAGTTAAGGCAGACAGGCTGATTAGAACACCTGCAGCCAATCAAGGCAGGCTAATCAGGGCACCTGGGTTTAAAAAGGAGCTCACTCCAGTCAGGCAGGGAGGAGCCAGAGGAGAGGAAGTGTGTGTGAGGAGCTGGGAGCAAGAGGCACAAGGAGCTGAGAGTGAGAGGCTGTGCTGCTGGAGGACTAAGGAGTACAAGCGTTATCAGACACCAGGAGGAAGGTCCTGTGGTGAGGATAAAGAAGGTGTTTGGAGGAGGCCATGGGGAAGTAGCCCAGGGAGCTGTAGCTGTCATGCAGCTGTTACAGGAGGCACTATAGACAGCTGCAATCCACAGGGCCCTGGGCTGGAACCCGGAGTAGAGGGTGGGCCTGGGTTCCCCCCAAACCTCCCAACTCCTGATCAGACACAGGAGGAGTTGACCCAGACTGTGGGGAAGATCACTGAGGTGAGCAAATCTGCCAATAAGTGCAGGACCCACCAAGGTAGAGGAGGAACTTTGTCACACTAGGAACAGATGATGCTTGCATAGCTTGATTAGAGAAATGACTTGTCTCAAGGTTGTAGTGTTGGAAGAAATAACTGGAATATGCTGGAAAAGGAGAAATGAAGCATGTGAAACAGATATTTTCCTTAGTTGCTCATTGCACTTTACTAATCCAGCTGATATCTTCTCCTGGGGATAACAACTCACCCTGTGATGCTGATTTATCCTCTCTGTTTCTCATTTTTACCCATCTATAAAACTTGGCTAATAATACTGTGAAGTGCTAGCTAAGTGCAAAGTTCTTAGACATCTGTACATCTTTCTGCACCTCTGGGTAAAGCTATTTCAAGATTTCTCTCCTGATTTCTTCATACAGCTCCTCAAAAGTAGAACCTTTAACAGAGCTCTTCAGAGGCAAATATTTTGTGGATGCTTTGATGTTGTGGAGCCAGCAAAGGTATAGCAGATCTGTGGAATGGCATTTTACTGAGGGCACTTTCAAAGATGCTTGGATCATTACTTAAGCAAGAAAAGGAGGCATTTATGTACCTAGATATAATGCTGTCCTTGGGAGCCAAACTTACCACGTTATAGGTGAAACTGTGTTATACTGAACTTGCTTTGATCCACCGAAATGCGCAGCCCCACATCCCCCGGAGCTCTGCTTTACGGCATTATATCCGAATTCGTGTTATATTGGGTGGTGTTATATTGAGGTAACGGTGCATTTGAGACTAGGATTTTGTATAGAACCTAAAGTTTTAGTTATTGACATTTACCAGGGCACCCCCGTTTGCTGTTTGTTCACATTTATCAGGGCATCCCTGTTTGCTGACCACATTTGAAATAGGGCTGATATGTTTCATTGGCGATTATTGCACTATTTAGATCAATCTGTAATCACTCTCTCTACTAAACTGAATCTGAGTTTCATCATAAGCATTGAACAGATGGATGCAGTGAAAGTGCATTCAGGGCAAAGCACAGCTGTAGGGTCAAACATTTGCCTTACTGGCCTTGAGAACCATTCTTTTAACTATGAATGATTTCTCATTTGTAAAATGTTTTCCTGATTTAAAAAGGATGTAGAACACCTCATTCCCATTACTTATACATCATTCTCCACCTGTTTCGGTTCTAGCACTTCACTTTTGTCTGTTATGATAAAAGTTTCTGCAGTTCAGTCTAGTTATGCCTATGTACTTTCACATCTCTTTATAGCTCTGGTTAGTACCACAGCCTGCATTACCTGCCACACATGTTATATTCCTGCCTCACCACACCTAGAGACTGGTTTCTGTTAAGAAGAAGATGTGAAGTTCAGTTTAGTTGCCCTTGGGGAAGATGTTTGGAATAAGTGAAATGTGCTGAGCTGTGGTCAGACATTAGACTTGATAGAGCCACGGGAAAAAGCCACCAGAAATATAGGCTTTGTTATGGTCCCATTTAATTCCTCCTTTCCTCAGTTAAAAAGAAACTACCTATTTCAATGCTGAAGGCAAGAGCCAGAGTCATCTGGAGATGATTTAGGCCTACACTGTAATGTCAATGTCTTTGGGTTTAGTATTGACTTTGCTGGAACCTTCATTAGGACTCTTAAGCTCAGCAAGGTGGTGCAAGGTATTTACCCTGATCATAATATTTTCTTAACCAACCCACTGCAGATCTATTCCAAATGTGAAACAGGACCATGACCAACCAGTACTAACAATTCTCCTCATGTTCTTTCACTGCTTGCTGCTCAGCAGTACAGAAGCACAAATGCTGGGGAACTTCTGCAAAAGCTTTTGAATAAACAAGTTTAAATAAGACCTGCTTTGAAATAGGTCTCAAAGAGAAAATCCAATGCAAAAGATAGCAGGATGCCATTTAGAACAGAGGGCGAGGAGCGTGTGTGTGAATAGGAATATATGTTAGGTTATGTGAATGATGATTACCACAGTCCTTGCTCAGCAGACGTGTTAAAGACATCCAAACACAGAAGAATAGGAGATAAATAGCCAAGACACTTGGGTGCATCCTTAGCTCACTCTGTCATGCGTAGGGATAGCACTACATGAGGGACATAAATTCATCCATTCTAGCATCCTGCCAAACTAAAAAGCAGAGGAGTAAGTGAAAGAGTGTCTCATGAAAGACTCCACTTGGGTGGTTCTCTTTCTACACTGTAGCTGTTGCCATGAACTATGTATCATGTTCATTACAATGTACTACTGCCTGTCCATCACCTGCTGCCCCATGCATGTAGGTGATTGTGTGTACTAGAAAGCCCTGCTGCAGTTTGGAAATGAGAAGGAGTTTATATGTCCCCACAGCTCCTGCCTCTCTGTATTACGTATACTGTCTATTAAAAGAAAGAGAGAAAGGGGGGGAAATCCAAAGAGGTGAAGGATTCATAGCTTAGAGAACAAACAACTCCAGCTTGATCTCCCAGTCATGCTGGCTCTCTCAAACCTGCTCAAGCAGAGCAGCAAAGTTAACAAGACCTTTTAAATTTCACCTTGGCCCTGTCAACTGCTGCTCAGTTCACACGTACTGCTGGGGAGCCATAAAGAAGGTGCATCATACCTATGCATATCACAAATTGGATGTGCCTTTCCTCAAAGAGCTTTTAGCATGTTAATTTATTATGCTTGTGAGGTTAATAAATATTATACCCACTTTACGGGTGGGTAATTGAGTTATAGTGGGGTTAATGATTTGCCTATGATGTGACAGAGCCATTGCATGAACCCAATAGTCCTGACGCCTCTTGCAGCCATTAGATCCTACTCCATCCCTAACAGAATGAAATTTGCTACAATGCATATAAACGATATTAGATACAAGAAATACCAGTATGAAAATACATCTAATTTTATTGAACTTGCAAAGCCTTGCAGGCTTCCTGTCCTGGCAAAAATTTTATCTTCAAGCTTATAAACTGTTTGTCAGAAATGCAAATTATTCCAAAGTTTCCTAGAGTAAATGATTTAAACAAACAAACAAAAAACCCTCTAGAAAGGACAGCTATTATTAATAGTCATCTGGAACAAATTACTCGTTTGCAAGCAACATTGTTGATACTGAAACTATTGTAACATTATCCTTCTCTAATGTGGTTCAGCAGTGACTCCACACATTATAAAACTAATCATTGCCAAAGTAGCCACTTTGCAAGACAAGCACCCCAAAACCATGGATTGTCTTGGCAAGAGTCTACCTTGAAACCATAAGCTTCATGCTCTGGTGAAGCCTCTTATTGTTCTTATTATCCCCAGGGGTGGAGCCTGGACACAGAAAACTTCTCTGTTCCTGCTTGCAAAGCATAAAAAATCCCATGTTTATTTTCTGAGTACTGGTTCAGCTATCCCTGTCCTAAGCCAGGAGTGCTGTATCTTACTAATAAGTAGTAACAAGGTAAAATACCTGCCTGGTTGTGTGAATGAATCCCACACAGAGGAGGTACAAAACAAAAGCCAGGATATTCAGAAGTGACTAGTGATGTTGGGGACCCAACTTGAAACACCTGAAAGGAACTTGACTGCAGAGCACCCATCCTCAGGAATCAGGTCCTCCAGGGGGTCTCAAATTCAGCACCCAAAAATTACTAGTCACTTTTGAATGTCTTGGCCAAAGCAACGATATTAATCATGCTCTGTACTCCTGAGCATAACAGCTGTCTTTATTTCCTTCAAACCTCCCTTCAGGGTCCTAACGGTTCCACCCAAATCTACCGTTACCCTGGGAACCCAAGGTCTTGTCTTCACTGCAACTGTTAGCTGGAGTTATTCCACTCAGTCGAGCCTAATCTGAATGCTAGTGGAATGAGAGTGACCACACCATGAAACAACACTCCAGCTACACAGACACTGCAATTAGACACCCACGGCTGGCCTGTGCCAGCTGATGGGCTCAGGCTAAAGGGCTGTTTAATTGTGATGTAGACATCTGCGCTCTAAGACTCTGCAGGGTGAGAAGGTTCAAGAGTTTCAGAGAATCCTCTAGGAAAGGAGCATAGACACTACGATCTGCAAGAATTTGTAATACCACTTGACAATTATCATGGGCCATTGGTATAGGAAGGAGTTTTGACTGGTATGTAGATCCAGGGGATGAAACTTCTGTGGTGAATTCCTAGCCCCATTGAAGTTAGTGGCAAAACTTCGCTGGGGCCAAGACTTGACCCCATGTCCTCATTCTCACCCTACCACTGAGTCATTGTATGATCTTGGCCTGGTCGCTTGTCCTCAGTTTCCCTACCAATAAAACAAGTGTCATCATTTGTGCCTACCTATTATATTTGAGAATTATAAAGCAGAAATGTTGAGTATTTGTAAAACACTGAGATTCGCAGAGGAAAGATGAGGTCTGAATGCAAAACATAAAAAGTAAATATTGGATGCAATAGATCTTCCAGGCCAGCTATTCAGACGCTCCCAGGCTTCAGCACATAGCAACAATATAAAGCAGATGTGTCATGAAAAGCCAGTCAGAAAAGGGACTATGAGAATCAGATCCATTTCAGAAGTGCTTTGACCTCCAGGTCATCTTTTAAGTCAGCCCATACTTCATGTCCCTTCACCATAGTTTAGTCCAAAAATCAGTCACTAACTAAGAATTAAATGACACCACGTATGATTTCTGCCTTTTTTTTTTTTTTTTGCCATGTCTAGAAAATAAAGTCTTCTTTCTCAAGAAACCACACCCAAAAGCAGCCTGGCTGACAAAATGATTTAAAGCTATTGTCGGTTTTGGGACCTCCCCTTCCTCCCGCCACACTCGCGGGGCCCCCTCTGTTTGCCTTCCTTGTTGTTTTCTTTATTCTCCAAGCTGAGAAAAGTTATCCACAGCTCTCCCTGTTTTTAATTGTAGGCTAAGTTTGTGTTCTGACTGCCTAGGGATAGGACAATTTATCTAGCTGGGCATGCCAAGAACTTCCCAGAGACGTCAAATGCAAGTTCATTATTAATGATTCTATGTGGGACTTTCCCTCCAGCCATTTTGGGGAGTAAGGGGAGAGAGAAGAAATCAGAGGGAGCTTTTTGCCTCTGCTGCCCTTTACACAAATGAGATTTATTGTAGGAGAACCACAGATGATGCTGAGGCACTAATTTCTATAAAGGAGAGAGAACTCAATTCCCAAGAAAAATAAATAGCTGTGTTTAAAGAGACCTTAAGGTATTTGCTGCAATCTTTTACACATACGTCAGCATGGCTTTTGTATTCATCAATATTTTGACTCTACTTTAAAAGACTGCAAAGTCCCTTCTGTGAGGATGCAATAATCCGTTATGAGTGGCAGGTTTACCTGACAAGGGACAAAAGATACAGAATAAAGGGAACATTAAGGCACTATCAGCTCAAGGGCTTGGTTGGTATTGCTTCTCTTTTCCTCCTGACCGATCATTGCTGAGCTGTGTGATTATTTAATTATTGGAATTTCTAGGGCACTTATCGTGGCAGACTGGAGCTTTTACAAATCTCAATGAATAAAGTCACCTAACACTCTTGCATGGCAGGGAAGTATCATTTTACAGATGGAGCAGTTTGAGTTGCAGAAAGGTTAGAGCCAGACTTCCCCAGTGTCTATTAATTTTGGGTGCCCAACTTGAGAAACCTCAGGGGCCTGATTTTCACCGGTGCTGAGCTCTTGGGCCCACAACCTCGCAGGTATTTAGAGACTAGAACCACCAAAAGTCTTTTGAGGGGCAAAAGTCTTTTGAGAGACTAGAACCACTTAAGTCTTTTGAGGGGCAGGACTTAACCATTTCGCTCCCCTTGGCATTTCCTACAGGATAGCTTAGGTGACTCCCACTCACCATAGGGGTGTTTGTGAAGCCCATTCTTCAGTGCCTAACTCTCTCCATTCATTGTTGAGAGAGCCTGGATGCCTAATTCAGGGCAGTGGATTCCACTGGATGGCAGGGTGCAGGGTCCCTTGTACCTCTAGTCCTGGATGCCTGCTTCCACTGCAACCCACACCTTTGAAGACCTGAGTGGTGCTACTTTCATTGACTTCCAGGGGAGGTGCAGGTTCTTAGTACCTATGGAGATCAGACCCCAGGCATTTCAATTTATGCACCAGAAAATCAAGACTGTTGAGCATTTGGGTTGAAAGTTACATAAAAAAACTTGTGGTAGAACAGGTAACAGAACCTAAATCTCCTATGCTGGAACCATTAGGCCTTCCTACCTCCTTTGGAGATTGAGACATAACAGGTAAATCAGCCATCGTCTCCGTCTTTTCCTTCTCTTCTGTTTTCTGCACCAAAGAGACTTATTGCCTGGTGGTGACCAATGAGATGAGTCAAGAAGATCAAGATTAAGAACTCAAATGTTAAATTGTTGCCAGGTCATGGACATGCACCAGCAAGGCTTATACAGAAACAGGTGCTACCTGATGTTACCTATAACAACAAAAGACTACGATCTGAATTCTTCTAATGGACACCTAAGGTGTCCTCTCATGAGAAAAATGCAACAGTTGAGGAAGATCTTGGATCAGATTGCTACTCCTAACCTGTGTTCCTGATCACGTGAGGTGCTGAGCACCTCATCTGCCACTGATCCTGTCATTGTGAATGATTCCCTTCACTGGGCATGGAATATTTGGTATGCAAATCTCTTAGTGATTCTTTTATTACTTTGCCTTTTTGCTTGCTTTGAGTTGTTTCGATTTTTCTCTGCATTTTTTCATTTGCAACAGTTCTTAAGAAAACATGCTAGAGTATTATGAACCCATTTCCCCCTGCTGAGATAAGGCACAATTAACTGCACACAGGGGATGAGTCATGAAACGGTTACAGGGGATTGTCAACTGGATGCTGTGAATGTCTCTCTTGGACCCTTGTCAGATTTTTCTTTTTTGACTCCTTTGTCTGTTACAGAGTTTGTTCCTTCCCACTCCCTCATCCAAAGAAAAGTAATTATATAAACTGTTTGTATTGCACTACAGAAAGACTGAAAAAGAACACAGCAATGTGTCACTATATGGATTTCCGTGGCCTTACAATTATATTTAAAAAAAAATTTTTTTTACAAGTGAATGGTAGATGAATCGCTGCCATCTATTGGTCAGTTGAGGAATGTTTCAAGAGATATAGTTATTAATCCTAGTTTGTGTCCAATTAGACTCACTTGGGGCTAGAATTGCTAAGAAGACTTAGGTCTGACATTGCAGTCCCTAACTTTAGGCACCATATCATCCAGTAGAAGCCAAGGCCCTGGGTTAGGTGCCTAGGCTCCCTATACAATGCATAGGAGAATTGGGTGCCTAAGAGTAGGATTCACAAAAGCCAACAAGCTGATCCAGGAGCTGCCTAAGCTATCCAATAGGAAATGGTGAGGAGAGAAGTGAGCCCTGAGCTTTGACCTTCAAAGAGTCCAGATGGAGGTGCTTATCTCCACTTTGGATTCACAGCGGTAAACCTTTTTGTGGAATTCGGCACCTCGACCAGGTCTAGCATTGCCAGCCCTCCAGGATTAATCTTTAATTAAAGGTCATGTCATGTGATGAAGCCTCCAGGAATTCATCCAGCTAAAGCTGGCAACGCTAACATGGTCAGCCCTTTCTCACACAAAACTAAGGAAGAGGGTGTGAGGCACCCTCTTATTCCCAAGTGCTCAGTGTTTACAGAGCTCACCCAGGATCTCCTCTCTTGGTTTGGAACAGGGACTTGGAATGAAATACTTCAATATTCATTGAAGCAAGGACTGGAAACCAGCTCTCCCAGGAAAGTGTGCCCACCAAAAGGTTACAGAGTCTCTCTGGCTTAAGTGTTTATGAATGCTTAATTTATGCAAGATGAAACCACTTTGACAGGATAGATTGAAAAAGATTTAACCCAGAATACCCATAGCCCAGAGGTCAGGGCACTCACCTAGGAGATAGGACACCTAGGTCCAAGTCCCTATTCCAAGTCAGGCAGAGGTGAGTTATTGGATATAAGCTTCTCCGTGACCTCCTTAGCCATGTTTTATGCCAGTTAGGCCCCACAAGCAAAATAGGGAGGAGAATGCACCCTTTGTGAACCCTTCTGGGGCATAGGAACTGAGCAGCTCAGCATTGTCTGCACTTCTGGGCATCATAAAGCCAACTTAGCAGAAATTTAGGGGCCATGGGGTCTTTATTGGCAGGAATTTAGGTGTGTACAGGGTTAGTGGCAGGTGAGAAGAGGTTTTCAGGATCAAAATTTTGGACATAGACCTCTAGAGCAGCAGTTAGGCACCTAAATCCCTTGGGTATCTAATCCTTAGCCTATCTGTGCATCAGTTCACGGCTTATAAAATTGAGATAACTGCCTACCTCACAGGGGTGCCATGAAGATACATATCTGTAACACTGTGAGGCACTCGGGTACTGTGGGGACCATAAGTACAAATCGATCACTTCCCAGGAAAAGCTCTCTAAAAATGTTTTTTTCAGCAAAAAAAAGTATTTAAATATATAATGTGTTCTTTAAAGTGAGTCCCAGAAGAATGTATTATTGTGATCTTCTTATGTAAGTTTAAGAAATGCATTCTGGTCATTTTCCACAATCGATCTACGCCTTTATTTTAAAGAAGGAAAATAATGGATTTGGGTAAGGGTTGGAAAATCTTCTGAATTAAGTTCTACTTGCTTCAAACATAAGTGTGTGCCTTCAAAGGCTTCCAAGAACCGTGTTAATAGCATGTGTTAATATTATTTAACACAGCCCCAGAAAGAGCTCAGAATTCATTATCATAAATTTACTGGGGAGTGTTTTAAGATCTCAGACTCAAGTGTCTTTCTGTGAAAGATATCAGAGCTACAGTTTCATAAAAAACAGGGAGTCATTCCAAAAACATAGGATACATATTTTTGATCCAAGTTTTGTCTGGAAGTTGTTCAATTTTCCCTCATTTTGCAACCTAGCAAGGATTAAGAGACTTCCTGATGTACTTCTCCTCACAAAAAAAATAAAATTTCATGGATGACGCACTCGTTTTACAGCATCTTATGTGCAGACACCCAACCAATGCAAAAGTCTTGCAGTGATGCCATTGGTTGAGTTACTGTTTGCTTTTTTCATGAGAAGGACCCCGTGGTGAAGCAGAATGATGAAACTCGTATCAAACTTGAATGGATTTAGGTGAATGTCGGCCAGCTAGAAAGGTAATGAGCTTCCTGTACCCCCTATTGTTTCTTAGTTCCCAGGCTCCAAGGAATAGGAGAGAAAACAGCATGAGATCTTCTCCAATGGCAGAAACAAAACAAAAAGAATAGGAAGGAGACAATGGGTCTCCATGATAAATTATTCTTAACTTTGCTGTGTTTATGAAAGTTGTTCGCGTACAGCGGGGCTGATTTTCCACAGGGGCTTGCATAGGTATATCTGAGAGAAGAAAATAAAAGTCAGGTTCTATAACACACAGAGCAGACTTGATTTTCTGCAAAGAGTCAGTAGCTTTTTAAGGATCTGATTCAGAAGATGACATTTACTCTAAAGCTGGAGTTCTCCATAAATGTTGTTTAAGGCCTCAATCTTGCAATCCATGTGGGCAGACACCTGCTGAAAGTCTACTGACTCCAGACACAGGAGGTGTAAATCTGTCATCCATAAAGACTCGGCAGTGAAGGATCACGTTAGACACATCCCCAGAGGTACCAAGATACCTATATCATTACCATAGTATCTGAGTGCTTCACAGCCTTTAACAGATTTATCCCCTCCATATCCCAGTATAATTGTCCCTATTTTACAGATGAGGAATGGTGGCACAGAGCCTTAAACTGATTTCAATGGACATTACCTTGGAGGGCCTGAGCCAGAGAGGCTAACTGACTTACCCAATGTCATACAGGAAGTCTGTGTTAGAGCAGGGAACTGAACCCGCATCTCTCAAGTCTGGACCATCTTTCTTTGGATAATATAGCTGAAGACCCCAAACAAAGGGTCTAAGGGCCCAAAAGCCCTTAGTCACTTTGGTGGGTGCATCCTCAGATAAGTAGCCTGATTGACTTCAGTGGGACTGTTCATATGAGCGTGTGCTCATCAACGTAACTAAGGTCTCCATAAATGGTCTCTAAAGCATTAAAGGCTCTTTTGAAAAACACCGCAATCATCTTTCTTTCTGTTCAGTTTGATCACCCCCCCAGGTGTGGCCTGGACCTGCTTAGTAACCTGAAACAAATGAACTGCAGCTCTCTGGGACCCTGGAAGACTAAACCTGCACTTAATGATCCCTTTGTTTACATTTCTTCCACTCTCAGGAGAAAGCCCAAAGCTGTAAATAAAATAAATAAGGAATTAAATATGGGGGCAAAGTGCAATTTCCTGTTTCACTTTTAGTTTCTGCTTTGCAAGCAAGAAGCCAACAGCAAATCTGTCACCAACAACTTAAATAATGGTGCAATTTTTGTGTTATATTACAACAGAATCCAACAGAAAAGATGTATTATAATCTCATTACAACTTGCAATCATAGTATGGAAGCTTGTTTTAACCTTAATGCTTTGCAACCACAGGCCAGCTGTGGTGAATGGTGGAAAGGCAAAATTCAAATTCAAGGCAAAATGCTACTCCAAACTGACTGTTTCTGAATCTCAGGCAGACAATGATAGGATATAAGCTTTTGCCCCTAAGTAAAATATTCTTTCAGGGAGAAATTTGCATGCAGTGATACTGAAACTGATGCAAAATGTGCATCCCAAGAAAACAACAGTGTGTATAAATGCCTGTATGTAAATACTGTTCCACATGCAAATGCAGGGCTTGCACAACTCCCTGTGAGAACTCACAGCTTGCAGGTTTGATTTAGGTACCTTTTGATATTTATTTTTATTTTTCATACTTACACCCCATATAAGTAAGATTTTAAACAAAGAAATTCAGGTAACCCCAATATTAAGAACTCAAGGACCTCCAAACCACTGTAAAATCAGGGGGCTGGATAACCAGGAACGTCTCTGACATTTAAAGCCCACAGAAGCTCCTGAATTCTGAAGAAGCAGAACTGCAAAGGGGGTCAGCAGGGGCTCATATCCCAGGCCTGCGCAGCTTGGGAACACAGCTGAGGAAAAGTTCTTTGAATGTTGAGGTCTGACATACTCGACTGAAGCCCACAGCTTCCTACTTCTCAGAGCAAGATCAGACAGTTTAACTCAGAGGAAGGAACAGAACTGATTTTTTGGCTTTTAAAACCAGAACTTATAAGATAAACTTCTCCTTCTTGCCAGTTTTCTAATTGCAGGAAAGTCTGTTCACTGCAGTATGAAAAGACAATAGGCACAAACCACAAACTTAAGTAAGCTGTTCAGTTGTCATAATTAAAGCTTCATGAAGTGAAAATGAAATTTCAGTCACATTCTCAAAGAGCCACACACAAGCATATTCTCACTGCCACACAAACGTGCTGCTTATCATGGCACAGGATTTAATACATCTGACTTGATGCTGTTGAGGTGGAAATGAACATGGTTCGCTATAGGCGGTGGTCATAAGCCAGATAGAAGTGTTTCCTCTGTTTAGAGTGTGGAAACAAACTAAAATGAAAATTTATTCTTGTTCGATGTCCAAGTTTAGTGTAGACAAGGAACGTTGCTAATGGACTCTCTACATCTGCTGTTTGATCTGTTTAACTGAAAGGTTATTCTTCAAAGTCTGAAACTTTTTCTTTTCACTCATGTGCCCCCCAGTATCAACAACCCCATTCAAATGGCAAACACATTTCACTTAGAGGAACAACACAGGACTATATTTTCATTCATACTTGTATATTGTGGATCAGATTTTTCAAAGTAGCTTCTGAGTTAGTGATACTTCTATAATTCTGTGATGGCTCAGGAATGACATGACATCTTATGCTAACATCACAGCATATTATAATGCCTTATTTTTATCCCACGTGTTAGCATAATACACTTTAGTGAGAATCAGTCCCAACTTCCAAGATAAAGAACAGACTGGCCTGGAGAAAGTGACTCAGAAAGGAAGGGAGAGAACTCCAGAGAGCTCGGGCAAACATAAATGAAAGAGGAACATCTCCATCCCTTCCAGCTGTAGGAGGCAAGGATGCCAAGAGCTGTATATTGTACATCAGCCATTTTGTAATTCCTGGGAAACAAGTCACTCATGAAGTTATCCTGATAGTCTGAACTGCAGCAATGAAACACTGGTGACCTGAAAACAAAGAGGATAAAGCGATGACATTTCTTTGCTCTCCTTATTTGAAATATGAAACCAGTGGATGACATTAACAGTCCATCTTAACCAATCAAGTCACCACCATGCCACATGGAGAAGCACTCTGGCTTCATCATTCTAAAGACAAGAAAAGCTCCATTCTCCTCCCATGTCCTCCAGTATATGCCTGCCTTGTGATATCCTGCGGTGAGATACAGGATAGGGGCAGTTCAAGTTATTCAACTCACAGTGATTTTGTAACAAAGGAAGAGGAGGCTTTCATGCATCTCTGGCCTCGAACAATGAGAAAATGAGGTCAGGAGATTCTCTCAATGATAGATATTATTTTCAGGAGAATTGGGAAGAGGGAAATTAATCGAAACATAGGCTCCGACTCTGTGGGTGCTCCGGGGCTGGAGCACCCACAGGGGAAAATTGGTGGGTGCTCAGCACGTACCGGCAGCTCCCCACACAGCTCACCTCCACCTCCACCTCCCCTCCTCCTCCTCCCCTGAATGCGCTGCGTGCCTGCTTTTTCCCCCTAGCTCCCAGCGCTTGCATCACGAAACAGCTATATTGCAGCTGGGGGGGGAGGAGGGGGAACACAGCGGGCTCAGGGAAGAGGTGGGACCGGGGCAGGGATTTGGGGAAGGGGTCCAATGGGGCAGGTAGGGGGCAGAGTTGGGGCAGGGACTTTGGGGAAGGGGTTTGAATGGGGGCAGGGCAGGGAAAGAGTGGCGTTGGGGTGGGGTTGGGCGCGGCATGAGCACCCACCAGCACTGGGGAAAGTTGGCGCCTATGTATCCAAAGGGCGGTCTCCCTTTTGGAGGGCACAGTCCTTGCCTACAAAATGTACAGCAGTATGGTTTTATTACCAGTGATAATACTGATTGTGCCTGCAATTTTGTTCATAAAAATTTGAGTATTTGTGCCTCAGGGAACTGCTGGCAATAGAACTCAGATTTGTACCTGCAAATGTTGCAAGTGGAATTTCTGAGTGGAGTAAAAGATGTGAGTTCTCAGGCTGAAATTTATCCAATAAGTTGCTTTTTACCTTTTCCCCTCTGGTGAGGACAAAAAAAATATCGCCAAATGACCTGAAACTATCTAATCGTGCATATAGTTAATCTGCATAATCACATGTTCCTACAACTTTCATTCCATTGTTTCTTACAGCTACACATTGTGTCTTATCTTAAGCCAGTAGGTGACACACTTTGCTCCCTCTGTAGGCTGAGTTTAGGGTACACACAATGAGTTCCCCATCATTCCACCGCACAAGCTCCTAGTGTGCCAACATCCCTCCCCCCTCTGTTTCACGGACTCCCTGCTACTCTCCCCAATCTGTCCGCTACCAGAGGCTCGGTGTGCCCTCCCATCCCTCCCTCCTCCCATGCCGAAGTCATCCTTTCTCCTCATGCCAGCGGCTGTGGGTGAACCCCATTCCAATTTCCTACCATCCTTGCAGTCCCCCCTTGCTGACCTTGGCTGAGGCTTTATGTGCTCCCCCACACCTCTCCTCCCACATACTGAGTGTCCAAATCTACCCCTGCCAGGGGCTGTATGCATGCCCCCATTCCCTCTCCCCTTCACCTCCTGACCATTAGACTAAGATGCACCAACTCAAAGTGGCACCAGACCCTGCCAGAACAACAGACGAAAAACCTGCAGACATCTCCCCACTGCTCCATGGTCAGCACCCTGCACAACACACCTTTCAAGATTCATGGGTCCTACACATGCTGATCATAAAATGTGCGGTACCTTATCAAGTCCATTAAATGCCCCAATAGCAACTACGTAGGTAAAACCTGATACTATGCACTCCAATGAACTCACAGAGGAAAATGATAAAAGACAAAAACACCCTATCACCTGTGAGTGAACACTTCACAAAGCAATCACTCTATATCATAGAATGTCAGGGTTGGAAGGGACCTCAGAAGGTCATCTAGTCCAACCCCCTCCTACTCAAAGGAGGACCTATCCCCAGAAAGATTTTTGCCCCAGATCCCTACATGGCCTCTGCAAGGATTGAACTCACAACCCTGTATTTAACAGGCCAATGCTCAAACCACTGAGCTATGCCTCCCTATCCTTCAAAGAAACCTGCACAATACTTTTAAAAGACAAGTCTGGGAGCTTACATTCACAATATTGCTAGACACTACAA
The DNA here is from genome assembly GCF_007399415.2 of Gopherus evgoodei. NCBI lineage: Eukaryota > Metazoa > Chordata > Testudines > Testudinidae > Gopherus > Gopherus evgoodei. Next base: position 36,004,911 of record NC_044333.1, on the reverse strand, counting down.
ATCATGTTCTAATAAAGACATTGGATTTATGGTTTATTACAACAATCTGTAATCCACCAGCCCCCATTTTTGTCCTATGACTACAGGGGTGTTAACAGGCCACTTCCCTTTGATTGGTCCCTTAGTGTGCTAAGTACTTATGCTAAACAATCTGTTCCATCTTGTATTTGGCTGTGATATTCTGAGTACCTTTCCCAGACCTCTCTCACCCACAGAAGTTGGTCCAACAAAAGATATTATCTCACCCACCTTATCACTGGGAAATGAGTCATCCATGGTGTCAACATATTAAACTGCGTTGGGAGGATGGGTGGAGATGAGATGGGATATTATTATGCTGGAAGCTGTTAATGGGTGCCATCAGACAGTTGTTTGCTCTATATAGACAATTTTAGAGGTGCTTGAAGATGTAGCTGTGCTAATCAGATGACAGAGATTACATGCATCTGCCTTTTCTCCCTTTTGGTTTTCCAATTCTCTCCTATCTAAATTCAATAGGGTTCTCGCCAAAGCTGCTTAGCGCATTCCCAGAAATGTTGGAATCGGTTGGGTGTGGCATTCATAAGTTATCACATTACTGACAAACACAGAAATGCCATCAAGTTGAGTGTCAATGCCTTTGCAAGTGCCATCATTTACACCTCTACCTCGATATAACGCAACCCAATATAACATGAATTTGGATATAATGCGGTAAAGCAGTACTCCGGGGGTGGAGGGGCCATGCACTCCAGTGGATCAAAGCAAATTCGATATAATGTAGTTTCACCTATAATGCGATAAGACTTTTTAGCTCCCGAGGACAGAGTTATATGTGGGTAGAGATGTATATTGGGTGCTCTTCAGAACAGGGACTGTTTCTGACTATGTGTCTGTACAGGATCTGGCACAATGAGGCACCAACCTAGAGTGGGGCCTCAAGTCATTAGTGCAATACAAATAATAATAATAAATCAGCCCTTACCAGTCTTGTGATTACAAGAGGTGGCAGAGGATGGTAGGAACACAAGGGTGTGAACGAAGAACACACTGTCCTAGAGATAAATTCTTTTAATATGTCGGTTTATTTCTCTCCTAATATGATAAAAGTTACGACTTCCTTTCATGCTTATAAACTGTTACTGCTTCCTACACCTCTTAGGTGGAAATATCAGATTATATCCTGGGCTTTGGTTTTTCTTTTCCTCTCCCCCACCTTGGTGGTTCAAATTTATTTAAAATTACCGACAGGAGTAAAATATCCTATAATACTCAGAAGCAGCTGCCTTTATACAATGTCATAATCCATCTAGAAAGGCCAGTCTGGGAGGTGTTATTGGAGGAAGCATTGTTACTTTTGGTGTCCATAATGCCTCCTGAGCTGACACAAACAGAACAAAATGCCAGAGCAGCCAAAAAAGAATCCCCATTGTGAGACTGGATCAGAGAGAGCTATTTAGACAAAAATTGGCTGTGTTTCAATTTAAGATTGATTTATACACATTTATGACTTGTATGCATATTTTGCTTGTTTAGTTTTATCACACTGTGCATGATCTTGAATTGCTGCCATGGCGAACAGAACTAAAACACAACTATACATTACATTTACATTATAATGGATACACTTTAAAATCCCAGCAACTTCTTTGTGCCCCATACAGCGTGTTGTACTGCCGTCCTTGTGCTTAAAAATATCATGCAAGTAAAATGCTTGCAGGAAAAGGCCCCAATCCAGCAGATATTTATGAAGGTGCGTAACTTCAGTTGCACAACTTGTCTCATGCATATTTGTTTGTGCACAAGTATCTGATTTCCCACTTGCAGTCATGATTAACTTCAGCTCCCATGCAGAAAGATAGAAACATGTTTAAGTGTATTGCTGGACTGAATTTCTTGTCGAAGTGCCCATATGTGCATATAAATGGAAGATATGAAGAAGCTGAAAGCGTGCCTGCAGATTTGTAGGTATAACTTAGGCACTTGCATTTGGAAGGTGAGACCGCTGGATCTATGACTTATTTCTGCTCTTTAGCATATAGATAGAACCTAAAAGTTATTAACATCTGCCCCACCTACACATCCAAAAAACCAGGTCCAGAATATCAAACCCTTTAGAAATACAGATGACATCTAATTTACACATGCAATTACCATGACTCCATATGCAAATCAGGTACTTGCACATACAAATATCTATAATTGTGTCTTTGCACAAGCAATTATCCAGTTACAATTATATAAACTACAGTTAGCCAGCCTGGATATATCAGACTAAATCCATCTTGGGTGGTTCTCCACTTAACAAAATGGAATAGGGCGAGGGATGAAATTTGCACGAGGAATGAAGTTTACTCTTTGTTAAAAAAGATTTTAAAAAACCAGCTTGTCACAAAGATTTCAGGTTTCTTATAACTGCACACCAACAATTCAGCACAAAATGGAGTCTCTGCAATACAGTCATTGTTGCCTTAACATAAGGAGCTATGATCTAACAGCACAGTTTTACTCAAGAGACTATTATCTTATCTAATATTTGGGACCCGCTTAGATGAGTTCAGCAGAGGGAACATGCACCCTGTCTTGAAACAGAACCAGGGATCTTGTCAGAGGGGAAACCTTCCATCCATATATCAGAAATTATTGTTTACTCTCTGATTTTCAGACTTTTCCAATGAAAGGATTCTCCTACCCCCACTCTTTTTTTTAATACCCTCTTCAAAGACTGAGTTAAGTGGTGACTTTATATCTGGATCCCAACAAGGGTAGTCAAGGCCATGGGTCAGGGCAGGGGCAAACCTGTGGCTGGGTGAAGCAGAATAGTTTGTAGTCAGGTCCAGGCCAGGGCCAATTCCAAGGGTCAGAGTGTGAATCAGGTTTCAGAGTCCAAGTCAGGAGACTAAGTCCAAATCAGGCTGAGATCAAGCCAAGAATTCAAGAGCAAGGGACAATCGTAGCAACTACAAAAGATCCGCACTGTTACCTGGACATGTCCCAGAATGCCCCTTGGATTTGTATAGGGCAGGGAGCCAATCAGGCACCACGGGTCACTGTCTGTCAAATCCTATAGGTGGAACTTCCCACAGTCTGTGTCCACAGCAGGTCATGGAAAGTGGAGTTCAAGTTATTTAGAAGCTATTGCTGGGTAGCAGCTTGGAGCTGTCAGCTGCTTAGTAACGTTATGGTCTTGGGTTCTAGACCCATAGGCCTTACACTTAATCACAGTCTATAAATAACTACATTGAGAACAGGTTTCAGAGTAGCAGCCGTGCTAGTCTGTATCCACAAAAAGAACAGGAGTTTTTGTGGCACCTTAAAGACTAACAAATTTATTTGAGCATAAGCTTTCATGGGCTACAGAATAGAATGGAACATATAGTGAGGATATATATATACACACATACAAGAACATGAAAAGGTGAGGGCTAGTTGGTTGGGCAACTCCCACTTTTTCATGATTTTAACTCAACAAACAGCCTATATACATATTTAGTCTCATCTAAACTTATTCTTCATCACAAGGTAAGTTAGACTTTCCTCTTACGTTAGAGGAAGAGAACAAAATTACATTCTCCCAGCCAGCTCCAAACCTCCTGGGAATCTCTTGCCTTTCCCCAATCAGGCGATGATGCCCTCAGCAGAGCCATTAAGGCCACTGACTCTGGCTCTTTCTTTTAACGATCCATTCGGTTGCAATGAGCTGCAATCACTGATCTGGTGATTGTGTCTTGCCTGTGAGTGAAGGTGCTGAAACTGCCTGGTTCCCTCACAAGGTGGGCGAGACAATATCTTTTATTGGACTAAACTTCTATTGGTGAAAGGGACAAGTTTCAAGCTGCATAGAGTTCTTCTTCAGGTCTGGGAAAGGAACTCCCAGCATCACAACCCTAACTACAACGTGGAACAGACTGGTTAGCATAAGTAGTTAACACATATCACAAGAAGCCATTCAAAGTGAAGTAGGCATTTAATACCTCTGCAGTTATAGGACTCATAGACTTTAAGGTCAGAAGGGACCATCATGATCATCTAGTCTGACTTTCTGCACAACGCAGGCCACAGAATCTCACCCACTCACTCCTGTAACAAACCCCTAACTTATGTCTGAGTTACTGAAGTCCTCGAATTGTGATTTAAAGACCTCAAGGTGCAGAGAAACCTCCAGCAAGTGACCCGTGCCCCCCCCCACTGCAGAAGAAGACAAAAAACTACAAAAAGAGATTTACAGATTCTTGTAATAAGCCATCAATCCAGCGTCTCTGCTGAGTCTATGAATTTTAGTGTCTAGCATAATTATGAATTTAAGTGCCCAGGCTTGTCTTTTTGAAGGTGTTGTTCAGCTATCTGTTAAGGACAAGGACTGACAGGTCAGATATGGAGTGATCACTTTGTGAAAAGTCTTCAGCCCAGAGTGATATGGTGTTTTATCGTTTTCCTGTGTGAGTTCATTTGAGAGCATAGTGATTGTCTGGTTTCCCACGTAATTGTAAGTGAGCCATTTAGTGCACTGCATGAGGTACACCATATCTTGTGATATCCATGGTTTGAGGTTTCTTCCCCACTTTGAACTTTAGCGTCCAAAAAGTGGGGACCTGCACGATCACTTTTAAGCTTAATTACCAGCTTAAATTTGATACGCTGCCTGTCATAACCTTAGTCCCAGATTTGGACCTTAGCGTCCAAAATATGGGGGTTAGCATGAAAACCTCCAAGCTTAGTTACCAGCTTGGACCTGGTACTTGCTGCCACCACCCAAAAAATTAGAGTGTTTTGGGGCACTCTGGTCCCCCTGAAAAACCTTCCCTGGGGACCCCAAGACCCAAATCCCTTGAGTCTCACAACAAAGGGAAATAATCCTTTTTCCCTTCCCCACTCCAGGTGCTCCTGGAGAGATACACAGACACAAGCTCTGTGAATCCAAACAGAGTGACTCCCCCTCTCCGTTCCCGGTTCTGGAAACAAAAAGGACTTTCCTATTCCCCCAGAGGGAATGCAAAATCAGGCTAGCCAATTCAACACACACCGATCTCCCCTGATTTCTTCCTCCCACCAATTCCCTGGTGAGTACAGACTCAATTTCCCTGAAGTAAAGAAAAACTCCAACACGTCTTAAAAGAAAGCTTTATATAAAAAAGAAAGAAAAATTACAAATGGTCTCTCTGTATTAAGATGACGAATACAGGGTCAATTGCTTAGAAGAATATTGAATAAACAGCCTTATTCAAAAAGAATACAAATCAAAGCACTCCAGCACTTATATTCATGCAAATACCAAAGAAAAGAAACCATATAACTTACTATCTGATCTCTTTGTCCTTACACTTAGAAACAAAAGATTAGAAAGCAGAACTACTTCTCCAAAGCTCAGAGAAAGCAGGCAGCCAGAAAACAAAGACTTAGACACAAAATTCCCTCCACCCAAAGTTGAAAAAATCCGGTTTCCTGATTGGTCCTCTGGTCAGGTGCTTCAGGTGAAAGAGACATTAACCCTTAGCTATCTGTTTATGACACTGCCACCAGCCAAAAATATAGTGTTTGGCACACTTCCTGTTCCCCCAAAACCTTCCCTGGGGAACCTAAGACCCAAACCCCTTGGATCTGAACACAAGGAGAAATTAGCCTCCCCCTCCATTTTTCCCCCCAGACTTTCCCCTCCCTGGGTTACCCTGAGAGGCTACACTGATCCAAACTCCTTGGATCTTAAAACAAAGAGGAATTAACCATCCCCCCCCCCTCTTTTTCCCCCCACCAATCCCTGGTGAGTTCAGACCCAATCCCCTTGGGTCTTAAAACAAGCGAAAAAAATCAATCAGGTTCTTAAAAAAGAAAGCTTTTAATTAAAGAAAGAAAAGGTAAAAATTATCTCTGTAAAATCAGGATGGAAAATGTTTTACAGGATATTTAGATTCATATAGCCTGGAGGGACCTCGCCCCACCCTTTGCCTGAGATTCAAAGTTACAGCAAACAGAGGTAAAAATCCTTCCAGCAAAAGACACATTTACAAGTTAAGAAAACAAACTTAAGACTAATCCGCCTTTCCTGGCTATTACTTACTATTTTGAAACATGAGAGACCGATTCAAAAAGATTGGAGAAAACCTGGGTGTACGTCTGGTCCCTCTTATCCCCAAGAGCGAACAACGAACAACACAAACAGCACAAAGACTTCCCTCCACCAAGATTTGAAAGTATCTTGTCTCCCCATTGGTCCTCTGGTCAGGTGTCAGCCAGGTTCAATGAGCTTCCTAACCCTTTACAGGTAAAAGAGACATTAACCCTTAACCATCTGTTTATGACACATGGCTTCTACACATGTCTTTTGAAACGTGTGTTGTGTGGGGTAATGATCCTCATAGCAGTGAACAAATACACCATAACGATCAATGATGTCCCTGAAATACATTCGTGAGATTTTCATCCTCTGGACAGATTACCTAAACTCCCTTGTAAATTACAACCACAACTTCAACAACCACCCATCAAACTCTCTCTTGAATACTCTACACCAGCACCAATTTCCTGGACATCATGATCAGTTTCAGCAATGGAACCCTACAGACAACTATATACAAGAGGCTGGCGGATCACCTCAGTTTCCTCCACAGATCCAGTAACCACCCCAAACACACCAAGAAACCTGTTATCTATAGCCAGGCACTCAGGTATCACAGACTATGCTCTGGGGAGAAACTCCAGGATACACACTTACAACCACCTTCACCAAACAAGGACATTCCACCAGAGAAGCCAATCATTTCATGGAAAGGTTACCCAAATACCCCAAGAGCATCTGCTTCAATACAGAAAAAAACAATCCTCCAACCTCATACCCCTAAGTTGTCCCTACGAAGGCGTCAATATGATATATCAATAAACAATTACAACCCATACTCGGATGGAGATGACATCCTAAAAGAAATCTTTCCTGCATGCACATTTCTAGCCTTTAAATAGAGCTCTCATCACCTGAAGCAAGATCCCCACAGACCAAGACACACCAACTCTAAGCAGCACCACACCCTGTCAGAGCAACACATGCAAAACCTGTAGACTTATCTCTACTGCTATAATGATCAATACCCCCTACGACACATCTTTCAAGATCTATGGATTCTACATACATCTATCACAACATGTTGTGGCCATCCAGTGTAATCTCAAAAGCTTGTCTTTTCCACCAACATAAGTTGGTCCTATAAAAGATATCACCTCACACACCGTGTCTTTCTAATATTCTGGGACTGACATGGTTACAACACTGGTCCCCTAATACACCATTCTAGAAGAACCATGTTTAAACCATATTTTAGGGTACAGATCAACAACCCTTACCAAGCACCCCTGCATTCATCTATATCTTGTCAGGAATTTTTCCAGCAGAACTAAAATTTCTCAGGAACTCATTATTTTCATCAAGAAGCTCTCTTCGATCGAGGATGAAATTTCTGATCTTAGCCTTTGAACCTTGGTCTCCCACATTCCAGGTGAGTTCTCTAAGCTCTAAGATACATAGTCAGTCTCATTCAAGCTCCACTATTGGAGCATTTCTACTATGTATAAATAATTAAATATTCATTGGACCAGAGAGAGAGAAATTGACTCCATAACCCCATGGTTAGGGTATTCATGATGTAGGAGACTTGAACCTGGGTATTCCATATCACAAATTTAGTTATTTACACAAAGTGGAACAGCTTCAATAGGAGCAATTATGAGAGATATCCACCTCCCCACTCTACTCAGAATAGCCTATAGCCTGGTGGTTAGGACACTCACCTGGGGTATAGGAGGCCCATGTACAAGTGCCTAGCTCTGCCTAATTCAAAAGGTCTCAGTTTTGTCCCAGTGCGGGAAAAGAAAAAAGGTTGAAATCTTGAAAAATTTTGCAGGATGAGAAAACTGCTTCTCATCCTGCTCTAGATTCACCACAGTAGCCCTTGAGGTAAACTGCCTTTTCAAAATACAGAGAATAGAAACATAGAGTTCAAGGTAGAATACCTTTTGCTTTCCCAAGCAGGCTTGCATCTTAACCACTGTATTTGCTGCATAAGAAGGAATTGCTCCATTCCTAATAATTGCTTAATCATGTCCATAAAGACAAAAAACATTAATTAAAATACAGGCAAAAACCAACAAGTGACTGCAGATGGAAATCTGCTTGGAATAATAGGACCGCAGCTGCCCATTATACTAATACAGCAAAGTGTACACTAGTTAAATAGAGTCTTTCAGAGGGATTGTGATCTAACCAAGCCCATTATACCATATCCAGTTGGTTGGGATCTTTCTCACATACCCCCAGAGGAATTATGGTGCTGAATGGACAGCGCTATTGTGCCGTGTCCAAGTGATGATAATCCCGTCCATTCTCAAGAGATGTTAATTAGTCTCCTGTCCATAATTAGGTTTTACTAAGTAATAATGCTAATTTTATTTGTTTACAAGACAGGTTACCATTGCATGTGTAATATAGCCTTCTTGAGGGTATAAATAAATGCTGTCTTCTGAATCTATTTTGTATAGCAGTTATGGAGCCAGATTTCCAATGAGCCCCTTTAATTATCACCCAGCCAGTTATAGTCACATGTCACACATGTCCTAGCATGTGAAAATTGAGTAACTGAGGTTACAAATGCTGTTTGCAGTGTAGATGTAGGTGTCAGAATATGAGAGAGATGAGGTAATATCTTTTATTGTTGGTGGAAGGGACCAGCTTTCAAGCTTCACCGAGCTCTTCCTCAGGTCTGGAGAAAGTAACCTGAGTGTCTGAGCTAAATACAAGGTGGGGATGGATTGTTAAGATTAAGAGGTTCATATTTGCTGTAGGAGACCACTTAAAATTAAACAGGTAATTATGAGTTAGGAGGCAGTAGAGTGTGTGACAGATTTTTGTAATAACAGAGACACTGGTTTTACAGGTTAAGTCCATGTTTTTTTAATGTATAGCTGAGTTATGAATTTAAGTTTCCAGGATCAACTTTTGAAGATACTGTGCAGGTTTCCTTTGAGGATGAGGACTGAGAGGTCAGATATGGAGTGATCGCTCTGTGAAAAGTGTTTGCCCCCAAGTAATATGGTGTTTTTGTCTTTTATCATTTTTCTATGAGTTCATTTAAGAGCATAGTGTTTGCGTGGTTTCACCCATATAGTTTTTCTGATATTTGATACACTGGATGAGGTACACCACACATTGTTATAGGCTTGTGTAGGACCCAAGGATCTTGAAAGTTGTGTTGTGTTGTGCGCAGGGTGTGGTGCTGCTTTGAGTTGGTGGGCCCTGGTCTCTGAGGAGCTTGCTTCTGGTGATGAGCTTAGTAAGCTTGGGGGAGGTTGTCTGAAGGCTAGAAGAGAGGGTTCAGGAATGATTTCTTTCAGGATATGGTCCCCCATCAAATATGGGTTGTAACGCTTTGATGATACCACACTACATTGCAACCCATCCAAGGTAAGTGACAACTAGAGGTTCACAGTTAGTGGGTTTTTTTTTTCTGTATTGAAGCAGATATTCCTAGGATATTTGGGTGGCCCATTCCATGATGCAGTCTACTTCTCTAGTGAAGTGTCCTTGTTTAGTGAAGGTGGAAGCGTGTTTATATGTGTCACCTGGAATTTCTTTTTGGAGCAAGTTCTGTGGTATCTGAGTGTCCATCTGTGGATAACAGACTTCTTGGTGTTTCTGGGGTGGTTGCTGGATCTGTGGAGGTAAATGTGGTGATCCATGGGGTTTTTGTCTACAGTCATTTGGTGGGTTCCATTGCTAAAGCTGAGCATGGTGTCCAGGAAATTCATGCTAGTGTGGGGGTGTTCTAGAGATATGGGGGTGGTTGTTGAAATTGTTATGGAAATCTACAAAGGAGTTTAGGTTGCCTGTCCAGAGAATGCATCTCACCAGTGTATCTCAGGTATATCATTAGTTTTGAGGTGCATTTTTCCAGAAGTTCTTCTTCAAAGTGACCCATGAAGAGACTGGCAAATGCTGTATTTCACACTCCGACTTCACATGTGCAGATCCAGTGGAGGCCAATGAAAATCAATATATACCTCTTGCAGTACTGAAATATACTATGGTACTTGCAATATTTCCCATTCTATATTTAGGGAACCTGCAAATGCTATGGGACAGTAAAAGCTGATTTTTAATGACACTCATTGTACCTGCGTGTGCACAAGCCAATTCACATTTCTGTAAATGGGAAACTTGCACTTAAGGAGCTTTGAAGCTTTCTCTCTCCTCTGATCATTTCTCCATAATTATTAGAGCTGTGCAAAGTTCAGTGATCTGGATTTGTGGGGGGCTCAATTCTCCTTTCTGGCTGAGCAGAGGCTCTGCTTAGAGGAAGTGAAAGGGGTGTCAGAGAGCCCCTGGAGAACCAGTTGTGGCTCTCTGATTCAAAGCACTGATTCATACATGGGGAAGTCCTAACCTATACCAAAATCTCCACCGAGACAGCCATATTACTCAGTGTTCCCAGAAACACAGCTCTTACACCAGACCCCATAGCATATTGCTTCATTTTCTCTCTATGTAGTGACTTATGTAGATTGCAGTTACATACCACACAGGCATATTGGAAGGGTAATAGGGTCAAATCCTGAAGTCATTAATTACTCTTAACTCAGGCAACGTTCCCAGGCAACTGTAAGGAGTTTGCTTACTGACTGAACCAAGTCTAAATGATTTAAAAGAGTCTAATCTTCCCATACAAGGTGTGTAATGAAAACTAACTTATTGTGCAAGGAGAAAAGGGTTAGGCCTAGAGACTAGATACATGAAGAAGTATTTTTATGAGTTGCTATTTCAGCACATTTGTTTTTATTTTACTGGTCATTACTGGGCTCTCTTTTAAATTACATTATATGTTGCACTCTCTTCCTTTGCTACTTTCCAAGGGAAGGGCGAATGTTATTTTGCTTTCAGACTTCAGTTGGAATGACTTTCTGACCAGGGTTACATTATCTTTGACCGGTGTTCTCATTCCTTTTGACACTGGAAAAGTTTATTTATCATGGTTGGAAGGAAAAAAGTGAATTGAGTCACATGTATCGATTTCTAGGAAAAGCTTTTAAAAACACTCCAAGATGCTTTCATCTAAGTCTTCAAATGTAACATCTGAACATTTGCCAGACCACCATGACCATAGTGCTATCAAATGTAGTAAAGTTTTCTTCTTTTTCATATCCCACCAGTTGGAAGTAATCAAATATTGTTATCACTGTGCGGAAAAGGGCAATATTTAAACCTTAGTAACATTAACCAGTATGTGAGATGGAGAAATACAAAAGACCCTCTTTAACTCTATATGCCATGTTTCCTAAATCATCATCTGTGATGCTTCCTGGGGAGAACCTAGGGTGAGGCACCTTGGGACCATTTGCCCTTAGCAAGAAGGGGCCTTGTCTGTGTCTGCCATGGGTCAGTTCCTTGACCCCACTAGCCACGGGCAAGTGCTCCCCCTTCAAGCTATGTAGGCGGGGTTGTCCCTCTGCCTTAGACACACTCCAACCTCTGAGCCCTCCAAGCAATCCCCTGGAATATCCAGCCCCAGTTCCACAAGACACTTCCACTAGTCACACAGTTGCTGCTCCCAAAGAAGCAGCTTCATGTCAGCTCACCTCTCTGTTTAACACACAGCACTTAGGTTTGTTTAGCGTGAAAACAAGTAAACATTTACTTAACAAAGTCTAAAGATTCACAAAGTAGTAAGTACTGGCAAACAATAGTTACATGGAAAACAAAACCATAAGGCACATTCTAGAGCCTAGACTTCATTTACAATATACTTTCCTGTCTAATGAAGTTTAACTCACCCACTCTTTGCAGTGTTTTCTAGCCAGGTGGCAGTGACCCTCCTTTCATAAAGCAGAACATGGCAACAGTTCATCTCTTCAGTGAAGGGTCCAGGGTATACGCCAAAAAGCCATTGCCTTTACTTATAAGTGGGATATCCTCTTCCTTTTTTTGTTTTTTTCTGCAGTTTCTTCACATGATTTTGCAATCTCTTCATTAGCATCAGGCTCAGTAATGCAAATAGACCTTCCTTGTGAAATGGACAATACACAATACAGACATGATAAGCATCTGATACCTCCTGCCTGGTGGAACCTGCCTAAGGGTATGTCTACACTTAAAATGCTACAGTTCTCCCATTGGTGTAGGTAATCCACCTCCCAAACAGACAGTTGCAAGGTTGACAGAACATTTCTTCCATCGACCTAGTGATGTCTTCTCCTGGAGTAGGGTCAGTATAGCTAAGTCTCTCAGGGGTGTGGATTTTTCACACCCCTGAAAGAAGTAGCTATACCAATATAAGTTTCTAGTGTAGACCAGGACTAGGACATTTCATCTCCTGCTTACCTGCTTTACCTTAAGAACACAACTTTCAGTATAAATATATAACTTTTACAATATTATCCTTACATACATTTTGCAGTGATTATGATGACCAGAGAGCTAATGGCTTTTGGTGGAGACTTTACATGCCACCCTTTAACAAACTATTATGTAGATATAAAACCCAGGAGATCCTTGTAAACCTCTGTGCACCCCACCCCACCCCTTATACTCTCTGTCAGTTGGTCATCATCTAATATCAATTATAAATTACTTTTGCTGGAAAGAGATTGAAAATGCCATTGATTCCACAGACTACAGGACATAGTTTATGTTTCTCTATAGGTAATGCTAGGTCAAAAGATAAAAAATGTAAATGCAATTTACATTTTTCAACATTACTTCAGTGATATGAAGCTAGAGGCATTATAATTTTACCCTAAATGATTTTCTATTTAAAACACAGACAAATAAATACAAGATGAAGGATAACAGGTCAGATAAGGAATGGAATACAGAGATCATTGATTAGAATAAGGTAGGGATGATTTCTGGAAGAAGTGAGTATTAAAGAAGGATCAGAAGGAGGAGAAAAGTGGGCAGTAGGAGCAACAGCTAGTTGGAAAACAGGGACATTTCAACTTTCTGTTGAAAAACCAAAAAATTTTGGACAAAACCCATTTGGCCAAAAAGTTTTCAGTTTGCAACCAAAAAAACAAACAGACATAAAACCCTTTTAAGTTTTCATTTTTTGACAGAGTCAAAAAAAATTCCATGCAGAGCATCCACTTTTTGTTTAGTCAAAGACCCAATTTTCCATTGAAAAAGTTTTGACCAAAAGTCTTTGACTAGCTTTACTAGGAGCACAAGAAAAATCAGACTACCAGAAGGTGGGACTGGATGACAGGAGATGGAGCATGTGATAATTGCCCATTCTGTTCATTACTTCTGAAGTACCTGGCACTGGCCACTGTCAGAAGACAGGATACTGAACTAGATGAACCATGATCTGACTGTTGTTCTTACTGTTGCAAACATGAATGACTGAACACAAAGTGACACAGGGAGGTGGAAAGAAAGGACAAGCAAGCAGAGAGGATCAGGAGCAGCACAGGGAACAAGGAGAGTAGGAGGAAATGAGAACAGTGAGGCTGATGACACGCTGTTTGGTCATCCTGCAGGATCCATCCATTTGAGCCCTGCCTTTTGGAAATCCTCTCTGATCTTCCATCAACAAACTGGGTACTGAGACATGTATGACTGAAATCTATTTCTCAAACAATTACAATAATTTCAAATCTGCCACTAATGGCCACATCACAAAAGTGGTGAGGGAACCTACTGAATAGGAAATACAAACGTGTCACTCTTGAAATGATCACTAGGGTCTTGAACCAAAGCCTAGTGACGTCAAAGAAGGTGTCCTTCTACTGACTTCAGTGAGCTTTGGCGATTAGACGAATTAGACAGAAGCATTCATCTGTCACAGGTTATTCTCCCAACAAGCTTGCTCACATGGCCAGCCCTCCACCCATTCCATATTGCTGCTTGCAGAGAAGCAATAGTCCTGGAGAAGCTGCTCTCTTCCCTCACCATAGTGGCCAACAACAGCTATGAAACAAGGAAATCTTCAGAGCTTAAAGCATGAGTTTCTACAGAGCCAGGCTGTGTATTGCATGGGTCTATAAAAGACACGTATCCTCTGTGAATCAGGTACAAAGGAGGCAAACAACACACATTGACCAGAGGGTTCCACCATGATCTTTGATAAGGATAGCCCAGGCAGAGTGGAAGGAGGTTCCTAATATCCCCTTGCTGCCTTATATCGATACATAAATTGAGGCAATTTTGTCCTAAATAACTACCTAGAGTGCCAAAATGGGTAAATTCTGCAAATGAAGGTGAATAAACTCTTGTATTTTAAAGAAAATAGTTCATGTTTTTCTGGCAAAATCTCAGACATTACTCTGCAGGATCTGCTTATGTTACAGGGCATAACATACAATGCATGGCCGGAAACATCTAGTATGATCTGTCCCAAGCCAAAACAGCAGCCAGAACATTTAGGAGGAAATTTTTATTTATTTCAAAGCCATAACATTTATTCAGTGTCTTAAATAAAGACATTTTTCCTTCTAACAGCTCATGAATTGTGTTGGATTATTGTTGGCTGTCCAGTCATTTGTGGACAATTATACATCTGTTAGCTTGTAAAGATGGGCATTGTTCTATTCTCCCTCTCTAGTTTGGGTTGTTTGGGAATAGACAACTCTTACTTGAAATAAGTTTCATCTTGCCTGACACTCATTTCAAAAACTAAGGAGATCAACACAACACATCTATAAAAACAACACATGGCTTCAGTATAGGAACTGTATGGGCTACCAGCCCTCAGATATTGTCTTTAATCTCTTGATGCAAAGTCCTCCTGCTAATTCCCACCAAATCATTCTGCCATCAAGAATGGCTGCTGCTGCCATGATGTCATGGCACTCCATCTGAAATTGACAAGCGCAAATGTACTTTGACAGCAGCATGACTTAATTTTAACCAGCAGCACTCTAGCAAAAAGAAGATATTTGTACTTGTTGACATGAGACATGTGGAATCACTCATCTGACGTTATGGCAGGGTCATAAGTCTGTCTGGAAATGAGGCATTAAATGAATCATAAAAATGTATAATCAAAACTATAACACTCATTTAAAATTTATAGCTAGTGACTTATAGAGCATATTAAAAGACTGAACTTTAAATCAAATGGTGTCCATTAGTATATTTATACAGACCTTGGTATAAAACTTCTTTTCTTTTTCTATTCCTCCCTTCCCCCCCTCAGTGAAAGGTCTAAACTGTAAAATATCTTTCCATAAATATAGAATCTACAAAAGAAGCTGGAGGAGAGATGTCATCTGAACATCTGTAGATGAAAAGGTAACACAAGGCTGCCCTTGTAAATGATTTACAGTATAGGACGTCCAGAACGTAAAGATATGGGTCTTTTTCAGTTCAGCAAGCTCGACGGGGTCTAGTGAACCCACTCTTCCATAGGTCATTCAATTCAACAGACATCATGCTTCCTGTAGCCAATTATTACTTCTATTTATTTTATTTCTTTAATTAAAAACTTTCTTTTTTCCATCATGCCCTCAGCTGAGTAACCGTGTTATCTTACTGGTGTCACTCCACCCCTCCTCCTCCATTCCTTTCTTACAGTCTGGCCAGCCCTCCGTCACATCTTTGTAATTAACTTGTAAATTCCTCAGAGCTGGGATCCTAGCTCTTTAGTTGCAATGGGAGGTGCTTGGCATATGTTCGAGTTCTATTAAAAACAAAACCAAACACCCCATTCCATAAAGCAGCAATGTTCCCAATTCACTAAAATTCACCACCCTGCTGTTAAGTAAGACATTTGCAAAGAGTTATGTGGGATAGAGGGTTAGTGCACTAGACTCTCCTTAAGAGATTTTGACTTAAGTCACAAGTAATGAACCCTGAAATTGCTTTGTGGTCTCAGAAGTACTAGGCTGATCTCAGTAATATGCAAGAGTTTAAAACAAATTGTGAAGGAAAGAATAAAGACATGGAAGTATGTAATGTAACATGAGTTTACCAAAGGTAGGTCATGCCAGACTAACCCGATTTCCTTCTTTGAGAAAATACCTGATTTTTTTAGACAAGGGAAATGCAGTAAATCTAATATACTTTGACTTCAGTAAAGCATTTGACATAGTACCATATGGCAAATAGGTAAACTAGAGAACCATTACAAGAACTGTAAGCTGAAGAAGGGACTGGCTAAAGGCAAGAAAGCAATGGGCTGTGCTGACTGGTGAATTACGAGATTGGAGGGAGGTTATTAGTGGATGGAGTTCATCAAGGCACAGTCTTGGGACCAATCTGAGCCAATATTTTTATTAATGACCTTGGCACCAAAAGTTGGTGTGTGCTAATGAAATGGGCTGGTGATACAAATCTGGAAAGCATCATCAATACATAGGAGGATTGCAATATTATACAAGAAGTTCTGGGTGACCTTGAAGACTTGATGGATAGAAATGGGCTGAGATTCAATAGTAAAAAATGCAAGGCCATGGATTTAGAGTCTAAGAAGAAGAATTTATTCTACTGTCTGGGGGCTCATCAGCTGGAAAGGACAGATGAGGAGAGAGAGACCTGGGTGCATGGGTTGATCACAGGATGACTATCAATTACCAATGTGATGTGGCTGTGAAAAAGGCAAATGCAATGTTAGGATGTATTAGGCAAGGCATTTTCAGTAGAGATACACAAGTATTAATGCCATTGTACAGGGCACTGTAAGATCCCATCTAGAATACTATGTACAGTTCTGGTCCCCCATGTTCAAGAAGGATGGATTTAAGCTGGGACTGGTGCAGAGAAGAGCTACTAGGATGAACAGGGGAATAGAGGGCCTGTCTTATGAGAGGAGACTAGAAGAGCTTGGATTTAGTTTAGCAAAAATAAGGCTAAGAGTAGACATGGCTGTTGTCAAAGAATACTTTTGGGGAGTAAATAAAAGGGAAGATAAAAGAGCTATTTAAACTAAAGGACAATGTTTGCACAAGAACAAACGGGTATAAACTGTCCAGGAACAAATTCAGGCTGGAAATTAGAAGCAGGTTTCTAACCATCAGAATGGTGAAGTTCTGGAACAGCCTCCCAGTAGGAGTTGTGGGGACAAACAACTTAATTAGTTTTGAGAGAAAACTGGAAAAATTATGAGTGGGATTGTATGATGGACTTTCTTGTGACAGTAGGGGGAAGGGCTCACCAGGACAGAGCTTTATATTCCTAAAGCTCATGCTTCAGGGTTTCCGCTGGCCACCTGCAGGGATCAGGAAGGGATTTCCACCTCCCCGCATGCACAATGTATTCTGTTTTTGTGGGTTTTCTTTTAATCTCCTTCCTTTGAAGCATCAGGGATGGCCACAGCTGGAGATGGGGCATTAGACGGTGTAAACCAGTACTCTGAGGTGGTACCAAGCATTCTCTCTCTCTCTGGAGCTGTCCTGGCTGTTACACACATGCTGGGGATGTAACTGAGGGCCATATTTGCCTCACAGTCAGATTTGCAGTGACCTTGAGGGATTTTCGCCTTCCTCTGCATTTTGTGGGTGAAGGTCACTTACCAGGATTAACTGGGTGTGGCTCCCTTAATCAGTTCCCTGCGAGGTCTTGGGCACTCCTATTCTCTTTGTTGCCTCCTATTCTCTGCCTGTGGCATCTAGTTTAGTATCCTGTGTGCTGCAATACTTAGAATTTTCTTTTTACAGTAATCACAAGACAATCAAACTCCAGCCCTGGCTCTTTAAGAATACATGATCTGCAGGGTACATTCTATTTAAAAGGACCGAGTTTCTAAAGAAAATTACCTGACATCCCCTTCCTGCAGCACAGAAGTCTAGGAAGCTGTTAGGATTTAAAAAAAAAAATCTAATTAGACTGTGAATTCCAGAGGGTTTTATTCTGCAAAGGGCTTTATTGTAGCTTTGCAACAAACACTGAGTGAATGAATGGTAGCATGTAGTTGTACTGGCCCAGAAGCAGACTTGGCACCAGCCTGTGATTCATATAATCATATGCTCTAAGTGTGTGTCAGGAGGGAGAGAAATATGTGCTAGCTCAACACCTGGTGCAAGCTCCATTCCTCTGCCTGCCTCGATGGCTGGCTGGCATGTTGGCAGGGTTGCAAAGCCAAGATTCTGCCTGCTTTCCACCCGCCTCCATCCCGCTGCGCAGGAGAGTCTCACGGAGCCGGTTCTTTCCACCACGGTGCAGTCGCCTGCACAAAGGAGTGCCTCACTCCCTGCCAAGGTAGCGCACAACTGAACCCCAAATTGACCTGGCATGAGAAATGAGGATAATGAACAATGTCTAACTGTCCCTGTTGCTGTGTGGCACAGAAAAGGTTATTAATCCAAAAACATGAATGAGAGAGGGCAGTAACAGAGAGCCAGATCTTGCAAGCACAGTGCGGGTGGAATAAGGAGAGCTCCAGGAAGGCTCTTGGGGGAGGTTCCGTGACCTGTGTTACTACAGGTCGCAGTTCTCCCTTCTGACCTTGAAATCTATGATGCCATGATCTGCCCCCAGATATCTTCTGTTATCTCTAACGTTCTATCCTCACAGATCATCGTCTCTGTGTGTGCCTCACATTATCCTTCATTCCCTACGGTTTGGGCATGACAGATTTTCTCTCCCTCTGTGACATGGAGCACATTGACACTTAGAACAAGTTCTCATACAGAATATGATTCCCTCTGGAATGAAAGCAGACGGACAGAATGTCCCGTGTTGCAGTCCAATATTCAGGGTTCCATTTTATCACCAGGACGCTGGCTGCATCTTCGCTTTTTTCTATTTTTTTAAAAGACTTTTTGCTCTTTCGCTTATTTCTTTTTCCAAAGAATTCAGCTCGAAATCTGTCGAAATGACTCATGTTTTTGCTGTGGAGTCAGTTGGAATAATGTCAACTATCAAACTGAATTTTTACATGCAGTGAGTATTTGTTTCGGTCTTCACTGAGTATTCAGAGTATTCACTGAGTATTCGGTGAGTATTTCTTTCGGTCTTCACTGAGAAGTCTGAAGGAATGTCTAACACAGTGAATGCTTACGGGAAGGGGGTAGGTTTAGAAGATAAAATAAAAAAAGAGCAAGTTAAAAATCAATTAGAAAAGTTAGATGCCTGCAAGTCATGAAATGCATCCTAGAATACTCAAAGAGTTAATAGAGGAGGTATCTGAGCCTCTAGCTATTATCTTTGGAAAGTCATGGGAGACAGGAGAAATTCCAGAAGACTGGAAAAGGGCAAATATAGTGCCCGTCTATAAAAAGGGAAATAAAAATAACCCAGGAAACTACAGACTAGTTAGTTTAACTTTTGTGCCAGGGAAGATAATGGAGCAAGTAATTAAAGAAATCATCTGCAAATACTTGGAAGGTGGTAAGGTGATAGGGAATAGCCAGCATGGATTTGTAAAGAACAAATCTTGTCAAACCAATCTGATAGCTTTCTTTGATAGGATAATGAGCCTTGTGGATAAGGGAGAAGTGGTGGATGTGGTATACCTAGACTTTAGTAAGGCATTTGATACGGTGTTGCATGATATCCTTATTGATAAACTAGGCAAATACAATTTAGATGGAGCTACTATTAGCTGGGTGTATAACTGGCTGGATAACTGTATTCAGAGAGTAGTTATTAATGGCTCCCAATCCTGCTGGAAAGGTATAACAAGTGGGGTTCCGCAGGGGTCTGTTTTGGGACCGGCTCTGTTCAATATCTTCATCAACGACTTGGATGTTGGCATAGAAAGTACGCTTATTAAGTTTGCAGACGATACCAAACTGGGAGGAATTGCAACTGCTTTGGAGGACAGGGTCAAAATTCAAAATGATCTGGACAAATTGGAGAAATAGTCTGAGGTAAACTGGATGAAGTTCAATAAAGACAAATGCAAAGTGCTCCACTTAGGAAGGAACAATCAGTTTCACACATATAGAATGGGAAGAGACTGTCTAGGAAGGCGTATGGCAGAAAGAGATCTAGGGGTCATAGTGGACCACAAGCTAAATATGAGTCAACAGTGTGATACTGTTGCAAAAAAAGCAAACGTGATTCTGGGATGCATTAACAGGTGTATTGTAAACAAGACACGAGAAGTCATTCTTCCGCTCTACTTTATGCTGGTTAGGTCTCAACTGGAGTATTGTGTCCAGTTCTGGGCACAGCATTTCAAGAAAGATGTGGAGAAGTTGGAGAGGGTCCAGAGAAGAGCAACAAGAATGATTAAAGGTCTTGAGAACATGACCTATGAAGGAAGGCTGAAAGAACTGGGTTTGTTTAGTTTGGAAAAGAGAAGACTGAGAGGGGACATGACAGCAGTTTTCAGGTATCTAAAAGGGTGTCATCAGGAGGAGGGAGAAAACTTGTTCACCTTAGCCTCTAATGACAGAACAAGAAGCAATGGGCTTAAACTGCAGCAAGGGAGATTTAGGTTGAACATTAGGAAAAAGTTCCTAACTGTCAGGGCGGTTGAACACTGGAATAAATTGCCTAGGGAGGTTGTGGAATCTCCATCTCTGGAGATATTTAAGAGTAGGTTAGATAAATGTCTATCAGGGATGGTCTAGACAGTATTTGGTCCTGCCATGAGGGCAGGGGACTGGATTCGATGACCTCTCGAGGTCCCTTCCAGTTCTAGAGTCTATGAATCTATGAATGTATTCAATATGGCAACTAGCACCATGACAGTGTTTGAAAGTTCACACAAAGCAAACCCATCTAATCTAACTTCTTCTTCAGTTAGGGGGAGAGCGGGGCTGGGAATCTAGATCTTGTGTTCCATTACCAGCCCTGCCTATCCCCTTGTGTTACCTTGGACAAAACATGTAACTTCACCCTGCCTCAGTTTACACCCCTCCTTTGCTCTGTTATCGTGTCAGAACAAGGAGCTGGAGGCAAACCTAACGAGGGGGAGGGATGAGAGGGATCTGCTATCAGAGCACTCTGCAGAGAGAGGCCTGCTTGGTGAAGAAGGGGAAGAGTTTAAGTGAACAGCTGTTATTGCCTCTCTGGGATGCGGCTGTGGCTTTTGCTGTCTTGACAAGGATGCATATTCCCCTTGGAGTTGTTCAGGGGCTGCTTCACAGGAATGTGTGGTGAGCAGGTGGTGCTGCTGGCGGGCAGGAGAGCGGATGAAAAGCAGGTGGGGATGAATGATTAAAGGAATGTGTTGCCCCTTGGGGAGGTCTGATGCCAAAGACAGCTGTGTTCCCAGCATCCTCCCCCGGCTTTTCACCTTCGAGAAGTGTTGGAAAAGCAGAGTCCTTGTTCAGCTCTGACTTTCTCATCTTCCGCGAACTCCATGTTAAACACAAGCATTTTGGCTTGCAGCTATGTCACTGAACGAAGCGGTCATCATTCCACTGTCCATGCCCTGCACCCTTCAGAAGGCTCTCAATCTGAGATCAGGACATCTGGGAGGCAAATGCCATCACGTATGCCAATTCCAGATGCAGAATGTTACAAAGTGAGTCACTGTTTTCCCCTGACTCATGGAGGCTTCCGATTTGTTCTTGGTGGTTCCCCTTGATGTGAAATCAAAGTCCTCAAGACGGAAAAACACGATTCGCTGTTTGCATAGGGAAACAGTTGCAGGATATGATGCACATTGTGTCAAGCAGTGACCCTTCCCAGAATTAGTACTTACTGCTACTGAATTGCTTTCTGAGCCTCATCCAATTCCCCACTGGAGTCGATGGGATTATTTGAGGATCTTAATTCATGGTCATAAAGATCCTTATATATGGTCTAGGTGGGATGTTGGTCTCTGAAGCATGTCAGAATTGATTAATCTTAGTATTTCTTAGGAAGTTAAGGAGCAAGTTGCATAGCACAAGGATTATGTAGCATTTGACCAACCTGCCCGCCAATCAGTTTTACCCTGTGAAGGAGGTTTGTCTAAGCAGAACATGCCAATCAACACTCTGTATATAATCTGACCGAAAAAATATTAAATAAAAAATTAAGGAGTTGGGGGATTGAAGACCAGAAAGAAAATTATTTTATAAAAATGATGGAAAATATGGGAATCTTTCAAGGGGTGAGTAAATGTGAAGCTCCTTTATGTGGTGGAAAGAGGGCTGGGATACCACAGATGGACTCACTATCAGTCATTCACAGCAAGACGAGGCTACCCAGCTATAGAGAACTCAGGCTACCCAGCTATAGAGAACTCAGGCTACCCAGCTATAGAGAACTCCGCATTTTCCCAGCTATAGAGAACTCAGGCTACCCAGCTATAGAGAACTCAGGCTACCCAGCTATAGAGAACTCCGCATTTTCCCAGCTATAGAGAACTCAGGCTACCCAGCTATAGAGAACTCCGCATTTTCCCAGCATGATTTTCCTCTCATTAACACATAGCTACACACACCCATTGCTTTTAAGTGATGTATTCATGATTTACACCACTGTTAGAGACAGGAGAATTGTGTCTACAGTTTGTATTCTTCCTGTGACCTCATGCATACTGTAGAAAAATTGTACAACCACCAAAGAAACTGAACAGATGTGAGTTTGCATGCACCAAGTCAAAGCCTAAGAAAACTTATCATTGTATTGGAAAACATTTACTTTGCCTTTTATTTGTTCACTAACATCTGGTAACCAGCCCCTGGAGAATAATATTGTGTTTTGCAGCTCCAGGAATCTCTCTGTATTGTCTTTAGGGTAAACAGAGAATCAAGACACCTGTACCTAAAACATAAACGTATTGGAGTTGGATCTGACATGCTTCCTGAGAGAGATTATATTTTTAAATCTCAGGCCCTGACCATTTGTGATGATTAAAGCTCATATGACACTTGTTGCAACATCTGGAGTATTAATCTTAGTATGTGAGTAAAATTCCAACTTGGAAAATTAGCATCTTGTCTTCCTCCAATTCCCCACTGAGTAACCAGTTGGATACATTTTACTTCACTTTCTTGATAAAAGAATCTAATGTGCTGCTGGCACACATTGACTGCTGCTGTCAAACCCAGAGGCAGCTGCATCGCTATGGCGAGCAACTGAATACACTCTGCATAAGCTGCCATCGTAGAGGAAATTATTTGGTTTTCAACCAGCAGGTAGCGTGTGAACATAGATACCTATAAATATAAGGCTAAAGACCCGGTCTCAGGTTTAGTTCAGCTAGGTCCAGCACTGTTGAGGGTTTTCAAGCTGGTAATGGCAATTTAAAGTCAACCCGCCTCTTTATAGGTACCCAATGTAAAGAATAAAGGGTAGGCATGACATAGGCATGATAGTTCAGAACAATGAGCACAGCCCTGGCGCCTTACGTCCTACAGCGATGGAATTACAAAGATGGAGCCATAAAGTCATGCAGTGTTATAGCAAGATCATTCAAGGCACAACAGCACAAATGGAAAAAAAATAACCCTGGCACAGAATGGAAAGAATTTGTGCAAACAGATCCGCAGATTCTTAACCTGCCTCACTGTCTCCAAATGAAAACCTTCCAGCCCCATTGCTGGTATGTATGTTCCCTGCCAGGGTCTAATCAAACTGCTCTGAGTAGCTAGAGAAAATTCAGGGGAAGGGTGCTGTGGGCCATGCCCACATCTCTCCCCATACTGATCATCAGTCCCAGCTGGAGGAGCAAACCTCAGGTTAATCTGAATGCTTGCAGGCACAAGGAAACAATTATATAACAGCTAAGACTGGCAGGCTGAGCCATGCATGACATGCAAAGGCAAGGAACAAATTAAGTGACCTGTAAAGCCAAACATTTGTGTTGCTTTTATTGAAAGAGCGTAGGGTACTAGTGGTCTTGAACAGAATATAATGCTTTGCCCAAAGTCACTGAAAAGTCAGCAGAGTTATCATTTCTTGTGGCCTACAACTCTGCAGAAGTATCTCTGCATTTGTGTGATGTGACCCTGTGATCTTCTCAAATGGAACTACTTCAGGAATAAAGAGGTTAACTGAGATAAAGAGAATGAACAATCATTCCTGAAAAGGAAAGGTGAACATAGGGCTTGGTTCAGGAAAGCATCCCTAATTAGTTCAGTGCTTAAACATAAACTTGACTTTAAGTATCTGATTAAGTCCCATTGAAGCTGGTGGAACATAATCTCATGCTTATCTATTGTGCTGAATAGGTCTGTATTTAAATGTGTGCTTGAGTGCAATCCTGAATTAGAGTCTTAGTTAGCAATATACCAGTCAGCTCTGTGTTCTTGGGGAACCAGGATGCAGTATCTAGCCTGTCTGACTCATGAAAGACAACTTCCCCGCCCCCAAGTCTCTGCTTCAACCCAAATAGATCAGAGAAAAGCAGGGCCGGCCTTAGGATTTATGGTGCCCTAGGTGAGATTATTAAACTGGTGCCCCTGTGCCTGATCTGCTCTTAGCAACACAAACATAAGCTTACAGTATTGGAAAACTTGCCACATTCATGTTATTAAAACCAGTTTAACTTAATTAAGCACACTGTAATGCTGATGGACTAGCACTAAAGAAGCAGCACTATAGAAAAAATTCTGATATGACAGAATGATGCAAACAATTTTTTTTTAATTTATCAAAATTTTATTGGAAATTTATATGAAGAGGTATTGAAACAAAGATTTGTTTTTAATTAAAAGCAATCTTTCTGGCTTTTTTGGCTGGAAAATCAGTAATAATGTCATCGTATGACAAAGACAAAGTCGTGTCTTATTCGATTGCAAGAATAGCAAGACCAGTTAAGCGTTCCTGACTCATTGTAGAGCGGAGATAGTTTTTAATGAGCTTTAGTTTTGAGAAACTCCGTTCTCCTGATGCTGCTGTTACAGTAATTGTCAGTAGAATACGAGTGGCAATGTACACGTTAGGATATATGTCAACAAGTTTGCGGGTATGAATAAACTGTACAATGTCCGTCACCGATTTTGCATGTGGCAACATTGATGACAGTGTACTCAATTCTTCGTACAGTTCAAGTCCATTTAAATTAAAACTATCACTGTGCTTCAGGAGGCTCTCTAAGTTCTTGCACTTTGTCATTAGTTGCTCTTGTTTTCCTATTTTGTTGAATTTAGTTATGTCATACAAAAATCCAAACTGTTCATGGTGTACTTGCAAGGTATTAAACCTTTCATCAACAGCAGATACTGCTTTATCCATCACAACATTAAAAAATTCAACCTCAGATTTCTTTTCTGGATCATCTATAGGCATGATCTGCTGTACAGATTCTTCACAAAGAAGTGTCCCTGGCCTTTTTAACTCATATTAACTATTAACTTTATGAAAGTTGGAGAAAACATTGTGAAAACGTAAAACATTGGCTGCCCAACTTCTGGGCTGACAAAAGTTATACTGACTCACAGGGAAAAAAAAAAGCAGGAGAATCTTAGTACAACATATGGTCACTCTATACCAGGGGTCGGCAACCTTTCAGAAGTCGTGTGCCAAGTTCACTGTAATTTAAGGTTTCTCGTGCCAGTAATACATTTTAATGTTTGTAGAAGATTTCTCTCTATGTCTATATTATATAAATAAACTATTGTTATTATCTGATGTCTTGGCCACCGGTCCTGCTCAGGCCACTGCCAGCTGAGTAAATGAAACCCCAAACCGGCAGCGGGCTGGTGGCTGGAACCCTAGACAAGGATCCCAGAGCCTGCTCAGCCCGCTGCTGGTCTGGGGTTCTGACCACCAACTCCTGCCAGCCAGGATCCCGGCCTCCAACCCCCCCTCAGCCCGCTACCAGCCTGGGATTCTGCTCACCCAGGCTGGCAGGAGGCAGAGTGGGGCTGGCGGCTGAGCTCCTGACTGGCAAGGGGCCAGCAGCTGGAACCCCGGAGTAGCAGTAGGCTGAGTGCTGCTGGCACTCCAGACTGGCAGCAGACTGAGCCACTCAACCCCCCACCGGCCCTGCTCAGCCTGCCACCAGCCCGCTCAGCCCGCTGCCGGCTGAGTGAATGGAACCCCAGGCTGACAGCAGGTTGAGTGATTCAACTGGCCTGCTCAGCCCACTGCCAGACTGGGGTTCCTTGGGGGTCCCCAGGCCAGCAGCAGGTGCTGAGTGGGGCAGTGGTATCCCAGCTGGCAATAGGGCAGCAGCCAGAACCCCAGAGCAGTGATGGGCTGAGCCGCTCAGCCTGCTGCTGCATACCATCAAAAATCAGCTCACCTGCCACCTTTGACATGTGTGCCGTAGGTTGCCGACCCCTGCTTTATACACTAGTAAGGAGATGAGCATATTACAGTTGTTGGAGGGCTCTTATCAGGAGTAACAGGCTATAGGAAAGTCAGTCAACATTTTTTGTTTCTCTGATGAAAACTGGCCCACTCCCTGCCTCAAACCAAACCTGTCACTAATAATTGTCAACAACTTAATTTTCTGTTTTTGGCTAAGATATTGATTTTAAAAAAATATTGAAATTGGTTTCAGGATTGTTAGCAAGAATTTTTGGCAAACAAAGTTGTTAAATGACAATCTAAATGGCAACACAGTACTGCTTTCATGCTTGGCTTACCCCCAGCCTGCTGGTCCAACAGCTGCAGTAGAGGAGGAGATAGGTGAAAAACTGCAGGACCCCAAAATCCACCTCTTGGGGTGCAGAATGGCAACAGCAGCAGCAAACCCTCAGGTCCAATCACACGCCAATGGGCACCACCACCAGCCTTATGGACCATGGTGAAGTTAGCACAGCATCTGATCTCAGGGACAGGGCACCCATGGAGCCACAGCAGCTCATCCTGCCCTGTGCAGCTCCCCCCAGATGAGATGGATCGCTGGCAGCTGCCAGCCCGGGAGAGAGGTGCTCCCCAGCTAGGGTGGCCAGATCCAGATGTCCTGATTTTATAGGGCCAGTCTCGATATTTGGGGCTTTGTCTTATATAGGCACCAATTACCCCCACCTAGAGTGACCAGACAGAAAGTGTGAAAAATCAGGACAGGGATGGGGCGGGGGGTAAAAGGAGCCTATATAAGAAAAAGACCCCAAAATTGGGACTGTCCCTATAAAATAGGGATATCTGATCACTGTACTCCAATCCCCTATCCTGATTTTTCAAACATCTGGCTAACCCCAGCCAAGCCCTATGTGACATTCCAATCCTGGCTGCCTGCCGAGGAAGTGAGTTACTTTCACTTTCATTCCTCAGCAGGCAGCCAGCCAGCCCTCCCCCCACCTATCCCCCAGCACCTCACCCAACCCAGCCCTGACAGAGGGGAGGGAGGAGAGAGAGAGGGGTGCTCCTGGGGAGGAGGGAGAAAGGAGGGGGTGCTCCGTGGGGCGGGGGGGAGAAGAATGGATGTTATGGGGGACAACAAAGGATACTGGTTCCAGAGCCACAGAGCCTGCCTCACCTGACCTCAGCTGGGGGGAAAGAGTCACACTCACAGGTGAGCTCCTTCCCCAACCCCTACCCCCTCCCTTTCCCAGAGACCCCAGCAGCCAATCCCATTCCTCAGACTGTGCTGCATTCGGCTCTCTCTAGGACCCAGCAGCCCTGCTTCTACACTGTCTGGGCTGCCTGCAGAGTGGTGCCACCAGGCAGAGTGAGGCCCTACGCGGCTGCCTATTCTGCCTATGCCTAAGGACAGCCCTGGAGAAAAGGCTTGCAAAGAACAGTGAAGGGCATTGGGAGACACACCTAGACTCCTCCTGACAAGGGCAACAAGATTAAGACATCTCCATTTGCATACAGAATGGAGAACAGGGACAACTCCCCTAGCCTCATCTGCATGAAAAATGGGACAAGGATTCATCTCATTAGCATACAGAATTAGGAACAGGGAACTGCACTGAACTCTGGGACCAGAAAACCAGAGAAGCACTGCATCATGGGGGATCTCTGCTCCAGATGTTAATGAATGTACACCTGCCCACACCAGCTCAGCAGTTATTAGACCAATTCTAGTAATGAATCCTTTACTGGTATCCAAAATACTGAAGCAGCCTAGTTGCATTGTGAGCTCCCCGAAAGGAACACCTCCCATAGCCAAGAGTGATCAGCTCCTATTGTCTAGTCTAAAGAAAACCCTTGATTCATCAGTTTACCTATAAACAAATCTAGCGTTCTCCCTTGAACCATTGTATTTTCTCTACAAAAATCCCTACTCACCCTGCAGTCAGGGTTCTGATGCATGGACCCAAACTCTGCATCAGTTCTACTGGGACTCCATCTCCGGACTGATTATGCTGGGGGCTCTGTCTGTCTCCAGCACTCAGGACCCTGAGCTACCATCATCACCTGGGAACCTCGACCAGTTCAAGCCTTATGGAGTGGGTGAGATCCCTCCCTCCTCTCTCTCTCTCTCACTCTGTGTTTTTTTTTCTACCTCAGGCATTAACCTTTAATAATGTAACTGTTATGTTTCGTTAACCCTCTTTGAGTAGTTATCACTATTATTCAATAAATAACGTTTATGGTTAAGCTGGTTGCTTCCCCATTTACTCTACAGCAACGCTTCTTTTACCTAAGCTAAAGATCCCTTTAGTGCCCAAAAATACTGTGGGGTTTGCTCATCAAGTGGGTTACGAGCAGTACAATTGTGATTTGAAACTGGGGATAGGGACGTGCTGAACCTGTGGCACATGGGAGGACAGCTTGAAAGTGCTGCTTGACCCGGTCCGCTCAGACTTGCTCTGTTAGTGTGCATGTGTCTGTGTCTGTGGAGGAACCCAGCCTAAGGGAACATAGCTCCTGCAGGATAGCTCCATCGGGAGGGGACTTGCACAAAGAAGAAATAGAGCTCCATATAAAAACACATGTGACACAAGCAGTACATTGATAGAATTACAGAACCACTCCCCTCCCCCCCCCAGAAGAGTAACCCTAATAAATGAGCATACCCCAAAGTAACAGGCAAATCTGGTAAGAAATAGCAGATGTTACATTTATCTTGACAAAGTCCATTGCCAAAAGGCAGGACCTAACCCAGAGCCCCAGATTCAGACACTAGGACTGTTCGCAATCCAAACCTGATCTAAATCTGAATTTTGGGACATTAGCTTTTTCCTGAACTAGCTCCTCGGGCGCTGTAATTTGGTGGATCTGTGTTTATTTCAATGGAGCCACAATAATTTACAGTAGCTGAATAACTAATTGTTGATTCTGTCATGTTATCATACTTAACCATGTGTCTACTTTGACTGAATTATTGCACTAATCTCTAAAGTTGGTTAATTCGTCTTCTGGATTAATTTTTAAAATCTAGAGACAGATAATATGCAAGAGAGAAAACTTCACCTGTCAACCAAAAATGGATTGCAATTTTATACGCGTCCTCCACTCTCACAAATTTTGCACCTAGCAAATCTCCAGTTTGCATATATAAGTTATATTTACTTGCACAGTTTCAGTAATAATAACACCTCTAGCTGCCCAATTTGCTTATGCAAGTCATGTTTGCCAGTGCAAATTTCTCCAGAGGAAAGTATGGAGCCTCACTGTTTATTTTACATGAAGAGACTGATTAGGGCCATACAGTTCATAAAATTAGTATTCCTTGGCATTTGGAGATGTAAAGAGATAGCTGCTGAGCATAATTTTGACTATATGTGGAGCCCTGGAAAAACAAGACCATTCTGTCTGCGTGGTTATTTATGCAAAGATCTACTCACTTTGTGTAAAGTCATATCCTAAGGGCATGTTCGTAACAGCGCTGAGTTATTGTTCAAAAGGAAAAGTTGAACAAGGAAGTGTCGTTCCACATTGTACCACTGAGGGGAGCTGCTAATTGTGTTTTTTCTCTTGCATACAGCAATACTGGGTTGGATGAGACATGATGGGGCGGGAAGGCTGATCCAGAAAGAAAAAAGGAGAGGAGTGGCAGAGGCTAGTGAGGATGTATGAGAGGGACCGTTATGTCATATGACTGGGGTTGGCAGAATTCTTTTTTTTTTTTTTTTATAATTTCAGTGGGTGACATCAGTGTTTATTTTTAAGCATTTTTATCTATTGAAATTTTCACAGTTGCTGGAAATTTCGTGGTGTGTGACAGAAAATGGGAGGGGCCCATAATTAATAACAGCAGATGTTAAGAATCAAAAACTTAAAGTTTTATAAGCATTAAACCACAAATTGTCAGCATCACACGTCAAAATATACAAAGTAAACACCCTGGAATCAAACTCTATTAATCTCTCAAGCTGCATTTTTTTTTCTTACTTTGCTCATCTGTAATTTTCCATCATCATCTATGGAAATATTTTTTCAGTTTGTGTGTACAGTGAAATCAACATTTACCAATAAAAATCTAATCCTTCCAAGCCATCATATACCGATGATGAGAAAGCTAGGATTGGGACAAACAACGGGAGAAGAACAGGCAGCATTCTTGCTGGGGGCAGAAACAGGAATATACTAAGTTATGGCTTCCAGAGCACCCTTAACTTTCCTTTGTGCGCTTGGATGTTGCAACACACAGGCTTTCCCATCACAGTAACCTAAACATAAGGCCATTCTGTAAATTTAGGTTGGGCAATTAGTTCTTAAAACATGCTGTATCATGGTGGATGCAAGATTTATAAACTAAGGGCCAAATCCCAAGTCCTTACACATTTTTGTCTCAGTCTTTGACTTACAGAGGAATTTGCTTTAGTAAGTACTGAATTGGGATCCAGATATGGACACAAACCAGAATCCAAGCATTTCCCAAACTTTAGGAAAGTTTATGTTCCAATCTGGTGTTTGTGGCTTAGGCCACAATGAACCTAAGAAATCTTTGTGTTCAGAAGAGCAGTTGTACCTATTTGTAAGTCTTAATAGCAGCTATTTTAACCAGGGAGGACAGTCCTTGGAATAGAATCTATGTTATTGTGGGAACGATGAATGAATGTAAACCTAATTCAGGGAGCATGATTTATTTATCTCTTTTGGCACCAGCTGAACCAGAATTTTCCTCTGGATTCGCAAACCACACTACTGCAAACAATCATTAAATGTTCATTTCACTTATATAGGCTAAGCATGTGCCTGGCTGTATGTAAGGAGTCATCCAAATTACATAAAATAGACACAGAACAGTATGTCAACATCTGGCCTAAACAAACTTTTTATATAAATACAGATGGTTTGGTTTAATAAAAATAAGTGTAAATAACTATGTAAAGTTTTTAGAACACATTAAGCCTGGTTTTCTTTCCAGTTTTTTTTCCCCATGCTCAGTACGTTGTGTTCCTTTGTTATTGCATTTAATCACATTTATATAATAAACCATTATTGGGAAATAGAAATTGCTTTTGGTTTTGCAGAATTTCATTGCTTAAGTTTGCAATTGATCCAAAGCCTCAAAGTTGAGGAATTAAAAGAACTGGCTCTGTTTCCAGCCCACCTCGGATGAAAATTTATCTTCAAATGCTAATCCATATTGCTTAATATGCTTCTAGAAAGTGCTCAGCTACTTGGGTGATGAATTTGGACTAAGAACCTGAATACAACAGAATAGACTAGAATTCACCTACTGGCCAGATCCTGAACTCCTTTAACTCAGGGCTTGACTCTGCAGAAATGAACACCTCTTTCCAAGTGTTGAACATCACAGATCCCATTTGCCTAGGGCCTGATTTGCATTCTTTACTTGTGTTGGACAGCTCTTTGCTCAAAACAAACAGTTCTGTGGACTTCAATGAGATTACTTGTGAGAGTAAGGGTCTACTCAGAGTGTATAAAGGTATTAGTAATGAGTCCTTAAATGAGAGTTGATGTATATACTGTACCTTGAAGGACGAGGCTGTCAGATTTTAAGATTTCTTACCCAGGCAATGGGAGTTTTGGCAGAATAAAACAGAGTGCCAGGTTCAGAATTGGTACAATTATATGGCATTCTCCACTGGAAACTTCACACATTAGCAAAAGAGGTCGGAATTTTCTAGGAGAACTGAAAAATACATTTTACATAAATGGCCCAAATTTGGGCCAACCAGATAGAGACATCTCCAAGATTAACTGATGATTTGGGTTAAAAAAATAATCTACTAACACAGCTTATTTTGGCTGACAAAAATACTGAAAATGAATAATTCTTCAGCATAACTTCAAGACGTCTGCATAATGTATGCCTCAAGCCTGACACTTGCAATGACCATTGATGACTTCCATCTTGCAAACATTATATCACGAAAACTCCATGCTCCAGGGCTAATAATCCAATAAACCCAAATCTTTGCATTGCTTCCTGTTTTGCTAGGCTTCCGAATCTCTCTCTCTTGCTCACTTTTCTTCTTTGTAAACAAAGCCGAGGGATTAATTTGCCAGATGAAACATGCCTTGTCAGAAAGCTCTTGGGGCCAACAACACAACAATACTCTACATGAGAAACTAATGAAAAGTATAGAAGCTAAATATGAAAAATAGAGTTAGGCCCACTGTTATCTGGAGAGGCAGGGAAAAATACATTCCTTGGCTGGGAATTAATAGAATGTTTACAGCAGGGGAACAAATAGCAGGAATTAATAATGTCTTTGGTTTCCCTCTCGAAATAAGCCATGGACTGGGAAGATTATTATTTTGGTGTTAATTTTATCATGAAAGCAAAACTGAGCACTACTCTTCTACAATCATCGTCAGCTATTCTTCATTATCATTTTTTAATTTAGATAGCGTAACCTGAACTTTGCAGAAAACATACCCACTACTAATGTCCTAGCTCATTTCTGGGCAACTTTAAGGACATTTGCATTCATATTATGCACCCAAAATGGTACAGTGCCCATTTTGTACTTGGTCTAACATTGTAGCAATGATGCTTTCCGAGCTGCAGGCCTTCCATCATTGAGTGCATTGATTTGGTGCTATCAGCGCTGTACCAGTGTTGATATTGCTGCTGCTCTTTCCTGTGGGGCTTCTGTGCTGCCTTTTAGGGGTGCTGCAAGAAAGACCTGCTACTACATTTTCCTGTGGGGCTTCTGTGCTGCCTTTTAGGGGTGCTGCAAGAAAGACCTGCTACTACATTTTCTCCAGTTGTACATTTTCCCAGAATAATTAGTTCTAGATAGGATTGCACAATCAAGTTGTATCTTAAGGCCAAAACCGCTCTGTCTATTATCAGGACACAGAAATGAAGGATTTTGCTTTCCAACTTTCAGTTCAAGTTACACAAAGTGCTCGCTTTCTTGCCCCTCTTTCTTATATGATTTTTTCTACAGTTTCCTTAATGAATACAAACATAATTAAATAATCCTAAATAAGATTCAAACAGCACTAAACTAGCAACATAAAGTGCTCCCATTCATCCACTGCGTAGGCTAATTTATTCTGACACTGTTTCCTATAGCACACGTACCAGTCTTATATGTTATGAAAGGAGATTATGAGCCTGACTGAGATCAATGGATTTGGCCACCACGGTCCAGATCCCATATTTACTGTGTTGCAATAAAGGGTGGATGCCATTGTGTTCCTCTCCCAGGGCACCCCCTAGAGGCAGGGCAGGGCCTTTGCACTCAGTCAGCTGCTGGTCCATGACATCCAAGCATCTTGTTCCCTGGAATTATCATCTGTCAAAATTAGGCTGAAAACAATAAGCTTGAATTTTAGCCCTGTCCGATCTTATTTTAGAGCTGCGTTACTGGAGGTTTAAATCTGTATCCTTGGATCCAACCCCAACCGCTCTGAGGGTTTGGTTCTTTAGTCTAGTCCAGATACAGCTGACAGGTCATGAGGATGCTCATTCTCATGAGATTTGGACTTGAGGTCTATCTAAATAACTTGAAAGTGCAGTTGAAGATGTTCAGCTAGTTCCTAGCTGGCTAATTATTAAGTTTTGGAAGACAGCAAAGGATCTACCATAATGCAACACTGGTCTCTGGGGCTACTGACTCCCCATACCAGCTGACTGGTGCTAACGGTCTACTACAGTATCTCTCCATTTATTTCGATCTTTCTAATGCACTTATCATCATAGTATCTGTGTTTTAATGTGATAGCTGTCATCTTGGCTGAGTCAGGAGATTGAACTGGGGCCACTTCCGAGATGAGAGTTAATGACAGCTTGAGCTAAAGACCCAGAGTCTGTAGTTTGAGGCAGTAACAGACTCTCATGCTGCACAGATCAGGCACAGAAGGGTGTATATAACACACAATGACCCGTGGGCTAAAGTAACAACCTGAAGCAGAACAACCATCAGATGGTAGAAATCTCACGAGACTTGATGATCATGTGAGAATTCAGCCCTTTTTGGCCAAAATTTCACAAAACCAGTTCATGAGATTTTGATGCTGTGAAATGCAAACTTCAACCCTCAGCTTGGATTCCAAACTTCAAACCCCAGCTTAAAACTAACACAGATCCAAACACTGCCCTCCTTTCCCATCTCCACTGGAAGCAGAGACCTCTGAGAATGGTGTCACAGTGCCAGTCAGTCAGTACTTTTCTAAACCGTGATGCCACTTGTAAAGCAGATCTGAATGTCTTCTCTGTAACACTTAACTCATTACTATTTACAGTATAACTCAGTCCTCCAAAGGTTTTATCAGCATGCCAGAAATCTCCGGATGTTCAATATAACACACCGGCTCTCCCAAGCCTGTCCCTGCTTTGTAGGTTTGAAGCTCTGGCCCTCTGGAGCTCATAAGTTCTAAATAAAAGAAAAAAATACAGTTTAGATACTTTTCAAGATTGAGAAACATACTAGCTCCAGATCTACAGATTATTACTATTTATTATTTGTGTTACCAAAGTGCTTAGGAGCCACAGTCATGAGTCAGGATCCCACTGTGCAAGGCCCTTGTGATGAGTCATCTCTGCACCAGAGAAGTACGGCTGAGCCCAATGAGTCACCCCTCAGTCTATCAACCAAGGCTAAGCCAATCCACAGACAAAGGTTTAACCAGATGCCCCCAAGGTCAAGGATATAGGGTCTCAATGAGAGCAGCCATTCCAGTCTGCTCAACACTGCCATGTGACCAGGAGATTCCCCCGCTGCAAGGTGGTTCTGAGAGACTGATCCTGCTCCTGCCTTATTCAAACCCTGCTCTTGGTACCTGACTCCTGCTCTGACCTCCAGCCCGACCATTACGTCTGACCACCACTGCTCCAACTACAAGCCCTGACTAATGCTCCTTCAGCCACTAGGCCTGACCATCCACGTCTCTGTTGACTACACTGTACAAACACAGTCCCTGCCCTAAGGAACTCACAATCTCTGTATAAGACAGGAGACAACAAACAGCTACAAAGAGTTGGGGGAGCACAAGGAAACAGTGAGACAATATTGGTTAGCGTGACAAGGCAACTGCCTCTGCAGACCAGCAGCCTAAACATTGTCAAGGTATTTGTACGCATCACACCACAGGAGAAATCTGAGGAGGGATTTCAAGGTGGACAGTGAGGTGGATTTGCAGATGTTTAGGAGGGGCCCCTCTGGAGCAGCATGGGAGACAGCACAAAGGTGTTCTTTGAAAACAAGTGGGCTGTGGAGGTTGGTGTGATGGGCCAGTTACAGGTGAGCGTTGACAGCACGATCGCGAATGACAGCTGCTGGTAGGGTGGGGATTTAAAATTCACCTTTGTGCAGGTGTCACACTGAGCCTATGTTCCACTTAAATCCCACGTTAGCCCTCAGAACAGTGGGATTTCAGTAATGCCTAAGCCTTGTGTGGTTCCTTTGTACAGCAGAATTTCAGGCACTAAGACTTTTGATTCTGTCCTCCAAAGCTCCCATACTTTGCAGGATCAGAATTCTTGCACCACGTGGGTCTTGTGGAGCTTCAGTCAAACCTGGCAGGTCATACCCAACCTTAGGATAGCAGAGTTTCTGTTAAATGGGATTCAGATAGTCAAGGTTTCATTGTACAACCCATAACTGCCTTGGGCGATGTTACCTGAAGCAAAATATCCTAAGTTCCAGATGGGAGGTACAGCAGGTGCTGCAGCAAGCCAATTAGACGAGAAATCTAGGAGATATTGTAGGAAAAATTCCAAAAGCTTTCAACTCCATGTGCAGCTGCAATGAGGAAAGGAAACAGGATATTAGTTGCACTGATACAGGAATGCAATAAAACTGAAAAGAAATGGTTATTATTGTACAGACGTCCCCTACTTACTCAGTCATTCCATTCCGGAAAGCCTTGCATAACTCGAATTTTGCGTAAGTCGGAAACCCATACCTGTACGTTATGCAAAAATTTCTGCAACTCGAAAATCCTATTTCTGGCTTATGGAACTTTTTCCGTAAGTGTGAATTTGCGTAAGTTGGGTCTTGCACAACCCAGGGAGCATCTGTAGAAGGAAATTATAAGATCTTGCCTAGAGAATGATCTACGGTAAAGAAACTAGATCAGATCTCAAGTCTTAAGGTAGGCAAAATGTTCAGGACAATGTGTTTATCCCATTACTCCAATACCCATGGGTCAATTGGCTGCAACTGAAGAGGATTTTTTATGTCTTTGTTTTGCTTTAATGCCAAGTTGCGAAAGAAAATTAATAAATTGCTACAAATAAACCTTTGACAAGAGGATCACACCCATTGCTAGTGTTGTTGTCCAACCAGTCACCCAACCACCCTTATTAACGCCACCAAATACCTCACAAAGCAACTGTAATTCAAAAAGTCCCCTTATGCGCTACTGGCAAAAGTATCCCCATGAAGAGCTCCCACAAAAAACAAACAGAAAGGAGCAATACTACCTCTTAGAATAAGGTACGGCACGACTTTGAGATTGCTTAATGACCAGCCCTTCGAGTGAGTCTGCCTTAGTTTACAAAGTAGAGAGTCAGGGTGGCTGAGGTAATATCTTGTATTGGACCAACTTCTGTTGGTAAGAGAGACAAACTTCCAAGTCACACAGAGCCCTTCTTCAAGTCTGGGAAAGGTATCTGAAGAAGAGCTCAGAGTGGCTTGAAAGCTTGTCTCTCTCACCAATGGAAGTTGGTCCAAAAAAAGGTATTACCTCACCCACCCTGACTCTCTAGCATCCTGGGACTGACACTGCTACAACTATGCTACATACAACAATGTTAGTCTGGAAATGTCAGAGAAGGGACAGCGTTCCAAAAGAAGTGAATTTATGTCAGCTGGTGCTTCGCCCTCTGCTATATTTCACCCTCTGCAAAGTTTAAACCAAATATTTTGTAAACATATTTCAGCAAAAGACACACCAAAGAAAGAGAAGAACAAGAAAAAAAAAACCCTGTTCCTACTTAAGCAAATAAAGCAGGGTTGCTTAATAAAAACAGATCCGACAACAAACTGCCCTTGTGCAATGTTAAATAAAGAATTTGTACTTGTTGACCCACTTCTTTTTTAAAGTAACAACATGTACAGCCTCACTCACTCTCATCACAATATTAATTTGAACAGATTTCAGAGACAACATATTATGATTTGTCAATCCAGTCTCTAAAAATTGGTAATAAATAAGTATCCATTATATATATATACACACACACACACACAACAATAAAAAAAGATAAGGAAACAAAAAATCTTTTTGTTCTGGGTTTGAATATTTGAGACCGTGAATGCCAACAATAAGGTGATATATGAAGATATAAACTCACTCCATTCAGGTATATGATCCACTATGAATTCTATAAAAGATATATTGGAAAACTCAGTTATGAATAATTTCCCTCGGCACATATAGTGTGTACTAAAACTATTGGAGCTCACCCCTTCAGGTCATGTCACATTGGATCATGCCATGCAAAATGTTCATTTTAGGACACACAGATTTAGCAGGCTCAGTTCTAATTGTCATTGGATACCGCTGATAAAATTCTCCACTCTGGAGTTTGTTCCAGGGATGAGGCATTCCCGAGAATTCCAGATTTGTTCAACAGAGTTCTTCATTAAGGAGTCATTTTGAGAGGCTAAGTGGTTCAATGAAAAACACCGAACTGTGGATAGGTTTCGTTAACTTTCAGGCCCGTAAAATTGGTCTGGAGTGAAATGTCAGATAGTAATCGCTTACTTGCCTTTAGAAGTATGTAGCTACACAACCAATCCTATTGAAATCAACAGAACTACTAGCAGAATACAGGCTGCCACTCAAGGTCAGTAAGGGAACTGCAATCTGGTCCCTACAAGAGAACAAACTTTTACATGAGATTTCTGTACTTCCTGCCTCTAGTTAGATTGAAAATATCATGAGAAAAACCGAATATTTCAGTGCGTCCTGTCCCAGCTAAAAGCAAAAAACAGCAAGAGGCCCAGGAAAATATAAAAAGTATGGGAAAAAGTTACTTACTTTATTTTAGTCTGTGCTGAGCTCTTATTTATCTGATCTTCCCTAGTTACCAGTGCATCATAATTGGCTTGTACATTTTCAGAGAGTAGCATAGATGTTACACAAACAACTGACATTTTCAATGTCTACAAAAGAACATAGAGGAAAATACTTCTTTTTATTATTTTAAAGGCAACTTTTGTGCTGCAGAATTGCAAGAAACCATTAAAAGATCAGATTTCCACCACAGAAAAAGTCAGCATCAAAGAAGACATTGAAAGGAAACTTGAAAGTGGGGGCAGAGAGAGGAGAAAAAAGTGGAAGGAGTTTTATTTCATTCAATTTTTCAGTCTTTATCTTCACCTTAGACCCTTAAGTCTTCTAACTGGTCATTATCTGACTAAAAACCTACACATGGGTAATTATTTCCTAAGTATTTAGCTATTCATCTTTTCTGTTCTACATGTGGTGACATTTTTTATCTTGAAAAACTTTCTCTGTATGTCAAATACATACCTCTCTCCTTGTTTCTTAATAAGGATTGCTCATTGCATCATCTGCTCCTGCTACCAAATGGAGACCATCTATTTCACTTGGGCTATATTGATTTGTTTTCTGTAGAAGACACAATGTTTTTAATAGCATTTCTGGATTATTATTTTTTCTTAGTTGAGAAAGCAAATGTTTCAAAACGGCATAAAACTCCCACATATGTGAAGGACTGACTGATCTCCCCCTGGGTGCCTTCATTTTGCTTCCCTGTCATTTTCTGCAGGGATGCACAGGAATTCTGGCATTTTCTACGGGCGTGCAGTCATGCAGAATCCCCCCAGGAGTAGTGTGCGCACATGGCCACCTCAGTCTAGATGCCTGGCAATCTAATTCACACCTAAAACCCAGCAGGATCTTCATACTAGGAATTCTGTGTCACCCGATCCAGTAAGTATTCTCAGAGTGTTCCTAAACCTACTCAGAACGGCCAGTGATACGTCTCCTAGAGTGCCCTAAACTCTGTGCTGTGGGTATCCTGGTGCAGGCTTCTCTCAGTTTCAACTGTTAAAGCCATTCCACTGTGTATAAATAATTAAATATTCATTGGGGAACATGAGTCTCCTACATCAGTGCCTTAACCAAGGTGCTATAGAGGCATTTTCACTCACTCTGACCAATGCAGTCCCCTGAGAGGTGGGATAATGAGGTGGGAGACCCATGTTCAAAAAGCGTCTCCACATCAGGCAGAAGAGGGAACCTAATGCAGGTCCCCTACATCCCAAGTGACTGCACTAAAAGATGTAGGGAGGCACCACCACCTTAGGATGGCCAGATGTCCCAATATTAGGGGCTTTGTCTTACATAAGCCATTATACCCCACTGTCACAGGGTACGTACACCCTGTCATGGAGTGTCAGCATGGGCAGTGTGTGAATTGCTGGCTGGGAAAGGCTAGTCCCCAGCCCCCCACTTCCATCCGAGGCCCCACCCCTTCCGCTCCCCCAAACCCAGAGCCCCCCCTCCCATGACCACCAGTCCCCATCCCAGGTTGGCTAGTGCCCACAGGTCCCTGCACTAGCCCCAGAGCACCAGGAGGGAGAGTGCACGGTGACGTTGCTGCAGCCCCGAGAAGGTGGACAACATGGCCCCAGTGGCACTGCTAAAGTGGGCCCTTGGGGGCAGAGTGTGGATGGAGCCATGCCTGGCTGTTTGGGGAGGCACAGCCGCCCCCCCCCCCCAGCCCATCACCCATGAGTGTCTGGTCATATATGTTTGGGGGGAAAAAAAAAACTGCCATCAGT
The DNA here is from genome assembly GCF_007399415.2 of Gopherus evgoodei. NCBI lineage: Eukaryota > Metazoa > Chordata > Testudines > Testudinidae > Gopherus > Gopherus evgoodei. Next base: position 35,965,104 of record NC_044333.1, on the reverse strand, counting down.
GGTTAGGTTCTATACTGGTGACCCTGACTATAACGCATGGCAGTATGGCCTAGTGTCTGGAGTCAATAAAGTGGCCCTTTCTTACAGGGCTGCATTGGTCTAATGGCCGGAGTCACTAAAGTAACCATCCTCCATGGGGCTGTGCCCCCTATCGGCCAGAGTCAATAAAGTCACCCACCACCATGGGGCTGTGCCCCCTATTGGCCAGAGTCACTAATGGTGCCCTCCTCTGTGGGGTTGTGGGGCCTATTGGCCCATCAGAGAAGAGGGACACCACCTAGGGGGAGTGTGGCATCCAGGGAAAGGGGACTCGGACCCTTCCTGCTCCTCCAAGTCGCAACGCAGGGCCCTGGCAGTGGTGAGGGTGCTCATACTGAGTCAGCAGGGATCCCCCCGAAATATGCTGACCTGTTCTCCAATTCTACAACTAGAGCAATGTCCAAGCCCCCTGGAATGCTTCCTACCCAGCCTTCCACTGCAGTGGTCCACAGTTCCCGTAGGTCTCTGGGTCCTCGGCCTGGGCAGCTCCTAACAGCTCAGTCTGCTCTTTGGGTCTCGCAGGCAGCCTGGGATCCATCTGGGGCTCGGCGTGCCTTGTAGCAGCTTCTGGGCAAGAGCTTGAAATCTGTGTCCTTCACCTTCTGCAGCCTGCCCAAACTGAGCTGGGGTGCTTGCTTTTATAGCCTGTCTCCAGGCTGAGCATGCCCAGTAGGGGCAAAGAGGTGTAGCCTTATCAGCCTGCAATGTGCACTTAACCCTTTCTGGGCCAGGACGTGGTAGGTACACCCCATCACACCCACCCATCTGAAAGAAAAAAAAAAGTCCCTGTTTTTTGCAGTTGCTACCTGGTCACCTTAAACCACCACCTTCTCTGTTTCTTAAGATAAATAGCTTAGGCACCAAACTCCAAGAGAGGGTTTATGGCTGAGAATCCCATTGTACTTCCCTCCAGACTGGACTTGGGCACTTAAGGCCTTTGAGAGGCAGGTTTAGGCCACACCCATTCCTCGGCATTTCCTACAGGCTAGCTTAGTTGGCTCCCTGCTCCACGTGCTGGCTTTGAGGATCCTATTCTGAGGTGCCTCTCCCCAAGCATTGTACATAAGGCCTAACTTGGGACCATGGATTCCATTGAGTGGCAAGACGCAAAAAAATTAGGCCTTGCAACACCTAAGTCCCTTTGAGGATCTAGCCTTAAGACCTGCCCCTCTCCCCCACACATCATGAAGCTCTCTTGCTATTCCACAGCCTGGAGAGGCATGGGGTTTGTTAGCATAAGTAAGAGAGAAGGATTCTAGCATTATCTGCACCCCCAAACCATATGATTCTGCAGCCAGCGGGTGGAGACAGAATTTGGGGATGTTCCACAAGGGGTCTGCAATCACTGTGCATGCTCCCTGCCTGTCCTCATGCAGCATAGTTCAAGAGATGTGTTAGAGTACACAGAGCAGTTAGCAATTGCCCCAGCAAAACTGGGACCGAGGAACAGCAAAGAAGCGTGGCCTGGGGAAGGTTCCTTTTCTCCCAAACTTCTACAGAGGGACCCTGTATCAAATGCAGCTACTCAAGTTTTGTATTAATGTAGCCATTAATGAGCTCACAGACAAAATGATTTTCCCCAATATTCAGCCTAAATTATCTCTCCCTTAATTTAATCTCATTCACCTTACTTTATCTCTTTGTACCATAACCATATCCTTGTGCTGGGATGCGATGTGACCCTATGGCCAACAGCTTCAAGGTAAGAATGTGCTTTTGCTGTGTATAGCTACATGGGGTAGATGCACAAAGCATGGTATGCTTACACAAGCCTTATGGAAGGTTTGCTCCATTGTACAATTGAGCCATTACACACCAAGTTCCAGGAAAAAGCAGCTGTTGGCATTTTACCGCTGAACTGAGGCTGTGTGTCTTTCCAGTTCTGTTTCTCATTCTCCAACCTAATTGTTATTCTTAATGTGGTTACTCCCCCAAAGCCTGCTTTAGAACAAAGTCGTTTGACCTTGGGATACCATTTACTGTGACCTTAATTGAATGGTTTTTTCGGACTTAATTTATGAACATCTGTTTCATATAAGCAGCCAATAACCCAGGACCTGCAATAAATCATAAGCATCATCCAGACATTAGCTTTATCATATCATTATCAACCTCTAAAAACCCTAGTCATTTTCAATTCTTCCTTGCATTCATATGGTCATAATACTCTGTATGATGAGTATAGCATAGCGAGCCATAGACCAGCATAGCATGGTAGCACCCAAATATATGATAGACTAGCTAAGCTATGGGAGAGGGAAAATTCGGATGAGGAGACAACTTGAATGAAAACCAAACATAGAATCTAGTAGGTTTGGTGTCTCAAACTCCAAGGGCTTGATTTTCCAATACACCGAAATCCTATCGACTTCAGGGAGAATTCCCCTCGTGGGACTAGGGAAGTACCAGCGTAACCAACTGCATTGTCAGCAAACACCAGCTCTCCACAACCAAAGCATTTTCCAATCATGGAGAACTCTAAGGTAGGAGTCAGTCAGATCAGCTTCACAGGGTACGTCTACACTTCGAGCTGAGGGTATATATCTCCCCACTCAAGGAGACATATCTGCACTTGCTTTGAGCTAGCATGCTAAAAATAGAATGTAGCTATGATGGTGCAAATGTTGGGGAAGGGCTAGCAATCTGAGGAGAGCAACAGTGCCACAGCCTCTTTGACAAACACCCACACGAACTTTACGAAATTGTCTCATGGAAGGTAGCACAGGCTCACAAGCTTACAGGCAACTAACAACGTGTCCCATATGTCTCCAGATGCAGGAGATTGTTCTTTGTTCTGTAAAACACTTTGGTCCAGGTGCTCAGCTGATGGGAACTGCTGTGCCTCACCACTGAAGTGATTTCGGCACGCATCCATTTCGGCCGATTCACTTCTGAGAAGTGATGCGTACGTAATGCCTAATATCACATGGCACTGAATACTCTATCCTTCCTGGAATGAGTGGGAACCATCCAACACCTTGAAGGGTCAATGCTTTAGGTTCAGCTCCTGCCACACACCATGTATTCACAGAGATCACTGAGAGAAATACAGCAAAGCCAGACCTCAAAATCCTTGGACATGCCATTGCTGAAAGAGCTATCGCTCTTCAAACTACTTGGGTATCCTAGAATAAGAAAAACATGGAACAGAGAAATGGGTTGGCACCATTCCTTGATTCATATTTCAAAAGGGAAATTGAAAACACTCACAATGGGTGCAGCCATGTATCACTGGAAGGATGTTCTTATAAACAAACTAATACAAAACATATTAGGGTCCTGCTGTTCTTGGGCTATTCCATATCTTCCAGTCTATCACTAACTAGTAAAATATCAGAATAAAGAGGGGAGTGTGGAGAGTTTTCCATTAAGTTTTGAAATTAAAAAGAGAGCGAGAATGAAGAATAGCACTGCTGTAGCAGTTTTCCTTAGCTTTTTACATATAAGAGCAATGAGACAGGAAACAGATATTTCCCATCAGCAACAGGTGCTTAAGAGACTCAGTCACAAGAACTATATCTAGTGGCATGACTGGAAATAATCTTTTCTTGGCTCATCAGATTTCATTTAATGGGCAATTAAATATTGATCATCTTTAAACCTACTTTAAACCTACTATTTAAACCACAATAATTTCTTCATGCAAACTCAGCTTCAAAGATAGATTGTTAACAATTAAGTAGAAATCATTTGTAACAAGGCTAATATCTCCATTTTTCTTGTTAATTGCTGGCATCCTCATGATTTTTTCTTTTGCTTATGCACATTAATATCTTCATCTTCTGTTTACTGAGAACAGAATCTTAACAAACCAATGAGCCAGATTCACCACTCTCTCATTCCAATTTTACATGTGTCAAGTTCGAGTAAGAGGTGAATAGGGCCTGTTTGTCTCCATTTTCCTAAGGTTCTTCCCTGGATTTTGGATCAGACACTTAATTATTTTCACTTAGAATCCAGCTAAAGCAAAACTATCTAAATGTGAACTAAACAGGCTATTTCTGTTTCTGCTTTTGTTTAACCCTAGGTGGAAATGAGTGGTCCGTCCCCCTTCCAAAAGACAAGATAACAGGACTCCTTGTCCATGTATTTAAGAAACAAGATGGACAAGACATCTTAAGGGTAAGCTGAGTAGATCCAACATAGATGCAATGGACTGAAGGGCTGGTGTACGTGTTACAAAGAATATTAACTCCCAGCCTCAAAACTAAGGAACCGGCAAGCATAGAAATGAAGATACCCCAGGGAATGACCACTCCAGTTCCTGGTGAGGACACACGGGTAGTAGGAATGGCCTGGAGAAAGATAGCACTGTATCTGTTGAACTTGTTCTGTGTAGAACTTCATTCTCCAGAGTGGCCCATTCTGAAGCTTTCACAAGCACTTATTTCATTAAAAAACGTATGTCCCGGCTCAACCACAGGTTATTGGGCTCAATGCAGGAAATAAGAGATGAAATTCTATGGTCTCTCGCAAGCAGGAGGTCAGAATAGGTTGTTCATAAAGGCTCTTTCTGGCCTTAAAACCTATACATAAAAAAATATCCAAATGCACACTTCAATATTCTTCTTCCTCTACCCTGTAGAAGTATTTCCATGAGCAGAAGCTTGGATGGATTTTTCTTTACTGTAGGCTGAGAGGCATTGGCTAGGTTTAAGAAAAGCTGTGCTATAGAAAAGGAGTGAGAAGCTTATTTATTTAAAATTCCCAGAGATAAATTGTATTTTTATCACTTAACATCTGTACAACAGCTGGCCTTATCCTGTGATTCATCCAGCCAGTGTATCGTGTTACTGGACTTTCTGTTATTTGTAATACGCATTATAACTAAAATCAAGAAAACAAATGCGGAGGGGGGAGAGATGTATTTGCTGACATTGATCTGTCCGTGATTTGGCCACCGTTATACTTTGCAGCCCATGGGAGCCAAAAGGCAATTAGTAAAAGCCATTTGCTGGAGTTTCCTCGTTAAGTTTATTTCTGTTTCTATGCCCATTAGATTCCATGCTGTAGAAACTTTGATGTGATTCTGGTTGCTTCTTAACCAGGCTTTCCAATTGGAACAGAAAAAATCCATCAAAATTTACATAATTCATGGTTATTCCTCCAGGTTCGTGTACTGGACTCTACCTAGGGACAAGACAGCTTTTATTCTAACCGCTCTTGGAAACAGGGTTTGGGCCATTGTGCACGACATTCTACATCATTTTTTGTTAGTGCCTGCAATGTGTTTTTCAGGCACTCATGCTGGAGAACAAACACATGGGGCCCAATCCCCAGCTGAGATAAACTGATGTAGGATCACTGACTTAAAGGAAGCTACATCACTTTATCCCAGCTGAGAAGCTGGTCACATTTATTTACATTATTGAACAATACATATAGTATCCCATTCAAATGTTGAAAATTGCACTTATGTGTTCAATCACCTGGAAAATTTACAGAAAGAAATCCTTTCCTTGGAATGTATTCATGTGATCCATACACCAAATCAGTCAAAACATAATCTTATTAATTGTTTTTCATCAGAAAAAATCCCATTAAGGTGAAGGTCTCATTTTAAATGGTTACCTCGCAAGTTAGCTCAGGGACTACAATATTACTTAACCATTTTTACATAACTGATATACAGGACTAATTATACAGGTTCACCTAGACATTGAAACAAGACGAAAAAGTTCACATGATCACCAGTGAGATCATGAAAAATAATTATATATGTCTACGTAGAGTTATTATTCTCAAATCCTGAAAAAGCCTAGATGTGACCAATTTTCAGAGTATAATGCAAGACCCACCTCTTCTCAAAAGCCAGTTTCCATTAACAATGGCTGACATAATTTCTCCTAGAAAAATCATGATGAGAAGGAGGAGGTAACAGGTACACAGGGGAAAGAAAAGAGAAAGGCTGAAGCAACAGCAGCTGAAGCATATTATGAAGAAGTGCAGGGTCCTTTTTGGACAATTTCAATGTCATTCTTAATTTTGCATCTGATGCTATGATACTGTGGCGAGTGCATTAGAAATGACTGAGGTAGATGAGACAAGAAAGAGGGAAATGAGACTGGAGCTGGCTGAAAAATGGAGGCATTTTCACAGAAAATTTTACAAAAATCATCATTTTCATCAAAATGTTAATACAAAAAAAAATGTGGAGAGAGGAGGCAGTGAATCATGAGAGTTTTAATCCAGCCATGAAGCCCAGGTTATAAAGGAGAATGAGGTCATGAGGCAACTGACCTACAACTCCCATGCAGCACTACAACTGCACAGTCAGAGTAAGGACTTGCTATCTTTACCCCCAATGCTGTCCTGTTAACAAGAAGCATCTATACAGAACCACTGTAGGTGGCACTGCTAGGCAGTTTTCCATGCAGCAATAAAGCTCCATTGACTTCTATAAACTCTTGAAAGGGCAAAAGTGTCATGAAATGGGAAGGTTGCAGTCTGTTTCTCCGGCATGTTACTTTAATCAAATATCTTTTGCTGACACATATTCATTCTTTGTAAATAATCTTGTGCTCCCTTTTATTGTTACCCACAATCCTCATTGTATATTGTGACAAAGTTCCTCCTTTACCTTGGTGGGTCCTGCACTTATTGGCAGATTTGCTCACCTAAGTGATCTTCCCCACAGTCTGGATCAACTCCTCCTGTGTCTTATCCAGAGCTGGAAGGTTTGGGGGGAACAAGGGTCCTCCCTCTACTCCGGGTTCCAGCCCAGGGCCCTGTGGATTGCAGCTGTCTATAGTGCCTCCTGTAACAGCTGCATGACAGCTACAACTCCCTGGGCTACTTCCCCGTGGCCTCCTCCGAACACCTTTATCCTCACCACAGGACCTTCCTCCTGGTGTCTGATAACACTTGTACTCCTTAGTCCTCCAGCAGCACAGCCTCTCCCTCTCACTCTCAGCTCCTTGTGCCTCTTGCTCCCTGCTCCTCACATATACTTCCTCTCCTCTGGCTCCCCACTCCCTGACTGGAGTGAGCTCCTTTTTAAACCCAGGTGCCCTGATTAGCCTGCCTTGATTGGCTGCAGGTGATCTAATCAGCCTGGCTGCCTTAATTGGTTCTAGCAGGTTCCTGATTACTCTAATGCAGCCCCTGCTCTGGTCACTCAGGGAACAGAAAACTGCTCATCCAGTGACCAGTGTATTTGCCCTCTACCAGACTCCTGTATCCCACTGGTCTGGGTCTGTCACAATATATTTATATATGTATATATCTCAGCTACAATCTCTAACCAGCACCTGCAGTGGAAATGGGCGAGCATACTGTACTGTCTGGAGACTGTGCCAATGAGCAGACTAGTTTGTTTTCATGCCTTATACCTAGCAGCCAAGTAACACTTCTTAGGTCATCCTATCATTCACTTTCAATCAGAGAATGTTCCTCTCCCCATTCCTCCATTTTTGATTCAGAGTAATAATGTCCAGTAGCTATTGCATGTAACGATCCAGAATACATTTGACACTGATGGTTAAAATGCTGAGAGGTTATTCATGGTTATTCACGGTATCCAGCTACTAGGCACCAGAATTTCTGCTTATGAAGCAGTCATATCACTCTGTTGACTCAGTTTCATAAGCCACATCACCACAGTCACAGCATGCGGGTTTAGTTAGGAATTAATGCAATTTCAAGGAGGCACCACTGTGCCCACAGGAGGAGGATACATACTAGCAATTCAGGCCAAACACTGGGTGACTCAGGACCTGATCCTGTACCATTGAAGTCAATGAGAGTTTTGTCAATGCTGGTAATGGAGAGGCTCAAATTAGAAACCCAGTCAAACAAATGAGTACATGAGAGTCAAACATACTGAAGGTTTAGTAAGTGGCTACTATAAAGGTGGCATATAAATTGCAAGCAAGGAGATTTTTAAAGGCACAGTTATGAGTTAGAAGCCCAACTCCTATGGACTTTCAATCACATGTAACTGCACTCTTCTGAATCCTCCATTTGGGATGACTGTGACAATGGTGGTCTTGTGCTTAGTCCATTTCTCTTATGCCTTTTCTTTCCTTCCCTGCTTCTTCCACACTGGAAATAAATTATTCCCTCCACACACACCATAGTCTTAATCCTGTAAACTGCTTAAGCATGCAAATGGTTTCCTTGACTTCCATTGTCTGGCTCCCTACAGGAAAAAAGCCAGGAAGAAGAACTAGGGTGGTTAATTAAACACACAACCCCAAACATAAGGAGGATACAAGTTCCACATCAAAATTCAGAAGTGAAACCAGAATAGGCTCCGGAGTTAAACAGGATTAAAGGTGCTCCCTAAAGGACAGAGGAATGCAGAGTAGCGAGAAAGCACTTACAAGTGTGAGGGAATTCTTGTTTCTAACCCATTGAGTGAAGTGTGTGTGGGAGGGAATTATTTGCTGGGGGTCAGAAGACATCTGTAGATGGAGTCTGGAGACATAGAAAAAGAAAGTGACATAATCAAGAGACAAAACAGCAAATCAGAATGTGTTGGGGAGTTAAGTATGATATTATTCCTGTTAAAGTAGTTGCCTACAAACATCAGTCACTTGTCAAAGAGAGCAGATAAGAAAAACAAAAGAGCTGTCAACTTGTAATGCCACCAAGGAAGTCCAGAGGATTGACCCAATGGGTGTTTAAGGAGAACAGATTTTTTTCAAAAAAGTACAAATGATTAAAAAAACTGAACATGATATGTTTAGATTTTATAACGTTTACAGTATAAGGGACTCCCCCCCCCCACACCACACTGCTGTCCCCTCTAAAAGCTCCAGAATCCCAAGGATACCAAGACCCATCAGTAGCCTGTAATGGGGAAGGAAGAAGCAGCTATTTTTTGTAAGTTGTTCACCAATTTATGATTTGATTTTTCACATACCGGGTGAGAGACAATATCTTGGGTCAGAGAAGGGGGGGAAAAAAGATGGAGGACTACTGGTTGGAGAAACCCAATAGGTAACCATTATGTAGATGATCTTCAGATTTGATGTGACCTATCACCAGTCTACGCTTCAGCTGCCCAAGAGACAGAAACAAGCAGGGCTTTTGGAAAGAATCCATTAATAGCAAAGTTTGCCACTGTTTCAATTTCTCATTAACTGCCCAGATATCTAGATCATTTTCACTTGCTAGGTTAGAAATTCTGAGGAGGAACCATGATATGATTGTTCACCCCTGGGCTATGCTGCTCATACTTTAAACCGTTTAATGCATGCCAATTATGGTGGGGCTCCCTCCTTGCTGGTAGCTCATTCCATACTCCCATCCCTTGCCTTGGGGCAAAGATCACTCTCACAGACTTTGGGGAGGCAGAAATTGCTCCAATATCTTCACCAGTAACCAAATAATCAGCTTGCAGGGCACCTGCAATCCCCATCCACCATAGAATCTAAAACTGGCCAGTGCAGCTGCAAAAATAGACACAGCTGGCCAGAGGAAGGGCATGGCCAGGTTCCCTGGATGATGCACTGACACAGACATAACCCAGGTAGCCTCCTCTAGCTTCCTGTGGTGTCCAAGCCACACCTTCAAGCTTAAATGTCACCAGTAGGCAGTGAATCCTTGCTGGGGTGCAACAACGTATTTTGTTCCAGAAGATCAAAGTTGGTGCTCCCTGCTTCAACTGGTATGTATCAAGGCCATAGTGTTTGGAGGCCATTATTGCAGAATTCAGTTACACAGCTTTATGGTGCCCGCTCAATGTTCAGCAATTTTGCACACTCTAGTTTTTGCAGGCACAAAACCTGGATTTGTACTGGCAATTGCATTTGTGCATGAAAGCCAGGGCGTTAGACATCTGGACTGCTGGAGCAAAAACTAAGCTTGCAACCTTGGGGCACAAGTGTAAAGGTTGCCTTGAGGCCTGTTTGAAAATATATCCCATAAGATGGATCAATAGTAAATCTTGAAGGCACTTCTTTGCTAAGGGATAGATGTAGTTGTAATGTTTTCAGTTCTGATCCTGGGTTCATGCCTCAGTCAGAACACCTCTGAGAGGCAATGGGACTTTTACAGATCCAGACTAACACGGCTACCCTCTGATACTTCAGTGCACTATTCACTCTCATTAAAGAGGAAAGCCAAGTTTTTTGGGTTTTTGCTTCCTTCTCCACTAGTTTTTATTGAGCCCCATTTGTCACTCTCTCTGGCAGTCACATAACTGTACATTTTCAGGTCCTAGCAGAGATCACAAGAGACAAACACACCAAATAGCTTTCAGCTTCCCCACTACAAATAATTAAGGGGAAAAAAACATGCCTGTGCCCTATAATCTGGCATTGGGTTGGGGAGAAATGTGTATCCTTAGGGAATTACTGATTTGTTTGGAAAAACAAGAAAAAAATATTTACTCTCCAGCAGGTAAACATAAACTTAAAGGCGAGAACCTAGTTATTCACGCTGTCGCCTACCTCCGCTGCAGAATCTATAAATGAATTCCTTGGGAATTATAATAGAAGCAAATGGAGACAGCGTCTTTTCAACACAAAAGTTTTTGTTTGACTCTTGTAGAGCGGTGGTGCACTGTAAGCATGACATGCCCCCGAGAGAGCCTGCAGAGACACTGGCAACAAAGTCTATTAATTTGTGAAAACCAGCTGATTACTGCTGTGCTATTCTACGCCCAGAGCCCGGTCACTACCATTCAACTCGGGTGTGGGGGAGGATGAACGCAAAGCAGAAAGTGTGTAAATTGCAAGGCTTCCACTTTTAAATTAAAGACTAAGATTACAAAAGGCTGGAAGGGCAGGTGGTATTAATTAGAAGGGAAAGAGGAATCGTTTTTCAGTTTCACCCAGTGAGGCTTTGATGAAAACTCAGCATCTGCCAAGATTTTGGCACCCAGAGGAGAGATATATAGCTCTTGCCCTTCCTCCCTGCTACCCACCAACAGCACCACCTCGGGACTTGCAGCCATCTGTTTCATTTTCCGAGCATCTCCCACCAGCACCGCTGGGCTGTAGGTTTTCAAAGGCCTTTGTATGTAATAGAAACATCCCCATACTGATATGTTTGTCTCCTGCTGTGAAATAACCCATTTATGCAGAGCATGCAGAAAAGTCAGCGTAGCAGAGACGGTGTTCTCCTTTCTGTGCACTGCAGCGTGAAGTGTCAGGAGCCGCTCTGCTCAGCCACTGGCTTGGTTTGGGAGTCCATTCAGGTGTGAGTAACCCACACTGTGCTCTCTCTCACTCACACACAAATTTAGATCTTTTTTCTTTATTGTTGTTTTCCTGAACCTCAAATTAAAGCCAGCCAGCCAGCCTGAACATTTTGCTCTTTGAATATGGAAATAAGAACAATTTGCATTCCTTGGGGCAGGAAAGAAACCCTGGTCCTTAGGAAGCAGATTCTGATTCACTCCCCGTCAGATTTTTTTCCCATGACAGGAGGCATCAGCATAAGAGCCTGACTGAACCTGGACAAGGAAGAACACACACATGCACCACACACACATACAATTGACTATGTGCTCAATCCACTGGAGAGACACACATTGATTTAAGTGGGCACAGCATCAAGCCCTTAACTTACTATAACTGTAGAAGAACTGTTGCTACCTTCTCCAGTGAGAAATTGCCTTTAAATGCCCATTTCAGTTGAGACCAGCAATAGGAAATTCATAGTTTATAGCAGAGGATGTTCCTGGTGAAAGGCAGAGTTGCCTCTAGCCCCTTTTTCTCATAGTGTTTCAGGAAAGAGTCAAGGACTGCCTGGGGATCCTCAGCTAATTCCCAGCATAAACAACACGCCCACCAGAGCCACAAATGGAGAGTGGACAGAGTGGGTGAGGGAGAAGCAGCCTTAGGGACATAATTTCTAAAGTGTATCAATGTGTTGCTCATTAATTGCTCCATGTCGACCCTGCTCATGAACACTAAAAGTTCCCTCATGCACTTTTAACATAGTGCTGTTTTAGCACTATACTAAAGCACATGAGTTAACTTTTAGTGCACCCGGCAGAGTCTACGAGGACCAACATGCACCACATTAGTGCGCTTTAGAAATCATGTCCCTGTAGAGTGCATTGCCACATGGTGTAGACAAGCCCTTAGCTTCCCCCTCCTCGAGATGCCCAGGTTCGGTGCGGTAAGAGCAGGTCAGCTCTGTATACAGTTGCTAGCATCCTGTGCCAATACAGCTCCCAGCTCTGTTAGGAATGAATATTTATCCTAGAGCTCACAGTATGGCTTTTCTCTGCACGTTGGAAAGAATCCAGAGACAGAAAGAAGAAATCTGTAGAGTGACTATCAGTCCCCGGTTCCTGGAAGGTGGCCTGAACCTGCCATGCTTCTCTAACCCAAAAAATAAAATTCAAAGTTTCAGACCTGAAGCCCCATGCGCTAATTATTTAATCAAATGCTTGCAGCTAAATACTTTCCCCTGCAGATGGAGTGCTCATTAACACTTGGGTATAGTTGGAGCGATGAGAAGTAAGCTGGATAACAAGGAACAAAAAACAATTTAGGATCAGCGAAGCAGCAGCAGAGTCCTGCTCCCTGCCTACTTCTGGCACGGTTAGATGCTCAGCCAGCTAGAGAAGGAGAGGGAGAGATCTAAAGCCAGTAGTAAAGGGAGGAGTATAATAGCCACTGGCGATGAGACTCAGTCTTTTAATAACAGGGGGAAGTAAAGGTCTCTTCCCTTTGGGAGAAACAGGAAGTTGGGTTTCTGATGGGACAAAGCATCATGATCACCTTTCTTCCCTTTCCTCAAACAACCCCACTGGTGTTTGGGGACTGGCTTCCCATTCAGTCCAGTGTCCGTTTCAATGTTTTCACAAATCTCCTTGGACTTACTTCAGTCTTCTTTATGGTCTTCATTTCTCAGTGAGCCCAGGTTGCCTCTTTCATAGATTCTGGTCCTGTTGATACAAGAGTGTCTCCTCTGCTGCTCTTGCTGCCTGGATCATCTTCCTCTTTCATTGACTCTTCACCTCCTCCTCCTTTCTAATCCTAGCAGAAAACATTTTCCCTTTCTTGCCCATACTGTACCTGAGTCTCTTACTCACTCCTCTGCCATTAATCATTATTTAGGTCTGACACTTAAAGCTGGTAAAAGATATATTCTGTATGGGACATTTTGAAAAAATTCCAATGTACATTTTTCAATTTTTCAATTAAAATCTGAAAGCCAAAACATTTCACTTTTTGACAACTGCTTTGAGTAAAAATTAAATTAAAAAAAAAACAAAAATAAAAACTGGAGATGTTTACCAAATAGGAGGAAGAGTTGGCTGAAAAGCCATTTTTCATCCAACAAAAATGTTTTGATGGAATAATTAAGACCACTTATCCTGTCAGTGTGTTACTTAACTCTGTTAAAGTGCTGTGAAGATCCAGGGTTTGCATGAAAGCCTGTAGTTGTGAAAAGAAGGGGTCATCTTGGAAACAAAAGCTCATCTATCTACAAAGCAACTATCACGTTCATTGGGCTTCCCAGAGCGCCCCACCACTGACCTTCAAACTGATATGAATTGACTAAGGCAAGCTGGCTTCCTGTCCTTGCTGCTCCGTGTACAATGCTTTTCTTCAGCACAGCAGCCTAGCTGTGCCAAAGTCAGCTGAATCTGACCTAGTTTTCCTCCAGCGAAGACTGTTGTCCCCGAGGGACTGGATTGAGCCAAACCAACTTATTTGACCTGAAACATTGGGTCAGATCCCCAGGATGAAATACTGGCACATACAAGACAAAATGAGTGGAAGAAGGAACACATGGACCTTTCTGTATTACTGCATATGAAAAGGATGGCCTTAAAAACCCCACCAATATTTATATTTCCAGTATATGAATTACTAATATTTAGCTTTTGGAATCATGAATTTGTGACTCATTAATATTTACTTTAGAAAGTCTTTTTATAAAGTTTGACTGGCCTCCCTGCTGGAGGAGCTCATGGAGACTCCTGTCATCAAAGAGCTAGGGAACCCTCCCTGAGCAAACTTTTTTGGTTACAATTTAAACTGGGCTGCTGGATTCTTTCATATCCCCTGAACCTCTAATGCTGCGGCCCTTAGACTGGCAAGTTCTCTCCCAATAGCTATGCAGAGGCAAGACTAATTTTAAATCTGGCTCTCAGAGCAAAGAAAAAACACTTTTTTTTCTTAACTGGCAAATCTGTCAATGCTACATGCTGCTTACAGACCACAGGAGTAGACTGCAAAGAGACACAAACAATTTCTTTATTAGGGACTTAGTATTAATTTTACCTGAGCTCAAATATTATATCACGTGTGGGTGTGTGGGAATTTTGACCTTATCAGTACAAAATGTTCAGATAATTTTTCATTGAAAATTTGACACAATCGACATGCTCTTGCAAAACAACTTAATTGAGTCAAATTGGCCGTTTCCAGTAGAAAAATGCTTCTGTTGGAAAATTTCTCACCAGTTCTACTTATAAAACACTTCTCTTTGGAATAGCCCATCTGTCTTACTGGACCTGTTTAGCCTAGCTTTATCTTACATTTTCATCTTGAAAGGAAAACACATCCTGGTTCCCCAGCTGGGTCTTTGACGCCAAGATTGTTTTATAACCCTTCTGAGGACAAAATAGATCTCCCTGGTGTCTAGCAGAAGTTTGTCCTCAATTCCATTCGGACAGTGTTAACTCCCTGGCACACTCAGCTGCCTCTGCCAAGCTACAGACACCGCATTCTTGGGTGGCTGTGGTTAACCCATAGGTGGACAGCTGTTAGAAAGTGGTCCCCACCCAGAGGCAAGTACCTCGTTCTGTGACATCTCCTACAATGATGCTAGCCTAGATTGCCCATTTGTGAACATTTCAAACAAGCAAACCTCATGCTTTTTCCCAGGCTGCCTCCTTATGCATGGCAAGAGCTCCCTGGAACCATCCACAAAGCCATGTTCCTCCTTAAAATTCTCCGTTGCCGTGCTTACAATGGCCAGACCACTGGTGTGCAGAGACCACTGCTTCCCATATCGACTCTTTTCTTGTACTTCTCGTGTCCCCTCATCTGTTGTCTCTCATCTCATACCTAGATTGTAAACTCTTTGGGGGGCAGGGACCATCTTTTTAGACAGTTTCTGTACAGAACCCAGCACACTGGGGTCCAGATCCATGACTGGGGCCCTTATGTGCTACCAGAATACAAATAATTTTTTAATCTGGCTTCATCCCTCCTTAACTAATAAGGACTCGATCCTTGCCCCACCCCTGCAAGGTGGGTATTCACCACAATTTACAAAGGAGAGCCAAAGAGATAGGCCACTTGCTCAAGACCATAGAGTCATCAATGTTAGAACCAGGAGGGTCCCTCAGGAATTCCTAGCTCTCTGCTCAGAATGCACTTTGCTCCCTCAGGGCCAGATTTGCAAAAGGGTGCCGGCTCACACAGTGGCTCTAAAGGAAATGACAGGGCCCTGAGCTCTTTTGAAAATCTGCTCCTCTATCTTCTTGGTGTAATATGCAAGGGGGTGTGAGAGTAACAGAGAAGTTCCCTTCGTTATCTTACAGTGATCACGCCCATCAAGAGAAGGATTTATAGAAAGCTGCTGAAATAAGAACCTCGAGGTGCTTTGGGCCACCACTTCTCTTAACAATCTATTCTGAGTGTTTGTTTACTGTATTCTTGCAGGGTGACTGATTTCCCACAGCTGTTTTCAAAAGGGGTCCTCTGGGTCTATGATGGACTGTGTTTTCATGATATTTCCAAAGCATTCCTAAGGACTTAGTTGGCTTTGTGAGCTAGGACCTCAATCATCTTTAGCTTGTAGCTATAATGTTCCTTGTGTACCTTGACTTTTAACCCCACTGTAAATAGGCTTATATTTAAGTCTGACACTTAATAGCACTGAGATGTACTTGGCTCTGAAGGAGAGGGGAGATGAGGGAAATTGCATGCAGCATTTCACTGCACACACAGTACAGCCGGTGATGAGCAAATACTCCAGAAGGGGGTTGCATAAGGTATACCTTGTCTGTTGATTCAACTCAGCAACCCTATTTTAACCACAGTCGAGAAGATATAGGGGCTGGTTTCCATTTACACTTTTGTACTGCTCTGGCTTTACACAAAAGGGGCACAAATGTAATTTAAGTGTCTTAAAGAGAGTTTCTCGTGTAAATGAGTCTCAGGTCCATAGCTGGCAAAGTGGTCTTGAAAACCATGCATTCTACAAATCACAGCAGGGTGCTAGATTTTTTGCCGCCCAAGCAGAGAAAAAAAAAAAAAGTCACCAGTGGAATCATGCCACTTTGCTGGTGCCTAGAGCAAGTCTTGGCTTTATATTTATAGCCTCTGATTAAATCAGCCCATTATTAGAAAGAATGTAAGTAAGGAATTGGATGGCTCAGAGACTCTGTAACGTGCCAGGGAGCTTTTTGCTTCTAGACCAGTGTTTCAAAACTTGGGACGCCGCTTGTTTAGGGAAAGCCCCTGGCGGGCCAGGCTGGTTTGTTTACCTGCTGCGTCTGCAGGTTCGGCCAATCGTGGCTCCCAGTGGCTGCGGTTTGCTTCTCCAGGCCAACGGGAGCTGCTGGAAGTGGCACAGGCCAAGGGATGTAGTGGCTGCCGCTTCCAGCAGCTCCCATTGGCCTGGAGCAGAGAACTGCCTCCAGTGGGAGCCACAATCCGGCAAACCTTCGGAAGCAGCAGGTAAACAAACCAGCCCAACCTGCCAGGGGCTTTCCCTGCACAAGCGGCATTCCATGTTTGGGAAACACTATTCTAGACTGCAGGTTTGCGTCAAGCCCAGGTGAGAGACCTTTCTACCAAGCAGTCACACTTCCTATGACAGTAATCTCAGCACAAGTGAAGAGATGTCCAAGTCAAAGAAAGAAAAGCACCCTTTTGCCCCTCATTAGGGTGACCAGATGTCTTGATTTTATAGGGACAGTCCTGATATTCGGGGCTTTTTCTTATATAGGAGCCTATTACCACTCACCCTCTGTCCTGATTTTTCACACTTGCTGTCTGGTCACCCTACCCGCCAGAGAAGGGTTATCACATTCCAGGGTGCAATATAGACCAATGAGGGATTGTGTCACTGCCTGTCCCACAAACTTGGGTTCCTCACAAGGCTTTGCTGTTTAACTCCCAACCTGACTCACTTATAAATACCCTACCAGCCTGCAGGGCGCACCGTAAGGGTCTGTGTATAGCTGCAGCCCTGGTCTAGCAACTCTGACCCCAGCAGCCTGTCAGCAACATTAGCTTCCACTAGCCTGGGTTACTATTTGCAGGGTGACCCCAACACATGCCCAGTCCTCAATTTCCCCCAAAAGGAGTGTTCTGCACTGTCCAGCCCTTTCCTGCAGAGTTCAGCTGTTAAAGGTCCATTGCCCCTGTAAAGGGTCAATATTCAACAGGAGATACCAAATAGTTCAGTTTAAACTCAGTGCTGGGTTGGTTTAGAATAAAAATGAAAAGTTTATTAACAGAAGATGATGGGATTTTAAGCAAATTCAAGTCTCAGTAATGGTTATAAGAGAAATTAAGATAAAACACTTTCTAGTAGCTAACACTTAACAAGCTAGACTTGGTTCATGGTAAAATCCTTACCATATGGTCCTAGCAACAGGACTGACCAAATTCTCAGGTTGGGATTTCTACCCCACTCCCCACCCCTTCCAATGTGAAAAGGCTGGTTTCTTTGTCATATTAGGTGAGAGAGAGAACCTGGGGTATTTTGCCCAGAGCAGCAACCAGGACAGAGCAAACTGGGTGGACGCCCAAGGTGCAAAGCCAACCACGTGGAAAAATTGGGCCAAAAAACTGTAGGGGGGCATAAATATGCTTTTTCTTATTCTCTTCCCCTCTTTTTTGACCAGTGGCCTAGGCCTTTGCTCATCTGGCTCATACATACAGCCCTAATAGGCAGTAGCAGTATAGGTTGCAGATAGCTCATGCTATGAATAGTTTTTGTGAGCGGGTGCATGGTAGGACATGTTGCTTAAAAAGAGATAAGGCAAAGGGGTGGATGCTCAGCTGGTGTTAGGTGCCACAGCTCCATTGAAGTTAATGACAACTGACACCAGTGGAAGTTCTGGTCTGAGTTATCAGTAAGAGAGTAATAAGACTGTGGACAAGGCCCTAGGTTCCCCCTCTGGACAGCTAGACCTCAGTTTTGCAGCAAGGGCCCTGGGCATTTTGCAGCACCCTGGTGCAGCAGACCAGAAATTCTACAGCAGCTTCATTTAAGATGCTATTGAGGGTTTTTAATGAATTAAATATGGAAACAACTATACAATCCACATGGCAGCCCCTGTGTATTTATTTTGCTATTACATTCAATTTATATGACCCTTCCCACCGGTTTATCATCGTAGGTTTGGGGAACTGAGTAGGGAGACCGTTAGTGTCCTTTGCATCAGGGAGGTGAAGAAGGCAGTTTGAGATTGTGGAATAAGCACATTAGCTACCAGAAGTGCTTTGCTAAAATAATGAGCAGTGAATACTGTTGCTATTTATGGTGTCATCTTTTTTAACATTAATAACCCATCAAGATGATCGGGCAGTTCATACCTCTCAGAGCTATTGTATCAGTCTGGCTGCAGGCTAAGATGACAAACTTCACTATGGCTTGTCTACACAGGGCACTCAGGAAAATTAATCCAAATTAACTAACAGTGTGAATTTAAAGTGCACTAATTAAACCACATTAAACCCCTGTGTGGAAGCTCTTTGGGTCTGCCTACATTGCAGCAGCTGGAGAGGCTGTGCGTGATACTAAACATCCCACACATTACAGTAATCTTTGTACAAAATATACCATGTAAAGTATCATTTGAAAACTAACTCCTCACTGAACATTTGTATTCCTGTGTGATGTATGTACACAGTGGGTATTAAGAGTTATGGATATAGGCTAGAATTATGACTAAAGTGTGTTTAAACAAGGCATGTCAAGGGAAGTTGGTAAACAAATCTGCCCTAGACAAAGGACTGTGTGTGTTTGATTCTCTGATCTTCAGGCAAAAAATGACAGCCCGTTTTTACATATTAGATAAACAAAGCTATTAAGTTTGCAAGTGGGGGAACAAACAGCATGGAGCTTCCTTCACCACCAGACTCCTTGTCGCCGTCCTCACAGCTCGAACAGTAACCTTCAGAAAAACCCATTGCAAAACGTTCCTGCTCTATAAAGACAGGGAGTCTGAACCTCAAGTGATAAGCAGTTGAATCAACTGATTGTATACAATCAATACTACTGCATTATAAGAGAGATCTTTTCTGAAAGCTAATGAAACTGGTGATTAATATCTTCATGAAATGTATGTGAGGAAATATGGATACTTAATGCTATTATGTTTTAAAATCTATGGCCAAACAGGGAGAAACAGTTTCCCTCCCAGACAGGAAAGAAGACAGTTTTCTGGAAGCTAGAATGTTGGATTGTTGCCAGTCAGTGGGAAATCAGTTTGGAGGTGGAAAATCCAGATGAGAAGCCATTGTCATACAAGTGTGCAGGGCCATTAACTGCCTCCTGCTATGCAGGACTCTGACTCTCAGCAGTATGCAGGACATAGTGGGTGGCTGTGCAGCAATAGGGTTCCTGAACAGCAGCGGGGCAATAGATGGCACACTTATCCCTACTTTGGCACTAACCCACCTTGCCACAGAGTATATCCGCAGGAAAGGGCTACTTTTCGACAGTTATGCAAGCCTTGGTGAATCACCAGAGAGACTTCACTGATATCAATGTGGACTTGTCAGGTAAGGGGCATGACAGTCAGATTTTTAACACAGGACTGGTTCAGAAAATTGCAGGCAGGGACATTCTTTCCTGACTAGCGGATTTCCATTGGCAATATTAAAATGCCTGTAGTGATTCTGAGGGACCCAGCCTACCCCTTGCTCCCATGGCTCATGAAGATCTTTGCTTGCTATGTTGACAGGAGCAAAGAAAGATTCAAGTACCAACTCAGCAGGTGGAGAATGACTGTCCAAGGTGCTTTTGGAAGATTTAAGGGAAGCTGGCAGCGTTGACTCACGAGATTGGAGCTCAGTGAGAAAAATATCGCAATGGTTATAGCTGTCTGTTGCATCCTGTGTAATACCTGCGAGGCAAAGCTGCCCCCAGGGTGGAGGACAGAGGTGGAGCGGCTGTCTGCTGACTCTGCACAGCCAGACACAAAGGCCATTACAAAAGCTTGAAGAAGTCTGTGAACAGCACTTTAACGGTCAGCCACAGTAGTGTTCAGTGCTGGGGTGTTCTCTCAGCCTGAAGCGTTGGGCGCAGTTAGGAATGGTGTAGCACTCGCTGTACATTTATAAACACAGCTGGGTGTTTTCTTGAACGCACGAGGTGCTCTACATTTCTTTGGTGCTCTAGGTTTACAAGTTACTGGGTGCTTTGAGTACCGCTGTTCATTCTTCAATACTAGTTGTGATCTATCATTTTATTTTCAAAAAACAGAAAGGTACTGAGGTGCAAAACATTGTGGAAAATCAACGCGCAAAAACAACAGGTAACTTTGGACATGGATGGGACTTTGAAATTGGAAAGGCAGCACAATTTTTGTCCTTTTCAGTGCACATATATAATTCATTGGGGCTCTCACGGGTCAGCTCCTAGAACCCTACCCTTAGGAAACCCTAACCCTAGCTCCAAGTGCCCTACCCATAGAAACCCTAACCCTAGCTCCAAGTGTCCTACCTATAGGAACCCTAACCCTAGAATGGGATGCCCAACTCATAGGAACCCTAACCCTAGAATGGGATGCCCAACCCATAGGAACCCTAACCCTAGCTCCAAGTGCCCTATCCATAGTAACCCTAACCTTAGCTCCAAGTGCCCTACCTTAGAAACCCTAACCCTAGGGCAGGACGCTCTACCCATGGGAACCCTAACCGTAGCTCCAAGTGCCATACCTTTAGGAACTCTAACCCTAGCTCCAAGTGCCCTACTCTTAGGGAGGGATGGTTTTATGCCTATTCCACCAATTCTCCCAAATTGGGCCCTGTGCCCAGTGAGAATCCTTTCCCTGGCTAGAGGCGCCTTTTTAATTTTTACTCACCTGGCAGCGCTTTGGGACTTCAGCGGTGGTTCCTTCACTCTCTCCATATCTTCGACGGCACTTCAGCGGCGGGTCCTTCGCTTACTCTGGGTCTTCGGTGACACTTCGGCAGTGGATCCTTCAGTGCCGCTGAAGACATGGAGCGAGTGAAGGCCCCACCACCGAAGTGCCGCTGAAGACTCAGAGCACTGCCTGGTGAATACAAGCCCCATGTGATTTTTTACATGTGTTTTTTTTTTTAAGTCATCCCTGCCAGGGCTTCGTTGAAACTGTTTGAATTGGGCCCTGCACTTCCTAAAGCTGGTCCTGGTGTCTCCCTGTCCTCAGCCCCGCAGCCGGAGAGCCAGCATGGCAGGCACAGCGGTTCCCAAGCAGCCAGAGGAGGCAGCAAAGGCTGCTGTTGCTGACGCTCTGCCAGACTAGCAGGGTGCAGCAGTGCACTGGCAAACTGTTACTGTCACAATGAGGGATGGCGGTCTGTACTGAGGAGCAGGAAACTGGAGTTTTTTTGGTTTTTATCTTAATTTTTATTAAAAAAAATACATATCTATCCTTTCCGTCCAGGCCCTTTTAAATCACAGGGCCCCGGGCAATTGACCCACTAGCCCCCTCTCCCGTCCGTGTCCCTGGATACAAGGGATGTCCCTGTGTCCATAAATGAACTGCTTTGCATGCCCAACAGGGGAATGTAAAGCAGATAATAATTCTGCCTCCTCTTATACGATGAGTAAAATAATTAAGAGTTGACACCTGTGTCATACCTTGGGGACAGGGATAGGCACCATCTTTAAATTTAAACACTGTAATGGAAAATGCACGTACACACTCACCTGAGGTCCCTTCCCTTCATCAGGCTCATCTGTACTCAGCTTGCTAGACTGTGGTGGAGTCTCGAGCAGGTCCTGGCCCATGACTTGGCCACACCCTAGGGCAGGAAGCTCTACCCATGGGAACCTTAACCGTAGCTCCAAGTGCTCTACCTATAGGAACCCTAACCCTAGCTCAGCAGCAGATCTATTGTTGGCGTCCCTCGCCTTGTGTAATGCCTTCCACAGTTCCCTTACTTTCATATGACACTGCTGCAGATCCCTGTCCTACCCCTTTACATGTGTCTCCTATGTAATCTTTCTACAGCTGGTCCATAGCTGACCTTACACAGCCTTTTCTCTCCCACAGGATCAGGAGAACCAATACTTCCTGTCTACTCCAGGCATGAATGCATCTAGTAAATGAAGCTGGCATGGTCTCTTGGGCAGTTGCACACAACAAGAGAGCACAGCTCAGTGTGCCCCACCAAGGCAGGCAATCAGGAAAAGACACTTTCAAAATCAGGGCGGGCTTTAGGAAGTGCGGGGCCAAATTCGAACAGTTTCAACTGGCCCCTGGCAGGGATGACTAAAAAAAAATGTTTCAGAGTAGCAGCCATGTTAGTCTGTGTCCGCAAAAAGAACAGGAGTACTTGTGGCACCTTAGAGACTAACAAATTTATTTCAGCATACTTCAGCATATTTCAGCCCACGAAAGCTTATGCTGAAATAAATTTGTTAGTCTCTAAGGTGTCACAAGTACTCCTGTTCTTTTAAAAAAAAACCACACATGTAAAATAACATGTGGGGCTGTACTCACTGGACTGTGCTCCGAGTCTTCGGCGACAGGTCCTTCACTCGCTCCAGGTCCTCAGTGGCACTGAAGGACCCGCTGCCGAAGACCCAGATTGAGTGAAGAACGCGCCACTGAAGTGCCACCAAAGACCCAGAGCGCCGCCAGGTGAGTAAAAATTAAAAAGGCACCTCTAGACAAGGAAGGGATTCTCACTGGGCTCAGGGCCCTCTTAGGCGCAGGGCCCGATTCGGGGGAATTGATGGAATAGGCCTAAAGCCGACCCTGTCCAAAACACTTGGGAGATTTTAAAGGAATTGTGTGGCTTCCAGTCTCCGTGACTCATGAGTAGCGCAGTTTACAATCATGGCCAGAGCAATCGCTGTCACAGGGACTAGGACCCTATGGGACCTGAGCTGATGGAGGACCGTTAGGGTCTGCACAGGTTGTGCAGTGTCTACGCTCACATTGTGTCGACTTAGGTAGCTCGACGATGGCTCCACACTATTAGGAAAGGTGGTTTTACTCTGTCGCTCTAATGGGGCACTTATGTCAGATGGAGACAAATTTGAGTGTAGACATAAGTCAGCCTAATTTTGTAAGGTAGCCCAGACCTATATATAACCTATTGTTCAGTGTCTATTGTAGATCCATAGATTCCAAGGCCAGAATGGACCACTGTGATCTAGTTTGACCTCCTGTATGACATAGGCCATAGAACTTCCCCAAAATAATAGATTCCCCTCTGTGCCCAGTCTACAGAAGATGTGAGTCCATTACAACCCCAGCTACAGAGCCCGGTCCCTTAGTTAAAGCTGTAGAGATTTACGTTTTCAGCTTTGGAAGTCCCTGATTCAATCCACGGTATGTCGGCCAAGATGGCCGTTGGCACATTTGCACAGCACCAAGCACCTTGGGATCTCAGTTGGGGAGGCCAGGTGCTAATGTATTATAAATAAATAAATAAAATCGGTAGCTCAGCTCAGCCTCCCAAATTAAGCCACTGAAAAATTAAACATTAAATACAAGGGGTTGTCATCTGTTTTTTGCATGGGTTTTATTTCACAATTCAGAAAACAAAGATATTTTACAGTTCTGCATTTAGAAAAATGATAATTTTATAAACAAAAATGCGGCCCCATAAAGATCATGTGAAGGTAAAACCCATTTACACTAAAACTTTTGTACACAGGAAGCAGTAAAAACAAAAACCCGTTTTTCATAGAAAAAAGGCAAATACATAAACTGCAGGCTGAGGCAGCCTATAGTCAATAGCTATTCAAATCAATCGCTGCTTCAAAGCCAGGTAAGAGCAACAGAAATGCAGTTGTTAGGGAGGGGTTTCAAATGATCTAATTCCCAACTTCAATTGCCGTAAAATCTTGGTGTGATACTAAAATAAAAACCCAAGTGACTCCTCTTATGTTTTAGTGGGTTTTTTCC
Organism: Gopherus evgoodei; assembly: GCF_007399415.2. Classification (NCBI taxonomy): domain Eukaryota; kingdom Metazoa; phylum Chordata; order Testudines; family Testudinidae; genus Gopherus; species Gopherus evgoodei. The sequence continues at coordinate 35,941,055 of NC_044333.1, read as the reverse complement.
CCTCTTTGCTGTTCTCCCATATCCACACACCGCATAGTGAAAAAAATCAAAATGGGGCCAAATTCGGATACACGAACTTATACTCAGTACAGTAGCACCTTACCATGTTAATGTGTCACAACCCAGTGGCTGCCTCCCTCAGGGAGAACCCCCCGGGGAGGCAAATCAGCATTGTATGTTACTAACGCTGTTGCGAGCATCGCAAGCCATTTTGGGAAGGGTTAAAGGTTTGCCTGTGGAGTGGAAGATTCCTTTGCAGGTTGTGAGAGGCCGAAAGGGGCGGCAGGGAGAAGAAAATGGGTTAACTCAACACCTCAGCTCAGCCTGAAAATAAGATGCGGGCTCCAGTCCAAGGTCATATTGCTCGAACAGACTATGTAGCCAAAAAACCTGCAACCATATCTGCTTCTTACCCAACCCCAGCCAACTGTGGGAAAAGGGGGGGTCAGCTAGATAGGGGATTGCAAAACTGGTGAAACGATAAAGGCCAGCAAGGAGGAAAACAGAAGCCCACGTCCCTGAAGCCAGTGTGTTTTGGGAAAGCTGAGGAGGCCACAGAAAGCCAGTCTGAAGTGATACAAAAAGCAATGGGGATAAAGGTCCCTAAACAAAACACCCCCCAAAAACCCGAGGACTTAAAACCCTCCTAAGAGCTAAAGCAAATCAAAAATCAACAGTGGACCCTGAGCGACCTGTGCACAGGACAGAATTCTCGTCCACTCTTTCCCCTCTTCTTCTTACGTTACACTCAGGATTGACCAGCTGTGGGTTGTGTAAATGTGAGTATGAAAATGGATTAGGGCACAGGCACTAACGTGTTTTTCCTTCCTCTGAGTAACGTGGGGAGCCCCCAACACTCACTGCTGTTATTCTATTAATAAAGTTTTAAAACTTAGACCCTGGGTGTGCTCCTTCATCTCCTCCCCTAACAATCCTACAGCCTCAGACAGATTGGTAACAAAAATCTGTCTCAAATGGTACCATTGACTTTGGGTACTCTGCCCTAGATTGCTTCCAATGCACATTAACTCCAGTGGGACTACTCGTGGGGCCCTGATTCAGGAAAGTGCCCTTATTTAGAACAGCAATTCAGTAACTCTGACCAAAGAAACTTCTTATGCTCTCTGGACATCCAGCATGTGGAACCAGATTCTTTTCAGTGACAATTGTGTGACATGATGTTTCTCGTTGATTTTACTGGGGTTGAAATTAAACTTATTTGCCAGCAATGAAAACCTCTGAGGCTTCAATTCAGTGAGGTGCTTAGCTACTGGATCCCTAATGCCTGTTGATCTCAGTGTAGTTAGACACCTAAATACCTTTAAAAATCTGACCCCCTTGACATCAGTGAAGCTACTCACATGCTTAAAGTGTGGCACGTTCTTAAGTACCTTGCTGAATAGATGCCTAAATCAGGGCATTTGATAACATAAAGACAAGGAGACACTGCCTCTGAAAGCTCTATTGGAACATATTAGACTGAGAAATGCTTTGGTAAGACAGATGTAAAATCAGTATATAATTGGCTAAAACAGAGCCTGTTCCACCTAAATATGGGCAGCTGGTATATACAATTGAACACAACTAAAGATATGCCTTAATAATGCCATGCAGGATGTGACCCTTCCTAAATATGGTTCAGATATTATTTAACTAATAGCACCCAGAACTTCAAAGAATGATTGTTCACTGAAGTCCTGATTTCTCTGTTGTACAGCATGTATAACACTAACCAGAGACACAGACGTACACTAATACCGGTTTCTGAAAATCCAGATTGTTTGGCTGAAGATAATTCAAGCTATAGAATGGATGATATAATTTATTTTATATTCACAACTTCACTTTTTATGTTTTGCATTTTCCTCTTTTGTAAGAAAGTCAATTGAATTTGTATATATACTTCTTGGTGATTCTCAGATTTTCCTGCTATTCCAGGCCAGATTTCTGTCCATCCTTCTACAAGATGACTGATTCTCACGGCCAGGGCAATGACGGAAAGATTGATCCTACTTTGACTGGGATGTACAATAGAACTAAACGTGAGCCCAATCCAACACCCATGAATTCAATGGAAAGGCTGCCACTGACTTCAGTGGACATTTGATTGATCCTTATTACATTTTCCATTTCTAGCCTCAGCTATTGAAGGTGTAACTCCTATTTGGCCTTTGAAGGCCACAGAATCATACTACGAAATTTGGTGGGATTAGAGTAGCCTGTTTCCAATCTTACTATTCATAATAGGCAAAACAAGGAATCTGACTTATCTCATGGCCAAGATTTTAGTCACTTCCGAACAGGTACTTTTTAAAGACACATTCCAGCTATTTGTCACAGAAATTTACCTTGAAAATGTAACTGGTTTTCCTTACTACAAAGCAAACAACATATCTTAAAAGACAACATTAAATAAATAAAAGAATAGGTGTTTACCAGAGCCATTCCAAAAGTAGGTTTGCCGTGTGTAACTTCTCAAAAACGTGCAAACCTGCTCAGTTATGAAAGGTCTCTTTTTAAACTCAGATTTTGCAAAGAAAGGAAACCTCAGTTATGAAACAAAGGGACTGACATGTAATTTCCTTGCTAATTTCATGGAGTTTAAAAATTAAATAAGTACTTATCCATATAATGCTATTGGTCCACGTTTTGGAATAGGTTTATAGCTGGTTTTCCTATCCCTCTAGTTCAATGTAAACATAGCTTGGACCTTGGAAGGCTATGGAAAGGCATGAAACATCTGCCAGATAGAGTGGTTAAATAATTGTAACAGTAAGTGAAATATTCCTCATATGTCACATACTACAACTGAGTTACTGAGTGAAGGGATACCTACCCTTTTACATCAACCAAAGAGTTAAAGGTTATGTTGCCTTCTCAGGGTTAATGTAAGTTATTAAGTTAAGATGCTTAGACCAATTCTAATAACTCTCTAAAAGTTGAGAGTTCATACTAGGCTGATTTTGTGGCTAGTTTTAATTCCCTCTAAACCATTCTATGCAATGTATTTAAACAGCTGGTCATAGCAGAATGACTCAAATTATTAAATATAAATTCATTAGAAGACATACAAGTTTTTAAAACCCAACACTTTGGATTCCAGATGCTCACAGACACAGCAATCATGTTAGAAGCTAAGATCACTATATGGTATTGATTGTATGCAAGCAAACAATCCAGCCCCATTCCGTATATTTAAAGCCTCAGAACTGTACAAAAAACATCAGAAAGATAAAGTGAACACACTTTATATAGATGCACCCATTTCTAAAAAAAAATAAGTAACTTTTTATCACTGCTTAACTACTACAGACAAAACCAGCACTGCTGTATAGAACAATAAATTGCATTTAACTGTAAATTAAAAAAAAAAAAAAAGGTGTGTAGCATAATACAGAGATGTGCCAGGACAGGAGCTCTAATTCCACAACTTCTCATAGGTAACTCAAATTCCTAACTATCTGATAATGTTTGGCCAGCAAACATCAACACCGTATGTGTGGTTGGCTGGGATTCTTGTTTCTCAGCGGCGGGGATCTTCACCACTTTTCTTACTTTCACCACATTTTCCAGACAACCTCATCTCCAGGAGTCCTTCAGGCAAGCCACGAGACCTCTGACAGCATGTTACATCATGACATCACTTGCCCTAATGCAATATGCCACAGACCTCACTCAACGTTTCCTACGCACATGTGATCTGATAAGGAAAACAAAGGTTTTGCTCTTAAACAGAAAAGCCAACCCTGTCATACAAACAGTTCCAAAGAAGTTGTATGCCTCACCCCACAAAAGGAGCAGCTTTAAAACTATTTTTTTAAAGGGCCCACCATCCGCACTACATATTCCATCTTGCCAACATGTGTTGGTACTTCCATTGGGGTAGGTACTTCAAGACCTAAAACACTATCTGTGGACCAGCCGGGGGTTCCGATACTTGTAAATTAATCCACACTCGAGCTGTTCAGCACACCTCTTTTGGAATTTGAAGTTACAACAGTCTGAATGCCCTAGAATTTGTAAAAAAAATAAAATAAAAAAAAATAAAAAATACTGAGCTGGTGCAGATGTGACGTGGACAGTTGAGTCAGAACCGTTTTTCCCTGAAAGAAATTGGCAAGGAGAATGTGTTCAGAGCAGATGCCATGAAATGAATGTTGCTGTCCCTCAAGATCAGTGGATTGTTCTCCAGAAGAAACTTGCCAGGGAATTTACTGCTTCACGGAAAAAATTCGGAAAGCCATCCCTTCACTGGGACTCTTCAAGCTGAAAAAGAACAATCACTATGAACCTTAGGGAGATGCACCAGCTCCCCACATAGTCATGGCAGTAAGGAAATCAGTTGTTTCAATTATTCATTTGATTCAAATGCATCTTTATTTGCACATCTGCATTCTGAATTTCTGAAGCACCTGAGCTTCCATTACTCCCAGTTCAGGAGTTTCCATTACCACACTGAGCCCTGATGCTTGTTGTTTTTTTTTGTTTTTTTTCACGGAAAGGCACTAATGTATAGCCGGTGAAACTTAAGAGTGCACTGAAAAGCTGTTACCTACCCGACCACCTCCCACGTGATTCTATACAGGAGAACAGTGAGCCGTCACTACAACAAGGGAGTCAGTGCCAGTGACAAGGAGGCCATGAGTACCACACCAAAAGCAAAAGCATAAAAGTTGAGGGGCATCTATAAGCACGGACTCCATGGGTGTTCAAGGGCTGAAGCACCCACGGGAAAAAAAATAGGGGGTGCTTGGCACCCACAAGCCATGGCTGTTTGGCGGCAGTGCCAATCAGCTGTTCATTGGGGCAACCGATCAGCTGTTTGGTGGCTGGCAGGAAGTGCTTGGGGGAGAGCAGAGAGCAGTAAGTGGCAGGAAGGCGGGCCTCAGGGGATGGGGTGGAGTGGGGGCAGGGCGAGAGCAGGGTCTTGGGGGGGCGGAACAGGGACAGGAAGAGACAGAGCCAGGTGGGGCCTTGGGGGAAGGGGTGGAGCCTCAGGGCAGGAGCGGAGGTGGAGTACCCACTGGGAAAAATAAAAGCAGCTGGGTCTCTGGAGACAGTCTGAGCTCTAGAGGCCTCTCTTTTCACTAATTCCTGATGTAAACTGTCTTGGGAAATATTTCTCAGTCCAGCACCCCTGCGGGAAGGTGGGCTGGGGGGGAGAGAGAGAGAAATCTGGACACTGTATTTCCTCCTACTCATTCCTGCTGACAGGGCTGAGCAAGAGATACTTGTCTTGCTGGACTGGTGGAATTAACCCAATAACTTCTTTCTTGTATGTTAATTACACTGTGTGTTCCAAGGAACTGTTAGGAAAAACATAACAGTGGCAGTTTCCAGTCCACTGCCAATTCCAATTTTTTTAAAAAAGAGGGTTTTTTCCTGGTAAATGCACTTTGCACCTCACACATACAAGAGATAGCAACCCTACAGATTTCCCATCAGTACAGTTCCCAAACGCTATCTGCTAACCAGAGGCAACTTAGCTGAGTCTCATTCTCCTCTCCCCTTGAGCCAAACTGTGACCGTTTTCAGACTCTGAATTTAAGTGAGATTATTAAGTCTGTTGGGTTGCATTTTCAGAGTGCTGCACATGCAAAATGTGTGCCTAAATTCAAGTGCGTTTCACATACAACTGCACCAATTGTACATTCAATAGACCAGTCAGGCACATAACGGGGCATTAAAGCCTGCAGTCGCTTGCTCCATCAGAGTAGGAGGGTGGACAATGTAGGTCTGCAAAAAAGCAAGATCTGAAAATCTCCACCTTTTTGAATTGAGTTCTTCTTTTGTGTGTTAAGGATTTAATGTATTCACCATTGACAAGTGGCTGAGCGAACATCTTGAGGGGGCGTGTCCATGTGCAAATTGAAACAAACAAAATGTTTGCACAGTGTAACTGCAAAAAATGTGATGCAGAATGATAAGTGTACCCAAACTGAGCCCTGGATAGCTCACCAGCCTTGTTTTAAGATGATGCCAGCTTTATTCCATGCATCTCAACTACTCTGTAGTAGATTTGAAGGCATGAAAGTCTGTAGCATGCGCATGCATGCTCTCTTCTCACACACACACACACACACACACACACACACACACACACACACACACACACACACACACACAATATAGTGCCAAGTTGGACCATCCCCAACCCCCCAAAAAAGAATCAGGAATTGTACCTTCATGTGACAACCCACTATTCAGAAGCACTGTTTTATCCTCTCAAGAGAGGATGCTGGCATGTTGATTGATTTAGAATGCTTTCTACAAGAACAGAGAAATCACTTCTAATCAACAGATTCAGGCCACTGTCAGAAGAGAGGATATTGGACTGAAAGACCCATGGGTCTGACCCAGCATGGCCATTCTCATGTTATGCTATTAAATATATTAGACTTCCCAGTACTCAGCAGTGGAATTCCCAAGTGAAAGCCACAAAGCTGACTGTCTGATGAAAGATGCAGACCATGTGTTTATCTTTTCAGTGGTGTTAATTTGCCAAAATGTTTTAGGATAAAACTCATGTGAAACTGCTCCCCTAACATTAATTAATAATGACTTTGCTAAAAACCAGAGTAAATTTTAAAGGGCTGTATACCCAGTGAAATTTATTAACAGTGTATTCACATTTTGACTAGTTTAAACTCATTTGTAAACGAAGGACAAGCTTAACAGTATTACATCCTTAATATACAGAGTCCAAGAGTAATGCATTCAGTTGCAAAAGGCAAAGAAGGGATGACACATTATTTTGGTCGTTTCCTTCTCTGAGCTTACAGTGACATGTTAGAATCACTTAGCTTGTATATTCAATTCCTATCATCCACATTTTCACAAATTGATCACAAAAAAGGAAAGTGACCCTACCTCTCAGATTGGACGCCATTCTTCAAAGAGCCAATGTAGTTTTTCTTCTTGTCCACAGGCATTACATCCACATAACCGCCAGTCTCATCTTTAATGACTCCAGCGTGCACGGCTGTCTTGCAGATACTGGAACTCTGAAAGATCATAAAATAAATGGATTTAGCTGAGGCTCCAAGACCTTTTTCTGATGACTAGGAAAATGAGGAAGAACGAAGAAAGACTTATGTGAAGGAGAGACGTATGGGAAGGTTGTTTGTCTTCCAGCCTGAGCAATGAGAAAGGACTCTACAGATCACAGAATCATAGAGATGTAGAGCTAGAAGGGACCTCGAGAAGTCATCCAGCCCAGCCTTCTGTCTGAGGCAGGACCAAATAAACCTAGATGAGCTCTTGCAGATGTCGCATGGTCCCTGCCACTAATTGCAAATGGTGAGAATTCAGCATAGCTGGCACAGGGAGGTGTAATGACTGCCCTATGGAGGCTAAGCAGCATTACCACTACTTCTCTCTGTGCACCTGTGTCAACGGGTTGGTCTAACAGCCCATTGGTCACAACAGGAACTCTGCCAAGAGGAGAATGATTGAATCAATGGATTTATCAGCCAGCCAGGCCCTGTCTACATTAGTCAGTGCGCCCTCTTTTGGTGCTGCAATGGCACATCTTGTCCTCCTCAACCCTGCCTTTGTCCACATGAGAGGGTGTGGCCACTTTGCATTGTCTGCAAGGTAGCAGAGGTTCTGCAATTGTTTGCTGGTGGGAAACAGCAGAGATCCTTGGTGAATTTGGCCTAAAGAAATAAATGATCATTTAACTTGAGACGTGTTAGGTCCCATCTTTCCAAAAACTAAGATGAGCTTCTTTCATCATGATCTGGTTTTCAGAGGTGCCGAGAACCCACCGCTCCTATGACTACACCAAGTGTAGCAGGCAATCATGAAAATGGGCCTGCAATCTCTGTAGTGCATGCTTCTGTTTTTTATTTTGTTTTGTTTGCCGCAGGAACAGAACCTACCAGCAACTGATGATTAAGCTACAAAAACATTCAGGAAATAGAGAGGTAGCAGAGAACTCTAAGGCTCAATATGAACTTGGACGTGAACCTTCTGAAAGTTATACACTGCTAGTTAGAACAACAAAAATCAACTCTAGTAACAAGGATCGGAACAGGTGAAAATCCAAAATCCACAAACTTTTTGATCTTTAAAAAATCAAACTTCCACTGCAGAACCTGCAAAGCAATATCCCAGCAGCATCTGTGTACTATAGATCATGCTCACTCACTCTCCAAGGCCTTAAAAGGCAGGTTCCCCCCCATTTCCTATATATTTATCATTTTGGATTGCCTATCTCTTGGCAGCTTTTACAGTTTTAATTGCCAGTTTGGTTTTGCTTCTATATATGGGCAAGACAGCACAGGAACACTTTGTTTGGAAGATATGCCCTGAATTTGCTCTAGTATGCAATGGGAAATCTGTAAATCTAAAATTGGCTCATTAAACTGTCCTGAATGCACTGTCCAAGGCTATTTGTAACACTCTCCACTGGGACAAATCCTTAATGGTGTTCTTTCCAAGGCATTCCTTTCTTCCAGAACTTGTTGTTCTTCTGCCTGCTCATTGTTTGGCCATTCTGTTTTTTACATACCCCTTCCCCTATCAGCCTATTGGGTTCCTATCTTCTATCTTGCCAAGGAGTCTTTATCTTAATGAGTTGTCTGAAAAGTGCTCTGAAGATGGGAATTACTAGGAGGATGGAGGAGTTTTCTCCCAAAAGGTAGGGCCCTAGCACCTCAGGAATCGCACAGCAAAAGATACCACATAGCAGGTTCTCTGCTTCTGCCTCAGCCCCATTTTCTTGGGATGGATCCTAGTATCTCTGAAATGCTTCCCTCCCTGCAGAACTGGGATCTTGGGGGGGGGGGGGGTGAGGGGGGAGCGCCTGTCCGGCACCAGCTGCATCAAACTATTAATAATGAAATAGGCCTATGAACTAAGTCCTAGTCTACACTAAAAATGAGGTTGACCCAGCTAGATCACTCAGGGGTATGAAAAATCCACACCCCTGAGCAATTTAGTTAAGCTGACCAGACCCCACTGTAGACAGCACTAGGGAAAGAGAAAACTAGCTACTGCCTCTCGGGGAGGTGGATTACCTACGCCAACAGGAGAACCTGCCCCATTTGCATACGCAGCGTCTACACTGAAGTTGTGTCACTGTAGCAACCCAAGTGCAGACAAGCTGTAAGTCACCCATCAAGTCTCCATTTAGTGTGACTAGCCTGAAAACAAAGATGTGTCCCTCCTCAGGGGTTCGACAACATGCTGCAGTTTCCACTGGTGATAAAAATCGGCCTCGTTATGCAGGCTTCCTTCTTCAGGAAATCTCTCCCCAGCTAATTGCCTCACAAATGAGACTGCTGGAGGCTAAACTACCTTTATCTCACAACAGCAAGGAGACAATCTCTCTCTCTCATCTCCTCAGGGTTTCTGAACATGAATGGGACACACATTTCCCTTTCAAGCGCAAGTCTCACCATGAACCAAGCAAGACGGTTGCATGATTCGTTATGTATACATCTCCCAGTGCTCCTGTGTTTTGTAAAAGCTCTCACATAGCTTTGATAAAGATCCCTGCCTGATACACAGCCCACAGACTCAGAGACATTCCTTTCAGCATTAGCAACAGTGGAATTTGTCTTCACTGAATAAACAAAGGTGCAGAGGAGAACAGTCCAACTTTTTATTTTAACCGCTACAAAGAACCAGGCCAACATTTTCAAACCTGGGCACTTACATTTAAGATCCTACATCCACATTTAGGTGCCTAAAATAAAAGCAACCTGATTTCTAGCAGCACCACGCACCTGTAGCTCTCATTAACTTCAGTGAGAAATGGCCGCCTGCAAAACCAGGAATGAAATGGCAGATATTTCTAAAGGTAAAAACAAATAGGAGGAGGGAAAATCCCTGTGGGGCCTCTTTATCTACCATAAAGAAACAAATCCCTCTTAAAAACAATCTTTGGCAGGTTCACCTTGCAACTTATGCATAACATGTCCATCACCATAGAATATAGGCCAGCAACTGTTCCATTCTCCTCCCCCACAGCTAGTATTAACATTACTCTCCTTTCTCTGTCCCTCCATACAGTCTGGCCATTCGTTCGTGCAAGAGCCTTCTCCCTTGCACATCCTGCTGCCTGGAAGCATCTGTTTCTCTCTGCCTCATTTCAGATCTCAGCTGAAACACCTCTCTTCTGTGGTGTATTGAAACCTGTGTTAAAATTACAAGCTATCACCCTAAGTTCTAAGAGGGGTCCCTGGTTCTGCTTCCAGGCTAAGAGGCTGTGTAGGGAAGCCTGAAATCTGGCTCTTTCAGCAGTCAGTCTGATAAAGAGCCAGTCTGGAGCAAAGGTTGGTTGAGCTGTGCCTCTCTGCCTTAGAGGGCAGCCTGCTTTCTCTGTGTTTCTGGTTGTTGCTGTGTTAGGTTTCTGGATTCTAAGAAATAAAGTAGTGTTACCTTGCAACCCTCCAGGAACACAATAAATGAACAGGGCGGGGGGGGGGGAAAAGAGGGGATTCCTAACTCTCTGTGCGTATGCCATGAAAATAACACCTTCCTCTTTGGCTGTGCCAGTTCATTTCCTTCTCCCGCCAATATTATTTATCTCTGCATTTCTACTGCTTAACTCAACAAGGCCTTTTGGGACAGTTTGTATGAAAGCCATTCAAAAAGAAAGCACCGATAGAAACTGGAACAACTTGGAATGAAAAATAAGTGACGTTATTGCTGATAAAGAATGAAAAATCATCAATATTTTGGTTTGACACACTAAGGCTAAACCAATCAGAGAGTTTAAGGTCAGAAAGAATCACCAGATCATCTAGTCTGATCTCCTGTATATCACAGGCCATCAGCTCCACTCAGCACACACGCACTAAACCCAACAACCACCCCTCACAGCAAAGTCATTTTGTGGGGAGGGGTGGAAGGCTAAGTTAGCTTCAATAGAAAATGAGGCCACATTTCTGTCTCAGCCCATAACGATCCCCGTCTGAAACTTTTAACAGCAAACTTGGCTACTCAATCCGGTTTTAATCCAAACAATTATTTGGCTTCTCTCTCAGACGTGGAAAGAGTCAATGACGTCCATTTATTCTATTTCACTGGACAGTGATGTGTGCATTTCTTGTGATCTTTTCAAGATGAAATTTGATCATTGCTTATCCCAGCTTCAGTGTCCAAGATGCCCAGCCATCTGTCCCCCAAAACAGCAGGACTGTTAAACACAGCAGAAACAGATGGATTTTTTTTGAAGCAATGGAAAATGGAGTTTGTTGGCCACATGGCTCCTGCTGAAAGGGTATTGGCAGTTGCTCCACCATGTCCCCTGTATACCACTTGACTTTGCAAACCTAGTGTAAAGAAACTCTGACTTTTCTTAACCCTTCTGTTTCTTGGAAACTGGACTATTTTGGAGATGGGCCTGAGCTGTGAAGTTTGGAGCCATATCTAAACTTTTCCCTACAGCATGTGCTCTAATGCTCTGCCCACTTCAGTTTTAAAATGTCCAAAATACTAAGGTTTCCATTTTATCTCTGGAGAAACTAGTCCATTGTCCTGCTGAATCACCATGAAGGATTTCACCCTGGTTTGGTAATTAACACAACGCTGGCTATTTGCACATAATCCACCAGAGATGGTCAGAAGATAGCACCATTGCTTTGCAAAATATGCCAGCCTTTACACCTGTCTTTGCATTTGTGGGAGGCCCTCACTGGAAATTTTTTCAACGTCTGTAATGGAAGCCAGGATTGGTCCATCCAAGCTGTCTGTTGCCCATAAAAGATAGGGGTGAGAGAGCTCAGTTACACCTCTGCTGAGCTAAATCTCTCATATTGGAAAGACCCAAACAAAACTTGCAAGTCTAACAAAATGCAACATTAAAGTTAAAAATGCACCTTTTCCAGCTTTTGGTGCTTCATCCATTTAATGCACATGGCCATGTATTAAGATGCATCAATGCGTGGGCCTAACAAATCATTTTATGCCTGAAGCCAGGAAGGGGAGAGTTGTGCATGTTCTTCCATTTGTCTGTTTTTAACCACAGTCAGTGCCCTGCTTTCCTCAAGGTCATGGAGCATCTTTTTCTACATTGGAAATAACTTTTAGCAGAGCTGCAGAACATCTGGCTTTGATGACCTGCATTTGCCTTCTCCTCCTTCTACTTACTGTTTGCTTCCACAATTTATCATGCACATTTTAAGGATCTAGCAATTACACTTCAGCAACACATTAGAGGTCATTGGTCATGAGTACCTTGGCTTCTTTGTCTCTTTGGTTGGTTTCCAAAACTACATTGACCTCACTTCCTATAAACATACCTTTCCCAAGCCCTTGACATCACACAACCTAAAATAGCATCCTTATTTCTATGGGAAGAAAACAGAATCTTCTTTAAAACTGTTAAAATCCCATGATGGAGAGGCTATGGACTAACCAAAGTAGAACCAAGTACAGCCCAGATCCTCTCTTCCTGATGTTGGAGCTTTGTTCTCCATGGTAAAACAAATGTTCACATGCATCCTGGGATCATGTAAACATTGAAGCTCTCCAAGGTGGACCAGAAGGTTACAAGCTCATTGAATTGGATTCTGCTACCTACTTAGGCCTTGGCTACACTGGCACTTTACAGCGCTGTAACTTTCTTACTCAGGGGTGTGAAAAAAACACCCCCTTGAGCGCAGCAAGATACAGCGCTGTAAAGCGCCAGTTTAAACAGGGCCCCAGCGCTGGATGCTAAACCCCATCAAGATGTGGAGTACATGCAGCGCTGGGAGAGCTCTCTCCCAGCCCTGGCGCTCCGACCACACACACACTTCAAAGCGCTGCCTTGGGAGCACTTTGAAGTTTGAAGTGTAGCCATATCCTTAGTAGTGACTTTATGATGCTAATGCCCACAGGTTATTTCCCCATTAACTCCTCTGCTGCCAAACCATTTTGCAGGTCAGGGTTTTGGATGTGCTGCTAACATGACAGAGTGTGAGAGTACAAACTCAATGGAGAAAAATACTTTGTTTTCTTTAGTTAAGCTATTAAAAAGGACAGAGTCTGTGACATATATACACAAGTCCCATGAAGGTACAATTTTATGGATGGGAAGCCACAGGGCACGTGAGAAGACTAGCACTTGTCTAGTTTTGTTTGTTATCTGTTTTAATTTTTCTTCTGATTTGTGGCTTGTGCTACTTCATTGCATGCCTTCTCGCTGAGCATTCCACACAGGCAGTACTCTTTGTGGGAAAGGCTTTGGACTAAATTCTCATTGCACCAAACGTTTGCTTATTTTGTCAGCCTTCCAGTCCTTGGATTTACCGTTAATGAAAAGAACTTTTCTATTTGTACTCCTCAATGTGCTTACAATCTTCTGCCACAGCTTCCTCAAGCCCCTTCTTCTCCACCAAGTCCAGGGCCGCCCAGAAGATTCAGGGGGCCTGGAGTCTTCGGCGGCGGGGGGGGTCCTTCCGCTCTGGGACCCGCCTCCGAAGTGCCCCGAAGATCCGCAGCGGGGACCCCCCACTGCTGAATTACTGCTGAAGAGCCAGCACTTCGGCGGCGGATCCCGCTTCGGCAGTAATTCAGCAGCGGGGGGTCCTTCTGACTCGGAGCAGAAGGACCCCTCACCACCGAAGACCAGGAGCGGAAGAAGCTCCAGGGGCCTGGGCCCGCGAGAGTTTTCTGAGGCCCCTGGAGCGAGTAAAGGATCCCTTGTTAGACCCTTTTCATCTCTGACGCTGTCATAAACAGATAGTTAAGGGTTAATAGAACAGGAGTACTTCATGTCTCTTCTGCCTGTAAAGGGTTAACAAGTTCAGTGAGCCAGGCTGTCACCTGACCAGAGGACCAATCAGGGGACAGGATACTTTCAAATCTTGAGGAAGGGAAGTTTTTGTGTGTGCTGTTAGTTTTTGGTTATTGTTCTCTCTGGGTTCTGAGAGCGACCAGACGTGCAACCAGGTTTCTCTCCAATCTCTCCAATACAGGCTCTTATGTGCTCAGAATAGTAAGTAGTAGGCAGATAAGGTGAGTTAGGCTTATGTTTGTTTTCTTTATTTGCAAATGTGTATTTGGCTGGAAGGAGTTCAAATTTGTATTTTGCTGAAAGGATTTTACTTTGTACTTGTATACTTAGGCTGGGAGGGTATTCCCAGTGTCTATAGCTGAAAGACCCTGTAACATATTCCATCTCAAATTTACAAAGATAATTTTTACTGTTTTTTCTTTTTTTAATTAAAAGCTTTTCTTGTTTAAGCACCTGATTGGTTTTTTTTTATTCTGGTGAGACCCCAGGGGACTGGGTCTGGATTCAGCAGGGAATTGGTGGGAAGAAAGGAGGGATGGGGGGGAGAAAGGTTACTCTCTCTCTGTGTTAGGATTACTTTCTCTCTCAGGGAGCATCTGGGAGGGGGAGAGAGAAGGAGGGGGGAAGGTGAATTTTCCTCTCTGTTTTGAGATTCAAGGAGTTTGAATCACAGTGATCTTCCAGGGTAACCCAGGAAGGGGAAGCCTGGGAGAGGCAACGGTGAGGGAAAGGGTTTACTTCCCTTGTGTTAAGATCCAGAGGGTCTGGGTCTTGGGGGTCCCCAGGCAAGGTTTTGGGGGGACCAGAGTGTACCAGGCACTGGAATTCCTGGTTGGTGGCAGCGCTACAAGTACTAAGCTGGTAATTGAGCTTAGAGGAATTCATGCTGGTACCCCATCTTTTGGACACTAAGGTTCAGAGTGGGGGATTATACCATGACAGATGCCCTGGCCATACTAGTCTAGTGGAGATCTAACAAATCTTTGACAGAGCAGTAAAGTATTTTTTCCCAAAATCACATTCCATGCCTCAGTTTATATAATCCCAAACCCAGAGATTCACAAGAAGTGGGGCTTGTGAACCAGGACACTAGTGCCTCAGTCAGTATAAATCATAAAATTATGCAGGACCAAGATGGTGGTACTAAATTAGCGCCTCAGGGACGTCTTAGCAACTACGGAGTTCTTTCAGATCAGATGCAAAACTGAGGTCTAGGGTGCTTGTGACCTTCAAAGATCTCATGACATTCTTCACCACGCCTCCCACTGCAGATCTAGTGTGGACAGCCACATTCTTGATTCTTCCCATTAAAACTTTCCAGGCTGTTTCCACTGGATAGCATTCTTCTCTACTTCCTGTCCTTATGCAGTATTCCTCTCTACTTCCTGTGCTTATCCAATACACACAATGAGCACGTGCTCTGGTTCCCAGCAGGGGTGGCTGTTTTTCAGAGATATCGGAAATCTTTCCTGCATGATCTGGATATATATAGGAAACAAAAATGGAACCTAGATCCCACTCCCTCCCAAACTGAAAACTCTCTTTCTAGGTGGAAGTTTAGGCAGGGTTGATACAACCAAATATCGAATGGTGATAGTAATACCAAGCATATTATTTCATATACGCTGATGATCCTGTTAGGAATAATTTTCCAAAAATGTGCTAACCACCACAAAAGTACTTAAGTCAAAAAAATGACTCTACACTGACCCTCACCAAACCACCAACAAACAAGTGGAGCCCATTTTATCATTTCTCAGGAGTTTGTAAAGATGTTTGCATCTGTCCCATGTGGACACAGAGCCATAAGAGAAGTGAGAAGCTATATTAAGCCTGTACTGTCAGTGGATTTTAGACACATGCTATCTCTAAGTGGTGACCAAAACAAATGTTCCTTTGCATATCTGTCCATTAGGTTATTTTTTGCCATTTAACCTCTGTCCAGTCACTTCAACTCTACAGCTGTTCACAGAGCTACAAAACAAAAAAAAACCCAACCACCCACAGTCTTCATATCCACAACAACTGCTCACAAATCATATTCTACTTGCAGAAAAGAAAGGGGGTGGGGAATCTATTTTTGCAAGGTAGGTCGAGTAATAATATAACATATGGAACAATAAAAGCGATTCGCTTTTCATCTGTATATCTCAAGAGACTTTACAACAGTGGACGAGCATTAACGCCATTTTACAGACAAACACCCAGAGAGGTTAAGTGACTTTCCCAAGGCTGCAGAGCAAATCAGTGCCAGAAATGGGAGTGCAACCCAAGTCTGCTGATGCTAACTCTGAAGTATAACATTAGATACATTTAATCAAAGTGTCCAACTAATGCAAGAGACATTTCTATCCCATGTGCTGGCAGAGTATTTCCTTATTGTTTATAGGGACTAATGTAATTCTGACCTTCCTAATTCATGGAATATGAATCTCTTAAATGACCGTGGGATCCAGTCATTTCAATACAGTCACTTTGTTATTTGGAGAGACACAGGAAAGTGCAATACTCACATCTGCATAAACCTTGGAGCCAAAGACTGGTGCCCAGTATGCTGGCTCACCTTTACAATGAGCTGGACAATAAGCCCTGAAAAACATTTTATTCATATTTATTCGCTACATCAAGGAGTAACAGAACAACAAGTTGCATTCTTGAGCTCTTGGAAGGAAGCCTTCAAAGGCCCGCATCTGGTTTGCAGGTGGCAGCAGCTGACTGACTCTTTTTTCCCCCTCTTTCAGCTGAAACTAACAGCTGCAAATGAGACTTTTTTAGGCCAGTGAGACAGAAGGTAATGAAGGCCATTGGGACAAATTCTCCAAGCGTAGCTTCCGTCCTTCTGCCCTCTCTCCCCGCCCCCACACACAATTGTTTGCAGGTGGAGGTTTTTGCCCATCATCATCCATACAAGCACCTGATGAAATTTCCATGAGCAGAGCTCGTTCGCATGCTAGGCTGAGGAGGAAGGTTGTGTGTGTATAAATTTTATCGTTTGGGCATACAAGTGACAGCATCCCAAAACTGCACGTGCATGTGAATGAACAAAGTGTGAAAAGTTGCACATGCCCATATTGAGGCCAATTTGAGGGGATCTTCTATTCGGACCCTCTTATATTGCTGCAGCATGTAAAAAAATTCAGTAATAAACCCACAAAAATATGGATTTTAAATCCTGGCACTTGTTTGTATGCCAGTGTTGAGAGTATGCTCAGATCACAAATATGTTTGTGAAAACAGGCGATTTTATTCATATAGTATATTGTTTTGGATGTGAAAAAAGCTCCTTCATTTAACCTTTATCCCAGTTAATCTGACAATCTCTAACTTTAGTTTATAATCTTCAAATCGGAGTCATTCAATATCACCATCCAGTCCCTCAGCTTCTCTTTCCCTTACCCCAGTACAGGTCTAGGTTCAAAGGAAATAGCATCATACTTGAGATATGCAGCTTACCTTGGACAATGAGTTGCTGGCTTTTTGAACGGACACAGCTCAGCTACAGTGGTGTAACAATCCAGCGTCTGCACTGTGGAAATCAATTCAGAGAGATGAATTACAAAGCCAAATAGCTGGTGCTCCTGAAGTAAACAGAAGCATTAGTCATGCATCACATCTGACAGGATGCATGTCCAGCTGATGCAGCCAGAAGAATAACTTCAAAGGCTTCATTAGAAACAGCTTGCATTGAAGAGCTATTTTTATTAGGATTTATCCTGGAGACCTACTAAACTGCTAGAAAATCCTTTTCCAAGGACCATGGCACTTTTTTTTTCTTATTTAAGAAATTCATATCTGAGTGATGTGATTTTGTTACAGATTTTTTTTTAATATGGCAGGGTTTCCATATGGGGTCAAATTCTGAGTCTAAATGACTTGACTTTAACTTTTCACTTGCCAATGCCAGAGAGACTTCACCTTAAAGCAGCTCAAGGTAACACAAGCCTTTTTAAAGCCCTGTTCTGGTCGTCCCACCTTCTTTGGCAAAAGTGGGCATGTGCCCAGTTTGCTCTCACCAACTTGGTTAGTTGGTGAGAGCAAACCAGACAAGTGCCCACTTTTGTCACACAGTGGGGTGTGGAGGAACCTGGGGGAAGGAGGAGGCGAGCGGTGATGTCAGCCCTGCGTGGGAGGGCGGGGCTCAGACGCAGGGGCAGGCAGGGCTTGGGTAAATATGGTCACCATATCTAGTATGAGTATCGCTGCTCACCTACGTTTTGCCTGAGGGAGGGTGAGCAGCTTGGGCCAGCCCCAGATAGGGGGTGAGGAGGACTCAGGCCAGCCCCATGCACTGTCCCATTTTCCCTTTGGGAAATACGGTCACCCTAGGCTGAGGCATTATTTAAATGGGTTGTAAAATGTTTTGAAAAATGCCACTTTTGTTTTTCCTGACCTGCTCTAATCATAAATAGGGAGAGTCTCTTGGCTACAAGAAGTTTTGCCCATTTAAGACTAAAAACAGAACATAGCTATGAAATGATGATGTCCATGTATAATAATAAACTCGAGCATCACTGATTTCTTCTCAGCATTATAGCGACAAAAAGGGCATTTAAACCTACCTGTGACTTTGGAAACCACGAATGAATTTGAAGGTTTATATTTACTGAAAAGCAAAACAAGAAATATGTATACATATTTCATTGACCTTTAAAACATAAATGCACTACAGTCAGCATCGGTGCAAGGATGTTTCACACCCCAGGCGAAACTTCCACCTTGCGCCCCCCCCGTGCCCCTTCACTGAGCCCCTCCACCCCCCTGCGGCAGCTGCCCCCCTTGCGGTAGCTCCCCACCCCCCATCCTGAGGCACCCCCCTGGCCCTGCTCCACGCACGAGCACGAGCACCCCATCACTGCTTCACTTCTCCTGCCTCCCAGGCTTGCGGTGCCAATCAGCTTAGACGCCGCAAACCTGGGAGGCAGGAGAAGTGAAGCAGCCACGGCGTGCTTGTGGAGGAGGCGGGGAAGGGAGGGGGCTGGGGCGGGGAGTTCCCCTGCATGCCACACCCCCCCTTTACTTGCTGCAGGCGACCCTCCCCGCGCTCCCCTGCCCCAGCTCCCTCCGCCTAAATGCCGGCCGCGACCGGGGCGGTCAAAAATCCGACTGCCACGGTCGCTGCCGAAGAAAATGGCACCCCCCAAATCCCAGTGCCCCGGTCGCCTAAATGGTTGCACCAGCCCTGACTACAGTTACTTTAAGATCTACTCTCTATTGCTTGTAAACAGTGGCAAATGTGGAACAATAATTTATTGTATAAGTCATGGTCCTCCATACACAGAGGTACATTTTCTGAGGGAAGAATTACCTTAAAGATTCAACGCCATTTCTTGTAGACTTGACAAAAAGGGGTGATCTCCCTTTCCTAGTGATGTCGACCAGGCCTCCTTTATCATCTAAGACGCCAAAATGAATTGCAGCACGACATATACTGGATGCCTGGAAAGCACATAACAAATAGTACGGTAATACCACTGTTTCCTAAATAGTTCTAAGCCAAAAAGAAACATTTAATAAACAAATATGTAAAAGAAATACTTAAAGACTAGAGTTTACACAGACTTACAAATGTTGCATTGGCTCAGCCTGCTGAATTTTACTGTTGTAACACATGGGCATGTATTTTCATTCTAAGCCTTACTTAATTTAAGGACAAACATGGATTTTTTAAAATAAAAAAATATAGTATTTAAATGTAAACTCTAAGGAGAGCTGGTTGGAAAATGTCCCCCACCCGAGGAAAATGTTGAACTTTCAACAAAAACATCAGATCTTAAATATTTCAGCCGAAAACCCCTTGGTGAGGGGAGGTGGTGCATCATGGCAGTTCTGTGCCACGATACATCATGGGAGATGCAGTTTGGAGGGAAACCCAGCCCACAGAGAAGAATAGGGGCACTAAGCAACTGAACTACAACTCCCATGAGGCATCTGCAGCAGCATTTCAGCTTCAATATATTTGGGACATTTTATTTATTTATTTATTTATGATTAGAAAAAATCAACATTTTCATCAGAAAGCAGATACATTTTGTAAAAACAAAATTGTTTAATCAAACCCCTGGTTTTCCGTCAATAACAGTTTTGACAGGAAATTGTTGACCTGCCCTAATTATAAACTATTTTGACAATTCAAGATTCAATGAGTCACTTTAAAAATAAAAATCCAGCATCCTGTGAACCATCTTGAGAAGCAATTCTAATATAAAGTTTCTTTTCTATCCCAATAGCTTACTGCTCTGAGGGATAGATCTTGAAAGATGCCATGCACTCCTGTGACATACAAGAGGGCCCTCAACTTCAGTTGAACTTAGTGGGCATAGAGGGCACTCAGAACCTAAAATCAAGCCCTGCATAGATACTCTTTTCAGCACTTATTTTATCATATAGATGGCAAAATGCAGATTACCTTTGTTATATAGACAGCACCAGTACAGTTTACAGCACCAACATGGGAGGGCAGAAAATCTACGTTCCATTAGAATTGCCAGCATTTTCCATTTCTATTTTTACCATTAAAACCCCAATAAATGTCATCTATTAGCCACAGCAAAGTACGTACT
The DNA here is from genome assembly GCF_007399415.2 of Gopherus evgoodei. Lineage (NCBI taxonomy): Eukaryota > Metazoa > Chordata > Testudines > Testudinidae > Gopherus > Gopherus evgoodei. The sequence goes on along the minus strand of NC_044333.1, from coordinate 35,920,763 downwards.
GTCTCATAATAGAACGTTCCAAAGATTTTTGCCTTGCTGTTCACGCAGCCAGCTGGGCACAGATACCTAGTTAAAGAGATATATATATATATATTTTTGTGGTGAGTATGAAATGTGAGCCAGACTTTTATTACATTTTATTACATTTAATTCAATAGTGATCCCATTAGTGTCATTTAACTACTCCATTTAAAACCAGCATTGCAAAACAGCCACGTTTTCAAATACCTTTTCCCTTAAGAATGAGATCAATATTTGAATTCTGCAGATTTGTTTTTTTCCCAAGCGATAAACTTTAGTGTACCCTTAACCACAGCTCTTGACCTCCTGGGCGGGGACAAGCTTTGAACTGATGGTCTAAGGTTGAACGGGAATGGAACACAAGAGGAGTGCACAATGATTATGCCAAGGTTTACTAAATGGGGCTGGCCACCTGGGAACTGTGGGTTACCATAGCCGTTAACCCTTTCGAGCATGAAGTAAATGGAGTCACCTTACTGATAAACTTAGCCGACTCATCATTTGTATTAAGAGGAATGAAAGACTTTTTTCATAGGGATTTAGACAGCATTTGGATTCTAGTCACAGTCAACAGAACTCAGCCCACTCCATGTTTGCAAAAGCCAGCCAGGTTTAAAGCAGCCATATCCATGACCACTGCAGCAGAAGTCGATAAAACGTTACCTGTTGCATGTTGATCCTCTGCATTTGTCCCTCATTTTGGTATCACACTTAATATCCTGTGCTAGAAAAAAAGAAGTGGGGCGGAGGGGAGGAAGACGTAAGAGATGAGAATGCAAGGAAAAAACTGACCAGAGATAAGTGGTCGACTTGCATTTTAGTGATAAGTCAGGTACATGACATGGTCTCTAGGACTACTTCTGTGTGGGAAGACAATTCTTATCACAGAATAACTGGTCAGTAGTGAACTTCTAACTCAGAACAATAAGCCTGAAGTAGTTTTACATCCATCACCTGGCCACTTTATTGCCACTTTAGCCATTCCTTTTATCATAAAGGTGTCTTTGTAAATATTAACTTGACGAAACATTTGACATCAAAAGACTTCAATTTACAACCGAAAGACAGTGCTTAGCACTTCTATCATCCACTTAATTATAGGCTACCCACATTCCAGTAGAGAGACTTCAGAAGGATATGCTCACTCCCCTCAGTTCATTTGCAATAGATCACTCTTTAAATTACAATGATTACAAAAACCTGTAAAGAGATGCTATCAATTCCATAAATATTTCATCAGACCTTGCCAAGCAGAGCTGGCCGCCCTTCTCCCTCTGGACAAAATCCAGAAAAGATGTCAAGGTGGTGAATTCCGAGTTTAGAATAGTTCAAATGAGTAAAATAGTAAATCACGGACAAATAAAATGCCTAGATATGAATATAATCTAGCGATCATGGCCAAAATTTTCTAAAGGTGCTCGGATACTATGATGATGAGTGTGATAGAAGAACCAGAATAGACCAACTAGTGATTTTGAGTGCCTCAATTCTTCAGCATCCAGCCCGACATGCTGTAAAGGGGCCTACTTTTCAGGGTTGTCTAAACAATCAGGCCTCAAGACACAAAATATTGCTTCCAAACAAGTTGGCCAAAAAAAAATATCCAATTATTTTAACTGGCCCTCAACACAGGTTTGCACTGGAGGCTTCTTGGCATCTCATTCTGCATCCACACACTTGCGCGCACACAATCCTACAAGGATATTTAAAAGCTTATAGGATCTGGAAGACAAAGAAGCTCTCTTACTCATGAAACTGTTCGCGGTTGTGAGGACTTTCTTGATCTTGGTTGATTTGGTGGGTTTGGTCACCCGTTCTTGCACCCACACATGTTTTTCCTCTGTAATTTGTGGGACCTCCACTTCGTTAGTCTCATCCCGCTCAGGCTTTTGTACGTAGTGGTCATCTTATTGGGTGGGGGGAGGTAAAACAACATCCTGGCATTAATAGCAAAGTCAGAGGAGCTGCAGGAAGACTGATATTTCATGGAAGATTCTGTTTGGTTTGACAAAGATCTATTTCTAAACGACTAGAAACTCAACAAAATGCAAGTTAAATACAGAATGGGCAGATTCCTAGGGTTGGTAAAGTACCAGGAAAAGAGGCCTGGGTTCATACCATTCCTTTACTCAGTATCTAAAGCACTGCTTAAAGAATTAAGGTGTAACTGGTTGAAGTGATCTGTCATTATTAGTTAGAATGCTGATGAGTGTGTGTGAATCTCTTACTATTATTTATCATGCTATTTACCAGTACAGCTTTTACTCGATAGAGGAAAAGATCAGTCCCCTAAGATAGTCAGGCATATTAACTGGAGACTATCAAGAAAGGACCCTAACCAGTTAAATGGTCAGGTGGCTAATGCCCTCCCTCTTTCATGCAGGTTGTCCTCCTCAAAACTACCTTCCCGATCCTCATCACAGATTTATTCTGTCCACTCTGAAATGAAGGTCCTGGTAGTGTCATCATTGCTAGGTCAAATCAAGCTATTCAGCATGCACTACTCATTTCTCCTTACTTTGCTGCAAAGTTAATGCTCTTGTGCTCTCTGAGGATATGTCTACGCTGCAGGTAGACACCCGTGGCTGGCTTGTGCCAGTTGACTCGGGCTTGTGGGGTTTGGGCTCTGGGGCTGTTTCATTGCAGTGCCGACTTCTGAGCCCAGGCTCTAGAAGGTGAGATGGTCCCAAAGTTTGGGCTCCAGCCTGAGCCCGAAAGTCTATACTCCAATTAAACAGCCCCGCAGCCTGAGCCCTGTAAGCCCAAGTCAGCTAGCATAGGCCAACCACAGGTTTTTAATTGCAGTTTAGACATACCCCAAAATCCATAGTTAAGGGGAAAAAGCTCCGAAGTGGTGCTAGCTAAATCCACTTCCCATGACTTGCCCTAGCTGAAACCTCACTTTGCTTACATCCCCGGCAATGAAGAGAGGAATGATACAGACAAACTGATGACTGATCTGGTAGAGGAATTTCTCCCTCCAGCTGTACAGCCAGTGGTCTCATTCCATTCTCTCTTTTCTCTTCCATATGGAAATACATTGCATACCTGCACTCTGATTGCTTCCTCATTGCTCAGACTACTAAAAATCAAGCACCTAAATTGATTTGGGCCCAAAATCTTTGCTTTGAACAAGTCTCCAGGGAGTTTGTCTGCATCTATGAAAACAGGCACACTCCTTCACAGAGGAAAAGGCTTCTCTAGATAAAGAAAGGAGATACCATCGACACACAGCTCCAGTGCATCCTCTATTTTAAATGATATGAGCAATTTCACTGATGGTGTCAGAATAATAGTTTTCATTTACTAAATAGAGCACCATTTATAGAGCAAGCCAAATGAGAATGGTATTGCTTGTACCTGCAACATACACAAGCCTAAATTCATTGGGCCAAACTGATCTCAGTTACACTGGGGTAACTCAGAGAAACTTCCTTGAACTGATGGAGTTAGTCTGGATTTACACCAGTGCATACAAGCAGAATTTGAGCTCTAGGTTTTAGGGAGTTACGTGGCATTCCTGCTTCACCTTATTCTGTATGGTGAATTAAAAGCATACAAATCTGTAACTGCTTTTAATGAAAAGTTTCCAGAAACGTTTCTTTTCCAATTTCTCCACACCACACAGCAAAGAACCTAAGTGAGACCACTGAGCTGAGAGAAATAGCTTATTGATCACCTACCTTTGTAACAGAGGTTGTTCTGGCAGCTTCCTCCGTAGCTCGGTGGGCATTCAGAGCAGGGCCTGCCATTTTTATAAGGAGCTTCTCCAATCCAGTTTCCCCTGAAAAAAAAGCATGAGAGAATATTTTTTCTGTTAAATAGCCTCTATGCCACACACACAATTCCCTTCCTGCACCCCTGAGCTTCAAGGCACTGAGGAACTGTGGGAAATGAATGTTTCCACTGTACTTCTATGTTACTAGATTGCTGTAAATATAAATAGATAAATAAATAGACTTTAAGGTCAGAAGGGACCAATATGATCGTCTAGTCTGACCTCCTGCACAATGCAGGTCACAGAATCTCACCCACCCACTCCTGTATCAAACCCCTAACCTATGTCTGAGCTATTGAAGTCCTCAAATTGTGGTTTAAAGACCTCAAGGTGCAGAGAATCTTCCAGCAAGTGACCCATGTCCTATGCTGCAGAGGAAGTCGAAATGGCAACGGACCACCAGTCTCTGATCTTTCCATGAACGTAGTCTGCAGCGTTCTCGTGATAACTCAGCAAACTAAATAAACGAAGCACAGTCAGGGCCGGTACAACCATTTAGGCAACCTAAGCGGTCACCTAGGGCGCTGGGATTTGGGGGGCGCCATTTTCTTAGGGAGCGACCACGGCGGCCGGATCTTTGGCTGCCCCAGTTGCTGCCAGCATTTAGGCGTAGGGAGCTGGGGCAGGGGAGTGAGGGGAGGGCCACTTGCAGCAAGTAAGGGGGAGGGCAGCATGCAGAGAAACTCCCCGCCCCAGTCCCCCCCCGGTCCCACCTCCTCCCGAGCACGCCGTGGCTGCTTCACTTCTCCCGCCTCCCAGGTTTGCGGCATCTAAGCTGATTGGCACCGCAAGCCTGGGAGACAAGAGAAGTGAAGCAGCAACGGGGTGCTCATGCGTGGAGCAGGGGTGAGCTGGAATGAAGGGGTGCCTCAGGATGGGGGTTGGGGAGCTACCGCAAGGGGGGCACCTCAGGGCGGAGGGGGGGAGCTGCCGCAGGGGGGTGGAGGGGCTCAGGGCGGGGAGCAAGGTGGAAGTTTTGCCTAGGGCACGAAACATCTTTGCACCAGCTCTGAGCATAGTACAGTAGTTTCTCTTCTGCTTCACAACTGGTTAGTCACAGACTAGTATCTGCCTTTAGCTCTCTTGTGTGTGTTCATCAAGGTGATCAGAGCCACAAGTCCACTATCATTTCTTTGCTCTCAAGATTATTCCATCAGCTACACAGGCCAGCCTGGAACGCAACTTGTTTCCATTTAAAAGCTGTTCCATTTTCCAACCTGGAACTGCCTCCAAACAGAAAAACACAGGGCTTAACTTAGCCTGAAACATCAGAAGTACTAGTCATGGTGAGCGCTCTAGACAATTTGCTGATTTCTCTAGACAACTTGTCTGGGAACGTTTATCCTCACACTCCACTTTCTAATGACTCAAAACCCCCTCAGTTTTGCCTCTGGTGCCACGGCCGCATTCTCCACACTTATGGTAATCACTACAGACCGACTGAACGTAAGGCAGCTATCTCACAAACTTTAAAGGTCACCACTGCAAGTAGGTTACTTTAAGGCAAAGGTTTCACCTCATTTCACTTCTAAAAGGCCTGCTTCAGAAGGGTGCATGGGTGCGTGTGTCCTTGGGAGCCAAAAAATCTTACCACATTATAGGTGAAAGTGCGTTATATCGAACTTGCTTTGATTCACTGGAGCGCGCAGCCCTGCCCCCCCGAGCACTGCTTTACCACGTTATATCTGAATTCGGGTCTCGTTATATCGGTGTAGAGGTGTGTGTGTGTATATATATTATAATATTATATTAAACTTCTACATTAAAATCCTGTGCAGAAACTCCAGGAGAGTCTTATATTTGAGTATTTGTCCATTCTGCCATCCTGAACTGATGATACTCAAAGCAGTTCAACCTTCTCCTGAGAAGACACATAAGGTACAACCCTGCATGATGACAAGTTTCCTCAAATTCCACTCCGTTCCGTAGGAGAGAAAGGTGCCCAGTATCTCACGGGAGGGCAGGCTTACTGTTGGACTCTATATCCATAAGATTCCCAACATATTTCACCACAAGAAACTGTGATGACTGTGTTTCCCCCACACCTTAATGCTCAGCAGAACTCAATAGAGTCTGCAATCAGAGTCCCTTCATGTATATACTGACTTCTTTCTCCAGATCTTTCAGTGTTGTGTTGCCTTTCTATAACTGTATTCTAAACTCTATGCTCTCTGGGACAGGAGTGTCTTTGATATTTGTGTCTTGTGCTGCACAGGGCAGATTTCTAAGGCCTACCAATTAAATATGAAACAATATTAACATCAATGTCAATTTGTGACCCAGGCCAAACCTCTTACTAAAATCTTGCCACAGATGCATTCATTCAAAGGTTTTAAATCATAGAATCATAGAATATCAGGGTTGGAAGGGACCTCAGGAGGTCATCTAGTCCAACCCCCTGCTCAAAGCAGGACCAATTCCCAACTAAACCATCCCAGCCTGTAACTTCCACTTCTAGAAGAAGCCCAGCCCAGGACTGGCTCAATCCTGAATGCTTGACGGTAACTGTAAGCTCTCTGGGGCAGAGACTGCCACTTGCTACATGTTCGTATAGAACTTAGCACAACAGAGCCTCTGATTGAAATCTCTGCACCAGATTCTATATTTGTTAAGCAACTTGCCAGGATGCAGTTTCAAGAGTTTGCGGGGGGAGGGGAGGGGTAAGGAATATATTGTATCTTCCTTACTTGGGAGAGTAGTTGCAGACCAGGTAGACGGCATTCTCCCAGATTTCTCCCCAAACACTCATCTGTTTGCAGACATTTACAGCACAGCCAACCTTGTTTGTTGTGGCCCAAACAATCTGAAAGCGTAACACAGACATTTTAAAAAACAGAACGCCTCAAAAGGCACATTCGATCAAGCTTCCTGAGTATATTTTCACAATGAGTAGTATCTACATCTCCTCCCACCTCCACAGACAGGCTGGGATACAACTTTTATAAGAAGTTACGCTGATGCCACTCTGTCTAATGCATATTCAGTACGGGTTTCTTCCTTCTTCCTTATTTGTATTTCCTCGCCCTACTAATGTTGAGGTGCCCTTCTCCTATAGGTTAGTATATTAATTATCTTAATTTATTATCATATACATCAATGCATTGCCATGGCACTCTTGTGGTCAGACATCTGCGGAGGTTCTATCCAAAAGCTAGTATTAGCTCACGTTCCTGTGTCTGGCTGGTGTCATTATGGACAAAATTCCCCCGCACACACTCTATTTCCAGTTCCCCAAAACATAGGAGGTGACTGTCAGGCCGTTTTTCCTTCCTGACGTCGTCGTACAAGATACACGCGTGTAGGTGCCTTGCATTACTGCTGAATAAAATAAATGCTACTGCTGGTTTAATGCCAACAGACCCCAGCCATCGATGGGTGGGATCGAACCTGGGACCTCTGGAGCTAAATGCATGGGCCTCTACTGCATGAGCTAAAAGTCATGCAGCTGTTGGCTAAGGCTGCAGAGCAGACTCAATCTCTCTAAGTGGTCTTGGTGCCACTAGATGGGACAGAACACCACACCCATGAGGTGTATGGGTTACACTAGCGCTATGGGCTATGTGGGATGTGAGGGAACACACCAAGTTCAGACACGGAACTCAGGACTTCATGTTTCCTTCCTCTTCCTTACCTGGGTATAGTGAGTGCACATTGCTCCAGAGCATCTTTCTGGACACCAAGGGTCACATTCGTGGGGATACGGATAAGTATAATCTTTAACTTCGTCATACCAAGATTGGACATGGAAGGCTGGAGAACGATACCTGAAAGACCAAAGATACATTACGAGCTGGATCGCTAACTAGAACTGTCGGTTTCCAACCCAACCTCAGCACGCCCAGGTCCCCTTTTGTTAATATGAAATTGTCAATAATTTGATACAGGATAACTGTGAAGTGAGTTCACAGTGCAATGTGATGCCATCTTGGTAAGGAGCTGCAACTTTAACAGAGGAACCATAGCAAATCGTAGAAAAAGCCACCGTCATATTTTGACCAATGACTAATCTCTGGTGTTTTAGATGCAGGCAAGTATTAGGGACTGTTTCTTTAAAATCCATGACCCAATCGGACATTCTGTAGTATTTATAGGTTTAACTTTCTCTTCAAAAGCCGTTGACCTGAAATGTCCACTTGGCTTTTCCAGTCAATTACAGAAGACTTCTAGTTTGGCAGAAGGTTGTATTTTGAAAGTAAACATCAGCTAGAGGTTGCCAAACATATTAAATGGAAAGTCATTTGCCTATTTTACCACTAGACAATTTGTTACATCTGGAAGTACACTCATGTCCTCAGCAGCCGTGCAGTATGCACGTGCGGTATATGGTTCGGGTGTGCAGCGCACTTCTAAATGTGGTTTTTGGCTCCACTGCTCTGTGATCCGTGCTTCTGTTGTGAATGTCGGCATAATTATTTAGACAGACACTCATACACACAAGACTGGGACGGGAGATCTACAGTACGTGATTAGCCCAAGGTCATTCAGGAAGTCTGTAGTGGAGCCCAGGTTAGAACCCTGGCCTCCTGACTCCCAGTCCTGTACGTTAACCACCAGACAGCCTCCTCCCTTGTTACTTCAGTTTGTCCAAAAAAAAAAAGGGCTCAATTCTGATGTCACATCAGTCTTACTATAAAGAAACCCCATTGACTTCAACTGAGTTTTACAATGGGCATAATCGCAACCAAGCTGATTAAGTTAATGATGAAAGGAAAAGATTTGCCTAATGAAACAAATTATGTTCTGATTCCGCTAGCTCCTTTGTAAAAACAATTAAGGCTTTAAAAGAAACATTAAATTCACCCTTAACATCTGCACCAGATGAGTTCCAATTTAGCGGTTGGTTGAGCTCACAACAGCTTATCTGGACAGACTCCAATGTGGTTCATTAGGCCAACAATGCTCAGGAGAACGACAACAAAGAAACAGATTGCCATTTGATGAGTCTCTGCAGTGGAAAGCACCAGGAGCTGGCACAGCAATCCATGTGGATGCAGAAACACAATAATTTCCAAAGTCCCAAGTTTTTTTCCTGGGAGTATAAAACAAACTATTTGCTCACCTAGAATTACATGGCCATCCACAAGCAAATACAAAGTGGTTGCAGTAAAGATAAATTGGGAAGTGAAAAGGGAAATGTGGTGCGATGCACTTAGAGGATTTATAACAGTGTTCAGACCTAGTGGGAAGGGCCAAAAATGGTTCCTGAGAAACTTCTTTGCTGGTTAATGGAGAGAGCAAAGCTGCGTGAAACAGGGGACTTGGGAGTCAGGGTCCTAGATTCTGATGCCAACTCTGCCACTGAGTCTCTGTATGACGTTGGGCAAGTCCCTTCACCTCTCTGTGCCTCACAGGTAAACCCAGCAAACAGTGAGGTTTAGTTAACGTTTCCTAAGCATGTTGGGAACTGCTGGCTGAAAGGCCCAATCGATGTCATTACTGTATCGGTTTCACAGAAGCAAAACGAAAACACTAATCACGTCCCCGTCCCCAGCTCCTTTTTTCCAGCTAGTCAAGTTCTTTTTACCAAATATTGACAGGACAAACCTCCCAAACTGTCAAACAGGGGGAGAGCCAGAATGCCACTATGAACAGATATGGCACATTAGACACTCAGCGTTCCATCTCTTACCTGCCCCAATGAACAGCCAAATTCTGACCAATGGACATAATGAGACTGGTAGGTCCATGATCCCAGATGCACTCCTGGGCCCAAGCCTCTGCAGATCTTTCCAGCTCATCATCCCAGGTCTGCGTGAGAATCAAAGAACAGATCCATTGACAAATACTCTCAGTCTGAAAACCTCTTACATTAGACTTAGGTTATGCCTACGCTACACAGCGCTGGCGGCATGCAGGCTACGTGTAGCCAGGACCGGTGCTAGGGGTTTTAGCGCCCTAGACACACGTCAATTTCGCAGCCCCGCGCGCTGGTCCCGCGGCTCCGGTAGAGCTGCCGCAGTCGTGGCTACGGACGGTCCACTGGAACCACACGATCAGCTGACCATCCGCAGCCTCGACTGCGGCAGCTCCACCGGAGCCGCCTGCCGCCCCCTCCGGCAAAACGCCGCCCACCAATAATCCTGGCGCCCTAGGCGATTGCCTAGCCCGCCTAAATGGAAGCGCCGGCCCTGCGTGTAGCTACGTGCACAGTGAAAAGCAAGCTGCTTCCACACTATGATGTGTAGCTACCCATATCAATGAAAGACTCCAGCAGCAGGACGCTACATTGCTAAAAATAGCAGTGTAGACGGGGACGCGTGGCTCAGGTGAGTAGAGAGCTATGTAGATATGTACTCAGGTACATTACCCACCCCTTCAGGTGTGTCTTTACCTGCCCCAGCTATGCCTCATGGTCTGCACTACTATTTATACTTATGTTAGAGGGGCTATCCGTGTCTGTATTCTACATGCTGCTGAAAGAAGCATGCAGTATAGACATACCTCAAGAACCAAGAGACGGGACAAGCAGAACCTATGAAGGTTAAGACTTACACATAGTCCCCAGCCCAGCCTCTCAGACCTAGTATTATGCAATGCAATGCAGGGCCCTGACCTGGGAGTGACTTCCCTATTTAATAAAATGGGAAATGCATGGATCCATCACAAAACAGTCCCACTTTTCAACGTCTGGCATCGCGCTTCTTGGGAGGTACCACATATGATCAACTCTAGTTTGGAGCTGCCGATTCTTCGGTGCAATGGCGCGAATGTGGGGTGAGGATCCAAACTTAACATCAGCGTATTCCTCTCAACTACCCTTTTGTGCACAACTTCAGTGTGGAGTGTGCTGTTCTCTGAGCTGATTGCAGTTTATCATGAACAAATTTGCTTAAAAGTGGATTTTTGGACATAGTAGATAGTGCTGTGATGATGAATTGCAATGCACTTGCAGTGTTTAATTACTGACAGTCCTACTGACCACAAAAGTACTGCTGGGAAATTGTATTGGGATTAAAATGTTGCTGCACGTGTCCATAAATAAAATAAAATCATAGGATCCAGAGGCAGAAAAGACTTATTAGTTCATACCTAGCCCACCCAGGCCAACACAAGATTGTTCCCTATTGAACATTTACCAGTGTTTTGGATTGCATAGGCTATGAAAGAAAACATTACTTTTTTCTTAATGTACCAGCAGATCCTTCCATCTTCTTCCTACCCACTGGGCCCAAACCTTGAGGTGCTTTGCTCTCACAACTCTTGCAAAGGTCTATGGAAGCTGAGGGCACTTAAGATCCAGCAGATAAGCAACTATGGTGGCATCTGAGCAACTAAACATTTAGTAGGGTGACCAGACAGCAAATGTGAAAAATCAGGATGGGGAGGGGGGTAAATAGGACCCTATATAAGAAAAAGACTCAAAAATCAGGACTGTCCCTATAAAATCAGGACATCTAGTCACCCTAACATTTAGGGACAGAGTCTGGCAGTTACATTGGGGCAATGCAGGGTCACACCACACTGGCCTGAGAGAAACACAATGTCTCCTGGAGCTTACCTCACATACAGAGGGAGTATGACCACTATGCACTCTCCATTCCAGCCATCCAGCTCCACTGGCCAATAAGTGAGTAAGTAGAGGGCCATGGCCCTGGTCATCCCTGCCCCTTTTTGGGTGACTTGTTGATTCAGAACAGAAACAACAACTGCGGTTGGCCCTTGTACATGGACACAAGACTCCTCGTGGTCTGCCTCTTTGTGCACCATATAAACACCAGCCATTATCTGACACTCTTCAAATCCAATCTAAAGCCACCGAAACTCTCACAAGATCCTAATGTTCCTAGTATTTCAGAGCTTTCCACCAGAGCCTTCCAGAGTACAGCCTCAAAGGCAGTTGCTTTCCAGGAGGCAGTTGCTTTCCTAATTTAATGCAGAGACCACAGGACATGAGCAATAGACCACTAAATGGAAATTGACATGAACATATGTGCTACATCTTCCTCTTGTGTCTATGGATAAAACAAACCAATACAGGCAAGAGACACTTAACGAAAGACTGGGAACGAGCTTGGGGTTTTTGAGTGGATTCATGCTTGATTCAGAGATGCTTGGTTCTGCCGGCATCACATTACAAAACCATGCTATTTAAATTAGAGCTGCCCTTTGCTTCTCTTTCAACATATGAATGGCTTCAGGAGACTGGAATGATTCCAAATGTAATAAATATATCAACAAAATAGACTTCAGACTGTTCTCTGAAGACCCCTTAATGCCAAATACTCAAATCAATAATCTAACATCAACATTAAAGCCAGAACTGCACTAACCACCTACACTTACTGTGACTTATTTAAATTTACTCTTTGGCAAACTGAAAGAGCCTAAGTCTAGCAATCTGCAGGGCAAGATGCAAGACACATTAATTCAGGGGTTCTCAAACTCGGAGTCGGGACCCCTCGGGGGTTATGTGGTTATTACATAGGGGATAGCGAGCTGTCAGCCTCCACACCAAAGCCCGCTTTGCATCCAGCATTTATAATGGTGTTAAATATATTAAAAAGTGGTTTTAATGTATAAGTGGGGTCACACTCAGAGGCTAGCTATGTGAAAGGAGTCACCAGTACAAAAGTTTGAGAACCACTGCATTAATTAGTTTTAAGTGTCAGCTTAAGGTGGTTTTTTTTTTTCCTTTTTTCTTGTGTTCAGACTAACTGCCATAGCAACAGGCAGCTGTAACCCAGAGAAAGTAAATACATATCGTATATTGGTGAATGTGACTGCACAAGTCTTCACTGTGGAGGATACTCTCCAGGAAAAAGACGGTTACTCACCTTTGTAACTGTTGTTCTTCGAGATGTGTTGCTCATATCCATTCCAGTTAGGTGTACGCGCCGCGCGTGCACATTCGTCGGAAAACTTTTACCCTAGCAACTCAGTGGGCCGGCAGGTCGCCCCCTAGAGTGGCGCCACCATGGCGCTCCATATATACTCCTGCCGGCCCACCCGCTCCTCAGTTCCTTCTTGCCGGCCACTCCGACAGTGGGGAAGGAGGGCGGGTGCGGAATGGATATGAGCAACACATCTCGAAGAACAACAGTTACAAAGGTGAGTAACCGTCTTTTCTTCTTCGAGTGATTGCTCATATCCATTCCAGTTAGGTGAATCCCAAGCCTTACAAAGGCGGTGGGGTCGGAGTGAAATGTGGCAGAATAAAACTGCTGAGCCAGAGGCTACAGCCTCTCTTGACTGCTGAACCAGGGCATACTGCGAAGCAAGGTATGGACCGAGGACCAATGGAGCTTCGCGACAGATCTCGTGGGTAGAAACACGAGCCAGCAAGGCGGCAGATGAAGCCTGAGCCCTGGTAGAATGCACAGTGATGTGGCTTAGGGAAATATGAGCCAAATCATAACAAGTGGGGATGTCCGCCATCACCCAAGATGAGATCCTCTGAGAGGAAAACAAGTAAGCCCTCCCTTTGGCCCGCTACCGGGGCAGAGCTGGGGCACCTTAGGAAATGATTCTGTCAATATAATGCGAGCACTCCACAGATGCCCAAGGAGTGCAACGGTTATGCCCATTGCGTTAAGCTGTGGGTAACATGAAAGGCCAAAACACCTTAGGGAGGAAAGCCGGGTGCGGTCATAACTGCACCTTGTCTTTGTGGAACCTAGTGTACGGCGGAACCCCCGTAAGGGCTCTGCTCTCAGAGACCTGTCTGGCCAAGACTAGGTTGAGGTCCCAGGGCGGGGCTGGGCGGCGCACCCGAGGGTGCAAGCGCTCCAAGCCCTTGAGGGACCTCGAACCCATAGAGCGTGGGACACTGAACGTCCATCTTAGCCTGCTGGAAGGTAGAGATGGCTGCCGAGAGTATCCTCAGCGATGATACCGCCAGGTCCTGCCGCTGAAGGCCAGAGGCAGGCCAAATAGAGGGGATCGAGACCTCAGCAGGAGCAAGATCGAGCGTATTGCAGCTGTAAAGGAAACGCTTCCACCTGGCCCGGTACGTTGACCAGGTGGAAGGCTGCCTGTCACCCCGACTCAGGTACGCAGGAGCCACCGTGAGGCGAAGAGGCTGCAGGTCCGAGCGACGAAGTCTGTCGTTGCCCTGAGTGATGAGGTCTGGGCTGACAGGCCGAGCAACGTGGTATGCCAGTGCTGCCTGGACCACTCTGGAGTGATCATGATGATGCGCGCTCTGCCCCTGCGGAGTTTGAGCAGGACCTAATGAACCAGTGGGAACAGTGGGAAGGCATAATGCAGTTGGCCTCTCCACGGCATCAGGAATGCGTCCAAGATCGATTCCGAGGAGAGACCTTGGAAGGAGCAGAACACCTGGCATTTCCTGCTCTCGCGGTGAGCGAACAGGTCTGTGTGAGGAAACATCTCCACTTCCGGAAAGCGGGACGCCTCACATGGGGCAGAGTGATCACTCGTAAGACAGGAAAAACCTGCTGAGTCAAAGAGTTAAGACGTTCCGAACGCCTGGGAGAAAAGACGTCGCCAGCTCCATCGAGTGGGCCATGCAAAAGACCCGGAAATGGATGGCCTCCTGACAAAAAAGGGGGGAGGACTATGTCCCCCCTGAATACTTATGAAGCACCTGGCCCTTGTGTTGGCTGTAAACACCGAGATACAACGGCCTCGCAGCTGCCGCTGGAACCCCTGGCATGCCAGGCGGACTACTCTCATTTTTGGGGCATTAACGAGGAATGCCAGCTTCTTAGAAGACCAAAGGCCTTAAGCTCGGAGGCGACCATGAGCACTCGAGCAGAGAGATGATACGTCCGCCGTCAGGGGCAGTGAGGGCTGGGGCGGATGAAACCGCATCCCTGTCCACACCAAGGAGGGAGTTAGCCACCACTCTAGGGAGCCTAAGACGTTCGAGGGAACGGTGACTACCATGACCATTGGCTCCCTGTCCAAGCGGTACGCCGAGGTGGGCTGGACTTGGAGAGGACGGAGGCGGAGCTTGGCGTGTTTGGTTAGAAACTTGCGGGCAACCATGGACCCAGGAGACTGAGACAAGAGCGAGCTGAGGTCGTTGGGAAGCCTTCAGACCTCAGATGATTGTTGCCCTCGCCTAAAACCGCAGTTGTGAAAAGCAGGCTCCGGCTAGGTAGGAGACCAGGATAGCCCCTAGGAAGCCCAACCTCTGCGTGGGAACCAGAGTGGATCGCTCTATAGTAATCATCAGGCCTTGATCTGTGAATAAGACCGTGACGATGCCCACGGCTGAGCGGTTTGTGTCTCAGAGTCTCCTCGGATAAGCGAATCGTCCAGATACGGAAAAACGCATATCCGACATCAGCGACGGAAGGCGGCGACTATGGCCGTAAACCGGGAGTATTCACCGCTGGCTATAAAGCGGAGGCATCTCCCGTGTGGAGGGAAGATGGCACTGCGAAAGTACGCGTCCTTCATATCCAGGGCGGCATAGTAGCCCCCAGGAGGCAAGGATGGAATAATGGTCCCCAGGGATACCATGTAGAACTTCAACCTTATCCTAAACCGGTTGAGTCCATGCAGGACCAGGGAGGTCTGAGACCTGTGTTCGAGTGGGGGACTAGGGCATAACGGGAGTAAAACCCCTTGCCCCTTTCGTCCGCTGAAGGGGGACAGGGCTGGAGCAAATTAAAGGTGGTACCTATGCTCCATCGTGCGCAGGACCCAGCGATCTGAAAGTAACTGGGGCCATGCCAGGAGAAAGCGGGATCGGGATCCCGTCCTGCGACTGGTACACCGCCCTCCGGCGAACCTTGGAAGGTCCGTCTTTGGTCCCAGTGGTAATTGCGAGGGACCTTGACTTTGGCTTTTTAGGGGGCTGACGTTTGTCTGCAACCACCTTGGCCTTGCCGTTTTCCAGAGTTCTGCCTCTGGCTAGGCACAGAGTATGGCGGCTGGGGCCATAAAGGCCTGCGTTTGGTCGCTGGCGTATACATGCTGAGACGCATTAGGACCCTATTGTCCATCAGGCTTCGCAGTCTGGGGCTGTCTCTGCCGCGAAGATGCCTTACCCACAAAGGGTAAATCCTGAATGGCATACTGCAGCTCCGGCCGGAGGTTTAAAACCTGAAGCCATGAAATGCACCTCATGGCGACACCCAAGGCCAGAGTGCTGGCCGCAGAGTCTGCTGCGTCCAACGAGGCCTGGAGGGACGCTCTGGGAACCTTCTTTCCCCCGTCCTCCAAGACGGCAGCGAACTCCAGGTGGGAGTTTTGAGGGAGAAACTCCTTCACCCAGGTGTTATAATTATCGCAGCTAAGCAAGGCTTGTTGCTTTGCTACCCAGAGCTGCAGGGCCCCTGCAGAGTACACCTTGCATTCGCCAAGCCTCTTTCTGCTTCGGGGCTGGCGCCCGCTGGCCATCATATCAGGATCGTGGTCCTGAGCATAAAATCTGCGCATATGGGATGACACGGATGCGCGTCCGGACTGCCATGGGGGTACTAAAAGAAGGCACGGGCAGAGCCTCTGACTCACTCGGACCTTGCCCAACTCGGCACCGGGGACCGGCATCGGGAGGCGTATCGGTACCTGGCACGAGATCCAGACCCGCACGGTGTCGGGAGGTCGACCGAGATCTCGAGGCTCGGAGAAAGGCTACAGGAGTCAAGGTACCTGCCCCGGTGCCAGATGTCGGAACGGTGCCGATAGCGGGTCGGCGAACGGGATACCGACCGGTGCAGCGAGTGCGACCAGTACCGAGGAAACCAGCACCGGGACTGCCAGTGGTGTCCGGCGTGCCGACAGGACTTGGAGTGTCTGCGGGACCGTGACCATGAACGGTGCCGCTCTGCTGTACTGACAGGGGACAGTCCCCTGAAGAGACTGTATTACCCGTACCGGCGGTGCCCGGGTCAGGCAGCACTGACTCTGTCATGGCACTGAGAGCCCTCGCCGTTGGTAACATCTCCGGCGTGAAGGGAACAGCAGGCTCAACCACAGTGTGTACTGGGGAGCTACCAGGCACCGGATTCGACGGCCCTCGTGGGACCGGGATCCACGGTACCGAGGTCATCAGAGCTTCGGTAGGTGCCGGTGCCGGGCGAACCTAGTTAGATAAGTTGTCTAGCTGCGGTGCCGTCAGCACTGAAGCAGCGGGAGTAATACGCTCAACCACGGCGCGTGCCGGGGAGCCGTCGGACACCGGATTCGATAGCCCTTGTGGGACTGGAATCGACGGTGCCGATGTTGTCGGTGCCTCAGAGGCTTCGGTGCCGGGCAATCCGACTTAGACTAGCCCTCTGGCTGCGGTGCCGTTGGCATGGAAGCAGCCGGAGCAGGAGCTCAACCACGGCGCGTGCCGGGGAGCCGTCAGGCACCGGATTCTACGGCCCTTGCGGGACCGGGATCGACGGTGCCGACGTCATCGGTGCCGCAGCAGGTGTCGGTGCCGGGCGATCCGACTTAGACTAGCCCTCTGGCTGCGGTGCCGTTGGCACGGAAGCAGCCGGGGCCTTAGCTCGACCACGGCGCGTGCCGGGGAGCCGTCAGGCACCGGATTCTACGGCCCTTGCGGGACCGGGGATCGACGGTGCCGACGTCATCGGTGCCGCAGCAGGTGTCGGTGCCGGGCGATCCGACGTAGACGAGCTCTCTGGCTGCGGTGCCGTTGGCACGGAAGCAGCCGGAGCAGTAGCTCAACCACGGCGCGTGCCGGGGAGCCGTCAGGCACCGGATTCTACGGCCCTTGTGGGACCGGGATCGACGGTGCCGACGTCATCGGTGCCGCAGCAGGTGCCGGTGCCGGGCGATCCGACTTAGACGAGCCCTCTGGCTGCGGTGCCGCTGGCACGGAAGCAGCAGGAGCAATACGCTCAACCACGGCACGTGCCGGGGAGCCGTCAGGCACCGGATTCTATGGCCCTTGTGGGACCGGGATCGACGGTGACGACGTCATCGGTGCCGTAGCAGGTGTCGGCGCCGGGCGATCTGACTTAGACGAGCTCTCTGGCTGCGGTGCCGCTGGCACGGAAGCAGCAGGAGCAATACGCTCAACCACGGCGCGTGCCGGGGAGCCGTCAGGCACCGGATTCTACGGCCCTCGTGGGACCGGGATCGACGGTGCCGACGTCGTCGGTGCCGGGCGAGCCATCTTAGACGAGCTGTCTAGCTGTGGTGCAGTTGGCACAGAAGCAGCAGGAGCAGTAAGCTCTACCACGGCGCGAGCCGGGGAGCTGCCAGGCACCGGATTCCATGGTCCTGGGGGACTGGAATCGACGGAGCCGAAGTCATCGGTGCCTCTGCAGGTGTCGGTGCCGGGTAACGCAACTTATGCGAGCTCTCTGGCTGCGATGCAGGTGGCACGGAAGCAGCGGGAGCAGGGGGCTCAACCACGGCGCGTGCCGGGGAGCCGCCAGGCACCAGCAGGAATCGTAGACTCTCTCGACCTCGGAAGAAGGGAGCGGTGCCGAGTCGACCTCGGTGCCGGCGACGGTCGGTGCCGAAAGGCCTTGGTAGTACCGGCGGGGTCCGGTGCCGAGGAGGCGCTTCTGCCCGCCGCTTGAACATCGCTCGGCGCCCAAGGTGGAGGGGTAAGTGAAAGTCCCGCACCTTTTTGTTCTCGGCTTAAAAGCCTTGCAAATGGGGCACTTATCTGTCAAGTGTGATTCCCTGAGGCACTTCAAACAGGAGTCATGTAGATCTCTCTTCGGCCGCGGCTTCTGGCAGGCCGGGCCCCTTTTAACCCGGTGAGCCATGCATGGCTCCGGCACTGGGCTCATGGAAGGGGCTACTTCCTGAACCCCGCTAACTAAACTAACTATGTTAGCAAAGAAAACACGTATAACCATACAAATATATAAATAAAAGTGTTATAACTGCGTAATTAAATACGAGAAAAACGAGTAGCTAGGGAAGTGGAGGTCAGCTAAGCCGCGCTCCACTGTTCCAACGACCGACACGGGCGGTAAGAAGGAACTGAGGAGCGGGTGGGCCGGCAGGAGTATATATGGAGCGCCATGGTGGCGCCACTCTAGGGGGCGACCTGCCGGCCCACTGAGTTGCTAGGGTAAAAGTTTTCCGACGAATGTGCACGCGCGGCGCGTACACCTAACTGGAATGGATATGAGCAATCACTCGAAGAAGAACTGTTTAAAATGTGCCAGTGGTCAACATGGTTCAAAACAGTTTTGAACACTTCTTACTTCTGGAGACTTGGGATAGTTTTGAATGAAGTTAAGGACATAATTATGTACACAAAACACATGCACAGTTTACATAAACCATTATCACAATTTGCACATATAGCCACAATAAGAGCATGCACAGTTAGGCATGCATTTGCTCACCTGTCCTGTTTGTAAATGTGACATTCGGGTTGGAATACTATTTTAACTCACACAAGTAACTGGCTAATCTCAACCAACTCCACTGCTGTGGCAGGACTGGTGTGGAATTGGAATAGCAGATATTCTACAAGGTGGTTTGAGGTGCGTTGGCAGAACCTTGGACCAGCTTGCTTGCCCGCCCTGCCTAGTAATATGATCCCCTCCACGTTCATGATTAGTAATTTCACTACTTTTAATCACAGAGCAGTGGTCCCCAACCTTTTTGTGGCCAGTAGCACATTCATGTTTTCAGAAGAGTGTGGAGGGCGCCAACAATTTTTCAAGGCTTATTTTGTATTTGTACATTAAATAATATGAAAAACATCATATTTAACATAACATGATATATGAATCCAGAGAGAAGCCGCAAGGACAGAGAATGCCGGCGCCTGCAGCCCTGGAGTTCTTTGTCCCCGGCAGCCATGGGGCTGCGGCTTTTCTCTGGCTTAAGCCATGGCCCTGCACCTGCCAGGGACCGAGAACACTGGCACCCGCAGCCTGCAGCTCAGGAGTCCTCTGTTTCCATCAGGCATGGGGCTGCGGTTTCTCTGCCCTGCTCTGCTGGGCACTAGGCGGGTGCACATAAATGCCCCAGTGGGTGCCATGGCACCCATAGGCACCACGTTGGGGACCACTGACAGAGGAAGGACAGGTTAGCTTCACATGCAAGAGAACCAAGATACTTTCTTTCTAGGAATACACGTAGCCCAAACATTTGTAGCCTGTTCATTTGTTGGAAAAATCCATTGAGAACTGACAGACGATCCAGCCCTTCTGGGCAAGGTAAGGGTTTTGATGTTCATTGCTGCTGACTAAGCCAACCTAAAGGTCACTGGTCTCTTAGAAGCTGCTGCTTATTTTTCAAGGTTTATTATCAACATGGAGCTTGTTTTGTTTTGGCCGTAAGCCATCACCATTACTACTGTTCTATAATAAAAACATACAGTGAAAGTGTATGTACTAAAGTTGCAAGGTGGTTAGGGTAATCTTATTTCTGGCCAGCTTCATCTGGAAGAATATACACTGTTCACATCTGGCCTAGAACAAAGCCTGCCAAAAGGGAGCCATGGAACTCATTTTCCATTAACACTGAATACCACTGTTAACCTTGAACTCCATTATCCTAACACAGTCAAGCAAAACAGCTTGCACTGCACTAGGTTACGGCTTTATTGAATTTCTATTTTCTCTCCACTCTACTGTTACCCCACCCGCAGACATTTCTTCCCTTTGCTTGAATCATTCTCTTGCTTCAGTTATAGGTAGTTGGGACAATAAAGAGTATATGTTGCTCAGAATACGTATATATTATTGAACTGGCTACATCATTTAATTTTGGTATATGTTGGCTAATAAGAGATAATGACACAGCAGATGAATATTTCCATTTCCTGGAAAACATCTCCTCTCTGTGCAACTTAGGTCATTTAAGTGCATCAGATACAGACATGGGACAATGGAGTTTCACAGCCAACACATGGATGCTCTTAGCCAAGAACCCACTTCTCCATAAATTAATGCCAAGTCTTCTCCTATGAAGAGTTTGCTACCAGTATCAAATTAAAAAAAAATTAAGCCTTTAGCCTCTCTCTTTCTGTGCAGCACTAAAAACAGCCCATCATCTTAAATGAGCAAAGGCTGAGACGTGTTCTGTTTAAAACAAAGGATTAACGTTAACTTCGCATTCAGAATGCGTGCAAAGATTTCCGAGGAATATTAGGTAAACAGGAACACATGAAAGGCTGATTATAGTCTCTCCAAGTAGCACCATTTTATACCCAACTTCTTTCTTCACAGAATACAAGGCTCTTTCATTTGTACAAAGTCACCCATAAACTCACTAGAAAAGCACACTGAGCAAAGACAAACATAAAACAGTAACCATCCTGGCCGAGTAAACAGAAGTCAGCCAGTGAACACTCCACAACTGAAGCACTTTTAGATCCCCAAAGCCAATGAAAATGCATTTGACTTTCTTGCATTGCTTTGTGTTTACTTTCTTGGACTCAGTCAAGCCACATCTTCCCTTGCAGTATGTTACAGGCAGCCCGCAGAATATCGCAGTCTACTGAACAACAGGGATACAATAAAGCAATTCTTAGGAAGGACTGTAACTCTTTCTCACTGACAAAGCAGCAACAATTAATAGCAAGGAATCTGGCACTCTTAAGACTTTTCTGAAGGGCTGATGTAAAAGTAAAGACAGATAGAGTAAGGGAGAAAAGGCAATATTCTTTCTCCCTGTTCTCTTAAGGCAGAGTTTTACATTTATGGCATTCAGTCAAATGGCAAAAAGGTATTATTAATAAAAGATGCCTTTTATATGACATGAATCCTTTTTACATACTGTCTCCATTACCAGCTCACTGAATCAATCCAGAGGAGACAGACTGTCAAACTGGTGCTATTTTTGCAGTAACAGTATTTGCAGGAGAGATAAATGCACAAAAATTACTACCCTCTGTCATTCTCTGATTCCACAATATTTTGAAGACACCCCAGAAATAGCTCAAGGTAGGGCCCATGGTGCTGTATGGAAAAAACTATGGTGAAAATGTAGTCATCTTAATTGCTGCTGCTGGTAAAGACACACTTAACACTTTGACTTTTCAAGGGCTCTCTCTGAAGTGAGAATACACATTGAGTGTATTTTGGTTCCTTGAGCTCAGGGAGCAGGAAAAAAAACACCAAATACCACCAGTTCATCTACCACTGACCTCAGTGGGAAGCTTTCTAAAGATTTTAACAGATTGGGCCTATATTGCACATGGAGAAGTCCTGATCCTCCAAGGTGCTGGGCATCTTCAACTCCCATTGAAGTCAATGAGAACTGGTGGTGTTAGCATATCACCAGAGGCACTGGGCCATAACTACAGCAAGCTAAAGAATCCCAGCAAAGGTGTGATTACTGTAGGTGAGTAAATGCTTCTCAGAGATGCCAGGTGTGGCTTCTCTGTGCAGACAATGGCATTCCACAATGCCAGAGTCTTAAGCGGCTGAAGCTTAAACAGGGAGAATGGAGGTTAAATGTTAGGGAAAACTTGGTACTTGGATGACATTTAGGTATGGAATAAACTGCCAAGGGAGGTTGTGGAATTGCCATCAATGGAGACATTCAGGTCTAGACTAGAGAGTACTGGGGATGTTTTATGAATAATGAAATCGGTCCTGAAACTATGCAGTGGGATGGACTAGTTGACCCACTAATGGCCCCTTCCAACAAAAACAATTCAGTGGGATAAGATAGCTCCAGGAAACCACTAGCAACATTTGTTACTGTTCTCTGGCCAGAAGAAAAACTGACGTGGTCACACAAATTTCAGTACCAATAGTTGAACTCACCATATATTCCATATTGGAGGCTGAAGGATAGACTTCACCTCTCAGCTTGTTATGAAGCATCAAAATCTCCTCCTTGTCTGACCTTGGAATGGCTCTCTTGGCTCTGGAGTGATATCGGCTCAAAATGCTCTCGAAGTGCGTGCCATTGGGCAAGAAAAAGCCTTGCGCTTCATGCATCAAAACCAGTAAACATCCAAGAGGGAAGAACCGAGACAGGGCAGGACTCATGGTCATTCTCTACTCAATGGAAGTCGAGATGAAGGAGATGGAAGCACTCTGGTTTTCTCAAAGGCAGCTCTACTGCTCTGTACAGATCTGGAATTCAGGTAGGAAACAAACAGTCACTTAATCTACCACTAAAGAACACTGACATCCCATAGAATTTCCAAAAAGGCAAGAGACCTTAGAATCAGATTTTTGCACAATAAAGGAGTGATGCTGAAAGTTAAACAAATTATTTTCTCTCCTACACAACAGTGGTGAACCTCAATGTTTCCCATGTCACAGATGGGATGTCCTGTCCTATTTCCTTCTTAAATTAGGTATTATCTAGATTTCACAGTGAATACTCTCTGTTTCCATATCTATCCACTTCCACATACAATCATTGGGGTATTATGGACTAATTAGATATGCTGTTGCACATGAATTTTGCAAAGCCAACTTTTTTGCCTGCACCCAATTCCAGCATGCCCACCAAGGAGGGAAAAGAGAGCTGCATCAATATTATGTGCTCATAACCTCTTTGCAGCCCATTCCACATGCAGAATCTAGAGGGACCCAATACAGCTTCAAAAATGGGTGGGACTACGTGGGGGTGGAGCACTGTCCAGACAGCCACGGAATGCCCATAAAGGCAGATGGGAAAAACTGAATTTTCCTTTGGAGTATATATAGATTCTCCTTTGAGATGTAATTTGTATCCATAAGGGTGAATCAATGCCCAGGCCCTTAAACTATCACATTATCCAAGCTGTGCCTTTTCACATATGCAGGGTGAGCAATGACACATTATTTCTTCCAAGTGTCGTCCTTAAAGGAGGAGAACAGATCCTAACAAAAGGGAAAGCAGACTTCCCCAGCAGCCAAGTCACAGAGGTCAGACATGAGCTACAGCTATTTCAGAGGCCTTCGCCTGCCAATAGACTCAGGCAGAGCCTGCTGCCAGCTCCCAGAATCTGTGTATGTTTATGTGACAATGTCATCGTAATATCAGAGCAATCAAAATTTCCGTCTGCAAGCGACGCACTGGGGGGTTCTCGCTGACGTTGTTAATGCACTTAGCTAGGACAGACGTGCAGCCAGATATATTAATTATTACAGGAGAGAAGCCAGAGCAGACTTCCCGGCCTCCTCTCGAATAGGAATCACTTCTGCACTGCTCAGTTGCCATGAGTCAGCCTGCCTTTAGCGGGAAGGGTTAACCGGAGATGAATGCTGGCCCTGAGTGTAAATGTGCTGACTTGATGACTGTTTAAATCTTCAGCCTTGATCATCCATGTCCTCAATTGCAAGGCCCCCTGTCTCCCTCCTCCTTCAGACCCACCTGTAATTTTCCAGCAAAATCTCCACCTTGATTCTCATCATTAATAGTCTATGCTTACTCCCTCACCGGAGAGCCATTTGTCTTGGCTTATATAGATCCTCAGCTGTCTCTTACTAGAGGTTTGTCCAGTTGGCTGTGATCTCAAGTGGGGCCGGTAATAGCTTCCATCATAAGAATAATATGTAATAGGGTTTAAACATTCACACCGTACATCTGACAGCAGAACTCTCTAGTCTCCTCTTCATAAAACCAAAGTGGTGAATAAAGGCCTTCCAATGTTGTTGCATGACGCTTGCAATAGGGGAACCACCATGCCAACGGGAACAACTGTATGTCAGGGCAGCTCTACAAAGAGGGAATAGTCCAAGAGATGCAGCCTTTCCCTAGTCAAAACTACCCTAATGCTGTCATGTTAAACATCCTTTTGTGTGACAGCTGTTAGAGCCCTTTCCTGAATAGGCCCCCAAATATTTTCTTTAGGTGATGGTTCTGCAGTTTTCACTTGTTTAGATTTACAGCATTGCAAATGACCACTACACCTTCCCCCACTGCGTGTTTTCAAGCAGGGGCGTGTACAGCTTGATATTGTTAAACGTGTTTGGAATAGGCGATTCATTTTCTTTCTTGCTGAGTGTTATGTCTCTAGGGGGGTAGCAGAACTGCTTTTGATGGAAAAACATAAATCAAAGCATGCTCTATATTTAAATCTAGAAATATTTTGCTTCCAATCTATGGAAATACAGCCAGGTGTGAACATCATCTTTTTAGGCTGGGGTACAGACACAGCACACAATTATTTTGATGATGATGATGCTCAGAATGCAAAACATAAAGGGTCTAATTTTCAGAGGTGCTGAGCTCCCACGACTCCAGATGAAGTCAAGGGGAGTGTCAACCCCCTGAAAATTGAGAACAGGGCCTACGTCAGGGATGGCCAACCTGTGGATCTGGAGCTGCATGTGGTTCTTCAGAGGTTAATATGCAGCTCCTTGCATTGGCGTTGACTCCGGGGCTGGAGCTACAGATGCCAACTTTCCAGTGTGCTGGGTGGTGCTCACTGCTCAACCCCTGGCTCTGCCCCAGGCACTGCCCCCACTCCATCCCTTCTCTCAAGGCCCTGCCCCTTCCCCCAAGCCTGCCATGCCCTCGCTCTTCCCTCCTCCTCCCCACCAGAGCCTCCTGCACATGTG
Source organism: Gopherus evgoodei (assembly GCF_007399415.2). NCBI lineage: Eukaryota > Metazoa > Chordata > Testudines > Testudinidae > Gopherus > Gopherus evgoodei. The sequence continues at coordinate 35,895,611 of NC_044333.1, read as the reverse complement.
AAACAGCTGATTGCTGCAGGCGGGAGGCGCTGACTGGTGGGGCTGCCGGCAGGCAGAAGGCATTGGAGCTGAGGGGGGCCTGCTGATACATTGCTGTGGCTCTTTGGCAATGTACATTGGTAAATTCTGGCTCCTTCTCAGGCTCAGACTGGCCACCCCTGGCCTATGCTGTCCCGGCATGTGTCTAGCACAATGTAGCCCAAAACCCTGACTGAGCCTTGTAGGCACTACTGTGACACAAATAAACAACCAACCACTAATAAATTTTTCCTAAGCAAGTGTTAAGCAGTTGAGCTGGGCTTTGCTAAAGCAATGGAGATGACGATAAAGTCATGCAAAGAAAATGTCTTAATTACTTCACTAGAATACCTCCTTGCCTCAAAGGGGAAGTGTAACATGCAAGCATCATCCCTATTCAGTATTTCATTGGTTAAATAGAGGTTGAATTAGGCCAGTACGATCCTTAAAGGCAAACAACTTCCAGTTTTTTAAAGATAAATATTGTTTTAACCTAATTCTCTTCTCAGCTTTGTTTGCTGGCACAAACCCCTCCATAAATGAAGCCTAACTGGGGGGGGGGGGGGGGGGAATGAGCTGTTACTTTTGTAGACCATCTGGCTCAATTCAGGGAACAATTCCTACTTTCAGACACTTCCCTAAGAGGTTTGAAATATAGATGATCTGCCATGGCTATTTACAATGTGGCTATTTCTTATGAGCAATTTTCAATGCAGCCTGCTTCTTAGCTATGGTGGACAGAAGCAGACAGCTGGCATAGGCTGCTGCAGTTCTACCTACCGACCCGGATTTACTCCCTTTTCTAACCAGGGGCTCCGTCCCCCACACAGTGAAGGTACAGAAATTGCAACCTGCGAATCAGCTGAACCCTCTGACCGCCCAGAGACATACCAAACCTGTTACTATGTGATGACGTCAACATGTCAAGTCCTCAACAGACCCTTGGCTACTTTGCTCAAGCCCTTTCAGCGGCTAGTCAACAAGGTGTAACAGATGGTGCATTATTCTCCGAGTCCTCTCCTCTGCTTGTGAATTAACAGCATTATCCCCTTTCCCCAACTGGGCTGCCTTGAAACCTAGTTTTAAGGTTGGTGGATTAAGTATTCAGTCCCTGCTTCAAATATATGCCTTTCAGGTAGCGGGGAAAGTATAATTTCCAGCACTTTAGACAAATCACCCACTGCATCCTCTGTGAATGTGCATCCATAGGATCACTGATTTCAGTTAAAAATCAAGGTGAGATTTAATTTCAGTCGGGCTAGAACTTGGCCCAAAGACATTCAGTTGCACCCAGTTTCCCAGGTGAAGGAAATTTCCTGAACAAATAACTTCTGGCATACCAAGGAGGGTATCGAATGATGGGTGAAATGGAGGGAGTGCCAGTGGGGGGATATAAACATGCAAGCACAGTAGGTAGTTACCCTATTTATAAGATGGCAAGGGTCCATCTGGCCCAGTAGCCAGTCACTGACAGTGGCCAAGACAAGATGCCTCAGAAATATTTAAATTAAACAGGGGACAATGGCAAAGACATGGTTCTATTACACAGGCAAATACAACACTCCTTTGTATAGTGGATGGCCATGGGAATTTGGGTGGGCAAAGAATACAAGAGCAAGCTTTCTCCTAAGATCCATTTGTCCCGAAGTGGTGTCCAAGCTCTTCTTAAAAAAAAAAAAACAGCCCCCAATTCAGCAACACAGTTAAGTAACTGGTGAAGTAACCATTCAAGAGCTTTGCTGAATCACGGCTCCAGTTATTCAGCTTTGTGTCTCCAGACTGCACAGTTCACTGGCATCCCAGTTGTGGAAACTCTTATAAGCTTTGGACGCACATTGTGTGCGAGTTGGAAGTTTGACAGCTACTTCAACCACTGTCCCAGCTGACTAAACTTCGCTTTATTCAGGGGAGGGGAGGAAGCATTTCTATGACCTCTTTTCAAACGCATCTGGCTCATGGTATCGATGCCATGTTAACATCTGGGACTGATCAGAAACCAGTGAATCGGCAGAAGCTGCCTCCTGAATGTCCAGACATGAAGGCATCTCACAGGCAAAATATACAGGAACTCCTCACTTAACGTTGTCCCCGTTAAGGTTGTTTCATTGTTACGTTGCTGATCTATTCGGGAACAAGCTCATTTAAAGTTGTGCAATGCTCCCTTATAACGTCCTTTGGCAGCTGCCTGCTTTGCTCACTGTTTGCAGAATTCTCTGGAAGAGCAGCCCCTCCTTGTGGGGATTAGAAATGGGAGGGCAGCAGCCTCCCACTCCATCAGCTCCCCTAAATTCCCTATAAGGTATGTGGCCCAGCAGCAGTTCAGGTGACCCTCCCTCCACTGCAGTGCTGCTCCTGCCCTGCCCTCTGCCTTGGAGCTGCTCCCCGGAGCTTCCTGCTTGCTGGACGGGCGAGGGGTGCTGATATCAGGATGTTCCCCCTCTCCTACCCACCCTCCGCAAAGCGGAGGAGGGGGACAGGGCTCAGGGACAGAAAGGAGAGAGCTTCCTGGAAACTGTTGCTTCCTGTCTGAGCTGGCTGTTCTGCTTAAAGGGGCAACGTACTTGAAGTGGGGTTAGCATACTTAAAGGGGCAATGCATGTCTTTCTCTCACACTCATGCACACCCCCTCCAGCACTTTGGAAAGTCAGCACCTGTGCAGCCAAGCATGTGCTGTCAGGAGGAGGGAGTGGTGCGCTCCAACTGGATAGCATGGGCTCATCATGTGCGGTTTTTGCAGGGAAGTGTTTGCAGCTACTGCTCTGCATCTATTGTGTTTCCGCCCTCCAACCTCAGTCGATGCTGCCCTGTGGAGTGTGCGGCTACATTAACAGCAGCATATTAACCCTTGAGGGCTCAGCTGAGTGCTAGTTCATCATTTAGCAGCAAGGCATTCCCTGGGAAATATCTCATCCTCTTACTCCACCAACTCAACCAAGCATTCATTGTTGTGTACAATATTAAACAGTTTAAAATTAAAACTTACATTGTAAATGTTTATAATGTCTTTTGTCTGGCAAATTTCCCTGGAACCTAACCCCCCACTCCCTATTTACATTAATTCTTAGGGGGAGATTAGATTCGCTAAACATCATTTCGCATAAAGTCACATTTTTCAGGAACATAACTACAACGTTAAGTGAGGAGTTACTGTATTATAACGGGACAAAGGAAGTATTTTCTGAGATCTGAGGAGGTCATATTTAAATGGGCTTTGAAAAGATTGTTCACAAAAAGTTACTTCCTAGGCTAATGGAAAGCTTCTGATCTCAGAGGGTACAAGCATGGGTAACCTCTAGAAGTTGCCATGCAAAACTTCCTACTCAACCCACAGGAAAACAGACAAAGTCAGCCTCAATGTGGTGCCCACACCAGATGTTAATGCTTTATTGTTATTGATCTCTAATATGTCCCCTAGTTAAATATTAAGTGGTTGGATTATCCCCCTGGTTATACATGCTACTGCTGCAAATATTTGCAGTGCCATGGGATACTACTATACACAGTGAAGGCAGAGGAAACCGGCAAATGCTAGAGTTAACATAGGATGCCAGCAACAACTCAAAATGAGCAAAGCAGAGCCAGTGGTGGATCAGGTATTCACTCATGGAGATAAACTCAGGATTCAAGCACTATGCCCACTGTATATTTTGCATATGCAGCCTTGTCTTTTTAGCCACGATGCACATATTTGACGCTTTACAATGTTGTCGGGTATTTCCCTGCAAACATAATACCAGCAGAATAGTCAGAGTGAAATTACAAATTCGGTGACTTAGAACACGTTGTCCTCTCTACCACATGAAACTGTAAAGTCTGTGTTTTCAAGGTCAGAGATAAAACATCTGATGTACCATCATCCTCTGTAGTGTAATACAAGAGGGTGAGTTTCTACCTAAAGCCATAGTAAAAGTTGGTTTTTAAAAACTGTTAACAGAAGTTACCTGGTTCTACTAGTACTTGAAGGTTTAGTCACAGACCTAGTTTAGATTTACAAATATAATAAATAGCTTATATATAATAGTTCATATATATATAAATAGTTATAAAAGTTTAAGAAAAAATCAGATGTTTTAATAAATGGTCAGACTATTAGAGGTTACAGCATTCAATAGGTCTGATTATAATTATCAATGACACCTTCCACCTATGTACTTATAAGTAACTGTCTAACACTAGTAATACAATTTATGTAACATCTATTACTTTATTAAAGTATTATGAACTATTTATAAATGGAACTTTACTAGTAAAGTGCAATTTTGTATCACACAATCTTTTGGAGAGGTTATTAAGCACACCCATCTGCAACACAGAGATTTTTGATACACACAAAAAAGGTTTAAAACAGTCAAAAATCCAGTGCTAAAACTTAACACTTACCTCTCAAAATCAGCAAGTCCACCAGAAGCTAAAACTCGTCAAAAACTTGCTTGTGGAAAATAAATTATATATTTTAAAAATACCAACAGGGAGGGAGGGAAATGACAGCTATCACTAGGTGCAATGAATTGTAAGGTCTCAGCGCAGCTGGTAGCAACGAATGCTGTTCTCACACAACTTCGCCATGGATATTTATACTCTCCAGGGTTATGATCATTTCTTGGCCCTCTATGATCTTGGCAACTGCTCTTTATTTTCTGAGAAAAGGAAAAAATAGAGGGTGTCATCAAATCTCTCAGGGCAGCAGGGAGACACCATGGAGCCCAAGAAAACTGAGAATCGCCCTATTAAATGGAGTAATATAACACACACACACAAAACGAGGGGGGGGAGCGGCGGCGGAGGAGACAAAGACGGTGGGGGGGAGGAGGGATCAATAATTAAAACCAAATGATAATTTACAACTTTTCCACAAAACCAGCTACAAGAATGGAGCCAGAGAGACGGGGCTCTGGACTCAGATGGAATTCAACAATGAAATATCCAAGGAGACCAGTTAGCTGCAGTCCTTGAAGTTAAAAAAAAAGAGCCCAAAAACAAAACCCCAAACCACTAACTCGTAGTTTTCCAGGGATCAGTCGAAGCTGTGGCTCCTCCTGCTCCGGAGCTTCTGGCTGCGAAGGAGAGAGAGGAAATGCAAGCCCCAGCTAAGCAAGAGCCTCCTGCCCGCAGCAGAAAGGGAGTGGGGGGAGAGAAATCAAAGGGAAGGCTTTAACTGCAAAACAAACCAATCTAGATTCAAAGGGAGAGAGGAAGGGGGGGGGGCGCAGCATAAAACCCCGCAACCAGACTGCCTTATAAATGAAGCCAAACGAGAGACCTGCGAGTGTGCTTCGGTGGAGGAGGGGAGGAGAGGTGGGGGACCGCTGCAAGAAGGAAAATCGCAATTAAACGGTTGCAAATCTCAGTTCATCTCCCATTGCTTTGCTGTCACTTTGCAAAGCTGTCTTCTCTCCCCTCGCCGTCCCACTAGTCCGCGTCCTACGAGAGACGCCAGGGGGCGCTCCTCCGCAGGTCCCGAGCAGTCATTGCAAGCCTGAAACTGATTACTGGTGGGTGGTGCAGGGCAGCGTTCAGGCTCGGCGAGTGCAGAGCTGGACTGCACTTGCAGACTGTAACAGGGCTGTTTCCAAAGCGCCTGTGTACTTAGCTCCGCAGAGAGGCGATGCCAGTCCCGGCTCCCTTTCATTAAAAAAGAAGAAACGACAAAATAACTGTGATTGGATGTGTACACATACAGAAGGATGGAGGCAAAAAATGTTGGTATTTGAATGCCTCTGGACAGAGTGAGAAAGGGACTCTCATTCAACCAACAGATTGACATTACTGGTTTATTTCCTCAGCCCTTTCTCACTCTGTCCAGAGGCATTCAAATGCCAACATTTTTTGCCTCCATCCTCCTGTATGTGTACACACAAATACACGCACACCAGAAACAGCCAAGGTCTCCTTAAAACAGTATGAATCATTTTCTGTTTAAAACTGCTGACCAATACCTGAGAGTTTTATTCTTTTCAACCGTCGATAGTATAACCAGTCAATTCTGGTTTGAAGACTGCAACTCCCAGGATATTCTTCAAAGAACTATACATTTAAAACACGGCAAAGCTTGCACACCAAAAATAGATTTATCATACTTGATATATGGATTATTAGAAACACCATCTTCATTAAACAACAAACAAGGCCACTCCATTCAGTATAGTGGGGCAATTTACATGTAGGGGGAACCCCCTCTCTTAAATGTTGGTCCTATAGACGTCTTTGCTTAGTCACTCTTGGCTTTTTGCCATTTTTCAGAGCTAAGCTTTTTTTGAGAAGTGGTGATATCTTGTTTTCATAATCCAATCTATCTGGATATCTGTCTGCATTACAGAAATCCCCAAGCATGGCATCCAGCCTGCATGGCTTTTTAAATAATTAGATCCACTGGCAAGCATTATCAGTATCTTTCTTTAGAACAACATGGGTGCAGAGCACCTAGTCTTCTTAAGAAAAATCTAAGATGAAGGTCACAATATTATCTGCTCTGTCAGGTCAGTCCTTTTCTATTTGTATTTGGATGACATTTTGGTTTATTTTAAAGGAGTTCCAGATGTAAAACAATGGCATATGGCCCCTTATCTGTAGCCCACAGCTCTATCTTGCTAATAGAAATTCAGTGGACTTTGGATATGTTTGAAAATCTCAGCCTTAACCCAAAATGTGTTGATGCTCGGATGAACAGGACACTAGACAGACTAGAGTGGAAGACAGGTAGCCGTAGTTACTTTGAAGTCATAGATAAAATTAATTCAAGAAAAATACAGTTTTCTTGCTCCACAGCTTCCTCCAGGACTGATGGTTTTGCCAAGTTCACAGAATAACCCCTTTTCACCAACTCAACAGCATTAGGCCCATTGACCTCTATTTAGTTCTCCCCTGCAATGGCAACCATTCAGAATCATCCAAATCCAGAGACATGACAAGGCTCCAATTCCCAAGATAGTCTGAGCACTAGTGTCTTAAGTGGTACAAACCACACACTGCTCTGGCACAGTGAGTCATCTGCCTCTTAAGGATGCTGCATTAGTATTACCAGAAAGCTGATTAATTCATTTAAACACCACAATTTTCAAATAATTTGCAGATCCAGGGGGAATTTGTGATATTGTAATTCCCACACATCCCTGCTGTGAATTACCCCTTTCCAGTGATTCAGTCTGAACAGAATTACCCATCTCCCTATTCTTGATGCTTAAAGGCAGTGATTCTTACAGAATTAACAGGGTTGGAAGGGACCTCAAGAGGTCATCTAGTCCAACCCCCTGCTCAAAGCAGGGCTAATCCCCAGATTTTTGCCCTGATCCCTACGTAGCCCCTCAAGGATTCAATTTACAACCCTGGGTTTAGCAGGCCAATGCTCAAATCACTGAGCTACCCCCAAACTTTTCTCAAACTTTTGTACTGGTGACCCCTTTCACAAAGCAAGCCTCTCAGTGTGATCCACCCTTATAAATTAAAAACAACACTTTAAAATATGTTTAACACCATTATAAATGCTGGAAGCAAAGCACGGTTTGGGGTGGAGGCTGACAGGTCTCGACCCTCCACATAACCTCACAACTCCCTGAGGGGTTCCAACCCCCAGTTTGAGAACCCCTGCTTTAATGGATGTATTCCTTTGATATGTACAATTAGCTTCATCACCCAAGTCCAGAAACTGTATCCAGTGGTACTATGGACTAGGATGAGTCCACTAAACTTCTCGTCATTTGTGACCTAGAGCCCATTTCAGTTGAAGTATGAAGAGGTAGAACATTATATTGTCTATATACTTCTACTACTTATCTCCACTGGGATTCTGTTGGATATTTTTGAGCTATACAAATTCAGTGGATGAAGTTTGTCCCTGATGTAAGCTCACTGAAGGACTTGAATACATGAATTTGGTCCACTTTGTGTTTCCATGGACCTGGAACGACATGATAAACAGGCACGTTTACTGTGAAGGATCAAAGAGAGAAGACAGTTGCATCACGTTCTGCAAGTATTTTCCCAGGAGTCCAAAACATTCAAGTCTCTTTTGTGGCTACTGTTAAAGGACTAAAAGAGCTGGATTTCCATAATGTGGACAGGTATCCAAAAATATCTGGTTCCGAAAACAAACGTGCCAGAAACAAGACTTCCTATCCGGTGCAAATCAACCCTTGATTTCTTTGGCACATATGCTGCTGCTAAGCCTTGATTCACTTCAGATCAAGAGGTGATTGTTGTGGCTGTGGGAAGAGTTGGAAGCTACACGTTTTAGACAAAACCAACACTTCACACATTATGTTAAAATTTTCATTTTGTCTTCATTCAGCTGTTTCAAGTCCTACATTCAGCCAATGCCAAAACAAATCAGAAGTTATTTTTACCCATTCACTTCATAGTTATTATGGTCTTGATTATAACTTCTCTGGTTCATATGCAAGAAAAGCCACACAATGGGACTGAATATATAAGAAAAACCTTTTTTTGTAACAGCTAAACAGAAACAAAGACATATTTCAGTTATTCTACTCTCAGTTTAACATGCAAACACCATGCCTTGATTTTAGACTCAAACAGGATTACACTCCATTTCTAATTCAAATGTATGCTCACATAGGAGGCACGTTAGTGTACCAAGATGGGTTTTTTATTCAAGTTTGTCATAACAGAAAGTGTGCACGCCTAGGGACCTCAATCAGAAAATCAAGACCCCTTTGTGCTAAGCTACAAACAACAAAGACAATCCCTTCCTCACTGATCTTATAATTTCTGGGCCACAGCACACTCAATATATATATTAACCATTCTCAAACATAAATGGAGGCCCCCAAATACTCTACTTCTTCTGATCAGTTTGGAAGACAATGGGGCATGCTCCCAAATCTGCGTAATCCCCTCTGGACTAACCTCCAAAAAGCCTATTTTTGTGAATTTCCATTGAAAGTTTGCAGATGCAAGAAGCTGGGAGAAGCTTCCCCGACTCTCCCACTTCAGAGATTTTATCCAAGGAAAAAGTGTAATTATAAATTTGCTCAGATGTAAACCACCATAATCTCCTTTTGTCACCAATATCATAAAGCTAACAAAATAAAATGCACAATTACCCATAGATCTCTCTGCAACATATAACGCCAACAACTTTAAAAAGTGAATTTCTATTCAAAATGAAAATATGCGCTTAAGATTTCTTATGGCAAGAACTGCGTGACCAGCTATAATTTAGAACTTTAGTAATAAACCATTCAGTGCGTGTGACACCACTGCACTCTACTGGAGAGACTCAGACCTACACCTCTGTAAACCATGGGCCATACACAGCTAACAGCTAAAAGCACAGATGCTCCATCTTCTCCAGTGGTCTGCCCTGCATTTTTAGAGCAGGATGTTCTGTTCTAACAGACACCATGACATTCCAAATAGCCATGGAGCGTGAAACCCGAGGTTGCATCAGTTTAATGACACAATGAAACGAACAACCCAAATCCATTTAAAACTGCAGATGTTTGGCAACTGGAATAGGATTAACCAACTTGGCTACAGCTTCAGAGCTAGCGCCTCTGCTCTTGAGAAGGGTGTCAGGGGATTTTTAATGGCCAGGAGTGGTTAGGCCAGGCGTGTTTGTTTTTTTTTTTTTTTTTAAAGGAATGATCACAGCACCAGCAACACAATGTCCTTATCATCATGCTGAGGTATTGGTCAGGACTGACTCACATGGCTGACTCATCAAAACTACTTCAGCATCCTGGATTTCCCATGGCAGCCTCCCTTAGAGAAATGAAAAGGCTTAGCATGAGACTGAAGAGCATGAGCTATATGGCATGGCAGAATCCATTCAAAATTACTCTATATGAATATTTCTCTTAGGTCAATAAAAATCATTACCAAAACTCTTTAAAGTAGTTTTCTATCAGTGATTTAAAAGGTTTTGCATGAATGGATTTACAAGTGACAAATTACAAATTCAAGAATTAACTGAGATGGAGGGGCAAGTATTTCTATTTGTTTCTGGTTTTCGCACTACAGGCTAATATTTGTGTTCCCAAAGCAATACACTACTCGCTGACTGTCTGTAGTTTCCATGGTACAAATCCCTCCCAAAACACAAAAACAGTAAATATTCACTATTGGTACTAGTTGTATGGATTATAAAGCAAGTGACTTAACCTCTGCTCCTCTATCTGCAAATTGGGAGAGAACAGTAACGACAGATAGCAAAGGACCAATCTGGAACAAAATTCATGAAAGATTAACCTTGGATGGATGGCCCTATAGGAGAGTGAAATATTCTAACTAAAACACATAACCAAGATGCTTCCCAAAGACTGTCTGAAATAAAAATACTTTCAAACATACTTCATAAAAGGATTAATTCAGTGGTTTTCCATGGTGCTCCTCCAGTATCTTAAAAATCTTGGGCTGAGGCATAATGGTATATAGGTAGCCAGCCTATGGAGGTGGCTAAGTATTTCACAAAGCAACGAGACAATTAAATGCTATTTCAACTGTTATTAAAACACATACTTACTACATAGCACTTAACTGTTCTTTATTTTTTTTAATCAATATTCTGATATGCTGGACTTTTTGACTAATTCACTAGGGTTAGAATTTTCCAAATGTGACAGTCTCTTCTGAAAAAATCACCCCCTAAACAGCCTGTTTCAGTATGAACTTCTGGCATGCTCCGATTCCTTATACTTAGACCAAGATTTTTCAAGTATAGGATTCAGAAGCCCTATTTTCAGGCGTCTGTTTTGGAAATCTTGGCCTTTTTTTGCACGCAAGCCAGTTTTCTTCTAAGGTTAAAATCTGCTTTAAGAACATCACTAAATAATTATAACACTTAGCTCTGATGCATTTGACATTATCAGTTACAGATAGAAATCAAGGACATACATACTGTTCAAAAACAAGGAGAGTAGGTTAACAGAAAATCAAAATTGTGGTTGTGTAATGTCAGACGTTGCTACATGCTTTTCACTGACTTCTTTGAGTAACTCACTGCACCGGTTTCATCAACAATTGTATGTGCAACATCCTTAGTGCAAATTAAATTAAAAAGACCTATGGAAGTTTATTTCGTACAAACAGACATTGCAATTTGTTTTTACACCAGAAATTAATCACTGCCAGTTCTCAAAACAAAATACAAAAAAAACCCACTTCTACTGAATCTCTCATTTTAGTTTAGCAAGAAAATTATAAAGAGGACACGAATATGCAGAATCAAAGTGACTATTGTACTTCACTTTTACATTCTTTGTAATAAAATTGTGAAAGAGGAAATTCTATCACAATATTTTCTAAAACATCACTTGACACGGTTCTGAGTAACCTCAGCTAAAGGAGCTCCAGATTCTTTTGCAAGAATGATTTATAGTGTAGTTTTTGTGAAAAGTCTCTTATGGGCAAGTCTCTTGTGAGTAGACATAGCCTTGGTTTTATATAATAACCTACATTTACTAGAGACAGACTATATATACACATACAAAAAATGTCATAAGCTAGATATTTAAAGTAATAAGAATCACCACTATCATCAGAAAAAAGGAATATAAACTTATGTCTGTTTCACGTTTCAGCTCCGGGTTTGTTTCAGATTTATTTGACATAGGAAAAGCTCGGTGCAGGTTTGTGGGATTAAAGTGTATATTAATTACAAGTGGGATCTACAAAATATTTTTAGTGAGGGTAAAATGATCTAATTGTGCACCATTGATATTAATGGGACTTATAACATCAACTTCAAAGGGAGGACAGGCAGGCACATAATGTGAAATGTTATATATGTATTTAATATTATAATGGATGGATTAATCTTGTCTTTAAGCCTGTGAATAGTCTCACTGCTTTGCTGGATCAGGTTTTAAGTGAAATAATATTATTTTCTCACTGTGTCCAGTTCTAATAACTCCATTTTAAGATGACTAGTATCCACATAGGAAATTTTTAACTGCAGAATTAATGGTTCAGCCTGACTTACATTGACTAGTGACCATGGTTCAACAACTTTACATGTGATTTTTGTTCAAAATTTGCAACTCTCTCTATCAAACAAGAACGTTCTCTGCCCATCTCTAGGAGCCCTGGCTCTGGGGCAGTCTGCCAGGTACGTGAACTGGCAGGAAACCTATCTGGCAGGTCAGATTCCACAGCAACCCTGCTTGGTTTCTTGTGGAATTTCGTCAAAATCAAACTGTCTTTACGAAGCGCTTAGCTTTCAATTCAGCAAATTCCAAAGGAAATAAGTTTCATTAGAATTTTTCCAACCAGCTCCAACAAACATCTTTATAGCGACTTACGTCCAAAACACTCTCAGTATATAATATATAAACTATATGGCAGGATTGTAAAACGCTCCCACCTCTAGGATGGAAGACACCGGCAGTTGAACAGTGCACATCAATTCCTCTCAGCAATTCAACACAAAGTGAAAAATCCAACTGAAGCAAGAGTGCAAACTTTGGTAGGGAGAATGTGGTTACTCAACTCGAATCTGGCCAAATCAAGGGGAACATCTTTACTTCTTTCTTAAAACGTTAGAAGATAAACAGTCAAGACTTGGTTTTATAACATCTAAATAAAGGTTTTCTTCTAATTTCACTGAATATAATTATATGACTAATTAAAGATTTGTAACAGACACTTGCAACTAAGGGAAATACAATTTTTACTTCTTTTTAATGTTTAAATAAAAGAAATATGTTAAAGACAGAGTGTGTGTTCATTCTTTTTAAGTCACTTTCAACCTCTCCTATTCAACATCAATCTTCTCAGTATCAGGGAGACTTAAATGAAGTTCTACTGAGAGAGGGCAAATTGTACAGTTATTTCAACAAAAGGTAAAAAGCAGCACAATCACAGAGAAGTTATATGGAAAGCAAGCGTCCTGCCTGTGCCAGACAAAGAGAGAAAAAGTGAAGAGAAATCTAGGAAGCTTAAGAAAATGCTACCGAAATTTCCTAGAACATAAAGCCTAAAAATATAGAGCAGCTACTTCATTTAAAAAATACAAAGGGAAAACAGTGGAGAAAATACACTTTTTCCTGCAATTTGCTTTTTTTCTTTTTCAAATGCAAAACTCATTTGACCTAGTAGGTATGTGGTTTTTTTTAACCAAGGAAATGATTATGCTTTCAGGAGTATAATAGCATTATTTCGAATTAGAAAATGCATAGTAACTCTAGACTAGAGTTTCCACAACTGAAATTTACACTCAAAGTAAAAGAAACACAACCCACAACTTTAAACCAACTTTGTGACTTTTATTGATGGGCAACAACTTTATACTCCTAGATATCACTAAACTGTGTACAATTAGGAACTCAACATTATTGGGGAGCAGACAGCAAAATTAAACAAAGCAGACTTAAAGAAATATCAATCTTCATTATTTTGCCCATTTTTAAAAATCTTGTGTACACAGAAGCATAAATGCAGTTTGAAATCTCTTAATAGCAATAAAGTTACAATCACCCATCTATATAGACTAACATTTTAACTCCAAATATTTGATCTGCAATGTGTACTTAAGCAGTTTCTCATCGCACAATTATTAAAATGTGGTTTCTTTCCTATTAGGAACCAGCAACTCACCATTTTGTACTTTTGTACATTGTTTTGAAGCACATAGAACCATTGTCTCCTGATACCCTCTGGCTCATGTTTTACCATTTATCAAAAACTACCGGGGGAACAGAGAGGTTTGGTTTTTTTTTTAGTTTTTTTTATTTAAGTAAAGATAAAACTTATTTTCACAGAAATCTACAAGTTTTGTTGCTGGTGCAGGGTTTTCTTCTACTATGCAATTCGAAAGTGGGAATCAAATGCAAACCCCCTTTATCATCTTAGGATTCAGCATTAACTCAGAGATATTTTATCTTTTTGTGATTTGTGAGACTAAGTCTTTCAACCAAATGACTTCATTCTGGAAAATCAAAAGTCGACACACAAACTATGTTGTGCACAACCCCCAAGGTAGTTTCCTTTTTCACTCTAGCCCATAGTTGCAAGGGAAAAAAGGATTCACTCAAACGAGCATTTAAAGGAGGAAAAAAGTTAGTGATAGTTGGCGTTCTACAAAGCAGGTATCTTGCACACACAGCATAAAGAGGAAAGTTTCACAGCAGGTCAACTCGGCGATAGTACAGGAGGTAGGCTGTGCGTTCAGCAGACGGCTTCACCACCTGGTACTGATTTATCACTTTGACTGCCTGGTCATCAATGCGTAACCAGCCATTAAGACCAATCTGGAAGACATCTGTAGTGTAATGGCCACCAGTTGCACTGTTTCCATGATGATAGACAACTACAAAGAAAGAAGTTAATGTTTATCCTTCCACTGGAAACAAAACAGGAATACAAATTTACCAAGATATTCCTTTGTTTAAGTTCATAATTCAGACAAACTTTCCAACTCACATGAAATCAAGAACATTATTTTCTGAAGCGTTTAACTACATGTTGAGTGGCATGTTTACATGCTATCCTGTACTGAAGTTATGCTTATACAGTGGTCACCAATAAAACCTTTACAAATACCTTTGCAAATACTTAAAGTTATACCAGCATTATCTATATGATAGAAAATACTGTCAAAATTTTATCTACTTACAAAGGGAAAAATCTATTGTGATGCTAGTGATTTTTCACTGGCAGCACAAAAACGCAGGATTCTAAAGTAGTGAAAAATAATATCCTTAAGATCAAATGTCCCAAAAGTCTAAGACAGATATTTTTAATTTACTACATGGCTTTCAAGGAAGGATTTATTTCACAGGAAAAGACCAATGGGATTGATAGACCATCTTCCTGCAACAATTCAACTTAGCTTCAGAAAATTCATTTAGTGCTGACAAACTTAGTAAATAGTTGAGAACAAACATAACTGCTTGAAATCGCCTACACGTCCAGTTTGTTGCTGCTTGTCATTTCAAGTCAACATGATTGTAAGTTAACTGTTCAAAGATCAAAGTAGATATTATACAATACTTAGTATCAGACACCTCTGTGACTTAAACCAGAAGCCTCTGACTCAACCTTCCCTCATATCTAATCATAAAACCTCAAATCTTCATATACAAGAGGACATTATGAAACTTTACAATATCAGAACTCTGTTCAAAAGTCTCCTATTACAAACATAAGAAACTCCCCATCTAACCCATTTAATTTTGCTTTAAGTATTGTTCCACCCTACAAAACTGATTCCAGAAGAATCACTGTATACTAACCACCTGAATGTGCTTAGTTTACACGTTAGTTTTGTGAGTGCCAATCCTGCAATCTCAACATGGAACCAAGCTGGATTCTTTATTTTGAGAAAGTCACCACCTGTAATATGTTCTGAAGCAAAATTAGGTCCATTTGATGTTGTGGAAACTACCCTTCATCTTCAAATTGTGCTATCCACTACATCTGCGGACTTTTACTGCTTTCACTGGAGTTGCACAGGTGTAACTGTTTGGAATTATATTGGTATATAATTTTGGTAATAATGCATAAGAAGGAACAGAGTCTAGCTCACTCTGTTAGCTATGTTTGGGTGCTGAAGCACTGGAATGGGTTAGCTAGGGAGGTGGTGGAGTCTTCTTCCTTTGAGGTTTTTTAAGGTCAGGCTTGACAAAGCCCTGGCTGGGATGATTTAGTTGGGGACTGGTCCTGCTTTGAGCAGGGGGTTGGACTAGATGACCTCCTGAGGTCCCTTCCAACCCTGGTATTCTATTATTCTATGCTTGTCTCTGCAATGCTAAGTGGAGTAAACAAAGCAGTAAACACAAGTAGCAGTAGGAAAGTGTCATTTTCACAGTCTACCTTTCAGAGTTGAACCACACACTTTAAACTTACTCTGATTTTGTTTACACTTCTATGAAGACAAAAACATATTACGAGTACTTTAAGTTAAGCAAAAGCAGACAGGCATGATTTATGGTATACAGTATACACATTCTAAATTATTGGTATATTTCAAGAGTTCTTTAAGACAGAAACTACTCTAAGATTTTCTAGGATGCAGTTTGTATTTTATCTTACTGCAGAAGAATATTTAGGCAAACCTCTTGTTATATTTATAATGAGAAATATCTTTAATTCTAAAAAATCCTCTTTTTAATCATTAAAATTTTGTACAAGTAGTGCATGCTGTGTGTGTGAAGTTCTGGACTAAAACAATGAACTGGAGACTGAAATGGTGTGCGTCTACAGAACAGGCACAAAAGATAAGGCAGTGGCAATGCAAATTTCCTCATACTGTTTTTATCCAGGCTCTCCAATCCTGTCTTGGAAAGCTCACCCCAGAGGTGAGACTTGTTCCACTAAAGTAACTACTGCCCTCTGCTCAGATTTCCAGTCCGGATGGTATCTTCTGTAACCTGGTTATACCACCTAAACAGAACTGGATCCAAACCACCTCGTCACACAAGCCCACCAGAACTGAAACTAAACTGGTAACTTAGAAGTGACAAGCTCCAGTCTGAGCTTTTTCTTCTGATGCTAATACAAACAAGCAGGTGCACATCTTACTAATCTAGGTATAGTTTTTAAAGACTGTAGAGATTAATGTTTTGTTTATTAATAAAATGCTTCAGAATATTTATACCAGTTTCCAGTCTTTAACAGCAACAACAGGCTTTCATCTGGTACTTCAATATATTCTGACCATAAAAATGTCACACTAACATCCAACTCGGTGACACCTCTATAGTCATACAATATGCCATTCATACATTGTCAGACGTACTCATCTTGAAAGTGTTTAGAACCATGCAATGAATGAACATCAAAGTGGCAATTTTAAAAGACATTTGAAAAGTTACCACACAAATCAGCGGTATGTGTCAAATATAGCTATATTAAAGTTGCAGATGTTCTTCTGGCTATGCAAGATGTATTTACCATTCAAGCTGTACGTCACCAACACCAATTCATCATCAATAACAGTTATGCTATACAATTTGTGTTAAGCGTCATCATAAATGAATAATAGTCACAGAGGAATTGATACTTAAAATTTAACCCCGTTGAGAAAATATGAATATTGATGTACACCACTTGAGACAGAGCAGCCCTATATGCATCTTAACAGAAGTTTTGCAGTCTGCATTCTTTCATTGAAAAGCAAGTATCTGTATACCCTGTGCAGGATGGATCTGGTACCGAACTGTGATCCTATGTTACTTAGGCAGAAGCTGAAACAATGTGACAGTAATCACATAAAGGAATATTCAGTACTTATGTGTCACTTTACACTAGAACTTACTATCCCTGCAAGTGACATCACTTTAATTTAAAGTAAACATTTTATAATCCATCAGCAGTAACTACAACATTTCCACAACCAGAATTCCTATATGTAATGCAATATTTTGGGATAGAGAGTGACATAAATGGCTAAATACCTGCAAAGAGCCGGTAGGTTCTTTGGCCTTTAAAAATCTTGCTTTTCACACCTGGAGATAGTAACTCTGAAAAAAGCAAAAGCAACATTTTTAACAAGCTAAAAACTTTTGTGTTAACAGATGTCAGGTGAACATTTATTTCCAAGTAAGAATCAAATAGTTTTTCATCTGAAGCTTCCTATATCAAAGAAATGGCTGAAACCTCAGCACGCTGACACCGGAGTCTTTTCTGTGGTAGGAGATAAGGGAGTCAACTTCTAGTTTTTTGCTGCCAGAGCACTGGCCTTTGCATATGTGGTTTCAAGCAAGAGTACTACTCAAAACTACCCCAGGGAAACAGAGGAGAGGGGGAAAAAGGACCAAGACACTAGTTATCTCCCCTGCCATGCCTCTTGTTGGAGGATGAGAGGGTGAGCCTATAAGCTCCAGTGACTGTAAAGAATATAGCAGTTGCTTGTTTTGCTTGACCAAAGCAGTCTGTAACGTTTTACAGATTTCAACACCCCTCCCCAGAGTATGTATTAAAAACAAAAACCTCAATATCAAATCATACTGTCTGATACAGTAAATACATCATTTATAATGTATCCCTATATAATTAGCCTTGCAATTTCCAGGTAGCTTGGAACATATTGCAGACAGCAAAAAAAAATATTGGTCAATCTGAACTACTGGTTGACTGAACAGCGAATGTCAGAATAAAAAGATTCAATGCAGCAAGGTACACATATTATTCTGGTGTTTATATATAACACACACTTTGTAAAATGAATAGATATTAACATTTAAAAACTGAAGAAACTTTATAATGCATTAACACTTGAAATCTGACCTACCTATTTGGTTGCTTTGAGGTTTTCAGTTTGATTTTAGTTTGGTCTTAAAAAAAACTCTCATTTCTCCTCTCCAGTCCAATCAATGATTTTTATTATGGTGCTTTTACCACCTCTTTGGATGGATTCTGAGCTGAAGTATTTTTATTCATTATTTGATTAACAGAAGCCTTGCTCAGGGTACTCCAATCAGCTGAGGGAGGGCACTGTACGAACACATAGTACAGTTATCCCTCAGCCCTGAACAGCTTTCAGTCTCAGTCCCCAATTCTACAAGTTTCACTCAGGTGGACACTGGACCTGCATGAGCCCCCACTGAAGTCAATGGAGCCTGATGAATGTTCCAGAGTCTGCCTACATAGAGTTCTTTGAAGGACTGGGGTCTAAGTGCTGTAAAAATAAATAAATAAATAAATAAATAAAAGCCTGAGCACATCAGTTTGGAGCATCAGTGGACTGGATTCTCCTAATCCACAGCTAGGACAGACACAAAATAAAGCACACAAAATAATACAGATTTCATTTAGATTATGAGAGTTTTCGCATGTATACAACCCAACAGAAAAAAATCAAGTCCCTCCTATACTGAACTTGCAAAAATTCACTATTACCCTTTGGAAATCACAGAATATTCTCTTTTCCTCAAAACAAAAAGAAAGTTTTATTTAAGAGTTTCACCTTTACTAATTTCCAGGTCAACAGGATACTCAATATTCTTGATAAGCTTCTGGCATCCACCAGTTTTCTCATATACAAATCTTTTGAGGTGTAACACAAGAACAGGAGGGAGCTCTTCTAGGGTCATCCTTCTACTGATCTCCACCTAATACAAAGAACACAAAAATGTATTAAAATTGTATCTTAATTTTAGGATCAGTATATCTTGAAGTTAACCCCTTTAAAAACAAAAAGCAAGGGAATATGACTAAATGTGTGTAGAACATGAATTTGATCTAAATTATGCCACTTGAAAGTGTCTGTATTGTGTTAGTTTTATGACAAATATCCCATTGTTTGTGTACTTTAAGACTCTAAAGCACATTGGATTTTCCCACTGAAGTGATATCTTCAAGGAAAAAGTATTATAATTTAATATAATGTCCTGTGGGGTTCTTTCCATGGGGGTTCTTTAATCTAGGGACTAACTATATATTTATGAAACAGGAAGAATAGCTGGCGCAAATGATGGAGTTCAACATTAGGATTCAGAAATAGTCATATTTCTGCCTTCACTTTCTGTCTTTAATTTTCTCGTAACTCAAAAATGTTTTTTTTAAAGTCTTAGGTTGAGATTAAACTCCAAAATTTTAAACTTCAAAAGGAGAAAAACCTGGTGATTCTTAAGAGGGAGTGAAAATAGAGAATCCAAAGGGCAAGCTATATTTACAGTGAGTGGTTGTCACTCCTAAACCTGAGAAACCACAAAAAGCGTAGCTCAAAATCTTGAGAATTTGAGACAGTTAATGATGCTCTCACACTAACGTTAAAGATCATATTTTAACAGAATATTGCGTAAAAATTTAAAACTAAATATAACAAAGGAGAGTAACACCATCATAGCATCTTTCAACCTGACAATCACATTAATATCCTCATCTGTTACAGAATGAGGAATAAACCATCAGGTTTCTGAGGATTTTCAATAGAGACTCTCCATCTGAAGAGCTCTGAGCTTTGCTTAGCTAATACTACTTTAAGATGGGGGGGACAAGGGGTAGTTATAAAAATACGACATGGATTCTAACATTGACACTCTTTCTGATGTTATTTAAGCAACTCGTTTTTTCCCCCCATCTGGAAAGTGTGGATGAAGTATCTGCCTTCCCCACAATGATGTTTTGAGAATTAACATCTGTAAACCACTAGCTATGCATAAGAATTATTAAAGTTCAATATTTTCACAACAACATGTAATATGAAATCTTCTATTTTTTCCTGAATATCTGTCAAAAAAGAAAGATCTAAACGGCGTTTTTGGATGCTTTTATTTCCATTCAGACACTAAACCAGACCAAATCACTAGCACCTAAACTGAACCCATTTCTTCTAAAACCCATTATCTGAACAGTGGGTTGTCCCTAAAGAAGTTAAAACCATCTGCAGCAAAAACCAAAAAGAAGTGACTAGCAAAACAAAATCCTTGTGGTAAATTATGATGAGCTTGCATTGCAAACGTTCCTTCCACATGAGAAGAAATCCCTAAAATATTTTTGCACTTCAACTTCTACTAGAGGACTGGACATACAATCCAGACAAAAGCTGTCTGTCTACCTGTAACTTTTCAAGGAAAATAAATAGTTTTCCATTCATTTTCCAGGTGACAATTACATTCTGAATGTTTGCATAAACAGTGAGGTGGGTAAAATATATGGACACAACACCTTGTTCAAAGGCTCCTTTTGCTTCTTTGTCTGTTTAAGTTAATTGGGAACACATTGCACACGATATTTTAATCTGAGCACCTTCTGCTGACCATGCACAGATGCGACTATGTAGATACTACTTCTTTACTCACACACAGTAAATACTTTACTCACACACAGCTGGAGAAAGGGAAGAGAATAGTGTGAGGAAACTCAAAGCAAAATATAATATATCCCATCATTCAAGAGCAGAAACTGCCAAACTGCAAGGTACAGAGAGCTGGCTGGATACATGGTGCTTTCCCAATATAGCTTTTGCATGAGAACAATTGTTGTAGTTTTCAAATAGATATTACGCTATTGTAGTTAAATGAGGCTCATAGTACAAAAAAAGTTTTCTTATGGATGGTCACCAGGCTGTTCCTTCTAACCCAAGAAGAGAAAGCAACACAGGTCAGCATTCTGAGTCATGAGACTGTTACAAATATCTACTTCAAAAGCCAGGAAATATTCTCAACCAACCAACATTTTGAAACACGTCTGTCTTATTAGGAGTGTCTGGCAACGCCCAGGTCACCTGAGCATCTGTGCTTTAAAATTAGCGAAAAATTGTTTTCCTTCTGACAGTACATATTATCACTTCTCAAACAGAGTGAATTTAATTTATATACCTCTCCCAGCCCGGCCCCAAAATCCCAAACCAACTATTACACCAGTTCAGCAAATACATTGATTTACTGTCAATGATTTCATTTAACAGAGCTAGCGTCTTCTTGTTTGAGTCACCATGACTGTATGTGTTAAATATGCAGTACCCCACTTGACACTTGTACTATACCTTGCGAGGTTAGTACCTCTTAACATGAGGATTAATGTTCAAGCAACTAGTGAAAAACCAACAGCTGTATGAAAAGCCCTTAAAAATGTAATGTTTGACTATAAAAAGGTCCAGCAGACAAGACCAGAACACACCTCCTGTTTGGTTTTTGTGGTGTAACCCTGGACAGACTCTCTTGCCACCAAGCTTTCCAATGCATCCTGGACTGTGCGTATCTTGTCAGACTGGATATCCAGTTGTAGAGTGAAAAATGGCTGCAGAGTGGCAGACTCCTTAGAACTCTGCTGGTAAACCACAGATCTACAGAAATAGGAAACAATGTTGAACATTAGATTTACAATAGAACCTCAAAGATATGAACAAAGAGTTACGTACTAACTGGTCAACTAGACACCATGTGAAACCTGAAGTAAACAATCAGGCAGCAACAGAGACCAAAAGAAGATAAATAAAAATAAAAAAAGCAAATATTGTACAGTACCTATATTGTATCTTAAAGGTAGGCACATCTGGGCTGCCCATCCCCACCCCCACCTGCCACTTATAGCAAGATGCTGGGGCTGCCAGCCGAAGGCAGCTAAAGCCAGCAAAGCAGAGGCAGCACTGGGGTCTGTGCCACTTTCACCCCCACTCTCCATGGGGATGGGAACATGCTGTTTACACAAACACCCCCACGGGGAATGGACAAGCCTTCAAACTCATGCTAGCACTGAGCAGGGAGCTCAACTGCTGCTGAAGCCTGGCCTGGAGTGTCAGGTGCTAGGTCTGGAGCCTGAACTGCGCTTTGTTCCGAGTTACGGACAACCTCCATTTCTGGGATGTCCACAGTCTACTGTATAGTCATCCTTCAAAATTTAACAGTGGAGAAGCTACTAGTCAGGGTGTCTAAAAATTGATTTTGGGGGGAAAAAATCAATGATTTTTTAAATTTAAATCAAGTTTTTAATTTGTCATTTAAATCATATTAATTTTTCTTTTTAAAATCAATCCACCTGCTACGAGAAAGAGGACACTGAAATGCACCTATGAATCCACCCACGTTCTTTACCTCAGACCTTAGTCCCTCCTGTGCTTTGCTGCACATTGGGCTACCAAAATTAACACAAATATCAAGGTTAAGCATCAATTTCAAAAACTTGATTTCACTTTAATGCAATTTCAAGTACAATGATTTTGTTTAATATTTGTTAACATGTATAATTGGTTAGTATATTTAAATCAGTGTATTCATGCATAGCTTCTTTGACAAGACATCATCATACACTTGGAGGAGCATATGATCACTCCCTTTGTTTTCATTTTTCTTTTAAAGAACTTTATCTGAGGTTACTATGTTGCCAACAAAAGCCTGGGATACCAAAATCACCTAAAGGTGACTGTGGAATCATCCAATGTGACAAAAGGGGGAGGGGGGAAGGAATCTTTGATAACTAAACAAAAAAGAAACTGATTTTGAAGTATTGTGTTTTACAATGAATTATGTTTAAATCTACTAATCTTCTGTTAGTTTGGGGTCTTCAAAATAATTAGTCACATTTTTCTTTACAAGTTTTGCAATATATTCACCTACTTCTCTCCACAGTATAAGAGAGTAATAGCTTGATTTATGAAAAACCTCACACACTGGGGAACAGTTATGCAGAAGGTGAAATTTACACTGATGATACAGGTACCTATAACATAAAATCAGATCTGTCATATAGGTTTTGCCAACGCTGTTACCCAAGCTAATAGAAGCTGACAGTAAAATTATATTATCTTCTCCATTTGGCAAACATCATATCTTTGCTATGTTGCTAACTACAAAATAGCCAAGATAGCTCAGCTTTGTTTACTTCTGTGGAACATGGACAGTTCTGGGAAAGGTGTTCAGAAATTAATTGTTGCTGCAGAGTAGCATATGGTGCTCATGTGGAAACTGAAAATGATAAAATTAACATTTTAATATCTCAATGACGATGCTGGATTTCTGAAACATTGAATGTTTTAGAACAGATATTTAGAACTGACAAGTACTAATGGTTATCTAGTCGTTTTGTCATGTTGCTGTGAAAAATTTAATTGAGTTCAGGTTCTCTAATCATAATACTTCAAAATTTAAAATCTCTGCATGGTTTTTAACAATATATTCCAGAATTGTTTTAGAATTTGTTTTTTCCTCAAGTCAGATTTTGCAGCCAGGCTTTGTTCACTTATTGGTTTGTCTTGAATACAAACCAGAGTCTTTTAGTCTTTATGTGTTAAAGTAATAGAACCAGCTTCCTATTTATATTTGGAAATTTAAATCAATTTCAGCTTTTATATGAAAACTGAATATATGATTTGATAGTTCAATTGTTTGCCAAAGATACTATAACAAAAGGAGATTTTTGTATTGATTTTCAGTTTGCTTGAATCTTGGTTAAAAATATATCTAATCACCCTTTGTTTTCGAAGCTGGTACTTAAAAGCACAACCAATAATGTCTTTACAGCTAAATAAGTTACTGTTTGGCATGTTACAGACCTTCAGAAAACTCTAAATAGCAAGTCTTCAGATAAACCACAATTCAAGTCACTATGTTAAACTCTCAGAATTATCAGTTAAATATTAACATAGAAGTTTAATACTTGAACTGCAAGCTTGTATTAACAGCTCCTCTGATTCAGGCACAGGCCTGAAGCACCAACAAAAGCCCAATCCATCTCTATATTGGCTATGTATATTCCTTAGAGTGAAAGGACTCTACCACAGACATTGGCATCTTTATTTCAGGTTACTATTGCCTTCTTGGCTTATATTTAAGGACAAAACCTTCAACACATGTGAAGGCTGATGTTTTCAAAAGAACAGATTCTCCACTCTTGAGAGTTGTGCTGTTTTTGAGACACCTTCCCATTTCCCACAACCAGATTATTTAATGTAATAATCCACTGCAAAATACAGTAAACAAACTACAGTACACAAACTTAAACCAGTTAAAATCAACAAAAAGAAAATGAGATTAATCTACAAATAAAGATAATATTCCAAAATGCAATTTCCAGTGGTACATTTTTTTAAAAAACAATTAGAAATACAAGTATAGCATTTTTTCAAAAGTGCATAAAAGTACTGCATTTGATAGCAACAATATTGCTGGATATTAGGTTTGCATAACATTTAATGTGCAAAGCATTTTCTTTTGTAGAAATTACAGCAAAAGTCAGTCACAAGGAAAAAAATGCAGCAGTTTAAACAAAATACAGGGATTATTTCAACTACAAGTTATTGGAAGGATTTGAATAATACTATGATATAGAAAATTTTTCATAAAATTTCTTTGGAAAAATTTGTGGTGTCCATAATTTCCTTGCTATTGTAGTACCACTAATAGCGTTTACTGACACTGAGTGTAGCTAGTGCATAAAAAACAGCTTTTAAATTTCTTCAAAGCAAAGCTCTTCCCATGCACAAGCACACACTTGATTTTTTCATCACAGAGCATCTGAGAGAAAAGTCAGTGCATCTTGCGGTCAACATTTTTGCCAGGCCTCTGATTTATGTGTATGCCAAATTTGCATGAAAAAATATTTGAAATCTGAATGACAAATATTTGAAGTTTGAACAAGTTATAAATGTAAAAGCTCTCTGTTAATGCACAAAATCAGAAGCCCAATGAAAATGTGAACCTACAGGTTTATGTTTAAGTGTTTATAACCATCTACTTTTTTCTTCATAAAAAATTATTTAAAGAAATGATGCTGAAGTAGAAATGCAACAAATCAATTAAACAAATATAGACGAGAGGCTAAAAATCTCTCTAAGCAAATTCAACTATGTTTTCTTAGCTCTCTTTTTCATTTGATTTTTCTATTTCTGATGCTTTTATTTGGTGGACTATTACCAGCAATTTTGCCTTTAGATCCTCCCTATTTCCACCCTCAGTCTTAGCGGAGGAAGCTTTCCAACATCTCAAGACGGGATACTGTTTCTGTGGTCTACTGCATGACCTAGTTTGTAGGCTGAATGAGATGGGTGAGCTGCAAGTAGACAACAGATGTGGAAATGGACCCTGTGGTTCTGCTGCTCGATGCCAATTTATTCTCTTTCTCAGAAATCCCTCTGATTTATTTTCTGTGGATTTCAACAGGGAACATAGTGTCCCCCCAGATATCCTTAATTTCATAGACTGCATACCTGGCAACACAAGAAGTGCAAAACTAGCAATTAAATGCCTGCCCTCTATTTTAAAAATAATTCTTCATATTCTTGTTGTTTTGGAATATGTTTCTTTTAAGTATTTACTCTGTCTTTATAGTCTAAACTATTTTTAAATAATCTTTTTAAATGATTTTTTTCATACCCCCTTTTTCCCTCCCTGTAATCCTATCTGGGCCTCTGCTCCACATCACTGCAAGCTGATGCAGGAATTAATAACTGAATTCAAAAAAGATCTCTTTGGGTGTGACTTTTTTTTTTTTAATAAAAGCACAGCATAAGGTTATGACTACATTAGAGAGCTTACAGTTGTGCCGCTGTAGCACTTCTAGTGCAGACACTAAGCTGACGGGAGAAAGCTCTCCTATTGGCTTCGTTACTCTAGCCCCCATGAGCAGCAGTAACTATGTCAGCAGGAGAAACTCTCCCACCTAGCACTATCCACATCAGCGCTTATGTTGTTGTAATTTACGTCGCTCAGGAGGTAGTTTATTCACAACCCTGAGCAACATAAATTATGCTGACAAACTATAGCGTAGAAATAGCCTTAGTCTTTCTTGCTTCTGGAAAGCAGTATTGTGTAAAGAAATGACAGTCAGTTTTCCCTCTAATTTTTCCTATACATGTGTGGAATGAATTTTGTTACGTGCAATATCACCTCCATACTGGTGTACATAACACAATTGAAGTGGTGAGAGTGGGGCCGAGAGGTTTGGAGTATGGGAGGGGGCTCAGGGCTGGGTTGGGGCCGGGGCACCTCTCCCTCTGCCGCAGCAGGTCTAGGGCAGGACTGGGGTCAGGGGAGGGGTGCCCCTCCACCCCAGCTACGGCAGATTCAGGGCTGGGCTAGGGGAGTGGCGCCTCTGTCCCCGGCTGCAGCAAGTCCTGTCTGACAGTCATGTCTTGAGTTCTAGTCCCATTTTTATCCACTCACTGCCTTTGTGAACTACACAAGACACACACTATATCTCAGTTAATCCACACATGAAAAGGGCTAGCACTTCATAAGACAGTACTAAACCTGAACTATTTAATTATTGTAAAGTCCTTTAGATCCTTGCATGAAAGCAACTATACATATGCAAAGTATATGTATTTTTTCAACTTATTATTCATAAACAATTGTTGTAGATCTCTGTTCTTCAAGGCAACCTTTGCTCTGTAAAACATAAGACGCACCTATTATGTGACACAGATCACAAACTGATTTTTGGGAACTAACCTACACAACGACATTAAATCTTTTGAACTCTCTCTTCTGGAAGACTGTTTCATGATTAGGATGTTAAGTTTCCCTGGCCTTTGTGGACTAGTCACATTTCCTTTTTTAAACCACCAAAAACTGGTCATGGAATAATGGAAGTCTCTGGTGGCTGTGTATCTTCTCAGTTGCAAAGCAATGGAAAAATTTATGGGTGAAGGCAATGCAACTCATGCTGCCACAAAGCTGCAAAAGTAGTATCATTTACTGTATTAAAAATAGTCTAGTAAAAGATACCATACCTTACGTGACCACCAAAAATATCAGTAATAGAAGTCTTAACAAAGTCAGCCTGTCGAGTAACTGATGATTTGTTGCGGGGCCCGACTTGTTCCCATTCATCCTCACTACCTTCTCCTTGTTCATCCTGATCCTCCTCTTCATTTACAGATTGTGTCTCGGGACCATTGGAAAAACAGATTTCTTAAGAAGAAAAGTGTATAGATATTGATTTAAACAAACAAAATAATCCCCAATTTTTCCTTAAAAGGGAGAGAGAGCTGGTAAACAACAGGATTATCTTTAGTGATTAGTAATAGGTCCCTGATGTGTCTGGCGTTGTAATGAAAGGTATAGTTTTAAAAACAAACTATCAAAAGTTTTGATTCAGAACTTGTATGAGGTGGTTTCAAGTTTCTTATCCTCTTTACAGGAATAATTATCAGAAGATTAGGAGGCTTTCATATTTTACTTAAAAAAAATTGTGAAAAGTCAAGATGGAGGCAATATTCTGCACCATTCCTTGAGCATTTTGCAACTGGGAATACTCAAATGTTTATCTACCTAACATAACCACACTTGAAAAAACAAGTAAGTTCAATATAGTTATAGATAATTAACCTTTGGGGCTGTACTTTAGAAAGTAAAGGGCTGTTTTTGAAAAATTAAAACCTTGGCTTATCCAAGACACCGTTGTTTCCTGGGTATTTTACAGTGCACACAAGGTTTAGCAAATATTTGTAGGGATGCCAAATAAAGAAAGTTATGTACTTAATGTAGCTAGAGAATATGAAATGATAGTGCTACATCACAGAGAATTTACCCAGTTAAATAGATTGGATACCAAACCTTAAAAAACCCCAAAATTCATAATGACAAGACTGTATTACTGCAGTAGTTGTGTTTTATTTTTAAATGGGGCAACCATCAAACATAAAAATAAAACAGTTGCTGTAAGAAAAAACTCCATTTTTAAGTTCACTGTAAATCCTGTCAGTTCTTCCAGGGTAAGATGTGGAGTTTTCAGTTTGTATTTTTTTCACTTCAGCAACAAAGCACTAGTAAAACCAGTTACTATGTTTCATTATAAATGGGTACAAAATTATTAAAAATTATTTGTCTAGGAAGCTTGCTGTGCAGAAAACAACAAGAGCTTAACCAACAGTTTATCAGAGGTCACCGACATAAGCTACACCAGAGGTGGGCAACCTGTGGCCCATCAGGGTAAGCCACTGGTGGGCCACCAGACCGTTTGTTTACATTTGCATGGCTGCTTGCAGCTCCCAGTGACCACAGTTCGCTGTTCTCGGGCAATGGGAGCTGTGGGGAGCAGTAGGTTGCCCACCACTGCACTACACTGTTACACTATACATCAACCAGGTAGAGAAAGAAATTTAAAAACCATAATTCAGATACTGGGCATAGTTGGAAACAATGGCTATGCTTGGTAGACAAAATCTGTTTTAAAGAAAATCATCCTGAGTTCTGATCACGCTCACTTGAGTTAGGTATCCTAATAATACAGAAGTCAGTAGCTAAGGAACGGAGTTCATGCCTTGAACAAGAAGCTACTTTATTATCATCAGATCAAGTCCAATATGCCTATATGGTCAACCTAGCCGGGGAAGCATCTCACTGGTTCAGTAGCTTTCATAACAACACCTTACATCTTCTCCCACCCTCCCAAAAAAAAATCCTCTCCAGGATTAAATTTGGCACGTATTGTCCCATTCTATCTTCAGTATTTACTGATTTTCACAATGAAAGACTGTTCAAAATAAAAGCTATAGATTTTTGTCTTTTGTGTAAGCTCCCTCTGGCACTATGTCATAAGTGGCATCTTCCCCACACATTCAAACCACTCTCCTAGAGTTAATTCATTCCCCCTCCTTTCACTCTTCCAAAAAGAAAAACCATTACAGTTAAGTATTTGAAAATGAATTCAGCTTGCTACAAACAAACTTACTTTCATTGTGTGGGGAAAGAAGTTTCTTTAGGGTCAGCATTTCCTCATGTAGCCCATTTAGGATAAATCCCAGGTATTCTTCAGCATCTTCTTGTCTGCCCTGAATACAAGATTAATTTTTTTAAATTATTATTCCGCAGTATGGTGTCTACAAATTTTAAGTAGATTCAGGACATCGTCCCCTTAATTTTCAGATACCTTAATGAAACTGCAAGGTATTTTGTATCAGACAGCACTATCAGTTACGGCAAAACTCAGAGCCTAGGAGGGAAAAACTAACTTTAACTGTGAAATATAGTTTTTTTGTGAAACAAACACAGGACTAATTTTATGGCTTTTATTTTGTTAAGAAAAATAATATTAAGAATACTGGCTGCTTTGAAATGCAATTTAGTTTATGTACACTGTTAGATACACGCACTTTAAAGATTTTTAAACAGCACCTTTTCTGACAGGCTTGACTTGATAACCGTCAGCAGTCTATAGATGTATGTTGGTTCAAAGGCAGCTCCAGGCCGGATGTCTCTCGCAATTTTATCACCTAAAGCTGCAAGGCAAACAGATGTGACATAATATCAAAATAAGCAAAATTGAGAAAGCATGAAGTGGAAAATTAGATTCACTGCTTCACCAAGTAGTTATATGACCAATCAGCTGAAATAAACCATACTCAAATGACATGTTACGAGCTGTTTGACCAAAGGAAGATTGTCTGTATTAAGATTTAATTTTTTATGATTTCCAGAGAAATTATTAAAGTGTATTAATGACTAAAGTTCAGTATCAAAAAATGTTTCAAGAACTTATATTTCCCCCCTTTATAAGAACATTCAGCGCACTAGTGCACACACATTCATTTTACTCCACAAAACCTGCCCAAACAAAAAAGAACATCTTCATCTTCTAACTTAACAAATGGTGTGTGGTGGTTTACTTTTTTTAAACAGACATGTTTTAATATAGCATTGTATTAGCTACTATGAGCATTAACACAAAATGTCACCTGCAATCTCTCACTATTTCATCCAGTTCGGGCATTTTATCTAGCAGTGTAAGAACTGAACCCCACACACCTTTATTCTATTTTACACTTGTTACACAAGCTTCACAGATCTTAAGTGGCTTTTGGAATCCAGAATTGATTTTTAAATGGTTTTTGACCAACTAAGATTCTCTTAATTTAAGATTAGAATCTCTAAGATATGGCCTTTTTTTTTCTGCAACTTTCCTCACGAATCATGTGTCTCCTTGAACCAGCAGATGGTCCAGAAAAACTAACACCAAGTCAGTGTTTTAAAAGACATTAATCTCTTACGCTTTATCAAATGGACCTGACCAGAACATATGAGAAAATGAACGAATTTACAATTCTGGAATATTTTTTTCCTGTGTCTACTTTGTACTCAGAGAAAAACTAATCTTAAGTCACTTGGTTTATGTTCCTATTACTAACAGGTCACTTGTTACATTACATATCAGCTAGGGAAAACTCCATTTATTTATCTAGCGTGTGCATAGTCGTGTAGCCAAAAAATGGCATCTTCAGTGGTGTGATGCAGTTCTTCTAGGCCACCGCTCAACCTAGTCGGCAGGCATTCATCGACAATGTGCATCGTCGTCTATATTGCACCGCAGCTATACAAAAGGCTGTTACAAAGTCCCCAGCAATACTGGTTGGCTGTACAAAGATTTTGCCTGGTCCAGAATGTTCAATAGGGACCACTGGCGATGAGGCTGGTCAAAACCAGGCGGGCAAATTGTGGGGCTGGGAAAAACCCATGTTCAAACTAATGACGGTATCTGGCCTCAGAAAACTATGATGACAGATTACCATGTGTAGTTAAAATGACCCCAAAAATTAATCACATAAGTAAGACAGATTTATTTCACAGAGGCAAAAACTAAAAGACAAACCAAAGAAATGTCTCACCTGTTTGGAAGTCATTGGAACTAATGACTCATTTTATGGTCTTTTTTGTACTATGAAACACTACCATTAATTATCTAACCCAGAATAGCGTAACAAATGCACATAAATTTCTCAAGTAAAACTATTTTTTTCTGTAAATGCATAATACCATGGATTAGTTTGAGATAAAGTGAAACCCATGAGACAGCTTAATTACACAGAGAAAAGCGTTTTTTTTCCTTATGTATGTGATGGACCCTTTTCAGCTCCGGTACAAGTCATACTTGGAAAATTATGTACATTGCATTAGTGCTTACTAACTTCAATCCCATTACATCAGGCACTACCCAAAACACACAATAAGGAAAGGATCCCGCCCTCAAAGAGCTTATACCATTTGATGTTAGCGATCTATTCTGAAGACTCTTTTTCCCGCCACTCACCTTGTTTTGCTTTAGGAGGTACTGGCATATTAGTGAACTCATTCATTAGACGAACACTGAAAAAGAAAGGAAACAACAACTGGGTATCACCACGTTAACTAAATATTATTTATCTATACAGGACAGACTTCCATGTAAATCAGTCAAAATATTAGATCAAAGTGGGTGCTGGCAGGCCAAAATCAAGCTAAGATCACGCTATAATAAAGTGAGTAATATTAGGTTCAAATATGTGAAAATTAACATGGTTACTGGTCGTCTGATAAGGTAAAAATGGCTAATTTAGGTCTTGGAGCTTTATTACAATCTACTGTTGCAGATTCAGTACACTTCGATATATCTGAAGTGATGTTTCTGAACAACATTTAAAGAAATAGTCTTCTCCCTTCACTAACCAGAAGCTAAACTACAAAAGCGAAGTGTCATTAAACAAATCAAAGCCCATAGCCTACTGAATGTAATTACATATCAATTTTTATCAGCTGCAATACTACAATGGTTTGTTAGATCTCTGTGTTCAACGATTTAAAACGATCACAGTAAATACTAGGATTTTCCAACAAATTACTTACAAACTGTCTATCATTGGTGTTGAGGTGCATGGCCGCTGTGATTTTGAATACACTGGAATTGACTTCATTAGGTGATACATTGGAGGGCAAGCAACCAAAGCCTGCAGTGTCTGTCCATTGCATTAAGGAGCTATTCAGAAAATATAGTCTAGATATACATTAAATATCCAAACGTCCTTTATGTGCATACAAAAGACCAATGCAATAATCACAATTAAATTAATGAAAGGATTTTCCTCATTTTGTAAAAAGATAATGCTCCTGCTTTCAATTCACAAGAGTCACTTGAAAATAAACCTACAATATAGCATGATATAGTTTTATTCTAGTCACATATTTTAACTAGGGCTGTCAAGCGGTTTAAAAAATGTATTGTGATTAATCATGCTGTTAAACAACAGAATACTATTTATATAAATATTTTTGGATGTCTTCCACATTTTCAAATATATTGACTTCAATTACAACACAGAAGTATACAGTGCTCACTTTATATTTTTATAATAAATATCTGCACTGTAAAATATTTTTCAATTCACTTAAGTAATGTAGTGCAATCATGAAAGTTTAACTTACAAATGTTGAATTAGGTACAAAAAAAATTGCATTCAAAAATGAAACAATGCAAAACTTTAGAGCCTACAAGTCCACTCAGTTTTACTAATACTTCATCCAATCACTCAAACAAGTTTGTTTATATTTATGGGAGATAATGCTGTCCATGTCTTATTTACGTCACCTGAAAGAGAGAACAGGCGTTTGCATGGCCCTGTTGCAGCCAGCGTTGCAAGATATTTACATGCCAGACGCACTAAAGCCTCGTATGTCCCTTCATGATTCAACCACCATTTCAGAGGACGTGCGTCCATGCTGATGGTGGGTTCTGCTCAATAACAATCCAAAGCAGTGCAAACCAACACATGTTCATTTTCATCATCTGAGTCAGATGCCACCAGCCGAAGGTTGGTTTTCCTTTTTGGTGGTTTGGGTTCTGTAGTTTCCGCACTGGAGTGTTGATCTTTTAAGACTTCTGAAAGCATGCTTCATATCCTGCCCCAATCAGATTTTGGAAAGCATTTCAGATTCTTAAATCTTTGGTTGAGTGCTGTAGCTATCTTTAGAAATATTACATTGGTACCTTCTTTGCATTTTGTCAAATCTGCAGTGAAAGTGTTCTTAAAACTAACAATAACATGAAACACGTAGCAGAATCTGGGTAAAACACAGAGCAGGAGATATACAATTCTCGCCCAAGGAGTTCAGTCACAAATTTAAGTAACACATTTATTTTTAAT
Organism: Gopherus evgoodei; assembly: GCF_007399415.2. Lineage (NCBI taxonomy): Eukaryota > Metazoa > Chordata > Testudines > Testudinidae > Gopherus > Gopherus evgoodei. Next base: position 35,862,364 of record NC_044333.1, on the reverse strand, counting down.
CAGCATGGAAGCATGTCCTCTGGAATGGTAGCCCAAGCATGAAGGGGCATACGAATGTTTAGCAGATCTGGCATGTAAATACCTTGCAATGCCAGCTACGAAAGTGCAATGCCAACGTCTGTTCTCACTTTCAGGTGACATGGTAAATAAGAAGCAGGCAGCAATATCTCCCGTATATATAAACAAACTTATTTCTCTTAGTGATTGGCTAAACAAGAAGTAGGACTGAGTGGACTTCTAGGCTCTAAAGTTTTATATTGTTTTGTTTTTGAGTGCAGTTATGTAACAAAAAAAATGTACATTTGTAGGTTGCGCTTTCATGATAGAGATACTGCACTATGGTACTTATATAAGGTGAACTGAAAAATACTATTTCATTTATCATTTTTACAGTGCAAATATTTGTAATAAAAATAATAAAGTGAGCACTGTACAGTTTGTATCCTGTGTTGTAATTGAAATCAATATATTTGAAAACACAGAAAAACATCCAAAATATTTAATAAATTTCAATTGGTATTCTATTAACAGTGCAATTAAAACTGATTAATAGCGATTAATTTTTTTTGAGTTAATTGCATGAGTTAACTGCGATTAATTGAAAGCCCTAATTTTTAATGCTTACATTTCAAATAAAGGTAAATGTGATATATAGTTTAGGAAAAGGAGAGAACTTCTGCAAAACTTCTCTGACTATTCCCAAAAATTTAAAACTACAGGTGACAGTCTGAAAGATCTTATCTGAAAAGCTATTGCAGAGAGGATCCACAAAACAAAGCAAGATGGCATTTGTGTCTTGTTCGTTAGGTCTCACTGAAGGTTGCTCCTCACCCGCAAAAAATCCCAAATAAATGAACAAAAAAATCCCATGTCAACAATAAAACCAAATATTCAAATCTGAATATACCTATTTAATCCTGTCTTAGGACAGATAGCTTCTCATAAATGAATGAATGAATGGAATGAAGCAGACATATCTATGAGGGTATGATATAGAAGACTGGTATGTGTCTTGCATTTCTCTCTTTTTTTTTAGTTCACCTGAAAAGAGAAGATTACTCACCCTGTGCAGTAAATGAGGTCTTCGAGATGGTGCCTTGTGGGTGCTCCATTTCACATGTTGGTGCATCCCTGCACCTTTGATTGGAGAAATTCAGGAGCAGTTGTCTGGGTCGTGCATGCGCTCTCCCCATCTCACGCCTTTGTGAAGCCTATCTAGTACCATGCAACCAGACCCCACCTCAGTTCCCTTTTCACTCTGAGTCCATAGATTGAACTCTGAAGTAGAGGGGAGAAGGGTGTGTATTGAAGCACTCACAGGACACCATCATCTCAAAGATCTTTCTATTTCAATTTTGGAACAATCTAAAGGTTCTGCCATTTCCAAGCGGAAGCTGTCCAAGTGGATTTCTGAATGCATTCACCTATGCTACCAACAGCATGACATACAACCCCCAGTGAAGACCCGAATCCACTTTGCTAGGCCATTATCAATCTCAGGAGCTTTTCTCAATAGCGTGCCCATCATGAACATATATAAAGCAACCACCTGGGCATCCATGAACACCTTTACAAAACACTACGTGATAGATCAGAGCTCAAGATTGGAGGCACTGGTAGAACTTAGAGTATTATCAATTACTCATGAAACTCCAAAGCCCCTTCCGTCCACCAAGGGGCACTGCTCACCAGTCACCTGAAGTGGCGCACCCACAGGAAGGCTCCTAGAAGAAAAGAATGTTACTCACCCTGTGCAGTAACTGAGGCTTTGGTGACTTTCTGAAGGTCTTGGTTCTCTAGGTGGAACACTAAGGTGTTTGTGACATTCAGGGTGTGTAATATTGAGTCCAGTTTACTCCCATGAAGTTTGGGGAAGAATGAGGGAAGATGGATTTGTTGACTCAGGCGGAAAAAGGGAGGCATTTTAGGTAAAAATTTAGGATGCGGTCTTAGAGTGACCTTATCTTTGAAGAAGACAGTATAAGATGAGTGTGCCATGAGGACTCCTAACTCTCCCACTGGATGGGCAGACGTAATAGTCAAGGAGGCGTTGGTTGTGAGAATCAATGAAGGTAGAGTCTGTGTGAAAAGGTGTCCCACGCACACACTGTTGGATTGCATCCACAAGCGTAGTGAGTCCTTAACTCTGAATGGCATTATGAGGTGTCTGTTTAGGCTGTGTCTGTGTGGTATGTAGACGGTTCTTAGTCAGCCCTGAAGGCAGTGCATGTGAAGATGTGCGTCATATCACAAACGTGGTTGCCACCATATGGCCTAGTAGTCGGAGGCAAGTCTGTGCCGATATCTGTAGTGAGAAATCTCGAAGTGAACTTCTGCCTCTAGAGTGTCAAGATGCACCCTGAAGAAGTTCAGTTTCTGCACAGGTGTTAGTACTGATTTTTGTATGCTGATCTATAGTCCCAGCTGTGAGAAGAGTGTGACTGTCATCTGCGTAGTGTCTATGGCATTTGCTTGGGTGGGTGCCTTTAACAGACAATCGTCCAGATAGGGAGAAACTGTCACTCCCACTCTATGGAGTTTGTGGAGGTATGCCACCACTACCACAAGTACTTCGGGGAAAACACAAAGTTCTGTTGAAAGGCCAAACGGCAGAACTTTGTATTGATAATGTTCTGTGCTCAGAGTACATTTGAGGAATCTCCTGTGCACAAGATATATGGTTACATGAAAATAGGGATCTTGGAGGTCAAGGGCTGAAAACCAGTCCCCCCATTCCAGTGCTGGTTTACTGTTGCTAATGTGACCATCCTGAACTACTGGACCCTTACAAATTTGTTGTTTTCTCTGAGGTCTAAACTAGGCCTCCATGTTCCCTTCTCTTTCTGGGTTAAAAAGTGGTGGGACTAAAAGCCCTTCTCCTTCTTTGTTGAGATAGTATGTGTTCCACAGTGCCCAGATGCAGGTGGTGGTTTACTTCTTGCCATAGGGGTTCATGAGAGGGGTCCCTGAAGAAGGATTAGGATGGAGGATGGGTGGAGGAGATAGAGATGAATGGTATTGTATAGCCTGAATGGATTATCTCTAGAATCCATTTGTCCATGGTGATGGATTGCCATGCTGGGTAGAAAGGGGTCAACCATATCCAAAACGGGATGGTTAATGATGGCGTCAACACTGAAGAATGGGGGAGGTCTGTTGGGCCCTCTACCAAACTCTCAAAATTGCTGTTTTGCAGAGGGTGGGTGGGATGTCGGTGATTGGGCTAGAGGTTGGCGATACTTTGGAGGCTTCTGTCTTTGCCATTGCACGTCATAGTGCCTCTGTAGTGAGGCACACGGGCCAGACCCTGCGCGCTGTGTGGAGCAGTATTTACCCTGTTTTCTATTTGATGTAGGGATGTATATACTCTGGGAGTGCAGCATCACCCTTGAGTCTTTCAGGGTATGAAATGATTCATCAGTTTTTGCCACCAAGAGCTTCTGACCATCGAATGCGACGTCCCTGACAGTGGATTGTACCTCCCTTGGGAAGCATCTAGAGACGGTTCTGGATAGGAGTTGGCCCTCTGAAATTATAGACTTAAACTGATCTTCTCTGTTCTTCAGCTATAAGGTGAGTGCATAACTGGCTGGATGACCGTACTCAGAGAGTAGTTATTAATGGCTCCCAATCCTGCTGGAAAGGTATAACAAGTGGGGTTCCGCAGGGGCCGGCTCTGTTCAATACCTTCATCAACAAGTGGGACCGACTCTGTTCAATATCTTCATCAACGATTTAGATGTTGGCATAGAAAGTACGCTTATTAAGTTTGCAGATGATACCAAACTGGGAGGGATTGCAACTGCTTTGGAGGACAGGGTCAAAATTCAAAATGATCTGGACAAATTGGAGAAATGGTCTGAGGTAAATAGGATGAAGTTCAATAAAGATAAATGCAAAGTGCTCCACTTAGGAAGGAACAATCAGTTTCACACATACAGAATGGGAAGAGACTGTCTAGGAAGGAGTATGGCAGAAAGATCTAGGGGTCATAGTGGACCACAAGCTTAATAGGAGTCAACAGTGTGATACTGTTGCAAAAAAAGCAAACGTGATTCTGGGATGCATTAACAGGTGTGTTGTAAACAAGACACGAGAAGTCATTCTTCCGCTTTACTCTGCGCTGGTTAGGTCTCAACTGGAGTATTGTGTCCAGTTCTGGGTACCGCATTTCAAGAAAGATGTGGAGAAATTGGAGAGGGTCCAGAGAAGAGCAACAAGAATGATTAAAGGTCTTGAGAACATGACCTATGAAGGAAGGCTGAAACAAGTGGGTTTGTTTAGTTTGGAAAAGAGAAGACAGAGGGAACATGATAGCAGTTTTCAGGTATCTAAAAGGGTGTTATCAGGAGGAGGGAGAAAACTTGTTCACCTTAGCTTCTAATGATAGAAGAAGAAGCAATGGGCTTAAACTGCAGCAAGGGAGATTTAGGCTGGACATTAGGAAAAAGTTCCTAACTGTCAGGGTAGTTAAACACTGGAATAGATTGCCTAGAGAAGTTGTGGAATCTCCATCTCTGGAGATATTTAAGAGTAGGTTAGATAAATGTCTATCAGGGATGGTCTAGACAGTATTTGGTCCTGCCATGAGGGCAGGGGACTGGACTCGATGACCTCTCGAGGTCCCTTCCAGTCCTAGAGTCTATGAGTCTATGATGTAAATAAATTTAGAAAGTTTGGAATCATTTGTGTGGTTAGGGCAGCATAACTTGCAATCTGGAACTGATGAGTGCCGTATGAATAAGCCCTGCAGCCAAAAAGATGCAAACATTTCCATTCTTTGTTGTAAGGAGCTGGATCTGGGTACTGAATTCAGTGCAGGGTGAGAAAATTAGAAGTCTAGTCCAGTAGTGGGAATGTAGTACTTCTCATCTGGTCACTTATGAGAAGCACAATTATAGATGAGGAGGCTATATGAAGAATATCCAATCGTTTGTATTAGCAATTCTTTTAGAGTTCTTGAAAGACTTTAAAATTGTCCGCAAATGTAGGTGGCAGTGGCATTATGGCCTCGTCCAGGGACAGGGAAGAAATGTTGGAGATGTATCCTGATCCCAGGCTTCCTCCTGTTCAACACTCTTCTCAGGGGGTTCTGAAGGTGAAGCAACTGAGGGTGGTGAGGGAGTATGGGGTACTATCTCCTGTATGCGACCCAGGATTCCCAGGAGGGCCACTGAGTGGGAACGGTGTAAGTGGTGGCATCCGTGTGAGGCTGTACCTGAGTGTCAGCCCTGTGATGGATTTTAAGACTGTACAGGTGGGCCCAGACCTGCAGTAGATTGAATGGGAGAGGAGTGCTGAGATGAGAAGGCACCCTCCTCTTCAGTATCTTCTTCCTCACTAGAGAATGGAGGGGCCAGAGGTGAAGTGGATATATAAACGGGGAAAAAGAGATAAGTAAACCTAAGTAGGGTACTGCGCTAAACTATTCTAAATTCTAAGTATAGCTATCAGTCTTAACACTGCTGGGAGCTCTGTCTCAGGCTAAGGACAGTTGAGAAGAATTGAGGGGGGTCGGGTCCTGTGGCACTAGATAGGCGCCAATAACAGCACGAGACGGGGAGAGTGCATGTGCAACCCAGACAAGCACGGCTGCTGAAATTCTCTGTTCAAAGGCACGGGGATGTGCCAACACCTGCAGTGGAGCACCCACAGAGACATTCCTCAAAGAACCACCCACTATTTCTTATGGTATACAACTGTAAGGACTCTGACAACATACAACAGTCATAGCTGAATTTGTATGCAATACTGGTAATTCAGATAGTTAATGCAGCTAATTAGAACCACTGTCAATCTAATACTGCAGGTCTATTGTGTATTCTAGATAACACTGACAATTACCATACTACACATATTCATGAATTTAAATTAGATTTCATTGCCCCAAGGTAAGGATACAGCGTTGATATAGCACCAGTTTCCTTTATTGATCAGCCCTCGTGGTTGCAAAGATACTGGTTTATGTATTAATTTTACATTCTCCAGTAATTCTGTAGAATTAAAAATAGTAAGTTTAGCATCAAGGAAATGTACAAGGTAACTAGCAAACACCAAGTTAATTCAGCTATACAACGCAAATCACTCCTGTAAATTCCTATCATAGATTAGGTACATTAGCAGTCCCACAGGCTTGGAATCAGGCCCTGTGGGGATGGGGAATGCTGGCTCCCTTTGTATCATAGATTATTAGGGTTGGAAGGGACCTCAGGAGATCATCTAGTCCAACCCCTTGCTTAAAGCAGGATCAATCCCCAAATGGCCCCCTCAAGGATTGAACTCACAACTCTGGGTTTAGTAGGTCAGTGCTCTATTAACAACACATTTCTCTGCCTCAAAGCTTGTTTTTGGCTAAATTTGAAGTACTGTTGCCCCTTTTTGACCCACACAGCTAGTCAAAGTTTAGGGCTCTATGGATGTTCCAGTTGGATACAGAAATTGATGCAGTCTGGTATTTTCTCAGATGCAATCTTGTTTATTTGCAAGTAATGTACATGTCCCGTTTCTTTGAATGCAGAACAAATCAAGAACAAAAGAAGCAGTTTCTTAGCTTACAGCTGCAAACCTCTTTAGCCAACAGACCCAAAAGCACTCTCTCAAGGTTTTTCAACAATCACACTGTGCTCACTAACTACTGCTTCGCTTTCTTGCTTTTTTTGCCTCTGCCTTCCCTCACTCTCACACACACACCACACCCCCCCCAATACTAAAAAAAAAAAAAGCCTTCCATCCAAATTCCAGAGCAAGTTCACGACCCCCCTTATCTCTTAGATTGGTGGCTTCTGATTAACTAATTCTGAAAGTTATATTCATTAAAGGGTGCGGTCACATCCAACCTCAAAGATGCAGTCTGCATTACTCCTCAGCATAATAGCATACTATCAGATACATCCTTTTCAGTGAAAGATTATCTCCAGTTTGGGTGAGGATGAATATCAAATCTTTAATAAGGCTTTTCCTACTCCTATGATCTTATAAAACCATGACAAGACTTCGTTGTCCATATATTTTGTTAAAAAATATATATAAATCTCTGTTAGTTGTAATCCCCTGCAACCAAATTTATTGGATATTTAGCCAATTTTATTGAACATTTAGCAAACTTCTCCCTTGGTTTGAATGGAACTGATATTTACAATTGTTTCAGTTTAGAAGTTTCAATGTACACAATTTTGTACCCAAAATATCTTTGTGTACCAGCATGGACTGATTAACATAATGAATGTTAGTTACTGGCTGTTTCAGAGCAACAAAGGAAGCACAACACATTGATTTACATAAATACCCATCTGTGTCTCTTGTCCCCTATGTTTTAAAAATGGGGCCAAGATCTTCAAAAGTGCTCACCATCCATCATTAGGGCCACCTTCCCAAAACTGCTCAGCTTCCATTTAGGATTCAAAATAAGGCAATCACATTTGCGAAAGTGAGAAAAACAGGGGATGAGCGTTTTTGTAAATATTGCCATTTATTCTAGTACCTACACAGGAACCATTAGATACAGGGCTCTTTTCAAAATCTGATGAGATGTTTAGAACCTGCACAGCACCCCACAACAAAATTTACAAGATAGGTGAAATGTGGAGCTTAAGCAAATAGTGTACCTTTACAACAAGAGTGGATTATTACTACTTTTATTACAGAAGCATCTGGGTCCTAAGAAGATTCGGGCCACATTGTGCTAGGCTGTGTATAAATAAAAGACACTGACTTGAAATGCTGCACTGCGACACTGTAAAAGTTCAGTGTAAATGCTACCTATGCCAATAGGAGGGGTTCTTCCATTAGCACAGGTAATCTACCTCCACAAGAGGAAATAGCTAGATCAACGGATGAATTTTTCCATCAACCTAATGCTGTCTACACCAGGAACAATTACGTTGCTATGGGATGTGGATTATTCACATCCCTGAGTGACATAGCTGAGTCGACCTAACTTTTCAATGCAGATCAGACCTAACATGTTCACAGCAAGCATATCTAAACAGACGAATGAGACAAAGGGTGGGAGGAGAAATGAAAGCATAAAGAGTTGAAGTGACCTGCCCAAAAATCACACAACAGGTAAGTGGCAGAACCACAAATAAAATCCAGGTCTTTTTACCTCAAATCCAGTGCCTCATTGGTAATATTATTCTTTACTATTTTAATGTAGTACTTTCACCATCAAGTTAGTTCATATCATAACACCACATACTGGAAACTACCAAACAGTTGAAAGATTTAACAATCCAATTAATTTGTCTTAAGAGGCAGCAGGAAACAAAAAGGTCCCTAAAAATTGTTTAGAAGGAAAGATTTTAGCTTTTAAAGTTTAGACATTATCCTATACAAATATTTTATTGGGGAATAAAAGGAAGTATAAATATTTAAGCTTTTCAAAACAATTAAATATTTAATTTAAGTGTGTTTGCTATATACATTATCTTCCCCTTAAAGCTTTCTTAAGTTGCACCTTAAAATTGCTGGTACAAGTCTCTCTGAATTTTATCTATTACAAAACAATCTGCACTTCAAAAAGTACCTTTCCATACTTAAAAAGAAATTGCCATTCTGATAATATATCACCTCTTTTCTACATCAGATTAAAACGAAGTTTCAAAGCAGTAAATTAGGAAAAATGCTTCCTGATATTCTCTAAACACTTTGAGTTTATATAAAAGCTAAACTAAGACTCTGTCCTAGAATGTTCCATTCTAATATCAATATTGAAGTTTGGAATTTGTGAAAAACGTTAATTTCATTCCTCACCATTATCTTCTTTAAACATAAATTAAACAATTTTTTTCTTACAGTCAGAAGTAAACTGAAGAAACAACCAGGATCTAGGATCTTTAGCATCCTCTTGTGGCCACAAAGTTGGCTTTGGAAACAATGTTTAGCTCTAGAACATCTCCAGGAAATAAAAAAACAAACACTCTGCTTTAACCTGAGGGAGGTGCAGCAAGGGAGAAGTGGGTTTACAAACATTCTCTTCCCCTTTCTTTATGACTAAATAGGTGGGAGATTGACAATTTTTATGTTCTAACATAGGGTCATGGTATTAAAAAAATGGAGAACCACCAACCTAGACAAATAAATTCCACTTGTTTCAGAGTGTTTTTAAAACGTGTAGTTTTGAGAATCTTGTTATGATTTCAATCCAATTGTTGGAAAATTCATCGAGTATTAACATGCGTCTATTTCTAATTCTCTCTAATCAATATCATCCTTTAAATAAGAGGTCAAGTTCAAAGCTTAACATACTAGTAAAAGAAAAGAAATAGACACTTTAAAACAGAGTGGATATCCTCTATCCATCCAAAATAAGTTAATAGACGCTATCTAGGTAGAATTAGCATTCTTTTTTTAATTCAAAAAAACCCACTAAATATTGATTTGATTGCATCTCCTTATGATTAACTATAACCCCAAGTTGAAGAATATTGAAAGTTTCAATGGCAAATACTATTCAGGTGGACAAAGAGTCCCAGCAGGACCACAATTGCGAGCAACCCTAAAATTAAACCAGTGTCTACAAGTTATGATGTGATATGAAAACACATTTCAATTTCACATTTCCAAGGCATCCCACTGGCTAACTCTGCCTTCTTCATTTCTAGTCCTGAGTATTGTGTCCCTAGACTGGCAGTAGCTGTGCCCATGTCAGCCCTTGGAGCAAAATTAATTACTTCACTCAACAGGTGGCATGTTTGAGCTTTATAGAACCTTCTTCCAGAAAGCAGAGGGTTAAAAATCACAAAGGCCCTAAAAGATTATGCAATGATTCTTTGGCACTACTACAGCATCTTCTATCTGAGGTAAAAATACTTTACAAACTTTAAGTTAAACCTCACAAATCACCTGTGAGGTCTAAGTCCCTATTTAACCGTTGGTGAAACTGAGGCACAAAAAAGTGACCTGACCAAGGTCACACATGTATCTATGATAATGTCAGAAACAGAATCCAGATTTCCTGATTTGAACCAGAAGATGGAGGGAGGGTGATGTTCTCAAAGCTTCCGGGGAACTCAGATGACAAGACAGAAATAAAAGTTTGAATACTAATTCTGTCAATTATGTCCACCTAGGAAAAAGGGAATCAGGGCCTGAAATGGAGCACAGCAGAGCTAGGCAAAGGGGATGAATTAAAAAAAATAAAATGAAATTCTTTTAATATTTTACACACATTTGTATGTACTTATACAACCCCTCTAACACCACTTGAATGTATTTCACATCCAAAGTTTTAAAAAGTTTTTCAGCGCTTGCAGCCAATAATCAAGATTAGTGATTATCTCTTCCCATAAGATCAGAATACCACAGTGTTTACAAGTTTTAATGAGGTATTTAGATTCTCAGTTGAATGGCCAGTATGCATACAGAAGCTCTCTATATTACAACAATCACTTTATTACAATTAAGCCAGCTGTTACTAAAGACAGTCTCTTTTTGACTGGAGAGTGATTTCTACTGTGAACTTTTCCCTTTGAAAAACAGTTCTCAAAATCCAAGCTGCTAAAGAAAATGGAATATCATCATATTGTTATATTACAAACACACACTATGAAATGTGTCTCTGCTCCCACCTGGTGGAAGAATAGTACAGATTTATTAAAAATCTTGCAGTCATTTTGAAGAATGAAATAGCAAAGGATAATTTAAGAATGGGGATCTTAGTCTCAAAATGCCTATGAATAAACTAAACTATTGTAACAATATTCTAATGATATTCAGTATGTGTAAAGCTAGATTTTAATGTAAATTCACTTACGATACAGCAGTATAAGTTATTTACTTTGGTAAAGAAAATAAATCTTGCCAAAATTAATGGAATGAAAGTTTGTTGGAAAATTAACCTACAAGTCTATGTTCCCACATTTCTTCTAATATCAGGAAAGGTGGTAAGATGACAGTCAGAAGATAAAGGCGCTTGTGGAAGAACTGATCCCCAAGAAGCACCATAACCATATCTATTACGTGTTCATCGAGACCATTACAGCTTCAGACCAACATAATTTGTTGATGTAAGCAACAGAGGTGTTGGAAGTTAAAGTGACTGATAAGGCCTTTCATCTTGGGTAACTGGTTCTAACTAGGGCTGTCAAGCAATTGAAAAAATTAATCGTGATTGCACTGTTAAACAATAGAATACCATTTATTTAAATATTTTTGGATGATTTCTACATTTTCAAATATATTGATTTATATTACAAGACAGAATACAAAGTGTACAGTGCTCACTTTATATTTATTTTTGATTGCAAGTATTTGCATTGTAAACAAAAGAAACAGAATTTTTCAATTAATGTAATACAAGTACTGTAGTGCAATCTATTTATCATGAAAGTTGAACTTACAAATGTAGAATTATGTACAAAAAAACTGCATTCCAAAATAAAATAATGTAAAATTTTAGAGCCTGCAAGTCCACTCTGTCGTACTTCTTGTTCAGCTAATTGCTAAGACAAACAAGCTTGTTTACATTTTAAGGAGATAAATGCTGCCCTGTTCTTATTTACAATGTCACCAGAAAGTGAGAACAGGTATTTGCATGACAGTTATGTAATAAAACAAACAAATCTACATTTGTAAAGTTGCACTTTCATGACCAAGAGATTGCACTACAGTGGTTCTATGAGGTGAATTGAAAAATACTATTTCTTTTGTTTATCTTTTTTATAGTGCAAATCATAGACTCAGATTATTAGGGTTGGAAGAGACCTCAGGAGATCATTTAGTCCAACCACGTGCTCAAAGCAGGACCAATCCCCAAATGGCCCCCTCAAGGACTGAACTCACAACCCTGGGTTTAGCAAACCAATGCTAAAACCACTAAGCTATCCCTCCCCCTTATTTGTAATAAAAAAAATTATACACTTCGATTTTATTTACAACACAGAATACAATACATATGAAAATGCTGAAGAATATCCAAAATATTTCATAAATTTCAACTAGTATTCTATTGCTTAACAGTGCGATTAAAACTGGGATTAATTTGAGTTAATTGCATAGGTTAACTGCAATTAACTGACAGTCCTAGTACTAACTGATACAAAATGGCTTAACAGCAATATTCGCTATTGCATGATGAACATGACACTAGGTGGCTCATGTACATATACATGGTGCAATTTAAAAATCTTTGTTCCAGAGACTTTTCTTCTTTTGTGCGTACACTATCACTGATAAAAGGATTTTTAGAAAGTTTTTTCTTTTTAAAGACAGAATAATACATTGTTTAGATAAGAGGTATTTAAAATCTTATGTAAATACCCTATGGTATTATAACAATTTTAAAGTTGGTCGAATTTTTCATTAAATTGCACAACGCTGCTACTTTAAATCACTTAAAATGTAAAATGACAACACTAACGGGCCCAGTTAGATGAAGTGATAAGCTGGTAAATGCTCTTACCTCCCCCTAAAGCCAGAACTCACCACATTAGACTGTGCAAAAGCATAAAAGCCTAACACAAATATTAGAACCTAACTATAACCACTAAGCTCAAAGCATGTGAAATACTGTGTTAGTTTTAGACTGATGACATGACAGATTTAAAGGTATGCCATCAGGCCAATTTAGGCCCCAAATTCAGATGTGCTTTTTAAATTAGAGAACCTAAAAATCAATAGAAAATTTAATATTTTAACATTAAAATTTTAGTGACATGAGGGTTTTTTTTTACGTTTTTGGTACATATTTTTGATATATTTATTTGTATTAACAAATTACAAAAAGTTAAATGTATGTATATGTAAGTATGTAAATGACAGACATACGTGCCCCACCACCCATTCGGCTACATTCTATGGTCTGGCTCATCAAGTACATACAGGCGGCTTTGCTTTTATTGCAGCCCTATGTAGAGCTGATCCACAGAACAGATGGAGAAACCCCAAGACTGCTCTAACTTACTCCAGCTGCTAACAACTGAAAATAGGAAATTTGTTTTAAAATGTTTGTTAACTCAGCTATCCTTTTAAAGTACTCACTCAATTCAAAATAAATAAAAGTTAAAAAAACTCAGTTTCACAAAATATATATGTTAAATCTCACTATTTTACGATACTATTTTTATGAACTTTTAACAAAATACATTTGACTTTTTTAAATAATGAGAGCTTAATGCTCATCCGCTGCCTGTGACCCGAGAGCCACAGTATTTGTAAAACCTTTCAGAAACAATTAACTGCAAACCTGAAAATGAACATATATATTTTCCAATGGCCTTTTAAATCAAAGGGATAAAGGGCAAAGTCAAATTGTTCTTCACCATTTTACTACAGCAATAACCTTCATAATTTTTAAACTTGTTACCAATAGTGCAGTTTATAACATTTTAACCAAAGTATAAGTGCATCTTGTGATAAAATAAATACATGAATAACAATATTGATATTGAGTCAATGGCTGGATGCTTACATCTAGTCAGTGTAATCTAATCACTTAAAAAAATTACAAGTAATTTAAAGGACTATACCCATTTACGTCCCCTTTACCAACTTTGTAGTTTTATGATAGTTTTCAAAAAAATACATTTCTCTCTCCTCTTAGGTGGTGAAAGATACATATAAGCAGAGGAAAAAATAGTATCTGGCTATACAGAGAAAACAGTGAAAATAACAAAACATGAAGTGCTTTCAAATCAACAACATCAACTAAAGAACAGTTCCTGTAATTTCTTTCACTTATAATATTTTAGGTATTACAATAATATTAGGGGAAAAAATCAACTGTAGTGTAATTTTAAAGTTGACATTCTCTTTAAACAGCCATTTCTGTGCTACTCTGAATATGTCTGATCTAATCTAGTTTAAAAGCAATGCAGAGCTGAGCTAGGTCAGTACCATGAGATTTCAAGAGCCAAACACTGATCGTCTCATGTGAGTAGTTCCATGTAAGCAAACAAGACTATATGGGTGAATAAGTCATGTAGGATCTGCCCCGGTCCGGAGGCAAAATTACAGATTGTAAGCATCTTTAGTGAATGAGACTACTACTTACAAGCCTCAAACAGAACCACTAATGACAGGGAAAAAATAGTCTATTTACCTCCACAAGTAGTCCTGCTGGTTTGGGATAGAAAGCCCCCGGTCAATTTCTAGTTAGAGTAGAAAACTCCCAAATACAGATAATCTTTCATTAGAAATTATCCGCACACTAGTTTCCAGTTTACTTATAGATTGGTTAATGGCATATCAACAGGATTTTGTACAAGCATTTTTACATAAGGCATTCTACTTTGAAGATTCACATGACAACATTTTGGGAAAAGTAAATATCCATGGACTGAGTCACTTTAAGGACAATTAATTAGGTTATTTTACATATTTTGCAAATTCTTATTCAATTTTGCCAGAACATATATTTTACCGTATTTCGCTATAGCTATGGATACGATGGCAAAGTATCATTGGGCTGAGGTTTCTTATGCTTTTGCTTAGGCCTGTTCATTGGCTACAAATAAGAGGTGATTTTTTTTTTATTATTATTATTATATTGTTTAAAGAAAGCCTCACCAGATGTGGGAGATTACATATTCACGCAAATGCAAGTAGGGTTGTTTTGACTGCTTTCTGAAAAACACTAAATTTTCTTTTTTGGGGGGCTGTCAAGTGATTAAAAAAATTGCAATTAATTGCACAATTATAAAATTAATTGTGATTAATCGCACTGTTAAACAATAGAATACCATTTATTTTAAATATTTTTGGATGTTTACTACATTTTCAAATACACTAATTTCAATTACAACACAGAATACAAAATGTACAGTGCTCTTTTTTTTACAAATATTTGTACTATAAAAACAAAAATGTATTTTTCAATTCACCTCATACAATTACTGTAGTGCAATCTCTTTATCATGGAAGTTGAACTTACAAATGTAGAATTACATACAAAAAAATCTGCATTCAAAAATAAAAAACAAAATGTAAAACTTTAGAGCCTACAAAGTCCACCCAGTCCTACTTCTTGGTCAGCCAATCACTCAGACAAACAAGGTTGGGTACAATTTGCAGGAAATAATGCTGCCTGCTTCTTGCTTACAATGTCACCTGAAAGTGAGAACAGGCATTCGAAAGGCACTGTTGTAGCTGGCGTTGCAAGATATTTATGTGCCAGATGCAATAAAGATTCATATGTCCCTTCATGCTTAAACTACCATTCCAGGGGACATGCTTCCATGCTGATTTTGGGTTCTGTTTGATAATGCATATTCATTTTCATCATCTGAGTCACATGTCACCAGCAGATGGTTGATTTTCTTTTTTGGTGGTTTGGGTTCTGTAGTTTCCGCACTGGAGTGTAGCTCTTTTAAGACTTTTGAAAGCATGCGCCACACCTCGTCCCACTCAGATTTTGGACAGCACTTCAGACTCTCAAATCTTGGGTCAAGGGCTGTAGCTATTTTGAGAAATCTAACATCAGTACACCTCTACCACAATATATGTGAACTCGCGATATATTGGGTCACGTTATAACATGGCAAAGTTCGTGTTAAGGGTGTCGGGCCAGGCCAGGGCTGAGGGGTTTGATAAGGGGCAGAGGGTCTTGGGAGTGGTCAGGATTCCCCCTCCCCAGGGCCTGGGGGGCAGGAGCTGTGGGAGGGCACTTTTGGGGACCCCGCAGTCCCAGAGTGGCCCGGGGGATTAGCAGGGGGCCAGGAGCAGCCCACTCTGCTTCCCTCGCCCCGGCCCCAGGCATATCGCTCAGGGAAGGAGGCTTGGGGGAAGGGATTCCCCTTGCACTCACCAGCAGTGGTGGAAGCGGAGCGGCCCGGCCCCAACCGGCTTCACTCTGCCAGCTCCCAGTCGCAGTGTTCCGCTTTTCGCCTCAGGTGAGTACAGGGAGGCATCCTTTCCCCAACCTACCCATACTCATCGGCAACAGGAAGCGGAGTGCTGCAGATGGGAGCTGGCAGAGTGGAGCAGGCTGGTGCCACCTCGCCACCGGTGAGTGCGTAGAGGGGCGTCTTTTCCCCAACCTCCCTGCACTCAGCAACGACAGGAAGCGGGGCGCAGTGGCTGGGAGCTGGTGGAGTGGAGCGGACTGGGGCCGGGCTGCTCTGCTTCCCGCCGCTGCCAATGAGTGCCTGTCAGGGGGTGGAACAGTCAGGGATCAGGGGCGATGGTTAGGGGGTGAGGTCCTGGGGGTGATCTCTGGAGGGGGCAGTCAAGGAACAAGGGGAAGGGGCAAATAAGTTTGATATAACATGGTCTCACCTATAAGGCGGTGAGATTTTTTGTCTCCTAAGGACAGCGTTATATCGAGGTAGCGGTATACCTTCTTTGTATTTTGTCAAATCTGCTGTGAAAGTGTTTTTAAAACGAACATGTGCTAGGTCATCCTCTGAAATTGCTATAATGTGCAACATATGCAGCATGCAAGTAAAACAGAGCAAGAGACATACAATTCTCACCCGGAGGAGTACAGTCACAAATTTAATGGACATTTATTTATTTTTTTTTTTTAAACAAGCTTCATCAGCATTGAAGCGTGTCCTCTGGAATGGTGGCTGAAGCATGGAAGGGGCATACAAATATTTAGTATATCTGGCACGTAAATACCTTGCAATGCCGGCTACAAAAGTGCCTTGAGAACACCTGTTCTCACTTTCAGGTGACACGGTAAATAAGAAGCAGGAGGCAGTATCTCCCATCACTGTAAACAAACTTGCTTGTCTTAGCGACTGGCTGAACAAGAAATAGGACTGAGTGGACTTGTAGGCTCTAAAGTTTTATTCAGTTTTGTTTTTGAGTGCAGTTATGTGACCAAAAAAATCTGCATTTGTAAATTGCACTTTCATGATAAAGAGATTGCACTTCAGTACTTGCATGAGGTGAATTGAAAAATACTATTTCTTTTATCATTTTTACAGTGTAAATATTTGTAATCAAAATAGTTTAAACTGAACCCTGTACACTTTGTTTTCTGTGTTGCAACTAATCAATTTGAAAATTGGAAAACATCCAAAAATATTTATTTAAATGGTATTCTGTTACAGTTTAGTAGTGTGATTAAAACTGCAATTAATTGCAGTAAATTTTTTTAATCGTTTGACAGCCCTAAAAAGGATAAAACAAAATCAAAGAATTACGTTAATGAAATGATATAGCTGAAATATTTAACATTAACTGAATTTCTTAATTCTAACATAAGCAATCTGAACACTCTTCCCTTGAATGTATGCATTATAACAGGATCACAAACACTGAACGATGAGACATACTATTTAGCAAACAGTTCAACAGAAAGCAAACACTTTTTTCCTAAACTGCTCCTCCAGTAAGACAGTTAAATTAAACTCTGTGCTGTTAAATTTAAACCACACCTCATGTAGCTTTAGATGCTTATATGTAGCATTTATATTACTGTATTTTTGTTGCATGATCATATGATATTACATTATTGCAATGTTTATTCAAAGGACAGAGTTGAAATAGTTACCCACTTTATAACTACATTAATTTTCGGATTTGTTTAATTAAAATCAACCTTAATCTTGCATTAACACAAGCGTGTCTCTTCTCTCCTTCAACACTGTACACTCTTGTTTTAAGGCAAAATGTGTTACTCTTCTACCAGAATGTCCACTCTAGGGTCTGTTAACTATACCTGCAATCTTTATGGCTACAGGATCCTCTGAAACTGGAACAGGTCCCTCTTTGACTTCAACCTGTTTTTCAGGGACCAGAGTAGATGTGGCAGGAGGGGTACACTTAGTCTCAACATAGGCCACAGATGTGGAAGCAGAGGGCTTGGAATTGTGAAAAAGACTAGCCCACGATTTTGCAGGCTGATTAACAGGGACTGATCCTGAAACTGGGGCTGTCGCCTCAGTAGTAGGTGAAACATCTTCAGGCTTAGCTTGGTCTGAATCAGTGCTTTCCATAGTGTGCAATTCTACCCCATTGGCAGCTGTGCCCTCACCAGATGATTCAAGTGTTTGTCCATTTGTAACACCAAGATTTTCAGTAGTATCAGTACCATCATAAGGTTCTACAACAGCTGTCCTTAATGGGCTATCTCTGCCAGCCTCTGAGGAGATGCAGAATTGTTCAGAATTGGTAACACTGCATATCTCAGGCTGCCCTGCAGTCCTGGTATTGTCTAATACACTAGAAACAGAATCATCAGACACAGCTTCACTAATGAAGTCCACAGAATTTTCAGGGCTGTTACAAGTCCTTGGTGAGGCTGATGATGGTCTGTCTCCTGTAAGTTCCGTATCTTCTGTGCTTATACTATTCAGTCCTGATGAATTTGCATGGCCATTTACAAGAGCCTCTGCAGGAACAATGCCATCACTGACATCTTCCAAATAACTGTAGTATCCAGGTGGTCTTTTTTTCTTCTTTTTACGCTCCCGTTGTCCAAGGCCCCCAGATAAGCTATCATTTTCAGGATTAGAACCGCTATCCAGAGCAAGGGCAGGATCAGTGAACTGGCAGTCTATGGAGTTGAAGTTAGTTTCATTAAGAATGTCATCATGGGTTTTCTGAGTTGATGCACAACCGAGAATAAATTCTGGAGCCTGAGGATTCAGAGTGCTCGAAATACTGTAGTCATTGTTATTCAGCACAGATGACTTTGTCTCAATAACTTCATTAACACCAAATTCAATTCTCCGATAATCCTCCCCTGGACAAAATAAATTAAAAACCTCCGTTAGTAAAGTCCAGTCACAAAGATACAAAATTAGTAACAGACAAGTCTGTTTCCCTGAAACATAAGTATAAATGACATTCCTCATAAAAACAAAAATCATCCTCAATGTCCATTTGTATCTTGAAAAAGGATGGTTTTAAAAGATTTTAAAATGAAATGAGGATGCAAAGAGTATCAAAGTTTTCCTGCAACACAGAGTACTTCACAGGACTTCAGTTTAAGAAAATCTGGGCACAGATCTTGCAATAAACACAGTTGTACCCTTTCAACCATATGGAGTCTGCTTGGATTCAACGGCAGCATGAGGAACATAGAGTGTTCTTTTTCATAGTACTGAACATCTTTAAAGAAGGTCTTATTTTCTATGACAATAAGTCTATAAACTGCACTTTGCCAAAAGTAAAGTAAAATCCACCTTTGCAACTGATAAGATTTTTTATTTAAGAATATTTAAGACAAATCGCAAATGGCAGAATGATATTTTACATTCTAATTAACTGGAAATGTTACAATTTCAGGTTTTGGAAATCCAAAATTTATCAGCAACTTAATAAAAAAAGATATGATATACATTTTATGTGTCACAAGAAATACAACTAATGTGACTAGATCAAAGCCAGACATATTACATTTAAAATATAAATTGATTGAAGGTGAGTATATAAACAATGAGAAATAAGTTTACCTCAATAATTTCATAACTTTCAAGAAATGAAAAGAAATTCTCATAATAGACTGAAATCTACCAAAATGCTGCTATAGTCATGTTTTTTTACATGTAAAACTCTAATTAAATTCCTGTTTAAACATGATATCAAAGAACTGTATGTTGCAAGTGTATGGAACTTAAGTGACCACCATATATATTTTATTAATAGATTACAAAAACTAGTAACACTACATGCCTCAAGCTGCCTTGACATTTAAAGTGTATAACTGTGACAGAAATTGTCATGAATACTAAATAGGGGTGTAATGTAATTAAGATACTAAAATTCAAAAAACAGCATGAATTTTATAAATTCCCAGGACAAATTTTCATTAATATTTAATCAGAAAACAATTTTGCATGATTTTCTATTGTACATCTATTACTGCTTCCATGAGCTTGAAAATATTTGTTTTCTGTTTTGCAAAAGGTAAAAAAAGTGTTGCTAGAAAGTGAGTTTCAGATCATCCTTTTCCTACAAAATTCCTGTTCAAACAACACTGATCACTATTTCAAAATAAATACGTATAATATGGCGCACTAATCTTTACATCTTCAGATTCATCTAGTTTACCTATACATTTGCTAACAGGATAAGACCATTTTGTGCAATTTATTTGTGCACACGGCATTTCAACAGATCCACGTTAATGAGTGTATCAGTGTCATTAACACTAACACTTTATCCAAAAGAGCATAACTGAGTTGATGCCAATCACAGTATTTTTAAGTTTGAGGAATAAATTGTGTATTTTTCTTAATATCTGTTGAAATCTTCCAATCCCTAATTAAAACTTAATAAAATTTAAAACCAATCAAGCAAAGGATTTTTCCTAAATTCTTATTAGAAAAAATTGCTTTTGGACCAAGACTTGGTATGCTATTTTATAATCTGGAGCAAAATTGCACATGCTATTGATCCCGCAAACCAGGGGACTATTAGCAAAGGAATTTATATCTATTACCTATAGCCAAACTGCAGTAAGAAAAAAGATTTACTTTACAATAACTGTAAAGTGAATAAAATCAACCAAAAAGGAGTTAAGACTTTTTACTCCTTCTTTAAATCAAATCCCTGAAATACTTCTTATTTACAGGAACTGTGAAGGTTGGGTCATAACACTCATTTTCATACTGCCACTAGTTACAACAGAATTTCATTTGTTTTAACATTATATTTAGTGCCCTTTTAAAGAAAAATATGAAAAAGAGACCAACTTTCTTTTATGGTTATTTTTGTACCTTCCACTTTGCTTCCAGCCACCTTTGTTTCAATCCATTCCGTGGTGTTTCGAGGATCTATTGTTGCATGGATTGAAATGGATGCACCTGAAGGTATGAAGAATACTGCACATTGACAAGATACCCTTTGAAGATGTTACAATGTATCATGTCAATGCATTATAATGAAAGCTGTGAATGCGTATTAAGAATTAGTATGCACTGTGTATCATGCAGCTTTTTAGCTAAATGCAATTATTCATAATATGCATCAACAGCTCCTCCAGCCATTCATTGTAGATATTATTATACCATAAAAACAGCAACATTTTATACTATGGTTATGTGATCAATAGGTCGTCTCAATGTTCCTCAGGCAAAGTCTTGTTAGTAATTTTTTTCCATTTTAGTTTCAACTGCTTCTTATGCAGCCATAACTATGATACTATGCAGGCACATTACAGTGCAGGTTTGTTAAGACAGACACATTTTTCAGGCAAAGTTAGATTTGCCATCATTAACCAATCTCAGGGGAGGGAGGAAGGGAGGGAGGATTTAGAGTTTGAGCAGGATCTGAAAAACATTTGCAGAAACCAACTTTCTATATAGCTTGTGCTAAACCATACAGAAAGCCATTTGGGTAATCATCCCTATTTCAAACTTAGGCATTTAAAGTCAGACACCTAAATTCATATTTAGGCACCTGAAAAAATTTTTACCAGATTTCCAAAGGTGCTAAGCACTCACAATTTCCACTGACTTTAGATGGAGTTGTTGCTCAGCACCACATTAGTTAGGTACCCTGAATCTTTGTTTAGGAATCTAAGTTTAGTCACCAAAACCTGAAATTTATGTCCAATGACTTATCTTTATGTTTATGCTTTCCCTAATGTTACCTTGTGGGTTTTGTTCTTCTAGAAAATTTTAATGGCTATTCCAAATGCTGCACTAATGACGTGCCAAATTTAAAACAAACATCAAATATATTTTCAGCTAAAGGAGATCTGAGTTCTATTCCCAGTTTTGCCACAAGCTTCCCAAATACCTTTGGACAAGTCTCAACTTCTCTACAACTTTGTTAACTCAGCTGTAAAATGACAATATTTATCTACTTTGTAGAAGTACTATGCAGACTATTATAAAGAATTGAAATCCTAAGCTGGAAGGTGCTATGTAAATATGAAACATTATATCATTATGAAACCTGACAAGTTTTTTTTTCCTTTTCAACATGTGGGGGAAAAGTATGCATGTGAGGGGAAACAGTGACCATTACTGCTTTAAATCAGAGCTCGGTAACACATTTTCACATTGCGAGTCATACTTTCTCTCACTCCCTCCAAAAAAGGATTTTCCAGAAAAACAGCTGAGCCACATAGAAACAGAATGTCATGCTGAACACTAAGCAGAACACTGCTCTCAGAGTCATCTTCAGGCTGCAACTGTCAAAAAATACTGGTGTTGAGACTTTTACAGAGGGGGCAGTAAAAGTCCACAGATGGTTAAGTGCTATCCAAGCTATTTATTTTAGTTGCTCCTTGAGTAAGAACTCCATACTAAGCTCTAGCCCTAAGCAATTTTTTCAACTGAATTCTAAAAGCTTCAACAAGAAATTTATTAATGGCATAGTTAGAGCATAAGCTACCACAGTGAAGTAGCGAGCACACTTACCACAGTTAGCTACAGAAAAATGTTAAAACAAGATTCTCAAACATTCTTGTAGATTTCAATGGGCTAGCAAGTATTGAAAAAGCAGCCTGTCAAACACATGCGCATATACATGCTAATCAACCTGAACTGGACTAATTTAAAGACAATCTACTATATCAGGACATTATGGGGAGAGCCCCACACCCTGAAAAAAAAAAATTAATAAACGGGAAGAAAATAAAAGGAATGATTTCTTACCATCATGACGCTCACCTGTGGACTTAACACCACAAGAAACTGTTTCATTGTATGGAGGAAGCTGCAAAGAAAAGAAAATAAGACTTAACGATAGGCAAAACAGCTCTTTAAAAATAACATTTTATATTAATTTAATTAGAAATACCTTGATCATTTCAAAATAACTCTTTATATTCAATTGTCCTAAGTGCTGTCTTGAACTTATATTTCTATATATACACACACTCATCCCCACACATTGTAATTTGACACTCTACAGAGACTAATTTACCATAATCAGAGATGAGAGATAAAGACTACCATCACCTTGAGTTACAAACTCTAGAACAGGGGTGGGCAAACTTTTTGGCCCAAGGGCCATATCTGCAAATAGAAATTGCATGGCAGGCCATGAATGCTCACAAAATTGGGGTTGGGGTGTGAGGGCTCCGTCTGGGGGTGTGAGCTCTGAAGTGC
The DNA here is from genome assembly GCF_007399415.2 of Gopherus evgoodei. NCBI lineage: Eukaryota > Metazoa > Chordata > Testudines > Testudinidae > Gopherus > Gopherus evgoodei. The sequence goes on along the minus strand of NC_044333.1, from coordinate 35,839,412 downwards.
AAGAGGGTGCGCTGGGCTGGGACGGAGGGGTTCAGAGGACAGATGGGGAATCAGGGCTGGGGTGCGGGAAGGGGTGCAGACTCCAGCTGGGGGTGCGCGCTGTGGGGTGGGAATGAGAGATTTGGAGTGCAGGAAGGTGCTCCGCGCTGGGATCAAGGAGTTTGGAGGGCGGGAGGAGGATAAGTGCTGGGGCGGGGGTTAGGCTCAGGGGTGCAGGCTCAGGGCAGCACTTGCCTCAAGCAGCTCCCAGAAGCAGCATATCCTTCTCCAGCTCCTACACAGAGGCGCAGTCAGGCAGTCTGCATGCTGCCCTGTCCCATAGGCACCGCCCCCGCAGCTCCCATTGGTCACGGTTCCTGGCCAATGGAAGCTGCAGGAGCGGTGCCTGGGGCAGCGTGAAGAGCAGAGCCCCCTGGCTGCCCCTACATATAGGAGCTGGAGAGGGGCCATGCCGCTGCTTCCAGGAGCCGCGTCAAACAGCTCCCGACCCTGCTTCCCGATTGGAGCGCCAGAGTGGGGCCCCAGACCCCGCTCCCCAACAAGAGCTCAAGGACCAGATTAAAATGGCTGGCGTGCCAAATCTGGCCCGTGGGCCATAGTTTGCCCACCCCTGCTCTAGAAACATGAGCTGTCCTCCAGTTCACTTCAGGATTCCCTGAGTACAGCAAAAACATACCAAGAATTAAAGGGATGGAAGGACAAAGAGATTAAATAGCTTGCTAACATTCACGACAGAAACCTGTGGCAGAGCCATAATAGAACTCAGGCCTTTTGACTCAAAGCACTCTGTTTTATCCACAAGTAGTATTATTGCCTTTGAAGAGTTCTAAACACTCTGCTTAAAAATACAGCAAAATTTAAAGCAGCTAGTCTGGATCATCTTATCCTGTTCACTATAGCAAAATGAAGACTACTAGATTTGCACTGCCAGTCTAAATAGTGCCACCATGGTTACTGTCTGGATAGAGAATCAAGCACTTTGGTATAAAATGTAGGTTCCATTACCTGGAGCTAGTGAACGAATGTAACTCTTTCACAAGTTACATTAAAAAAAAAAAAAAAAAAGTATAATTGCCTACATATTAGTTTACCTTAAATATGCTGAAATTAAAGGATAAATAAATTCTACAATAAATATTTCACATCAAAAAGTAAGATATACTAAAGCTTTGCACCTATAGTACATTCCATGTGGTGTTAAATTTCATATTGCTCTTTAGCTTCTTCCACAAAGCTTGCCTGGTGGTCTGTAGACACATAATGCGTCACTGAGCAGGGGACCCAACTGAGTTCCAAACGTATAGGCATACATTGATCTTGAAATCCACTATGCTTCAAGAAATCTTAGGATTTTCTACAGCATCCATAATCACATTATACATGTGCTTTCCAGCTAAATTAGATCTGCATAGCAAGTTCCTTAGTGGAGCCTCATGAAGTCTTCTGTTCTTTTTTTTCTGGTTATAGGAGGTTCTGGATGGAGATATATACTTTAAAAATAAAATAATTTTGATTATACTAGGAAAGCTCTCTTTACCAGCAAGCTCTTGCTATGTCCTCTGAGGGTGGCCAATTTTAGACTCCTCCGGAAGTTCATTCCACAGCTGAATATCTTAATCTGCTCTCATATATTCTGCCCTGGACATTATAAACTGCTTTGTTCCATGGAAGAACAGCTGTCTTGAAGGCTCATGAGAGGAGATTTGGTTGATAACATACAGGGGCTGGCTTTGAAGGTCAGGCTCACTGGTCTTGATTTGGCAATGGAAGCAGACTGGGAATCAGTGACAGCTCACTGAGAAGTAAAACTGACACATTTTTCACAAACTAGAACCTCTGCATCAGTTTCATCTTTGGCCCCGATATAGTACTCCAGTTTGGAGATAATGAAAGGATCATGATGGCCAGATCTTTTTTCCTCAGAAGGAGGGCTGAAATTTATAGCAAACTGAAAGTGAAAGGCATTTTGCACAATGGTGCTCTCTTGTTCATCTAGACTTAGTGACAAACTAACAGGATCATGTGGTTTTGCACCATTTTGATAAATGGGTCCAGATACCTTTTATGGGATGGATGAGATGTACTGCTGGGTGTCCTCAGTGCGCTACTGGCAGCACTGACATGAAATCTTACCTCACCTTGTGGTCTCAAACAGCTATTGAAGAGGAGGGAGGAAAGAATAGATGACTGGAGGACTCAGGGGAAGCATCTTCAAGTTTTGGGAAGAACTTGCTGAAATATAAGGAGTTTGTGCTAGACAGGAGGAAGAGATAAGTGGGTGGAATCCCTAAGGAGCCAATGAGATGTTGGGGAGTAAGGAAGAAAGAAAAACTCTCAGCTGTCAGAAACTGACCCTGAAATTGATAAAATAAAATAATTACTAAGTAATCTATGTCATGGAATCTATGGCTGAGCCTCAGCAATATTCTAAACGGTGGTAGGGAAAATAAATCCTCATTTAACTTAAAAAAAATTAAAAGTCTATTTTACTAGAAAACTCTCTTTGGTGATGAGCTAGCTGGGATAATTAAAATAAATTCTTTTTTGTAGAACTAGGGAATCTATTTTTTGCTGCATGCATTTTCATTTAATTATTTGTACACATGTTCCCTGAATCCTCCCTGTGAAGGTTCAAACTGTGCTCAACTGTAAAAGCAAATCAAATCTAAGCTATTCAAACAAGCAGATATATGTCTTCCTTTGTTTGAACCAGTGTTTGCTGTGTAGACTGGCTGTCTCTTTCTTCCCAGCCTCTCCCCATATTCTCCCCCCTCTGAATAAAAGCAATCAAGCTTTCAAGCTTGCCACTGAAAACAGAAGACAAGCTGCTATGCAGATAACTGGTACCATTGTCCTAAATGCTAATGGTTCTGGCCTTAGAATGTCACAAACATTTCTCCACTGAAACTGATCCTTTCTATTTTCTTTAAACATTTAAAACATAAAATACTTTCTTGTATACTATCATGTAAAATTATTTTAGGTACAGTAACAGAAAAAAAAGTATTGAGACTTCTGTATTCCTAATGATCTATTCATATTTTAGACATTTTTAGCTCTATAAACATTATCCCTTCTTGGATGAAAGTGAGAATGAATGGGTGGAGAACAGGAAGATAAAGAGTAAAGTAGAAAACAGAATGTGGCTTAGCAAAACAGAAAAAATATATATACGCACTCTTTCTAGATCTTTGAGTAACTACAGGGCTCGGTGACAAAACAAATACAAATGGACAAAGCATGACAGATGTTCAAATTCTATTCCACAGTCAAATAAAAGAGTAAACTGTCTCACTCACAAAAAATATTAAAGTCAAAATATCTGATATAGTTACTCTTTCAAGGCCAATGCTCATGTTGTTCAAGCTATTATGAAGGTTTTAGTAAAGTAAAAGACGGTTACTCACCTTTGTAACTGTTGTTCTTCGAGATGTGTTGCTCACATCCATTCCAGTTAGGTGTGCGCGCCGCGCGTGCACGTTCGTCGGAAACTTTTTTACCCTAGCAACTCCAGTGGGCCGGCAGGTCGCCCCCTAGAGTGGCGCCGCCATGGCGCTCTATATATACCCCTGCCGGCCCGCCCGCTCCTCAGTTCCTTCTTGCCGGCTACTCCGACAGTGGGGAAGGAGGGCGGGTGTGGAATGGATGTGAGCAACACATCTCGAAGAACAACAGTTACAAAGGTGAGTAACCGTCTTTTCTTCTTCGAGTGATTGCTCACATCCATTCCAGTTAGGTGACTCCCAAGCCATACCTAGGCGGTGGGGTCGGAGTGAGAAGTCGCGGCCCGGAGCACCGCAGTTCCGAAGGCCGCATCCTCCCTCGACTGCTGGACCAGGGCGTAGTGGGAAGCAAAAGTGTGGACCGATGACCAGGTTGCTGCCCGACAGATTTCCTGGATGGGCACACGGGCTAGGAAAGCCAGCGATGACGCCTGCGCCCTGGTAGAATGCGCAGTCACACGGCCCGCAGGGACATGGGCCAAGTCATAACAAGTCCTGATACAGGACGTAACCCAGGAGGATATCCTCTGGGAGGAGATAGGAAGACCTTTCATACGATCTGCTACCGCCACGAAAAGTTGGGGGGATTTTCGGAAGGGCTTAGTCCTGTCTATGTAGAACGCGAGAGCCCTACGGACATCCAGCGAGTGGAGCTGCTGCTCCCTGCCTGAGGAGTGAGGTTTTGGGAAAAAAACCGGAAGGAAAATCTCTTGGTTGACATGGAAGGCTGAGACCACCTTGGGCAGAAAAGCAGGGTGTGGTCTCAGCTGCACCTTGTCCTTGTGGAAGACCGTATATGGGGGGTCTACCACAAGAGCTCGGAGCTCCGACACCCGTCTAGCTGAGGTGACAGCCACTAGAAAGGCAGTTTTCCAAGAGAGGTAGAGCAGGGAGCAAGTAGCTAACGGCTCAAAGGGGGGCCCCATGAGTCGGGACAACACCAGGTTAAGATCCCAGGTGGGAGCAGGGGGACGGACGTTAGGGAATAAACGTTCCAGCCCTTTAAGGAATCTCGACACCGTCGGGTGAGAAAAAACGGAGCGACCGTCCGCACCCGGGTGAAAGGTGGAGATAGCAGCTAGGTGGACTCGCAACGACGATAAGGCCAGACCTTGCCCTTTGAGGGACAAAACGTAGTCTAATATTTCGGAAACCGAAACTTCCATAGGGCGGAGATTTCTCTCTACGCACCAACAGGAGAAGCGCTTCCATTTCGCTGAATACGTGGCTCTTGTGGACGGTTTCCTGCTGCTCAAGAGCACCTCTCTCACAGGCGTGGAGCATCGCAGCTCTGGGCCAGTCAGCCACGCAGGAGCCACGCCGCTAGGTGCAGCGACTGCAGGTCTGGGTGACACAGGGTCCCGTGGTCCTGGGTAATCAGGTCCGGATGAAGGGGCAGGGGAACTGGGTCGGCTATGGCCAAGTCCAGCAGCATGGTGTACCAGTGCTGCCTGGGCCACGCCGGGGCTACCATGATCACGAGCGCCTTGTCCCTGCGCACCTTCAGGAGGACCTTGTGGACCAGAGGGAACGGGGGAAATGCATAGTACAGGTGGGTCGACCACCGGATGAGGAAGGCGTCCCCTATCGACCCCGGTTCCCTGCCCTGAAAGGAGCAGAATGCTGGGCACTTCCTGTTCCCCCTGGACGCAAAGAGGTCCACCCGGGGATAACCCCACCTCCGGAAAATGGAGAGAGCGACATCCGGGCGAAGGGACCACTCGTGCGACAGGAAGGATCTGCTCAGTCGATCCGCCAGAGTGTTCCGTACTCCAGGGAGGAAGGAAGCCCTGAGGTGAACGGAGTGGGCTACGCAAAAGTCCCAGAGACGTATCGCCTCGTGGCACAGGGAGGAGGACCTGGTGCCGCCCTGCTTGTTGATATAGTACATCGTCGTCGTGTTGTCCGTAAACACGGCGACACAACGACCCTGAAGCTGATGACAAAACGCTTGACAAGCAAGGCGGACCGCTCTCAACTCCCGTATGTTGATGTGGAGCCCCACCTCCTCCTGGGACCACAGGCCCTGTGTCCGCAGGGTCCCCAGGTGGGCCCCCCAGCCCAGATCTGAGGCATCCGTTGTCAGGGATACCGATGGCTGAGAGGGGTGAAAGGGAAGACCCGCACATAACACGGACTGGTCCAACCACCAGCCGAGAGAGTCCAAGACCTTCTGGGGGATTGTGACTAACATGTCTAAAGGTTGCCTTTGCGGCCTGTAACGGCTGATAAGCCACAGCTGGAGAGGCCTCATGTGGAGCCGAGCGTAGCCGGTCACAAAAGTGCACGCTGCCATGTGGCCTAACAGGGTTAGACATGTCCTTACTGACGTCAACGGGGCTGACCGCAAACGCTGAACGATCGCCGCCATGGTCTGGAACCGTTGCAGAGGCAGCGAGGCCCTGCCCATCGTGGCGTCCAAGACCGCCCCGATAAATTCCACCTTTTGCGTGGGCCTCAGAGTGGATTTGTCTGTGTTTATCAGGAGGCCCAGACTTGCAAATACGGCGGTGATCAGGCGGACATGGCTGCTGACCTGCTGCTCCGACGTGCCCCGAATCAACCAGTCGTCCAGATAAGGGAACACGTGGACACGGTTGCGTCGAAGATGCGCCACGACAACTGCCATGCATTTTGTAAACACCCTTGGGGCCGTGGACAGGCCGAAAGGGAGGACTGCAAACTGATAATGAAGAGCCCCCACAACGAAGCGGAGAAAGCGTCTGTGGCGCGGCCAAATGGCAATATGAAAATACGCGTCCTGCATGTCGAGGGCGGCGTACCAGTCTCCCGGATCCAGGGATGGAATAATGGTCCCCAGGGATACCATGCGGAACTTCAACTTCACGAGGTATTTGTTGAGTTCTCGCAGGTCGAGGATAGGCCTGAGGCCCCCCTTGGCCTTGGGGATCAGAAAGTAGCGGGAATAAAACCCCTTGCCTTTCTCGTTTTCCGGAACCGCCTCTATGGCTCCTTTGCTGAGGAGCGTCTGCACCTCCTGTCGAAGGAATTGCTCGTGAGAGGGGTCCCTGAAGAGGGACGAGGAAGGAGGGCGGGAAGGAGGAAACGAAACAAACTGCAGGCGGTATCCCGTCCGCACCAGGTTTAAGACCCAGCGGTCCGATGTTATTTGGGACCACGCCGGGAGGAAAAACGAAAGGCGGTTTGAAAACGGGGGGAAAGGATCCATAGGGGAAACTGCTACAGCGCCCTCGGGCGCACCTTCAAAATGAAGGCTTAGGACCAGGCGGGGGTTTCGAGGAGCCTTGGTTCTGCCCCCCTTGGTTCCCAGACTGCCTGCGCCTGCCGTTCCTGCCGCGGCGCCTGTAAGGGTCCTGCCGCTGGCGGAACTGGGAAAACGGCCTACGGTACGGCTGCTGCTGTGGCCTAAAGGGTCTACGCTGCGTCACGGGGGTGTGCATCCCGAGGGACCGCGCAATGACCCGGTTGTCCTTCAGACTCTTGAGTCTGGGGTCTGTCTTTTCCGAAAACAGGCCCTGGCCTTCGAAAGGAAGGTCCTGTATCGTGTGCTGGAGCTCTGGCGGAAGGCCGGAAACCTGCAGCCAGGAGATGCGACGCATCGTAACTCCCGACGCGAGGGTACGGGCAGCCGAGTCCGCAGCGTCCAAGGATGCTTGTAAGGCCGTGCGCGCGACCTTTTTGCCCTCGTCCAGGATGGCCGTAAACTCCTGGCGAGCATCCTGTGGCAGCAGCTCTTTAAATTTGTCCACTGCCACCCAGGAGTTAAAAGCGTACCTGCTCAGCAGGGCCTGCTGATTAGAGACCCTGAGCTGCAGGGCCCCAGCCGAATATACCTTACGGCCAAGGAGGTCCATCCGCCTGGCCTCTCTGGATTTGGGGGCCGGAGCCTCCTGGCCGTGACGCTCCCTATCGTTCACCGACTGCACCACCAGTGAACCGGGAGTCGGGTGAACGTGCAAGTATTCATACCCCTTGGAAGGGGCCATGTACTTTCTCTCGACTCCTTTCGCTGTCGGAGGGATGGAGGCCGGGGACTGCCAGATAGTATTGGCATTGGCCTGAATGGTCCGTACAAAGGGCAGGGCGACCCTGGTGGGAGCATCCGAAGAGAGGATGGTAACAATCGGGTCCTCTATCTCCGAGACCTCCTCTGCCTGCAGACTCAGGTTTTGGGCCACCCGCCTGAGGAGGTCCTGGTGCGCCCTGAGATCCAGCGGGGGGGGACTGTTGGAGGAGGTACCCGCCACCGCCTCATCCGGGGAGGAGGATGAGGAGACCCCAGGCACGATAGTGTCCAACTGAGGGTCTTCCTCAGCCCTCGCCTCTACCTCCGGAGCCACAGCGGAGTCCTGCTGTTTGGACCCTTCCTCCGCCTCCGGGGAGGGAGGGGGGCGAGACAAGGAGGCTTCAGGGGCCCTACGCTCCGCATTCGCCGGTGTGGGAGGGAGCTGCTGGGGGCCCTGGGCCTGATGGTATGCCCAGGGTGTCCAGAATCCCCACTGTGGTGGGCCTTGGTCTTCCAGCGGCGGATCCCCGAAGAGCGCCGCCTGCCGGTCGGTGCCGAGCGCATACGCACTGTCCGCCTGCGAAGATACGGACGGCTGTCTCGAGGGCCACGGCGGGGCCGACCCCGGATGGTACGGGCCGGCGCGGGCCGGCACGGAGGATCGTCTCGGTGCCGGGGACCGGTGCCGGGAGTCGTATCGGTGCCGGGATCGGGACCGGGACCTGGATCTGTCACGGTGCCGGGATCCTGATCGGTACCGGGTGTCGCTTCGGTAGCGGGACCTGCCACCGGCTCGGTGCCGGGAGGTCGACCGGGACCTACCACCGGCTCGGCGCCGGGAGGTCGACCGAGACCGGGACCTGCCACCATCTCGGTGCCGGGAGGTCGACCGGGACCTACCACCGGCTCGGCGCCGGGAGGTCGACCGAGACCGGGACCTGCCACCAGCTCGGTGCCGGGAGGTCGACCGGTGCGGCGAGTAGCGATGGGACCTGCTCCTGGAGTCGCGGTGCCGGTGACGCCGACTGGAGCTTGACCGCGACCGTCCGGAGGTCGACCGTTGCCGCGAGTGCGACCGGTGCCGCTGAGGGGAGCGGTGCCGGGACTGCGAGCGGCGTCGGGATCTGGAGCGCCCAAGACGTCGGGACCTAGAAGGCGAAGGACTGTCTCTGGGCGGCGCCGACATCATGGGCTTGCCCCTGGACACGACCCGCACCGGAGGTACCGGGGGTGGCAGCCGAGTGGGCTCCGTCAGGGCAATAAGGTCCCGAGCCGAGGCGAAGGTCTCCGGTGTTGACGGGACCACTATCTCAACCCCAGATCTCATGGGGGAGCTCGGCGGCACCGGACTCAACGGACCCGCCAGGCCCGGAGTCAACGGTGCTGACGGTGCCGGCGGTGCCGCGGCCGATGTCGAGGCCGGGCGCTCAAGCCGGGTCTGCCTGGCCGGAGTAGCAGACTTCGACGGCCTAGGCTGTGATTCCGGTGCCGGAGAAGGTCGGTGCCGAGGAGTCTTCTCGGTGCCGGAGCGATCCGGTGCCGGTGCCGAGACCACGGTCCGCGAAGTCGACGGGTCAAGTGCCGCCTCCATTAGGAGAGTTCGGAGCCTCTGATCTCTCTCCTTTTTTGTCCTCGGCTTGAAAGCCTTACAGATGCGGCACTTGTCAGACCTGTGCGATTCCCCGAGGCACTTCAGGCACGCTTCGTGGGGATCGCTGGTGGGCATGGGCTTCTTGCAGGCCGCACACTGCTTGAAGCCCGGCGAAACAGGCATGAGCCTGGCGCCGGGTGCCGGGAAGGGCTAAGCCCCCGGCCAAGAACTATTTAACAACTATTGACTAAACTATTTACTTAACAACACTAATTAACACTATATAGAACTAGAGATAAGCGATTGAAAACTAGGAGAGCTAGGGACGTGGAGGACAGCTAAGCCGCGCTCCACAGTTCCAACGACCGACACGGCGGTAAGAAGGAACTGAGGAGCGGGCGGGCCGGCAGGGGTATATATAGAGCGCCATGGCGGCGCCACTCTAGGGGGCGACCTGCCGGCCCACTGGAGTTGCTAGGGTAAAAAAGTTTCCGACGAACGTGCACGCGCGGCGCGCACACCTAACTGGAATGGATGTGAGCAATCACTCGAAGAAGAACCTCTATGTCTAAATCTTAAATATATTTTAGGCATGTAAGTTTGAAGTGCCTCATTTTAAGCTCCCAACTGTTGATTAAAGTATCTGAGTCTGCACTTAGATTTGTAATGACAGATTTATACTCGTTCATAAACTGATTGGGGGGGGGAGGGAGGAAAGGGAAGTACCAGAAAAGGGAGTCGGCTTATGAAAGGGTATAGAGAGGGAGAGGTGGGACACAGCCCCTCCGCCCCCAACAGAGGGAGCACGGAGAGGCAGCACAGCCAGCAGAGACAGAAGGGAAGAGGTAGGGCCAGAGTCTCTCCACTTCTGGCCACACTGCTCTCCCCCCAGCCACTGAAGGAGCAGCTCCAGGGTTGGCAGGCTGCAGCCACGCCGCCCGACCACAGCCCGCTGGAATATGCTGTGGCCACGCCACCCGGCCGCAGCCCGCTGGAAAACGCTGCAGCTACGCTGGTCAGCCTGCCAGAGCAGATCCGACCAGGACAGAAACATCCTCCCCTGGCCCTCTCCAGATAAGGTGGGAAGGAATGGGGAGAGTGTGGGGGTCCCGGGCTAGGGGCGGGGTCATGTGGGGGTGGGCACAGGTGTTACTCCGCTGACCCCCAGCTTCTCCCCCCAAAACATTTCCCCACCAGTTGCTGTCCCAGCCCGTCAGGGTAAGCAGCTGGAGGGCCAGGACACTTTGTTTACTTAGGTTTACCTCTGTGCCCGCGGACGCTTGAGGTAAACAAACCATCTCGGCCCACCAGCAGCTCATCCTGATGGCCCAGGAGCCAAAGTTTGCTGACCCCTGAATTATAAGGTCGGCTTATGAACAGGTCATAAAAAATTTCCATTTTTACTTATCCATCTTGGAGAGAGGGATCGGCTTATAAACGAACCGGCTTATGATCAAGTATATACGGTACTTACCTGTATGCACCCAAGTTTGAAAATTTATCTTTGTATTATCAAAAGAATCCAAGATGATTTATGGTTATAAAGTCATAATTCTCAATGAAGTGCTGGAAGATTTAAATTTTACTGCATTTTTGCAATTCACCTACGCTCAGCCCACATTCCCTCCATGGTCAAGGCAAAACAGATTTGCTTTGCAAAAGTCTATGTTCAGTTGTGATTTACAGTAAGCTTTATGATTAATGCTTTTATCTTCTTTATCACTAATTTTAAAAGTGGCTTAAGAAAATGCAACTTTCGAAATAAAGAAAGAAAATAAAATGGGGGGGTTAAAATTATGAAATCCATTCTAAATTATTCCTAACTAATTATTTCCCTCACCATCAATAGTTTGAAATGATTCACTACCACCCAGAATAAAATTTCATAAAACAGGAAATTATATCATGACTCAAATGATCTGCTTTTCAATAAACTGGGGTTCCTCAAAATTGGGATACCTTATTTAATTTCATGGATGAGTGGAGAAGGCACACAGTGATGTGCAGGAGAAAAGTGGCACAATGGAGGGTTGAAGGCAGCTGATAAAGGACACATCACTAGCTGGGGTTACTCGCACTCTACCCCACATGTAAGCTTCTTCACGACTGCCCCATTGGGCGTCTCTGTCAGTTTCCTCTGTTCTACCAGAATGTGCTTTGCTTATCACTCCAAGTGATGGTGAGCACACTGAGGAAATCATAGTTCCAATGTAAGTCTGTCAGCTAAATCTTGCAAACCACAGGGATACCAGTGCACTAAGGTTTCAGATACTTCACCAGGAGCCCTAATGAACATTTCTGCTCCTTCTTTAGCTAGAGTTCTTAGAAGATACTCCCATACTTTTTCAGTAAACTTGAGCATCAAAAGGCAGCTTTGAGGGAGAGTTCTAAAGGGCCAAATTTGGAGTACGACAGAAGGGTTATGTTTTCCACAGTTCAACTTCAGGACAATACAAAAAGGCCTGATTTAAGACACTAGCAAGCCATAAGAGCTATCAAGGGCTCAAAATGAAAGCAGAGGAGAGTGCATATTTTTTCTTATCCCTTTGGAGGCGCTCTCACCTCCAATCAAGAAGTTTGATGAGAGAAGCAAGGAAGTCCTGATAACAACAACAACTTTTTTTTTTTTTTTTTTTGGAGCAGAGTTTGGAGTACCAATCATGTGTATTAGTCAACTTCATAACTAGCTTGTAGCAAAAGGCATTATATGTTTCCCTTTATTCTTTCTATCCACCCACTGCCAAGGATATAGGAATATTGCTCCTGCTGGTGTGCTATAAGGCGGAGGAAGTAGAAGATTAGACCAGAAAGAACTCGGTAGTAACAAATATTTTGTACTCCTGCCCAGTCTTCACAGAAGAGACAGTCATGCATCACTCCAGGCTGGTGTCCTCCAATGCTGTGGAAACTATATTTTAATCTAAAACGTGTTTTTGTGGTAAAAGGACAAACTATTTGGTGTTTGTGAATCCAGCAAATGAATTTGTTTTCTCCAGTCTGTTGGCAGCAGAAACATTTGTATATAGCTTTACCTTACTCACAAAAGCAGGATGTCACTACCTACCTGTTAAGTTCTCTTCATGCTGGCCTCACCGCCCCTTTTTTTGCTTTCCTCCCCTACCCTTTGCATGTCTTCCTCCAACCTATTTTTCCTCATCCTCTTCTTCTAGTATCCTTCACATTCCTTCATGCAACCAATATGAAAAGCTACCGGGGTTGTTAGCTATACACCCATGAACTTGAAAAGCAATGAGGTAGTGAATTTCCGTATGCCACAAAGAACTTGAAAATCAACTACAGTAGAACCTTAGTAAAACACATTAATGATTGACAACAGAGCTTACTTTATAAATATATTCATTCAGGGGAGGGGGAGGATTTTCCTCCCATATACATGCAATTGAGGGTTTGTTTTGTGTTGGAGAGAAGAAGAGCGTCAGAAGAGAGAAGTGAATATTTAAAGTATTTATCACTTTCTCAGTTTTGTTCTTTGTGACCTTTACCTTTAGGCCAGGTTTGGTCATACAGGGATCTTGGAGGTTCTTGGTCTTTCCGACAGGACGCAAAAGATACCTCCTTTCACTCTCCAGTGCTACCTGTGGTATGAGTCCAAAGAGTACAAAGCCTGGGATATACTCGACATAACAGCTACCAGGAGGCAGAAAGCTACACCAGGCACTGTAGTGAGAGCTCTACTCTTCCTCTTTGGCTCAAGAGATCTGGGATCTCACCTACAAACAGGAATGTTGCTGAAAAAGTTGGTACTAAGTCCATCACTGAAAAGTTAATTAAAGAGAGCTGCTCGTTCCACTGAGCAGATCTTTCCTTTCCAACTCCAGCATGCAATCACTACAATTGCAGATATCCCAGCAATGAGGAAGGGAGAAAGAAGAAGCCAGGATCCTTCTCTCCACATTTCAGACACTGACTCTAGAGTAGAGTAAGGACAGATTAAGAGACCATTGCTTAACAGGGACTATAGCTGCCATATAGCTGCAGGAAAAGAGCTGCAGGAGTAAGCAACTAGTGTGCGATCAATATGAATGCAAATTGAAATTATAGTCTAAGGAGCTCTACAGTGAACAACTGAATTTTGTTAATTCACAAGTGAACAATAAAAACAACACTGATTGTTTTTTTTTTTAATTATATACTAGTAAACCTACTACATTTGTGTAAAACAATATGCATCACGTCATCCTCAGGTAAAACACTAAAACGTAGTTCTTACCTCAACGGAGCATCGAGGAGTCACAAAGAATTGATTAAATTCATCAGGGCTGAACTCCCCAAAGATATACTAAAAAAAGAAAACACATTGTTATATGAGGATTTACACTTTGTCTCATTAGCAAATTAAAGGTAAAATGATTTATTTTTAAAAGAGCAGTGACATTTTAAAGCTCTGTGCGTGGCAGTGGGAACTAAAACTTCTATCTTTGCATCCCTGCTCTCTTTCAGATTCCTTTCTGTTGCCCTGAGCAAGTTACTTAATTTTTATAGCCTTGTCTACAACAAGCTTTTTCTTACAATTCCCACTAGAAACTGGAACTCCAGTGTACACTGACAGTTTTACAGAAGGCTCCCATCACTACAGGTCTTAATGTTAAAAAAAGAAAGATGAATTTAGAATTTACAGAAAATTCACATAGTAAATGACACAAAATCCCCATGAAACTGTCTAACAAATTGGGTTTCATAAGGCTCAGTGTTGGGTCCAATCCTATTCAGAGACTCAGGATCTTTCTAAACTTACAGTGATTCACTGTAGCACTTAGTGAAGACACTATCTACGCCGATGGGAGAGCTTCTCCCGCTGGCTTAGACACTCCACCTCCCAAGATGCAGGAGCTATGTCAACATGAGACATAGTGCTATCTACGCAGGGGTCAGATCCACACCTCTGACTGTCACAGTTATACTGACATAAGTTGGTAGTGTGGACCATGGCTTAGGACGTGGAACTAGTTGAATGGTGTCCAAATATATAGATGATGCAAAGTAAGGTCATTGGCACAGTTTAGATTATTAAAAGATAGACTGGGAATTTGAACAAACTGAGGAAATAGGTAGAGGACTGGAAGAGACTAGTTTTCAATGTCTAGAAATGTAAGAGGATACAATGCATCAGACAAAGTAGCCACAGAAATTGTTGTTGATGGCCAGAGAGGGCCCCAAAAAATGGTGGTGTTGCCACAAAGAATTTGACTAGGTGCTTTTCCTCAGCAATTTCCAATGGCAACAGTAAAATTCTCCCACATCATCCACACCTCCCTCAGAAAACCCAGATGAACAACAACGGTACCAACGCCTACCCATGCTCCTGATAAATCCTCTTGGCCATCCAGAAATGTACATATCCAAGTCTGGAGTTGTGTTACATAAAAAGTTATCTGAGAGTTGAAAATATGAGTGGCTGTTTCATCTATAAAATCAAAGGCTGGGTTGTGGTAGATTATATAGCCCTATTGCATTTTATATTTTTAACTCAGTTTCCTTTCCTTAAAGAAACAATAGGTGGATACACTAGTAATTCAAAAAGGAAGTTTAAGCTGCAGCTCCAAGCAACTGCAAAAATATGCATAAGATTTAACATTTTTGAACTTGGAGTCTTAGAAGAACCTGATAAGTATTTCTAACCATAAAACTGAAGTACATACAAATATCTTCAGTTCTCAATACTTCACACAAAAGCCATACATAAAAGCTATTGTTCTCAAGACCAAAACAATCATAAGATCATAAACTACATACATAAAGTAATCTATCAGCTTGAAGTTAAAGATCAACATATGAGACCATGAAAACATTAAGTCCTTGAAGGATTCTTTAAGCAGCCGCTATATATCAGTTATTCAACACCAAAAACATCACTTAACACCTAAAGAGCAGAACCCTTAAGACATATTACAGCGAATTGGCCCATAGCTCTTAGGATAGGCCTACACTTAAAACACTGCATTTAACGTCTCCCAAAAATGTTCCTAACAAAAACATTTGCTGAATCATAATTTGTTTTTATGAGACTTCTTAGGTGCAGGTACACAGTTGAGCCACAGTAGATGTACTGAGGTTGACGCAGTAAGACTGAAGAAACTGCATTACTTACATTGATCCAAACAGTCCTCCAAGCAGCTGTCTCAGTGCCAGACACTGACCACCCTGGTCACAATTACGAAACCCACAGAAAAGTGGTCATGGAAACTAGAAGCGCCCCACAACCCCTCCTTTAAGCCTTGCAAATTTTTGAAATACCTTTTCCTGCTTGTCCATCTTGGTGAGCACACCTAGCAGCTCTTCACTGTTGTATGCAACTGCCCAGCTGACAATGCCAGCTACATGATCCATATCTGGTCGAGCTTGGAGTATACAGGAGATACTGGGTCTCCTGAGCCTGTGGGGAGAAGAAGCTGTGCAAGCACAGCTACGAACAAGCTACAGAATTGTGGACATTTCTGAGCAGATTGCAAGGGAGATGCAGAAGGGTACAACAGGGACTAGCAGCAGTGCCACATGAAAGTGAAGGAACTGTGTTAGCATATCAGAAGGCCAGGGAGGCCAACAGTTGATCCAGTACCAAAACTTAGACCTGCAGCTTTTACAAAGAGCTGCATGCCATACTTGGCAGAGACCCCACTACCACCCTGCAGACCAAAATGGATACCTCCAAGAAAGCTGAGTCATAGGACCCTGTCATGAACAGCAAGGATGAGGAGGTGGAGGAGGACAGGGGAGATCTGACTAGGGCATCTAGCTATGCTGCAAGCTAGAACCTGTTTCAGACTCCTCTGCAGTTCAGTCAGTCCTGCCAGTCAAGCATGGGCGAACCCAATACACCTGAGGTTCTTCAGTTAAGTGTGTAATTGTACTTCCCATAACAATAACATGTACTGATGGTGCCCCCAATATAAGAAGACACAGCTATCAACTTTTCATTCATTTACTAGACGAGGTAGCAGTACAACAAAGAGAGGCAGTGTTATCTGCTTTTCACTTCTCTCTAAAGTTAGGCAAGAGGGGCCATGTAGAGCAGTTTATGTTCGCAGGGATGTCCTTTGAATCCTTCTGAGAGATCTCAAGGAAAATTTCATGGAGTTACTGTGCAATCCTCTCCCAAAGATCAAGGAGACTGGCACAAGGACCCAGTGGTAGGAAAGCAGACAGGACTGGGAGGGGATGGGGCAGGTGTTGTGCTTCTGGTGGAAAAGGTACAAGAGTCTGTGACTACTAGAGAAAAAAACTCTCCTCTCCAGAGACTTGGATGGAACCAAAGATTCCTGAATCTCACCATTCCTCCGCTGTCAGTAAATATTGTTAAACCCTCTGGCAAACTGCATCTCTGCCTACGTCCCCTTCAGCACTAGTCCACACAGAAAATGACAACTTACTAAAAGTCATAATTCAAAAGGCAGAGGTCTGCTCACTGAAACTAAAGATTATAACCCTGCTGATGCCCGATGTGTCAATATGATGCCATATAGTGTAATAGCTTAATTTAAAAAAAAAAAACATGGAAATGATATTAAAAAAGTGTTTAAAACATTACTGTTTTAAAGTCAATCACTGAATAGTTAGGAAATGCCACTATTAAAGACACTTATGCAACCATAATTCTGCCCACTTATTGTGCGTACATAATGAAAGGTCATCATAAAGCAATCACATTCTATTTTTTCCACAGGATACTTGCCCCATTCAGTGGATTTTCAGACAGCCCGTTGACAAGGTCCCTCACCAAAGGCTCTCATGCAAAGTAAGCTGCCACTGGATAAGAGGGAAGGTGCTCTCATGGATTGGTAAGTGGTTAAAAGATAAGAAACAAAGGGTAGGTATAAATGGTCAGTTTTCAGAATGGAGAGAGGTAAATAAATAGTGGTATCCCCCCCAGGGTCTGTTCTGGGACCCATCCTATTCAACATATTCATAAATGATCTGGAAAAAAGGGTAAACAGTGAGGTGGCAAGATTTGCAGATAATACAAAATTCTTAAAGATAGTTAAGACCCAGGCAGACTGAGAAGAGCTACAAAAGGATCTCTCAAAACTGGGTGACTAGTCAACAAAATAGCAAATTAAATTTAATGTTGATAAACGCAAAGTAATGCACATTGGAAAGCGTAATCCCAACTATAAATATAAAATGGTGGGGTCTAAATTAGCTGTTACCACTCAAGAAAGAGATCTTGGAGTCATTGTGGATAGTTCTCTGAAAATATCCACTCAATGTACAGAGGCAGTCAAAAAAGCTAACAGAATGCTGGGAATAATTAAGAAAGGGATAGATAATAGGACAGAAAATATGTTGCCTCTATGTAAATCCACGGTACCCCCATATCTTGAATACTGTAAGTAGATGTGATTGTCCCATCTCAAAAGAGATATATTGGAATTGGAAAAGATTCAGAAAAGGGCAACAAAAATGATTAGGGGTATGGAACGGCTTCTGTATGAGGAGAGATTAATAAAACTGGGACTTTTCAGTTTGGAAAAGAGATGGCTAAGGGGAGATATGATTGAGGTCTATAAAATCATGACTGGCGTAGAGAAAGTAGATAAGGAAGTGTTGTTTACTGCTTCTCATAACACAAGAACTAGGAGTCACCAAATAAAAATTAATAGGCAGCAGTTTTAAAACAATAAAAGGAAGTATTTCTTCACACAACGCACAACCAGCCTGTGGAACTCCTTGCCAAAAGAGGTTGTGAAGGCCAAGACCATAACAGGTTTCAAAAAAGAAATAGATAAATTCATGGAGGATAGGTCCATCAATGGCTATTAGCCAGGATGGGCAGGAATGGTGTCCCTAGCCTCTGTTTGCCAGAAGCTGGGAATGAGCGATGGGGGATTGATCACTTGATGATTACCTGTTTTTTTCATTCCCTCTGGGGCACCTGGCACTGGCCACTGTCGGAAGACAGGATACTGGACTAGATGGACCTTTGGTCTGACCCAGTAGGGCCATTCTTATGTTCTTATGACAAGACAGACTTACTTTGGGGATGGATCAGGTTTGTGTCATGTAGAAAGCACCCCTGCCTCATCTGTAGCTGATGCTGGAAGGCATCTAATGAAGGAGGCAGGGGATTGCAGAAACACAAAGGTACAGTCTGATAGTTAAGGCAGCTGAATGCTGTCCCGGAGAACTGGATTCTGTCCCTGCCTCTGCCACATTGTTGGATATCCAACTTGATATCCTGAGGTCTGATTTACAGAAGTGCACAATATTCACAGCAGTAACTGAAATCAATGGGAACTGTGCTTTGAACAAATGAAACACTATATAAATGCTAAGTTATCAGGTCCTAGATGTTTCAAATTGGGCATTCTGAATTTACGGAAATTTCTAACCTTAGTTTCTGTGCCTCAGTTCCTCATCTGCAAAATGGACATAAAGCCACTCTCTCATCTCACCAGGGTGTTTAGAACATAAATTAATGTTTGACAAGTACTTAGAAACTATAATGTTGAAGACCGTAAAAAAAGGCCCATGAGGTAATTAATGTCTCCAGAGCAGGGTTTGAATAGTGTGCAGTGAATAAGGCATGGAGCCATACACTGAAAAACAAGGATAAAACAAAATATTGCATAGACTGCTCATGAAGTGAACACCATTGAATCTCTACTTTGAACAAGGAAGCAGTTCTGTGGGGATAAAAATAGTAGATGACCATGTAATTAAACACTACCGTAATGTATACACACCCTGGGGCAAATACAGGTTGCAAAGGCAATTTTTAAAATCCCAATTTTAACAAAATGCATCTCTCTTTTTAAAAATAAGACTCTTTAAAATTAAATTTGATATTATGACAGCTTATGTTGAGGTCTAACATTACTATAATCTATTCATATAATTTAAATTAAATTAAATACAAAAATTCAACCTGTATCTGTTTTAAAGAAAGTTAAACCACTGAACTGGTGGAATTCACTGGCAAAGCACCTAGAACCAGAGTTTGTGGAAGTGCTAAACCAACTTTAGATTACAGTGGCCTGCTCTGCAGGTACAGAGGGATAATTTTCCTTATTTCAGTTTATTCAACTAGTTCAGTTCAACAACTACTTCACTCAAAACTGAGAAACCAACTGGAAGTTGAAAAAGCAGGAAAGCTTATTTTCCTTCTTCCTATTCATCCCATGAATAAAAATAAGGTGTGAGAAGATGAGATCTACCAATTCTAAAAGCCTGAAAGATATGGTGACTAGAAACATCAGTCCAATTCAGTCACTACACATAATACTTATTTTATTTAAGTGTGTGTGTTAGTTTTAAATGCAAACATATTTTGATAAACTTGTTTTTCTCTTACGTACCTAGCACTTTCAAGGTAGTTTTATTTAACTAATAAAAACAACTTTTAAATGGCCTAAATAATCTAATAAACTTCTTATCTTATAATCAGTGCAATATCATTATCTACTGCACATTTACTAATGTGCATTTACAAATCCTTTGTCTAATTTTAAATGGCCCAAAAGATGGGGGTTTTACTACTTCCCTTGGGAGAAAATTCCACAGTCTAAGAGCAGATCTGGGATTCTCTCTCCCTTAAACATGTAGCAAATGCCTATTTGTTAAACACTGACAGACCTATAAACCTAGACAAGACTTTTTGGTCTCTACCATCCCGGACAAGCATGGAGCCCACAGAGTTCTGGGCTACTATCATAAATGTTGCAAATACAAGACACACAATTCTCCTGTGTTTGTAGACCATCAGGAAGTATTTCAACAACTTGGGCTATGAGGATTTCTTCTAGGACAGTTTGCTGAGGGACACAGTGAAAAACAATTCAAGGTTGTTGGTGGCATTCTGGAACAGCTGCAAACGGTGAAGAGCCACTTCTGGGCCCAAGAAATGAGCACTGACTGGTGGGATCGCACCACAATGCATGTTTGGGATGACAAGACATAGGTGCAGGTGCATAAATTCCGAATGTGAAAGGCCAAATGCTGAATCAGTGCCCCGAGCTCGCCCCAGCCCTTCAGCACAGAGATACCTTCGTAAGAGCTACACTGAAAGTGGAGAAGTGAGTGACAATCACACTCTGGAAGCTTGAAACATCAAATTGCTACCAGTCAGTGGGAAATAATATTGGAATTGGAAAATTCACTGTGGGGTTCATTGTCATGTGAGTAGTTAGCAGGAGACGATTAACATGGCTATGCAGGATTGTGACTCTCACCAATGTGCAAGACACAGTGGATGGATGTGAGCAATGGGGTTTCCAAACTATGGTAAGGCAACAGATAGAATCAGAATATCAGGGTTGGACGGGACCACAGGAGGTCATCTAGTCCAACCCCCTGCTCAAAGAAGGACCAATCCCCAACTAAATCATCCCGTCCAGGGCTTTGTCAAGCCTGACCTTAAAAACCTCTAAGGAAGGAGATTCAACCACCACCCCAGGTAACCCATTCCAGTGCTTCACCACCCTCTCCTAGTGAAAACGTTTTTTCCTAACATCTAACCTAAACCTCCCCCACTGCAACTTGAGACCATTACTCCTTGTTCTGTCATCTGCTACCATTGAGAACAGATCCATCCTCTTTGGAACCCCCTTTCAGGTAGTTGAAAACAGCTACCAAATCCCCCCTCATTCTTCTCTTCTGCAGAATGAACAATCCCAGTACCCTCAGCCTCTCCTCATAAATCATGTGCTTCAACCCCCTAATCATTTTTATTGCCCTCCGCTGGACTCATTCCAATTTTTCCACATCCTTCTTGTAGTGTGGGGCCCAAAACTGGACACAGTAGTCCAGATGAGGCCTCACCAATGCCAAACAGAGGAGAATGATCACGTCTCTAAATCTGCTGTCAATGCTCCTACTTATACAGCCCAAAATACCATTAGCTTTCTTGGCAACAAGGGCACACTGTTGACTCATATCCAGCTTCTTGTACATTGTAACTCCTAGGTCCTTTTCTACAGAAATGCTGCCTAGCTGCTCGGTCTGTAGTCTGTAGCAGTGCATGGAATTCTTCTGTTTTAAGTGAAGGACTCTGCACTTGTCCTTGCGGAACCTCATCAGATTTCTTTTGGCCCAATCCTCTAATTTGTCTAGGTCCCTCTGTATCCTATCCTTGCCCTCTAGCGTATCTACCACTCCTTCCAGTTTAGTGTCATCTGCAAACTTGCTGAGGGTGCAGTCCACGCCATCCTCCAGATCATTAATGAAGATATTGAACAAAACCAGCCCCAGGACCAACCCTTGGGGAATTCCACTTGATACTGGCTGCCAACTAGACACAGAGCCATTGATAGCTACCCATTGAGCCTGATGATCTAGCCAGCTTTCTATCCATCTTATAGTTCATTCATCCAGCCCATACTACTTTAACTTGCTGGCAAAAATAATGTGGGAAACCGTACCAAAAGCTTTGCTAAAGTAAAGGAATAACACGTCCACTGCTTTCCTCTCATCCACAAAGCCAGTTATGTCATCACAGAAGGCAATTAGGTTAGTATAGCATACATACCCCTCATTTTGGCACCAGCCCAAGTACATCAACAGAAAATGCTACTTTTCTATGGTTTTGCAAACATTGGTGGCTGCTCGGGAAAGAGGAAAATGTGCGCATCTTTAAAAATACAGGACTGTTCTGAAAGCTGCAAGCAGGGACACACTTCCCAACCATCAGATTACCACTGGCAATAATCAAATGCCAATAGTGACTCTGGGGGACTCAGCCAACCCCTTTCTCATGAAGCCCTACACTGGTCGTCTCGAGAGTACCAAGGAAAGATTCAACTATTAGTTCTGCAGGTGCCAAATGACTATTCAATGTGATTTTGGTAAACTGAAGGGCCGCTAGCAGTGTTTACTCACTAGACTGAATCTCAGGGAGAAAAATAGACCAGTGGTTATAGCTACATGTTGCCTCCTGAATAATGCATGAGAGGCAAAAGAGGGAACGCTGCCAATAGGGTGAAAGTGGAGAAGCTGTGTGTGAACTTGGAACAGCCAAACACAAGGGGTATTACAAGAGCTCAACATGGAGCTATGCAGTTGAGGGAGGCTTTGGAAGAGCACTTTAACAGTCAGCCACAGTAATGTTCTATGCTGGAGGGTTTTCTGAACCTGGAGCTTTGAGTGCTGCTAAGAATTCTGGGGTGCTTGCTGTACATTTACAAACCATTGTTGGGTGTTTTCCTGAAGCTATGAATTCTGTGGTGCTGTTTCCTTTGACCATTGCTATGCATTCTGCAATATCTGTTGTGAACTAGTAAGATAATTTGATTTTCCAAAAATAGAACTTTATAGAGTGGGAAAAAGTGCAGAAAAAAATCAGTGTGCAACCAAAAAAAAAACAAACAAAAAAAAAACCCACACCGGCCAATGTTATACAAGTTTTTAACATAACTGAACATAGTGAAAATTTAAAATTAGAGAAGAAGTGGGCACGCATTCATCTGAGTACACAAAGATAGTTCATTGTGGCTACACATGCACCAGTTGTGGTTCTCACAGGTCAGTGTATGTGAAGCTGTGGCCTTCCTTGATGTCCTCCGGAGAGGAGTGGTAGGGATAAGAATGCACCCCATGTTAAGTTGAGTGGATAGGCAGCAGCAAGCATGGAGTACTCCAAGAACAGCAGAGAGTGGAGGATTTCTGGACCTGCAGGCCAAGCAAGGTCTGCAGCAGTGGAGTGTGCTGCCTTAGAAGCCCCATTATGTCCTGCTGCATCTCGCTCTCCTTGTGTTGCTGGGACTCCTAGGTCTTTTTCCTGTCCTGTCTTTCTCCATGCTGACAGATATACTGGCCCTCCAAGTCCTGAGTTTACAGTTCGATGCAGCACTGGCTTTCAGAATCTCAAAGAACACGTCCTCCCTAGTCCTCTTCTTTCTCATCCTCAGGGCCAGGTGTTTTGCAGGCATAGAGGGGGCACCCCTCAAGGCAGCCATGCCAGAAGCTGCTGATAAAAACAGACATACGTACCATTGGATTTACAGTCACAAGGGAAAGGGGAAAGTTTCAAATCTCCTTTCCCTTATTTCCATAAACAATTTTAATAAGAAACGCTTATTGACACTTCAGTTTTGGAGCAACCCAACACAGCACTGCTCTCTAGCCCCAGCCATGATAAGTATGTCTCCCAGCAGCAAGGGGAAGGATTTTCTATTACATGAAGCTATACAATTTTGGTCCCTATTGCATGGGTATGAGTATAGGGCAATAGCACTAAATACTGGCACTATTTTTCATAGGTGGTGGTGATTTTAGCTGATCTCCCACTCTCGAGGGTGACAGAGACACATAGAACACAGCCGCTACTGACATCTCAAAGCTGCCAGGCCCCATATGCTGCTAGCCAGTTTACTGCAATGTTGCCAGACAAACACTGCAGAGTGGTGTGAGAAACTATCCTACTGAGGAGGGAGAAATAAGGTAGACATCCCTAGTAACCTTTGGGAAAAAAATGCAAAATGTCTACATGAAAGTTTAATCAAGATCTCTCAAGAGATAAAAGGAATATCCCTATGTACATAACCAGCTTCACATTCCTCTAGCCCCAACTCACTCAACAGGGGAATAAAAAACAGATGCCAACTTTGCTTCTGTTTGTGGTTCCTCTACCTCTTCTTGTAGAAGTAAAAGAATTTGATGGATGGGCACCATCTTTACATTTAAATACTATAAGGAAAAATGCATGCACAGAATTACCAGAGTTCCTTTCCCTTTCATCAGGCTCATTTGCACCTGCCTAGCAGAACTGGCTAATCTGTGGATGAATCTCAAATAGGTCTTGGCTTGCTGTATGGCTAGAGTCCCCCACCGCATCTTTTCCCATCTCAGCCCTGGCTGTTAATGGCAGGAGTCTCTGTCTCAGGGCCTTCCAACATATCCACGGTGCTCTGCAGGATGCGACTGGGGTCTCTGTCAAGTATGGCATGCAGTTCCTTATAGCAGTGGCAGGTCTGCAGCACAGCACAAGAGCTACGTGGAATTGTGACAAAACTCCTTTACCTTCATACAACATTGCTGCTGATCCCTGTCATACTCCTTTGCCTGCATTCCCTGTACAATCTGTTTGTAGATGTCAAAGTTTCTATGGCTGGGCTGCAGCTGTGCTTGACACAGCCTCTTTTCCTCACAGGTCCAGGAGTGTAGACATGGCCTGAGTACGTGGCTGGGCAGTTGCACACAACAAAGGTGAGCTGCGAGGTGTGCTCAGCAAAGTGAGAAATCATGAAAAAGCATTTTGAAAACACACAAGGAACTTAAAGAGGGAGCAATTTCCAGTCTCTAGCCCCTGGGAAGCCGAGTTTTAAAATGTGATCAGAATGATCACTATCACAGGGGATGGGGCATGCTAGGACATCTGCTGGAGGACAGGTAGGGTCGACAGATTATGCAGCATCTATACTTTCACTGTGTCAACCTCAGTAGGTTGAGCATGGCTCTGCGCCATTCAGGAAGGTGGTTTTACTGGCTTGCTGTAGAAGGCCTCTTACATCGGCCAGAGGCAAATTTGAGCATAGACACATGCACAAATAGACTTACACAAAGTGACTTATGTCTACCTAACACTGTAGTGCTGAAGGCCTAACTATTTTGTAACTTATTGGCATATTAAACTCCTTTGTTTTTCTTACAGCAATTTATTTGTCTTGAGATCTTTTTAGTCCATTCTGCACATTCCAATAAGAATATAAGAGTGGAGAAAACTAGATTTCGGAAACGTGAGACAACTCAGTTTATCATCTTCATCAAGTTTAACTTCTCTTCCTTTCCTCTGAAACTAAATGAACTTACTATGATGGTGAACTCTAAAATGCTACCAGTGGTAAAATAGCACAATGCTCCAAAACCATAAATCAGATTTCTGGAGATTTTAATCTTACTATTGTGAAGTCAGCATAGTCCTCACTTAGAAATAGTACATATTAGCCAGCACATTAATGGAACAGAGTACTGGTGTGACTAAGTGTTTTCTCCTGTGGTTTCAAATCCATTTCTAAAAAAATAAATTAAAAATTAAAAAAATTAAAACACTAGTAAAATCTGTAGATATTTCATAAGCAGCAGTACAAGAATTACTCACATTGTTACTTACACAATACTAGTTCAAGTAGTTGGAGGATATTAACTAAACCAGTGGTTCTCAAACTATTGTTCTAGTGACCTCTTTCACATAGCAAGTCTCTGAGTGCGATCCCCCTCATATAAATTAAAAACATTTGTTTATATATTTAACACCATTATAATGAGGGAGGAGAAGCGGGGTTTGGTGTGGAGGCGGAGAGCTCATGACCCCCTATGCAATAACCTTGCGATTCCCTGTAGGGGTCCCAACCCCCAGTTTGAGAATTCCTGAACTAAATTAACAAGGCTTCAGTGAATAAGAACTTTTTTCCTGATTTCATGCTTGCCAATCACTATGTCCCACTTTTGACTGCTCCCGAAGTATATGGGATGTGTTGAACCTTGTGCTTAAACTCATTTTAGAAAAGTTATTTTCTGGCCTTCATGAGATGAGAAAATGCCTACAATTAATATACAACCTAACATTTTAAACAGTGGCTATCATGCAAAAAGTCATTATGAAGCACTGTCAAACAACATACAAAGCATGGCGGGCAAAGTCTTGCTTAAACACTTATGGCTCCAAACTGTTGCTGCAACTTGTGCAATAAATTGATCACAGTGAAGTCTTTCCAGGACAATCAAGATATTCCCAAGCTGTGGAGTGGAGCACTTGCTGGTGGCCCACAGAAAGCCAAGCGACACATACTGCTGGCTCTATTTCCAGCTATTAAACCGGCACAAGATACAGCTTCAAATATGGTATACTTTCCTAATAACACTTCTCTATGTCTGCTGTAGTAGCCACCAGATATTATGCCATCATGAGCCAAAGGGGATGTCATCCACAGAAATACAAAGGAACAGGAGATCGATCAGACTCTCTCTGTACTAAAATGTAGACCACACAAGCAAAGAGGTCAGTCTGACAACGTCAGCTCTGATCACAAACTGTTTTCCCTGGTCACACTTGGGTTGGAAGAGATAGGCAAGGCAAAGCTGGCTGACTGGAAGGTTGGAGAGAGTGTGTTGTCGGCACTATGTAATCCATTCTGATTGCTAGTCCACTCAGAGGTGACGAAAAATGAAACCCCAGTGTGCCTTAAACTGTACTTGTGCACTGTTTGAAAGATTTATAACATGAAAAAAGTAAGAATAGGGATGTGACAGCTATAGCCCAAAGACGACTTTTGATGGGAACTACATGAAGTGAAAATCAATTGAAAGAATACTTTCAGAATAACTTAATTAGCACTACTTTCTTTACTTTAACTACACTGCTTTCATGGTTGATATCAGTAACAATCCTTTGGAATTTTTATTCTGCAGCTAAAGTCAGACCCCAGCAATGATAACAACAACCCTTTATGGCCTCTATATAATAACGACAAGTACTAATCATGATAACATGTTCATTATCTTTACCCTAACTAACAAAGCAAACTTGGGTGAGTAGGCTCTTGGCAACATTAAGGTATCTCAGATTGGTAAACTCTTCTTTTGGAGGCGCCTTACACAGGCAGATCCCTAGCAAAATTGGATTATTAAGTAGGAGAGGTGACCATCATAATCCAATTTTGTTTGTGAATAGAACACAAACTTGCCAAGACAGAGAATGGGACTTGGGTGACTAAGGGCTTGTCTACATCACAAATTGCAGCGCTGGTGAGGGGGTTACAGAGCTGCAACTTAGGAGGTGTACACATCTGCAGGGCATCACCAGTGCTGCAACTCCCTGTTTGCAGTGCTGGCCGTACTCCCGTTTTGTCTCGGGTGTAGAGGATCCAGCGCTGGTGATCCAGCGCTGGTAATCAAGTGTAGACACTTACCAGCGCTTTTCTTGACCTCCGTGGAATAAGCAGGTATCCCAGCATACCTGAGGAAGCGTCTGGTAATCAAGCAGGTCTCCTTCCCCGGTTTGCAGGGGGGTTCGGGGAACGCGAGAGCAAACCGCGGCGAAGCTGGTCTCCTTTCCCGGTTTGCTCTCGCGTTCCCCGAACCCCCGTGCAAGCAGGTCTCCTTCCCTGCGGTTTGCAGGGGGGTTCGGGGAACGCGAGAGCAAACCGCGGCGAAGCTGGTCTCCTTCCCCGGTTTGCTCTCGCATTCCCCGAACCTCCGTGCAAGCAGGTCTCCTTCCCTGCGGTTTGCTCTCGCGTTCCCCGAACCCCCCTTGAAGCCGCCCAACAGCGCTGCAGTGTGGCCACATCTAACACCACTTGCAGCGCTGGTTGCTGTAAGTGTGGCCACTCTGCAGCGCTGGCCCTATACAGCTGTACTAATACAGCTGTAACAACCAGCGCTGCAAAATTGTAGATGTAGACATACCCTATGCCAATTTTACTCTTACAGTTTTACTTTTTATATTCTGAAACTGGACTATTCCTCTCCACTCTTGTATGGTTTTATTATGTACTTTATTTTGTTGTTGTTGCTTTTAATCCCAAGAAGTTGCCAGTAAAATTAGTTCTTTCCTACTAAAACACAAATACAAAAATATGTTTAAATGATCATGTAAATAATGTATGAATATTTATTTTCTGTCTTAAGCGCTATTCGTCAAGGGTGGATGGGAAAAACTAATTTAAATGATCTATAACTTTCATTTGATTTTCAATACACCTTACATTAGGATTTTACTTCAATGAATAGTAATAGATCACACACCAGAAATTCAAATAGGAATGCATTAATTTTTTTTGGAGGAGACAAGGGGTGAGAGGGAGTGAGGAGTGAGACAAGGGGTGAAAGGAGACCAGTGTCACTTTCCATTCTACAGGAGCATCATTTCTCACTTTCTTTTACTACCAGTCCAATTAGAAACCACTACTAGAGGCAGCATGGTCCAGTGGATAGGGCACTGGACTGGGACTCAAAGAGATCCAGATTCTATCCCCAATTCAGCCATTAACCTGCTATACTACAAGACACTTTACCACTATATGCCTTTGTTTCCGACGTCCACCTTAAAATTAAGTAATTCACTTTTTCTCCCTCTCTTCACTCCACCCCATGCCCTTTCTAGAATAATCTGGCACTTTTATAACATGCAGAAATTTACAAACCTCACTTCCCTTTGTTTGCATTCTGCTCCCATTACCTCCTGCCTTTCAAGACTGGAAGGGAGGCTGGCTCTGAAACTGTCCCCCTATTCCAGACCTGTACTGGGCCAGGCAATTGGTCAAAAAACAATTGAGGGCAGAAGAAAAGTGTGCTTGTGTAGCGAAAATTGAATCCTGCAGCACAGGATCTATGCCTCGGGGCAAAGGAAAATGTGGTGGCTTTAAAAACAAAAGTGTACGTTTCTGGTAACCACATACTGAATTTGAAGCCTTGAATAAGTTTGTATTAATATTTTGTTAAACTGTTAAAAATAAAAGCATGATGTGGATAAGCAATCTTTAAGTTTCACAATATGTAAAGATCAATGCTCTGCCTACGGCAAAACACTAAATTATACATCATGGTAACAGCCTTTTTTCAATAGATATTGCTTTAGATTGAAAAATGTTTTAATGTCTGCAGAGAAACCTGCACCAGGAGTTTTCAACACCATGATTTTCACCACAAATAAGTTCTCTTTTTCTGTGTGCCAAGGACGTACAGCTTCTTTACTTCTAATATGAATAGTAACAATGCTGGTAAATCCATGACAAATATGTAGCTTTCAATGTGAAAACAACAGAGTTAAGAGGAGATGCTCTGACTTTGTGAAATTACTGCAGTAAATTGTAAGTGATGTATGAAATGAAAAATCCTTTCCACTGCCCTCAGGAAATACAGGTCGCACTGCATTATTACTATGGTTCTAGGATATTTAGCCTAGTTCCAACAAAACAATACCCTAAAAAGCATCTACCATGCACACTATTATTGGAGGGAAATCAATCCTTTAATACGTTTTTTAAAATGTTTCCCCACACATTATCTTTAGGGGAAGCTTGGAAACTATAATTTTTTATACTGAGAGTTTTCCTATAACATTCTTCTGCTCCCTCTTTTTGAAGACCTTCAGATCCTCTTCCCCACTTTAAAAGAATTTAAACATTAAATAAACTTATGGTACTTTTTCCCCCCTTATCCAAAGTGATAATGTTGCCCTAGTGCTGTACATGAAGATCACAACAATCAACTCAAATGAATTACCCAAATATTCAAACTAGTGGCAGCAGACAGAGGTGCACAGGTAACAAGATACAACACTGAGGGCTTGTCTACATCAGAAAGTTGCAGCGCTGGTGAGGGAGTTACAGCGCTGCAACTTTGAAGGTGTACACATCTGCAGGGCACCACCAGCGCTGCAACTCCCTGTTTGCAGCGCTGGCCGTACTCCCGTTTTGTCTCGGGTGTAGAGGATCCAGCGCTGGTGATCCAGCGCTGGTAATCCAATGTAGACAGTTACCAGCGCTTTTCTTGACCTCCGTGGAAGGAGGAAGCCTCTGGTAATCAAGCTGGTTTCCTTTCCCGGTTTGCTCTCTCGGTCCCGGAGCCACCCAGCAAACCGCAGGGAAGGAGACCTGCTTGCTCGGGGTTCCGGGACCGAGAGAGCAAACCGGGAAAGGAAACCAGCTTCGCCGCGGTTTGCTCTCTCGGTCCCGGAACCCCGAGCAAGCAGGTCTCCTTCCCTGCGGTTTGCTGGGTGGCTCCGGGACCGAGAGAGCAAACCGCGGCGTTCCCGGTTTGCTCTCTCGGTCCCGGAGCCAGCCAGCAAACCGCAGGGAAGGAGACCTGCTTGCTCGGGGTTCCGGGACCGAGAGAGCAAACCGGGAAAGGAAACCAGCTTCGCCGCGGTTTGCTCTCTCGGTCCCGGAGCCACCCAGCAAACCGCAGGGAAGGAGACCTGCTTGCTCGGGGTTCCGGGACCGAGAGAGCAAACCGCGGCGAAGCTGGTTTCCTTTCCCGGTTTGCTCTCTCGGTCCCGGAACCCCGAGCAAGCAGGTCTCCTTCCCTGCGGTTTGCTGGGTGGCTCCGGGACCGAGAGAGCAAACCGCGGCGTTCCCGGTTTGCTCTCTCGGTCCCGGAACCCCGAGCAAGCAGGTCTCCTTCCCTGCGGTTTGCTGGGTGGCTCCGGGACCGAGAGAGCAAACCGCGGGGAAGCTGGTTTCCTTTCCCGGTTTGCTCTCTCGTCCCGGAACCCCCCTTGAAGCCGCCCAACAGCGCTGCAGTGTGGCCACATCTAACACCACTTGCAGCGCTGGTTGCTGTAAGTGTGGCCACTCTGCAGCGCTGGCCCTATACAGCTGTACTAATACAGCTGTAACAACCAGCGCTGCAAAATTTTAGATGTAGACATGGCCTGAACTGCAGACTGGCAATCCTTTTAAAGTTTATTATCTGAATTCCAAAATAGCTGGGCCAATCCCCATTATCAAAATAAAAGATAGCTACAGAACAGAAAACTATTATTGATTTCAAATTAAATTTTAACAATGCATATTATGACAATGATTCCACAACCACACCCTCCTTAGATTATAAACTATATGGAACAAAGAATGTGTCTTATGCTTCATTTACAAAGCCCATGTAAATTTACATCACTGCTTACATGATTAATAACTACAACCAGCGTCACTTTCACAGAATGTTAAACACTTATTTCAAATTCTCCTACACTACAAAATAAAAATCCACAGTAGACTCTGGGCATCCTTGACAATCTCTTAAAAATACACAACAGTATAAACAGAATTTTAATAAGCCCCAAGACAATCTTACCCACCTCCATATAAGCAAGGGAGAAAAACAGAGGCCTTGCAGCATGCTCTGAAGGTTAACAAACTTGGGCTATTTCAAGCTCCAGAGAAGTAGAGAACTCCAAGATACAATGGAGTTGTTAGGATCAGATGCAAATAAACTAGGTATTAAGACTGCTGAATCTAATAATCAAACACAGTGCTGTGCTTCATTAGCGCAATAACTCTTAACTAATTTTAACAAACAAGTCTATACAGTTAAACTTTGAATAAATTAACAATAACTGATTTATACAAAGTTATATCTTTTAAGTAATCTAAAACAGTATAATCCTATTATACTATTTAGACAAAATGGGGGGGGAAGGTTCTACCCCTTCTCTCCTTCCTTCGCCCACCCCAGAAAACACTGACCCATCACTGGTAATATCACCCAAAACGTCTGTACAGTCCTATTCACTAGAATAAAACACTAGTAATTACACAGACCAGAAATAGGGATTTCTAATCCTAATTTTAAAATGTATCAAATATGTCATGAGGCTTTTCCACTATGAAGTACCTTTGTTCTGTACAATGTTCCTTAATTCTAAATTGTATGTTAAATGGTCACAAATAAAGCATTTCCACTAAGAAGAAAAACTGCAGTTCTAGCATGAGTAATTCTTTGTAAATGAACATCTACATTGCTGAAATGGCAGTAAAGTGACAAACGACTATAATCCAATGGCCAAAGGCCAGCAAGTTCTATTACAAACAGATTTGTCTGTTTTATATGACACAGCATGCTGCACATGTATCACAACAAATAGAAACTGAACAGCATACTTTCCCCATGTGCAAAAGCATCACTTTCCCCCCTCTTCAACTGTAAAACTACTTTTAATCATAACATGAATGGAGGTGGCAGTGTGTCTAAGCAACAAACAGGCTCCCTAAACTGACACTACAAAAATCATTAAATAAGCAAACTGCAGTAGCAATTCTAAAAAAAGGTCTGAATCAGTACTGTGGTCTAGAATTTTTTTTGGAAGGGGGGCAAGCAGACTGAAAAAAAGTTACAAATTTTCCTTCTAGGTACCTGTGTGGCACTAAATTAATCTTGTCAAAGAACAAATAAGCAAGAAATGATTCATCCCACTTTTGTATCTCTTTGCCCATTTAATTTGTTTATTTAGGTTTATGCAGGAAGTTTGTCATATAACTAATTCTACCTAAGAGATAAAAGAAACAAACAAATAGGAACCGTTCCTAGCGTTCATGACTAGCAGTGTGTATTAATACTTCCAATAAAGAAACTTCCAACATTTGCTGAAGAATGAAAATGGTTTTATTTTAAGAGTAGGATTTTTTAAGCTTTCTTAATGTAACATAGTTTCAAAAACACAGCTAATGTTAAAACAAAGCTTAATACCTGTAATAGGACTCAAGCAGTGATGCAACAGGTTTATCTCAAGTTCTGTCTTTGAAGAGAGAAAAAAAAACTAATAGATTTTAAATGTGCTCAGAAGTACACACCCATAAGTATAGTAGAGTGATAGGAGTGTTTAAGTGTCTGATTAAAATGATTATGAAACAGCTTCATTAAATAAAAAGCCCAAAGTGATGAGTATATTTGACTTATATTGGGATATTCTGAAATGCATTTTGTACAGCATGTTGTCAAAACTGTCATTTCAAGATACTCCTTTCAAAAGTCATGTACTATCACTTCAACAGAAATAAAAATACAGTAAACATGGAATTAAAGCCAAGTGTATTCACTTTCTCCACTCCATTAAAGTTAAACTTTCTGGATGATATTGCTCTACTGAAAACAGACTGCATGTTTCATGGATCCCAAAACAGCCATAAAGAAGTAGAATAACTTTTCCTTGGAGACAAATATTTCTCCATCAAGATAAACAAATTTAGTTCATAGCCACATGAAAAAATAAATGCTTTTACACCTTTACTGGGTCTCGTCACAGAATCATAGAATATCAGGGTTGGAAGGGACCTCATCTAGTCCAATCCCCTGCTCAAAGCAAGACCAATCCCCAGACAGAGTTTTGCCCGGAACCCTAAATGCCCCCCTCGAGGATTGAACTCACAAACCCTGGGTTTAGCAGGCCAATGCTCAAATCACTGATGGTATGCACATAATGTGTTAAAAAATTAGCAATGTGGTATAGTCTCATACTAATAGACAAGTCCTATCAAAACATACTCTCACTCCATTTCACTCTAATATTGTCTCAACTTAAAATTATTTAAAAAAAATAACAAAAAATCCACATCTACATCTAAAATTGCATTTCCACACACAAAAATACACACCACAAATATGTACAGAACTTTCTCTCTTCAGGTTCCACTTTTGGGAAATGCAGTCCTGAAGATGCCTTCATAAATTTCTTTTCTCCCAAATAATATTCTCTTCCTACTTTGGCAGTTAAAGCATGCCTTCCTACAATACTATCAATCACTGACACCTACAGTGATACCAAAATAAAAACAATATGCAGAACTGGATTATAACAGCACATGGTCAGAGATTTATGCAAAAATTTTTAAAAACTAGACTATCTTCAGGAATAATGTAAGTGACAGTGAATAAACAAATATCAGCATATGACAATTGTAAAGTGCCAAGATGATTGATTTAAAAAAAATCTGCAAGTTTATTTTCTGAAGGATACACAAACTTCAGTCCTGATCCTGTAAAGACTTACATGCTTCACTTTATCTACAGAATAGTTGCATTAACAGTAGTACTACCCACAGTTGGTTAAATGGCCTTGAAGATACTCACTGTGAAAAGTGTATATTAGAAAAAGAGCAAAGCTGCATGTATAATCCTCTCTAACTGCTACAACATAAACGTAAGTTATCAGTTGTGTGCTTTTTCATTACAGAAGAAAGATAGAGACTTAATGAACTAAACATCAATACAAAAAATATCTGTCATTCTCCATCAAGAAAGTCTGAATTTCTGTCTTTTGCACTGCATCTGGATAATCATCACACAAAATACTGCTTATTTTACTCACTTGGGGATGGGGTAGAAGAGAGTCCAAAAAACTTTAAAGCTTAACTTTGAGTTTCTCTCAATTTTCATTATGGTAGGTGTTGTAGTCTGTCTGTTCAAGATCATATACTGATCACTTGAGAAACAAAACCACATTAATTCCCATAGACTGCTTACAGTGGAAGTTAAAGGTAAGAAACTCTGTAGCCATTATTTTTTTTATAAATATTAAAACCAAATGAACAGGCCACAAAAACTAATTGCCTCCAGCACTCAAGGGTCCACAAAAACAGCTCTCTCAAAAATCAAGCCTGACAAGTACACCTCAGTAGTTTTGATCAAGTATATTCCTGGCTTTAAAAAACAAACAGAAGAAAAAAAAAAAAACAGCCATCACCATTAATGCACTACTTTTACTATATATAAACACTTTGATGAATGACTTTCAGAAAAACATGCTACACAACTAATGCATTATAACGTTGCTCTAGACACTTTCATTTTCAGAAAATATTTTTCTCAACTAGTAAAACAGCATACTACTATTATTTGTATTATGCCTAATCTGATCAAATATAAAACTTTGTTTTTTAAAATACACATCTGCCAATGCAGCATATTTATTCCCCACTTCTTTGATTGGGAACAAAACTTGCACACACAAAGAAATTGTCCCATTCAATCATTTGCCCTTTTTTTTTTTTTTTTTAAACACACTGGACATTGGACCAAAGAATCAAGCCTCATGTGCTAACTTTGCTTCAAGTTCTAACTTTCATGCAAAAGCTCCCAGAAATGCAGGATTTTTATTCCATGCATAGCTATCTTGGTTGGCTGATCACACACACATCCCAAATGCCGGATTTTTATTCCCTGCACTGACACCTTGGCTGGTTGATCTCACACACACACACACACACACGGGTTTTCACACACATCGCAGCGCATGTTAATCTCGTTCCACAGCCCTTTGCAGCATCGTGCACTGAGGTTTGTTTGGGAAGAGGGGAAAACCCAAATCGATCCCCAAACTCCTTATTCCCTTCCCATCACAGAATCACTCCCCCCCCCCACGCAAAGGCTTGGAGGGAGGAGGAATCACCACATCCCGCAAAGGACACCCAAGAGGCCGCCCGTTCCCCGCACCAACCCGCAGTGAAACCCCGGCGATTAAGGGCCAGGATCCCTTCCCCCCCACCAGGGGCTGCCGGGATGGAGGCGCTGCCGCCCCCCCAGGGGGGCTCAGGGCCCGCCGGGCCCCTGAGGAGATTCAATGAGGCTGCAGAATCACCCTGGGCCTAGTCCCGGGCAGCATGCTTCCCCTGGGCCGGCGGGGCCCAGGAGCCCCCCAGGGCCGGGCACGGCTCCCCCGCCACCCCCCGCCCGGCGGGCCCCGCGCTGGGCAGTACCTGGGCGCTGTTTAAGGCCATGGCGCCCGCGCTTCAATGGGGAGCTCGGCGTCCGCTCGGCTCCTCACGCTGCTGCCCCCGCCGCCGCCATCTTCTCTCTCGCGCACACACACCGCCGGGCGGGCAGGCGGTCACCAGGGCGCCTGCGCGCAGCTCGCCTCGCCGGCAGGGGGAAGGGCTCTGCGCCTGCGCGCAGCCCGGGAAGGGGGTGGGCCCTGCAGAGTAGCTGAGCCAGCGGGAGAGCGGGGTGGGAGTGGGTGAGGGATGGAGGAGGGGAGGGATGGAGCTGGCCTGGGGGCTTTGGGCCTCTCTCTGGCCCAGAGGCCCATTGATTGCAAGGGATCCAGCCTGATCTGCCTTCCTCTGAGGGGACGCAGGATGGCTACACAGAGCGCCCCCCCCGCACCCCTTGGGAGTGAACGGGGCTGCAACAGAGACAGCCTCACAACCCCCTCCCTCATCCCAAGTGCACGTTAATGGCAGCAGGGCTGATGCTCTGCCCTTTAAGCTTCATACATGTCAGCAGTTGGGCTGCCCTGAGGTACAGGTGCACAGTCCCAGCTGGCCACTGGAGATCTCTCTGTCTCTGTAGTTGTCACATGTTCCACCGCTGGGAGAATTCTGCCTGGGTCAGGCTGACTCAGCCTTCTGCAAGGTTGCTGGCATTGGCAAGATGTTTGTGGGTCTTAAGTTCTAGCCCAGGTCCCAGGAAGTGTCACCTCACGGCAGCCGCCTTTCATTCAGTTGTATCACCCAGTGATGGGAGCTGTTTGCTCAGCTGGAAAAACTCAGAAATATGATGTTTCTATTAACCACAAACTACCAGTGTAGACAAGCCATTTATGCACGGTATAAAATCAGTTCCTCAGTGAAAGCAATATATCTTCAATGTGTTAATAAAGAACACACACAATTTGCATTCATAATGGCAGTACAAAAGGTTGCCTCCAAGAAATTTAAGTCTTTATACTTTGGTAAGTGACCGTTACAACCACTGCTGCAACCTACCAATGTTTTTAGCTGTGACTTTACTGGTCAGACAGTTCATTTCTAAAGCTTCCCCACCCCAAATACAAATGTCTTTTAAAATATTTCAGAAAGAGTCACATCATCTGCTTCACTTCTCAATGTTTTCCATGCTGGGACCCTTCGCTCATTTAGTAACATGGGACAGGCAGAGTGGTCACAACCTCCACTATTGCCAACGCTTCAGTTTTATTGAAAATCTTTTGCTTATTAAGACCTAGCTCATAAATTCATGTTATTACTTGAGAATCTCAGCTTTATTAACAAAATAAAAAGAAAAGTAAGTTTCTAAACTTCATGTCACAGAGAAAAGTTTGAAAATATGGGACCCTAAAGCCTCAAACATCAGAAAGGAAATTAAAACAACTCAAAATTTGTATTTGACAAAAAAAATCAAATATTTAGGACAATTTCATGATGTCAAGGGAGCTGATTCATGCTTTTTGAATGCCTGAGGTTGGCAATACTTCAACCTCCAGGTTGAGAGTCCACAGTATACTTCACTAATTAGTCCATCAGTGTGATATGTTTATTTTGCTCTATATTTGTTCTTTTAAAAAAAAATCTTGCTGTACCGTACAAAGGCACAGCTGGAGTTAGAGTCTGACAGTGAAAAAAAACTATGAATGTCTTGCTATGATCAAACCTATGATTGTTTGTTTTTCAGAGAAAAGGCAATATTGGGGGGGGGTTGAGGGGAGGGCTAAGAAAAATATAGGGGGGTGTAGTGAAGGGAAAGGAGACATTCATGTTGGGCTTTTCTTCTGCGTACAGATTATTAATTTTGAGTGAGCTCACCCAATTCTCTTCCAGCTGAAATTAAATTAAAAAAACAACAATCAAAAAATAAATCTGCCCTTTTTTACCTGAATAGAAGTCTGTATCAAGCATGGAAATATCTGACTCTTAGGAAGGTTTGTGATTTTGCTTTAAGCTAAAGCTTTCTTTTAAGGAGGTCACTGCAAATGAAAAGTGTTCCTCATCCACTCTGCTTTTGGTAACACAGTTTACCCCAACCTATTTAAAATGAAGTTGCGCTCAAGGCATTTGCTAATATATTGGCATTTGCAAT
This sequence comes from Gopherus evgoodei, assembly GCF_007399415.2. Lineage (NCBI taxonomy): Eukaryota > Metazoa > Chordata > Testudines > Testudinidae > Gopherus > Gopherus evgoodei. The sequence continues at coordinate 35,802,091 of NC_044333.1, read as the reverse complement.
GCTAGGAAATCTCACAGCTTAATTTCTTAGGCCATGTCTACACTAGCAAACATACAGCGACACAGCTGTACTGATGCAGCTGTGCCGTTGTAAGATCACTTGTGTAGCCACTCTATGCCAACAAAAGAGAGCTCTCCTGTCGACATAATAAAACCACCCAAACAAGGAGCAGTAGCTATGTCGGCGGGAGAAGCTCTTCCGCCAACATAGCACTGTGCACATGAGCGCTTTATGCCGGCAAAACTTATGTTGCTCAGAGGGGTGTTTTTTCACACCCCTGAGCAACATAAGTTTGCCAACATAACTGGCAATGTAGACATGGCCTTACTGAATAATTGTTCTGGGTTTTTTTTTCTGTCACACACCCTGTCTCCACCATTCCCTCTCTTGTTTTTGGGAAGCGTAGCTCTTCTGTCTCAAACTGAGAGAAGCAGAAGTATTAAAATCTTAACAAAATAGCTGCTATTGTTTTGGGCATTACATATGGTAAAATAAAACACCAATGGGTGTTTAGTTTACAGAGAGAATTATGGACTACTACCCGCAGGAAACTCATCTAGTTGAAGGCAGGATTCACTTCAGCATAGAGTACTACCTCTCATAAACTGCTAGTATTTGTTAAGAAAAGGCTGAGTGTATAGTGTTCTACAGTAGGGTGCCACCCACATGAACTTTGAATAACGAATTAAAAGCAATTGTTGATGGGAGAAAATTGGAGTGTGGCTAAAAAAAAGTGATGCAAGATGCGAAGGAGTCAGAACTGAACTCCAGCCTTTAAAACATTGTAGCAAGCGGATTTTGTGGGAAAGCGTGGGATATTTATAAAAAAAGTAATGTTTGTAACTAGAGACACTCCTGCAATGTTCTAGAAGTGTGCAGTTCAAAACCTTGTTGAACCATAGTCAGAGGTTAAATCTTACAGCAAGAATATAGAAGATTACTTTGACTGACACCAATTCCTGGTAGGCTAATGGGGACCAAGTCTAACCAATCACTAATTCAGGATGCCTATGTTGAGTGGGATCCACAAAGGTACTTCAGTGTTGCAACACTGAACCTCCCAGAGCCTACCTTTTAGGCACCTAGAACATCATAGGAACAACACAGAGATCCACAATACCAAATTAGGTGCCTAGGCTCCCTATACAATGAACAGTGATAGGGGAGAAATGGGTGCTTAAGAATGTAACCCACATAAAGCCAGTGTGCTGGGCACAGAGTTACCTAATCCAGTCAAAGGGTCTCAGAGATGCCAACCAGAGGGTGTGTGCTAAGCTTCACCCCTCTCTCTGAGATAAGTGTAGATCTGCCTTTAGGCACCTAAGACAATCAAACGTATGTCGCTCAGGGATCTGAAAAAGACACCCCCTTGAAAGACTCCAGTTACAGAGACCCAAGCGCTGTCCACTCCGACCCTATGTCAGCATGAGATGCTCTCCTGCCGACTTAGATCCCCCCTCTTGCAGAGGTGAAGTAATTGTGCAGATGGGAGATCACTCTCCAGTCGGCATAGAGCATCTTTGCCAGACGCGCTACAGCAGTCTCCAGCACCTTCTAGTGTAGACCAGCCCTGAACTTAGTGATCCACTAGTGAATGGAAACCAGTCACTTGGAGTCAGACGGGCTTAGGCACCTAAGGTTTTCTTGCAGGAATGAGTTAGGAGCCTGCTGTGCTCCAAACAAAACGGCAAGAGGAGGAGGTGATACCACTGGCACCCACTTTATACCTTTCAGCCCAGTGGTCAGAGTACTCACCTGGCATATGGGAGACCTAGATTCTATTCCCCCCTCTCTGTCAGAAGGGGAGAAAGGATTTGAATAGAGGTCTCTCCCACCTCTCGGGAGAGTTCTTTAATCACTGGGCTATATGATATTCTCATGTGGGGTTCCCTTGAAAGCTGTTCCATTGTGGAAGAGGGATTGGAGCAGGGGAACTGGACCCAAGGTGTCCCATCTACCAGCCCTAGTCCGGAGACTACAGTCATTCTCCCTCACTCTCTTTGTCTCTGGCCAAATGACTGCTCCATTGTGGATAAATACTTAGGGCTTCTCTCCACTTCAGTGTACCTATGCTGACAGCAGGGGTTCACTCACCAACAGGAGGGGTCCCTGACAGACAGTAGCTAAATTGACTGGAAAATCCTTCTGTCAATCCAGTGCTGTCTATAGCGGGGATTAGGCGGTTTAACTACCTGTGGATTTTTCACACCCCTGAGCAAGGTAGCTGGGTTGACCTAACTTTTTAGACCACACCTAAGTCAGGCCAATCTTGCTGCACCAATCAGTGTTTCATTATTGAACTACAGTGGAACAGCTTCAACGGGAAGATTGAGGGAGCCTCTCCCATCCCCCACCCCCCGAAGAATATCCCATAGCTCAGTAGCAGAGAACCTTCCCAGGAGGTGGGAAACCCCTGCTCAAATCCTTGCTTCCCCCTGGCAAAGAGGTGGGAATTGAACCTGAATCTCCCACATCCCACACAAGTGCTCTAACCACTGGAGTAAAAGAAGTCATAAAGGTAGGTGGGCAGATTGTGAATGGGACCCAATCCAATAGAAGGCGTTTGAGCATGCCGACTGGATTGAGCCCTGCACTCCGCTTAGGCAGATGACTGCCTATCTTCCCCCTGAAGAAGAGCTCTGTGTAAGCCTGAAAGCATGTCTCTCTCACCAACAGAAGTTGGTTCAATGACAGGTATTTCCTCACCACCTTCTCTCTTTCTATCTTCCCCCAGTTCGTGAATTGCTCTGGGGCTCAGGTGGGAAATAGGCATCAGGATGCCTAGAGGGAGGTATTAGTGTGCATGCCCAGAGGCAGGAACAGAGGTACCTATATGTTTTGGAGGCGCCAGAACTGGGATTAAGTACTTAAGTATGAGTTTTAGGCATCTAAATATCTTTGTGGCTCTCAACTATTATGCTTATGATAGTCTTCGGTTCTAAAGCATCATATAATGATCATCACCATACCTCTTAACTGTCATTTCAGATCAGCTAAAGACAGAACATTTCTGGTTACATTTTCACCTCCATGTGAAGCTAATTAGGTAAGCAATAGTTAGTTCATGAGTACATTATTTCATATACTCCAGAGTACTGATCAATTTCCTCTCATTACAGTCCAAAATGAATATTTTAGGTAATATTTTTCTCCTTTGCTTCATTGTAGAGTTAAAGATCTTTTCAAAGCTTTTTAAAATAATAAAACAAATATTCACTAATTACAAACACAAATTTACTTCTGCAGTAAAGAATGTAATTCATCTCCAGTCATATCTTATGTCCTTTATAGTTAGAGAAACAAGAAACTCTGGGTTTTAGAAACTTTAGAATGTTACCCGAGCTAAGAGACGTTTTTTAAGTAATAGCTGATTGGAAAAAAAACCAGACAATTGTCAAACTGTTCTCATGTTGTTACACAAGACCAAACAATGAAAAATTGGAAAACCCCATATAATATCTCCTGAAGTAACTGAGTTTTGGTTAGTTTCTATAAAGATACAATAACTGCAACCATTAAAAACACCCTCAGTTTTATCATGTCTTAAATCAGTATGGGTTTTATTTTAGAGACCATGTAACTGAGTTCTTTAGAATTGCAACAGTATTTTATTTGAAATTTGCTTTGGAGATGAATGCTATTGTTACATGTCCACAGTTTTAGCATCCTTTGGAAAAAAAAGAAACTTTCAGTGGCTGGAAGAAAGCCTCTTCCTTTAATTCCGCTTATTCTCTATTTTTATCTGTTCGAAATAGATAATGCAAAAAATCCACTCACCTCGCACTTGTTATGCTCATTAACATTCAGCATGAAGACTTCCAAATAGTACAAACAATGGATCCATTTTCATCAGCAAGACTTAGCTCCACTTCTATGCTTTAGCAATTGTACAGACTCAGTACAACTTCGCTTCCCTGTGCTCCTCTTAATTCTTTTTGTAAATATTGATCAGTAGCTCATGTAGATGTTTGTCACTTTATTCCATGTTTTAATTCTCTGTAAAGAATTACTGATTAAATTCCTTTAGTATCTCAACCTACCTTAGCTTAAATTCAAGCCCCTTCTTGTGCAAAACAGTCTATTTTAGCATTGTCACAATCTCAACCTCCTAGCCTCTCTTGCACCTCGCAATTTCTTTCATCATTAGGCCCACCATAATCTTAAAAACTGGGGGGCAGGTATGTCAGCAGTTACACTCTGTGAATTTACCTTTGTACCCCCTGAAGTCCCATCCAGCTACAGATTGCCAGCTCAACGAGATGCTGCAACATTCACCTGACAATGTCAAATCGACTGTGGAACCCTGGAAACTGCATCTGGTCTACAGGATAAATTAAGCATTTATACAGTGTGGACTGCCTATTTTTGATCAAAGTGGTAAGAATGGACTGAAGTAGGCAGAAGGTAGCAGATTATTGTCCTTGAATTCAGTTTCTGCTTCACCCCCTGGTCCCCTTTAGTCTTGCTCTAGCTGATTATTTGAGAACACTTTATGAAAAGAGCAACCACAGCTGCATGTGGGGCTGTGACACTGTATAAAAGAAAGGTGACCATGTTTACACTAATGGATCACCATTATTGCAGAATTGTGATAAATCTTGTACAAAGTATGCCTTGGGGTATGAATGGAAAAGTTATAAGCTAAGTATTATTCTGTTTAACTCCATCTTTGTAGATGAAGTTATTAATATTTGCTGGGTTGTATCTCAAACATGTTTTCTTGGGTGATGCTCCAAGACAGATTTGCCAGCTAGCTTGCTTGATGTCTCATTAAGGACAATAAGCTTGCCCAGTGAACCCCTCCTGGAGAGGTTTCAGAGAAAACTGAGGCATTGGCTGCCCAAGGACTCAGTAAGGCATGTAAAGACATGGCCTAAGACTCCATCTTTTTGCCAGTAACTTTCCAGGCACGTGGGCTGAAAGTATAAAAGACGAGACTGTGACATCACATCTTGGTCTTCCATTCTGCTCCTCTTCTCTGGACTGTGATTTCTAACAAGGCAGCTTTGAACAAAGGACTGATGACCCCCAATGTTTTAGGTGATCCAGAAAGACTTACTGCAAGCCAGCAGACTTACCCTCAATGTGTATTATCCTGCCCTACAGACTCTGAAATCAATTGTAAGGTATATGATTCCTTTAACCATTTAATAACTCTCTTGTTTTACTAATAAACCTTTAGTTTAATTACTAAAGGAATTGGCTGCAGCATGATTTTGGGGTAAGAGCGAAAGCATATATTGACCTGGAGTGATTTGTGTAACTTTTCCTCAGGGTGCCTCACGGCATTTTTATTACCAATATTCATTCCTTTCCATGGTAATGCCAGGGTGTATTTGTATGGGAAAGAAAGGAAGGGAGCATTTTGACAGTTGGCTTGAATAAAAATCTTGAACTTCTATAGCACTTTAGACTCATAGACTTTAAGGTCAGAAAGGACCATTATGATCATCTAGTCTGACTTTCTGCACAACGCAGGCCACAGAATCTCACCTACCCACTCCTGTAACAAACTCCTAGCCTATGTCTGAGTTACTGAAGTCCTCAAATTGTGGTTTGAAGACCTCAAGCTGCAGAGAATCCTCCAGCAAGTGACCTGTGCCCCATGCTGCAGATGAAGGCGAAAAACCTCCAGGGCCTCTGCCAATCTGCCCCGGGAGGAAAATTCCTTCCCGACCCCAAATATGGCAATCAGCTAAACCATAAACATGTGGGCAAGACTCACCAGCCAGCACTCAGGAAAGAATTCTCTATAGTAACTCAGATCCCACCCCATCTAACATCCCATCACAGACCACTGGGCATACTTACCTGATGATAATAAAGATTAATTGCTAAATTAATTACCAAAATTAAGCTATCTCGTCATACCATCCCCTCCATAAACTTATCAAGCTTAGTTTTAAAGCCAGATATGTCTTTTGCCACCACTACTCCCCTTGGAAGGCTGTTCTAGAACTTCACTCCTCTAATGGTCAGAAACCTTCGTTTAATTTCAAGTCTAAACTTCCTCGTGTCCAGTTTATATCCATTTGTTCTTGTGTCCACATTGGTACTAAGCTTAAATAATTCCTCTCCCTCCCGGATATTAATCACTGATATATTTATAAAGAGCAATCATATCCCCCCTCAACCTTCTTTTGGTTAGGCTAAACAAGCCAAGCTCTTTGAGTCTCCTTTCATAAGACAAGTTTTCCACTCCTCAGATCATCCTAGTAGTCCGTCTCTGAACCTGTTCCAGTTTGAATTCATCCCTCTTAAACATAGGCAACTAGAATTGCACACAGTATTCCAGATGAGGTCTCACCAGTGCCTTATATATCGGTACTAACACCTCCTTATCTTTGCTGGAAATATCTCACCTGATGCATCCTAAAACCGCATTAGCTTTTTAACGGCCGTATCACATTGGCGGCTCATAGTCATCCTGTGATCAACCAATACTCCGAGGTCCTTCTCCTCCTGTTACTTCCAACTGATGTGTCCTCAATTTATAATTAAAATGCTTGTTAATAATCCCTAAATGCATGATCTTGCACTTTTCACTATTAAATTTCATCCTATTACTATTACTCTACTTTACAAGGTCATCCAGATCTTCCTGTATGATATCCCGGTCCTTCTCTGTGTTAGCAATACCTTCCAGCTTTGTGTCATCCGCAAACTTTATTAGCACATTCCTGCTTTTTGTGCCAAGGTCAGTAACGAAAAGGTTAAATAAGATTGGTCCCAAAACTGATCCTTGAGGAACTCCACTAGTAACCTCCTTCCAGCCTGACAGTTCACCTTTCAGTACGACCCATTGTAGTCTCCCCTTTAACCAGTTCCTTATCCACCTTTCAGTTTTCATATTGATCCCCATCTTTGTATTAGGTGCCTTCTCAAAAATGAGAAGAAATAGTTACTTATCCCCATTTTTGTGGAAGGGGAAACTGAGGCAAGGAGAAGTTATGTGATTTGCAAAGATCACAAATGACGTCTGTGAAAGCGATGGGCACAGAAAGTTTCTGACAACACAATATTTTACCTTCCACTCCTCCGCTCTCCTTCTGATCCTCAACCAAGTTTTCTGGTTGATTGGCAAAATACCCATTTGGTTTATGAAACACCAAAAAGTGTGAATTCACTGTCACTACATGTAGAAATGTTCCTGTAGGGAGATACATGTTTTGTTTTTGCAAGGATCCCAGGACATCATATAGTGAGGGTCTTATTCCGAAGTATTTCAGTATGGAGCAGCTGTGTTTACAGGTCACTTTAAAATGCAATGTGCCATAGTTCAATAACCCTACTAATATGTATTTCATGAGGCAAGTTGGCCATACAAATAATTAGATAGATACCAATTTCATTATGAGTCTTGAGCCCCCCATTAGGGTCTGTAGCTACAAATAGTAATAATCTGTTCTTTTGACAGGTGTAAATTATTTATGCCAATAATGCATAGTATACCCCAAATATTCTGAAATTGCATCTGATCCTGCAAGTACTCTTGTGAGTAGCCCCCGACTTCCATGATGCTATGTGAATAAGGGTTACTCCCCCCACTAAGAGTCTGTAATACTGGGCTTATATTTTGCATAACCAATTAAGTTTTGTACTATGGATTCAGTAGGGCTTGATCCAACTCAGTGAAATATTCTTTTTGACTCCATTAGAAACTGAACTGGGTTCTCTATGTTTTGACTATCCAATGCTTTGCTGAGAAGTGGGGGCAAGATGAACCATTTTTTGGTGTGTTTGGATCAGCCAGATACAAATTAGTGTTCTTCTGCCCCCTCAAAATGTAATTACTTGAGCCACAGTGGAACTAGCTACCACCTATACCTTGTCAAAAAGTTTAGGCTCACACTGTTGAGACTACCTCTGAAATACTTACAAAAAGAATTACTTCATTTCGGGTTATCAATAAAAAGAAAAAACAGTTAGGGAGTAAACAATGCACACGAAGAGGAATAAAGTCGGAAATTCTTAACATGTTTTATTTTTCAAATGTGTAAACACATCAAGAATGTAAGACACAAGCATAACAATTAAAACAAACAAAAAAAAATATGAAAAGTAGCCAATCAGTAGAAACAAAGAAGCATCTTGGGGAATCTTTGTTGTGTATTTACACATGAAAAGGGTTGGAGGAAGATGAAGTAGGAGTTGCCAGTCAACAAATGAGTTTTCAGATACCTAAATCAGCTAATCTGTTTGTTCTAACTTAAACATGCCATTTTTTTTTTTTTAGGAACAATTAAAAAAATAACTATTTCCTCATGCAATGTAAAAGATAACATTACTGCACATAGAGGACTTTTTGTAACTTGTTAAATTTAATAGTTTCTATTGTTTAAGAGAAGCACTCAAAGATATCCAGAGGATTTTTACAACTTATATACCTCAAGCCTGTTTTCTTCAATCTTTTTGTGTCACACGGCATCATTTGTTTCCTTTCTTTCACTCCAGCTATTCACAAGGTGCCACTTTCAATTAAAAAAAATAAATAAATAAAACAATTGAATCCTATTGATGGATAAAGAGGACCCCAACCTCCAAATGCTGTTGAAAATGGATTTTTCTTTTATAGTGCAAACAAGTTTTTCTTAGAAGAATTTTCACATTAATGAGGCAAATACACCCCCAGTAGCAAAAAGTAGGCAGGACATCCCTTATACATAGGATAAAAGGAAAAAGGCAGATCTGAAGTACGTGGTTATGTTGCACAGTGATGGAGATGTGGATGGAGAGGGACTTGGAAGGATTTAGAGAAAATGGATCAATAGCACCAAAGCAGAACTTTAAATCAAGGCTCTTGAAATCCATGCAGTGGATCACCAAGTGACAATAAAAGAGCATTTATCAGCATGTCTGACTATTTGAACTGCCAGTGACAGCCTTACAATAGCCACAATTATAGGTCTGACAATGCTGAGAATGTGAATGCTGCTTTAACAGCTGCATCACATCACAACTGACTAAACACAAAGCCTGAAAGAGCCAACAAATTATGAGTTCCTGACTATAAAAATAGGATCACGATTATAGGGCAGGAACTACAATAGTAAATAACATAACATGGCAAACTAGAGACTAGGTATTAGAAAAATGTGTTATAAAAAAGTACAAAAGTTTCAAAAATTTCTAAAAATTTCTTTGTGTTGGGATGAGAGAGTAATCTGTGGCCTGGAATTATTATTGTTATAAAAATTACAGAGACTGTACGAAATGACTGGTTCTTAACTTCTTGCAAATCAAACAAAAGGCCCATTTGTACACTGCTTTGGGTGAATGCTTGAAGGCTGGCCACACAGTTGGTAAATTTAAATACTTGCAGTAGACACAACCCTGCCAGTGGAAGATGGAATGACAGAAGGATTGTACACGGTGGATAATGCACTCTACAGGGGTGTACTTTCTAAAGCGCACAAACACGTTGTGCATTAATTAGTCTGTGTTAATTCTGCTGGTGCACTTTAACCCAGTGCTACTTTAAACTGTCTTCTGTGAAAGTGCACTGGCAGGGTCTACAATCAAAATGTCTTTAGTGTGGTGGGCATAAGTCAAATTCCTGTGATATTACTCCAGTATGTGATTCTCCCAACAGTTCAGTCATCTGTGCCCAAATGGCATCCCAAGAATCCACCACAACTTTTCCCCCATGTTAAGCCCATTCTTCCAAAAGAAACAGTGTTGGAGTCACCTGACCAAAGAGTGCTGGGTTAGATTCTCGTCCAGAGTCTGTTAATGGTCCCTTGCACTGACTGGTAGGGGTCATCATTGCTAGACCCATGCTAAATTCAGCAGTTCCCAGCTCCTGCAAACTTTTTTTTTCCCCATCCCATTGCCCTTTGTAGGATGTGTTTGCTCTTTGTCTCAAGTTCATTTTGAGCTTTTGATTTCAATACCTTCCCTTCTCCACCCCCAATAAAACTCACAGTGAAGTCTACTTGTCTCACCTGGTTTAAAGTAAGGACCAAGTTCTATGTAACTTCTGCCTAAAGCCACAAATCCATTCAGAGTCTCTGAAAGGTTTAAAAAGCCTGGTCCTGAACTAGGAGAAATCAACAAAATCAAACTTGGCACTGGGTTTTTTATGAAACTTTGCACAGTTCTAGTCATTAACAAGTGACGTAAAGGTTGTGTCACCTCCCCTGGATCTTGTAGATCATTGCACCACTGGAAATACCAGCTGAGCTCATAAACTGAGCACAGATCAGTTACATGGCCATGCCTGCACCCGAGCACTCACACTCTGGTCACTTAATAATATCCTCTGAATCTTAAGAGTACAGAAATGTCATTTGCTTACCAAGATGCCTGAGCATGTGTATAAATTTGAATGGCTACTCATGCATACCAGAAATCTTTTACTCACAAATCTAGAAAGTATTGTAAATTAAAATTTAAGGGGAAAAAAAAAATCAGGACTTACAACAAGATCCATATCAATTTTCAATAGCAACTGCTTTTAGACTTCTCTTTGTAACTTTAAACTGATGTTTGGTCCTCTTTTCCCTCCCCATCATTGAATTTTCTAAGCCAAAAAGTTTTCAAATTTTTAATTTTTTTTACCTTTATTATTATTATTATAAGTGTGTAAAAGCTAAGAACCATGGAAGTAACAGACTACACCTAAATGTACAGGACGGGTAGCACAGCACCCTTTGCAACCTTACCACCATGCAGTAGTAGTAGTTACCTTCACGTGACCCTCACCCAAAGATGTTCGACCACATGTTCTCTAAGGTTTCAGAAACTGTTTTCTTTTTTTTTTTAAACGAAGATTAGAAAGAGATGATTAGTTACAAGGTTCCCAAGCTGTGTCATCTTCCTCGATCCTGATGCTTCTTCGTTTTTGTCTTTTTCTTTTTGTCCTCCTTTCTGGGTTTCAATGCACAGACGCACGCAGACACACCAGCAATAGCTTTGGGAAGGTCAGTTCCTCTGTACCACTTGTTTTTCTCCTTGTCATACACCTGGACAGTTTTGGAGAAGACAGTGTCTTCCCAGCTATAGCCTCCAAGAATATAAATCTTGTCTTCCCAGACTGCCACTCCAGACTCACTGTTTGCTTGAAACAAGGGAGAGACTCTGGTCCACTGGTTACACTGAGGGCTGTAAGACTCCACACTCAGAATGTCAAAGCGTGCCATAGTTTCTATGTTGTCATCACTGCCGCCAATGGAATAGATGTTGTCCTCCAAGGTGCACATGCTGTGCCATCCCCGAGCAGTGATCATTGGCCGCTTTTCCTCCCAGACATCTGTGCGGTAATCATAGCAAAGGAGATTTTTTCTATAGGGACCAATTTGGTAATCATGGCCCCCCGAGATATAAACAAATTCCTTGTAGACAGTGCCAGCATGCCCATAGGTAAACCTAGGATAGGCAAACAACAACAACAACTTATTGGTTTTGCATACCAGTGCAAATATTTAACAGTGATTGTTAAATATCAGTGCAGCACATACAGTGAAGAGGCGAGTTATTTCATATCTGTTACATTTAAAAGTGATATTTAAAATTGAACTAAAATAATAATAAAAAAGTTAGTTATTCAACGGGAGTCCACTGAAGAGTAGTTTGGGCATAAGCTTTCATGGGTAAAAAACCCACTTCTTCAGATTCATGGAGTGAAATTACAGATGCAAGCATAAAAATACTGACATCATGTGTCAGTATATTTATGCCTGCATCTGTAATTTTCACTCCAGGCATCTGAAGAAGTGGGTTTTTTACCCATGAAAGCTTATGCCCAAATAAATCTGTTAGTCTTTAAGGTGCCACCAGACTCCTCGTTGTTTCTGTGGATACAGACTAACACAGCTACCCCTCTGATACTAAAGAGTAGTGTTTGTTCAACTTTCTCAGCAGCATGGAAAAGGCTTTAGGAAACAGCAGAAGTAGCACTGCTCTCCCTAGCATTATTAAGTAAGTAGTAAATTATTTTGGTCTATTAAGGTCCCAAGGAAAGTGTGGAGCAAAAATAAGAAAGGAAGATTTGCTGGGCAAGGAGTAGTTATGAGGGCTTTATGGGAGCAGTGATATCATCCGAGAGTGTGGTTCCTTTGGCTTCCAAGAGATGGAGTGTAACTCATGGAGAGTCTAGCCGGTGCTAAATTTAGAACTGGTGAAGTGGCGTTATATGAAAATAAAGACAATTCACTAACTGAGTGTGGGATTTTCAAAACCAGTCAGCTTTAACTTAACTTGACTTCCACTGATATCAACTCCCATTGACTTCCACAGAAGCAAAGTTAGACCAATGATCAGCGTTTTTGAAAATCTCACCCTAAATTTGTATGCCAAGGAGGAATTTCTAACCATAGCATGGGCCAGGTAACATCATCATCTATAAAAAAAAAAACCAGCTTCAAAGTACCTAGAGCCTTAACTTGCTTTATTGCCTTTTTTTAAAAAGAAAGATCAGATTCTGACAGAAGCCAGTCACCTCAGAGAGACATACCCACAACTGCAAACCCACTATAACTTTTTGCTGGGAATTTTTTGTTAGTTTGACAGTCCCCAGTGAGAGTCCACAAACTCAATCCTCAGCACTCCCATTCCCAGAATTTAGGAAAACCCAGGTTCAGATTTGCCAATCAGAGAAATATTCAAGTTTAAATCAACCGGGGGAAGAGGGAAGGGAGAGGAGAGGAGTTCTATATTCCTCCTTTGCAAACCAGGACCACTGTTCTGGGATACCCTATAAATCTAAATATGGAATATGACCAGAAGATCCAGAACTGTTTGGAATAAAGCTTAAGGAGGCAAGCAAAAAAAGTCACCTGTTTAATTTCCTCTGTTTTAATTCTGCTATCAAAATCGCTGATGACTATGAATATGCAAAATAAAATAAATAAATAAATAAATAAAAATCTAGAATTGTATTTCCTAGAACAACAAACAAAGCTCAGAAACCTCTCTGGTCTCTATAGGAATAGTGCTCCGTGACAGGAACTCCAAAGAGAATTCTGAGGCTGTGCTTTTTAATTTGTTGTAAGTTTACAAAACAAAAGTTTTGCAACCAAATAGTGGATTAAATAAGCAATGGCACTGAGGATGGATAGAAGTATCAGATTACCAGAATTCTCTCACTCACCACCCCCTGAAAAGACAAAACCACTCCCTCCCTCCCATACCTCTGCATGCATCTAGTTCAGAAGCATTAATTCTTAGACAGTTATATTTCCCCCCTCCATTCTTGCTATATAAGAATTCAACATTTCTATAAATTCTGTTACAGCAGAAATAGATTACAGTGAAAAACACTTCCCTCCTACCAGAAATCTGGGATTGCCATAAAGGAATTGGCAGAGGATGCTATGATTAGTTCTCTCTACTCTCCCATTTGAGTCCAACTCAACATATATCTCTGTAACAAAGACATGGACAGCTGGTAAAGTCAGTATAAAACCAGAAGCGCATGCTACTTCCTACAGGGAGACTTGCACCCCTCCAACTCCATCTATTCTTGTAATACAGCCATGAAAGAACATGATTCCTGAAGCAGTTATTTTAGGTTCACACTGAAGTGGTTTAAACAGTGTTAGGTCTAATCCTATGACTCGTGAATCCATGTTAAAATCAGTTTAGTGTGAAATGATTTAAAACCACGCTTAAACATGCTCAGGACTCAATGTAGACAGAGCCTAAGAGTTGTTTTTATTTCACAGAGCAAGATTCTCTCTCAGCTACAGACTGCAAACTCTTTTGGCCCACTAGTGTAGCTTCTTTCACATCTATATAGTGCCAAGAACAAAGAAAACCAAGGTTTATCTTAAATTATCATTTTGAGAGAAGACAAAAGATGTATACTTGTTAATCCAGATGCATGCAAAAGCCCATGACCCAGCACTTCTTCACAATACTTCTGTTTGGAAGATCTGTTATGGAGACATACAAGCAAGCTCCAACTATAGGACGCAGAAGGGTCCTTGAGCTGGAATACAAAGACCACCACAGTGCCATCTCACTTGGTGAAATGGTGCCAAGTGGCTGGCGCATGGCTGTCCAAGTAGCAGCACCATTCATACAGAGACTTTGGCGTGAAGACGCCCCAAGACTCTGTTGCATTTGACCAAGTCAAGACTCTCAGAAGAGGCTTTAAACTCTACATGAAGCGAGAACAAGTTGAAAGACATTCGAAAGGAGGATCCAAAAACTCAGATGTTTTGAGTCACAAGCTGAATCTGCGTTAGGACCTTTCAGCATGTCCTCCCCACACAAAACTAACTAAGTTTATAGATGATGCTGAGCATCTGCTGCCCTCACTTAATACAATGGGAGCTGTCGCTGCTCAGTTGTTTTGAGGGGGAAAAAAAAAAAAAGAGGAAAAAAAAAAAGCCCACACAGGCCAAATGAGCTTCCTTTATATGCTGTGTTGCATTCCGTTGTACTGCTGATGTGGACAAGATCAACAATGATCAGCGCCCATCATAGCAAATCAGTCCACCATGGTTTTTTGTTTGTTTTTAGAGACAATTCTATTGACACTGAGTGAACTCAGCTGACTTTTACCTATACCAACAGGACAGCAGAGTATAGTCATGGCTGAGTGTGGGGCCGCATTTGACAGCCCCTTTCAGTCACAGGTGGGAAATCTAGCATAGACACAGCCATGGAAAATGCCCTGAGATTTCTCCTTTCTGCCTGCTGAACAACTTCACTGGATAGCATGAATTCTACTGTAGGCAGATTCCTGTGAAACATCAAGTTGTCCATCCCGTCATTACTTTCTAACACAGCCGCCGATCTGCTGAAACAGTCTAGTCGCATTTCAGCTAATCTGACTTAAAATGTGCTTGTCCACAGCCACACAAACCAAGCAGACTTAGAAATCATAGCAAATGGTTTTGCACACCTAGCTTTTGTCACCTTGAATTCCCCGCAAACACCATTGCTTAAGCCTTTGAAACCAATGTGGGTACAACAGGACTGCGGTAGTTTTAGAACAACAGGCCCAGTCATGCTCCCATTGAAGGCACCAGGCATTTTGCCATACGTGTCTAAGGGAATGTTGTCAGACCTGCTGAGCAGAGGTCTTTAGGAGGAAACGGTTTCAAGCCACAATATCAATTAGAGATGCCGTGCCAGTTTTGAAGAACCTTCCCTTGATGCAATGCAGTGCGAATTACAGCTTCGGCTGCAGCAGAGCCATCCCGTGACTGCGAGAAAAGCTCAGAATTTCTCTTTTTTTTTAAAAAAAAACAACAACTGGATGAGCAGCACACTCTTCTCCTGATTTTCTGAATGGCTAAGGGCCCACAACTCCAAGTCAATGGCAGCTGCAGGTGCTCATTTTTCAATGATAGACAGTGCCTGTCCTGCAAAAATATTCCTGATATTATTAAGGTGGCCGGACACTTCCCATGATAAGATCCTATTTTCAGCTGCTTATAATTTTGCCAAACTTGAATCATTTGGGCTGAAATTTTCCATGCCAAGTGTCTGCCTCTGATGGAATTTAGAAACCAGCCAAAATGGTTTAGTCATTTTCAAGTACCAGGCTGAGGTTTTGTTTTGCTCATGTCAAAAATTCTAGCAACCATTGCTTTCAAAAGGGTGAGCACCACCAGACTTTAGATCAGGGACTTAAAATATGGCCAGGGGGAGGAGGGAGGTAGTCCTCTGCATCAGGGTTTCTCTACGAAAATCTGTCCAAATTTGGCAAAAATGTAATATAATTTTCACCTGCCCAGGAGAAACTTCTTCAGTTTTAGCAGCTATAATCTTCAATGAGTCTGTCCTGAGTATGCTCCAAGCCCTCACAGCTCCTACTGCTGGCCAGACCACTTGTGCCACCCCTACCGAGAGACTCAGCATGGGCCCTCTAGTATAGGCCTACAGAGGTGAAGCTTTCCTTGAGATTACTGCTCCAGTCCAGGGTGCAGCCAGGCTGGAGGGGGTATGGGAAACTGACTGAGAGCAGGAGGGGTGTATGCAAAGACTGAAACTGGCTGGACATGGATACTGGGGTTAGGAACCAAGGGAGTATGGGACAGGGGAGACTGGGACTGGTTGGGCAAGGAAACTGGGAGCTAGTTTGTTGGGGAGGGGGGTTGGGTGGGGATATGACAGAGATTGGTGAGGAGCTGGGGGAGAGACTGGGACTGGCCTCCAAGAAGACTGGAGCTAAGAACCAGTGTGTATGTGCTGGGGGGAGAAATGGGGCTTGGAGGACAGGAAACCGATCTGACAAGGAAACGAGGAGAACTACCACTGGGTCAGTAAAGAAACAGAGAAGGAACTGGGGGTGGAGACTGAATGGGGAGGGAGGGGAAAGACAAAAATCAGACAAGAAACCTGGAGGAGGAAAACTAGAACTGGCTGGGCAAGGGCAATGGTACAAGGAGCTGGAAAGGCGAAGAGAGGACTGGGACAGGGACAGATTGGAGGGGATAGGACAGACAGGGTCATGGTTGGGGAGGGAAGGGGGACGAGGGGAGATGCAATGATCTGTGACTACCAGAAAAACACTCCCACCAGAGCCTATAATGGAACCCAAGATTACAGAGCCTCACCATTCCTCTGCTATCAGCAAACAGCTGTGAACCCCACAGAACAGAAAAACTGGGAAAGAGAGAGAGAGAGAGAGAGAATGCTCACCTCAAAAGCATCTGAGAGCCTGGTGGGTGACCCTGGGGTGAGGTTTTTTGGGTCAGAGGGGCAGGCTAAAAGAGCATTCTTGGTGCTGAACAAAAGAAGCTGTTTCCTGCTATTTGTTTCCGTCTGCATTCAGAGAAACCACACTTTGTTCACTCTTTTTGTAATGTAACAAAACTGCAAAGAAAACACCAGACTCCAACAATTTCTACTTCCAATTGGAACATCTTCAGGCCTGCAAAACTTTGACTAGCCACTCAGGTCAAAAAGGGACAGCAATATTAACATACTTGCAGAATGCCACGTAACAGTAATCGCTGTAGTTGCCACAGAAACATTATTTGACCGTGAAGGGGAGGGTGTGGGTAGGATTGTCCACAACTGTATTAAAATATAATCCACACTAGGGGCTGGCTTTCCCTAGGCATGAATGGCAGTTAGGCCCTTAACTCTTACTTGTGCAGAAACCTCTCCCCCATACCCAGGAGACTAGGGGATTTGATGGTGTTTAATCTCAACTGCCAAACCCACATATATGTGCAGAAGGATATCTGCCTCTTGTTTCTCAGGAGCACTGAGCCAGGTTGTTGGTCCAGGTCATATTCACATAGCTACACGTGTCCAACACAGAAGTGGAAAAAGGAGTCCTCTCCGCCATCCATGTCTACACTAACTGTCTAGGATTCTGAAATTTGGCAGATAGGGACTGAACTGTTAGCATCAGAGAATAGGAAACACACCACAAATTGTAGGCAAAGTAGACTCTGAAGGATTCTACTGGAGATACCACCTAACAACAACCAAGCAAACGTGACCACTGAAATCATAGGCTGCTGTGCACTCTGGTAACACAATATGAACAGCAGCTACCTTTACAAACCTCAGAGACACATGCGGTATCATGAACTGCCATCATACCAGTGGGAAAGATCTCACTACCACCTTCAAACGGTCACCACCCTGAAGTTCTAAGTATCAATTTGGGATGTAAGTAAAATCAAGTGTTAATGGTACTCATGGTACAATTAAAGCATCCTCAGAAGTGGAACAACTAAGTTTTAACTTGGACTGCACAATTGTGGCACGTGGATCTCTCCATATTGGCATGTGTACAAGCAGCCAGCATAAGGATGAGCAGGCGGCAAAAAGCCCAAAATAGAGGACATAAAATACATGGTACTAAAGGTACCCACCCAAATAACGCCTTGCACCGAGATCTAAACGATCTAAAGGGATTCCTCTGAGACCAACCTCAGGAAAGACACTCTACAAACACAGAACATGAAAATAAAAAGCCCTTTTCCTTGCCCTGTTACAGCTGTAACCTCAAGGTGGAGACCAAAGACAACCCCAGTGGATCTCAAATTCATGGCCTCGAGGAGACAGCTGCTCAGATATCACGGGCTCAAATTATTCCTCTTTTTCCCTCCCAGGATAATCACATATAGGACTGAACACAGTGGATCTTGGAGAGTTCTTTTCTTTAAGGAAAACATGGTTTTCTAAACAGACCACTGTTACCTTGGCAAGCCTGCTATATAAGACCAGGCGTCTTTTTGAGGACTGTAGGTCTCAGCTGAAGAAAGAGCCCCATTTTCATTCCTCCCACCAACAGCTACCAGCATATCTGTAATGGCTGCAAGGTAGAAATCTACTCGTCGTTGTCTCATGGAGGCAACCTGTAAAATAAATAAATAAAATAAAATACTGACATCCTCAAACAATCGGTAAGTAAGTTTAAGAAGATTTGTTTCCTCCTACAAGTTTTAAAAAGGACTGCTATTTGTCTTCGCCATACATATTAAGACAACAATAAAACTTTGCTCTTCTGTAGCACATGATACATTAGCATTGACATTAAAGGTCATAGAAGGATAATGGAAAGCATCTAAAGCTGTATCTATACTTGGAGCTCACGGCTAGCTCCCTTCGAGTGTGCTTGCTAAAAATAGTAGCAGAGCTGTGGTAGCACAGGCAACGGCATAGTCTAGCTGCCCTGCATAGAATCCCACCTGGACTGCACCGATATGCACTTGGAGCAACACTACTATTTTTAGCTAGCTTGATAAGAGCGAGCACAGGTATGTCTACGCGAGCTGGAAATCCCACCTCTAGCTCCAAGTGCAGATATAGCCTAGGAGACAAACCACTCTATACCTTAGAGATACACGCTCCATCGCGCAGTATCCTGTGAGCCCAGAGATACCGCAATAGACTCAAACACTGAACCCCAGAGGGTTCTGAGTACACAAAGAATGGAAGATCAGTCCAAAATGTAGTATCGGTTTAATATTGGGAGGGAGGGGGTTCTCTACTCAGACATGAAAGGGGAAAGACTCGATTCAATAGATGTTTTCCATCTTTAATTACTCTGGTCCCTGTATGGCCTTAAAATCTTGCAAAGTGGTCCTTGCACAGCATTTTGGGCCAGATTTTCATAGGTGTTTAGGCACCTAAAGGTGTAGATGGGTGCCAAATGGGATCTTCAAAAGTGTCTAAGCAGGTTAGGTGCCTACAACCCAATGGGAGTTGAAGATCTGGCCCCTCATCACTACCAATTTTTGAAATGTCATAGTCTTTCACTACTGGTCGAACTACAGTGTTCACAGAAGTTATCCAATTAGCTATTTCTACTGAGAAGGGTGTTTTACATTTTCAAACAGATATGCGGGTAGATTTTAGTGCCCACCACGAGTGTTCTCCTTCCACCAACAAAGATAAAAATTAATTAAGGACTTTAAAAGAATAAGATGTAATACAGCTTGAGTCTCACCTTTATCCACTGGTTACAGCGGGGATCATACCTATATAGAAGATTTGAAGCTGCATCCCCTCCATTGTCTCTTGAAAAGCTGCCTCCAGCTATGAAGATAAAACCTCCCAGCACTGCAACACAGTGGTGACTTCGCCTGGCTGGGAGTGGCGTTTCTGTTATCCATTGCCCCTTTTTGGTGTCCAGGAAGCAGGTATCATCGCTTAACTCCAGGCATCGTTCCGAAACCTCCCCCCCCACAAAGAGGAGCCTCTCTTCATTTGTACGCAAAGCCGTCCGCTTGTTCTGGAGCACTGGCTGGGCTGTGACGTTGTTATGATAGTTCACCGCTTCTTCTATAAACCCCTCACAGTTTGCTTCCTTCGGGAGAAGAGAGCAGACAGCAGGCTTGACTCGATGGAGGAGGTCACTCTTCGGTATCAAGGGAAAATGAATGTTGTCCAGTACCTGGTAAGCCTCGTTTTCTCTTTCCGGGTATTGTGTCAGCCACTGCAAGGCAGCCTGCAGCAAGTCGTGCTCACACTCCTGCTGCACGTCGCTGCTCCCCAGATACTGGCAGAGTTTTTGGAGGGAAATGTTCTGCAGGAAGTTAGGCGTGAAAGAGAGCGTGCCAAAGTTCTGCAGGATGAAAGAGTCGATGTAGGAGTCCAGGCGTTTCAGGTTGTAAATAGAGGCCAGCTCTTGAAGGTACAGGTAGTTCTCCTCGCTGACCTCATTTTCGAGATACTCACAACAGAAGTCAACCACCTTCCAGATCTGCAGCAGGTGAGCTGTTTCCAGCACATAATCAATGTTGCCACCATCTAAGGACAGCTCACTACCATATAGGAAATCCACCACAGCTTTGAGACCAATGTAAGAGGCTCCAAAAAGTTCGACCTCCTTTTGATAGGCCTCTCGCATGCCAATGGTGAACATGGAGTTGAAGTAGTCACTGCAAACAGCCAGGAGATTCCGATGGGCAGGGACTCTTTGTTCATCCACCACCAGAATAATATCACAGAAAAGACCTTGGTGTCTCTGCTCATTCAGACTCTGAAGGACTAGACTAGGGTGGTCAGCCCACCTGTACACCTGAAATAAAGAATTTCACTATATAAATCCATGGTAAGCCCACACCTTGAATATTGCATGCAGTTCTGGCCATCCTAGCTCAAAAAAGATGTATTAGAATTGGAAAAGGTACAGAGAAGGGCAACAAAAATGATTACGATATAGAACAGCTTCCATATGAGGAGAGATTAAAAAAATTAGATTAGAAAATTAGATTAGAGATTAGAAAAGAGATGACTAAGGGGGGATATGATAGAGGACTATAAAATCATAAATGGTGTGGAGAAAGTAAATAAGGAAGTCTTATTTACCCCTTCACATAACACACAAATGATGGGTCACTCAATGAGATTAGTAGGCAGCAGCTTTAAAACAAATATAAGAAAGTACTTCATATAACGCACAGTCAGCCTGTGGCGCTGATTACTAGGGGATGTTGTGAAGGCCAAAAGTATAACTAGGTTTAAAAAAAAAAAAGAATTAGAAAAGTTCATGGTGGATAGGTCCATCAATGGCTATTAGCCAAGATGGTCAGGGACACAACCCCATGCTCCAGGTGTCGCTAAACCTCAAATTGCCAGAAGCTGAGACTGCATGACAGGTGACAGATCACTTGATAATTGCCCTGTTCTGTTCAGTCCCTCTGAAGCACCGGTCATTGGCCACTGTCAGAAGACAGGATACAGGGCTAGATGGACCATTTGTCTGATGCTACATGGCCATTCTTATGTTCTTAGAAATTATATCAGACAGCAGCTTCCTTCGGTAGATGAAGTGTTCATCCTCACAGAAGAGCAGATATTCTTTTTCACCAAGTATAGCACACATACACCGCAAAGGACCTATTAAGTCTTTTAAAAGTAACCTACTAGGTATAACATATATATTGGGAGTGGAAAATGTTCATACAGCAATGCTTGCAGTTTGGTCATTCAACCCATGTATAATAATTGTCATGTTGGGTTTGTGTCTGATTTCAACAGTCACCCTGCCAAGACTTACGTAAAAGCTACTGCTATGGTAAATCTTGGCAGGATAGCTCATTTGTAAGCTCCTTAGGGCACCGATTGTGTCTTCCTCTCCGTACAGATCCAACACACATCATCTGCACTCAAATAAAATAAAATAATAATAATAATACTGTTCATCTGTGTTTAGAGCCACCTAGTATGATGGTAACCCATTCCCAACTGACTGTTGCTATCATCCAGAAGCTAAGGTAGTTTTCATTTTTAATTGTTGCATATTATATATCAGAAGTCTAGAATGTGGTACATGGTCTGTCAAATGCTAGACTAGTATTAATAATTATAGATGTAGAGAAGGTTACATCAAGGTTGTGAAAGCATTTACGGGTGGGATTCTGCCCTGTGACCATGCCCCTACCTAGACTGTGGCACTATATCGGAGCTGGAACTGTGCTGCAAGGGATTAGAGAAAATTCAAATAAGCATCCCTAAATTGGGGAAGTTTTACCAGTTATAGCGATAAGTATACAGCTACAACTTGCCATGTGGAGACACACTTTCTGGTGTAAGAGTGGCTTTTTTAGCTTCATCTTCAACCTTTCCTTAGGCAACATAAAAAAAAATACACTATTTTATTGGAATAACAGTGTTCACACAGGGAATGGGGGGATTATACCAATATAACCATGTTGCTTTAAATTTGCACCTTAAATTATTAAAATTGTTCCCCATGTAGACAAGGTCTTAGAATTTAAGTTCCTCGGGGCAGGAACTATGTGTTTGCACAGGACTCAGCATCATGGGGCCCTGATCTCAGTCAAGGTCTCCAGGCACTACTGTAATACCAGTAATAAATAACAAAAATAGCTCTGAAAGGGTCTAATTAATCATAGAAATGTTAAAATGCTGTCAGCAGACTCCAAGGTGAACCCCCAATGACAGGTGGAATGTACTTAAAAGTTTAGGAAGTTTTTATCTTTGTTAATGCATTTTTCAAAAGCAGTCATAAGTAACGTCAAATAAATAAGAGCACATGCAATGACACGTGTGCGCTATATGGAGTCTCCAAAAGGTAAACCAGTAATTTTGAGCAGATTCTGCAAGACAAACTTTCATTAGACAATGACCAGATAATAGCAGACAGCTTGTAACACCCTGTTCTGAAGTCCTCAGATGTATAGATATTGGATTAAACTAAAAATAATATATGCTCTCTTCCCTTTGTAACAGGATTATCATCTCTCTCTCTTACATTCTTTAATATCATTGTCTTGCATAACGAGATTACAGCAGAATTTACAAGTTACCAACGCCTCCTATTTATTAAACATGCTGCAGAATCAGCAGGGTAATCCTGAACGCCACTTATGACAACTTGTATTCCCTGACTTCTTGTCTCAGTGGAGAAGTGCTGCCACTTTGAACACCGAGCATAAACTGAACACACATGGGACTATGCAGTAATGACTCAAAATACGTTAATACACTTCACCCGCTTACCAAGTCATCTGTTCACTCTTAGAACTTGAGAAAAACAGAGAGCTGCAAAAGTCAAGACCAAGATGACTTTGAGATTAAAAATTAACAGTTTTCTCATGCTATTTATATTCTGTATAACAGGTTTAATATTAACTAGTAATTCTAAAGTTAATAAATAATAATAGCAACTGCATATGCAAAGAGACAAAACACTGCTGTTGAGATTATAGATTTGTAAAGTGATTGTTATTATGCTACAGTTTTTAAAAGCTACACGTGATCTGCGCAGTGGTAAAGAGACAAGATTGAAAGTCATGTATTTTAAAAATGTTTATTTACCTGTTTCTCAACCCTTGTAGTTACTATAGTCAATAAAAGTTTGAAGATCCATTTTACTCTGGTCTATTATTAATGCTTTACTCTTTGCTTTTCATTCAGTTTTGACAACAAAGATATTGAAACTGACGAATTTAGCTTTTCTGGCTCCCTTGTACTAGCATAAGGGCATAGTGTTCAGATTGCAAAAAGGGCAGAGCAATACTGAAATACAATCCTCCCCCATTTGCACTAAGGTTAAATAAAATTAATGGAATCATTATTAACATTAAGAATTTACAACACTTCGTCTCCAATTCGGCATCAGAGTCTACTGGTATAGACTACCGTAGGATCCCAACTGAAGTCAATGTAGCTGTGCATTGGTGCAGAAACAGATCCCAATAGCACCCTTAGCCCTTACATAGAAAGTGAACATTATGCTTGTGAGCAGTGCCACTGAGGTCACAGAGAGTTCTCACATGTGCAAGTGTTTGCAGGATCAGGGTTTGGATTTGTACAAAACTTAAGCCTAGGTATAAAATTTAACTGGTCTCTCTAACAAATCTTTAAAAAATTAAATTCAGCAACAAAATTAAATACACCTCCTTTGAATTACTGGAGAAAAACCTCCAGATACAGAGAAGGATTACGTTTTGCCAGTATGTGCCATTTTTAAAAATCATGAGTCACTCTGAACAGATGGCCTATTTGCTGCAGTTTTTTTAATTGCAGCCAGTGGAATCAACTTACATTTTAAAATCAACTTGTTACATGCTACATTATATACCTAGGAACTAAATATTCAGTTGTTTCATCATGATTGTCTCATCCCCCCTTAAAAAAGGAGAGGCGTCTCTTTCAAAGTAATCATAATTTTAATTACAAGTTTTAGCAAGCAATGCAGAATTCACTAACCTTGGAGGATTCACTTATCTTGTGCGGTCGAGAAATTCTCGTTTGTCTGGTTGCCTCCATTATAGGATGATTTGTTTTACTTCTAGAACAGAAAACAGAAAATAAGTTCTCAGCATATGAGCCTAACATCAGCCTCTCAATGATGGCCAAACAGTCACATAGTAATTAAAAAAAACAGACAATAGGAACACTTACATACACCTGTATATATTGATCTATCCATTAAAAAGAGTTCAGTGTTGAAAACAGATTCCCTAACCCCCTCTATTGGTCTTATTTTGTCATTTGGCCAACAATTTTTTGTACCAAATTTATAGATAATACATTATTGTACACTGAAGTTATCAAATCTCATCACCACACTTTCAGTTATGTACCAATATTATCGATGTCATCACACCTCTGAAAATATTGCTTATTGATTTACTGCTAGTCCCTACCACACCATGAGAAGTCTGAATAGTAATAGGACACAGAGCTTTCCTCTAGGTTGCTGGTTCCAATCCAGCTCAGGTCAGTAGCCCATGGTAGCTGAAGGGAGTTTAGTGGGTTTCAGTCTAGTTTTCATTAGGGATAGTGACTATATCACCAAAATCACCACCATAACTAGTTCCCTTATTAGCCGAGAGAAGGGCTGAACAAGCCAGAGAAACTGATCTACCAGATTACACCCACAGATGGTCTGTGAGGCACATTGGCAGGGATGACAGCGTGAAGGAATAAATAGATTACTTCATTTTCAAGTGCTATTAATACAGCACTTTTCACCAGCACTAAATTCACTTTAAGAATAAAGAAAAAAGTAACCAAAAACATTGTATTGGGGTTCACGTCACCCGCCCCCCCCCCAAGAAGGGGCAGATTGAGTTGGAGTGACACACTTCTTGCTCATTTATTTATTTTAAGAGCTTGTATGACACAAAAGAGTTTCTCCGACAGTTCTAAAGCTACATCGCAGTTTGGAGTAAAAAAACCCTTGAGAGAATCCCTCTGAACTATTTAGCTATTGCAGGCAGATTCGGCCACAGGGATGGGGCGGGGGCATAGTCTCAAAAGGCAATGTGCAGCTATGTCAAACACTATTTATGAGCCCAGCAACAGATTAACTCACACTCCATTAAAGACATTTTGTCTCACCACCGACTGGTGGAAATTCACCTGGAGCTGCACAGGTCTGCCTGTCTGAGAACAATGGAGAGAGGTCACTCACCTCCCCTGAGACCTATGCTTGCTACCCGGAGCAGAGCTGTCATTTGAAAGAGTTATGGGTTTGGTCCTCTCCATACTAAAGAGGCTGAGTAACCACATCATCTGCCTCAGGATTTCTTCTATAACAGATATTCACAGACTCAGATACATGGACAGAGAGACAGTGTCTGAGGGAATCCGCTCTGATGAAAGGTAAGAGATTCTTCTTCAGTTTTAATTCAAAGCTATTACCTCACCCAGCTTGGCTCAGTTTTTCCACACAAATTTAAACACTGTAGAGCCCTTCCAGAGACCAGGTTCTGCAAGGGTTGGGCGTACATATGCACCCACACCCCCCTGACAATTTAGCTATAGCCAAACAAGAATCTGGCAAGATGCACTGAAACCCTGAAAGCAGAGAGAAAAGAGGGGAAAGCAGCAATCTGGATCGCTCGAATTTTACATTGCATTTTATTGCAATGTCTCAGATCACTATTTGGGAGGAGGGGAGGAAAAGGCACAGAGTTGCCCTGACTAAAGGGGGTGGGAGTTAACTAACTACTCTCAGGTTATGCTGTACTCCACTTGGCTCAATGCTGCAGCACGAGGCATGTTCCTGTTCTTTAGTGCAATTGGGAGGGATGAAAGGCTGGGACCCAATGCTGTCTAGGTACTAAGAAAAGGAGAGTTTACCACTGTGCAGCGTCCCTACAGTCTCCAGGCCGGAGTGCCAGCTGCCCCAGTGGGACTCAGCGCCGCAGGCTGATGCTGAGGCTGTTCTGGCCGCTGCTGGTGTCCCTCTCTCCTCTCCTTCTGCAGCCATGTCTCATCCAGGAAATGCTGGCTGGATTGAAAGGGGAAGGAGCCAATAGCGAGAGAGGAGCTGTGCTGTTTGGAGGGGAGGAGAAGGGTATAATAAACGGGGTGGGATTAGGAGAGGCTGCTTGAGATCAGGCCAAATTACTGCAAACAAACAAGCAGCCCCCAAGCCAGGCAGCTGCTGCTCTGGCAGCCAGAGGCTCAGTCCGTGGGAATTAATATTCCACTCAGGCAGGACTGTGGTTCCTGTCTGCCTTTCCCAGGGAAAAGTGCAACCTTGTTTTGCAGAAGGAGAGGGGAAGGGATAGGTTACTGTGGCCTCCTGCTCCCAGTTTTAGCTGGCACTTCCCCCTGCTCACGCTCTTAGGGCCCAGGCCTGCCATTACCTGATCCTGAAAGTCAGCGGAGCTACTCCCCTACAGAAAGTTACCGGCATGCATTGATTTTTGCATGACCAGGGCAGGGGGAGATGAGTTAATGACTTTTAAGTTAGTATGTACTGCTCCCCAGCTCTCACACCTCCTCATGCCTCATTATCCTACCTGAGCTGCCTCTCTTCCCACCTGCTGCAGGGATGCCACAGCTCAGGCTCTGGGCTAAAGGCCAGGACTGCTGAAGGGTTGAGCCTGGCTGCTGGACTCCCACTTCCAAACAGATCTCAGCACCTCCTTACTGGCCATGTCCCAATAAGGGATGGGAGTGGAGAGAGGCTGCTCTAAGATGCTGAATATCTCTTGACTTTCCTGGGAGTGGAGGGTTTTCAAACCTTGCAGGATTGGGCCCTGTCGGAGACATAAACTCCCACCCAAGGCAATTTTGAAAGTAGATCCTGGCAGGAGGCGAGCTGGAATAAGCCTTCGTGCTCAGCAAACAGTTGGATGCTTCCTTTAAAATGACTAACTATTCTTTTAATTATCCTAGAGCACTGGTTCTCAACCAGAGGTCCAGGGACCCCAAGGGGTGGGCACGAGAAGGTTTCTGAGGGAGGGCCAACCAGGGCCAGCATTAGATTTGCTGGGGCCCAGGGTAGAAAGATGAAACTCCACTGCATGGGGCTGAAGCTCGTGGCCCTGAGCCCCGTCACTGAGAGCTGAAACTGAAGTCTGAGCAATGTAGCTTCGTGGGAGCCCCTGTGGCGTGGAGCCCCAGGCAATTGCCCTGCTTGCTACCCTCATGCCAGCCCCGATCTTTATATGCAGAAAACCAGTTATTGTGGCACAACCGGGCCGTGGGGTTTTATAGCATGTTGTGGGGGGTAAAGGAGTTTAGAAAGAAAAGGGCTGAAACCCCCTGTCCTAGAGGATTTTTTGGGTAACTCTCCACACCAAATCCCTATCACTTAAAAAATTATCCCTTGGTAACAGGTTGTATGGCAAATATCTAAACACAGCCAAGCCTAATATATCCTGTTAAGTTTTCCTAGCACTTCTTACATGTGATATTTGCAACTATTGTTATAATTCCATGATTGTTTTGGGGGTTAGCAGCAGTAGGTGTGTAATGCAAATAAGGTAACTGTTGCAAATATTTGAATGAGGACAATCACTATAAGAGACTACACTATTACTTAGGTGATGATGATTACTTAGGTTCTATTTAACGTTGTGTTGTTAAAAATCTCTGTAAAGGGGTGTGTGTGTATCTAACATGTAGCCAAGCCATCAAAAAGTGTTCATAACAACGCCAGTAATCCTGTGATCTTTTTATTTATCTAGATATGAAACTATATGTCCTCAGGAAAATACAACGAGGACAAAATGCAGCAGCACACCTCTTCAGCAACTTGGGTTGCTGTGAGCACGCACACCTGTGATGCCCACAATATCCACCACCCCTGCGTGCACGCACTCACACATACACACAAGATTTGCAGCCTGACCAGCAGTAACTTCTGGGCAGATTTGTGTCTGGAAATCCATCTGCACCTGAAGGTGCACAGAGCAGCCATTCCGCATGTCTTCATTCTCCTAGCCCCTGGCTGCACTGTTCAGAGCAAGCAGGGTTCCTGGTGGAGCCTGGGAGTAAGCAGGGAGAATGCAGCAGATCCACAGCTTCCCCACCACACACACATACTATGGGTTCCACCACTCTCGGGGGTGGGGGATTTTTCTACCCTCCCTCTGTCTATGGCCCAATGCATGCACCAAAATAGCAGGGTCATTTCATGAAGGGAAGTGCTGCTCTCCCAACAATGCATGCTGAGCTAGAAGCACAAGACGGCCCAGCAGAGTGGAATAGTCGAAATAGCTAGAAAAGAAAGGGCAGGAAAAGAGCAGAGGTGGGATGCATGAGTGGTGAAGGAGCAGGGGCAAGCTGCTAACGATCCATTTTAACTTATAGTCTCCCATGGCCAAAAGCCTCCGGGAGCCTTAATAGAAATCCCATTACATGCATTCCCTCCTCCCACTCTTTCCCTCTGGTCCAATGACTGTTCTACTGTGGATAAATACTTACATAGTCACTCGGCCAGGGAGTGAGTGTGAGTGAGAAGGACTCTGTAGTTCAGTGGTTAGGGCACCCTGGTGGGAGATCCTGGGTCCAGTCCTCCATCTCAATCACTCTTTCATTATTTATCCCCCATGGAACAGCTTTAACAGAAGAGAATGAGGGAGCCCCACATCAGACTATCCCCTAGCTCAATGGTTAGATCATCCTCCCTGAGAGGTCCTGTCTCCTCTACTGGAGAGAGGGCAAGTGACCCTGGATCTCCCATGCAAGTGCTCTAACCACTGGGAAAAACTTATGTGGTGGGCAGCGTTGGCAGCACTTGAATGGGACCTGACTCAGCCAGCAGCCTTCCAGCACATCTAGTGGACTGGGCCTTGCATACAATATCTGTCTTCTCCTGGTTTGTGAATTGCTTTCCTGCTTAGGTGGCATCTGGCTGCTAAGAGTGAGGCAATAGTGCGAATACCCAGAAGCAGAAACTTAAGAGCCTATTGGTTTTGGTGGATGGTAGTGCAGCCACAAACGGAGAATAATATCATCACGGAAGAACAGCCTGGCTTTCGTGCGGGAAGAAGTACCACAGAACAGATTTTCAATCTTCGTGTTCTATGTGAGAAGTACTTGCAACACCAGCAGGACATCTACCGTATCTTCATAGGCTTCTAGAAGGCGTTCGACAGAGTATGGCATGAAGCTCTCATAAAGATCTCTTGGTCATAAGTTTATTCTTACCATTAAACAACTGTGTGCTAAGGCCAGCAGTGCAGTTCTCGTCAATGGCATAATAGGAGAGTGGTTTCACAGCACTGTTGGAGTCCGGCCAGGCTGTCTTCTTTCGCCCACACTGGTCAACATCTACTTGGAGCACATAATGACTGATGCCCTAGAAGATCACATATGCACAGTCAGCGCTGGGGGGGCGAACAATCTCAAATCTTCGATTTGCTGAGGATATTGATGGCTTGGCAGGTAACGAAGATGAACTTGCCAATCTTGTGAAATGATTGGATGAAACCTCCTCAAAATACGACATGGAAATCAGTGCAGAGAAAACCAAGCTGATGACAAACAAACGTGACGGGATCAGCTCACATATCACTGTCAGTGGACAAGAGCTAGAGACACTGAAATGGTTCAAGTATTTGGGGCAATCATCACTGATGAAGGATCAAAGGTAGAAATCCTGGTGAGAACTGTGCAAACAACAGTGGCAAAGCTTAAGCCAATTTGGAGGAAGAACATCTCCCTGGAATCCAAACTGCAATGGCTGCATGCACTGGTCATCTCCATTTTTATGTATGCATGCGAGGCATGGACCCTTACGGCAGAACTTGAATGGAAAATACAGGTAGTGAAGATGAGATACTTCCATAAAATCCTGGGAATTTCCTACTTCGACCATGTCACTAATGAAGAGGTCCGCAACATCATCATCCAACGCGCTAGGTCAGGGATCGGCAACCTTTGGCACACAGCTCGCCAGAGGGCTGGGCCAGTTTGTTTACCTGCCGCGGCCCCAAGTTCAGCCGATCGCAGCTCCCACTGGCCGCATTTCGCAGCTTCTGGCCAGTGGGGGCCATGGGAAGCTGTGGCCAGCACATCCGTTGGCCCGTGCCACTTCCCATGGCCCCTATTGGCCAGGAGCAGCGAACTGCGGCCAGTGGGAGCCGTGATCGGCCGAACCTGGGGCCGCGGCAGGTAAACAGATCACCCTATTAAACCAGGGACGGCCAACCTGTGGCTCTTCAGAAGTTAATATGCAGCTCCTTGCATAGGTGCTGACTCCGGGGCTGGAGCTACAGGCACTAACTTTTCAATGTGCCGGGGTGCTCACTGCTCAACCCCTGGCTCTGCCCCAGGTCCTGACCCCACTCCCCCAAGGCTCCTGCCCCTTCCCCCCCAGAGCCTCCTGCATGCCATGAAACAGATGACTGTGGTGGACAGGAGGCACGGGGAGGGAGGGGGAGGCACTGGTGGGTGGGGCTGCCACTGGGCGCGAGGCGCTGGGGGCGGGAGCTGATGGCGGGGCTGCTGACATATTAATGTGGCTCTTTGGCAATGTACATTGGTAAATTCTGGCTCCTTCTCAGGCTCAAGTTGGCCACCCCTGTATTAAAATGTGTGACCACATTTCCATCTAGTGGCTGTAGCCTACCTGAATGTAGGGTCTGATCCTCCCAGAAGACAAGGGGAGTCCCATGGACTCTGGCCATTGGGGTGTGCTTCCCTGAAGACAAGGTGAGTCTCATGGAGTTTGGTGATTGGGGTGTGCTTCCCTGAAGACAAGGGGAGTCCCATGGAGTTTGGTGATTGGAGTGTGCTTCCCTGAAGACAAAGGGAGTCCCATGGAGTTTGGTGATTGGGGTGTGCTTCCCTGAAGACAAGGGGAGTCCCATGGAGTTTGGTGATTGGGGTGTGCTTCCCTGAAGACAAGGGGAGTCCCATGGAGTTTGGTGATTGGGGTGTGCTTCCCTGAAGACAAAGGGAGTCCCATGGACTCTGGCCATTGGGGTGTGCTTCCCTGAAGACAAGGGGAGTCCCATGGAGTTTGGTGATTGGAGTGTGCTTCCCTGAAGACAAGGTGAGTCCCATGGACTCTGGCCATTGGGGTGTGCTTCCCTGAAGACAAGGGGAATCCCATGGAGTTTGGTGATTGGGGTGTGCTTCCCTGAAGACAAGGGGAGTTCTGTTGCCTCTAGCCATTGGACTACACAACCCTGTGGCTGAGTGCAACCATATTGACTTAACCATGGGGCTACCACACCCTTACCCCTCCCTTAGGGTGACAGGGGTGGGGGAGAGGTATTGGCCCTGTGACATACTACTAAAACTTCATCACTTTTACAAAATATACAACAGCGTATTCTGAAATGCTTCTAATAATTCATGTAGTGTTGTTGTAGCCAGGTTGGTCCCTTGAAATATGTTAACTATTTTTGCTAAACCATCTGTGTTCTACCTTGTATTTAGCTGTGATACTGAGTCAATTTCCCAGACCTGAGGAAGAGCTCTGTTTAAGCGCCAAAGCTCATCTGTTTCACCAACCGAAGTTGGTCCAATAAAAGAGATTACCTCACCCACCTTGTCTGACTAATCATTAAAACTATTAACAGTTGTCAAGGGAAATGAACAAAGTATGGTGTATAAAATGTGATGGAATAAGCTCTTCTTTTTTATTGTGGTTGTTCATTTATTTGAAAAATTCAGTCATTCACAACGGGTCTCCAAATCTTCAAGAACCAGCGAGATTCTACTGTAACTGTCTAGTTTTCAGAACTCTGATTTTCTTCACTATTAATTACAACCTCTGATTAATGGTGACACTTTCTCAGGGAGTTACAGGCTCAGGTATACATCTCCATTCTTGTGGGTGAAGAAATGCAGGTGCAAATTTTACAGCTGCAAATCCACTTTTTATTCTCTAGCTCTGTAAGTGAATGTCCCAAATTCCATCATATGCACTGGGGTTTTTTTTGGTAACACTAGTTTGAACTGAGTGTTTGTAATTTGCAGACCAAGAGGGGGAGCTAGCTGCCTTTGAAACACAGAATAAAACTCTCCCACAAGCCTACAAAGACCCAGGAGCTGGCAGGGCCCCAGTCACAAATTGAAACCTGGGGTAATCCCGACTGAGGGAAATGCGAAATCACCCACACCCAGAGTTCAAGATCTTTAATCTTCCTGTCATGGCTAAACGCTTTTGGCGGACTTCCCTTCTTTCCTGCCAATTTTATATGCAGCACATTATTTTACCCTTACCATACTTTTAAAAAAAAAAAGTGCATCAGCAGAATCGCCTATTATTGCATTTATGGAACATCCTCAGGTGGTTTGTTCATGCTCTGGCTCTGCCCAGGGCCACCCAGAGGATTCAGGAGGCCTGGGGCAAAGCAATTTCGGGGGCCCCTTCCATAAAAAAAAGTTACAATACTACAGAATACTTTAATCTCGTGGGGGCCCCTGCAGGGTCCAGGGCCTGGGGCAAATTGCCCCACTCCCCCCCCCGGGCGGCCCTGGCTGTACCCCACTTTCTGAAAATTCACTGTTGTCGCCCACCAGGATACAGTCCCTTTCTTTCACATCTCCTACCTGCACCAGATTGTTCCTTGTCATGTGTCTTCCCGTTGGGCTACCTCTAGATCTTCTGGAACCTCTTCTTGACCCAGAGGAGTTACAAGGGACTGTGTCATCTTGCACAAGGGTTGTCCCTGTTTCCTGAGCCCTGGTGGGAGTGAATCTGTAATGCATCACTTTCTGGTCGAGCCCGGGGGGTGGTTACCCTAACACATTCCGCCAAGGACTCTCTCTAGGAGAATCCTCTTCATCATCCCCGTGAAACCCCGAAGCCAGTGACAAATCTCTGGCAAGATGATTTTTTTGGTCAGTTTCATGGGCTTCCCGCACCCTCTCGCTAAAGCTATTACATCATCGCATCGCAATCCCAGTAATGCTTTGCAGAGGAGAATGGGGCGGGGGGTGTGAAAAAAAAGCCGTGGGAGGAGGGGGGTGGTAAGGAAACGCCACTGTGTTGCAAAGCGGAGGGAGGTTCCTGCACTGGATGGGCAGAAATCAGCGAGCACAGGAGGCAAGCTCCCCCTGCCGCCACCGGGGTTGGGACCAGCAGGCAGCGAAGGGGTTAAGAGCCGCCT
Organism: Gopherus evgoodei; assembly: GCF_007399415.2. Lineage (NCBI taxonomy): Eukaryota > Metazoa > Chordata > Testudines > Testudinidae > Gopherus > Gopherus evgoodei. The sequence goes on along the minus strand of NC_044333.1, from coordinate 35,768,888 downwards.
GGCCTGATCCTTCAGCAGGGCTCTGAGCAACCCGGCCGGAGCGGCCGCAGTGGGAATCCCGAGCACAAAGCCGCAGCCTCATTTCCCCGCGCGCGCTGCAGCCCGGCTGCGGGATCTTTACAACAGCCTGCGCCGTTCCCAGCCCTGACCTTCCGCAAGCTTCATCTCCGCTGATTTCTTTGGTGTTTTGAGGGAGAGGGGGGCACAGGCACTTTCCTTCCGCTGAAATCCCATCCTCCCTCCTGACCCCGCTTCTCAAGCAAATGGCAACTAAAATCGACAAGGAGGCGTGCAGAGAAGCCTACAACCTCGTAAGGGACGATGGCACGGATATTACCTGGTAAGTTTCAGCGCCTTGACGTTCTTCGTATCCTCCGGGCACAAGCTTTCTCGTAGCCCAGCCTGTAATGAGATTCAGCCCCGCCACACTGCCCTGGCAAGCTGAAGGATGCGGATTTGTACAGTAAGTGATTGAACCGGGATTTTCAATGTGCTCTGTAGTAAATTGAAAATACTGGGCAGAATTTGCTTGTCCTCCTATTAACAATGACCAGCTACATACAACACGCAAACTAGGATTGTATTTGTAGTCTGAAAGTGCTGGGATCCCTCTAAATTACTACAGTCTCGATTTGTCTATTAATGCTTGAATGGGGAACATGCTTTAAGAACATTAAAACATTTAATATTTTCTTGTTTCCCTCCCTTTCCCCTTCCCCAAGGGTGACTTTTAAGTATGACGGCTCTACAATAGTCCCCGGAGACCAAGGAACAGACTATGAAGAGTTTATAAGGGAATGCAAAGGTAAGGCTGGTCTCATTGCTTGGGTAGATGCCCGACTGATGCTTGCTGCCTAATAAAAAGGAGAAAAGAATTGGAGTAAACTTGTGTAAAGTGGAATGTGTCCCTGCTTGTTTCAGTAGTTCACTGTCTCATCCTGTCCACAATGATTGGATTTTCATACTGCTACAGAGTATAACTCGCCCGATGCAATGCACTCACATAGCAGTCAAACTCTTTAATAATTCCTTTGTTTCACCCACAAATTTAAATATGTGGAGCATTTTTTTTTCTTTTGCACAGTGGATGAGAGTTTTGATTCCCTTCCAGTTTCCCTGTAAAGCAGAGGAAAATCTTATTAGCTCAGATCTTATTGTTTAACTCAAAAATTTAAAGAGTGAAATCTGTTACCAAAGAGAGAAAGATATCCATTTAAGTTATTATGGTTAATATAGCCATAGTATTAAAAAAAATCTTTGCATTATAGAAACCTACAATAAATTCTTTTAATAGCACTAATTTATACAGTAAGAACAACACTAATTTAAAATCACAAAACTTAAGAACTAATAGTGAGAAATTATATAGGAGATTGTTTGAACAAATACAGTGTTGAAAAGAAATTAATTATGTGACACTACATAACCCTAACAGTTACAGTTCAAGGTTTAACTGCAGCAGCTGTGTGTTGAACTGTGTCCCAGAAGCAAAGTGCTGAAGGGCTGAGGGAAGGTGGTAATGGAATGGTGGATAGCCAGGAAATAGTTAACTACTTCTGACATTAAGACATGAAGCGTTTGCAAAACTCAGGTTTGTTGCTTTCACACTATCCCTATGGGGATATTGTAGGGATAGTCCGCTCCCCCCTCCTGCTTGCTCCTGTTGGCTATGTGTCATTTAATTCATATGGTGATGTGCCAGGCTTTAAGTATTTATTGCTAATTGTTCAAGTACTAGCCTGGATTCATTTCAGAATGTTGGTCCGTAGCTCTGGCAAAGTCTTCCTAGTTCATCTATCCCAGCTATGACTTTTAATTGCCTGTAATATTAATTATCTGTCTCACCGAAGCCAACTGAGGTCTGTTCCTCAAGGAGTAATGTAACAGTCCCTGACCTGCTAAAATGCTAGTAACCCTGTGAAGGGACCTATCTGTGCAAAAAGGGCCCAGCCATGGACCCAGCTAGGGTTGGATCATTTTGCATTGAATTCAATGCCAAAACTTCCATGAACTTAAATGGGGGAGGATTGGGACTCTAATCAGCATGTAGCTGTTGGCAGGGAAAGATATTAAACTCCCAGGGGCTAGAAATATGTGTAGTCATTGAATCAAGATGCCTTAATTGTCCTATTCATATGATTGCTGGAGGATGCTGTCAGGATTGCCTGGATACTCTGTAAAAGAGCAAAAGTCCCCATCTGATCTCATTTACTTTGCCGAGAAACTTAAATTCATGTAGCTCCTTTCAGAAGAGTTGAATTCCTGTACCCTGAAGAGACCTCTTTCTCTCTCATTCTGACCTTATAAGAAGGTGTGTGGGAGGAGTTAGCAGGCCAAAGGAGAGGCTCTGAGAGAGAGGAAAAGGTATTTGTCCTAAGAGAGGTGCCAGAAAATCCTTTCTGAAGGGAGGACACATCTCCAGATGGGAAAAACAAACACAGAGGCGCTGCAGCTCCCAGTGACATCAGCTGTGTTTCTGTGCACTCAGCTCTTCTGAAAGTCAGGCACACATTGCCTAAGAGAGGGTCAGCCACAGGGCTCTGGGTTGAACAAGGGCGATTACTAGCTGAGGTTACTGAATGCCTTCCATACTTCTCTCCCCTGCCAGTGACTAAGGCAGTCAAACGGCTTCCCAGGCTGGAACCCTTCCACACTTATTTTCTCTGCCATTTATTTTTAAAGCTTAAATCTCCTCTTTTGTCTGGCTTGACTCTAACTGCTCTGTCTGGGAAGATACTTACTGTGCCTCTTCCTGACGAGTGCTTCTTACCTGTCATCTCTTCCTTACCTGTTATCCCCTCCTTAACAAACAGCCTGAGCAGATAGTTGGAGAGAGGAGGGCTCTCGTCAGAGGCAGCTGACCCCCAGAACTTGTCCAGGGCAGGCTGTAGAATAGTAGCCACTGGAGTATGACCTCTTGGGATCATAATCCAGTTTCAGTTTCTTGCCAGCAATTTTGTCCATCAAACCCTTATTACAAGCAGGACATGAAAAGGGACATAAAGCAAAGCAGAATTCACCCCACTCTTCTCCGAGTGAATTTCTCAGTGCAGAGCTGATCCCGCTAGCCCTGAAGTTACTCCAACAAAAAGGATCTTCAAGATCTATGAAGCTCAGACTATAAAAGGGAGGTTTCATATAAAAGGTTTGGTCAGGGTAGACCTATGTTCTAGCATTACCCCATGCTAGGGGCTGGACAGGTCCCTCAGCAGGCCTTGAATAGAAGAAGGCAAGAGCAGATTAACCCGTGACAATAAAATATCTCTGAAGCACATGTGCTTGAAGCTTTAATAAACTATAGGAAGTGAAGAGGTACCGGATATACAGGCCAAGTGTCAGACAGCTACTTCCTCCACCCACGAACTAACGGATGTTACATGAGTTGGGGAAGGAAGATATGCTAGTTTTAGTGACTCCATCTGTGCAACCAGCCTGAGCTCAACCACTAGACATCAGTCAGGAAACGGGATTGGTGCCAGCTGTGAGGACAGAGCTTTCCTTCCCATCTGGAGGAAAGGTGACAACTCTTAGTACACCATAGAGCTGGTTGGAAAATTTCCGTTGAAACAAAAATTCAATGGAAAAATGTGGATTAAAATAAATGCCACTGGCTTCAAAGTAAACTTCTTTCCTTGTTTTGGATTCCTACTATCTGAACAATACAGACTTGAAAGCCCCTCTTCCCCCCCACCCCCCAACCTGCAGCTGCCTTTTGTAGAGCCTCCTATGATTCAGTGGTTGAAGATACGAGTGGGAGCTGGAATACAAAACCTCAGCTCGCCAGGCGTAGGCTGAGGTACCTCAGTGCAAATTCGCTCTGCTCTGCTTACCAGGCCATCTGTTAAAATATGCTCTCAAACAGAAAGCATCTGTGTCTCCTGCTTTCTCTAATGGCCATTCTTATTAAAAGCACCTTTGGTGTGGTGTGCATATTGCTTTCCTCCTGGGCATTAGATTATAGGGAAGGCAGAGTCAGTGAGTGCTGATTCACTTGGCACAAAAATACAGGAAGTTCTTTTGTTCACAGGTTGCTTGCTTTTTGCACTTCCTGCATTGTGCTAAGAGTTCTCAGTAGCATTGCCTGCCCCTTACCTGAGACAGACAATCTCTTTTAGACATCTCCATTCTGAATACCCCTGGGGATCCCAGAATGTCTCTGCAGCAACTACAGCAATAGCCTCCATGGGGAAAATCAGGAAATGATGTCGTGTATATCTGGCTTTTTTTAATGTGACTTAGTGTAACCCTGACAGACCCCGGTCACTGGTGTGCAGGATTGAACTGGGGACCTCTGGAATTTATTAGTTTGTGAGCCTCTACTGCATGAGCTAAAAGTCAGCTGGCTGTCAGCAGAGTCATTTTATCTCTCTCTCTAGGTGGACTGAGTGCCACTAGATGGGACAGAACACCACACCCAGAAGGTGTATGGGTTACATATTTCCCCTAGCTGAGAAAGCACATCCTGAGCTTCAGAGTCTTTCCAGCTGAAATCCTGAACAAGCCCTCACTTGTAACACATCTGTCGGTGGGCGGGCGGGATCAAACTTGGGGTCTCTTTCGCATGAGCTAACAGCCAGTAACTGCCTGTTAGCTAAGTCTGCAGAGCAGACTCATTTTATCTCTCTCTCTAAGTCGTCTTGGTGCCATTAGATGGGACAGAACACCACACCCAGGAGGTGTGTGGATTACATTAGCAGCTGGCAAAGATACCATGTGGCCAGCCAGCTCTCCATAGACACTCTGGACACCAGTTAATGAATATATTAAACATTGTTAAGTGTTCGGGTGTGATGGTAATTGGGACTGTATAAGTCCCATGGATCACAGTTTGAGCCCTGCTGCACCCAATGTATTGTGTGAGGATTTGTTCCTCTGTATAAGAGGAGGTACAAGTCCATTCTACACTAGAGCTTTGCCTTAGATGGCCCTACACATCCGACTTGTTCCTGAGCCTTGTACCAACCATGAGGTTATTTGCAGAAAATCATAGCAGTGAAAGATGCAGTAAACCCACGTTCCCTGTTATTCTGGGACACTGAAACTACATGGGTGACATTTTTAAATAGGAAGAGGACAGACTCATATTGAAAAAACTGTTACTGTGAATGTGTCAGTTCCTTTGAGCATAGACCCCAGGGCTGCTTAACTGGGTTTGCTAATACACCTCTACCCCGATATAACGCTGTCCTCGGGAGCCAAAAAATCTTACCGCGTTATAGGTGAAACTGTGTTATATCGAACTTGCTTTGATCCGCCGGAGTGCACAGCCCGGCCCCTCCTCCCCCGAAGCACTGCTTTACCACGTTTTATCTGAATTCGTGTTATTTCGGGTTGTGTTATATCGGGGTAGAGGTGTATTTCATGGGCTTCCTCTCCATTAAACAAGGATTTCATTCCAGGCTTTTGATCCACTTCATTTTCCAGAGATCGTTCTCCCTTGTGCCTGCGCTGGTGGCATGGATCCAGTCGTGGCATGAATTTGGCATTAAACACTTCATGCCATCGATACACTTTTAGACAAAAAAATGAGTTGTTGGATTTGGAGCCAGAAAAATAGAGAAAGGTTTGAAGGTTTGTTTGTTTTTTACAACAGGGTGGGAAGATCTGTTTTTCTTTCAAACCCTAATAATTGGGGATGTTGAATGCATGGCTGAGAAGAGTGGAGTGACCTTACCTGGGATCCTGGACTTAAAATAATCCCAGTCAGAAATACAGTTAAGGTTTTGTAAATATCAGTGATGCCAGACTAACTAATAGCAGAACTTATTTTGCTCTCCCCAATATTATTAGAGGAACAGAGTGGAACAGTCCATATTTGCAAAAAAAAAAAAAAATTATGGCTACACTGCAGTTTATTAGTGTGGAGCTTAGAATTTCCTCCATCCCACTGAGAACCAAATATTTACAACCATGACAAAAGAAGCAACTATGCTGCTGTTAGGAAAGTCCCAGTACTGATAAATACCTGTCTTGACAGCATGAGATGGAAGAGCTATTCATGTGTCTGTAAAGAGCAGACCAAAGGTACTGTGCAGTCAACATTAGGAGAAATTCAAACTCTTGGTAAGGAATAGATATAGCATAAAGCGTTTCTGATTCGCATCAGCTCTGTGTGTGTGTGTGTGTGTGTGTGACGGGGATGGAACCAGCTCCTAAGAGAGTGCATAGTGCAGTGCTTCTCATATAATGGTGGATTGCAATCAGAATTTAGTAGTTAAAAACGTAGGCCCAGATTTATAAAGGCGTTTTGGTGCCTAAAGATGTAGGTCGGTACCTGAGGAGACTGAGCAATGCACCAAAGCAGCAAAGGTTCCTAACTCACTTAGATGCTTTATAAATCCCATTAGGTGTCAATTTGCATCTTTAGGCACCAAAATACCTTCGTAATTTTGGACTTTACAGGATATTGTTGATTCTTTCTTGTGCGCGTCTGGAGTCCTTCCTTTGCCCGCTTTCCCCTTTAACATATATTTGAAGGGCAAACCTGTGAAAATTTGCCCTTTATGGTAATTATTTTGGGGGAATTTCACATTGACTGTGCATTCCTGGCTGCAAAGCCACTTTGCTCCTGCCTCCTCCCCCCCACTGCTGTGTAAAGCATAGCTCCTTGGAGGATCAGTTAAAACAGCATCTGTTTGAAAAGCACTTCCCTATGGCCATCTGGAACTTTGTCTGCTTCTGCCATCCCAGTGTTGAACACAGGAAAAAGTGGGGAAAGGGGTTAAGTCCTCTTTATGCTCACTGTATTCTGGAGCCTGTCAGGGGTCTGTCTGGTCCTTGGCATCAGAGCTGCCTCAGGACTGCTCTAATTTAAACTCTCTGCTTCCCATAGGCTCAAAAAGTAGCCAAAGCTCATTGTCCTGGGTTCACATCCAGTCTCTACATCATCACAATAGCCTGTTTCTACACCGTCATCAGTAGATCTCTAGGTGTTTCACAATCCCTAATGTATTTAGTCTCACAATGCTTCTGTGAGGTAAGGAAACGTTGTTATCCCCTTTTTGCAGATAGCCTCTCTGGGCCTCGGTTCCCTAAGTGACTTGGCCATGGTTACACAGGAAGTCCCTGCTGAAGCAAGGAATTAAACCCAGGTCTCCCCTGTCCTAAGCTAATGCTCTATCATTGGACCATCCTTTCCCTTACACTAGGAGAGAAGCCAATAGAGGGCCACTGTGACTAGTGGGGGTATTCCCCAAGGCCATTTATATCCCTTACAGGCCCCACAACCCTTTAATGCAGCAGAAAATCAACCCCAGTATTTGTTTTAATGGGATGTATCAACTCAAGATGCTAATGATGGAGCTGCATATGGATTTTGTGTGGAGGTTGGGGGAGGGGGAAGAGTCCACTGTTCACCGTCTTGCAGGAATTTGAAACTTTCTTGACTTTGGGAGGCTGCCGGGCATCACTTCCATGAAAATGTATCTGGAGATGTGCCCTCAGTCAGGCATGTAATAATTATAAGAAACAAAGAGGTAGTTATGATACTGTTGGACTCTAGCTCATGCTCCTGACAACCCATCCCTTAACAAGTCATGAGGACTTTGGTCGTCTTCTCTCTGAACCATATCCTGGCTGTACTGAGGCTTGAGAGCATTTTGATATTGACTTTGGTGAGACAATTACTTAGCCCTTTCTTCACTGATGGGTGAGAGCAAAGGAACTCTGCTGAGGCTGATGGCTCATCAGTCTCCTGAGCTCATGTCCTGGACCTAAGCACACTGGATATGTCAGGGATTGGCAACCTTTGGCATGTGGCCCGCCAAGGTAAGCCCCCAGTGGGCCAGGCCGGTTTGTTTACCTGCCGCGTCCACAGGTTCAGCTGATCGCGGCTCCCATGGTTTGCCGCTCCAGGCCAATGGGGGTTGCGGGAAGTGGCGCGGGCCGAGGGATATGCTGGCTGCCACTTCCCGCAGCCCCCATTGGCCTGGAGTGGCGAACCACGGCCAGTGGGAGCCGCGATCGGCCGAACCTGCAGACGAGACAAGTAAATAAACTGCCCTGGCCCACCGGGAGGCTTACCCTGGCGGGCTGCATGCCAAAGGTTGCCAATTCCTGGGATACGTGTTGGCTGGACATTAGAATGAATTATTGGCCTTGGTTACATTTTGTCTTGTATTTGTAATCATGATGCTAAACATCAGTCTTTCTTTTAAAGAAGATTATAGGACCTTAGCCAAAGCCCATTGAAGTAAATGGAAAGTCCTGTTGTCTTCAATGGGCTTTTGATAAGGTTCCAAAGGCCTAAACTTTACCAGGGACCGAGTGCTGCCCAGGGGCTGGGCCCTCACCAGTGTGATGATGGGGATGGCTGCTCTAGGAACATCTCTTACCCAGGTGTCTCAGAGCATTGGTATCTGCGTACTGAGGGTTAAGAGGTGAAGAATTGCAACCAGAGTCAGGTGTTTAAAAGAGAAAGCAGATGCTGGGCTTTTCCTCCTGCCAAACTGGGCCCATGTCCCTTCCTTCCCCAGTGTCTCCTACACAGTCATGTTTCTCTGAGACAGCTCAGTTCTGAGAGTATCCTTATAATAAAATTTTAAAATGTCAGCTTAAGCAATCTTACTTCCTGTTGGTTAACCTTAGCTTAACATTCTAGCTTGCATCAGGGAGGGTCAAAAGGGGACAGAATTTGTGTACTGATAGCAGGAAACCAAGTGGTCTGACATTAAACAACGAGATGGCCCGAGATCTTTACCATGTGGCTCATTTCTTACAGCTTACCCATGACAGGCAGTAGATATCGGTTAACACTGACCAGGCATCTGGCACAAAATGGATCTCCAAGGCCATGAAGGGGCCACTTCTGAGTCTGCAGTTTGGTTGCATATGAACACAATGTAGCATTAATGTTCTTTGAGACTAGAACCAGTATCTAGCTGTAAGAGTACTCGAAAATGGCACCATGCAAACTAAATTCCCTTTGGTTTCATTACAAGACAGCCTTACTGTTACTTAGGGTTATACACACACAATTCTTCCCCCAAAAGTTTCTAAAACATTTGCAGATGTGTCTTGTTATGCATGCAAAGAGCTGCATCCCATAAAAGTGGTATATAACTGGAATTAACCTCCTACATATTGTCATGTTTGGGAGCTTCATTTTATTTTCTCCCAGTATAGTTGGGTTGCTATGGTAGGAAAAGTGGTAAGCTTTTCCTAGTTTTGTGGTGGTGGTTGTTTTATCCTCAGCAAATTAATCACAAGTCAAAATATGTACACAGACTGAGTATCATTTAAGGGAGCAGGAGCTGTAATTCTTGCTTCCTGTTTGGAGTATAGGGGGAAAATCTTTGGTGTCCCAAAATGTTGGTGAGTGTTTGTCAGTGGTAGGCTTTGTGGAAAACACACAGAGATAGAACTTCAGTGGTTGTAATAGTTGTAGCTCAGGGATTGGCACCCTTTGGCACAGGGTCCGCCAGGGTAAGCACCCTGGTGGGCCGGGCCGGGCCGGTTTGTTTATCTGTCGCGTTGGCAGGTTCGGCCGATCGCGGCTCCCACTGGCCGCGGTTCGCTGCACCAGGCCAATGGGGGCAGCGGAAAGTGTCAGCCAGCACATCCCTCAGCCGGTGCCACTTCCCGCTGCCCCCATTGGCCTGAAGTGGCAAACCGCAGCCAGTGGGAGTCATAATTGGCCGAACCTGGGGACACAGCAGGTAAACAAACCAGCCTGGCCCGCCAGGGTGCTTACCCTGGTGGGCCACGTGCCAAAGGTTGCCGATCTCTGCTATAGTTCAACAATTCACACCATCTGAGGATCTTGCCCCGTAATATTCTCAGCCTGAAGAGCAGAACTTGAGTTGTCCAGTTCTCATTAATATCCTACTTGGCCATATCTGTTAACAGGATGTTAAAGATACGTCCTTGGAGGTTTATTTAAAGGTTGTTTTAATTAGCTATAAAAGTGGAGTAGATTTCCTCAGAGCATTTAGAAGAAAAATTCCTCAGAGCTAGAGCAGTTTTAGTTCCTTTTAAACTCTCTGCTCACCCTTTTTACTTTGTGCAGCTACGGTAGTATACTCACATTGTGATGTCCTGATAAAATGTAACAAGATGGTATGGCTGCTACAAAAAGTGTAGGAAAAGGAATCTGTTCATCCAAGGTTCAACTGAACACGTAATGAAGAATTTTGACTTTCTCCACGCATGCCTCTTTCTTTGAGGATTAAGTAAGCCAATGTTTTCCAAGTAACATATGAATAAAGCCAGATGGAAAGCAATAAGAACCAGGACACTTTTGAGGAAATCTGCCACGTTTTCTCTATAACTAGCTCTGTAGGACCAAGGTATTCATAACACATGGTATGTAAGGACAAAGCCTTCTGTCAGATGTTTCCTTGCAGTCCCTAGGTACAGTAATGCTGGGTGAGTAAAGCTAGGAGTGGTGACCTTATCTAAGAATATGATTGATTTGCCAGTTTGTTACAGCAATGGGACTAATGTTATAAGGCTTTTTGCAGTTAAAATACCTTTCTTGATTCTAGTCGATGTGGAATGTTGCAGCTTTATAGTCCAGTGGGGAAACTTTTTTGATTCAATTGTATTAAAATACTTGGGCGGATCAGAATAGATCCACTTGGGGTGGGGGAGGGGGAGAAACACTACCTACCTACTGATAAGTAAGGAACGAATTTGAGAGGAGATTAAGTGACCTTATTGTTGAGGTGTTCATTGCATTATTACTTCATTATTTACATAGCGTCTACCCCACCCTCGGCATATACAACTGTAATATGCTTTCGTTGAAGCTTGTGAAATCTTCCCAACTGCAGCCATTGTCTATGCTAGGTCCAGGTCTATGAATAATGCTCTTTTGTTTGCTTCAGGTTGTACTGATATTCAAAGGTCAGCGGTTAGGAAGATGGCTTCATGGAAGCAGGGCAAGATTCCCTCTTTCAGAGGGAATGTGCCATCTCTATTATAATTTTGTTTGAAAAACACTGCAGACATCAACATCCATCTTCTAAAGCCAATTTAAATGGTTCTTGGGGAGGGGGAGGAGGAAATTAAAGTGTCTTGGGTTTTTTCAGTTGGGGAGGGGGGAGGACCAGCGTTAACTAAGGCTCTGACTACTTCTACATAAAAACAGCCATAGTGCATCAGAGCAATGATCCATCTAGCCCAGTATCCTGTCTCCTGACAATGACCAGTGCTATATGAATTTATCTAATTCTTTTTTAACCCAGTTACACTTTTGGCCTTCACAACATCCCCTGGCAATGAGTTCCACAGGTTGACTGCATTGTGTGAAGTACTACTTCCTTTTGTTTGCTCTAATGCAGAGAAATGATTTGGCAGGATAGCTCTGGTTACCCCTGGAAAGGAAATCCATGAATATACAAGAACTTAAGTTTGGATCCTGTTTCACTGACAATTTGTCACTGTGAACATGCTTCAGACTATTTGTGAAACTCAACCAGTTCTGCCCAGCGATTCTGACTGCACACTCTGAATTCTGCCAGAAAGACCTGCTTCTCTTGTTGATGATCTGTTATCAATTATACCAGCTTTTTCTTTTATGTCTAACCTTTGCAGTTCTTAAACACAATGAGTATGTCTACACAGCAATTAAACACCCACGGCTGCACACTTGCGGGACTGTAAAATTGTGGTGTGGACATTCAGGCTAGGATTGGAGTCTGGGCTCTTGAACCCTGTGATGGGGGAGGGTCCCGTCTGAGCCTGCAGCAGCTGATGTGCACCAGCTGTGGGTGTTCAATTGCTGTGTAGATATACTCAGAAGCATTGAGTGACATTTGTTGGCTTTCAAAGGCTTCTTACATTGGCTTTGGCACTTATTTTCTGTGGAGCGGGGTCAAGGGAAATGGTACAGAGCCTTTTAGGTTTCTATAAGGCTCCTTGGTGATGCCCTATAGCAATATACATGGTATACAGGAAAATTTTATTATGGATCTAGATGAGGGTGGTGTGACTTAACATTCGACTTCCTACTGGGCATCCTAGATGTCTCACATGGTGGTAGCTGGGACAGCATAGGAATAAAACATGCTGAATTGTTTACAGTAAACTTAAATAGGACCAGGTGTAACAGGCTCCTTTTCCAAAAAGCAAGTGCTCTGATTCATGGTTCTTTTATGTGTCCTCTGGCTGCACTAAAAGGACACCAAGTGACCTATTAAACCGATGAAGCAGCTGTGATTAGGTGTATTCTGTGCTCGCTTGATTGTCCATTTGTTCTGCTTCTCTGGAAGATCGGGGCTCTGATGTAGGTTTCAGTATCTTGTGTGCTCACAAGAAAAGACTGGAAGGGGGTGGTACTATGTATATGCCTGTGATTGCAAATGCACCCAACAGCTTGGGTTGGTGAGTCACCCTGCAGAGAAGAAACGCAGAATCTGTCCAACTCCAGAGATGAGATGCTTGTACGCAGATGGTCACTAAATAGAAACCTTAGTTTGGCCTAACAGAGCAGAAGCCAGGCCTTGAAACAAGGACTATGGTGATGTTAAAATCTAAGGGCCTGATTCTCTGTTCTCTTCTTTCAGTGGAGGGGAAGGGAATGAAAGAGGGCTCGTTCTGGAAGTAGGTACAGAAATGCCTCTGCTGCTGGCTACTCTTCTTAGTGGCCCTGTGCTTTGACTGAGTCACAGATGAAGGTGGGGGCAAGCTAGCCGGAGGGGGTGAGGAGCAGCCATGCCCTGTGGCATGCTCCCTTCCTGACTCAGTGGACCTCCATCAGGAACTCCTAGGGATAGCTAATACAGCCACACTCCTAGGGATAGCTAATACAGCTAATACAAACCCTGTTGTGCCACTACCAGGGTTTATGCCTGGGCAGTACGACATGCTGCTGTGGAGAGGGGAGTAAGCTGCTCTAAAGATTCCAGGATGAACCCCCATGCTTGGTGTCTGCTTTCCCCATACATTGGCAGGCTCCAAAACTTGTGCCCATTCTTTCAGGCTGCAAACCCCCTTCCCTTTGGACAGAGACAATGTGCATGCCAATCCTTTCAATCAGGAGTTAGCAAAGTTCTAGAAGCTCTCCAAGGAAGCAGAGAGATACTGTAGTTTGTTTTTTTTTGTGATTTCCCCCCACGAATCTTGCAGTGCACATGGTATGTCTTCTCAAAGCCCCAGTATCTGGAACTGTGAGAGCTGTGACTGTAATTAATAAAGAAAATTAAGCTTCTAGTCTTTGTTCTCCAGCTTTTCTCTGCAGCCACCTGACACCTAAAGGCTCTCAAACGAGAAAGTAAAAATGGACTCAATTTACTGTTTATAAATCTCATGGATTTTTAACCCAGTCATGATTTTTGGGTGGCCTGACTGTTTGTTTTTGAAACCTTGGGGTTGAAAACACTTGTTTTCCTTATTCCAGAAAAAGCGCCTTGTTCCATATCGTGGGGGAGAAGTGTCTCTTTCTGTGATTCTTTGCCATGGCCAAGTGAAGGAGCAGAGGAAACAAAGGCATTTCTATGAGATATCTTTTGAAGTTCTTCCCCTCCTGTGGGTTTTTCAGCAGCAGAGACTGATCTGTCTGCAGGCATGTAGATCAGACACTTAATTGGAACATTCACAGATCTCTGACTTTGGATTACTCTCAGCAGGGCAGCACCTTTGTAGATTAGCCCAATTTCCTTATGTGGATCTGCAGAAGTTTCAGGGACAGAAGGAAATAGTAATAGCCATGGCTACACTTATAGTTCTGCAGCGCTGGTAGTTACAGTTGTGTTCCTACAGCTGTGTAGGGCCAGCGCTGCAGTGAGGCCACACTGACAGCTACCAGCGGTGCAGTGTGGCCACATTTGCAGCACTTGCAGCGCTGTTGGGAGTGGTGCATTGTGGGCAGCTATCCCAGCATTCAAGTGGCTGCAACGCGCTTTTCAAAAGAGGGGGGTGGAGTGGAATGTGACAGGGAGCGTGGAGGAGATAGACAGAATGGATTTTTGGAGTTGACACTGTTCTCAGCTCCCTGCCTTGCAAGTTCTAAGGACTGGAAGACACACAGTGCCTAACTTCAATCATTTTAAAAGTTCTGACCCCCTTCCCCCCACCCCTCTCTCATTCACTAAATGCAAATTATGTACTCCTAAATAGCCGTCAGCCCAGATAAGCATCTGCTCAACATGGACTTCCCCCTCCCCCTCTGCCGTGTGAGCGTGCTGTTTCTCTCTTCAAGCAAACAGCTGTGAACATTCCAAAGTAATTCCCCTGCCTGCCTCTGCTCGCTCAGCAAACAGGAGCTGTGTTTTTGTTTTTTAAGTAAGCAGTTTGGCTGAACTCCGAGCTCTCCCTTTCTTCCGGTTTGTTGTGGACAGGAATTCTGGGATACCTCCTTATACCCTGGAGGTCAATAAAAGCGCTGGTGGGGTCCATACTTGCTGACCAGCGCTGGATCACCAGCACTGGAATCCCTACACCCGAGGCTCGACCGGGTGTACAGCCAGCGCTGCAACGAGGGAGTTGCAGCGCTGGCCGTGCTTTGCAAGTGTGGCCACATCCTAAGTTGCAGCGCTGTAACCCCCTCACCAGCGCTGCAACTCTCTAGTGTAGCCATGGCCTAATAAAGAGTTTGAGAGCTCTTAGTAGAGAGCACTGGTGATCTAAATGTATCCAGCACATGCTTTTCAACATGAGATACCGTGATAGGGCACAAGCCTAATCACTAACCCAGACCTTAAAGAGTTAATGCAGCCACCACTTAACCCTGACACATTAATGGGAGCAGGGGAAACATGAAGGGTTACCTGGGAACATCTCCCTGCGAGTTGGAGCCCTGCCCACAGGTCTGTGTGTGGAGACTGGTGGTTGTAGTTGCTGTCTTTGTCTTGTTAGGGCCGTGTGTTTTGTTGTTGTTCTGTCTGGACTCTTTATAAGTTCCCCCTGGGAAGAAGGGATCACAGCGGGCTGAAGGCTGCTTGCCTGTTTTATTTTGTGGGCTGGGAAATCAGCACACCAGCCCACTGATGCGTCTGCCCTCAGCAACTTCTGGTCTTGGTTTTTGTTCAGTGAGCTGTTTCCTTGGTCTATATGGTATGGTTCTTTTGGTTGCTGTGCAGTGCAGTCACCTGTTACAGTAACTTGAGTTCTTGACTAGTCTTTCTCATTGCTTATCCAATCAGGCTTGGGTGTGCATCTGGTCATAGGTCTCCTATCCTGCAAACTGCCTTGCACAAGTGGATTCCTACCTTCCAAGAGCAGCTTGTGGCATAGGGGCCAGTGATCAATGTCTTTCCTTTCCTGCATGCTGAAGACTAAATGCGTCATCCAGGTCAGCTGTGTGGACTTGAAAGACCTGGCCAATTGCAAGTGCGTTCCTCGCTTCCAAACTTAACAATGTAGCAGCTGGCATGGTACAGCTGTGCCAGTCAGGTAACTCTTAGTCAGTGAGCATGCCATAGTGAAAGGCAGATCTAACAGGGGAAGAAGATATGCTACACACGTCTGTGTACACATCTCCCCTATTCTAAGAGTGTTTAGATTTGTTTAAATGTTGGTAATTCAGATCAGGACACCACCTGGCTATGCTCAGAATCGATCAAGACGAATTCTTTAGTGAGGTAGTATTTTGTCTCCTTTCTAATGACATCTCCTTTTTGTTTCTTTGTTTTTAAAGATGACATCAGGTTGTTTGGATTTGTCCGATTTACCACTGGGGATGCCATGAGCAAGCGAGTCAAGTTTGCCCTCATCACTTGGATCGGAGAAAATGTTAGCGGCCTGCAGAGAGCCAAAACCGGGACTGACAAAACTCTGGTCAAAGAAGTAGTACAGGTAATGCCACCTTTCTGACCTGCACTGCTTCTAGCCTTTGAGAGCATGGGGTGGGAAAAGAGAAATTTGGTCATCCTTAGAAAACTATTCTCTTTTTAAAGCTTTAACTTTTCACCCTCCTTACCGTCACCAAGACTCAATCTGCCCTTTGCATGCTCAGTTAAAAATGAGCACGTTTGGACTCTCAGCTGTCACCAAAGCTTATGGCTGTAAGGAGAGCAACAAAAGTACGCATTCCAGTCCTTGCCTGGGTAAGTACATCTCTTCGCCCCTGTTCTTCTTCTGTCTCATATAAAAACAGCTTAATATTGAGACATGTATAGCAACGCACTGGTAGTTAGATTGGATAAAGATAATAGGAAAGAGACTGCCATGCATATTGTTTCAGTGATTTTTTTTATTTTATTTTAGACCATCAGAAGGCTCCAGGTTATCTCACTGTGCAGAGACAATAGACTGCAAGGCTGGGCTTGCAATTGGTATTAATTAACGAGCAGCTTTTAATAGTTAACTAAACTTGAATAGTTTCCTGTTTGGCATTGGGTGTAACAGGAACATGGAGATAGATCTGTGTACAAAGCACACATCTTGGAAAGTTTCCCCAGTGGAATTTGTCTCTCCAAACACAAAGTATAATTTAACCATTTAGCGCATGCCTAGGACATTCTGACACAGTGTTGTGTTCCCACAAAATTCAAGTTCAGTGGACCTCAGTAGGCTTAAATCAAGGAGGAGGGGAACTTCAGCATTGTGGAATGCTTATCAAATCCTCTCATCTAAAATAGATAGAAGCAGAGAGGGCACTGGACTAAGAGTCAGGAGACCAGGGTTCTATTCCCAGCTACTTCCACTGGCCTACAGAGTAATCCTGGGCAAGTCATGTCCCTTCTCTGTACTCGGTTTTCCTATCTGTAAAATGGGAATAATGATACTGACCTCTTTAGTAAAGAGCTTTGAAATCAATTGCTGAAAGCACTGTGTCAGAACCAGGTGCTAAAACAGTCTTAGAGTTTAAGGCAAGAAGGGACCACCAAAAATGTTCCTACCGCTTTTGTACGCAGAGGTATCCTAGCCAACAGCAGCGCAACTGTGACTAAACAGATTTACAGTTCAGCATTTGCTTCCTCTGAAGAAATGTTTATGGTGGGACCCATCTGATAAACAAGTTCCCTAAATGTACTGCCTCTTTCTGGTGCCTCAGAACACCCTTTCTCACTGAGCTGTCAGAACAGGCTGAATATTGAAAATCATGGAAGAGATCGGAAGGGACCTCAAACAGGTCACCTAATCCAGTCCTCTGCACTCAAGGCAGAACTAAGTAATAACTAGACCATTCCTAACAGGTGTTTGTCAAACCTGTTCTTAAAAACCTCCAATGACTGAGATTCCACAACTTCCCTATGCAACTTGTTCCAGTGCTTAACTACCCTGACAGTTAGGAAGTTTTTAGCTAGAAGATCAAAGCCAAGAGTGGTTAACTCTCCAATAGCCTATTAAATCAAATAGGCTATTAAACAGGCAACCAATCGAGTTTCATGTAACCGGAAGTTATGGACTGTTGTATGGGTCAGTTGTCAGCATTATAGTTTTGCTTAATGTCCAATCTAAACTGCCCTTGCTGCAATTTAAGCCCATTGTTTATTGTCCTATCCTCAGAGATTAACGAGAACAGTTTTTCATCCTCCTCCTTGTAACAACCTTGTCCCATAGTATGTCCCCTAGTATTTGTCTACATTAAGAAATCTCCTTTGAGGGGGGATTGTGCAGGATGAAAATGAAGGTCCCTTCAGTTTACTGTGTAATGTTTGTTACTTAATTATTTTAACCTACAAATAACTCAGACAGGCCTGCTGAAATTCAAACTGCTTCCTAGGAAATACCCATTTATGCTGCACCTCCCAACATGGGAACTACACTGAAGGATTCATGCTGAAACAGAAGGTTTACCCCGTAAATGGTAGTGATGAAACAAAACTTTATTAATATGAAGTAGCTGAAACTGTATAATTGTAGTTGAAGCAGAAATTATATAATGCTGACAACTGACCCATACAACAATCTGTAACTTTCTGTTATATGTCATTTGAAACTTGATTGGTTGCTTGTTTAATAGCTTATTAAATTTAATAGGCTATTGGAGTGTTAACCACTATTGGCTTTGACGTAAAGCCTTAATCTTCTAGCTAATCAATATATACCCAGTAAAAGCTCTGAACCTGAAATATGAACATTATGGAAATTGTGCTATGAACCAACTTTATTAGGCAAACCTGTCTCTT
The DNA here is from genome assembly GCF_007399415.2 of Gopherus evgoodei. Lineage (NCBI taxonomy): Eukaryota > Metazoa > Chordata > Testudines > Testudinidae > Gopherus > Gopherus evgoodei. The sequence continues at coordinate 35,750,874 of NC_044333.1, read as the reverse complement.
TTGAGATCATCCCCAAAGTATTTCCAAATGTATCGACAATTCTCGTCCACCTTCTTTAGAAAATTACCTCCATTAAGCAAACTATTTGGAGGTGTCACTTAAGGCAATTTGAACTGTAGTGTTGTGCTCCCCCCCCCCTCCACCCCCTTTGTGGATGTCATAATTGAGAGCCAAAGAATCTAACCCGTATCATGGGGTGTGTGTAGGTATGTTTCATTGAATTGATGCATAATACCAAATAGGCCAAACAGGCTTAACTTTGAGATAAACCCCACAAAATCCACAATGAGCTGGGGAAGTAGCCAACCACAGGACCAAAGGAAGCAGGGACAGAAGCATAATGCATGGTAACCCCCAGGTGGATAATAAGTTGGTAGAGAGCTTTCCTTTCACCCTTCCACTTCCCTGATTCTTGGCACGCAGACAGAAACCACAAGAGACCAGAAGTCCGAAGTGCAGACAATGCGATGTTTATTGGGGTGAGTTTCCAAGCATATTCCAAAGCCCTTCACACCAGCTGGGCTTATCTCTATATGCTGATAGTCTGTTCCCAGCTCTGACACCGCAGAGCCTTGCCTGTGTCCCTCTTCCCTGTTCCCATTCCCCTCAAGTGCTCAGTTACGATGGAAATGAGGACCACTAAGGGCATGTCTACACTGCATTGTAAACCTGGGCTCAGACTCCAGTTTGAGCCCAACCCCCTACTGCCCCTTCTGTCCACACATGAATCTATCTGGCTCAGGTCACCAGGCATTCAGGACCTGGGTCCCAGGACTCACCCATCTGGTGGGTCTAAGCCCAAGTCCCACTGAGACTTGGGTCCAAATTCTGTCATTTTGCAGTGTGGACACAGCTTGATCTGCAGACCCAAGGCAGAAGGTGTGCATAATGAGGCATGGACACATTAGCATGGTTGTGAGACCCGGTCCAGCAATTGTAAACCCAGTTTTACAATGTTGTGTGGATGCTCAAGCACTGGCTTGTACACACCAAATCCACAAGCCCGAATCCCACACACCCAGTTTTACAATTCAGTGTATATATACCCTAAGTACCGAGACACAGAGAATCCCATGCACCCACTTCTCAGTGCTAAGCAACATCCTATCCTATGAAATAATTCAGTTTTATAGTTGTTTTGCAAAATACCTCTTTTATCTTTCTAGAGAAGTATGGCTGATTTCCATTTAATGGTTCAGCTACTTGTAGACGTGGACACATTCTCCCCTCTCCCCCTCAATATCTGTGATATAGCCAGAGAAAAAAGAGCAAGAAGGGCATTAATGTTACAAGGTTTTTTTGTTTTGTTTTGTTTAAAGAGAACGTATTGATGCTTATTTTCAACTGTGGGACAATGAATGGACAAACTTCCATATTTCTTAGAGCTTTGTATTGCATGCTGGAACTAAATATTTTTCAAACAAGAGGCTGCACTTTGCTGCTAGTTGCATTGGTGAAAATCCAGTGTCAACCTCATTGACTTAAGCTCTAGTGGGGTGCAAGCAGAAGTATTCAAATCTATTTATTTTTTGCCAAGAAAGCACAAGCTTTACCCAGTTTTGGTTCACTGGGTGGGATAACAGGAGCTCTAGAAAAAGAAATAACATTAAAAAAACCCAGTTGTGTGAGCTGCTCATTATTTTGTGGCTTCTCTTGCAGCCTGGCCCCCTATGTACACTTAGTTGTGTATTCTACCCATAGTTAACACAGGGATGCCTTCAGAATTAGCAGTATGGCACAAGGTGTTTTTGTATCGCGGATAACAGCTTTGAGTTTTAAATGATCAGAACAAATCTCTGGGTTTCAAACAACAGTCAATGGACCCTGGAGTAAAACATGAAGGGCATTTGCTGTGGTATAATAATTGTGAAAGTCCATGTTCCTTTTGCTAAGACCCAAGTTCCAATGAAAAGGAGTCCTGCTTGGGTATTCTCGGCGAGGTCACAGGGAGGTTAGACTAGATGACCCTTGCAGTACCTTCTAATCCTATGATTACAGAGGCAGAGCATGCAAGTCATGGCAGGTGATCATACTGTTCTACTCGGAGCTGGTTAGGCCTCAGCTGGAGAACTACGTCCAATTTTGGTAACCAATGTGTAGAAAGGATGTAAAGAAAGTGGAAAGGATTCAGAGGCAAGCAACAAAGCTGATCCAAGGGATGGAATGTAAGCCATATGAGCAAAGGCTGAAGGAACTGGATATGTTTGGAAAAGAGGAGATTAAGAGGGGATATGATAGAGGTCTTCAAATACTTGAAATGCCGCCATAAAAAAGATGGAGAAAAGTTGTTCTCTTTTGCCACAGAGGGCAGGACAAGAGACAAACTACAGCAGAGCAGAGTTCAATCTCTGGAAAAACTTCCTCACTGTAAGAACAGTGGAACAAGGGGAACAGACTGCTTGGGAGTTTGTGAAAGCTCCTTCACTGGAGGTTTTCAAGAGGAGGCTGGATAGCCATCTGTCTTGGATACTTTAGAAACAACAAATTCTGCATCTTGGCAGGTCCCTTCTAACTCTGTGGTTCAATGATACACTATAGATGCATTTTCAAATAACGGGCTGAGCACTGTTCAAAGCTTAACAAATGCCAGTAGACTCCGTGCTTCTGCCGAGATCCTAAAAGCAAGTGGAACCCAGCTCGACCGCTGCCAAACAAATGAAATCCATTGCATTGCATTACAGAATAAAGTACATTTACACATGGGGATTATTAAGAGTCTGCTAGAAGCACCTGTAAGGGAACCACTTGGGATAGCAACTGTTCAAGAGGAGATTGGGGCTTGTGAGCAAAAGAATAACTTCCTATAAAGGAAAGGGAGAGGAACTGGCCTGCCCTTTCTTTGTGCTTTGCATTCTTTTGGGTTCCTCTCCTGGGAGTGGCTGCAGGGGCTCTGTATTCTATGAAGTGATATTTTAAGAATTGTAAAATTGCTGGGCCAGATCCTCAACTGGTGTAAATCAGCGCATTTGCATTGGCTTCAGTGTTGCTGAATTCCCTCATCTTAAACTGTGGCAAAAGGTCCAGACACTCTGTGGTTATTATATTGGAGGAGTTCAAGTAAACCTTGGGTGGGTCCTTTGTCAGGCTATTCAATTTCCACCCCCATCCCTCTACCACAGCTGGAAAGCCAACATTCAGGTCTGTGACTTGCCCCAAACCCTTCTGCAATGTCAGCTGAGGACGGGTTTGGAGTAGGGGTGGATGGATGGCCTGCAGACATGCACCCAGAATGGGTGCCTTTTAACATGCTATTAAGGGGCTAGTGGATGGTGACTTCCTGCAGTATAGCTTGTTGGAGTGCAAATTAACTTGATGGAACTCTGTCAGCATGCTCCATCTCATGCTGCACACCTTGTGGTGTGGGAATGGCTAGGTAATTCATGGGGACTTCTGAATCTAAAAGCATAAATCTCCAACTTAAGCTGGGGGACCAAGTCCATTCAATTAGGAGCAGTAACAGCCTCAAACCTATGTCTGTAGTCCAACCAGGAGAGAGGGACAAAGATTTACACTGGACTAGTGTGAATTACACACTCCCCTGGCTGAAGGGACTCATCCCAAATTTCAGATATCCAAAGCAGTTCAAATTCTACTATCGGCCACCATTCATAATAGCAAAGATCAAACACAGGCAGGGCCGGCTCCAGCTTTTTTGCCACCCCAAGCAATGAACCAGGAAAGAAAAAGAAAAAGTCACAATTGGTGGCAGCTCTACCGCACCACTTCATTCTTCGGCGGCACTTTGGCGGCGGGTCTTTCGCTCCGAGAGGGACTCGGGGACCCGCTGCCGAATTTGTCGCCGGAGACCTGGACGTGCTGCCCCTTTCCATTGGCCGCCCCAAGCACCTGCTTCCTTTGCTGGTGCCTGGAGCTGGCCCTGAACACAGGACATTTGGTGCTTTTTGATGCAAAGGTCCCATTGATAAAGCTGACCCAAGCTGGGTGGGTCTGTGGCTGCAGGTTTGACCATCTGATTGAGTAGGCCCCACTTGTTCACTTACAATTATACACTAGTGTTGCACTTTAAACTTTTTGTGCTGCTTAAAAAGCCAAGTCCTCTCCTAGATTTACCTGTTTTTATAATTGAGTTCTGTCTCTTAGTGCTCAATACACAACCAGCCTATTGGCTGTCTCCATTTCTGTAGCTATTGTTTTGACCTGCCTTGCTCAGGAGCACCCAGGAAATGTGAAAAGGTACAGTGTGCGCTAGGGCAGTGGTTCTCAAACTAGGGCTGCCGCTTGTTCAGGGAAAGTCCCTGGCAGGCCAGGCTGGTTTATTTATTGCCGCATCCACAGGTTGGGCTGATTGTGGGTCCCATTAGCTGCAGTTCGCTGCTCCAGGCCAATGGGGGCTGCAGGAAGTGGCAGCCAATATGTCCCTCGGCCCACACCACTTCCCGCTGCCCCCATTGGCCTAGAGCAGCGAACCGCGGACACTGAGAGCTGCGATACGGTGGAACCTGCGGATGTGGCAGGTAAACAAACCGGCCCGGCCCGCTTGGGGCTTTCCCTGAACAAGCGGCAGCCCTAGTTTGAGAATCAGTGCACTAGGGTAGTTAATGGTTTTTCGAGCTGTTCATGTTTCAAGCTGTTTGATCTGTTCTGAGGGCCATGAGTCTTCACTGAGATTGCTGCATGATGACATATGCCACACATGGCCTTAGCACAGGAGGGCTGTCTTTTTTTACCTTAAAAAAAGGCTCCATTTGCGTTTTAAAATGGGCAACTCTGCTGATGACTAATGACCGCCCTGTGCACTGTGGTCCTAACAGTGCCTTGCCCCACACTTCTGGAAGCCAGGCTGTCAAATGCTACTATGCTGATTTTACACCCAGTCTGCACTCGTCTTTGAGCTGGTGTAGATGACTCCATGCGATGCAGAGCCGTGAAGGATCAGGTCCAGCCTTTCCCTGATTGCTGCTACAATGTCCACACATGTGCTACTTGCCTTCGCTCACCTATCTGCTCTTGTTTGCAAAAGGGGTGTCAAAGAGAGCAGGAAGCTGGTAGTACCAGCATTTCTCTGGTGGCCTCTTCTCTTTCTGCAGATTGTAGATTCATTTTAAAAAAAAAGTCTTAGTTCTCCTCTCTGCAGGGAAACTCCTTTTTTCTCTTCCTTCATCTATATCATTCTCCTCTTAACTTAGGGTTTTAAGCTCCTCAGAGTAGGAAATCTTTGTTCTGTAAACACCAAGCTCTTCCATGACTCTGTATAAATAAAGGGATTCCCAGTCCCTGGTTGGATGCGTGCCTGGTACGAATACTCACATTTGCTAGTTCAACATTTACCTTCTGGAAACCTTGACTATTCATGGTTTCCTCCAGCATTCCTGCCCAGAAAGTCATATGCTCCGTTGTCTGTCTAAAGCAAATTTGGGTGGAAAGCCGCTCAATTTTTATGAGCAAATATTCACGGAATTCCTTTGGATGAGGAAATTGCCGGGGTTTGAAGACAAACTTGCTGAGTTCCTGTTTTGCATTTAACAATCAATTCATTTTTTCGAAGTGGGGAAGGGGAAGAAGCCTGGCTCCTCATTTGCACTGAGGCTACTCTGCACTGCACCAGCTGTGCAAAGCATCCCTACAAGCTGGTTCAGTGGCCACTACTCGGTCACTTCCACCCAGGGGTTTCATCTGTGCTGTAATGACTGCTGGAAGCTCACTCCAGCATAGGGTGATCATCCTCTGCCATAGAGTCACTGTGGCTCTGTATCTATTCCCCGTGGGTGGCATAGGGGATGTTGCTGGATAAGAGGCTCCACTGATCCCTTTGTTGCTGTGTTGCCTGCCTGGAGCTGTTGACATCTGACACGAGTGAAAGTAACCTTCAGGCAGCTTTCACTTCTGTTGTGTGGCCAGACTGGCACACAGCTGGCCCAGGACTGGGGCAGTACAAAGGTCCTTAAAGACACTTTTATTCACACACTTGTTTGTGCTATGTCCTCCTGGGCTGCAGCATCAGAGGATCTGGGCCTAAATGTTCACCGTCCTCTTGGGTATGAATAATTCATCTTCTCTTCATTGCTTCTACTGTGGGGAAACTGAAATGGCTAAAATACTGAAAACAAGATCTGAGGTCACTCTCTCTAAATTGCAAATGAAGTTGTCTTTAGCTCAGACTGTGTCTGCTGCTAAGGTAGCGGTGGAGGGTGATGAAACTGCACTGATGTGGTAAGCGAAGAAAGGTGGCTGACTCCAATTTACTATGATTCATAGAATTAAGTACCCTGAGGGAGGAGCTGCAGGCTTAGCAGATCAACACATTCTATATTACTAGGCTGAAATCTTATTTCAACGCCACTTAAAATGGCAAGGCAAATTACCCTTTTTTCATAGGGCAAGAGGCGGCCTGTCACCATGCAGACTTGTAAGATACAAAGTGGAAGCTGCTTCCTTTTAAGGTCAGAGTGATGAGCCTTCACTCTGAACTGAGCTCTGTCTGTGTGTGTGTGTGCTGTGCAATGCTTCAAATGCTAGCACAGAAAATTGTTGAATGAGACACAGTCTGATAACCAGGCCTTCAGAGTAATGTGTGCTGCCTCTAGTGAATATGAATCAGTCTCTCCCAGGTGAGACTGGCTGGATAGCATCTATTAACTCAAACCGTAGTTCTGCTTCTGTCTTAACATGACCATTTTTAATCCTTTTTTTCTCTGCTGGTGTTTTAACATAATAGCTATAACAAATGGAGATGGAATTCCTCCACCTTATAGTCCTGGTCTAGTGAGGATAGTTCAGTGTCTAATGTTCTTAACCCAGAATAAACAACATTCAGTAATCCAGTTTTTGACACCTTGGCCTAACTTTTCCTATCTAAGACCTTTTGTAAGAAGCTAGAGATCAGCTCAGATACAGCTGTCATTGATAGGGTCCACATTTCCTAGAGGATGGTACTGGCTTCTCCCTACAATCAGAATTGGTGGATACCAAGGTTGACAAATGTTGCATTTGAAATGGCCTCACCTATAGCGTAGGGCCAGTGCCTTTTGTGGCTGTGGCACTAGCTACAATGCAATAACTCACCTCCTATTATTCTAGTGCCTAGAAACCCCATTCAGGATCAAGGCTCCATTATGCGGGGCACTGCACACGGCCATGGTGAGAGATGGTCTTTATCCCAAGCTGCTGGCAGACTAAATAGACAAGACAAAGGGTGAGAGGAAGGAAGTATTGTATCCCTTTGTACAGATAGGGACTTGAGGCACACAGAGAGTATGTGACGTGCCCAAGGTCACCCAGAACATGCCTCCTCTAGGTTGCATCAGAACTGGACATAAACCAGCAGCTGCCTCCAGTAGACGTAAGGGGTGGAATTCTGTACTGTGCCTCCAGGGAGGATTTGAGCTGCTGTGGGGCCCACTACAAGCCACCTGACATAATTTTAAAGCAGCCAGGAGCTGCTGTAACTCATCCTCAGCTGCTTTGCAGCAGTACCATCCGCATAGCTGTGTGTGATGCAATGACTTGCCTTCTGCCCTCGGCCCTGCCATGCCCTTTATGCCAGGATTTATAAGGGGGCCTCTGCAAGGCAGCCCAATTGTACACAATACCTGCACCAAGCACATTCTGCCTTGGTTGGCTAAGGAGCTTTTATGGCCCCTGTATTAGAGCATTCAGAGGCCATATGGGAGGAAGAATCCTTCACAAAGTTCCTTTGCAAAGTTTCTTCACAAGGTCCCTTCCAGTCCTACATTTTTATGATTCTGTGCTTCATTTGCACATTCTGCATGGAGGCATTTTTTTTTTAAAGGCATTATGGGCCAGCTACGACAGACTTACATTACTTTAACGTAACCCTGGCTCTGGCAAGCTTTTGTATTGGAGAGGAGGAAGGTTTACTAACCCAGTGGGAAACAGACTGAAACTGCTAAGCTCACAAGAGGCGGGGTGGTGATGGTAATACAGGGCAGTGAACAGCAACTTGATAGGACTCTGTTTGCCTGGGATTAACAAGAGCTGAGCTCCTCTGCAGAGCTTCACACAGAATAATCGCAAGTACAATAGCTCTTTGGGTTTCTCAGCTGGGTAAATCCTCATGGAACTTGAATGTCTTAACACAGTCCCTTCCCCCTTCTGTATTCCAGACTACTGAGCATAGTTGGATTAAGTGCTCCTGGGTTTCTCTCTTTAAAACACCTCATTTTAAATAGTCACAATCTGTCAGTTACTTTCTGGGAAGGTAGCGTTGATCTGTCTTGTACCAGAAAGGAACTGATTATGGGAGTACGGGGAACTGATTTGATCTAGGAGCCTGAAGTACTGCCAAACAATTGCCATTTTCCAGAATTCCTTCTGACCACGATTTAAACTAAAGCAGAGCAGAACAGGCTTCACTTAGCTGCTATAAGCTTTTTTTCTTTCAAGTATCTTTTAAATATTGAGGTTCCTTGCAGTGTGGAAGGGGATCAGTCGCGGTGTGCGTGCCTTCCTTTTCCATTGCATGAAAAAAGTGGCAAATCTTTTCCAAACTGACCATTTTCTCTCCCTTCCCCCCCACCCCGCATACAAATTGCGGCTCTTGAGAAACTGCCAAAATGAAAGCTTTCCATGTAGTGTAGAATTTGATGTCAATATAAAACCCACTTCTTCCCTATACATATAGAGACAGTCTTGGCTGGTCTGTTCCAGAACAGTTTACACCCAAACAAGATGACTGCTTTCCCATGAAAGCCTTGCCTAGTTCTGCTAGGCTTCCTCTTTTAGGGTTTCGGGCTTTCATTATCTAGGAATCCTGGCTCTGCTGACTTCTTGATGCTCTCCAGCTGGGAGATCAGGCTTTCTGTCAGTTGTGCTGTTGCTATTAAGCATCCACGGCCACACAGAGGACAAGGGAACACAATCTTTTTGTTTAATTGCCTGATAGATGTTAGTGTCTGAAATGGGGAAAGGATAAATGAAATGCTTGCAGCTGTGGGACGTGGTTAGGTTTAGGATGCGAAGAAAAAATATGAAACGAGGCAATTTGTGTGTGTATGTGTGTGTGCATGTACCCAACCCCAGCAGAAGCAGACGTACATTTCACTAGTGATCTGAAAATTCTGAATCAGCACCAGTAGACTTGCTTTAGTATAGTAGCAATAGTATCCCAGAGATGCTGTGGAACTGCTTTCACAGTCTGTTCTGAAAAACCTCTCTTTTGCACAAAACCCATGGCAACTTATAGCTTTAGGGTTTCACCGCAGACCATCCTGTGAGCTGCATATACCTCTGCAGCTCTTCTGAATTTCTGTGCTGTGGCACCAACAGCCAGTGTCCCAAAGAATAGTTTATATCAAGTTAACCTTCGGTAGAGAGACTATAGAACATTTGGGAATTGCCAGGCTGGATCAGACCCAAGCTCCCTTTCAGTGACTGTTACTAGATGCTTCAGAGGTCAGTTCAAGACATCAGTTTATCTATTAGATACATATATGGCTCCCACTACTGTGGCAACTGGGCACCTCACCGTTTAATCGATTTATCCTCACGACACCAGAATGAGGTAGGGCAGTTCTGTTATCCCTATTGTACAGATGGGAGAACAGAGGCACAAAGACTAAGTGATTTGCCCAGTGTCACACAGGAAGTCGGTGGCAGAGCAGGGAATTAACCCAGGTCTCTCAAGTCCAAGGCTAGTGCCCTAGCCACCGGGACAGCCTTCCTCAGCCCAGCAGCCTGCTGGATCGAACGACAGTAGTTCCTACTCTCCATAATTATATCTACAGAATGTCTTTGAAACAGCTTTTCTCTTGCATTGGCCAAGCCCAGCCTGGGACAAGAGTGGAATGATGACATTAGTTGAGTTTAAGGTAGCTGTGGCGACACTGGGCCAGCGTAAGATCCCAATGTCTGACTGTAAAGCATTTGAAAAGTAGGGGAGGGAGGACGGTTAACTGTCAGCGGATGTGATCTTTTAATTATTATTATTCATATCCCAGCCATATGGAAATTAGCCTCCCACGCAGATCATGAAATGATGTTTCTGATCAGGGTGGCCTCTTGCTAATGGTTTCAGAAATACCAATTAAAAACTTCACTTTCAAATGCACGTTCACATTAATTCGTGATGACAAAGTGCTTTCGATCCCTTCAGTTTTCAAACAGCCGGGCTGAGCAAAATGGGCCGGTTGTTCTTGCCACAAAGGTTCTGGGGGAAGGGTGATGAGGTTGGGGGACCCTGGCAGACAGTGGCAACAAAAATATCTACAAGAGGTTCATTCTGCAGGGAACCTAACCATGTTCTGTCTTCAGTCATACTGGCTTTCCTGCATTGATTGGCTGCATCGTTGGACAATCCTATTAATTTATAGATCTGATTATGCAGTGTCCAAGATGCTATTAATGGCTTCAATGAAAAATCTTACCTGTACTGCGCTTGGAATAAGAACTAGTCTTTTGTCAAAGTCCCATCTCTCTAAAAAGGCCTTTTTATCTCTATCACAGTAGCACTTAAAAGCACCAAGCAAGGACTCCATTATGCACAGGTATAGTAAGAGAGAGTCCAGGGGTGGGCAAACTATGGCCCGCAGGCCATGTCCAGTCTATCTTTTAGTCTGGCCCCCGAGGAGCGGGGTTGGGGGCTTGCCACGCTCTGGCACACCCGTGTGTTCAGGACCTGCGTGAGGGCACACATGTTACCATGGCTGCAGAACCCTCCCCCTCACGTGCCATCAGAGCCTGGAACATGCAAGCTCACATGCCTGCTACTTATTGGCTTAGGTGACTGCTGTTTTAGTAGTGTTAATTTTCCATTGTTGAGGATAAAACAAAGAGTAGCTGTCCAGGGAGTACCAGCTGCATTGTTCACGTTAATCATGGAAGGTCATGGAAAGTGGGTAAGTTTGGTATAATTATCGTAATCGGTTGTTTTGTATGTATATTTGTAATAGTAAGTAAGGTTTAATGCTTGTTTCCACTAAAATGTATCTTTATTAAATAAAGTTTATTTGAATGTGTCTGAATTGTTAATTTCATGAGCATTCATGGCCTGCCATACAATTTCCATACCCGGTTGTGGCCCTCAGGCCAAAAAGTTTGCCCACCCCTGAGATAGTCCCTACTCCAAAGAGCCTGCAGGCTAAATAGACAACGTGTAGGAGAAAGAGTTGCAACCTGCATCAACCTTGAGGTGTCCTGGGCCAAATGAGGTTCCAATGGAAACAGCCTCCCAGTGTTTACACAGCTGGACAATTTCTGGTCCCCAAGTAATTAATTTCATTATGCTTTTCTCTGTCTCTTTCAGAACTTTGCCAAAGAATTTGTGATCAGCGACCACAAAGAGCTGGAGGAGGAGTACATCAAGAATGAGCTGAAGAAAGCTGGGGGTGCTAATTATGATGCCCAGAATGAGTAAATGCACTAGCCATGTCATACTACCTGCCTGAATCAGGAAGGGAGGGGCAAAGCACAACCACCCAACTAAATTCTGATGAGGAGAACAAGAGAAGACCGGGCTTATTTGTGTGTGTACCTTCTCCCAAAATGGACTTTTATTTTCCGTTCTGCTTCCCTCTTCCATATGAGCTGTTTTTATTTTTTACAAAAGTTGCTCAAGTAACTCAGTCCCCAAGCAGATGCTGATACTTTCTATAGCGTGTTGGTTTACCTTTCTGTTTGGCCCTTCACTTGTCATAGTCAACCTTGCTCTTCTTACAGGCCTGCCATTACATCCTTTTTTTTGTGTGTGTGTGTGTTCACATGGGGTTCAGAGTGGGCTCCGGTTACCACCAGGAGAAATATCTCTAGGAATTGTGCACATACGGCATTTTTTTAAAGTTCCTGATGGTATTCTTAGGACTACATCATTTTCCTTCTTCGATGTTCAGATCTAGTTGAGTTGACGCCACTTAAACTTCGATTAAATTACCTGAGCTTAGATGTCCAGTGGCGATAATGATGCTTAGCAGTTTAAAAAAACAAATCTCGTTTTCAGCTCTTAATCAATGGGAAGAAGTAAATTTGCCTTAAACATTGCTTGATGGTTGCTGTGCTGCAGCTCCACCTTCCCCCTTCTTTAAAATTTGATCCAATGTGATCTGAATGTTTTGAAGATATCATGGCAACAGTAAACTGGAAAAAAAAAATGTCTGGACGTTTGTTCACTATATTGTATACAGCGGTCTCTGGGCTTGTTTTTAAACAACTGCAAAAATAACAGCTGCTGCATCCAAGCAGCCTTTTATATTTACCCCCCCTCTTGCAAAGGTCATTTAAAAACAACATCTTGAGTCATCTGGGGGGCCTTAAGGCAGCTCCATGATGCTCTAGCTTCATAACCCAAGAGATGGAGCAGAGCAGACCTGTCCATTCAGAACAGAATGTTCAACAGCAGTACATCAATGCTGAACATTCAGGGATTAATAAAATAACATTGGCACAGTTTTAGTTACCAAACAAAGATCTTTTCTGGTTTTTTTTTTTCTTCCATCGATGATGAGTGTCCCCGGAATTAAGTTTAGGGAAAACTGTGTATTGGGGTTTGTGAGTTGGCGCTAATAAAAACCAGTAAAGAAATGTTTTCCAAAATAATGTTGTCCGTGACTGTTTAGTTCTTTTAATACAACCTATTTGGGTTTAGTGGCTCTCTTAATTCTGGGTGTTTGTAGTGGGTGAAGGATGGTGGAGTACAGAGCATGCAGGGCTGGTTCCCCCTGGTCTCCCCCCCCCACTGGTTTAAATTCATTGACATGTATTTAGTGTATACCGACCCTGTCTGCACTTCTCCTTCTGGTAAGTCAGAGCTGACCACAGTCAGCTGACACGCTTTGTAGAGCTTTGTTCAGGAGCTCTGTGTCTGAATTTCCAGCACCGGGAGATACCAGCTGGGAATTGTAATTAGGTCATAGCATGTTTCACTCTCACACAGCAGATGCAGGGAGGTCAGAAGCAGATTTCTGAGCAAGGAGTGCATTTTCAGAGCAAGCCGCACAATTTCCCTTAATGACTTGGTCCGTGTGTTACAATGCTGGGCTGACTGTAGTAAAAACTTACCTAAAAGGTAAATCAAATGGACATTTGTTGACAAGTTAAGATACAACAGAGGGAACAGAATGGAGTCTTGACTTCTAGCTCATCAATTCAAATGCAGCCCAGGTCAGTCAGCATTTAAACGCTGTTACGGCCTGTGTGAAATGACTGAGTCAGGTTATAGTTTGGGAATAAGATTGTATGAGAAATTTCACTACATCCGGCTTTGAAGCCTTGTTAGTCATTACACAGTGACCAAGGGCTGTGCTGGCATAGTGAACAAACTGCCCCTTCCCTTGTAGAGCTGCTCCCATTTGATCTGCTTTAAGGCACATCAGCAAGACAGTATGGATAAGCTAGCATAGAAGAATTAAAGGTCACGTTCTAGCCACTGCTTTGCTCTGCTCCATGAACAAAAGACCACCAGAGCCTTTTTAACCAGCTCCCATAGGCATTGCCTGGAGAAGGGGATAGCATAGAACCAGGATAGCAAGCACTATGCATTTCTCCCTGGCACAGGAAGTATCAGGGGTGTGACTAGAGAAAGGGGATGTGGTCAGAGTGCCACTGTGCTCCAGTGATCCCTAGCTGCCAGACCTGCCCACTGAGGCTGCTCTAATTTGCACCTATTTGAGGGTGGAAGATAAAGGTGATGAATAACCACTTTCTGCCCCTTCACGGTCAGATCTTGTGCTGCTGTCTGGGCACAAGGCTCTCCCCTTCAGTGTTTAGAAATGTTAATCCAGCACCCTGCAACCCTAACTACACTTGAAGAAAATGGAAAGGTAATGAAATAATTTATGCTACCTACCAACTCAGGATTAGCCCTTTGGAGCGTTTTGAAACCATTTTGCACCCAGGCTAGAATTCACCAGAGTAGAATTAAATGGGTGGAACTGTATAAACAATAGCTATGGCTCAGATTTTCCTAAGCACTGTGTTGGCCTGACTCTGACTTTAGTTTATACAGTTCTACTCTTTTAATAACCGTGTAATGGTGAATTTAAGATATCGCTGAGCATCAAGTCAGTGACTGTCCGCCTCTTAAAACAAAGACTTTGCTTTGTCTCAGAGACATTTTTCAAACCACACCGTTTTCTGCTGATACTTAAAGCTATTGAATGTAACGTTCCAGATGGTAGCTTATAAGCACATGGAGCAAACTCTTCAGGAATTAAGTTTGTCCCTTCACCCCTCCCAGCCAGTTTTCAATGTAAACTTAATTTAAACTAGAAATTAAAATTGTGCATTTTTTTACCACAACCTCTTTTTCTAAGTTATAGCAGGTTGCTGAGTTTATTGCTAGGAAGCTGAATGCTCCTCTCTTTACTTGTATGATCACTTCCAGCAAAGTCGCTGCAAACACCATTGTTCATAAAAAAACCGATGTTACCTCCTCTGCAGACTAAAACCTTTTTCTGGGGTGTTTGCTGAGCCCTGTCTGGAAGAGCATTCAGCCAGTGTTCCGTGTGCAAATTCTATTAAACGTGTTTCCTGGCTTGATCGGTATAATTGTCAGCCCTAGCTCTTAGCAAACACTTTTCAGCAGCAGATTGCAAAGGGCACAGTATGGGCCATGCCGTGATTGCCTTTCTCACTTTGAATGGGACCTTACACCACACACAGTCCCACTAAGTCAGTGGGGCAACTTGAAAAGTCAAACACCACTTGGTGTGAGTTAGGGCATTCCAATCTGGCCCTGTATGTTAGCCTTCTCACGAGTGTGTCCTTTGCCTAGTGAGAGCTGTGACCAATTAATACCCCAGTCTGGGGTATATTTTAATGGGTGCAGTGGCAATGTTCAGAGGCTCTGTTTTTTACAAATGCAAGAATCCTATTTCCCCCCCATAATCACCATTTTGCATCTGTAGTCCCAGTCTTTCTCCCTTCCCCCACACCTACCCACTTTCATTATGCTTTTAAGTACTATCTCTGCACAGAAGCGTCTGCTGCCTTGTTGTGATGGCACTTAAGTCTTTAAAACACCTTCATTACCACAGCATTGCTCATGCTGCACAGACTTTGTGGGGGTGGAGCTCTCCGGTGAGGATCCCCTCACCCCTCTGTCAACGCCGAGGAGCAAATTAGTTGGAGTGACAAACTGTTGGGGGCTGTGTTTGGTACCAAACAGACTGAAACTGCTCCATGTTACTTTTACATTTGGAGTTCCTAAAATCCTCAAAATTACCAGTGCAACAGATGTAAAAGCAGCGGGGAAACAGCAACGGGGATCATCACACCTGGTCGCCAAAGTGCTGCACTAGCACATGTTTTTGTAAGAGAGCACATCTGACTGCTGTATGATAGCAACCCCCTGCTCTGAGTCAGTCTCACTCGTAAATGACTGGTTCTGAGCAGCGTTCCTCCGAAGAACAAAAACCAGCTGCACAAGATGACCCTTGCTGCAAAGACCAGAGCTCACAAGCTGGGGGTAAATAATCAGTGCTGTGTGTATGTTTTTATGTACCGCTGAGCCATACAGCACATGATGCCAGATTACTGGCCGGTGTTAAGCAGGCCACATTGTATGGAGCCCTGGGGTGAGGTCCTAATCCCTGCAGCACTACGTGTTGTAAGCATTTAATGCCAGGGCACCAGAGGAGCTGGAGGCAAGGGGGAAGGAGAGCTGCAAGATTCCTTGTGAATTGCAGACCGGTTTGCTTTAGTACCCGGTACGTATTGTGTCATTGCGGCCAGGACAAGGCCTACTAATGGATGTGAATTGTCCATGGAGGGTGCTTGAATTTCTTACCTCTATTGGGTTTTTCAGAATGATTCACTGAACAGGCTATGCAAATATACTTTCAGGCTGTAGGTTTTGATTGGACGCACATGGTTAGAGCCTCAGCTGCACCAGAGCAGCAATTTGGTACACCAGTGGGGATAAGGCTTAAGCAGCTTTACATCACTTTTCCAACCCCTCTGATCACAGGGGCTGCTGGGGACCAAATTGGCCGATGGTATGAAGTCAGAGCAACTTCAGGGCTGCTCTAACTTGCATCAGAAGATAATGGCCCTCAAGGGCTCTCTGCGCCAACCATCATAACTAGAACTCTTTGCTCTCTGGCCCTACTGCCTCCCAATGCTGACATGTGCAGGGAAACTCCTGGTAACAGACCTTCTGCAGGCAGTGCCAAGGATCTCGTTGGGCAGGCTGACAGTGTGGGAATGAGGTATCTCATACAGAAGACTCTCCCTTACCTCTAGTAGATCCCCTGGGACTGGATCTCATGAGATCTAGGGATTCATGCGGGTGGAACTTCCATGTCATGGGGGAAACCACAAAAGGAAACACTAGAAGTGCAAACTCATGCAATCTCCACTTCCATACATGAGTAATTCTTCCTCTAGGAGAGCATCACGGGCTTGGGAGTTCTTAAACAAGAGTGTCATTTCAGAAAAATTCAGGGGAAGCAGCAAAGCCATGTCAGTATATAGAGCATCAAATATGATTATCTTATATCCTGCAAAGTCGGGGGGCAGGGCAGAGTGGTGCATATAGACCTATGAATAGTCTGATGAGGAGCAAAGCCAAGGGGCGCAGTTGGGGGGAACAACTGCCCCCCTTGGCCCCTAGCAAATGAGGACCTCTGTTCTCAAAGGGGCTGATAATCATCCCGGATTAGTGACTCAGGTAATGAGATGGGGGTGAACAATGTTGGGAGAATACAAAGGGGCTCAGAATCAGGCAGCAGCAGCTATAAAAGAAAACAAAGCAGCCTGGAAAAAAATTCAGCGTGGCCTGCTGGTGCAGGAATGAAAGCTATTGTCAGTGACCTCCAGCATTTGTGGCCCCTCTTGGGAAGTGTCACGTTATCGGTTATCCCCATGGGCCCAACCTGAGAGTTCCAGTGTGAGGCACAGGGCAACACAGCCAGTCAGCGTGTGAGGGCAGTGGTCTTTTTACAACACGATAAACTCTGTGCTGCTTTATACAAGTTAGTGCAATGAAAGGCCATTGACAGTCCACTCGGTCCTATATCACTGCACAGCTCCGCCATGTTCCCTGATTTGCTCTGCATACACTCTAGAGCAGGGGTCGGCAACCTTTCAGCAGTGCTGTGCCGAGTCTTCATTTATTCACTCTGATTTAAGGTTTCGCGTGCCAGTAATACATTTTAATGTTTTTAGAAGGTCTCTTTCTGTAAGTCTATAATATATAACTAAACAATTGTTGTGTGTAAAGTAAATAAAGTTTTTAAAATGTTTGAGAAGCTTCATTTAAAATTAAATTAAAACAGAGAGGCCCCCGGACTGGTGGCCAAGACCCAGGCAGCGTGAGTGCCACTGAGAATCAGCTCGCGTGCCACCTTCGGCATGCGTGCCATAGGTTGCCTACCCCTGCTCTAGAGGCAACCCAGATGTTCCAAAGACAATCTCTTCAGCTTTCACTTATGGGCCTTAAACTAGCCCTGTTCACCTCACTTGCATAAGCTTATTGCTACCATGAAATAAAGAGAAACTTACGAGCCTAATTCACATTTTTTCAATCAGACTGCCCAAGAGGTTAACACTTCTTTAGAATGAGCGCGCCTTTCTATTTCAATACAGCTGACAGGAAACGAATGGCATCTGTTTGGTGCATATTACACTCGGGCACTAGATTAATCGACTTATCTCCTTTATCATGACTGGCCACATTTCTGCCTTGTAATTTGGCCTATCACTCAACAAATACCATAAGCAGGATGTAATGCGTCCTATTGGCAAATGACAGCAGTGCAGCTGCTTAAAGTGCAGCTGAACCATTCAGCAGTTCAAACGTGATTTTATTAAGAAGTAAGTGAGATACCCAGGTGAGGTTCCACTAAGTAAAGTAATTAAATCCTCTGAAAATAAGCAGGGTGAAATCTTGGCCCCATGGGAGTCAGTTTTGCCATTGACTTCAATGGGGCTAGGATCTCACCCCGAGTCACTAACTGGCTTGGGTACGATGCTGTTCTCAGTGAAGTTAATGGCAATGCTGTCATTGGTTTCAATGAGAGTCCCATATGGAGGCAGGTGTGTGATTACGACAGTTATGGTGTATGCTTAGATACAGGTCTTGGCTGCTGGGTTCTAGCACAGTTGTCTTGTCTCGTGTGCACAAGGATTTTTTTTTATGATTGCTGTGTGTGTGCATAAGTCATGGTTATAAAACTGTGCAATAGATAACCTGGGGTAGAACATCTGTAGCAGTGTGCTTACCACCGTCTTACCTGTCAAAGAATCCATAGGGACCTTTGCTACTAATAATAACCATGATAAGAGTGGATATAACTAGTATAGTTCAAATCTAAGTGTGGATTTCAGTCTCCTAGATCCCTACGGACACTAATGTAATAGAGTCATAGATTTTTAAGGGACCACTAGATCATCTAGTCCAGTGAGACTCAGACTGAGGCTCAGGAGCTGCGAGTGGTTCTTTTAATGTGTCTCCTGTGGCTCTTTGCAGCACATGATATTAAAAGACTGTGTGACTTAATTATTAACCAATCTAAGTTATTAACTAATCAGGATGCTTTTACTATGTTATTAACCAATTGTAGAATACTTGGTCAGTCATTTTGCTGTAAGAATTATATATATTTATATATAGTATATATAAATAATTAAATCTATCTATTTAAAAAGTAATTGAAATAATGAATTGACATGACTGTGGCTCTTTTGGGTAATGCTGATCATTAATTTGGATCCTGAACCAGTAAGGTCTGAATATCACTGATCTATTCTGACCTCCTGCATAAGACAGGCCAGAGATTTTCACCCAGTTGTCCCAGCATTGAGCCCCATACTTGTGTTTGACTGAAGCATTTTTATACCTGGCTATACACACAAGTGGCCCAAAAAGAGTTAAAACAAGAACAGTGGCATGATTTGCAACCTGACTGTGGTCCCAGCTACTCCATAAAAATGAGTGGTGTTTTAATCATGTCAAGGGATCAGTATGTTGTAATTGGATCCCTCAGGACAGATGAAATTGTGGTGCAGATGAGACAGACATGTGGATGATCAACACACATGCATATGTGTCCATATGTAACACTGACAGCCCCTGGTCTTTGGCGGGCAGGATCTAACCTGGAGCCTCTGGAGCTTAGCGGATGGGCCTTTACTGCATGAGCGAAAAGCCACATGGCCCTTAGCTAAGGTTGTAAAGCTAACTCATTAATCTCTCTCTCTAAGAGGTCTTGGTGCCACTAGATGGGACAGAACACCACATCCAGGAGGTGTCCGGGTTTCATAGGCACACTCCCAGCCCTTGTGAAATCAGCACTTCACCTCTTCCTTCAAACCATACCTTCTGCACATCCTTCAAGAACTGCCTTTCCTGTTCTAACACACTTCAGACAAACTATCAGGCGTTTTTTGCTCAGAGAACTTAATTGCTGCTGGGTTAATTTGGCTACAATTATGAAATGATTTGCTAGAAGACCTGAATTGTGACCTTGCACTGGGTGGCTCAGTTTACATCAGAGCCATATATCACTATCACTAGAAAAGTTTAATGTCTTCATCTTCCTTCGTTGAAAGCTAGCAACCTGCCAGACAGAAGTGTAAATCTGTCAGAGCGCCCTTTTGCAGCTGACTACTTCATTAACATTCCAGATTGTCTATGAATCTGAAAACTCTCCCTCAAGATGTTCACTGTCTTTTCTTGCTGATATTTTAGCACCTCAAGTGCTGGAGAAAGTAACCACTGTCTCTAAACAGTGCCTTCCTCCTGCCAACTTTATCAGAGGATTGTTATATGGAGTGAAGCAGCTAGTGATACATTGGCATGGACGTGTGTGCCTAACCTAGAAGGTGTTTTACTTACAGCTTTTTGGGATGGTGTATTCCAGGCTGGGACATGAAATGGGAAGCAGGCAGGGATTCAATAAATGAATGCAAGCACTGAACAAATCCTCTCTGTTGGAAAGTGTAACAGCTCTAAGGGCTTGTCTGCACTGTGCTGCTGTTGATGGTGTAGGTGCAGATACTACCATTGCTGATGGGAGGGGGTCTCCTGTCGAGGTAGCTAATCCACCTTCCTGAGGCGCAGTAGCTAGACTGACTGAAGAATTTGTCCGTTGACCTAGTGCTGTCTTCACCATGGCTGAGGTAGGCCAAGTGTAAGCTCCCAGTGCTGACCAGGCCCGAGATTCAAGCTCCCTGAAGACAAGGAGGGACCAATATATCCTGAGCACCCTGCAATGCACTACAGGCCCAGCACAACAGGAGCCCAGGGCTGAAAACGGACACCAGAGGCATTCAAATTAGAAATGAAGGAAACATTTTTAACAGGGAGGGGGATTAACCACTGGAACAAAGTACCAAGGGAAGTGATAGATTTTCCATCTCTTGATGGCTTACAGGACCAGATATCTTTCTGGAAGACGTGCTTTGGTCCAGCACAAGGCATTGGGTTTCATACAGGGGTAACAGTTTAATGGCCTGGATGATCTCGTGGTCCCTCTGGCCTAAACCCAGGTAGCAACTCACTGCACTGTCCCAGGGGCACAACAGGGATTGAGCTGTGCCTGAAAGTCAGAATTTGATCTCTGCTTCCCCTGAATGTAAACTGAGCCAGCTCATTCACAGAGCTGATGTCTTCTTAATGTTTCCACAAAGATCAGAGCAGAGCCTGTCTGCACCCAGGGGTGGTGGAACTGGGGGGAGAACAGGGCACTGTAATGAAAATATTGGGAGAGCCTCGTCTTGTGTAAACTCATGCATGCCTGGGAGGGGGGCAGAGGCAAGAGTGGGACCCAGAGGGACTGGAGCAGCTGCTGTGGGGCCCAGGTTTGGGCTAGGGAGAGGGGAACAAGACCCAGAAGGTCTAGCACAGGACCAAGACAAGGTAGGAACCCCCATGACCCACGTCTCCCGCTGGCTCTACCCCCCGCCCCCACTGAGTCTCAGAGACCTCCCCTCACACTACCTCCTATCCCTTTGCCCCCATCCCCAATTGCAGAGAGCTTCTGCTCACCCCCATCCCGTCTGCACCCATGTCTCTCATGCAGCTATAAAGACACTGGAACATGTGGTTGAAATGCAGATTTTTCTATTTCCAGCATCATTGTTATTAGAGGAAAGGGCTGAAGGAGGGTGGATGTTTTACACCAAATGCTACTTTGAGCACGGCCAGAAAAGCTGAAGCCATCCAGTGTGAAAAGAATGTAGGAATGGATGTAGAACTAAATTCAGTCAGTAAAAGTTCATCCTCTTAAATCTGAAGGGCAAGACACCAAGAGAGTTTGATTTTAAATATATTCAACCACTTTTTAAAGGCACACCATTTCAGTGAGGGTAAAGGTGAGGCAGTGTGACCTAGCGAGCGAAATATTGGCCTGGGGACTCCAAAGCCCTGGGTTCTATTCCCAGCTCTGTCATTAGCCTGCTGTGTAACCTTGGGCCAATCACTCTCCCCTCTATGCCTCAGTTTCCCCATTGGTAAAATAGGGGTAATGATGCTGACATCCTTTGTAAAGTGCTTTGAGACTGATTGATGTATAAGAGGTAGATCTTATTACTTTACATAGGGTCAGCGTTTCTTCCCTTTGAGCTCCACAGCATTGCTGCTGCCCTGCTTTGGAGACAGGCCAGCCCAGCAACGCTATGAGGATAGCAGAACATCTATTTACCTTGAACCTTCATAGAACAAAAAGATAAAAACTCAGCAGCCCGGTGAAGGATGGGTTGAAAAATCAGGCCCTTTCTCCCCTTCCTTTTTGTGTGAAGGAAAGGGAGAAAGCAGGCTGTTAGATTTTGTAATGCTGCCACTTAAAACCCTATCATTAATCAGCAGCCAGTGAATAAATGAGAAAGTAGCAAAATAATGCAGCGAAACAAAAAACAAACCCCCAAACTGTAGGATCTGCAGGTTTTTTCCTGCATCAGTGATTTTTATCCTCTCCCTGATGTTAAAGCAGGAGTTTTGGAAGATTGTACTGTGTGTATTTCAGTAAGACATTTACCTGATCAACCTCAGCAATTTAACAAATTGTTCAGTGCAAACTGGCCCCTCCAAGGCTTTGGGGGAGTTCCTGCTTCATGTGATAATCTCTCTTGCTCCAGGAACCATTACTAGCTTGTCTGAGTGAGTAGAAGCAATGTGAATATGATAGGAATTATCCTTCTGTTATTCTCCTTTTCTTTGGACCATACCGCTCTGCTGACAAGAAAGGAAACAGTGACTGCTGTGTTACGCTTCTGTCTTTTCCATTCCAATATCTGAACTGCCACTAACATCTAGACAGCAAAAAGTACAGTAACAGACTAAGTCATACACAACTCCACTTACAAAAGATGCTAAAATGAAGGGGGATGTGGGTACTTACTATATATCCTGCATTGTGTATCCTGTGCAAAGTGACACAGACTAGTTTCAAAGCTAAAATTCAGACAAATCCTATAGGCTACCCCTATATCCCACATTTTACAGCTTTAAAATTATGAAAGACTTCTAAAATGTTGCAAGCAGAAGTAATTCAACTTTGCTTTCAACAGTCTAAAACTACCACATATAGTCCAAAATTCTCCCAAAGTTTGGCTTTTTTTGAAACTTGAATCACAATAACAAATCAAACATCAGCATAAACTTTCTCTCCAAGCTTGGCTGTCCCCACAGTTTCCCAGGAATCCCTTCTCTATCCTAGTCATTAGTTCTCTCTCTTTTATACTAGATGGAGCTAGCAAGCTCCACCTGCAAGTGTGAGTCAGCAATAATTACTCTGCATCTTTATGCCGGCTTTAGCACCTGAACTCTGTATGACTCAAAAGTCCTGCTAGAAACTCTCATCCAGTTAGAACGGATCTTTGAGAATATATGTATTTTGAATTCATGCTTTACTGCAAGCTTTGACATCTAGAGAGTCACAAGAAAGAACACACACACACACACACACACACACACACACACACATATATACTTAATGGAAAACTGGTATTGATTTAATTTTTGGGAAAGATTTTTTTATAGATTCATAGATTCTAGGGCTGGAAGGGACCTCAAGAGGTCATCAAGGCCAGTCCCCTGCCCTCATGGCAGGACCAAATACTGTCTAGACCATCCCTGATAGACATTTATCTAACCTACTCTTAAATATCTTCACAGATGGAGATTCCACAACCCAGAATCACGTTTGCTTCTTTTGCAACAGCATCACCAACTTTAGTAAAATCCATATTGCTGGCAGGGATAATTTCAAAGCCAATGGTTCTGGCATGTTACATTTTGAAATTAAAGAAGTTTCTTTGAAAAAAATGCCACATACCTAGAAAGACAAAAAATCTTTTTGTATATATGTGAACGTTGGCCCGTTACTGGATCAAGAACTCCAAACTAGCAAATCTGCACCAGCAATAGACCATTTGTGGACTTTTTACAATAGGGTTTTCTAATATTCATAGCAGTAATTTTTTGAATTCTTGGCTTTTAAAAGGTTCTTTGTGAGGAAAATGTGGTTTAGATTGAATCAGAGATATGAAAGTTGGACTGAAGCACAGTCCACTTTCCCCATTAAATAGAATGCTTTTAGATGGTAGCGTGAATGAATCAGAGATGAATCATTTGAATCAGAGATAGGCCTGATTTATAAAGTTTGGATACACTGCCAGATCTGAACTTCTTCTCTATCTGGGGTCTCGGGAAGAGAAAAGAGAGTCATATCTAGGGTTTTGGTTCCAGTCCAACTCTTATGTAAATCACCGACCAATTTAAAAGGGAAAAGAATTGCCACTCCTGGGGCTTAGCCCTGAATTGCTACATGAGAGTTTTAGAATCAAATCTAGTGCCCTGGGAACTGAAAACATTCAGTATCTCCCTGGAGGCACTCAGCACCTTGCAGGATCCATCCCTTAGTTCAGAATTTCAGCAGATACTATATGAATTTTTGTTTATATGTCAATAACAATGTGGAGAAAGACTGAAGTTTCTAGTTTCCAGGACATAAGACAGAATGATCCATATGTTAAAAGACTAAGGAGGTATGCAAAGACTTGAAATAGTTTCTGAGGCTGTCTCCTGCTGAGTGATTTATGGAACTGTGTTGCCATTGGCCTCTAAGCAGGCAGTAGCTTTGTGATTTGGGGAATCAATTATAAACACACACAAATAGGTTGGACATACTGGCATTCACATCTTTACTTATTGGGGATGGTGATGCCATGTTCACTAAATAAACCTGTGCCAACATTTGCATCTTGAATCACTGATTGAAATTAAATTCATTTCAAATCTCCAGGGGAACTGACTCCAACTAATTTCAACTGTGAAGGAAATATTTTCAGAGGGAAAGGTGCCAACATCTTAGAGCCAAACATAAGCTACAGCTGCATGAGGGAATGTGTAGTAGCATGTGCAAATAGCTGTAAATGTTCCCAGGTAAGCTGTTGTTTTTCATACACGAAGACCCCTTTGCCTGTGCATATTAGGCAGCTTCCTTTGACAATTCGGCCTTTAATGGTCCACTGTCAAAAACATTCATGGTTTTGTATATTGTACATCAACATTCACCATTCAAAAACCTGCCCACGGTTCAACAATCAGCCTGACGACTAGCGCTAGAATGACAAATTTCATTCTATTTTCACACACACACACACCCCAGACCAAATATCAATTCCATGGAAATTTTCTGTGTAGCTCCACTGACAAAACATCCAGACCAATCCTGTTCTGTAACACTTCTGTGGGTAATCAATACCCAGTCACAAAAACTGAATTCCAGCACATCTTCTGCCATGGAATAGCAGCATGTTCACTGTCCCAGCACTTCTGAATCATTAGGAACATTGTGCTATAAATATTACAAAAGTATGGCAGTAAGAACAACGTACTGAAGGAAGGGCAGCTGGGTACCAGGCGACCCTCACACTGGATCGGTGATGGGGTTGAGGCTACTGTTGAAGAGATGAGAGAGAGATCTGTTCCTGTAGGTCACCTAATCCATCCCTGTGCCAGTGCAAGATTGTTCCCTATTGTGAGGAGAAATGTGGTCTCCAATAGGTGCCCAGTTGTGTGTTTCATGGTCTCATATCGAATTTAATTTCATGAATTAAGACTGACCTACAGGATCTGTTAAAGAACATTAGCTGGGGGTCCAGTCCTGGGAGGTACTGTGCTCCCTCAGCTTCACTGAAGATGAGGGGATTTTTATAATTGATTTTCATAGGAACAGGCACTCAGCTATCACTGTGATAGGTGTTCCAGTAGACAGACAATGACCCGATGTCAATGAAAGCTGAACTTGCCCAGCTTCTAGCAGGACTGGGTGCTTACTTAGGATAATAAAAATAAAAAAGGAAAAACAATGTAATTCTCAGGAGATAAGTTATCCATCCCTGTTCTTTCATGCCGGAAGATATGTTTGGTTTCATCAACATAAAATTTGCCTGTTAATAGGTTTATCTGTGGGTCTGCATGGCTCAAAATTTCATTTCTCTAGACTGTTAGAAAGAAGATGAGATCAACCCAGACAACAGCTCCCAGGTGCACTAAGCTAGTTTTTGAGCAGTGAGCCCTATAGAACAGGCTGCTGGACTCTGGAGCCAGGCAGGGCAGATGCCAGAATTAAGTGGTACTTCTCAGCAGGATCCTCAAGAAGATACAAGCTGAGACATTCTTCTCCACCAGCTCAGGAAGAAAGGATTACAAAGAGAATGTAGTACAGTGCTTCAGGTCCAGTAGCTTTGTCAGACATCCAGTGATGCACTGGAGCTGAGTTGCATCTTTGCCCTTTTCTTCAGTGTGATGGGTTGATATTCATTGAGGGAGAAACTTAATGTTGACACTGGCTCAAGTCCATCAATGTTATTTTTACATTAGCCATAATCTTTCTACTTGACACTGTTCCCTTTAGCATATTCCACATGCTGAAGCAGCAGCAGTTACTAGAGAGAACTTAAGAATTTTCACAGTAGATAAAATGTTTTCTTTGGCTTTGGCCATAGGTTTTTGGTATCAATGAGACAGGCGTCAAGGGAGAACAACTATTCCCAAATGTGCTTGCTACATGGCGGCAAGGCAGAGGACACGATGAATTCACTAGGCCTCCTTCCAAATCATCCCATCTGTTATAAGGGGGCCCAGAATGGCAAAATGGTGATACAAGACTCGGATTCAGAAAAAGGAGTTTTACGCTCTAGTATAGCTTTTCTTCAGATTAGAGCAACTATTGAAAACAGTGCCCAAGACAGCTTCGTGTTGCAATATTCTCAGCATGCTGATGACGCTCAACTCTATGGAAATTGTATCTTCTTTTGTGTTTGCCCAGTGGTTAGTACTATTGGGCCTCACTCCTGATGGAGTACAATTAATACTAATCCAGACAGTGCAGAGTCTCCTGTTCCTCATTGCCTGGCTGAGATACAGGCAAGAATGAGAGAGAAGATTCAGATAATTTCAGGTGAGATGGCAGGTAACAGAGTTGCTCCCTCTATTTGTCAGACTCATTCCCAAACCAGGGATTATTTGGGATTCTTGTTTGCTCTTAGAATCCCAAGGAGGAACTATGATCCAATGGATTTATTTCCCATCTGGTCCTGGCTAGGACATTGCATCCCTTTTGGTTAGATGCAGACCCTGCCCAAGATCTCCATACCTGTGTCACCTCTAGGCTGCAATATCTCTAATGTGCATTACTAGGGCCTGCCCTGGAAGTTTTACCTAGGGCTTGTCTACATCAGAAAGTTGCAGCGCTGGTGAGGGAGTTACAGCGCTGCAGCTTAGGAGGTGTACACATCTGCAGGGCACCACCAGCGCTGCAACTCCCTGTTTGCAGCGCTGGCCGTACTCCTATTTTGTCTCGGGTGTAGAGGATCCAGCGCTGGTGATCCAGCGCTGGTAATCAAGTATAGACACTTACCAGCGCTTTTCTTGACCTCCGTGGAATAAGCAGGTATCCCAGCATCATCGAGGAAGCCTTTGGTAATCAAACTGGTCTCCTTCCCCAGCTTGCTCTCGCGTTCCCCGAACCCCGAGCAAGCAGGTCTCCTTCCCTGAGGTTTGCTGGGTGGTTCCGGGAATGCGAGAGCAAACCGCGGCGAAGCTGGTCTCCTTCCCCGGTTTGCTCTCTCGTTCCCCGAACTCCGAGCAAGCAGGTCTCCTTCCCTGCGGTTTGCTGGGTGGCTCCGGGAACGCGAGAGCAAACCGCGGCGAAGCTGGTCTCCTTTCCCGGTTTGCTCTCGCGTTCCCGGAACCCCCGAGCAAGCAGGTCTCCTTCCCTGCGGTTTGCAGGGTGGTTTGGGGAACGCGAGAGCAAACCGCGGCGAAGCTGGTCTCCTTTCCCGGTTTGCTCTCTCGTTCCCGAACCCCCGAGCAAGCAGGTCTCCTTCCCTGCGGTTTGCAGGGTGGTTCGGGGAACGCGAGAGCAAACCGCGGCGAAGCTGGTCTCCTTTCCCGGTTTGCTCTCTCGTTCCCGAACCCCCGAGCAAGCAGGTCTCCTTCCCTGCGGTTTGCTGGGTGGTTCCGGGAACGCGAGAGCAAACCGCGGCGAAGCTGGTCTCCTTTCCCGGTTTGCTCTCGCGTTCCCGGAACCCCCGAGCAAGCAGGTCTCCTTCCCTGCGGTTTGCAGGGTGGTTCGGGGAACGCGAGAGCAAACCGCGGTGAAGCTGTTCTCCTTTCCCGGTTTGCTCTCTCGTTCCCGAACCCCCGAGCAAGCAGGTCTCCTTCCCTGCGGTTTGCAGGGTGGTTCGGGGAAAGCGAGAGCAAACCGCGGCGAAGCTGTTCTCCTTTCCCGGTTTGCTCTCTCGTTCCCGAACCCCCGAGCAAGCAGGTCTCCTTCCCTGCGGTTTGCTGGGTGGTTCGGGGAACGCGAGAGCAAACCGCGGCGAAGCTGGTCTCCTTTCCCGGTTTGCTCTCTCGTTCCCCGAACCCCCCTTGAAGCCGCCCAACAGCGCTGCAGTGTGGCCACATCTAACACCACTTGCAGCGCTGGTTGCTGTAAGTGTGGCCACTCTGCAGCGCTGGCCCTATACAGCTGTACTAATACAGCTGTAACAACCAGCGCTGCAAAATTTTAGATGTAGACATGGCCCTAGTGTAGAACACATCCACCCACCTAATTCATGGTGTGGATTGTGTTAATTGCATCACACTTATACTGGCTTCTTATTGGCTTCTGAAGGCAACTCATGAAGCTAGTAGTAAATCTATAAAGCCTCACATGTTCTGGCTACTCAGGAGCCCATCTCTCTTTCTCCATCAGCCTAGTCAAGGATGAAATCAGCTAAAGTGCTTCTTTTAACAGTCCCTTCAGGAGCTAGGGAAGACTCAGTGTTCTCTTCAGATTTACACTTCTGTCTGACAAGTTGCTGGCTTTCAACAATGGAAGATGAGGACACTGAGACTGCTCTAGCCACTGAGGGGACTGTTAAAATAAGCTCTTTAGCTGAATCCACTCTGCTTGTTAGTTCACCAGACCTCAAGTATGATATGTCCAAAGCCCATTTGCACAGGATTTCCTTTGGGAAGCTAGTTGATATATAGATATGAGAAGCCTGGACTTGAGTGGAGGCTACTGGCTGGGTTTCTTAGAGTGGCATGGTGGCAAACTTCAATAGTTCATGGTAGTGGTTTAGTTATTGCCAATTTGATGGTGGTACCACATCTATTTTAATTAGTTTTAAGAATGTACATGATCCGAGAGTCATTGGTAAGGAGTATATGTTGGAAATATAACTAAGTATGTGTAAGCAAGATCCGAATGAATTCTCCTCTGACAGTAGCTGGGATGGGGAGAGACTTCAGGAGCAAACTGTATTTACATGAACACATCTACTCTGTTTAGATATCCAGCAGATGGAGTGGAGTTGCTCAAAGTAATCAACTTTGGCTGGTGTTGGGTTACAAATCACTTTAGTACTGAATGCAGTGGTAGTGAAATGCTGTTATCAATGTTATTGTCATGAATAAAGGGGAGCAGAACTGGGCTTACCCTGCCCCAAATGGGGGGGGGGTCACCCTCGGCTGATAGGACCTCTTTAAGCCAGAAGCTCGAATGCCAGAGCCCTGTGAAATTAAGAGGGGTGGGGACAGAATGTGTGGTCCCTGGTCTGGTTTAACCTGTTCCTCCTGACTGTTCAAAGAAAGAGATAAATAGGCTTCATTAGGAGCCTCTTTGTTATCTTAAATGCTCAGAGTTAAAATCACTTGTGGTGGGACAGTATTTCTGCAAAGCCTGCTAGGAGCTAAAAATCACTGAAAGCTGAAATTAGTCAGATTTGTCTGTTGTGTCAAAGTTCCTCCTCTACCTTGGTGGGTCCTGCACTTATTGGCAGATATGCTCACCTCAGTGATCTTCCCCTCTTGTGGAACCCACAGTCTGGGTCAGCTCCTCCTGTGTCTGATCAGGAGTTGGGAGGTTTTGGGGGGGAAACCCGGCCCGCCCTCTACTCCAGATTCCAGCCCAGGGCCCTGTGGATCGCAGCTGTCTATAGTGCCTCCTGTAACAGCTGCATGACAGCTACAACTCTCTGGGCTACTTCTCCATGGCCTCCTCCAAACACCTTCTTTATCCTCACCACAGGACCTTCCTCCTGGTGTCTGATAACGCTTGTACTCCTTAGTCCTCCAGCAGCACAGCCTCTCACTCTCAGCTCCTTGTGCCTCTTGCTCCCATCTCCTCACACAGGCTCCTTCTCCTCTGGCTCCTCCCTGCCTGACTGGAGTGAGCGCCTAGGTGCCCTGATTAGCCTGCCTTGATTGGCTGCAGGTGTTCTAATTAAAGTAGCTATCTCCACTGCCTTCTAGAAAGATCTTAATTGGCCCGAGGTGCCTTAATTAACCTGGAGCAACTGCCATTTGGTTACCAGGGTACTAGGGATTTGTTTAGCCTGGGGCTAACTACCTGTTTCTCAGTACTTTACTGTAGCCATCTGGCCTTGCCCCATCACACTGTTTTATTCAGACAATTCTTCATGGACATGTGTCACTTCACAAACAGGAAAATTAACAGGGTAATTAGCCTATACTTCACAGGGTCACACGTACAGTGCAACAGGAAATCTTAGTCACACATGCCCAGAAAAGGAAAAGGAAGAGCCTTTCAGTTTATCCATCAGCCCCACCCCAATGTGAGAGAAGAATCATGTCCATATATTTGAGTTTATTTTGTCTGTATTCCAAATAACAGAGAGCCCTTTAGCTAAGTGATTTCCATGTGATTTTTGCACAGCTAAAATGCCAGGCAATGCTATGTAAACCTAATTATTTAATCAACTACTACTATTATTATTATTTACTATTTGTAGGGCCTCAGTGGTCCAGTCATGGACCAGGGCTCCATTGAGCTTGGTGTTGTACAGAGCAAAAAGACACTCCCTTACCCAAGAAAGAAAGAGAACCAAGTTCAGTTTATTCACCCAATATAATTTTCCACAGATCCTGGTAGGTCTTACTCCACACTTCCTTGTACACTGCCATACTGATTACAGGTGACTGTGACATTTTCTTTTTACCCGGTTATACATTTACAGGTCTGAGATATGGAAAGAACCTACTTAGTTGTTGCTGGTGATTTTACCTGAATAATTGGTAACCCTAGAGCCTTTTCTTGACATCATCTGTTAAACTGGATACACTTTGAAAAGCTCACACCTGAAAGAACAAGCAGATTGCCAGGCTGATCTGAACTCAGCATTTTTAAGTTGTTGTTTTTTAAGTGTAAAATGATGATTTGTTTATGAAAAATCTACAGCGTATTTAGCTTTCATACGAATAGGACATTTTATTTTCCTGATATATGGCCAAATGATTAGTAAGATAGCAAAAGATACAGTCCCTTTTGTGCCTTAAGGGGTTGGAAGGCAATGTGTACCCTTTTCTTTGTCTTTGTGCACCCCTGCATAGCCTGGTACAACCCAGCCTACCTGCCCATACTGGATAAATCAGTCCTGGCCAACTACTGCCCATTCCGAAGCAAACTCATAGAGAATATAACTAAAGGCCAACTTCATGCTCTTTTAATTGAAGTTAATATCCTAGAAGAGATGCAACTTGTGTTCAGGCCAGGACATGGAACTGAAACTGCTCTAGTGGTACTCATAGAATATCATAGAGTTTTAGTGTTGGAAGGGAGATCATCTAGTCCAACACCCTGCTCAAAGCAGGGCCAATCCCCAAATGGCCCCCTCAGGGATTGAACTCACAACCCTGCGTTTAGCAGGCCAATGCTCAAACCACTCATGGATGATTTCCTGCTGTCGATGTATAAAAGACAGACATCCATTCACATCCCTCTGGATCTCTCAGAAGCATTCAGTACTGTCAGCCATGAGACACTTCTCTCTCACTAGAGAGAGAAGGAGAGGGAGGATGCTATGTTAAAATGGTTTGAGTCCATCCTGGAAAGATGCATCCAATGAGTAATGATGGGAAACTGCCCCCCACCAATAGACCTCTCACTGGTGAACTCCCACAAAGATCAATTCTCTTTCTTGTCCTGGAGCCATGGATTCAACTGGTCAGATGACATGAACTCAAGTGTCAGCAGCAATATGCAGATGATATATACTCCACGTATACTTCACCACATATGACACACCAATACCACCGAGATGGCCCACTGCTTGGATGAGATCAGCTCATGGATGAAAACAGTTGGCTGAAGCTGAGCTGAATAAGATAGAGCTGATGCTGATGGGTTGAGAAAAGCATTTTGAGGACTTTGCAGTCATGGTACTGTCTTCTTTGGTGGAAGGCACACACCCGTAATTGTGCAGTTTGGTCTGTAGTTTAGCAGTGCTACTGGATCCCTCACTGATACTAAACTCTCACATAGCAGCATCCACGAATAACTTTCTAACATCTCCATTTGTCTAGGAGACTCTATTCCATCCTGGCGGATGATGATCTGGCCTGTTATTCATGTCTCTGTCACCTTCTGTCTGAGCTACAGTACATTGTACCTGGGCATGAGGCCTTCAGCACTTAGGAAACTCCAGCTAGTGCATATCCTCAGCAACACAGTTATCGTGAGTACATCACACCTGTCCTCTGCTTTCTGCACTGGCCCCAGGTAGAATATTGACTCAAGTTCAAAGTTTCAGTCCTTATCTTCAAGGCGCTCAGCGGCCTGGGCCCAGCATATCTAAACGATCAACTGCAACAATGGGGTGAAGACTATGATCAGCAAAGTCACTCGCCTGGCACAATGGAAATTCCTACAATAAGGGTAAAGCTTGTTTGTATGGGAGATGGAGTTTTCTCAAGGGCTGGCCTGAGACTGTGGAATGAACTCCCCCAGGAATTAAGGACCATCCTAAACCTTGTCATCTTTTGCTCCAAGTGTAAGGTGTGTTTCTTTGACCTGCCTTCTCTAACATAACATATAGCAATTTGTATAGATATAGATTTCCAAAAAATCCCTACCACAACAAAACATACTTCTCCCCTGGAGGACAATTCAGAGAATAAACAAGACCAGACAAATGTTAGACACATAGCTTAGGGCACTACTGCAAGGCACTCAGATACAACAATGAGCACAGTATATACATCCACCTAGAATCAAATAGCCCAAGTTATCTGTTTCCATTGAAATATGGGGGTCAGGATTAAGTGTGAAATCAGAAGTAATTATACAACGTTTATATGATGCTTAAAAAGAAACCTCTGGCCACGAAAACTATTGCCAAATGCATAAAGGAGGTTAGGAGAACCTATTTTTAAGAGGGGTAAAGGATTAAGCAGCTCCTAAATCATTAATCTTTTAAAATTAACCCGAAAGCAAAATTCAAACCAGTTTTGAACAGTATATTTTATACAGCTACTGAAGACATATGCTACCTACACTCTGCTATTTCACATCTGCTTTGTCCAGATGTGAGGGGAAGTGGACATTCTCCATAACAGCTTGCCATGGGAAGTAGTGGAAGTCCCATAGGCTGAGTCACTTAAATCTGGACTGATGTAGGGAATAATAAAATGATCTAATAGTCTTTTCCATTTCTGATTTCTACAGTTTTGTGGGATGTTTTGTTGACCAATATATGCCTGCTCACATACATATATGTTATCCTGGTAATATGTATTGTTCACACCATATGTATTAATCATTAAGCTCAAATATTATGAAGCATAAGTATACATATGCAGTGTTGTTGCAGCCATGTAGGTCCCAGGATTTTAGAAAGACAAGGTGGGTGAGGTACTATCATTTATTGGACTAAAAAGAACAGGCTGTCTGGGTAAGCTCGAAAGCTTCTCTCACCAACAGAAGTTGGTCCAATAAAAGATATTACCTCACCCATCCTGGCCCTCTAAGCATAAATATAGCAGTTTGATCACCCAAAATGGCCTGTATCTTTATTGTAACCCTGTTCATTTATGCCACATATCTCAGAACACCTTGCATTTGCTGAAGAAAGCTTTGGCTTAAGTTGATGGGAAAACTATCAGTATTAGGCATATGATTATTTTACCATAGCAACAGACTGGGAGTTAACCTTACAAGCCTATTTACCCTGGTACAGGGCTAAAGGAGGCCTTCATGCCCCTTAGTACTTGGAAGACATGGGTTCAGAACAAAGACAAGGGGTATACCTTGGTATCCAAAAAACAAGGTAAAAATCTGATTGATTGAATGTAGTTTCAGATGACATGTACAGTACCCTTTACTGTTAAGCAAGTAGGGTATAAACAGATGGTTTTAGGGGTGTAACTTGGGGAAAAACATTTTCTGCGTAAGGTGAATGTAATATCTCTGCATGAGATAGCATCTCAGAGACTGGTTGTGATGTTATCTGATTAAAATATGACCATATAGATCATTGTTGCAACCACTGTTATATATTTGCAGCAAATCTTGTACAAAGGTTGTCAAGTGAGGTGTCTGTGAAAAGGTTATGATTTGCTGGTTATGATTATGTTATCTGTATGCATGTATCATTTTTGTATTTGAAGTTATAAATATTGGCTCTACACCTGGAAGTCAAATGTTTGCTCCTGGGGTAAAGCTCACAAGGTAGCTAGCCAGCACATCTTGGAGGGACTATTCAAATTGAGTGGCCCATCGAAAGAATATTTAACTGATAATGGAAATTCCTGCTGTGACTAAGCAAAATGCATGGACACGTGACTTGCCCATGTGACTCCAAACTCCATCTTGTTGCTGTAATTTTCCACAGTAAGAACAATGGGATTCCCTCCACATGGCAAAAGCTATAAAAGGCCCTGGAAACACCTCCATTTTGTCTTCAATTCTGCTTTTTAACTCTGGAGGAACTTTGCTACAAACTGAAGCTCTGAACAAAGGACTGAATGACCCATCCAAGCTGTGGACGTATTCCGGAGAGACTTGACTTAAGCCAGCAGTTTATTCCATCACTGCTACAAGCCTGAACCAAGAACTTTGCAATTACTGTATGTATTTGATTCTTTTAACCAATTTTAACTCTCACCTTTCTTTCTTTCTTTCTTTCTTTCTTTCTTTCTTTCTTTCTTTCTTTCTTTCTTTCTTTCTTTCTTTCTTTCTTTCTTTCTATGAATAAACCTTTAGATTTTAGATACTAAAGGATTGGTGATTTTTGGGTAAGATCTAAGTTATATATTGACCTGGGTATGTGGCTGGTCCTTTGGGATCAGAAGAACCTATTATTTGATGAGACTGGTTGTAAAGAACCACTCATCTCTGAATCCAGTGTTTTTGGTGGTGATATAAGAACTGGAATGCCCAAGGAAACTGCTTTTATGATTTCTTGTTAGCCAGTGTGGTGAAACAGGAGTTTACTTTTGTGGCTGGTTTGGTATATCTTATGAAAGAATAACCACCAGTTTTGGGTTGTGTTTGCCCTATTTCTCAGCAGTTTGTCCCGAATTTGGCATCCTCAGTTGTGACCCACTAAAGCACGGTTACACTGGTATCATACAGAACATTTTTTCTGTACTATTTTAAGAAACCTGACTGACACTGGCTATTTGGTCTCGAGTATATGTCATAACGAACCAAAATATGGTCAAGCAAATGACTATACCTTTTATCAGTAGATTTCTATTTCTCTGACTTGATTAAATGCTTGGGGAATCTATTCTAAACCTCTCTTAGAGTGAGATGTGTGAACCCACATTGCATACACCTCATTTAGAGGTTGCTAAAGGAATTATGCACTCTGACACTAGTGCAAAACATGGATAGGCAGGCGCAAAGCAGTGGATTAGAATAGGCCTCTCTGCTTGCAGAGTTTGTAGAATTTATAGGAACAATAAGTCTGATTAGCAGGAATGGTAAATTGAGTAATAGTTAGTACTTGTATTGATACCAGGACATACTGTGCCTAGACCAGGACTGCCTGTTTGATATGCATAATTGCACAAGTTCACCAAACTGTGGGAGATTTCTATAGGGAAAAAAGATAGTTTGCCTTTTTAAAAAGAAACAAACAACAGCTGTTCCCTTGGTTTCCCTTTATCTTGTGACTTCTCTGTATCACTCAGTGTTTTCCAGTGCGAATATTCAGTGGACTCAGACTCATAGCTACTAAAGACATCTTACTCCTGATTCTCAATGAGGGTACACTGGGGTAGATCCATTGAAGTCAACAGAACTAATCCAATTACCTCTGCCCCAATGATTCCTAATTCAGTTATTTCCATTTCCATCTATATCTCCAATTTCCCTTCAAACAACTTTCCTTCAATACCAACCTGTTTCACAGAGGGAATCTTCCAGAAACCTGGCAGCCAGGTTTTACTTTTCTCTACTTTTTATTGTTCTCGTCACATTGCAGCTCTTAGGGCCTGATTTGGCACTCCCTGGCATTCTGTGGAATCGTTTACATCAGGCAAAAAGGGACGTTCAGACCACCAGAGCAGAATGGCAGCATTTTATACCCACTTGCTACAGGGTCAAATGACAGCACAAGGTGCCGGGCACTGAAGAATCAGACCCATTACCCTTTCAGTGCACATGACAACGTGAAACCTGGGTGCATTGATTGAGGAGGTTGTTTAGCATGCACACAAATCAATGCTTACAAAGTACTTAATCAGGCGTACTGTATTACGTTCACGTAGAGCTAGACAAGTAGCCTGTAAATGCAGCATTTCCAGTTCCTGCAGCTAAAATACATCTCTGTGCCGTAATGAGACTTGTGTTATATAATAGCATGTGCTGAGCAATCTCCTCAGCTTTTTCTACCCTTTGCTAGTATGATTATGATAGTGGGATTTCAGAGTAACGTACTAAATACTTCCAGATGTGGATTATTAACAAATCCTGTGGGTGCTGTGTGCTTCTGAAAAAGTGCTGCGCATCCCCAATTCTGATCTATCTTAAGGTAATTTGAGGGTGCTCTGACTCTCTCAAGGTTTGTTACACAGTTCCCTTGCTTTATGTGACTTGGAAGACATCTTTGTAGTGCCTTCCTCTTACTGACACCAGCCACCTCTTTAAATGGTACCATTTCCCCACTGAACACAACGCTAAGAAACTAAAGCAAAATCCTCCTTTCAGATCTTCACAGAGGATCTTGACTCCAAAATCCTGCTCTTCCTCCACATGCAAAACTGATTGGCTCGGAGATCTGATGCTAGGGTTGAATTCAAGACTGATCTTTAATTAAAGATTATGTGATGTGATGAAATCTCCAGGAATACATTCAGCCAAAATTGGCAACCCTATCTGATGCAAGTATAAGAGCAAGATTTTGGCCTACTGTATTTTGCACTAGTGCAGAGGTCCCCAAACTGTGGAGCACCCCCCCCTCCTCAGGGGGTCACAGAGGAACGTTGGGAGGAGAGTTACAAAGGGATCTCACCAAAACTGGGTGAACGGGCAACAAAACGGCAGATGAAATTCAGTGTTGATAAATGCAAAGTACTGCACATTGGAGAACATAATCCAAGCCATACATACAAAATGATGGAGTCTAAATAATCACTCCAGAAAGAGATCTTGGAGTCATTGTGGACAGTTCTCTGAAAACATCTGCTCAATGCGCAGTGGCAGTTGAAAAAGCCAAAAGAATGATAGGAACCATTGGGAAAGAGATAGATAAAAAAACATAAAATATTACAATACCACTACAGAAATCCATGGTATACCCACACCTTGAATAATGCATGCGGTTGTGGTCACCCCATCTCAAAAAAGATATATTAGAATTGAAAAAATGTACAGAGACAGGCAACAAAAATGGTTAGGGGTATGAAATAGCTTGTATATGAGGAGAGGTGAAAAAAAACTGGAACTGTTCAAGTTAGAAAAGAGACAACTAAGTGGAGATATAATAGAGGTTTATAAAATCATGACTTGTGTGGGGAAAGCGAATAAAGAAGTGTTATTTATCCCTTCACATAACACAAGAAACCAGGGGTCTCCCGATTAAAATAAACATAAGGAAGTACTTCTTCACACAATGTACAGTCAATCTGTGGAACTCATTGCAATTGGATGTTGTGAAGGGAAAAAGTATAAGTGGGTTCAAAAAAGAATTAGATACTTTCATGAAAGACAGGTCCATCAATTGCTATTAGCCAAGATGGTCAGGGACGCAACCCCATGCTCTATATGTCCCTAAACCTTTTACTGCCAGACGTTTGGACTGGAGACAGAGGATGGATCACTCAATAAATTGCCCTGTTATGTTCAATCCCTCTGAAGCATCTGGCACCAGCTGCTGTCAGAAGACAGGATACTGGGCTAGATGGACCACTGGTCTGATCCAGTATGACCATTCTTATGTTCTTATGATTCTGTTCTGTGGACTGAGTATTTTGTTCAGCAGATATCTCTGTGTTACTAATATTGGACTTTATTGGCTTTGCTGGGTAAGCATGCTTTTTGATATAAGATTGGGTAGAAATAAAAACCAACTTCATGAATTTGTCCATTATGGACTTGATCTTAAAGGTGCTGAGTGCCTTCAGGTCCCTTTGAAGTCAGTTGGAATTGAGGACATTCACCACCACACAGGAATGCAGAGATCCTTGCAGAATCAAGCTCTATTTCTTTTTCTACTTTCATCTACCAGAGCATGTTGACATCTAAGATGCGAAATTATGCATTCATCCAGTGTCTGAGTGTCATAAACAGATAGTTAAGGTTAATGTCTCTTTTACCTGTCAAGGGTTAAGAAGCTCAGTGAACCTGGCTGACACCTGACCAGAGGACCAATAGGGGGACAAAATACTTTCAAATCTTGGTGGAGGGAAGTCTTTGTTTGTGCTTTTTGTTTGGTTCGTTGTTCGCTCTCGGGACTGAGAGGAACAGGACATCATTCCAGGTTCTCCAGTCTTTCTGAATCAGTCTTTCATATTTCAAAATAGTAATAGCCAGGCAAGGCGGATTAGTCTTATGTTTGTTTTCTTAACTTGTAAATGTGTCTTTTTGCTGGAAGGATTTTTACTTCTGTTTGTTGTAACTTTGAATCTCAGGCTGGGGGGAGGGGGGAGTCCCTCTAGTCTATATGAATCTGAGTACCCTGTAAAGCATTTTCCATCCTGATGTTACAGAGATAAATTTTTACCTTTTCTTTCTTTAATTAAAAGCTTTCTTTTTAAGAACCTGATTGATTTTTCCTTGTTTTAGAATCCAAGGGATTGAGTCTAAACTCACCAGGGATTGGTGGGTGGAAAGGAGGGGGGATGGTTAATTCCTCCTTGTTTTAAGATCCAAGGAGTTTGGATCGTTGTGAAGCTTCCCAAGGCAACCCAGGGTGGGAGGGAAGTCTGGGGGGGAAAGGAGGGGGATGGTTAATTCCTCTTTGTTTTAAGATCCAAGGAGTTTGGATCTGTGTAAGCCTCTCAAGGCAACCCAGGGAGGGGAGAGTCTGGGGGGAAAAGGAGAGGGATGGTTAATTTCTCCTTGTTTTAAGACCAGGGGGTTTGGGTCTTGGGTTCCCTAGGGAAGGTTTTGGGGAAACAGAAGTGTGCCAGATACAGACTTCTGGCTGGTGGCAGCACACCAGATTTAAGCTAGTAATTAAGCTTAAAAGTGTTCAGGCAGGTCCCCACTTTTTGTACCCTAAAGTTCAAAGTGGGGGAAGAAACCTTGACACTGAGCAACCTCTGTTTATTATATTTACTCTATTCTCTGAATTGGAACCAGAATTTCCATTTATTGGGAAATTCCACAATTTCAAAATTCAATTCCAACTTGGAATAAAAACAAAGAATATTGTCATTTTCTATGACATTTAATTTCTGCAAAAAATTCATTTTAGGTCAATTAAACTTTTCTATTTTGACTTTTTAAAATTATGATATAAAATAGAAACCTTTGAAATGAGAAATAATTTTGATACAAAAACTAAAAACATTCCAGTCCCCAAAATGTTGAAACTGAATATTCTGAAACTTATCTTAACACTTTTTTCATTTCCCCACTACCACCACCTCCCAACGAAATTTTGTCAAGACATGTTCCCATGGGAAGTTCTGGTTTTGACAAAACGGTATTTTTGATGGGAAAACATTCCATGGAAACATTTTCAACCATCTCTACCCTGTTTTTTTGCTTTATGTTGAAAAGGCTTTAATTTTGATCTGTACAGTATTACCTGCTGTTGTTCATACATATTTCCAACAGGCAGAATCATCTACATATGAGGGCTCTGTTAATAACTGGGACTCCAACCCCACATCCAATGTTTTCCCTTACACATAGCACATTGTAAGATGGGAGAACTGGCATTTTGGACATATTGCTGGCATGAATACAAATGTCTCTCAGACATTAGGCACTGTTGAATTGCTATGGCAACGGTTGTCAAGGAGACTTCTAAAATATTGATTCATTGGGTGCAATGGTATATGTTTCTGATGATAATCAGAAAATATTTTGCTGTGAAGTGTGTTTCTCAGGGGCTTTGGGCTTCAAACGAAGTGGAATTAACTTGTATGTTAATTTGATCCTACATTCCTTAGCTGTTGCAGAGAACTTGGCAAAACACAGTTCATTATAACTCACTTTCACCATCTTCATCCACCGTGAAATGCTTCAACTATCGCATTTGCTTTACTTAGAACAAACTGGCAAGAAATGGCATGGTCCTTAATTTCTGCAGCAGCTGGTTCCTTTTCATGCTAATAGACTGGTGTAAATATTCAAAAAGACTAGAGGCAAAAGAATTTATAAAGATTCCCATTGGACACGTCAGCTGTTAAACATTTGACTTGGGCATGTCTCTCTTCTTCTCTTCCACAATGACAAATGATGATCAAGTAGGTGAAGTAGAATGGATAGGGCACTAGAGTAGGAGTAAGGAGATCTGGATACTATTCTTCGCTCTGCCACTGAGCTGCTGTGTGACCACAAACAAGTCACTTCACCTCTCTGTCTCTCTTCCCCTTCTTAACCTCTTCCTGTCTTGTCAGTTTGGGTGGAAACTCTTTGGGGCAGGGACTGTCTCTATATATTTGTACAGTGCCTAGAACAATGGGAACTCTCTCTGATAGGAGCCATTAGTGCTCCCATAATATCCATAAAATATAGCAATTCCATTTCTTTGTATTGTGTATGGAAATTGATCAGTTGCTTACATCTGAGAGAGAGAGAGAGAAAAATAATATTTTGGATGATGTTTATTTTCTATGCCTAGAAACCGTTCTTCTTTTCATATAACTATGAATGTGTCAGGAATTTTCCAATTCCAAGAGAGCAGTTCCAGTCGTTTTGTGGAGTGGGAAGACTTCAAGTCTTGGCTTTGAGTTAATGGAGTTTGTTCCGTGGGTTTTTCCTTACAAAATTCTATTGCATTTGCCTACAGCTTTGAAGAGAACCATTGTTATAAAGCAAAGAGGCGTGCAAGAATAACTATGGTTTGACTCTAGAATTTGTTTCCCAGTATAATTAAAGACCATATAAGTTCCAGTGCATTATTATGCTAGTCTGTGGCAGACCAAGGCTCTTTTTCTTTGGATTGTCGGAGGCTCATACACTGGGATGTGTGAGGTGTTCGGGTAAGTACTTAATGATCCGTTGCATTGACAAGCTTTGTTGGCTTGCAAGAACAGCACAGGTACTAGCAATAACCTCACTGAAACAGGGTGGCATGGCCCTTAAGGGCTGGGCCTAGCCAACCCTGATTAGAAAATGAGCTGTACCTGAGAAAGATCAACAGGGAGGAAAGCTCAGAGATTAGAGAGATCTAGGCATAAGTAGGCTCCAGCGGAAAGTCCTGGGAGTTAGGACTGAGACTTCAGCCAAGCAGGGTCTGCCAAAGCAGGAAAGGCCCAAGGGAGGAGGAAGAGAAACCTTTGTTTTATGTGGAATTTTGGACAGACTTGAAAACTTTATTTTGAATGTTTGTTAATTTATAAAGCAGAACTGGAGAAGGGCTGGGAATGGACAAAAGTGGTGGAGTTTATTGAACTGTCCAAGAGGGGAAACTGAGGCAGGCACATGTAGCATGACACGAGGTCACAAGGGGGTGCACAGGAAGTGGCTAGACTGTTTACACTCATCAACTAGTTGACGATTTTTGCCTTTTCGTTCTCTCTGGAATTATTTATAGCAGCTTAAGAGGGAAAGAGAAACACAGGGAAGAATGAATATTGTCAAGGTGCAGATGAAGGACTTTGTTTGCCTCCCAGCTATTGGGATCACTGTAATTCAAAGCAACAAGATTCATGAGATAAACAGCTATGGTTGTTACTGATCATGAATGCACTACATGAGTATCCACACAAGACTGACTAAACTCTCAAAGTCCTGTCCCAGCATGCACTGGGCTCTCTGTAAAACCTGGCATAAATTCTTTGAAGGAAGACTCTGCTTTGGTTGTTCCAGGCTCCTTGCCATCTGGAAGGGACAGATGTTAGAAATGTGCTGACTATGGTGTACAGTAACTTAAGATTTCTATATTGTTATTAACAATGCAGCATTTATTAGTATGGTTTGCCCTTGTTGAAGGACACGAATGACATGGAAAGGTCCCCAGTAAAGACAATATATTCCTAGGTTTCAGAGTATATTCCTAGATTGTCTGTGCAGCAGAGTGTGGAGCCACCAACTGCCATTCAATGAAAAATAGTACCTTAAGATTCTACAATAGCTTTGCTTTGGGTGTTTACTACAGAGATACCTCCGGATTAGAACTGCAGCTACAATTAGAAGCCATGGCTAATTTCTCAATTACATGTTTCTTAAGAAAAAGGGAGATGCATCAAAACATTATAGTCCATCGTAAGCAAATGCAATGAAGACTTCAAGCTATAAAAAAAAGCAGACAAGCTTAAAAATATTTGCAATCAGGGACCAATCATTTTATTATCAGAAACACAATCTTTCTATGCTAGGCACTCAGGGTGAAAATGTATTGTATTTGATTAAAATCAGATGCCATTAGCAAAGGAGTCGGACAAATTGTACAAATTGTTTTCTGCACCTTCTCCCTACTGACTCAGCTAAACTTTATTTAAATCTATTTCAGCTGTGATTGCTTTAACCCTTTGTGAGGATTCTGGTGCTGCTAGAGAACACGCCACAGGAGCATTTTAGATCTTCACTGTAATGCAATGATTATAACCCATTTTGATCCAGCCACTGCTCTGATGTTTCACAGCTTCTTTGTAGCTTTGTAACATCTCATCACACTTCTCAATCTTTCCACCACTTTTTCAGTGTCCTTTGAAGTGATCTGCATGTGGCCAATATAAAAAATCAGAACTACAGCTGGTGTTCATCCTGCTGAAAGGATTAAGTGCTAATGGCATTCCTACTCTGTACCTGTCCCCATTTTCTGTAATAACATAAAAATGGTAAATAATGCATTTCAACCCTCCCTGTTTGTCTAAAGGACTCGGGGATTTGTAATAGAGATGAGCCTAAGCCAAGCCCCAAAATCCAGTGACAACAGGGAACGGAAGTGTGTGAGTGGAAATCCTGGCCTCATTGAAGTCAATGGCAAAATGGGGTCAGAATTTACCCTGAGCTTTGGGTTTAGATCCCAATCTGTGTCTTGCCCTTATCTCACTAAATGTGCCTAAGCAAAGCCCTGGATCTG
Organism: Gopherus evgoodei; assembly: GCF_007399415.2. Lineage (NCBI taxonomy): Eukaryota > Metazoa > Chordata > Testudines > Testudinidae > Gopherus > Gopherus evgoodei. The sequence goes on along the minus strand of NC_044333.1, from coordinate 35,708,019 downwards.
AATAGTCCTGAGCTATGGTGAAGTTACAGCAGAACTTCATGAGTTGTTTGCAATATTTTCTCTACACTGGGACAGCCTTCCACTTCTGGACAAGAAGAAGTTCCTACAAACTTGTTGTGACTTATTCTTATAGTAAGGTGACCAGACAGCAAGTGTGAAATCGGGATGGGGGTGGGGTAATAGGAGCCTGTATAAGAAAAAGACCCCAAAATTGGGACTGTCCCTATAAAATCAGGACATCTGGTCACCCTATTTTACAGATCTTATCTTATAGTTGCTGTAGTAAGTTCAAGTGGATGTGATTTTAGTTGCAAATTCCAGATCTATTCAAATCAGAACAAAGACAGATCTACATGCATAGCAAATCCTCTATTACTAGATTTTCTGAACTAAATTCTTTTTATGTTACTTTGATTAAGGCCACAATTTTCTTTCAAGCCAGATATGCTTTTTTCCACCGAATGAATTGCTATAGAACTGTACATTGCACAGATTCAAAGACAGGTTCAGGTTCATTACAGAAAACAATTCAAAAAGGTTCTTGCCTTCATGAATGAATTTGACAAAAAAAATTGTCTCATTTAAAAAGAGGGTTGATACTTTCTCTATTCAACATTGTAAAGAATTTCCAAATCACAATATTTTGTTTTTCAGCCAATATATTTCAGTTTTGGATGTTCCATTTTTTGGCAACAAAAAAAAATCCGTATTTTTCATGGAAAGCAGACACTTGGTGAAAAATTTCATTTAATTGAAAATCCAATTGTCCATCAAAAACCAGTTTTTGGCAATATACAAAAACCTGTAGGAGAACACTTCAACCTCCCTGGCCACACTATAGCAGATCTTAAGGTGGCCATCCTGCAGCAAAAAAACTTCAGGACCAGACTTCAAAGAGAAATTGCTGAGCTTCAGTTCATCTGCAAATTTGACACCATCAGCTCAGGATTAAACAAAGACTGTGAATGGCTTGCCAACTACAAAACCAGTTTCTCCTCCCTTGGTTTTCACACCTCAACTGCTAGAACAGGGCCTCATCCTCCCTGATTGAACTGACCTCGTTATCTCTAGCTTGCTTGCATATATATACCTGCCCCTGGAAATTTCCGCTACATGCATCTGACGAAGTGGGTATTCACCCATGAAAGCTCATGCTCCAAAACATCTGTTAGTCTATAAGGTGCCACAGGATTCTTTGCTGCTTTTACAGATCCAGACAAACACGGCTACCCATCTGATACTTGATGATAGACAAGGTGGGGTGAGGTCATATCTTTTATTGGACCAACTTCTGTTGGTGAGAGAGACCAGCTTTTGAGCCACACAGAGCTCTTCTTCAGGTCTGTGGGTGAACACTTTTCACAAAGCACTCACTCCTCATCTTCAAAGCAAACCTGCACAACACTCCCAAAAGACAAGCCTGGGAGCTCAAACTCACAGCTTTGCTAGAGATTAAAAATCATGGTCTTGCTAAAGATACTGGATCCATGGCTTACTATAGCAACCTGTGGCTTTTCAAAGTCAGTTCTGAATCTCACATAGAACAGGAAAAGGATTTGACCCCCAACTCTCCAGAGGACATCCCTCTTACTGTGTGCTCGATGGGGAAGGGAAATAAATAATAATTCACCACATCTCCTCCAGCCCTGCTACAAATCTTCCAACTCAGGGCAAGTAACTGTGGTCTTTCCTCTGGCTAGAGGAAGAGAAGAGCTCTCACTAAGCCCTTTTCTGCAAACCTCTGGATGGAATCTATAGCTATGGAAGGGCAACAAGTTATGTATTATAGTAATGGATTATGTCCTAAGCATTACACAGACTTAACATCTTCATATCCTTTTCACAATGTATATTGTTTACAAATCTGGATTGCCCTATCTTTTGAAAGACCCGTGGTGACAGAATCAGTGAACATCAACCCCCATCTGTTTTCCCAGGGGTAACAGGAGAAAGAAACAAATGGAGATACAAGAGTCAAAGAGCTGAGGGGATAGCTCCATGGCCCCTCTCTTCCTGGTTGGGTCACTCAATCCGGAAGCTGATTTAACAAACCCTCTGGAAATTATAAGATTGTAGAGATGTCACTGACAGCCTGGGATCCTGGTCCAGGACTGAGGCTTCTAGGCACTATGAACATACAAATAATGAATAATTATTGTTATAATAATAATTGGTCTGCAGAATCTTCATTATTGGTGATGACCTAAGCTGGCAAGAAACTAGCTTGCCTCAGATCCCAGGCTGAGTTTGCAGTTAGAAAAAGCTTCCTTTTTACCTGTAAACAGAACACTTTGGAAATGGAAATTACTGAGAGAAAGTAAATATAGGACATAGGAGATCTTCCAGGAAACACCATCCTCGCCACTATGGATGTGGAAGCCCTCTACACCAACATTCTACACAAAGATGGACTACATGCCATCAGGAATAGTATCCCCAATAATATCACGGCTAACCTGGTGGCTGAACTTTGTGACATTGTCCTCACCCACAACTATTTCACATTTGGGGACAATATATACCTTCAAGTCAGCGGCACTGCTATGGGTACCCGCATGGCCCCACAGTATGCCAACATCTTTATGGCTGACTTAGAACAACCCTTCCTTAGCTCTCATTCCCTAACACCCCTACTCTACTTGCGCTACACTGATGACATCTTCATCACTGGACCCATGGAAAAGAAGCCCTGGAGGAATTCCACTGTGATTTTAACAATTTCCATCCTACCATCAACCTCAGCCTAGACCAATCCACGCAAGCGGTCCATTTCCTAGACACTACTGTGCTAATAAGCGATGGTCACATAAACACCACCCTATACCGGAAACCCACTGACCGCTATACTTACCTACATGCCTCCAGCTTCCATCCAGGACACACCACACGATCCATTGTCTACAGACAAGCTCTAAGATACAACTGTATTTGCTCCAATCCCTCAGACAGAAACACCTACAAGATCTCTATCAAGCATTCTTAAAACTACAATACCCACCTGTTGAAGTGAAAAAACAGATTGACAGAGCCGGAAGAGTACCCAGAAGCCACCTACTACAGGACAGGCCCAACAAAGAAAATAACAGAACACCACTAGCCATCACCTACAGCCCCCAACTAAAACCTCTCCAGCGCATCATCAAAGATCTACAACCTATCCTTAAAGATGACCCCTCACTCTCACAGATCTTGGGAGACAGGCCAGTCCTGGCTTACAGACAGCCTCCCAACCTGAAGCAAATACTCACCAGCAACTGCACACCATATAACATAAACACTAACCCAGGAACCTATCCTTGCAACAAAGCCCGATGCCAGCTCTGTCCACATATCTATTCAAGTGACACCATCATAGGACCTAATCACATCAGCCACACCATCAGGGGCTCGTTCACCTGCACATCTACCAACGTGATATATGCCATCATGTGCCAGCAATGCCCCCCTGCCATGTACATTGGCCAACCGGACAGTCTCTACGCAAAAGAATAAATGGACACAAATCTGACATCAGGAATCATAACATTCAAAAACCAGTGGGAGAACACTTCAGCCTCTCTAACCACTCAGTGACAGACCTGAAGGTGGCAATTTTGCAACAAAAAAACTTCAAAAACAGACGCCAAAGAGAGACTGCTGAACTCGAATTAATATGCAAATTAGATGCAATTAACTTAGGTTTAAACAGAGACTGGGAATGGTTGGGTCATTACACTAATTGAATCTATTTCTCTACGTTAAGTTCTCCTCACACCTTCTATGGGTCATCTCAATTATCACTTCAAAAGTTTTTTTCTCTTGATGATGATAGCTCATCTCAATTGATTAGACTCTTCCTGTTGGTATGCATACTCCCACCTTTTCATGTTCTCTGTGTATGTATAAATATCTCCTGTCCATGTGCTCCATTCTACGCATCTGAAGAAGTGAGCTGTAGCTCACGAAAGCTCAGGCTGAAATAAATTTGTTAGTCTCTAGGGTGCCCCAAGTACTCCTGTTCTTTTTGCGGATAAAGACTAACATGGCTGCTACTCTGAAATAGGACCACTTGTTGCTATATCAGATCCATGCTGTGAAATAGATCTAGGCACTTGGATACCATGTGACACATTCATAAAAAAAGGCGGCAAAAATCAAAGATTCAAACTCACAAGACAAAAACAGTTTTATTTTTGGGTTTTGAATTTTTTTTCAATGAAAAGTTGATAAGTTTTTAGAAAAAAAAGTGAAATGTTTTACTGACAAAAGACCATTGGTTTTGTTAAAAAATTTTTTTAAAGTCTATCAGGTCTACTCCAAAGTGGGTAGTTTTGATAAATAACTAGCAAGGACATTGATTCAATACTGACACAGCTAGAAAAGTGCTGGATGTGGAATCTTTATCATCCATTCTTATAACATCATGGTCTTTCCTTAAAGTTTTCCACTCATGTATTGACCAGACAGGCACAATACTGCTCAGCATTCTAGAACTGACCTCAGGGCTGGTGCAACCCATTAGGCAACCTAGGCGGTCGCCTAGGGCACTAGCATTTGGAAAGCGGCATTTCGGGTCCTTCAGCGGTGACCGTGGCAGCCGGATCTTTGGCTGCCATGGTCGTTGTCTACATTTAGGTGGAGGGACCTGGGGCAGGGGGGCATGGGGAGGGACGCCTGCAGCAAGTAAGGGGGGGCACGGCATGCAGGGGAACTCCCCGCCCCAGCTCACCTCTGCTCCGCCTCCTCCCCTGAGCACGCCGCCCTGCTCTGCTTCTCTCCCTCCCAGGCTTGTGGCGTCGAACAGCTGATGGGCGCCGCAAGCCTGGGCGGCAGGAGAAATGGAGCGGCGATGGTGAGCTGGGGCGGGGAGCTGCTGCACAGCTCCCCAGGCTGGGGGTAGCTGCCATGGGTGGGCGCTTCAGGGCAGAGGGGAGAGCTGCCGTGAGGAGGGGTGCCTTAGGGCGGAGCGGGCGAAGGGGAGGAGAGCTGCCACAGGGCTCAGGGAGGGGGTGCAAGGTGGAAGTTTCACCTAGAGTGTGAAACATCCTTGCACCCGTCCTGGATGACCTACAAAAGCCATAAACTACAGATGAGGCTTTTCATCCAAGGGCTGGTGGCTGTTCAGGTAGAAGTTGAATAGCAGTTTTCAAAGCAAGTACAGAATGCAACTCTGGCAGCTAGGCCTACATTCCCAGTCGAAAATAGACCCAACCACTGACTTAACTGGTGCCAGTCTTCATGTCAGTATGTAAGAGATTGCTGTGTACACAATGGCAGGCACGTTTCTATATTCTCTTGACTTGTCACTTCTTTACCACTCTATAATTACGTGTTGTGTAATGCTCCTTTGGGACATTTGATTATCTGAACAGTTCCATAGAAGTGCAATATGATGTCATTTTTGTACAGCAATCAAAGCTCGAGCCAGAGAGGAAGCTTAGAAAATAGGGCACTTTAACCTTAATTTAACACACTATTCAATCCCAAGAGCATGAGAACAAAACAGTTAGTGAATGGTTAGTGAATAAGTCTTTTTTTTCGCACAACCTGCTGACAGTAATCAGCATTCAGTTCACTCTGAAGCAGGAATGCTTCCCATCTTACAGTTGCGCTTACCACTCCAGTACTAGTTCCTGAGAATTAATTTCTAGGTATATGCAGATAGTGCAAGGGATTAAAACAAAGGGGTGTATTGAGAACCAGTCTTTGGCTCTTGCTAAGGTTTTAACCTTCCGTGACCCTGTGCTTTGTTATGCTGTTATTTCTAGGATTTCAAAGAGAGAAATATTTTCACTCGTCTATTATCCAAAATAACAAAATCAGCCAGGATTCTTTGTGACAGGTTCTGTGTTGTTTAGTGGACTGAGCATTGAACGGGGAGCCAGGAGCTCCTGGCTGTAATTGTTGCTCTGACACTGATTTGCTGGGTGTAAAGTAGAGTAAATGCCCTACATGTCTGAACGCCTGGGTGTGTACTCCTATATCTCTCTACAACCCCGAGCAGTGCCTTGCACGTCCACACTGTATTTTTAGCAGTGCCTCCTCACTGCTGGAGACTTTCCCTACCACAGTGAAAGGCTCCAGCAATAGGGAAAGGCTCTGGCAGCTGGGGAGGCAAAAAGGCAAACCCTCTGGCAGAGAGAAAAGACTGGCTGTGGCAATACTTTACACGCTACTCTAAGTGCAGCTGTAGCCTTAGGGACTGATCCCAGTCCAGTGAATCTCCTTTGCCTTCAGTAGTTATTGGATCAGGCCTCCTCTAGGCCTCTGCTTCTCTTAAAAAAAAATAAACGAGTTACCAATCTGTCAGAGGTCCTGTGAGAATAAAGATGTTAATATCTATAAAGCACTTGGAAGTGGTAAAAGTACTTATTATTCTATTTCTAAATTCATCATAGTCATAATGTTGGTGCCTGCAAATAGTGGGGGGAAAAAATCCACTGCTGGCTTTTGGGTCCTTCCGAGACTGAGATAATCTTTGCTTCTGCTTATCCTGCTGTGAAAACAGCATAGGCAAGGTCAGAGAAGCAGGAGTGTCTAATTAGAGCTGCAGTTAGTTCTGGTCAGAGAAAAAACCCGTCCTGGGATCACTTGCAAAATTCCTGCTGTGTTGGCCAATCACAAGGAAATGTCACCAATACATTGAAATGTTGCACATTTGCAATGGGTCAGCAAATTTTGCTTTCCCTAACACTAGCAGTATTAGGTATATTGTAGATTGAGAGTCTCTGTAAAAAGGAAAAATAGCATTGGTCTGACTGTTATGACAGTCAACTATTATGGTACTTTGTGAGTCACTGATGGTGTAATCCAAGTGCAGACAAATGGATTTTAACTAGCATCAAGAGGCTCCATATCCCACTGCCAATCAGCAACTTGCGCTAATAAGCAGTGCGAGCAGCAGTTCTATAGGGGATAGGAGTGGGGGGATGAGTATGGGTGTGTAGGGAAGGTTATCCCTGGAAAGGTTATCCCTTTGCTGAAAAGCCTAATGTAAGAGACAAGGGAGTAGAGGTGCCAGCCTGACTCATTTAAAATGTGAGATACAGAGGGTATGTCTACACTGTGACATAACCTCAGGGCTAGTGTGGCTCGAGTCAGCTGTTAGGGCACCCTGGGTTTCAGAGTCTACATTGTATTTTAACCCTACATTAAGATTTTCCTAACCCGTGATCCAACCTAGGGCTCTGGTGCCCACACTGCAGTGCACAGACCTGAGTCAAAGTATCTATATTCCAGAGTCCCAAGCGCCCAATGTGGCTGCTCTAGCCCTAGGACCATGGTGCACTGCGGGAAAACTTTACTGCCCACCCTGCGCATTACGAGGAAGCAGCTCACTTTGCAAAAGGCTTGACTGGTTTGCTCTCCATTGCAAGACAGTGCACTGGCAGATCCCTGATCAGAAGAGAATGGGTCACAGTTGAGCTGTAAGGATAAGGCCTTTTCCTGTAGCCATCTTGTAAGGCCTCAAGCCTAAGGCCTTTATCTCCAGCCCAGTTAAAAGAGCAGCCATTAACTGAGAAGCAGAAAGTCACATCCTCACATTCCACCTAAGTTACATTAAACAGTGTAGTATCAGGCTGTTAAGAAGGAGACCTTGTCCTACTGGCCCCCACTATCACCAGGTAGAGAAACAGATCTTAACATGGGTAAAGGCAACTTAGTTTGATAGCATTTGTCTGGCAAGAAGTCACTTATCAATAGTTGTGGTTGTGAAATCCTCATTTCTTTATGGTTTTGTCATTACGGTGCCCATTTCCATATTGTGTGTCTGTATAATCTCTGTCTGCTTCTGGGATGGTTTCTGTCTGTTATATAATTAATTTTGCCAGGTGTAAATTAATTAAGGTGGTGGGGTGTGACTGGTTAAAGAATTTTGTTAGGATTGGTTAGTAAAATTTTAGTATAATGATTGGTGAAGGTACAGTTAAGCAGGACTCCAGTTTCACTATATAAACCAAGGTCCAAAAGGAAGTCATTTGAGAACTAGCTCCTGGACACAGCCCCAAAGATCAGAGCTGCCAGACCTCAACACTCTGCCAATGACACCGGGCAGAAACATTCATCTGTCTTATTGGGAGTGGTGAGCATTGTACGTGTGGCGGGTGCAGTCTGTTTGGGTGATTGTTAATATATAGAGGTTAAGTAGGATATTACTGTGTAAGGCTCGTTCACTGGTAAAAGACCCAACAAACCTGCAGAGTGTAAGGTTACACCTGAGCCCTAGTTATGGAGTAAGGGTGGGTGCCCCAGAGTGTGTGAGTAACAGAGAATTGTGTGGGTAACAGACCTCAGCTGCTGCTATGTGCAAAGGGCGGGGGTGGGAGGGTGGCTTCTGTTTTCAGTACAGTGCATTGCAGATTGCTGAGATAGAGAGGACTAAGGAAGTTGTCCCGTGGGATTGTGGGATACTTCCGGCTGACTCCTGGGACCTGAGTCAAGTGGGGCTGCATCTACACTGCAAAGCAGTGGATTTGGACCCTGGGTCCTGGCTTAACTTGAGCTTGGACCCTTCAGCCCTGCAGGGTCCTGGTACCCTGGGTCTGAGCTAGGATTGCCAACCCTTCAGGATTGTCCTAGAAGCTCAGGAATTAAAGATAAATCTTTCATTAAAGATTATGTGATGAAACCTACAGGAATATGTCCAACCAAAATTGGTAACCCTAATCTGAGCCCTGGGTAAGCACATTTGCAGTGTACATATAAGGGAAATTAGGCTTGAATCTGGGCTAGAATGACCAAACAGCAAGTGTGAAAAATTGGGACAGGGGTCGGGGATAATAGGCGCCTATATAAGCAACATCCTGAATATCGGGACTGTCCCTATAAAATTGGGACATCTGGTCACCCTAACTCAGGCTCAGAGTGTCTTGGCAGAACAGGGAAGCAGAGCCAGCAGGGTGATTTTCCTTTCCCCTGTCATGCAGTATTTGGAGAAAAAAGTTATGAGGAAAAACAAAATAATATAAAACAGAGCCTAGCCTAGGGGTAGCAGTTAAAACTAGATGGGGTGAAGGTAGAGGAAGGGACTGCTATGATGTGACCACTTGGCTTTATCCCTTTCTCCTACCCTTCATACATCTTTTTGCACTGAGCTGTGGGGCAAGGCCCAGGTCCTCCAGTGACTTGTACAGTGGAGCCCTGGATCCTGATGGGGGCCCTTTGGGCCTACTGCAATATGAATAAATAATAGTAATTTTGAATCCCCTGACCTGTCCCATCCTCCCAGAGCATTTAAGTGCCTTTGTCTTTTCTTCTTAGAGGTTTCCCACTGATTTCACTGAAGCTTTTCCCTAGACTTGCCATCTTGGAAAGATTTAAATCAAACTAATCTAAACAACAGAGAAAACCCAGCCAAGCCCGCATTTCAAGACTATCGTCACCGTTCTACCTCTTGCTGACCTTTCAGTGGGTCCATTAACAATGGTCACTGTGACATTTTAATCTCCTCAAGCAACAGAAGGAAATTCATGAGGAAGTGCACTCATCTGCAAGAGTTTCAAAATAAGGTAATGGGGAGTATTAACAGATTTGGGATATCTGTGGGTTATCCAGGTTTTCTACTGCATGCTGTGCCACCAAAGACTGATCACAATTGACAGAAGTTTGTCATTCTCCTGCATGGCTCTGAACTCTTCAGAATAACACACATGCTCTTAGCATGGACCTTACTTGGATGATGCAACAGCCCTTAGAATACTGATACTATTTAGACCGACACTGGGAGGTAGCTGGGGTATAGCAACTTTCAGTTATTCATCTATGGTCCGATCCTGCATTCTTGGTCTTCAACGGGAGTTGTGGGTATTCATGAACATAGGCTCAGAATGAGCTGCTCTAAATGGGGTGATTTGACCAGAGCTCCAGTACTTAAAGTGTGCTCACATGCAGCAGAAAACCGAACCTTGACAAGAATGTTATAGAATGTTGTGTTAATTGCGTCAGCTCTAAAACAGCAATAACTTACAAGCCAAGGAGTTTTTATGTTTAATGAATCATCAGTATGGTAACCCTGCATAATGGGGCACATACTGTACATGCTTGGGATCCCACTGGTTTCCCTTTTGCCCACTGTCTGTGTACTAATTACTTGGGGAGATAGGGATGTGACATTATGCTCCATATTCTTTATAGAAATATGCTTATGATATGAATATGGCATAACTAAGATATAGTTTATGCCAGATGGCTCATGTAAGATATCATTGAAAGGTTATGATTTACTGAATGTGATTATTCAATTTGTATGAATGCATCATTTCTGTACCTAAAGTTCGAAATATTGAGTATGTAAGAATTACAATGGTGTGTGTATTTGGGAGACACCTATCAGACAACAGGCCATCAGCCTGGCCATTAATAAGACTTTAAAGATACTAATCTCCCTTCTTCCTGAGAGGCTTCCTGGGACTTAGTTGTGACACTACTAGGTCAAGTGGTCCTGTCACCTGGTACTAAACACTGTCTTGGACTTTTAGTAATTTTCCACTAAAAGGAGGGGGAGGTCAAGATTGGGAAACAAAAGATTCCCGCCTTATGTAAATCTTATTTAAAGCAGGGAGTAAGGCAAACAGGACTTTTCTCCATTGCCTTCCTGCCCAAGAAGAAAGACAGCTGAAAGTACCTGAAGAGACAAAGGAACCGAGCAGCGGGAAAGGCTGAGTCCAGACTAAGACAGGAGCCTAGTCTGTAAAGAGAAATAACTGGAACTCTAAACAACAGAAACTCATCAACTTGCCTAAAACAACATTTAGGGTGAAAAATTATTTCTTGAAACCAGTCTCTGAGATCTTAATCTTGGTATGCGTGTTTCGTTTTATTTGCTTGGTAATCTGCTTTGTTCTGCTTGCTATCCCTTATAATCACTTAAAATCTGTCTTTTGTAGTTAAAAACCTTATTTCTTGTTTATAACATAACCCAGTTTGTGCAATCCATATCTGGGGACCAGGGGGCAAGAAGCTGTGCATCTCTCTTTACACTGAGGAAGAGGGTGAATTTTTATGAGCTTGCATTGTGCAGATCTTTCTATACAGTGCAAGAGAATATTATCTGGGGTTTATCTCTCCACAGGGTGTGCACATGAGTGCTGGGTGCATCCTCTCACACAGATCTGACTGCAGTCTGTGTCTGCAGCTGGGTGTGCTCTTGCCTGGGTGTGTGCTGGAAAGGGGCTTGAGAGCCTGGAACAGCAACCCAGTGCAAGGGAAAACCCAGGCTGGCAGGGTCGGAGAGCTGAGTGGTACCCCAGCACATCAGATAGTAACCCAAAGCTCTTTGAATCAATAGGTGTCTCCATTGACTTAAGTGGTCTGTAGGTCAGGCCCTAAGTGAGAAGTTTTGGCCAGTAGTAGCATCAACAAGGGGATGACACTCCGCTCGATAGCTCTTTTTCATCCAACCTCAACATAGCATGTGAGGTTCTGGGCCTGTAGGGTGGCCAATACCTCCAGGCCACTATCTGGAAGCTGTGATATGGCCATATGGATTATCTTCACATACACTCTGTGGAGATAAATACAAGAGGAAGTATCACCTTGGAAGGGTGCAGTGACAGTTTACCTCGTGGTCCCTGATTGGCCCAGGCGCCCTATTTAAGCCCTAAAGAAGTTTCAGGAAATGTCTGTGCAACTAGATGGACTCCCCAGCCAGCTGTGACGATGAATCTGCCTCTTGACTTGCTCCCGCACTTTGACCTCGACTCAGGCCCTTGGCTTCCACCCTTGAACCTTGACTCTGATCCCAGCCCCTGGCTTTCTTACTTGAATTCTGATCCCAGTTTTTCACTCCAGACTTTGACACCTGAACCCCATCTTAAGTTATCAGACTCAGACACCAGGCCTGACTGCTGGGTCTGACCACCCAAGCCTTGGTCATAACAGGTGGTTTCTGTGACTTCCCTGGGGGCAGAGGAGGAGGAAGTGGTTGGGAGCAAATTGACAGACCCAATCCAGACAAAACAGAAGCCATGCTAATAGGGAGAGAAACCCTGCTAGGAGGAGGAAGCTAGAGAAATGGCATAGGATGATGAGAGCACTTTCCATTGTGTCCAACCTTTGCCAATAAGGTACATAGCATGAGGTTCACTGAGGATTCTTAAAGAGAGAGCGGGAAGGGGATTGTTGCTGGCCTTCAAGCTGAAAGTCTGATGTATACTGGTTTTATAAAAGCAAGGCAGTCAGGTGGCTCCCATTATAAATTTCTAAACAAATAAAGCCTGTGAGCTAGGTATTTTTATCCCCATTGTACAAAAGGGTACATGAGGTACCTAGAAGCTAAATGCATCTATTTTCTCTAGCCGCTCCCTTCTGTCGAAATGGACATCGATGTACGCCAGAAGACTGCTGTGAGGTTTCTTTACGTGAGTGATGCACTTTCAATTCCTCAAATAAAAGACACTAAAGAAAGGCAAAGCCATATTATTATTGCGATTACTATTATTAATCATCATTGTCTATGGTGCAGCTACAAAATTGTTCCTATGAAATGGTTCTGCTGCACCTCACCATATTGCTTCATATTGGTGTGTATTTCTGACCATGTTTTTTTCCTAGCTTAATTGCTCCTTTCCACCTTTAAGGGAGTCTCAGCACCATCTCACAACGGAGTTCCTATTTTCGGAAACTATTCTCTGCTGCAAAGTGATTGTGTTATTACAAGTCTGAGCTAACCCAGGGGAAATTCATCCTAGCCCATGCATCCTGGGAGACCAGAGGGCCCCCCTGAGGTTTTTCAAGAGCACACCGTGAAATTGACCCAAAACAAAAGGCAGAAAAGGGAATAAAAATGCCCGAACTGAAGAAATCAGCTGAGTTCAAAACAAAGACATTTGCACAGGGGTTTCTGGAGCCTCTTTTACTCGCCTTACAAGAAACATAATGGAAAGCAATTAACCTGCTTAAAGATATGCTTGTTTAGGACCCTATCTGACTTCCTGTGACATCCCATAAACTTCAATGCTAGCAGAATCAGACCCTTATTGTGTAGTCACCTGTTACTGGGATCATGAATCACCTTGTGAGTTTTCTCATAACCACATGATTATCCCCTGATAAACTGCCCTGGGCTAGTTCTGTTCTGCATGGAACTGAGCATTTACATACCAGTAATAACAATGGCACAATGAAAGATGTGTACAAGGTTGGTGCTTCTCATAAACCCCCCTGGAGTGCCATATCCAAAGATATAAAACAATGGGCTAGAATGATCGCTGTGCTTATCACAAATGACTTATCACTGGCAGCCTCAGCATTAGTAATGCACCTTTTCACTACAGTCAGGAAGAAGTAAACACAATTTGGGCCACGTTCATCCTTGGTTAATACATCAGGGAATGATCTGGCCCATTTTATGCTTCTCAATTTGTTTTACTGTGTAAAAAAAAAAAAGCAATGGTGCTTGTATCTTAGCAAAAGACCGAGATTTATACAACCAAACATATATAATTCATGGATTTTACTGCGCTAATGAAAATGTAATGGCCTTGTGGCTGTGACTTTACATAAAACTATGCACTTTTACTGTTAGTAATGGCAGTTTATTTTAGGAGTCCCATGGGAATTAATAATACTGAGAATGCCAAGGCTGCTCAAGTCTGTGAGCCTGGGTTTCTGACAGTGCTGGATAATTGCTAACTTCCCTTCCACAATGGCTCCCCTTCTCCTTCCTCATCAGATTCCAGGTCCTTGCCCTCTCCTTCGGGGCTCTGTCCACAATTCTGATCTCATTTCATTCAAGGATCCTCCCCATTTCCTACCCTCCATCTTCCCAGCTTCTCCTCCACATACCCTCCTCAAACTGTATTGCCATGTCTGTCAGTCGGAGCAGCCCCTTGCTTCCTGTGCCCCAACCATTCTCTCTTTCCTCTTCAATACCCACCCTAAGATGGACTTTCCTCATGAGTCCTTCCTATATCAGTCTTCTTTGTATCTTAGGTGCTTGTCTCTGACAAGGTCTTGCATCTGAACTGTTGGCCTGTGTATGGTTATCCTGTGCCTGACTTCAGTTGTAAGTACATAGGGGAAGGGAGGCTGTCTGTTTTGTAAAGTGCCAGGTATCTTGATGGTACTAGAGATCTAATGATTTAGGATTTGTAATGAAGGGGAGATGAGGTCCAAACATAAGCTGCAGAACAGTGTGACAGTAACTTTTGACTCGTTATAATATAAGGCATAATAGACAAAGCAATAGCTAAGAGCCGTGCACATTTCATAGCCCTACCACTGTGCAATCAAAGTATGGAAGAAAGCTTGGCTGGCCAAATTCATCCCTTGTGGAACTCCAATGCTGTCCATAGAGCCACCTCAGGGATAAATGTGGTCCATCCATTGTGTCTGTTTCACCCTTTAGCAATTTGATCAGTACATTATCCTGTATTCTTAGCAGTTCAGTAGTGCAACCCCACGGACTTCAGTCTGCTGCTGATGGCGTCCTCATGGAAATTCTAACAGAGTCCATTAGAGCGTATCTATTGTTCGTGGGCATTTCCTGGGGGGGGGTCTCTGATGGGTTTCTACTGAAGGAGTCGGAGCCCAAAAGAACTATTGGCATGATCTAAGAGTTAGTTAGCCAACTGGAATCAAGAGGAACCAGTTGAAAGTTTCCAACTGAAATTTTCACTGGAGAGTGTAAATGAAAAGAGAATTTGGCCAAATACGTGGTCAAATCGAACAAAGTCTCATCAAGATATCCAAAAGTTCCACAGAAAGTAAAAATGTAGTAATGCATGCAACAGAATCTACAGTGTTCAGAGTATACTGCGTGAATTTGTGCTGATAGGCCCTATATTCCATAGGAATCAAATCACTGACTTATTTGGTATTTGTTGGAAGCAGCATGTTAATAGGTTGTGAACTATCTTTACTAATCCCACTCATAGCATATTCATCCCAAAGCACTCTGAAAACTTAAACTATAGCAGAACTTTACACAGAGGTTGTTTTATTCAGATGCAAAATGTGCAGCCAACACCAGGGTGGAACATGGCAATTTTTTAACAGTGTGCTGTACTGTTAACTAGGTTAAATACCTATTTAAGACAGCAAACCAAGAACAGTATCCAACTGAAACAGCAGGAGGCATTTAGGCCTGCAGATTGTAATTACCCAAGTTGGAATTTGTCCAGGACACCTGGATTACTACTTCTAAGGAAAGTGCTATAGGACTTTTAATCTGCACATGTGGTCAAAACCTGTGCTTAGAGGGAGATTTTTAAACGCACAAGTGGGAGTTAGGTACAAATTCCAAATGATTTGCTGTTTAGTTAGGCATCTAACAAACTTTCGTGCCTTTAGAAATGTCCTCTTTAATGTCTCAAATGGTGACATTCAGTTGGTCATATATATTAGTTGTAATTAACTATAGTCTAAACCAGGGATCGGCAACCTTTGGCATGTGGCCCTCCAGGGTAAGCACCCTGGTGGGCTGGGCCGGTTTGTTTACCTGCTGCATCCACAGGTTTGGCTGATCACAGCTCCCACTGGCTGCAGTTCATCACTCCAGGCCAATAAGGACTGCGGAAAGCTGCGCAGGCCGAGGGATGTGCTGGCCATTGCTTCCCGCTGCCCCCATTGGCCTGGAGCGGAGAACCGCAACCAGTTGGAGCCACGAGCAGCCAAACCTGCGGATGTGGCAGGTAAACAAATCGGCCCATATTGTCAAGGTGCTTACCCTGGCAGGCCGCAGGCCAAAGGTTGCCGACCTCTGTTCTAAACTTAAGAGGAAAAAGTTAGGCCTAATTGTTTTGTAAAGGTTTTCAGTATTTAGCAATTGATTCTCCCCCACATAGAGCAGAATGCAGGGTTAGATTTCAAAAACCCGAAGAAATACATCTCATGATTGACATGCCACAATATGAACGCCAGTCTATAATCGGCATAACTACAGAGAAGCTATGCTGCCACATTTTCTACATAGAAAGGTTTTTACATGTACAAAAGCTCCATAGACCTGCACTTATTTACTTTCTGCGTCCTTGATATGGGTCCAATCCTGCAAGGGGCTGAGCAAGACTCTGTGGGCATTGATGTGCCTCAGAACTGACCAGGATCAGGCTCTACACACCCTAGATTGGGATGTCTCACTCTATGCCTATTGAAAGGTAATTCAGTCGCTGAGAACCTGCAGTGTCTGGAAGACCCCTCTACATTTGCTGCACAGAACTTAGCCGAGTGAAGGGATTTCTATATGCAGAGTAAGAGGGAATATTTGGGGGGCATTATTTACACTTTAAGTGAATTTGCAGACCATTCCTACACATATAATCTTCCTGAGTTCATGCCAGCTCAGTCAGGCTTACCCTCTTTACTATTCATAACCTGCAACACACACTTCTCTTTGCCTTCAGTGTACCTGGCTTAGTAGGGAAATCTATCCCTCATTTGTAGAGCTATGATTACTGCTGAAGGGAATACAGCCAGACTTGGGCATTTTCAGGGTTGAATAATCTTTAGCAAGTTTCTCTCCAGTGCTAGCCTGTCCCTTGCAGTTTTCAATGTTTGCTGACTCACAAATCCTTCCATGTGGCTGTCTTCAGTAATGTCTTTACCCAATAATCTGAGCATTAGCACTGCTAGGTCCTAAGCTCCTGCTAGAAGCACTGAGGAGTAATGCACCCTTGCACGCTATTACATTCTATTCGGAGGGGGCTAAAGTGTATAGATTTATTATCTGACATCTGTTGTGTAGTATTTCTGATCTGTTTTTTTCCAAGGGCTGGTCTACCATTGCCAACCAGAAAAGGCATCTAACCCTACCTACCTAGTTTGCCTTGGTGAATTACATTATTCAGCTGGGACTAGCTGTAGTTACTTATTTTTTGTGCTGTCTCACTGAATGACTTAGTGCAAGGACCCATAGAAGCCAATACCTTTGTCTTCTCAGTGTCAGAGGTGCGTTTGCCAGCCATTTCTCAGAACATTTTATCAATGATTATTTATTTATTAACAGGATAGATCATAGTGACCCCACAATGGGTCCTGAACAAGAGGAAGCCTCGGTAGGAAATTGTGACTCAGAGTCAGACATGGGGAGACAGTAAACTGAGCTGAGTCTGTGCCAGACAGTGTATCCTTCCCATTGCAGCAGCACAGCTACATGACTAGGTGTGTTGGGGACCACAGTTGTTGTACCAATTATATTAGACCAGTAAAAACCAGCAGGATCTTATTAAAGGGGACAAGGCAAAGATGCCACATTTATTATCAGCAAAGAATCCTGTGGCACCTTATAGACTAACAGACGTTTTGGAGCATGAGCTTTCGTGGGTGAATATCCACTTCCTCAGATGCATGTAATGGAAATATCCACGGTCAGGTATATATATGTGTGCTAACAAGCAAGCTAGAGATAACGAGGTCAGTTCAATCAGGGAGGATGAGGCCCTGTTCTAGCAGTTGAGGTGTGAAAACCAAGAGAGGAGAAACTGGTTCTGTAATTGGCAAGCCATTCACAGTCTTTGTTCAATCCTGAGCTGATGGTGTCAAATTTGCAGATGAACTGAAGCTCAGCAGTTTCTCTTTGAAGTCTGGTGCTGAAGTTTTTTTGCTGCAGGATGGCCACCTTAAGGTCTGCTATAGTGTGGCCAGGGAGGTTGAAGTGTTCTCCTACAGGTTTTTGTATATTGCCATTCCTAATGTCTGATTTGTGTCCATTTATCCTTTTCCGTAGAGACTGTCCAGTTTGGCCGATGTACATAGCAGAGGGGCATTGCTGGCATATATTACATTGATGGATGTGCAGGTGTTATTATGATAACAATTTATGACTAATAGCTAATATCTTAATTCTTATACACACACACACACACACACACACACATTATACCTATTACCTATACACACACACATTCACATTATACCTAATACCTATACACAGACACAGACACAGACAGACACACACACACACACAGACCCACATTCATCAGGTGTTCTGCAGCTGCTGCATAGTTACCAGTCCTGAAGATAGCTTAAGTTCATGGCTTGATTTTGCAGCTTGGGTTCATAGCTTGTGGCAGCTAACTGGCCAGGAAAGCTGGGCACAAGGCTGAGCTGGATCTCTGTTGGGCAGGCACCAATGTTCTTCCATGTTGGCAGCAGAATGTTACCCAGAGTCTCTCATCTCACCCTTCTTTTTTTATAGGCTTTTAGTTTGGATTCAAAGTCTATAGGTCTTGCTGTGTCACGCTGCCTCTGGGTTTAGATTGATCACCAATCAATTGAAGGCATGACTTTCAGCCTTGGACCTAGCTTTGATCTTCCTTCTGTTGTCCTTTTCTTTTTAGGGTGGATGCTTCTTACTTTGTTTAGGGCTGTTGTCTAGGTCTTCAGCCGTTGGTATTTGAACTTTATCTCATCAGGACAGGCTGGAGCTGGAGGTTGATTCCATCATTCATACATACCTCATTCACACATCTAAACTAAACTAATAAGATTACAGCAGGGTTTGCAAAAATGAAGGTTGGAGGAAGCTTTTACATAATGGAGTGAGTGTTTTAAAATGGGGTTTGAATTACAATATGGAACAGAAGTCACAGTATAGGCAAGTGTAGTGAATGGTGAACAGAAGTTACATTAATAAAGTGAACAATTGAAAATTTCATTTAGCACTTCTACACAGTCAAGTCTCTGCCACCTACTTCCTCCCCTATTCCCACTTCCTCCCATCCCCCTGCTTGGTGGCCAGGGACATGTAATGGCTTTGTGGAGCTTATTTCCCCTTTCCTGTTATACCCTCTGTGTCACTGCACAAGCCAGGCCAGAGTTTAATCATCATTAGCTGGCTGGCAGCAGCTCTAAGTTGCCCTGGGGCTGGAGTTAGCCATGAGAATCAGAGAGGGAGAACAAGCTCCCTTCACCAGTCCTGTACTGAGAATCAGCCCCGGTGTCTGTGCAACAAAGCCACTTAAAGAATCTAAAGACTTCTCTCGATTCCTCTGATGTCCTTGCTGGCAGACCCAGCTGCTGTCTGCCCTTCCCAGAGCTGAGGGGTGGAGACGGTCCTAATTCTAGTCATAAGAACGGCCATACTGGGTCAGACCAAAGGTCCATCTAGCCCAGTATCCTGTCTACCGACAGTGGCCAATGACAGGTGTCCCAGAAGGGAGTGAACCTAACATGTAATGATCTCTCTTCTGCCATCCATCTCCACCCTCTGACAAACAGAGACTAGGGACACCATTCGGTACCCATCCTTTTCCTTGGTCTAGAGCACTATCAGCAGAGATGTAGTTTAGCCTGCATCCACCACATGTTGGGCTGTGTCCATAGATCTCACAGCTAGGGTTGAACCTGATTGGTACCCGTGGCTGGTGGCCTGGGAAGTGCTGTTCAAGCGAGTGGTATTCACCTCCAAAGTAGTGCTGAACTAATGATACTTTGGCTCCTGAATTTCCAACTTTTGGCTGAGACACAAAAGCAATGTCCTCACTATTTGTGACATGCAAGGATCTGGTTTTTGAAAGTACGGAAGCCCAACAATCATGGACCTTGTATGTGGGTTAAGTATTGCTGCTGTGTTAGCAAAATGGGTATTTGCAAAGGCAAATTATCAGTAAAGAGTCTAACTGGGTGCTTGCATATGCAGATATCCAATCGAAAGAGTCAGGGTAAATGCATGCACAAATCAGATACTCACTTGTGCCCCAAATTTGCATGTGGCTCTTATAATTGAAAATCATACTCTAACAATCTCTTAGGTCTTTCCATAACAATACTGATATCAGTCCTGTGTCCTGAACAAACTGAGATCTGGATAATATCCTGCGTACCTGACTTTTCCCCTTCATAGTTTCAAATGGATGCAGTTTTCTTCTGCAGGGCTTGCCCTACATTATTACAGAGTGTTGCTGGGAACTGATACACAGTTGCTGTGTTCCACCCTGGAGATGGTGAATGGGACAAGTGCCATAAAAATATAAGTTCTAAATTACTGATTTTTGTAGCAAGTGCAGCATTCCATTGTGCTCCTTCCATAGCCAACCGAATTCACCTATATTAGAGAATAGTATTGATCGAGCCTTCTACAACCATAAGAAAGAAATCCCTCTTGCTGCCAGTAAAAGGGTCACTGAACTAACATCTAAAAAAATCAGTATTAGTGCAGCAAGATCACGAATGGTCTTACCTTTTATTATGTAGACTGTCACAGGACAGCTTCACAGATTGCCTTAATTAACCTACTATTTACAGGAAAATACACTATGAGCTATTCCTCAAACTACTCCTATTGATTTCTGCTGTGCTATTTTTCAATTTCTTAATTTTGTTTTTAATTCTCCCTTTCTATTATGTCAAGCAAGTAAGATAGTCACAGCCAGGAGAGTCTGGAAACCAACCAAGGAATGTCTTCTAGACCAGTGCTTCTCAAAGTCGAGCTGCTGCGTGTTCAAGTAAAGCCCCTGGCAGGCTGGGCCAGTTTGTCTACCTCCCACGTCCACGGGTTCATGTGATCGTGGCTCCCACTGGCCGTGGTTCACCGTTCCAGGCCAATGGGGGCTGCAGGAAATGGTGCAGGCCGAGGGACATGCTAACTGCTCTTCCTGCAGCCCCCATTGGCCTGGAGTGGCAAACCATGGCCAGTGGGAGCCATGATTGGACAAACTTGTGGACATGGCAGGAAAACAAACCAGCCCAGACCACCAGGAACTTTCCCTGAACAAGCGGCAGACCGGCTTTGAGAAGCACTGTTCAAGACAGAGTCAGAAGAGAGTTTGACTAAACTTCTCTATTTGCTATTTCAGCTGATATGATCAAGAAAACCCCACCCCACCAGTACAGCTGGTTCCCCTTTCAGCAGAAGGCTGCACATGAGCAAATAGATTGTTTCATAATTTCTACCCACCACACACATTAGTGTAAATTCCCAGCTGTACCCAGATGAGGGGTAGATGTGCAAACTCACCCTTGCAGTGCCTCCTGGGACTTAGCTCATTCCACCTCTAGAGCACCCTCTACAGGCCAGTGATCTGCCTGTCCTTTGGCCCCCCCATGTCCCTCACTGGACCCAGTGCCCTTTTACCTGGGGTGCTGCCTTCTGGCAGTAACCCCTCAGTCTTAGGGTCTCCCCTCCCACTATCCCCACCTCACTATAAGGCTACTACCAGTCATTGTCTAGCCCCCACACCCTGGGGCAGACTGCAGTATAAGCCTACTCATTACTGGCAAAGTTGGGTTTGAAGCTGCTGCCTTTACCTACCCCTGGGCTACCCCCTGCAACCTCCAGTACCTGTTGACCTTGTGCTAGGCTGCAGCCTGGGGCTTTCCACATTGGAACTCCCCAGCCCCTCTACCTTTCCTTAGCCCTGCTTCACTCATGTACTCTATGTCTTACTCCCTACAGCAAGCCCCTTCTTCTTCTACAGGCAGAGGGAGACTGTTTGCTCCTGGCTTCCAGCCTCCTTATACAGGCCAGCTGTGGCCAGATTGGGGTGTGGCCCAGCTGCAGCCACTTCCCAATCAGCTCAGTTTAGTAGCTCCCAGCCGCAACCTTTCCTCAGGGCTGTTTTAAACCCTTCGTGGCAGGAGCAGGGTAAGCACTCTGATACATGAGGTTCAATTTCATTCAATGGCCAGAACCTTAGCTGACCTAAATCAGTGTAATTCCATTGACATCGATAGAGTTACATCAACTTATATCAGATCTAGCCAAGACCTCTGGCAGGTAACAATATGCTGAATGAAATAGCTGTTCAGCTGCTAACAAGTCAACATGATCAGAGCAATGGAGGGAGCTATTTTCAGAGCTAAGAAGTGACATACACTAGTGGAATTTGTGATGGAGTGAGAGGGAACGTGTAGGACTGATGCACCTTTCAATTTCTAGTTTGAAGGGAACATGTATCCCTGAAGAGTACTCAGGGCTGAGAGAAGAGGTGAAAAAAGACTCAGGATGTGTCTTATGAGAGACAGAGCTATGTGTATACAGTGTTAATTGGATAGGCATTGTGGGCCCAGGCCAAAATAATGAGATATTGAAAGGTTTCCTTCAATGGGTTGGCCATTAGGATGGACAGATTCTAACGTGTGTGTGTGTGTGTAAGTGTCTAAACTCAACAGACCCTTACATTATCCCAGGCACATGCGTGGTTCTCCTCTCCTGGATCCTGGGTCCCCATCTCCTGAGGGGAGATGACAGTATTACATATAATCTTGTATGATCTGCAACTCCTGCATGGGCTTTATCATCCGTGGTGAGGTTCATATGGCAAAAGGTAAGTGTGGGATGGAAGTGTCCTAACATTCTGGAGTCCTCCAAACTCCTAGAGAGGTCATTGACAGGAGACAAGGAGCAGCCTAGCACTCCAGGCATTTGCATGGCCTCAGAAATGACAGACTCCACCCTAGCCAATTATTCCATTGTCTGAGAGACCAGGTGGGTGAGGTAGCAGGAGCGTAGCCATGGGTGGGCCTGAGTGGGCCATGGCCTACCCACTTATCATCCAGGCCCACCACCCCAGTCCCAGCTCTGCTCCAGCCTCAGTGCTTGCACCACTCAGCCTGCCTGGTGGACTAGCCAATGAGCAGGGTCGGAGCTTGGGGGCTTGTAAGCCCCATTACCCCACTCCCTGCCTGGAGCACCAGTTGGAGCAGAGTAAAGTGGCAAGCCACTGGCAAGCCTCTGGTCCCCGGTGGGAGCGCCAGGTGGGTGGAGTGGGGAAAACCCCCACCCCTACTCCCCAGTGGGAGCGCCAGACAGGTGGAGTAGGGCAAGCCCCTAACCCCATTCCCCAGTTGGAGCGCTGGGCGGAGTGGGGCAAGCCCCAAGCACTGGGTGTGTGTGTGTGAGTGGGGGCACACATTTTTACAGGGCCTCTCAGTTTTTCCAGGCCCCCTGGCCTGATCATCTGTTGCCCCCGAAAGCTGTAGAGTGGGGGGAGAGGCAGCTCTGATCTCTCCTACTCTCACCCTCCTGTCATTGCCCACCCACTCTAAGTCGGGGCCCACTCAAATATCCCATCCTGGCTACGCCACTATGAGGTAATATCTTTTATTGGACCAACTTCTGTTGTTGAGAGAGTCAAGCTTCCCAAGGTGACCCGAGGAAGAGCTCTGTGTAGTACAAAAACTGATCTCGGTGGGAAAAGTCTGTTGATCAATAGGTGGGAAAACACCTGATACTCTGAATGACTCTGACAATTTGATTCAATGGGAATGACACTCCCTAGGAGCAGGAAACAAAAAACTCACATGAAGGCTGGTTTTCACCAAGGGGAAAATAAATAAAGGGAAAAAAATTAAACAATTTGAACATATTTGTGTTCGTTGTCTGGGCTTGTATCTGAATCCTTTACAGTTGGCGATTGGGGTTGCCATGGCAATTACTTAGATTTTTGAATGTGGATCGATATTAAAAGTAACATACAATGTGTCAGAGCATGAGATCAGTCTGGCATCTATGTTTCCTTAGCACACCCCTCACCATGGGATTTAGGGACCAGTTAGTGAGTTTGTGACATCTCTAAGCAGATGACTCTGCAGTAATGTTAATTGTGAAAGGCTTGCTGCTTTGTCAATTATTAGTGTTACTGAAGCCTTTTTAACAGGTAATCCTACTTCAGGCCCTGTTCGTGCTGAGACATACTGAGCATTTCGTTACCCAAATCAGAGGGAATTGAAGTCACGCAGTCGCTAGCAGAAGGGGTCCTGAGAGAAGATTCTTCAAAGGCTCTATCAAAATGGCCTCCTCAGAGTTGATAAATACAGCCAAGTTGGGGACTAATCCTGTACCCATTGAAATCAAAAGAAGTTTTACCAGGAGCAGGATTGGGCCCTGGATGAGTGAAATACTAAAAATCTAAAACCTTTAGTAACAAACAGTTGCCAGAGGGCCAAATCTGTTACATGCTGAGTGCCCTCAACTCCTGTTCACTTCAGTAGAGTCTGAGGGTGCTCAGCAGCTCTCAGGAGGTGCTCACCATCTGTGCTCACCATCCCAGAGTTTGTAAAGACTGATTTATGTTATCCTGCAGATGGTTCTCTAAGGTCAAATACAAAGGAAGCCTATAGTTCTTGTTGTTATAAAGAGCAAAAGTATCCCATATCCACTTTCATTCTACCATTTAACGAGATAAACCTTTACAGCATGGCAACAGAGAGCATTGGAGGTGGATGTGCAATCACAGTCGTCATGACACGTTTCTCTCTGGGGTACTTGTGTTTCACTGACATTTCCTGGCCCTAGGAGTTTCAGTTGTTTGCCTGAAAGTTGATGCCAACCTGTCTGCACCTCCAATGCTGTGAACAGAAACCTTACGAATGCTCCAGACTGTTACAGGCTCTGAAGTGCTGTTGAAATTCCACTTAAGTGATAAGGACTAGGGATTGTTTATCGGAAAAATGTAGGACTAGGTTTTCTCAGCTATCGGGGTAGAACAAGGCCCTGCAAGAGAACTGACCATAGCTCCCTGATCTTGGGGCTGGTTCTTTATTAGTCCTGGACCTGGTGTGGATCAGAACAAAGCAGCCTTAGGGTAGTCCACCAGACCCCAAGAGTTGGAAAGCATGCTGAGGACTGAAGCGGGGATCCAGGAGAGAGTTCTGTCTATGCTGGTTGGGCATGCTTCGCTGTCATTGCTGTCTGAGATCTAGCTACTTTTGAGAGTGGGTCAGAGAATGTAGCTCATATTTTTTTTACTTCAGGTATGCCCTTTTATCCTTGCTCTAGAAGATCTGCTTATGAGTGGCATGGACTTGCATGATGAGGGTCCAAAATCTGTATGATTTAGGAACTATTTCCTAGGAGCAGGTTTGTGAGGTTTCCAAAGAGAAACATGATCAAAAGAGGGAGCCAGGACCCCTGAGTTCTAATCCCTTCTGTGACACAGACTCCCTGTATGACCATGGGCTACTCACATAAGCTTTCTGTCCCATCAGCAATGGGCATTACTTGCAGAGGGTCAAATCCTGCAGTTCTTACTCAGGCAAATCAGCCACTGAAGCCAATGACATTTTTCCTTGAATGAGGACTCCAGAATTTGCTCTTGGTGAAAATCCACTTGAAGACCCTGGTGTAAGTGGCTGCAGATGTTGACTTGCTGTTTGTAAAGTGCTCAGCAGTTGAAACTCCCTAAATAGTCTAAATAGTCATGGCGAGAATGAGAAAGACTCTGTCTCCCACAGGTGCTCCTTCTTCTCAAACCATTTGCATCATGTGGCCGCTTTATAAAAGCTGCAAGGAAGCATTGTTCAGATTCTGATCACTGGAACGTTCCCCCAGAGACAAAAACATTCTTTTGTGCAGATCTCAGAACACACGTTTGCCTATAGACTCCTGTTTATTCTCTTGTGAGTTCTCTTCTGTCACCACTGAGTTGGCCACTTTGACTCTGAAGCCAAATGTTTCTCGGTCCCAAATTACAAAAAGCACCTCTCTTTTAGCCCAGCTCTTGTTTAATGTTAACCCTGGTATAATGGCTTTTTAATAACCCCCGGATTCAGCTTGCAGAGTGTTGCCAGACACCCTGGAAGGTCTGTAATTGTGACCGTTAGCCTTAGCACTGCATTAGACATATGCTGTGTGAAAGCAGCAGACTCTCCAGCTGAGCAAATTGCTGGGTTTTGCACTGGGATTGCGTTTGGTGCTGTGGTCATTGACTCCCCTGAGAAAGAGACCTGCTAAGAACCTTTAGTGGATGCCAGCTGTCAGGGTGGGAGTACCTCTGCAATTGGAGTGATTAAAAACACAATGGCAACAGCCAGGCTTCTCCAGTTAAGGTGGAATGAAGCTGTCTTTTCATACCAAACACTGCTGCTCTATGCAGCTTACAGAGTTTGCCGGATCATTTTTAATCTTCCAAAGCCCAGTCCTAGGAGTTGGCATTAAAGGAACACTTCCGTTTTGTCCTAACTTATCTTTTGTTTTGGAGACTGAAACATAAAGGGGCCTGTTAACTTCAGTGCAATATATTGATGTCGTTTTAAGCACTGATCTTGTACCAAGGGTTTGGGTTTTTAAATTCTCCTGTGCTTGGATGTATCTGAAGAGTAATGGCATTTTTTATCACTCCTGCAGTGATGTGATCCCAAGACATCTCTCAGGATGGTTCTGGGAAATGGCAAATTCTCCAAGTGTATTTGATGGGACTCCCAATAAATATGATTGAAGAGACAAAGGACCAGATCCTCGGTTAGTGTCGATTAGTGTAGCATCACTGAAGTCAACGGAGTTATGGTGATTTACAGCAGCTAAGCTTCTGGCCCAAAGCAAGCCTTGGCTTGTGGGATTTATACAAGCTAAAGATCTGGACTAAAGTGTGTCTGGAGAGGGGACTTTTTCGGAGTCCCCAGTATGTTGGCAGGTTTGCATTTTTCTGAAGAATTTCTCCCTCTCTCTCAGGAACTCTTGGATATAAAATAGACCCAGGGATAAAAAACACCATCCTGTCCCTCCAGTTGCTTTCTCTCATACAGGTTAAAAATAGCTTTAAACCCTGGGTTAAGTAAGCTTCTTATATTTGAGGAGCCTTCTTGGAGCTAACAAAACTAAGACACCATAAAATGCCTTAGGTTTCAGAGGCTGAGATTTGAATAATTTTTGTCAGTGTCATTTCATGTGTCAAGAGGGAACTCAGTAAAACTGAAATAACTATTGTGCAGAGCAGAGTAGATCTGAATAAAGGAAATAGGGTGTGGTGTCTAGTTCCCCTTTTTAACTTTCTCTGTCAAGATTAAGTTAAGTCCCTTTTCTAGTCTTACCGGAAGCAGTCTGAAAATTCCTTACTAGGCTATGGTCAAAATCTCTTTTGCTGTACCTCAGAGCTATACCTCAGAGGAGGAGGCTAACTTACAAACTGGTCAAGATTTGTTATATAGCCTAGAGGAGGAACAACAACAGGGTCGTTCTTAGCATTTAATATTTCTAACAGAGAATTGAAAAATTGTCACACAGCTTCCTAATCACCCACTTGGTTTTAAAATTCATTTCCATTTATAGCTGGTTTTCGAGTTACAGTTCAAATTCAACTAGAAGGAGGCTGTGGGGTACAGTGGGTACTCACTAAATCAGGAGGTGGGAAGATATGGGTCTCGCCAGCTCTGCTACTGGTTTGCTGTGACACTTTGGGCAAATTGCCTTGCCTGTTTCTGAAAAAAAGCTGGGTGTATGGAGGGGTGCTAATGCTTTCCTTTGTGAAGCACTGTGAAGTCTGTAGAAGAGCTAAAGACCCAATCCTAAAAGGAGCTCTTGGCAGTCTTGGAGACTTAAGTATTATTAGACTTGCTTTCTTTCATTATCCGCAGGGCCAATTCTGATCTCAGGTCACAGTCACAGTGGGGTTGGGGGGGAATTGTTCTCCAAAGGAACCTATCAAATCTACTTTCATCCCCTCTGTGGCACTGGGGGAAGAAATAAAACTGCTGTTCTGTATCCATTTTTGCTGGGGTTTAAACAGAGATGATTAAAAATTAAGAACGGTGTGTATGTGCGCGCGCGCGCAGGAGCAGGATTCTATTTTTCATCTGGCTTTGCTGATATCAAGGTAGAGAGCATGAGAGCTCTTAATTATGATTTCTTAAAGCACGGGCGTCTCAAAGATTCTAGGGAGCCTGGGGAAGAGAGGGATGTTTTTCTTCTCTTGTTTGTTTTCACCTGAGTCTCAGCAAATCCCTTGTATACAGAGAATATTCAATTGAATTTCTGAGCTTCTGCTGAACCCTAAAGTGTAAATTAGCAAGCAACAAGCAAGATTTGCTTTTTATCAGTGTGAGCCGATCAGTTGCCTTAGAGATGGTCAAATATAGGGCTAGAGTCTTACATTGATTAGTACCTTACTACATATTAACCTCCCTGAAAAATGAGTGGGACTCTTACAGTTATATAGTAACGTGATACTCAGCATGAGCATGGCTGTATCAGGCCCTGCACAGATAAACCAGAAAAAGGAAGCCCGTGTCATCCTGTTTAAAAACACCTTCCTTTAAAAGCTCTCTCTGATCAAACAGGAATGGTGGAGCAATTACTTAGAAACCCTGAATTTTGTTAGGTTTCCAACAGTATGGCTGGTGGATCATTAGCCATAAGTTAATGTGGAATAGAAGACTCTGTTGATAAAAGATGTGGTGCCTATGTGTGCTGGGACACATACCTTACAGCATTCCTGATCTCTGATGCTGTGGCATTATAACAAGTCTCTGGAACAGATTTTGATCTCTCTTGTGCTGATGTAAATCACAAGTAAATTCACTGAAGTCAAGGTGTTACCCTGGTGTGAATGAGATTTGAATCAAGTACTTTGCATTGCAGTGAATGTTTCCTAGCTCTGTTAGGAAGGAGGGATGTGTGAAACTGGGCAGCGTGAGTCATGATTTCTTTGTCTACCATTTTGCCACCTTCTATTGTATGTAACAGACAGAGAAGAGGTTCATCATATCACATGATATCTTACAAATGGTAGACTTGCATGAACCAACAGACTCAGACAATTGTATTGAGGATGAGATGAGAGAGATTCCTATCTGATAAAGTACATACCTTAAACCACATACTCTGGGCAGAATTGGTCTCAAAGAATTGCTGGGGGTTTATCATTGACCAATAATGGGATTTCATTCCTTCACGGGACTGCTTGTTTAAATACATTTACAATACATTGCTTGCTTTGAGGGAGGGGGTCAGTGTGTTTCAATGCTAGATAGTGGCATCAGAACTTAAACCAAGGTGAGATGGTCTGCACTGCGTGAGTCTACTAAGAAGCCAGCTAAGAATGGGATAAGTGAGACTCCCACAAAGCAGCAGAATCTGATCTGATCTTCTCTAAGTGCTTGATGGAAAAACTGCCCAACCAAAGGTGACTGAAACTCAGAAGTAAAACCACAATAAATGCATGAGATTGATTCCCAAGAGGAAATGCTCACATACAATGTTCCTAGCACATGTGCCCCAGCAACCCACAATTGCATTGTACCAATACTTGTAGCATTACATCCTGACAAGAGTGGGCAGGTTACAGAAAAGTAAGGCAGGCACGGCTGGTTTATATGCACTCTCTTTTCACCAAGCAGAAATCACTTTGTACATGGCGTGCACTTTCCCAGCAACTGACCCCTTTAAAATCCACCTCTGAACTCTGCTTCTTCTTGCCTGGGTTTGTCACCCTGTTGATCCAGTTTATGTTAAGCCTTGACATATTTATGTGCTTTTCAGATCGCTGGAGTGGCTTTTCCTGTTCAGTATCAGAGGGGTAGCTGTGTTAATCTGGATCTGTAAAAGCTGCAAAGAATCCTGTGGCACCTTATAGACTAACAGACGTTTTGGAGCATGAGCTTTCGTGCATGCATCTGAGGAAGTGGGTATTCACCCACGAAAGCTCATGCTCCAAAACGTCTGTTAGTCTATAAAGTGCCACAGGATTCTTTGCTGCTTTTTCCTGTTCAGTGTCTAATAACACAGCCAACACCACGAACCTGCCACTGAGTGACATATGTGCACTGAGCACTCTGATCCTGTACTCTCTTGATGAGTGAAAGGTACAGGATATCTTAAAAATCAAAACCTCCCAATAGGCTTTGTGTGTCACAGCCTGATGCATAGTTACTGGACTGTTAAAGTTCCAAAGTTAGCGGGCAGGTAGATATTTCAGAGGCTTCTAGTTTTTTGTTCTGCCCCCTTCCTCTTCCCACCCCAGTGCAATCTTCCACCTTAAAAATGTAAGCAGGAAAAATCTTAGAAACCCCAGAAAAGGACAGTGCCTGCTTGCACTGAAAGGTTGGCTGCTGTGGAGAGAGGGATTTCCGCTGCTCTCATGCAGTCCTTGAGTTGATAATTAGGGATGACAACATGACAGAACAAACTTGAAGCAGGCAACTCAGAGCTGTGAAAACAGAGTGTCAAGGTTCCTTCCCCACACTGAACTTTAGGGTACAGATGTGGGGACCTGCATGAACACTTCTAAGCTTAATTACTAGCTTAGATCTGGTATACTTCCACCATCCAGAATTTCAGTGTCTGGAGCACTCTCTGTCCCCCCAAAACTTTCCCCTCCCTGAGTTGCCTTGAGGGACTTCACCAATTCCCTGGTGAACACAGATCCAAATCCCTTGGATCGTAAAATAAGGAGAAATTAACCATCACCACTCCTTTCCCCCCGACCAATCCTTGGTGAGTCCAGATCCAATCCCCTTGGATCTTAAAACAAGGAAAAATCAAACAGGTTCTTAAAAAGAAAGCTTTTAATTAAAGAAAGAAAAGTAAAAATCATCTCTGTAAAATCAGGATGGAAAATACTTCACAGGGTATTCAGATTCATATAGTCCAGAGGAACCCCATCTAGCCTTAGGTTCAAAGTTACAGCAAACAGAGGTAAAATCCTCTCAGCAAAAAAGGAACATTTACAAGTTGAGAAAACAAAAATAAGACTAACACGCCTTACCTGGCTATTACTTACAAGTTTGAAACAAGAGAGACTGATTCAGAAAGATTTGGAGAGCCTGGATTGATGTCTGGTCCCTCTTAGTCCCAAGAGCGAACAACCCCCAAAACAAAGAGCACAAACAAAAGACTTCCCTCCACCAAGATTTGAAAGTATCTTGTCCCCCCATTGGTCCTCTGGTCAGGTCTCAGCCAGGTTTACAGAGCTTCTTAACCCGTTACAGGTAAAAGAGACATTAACCCTTAACTATCTGTTTATGACACAGAGGAATTCCCTCAATCTGTGGTGTTATAGATCATTAGTTGGGGTCTGTTTCTGGAAAATGTTAGCACATCTCACATGAAATGTTGATAATCCAGAACCCTCTTTAGGGTGACCAGATGACCCATATTTATAGGGACAGTCCCGATTTTTGGGTCCTTTTCTTATATAGGCTTCTATTATCCCCCACCCCGTGTCCCGATTTTTCACATTTGCTGTTTGGTCACCTTAACCCCCTTTGAAAAGAAAAGTACAGGGTGGACAGAGAGAAACATGTTGTATGCAGTGTTGTTGTAGCCATGTCGGGCCCAGGATATTAGAGAGACAAGGTGGGTGAGGTCATATCTTTTATTGGCCCAACTTCAGACAGCTGATCTCTCTCACTAACAGAAGCTGGTCCAATAAAAGATATGACCTCACCTACCTTGTCTCACAGAAGGAAACATGATTAATTTAAAACACTTAGGTGAAGTGAATACTGGATATGCTCATACCAGTGTACTGGAGAAAGATACTAGTCAATAAAATAACTTGATCCTTTTTTACTCAATTTATAGCTGGCATCTAGATAGTTTTTGCATGATTTCTTAGCTGATTGAAAATTGCTGGATCCAACAAAAGTGTTGGAGTTCTAATGCTTTAGAGTGCATAAAACTGGAATTAATGAAAGCACCAAACTGCTGAAAAGACCTTAGAGTGAATCAGACAAACAAGTCACAGAAAGAGACGGTAGCAACCATTTCCACTTTCCTTAAAAGTGGATCAAACATTAATAGAGTATGTTGATGTCGAACGCTGATTCCTTCCTGAATCTCAGAAGGCCTGAAATCAGTTAGCGTCTTGTCACTAAATATTGTAGTTCTACAGCAGCCATGATGTCCATTTCTTAATTGGGTTCTTTGGCTATTCAGAATGATATGGCACTCAATTACTGTCTCTGACTTCAGCATCATCTCGGAATATTTTTGGTCCAGATTAACCTAAATTTATAATGCCACATTCACATGAAACTTAATTTAGGTCCAAAATATTTTACCCAGATCTCTTAAATACCTATAAAAATGTACATCTCCTGGGAGGAACAGAGGTTTAAGGACATCAGAGTGAGACTAAAGCAGAAGGACTGGTCAGATATAGGAAAGTGTATACCAGGCAGATGATCCTTGACTTTGTTGCAAGAATTATGGGGTGAAATTTTGTGGCCTGTGTCATGCAGAAGGTCAGACTAGATGATTATAATGGTCCCTTTGGACCTAAGAATTTGTGAAGAGAAAGATAAATGGCAAAGGATAATCTAGCTGTTAAGGCACTGGAGAGGAATTCAGGAGATCTGGATTCAATTGCAAGCTCTGCCCAAATTTCCTCCTTACCCTTGGCAAGTCACTTAATCTCTCTAGAGGAAATTTATAGCAACATTTCCATTGACTTCAGTGACTCCCAGATTTCAACTTCTGTGCCTGATTTCCCCATCTGTAAAGTGTGGTAATGCTTATTCTATCCCACCTTTTGTGTCTTGTCTGTTAGATTGTAAACGGGGGGGGGGGGGCTTGCTAATTGTCACATTGTCTTTCTGAAAAAACAAAAGCGCCACAAAAGAGTTTGCAATAACACAATAATATAGTCAGAGTAACACAAACAGATGACCATGCTGCCTCCAGGCTTATCCCAGTGGTTTGATGCGCTTCTTGAAATAGACAAATTTAAGAATTTATCTTTCTTCAGACTAAATAAACAGCACGTAAAAATGGATTTGGACTTGTGCTGTGTATTGGGCATAAGGGACAGATTAACTTAGCACACTCACCGTATACAAAGTCAGATACCTTTATATAAAGCTTAGGCTAAAAATTTTTAGCCTTTTTCTTTGCCTTCAACGGGATTTTTGCCTGCAAAAGAACTGTAGGATCACATTGTTAAGTATTAGAATAGTATAAACCACTAAGCAGGGAAAGGAATGATTTAAGGTCTCAAAGAGCAAGGAAAGAGTAATTGGAGGTGGTGAAAAAGGTTATAACAAGGAATAATAAAACGAAATTGAGAAAAAGAAAATTTAGAGTGACTATTAAGGAAACTTTCTTACTGAGAAGATTGAAAATAATTCTATGGTCTGTCTAAGATAAATGACGGAGCTGCCAACATATGAGTAATTTAAAATTAGACCAGTCCCTCCATGCATAGTATATAATACATCTGGGCAAATACCCAAAAAGTTTTATCACTAATAGTTATTCCTTTTTTCAAAATTACTTTTAGAAGGTTTTATGCTTTTTTTGTGCTTACTTTCTGCGAATATTCTAACCAATTAGTCCCCAAAAGCCATTCAAGCTTGAATTGCACATTTCACACTCACCCCCACCATACAAAACTTGTCCTGTTTTTTTCAGTTTCCCGATTGAGGGACTAGCCAACAATACCATGTTATTTATGTAACTAATGAGCACATCCTGAATTTCAAATAGCCAGCATTCTCAAAGAGCTGTGAACAAACAGTCTGCATGCTGAGAATTGTTTGCTGGAAAGATTTATGAATAATTTCTCACAACAAATACATATGAGAATTTTGCAATTTGTCTGCAAATAGGAAAAGTGGCAGAATTTGTTGAATAGATTTGTTATGAATTATTCACCAAAGTCTATTGTATGGAAAGAACAATTCTGCACTGATACATAGAATGTAGATTATGACCTAACAGGTCTTTTCCATCTTTGGTTGCTATGGATCATTGATGACGCTGAAGGTATGGCTTATATATCATACTCCACAACACTTAACACTGACATCCACCTGAAACTAATAAGGAATACTTGCTATAAAACTACTGGCATGGCACAGTGTATAAAATGGTTCCCAATTATCTATCCAATCTGATTAATTTAAAAGCACATTACAATTTAATATTTCAATTCTCAGTCATTTTAAAACTTTGCCACACACTAGTTTGTCTGTACACCAGTTCCAGACAGTCCTTTATAGCGATTTTACTCCAGGGCCTACATGAAACCAATCAATCACTTCCTCCTCTCACCCGCATAATTTTGTTTTAAGCTGTAATTGAAAGTGGTTTCATCTGCTTTAAAAGTCACAGAGCAGCAGCTGGTGATCAGTCCTCTTCATGGAAGCCACAAGTCTGCAGGTTTTAGGAATATTGTCCTGGTCAACTCAGTCAAAATTAATTACAACCTAGATGGGATTAATTAGTGGCTATCTTTATTTCATCTCTATTGTTGCACAGGCAATTGTTTAGCATTTGTTCACATGATTTGGCAATTACAGTAAAATGAAACCACTTTAAATGAAGTGCCTTGAATACGCTGTGATAGATTTACAAGGGTGGGTATTGTTCAGTAAGTAAATAATTGATATAAATACATAAAAGGGAATTGCCAATTCTTGTTACCACTCAGTAAGGCACCATATGATGAAAGTGACATCAGAAAAATACATTTCCAGAAAGACATGTCAGAAACGTAAACAGCTGGTTATGTAGTTCGGGGAACATAAGTCCACATATTCAGTAGACCTTCATCCTTTTGCTTAAGCTCAGGATCTGAACCATCATTTCTAAGACAAAACTGAGCAGCTAGTGAGGACTAAGGAGACCAAGATCAGAGAAGACGGACAGAAGACAAAGATAAAGAAGAGTGAGGAGCTGCACAAAAGAAACATTGCCAGGGAGAGTAGGTTGATTAACCCCAGGTTATAGCAATAAAAAAAGTACCTCCAGCATCTTATCCATGTACTTGTTATTGTTGTATAGGCATTTTATAGCAGCATTTCTATAATGTGTACATACTGTTCTATGGTAGTAGGTCATCAGTGAAATGATACCAACATATTTTTCATCTCAAAGTGAGAATGGCAGTCTTCTGCAGTGTCACCATATTTAGACAGTTAGAGAAAATCCTTTTTTTTATTCACAAGCTGCTTTTTCTAGCTCTGAACGATCCTTCCCATCTGTCAGAGACATTGTGTGAGACTCAAGCCTCTTGAGTGGAATTTTGTTACAACGATTGAGGAGAGGTACTTTTCCTGTTGATTATTATGTCTGAGGGACTTCCACAGATAGGTATGAGGAACAATGGACTTTCTGATATCAGACATATGCAGAGAAACTATATCGTCATCTTGCATTGCAGGAGTGAATTCTAATCCAGATGATCTGGTTCTGGTTAGCATTTCCACAAGCTGTTACACTCTGTGACTGTGGATAAGTGGCATCAAAATTGCCACTTTTGGTCTTTGGAATCTATGAAAATAGCCAAGAAATAATTTCTGCTCTGATCCTTACAGCTGAAACCCCATAAGTAGGGGGCAAACACACCAGCTCACATATGAGCTGAACTTCTGAAAAGCAAGATGTGATGCACTGGGCTCATTATAGATGTTAATTAGAAAAGCCAAATTGCACTAAGATAATGAAAAGAGCTTCTCTTTGGGCTTGTCTACACTGGCACTTTACAGGGCTGTAACTTTCTCGCTCAG
The DNA here is from genome assembly GCF_007399415.2 of Gopherus evgoodei. Lineage (NCBI taxonomy): Eukaryota > Metazoa > Chordata > Testudines > Testudinidae > Gopherus > Gopherus evgoodei. Next base: position 35,672,937 of record NC_044333.1, on the reverse strand, counting down.
GGGTGTGAAAAAACACCCCCCTGCGCACAGCATGTTTCAGCGCTGTAAAGTGCCAGTGTAGACAGTGCACCAGCACTGGTAGCTACGCCCCTTGTGGAGGTGGGTGTTTTTAGAGCACTGGGAAAGCTCTTCCAGCGCTGCGCCACGACTACACAAGCCGCGTTAAAGTTGTAGACTAGTCGTCTTTTGATGATTGCTTGTGATAGCCTTAGAACCTGGTGGCTCTCTCACCAGAGGCAACTACTTCATGCTACCAGGGACAATAAATGAATGGTCTTAAGGATTCCATTAGCAAAGGCAGGACGGGTACTTATGAGCTTACTCCTGAGCTCAAAGTGGGGATGGAGAAGGATGCTTAATTTATCTCTGTTCCTGCAGCTAAGAAACCACAGAGGCGTAGGGTCATGGAGAGGCTATTTTTGGAGACTTGAACCTTATGAAATTATCATGAGTTTCAAATGCATAATACATGAGAGGCCAGAAAGATGCAGCCCCTGCCTTCTGATCCAGCTTGTCATGCACTTTGCCGTTTATGGTGGTATTTTTGCCTAATCAGTCACATGACAAGCTCAGTCAAAAGAAGGAAGGAAGCAAAGAAGGAATTTATCTCCTTTACAGCAACAAAATTCCCTTTCCAAGTAACTAGCCTTCTACTTCCTGAAAGTCGTCCCTCTTAAAAGAAGGTGTAACATCTTTCAACAGAAATTCAAAAGAGGACAATTTTGTAATTTTTGTGCTAATAAAGGTCCTTTCCCCCATCCTGTGAAGCTACGTCAAGGATGCCCAGGAGATGGCACATAAAGAACAAATATTTAAAAATAATCTCAAAACTTTTCCAGGAGTCTAGTAAGGTTAAAACTCAGTCACAGGGTCAATATGACTCTGAGTTATACTATAACACTGATTTAACTGATGTAATTCTGGATTTACACCATCGTAAGTTGGATCCCTGTAGTTTTTCTGCAATGATGATTTTAATAACACTCCTGAAACTGAAGAAGCTAGACAAATTCATTAAGTAAAGTGACATCTTTTTCCTAAAGCTATCGTAAGTGTGTGGGAGCAATATAACATGCCCCCAAATGACAATAAAATGTGAAGATACAGAGAATTGTCAACTGCTGAGGAAAATGTATCCATTTGAATTGAATTTAGAAATACAGATTTTTTCCTTTCAGTTCTTAAGAGGATCAATAGCTATTTATTGCAGGTCCCCCAAATGCCCCCTCCCCCGAATTACTGCAGTAAAAAATTAAAGCAGCTGGAAGTCTTGACGTTGGAAAAGGTCATTACTTTCATTATGTTCATTGGAGCAGGGACATATATGATTAATTCAAATAAACTAAAATAAAAAAGGGTAATGTTCTCATTGGTTTATTGAGCAGGAAGTTTAATCAAAAAACAAATTGGGTGACAAAGATTCCCCATAAAATAGCAATGTATTAAACAGAAGATCTCCTTGCACACACAAATTTCTAAATATTACAGCCATCATATTGCTGACAGATTCCTGACTGTGCTGCAGCAGCCTCATTTTGACCTGAACTGGGTGATGTTGGCGATTTGCAATCTCTTTTCCACCTTGAAATAGGATTTAGAGCTGAGTTGCCGAAATGTAAAAGCACATTGCCCATTTTTATTGAGATCAGGCTATGTGAGCTGGCATAGGTTCATTTATTTCAACAGAAGTTAAGTAAGTGATTAAGCCCGTTGCTAGATCAGGGCCTTCGCATTGTAAGGTTTTTGGGTTAGGGACTGTCTATTATGTGTACAGTAGCTAGCACAATGGGCTTCAATACCTGCTTGGGACCTCTAGGTGCAAATACATTATTTGATGTTATGATGTAATTCCACTGAAGTCAGTGGAATTACACTAGGAAGGAATATAGCCTATTACCTACACTTATTACGGAGAATTACATATGCAATTAATTGACAATCTGTAATGGCTCATGGAAACCAAAATTCCAGATGGACAGGCTACGTCCAGACTACCCGCCATATCGGCAGGTTAAAATCGATTGCTCGGGGATCGATATATCACGTTCCGGAATCGACACGGAGAGCCGTGAACATCGATCCTGCACAGTGTGGACGGGTGAGTAATCCGATCTTAGATATTCGACTTCAGCTACGTTATTCACGACCAACCCTGTCTCTTGAACCTTTGTTCTTGGTAACTTGCCCCTCTCAATTTATATATTATATCTATTTTTCAAATTGGTAATCATGTGCTCTTTAAATTACCTTTAAACCTTTAAACACATCAGCACTTCCAGTGAATGAAATCTACAAATCACTTCCACTATGTGTTAATATGAATAATAGATGAGACCAGCTGATGGTTCCAAATGACCAATTTATCACAGGTTCTGCATTCACATGTGACCCTGCAGAATTCAATATTAAGTTTCAGCACCAAAAACCCTTAATGGAAATCTCTATTTCTCTCAGTAGGATTTCTATTTCCATTGAGAGGGGGCCCTCATAACTATGTGGCCTATCAAGCAGATCTTACAGTGATCAGAGTTTTGTGAACATAACCTATAATATCCTTTTTCATTATGTGACATTTTCCAGGGCTTCACTGACACTTAGGTATCAATGGGGCAGTACTATTAACACTTGATGGATGATAATCAAGATGAAAAAGGATTGGGAGGGAATATGCTAGCAAGGAGGATTAGGGGAAATAAGAAGAACTGAGGATATAAGGAAAATAATGTTGGTATATAAGGAGTGCTACAATTAAGAGGGGGAGTAACTGTCCTCATTAGGTGTAGAAATAATGGATTTGAATGAAAATGAGTAACATCCAATGTAAATATTAGAATAAAAATAATTGTGTGATCAGCTAGAGAATAGACCTGATTTCTGATTCTGAAACAGGACAGTTTACTGGTTGACCAACAATAGTAGCAGATGGTATATCAGAGGCCTACAAAAAGGTTGGGGGCTGGGCCAGGTGATGTAGAGTACTTAGTCCTTTCGAATCTCAGTCGTTCTTTGATTACATGCCTATTTCTTTTCAGATTAAAGTTGTCCTCTGTCATAAAGTGCCTGTCCCAGAAACATGGAAGGACTGCAGAGTTCCTTGTAGTTGTAGTTTCTACCTAGGCATGCTATTTATGTGGCCTTTTATGTATCAAGACAGAATCTTACTGTTTGGAAAAAAAATTGATATTTTACAATCTGTAGAATCAGCATGCCCACTGAGAAAACAAAGGACAGCTCATGAATGTATCCCATGTCACGAGAAATGTTTTACTGAAGGCATCATTGCAGTACCTTGTTGTAAGCATCCAATCACCGCATGGCTCTACTCCTTCATAATTATAAGTTTAAAAGCAACTAATTCCTCATTACGTCCTATTTGTCCCTTAAAACTATCCTTTGGGAACTGGAAAATAGCAAACAGACAATCATTTCCAATAATTTCCAGCTGGAAAAGAAACAAGAAAAGCTTAGAAAGCTTGCACTTAGTCCAACCATACCACTATCTCAGCATGAGATACACCCATTTCAGTGAGATACAGGAAACCGTAACAAGAGGCATTTTGAAATTCTCTCTTTTCCAATCGTACAGGCTACAAAACTGCATGAAAACTTTCTTGCTTGGGTTGTGTTTAAAAAACCAAATTATCTAAAATACAGAACATTCAAACTCCAACTGCAAAGCTGCATTATGTTCAATGAACCTTCTGTCTTTTATTTTTTTTCTCCCCTTGATTTAAACAAAGCAAAACTTCTCATAGTGTTTTTATAATCAGCTTTTTACAGGATGTATAATTTTTCCTAAGATTTATCCTAATGGCATGGGCTTGATATAATTTCAGGGGAGGGTTACATTTTTAAAGCCATTTGATCACAACAACTTGGTAGGGCATGCAGCACAAATTGCTTTCTACTGTTTCCACTTGGCTGGTTGGCTACAGATTGTACAGCTGTGACTTCATTCCCACTGAGGGACCTGCTGCTACTGCAGACAGATCATCATGTTTTAGTCATAACAAAGGGGGGAAAACATGCATGGTTATTTAAGGCAATTGCCTCCATTGCTTTTTGTGTTGTGTCTGATATTGATTCACTCTTAATCATGCTTGGCTTTGAATGACCCTTATGTGTAATAAGCAATTTAATCCAGCCATGAGGAACACTCTAGGTTGGTTTATAGTTTATAGACAAAGTATTGTGTGTTTGGGACAATTGTATTTATTTAGATCAGTGGTTCTTAACCTGGGGTTCACACTGCCCCTTGTCATAAACAGATAGTTAAGGGTTAATGTCTCTTTTACCTGTAAAGGGTTAACAAACAGGGACCCAAACACCTGACCAGAGGACCAATCAGGAAACAAGATACTTTCAAATCTAGGTGGAGGGAAGCCTTTGTTTGTGGGTTTTGGGTTTGTGCGTTGTTCTCTCGGGGTCCTGGACGGGACTAGAGTTGTAACCAGGTTTCTGCCAATCTCCCTGCTACAGTCTCTTATCTATTCAGAATAGTTAGTAAGTAAAAAAGGCGGTTATAGTCTTTTAACTTGTTTTTCTTATTTGCAGATGTGTACTTGCTGGAAGTAGCTTAAATTGTGTTTCTGCTGGAAAAAGCTTCTTTCTATTGTTTATAAGCTATAAAACCCCTGTATATTTACCATCTTGATTACAGAGACAATTTTTATGTTTTTTCCTTCTTTATTAAAGTTTTCCTCTTTTTTAGAACCTAATTGATTTTTTTGGGTTATCTTTTGTAAGACTCCAGGGAAGGGAGTCTGCACTCACCAGGGAATTTGTGGGAGAAAGGAAAGGGAGGAGGGAAGAAAAACCTGCTCTCTGCGTTTATCTCTGTATCTCTCTCCGGGGAAGAAGGGAGGGGGAAGGGAACATTCCTTTCAGGTGGGGATTCAAGGAATTGAATCACGGTGGTCTCCTAGTGTACCCAGGGCGGGAAGGAGCTGGGAGAAAGAAAGGAGGGGGAAGGGAAATGGCTTATTCTCCCTTTGTTTTGAGACTCAAGGAATCTGGGTTTTGGGGGTCCCCAAGGAAGGTTTTGGTGGGACCAGAGGGTATCAGGCCCTGGAATTTCCTGATTGGTGGCAGCGCTACAGAATCTAAGCTGGTAATTAAGCTTAGGGGAATTCATGCTAGTACCCATATTTTGGACGCTAAGGTCCAGATTTGGGAATTATACTATGACAACCCTTGGGGCGCGAGATGCCCTTTCTGGGGGTGCGAGACATGCCAGATTTTTTTAGAAGGTAGATAATTAAGCACAGGCACATAAGTACAACTACTTTGTTTAATCAAACCTATGTATTTATTAACATTATACATTTTAATGATTACTGTAATATACGAACAAAAATATATCTAGGTTTAAAGAACGGACCTACTTCAATGATTTTTGATAAGGGGTGCGAGACCTTATTTTGAGAACCAAACGGGTGCAGGCTGCAGCAAAGGTTAAGAACCACTGATTTAGATGAAAAGAGTCAAAAGTGTTAACATGACCCTGTAAATGTCCCAAATTAAAGTTTTAGGGTTTGGTATTCAGAGACCTCAGCCTGCTTAGTAGAATGGCAAACACACAGCTGAAAATCCTTCCAACCTTTTATTAAAGATATGGGGTGTGATGCTGCACGAAGATGACCATTTGTATCATTGTTGCTACCACTGTTGCATAAGTGCACTACATCTGATACAAAGTATGTCATGTAAGGTACCAATGGAATGGAATTGCCAAGTATTATAATCCTGTTTACATGCATGTATCATCTTTGTATCTGAAGTTATGAATATTTGATATGTATTTGTATCCCAAACATGTGTTGTGTTCCTGGGTAACACCTCCCTAGACAGATTTGCATCAAGGCAAGCCAGCCTGCTTGATGGCCCATTAAAGACAATCAACTATACTAGTGCTGCTCAAAGCAGGTCCGCTGCTTGTTCAGGGAAAGCCCCTGGCATTCCGGGCCAGTTTGTTTACCTGGTGCATCCACAGGTTCGGGCGATTGTGGCTCCCACTGGCACAGCCCATGGTTTTATCAGCCACTGCAAGATCTGGCAAACTTGAGAGCAGCATCAGGCTGTTCAGGGCGTTGCATTTAGCTGTCTTTCTGATCACAGGCTTACAGCAGTGATGCAAAATATGCAGGTTTGGCCAGCTAAGCCAGACTGTTATTAAACAGAAAGAAAAAATGAGAGAATTAGGAAAAGGAAGAAATAAGGCAGGGAAGGGAAAGAACACACGGGGGAGAGGAGACAAAGTCTCACATCCCAGGTGTCTGGAATTTAGCCAGAGCTGGTGGAGATGGGGGCACCCGCTGGGCCCCTGTGTCTGCCCAGTTCGGTCAGGACATCTCTCAGGAACAATGATGTCGTTCTTGATCCCGAGCTCCCAGAGACAGTGGGGGTGACAGTCATCATGGTGAAGCTTGCTCCTTCCCCTTCTCTTGTCTTTCAGGCAGTCAGTGTTTGTATCTGTCCATCTGCCAAAGGCTTTTTGAGGACCTCAAAAGGGAGTGATGGATAGAATAGTCCATCATCTCATTATTTTGTTCATCAATAAGGTTTAATTTCCGACACACCAATTTTGGTTCATTGATTGCCAATCCCACACTCCTCTTGTTTACCAGGTATGATTTTAACACAGGCCTTTTATGTTCATAGGCTTTGCACCTTTTCCCTTCAATATTTGTTATTGTAGGTTATTGTGACGTCTTATGAACTGTCAATTACTTTTCACCGTTGATCTCAGAATTAGGGTAAATCTGTAGGCCCAATTATCACAACAGGACTCTCAGGTTATCCATTAAACAAGTTAAGGTTTAGCTCCCTTTCTATATGAGCCACAGTAGCACACAGGACGGTGAGGCCTCTAGCAGGGGACCTCATAAGGCCTGGCACACCATCAGACTAAGCATTCCTTGTCTTAAGGGTGTTAGAAGACCAGGACTGAGGGTATGTCTACATCTAAAATTTTGCAGCGCTGGTTGTTACAGCTGTATTAGTACAGCTGTATAGGGCCAGCGCTGCAGAGTGGCCACACTTACAGCAACCAGCGCTGCAAGTGGTGTTAGATGTGGCCACACTGCAGCGCTGTTGGGCGGCTTCAAGGGGGGTTCGGGGAACGCGAGAGCAAACCGGGGAAGGAGACCAGCTTCGCCGCGGTTTGCTCTCGCGTTCCCCAACCCCCCCTGCAAACCACAGGGAAGGAGACCTGCTTGCTCGGGGATTCGGGGAACGTGAGAGCAAACCACAGGGAAGGAGACCTGCTTGCACGGAGGTTCGGGGAACGCGAGAGCAAACCGGGGAAGGAGACCTGCTTGCACGGGGGTTCGGGGAACGCGAGAGCAAACCGGGGAAGGAGACCAGCTTCGCCGCGGTTTGCTCTCGCGTTCCCCGAACCACTCTGCAAACCGCAGGGAAGGAGACCTGCTTGTTCAGGGAACGTGACAGCAAACCAGGGAAGGAGACCAGCTTCGCCGCGGTTTGCTCTCGCGTTCCCCGAACCACCCTGCAAACCGCAGGGAAGGAGACCTGCTTGCTCGGGGTTCGGGGAACGCGAGAGCAAACCGGGGAAGGAGACCAGCTTGATTACCAGAGGCTTCCTCAGGTATGTTGGGATACCTGCTTATTCCACGGAGGTCAAGAAAAGCGCTGGTAAGTGTCTACACTTGATTACCAGCGCTGGATCACCAGCGCTGGATCCTCTACACCCGAGACAAAACGGGAGTACGGCCAGCGCTGCAAACAGGGAGTTGCAGCGCTGGTGATGCCCTGCAGATGTGTACACCTCCTAAGTTGCAGCGCTGTAACCCCCTCACCAGCGCTGCAACTTTGTGATGTAGACAAGCCCTGAGTTTTGCATCTTGGGCCCTCTATGTGTTCTATACACAATGGACAAAACATCCACTTTCAATCCAGAGAGCATATATTTTAAATCAAGGAAGTAATAAAGAAAGGAAGACAACACATTTTTGTGATTAATTTTTTCTTGATTTTCATAAAGGAACAGACAATGAAATGTATAAAAAGGTAAATGACTTACAATCAGTATATATTTTTCCAAATACTGCATACTTCATGGGATCTCCAATACAATTAAGCAATTATGCAATTTTTCAACTTGTCAAAGGTTCAATGTAAAAAACTACAAAACCAAACAATACCACATTTAACAGTGGCGGTACCAATAATAAAATATGACAGACATATGTGAATAGGGGGAGGAGAGAAGGAGGGGACTGGGGGAAGGGAAAGGGGAAAGAAAAGGGATTAGGTGGGCTGGCGCTCTGGTATTCTTTGACCCCTCTCAACACTTTTTATCCAAATGTATCTAGAAACGGGGTTCAGATTTCTTCAAAATCATATAATTGCTCTCTACAGCCATAAGTTGTTCTTTTTGGCTGCTAACTTAGACAGGGCCAAATACCATTGCTGTATTCTGGGCACAGGCCTACTCTTCCAAGGTGGACAAGAGTTAAACTCATGCTTGGCTTCAGCAGCCAAACCTCAGCTGAAATTACATCCTAAATTATTTGCCTACTAACCTGGGTTTAATTCCAACGACTTGGGTTCTTGAGGACTGCAGTGATCACCGACGCAAGAAGAGACACATTTCCATGAGAGAGAACACAGTGTGCGTAATTTACTTCATGACGGCAGCCATCTTGAACTAATTTTTGCCTTCCTGCAAAAATGGACTCACTTTGCAGTTAAGGGTGAAAAGCAATGTGGTTTAGTAGAATGGGCACTAAATTAAGTCTCTGGAGACCTGCAGTCTATTCCAGTTCTGCTACTGACTTGTTGTGTGACCTTGGGCAAGTTAGTTCCTCTCTTTCCCCTTTCACTCTTTGGGGAAGGGATTGTCTCCTAAGTGTTGTACAATGCCTAGCACAATGGGACCCTGATTTCAGTGGAGGCCTCTAAGCGCTACTGTAATATAAATAGCAACAGCACAAAAAGCAGTCTTGCAGCACAGTTACATGCACCACCGAGTCCATCGTTACCTTGTATTCAACCTAATACTATTCCTGTTCCCTTTTCTTGAGTGCACATCAGAATCCTTCCATACTATTATCTATAATACACCTAAAAAGTGGAGTAGTCACATAAAAGGAGATACCCCTAATCCAGCACGGTAAAGCATATCACCAAACAACAGGACAAATAGTTTTTATTGGTGAGAGTGAGGTCACTTGCAATATTGTCCTTTACACAATACTTTACACCACTTGGGAAGTATGATCCGTTTCTATGACAACCATTCTCTCTCTCTCTCTGACATACACAAAAGTGCCATTTACTCCATTGTATTACAGAAAATAATTGCTCACCTGGTGCCCTTCACTACATTTTGGTGAGTGAGTGGGTTCAAGTGTTTGACCATCCCATAAGTGCGTTTTCCACTCAAGGATATATGTTTAACTGGGATGTTCATAGGGATGGAAGGGATGTTTCTCAATGCACATCTCTGATTTATGAGTACATCTGTGTAGGCCTCCAAAACGATTCTGGTTTCTATGACAACATTCTTGATTTTGAGATTAATATTGCCTCGTCCCATGTTATCCTATGTCACAATGCTTGGGGAATCAGAATAATTGTCTTAAAGGAAAGTATGCAAAGATAAATCTATACAAGTTGACAAATCTTTTGGAACATGCTTGAGTCACATGCGAAGTCCCTGACCCTTCAAACACATTCTTCGGGCTTGGGATTTTTATGTGCAGAAAGTCAAGCATCCGTTTAAGTGCAGGACAGGGACCATTTATATTGTATATTATTGTAAATACCACTAAGTGCTCATTGACACGCCTCCAAAATTATACTGCACAGCTATAGCTACACAGGACAAAAAACCAAGCAGGTAGGAGCCAGCCAATCCTTACAGATCTCATATCTAGCCATACACTGCAAAGCATTCACACACTTTGAGGTAGGATCTCATTGCTCTTTGCATGTTTTGGAATGGATCTCATTTTCAGACATGAGTTTTTAGGAATTCTCCCTTATTCATTATCAGTTTTAAAAAAAGTATTTTATCAGAAATCTAGCTGCAAAGTGGTGTGATCAGATGTCAAACCCAGTTAGGTATCATCACAAAGGAATTGAAAATACTCAGCTACTGAGTTATATGATTTACATAAATGAAGTTAATATATTAAATAAATAGATTAAATAGATGTTTGCAAATATCAAAATCACTGTAGATGTAGTATTATAATTTTACCTTTGATTTTTTTTTTAAAATGTGCTCAATTTGATTAAAGAGTCAGTAATATGACAATCTTATTTCTTCCTAGTTTTTCTGACTCTGAATTAATACGGAAGTTTCTTTCATGTGATTTACTTTTCTCAGGGATTTTGATTGAAAGAAAGGAGACAGAAAATGGCTGCCTCACAGAGGTCATGATAATCTGCTTGGCAGCTGGCTTCCTTTCCCTGAAGAGGCGAGCTGACCAGCAGTAGACATGTACCATAATATGCTTTCAAAATCATGAGTGCTGCTAAAGGTACAGTAGTTGGCACTAGAGAAGAGAGAGTGGTGCTGTGTCTCTTCTCTTTTATACCAATGTAACTATGGGCTGCTACACTAGCAGGGAGGGTCGATGTAAGATACGCAGCTTCAGCTACGGGAATAGCGTAGCCGAGTCGACATATCTTATTTCGACTTACCTCCCATCCTCACGGCACGGGATCGACAGCTGCAGCTCCCCCGTTGACTCCACTTCCGCCTCTCGCCCTGGTGGAGTTCTGGAGTCGACAGGAGCGCATTCGGGGATCGATTTATTGCATCTAGACGAAATGTGATAAATTGATCCCCGATAAATCGATCGCTATCCGAAGTACCCTATTTTGTCTCCCTTGGAGTTCCTCCTGATTTACGCCATGGTAGAATAGTGCAGAATCAGCTCCAGTAACTTTAACAGCAGACCAATGGGTTTATATTTCCAGGCTGTGTGGGAAGAGGTCATTGTATGACGCATAGTCTTGTATATGAAGCATCAAAATTCTACAAATTAGAGATGGTATAGACTTGTCAGGCCATTTAGTCCATCCGCCAAGATTGTTTCAAGTGTTTAGGTTATGTAAACACTGGAGCATCCATTACTCTTTTTGGGATGCTATGTCCTAGTCCTGTATAGTATTGTTTCTGAAACTAAAACAAAGATGTTCTCATAACTGTGCTACCAGGGCCGGCTCCAGGCCACAGCACGCCAAGTGCGTGCTTGGGGCGGCATGCCACAGGGGGCACTCTGCCGGTTGCCGGGAGGGCGGCAGGTGGCTCCGGTGGACCTCTCGCAGGCGTCCCTGCAGAGGGTCCGCTGGTCCCGCGGCTCTGGTGGCATGCCGCCATGCTTGGGGCAGGAAATTGCATGACATGCATCTGACAAAGTGGGTATTCACCCACGAAAGCTCATGCTCCAAAACGTCTGTTAGTCTATAAGGTGCCACAGGATTCTTTGCTGCTTTTATAGATCCAGACTGACACGTTTACCCTTCTGATACTTTACTGTTTAAGTTATGGAGAGAGATGTCACCTCTCAGCAGGAGCAGAATTAGTCGAGTGAGGAGAAATGACCAGAGTGGAGCGTGAGCGCTGTGATATGGTTGAAATCATGTTCTTAAGTGGGAATGCTGAAGTTACTGAAGAAACTGAAGTATCAGCAAATTAATCTCTTCATCGTGTACTTTGAACATTTTATTCTCATACTTTAGAAAGTGATTCAACTTCTGGAGTAGAGATCACAGTATTTGCCAGTCAATGACAATTGGGTGCTCTCAGATCTTCCCAGTAGTATTACTTTTGGAAGTAATACTTTGGCCACTGTTATGGGTTGGATGTAATTATCACCCTTTATTTAAGATAGTTGTAAAAAAAAACCCTATTTAGCTCCTTTATGGATCCAGGTAGCTGAAACAATAGGAGTCTCCACCCAGAACACAAGCGTATCACCATCAAAACAAAGGCAGATTCAAGGCTTTTTTTAACTGGGTATTGCTTTGGTAAAAAAGAGAGAGAGAGAGAGAGGTAATGAGAAACATCACTGAAACAGGCAGGGAAGGAGCAGAAAGTCAAGCACCCATCCTGAACAAGGATTGGGAGCCTGGCCTTGGGAAAAAAAGAGAGACCTTTTGGGGCTGACTGCTGGCTGAAAGAGGCTTGGAACTGTGAGCAAAGAAACTGTCTTCTGTTCGATTACTTCCGTGTCCAGGAAAACGAGACTTTATTCATTCTTTGTAATTAAAGAGAATTGCATCAGAGATACCTGACTTTATAATCAATTTTTCCTGAAATAACCCACAGAATCTCTATTTTTGGCTAATTGCCCAAGTCAAAAGTGGGGGTAACAATGCCACTCAACATGTTGGCAACTACTTGTTCAGTGAAGGTTAGGTGGCCAAAATACCCTAACTATTCATGGGTCTCTGATAGACTAGGTTTGGACATATATACTTCATGTTTATTCATATGGAAAAATGTGTAAAGTAGTTGAAAAAAAAAGATTAAGTACCCTGGAAAATAAACGGCATTGAACATGAGAATATAAAAGCACACAAAATTTGGAGTATAGAAGGTAGAACAGAAATTACAGCAAGTGACTATTTCAGGTCTGCAGCATTAGTTGCCAGGAAACACTACAATTTACAGATTTACCTGATCACATTTCTGTCACTTGGGACTGTAGTTTGTTTTCAAAGCCCAAGAGTTCCTCATTCAACATACAGCAAAACACTAGTTTCTTCTTGCATGATCGATGTAAATACTACACTGTGCCAAGGATCACAGCTGTCCTGCTGAAAGATTTCCTTTACTTGTAATCACAAGTCTAAAATGTCTGTATGGGGTTTTTCCTTCACTACTTGGAGAATGATTGTGTGTGTGTGTGACAGAAGTGAACAAGGGTGAGACTGGGTTCCGGAATTTTACATTAGAGTCCCTCTCCTCCCACTCACACACTTCTTGTTTCTGGATACAACCATCTATAATTGTTATACTCCTTACTGCCTTTCCACCACATTGCCTTCTTCATTATTAACACAGGCCCAGATTTTTGGAGCTATGTGCACAATTTCAGTCAGACAGCTAACCAGCCACATGCGGGCACAATCATGATCATTGCACACCAAAATTAAGCATGTGCATGCCCCATTTTAAAAATCTGGCCCATGATGTTACTGTGCATGACACTTTCTGTACCAAAAACTGAAAAAGACAAAATGTAGGCTGTGTTCTGAGAAAATTAGACCTCCCTTTCCCATCGGGGGCAGAAGGATCCTCTGATTTTGGAAGTGAAATATTGTTGGAGGAAATATATAAGGTTCTGAATTGTAGGCCACTAGGGAAAACCTCATTGATGAGATTTTTGCCCTAAATTCTAGAAAGCCTTCAAGGACCAACAAGCCTCATTTTGCTAAAACTCTTTATATTCACATAAATATAGAGTCTCCCCCTCCTCTCCCAACTCCTTACCCAGCTTTGTCCTTCTTACAGATCCCACTGAACGCCTGTTACAGATATTTGCAAATAATGAGGCAAACTGATTAAGCAATGTAGTAACTGGGACATTTGAATCAAACCAGATTTGTGATAAGCAGAAAACATCCAGAAAATATATGCCAATGTGACTGTATAGTGCTTATATGTAATTTATAAGCCTCGATCAGAGTATTTTAATGGGAAATGTTACCCTTGTGAAAGGGTGAAATGTCTTATCAAAGGTATTTCTACTTGTACTGAGTTCACAGCAGATAATTTCTTATACTCAGTTGACCCTGTCTTTTTTACAGCTGACATTGCGGATTCATTTAAATCACACATGAGTTATAGGTGTATATTGTATCCTAAACTCTACATTAAAAGAGTGTTAAGGTTGTGTGTGTTTGTGTGTGTGTTTGGGGGTTACTTGCTGTGTGCTGAGCTTGTGTTTGTCAGTCTGTTTGGTTTGTTTGTTTGAAGGACCGTGTGCTGTAGCTGGCAGTTGGAGGTGGAGCTACTAGGAAGGTTTGAAAGCTAGAAGCCTCTGGTAATTGGCTGAACCTTAACCAGTGGGCGGGGCATTCGCTCAGGCCAGGGCTTTATAAAGCTGCGCACAAGCGACCAGGGAGCTTAGCGAACAGGAGCTGCTAACAGGGAGTTTTGCAAGGGAGTTCTCCAGGTGAAGGAGAAGCACCTACAGCATCTGTGGGGTAAGTGACTGTCTGCAGTGTTTGGGTTTGTGTGTGTGTTTGGGGGTTACTTGCTGTGTGCTGAGCTTGTGTTTGTCAGTCTGTTTGGTTTGTTTGTTTGAAGGACCGTGTGCTGTAGCTGGCAGTTGGAGGTGGAGCTACTAGGAAGGTTTGAAAGCTAGAAGCCTCTGGTAATTGGCTGAACCTTAACCAGTGGGCGGGGCATTCGCTCAGGCCAGGGCTTTATAAAGCTGCGCACAAGCGACCAGGGAGCTTAGCGAACAGGAGCTGCTAACAGGGAGTTTTGCAAGGGAGTTCTCCAGGTGAAGGAGAAGCACCTACAGCATCTGTGGGGTAAGTGACTGTCTGCAGTGTTTGGGTTTGTGTGTGTGTTTGGGGGTTACTTGCTGTGTGCTGAGCTTGTGTTTGTCAGTCTGTTTGGTTTGTTTGTTTGAAGGACCGTGTGCTGTAGCTGGCAGTTGGAGGTGGAGCTACTAGGAAGGTTTGAAAGCTAGAAGCCTCTGGTAATTGGCTGAACCTTAACCAGTGGGCGGGGCATTCGCTCAGGCCAGGGCTTTATAAAGCTGCGCACAAGCGACCAGGGAGCTTAGCGAACAGGAGCTGCTAACAGGGAGTTTTGCAAGGGAGTTCTCCAGGTGAAGGAGAAGCACCTACAGCATCTGTGGGGTAAGTGACTGTCTGCAGTGTTTGGGTTTGTGTGTGTGTTTGGGGGTTACTTGCTGTGTGCTGAGCTTGTGTTTGTCAGTCTGTTTGGTTTGTTTGTTTGAAGGACCGTGTGCTGTAGCTGGCAGTTGGAGGTGGAGCTACTAGGAAGGTTTGAAAGCTAGAAGCCTCTGGTAATTGGCTGAACCTTAACCAGTGGGCGGGGCATTCGCTCAGGCCAGGGCTTTATAAAGCTGCGCACAAGCGACCAGGGAGCTTAGCGAACAGGAGCTGCTAACAGGGAGTTTTGCAAGGGAGTTCTCCAGGTGAAGGAGAAGCACCTACAGCATCTGTGGGGTAAGTGACTGTCTGCAGTGTTTGGGTTTGTGTGTGTGTTTGGGGGTTACTTGCTGTGTGCTGAGCTTGTGTTTGTCAGTCTGTTTGGTTTGTTTGTTTGAAGGACCGTGTGCTGTAGCTGGCAGTTGGAGGTGGAGCTACTAGGAAGGTTTGAAAGCTAGAAGCCTCTGGTAATTGGCTGAACCTTAACCAGTGGGCGGGGCATTCGCTCAGGCCAGGGCTTTATAAAGCTGCGCACAAGCGACCAGGGAGCTTAGCGAACAGGAGCTGCTAACAGGGAGTTTTGCAAGGGAGTTCTCCAGGTGAAGGAGAAGCACCTACAGCATCTGTGGGGTAAGTGACTGTCTGCAGTGTTTGGGTTTGTGTGTGTGTTTGGGGGTTACTTGCTGTGTGCTGAGCTTGTGTTTGTCAGTCTGTTTGGTTTGTTTGTTTGAAGGACCGTGTGCTGTAGCTGGCAGTTGGAGGTGGAGCTACTAGGAAGGTTTGAAAGCTAGAAGCCTCTGGTAATTGGCTGAACCTTAACCAGTGGGCGGGGCATTCGCTCAGGCCAGGGCTTTATAAAGCTGCGCACAAGCGACCAGGGAGCTTAGCGAACAGGAGCTGCTAACAGGGAGTTTTGCAAGGGAGTTCTCCAGGTGAAGGAGAAGCACCTACAGCATCTGTGGGGTAAGTGACTGTCTGCAGTGTTTGGGTTTGTGTGTGTGTTTGGGGGTTACTTGCTGTGTGCTGAGCTTGTGTTTGTCAGTCTGTTTGGTTTGTTTGTTTGAAGGACCGTGTGCTGTAGCTGGCAGTTGGAGGTGGAGCTACTAGGAAGGTTTGAAAGCTAGAAGCCTCTGGTAATTGGCTGAACCTTAACCAGTGGGCGGGGCATTCGCTCAGGCCAGGGCTTTATAAAGCTGCGCACAAGCGACCAGGGAGCTTAGCGAACAGGAGCTGCTAACAGGGAGTTTTGCAAGGGAGTTCTCCAGGTGAAGGAGAAGCACCTACAGCATCTGTGGGGTAAGTGACTGTCTGCAGTGTTTGGGTTTGTGTGTGTGTTTGGGGGTTACTTGCTGTGTGCTGAGCTTGTGTTTGTCAGTCTGTTTGGTTTGTTTGTTTGAAGGACCGTGTGCTGTAGCTGGCAGTTGGAGGTGGAGCTACTAGGAAGGTTTGAAAGCTAGAAGCCTCTGGTAATTGGCTGAACCTTAACCAGTGGGCGGGGCATTCGCTCAGGCCAGGGCTTTATAAAGCTGCGCACAAGCGACCAGGGAGCTTAGCGAACAGGAGCTGCTAACAGGGAGTTTTGCAAGGGAGTTCTCCAGGTGAAGGAGAAGCACCTACAGCATCTGTGGGGTAAGTGACTGTCTGCAGTGTTTGGGTTTGTGTGTGTGTTTGGGGGTTACTTGCTGTGTGCTGAGCTTGTGTTTGTCAGTCTGTTTGGTTTGTTTGTTTGAAGGACCGTGTGCTGTAGCTGGCAGTTGGAGGTGGAGCTACTAGGAAGGTTTGAAAGCTAGAAGCCTCTGGTAATTGGCTGAACCTTAACCAGTGGGCGGGGCATTCGCTCAGGCCAGGGCTTTATAAAGCTGCGCACAAGCGACCAGGGAGCTTAGCGAACAGGAGCTGCTAACAGGGAGTTTTGCAAGGGAGTTCTCCAGGTGAAGGAGAAGCACCTACAGCATCTGTGGGGTAAGTGACTGTCTGCAGTGTTTGGGTTTGTGTGTGTGTTTGGGGGTTACTTGCTGTGTGCTGAGCTTGTGTTTGTCAGTCTGTTTGGTTTGTTTGTTTGAAGGACCGTGTGCTGTAGCTGGCAGTTGGAGGTGGAGCTACTAGGAAGGTTTGAAAGCTAGAAGCCTCTGGTAATTGGCTGAACCTTAACCAGTGGGCGGGGCATTCGCTCAGGCCAGGGCTTTATAAAGCTGCGCACAAGCGACCAGGGAGCTTAGCGAACAGGAGCTGCTAACAGGGAGTTTTGCAAGGGAGTTCTCCAGGTGAAGGAGAAGCACCTACAGCATCTGTGGGGTAAGTGACTGTCTGCAGTGTTTGGGTTTGTGTGTGTGTTTGGGGGTTACTTGCTGTGTGCTGAGCTTGTGTTTGTCAGTCTGTTTGGTTTGTTTGTTTGAAGGACCGTGTGCTGTAGCTGGCAGTTGGAGGTGGAGCTACTAGGAAGGTTTGAAAGCTAGAAGCCTCTGGTAATTGGCTGAACCTTAACCAGTGGGCGGGGCATTCGCTCAGGCCAGGGCTTTATAAAGCTGCGCACAAGCGACCAGGGAGCTTAGCGAACAGGAGCTGCTAACAGGGAGTTTTGCAAGGGAGTTCTCCAGGTGAAGGAGAAGCACCTACAGCATCTGTGGGGTAAGTGACTGTCTGCAGTGTTTGGGTTTGTGTGTGTGTTTGGGGGTTACTTGCTGTGTGCTGAGCTTGTGTTTGTCAGTCTGTTTGGTTTGTTTGTTTGAAGGACCGTGTGCTGTAGCTGGCAGTTGGAGGTGGAGCTACTAGGAAGGTTTGAAAGCTAGAAGCCTCTGGTAATTGGCTGAACCTTAACCAGTGGGCGGGGCATTCGCTCAGGCCAGGGCTTTATAAAGCTGCGCACAAGCGACCAGGGAGCTTAGCGAACAGGAGCTGCTAACAGGGAGTTTTGCAAGGGAGTTCTCCAGGTGAAGGAGAAGCACCTACAGCATCTGTGGGGTAAGTGACTGTCTGCAGTGTTTGGGTTTGTGTGTGTGTTTGGGGGTTACTTGCTGTGTGCTGAGCTTGTGTTTGTCAGTCTGTTTGGTTTGTTTGTTTGAAGGACCGTGTGCTGTAGCTGGCAGTTGGAGGTGGAGCTACTAGGAAGGTTTGAAAGCTAGAAGCCTCTGGTAATTGGCTGAACCTTAACCAGTGGGCGGGGCATTCACTCAGGCCAGGGCTTTATAAAGCTGCGCACAAGCGACCAGGGAGCTTAGCGAACAGGAGCTGCTAACAGGGAGTTTTGCAAGGGAGTTCTCCAGGTGAAGGAGAAGCACCTACAGCATCTGTGGGGTAAGTGACTGTCTGCAGTGTTTGGGTTTGTGTGTGTGTTTGGGGGTTACTTGCTGTGTGCTGAGCTTGTGTTTGTCAGTCTGTTTGGTTTGTTTGTTTGAAGGACCGTGTGCTGTAGCTGGCAGTTGGAGGTGGAGCTACTAGGAAGGTTTGAAAGCTAGAAGCCTCTGGTAATTGGCTGAACCTTAACCAGTGGGCGGGGCATTCGCTCAGGCCAGGGCTTTATAAAGCTGCGCACAAGCGACCAGGGAGCTTAGCGAACAGGAGCTGCTAACAGGGAGTTTTGCAAGGGAGTTTGGAAGGGGAGTAGGAAGGGAGGGGGTGTCCCTTGTCGGTCTCATCTGTGACCCATTGGTCCCCTGAACCCATAACCTGACCACATTGAAAACCTTTCTGTTTACAGCAGAGAGGACTTTGAGAGAGATTGACAGAGGGAGGCTTACAATGGTGAGGAGGACCCGCAACACCTGTGCTAGCACTACTTCTGTCTCCTCCACCTGTGCCTGTAGCCAGACAGAGCACCAAAGCATGGATGCTTTTACCCAGATTCTGGTGTGGGCTTGCAAAGACTGTAATTTGCAATTTCCACTTACTGATATCCAGGCTGGGGGTGGCATCCAATGTGAAAGGTGCCTGCTGGTGGAATCTCTCAGGCAGCAGGTGGGAGAGCTACAGGAGGAGGTGGCCAGGCTGAGGAACATCCATGCCCATGAGCAATTCCTGGACAGTATCCATGTGGAGACAGCTGATGGTGCTGTCCCTGTTGACAGGACTACTGACACTCCAGAGGAGGAGGAGATGCTTCACACTCCAGTGGAGGAGGAGGCTCAGGGCGGACACAGCCAGCTGGTTACTTCTAGCAGCAGGCAGTGCTCCACCGCTGCTGCGAACCCTCCTGTTGTGGTAAAAGATAACCATTATGCTCTTCTTGATACAGGAGAGAAGAAATCACCCCCAGTAGTTAAGGGGGTGAAGCCTCGTACCCCTAAGGCTGGGAGGACTGCTGCCACCACTGCTAAGAAACGTAGGGTAGTGGTGGTTGGAGACTCTCTGCTGAGGGGGACGGAGACACCAATCTGTCGCCCTGACCGTTCATCCCGGGAGGTATGCTGTCTGCCAGGGGCCCGTATCCGAGATGTTACAGAGGCTTTGTCGAGGATTATCCGGCCTTCTGACTACTATCCCATGCTACTCATCCATGTAGGCACAAATGATACTGCGAGGTGTGATGCTGAGCAGATCAAGAGTGACTACAGGGCTCTGGGAGTACGGGTTAAGGAGTTTGGAGTGCAGGTGGTATTCTCTTCGATTCTTCCTGTTGAAGGTAGGGGTCCGGGCAGAAACAGATGCATCGTGGAGGTGAATGCCTGGCTGCGAGGATGGTGTCGCCAGGAGGGCTTTGGCTTCCTCGACCACGGGATGCTATTTGAGGAAGGACTGCTAGGAACAGATGGCGTTCACCTTTCGAAGCGGGGAAAGGCCTTATTTGCGCACAGACTGGCTAACCTAGTAAGGAGGGCTTTAAACTAGGTTCGACGGGGACAGGTGAGCAAAGCCCACAGGTAAGTGGGGAACAAGACCTGGGAGATGGGTTGGAAACAGGAGGGAGCACGGGCTATAATGGCAGAGAGGAAGGAGGGTCAGGGCAAAGCTGGGAGGCGAGATCAAACCAGTATCTTAGATGCCTTTATACAAATGCAAGAAGCATGGGTAATAAGCAGGAAGAACTGGAAGTGCTAATAAATAAATACAACTATGACATTATTGGCATTACTGAAACTTGGTGGGATAATACACACGACTGGAATGTTGGTGTGGATGGGTATAGTTTGCTCAGGAAGGATAGACAGGGGAAAAAGGGAGGAGGTGTTGCCTTATATATTAAAAATGTACACACTTGGTCTGAGGTGGAGATGGACATAGGAGACAGAAGGGTGGAGAGTCTCTGGGTTAGGCTAAAAGGGGTAAAAAACACAGGTGATGTCGTGCTGGGAGTCTACTACAGGCCACCTAATCAGGCGGAAGAGGTGGATGAGGCTTTTTTCAAACAATTAACAAAATCATCCAAAGCCCAAGATTTGGTGGTGATGGGGGACTTCAACTACCCAGATATATGTTGGGAAAATAACACCGCGGGGCACAGACTATCCAATAAGTTCCTGGACTGCATTGCAGACAACTTTTTATTTCAGAAAGTTGAAAAAGCTACTAGGGGGGAAGCTGTTCTAGACTTGATCTTAACTAATAGGGAGGAACTTGTTGAGAATTTGAAAGTAGAAGGAAGCTTGGGTGAAAGTGATCATGAACTCATAGAATTTGCAATTCTAAGGAAAGGTAGAAGGGAGTACAGCAGAATAGAGACCATGGATTTCAGGAAGGCGGATTTTGGTAAGCTCAGAGAGCTGATAGGCAAGGTCCCATGGGAATTAAGACTGAGGGGAAAAACAACTGAGGAAAGTTGGCAGTTTTTCAAAGGGACGCTATTAAGGGCCCAAAAGCAAGTTATTCCGATGGTTAGGAAAGATAGAAAATGTGGCAAAAGACCACCTTGGCTTACCCTTGAGATCTTGCGGGACCTACAAAATAAAAGGGCATCATATAAAAAATGGAAACTAGGTCAGATCACGAAGGATGAATATAGGCAAATAACCCAGGAATGCAGAGGCAAGATTAGACAAGCAAAGGCACAAAATGAGCTCAAACTAGCTATGGGAATAAAGGGAAACAAGAAGACTTTTTATCAATACATTAGAAGCAAGAGGAAGACTAAGGACAGGGTAGGCCCACTGCTCAATGAGGAGGGGGGAACAGTAACGGGAGACTTGGAAATGGCAGAGATGCTTAATGACTTCTTTGTTTCGGTCTTCACTGAGAAGTCTGAAGGAATGTCTAGTATAGTGAATGCTTACGAGAAGAGGGTAGGTTTAGAAGAGAAAATAACGAAAGAGCAAGTAAAAAATCACTTAGAAAAGTTAAATGCCTGCAAGTCACCAGGGCCTGATGAAATGCATCCTAGAATACTCAAGGAGTTAATAGAAGAGGTATCTGAGCCTCTAGCTATTATCTTTGGGAAATCATGGGAGACGGGGGAGATTCCAGAAGACTGGAAGGGGGCAAATATAGTGCCCATCTATAAAAAGGGAAATAAAAACAACCCAGGAAATTACAGACCTGTTAGTTTAACTTCTGTGCCAGGGAAGATAATGGAGCAGGTAATCAAAGGCATCATCTGCAAACACTTGGAAGGTGGTAAGGTAATAGGGAATAGCCAGCATGGATTTGTAAAGAACAAATCGTGTCAAACCAATCTGATAGCGTTCTTTGATAGGATAACGAGCCTTGTGGATAAGGGAGAAGCGGTGGATGTGATATACCTAGACTTTAGTAAGGCATTTGATACGGTCTCGCATGATATTCTTATAGATAAGCTAGGAAAGTACAACTTAGATGGGGCTACTATAAGGTGGGTGCATAACTGGCTGGATAACCGTACTCAGAGAGTAGTTGTTAATGGCTCCCAATCCTGCTGGAAAGGTATAACAAGTGGGGTTCCGCAGGGGTCTGTTTTGGGGCCGGTTCTGTTCAATATCTTCATCAACGATTTAGATGTTGGCATAGAAAGTACACTTATTAAGTTTGCGGATGATACCAAACTGGGAGGGATTGCAACTGCTTTGGAGGACAGGGTCAAAATTCAAAATGATCTGGACAAGTTGGAGAAATGGTCTGAGGTAAACAGGATGAAGTTCAATAAAGATAAATGCAAAGTGCTCCACTTAGGAAGGAACAATCAGTTTCACACATACAGAATGGGAAGAGACTGTCTAGGAAGAAGTATGGCAGAAAGAGATCTAGGGGTCATAGTGGACCACAAGCTTAATATGAGTCAACAGTGTGATACTGTTGCAAAAAAAGCAAACGTGATTCTGGGATGCATAAACAGGTGTGTTGTAAACAAGACACGAGAAGTCATTCTTCCGCTTTACTCTGCGCTGGTTAGGCCTCAACTGGAGTATTGTGTCCAGTTCTGGGCACCGCATTTCAAGAAAGATGTGGAGAAATTGGAGAGGGTCCAGAGAAGAGCAACAAGAATGATTAAAGGTCTTGAGAACATGACCTATGAAGGAAGGCTGAAGGAATTGGGTTTGTTTAGTTTGGAAAAGAGAAGACTGAGAGGGGACCTGATAGCAGTTTTCAGGTATCTAAAAGGGTGTCATCAGGAGGAGGGAGAAAACTTGTTCACGTTAGCCTCTAATGATAGAACAAGAAACAATGGGCTTAAACTGCAGCAAGGGAGATTTAGGTTGGACATTAGGAAAAAGTTCCTAACTGTCAGGGTAGTTAAACACTGGAATAGATTGCCTAGGGAAGTTGTGGAATCTCCATCGCTGGAGATATTTAAGAGTAGGTTAGATAAATGTCTATCAGGGATGGTCTAGACAGTATTTGGTCCTGCCATGAGGGCAGGGGACTGGACTCGATGACCTCTCGAGGTCCCTTCCAGTCCTAGAGTCTATGAGTCTATGAGTCTATGAGTCTATGAGTCTATGAGTCTATGAGTCTATGAGTTGCTAAGTCAAGCTCTCAGAAATTAGGAAGTGCCAGAACTAAGGTTGTCTGTGCCTAGCAGGAACTCATATTCTGACACTTGGACAGATCTTTCTTTACCTATAAACTGAATAAATTTCTTTGGAAATTTGTGGGGCCCCTTGACGATCAAAATACAAAAGGATCGCTTAAAGACGATAAAGTCATTGCAGAGAAACTAAATGGATTCTTTGCTTCAGTCTTCACAGCTGAGGTTGTTAGGGAGATTCCCAAACCTGAGCCAGCTTTCGTAGGTGACAAATCTGAGGAACTGTCACAGATTGAAGTGTCACTAGAGGAGGTTTTGGAATTAATTGATAAACTCAACATTAACAAGTCACTGGGACCAGATGGCATTCACCCAAGAGTTCTGAAAGAACTCAAATGTGAAGTTGCAGAACTATTAACTAAGGTTTGTAACCTGTCCTTTAAATTGGCTTTGGTACCCAATGACTGGAAGTTAGCTAATGTAACGCCAATATTTTAAAAGGGCTCTAGAGGTGATCCCAGCAATTACAGACCGGTAAGTCTAACGTCGGTACCGGGCAAATTAGTCGAAACAATAGTAAAGAATAAAATTGTCAGACACATAGAAAAACATAAACTGTTGAGCAATAGTCAACATGCTTTCTGTAAAGGGAAATCGTGTCTTACTAATCTATTAGAGTTCTTTGAAGGGGTCAACAAACATGTGGACAAGAGGGATCCAGTGGACATAGTGTACTTAGATTTCCAGAAAGCCTTTGACAAGGTCCCTCACCAAAGGCTCTTATGTAAATTAAGCTGTTATGGGATAAAAGGGAAGGTCCTTTCATGGATTGAGAACTGCTTAAAAGACAGGGAACAAAGGGTAGGAATTAATGATAAATTATCAGAATGGAGAGGGGTAGGGTAACTAGTGGTGTTCCCCAAGGGTCAGTATGGAGGCATTAGAGCTTTGTCAGGATACCATCGTGTCCAGTGGATCCCCAGTGGCTCAAAAAGCAGCACAACACAGAGCAGCCTAGAGATGCTTGCCAAAGCTGGGTTCAAAGGGCTGTAGCAGTGGCTTGTCATGTTTTCCCCATCCCATAGACTTATGCTGAGCCCAACCTTGCCAGTCTTTAGGATCAGGTGCATAAAATTAACCATAGCAAAAGCCAAGAGAATCTGTATTAAAATACTGCTTCTGAATATGAGACTGCTTAAACAGAAGATTTATAGTGAAATAAAGTAAATATCACTGCTGTTATATCTAAATATTCTTGCAAGAATACTTCATGATTATTTATTTGACCGGTACTTCCACTATAATAAGTATGACTATACAGCAGAGGTGGCCAACCTGTGGCTCCGGAGCCACATGCGGCTCTTCAGAAGTTAATATGCGGCTCCTTGTATAGGCACAAACTCCAAGGCTGGAGCTACAGGTGCCAACTTTCCAATATGCCGGGGAGTGCTCACTGCTCAACCCCTGGCTCTCCTACAGGCCCTGCCCCACACTCCACCCCTTCTCGCCTGCTCCCCGAGCCACCATGCCCTCACTCCTCCCCATCCCTGCCCCAGAGCCTCCTGCATGCCACGAAACAGCTGATTGGGAGGGACGGGGAGGCGCTGATTGGTGGGGCTGCCGGTGGGTGGGAAGCGCTGGGAGCAGGGTGGGGGAGCTAATGAGGTGCTGCTGACATATTACTGTCGCTCTTTGGCAATGTACATTGGTAAATTCTGGCTCCTTCTCAGGCTCAGGCTGGCCAACCCTGCTACAAAGCACTTTTATAACAACATATTGCCGTACAAACACCAGTTAATTCTCTCAATATTCTTGAGAGGAAAGTAAGCAACCGAGACAAAAGAAGCTTATATACCCTGCCCAATACAACATAATTAGGTCCATAATTATATTTGGCATTAACACTATTGATTTTTCAATGGTATATAACAATTGTAAATATTGTAAATGTGGACTAACATTATGGTTTATCTGAAACAGAATGAAAACATTGCTTTTGCAGCATCACACACGACCAAGTTTTATTACCTCTGCTACCAGGAGGAAGAATAATTTGTGATTAGAGTGCAAAACTGGGAGTCAAGAGATAAGGCTTCAGTTACCAACTCTTTCACAAACTTTCCTTGTGAACATGGGCATGTTACTTAACTTCTGTGTCTTTGTTTCCCCAGGTAAAATGAGAATTTCTACCACCTCACAGGGTGGTGCGAGCCTTAATTAAGAGTTGAATACTACTTTAATATCCTCAGATAGAAGGTGCTATCAAAATGCAAATGTTGTTACTGCACCATGAAAGAGTCTATGAAACCCTTACAGAAGAATAAAAACCTTAACGGTTTCTACCCTGAAAAAAAGAAGCATAAAATATAATGGAAATGCATTTTAAAGGGAATCTCTCCTCAACAGCTAATATGCATCATTTAACTTCATTTCCTTCCCTAACAGAATGTGATGAACATGCTTTAAAAAGGAGTGGTTGGAACACTCATTTCCTGCTCACAGCAGCATCAGTTTGAGAACATGACACATTAACTTAAGCAAGAGGAGCAGACTGCAGTCAGCATTAAGTGAAATCAGGCTAGAATAATTCAGCCCAGACAGCCATCAGGCAGGACAACAAACTCTAACTGTCTCTTCCACGCTTTCAACATTTATGCTTTTGGATGATATGTAAAAAGAGTGACTCTGAGAACCTGCAGACATTAAAAATGCCCTGGCACTTTTCAGAGGAGTTGGGGACTTAATTCTTGCGTGCTGGCCACACTACATCTCTGCCAACTAAATTCCTGCTTCTGTTTCAAGTAGATTAACTATTCCCCCCAGTTCAATGCACGGCTGTGCATCCAACTTGGATGAACGATTACCACAACTGTGTGCACAAATGCACTAGCAGCACAGGTAATGATACACACTTGTGAACATATGGATATTTTGTGAAATACTGAACATCTGGGCCAAAATATCACTCTGATGTCTTATCTACCCTGTAGTTTCCATACAGTAGACAGCAACGGACGCGTATTTTAAATGCTGTTGTACCCTCATGTAGAATTTGCTTTTGAAAATATTATAGTTGCTCCTTGTTCACGGCTTTTGTTTCGTTAAACAAAACATCTAATGAGAGTGTTTTATAAAGAGGAGCCAATAAAAAGCAATAGCCATTTTCTCTGGATTACCTCAGAGTGGAAGCACCACAAATATCACTTCTTCCTCCTGTTAGGGGATTTTTCACCATTTCAGCTGATGGAACAGCACATTGGTTCTATCAAACTGTGTTTCATTTGTTTTAATTCTGTCCTTCATCCATTCTTCAAAGTGTTGGTAAAACCAAGTTTCAGAGTAGTAGCTGTGTTAGTCTGTATCAGCAAAAACAACAAGGAGTACTTGTACTTTGTTAGTCTCTAAGGTGCCACAAGTACTCCTCGTTGTTTTTGGTAAAGCCAAAGTTATTCTTAATGGATAATGGCAGTTAAAAAAAGAGCACAGCCAACATGCCTTTATTTGCACATTGAGATCTCTGTTAAAGTTAAATACAAATGTACTGCATTGTCTTTAAAAAATCTGTTGGGAACATGAACAGAAGTCACTACTAGGTCAGGAAACCTATGAATTTAAATAGATAAAGTCCATTTTTTGACTGCTTGGCCATGCCCTGTAAAATCCCTCCATTGATCCTCTAATGAAAGACCTTCAGACAACACTTTCCATGATGTTCGGAGGCAGGGAGATTCAGAGTGATGCTGAACAACTACTTACAAACATACTCTGCTACCCATGGTACTTCTCTCGTGCGCCTGTAGTAACACTGACAGACCCTGCCGTCGGCAGGTGGGATCGAATCGGGGACCTCTGGAGAATAGTGCATTAGCCTCTACCGCATGAGCTAAAAGCCAACTGGCTGTTAGCTAAGGCTGTAGAGCAAACTCATTAATCTCTCTCTCTAAGTGGTCTTGGTGCCACTAGATGGGACAGAACACCACACCTGGCTGGTGTGTGGTTTACATGTGCACTTGCCAGAATTCAGGCCGTGGTTTTGAGTGGCTTTCATAGATGCATAACATGCAATATAATACGATTTCATTTTAGTACACTAGAGCATTGAAATTTGTTGCCGTTGCTGTAAGAGGCTGCTACTTCTACCGTTGGTGACAAAACACTTCTTGCTTTATGGATTATGGGATGAGAT
Source organism: Gopherus evgoodei (assembly GCF_007399415.2). Lineage (NCBI taxonomy): Eukaryota > Metazoa > Chordata > Testudines > Testudinidae > Gopherus > Gopherus evgoodei. Next base: position 35,645,992 of record NC_044333.1, on the reverse strand, counting down.
TTTCACTCCACTAGAAACCTAGTGCTCTGAGTTATTGCATAGTCATGCATCTTCCCTGCCCCCGCTTTAACACAAGATAATGTCAAGAGTGTCCAGTTCTTTCTTTGAGACTAGTTGCAAATTAAGTATTTTCTACTTCTGTAAAAGGGAGTTGGCTGCCAGCAGGCAAAGTATTTTGCAGAGAGGAGTGCAAAGCCTCTTGCAAAACCCAGAACTTCCTTTGTGAGTACCTAAGGACACACTTCTGATTCACAGCAAGACTCTCTTTTTTTAGCCATATATGGCAATCCCTTAAAAGAAAAGCAAATCAGGTAAAAATCGAGGACATCACAGAGAAAACCACAGGAGATGGCTAAATGCAGAGCTTAATGATTCATGCATGACAGCAGCAGCATGTAGGCTTAGATTATTTATACCTTTTATGGTAAGGCTCTGGTGCCATTCTACTATACAAAGGTCAGATTACACAGGGAATCAGTGGTCTGGGCCTGTGGCAGTTCTGTATTACTCAGCATTTTAGCAATACTCCAGCAATGCTGTAAGTATATATGTGCATTCTGAAAAGCCACTTAAAGCCACAGTAAAAGCCAGAACTCAATGACATGAATTACAGGTATAATATAATGACTCTGTGCAGTGTTCATGAGACCTAGCTGGGAATGGGTGATAGGATGGATCACGTGATGATTGCCTGTTCTGTTCATTCCCTCTGAAGCATGTGGCATTGCCACTGTCGGAAGACAGGATCCTGAGCTAGATGGACCTTTGGTCTGACCCAGGATTGTTCTAGTGACAACCTGGACCAAATTCATCCATGGTTTAATTGCACTGTGTTCAAGAGATGAATCTGGCCCCATCACAAGTCAGAGTTTTGCAATACAACAATTAAAATTATGAATATTCAGAAACTAAAGGCAGCAGCAAACACATATTTCTTCCATTTGGTTTTAAATGATAAGAAAGATGGATTATTTTGAATAATGCTAGGAAGTAAATTCCATAACCAAAGCCTGATAACCCGACTGCAAGTGCACTGTACTACAGCCTGATAAATCGAGGTTCCAGGCTATCCAGGGGTACTTGGGATGATAGGGTGATGAAAATGACACTGCCTTTGATTACACAGACTCTCTCTAATAACTGCAATCTCTGAGAGGCTAGTGTGCCTCCAGATACATATGTCAATGCTGACACAAGGGAAGGTGCATGATGAAGGTAAATTAAAAGTTCTCTATCCTGTTTCATTGCCCCACAGGGTGATAGCCCCTTTGATACATATATTAGGCCAGTGTGAGTCCAATGACAAAGAAACAATTCAGGTATAGCCTCTGATTCAAGAAGACAAAAAAAAAATTGGTTCAAAGAAATATTAAAATTTAGGTAGCTAATTCTGCTGGATAAAAATACATAGACTGCTAAATGTATCATTTAAATTCTAGGTTAAGTTGTCAGACTGAAAAAAGGCTCTGCCTTAAGTGACACTTAACAGTAGCTTTAGGAAGCAATTTATTACTCTGGAATTAAAACCTGGAGATTTCCTTTTCAAGACACTGATTACTTTTGATGAAGCATTATCTAGAGTATTTATCCAGCTGCAACCAAAATCCTTCATTCTTGAAATTTAGGTTTTCTCTAGCCTTGGTAAAGGAATAAAAAATAAACCCTAAGCTACCTCTTTGAATATTCTATCATTTGTTTTTTGGTAGTGATGGTTGGATTTTTGTTCTGCTTTGTTTACAATGACTAACTACAGTTTTGTAAAAATCTTTGGTCTTGCAAACCAATACACATTTATCTCTAGCTTACAGTGCTGGCCACAAATGCTTCCTGGACTTTGTGGTTTTCTTTTTCTTACTTCTTTCTTTCTTAATTTTCCAGCATTTGCTCCAGTTTCCTTAAATGGCTATTTTATATGTACTCTTCATTTCTCAGTAGAGCCCTATCACTTAAGATATTTAAACTAGATTGGACAGAGCATTAAAAAATACTCTGAAGGGAATGCTCTTTCATTTGCAAGGGGGATGGTCTAGTTATTAACCAGGTTCTCAGCCACGCTATTCGCTGTTTGTACGGGCTCATGTTGTAAAGGTCCAGAAAGCTTCTTAACCAGCTGGTTTTCTGGAGATTTGCCAAGTGTTGGGGGGAAATCTAGGTGGCAGCAAGCCAGTGAACAGAGGCTCAAAGTCACTCTCTTTGTAGGCCTGTTGCAGAGGGGATGTGGCTAAAGAAAAGGGGCTTTCTAGCAATCTCTGTCTACTGGTCTGGAATGGTCTCTTGAGACTGGCCATTTGAAGTTGAATTAGAAGCCAAATTGACCATAGGATTAGGGATTTGCAAAGGACACCTTCCCTCCCCCCATCCGTGCTCCTGGGCCAAACAAAGCTCAGAAGGATTAGAGTACCTGGCCTCCAGTTTATATGATTAATCCATAAAAAAAGTTAGGAAAATCAATGCAACAGAAAAACAAGAATGTGTAAAACCATACATTCACCGAGTTATTGACCTTCAAGGGCTAATTAAAGGTGGAAGAAAAACGTAACTCAGATTAAGATGCCTGGCCTTCCCTTATCCTGATTGCATAATTTTTCTCATTGGCATTAATGGGAAATCCATATACAGATTCAGGGGGAAGTTAAAACGTAACTCATGGAAGTCTGGAATTAACATGATCCTAACAATCCTCTACTCAATCCCCAAAATGTATTTTGCAATAGCAAAAATGAGTACTCTATAGCATCCCCATATAGTGCCACTAATTGTTTCTAAATCTGAGCAATAAAAAAACTCTTCGTAAATCTAGTTAGAATTTTAGCTTGAACACTTGTCATTAGAATACCCAATGATGGTTTGTCAGCTACACAACATGCATGTTAACTAGCATCAAAGGTATTTTAATTATACTGTATATTTATTACAAAAAAATTTCATGTAGCTTCCTGAGAGAGTCAAACCAAGGATGGAGTTTGGCTTATATTTTACATGTTGTCTTTAGAGATCATGGGAAAAATTCTGCTTAAAGACATATAAAATGTCCATCTATACACATAAGCATAGATTTGAGCACTCAGATATGGGCTCCATGAAGGCATACAGATTTGAAAATTAGGATTGATGTATTTCTCTTTATTAAGAGACTTCTTGTATTTCTTTATTAAAAAGGCATTTTTCTTTTGCATGAAACAGTCTTAATTTCTGGACACCATCTGCTTCTATTGCTTATTCCACACCTACAGTTATAATCCTGCTGAGTGTGAATTTGTAATTGTTCCTATCACTGCCAAGTCTGATGTCACAATCATGGCAAATTTAAAATAATCTTTACTGTCTACTTTTCTGTTGTAAGCACACTATTGCCACCTTGTGGATGTAGGACCAATTTGTGTAAGGAATTTGGAAAATCTATAAACAAGCCACTAACTTCTATAAGTTTTTACTTTTATTATACCAACTTACCATTAATTTTTAGGGCATTCGTCACAGCAATATATGATGCCTTTTACAAGGCTTAAATTTAGCCAGTAAAGTTTCATTGGTTTTTTTCATGTTATCCTACAGTAATGTCAGTTTGGCACACGAGCTTTTTCATCCTAACACTACATCATAGCTTTTACAATACCAGTGGAAGTGGAAAGAATTATGTACATCACTGAAGTGACAAGAGGAATTATTTCCTTTAAGGTAGGCAGAATGTAATTAATCACATTAGAATAAGATAACACCCTTGTGTTTTAGAGAAAGCACCATGGGATTTCAGCAGTTACAAGTGGTCGGGTAAGCCCCCTGGCAGGCCGGACTGGTTTGTTTATCTGCCACGTTTGCAGGTTCAGCCAATCGTGGCTCCCACTGGCCGTGGTTTGCCGTCCCAGGCAATGGGGGCTGCGGGAAGCGGCATAGGCCAAGGGATGTGCTGGCCTCCCCATTGGCCTGGAGTGGCGAACCGTGGCCAGTGGGAGCCGCGATCGGCTGAACCTGTGGACACGGCAGGTAAACAAACCGGTCCAGTCTGACAGGGGGCTTACCCTGGCGGGCCATGTGTCAAAGGTTGCTGATTCCTGCTCTAAGGATTATGGTGCCATCAAATAACTTTTAACTCTATTAGTGACAGTAATTTAAAAAAGAAACAAAAAACAATTTCTATTGATTTAATACCAGAGCGAGGTATTATTATTATACAGAGAGAAAGCACTCTTTTTCATCAGTAGATCTCAAAGCACTTTACTAAGGAGGTCAGTATTCTCAGCATGGAGAGACTTGCCCAACGTCACCCAGTAGGCCAGTGGCAGAATTGGAAATAAAACCCACAGTCTCCGGAGTCCCAGTCCTGAGGTCAAACCCTCCAGTTTTAATAGGATGCATTCAGCACGAGTATTTCTGTAGGACTCGAACTCCACATTAAAGGTTTAAAAAGAAAAGTGATGAAGAATCTGCTTGAAATATTATATTATAATAGATTTGTCTCTAATTTGCTTGTGTGTGGAAAAAGTGACATGGTTGGGTGTAGAAGAGGCTGAATCATGACGGTTATTGAATGTTAAATGATGAAGCTGATAACCAGTCCCCTGTCTAGCACCTGATTTGTGAAATGGCACCAATGGCTTTGAAGGAAGTTACTCATCTTCCTCTCAAGCCTAAGCCTCAGCACTGAAGTTTGATGGGAGACCAAAAAAGTGAACTAGAAAGGGGGTAAATAAGGGCAATTTAAGCAGCATATCTCTGCTGAAGGTTACTTTCCCTGAAGTCAAAAGAAATCCTTGAAACAATTATTGATTTGAAAATAGCAAGTTCTATGAACAATTATGTATCAACTTCAGCTTAGTCAGGTAATAATAGTCTCATAAATGTTTATATTTCAGATTCAAAGAATGCCCCATTCCCAGCACTGACCCTGTAACCTTGCTTTCCACTCTCAGCACATTATTTATAGCCTTTTTTTTGCAGTCAGCAAACTGGCATAAGACTAATCATTTTTTCAACAGCAGGACTGCAGCTTAACTCTTAGAACCTGAGGTTTTTTGTATATCGTTCCTCTAATGGTTTTAACCTGAAGGACATGCCAAGAAAACTCTGCTCTACTCTCATATCCCACCCTCTTGTCCCTAGTCTCTCCCAGCTATATCTTTAGCCCTTCCTACGTCTTGCAAGAAAGCTCTTTCTACAGTCCCCCACATCTAGCTACCACTGAGCCCTGTTTAGCTGCTCTTGCAAGCTTCCTGCTGAATCACTGCCTGCTGGCTGTTAATTGCATAACCTTAGCACTACCGCAAGGTGAGGCCAGTCAACACTCACTGCAGTCAAGTCACAACTTGACTCTGCCTCCTAGTGATGAGAAATTCTCCCTCCTCCTGCAACAGTGCTCCATAGCAGTCTAACTGCAGACCTTTAAGAAATGTTTAATACTCAATTAATGGTTAATCCTTTGGGGGTCAGGCAGAATTATGAATCAACTTAAATAAAGAAGGACCATAAGTTTCTTCCAGGACCAGGGACTTTGAATCTTATTCTTTTTTATATCTTATACCATTTTCTTTATCCTTTCTCTTACCTGACCTGGGCAGAACTCATCTTTTCCTATGTACAGAGGAAAGCAAAAAGTGTATTTACCACTTCCTATCCTATTTCCAGATGAACAGCCCTGAATTTAAATAACTCAGGGGGTTCTTTTATTCATTCTTCGAAAAGGGCTGTTCTTTTTTTTGCAGTTCACCATCTATCTTCTTTTATTATTCTGTTCCTATTAGAACTTCCCAGGTCTTGGATTTCTTAAATATTCCATTTCATCTCTACAGATTTCACCTCCCCCTTTACCCAGATTTTACTGACCTGTTGGGTCAAACTTTTAAAACAGCCTGACCTATTGCAAGCATTCAACTTGATTGCATGCAGACACTGATGTGTGTGCCAGTCCTGATATATGTGAGTGTATACTAGTGTCCAAATTATGGGTTATATGAGCGTACTAGAATTTCTTTACATGCCCTATTGCAAGTATGGTCTCTGACTGTGGGCTCTGCTCCTGAACAGTATCTGTAATTCATCCTAGTTTTCCACTTTTGATTTCCCATCAGCTCCAACCAATTTCCTTAAATGAATCATAATATTTCTACACTAGTCTTGTTAAAGTCCATTATCGCTGTGTTTTACACTCAGCTTTTCAAACCAGAAGACATGATCACTGTATCTGAGGCCCCTGTAAACTTACGCTGTGTGTAGTCCTGAAGATTATTTAAAAAACTTGATTCACAGCAGCCTCTCCCTGTGCTATTCATGATGTAAATCACACGGTAAAGGAGAGGCTGAAATCCATGTGATACTGTCACAAATCCATGGCTACCTACGTCATGGCTGTCCCTGAGGTGCACAGAGGGGACATACAGAATGTCATGGCAACAACAGAGACAAGCGGGAAAGAAAGCCTACATCCTCCTGCCCCAGAGCAGACCCCTCCTAGCACTATAGGGGGAGACTCTCTGAAGGGCCAGCAGCACACTGCTTATGGCATAGGCTGACCCCACTTTAGGCTCTGTACTGCTGGCCCCTTCTGCCCATGAAAAAAAGGCTGGCCCCAGCACTAGAGCAGTATGGGATTTTCCCTAAGGGACCAGCAGTTTGGGACCTATGACTCGGGGGCTTGCCTGGCACAATAGGGCCTATGACATGTAGGCTGGTCCTGCAACACAGGGCTTTTGACATGTAGGCTGGTCCTGGCCCTGATGACACAGAGTCTGGCCTGCCAGTACAGGGACTATGACACATGGGCTGGCCTACAGTGCAAGGCTTATGAGACACAAGCTGGCCTCGCAACACAGAACCTATGACACACGGGCTGACTCTGGTGACACAGGGTCTGGCCTGGTAGTACAAGGACTATGACACATGGACTGGCCCTGCAGTACAGGGCTTATGAGACACAGGCTGGTCTTGCAATACAGGGCCTCTGACACATGCACTGGCCCTGCAGTACTGGGCTTATGAGACACAAGCTGGCCTCGCAACACAGAACCTATGACACACGGGCTGACTCTGGTGACACAGGGTCTGGCCTGGTAGTACAGGGACTATGACACATGGACTGGCCCTGCAGTACAGGGCTTATGAGACACAGGCTGGTCTTGCAATACAGGGCCTCTGACACATGCACTGGCCCTGCAGCACTGGGCTTATGAGACACAGGCTGGCCTCGCAACACAGAACCTATGACACACGGGCTGACTCTGGTGACACAGGGTCTGGCCTGGTAGTACAGGGACTATGACACATGGACTGGCCCTGCAGTACAGGGCTTATGAGACACAGGCTGGTCTTGCAATACAGGGCCTCTGACACATGCACTGGCCCTGCAGTACTGGGCTTATGAGACACAAGCTGGCCTCGCAACACAGAACCTATGACACACGGGCTGACTCTGGTGACACAGGGTCTGGCCTGGTAGTACAGGGACTATGACACATGGACTGGCCCTGCAGTACAGGGCTTATGAGACACAGGCTGGTCTTGCAATACAGGGCCTCTGACACATGCACTGGCCCTGCAGTACTGGGCTTATGAGACACAAGCTGGCCTCGCAACACAGAACCTATGACACACAGGCTGACTCTGGTGACACAGGGTCTGGCCTGGTAGTACAGGGACTATAACATATGGACTGGCCCTGCAGTACAGGGCCTCTGACACATGGACTGGCCCTGCAGTACTGGGCTACGACCCCTGGCAGGGGGCGGGGGCTCTCGCTCTCCCTCTCCCTCTCCTAGGCACAGAACCCTACTCCCTCACCTCAAGTCGGCCTTAGCGATGAAGTAAAGGGGCGTGGCCAGGGCGGCCATCTTTGGAGGAGCCCTGCAGCAGAGACCCCGCCCTCCAACCTGACGTCACGCCTCAGACCCGGCCCACTCACATGATCGCGGCACAGCCCCTCCCACAGATACTGGGACCCTACCCGGAGCCGCCCTCCTATTAGCGGAGCGACCCATCCGTCAGGCCTCGGGCCCGCCCCTCACGGGTGGCTGCCGCCCCGGCAGGAGGCCCGTCTAGGCTGAGGGGCGGGCACGTCATTCGCTGCCGCTCGGGACCGGGAGTCAGGCGGCCGCTGCGGAGAGACGCCGGGGAGCGCAGCCGCGGCCAGGTGAGGGGAGGAGAATCGGGGACAAAGGGAGCTGTGAATATTAATGAGGGGGCGTGCTCATGAATATTCATTGAGACGGGGTAATGTTATGAATTAGGGGCCCTCCCGTAACTATTAATAACCGTTAATCGTAACGGTTAATGACGTCTGCTGTTCGTTAGTGCGGATCAGGAGCTAATCTGCATATCGTGCGCCTGTGCAGAGGGTGCGCCTATTAACGAGGGGTGGATCGCGTATATTCACAGGCCGGCTGTGCATATTAATTAGTTGGCGTGTGTCTAACCAGGGCTAATTATTCATATGAATGAGATTGGCACGTTAATATTCATAACGGGGGCCCTAGATTCTAGCCATTGGTGGCCCCCCTTAGCAATACCCCTAGGGGAGAGCTCCTGGCACGAATGGGGAGTGGTGAGTGCTCCTGTTGCTAGAGCCCAGGGATTATTGGCCTGGGGGGCCGAGGTGCTACTTTAGGCCTGGCCAAACATCTGTCTTTAAGCCTGGCAAAACAAACTGTCCATTTTTGTTATAACAGCGATGCTTATTTCTAAGCATTTTTTAAATTTTTATCAATTTCAAGTGTTCACAGTTGTGAGATGGGGGGCGAGGGGACGCACAGGCCGGAACTCGTTAATGACAGCAGGTACTGAGAGTCACAGAGTCAAAGCTTTTGAACCATTAAAACACACATTGTCAGCGCCAGACTACATAAAATAAATATCCTTACATCAAACTCTAATAAGTTCTCAAGCAGTGCGCTCAAAGCAGGTGGCTTTGCCCGTCTGTTAGTTTTGATCATCATCCACGGAAATGTTTATTGGCTATTTGCCTGGGGAAATCAACGTTTCTGGTTCTTCCAAGCCTGCTCATGTCCATTGGAGGTGCTGGCTGGGCAGTGGCAGGTGCTGCTCTTGGCTGGGGTTGTGTAGCCTGCACCCAGGGGTGGTCTCACTGTGAGACTTTTCAGGAAGCTCCTGCCCAGCAGCTGTTAGGACAGGACAGTAAATCTGTTTGAAACCCTTGAGTGCTTCCATAGGGCCGAATCTCAGCCCTTGCTCAGAATTTGAGTGACCAGGCTGTGCACACGATCTGCAGGGGATGAGGGGGCTGGGCAGGGAATCCTCCTCCAGGCTCAGTAGCCCAGGCAGGAGTGGCTAGTGGATCTGCTTAGTTAAGGATCCTTGTCCCAACAGCTGCTAGCCTGTGGTTTGTTGGATTTTCTGAAAAGCCTTGAGTTTGCGTGGGTGCATGCTGAACTGCCCCAGCACACAGGGCAGCAGCCCATCTCCAATCCATCCCATCCCTGTTCACCCAGCATCCTCTTATGGATGTGAACAGGAGTATTTGTGGCACCTTAGAGACTAACAAATTTATTTCAGCATGAGCTTTCGTGAGCTACAGCTCACTTCTGCATCTGAAGAAGTGAGCTGTAGCTCATGAAAGCTCATGCTGAAATAAATTTGTTAGTCTCTAAGGTGCCACAAGTACTCCTGTTCTTTTTGCAGATACAGACTAACACGGCTGCTACTCTGATATCTGTCATTATGGATATGAGTCTCTTTACCCCTCCCACATGAACCCTTGCACTCTGGAGTACAGGGAGCCCATCCAGAACACAGTTTTGCAGTATATGGGCAATACAAACCCCTGTGTGTGGTCCTACCTCTCTTCTGCTCTCCATAAAGTAGACCTTCATCAGTTCTGCTGCAGCCATGGAGGGAGTGAGACCAGGATTTGTTTTCTAGTGTGCGTTTGTGATATTCTGTACCTCGGGGGAGTGTTCTGGAATCCTCATATTCCTCATTTTATATAATCGTGATGTTACCTTATTTTATATGCTTTATATGTATCGGGGAAAGGTTATGATCTGCTGAAACTCATTTCTCTATCCATATATTTGGGGTGACCAGATGTCCCATTTTTAAGGGACAGTCTCGTTTTTTGGGACTTTTTCTTATATAGGCGCATATTACTCCCCACCACGTATCCTGTTTTTTCACAGGTTTCTATCTGATAACCCTACATATATGTATATCATTAATGTATATGAAGTTATGAGAAGTATGTTATATGGTTGTCACTAAAACATGCTGTAAGATGGGGAATCAGCCAGATATTACCTCCCCAGAGGCAACAGCAGGAAAAGTAACCAACACCGGGGCTGGGTGTCAAACAACCCATCAACAACCATTGTACAGCAAGGGAGCTACAATGCAATGACTCATCTGCATGAGGCCACACCAGGACAATTGCTCAACCTTGCCTGGGGACTCAGCAATGCCCACCCAGACGTGCCTGGACTTGTGTTTTCCAAGCACCTGAACTGAGGATAAAAACCGAACACAGGCCAAGCATGGGCCCCCTTTCTCCTTCACCGACCTCCATTGCAAGCAACAAGGACACTCTGAAGACTCTAACTGAGGGAACTGGCTCAGATTTCAAGGGTGAAATCTGTATACTATGAACTGCAATATCCAGTGGGGTGAGAAAACTGCTTAATCTAGATGTTGCCCAGTCTAACAGGGGTGAGAGTTTAGACTGTATGCTTATATTTTATTTCTTTTGGTAACTAACTCTGACTTTCTGCCTATCACTTAATTTTACTTAAAATCTCTCTTTTGTAGTCAATAAATTTGTTTTATTGTTTATCTTTACCAGTGAGTTTGTATGAAGTGTGTGGCAAATTTGCTCTGGTTTTGCAAAGGCTGGTGTATGTCCACTTTCCATTGATGAAGTGGTGAACCAATTAATAAATCTGCATTGCTCGTCTTGAGCAGTGCAAGACGGTATATTCCTGCGGTACAGTGTTGGGAGCTGGGGAGATTTGGCTCTGGTGCCTTTCTCTGTGTTATTCATGAGTGGCTCTGGGAGCATTCACGCAAACTAGCTGGGTGTTGGGTCTCCACATCCGGTTGTGATGAGTGATAACAGCACCTGGAGGGGTTTGGTGCTGGTCACTAGCAAGGCATTATGAGACACAGCCCAGGCTGGAGAGAGAGAAAGGGGCACAGTCTCAGGCTGCACCTTGGGGATCTCGTCACAGCCTGTTTTCAACTTTGCCTCAAATACCTAGCTAACACCACATCAGAATTAATTCAGCAGCGCTAGAACTTAGGCCCGGGAAATCATTTCATGCTGAATTTCCTTCCTTTACTATTTCCCTGTGGCTTGTTTGCTAGAAGTTGTTGTTGATATTTAGCTTTGTGTGTTTGTATGGAAAGATAACTTGGGAAGGGGCAAATGTGCAGGTAAAGCTTTGGTAGTTTGTTGATTCCACTGCGTTGTAGATAGATGACTTCTTAGACTGTAGAGTTGTCCAGTAAGAAGGGTGAAAAAGGTGGTGGTGGTGGCATCTGAGAGAAGGGGTTTTGGTTCTAGAGAAGCCAAGAAGGGTTTGCAAACTTTGAAAAAACGTGTCTAAATCAGCGTGGATGAAGAAGGTTTATTGGTAGCCACTAAAGTAGACTTATTCATCACTAATACCTTTTTCAAAACTAAATGGAAGTTAGCAAATCTTTTCCTAAAATATGCGGAGCCCTATTGAGTGTCCTGGCTGAACTATGCTCAACGCAGAAACAGAATGGAGGTATAGGAAAGGTGGCTTTTCCAAAAGTAGGTCCTGTTCCTGTTGTTCCTCCCTTTCAAAGTTCTCAGCCTTTGAGTTTTGAAATGGCTGTTGTGCTTTTGGAAATTTTCCTCTTGAGCTCTGGAGAGAACTAGTTTTATGTGGGTTGCAGCTGTCCCTTTGTGCTCCCAGGGCTAGGCTTGTTCATTTGCTGAGAGTCCTTAATAACTGTCTTGTTCAAAATTAGACATTAAGGCACCATTCCCTTCCTCCTGTGCAGAGGAAGTGTCTACTACTCAGGATAGTGTTAAGCAGATTACCTATCTACATAGTATGGAAACTCATGTTAGCATTGGGGTGTTGTAGTTTAACATAATAATCCTGTGGGTTGGGTACTATCTCTCATAAGTTACCAGCACCATACGAACCAGATTCTTGAGCCCTTATCTATGAGTGCTTTGTCATGTCATTTTCCTTGGCTGTTGTTTGAATGACTTATGAAGTCAGTCTATAGAAAAAGAAATTAGCAGCTGTTCTTCACTGAGACCCTACCTATGACCGATGTGTTTTTTCCTGTCATGTTCTACTGGCAGAGTTGTCTTCAGTCCATAAACCCATCAGAAAGAAACAACATAATCCGTCATAAAGATTCCATAACCAACTTGTTCACTAGCATTTACTGATGTATTCCAACTGACAGTTTTACATTAACTCTGTTGAAACTAATTTAATCATTAAATCATATTATTTTTTTCCATTTGATAAGCCCCAAATGATGTTTGTATTGGTAGAAAGGGTGGGCTCTTACACTTACACTACGTGTTGTTTTTTTAATGTTCACATTTTTCTTCAAGTGTGTTCAATCTCTGTTTTCACAGAGTCCTAATGGCGATATTTTATGACTAATTTGATTATTTCCCCCCTTCACAAAACTTGCACATACAGTAACTTTTCACTTAATGCTGTACTTATGTACCTGAAAAATGTGACTTTAAGTGAATCCAATTTTCCCATAAGAATGAATGTAAGTGGGGGGGTTACGTTCCAGGGAATTAATTTTTTTTGCCATAGAGTGCAGTACTATAGTTGGGAGGTGCCCCTGCCTTACCCCACACAGGCACAGCCCACTGGCACTGGAGACAATGAGGCAGGCGAGGAGGCTGAAGGTGCTGTAGGCTAGGAGAAGCACGTTGCACAGCAGCAGCTTCTCTACTCTGCAAGCACCAGGGGCGGGAGTTCAACTCTCAGCCCACCCACTCCACCCCTTCCCCCAAGCCCCCACCCTTAACCTGCCTCTTCTTCCCCTCCTCTCCCTTTAGTCCACACAATGCATCCTTGCTCTTCCCCCCTCCCTCCTGCCTGTGGCAATCAGCTGGTTTGCAGCATTCAGGAGGGAGGGGGGAGAAGCAAGGGCTCAGCACATAGGCTCCTCCCTCCCTCCCCTGCCTCCTGCCCATGGCAGTCAGCTGGTTTGTGGCATTCAGGAGGCAGGGAAGTGAGGGGAAGCCTGCGCACCAAGTTCTCACTCCTCCCTGTCGCGAGTAGGAGGAGAGGGAAGGTGCTGATCCGCGGGGTCTGCCGGCAGGCGGGAGGCACTGTGTGGGGCAGGGCGGGGCGGGGGTACAGCAGCTGATTGGGGGGCTGCCAGCTGTGGACAAAGCAGGCAGCCAAACAACGTTATAGCGAAGCATTGCACAACTTTAAATGGAGCATGGTCTGTAATTGAGCAGAGACATGAGATCAAAACAATGTTAAGCGAGAAGACGTTAAGTAGGGAGTTATTGTATATGTGAGGAGTTTTTTCTATTCAGTGTTGAGGTATTTCCCCCCCCCCCAAAAAAAAAAAATTACTTGTTTTTCCCATGCTTTTATCCTTCTTTTTTCCTTTCATCTTCCTCATAGGATTCCATCACTTTTTTTAAAAGATGGGAAATGTGGAAAGCGGTTGCTATGAGAACCACCTTTCAAGGTTCTTTCCTGAGGAAAAGACAGATATCGATGGAGTATTTGATACCTTATCTGGGTTGGATGGATCAGGAGAAGTAAAGATTGGAAAAGCTCCCAGAAAAGCTGTGACCCTGGCAATGTTAAAGGCAAGAAAACCTATCATGCTTAATATATCTGTAATGTAATTTATTGAATATTTTTCTAGAGAAAAAAGAGATTAAGGTAGTAGTTAATTTTAGGTGTTGTTTCACTTTAATTGCATGTTAAATATTGCTTTTTGAGGGGGAAGGATATATTTAATTTTTTTTCTTACAGTTCAAGATTATTAATAACTGAGGTTTATTTGTACTCAATATCTCTTCAGTTGCACCCAACTGAAAACAACAGGTCTGATTCTGATGTATCTTAGCAGCAATATGAATATGCTTTGCAGAAGCCAACAAATGGAGAGAATATTTCTCTTATCCAGAATTTATGGGTGTGTTGTAATTTACAGAATTTCTTGGCAAGTTGTAACATAATTAGATTCATGTTTGGTTATGTCTTTCTTGACTGCTCTCACAGCCACTAATCTTCACCCTTGTACTGAAGTGAGAACATTTAATTTTGCGTGATTAAGCCATGTAAATTAACATATTACACTCTGTGATTAACTTTGCATTAATTTTCTAATCAAGTAAAAGGAGGAAAAATATTTTTGTAGCATTTGACAACTTTAGTGTGACAGCAGTCAAATGCCTAAATGTACATCAATCTAGATACATCACCCAAGTCTGCGAAAAATATACACTCCTGAGTAGTGTAATTAAGCCCCCCAACTCCTGGTGTAGACACAGCTAGGTCAATGGAAAAATTCTTCTGTTGAACTAGCTACCACTGCTTGGGGAAGTGGATTACCTACATCAACGGAAAAGCCCCTTCCATCAATATAGGACGCATTTACATTACACTCAATAGTGGCATCCTGCAGCTGTGCACTCTAGCACCCATAGTGTAGACATGGCATAAGTTCCTGCTACTTGTCTCACTTCAAGATCCTATGGCACTTTTAGAAAACCTCTTTACGTACCAGTACCCTAGGTGTCAGTCCCTCTTTCGATATAATATGCTTAATGTCTAAGGGCAGGTCTAACCTAGAAGCTCTCCACTGGCGCACCAATGCAGCTGCACCACTGTAGCACATCTGGTGAAGATGCTCTGTGCTGACAGGAGAGCGTTCTCCTGTCAGTATAGTGCCGGAGTGGACAGCGCTTGAGTTGCTGTAACTTGTGTCACTCTAGGGGGTAGGGGGGTGTGTCTCTTTTTCACACCCCTGAGCGACGTAAATTAGATGGACTTAAGCGGCAGTGTAAACCTGCCCTAAGACTGTGGGTTCCAGTTCTGCGGCGGCTGAAATCAATGGGAGTTCTACCACTGACATCAGTGGGACTGAACCCTGCATATTGGCTTTGCTGTACATATAGCGTGTGGTCCAGCTTCCACAGATGTCCACAGGAGTGTGGACATTTATTTCACTGGGACTACTAGAAGGGGCACTGCACTGAAGGAACCCGATTCTGATCTCTGACTGCTATTACACCAGTGGAAATTAGAGATGAATTAGGCCGAAGGTATTGAACATATTATGTGAAGTGCTTTACATTCTGTCCCTTAGGTGTTATGCCAGTGGAGGGCAAACTTTTTGGCCTGAGGGCCGCATCTGGGTATGGAAGTTGCATAGCGGGCCATGAACGCGCATGAAATTAACAATTCCGAGATATTCAAATAAACTCTATTGAATAAAGATACATTTTAGTGGAAATAAAAATAAAAAACTTTATTTTTTATAAATATGCCATCATAACAATGTATTACAATAATTAAACCAAACTTAACCCCTTTCCACGCCCTCTTTGAATAATGTGAACAGTGCAGCTAGTCACCTTTTTTTACAATGGCATCAAAGTCCGGTTTCATTCTCGTTGCGGAACTCTGCAATACTGAGCAGAGATGCTGGTCAGTTAAATGGGATCTGTAGCGAGATTTATTGTAATTCAGCAGGGAAAAATGTTTGTTCACACACAAACAAAATGCTTGTTCAACAAAGCAAGGATTTTCTGTGCCACCTTGCAGATATTTGGGAACTTAGTTTCTCTCAAGAAGGCATAAAACTCATCCAGTTTTTCTGAATTGTACTTTTCCTTCAAGGTGGAATTGCACTGGAGATCAATAAGCTTCAGTTGTAATTCTTGTGGAGCTTTCTTGTAGTCAAATGACAGTGGGCATGACACCAGCTGTCTTCATCTTCTGAAAGTCAGAGAATCAATGAGAAAATTCTCTGGGCAAGTCACTCAAAATTTTGCTGTACTTTTCTCTCTGTTTTGGTGACACTTCCAAGTACTTTCCAACAGTGAAATAAGCGAACACTTTGTCCTTAATTTGTTTTGAAAACAAGACTAACTTGGCTTTGAAAGCTGTCACACTAGAATACAATTTGTGTACAAACACATTATTTTCTTGCAAGTTTACACTGAGTTCATTTAGATGGGTCAAGATAGCCACACCAAAAGCAAGGTCGCACACCCAGTTTGAATTCTTTAATTCAGGGAAATCATTTTCTTTCCCCTGCATCTCTAGAAAAGTGCAAATTTCATCTCTGAGCTCCCACACTTGCTGCAATACCTTTCCAGGGCTGAGCAAGCGGACATTTGTATGATAAAGTAAGTCAGGGTGTTGGACGTCAGTGTCTTCAAGAAGGGAAATGAATTGCTGATGATTAAGTCCCCTCGCTCTTATATAGTTCACTATTTTTCACTACTGTGTGAACAACACGATCAGTGTCCAGAACATTTTTGCAGATGTATATAATACAATGCAGAAAAATCACCTCTTTATCAGGGTCTTACTCTTTTACTTTGTCCTGAATTCTTTTGAAAAGTCCTACATTTTTCCCAGTTAAATTTGGTAATCCATCTGTGGTTATGTTTGCCAGTTTACTCCAGGGGAGCTTCAGATGTTCAAGGAACCAGACACCTCTCATATAAATCCTTAGCTGTGCGTTTCATTGATTCCATTGATAAAGATTCCTCTGTGATTTCAAATTTGTTGTCAATTCCTCTGACAAAATTCAGTAACTGCTGTGTCCTTCCTGTCAGTGCTGTCATTGAGAGCTGACGGAAACAATGTAAAGCCCTGTGCTTTTTTGTTCTACTCAGAAGCCAAATGTTCATCAGCTACTTCTTCACGGCGAGTAACAGTTCTTTGTGGCAAACTAATGTTCTCAAATGTATTTTGGTATTCCAGTCACAGCATGCCAGCAACATCAACCATGCATTCTTTCAAAAACTCCCCTTCAGCAAAAGGCTTATTTTGTTTAGTGATTTTAAATGCTGGAACATAACTTGCCTTTGTAGTGGCTTCCTGAACTGCAGCTTGTCGCACATAAGTATTTTGCTCAGTTTTTAAGTTTGTGGTGAGTTTCAGCTTTTCTTGCCCTTTCTTCAGTTGTTAAATTGCTGACATAATTAGGATGTTTAGTAGAAAAATGGCAATTCAAATTGTATTCCTTGAACACCACGATGCTTTCCTGACAAATCAGGCATACAGCCTTCGAGTTCACGTTTGTGAAAAAATATTTTGCGTTCCATTCTTTGTTAAAAACCCAACACTCACTGTCCACTTTCCTTTTTTTTTTTTTGCAGCACTCGTTTTTGAAAGGGAAAAGAAAATCCTAACTGCTGCCCTTATTTCAAACTGCTGTTTTACAAGGTGGCATGCACTGTGAAAAAACTGGGCCCTCTCTCTAGCCTGGATTTGTCGGGGGTCAGTGCCCCTGACAATTTTGAGCCATGGCACACTATCCCAAAACCCATGTGAACGAAAAGAGGCAGGTGTAAACTCACCTGTAACTTTATGCCCCAGCCTTCCCCCAAAAATGTTCTTACTGTTGTACTTTGAGTTCTGTTTACACTGTTGCATTCATTAAACGTTTGTATGTAGTAAGGGATGTTACCGCGTTGTGGTGAGAGGACTCATGAGGTGTGGTGCATGGGGGGGGCTCCACGGGGCGGTAGCAGGGATTCCTAGGGGCCCTGCTGGAAGTGTGACACCAAGGCAGCTGTGCCACATGCGGAGGCCCCTGAGTTAAGATGGGAGCAGTTGCGGCCCCTGGGCGGTTACCTTCCACTCGAGGCTCTCGAGGGTGGGGCCATAGGAAACCAGGAGGGGATTTGGCACACTGCTGCATAGGGGTGGTGAAGTCATACCTGTGCAATGTGGCGTTTTGCTTGCCAGAAGAATCTTCCCAGAAGATGGTGCTCAAAATGAACTGCTCATCACTGAGGTCAGGGCTGGGAGCGCTAGGCAGAGCACGGCAAGCCCCCAGCCCCACTCCCCCAGAGAGAGTGCGGCAAGCCCCTGGCCCCACTCCCCCAGATGGAGCGTGGCAAGCCCCTGTCCCCACTCCCCTGGCCAGAGCTCAATGGCTGGATAAAAAGGTCCCCAGCCCGCGGGCCATAGTTTGCTCACCTCTGTATTATGCTATGTAATCACATTCTGTTCTAGTGTATGTATATATTTTGTACACTTCAGTTAGTTTATATACTGTGAAAGCTTCTCAAGTCAAGAGCCAGAGATCTCCTTGAATATTATGTCTATGATATATTCTATGAAGCTCTATAGAAATTAGACAGTAATCCAATTCTTGCTCATCTTACTCTCATGATCAGTCCCTTTGATTTCTGTTGTACAGCATCAGTGGGACTCTTTACATGAGTAAGGTGAACTAGATTTGGCCCAATGATTGAATTTAATATGCTGTGCAGAGTAAAAATCCTTCTAAAGATAGTTACTATACATGCATCTTAGTTACTTTTCAGAGTTAATTATCTTGTCTGCATTTAGTTTTTAAGAGGCAAAATTAGACAGGGGAAATTTCACTTACTTATTTCTGTAAATGCATTTGTGAGCTATATTTCCAAAAAGACGCATCTTAGACTGGCATAATACAGTCAAAACTTTGGTTTCACTAACTGAGCCACAGGTCTTTGAAACGGTGTTTTCTTATGGAAATCCTTCACTTGCATGTTTTTAACTTTTTACAAGTTCTAGTTTAAGATAGTTACAATAAAATGACCCTGGCCTTTACATAAGAATGGCCATACTAGGTCAGACAGGTGGTCCATCCAGGCCAGTATCCTGTCTCTGAGAGTGGCCTGTGCCAGATGCTTCAGAGAGAACGAACAAAACAGGGCATTTTTGAGCGATCCAGCCCATCCCATCTTCCAGTCCCAGCTTCTGGCAGTTGGAGGTTTAGGAACTCCCAGAACATGGGGTTGTATCCCTGACCATCTTGGCTAAATAGCAATTGATGGACCTATCCTCCATGAACTTACTTCATTCTTTTTTTAGCACGGCTATACCTTTGGCCTTCACAACATCCCCTGGCAACAAGTTCCACGGGTTGACTGTGTGTTGTGCGAAGAAATACTTCCTTTTGTTTGTTTTGAACCAATGGCCTATTAATTTCTAAGTAACTAAAGGTCTTACAAAATTCTGCTGGAAGCCTTAGGGATACTATAAAGTAGTTGATGAAGATGGAGACTGCCTCTTTGAGAAGTGATCTTCTGTGAAGGTTTCACTCTAATATATATATTAGATAGTAGGATATTCAGTTCCTAACCAGTACACCTAAGCACAGATCAGCTGGACTGTTTTAGCTGCCTATAGATGTCTTGTTCTTCCCAGTTAAAAATCTGTCCTTAACTCTTCTTTCTCTGACAGGCCCACGTCCAGGAAGCATTACCAGAGCAAATGACCTTTAGGCTATACAATGGAATGAAAAGTGTTGACCTGACTGGGAAGTCACCTGGCTCAAGTGAACAGATTGTTAAGGAGCAGTTCATAGTTTTTATGTCAGCCCTTTTAAAAGGCAACGTAGAGGAGAAGTGTAGCATAATAATGAGAATGATATCTAGTATCGAAGGGCCTGTGAAGGGAAAACAAATCCAAGAGGTAAAGGGAAAAAAAAATCATTTGTGTGTATTTTGCTTTTCTTAAGTGTTTTGGGGAGGTAGTGGTCAGAGCCCCGGGCTGAGATTCAGGACTCCAGGGCTTTTCCTAGCTCAGCCACTGGCTCCCTCTGACCTTGGGGAAATAATCTGGCAGTAGTGCTGTGGGGATGGACTTACATAAGCCCCCTGTGAATCAGTCTCAAAAGTCAGTGGCTGCACGAGGAGGAGCATATAGACTGCTCCCTTGAGGCACACTCAGGGTTCACACACCCAAAGTGGGTGTAGAGGAACCCAGAGGGAGGAGAACAAGCTGCACAAACAAACGGGTTGATGCAGCCCGAGCGCTCCCAAGTCCCTCTGGGGGCAGTATAGCTCCACTTCACCTCCAATATAGGCCAGATAGTGTAAATTACACTATCTGACCCTCTGTTTCTTCTCAGTTTACCCATGTGTAAAAGTTGTTTAATAGTTACTATACCGTGGAAGGATGTTTGAGAATTAAGGTTTATACTTGAGATCATTAGGGGAAGGGTGCTTAACAAATGCAAACTATGATTATTTATGAAATTTAACTATACTGGACAGGTGTTATTAATAACATTTACTTATGGCAACGACGTCCATATCACCCAGACCACTGTGATAAGCACCGATTAATACCCTTGTGGGGTGCTCTGTGGTGTTCTTGACAAATTTTCTTTTAAATATGGAAAGAAGAAGGTTGTAATGGCAGCATTATGCCCTTTAAGTTCACAGAGGATCTGATCACCTCTGTAGTCCATGTACTGAGATCCAGAAATCTGCTGAAGGGCTGGAATCTGGAGATGACTCAAGATCCTGCCAGTGGAGTAAAGACTCTGGCTTCTCAGCTGTTATCAGAACTGAAACTTGAAGGTAAGCAGTGAAACTACTGAAATAATTTATGCCAAAATGGTGCAAATATTGCAGAGTCAGCCGTTTTTGCAAGATATTTACTCTCTCTGACCTGGAGTTCGAAATTCAGATTAAGAACCAAAACAAGAGGGTTGAACTCAGATCTGGAGATTTTAATTACCCACCTACACTTCCTGATAGAATTTGGGATCCGTTTGAGTTTGAATTCCCAGTTCAATCTAATTTGTAGTCATGCAGATTTATGGCTACGTGTTTTATCTCATTAGGTCTCATCAGCGTTGTAGAATTACATGGCTTACAGTTGATTGATGTTTTGTGCATTTATATCCATTCATGGCTGTCTTTGCTTATGCTGGATGAACGAGACCATGCTTTGCTATGCCATGGTATTAGACCTGGCTTGAGCATTGGCCTGATAAACCCAGGGTTGTGAGTTCAATCCTTGAGGGGGCCATTTAGGGATCTGGGGCAAAAATCTGTCTGGGGATTGGTCCTTGTAAACGGGTTGGGACTCACCACCCGCGGCGCCTCCTGCTGGTGATTTTGAGAATTAGCTCAATTCCAGTGGCGCGCCCCCTCCTGGTGGTGTCCCATCCATTGTTCTGCCCTCTGCTGTCGCTGGACCCACGTTGCTCCCTGCTCGGCGGCATCCTCTTCGAGGCCACTGCCCTCCAGCAGTGTCCCTTAGTCCATCTGGACCCCCCTTCCGGGGATCAATGGATCAGCAGTTTGACATTCCAGCCACCATATGCAACCACACACCCCAAAGTCTAATCCCTCTTGTCAGGGATCGGGCGTAGTCTATAATGGCCACTCCCTACGGCTAATGGCTGAGTGTACTGCAAGGAGGAAGGGGGAG
Organism: Gopherus evgoodei; assembly: GCF_007399415.2. Classification (NCBI taxonomy): domain Eukaryota; kingdom Metazoa; phylum Chordata; order Testudines; family Testudinidae; genus Gopherus; species Gopherus evgoodei. The sequence continues at coordinate 35,624,618 of NC_044333.1, read as the reverse complement.
GGGGTCCCAGCCCAGGGGCCCTCTACTCTGGGTCCCGACCCAGGGACCCTCTGGCGTCAGCCTCGCTGTCTTCTTTCTTTCCCCTCCTCTGTCTGTTCCCCTGGGCTGCTTCCCCTACGGCCCCTTGCACCCGCTAGGCCCTTCCCTTCAGGGCCTGCAGCCTGGCAGCTATGGGCTAGAGCCGTCTAGCCTCCCTGAGCCTGCCCAGCACTGCAATGTCCGCAGTGCTATTCTCCCCCTTGGAGACTGACCTTCCCCTGTCAAAGGCCTGGGACAGACTGACTGCTCCCTTCCTGAGCAGCCTTTATATATGGGTGAGCCTGGCCCTGATTGGTTCCCTCCAATCTGGGCCCTGATTGGCTCCCCATAAGCCCTTTTCTGATTGGCTCCCAGGCTGCGCAGGCTCCCTGGCCTGCCACAGCCTATCATCCCAGGGAGTGGGGCAGTCTGCCCCACTACAGTCCTGCTTTGAGCAGGGGGTTGGACTAGATGACCTCCTGAGGTCCCTTCCAACCCTGATATTCTGTGATTCCATGATCTTGTAGAAGCCATCTGATATCTTATAACTGAGGCGTCATATTTTTCAACCATCTTTCCAGCACAGCTAGAGGTTGTCCCAAATTACCAAGAGTTCTGCCCCTTTCCAATGCATACATTCACTTAATCTTGCAGACAGTATTAGCTCCTTCCATATGCAGTTTAATATTTGTTTGAATAATGAACAAATGCGAATAAGTGTTTCCACTGTAAAAAATTAGAAGGCAAGTAACTATATACTTGAATGCTATAAGCATCTTTGCAGATCCCTTGTGAGAAATGTACAAGTTATCTTGTGTTAATGCATTCATTATGTAGATGGGAAGAAACTCGTGGGACCTTCTCTCATGGATGCCATGTGTGATCAAAGTACCATTGAGAACTGGGTGTTCCAGGTTCCACAGATCTCTACTTTCCTCAATGTTATCATCAGGCAGGGGCTCCTTGTCCTGCATTCACTCCCAGATCAGGCTAACGACCTCGTCAAATTGGTTCCAAAGTGCAAGGGCATCAAAGGAAGAGGATTTGTTAGTCTTCTTGACATCCCTTCTATCATATACATCAACTCACACCTGCCCTCGGAACTACAGCATAAGTGGAGGCTTTTGTTTTCTTCTCGGGTTCACGGAGAAAGTTTTTCACAGCTCTGTGGGCAAATCATAAATCAGGGTCCCTGTATATTGGTCTTAAAGGACTTGGATGGATATATCTTTGGTGGGTTTGCATCAGACTCATGGGAAGTTAAACCACAATTTCAAGGTAAGAATTTCTTTATTTTTCTAGAAAATCTCATGGCTTAGAGTAGCTGCATGGCATGTGTTAATGAAGACTTTTTATCAAGGGAGCGAAGGGAAAGGAACTCTTGCAAGACAGTTGAATCTGTCCTCTTCCAAATGTTAACATGTGGCTATCTTTTGACTTAATTTCAAAAGCTTATCTGTCTCAGTGGAAGAATAATTTGTTGACCCTGTAGTTCTCCACTCTTTATTTTCTGTTTTCTCACATACAGAATTGCCCATGATATTGGTACGAGAACATCCGGTAGATAGAATCATAGACTTCAAGGTCAGAAGGGACCATTATGATCAGATGAACCCTTACAAAACATAGTTTAATCATACCATTCTTTCTGTCGTTTATTGTTTTCCCTTAGAAAATGTCTCTTCACCTGCTAGGCTGATGCTCTAACAAAACCCGAATGTAGCCGTACTGGTCGTTGATGTGTGGTTCATCGGTATCTGTTGCATTGCATGTTGTTTAGCAGGAATACCTTTCTATATCTACTTCCTGAACTCAGGAATTTTACTGGGCTAAGATATCATGCTTCTCTAAAACGTAGGAAATGCTTGCTTCCTTACTTCAAAATGAAATTATAATTCTGTATGTTGGTAAAAACGTGGCTAGTTCCTCTGTCCTATTACGAATGCAGACTCAACACTGATGGTTGCTTTATAGTTTGTATCTGTTATTCATTGACAATTTTTAAATCCGCAGGACTTACTGACCACAAAATAAATACCCTAGAACAAATTATCTTTTCAGTTCTACTTACTGACTTCACTGGAGCGCCATTGGTATAAACGAGAGATTTATACCAGATTTCATTATTTAATAGATTAAAATAAACGTCCACTAGATGGCGGTCTTGTGTTTGTTTGGCTGTTGCTCTACATCAGGGGTCGGCAACCTTTCAGAAGTGGTGTGCGGAGTCTTCATTCATTCACTCTAATTTAAGGTTTCACGTGCCGGTAATACATTTTAACGTTTTTAGAAGGTCTCTTTATATAAGTCTATAATATATAACTAAATTATTATTGTATGTAAATTAAATAAGGTTTTAAAAATGTTTGAGAAGCTTCATTTAAAATTAAATAAAATGCAGAGCCCCCCGGACCAGTGACCAGGACCTGGGCAGTGTGAGTGCCACTGAAAATCAGCTTGTGTGCCGCCTTCGGCACCTGTGCCATAGGTTGCTTACCCCTGCTCTACACAGTGAAAAAATATACCAATACACACACACGCTCGGCCAAATTCCGCTCTGTATCGCTGGAAAGGCTCCAGATTTACATTGCTGAAGCTCAGCAGAATTTGTCTCAGTATGTTTACATCTAACAGATGGATATTTCTGTAGATGGATGGATGGATATTTATGTTCCTGTTTAAAATACAGCAACAAGGGGTTTCCCTTGGATCTAAAAGCTCTCACTCATGCTAGCTGAACCCTTTATTTTCCCTTTACAAAACTTGGGCAGAGGGGACTTTAGCTTTTGAAGTAGTAACTGAAGAAAAAATACACACAAGGTAACATATAAATATGATTTTTGTGTTTCTCTCACTCCAGCAGGTTAATTTACAAAATATATTGCCTTGCCAATTGCTCATCGTGTGGTTTAATCAGTGCCTTTGGGATGGCTGGGATTTGAGAGGCGAGGATTTGAAGAATTTTAAATGGCCAAGTTGTTTTCTTTTCAAATGCAGCTTGCCTCATGCAGTTATCACCGTTATTTTCTGGTGAGAATTCATGCACCAGGTCTTTAGCAGTTGCCCTTAGAGAACAGTTATGGCAGACACGTTGCAGAAACTGATGACATCTTATTGCAGGGGACACTTTTTAACTTGTAAATATTGATTCAAACACGCCTTGATCTGATAAATTAGACAGGAAAAATGAGGTTTGATTAAAATCCTTGTGAAGTTTTGCAGAGAAAATTGATTTGTGAGTGTAGAAACTCTGTTTGCATTGATTTAATAGATAACTTACCCTGCTGAACGTTCTCATTTATTAATACAACTCCCTAAGTTATATATTTACTCATTTGACTTCATATTACACGTTTTTAAAACCTTTGCTCGTTTTAATTAACCTTCCAGTCTGGATCCCTTGCCAACTGTTCAGTAGGGCATTATCCAAGATATTGTTTCATATTTTTAGTTCTGTGTTTCTTAAACTCAGGGAAAATGCTAGCTGAGGTCTTGATTCAGCAAAGAACTTAAGCACATACTTTGCTGAATTGGAAAACGTAGGCCCTGATTCGCCAATGTCTTGTACTGTGTGTAAATACACCTGTACAAGATAAAAATATGCTACATGCTGTTTACGTGGCATTTTACACCTAGCTTGTACAGGTGTAAACAACAACAGTGGTGCAAGGCGGTGAAGCATCAGTCCCTTACACCTTCATATTAAACTTGCATCAAGCTTAACTATAAAAGTTTTTTACGTCGATCAAGCTGAGTTGATGCATCCCAGTTGTAGATAGAACCAGGAGTGTCCACACATAAGGGTTTGCACTGCTCTAACTGAATGGATTTAAAAACTATGTAGGTGAACCCGTGCATGTTTTGTGGGTAGCCCAGTCATTACATTGTAATCAAACATACCCATGGTCTCTAGATTCTGTCCTCATTTACAGCTATGCAATCCCATTGATGTCTGTAGTGCTGCACAGTTATAACGGAGAACTTTGGCTATGTGTCTTGACTAAGCATCGGTACTCGTGCTGCTGACATACCCGTACTTGTTCTGAACTGTTTTGCTGTTCCTTTTTGGGATCTTGCTTTCCTGTCCTATTCATAAGTAAGTCACACTTTGTCCATTGTTTTGTCTCTGATACTTTACACGGATGCGATTTATAGGTGACAACAGATGCTTTTTGTTCTCCGTTTCTCCCTCTCTTATGGTGTACACATACACTGGATACAATGACCACTACATGTATTTGAATCATGGGCAGCAAACTATCCCAAATGGACTCGTAAGTACTAAGAAATGACAGTTTGGAAATCAGATTCGTGGCTGGTCTTTGAAAGTGTCTTGTGTATTTGTTTCTGCCTTTTTAAGCTGACATATTTCATGTGCTGTGGTTCTTAAAGGAAGTTTTCATCTTGTGTATTCGCTCAGCACTTTTACTACAAGGATTTCTCATCTTAATACATTTTCATTCAGAGTAAAGATGCCAGTTTATCTGATTATTTACAGCTGATGTTCATATTTAAACAGTAAATTGTTTAGGGTAAAATCCATTTGATGCATTTCTAACCCAAGTAACTGGGCTTTGGGCAGGTGCAGTTTCTGGGGAGTTAAGGAGTAGAATCCATCCTCAGGTTGTGAACAATGTTCAGTGTTGGTGTGCACCCATCTGGATGCGACCACTCCAACCTGTTGGCTGGAAGAGTTGGTTGCACATGTCCACACCACTTGCGTGGTGTTAGATTCCCTAGACCTGCATAATTGAAGATCCATATGACCCATCCTTAGTCTCTACTCACTGCCATCCTCATGCTGGTTTATGCATGGCTGGCATAAAGAAACCTCCATCAAAAACTATGCACAAAGGTTGTAAAGTTTGTCTCTGTGTACTACTCCCTGGAAGTTCTCTGTTGAGTCCCACACAGGGTCTTACAGGTGGAGAGGACTTTTGCACCAGTTCTCAGCACCATGGTGGATTTCAGTTATTTTAAAAAAGCAGGCAAATGTTTTAAGACAGAATGTGTCAGCATTGCCTCATTAGTTACTTCAGTAATCACTGCATCCCAGTGAAATCTTGCTTTAAAGAAAGCCACATCAAATTGTTCATGTTGCTTTAAATGGGAAAGACTTGGCTAAAATGGGTATGTTGTCAAACAAACAGTAGCTGTTAAACTACATAGCGGGTTACATTTCCAAAGCAAGGTACAGCTGATGTATCTGCAGAATTGTCATGCTCCTATAGGACATGCAAGGTGGGTATTGTACAGATAGTTTGCACACGCAAAGATTCAATGTAGATATATAAACAGAAGTTTATCTGAAATGCCCTATTTTACCAGCTTTGGAAATTTGGCCATGAATACTAAAACTAGCAACTTACAATCTACCGCTGAGCCCTGGCCTAGTTTCTGGTTTATATTTGTTTAATAAGCATTTACTGTGATGCTTTATTTCACAGGGCATGGGAGGACAGCATGATTACTTTGGGCTCTGGATAGACAGTAACTATGGGAAGGGACACAGCAGAGCGAAACCTACCTGTACCACCTACAACAGTCCTCAGCTGTCAGCTAATGAAAACTTTACGCTAGATGCCATGGAGGTGTGGGCAGTGGGAGATCTCCCAGAAGGCGCAGTGGTAGGTGAATACAGTGTTTCAAACGCTGGCAAAATTCGCCTACATGTGTAGAAACATACAAGGGAGAATATATTGAACATATTTCGATGATGTTTTAAATATGTTGACTTTTTGTCCATATTGTGAGAAATCACATTTTATTTATTTCTTTAGCACCCATTGCTATGGCAGCTAAATACTTGCAGAAATGTAAAACACGTAAAGTATGTATGCCAACTGGAACGAGAGGCATAAATGGAACAAACCAGGACTACTGCAGCTGTCTGTATGAAACATTGGCTGTGCTGTTGTAATCCTTTTAAATGACTCTATCATGCTATATATTTGAAGTATGTAAATATCAAGGAGGCAGTGGGATTATTTTGGGTGTTAAAGAGAAGAGAATCTAGAGAGCCATCATTTAGTCAGGGGTGCAGGAAATCTTTGTGGGGCTTGGTTTCAATAAGAACAAGTGGGGAAGGTCTTGTTGCCTATGATGTGCATAAATAAACTTGCATGAAAGTTTCTCTGCTCCTGAGGCCAAGTTGAGAACTCTGTATAGTAAATCTTCCTCAGTTGTGCCTGTTACATTGTCTATTTTATGCAGCTGATATTTTCTTTTCACATTATGTAAACATGCCCAGAGGCTATACAGTGCACACACATCTGTAAATAGAAACAGAACTGGTCTTTTAGGAAGACTGTCAAATTGTATTTGAACCACTTAAAAGTTCATGTCTGTACTTGAAATATTGTGTCAGATTAACCAGTATACTCTGACTGGTTTGTAAACCAAAGCATCCGTAAACAGTAAACTGGCCTGCTGAGCCAACTTTACAGCTGACTTGTGTCACTGGAGTGGCACAAAGTAGTTGGTATGTCCTAGTGAATCATTTCCGTTTACGTTCACCTGGGAAATCATCATAACAATCTTTAAAACCAAACAAACAGTTTATGGATATTCAAGGTGACCTGACCTTGTTGTCATTTGTGATGACATTTTAAATTGCCTTTTTGATTTTGTTTAAGATAAAGGGTAAGAAGAGCATCCTCAATACAGACCCTGAGGCTCAGGCCTTGTTAGAAATGACTGGAAAAAGTCGTCAGAGCGATGGTTTGCGAGAGCAGATTGAAGATGATGACGACAACTAAGATGACCCATGTGATTTGGATCGTTCTGCTTGATCCCATCAAGTGCTGATATTCCTTGGACAGGATATTTTCTCATCTGTTTCCACTTGTATGATTAGCTTAAACAAAATTACAGTGTAAAGAGTACTAGCGTAATAAGTCCAGGAAGATGTCATGACTGCATGTGGTTTCTTTTGGAAGAGTGGGAATTTAGATAGCTGGCTAACTCCTGGCTGTAGCTGGAAATAAATTTGATAGCATTTGCAATAGGTTCATTTTTCTCTCTGTGTGCAGATATTAAGCACAAATATTATTATTGCTGTTGAGTCACCTGGCGTATTAACTGTTACTATATATAGAATTTTAAAGATGTCACGCTTTTAATACCTCAGCTGAAAATAATTCCTTGCATGCAGTGAAATCAGCTTCATTATTTAAATGTCTATGCAGTGTACAAATCGTTATTTTAAAATGATATCTGTAGAACCGTCCAGTTCAGTCTTTATAAAGGGTGTGCTTCATTTGATGCTGTAAAAGCTGCTTCAAAGTAGGATCTATTTCTAAGCTCAGCTTTTCCATAAATTACGGTATATGGATTGTACGCAGAAACCTAGAACTCTGGATACACTGCATCCAGTTCTGCACTGTCTTATGCTAGATTTCATTTGAGTGAAATTTCCCTTAATTAATAAGCCAGCACAGAATTTGGCGCTTTGTAAAATAGTTTTAGAGTGATTCAGGGATTCAACCGCAAAGACTCCTATCAGTGGGCCCAATCCTGTGGTTCTTACTCAGGCATAACTCCCATTGAAGTAAATGGAAATTCTCTTGAAAAATGCCTTCAGAGGTAGTCTCGCTTGAGACTGGAGTGCGCGATTACGCTATAAGGCGTCATACAGCTAAAATCCAATACAAATGCCTTAAAAATGTTGGCGTTAATGTCTATAACTTCTGAAAATATTTTCTAATTACAGATTTTGTTGCAATGAAATCAATGATCACTAATTTTTAAAAAAATATGTTGACCTCTATCTTTTTTTTTTTTTTGGCTCCTTCTCTGTCATTTACAACACTCGTCTGTGCTGGTGAGTAGCTACAATCAGTCACATTCAGGGCTTTTTTCTACTAGAATCAATTGGCAGCTATCAATATTTCAGTACCTTGAGTATTGCTAACCCTCTAGCTATGTAATTTACTTGCCAAACAAACCGACTTCTACTGAGAACTAGAATTTTCGCCCCAGCAAGTGACATGGGGAATTGAAAATCAAGTATTTATCTCTTTATTGATATGAATAACTGAGGAATCTTTCTCCCAGTAAAGCAGATCATCACATGAAAGCATCTTTGTATTAGACTGGATTCACTGTCATATAAAGGGTCTAGGTTTTCCCTGTTGACACTGCATGGTGCACAAAATATACTTTAACAGTGTATATGGTCATTTACTACTTTGATCAAGTTCCAATGAACTCTAATGCCACCCTGAAAGTATTTTCTGGTGTACCCTTACCTATCTGCTTCTTCATTGGGTGCCAAAGTAGGACATTCAAATTAGCTTGTATTTGCGCCTTTGCTTTATAATGTGAGAAGTAGGTGGTATTCATGATTATTATACATAAATTATTGTTGAAAGGGGAACATGGACAAATCCTTCCTGCTATAGACCCTGGTAATCATCTATGCATTTTATACCCTACCCATAATAATGGTTAGCGCAGGAGTCGGCAACCTCTGGCACGTGGGTCGCCAGGGTAAGCACCCTGGTGGGCCGGGCCAGTTTGTTTACCTGCCACGTCGGCAGGTTCAGCCGACCATGGCTCCCACTGGCCGCGGTTCACCGTCCCAGGCCAATGGGGGTGGCAGGAAGCAGTGCAGGCGAGGGATGTGCTGGCCGCAGCTTCCCTGGGGTTAGAGTATACGTGGTGCCTATTCATCAGTATATGTTGGGAAGGCCTACGCTAATATTATGTGTTTATCTAAATGATCGTTATGTTCCAGAGTCTTTAATGTGCTCAAAATTCTATGTTGAGTAATTATACTGAAATTTTTACACAATTTTGTCCTCTGAATGTTTTTATAATAATTTTTAAATGATATGTAGCCGAACTACTGTAGAAAATTATATAATAAATATATTTGGTTCTTTCTGTAACAGGTTTTTTTTTTTTTTTTACATCCTGCCTCCTGAAATTTCCCCAACAATTTCAATTAACTATTATTCACTGCCTGAACTGGACGATTGTGTAGTGTGACTGAGTGCTGTTAAAATAGCTTCTGGGCTCCATGCCAGAGATTGCTACATTTCTGGAATCTTCTAGAAGAAAACTTTAGTAAGTTATCTGAGAGGTGGAGGGGGGAGTTAAAGCAATTTTTAAGCAAACCAAAGAGCCAGTTCATAGTTTTTGATAAGCTGGAACAAAAGAATTGTCACCAAAGAATAGCTACTGTGGTTAGTTGTGTTTAATTTTGTTTAGTGAATTGCAGAAAACTTCTCTTCACCAAAAACTTAACATCTGAAGATCTGACTTGTCTTTGAACCAGTCTGAGTCAGCGCAAAAAGGAGCCAAACTGGATTGGTATTGTGAAGGAAATTCATGTTGAGCTACACTTTATTGTACATCAGCGTAGCATTTGACTGCATTGAAGTCCTGTGATTTGTGACCTTGGAGGAGCTGGACTTTTTTATCTTTCAGTCAGATCATATAAGGTGAAGGTGGTTGGTGGGGGAGAGAGAACTCGAACAGGGTGATGCTTTTAGTGAGTGTTCTGAAGGAGGATCTATTTACAGACTTGCCCAGCAAGATGATGCTGATACAAGGCACTTCCTGGTAAGTGAACAAGGAACTTTGGATGTTGTAATTGCTGACAAAATGCTTACTGTATTGCAAAAGTTGTATTCTGCCACAATAACCTTGCCCAACCCTCTCCATGCTGTTTAAACAAAGGGAACAAAAACTGCTTTATATTTTAGCAGTTCTAAAAAAAAACCCCTCATACATCAGCAAGTGTAACTTTAACAAAGTGAACAAACTTAGGGATGGAGTGATGTTCCAAGAAGTGTTTCAGCAATATCTTCTGTATGGAAATGAAGCTCCCAAGTTCTGTAATTACATAGAATCTTATGGATAGAAGGGATCACAAGGCCTCTCTAGTCTATACCCCCTGCCACGATGTAGGATTTGTTGTATCTAGACCATCCAAGACAGATGGCTATCCAGCCTCCTTTTGTAAACCAACAGTGAAGGAGATTCTACAGCCTCCCTCCGCAGCCTGTCCATTGTCCTACTGTTCTTGCAGTTAGGAAGTTTTTCCTGAGATTTAACTCAGTCTGCTAAGCTGCAGACATGGGGGTGCAGAAACGGAACACGCCAGTGTACAAAACAAGCAGTCCATTTGCAAGTGAGTATCTTTCCCCCCTGGTCTTGTCTGTCAAGCCCAAGGCTGTTTCCCATGCACCACTGCATTCCAGTGCAAGGATGTAGAAAGGAATGAGCTAGCAATGAAAACATCCCCTCATAGGTTTTCATTGTTGTTCCGGGTTTTCATAATGCCTCCCTCCCACCAAAATATTGTGCACCTTATCTACTGGCCAACAGTAAGCTGTATCACAACCCCTATCCTAGGCTACGGTAAAGGTCTTTGAATGATGAAGGGCAGCAACTCCTAGGTCAGTATAACCATCGTTCCATGGTGCTCCATTACTGTATTTAGCACTGCAACACCTAATCTGATTTTCAAAAGGGATAGAAGCGTTTAGGAGCTTAAACCCCATTAACTGTCAATAGGATTTAGGCTCCTAAATGCTTAAATCTCAGTTAAAAAATGAGATCTAGGCTCCTCAATAAGTGCTGAGCACAGAAATGCTTAACTAGCTTTACAAATCTGGCCCACAGCCTGTAAATCCAAGAAGCTTTTGATCTAAAGATTACTGTAGGGGTGTGAAAGAAGATGAGCAGTGCTGAGTCACAGATGAAGCTGCCGAGGATCTTGCTTCATTACACTCCTATAAGGTGAAGGCAGCTGAAAGGCTTGGATTCTGCAGCCTGATGGGGAGGACAACCTAAAACAAAGCCACTGTTAAGCCCCTATTCAGCAAGCATGTACAGCTCTTGAAAAATGAATGTAAGAATCCCCAAGCTAGGCACTTGTTTAAGACCGTTGCTGAATCAATGTCAGCTAGTCACAGCCTTCATCAAGGGAAATGAGATAAGGTGTCCTGGTAATAAAGGCAAAAGAATGGAGAGACACTTTTAAAAGTGGAGGTTACGGCCTAAGTCAGGGGTGGCCAGCCTGAGCCTGAGAAGGAGCCAGAATTTACCACTGTACATGGCCAAAGAGCCACAGTAATATGTCAACAGCCCCGCATCAGCTCCCGCCCCCAGCGCCTCCCACCGGCAGCCGATCAGCATCTCCCGCTCCCTCCCCCACCTGCCGAGCAACTGTTTCGTGGCATGCAGGAGGCTCTGGGGGGAGGGGGAGGAGCGAGGGCATGGCAGGCTCAGGGGAGGGGGCAGGAAGGGATGGAGTGGGGGCAGGGCCTGTGGCAGAGCCAGGGGTTGAGCAGTGAGCACCCCCCAGCACATTGGAAAGTTGGCACCTCTAGCTCTAGCCCCCAAGTTGCTGCCTATACAAGGAGCCGCATATTAACTTCAGAGCCACATGCAGCTCTTCAGGAGTCACAGGTTGGCCACCCCTGGCCTAAATAACAGCAAGATTCTCCCTCAGACGATCACTAGTTAACTTTTTAAATCCAGATTTTATTAACAAAAATCCTTGTGATTTAAATAAACAAACATCAGCTATGTGCAGTAGATTGTTCTGTACAGGTGCATGGTCACACTGAGCTGGAGCTATCACTCTGCACAAGTGGACTGGTCAGCATTGTATGAAAATATATATAAATCTGTGCAACAGAGGTAGTGCTTACACCCTGGGGCAGACCGCTTGAAATAGCCTAGGTGAAGAAAGTGGCAGGAATATTATCTGATATGGGAAGGGCTATTGGTCTAGATTCACTTTAATACTTTCCACAAGGATTTGCACAGTCACAAAAGGACGCATTTGAATTACAAAATAGCAGTTTAATTCAAAGAACGTTCTTTAGAGAGGTCTGTATCCGTTATACTTCATGAAGATTCTTCACTTTCTTCGTTCTGCAGCAATGCTTTTCACACACTTTGATAAGCTCCGACACAATAAAAACTGAAGACGACAGGCCAGTGAGAAACAACAGATCTGCCCAGGAGTGAGGGAAGAAAGGGGAACACAGTGGGTCAGCTGCATTTTTGTGCTGGGCAAGAGTATTCAGATAAGGCTCTGTCTACATTAGAGAAATTTGCACTGATGTAACAACATTGATCTACAGCTGAACCCTGATCTTATAAACAACCAGTTATATGACCATCTTTTGGCTGCCAAATGTGATTTCGATCCTTCAGTTAATGGTCAAGCGGCTGTACAGTTTGAAAAGGCTGAGAGATTTGGCAGCAAAGAAGAGATGCAGCTTTCTCAAACAAAGAGAAAAATCAGGCCCACTGTATCCATTCATTACCAGTTGTTATGTACACTATCACTGAATGATTAAAAAATAACTCAGGGACTGGCCCTGCTGTCATTTGGACATATTTCATTTTATGAACTTTTGGATTTTATGAACTCCTCATTCCCCAGTTACTTCATAAAATAGGAGTTCTGCTATAGTAAGAGTAGCACGACCATTTATGCACCAGTGTGAAGGAGGCTTTACATTGCTATGACTTAGGGCTGGTCCACACTGGGGGGGGGGGGAAAATCGATCTTAGATACGCAACTTTAGCTACGTGAATAACGTAGCTGAAGTCGAATATCTAAGGTCGGATTACTCATCCGTCCACACGGCGCAGGATCGATGTTCGCGGCTCTCCGTGTCGATTCCGGAACTCCGTTGGGGTTGATGGAGTTCCGGAATTGATATAAGCGCGCTCGGGGATCGATATATCGTGTCTAGATTAGACGCGATATATCGATCCCCGAGCAATCGATTTTAACCCGCCAATACGGCAGGTAGTCTGGACGTGGCCTTAGTCTGGTAGTAAAAACACACTCTCATAAACCTTGACACAGGTGCATTAGGGGTTTGCACTGGTGTCATGATTCAAGATATTTCCACCAGCACAAATGTCTATAACGGAGACTGAGGCTAATCTACAAAGTTGTGTGAAGCACTTGATGTGTCTAAATATGAAAACATGAATACAACCACTCAGATATTTTGTCTGGTATATGAGGGGAGTTGGATAAGGGCATGAACATAAACATTTATAACCTGTGCAACCAGAAATAAGAACAATCAAATCAAACTGATAGCCTGGAGGGAAGAATCTTCCTCCTCCCCAGCAATGTGCAACAAACACAGCTGGCTGGCTGCACTGTTTCCCCACCTTCTTCTGAGTCATCATGTAACAATGAGAGCTGCACGAGATGGCACAGAGGTCTAATCTGATCTGATAAATCTCATATTTCTCTTAAATAGCTTAAAACCACAAGATTATTGCTATTTCCCTAATAACTTACCTAATGCGCCTAAATTCTCTGTTAGGAAGATCTTTTGTAAAGGCGGGATGTAAATGACAGCCATCTGCCCCAACAGTGACCCCAGCACAGAATATAAGAACATGCGGTTTCGGAAAAAGCCAATTTCAAAGATCAACTTTGTCTGGGGAAAAAAAAAAATGAAATGTCAAATCTTTCTGCTTCTTGTTTGTATGTGAATCTACATGTTTTCAGTCTGCCTGTCCAACAGCCAACATAAATATCCCTTTAAACAAATTAAAGTTGTGTATGCTAACTCAGGTAAGCGTAACTTTGTTGTAAATTGGTTAATTGTTACAAAACCTAGTTGGTTAATAAGATAAAACCTGAACTTTTTTTCCCAGTTACAATGAAGAAAACATGCCACTTCCTGTTCAGAATATTTAGATTACCACTAACTTGAAGCATACATTTAAGCTGCTATTTAAAGACAATGCTGACATGGCTATTGTCTGTCTCACCTGAGAACGACATGTCAGGGCATTGAAGAGGTCAAAGAACACAAAACAAGTAAAAGTCATTGTTGTGGTCCTGGGAGTTGTGCCACTTTCAGGAATCTGCAAAACACATGTAAAATTCAAAGTTATTAAAAAAAAGTTTGGGCCTTATAAAAGCATGTTAACACAGCACTTTAGTTTAATAATAGCTACTTTGTTTAAAAAGAAGTCACGATCAACTTAATCTAATCCATTTATAAAAAGAGAGATAACAGTAGTTCCAGGCACTGCAGTGAGCACCAACCTCAGATTTCAATGCCAGGTACCTAAATACCATTGTGGAATTGGGCCTCTCTCACTACTGCCACTATTTCTGTTTTACAATCAAATCTTCAAATATTTTAAAATCAGTGGTGAATTTAGCCAAAAGACCTTTAGAGAATTTATTTTCATGTTATGTCTAATTAGCAATAATTATTTATGTACTACTATACAGATAAAATATATTCCAAATCTAGCATCATATAGAGGTGTCTCATTTAGGGGTCAAGTGCTGAAATTTTAAGTTTCTCAGTAATTGGGATTAACCTAATATTACTGAACCTGGGCATCAGGATCAGTTGGTAGCCTGACATTTCCCTTCAAAAGGGTAATAACTGATACTTGTGTGGTTTATGGTGATTTTACTTGGGTACAAATACTCCAGTGAAGGACCCAATTGCAAAGAGATTACACTGAAGCTAAATTTAGTGGCATAAAAAGTCAGAAGCTAAAACCCTGCAGCCAAAAACGTACTCCTTGAAATACCTAATAATAGTATTTGTAGTACCTGACACGTACATAGTACTTTTAATCTCTAGACCTCAATGAACTTTAGAAGGGAGGTTAAGCATTCTCATCCTCATATTATAGGTGGAAAACTCAGATACTGAAAGGTGAAGAGACTGCACAGCAAATTAGTGGCAGAGCCAAGTTTCTTGACCCTCGTCTGGAGTCCTCTCCACTGGACATTCTACCTTCTGAGAAAATTGTCCTTAAAATGTGATGAATTGTGCCCCATGTCAGTGCAAACAAGATGGGATTAAATATTTCTCACCTCTTTCCAAAAGACAAAGAGGGTCCCACTGATGATAATTATAGCAGACATAAAAATTTTCAGGATCAATGCTCTGCTGAGAATTGTATCTGTAATATTTCGAGGGGGTTGTTTGATGGCATCTTTGTCAACTGGTTCAACTCCCAGGCTGTCATCAAACAAAACAACATGCAACATGTTTAGCAGATACAGATCTGTTACATGTGTTCTAAAACTTTAGTGCTGGTGCAAGGAAACAGACAAAGCCCAGGAGGCTGAAATCTTTTGCTTAGTCGCTGAAGGTGCAAAGCACGAGAAACATTAGTGCTAGCTCCTCTATGGTGTCGTCATGCCTCAATCCTGTCCGGGATGGGTGGGGGGCGAATGTAGGGGTGTCTAGTAAGGAGTTACTGATTTGTGCCCCAACATGTGATTTATGTATTAGACTTGCAAAATGTTGTGCTGGATTAACAGAGGGGCGCTGACAATTTCTATACACCAACCCACGAGTAGATTCAGTCACAAGACCAGTGATTACAAGGCATGAAGGCTTTCTTTCAACTGCTACATAAACATATTTTGTTTTTAAAAAGTTGCTGGGTGCTGTATTACTGGACACAGGTTGCCGAAGGCAAGAAAACCAGATGACCAAAACCCAGCTGGACCTGCGTCTGATTGGTGGTGGGTACACATAGGGTAGTGGATCCACTCCCAGTCTATAGGTGGGAGAATTTGGCGATTCCACCCCAAGAGGCCCAGCACCTGACCATGACAGCTTTTGTTAAAGCGTTGTTAATGCCTTTCAAGACAATGGAGTTGCACCACTTTTCTCCAAGGCTAATTTTGGCTCAATGTGTAATTTCATTACCTTTGAGCTGGGGGTCCATCCATTATAATGTTGATCCACAAGATCTGCATGGCGTTGAGTGGATTTGGTAAATTCAACACTGTCGACAGAGTGATTAAGCTCAATGCTGAAATGCTCCTGCAAAGCAGATGGAGCAGGAACACCACATTACTTCATCCAGCCAAGCCAAAAAGCTGCCCATCACTGGAGCTTCAGCAAGTGTCTACTTACGTGCTAAGCTGAAACCGGACAAAGTTTTTTATATTGTAAAATATTCCCTTTCCCTCCTCTATGGCATTCCTGGAAAGGAGAGATGTGGTAATTTATAAACTGATGGGTATTCATGACATTTCATATCTAACCTAGTAATCACCTAAGAAACTTTATAGACAAGAGAACAGCCTCCTAGTTTATATTCTCCCCTTCCCTTTCATTTCAATGGAAGTCCAATATCAGGTTAGGACAACTCTAACATGAGAGGGATATCTATACAACCCTTTGATTAAGGGGTTGCTGTTGGAACTAGGAAGCCTGAGATGAGATCGGTCCATTCTGTTTTGGTACATGGACCTAAGTGTACATGAAGTATATGTCATTCTGACCACTCTGCCTGCTAGCTCTATTCTTGTGAACCACAGGGTATTACAAGCTACAGGAGTCCTTTCTATGAGCTTCCTGGGGAGGCAGGCAAAATGGAGCAAGATATGGTGGATGTAATCCTCCATATGTGCCTCCAAAGACACAATGGGCTAGACCAGCAGTGAGTGTAAATTGGCATAACTCCATAGATTGCATGCAGATTTGCACCAGGTGAGGATCTGGCCTTTGACATATTTTCAGTGCTAGTCACACAGAAACTCATTGCATTCAATGTCAAGAAAATATCTGAAGCGCAACCTACATTATAGTTGAGAAGTCATCGTCCACCAGTATCATGTTGGCAGCCTCCTTGCTGACATCTGTGCCTGCTTGTCCCATTGCAACCCCAATATCAGCAGATTTTAGGGCCACTGCATCATTGACCCCATCTCCTGTCATTCCCACAATGGCACCAGTGCCTTGCAAAGCCTGTGGAAATGGAGAGATGAATAAATTCAATGCCACCAGGATGGGCTCTTCAAAATAAACGTGGTCCTGCAGTGATTACAATGTTTGTAATTTATATTCCACTGCAGAAGAAGGGTTGCACATCTCAGATGGGAATATGGACTTTAGCAACCCAGAGGTGCACAAAGTACCATGGGTAGTGCACAGAGAAACAAATGAGATAGTCTACTTAGGGGTTGATTTCCAGAAGTGCACAGCCCCCAGTATTTCAGCTAGAGCAGTGGATACTTCCACTCTCATAGATATTAAGTTGCCCATGTAATCATAGCTCTATTCTATTGACTGCTGTTTCAAAGAGCCCAGTCCTATTCAGCAGGAGACCTGCCAGTGCAATGGGCTGGAACAGTATCGGTGCCCTAGTTTGGGTTTCAATTTCATATAACAGTGTTGGGAGGAAATCAGTACCTTTATGATTTTTAGCTTGTGCTTTGGGCTTGTTCTGAAGAAAACAGAAACCTGGACAATGAAGAGGAAAAAAAGCTCTCAGACTCATGCTGTTTTACGTGGAATCCTACAGCACTATTGGAAACAGTTTAAAAAGTTTACATTTTTGACTGCAGATGATAACTCTGACTCTGCCACATGGTCCAGCTCTTGCCCAGACATGGCTTTCAGTTTCCCATTACTGAGTCCAATACTTCGTCCTGCACAGAAAACCCAACAGAAGAGCAGTCCATTACCACCAGGAGTGGCTAATTATTTTCTGATTTGAAACAAAAGACTCCATTCAAGAGGATCACAGAAAATGACTATGATGAGCTGGTGTCACCTATGGAGGCATGGGAAAAAAAATTCTTTCAAGGTCTCTAATGTGTCAATCATGCATTTCTTACTCATTGAGAATTTTGCATGAGCAAAGCGTTAGATGTACAGAACTGGGTACAATATTAAGGTGCATTTCCACAGAGAGTAATTTGGTTTTGCAGAGGAATAACCCTCGGAGAGAACAGGATACTTCATGTGTTTCATTTGCAGAGACTCCTTCTAATCGTTTTCTTTGGGTGAAAACAAGGCAGCATTTAAATGCCTCTGCCATGGACTTTGCAATGGATTCATCTCCTGAACATACAGTAAGCAGAAGAGAGTCACACTTGGCTAAGTATGAGATCATTGGGCCAGACCCTCAGCTGCCGTCAATCAGCAAATTTCCAGTGATTATAGTTAGAACAACGAAAATTGACACCATCTGAGGATTTGTTGTTCCAGTTTCTGCTGCATGCATGATTTATTTCTATGTAAGCTTGGGGCAGATGTCCAGTGCAGGTATTTCGATGGGAATGGATACAATTATCTGATCAAATGGATTGGAAAAGGATTTAATGGAGGTATTCTTTAATAGAGTGGAAACAATGGGAGTTCAGGGCTTCTAGGACCGGTACAGCAAGGAGCCAATGCTGTCCTCCTTTATAGCTCCCCTTCCCCTCTTAACTCTTGTTCAAGAGGGATGAGGTCCCAGCAGCAGACTGGCTTGGGACCAGGATAGGTACAGGGGAGGGCTGCCAGCAGCCCCCCAGGTATATATAAATGATCATGGAATTATCTGCACTGTACAATTTTATCTGCCAGGAATAAAGCTGCAACCTAATTAAACCACACCCAGCATCTCCTGACCTTCCGACATAGCCAGACAAAGTGCACTACTGTATAATGTCACATCTGTAACTCAAGGAATCTAATGCAACAAATCATTAATGATCTGGATGATGGGATGGATTCCACCCTTAGCAAGTTCATGGATGACACTAAACTGGAGGAAAGGTAGATGCACTGGAGGGTAGGGATAGGGTACAGAGCAACCTAGAAAAATTGGAGGATTGGGCCAAAAGAAATCTGATGAGGTTCAGTGAGGAAAAAGTGCAGAGTCCTGCACTTAGGACAGAAGAATCTTATGCACTGCTACAGGCTGGGGACCGACTGGCTAAGTGGCAGTTCTGCCGAAAAGGACCTGAGGATTACAGTGGATGAGAAGCTGGATATATGAGTCAACACTGTGCCCTTGTTACCAAAAAGGCTAATGGCATATTGGGTTGCATAAGTCAGAGCATTGCCAGCAGATCGAGGGAAGTGATTATTCCCCTCTATTTGGCACTAGTGAGGCCACATCTGGAATATTGTATCCAGTTTTGGGCCCCCCCTATAGAAAGGTCACAAATTAGAGAGAGTCCAACGGAGGGCAATGAAAATTATTAGAGGGCTGGGGCACACGACTTATTAGGAGAGGCTGAGGGAACTAGGCTTATTTAGTCAACAGAAAAGAAGAGTGAGGGGGAATTTGATAGCAGCCTTCAGCTACCTGAAGGGGGTGTCCAAAGAAGATGGAGCTAGGCTTTTCTCAGTGATGGCAGATGACAGAACAAGGAGCAATGGTCTCAAGTTGCAGTGGGAGAGGTCTACGTTGGATATTAGGAAACACTATTTCACTAGGAGGATGGTGAAGCACTGGAATGGGTTACCTAGGGAGGTGGTGGAATCTCCATCCTTAGAGGTTTTTAAGGCCCGGCTTGTCAAAGCCTTGGCTGGGATGACTTAGTTGGGGTTGGTCCTGCTTTGAACAGGGGTTGGGTGAAATGACCTCCTGAGGTCTCTTCCAACCCTAATCTTCTATGATTCTATGAAATGAAAAGAAAGGTAAATGGGCTAAGTTTTTCTTATGAAGTTCAATAAAATATAAGATTTGGTATTGATCTGAGAGACAGACAATGCAAAATGTGGGGAAATAGCTAAATTGTTACCGATAGCCATGGCAGTTTCCAAGGCATCTCCAGTTATCATCTTCACGGATACACCACACTCAAAGAGGAGTTGAACGGCTTCTTTAACTCCGGCTCTTGGTGGGTCAATTATTCCAACCAGCCCTAAAAATGTTAGTCTGCCAAGTTCTGGACCTGAAGCCAGAGCAAGTACTAAAGAAAGAGAGAGAGAGAGGGGGGAAAGGATCAAGTTATTCCACATTAGTTTCCATATAAGAATCCATATTACATTTAGTTTGACATTTTCAAAGATTCTTAATCAGACTTCCACTTTTGCAGATGAAAATCAGGTAGACAGACCATATCTAGTCACGAATTTATCAGGGCTTAATTGGGCTGGTTTAGTTATACCAATGCAACTTTCATGTGTGGATTCTCTTCTCTTGGTTTAAAATTCAGTTTCTTAGTTCAGGTTGAGTCTGTAAACTTACCAACACTGGTAAGAGAGTGCCTACACACAAAGGTGCACTGATTTAAGTAAATCAGGACAAAATTATATGTTTAAACTTGTGCATAGACCAGGATCCTTGACTGGAGCTAAACCAAAATAAGCTACACTTCAATTAAATAAGTGTCTACACAGAGGCTTGCATCAGTTGAACTAAATCAGTTAAAAGTCATGTCTTTAGTTAAAACTATGCAACTTTCCAGGTAGACAAGGCCACAAACATTTAGATGCTGTAATTTGTGTCTAAAAATCTAATTCTACAGTTCTTGAATTTTATCGCATTGATTTACAGATGTAACTTTCAGAATATGTCATCAGATGTGTGTATGAAAGTGTTTCAAATGATCTTTCTCACTCATCACAAGTGCCACATCAGTTGCCAGAGCCAATCACTTTTCTGCAGGACAGTAATTCAAGATTCATACTGTGAGATCATGGTAATGTTCCTGTGTCGCCTGCTTTTTGTAACTTGTGAAATTTATAAATATTCAAAAATACATGTATTTATATACAAGAGAAGACCAAAGGGTGGGATGGACCTGATAACAGTCTTCAAACCTCTAAAAGGTTGCTATAAAGACAACAGTGGTCAATTGTTCTCCATGTCCAGTAATTGGCTTTGTTTGAAGCAGGGAAGATCTAGGTTAGATATTAGGAAAAATTTTCTGTCAGGATAGGTAAGTACTGGAATAAGGCTCCAAAGGAGGCCGTGGAATCCCTGTCATCGGAGGTTTTTAAGAACAGGTTAGACAAACACCTGGCAGGGATAGTCTAGATATATTTGGTCCTGCCTCACCACAAGAGACTGGACTAGATGACCTCTTGAGGCTCCTATGACTTTTCTCTGATTCTATATGTCCCACAGACAGACTATATGTTGATATGAAGTAAGAGTCAAACTGAGGGCAAGATATTTCCCTAATTAAAAAACAAAACAATCAACCAACTTCACTTGTAAAAACTTGATGCTGAAATATAGGGCCTGATCCCATTCTCAGTGAAATCACTGGGAGGGATTTCAAATGGGGCTGCAGCCGGCCCACAGGGCTAAGTCCTGAAATCCTGACACAGACTATGATCAGTCTTTACAAAGGCAAGATTCCCATTGGCTTCCATACATCACTTCCAAATGTGCTTTTTATTGCTGTTGAAGTAGCTTCTCAGACCAAAATCTGGCTACAGAACAGACTATGCAAGGTACGGTGTTCAGTTTGTTAGTGACAACATTAACCTGTGTCTCAGACTATTGCAACTGTTTGTGGAGGACAATTGTTCACACTCTTCAGTGGTTGTGTACAGTCCCTTTGCATTTCACTGATATTTCTTGGTGGTTTATATTAGAAAATGAGCAGCCAACACACTCAGAACAAGGCTCTTGGAAACAGAGGGGAAATATAAAAACCATCAGGCCTGATCCTGCTGCTGTTACTCATAGGAGTAATGATAATAACCGACACTATATTTTCTAACCATCTCCCCCAAACTCTTCCTAGTGTTAAATACAGTAAGTATTCTTGCGCTCATTTCACAGGCGAGATCTGAAGCAGGTAGGTGCTGTGACTTGACTCAAAAACACAGTCACTACCAGAGTTGGGCCTGGAAATCAGGAATTCCTGACTCTCAATCTGTGCTGATTTCCCTAAAACACCCAGCCCTTCCTTGGGACAACTAACATAAGGGCCAAGTGACTGATCCTTTTATGTTTCACTACGCAGGAATAAATTGCACCCAAAGCTTTTTACAATGGGCCAGATCCTCTCCTGGCCAGTACTTTTAGAGACAGCTAGGACACTGGCAGATGCCTGGTTATTGCTATGGGGTGAAAATAGGGGGTGATTCTCACTGAAAAGTACTTTACTGCTGCTATATAAAGAATCATCCTTCTCCTGCAACTTGTGCATGAGGCACTAGAGAAGCAAAGAGTTATTCTTATTCGAAAATATACAGAAAGAATAACCTGTAAGCTTAAAAGGATGCAATACTAACTGACCCCGCAGGCCTAGAGATCCCATTCTTCTCTCTTCCTGGACGTAGGAGGCTTTCTGCTGTGGCGTGAGAGGCAGTGAGATGCCATTATTGTTATACATGGTACAATACTGAATAACTTCTTCAAAGGCTCCCTTCATAAAATAAACATCTTCCTGTCCCTTTAAAATAAGAAGACAAGTTACGTCATTAAAAAATATTGACAATATTAAACCCTTTACATCTTAGATGTGCAGGTTCCCTTGTTTGTGCCTTTATCTATCCCATAAAACACAGACACTTGCCTCTTAAATAATGCATCATTTCTGTGGTGAACGCTTTATATACTGAATCTGAGTGACCCTTGTAGTGAAAAAAGTTTTTTTTGTTTGTTTTGTTTTTTAAATAGAGAATAAAATTAACTCAATTAAAGCAGGCAGGACAACAAAGGATGCAGTTTCTCAGAAATGTCTATTTTTCCCTATTGAAATTTTGATGTAAAAAAATAAAATAAAAATGTTAATGATTTTTTGCAGTTTTACAGTTGTTTGCAAAACAGGATGAATTTTTCTCAAAAATTCACATTGAAATCTCATCCTGGTTTTTTTTTTCAGTGCTATCCACAATGTCAAAAC
The DNA here is from genome assembly GCF_007399415.2 of Gopherus evgoodei. Classification (NCBI taxonomy): domain Eukaryota; kingdom Metazoa; phylum Chordata; order Testudines; family Testudinidae; genus Gopherus; species Gopherus evgoodei. Next base: position 35,602,027 of record NC_044333.1, on the reverse strand, counting down.
AAAGTGTCACTGAAATAGTGGCTTTTGAAAATGATGATGTAATTTATGAAAGCACCATCTACCTGTGTCTGGAACCCTGTGTATGGCTACTGCCTATGAAACGTCACTTCATTTTCATAGATATTTACATACAAGATAGGAAACACGAAACCAGTCTATATAACTGTTGTACCTGATTTTTCAGCATGCATTTTACTGCCATCCACTTTTGCTCCGAGCTAAATGGAATTTCCTTCTTTCTTATATAAATATCTTTTATATCACTTAATTCCATCTAAAATAAGGAAATTAAAAATATTATTGTAATACTAAACAATGCTAGTTTTTGCGCATACTCTGTATAGCACTTTTACATACAGCGAGTTACCAACATTAAACAATGATCACATGTCCTTATGCAGTAGTGTTTTACAGATGAGGACACAGAAGCAAAGAGAGAGATCAAGGCCCACAGTTTCAGAAGCTTTTGCTTATCTGGGCTGCCTAATTTGATATCTCTTAAGCCTGTGTGGAGGTTTGTCTGAAAGATCTGCTCTAGGAATTGTTTTGGGGAAGTTCTATGACTATGCCGCAGGTCAGATCAGAAGATCCCAATGGTTCCTCCTGGCTTTGGAATTTATGAAAAGCCCAATTTTCAGACATGCTGAATAGCCATGATGCTCATTGACTTCATCTGCAGTTGTGGATGTTCAACTCTGAAATTCAGGGCCTTGGTGTCTTAATCCAGGAATGCAAAAATTAATCAACATTTATGAAAATTTAGGCCTATGTAGCTTTCCCAAGTCTGTGTCAAAGCTCAGAATAGAAACCAAAATTCCTAACTCCTGGTCTTGTGCTTTAATTACAGGACTATAGTTCCGTTGATTCATTCATATTCCAGCCTTCAAAAAAGAGGGAGACTACAAATAATGGGTCATGGTTTCATTTATTTCCTGTAGTCTCAGCTTAGAAAGGAACTTGAACTCCAAAAAGCCCCCTCAGGGTGTTCCTCTAGGGAGCTGACAACTTGAAAAACAATTCAAATCTAAAAATATATTCTGTCCAAATTGACACACACTGATTCATATTTAACATGCCGAATATCACAGAGTCAAATAAGACATGCCCTGCACTGCAAATAAGACTGCTACATTCCAAAAGTTCTGTTTTGGGGTGTGTTTCCTGCCACTCTGGTTTTGACTGCTTTGTAAAAGTCCACTCAGCTCTGGTACTTTTCCAAATCACAGTGGTAGCATTCATACAGGCGAAAGTGACTACATAAGGTGCAATGAAGTGCTAAATCAGCCCATTATTTGTTGTGGACAGTATTTTGCACTCCACACGAGAAGGTCAATAGAACATTCAACAGAATTCTTTGTTTTTCCACAACTGTAGGAAAAAGGTAAGAAAGTAGCAGATGACAAAAATACAAGAAAACCCTAGGCCATGACTTCTAATTTGACTTGTGCCTGTTCATTTGTCTGCTGTTTTCTCACTGGTGTCTGCAAAACAATGGAAAGGAGCCTGATTCCAGCCCAAAAGACATCCATCGTGCAGTGTAATTACACAAACCAGCCAAGTAAAACCATTATTGCTATAGCATGGAAACGCTTGGTGAAGGTGTTTTGCCTGTGGAGGCTAGTGTAGATGCCTGTGTGTGTAAGCTGGGGTACAGGAGACAAAGGTTCTTGCAAGAAGGACCAAAAAGAAGCAAGAAGAATATGAAGTCAGTCTGTTCAATTACTCGCTACAATTAATAATATCCAACAAATTCAGTTTATTTTGCAAGTTTCTGGGTTACTAAAGGATCATATTCTCTATCTTTCTCCCCAGCACTTATAAGGGAGCTATTATTTTACTGCCTACACAGAACCTGACTCTAGCTTGAAGAAATCTGCAAAAGACAAACAAATATAAGAAACCCTACCTTCATTGCCAAAGCAATAAGGGCTCCCTCCGTTGGCTGACCCATCACAGTATTTTTTTTGATAATAGCATTATTAGCCACACAGCCAGCCTAAAAGTGATATATTTGCATACATTATTTTTATATAAAATAGTATACATTACATATCTCCCTCTAATTAGTTGGTAAGATACTGCAGAGCTATAATGGCTGCATTGTGACAACTTTCAATTCATGTCAAGTAGAGCAAAACTAAGGAGGTGGGAATTTGGCATCAAGGCTGAATCTGAGGGCTAAGGATCAAGTTCGGGGCACAACCATCGCATAATATTTTGAATCAAAATACTTGCAATTTCACAAGATGGTTCTTGCACTTTTCTACCATTTTGAGGCACTTCCAAATGAGTAGAACTGGTAAAAAATATTTAAATATTTCGAATTTTGAAAAATGAACAAGAAAATGTTGGACTATATTTTCATGATTTCCCCCTCTTTGAATCAGTTCTACAAATCAGACCTGGAAATTAGTCCCTTCTAATTGTGGCTTTAACATGAAATACAAATCTGAGGGGTGGGTTTGGATTAAATGCGAGGTTCCAGTTCAGGTCATTTGCATATGCAAGTATCTGATTTCCCCATACAATGGTGTGTGCAAAATTAGTGGTAAAATTGCACGTGTGTCTTTAAAAATCAGATCCTCAGTACCCTTTGAAATCAATAAAGATTCTGCCTAACCAGCTGTATTTTGGAATTGCAGCTACTCCATAGAAATAAAAATGTATAATGTTAATTGCTCCTTGCTCTATGCATCACCACTGCACAAATTGTCATCCAAAACTGGAAAGCATTTCTGCAAGCCAATGTCTCTGGCTTCTCCCTAGATATTTTTGATGACTGTCACCTGCTATAAAATCACTGTCATGTCTGATATAGTAACAGCACAGAGTCCTTCTTTAGGTCCTCTTGCTGTAGCAAGGACATGTTCAATTAGAGTCTATAAAAGTGCAGTTTCAGTAACATTCATCGTACAAGGAGAGCATCATAAACTATAATCGAGTGAAAATGGAGCAATTTGACTTATATTTTATACTTACCTCCACTAGCTTTCCTACTGAGGCATTGGAAAATTCCTTAATAACTTTCTTTGATGGTAACAGACATACACTTCCTTTCCCACTGTATCCAACCCCGCTCACCTAGGGGGAAATAAATTTGGAAGGTGCATACATAAAATTTCCCAGCATCTAGCTGAAATATATGACTATCAATATTTTCTCCTTATACAGCACAACATCTCTGGGGACATTTATGATCTATTTTCAAAGCATGCTGGGATTAATGTGTTTTGCTGGGAGCAATATTTATAGCTAAGGTTGCAACTACTGTAATAATCAAAGTGCAGTACTGTCTAGGGATGAGAAAACTCACTTTGCAGTATTTCAGTCCTATTTGTTCATCATGCGTACCATTCAATCAACAGGCCAAATTCTTAGTTAGGTGCAGCTACATTAGATTTGCCAGCTGGAATACAATAGACTAACCTATGCTTCTGTTTTATGATTATTGAAGGTGTGATTCTTCACTGTCTTATATGGTAAGAGTTTACACCCAGTATGCACTGGTGTGATGATAACATGTAAGGACATGGCTAATCAGGCCCCATGGCTATAAATAAAAATAATGAATAACTATAAAAAAGGAGGGTCAACCTGCTAGAAAATGGTTGAAAATGTTTCTGCTCTAAATGCCAACAGCAGTATTAGCACTGGTGGCAGGAACAACTAAATATTCTAACATTTGTGTTTATGCTCATGATATTGCTGGGAGCGTTGTGTGCAAAGGATGTGTGATTTCATCACACACGCTCTTTCAAGTACAGCATGGTCACTTTGTGTGAGCAGCTTCTGTGACTATGGGGCCTCATTCTGCATTCCTTTGACACCCCACTCTCTCATTCATGTTAGCGGGAACTTCAAATGCACAAGGAATAAGCCCGTAGTCTAATATAAATACACATACGTTTAGAACAACTTATACAGGAGTTGACCATGCAAAGAACTGAGACTGTTGGATGTCCAGGACTGGAATTTGAGCAATCTTTTGTGGGCTTGACCTATGAAGTTTGTATAATTTCATGGACCATACCTCTGCCTGGAATCCATCTGAGGTTACTAGCTGAGTTACTGTCATCTCATTGGCTGTCAAAGTCCCTGTCTTATCTGAACAGATAACATTGCAGCAACCTGATGGGAGGAACATTTTTTTTTAATCAAAGCTAATACAATATGCAAATAAGCAACTAGATTAAATGCCATAGAAATGTTATAACATGTTACTTGTACGTTACAAACACAAGCCGTTACCGGCAAAGATCTGTGTGTGAGAAAGAACAATACACAAAAAGCTGGGTGAATTTTCTAACCCATCATTAAGGACTAAGAGAAAACCAGTGCAAACCTGTTTGTGCCTCTCTCGTGGCTTGATAAGGCATTTTACTACCATGTATATGATTTGGGTTTGGGATCTGGTAGGAGACAGCTGTTGGAAGGAAGGTTCCATCACTCTTGAACATCAGTGTTGCATGGTTCAGAGAAGGTGTTAATTTCTGAGAGAGCGATCAGTTTCTCAGAGCTGCAAGGTCATGACTGACAAGCTGAGAGGAAATATGGGGAAAAAAGATAAAAACCCAGCAGCCTAAGAGAGAGATGGTGAGACAAGGGGTGCTGAGGTGCCCAAAGACTCACTCAGCAGTTCATCATTCTCTTGGACGATGGTGCAAGGGGGATCCCAGTGACACTTATTTTTGTTTTGGGTCAAGATGGATTCAGTCCCTGCTCCACCACAAACTCTTTATGGGACCTTGGGCAAGTCATTTAGCCTCACAGGGTATGTCCACACTGCAATAAAACACCCACAGCTGGCCCAACTCAGCTAACTCAGGTTTGCAGGGCCTGGGCTGTGGGCTACAAAATTGCAATTTAAATGCCTGAGCTCGGAGAGCTACATGACAATTTTATAGCCCACTGCCCAATCCCCTCAAGTCTGTGTCAGCTGACACAGGCCATCTACGGGTGCTTTGGTGCAGTCTAGACATACCCTCTGTATCTCAGGGTACGTCTACACTACCCGCTGGATCGGTGTGTAGTGATCGATCTATTGGGGAATCGATTTATCACTTCTAGTGTAGATGCAATATATCAATCCCTGATCACTCTGCCATCGACTCCTGTACTCCACTACGGCGAGAGGTGGAAGTGGAGTCAATGGCCGAGCAGTGGCAGTCAACCCTGCGCTGTGAGGACTCAAGGTAAGTCGACCTAAGATACGCAGCTTCAGCTACGAGAATAGCATAGCTGAAGTCGGCGTATCTTAGATCGATCCCACCCCCCCAGTGTAGACCAGGCCTCAGTTCCCTATTTGTACAATGGGGATAAAAGCTGTTCCCTACCTCACAGGTGTGTTGTGAGGATAAATATATTGAAGATTGTGACGTGCTTAGTTATGACAATAATGGGGGCCATAAGAGTCCCTAAGGCAGATAGGATGCTGAGAGAGGCAATTCCACATTCAAACTCTGCTTTGAAATAATAAAACACTCAATACAAATATAATATAATTCAGCACAAATTCTGGACCTGATTCTCATTTATACTAATGCCTCTTTGCACTGCACTGACAATTTAAGCAGATTTAGAGTGGGAGTGAATTAGACTGATGTCCACTGCATGGCTAATTTACACTGCTAAAGCAGGACAAAGAGGCTTTAATGTAAAGGAAAATCAGGTCCTCTAATTTTAGTCACTTAAATGGACGGAATCATTTCCACCGGAGCTGGCAAAATGGGTTGAGCTCAGATACCGTGATAATGACGAGGGCCATATAAGAACCCAGACAGAAGAAAGCAGATTGGCCTGTGATTAAGTTAATTGCAATTTTGAAGGATTAGTTCAGACCAAATCATTATCTTTAATTAGTCTGAATTTAATTATTTGCAGAATTAAATAAAAAGTTGAATGAAGGACAAATATGCTCTTTACAAAAGTTCTGTGGACTTGTGTCGTTAACCAGTAGAAGAACGTTGCTCCTTGTTATGCTTGGACATTATCACAAAGGTTCTAGTTATTGGCTGAAGAGGCCCATTTAGGGCTGGAAATTTTTGGAATCCTATCAATTCTTTTATGAGTTTGGGGCAGGCAGCTCCACATGTCCTGGCATTAGAATCAGTGCAGATAAGATGGAGATAAGGGTGAGAGGACTGTTTCTTAGCAAGCAGGGTCCCTGATCCTGGAGACCTAACGGGTAAAAAAGGAACACAACTGCTTTCAATATCAGGGAGATAAATACCAGGGAGAGAGAAGAACCATTTAAGCTAAGGACAATATTGGCAGAAGAACAAATGGGACTAAAACAGGCCATGAATAAATTTAGCCTGGAAATTAGAAGGTTTCTTGCCATCAGAGAAGTAAGGTACTAGAACAGCCTTTCAATGCAAGTAGAGGGGGCAAACCAACTAACTCGTTTTAAGATGGAACTTGATAAATTTATAAATAGGATTATGAGACAGGGTTGCCTGTGATAGCCAGGGACTGGACTCAGAGTCAGGAGATCCGTTCCAGTCCTACGTTCTGTGTTCCTGAGTCAACGGGAGTTATATCTGTGTCATAAATGACGGGTAAGGCTCTTCAGTAGCCATGTGAAGCTCCATGATGCTATCTTGTGCTCCTAGACCCTTGTAGTTAAATGCATTCCATCATCAGAATTTAGAGTGGTGCTCAATATAGGAAATCTCCGTTTCCCCTCATGCAATGCTCCGTACTAACCCACAGGGCCAGAGACCCTACTAGGAGACAGTGATTTTGGGCATGCCATTGTGAAGAGGAGGCAGAGGAGTATCAGTGAGGTGGGCAGGTAGACTGGGAAGAACAGCAGTTGAATTGGCCTATACCATTGTGCCAGTTGCTCTAGTGCAGGGGCAGCAGCTGCCTTCCAGCCAGGTACAGGACAGGAGAAGCATATGGACCAACAGAGTGGGACGGAAGTGAAGAGGCAGGCCTGGGGCATTAGCAAGATAGGCAGGTCTTAGGAGGAGAGAACAGCTGGTCAAGGACAGCCAATTCCATGGAAAGAAAGGGTTACAATAGCACATTAGCCTTTTGATCTCAGCAGTGTTCCTGGTGTGCCACTTTAGTGGCCCTTGGAACTAAAGAAGGGGATGAAGAACATATTGGAGAGTGAAGAGGAAGAGAGACACAATTTCAAAGAATTTGGGTTATTGGGTTGCTCCAGCCCTTGATTCAAATTACAACACCCGTCCCCTGGGTTAGCTAAGCAAGCTAGTAGCCAATTGAGTTGCAGATTTGTATAGACTGGACAGATGAATACATGGCTTTGTTTTTGAATGTGACCATCAACAGCCTTACCTAGAGTTTCTACTATGGGCAGCTTCTTCACAATCACTCTTTTCTTGGCCATCCTTAGAACGCCCAGCACCAGCGTCACCGTGACCACAATGGGCAGCCCCTCTGGAATGGCAGCCACAGCCAGGCTGGGTTGCAATATAGCAAAAGAATAGGTTTCCAGTTACAACAACGTGTCACACCACAAGGCACTGCACCCAAGCATACACTCCAACATGGCAAATAAGCATTTCCAGAAGGCATGAATGTCCTCTTGACTAGGACGGTCTGGAATGGAAATCTTGTGACCGTTGAATATTAGCAGCTCAAATTCCCAATACATAAATGAAATATAAAATATGTACAATAATCCTCTACATGTCCTTCCCCATTTTAATGAGTCTGAAGAGTGAGCACAATTTTGAACATTGCTAGAGATAGTTCATTTCCTTACATCTGGGATCTTTAATCTCTGAAGATGAAGGTTCAACCTTGCTTGGCAGCATGGTTCAATCATACCCACTGACTTACTCTCCTAGATGCATCAAAGCCATACTCAGAGAGTTAATTCTATTCTGAGCAGCCTGGAATCCCAAATGATCTCTTGGTGCCATAGGCTACGCCTACCCTACAGCTGGGATTGACACTCTGAGATCACTCTACTAGTGGTCATTTTAGCAGGTCTAGTGAAGACCCACCAAATTGACAGCAGATCGCTCTACAGTCGACCCCCGTACTCATGTAGCTGGAGTTGCGTATCATAGGTTGACTTACCGTGGTAGTGTAGACATAGCCCTAGAAAACCAGACTGGCCTCTGGCACTGTGCACAGTTATGCCAGAGAAAATACAAACTGACAATCATTTTATAACCCTCTGTTGTTCTGTAGGCAGGTACGAATGGGTCATAAAGGATATCAACTGTTATAAGGCAATAAATGTTTATATTAAGCATAAAAACTAACTCAGGAATAAAACATGTGTTAAGGCAAACATTTTCAAAAGTGACTACTGAATTTAATTGCCTGAATTTCCGGGTGTCAAATTTCAGACAACTCGGGCAGGCTTAGTTTCCTGGGGTGATTAGTACTAAGGCTGGCCAGAAAGCAACAATTCCATTTTGCGGAAAATGTTGAAACTTTGAAATTTGTTTTCATTTAGATAAGGAGTGAAACTGAGACCTTTGGAAGTGTGTGTGTGTGTGTGTGTGTGTGTGTGTGTGTGTGTGTGTGTGTGTGTGTGTGTGTGTGTGTGTGTGTGTGTGTGTGTGTGTGAGAGAGAGAGAGAGAAAAAGAAAGCAAGAGACCCCAGAATAGCCAATAAACTGGTGGTCAGAGCACTGGCTTAGGATGTAGTAGACCCAGATTCAACCCCAACTGGAGTGAGTTGGAGCTTTGTGTCTCAGCACCTGTGAAATTCTTAGTCAAGAAATGCTGACAAACTCTTTTCTCCTTTGTCAATGTCCCCTTAGCCATTGTGAGTATGAAACCGAACTACTTTAGTTTCTTCCATGCTGACCTCCACCCATATTTTTATTTCCACGCAGTGCTGGATAATGAATAATCTTAGAGCTATGGCAACACTTAAGGATACATTTTCCAAATATTACTCAAACAGATGGTTTATAGTATTTGATTAAGGGGTTGTGCATGTATTGCCATGTGTCAGGTACAAATGTAACATCCCCGGCTTTATAAACACGTCAGAGAAGGGCGAATATTTGTCGATGTAGCATTCCTCTTAATTTATAGCATAGACATAAGACTAGAACAATGGCCATACTGCGTCAGACCTATAGTCTATCTAGGCTAGTATCCTGTCTCTGACAGTGGCCAGTGCCAGATGCTTCAGAGAGAATGAACAGAACAAGGCAATTTTGAGTGGTCCATCCCCTGTCATCCAGTCCCATCTTCTGGCAGTTGGAGGTTTAGGGACAACCAGAACACAGGGTTGTATGCCTGATCATCTTGGCTGAATAGCCATTGATGGGTGTATCCTCCATGAACTTATCTAATTCTTTGTTGAACCCAGTTATATTTTTGGTCTTCACAACATCCCCTGGCAACGACTTGCACAGGTTGACTGTACATTGTGTGAAGAAGTGCTTTCTTGTATTTGTTTTAAAATTGCTGCCTCCTAAGACGTTCCAGGACTTTTATGGCAGGGATCAAGGTGGGGAAGGCTATTCTTATGTGGATGTCTTCCAAGGCAAAGCTCAGTGGAAATATGTTCATGGCAGAATTTGGACTTTAGGGAAATTATGCACCAGTCTGTTGCCCCACCAAAATAAAATAAAACCTCAAGCCTTTTTTTGTTCCTTCATTTGACATTAAATGAATAGTAAGGTCAGATTCTACATTCACTGAAATCAATGGAAAAAACTCCCATTGGCTTCTGTGGAGCAGAACCAAGCCACATATTTAGAGACTAACACAAATATTGAGGTTTTTTTCCCCCCCTCATAGAAAAAAAGTGCCTTCCATTGTTTCAAGCAACCTCTTAAATGCAACCACTCAGCGGGACGTGTTTCACTGTAATAATAAAAAAGTTCTTTCCAATCCTCACCTCACTCCAATAGTGAACATACTGAGAAGATGCTTTCCTTGCAACCAGCCAATCAGCATTATTAAACCTAGGAGAGGGGAAGAAAAGCCAGTTAAAAAATGGAAGTTAAGAATCTGTGAGGGATTTCAAGAGATTTCCCATCTCAAGGCGTCGCAGGCCAGACACTCAAAAACTGAGACACTCTACGTAAAAGGGCCCTTTTGAAAAAGTTGCTCCAGGGACCCGGGAATGCATTCATAATGGAATGCATCATAGTTTATACAGGGCATTCGGGCAAACTCACCAATTATGCAAAAGGAGAAAAGAGTAAGTTGTTTCCCCAGTTTATCCATGCTTTTCTGTAGAGGAGTTTTAGGGGTCTGGAAACGTGAAGAGAAAAAAACCTCTAAGTTGGTTTCCATTATGTAAAATGAGGCGCGTGAGTAGAATCAGTGACAAGAAATACAACAATGATCATCATCACTGGAGCAACCCTAAACTGAGATCCGGGGCTTATTGTGCAGGCACTGTACACCATATACACGGTGAGAGAAAAATGCCCATTAGAGTTGATAATCTCAATAGACAAGACAGAAGCATTAGTCAGTTCACAGATGGGGACCAGAGGCATAGAGAGAATAAGTGACATGCCCAAGGTCACCAAAGTTTGTGGCAGAGCTGGGACTTGAACCCAGCTCTCTTAAATCCTACCGCAAAGCCTAAAGCTCGTGACCACCCTCCCTACAAACAGCACTTGGACCTTCAGTATTTGAGTAACAATATGGAGACTTGGGTCCTACGACAGTACCACACAGCTCTGTACCAACAAAACAAACAGAATTCTTGTCCCTTACCTCTTCTGCTTGCATCAATTTAAACACCTCTCCAAACTGTGAGTTTTCACCAGTTCCGATAACTATCCCCTGGATTAGGAAAATAGCAATGAGAATCACGCAAAATACTGACCTTACTTAAAAGACTCTCTAGCTATTATTTACAGGTGGATGATATGGAGAGTATATAGGACTCACTTTTCCCTTCCCATATCGCACCAGTGTTCCCATGAAAACAACATTACTCAGCGTTGTTAGGTCTCCGGCTTCCAGTAAGGGATCATCAGTCTTACTGCAAGGCTCAGCTTCTCCAGTAAAACTAGATTCGTCCACCAGCAGGTCTGTAACCTAATTAAAAATGTAACTACGTGGAGCCTTTATCACAATATAGACGAACAAATCGATGTTATCGTTTATGTGTGAGCTGGTGTTTACCTCTATCAGTCTGATATCTGCAGGAACCCTGTCTCCAATAGAAAGACACACAATGTCTCCTGGGACCAGGTCTCGGGCGAGAAGATGCTGCAGTTTTCCTTCCCTTATGCTGCAGTACATTGAGAAAATGATACTATTTAAATAGGCCAAACAGCGTGCTAGGCAAATATAAGGAGCAGGTCCTTGCCCCAGAGATATTCCGATCTAAATAAGAGTTTATCATCTAACTAAGGATGAGGAAAGGAGATTATATTCCTATCCCAAATTTAGCTTTAATGCACAAACACATGAGTGGATTATGGAAGCTTTAGATTTCAGTAATAATGTACATTTAACCTGAATATCATGAATTGGAGTGCTTTCCCCCCTGTTTGAACTTTAAAGACCGCTTACAGGCAGATGCAAGGGACTATAATACTTGGCAAGCTGTTTAAAGGTAGAATTACTGAACTGGTGTTTTTCCGTGTTGTTGTACTAAATGTTCACCTTTGAAAAGATTAGGTACTTACTCTGTGAAATTCACTGAAGGAAATAGGCAAAGGTAACCAGAGTATTTGTAAGGTACAAAGTTCAATGACCATTGAAGTAGAAAAGACCACGCCTCCTTTTTGACACAATAATTATAACCTCAACATGAACCATTTCTTTGTATTGGTCCTGACAGGACTGATTTTCAAAGATACAAGACTGATGTTGCACTCCATATGCTTTATGAATGCGAATATGATGTAACTGGAATATGCTTTATGCAAAAGGCCTCTTGTAAGGTATCATTACAAAGGTTAGGATGAATGTATTCAGTAGATTATATTTGTTTGAATGTATCATTCTTGTATCTGAAGCTAGAAATATGAAGTATAACTCTGAGGTCCTATTGTAATTATGCAAAGTGTGGGCCATCAATGGTAGCTTAAAATCTTGATGGCTCCCATTGACTAGGACAATTGGTTGTAAACGGCTGTTTACTTGCAAACCTTCCAGGGTACGTGCAAGGCCAGCCCTTTAGAAAATGGAGACTAGGGGTCTCACAGGACATGTGACCATGTCACATGATACTGGAACTCATCTTAAACCTGGTGCTTTTCCATTTAGAAGGAGGGTGGGGAGTCAGAGAGATAAAGGATTCCTGCCTTATGCCAAAGCTATAAAAGTGGATGGAGCAGAAGAAGGGTGGTCCCAGTCATGAGAAAGCCCTTGCTTTTCACCTAAAATGCCTGCTGGAACTGATGAGGACTGTACCAGGGGAAAGGACTGGGCCCAGACTGGGAAGGAGTCTAGTCTGTGAAAGAAGCATATTGGAACATCTCTGAGGATGAGATTTACTTGAATGTATGCAAATCCCTAATATGCACACCAATGGGCCAGGTCCTTCTGTCCATTAGAGTTGTTTTTTGTGAGTCTTCCAGGGCAAAGGTATCCTAATGTCAGAGACCATGGCCAGTGGGGGATTCTCCTTGTACTGGGGAATCATCAGATAGTGTAAACTTGCTATAGTGACTTCTTTGCCAGTCCCTCCAGATTCCAATTTGGGGGGGGGGTTGTATCCAAGGAAAAGGGGATATGTCTGGGCCATCCTTATACTTCAGGAATTTCCAGATGATGGATTTATCCTTGGCGGGGGGCGGGGTCGCTGGCAGCTGGTACAACTGAATTACAGACAGCAGTGGTGCAAAGATGGTACAAGAGTGGGGGGAAGAGACTAGTTCAAGGATTCAGTCACAGGGCCAAAAAAACAAAAGGAAATGGAAATAAGATTTGTATAAAATAGGATGAGAAATCCTACTTCTCCCCTAGGGCACATTAATGGGAGTTGAGAAGCCTAACAAATATGGTAGGATCATTTCTCAGCCCATCAGGCACAAATGCCAACCTAGGATTAATGGTTATTTCCATATGCTCACTGACAAAAATTTGTTTACTGCACAACTGAGAAACCAGTATTGACTTGCAGGTGTAGCTGGACTCTCAGCCCTATTGACTGAAGCTAGCTCGTCCTTTGGATCACGTGTAAGGAACCTTTGGCTACTCACATATAAACCTCATGCTAATCACTGGGGCTCAAACCCAGGAATGTAAGCACTAAAACACGAACTTCAGCCATCTCCACTATAGGGGAACTCCTGCAACTGCAAACACCAGGGCAAATCATAAGAGGGAGATATAATTCCATGCACTAAGGCAATGTATTACCAACTGAACATCTGTAAAATGCTCCATCCAAAAAGACAGTTATCAGCAATTCATTATATGCACAAGCATCAGAATTGTTGCCTTCATTATCTGGCTTTTCCCCCACAACTGGAACTAAAAGAAAATGAATACCTATGCATGACTTACCAGTTGCATTCTGGGGGGACTAGTTTGTTGAGCTCTTCCAAAGATTTTTCAGAGCGATACTCCTTATGAGAGAGCAGCATAAAACTAAGTTACAAAAGCAGGATTACTCCAAAAGGGCCATAAACTGAGATGCAGAGCTCTGCTGCAAAGTTAAGGATTCTTAGGACATACCTGAATGAAGGCCACTGTAACCACAATTAGTACTGCCTAAGGAGAAAGAGGTATTAAATTCATGGGCATGTTAATTTCAGCTAATGCAGTGCTTGCATTACAGGTGATTCTGAGATTCTAAGGCCAGAGAGGGCCACTGTGAGCATCTAAGTCTGACCACAAGCCATAGAACTTCCCCCAAATAATTCCTAGAGCAGCTCTTATAGAAAATAAACCATCCAACCTCAATTTAAAAATTGCCAGTGATGGAGAATTCTCCATAAACCTGATCCACTGGTTAATTACCCTCACTGTTAAAACCATCTGCCTTATTTCCTGTCTGAATTTGTCTAGCTTCAATTTCCAGGTGATTCCACTTCCAGGTGAATAACTTACCATTGCAATACTCACAGCATCCTCATACTCTTTAGTAATTACACTTACTAACGCAGAAGCCAGCAGCAATAGAATGAGTGGATTCTTAAACTAAAATAAAGAAATAAGAGATTTTGGTTTTAGTTCAAAAAACCATTTTATTTAAAAAAAAAATAAGGCTCATTAGTTCCCCGTTAGTGACACATTTTAATGACGGACTTCTTTACAAAGACGAACAAACGTGAATGGGATGAAGAATTCCTTTAATTAGTGCTACTGCATAATTCTTGCAAATCAATAGGAACTGTTGGATGCTCAGGTCTTTTGAAAACCTTGTCACTTATTTAGGGACCTAAATATGGATTTAGGAGCCTAATTTTAAGCTTAATTTGTGAAAATCTTGACCTCACTTAGAGTATGTCTACACTACCCGCCAATCCGGCGAGTAGTGATCGATCCCCGAATGTGCTCCCCGGCGACTCTGGAAGTCCACCAGGGCGAAAGGCAGAAGCGGAGTCCATGGGGGAGCGGCAGCCATCAATCCCACACCGCGAGGATGTGAAGTAAGTCAATCTAAGTTGATTTAAGATACACAACTTCAGCTATGAGAATAGCATAGCTGAAGTTGACGTATCTTAGTTCAATTCTCCCCCCAGTGTAGACCAGGCCTTAGTAACCACTGGAAGTGATGTAATTGAATTAAGTAAGATAAAGAACAAAAAAGAAAAGAAAAGAAACGCTCCCCCCCCACACACCCCCCACAATAGGTTATGAAGATACACCCTATAGGAATTCGGGCTTGAGCCAGCTCTCATTGAAATCAGTCATGAAACTCAAGTCCTTAGTTCCCATTCTTAACAAAAGATTGAGCATAGATGCATAAAATACAGTAAGTGAAAGGAGCCAGGCCATTGGACATTTAAAAATGCATGTTACGGGTCATTCAAATTTATGAGCGTGAATTGTGTACTCCAACAAGTAACATTTCCAAGGAGACTGAAGGGTTGTTAGAGAGCATGACTGTACTAAACAAAAAAAAAAAAAAAAATCCGTTCTGTACTCTGAAAAGAAAATCCCTTGTTAAAAGGGTCAAGCTGGTGAAGGGCAAAGCACCAATGTGTCATTTTTAATTAGGTGCAAAGTATGCTTTAGAAACAAGCTTAGAAAATTTATAGATGGTTATATGAAGCTGCTTGAAGGACTCTGAATAAGGAGGAGAGGAATGAAATCAGTGAAACAAAAGTGAACCCTTAAATAAAATAAACAAAATTTACAATCCTTAGCATCCATCTAAAGTGAAACCAAAGGCAAAACTGATTAGTAAGAAAAGTCAAAACAAAACAATAAATCTCTATCAAAACATAATCCCTGTTTTGGTAAAAGCTCCAAGGCACAGACGAAAGTTACATTCAGCTTGTGAGATCCGTTAATACGCATGAGATTCCATGTGCCCCTAATGAACGATAACTCAGCCTAGGATGAATAAGATCAAAGACATCACCCCTATAGTTTGTTTCTTCCATTATTTGAATCACTCGATCTTCAAAGGGATATCGCAATATTGCATTTATTACACTTGCACAAGAGCTGAAGTTAACTTTCATCTGAGCTTTAAACTTCATCCTTTCTTGCTGAAGATTTAGTGCTCATCAGTTTCATGCACTGAAATGTGTCGTAACTGAAATCAGAATATGCCTCAGTTATCACTGTTTTTATAGAAACTTCCTTTCTTTTATCATTGGCCTGAGAAGGAAATGAATATCGTTATTCAATAACAATATTGTTATTGTTTTGCAGCTGGTGCAAAGCATGGTAAGGCTCTTGATTTATACAGAGCATGCAGCATCTTAAGGAAAGGGTGGATCTTTAAATCTATCTCCATGCAATACACACATGGACCATGATCTTGCCATGATTTTCCCCCAGGCTCAGTGAGTCCCTGTGTCTCTATGCAGAGCTCATTGCTGGATTGGGGCCATAGAAAGCCATACAATTTCTAATATATGGAAATGGTTCAGATCCGATCAGAACAGATTTTCTCACTGGTGAGTACTACTGTGTACCACAGAAATTTGAAACCACCTTTTAATGGGCTGCACCACAGCTACACATGTAATCCTTACCTGGTCTAGATATTTCTTCCATATTGGTTCTGTATTGTCTACTATAAACTCATTCCATCCATGCGTTATTCTGCGTTGTAGCACAGAAAACTCAGAGAGTCCAGTTTGTAAATCAACCTATTGGGAAATTAAAATCAGTGTAAAATGATCCAGGAAAACTGCATCATGCAATCAAGCTGCATTAAAAATAATAAATAAGTTTGGCCAGAAGTTCAGATCTAATATTTGACCAAGTCTTACAGATTTCATTTATCTGTGTGGGGTGTACGGCACTGATCAAATATCCAGAATGATCAGACATGAAAGACAACAATAAAAGAGAACCACTGCTTTTGTACCAACTACAAATCTTTGGAAGCTACTATCATAGATCCAGTAGAGGGAGCACAAATTCATTAACAAATCCTATTTCCAGTAGGGTGATCAGACAGCAAGTGTGAAAAATCAGGACAGGGCTGGGGGGTGAATGGAGCCCATACAAAAAAAAAAAAAAGCCCCAAATATCAGGACTGTCCCTATAAAATCAGGACATCTGGTCACCCTAATTTCCAGATTTGTGATGCCATTTGATGAATGACAAAATAAAAATCAACTAAGAAAATAAACTAACTGCTAGGTTCACTAGAAACACAAGAAAAAATAATCAATGTTTTGCCAAAAAAAAAAAAAAAAAGCAAATAAACATGGAAATAAATTGTGTCTGCAAGTTTGAGAGATGGCAGCAGTGGAGAATAAACCAAAAAAATATCAAATACTCAGTACTGCAATATTCCCTGGTCCCTAGTTTTAGCGGATCAGCATTTCCTAGATTTCTATCCTCCAGCATATTTTTTTCATACATATATGATCATGTATATATTCCTTACAGTATATTATTAATTTTCCCCATTGCAAACTGTACTATAAATTGAGTATTTAAAATATTCCTCCAGAGATAGAATGCAATCCAGTGTTCCTTTCAGGGCAGTGTACATGTGTGCTTTCCCCCACATCATTTCTTACACATGGCTATGTGTAAATCACGTGATCCAAGCCCAGTGAAAGCCCCATGTATTATTTCAGGGAATTGTCTATGGTTCTAGAGCCATGACATGAATATCATTGATTTAGATGCTAGGAATGCTGTGGGACTACGGGAAGAAAATAGGACCATATGAGTGTAAACTGGGTATAAACTGGACATGAATGAATTTAGGCTGGAAATTAGAAGGTGGTTCCTAACCATCGTGGAACAGCCTCCCAATAGAAGTAGTGCGGGCAAACCACCTAACAAGTTTTAAGTTGGAGCTGGGTAAAATTTAAAAAAGGGATTACATGACAGGGTTGCCTGCGATAACAAGGGGCTGGACTTGATGACCCAGCAGGTCCTTTCCAGTCCTGTGGCCTACATGCACTAAGATTTTATGACGAGTTTGCTAGAACTGAGCTGGGGCAGAGTGTGACACCTGAAGTGCTGTGCATAAATTTGCGTAACTATGCTAAATCCTCTACCCGTTGGTGATGGACCAAAAGCAGTTAGTTGTCTGTGCTGCCCAAGCTTTAACTCAAGTCATTTGCAGTTCAGAGGTTCACTTAACTCACCATCATCACTAATCAGAACAAAGTAAATCAATTGTTCAACTGTTAATTGAATTCAACTGTTCATTCAGAAAGCCACCCAAATGAAAAGGATAGATCTGAACCCCACCAGACCCTTGAGGAAGTTTGCATCTAAAACTAGACATGAATTTCACAGGTTGTCCCCCTCTCTGAGTAAAATAATGTGGGATATTGGGGTGAGTCCATATTTCCACAAAGTACAGTTATGCATTGTGTAATGAGCCTTACATGTAAACTGTTTGCCAAGTCTTCTTTGTGGCATTTGCAAGCTTCTTTGGGGGGAAGAGCTATCACTTCTTTCTCTTGTTCAATTGCTGTCAGTGCCCGTTCTTCATCTGTCTGAGTAATACAGATAAATTGTTAGGGAAGAAGAACTTAGCTAGTACAGTCATTTCATTTATCTTTTGGTTCCTCCCTTTATCTGGCCTCTCTTCCCTTATCCTTCAGTCATAGAGGTTTTCACACTTATCTAACAGTTAAATAATTAACCCTTGTAACCCCTCTCCCCCTCCTGTGGCAGGTACATGTTATCTCTGTTTCTGCAGGTTCTCATCCTGAGCTGCTGCTCTGGCAATCACAGTCCACATGGCCTGTGAGACCTGAGAGTTTTCTATTAAAATCAAATTGACATGCATAATGGCTAGCTCTGGACTTTGTGCCATGGTACTTTGGCTGAATGCTCTCCAGAGAGCGTCTGGCGCCATCAAACCTCTCCCAGGTTTGTACTGAATTTGCAAATCACACCATTAAGTGAAAAACTAAGATCTGTATTCTCGGCAGGAAGGGGAAGGGGAAGGGAAAGGCCCTTTTGGCAATAATAAGTGCTTTATGGTCAGTTTCAGCTAACACTGTCTTCCCGTAAATAAAGACAAAACTTTTTACACACATGGACTGAGGTCAAAACCTTCTTCTCTGAGCATATTGACACTCAGCTTTTGTTAGCACCTTTGATGCACAAGCCACTTGACCTCTGGTATTTGAGTATGGTCCAGTTTTGACCATTCTGCTTTAAGAGGACTGCATTAATACCCTCCTTGGAGTCATCTGAGGATAACTTGGCACAAGCGATATACTAACTATGATGGCTTTATGCTGCCATAACTTCTGTCGACCCAAGCTTGTAGCATAGATCTGGCTCTAGTGCGTACTGTCAGTACCTCAGGACTGGGGCCTCTTTAACTCATTTAGTTTCTCAAACTTTTTATTCAGGATTTCCATCCCAAGTCCATTGGACTCCTTTGTGCAGTAGCACTCAGGTTGCTGGGTCGGGCAGCTAGATTAGGCACACATTTCGCTACTATATCAGTATCCAGATAAATTTACAGTTCTTCTTTGTCCTTTAAATGTGTTGACTCCCTCTAAAGCACTCAGATACCACCCCAATGAAAGCTGGACGTGCCCCTACATGGATAGAGAGAAAAAATTCTGCTAAGGAGAAACAGCGTGATTTTCCTTTACAGAAACAGTGGTGGTTAGGCAATGTCATGTTCATTATTAAAGTATTATTTGTATTACAGTAGGTTTTAGACACTTTAGTTGAGGATAGGAATCCGTTGTGCTGGAAACTGTATATAGAAGTAGTGATAGATTGTACCTTTACAATCTAAATAGGCAATCCAAACAAAGGGTGGAGGAGGAAACTGAGGCACAAAGAAGGAAAGTGATTTTCTCAGAGTCACACAGCTGATTAATGACAGAGCCACATATAGAACCCAGGTCACCTGAGTCCCAACACAGTGCCTTATCTAGATGTTTTACAATCTCTTTAATATTATCTATAATTGTAATTCACTCCTTTTAATAAGGTGGACAGATGTCATACCCACGGATCTGAAATTTGGACTGAGATATACATAGAAAGCCATTACATTTTTTATTTTGCTGATATATAGTTATAGGTTTTGCTTAAAATAAACTGTATTGTTACAAAGGCACAATTATTAAAATGAGTTTATCTCAATGTAGTGGGACAGGACACTCAGAATGATCTTTGTCTGGGAAAGCCACAGTGTTTGAAGTGAGTTGGCATGTGCTGGACTAGCATGTAGATACAACCTGCTTTAAACACAACAAAGAGTGCATCACTCAAGGAGGGGTTGCCAGGAGAAAATAAAAATTATTAGCGTTAACTATTGTTTGACAAGCTTAGACAGTGCTGCAAGTTACAAAGGAGCAGACATTTAGGCTACAAGTCATGCCTAGTGTTCTGCACCACCACCCCTTACAAAAGGTCACATCTTCTTTTAGCTCGCTGGCTACTATTGTTTTCGATCTATGATTCATTACAGATCACACTGGGACACAAAGCAAATCTGGTAAGGGTGATAAAGGCAGAGCTGTCTACAAATCTCAAATGCTCATCTCCTCACCATTCACCAGGGCATATGAAGACTTTTAGTTTCTTTTTTGGTTAGGGTTGTTCATTCTGGGGTATTGTTTGCTCCCTTCTCCTTCCTATATTTAGTCGGGCAGTAGATTGCAATTTGGTGAAGTGCAAGCGTGAAAAGTTCTATTCTGCATGGCACTACAGCAATGGACCTAGTACAAAAACCTGGGAAGAAAACTAGAATCCCACAGCAAGATATTTCCCCTGCCTCCCTAATCTGTGGTGCTGTGTCACTAGTGCTGTTTAATCCTGCTTAAGTACTGTTGCCAATTCTTCCACTCTCGTTGCGAGTCTCACAATATTTAGTGTTTTTCTTACAGCCCTAGGCCCTGAAGTCCTGTGAATATACCAGAATTGCAGCTTTCACTTAAAAAAAGTTTCTAGCCTTCATGGTTGCAGAGATAAGCCTGAAAATGTGAATGCAGATGGTTGTAAAGCCACAAGACACATAAACTTTAAATATTTTTAAAAAATATTTTAAAAATGATTTTAAAGCCAGGCTCATGATTTTGATGGCCTCACTCATAGCTTTTGAATGTTTGCAGCTAGCAATGCAGTTGACAGGTCCCACGTACAGAGATCCCTTCACCCCAACCCACTTGCCCCCCCCATTAGTTAGTTCAACACTGCTGCCATACAGCATATCACACACAAACACACAGTGCTCTCTCACTCTTCCCTTGAGAGAGATTTTAAATGTGTTCCTTCTTGTTCTCATTGGGTTTCCTGACTTTAAAGTAAAGACAGGCAGACTGGAAGTACTTCACTCATGCCTTAGAGGGTGCAGATTACAAACACAGATCCACACAAAGTGCAGTTCCACCCACTCCACTCAGCAACAGGGTGGGACCCTGGAAGCTCAGCTTTGTAAGGTAGCTGCTTATTATAGAGTTTCCTGGGTTTCCTCTGAGGGCTTGATTAGGGCTTCAAGCCTCAGCCCTACTTCATTACTCCACCCTGTAAACCTGCGTGGGAGATGCAGAGAATGAAGTTAACCCCCAGCTTACTGGAAAACATTAGGGCTACTGCTCCTTTTCATGCCCTGTTGGGGACAAGCTGCTTTTCTTTTTGTTAAAGGAAGTTAGTGTTTGCCAAAGACTCGACTCCGGCACCTGACTAGGAACCAAAATGTATTCGTTATAACAATAGACTGGTTTCCATGGCAGCATTTTTCTCCTTTGGTATTTCTGGGGGCAAATTCAGAAGGATCAAGGGCAAGATGACCCCTAAAGAGCTAAATGTGTCAGCCAGCAAACTTGTTCCTTTAGAAAATCTTTAATCAAATGCTTAAAGACTATGTAAATAGGCTCTGACTTTTTGCTAATGTGTGATATGCTGTGCTGACCTTTCACGTTGTCTGTTTTTAAACAGCACTCCTTTCCTTCCTGTAATTTTCTTCTAAAGGGCACATTTTACCAACTTCACTGCCAGTGTATAAACATACAGTTGAGCAATAAAACTAGTAAGTAAAGAGTGATAACAATGGGCCGTCCCCTACCCCTCTGTTGAGTGGTGAATGAGTAGCAGGGCAAAGCACATACCCCATTACAGTAGATGCTGGGGAAAAAAAAAAAGGCAGGCTTATACTGTAATTGTAAGTCAGCACTACATTTAGGGCAAAGAACAAAAGCCAACCCATTTCCATTACCTGATGGACAGGAAACTTAAGTCCTGATCCTGCAAACCCATACATATATTTGTAGAGCTGGTAGAAAAAAACAGTTTTGTTTCCATGAAGAACTTCAATCAAATGGTTTTGTTTAACATGTTTTGTAGAAGATTTTGATTTTTTTTTAAATGAAAAAACCCTCACCACACCATTTTTTATTCTGCTTTGAATGGAAATTTTAATTTTGTTTTGGGTTTTCAAACACCAGAATTAAACAACAAAAATAATTTGAAATGAACTGCTTTGTTTCTTTTCAATATTTTTTTTAGAAAAAAATAAAAATCAATATTTTCAAAAAATATTTCAACTTTCAATAAAATTGCATTTTTTGTTAAAAAACAAACAGGTTGGAACATTTTGACCCTGTGTGTATGTATGCATGTGAGGAATCCTTACAGTCCTGGAGCTATTTGTGTGAGTGTTTGCAGCACCCGGTCCACTAAGAGGAAACTAAATTAAGAAAAATTCATTGACATGAATAAATTGCAACACAGAGAATAAGCACAACAAGTATAAGGCACAGTAGAATGAAAGGAATGGAAAAACAGACTAAGCAACAGAACTGGTAGAAAAATGGGAAACATATCATGAAATTTTTCCTCCCTCCTCCCCCCAACAAAAAAATGTCAAGCTTTGACATTTTTAAACAAGAGCTACCGTTTAAGAAGTTCAGTGGAAAGGGACACATTTTCCAATCCAGTTGTGGGAGCAAACATTTAACTGGAGATGCAAGGAATCTGATTTGAACCCTAATTCATTTTGTCAGGTCACATATATTTTAGATGTAAATTTTGCCTGAAACAGGGGTGATGGACCTTTTGAAAATCCCATCCAAAATGTTAGATAGTCAACTTTGTCTTGACTTTAAATTCAAAAGTATTGATTCAGGGTTTACACTATCTTTGCCTAGGGCTTTGGAATTGAAAGATTATATTTGCGAGGCCCATGTCATTGTTAGTGGCTTTTGTGTGACTGCAGCAAATGATAATTCCAGGCAAAGAGGGCATTTTTCCCCTCTTAAAAGAGAGGGAAACGCCTCACCTATGTTCATATATAACTGAGCATCTCTCTCTATTTTCTCTACAGTGTTTACAATGCTCATGCACACAAAGCTATGGAAATCATAGAAATGTCGGTCTGGGCGGAACCTTGAGAAATCATCAAGTCCAGTCCCCTGCACTGAGGCAGGACCAAGTAAACCTAGCCCATCCCTGACAGGGGTTTGTCCAACCTGTTCTTAAAACCCTGTTCTGGGGATGGAGATTCCACCACCTCTCTTGGAAGCCTATTCTAGAGCTTAACTAGCCTTCTAGTTGGAAAGTTATTCCTAATATCTAACCTAACTCTCTTTTGCGGCAGAATTTCCCGGGGCTGGATGATATCCAACAATGCTCACAGAGGACAGAAAAAGAAGGAAGCATCAGATTAATGGCATGCTGGTTCCCACTCCAGGAGCTCATCAAGGTCCCTCTACATGCATACTATGTGTTGGGGTCTCTCTATATTTGTGGAGGCATGTTGGAAATCTAGGGAGCAGCCAATCAATGCATCATACTCCCCTTTAAGCCTCTTCATAAACCTTTAACCCTCCCACTGACTTTTTTCTCCCTTCTAGCTTGAAAGTGAGGAGGATGGGGACCAGGGGTAAGCCAGTGGCAGCATAAAAAAAAAAAAATTGGAGTTATACCCATCTCTTAGAACTGGAAGGAATGGTCATTGAGTCCAGTTCCCTGCCTTCCCTAGCAGGGCCAAATACTGATTTTTGCCCCAGATCCCTAAGTGGCCCCCAAGGATTGAACTCACAACCCTGGGTTTAACAGGCCAATGCTCAAACCACTGAGCTATCCCTTCCCCCAGCAGCACCCTGGTGATACAAACTATGGTCTGGGGCACCATCCCCTTGAAGGGACGCTAGATAGGAAGCAAACCTTGCAGGCCAACCATCATTCTCCTCCTGGGAGTGTTGTTGCAGTAGGAGACTATGATAGCTACTGAACAGATTCATCTCCATTTGATATCAAGCACCATCTATGCGGGGAAAGCACCATTAGAGATCTGTGAAACTACTATAACCCAGCTCAGAAACTGATCTCTGCAGTTTGGTTTTAGAAGAGACCAGCACTTGGTGTTGTTCATGGAGGTTAGAGGTGGACAAACTCCACCCTCTGTTCTAAACTTTCCACTTTTTAAGTTTCCTGTTTGAATCATGTTTGTGCCTTAGCTCACATATAATTGCTGTTTGTGTTACTCCAGCCACTGAGATCAGAGCACCATTTTCCTAGGCCCTGTGCGCATGTATTTTCGGAAACAAACTCAGATCTGAGACGTTAACAATTTTAAACAGAAGTTTAAACAACAAATTTAAATAGAAAAAACAAAGAATTATTATTCCCATTTTAGTGATGAATAACTGAGGTACACAGATATTAAATGACTTCGAGTGTGATGACATAAGTAGGAACTGAACTTCAGTATACTAGGTCCCAAGTTAGTGCCTTAACCGTTACACCATAACAGGCAGAGACTGGGTCAAGGGGCGCTTGAACTTTTTAAATCCCTCTATTTGTCACAGTAAAAAAGTGTTTCCAACTAGAAAGTAGACGGCGTATTAGTCAATTACCAGATAATAACAAAAGCAGGGAATTTAGTCTTGAGTTATCACATTGTTTAAATTATGCCATGTTAATGGTTATAACAGCAACAACAACAACAACAGTCAATAGCACCAATATAATAAAGTCTTTGAGCACTTGTGTGTGTAGTAAATTAAAACCTTTCTTCCGCTTGGATGTAACAACCATATTTGGCATTATGCTTTCAGAATATAATGGCATCCTAATGGATTCTCCATGGATTACCACTGAAATTGTTTTGATGTGTTAATATCACATCCTAATGACATTGTGGAAAGGTCTCCAGTTGTATATTTAAATGATTTTAGTAACTTTGATTTCAGTACAAGTCTACATTCTGACATTGTATTTGCATTGTAATGAGGTCTCTGTGGTCTTGAATGGAAATCATTTTCCCATTGTCTCAGATTCTTCCCAGGCTTACACTGAAAATGTAGGCCTTTTGGAACATAGGAATGGTCATACTGGGTCTGACCAATGGTCCATCTAGTCCAGTATCCTGTCTTTTAACGGCAACCAGTGCCAGATGCTTCAGAGAGAATGAACAGAACAGGGCAAATGTCAAGCGATCCACCCCCGTTATCCAGTCCCAGCTTCAGGTAGGCAGATCTTTAGGGAATCCCAGAGCATGGGGTTGCATCCTGGCCATCCTGACCAATAGCCATTGATGGACCTGTCCTCCATTAACTTATCTAATTTTTTTTTGAATCCAATTATACCTTTGGCCTTCACAACATCCCCCAGCAATGAGTTCCACAGGCGTGCATTGTGTGAAAAAATACTTCATTTTATTTTTTTAAAACCTACTGCCTATTAAATTCATTGGGTGACCTCTGATTCTTGTGTTATGTGAAGGGGTAAATAATAACACTTCCTCATTCACTGTCTCCATAACAGTCAAGATTTTATAGACCTCTATCAGATCCCCAGGCCCCTCCCTTAGTTGTCTCTTTTCTAAGCTGACAAGTCCCAGTCTTATTCATCTCTCCTCATATGGAAGCTGTTCCATACCCCTAATCATTTTTGTTGCCCTTCTCTGTACTTTTTCCAATTCTAATATATCATTCTGGAGATGGGGCAACCAGAAACTGCATGCAGTATTCATGGTATGGGTGTACCATGGATTTAGATAGTGGCATTATGATATTTTCTGTCTTATCTATTTTCTTCCCTAATACTTCCTAACATTGTTAGCTTTTTTGACTGCTGCTGCACCGTGAGTGGATGTTTTCAGAGAACTATCCACACTAACTCCAAGATCTCTTTCTGGAGTGGTAACAGCTAATTTAGACTCCATCATTTTGTATGCATTGTTGGGATTATGTTTTCCAATGTGCATTACTTACCATTGATCAACAATGAATTTCATCTGCCATTTTGTTGCCCAGTCACCCAGTTTTGTGAGATCCCTTTGTAACTCTTCACAGTCAGCTTTGGATTTAACTATCTTGTGTAATCATAGAAGATTAGGATTGGAACAGACCTCACGAAGTCATCTAGTCCAACCCCCTGCTCAATGCAGGACCAACCCCAGCTAAATCATCCCAGCCAGGGCTTAAACTTTGCCACCTCACTGTTTACTCTGTTATCCAGATCATTTATGAATATGAATACCAGTACCAGTACTGATCCTTGAGGGACCCACCTATTTACCTCTGTCCACTGTGTAAACTGATCATTTATTCCTACCCTTTGTATCCTATCTTTTAACCAGTTACTGATCTGTGAGAGGACCCACGCTCTTATCCCAGGACTGCTCATGAGCCTTTTGCATGGGACTTGGTCAAAGGCTTTTTGACGGTACAAATACACTGTATGCACAGGATCACCTTTTTTCCCCACATGCTAGTCCACATTGTAGTGTCATATTATAATGGTATCATGTTCTGCATAGACAAACTGGAATTCAAGGCGATCATGTGCTCACAGAGATCCCAAATATTTGTATTTATTTACAATGCTGTAGAGAGAATGGCAGAGCCAGAAGACCGCAAGTTGTAATTCAGAATCAGTTACTGACTGACTATATTTCCCTGACTGTGGACAAGTGACTGGACCCTCACTCGAATATTCGCCAAATCAGTGGACCGGAGTTTAAAAACTGCATCTACATTCCTCTTTATTGAGTTACCAAAAGAGAGAGATTATTTTGCTGTCTTAATCTCCCATCACAGCAAGATCAGAATAATTTTTGGCATCCCAGCCATGTCTCCATTTTACTCTGTGAAGTTGGGCTGTGTATGCCGTAGCATCACGTACAGGCACAGAAAGAGGATGGTCTCGGTCTCCCTCTCACACATATAATACTGCTACAGTTTTGGCCAACTTGATACTGGAAAGAAGATAACAAATGGGAAGGAATGAAGAGCAGAGTAGAGAGCTGGAGGGAATAGCTTCTGAAGAAAGAGATTAAGAATATTATCTGCAATATACAGAGCTTGGGCAAATGATGATTAAGGGGCACATAACTGCCTATAAGTATTTGGAAGGTGCAAATGCCAAGGAGGGAAAGCAAAGTAGTGCTATAATCAGAAGGAATCAGTCCAGGTATGGAAGAAAGGATGGAATCAGATTCCTCTTACCCATGTGAATGGGTCCAAAGGTCAACACCTCACACGAGCCTGGCAAGGATCAGGATTCAGCGCACACCTTGTTACTTGAAAATATACAATCCTGTCATTATCATTAATTCTATTACAACAGACCCTAGAGACCTCAACAGAAATCAGAGCACCATTGCACTGAACAAATCCATAGTAATAAGAGGCAGGCACAGCCTCAGAGAGCTTACAGAGTGATCAGAGAAAAAATGTAAAAGAAGAAAAGTTGAACAACAGAAACCAACAATTTCATTCTCTCACATTCAGTGGCCAATAGAGGGGACACCAAAAATGTATATTTCAGAAAGGTTCCAAACCACATTTCAAGAACATTTTTGGGAAAACAAAATAATCATTCTGAAAATGAGTGATGTTTTGAAAATGTCCATGGATTGTTTTGTAATAAAAATAAATGATAAAGTGCCATCCGAGCAGCTGGATGTCTTATCCCACCCACTGATAGGCTCTATTCTGAACCAAAGGAATCACCCATTTGAAAGTTCAACCTCAGGACTCATTCACGTCCTTGGGCCCTTTTTGCTCAGAATACTGGCCTGCATTGTTTAAATCTGTTTGACCCTGAAGTCAGTGCAAACACAGTGACATATGCTTCAAATCTGAGTATAGTTAGCTAAGTCTTGACATAAAGATCAATGTTAATACTTAGGATTTATCACAGAAGTATTCAGTTTGCACACACTTTAATTAACCCACACAACACTCCAATAGGCAGGTCAATGTCATTGTTAATATTATCCTCCATTTTACATATGATGATAAAACAAAGTAGCACCACAAAACTGCCATAGCTATA
Organism: Gopherus evgoodei; assembly: GCF_007399415.2. NCBI lineage: Eukaryota > Metazoa > Chordata > Testudines > Testudinidae > Gopherus > Gopherus evgoodei. The sequence continues at coordinate 35,574,250 of NC_044333.1, read as the reverse complement.
GAAATGTAACGTTGCCAGCAATGCACTGTAGGCTTAGCCCCATCTATATACCACATTTCATAACTCACAGGCAAGAGGCATAGGGAATCCTTACCTCCCCTTCTGGCACTCCATTCCCAATTGGCTGGTATTTCTGGGCTAAGTGGAAAGGTGACCCTTTCTGGAAGAGTTTGGAGAAGCATCTTTCTTCCATCTTCGCTTTGCCTCAGCAGCAGCAGCTCCTCATTCTGCTGCTGCTGCTGCTAGAATGTCACCTGTTCCTAGCTGTAGCTCAAATTCCTTTGCAAGCCTAGGGTTGTAGCTAGGCAAGAGGGATAGGCAGGTGTTACTTGATGCCTACAGAGGAAGCCACGCCCACTACAGGTGCTTGGGAGAGGCTACACACCCTCCTTCACTCTGGCTGCTCAGCACAGCAGATACCTACAGAGTGTGCAGCTTATTCAATGCCATGCCAAAGGATTCCTGTGTGTGCTTAGTCAAAAACATGGTTAGTATTTGTATGGAGCAGTCTTAGCTGTAAAGCTGTTAAGGGAGTGTAAAGCAATTAACTTTTGCACCTGGAGGTCTTTTAGCTCTATTGTTTTCTACACTCTGATAAAATGCAACAGCAGCACCTTGTGCTGCATTTCAGCATTAGGCAGAAATGGTGGATTGTTTTCCACAGGCAGCTCCATGCAAATGCAGGTTATAGTCACTGCTGAGCTGAGGGAATGAACAGAACAGGGCAAATATCAAGTAATCCACCTCCCTGTTATCCAGTTCCAGCTTTAGGTAGGCAGATATTTAAGGACTCCCAGAGCAGGGGGTTGCATCCCTGGCTAATAGCCATTGATGGACCTATCCTCCACTAACTTATCTAATTCTTTTTTAAATCCAGTTATACCTTTGGCCTTCACAACATCCCCTGGCAATGAGTTCCACAGGCTGACTTTGTGTTGTTTGATAAAATACTTCAGTTTATTATTTTTAAACCTACTGCCCACTAAATTCATTGGGTGACCCCCGGTTCTTGTGTTATGTGAAGGGGTAAATAACACTTCCTCATTCACTGTTTGTAAGTTCACAAGGTGAGTGTGGGGAAATCACTGGGGAAAAGCTTTCTTAAGAAATATTTGAATCAGTGTGAGTGAGTGGTGAGGGAATATCTTTGATTGGACCTTTTTCCCTTAGTGAGAGAGGCAGCACCCTTCTTCAGGTCTGGGAAACTTATTTGGTGTGTCCCAGCTAAATACAACATGGAACAGATTGCTTAGCATATAGTTAACACATATTTAAAGGACGTTTCAAGGTGAAGTATATCAGTGTCAGGGAAGATGGAGGAAACTGCAAACTCCTAATATACTTGTTGGAAGACTGTGACACTCCCAACTTGTTAAAAACTGGCATGAATTCAAGATGTTTGTCTCCTAATAAAAATGTCCTGTTTAATTTTATGTAGGCTTACTTGTACATCCTTTCCCTATTTGGGGAGCATTTCTGTGGTGGATTACAACCTGCTGGAACAATACTTAATCAGTTACCCCTTTCCTGTTGCTCACAAATTCTGATCTGTTGACATGGAGCATTGCCTTGTGGTTTGAACCAGAGCAGCTGAATCAGAATTCCTGGGTTCTCTCCATGATACTTTCATTGACTTGTTAGGTAACTCACTTCGCTCTAAATTGCTAGCTAGGTCTAACTTTGTTTAATTAAAGCACAGCCCAGAGTTTTTGGTGGTATGAAGATTAGAGCTGTGCTGGAAATAGAATTTCCCTCCCCCCAGCAAATTTTGCATTTTTGAAAAAAAAATCCTTCTGAATCTGAATGAAAAGTCAGATATGCAAAATTTCCCGCAAAATGGTCATTAAAAAAAATCAGTTTGGGAATTTTTCAAAAACGTCCAGTCCCAGCTTCCTGGCTCCATTGCAACCCACCTGGTGAGCTGCTAAGGAGCCACTACCCAGGGTGCCCTAAAATCCTTGAAGTCTCAGGTCTGCGGCAGCCTGCCAGGTAGGAATCCTGTCTCGGTTCTGTCTCAAATTTTGTCAAAAGCAACACACTGACAAAATTTCAATTTTCATTTTCCATTATCTGTCCTTTTCTAATGGGAAGATGTTTCATTAAAAATTTCCAGCCAACTATAGTGGAAATGCACCATCCCAATGGGATATGTGGAAGCTTTATGTCTCAGGCAGGACTTCCAGGAGCCCTGGGCATCACAGAAATTACATCTCATTCAAAGGGTATATGCTACAGACCTATCTCCATTGAGCCTACCTCAAAGATTATGGGAACGGCTCCAGGTGGAGAAGGCATGGGCTAGTTCTTACTTCAGAGGGGTATTGTGAAATGTAATTGATTGATTGCAGATCATTTGGAGACCTTTAAACAGAATGTTCCTTAGAGTATTGAACACAATTATACTATTCTTAGCCATTTTGGCTGCCTACTGAGAAGTTCTTGCCTGCTGAACTGATCTGGATGTGCCATAGGCTAAATGAAAGGATTTAATGAATTACTGGAATGTGGTTATGCTTATTCACCTGGGAAGACACCAGAGGATGGTGTTGGACATCTACTTTCAGATCTGTAAAAAGCAACAAAGAGTCCTGTGGCACCTTAAAGACTAACAGATGTATTGGAGCATAAGCTTTCGTGGGTGAATGCCCACTTATACTTTCAGATCTGTCACACCCAGCTCTTGTTCAATTGTTTGAGGGAGGACCCTGTGCAAGATTGCTTGGTATTTAGAGCCATGGTGTCACCAGTATGTTAAAGACGCTAAGCTCCATATCTGCTTTAACTCTGTTTCCTGATTTCCTAAGAATAGGTAAGGATCTAGACAAAAGCCAGCTGGCTCAGCTGAGTGCAGATAAAGCGTAGGTGGTGCTGTTTGTCAGGGAAATAAATTCTGCTCAGAAGGTGAGTTATTAACTACTCCTTTGAATGTGTCTGTTGCAGGTTTTAGTCTCAGGACCGTACCAGATGGCTCCCGGTTTCCCAGATAGCAAAAGCATCTGGAAATATTTTCTTTCATCATTAGTTAACAAAGAGACTATTTTTTCTGATAGATCTCACCAGATACCCACATGTCTAGACTACTGCAATTACTCTCTTAGGGACCCACATGCAGGGCCAATATATAGATCATGAAAGTGATCAGGGCGCTGGGGCACATGACATGGAGGAGAGGCTGAGGGACCTGGGCTTGTTTAGTCTGCAGAACAGAAGAGTGAGGGGGGATTTCATAGCAGCCTTCAACTACCTGAAGGGAAGTTCCAAAGAGGATGGAGCTTGGCTGTTCTCAATGGTAGCAGATGACAGAGCAAGGAGCAATGGTCTCAAGTTGCAATGGGGGAGGTTTAGGTTGGATATTAGGAAACACTATTTCACTAGGAGGGTGGTGAAACACTGGAATGGGTTACCTAGGGAGGTGATGGAATCTCCATCCTTGGAGATTTAACAGAGCCCTGGCTGGGATGATTTAGTTGGGATTGGTTCTGCTTTGAGCAAGGGGTGGGAATAGATGACCTCCTGAGGTCTCTTCCAATCCTATGATCATGTCAATTTCCTACCGGGTATACAATTCATGTATTTTGTGCAATGTGCCTGAACACAGGTTTCCTTACCCAGGCACAGATGGCTGGCAAGTTATTATCTGCTGATATCTATGCTTCACTGATTTGTCTGGCAAAAGCAGATGGAAGGCCAAATTGTCTGTTTGTGTAAATGAGTGCAGTACTATTGACTTCGAATCCAGTTATACCATGGGACCCTTTGGCCTGAAATTTTCATTTCCTTGACATTATATGAGCTGAGAATAATCTGTGCGGAGGAGATAGAATGGTATAGTATGACAAAAAACACAGACAGCCTGACCACAGAAGTGGAGTGGTACAACTGGACAAGCTTTGTCAGCCTTTCTCTGGTAATTTAGGCCTGTTTGAATCAATTGTATTTTAGTATCCATTTAGCTGAATTATACAGCTGAATAAATACAGATTGAATGTGTACTCAGAATATTCACTAGGCATTTCACAGGAATTATGGAGTGGATGAAGTTTTCTCTTCCTGTTGCCTTCGATTTCTATGTGTCATGCACTTAAAAGGAAGTACCACTCCTTTGGCCATTACAATGCATGGAAAATTTGTGGCGCAAAGAATCCTTGTAGAGACAGTAACATTAACAACAAGGCCCTGATACAACTTGTATTTCCTAAGTGCTGACATAGCAACTCAGATCCTTATTATATCATATTATTATTATTTTATTATATTATGCCTGGGTTGTTTTTTTTAAGTAAAATAAATCTAGGAAAGCTAATATTTTAAATAGGCAGGAATCTCTTTTTCTCCAAAGCACACAAAAGGCAGAATCATTATAAATTAACATTCTTCTAGGCTACAGGAATGCAAAATGTCACATCAGGGAAAAGTAAGATGCCACTCGATTGCCAGTGATCTAAAGCAAAGCTGATCACTATTAAGGCAAATAGTCTGTAGTTACATAAGGTGACAAGGAGCAGGGAATCATGTAATACGCAATTGCACCCTCTGTCAAAGAGAGCAAATTGAGGGGTGAAGGCTAATATCTGGCTCCACAGTATTCTAAGGAGGCTTCTCTGCATACTGTGTTAATGAGGATAATGTATACGTGACTCATAGCAATGAAACGTTAACATTTAAGAGAGACTAAAATGGAGATATGCTTGCAAATATGTGTCGTCACCATTTCAAAATCGGCTGACTCATGGCTTTATTTAGTCTTGGCAACCAGCTTTTGGCACATGCCAAATCCTGCCCTCAGCATGAAAAGGCGTAGATCTACACAAGACTTTCAAGGGAAGCTCTCTTCTAGTAAGCGATAGGTCCTGTGCAGAGCAGAGAACTCAAGGTTTGTGTGTCGGGGGGTATTGCGTATGGCTAGTGCGACAGATATTGCAACCCTATGCAGTATCTTTGGGGACCACTGTATTGCATTTATGAATGGTTTATGTAAAAGTGTTTTATTCCATGGGGGATGCTTACCACAGGTCCTTCAGGAACTAAAAACAGATGAGTTATGATTACCCTGGGGACTGTAAACAACTGCTGCAAAGCACCCCCCGAGGAAAGGACTTTTGATATAAAAAGCTGAGCTTGAACTGACACAGGGCCTCTTTCTAATTCAGCAAACAGACAGGATCTTCTGTCCAAGGGGAGCCCCCGTGCTCACAGAAGGCCCCACCAAGGCCCCACCAACTGATGGGTGATTCCTGGTATTTTTAATGTGCAGTTAAATCTGTGCATTATTCTTATCATTGTTTTTCTCTGTGATGCTTTTTCCTTCTACAGTACTTGTTTCCTGCTGTTGGCACTTTACAGCAATTCACACCATCATAGACCCCACACCCGCTCCCACTATAGTGTCACAGTTTCAGGGTTAACTGTACCTTTGACAGCCCCTGCTCTAATTTTTCCCATCCATGTGCAGAATGAATTTTGTTACGTGCACCACTGTCAAGGTAATGTGCAGATGTGTGCCATCAGTAGAAACCAAAAACCTAGATATGCGTCCCTTCCAGTCCTACACTTCTATGCTTCTGTGCTGTGAGCCTCACAGTGAGATCTGTTCTGCCATGAGAGAAGCAGCACCCATTAAAATGAAAATTGTTTTGCCAATTGCCAGTGAGCCTTCTGAAGCCAAGCCTGTTACCCAAATCCTCTCTTTGGCCTCAGGGAAGCGTGTGTGTGGAGCCTTCGGACCTCACTGTGCCTCTTGTGTTTGTGTAAGCTGGAAAAGTCATAAAATAAACAGGAATCTGACATAGCCCACAGAAGAATGTAACCAGAGTGCTCAGTGTGGGTGTGAGATGGTTATACAATCAATATGCATTAGCTAGATCCAACCAGTTGGATTGAAGGAGGCTCCCCAGCTAAGCAGACAAACCAGACTTTCTTGCTCTGCTGAGCCATGTTAAAAGCAGAATATTTCAGGACTAGCACTAGATCTACCGCAGGGTTTCTCAAACAGGGGTCGCCATTTGTGTAGGGAAAACCCCTGGTGGGCCGGGCCGATTTGTTTACCTGCCCCGTCTGCAGGTCTGGCCAAACTTGGCTCCCACTGGCCACGCATTGCTGCTCCAGGCCAATTGTGGCTGCTGGAAGCGGTGCAGGCCGAGGGTCGTACTGGCCGCCGCTTCCAGCAACTCCACTTGGCCCAGAGCAGCAATCCGTTACCAGTGGTAGCCATGATCGGCAGGACCTGTGGATGGGGCAGGTAAACACACCGGTCTGGCCCACTAGGGGCTTTCCCTACAGAAGCGGTGACTCCTGTTTGAGAAACTCTGATCTTATTCCCATCTGATCTCATCCGACCCCAATGCCATTGAACCCCTTCCCCAAACACAATTAAAAACGATTCTCTTTCTCCTCGGTGGGTAAACTGATGGTTCATTGCTCTTACTACATTTATAATTATGGAGATGTGAGACGAGCTGCACCCCTTGCTATACCTATACAGCAGGCGCAGCAAATACAGGGCACCCATCTAGAGTGTGGGTGGAAGAGCTGGGGGAATGGGGTCAGGGCTCTGCTCGCATCTAGAAACACCTTGGTTAGCAGCATCCAGCCCCCCACTCCACACTGAGCTGAGACCAGCCGGTGCTGAGAGCTGGTGTCTGGTGGGAGCGCTGGGGTGGAGACTCTGTGCCCTTTCCCCCTTCTTTAGCTCAGTCACGTAGGGGAAGGTATAATTTAGCCCTTACTCTCCTGAAACATTCTTGTTCACTCTGATACAGAGTAGGGCATCTCTAATGGGAAGTGAAGCCTCTCGTCATTCAAGCCCATCAGTAGTGACCACACATTTCCAAGCCAATGGCTGGTGAGGTAAGTGAAATGAGCTGAGTGGAATCAGTTCCCAGCTGGCAACATCGCAATAATCCACCCTGATAATCAATGGGCTCTTGCAGCAGAAAAGCCAAGGACTGACTGACCCATGGCAACTCAACCTTCTGGCCCCTCCAGGCATAGATGCTGGAACTATGGGTGCTGCCACAACCCCTGCCTTGAAGAGGTGTCCAGCATACACAGGGTTTACCGTTTGGTTCAGTGGCTCTCAAATTGTTCCAGCACCCCTGCCTTCAGGTGGTCAAGGTACGTTAGTGAGAAGGGCAAAGATTAAGGAAAGCTCAGGCTGCTGCCAGCTATACTGTCCTACAGATAAATGAAGGGCTTTGGTCATCAGGGCTTTTGCTCTGGCAGCTTTCATAAGGACTCAAATTCATCGTAAAATTTACTTTCTTTTACTTTAAAGAAGAGCGGAGTTGGTGTTAAAAACACACACCTGAAACTAGACAGAGTTGAAAAATATACTGGATTTGTTTTTATTGAGCACCAAGGTAGGAGAACCTACATTTCTAATCACAAGCAGTACAAAACATGAGTGATAGTATGGAAGAGTCTTTGGGCCAGATTCTCACATAGTGGAGGTCAGAGCGGCTCCATTGAAGGCACCGATTGACACCAGCTGAGACTCTGGCAGCTCATGAGCACCGTGGGCATATAACGTTACATGAAAAGTTTATTGTAGCACCAGACAAGCCTTAAAATATACCAAACACACATATTTAAAAGCTAACATTACCAATTTCCTATTGAGCTTTTACAGTGTTGCCTTAAAACCATTTGTTTTCTGGGCAGCAGTAAGAACTCAGGAAAATTTGTCTTGCAAGATATGGTGTCGTCAAAAGTAGTATGAATGTTAATATTGGAAACGTAGCCTTCAGATCTTCACTCTGGCTGATTTTTTCTAAGTTTGACAATTTAAAAGAACTTTAAAAGAAAAATTAACATCCTAGCACCATTAGGTAGGCTGGATTTTCTACAGCATGTAGTAAACAACAAACATTCAGCAGTTTTATCAGTTTTCCACCTTTTTGTTTTTTTAGATTCATTTTGCAATTAAATTCTTGCTCTACAGCTTCTATCCAGCAAAGTACTCAGCCATGAGCTTAACTAGCACTGCAAAGCAAAATGCCCACCTCGAGTTAAGCATGTGCTCGAGTGTTTTGCTCAATGAGACCAGAGCCTAGATGTTTGATCCTGAAAGGTCCTTAAAACACATGCCATTGACTAAAACCAATAGGAGTTGAGGGCACTGAGCTCTAGAGCTGATTTAAAAATAATAAAATGTTTTGTACATGTTTTTCACGAGGGGGTTTTGTGGGAGGAGGGTCAGGAAGAAATTTCATTGGCAGAGACCCTGGTTGTTTGTTTTTTTTCTCCTTCCACTGCAGCGTAGGCAGGGATCACTTGCTGGCTTAAACTAGAGTAAATGGTGGAGTCTCTGTAATTTGAAGTCTTTAAATGATGATTTGAGGACTTCAGTAACTCAGCCAGAGTTTAGGGGTCTATTTCAGGAGTGGGTGGGGTTCTGTGGCCTGCGATGTGCAGGAGATCAGACTAGATGATCACGATGGTCCCTTCTGGCCTCAGTCTCTCCTGTTCTTTTAACACTGGAATGAAATTTTTCAAAACCTGACAATTTTAACTGGTCAAAAAATAAACAGAAAGAAACACTCAGTATTTTCAACTTCCCCTTTGCTATATAGGGACTCCAAACTCTAGGGGAAGAATAAATATTTGCATATACCATAGTACTTAAGGGAATATTAGACAAAGCATCATGGCAGGCCATTTCCAGCCTAATGCTGTTAAATACATAGATCACCTTGTAGACTAAATCATAAAAGGATAGTTGTTCCCAGTTGTTCACTGGGGCAAATTCATCCCTGGTGTAGCTTCCACTGATTTCAGTGGTGACACAACAGAGACAAATTTGTCCCATTTTCTTTAATGAACATATTAAAGTCATTCATGCTATTCATAAACTACCAGTCGATTCATTTCCTTTAAGGTAAGAGACCTCTGAGTTCTGTTAATATGATGTACGTGCAGTATGAAAGTCATTGATTGTATTCAGCACACTTATATTAGAAATTTCAAGCAGGCTGTATATACCTAGGGCCTGATTTTAAACCTGCGTGCACCATTTTTAAACCAGTGTCACTCCTGAGTTACACCTATGTAAGCGAAATCAGACTCAAGTCCCCTCATGTGCATTATAGCATGTACTGTGCTGATACAGATCTGAAATGAAATTGTGGATCAGACTGGTTATCTGTTTCAGTTGTAAATGTGCTGCTCATAAACACGACAGCTGCTGTCAAAGGAATGGATTTCTCCCCCTCTTCACCGGGCTGAGTTCTAGAATAGCTGCTCTTGCACCAGGCAGGTCTTTAATTAACAACTTGCAGAGATCAGGAAGATGCTGAATAGCTGTATCTAGAGCCCGATGGCTGCAGTTCATCTGAACCAGACAACTACTGGGTATTTCTTTCTTTAAAAGCTCCTTAATAGTTAGGTCCCACTGCATGAAAATCAATTTTTTTAAAAAAGGGATTGAAATGTTTATCATCGCTGTGGTGTTTGCATAGAACATATTCTTACTCAACCATGTAACCTCAGCAATTGGTTTGACTTAGGCCTAATGAAAAGTTAACTGATTCATTTTGTCCCTGTTGTTTTAACGCAGCCGCATCCGATTCTGAAAGATAAAGACACCATCAGTTTGGGACAGATTGTCTGATAATGCAAATTCTTACATATGAGCCTGACCCAAAAACCTACTGAAGTCACTGGAGGTCTTTCCACTGTTTTCAGTGGGCTTTGGATCAGGCCCTGTGTGAGTGTGCGTATTCAGGTGAAGAATCCATGGTGCTCAGTAGCACTACTATAAAGTTATTCCCATGCCTAAGTGTTTGCAAGGTTGAGTTCCACTGTAGGCTCCTCTAAACTACCGGTCTCTGCGTTTTCTCATTCGGGATCAGACGTGGCTGCCTTAGAGTTGGGCCCTTAAACATGCAGTATAAAACATTTGGGCATTTACCATAAAAAGACTTGTACACATTGCATGGGCATGAATGTTAATCTTTGGCTAACTGCTGTTTTGAGAATCCCCAAATTCTGCTGCATGGTCCTATTCTACATGAGAAAAGAAAACCCACCAAATGTAAGAGGTTTTTTCAGGAAGCTGGACAAATATTGAGAAATCAAAACCAAATGAAAAGGAACCTGAAGAGATGAATTTCACCATGAATATTTTGCAGAGATCCCTCTGCAGCACAGACCAGCCTTGGGATGGTGAATAACATTTCCTGTTTGTCAGCATATGCCTTTCAGCTAAATTCACTTAGGGTATGTCTGCACGGCATTGTAACTCTGGGGCTGTGGGACCTGCGTTTGTGGACTTGATTTTTCCAAGCCTGTGCTTGAGCATCCACATTGCATCGTAAACCTGGGTTTAAAATTGCTGGATCCAGGTCTCACAGTCATGCTAACATGGCCACCCTGCAGCATGCAGCTCTTCTGACTGGAGTCTGCATCTTGAGCTGCATTCACACTGCAAAATGACAGGGTTTGGACTCGAGCCTTAGCAGGACTCAGACTCTGACCCACCCCTCCAGCAGGGTTCACAGGCCTGAATCCAGTGGGGGTCCTGGCCTGAGTTAGACTGATTTGTGTGTGGATGGAAGGGAGGGTTGGGTTCAAAACTGAGACTGAGCATGGGCTTACAGTGTAGTGTAGACATACCCCTAGAGTGAATTTCAACCCTGTGTGGAGGGCCAGTGTAATCCGTTCATTCCTTCTGAAGCATCTGGCACTGGCCACTGTCAGAAGACAGGATACTAGGCTAGATGGACCATTGGTCTGGCCCAGTATGGCCATTCTTATGGTCTCAGCACCATCGGGGCTTTAAGGACACCTAAGTGAACAATATGCCTGATGCTAGAGAGGGGTAATTTCACCTGTAAAAGACTATGTCTTTAAATCACTGTACATTGAGGAGTTGTCAGGCACAGGGGGAAGGAATAGCTCAGTGGTTTGAGCATTAGCCTCCTAAACCCAAGGTTATGAGCTCAATCCTTGAGGGGACCATTTAGGGATCTAGGGTAAAAATCTATCAGGGATGGTACTTGGTCCTGCTGTGAAGGCAGGGGACTAGACTCAACTCAGTGACCTTTCAAGGTCACTTCTAGCTCTATGAGATCAGTATATCTGCATATAATTCTCACACATCCATTCCTTTATTCAGAAGGTACTTACCCAAGTTAACCTAAGTGCTTCTGCTGTTGTTTCACATAGCCAAGTACATTATTGGAATTACTCCCTGTAAAACAAAACTCTGCCAAATTAGGGTTTACAGCATGTCCTTTCAGTAATGAATGCTTCAGAAAGATTTCTAGCTGCATATTTTAAATGGTCTGTCTCTTATTTTCCAGTTCTTTGGTGGGGCTGTTGCAGCAGTGGTAGGTTTAAATTACACCAGTGAAGTCCCCAAATTCTGCCTTTGGTTTCTCCCAGCACATCAGTTAGGTTGCATAGGACTAAGCAAGGGGAGATTGACCATTCAATTCTAGAGCTGAGAGTTATCATGATCTAAGGTATGGAAAACCAGCAAGATGAAAAAAAAAGGTCCAAAGTAGTGGGTAGCTTTTCCTAACTTTTCGCCTTCCAAGAACAGGATTACTTTCCTGATTAAATCAAAGGTTAAAATGAATTTGATTGGGTGTTTCCCATTCCAGACGTGACATCCCTGTCATAAACCCACCATACATTGCAGCACTGGTGACAGTCTCAGCTCTGGAGGACCTTGATGTAGAGGCCTCACATGTCTGCTCTGAGATGCACTGGCAAAGGGATGCTGAGAAGCTTCCGAGGAATATCTCCCCACTGTGCCATTTCATAAGCAGCAAATTCCTCATAAACAATTGGACCAGTGTAAAGCTCAGCAATACCAAAGACCCACAGATGGTGTCTTACCAAAATACTCCTTGTAATATTTATGCCTTAGGTTGCGTCCATCTGCAAAACAAGAAGATACATTATGATCAGGTTTGGCAGAATTTGATTTTTTAAAAATTGACAGATGCTATCCATGTTTATTTTTAAACATTTTTCTCTATTTTTATTGATTTTAAATGTTTTACAGTTGTGCAAAATTATGGTTTCTAAGCAATTTTGTTGGCTAATTTCATCAGTTTAAATTTTCACAGTCACTGAAAATTGGGGTGTGTATGGGGAGGTCAGACAATAATTATTTAAGGACAGTAGGTGTTGAGATTAAAAAAGATAAAGCTTGATAACCATTAACACAAAATATATAAGGTAAATATCTTTAAATCAAACTCTGATAAGTTCACAAGCAGCAGTTTTCTTACTTCGCCGATCTATACATTTAGAATATTATTGGTGGAAGTATTTTTCATCAGTTTTTGGGTGTATGGTGAAATCGACATTTACTGATAAAAACTGAATCCATCCAAGCCTAGTTATGATAACGTATCCTACCAGGCTTTACACTTAACTGCTTCCTTTGGATTAAATCCTGGCCCCTGTGCAGAGCCTGAAAACTCTACAGGGAACTAAGGGGACCAAGATTCCTACCCTCAACATTTGGGTAGGGAACAGAGCATGCATCTCGCCTTCCCATGGCTGCACCTGTGTTATCTGAGTATCCGTAGGCTGCTATGCAGCTCCGACCAGTACATTTCGACCAGCGGATCCATGCAGTCACCTCCGCCTCCTAAATACTCTGACCACTAAAAGCAGTCATGATCTAAGGAACCAGTCTTTCTTACACAGAAAGCATTTATTAAAGAAAACATAGCTAGAATCTGAGACAATATAACTGGCTTCTGCACAGTTCAAGTTCCAGCTTCATCTCCTTTGTTTACCAGGGACCACACTGTGTCTGAAACTTTTACAGCTCAGAGAGACATCTAGTGCACGAACACCATAAACACAGGTACATATCATTACATTAGTGACTAGAGCAGTATTTTCTCAAAGTCAGTCCGCCGCTTGTTCAGGGAAAGCCCCTGGCAGGCCAGGCCAGTTTGTTTACCTGCCGTGTCTACAGATTTGACTGATCATGGTTCCCACTGGCCGCGGTTTGCCGCTCCAGGGCAATGGGGGCTGCAGGAAGCCGTGGCCAGCACATCCCTCAGCCTGTGCCGCTTCCCGCAGCCCTCATTGGGCTGGAGCGGTGAACTGAGGCCACTGGGAGCCGTGATTGGCTGAACCTGCAGATGCGGCAGGTAAACAAACCAGCCTGGCCCACCAGGAGCTTTCCCTAAATAAGCGGCAGACTGGCTTTGAGAACCACTGCACTAGAGGACATTAAAAAAAACCCCAAAAGACAGAAGAAAGGCAAAGGAAGTTGAAATTCTTAAGCCTTTAGTCTTTATGGCCAGAAAAAAAAACAACACAAAAGGGCTCTGGTTTGATACTTCTACTGGTTTTTACTGTGGTTAAGCAGGAAAAGGAGCTGCTGATGTTTTTGGGCTGTGATGAGTTGCATCAGAGTATACAGTCCATTAATCTTTTACAGAAGCTGCACACTCCTGTATAGGTTGAAAACAGTCTCAGAAAACACATCGTATGTGAGCTCCCTTATTGGTAAACAGTCCAGTGGAGAAAAAAAAGGATGATCTTTGTGACTACTATGGGCAGACGACAGAAAACAATTTCAATCTTGATTTTTCTACTGTTGTTTAAGAACTTTACTGTCTGGTATTTAAATAGAATGCGCTGAGGTTTACTATGTCTGTAGATGGGAATAAATGCTTTCCTGTTCCAGCCAAAATGCAAATGCAAAGACATTGATAAAATACATTTACAGGGCCTATTCCTCAGCTTGTAAATTGGCCTAGCTCCATTGATGCCAAGTAAATTAAAGAGCTCAGTGGAGCTGTGCTGAGAATTTGGCTTACAGTCCAGAATGTCATGTACTGCAAATGTGAAGAAAAAGAGAGAAAAGTAAATTGCAGCTAGGATTTATTTAGGGGCTGATCCTGAATGGTGCCAAACACCCAACTCCCTTTGGCTTCCATGGGGACTGAGGTCAGTCAGCACCTTTCCAGAAGCCCTGAAAGACCATGAACATGAGCTATTTATATTGATTGTACCCTTTGCATTTTTCAAAGGCAGCAGTTTAATTTTCTCTTGTAATTTAAGGCATTACACATAGACAGCTTTTAGCTGTTCAGTGGTTCCCCCAATTAAATGGTTTCCTATACTACATCCTCATGGCGCCTTATCCTTGAGTATCATACTAGTATGATCAAAAGAACACACAGTAAAGACTAGCCACAAAAACATATGCTCCGGATTCTGCCCCCCAGTTACACAATGGCAACCCACTGTTCTCTCAGTGGGGTGGCTAATGTATAACTAGGCTCTGATGTTAGCCCCCCACGTTTATACAGGGTGTTCATCTCACTCTGAACTCCCTCACTTCCCCCCCCACCCCAGCCCCCGAATTTAGCTCACACATTTGGTCTTTTGGCATTTTCTTTTCAGGTCAAAGCAATGACTTGGTTGCCAGCACCACGTGCATGTGAGACTTGGGTTCTGAAGCAGCCACTCGACTGAGACAGCAGGGAATGGAGAGGCTGCAAGAGGGGATGATGTTCACTCTTGGGGGGATAGCTGCCTGCAAAGCAGCAGGAACATTTCCTTTATCATATGGAAATGTGATGAAGCCATGGTGGAAAGATCAGATACATCGCTGAAGAAACCCAGGATTAAAAAGAGAGAGGAGGTGAAAACCCAGGAACTCTACTTAGCTTGACTTGACATTTTGAGTCGTTATCTGCTTCAGGGCAGGCGAGAGACCCTGCAGCATAGCCCCTAAGTTGGATAGAGCAAGCGAGAACGGATGTTTTTGAATGAACTGACCGGGATTTCCACGTAGCTTGATGCACTGACCCCTGTTGGGGATTCCTTCAGCTGTGTTGCCAGGATTGATGATGTGGCATTCATATCCCGTAGGGCAATGCAGAGGCTCATCCCCATCCTCAGTGGTGCTGCAGGCCTCCGCTGGAAAACAAACCTGTGTCATAAATCTAGATCTCATTACACTGGGCTAACCGGAGAAGGATAATCCCGCTGTGTTCTTCGGTAGCCCTTCCCAGACAAAGATCTCAATGTGTTTTACAAACAATAATACTGAATATTTAACATGTATAGAGAGCTTGACGCAACATGCTATCTGCTTTACTCCATTTAAAGAGAGGGAAGAATGACTGCTTCCGCTAACTGGTGAGTCCCTGATGAGGGGGAGTGCCCCGCAGCTGTGGAACCAACCTAGCTAGCTGCCTTTCCATTCTTCCTGCAACCCATTCTACAGGGTGTGTGCTGGGGCTGGGGACTGGTGGAAAAGAGGGGTGGCTGGCCGTGCTCTGAACAGTGGGTAGCCTCTTCAGGACTCCAGCTGGCACAATTTAGAGCAGTCATCAAGCTGCTCTAAGCAGCACCCGGGATTGGATCAAGAACCAGGGAACCATTACCAACTCCCTGGTAGTTCTCCCCTTCTTCTGTGCCCAGAGGTCGCTGGGCAAAGCAAGGCAAAATGGTTCCAAAATATTCAAGATGCTCTACATCTATTAACTAATGAATTAATTCTCACACACGACTCCTGCAGGGTAACCCGGTATTATCCCCATCTGTAAGATGTGGAAACTGAAGCACAGAGAGGTTAAGTGACATGGCCAAGGTTATGCAGCAAGTGCATATCAGAGCTGGGAACAGAACCTGGGTCTCCTAATGCCGGTTTCTGTACTTTAACCACAAGACCATCCCACACTTTCTTGCTTTCATTTGTTGGCATATTAATTTCAGGAGAGTCTCCTATAATGCCCATGCCTTGATTGAGGGTACTCACTTCTGGAGCACTTCTTGCTAACTGCTCCATTCAGCTGTGATCAAATTAAAAAAGAGTCAAAAATAAATACAGGGGGAGGAGAGGTATATTTTACTGACACTTGTACAACCCCTGTGAAGTCAGTGGACTTGAAGACAGACTTTTCTCATTAGGAATTTCCAGTCTGGATCAGAGCTGGCTTCCATATATTCTGTCTCTGATAGTGACCAGTCACAGATATTTCAGAGAAAGGTGGAAGGACCCCCACAGATGTGAGATAATCTGCCCCATTTCTTAGGTCTCATTCTGGTCTCTAATAAGCCTTGAAGCAAGACTGTCTGAGTACTTTAGAATCATTGATTAATTAAACAAACCTGTGAGGTAGATAATTTATACATCTGGAAACTGAGGCAATGAGGTTAAAGGCCTGATTTTCAGACTTCAGGCCTGCTCTTACTTTAGGAACCTACTTTCCGCATGCTCAGCTGTGCATGCATGGGAAACACGCACGGAACTGCATGAACAACATCTGGAATCTGAAAATCAGGCCCCAAGACACTGGCTTAAGGCCACCAAGGGTGTCAGTGTCAGGGTTGGGAATGACAATTCTCAGGTTCCTACTTTCCAGGCCCGTGGTCAGATCACACCTTCCTCAACTGAGGTGGGATTGGATGGCTCAGATAATTGGTAATGGGGTGTGATTTCATCTTTATTTAAGAAGTGACATGACCATGATCTATAAGTACCTATACAGGCAAAATATTTCTGATAATAGAGGGGTCTTTAATCTAGAAGACCAAGCCTAACAAAATTGGGTGGCTGGAAGCTGATACTATACAAATTCAGGCTAGAAATGATATAAAGATAATAGCATCTAGCCCTTACATAGAGCTTTTCATCAGTAGATCTCAAAGCATTTTAAAAATGAGGTCAGTATCATTATCCCCATTTTACAGATGGGGAAACTGAGGCACAGATCAGGGTCATGACTTGCTCAAGGGCTTGATGCAGGAATTTACTGTGTGAAATCCTCTGGTCTGTGTTATAGAGGAGATCAGGCTAGAAGGTTACAATAGTCCCTTCTGGCCTTGAAATCTATTAATCTAAAACTCGTTTGAATAAAGTGCATCTCAAGTGTTGGAAAACAGTGCAATGAACTGTGTTAGTCCAATATATATATTAAACAGTGTTGGAGAAATGAATTATACAAAGAGCAGAAAAATATAAAGGAATTTTTGCTTTTCTGTGTGTTCCTGCTGAGGCAACATTCAGAGCTTAGTTATAACAGCTTCAGGGTTATGTAAACCATGAAACCTAGACTGTGTGTCTTGCTTTGTAAAACCTTATCTATGTAAATAACAGAGTGAAACAGATCATCATGAGGGAATTGTTAACTTCAGGTGCCCCCTAAGAGAAGCTAACAAGCAAAAACCCAAGGTCACAAAACCAAACCAGTAAGATAAAACTAGATGGAGCCAGTAAAATTAACAGCAGTGCATACAAAGGAGATCAGTATGGAAGTAGACAAAAAAAAAGTTTTAACAGGGTAAGCAAAAATGTATTAGTTTAGGTTAGTTATGATTTTGCATAAAAATGTTTAGTCGGGTTTAGAATGGGTAGGTACACAGATGAGGTAACCGAGGCTGAGTAAAGTCACGGAACAGGGTATAAAAGACAGTGGTAGACAACAAGAGAGTGAAGAAGACACAGCAGAAGAACATAGCAGAGGCCAGAGATTTGCAAAAGAAGTCATCCTGTCCCTTCTTCTTAGCATATACACAATGTTCCTCAGGTAGCACACGACCAGGATTTATCACTTGTTGGATCATTAGCTTCCACAGCCCAGGCCAGGTACTGATGGGGAGTGAGCCAGGAGAGGTAACTTGATCAATTATTTTCCTGGGCTTATCTGTTTTTGCATGTATATGCAGCGTAGTTGTAGCTGTGTCAGTCCTAGGATGTCAGAGACACAAGGGGAATGATGTAATATCTTTTATTGGACCCTTGGTGAGAGAGGCAAGATAAGACAAGAGCGCTGTGTGGCTTCAAAGCTTGTCTCTCTCACTAACAGAAATTGAGCCAATAAAAGATATGACCTCACCCACCTTGTCTCTTTGCATGTATATGTCATTCATAGGTGGCAATAGCACTGTCTTAAAATGCACAAAATATAGGCTACATGAAGCTGTGTAAGCTTTAACGGGAGTGGATTGTGTTTGTCACCAAATACACTACACAAACTAATCTCGCCATTGAGTCACGTAAGTCAGTTCTATGTAGCTGGGAAGGAAATGGCTCTCCCTTATTCACCCGTCCATCTAACCCAAACACCTACGCATACAGAATGACATGCAATATTGTATTGTCAGGTTATACTATCATGTCATACCCAGCTCTGAGGGCAAAATCTTCTTCTACAAGTTGCATTGGGTATATGCTTTGCTCATCCTGTTCACATCACTTTCTCTGACATTAATCACATTTTCATTCACTAATGAGCAATGGTTATGCATCTGCATGGCAGATGAAGAGGAGAATTTTCCCCTTACTAAGGAGGCTCTCAGCAGAGCTGTATATTAAAAACAAATCTTTTGCTTTAGATTTCAAAGACTGTTCACTGCACAAGCCCTGGGGTCACCTTTCTGCACGGGGTACAATCACAAATTGGTTATTATTTGGCCTTTTGCACTGTACATCTGTATCTCATTTAATGGACAGTTAGTTTACAGGATGTGTTCTTTCCAGGTTAACACTGAGTCCGCAGTGTAGATTAAGCGATGTTTCAAAGGAGCCCGAGGCTCTGAACTGAAACCAAAGTACTTACTATTCTCGCTCAAAAAAGGGCTGATTTATTGGCACTGAACTGCATCTGACTTGAATATTATTTTCCAAATTAGTGTCCTTCATCCTGCAGAATTCAACAACCCACAATGCCCAGGTGATTAAAATGCCGAGTTGGACTCACAGTACCTTGTAAAACTTCCTCTGGTCCGTCTAACAACCAACCGTTTCCTCCAAGCCAACGTGGTTTTGGCTGCACCAACCAGTCTAAAACTATTAAAAAAACCCACATTGTTAAGGATGAGCAGTCACAGGGCACACAGTTATTTTCATGCCACTGATTTTCTCCAGTCCCTGATGATAAGGCAGGCGGAGTTCTTCAGGGAGGGTTTTGCTGTGTGTGTTTCAGTGACGTATATACATTCACAGTCATTCAAAATGTCCTGGCCGCAGCCTGATTGCAGCAAGGACCCCTGCAACGTGGTGGCACAAAGGGCTTAAGCCTGCAAAATGCTGAGCAACCTTTGAGACCCTGATCCAAAATCCATTGAAGTTAATGGAAGGACTCTCGTTGTCTTCCATTGGCTTTGGATTGAGCCAGGACTCAGCACCTTGTAAGATCTGGCCCAAACTGGATAGGGCGTCACTGAGTGCTGCTAAAAGTCATAGCAAATACCCACCCCGGAGCATGCTCAGAAGCTTCATTCTTGCTCCCTGTGTAACCCAAGAGAAGTCATAGTTCAAAGAGAACAATGCCCATGCCAAATTTCAAGCCATTTTCACTGTATCCCTGGCTATGTCTAAACTTGTGTTGGAGTGTAGAGTACAGGCATTCCATGTGCCACTACCCACTGCCTGGCAGACAGGCTGTGTCCATACCTGTCACTGCAGTGCATAGCTCAACATGGCAACGACTGTCTCTGGCAGCTGGGAGGCAACGGGAAAGGTTTTGGCAGGGAGGAGGCCGTGGGGAGCTGATGGAGCCTTTCACCACTGCCAGGGCCTTTCATTGCAGGGGGAAAGGCTCCGGCAGCAAGACACTATACTGCTAAAAATAGCAACATAGGCATGATAGGTACTGCTTGGGTAAGGAGACTGCCATGTCGGGTATGTACCCTGGGGGTTCAGGCATGTAGGGCACTTACTGTATTCTACTTACCTAAGCTGTGCCTCACCATCTACACTGCTATTTATATCTGTACTAACTGGGTGTGCAGCATCTGTACACGCTGCAGTAAGTGTACAAATATGGTGTTAGCAGGGCCGCCCAGGAGGGGGCAAGTGGGGCAATCTGCCCCAGGCCCTGGGCGCCACTGGGGCCCCTGCGAGAGTTTTTCAGGGCCCCTGGAGTGGGGTTCTTCCCTCGCTCTGGGGCCCTTGGAAAACTCTTGCGGGGCCCAGGCCCCCAGAGCTTCTTCCACTCTGGGTCTTCGGCGGCAATTCGGTGGCGGGGGTCCTTCCGCTCCAGGACCCGCCGCTGAAGGGCCCTGAAGACCCGCGGCAGGGGGTCCTTCTGCCCTGGGACCCGCCACCAAAGTACCAGGTCTTCGGCCCGCTGCCGAAGACCCCAGACCCCCTGAATCTTCTGGGTGCCAGAATTATTTCATAGCTGGAAATGAATATCTCTTTGAACTGTTCTTTAACCTGGAAATAGAAGAAAGGATTTTGCCCAAACTTTTCAAATAAATTCGTCTACAGACAGAGACTAAATACATTGCAACATTAAGAGTATCCACTATAATAAAAAGAAAAATGACTGTCCTGAAGCTAGTTCTCAACTATAATCAAAATCTCTGACTTTGGCAAGTAGCTGGTTAAAGCAGCTTGGCCTTGCCTATAAAAAGGTTACCAGCAGAACTGGTCGAAAAATGCAGAAAACCTTTTCCAAACACTTTTTGGCATAATTTTGAATTTTGGAAAAGTTCTAAACTGATTGAAGACCAGCAGAAAATGTTCTCACATTTTTTTCAAAGTTTTCACTTACATTTTGTATATTCAAAAATTGTCCACTCTCTCTCATTACCAGCCATGTTCCCATGAACTTGGGCTAATGTATAATACAGTGAAAATAACTGATCTCGTGATTTCTGCCATTCCAGTTGGTGGAAATTTTGCAAGATCAACAGATCGTGTGTAACTTTCTCTCTCTTGAGCCAAAAATCACACAAGGGCAGCTTTCAACTGTTCACCGCCATAGAACCAAAGCTTAGTTCTTAATACAGTCTCAAACCCCAAGTCCTAATTTAGACATAATATATACGGGGCTATACCCCCCTTTTACAGCCTACCATTGTTATTGCAGCTGTTTCTATTTGTATCTGATCTCACAGCCCACCATACCTGGAGGTGGCTGTACTGATTCTAAGCAGGCATAGATGCACCCATTGTAACAACAACGCTTGTGTCTTTCACATTCGGAATCTGAACGGCAGCTGGGCACCTCACATGCTCGCTCTGGTAAAGTCTGCGGGGGCGGAGGGCAGCGGTCATTCTTCTGGTAGTGGGCACTGTGAGAATGAAGAGGGTACTCATAATCCTTGCAAAAAAAGACAAAAAGGGAAAACACAGATTTGGCATAAGGGAGAACATTTGGTCAACACCAAACATATTGCAAACTGAAATAGCTGGAGTGAGCATTAAGAAGCACCTGACTTCAAGTATTCATCAAGGAAGTGACCCCATCATCCTATGCCTCAGTTTATTCACCTGTAAAATGAAGATTCTAATCTGTCGCTACCATAGCAAAGTGTTTGGAGATCAGCTGATGAAATGGGTTCCCCAGTACTACTATTTATTACATTGTTTTAATGATGTGGAAGCATTCAGGAGTCTAATTTTTAAATCCTTAAAATGTCCATTACACTTGTCTGAGAGAGTAAGAGAGAAAGGCAGTAGGCACTTCAGCAACTGGTGCCTTAAAAATACTCTAACGAGAAAGAAAGATAAATTGAAATGAAGATGATGATAAAAGCCTTATTATTCCTGTGTTTCATAACCATTCTGTGTTTGTTGTGATTATTTCCAGCAGCCTTTTACTAATTTGAAATCTTCCTGTAAAGTGAGATTAGTAACTGAAGGCCTTGAAAAGAAGCTTAATCTTTCTTTCATGCATTTGGTGCTTAATCTGTTCCCTTTCTGGCCAATATCTTATGCCTCACCTGTAGTATCAGCGTTCTGAATGTTCTACTTTGCCCCTCCTCTGAGCTTTTAAACTAGCTTACTTCAGGGGGGTTATGGGAGTTTTCAGGCATGCTCACCATGGGATTAGAGATTTTTGGTTGGAAGACTATGTTATCAAACACATGATGATCTGGCTAGGTGACAGCATGGTTGGAGGAAGACTGGGATGTTCTGCAGGTCTGAAAATCTGTCTGCCTGTGGATTAAGCAGGCTAAATATTGTCTCTTATTTTTGAAAATCCTGGGGAAGAGTCATGATCTGGGATGCCATAGTTTATGTCCAACATATGGCATCTTTAAGGGGCCTCTTTTTCCGAGTGCAGGTGCTCAGTGTCGTTTGAAAATCAGGCCTCTTAATCAGCAGTTATTTTTGAAAGTTGTGCCTACGCTTGGCCTTAAGTTTTTGTTTTTAAATTTTGTATAACACTCAGGACTTGGGATTCCCTGTGTGTGAAACATCCAGCTTTGTACCAGAAGCTGCAGAGGAGGACACATGCCCACTTAATACTATGCCAAGTCAAACTGTATTTGGATATGGGGAAAATATGGCCTATCACACACAAACGATGAGGAAAACTCTCAAGCAGAAATAGCAGAGCGTGGCACTTTCCCTGAAAAGCATAAGCAGCAGCATGCAAAGTAGTATGATTCACACAGATGGCATTTGGATGAGGAGCCAACTCCCTGCGTGCCACAAACTGACAAGCCACTCAAACCCAGTTTCTACTCACCATGGGCCAAACCCCTCATCCCTGTGCTCAGACATGCTGTTTGAGGTGGGGGAGTTCTGTGGGAAAGGAGGAGGAAGAAATTTCCCCACCTCAGGTGTTCTGCAGACACGACTGCTGCCTCAGCTTCCACCTGTCCTGGTGGGTGGGGCTGTGTAGGTGGATCAGCCCCAGCCACCAGCCACGCTTCTACTCCTGTGCTTCCCTCCTTATGGTGGTGCCTAGCGACTTGTGCACTCAGGTCTGGGAGACACTGATGGTGCAAAGCCTCTCTGCACAGGCTGCTCAGATCAGGAGAACCCGCTCTCACCCCCTGGAAAGGGAATTCAGTGGCTCAGATCCTGGTCTGTAGCTGAGAAGCACACAGCACAACAAAGGAAGGGTGTGTGTACGCGGGTGTGCATGCACACAAAGTTGGCTCTAAGTCACCTATGTAACCTTCCAACCATCAGCTGTCTGTGTGCCAGTCCCATCCCATGGTGTCAATTAGAGCAACTTGGCAGCTGCTATCATTTGCACTAGCTGCCAACTTCCCTAAGGAGCTAATATGGAGAGCCTGCCCCCAGACATGCCTTTTTCCCTTGATCACACCCCTTTCCCCAAGGGGAAAAGAATATGATTGGGTCCACCCTCTTCTCAGCGGTTGGAAAGCTATGCAGAGGGCTGGGAAGAGGGTAGCCAAGGATCAGATATACTGGCTCTATGGCCACGTCCAGACTAGGTATTAAAATCGATTTTAGATACGCAACTTCAGCTATGGGAATAACGTAGCTGAAGTCGAATTTCTAAAATCGAGGTACTCACCCGTCTGGACGGCGCGGCATCGATGTCCGCGGCTCTCCGTGTCGATTCCGGAACTCCGTTCGGGTTGATGGAGTTCCGGAATCGATGTAAGCGCGCTCGGGGATCGATACATCGCGTCCAGACTAGACGCGATATATCGATCCCTGAGCAATCGATTTTAACCCGCCGATGCCACGGGTTAGTCTGGACGTGGGCTATGTCACAACAGGTGGCTCTGACACATCATGGCAAGCATTCCCTGGCTAGCTACATCAGCCTTAGGGCTGCTTTGTGTGGGTGGGACAATGCAAAGCATCTTCAGTGAAAGGAAAATCAGACCCATTGTCTAAATAATACATCACTCCTCGGAGGAATGATTTTTGACTTCCGAATTTTTATGTTCTTCAGACACAAAGATTTTTGTCTCATTTGCTATCTAACTATTACCAAATGCTACCAGCAAAGTGTCTATCAATGCTCTGGAGTATGAAAAAAAACACCTTTTGTTGGATTTGCAAAAGAATATGGTGTCAGTGTGTGTGAGCACGTGAGAAAGGCAGAGAACCTGGGGAGCATAAGTGAAACTAAGCTAAACTGAACAGAGGAAACTTCAGAAATAGAATAGAAAAATTTGACTATAATCAAATAGTGGGATCAAACTAGACTCAGAGAGCCAGATTCAGCTTTCATGAACACAGGTGTAATGCCAAATAAGCTCCACCGAAGCCAAAGGCATTACTCTGAATTTACACCCTGTAACTGAAATCAGCATTTGGCCCAAAATGATAAAGCTGCATAAGAACATAAGAACGGCCATACTGGGTCAGACCAAAGGTCCATCTAGCCCAGTATCTGTCTACCGACAGTGGCCAATGCCAGGTGCCCCAGAGGGAGTGAACCTAACAGGCAATGATCATGTGATCTCTCTCCTGCCATCCATCTCCATCCTCTGACAAACATACGTTAGGGACACCATTTCTTACCCATCCTGGCTAATAGCCATTTATAGACTTAATCACCATGAATTTATCCAGTTCTCTTTTAAACGCTGTTATTGCAAATGGAGACAAGAAAAGAACTTGCTGTCAGAGTGTTTGGTTTAAGAATCTACCTACACTCTCATAATGATGTCCTAGCCATTGCAAATCAGTCACAAAGGGCCAGATTCTTCGCAGATTTAACTCAGTGTCTGCGCTGGGGCATCTAAGTGTGCCTGCGTACTGGCCAGCGGCATTTCAGCGGTGATGCCTCTGGACGATGCTGCTTGTCGGCGGCATTTCAGCAGATGTTTGTCCGCCGCCATGGTCATCCATGGCTCGTTGTCTGGCACCTGCCAGACGAAAAAGGTCGGGGATCACTTGTCTACTGTATTGCACTGCTCTAGTCAAGCTTTTCTCAAGAGGGCACCATCAGGTTATAGAGGAACTTGGATTGACACAGAGATTCTCTCCATGTCTGGGCACTGTTAAATCATCCCTGCCAGAGGTATCCTCTCCCTGGGACTCAACAACGCTTCTGGAAAGCAAATGTTTGTCTTTAGGGTACTGCCAATTGAACCAGGTGTTGTCAAATCAAACTTCCTGGGAAAGGATACCAATAAGATCCACTGCATGACCTTGAACTCCCAAGCTGGATACCGCCCTGTAGTATCAATATACTCAGTATGTTTATCAGGTATAATGTGTAAGCATTTCCCATCATTTGCACCTAAGTCCGCTTGCCAAGAGTTTCTGCCTCTCTCCTTGGGCCTGGTAATGGTTATATGTGGGAAACTGCTTTTGTTTAAATAAGAACACAAATAGATTTTCCAATCACTCTTTCTTCTCCTTTCCAAATAAATGCACCCAGCGAACATAGGTTAAGAGGGAAAAATCATGACAGCCATTTAGAGGTCTGGGGATTGGTCCTGCTTTGAGCAGGGGGTTGGACTAGATGATCTCCTGAGGTCCCTTCCAACCCTGACATTCCATGATTCAAATATTGTCATTACATCAATGTACAAGGAAACACTAAAGGCTTAACTGCAATGCTTTTCGATTCCAACAGATGGTGTCAGTTTACAACGGTTGAGAGCCAGTGCACAAAGAACTCGATTTATTAACATTGGGACTGGCTGCTGCTACTATGGCCTTGTTGTTAGGAATGACTGGATTGTAATCAGTTATTTTAAAACAGAATTAGACATAATTAATAGATCATTTAATAGAAAACTGATGCAATTCAGTTCAACGCGATAAGGGGAAATGATGTATATTATTTGTAATGCTGACATGATAGATTTTACCTCCACTTTCTTTGTAATGGATCATGCATAACATATAGTGACTATGATATGGTATTTCTTTATTTCAGCCAATATCCTACATTTGTGCAATGACAAGAACCACCCTTAATAATAGGGCACATTCCCAGATGTCTGAAATGTCCTCTGATCGAGCTGCATCCAGTATATTACCTGGAAACTGTAGTGTAAACCCACCCACGTTCTAAATAAACAAACAATGCAGCTTGTAGATCATGAGGTGTGGTAGGGAAAATCCAGATCATGATTGGTTTTTAATTTGTTGAGAAGTGAGGGAATAAAACCTAATTCACCAGCATTTCCACAAATGAAAGCCCCAAATTCTATTCACGCTGTCAGGTTCTAATGTACCTACTGTAACCATGTTGACAAGCACCTTATTCCACTAGCAGTCCATGTATTTAACAGGCACTACTCATGGAGTAAGGTGCTGCTCAAAGTGAGGAAAGGCATCAGAATCTCTTCCTATGAATTGATGGGTCACATTATTAATCATGAGAGCTCTTTGATTTTTTTTCAAGATCAATATTTTGATTTCAAATGCAAAGCAACAACAGCAACAACAAAAAGAAAAATTTTGATGAAGCTATCCCCAATTTCTCCCTCTCCCCTGTATTTTTAACCAGCAATAGAGTTGGTCAGAACACTGACTTCCAGTTTTGAAGTTTTGAATTTCAAAAAAATAAAAAAAAATCCAAGTTAAAATTTTGGGAAATTAGTTTTTTTTTTTTTTAATCACAACATATTTTTTTATTTGTCTGGAACCAGGTCTATTCATAATTCATAATCCAGTCCAAACACTGGGTATCAGTGAAAATGTTCAGGAATCCCAAAAGTTCCATAGACTTTAGCAGGGACAACCATTCATCAAAGCATTCATTTTGGAAGTTCATTATTTGTTATTCTCCCATTTAAAACGTTATCACTCAACCCATAGTCTGAAATGTATTTACCCAAAATATTTAGCAAATGCAGATGGGTAACTGATGCTAAAAGAAAATGAATAAGATTGATTCACAGATGATTCACTAATTGAAAGGGCAAAATTCATAATGAACAGTTGACCATAACGAATGTGGCTTCCCTTTTAGAACAATAAAAGTTCTAAGACCAAGAATTCCCGGAGTGGCCTTTTCCCTACTAAGTTTTCTCCTTACTCTCTCAGTGTTCCTTAAAAATTCATTGCTGCACAGCACATTTGCAAAATGTAACTAATCAACATGCTGCCACTGCTTTGGATATCATAAGATTTTTAGGAAAAAGGGGGGGGGGAGTAATTCCCTCATTTACAAAGTCTTGTATTAATGCTGTCTTGGAATAATGATTTCCACGAATGCCTATTTAATAGCTTGCCTAGGATTTACATTTTGGCTGTGAGCATGACTTGGATTTTTAAATATTATGGACTCTGGCTGTCTTAAAACTTCTGCTCTTGAGGATATTTTTCAATCCTGGAGGCGAGTTGCTGTTTGTCTCAGGAGACTCATGAACCCATTTTAATGGCAATATCTGCATTAAAGACTTCCAAAAATTAGTTAACAGCCGAAAGTTAAAAGTTGAGCTGAGGAACCTGGAACGCCAAATCCAGAGTGACTAGGAAAAAAAAAAAAAAAAAAAGGAATGAAACCTCATTATCCTAAATCACTCACTGTATTCCCAGACTTTCAGTAAAATCTGATCTGACCCGCCTCATAAAAATTCCATCCACCCTTATATTTTTCTTGTCTGCAAATAAGAACCAGTTTGCCTCTAAGCACAATGCTCTGACACTTGAACTCCAAGGAAATCTAAATAGATTTCTGCTCAACATAAGGATTTTACAATGCAGAATGGATCCGGCAAGACATATTTCTAGTTGGGGTTCCTGTTGAGAGAGATTTAGGACCAGATTCTCATCTGGTGTAAATATGCACAGCACCATTGAAGTCAATAATGCTACACCAATGTACACCACATGAGGGTCAGATCCTTTACGTTCAAGGCTGGCTTCCTTTCATTGTTTTAGATGCTTGTCTTAGTGAGACAATGCTTAGAGCCCAATCTTGTCCCCACTACAAATCAATAGGAGTGCTGCCATTGATTTCAATATGTGCTGTATGATTGGTGAGATTTGTTCAGTTCATGGCCACCAGTCATCTTTCATCTGAAACAATAAAGAATAAACATCTTGTGCATGATGTGAACATTCATGGAAATGAGGGATAAGAAATACCTGCTAGAACATCATCTCCATTTCACTGCTACTGCTGGATCTTTGGAAACTTATAGAATCATAGAATCATAGACTCTAGGACTGGAAGGGACCTCGAGAGGTCATCGAGTCCAGTCCCCTGCCCTCATGGCAGGACCAAATACTGTCTAGACCATCCCTGATAGACATTTATCTAACCTACTCTTAAATATCTCCAGCGATGGAGATTCCACAACTTCCCTAGGCAATCTATTCCAGTGTTTAACTACCCTGACAGTTAGGAACTTTTTCCTAATGTCCAACCTAAATCTCCCTTGCTGCAGTTTAAGTCCATTGCTTCTTGTTCTATCATTGGAGGCTAAGGTGAACAAGTTTTCTCCCTCCTCCTGATGACACCCTTTTAGATACCTGAAAACTGCTATCAGGTCCCCTCTCAGTCTTCTCTTTTCCAAACTAAACAAACCCAATTCCTTCAGCCTTCCTTCATAGGTCATGTTCTCAAGACCTTTAATCATTCTTGTTGCTCTTCTCTGGACCCTCTCCAATTTCTCCACATCTTTCTTGAAATGCGGTGCCCAGAACTGGACACAATACTCCAGTTGAGGCCTAACCAGCGCAGAGTAAAGCGGAAGAATGACTTCTCGTGTCTTGTTTACAACACACCTGTTAATGCATCCCAGAATCATGTTTGCTTTTTTTGCAACAGTATCACACTTTTCACTCATATTAAGCTTGTGGTCCACTATGACCCCTAGATCTCTTTCTGCCATACTCCTTCCTAGACAGTCTCTTCCCATTCTGTATGTGTGAAACTGATTGTTCCTTCCTAAGTGGAGCACTTTGCATTTATCTTTATTGAACTTCATCCTGTTTACCTCAGACCATTTTTCCAATTTGTCCAGATCATTTTGAATTTTGACCCTGTCCTCCAGAGCAGTTGCAATCCCTCCCAGTTTGGTATCGTCCGCAAACTTAATAAGCGTACTTTCTATGCCAACATCTAAATCGTTGATGAAGATATTGAACAGAACCGGTCCCAAAACAGACCCCTGCGGAACCCCACTTGTTATACCTTTCCAGCAGGATTGGGAGCCATTAACAACTACTCTCTGAGTACGGTTATCCAGCCAGTTATGCACCCACCTTATAGTAGCCCCATCTAAATTGTACTTTCCTAGCTTATCTATAAGAATATCATGCGAAACTGTATCAAATGCCTTACTAAAGTCTAGGTATATCACATCCACCGCTTCTCCCTTATCCACAAGGCTCGTTATCCTATCAAAGAACGCTATCAGATTAGTTTGACATGATTTGTTCTTTACAAATCCATGCTGGCTATTCCCTATCACCTTACCACCTTCCAAGTGTTTGCAGATGATTTCTTTGATTACCTGCTCGATTATCTTCCCTGGCACAGAAGTTAAACTAACTGGTCTGTAGTTTCCTGGGTTGTTTTTATTTCCCTTTTTATAGATGGGCACTATATTTGCCCCCTTCCAGTCTTCTGGAATCTCCCCCGTCTCCCATGATTTCCCACAGATAATAGCTAGAGGCTCAGAGACCTCCTCTATTAACTCCTTGAGTATTCTAGGATGCATTTCATCAGGCCCTGGTGACTTGCAGGCATCTAACTTTTCTAAGTGATTTTTTACTTGCTCTTTTCTTATTTTCTCTTCTAAACCTACCCTCTTCCCGTAAGCATTCACTATACTAGACATTCCTTCAGACTTCTCAGTGAAGACCGAAACAAAGAAGTCATTAAGCATCTCTGCCATTTCCAAGTCTCCTGTTACTGTTACCCCCTCCTCATTGAGCAGTGGGCCTACCCTGTCCTTAGTCTTCCTCTTGCTTCTAATGTATTGATAAAAAGTCTTCTTGTTTCCCTTTATTCCCATAGCTAGTTTGAGTTCATTTTGTGCCTTTGCTTTTCTAATCTTGCCTCTGCATTCCTGTGTTATTTGCCTATATTCATCCTTCGTGATCTGACCTAGTTTCCATTTTTTATATGACGCCTTTTTATTTTGTAGGTCACGCAAGATCTCAAGGGTAAGCCAAGGTGGTCTTTTGCCACATTTTCTATCTTTCCTAACCATCGGAATAACTTGCTTTTGGGCCCTTAATAGCGTCCCTTTGAAAAACTGCCAACTTTCCTCAGTTGTTTTTCCCCTCAGTCTTAATTCCCATGGGACCTTGCCTATCAGCTCTCTGAGCTTACCAAAATCCGCCTTCCTGAAATCCATTGTCTCTATTCTGCTGTACTCCTTTCTACCCTTCCTTAGAATTGCAAATTCTATGATTTCATGATCACTTTCACCCAAGCTTCCTTCTACTTTTAAATTCTCAACAAGTTCCTCCCTATTGGTTAAAATCAAGTCTAGAACAGCTTCCCCCCTAGTAGCTTTTTCAACTTTCTGAAATAAAAAGTTGTCTGCAATGCAGTCCAGGAACTTATTGGATAGTCTGTGCCCCGTGGTGTTATTTTCCCAAATACTTCCAAACTTCTCCCACTCTTGATAGGGATTCCCACTGGGTTACATCCTTGGACCTCTGCTGTCTCACTATGACCTATCCCTCGGGACTCCATCTGATTGCCATTCTAGGTTAATACCGCACAAATCTGCTGTTCCAACCCCAATCTCTTCCGTTTGGCCTGCTCTTATATCACTGACTGCTTCTCTGACATTCCTTCCATCAACTGAAATCTAACATGGCTAAAACGGAATGTCCCAAATATTCCCACTCCTTTTGCTGCCAGAAGCAAAGAATCTGAAACATGATCCTGCATTCATTCTAAATACGGTTCTTGGTATAAGCAGGGGGCAATAAACACATTAGCTTGGGGCAGGTCAAACAAGGGACTAAGTACGTCTCATTTCTCCCCCTCTTCCCCAATAAGACAACCCTGTCCGATGAGATGTGAGGGTCTAGGTGGAGAAAGAAGAAGGCTGATCACAGGAACATTCCCCACTCTGCATGACTGGTGTGCATTCAGCCAGGCATGGAGAATGCAGCACATTGGTGCAGAACCATACACCAGACATAGAGAGACTCCAGGACTAGTGCTCTGCAAAGGGAAAAGTCAGACATTGGAACTCTCCTTCTTCAAGCGTGCAAGGGAAGGGAGAGAGAAATGCAGCTTCCACCCGCTCCTAGAGAAAGTGATTACTCCTGAGCTTGCCAGAGCAGTAGCACCTGGATAAGCTGCTGCCAGAAAAACAGTCCTTTGAAAAGCAGCTGGTTCAAGGAGGAGGGCACATCCCTAAGGGAAAAGATTCTGTGCCTTTATAGAACAAGCTATCTGTCTGGGTCTTTTGCTTCATAGTTTTTGTGGAAAGCAGAAGATTCAGATTTTGACTTCACCGTGGTTTTGCAACATGGCAGAATTATTATTGTTAATAACAATGGTATTTTTTCCAGTGCACCACACTTCACAAAACACCTGTCGTGTGCGCAGAGCAAGTCTGCTACTGAACATGTCATTGTCAGCCTCCTGGGCCATAGCCCCAGGCATTTTGTCTTCATGGCCCTTGGTTGTGCCTCCTGATGTGACTGCCCAACCCCTTGATGTGCACAACCTATTCGCTATGCTGCTCTGGAGTAGCTGGGTGCCTACACCAACAGTGCACACGTAAAACAAGTTTAGCATCTACTTTGTGGGCCCAATCAAACTTCAGCATGCAGAAACAGACGCCAGCTCAACAATGGCTGAAATTTTTACTCAACGTATTCAGGAGGCAAAAGGCATTGGCCAATGTCGGCTTTTAAAAGGACAAGTCAATGTGAAATTGTTTTTTTAATTTGCTACTTTCAAAAAAGCAACATCTTTTCTGAGATCCCCTTTAAATTGCTGCCTTGAATTTTTAACCAGGAATTTTCTTTTTACAAAAATTGTATATTTTCCCCCTTTTTGCTGATGTTTAGAACAGTGTTACCAACTCTCATGATTTTGTCATAAGTCTCATGATAATTGTTTTCCTTAAAGCCCCAGCTCCTGGAGTCAAGTGGATATGTGATTATTTCAGCCTTCATGCTTAAAGAAAAAGGAAGTTTCTTGCCCTCATGACTGTGGAGAAAGCTTCAAAATGTGACTCCAGTGCACCTAAACACCGACCCTAAAGACTCAAAAGGCAGAAGGCAAATAAAAAGAACCCCCAATCTATTGTTTTTTTACAAAAGCTCACGATTTTAAAGCCAATCTCATGATTTTTGAAGAGCCTGACTCATGATTTTTGAATGTTTGGCAATACAGAGAGAAGTCCTTTGGCCTCAGAATATTTTGAACTCCAGAAACATGCTCAGGCCCAACCCCTCCCCTTAGCTTTGCTGCTACTGATCCTGATGGACGACCTTTTAGAGCTGGAACACTGTGGTCATAGTGTCCAGTACCACTTTGGAGACTAACTGCCTGGCTAGTTTTCTCTTTGCAACATACTAATTAGGCACAAAGGGTCTTCAAGTACATTGCAACTAGATTGCGGGGCAGGAAACATTTGAGTCTTGCTAGAAAAACGTGTTGTACTTTTGCAGGAAGTTTCCTGCATTTCACTGGTTTGTTTTCAGCTATAATGGCCTGAAGATAAGAGTGTGGCTGGTCCCAGATGAAGGCATGTCAGCCAGAAACCCACACCAGCAAGCAGTGCTAATGAACACCTGTCAGACGTCTGGGGAGGCAGAATGGAAGAGGTACTTCCAGAGAATAGTCAAGAACAAATCACGTTTGCAGTGTTATAGCCATGTTGGTCCCCTGATATTAGAGAGACAAGGAGAGAGAGACAAGTTTTCAAGTTTACACAGAACTCTTCCTCAGGTCTGGGAAGTGTAGTCAGAGTGTCACAGCTAAATGCAAGGTGGAACAGATTGTTTAGCATGTGCTGTTGACACACATTTCAACGGATCATTCAAGCTGAAGTGGCCCATTAACACCTCTCTAGTCATAGGGGGAAAAGGAAAGTCTGTCTCTCTCGCCAACAGAAGTTGGTCCAATAAAAGATTTAAACATTTTATTAAAGTTATTACATTACCCACTTTATCTCTCAAGAATAAATCAAGCCAAACCAATCTAATTTCTTTTGTTGACAGGGTTACTCTCCTAGTGGATAGGGAGCAAAGCTGTTAGTAAGGCTTTGACACAGTTCCATGTGACATTCTTATAAGCAAACGAGTGAAATGTGGTCTCTAGAGGAAATTTATAGGGTGAGTGAAAACTGGTTGAAAGACTGTACTGAAAGAGTAGTATTAATGGTTCACTGTCAAACTGAGGGGGAAGGCGAGGCATATCTAGTGGAGTCCTGCAGGGGTCTGTCCTGGGTCTGGTGCTATTCAATATTGTCATTAGTGACTGGGATAATGGTGTGGAGAATATGCTTATAACATTTGCAGATGACACCAAGCTGGGAGGGTTTGTCAGCACTTTGGAGGACTGAATTAGAATTTAAAATGACCCCTTGAAAAATTGCAGAATTGGTCTGAAATCAATAAGCTGAAATTCACTAAAGACAAGTGCAAAGTACTACACTCGGGAAGGAACCATCACATGACAAGCTACCAAACGGGGAGTAACTGGCTAAGTGGTAGTACTGTAGAAAATTGGATGAGAGTCAACAATGTGATGCAGTTGCGAAAAAGGCTAATATCCCGGGGTATATTAACAGGAACGCTGTATGCAGGGGTGAAAGTAAAGTGGGATGGGCCGGTACTGCGTACTGGTAAAAAGTAGCCATCAGAACCGGCCCATACCACTAACTTTGGCAGCGCTTTAATGTCGTTGCCCCTTTGGTGCTCCCTCCCTCCTCCCGCTGCCAATGGAGGGGGGGAGAAATAGTTGTCCCTGGGCCGCTATTTAAAATGGCCCGGGGCTCCAGCTGCCACTGCCGCTACCACAGCTGTGGTGGCCAAAGCCCTGGGCCCTTTAAATTGCCGCTGGAGCGCTGGGAGGAGGACTGGCTGGGGGACACTGATCCCAGCCCCGCCCCTTCCACCCAAGGCCCCACCCCTTCTGGGGGGACCAGAGCTGGCCTCGTACCAATAAGAGCTCAATTTTACTTTCACCCATCTGTATGTAGGCCACCGGAGGTAATTGCCCCACTTTATTTGGTACTGGTGAGACCTCAGCTGGAGCACTGTGTCCTGTTCTGGGCAGCACACTAAGTAAGATGTGAACAAATTGCAGAAAGTCCAGAGGAGAGCAACAAAAATGATAAAAGGTTTAGAAAACCTGACCTACGAGGAAAGCTTAAAAAAACTGGGCACGTTTAGTCTTGAGAAAAAAAGACAGAGGGGGGACCTGCTAAGTGCCTCCAAATGTGTTAATGGCTGTGATAAAGAGGATAGTGATCAATTGTTCTCCATGTCCACTGAAGGTAGAACAAGAAGAAATGGGATTAATCGGCAGCAATGGAGATTTAGGTTAAATATCGGGGAATTCTTTCTAACTATAAGGATAGTTAAGCACTGGAATAGGCTTCCAGGGAGGTTGTGGAATCCCCAACATTGGACTGTTTTAAGACCAGGTTAGACAAACACCTGTTGTCAGGGATGGTTCTAGGTATATTTGGTCCTGCCTCAGCACAGGTGGCTGCACTAGATGACCTCTCCAGATCCCTTCCAGCCCTGAATTTCGATGATTCTATAAGAGGAGGCAGACTTGAGAATGGATTCTCCCTTGAACTACTTGCTCCATGACTGGAATGACCTTTTACATGTACATACGTAGTACCTTTTATGTGTGGATCTCAAGACACTTCACAAAATTGTTCATTAGCTAAATGTCACAAAACCCTTGTACCTATTTATCCTTACTTTACAGTGGATGGGTAAAATGAGTCACAGAAAGATGAAGTGACTTACTCTAGATCACACACATACACACACACACACACACCAAGCCAGTGGTCGAGCTGGGCTTAGAACCCAGGAATTCTGACTCCCAGTTCCCCTGCTCTAACCAGTGCACGATGCTACTTTCCTTTTGGTATTTCATGCTAGCACATCTATGTACATTCATATGGG
The DNA here is from genome assembly GCF_007399415.2 of Gopherus evgoodei. Taxonomy (NCBI): domain Eukaryota; kingdom Metazoa; phylum Chordata; order Testudines; family Testudinidae; genus Gopherus; species Gopherus evgoodei. Next base: position 35,539,551 of record NC_044333.1, on the reverse strand, counting down.
TTTTGCACCTGCAACTACATTCTCCTTTTAAGTTTCCTTGCTCCAGCCTTTCCCAGTGCAGAGCACCTCCGTGGGCTGTGGCTATGGCATTACAAATTTATTTTTCAATGTGTAAAAGTGTACCCTGTCTGTCTGTCTCATGTTGCAGCAAATAGGTGGTAAAAATTTAACACAGCCTAGCAAGCTGGCAAACAGAAAAAGCGTAGGATCCAAATACTGATCATTCCCAAAGGACACACTGGACTGAGAGAACTCACACCATTACATAAGCCTGCCTCTCGCTAGTTCACATGCAATGTGCCCCCCTCAGCTAGGTACTCACATCAGACTTCTCTGCCAGTTTCAGATGGAGAGCACGTTTCCAGAGATTCTTTGCAAAGCCCGATTCTGGTAGTAAGATTGAGACACACAAGGCTGCAGCAAAGATCTTTTTGCAGAAATGCAGCTTGGGCACCAGGCGATTGCTGCTGGAGTCCATGTTCCTGATGAGAAATAAAAAAAATACGGATCCCAGCTTTCAAGGAGCTGGACGAATCAGAGGGAGGGAGAGAACTGACTGCTGAGGCAACCGACTCTTTGCTGGGCAGCTTCTGGGAGGCAAAAAAAACAAACAAAAAAACTTTGGGAGCCCAGAATCAAGAGCCAGGAGCTGCTGTTGAACTTTCTTGTTCAAGGATAGATCAGGTTCTCCCATCTCCTGTTCCCACGAGGCACATATTCCCCTTGCATGATCACTGGACAGATTATTTTTAGACCTTTGTTCACAACATCTGGCTCTCTCAGGGCGCTCCATTCAAAGCCAAAGCATGGGATCAGATGGCAGCTGCTACAGGGGGAAAGAAAGGTCTTGGAGGAGTGCCCCGAGCAGCTTCTAGCTGCAAACTTTCCAAGAAAACAAGTACTCTCACTGTGTATCCTCCCCCACCCCCCAAGGAGATGTACCCTGTTTCTACAGGGTGGTTTATTCTCTGAGGGAGGCTTCGTTTCCAGAAGGAAATTATTTTAAAACCCCGATAAACAAACGGATGTGGTCATTGAAACAAGTTGACTTTAGCTTTCATTTGAAGGTTGATTTAAATTAGGGGAAGAGGGAGCCACTGGGGAAAGATGAGCTGCCAGCTCTGGGAATGAGTTGGAAATGCTGTGCCCAGGGGAAAGGAGTTTATTTAAGGAATATGGAATGAATGGCTGGCTTACAGTGCCATACAATGGGTGGAATTGAGCAGGGACTGGATTTGAGACTGTTCTCTTAGATAACAAGATAGAGCCCTAGTTTCAAACTTGATTGCAGAAATCACTATTTAGGCACCTACATTCCTGTTTTAGCCACTTAAATCCAACCCGAGGTGCCTCTAGAGAAGCAGGTAGCTGCTGATTCCTGAATTTAGGCCCCAATCCTGAGGCACCCACATTTGAAGATTGGATTCACAAATGCCAATGGAAATCCCATGCTTTATGCTCTCTGTGGTTTGGGTGCAACATAATACTTATGGAACGTTAAAACGATTTCAAGTGTTTGTCACAGACCATGCACTTAGGGGCCAGTCCTGTTCCCCACACTCCCAACAAGCATAGAACAAGGGCAGTTCCATTGCCCCAGGTGTGGTGACAGGATTTGAAGAAGCTGCCAGGACTATGTGGAACCCTGCACTTTGTGCAATGCAGATCTGCAGGGGGTCCCTGCATAGCAGTGTCCAGGAAGCCTTTGGAAGTGAGGCCTGGGCAGAGGATCCCATACTGTATAATTCCTCCCGAAGTGAGTGAGTTAGCATGACAGAGTCTAATCAGACCATTAGGCTACGGCATTGGTAGAACAGTTCTACTGCCATAGATCGGCTCTGATGGGAGGACTCACTCTTCCCTCTGCAGATCTTCCCAGAACCCTGCTGAGATTCTAGGCCTGGGCCCTGCCTGGCTCTGCCTCTTAGGGACATATTCTGAACTCTTTACTCAGTCTTAACCTAGGCAAAATCTCCTGTGAATTCAGTGGAGCAGGAGTTACAAAGTGCACTGATGGGGGCCAGTGTGTACTCCCCATAATAAGCCTTCCTGATCTGTGCTGCTCTTGCACCACCGTGACCTGCTGATTAGCAGGACACTGTTTTGCCTGCTTTGCGACCATGGTAGGAAAATGAAAGTGAAACAATGGAGTTTTCAGCCAGAGGGGGGACGGACCTCCTGTGACCCCTCTCCTCAGGAGAATGACCTTAACCTCCTGCCTACAGAGGCCAGGGTGAGTGGCCCAGGGGAGGAGACATTATTGCTTTAACACTGGTCTGTAGCCAGGGATGGAAAGCAGAATTCTGTCAGCGGACACTGTGAGCCAGCCTCCCTGGTTGTCAATAGTGACAGTGGGACCCCATGGAGCAGCCCCCCTCCCAGCAGTTCGGGAGACGTGCTCCTTCTCTGTCCAAGAGTCTTGAAAAGTATTTTGAACTGAATCCCCAGTATCTTGCTGCTCCTAGAAACAGGCCAGTTCTTGTTGTGTCACTTCCAGGTCTGCTTTATCTTATGCTGGGTACAGGCCAGCCAACAGCAATTCCTGGCTCTGGGGACAAGGCCGTCCCTAGGGAGAGTTGGGGCCTGGGGCGGAAGTGATGAAGGCTTCACTTCCGGGACCGACAACGCTGGCCAATCGCACTGGCTTGCGGGACTCCCCAAAGTGTGGGGTCCGGAGCGGTTGAACGCACCTAGGAGCCCTCCCAGGCCCTTTTAAATCACCTGGCCTCACCCAGACAATTGGCCCCCCGTCGGCAGGTCTGGCTGGGCCTGTTGCTGGCCTATAATCCTGAGAATGCAAAGCTGCCTTAACCCCTGTTCTCCCACCTCCCGAGTTGTGATGTATGCGTCTTAGCCACAGCCAAGGATCTAGGCCCTTCTTTTCCATGGTTCATGGAAGGCTCAGTCTTACTGCTTTGTAGAGTCTTTAGAGCTAAGCAGGTGTGGATGTACAGTGTTGTTGTAGCTGGGCTGGTTCCAGGATATTAGAGAGACAAGGTGGGTGAGGTCATATCTTTTATTGGACCAACTTCTGCCGGGGAAAGACACAATTTTGTGTAGCTCAGAAGCTTGCCTCTCTCACCAACAGAAGTTAGTCCAATAAAAGATATTGCCTCATGCCTCTTGCCTCTCCAATGTGCTCTCTTAGACCATTCTAGAAAGCTCTTCCTTTACTTTGGGAAGCAGAGGCGTTACCACCTTCTAGGTTGTGCTGAGCACCTAAGGACTGGCTCTCCTTGAAGGAGGCTATTTGCCACAAAAGCCTTCACTGCTTCCTCTGTGTTTAATAAGGCCCATCTCATGGCTGTGGTTCAGTCTAGCAGGTTACTTTCAGTTACCCCACTGATGGCAAAGACATCAGGCTCATACTCCATGTCTTTATAGTCAGTGAGGGCCTTGAACTGACCTATTTCCTTCTCTTGGAAATTGAGCCCCACCCTGGGTGGTTCCAGTACCAAAGTTAGAGCCCATCATCCTGTGTCTCTTTACAAATCACCATCACCTCTACCCCTGAATCAATCCTAAATTTCGACTGAAATCTATCGCCAGCATAAACCTGGAGTAGTGCCATGATGGCTCAGATATTTAAGTACCTCCAAAGACAAATTTATCCCTCATATAAATCAATCAATCATCTGCTTGTGGCTGGATTTAGAATCTGTTGGAAAGCTTGAATAGCAAGATTTGTCTTCAGCTGACATGATTATGTGCCTCAAACTGTTTTCATTCTTTTTTAGAATGTGGTTCCTCCTTTTGTAGCTGTTAATAATAAAGAACATTTTAATAAAGCTTTGATCATACACAATTGCTAACATCTGAGTATTCTGCCTATTGTGTGTTGGGTGATAAATGCCAGGACTGAATGCTTGAAAGAAACAAGTGATTTTTATTAAAGTTTTTCCACTTCATCTACATGCTTGCGTAGATATTTCTCTTCATCTCTGAAACCAAAAACTGCATTAAATGACAGTTATTCACCATAAATCTCCCGGAGTTCATTATTTTGTTGAATACACGCACATGCCGGATTTGGAGCTACTAATTCTAGAGATTAATGGTCAGGGTAGAAATCATTTGCTGGCCCTTTTCTTGGCAGATATGCAGCTTTGACACATATCCACTAGAAATAAGGGCATTCGTCTATAGTTTATAGATTGCACACTGAGGAAGTAGGAATTCCCTTGCATTACTAAATATCTAGGAGGTGGTTAAGGTCTCAATTTAAAGCCCTCATCTCACTAGCCAACACATGAGTTCTAAGAAATCTTAGCACTTATCTACTTAGTAGTTTTCATCCTAAATTTCCAAAGCACTTTACAAAGCTGTGGGAGCATTATTAACCCCACTTTACAGATGGGAAAACTGAGTCCAAGAGGGGGTTTCTTTGGCTTTTATTTAAAGCGACTTGCTAAATGTCACAGGGTAAATTAGTAGCAGAACAGGTCATGGAGCTCAGATTTCTGACTCCTCCCATGATGCCATATCCACTTAAAGAAATTGTTAAATGCCGGCCCAGTGCCAGTGTTTTTATATGTGAGCACAGTTCCACCTATTTTAGGCCTTGGCTATACTTGCAAGTTAGAGCACATTAAATCAGTCCCGGGCACCCTAACTCCTGAGGTGTCCACACTGGCAAGGCACTTAGAGTGCCTGGACTCCGCGGCTGGAGCGCTCCTGGTAATCCACCTCCACAAGAAGCATAAAGCTTGCTCCTTCCTGGCTGAAATGCCCGGGTGTCAGCGTGGATGACATATTGTATTATTGTGCTGTGATTGGCCTCCAGAAATGTCCCATAATACCTTGAAGTCAAATAGCCACTCTTCTCATTGTTTTGAACTCGGCTGCAGGCAGGGGCGGCTCCAGGCCCCAGCCCGCCAAGCGCTTGCTTGGGGCGGCAAGCCGCCGGGGGTGCTCTGCTGGCGCTGCTAGGGCGGCAGGCAGGCTGCCTCCACGGTTTGCCAGCGAGGGGTCTGCTGGTCCTGCGGTTTCGGCAGACTGTCTGCCATGCTTGGGGCGGCAAAATTCCTAGAGTCGCCCCTGGCTGCAGGCATGCGGATATCCCCTTTCAAAGCTCGGTTTCTGACACCCGGCATGCTTATCTGCTCTGGGACACAAAACAAACCATCACTGTGGAATGCTCCTGCTGCAGAGGCAGGCATTTGTGCATAGTGTGTGAGAAAGAGAGGTGGGGGTGGGGGTGGGGGCTGATGTCATGGTTTTCCCCTTCCCTCTGCTGCTGTCTGAACTTACAAGACAGCATGCTGACACACTCTCTGCCCCCCAACACAGTCTCTCCCCCCACATACACACAACATGCTCCCTGTCACACTCCACCCCTCCGATTTGAAAAGCACACTGCAGCCACTTGCACACTGGGATACGTACCATAATGCACTGCTCTCTGTGGCGTTGCGAGAGCTGCTAATGTTGCCACGCCACTGCGTTTGCAGCTGACAGTGTGAACACAGGGCAGCATTTTCCCTGCTGCCCTCTCCGAGGGCTGGTTTAACTCCCTGCACTCTACACCTGCAAGTGCAGCCATGCCCTTAATCAGTCATACTCTCTATCAGCTGCGAATTCCTCACACCAGTCCCAGCTTCCTTCTCATATGGCATGGCTTTCATTCTTTGCAATACGTTCTAACAGAGCCAGAAAATTCCCTGAGGGCTCAGAGGACGCAGCCCCTTCATGCTAATCTATTTTAGAATCTCAGATGTCAGAGATGGAAGGGAACCACTTGGGCAGATTCACCCTGGCTAGGGCAGGGCCGGACAAATTGTCCTCTGAGAGGGTTCACTCAGGGGTAGTGTTTCCACTTTCTTCCTGCCTTGGAAACTGCTGCTTTATTTCTGCTGTAGACTCAGTAAGAACCCACTAGCTGGTGCAGCTTTGTTCCCCGTTGCTATGTTTTGTCAAATTCACTTTTACGCTTGGATTTAAACAATCCATTCAAAAAAAAACAAAAGGAGCTTTGACTTGCTGAAGAACTCTAGTTTAACAAAGTGGTTTACAGCAGGTTTACGGCTCCCATCATCCGTCTAAAGGATTTCGGCTGCCTGTGATGTAATTATCTTAATCAAGCACAAATCCTTAGTAAAGAGAGAGCCTGGCAATACTTAGAAGTTTAAAAGGAATATCCTCTACCTTCTTATGATCTGTTGAAATCTTTAGTTGAACTGTCTTTACTTCTCAGCAAGGTTCTGAACTGTATGACTTTAACTGCTAGGCATTAAAACAGAGATTGCAATATAGGGATTATGTTAACCGCTTGTTCTGTTCAATTATCTGCACACAGAAGTTGTACCTGTGTAGCTCTATGGGTATAATTAAGCAGTTCTTGTGCTCAGCTTGTGGCTGGCCTCTACAAGGGATGGGAAACAAGAGTGGAGAGAAAGCTGGCCCTAGTCACTCCTGGAGATCCCACGCTTTCATACTCTGAGAGTTCATGCATTAATGCAATGTTACTGGTATATTTTAAGTGTTACCATCCCTCTAGTGGGAGTGCAGTTCAGAGGAGCCAATTCAGATATTTCGTGGGGCGGGGATGGAGGGGGGTAAAATCTGGTTCCTGCCAGTTTCCATGTGCCAGATCACACCATTATTCACAGAAATTCGGCCCAGACATCCATCTATCTGTACAGAAGAGAGGCTGGATCAAAGTTCAGTGGCGTTGCAGCCACACAGCTGGAGAGATGCTCCATACCATTTTGTTAGCGTCTATAGTAATTGAGTATGGAATCATGGCTATGACCCCTGCTGTCTCAGCAACCTATGGAATTTTGAGAATCTGCAAAAACCTTTGGTGGAGGAGAACAGGGGGTTACTCCCCCCACGAAGCCCCCAGTTGGTGCCATTCATGCAGTTATACTAATATAAAGATGCTTATATCAGTATAGTCATTCCCATATGGGAAAAGGAGTCAGATATCTCAGTATAAGCCACCTTTATACCAGTATAATTAATTGAGTGCACATAAACACCAGTATAACCCCAAAGTGAAAAATCACCCCCTAAACAGAAAGTCATACCATAAAAAATAGGTGTAGCCCATGTCTTAGATATATTTGATAAAGCCAGAGACTGTCTTGGGCTCATTTGTAAAAGATCGTTCCCATAATAAAATATTTTATTCTGTATTCTTCATATTTTATCATGGGACAAAACCTGGGGATATGTGATTCCGCAACGAGTCCAGTTTTCCCCACTCACAGTGTGTATAAAAACAATGGGACAGTTGTGGGGCTTGGTCCTTCTCTCTTCATGGCACAAATCTCCTGCTGACTTCAAAACTGTCAGATGAGGCAGTTTCATCACCCTAGTTGAGTATCCCTAAACAGGGAGCGTCACCTTCCTACACGCATGGCTCAGTGTAATTCTACAATCAACAAATGTATAAACCAGATCCCCAAGTGCTGGAAATTGGTGTAATTCCATTGTAGTCATGATGATACACAGCAGCTAAGGCTTTGCCTCCATGATGAGATGTGACCTGTAGAATCCATCCAATGATGCAAGCTTGCATATGGTCCCAAGACCTGAGAGACATGACTAGGCATTCCTGCTGCATTATTCATTACAGAGAAGCACAGGGTGATGGATCAGGTTAGCAGCATTTGGATGGGAAGACAACTTCGTAGGACTTGGAGAACAAAATCACACTTGGAGTCAGACTCTCACTGTTGAACCAGAATAAATTAAATAACAATAAAAAAATGTTCTCAGTGAGGCTCCAAATAGAACTCAGAGGGTGTTTTGCGCAGCCATGGAAAAAATGCCATTGTTCAGCCAAAAACAGACTAGGTTGGCTAGACAGTGCCAAGATTTCCCACTTTCCCAGAAGAAAGGTCTGACTCTTAGGGAAAGGTTAAGTCAGGCTGAGTGTTTCCTCAGAATACATGGCTCACATACCACTCTGGAGGATAAGGTAACTCACTCTGGCCAGACTAGGTCACAGTTCCTCATGCCGGGGCTCTCGCAAATTCCCTGCACTGAGAGCTTGCAGACCTTCTGCTTTCTCTGCCAGCTGCTGGATGAAGTCTATATGATGAGGTAAGGGGCAGTAGTGAGGCTGGGGGTTAAGTGAGATTGTTATGCTACATTGCTGATGCTCAGGGAGGTGGTCAAGTTGTCTGTAAAAAATTAGGCCATTTAATTTGTTGGATAACCTGCTCATTAGGGATCTAATGCCTTTAGTTAGTCATATATGGCCTAATCCAAATTCCCTTTATGACTGTTCATATCAGGAATACAGGTGTAAGTGCACTTACTGAACTATGGGTGAGGAGAATTTTTCAACTCACAGAAACACATATGGATTTCAGTAAAAGCTATTCATATCACATGATAACGTATGCAGCTGGTGGGGTGTTGTTACCAGAAAACATAACCAAGAAGTTAGCCACACGGACAAACGACTAGCTGAATATTATAGAAAAAGTCACAACCGCATGAAACTCCCCTCTTGCTTGTTCACTTTGAGACATGTTCCGATGACAGGAGAACTGCCTCCAGTCTTATCATCCAGGTGTAGGTTCTGTTCTGTTAGAGCAAGGGGATAGGCACACAGAGAAAAATGGCTGAAAGGAAATTGAGCTAAAATCTACCATGGTTATTTCTTTTTCTTCTTCTTCTTGGCAGATGAAGCCTTATGATCAAAGCATGCAAATCTGTGCTCCTGATCCTCATAGACTCATAGACTCTAGGACTGGAAGGGACCTCGAGAGGTCATCGAGTCCAGTCCCCTGCCCTCATGCCAGGACCAAATACTGTCTAGACCCTCCCTAATAGACATTTATCTAACCTACTCTTAAATATTTCCAGAGATGGAGATTCCACAACTTCCCTAGGCAATCTATTCCTGTGTTTAACTACCCTGACAGTTAGGAACTTTTTCCTAATGTCCAACCTAAATTTCCCTTGCTGCAGTTTAAGCCCTGCTTTCCTTTTTCACCTAGCAAAGCCCCGGAAGTTCAGTTGAAGTCAATGGGAAATTTGGACCTCTCTCTTGGGATGCAAGATTGGTCGCCTGAGCTTGTAGAATAAAAAAAGCCACTATATCATATTCATCGCTCCACTTAAATATTTTTAATGTTATTATTTATTTCTATTATGGCAACTTCTAGGTGGTCAAATATCCAGCAATAGGTGAGGAATCTGACAAATGGGGGAATGAAAGCGCAATAAAAAAAATAATAATCAATTTGGCCCCTGGTGGAAAACTGCCCACCAAGAACAGAGCTAAGGCCATTGCTCATTTCACAGAGTCCAGATGAAACCATTCTCCTCTGAGGTGGTGGTTTTAGGCTCAGTACCATTGGAAGATAATGAATCTTGCTTTTCAATATAGTTTCCTTCTGTGAGTGGGAAAAGCTGGCTGCTGGGTTCTGGGCCAGATGTTTGTTACCAATGGGTGCAGGGAATTTATAGCATGGAATAAAAGATGAAAGGGAATGTAAAATGCAGGCAGGTGATTCTGTTTAAGCATCTGGCCTCAGGCGTCACAAAGCCTTGCAAAGGTCAAATATAAGCAGCCCCAGACATTTGGAAAGCACTGTAAATGGGATAGAAAATGTTACTGGTTCTTAACTAGTTTTATGGTGCATAAGATATACTTTAGGCAAATGAATTTGATTAGGGAAACACTATGTCCTGCTAACAAAATTAGGAGGAAGCATCAATATTTGTATTCAAAACATTTTGCCACTTACAAAGGGGAAATTTACAGAGACAAGTTGGGTGAGGTAGTATTGGACCAACTTCTGTTGGAGAGAGAGACAAGCTTCCGAGCCACATTTACTCAATCTGGAGAAGAATTTTGCTTTTTTTGTACGAGTAGCTTTTATTATTTCAGTAGGCATGTGGAAGAACTTGTGGGAAACCAAAATAGCTCCTGTGGGTGGGACTGTCCCCTGCAGAGCTCATTTCCTCTGTGGCTGTCTCCCCCACCTCTCCAGACCTCCCAGGAGGCCTCTCTGAGCATTCAAAATCTGTGAAGGGGGGAGAGGTGAAGACTAGATAGGCTGGAGGAGCCAGTCTGACACACTGTGCCCTCCTCCAGCCCTGTGGAGGCTGCTATGATCTTGGGACTGCACGATCTTTACGCTAGAGCCCTCACCATATTGTGGGTAGTCAGAACTCCACAGGGACAGTGGGGGATAGAACACAGAGCCCCCTGCTCCGGAAGCCCAGATCCCTGGATCCCAGGGTGGCTGAGTCACGAACAGGACGGAGTTGGGCAGTTTTCTGCATGCACCTTTTAAAGGGCATCACCCTGAGAACTTGAATGGTCCCTACATGTATTTCAGGAGATAAATGATTCCCTGCTATGAGAGTGCTCTATGGCTGTATAGATGTTAAATAGTTATTAGATAAGAGGCTGGGAGCGGAGCTGTGGCTCCCATGATGGGGTGGGGCGGGAAGAAAGGATTCAGGGGGCCAAGGCTGGAAGTGGGTCTGGGGCCAGGGTCGGGGCCAGAGATGGGGCCAGGGACTGTGACTGGGAGTGGGGACATGGCTGGGCCATGGTTGAGGGCTGAGGCTGGGGGCAGGATCATAGCAGATCTAGGTGCGGAGCACAGCAGGGCTGGCTGGCATTCTGTCCCCCGTGGGGACTGGCCTGGACCCTGCTGTGCCCCCCACCCCCGAATGTTCTTCCCTGCCCCCCTAGGGGCATGCCCCACAGTTTGGGGATCTCTGCTGTAGAGTTCGTTGTTGTTCACCGCACTCAGCTTCCTTTGTGCAGCTCTTTACAACAGCTCTCAACAAAGTGACCACCTCAAAACAGTGTCCGCGTCTTTCGTTTTCTGTTGTGCCTAATGAGAGGCACTGAGTCACTTTGGCAGCGGCTGTGAGCAATGTGCCAGTCCCCTCTTGCAATGCAAATGCATGAGGATGTCTGTGAAAACCGGAGTTTTTTGCCTCAGTCCGTCACACACTCTCCACAGCAGCAGTGGCCAAATCATTCCCCTGGGAGCTGGCAATACAGAACTTGAGCTATGCTCCTGACTAGGGTGACTAGACAGCAAGTGTGAAAAATCGGGACCGGAGGGTGGGAGGGGCGGGTGCTAATAGAAGCCAAATTAAAAAAATCCCCAAATATCAGGACTGTTCATATAAAATTGGGACATCTGGTCACCCTACTCCTGGCATACTGCGGCCCTAGTGCACTGAAAGAAGCATGTAAGGGGGCTGTCAGGGACTGACACCACTGCAGCCAGTCAACCTTGCAGGGGAACAACCGCTGTCTGGCAAGGATGCTTGTCAAGGACTTGTTAGAAGGCACCTAAGCACCGTGGGCCCTGTGAGTCTCATCCAGCTATATCATCCTATTGTTAAGATCAGGAGTTAGCTGGTCTGTCTTCTCTTCTTGTATCTTGGAAAAAAGATATTATGAGGAGGATATTATGACTTATGAGGAGAGGCTGAGGGAACTGGGATTATTTAGTCTGTAGAAGAGAAGAATGAGGGGGGATTTGATAGCAGCCTTCAACTACCTGAGGGGGGGTTCCAAAGAGGATGGAGCTACACTGTTCTCAGTGGTGGCAGATGACAGAACAAGGACTTGCAGTGGGGGAGGTTTAGGTTAGATATTAGGAAAAACTTTTTCACTAGGATGGTGGTGAAGCACTGGAAGAGGTTACCAAGGGAAGTGGTGTAATCTCCTTCCTTAGAGGTTTTTAAGGTCCAGTTTGACAAAGCCCTGGCTGGGATGATTTAGTTGGAGATTGGTCCTGCTTTGAGCAGGGGGTTGGACTAAATGACCTCCTGAGGTCCCTTTGAACCCTGATATTCTATGATATCAAAAGACTCTTTCTTGCCTTTTACCTTCATTTAACACTTTCAGAGAAGGCTGTATCTAAACCTGGTTGATGACCTCTCATGGTAAGTGCATAACTTGTCCCTTGAGCTGTGGTATTTTGAACTGTTTGTGCCTGGACTTATATCCTCCAGTGCTCCTTTATGTCTTGAAGCAGAATGCTAAGTTTGCCAACCTTCCAGGATTGTCCTGGACTCTCCAGAAATTAAAGATTAATCTTTATTCAAAGATTATGTCATGTGATGAATCTTCCAGGAATATGTCCAGCCAAATTTGGCAACCCTAAGGGGGCCAGGAAACCAGGAACTGTCACATCACATATATTTCCTTTATCCAGCTGTTCCTTTCAGTCCTTGGGTTCTCTGCTATGTCACAGTTTTGTTGGAATCTGCTAACGATGCAAAACTCCTGGATCTGATTCTGATCTCATTCTCCACTGACTTCAGTGGACTTACTCCAGTTTTATGCTAGTGTAACTGAGATAAGAATCTGGCCCCTTCTTTGCAATCTCACTATGCAGTTATTCTGTTTGGCACATGCAGCAATCAACAGGTGCCATCACATAAAAAGAAACCTGGCAATAATACAGCAATGGTGGAAAAGCTTCCTGAAGAAGGATTATGGCTTCCAAAAATTATGCAGCTAGTCCATTTTAACCTATATTGCTGAGCACTGGTGCAATAGCTTTCCCACATAAGTGGTCAGGGCTGGCTTTAGGAAGTGTGGGGCCCAATTTGAACAGTTTCGACGGGGCCCCAACAGGCATGACTAAAAAAAAAAAAAACCAAACCAAAACAACAACAAAACAAACCTGTAAAAAAACACATGGGGCTTGTATTCACCAGGTGGTGCTCTGAGTCTTCGGCAGCGGGTCCTTCACTCGCTCCAGGTCTTCGGCGGCACTGAAGGACTCACCACCGAAGTGCCGCCGAAGACTCAGAGCAAGTGAAGGACCCACCGCCGAAGTGCCGCTGGAGACCCGAAGCACCGCCAGGTGAGTAAAAATTAAAAGGCACCTCTAGCCAGGGAAGGGATTCTCACTGGGTGCGGGACCCTCTTAGGCACAGGGCCCAATTCGGGGGAATTGGTGGAATTGGCCTAAAGCCGGCCCTGCAAGTGGTGAATGGGCAGAAGGCTGTCTAACTGCAGAGACTTGAATGTAGGCAGCTAGCAGACCTTTTAAGACCATCGAATGAGGTGGGCAAATGCAAGATCGCCCAACCAGTGCCCGTTTTGAATCTGTGCACCCATAATGAAGGGGATGAGTCATTGCTAATCTGGATGTTGGCTGATATAACTTCCTCAGCTGTTCAAGTCGCTTTTTTCAGCCCTCTCAGTCATAGGTTAATTTTGTCCAGGTTTTGGAAGAAACATAAATATCAGGGCCTCAATCCTATCAGTATCTGAGGGAAAAGACACTTTGCAAATTACTCTTTTGCTAAGGGCCTGATCCTGCTAACTCTTAAGAATGTGAGTAATTATTTTCAGAAGCAGGCCCTTTATTCTGAGAGCTTGTTAGTCAACTGTGTGTTCCCTGGGGGCTGATGAGCCAAATGCATACACTAAAGCATTAGGCACAGTCTACCCCCTGAAGCAGTGACTCATTGAACAGAGCTGTCACTTCAAGAGATGGACAGGAATATGTAGAAATTGTGCTCAACTAGGTGGCTACCCAAAAGTAGGGTGGTTTATTATTTATCTCACTTCTACCCAGTAATGTGCTATCAGTAATTTAACAGGTGGCTACCTTAAAAAATGTTCATCTCACAATGTGTCTAGAGTTGGAGCAGAGGTGTTATTCCCAGTTTGCATAGACGCACATGCTAGTTCTCATCCTGCTAGGATGCTAAAAATAGTGTAGCCGGAGTAGCATGGGCAGCAGCGAGCAGTGGCACAGGCTAGTGGTGTGGAGTACAAACCTATGTGGCACAGCCAGCTCGTGCTGCCACTTGCCATAGCCTGTGCTTTCACTGCTATTTTTAGTGCACTAGTTCAATGAGAGCTAGTGCGAGCGTGTCTGTGCAAGTTGGGAATCACTCCCCTAGCTCCAAGTGTGGATGGTGAAACACGGCACATTCCCAGGATAAAATTCTTCTCTTCCCTGCCAAATACTGATAAGTTCCCTCAGTTCCATAGCTCCATCCAAAAGCCATTAATCCCCCCTACCCCATATTTTTACCCAGTGCTTTTCATTCAATTTAGACACTGGGAATGGATTGGTCAGTTTCACTTTTCAGTGGTGGGGGGGGGGAAGGGGAGTGAGGGGGTCTAGTCAGTTTCACTGTCTCATCCTCATGCATTAGGCCAGTGCTGTTTGGGCTCACAGTTTCAGAGGAGAAGGTTTACATGTAAAAGGATGGATAGATAGAGAAGCAGTGAATTTTTGATTCAGAGTTTTGTAGACTAGCTCTTTACAAACCTGATGTTCTGAGTCTATGGGAAAAAACCCATAAAAGGGAGAAAAGCGTTCACAAAACACTACATGGGTGTTCGCCAGGCTGAGTTACTGGCAGAACCACTGGGAAGTGGAAAGGACAGGAGGCACTGCCCAGAACCAAACTGGGCATGAGGTTCCACATGGATTCTTGGCCCCATCCTTGCATAGCTTGGGACATGTGTAATGTCTGCATCTCTGCTTGCTGTTCTAGCCCCACAGCTGCCAGGCAGCATGGCCAGCTCACTCCCCCTCCCTCCATCAAGGGTCTGATCCATCTCCCATCAGTGACAATTGGCATCTTTCCACTGAACTCAATGGGAGTTGAATTGGCTCAACGTGCTGCCATTGATTATCCTTTCATACCTGCAGGCAGGCTCCTACTTTGAAAGGGGGTAAAAGCCCAATATCAGGACATAGGGCTGAATCCTGGAATCTTCATGACTCCTAACACAGGCGGAGCTCCTTTTTAAGTCAAGGGAGCAAACACTGAGCAGCAACCGACTGAGGCTCTAAATGCTGCAAGAAGCAACATTCACTTTAAGTGGTAGTTTGTTGTGTAAAACACAAGCCCTTGATTTTTGCATTTCTATCATCTTGGGCCATGAAAATCAATGAAGGCCAATTTCAAGGGACAGCCAGAGACTTTAAACTGCCATTCCTGCCTGAAAACATTTTACTGCCTATTGTTGCAAGTATTATTATTTATATTGCCATAGAGCCCTGGAAGTCTAGTCAGGATCCCATTGTGCTGAGTGCTGTTCAAACAGAGCACAAAAGATAGCCCCTGCCTCAAAAAGCAAGTGTCACCCAACTGATCAGGAGTGAAATCCTGGCCCTATTGAAACCAATAGGAGTGTTCTCATTGACTTCAACGGGGCCAGGATTTCACCCTGTATTGAAATTGAGCTCCCTATCTTTTCAATTTACTTCGTGCTCAGGACAGCACATTGGGCCTGATTCTCACTGATGCTCCTTTACATGGCTCTGGTAACACAAAGGTGCCTTAAGGAGTCAGTGTAGTGTCCTTAGAATAACTGAGAACCAGGCCCCTTGTGTCTAGTAGTCAGTTGCCCCTGTGGTCCATGTGAGTCTTTCACAAAATAAACAGGAAAAATGTTTTTCTTTAAAAGGGAAATGTGATTGTAAAATGAGAACATTTGGCAATGGGAACTCAATGTCCTGAAATAACTTTTCATTTGTATTTGAAACAGGCCAGGTTTTCAAGTTGTGACCCTCTGGCTTTTAGTTATGGTCAGTTTCACAGTAAGAGGGCCGATCCTCAGCTGGTATAAATTGTCATAGGCTCATCAAATCTTATGGTGAAATATTGCCCTTCCCCCAAATTAATAGCTGAACTGCCATCGACTGGAGTAAGGCAAGAATTACAGACTCAATGCTGAAATGTGTGGGTTTTAAGCACTGCAGGGGTGTGAATACCAGCTTTCAGCTAAGTTTTCACGAGGAAGTTTGTGCATGGAAAAGTTCCCATCGGTTCAACAAAATTTTAATTTGGAGCCAAGTTTAAGTTGGCGCTTTCCCTTTCATCATGCAGGGCATTTTATTAAAAGCTTCAAAGTGATCTCACAAGGGTCAAGACAATCAGAAATGTGTGAAACTCCTGATTATTGTGTTACATCTTTGCAGTTTATGTATAAACATTACATTTGCTTTGTTAGACCCTTTGTATCTGGCAGAGATTACAGAATAAAAGCAGTAAGTGCTGATGAGAGATGAGGAGCAGTCCCAGATTAGAAAAACACAAGATAGAATTGACACTCCTTTCATCCCAATACAGCTGAGACACTGAGGGCCTTCTGTTTTTAGATGAACTGCCCCCAGAGATTAGAAGGCTAAATAGTTGACCCAAAAAAACAAACAAAGATGGTGTGTTATTTTTTAAATTACTTCAAATATAAAGCCCACACACAGACTTCCCTGGCCTTCTCTTGTGGAAGACATCATGCAGAAGCTGGAGCTACGCCAAACAGTGTATACAGTCTATTGATGGGCTGCTGAAGACCACCACAGAGCTGTTTGGAGTTGGGGCCAACATATGCAGTGACTTGAATGCAAGTGTTTGAATAGAAGGCAAGGGAGCGAAGCAAATGAAAATATCCTTCCCCTCCCCACAAGGATGGTGATTAGCTCCAAGATTCTTCCCACACCTATCTATCTATATTTAAAAAAAAACAAAAAACCAACATTTTTCTGATTCTCCTTCCCTGAAACTTTGAAAAAAAAACAACACAACTTTCGTCCAACTTCTAAAAATAGCTAGTTATTCCCCACCCTCACTCTTGGCAGGCTTTATAGTTTGTTGGATATAGTAGGAGGATGGCTTAGGCACTAGTCTTATAAACTTTAAAGCAGAGACCCCTTAATTTAGGCACTGATCCTGCAATGACTTAACATGTGCATAACTTTAGGCACATGAATATACTCTGATTGAACTCTTCACAAGATCAGTGGGAAAAAAATTCTCAGGCTGTTTCTTTTAAGGAGAAAATTAAAACAAGCTGCTTGTGGATTGCCAGTTAGAATTCCTTGTGAGTAAAAACTCTTTGTAACCAGACCAGCCAGCTCCCAAGTACCCTTTTGTGAGGTCAGTCTGCAGCAGCCCTACCTCAGTTTCCCCACTCTCCTTCAACTCAGGGCTCCTTAAATCAACCTTCAAAACCAAATACTTTTTTGGTTTTGCCAAACCTCTCCATGGGGCTGGATTTATCAAGAAAAGTAACCAAATCAATCCCAAAACAGTGTTCTCATACCTCCCACAAGTCCACCCATGTAATCCTTCACACTGGGGCCTCCAAGGCCTTCCCTGCCTGAAGTCTTTTCCCTAAGACTACAGCCTGCTCACTTGCCGCAGTTAATGTCATCTTTCCCAATTTGCTCTATAGTCTCTCAGTTCCCACTTAATACCTAAAAACCCCCAGCAGAAGTCCATTTACTCCTAGTAGCCATTCTCTGCCTTAGAGTAGGCTTTTGCTGAACCTTCTCACCCCCAGCTTAACTTTTCTTCCTATCACCAAACATCCTCCTTCCCACTGTTCTTTCTCAGAGCATCATCTCCTCTAGACCCAGCTAGTTCTATTAACTAAACCCCACCCCCTTTCCCAGGTGTGGCAGGTAGGGCTAATTGTACCAGCCTTCTAGCCCTTAAATGGGAGGAGGAGGCAGCCCCATTTGTTTCTAGTTTCTCCAGATGTCTATCATGAGTGCAACAGTAGCTTATTTCTTTTACAGACCAAGCAACCCTGCATGCTGTCCAATAAGAAATACTATTTCATAGTAATCAAGCAATATTATTCCATAGAAATCAAGCAGACTAGAATACTGCACAGGAAATAAGTAACTTTTAGGGGTCATTGGGAAAAATAGGGCAATACATGTTTTTTAAAAAGCAATTTAAATTTTGCTAAAACTTCCTCTTTATTTTTAAATTTTCCAGCCATTTCTAGTGATTGTGTTTTGATCAGCCATGTGTTTTAAGAGTCTCTCTCACAGCTTCTGCCTCCTGAAAGAACAGGAAATATGGAAGATTGTCTGAAAGGTGAGTTTCCTTCTGACATTGACACCAAACAACTTATTGATCTGTAATCACAAAGAGCTTGATCCAGAGAAGTGATGTGATTTCAGTAGCAGTTGAAAGTGCTCAGAATTTACCAGGAGCTTCTCAGTCCCTGGCTGGATCAGCCCTGAAAAAAGCTTTGTTACTTTCATTTTTCACTGTCATCAACCTAGTTTCTGAAGGGGAGGAATTTTACAACCTCTTTCCTATCTCTGCTTAGCACAAATTTTCTAGTTCATTAAAGCTCTGATAGATTAAAGGCTGTGAGTGATTTCAGAGACTGGTGTATTAAACTCCTGCAGTTCAGGCCTAGAGCTCGTTAGCATAATTTCCTAAAGATTAGCAAACCCTGCTTCCATTGGAAAGCCTTAGGGAAATGCTGTTAGTCCCCTTAATTTCTTTTGACTGGAGCAACAGTGCATGATTGTGGAAGCTGCCTGCTGAGTGGAGATGAGATTCTGAGGAAAGGCTTTTCCTTTAGAAAAACTGCATCAATTGTGATTCAAACCATTAGCAGCTTTTGCTAATACACCAGGGAGTCAGACACTTCATTTCCCCCCCCAAGCGTGTTGGAAAGCTTGGGAGGTTTTCAGAATAACTGCATCACTTTCAACCCATGTTGAACTCACTTCAGCCATCCCATATTAACTTCAACAGGCTTGCCCAGTTCTGAATCAGAGTGGAATGTGGTTCAATCAGTGGAAGAACAGACTGTATGTTGTAATACAGACCAGCTATATATTATAATACAGTGGGAAAAAATTAACTACATCATTCAACCTCCTAACTACCAGTTGGAATGTTCCAACTATACTAAACCAATTCCAGAACCAAAATTTACATGGAAAGTCATCTATCGTAGCTCTGCAGTGGAAATTCCTTAAGAACAAGGACAATTCTGTGTAAACTCTGGTCCCAAAGGGGAGTTACTCCAGATTTATGCTGTTTTACTTCAGTTCAAATAATACAGCACCAAGAATAACACAAGGATCAAAATTAGTGACAAAGAGCCTAACGCTGCTCTCGTCTACACTGGTGTAAATCCTTAGTCATTCCAGATTTACGCTGTTGTTAGCAAAGGCGAATCTCCCCCCTGCCCAGAGATGGTTAAACAGCTGCAGCTGTGAAATGAGGGCTAAGGAAAACCTACAAAGAGAAACATAAATGAGAGCATAAGGTTTTGAATACTCTCACCTGTAGTCTCATAAACTTAGCTAAACTGGGAAAACAGTTGTTGGTCCTGAACAAACCCCTTTTGTTGATTGTATAAGACTAGGACCCTAGGGGATCAGGAGCCAAGAATCAAGGTTTCCTCTGAAACTTGGATTGATTCCTTTGTCTTGTGCAAAATGCAGGGGATGTGGTTGCTGAGTCTATAAAAGCCTGCCCCCATGTCTTTGTTATTTAGTGGGGCATCTTCTTGTTCCACTGCATGAGCATGTTCTCGTGAATGAGATTGAATGTGTGTGTCTTTTCAGCCAGTAGACCCTCACGGGACAGCAGAGAAAGCCATTGGAATGTTTCACTCGGCAGACCACATACAATAGGTACCCTGCAGCTAACAAGAGGAGCCTCCTCCAAAGATTAAAAGAAGTTCATGACCGCTTAGTTGCCAACATTTTAAATTGCAACTATAATTTATGGGAGATTTCCCTTTCCTGTCATCTATGCTACAACGGAGGTAAAATATTGTGCTGCTTACTGCAAGAATTAAATGCATTGCTTGTATGTAACGGGCCCATCTAAGCTACCAGAGAACACATTTTTTGCATTATGATAAATGTTTTTTTTTGTTTTTTATTTTGTTTAAGGTACCAAATGACATGGATCATGAAAGCTAGAAAACTGGTGGTAAAGAGTCCCCAACTCAGAGGAAGAAAATGTAGCTGCTGTGTGTACTGCCCTTCTAATGACCTCAACCTCTGACAGGAATCAGTGAGTGAGAAAGATATTTCAGTTCCCAAGCAGGCTCAGACAGCAAGGTCACAGATTGCAATGTAACAGAATATCTGGGATACATGAGCACGGGATTTCCCATCGTTTCAAAGGCTTGTCAGCACCAAGAGTAAGTAACGACCAGGCCAGCTGTTTGCGGATGAAGGATATTTTATTTTCAAGGGGGAAATGCAACCCACTCTGAAATTTTCCCTTTTGTGTTCTGAACTTTATAATGGATTCTTCATACATCTTAGATTAAATTCACTTCGTTCTAATTTTGGGTAAGAACATACACAGCTACAACCTGACTTCTTTTTTTAAAAAAGGAACTATCCACATGTGAATGAATTACGCTTCTTTTCAAACCAGTTTTTTTTTAATCACTTAACATTTTTGTTTTACAAAAATCAGTGGGAGTTTCACTGTATAATCTTCAGTGGGCTATAATTTGAGGTCCATTTTAGATCCAGGAACTGTTTGGTGTTATGGCAAAGGAAGGGTTTATAAATGATAATGCACAGACAGCAATTGTAGCTCTGAGCAGAGAGCACCAGTATCATGTTGTTTAGGCATAGGCTATAAGGTGTTTACCTGCCACGTTCGCAGATTCGGCCGATCGTGGCTCCCACCGGTTGGGGTTCACTGCTACAGGCCAATTGGGGCTGCGGGAAGTGACACAGGCCAAGGGATATGCTGGCCGCTCTTCCCGCAGCCCCCATTGGCCTGGAGCAGTGAACCATGGCCAGTGGGAGCCACGATCAGCCAAATCTGTGGACATGGCAGGTAAGCAAACCGGCCCGCCAGGGGCTTTCCCTGAGCAAGCAGCGGACAGACTTTGAGAATGTCATAGTATAATTCCCAAATCTGGACCTTAGTGTCCAAAATATGGGTACTAGCATGAATTTCCCTAAGCTTAATTACCAGCTTAGATCCTATACTGCTGCCACCAATCAGGACTTAGAGTAGAGCACCTGATAGACTCTAGTCTCCCCCAAAACCTTCCCTGGGGGGGGTCCCAAGACCCAAATTCCTTGAGTCTCACAACAAAGGGAAATAAACCATTCCCTCCCCCCTCTTTACCTCCTCCCAGATCTTTCCTGCCTGGGTGCACCAGGAGATTACCCTGCTTCCACTCCTTGAAACACAACCCAGAGAGATCAGGTTTCTCCCCACCTCCCAGAGGCAATATGGATTCAGTTCCGTGAATCTAACACAAAGAGGAAATTTACCCTTCCCTCCCTACTCTCTTTCCCTTCTCCCCACCAATTCCCTGGTATATACAGACTCAGTTCCTTTGAGCCTTAACTAGGAGAAAAAAATCAGACAGGTCTTAAAAGCAAAACTTCTAATAAAAAAGAAAGAAAAAAGTAAAAGGTTTATCTCTGCAATTTAGATGGTAAAAAGTTACAAGGTCTTTTAGCTTATAGAGAATGGATAAACAGCCTTATCCAGAAAAATACAATTTAAACTATTTCCAGCAAACTACACATTTGCAAATACAGAAAAACAATGTAAAAGCCTTTATTGTCTTTCTACCGTTGTACTTATAAATTGGAGACAGAAGATTAGAGAACCTGGAGATTCATGTGGTCACTCTCAGAGCCCAGAGAGAGAACTGCCCAAGAACAAAGGACCCACACCCAAACTTCCCTTCACCCAGATTTTAAAGTATCTTGTCTCCTGATTGGTCCTCTGGTCAGGTGTTGCAGGTCACTGTTTGTTAACCCTTTATGGGTGAAAGAGACATTAACCCTTAGCTATCTGTTTATGACAGAGAACCACTGTGTTAGAGGAGGTTTTAAGAGCCTGGCTCAGCCAGACAGGTTAAAGGGGGCCCAAGCTGGCAGAACAGGTAGACTCAGTGGGATCTCAGCACATCAGGTGGCTTCCTAAGGGGCCACATAACCCATCATAGCCACCTTATAGCCCATGCCTAAACAATATGATACTGGTGCCCTCTGCTCAGAACCACAATTGCTGTCTGTGTCTAACACACACACAGGCACAGCCACACCCAGCTGCAGATTAGCTCTGGGAAGACTTAGTTTAAGGGACTTGCTCCAGCACTCTGGTGCTCACTCCTTTTAAGGGGTACAAACCTAAAGATTTTATGAAATTTGCCCTTTTCCTCAATGTGGAGAGAGGTGTGCACATTTCTTGTGCCCCAGTTAGAAAAGACAGAAACTGGGTTTAATAATAAACAAAACAAATATTATTAACGATAACAGGCAGATTTTAAGTGGTAAAAGGGATAACAAACAGAACAAAGCAGATTACTGACCAAATGAAATCAAACACTCAAACTAAGCTAGTTTCACTAAAGAAATTGGTTACAAATAGTATTTCTCACTTTAGATGTTGTTGCAGGCAGGTTGCAAAGTTTCTGTGGTTCAGAGTTCCAGTTCTGTTCCTTTTCAGACTGGACCCCTGTCTCAGTCTGGACTCCCCTTCCCTTCAGGTGGTTTTTGCAGTCTTTCTTCTTGGGCAGACAGCCGTGGAGAGGAGGAGTCCAGTTTGCCTTCCTCCTCGCCCTGAAATAGGATTTACATAAGGCGGGAATCCTTTGTTTCCCAGACTTGACCCCCCCCACTTCCTTACAGTGGAAAGTTACTAAAACATTACCTGGGACTTCTTGTATCAGGTGACAAGACCACTCGATTCTGTAGGATCACAGCGTACATAAGTCAGCGGCAGTATGGAGTGTCCATCGGAAGGCCAAGCTTTTCACAGTTCATTGTCTTCACTGATGGGCCATCCGCCCTGTCTGGCTTTTCCATTGTTATACCTGAAGAGATAGCATTGGGCATCACCCAAAGTAGTATAGTGGAACTACAGATACATAGTCAATATTCCTAACTTCAGATACAGAAATGACACTGGCAAACAAACTGCATAATTGCATTTGGTAAATCATAATCTTTCCAATATCAGAGGGGTAGCCGTGTTTGTCTGGATCTGTAAAAGCAGCAAAGAGTCCTGTGGCACCTTATAGACTATGACGTATTGGAGCATGAGCTTTCGTGGGGGAATACTCACTTCGTCGGATGCGTACATGCATCTGACGAAGTGGGTATTCACCCACGAAAGCTCACGCTCCAATACGTCTATTAGTCTATAAGGTGTCACAGGACTCTTTGCAACCTTTCCAATGATATCTCACATGAACAATCTTGCCTAAAGTATATCTCAGTTATATTACATTCATATCATAAGCATCTCTTCATAAAGAATATGGAATGATATATCACAGTGACATCCTTTTAAAGACTGAACAGTAAATGCTAAATCTAGCTTTGGTGTCAGCACAAATCCATTAATTTCCATAGAGCTGCACTGCCTTATAACATGATGCAGTATCATATCTTTACAAAATGTATATTATGGGAACATTATACCTGCCTTTGAAAAATCTGTGACTGGCTCACTGTTGGAGGCCAGATATTAGATTAGGTGGACCACTGGTCTGTTTCACTACAACAGTTAGAATCACTGATGCAGGATATCAGGATGGCTTTCTTATAACTACATGAGATGAAACTCATTGTTAAGCTAATATAAAATCTGTTTATTCCAAGACCATCAATGCCATTAGAGTCCTTGATCTCTATTGTGCTTATAGACTTTGGAGATTTTGATCAACGAAGACCCACATGGATTTAATTTCTTAATTTCCCCAGATCACACATTCCACAAATAAAACCAAACATTTTTTAAAATTCATTTTAGATTCCTCCTTTCTTGTTCAAATCTAACTTTTCTGGCAAGCTGAAAAGATTAAAAAGACTAGTTAATCTTTTAGAAGAAATGTTATACTATAATACCGCATGGTCAAGAAACTAAGCACTGTTATGCATTATAGACTTTTATTAGCAGCTGCAGTGTTTCCCTCGAGTAAATAAATAAATTCAGAGCCAGCAGGACCTGAGCTTCTCATGAGAAACCATAAATAAAAAAACATTATTTGTTTTGAGGATATAAAGTTTGCTTAGAAAGCAGTTTCAAGTTTCCAAACAGTTATAAACAGAAAGAAAGAAAGGTTTAAAGTTTCCTCTTAAACATTTTTTTCTCCTTTAAAACATGTTATCTTATGATGTTGCATTTAATAGATAAATAATTTCACATCAAGACTGGCATATTTCAGTTGAACTGGATGGATGTTCACAGCTGATGGAAATACCATTCAGAGGTACTGTTCTGTGTTACCATACTATGCATATGATGGCATTTTAAATTGAGAATGACACTCCAATATGACATGCAGGAGGTAGTTTGTGAAATATAACTTTGCAGAGAGACACCTATTTTATTGTAGAAATTTATCAATCTTTCTTAATGTTAGTATCGGGGGTAGCTGTGTTAGTCCGTATCCACAAAAACCACAAGAAGTCTGGTGGCACCTTAAAGACTAACAGATTTATTTGGGAATAAGCTTTTGTGGGTTAAAAACCTCACTTCTTCAGATGCATGGAGTGAAAGTTACAGATGCCTGCATCTTAATCTTAGATGTCATAACTTCTGTTTGAATTGTCCTCTGCAAACAAGAAAGCATTTGGGAAACACACAGTCTTATAAGTTCTTTTTCTTAGTACATGAGCAAGTTTCCAGGCTTGGAAGAAAATGCTGTGCTGGAGTTGATTTTCAGTGGCAGATTTTTTGTGGGAGCTGCAGCAATCAAAGAAGTTTGCTCTCTGCCTTAATCTCTGCAGCCCGTGTCAATTCTTGCAGCAGAGTTGCTCCCGGGGAAGGGGGTCAGTGTTTAGAATGAGATCCATGAAAGAGGGGTTTGCTGGCATGCTTGTTGTGAATAGAGCTGGTTGGGGAATTATTTGACAACGTGTTTTCAACAGAAAATACTGATTTGTCAAAAACACATTCCTCTGAAAAGTTTTATCAGTTTTGTTGGGAAAGTTTCTCAAGTCCAAAATGGAATTTATGGTAAAAGCCAGAGAGGAGGAGAGAGAACCCTACTCCAAATAGGCAATTGGTTAGGGCACTCTCTTGCAATGTGGGTCACCCTGATTCAAATCCCTGTTCTCACAAGGACTTGAACCTGGGTCTGTGAGGTGAGTTTCCTAGCTACTAGGCTGTTCTGGGGTGAGTCTCTCTCTTTCTAGTTTTTCATGAAAAACTTCAAAAGGTCCATTCTATATTATTGTTCAGCTCTCTTCTCCCTCCCTCCCATACTTTATTGTTGGAATCCTTTCAGAGATTACACTCAACGCTGATTTCAGCAGGAAATGTAGAGATGTCATAGGGAGTTTTAGGAGGAACCTTTCTGAAGTGTATTATTTCAGCTTTAACTCAGCTGAGCCACCCCTTTTGTTCTCTGTTGTGACCCTTGCAATAAGCTTCAGTTAGGAATAACAGACGCTGCTCAGAAACCAGGCATAAATTATGTAATACTGAGCACCAAAGCAAACTGAGTAGACTAAATAAAACATATGCCCTGCCGCTGTGCATGATTAGCCATGACTAGATTTGCTGAAAGGTATGTGGTGTGGGTCGGGCACGCGGTTTACATGTCAAACGCTTGGTGGGCTTGCAATGAAACACAAACAGACACAAAGAAAATCCCCCTGCTTTGTGCAAGTGCCGAATCTATCTTAAAGGGAAATTGGGGCAGTGCTCTGAAACTGGCTTGCTCAATGGAAAACAGCTGCATCTCCCTCCCCCTCAAGTCAGAATAATTTCCTTGCATTGAGCCTTGCTAGACATTATTATTGGAGTTGTTTGATGACAACAGGTTCTATATCAAGTATCAGAGGGGTAGCCGTGTTAGTCTGGATCTGTAAAAGCAGCAAAGAATCCTGTGGCACCTTATAGACTAACAGACGTTTTGGAGCATGAGCTTTCGTGGGTGAATACCCACTTCTTCAGATGCACAAAAGTGTGCTGGTTACTTTATAGGTGAAAATAAAAATGAGTCCCTGCTACCAAAGTTTATAGTCTAGAGCAGTGGTTTTCAAACTTTTGTACTGGTGATCCCTTTCACGCAGCAAGCCTGTGAGTGCGACCTCCCCCCTGAAGTAAAAACACTTTTAAAAAATTTATTTTGTATTATGTTTTATTTTATATTTATATATACACGTGCTGTAGGCAAAACGGGGTTTGGAGGTGGAGGCTGACAGTTCAGGACCCCCCATGTAATAACCTCATGACTCCCTGAGTGATCAAGACCCCCAGTTTGAGAACCCCTGGTCTAGAGCTTTGATTAGACAAACACTTCTACAGACTATAAATAACTTCATGCATATGAGCAGTTGCACTGCCATCACTGGGCCTAGTTAATGGAGCAGAGTTAAGCAGGTGCACCAGTGTTTTCAAGATTGGCCCCTAACATGTATAGGAGGCATTACAGGTGCCAGTTATCTGCTAGAGATGAAGGAAATATACAAGAGGGACATGGAACTTGATAGGGTCAAGAAGCACTCTTTGGAAAACAGCAAACCCAGCCCTGCCTGAATTCCTCTTTCACGGTTGGTTTCTTCATTTCAAGAGGGCTGGAGGAGGAAAAGCCTTAGCTCTTGTAGGATAAGTATAAAATTAAAGAATTAAAAGTTAGCTTAAGTTTTTGGTTAAGGATAAGTATGTGTTGAAAAGAAGAAGACCCCAATCAGCAAGTAAAAGAGACCATGAGAATAATAAGTAGTATTACTTGTAGTGTGGGAAGGATGTATGGTTTCAAAAGTAACTAATAAAATAAAGAGATGCAGTAAGAAGACAAAGAAAAACTGTCTTAAAAGAAACAAGCTCAAACGTTCCCACTGTTCTGCTAGTAAGCAAGAAGTGGGGAAGAAGATAAGAAAGGAAATGCTTTGGGAAGAAGAGAGACTGTAAATTTTATCTGAATTAAGCCTGGAAATAAGGGTGAACAGTCTCAAATTTTAGCTTGAGTCAATAAGTGGCAATGACATCACTTGTTTGTTAAAGAGTATAAAAAATAAACTCTTAAAGGGTTCATTGCTAATACCTGCCTGACCATGCTGGAGCCAACCAAGATGGGACTGAGCCCATAGGTTTAGCCCTTTTTGAAAGTATATTGATCAAATGTGTTTTAAAATGTTTTGTGATTGTTTGGATCTATTAAATTGCTTATCAGTTAGGCTTTTTTGGAATGTTTAGAGAACCTGCATAAAGTACCCTGTGGCCTTTGGATTTAATAAAGGAATTTAGGGCTAACTTGGTGTTGGGTGATTTCCCATATTATTAATTTCAAACATTATTAATTCTAACAGCTCTGTTTAGAATTTCCTCACTGACAAAATAAACGAAATAAAAAGAATGGGAAACAGCCTGGATTTCACATGACCTTTGACTTTTGTTGCCAATTAAAACAACCGTAAAAAAAAAAAAAAAAGAAAATCATGCTGACATAACTAGAAACTGCTCTATATTGAGAGATAGGTATAGAAAATTTCTGAGATGAAGAAGAAAAGGAGATCCCTCCTATGGGGAAGCACAAGTATAGATGCAATGACCCCCACCATGGGTTTTTAGCAGGGACCGTCAGCACATGTGTTTGCTGTTTGAGGTAAGGCCTAACTTCGCTAACTGGTAGTAATAGTAGATTCTTATCCTTTTAGTGGACTAGCACTAGGTAATAGAGAGGGAGCCAAATGCACTTATCCACTAAGCCACACATTGTACAGACCTGGGAAGCATGAGATGAAAAGTTCTAGTCTTATCTTTTCCATCTCTTCTTTGGTCCAGAAGTTCAGCAGTATAACCTATATCCACACAAGGTTCTCACTGCAATTTCAGAGCTGATGCTCACTAAGAGTGCATCTAAACTGCAATTAAAAACCTGCAGCGGGCCCAAGCCAGCTGACTTGGACTCAAGCTAAGGGGCTATTTAACTGCAGTGTAGACATTTTGGCTGGGGCTAGTGCCCAGGCTCTAGGATCCTGTGGGGAAGGAGGGTCCCAGAGCTTGGGCTGCAGCCCCAGCCCCCACATAGCAATTGCCCTACTTGACCCCTAAGCCTGAGCTCTGCAAGCCTGAGTCAGCTGGCATGGGCCAGCCTTGAGCGTCTAATAGCAGTGTAGACATACCTGAACAGCATCAGGACCTGAGTCTACAAGATGACTATGTGAACTCGCCACATGATTGCTATGGAGGTTAAAATTTCTCTTTCCTCTTCTCTTCCTATCTTGGTACCAAATCCCAGATCATGTGGTAAGTTATTATTTTCCAACCCAACTCCCAAATATTGTGTAGCTGAAACATTCTTGTTACTAGAGAAATCTTAGTCTTCAATGACAGCAACATCTTTATCAGAATCTAGAAAGGCTACAGCCAACTTATTTTATGATTTCATTTGAAGGTTTTTCTCCCCCTCCCCCTCCTTCAGGAAGACACTTACTTAGGAAAGAATTCTGTTGACATGAGGGACTTTTTATTGCTCAAGTTAAAAAATGTCATAGATTTAATTAGTTTCACATTTCCATGGCAGGAAATGGAAGACCATCAAAATGACTGCATTAAAAATAACCATCAATGACTGTCCCTTTGCACATGATTTTAATTGTGTTCATCTGCCTTTTTCTCTTATTGTTCTCACCATACATATTCTAGCGGGCTTCAAAATGAAATGACTTGACCAATTAAAAGAGTAAAGGTTCACTAGCCCAGCTGGCCACAAATAAGATCTTGTGATTATAAATAGAAATATGGGGTAGAGGGTTTACTCCTTTGATTCAGTGCACTGCAATTAGAGAGAAATAAAAGGGACAGGAGAGAAAAGAAAGCAGCTCTTCAAAGGGCTGTGAGTTAAGGAAAGCTGAACATTCCATTAATTCTTCAAGCTCAACCATTCCAGCCTCAGAAATGCAGGGAGCTATTATGTGGTGCATGAGTCATATGATTCAAAGAGAACGGAATAAATGGGATTCATATTGTTCTCTTTACCAGAGACCTTCCTGAGAGACAGTATCCCCCTTCTGGACATTGACCTTCCAGTGACAGAGTTAGAATGAATTTTCACTCCTTTCTACAACAGAAATAGCATGAGTAACCAAGTCCACTGCGAAATTTTGGTGGCTAGGGGACTGCACCTCCTTCTGACCATGTCAGTCTGCTGCATTATGGTAGATCATTATACATAGGAATGAAAATGACGGTCTTAAAAGATGCCTGATATGGTCCACAATGTGTCTGCACATCTCAGCAACACAGCTCACCAAGAGTACGTCACTAGCTCATTACACAGACTCCTCACAGAATACCAGGTCAGATTCGAAGTCTCCCTCCAAATCTTCAAAGCCCTCAGTGGAACTACTGAACTATCAATTACAAAGATGAAATTCATGAGAGCCAGCATTCTGAACAGCTGACCCAGCATTGGGGAACTCACTTCCATGGGATATTAAAATAAACACAGATCTTGGTACTTTCAGAAGAAAATGTAAAGTTCGCTCTTCCTTTCCCATGACTACAACAAAGAAAGATGGTAGTAGAAAGAGGTTCGGTAGACAGGGGAGAGGGGAGAAAGAAGAGTATTTTAATGATTGTCAGTTTAAAGCAATGCACTCTACTGGATAACACGTGTAACACATCAATCATTTCACTTGAGTTCTGCGTTCAAACACCTTTGACAGTTTAGGTAGTGAGTATATTTAAAACAAGAAATACATGTTGAACAATTTCACTAAAAAGGACACGTACTTTAATTGATGCTGTACATACAAACTGATCATTCTGCCTGGAACCGTAGCATTGAGCTAACAATTCTCATTCTGCAATGATTTTTGCAAACATGCTTTTCCCTAAGAGCATCCGCCCGATGATGGGCTTTGGATTTGATTGTAGCTCCCTCTCTTGGAAGCCATACTGCATGTCAAAAAAGACTTGTGAGACCCAATAGAGAGGTGAAAAGTTTATAAATACCATTTAGCCTATAAAAGGAGTGTGACTGACTGTCCAGTTTGGATTAACTGACTGGGAAAGGGTATTAATCTGAACTTGAACTGGAAAAGGAATGTAGTCTGTTTGCTGTCTAAGTTTCCAGTGAACAAATGCAAACCAGTTCCAAACAGTCAATGACATAGAGAAACAAATGTGAGCTTTGGTATCCCAGGCATTACTCAAAGTGGGAAGACAAATATTTGGCTGGTTCTGTAGCACCACAGGTTAGAGCTGAACTAAAGAGAAGCACAAGAGGGGGTTAGGTGAGTAAAAAAAAACTTGCCTGTTTTATATCCTGTGGTGCTTTGTGCTCAGTTTCAGCTCACAGCTCAACTTTGGGCTGTTCCTGCTTCCTCAGAAATCAGTAGGATGGAGAATTTCCAATGGGTTCAGTGGGATCAAGAGTAGGCCCCTTCAGCAGTGATCCCGAGGTATAAATTCACATCCTGAGCACATTTAGAACTCAGGGAACAATATGCCTCTCTCTTCTCTTTCTCTCCCCTCTGAAGCTATCTCTGATGTTGTCATTAAAGAAAGAAAACACACAGGACTGTTTTGAAACTTTAAAATAATTCCCTAATGAATGCAGATCATGAACTGGATTCTGGATTTCCATGACATACTGTGGGACTGATTCTGATCTCATTTACATTGGTTCATCTCCATTCACTTTAATGGCGCTACCCCAATTTGCATGAGTCACTGAGATAAGGATCTGCACTGAGATCTGTCTCCAGAGCAGCAGCTGTGTTAGTCTGTATCTGCAAAAAGAACAAGAGTACTACTGGCACCTTAGAGACTAACAAATTTATTTGAGCAAAAGCTTTCGTGGGCTACAGTCCACTTCTTCGGATTCATGGAATGGAACATATATTGAGGAGATATATGTACACATACAGAGAACATGAAAAGGTGGGAGTTGCCTTACCAACTGTAAGAGGCCAATTAAGAAAAGGAGGGGGAAAAAAAAAACCTTTTGAAGTGATCATCAAGACAGCCCAGTACAGACAGTTTGATAAGTGTGAGAATACTTACAAGGAGAACTAGATTCAATGTTTGTAATGGCTCAGCCATTCCCAGTCCCTATTTAAACCTAAGGTGATTGTATTTAGTTTGCATATCAATTCCAGCTCAGCAGTTTTTCGTTGGAGTCTGTTTCTGAACCTTTTCTGTTGCAAAATTGCCACCCGCAGGTCTGTCATTGAATGACCAGACAGGTTAAAGTATTCTCATACTGGTTTTTGAGTGTTATGATTCCTGATGTCAGACTTGTGTCCATTAATTCTTTTGCGTAGAGACTGTCCGATGCCAACTCTGTCCACATATCTATTCAAGTGACACCATCATAGGACCTAATCACATCAGCCACACCATCAGGGGCTCGTTCACCTGCACATCTACCAACGTGATATATGCCATCATGTGCCAGCAATGCCCCTCTGCCATGTACATTGGCCAGACCGGACAGTCTCTACGCAAAAGAATTAATGGACACAAGTCTGACATCAGGAATCATAACACTCAAAAGCCAGTAGGAGAACACTTTAACCTGTCTGGTTATTCAATGACAGACCTGCGGGTGGCAATTTTGCAACAGAAAAGCTTCAAAAACAGACTCCAACGAGAAACTGCTGAGCTAGAATTGGTATGCAAACTAAATACAATCACCTTAGGTTTAAATAGGGACTAGGAATGGCTGAGCCATTACAAACATTGAATCTAGCTCCCCGTGTAAGTATTCTCACACTTCTTATCAAACTGTCTGTACTGGGCTGTCTTGATTATCACTTCAAAAGGTTTTTTTTTCCCCTCCTTACTTAATTGGCCTCTTACAGTTGGTAAGGCAACTCCCATCTTTTCATGCTCTCTGTATGTGTATATATGTCTGCTCAATATATGTTCCATTCCATGCATCCAAAGAAGTGGGCTGTAGCCCACGAAAGCTTTTGCTCAAATAAATTTGTTAGTCTCTAAGGTGCCACAAGTGCTCCTGTTCTTTTTGAGATGTCTGTATATCACAGGTTGGCATTCCTTTATTAGTGAAAGATACAAGACAGCTGGCTGAAGTTTTTATCATTTGCTTGTTCCATAAACATACTGAAGATTTTTCAGTCATAATGACAGCCTTTGCAATTACTTAAGTAATAAAGGAAATAGAGATGCCGTGGAGGAAGACATATGCTTGTTACATATTTCGAATGAGAGTGTTTTGGTTTTAGGCCTGGTCCACACTACGCTGTTAAACCGATTTAACGCTGCACCCGTCCACACTACACTGCTCTTTATATCGATTTAAAAGGCTCTTTAAATCGATTTCTGTACTGCTACAAAACAAGAGGAGTAACGCTAAAATCGATATTACTATATCGATTTAGGGTTAGTGTGGATGCAAATCGACGTTATTGGCCTCATTCTTTTACAGTAGCTACCCACAATGCACCGCTCCAGAAATCGACGCTCACCTCGGACCACGGACGCACACCACCGAATTAATATGCCTAGTGTGGATGCGCACAATCGACTTTATAATATCTGTTTTATAAAATCAGTTTTAGCTAATTTGAATTTATCCTGTAGTGTAGACGTACCCTTAGTTCCTTTCTTCAAGTGGCAGCTATTATTAGATTACATACAACCAGGGTTATTTGACTTTGCAACCTGGGTTATTCATTTCCTGCAGTTTTAATAAGGTCAGGATTTAAATACCTAGGTGCATTTCCTGTGCATTTCTCTGAGCAGGGCTATCAAAGTGAGATGACATGCCCATTTTTCCAAGAGTTATAACTCCGCACATTGGACTCTATTTAAAGCAGATGATTATACCACAATTGTGAGAGCAAAATCACAGTACCTTGGTATTGCATATACAGCTGGGCTTGAATCCCAGGTCTGAGTAAACTCTGAACTTGGAAGAGTTCAAATGTGGTAATGGACTAAACCAAAATCTCAGGCCAAACACATTCAAATTGGGAAGTGTGTATCAGGATCTGAATGCTACACCCCAAGCTTGCATCTAGCCACATGTTTATCCTCAACTGGTGCCTTCCATAGCAAATGTTCTCATTTCACAAAACAGCTACATTCTTTCTTTGCAATGCAAGCTGGAGCCATATGGAATGTTCACAGCAAATCCCTAAACCCAATGAAATTCACCTCCTCTGTGGTTTTTGTTACAAACTCATAAACAGGCCTGGTTTTAAAAAGACACTCACTATAGGTTTGTGGAGAAGACTAATTTTGAGCAAGCCAGTTGGTTCATGGTTTCATGTAAAACCAAGGGGGACTTGCCATTTTGAGATTAAACTAACTTTTTGACTGAGTTTTGATTTCAATTTGGGGTGTGTTTAATCTCAAATGTAGTTGCAACAATCCTGGAGAAGCAACACCACTACATTTGCTCTGCAGTAGATCAAGCTAGCTTTCTAGTCTAGTCATCTGAGTAATAAAATGGAAGCCACAAACTCCAGATTTCTAATCTTTAAGGGCTTCTTTGCTTTCCTATATGATAGCATCTTATATTTTATAACCCAATCTTTCCCGTACCTTAAATTGTAGTTGACATTCTCCATTGCTTCAGTCATATCAAGTAAGGTGACTTACACCGACATAAATGTATGATACTCTGTTAATCTCCTCAATGGTAATAATCCAAAAGGCATTCTAATGACTTTAACCTAAAAGCCTTTCAGAAAAATAGATGACATGCATTTCATTTATTTGTAATGCTGCTGTTAGTGTCATCTTCAAATATCATGACATCTCCTAAGGCAGGGGTGGCCAACCTGTGGTTCTGGAGCCACATGCGGCTCTTCAGAAGTTAATGTGTGGCTCCTTATATAGGCACCGACCTCTCCTCTGCTGCTTTACACTAGAAAATTAGCTTGACCCAGCTATGTCGCTCAGGGGTGTAAAAATCCACCCCACCCCAGAGTGATGTAGTTAAACCAATATAAACCAATAGAAGAATTCTTACATTGACAAAGGCAGTAGCTAGAGCAATGTAGGTAGTGTCTACACTAAAGTACTACAGTTGAGCAGCTGCGGCTGTGTTGCTGTAGCATTTCAAGTATAGACAAGCTCTCGGATTATCTTTTCTGAGGTTTGGACTACACTACACAATTAGGTCGATGTAAGCTGCCTTGCACCCACCTCACTGTGGAAGTGTCTCCACTTAAATTTGACTCCCTCCGATGTAAGTGCCTCTCTATGCTGATTTAGTAACACCACCTCCCCAAGCAGCGTAGAGGCACAGATGCAGTTAGGTCACTGCAGCATCACCGTAGACACTAAGGGCTTGTCTACATCAGAAAGTTGCAGCGCTGGTGAGGGAGTTACAGCGCTGCAACTTAGGAGGTGTACACATCTGCAGGGCACCACCAGCGCTGCAACTCCCTGTTTGCAGCGCTGGCCGTACTCCTGCTTTGTCTCGGGTGTAGAGGATCCAGCGCTGTAATCAAGTATAGACACTTACCAGCGCTTTTCTTGACCTCTGTGGAATAAGCAGGTATCCCAGCATACCTGAGGAAGCCTCTGGTAATCAAGCTGGTCTCCTTTCCCGGTTTGCTCTCGCGTTCCCCGAACCCCGAGCAAGCAGGTCTCCTTCCCTGAGGTTTGCTGGGTGGTTCCGGGAACGCGAGAGCAAACCGCGGCGAAGCTGGTCTCCTTCTCCAGCTTGCTCTCTCGTTCCCCGAGCAAGCAAGTCTCCTTCCCTACGGTTTGCAGGGTGGTTCGGGGAACGCGAGAGCAAACCGCGGCGAAGCTGGTCTCCTTCTCCAGCTTGCTCTCTCGTTCCCCGAGCAAGCAGGTCTCCTTCCCTACGGTTTGCAGGGTGGTTCGGGGAACGCGAGAGCAAACCGCGGCGAAGCTGGTCTCCTTTCCCGGTTTGCTCTCTCGTTCCCCGAACCCCCGAGCAAGCAGGTCTCCTTCCCTGCGGTTTGCAGGGTGGTTCAGGGAACGCGAGAGCAAACCGGGAAAGGAGACCAGCTTCGCCGCGGTTTGCTCTCGCGTTCCCCGAACCACCCTGCAAACCGTAGGGAAGTAGACCTGCTTGCTCGGGGAACGAGAGAGCAAGCTGGAGAAGGAGACCAGCTTCGCCGCGGTTTGCTCTCGCGTTCCCCGAACCACCCTGCAAACCGTAGGGAAGGAGACCTGCTTGCTCGGGGAACGAGAGAGCAAGCTGGAGAAGGAGACCAGCTTCGCCGCGGTTTGCTCTCGCGTTCCCCGAACCACCCTGCAAACCGTAGGGAAGGAGACCTGCTTGTTCGGGGAACGCGATAGCAAACCGGGGAAGGAGACCAGCTTCGCCGCGGTTTGCTCTCGCGTTCCCGGAACCACCCAGCAAACCTCAGGGAAGGAGACCTGCTTGCTCGGGGTTCGGGGAACGCGAGAGCAAACCGGGAAAGGAGACCAGCTTTGCCGCGGTTTGCTCTCGCGTTCCCCGAACAAGCAGGTCTCCTTCCCTGCGGTTTGCAGGGGGTTCGGGGAACGCAAGCAAACCGCGGCGAAGCTGGTCTCCTTTCCCGGTTTGCTCTCGCGTTCCCCGAACCCCCCTTGAAGCCGCCCAACAGCGCTGCAGTGTGGCCACATCTAACACCACTTGCAGCGCTGGTTGCTGTAAGTGTGGCCACTCTGCAGCGCTGGCCCTATACAGCTGTACTAATACAGCTGTAACAACCAGCGCTGCAAAATTTTAGATGTAGACATGGCCTAAGTTGTTTATGGACTGTTAGTGGTTCCAGGAGCTAGCCCACAACGCCCCACACTGACAATACAATCAGGCAAAAATATTCCTTCCTGTCCCCTGCAGATGCCTGGCTGAAGCCCAGAAGCATGAGATTTAATTACAGTCATTGTTTTAATGTGGAGTGGCGAATGTTGTGAACACGTGGAGGGCAATGCAGGCCATCCTATTTCCTTATTGATGTAGTATCCCAAAACTCCAACCACTCAAACTAATCTGCCCCAGATTTTTCCTGTCCATGTCTTCCTCCATCCACAAAGTGAGACCACCAGATATCCTGAGTGCCTGCCCACTCCAAAGACATGAGAACAGTTGATGGCTCCAAGCCAAAAGATGCCTAGAACAACAACAAAATGCATCTCTACTGTGGTGACGACTCAAGTAGAATCTTTTTTGCTTCCCAATGGACCAAACTGAATTGAACCCTTAAAGACAAAATAGAAAGCTGTCTGATTAAAAAGCACAGCTGGGAGAGAAAAATAAACATACCTCTAGATCTATTGCTACACATTCCTGTAGTGAGCGCAAATTTAGATTCCAGGAGCCAAACCTGCTGTATCTGGTATCTGTCATATTAGCCTAAAATCCCATGTGAAGCCCCACTAATAATTCTGCTTCTGATACTAACAGGCTATAGTTCTGGGGGCAGTCCTGTTTACTGACACTTCAATTTTAAAGCAAGATCTTAATAGTTCAGTGCAGAGAGAAACCAAAGGAACTTGAAAGTCTGACACTTCAGCCATCTACTGTTCGTGCAGAACTAAACAATGATTTGTAGATACTGCCCTCATGCTGTCTTCTAACTGAACTACAGTAGAGCAGGGATTGTCAAGGGGGAGAAAGAGAAACAAATTTGTGTGCGGTGTATGTGATACAGAAAGGGGGAAAAAAAATCACACCATGATGAAAGTAGCAACAAAACTCTGCTGCCATTGTAAATACACCGATCTGTAAGTAGGGTAGTAAATGCATGGTAAAAACTTAGAAAGTATGTTATCTTTTATTAGCCCAAGTTCTGTTGGTGAAGGAGACAAGCTTACAGAGAACGTATACATGTAAATGCATGTTATTTGTGGAGTAGCAGCAGCTACAGGATATCATATATCTTAGAGCTGTTCACCTTTATCACCAGTAATAGTGCGGCTAGAGTAACGCCCCCTTGTGGACCTTACCGGCATCCTGATGTGGCCATGGGTCTCCCTGGGGGTTAGGAGGGGAGGAAGTCTCTGTCCCCTGTGTCCACTGCACACTCCTACCGTTTTAACTCCTTTTGGGGGGGGGGGGTCTGGAGGGGCTTAGCCCCAAAATCTTCTCAAGCAAAATATAAAGTTAACTCACTACTGGGTCATCCCCAGCATCTTCTTACTTGAGCATCGTTCTGGGGGCTAAGTGTTTCTCCCCCAGTGGATGCCCCTGGTATCAGGCCTGATTCTCCACTAGCAAAGCTCCCTTTATGCAAAGAGGCAGAGCTCCATCCTGCTTCCTTGCTAGTCAGCCTGGAACTGAGCCAGATTCTTTCCTTTATTCCCCCTCTAGGCTTGGCACTGGCTGCAGGTAGGGTGAGGTAGGGCTAGATGGGCCCATGGGCTCTTGTTCATCATTTCTTAGCTGGTCTCAGCCTCTCCACTCCATCACATAGTCCCTCAGTGACTGGGGGAGAATTGGGATGTTGACTGGACCATGCAGAGATGCTATGAAAATTATGGTATACATAGAAACTGGTCACTTTGCATGTGCAGTAGCCACTTTTCCATAACAAAAGGGCAATTTTCAAAATACAAAAAGTGATTAGGTCACATATTATTGACTAATTCCACCCCCACAAAATCCATTAATCATAATTCTTACCTCTGTTTCTTCTGGCCAGCAGAAATACATCACCGATCCTAGCAATGATTGATACTCTCGTAATGTACTTCTTATGATAGCTCCGCTATTTGGAACCTTTGCTTATTGACCAGTAATATCAGCCGAATTAAAGCAACAAATGTACTGGGCCCCCCTTCCTTGGTCAGGTCTCTGATTTCAGTGAGAGAAGGATCAAGTCCTGTATCAGGGCCTGTTTGAACTTTTGGAACTGGTCACTTTAAAAACTGCCTTGGAGCCCCGTTTGGCAGAAAATATCTGGTAGAAGACCTCACAAAGAGAACAATCACCAGCCACGGTAACACATCCGTCACAGCTATCTGTTGTTTTAAGTATGGTGGAAACCTCATTTCTCACTATAGCTGTTGGAATTGCTGACTTTTCAATGGTGACTACTGGGAGTGGCCTTTTGAGCCTGAGAAGTCTGCATATACCTCAGGTGCAATGGGAGAGCAACCTCCAGAGAGAAGGTTGGGCCAGCACACAAGGACTTCACTTCCTTCCTCTCCCAACCTCAAAATCTCAGCT
Organism: Gopherus evgoodei; assembly: GCF_007399415.2. Taxonomy (NCBI): domain Eukaryota; kingdom Metazoa; phylum Chordata; order Testudines; family Testudinidae; genus Gopherus; species Gopherus evgoodei. Next base: position 35,501,753 of record NC_044333.1, on the reverse strand, counting down.
GTAGAGATTGGAACAGCAGAGCTGCAATGGGAATAGAGATCATAACTCTTCATCTCCTACTGTACTCCACCCCAGGGAAGATGTAACTGGGAAACAGAAAGACCCCCATATTTAAAAGTGTGCTCATCTGACTTGCAGGCACACAATCCCCAGAAACAACGAGGAGTCCTTGTGGCTTCTTAGAGACTAACAAATTTAGCCCACAAAAGCTTATGTTAGTATCTAAGGTGCCACAAGGACTCCTCGTTGTTTTTGCTGATACAGACTAATACAGCTACCACTCTGAAACAATTCCCAGAGTACACACAGATCAATGCACTCAAATCTTATCTTCCTAGATTTCCTAGTCTTTCTAGATACGAAGAGGCTGGACGTGGACAGAGGATTCAGCTTTAACTGTGTACATCCTTGCATCTCTTTGGTTTATCATCACAAACCTGGTAGCATCTAAACTCCCATTTAGTCATTCCACATTATATCTCAGTCCTCTTTATAAGCTTGCCTAATGATATCACAAGCAGAAATGGGATATTATTTTGTCACTGATCCAGAAACATTCACAGCAATTTCTGCTGCATTGTTTAGATTGCTCATTCAACATGTTATCCCTAAACATCACATACTTCAGCTTCTATCATGGAGACATCCCTACAGATACTAATTCTTATCAAATTTTGCTGGTTGAAGTATGCCTGTCCAGGTGTATCAGATCACCTAATCTAGTGCCTTTCTCCTCAAGGTTATTTTAAATAAATGTGGCCTGACCGGGCTGCCATTGCAACCAATAGCAAAACTACCATTTGCTCTAATAGTGTGGAACCAGGCCCACTGAGATTTTGTGAGGTGGGTGAGCATTAATATCCCAATAGGGAAAATAAGCAAGGGAGGTGAAGCGGCTTTTCCAAAGTCACACAGCAATTGAGTGACAGAGCTAGTAGGAAAACCCAGATCTCCTTCTTCAGCCTGGTCCCGCTCACGAACTCCTAGGCCATGCAACTTCCGTGATTTAGGCATGTGAAATCCTGATCATCCAAACAACCTCTCCCATCCTAGGTTTCCTACATCGAGTAGTTATTAAAACGACTAGTGCCAGATATTCAGCCATAATCTATAACTCATATGAACACAAATTCCTGTGCATCCATTTCCTGCTTCAGAGCCAGTATTTGTACAGCTCATATCTGCGAACAGATGTCTGTACTATATTTGTATATGAGACGTCAAAGGCTGGTTTGTGGCCAACTGAAAGTCTGTTTCAGATTTTGGTACCTAACTGAATCCAGTTGGGGCTTGATACCTTGGTTCTTCCCCATCCACATTTTATACTCTGAGGTTTAATTTCTAGCTGTCACTCCTTGATATTACATGATCTATCTTCTTTACTGGCATGTACAGTGATAAACAGCAGTATAGCAACTGCTGTGCAATAAAATACTATGGACACAGTGTAAAATTTTCAAAAGGAACTTTGGGCCAGATTTTCAAAGGCATTTGGGCACCTACAGATAGGTGCCAACTGAGATTTATAACAGGTAACATGCCTAACTCCCATTGATTTTAAATGGGAGTTAGGTGCCCATCCTGCTTAGGTTTTTAGTGGGATTTTCAGCAGTGCCTATCTGTCTGCCTCTTTAGGCACCAAAATACTTTTGTAAATCTGATGCTAAGTCATTTAGGAATCCCACTGAAAGTCAGGCACTTTTGAAAATTTGACCCAAAGGATAGGGAGACAGAGGAATTGTGACAAGTTTTTCTACTAAAGTTTGTTCGTTTTTATGCCAAACTGTTAGCTTTATTGTTCTCTCTTCCTTCCAACCTACCTACATCCAGGCTGTCCGTTTCATGCACCTGTTGCGTCCTGTTTGTCATTTAGATTGTGAGCTTTCTATCTTTGTTACATGCCTGGGCAGCACCAAGCACCATGAGGTCTGATCCTTTGCTATGGTTTCCAGGAGCTACCATAATGCAAATAATATAATGATCATGAGACTCCAAAACACAGCAAGTGAAATTCTGGCCCCACTGATGTCAATGGAGCCAGGATTTCATCCAGCATTTCTGTCACATCTGATTTAATTAATTGTTGATAATGGGACTCTTAAAATTCCTCAGTTCTGGAGAAAGAGAAATGTGATTAAAGTTTACAGTTATAATTCACAAAATGGATTGACAGATTCATTTTTTTCTATGCATTTTTTTTCCTTGCCAGGAATCTACCACAGATACAGCAGGTCAATAGGGAGGAACAGAAGAAAGCCGTAGTGCTGAGACTATCGAGAGAAACAGTTGCAGTGTGTTGAAACTGAGGCCTGATTTAGGGTTCTCATTTCAGATTAGATGAAAGTCAAATTACTTCACATATGGTACTTTACATAAGATTACAAATTAACCACAAGCTTTCCAAGATGAGAAATAAATCAGGAGGAAATTAGTCAAAGGGTAAACACTTCTTTCCTTTCATGCAGACTAAGTTTTGAACACAGACACATTCCCTGCAGTGTCCGCAGCTGAACTGACTACAACTAAGATCTGAAAGCATCAGGAATGGAGATTCTCTGGCCACATTGCAAGTGCAGTGAAGTGACGATGTAAGCTTGACTATACCACTGTTACACCTTAGCCATGGATGAGCTGAGCTGCAGTGGAGAGACTACTTCAGTCATTGTGCCATTTAATTACGATTTTCTTTACTGCCAGAGCGTTTTCTGGTGAGGGGTCCCATCACCTACGAATTGCCTGGAGATCAGCAATTCATTTCACCTAGGGCACTGAACTGTTAATTGGATGATAATGACTTTTAGTCATTACTGGACTAGGTTTGAATGTAACATCTAGAGGTGGCCACGGTTCTTGGTTTGACATACAAACAAGCTCAGTCCAGGACTGTGAACATTCACAGACCCGGGAAGGTGTTCGCAGTTCCAGTAGACCACTCAAACTCACTGTGACTTGAGGTTTCGAATTCTAGGAAAACCTCTCACTCTACCCTAAGCCTAGCCTTTTCCTTAGAGCTTCTGACAGCATTTCCACATTCGAGCAGGCACTATTTGTTGTCATTCCCTGCCCGTCTCTCTATATCTCAAAAGGCTACAGAACCAACACCACAGGTCCCCGTGACTGCTGCTACCTGCTTCTAATGCTTTCTAACATCACGAGATGACTCCAAATCTGCCTCTTTTGCTCCTCCCGCTTTGAAAAATAAACCTGTCAGCTGAGAACAAACCAACCCAAAAGGAGAAAGCACATTTTACTCTATTGACTTAAATGTCAGATCTTGTAGCACATTTCTTTTACAAATGCATCACACACACATTACATGGAAGCAAATTATATATAACAGGGGCTACTGCAATACAAATGCACATTTAGGAATGTCTTCCTGACCCATTTCCTGTTGGTATCATGGTAGATGTAGTCCTTGAGGAGGGATTTCAATATGGACATGAGGACAGCCTCACAAGACTATGTCCAGGAAGTTATTCCATGCATTAGAGGTGGCACGGGGAACCAAAAAAACCCCACAATGGCTGTGAAAGAAGCAAACAAAATTGCCCACATTGGCAGAGAAGAGGAGACGGAAAGCAGATTTGGTAAGCAGGTGGGGAGAGAGTTGAGCAGGAGTGTGCTATAATGACACATTTACAGATTTCCATGGGAGATTGCTTCCTTGCTTTCATGAGCAAAGCACTTTCTTGTACCTTTCAAGTCCCCTAATACTCCAGCCCAAGAAAGAGTGAAGTCTGGAAGATCTGCAAATAATATGGCAGCATTAAACCAGAAGCAGGGCACTAGGTATCAATGGCTGGAAATGTGGATTTTTAGTTCCTGAGGCTCCAGTGTGCGCAGGCTTCCTGCTTTTCATTAACATTTGGGAGAATTCATGCTGATTCCAACATGATTAGAAGAGGAAACTAGTAAATGTAACAAGGATTATGAGATCATTGTCTGGGTTTAGCTGGTTAGAGAATTACTACAAACTTGCATTCTCGTGAAATACACAGGCCGTCCTTGTGAACTTGGATAACCAAACAGCACAGATGTCACAGCTATAGTATATTGTTGAGAAATATTTTCCCCTAGGTTTGTTTATGATAAAAAACAGATGACTAAGATGATCTAGGGCCCACATGGCCTGGTTCTCGTGAGCTCTGATCTGCTTCAATATAGTCATGAGCTTTGCCACTTGCACGTGGTTTTAAGCCCAAAATCCTTGGTGATTTGGAATATAGATGTTTCCGGCTCACAAATTATACTTAATTCATAGAACCGTCTCCAAAAGCCACTGAAGTCGGTGCAGTCCTGTTGACTTCAATGCACTTTGTATCAAGCTCTTAGTCATTTCATCTTTTCAAATGCTAGGAAGCAAATCCAGAAAGGAGTATTTTGCATATACTGTTCCTCTCTGACACAGATCTAAACCTTAATACATTCCATACTGCTTTACCATCCCTCAAACAGTCTCTGCTCCTTTTGTGTGAGTGTGAAATGTAAGGGACTAATCCTCACCAGAGATCAGTCAGTGTCAAGTTCCCAACCTGGTTGCTGTTATTTAAAACCATAATTAACAATTATGACCATACTCTATCTCCTGCTCTCATAAAAAGATCAGATGGCGCAGACATATCAGAAATGACACTTGTATAACCACTATATAATTCCTAATTCTAATCCCAGGACATCACAGTTTCAGCCATACCAAGATGCAACTGCTAATACAAATATCAATTACAGATTCACTGGGAAGAAACTAGACAGCATGGAAAAAAAAAACAACTTTATGCACATTCTCAGCCACTGCCAGTAATACCGAAGAAAAGTTCTACTGATCACAGGCATAGATCAACTGTCCTAATAACACAACCAAATTCAACATTCACAGCCTTAGGCACTTCTGATTTATTTTACAGTCGATTTAGATTATATTTAGTCTAGGGGATGCTATAGGACAGCATCATTGCAATATTGTAATTTATCTAATTAAACTGCATCTTCATTAAGGATTTGCAGTAGTGTAGTTACAGCTATATAATTAAATCAGTCCAAATTTCTCTGATGTAGACAGGCCCTTAAAGGGAAGAATGCTGCTTAATTAATGACCTGCTCTACATCTTGTTGCACATGAGTTTTCGGGCGGTGGAGCGGGAATTTGGGACAGGGAGGGGAAGGGGAAGGTCTTCCATCCAAGTAACTGAATCCCATTTACCCACTAGATCAGCTAAAATTAATTTGTTCAAGACACTGCAGTTGAGAATTTAGCCCTCTTTGTCATGGATATTGTGGCAAAGCAACACTATTATTGTTATGATTGTACTGGGATAGTGTCTAGGTGTCCTGGTCATGGACTAGCACGCCATTGCGCAAGGCACTGTACAGACCACAATGATGGTCCCTGTGCCAAAGATCTTATAATCTGATCAGTTCATAGAATCTGATGAATTGAAACATGAGATGTGAATGGCTGCAGGATTCTTTTTTGTTCTCTGTTTGTGCTGCACCTAAGAGGTTCTGGTCCATGACTGCTTCCAGGTGCTACACTAATAAATATTACTACTAATACCATACAGGGTAACGCTATTCCCATCCCTCTAAGATTCAGAACTCATTGAGACAATTCTTAAGGGGTTGCAAGTCAGTTCAAATAAACTTGTGAAGAAGCGCCTGTTGGGAAACACCTGTATAGCAATGTTTAGCAAAACCACTTGTACTATACTGAATAAAAGGGGAAAAGTCCCCCACCAAGTGCCAATGTCAAAGTGGAACAAAATCTCAGATTAAGTTTGTGGGGTAGTGGGCAAATAGAGAGCTTGAAAAGAAATTTCCTTCAATCAAAAGTGTAATCTAGTAGTGGTATAAGGAGCATTAGAAAATAATTTGACAGAAATAAAATGTTCCAAAGAAAAAAGGCCGGGAATATTTTAAAGGAAGAGTGGCTTTGTAAATGCATTTTGAGTGCAGTGATGTAAAAAGCCAGTAAACTGGAGAGGGATTCCTTTCACATCAGTTAAGAAATATGATCCTTATTTAGTCAGACCACGTCATTTCTAGATGTCACTGTGTAACAGTGTCTTAACGCCTACCTTCATCTGGTCCAGACACTGCCTCAGTTTCACTCATCACTGACTGGTAGTTGATTCTTCCAATCATATCAAAGCAACACACTACACTGCACCTGCAGTTCTCATCCTGGGAAGAGGATGAGAAAAAGAGGAAGCCACGCATGGCAGCTGCTCATCATGACATTAAATGCTCTATGGAAGGTGCTCAGATACTGTGCTGATAAGGAGAGCATTAGACCCTGAATAGAGGAGCTTTATGGCTTTTCCAAAATAAACACCTCTCCTCTGGGGTAAACAGTAGCCCAATGATAGCTCCAGAACTTCACCCCTTGATGGAGAGGTTCACTAGTAGTACTTTAGCACTAACCTTCTTCTGTAGCCCATAAGCAGCTCCCGCTCTCTCCAATTCTTCCTCTAATCTCTGGTTTTCTGGTTGTGTTTCCAAAACAACCTCTTCCTTGGAGTACATTCCCCAGCCATTGGACTGTCAGTCTGAGCCTCTTTCAAAACCCCTTCTGGGACCTCTGCCCAGAAAGTCCCCAAAGCAGGCCCTGTTCCCTTCAGGTGTCTCATGTCCTGGAGAGACCCACCAGCAGCCATTCTCTCTCTTAATTGCCTCAGCCTGTGGATTGTCTGGGAATAAATCACCATGATCATTCATTACCTCTTACTTCCTCTAGGTCTCTCCCTGTAATGCTGACAGAGAATTGCTCTTTTTCCCAGTATTCCTTGCAGTAACCTATGATTCCCACATTCCCTCTTGGAAACATGCCTTGTGAGTTCCAAGGATTGTGTTTGATTCTGTTTGCAGGGTGGAGGGATGCGTAAATATTACTCTGTGGGAGAAACAGGGTGCATGTTTGTGTCTTGGGAGTGGCTAGGTTATATACACCTCAGTTAATTGTTTCTATTCATAGCAAATCAATAATTCTAGGGCACCTTTTCTATTAACCACCTATTACTAGCATTGGATAACATAAAGCACAGACTCTTGATAATAATTAATAATTGGCCCTTTTCTTCTTACAGAGCACTTTACAAATTAGCTAATTAATTAGTAACTGTAAGAAGTTAGTACCTCATTTCTCAACATAGATCACAAGGAGTTAAGTTCAAACTGTTTCTTAGATAGCTGGAATCTTTAGAAAACAAGAAGCATCTTCATTCCATGACACATGACTGACTAACCCTCAGCTAACCCAATCTGGGTTAAATGTGATCAGACTATACTGCTATATAGATCAAACTGGTTACTAGGATCAGCCATTGTGAAGAAAGGATACTGCAAACTGCCTTACCTATTATTTCCTTATACTCATGTAGGGCTTGACTTTCCAAGGTGCTGTGTGATTCCCAGAAGTGCCTTGCACCCTCTGTCTTCAGGGACTTACCTGAGGGTGTGTCTACACTGCAGCTGAAAGTGAGCCTCCCATCCTGGGTAGACAATCTTGCACTAGCTCAGCTCAAATTAGTGTGTTAAAAATAGCAGTGTGGGTGTTGAGGCTCAGGTGACACCTTGGGATGTCAAGCCCACCTGTCCCCCTGGTCTGAGCTTGGGTGGCTAGCCTGAGTCTCCCCTAGAGCTATAATGTCCACACTGCTATTTTTAGCCCACTAGCTCAGCTCAAGGTAGTGTGAGTCTGTCTGCTTGGGTTGGAAGGCACACTCCCCGCTGCTGTGTAAACATGCTGGGAGTTTGGGGGGCTTTGCACATTGAGGCCCTGATCCTCAGTTACATTGAGGCCTCTTTATGCTGCTCATGATGTGGAAATGGACAACTGAGGAGGCTCTCTGTGTACAAGTGGCCTCCCTAGCTAGGGTAGAGCTGATATAAGGGATTTTCAGCAGCTCTACTCCCGGCAGCAGTGTGGGTGTACAAACCCCACACAAGAGAGGATGGGGTTAAGGAGCTGCTCTGAGCCCAAGCAGCTCCACACTACAAGGCATGGACAGGCTGGAGGAGGAGCTAAATTGGGGAGCAGCAGAGGTAGTGAAGGGGAAGCAGCCAAAAGCTCTGCAGAAGGAGCCCTGTGGGAGGCCCAGCTGCTGGGACCCCTGACTATTGCTGGTCTGCCTGACCTGCTGAGGGAACAGGACTCTGGACCTCATTTATTTTGTTGACATGTCTTTGTTGTTCCCTCTTGAGTGGGGAGGCTGGTAGGAAGATATGTAGGGAGGCAGTTGCGTAGCTCTCCAGGGGACAGGATTCAGCTACCTACCTTTGGGCCCTGAATCAGAACCCAGGAGGAGAAGGTGGGCCTGGGTTCCCCTACTCACCCCCTGTTGAGGCTGGAGGCAAAAAGTCTGATACTAGACACTCAGGACTAGGAAGACCCCATGTCACGAAAATCCTGACTCTGGGACTTTGGCCAGGTGAAGCCTGAAGCCCCTTGCTGGGCAGCAGAACTTGACCTACCTTGGCAGGAGTGGACACAGTTTGTGGTCCAGCTGGAGGGCTGAGCCACAGAAGGGAACAGACCACTGCAGGATTGGGGCAGCTATCGGCAGGGGGCCCCAAGACAGGCAAACCCCTGTCATGCCCTTATCTGACCACTAGGCAGTGCCTATGTAAAGCAGACCCCTTCTCAAGGAGGCAGACGGGGGCGTGTTGAGGACATGGCCAGGGTACATTGTGGTTAGTCTCTGCTTCTCAATGCCCAAGAGGCCTCTGGGAAGCAGAGCATCATTTACACTGGGATCTTGTCAGACCCCATAATACAGCAAAGCCAAAGTCACCATAAGGCCACCTCTGCCTTTCCTCCATTTCTGCCCCAGGCTGGGCCGCTGAAAAGCAGACAGTATTCATTGTCCTGAGTGCCTTCAAGAATCAAGGCCTAAGAGCAGTGATTCATGGGACAAATGTGCCCTTCTAGCTCTGCAGCGAGGAGTCTGAAATTCCACTGCTCATTTCTCCCTTCTCCTGAGACTCTTTCACTCCATGACCCTTTTTCCGATTTATTTTTCAGCTTTTAATTTCTAGGACAATGAACTCCTGCTCTCATTGAAGTTAATGGTAAAACGCCCGTTGACTTCCCTGGCATCAGGATCAAGTCCGAAGACCACAGATTCACCCTAAACTGCTCCCTTCTTAATCTCTAATAAATCCCTTCCATTATGCTGAATTAGATCATGGGAAAGAAAGTATTAATATTCTTTCAGATAAGAAACAAACTGGACTTAGATAAAGCAACCTCTATTAGTTGTATCATCACAAGCAGATTATTGGAATAATGAGAAAAAGCCTGATGCAACAAAGCTGACGCTGAACAGGGATTGAAGAATATTATATAACTATGACATTTCCAAAATGCAAGCTCTCTAGATGAAGAGCAGCCTGAATTTGTGCAGATGACCTCACTGCCTTTTAAGGACTTAATTCCCGCACATCCACTGTATTTTATTATTTACAGGGGAAGCACTGAACTAGATTCCTTCCAAATTGCAAGCTGAGATAGCCATTAGGTGTAGGAAGCGCTGCTGCATATAACAGTCTCAATAATTGGGTTTGTGAGCTTTTGGGGTTTTTTTGTTGATGACACTTGCTTGGAGGAATAAAAAATATTTAACCTCTGTTTGACCTGAAGTAATCTGTCACAAGTGAGCACTTGGGTATGTATAGCAACAGTTCCTTAAATGCTGTCTCTAAATCATAGATACTTACCCTCAAAGAACAGAAATAAAAGTGCATTTTTGATACTCAGGTATGTGCAGCAATGGTTTAGACAACTGTCAACATGGACTAACAGCCAACCACAGTTAAAGCTGTATCTGTGTAGTTGTCCAGTGGCAAACTACCATGCAACAATAATCAAGTCATTGCATACATCTGCATTTATAACATAATAGACCTACAGTCAGTCCTAGCATGTGCTGTTAGAGTATTGATCTGTGGGTTCTCTGTATACAGATGGTTGGGCTGCATCTTCATTTTGCAGTTAATTAGAATGGCTTGACAAGAAGCCAGGTATTCTCTCAGCCACTGGAATTAGGTAGAGGTGAACAAACAAGCTGTAGCCATTTTTTTTGATGAATGTAACCCTGTTTCCTGTTTGCAAGAACTGATTGCTGCTTTCCTGAATGTGTTTGTTATTCCTAATTGTTTGTCATGTCATTTGTCTGAGTAAATTACAGCCTCTGGATTGTCTGGAAATAAATCACTATGATTATTCATTATGTGAGATTAGTCACATACGACACATGGTATTCTGTTCCCTGACTGAAAATTGTTTCTGTTCCGTGATTGGATGAATAAAACTTCCATTTATCCAGCAACTAATGAATACCAATGTTCACTCTCAATTATGGGTTTTCCTATAAATAGTAGCTCCACAAACAATTGTGCAGAAGAAATGCACATCTGAATGTGCAGAGATAATGAACAAAACGATATTTGAATCTTGAGTCATGTTCACCAATACTTTTCTTCCCATTAATCAGCCAGCTCTTTTCCTGAAAGGTTTTCATGTTGAGGTCTTTAATTCTGGCCTATGAAATCTAGCCACTGCTTTTACTCAGCCCAATTTGCCCAGAAATATCTGGATAATTTGTTAGTCTCTGAGGTGCCACAAGGACTCAGTTTTTTTTGTTTTGTGTTTTGATAATATGTATCTCTTTCCTCCATCACTGTCCCTGGCAGGTAACAAGATCTACAATCTTTCTATTACTTCTGTAATTTCAATAAACTTTGTAAATTTCTAGATACAAAGAGGAAGAGGCTCAGAGCATAAGGTAGAAAGATCATATTAATAATTTACATCTGCACTGTGTGAGACACATAAATCTCCGAGGGATCAATTCTGTGCCCAGCTATGGCTTAGACATCACTACACAAAGGAGAAGGATATAAGAGAAGAAGCCACAAATTCAGAGGAGAGTAAGCTAGACGGAACATCTCTTTCGTCACCACACCCCAATTACTGCTTTTCTCTCCCCTTCAGTGAACTCTGGCCACACAATCAATTTCTGTCTGAGCTCTGGAGCAGTCTGAGCATTCCCTGCCCCCTGCGATAAGGGTCTTTCGTGCAGCCACAGGAGAAAAAAAACAGCCCAACAGCATGTTGCATGTCTCTAATCTTGCAAATCAGGTCCTAAAATCATCTTAGCTGTTCTGCAGATCTATTTTTAATGAACGCTCCCCCCTCCCTGCACCTGATTTCTGACTCCAGATGTGAAGCTATTGGCTAATACTGTACTTTGCCTAGGATTTTATAATCCAGCTTTAAGCGAGCTACTTCTCTCTAGTTCTTACATAACCAAGGGGACCTTCTTTATTTATCCTCTGTGACCAAGTCTGTTCTAAGTTCAGGGCATGGAAGCCATAAACAAAAGCCATTCATTGTGTATCAACATGTATCCATTGCTAAAATATATTAAATTCTGACAAGCAGCCTCTTCATATGTAGTGATTTTCTACAATTAATCCTCCAATCAAAACATCACTAGATGTAATTTGTCCATATTATAATTGTCCATATTATAATAATTAACACCCCCCCATGCCTGATTTAACTTCTCAGGATATGGACTATGTTGAATTTAAATGGATATTTGCATGTGTCATTTAACTGTGTGTCCATAATTTGAGTATATATACAGATAGGTAGATCTTTCGAAACATCAGTGGTTAGTCTGCTAGCAGGGCCAGCTCCAGGCACCAGCGCAGACAGAAGGTGCTTGGGGCAACATGTCCAGCTCTTTGGTGGCAATTCGGCGGTGGGTCCCTCAGTCCCTCTCAGAGGGAAGGACCTGTCGCCAAAGTGCAACTGAAGAAGAAAGCGGAGCTGTGGAGCTGCTTCCGAAGTGCCACTGATCACGGCTTTTATTTTTCCCCCCCTCGCCGCTTGGGATGGCAAAAACCCTAGAGCCGGCCCTGTCTACTAGAATCACCATTGTGTTTAGATCCTATACCCCACATGTTGTCATTTCTCTGCATTCTTTCTATCAGCCCCAGGAAATCTCTCTAACTGCAGTGGTTTATAAAGCTCACTGCTGAATAGCCAGAGTCATCCTTGTTCTTAATAGTTATGACTCTCAACCGCAACACAGCTAATGGCATGGAAAGTTTGGTTTCATAGATTCCTAGAACAGAAGGGACCACTGTGATCATCTAGTCTCACCTCCTCTATAACACAGGCCATAGATCTTCCCCAAAATAATTCCTAAAGCAGAGCTTTTAGGAAAACGTCCAGTCTGGATTTTAAAATGGTCAATTACAGAGAATCCACCACAACCCTTGGTAAGATGCTCCACTTACTTACCTTACACTCACTGTTAAAAATTTACACCTTATTTCCAGTCTGAATTTGTCAAGCTTCGACTACCAGTCATTGGTTCATGTACACTATTCTCTGCTAGATTGAAGAGCCCATTATTAAATATGTGTTACCCTTATAGGTACATACAGACTAATGAACTCACCCCTTAACATTCTCTTTGTTAAGCTAACTAGATCAAGCTCTTTGAATCTATCACGATAAGGTATGTTTTCTAATCCTGCATCCATTCTCTCAGCTCTTCACTAAACACTTTCTAATTTATCAATATTCTTTCTGAATTGTGGCCACTAGAACTGGACACAGTATTCCAGCAGCAGTTGCACCAATCCAAAAAACTGAGGACAAATAACCTCTCTTTTCCTACTCGAGATTCCCTTGTTTATGCACCCCAAGACTGAAATAGTCCTTTTGGCCCCAGGATCTCACTGGGAGCTCATTTTCAGCTGATTGTCCATCGTGATTCCAAGGACTTTTTCAGAGTCACTGCTTCACAAGATATAGTCCCCCCCATTGTGGAAGTAGGGCCTACCTTCTTTGTTCCTAAATATATACATTTAGCAATATTAAAACACATTGTTTTCTTGTTTGAAAATGGAAGCCATTTTCTTTGAAGAACTATTCAGGATGTTTAAATACCTATGGCAATAACTTTTTAAAAAGATTGGAAAGTGAAATGAAGAAATTGAAATAAATCCAACTACACACAGAGAGAAAGCAAGAGAGAGAGAGAGCACATGTACAGTCTTGCACTTTGTTTCTGGGGGACAATGAGGATTCTTTCTGCCAACATTGACTTACCCATACCTAGAAATGGGCTGAAGTGCTGCAAAGTTTGTTTATTATAATAAGTTGTAAGTATGTGTGCAAGTTGCCATAGTTTATCCACAGCACTCATACAGCACGGACAATAGCAGTGTAATCTTTCACATCTCCTGCAACGGTGTCTCAACCTGGACTTCAAGAGAGGATCTCTGAGATTGACTGGGTCCATCCTCCTTTATCCTCATACAGTCCGCTTCTCTGTTGAAGTTACTTACAAGGGCATCAGCTTTAATGTGGTTTACCCTCTTAGATGGACAACAAAGGCTAGATCATGGTTTAAGAGCACTCATCACTTTGGGGTAACAGGGGTGAGGTGGAACCTCTGAAGGAATAATTGTTCCAGTGACTTTGGTGGTGGTAGAGCCCCTCACTCTTTGAGAGTGAGCAGTGGGTGCTCCCTCTCATCCTCCTCCATTTCCCCATCCCCACTGGAACAGCTAGCACAGCCAGTGCATTCCCTGTTCTTCCCACTTGACTGCAGTTGGCTCCTGGCGCAGCACCACATGGCAAAGAAGAGAGAAGTCTCCTGGAGCCATCTTCTCCTCCCACTCGCACAGGTCCAGGTAAGAGCTGGCTGCCAAACACGACAAGGAGTGAGTGTGGTAACACTTTTCACAGTCCATAGGCCAAATAAAAATGAGGGACCTTGAACTGAAATGCCTCATTGCCCCCAACCAAACCTCAGTTGCCTCTGGAGTTACATTTTTCTTCTTACCTCTTTGTTTTTACTTCCTCTTTTCCTTGGGTTCTATGTTTCTAGCTCTCTTTGGGGTGTTGAATGTTAATATGACTATAGTTGGCCCATCCTCAGGCAGCAATTTCTGACTTTTCCGGAATCATATGCTTTGTGGGTACCGGTTACCCGGCTAGATCACCATTAAAAGAATCAACATCACAATGAATTGACAAGAATTCGCTATTCCAAATACAGGGATATCGTACAAAATATAGGATGTGTTAGAGTCCAGAGTTATCTATTTAACTAGGTATATAAATTGTCCCTTCAACATAATATCTGAGTTCCTCACCCATATTGTAGATTTTATCATCACAATATGCCTCAGAGTTAATAAAGTACAATTACCTCAATTTTATACGTGGAGAAATGAAACATAAAGAGGTTATGTGACTTGCCCGTGGTCACATGAGATGTTCATATCTGAGTGAGAAATTGTACCAAGATCTCCTCAGTCTCCCGGTGAGAGATATAACTACAACACCATCCTGGGATGACTTTTTATTAATTTGAAATGATTATGTTTCTAGGCTCCAGGGTCCTAGCTGGGAGGTTCCTTTGTGCTTTATTTGTGTTTTATTTATAACTATTGCATTTTAATTATTGTAAATTATCCAGAAGATACAGCACACATATAAATACGTATATGATTTAGTTGGTGTTGATTGATTTAGTTGGTGTTGGTCTTGCTTTGAGCAGAGGATTAGATTAGATGACCTCCTGAAGTCCCTTCCAACCCTGATATTCTGTGATTCTCTGATACCATAGAATGGTACTTGCTGATAAATGCTTCTTAATGGTAACTAAAATACAGACTTTGGTCTTGCCTCATCTCTAAAATTTGGAGGGCTTTTTTCCTTTTAGTCTCCAAGTTGTGGGTTGTTGTTTTTTTTGGTTGGTTAATTTAGAAAGGTCAAATCAAATTTTTTTTGGTTTAATGCCATTGGAACACATGCTGGAACAAACAATAACAAAATGTAGCAGGAGATTATGGTTCTGCAATTAGTGTTTGCACAATCTGTCTGGCTTGGGAAGTGCTAAAAGCAGATGCCATGACTCCTGTTGTTATGGTGCTGTCTGAACATGGTATCACATGCCATCGCCTTTGTCACTGTACAGCAACCCCTAATGGACTGAATCACTTCAAGGCTGTAATCTGATTTCAAATGAGAAATTCTCACAAACATCTGCTGCAGGGCTGTCTAGTTTGTCTCTACCAAATTGCTAGCTGGCACTGAGCTCCGTCACTCTGCAATGACTTGGAAATTTCCTCCTCCAGGCCCTCTGTAAAGATCTCTAAGAGTAATAATATGTGTAGACAAACTGTGCTTCACAATGGGACTGAGACCAAATCATGCCAAGGCACTTGAGAATAGAGCACGGGTTAGAATAACATGTTCTGAGAGAGAACCTTAGCAATGGAATCACCCCATACATAGCACAGCCCCACTTGTGAAAGAGCACACAGATGAGTGAGGGTCACACTGGGAGAAAGGTGGTGTGTTGGGGTGAGATGAATGATGTTTGGTGGGTGACAAACAGAATGGCTGGAGAGGAAACAGATCATACATCTGTGGTATTGTGCAGATGTAAAAGGATGTGTACATACCTTCTTCAAGCTCTTTATCAAGAAAAAAAAATGGTAATTTCTAGGGTTTTTTATTATTTAAGGTGAAACAACAGAATTAAAGACTTCTTTCTAGTAAAGAGATACAGCTAAACTGGTTTCTGTGTCATTGTTTTTACGTAATGTTCATTTTCTAAGGCTGTCTGTCCCAGAGAAGTGTAGAACACTCATCATCAGCATTTTCTGTGTGCTTGGGTTTGATCTGTTACAAATGTAACGGATTTGGAGAGCGCATGGTATTTCAAAACCCTGGCAGTCACACTGTACCCTCTGTTAGAACTCTGAGCTATAGTGTAAATTAGCAGTTTAGAGTATAGAAAGCTCACAAAAGATCCTTTGTGGTTAGGGGGCAAAGGGTTTAGTCCAAGTCTGGCTTTAGTAGAGACTAGTCCATGCTGAAAAGTTCAAAGCTGGAGCTGAAAGAATGTCCCCATAGTTTGGGGCTATTTGACCACTACCAAGATCAGCTGGTCACTATACACTAGGCCAGGGGTCAGCAACCTTTAGCACATGGCTCACTAGGATAAGCACCCTGGTCAGCCGGGCCAGTTTGTTTACCTGCTGTCTGTACAGGTTTGGCCGATCACGGTTCCCACTGGCCGCGGTTCGCCGCTCCAGGCCAATGTGGGCTGCGGGAAGTGGTGCAGGCCGAGCCACGTGCCAAAAGTTGCCAACCCCTGCACTAGGCAGCAATTCTTTTGTTGTTTTAAGCAGTTTTCACTCTGTACATCAAACAGAACACATACATGCACACATATGTAGCGTGACAAAGTTCCTCCTCTACCTTGGTGGGTCCTGCACTTATTGGCAGATTTGCTCACCTCAGTGATCTTCCCCACAGTCTGGGTCAACTCCTCCTGTGTCTGATCAGGAGTTGGGAGGTTTGGGGGAACCCGGGCCCGCCCTCTACTCCGGGTTCCAGCCCAGGGCCCTGTGGATTGCAGCTGTCTATAGTGCCTCCTGTATCAGCTGCATGACAGCTATAACTCCCTGGGCTACTTCCCCATGGCCTCCTCCAAACACCTTCTTTATCCTCACCACAGGATCTTCCTCCTGGTGTCTGATAACGCTTGTACTCCTTAGTCCTCCAGCAGCACAGCCTCTCACTCTCAGTTCCTTGTGCCTCTTGCTCCTAGCTCCTCACACACACTTCCTCTCCTCTGGTTCCTCCTCACCTGACTGGAGTGAGCTCCTTTTTAAACCCAGGTGCCCTGATTAGCCTGCCTTGATTGGCTGCAGGTGTTCTAATCAGCCTGTCTGCCTTAACTGGTTCTAGCAGGTTCCTGATTGCTCTAATGCAGCCCCTGCTCTGGTCACTCAAGGAACAGAAAACTACTCATCTAGTGACCAGACTCCTGTACCCCACTGGTTTGGGTCTGTTACAGTAGGAACGTGGAATGATTCATTTGCCATTATGGCCTGACTACTGTGTTGATTGTATTGTACTCACATAACATTCAATCCCATTTGACAACATTTCAGGTATATAGAGCTAAGGACTTCGGGATTTCAATAAATAGTTCTGTGTACAATCTAAAGCTTGCTTCTCTCTCAAAATACCTCTGCTAAGTAAAGTTATATAATTTTAGTGACAATTTGGTCTGCTAGTGTGTAGGAAGAAGAAACCCCAGCATCCATGCAGTTTTACTCACTGAGGAAACCAGTGCAATCCTTAGTTTACACAGAGCCTGTCAATAAATGTCAGTTATAGACTGACCTATAACAAAGAGCAGTTTGATTGCAATGCCCAGGGAACGTTTGGTTTGTTTGTCTGCTTGGATGTTTGCTTTCTCTCTAGCATCTGTGGACATGGAAGAGGAAAAGGCAGCACACAAAAAATATCTCGAGGATTGGTTTAAGGGTGAATGGTCACCGCTCTGCTGAAATAATAAAACAGTCACTGGATAACCGTGATTAAGAAGTGGTTTGGGGCAGGGGGGATTTTTCATGTTAGTTTTTTTGGGGCCAGGTTCTCATTTATAGTAAAGCCTCTTTACAACACTCTGGCTGTTACCTGAAGGCCCATTCGCACTGTGAGATCAGTGTAAGGGTGGCTCAGTGTCCATGAGAATCAGGCCTTTCTAACATTACAATGGGAGTTTTCATATCCCAGAACTCAGCTTCCTATTACACCAATTTCTCCAAATCCTAACACATGATGATGCTACAGAAGGAATGGGATAGCATGTAGAATATCTAGCAAAAGGTACTGGAACAGCCTTTTTCTCTGCAGAAGTGACAGGGGCTCCCTCTAGAAAGGATACCTCTTTCTTCCTTCTGTTATCCAGGAAAGATACAATGTGGCAGATGTTTTCAGACCTGCTGTAAGTTCTAGGGTGAAATCCTGGCTCAGTGGCGAAACTCTCATTGACTTCATCTGTACAGTGCCAAGCACAAAGGGGTCTTGGTGAATGATCAGGGATCCTAGGTACAATCTACATATAATACATATTAATAATACCGCAAAGTGATGTGGGAGAAAAGCACACTGAAGAACAGTCATTGTAAATAAGTGTGCACTGTACTGGGGAAAAAAACCCAGCCATCATCAAAGTCAGAGCAAGGATGTGGATATTGACATATTGGTCCCAGCACACTGTCCTGAGCTTCACCCGTTCTCTTGAGAGTAAAAATGGTTGCACAGCAGCTGTTTAGTACAGGACGGGATCAGACCTATCGTTCCTTAAAGAAACTAAATGAAAATGTTCCCCTCTGGCAATATTTGATATACATGCTTGAATGCACTCTCCTTCCCAAACCCAGCTCACGTGCTGTTGCACAGCGGTGCAGTTTGGCTGCTCTCCTTCCTCAATGAACCAGGATGGCCTTAGGCAGACTGAACCCTTACGCAAACTTCAGAATGTATCTTCCCTACTCCTTCCATTCCAGTCAATCTAATTTTTAATAACCTTTTAATTGGGTTATAGCATTAAGTTTTCTGCTAGGCAATAACAAATATCTGAACTGGTTTTGTCTCCCTTGCACTGATCCTTCAGCCTCTTTGTCCTCTCCGATTTCTGCAATTTTTTCTTTCTTTCTACCATGTATCTAGGGGGTCTCTTTTCTACTCTCTTCTCCAGTGTCAGTTTCCCCTCATCCTTCTTTTTTCTGTTTCTCTTCTTTTTCTCACTCTATTCCCTTTCTCTCTCTCATTTCCTATGGTCTGTGTTCACCCTTCTTTGTCTCTCATTCTCTGTCCCTTCCTCCCCCTCAGTCCTTCCCTCTGTTCCTCTATCTCTTCTGCTGCAGCTAGGAAAGTGTGGCAGATATCAGGGACTATAGTGTTATAGATGGAGGAGGAATAAAAGCAGCAGCAAGACAGGAGAGTTTGACTGAGGGCTGGCAAGGGCAAAGAGCCAGGAGAAATGGAACATATTTCAAGTAACAGCACCACTGAAAAACACAGCTACAAATTAAGGCTGGGATAATCAAAGGGGCCAATGGGAAGTAAGGGTCCAAATCTCATTGTGATTAAATGGGAATTGTAAGCCTAACTCCTTTAGACACTTTTGAACTTGGCTCAACACCTGCAGTCCTTACTCAGGCAAAGGTCCCATTGATTCCTACGAGGAGTTTTGCTGGTGTGGGCACTGAAGGAAGCATCAGGCCCCGTTTCTGCAAATTACAGAAGAATTAATTGTGCCAGGCTGATGGATACCGATCAGCTTAGAAACTAACGCCCCCAAACCCCTCTTATACCTTCTCTTCTGGTGTGTTTGAAGCAGCTGGCAAGGTGCTTGTAGCAACGAGAATAAATGGCACGGGCCTGACAAAAAAGCAGGCATTTGATTAAATCAACAAGCAATTTTCCCACTGAGAGAGATAACAAATTAAATAGCCAGCTGGGCTATTAAATAATTAGCCTGTTTATGATGGTATGGCTCAGCACC
Source organism: Gopherus evgoodei (assembly GCF_007399415.2). Taxonomy (NCBI): domain Eukaryota; kingdom Metazoa; phylum Chordata; order Testudines; family Testudinidae; genus Gopherus; species Gopherus evgoodei. The sequence goes on along the minus strand of NC_044333.1, from coordinate 35,482,347 downwards.
CTTGGCTTGCTTATTCAGAGCTCAAACATGCAAGTTTCTGAACAGTCTAGTCCTGATCCAGCAAAGCATTTAAGCATGTGCAGAGTCCCACTGAAATCACTGGTTAAGTGTTTCACTAGATTAAGGCTAGAGTGCTCTGTGCCTTGCAGGATTGAATCCTTATCAGGTATGAATTGGACCATATTCTGTTCTCAGTACGTCCTGAGTAACTCCTTGGAAGACACTCTAGATTTACACTATCATGACTGAAACCAGTATTCCGCTCACAGAACACATAGGCTGAGCATGTTACTTTGCAGCTGTTAATTTTAAACCCAAGGCAATCAAATTATGGTAAATCAATGAAAAGACTGACCATGAATTTAAAATAAGATGATTTTAGCAATATCCAGAAGCAATTTTCTATTTAAGTGTCATTAAATGTTTCAGAGGGCTTTGAACTCAGGGGTAAACATTTGCTCAGAGTAGAAATTTGTTTGAAGAAGCTTTCAGTTCTGGAACAATGTTCTACTTACTACATTTCCACAAAAATCACAGAGAGATTGCAGAGATCCCCTGCTTCTTCCAAGGCAACCATCTTTGCATGATAAGGCTTTAATTAAAGTTGTTGCTGCTTAAGAAAAAAAAACTACAACCCCAGAGGCATAAAATTCAACTTGTCCTGCAGAGGGGGGTCTTGGTTACAGCAATTCAGTGTTCAATGGAATTCACTCTTTAGGGCCCTGCTTCAGCAACATACATGCTTAACTTGAATAGTATTGTCGACCTTTGCAATGTTGGTGCAAGTCTCATTATATTTGGTTCTTTCCTTGACTCCCAAGTCCTGAAGGCAATTAATTGATGTGAGAATCTCAGTTTTCATTTAAAATACATGTGAATTTCTACCCGTTAGGGTTGCAGAGAAAAGTTGAAAACATGACCGGAGTGTACCATAAAGACAAGGAACAAGCAGGCGAATAAAAGTATTGCCAATTAAAAAAAAAACCTCATGATTTTTAAGTCAATCCCATGACTTTGTGGGGGTTGACTCATATTTTTTGAATGTTCCTTGTTGGCAATACTTCTTTAAGCACATTTTTAAATCCAATGAAGTGAGTGGGACGTTCGCATGGGCTTAAAGTGAAGGACATACTTAATTTGCTAAATTAGGGCACAAGATAGAAAATCTCCATGGTGGGCAGACTGAATTTTAGGGCTCTGGATCTCCAGATTCCTCCATTTCTGTTCTTTCATTGAACCAGAATTCAAAACAGAAAATAACATTTGCAAATCAGAAAGGAATAAAAGCATTAGGTTATTTTTAGTCTTTATTTCAAGCTTTGAAAAGGGGATTGCAAACAACTGTGGGTAAAGACTCAACACTACCAAAAATATACATTTGCTCTTTTCATTGGCAATGTGTTCTACTCATTTAATCGCCATATTAAACCAAGCATTATTAAGCATAAACTTTTTATGACACTGCAAACATGATGCTGCAAAGCAATGCGGGGGAAACTATTTTGTCCAGTATATTCATACGGCAGTTGTTTAATTTGCCAGAAAAATGTAACATCAATGATCAAGGGAGAGCCGTGATAAGAGCTGATGCTGGTTGCTTGCGGTGCCTGTGTATGCTGCCTCAACAATATTTGTGTAGTGAAGCTGCAGACAACAGGGAAAGTGTTATCCATGTTTTAGGTATCTTTACTTTTCAGGTATCTAAAAGGGTGTCATCAGGATGAGGGAGAAAACTTGTTCACCTTAGCCTCCAATGATAGAACAAGAAGCAATGGGCTTAAACTGCAGCAAGGGAGATTTAGGCTGGACATTAGGAAAAAGTTCCTAACTGTCAGGGTAGTTAAACACTGGAATAGATTGCCTAGGGAAGTTGTGGAATCTCCATCTCTGGAGATATTTAAGAGTAGGTTAGATAAATGTCTATCAGGGATGGTCTAGACAGTATTTGGTCCTGCCGTGAGGGCAGGGGACTGGACTCGATGACCTCTCGAGGTCCCTTCCAGTCCTAGAGTCTATGAGTCTATGAGTCCATGTTTTAGTAAGAAAGATGCTATATAAAAATAGGGCAGGGCCGAATTCTGACATGCTGACATTAGGCTCACATAAATTGATGCCTTACACTGAGACAAGTCTCACTAAAATACATGAGACCTACTCACAAAGCAAGGCACTCCTCACTGTGAGTAAACAGGGGCAGGATTAGTGCCATACATTCTACTGTGGGCATTGGGGATTGTTCTGAATTGGCATCCTTTTTCCTTCATATAGACCTGTTTTCCTTCTCCCTCGCTGCAAGAGGCTTCCATAGACTCACCATTGATGTATGTTATTATTATTTAATATATAACACATCTCTATTGCTTCTCATCCTCAAGGCACTTTTCAAATATGAATTAATTAATCCTTGCGGCCCACTGCTGCTACTATTCTCATTGACCAGATGAAGAACCTGAGGAAAAGTGACAGTGAGTGAACGGCAGGGCCAGACTGAGATTTCTTGGTTCCGTAGGCAGCCCACTAGATTAAGCTGATTTCTCTACACCTGCACCATACTCTTGCCCCAGAGAGTGAGCTGCAAGCTTTGTTCGACTGGCTTTGTGTTGCTCGTCTTATCGGCTTTCTCCCATTGATTTACTCTCAGTAAAATTGGGACATGTGAGAGGGGAATCAGGCCCATAGATTTGTGCATATACAATAAGTTATTTGAACCAGGTTACATTCTGCTCTCAGTTACAGTGGTGCATATCCAGAGTAACTGCCTTGACTTTGATGGAGTAGCTATAGCTTTACACCAGTGTAAATAAGAGCAGAATTTGGCCCACAGCTTTTACATTTTCACTTGCTTGAAATATAAGAACCAGACTGTCTTGGGTGTAGGCTACACAACAAAACCCCTATCCTGGATTGATATTGCTTTCAACAGAAAGCTAACATACAGCTAATGTAATATTTATTACTCTATTAAAGGTGATGGAAGATTCCAGTGAATACTATAGGACATGTACATCACACAGCTGATATCCGCATTGTATTTTTCCTCTTCGTTGACTTCATTTCATTTCTTATTGATGGCCACCCATTCCATATGTTACTGAAATTAGAGTGGTTGAATCTAATACCCCGTCCCACAGGCACTGTGTATGTTGAGCAGATGGCCATTCCTATAGCCTTGCATGTACATTCACCATAAGTGCGTGGTGGAAACTGCAATGGAAAGAAAGCTGTTGGGATCTTTATCAGGTATCTGATATTTTGCTGGAAGAAGGTCAGGCTATTTCTGGCTGCCATGTGTGCTGCATTTCATCACCTGATATGGGGAAGAAATTGTGAAAAAGAAATTGAAACGGTCACGATCCAGCAGACAAGGGAAGGATGAAAGTGGCCAGCTTTGACGGGTCAGGCTAGAGCTGCATGTTTTGACATATAATAGTTAAGGACATTTCTTTCAGACTTTGGCAGGGAGTAGACTGGGCACATTTTGCTCAGAGCTAGATTGTATAATTTGCTACGGCAAGAAGAGTTGATGTTATAAAAGTTGCAACCAATTAATAAACAGGAAAAAAATACAAGAAACTTGCCAGCACACTCTGCACCTAACTGGATGGGTGAAAAGTTTGAGCTCCAAGTGCATCTGACTAAATAACACATGCCAGACAAGGAATCCGTTGTCAGGGTTTTAGTGCATTGGTGCGTATTGTCAAATGCAGGCTTACAGCGAAATTCTGCCCCCACTTTCACCCCATGCAATCCATTGAAATAGAGAGAAAGACTAGAGGATCAATTCTGTCTTGACTTAGCATGACCCCTTCGGCATAGTCAACAGTTTTGAACTGGACAGTTTTGGGGTTTCTGCTCAGAGGCATCTTGCAACTAGGGTTGAATCACTATATTCTATCACTTCTTAAGCATCTCTCTATCTTCACAGGTAATGACATGGTATCTCTCCCATACTGCCCAGGACAGTTGCTAGAAGCAGGGGCACTTTCACACACGGGAATGGGGTAATTTCCACACATGAGGCATTGAATTGTGTATAGAGCTATAAGGACCACCTAAGCTTGTTTGTGTCTTCTTGTGTACGCTGGCGGGAAAAAAAGATTGTGGTCTGCACTGGTTCTGGGAGACCTGAGCTAATGACCCCACACCAACTTTTAACCAATAACTTCAGGGTGTAGGAAAACGGACATGTATTCGTCTGACCGGTTTTCTCCTACCACCTGGTCTTTTTAGACTTAATTTGCACCTATTATTATATACCTCAATAATAGATTGAGTTTCTCCAGCAGATGGTCCTGTATTCTAAATGTTATCCTTTCATTAACATGTACTGTTGGAGGAACCTGATCATTGCAGTGAGAGAGAATTATTTTCTTTACAATCCTCCACCTGCATGCTTCCATGGAGCCTATCTCATTTCTTGATGTGTTGAGAAGTTTAATATAGCATGATACTGTGACACAGTAATATTAGAGTGCAATACTATCATCATTTCTATCAGTCACATTGTCCAGAATATTTTTAATTAACCTTGAAGGACTATAAACATGTGTTCCTAAGTGCTCTGATGTACATCTGCACAAATTATTGCTCATATTAAACCACAATGTATCATTCCTACAGGCTTCTACTGTCATTAATTCATAATGAGCTTCATTGTGTACATTTTGAACTAGAATCTTTAGCTACATTATAGTTAGAAGTTAGCAAATCATTGTATTTCACTTCCAAGCAGGTGGAATCTAAATCTTGCTCTGATGCTCATTTTAAATTATGTTGCATTTTAGTGTTTAAATCCAGAAATCAGCTTTAAATGATTCATGCCGTATGTTGCATTCCATATAAAATATTTGGCATAAAATGTCAGTTGGTGTCCGTAAGGCACGGCAGACAAAACTCAAGAGTTATTTTGTAAACATTTCCAGAAATATTTGTAGCATACATTCTCAGTAGGACCTAAATCAATAATTTTATAAAAAGCTGAAAGTAATTAGCCATTGGAACAATTTACCAAGGGTGGATTCTCCCTCACTGATAATTTTTAAATCAAGATTGGATGTTTTTCCAAAAGATCTGCTTCAGGAATTATTTTGGGGAAGTTCTATGACCTGTGCTATACCGGTGAGACTAGATGATCATAGTAGTCCCTTCTGGCCTTAGAATGGATGAATCATTCACAATCCAGCATATTTTTGTTTATCACTTTTTGTTACAGAGTTATTATAGTTATGTCTAGCCTTAATAGCCTTAGATTATAATACAGCCTAGTCCATATAGTACATGCTCAGCATATTATTGAGTTGTTGGAACTGTGTCATAAAGAAACAAAACAAAAAACAGATGTAGTTCTCCTCTGGGCCTCACTACTGTTCCAAATCAGTGGCAAAACTTCTGTTACTTCAGTCATGCAGAATCAGGCCCTAGTTGATTATGATTATTATTTGCATTATTGTAATGCTTAGAAGCCTCAACCAAGCTTGTTGCATTAGGTGCTGTACAAACACAGGATAAAAGACAGTTCCTGTTCCAAAGAGTTTACGATATAAGATTTATTTAAAATAATAATAAAAAAATGTAACTGCGGTGCTGTAAATAGTACTATTACGCACTACTGTTGAATGCTTTCCATATTCCCTTTAGGCACAGAGGATTCTGGGAGTGAGCTTTCCTCTCTGGATAAAAAGCAACACTATTCTCCTAAGCAAAATCTTGTCAGACAGTGAGGGATATATAGGTTCTACTAATTTAGTCGTATCTGCACCAATGTAGAAATTGATTTAATATGCTGCATTACTTTTTAAAAAAATTTTTTTTAACATAGCTAGGGTAGATTGTTAGGAATCCAGAGGTCTTTGGGACATCCTATGAAAAATGCATAGTTATTAGACTTATTTGCTGCTTATTCCTTTGTGCAACCCTTCCTGATATCAATAACCGAAGACCTAAAACTAGCCGTAGGCTTTGCTGCAATGAAAACCTGTGTGTGTACATGCACAGCTTGTGAATTGGCTAAAAGGCTCCTGAATAGTAATCACATTTCCTCTTGTTCTGTGCCTTTGAGATACCCTGGTTATGGTATAGGAGGGATAGCTTTCATGCAGGTATTTTATTCTGCTCTATTACATTCCAGTTATTTTAGCAAGAGAATCTAAGAAAGAGGAAAAATAGAAAAGTAAAGAACTAATATTTTAGTATGGAAACATATCACAGTATAATACAGTGTACACTTAGCATCTATCATCATTTTACAGTGATCTATCAGTTCTTTTGGGGGGTCTTGCATAGTTTCACTATTTTTTTTGAATTTATTAAAAGAAAATACATGGATAGACATAACGAGAATGAATGGCAATTTTTTAACAGCAGGGGTAAGTAACCACTGGAGAAAACTATCAAGGGAAGTGATGGATTCTCCATCGCTTGAAGCCTTGAAATCAAGAGTAGATGCCTTCTGGAAGATTTGCTCTAGCCAAACACAAGTTATTGGATTCAATACAAGAAAAACTGTATGAAATTCTATGGCTTGTGTTATGCGGGAGTGTGCAGTGGTGTTGTAGCTGTGCTGGTCCCAGGAGAGATACAAGGTAGGTGAGGTAATACCTTTTATCGGACCAACTTCTGTTGGTGGAAGGTACAAACTTTCAAGCTGCACAGAGCTCTTCTTCAAGTCTGGGGAAGGAAATCAGAGAGTCTGCAGACAAAAAGGGCTAATGGTCTCTTCTGGCCTTATATGTGTGTTCACACACACACACACACACACACACACACACACACACACACACACACACACACACACACACACACACACTCTTTACCGTTGACTTCTATGGAAGCAAGATTAGGCTTCAGATGTAATTCTTAAAAATACAAGGAGCTTTTTTAAGAATCAAGCAGCACACACATTCTCTACAGTATTTTGCCATGCTCAGTGCTGGTATATTTTCACATGCCATGTATTTACAAATATTTCAGTTCTAGTAAGGCCAACTATTTTGTAACACGGAGATGTTCACTGAACCATGCTCTACAGAAGATTGTTAAGAGGCAATCAGACGAGTGGCATAATACTGTATCAAATTTAGATGTAATGCGTAGAATCAGTACCTAATGCATGTGATCTCTTCATCTCAGAAACTTTGGTAACTGTTTCCTGTAGCTATATTGAATTGCAAATGAATGCATGAGTATCCGTTGTTCTTTCTGGCCATTGTAAGAAATGCTCTTATATTTAATTATGGCAGAGACCTGACAGCTGGATGTGTCAGACACAGAGCCAGTATTAGCTTCCTCTGCTTAATGAAAACACCATGTCCCCGGTGTCAGGTGTACAGAAAATGAATCAAGACAGGAGCACCTGCAAAGTACAATAAGAGTTACCAGAAATTAACAAAACGTAACCTGAAGACAGCTTGCTTTCAGGTAAAGATAGGCCTGAACCAAGTGCTTTTTAATATCTTTTGGTCATCACAGACTGTGTAGAGCTCCCTTAAGTACCTAAAGACTGCTAGAAGTTCTGTATTCCTTTTCTCTTTTTTTTTTCTTTTAAAAAGCTAGGTAACAAAATGCAAAAAACTGGCATTACAGCTCCATTAAGGATGAGAAATCAAGTACACAAAGTCAAGTCATTCAAAACCAAAGGCTTCTAATTAATTATTAATTATTATTATTATCTGTACTGTAGTAATGCCTAGAGGCCCCAATTAGAAAGGATTCGCATTGTGCCCCACTTCTAAAATATGGGTGATGGAGTTATTCCTGTGATAAAATGCAGAGAAATTTGATAAACTGCATTTATCAGTCAGCCTTCACCATTTCACCAACACTTTCCCCACTATTGGGTTGCTGCTGGAACAGCTTCTAACATTCTAAATCTCTGAGCACATCAAAGAGAATGAACCTACTACTAAAAAGTTTGCTTCTTTCTTCCCAGATCATGGAATCCCAGCTAAAGTAACTATAGCCTGTGGTGCAGCATGGAGAATATTGAGGCCTGGAACAATGCGCTGTCTGAAGTCTATCGTATTTCAACCCTGCATAGATATAATTGAAGCTTTATACAATTTAGAAAGGGAGATTAGCACATTTTTCAGTGGGATACCCAACAGCAGATTTGCTTTTAGCACTGGAGGGTGCTGAGATATCGGATTATACAACTGAATTTTTACACTGAGACTATTCTAGGCAAGCATTTTTAGGTTTTAAACTTTGTTTTATTTTTTCTTTCCTTCAATGATCTGGATAGTTTGCCTTCTGTCTTTACAGGTGAATGGATGCAACAAAAAATATTACTAATAACTTTTTTAGAAACTTTCTAAGCATTTGCAAAATATTATTGTCTGTTAAAAAGTTGTATATGCAGTAGACGATGATGTGATACAGTGCAGATGCGCTACTGGCACTCATTTGCAGAGACCTGCACAATTTCCTTTTGCTTTTACTTTTTGCAAACTCATGCCCATAAAATAACACAACACAACTGCCATGTTCTTGATCCAAAATGCAGTGCAATCAATTGGAGTCTTTTTATTGATTTTTAATGGGCTTTGCATCAGGCCATAGATATATTTTTTTTAATTGTATTTGTTTATACATACCTATATCTAGCTCCCCAATACATATTGTGCATAGATGGATAGATAGATAGAGAGAGCTAGAGCTAGATAGATAAAGATATAGCTACTATAAAAATAGTTGCAGACAATAACTCAGAGCTGGGTAATGGAGATGACCCAAAATTAAACAGTGTCATCTCATTATATAGTTATTAAAAGTTTGTGGCCATCTTGCTAAACAAATCTTCAAATGTTGAACCCAGGTTTCTACAGCCTAAGAAATATTTCTTAGAAAGAAATTTCTTTTTGTCCATCTCTGATTCAAACAGAATCCTTGAGGACTTGTAGGTGTCCTACCTCCTGTTGTTTTAGATTCTTCTATGCTCTGTAAGAAGGAAAGAATTACAACATGCATGAAAAACTAAACAAGCAGATGCATGCTCAGACTGTTCTATTGGAGCAGGTGAGATTGTAATGCTACTCAAATGGTTATCACACCTGTCACACATCAGAGCAACCACACCTGTATTCCCTCTCTGTGGTCTCCCAAGATTACCTACTCTAGGGTCCTGGATCCTCACCCATCACCTCTTTTGGACAAAGACCTGTCTCTCTTCCTTCTCGCTGTGTTTTTTTCAGGCTGCACAGTTCTCCCCCAACACTTGATATTCCCAGCAGGCTAAATTGACTCACCAGGTCAGCATCTGTGCTTTGCTGTCTCTCCAGAGGCTATGAACAGTGTAACTGCCAGCAGCTAGAAGTTACCACACAGCTGGGCAACAAAATGGCAGATGAAATTCAATGTTGATAAATGCAAAGTAGTGCACATTGGAAAACATAATCCCAACTATATATACTAAATGATGGGGTCTAAAGGAGCTGTTACCATTCAAAAGGAGACCTTGGAGTCATTGTGGATAGTTTTCTGACATCTGTGAAATGTGCAGCAGCAATCAAGAGAGCTAACTGAATGCTAGGAATCATTAGGAAAGGGATAGATAATCAGGGGCAGCTCCAGGCCCCAACATGCCAAGCGCGTGCTTGGGGCAGCATGCCGTGGGGGGCGCTCTGCCGGTCGCCGGGAGGGCGGCAGGAGGCTCCGGCGGACCTCCCGCAGGCGTCCCTGCAGAGGGTCCGCTGGTCCCGCGGGTTCGGTGGAGTATCCACAGGCATGCCTGTGGGAGGTCCACCGGAACTGTGGGACCAGTGGACCCTCCGCAGGCAGATCCGTGAGAGGTCCACCAGAGCCGCAGGACCGGCAACCGGCAGAGTGCTCCCTGCAGCATGCCGCCATGCTTGGGGCGGCAAAATGGCTAGAGCCGCCCTTGTAGATAATAAGATAGTAAATATCATAATGCCACTATTTAAATCCATGGTACATTCACACCTTGAATACTGTATGCAGTTCTGGTCACTCCATTTAAAAAAGAGATATTAGAATTGGAAAATGTACAGAGAAGCATAACAAACATGATTAGGAGTCTGGTACATCTTGCATATGAGGAGAGAGAAAAAAGCCTGAGATTGTTCAGCTTGGAAAAGAGACGACTAAGGGGGGGATATGATAGAAGTCTATAAAATCAAGAATGATGTGGAGAAAATGAATAAGGAAATGTTATTTACCTCTTCATATAACACAAGAATGAAGGGTCTCCCAATGAAATTAATAGTCCGCAGGTTTAAAACAAACAAAAGGAAGTACTTCTTCACACAGCACATAGTCAACCTGTAGAATTCGTTGCCAGGAGATGTTGTGAAGGCCAAAAGTATCACTGGATTCAAAAGAGACTAAGATAAGTTCATAGAGGATACTTCAATGGCTGTTAGCCAATATGGTCAAGGACACAACTTCATGCCCTAGTGTCTCTAAGTCTGTGACTGCCAGAGGATGGATCACTGCAAGATTGATCTGTTCTGGTCATTACCTCTGAAAAAACTGGGCCTGGCCACTGTTGGAAGACAGGATACTGGGCTAGATGGATCTCGTATTGCCATTCTTATGTTCTGATGAATATTCAAGAGTTGTGAACTGTTAAATGCATGGCAGGCATCAGCACAATATGCATATGTAAGCAGGAGGTAGGCGATGTTCAAATTGTACTAAAGGGCAGTCCTTTCAAAAGGGATAAAAGAGCAATTCCTTAATATGAGATACTATCAGATGACTGTCTCCTCTCCTTTAACATTGGGAAAGGGGGAGGGAAGAAGGGAGTTTCATTCAAATATTTCACAGGGGAAAATTCAAATGTTAAAAATCCCCCTGTCAAGTAATTGAAAGTTCCAAAATAAGCCTGAGATCTGGTGAATTAAACATATTCTTCCTAGTAGTTATCTTAAAACATCTCCCTGGATGTAGGAATATGTGTGGAGGGGTGAGGGAGGAATCAGAGGAATGTTTCTTCATTCCACCTCCCCGCCATGCAAATGTAATTGTGTATTTTAATTCAGTTTAATATAAGTAGTACAGGGTCACATTATACAGTGACACATTTTTTTTACATACCCAACCAAGCATGTTTGTCTCCCTCCCATTCAAGTTTAATTCACTTTAAAAGAAAAAAAAGTTTTTAAACCTTCACTATCTGCTTGGGGATTTTGCTTATAATTTAATTTCTTCCCTCTTTCTGTTTCTCATGCTATTTTTCTCTACCTCCACCTCATTTCACACTCTCATTCTGCAAAAAGTCAGCAGCCTGAGAAAGAAGCCCTCACTCATGACTTTGGGGATCAAATAAATGAAAGCAAAAGGTTTCAGATAGGCTCTAGTTTCTAAGTTCAGTCTAAACCCAGAAAAGGAAAAAAGATGCTACAGCATTGGGGCCTCTTACATTTCCTCCTGATTAAGTCATTCACTCCAGCTGAGCTCAGCCTCCTTTCACCCCAGGGTTGTTTGCTTGGCCATCTTTTCAAATATGGCCTACACCTGTGACAGACCTTCTGTTCAGGGAGAGAGCATTAACCCTTTCTTTGACAGCCACTGTAGCCTACTACTAACCAATAATTTTTCCTCTTATCATCTATTTCCCCGTATTCTGTCCTTTTTATTCCTTTTGTTTTATTTTCCTTTGTTTCTTTCCTTCTCATCTTTTCTTTGATCCTCTTTCGCATTTGTCTCCCAACTGCTGCTTTCCCTTCATTCCCCTCGCCCCATTCTCTTCTCCTGTACTCATTTCCAGCTCACTTCTTTCAATCAAATTCAGTTTCCATTTTCTCTCTGCCTGGCTGCCTCATGCCTTTCCTTGCTGTGTCATCTTCCCCATCTCTCATCTACTTATCTCCCCTCACCACACATACTGTCAATCACACATGGCAGCTGTCTCTGAAGCTTGATAATGATAAGCCTGTGAACTGCTTCTTTTCTGAGCATGAGAACTCAGAAACCTGTCATTTTCAAACTACTTTAGACTATGTTTTTTTTTCTTTTTCAGCTGTGGTGCATAGTGGTACACGGACACAGATAGTCTGTCCTCCTGTCCTGGTGAAACCACTGTTGCCACCATGGACAGAGGGATTCTGTTGCATTCTGGCTTTTAGTCCCAACTGTTCTAAATGTGATATTTCAGACATAACCCCCCCAATTCTGGCCTTCATCTTGCTCCCCTATGTTGTCAGGCCTGTAATAACAGAGCCACAACATCTTTTAAACCCTTGAATATCCCTGGCTTTAGGAAGGCTCCCAGCTGGTGTTGAACTAGCACTAGACTGCTCCCCAGCTTGCATTCTCTGGAAAAAGGGATATGACAAGAGTGCTTTGGGGGCTGGAGCATGGATGGCTCCAGGTTTACTGTGGGGCAACCCAATGAATTATGAAATGTGTGTTCCCAGGAATGCCCAAACACAGTTGTGTAGATTCCAGAAGCTTCAGTGGAGCAATAACATCACGAGTGATGGACACAAACTGAATATGCAGCCAGACCGTCTTAAGGACCTAGCTACAGACTGAGCCAAGTGGTGCTCAGTCTTCAAAGAGGCTACGTTTCATTGGGATTTGCCATGATGATGTGCAAAATTAAGCTGAATTTAGCCAGTCACAGCTCAGAATCCGGGCCAAAAACTTTGTAACCTAACATCAGGTGCTGCAAATGATTTCTACAATATTCATAATTAATTGCCACCACCTTCATCCTTCAAGTACTTCAGTTTAGTTAGAAGTAGAACCAAAAGCAGTCTGTCACTCACCACTTTCACCCTGTTCTGCAAAGGTGTCTTACCAATAGTTAACCACAGTATTTAACCATTTGGAGATCTTTCTTTGGAAGGCTTGATTTGTCCAGAAATAAAACTATGGCGTCAGATCCCCAGTAGGTGTAGTCCATGAAGTCAATGGACTATGCTGATTTACAACAGGTGAGAGTCTGGCCCATGATATCTAAGCTAACTACTATTTGGTATAGCCAAGTCACAAAAGAGCCACAAGAAACCACTCTATTTAGGACACTTGCTCAGACATTGACTGATATATTTGATGGTTACCTGATTTTCTGAATTACATAAAAAACCAAAATATCCCCATTGCATCTCTTCAAAAATGGTTTAGGCTACAATTCTGTAGCCAGAATAGACACATTGGTGCCACAGTAAAACCTTCCAGAAAGCAGAAAACTCAGGTTCCATAATCTACAAGGATCTGGAACCAATCGGTCATAACACGTATGCAAAAGGCTGGAGCTCATTAAATCAGTTCAACGAAAGTCAGTATAATCTAAAATTAAAAATGTTGTTAAAACAACTGCTTGGTTCATGTTTTATTTTACAAAGGGCAGTTTGGTTATTAGGATCCATTATGGTCTGCTCTTTGGATACTTGTTTGTTCTGCCATACAGATACGATTGAACATATGCGACATACTATCTGGAGATATGAGTGTGAATAACCCTCAATTACCTGAAAACAATTTAAAACAGCAGCTCAATGAATATGAAAACCAAAACATAACCCCCCCACATCTAGATATATTATTAAAACCAGAGCAACAAAAGTTTTCATAGTCAGTCTGAATGAATTAGATACACAAGCCAACAAAATAAGGATGTTGTTTAACCTTGTTGGTATTACTTTCAAATACAAAATCATTACAGTGAAAAAAGAATAGTTCATTCCTTCCATTTCCAGTCATGTGGTCAATGCTGAATTAACATATAGGTCATACTTGAAAGGATGTACTCTAACTTTGGGCCTTTGAAAATGGTTTTCTGTGCTTAATTTATTCCCTTGCTTCAGTTCGGTATATCCTGGTATATATACTATGCCTTTCATCTGCTGTCTTTTTATGTCCCAAAACATTTGTAGCCTCGACTCTGGCTCATCATATTGTTATAGCAATGTCTTCTATTGTTCCTTGGTACACTACATGAATAACAACAATAATGCAAGGTTCATAAGAAAGCATTAAGGCGAGGGTGAGATTTTTCAAAAGGTCCGCTGGGTTTAGGAGTACAAATCCTGGGATTTGAATTTGTTGGGGGAAAAAATTGAAAAATTTTGTAACTTCAAAGTTGTTTCCATTTTGCAGTGGTCAAAACGGACCCAATTTACAATGTTTTGAATATTTGACAAAACTTTGTAATCCAGCTTTTTATCAATTGTTTTTATTGTCAGTGCTTTCGAAACCACTATCAAATTAGTTATGGATATTTTTCATGTGTTGAAAAATGGGGTTTCAAGTATCGAAAAACTTAGTCATTAAAAATGTTTAATTTTTTTTTTGCAAAAAGTGAAAGCTGTAGAAAAGTCACCAGTTTAACAACATTTTTCATTTTCCATAAAAGCCCATTTTTCTTTTTAAAAAAATCCCTTTTCATTCTAAAACTTTCAATAAGTTGTACTGACCATACAGATTTTTAAATAATGTTCCATGCCCTGAAATAGGCAAAATTCTATTAACTTCAGTGAGGGTTGTGCCTTTGTAAAGACTGAGTAAAAGACTTCAGGATTTGGGCCGTTGTGAGGGAAAAAAATATAAAGGAATGAAGCAGCATCAGTTCTTGATAACTTGTGGTTGTCTACAGTCTTGGCCTGCCATGTAATACATCACCTCCTGAGTCCTCCTTTTGGTCCTGACCACATTTTCCACACAGTCATGGGGCTGTGAATACGTTTTGCATGGATGCCACTTTCCCTTACCTAGCAACTTTCCTCTTTTTGTGCAGCTTCTTCTTCTTTTTTTAGATATGGAGATATACTTATAGAGCTGGAAGGGACTTTGAAAGGTCATCAAGTCCAGTCCCCTGCTTTCACAGCAGGATCAATTTTTGGCCCAAATCCTTAATAGCCTTCTCAAGGATTGAACTCATATCCCTGGGTTTAGCAGGTTAATGCTCAAATCACTGAGCTATCCCTCCCCTATATGTGGAGGAGCACTAGAGAGTGCACCCAGATCTGAGATCGCTCACGTCCATGTGCAGTTTTTTGGTTCTATTGCTTAATTTCTCCTGCCAGAAAACTCTGTTTTTACTAATAAGAAGCAGGCAGGAAATCAGCTTTTACAGATCTGCAGATTGAGATTTGAAAAAGCTGACAGGAATAAGTATCTCAAAAACCAGCTCTCACCTTGGCAAACTTCCACAATTTCAACGCTGAACCCAATTAAAACACTTTGGCATCAGTACTCTGAAAGCAGAGGACACAGTTTTGTTTCACAGCACCCCAAACTCTTACAAATAATTTGATTATCAATAGTAATAGTAACAATAAAACCCCTCTATTTTTGTCCTCTTTTTTCGGTTCTCTCTGAAACACGTTTACTCTTTTGACTTGGCAGCTGAACTCACATACCTCAGTAAAAAATAAAACACCAACCAAGATGGACTACCTCACAGAGGGGTTGTGAGGAAAATACATTAAAAAAATGAAAGGCTTACTGCTGGGCTACACTGGGTGGGAGTTCGAGCTATTTGCGTAGCTGAAGTCGAAGTATCTTAGTTCAACTTACCTGGCTGTTCTCACGGCAGCGAGTCGACTGCCGTGGCGCCCCCGTCGACAGGTGGAGTATGGGCATCCTGCTGAGGTGGAGTATGGGCATCTATTAGTGGATCGATTTATCGCATCCGACGAGACGCGATAAATCGATCCCCAATACATCGAACACTACCCACTGATCTTTCGGGTAGTATTAGACATACTCTTAGATAGAAGAAAATTGCTAGCCCGTTCTTCCTGTCTGTCAAACATCAACTTGCTCTTCCCTATACTCAGTTCCTTCTGTAGACTTCCAAAGACTTCTGGCCCCTGACTGGCAAGTACCTGAGGATGAAGAGAGAGGTAGTCAGATGTCATCATTTTACAGTGTTCCCCAATTCCTAGATCCCTTCAGGGAAAGCTCTTTATATGAGCATAATCTGCCAGTGTCACCCAGCTCAGATAATCTACAGCTGTGTGCCCATATGATCACTTAATCTGCCTGGTTCATAAGATAATTACTGAATAAGAAATTAATATTAGCATTTAAAGCCATATCCTTAATATTTACAGTGACTGGCTTCCTAGCTAGGATAATTATGAAAATCCAGCCCAGACAGAGTTTTATAACAGAGTGGAGAACTGAGAACATTTCAGTGAAAGAAAATGTTGAAAGGATGGGATTGATGATGAATCTGGAACTTGCTCGTGGTGAATTACAATTAGCTCACATAACAGCTCATGTCTCGTGCACCCCTTTCAATTGTTCATGCCAGACAAATGGTTGCAAATCATCTATAGGCTATTGAAATGACCATCTGACCTGTCTGTGATTTAGAATCATAGAATCATATCATTGTGGGGCTGGAAGGGACTGAAAGAGGTCATCTAGCCCAGCCCCCTGCACTGAGGCCGGACCAAGAAAACCTGGACCATCCCTGACTGGTGTTTGTCCAACCTGTTCTTAAAAACCCTCCAGTGATGGGGATTGATTTCTCTAGCTAATAAAATAATAACTTCCTCAAAATATTGAATTAGACAATTTCATCCTGAAGGATCTTGAAGTTCTTTATAGCAAATGGTAAAGCTAAACATCTTTCTGCATTTTGCCATTCAGTGCCCCAGAGAAGCTGTAGAGAGACCAACCTGTTCCCATCCTAATAATGACACTGAGGTCTCTCCCTCACCCATGGAGAGATGTAGAGGTAATTTTGCCTTATGCATGTCTCAGAATCAGGCCCCAGGTAGTCCATGTGTGTGGGCTAAGGAAACGAGATAATTGAGCATTACACAGTGAATACAAATGATAAACTTAACAACACAGGGTCCCCCAGCTCAGAAATACAAATGTTCCATGCAGGAATTGCTATCAGAAACTGTTTTGTATAGTTATGCTTCTGCACACATGCTGTAGGTAAGCATTTCACAATGCTATTTTTTTTCAATTGTGTTTCAGAATTTTGTCATATTCCTGCCATACTGAGTGTATTCTTTGGTTTTACTGAGGTGGGAAGGATACTTTTATACCTACCAGAAAGTTCCTTTTATTTGCTCTCTTCATATGTCTTCTAACTGCAACTACTCATCAGAGCTGCTATTCTGCAAAAATGATGAACAAGATGTGCTGCCTAATGCTGGTGCAACATGGGAGACAGACAGACATGGGGCGTGAAGGAAGGCTCATCCTCAGGTTTCATGATTGTTATCTTGCACAAAGAAAGGCAGGAGGGATGTAATGGCAAGACAGAACAACCGATCCTCTGTTGAGCAAACAATACCAAACAGACTGACTTCAAAACAAACACGATACTCTTGAGGAGATGAATTCCTTGATGAGGATCTCCTCCTTGAACAATTCTCTTAATAAAGTTTCTTGCTACTTTTAATGCCACTTAGTGATTTGGATGAAGGAGGTGACATTTTTCAAACCATTGTTCTGTGGTCAAGTCAACAATTAGATATTTGAATTGCCATAGAGTTGGGACACTTCATAAATAAGCATCTGAGAATAGTGCTACTTCTTTTATTTTCTGTCACAGAGAACAATTCCAAAACCTGAAGGAAGATGAAGTATGCAATCACCTGAAAGAAGTCATGTATGTAGAGCATACTTTCACCTGAAGAAGAGCTCTGTGGAACTCGAAAGCTTGTCTCTTTCACCAGCAGAAGTTGGTCCAATAAAAGATATTACCTCACCCACTTTGTCACTTTAATTATTTTCTTATAACACTGAAGTCCTATCAAACCCAAAGTCTGAGTTAGAGTCTGCTGTGCCTGGGGCAGGGCAACCTTTTTAGTCTATGTTTCTACAGCACAATGAAATTTGGGTCTATAACTGGGCCCATCAGGCTCTACAGTAATACAAATAATAAATAGTAATTGTGTCTCAGATGTCAGAGTGCCTGCATTGATAACAGTCAATATTAATGTATATGTAATGTAGGATTTAGGGTGAAATCCTAGAGCTATAATACAGCAGAACCATGGCATGGGGGAGAGAATATGGAAAGGTCATAGGCCATAACACTTCCCGCACTTCTGGTATGACCTCTTAGGCAGCACAAACTGCGGACCAACACAGGGAGATTGTCGATATACAAATTTAGATTAATAGAGATGCCGCACAGATCAACTTTGCTCACTTTTACAAGTAATAAGATTTCCTCCCTGTAACTTCAGCCAGGGATCTGAAAGCTAAGCTGGGGTCTTTCCAGAGCTGGTCAAATTTTTTTTGGCATTTTAAATTTAAATGAGATACTTCATTAAAAATTTGAATTTCATCCTAAAAAAAGGGAGACGATACCTGCATAACATTTCCTGATTTCTGTTCAATTTTTTCAGCCATTTCCTGTTCTTTCTTTCGCACGCATCACCACCAGCAATAAAGATCTTTCAGGCCAAATTATGCCTTTATTTGTCATGGAAGTGTAAGTGATGGGACTTAGCAAACAATTCCATTAACAACTCCTCCCTCCCCTTGAAATAAAATAAAACAAAATGAGAGACTCCTGCTCTCTTTTATTATGGTTGGCTTCACAGTGCTAAAGTGAGAACGCACAGTAGAAAAGTAGCTTTCTCACTAACATCAGCAGGGATGACTCTGACTATACATAGGGATCAGATGTGCTGCGTAAGAAGGTGCTGTTTTTACTGAAGGTATGTCTACACCACGAAATTAGGTCAAATTTATAGAAGTCGATTTTTTAGAAATCGTTTTTATACAGTCGATTGTGCGCGACCCCACACAAAATGCTCTAAGTTCATTAAGTCGGCGGACTGCGTCCACAGTACCAAGGCTAGCATTGACTTCCAGAGTGTTGAACTGTGGGTAGCTGTGGGAAGCTTTCCCACAGTTTCTGCAGTCTCCGCTGCCCATTGGAATTCTGGGTTGAGATCCCAATGCCTGATGGGGCAAAAACAGTGTTGCGGGCAGTTCTGGGTACATGTCATCGGGCCTCCTGTTCTCTCCATCCCTCCGTGAAAGCAACGGCAGACAATGGTTTTGAGCCTTTTTTCCTGGGTTACCTGAGCAGACGCCATATAATGGCAAGCCTGGAGCCCATTCAACTCACCTTCACCATACATCTCCTGGGTGCTGACAGATGTGGGAGTGCATTGTTACACAGCAGCAGGTCATTTCCTTTTGGCAGCAGACAGTGCATTACGATTGGTAGCCATCATCGTCATACTCCTGGGTGCTCTTTTAGCCGAGCTCAGTAAGGTCGGTCAGGCGCATCCGGGCAGACATGGGAGTGACTCAGCCAGGTCATTCCCATCTTCTGCCGAGCACCCAGGAGATGACGATGGCTAGCAGTCGTACTGCATAGTCTGCTGCCAGCCTAAGATGTAAAAGATAGATGGAGTGGATCAAAACAAGAAATTGACCCAATTTGTTTTGTGAAATCAACAGCCTGCTAAATCCAGGGTTTTGAGTTCAATCCTTGAGGGGTCCATTCTGTATGACAGTTGTTTGTGTTTCTCCTTGATGCAAAGCTACCCCTTTTGTTGATTTTAATTCCCTGCAAGCCATGTCATCAGTCACCCCTCCCTCCTTCAGAGCAATGACAGACAATTGTTTCGCGCCTTTTTTCAGTGCAGAACCAGAAGCTGCAAAAGCAAAACAAGGCGAGGATGCGATGGCAGCGCAGTGATGAGAGTGATGAGGACATAGACATCGACATAGACTTCTCACAAAGTACGGGCTGGGAAATGTGCCCTGGAAAAGTGCACATCTGATAAGCTGATGAGCTCTGCACGAGCTCTGCGCGATGACCTGTGCTGATCAGCTCGCCACGCTGGCCAAACAGGAAATGAAATTCAAAAGTTTGCGGGCCTTTTCCTGTCTATCTGGCCAGTGCATCTGAGTTGAGAACATTGTCCAGAGCGATCACAATGGAGCACTCTGGGATAGCTCCCGGAGGCCAATACCGTCAAATTGCATCCACACTACCCCAAATTCTACCCTGCAAGGCCGATTTCAGCACTAATCCCCTCGTCGGAAGTGGAGTAAAGAAATTGATTTAAACAACCCTTTAAGTCGAAAAAAGGGCTTCGGCATGTGGACGGGTCCAGGCTTAAATTGAGGTAACGCTGCTAAATTCGACCTAAAATTGTAGTGTAGACCAGGCCACTGGGCAGGGTAGAACCTGCTTTAAGCAATGTCCTCTGCTAAACCTTTAAGCTTGTGTTTATATCCCATCACCACAAATACACTCCCTCTTTTATTTGTATATGTACTTACTGGAGACACAGGATGAGCAACAGGATTGGACTCTATACTACACGTACACAAGTAATGTCTTATTGCCACATGAATAAAAAGCTGCATTGTATAACTTAGTTCCAATATAAGCCTAGTAAACTGATATACACACCAGTGTGAATTTTGGGAAAACCAGATTGGCGTATATGTGTGCGTGTGTATAATTATATATCTCTATAATTAAAGCCCATGAATACTTTTATACTGAGAAAGCCTTGTGGCATCAACACAGAGCAGTAACCAAAACATTACAGAAAATGTGAGAGGGTGGACATATTAGGTATTTGGGGGAAAGTGGGAAAGCTGAAGGGTTTCATCAACACTGATAGTAGGGCAAGCTTAGTCACTTTACTGGTAGCCATGTCTATGATACTGATGTGGGATGGATTAAACATCTTCTAAACTGTTGTGACTGCCACCCTCACTGAAGATAGCTGGCAGAGGCTGCTAAGTTTGGCCACCTGACACAAATGGGGTATGAGACCCTGCCCAGGAATTTGGACTTTTGTGGGTGGAAGTGTAACACTGACAGACCCTGGTCGGGATCTGGGGCCTCTGGAGCTTGGTGCATGGGCCTCTACTGTGTGAGCTAAAAGTCATGTGGCCATTAAATAAGGCTGTAGCAGACTCATTAATCTCTAAGTGGTCTAGGTGCTACCACATGGAACAGAACACCATACCCAGGAGGTGTGTGGGTTACATACTTCCCCTAATTGAGGAAGCACTTCTCAAGTTTCAGAGACATCCCAGTTGATATCCTGGATGAGCCTACACTTGTAACATTGACAGACCCTGGTTGTTGACAGGCAGGATTGAATCTGGGATCTCTGATGCTAACTGCATGAGCCTCTAGCCACATGGGCCTTAATTAAGGCTGTAGCGGACTCACTAATCTCTAAGTGGTCTTGGTGCCACAGCACCTCACTTAGAGGTGTGTGTGTGGGTGTACCACAGCACCTCACTTAGAGGTGTGTGTGTGTGTGTGTACACACAGCTCAAGTTGAAGGAAGACAGAAAGAAAGACAGACAAGCTGGCTGAAAGAGTTTGGTGCTGTGAGCAAAGTAGCTGTCTCCTGTGTTCAGGGAAACAGAACTTGGTACATTCTTTGTAAATGAATAGAGTTTCAACAAAGGTACTTGGCTCCACTGTCTATTTCTTCTCCTAGGTGGAACAATCCACAGAGCCCCAAACATTGACTAGCCTCTCTAGCTGAGAAGGGAATCCATACTATTCCATTTTATGGCATCCTGTGTTGTTCCCTCCCAGACAGGGTCCTTTAATATTTATAATCCTTACACCAGATTAAATACATCCTATTGGAAGATGCATGCCCCCACACAAAGTACTGCTGTTGATTTATTGTTCTTTTTAGCCTTCCCAAAAGACACTTGAAGTCAGAGCAAATCTCCAATGTAAACAAAAGCTAAAACTGAATAACTTAAGTGAGAGGGATTGCAGCACTTTCCTTCCAAAGTCTAATAGAACTTTTTGGCAGTATATTTTTCTTGTTGCCCAGTCTAAACCTTCAAATTGTCAATTTCAACCAAGTATTCTACCCTGAACCACGCTGAATAATTCTTCACTTTCCTTAATGTTGACACCCTTTAACATCTACAGACAGTTTTCATATAACCCATAAACAATCTTTTAGCTGTTATTCTTTTTGCCTCTTTTCATTAGTCAGTACTTCCAAGTCCTTAGTCAACTTTGCCAATCTTCCTTGGAACCCCCTCCACATTTGCAATATTTTTCTTGAGCTATGAAAATCCATAATGGGACATAGAAACCGAACAACCCCAACTCTACATAAAGAAAATCCATGACATTATACATACACCTACCAGTACATTCTGATTTGTTGGGTGTGTGTGTGTGTGTGTGGTTTTTTTTCTCTTTTGTTTTATGCTACTATATCACATTGCAAGCTCTTTCAGCATTATTGCTGTCTAGATACCTCTTTTTCATTATACACCTCTCCTGCCCTATCATACGCACACACACACCAGACTGTAATAGCTTTCCAGGTTCAATCTAATTTTATTAATGCCTGCCATTTTCTTTAATCTTACTAGGTCCATTTATGCTTCTCTCTCTGTCCTCCTGGGTTCTTCCCTTGGCTTTAGTATTCATTAAAATGCCTTTTTAGTATGTGAGACATTTGCTGTTATACAAGTGCATGGGCTATTCTTCTACCTCACAAAAGTCAGACCATTTCAGAATTAATGTGCTGACTGTTCTAAGATCAAAAATAAATGAAACAGTGTTTTAATGAGCACGTTTCCCCTTAGGTATTACATCACTGTAATTTGGTAATTCCTTCTGACTTTACGGGGCAGGAGGTAAAGGGTTGAAACTAGAGGGAACGGTCTGCAAGAATGGACCAGCTCTTCTGCTGTGGCTGAGGACTACACAGTAGAGGGGCATAGACTCGTACAGATGGATCTTGCGCTACCCCAATATATCTTAGAGTAACCTGAAGGCTCCTGTATGTTATGCCAGTGCCAACAGGGCTAATATGGCAGCCAGGGAGCAGTGGAATGCAGAGATGCTCTGGTCGCATTCCTGGCCATACCCCGTTGTGCTGGCAGTAAGGACAGAGGCCTGAACCACAGCATTGGCTGTACTCCACTGCAGCATCCCCCGACACTGAGATCTCCCTCCTACCCCCGGGCTGAACATACCAGCTTTAAAGCCAGATGCTGCCATGAGTGGGGTGCAAAACGGTAACATTGTGCTGGAGGCTCTGGGCCTGTCAGAGCAAGCTTATTTTTGTCACTCTTGTAAATGCTTTTACTTGTAAATTTCCAAATGATATGGTGGGAACAGCTTATAAAGGCAAAACATTCTGAAATTTTGGAAAGTAATGGGCCTAAGTCAGTTTTGAAAATAAGACTCTCATTCCTAACTCACTTAGATGCTTCTGACTACCAAAGGGCCTTTGGCATTGTTAGATACATGTAGACTTAGCTCCCCCTAATTTTTTTTAAACCTAAGGGGTGGCAAAAGCACTCAGTGGTGGCCTAATTCTTCTTCCACTGGTGTCAATGGTAAAACTCCCACTGATTCCAGGGAACTGGATTTAATGCCAACAATGGGCACTTTTGAAGATCCCATTTTAAAAGAAGCATAGAGGACCTCATCCAAAGCCTTCTGACTAGGACTCATCCCATTGGCATCAATGGACTTTGGATGAAACCCACAGTCATTTGCTTTCAGATAGTTTTATATGAGGCAGATCTCAAGTTCTTATCTCCAAATCTTACTTAGGCTAAACTTGAATTGATTTTGATGGAAACAGGTCTGAGTTAGGACAGAATAAAACCTCAGTAAGCACTTCAGAATACTTTTAAATCATGGAGTAGTTAGAATATACACAATAAAATCTTTTATGCATGTTGTTTATAATGTGTCATCTGATGCCTTGGGAAGAATTATAATGACAATAATTCTTTTTTGAGATTTAATACACAAATTCATAAATGCTGAACTGGAATTGCAGGGTAATTCATTTCAATAGTACAGTATTAGGAGGAACAAGATAAGAAAATGTATTTCCACCAGTAACAATAAACATATAATAAGATCTTCTCTCAGCAGTTTAAAATGATTTCAGAAATAAATCCTTATTTGGGAAAGGAAAACAACATTGAACATTCAAGCCCAGTTCAGTGAAGATCTCTGTTTAGGGAATTACCTTTTAATTTGGTAGTTCATCCCTGATGCTAATATAATTGAATGGTGTTTCTGCTTTGTACTTGAAAAGTAGGAGCATTGCCTTATTAAATTCTTCAGAAAGTCACGTAATGTTAAATTACTTGTCTAAGTGGCAATTTAAACATCTGTTAAAAAGTCTCATCCAATGTAGTTGTTGAAGATGGAAAGTAATTTCCTGCTATTTCACCTCTCTAAATCAGTGTCCCCCATGACTGTTGTATCTGAGCACTTGACACACTAGGGGCCTGGCTCTGATGGAGCACTCTGGCTGCTACTGAACTAACAATAACACATAATGAGCAGAGTGTGACATTTTGTGTCTCAGACTGCACCGAACGTACTGTTGCCCTTCCTTATTTTACTTATTTGGATTTGAAATAATTTTAAAGGACTCCTATACAAGGCTCCAGGGCTCAGATCCTCAAATGTATTTATGCTTCTAACTTCCATTAGAATCCCAAATCCCTTTCCATCCCTTCATGACCTGGGACTTCACAATGAAGGGGCTTTGTAACAATTTTTCATTTTGCTTCCAATTTTTATCACACTGTTTACATTTTGGAAACATTTTCTACATTGACAGGAAAAAGTCCAAAATCAATATGCAAACACGAGAGTAAAAGAACATTTGGGCTTCTGAGAAAACTTTTCTTTATTGCTAATGATCTCATTTTGCTTGCTCCCGGGGACCATTTTTCAGCTCTTTCAATAGGCTTGCTCTTAGTGTGACTGCATAAGCATAATTGGGGGACAAAATGTAGGCCATGCAATTGATTTTCATAATATCCAAGGTAATAATTAATATTAATGAATAATGTAGTCAACAAATTTTGCCTCTTATTCTCCTCATGAATGGCCAGATTTTCCAGACTGAGGACCAATAATTTCCATTGTTTTCAATGACAGCTCTTGAGTCCTACTGAGAAACTGGTCCCAAGTGTCAAGTATCAGAGGGGTAGCCGTGTTAGTCTGGATTTGTAAAAGCAGCAAAGAATCCTGTGGCACCGTATAGACTAACAGACGTTTTGGAGCATGAGCTTTCGTGAGTGAATACCCACTTTGTCAGATGCATGTAGTGGAAATTTCCAGGGGCAGGTATATATATGCAAGCAAGAGATAATGAGGTTAGTTCAATCAGGGAGGATGAGGTCCTGTTCTAGCAGTTGAGGTGTGAAAACCAAGGGAGGAGAAACTGGTTCTGTAGTTGGCAAGCCGTTCACAGTCTTTGTTTAATCCTGAGCTGATGGTGTCAAATTTGCAGATGAACTGAAGCTCAGCAGTTTCTCTTTGAAATCTGGTCCTGAAGTTTTTTTGCTGCAGGATGGCCACCTTAAGGTCTGCTGTAGTGTGGCCAGGGAGGTTGAAGTGTTCTCCTACAGGTTTTTGTATATTGCCATTCCTAATATTTGATTGGTGTCCATTTATCCTTTTCCGTAGAGACTGTCCAGTTTGGCCGATGTACATAGCAGAGGGGCATTGCTGGCGTATGATGGCGTATATTACATTGATGGATGTGCAGGTGAATGAACTGGTGATGGTGTGGCTGATCTGGTTAGGTCCTGTGATGGTGTCGCTGATGTAGATATGTGGGCAGAGTTGGCATCGAGGTTTGTTGCATGGATTGGTTCCTGAGCTAGAGTTACTATGGTGCGGTGTGCAGTTACTGGTGAGAAAATGTTTCAGGTTGGCAGGTTGTCTGTGGGCAAGGACTGGCCTGCCACCCAAAGCCTGTGAAAGTGTGGGGTCATTGTCCAGGATGGGTTGTAGATCCCTGATGATGCGTTGGAAGGGTTTTAGCTGGGGACTGTATGTGATGGCCAGTGGAGTCCTGTTGGTTTCTTTCTTGGGTTTGTCTTGCAATAGGAGGCTTCTGGGTACATGCCTGGCTCTGTTGATCTGTTTCCTTATTTCCTCGTGCGGGTATTGTAGTTTTGAGAATGCTTAGTGGAGATTTTGTAGGTGTTGGTCTCTGTCTGAGGGGTTAGAGCAGATGCGGTTGTACCTCAGTGCTTGGCTGTAGACAATGGATCGTGTGATGTGCCCGGGATGGAAGCTGGAGGCATGAAGGTAGGCATAGTGGTCGGTAGGTTTTCGGTATAGGGTGGTGTTAATTATCAGAGGGTAGCCGTGTTAGTCTGGATCTGTAAAAGCAGCAAAGAATCCTGTGGCACCTTATAGACTAACAGACGTTTTGGAGCATGAGCTTTCGTGGGTGAATACCCACTTCCTCAGATGCATGCATCTGAGGAAGTGGGTATTCACCCACGAAAGCTCATGCTCCAAAACGTCTGTTAGTCTATAAGGTGCCACAGGATTCTTTGCTGCTTTTGGTGGTGTTAATGTGACCATCACTTATTTGCACCATGGTGTCTGGGAAGTGGACCTCCCGTGTAGATTGGTCCAGGCTAAGGTTGATGGTGGGGTGGAAGCTGTTGAAATCATGGTGGAATTTTTCTAGAGTCTCCTTCCCATGGGTCCAGATGATGAAGATGTCATCAATGTAGCTTAGGTAGAGAAGGGGCATCAGTGGACGAGAGCTGAGGAAGCGTTGTTCCAGGTCAGTCATAAAAATACTGGCATACTGTGAGGACATGCGGGTGCCCATAGAGGTGCCACTGATCTGGAGATATATATTGTCATCAAATTTGAAATAGTTGCGTGTGAGGATAAAGGCACAGAGCTCAGCAGCCAGTTGTGCTGTGACATCATCAGGGATACTGTTCCTGACCGCTTGTATTCCATCTGTGTGTGGGATGTTTGTGTAAAGAGCCTCTACATCCATGGTGGCTAGGATGGTGTTTTCTGGAAGGTCACCAATGCATTGTAGTTTCCTCAGGAAATCAGTGGTGTCACGGAGATAGCTGGGAGTGCTGGTGGCATAGGGTCTGAATAGAGAGTCCACATATCCAGACAGTCCTTCAGTGAGAGTGCCAATGCCTGAGATGATGGGGCGTCCAGGATTTCCAGGTTTGTGGATCGTGGGTAGTAGATAGAATAGCCCTGGTCGGGGCACTGAGGGTATGTTGATTTGTTCCGGTTCCTCAGCTCTCATCCACTCACGCCCCTTCTCTACCTACATTACATTGATGACATCATCTACAACCCATCCTGGACAATGACCCCACACTTTCACAGGCCTTGGGTGGCAGGCCAGTCCTCGCCCACAAACAACCTGCCAACCTGAAACATTTTCTCACCGGTAACTGCACACCGCACCATAGTAACTCTAGCTCAGGAACCAATCCATGCAACAAACCTCGATGCCAACTCTGCCCACATATCTACATCAGCGACACCATCACAGGACCCAACCAGATCAGCCACACCATCACCGGTTCATTCACCTGCACGTCCACCAATGTAATATACACCATCATATGCCAGCAATGCCCCTCTGCTATGTACATCGGCCAAACTGGACAGTCTCTACGGAAAAGGATAAATGGACACCAATCAGATATTAAGAATGGCAATATACAAAAACTTGTAGGAAAACACTTCAGCCTCCCTGACCACACTACAGCAGACCTTAAGGTGGCCATCCTGCAGCAAAAAATCAGGACGAGATTTCAAAGAGAAACTGCTGAGCTTCAGTTCATCTGCAAATTTGACACCATCAGCTCAGGATTAAACAAAGACTGTGAATGGCTTGCCAACTACAGAACCAGTTTCTCCTCCCTTGGTTTTCACACCTCAACTGCTAGAACAGGGCCTCATCCTCCCTGATTGAACTAACCTCATTATCTCTTGCTTGCATATACATACCTGCCCCTGGAAATTTCCACTACATGCATCTGACGAAGTGGGTATTCACTCACGAAAGCTCATGCTCCAAAACGTCTGTTAGTCTATAAGGTGCCACAGGACTCTTTGCTGGTCCCAGGTGGATATCGAGCATTTCTGAAAATTTAGCTTGAATTTTCTGCTGACAGATCTATCCATTATTTAAAATTCTTCATTAGTTCTTAGCTCATAGCCTATTTAAATAGTTATGTTGTTCACTGTTCAAACCTAAAGCTGTTTAGGTGGGACATAAAGGTCACTTGGTGTGTTCCAGTTGAATGTCACTCTTAGAATTCCATTGTGAATACTTATGACTGGTCATTTGACATTTGCTTTCTTCGAATACAGCCACTTATTCACTTAAAATTCACTGTTTTGGAGAACAAACCTATCTATTCACTCATTTTCTGGAAGATCCGTGGAAAATGAGCACATTAAAGATGCAAATAAAACTGAAGCAAATTCCCCTTTTTGTTCTAGTCTTCTTGCACCATATAGTGAAAATGTTGGGTAAAAGAGACAAAGAATATATAGATTTGGTGCATACTGCATATCATTGACCCAGTGCTGCAGGTATTTGTGTAAGTGAGTAACATTATGTGTGTGAATAATCCACTGACTTCAATGGAGCCAGGGCTGCCAAGAATTTGACCCGATCAGTTCATTCATCCATTCAAAAAAGAAAATAAACAGATTTCACAAAAGACAGTGAGTGACAAGAATAAAATACAACCAAGATATGACTCAATATTTTAAAAGCTGTCTAGTGATTTAAATGGCATGCCTTGTCATACTGTGTAACAAATCAGCATCACACATTGCCTAATCTACCATGGATAATGCTAGGTTTACACTGGCATAATTCTGCTGGACTCCATGGAGCGGCAACGGTGTCAAACTGGAGTAATGCAATAGTGAAGCTGGCCAAAGTGTATTCAATTTAATTATCCATACAAAATAGGCATTTATCAAAAAAAAATTTCTGTTGTGTAGTAAAAACAAATTCCAGGAAGATAGATCGTAGCATGAAGCTAATACTGCTGAATGGAATCAAATGGTGGTGTAAATCCTAAAAGTTTACTTGGAAATTTATTATGTCATAATTAAGCTTGGGAAGAAATCTAAGCTCTCCTGCTATGTCCAAATATTAAGATGGGGATCTGAAAACACACTGAATTTCCATGTAACAAGGCTATCTAAATTCAATTAATTCTGCAATTATTAACCAACTGGGAACACAATGGAAACATTTAAATTAATTCTCGATTGTCAAAATTTTCCTTTGGACTCTGCGTCTTAGTTATTCTGCAAATGGAATTGAGAATCATTTTATTTATTTCAGGAATTCATGTGGTATGAGCAACAAGAACTGGAATAAGTTTACTGGACAAGCTGAGCTAGCGAGAAGAATTCTTAGAAGACAAAGGACCAGATTTGCAGCTGGTGTAAATAAGCACAACTCCATTGTCTTCAGTGGAATTACACCTATGGGCATAATATATTTTTTAAGCCAATGAAGAACGAATACAGGTGAATTATTTTAAAACTGAGTTTCTTTGGTGTGTGGTAGATTGTTTTTTCGGGGTGGAGTTTGTGGGTGCTTACATTTTTGCTCTGACTGTGCCATCATATTTCTCTATATAATTAATTTCATTCACACTTTTATTTTCTCTCATTTTGGAAGCATGAAATGCCTCTGCTGGCTATAGATGCCAGGGAAAGCAATTTTCTTCTTCTTATATTTAAGCATTACAAAAAGGCTAGGAGGGAGGAGAAGATTGACAATAGCGCCATTATGAAATTACATGGCTGCTCGTTGCAGAATGATTGGAAGCCCCAAAAGAATGTAAATTTTCAGAATGTAAAATCTATGTTCCATGAGATTGTCTGTTATAAACAAGTAACATTAGCAATGAATGATAAATAACCTGACACTGATTCCAGCAGCTTGGCGCTGCTCTGGCAATGCAACAAATCCAGAAACTAAAGTAAGGCCAACTAGCATCATCCAGAACACCTTTTGCCTAGAGACATGACTGGAGATGAGGGAATATTCCAAATGGATCGAACAAATTTTACAAGCTAGAATGGTAAATGCATACAGCAATGAAGCTCAGAAGATTATGGTCACTGCGTGAACCTGGAAAATGGCCATGCACCGCTTGGAAAGTTGGATATTTTGAGGAATGTGGGATATTGTGTGCTCAGAAAACGAGATACACCAAGAAATACCAGAGCCTCTGTGCACACTATACTGGGAAGGCTGAAATTTTGAAGCAATATGGGATTCTGGCATAACCGATGGTGAAGGTAAAGGAAAAGAAAATGATCATTAAATCTTCACAATGAAGAACACACAAATGGAGTCAGCATCCACTGTTACTCCCCCTATTCTGCAAAATCTATATACTAATAAAAGACTTAATAAGCAACTATGTTAATTGCTTCCATGTTGAGCTATGTAAATCCAGAAAATCTGTGTCATCACTGCAATTAGATATGACCTATTGTTCCTTAAAAAAACCATTGCCAGACTCATGTATGTTCCGGTTTGTTTGGCCACTGAAAAAGACCCACACATAACCACACTCACCCACCACCTGGGTGGATTCACGTTGAATCTGCATAGTTGAATTGCCATTTCTAAGGTTATGTACCTGCTCCTGCTCCTTTGGAAGTCAGTGCGAGTTTTGCCATTGATTTTCATGGGACCAGGATTGAAACTTTTACTTAGGTCCACGCATGGCTAGATTGAGCCTTTAGCCTTGGTTCTGAGTAAGGGGCAATATGCAATTGCTTTGCCCCAGGAGCAGTCATAATTCCTCCCCTGCTCCACTCTTGCTCAGGAAAGCAGGAATTTTGAGAATTACACCCCTGAAAAGGAGGCAACTAACATCCCAAGTCTGGCCAGCAAATAGATGAGGAAACCACCTCTCTCCAGCCATTTACTCCCGGGGCTGTATCTAGAGAGCAAGGATTGTGCTTCACCCTATTCTTAAGAAGCACATGGGCCAAACAAGAGTACATGAGCCATTACTCACTCCTATTCACCTGCTCAGCTGAGTAAGCAATGGAGACTGTCTAGCCCATTATGAGCATTATTACTTATAGTCCAGTGCGACTCAGCCAACTTGTGTCACATTAAAAACAATTGTATGTGGCAGCAATTGGGCCTTTTAGAGTTTTCTTTATTTGTTTTTCCTCTGCAGAAAACAGAAAGACACCTACAATTTCCCAGTGAGTTCTTCCTGCTTTCGTCCGCAGGTCCTCCTCACTCTTAACCACAGGATGGCTGGGTACAAAGGAGGCTGGGGCTGAATTTAAGGTAGCAGAAAGATAACAGGAGTTGATATGACTGAGGGGGTGGGTAATAAAGGAAGGAGGGATGAGAGGAATTATAGAGACTGCAAGAGAACTCGAAGGAGAGAGAGGAAAAGGGAGAGAGGGATAGCAAGTCTCAAACTGAGTGAGGCAATTGCAAAGAGTGAGGGAAATTTACAGTGAAAGAAAATTACCTGGGAACCATCTGGAGTGAGCTTGAAAAAGGAACAGTAACTAAAGGACAAGGAAAGGTAACAGAAGTGTGACTATAAGAAGAGAGAAATGAACTGGGCAGAGGGGACACAGTGACTTGTGCTTAAAGGCACAAAAGAGGAGAAACAGAAAGCAAGAATTGGATACAGGGGAAGGATGGTGTGAGGGTTAAGAGTGGGACGAAGGAGACCTGGTTCAATTCCTGGCCCCATCATGTGTGACCTTGGGAAAGCCATTTAGGGCTTGTCTAGATGAACAGTGAGTGCGTGGCAAGCTGGGGTGTACATCTACAGTGCACTAGTGTGACACGCACTCTCTTATGTGGACTCTGCTGCCATGCATAAAAATTCCCTAGTGTACTTTGATCTACTCTGCTTTGAAATGGGAGTAGGTCAGCGTGCACGACGGAACTTTCAGTGCATGGTACCAAGATCCACACGCACAGTTAAATCTACAGCACCCCAGTATGCTGTGCACTGTCTAGACAAGCCCTGAGTCTCTCTGTGCTTCGGTCCCTATCTACAAAATGGGGATAATGATATTTCCACCTTGTCTATGTAGACTGTGAACTCCTCAGGACAGTCTAATACTTATACTGCTTAGCCTAATGGGGCCTTGATTTCAGTTGAGGGTGCTACTGTTAAACAAATAAGATTCCTAATACCAGGGATGGGGTATTAAATAGTCACAAACACACATTTTTGGTAAATACTGATAAAATTTTATTATGCATTGTAGTGCAATTTTGCGCATTGCTGTTGGACACATTCCTGTCTCAATACACTTCAGAAATGTTACCTTTAAATATACCTGACAAAGGGGTGGGGGAGGCCCTGAGGTAACGCCACAATGCTGATTGATTTGCCATTTTATGAAATAATTTATTCAAAGTTAATTAGAATAGGATTGTTTTTTTCTTTGCACAGAAATCCATGGGAATGGCTGATACGAAGAGTGAACAGCTACATTTATTAATGTGATAGGATTTAAGTGATTTTGAGCTACACTCCCAGGACTCTATTGCCTAAAGGCATCTATCTTGTCTTCTCAGTAGATGGCATAATTAATACCTGTGTGTAAAGTCCAGTGCTGGAGCTTGATAAGAAGTTCATCATCTGGGCACCCTGTGGGCCAAAGGAGGTGTGCCAAAGTGTCCAATTAGAACTAGAAGCCTTCCTGTCCTAAACGGTGCCAGAGCATAGCTATACATTGACCAACAGCTGCCTCATTCTGCTTCAAAGGGGCTGCAAGTCGGCGGTGGGTGATTCCTCCAAAAGTTAAGTGTGGAAGTGGGGCAAAATGAGCCAAGGGGATAAAGGCCAAGATACTCAAAGATATTTAGGCTTGATTTCAGCGAAAGTTAGGAGCCGCATACCTCTGAGAATCTGGGCCAAAGTGCACAGTACATTGACCGTGAGAATGAGAGAGGCACTCAAACCAAAGCCCAAGCGCCAATGAAATGCAAACTCTAAGGAACACTTTTTCAAGTAGCCCTTATCCATGCAATGGACCAAACAAAACCTTTGGATCTGAACAGCCTGTGTTAAAATCCAGCTCAGGATCTGAGTTCTGTGACTTTGGACAATCCAGGTACTATACATCCTAAGGCTGCTGCCTGGGCAAAGTTAGCTCACCATTTGGGAGCATGAGTTGTTGGGGATCTGCTGATCAGCTCATTGATTCTACTGTGGCACAATGAGTGGAATACCGTTCTAATCCATGCCTCCTTTCTAACACTCCCATCATTCAGCCCAAAGACCCACTAGCATTGCAGCCACCACCTATACCCAATCCCCCTTGATCACATGTGGAAGAAAGGGAGAGAAGGAATATATGGAATAGCCTCCTGCCCCAACTGCCTGTGTAATGAAGCGATGAGAAAGCCCCCACCCACTACAAAAGGCAGGAAGGGTAGAGAGTCTTCTGGACAGCTCTGTGGGAAATGGAAGGTTCAGACCCCACTCCCTGGTCTCAGGGGCAGGTGGGTGGAGAGACCCACTGTGCTGAGGAATGTCTTCTCCCAGCAACCAGGAGGGTGGTGGGATCCATCCTCAGCAAGCAAGCAAGCAAGCAAGCAAGCAAGCAACTTACCTTTCCTCATAAAATCCCATTAGCGAATCCCTATTTCAGAAGATGGCCAGCGGTGCTGTGAATGGAAGCTGCTCCCAAAGTACTCAGCTGGTGCCTCCAAAGCAAACAACTCTCTGAAGATTCATATAGCTGGCAGGTGTTAATGGGGACAGGGGTTGTTTTATTAACTCTGTTTGCCAGAATGTATTTATTACTGCGCATGATTACAGGGGATGCCTCTTTCACTGCAGACTGCTACTGAGTTGCTGCTGTTGCTGCCTGCTGGATGGATGGATGGATGTTGGAGAGATTATTTCTAAGCCCTTCCTCCTTCTCCCTCCCTGCTCTTTCAGGACCACACTGACAATCCCCAAGGGAAGCAGAGGACAGATGGGGAAGAGGGCAGGCTCCACCAGTTCTCCCTCAGTTCATTTCACCATGACACCCCAGGAGTGGAGATAAGGAGCTGCCGCCTGAGTCTCTGATAGCCTATGAGGATGCCCCTTTGCAAAGGGACTGCTGGTCAATATATGGATATATTCCCTCCACAGGGGATAGAGTGAGAGAGGGGGAGGGAGAGGAGAGGGACTGAGATTTACTGGGTGTAATAGAGATTCTCCATGTAATCACTACTCTTAAAATATGCCCAAGTCTCTCTGCTAACTGGTACCAGAGGAGAGCCTTCAGTTTGCAGCATGTGTGCAGGGGAGCAGGATACCTGGAAGCAGCCTGTGTCAGGGTGGTAAGTAACTTTGGGGAAGTTGCTTTGGGATTGTTGTTGTGGAGGTGGATTGGGGAGATTAGCTGCTAACAATTGTTACAGATTAAGGGCAAAAAGAGGGTTTTGATCTTTATTGAGGAATCTATAAATCAGCCCATAAACTGGGAGAATATTTTGCTCTCTGGTACTGTGCATACTTCAAAGTTTTCTCTGGCTGGGCAAATCTTACTTATGTTCTCTCAGTAATTTGCAATGAACAGCAGCGATTAAATAAAGCTACGCATCATTTATATAGCACTTTCCATCTTCAAAGTACTTTACAAACACTCAGGAGAGGTTGGTAAGGAGGGAGCGTAGTGAAAAGGAGAAGGAGGAATTTCAATCTGTGTACATTTCAAGTTAAAACAATTAAGAACTATGCATTCCTCCCATGATGAGTAATTGATCAGTCTAATTTTAATAAGTGTTAAGCAGCTTTGTTTAGCTGGTACATATTTAAGTGTTTGTAGAAATAGCAGAGGCATGAGACAAGCATGTGCTAGCAAATACAAAGACATGCTTGTGACAAAAATGAGCTCCAAATGGAAGAGTCTGATCTGTTCACTTTATGACTTGCAGTCATCCAGCGCCCTGAAATAATTATGAATGAGGCTTCATTTTTTTGTTTCTGTGTGTGTTACCAGAAAATTAATGATAGGGGATTCACAGGCTGCAGATTTCAAAAAAAGAGGCACAGTATGACTTACACACACACACACACACACACACACACACACTTTGTGAATGTCTTAGGGAAGTAGCCTGTGATGCCTTTTAACTCATAATAACCTTTACTATGTTTCTTTCCTCTACTCCCATCTTTTGGGTGAAGAGTTAACCCTGCTCTGATACCATTTCGGATGTCCCAGTGAGAACTCTCAGAAATGCCTATTGTCTCGGGAGGCAGCAACCAGGACTATAGTAACATTAGCTACGGTTCTTGTAGTTCCTTGCCCCATCTGTTCCCTATCTCTGTTGACACCGCTTCTGTCAAAGGGGTCCACTATCAAAGGGCAAGGAGGATTTACCACCCTGATCAGCTCTGTACAGTTGATGTGAAGAGGGAGATCATAATAAATGTTGGAGGAATCAAATACCTGCTGCCTTGGAGCACTTTAGATGAATTCCCACTGACCCGGCTAAGCAAGCTAAAGTTTTGCAGCAGCTACGATGAAATTATTCAGCTGTGTGATGATTATGATGAAGACACCCATGAGTTTTTCTTCGACCGGAATCCCAACGCTTTTGGGATGATCGTCAGCTTTCTAGCAGCAGGGAAGCTGATGCTCTTCCGAGACATGTGTGCCTTGTCATTCCAGGAGGAGCTGAGATACTGGGGAATTGAGGAATCCAACTTGGAGAAATGCTGCTTCCGAAAACTGTTTCAAAAACTGCAGGAGCTGGCAGAGATGCACAAGGAGGAAGAGATGCAAATGAGTAAGGAGACCTCGTGTGTCTTGGTTGAGGAAACACAATTTGGACAATTTATGAATAAACTCAGGGATATGGTCGAAAATCCCCAGTCAGGACTCCCAGGAAAAGTCTTTGCTTGTCTCTCCATCCTCTTTGTGGCCACCACAGCTATAAGCCTTTGTGTTAGCACAATGCCAGACTTAAGAGCCGAAGAAGACAGGGTAAGTAAGTCCCCTTTTAACTAGTATTCCAACCCTCTATAAACCTACTATAGTGTTACAAGAAGCAAACCTCTCATTGTTAAACATACATCACAAAAAGATACAAAATAATCCTCTGAGAAAATCTTCAGGAAATAATATCAAAATTTGTCAGTGTATATTATTATTATTATAAATAGAAATAACTCCTGAAACTGACTTTGTATCAGTTTCAAAGTCATATTCAGTCACAAAGAATTAAACAAAGTTTTGTACTGCTTGCCAGCCAGAGATATAGAAAAGGCTTTCTGAATGGAATCAAAGAATTAAGATTCTACAACTGCTCTTGCAGTTAGCAAATACTGAGCACGCAGCATTGTAACACAGCATTTCCCCTCCCTCACCCACAGTTTAGGAAAGAGTTGTTAGCAAAAGTTATTTTATTTGCTGTTAGCAGTGAGTCTCACACACTCAGTCATAGCACAGTTTCATCTATCACATGCTTTATCCTACTGTGGAATCACTCTGGTTATCTGCAATATTTCAAATGGACTTAGTGAAAGAAATATTTTTCCCTGGCATTTTCATTTTTAAAAATAGCAAGTTGTCTTCTGTTGTGATAACTAGAGCAACTCTGAAGTAATTATTATTTTAGGAGACTTGAAATAATTTTTCCAGAATAATATTGTGTTACATTGTGTACAATAATAACACATTATGAGAAACACACACACACACACACACACACACACACACACACACACACACACACACACACACACACACACACAATCACAGAAGTAGAGTTTGAAAGTTTGCCTTCAAAATGGATGCACAAGTTTTGTATCTGTAGTTCCCTGTATTTGGACGCATAGAAAAATTGCAGAAACACTCTTAAAGGTTGGCTGAAATTTTAACCCATTAAGTACATATAAACCCTCTCCGAACACATCTCCCAAAATAATTCAGGGCAAATAAATCAAACTAATATCATATGTGGGAGAAGCTTTCAATGTTATAAGGATCTGTCATTCTAATAAAAAAAGAGATGGAGTTAAAACGCAATGTGATTTTAGGTATAATATTCAAACTACCAGTGGATTCTTCCCCATGCTGTATTCTACAAACCGATTTAAAAAATAATATGACACCTTTCAAAATACTGACACCAAGATTAAATAAAAAAAGCCACATTCACTTTTTCCCATTGATGCCATAGATGACAAGTTTCTTATCAGTTTATTGTGCATGGCTTAATGAAACCACTTCCACATTTATTGCACAATATGCCGTATGCATTTTATTGTCCGAGTAGTAATTCAGGAGGGGCACAGAATGCAGTCACATCAAAGATATGTCATGATATTTGATGTCTTTCAATAAAGCTAAAGATTGCACAGAAGACTGGGTTTCAAAGAGATCATTTCCTATTCTATATAATCTTGAATTTCTACTTACATTTATAGAAAAAGTTTGAATCCCTTCAGTAATATCTCCGAGTATCTAATAGCCTCCCAAAGCTATTGCATTTCGAAGTAAAAATTGTTAAGATGTTTCAGTGCCTTTTACAAGATGCATCTTTAAATACAGAGTATGTTTTTATGGTTATAAGCAAATGAATACGAAAATTTCTACGGGAAATATTGCATCCTATTAACTTTGTTCCTAAAAAAGAGCATGATGCATATTTTATCTCAAAGTCAAAACATAAACAAGAGAACTCTTGTCTAAGTATTTTTAAAGAAAAACAAGAAACACACAATTGGTATATCAGATCTCAAGTCGGTCTAATTTGTTGCATTTTCTAAAATCAACCCTATCTTTAGAAGGGAAGAATTTTGAGCATAGGGGTACAAATGTAGCTGGTAATAAGATGTAGTAGCCTCATTGCAGCCAGAGTGTTCTATAAAATAGAGCTGTGTTAATTAACATTTTGTTTTATATATAGGCAGGTTTTTAAAGTGTAGACACTTTAAAAAGTTGTGATTAAGACATTAATAATATAAACTCACAGAATTCTATCTATTCATAGATGCTACAGTATTTGAGAAAGAGTCTGCAGGGAAAGCGGGAGTAATGGAGTGAAGTTGAGCAAAGGATAAAATTAGGGCTACATTGGGAACTTACATCAGTAGAACTATGTCTCTTAGAAAAATCCACACCCTGAAATATTTAGCTATATCAACATAATCCTCAATGTAGACAGCGCTAGGTCAATGGAAGAATTCTTCTCATCAACCTAGCTACAGCCTCTCGGAGAGGTGGATTACCTACTCTGACAGGAGAATGCCTCCTGTCAGTGTAAATAGTGTCTACATTCAAGCACTGCAGCATTTCATGTGTAGACAAGCCCTCTGTCTCAATATCAGAACCTATTAGACTTTGTAATAGCATTCCAGAGACCATGGACAAAGTTATAAAAATCCCATGGTTTGAATCAATTTAAACCAAGATTGGCAAAGCACCTGAGAATATATGATGGTGAATTGGCCTGGCATGTGGAGGGATAGACTACATGACCTAATAAGCATTTTCCCTCTGTCATTTCTATGAGGCTGTGAAGTGACCTTATTATGCCTAAAGAGCTGCAACACCGAAGGTCTCCTTTCTGGGGAACAGTGTCTTAGCTAGAGCTTGGCAAGTAACTCATAGCAAGTAATGTATTCAAAAAATGTAGCTTCTTGGTTGTCGCTGTGACTCATCCACCCACAAACTACAATTTTCTTGAATGTATTTGTTATTCAAAAATATTCCCCATGTGACTCCGGCAACGGATGCCTAGCCTGGGACATGTTCACCAGCAGCTTCAGATGAGCATTCAGAATGTGAGATTCTTGCTGCTTGGACTAGACACAAAGGTCACGTGAGTTGCTTCTATCCACTGACTACATGAGTGCAGCTCTTTGAATCAGGTTTCCAGTGTTAACCAGTAGCAACATTCAGATCCAGCTCTGAATTCAGAACAGTCCAAAGTTGAGCGATGTTCAGTTCTGGGGTTTTGGCTTGGACCCACCTCTGACTGGAGCTTTGCTGAAAGGTATTGTAAGGGTCAATTCCCCCACATCACTAACCCAGGAGGAGAGTGTATTGCTCCCAAGATATCAATAAGAAAGATTTTACCTCTGTTGCCATATGTTCCTCTCTGGGCTCCTTTCAGCATCCCAACCACACTCCATAGTGTCAGAATTGGCTGCTCTCCAGTGCCTGAGGAAGGAAGGAAGCAAAAAGACAAGGGAAAATAATACAAGGTGAGCTCGACTTCAGTTGGAGGGTTTGGCTGTCTCATCACTCCATGCTCTTCGGTAACATTCCCTTCTCGCTCTAGCTAAGTATCCCAGGAAAGGGCTGCCTGGGCAAGCAGAAGAAGAGCAAACGGAACAACTTGCCACTAAAAGGGAAAGCGAAAACTCGGGCTTTGCTGAGAGATGTGGCACTCGGCCAAGTAACAAGCATCTGCACCAGGGAAGCCCAGTTGCCATAGTAACAGGAGAGAGGGAAGGAAGGAAGTGGCCATTTCTCCAGAAATGGTAGTAACGGGGGGGGGGGGCGGTTGGGAGGACTGTCATAAAGGCACAGATCCCACTTAAAGGTAAATGAAGAAGAGAAAATTATGAGCCTGTGTTTCCTGTAACCTGCTTCTGAGGCATGGCCAAAATGAAGACCCCGATTCATTCTGTGTTAGGGCTTGCCCACAAGAATAAGGAATGCCATGTAAATTCCCATGGGCATTTAAAGCAACACTTAGACACCCAGTATAGGAACCTTGGAAATATGAAAGACACCAAGAGAAGGATATATAATGTGTATATACTTTATATAACCCACTGGTTAGTGTTACAAGTCCCCCAGTGTACCCAAACCACAAAGGATATGAGTCTGTTACAGCCCACAGCTACAGAGAACTGGACCTTTAGCTCAAGAAGTAGAGACACAAGCTTATTGCTCTAGACTCAAGGTTCCTAGCTAAATCCATGATTTATTGGGCATGATGGCAGCTGTCACAATTGGTCTTAATTTATAATCAGAAGAAAGAGTATAAAATGCGCCAATGACAAATTGGATCATTTGTGCAAACAGTTAATACAAGTGCATATGCAGTCATGAAAAAAGCACTCACAGACATGCAAAATATGTGTATGTTCATATGCACTTTGACCATAGAGGCTTCAGGAAAATTGTCCCATAATGTCATCTATGAATGCACAGAATTAAATAATCCCAACAACGGAGGTGCACAGGTGTAGATGTGGCACTTCCTTACGAGAGTTGGGAAGAGAGAGAATCTTGCTGCAGATAAGTAGATGTAGAGCAGGCAGACACGAGCCATAAAATCCAGATTCAAAATTTCTCAAGTGAGCAGTGGGTGTTCAGATAAAGGGGATTAGCTCAATCTGTTATAGACAGGTAAAGGTTTCTGCTCCAGGGATACAATTCAGACCCAAAGACCTGAAAGCCAGAAAAGTCACCAAAATGGTCATTGCACAGCTTTCAGCAGGCTGCGGAATTAAAGAGTAGATAATCTAAAGATAAAGGAGGTGACTACAATGGAATCCAACCACCATAGAAGTTCTTGATTAGGGAAAGGATCTGCTTTGAACTGGACACCAGTGGAGGTTTCTTTTGAAGAGTTGGGGGAGATTTTTTACTGAACCCTTAAAATTGGTGTCATCTTGTGGGATGACTAAGCAGAAAAGATGCAGCAAAGCCTTTTCCTCAGAAAAGAAAACTGAAGTTAACAAAAGCAGGCAACACAGCCCCCAGGAATGGGCTTCAACCTAGTTCTATGGCCCTTGATGTGGAGTCCAAGCTTACTCCAAGGTAGTCTGCCTTTCCCCGAGTTGTGCAGCATAAATGCCCCCAAGCCAGAGGGCACTACACAAACATATAATAAGAGACAACCACTATGCTGAAGAACTGACAATCTAAGTAGACAAGAGATAGGGAGAGAAATGCTGGGGAGAAAGTGACTTGTCTAAGGTCAAACAGAAATCACCTGAGTCCCACTCCAGGCCTCGATCCACTTGTCCATGCTGCTTCTCACATTTAAAAAATGAGTTCCACTAAGCTTGCTCCCTGAAATGCAATAATTCCTGCATAGTTACTGCCCCGCCTTCATGTTCTGGGCCTAGAAACAGAAGGGCCAAACTTCAGCTGGTGTAAGTCAGGATCACTCCTTCAAGTCATGATCTTTCTTAGGTACTTATATGCCCCGCCTTCAATCACCATAGTGTTTGAGCACTGCAAACTTTTAACATCTTTATCCTTCTACTCTACAAGCTATGAGCAGTTATATCATAGGTCCATTGAACGGCTGGGGGGACTCAGTGTTTCCATGCATAAGTGACTTGCCTAAAGTTATGCAGGAAGTGTGCAGCAAAGCAGGGGATTGAATCCAAGTCTCTCAAGACCTATGCTTGTGTCCTAAACCATCCTGAACCATCCTTCTTCTGTTACTAAGTGAGTCCTACATTAGTGAGCACTATGCCTGAAAGTAACACTCAGGACTCAAGATTATAAATTAGTTAATGTAACATAATAAAGATCATGAATACAATAATATAGAAACAAAATACTATAATAAAGATTATAAATTAATATAAAATAATAAAGTTTTACTTTACAATTTTAATGTTTTGTTCCCAATAAAAGGCACAGCATACTGTGTAAAGATGTAAACATAATATCTCAATTCATTTGCTAATGCCCATGTTACTACAAACCCAATATTAACACTATCTTTATTATCTATATTACCTTAATGCATTGGACATTCAGATGTCTGGATTTGTTTTTCAAGCGGAGTTGGGTGGGATATCACTGTGTGATTAGAGTACACAATGTTTTTAATGGCTAGTGGTCCTGCAAATCAGAATATAGTCTTTCTTTCCACAGGCAGTCAACCTTTTCATTTCACCGCGTCAGCTCTGTAAACATAAATTCAAGTGCCTGAGTGATCCATAACAGGGAGTTTTCAAGTTCTCCCA
The DNA here is from genome assembly GCF_007399415.2 of Gopherus evgoodei. Lineage (NCBI taxonomy): Eukaryota > Metazoa > Chordata > Testudines > Testudinidae > Gopherus > Gopherus evgoodei. Next base: position 35,440,680 of record NC_044333.1, on the reverse strand, counting down.
GTCTCTCGTTTGATTTAACGGAGCATAGTTAAATTATTCAAACAACAGCAGCAATGCAGGCATGGTGACTCAGCAGTACCTGCGGCAGTGCAGTCAGATTCCTGCTGCTCCAGATCAGGAACAGAATCAGAATGGTGCACTTGCTGAATTTCCAAATTCTGATTTCCCAGTCAAAAGGTCTCAGTTCTCCCCTGCATCTGAGCTCTGCTTAGCGCATGGAGAAGGGGAATGGAAAGGGCCTGGTTATGGCTCTCTAATTCTGCAATGGCCCAATCCTGGCATGAACTAGAGCAATTTAGGGGCTGCTATAATATATGCCATTGATATATGTTCCCTAATGGTCCTTACACCACTGAAGGATTGGCAGAGCAGGCCACAGTCCTGGTCAATCTCTTTCCATGCACAACATACCTCCTTCCTCTGACATGTCCCTTACACACAGGTTGCTGGAACACCTGGTGCAGGAGCTGATTTTTCAAGCTTTATCCTACTGAGAAAGTTCCACTCCACCTGGGAAATACTCTGCTGTCTAGTTATGGCCAGAATCCAGCCCTTTGTGCTGTCTGAGTGGGCACAGGGTTTGGATGATGATGCTGAATCTGGTCCAAGAAGCAAGTTACCTGGGGAAATGAGGTGGCAAGTTCCTATTGTTGCTTAAGAGAGTTATACTTTGAAATCCTCTAAATACAGGCCTGAATAATTTCTATCTGCATGCACTGCAGTGCTGTGCAAATGAAAACAAGAGCAGCCCTGCTAGGATAACAATCTGTCTGAGCAAGGAGGCAGAAGGCAGGTTCTATTCTACTATAACTCTAATAGCCTACAGCAACAATGCTGTCTGCTCCCATCTGTCGGTGTCTTAGTGGACACTGACCTCAATCCATGTAATTGTGTGTAAGGCTGATGGAGGAAATGGGCAGTAATAGGCCACATTTGAATCTGCCAAACAAAATCTGCATGTGCCAAGATATGTTTAGCAGATGTTTGAGCTGTGACCTTGCTTCACCACACTGCAGTGCTATGTTGATCAGTTGCCAGGGACCATATTCTAGCAACCCATATTAAGAGAATATCCTGCAAAGCAAAGTCAACCATTTTCTAATACACTAATCCAGGCAGACCCCTATATGCTTCAATACAAGTTTGAATTTGGGCTACTATAAACAGTCAAACACAAACTCCTCTGGGTTCACTCACCACAGATATTGTGCTATTTCAAAGCACATGTGTTGGATTATGGTATCCTGCAGGATACTAATGAATCTTGTCCCCACAGCATTTCACAAAATGCAAGGCCCTATAACTCTGTGGAATACTAATAACTGTATTAACTGAGGAGGGACAGGTCTGACACCTACATCATCTGTGTGGATGGTGAGAGTTCTGGGTTCAGGTTCTGCCACTGTCACTGCCTGTATCCCTGTCTGTAAAACTGGAATAACAATATCTACCTCACTGGGTGTTCAGATTAATTCATTCTTTGTAAAGCACTCGAGGATCCTTGGATTCTAAAATGATAATATTGTAAATCTTCTTTATAGGTACAATACAGGTCACAGTTTCGAAGCCTTGATTAAGCTATTTGTATACATTCTGTAATGCAGGATTTGAATCTCCAATATATGGCTTGGAAATAGGGTCACTGAGGCCCATATTCTAGCAGCCCATGTTAAGAGCACATGCCCTTTCAATCGGAATGTCCAGTCGAAAGGGAACCTGGCAGTGTCAGGTCAGCACAATAAAAATGTGGTTACTGGCCTCTGCCACCGGGGGACGGGAAGAACAGCAGTTGCTGCTGGAGCCTGGAGTACTCAGCAATGGCTCCATGGGAGGGAGCACTCAGCAATGGCTCCATGGCGACTCCCCTGTCCTGCCTCTCCCCCACCCTGCTCCACTCACACCTCCTCCACTCCTGGAGTGCACCTCTCCCTGTCCCTTCCTGCCCCACTCACCCCTTCACTCCTAGAACCCTGCTCAGCTGGCAGGGGGAGGGCGGTGAAGAGAGCAACGAGCGACTGTGGTGGGGGGAGGAAAGAGGACCGGGGGAAGGCCTCAGGGGAAGAGGCGGAGCAAAGGGCAGGGGTGGTTCTGGCACTTAGTGTCCAGTTTTCACAAATGAGAAAGTTGGTCACCCTACTTGGAAAATTCTGTAATGGTGGATGGGCTGTTGAAATAACCCACACACCAGCATATGCTACCAAAATAATCTACAAGTAATAGTACATCCTGGCTCATGTGATATCTGAAAATATACACCTGGTCAGGTGTTCATTGCTTAAACCACCTAAAAACACTCTCCTCAACATGATCTAGGCTGATGGGATAACAAAAGAAGGAGGGAGGTAGGAAAATAATAGAGATTTGTTCTTCTTGTACTTCAGAAAATCAGAAATTAGTCTTATTTATTTTGTCTTGCAAGAGGCTCGTTTCACTCCACTTCATTAAGCACAAAAACTATTAGTGATTACCAGGATCTCTTCTATAAATCTGCCTCTTGTTTGAGGCCCTTCACTCAGCTGAAGTCCATTATCAATATTCATTTTCTATCCTGGCCTGGTATAGTCTTCTTAGGTTTGCTGACATGGTGGTGCGCTCTATGTCCCTTTGAACAGATAAGGTGAATTGTAACTATAGTTGCAGTAAAACCACTCACCAGAGTAGCAAAGTTTTCCTATAGCAATTAAACTGTAAACACTATTCCCTCACTGAGAAGCCTGACTGCACCAATTAAGTTTTCATACGGCGTGAACATAATTAAAAGGCAGAATATCATACCATTGATGCAACACAAACTGCTCCAAGCTCGTTACTAAAAAGAAGAGCAGTGTTCAAAATTAGATCAGTGTATGTCACACTAAAGAGGTCGTGGCCACTGGCCAGCATGGAAGGCCAGACCAGCATGGAATAGTAAGAGAAGAGAACCTGTGCAAGTGAAAATAAAAATACAGTCAGCAACCCTTCTAACTAATTAAAACCTCAGTAAAGAATCAAAGAAACACAGTCAAAGAGATCATCATAGGACTTTTAGAGACTATCAGGAGTTCTTAGCGCTTCTCCTCCAACTTAAAGTATCCAAGACTAAGGGAGAAAAGTAATATAGTAATAGATTTCATACACCTTGCCAGTCCTTCTCTTGTATAACATTATGCAGCTCTTTTCCTATGGTGGAAGGTCATAATAAAATTGAAGAAGTCTCCAATCAAGCTTTATAGACACGGGAAAAAATCAGCCACTTATGTAATGTACTTGGACATTCAGAAAGGCTTTGACCAGGTCCCTCACCAAAGGCTTTTAAGAAAACTAAGCTGCCATGGGAAAGAGGGAAGTTCCTCTTATGGATCTGTAACTGGTTGAAAGAAAGGAACAAAAGGCTAGGATTGGATAGTCAGTTTTCACAATAGCAAGAGGTGAATAGTGGGGTCTTTCCAGGCTGTGTACTGGGACCTGTGCTGTACAACATATTCATAAATGATCTGGAAAAGGGGATGAACAGTGAGGTGGCAAAATTTGCAGATGAAACAAAATTACTCAACGGAATTAAGTCCAAAGCTGACCGCGAAGCACTACAAAGGAATCTCACTAAACTGGGTAACAAAATGGCAGATGGAATTTGATGTTCATAAGTGCAAAGTTGTGCACACTGGAAAAATAATCCCAACTATACATACATAACTATGGGGTCTAAATTAGCTGATACTACTCAAGAAAGAGATTTTATAGTCATCATGGATTGTTCTCTGAAAAGATCTGCTCAATGTGCACTAGCAGTTTAAAAAGTTAACAAAATGTTAGGAACCATGAGGAAAAGAATAGATAATAAAACAGAAAATATCATAATGCCACTGTATATATCCATAGTACACCCACACCATGAACACTGCATGCAGTTCTGGCTGCCCCATCTCAAAAAAGATATATTAGAAAAGGTGTAGATAAGGGCAACAAAATGATTAGGGATATAGAAATGCTTCCATACAAGCAGAGATTAAAAAGACTGGAAATAGCTTAGAAAAGAGACAACTAAGGGGGATACAATTGAAGTCTATAAAACCATGAATGGTGTGGAAAAAGTGAATAAGGAAGTATTACCCTTCACATAACAAAAGAACCAAGGGTCACCCAATGAAATTAATAGGCAACAAGTTTAAAACAAACAAAAGGGAGTACTTCTTCACCCAACACACAGTCAATCTGTAGAACTCATTGCCAGGGGATGTTGTGAAGGACAAAAGTATAGCCAGGTTCAAAAAAAGAATTAGATAAGTTCATGGAAGATAGGTCCATCAATGATTATTAGCCAAGATGGCCATGGATGCAACCATACTCAGAGTGTTTCTAAACCTCCATCTGCCAGAATCTGGGACTCCAACAACAGGGGATGGATCACCTGTTTTGTTCATTCCCTCTCAAGAATCTGGCACTGGTGATTGTCGGACAACGGAATACTGGGCTAGATGGCCCATTGGGTTGACCCAGTATGGCCGTTCTTGTGTTCTTAAGAGAAGTTCTGAATAAAAATGTAGGTTGATGGATAAAACCACCAGCCAAGAAAAAAAATACTGCTCTCACCAGCAGCAGAGTTTCAGTCTCTTTTCTCAGGCCACTCAACTACTCAGAACAGGGGGGCCCAATTGCTAAAGACCTGTCCAGTTTCTCAACTCTTTTGCCATCACCACTTTCTCCTCACCTTCCTACGCCCAGCCTGAACACCCATGTAACAGGCAAGGGTCTGGGTTAACCCTTTAGATACTGGGCTTGTGAAACATCTTTCTACCTTGTCACAAAACAAAGAAATTGGTAGCCACGATAAATAATGTAACAAGTGAAATCCTCTACTCTTTAACATAAAGAAACTGCAAGGAATGACTATTTCACCTGGAATAAGGAAGCTGCTCCTCCACACATTACACACAGACACTCTGCTGCACAAATGCTTTTCATCTGGTCAGACCAGTGTTTGATTTAGTCCAGTAGCCCATCCCCAACAAAGCCAGTACCTAATGCTTCAGAGGAATGTGTAAGAAGGCCGGCAGTGGGCAGTTATGGAATAACCTGCCCACAGAAAAAAATTCTTCTTAGTCCCCATCAGTTAGAGTTTGGTTTGTGCTCTGAAGCAGGAGAGTTTATAACACTTCCAAAACTCCTGTTTATTATTTTAGCATTTTCTATTATAACTCTGTCTCTCCTTATCTATGGGAATGTTCATTAACTGTACATATTGGAAGTATATTTTTTAACTTTCTTTCAACAGTGCCCTACAAAGCACTGGGGAAACTAGGAATTTATCATTTCCCTTGTCGCATGCTACCAGACAACTGACATTTTACATAATCTGCACTACAGGAAACTCATATCTGTGCACATTTTATCGTTTCATAGTGCAAGACCATTGGGATGTGCCATTTTCCATGCACTCTGGGTAACAATCATAAGCAGAATATGAGATGCTTTGAGAAATTGGCTTTGATACTTAATTTCTAATGTTTTTCCTCTGACATTTGCTGCTTTAGAGTTTGTATGTTAGTCTTGTTCAAATGAGAAGCTCAGGAACAGGACTGTCACCTACTGAACACTAGAAAGATTGATGGTAGGGAGGAATATTATACACAAAACATTATATATATGTGTTTTATATATTAGGGTTTTATATATATATATATATATATATATGGTAGGGAGGAATATTATACACAAAACATTATATATATGTGTTTATATATTAGGGTTTTATATATATATATATATATATATATATATATATATATATATATATTATATATATATATATATATAAAACCCTAATATATAAAACACACATATGGAGTCCCTAGGTGAAATTATTTTCCCATTGAAGTTGATGGGAGTGTTCTTATTGACTTCAATAGGTCCAGGGTTTCATCCTGTGTTTCTAGATAGCCAACTAGATAGATTTTATTTTCAGGAAGCATATAATGTGTATGTATTTTAATATTTTTGAGCATTTGCCTAGAGGTTGTTGTGTTTTGCAGATATACTATATAAATTGGCTGAATAAGTAAACAATAAATCTTTTATTTCAATAGACTGTTTGAAGCAGGGAAAGGAGTGCTTCCATCACAGTGACGGAGACTGTGGAGTTATTATTATTTTATATATTATTTGTCTGGGTTTTTTTTGTTCTGCTCAAGAGAAAGTTTTATGTCAGATCAGTCTCAGATAAGTAGTGGCAGAAATAAAAAAAGCAGAGTAAGATTTCCTAGTATGTCCAAGTAGAAGGTTATTTCCCACTGAAATTGGCAATAGTGCATTTGGGAAGATGATCATTCAGCTTTCAAAGGAAGGAAGCAAATGTAAGCTATCTACCTCTGGTGGCTGAAGTGGTGAGGGGGAGAGGTGTGGGTGAAATAAACTAATCAGTTCTGAAGAAATTGTACCTGAAAATTTCACCTCTCAATTCTGGAGGCAGCTCAGACCATTTTGTTTTATGGCTAAAATTCTTGACAAAAAAAATTCTTTTCCTGTGGTTTCCTGGTAGAGGAGACTCATGTAGGCTGCGGGGCCTGGCAGACAGATGTGGGATCTCAAAACAAGCATTTGGAGTCCCTAGGCCTGCTGGAAGGCGTTATTGTATCTTAGGTAATATTCTTCCACTTGGCACATAAGCCCAAATGTATAAAGCTAAATGAAGTAGCTGATGTACTTGTAATTCAGCCCAGTTAGCAAAAATTTTAAATCACACCTGAAAATAATGAATAATTCACAAGTCATTGGAGTGACCACAGGCAGACAAAGTACAGGCTGTGCTGAAATAATAATTTCCATCTTGGAAAAAGAGAACTTTGCATACTGTAACTGCTGATTATAAGCAATTACTTCAAGCTAAGTCAGCAAACTCTCCAAACATAACACGCAGCCCATTGAAGTCCATGGCACTGAATTCAATGAGGCTAAAATCTGATCCTCTATGAATAAAACAAAGGGTGCAGATTCCTCATTATCTTCTGAGGTGCTTGCTTTCAAGACTAAATCTTGAAGCTAGAGATAAAACCCAAACTGCTTATTTTAGAGCCAAGCATCAGGATACCTCCTTCAAGGGCAATCTCAGAGCAGGCAGCTCAGGGGAGGAAAGTTCTGTGATCTTATTCTCACTAAGTTTCCTCCAAACTCATACCACATGGTGAACTCCTAAGCTTGGAATCACTGTCCCACTCTGGCCAGATTGTGTCCCTAAAACACAGGCTCACATGCTACACCTCCCCTGAGAGTGCTCTGGGATTGGGCTCAGTGCCTCCTCTTTCTCACTGGCCCACAGAAGAAGCATAGCCACCATTAGACACGTAAAGCTCACGATCCTCTCTGCAGACAGTCCTCCTTCCTCTCCCTGATCTTTTAGGGGTTTTACCAGAGAGCTATGTTTGAGCACAGAGCATGCAATTGTGGCTGGTCCCTGTGCAACGGGTGCAAAGGAAAATAAGACTCTTTGGACTTTCTCGAGGCCTTTCTGCACCACAAAAGGGCAGCCACAATCTAGCCCTGAGCAGCAGATATCTCAGTCTCATTTTCAAGCTTCTTAACGACATTAGCTGAAATTACTGCTCATCGGCATTCCCTTGCTGCTCTCCTGGATCCATAATTACAGCCTCCCTGGCGATCTAATTAGTGTAATCCCAGCATGAAATTTCAACTGATGGTGACAACAGTATTTTACGAACCCATTACTCCTGTTCTCATATAGGAAACCATCCTGGATTTATGGGGAAAGAATAGAAGTCTTATGCTCCCAAGGAATGCACAGTGAATGCATTTGAGCTGCCTTCATTTTGAATATCTATTCAGCAAGGAAAAATGTGTGGGCCCTGCGTCAAAAATCATCGCTGACTTCAGTGGGCTTTGCATCAGGACTATACTACATCAAAGCATCCTGGTGTAGAAATATTATGCAATTGCCTATGCCTATGTCTTTTGAATCTTTGTCACAATAGTGGTTTTCCAGAGGTTTATTCACAATATTTAAATGAACATTTCAGTTTTAGTAGAACATCAAGAGCAGCTTTCATATTAATGTACTATCCCAAGGTGCAGGATTTTAATGTGTTAATCTATGGGACAGGTGGGCCATATTTTAAGACAAGAGCAAATAAGGGGTACTATTGAGAGAGAGAGAAAGAGAGAGAGAGTAATACGGACCCATATCCTCAAAGATATTTAGGTACTTAACTCTCATGGAAAATATCTTTGAAGGTCTGAATAACACTGATTATTATCCAGTTTAGTGTCAATGTACTATGGCCCAGTGAATTCTTTCTAATTACATAGACACTGGTGGACCCAAGACAATGGAACTATAGTGATTTATATACAGAGCTGAGGCTCTGATGCACTGTATCCAATGTGACCACTGGATGGTTTTCTGATCATCTGGACATTGTCAGCAGACCCAGTATTTGGCTCTCTTATCACTTAGGTGAAGTGCCCAATGTAGTTTCTCATGTACGTGGTGTTTTCTAAAGTTTATCCAATTCCTAAGTGACTGAGGAGACTGGGGAGACAAGTTGTGTTTGACTCTTGCCTTCAGGTTGAACAAGTCACGGAAGGTAACATTTTTAGACTCAGCCCAGGACAAGGGAAATAGTGAATCCATCATGGCACAGGGCAGCTGACGTTTGTATAACTGTCAATGTAAAATATCAGAGGGGTAGCCGTGTTAGTCTGGATCTGTAAAAGCAGCAAAGAATCCTGTGGCATCTTATAGACTAACAGACGTTTTGGAACATGAGCTTTCGTGGGTGAATACCCACTTCATCAGATGCATCATGAAAGCTCATGCTCCAAAACATCTGTTAGTCTATAAGGTGCCAAAGGATTCTTTGCTGTCTTGATGTAGCAGCTCAGAAGTAGCACTGGTATCATGTGACCTCAACCCTAGAACAGAAATCTCCATTGGTATGCTGCAAGTGCTGGATGAGTATTTTTTTATTTAATCTTCCTTTTGATTTTAATGTTGATAGCATACTTGCATATCCTGAAAGAAAAGATGTGGTTTATATTAGGGCACAACTAGGAGCAAGGTCTTCTCCATCTCTGAACTATTTCCCTTCATTCCATCAAACTACCTAGTATCTGTGCAGTCACCACATTTTGAATAGTACTTTACACACAGAGCAGAAAGAGAATCAGAACATGCATAAAATAATCCCTCACTCAGGCTTAAATTTACTTCTGTGTAGACTTATGCATCATTTAAATCTCAATTAATTTCTATTTTCAGGGCTTAAGTGAGACTTAAATAGTCCGTATGCCTTGTGCTGGGCCTTTGAACAAAGATGAATTTCATCCATTCGATTCTTAAGAGTAATAAAATTAAAATAACACCAGTTCACTTGAATAGCTTTTTAACAGGATGTAACATGGCTGCTATAGAAGTAACTGTTTGCTGGGTTTGTGTTCCCCCAATACCAGTACACCCACGAAGATGCACATTTCTGCTTCTTTAATGATTTCTGATGTCAGTTCAGAGATTGCTCATTTATTTGACCTTCTGTTTGTTTTGCGCTAGGGTGAATGTTCTCAGAAGTGCTATTACATCTTTGTCATCGAGACCATCTGCGTGGCTTGGTTCTCGCTGGAGCTCTGCCTCCGATTCATTCAGGCGAAGAGCAAGTGTCACTTCTTCAGAGTCCCCCTAAATATCATTGATTTCTTGGCTATTTCACCCTATTATGTTTCCCTCATAATGGTAGATGATGAGCCAAATGCAGAGGCAGAGAAGCCAAGCAGCAACTCATATTTGGAGAAGATTGGACTGGTGCTACGAGTCTTACGTGCCTTGAGAATCTTGTATGTAATGCGCCTTGCCAGGCACTCATTAGGCCTGCAGACTTTGGGGCTCACAGTTCAAAGGTGCACCCGAGAATTTGGCCTGCTTTTGCTCTTCTTGTGTGTAGCTGTCACCCTGTTTTCTCCCCTGGTCTATCTGGCTGAGAATGAATCTGGGAAGGTCCTTGAATTTACAAGCATTCCTGCCTCATACTGGTGGGCTATCATCTCAATGACCACCGTGGGATATGGAGATATGGTACCAAGAAGTGTCCCAGGCCAGATGGTGGCGCTGAGTAGCATCCTCAGTGGGATTCTAATTATGGCTTTCCCAGCAACCTCGATCTTCCACACTTTCTCCCATTCCTATTCAGAGTTGAGAAAACAACATGAAAGATTACAGTCCCGGCTAAAAAGGATAAAAAACACCAATCATTCTGGTGAAATTGATACCTTCAATGAGACAGACAGCTTGATTTCAGAGACGCCAACGTCACCAATTAAGTACATTTACACAGGAAACTAAGGCTTGCTGCAAAATATGTCTGAGTATATGAATAAAGCAAAGCAACAACATGGGGGACTTACCATAAGCAATGCAATTGCTGAAATGGGTGTAATAAATTGACCAAGTCAAACAGAGTCTTACATCACTATGGACTTAGTCTTTCATCACGTTGACTAAGGAAGTCAAAGGTCAGGGGTTATTCAACAACAGATATTTATTAAGCACAACCATTCTCTTATTGATAAACCTAGCGATAAAGTCCAACTTTGTCTATTTCATATGGATACCCTGCTGAATCCCTAACACTGAATGAGTAGCAAGCAGAATTTTTCTGGCCTAAACAACAATTGTTCTTTTGTTTGCCTTTGAATTCCCAATGTTCTTTGCAATTAACACCTGGAGCTAAGCATTAGAATGGATTCTTGTAGGGCTATGCATTATTGCCCTTTTTACAATACTCATCAACAGACACGTAGAAGAGTCCTTGATATCAATACATATCTATATCCAAGGGCACCAACAAGCTTAAATAAAAGTTTTTAAAGCTTGTTCTGCAGTTACATGATTTATCTGTAAGTAAAGAATTGCACAGCTACTGTAAATGACTTACATAATCCCATAAAAGACTTTGCTTAAAATGCAATTTCAATCTGCCATCTGTAAACATTTCACACGAGATACAAAAAGTTTTCAGACTTTTTTTCTTATAGATACTCAACTCAGATAATGACAAAAGAATAAAAAAAGCTTAGTGACTAAAAGAGAGGAATCAATGTTGTCCTGTTTTTTGGAGTGTGATGGTGTGTACCATGTAAGAAAGGTTAAAAATAAATCTAGTCGATATGATATCAACTCTGTAAATATTCAAAAGGCATAAATATTGACCAGTGAAATGAATTATTTAGGGTGGGACAATGGGTGTAGTTAGGAATGAGGTGATTAAACAGGAAAGGGTTGGGTTGAATATCAGGAAACATTTCCAGAAAGGTATTTTGTTTGTTTTCCTACAGTAAATTGTGGACACATCACTTGGATATTTAGATCCAGACAGGTCAAGGCACTAGACAATGTAATAAGCTGCAGTGTTACCTCATGGGATAATCTAGATGGTCTAGATAGTCTTTTGCAATTCTAACTTCTTAGATGCTCTGAATTAAATTAATTGGGACCTAATTTAAAATGTGGGGCCTAACTTTATGAACTAATGCCTGAGTTTAGCATTGTACTTACATTTAGGGCTTGTCTATACAATGAGTTAGTACTCGGCAAACTAAGGCACAAATTTACAGCACGCTAGCATGCCTCACACTAACTGTCCATGTAGGTCCTAAAAGTTCCCTAGTGTGTTTGACCTTTTGCTGTTTGAAACTGTAGTGCCCAAAACATGAGGGAACTTTTGGTGCATGGTAGCAGTGTTCACATGGCCAGTACACCCTGGCTTGCCGTGCATTAACTTGTCCTATAGACATTCCCATCGGCTTCAGTGGGACTAATCTTTTACTTAAAGTTAAGTATATATTTAATCACCTTGCTGAATCAAAGTCCCTCAGCCCCCCGCCGCTTCCAGCAGCTCCCATTGGCCTGGAGCGGCGAACCGCGGCCAGTGGGAGCCTTGATCGGCTAGACTTTTGGATGCGGCAGGTAAACAAACTGGCCCAGCCCACCAGGGGCTTTCCCTACACAAGCAGCGTCCCAAGTTTGGGAAACACTGCTTTAGAGCATATACCTCTGTGAAATACACATTTACATGAAAGAATTGGTATGCTCTGGAAACATATATAATTAGGCAATGCCACTGATTTTCTTTCTTAAATTAGTAGTTTTTATTGGTGGAAGAATTATTTCAACATGATTAAATGCATAATGAGCCCAGAAAAATTGTTCTAAAAAAATTAAATAACCGGAGAAGTGCATTGTCTTTTTGTTGATGGCAAGTGTCGTATCAGTTTAATTTCTGATGCGTCCTTTGTCAAGGGACTATATCATGCTCAGTCAAAGGTCCCAATGAAGTAAGCCTCGATCCATCACTTAAGCACATGTTTAAGTCCTACTGAAGTAAATGAAGTATACACCTGTTGAATGGAAGTGGGGATTACTCCCATGATTCTGCTGAAGCGTGTGTTTCCATGCTTGCCGACTTAGGGCCTTAAGATACATTTCTATATCTAATTACTCTCATCCTATAGCTTGGTCTGGGCTGCACTGGCTTCCAATGAAATCGTCCTTCATGATTCACTGTGTTATTAGAAAGAAAAAAAATGTGTTGAAAGGAACATTTAGTGCCTGTGTAATTCAATCTAGTAATGAATTCAGTACAAGCAGTTACAATTAACGGATGTTGTTGCTGCCAAGTACATATCATTTCATAACCAGACTTAATTAAAAGAATAGTTGAGGTGCCTGACGTTCAGCTGCTCTTAGTTTCAGATCTGTTTTTTCCCCCTCATCTAAACCTCAGAAAAAGCAATCAGCAGCACTGAGAAATACAGTCTATTCTCAAGGTAGGGACCGTGTTTTTAACTCTTACTGATAGCAACACATTCCTTTAAAAGCACAGGCCCTATCTCTGTCCCTGAGGTCAACCTGCTGCTGGTCATAGCTGGGCCACAAGGTTCCCCTTCCAACTCCTGCTCATGCTTCCATGTTTGGGGAGACTGGAAGAGACCTCATCCTGCAAGCCAGCTATTGATTTCATACATGGAGGGCAATACCACATAGACTAATCTAGCTCCCCTCCTGCTCAGCAACTGCTGAAAGAAGCAGCGAAATGGTTGGAGGCAGCTGTAGAGTACAATGTAGGGACTGCAGTGAGAAATTGACACAATCTGAAAGCTCCCTCAAGATATTAATTAGAGATAGATCAAAAGAAGGATCATAGACCCTCACCTGCTTTTGAACTTTACTGGAGTTTGGATTTGGATTCCCTGAACAAAGCCCACACACTATTGTACTGGTTCCAGGTGAGATCAAAGGATCTTATTTTTCTATTTTATTACAGCTGCACCAGAAATCTCACCAGACCAGTGCTTTATTATCCTGGTGCTAATACAAATTATAGCTGTTTGTAAGTCACAGTTTTATTTTCCTTTCAAAAATTTGCAGGTGAATTTTTGCCGGTGTGAGTTTGCACTTCGAATTTCAGTGTGCACTTATATGTGCATCAAAAATATAAATTTCCACGTTTCCAGTGAAAAGACCATTTTATCTTGGCAACCGGCTTCTTTTTCTTGAAAACATCCATTTTCATTTGGAAAAAGGGAGCCATTCTGCTATGGGCCCTGCTTAGAAAACTTGCATATAAATGGTCTCATAACTAAATAAATAAATAAAAGTATTTTGAATTTTATTATAAAAATATTTTCCACTTGAAATTAAATGCACATAGAGCAGTGTTGCCTAGTGGATAGAGTGCATCACCTCTGTGCCTCAGTTTCTCCATCTATAAAATGGGACTAATGAGATTGATCTCTGTAAATCACTTTGCAAGCTATTGATGAAAAGTTCTATATAAGAGCTGGGCATTATGATTTTTATATTTATTTTATTGTATGTATTGTCATTAGCATAAAACATCATTGGCAAAACTCCCACAGGCTTCACTGGTGGAGGATTTTGTTAGCTTATGTTGTTGAGTATCGTGGAATCTGCTACAGCTTAACAGCTCTCTTCATTGTACAGCCTGAGGTTTGTATCCCACACACTAGCATTCATATATAATTAAGGATACAGGGTTTAATGTAACTCAGATAAATTCATCAGTGGGATTAGTGTGATAGTCTGATGAATTCTGTTACAATTTACTCTTGAATATACTGCATATTTTAATCATGAATCAGACAACAAAGCAAAGCAATTTAGGTGCACTCAGTATTGTTATTTCAAATTTTATTAATGAAGGGAGAATTATACATTTCTGCTGAATAAAACTGACTAAGAACCCTCAGCTAAATCTTATTCATAATGAATTGTGCATAATGAATTGTGATTATTATGCAGTAAATTATTTTAAAGCTTGATACTCACCTTTAAATACAGATGAAGACATAGCAATATTCATGGAAATGAAAATGAAAACAAGTTCTCTAATAGACTGATAGAAAGTTTCAGTCTCCTAACACTAGTGATTTTTCTTAATCACTCATTAAAATAAAACAAAATGTGAAGATGTACTGTGTAATATTCATTTTCTAATCAGTCATAGAAGGTGAAAGGCCAGATAATTCAGCTCCCTGCTGATGCGGGATTGTTCTGTATTGTATGTCAGCTACTGTTCTGTCCAATCTAGTTTCAAATATCTCAAAATGATAGAGCTTCCACTATTTCCCTTGGAAGATTATTGCACAAGCCTAATACCAGAATCACAAAAGTTACATATGGAAAAGACCTACTAAGTCAAATAATATAGGAATAACATTGAACATTTTTAACATACGCACTGATATCTTTCCTGGCCTCTCTTTTGGGAGATTCAAGCATGTTTTCCCTGTAAGCAAAGCACAAAAACAAGGTAAAATAGTATTCTTTGTTTCTGGGCAGGTAACGTTTATCTATCTTGATTTCTACTATGTCATTGTATGTAAGAGTTTACCACACAGTGGACAAAATTTTCAGCTTATGGGTGCTGTTCATTTGTTCTATTCATTTTTTTCAGTGTTAGGATTGGTCTCCTAAATTACATAGCATTTTTTTTTTCTGGATGGCTGAAGCTTTTTAATGAACAGAAGAAAGAATGAAGAACAATGATTTATGGACTGACTTGTTTGTCCATAGGCACCTGTATATGTAAGCAGAGAGGGGTACTAGTAGGAAGAACAATGCTTCCCTAATTGTTCTTGCAAACAAATGTATTTTTCACAAATAGTGATTTTTAAGAGGTACAAACATTATCAAACAAAAATATTCACTCAAATTTTGAATGGCTGTTTGCAACACTTGACCAAGCCCCACTCCATGGATCCTGAAAATGCATATGCATTTAGGAAGGTGTCTATGAGGAAACAGATTTCTCTAGATTCTGTCACTCTGGTGTTGTATGAAAAGTTTTATTTAGGTCTCTTTGTTAATGCAGAGTGGCTATGAAAATACAACCTTCTTCCAGCTGGCTATTGTACAGGATCCTTTATACATGTACTGCTATCTCCCATAGCCATTTTAGTGTGACTTGGTGAAAAATGAATGAGATCTAGTGGCCTTTTGGAGGAGGAATTGTGGTTGAGAGAATAACTAGCAAAAATTCATACTCAACATCTAAGTGAACAGAGATTCTAGGTAGCTAACATAAGCCTGGAAATGTTGGGATGACTCGCCAAAAGTATCTGAACTTTTGTGTTTCCTTTTTCTGTGATAACTCCTACCCCCTTTGCAATTGTTAACATTCTACTCCCAATTGACCCCAACTCCCAGCAACTTGTTCTACCTTTGGTTCTCCAGGTGAGTAATGTGCCCAGTCTCTCTGCTCAGTTCCAATGCCTGGTCTACATGAAAAATCTCTCACACACATTGTATTCTGGGGCTTCCTCTTTTATGAATGAAATTTCCATTCGGACTGACACCAGGGACCAAAAGATTGGTGCAGTAACTGGGACCTGGAATATTAGCACTGTGGGAGGGAAGCTTATGAAGCATCTTAGCCAAACTTTAAAGTAGAGTTGGGGGTCAGGTTGGAGACAGGCTGAATTGTCAAGGCTAGATTATATTTTTTCTTGATTTGGTCACCTATGACAAAACCAAATGGCCTGCAGTAAGGAAATGCATGTGTCCAATAGGTTGGAACAGACTTTTTGGATACTTCTTTAGAAAGTTATAATCTGATCTAGCACCATTAATAAATTCCATAACTATGTAATAAAATGTAACCAAGCAGACAGCACCTATTGGTACTTGAAATCTTTAATATGAGGTCCACTGCTTCATACATGGCAATTTTACTTTTCTTTTTAAAGACTTTAGTGCAGTGATACTCAGACTGAGGCTTAGGAGCCACATGTGGCTCTTTAATGTGTCTCCAGAAGCTCTTTGTAGCACATGATATTAAAACACTGTGATTTAATTATTAACTAAGTTCAGTTATTAACCAGTCAGGATGCTTTTACTATGTAATGAACCAATTGTAGAATACTTGGTCAGTCATTTTGCTGGGAGAATTATATATACACAAATAGTAAATGAAACAATGAATTCATGCTACTGTGGCTCTTTTGGGTAATGTTGATCCGTAGTTTGGCTCCTGAATCACAGAGGTCTGGGTATCACTGCTTTAGTACTTAACGTAGTTGGCCAGAGTTCTGTATATATAGGCAATAAAGTAACATCTTCCAAATTTGCTCAGTAGTTCTAGTGTTTAGCTACGTACCAGCTACTGTTAGGCACAAATTAGTGGTTATTATCTTGAGTGTTTCCATGACCATTTACCAACACCAGCTGTCATCAGACTGTGACTTTTATTAATAAGAACAAATTATGTCTAAAGTATTTTTCTTCTCCTTAAAGTGACTCATATATACCTGAAAGGTTGCAATATCTATCTATTTCTAGTCCATAAGTGGGTCCTGATTCTCCATTGCCTCATGCCACTTACAGCAGTGCAAAGTGGAAGTAAAGTGTTTCCAAATTAGAGTAGTTGAATTTTATACCCACCTTGCACAGTTGAAAATGATGACACAAGCTGTAAGACAGTGGAGAATGTGTCCTAATGGTATCTCCATGCCAGTACAATAACTTCCCAGATCACACTAATTACTGGCATCATATTATCACAAACGACATTAACTTTTATTATAATAAAAACGTTGCTGAGCTTTACATAACTTGTCTTTTAGTAAGCCTAATGTTTCTGTCCTTTTCACCCACAAAGATGAACAAGGATTAGAACAGATACATTCTGAATTCTGTGTCTCCAGAGTTCATTTTTCTGCTTGCTTGCAAATGGAACCGTATGAGGAAATGCCTATTTTCCAGAAGATGTGCTATCTCAGTAAAGGATATTTTTCCCCAATCCTAAACTTATGGATACAGTGCAATAAACACTGAAAATTACTTGACTCCGTTAATGAACGGAAAAAGCCGATAAAACATATGGTGAGCCTTTTGTTTCCGTTAATCATCAGACAGGAGGACTGACTGATAAGCAAATGTATGAAGATTTTCTAATTACAAATTTCACTTGCAAATTACTTCTTTCTTGAAGTATCTTCGTTACTGGAACAAAGCAGATAAACAATATGGTGCAAAGAACTATATTTTTCAATGGGCTAGATTCTAAGCTGATGTAAAGAGACCTAGTTCCACTGAAGCAATGTTGTAGAAGGAACACATAGGTCCTTACTGAAGGGGAGAAACTACTTTTCAAATAGGAGTCTCTTCAATAATCAGTAAAAGTGAAATGAGAAACAGAATTCTACTCTGTTTTAGAAGGAAAACACTGGTTCTAGAAGGGCCTGTTTTAAGGTAGATAATTTCATGCTGCCTGCGGGATGCCAAAAAATGGAGCATCAGAGCCGGATCCTCAGCTGGTATAAATCAGCACAGCTTTATTGAAATCAATGCACCGTTCCCAGTTTACATCAGTTGAGGAGAACGCTTTAAGGCCCAGATTCTCAAAGGTATTAATGGGAGGTAGGCACCTAAATACCTCTAGGGGTCTGGGCCTAAATGTTCTTCTTTCTGCTGCAGCAATCTCTCTTCCGTCCCTGTCATTCGGCGCGCTGTATTAAGCCTATTGTGTTATTCAGAGGTGTAAAACAGAGTATTATAAAGAGAGAAAGAAAAAGATTATTCACCCTTTTTACCACCAGCACATAAGAACAGTGGAAAGAGCAATCTACCATATTGGCTTGACCATGACACCTTACCCTTCAAGTTTTTGCTGTCATTAACTGCAGGCCCCGGAAATGCATGGAAGTCAAATTTAGACCCCTGTATGTTTCCATCCTTGTCATAACCTTAGTCCCAGATTTGGACCTTAGCGTCCAAAATATGGGGGTTAGCATGAAAACCTCCAAGCTTAGCTACCAGCTTGGACCTGGTACTTGCTGCCACCACCCAAAAAATTAGAGTGTTTTGGGGCACTCTGGTCCCCCTGAAAAACCTTCCCTGGGGACCCCAAGACCCAAATCCCTTGAGTCTCACAACAAAGGGAAATAATCCTTTTTCCCTTCCCCCCTCCAGGTGCTCCTGGAGAGATACACAGACACAAGCTCTGTGAAACTACACAGAGTGACTCCCCCTCTCTGTTCCCAGTCCTGGAAACAAAAAGTACTTTCCTATTCCCCCAGAGGGAATGCAAAATCAGGCTAGCAAATTCAACACACACACAGATCTCCCCCCTGATTTCTTCCTCCCACCAATTCCCTGGTGAGTACAGACTCAATTTTCCTGAAATTTCCCAGTAAAGAAAACTTCAACAGGTCTTAAAAGAAAGCTTTATATAAAAAGAAAGAAAAATACATACAAATGGTCTCTCTGTATTAAGGTGATGAAATACAGGGTCAATTGCTTAAAAGAATATTGAATAAACAGCCTTATTCAAAAAGAATACAAATCAAAGCACTCCAGCACTTATATTCATGCAAATACCAAAGAAAAGAAACCATATAACTTACTATCTGATCTCTTTGTCCTTACACTTAGAAACAGAAGATTAGAAAACAGAACTACTTCTCCAAAGCTCAGAGAAAGCAGGCAGACGGAAAACAAAGACTTCAGACACAAAATTCCCTCCACCCAAAGTTGAAAAAATCCGGTTTCCTGATTGGTCCTCTGGTCAGGTGCTCCAGGTGAAAGAGACATTAACCCTTAGCTATCTGTTTATGACAATCCTTAACTGCACTCTGCCATTGCAAGCACCTTTCCCCTACAACCTCCTGAAGCATATACTACCCATTCTCAGAAAGGGCAATAATTTAAAGGCCATCTGCTTGTAGGTACCCTGGTCCCAGTTTTTGAAAGGCAGGGATCTTAATAGGACATTCAAATCCCATATTAGATTTGTATTGTGGTGGCACCATGTGGGATGCAAGGATGGGCAATGTTGTCATATGGTGGTAGAAGAACATACAAGAAATCTCCCCTTATCTTTGTACAGAAGCCAATTACAACAGAACCATTGTTCTATGCTAGTTCTGATGTTACTCTCTTCAGAGGGAGAGGAGAGAGACTAGGTTAAGGGGGATATATATGGACAGGTAGAAGTGAGAGGTGGGAATGTCAGTCAGTACCTGCAGCTGTCCATTAGAAACCGGCTGTGTGCTTGCTATATTCTAGTTTGCCTGGGTCAGGAGAGGATATATTTTAATTAGAGCTCCAGGGAGCTGTTGAACAAGCTCTTCTAGAGCCTGATCATTTGGAAAAGCTGGCATAATCAGTTGTTTACTTGCTAGGTGCTGGATAAAAAAGCAGCTCTGAGGGTTACCAATATTTATTTATGTGATTCTTTCATTTTATTCAGAGAGTGAGAGCAATCAGCAAAGAAAGTCTCTGGAAACAAAATGAGCCCACAGAAGCATTCATTTTTCTTAAGCGATTTCTCTGTTGAATAATCAAGCTTCTACTAGGTTTGGGAGCTTTTCTTTTTCAAGAGAGCTTCTTAGCCAAGTATCAGAGGGATAGCCGTGTTAGTCTCGATCTGTAAAAGCAGCAAAGAATCCTGTGGCACCTTATAGACTAACAGACGTTTTGGAGCATGAGCTTTCGTGGGTGAATACCCACTTCATCGGTGTTTGCCTGATGGAATGGGGAGGTAGTGTGGCCTAGTGAAGAGTACACTAGAAGACTCAAGAGACTTAGGTTCTATTCCCAGCTGTGCCACTGGTCTTCTGCGTGAGTAAATTCCCCCTCACTGTGCCTCAGTTTCCCTATCTTTTAAAATGGGGATAATGGTACCTCCTTTGTAAAGCACTCAGAGATACAATGCCTAGCACAACAGTACCCTCAGTTCAGTTGGGGTCTCAAGGTTCTACTGCAATGCAAATAATAATAATACTAAGTGGGAATACCGTGAAGGAAAATACTCTTATGCTATAGCACTATTTCCTTACTGGGGATTGCAAGAGGTGTTCTTATTCTCTGTAGCGTATGAATTACCAGACTGGATCTGACCAAGGTATATCTATCTCTGACAGATGCTTTAGGTGTAAGAAACCCTATAGCAGGCAGTATGCAATATTCTGACCATGAAATATTTCATTTCAGCCCTATATGAAAGGCACAGTTCTTATTGACATCTAGGGCTCCTGTTAGGCAAACAGTTCAATGGGATTAATCCTCTCCTTTTTCTTCCCTACTCCTTGTATTTCAGTGACACCGAAGCATCTCCGCTACCCCGATAGTGGAGACTCTCCACCAAAATCTCAGGTGGGGAAGCACTTTTGAAACCAGCTTCCGTTACGTCCCCACTGTATTTCCTGGGATGCTTAAAAAAGCCTGGCTGCCCTCTTGTAGACCCTGCTACTGCTGCTTTTGGGCCACCTAGTGCCATGGGTGCTACACGGGGAGGGATTATAGAACAGATAACCCTCCCCTAGAAGAGGGATGTTACGGGCATTCACAGCTCTCTAGGAAAGGTGGAATTTAGAGCTTTGATTGGTTCATATTTAATCAAGATAAAATGTAAAGTAAAATAAATGCATTTCCTTTCATTTTTCTGAATAGAACGACCATTTATTACATGGACAACTTGCCTGAGGCAGGGTGATACGTGACAACACTCAATGCTGTGATGATCTAAGGAAACCTGGGGACCCTTCTCTATTCCCATTCTCTGGCTTACGTAGCCAGTTGTACCCTACAATACATTTACCCTCCACGCTGTTGGCTTATGACTGAAGTTAGCGAGCAGTCAGCAGGTCTAAATCGGATTCTTTCTTCCAATAAGAGCAAGAGAACCCTCACCACCCTCATATTCTTGTCCTCTCATATATGAATTGCATTTACATACTTCTGTGCTACTCAGTTAACGTTAGATACAATGTAAGGACCTGTCAAGCCCCTTTTCAACGCTGGTTAAACTTGCTATTCCTGTACTTGGAAGTTTATTCCCCATACTGCATAAAGACAGCTCCTTTGAGTTCCTCCGATTCCTTCCTCAACTTCTCTTTGCCCCTTTTGTATTAGAAACATAACCCATTTATACCATCTGTCCTCTGCATCACCTATAGGTTTGTTTGTATACTTGTCTCCATAAGTTACCCTTTTAAGCGCCTTTTCTCTGACCCATCCAGAGCATCCTGCTCACTGTAGTCCCACAATAGCCAGAAGAATGAACCCACAAAACATTCACATGCCAAACTAACAGGTACTTGTGTAATGTGTAACTCGTATCTAGGATGTATACATTGTTGCTTTCATTCCTAACTACAGGCGCAGATAGCCAGTTTCTAGGCTTACAAGGCTGCCCCGTCCTTTAAGCTGCTCTGAAGCGTGGAGAACCACAAACCCATTTAAAGCTGCATTGGGTCGTTTGGCCTGACAGTGGAGACTTCAAAAAGCTGATAGTACATTTCAGTCCGGTTTATTCCCTTCATCCCTGGAGGGGCAGGGATATAAACAAGTTTAACAGTCCCAGAAGAACCTTAAGGGGTCAGTGTGGGCTCTTCAGCCATAGGGCCAAAATGAAGAGGCAATTGTACTTCTCCAGCAGAAATTCTCAGGCAAATTTGCCTCCTGGGGCTCTATAGAGCACAGTCACTTTGAAACAGATCAGGCAGGGCTGTCATTGCCACTCCCTTTGTGCTGTGATAGGCACTAGCTTTCCAGAGCCCTCACTCTCACATGCAAGGATATGGCTTTTCCAAGTCCTCTAAGCCATGTGCATGTTAGGAAGCATTCTTTGTGCCTGCCCCTCATTCCAGACACAACCAAGCCCTAACTATCCATTATGAAAGTAAAGGTCCTGTGGCAGCCCATTATATCACAGCAGCAATTTGATGCTTTTTAAAGATCCTGCACCCAGTATGTTTCTCCAACATACAGTAAGAACAAATGAAATCCTTATACTAATGAACACTTTAGAAACAGCTGGTTAGAACCCTTTGGATTAACAGAGAACATCATCTCTAATTTCCCTGTAGCTTGAGCTCAGTATGGATAGAAACCTTCTCCTCTTTCCTATCTATCATCACGGAGAGCAGCCTAAATTTCTTGTGACCCAACCCTCCTCCCCAGATCTCTGTGCTTTACAGAGGGTCATAGCCTCTAGAAATTTATAATGATCTCCAGCTGGCCCTCATCCCCAATTAACAGAGGGATGTTTTTCCCCTAGCCCTTGCTTTGAATCATTAATCCTTTGTGTGCCCCAGGACACCACTTAAAAAAGGGGGGAGTGAGAGAGAAAAGGCTTAGCTGGAGCCCCCTCAAAATACTCACATTGGAATTCAGTGACAGGTTAAATCCCCCATGCCATGATGTTACAGGAGGGATCTCCTGACCAGTGTGTTGTAAAATAAGATAAACAGTTCAGAATCACTGTGTTACAGAAATACTGTTCATGTTTTAGTTTAAAACCCTTTTCACTCAAACAAAAAGGATGGTGCAGTATTCAATCTATACATTAAACCCAGGTCAGCTCCTTTCATAATCCAGAAGCACTAGACACAGCATGTTTCGTGATGGGCTCTAGTCTTATTCCATCACGCTGAAGAGTTAGTGCACATATATTCATGGAAAGGAAGCTCCAGGCTAGTAGCTTAAGACTCAGTTGGAGAAATGGCAAAATACATGACACTCATTCTTTGTCTTGGAGCAAGTGTTCCAATTAACAATTTAAAGAAACATAATTGTATGTATTTCAGCATATATAATCCAAATATAATGCATAGAAAGGTATGCAAATGAGATCTCTGTTAGCATGAAACTTACAGGAGGGTCTGTAGCCTGGCCAAGTAAATTGATGCTTTGCCTCAAGTAGCAGGAAAGAGTGGATCATATCCTCAGTCTTCTGCCAGCAGATAAAGCTCTAACGGACCTGGAAAAAAATCATATATAGCAAATGTCCTAGAAACTAGGTCAGGAGAGAATTCAGACATGCCCTTATATGTAAGATCAAGAGGGCAACAGGAAATGACAAATATTAATCCATATCATTTTACCAGTGAAGATTTAAATCCTGTATTTTAAAGACTTTTGAACTCCTCAGTGATCTAATTGATTAGTTGTTGATTTATAATTAGAAGTTGGTTTTTGATATGCAGTTTATCTTTGCATGGAATGTTCAGAACCAAGAGTTACTTCAGAAAAAATTAAATCATAGCACATGATCCTTAAAATATATATTCCTGAGCATAATGTTTACTACTGTATGTAGTCCCATTGATAAGTGTTTGCTAAAGTGGGCCCATAAATAGAACCCAGAAAAAAAAATCACTCGGATCATGCATTCCCAAAAACTTTGTAGAAACTCTCTGTACATAAGACCCACTCCTACTATCTTCTCCCATATAAATCTCCCACTGAAGCTGATGTAATTTCAGCCTGAGTTAAGAGCATAAGATTTGGCCATTACTTGTTTATATGTAAAGCAGCAGCCATTTACTAGATGCAACATATACATCAGAAGTTAAAGTCCTTGCCCCAAAAGTTTACGTTTTAAATGGAAAAATGGGAGGAAATAGAATGATTCGGTGTGATCTTGTTGTTGTGTCTTATTTGTTTCACAATTTTTGTTTGGATTTCATTGTTTCAATCTATCCATTTTAACTCTTCTCTGTAGAAGAATTTATAGGGCTTCAGGAAGAAGTAAATTTAAAGGAGGGAAATGAAACATGGTGGACCAGGCTATGGAGGGTAGTTAAAGATATAGGGGGCTGCATGGAAGGAAGTCCTAGGTCAGGGATTGGCAACCTTTGGCATGCAGCTTGTTTACCTGCCGTGTCTGCAGGGTTTGGCAGATCGCGGCTCTCACTGGCTGCAGTTCGCCATCCCAGGCCAATGGGGGCTGCAGGAAGTGGCATGAGCCGAGGGATGTGCTGGCCGCGCAGCTTCCCGCCATCCCTATTGGCCTGGGACAGAGAACCACAGCCAGTGGGAGCCACGATCGGCTGAACCTGCTGACGTGGCAGGTAAACAAACTGGCATGGCCCGCCAGGATGCTTACCCTGGTGAGCCGCATGCCAAAGGTTGCCAACCCCTGTCCTAGGTAGAAGAGCAAGTTTATTCCCATAACTGTTTTCCTTTGAGGTGGGTGGAGGAGAGGTGGGACATTGAGCATGCTCATCTCCTGGACTGATCTCACTACTGCAGTGCTGGTGTCTGGATACCTTGCACTGTTAACTTATTCCACTGCTTCTGTCAGCAAATGGGTAAGAGACAGGGTAATCCGTCAGTGTTTATTCAGAAAGGAAAGTGCATGTCAGGGGTGTGGCTCAGAGCTGGGCTCTCTGCTCTGCCTGGGGAGTGCCCGGCCATGTAGAGGTGGCCTGGCTTGGGGAACAGGGCAGGGAGGGATGCTGGGCAGCCAGTCAGTGTCCCAACTCCAGAGCTTATATTTGTGCCAGGGCTCTTTGTGGCAGTTCAGAGCCCTGGCACCCCTGCGCCTGCTGCATCAGTTATGAAAGTAAAAAAAAAAAAAATTGTTTGAGCCTTGGCACCTCTTTCATTACAGATGAAGCACTGCCCAGCTCCCACAGTGTGGAGAGCCAGCAGCCAAGTGAGCCAGGTGGTTCCTGCCAGCTTCCAATCTGCCAGGTCCTGGCAAGAGGTGGAGCCTGGCAAGAGCACACCCCACAGTTTGAAAACCTCTCTGCTAAATGGAAGGCAGAAGTCGCGGGGCGGGGGAGGGAAAGAAGGGCACAGGACCCTGCATGATCCCCCTGGCATCGCTTCTGGGGCCACAAATATGCTTGCTTGCCCCAGGTGCAGCTCTGAATGAGGGCTACATGAATTAGTGCTATTTAATGAGTTGAGCGCACCTATGTAAAGGCTGTAGTTCATTGGGAAAATGAGCTGTTCGGCACAATCAGGCTGAAACCAAAACCTTACACTTGGTTTAGGGTCAGATCCAAATGGCAATGGTGGCCTTAAACCTCCTGTAGTACTGCATCTTTGCCTCTCAGGGATTATGTACTAAGGAAGCACATAGGTCTCTTGGCATACTTAAATATTACATATTAACTGTGAAGCAGAATATTGACTCCATATAAAGGCATTGAAACCCAGATGTCACTGTTGATCATATATTCTTTTGCACCGCCCTCTTCTTGATTCTGCGGTTGTCGGATTCTGTGATTGTCACTGTTGAAATGGGACACCCAGATCCACAAAGAAATCAGTGGGAGTAAGGTATCTAAACTCCCTTGAAGATCAGGGCCTAACTCTATAAAGAACATGAACACCAAGTGACAGATTAGGAACGTGCAAACTGAGCATGTAGCATTTTGAAGTAATAAGACCGAGCGAGTTGAAATTTTTGAATGAAAAGGGATGGGGTTTTTGTTGTTGTTGTTGTTGTTTTTAATCCAAACCCATCCATTTTTTGAAAATCTTTTTTCCCTCCCACAAAAGATTGTTGACATTGTCAAAGTGTTTCATCATTTGTGAAAATTTGGGCCTTTTCGCTATCAAGATCTTTTGTTTATCAAAAACCTGGTTGTTCAAAACAATGAAAAATGGGTCCATTTCAAAGACTTTAAAAGGAAAACAAGTTCAAAATTTCCACATAGGTTTTCATTTTTAAACTAGCTTTAAATAAGAACTCAGAATTCAGTCTGTACGGCCCGTTCTTTTATCTAATATTCATCTATTTGCTTCCTCTTCTCCTCTTTTATATTTGAGTGACAATATTTCAGTGATGCAACCTGGGAAACAATTCAGTGGAATTCTCACACATATCACATTTTTTTCACTTTCAGATATTTTACTACCTCATACAGCATTAAAGAGAAGTTTATTATCAGCTTGCAGACTGGCTTAAACATACACATTCACAGAGTTATGCAAAGCTGAATCGGATCTTCATAATTAACAGCTCTTTTTCCCTTTGTTTCCTATTGTGTGGGAGGATTTTACGCTTCCTAACATCCATCTGCACAAAGAGAATTTAGAATGCATTTCATAAAGAAACCCATCTAAAAATCACCTTGTATGATTGAGGATGCCTTAAATAACCAAGTGTGGTCTTGTCAGAAGATTAATTTCAGAAAAAAAATCAGGAGAGAAAACACCCACATTTCTTTTATTCTAGAACAGCAGGAAAGTTTAATATCAGCTTTTGTCTGGTAGCCATTAAACCTTGAATTGTTTTCTAGGCGGAATTATCGCTACATGTTCCATAAGGATTAACTAATATATTGCTATTAGAATAGTCACTGACAGTATATCCAAAGATTGGATGATTAAAAAAGAGCTGATTGTCATAAAAACAAAGCAAAATGCTTTGTTTCTTATTCAGGACCGAAAAGTTAGAATTTTCAGCATTTCAGAGACTGGTTTCCCATTTGCCATCTTGACAAAAAGGTTTTGTTTTTTTTTCCAAACAGCAAAACTGGCTGGTCACGTCTCTCAGCAGAATGCTGCATTTCAACAGCCGTGCATTACAGATGATCATAAATCATGAAGCATTAGAGACTCATGCTGATTTCCTTTGTTCAGTTTCTGACAGCCTAGCAAGTAATTAATTAATTAATGTTTTCTATTATCAGGCAACTCTCTCTTGCATAGGGTGCGAGTGTCCAACACAACTGGATGTGCCTAAGACATCAGGTTGTTACAAAGTTTGAAGATGTGTTCAACAATATTGCAGATAAGAAACATGATGCTTGGAATGGTGTTTATTTTAAAAGGAAAACTATTCATATTTGCACAGATTCCACTTTCATTTCCAAACCGAATACACAATATAAAAGCCTGCACATTCTGAGCTCTTGTTGCTGCCTTACCAGCTTTAGATTCCATTTCCTAAGAGAACATTTTGATTAGTTAGACACATTTTGCTCTGCTAAACAGCTTTCCCTGTAAAGGAAATTGTTGCTTTGCTGCCAATCATAGAATCTCAGGGTGGGAAGGGACCTCAGGAGATCATCTAGTTCAACCCCCTGCTCAAAGCAGGACCAATCCCCAAATTGCCCCTTCAAGGATTGAACTCATAACTCTGGATTTAGCAGGCCAATGCTCAAACCACTGAGCTATCCCTCCCCCCAATCTTTACTTATTTAGGCCCAAATTTTCAGAAGTGAACAGTGATTCAATTTTTGGGTACCCAACTTGAGATCGGAAAGGTGCAGGTTATAAACAAATGTCTGTCATATGTAGTATCTTTTATTGTGCTTTGATGACAATCTGTAAATATTATCCAGATCAGACCCATTTCCCATATAAACTTTTGACACACCATCTCTAAATATGGAATAAGTATATAAAGTTTCATTTACTATACATACCTTATAATATAAACAAAGGCAAACACTCATGGAACAGGCTATATTGAATTCTCAGTTGAGCACCAGTGTCCTGCTATTAAAGAAAGCACTTAATTAGATTAATGGACATTTACTGCAATAATTAGGAAATGTTGATTTTTTATATGAGAAAGATAATCAATTCAGAGCCAACCACTGGATGTAAATCCAAATTAGATTGGTCTTTTGCATTTAAATTTTACTTTTTAATCTATGCCTCTCTCCAAGTTTTGTATTAGAAATGCCAGTTAAAGTTGGGGGTAGTAAAGAGAGGAAAGATAACATGACAGAAAAGAATATCTAGTACTGCCACCCTGAAGGTTCAAAAATCTTGAGTTAGACCCCCAAAACCATGAGGATCTTTTTCAAAATGAAAATTATACTGTGTTTTGGGGTCTGTCTTTTTGAACACTCCCTATCCATCCGCATTGTGTGTGTATGACAATCAGTGTCACCCACTTTCCCAAATGTATTGAGTACGGAGACTTCCGCCCCCATGCAGAAGTTCTCACCCCAACATCTGCCCATTCCCTGCCCAGCAATTAATTCTGCCTCGAGATCAGTCATCTCCCTCACAGCCCCCATGTCAGTTCTGCTGCCACAGCTGCCTGTCACATCAATTCTACACATCCCTTAGCAGCCTTCACATCAGTTCTGCCCCCATATCTGCCCAGCCCCCACATCAGTTCCTCAAACCCCAATGCTGCTTCTCCTGGGATTCTTCATCCCCTTTTTCCCAGTTCTAAGGGGGCAGAATGCACACCTTCTCCCTTTCCCTGCAGGGTGTTTGCAGTGAGGGAGGGGTAGAAGTAGAGGAGCTGTCTCGTTTTTGGGGGGTGAAAGGGAGAGGGTAGCCACTCTGAGCTGCTGGGCTCTTTCTCTGTCTCCTGCCTCCAACAAAGAGCATGGTACCAACTCCTGAGGGAGTGGGAGAGAGTTCTGCCTGTTTCCTGCAGCAGCCCTCTTTGGACACTCCTTCCCAGGAGGTGGGCCATCCAACTGAAATCCCATGACTCCTGAAAAACGTCACAAGACTTGGCTTGTCATAAGAGAGACACACAGGAAGCAGCATGTATACATAAATACATGGTTGAGATTTTCAAAGCTAGGGGGCTTGGACAGTCAGGGTGGGATTTTCAGAAGCTGCTCAGGGAATATTCAGGCACCCAGCTCCCATCGACTGACAATGGGAGCCGGGCACTTAACTTATTCAGATACTTTTGAAAACTGTCTGAATTAGCTTTTGAAAATTGAGTGCCCAGATTGTTTGGGTATCTTTGAAAATCTTAGCCTGCGTATATAAAGTCATGATGCACTGCATAGACTATGCCAAATATTCAGCAACCCTGTATGCATTTCCATTTGGTAATTATTCACCAAACTCCCTAGTCTCAGGCCCCTGGCTATATTCAGTTGCACTGGTGGAAACCTCAGTCCCCAACAGTGCAGTGTCTGCCTAGAGTGGCAGTGATACAAATCATTTGCAGCACCTGGGAGGACTTGTCCAATTAAGACAAGCTCCGAAACACTTGGCATTCATAGCTGAGTGATTTCCCACTTCTTCCCAGGCTCCATTTTAGCCTTGCAGCCATGTGCTGTTAAGAGTCTCCAATTAAACATATGCAGCTGCTAAAATGAATTCTCTCAATAACCATGCATCAGTCTGCGCCTTTCCTTTCAGGATCACACATGTAGAAATAAAATGGCTTCTACAGACAACTTTCAGAGAGGCAACCTAGGGCAATTCTCTGAACTCTTATATCATCGGTCAAGCCCCAAACCCAGTAACTGACAGCGTGTGGGCAGATTGTTGCACCCAAGCAGAGAACCATTGACTTCAATGCGGCTTCCCCATAGGCTGCCCCTACACTGCAGGACTGAGGCCTTAAATTTGCACAGTGCCATTGCCTTCAGTGTGGACATGCAGGTATAACAGAGCAGAATTTGGCTTCCTGAGTTTATCTGGCTATTCTCTGCTATACCTGGTCAGTCTCACTGTACACAACGGTCCCCATCTTCAGGTGGTGTAAATCAGCATAGCTCCATTGCCTCCAGCAGAGTTGCATTAGTTTACACCAGCTGAGAATTTGGCCCAGTA
Organism: Gopherus evgoodei; assembly: GCF_007399415.2. Lineage (NCBI taxonomy): Eukaryota > Metazoa > Chordata > Testudines > Testudinidae > Gopherus > Gopherus evgoodei. The sequence goes on along the minus strand of NC_044333.1, from coordinate 35,410,895 downwards.
TTCCCAAAGGTGCTGGGACTAGCACCAGAATAACTCCATGGCATGTAGTGACGTATAGGGAAATACAGGGCTAAATTCTGCCCTGACATACAGTCTTAATACTTAGCAAATTATCAGATGGTGTCAGGGACAGCTATTAGCCACAGATTTCCCAGTTAGCCCCCCACCCCCTCCATATCCTGGTCTGAGTCGCGCTGTACTGTTTTATTCGACAGCCGTGGTTCTCAAACTTCTTTGATCGCGTCCCCTCCCCCGCCTCCTTTGTGTCTGTAGAGATTTACTCCCCTCCCACCACACAATACCAACTAAAACAAATCAACATACAACTCTCACTGAAAACAGTATGATCCATTGTAATACGAGCAAAAGCAAAGCTGCGCCTGCGGCTGAGGCTTACCATTAATGTGCGTAAGAGATTAACATGCAGATGGCAACAACTTTGTATAATGCTGTGCAACCTCAACAGAAATCCATCAAAATGCACAGCACCAGCGCGAGTCAAGCGTACAGCACCATCTGAGGAACTGATATGTCTGGAGGAATCGGCATGGCTAGTTATTCATTGCTGTGGGTAAAATGTGCACAGTGAGGGTTTTCCCCCTAAAGTTTCTCATGCCCATGCCCCCCTCCTAAATCCATTCTGTGCCCCCATCTTCCAGGACAATAGCCAGTTCTACAGCTATAGCCTCTTGGTTTCCCTTACCTTACACTCCTCTCCATTTGGCCTCATGAGAATTCAGACCCCTTGCATCTACCTTGAGCAAATCACTTGGATTTGTTTGCTTTGTTCCTTGGGAAGTGCTGCCCCTGTGAGGCAATCAACTCAGGGAAAGCAGACCTGTCCAATTTATACTCCACTCAAGAGTTTTTACTAGCCCATGGAATAAATGTCCCAGCCACAGCTAGCTTTTACCCTTTGCTTTTGTTGCTTTACATGAAGCACCAGAAAGTCCTGGCAGTTTTTTGAATCTGTTCAACTGTTAACATGGTGATTGATTCCTATTATTTGTTATTATTTTCCCAGGGCCAAAACTGATAACTCAGAACTCCTAAATTGCATGTTGGGCCAGAACATCAGTTGGTGTAAATTACCAGAGCTCCACTGAAGTCAGTTGGAGCTATACAAATTTACATCAGTTGAGGATTAGGCTTTGGGTCTCTGCCCAGCAGAGCTTGCAATCTATTTGCTCACCAGATGCAATCAAGAGGCAACAAAAGGGCGGGATACAAGATAAGGGAAAGAAAAATAAGAACAAGGATTATGTTGCTACTCAGCTAAGGCATGTACATAAGCCAGGTAGAATAGTTTTGTAGAGTTTTAAATATATAATAAATAGCCCCTAGAAAGAAAAATGTCATGGCACACGTCTAGTGGGTCTAGCAGTGCAGATGGGCCCTATGGAGGTATATGAAGATGAGGAGGGCAATGGCTCAGTGAACCAGTTCAAGTAAGGTGCTAGTGACACTAAAGCAATAAAAAATGAACACAAACAAAGCAAAGCAACTTGCCAACTGTTGAAAAGTCCGAGTCTCTGGGTTTCCATTTTCTCTGCAAAAAATTACGATTGCTAGTACTGAAGCTCCTGCTAAGGCCAGGATTCACTATGCTAGGAACTGTACAGATACACAATCCCTGCTCCAGTGAGCCTACTATCTAAACAAAAGGTGTGGGAGAGGAAGGACTATTATCCCCACTTGAAAGGGGGGCAACTAAGGCACAGAGATATTAAGTGACTTGCCCAAGGATGTTTGTGGCACATGGAAACTGAATCCCTATTTCCCAAGTCCCAGACCACCTCCTTCATCACAAGATCATCCTTCTCAATACACTAAGCTATAGCTATCCAATACATTTGTAAAACCAATCTGTAATAAACCCAGGGCTCTCTAAGTATTACCTCAGGAATCAAGTCTTTACTCTCTTGCTCTTATGTCATGTTGTGTGTGCGTTATAATCCTCTGGTAGGGTTGGTGCAAAGATCCACCAGTAACGCAAATGTATTTACATACTGTCTGTATAACGCCCACCCCAAAAGACTGAAGGGAGCTTAGACAAGCTTGCAGAGATGTTTCTTTGTCTCTTTCTTGTTTTGAAGTTCTAGAGTTCTCATTCAATCTCACTGTCTGCCTCTCAAAATAAATGTGAGCTACTGACCTGGTCCACTGTTCCCGTTGACATCAATGGGCTTTCCACCAAGCCCTTCGTAGTCCTCTACATGAAATGTGACATTGTACAAACAGGTACGTCTTCAGTGATGGTGTGAGATAACAAATGGCTGCAATGGAACATCTATTATCAACCAGTAAGCAACCAGCTTACTTTAAAAACAGATTCACCCAGAAACTTGTTCCTTTCCCACAAGCCCCTACTATTTTATTTGCAAAGAGTGAAGCTGAACGCAGGTCGAGTGGAACTTTATTAGCCCTGTGGATGGCTCTGTCCACATGGCTGAATTGCTTCCAGCATAACTCTCCACATTCCCTGTTCCACTCGCATCTCTTCAATAACAGTCACTTCGGGTAACATGGGCCTTCTGTGTCCAGTTCCACTCAGCACAGTACACCTATATCCAAACCCTCAATACTGGATCAAGGGAATGGGATAGAAAGAGAGAGATCCTGGAGATTCAGAGCTTGCACGATTATCAGGAGTGCTGGAGCTATTATTAGGACTGTTAAAGTATTTAACATCTGCTGCAAGTTCTTTGCAGCTAGTTATCCACACAAGAGTTCATCCATGGATTCCTAATGATTTGCTCAGACAGGGAGGAGCAGTAGGAGCATCTTACTTTTGATCCACAGGAAGAGGGTTTGACGCCGCTTGGCAGCCAGATCTAACAAATGTTTCTCTTCAGTGATGCTCTAGATGGATGGTACTGCAGTGGCACTTGCCAGAGCAGCAGCTGGTGCTAGCAAAGGGTGTAGGATACATGAATCTGATTCTGACCCAGTGTGGACGCAGTTCAGCTTAAACAGTTCCTTTGGAATAAGCATTAATGACAAAGTCTAGCAGAATATTACTGTTTAATAATGAGCTTCCTTGGGAGATGTAGATTTCTGACCATGTATGTAAAAGGGCAGGGATTGCTTTGGCCAGGGGGAAGCTCTGCTGACAGTTATTTAGACCCAAGCTCAAAATACACAAGGCCCAGACGCTCCAAGAATTTTAGGCACCTAACTCCCATTCACTTCAATGGGAGTTAGGCACTAAATCCCTGGATGATCTGGGCCATGATCTTTTCATAATTTTACATGCATCATCTGCTTCCAATATTTTAAACCAAATGGACACAGGGAACAATTTTGCCCTTTCATATAATTGTTGAGTGCATTTTACATCCCTTCCATACCTAAGATACTCCCAAATCATACAGTCAGTCTTCTTCGCTAAAGCTCACAATCATGGTTCCCACTAATATTGTGTTTGCAGCTACTAGTGGGTGAAAAATAGCAGGCCAACTTGAGAATTTGCAGAAAATTAGGGAATCTGGGTTAGATCCTCAACTGGTTTGGCAGAGTTCCATTGAAGTCGGAAGAGCTATGCCACCTATGTACATTTATACCAGCTAAGGATCTGATACATAATTCCTAAAATGAGCTTTACAAAATGTTTTCTCCATGCATGGTCCAAGAGAAGAGAAAGATGAAACGATAGCATGTCCATTTTCTAGCAGGCAAAATAATGCATCCAGGATATTTTTCTGAAATCAATAAACCAACCTCAATGCAGGCTGTGAAGCCTCAGAGCTCAGCAGCTGCTCTTCAGTTAACAATTTTTGTGCAATCACAAATGTCTCCCACTGAACAGTCATTTTGGATGAAAAAAGTTGATGAATCATGATCTGCTTCTCACAATGTCATTGACTTGGGTTCACAATTCACTTGTCTAAAGCAGTTGTAACGTTCAGCTATAAATGTCAAGACTTGTAAAATTATGTTGCAGAATGTTCAGTTTATAATATTTATGTGTCAGTTTTTGGAGTTATGCCAACATATGTTAAAGTTTTGCTGAAATGGTTGAAAAATGAAAAGAACTTCAGAATTTGGGGGATTTTATATTATTTTCATTATAAATAAATCATACATTGAAGTCACTTTCCGCACATTATTTTAGATTTATTTGAAGCTTCAGGTTTGAGAATGGAGATGAATCTAAAAGGCTGGGTTACAGTCAATTGAGACGTAGACAATTTTAGAATATGAGCAGTGTTCACATATTTCAGCTTCTTGCAATTTATGTGGTTTGCAATGTTGCAAGGGATAAGCAGGAGTATAATCTATTGCCTAGAGCCATCGGGATTCAGAACTTCTGCATTCAGTTTCTGATTCTCCACAGACTTTAGTTGTGGCTTGTTGCAAGTCACTTAAGCCTTCCATGCTTCATGCTATTTCCTGTTACTGTAAGGATATCTGACTGGAAGACCAAAATGAATTATAAAATGAAAAGGGAATGCTGAATTAGATTGTAAATGGTCTCGGCATTGTGTGACTTTTCTGATGCTACCCAATTTTGTTTTAACATTACAGTCCAAAATGTTCTAGTTCTTATTTACCTTCCTACCAAAAAAACAAAAACAAAAACAAACAAACAAACAAACAAACAATTACAGCCCTAAAAACATTAGGGCTATTGATAGTCCCATAAAGTACCAGAGCCTTAATACTGGGGGACAATCTCAAAAAAGTATTCAGCATATATTTTTTTCCCTTTTCACAGAGTCTGACAGTCATAATTCATCAAATCTTAAAATAGTGACTATCTACTGCCTGCTCTTTAGCTGGTAGAGTTCTTAAAGCCTCTACGTACTCAGGTAAATAACTTCTTCCATTGTTTTGTTATTGGAATACATTAAAACCATAACTTTTAATCTCACTAGAAAACCCTTTCTCACACAGGTCTGCAGAAGCATGTGCATTTCTGCAAAAATAATAACTTAGCACAAATGCTGCTTTTCATCTGTAGACCTCCAAGAATTTTACAATGGTGGATAAGTAATATATTATGCCATTTTATAGATGGGGAAGCTGAGGTGCAGAGACCTCAGTGGCCTGAGTTTCAGAGGTGCTGAGTACCCACTGCTTGTATTGACTGCATTTGGAATTGTTCAGTGTGATGGCCAACGCTTGCTGGCGGCATTGCCTAGTGGTTAGGGGATCAGATCTTTTGTTCCCACACCCCTATTCTTTCCCCCAGACTACAGTCACATCTGGTGTTGGTCTTTGTTATGCTGGGGGTGGAGTCAACCATGTAGTCAGGTCCAGTAATTCATTCAGCCTTATCTCTCCCAGTGGGGCAGGGTGCCTGGGAAGATAGGGGTTCAGCTATTGACCCCCACAAGTGCCAAACCCAGCCAGGGGTTTCAAAAGGTACTTATACTTCCCTTCCTTCCCATCAGGGGAGAGGCTAGAATGTCAGGGATTCCATGCCCTTCTTAATAGGGGGTTAGTAGGGGAGCCTGGGTCCTCCCAGTCCACTGAGCTCTGGCCCAGCACCCAGGGGCGCCTTATGGCTGCCTCTCGTGGGCCACTAAGTACCACTCACTCTGTTGTCCCAGTCTTGCAGTCTGTCCCTAGATAGTAACAGAAAAGGGTACTAACTGAACCTTCAGGCCATCTGGGCACAGGGCAGGCTCTACTTCTCCAGGAGAAGGGTTCTGCAGCACCCTTCCTCAGGAGCTCTCAGGGCAGATCCTTCTCCCCACCTCATCAGCCCCATCTGAGCTGTCAGGCTCCCTTTTACACTCCACCTCCAGCTGGTGCACAATCTGCAGGTATGGCTGGGCAGGGTCCTCTGGACCAGAGTTGCTCTTTAACCTCTTTGGTTCTAGTGCAGGGTTTATAAAACCAGTCACATTCAGCATGTCTGAAGAAAAACACTGAACCTCAATAGCCAGATTTGCCCAAAAGCTCAGCTCCCAGTTAGAGACCCACACGAAGAAGCCAGATTTTCAAAAGTGAGAATAGTCAGAGCTGTTGGCTACTGTGGGCTTTTGAAAATCTGCCCACTTCCTTTAGTTGCCTAAATGAGAACTGAGCGCTTGGGAAGAATGTGGCCCCAAGAACTTTGCCTAACGTCACACAACCAGGCAGTGGCAGGGTCAGAAACGGAACCCAAGTCACCTGACCTGCAGTCCAGTGACTGATCCATGTCATTCTATTGCTTCTTGCAGATGTTTGATTTCAGTACCCATCTGGTAGGCCGTCGGTTTCCTCCTGGTTTGAGCTCACTCAAAATTCACTTTGAGGAAGCTGTTAATTTGTTATATTCCTGTACAGCATGATAAGTTATGGCATTGTCCCAAAGCCACAACACTTCTGAGGGATGTATTAATTACCCACTAAAACATGAGTTTCACATATTTTCACGCTATAACAAATCACCTTGTGCCATCATACATATAACCAGCTCTTTGGCTGACAGTTTGAGCCCTGTACATGGTGCTGCATTTGTGCTGTGCATCTAACTGCTGCTTTACTTTCAAATGGTTTCACAGCTAAATCTCATAACAAGCTTTTCTCATGTTACATGAAAACTGATATTAACTGACCTGGATTTCAAAGCACACTATGGACGGATGACTGGCACAAGCCAGAAAGGAATGAAGAATGATAGGAACCAGTTTATGCAAAAAGAGAATGCAGATTTATGAACAGAAATGAAAGAAGGGCAGAATGTATTTTTTGAAAGACAGGTGCACACATTGTACAAAGATCTAGGATGGTCTAATTGATGTGATTGGCACGTAGTAAAATTTTCAGGATCTTGTCCTAAGGTACATGGTACAGTGGCTGAGATATAGCACTGGGAATCAAGAAACCTGGGTTTCATTCCTGGTCTTGCCACTGTCTGTGATCTTGGACAAGAGATGCCCTGAAAATCAGGTCCTAGGCTCTTCTGTGCCTCTGTCATGGATAGAAGCATAGAAATGTAGGGCTGGAAGGGACCTTGAGAAATCCAGCCCCCTGCTCTGAGGTAGGACAAAGTAAACTTAGACCAGGGGTCGGCAACCTTTCAGAAGTGGTGTGCCGAGTCTTCATTTATTCACTCTAATTAAAAGTTTTGCATGCCAGTGATACATTTTAACATTTTTAGAAGGTCTCTTTCTGTAATTCTATAATATATAACTAAACTACTGTTGTATGTTAAGTAAATTAGGATTTTAAAATATTTAAGAAGCGTCATTTAAAATTAAATTAAAATGCAGAGGCCCCATGACCCGTGGCCAGGTCCCAGGCAGTGTGAGTGCCACTGAAAATCAGCTCGCGTGCCACCTTGGGACACTTACCATAGGTTGCCTACCCCTGACCTAGACCATCCCTGATGGATATTTGTCCAATCTGTTCTTAAAAACCTCCGATGAAGATCCTAGCAAGTGCCCCCTCCTGGCTACCCACTAGGACTTCTCTGAGGGGAATCCAAACCTCAGCTGCTCCACATCCCCAGGGTGTTTCAAGCTCCTGGAGCCTTGGCAGGCTGCCACACTGGTTTCTCCCTTGTCCTCTCTGGCATATTTCTTGAGCACTGACTCTCAGGCTGCTCACCCTTCTCAGTCCAACTGCCCTAGACCTCCAGGACCAGCACTGACCCCTGATATAACCCACCTACTTAAAATACACCCCTTCTCCATAACTCCACCCAAAAGGTGTGATGCTTCTGGAACAGTTTAACTCACTCAGGGGGATGCACCAGGTATGGAGCAGTCAACACATGCACACTTTGCACAGAGTCTAACACCTTTAAGATCTTTTATACTTAATTATATAAAACAATAAATATCAAACTGAAATGTCCCTTTCTATCTCACCATTCCCTGGGGAGCCCTTGGGGCACCAGGAAAGCTGGCAAGGTGTCCTCCACCTCATGCAGGCTGTTACATGACGGGTGATCTCTCCTCACAGACTGGAGGGAAAAAAAGCCTCCAATGACCAGACCAGCTTCTGCCCTTTTAAAACCTGTAACCCCCTCTGCCAGGTGACACTCTTGCTAGCTTCCCCACATAAACACAGACCCCTGCCATGTGTCTTCATTGCCAAAACAACCTCACCCCTGATAAACCAGTTCTTTTGTCTAGAGTGACTAGAGTTCCAGCGATTGGGTACTTAGAATCGAATTCCCTCTACTGTTGTTCTTTTGCCACCAGCCTTTGGAATTTCAACCCAATATGAAGACAAGCCATAGAGAAGGCAAAAATCTGCACAATGAGAATGGAGTTTGCAGCCTGACACATGGAGTTCATAATCTCCCACAGGCTTCGTAAATTATACAAACCTAGTCCCCTCCCAAGTCACCACAGACACACTTGCACCCATCTGTTAAATGGGCATAACAAGGATTACTATTATTTAGTCCTAATAGGGGGCATCTCGCTCAATGACTAGCAATTTTGCCTGAGTAAAGACTGCACAATTTGGACTCTAGGCAGCAAGGTCATTCAAAATAGCAAAATAGGACCTCCTGGCCAGTAACTTGTTAAGTAGTGGCAGGTTGAGAGGTATGCCTCTGATGTTCTCCTCTCCCTACAAACATGGCTCTGGATTTTGCCCAGAAGAACCCAAGTTCAATAGTGTGAATAGTCACATTAAAGGCAACACAATTTAAATAAACAAAATGTCAAGAAAATGAACTGCACTGAATAACTTACAATGTTTAAAAATTCAAAAAGTTTTCTTCTCTCCTTCAGTTTGGTCTGAAACTGACTTTTTTTTTTCATGACCATGAAATATAAAGAGGGATAACAAATTCTATTGCTTTGAAAAGTAGGCTAGTATCTCAGCAGGGTGTAAATCACAGCCATTTCAAAAGATTCCCTGGAAAAAGATTCATACGTAGTCAGTTCCTGTGTTATTTTGCCCTGAGAAAACTGTAATGACTTCTCACATGCTCTTCTGCAAATGTACCTATTAAACATTAATGCTAGGCTTGATTTGAATGACAAAATACATGTATAACGGGAACTTTACAGATCACTTAGCACAAACTTGAGTGGTGATGCAGGTACGTCGTTTACTTGTTCAGCATGATTAATTTCCTTTTCACCTAGAATCAATAACTGTTGCCTGCTTGTTAAAATATTAAAAGATGACAAATAATGGTTAAAAGTGCAACAGTTGGCCAGTTACATTCTTTTGGCTGAGAAGGATATAGCAATCAAGAGAATAGAAATGATTTAGTGTCTCTATGAAATGAACAACTGAACTATTTGAGGAAATGTGGACCTAGTGAGATGAGTAGATTAAAAGCAAATTGTGAGCATAACTTTTTATCATAACAGTTCAGATAACCTATCCTGCCACTGCTTGTCTTACTCCAATTACTCCACAACCAAATCCCTTTACTTTCATAGCATAGAAGCCCTATCCTGCCTGGTGCTGAGCACCGGCAAATTGTTGAATGACTATAACATCTATTGACTTCAATGAGGGTTAAGGACGCATAGCACCTTGCAGGACGGCACTATAAAGCCGGAACATCTGGCCACCAGGAAATATGCCTAGCACAGGGGATTCCCAGATTGGTGTAAAGCCAATATAGTGACTTTTAGCCCCTCCTCCCAGCAGCCCCCAGTATAGAGGACATGCTGGGGGAAAATAGCCATGTTGAGTGTACCCATGTGCTGTGACTAATCTTGGCAGCTGTCCTCTTGGAGTTGTATCCCACAAATGCCCTGAAGGGGTTAATGTGGGCCACTTAGCGTATCTGGCAGCACCTGTGAGATAGAGAAAGGCAGGCTTAATTGATAATGAAGCCCAGCTGGGGAGTGGCTGGGTGGTGATTATAAAGCCAGGAAGTATGTGGAAGAAAGAGGCTGCCATCACTCTTGGGGGGAATAAGAGGTAGGAAACAGTCCAGGGAACCAGCAAGGAGCCTGATGGAGTAGACCTTGGCTGCTAGCTACAGGGTCCCTGGACTGGAACCTAGAGCAGCGGGAGGGCCTGGGTTCCCCTACCAGCCACTGAGAAAGGTGGAGTGAAACTCCCTGAGGCAAGGGAAGTGAGGACTATGAAGTCCAGAGACGGACAGAAGACCTGCTGTGAGTTCATTTGACTATAGCTGGGTTGAACTCTGTTACCCTGGAAGGGATGGATTAAAGGGTGACCTGGCCGGAAGACCAAGTTGTGCGAAGAGATCCCACCGCAGTGATGGAGTGACCATCGGCAGAGGGTGCCATATGAGGAGACAGCTGCTACACCACACCTGACCACAAGGAGGTGTTCCTGTGGTGAGTGAACTCCCGTACATGGACATAGGCAGCAGAGTGTAGATTAGAGCACCCCGTAGGCCTGGTCTACACTGGGGGTGGGGATCGATCTAAGATACGCAACTTCAGCTACGAGAATAGCGTTGTTGAAGTAGATGTATCTGAGATTGAATTAAAATTACTTACTTCTCATCCTCCCAGGGCTGGATCGATGGCCGTGGCTCTCCCGTGAACTTTGCTTCCACCTCTCACACTGCTGGAGTTCAGCAGTCGACAGGAGAGTGATTGGGAATCTATTTATCACGTCTACACTACATGCGATAAATTGATTCCCCGATAGATTGATCACTACCTGCTGATCCAGCGGGTAGTGTAGATGAACCCTTAGTGTAAGGAAGCATGAAAGTGACATAAAGTCATCTTAGTAGCCACCTCTCCATTTTTTCACTCAGTGAAGCCTGGGCAGAACTGACAATCAGGTCCACAGGTGGTAAAATACTTTGTACCTTGAAGACTTCTGTTCACTTTTACTTATCTGAAGAAAATATTAATTGAATTTCAAACACATGGTGATATCTGCATTTGTCTGAATTCACAGCCATGGCTGTCACATTGGTGAATACCCAGTTTCCATCAGCCATGCAGGTCAGAGCAACTTTAGAATAAATATAGCAAAATCAAGATAGATAAAATAAGAACCAATTTTCCACCCACAATTTGAACTGGATCTTTAATTGAATGATCTTACTATGGATGGTACCACAGAGGGGCCTAAACCCTGCTTCCCCCAAACATGTAGATAGTAATGTCAAGTTACTATCCCATATAGTCCACAAGGCACTTCAGCCTTGCCCCCATGGCTGCCTCATCCACTCTTTCCTGAGTGTATGTGTGTGTGGACTTGGTCGGTACTTTGTGGCTGGCTCTACAGAGACCTATATGTTAATTCCAGCTGGGGCTCTCACCAGGCATCCAGGAACTCAGCACTGACTCTAATTCAATTGCCCAGCAGTGCTCCAATGGACAATACAATGAATCCAGTGCTAACACTGTGCCCCCTGATCCACCTGGAAAGATGCAGAAACCAGTCTGGCCAGGTTCAGAAGCCATGCTCGAAACCTTGCAGTGTCTTTGGACGGGACCTCCTGAACAAAGGAACTTTGAATAGATAAATAAGAGACTGATGTGAGGGGGACACATTGAATGGGGATCAGACTGTCAGAGAGGCAGAAGGTGAAGGATGAAGCCTTGTCTCAACAGTCCCCCAAAGCTGAGGGATCTCTGGTCACGTGGGACCTACTAAAACTGGCAAGGAGAGACTAAGCCTAGGTAAGACAATGTGTGTTTAGGGTCTTATTATTTTAACCCTTCTCTCTCTGATGGTGATGTTATCTGAGGGACATGAAAATTATACCTGTTTTGAAGAAGCTGTTTTGAGTCACTGCAATTTCATACTGGTCACAGGATCCCAGAGAAAAGTCTGTAGCAGGGCCCAAACTCAGCTGGCTGTGCTGAGGGGGTATAATAGGTGCAGCATGGAGGTCTGCCCCTTTAAGAGCCAGGAGCCAGCCCTCTGCTGGAGAAGAACCAAACATGCAGATGTTGGAGAATCATCTGATATAGCTGGGCGGCACCAAGTGATTGGGTCTGATAATTCCCCATTGGGGAATATAAATGAGGGCTCAGCTCTATAAGGGGAACTAGGGGACCAGTAGAGGGTGGAATGTACATGTTACTGGGACAGCAGGGCAAGCAGACCCTGTGGACTGCGTGATCCTCACCCATAGCCTGACAAAGGCCCTGACCATTAAGATTCTGGAAGCCAGAAGACCCACAACCTGGGTTGGGAATGTTATGGTTCCTGTTTCTTTGGTCTGTGTTCTGGAGAATAAAAAGGACCCTGCAGTAAGGGCTGCAGCATGAACTGGGCATGGCCGATTGCTTTCCCAGGTGGGTGACTGGGTCCACCAACCTACAGGAGGTAAGCAACGAGAGCTGCAGCCTGGTGATTCAGTTGAAATTGGATTTGGGATTTCACTCTGAGGAAAGTGCAGGTTTAGTCCTGTCACCTGGAAAGGGTGCCATGGAGAAAATGACAGCAAGGGCAAAGGTAGAGCTCACTCTAAATCCTAAAACCCTAATACTGCCCCCAATGTTCTCAGGGCATCATGGCCCTTACTGCAATTCTTTGCTGGTCAAAGACACCCCCTGTTCCTTCCCGTTTAAGGCTCCTTTACTCTGCCAGAGAGGCAGAACTCTAGCACAGCTGAGGACTGGGCCCTAGTGATTTCACACTAGAAGCTTAGACACAAACAGTCACCTCAGAAAAATTCAAATATTCTTATGGCAAATCTGGTTCCTGCCAGTTTTCCCCAGATCAAGCAACTGCCAGACCAGAGAGATTTGGAAAAGTTCGAATAACATCCACACATATAAATGCTGCTTATCCAAACCCAAGCACAAAAGCTTTGGAGATTCATCCCCAAACTATTCCTGATTCACTCCCAGACACCCCACATAGTTGCAGCCCCACCACCCCACTTTTCTATCCTTACATTCAAATAAATGCACTGGAGTTTTGAGCAGACATGGTCTTGCTAGAGAGGCTGGGCCTGATTCAGCAGCCCTGACAGGTAAATACGTTAACCACTTGAATTATTGCACATTCATTCAGCTGGAACACGACTCTGCTTGGCAGTAATCCAGGTCTGGACCCATAACAGCACTTACTGTCACTAGCCATCTAAGTTACTGTAATAAATGGAATGTTTCAATGGATTCCTAATGATTTCTATTATTAGAGTGTAAAAGGCAGAGACCTGAAAAACCTAAATCGCATCTTATCACCATTTGGATGATAACAGCTCTGCTGCCTGTTCTCCTGGCAAAGAAGGGTGAGTCTTTCCGAGTGGAACATGGCAAACCCCATCTGTATTCCTTCTGCTTAGCCTATTTTAATCAAGGCAGACTTAATCAGGGAGACACTCATTTTGCAGCTGGTACATTAGCACAAAGCACTGTATAACAAGGAGCCAAAAGCTCGACGTATCTGAAGCAGAGCCAGGCAGGACATTGTTTTCCCTTCCTATGCAATTTTAAGACTTCAAAAGTTTTTACCATTCCACAGCAAGATGAAACCTAAACCAGTTGAAACAGTTTGTGAAGGGAATGAGAGCCCAACCCCACCCCCAGAGTAGCCAATAGCCCACTAGTGAGTATGCTCACTTGGGATATAAAAGGCCTGGGTTCAAGTCCTTGCTCTGCTGAATTCATAGGGACTGAGGCCCAGTCTACACTACACAATTAGGTTGACGTAAGATGTCTTGCGTTGACCTAGCTGTGAAAGTGTCTTCACTTAATTTTGGCTCCTGCTGACATTAGGTGCCTCTTTACACCGGTTTAGTAACACCACCTCCCTGAGTGGCAGAGTCATGGTCGATGTACTTAGGTCGACGCAGTGTCACTGTAGACACTGCGGTACTTGCATCAACCATTACTGACTTTCAGGAGCCATCCCACAATGCCCCACACTGACAGTACAATCGATACAAGAGCTTCTGATGAGGATGCACACCGCCGACACGAGGGGCAAAACATGCACACACCAAGTGATTCAATGACTGTGGTGACCGTATGCCTATGTAAGGTAGGTCAATATAATTTTCTAGTGCAGTCGTGTCCTTATTGGCTATCCCAAGGGTAGGGTAGGTCTCTCTCTCTTTGACTGCTGTATTTGGCTCACTCCATTCAGTCTAAACGACCTAGGCTGTCTGCACAATTTGAGACTCCCACTCCAACCCTTCTTCATAGGTACTCAGGTCATAACGGACCCAACCTTACCCCTCTGTGAGCTCAGAGCTCTATCTGTGGGCTTAGCGCACATACCCATCCCAGTAGATTTAGGACTTTATGGGTCTGGGGACCTTTTACCAGTGAAAGAGCCTTCACACAGTGAATATCTTTGAACATGTATATATCAACAAATCAACAGAATACACACACCAAGCATCTAATGCTCACCACTCCCAATAAAACAGATGGATGTCTCCCAATGGCCAGTCAGGGTGGTGTCATCTAGGGCTCTGGCTGGTCTGGTCATGCAGAGGTTAAAAATCCTACCAGAGTTAGTCTTGAGCTGTATCCTGGAGTTAAGTCTAGAAGCCCATCTCCAAATTTCCACCCACCAGGAACAGGGGCTCTGCCTCAACTTTTGTAGGGCCTGCCTCCCTTCTCTTTCTTTTCTCTCCTTTAGCCCTTGCCTTCCTTGAAAATCTTAACTGGGAAGGCTATGGCTTCAAAGAAGATTGCTTCACGCAGAGCAACAGATCTTTATGGCCATGAAATAAACAGCAATGGGCCTGATCCTTCTTTTGTTAATTCACTGCTTTTCTCAAAACTGCTTCCAAGCAAAATCAGCAGCAATATTCCTTATTGCTTGGCAATCATATCTTCAGGGACTGTAAAATACTTTTAGCTGTGGCATTAACCTTTGACTTGCAAAACAAAAACACACCACAGAAGAAAAATGGTAGAGGTTGGGGGGAGGGGGGAAGTACAAAGAGAAGGAACTTTTGACAATCTCACCTACAATCTAGCCCTAAATTATTAGACTGGACTAATAAACTCTCTTCTTCGGCACTGGGTGCATTGGAGGTGTCTAGGTACCAAATTATAATAGCATTGCATATACTTGTTTTTTTATATATATTGCATGTTATTATATTTTGTTACTTACCTGCACAGAAAGTCTAAAACCCATGTTTGAATGTCATGTATTCATCAGTCTAAAATTAAGCTTGCATTTTAGAACTGCTGCATTAAAAGATTGAAAATTATGCATCATCAACTCTATCTAAAAATAGGCAGGGTTCTGAGACATGAGACTAGACACTTTCTCCCCTGCATAGACAGTTATAGTTCTCACTTATCAGACGCTCCAAACATCCTTCTGTAATTTGTAAGGCACAAAGAGTGAGCTAGTTTCTAACAATATTAGCTGCTGGTATAGGAATGAAATGGACAAATGGACCAGGGAATCTGTGATTGTGCCCCTCATAAGGCTTTATGGAATATGCTTATGATTGTATATGTGACATAACTGGAATATGTTTTAGGCTATATATGCCATGTAACATATCTATGTAAAGGTTATGAGCTACTGAATGTATTTGTCCTATTTGTATGCATGTATCATTTTTGTATTCGAAGTTTTGAATATTGGCAGTGTACTAGCCTAGTAGAGCATTTGGTCAGCTTCTTGAGAAAAGTGCAAATTAAGTGCCCAGTCAAAAACCACTTAAGCCAACAATGAACTTGAAGATGCTAATCCACATCTGAGCCTTCCCAGGAGTGTGGCTTGGCTGGTAAAACCTGAGTCATGCATGGACATGTGACTTGCCCATATGACTCCAAAACTCCATCTTGGAGCTGGACTTTGCATAGGGATAAGGAGGGGGTCTCCACCCACAAGAGAGAGTCTACTTAAACCCCTGGGAGACCCTCCATTTTGTCTTCAGCTGGCTAAAGAAAGCCTCTCCACCCTCAAGGATACCTGAAAGGAACTGGAACAAAGGACAGTAACTACAGGGGGTTTGAGTGATTGCTGGACTCAGACTAGAAGAAGACTAGTCTGTAAAAGGAAGCTTTCTGGGTGAGATTTTTATCTGTATTCATTTTCTTAGACATAAACTTGCGTGTTCTATTTTATTTTGCTTGGTAATTCACTTTGTTCTGTCTGCTACTACTTGGAACCACTTAAATCCTACTTTCTGTATGTAATAAAATCACTTTTTACTTATTAATTAACCCAGAGTATGTATTAATACTCTCATGAGACTCAAAGAGCTTTGGACCAGATTCAGATTTCCTTATCCCAGATGCTCCCATGCTTTTGAAAACTGAGCCCAGGCCTCAGGAAAATGAAAACAATCCCCCAGTCCTCTACCCTCATAGAACTGATGAGTGAATTATTTAGCCTGCAAATACTGTATTCCAAGCTAGCAGGCCAGAAACCAATTGTGTACAAAATCTGAAAAACCAGCTGTCCCAGTCTTGAGATTCAGAATTTTATTTATTGTTCAGACATCATATTCAATGCTGAGCTCTGTCCATAGTTTAGAAAAAGGATGATGGGTATGGAAGAATTATTTTGTCTCAATTATTTCTCAACTGCCATTTAATATGGTATAGATGGACAAGAGACACCTTTTTAGGTTGCTGAACTTTAAAGAGAGTTCAGACTGGCCAATAGATAGATCAGCACTGAAGAACAGAGAGATTTTCACAGCCTATTTACAGTATAGTGACCACCCAATAATTAAATGCAGACTCCAGTGGGAAGAAAGGCAACACTATGCCACAGTTCAAAGTGAAGAAGTAAGCAGCATGAGTACTTACCCTCTTTGATCTAAATACTGGAGTTAAAAAAGCCATGCCATCTTATCATCACTGCAAATCAACAAATGATGTGTTCACTTAATCTCAAATCACAATACAGCTGAGATAAAATGGGAGTTTAACAATGGACTTTAATAGGAGCAGTGTTAAGCCAATGTTGAGCCTTCATGCAAAAACCGATACTATATTTCCAGATTTCTACAAAGCCATTGTAATATGTCCATTATTCAAATAATTCACAGACAGAACAAAATTTACCCATTATCCTGTCTGCCTTCCCCTGCCAGGTTCCACAGTTCAGGGGTGCTGGAACAGTTTTTATAGTTGGTTCAATGGCTCTCAGCATCCCCAACTGCAAACCCTGTATATAATGGAAGCCACTTCAAGCCAGAGGGTGCTGCAACACCTATGCCCCAGTTGTCCCTTTGTTTTCTGGCTCCCACCCCTGTCCATCTGCAAACAATGCCTCTTTCACAGCTTTAAAGAGGGCACAATTCAATGGGAAAGCATTTTGGTGGTCTTTAGTCTTGGCCTGGGGACTGGGATAGGTATATAGTTGTAACTCCCAGTTCCCAATTTAATTGCAAAGTTCTTTCAACGTAATAGCAAAGGAAAACGAATCCTGGCAGAGCAGACTGAGAACAATTATCTATTCTCCTCCATACACATAGGAAGTATTTCCTATAATTAAATACATCCAGCTTTGTCTGTTAAGAGCAATCAAAATGCCAATGAATCCTCTAAGAGATTTCTTCAAGGAATATTCATTCTAGTCCAGTGAATTTAAACTAATAGGGTGATTCATTTATATATTTTTATCCCTAACATCCATTTAAATATTCAGCACAGGTTCATATGATATGTGCACCCTAGAAGTGAATGAGCCAGAAATATTTCTTTCACATTACTGGAAATGTTTATGTGAAAGGCAAGGTATTTCAGCTCATATGACCTTGACATTTTTATATTCTCCAATACCAGGGCTGACCGCTAGCTTAAAAAGAAATACCAAAACTATTTGGTCAAGACAAGAGCAGTACAACTTTCAGCAACAATTTATATCTCCATCGGGGATTAGTGGAGGTAATGTTGAGAATGGCAAAATATATGATAATAAGGAGCTTTGTCAAAAGTATTTTAAATTAAGCAGCAATGTCTCAGTGCAGGGAATTTCCTGGGGATTAATAACTAGTTGGGAGGAACTGATAGCCCAGTGTAATGCCCATAAGACTTAGGGCTGGTCTACACTACGGGGGAAAATCGATCTTAGATACACAACTTCAGCTACGTGAATAACGTAGCTGAAGTCGAAGTATCTAAGATCGAATTACTCACCATCCTCACGGCATGGGATCGATGTCCACGGCTCCCCCTGTCAATTCCGCAACTCCGTTTGGGTTGGTGGAGTTAAGGAATTGATATAAGCACATTCGGGGATCGATATATCGCGTCTAGATGAGACGCGATATATTGATCCCCGAGCAATCGATTGCTACCCGCCGATACGGTGGGTAGTGAAGACGTACCCTCAATAACAGCACTTAGTACTTCATGTCAGCATCTCTTGAAAAATGTGTATTTTTTTTCAATTTCATTTCTTGAAAAAGTGTCCAGTTTGGGCTCATTTACCTCCTTTCAGCTATTTCTGAGGATACGGTCAACCTTAAAAAGCCAGAGCATATCTAAATTTAGCCACCCAGCCAGAAGAAGCAGATGTACAAGCCAGAGGGAAATGATTTTGATCATCAGTCGGACAAATTACAACTAGTCAATAACTCAAAATACTGTGATCTCAGTTGACAGAAATGTGAACTTTGGGAAACAAATTGTTCATTGAGATCGATTTAAGAGCTAGCATTACCTCATCCAACCAAATCTACAAAATCATTATGGTCCGGCACTGCATGCTGAATACTAAAAGCTCTTGTAAATAACATTACAGGCAAGGCATCAAATGGCATGGGCAGGAATACTTTGGGCCAGTTCTTAGCTGACATAAATAGCATAACTCCACTGAGGTCCATGGATCTACACCAGCTAAGGAAATGGCCCTTTGAATAGAGGCTGGAGTGGAACAACTTCAACTCCTTAAGTATAGGCATCACAACACATGTACAGCCTACATAGAAGCCCACTGAAGTCAACAGAAAGGCTGCCTTTGCCAACAGTGGGCTTTGAGTTGTGTCCATAGTTCTCTCTCAGGAGCTCCAAAAACAATGGGTAACGCTATAGTGCCAACGACTGAAGAAAGAAGCCCCATTGTGATGAAAGAGGAAAATTAATATTTGACTTCTCATTTGCTTTACACTTCCATTGTTTCTCAATAAGGCTTAAGCAGAATAAAAAAAAACATGCTGATCAATAGGCATCCATATTGTATATAAAAATCAGGAGTGAAGTTAGTAGCGTTACTCCAGATTCACCCTCGTGCAAGAAGAGAATTTGGTTGTTATCCCTTTTCTACATAAGATTTCTTTTTTGGCCCCAAATTTCCCACCTGTTCAGCTACCAAACTGATAACGTCGTTAGGACCAGCCCCTGGCAGCTGCTAGTGTTTTAAGCAATGTGTCCTGTAGACATGCTCTGAGTGGAGTTAGATGACATGGTAGGAAACATATAAATGCCCTCTTGAAGCTTTACCTACGCTAGATCTCCCACCATCACTACCACCAGTGAGACAACACTCGGATTAGCAATGGGGGTAGGGGAGTTTCAGAGTAAATGTAGCATAGATTAGGCTTTAGGGGGTAGCTATGAGTCACTGTTTAGCTATGGTACATGGCACTAGGATCTAAGACAGCATTTAATTACAATCACGTTGAGACTGCAGTTTATGATGTGTGTCCTACCTCCAATGCAATCTTTTTTATCCAGTGCAACCCAATATAATTTGTATCATGTAATAAGTTTGCATTAATAACTCTCTATTCCCTTTACTTTTGCTGTCTCCAGTTTCAGATCTGGATTAAATTTTATCTTCTCGTTTTGTAGACAGAATGTCATCTAAGTACATCCGCCACTGCGCTGTTAGGATTTAAACCAGAAACTCCCCAATGTTTAATTAGTATCTGACAACCTACCTACAATGTCCTCCTCAAGCAAAAAGAACAGGAGTTCTTGTGGAACCTTAGAGACTAACAAATTTATTTCAGCATAAGCTTTCGTGGGTTACAGCTCACTTCTTCGGATGTATAGAATGGAACACACAGAAAGAAGATATTTATACATACAGAGAACATGAAAAGGTGGAAGTAGCCATGCCAACTGGCCTATTAAATGGCTACTCCCACCTTTTCATGTTCTCTGTATGTATAAATATCTTCTTTCTGTGTGTTTCATTCTATGCATCCGAAGAAGTGAGCTGTAGCTCACGAAAGCTCATGCTGAAATAAATTTGTTAGTCTCTAAGGTGCCACAAGTACTCCTGTTCTTTTTGCGGATACAGACTAACACGGCTGCTACTCTGAAACTCCTCAAGCAAGTAACTGTTCTTCTGAAGTATTCTCCTTTTCATAGTACTGGCCCAGAACTCAATTCTGCAATCGAGCAATTCCTGGAGCTGCAGAATACCCACAATTCCCAGTGAAAGTTGAGGGTACTCAGCAACTTGCAGGATCAAACTTTTAATTTACATCTCTTAGGCTGAGACGAAGGTAGAGTTAATTAATGAGACATAGACTTATTGGTTTACATGTTAAACCACCAAATAACTTAATTGTATTATCTCTCTGTGAGATATTCCAATGACTCCCTGGCTCAACTGATTAGGCTCTAAATGCAAAGACTGCATTAAGAGTAGAAAATAACTTCATTCATTATTATAATTTCAGTTAAAAACCTAAAGTAAACCACACCCACCTATAGCTGCTAAACAACTACACCTCTACCCTGATATAACACTGTCCTCGGGAGCCAAAAAATCTTACCACATTATAGGTGAAACCGCATTATATCGAACTTGCTTTGATTCACCAGAGTGTGCAGCCCTGCCCCTCTGGAGTGCTGCTTTACCATTTTATATCCGAATTCGTGTTATATCAGGTCGTGTTACATTGGGGTAGAGGTGTACCCTGGTTCCTGATGCCTATACTCCAACAAATATTTCTTCATGCTTAAATATGTGTTAGTCACACTTAATTGTCTAATTTGGAAATGCAAACACTAATACTATAGAGTTGGGATAATATTTTCAGAAGTGCCTAAGTCCCATTTTCAAAAGGCACTAAGAGACAGATCTTCATAGTTATTTAGGCATCTAAGGAAGGCGCGTACTGGAGTTTTTAAAAGTACCTACGCACCTAGCTCCTATTGAAATCAATGGTGTGTTTGAAAAACACCAGTCGCACGTATCTGCATCTTTAGGCACTTACATCCTTTTAAAAACCTGATTCTAAATTACTTATGAAAATGGGACTTGGGTTCCTCATTCACTTAGGTGCTTTCAAAAATGTTACCCTCAGTTCCTAGACTCATTAAATGCCATTCCACTGAAATTTACTGAAAGCTTTTGTGAGTCTAAGATTTCTGGAGTGAAATGAAAGAGTCATAATTGCTGTAATGGTCAAGTATTGCTCTTTCAATTCCTGGGTTCATAACTATGCTTCCTGTATGTTATGGAGTAATCATCATGCACTCAAAAGTTATTACTGTACTGGCTTGGTTACCAACAGGAACATATCCTAGTTTGTGGTTAAAGCAGAAGCTTGTGACTAAAGCACTGAATGAGATTTTGAAAAAACGATCCAGTTTTGCCACCTCCACCAGCAACAGTAACTGTGTCTTTTTGTGAATAAAAACCAGACATCTGTTCACTCTCAGGACAATCTTTGAAATGAGTTGTTAGTTTTCTCCAGTGAAAATGTGTTAGCACTAGGAAATGTTGCCAGCATTGCAGCAACTAGTTCTCTTCTGATAAAGGACCAAATCCTGAGCTCTTGCAGGGCATCTTGTCACTCACATCAAAGGCAATGAGAGCTGAGGGTGCTCAGAATGTCTGAAAAGCGAGCCAGCAATGATTTAGGATCACCCTCTTGGTTAATATGTACAGCTTAGGCAGATCTAGCAATCCATGCTACAAAGGAAGAGGATTATTCGTCCTATGGGGTCCAATTCTGTCACTGATCTGCATAAAGAGTCAGTGTATGTGAGGCACTAATCCTCTCACTGATGTCACACTTGGTGCAGAATCTCCGCTAAGAACTTCTCCTGTCTCACCCCTTTAAAACTCTCTTTGCTGCAGAAACTTTCAGCCAAAGTTCTCTCTAATTATTGAAATCGAAATCCAATCAACTACATTTAATTAAATTACTACTTGTGACTGCTGTTCCTAGGAACTTTAATGAGATACCCTCTAGAATGGATATAAATTATGGAGAAGAGGGGATTAGGGTTTTAAAAGGTAGGTCCCCAAGTATTTCAGTCAATAAAATGACAAATGCATCTGAAATCCACAGAGAGAAAAATGTTTAGATCTGAGGTACAGTTCATGATGCAAACAGCTGAGAACAAAGCTTCAACCAACAAAGTTTTTATCTATATCCTGGATGGTGCTCTGTGCCCACAATTCCCATTGACTTCAACTGGGGCAATATTTTATTGAGTTCCATCAGGCACTTGCAATTTTTTTCTCTCTTCTAGTGCTGACCATCCTAACTCCCCACTGTAGTCAAATGAGTGCAATCAGCATCTTGCAGTCATTGGGCTAGATTCTCCACAGCAGCTGAGGTCTGCTTAGTGCAGAGAAGTGACGCTGAGAGTGTCAGGCAGTCAGTTCATCCCAGTGCTCAGAGGAGCCTTGGGGCTGCTCGACTTTACACCGGTGGAAAACTGGAGTGACAGCATGGATCTCCTCTGCCATGTTTCTTAAACTGCCATGGGGGTGAAGCAGTAGCTGGCTCAACTAGCTTTATGCCAGCAGCCAGAATCCATCCCCTTTGTGCCACCTGAGCAGCAAAAGGACAAAGCACAAGCCAGAGACTGGGCCGGTATCTTGACTATCAGGTCCCTATGGAAGTCCTGGATACTGACCCGATACTGCCTCTACACTGAGTGTCACTGAAGTCAGTGGGACTCCATGCAGATACAGGGGTCTAAACACATGGTTCTCAGTGCCCAATCAGAGCCTAAGATTGTAACTATCTTTCCAATATAAGCCTGATGTTGATCCTCACTCCTACTGCCTTGGAAAAGCTACTTTTCTATTATAATGTCTCATGTGTGTTCTCTTAGCCAGAGAGAATAATTTTTTTATCTTTCTTTTCTTTGCAATCTTTCCCTCCATGTAATTTAGGACCGACCATGTGACAAGGAGTCCTGTGGCAGCTTATAGACTAACAGAAGTATTGGAGCATAAGCTTTTGTGGATGAATACCCACTTCATCAGACGCATGGGTATTCACCCACGAAAGCTTATGCTCCAATACATCTGTTAGTCTATAAGGTGCCACAGGACTCTTTGTAGCTTTGTACAGATCTAGACTAACACGGCTACCCCTCTGATACATGTGTAAAATGTATACATTTAAGATTGCTTCATAAAGTTACTATTTAAACTTTCCACCTTTGGATAATTATGCCTCTCTCGTCATGAAACTTTGAGAAGGAATTATCACATTTTATAGATCTCCGTCAAATGAGTTTTTTATGTCTGCACAACCCACCAGTCTTTGATCAATACCTCCAAACATTAAGTGTACCAGAGGACAGATGGTAGCTTAAAGCAGCCTGTGGCTTGAATAATGAATAAAGAGAATAAAACAGCATTTCATCTACTACAGATTATTCCCTTTAGGTCAAGTTGAGCAGCAGCACGTGGATAACAGTGCAAGATATTCCATATTATTTCTATTGACACTGTACTTACATTATATTATTGCATAGAATTGAGCTTCTATCTCTCTGTAAACTTACTTCAGCACATTAGCCATTCATTAAAGTGCACATCTTAAGAAGAGTTTAAATAATGTGAATTCCTTCTAAGCATTTCAAAAAGACTCCAGAACGTAACTGCAGACAGGTTGTGGGTTAAAGATGCACTCTAAGCTCTTCAGGGAAGAAGTCGTCTATGGATGCAATCCCATGAAGTGCTAAGTGCCCTGAAGCCCATTAAAATCCAAAGTGCCTACGTGCACTCTCAAACCCCAGTGCCACGTGCATGTTGTGCGTTGCATCCGCACTGTAGGTTTGGATCTCTGGGGGCCCTAAGTGTACTTGGGTCTCACTGCTTCAATGAATCAGGTATTTAGGAACCTGGTATTATTTGTTTAACTATACAGTTTACAGGGTGGTAATTACCATTTCCAAAACTGGCTATCAATATAATCAATGCTGATAAAGTAAAGCCGCATGCATGTTCATAAAGCCTATGAACTTTCTAAGCCATCCATTCCAAACTGCAAGCTATAGGACTGATGCTGCAAAGATTCCATAGCTTTGGCCAAAGAGTAAAGAATTATGGTAATGTGGGGACATATTGCAGATCTTTAGGGAGTATCTGGATTCCTTTTTACTAGAACTGGTCAGATTTAGTAGTGGCCCCTCAACAGCAGAACTCTCTTTCCACCCGAAACAGGAAAACTATGGATTCTAAAATGCAAGATCCATCTCTTTGCAAAAGCCTTTCACCCCTCAATAACAAGCATGGCCGAGAATCACTGCCATGTGCCCAGCATTCAGAAACTCTCAAGCGCTTTAACCAAGTGTCAGTGTGGGGACATAGGAAGAAGCAACCAATTGGCAGAGAGTAAGAATAACCTAGTGCGAACCAGAATTTGCCCACATCATTGACCTCTCCCTACTCCAGGGGTCGGCAAACATTTTGGCCCAAGGGCCGCATCTGGGTATGGATATTGCATGGCAGGCCATGAATGTTCACAAAATTGGGGGTTGGGGTGCAGGAGGGCTCTGGCTGGGGGTGCAGGCTCTGGGGATGAGGGGTTGGGGGTGCAGGAGGATGCTCTAGGCTGGGATTGAGGGGTTCAGAGGGCAGGAGGGGGATCAGGGCTGTGGCAGGAGGTTGGGGCATGGGAAGGGTCAGGGGGTTAGGCTCCACTCAAGCAGCTCCCAGAAACAGCAGCATGTTCCCCCTCTGGCTCCTATTCAGAGGTGTGGCCAGGTGGATCTGCGCATTGCCCTGTCTGCAGGCGCCGCCCCTGCAGCTCCCATTGGTTCCTGGTCAATGGGAGCTGTGGGGAGAGAGTGCGGAGCTCCCTGGCTGCTCCTACGCGTAGGAGACGGAGAGGGACATGCTGCTGCTTCTGGAAGCTATGCGGAGCGGGCAAGACCCCGACCCTGCTTCCCGGTGGGAGCTGGAGGGCCAGATTAAAACATCTGGATGTGGCCCCTGGGACGTTGTTTTCCCATCCCTGCCCTACCCCATTGCTGCTAACACTTTTGAACCCAGCTCCTGCTATGGGGTGGGTGGGAAATCCCTCTGTTCCCAGAAGTTCCTGCTCTGCTTCCCTCAGACCATGTGACTTGAGGGAAGTGGGTGTGTTTTGAGGCCTTGTGCCACAGGGTCTCCCCAACAAAAGTTCGGACTGGACTGTAATTAGTGCAATAGTCTACCCCAGTTCTGGGTCTTGTACTTTCACTGATGTCAGTGTAGGATTGGCAAGTTTCCCCAACCTGGATAAGTTCTGATGATAACGGCACATGCATCTCAATTCACATACAACATGGTAAAAACTAGTAAGGGGGAAAGTTGCAACAAGTATGATTTCACTGTTCATTAGACAATAACATCACATTTGATGCACACTCACAGACAAATCTAATTAGTGTTAGTTTCTGAAAATGTGGTCTGAAAAAAACACCATGAATTGCTCCTGTTCTGCCACAAATTACTTTCCAATTTATTCTAGTCTTAATGTTGCTTTTCCCCATAATTATTTAATACAGTTTTAGTTAAACATAATTCACATGATTCATGAAACCAAAAGTTAGGACTGTTATTTTTCCCTTGCTAGAAGTTTTCTAGTTACAGTCCTTTGCTTAATATATCCCAGTCTCATGTATATTTGAAAACTGCCAAGGAATATTCCTTTTCTCAAAATTACACGAGTTCTGTTTGTTCTATAATATTTTCCCAATCATTTCAGCCTTCATCTACCCAAGTATAATTGACTTATTAAAATTTCATTTTTCTGGGTTCAATAACTTGTATATTTTGAATTCACTGGCTTAAGTAGCAAGAGAACACAAAAAGGTATATGTGATTTTAAAGGCTTAGAAGGTACCTTAAACTCTATAGGGGCTTGTCTATATTACCCGCAGGATCGACGGGCAGTGATCGATCCAGTGGGGGTTGATTTATCATGTCTAGTCTAGATGTGATAAATTGACCGCCGAGTGCTCTCCCATTGACTCTGGTACTCCACCGAAGCGAGAGGCGCAGGCGGAGTTGACGGGGGAGCGTCAGCTGTCGACTCACCACAGTGAAGTCGATTCCCTCCCCTTTCCTCTCCCCACCCAATATAGATCAGGCCTAAGTTGTGTACAATAAAATGATGGCAGTGGGCAATTCTGATGGCACAGTTTGTATGCACAATCAATATACACATGCTGGTGTGTTCAGAATCACTGCAATTGTTCAGTGTTGCCTCATGACATTCAGATAAGATCTGATAGTCGAGATTTCAGATAACTGAGGAAATATTCAATGTAATCAGTAAACATTAGGGACATGACCTTATTTCAGGTAACAATATATTTCAGCTCATATAGAACTTAAGTAAAGTTGTCCAGTCCAGGCTCAATCCTGCACCCCTTCTATGGACTCTTCCACTGGCATTTCTCCTGCTAACACTAGGTTTGAATTTGGCCTATTAGGCAAAATTCATCCCTTGTATAACTCCAGTGTCTCCTTCAGATTTCCTGTCAGAAAACTTAGTGGACTAGATCCTCAATTGATGGAAACTGGCATAGGTTTACTGAAGGCAACAGGGCTATACTGATTTACACCATCTTAGAATCTGCCTCAGTATATTAAATGACATTTCAAGTTGTCAAAATAAATCTTATTAAATACTAATTGCATCAGCCTACCAAGAAATATTTCCAAAGAGAAATGCTCTGTTTAGCTCTTCTTGTGAATGTTGCTTTAAAAAAAACAAGGGAAAGAGACCTCAGAACTCCAGTATTACTGCATTTGTCTCCAGTTCAGTAACAAAGCCCTCTGTTGTATATCTTCCTTCTAACCTCCCAACAGCACCAATATATCTCAATAGAAAACAACTTTGCTATGAACAGTCCTTGTTTTAGTACAGTTTGCAAAGCAATAAAACTGATTTCAGATTCACAGATTATAAATACTGTGCTTACATCCTAGGTACATGCAGGAGAGTTTTACTTAGTAAATATCATGTAACTACACAGTTCTCACATTTCCCCACACTATGGTAACTGCACTTAATAGGTTTAGATAGATAGATATAGTTAAGTCCCAGGCAGCCTGTGACGAGCAACAAAAAGATGTCACAAAACTGGGTGATTGGGCAACTAAATGACAGATGAAATTCATTTTGATAAATGCAAATGCACATTGGAAAACATAATCCCAACTATATATATAAAATCATGGGGTCTAAATTACCTGTTACCACTCAAGAAAGAATTCTTGGTGTCACTGTGGATAGTTCTCTGAAAACATCCACTCAATGTGCAGCAGCAGTCAAAAAAGCAAACAGAATGTTGGGAATCATTAAGAAAGGGATAGATAATAAGATAGAAAATATCATATTGCCTCTATAGAAATCCATGGTAGGACTACATTTTGAATACAGTGTGCAGATGTGGTCACCCCATCTCAAAACAAGATATACTGGAATTAGAAAAGGTTCAGAAAAGGGCAACAAAAATGATTACAGGTATGGAACAACTTCCATATGGGGAGAGATTAATAAGACTGGACTTTTCAGCTTGGAAAAGAGATGACTAAGGGGGAATATGATAAAGGTCTATAAAATCATGACTGGTGTGGAGAAAGTAAATGAGGAAGTGTTATTTACTCCTTCTCATAACACAAGGCTAGGGGTCACCAAATGAAATTAATGGGCAGCAGGTTTAAAACAAACAAAAGGAAGTATTTTTTCACAGAACACACAGTCAACCTGTGGAACTGCTTGCCAGAGGATGTTGTGAAAGCCAAGACTATAGCAGGTTCAAAAAAGAACTAGATAAGTTCATGGAGTGTAGGTCCATCAATGGCTATTAGTCAGATGGGTAGGAAAGGTGTCCCTAGCCTCTGTTTGCCAGAAGCTGAGAATAAGTGACAGGGGATGGATCACTTGACGATTACCTGTTCTGTTCATTCCCTCTGGAGCACCTGGTATTGGCCACTGTCAGAAGATAGGATACTAGCCTAGATGGACCTTTGGTCTGATCCAGTATGGCCATCTTATGTTCTTACGTCTAAAAGTAATTAGAATAGGGGCTGCTTACCGATTTACAGAATACATAACATAATATAATCTTTTCTTCTGAGCTGTTACTGTTGTGCAAATGGTCCAGCATTGCACCAAGGATGTGGGGCTGCTGGATGGGTGTAGTTTACATGAGATGTTATGCTAAGATCATGACCACTTGTTTTTCAGTAGTAACAGCATGAACCCAGGTATCCTGAAAAAACTCCACTTTGGGTAATTGCATTCTGCCTCCCAAATACTCCCTTTGGTTTAACTGGATGGTTCTTTATTTTGTGTCTTAATTCTTTACATATTGTGGAGACGTGAAAGGAGCTTAATAACAAAGATAAAATTAGTTCTCAGCTGTCCTGTTTCTCTTCACTGTTAAGTGGCTAATCAAGGTGCTTTTGATTAAAACTCTTATAGGAAGGTAAGACACTAGGTGAATAACCTGACATTTGGAGGATGAATGATAAGGACCATATAGAACAAAATCTTGCCTCACTGAAGTCAATGGGAACTGGATCATGCTTGTAGATAGCAAATCTGAGGAAACCTAAGATGATTCTACAATAGCAAAATTCAATTTAATCTCTGTGGAGAGATGCTAATGTGTCTGATCTGATGTGCAGTTTGACTATGACTCATTGTTCTCCAGGGTCATAGTGCCCACTCTTTCTGGATTGGAATTCTATATCACTGTATTTTAAATTCCCTTGATTTTAAGGAACCTCACAGCTCCTTTATCAATTCTAGAGGTCCTCTTGTTTCTTCATTCTACATTAAGACTTCATCATTAAAAAACTAGTTAAAGAACAGCCCAGCTTACCGCTGTTCTGTTAATTTGAGTTATCTCTGAACATTACTGTGAAAGGATCATTAATCCACATTCTCTTCCCTGGCTTTGCATTTTGCCTCAATCCAGTCTTGAAAAAAAAATGAAAGAAAATAAATTATTTTTAAAAAATACCCTTTGTTCGAATACAGCATGAGTAAGTGAATGATAAGAAGAAAAAAACCCTCCCTTCAAAACTCACATCCCCATAATACAGGTCTTAAACTTCATGAGAATCAGAGAGAGGTTGCAAGACACTTTCATAGATCTAAGAACCATTATGATGATCTAGTCTGACCTGCATAACACAGGCCAAATAATTTCACCTAGCAGACAGGACTAATATCCCCATTTTACAGAAGGGCACTTTAAGTGACTTGCCCATGGTCAGACAGGGCATGTGTTGCAGAGCTGAGAATTGATAGTAGGTCTCTTTTAGCCCAATCTAGTGCCTTTATCATTAAGCCAGCTTCTCACTTCATTAAACCTTCTATGACCCAGGTCAAAGCAGTCAACCACTTATTTGAGGAAGTTTAATCTTTCCTTATTTCTAGAATCCTGGTAAAACAATTGTGAAATCCTAGTACTCTTTACTGAATTGATAAAGAGGTAAGATGTACCAAGTCACTGCAGTATAGGCTAACTATAGAGGGGCATAGTGCACTACTAGAAGCAGTATTTAATCTAAAACACCCATATGGTACCTGTAACACTTCCTGGGGGTACCCAAGGTTGTGAAGCACCTCGCTACCATCTGCTCTTTGTGCAAGGAAGTCTTGTCTGTACCTGCTAGGGATCAGCTCCCTGACTTCCCCAGCAAAAGAAGCTCTCCCCAGTCAGCCCAGGTAAGCAATAGGCACACTCCATTAATTAACTGTCTTAATTAATTAGCATCTTACAGTTGGTATGGGTACTTCCACCTTTTCATGTTCTCTGTATGTATAAATATCTTCTTACTGTATGTTCCATTCTATGCATCCAATGAAGTGGGCTGTAGCCCATAAAAGCTTATGCTCAAATAAATTTGTTAGTCTCTAAGGTGCCACAAGGACTCCTGTTCTTTTTCCATCCCCTGAGCACACCGAGCATCCCCTTGAAGTGCCTAGCCCCTGTTCCACTGGGCACTCACAGAATTCACAGATCCGCTACTCCCAAAGGAATAGTATACACCAGCTTACCAGTTACACCTTATACCACAGGTTCACTTAACACACAGCACTTAGGTTTGTGTACAATGAAAACATGTAAAAGATTATTTAATAAGGAAAAGATATTCTAGAAGAAGCTAGCAAACACTTGCACACTCCGCATGTAATAGCAGGAATCTCCACACCAACTCAAAATAGGTTGACACTGAGGGGCAGACTTGGGAAGCAATTATTAGAACCATGCTTACACAGATTGAGTGACCCAATACCCACTCATACGAGGAGAGGATCTAGCCTAGAGGCTAGAATAGCAGTCAAAACAATGGCCCAATGGTTTGGAGTGTGAATTCCATTCCCCAACGCACCCACCCCTATATTCTTTGGACAGAGACCAGTGAATCAGTTACTCCGGATTCACTGGTGTAACTGAATGAAAAATTTGACCAATCATTTCTCTAACCTGCCGTTGCTTGGGGCACAGGCAGATGGAAACAGTACATAGTAGGTTAAGTGATGATCAGAATCAAGAGATAAAACAACTTCCCCTAAAACAGCAAAGAGAATTAAGGAGATTGATGGGAAACAAATGCCAATGAAGGTTTACCAGAAGGACATGTAGACGAATAAAAATCACATCAGCATATAACAAGAGGCAGACAAAGAAAAATTAGTAATGTGCAGCATGTATATACAGGTGCGTAGCAACCAAAAGATAGGAGTTAATGGGAGTTAATTTATTTTACATTTCTGAGAACTAGAACCGGTCTTTATTTAAAAGATAGCTAAAAACATTTTTACACATAATGCTTGTGATATTTTAACAACATACTCATCAGAACAGTGTTAATATAAATTTCTGCATACTAGCCATGGGACAAATCAGCGATATGTCATGAATGCAGCACTCCAGCTTGTGGATGAAATGGAAGGTGCCAGTTGAAGATAATTTGTGGATAATGAGACATGTTCTGTACTTGCAGGCTCATAATCAGCACATTTGTTTGTCATAGTTCAGCCTAAATATCAGTGCACAGTCAGCTATATATTATCTCACAGTGTAGAACTGGACTTGTCAAAAGAAAACCACAAATGAGTGACAGGGAGTTATGCCTGCATCCAGCCGGCTATACCTAGTAAATGCTTCCTTTGTATCTCTCTTCAGTCTGAAATCTTATTTTAGGCAGTTTTGTAGCACATATCCTTGTCCTGTCACCAAAGACTATTATAATTAAGAAGTGATTGGCACAAATTGTGTGTGATCTAATTATTCACAATCACAACATTTTACCTATAGTTTCTTTCCTGTAGACAATATGCCACAAATCCCTAAATATATTTCTTTCAATCATCTAATCATCAGTCCATTTATGTAACGTTTCAGACTTTTATTGCAAAAACCTAATGACACTGTTCCTACAGATATCCCCCTTCTGAATCCAGATTACCTATAAATGTTTACAAATCAGGCTTAACCGCTCATTTATGTTCTCTTCCAAAATTAAATGACAAAAGAGGATGATTACTTCAGATAAAATCATTTTTGAGCCTGAAAATATGGAACAATTGGTGAAGTGATTTTGTAAGTGCACAAGCAAAACTATTAAATCTCAGTATAAACAAAGCTTTTGTTCCAAACACAAGAACAAACAGACAGATTAGGTTCAAAGCTGAATGCTCTGCAAAAAAGGGTTGAAAAGGTAAACCTTCACTTCCTGTGTGGGTTTTTAAGTGCTCTTTACACTAATCAGTTTCAATGCCTGATAATTATACAGTCCACCTCCAACACACCAAAACACAAGGCCTATTGTACAAGGTGAAGACCTATTGATTCCTTACATTTCATATCATGCCTCCAGCAGTGGCCAACACCTGATTCTTAAGAAGTAGGTGCAAAACTCTATATTGTACATAGTCAATTGTATAATGCTGCCTGCAGGTGACAGAGGCTCCTTCCTGACCTCTTCAGGCAACAGGTTTACAACCTGAGGCCTGAAGTTCAGTTGCTCTTAGCACACTTTACATAACAGCAAGTGTTATCAATAGTCTGAAATCGAAAGCCATGTGCATTTGAGGTGTTATGTTTTGTGTATCAGGGAAGCAGATGTGGAGAGAAGAGAAGGGAGTGGGCTCAAAGAGGCAGGCACAGTGGCTGGGAAATGAATAGAGCAGCCAAGCTGAGCAACTAGCCTAGGGCAACAATGCACTTCGGGGCATGGACAGGGTATTAAAAGATGCTCAACAACCCAGCCACCTAAAAGAGCATCTGATCCTGGTATGGGATTCAGGGCCTCCCTCCTCCCAACTGCTCCATCCCCTTTTTCCTCTTCCATTCTCCTTCCCACCCCCAACCCCAGGGCTCAGGAGAAAGGGAGCAGGAGGGGCCTGAGCTCAGGGTGGAGGGGATGCCTGTAGAGTCTGTGTATGTAAAGTGAATGAGTGTGATGGTGCATAAGGTACCAGGGCCCCACGTTCCTTTTCACGGGCCTGGCCCTCCCTCCCTACTAATGTCCTGCTTCCTCCTCCTGCTCCCCCTTTCCCTCTAGCCAAGTCCTTCTCCCCCTCTAGTCAACTTCTCTTAGGGTGACCAGATGCCCCGTTTTTAAAGAGACAGTCCCGTTTTTTGAGACTTTTTTCTTACATAGGCGCCTTTTCCCCCCGCCCATCCCTGTCCAGTTTTTTCACAGATGCTATCTGGTCACCCTAACTTCTCCCCTCCCCCAACACCCTCGGCGAGGCCTTGCCCAGGCTGAACTACATTCCCCACAATGCTCCCTGTCCTCGCGAGAGCTGGGAGCGGGCGGAACTCTCGGCGCGGAAGTCCCTGTAGCTTGGAGACGGTGCCGGGGCCTGCCCGCGACTGACTGGACGGAACCGCTGCCGCGATCATGGCCGAGACTGACCCCAAGACCGTGCAGGATCTCACCGCTGTGGTGAGGGGCCCGGCCGGGGGCAGGCCGGAGGTGGCGCAGCGGGCGGCTCCGGGCTCAGCCTTTACCCCGAGTGGGGCGGTGCCCGGAGTCCTGCTAGAGAGCGGCCCCAGCGCCGGCCTGTGGAGCCCAGGGCGGGCCCGGGCTGGTGGGCAGGAGAGGGGACAGCAGTGGGAGGGGCAGGGACCGGCGGGGCACAGGGGAAGCAGTGACTGGGACTAGGGGACTAGGGAATGACGGGGGGGGGCAGACCCCATTAAATCAGACCATGAGGAGCGACTGTGTCATGTTAACCCCTCCGCTCGCCGCCTCCCGTTATGCTCGGTGTGGATACCCAGGCGGGGCTTGACAGCTCAGGGGCATTCAGGGAAGAGCCATTTCTAAGGCCCCCGGCGTCCCCCGCCTACTTGAGAGCCCATCACAAAAAGCATCAGCTCGAGAGAAGCGGAATAAAACCCGACTCCTCCCTCCGCAGTATCGATCTGGTACCGTTCATCTGCACCACCCCTTAGCGCCGCTAATCCTCAGGCCTGCCCCGCTGAGCGGCCATGGTAGAGAGGGCAAATTACCCAAACACACACAGGGGCTTGGTGTCAAACCCAGGATTACAACACAGGCGTTCCCAAACCATGCTCCTCGGGCTCCTGTCGCTTAAAAAAATTTTTTTTGGGGGGGAGGGCGGGTGCTAGATGATATTGCTTTGTGCCAGCATTGCCCTTGCTGTTCTTTTTGGGACACTTCAGTGTGATGGTTTCCCCAAACCCAGGTGTTTGGCTGCCGCCCCCACCTCCCCACTTGTCAGTTTAATTGGTATCACAGGGCTCTTGCTAGGTGTCTACCTGCAGGAGTAGGTCAGAGCTAGTCATGTAATTTAAAAACTTTTTTTGTGTATAAGATTGAGTTGTATTTTGAAAATATTAAGCACAAACAATTTTTTTTTCAGTCTTCTATATCAGATGCAGAATGATTGTGTGGCTAAAGCATAACAATTCTGCTTTTGACACTGACTCAGTTTGTAAGCCTCAGAGAAGTTATTCAGCCTCACTTTCTTCATGTGTATAAGGGGGGATGTTACACGTAGAAGGCTGCTCTAAGGTTTTGTGGGTGGTGGCGGTCCATAAGTGCTGAATTATTTTTGGCATGGAGTTCCTAGAGTAATTTGTTACTTTTAACATGTGATCAATGCTGTCCAAACGTATGGTTTTGTGTGAAACAAGTTGAACTCAACAATAACTGGATTATGCTAAAGTATTGTAAAAAGGGATATTTTGATTAAGTACAGAATTTTTTTTTTTGCCCTGTTAGGTACAGACACTGCTTCAACAGATGCAAGACAAATTTCAGACCATGTCTGACCAGATCATTGGAAGAAATATCCTTTCTTCTTGTAAAATGCCTCTGATGGAGGAAAGTATACAAATATTTATGTATATTAAATTCTAAACT
Source organism: Gopherus evgoodei (assembly GCF_007399415.2). Lineage (NCBI taxonomy): Eukaryota > Metazoa > Chordata > Testudines > Testudinidae > Gopherus > Gopherus evgoodei. The sequence goes on along the minus strand of NC_044333.1, from coordinate 35,376,542 downwards.
TGCAAGCCAGATTTCTAAAGCCATTGTAACAACGTGTGAAGCTGTGGTCAAGTGATAAACTGCTACTAAAAGTGTAAACATACAGATCATTTTCTTTAACTCATATGAACTTGATGACATGAGCTGTCGCATTGATGACCTGGAGAAAAATATTGCAGACCTCATGACACAAGCAGGAGTGGAAGAATTGGAAGGAGAGAACAAGATGCCTGCTACTCACAAGAGTTAAAGTGAGGGAATTGCTTATTAGCTTTCTGAGTGAACTCCTGCTTGAAATAGTCAAAATCCAGTGTACTTTAAAGGGGCCAGGATTTTACCCTCTGATTCGTGAGTCAGAGTCTGAAATCGCCATAGAATAATTCTGAAAATGCTTTAATGAAAAAATGTATTTTGGCATGCAATGAGCTCTAGGGCATTGGTTTGCTCTCTTTAGCAAAGTGTACAGAAAAACTGAAAGCTCCCACCACCCTTTGCAGACAGGCTGTTTTTTTTTAAGTGAAAAGTGATACAGAATATTAGAAGTAAAATAAAAAAAAACAATGTATTAAGGGAGCAAAGTGGTGAAATGGCTTCACATAACTTCTGCTATCGATTCAGCCTGACACTGTACAATTAACTTTTGAACAAACTACAAATGCACCCCTCCCCATCCAGTTTCATTGCCTGAAACCTGTCTGCCTCCCTGGCAGTACAACCAGTATGTTTTACACACTTGGAACAGTGGATACTCCGGCTGCTTTTCAAGCAAGTTAAGTAAGGTCTGGCGCAGCAGATAAATAAATTGAAAGAATGACAAACTCCCCACTAAGGGTACGTCTACACTACAGGATAAATTCGAATTAGCTAAAACCGATTTTATAAAACAGATATTATAAAGTCGATTGTACACGTCCACACTAGGCACATTAATTCGGTGGTGTACGTCCGTGGTCCGAGGCTAGCGTCGATTTCTGGAGCGGTGCATTGTGGGTAGCTACTGTAAAAGAATGAGGCCAATAACGTCGATTTGCGTCCACACTAACCCTAAATCGATATAGTAATATCGATTTTAGCGTTACTTCTCTCATTTTGTAGGAGTACAGAAATCAATTTAAAGAGCCCTTTAAATCGATATAAAGAGCAGTGTAGTGTGGACGGGTGCAGCATTAAATCGATTTAACGCTGTTAAAATCGGTTTAACAGCGTAGTGTGGACCAGGCCTAAGAAAATCTCATGACTAATTAAGGGTGTTGCAGATCATGATGGACTATTTGAAGCTACTATGACAATGCTCACCCTATGCATGGGCTTTAATTAGTGGGATAAGTTTCATGGGCAGTGAGATTTCACTGAGTCAGACCCCAGAGTCCATTTTTGTAATTATAGGAGAGCAATTGATTGAACATAGTAAAGTACTAATACCAGTGCAAGATTGTAAATTAGCAGTGGTTTCATGGTGACTAGTGAAATGCTTTTGGACTAATTTCACAATTTTAGGTATAGATCACGATAACAGCATTAGAGAGAAGTTATAGGCACTATCTGACTGAAGAGGTTGTTAGTCTCTGCAGAGGAGACATAGTTTAGCAGGATGCTTTCATCTTGAATACCAGATGAATCTCTTTTCTCAAGATGTTAAGACACAAAAGTGAAGTGAACATAAGTGTTGATCCGGCAAACTCTTACCCCACTTTTACTCAAAATATTTCTGTTGAATTATATTGGATTATTCATGTGAGTAAAAAGCAAGCATTTAAGTAAATGGTTACATGATTTCTACTTTAGTTGCCCCAGAGTTTAACTTTAACTCTTAAGTCTGATAGTAGTGGAATTTTACACTTCTGCTAGGTCATAGGATATTAGGACGTGGAATCCTATAAATGGGGAAAGATCACTTTTTCCAGTCTTCTTAAGACTTTTTTTAGAAAGCTTGGATGGAGCTTGACTCTTCTTGAATTGCACAGTTATTGTATATCTGCTGAGTATACTTATCTAGTTAAATTCCTATTAATAGTAATATTCTGTCTTCCCCAACAGGTTGCCAGTAATTTAAGATGAACGCAGGAATACACTTTTTTTTACAAATCCACAGGATTACCGAACAGTTTTTTGCAACTAGTGTATGTTAAAGCATTTTATATGGTTATAGAGCTTGCATTCCTAATGTATATTATATAGCTAGATTTAGGTTAGTATATTTTGATTTGTGTAGTGTAGTTCCACACTTTTTGAATTCTTGTTATAAGACTCAATTGTATTAAACACAGACACTTGATGGCTCTTAACTAAAACTACTGAATTTGAGTGGATTTTTTTGTGAAGACATTTTTATTTACTATACTTTTCTAATAATTTCATTTTGATGGCTAAAAAAATCTAGTGATTTTTGTCAAATTGAAAAAACTACTTCTTGTTTCGTAACTTAACACTTTTCAGGAGTGAAGCACAAGTTTGAAATTGATTTATAGTTCTATTTAGATAGCGTCATTATACCAGTACAAAATGATATTAGTAATGTTTTTAATACACCCAGTAAGAAACTCTTGGATATTTAAGATGTTAAGTATAAAGAATCAATTTTTTACTTATACTCCTAGCATTACTTTACCTACTGTATGTGGCTATGACTAAGAATTGAAATATGACATATGATAGAAACATCCCTCCAAAGGTAAGCAACCACTGTAGCACAAATAGGTTATTCATTTATTAATAAATCCCATGATGAAGGGTTTGTAATAATAGCTAAGTCTAATAATATTGCAAGACACTACAATGAAACTCTGCTAGTGTATGTTCATCAGCAGTATCAGAATTGAAAAATATGCATTGAAGTAATGGTCTGTTACAATAAGGCACTGTCTAGGAAATGCTAGGTACCTGGTCTTTGAAAACAAGTCACTAGCTCTCTGTATGAAATTAAGTTGCTTAGCTGAGAAGCGGAGTATTCAGGAATCCTGGGAAAGGAGGAGATCCAGTTATCAAGGTTATAAAATCCTGCTACTATGTGAGCAACAAATAGCAGGTAGAATTCATAATACCCTGTTTTAGAAACTCTGTTCGGTTACCTCTCTCTTAATTATACTTTTCTCCAATTTTTACCTGGTCCTTAAATTCCATAGTCAGAGCATTTGGAAATCACAAATGTTTGTCAAAAGAACCTTTCCATACCATTTCGAAGAAAATGGACTCTGATCAATGCTAGGATGATACTATATGACTGCTACAATACCACAACTTGTTTGAGAGATTAATCTAAACAGCCACTAACAGCATAAAGCAGATATCACACTTAATGCTGTGATGAGTGCCTCTAAATTAACGTCACTGGAATTATGAAGGCAATATGTAGGTCTGTGACATTTCTCAAAACAGGGAAAATTGTATTGAGTTCATAGTAATGTTAGCGAAAATTGATTGTAGGAAATGTATACTGTATCACCAGCCTTACATTTGTTGTACTGTCATTAAATTATCTAATAAAATTTAAATGGTAATTTACAATAGTCAGATCATATGTAATGTAAAATACTGTATGTGCGTGCACAAACTTTTAACTTTGACATTGTACAAATCACTAAAAGGCCTTAGCAGAGATATTTCAGCTACATTATGTGTTATGAATAAATTATCTGATGCACACTTATGGTTAATCTAGATTTAACAATATTGAAATTTATGATATGGAAATTATGTCTGTGCTTCCAATACTATGGTAAAAGGTCAAGTTAAAATTGGGTGTTGTTTTAATTCTCAGATGCTGGTATTTTTGTATGAAGACATTAGCGATAACCTTCTATAGAAAATAGATTTGAATTTCTGTGCAAAGGAGTTTGTCAGAGAACTGGTATTAGAATTTTTCCTTGAAGTATAAGTCAGTTTCCTCATTAAAACATTTTAGTGGAAAATTTCAGCTTAATGGACAAGTTACTATATACTTTGATAAAAAGATTAAACTTAGAAATGTTACCTGACCAGTGTCAATAGTTAAATGTTAATCTAGAAACCAGTAATTTTAATTTTATGCAAAGGAATGCCTTTCACTCAGTTACATATCATTTTAAGATCTGCATAGACTGTTTATACTAATTGACTTACAATAAAGTTGTTCAAGTTATAAATCTAAACTGTGAATCTAGCCAAGTAAGATTCTTTTTGCCAAATATAGATAAATATTTATTCAAGCTGTATTAATACAGGTACAACAGAATGTGTTTACTATGCAGTCTGCTTATCGATTAAAAGTTGCAGTTTCCCACTTCCAAAGAATTAGAATTCTTAGTTAGGTTTTTTAAATGTGGAATCCATATAAAGTAAAAATACAGGACAGGCCTTTTATAAAGTATAATTAAAACAGATCCATTATTCTTGCTTTTTCTAGTTGTGGTAGGTGGACCTGCTGGTTGGCAGAAGTCTCTTTCAGCTATAAGTGTAAATTATCAAGGTTCTGTTCTGCTTTGATGGCAGAAGAATCAGTTTAGTATTCTGTTTGAGCATAATCCGTCAACTTGACCAGGCACCATTGCTCATTGAAGAAAAGGCTGGGCAGTTCCTCATTTATCTTTTTTGAAACATTTACCCTGAAGTACAATAAATAAGCTCAAACAAAAATATCAAAGCTGCTCCGTTAAGCCCTGGGGCTGCCATTTGATATTTCAGTCTGACAACTTTATAGTAAGAAACAAAGATGGCAAAAAGTCCTGTCAATAAAATCTGAGCTATCACTTATTTTATGAAGAGCAAAATAGTTTTGTTTTTACCTTTATTACATTTGCATCCTGTGCTGTGTATTTTCACACACTTATTCACAAGTTAATTGAGTTAGAAATGAAAGTATATCGTACCCCACAGCTTGTCAGGTTTATCTATGCCCATACAGTAGGTGTGTTGAACAGTGTGCTTTCCAATCTGTAGTTGCTAGGGCTAGTGAAACTCTTTGTTTAGGATGTAGACTGCTGTGCTTATCCTTGTATCTGATACCTCAATATTAGACTACTGTAGTGTACTGTTGAGACTCCTTGAGACTATTTGGAAGCTGCAGCTAAGTCTAGAATGTGGCAGCTGTTTATGAAATGGAGCTTGATGTTGGGGCAGATAAAACTGGCACTTTGAACTGTGCAAGTTGCCTTTGGGGCTCCCCAGTGGAATTGAAAGTATTTATAGTGACATTTAATCCTTAATTGGGTGGAGTCTGGGTCATCTAGGAGGCTTGCCTTTTCCCTCTTGCCCTCCCATCCTGTGTTAAGTTTGTCTATGTAGATTGTATACTCTTCAGGGTAAGGACTGTCTCTCAGTACCATAATACATATACATTAAATTGGGAGGTCTGGTAACATTATTGATATATCTGAGAAATAAGTAGTGACTATGCAGTTATCAATATCTGAATAAATTAAGGTTTCTATTTGATGCTAATTTAAAAAACCATTTAGTGTACATCTTGAGATGAAATATTTTTAAAGATATGAAGATTTAGGCAGAGATTAGCATTTAAATACAGTTTAATCAATTTAATATAGAACTGAAGTATTCTGCATATTTTAATATGAAACACCTGCACACATTCCTGCTAATGACTACTTTTATCACATCACAAATTACAGGTATGCATTTCTGATTTGATTTCTCTTTTACAATTCATCAATTAAAGGCAAAAGTGACTGCATACAGCAAGTCTTTCCTGCTAAACTCAAAAACAGCTTAATTTATATCTAATGCATATCAGTGTGACAGCCGGATGGCTAATACACACCCAGACAGCATAAAATAAAAAGCTTGACAAGAAAATTGCCACAGGCAAACAAAAATTTTGCATGCAAACACCATTACTGGATTGGGGTCCACTGGGGGGGGGAATTTGCAGAAGCAAGAAGTAGAGCTCTGTATGAGAATAGAAGTGACATAAGCAGTCTATTGATAGAATTAGAGAACCCTCCCCCCCCAGTAGAATAACCCTAATAAATGAGCATAGCCCAAAGTAACAGGCAAATCTGGTAACAAACCAAAGTACAGTAATGGTCCATCTGCTTCTGATTGTTCAGAAATAAGTTGTGTAGAGGTGCTATCATTCACGGCCTGTTCTTAAAAACTTAATTTCTGTATACTAAATATGAATTTGCTCAACAAAGTTTTTGCAGTTCTTAGTCACCAATGCAAATTGCTGCTTCTTACCTTATTGTTCTGCACCCTGTGTGTGTATAGCCAAGAAAATAGGTTAATGTTGTGACGCCTGTATTGCAAATTGTAGCACATGAGGTCATAATATACATGGTATGTTAGAAGACACTTGAAGGTCAAAGTTAAAGATGAGACACAAAACTAGAGAAAGAAGGAAATGCAGAGTTACACCATGTTGCTTTATGGCCCCTATGTGTCTAGTCATTGAGGTTGTGGTGTGTCTTCAGGATATAGGAGACCCAGGTTCAAGTACCTCTGGACTTCAATTGGGTCTCCATCAGTTTCAATGAAAAGGATTCTTTTGTTGAAAAATACCCAATCAGCTCTAGCTGGAAGCGGTCTCTAAAACTTAAGGAAAAGCTTTATCGTATCGTACACACACACAAAAAACCACCCACCACACCACAACCATCCCTATTCTTCCCAAAAGTTTGAATCTCAGATTCCACCTCCTGGTAGTCTTTTCATAGCCAGCATATGCTTTTTAGCTTCTACTCTTTGTTCATGAGTCACATTTTGTGTTTTTCAACAAAACACTAAATTCTAATCCAGAAAATTTTTGACAAACAAAAACAAAATCAGAGTTAAGTGAGGGAGCAGGGGGGCTGGGGAGTCAAAAACAAAACAGCAAACGTATTGTCTGAGTTAAACAGGAACAACATATTTACAGTTGCCCTTTATTTCTTGGATAGGTAGCAAAATGAAGATGGTCCAAACCCAGTAGTGCTTTGTATTAGATCTACTGTAGATTTTATCTTCATTTCTTTTCCTGTTTGCTAGCTTAATTAGAAAAAAAAAAGTGTTGAACTGACCTCATGCATGTCACATCCTCCTGGAGAGAGACTTGGAAAGTATGAAGTACTTGGCTAAGGATGGTATGTCAGGGCTTGCAATGGACAGGAGATGTGTTATATACCAAGAAGCCTGTTTTGTTTTTTTTTAAAAATAGCAGCCATCCCAAGTTTAATAATAGAGATTAGAGAATAACTTGGCCACTGTTTGGATACTTTTAAGACTTGGTTGCAAGTTTACTACATCTATTTTTAATAATCCTCCTCCCCCTCATCCACCTATTGTCCTTGTATAACCCACGTCACCCTAGCATCTGAGCACCTTACCAGGGCCACACAGGTTTTTGGGGCAAAATCTGAAACCAAATGCTAAGGATGTAAAAGCATGGAGGAGGGACTCCAGGGGTTGAACAGTGAGCCTGCCCTGCACTAACTCCAGAGTGGTGTCTCCTGTCCCAGGGGGCTGGGCCCAGCACCCCATTTCCTTCTGGTTGTTACACACAGGCTCGCAGCACAACTCAGGTTTGACGCGGTGACCCTGTGCACCAGATCACAATGCCATGTGGTTTGGGGGCCCTTTCAAGTTGGCAGCCTGGGGCCAACTGCCCTCTTTTTCCCTCCCCTCTGGGCCACCCTTCACCTTACCATCTTTATGGAATTATCCTCACAGCTCCCCTGTGAGGTAAGGAAGTGCTTTTGTTCTCATTTTACATGAGGAACTGAAGCACAGAGAAACTGAGCGACTTGCCCATCATTACACAAAAGGCTTTGGAAGAGCAGTGAATTAGAACCAAGTCTCCCAAATCTGAGGCTAGTGACCCCACTGGGGCATCCTTCCTCTCAGACTGTCATTTGTTTTGTTATTTTCAGTGTAGGGGTATAAGTTATCCAGCGCATAAGAAACTTGATTTTAAATTAGCATCTTAATGTCTCTGATGTGAAGTATTTGGGATCAAGGCTAAATATGCTGCCCATCCTCTCCCCAAAACAATACTAAACTGCATCACAGGTGCTCATGCTGGTTTTGGGGTGGAATTACACTATTCCATCAGGTATTTTCAGAAGATTATAATTCTCTAGCACACAGTGCCTTCTAGTGGAGACTGCATTAAAAACTACTCAGATTAATTACTTGGTTACCTTTATAATAGCAGTTCAGATGTTAGGGCTTTAATGGGCCACATGCTGCTTTGAAAATGTGGTTATTGCACTAGGCACTCTGGCTCTGTGTTTACAATTAAGGAAATTAATGAGATAGAAGTTTAGAAAAGGATTTATTTCTCTTAAACCCTGCTGTAGTCAGATGGGACTTGATGCATCCTGTGATTTTTTTTCTGACTAATGTAGTGTTAATGAAATTAGATCAGTAGGAAAATGACGCATGGAAACAAAAAACTGAGGAATAGGCATGCAGGGATCCCTGAGTCTTAAAAATGATTGAAAGAGTATTTTCTCTCCTGAGCATATGTACACAACAGCTTAGACAGGATACATTAAGACATTTTGCTAGACTGCTAAAGTAGTATGTATGAAGCACCAACTTCCTATTGTTTAACATAAATTAGAAAGACAAGAGGCCCACCCCAAGCATCTTACAATCTAAAACACTCTGACAATGAATGTAGAAAGGGAACTGAAGTAAAGGACATACAAGTGTTCCCAATAACAGATTTATATTGCAGTAGCTGCTAGAAGCCCTGAAGGAGATCAGAGACCCATTGTGCTAGATGCTGTGCAAATGCATAGTAAGAGACAGTCCCTGCTCTTACAGTCTAAATAGAGAAGACAAAGGGCAAGAGGAGAAAGTGATGGAGAGATGAAGTGTCTCAATCAAGGTCACAGAGCAATTAAGTGAGAGGGCCAAGAACATAATCCAGATCTCAGTTCAATGACTTATCAAATGGACTCCACTACGTCTCAGACACAGTATGCAATTAAATACCCTTCTGTCTGTCAGATTCATCAGGCAGCAGTTTGTACCTGGAAAATATTGATCAGAGACCAGCCCACTCATGTCATGACTCCTACACTCCCCCCCCTTTTTTTAAAGGATCAAATCAGAATACCCAGATGCTATATACTGTAGTTTGCAAAGCACTGCTGCAACATGCATCTTATTTTGAGAGAGTATGCTACTGTGTTATATACACGTATTAGAGCTGGTTGGAAAATTTCCGACAACATTTTTCCATTGGAAAATGCTGATTCATCAAAATGTTCCAAAGGAATCTATAAATTCCAAGCTAAGGACAAAAATCAGCCACGTTTATGATGAAAGCTTGCCTGGCTCCCTAGCAGCTTGCCTGGCAGTTGCTAGGACTCCCCAGACTTTGGCTGCCCAGCTCCCTGGGCTGCCTAACTTCTCAGGTGGCCAACTACCCACCTAGGGTGACCAAACAGCAAACGTGAAAAATCGAGACGGGGGTGAGGGGGTAATAGGAGCCTATATAAGAAAAAGACTCAAAAATCAGGACTGTCCCTATAAAATCAGGACATATGGTCACCCTATACTCACCCCCCTGGGCTACCCATGCAGCTGCCTCCCTGGCTGGCTGGCTCCCTGGGCTGCCCACCTGGTGGATGGGTGGGCTAGCCAGCTCCCCAGCTGGAAATGCTAGGAAAACTCACTTCCGGGTCTTCTGAAATGGAGTTTTTCCCTGTGGGAAATGTCACATTTCTGACTTTTTGTTCTGACCCAAAACAAATTTTTTGGAATTGCAAAATTTCCCATAGGATGGAAATCCTGGTTCCTGAACAGCTGTTTTTTTATGTTATAAGCATGCAGAGGTTTTTTTTTTATTCTGCATCTCACTTTATCTAGGTGCCAGATACAACACATCAAGAGTTGGCCGTGGTTGAAGGTTATACTACAACCAAAAGTTGGCAAGACTGATTGTACACAAGAACCAAATTGGAAGCCTTAACTACAATGCCAATAAAATAGTGTCTAAGACTGCTGTGACCACTGTTGCCAGATTGAGAGAGGGAAGCTGCATCAGAGAGATCCAGACAACTGAAGGGCAGGATCCAATTGTTAATCTCTGCATACGCCAGGAAACAAGAAAATTAAACTTAGGGCTTGTCTACATCACAAAGTTGCAGCGCTGGTGAGAGGGTTACAGCGCTGCAACTTAGGAGGTGTACACATCTGCAGGGCATCACCAGCGCTGCAACTCCCCCTGCTGGCCGTACTCCCGTTTTGTCTCGGGTGTAGAGGATCCAGCGCTGGTGATCCAGCACTGGTAATCAAGTGTAGACACTTACCAGCGCTTTTCTTGACCTCCGTGGAATAAGCAGGTATCCCAGCATACCTGAGGAAGCGTCTAGTAATCAAGCAGGTCTCCTTCCTTGGTTTGCAGGGGGGTTCGGGGAACGCGAGAGCAAACCGCAGCGAAGCTGGTTTCCTTTCCCGGTTTGCTCTCACGTTCCCCGAACCCCCGTGCAAGCAGGTCTCCTTCCCTGCGGTTTGCAGGGGGGTTCGGGGAACGCGAGAGCAAACCGCGGCGAAGCTGGTCTCCTTCCCCGGTTTGCTCTCGCGTTCCCCGAACCTCCGTGCAAGCAGGTCTCCTTCCCTGCGGTTTGCAGGGGGGTTCGGGGAACGCGAGAGCAAACCGCGGCGAAGCTGGTCTACTTCCCTGGTTTGCTCTCGCGTTCCCCGAACCTCCGTGCAAGCAGGTCTCCTTCCCTGCGGTTTGCTCTCGCGTTCCCCGAACCCCCCTTGAAGCCGCCCAACAGCGCTGCAGTGTGGCCACATCTAACACCACTTGCAGCGCTGGTTGCTGTAAGTGTGGCCACTCTGCAGCGCTGGCCCTATACAGCTGTACTAATACAGCTGTAACAACCAGCGCTGCAAAATTTTAGATGTAGACATACCCTTAAGCACTTTTTACAAATCCCTGCTGCTTTAAGCACATATGGGCAGTCTTTTCACATCTTAATCAGCACGATGTTGGAGGAAACCACAGAATTAAACCACTGGCATAGCCATCCCAGATTCTTAAGCATAGGAAGACAGCCAGTCTTCCAGGGAGTTTTACAACACCTAACACTGTTTTATTTATTCACTGGTAGAGGAAGGATTGTGTACGTTTCTTCTCTTCAAGCTGCAACACAGAACAATCTCGACAAAGGCCATCCTGCCAGGTATAAGGATTTTTTAGTGTCTATAGAGTGACCAGATAGTAACTGTTAAAAATCAGAAGAGGCTGAGGAAGAAGGGCTAACAGGTGCCTATATAAGACAAATCCCCAAATATCAGGACTGTACCTATAAAAATCAGGACATCTAGTCACCTTAAATGTCTAACCATTAATATCACACCTGACAACACCACAGCCTCACTTTTATGACATACTGTGCATTCAAAACAGGGCACTGAAAAGAGATACTGCCCTAAGCTTCAAGAGACTGTTGATCAAATGTTGTTAATTGCAAAATAATGCACACTGGGAAACATAATCCCAACTATACATACAAAATGTTAAGATAAGTTAATTTATACTACTCAAAGATCTTGGAGTTATTGCGGATAGTTCTCTGAAAACACCTGCTCTGCGTATAGTGGCAGTCAAAAAAAGCTAACAGAATGTTAGGAACCAGTAGAAAAGGGATAGATAATGAGATTAAATAAAAGAGCAGAACATAAGAACGGCCATACTGGGTCAGACCAAAGGTCCATCTAGCCCAGTATCCTGTCTGCTGGGAGAGGCCAATGCCAGGCGCCCCGGAGGGAGTGAACCTAACAGGTAATGATCAAGTGATCTCTCTCCTGCTATCCATCTCCACCCTCTGACAAACGGGCTAGGGACACTATTCCTTACCCATCCTGGCCATTAATGGACTTAACCTCCATGAATTTATCCAGTTCTCTTTTAAACGCTGTTATAGTCCTAGCCTTCACAACCTCCTCAGGCAAGGAGTTCCACAAGTTGACTGTGCGCTGTGTGAAGAACTTCCTTTTATATTTTAAAACTGTTGCCCATTAATTTCATTTGGTGGCCTGTAGTTCTTGTATTATGGAAATAAGTAAATAACTTTTCCTTATTCACTTTCTTCACACCACTCATGATTTTATATACCTCTATCATATCCCCCCTTAGTCTCCTCTTTTCCAAGCTGTAAAGTCCTAGCCTCTTTAATCTACCTCATATGAGACCTGTTCCAAACCCCTAATCATTTTGTTGCCCTTATCTGAAGGTTTTCTAGTGCCAGTATATCTTTTTCAAGATGGAGACCACATCTGTATGCAGTATTCAAGATGTGGGCGTACCATGGATTTATAGAAGGGCAATAATATATTCTGTCTTATTCTCTATCCCTTTTTTATGATTTCTAAAATCCTGTTTGCTTGTTTGACCGCCTCTGCACATTGTGTGGATGTCTTCAGAGAACTATCCATGATGACTCCAAGATCTTTTTCCTGATTTGTTGTAGCTAAATTAGCCCCCATCATAATGTATGTATAGTTGGGATTATTTTTTCCCCTGTGCATTACTTTACATTTATCCACATAAATTTCATTTGCCATGTTGTTGCCCAATCACTTAGTTTTGTGAGATCTTTTTAAAGTTCTTCACAGTCCGCTTTGGTCTTAACTATCTTGAGCAGTTTAGTATCATCTGCAAACTTTGCCACCTGACTTTTTATCCCTTTCTCCAGATCATTTATGAATAAGTTGAATAGGCTTGGTCATAGGACTGACTCTGGGGGAACACCACCAGTTACCCCTCTCCATTCTGAGAATTTATTCTTACCCTTTGTTCCCTGTTTTTTAACCAATTCTCAATCCATGAAAGGACCTTTCCTTTTATCCCATGACAACTTAATTTACATATGAGCCTTTGATGAGGGACCTTGTCAAAGGCTTTCCGGAAATCTAAGTACACTATGTCTACTGGATTCCCCTTGTGCACATGTTTGTTGACCCCTTCAAAGAACTCTACTAGATTAGTAAGACACTAATTCCCTTGACAGAAACCATGTTGACTTCTGCCCAACAATTTACGTTTTTCTACGTGTCTGACAATTTTATTCTTTACTATTGTTTCAACTAATTTGCCCGGTACTGATGTTAGACTTACCAGTCTGTAACTGCTGGGATCACCTCTAGAGCCCTTTAAAATAATCAGTGTTACATTAGCTATCTTCCAGTCATTGAGTACAGAAGCCGATTTAAAGGACAGGTTACAAACCCTAGTTAATAGTTCCGCAACTTCACATTTGAGTTTTCAGAACTCTTGGGTGAATGCCATCTGGTCCCGGTGACTTGTTAATGTTGAATTTATCAATTAATTCCAAAACCTCCTCTAGTGACACTTCAATTTGTGACAGTTCCTCAGATTTGTCACCCACAAAACCGGCTCTGGTTTGGGAATCTCCCAAACATCCTCAGCCATGAAGACTGAAGCAAAGAATCCATGTAGTTTTTCTGCAATGACATTATCTTTAAGTGCTCCTTTTGTATCTTAATCATCCAGGGGCCCCACTGGTTGTTTAGCAGGCTTCCTGCTTCTAATGTACTTAAACATCTTATTATTACTGTTTGAGTTTTAGGCTAGCCATTCATCAAACTCCTATTTGGCTTTTCTTATTACATTTTTACACTTAATTTGGCAGTGTTTATGCTCTTTTCTATTTACCTCGCTAGGATTTGACTTCCACTTTTTAAAAGATGCCTTTTTACCTCTAACTGCTTTTTTTACATGGTTGTTAAGCCACCATGGCTTAGTTCTTTTACAGTGTTTCTTAATTTGGTGTATACATTTAAGTTGGGCCTCTACTATGGTGTCTTTAAAAAGCATCCATGCAGCTTGCAGGGATTTCACTTTAGTCACTGTACCTTTTAATTTCTGTTTAACTAACCTCCTCATTTTCGCATAGTTCCCTTTTTGAAATTAAATGCCACAATGATGTTAAATGTTATTATATTATGTCACTATTTCCAAGCAGTCCAGTTATAGTTACCTCTTGGAACAGCTCCTGCGCTCCACTCAGGACTAAATTGAGAGTTGCCTCTCCCCTTGTGGGTTCCCATACCAGCTGCTCCAAGAAGCTGTCATTTAAAGTATCGAGAAATTTTGTCTCTGCATTTCATCGTGGGATGACATGTTCCAGTTAATATGGGGATTATTGAAATTCCCCATTATTGAGTTCTTAATATTGATAGCCTCTAATTTCTCTTAGTATTTCATCGTCATTATCATTGTCCTGGGTAAGTGGTCGATAATAGATCCCCACTGTTATATTCTTATTAGAGCATGAAATTACTATCCATAGAGATCCTACGGAACATGTAGATTGTCAAAGTTAGAATCAGGACTCACAATTTGTCAGACCACTCTGTTTATTAGCGCAGCGCTCCGCCAATAACATTCAGAATATGTGAGTGGCCATGCAAGGCCCAAACAGTCTTATTTATACAGATAAAAGAGCGGGAATTAGACAAAGGGACAAAGAAAGCAAAACAGGAAAATTCACCTGGGGCACAGCATGCATATCCTACTTCCTTACTAACTCTTATCGATCTAAGGCTAATGCTTCACCAATTGCCCTTAAACGGTGCAATTGTTCTATGTTAATGTCTGTATTCCTGACACCTGGTTGCAACATTCCAACAACTTTGCTTAAAGGTACAGACATTTCTTTAATCCTTTCTATTCTTACTATATAATTCATTCTGCTTTCACAATCCCTCCTTTTGGTCAGGCGTACGCCATGACCAACCCTTACTGAGTTCCACAAATTAACCGTTCCTTATCTCTTAGTTCATCAGCGATATTCAAAATCATCATATTAGCACTCTGTTTTGGGGCAGCCATCTGGGTGACACAATTCTGGATACAACAGGAGATTAACTGAAAGCATACAAAAATCACTAAGATTCCAAACAGGATAGTTAGGGCTCCCTAAAACAACCAGTTTCCTATGCCAGAGAAATTAAACAGGTTACTTAGCCACTTCCATAAAGAAGTCAGCTCTTCATGAGGAAGATATGCGATTTGTTCTAAGTGGCTAGCATGATCTATTACCTCATTGGTATTGTCAGGTATAAACACACAACATTCTTTTCCAATGAGAGCACAGGTCCCTCCTTTGGCTGCCAGCACTATGTCTAATGCTTGACGGTTTTGGAGGGCAACCTGTCTGATCACCCCTGTTTCTTTGGCCAGGGTTTTTAAACTTTCTCCGATTTCATTTGCCATTATTTCAACCACTGCTTGTAACCTTAGGAGTCTTTTTGCATGGTGTATTACTCCAAGTGGGATAAAAGAAATGCCAATGGCCTCTTCCCAAGTTAAGGGGCTTATGTTATGTATATACCATTGGGCATCTAGTAAGTCCCTTCTTTTTCGCCTGAAATTACGGAGGCGTTCTCGTGGGAGGGACTCTAGTACCCGGAATTGTGGGAAGAGTTGGGCGGGATAACAGATTATTACCAGCTAACTGGTCAGGTCAGTATAAGCTTTGGTTCCACAAACCCAATGCTGGCCTATTAAGGCCAGGAAGGGTCGATTGCATCCATTTGTTACATAGGTATCTGCAAATGAGGAGTAATATCCTCCAAAGGGCACAGGGTAATCCTCCTTACGAGGAGTGGTAGTATTTGTATGGCATTGGACGATTGTATTATTTTTACTAAGATTACTGTAGGGGGAACATGAGATTGATTTTTCTGCTTGATCCCAGGTTGAGAAAAAATTCATATCCCCATACCCAGTCTGCCACTCCTTAGTTGTTTTTGAATAATCCCATACACCATTTGCCACAATATGCTGAAGGCAACGGCTTGTTCCCAGATCCAGCCCTGTCCCATTACACACCCAACACCAATGACCTTTCCCCTCCACCACACTTATCCATTTAGATACATTTATTCCCACTGCTTCCCAAGTGTCATTGCTGTTCCATGTTTTGTTAAATGGATGAGGTCCTCCAGTAAGATCTGGGGAATTCAGTGGGATAGCCAGGACAGGAACACCAGCTTGAGAGTGGGCTGGGATGTGGCTGCAGACCCAGCATTTAGAAATATTAAGGGTCTGAGCTATCCACACTTGCTGCTGGATAAAAGAATTGTCATTGTGGGCACCCCAGACCTTAAGATACCAGCAGCCGAGGAACAGGCGCCACCAGAGGTGCATGTTGGAGGCAAGGCCCTTCTGGTTCTGATAACCTCAACTGAGGGAACTGCACTCAGTTTTATGTCCACCAGGCAGCAGGCGCTAGGCTCACTACTGCTGCTTCTTGGGCCTTGCTTTAGGTCGTCGTCTGCTTCTGGCAACCCTTACGAGAGCGTAGATTGTAAGGTATTGCAGGCTGTTCCTCTACGTCTTCTTCTGGAGTCAAAACTGACTCTGCGCAGTCCTGAGGTGTTGATTGGTTTGCTGGGGAGGGTGTCTTTTTACACTGTGAAGCATGTATCCACGCTGCAATGCCAGATAGCTTAACAGCTGGGTAGTAAGCAGTACCTGATGAGGACCCTTCCACCGAGGTTCCAAGGCATGTTTTCAATGGTGATGCCGTACATAGACCCAGTCACCTGGTTCAAGGTTGTGGCAGGCGTCAGAGGTGGGTTCCGTCGGCCAGGTGGCTCGAACCTGTGAATGGAAGTGACTTACAGCTTGCATTTATCCCTTGCAATATTGAAGGAGCGTACTGTGAGTCAAATTCAAGTCTGGGACTGGAGTAATG
Source organism: Gopherus evgoodei (assembly GCF_007399415.2). Classification (NCBI taxonomy): domain Eukaryota; kingdom Metazoa; phylum Chordata; order Testudines; family Testudinidae; genus Gopherus; species Gopherus evgoodei. The sequence continues at coordinate 35,359,908 of NC_044333.1, read as the reverse complement.
GTAGCCACAGTTCGCATAGGGCATCCCATAACGATTTCAAAAATACTCAGTTTATGCCTTTGGGATGGAGTGGATCGCATTTCCATAAGGGCTAGTGGTAAAGCTGCTGGCCAGCTTAACCCTGTGGAGTCACAATTTTTAGCAAGTTTATTCTTAAGTATACCATTTCGCCTTTCCACAGCACCTGCACTTTGTGGGTGGTAGGGACAGTGCAGCAGGTGTGTGACATGTAATATATGATCCAGGTGTTGAACAATTTGTCCAGTAAAGTGTGTACCCCGGTCACTGGACAGAGTGGCAGGAATTCCCTTGGCAGGCATAATATGGTTTAACAAACATTTAGCAACGGACAGTGAGTCAGCCTTGCATCAAGGAAAGGCTTCAATCCAACCAGAAAATAAACATACCATAACCAAAATAAATTCAAATCGTTGACACTTAGGCATTTGTACAAAATCAAGTTGCCAATGCAAGAAGGGTGCTTGGGGCAAGCCCCGGAATCCCTGAGCCACTTTTACAGGTTTACCAATATTGTGGCTTTGGCAAGTGGTGCAGGCGGCACAGTGGTGGGCTGCAAAAGAGCTGAAATGAGGAGCCCACCATCCCGCCTTAGTTAGAGCGGACACCATTCCCTCCTTTCCGACATGTGAAACACTGTGTAGCAGGGCGGCCAGCGATGGGTAGAATGAAAAGGGGCTACAAAGGTACCAGTGGGCGAACACCAAAGGGAATCAGGATGTAGAGAGCAACTCTGGGCAACCCAGGAATCTTTTTCAGTTTCTGGGGCAGAGTCCTGGAGCAGGGTGAGGGACGGTGGTGGTATAAAAACAGAGAGGGAACCTAGAAATGCATCTAGGGAAGTTTCTATAGCAGCAGCATGTTTAGCAGAGGCATCAGCAAACGCGTTACCCTTAGCAACATCAGTGTCTGCCATCGAGTGGCCAGGGCACTTAATAGCCAGGGCAGAGGGAAGTAAAACTGCATACAGGAGAGCAGCGATATAGGGGCCATTCTTAATAGGGGTACCGGCAGATGTAAGGAAACGCTGAGCTTGCCAGAGGGTACCAAAGTCATGTACAACCCCAAAAGCATAGCGGGAGTCAGTGTAAATGGTGGCGGAGCGTCCCTCTGCCAAAAAGCAGGCACGGGTGAGAGCAACTAATTCAGCAACTTGTGCTGAGGTTACAGAAGGTAAAGGTGCAGCTTCTAGGGTTTCAGAGAGTGACACTACAGCGTATCCTGCAAGGAGACAACCTTGGTTGTCTCGAAAAACAGGAACCATCAGTAAACAAAACAAGGTCAGAGTTAGGGAGAGGGACATCAGAAAGGTCAGAGCACGGGATGGTGATAGCAGAGACAGTTGCAAGGCAGTCATGAGGATCACCATCAGTAGACAAAGGAAGAAGAGTGGCAGAATTTAACTGAGAACAGCGCTTTATAGTGATATATGAGGCCGACAGCAGTAGAAGTTCATACCTGGTAAGGCGAGCGGAGGAGAGGTGGCTTGTATTGCGTTGTAACAGCAGAGTTTCTACAGAGTGAGGGACCATGAGAGTAAGGGGGGGGAGCGAAGGACAAGGGATTCAGACATTTCGACTAAGCATGCTGCAGCAGTCGCAGCACGCAGGCAGGGGGGCAGGCCTTGTGCCACAGGGTCCAAAGTGGCAGAGAAATAAGCTACTGGACAATTCCTGCCTCCGTGCACCTGAGTGAGAACTCCAGGTGCACATCCAGATTGTTCATGGCAGAAAAGGGTAAAAGGCTTAGAATAGTCTGGCAGCCCTAAAGCAGGAGCCGAAGCCAAACCTTGTTTGAGGGAAACAAAGGCAGAGTCTGCTTCAGGTGGCCATGGCATGGGATTAGGCACAGAGAGTCGAGTGAGTTCCTGTAGAGGTTTTGCAAGGGAGGCGTATTGGGGAATCCATTGCCTGCAAAATCCAGTCATGCCTAAAAATTTTTGGACCTGGCGTGGAGTGCAGGGTCGGGGAAAGCTAAGGATAGCCTGGACGCGGGTGGGAGAAAGCGTACGGGAACCCTGGGAGAGGAGAAAACCAAGGTATGTGACAGAGGTTTGACAGAGCTGTAGTTTAGAGCGAGAAGCCTTGTGACCTTTGTTTGCTAGGACAGTAAGGAACACTGAAGAATCAGTTTCTGAGGCAGATAACGAGGGGGAACAGAGGAGCAGATCATCTACATATTGGACTAGAGTGGACCCAGATGGGAAAACAAGGTCAGCTAGGTCTCGGGCTAATGCCCGGGAGAAATAAGATGGACTTTCTGTATACCCCTGAGGGAGCGTGGTCCATGTATATTGCTGTCCCCTGTAGGAAAAGGCAAAGAGGTATTGGGAATCAGGGTGAACCGGAACAGAAAAGAAAGCAGAACACAAATCAACAGTAAAATGAGTTGCAGCTGGTGGAATAGAAGCCGGGATCATTGCTGGGTTTGGGACAACAGGAAAAACGAGTATGACAATACGATTAATGGCTCGAAGGTCCTGAACAAATAGCCGTGATTTGCCATCAGCTTGTCGAACGGGGAGGATAGGAGTGTTACAGGGACTGGAACAATAATGCCTTGCTCCTGCAGGGCAGTTATGACCGGAGCAATGCCAGCCTCTGCCTCAGGGTTTAAAGGGTACTGAGATAGGCGAGGCAGGGGTTTGGAAGAGTCAACAGTAATGCAAACAGGATCAGTATTTAAGCAGCCCACCTCAGAGGGATGGGTTGGCCACAGAGAGGATGGGACCTGCGAAATTAGGTGCTCAAGGGACGGGACCAGTGGGCAACAAGGGACCGGAGTAGAAAGGGACGTTTCAGACAGCAGGGAGGCTACAGAATCACTCAGGGAAGACGGGAATTTGTAAATAGACCCCATCCGGGGAACAGTATATGGTGCAGCCAAGCTTACATAACAGATCCCGACCCAAAAGGTTTACTGGAGTGGAATCGGAGAGAAGGAAGGCATGATCCGCAGAAAGGGGACCAACCTGGACCGGTAGAGGTTTTGAAAGGGGATAAGGGGTTGGGACTCCCGTAATGCCCACAGTGGACACGGTTTTTCCGGAGTGGGGAACCTTAAGCAGGTCGGTAGTACGAACTGCAGAGAGCAAAGCTCCCGTGTCAACAAGGAAAGGGAGAGAAAGATCATTGATAGTTAACACACACTCACTTGTGGGAGTGAGAGGTAGTAAAGGGGCTAAAATTTCCTGAGGTTCCCCGGTGTCCTGTCATTGTTGTGGGGCAAAGTAAGGCTGGGAGCTGACTGGCTGTGCTGGTAGGGGGTTTAGCTGGTTGTTCACAGAGTTACCAGCCCAGCTTGGACACTCATTCTTCCAATGTCCCGGCTGTTTACAGTAATTACAAACATCCCCATAACCCGAAAATCCAGTTCCCTGTTCCCTCCCACGACCACGTCCCCGTCCTCGTCCCTGGTATTTTCCCCGTCCCCGGTACTGTTTGCCCTGCCCTGAATAATGCTGTATTTGCAAGGCCATTAACTGCTGAGCTGATTGCTCTTCCTTTCCTTTTAAAGTATGTTGGCAACGCTCTGCCACTGTTTGCAATTTGTACATGGTTTCAGTCTCCCATCCAACACTTATTCGTTTTAGCAGATTGCCAATAGCAGGCAGGAGGCCATTAACAAATGCACTAGCCAGGGTGCCCTGTCCATTTGTATCTGGTTGCTGTATACCAAAATGTTGCAGAAAAATGTCAGTTAGCCGGGTGCGATAGTCGCCCGGGTTTTCTCCCTGTCGTTGCTTACAGCTATTTATGGCCATCCAGTTGGTTTTAGGAGTCCATACCCGAGGAATGGCTTCAAATAGATTTTTAGCTCGTTCCTTACACTTTTTTCGGTATTCAGCAGTAGGACCAGTGTCTGGCAAAGTAGAGTGGCGGTCAGCAACGAGCCAATCTGCTGCTGTGAGCCATTTATCATGCTCACTAGGGGCTGTTACAAGTAGCTTGCACAGCTGCAGGAGGTCTGCCTCAGAGGGTTCATAGGTATCACACACTAACAAAAATTCCTCTGCAAATTTGGTAGGATTTTCTCGGGGCTTTGGAAAGCCTTTTATAATTTAAAGGAGCTCAGTTCGAGTCCAGGGTTTATAGCTCCAAGTGGGACCCCCATCCTGGCCCCCAGTATGCAGGATTCGGAGGGGAGCCTGGATATTTTTAAGGCCCAAGCATGAGCTTTTACAAAGCAGAGTTAGTCCAGAGGAATGGGCCTCGGCAGTACCGGATGGTCCAGACGGGTCCGAACTGGAGATCTCTGGGAATTGTTCCTGATCTGGGGGATCTGGTAACAGTTGTTCCTGAGCTGGGGGCATGGGTGGCCGTCTATTGATTCGATGCAAGGCTGCCAGGCCAATTAATGCGTCTTCTTCATCCTCGTCCCCGGAATCTAGTAAGGGGTTTTCTTCGTCTTTTCCCACCCGGAGACAGGAGTATGAAGGGGGGTCTGCTTGGAGAACAGGGTAAAGGGGAGCGCTCGGTCTAGTGGTGGGAGAGGAGGTTTCCAATAAAGATTTTAACTTATCATTTGAATCTTTGAGAGAGGCGAGTTTTGATTCTGTCCATCTACAATTTGCCTCTTCCCACCATTGCATGAAACAATCGACCTCTCCTTTTGCCCAATTTAGTTTTAGATTGGCCGAGTTTGTCTTTTAAGACGTCTACTCGATCCTTATCCCCAAGATCCTAACAGTGGCCACTGAGTTTTGGGATCTCGCTGAGTTAGCCTAGACCATTTTTCCAGAAACTTACAGGAGTCCAGACCTTTCCTAAAATACATAAAATGAGCCAGAGTTCCTTTAGGGAACTGCCCCAGCTTAGACGACTGGTTACCAGTACAGGAGGACTTCACACACCAATCACACAAGAAGGAAATTAGGGTTCATCAGAGCAATGCCCAGTGCAACACAGAAAAGGAGCCCACAGGCTACTGCCTCAATCGCCCTTGCTTTCACACTAAGGGTTATACCCAAGGTGTGGTGCGGCTGCGATTGTGCAGATTTCACTCACTCAGACCGCAGAGACAGGAACCCCTTGGTCTGCCGATCCCCAGAAAGAGACGGCACCCAGACTCAAACACTCCACAGGGAGGACGGATAGACACAGAGACAGGACAGTCCTCAGTCCGGACAAAACACAGAAATAATTACCTGACCAGAATCCTGATGTCAGATCCCAGGAACCCTACCAGAACAGAGTGGGAACCAACAGGTTCGATGGCGTAGACTTCACTGTGGTCATGCGCCTTTCTGTTCTAGTGGAGGACCGCGTGGGCCAAGTGCCCAGGTGCCGGCTGCCACGGTCGTCCTACACAAAAGGTCAGGAATCACACAGCCCCAGTGAAGACGGTTGCCATCTCAGTGGAACCTCCAAATTGTCAAAGTTAGAATCAGGACTCACAATTTGTCAGACCACTCTGTTTATTAGCGCAGCGCTCTGCCAATAACATTCAGAATATGTGAGTGGCCATGCAAGGCCCAAACAGTCTTATTTATACAGATAAAAGAGCGGGAATTAGACAAAGGGACAAAGAAAGCAAAACAGGAAAATTCACCTGGGGCACAGCATGCATATCCTACTTCCTTACTAACTCTTATCGATCTAAGGCTAATGCTTCACCAATTGCCCTTAAACGGTGCAATTGTTGTGTTAATGTCTGTATTCCTGACACCTGGTTGCAACATTCCAACAACTTTGCTTAAAGGTACAGACAACATTTCTTTAATCCTTTCTATTCTTACTATATAATTCATTCTACTTTCACAGGATTCACTTAAGATTTTTACTTCATTTGATTCTACATTTTCTGTCACATATAGTGCCGCCTCCCCGCACAACATGTTCTGTCCTTCCTATATATTTTGTAACCCAGAATGATTGTGTCCCATTGATTGTCCTCAGTCCACCAAGTTTCTGCCTGCATTGTCTCCTGCAGCTATCTAGTTAACAAAAGGGTTTTGTTTAAATCAAGACGTTTTGAATGTAGTTTAGTTTACAGGTTTTAAAGAACAGCAAGTCCACCTTGCCCCCTTCCCACTCCCTTGCAAAACTCTGTTAGCAGCCCCTGTTCGCAAATATCATAATGCTTCTATATAAATCCATAGTACACTTATACTGTGAATATCGCATACAGTTCTGGTCAAATATATATATTAGAATTGGAAAAATTACAGAGAAGTGCAATAAAAATTAGGGGTAGGAAACAGCTTCCATCTGAGGAGAGATTGAAAAGACTTGGACTGTTCAGGTTGGAAAAGAGACAATTAAGGGGAGATATGATAGAGGGCTATAAAATTATGGAAGGTGTGGAGAAAAAAAGAAATGAAGTGTTAGTTACCCCTTCACATGACACAAGAACCAGGAGGCTAGCCCCTGGCCCCTCCCCTGCAGTTTCCCCTCCCCGGCAGCTTCAGCTCACTGCGCCGCCACCAGCACAATGCTCTGGCCAGCGGGGTTGCAAGTTCCTGGGGTAGCGCAGTCACAGAGCCACGGCCTGACCCAGTCTCTGTGCTGCGCGGTGGCGTGGCTGTAGTGCTGCCAGCCACAGGTGCTCCAGGCAGCAAGGTAAGGGAGGAACGAGGGGGGCGTTGAATGGGTGCAGGGGTCCCCAGGGGCAGTCAGGAGGGAGGGGGGTTGGATGGGGAAGCAGGGGGCAGTCAGGGGCATGGGTTCAGGGAGAAGGGGTGGTTGGATGGGGCAAGGATCTGGGGGGGAGCAGTCAGGAATGAGAGGAGGGGTTGGATGGGGCAGGAGTCCCGGGGGAGGCAGCATCAGAAGACAAGAAGCAGTGGGGCAGAGGCCAGGCTACACCTGGCTGTTTGGGGAGGCACAGGCTCCCCTCACCGGCCCTCCATACAATTTCTGAAACCTGATATGGCCCTCAGGCCAAAAAGTTTGCCAGCCCCTGGGCTAGATGGACCACTAGTCTAATCTAGTATGTCCATTCTTATGTTAGACTGGCTTATATTGTCAGAATTGCTTTTCATGGAGTTAGCTGACAGCTACAGACAAGCACTTCTGAATTGTGCAGCATATTGGCATGTCCACAATTCAGTTTGAGCACAGAGAAAACCGGGTTGAAATTCACTCTCTCCCCCAAGCACTTTTCAAAGAAACAGGACAGAGTTAGACTGGGAACCAGTATGTGTGTGTGGGCGGGGAACCAAAGGATACAGAGACCTAAATGAATATAGAAGCTAGGAAGAACTAAGAGTCCACCTCAGACTGATCCTTCAGGATATGCTCACTTGTTCTTAGTAACAGTTTGCATCTAGAGATTTACAGAAGAAGGCAAACAAATATCTAAGGTTCATGACCAGCATACTTTGGAGGGAAAGGGCTGTGTTTGCGCATGGTCACACATTGAATTCCTTCTTGCACCTACTAAGACACTTCCCAATTGTCACTCCTTCATAACAGTATTTGACTACCAGAGTTAGGAAACAGGACTGTTCACATGCTTAAAGTTAAGCACATGCACAAGTGTTTGTGCAATCAGTGCCTCAATCATGTTATGCTATATGTAAAAAACCCACCCTGAAACAGATAAAGCATATGATATAATGAGGGGAAAAACAGAACAAAACACCTTCTCTTTCTCCTGAGCAATGCCAAAGCTCCTGCTACATGACAGACCAAACCCATTAGCAGTCAGGCCCGGGCTGCATAAAAAACCAAAACAAAAAACCTCCACATTATTAATGGGACTTAAAACGGGATTATCGATGACAAATAAAGCAGACCTTTCCTATAGTGAGCAGTGGAATCTCCAAGAAGTCAGGCAAGAAATTCAATCAGCTTCTTATGAAAGGCTTACAAGTGTATCATTTTAATAAGTTTGATGTCCATACTACACCAGTGGACACCAGTGCATCTTAAGAGACAATTAACCATTGAGTAGGCTTTTCATCATGTCAAGATTCACTGCAAGTGTGTCTCTCTGCCAAATTGATAGTTTTATTCCTTACAGAGGAGGGGTGAAGCGTCTTGCTCTTGCCTTACTAGGAGCCTAAATCCTCCCATATTTAGGATGTCATTTTAATAAAAAATAAATAAATTCAGAACGAAATCTATAGACAAGTGCTACAAAAGTCTTTGAGCTCAGCAGGGATGGTAACAAGCAGGATAATTAGAGCACCTCTGATAATCTCATTTTAAGTGCTTTTATTTTATTGTACGAGATCTTCATATTGACTATGTATGCCTGCTTAAAGTCATTTGCCAGAATCATTTCTGAATTAAAAACTAAGAGTATAATTTAAGATTTAATTATTATACACAGAGTTTCAGTAGTGGGAGTCTTGGGTTCTTATTATAGAGACATATGGAGCTCCAAACAAGTTACTTAACCATCATTACCTTATTATTATTATTGGTATTAAAGCAGTGGCTAGAAGCCTCAGTCAGGATCAGGCTACCGTTGTTTCATGCTAGAGCTGAGCACATGATTTCTAAACTAGAAAAATAAAACAATTCAGTTAATTACAAACTGAAAATGACTTTTTTTTCCCCCCTCTCAAAGTCATCCAGATCAAAAAGGTGTTTTTGTTTAGAAAATGCTCCTTGGAAACATTTCAATTTTTGCAAAAACAAATCATTTCAACATGTTATAAGTTTGTGTGTTCAAGATTTTCTTGGCCTAAGCTAGTTGCCAAATTCTCCCCAAATAGCTTTGTGCCCCCCAAAAATGCATTTTTGGCAAATTTACCATTTGTTTAAAAATGTTTCCCAGCTCTGTTCCCTACACTGTAGAAACACAGGGTGAGAGACAGTTCCTACCATAAACGACTCATTCTCCTAGAATAGTAGGTCTGGAAGGGACCTTGAGAGAGAGTCCAGCAGCCTGTGGCATTACTGTGGCAGAACCAAGTAAACCTGGACTGTCCCTGACAGGTGTTTGTCCAACCTGTTCTTAACAGCCTCCAGTGGTGACAATTCCATAGGCTCTTTAACATATTTGAAGACTGTTGTCAGGTTCCCTCAGTCTTCTTTGCTCAAGTCTAAACATGCCCAGTTTTTTAACCTTTCCTCGTAGATCTGTTTTTTAAACCTTTTATCATTTGTGTTACTCTCCTCTGGACTCTCCAGTTTGTTCACATCTTCCCTAAAATATGGCTCCCAGAACTGGATCCAATACTCCAGCTGAGGCCTCACCAGTTCCAAACAAAGTGGGAGTGTTACCCCCCATGTCTTATATACAAGACTCCCAGACTGATATTATACCCCAGAATGGTATTTGCCCTTTTCACAACTACATCACATTGTTGACTCATTCAGTCTGTGATCCACTATATCCCCTCCTTTTCAGAAGTACTACCACCTAGCCAGTTACTAGTTGTAGTTGTCTATTTGATTTTTCCTTCTTAAATGTAGTGCTTTGCACTTGTCTATCATGTCTCATTAGACTGTTACTGAGGACAAAGAGTAGGAAGGGAAACAGAGGCAAGTGAAGCACATTGCCCAAGATAACATGTTAGGTTAGCATCAGAGCTGAGATTAGAATCCCAAGTGTCCTGACTCCCAGCTCAGTTTCCTATTCCCTAAAGCAAGTCAGATCACATTGGTAATGTTTTCATGATAGCTTTCCCTGGTGTAAGACATTATGCAAGTTGCAGGACAACCATGAATGTGAACCATTACATTTTCACTGCTTTGCAGAGAAGTCAAAATCTTTCACAGGCTTTTCTTCATTGTTCCCATTTAATACCTCCTCCTAGTTCTCCCTCACATTGGTTTCTTACTAAGGGCATAGGCAAGACTTGAGGCAAATGATTAAGATCAGATCTATGCTACAAAGTTTTGTCTGCCTAGCTCTGTTGGTTAGGGGTGCAGAAACACTACACTCACTAGTGACAAAGCTATGTGACAACTCCCAGTGTAGACACAGCTATGCCAACAGAAAAGTGTAGACAAGGCCTAGTTCTAGATTGTTATACCCACTTGGATAGGGGTGGCACACACCTCTCAGGAGCTCCCCTTGGTGGCATGTGTGTGCCTGGCCTCTCTCTCTCTGTAGCCCTCATTGGGCTCAGGTCCTTAATTAGTCTCATAGTCTTCAAATGGTCTCAGTCCTGGTATCGAATCATACACCAGGATGCCCTCCATGGAGTCAATGTCCTTGCCCTCTCTAGGCCTTTCTGGCCCCAGCACTCCTGCTGGGCCACTAATGGAGATCAGCTCCCCTTCTGGGGTGAATAAAAGTCCTGGTCACTTCCCCAGTGGTCAGCTGAGGGGACCCAGGCCCAACCACTACTTCAGGCCCTACCCCAGTAACCCTATAGATATCTGCCATGTCTCTTTATGTATGATGCATTGCTGCTAGGATTCCCTGGGCTAGTTCTCCACAGCCCCAGCATGTTCTTCATCCTTACCTAAGGGCCTTGTCCTGGTTGAGTCCCAGCAGCCAGCCAGGAGCTCCTCGCTCCCCACAGTCTCTGCCAGCACTGCTTTGTTGGAGGTCCTGTAGTTCCCTCCCTCAGTTAGGCACACCTCCAACTCCAACAAGGAACTGAACTCATTCTGGCCCTGCAGCTCTTTTTATACTAGCCTGCTGGGCCCTGATTGGCTGCCTCCCCTGAAGCCTCTCTAGGCTGCTTGGAGGACCCTACTCTACTGCCAGAGGGTCTCAAAGAGTCTGGTACACCCTATCATACCACTAATTAAAGTTACCTGAAATTTAGAACTCTTTGAGGGAAGGGACAGTCTCTTAGAGCATGTCTACATGAGAGAATTAAATTGACCCAGTTATGTCACTCAAGGGCATTAAAAATCCATACCCTTGAGTGATGTAGTTAAGCCAACCCAAGTTCCAATATAGACTCCGTTCGGTCAATAGAAGAATTCTTCTGTCAATCTAGCTATTGCCTCTCAGGGAGGAGGATTTATTACAGAGACAGGAGAACCCCTTCCTCTCTACAGGAAGTATCTGCGCTGAAGCAATACAGTGGTGCCGCTGTTATTTTTTAAGTGTAATATAGCCTCACTCTGTTTGGGCGCTGTACAATTTCAATTACAGCCTCTGAATGCTACCAAAATAATAGGAAATGTATAACTTGACAAATTTAGCCTCCTCCATCTTGGGGAATACCTGGAACCAGATTGCAGTTTCCTTAACATTTTCTATCATTATCTTGCTTTCAAATGCTTTAATTGATGGATTGGTTACAAATACTCAGAATTAGAGCTGTGATTAGTTGTGCCTGGTTGGCTAAGTTCCAGGACAGTGTTTCTTCTTCTTGATTAGATGACAGCACAAGCAATTCTGATGCAAGTTTAAGATTTAATTTCCACAAATTATTGCACTTTGCTACTGTAGCTCAATTACTCAAACGTTCCTGGAAAGAAAACACGAAAGGGGCATGAGCATGGATGCAGCAAATTCATTTCAATGTGCAACTGGTTCTGCAATAGCCAGAGCCTTCTGGAGCAGGTTTTGTGCCTCGGTGATCCATGTGAAAAGAATGGGGGAGGAGGAATAAAGGCAACCAAGGTACCTTTGTGTCCCCCTTTATAGGTCCAGCTCTTGGTCTAAGTAAAAGCAGCCACATGAGGATGATTCAACTTATACTGGACAGCCTATAGCCTGAAGGATCTGTTCGAGAACAATAATGAGAATAGAGCAATACCCCGATCACACCCCTTAGGCCAGAATTTCTGCAAGCTTTATGGGGCTGCTGTCATGTGCTGTAATGAGGCTGGAACAATGCAGATTCCCACACACTGTCTCTACACATTTATTTATTGCCCATTCCAGTTCCATTTTAGCAAACACTGTTTTTCTTCCCACCCCACCAAGCACTGAACAAATTGTTGCTTCCCGCAGCACACAAAATTAAAAACAAAGGTTTATTGAAATTGAGGCATATTTAAAAACAGGTTGGCATTTCATTCCATAATTTATCTTAAAAACTGTGAAATTGCTCCACTGATGGCAGCTAACCAATTAAAATGGGCATTGTTACATTAACAAAGCAGCATCAGTCTGTTCCAGCATGGATCGGTTTAAAGTTCGGTTGTAAAACCAATTTACATGGTATCCCCTGGGCCACCATTTCAAATGCCAAATGCTAACACACTGCCCTGACACTACATTAGCTGGTAGGACCGAGCAAATACTCCTGGAAAGGTAAAGATTAGAATTCAACATCCACTTCTGTCTTGTCTGCTGCCCAAGTAACTTTATCTCGATGAGTTTTGCTGTAAATTTTCTCCAGTCGAACACCCCAATTTACACACCTGGCAAGAATTAGTACTTAACATTAGTATGTTCACACTCTAGGTATGCGTGGAGCATTACAGAGATATTAAAGACACTCTTCCTACTCCCCTGGAGATAACTGATCTCTTTGAAAGCAGTGGGCGTTTTTCAAATGGGACTTAGGCCCTGATTCAGAAAAGCCCTTGAGCTTTTGCTTAAGGGCCCTTTGAAGCTAAGGAAAGACTCCTTTTGACTTTGATGGGCTTTGGATAGTATCCTAAGAGATGAACAGCCTCTTATGATTAAACTTGTCCCTTAATGAAGAAGTCTGCGTGTAAACACATCAAATGGCCAGTAAGACATATAATGTGCCCATTGCTCAGATATACATTTTAACTGCATGCACAAATGAAGACTTGTTCCCGCAAATGCTTATTCATACAGATAGCCTATAGACATAGGTGACTCATTCAAGCTAATACTATTGAAATAAGTTGGCCTGATCGCAGCTGTATATTCCCATGGAAATAAAAGGGGCTACTCATTTGAGGATTTGCAATATCAGGACCTATGAGCACAAGGGTGTGCACATTTTTGTTCACAGAGTTCTGGAAAATCCAGGCAAGACAGTTTAAACATTTCACCAACGTTGTACAGCAAATCAAGTGCAAAGCCAGGTTTAGAATTTGGGATGCGTCCATACTGTAGTAACGGCGTGATTTGCAGCTTTCGCTGACATAACTGAGCTAGCTTTAAACTAGCTAGTTTGGGTCCCAGAGCAGTGAAGTTGCGGCAGCACAAACTTCAGCACAGGCTGCTCAGAATCATGGGTAATTACACCCAGGACTAGCCCATGCTGAAGCATGCCTGGGACTTCACTACACTGGGACCATAGCTAGACATACCCTTATACATTTCTGGCTGCTAGTCCCAGGGTCAGTCCACTAGACAGGTCACCTTCAACATTTCCATTTGAACGTAGCAACTGCAGAGTTGTCACCATATCATTCATGTTGCTTTTATATGTTCTGCACAGATGATCATAGAATCATAGAAGATTAGGGCTGGAGGAGACTTCAGGAGGTCATCTAGTCCAAACCTCTGCTCAAAGCAGGACCACCTCCAACTAAATCATGGCTCATTCACCATTCTCCACTTCTGTTAGAAGAAGTAGAAGATTGAAATCACACCACCACCATGTTAATCAAAACTTCTGCAGTCGCCAGTAAGTTACACTGCTAAAAAGAGTACTTGTTTGGCCTGATCTACACATAGATTTTATACCAATATAACTGTCAATTAGGGGTGTGATTTTTCACTGCTATAGCAGCAAAGAATCCTGTGGCACCTTATAGACTAACAGACGTTTTGGAGCATGAGCTTTCGTAGGTGAATACCCACTTCCTCAGATGCATGACATGCTCCAAAGCGTCTGTTAGTCTATAAGGTGCCACAGGATTCTTTGCTGCTTTTACAGATCCAGACTAACACGGCTACCCTCTGATACTTCACTGCTATACTTACACCAGTACAATCCCTTAGTGGGGATGCAGTTACACTGGTATAGCCATGCCTGGTCAAAGATCTTCAGTGGTGTGCTGGTGGTTACCTAGTACTGCAACAGCCCTGTTCGTTCTATTGTAGGACAGGCTTTTGGCTGGGATGCTGTCTTTTGCTAGGAAGATCAAAACACCGCAGATCCATTTAGCCGAGTAGTCTTGTTGAAGAACTAGGAACAGCCATTTCCAGCCTGGCTTCCTCTACAGAAATTGATTCAAGCAGAAAATTCCAAACGGCATTCAAAAGTGGAAGTCTGATGCGTGAATGTCCCACTACACAGTACAGGCCATATTCCCATCTGACTTACACCAGTGCAAAAAAAGGAGCAACATATCAGTGGAAACCCAGGGTAAGTTGAAGGAGAATCAGGCCCTACGTAGCTAGATATACTTCTCTATTAAATACATTGACATGAATAGCCTGATCCTGTCATCTGCTGTTCCTTTCTATCATTCTAGCTGCCCAACCACTTGGCCTGCTCCCCTCAATCTGAGAACAGCCATGACTGCTGACTCACTGATCTGCTGCTGTATGCCAAGGGGGTTGCTTCTGTTTTCACTGGAGTTGAATGAAGATGTTTGGGATAGGGAGGACAAAGGAAGTTGGTTCAAGGGATTGTGGGATACATTTGGGACTCCCAGAATTCGAGTCAGGGGCTGCATCTACACTGCAAAACAATAAGGCTTGAAACCTGTGTCAGAGCTTGACCTGGGCTTGGACCCTCCAGCCCTGCAGAGTCCTAGGAACCAAGGTCCAAGCCCAAATCTGAGATATTTGTGTGTAGATGGAAGGGGGTGGGGGTCTGGGCCTAAGCCTGTGTCTAAGCCTAGGCTTCCATAGCAGTGTTGATATAACCTTAGTGCCACTAACCAGGAAATACACAGTGGGTTTGAGAGAGGTGATACTTCACACTTCACTGCAATCCCACTTCAAGTTTGGCAATTTTAGCATTTTTCTGTGGAGCTTTATTTATCTATCAGTGTCCTAGTGTTTGGGGGTTTTAGTCTTTAAGAATCCAAACCTCTCCTTAGGTTTTGAAGTGTTTTGAGATGAACTCCTTCAGCCATGAATCTCCCAGTGACACTTTGCATGGTTTTTCCACACCAGTGGCTTTCTAATAGCAGGAGAGAGGAAAGAAGTGCTCCATAAAATAGCATTAAACAAGGAGGCTCGATGATAATTAAAGTGGGACCATAGATGAGGGAACACTAGGTAAAACCTGCTGGAACATTTCTTTGGGGTATTTCAAACAGCTTTCTGAAATAACATTGCTGTCTCTTTCTGGAGCTTATTATACATTTGCTGCACATTAAGCAAAGGCTAAATTAATTGGAAGAACAAAGGTAATTTGTTGAGGGTTAGAATGAGGCCACTGATGCTCATTTCCTTCATTGGAGAAAAACATTTTTCTTGAACTGATCTTTACTGAAGACCTATCCTGGATTTGGCATTAATGGGGAAAGGGACATGAGATTAGAACCTGCCTCTGTCTGCCCCCACCAAATCATGCATGGATGTTACTTCCTCCCCCCTTCCCCTGTTCTGCCATCAATCAAGCCTGATGACAAGATAAAGCAGCAATTGAAGAGTCTCTTTCCTGCCTCCTCTCACCATCTGGCAGTAGACTGCTTGGATAAGAGCTGCCAAATTCACTATGTGAGCATTAATCATCAGCACCACGATGGGTCTGCGTGAGACCCGTACCAATGTTCAGCCTGTCAAATAGATCATCTCCCTCTTGCTTGTTCTCCATAAGTGCCTGGAAATTTGCAAACACTTTATTAAAACAGAACAGAATATCATCCGTCAGCACATCCTGAAGATGGACTTTGAGTCCTGGGGTTTGCATTAGTAAATACGGCACTTGTCAACAATGGGTTATTGCTCAGCGCAAAATAGCCAAGCTTTATCCTTTTACCCTTTGCAAAATCACTTACTGTTTTTTCTTAGGTCATTGACAAATGGCAGAGTCAAATAGCTCTGCATAGCCCCAGCATCCCAAGGCAAAAGAGGTGCCTGTTGAACCATTTGCTCCTCTGGGCAAATTATTATTTACTGTATTACTGTGTCTCCAGCTGAGATCAGGGCCCCAATGCGCAAGGTGCTGTACACACACACACACACACACACACACACACACACACACACATAGTGAGGCAGGCGCAGCCTGCACAGGGACTGTTGCACCAGTTTAACTTAAGGTGTGATTCCAAACCAATTGAATCCAACTGAAGAAAGTGCAATATAGACTGATTTCTCTTTAATAGTGGCTTATTCTGCTTTCACCTAAACTGATTCCTAATCTACTCAAATCAAAAGTGCAAACAAGTTGTTTTTAAACCATAATAAGCATGCCTGTACCTTCGTCACAGGTTGGACTAAGTCAGTTTAAAAGACCACTTTAAACGGATACAGTTTGCTCGCACAGATGACCCCACAGACCCTGCCCCCAAAAGCTTACAATATAAATAGACAAGCCAGATAAATAAGAACCAGAGGCCCAGAAACAACTGGTCAAGGATCACCTAGCACATCAGAGGCAGAGCCAGGAACCCAGATGTCCTGATTCCCAGTCCTGTGCCCTTTCCCCCAGACCAAGCTGCCTCCTCAATATTTATAGCTGATTTACCTTTGCTTTGACCTTCTTTTCCGCAGACACTGATGTAATATCAGATGGAGTCTTTACCCAGGAAATCAAATGCAACCACAGGTTTCTCTCCATTGGGCTCCAGGTGCAATTAACATGCTCTATTCTCAGCCACCAACATCTGCCATCTCCCCTTCTTTTTCATTACCTGCTCTCAGAACCGCCTTACAAACTGGACAGCATTCCTGTTGCCTTTAGCCCCAGTACATCATGCTACAGTGACATTACATCCTTCTTTACCAGAAAGGGGATAGAGAGACTTTGCTTAAAAGTAGCTGCATCTCTTTTGGGGTCTTTCTCCTTTACAAACTCCTCTCCAAACGCAGAAAGAAAATTTAAAAAGAAGGCTTGGCCACAATTCAGGGTCATTTTGCTTGTGCCTGTGTTTATCTAAACTAAAACTCAAATCTGGGAGACCTTCACAGATATCATCATTCAGCTTTCCTGGGGGAGACTTTCTGGCCCAGGGATGTTGTTAATGGAATGTAGAAGGGGTCACTTTTAATTTGCCACTTAATATCCAACCTAGCGAGCTAAGGCTGGCCCTGTCTAAAGCTGTTCGGTTGTCTATGTGAAATGAACCTAGTGACATCCACAGGATTAACCCACCACTACTTTGCTTCCTTACTGGACTCTCAGCAGGGAAGCCAAAGTCACACAAAGCCAGGAATGCTGACTCCCAATCCAGCGCTAAAGAGGTGTGAAGAATGAACACGCCATGACAGATTAACTCTTCTAAAAAGATTTTAATTTTTAGTCAGTATGTTAAGAGTCATATGAACCCTTTATCTTTACAATCAGATTGAGTTTGCTTCAGGCTAATGCCTTCAGTCAGGTCAGTTGATATTCAAAGGCACGATGCTAAGGAAACGCAAAAGGCAGATAGCTCTTGGAATGGGGGCAGGAAAGTCTGAGGCCATGGCTACACTAGAGCGTTGCAGCGCTGGTGAGGGGGTTACAGGGTTGCAACTTAGGATGTGGCCACACTTGCAAAGCACGGCCAGCGCTGCAACTCCCTGGTTGCAGCGCTGGCTGTACACCCGCTCGTGCCACGGGTGTAGCGATTCCAGCACTGGTGATCCAGCGCTGGTCAGCAAGTGTGGACCCCACCAGCGCTTTTATTGACCTCCGGGGTATAAGGAGGTATCCCAGAATTCCTGTCCACAGCAAACTGGAAGAAAGGGGGAGCTCGGAGTTCAGCCAAATTGCTTATTTAAAAAACAAACACAGCTCCTGTTTGCTGAGCGAGCAGAGGCAGGCAGGGGAATTACTTTGGAATGTTCACAGCTGTTTGCTTGAAGAGAGAAACAGCACGCTCACACGGCAGAAGGGGAGGGGGAAGTCCATGTTGAGCAGATGCTTATCTGGGCTGACGGCTATTTAGAAGTACATAATTTGCATTTAGTGAATGAGAGGGGGTGGGGGAAGGGGTCAGAACTTTTAAAATGATTGAAGGTAGGTACTGTGTGTCTTCTAGTCCTTAGAACTTGCAAGGCAGGGAGCTGAGAACAGTGTCAGCTTCAAAAATCCATTCTCTCTGTCTCCCCCACACTCCCTGTCACATTCCACCCCACCCCCCTCTTTTGAAAAGCACGTTGCAGCCACTTGAATGCTGGAATAGCTGCCCACAATGCACCACTCCCAACAGCGCTGCAAATGCTGCAAATGTGGCCACACTGCAGCGCTGGTAGCTGTCAGTGTGGCCACACTGCAGCGCTGGCCCTACACAGCTGTACGAACACAACTGTAACTACCAGCGCTGTACAACTGTAAGTGTAGCCATGGCCTGAGGTAGTAAAGGTGAGACGATGGATAGAGAAACAAATAGAGCACAATCCACTTCACAGGAGTTGTCAGAAGAGAGCAGGATGCAAATTATTTATCCAAAGCCCTGAATGAATGGATTTGGGCTAGAGACAACAGAAAAGGCAGGAGGGCCACCACATTGTTGAGGGGCATCTGATATGGTAAAAAGCTAGGCACATCAAATAAAGCAGGAAAAGTACAATAGGTCTCTGAGCGAGGAAGAGGAAAGTAAGGAAAGGACTCAAGACACTTGAAAAGGAAGACTGCAGCGCTGATGTACTCTCTGCTGAAGTGGGCAAGGAAGAACAGCACAAGCTGGGACAGGGCATCCATCTCTAGAAACAGAAGAGCTAGATTTGTTATGCAGAGTGTTTCTTTTGTTCTAATCTGATCTCGGTCTTTCCTAAACAAATCTTGTTTCTAATTTAGATCACTGCTGAGCTTCATTAGGTCATTAGGGAATGTCTCACAGGCTATCCTGGATAGACAAAACAATCTCTAGGCAGAGATTTTCAGAGTTACTTAATTAATGGAAACGGGGCACCCAGATCCTTTAGATTGCTTTTGGAGTCTCAGCCTGAAGCTCTAAGAAGATACATTAACAAGAGGTATAGAGGAAAGGGAGATGGAGCATTTCAGGATTCTCAGTTGAAAGGGCATGGACTAAGGATTCCTCTCTTGAAGCTGTGCTCTTGCAGGCTGTGGACTGATGGGTTTACAAAAATTATCTACTGATCACAGACAAGCTCTGAGTTTTAGGTGGCAAACCCTAGAGTTGACAAATTGACAGGCAGGGTAAGGAATCTAACAGCTCTGTGGATAAATACAGGACCTTCTCTTCCAGGTTTGTCAACTTAGGACCTTCCACCAACACTGTATTTTGTTTCCCCACCTCATTGCCCTGTTAAATTTGACAACGCAACTCAAGGGGTATGTTATGTTCACCAAAAACACACAGAGAAGATAGATTAAAAACATACAACACTCTTTCAGGAAGGTTGAGTGTAACTTCTTTATTTCTTAAAATCCAGAACCTTAACATGCAGGAACCAAAACCAGAGAGAGACAAAGTAGGCTGCTCCCTAAAGTAGAGAGGTACAATTCAACCCATCTTGCTGTAGGCTGGTTTTTTGCAAACTGACTGCTGAAAGACCCTAGATTTCATGCTTCTTTACAGAGCCCTGTAATGTGCAAGTGGGACCAGGAAATCACCCCAGAAGTTAAAGTGATAGTTTATAATTTTAACACCATTTTCAGTATACCACAGGGTACGAAATCAGTCCTGGAAAAGCACTGTGAGGAAGGACAAGGGGAAGCAGAGGCCTGGGAGCTGAGAAATCTGGATTCTACACCCAGATTCTGGTGGAAACTTACTCTGTAACCCTGCCCATCACTCAGTCTCCTTAGACCTCATGTCCCCCTGGCTGGGAAATTCCTCACAGGCATGATTCCAGGATGAAGTCCTTATTTCCTTAGGCTTGAAGGCACTACAGAGCTACAAAGTATTATTATTACAGATCAGTGCACAAAAGAAGATTAAGTAGGAGAGTGAGCATCAGCCATTGCCAGAGACACCTTCCTGTCACCCCAGGATGGTGAGTTAACCCGCCAGGAGGTTCCCAGGGAGTCACAGCTATAATACATGAAATGTGCTATGCCCTCCTATAACAGCTGCGGGGGAGGTGGGACTTTCTGAATTCTGAACTTTGGAATTATGAGAGGGGTCCTGAGGGGTCAAGCTGGAAAAGAAGTTGGCACAGCCAGGCAATGTCTCTGTAAAACCGGTGCCCATTTAAAAAGGGAGGGGGGGTGCGGGTGAAGGCGAAGAGAGGTGGCTGGGGACAAGTTCAACTGAACAAGGATGGAAAGACTAACCTTTGGTGAGTGACAACTGAAGTGATGTGGATCCATGCTAATGAAGGGGCTTGAATTATTCATGTGCAATTCAGTGCAAAGAGGGTTCGCCTAATAACCTTTATTAGTATCTCCCTGGGGCAAAAAGTCTTGCAAGAGACTTAGATTTGAAAGGAAAACAAAAGAATTAGGATCCTCCCATTCCCTCTCTCCCTTGCCTGCTTGGTGGTTAAAGATAGGGCTGCAAGCCTGACTTCTTTCTCCAGCACTATATTCACTTCAGTGGGGGAAAGAATAAAAGGGATGACATTACTTGCTAAGAACTTCACATGTCTAATTGTGTCCACAGCTATTGCAAGTCATATGAGATAATACATAAAGTGCCCACTGACCAGACCTCTGCCTCTAACCTGGCACAAGGGAATGAACTACAGACACAGCCTTGACTTTTAAAAGGATGGCAAAGGATGCCCAGGATTATCATTTCTTGTGGATGGATGGAAAGATCCCCAATATCTGGCTGCCATCCATTGCTATCAAAGGGCAGCAGGAAATGCAGACACGTGCAGGCAATTCAGCGGAATCATTTTCCCCAGAGGGCAAACGTGCTGTACGTCAGGAGACCACTGCAGGGGGATTGGCGGCATAAAACATTGGCTGTCTCATTTGTCCTTGGTTGTTTAGAAATCCAGAGGGCAGCTCTATTTATAATTGAACCATTGTGGCCTGTCCACATATGGTACCCATCACATGCAAACTGAGACTCCTGAAATGCCCATCCCATAGCACCCAGCACTATGGTAGGGAGCCAAAGATTTGAAATAGGGTGTATGTGGGGTGACGATTACATTTATTTATCAAAAGTAACATCGTCCTTAGCCTCTTCAGAGGTTCTGAGGTCAGTTTATAATTGATAACTCCAGGTTTGCACGGGACAGATACATGTAGTTCTACAGTGAGAGACAACTGAGCAACCCCTGGGAGAAAACTTCTCAAACCTGACAGGTACCATATATGCAGCGCCATTAAGAGGCCTACAGAAATGTACTGATGTTTGTAACTGTCCTGTGCTCTATCAAACAATGGGGGACAGTTTTTATGTGAATTTGGTGCTCATGAAAGGTTCTGAATTGACAACCCTAGAGAATGAAACCCCTGTTAGTCCACAGAAGAGGTATGGTGGCATGGAAAGCTTCCACCATATTGCCACACCTTACCGTGCCTCAACCCTAACCTAGATGGACCCTCTAAGGCAGGGGTCAGCAACCTTTCAGAAGTGGTGTGCCGAGTCTTCATTTATTCACTCTAATGAAAGGTTTTGCGTGCCAGTAATACATGTTAATGTTTTTAGAAGGTCTCTTTCTATAAGTCTATAATATAGAACTAAACTATTGTTGTATGTAAAGTAAATAAGGTTTTTAAAATGTTTAAGATGCTTCATTTAAACTTAAATTAAAATGCAGAGCCCCCCCAGACGGGTGGCCAGGACACTGAAAATCAGCTCGCGTGCTGCCTTTGGCACGGGCATCATAGGTTGCCTACCCCTGCTCTAAGGATATAGTTCAGGCTTCATGTTCATTCTGTTCTGGGTTTCTCCTTAGAGACTGCCAGCACTGGTACAAATCAGCACCAGCAGTGTCCTGATTAAGAACCACCACGTTCATATAGGCCATCCACTCATTGAATGGATGTCAGATAGCAACAGATCTTGGTCATTCCTAACCTGGACTTAATATGAACAATTAAATAGTTTGTAGCCCATGATCAATCTCTTTTAGCCATCCAGTCCCCCTATCCCTTCTGGGCCTCAGCCATTCTGTTTCAAGATTACATTCTTGTCAATAAAAGTACAACCACTTGATGTTGCAACTTCATTTCCTTGGCCTTCCAGTCCAGGCAGTATTAAGCTCCAATCTTGTCCACACAAGTCTTCATTTTTTCAGGCAATTTCATACTTTTCCCTAGTCCTTTTCTCCCTGGTAACAAAGAAATAAAAGACTGAATAAAGGGACTGCAAATATTATCTCTCTCAAACACATTTGGGATGGGACCAAACCAAAAGCCCAGCTCCAGATATCCCCCCTCTCTGGGAGGTTTGGAATCCAAATCCAGGATTTAGATTTCATACTTCTTCTGTCTGGCACATATAAGAGGTCTCAATATTATGGTAGCGAGGAGTCATCTCTTTAGTGAAGCGAATCAAAGTCTCTGGATCTGAGCATCCCCAGGTTTGGGTGTGTTCAGCCTGCAAGTTCAAATATTGTAGCTTTGACTGAATATTCACATAGGCAAAATCAAGTGTAAGGTGGATCTTACAAGGGCCTGCAAAGTACTTGTCAAAATGTAGCAAAATTTCTGTGCTCCCTTGGAACCACAAGTTACCTTTCAATTTCTATTTCTTCAAGGAGATTTACTAAATTATGAAACATTAAATATTCACAAGTCACAATAGCAGCAGCTCGCAATCCCTGTTTTTAATTTTCTGGGAACGCTGCTGCAAAGCTTCCGACAGAGCTGGAGATGGCTGGTGCCTGCACACAGCCACTAGATGGAGCCACGGTCGTTCATCAGGCTTGAATCCAGGGACAGGGATGAGCTGTGAGGAGCAATAGAAAAACGAGTATCTGGTGTAAATAATACATTTGCAACACTTGCAGCACATTTATACATTGGGAGCGTTCTTCAAATACAGCTGGAATCTCTGCTATAATCAAAGGATATTGAGCAGTACATTATGCAGCTTAAAATAGACCCCGAGACCAGTTACTGTAACTGTCGTTTATCTGCAAGGAATGTTTTACTAAGGGCATAAATAGTTCTTACTGTCTGTCAAGGGTTGATGTGCATCCTGGAGGGTAAATCTCAGCATCTATCTCCCCTTTGAATATATTGCTTCATTGACAATGCACAGGGCCCAAAGCAAGCCCTAGTAACTAATATTTCCAGTGCTAAGCTCCAGAACCATTGGACTGAAGTATTAGTTTGTGAAGAGATGTTCTAGAAAAAGGAACAGACGCCTAGTTCAGATGTTCTGCAGAGGGATTCGCAGCAGAGACAGGAAAAGGAAGGAAAGTGGGATTATTTCAAACCCTATTTGGAACATATTTCAGAGAGCACTTTTTAAATGAGCTCCATATGATTGGAGCTCATCTGTGAATCTGATACTCTACAGCATAATCACCACTAAAATAGAACAGAGCAGGATGAGCGCTGCTGAAAGTCACTGGGTGCACAGACCTAGAAATTGGACTACACTCATTATCTTCAGTTCAGGTCCATTATCAGCAGTATCTCATATTTAGATACGCCAGTGCCCAAAGGCCCTAAATATCAACAAAGCCCTATTGTGTTAGATCCTATACAGATACACATGAAGACCTAGCCCCTGCTCTGAAGAGTTTCCCATCGAATTTGACTTTGACTCTGCAAACGTTCCACCAACACACGGTATCTGAACTGAGCAGTTTTCTGTGTGCGTAGACTAAGAAAATACACAATGGTGGGGGGTACATACAGGTTTTATTGGCATGGTATTGGAGCTGACAATCTTTCCCCATATTATCCCTGGCCAGGAAAGGTTAGACTCTGGATATGAGATTACTCCCTCCAGAGACAGGAGAATGCTCCTCTGGATATGTCTATACCTCGAGATGGGGGTGCAATTCCCAGCCTGAGGAGACATACCTGCACTAGCTCTCACTGAGCTAACATGCTAAAGATAGAATAAGCTGCAGCAGCATAAGCTGTGGGACGGGCTAACCACTCTATGTAGATATATCGTGTCTGGGATGGGCACACGCTGGAGGTGGCTTGCCTGTGCTGCAGCTTGCACTGCTGAAGCTACGTTTCTTTTTAGCTCAGTAATTCACCAAGACCTAGCTCAAATACATCTTCTCAAGCAGGGAATCCCATCCCCAGCTCCAAGTGTGGACATCTCCTCCTCCCCCTCCTCATTTCAAGCTGAACACTACTAAAAAGGGTCTAGAGAGAACTTATTTACGCATTCAGGCACCTGGCCCATTTACATATTGGACCTTTTTTTAGAGACTGCCTGCCCAGTTATCCATCTTGAGGCTATTTTTATGATACAGACACTTGAAGCAAATCATCATCACGAGTGGGGTCAAGCTTCTGTGTTTGCTTTGCACATTGACTCAATACCTGTGTATCTTGGGCTAAGATCAAGTTTGGTACCAGTCTGGTATCCAATGTGTCCTCCCTCTGAGAATTTCAATGAATTCTGCAATGGCAAGATTAAGAGGATTTTTCCGCCTCTAATTCCTATGAATCTAGGTTTCCTGTTGACTTTTTGTGTTTTTAACCTTGGGGCATTACTAACCTTCATTTTAGAGTTTGCATTCAGCATGATGTTCTTGACAGATCTTTGTAAATTTTCTGTCCAAAAAGCCAACCAAGTGACCGTGTTGTCATGACTAACTTCTTTCCACTTGTGTCCCGAGACTCTGTAATTCCTAAGTGGGGGGAAAATGCAACAGTCAATACAAGTAGTATTTTGCATATTAATTTTTTATTTCTTTAAGTCACTTGTTGAACTCCTACAGAATACCAGGGGGGTTATGCAGGGAGAAAGGAAGGTTAGAAAAAAAAATCAGCTTGTTATGAAAATGTGCTAGACCCAGAACAAAAGCCAATAAAGGAAAGGATTAGAGAACGGCTGTATCATATTACATTACAGGATCTGCTTCTGCTGATAAAATGTTGAGACACAAAGAACTTTGAGGAAATCAATGGAAATCATTTACTGTCTCTTTTTCAGAGTGGAACAGCAAAAGATAACAGAAGAGACTTTTGGAGCAATAAGTTTAACAAGACCTAATCTGCAAACAGAGACTAGTTCAAGAGATGTGTGTTTTACTATTTAATCGAGTTTTGGTTTGGTACATAGAAATGCACACAGCATGGTTTCCCCAGGTAATTTTCCATTTAATTTATGTACAGGTGCACTGGGAGCTTATCCTCTTCCCAAGCTTGTTAATTTGTCAATTATTCATTTTTAAAGGCTTCACTGTATTTCTGCCTATGTTTTGGGGTGGTGTATATAGAGAGACAGTTATTGATATAAGAGGTATTTGTTTCATTGCAGACAACCATGCTAGCATGCATTCGACTTCTGAGGAGTGCTGTGGGAAATAGCTCACATGGAGTTTGTACAGAACCAGTATTTCCCCACCAACAATCTTTCCTGAAATCTCAGGCTATTCATTGTGTTTCATGTTGGGCTTGAAGAGGCTGAAAACATGAGGGAAACTTTTTCTTCCAAATGCTGTGATCTCCTGAGGTGGGCTGGGCTTCCAGTTCCCAGAGACTTGCTCTCAGGTCAAGGTGCGTGGACGATAATAGGGGAGAGCTAGAATGGAGGTGGAGTGCAAGTGACAGCCAAGACTAAAACACAGATGTGCTAGAAAAAAAGCGAGTGGTGGGAACAAAGTGGCTGGGGAGAGAGTTCAGAGAGAGAGAGACTCAAAGTCCACCGAACAAGAAAACACAGGGAGCTCTGAAGATCTCTCTCCAGTGCTGCTGCTAAAGAGGAGATATGTGAGCAGACCAACAAGAGGCTGTGCCTGCCAAAGCTAACAAAGTGAGCAGGCGGCGTTTGCATTTGCTAAATGAAAAGTGAGCTTGCCCCCTGGGCAGAGATTTGCAAGCTCTCACTTTTCTGTAGCCCTCTTTTCCCTCAAGCATGGTACAGTGCAACTCAACGCAATGGACTGACATGACGTCCAGCAGATGGCGCTATTGGGTAAAGCACGGCTTAAAAAAACAACACAGAAAACAAAAGCCCAAAACTTACCAGCTTACAAGGCAGGGCAGGAAGCCTGCATATTTTACTAGTAATTCACAAAGGATAACAGGGAAACAAGTGCAGTGCCTGCCAAGGAGCACAGACAAGGGCGTAAAAAAAAAACCCTGAAAAAAACAAAAAAACAGATTAATGAAAATAGCATCATGCCATAAAGAAAATGCCTTTTTTGTACCATAAAAAGACCATCTAGAATAACTACTTTCACAGGTAATTTGGTCAAGATCTTGTTCAGAAGTGAGGAATTGCCGGCGCTCCTCCTTCCCTTAGCCAGACCTGAAACCGAAGCCAGAAATGAGAAAAAGCAGCTTCTGAACAAATACCACATGGAAACCATATGGAATTGCTCATTCCCCACCACTAAATAATTATTTTTCCTGGGCTACATATAAAGGCCACTAGTGGCCATAGGCTACAATCTTTCCCCACCTCACGCACTCAAGGGAGGCATTGCTCCCAAAGAAAGAACCAAAGTAGGAAATTGCTATATTGTGAAGCCTATATAAGTACCAATTTGGTTCGTATCACTTAGCCAGGTGTCTCAGCAATAATGATAATTATTTATAAAAACACTTTGCTTATATAACCCTCTGCTTTCAAGGCTCTCAAGGCATTTTACATAAGAAACTAAGTATCATTAGGCTGATGGCAAAGATGGGGAAAGTTTTGTCTTCACTGCCCAAAAGGTGCTTTTCTTTTGACAGTGAGATAACTAATATGCAATAGCTCTCATGCTGCAAAACCCTAGTGGAGACCAGACACCTGTAGCTTTTACCAAGAGGTAGCTAGATGAAGTTAGCAACATGCTGTGTGCCAGTGGTTGACCACACATGCTTTTAACCCATAGTAGAAGCATTACTATTATTTATTTTACCAGAACACTGAGGACCTGTGGTCACAGACCAGGAATCCATTAAAAAAAATTACAGGACCTTACTTCCACTAGGATTTTAGAGCAAGATAGCTAACAAGCATTAGTTAACAAATGGTAGAAACACACTTTATTTTAAGAAAAAAGCAGTGAGGATAAAGTTATTGATAATTGATCATTAACAATTTGTCAATAATGAATAACCAATCCATAGGCACTGACTGATGAGAGTTCTTGATTTGATTATATTTTTAGTTGGCATCCTATTTTGCATTCAGATTCATTGATAACAAACCTTGGTTAAGTCAGCTTTGATTGGCGTTATTAACCACACAATTAGTAAAGACAGCACATACACAGAGGGACACACAGTTACCAACAGCTGTAGATGATCTTCCCTGTAGTTTCTGACAGTCTGCATTCAGCCTGCCCATGGTCTTACTTCCCCTGTGATTTAGGGGCAATTATACTCGTTACCCTTATTGTGCATCATTCTGGTCCTTATCTATTTCCTTTCTTTGGTAGGCACTTCTTGTCTTGGGTTATTGCCAAGGTTCCCTGTACCACTGCAACTTTCCAACAGTCTCCACACCTGGTGATTAGTCAGTGTTTATGCCTTCTGGAGGGATAATTTCATCTGTTATACACCCTGAAGCTAGTACATTATAAAATATATATAGATCTGAAAACAGCTTTCAAACTAGGTTAAGGGTTACTGCCAGTAACACTCCGCTCTGCATTAGACATCTTTATCTTATCTGCAAAACATCTTGGGAAACTTTCTCCCAGGCAAGCCTTAAAATCTTTCTTGGCCTATCTTAAGTGTCAACAAGCCTAAGACACAGAGGAGTTGCACAGAGTCAGATCTAAATCCCATTGACTTCAATGGAGTCTACTGCCTGAATGAGGCCCTAAATGACCTGCTGTGATGGTGCAGAAAAACTTCACACCAGCAGAAGAAGGGTTAAGGAGAGCATATGGGCCCAGCTAGCCCAGCCCAGCTGTACCTACAGCCAGTTCCAGGACTGGAGGGGGTGAAAAGGAGAGAACCTGGCTCAGTTTAGAGTTGCTTGGCACTGTCTCTCGGCATTAGCTTCACTACAAGTCTGATGGCCAGGACAGCAGCTGGGGAGCAGCACTGCATCCCTGGCTGAGAGAGACTGTTGAGGAGACTAGAACGCACCCAGCAGTGAGTTACCTGTACTGTTTGACTGTAAGGATATTGTGGGGCTAGGTCCTTTCCAACCAGAGGTACCTGAGGCTGCAGCAGGACAACACAAAAAGTCCAGAAGGGGGCACTGTTGTAGGTGAGCCCCTATGGAGAGTTTGGGCTGCAGGGACATCAGTAGGAAGTGCAGGGCAGTGGATTTAGACTCTCTGCTAGGAGGGCCCTGCAGGTATTGCTTCACACAGGGCCCTAGGGTGGGTCCTGGTAGAGAGGGAGGGCTCAGGTCCAGATGCCATTGGAGGCCAGAAGATTCTCAGCCTGAGATCAGGAACCAGGGATTACTGCCACCTGGTCAGAGAAGTAAGGGCTGGACATCTGGAGCACTAACTGCTAGGCCGCCTCGCCCTCTAAGCACCCTACCACACTTGCCCAAGGCCACAGAGTGAATTTGTGACCGAACCAGGATTAGAATTTAGGAGTAGGAGTCAGAAGACCTAAGTACTAACAAATGAAGCACACTGCCTCCTCTCATTGCTGCCAGGACAGGCAGTTACCTTTGCAGCATGATGTTCATTCTTTCTGAATGGATCCGCACTACTATCAGTTATCCAACCAGTTGTATTGTGCACTAGCAGTGAAAAAGCTAATTTCCCCAGGCAGCTCCTTTGCTGACCCCTCAACATAACAGGGTCAAGTGGGATCACCTTGCCAGTTGCCAGAAGAGCTGCTCTTCTGTTCATTAATGTTAATAACATTCCTCTGTTGTTAAGAGCAACTTTTAAATTCACGTCCTGAGAAATAACTTTGCAAAACCAATAAAATAAAAGAACCTCCCCTCCCTCAGCAGGCTCAGAAGCCTCCAGTCCCCAAAGCAAGAGTCAATTAGTTATAATCAATTAAATAAAATTAAAAATAAAACCAGGCCATCGGGGAGCAGGAAGGACAATGATATATGAAATATCCCTCTAGGCACATGGGAGGAAAAGAGTCACCAGTGAAGGATTTTTTAAAGAAGGAAGCAATTTTTCAAAAAAGGTAAATTTACGAACTGTCCTATTTCAGGAAGAACAGAGTATTCCAACACATCAGACCCTGAGGCCTTTGTTGAGACTTTTTCAATTGACTTAATTTTTCTGCCTTTACTGATGGCTTCTGGTGGGCTTAGGGAGGGAGTTAATTCACAAGGTCTCTGGCCTCAGTTTGCCCTACTTTGTAGCTCCAGTGCATCTGAAGCCCACTGCATGATGTGTCCAACAAGCGGTGATGGATACCCACTGCTCTGCTAACATGTTTCACTCCTAAACTAGATAGATCCTCCGTGACACACTGCCAACAAGAATGTCAATTAGTGCCAGGCTTGGTGGTGGGTTTTGAAATCACTGTAGTGAGGAGGGTATTTTTCTATTCACGCTTTACAAATTGCTGTCACAGTGGCTAATTTCACACAAAGCCTTCAGCTCCAGATGCCTGGTTAAATTCTCAGTTGAAAAATTTGCTGGACACAGTGAGATGGGAAACTACTAGCCACAGTTTATAGATGGGGAAGTTGAGGCACAGAGTAAAGATCTGTTCAAGCCTAATTTGAAAGCTTGACCCAGACTTGAAACCAAGCTGAGGACAACCCCAAACTGAGAGTCTCGAGGCTTTTTCACTCCCAGCCCCAAATCTGTATCATCACGGCCATTGTCACCTCATCCTTGGGGGTTAGCCTGGGTGGGGGCTTCCCAGTCCCACTGCACTGTGCTCATGATCGGTCTCTGGCCACTTTCTGTTGGGGGGGGGGGTGGTCAGTGAGGTGGCAGCTGCACAACCCACTCCCGCAGGCTACTGCCGCCTCCCTGCATGTGCTGTGACTAGTTGGCACACTCATTCCACAGCACATGCACAGTGCAGCAAGGTGGTGGTGGCCAACAGGAGCAGGGCATGCAGATACTGCTGGGCTAACTCTGCAGGGAGGAGAAGGTGATCACAGCCTACTCAACTCAAGCCCAAGAGTGTTGGGTTGCTTTCTGATCCGACTCAACCAGAACCCAACTCTTATAGTCAGGTTGCACTGGATTGGGGTTAGGTTGCAAGGTTCTAGCACAGAGAGGTTAAGTGACTTGCTCGCTGTCAGACAGAAAGTTCATGGCAGAGCTGGACCTGAAACTACATCTCCCAACTCTTCTGTGCTTTAATCACAGGACCATCCTTAGGCACGCATTGAATTACCTTGAGTGGTGTCTTATCACTGGAGTCGTTCATCCAGCCCTGCTGTTTCTACAGGAATGAATAACTCATTAGGTATAAGTAACTTTCACTCAGTCCACATCCAGGTCTTTTTAATTGAGAACAACTGCCTCAGAGTACCTTGAACTTTCAATTTCTTCCTTCACCAATGATTCCATTAATTTCAAACCACAGAGGTTAACCTACAACTCTCTAGAGTCTCTTATAATCTGTCTCTTCCCATTTCTGATATTTGTCATGTTTCAAGAAGGAATCTTTCATTGTTGACTTAATGCTGCCAAGACACTACACAGGGCTTTTATTCCTTTAAGCTTCATTTGGTAAATGACTTTTGGCCCTATGCAGAGATGGGACATATTATTGGAGATACCCATTACCAAGGGTCTGTGGTTATCCTTAAAAATACCCTATCTGTGGGTACCCCAAACCAGCAAAGGACCCTTTCTCTTCACATCATCCTTGGAAACTACTACTCTCAGAAGTCTCTCTTGGAAATTATATCATAGCTTTGTTTTCAGAAGCTGCTATCTTTGAGGACATGGTTCCCAACAGTGGATAGAATAATTAAAATACTGAAGCTACCCACTAACTCCAAACAGTGAACCCTGATATTCGGAGTTACCTATTGCCAATTTAGCTTCTTTGCCTTTTTCAAAAACAAATGTAAAAACAGTTCCCAACTAGAGCTAGGTGAATAAGTGATTTCTTTTTTTTTTTGTATGGTGGCTGAACTGAAAAATCTAGAAAATCAAATAAATCATTTCAGGACAAGTCAAAATGACAATATTTCATTTTTTCTCACCAAAACAACACAACCCTCCCCCCACAAGCAAAATTCATTTCAGGGTTGAACAAAATCATTTCTTTGATCCAAAATGAAATTTCATTTTCTTCTTCTGGTGTCTTTTACCCTCTCCCCACCCCCCACCCCCACTTTTTGTGGCCAAAGCTTTTCACCAAATTCAACCCAAAACTGCAATTAGTTTTTGGTCAAATAAACGAGTTGCCAATTTTTTTTTTTTGCCTAGCTCTACTCCTAATTCGTTCAGTTTTAATACTGAAGAGCACTTCCAATGTACACTGATGCAAGAATGCAATCTTAAAATTAACACTGCTAAACTGTATGTGCTGACGGAGATCCCTGGAAAAAGAGACCGTACAAGTGCAAATATTCTTAAAAATGGGAAATTGTGAGAAACTGTTAATTGTACATCCAACATGAAAACCCAGAAGAGACGGTATGTGGTAGGGGAACTGGGCCTGAGGAATGCGGTTCTATTCTATGCGATTTCCTTAGTGTGTTGCTTTGGGAAACTCTGAAATTTTCTGTGTTTCTATTTACCCATCTATGAAATGGGTATAACAATGTTTGCCCATCTCACACAGGTGGTGGGAGTCATTAAGATTGAATTTGGAGAGTTTAGATCAGCTAGTCAGGATTTTTTTGATGAAACCGTTTTTTCATTTTATCCCAGGTGAGTGCCCTAACTACCACGTTGTAAGGTAATTTGAAGTGGGTCTGTCTAACAGGAGAGATTGAGAAATGAGCATCCTACAATAGCCAATAATAGCCTAGCCAATGGAAGATCTAAGTTCACATCCTTCCTCCCAATCAGACAGAGTAGGGATTCAGTCCCCTGGTCCCACATCCCAGGTGAGTGCCCTAACTGCCGGGCTATTGACTAATCTGGGGTGGGCGTCTCTCTCTCATTTTTTGAGAAAAATGTCAAAAGGGCTCAGGTTTGTCCTGACAGAGAATGGGAAATTTTTTGAAATCTTGAAAATATTCACAGGACAGGGAAATTATTTTCCATCCAGCTCTATTGACCCATAAAGCTGTACTTTAAGGGCCAATCAAGATCTCCTCCCACAATGAGAGGCGGGTGGGGTGTGCCAGGGTGTGTTGAGAAAGAGGGGGACGGGAGGTGTCCATAAATACAAATTGCTGTGTTTTGTGAGACCTCTTCGCTGCAGCTGACATTTTCAGAGAGGGTGCCAGATGATTTGCCGAGATGCTGCTGCATTCATCGCTTTTCACATAATGTAATGAAAGGCAGCTGACAGATCCAAATACAAATGGTTTCAAACTTCAGTTTGTCACTTAACAAACAAACAAAAAACCAGTTAGAAAGACAACAGCCTCCTAGATTTTTATGCCCCTCTCAGAACTCAGAGCATAGTAAGAAGACAATTCTGTTTAAGGAGGAAATTTCAATGCTTTCATGCTACCTCCATGGTTTTTTTGCTACTGCTAACTTTTTTTTTCCTCCTACAAAATGTTAAAATAGCAGCTATTATACGTTGTATTGTAAGCTGTACTGCTGCTCAGTTACAATGTATATTTGGAATGCCTGCCACTAAAATCTTGTCCTAGCAGCTGACAGATTTTTTACTGTAGACAAATAAGATCTCACACATATTTGCCTTACCAGTAAACTATACATACAATGATCATAAGGACCAGAATGCGTCACTTTTCAACAAGGAGACTGTGTGTTTTCAGCAGAAATGCAAGGTATTTCCTTTTGAGGGCATCAATACATTTGGTGTCCCCATCAGGCAATATTCTGTATACATTCTCCTTAAAATGCATATCTGTAGAGTATCTATGTACATGCACACAGTAAGTGACCAATTTTTTCCAAGGCAGTGCCAAGGCTGAAAGCAAAGAATAGAGGGGATATATTTACACTACAGCAGCTCCAGCAGCACAAGTATGGTGCTGCAGCTGTGCCACTGTAGTGTACCATAGATGCATCCAGGGGTGCTGGAACAATCTTTATAGTGGGCGGTGCTGAGAGCCATTGAACGAAACTGTGAATACTGTATATAATGGAAACCACTTCAATCCATGAGGTAGGGTGTGTGTGTGTGTGTGTGTGTGTGTGTGTGTGTGTGTATTCGTGACTCTGCTACATATTCTGCATGTGACCCTGGGCAAGTCATTTAAATTTCTCTGGCACACATAAAATGAGAGAAATAATAATCAAGCCTCACAACATCCCTGCATGGTAGGTAATTACTCAATTGTCTCTAGCAAATTGAGATCCTTACATGAGAGGCGAGACACCTATGCAAAGTATAACTATTTACATGGATTTTAAAATAGGCAATAGCAATAATGCATGTTACTCCATTTGTCAGGTATGACAGATTTTGATGTAGTTACCATGAGAATCACTGTGGGTTCAAAATTTCAGACTTCTAAATACAATACTTTACCTGTAAATTAGGTAGGCAGACAACTTCATGATATAATTAGTGGGTGCAATTACTTAGAGATATTAAATTATGGGTCTGCAAAATTGGAATCTAGGTGGAACTCTGCAAAATCTAGTCCATAATGTATAAACTTGGCACATGGAGGGAAGGTGACAGGTTCTACATGTGGACGTAATCAACAGAAGCACACACACCTAATGCATGCTGGAAGGGCATATCAAGTGGCATCCTGCAGGAATCAGTTCTGGGTCTGGTTCTGTTTAATATCTTCATCAATGATTTAGATAATGGCATCGAGAGAATGCTTATAAAGTTTACAGATGATACCAAGCTGGGAGGGATTGAAAGTTCTTTGGAGGATAGGATTAAAATTCAAAATGATCTGGACAAACTGGAGAAATGGTTTGAAGTGTATAGGATGAATAAGGACAAATGCAAAATACTTCACTTAAGAAGGAGCAATCAGTTGCACGCACACAAAATGGGAAATGACTGTTTCAGAAAGAATACTGCAGAAAAGGATCTCGGGGTCATAGTGGATCACAAGCTAAATATGAGTCAGCAGCATAACACTGTTGCAAAAAAGCAAACATCATTCTGGGATGTATTATCAGGAGTGTTATAAGCAAGACACAAGAAGTTCTGCTCTACTCTGCACTGATAAGGCCTCAGCTGGAGTATTATGTCCAGGTCTGGGCCCCACATTTCAGGAAAGATGTGGACAAGTTGGAGAAAGTCCAGAGAAGAGCAACAAAAATGATTACAGGTCTAGAAAACTTGACTTATGAGGGAAGATTGAAAAAACTGGATATGTTTAGTCTGGAGAACAGAGGTCTGAGAGGGAACATGATAGCAGTTTTCAAGTACATAAAAGGATGTTACAAGGAGGAGGAAGAAAATTTGTTCTCCTTAACCTCTGAGGATAGGACAAGAAGCAATGGGATTAAATTGCAGCAAGGGCGGTTTAGGTTGGACATTAGGAAAAACTTCCTACCTGTCAGTGTGGTTAAGCGCTGGAATTAATTGCCTAGGGAGGTTGTGAAATCTCTGACATTAGAGATTTTTAAGAGCAGGTTAAACAATCACCTGTCAGGGATGGTCTAGATAATATTTAGTCCTGCCTTGAGTGCCAGGGACTGGACTAGATGACCTCTCAACGTCCCTTCCAGTCCTTCAATTGTAAGATTCTTTAAAACACTGTCAAGCCTTTAAAAACACTGATGGCTGCTCTACATTAAAAAAATGTCCCCTCTACACTGATGTAATTGTCCCAATGTAGATGTGCTGTCTGAATGGAAGGTGGGCCCTACCCTCATGCAGTTCAAGATGGAAGTTAAATCTATGAACTCTGGTGCAAAGTGTCTTAGTGTGGACAGACCCAGAGATGGAGGTTTGATGTTCTTTAAGTGCATTTTCAATCAAATATGCGATTTGCCCAATTTACAGATCTCCCTAATCTACTCAACATCCCATTACGATTTGCATTCCAAAGTGACTTACCCAATGTAATGGATGCAAATCTCAAACAGCTGTGACCATGCCAAAAGATAAAAATAAAAGAAAGAAAAGCCTTACAGCCGGGGTGTTTCCATCTATAGCCCAGGAGATCAAAACTCCTGCTGCCAGAACATGTTGCTGCAACAGCACACTCACTATTAGCTTGAAAATGCCATGGAACAGGACAAAATGAGAGAGAGCGAGAGAAAAAGCTTTCAACAAACCCCCTTACAGAAAAAAAGCATTAAATACAACAAATTTCACAGTGTCAAATCAGCAATGCACAGCTTTTCACAGGCTCAGCATTAGTAATGGGGAAGCTGTCCAAGCCAACAGAGCATGGTATGAGAGGGATAGAAAAACAATCGCAGAATCAATACACAAGGAATTCTAGAGCCAAAGAAAATGAGAAGCAGTGGGGTGGAGATAAAACCATCACTTGGAAAGTCAGGTCTCCATTGCCAGGAGGGATATCCCTTCTCAATCAGAAAGATGACAAAAAACCAGCCTTCTCTCAAGAGGTGGCAGGATTGAGATCCTCCACTGTGTGTGCACTGGTCACAAAGAGGAAAAATGGATTGGGTTGCTCAGCCTGATGCTCTGCTTCTGTGGAGCAACTAACCCCCCTGCCACTTTGCCCTCAGATGAACTTCAGTTTTCAGTGCTGTGGTTCTCTGAAACTCTCGAAGTCTAAAGCTAGAGCTGGGCAAAATTTGTCTAAAACACAGTTTTGAGTTGTCTCCAAACTATTCATGAATTTAACACAGCTTTGCTAAATAGTTTAAACCAGATGTTTTTGAGGGGTGGGGGGAGAAGATTCACAAATTGGACAGAGAGGAAGGAGGAGGTGGTGGCTCTCTTATCACTTTTAGCCCAGTGATAAGGATGCTTACTCAGGTCGTGGGAGACCCAGGTTCAAAATCCTCATTCTGGGGCAGGGATTTGAACTCAGGTCTTTCCCTCTGAGGTAAATGCCCTAACTAATGGTCTATAGGCTATTCTGGGCTGAGTCTTTCTCAGTCCCACCTGTTGAAGCTGTTCCACCATGCATAAATAATATTCATTGGAGCAGGGACTTTAAATTGGGTCTCCTGGATAAGCGCCTTAATCACCCCATCATGTGACTCCCATAATGTAGTGCACTCTTTCCTCTGACCATGCCATGTGGTGCATCAAGGGAGAAGTAGTCCAGTCAGGGAGCCTAGCTGATAAGGGAAAATGGGAACAAGAGAAACCTGAACTACTACTACCATGAGGCAGTGCAGCACCATAAACAGATACAATTAATGTCAAACTGACTCAAAACAAAATGTTTCCAATTCGGTTCAACAAGACACAATAAAATGTTTTGATTAAGGAAATTTGAAACATTTAACTTTGATTAAAATATCAAATCAAAATGTTTTCTCATTTCCAAATTGAGATTTTTTGTTCCTCAAAATATTTTGGTATTTAAAATTTTTGTCCCGATTCAGCATGAAAACCAATGTTGAAATATCAAAATTTTCCATGGGACGGAAACTTTTATTTTTGCTTTGCTCTATTCAGAGTACAAGAGTCTCTCACACACATGCATGCACAAAACTCCCATTGACTACAGTGTAAGGCAAAGTTAGGCTAATGTAGAATGCTTTTGAAAAAAAACCTGACAGAATAGATGAACAAAAATTAGCAATGAGAGAGAAATGAAGCATTACAAAAACAATATCACAAATCACTGCAATACATAGCAAATACTTCTTCCGGTACCATAGTATAAGTCAATCTTCTATTGGTCTAGCAGAGGAAACAGATACATTGGTTGTATTTGGGAAAACTTTTCTGCTTGATATCATTAATAAAAATATGCAAAAAAGAGAAATTCACAGATATTAAATGAAAAATCCATCTTTCATAACAGAAAGTGAATATTTCTCCCATTCCTGATAATAAATGATTGATAATCACATGTGTTTTAGGAAGAGCCTTTCAGTCCATTCTCATTGCTGAAACTCAGAATATTAAGCTGAGGTGCTCCTGTAATCTTTGAGAGCAGATGATGATGTGATGAGCTAAGAATGGTCATTTTATTGCAGTGGGGATAAATAGATGGATCATAAGGGAGAAATCTTTTGTTTAAACAGTGATCATAATTGCACACTGGCATACTGGGTTCTGCTTGTCACACCAGCTCTGCAACTGAGCAGATATTTGTTTGAAATTACGTTACATGTGAAAAAATCCATCTTCTACCCCTTGTGTACAAGAGATGATCTTATAATAAAATAGAAAAAGATTTTGATAAATGATCAGGGTATGCAACCTATGACCATAGAGCCATTCAAGTGCCCAACTGTCCTTGAAGAGTCTACTCAGTAATAATATATTAAAAAAGAAATAAAAATCAGGAGAGAAAGGCTTCCACGCTATTGGTTAATCTTCTGTATTAGTTAAAAACAACCAAAATTCCTGTACATATCCAAAGCCCTCAGGAGGATCTAAAATTTCTGTTGGATTAGTTTAAAAAAAAGAGGTTGTTATCGGCAGTGAACTCTTTGGAGATCGTTGAATGAAAGTCACTGCTGAAGTGCAGAGCGTTAGTCTATTATTAAAATATATTTGCATAGACTCATCTGGTTAAATTTACCCAATGAAAGTCACATTAACTTCAGTGGCATTGTATCAGGGATGAAATTTGCCCCCAGATTTTTTCAAACATCATGTGCTGTACATATCCTGTGTCTAAAACTCAAATTATACCATTCCCTGGGCAACTTCTTGCCTAGCTCCTCCCAACCCTAAGAAAAAGAGTAAGAACAGTAGCCACAGCACAGCTTCACAAGCATTTCTGGCCACTGTGGAGAAAACCTGTTCTAGCAAAATTGGTATCTACTTGCTGCATTGGATGACATCATCTTCTGGCAGGACTCTCTTCTTCAGCATCCCCTCACCCATAAAACAAGCCAGGAGACTCTATCCTGAAGTTGTCGAACCTCTCTCCATGATCATCCAGGACACAGCAACCAAATTCCTACGCAACTTTCCCATTAAGAAACTTCATTAGGGCAGGACAAGAGGCAATGGATTCAAACTACAGTATAGCAGATTTAGATTAAATCTCAGGAAAAATTTCCTGACTGTAAGAATGGTAGGACAATGGGAACAGACTGCCTAGGAAGGTTGTGGAAGCTCCTTCACTAGAGGTTTACAAAAGGAGTCTGGATAGCCATCTGTCTTGGATGGTTTAGACACAACACATTCTGGATCTTAGTAGGGGGGTAGACTAGATGACCCTTGTGGTCTTTTCTACCCTATGGTTCTATGATTAGCTTCCTTTATTCTCTACCAGCGTGCAAAGAGAATACAGTTCAAGGTAGTCAGTGGTAAGGCACAAATGATCACTCTTTATGTGTTGAATTATGGAAGCGCCTAAAGACCCCAAGCGTGATCAGCCTCCACATTCTGCTGTCTGCTATACCAACATATTGTAAGACAATACCTACCCCAAGAGGGCTTACAATGTAAGTAGTGAGAGCAGACAAAAAGAGAGGCAGGTAAAGCAGAGAAAGATAATGTGGCCAGAGGAGGGAAGTTAAACTAACTTGACTGCTTCTGAGTCCCAATAACCAGTTTCTGTGAGTGCTTAGATCTTGTATCCAGAAAACCATCAACACAGTCCAATACAGTTTGCTCCCATCTCTTGCCTTGAAAGCGGTGTTTCAAAACTATTGCCATAGGTGTCAAAGAAATGCCCCTAGACAGACTAACTTTTGAGAGTGATGTTGCAGAGTCAGAGACATTGCCTGGTTGATGTATTTTCTTTTGTCACTATAGAAAATACTGGCTCATAATGGCAGTACTTCGGTGAATGGCCTCTTGGTGAAAGGCAGTCTCACATCCTGTATCTGATGTAACTGACAAATAAGGGAAGTAGTTTGAATATACCTTCAACTTACCTTGTCTTGAGTGTAAGCTCCTCATAGCAAAAGCCTTGTCTTCCTAATTGTCTGTAATATATTAACACATTTTGCTACTATAATTAATGTATAAAATAATATTTAGTTCACTCTCTGTGATCTTCAAAAATAACAAGGTCACATTAGCTCTTCACAAAAACAGTTAAGCCATACTGTAAGAGGAAGTGTTAAGGGTCTTGTGAATTGACAATATACTAAAATGAGTCTTTCAGACTTTCGAAAGGGTGGTTCTGCATTTGCAAGTATTAGATACATATCTAACTACACCTTCATAGCATGTAGAGCTTCTGAGTACAAAAAATAGGGGGAAATGTGTGTTAAGAAGCCTATAATTCTTATATGCAGTTAGGGTGACCATATGATCCTGATTTTGGGGTATTTTTCTTATATAGGCTCCTATTACCCCCACCCCCAGTCCCAATTTTTCACACTTGCTCTCTGGTCACCCTATATGCAGTAGCCGTTTCATTTGAATAGTAACCACTTGTGCTTGCCAATTAGGAAATAAGATGCCTTCCTAAACACAAGACTCTCTTGTCTTTCTCTTTATTTTCTGTAGTGTCACATGTTTACTTCTGGTTGTGACATTTTACACCCAATTTCAGTTCAGAAATAATTTTTCCATTAGAGTTGAGCAGTTTTTCAGGCTATAGCTAGATAAAGTAATGAGATGTTTGTAACAGTCAGATTGGCATAACCTTAAAATGATGGTGATATTAGTGGTGCCATGTATGTACGTCAGCAGCAAGAGAAGAGACATGATCATAAAAGCGCTTGTTAAAATACAATCATCTTTCAGTAATGAACATTAACAGTGAATAGAATGAACACAAACATGAAAGGTTAATGGCCTTTTTGTTAAAATGTTCCTGAAGTTTATTCCACAGTTAGAGCTTCGCCTTAGCACATGTGAAATGCTATTATTATTGTAAATAGAACTAGGCACTGAGAAATTATTATACTCAAATTGCAATTATAAGGGAAAGTATGCAACATTTTGGTTGCTTCATTTAGAGCATGCTTCGGGTTAATGATATGATTTTTATAATGAAGATATTTCCATGAATATTTAGGAGGGCTGCATTCAACTTATTTGATAATAAAATAAATTGATACACTGACAATTTCAGCATTTCATTAGGACTACTCCAGAATAAATGCCAATATTCATTAAAGTGCCCAGAGAATGCACTACCTCCAACTTCACTGCCTCCCACGTTTAATTAATAAGCCATTGTATTAAAATTAATCCTAGTAAAATGGCTAAAAATGAATATTTTGTATGATCTGAAAGCTTTTTAATGCATATATTATAAGCGATATCTACATTGTTCAAGTCTACGGCTTATAGGTTCAGCATTATCTACAGTAGTGTTTAAATACCAGGTGTAGACTCCTGCTAGTCCCTCCTAAATATTGAGCAATTTTCTCCTATAACTCCCTATGGAAATTCTGTCCTGCTCAGCAATGTGCCAAGTGATAATTTTAATCTTTCAATCCCCAGGATTGCCTTTAATCATTTCTAGAACTCCTATTTGTCAGACAAATCAAAAGGCAACTTGCTGGAATAAAACTTTGGTGCACACCAAGCAGCACAAACCCACCATCACTTCTGTAGCCTTTTAAAACAAACATCCCAGTAAAGGAGTAAATGATTTAAACCTTTAAAAATAGTTAAGTGTATTACCAAAACCATTGCCTAAATAAGTCTACTAAGATGCCACTTTATAGTACTTCATATGATAAGGCTCTGCCTAAATGATCGAGACAGCCTGTTTTGGGGAAGATCTTAATATATTCCAAAGATCTGATTGTGAAGAGGTGTCTGCTTTGAATTGGGCCTACCAGGATTCCTTGATTTAAAAGCTTGTTCACATGGGAATCTTGATGAAGCATCAAGCAACGGAAAAAGACATTAAATTTCAATGAAGTCTAAATTAAATAAACTATTCAGCCATAGAAACACAAGAAAGGGAGAATGAGTTCATTTCTATGATGTCTCTCGCAAGGCTCTTGGGGAACAAATGCTCTGACATTCTGCAAAGTACACCACAGCTTGAGTCAGCTTGCCTAGATGTTAAAATTGCCAATCCAGTTACAACAGATAGTGCCAACAAGCAGTATGTGATGAGAGTAGTAATCTACTTACTTAATATCATCATCATGTTCTCATTACGCCTCTGGCGTTTAGGGCAGCGATGAAGCTCCTCCACTCCTGTCTGTTTCTGGCAAGTCTTTCAATGCTTCCCCAGCTGTGCCCAAGGTTTTTCAGCTTGGCTTCCACAGCTCTTCACCATGTTGTTTTTGGGCAGCCTCGTTTTTGCTTGCCTTCATGTGTCCATCTTATTTCTACTCTGGTAATGGAATCAGTTTCCATCTGAAGCACATGGCCAATCCATCTCCAATGCCTCCTGGCAGTGATGGTGCTTGTATTCTCTTGGCTGCACTGTGTCACTAGATCGTGGCTTGAAATTATTCTGGATCAAAGAAATGGAGGATTTTTCTGAGGCAGGTTGAATGGAATGAAGACAGTTTGGACATGTCCTACTTTCTCATTCCCCAGCATTCTGTACTATAAAGTAATGTAGAAAGTACGCAGCTCTAATAAATCTTGAGGTTGGTTTTGGTGGTGTATTTTGATGATTTCCAGACTCTATTTAAGCTCCTGAAGGTGTTCCTGGCCTTACAGATTTTGTTCCGGATATCCTGGCTTGTTCCACCATCCTGGCTGGTGATGCTCCTCAAGTATGTGAATGTTTCTACATTGGTGGGAAAGTGATTCTCTATCTGTACTGGTGATGGTGAGGCAATATGAAAGGTCCATGATACTGTCTTATTGCAGTTGATTTTCAGTCCAATTTGCTGGCTGACTGTGTTGAGTCGAGTTGTTTTTTCTTGTATATTATGTTGGGTATGCGATAGGAGAGGGAGATATCTGTGAAGTCCAGTTCTTCAAGGGATGAGAAGAGTGTCCATTAAATGCCTCTTGGCATGTCTTCTGTTGTACGCTGCATTACCCAGTCGATGGCAATGCTGAAGAGGATTGCAGACATGACTCACCCCTGACGTACTCGTGTTTTGACTTCAAAACTGAGCTCACTGTGATCAACATTGCATGTAAAGTTTAAATAGAAGCTTTTGATGATGTTGATTATACGGAGAGGGATTCCATATGCCTGCAGAATGCGCCATAGACTGGTTCTGTGAATGCTATCAAAAGCCTTCTCAAAGTCTATAAAGTTTATGTAGAGTTGCAGTTGCCATTCTAAGCATTGTTCTATGATGTTTCATATTACTTCATATAGGCAAACTATATTTCTATCTGGCCAGTTTGACAGTAACTCACAGAACATTCTAAGCACCATTTTCCACCCATAGGAGGGGAATCAGATGGTGAAATCTTTGAATGTATTATTGTCTCATATCAGAAAGAAACATGGCTTCTTCACCTGATGCACAAGAGCAGTACAGCTAACCACATGGACTGAGATGACTGGTAGTTTAATAACCGCCCAGCTATATTTTATGGTAGGTCCTGGTGACCTAAAAGGCAGAGTCAAGCTCCTGAAACATTCAATCTAGTCCAGGAAGTTTAGCACCTTAGAGTCACACCAAAATGATAGATGCTGAGAATTTATCTTCCAGAGCAGTTCAAGCAGGTCATTTATGCTAAAGACTTTCCAAGCCATTAGTGGGTTAGGTGAGAGGAGACCTGCATTTCTGGGAAGCTTCAATATATATATATAATAAAAAATGACAGGTTTGTGATGGCTCTCCACATTTAATTGGTTGATGGGGAAAAGGATGTGCAATCAGAATACAGTGAACTATGATTTTTTAATTAAACAATAAATTAACTGTATGGAGATCGATGCTCAGTTCTGTTGGAAAATGCCATCTGAGTCCAAATGTACTAAATGTCACACAAACGGTGTATTAGCTCTCCCAGAAATAATTAGCAAAAGATGTTGCACTCCAGACTCTTAATTTGCTGCATATTTTGAAAAATGTGAGCAATTAGTTATTTTTGGTATTAGGAAATTAATAAAATGATTATTATTGATAGACCTATGATGTTAAAACAGCTTGAGAACTGGGGTTTCCAAGATGGATTCAGGTTTTGAAATGACAAATTATCATCAGTTAGATTTAAGACTGGCTGTGTGCATTTTGCTCTGGTGTTCTTTAACAGAAATTTCCAGGTGTGGTGGTGCATTTTCAAGACAGCCCCTGCCCCATGGAATTCACCCTCTCTGGAGGACCCTAGCCACTGTTAGGTGCCTGTGTTTATGCAGGACTTTGGGCAAAGAGAATGGCAGTGAAGAGAGGTCCACTGATAACAAATATAGCCGTTGGGCTTCTACATAAATGCTTACCTGACCAACTTAAGTATATAGTATTTAAAATAACGAGCATCTCCCGGATGCTACAGCAATAGGTGCCGTAGAAATAACTTTTCCTTTTGAGAATTAGGGAAATAAGACTATTAATTTAAGTGCTTCATTTCTCTGAATGACAGTGTCTGAGTGAAGTGGGCATCTGGATTAAGGACAGTAAATTCAAAACTAATCCAGGCAGGCCAAAGGCAGTGTGGAACATACTGATAAGAGACTTTCCACTGGTCAACTTTATGAGCTGCATTGCATTACTATATTGGCCTGCTAACTGCTCCTGACAACTAAGCTCATCCCCCTAAGCCCCAGGTAGAATAGCAATAGAGGGCAACTGGTGCAGTACACAGGTGTGCCTACCTTCTAATAAGGGCCAACTGGCAAGATCACATTTCACCATTGCTTCATACTACATGTTGGCTGCCAATCTA
The DNA here is from genome assembly GCF_007399415.2 of Gopherus evgoodei. Taxonomy (NCBI): domain Eukaryota; kingdom Metazoa; phylum Chordata; order Testudines; family Testudinidae; genus Gopherus; species Gopherus evgoodei. The sequence continues at coordinate 35,316,245 of NC_044333.1, read as the reverse complement.
GTTTAGGGTCAACTGCAAAGTCATTGTCCTTATCTTCAAAGCCCTGAACAAGTTAGGACCAGATACTGTAAGCACTCCTCTTTCCACTTCCCTTGATGTATGCTTCACTCAAAAGCTGTCCATAGGATCTGGGGAGTATGCTCAGAGTGCAGTCAGGCCCCTCCTAGAGAACGTTCCCCAGTATAACAAAGGGAATTATGCCCTCAGAAAAAAAGTTGCTCATCATTTTAAGAGACCCTTTATATTTGGCTATATTTTAGGAGCTTGTATATTTCTGAAGCCCAAGCTAACCTAGGCAGATTCCAATTTACTCATACTCTGAAGGACTTAGCTCAGTTTGATGAATCCAAATTATCTGACATTCCCTGGGTTATTGATCAAGAAGATATTGCATTCTCCCATAAGGCTTAACAAGGGTTCTAAATGGGACTGAACACCCTGTAGAGGTTTTCTAGTGAATCAGAGGCACATCTGCCAACTCTGAAGTATCATTATCTTGGAAATGAGTAAGAGCCTGAAACTGTCAAGAAACAGATTCTCTCCACATAATTAGAGGAGCACGTATCTAGCTGGAATCGCACCTCAATATGGGAATAATAACTTAGCGATAACTCCATCATTAGTACACTGGTAGCCTGAGGCCCCAATTACATCTAATTTTTGGTAGTCTATTAAGTATTTGATGCACTGTTGAAAGGAAAGTGCAAAGAAACACACTGAGACCAACGAACAAACACAAAAACGATGCATGCATCTTTTATGAGAGCTTTTATCCCTTTACAAAGCAAAAGTCTGACCTACGACAGGATGAAAAATTGGTTTTGGTTCTGACAAAAGGCATCAGCTGCAGTGTGAAATCTAAGTGCGAGCCAGGCCAGAAGTAGATGTCTCTCTGTCTGACACCTTTGGCCGAATGTAAATACTCTTGTTCTCGCCTGGACCCTTTAATATGAAAGGATAATGCAACTCTAGGGTGGGAGAAAACAAGGGAAATGTACAGTCCCTCATCTCGGAGGAACTCACACTGACATACATACATTTATACTCTGATTTTGATTCCCACATTTGTATTTGCACAATTAGGGCCTGAAGGACAACTCACTAGAGTACCTGGGGACCTCACCAGATTGGGCCCTTAAAGCAGATCAAGCTCTTCCAAATCAAAAGGCCTGATCCTGCTCTCAGTGAAATCAGGAGCAGAAGTCCCACTGCCAGCCATGGTTACAGAATAGGCTGCAGTGAGGCCATTAATGAAATAGCTACTGACTTAAGGAATCCATGCACTTCAGACAACAGACACAATCACTTCACCAATCTCAGGTTTTCCTCAAGAAGCAGAACTAGAACATTGCTCTTTCAGTTACAGAAAACAGGCTTCTTCCACTTCCTTAGATGAGAGCAGTTGTGGATCCCATATCCTCTCTGTGGGCAGCCAAATTTCTGCATTTAAATTATAAATGAAATAAATTGCACCCGTGCAGTCAGTATGCATTGCATTACTGCTAAAGGTTGTAGTGCACAGGAATTGCATCGGGGCCATGGAGCACCACTTAAGGTGATGGTGCCCTAGATTTGCCCCATCTACCAGACCCTCCTCTTCCTCTCTCAGGCCTCTCCACCCCCACTTCTGGCAGCAACCTGACCCATCATGCTCATGAGTGTCTAAAACCCACCCACTCCAAATTTGAGTGAGTGGCTTTGTGACCTGCCACAAACCCGAGGGGTGCAGGGACCCTGTATGTCAGGTTGCAAAGCCACTCACTCAAATTTGGCCCGGCCACCTCTCCATCATCACAGAGGGGTGGCCAGCCCAAATCCGAGTGGTGCCACAACCCTGCACACCAGGTCGCAATGCTGCTCAATCAACTTTAGCCCAGACACCCCCGGAGAGATGGCCAGGCCAAATCCGAGTGCATGTCATTACAAAGTGATGTGCAAGGTTGCAGCACTACTCTGGTTTGGCTCAGCCAAAAAGTGGTCGGGCCATGGCCCAGATGGTACCCCCCAACTTCACAGCTAATGAATTGGGTAATATCCCTTTAAAGAGTTTGGGAGAGGGCCACCCTGTCTTCTATTTCAGAAGCTATCGGAACCCTGCCAGTGCAGCCGTGTGCATAGGTAGCGAAGCCTGGTATATTTGTACATAGTTTATAAACATGGTTATTTGAAATCCAGCTGTGCCAGTGTAGCATGCCCATAATTTAGTGTCTTTCATCAAAAGGATCTTATCATGCTTTAGAAACAGCCTAAGTCAGCCAAACCTTCCACTCTCACCCGCAGTCCCCAAAGACAGGTATTTTTATACCCATTTCACAGAGAGAGATACCGAGGCATGAAAAGGTAAAGAAATTAGCCAGACATCACAGCCAGTCACAGCAACAATGCTGGAACAGAATTCAAGAGCCCTAGTAAGTACAGGCATTATGCTCTAATCCAAAGACAAATCCATCCTCATTTACTAGCAGCACCAGGCAGCACATGATCGTACCAGTAAGGCTACGTCTACACTTGGAGTGAAGAGTGCGATTGCCTGCTTGCGGAGATATACTCTCTCTCACTCTCATTGAGCCAGCACACAAAAAATAGCCAGTTTGTATTCAGGGGGCCGCCATTGTCCATGCTACGGACGCTAACCTACTATTTTTAGCATGATAGCTCAATGAGCGCAAGCATGAGTATTTCTAACTCCAAAGGTTATATTCAAAAATGTGAAACATGCAACCAAGTGGACATTATTAGCTACGGAAACCACCAGCGCGTCTCTGTGTGTATTTACCGCAAAATTGTTCTTTTGTGCCATAAGCCTCGTTGAGAATTGACAGCTTGACAGAAAAACAAAATATCCCGATAAACTTTTAACCTCGGCTTTAAAAGACATTATTACAGTGTGTCCAAATGGGACATCTCAGGAGCTGAAAGTAAATGTTCCCTGAGAAGTTATAAAAAGGCATTTAAAAATGCATCAGACAGGGCCTGAAAAATTCAATGATTTATTGATGAGAATTATGCCTATCAGAAAAAACAATTACTGCCCACATGAGTCCATGGAAAAAAGTCTGAGACGCCATCTCCTGCTCTCATGCATAAGTGGATAGATCTATTTTAAATTTAAATGACTAGAGAGCCATTGAACTTATGCTAAGGTTTTTGATGTCTTCCTTAACTCGTGAAATCTCCAGCAGCTAGAAAACTGGGCTCCTCCTGTTAATGATGGGACTTCCAGTGCTGCAGCAAACGTTCAGTTGTTAACATATCAGCTCGGGGCTGGAATTGAAGCTTGGAAGCAGGACGGCATTTAATTCTGAGTGGAATAGACAGAATAGCTGAAATAATATAGCTGAAGGCTGGGCGCAGCTTTGTGGAAGCCTGCAGCTTTGCTGTAATCCCACTGCTGTTGGCGCTCCTTGTTGCTCCATGCGTCCTGAAGCTAAGGATCCTAAATAAGAGACAACTAGGGCTGGAACCACTAGATACAAAAAAAGGAAACATACAGGGATTGAATTGACTGATCACAGCTGTACTGGGTAGGCTCTTAGAACTTTAAACGCCCAGGCTGCAACATTAACCTCATAAAAGGAAAGCAAGTCTCTCACATCATCTGGGAGGAGAGATTCCTCAAGTGCACCGCATCGGTGCATAAGAGCTGTAAGTTATACCCTGTATACGCCTGAGTCTCTGAAGAGCAGGGGGGATAGATTCTATTCAGATAATTGGGAGCTTGGATAATCCAGAGGGCAGGAGCTACTTGGTCATTCAGTAGAGGCAGCAGCTTTCCCCATAACTAGGGTTTCCTCCTCCTCTTTGCAGTCCTGGCCGAGGGTCTCTGTGCTGCCCCACTCACTCACTCCTGTGACAGCGAGGCAGCAGAGGGCTCCCTGGGCTAGCCATTCACCAGCTGGGTGGCCTCCCCCGCAGCCGGGGACTCTTCTTCCTCCTCACGGTCCTGGTGGACCGTCTCTGCTCTATTATCTGAACCTCTGAACTATCCAAATCCCTTCCTTGTCCTCCAGCATGGGGACAAGGAAGGGGATTGGATAATGTTGAGGTCTGGAGAATGAGGTTTTGGATAAATCGGAGTATCTATAATAGCTAGTATTGTCTCTTTTAAAGCCATGTTTTACTATTTAGAGATTAGATTGAAATGACTATTAAAATCAATGTGTCCTTCCCCAAGTTTCTTCTATACCTGGGGGAGCACAGAAGCAGCTTTAGATAACGGTCCATAAGTAATAAGGAAAACGAATTCCTTTGTTAAATCCTACTTCCCATGTGAATCCATGAATAGCTCGCAGCAGGTCAGAACTCAGCTTTTGTAAACAATGTTTAATAATTTGGAGAGCTTTTAAATGATTCATTTTTAAACTATTTCTTGTACTTAGGCACCTGACAGGGACCTGGGCTGTATTCCCCGCTCTAGCACAGACTTCCTGCATGACTGTGGGCAAATCACTTATCTCTGCATCTCAGTTCTCCACTTGTAGAATGGAGATGGTAACATTTCCTTCCTCCAGCTCCATCTTATCTATTTAGATTGTAAACCCTTTATGGCAAGAGTTATGCCTCATTTGGAACACTTTACCAAGGATTCTAGTGGACTGTCCATCACTCTAAGTTTTTGAATCAAGACTGGATTTTGGTTTCTTAAAATATGTACTCTAGTGTCTAGTTCAAACAGGAATAATTCGGGGATGTCTTATGGCCTGATGAGGTGCAGTGGCTGAGCTTTTAAAGTGCTCAGCTACAATCCTGCAGGTTATGGGTTCCAGTCTTGCTCAATCTCACACAGAAAGGCCATCCGAGCCACAGGGTTAGGGCGGCCAAGGTGATGGTGGCCATATCCCTGTCATGTATGCTGTTGGCTATGAAACGAACGTGCCTTAACTGTATCAGCATGATGAGCCATTGGCTAGGGGGAACTTTGACTTTGATTATGGCTTATGTTAGGTAGGAGGTCAGATTGGATGATCACAGTGGTCTGTTCTGGTGTGTAACCAATGAATCTATGTGTACAGCGTCTGGCACAATTGGGCGCTGATCCCAGCTACTGTAAAGCAGATAAATCTTCTTTCATGTACATCACAAGTCAGTATCTAGATTAGTTATCTAAAAAAGGTTATGACTAAACAGATTCCATCTGGAACCACTGTAGTACTGTGAGAAATTGTCATTGATTTGTATTGTACTGCACTGGCTGAACTATACAAATAAATGATAATTTGTCACAGAATTATGATGGTTCTAGATGGCATCTTGTTATCTAAAAGGGTTTACAGGACAGAACTCCCCTTTCTTCCTATACCCACTACATTTGGGAGTCAAAAACCCTTCAGAAATTAAACTTCTCTTACCTATCTCTTCCCTCCCCGACAGCTGCCTAATTAGGGTTTGTCAGCACACAGACTCAGTAGGCACTGGCTGTGTGGTTTCTGCTACCGAACACTAAAAGTTCCGCTTGGCCAGTTAATGTGCAGCAAGCTAGCTGTGCAATAAATCTCTGCATAGACAAACCCTTAGCTGAATCATGTGAGTACATTGAACAAAATAGTAGTAGGAAACTACAGGGAATCTGGAACACTCCCAACACTTTATACTCATTTAAAATATATTCAGCCTTCCCCTTTGAAATGGCCAACTTTGCAACAAACTGCTGCACCACAGATCTGGCTAGTTGGATTTAGAGGACCCCTATTCACAACTATGTTTTCTCTAATTTGGAAGGCCGGTGAAGAATACAGAATGAAATCTTGTTGCTGAATGTGAGTGTCACTAGCAAATGAAGGCCTGTAATCCCCCAGGGAAAGTGAGCTTCCTGCTTCCTGATATTTAAATGCATATCACCATAGCAAGGGCCCCAAAGGAAACTCAAAGTAACACCAGTGTACACGAAGTGTGACAGTTCACACAGCTTTACTCCTGCTGTGGTGTTGACCCATCAGCCATTTCTCCTGACAATGGATATTCCTCTGTGGACACTAGGAATGTTCTAAAAGTTAAGAGGCTAATTCAGTCCAAGGAAAGAGTTTACGCAAAACTGCTGCAAGTAGTTTTCGATAGATCAGCTTTGTTGATTTTTATGGCTTTTTTTTTTTTTTATTGCCGTGAGCTCCGTGGCCAGGTCTTCCCAGACCCAAGGCAGTCTAGAAGGGATCTGGAAGATGCTCACTGCTTCTATTGCCTAAGCCTCTTTTTCTTCTCTATATTGGATGACCAATTATGGGGCCAGCGCAAATGATGTAAATCTGCTGATGTACACTGGCAGTTTCATTGACATTAGTTGAGCCATGCCAATTTACTGAACCTGAGAATCTCTCCCCTGTAGCTCTAAATTCAACCAGCAGAAGGATCTCAAGAAGGGAGAGATTTCTTTTTCTTCTGCAGCCCAAGAGCATCACCTTCTTGCTGTGCACATAGGTGCAGCACGATTTTCTGACTTTATCTTCTCCATGTCATAGCACACAGCACCCCCAGTGCAACATCTCCCTCTATAAAACACTTCATCTGAGAAAAGCAACGCATGCAGGGAGTCGCTGAAGGGGACACTGCTGTGTGGTGCAGTATATGGATGAGATCACTGGTTCTCACATTTGGTACTGGGGAGTGGCTACAGGGTTGCAACCAAAGGCCACAATCCTTCAATTGAATTAAGCAGGGTGGGGGAAGTCAGCCTGCCTGACGGCAGATTCTAGAACCCAGAGAAAAAGAGGAAAGAGAAGAAGATTGTCTCCTCCTCCAGGTGATGCTATGCCACTACGCGGCAAGTCTTCTCTCTCAGTGCTACACTGACTTCCAGGAGACCATATCATTTTGGGTTTGTCTACATTAGGAAATGTAGATGAGGTCAGCTGACACACTGTAGCTAACCTCCACCTTTTCCCTAGCGTAGACATAGGTTACCATCAGGGTCAACTTTAAACCACGTCTCTGTCTCCAGGTAACTGTGGTTATTCAACAAACCAAGTCTACTTTTACCCACCTCCAATCAGCAAAGCAGTTTTTTTCCGGAAGTCTCCCTTGCTGTGTACTCATGGTCTGGTATTTTGGCAAAAAATTGAGCTGCCTCTTCAGCTGTCAAACTCAATTTAATGGGTTTACCTGAAAGAATCCACAAGCTTCTATTACTGTTAAATGTGGATAAGTTACATTCAATAGCAGTTTAATCTAAGTCAAGAATATTAAACGATTTCTATTGGCAATGACCCTAAACTGAAATTCCAGCTCTCAACCCCTTGAAATTTTGGAGAAGTTTGGATTAAGCTCCAATTTTTGTGGCTCATCTCCTCTCTAGTTTTTACTGCTATTGGTTTGGTCTTATTAGTATTGCCCTTGAACTGTTATTTGGTCATTTCCATCTCAAACTTCAGAGTTTCAATGCCTTTGGTATGAGTGACCTGCAACCAAGTGAAAGGAGTTGGCGGAGAGATTAAGTCAAAGGAGAATGGGTTTGGGTCTGACCCTGATCAAAGGTTTTTGACCGTCTGTCGAGATAAAGAGTGTAGACTATTAACATTCACTGTATATCCAACATGTTTCCAACAGATCTCCTACATTTCCAATCCACCCAGAAGTCAAAAGCCACTATAACATGCAGAGAATCAAAGCCAACTATGTAAGTCATTCAGATCCCTGAAAACATTGACACTCTCCATGGGATTTCTGAGATCTTAACACTTTGCTTTACGCCTCTCCTAACACGTTGAGCCAATTATATATGAAGCATGCACTAGCTCCTGTGACTATTTTGCACATTGGCCGAGCTCACCAATGCAATTTGCCATCAAGAGCTAACATCATCTCTAGTGTTTTAAAAAGCAAATGCAGAAAAAATCCCTGGGGAGATAATTGCTGTAAGAGGATGGCCAGGTGAGATATTTCTAGGATTTACTTTTGTCTGCAAATTAGCCAGCATTGGTGGTGTTCAACACAAAGTTGCTAGTGGAAAGTGCCTGGACTGGATTCAGGTTTTTCTAACCACAACAGCCAAACAGAATGTTTATTTAAATTTCCAACTACAGTAAGTATCTTCTCATATCGAGGGATGATTTATCCAAATGTGAAAATGGATTTCAAATTAAATTCAATTCCTCAAAGCTACTTTATGTACAGCAGTCATTAGATGAATGGTGTATTGCAGGGAGATTTATTTTCTGCAATTCATGTGTTTTTGAGCTCTAGGGTTTAATGTAACGTGCATGTGGCATGGTAGATGAAATGGCCATTTTAAAAAACCTCATGTGAATTTAGGGCATGCGGAAGGTGCTGACTTGACAACCCTGGAGACTGGATTTTTCTGTTTATGCACAAATGGATATAGCACTGCCTGCAGCAGCAGAAGTATTGCTCCCACCCTGTCCTACACTAAACACCTCTAGGGTTAACACAGAAATGGGCAGCTTTCCCGTCTGTTCAAACATTTGTGTCTCTGCTGAGAGTGCCAATTAGCATTAATTGCCACAATGGCTATTGAGCAGTCATCTAGCCACTGGTAACTAGCCTGAGACTAAGAAACCCAAGACTAAACAGCCCTTAAATGGTAACTTCAGATCAGCACCAACACAGGCAGGATTTGAACCAGGAACCCTAGAAGTGAAGGCTCAAATTCTGCTTGCATTCCTCCTTGTGAGATTGAACAGATAAAACACAGCAGCATTTGGCCCGTGTGCATTATGTTGTACATGTATTTGATGGAGGAGGATTTGGGAAAGATGGATGAGCAGTATATGGTAACAGTGATGACAGCATGTCACATGCTGCATGCATAAAAGGGGAATTATTTCAACTCAATTGTTTTGTTTCTTTTAAGGTTAAATTTAAACTTTGCATTTGGAAGCTGGGTCTATAAGATACTAGGAGTGTTTGATTTTTATTTCATAAGCCTGAAACTTTAAAGCTATTACAAGTGCATGTAGTTTAATCAGCATGGTAAACTAGGAATATTTTCTACTGAAACTATAGAATCACTTCAATAGCTTTCCTTATTCAGCTAAAGTATGACATTACAGTATTACAGCTATTACAGTAATGCCATTTTGTCAATTACCCTTTCATCTTTTTTAAACATGAATCCATTTTTAAACCTACCATAGATTTTTCTGACATACTGTTATAATGTCGTTCACGCAGTTTCCACCTGATTTTTTATTTTTGTCCAGTACTCCAGAGCTACAATGATGTGTTCTATCTAACCGAAGCAAAATAAATCCCTTTTCACTAACGCAGAGGCCCCAATTTCAGTCATGCACACTCCTTATTTTATTTTACTTTGAAATGTAAATAATTTTAATGATGGAGGGAGAAGTTTGTGAGGCAGAGGGAAATTTCTGATATGATTTTTGTATTTAACATTTTAAAACGAAGAGCTGCATGCCAATGCCACAGCATTTTAGGAATTCTGTCTCTGATTCAGCAATAAGGAAATATGAGCCGAGCTGAGATTTATTTTACTGAAAAATCAGCATAGGCACCACATTACTGATGTAGCTTGACACACACCCATAAGCTGTGTGTACTATAAATACATATTAAGCTTCACTATTAAGAAAATTGATGGTTCTTCACATGAAGTCAGATTATTGGTCAGAAAAATTTTGCTTATTGCTCCTGTATGGAGAAATACTGAAACATTTTATTGCTCTTCCTAAAGCAGAAGACGGTCTCTTCCCCGCCACAAATTCCAGTGTATTCATTTTACGAGGCATTAAATTATAGGAATTATGGACAGTAGATCTGACCTTGTTGCAATTGACGTCATTGGCACCCATAGGTCAACCTTTGCAAAAACCACTAGACATTTGAGCCTATGTCCATTTTTCAAGTGAGTTATAAAATTAAATTAGTCATGAACAACTGTATTTTCTAATGCAGGTTAAAAGATAAAGTGGAAAATATACCAGAACTGGCACTGTTGAACCTAATACAATTTTAATATCCTCTTCGCGCACACATTTTTTTTTGTATTTAACTTTGAATCAATTGCTAAGGCCATGCTAACCTCAGTGGACATGCAATTATGCAACCTGATCTGAGAAACACTCACCCATTATATGAAAAAAAAAAATCTGCAAATTGGAAACTGTATTGTATAACTAAAAAAACTCTCCATGAGTGACACACTTAGATTTTACATATTGAAAGCAAAATGAAAATGCTCTAGCGCATCTTCAGAATTTGATTATGTTGGAAGTTTGGCATTTTAAAGTAAACTGTGTATGTGTTCCTATGCATCCGGGCATATGGAGACCACCTCGCCACACTTATAAATTGGGGTAACTCCAACAGAGCAAAGATTTGCATATACTGCTACCGGCATTGAACTTGGGTCCTTTTCCCTACACTGGCCTGTCTGAAATCAATGGAAAACCTTCCCTTGACTTCCATGGGCTTCACATCAGACTCATGTGTCTTATCTATACTATTGTGTGCATACAGAAGAACATAAGAATGTGCAAAAACACATCTATATCCCAAGATTTATCAATAAGCAATATTTGATTTTCCAGGGTAGAGGGGATTAGGCAGAGTGTTCAAATTAACAATTTAAACAGAGAATTTTCCCCTCATCCACCAGAATTCATGGCTCTTTTACTAGTAGTATTTCTATAGGATAAAGTATTGTTACTGCCAGGAACAGCACACACACATACACAGACAAACTATATATCCATACACACACAATCTCACTCTCTTTTATATATGAATATTGTACATATATATGTACAATATCTTCTTGATTTAGTGTTCAATTCTCTCTGAATAGATCAATTATATAAATTACCATACTCATTGCAGTGGCTACCCCAGTACCCAATAAAAATCCATATTGAAACAATTAGCACGCATGAGCTCATTACCCAGGACATTAATACCCACTGAGCAATATTCTTGCTAGGTAGCGATTACCATCATAATAATAACTTCACATCAGCAGGCAGTGGATCATAGGCTGGGGCAAACACAGGACCCCGGCGTTCCAGAAACTTCCATTTGATACCATCTTATTTCCTCTCCTCTCCTGTGCAATTCATAATAGAGGAAGTAAACTTTCCACAGACATCCGCTGGGAGCCACTCACAAGGCACATACATTTCTAGGAGCTGAATGAAAGAGTTTTCACTTGTTATTACCTCCAGCGGGGTCTGACGTATTTTTAATTTCCAGAAAGCCAATTCCCCAAGATAGAAACATCTAGGGTCATATTTTACTATTCTGAATGTTCTTTATTTACAGTGTGATGAAGGAAAGCACTGATACTATATCTGTTATGTTAACCCTCACTTTACCTGTGCTAGAATTTTGAAATCAAAAGGGATTATTCTTTGACCGTATCATGCCACTTGCTTTCTATTTTGCTAGATGTTCTTGTAAAGCATAAGCATATCAAAACTTTTCACCTCAGTACTTGATTCCAGCTCATCCTTTTATCTCTTCCCCACCAAGTTACCCTTATCCACCCAATCTTCCCTCTCCCACAACAAAATCAATGCAACTTCCTTGCACCTTCAAACTATGCAACTTCACCTCCAAGATCCCACACCCTCAGTAGTAAGGACTTGCTATGATTTTCATCTCCAAAGGTCTTACAAACACTAATGCTCACAGATCTTTGCTAAAGTATGTATTGAAATTGTACCTCATTTTATAAAAAAGGGAAAAAAGACTGGTTAAATGAATTGTCCAACACAACAAAGGATGTCTGTGTCCAAACTTACAACACAGGAGTAGTTCCTGGCTCCCAGTGCTATGCTCATACCATTAGGCAGCACCCTTATCAACATCAGGGAAAGTGAAAGTTTGAAAGAACCATAATCAATCAAGATTCCTATTGGTGAAGGAACAGATTTGATGCAAGAACCTAAGGTCCATTGACTTTCTATAGGAATTAAGCTCCTACATGCCTAGATCACTTCTGAAAATGTTAGGCAACATTCCTACTTGAGCCTGCTTTGGACTGTTCAACTGTTTCGGGAAACAAAGGGCTAATCAGTAATTTAAGATTGATCAATTTGCATGTCACCTAATGCATTATATACATTTAGCAGTTGATATGGGCCACGCTATTTGGATCGGGGCGGAGGGAAGGGAAAGAGTTCAGAACCAAGAAACGCTTTGCTTCGTAAGAACCTCTTTGCTTCACCGATATTGGATGTCCCTCTTTATTGTACACTGCAAGAAAGTGCCAATAAACAGATATACAATGTGCACAAGAGAGCAGACTGGAACCAGCTCTGCAGCAGTATGTAATGTTAATGAGAATCCGAGCATCACTACAATTTGAGGCTCCAAACATCTGTATAAGTACATCTGAGCAATCTGATGCCTCTTGATGTATCATATACATATCATATCAATAGTATTGTTCATATAAAGCCATATAATACACAAGGGCTGTTCACTTGGAAGATTTTGCTCTTCCCTGAAGCAATAAATACTAAGTGATGCTCAAGTACAGTTCAAACACCATTATTAGCATAAATAAGGAGCCACCGTGCTTACACTTAGCAAAGCAAAATTCTCCACCTGCCCAGACCTATAAACTAGAGTCAGCTTGCGACTGTGGTTGATACTTGGTCTCTGGCTGGTTTTTGTTTATTTTGGGATAAACTGATTATTACTGATGTGAGCTTTTTTCTTTTTCAAAAGGGATCCTATGAAATATTTTGAGGAAAAGAATTCAGCAGCGGGAAGGGACAAGAGAGAAACCCGGCTGCATGTACCAGGTCCGTACTCTTCAAGACTGCCCACATGGGTAAGCAGCTAGTCCTTTATATCCCTGCTCCAGGGGCATGAGGACCCCAAAATTGGAGTCCTTTGCAGCTTTTCACTGTACATGCCTTGGGCTAGCCCAGCACATAGTCACCAACAGTTTGAAGGCATATGTAACCCAGATAAAGACCCACACTATTATTAGTCCCCTGGTAGAAAAGGAACCATATGGAGGTTTAGGAGTCTGCTACTGCATTCACGCTAACAGCACTGGCCTTTTAATTCAGGTAGTAGAGGCTCCATGCTTTTAGATCCAAAAGCCTTGGGGTCAAACCCTGCGGACAAACAGTCAGGGAGTCATGTCACTGATACTGGGTACTGTCTCATATCCAAAATATCTCAGCTTCTCTGGTCTGGCATGTAAAATGCAGGTCCAGTAATCTCATGAGGACAGGCTCTCTCAATTATCTTCCCTGAATTACTTCTGGCTTTGTTCAGGCCATGTAACCTGGGAGGAATGTCTCCCATTCTACCCTGACAGTTTCATTTTGAGATTAGTCAGGCAATAGAGGCAGCAAAAACAAGGCGGGGGGAGGGGGGGGAAAGCAGAGTGAGGAGCACATGCTATCTAAACTTTTTTTAAAACTTCACATGAATTGGGATCCAATTTGATGTTTAGGCAATGGTTCAGGTCAGTACCTATTTTAAGTTTAGCCAGCATACCCAGGCCTACCACTTTACATGGAAATTCCTGATTAATGACATGTTGCCATGTCACCCTGTAGGCTTTAATGGAAAAAACTTAATTTAGTATTTCCAAGGGATCCTCAGAATATGGTATCATAAAAGCAAATGTTTCTATGATTTTTCAGAAAACTGTATGGCTGTTCAAGGAGGCAGTGAAGGATTGAAAAGATACAGCAGCCTGAGCTGAGGCATGAATGGTCAGGCCAGGGGTGGGGGGCAGTAGGTGCCTTTGTAATAAAAAACTGCAAAAATCGGGACTGTCCCTATACAATTGGGAAGTCTGGTCACCCTAGGCTAGCAATGGATGAGGATGAAAGGTCAGTGACTAGTCACTGGGACAGCTCTAGCCAAAAGAAAGATGGCCTATGGTAAAAGCCAGTTTCAAGGAGTGGCAAGTAGCCAGGCGAGCTTGCTTCTCCATTTACCAAGACTAGGGACAATAGGAGCCATGGCTCACAAAACAAAGTGCTGTGGGTTTCATATTTCTTTGGCATATTGCATGTCTATTTCATGACTCAGCGTTGCTGATGGAAATAATTTACAATAGTAAACATGAGGAATTTAATTCCGTGTGGGATGGAGGTAAATTGGGGTCTAAATTGAAGATGGCTCTTTGACTGCAGGACAATTCGGGGGTGCGCAGTAGCTCATACTGTGCAGAAAGCAAGGAGAAAGATTTGGACTTTGAAAGGAAAAACCAAGAGACAAGAGTCACAACCCAACCTCAGCTCTATATGTCAGAAATATTCAGGTATTTAGGACCAAACCTCAATTCCAAGTTTTCATAAAATTCTGAAGTGGAAGCACAGCTCTCAGAAGTATTTGAATTACATTTACATCCTGGGGGGACTTCTTCCATCAGAAAATGCCTCCGGAATGGTTTGTATGGGTCATTAGTCAACAAAAGTCAAGCAGACAAGATTTTTCACATGGGAGCAATTTTTTTCACTGCCTGGACTCTGGTGAAATGAGCCTGCAGGTAACATTTCAAGTCTTTTCCCAGGACATCAGAATGAGTTAATGTAACACTAGCAGGGTGTGCTGGAATATGAAATTAAAGCTCTCTCCTTAACTGTCATCAAAAAATCCAGAGTCACTTTCTATAAGTAAACAGTTTTAAAAATTATAACTCCTGTGAAGTTAATCGGGTAATAGAAGCATTTATTTATCATTATTCATTAAAATTCCAGGGTGAGAAAGTGTTTGCTGAAGTCCAAACTTTGCCCATATTGAATTTCCAAGAACCATCTGCTTCAGTCTGTTAGATTTGTATCGATTTGGCAGAATAACCTTTTTCTCTATCAAAAAATAGCATGTACAGTCCCTTTACAACTCTGAAATAAGGGATATCAAAGAGGAAAACCTCTTTTTTGCCACCAGTCTGTGGAAATAACATGAGATCCAAAACTTGCTGCATACTAACTCACTCCAGGGAGGAAAAAAAATAAACAAACAAAGGAGAATGTTCTCATCCATACAAAAAAGAAAGTAAAACACCATGAAAAGCTGAGACTAATTCCAGATATGAAGAATCACAAATATCACAGATGAAAAAAGAAAAAATACACAACAGATGCAGAATTCTTCAAGAAATAATGAGGGACACAAGGGACCACAAAAACAACAACCCTAAAACACAGATCTCAGTGAGGTTAGAGACTATGAAAGAGCAGCCGCCCTTTGAGGAATGAGTGATTTAGCTTTAAGAACAGAGACTCTCAACTGAGATAAAAAAAAAATTGCTGTTGTGGTTCCCATTAGCATTCCCTGAGTGTTGCTTCCAGAGTGCAATGCTTGGAGAAGTTCACTGAGCAGCAGATTATCTCCCCAAATAGTGACAGTGTAGCTTTCCATTACGCTATGTAAACTTCACTTAAAAGCTTTCTCCAAAAGTTGCATAGAGGGGGAAAAACAGCCATTTAATTTTCAAAAACATCTTCCTTGTCTTTGACAAAGGACCGATGACCTTTTGATGAGCAAACAGGCTCCCTACTTCCCCGAGAATCCTGAGAGTTTCAATGCAGATTAAAAGGGAATCCTTGCTAGGCCTCCTTATATTGACCTCCTGGACCCGCCACTACCGCACACAATCCCATTCTTTTGTGGTTGACCAATAGAGCATACAACAGCATCCGCTCTGAAACCAATTCTGCCACCCTTGTTAGATGCGAAAGTGCTATTAAAAGAAAGCAATAGCCTATCTGTATTGTCCATTAGAGATGGGGCAAGTAATGCCATTTACCCATGTTGCTAGAGCTTTGGGAAAAACTGTGAATCCAGATCTCAAAATTTTCCTGTGGTGGTTCAACCACCATTTTAAAATCATTTCTTGCTCTAGGTTTCTATGATACACTAATGCTGGGCAATAAATTAATTAATTAAATCGACTGAGTTTATTTCCTTTCTGTTCAGATTGCAATGTTTTTTGCAGACAATTTTCTCAAATTGTTGTTCAATGATTTTTTTTTCTTCCAAGTTCGTTTACTATGGCTTGCTATTCCAAATCCAAACTGTGCAGCTCATTATATGCAATATTGTAGTAGTTGTGCTGGTCCCAGCATATTAGACAGACAGGTGAGGTAATATCTTTTATTGGACCGCTGAGAGAAGACCCCCAATAAAAGATGACCTAATAAAAAATATTACCTCACTCATCTTGTAGCTCAGTTATGGTTGACGTGTAAGTCACTCATGTTATTGTTTTTATTCCCCAACTGGATGAGCATAGCTTGTCATCAGGTTGCTAGATAGAAGGCTCCAAAAAGCAAATGTAATGTTTGATTTGTATGAGTGTTTGAGCATGCCAGCTTCAAGATTCCTTTCTGGACCTGCTCCAAAGCCTATTGGTGGGAAAATCACCCATTGACTTCAATGGGTTTTGGAGCAGGCCCTCTATCAGTATTCAGACTAGTAAAACTCAGCTGCATAAGCACCAGAGGAAAGTGCTAGATGACATCTTGAGGTCCTTTCGAGTCCTATGAGTCTCTGAAAGTGAAAAGGGGTACACACATAGCTGAAGCAGAATTCACTTTCCAGTACAAATATCCACAGAACATTTTTTTCACCCACTTCTACTATACTTATGTACCCATGTATAGATGGCAGGCAAGACAGGTGATTGAACAGAGACAGGTAATACATAAATACATTATTCTTCTACCTACAAGCAATTCCTGCTTCAGAACACTTCAGGCTTCCAAGTTAAATATCAAACAGAGTAGCCTCCGCAGGTTCATGAAACATTTAGGCAGCGGTTTCTTCTTCTTGTTGTTTCTAAATACAGCTTCTCTGTTGAGTTCTCACTAGCAAAATCTTAGGCTGGAGGCCTCTGCTTTACCTATGGGGATGCCAGTGGCACTGCAGGTTCACCCACAGAACAAGTAGATGCACTGTGCTGCCATAAGTCACCTACTCAGATCAACACTGCTCATTTTTAATTATTCATCGTTAGGGTAGCACTGGCACCTCACAGCCCTAGTCATGCTAAACTCTGTGCTACAGGGGAGCATAAATCAGTTTTCCTTGTTCTCCAGGGAAACAAGGAGTCAGTCCTGGTCAGCACACTAGGCATGGTCTCACTCATTAGCAGCCTCGCCATGGTCAAATGTAGTTGCAACAGGCCAAGGGCTAGTGGTGCACCTGTGCTGCTGTAGCATGTCTGGTGAAGACTAGGGTGTCCAGACAGCAAATGGTAAAAATCAGGACATGGGGTGAGAGGTAATAGGAGCCTATATAAGAAAGAGACCCAAAAATTGGGACTGTCCCTATAAAATTGGGACATCTGGTCACCCTAGTGAAGATGCTGTATGCCAACAGAAGAGAGCTCTCCTGTTGGCTTAAGTCCACCTCTGCGAAAGGAAGTAGCTATGCCAGCGGGAGAAGCTTTTCCGCCAACATAGCACTGTCCACACCAGTGCATAGGTCGGTGTAACTTACGTTGCTCAGGAGAGTAGCTGAGCGACATCAGTTGTACAGAGTCCGACGTAAGTGGTAGAGCAGACCAAGACCAAGACTTATCTAGGAGGACAAATCCATGTTCTTCCAAAGCCATTTAAAGTAAGTGCAGAGAATCTGTTTGTTATGCTTAACGCTGAAGGAAAATGGAAGTAAATCCCATCCTCCCTCATTAGCTCAAGCTATAGTGAAATATTTACAGTAAATTCTTTAGCAGCGGAGCCTACAGATATATTTCAGTTTAATAAGACAGGGCAGAGAGAGAGAGAGAAACACCATCCCAGTCATCTACACATCCTCATACGCTTTTTGTTGGAAAGGTTTCTAAGGTCCTGGATAGAACTTCTGGTCAAAACAGCGTGGGGGGAGGAGGGAAGGAGGAGGAGAAGACAGCCACCCAAAATAGTCAATAGCCCTGTGGTTATTAGGGCTTTCACTTCAGAAGAGGGAGACCCAGGTTCAGGCTCTGCTTGATTTAGAGCAGAGACCTGAACATGAGTCTCCCTCATCCCAGGTGAGCCCCGTAATCATCATGCTGTCTCTAGCCCAGTGGATATTTAATTAAGTTATTGAAAATGAAACAGCTTCAACAAGCCAGATTAAGAGGGAGCGATTAATTCCATAACCTGGCAGAGCACTCAGGTAAGAGACCCAGGTTCAAGGCCCTGTTCTAAATAAGGCAGAGCCTGAATCTGGGTCTTCTACATCCCCAGTGAGTGCCTGCATCCCCCTGTTATTGGCTATTTTTGGACTGGGGTCCATTTAATTCCAATGTGGAATGAAAAACAAATGTCACAACCACGATAATTAAAAAGCAACAAAGCGTCCCGTGGCACCTTATAGGCTAACAGATGTATTGGAGCATGAGCTTTCGTGGGTGAACACCCACTTCGTCAGACGCATGCGAGTGCCAGAGTACCATAGGACTCTGTCACTTTTTTTAGATCCAGACTAACATAGCTACCCCTCTAATACTTGACAACCGTGATATGGAATTCTTGTTTTTCAGCCAGCTCTACTTATATACAGCATCTCTTCTAATACCAGCTAATCACACACACTTGTATTTTTTTAACATTACAAAGCAAAATTCCATAATTGTAGGATGCAGTACCCGGTATTATCATTATATAAGCACCTAGGACCAAACACCTGATGTTCTTAGGCAGGTTTTACTCATCCCATCTAATTCAATGTGATAGAACCCTACTGAGGACTTTAGGATATGCACAAGATTATTTTCTTTGTATAGCATCCTTAATACACCTTATCAATCTGACCCAAAGCCCATCAAAGTGAATGGGTGTCTCTCCATTCACTTCAAAGGGCTTTGTGTCAAGCCCTCTAGCCCAAGATGCTTTATGGAGTTAAAAATAACAAATGTAAGCAGATGAGAAAGATGCAGGCAATGAAAGAGTGCAGGTTTTAGTTCAGTTTGGAAATAGACTGATGGTACTCTGTATCACCATGTCCTTCTAGTGTTAGATGTTAATGCACAGACAAGGTGTTTACCAGTAAAAACTGTAATTTTAAAAGGCTAGTACAATAAATACTAACCCAACAATGAACTCTGATATTTATGAGGAATTTATTTGTGACATCAAAGCATGTTTTGATTGTTTCTGGGCATCGCATGGGGAAAACTATTAATTTTCTAAAGGTAACCACAGCAATTTGTTGGAAAGAGGAGGATCTTAGTTTGCTTCAGTAGAAAAAGATAGGAATAGAACTAGTAGGATAATAGAGAAAGTGATTTGAAAATAGTTTTTATGATGAAACATCGCAAACTCACCATTATTATTCACAGATTCATATAATCTGTTAGCAAATATTTGGATAGGCACTGGTTTGTCTGAAATATTCATGAATCCTGGAAATTGCACAAGTGACATTTCATCTGAAAATTCATACCAGAAGTGCATTCTTCAGCATTCGTTTATCTTCTGTGTAAAGTTTCGAAGTCACTCTGTCAAAAAGCAGAAGCAATACCTTGTGACAATTCACACAATAGATCAGACACTGCTTGCCAGCAGTGCAGAGTCTGGAATTTATTTGCAAAAGCTATTGAACACATATTTACAGATCTATCCAGATATGGAAAAGTACATGAAAGACTCGCAAGCAACAGGGGCTAAATTCACAATCAAGACTTATCAATAAAGTCAGCCTGATGTTGTCTGCTGCAGGCCTGCTCCAGAGTCTGCTCTAGATCACACAGTACATGCTGTGGCTTCCCTCCTTACAGCATACGCTCATAGCACACTTCTCTTCCTTCCACAGTACAGTGTCCTTTGCAGATCCTCTGTCAAAATTCTATTTAGGGCATTTCTGTCGAAGACTCCCATTGAATGAAGAACAATACGGTGCTTTCGAGGGTTTGGAACAAGATTAAAGGGATAAGCCACGGAGTTAAAACCAGCATGAACTGAAGTCAGTATGATCAGATTGCTCCCAGCAAATGAAAATATGACTTTAAAGAGAGCTAGTAAAAGCTTGTTTTTCCCCAGAACAAACCAGCATTATGAATCATCCAAACACACCAGATGTAGGCATGGGCAAATATTTGAGCACCTGAGCTATTTCTCCTTGCACTCGTGGATACAGCACTCCATTAGTCCAACGTGTGTTCATTTTGCTTGTCATTCATGCAGCTGGATCCATAGATATTCAGGAAAATTTGGAAGAAGTTCTGTTCATCAGTATTCACAAGAGTTTCATGTTAGCTTTCCATGAACATCTGAGCTTTACTAATGCAAATCGACATCAAATGTGAATTTTAGCACAAATGACTGAATATTTGCTAAAAGCAAATTTAAAATTGCATATTCAGTTGTAAAATTCACAATTCATGCTGCGGGGGTAATTAATGCAGAAGACACATCCCATGAATATTTGTTTGCATCTAATTATTACTTTGCTTCCCAGCATTTGTGCCATTTTCACATTTGTACAAGAGTCCATGAAATGAGTTCAAGTTTCATGAGCATGAAAAAGAGTGAGAGTGGAGAGTGAGTTTTCCATTGATCATTTGCTGAAGGAGCCTGAGGTCTGAACAGAATCCAAGAACAGAGGAATTTTTCAACAAAAAGGTGTTTTTTCATCAGAAAATGCAGATTTGTCAAAACAGAACCCTTTTTGCAGGAATGTACCAATTCCAATTAAACCTTCATTGGGAAGGTTTCTCAAGTTCAGGACAGGATTTCTGGTCAAAACCAGAGAGACAGACCCAGCCCAGAATCGCTAATAGCTCAGCCAGCTATTCTGAGATGGCGGTCTCTATTTTTCCCCACTAAAAAAAATATATATATTTAGAAAAACTCTAAGTTTCATTCTGATGCAGAATACGGAAAAAATTAAAATCTCTATAAAAAATATTTACAGGTCATAAAAACTATTTCCTGCTTAGCTCTATCCAACACCTTTCCTGTAGTTGCACTGGCTCTGCTATGCTGACACAGTCCAAGTGAGTACAAATTTCTCAGAGTTGGCAAGAGAATCCAGGAAATAAGTCATTTTTCTTCATAGGTTTGTACTGAAAGCCAGGACTGAGTTCCCCATGACACGACTTCTCCAGAGCAGGGCTACAGATGTTCATTCTGGCAAAATTTTTGACAGTTGCATCCAGTTCTCTCTTTTCACCCCTGCCCAGAACATGCAAGTGAAAATAGCAGCTCAGGCTGCTCTGCAAGTTCCCACATAAACTTCTAGCATTAAGGAATGGGACTTTCACCTGAGCATCCAGAATCCCCACTAACAGGCTACTTGAGACTTTAAAGTTTGTTCTCCAGCTGCATATTGGGCATATTACACGACATTTCTTTCCAGCAGAAAAATGGCTACAGCAGCCTTTTCACCTTTTAATATGTATGGCAATGTTACCTTCAACTGGCCAGAGACATCAAAGTACAATATCGGGAAAAGGAAAGCCATTTAACTTTCAAGTGGAAAAGAGAAAAGCTAGATATGGTTAGAATTATGTAGATGTTTCTATCCTCTTAAATAAAAACATCTGGGTTAGCTCCAGTAACCAGAGTGTGAAGTCTCATTTCACCTGGGATAAGCAGGGCAAAATAGAGGAGCAGAATTTCCTTGCAAATTTACTGGCATTTGGGTTAAAAAACATGGATTAAGTCTGGCCTGCATGTCTGTGAATGCAGTTCTGCTGGAGCAGCATACAAATGGGAACTAGAATCTGGCCTCTAGTCTCCAGTATGGTAGACCCACGACTCATTCACTTAATCACATTCTATTTCAGAATGCATATAGTTCGTTGTGCTGACACTGACCACTTGACCACACACCCCTCAAAGCCAGGAATAGAACCCCAATTTGCAATTCCCAACTGGTGTTGAGGAAGCAGTTGTATAAGTTATTGGCAAAATGTGTGCATTGCCCTGTCTAATGGTAGGGCCATATAGAGAATAACAGCCTATTGCTATCTATCACTCTATGTAAAGGTCCTAGGATATATTCTCTATGATGACCCAAACAGAAGTCAATAAGGTTCCACAGGATGGAATTTCTGCTCTTTCAGATTTTCTTTTTTTAAAGCAAACTAGAGAATTGCATACAAAAACATTCTGAAAGTATGTTACTATTGCAAAGTCAAGCATGCAAAAGTTACGAAATACCAGAATTAAGTTTGCTTAATCTTTCCCTTTGATCAAATGCATTTTGATATGGTCTTCAATTATATGATTATGTACTCTGTTGTACAGGAGCTCTGACTCATCAGCAAATAGGACAGACTGGGGTTGGCAACCTCTGGTACATGGCTCACCAGGGTAAGCACATCCCTCGCCCGCGCCTCTTTCCACTGCCCCCATTGGCCTGGGATGGTGAACCGGGGCCAGTAGGAGCCATGGTGGGCCAAACCTGTCAATGTGGCAGGTAAACAAACTGGCCCGGCCCGCCAGGGTGCTTACCCTGGCGAGCCGCGTGCCAGAGGTTGCCAACCCCTGGGATAGACAATGAAAGTGGCAGAGTATTGCAAGTAAGGAAAGGATGTTCTTTTATGTTGAAGGAACTGGAGTGGGATCCAATAGAGCTGAATTTGATTTCTAGCTCTACGAGAGACTACATCTGTCTTGACAGGCAATACCATCATAATGCATATGTGCAAGGGGTCTGAATTAAGGTTGCATAGACTCAGAGCCGACCAGAGGAGGGAAGGGGGGACAATTATATTATGCTTAAGAGGCCCCCAAAATGTCTATAACATCTGTGTATAGAAAGTGAAATGGGAGGGGATAGGGTCCCAGCAAACATGATGTACTGGGGCCCGACATTTATTTCGACAGTCATGCCTGGGCTACATTAATTCTGGCACACAGTAACTTCTGAGCTCTTGATTCTCAATGTTCTTTTAATACATTTTTTTTGTATGCAGCTACAATAGAGTTTGGGATGATTCTTCAGTATAATCCAATGTGAGTCTATGTGGTGTCTCAAGAATTTCTTTTCAAAACTGTTAGGCTAGTTCATGCAAGTCAGGAAGACTGAAGTGAGGTGGAACATCACTAGGAAAACAGAATAGGAAACTGGGAACTTGGTAAAAGATTCTGTAGCAAGGATGCCAGCAGCTACCCCAGAGTGTGTGCTGGAGCAATGCTGAACTTTTGAAAGAGGAAAGTTACTGACTGCCCAAAGAGAAATCATGAATCTTGTAACAATTTTATCTGCAAATACAGATAAGCAAGAGATTAATCTAATATTAAGAGACAAGTATTCACTTTATCTTAATTGTGTTCTACACTTTGGTAATTACTTGAACTCTACTAGAGGATTATACAATATTCCATTTCTTGCTGTGTCCATTACTGTCAGGAAATGCGGGATGTATGTACAGATGAAGCTACTGTACATTGATTTAAACCTCACCTGTGCAGACAAATAGAGTTGCAATACATTAATTTATTACAGAATCATGATTAGGAAGAAAATGTCAAAGTGGAAAGGTTTGAAGAATCCAGGTTGTATCCAGATTTTATTTTTGTCAAGCTGTCATTAAATGTGGACAGGAAATTGGATGTGTCTCTTCTTTAAGGCCTTTAAATCCCCCCAACCTCAGAAATATTCTGCTTTGCCCCGCCTTCGTCAGGAATTCAGGGCCTTTAATTCTGTTTTTTCCTGGAAGTCTCTAGATCCCTGGAGAATATTTAGGTATAGCCATTCCATTACCATCACAGTGACCCTGTGCTTAGATGAGACCAGTTTCAGAGCTGAAGCTAAACCCTAGAAAGACAGAGGTGATCATCATGGGCCGAGGAAAGCATCTTGAAGATGTTGTAGTCATGATGCAGTCTCCTTTGGTTGAAAGCACACACCCACAAATTGGTCCACTCAGTCTGTAGATTAGGAAAGCTCCTGAATTTCCCCACTAAAATGTCACATAGCACCATCTATGAGTAGTGCTTTCTATATTCTCCAGTTGACTAGGAGATGCTAACCCTGGCAGATGATGGCTTGGCCTCATTTAGTTATGCCTTTGTGTCCTCTCAGCTGGACTACAGCCACATGAGATACCTGGGCATGAAGCTTATGAAACTCCAGCTAGTACAGAATGCCACAGGGCATCATCTCAGCAACACAGGCTGCCATGAGCTGATCAGATCGGTCCTTCACTCCCTAAACTGGCTTCCATAGGCATTGACTCCGTGGGTGCTCCAGGGCTGGAGGAGGGCTGGAGTACCCATGGGAAAAAAAATGGTGGGTGCTTAGCACCCACTAGCAGCACCCCATCAATGCCTCTCCCTCTCCCCAGTGCCTTCTGCCCACTGGCAGGCCCCATCAATCAGCGCTTCCACCTCCCTCCCAGCGTCTACTGAGGATCAGCTGTTTTGCAGCATCAGGAGGTGCTGGGGGGAGAGGAGGGCAGAGCCATGGCGCAGCGTGCTTCGGGGAGGGGGAAGAACTGGGTGAGGAAGATGCGGGGCAGGGGCAGAGCAGGGACAAGTAGGCACAAGGCAGGGGTGGGGCCTTGGGGGAAGGAGTGGAGTGGGGGCGGGGCCTGGGTGGAGCCTGGGAGAGCACCCCCTGGCAGATTAGAAACTTGGTGCCTATGCTGTCTTCCTGCAGAATTTCAAATCAAATTCACTGTCTCGATCTTTATTTTCAAAGCACTCCCTGGCTTGGACCTGGGATATCTAAAATAGCCTAAAGTTCTGGAATGGCGATTGTGGTTGACAATGGAACTCTACAATAAGGGTAAAGCTCATCTTTGCAGGATCCGAAACTTTCCTCAGGGGCTGGTCTGAGACTGGAATGAATGTCCCAGAAGCTAAGGACCATCACAAACTTCACCACTTTCCACATCAAGTGCAAGAGAAAATGACAGTGTGTCAAACTCACAGTGTTTTGGGAAAACACATAGGATTTTACGAATTTTTGCTGCCCCCTAACTGCCAGAGTTCCAGCTGAAACCAGCCTGCCTGGTTCCCTGCTAGGTTTCCTAGCAGGGTACTAGGGACTCCAGGGGTTCCTGGGTCCATGGCCTTAGAGCAGCCCCACCATGTTGTCTTTCCCAAGGTCTGAGAGCCTCTAGGGCTTCCAGTCTCCCTGCAGCAGCAGCGGGAGACTGGAAATATTGGGAGATTTGACCCTAGGTGGAAATTGGCTCCAGGCTCTGCTGCAGGGAGCCTTAAAATCCAAGGGACTCCTGGCTCCTAGCTTGGCTGTAGCTTCCAGGCTCCCTGCTGCCGGAGCGGGAAGTATGGCAACCCCGGAAGCCACACCTCAAGCCTGAGATCCCTGGGTCTAGGATCCTAGCACTGCAGTAAGGACCTGGAAACCCTGAGAACCCCAGATCATGCAAGAACACCCCGAAAACCAAGGCTCTGAGGGCTGTCACTAAGCCAGACTTAGTGGACAGCCCGGAAGCCAGTTAGGCTGGGAGTTGGGAAGTCCATACGTCCAGACTGCCCACAGGAACCTTGAAAGTTGCTGGCACGGTTCATGTCAGTTTCCTTGCAGTTCACTACCAAATAGCAGCATGAATCATGTCAATTTCACAGAGCAGTTGTCCAGGATCAGGGGAGCTTATTTTGTTTCAGAAACACCATGTTTCAGGATTTTCAGAATAAATGTTTTTGGCCTCTTCAGTTGACAGTCAGTTTCAAACAAAGTTGGTTTCAGTCTAAATTGGACCAAACAGAAGGATTAAATTTCCCACAAACCAGATATTCTGAATTTCAGCCAACTCTAATGGAGATACAGAGTAAATGTTTCTGTAACAATGTAGTCCAAATGGTTTTGGTGCACTCATTAGCACTAAGTAAGCAATTTCTCACTGGATTCTGGCAGCATTTCAGCATGGTTATGTCTCTGTAATGTTTCTAACATAGGCCATGTCCACACTACAAACTTTTGCTGATGCAGGTTACATTGGCATAAAGCTGCTGCAATTCGTATATCACTCATGCACATGCACACTTGGCTTCTTGCATTGACCCTGCATGTACTCACTAGGAGTACTTATGTCTATGCACAGTGCACTGCACCATGGATACGTATCCCAGTGTGCAACTCATCCCACCATCCAGCACACTGTCTTTTGGGAAGTTTTGGCAATGCATGGTAGGTCAGAAATGAGTCACGCAGGAGTGACTGGGAGCAAGGGTCAACTTCCCAGTATGCATCTCTCACCATCCCCATATCACCTATATCCCATAATTTTCACACCTTTTTTAAAAAAAATCACAGCAACCCATGCAGTCGTCCTTGCTCTCTGCCCTCTCTGACAGAAGCATAGAGCTTGCATATCTCTGAACTATTGTCACAAGCATTGCAAGCACAGGACACACAATCTTCTGATATTTGCAGAGCCGCAAGAGGGACCAAATCAGCAGGGAACTTGACAATTTCATGGAGGACAGATTGATGTGGGACATCGCGTGAACTAATTCAAGGTTGTTGACGGCATTCATGGAGCAGCTGGAGATGGTGAAGCACCACTTCTGGGAGCGAGAAACGAGCGCTGACCAGTGGAATTGCACGGTAATGCAAGCTTGGGATGGCAAGCAGAGGCTGCAGAACTTTCCGACATGCAAGGCCACACTCCTGGATCTGTGTACCAAGCTCACCCCAGCCCTCCAGCACAGGAACACCAGAATGAGAGCTGTGCTGACACTGTCGAAGTGAGTGGTGACAGCACTGTGGAAACTTGCAGATTGCTACCAGTCAGTGGGAAATCAGTTTGGAGTTGTCATCATACAAGTGTACAGGGCCATTAATTGTCTCCTGCTATGCATGACTGTGACTCTGGGCCATGTGGATGGATTTGCATAAATGGGGTTCCTGAACTGCAGCGGAGTGATAGACAGCATGCATATTCCTATTTTGTCACCTGTCCACTTTGCCATAGCATACATCAGCAGAAAAGGCGACTTTTTGATGTTAGTGGAAGTGTTGCTGGTTCACTAGGGACTCTTCACTGACATCAGCATTGACTGGCTGGGGAACATGCATGATGCTTGCACCCTTTAGAACACAGGACTGTTCAGAAATCTACAAGCAGGGACTCCAACTGATGGATTATCACTGATGATGCTGAAACGTCAGTAATGATCTTGAGGGAACCAGCCTGCCTCTTGCTCCCCTGGTTCATAAGCTGTATACTGATCGCCTTGACAGCACCGAGGAAAGATTCAACTATCAGCTCAGCAGGTGCAGAATGGGCTTTTGGTTGATTCAAGGGACACTGGCATTGTTTAAATCACAAGATTGGATCTCAGTATAAAAAACACCCCAATGTTTATAGCTGTCTGCTGTGTCCTGCATAATGTTAGTGAAGCAAGAAGGAAAACTTGCCTCTGGGGTGAAGGGCAGAAGTGGAGCAGCTGTCTGCCGAGTTTGAACAGTGAAACACGGAAGCTATTAGAAGAGCTCAGTGTGGAGCTATACGGCTCAGGGAGGCTTTGAAAGAGCACTTTTAAACAGTGAGTCACAATAATGCATTGTGGTGTACTGTGCTTTACCTACCCCTGCTGTTTTGGGGCCCGTTAGGAATTGTGTGGTGCTTGGTGCACATCTATGAATAGAACACTGCCAATGCACCTATTAATTTTGTGATGCTTGCTGTACTTTTATGATTATTACTGTGTTTGTCACTGATCCTACGAGTTGTGTCACACTGTACAATAACAAATGAGTGCTTTCAGTACCGCTAGGCACTCTGCAGCATATGCTGTGGACTAATAAAGATGAATTATTTTCCAAACAACAGAATTTTATTGAGTAACAAAAACACTGCAAAAAAAAATTCTGTGCGAGTTAAAAGCAAATACATTAAGAACGAAATATGTTTATTAAACAGAACTTACGAAGGGGAAAGAACATTCAAGTACATTTTATCTACACATACAGCAACCATGGCTTTTACAGGTTAGTGTATTTGAAGCTGTGGTTGTCTTTAATGGCTCCCCAGGATGGAGCAGTAGGGGTAAGGATGTGGCCCCTCATACCACATGGAATGTTTGGGAGGGAGCAGGTATAAGGAGATGTTACAATGGACTTCTCCACAGACTGCAAAGGGAGTCGAGCCCATGATTATTGGACATGTAGGTCCACATGAGTCTGCAGCATCTATGTTTGCTGCAGGAGAAGCTCCATTATGTCCTAGTGCATCTCCCTCTCCTTTTGCTGATGTGACTTTCTCCTGTCTACTCTTTCCTTTTCCACACAGTCTGCAATATGCATCCTCCAAACTCTCTGCTCATGGCCTGATGCAGCACTGGCCTGTAGGATCTAGCTGAACAGGT
Organism: Gopherus evgoodei; assembly: GCF_007399415.2. Classification (NCBI taxonomy): domain Eukaryota; kingdom Metazoa; phylum Chordata; order Testudines; family Testudinidae; genus Gopherus; species Gopherus evgoodei. The sequence continues at coordinate 35,288,088 of NC_044333.1, read as the reverse complement.
CATCCCAGGCTCTCTTCTTTCTCCGGCTCAGGTGTTCTGACAGTGTGGAGAGGGACCCCCTCGAGGCCGCAACAGCAGCAGTTACAGCTAAATCACAGAGTTACCATTGTCAGTAGAGTCACAATGGAAAGTGAAAGTTAAGATTCAGAATTCCTTTCCCTTTTCCCCCTTAAGTTTTAAACATGACATACTTACTGACACTTCTGCTTCAGAGTGCTTGTGCATGACAGCACTCAGCACCAGCCATGGACAATATGGCCTGTCAAGAGTGAGGGAAATGAAGAGGGAATTGCTCAGTTCCATGAAATGATGAGTATACAGTGATGGCACTGACTACTGGCACCATTTTCTACAGAAGTTGGTGATTTTACCGGATACTTCACACCTAAGGGCGACAAAGGCACAGAGCACATAGTTACCTCGGGCATCCCAGAGTGCCTGTATGCCATTAGCCTGTTTACTGCAATAGAGCTCGCAGAAGTTATTGCCAAAGGGCATGGGAAAGCATCCCACAGCAGAGGAAGAAATAAGGCTGCCAACCCTAGAAACCTTCATGAGAGGATTGCAGAGTACCTCCATGAAAGTTGCATCAGAATCTCTCAAAGGGATTCTAGGGACTTCCCTCCACTTAGCTGTACAGGGGGATGAAAAGCAGATATTAACCCTAATGCTATTTATTGTACCATTATTTCTTCAAGGACAAGTAAATTAATTAAAAGTTGATAGCTGTCTGCATCATTGCAAAAGGAAATACATTTATACACTTACGTGAGGTTCCTTCCCCTGCAATGAGCTAGCCATACTTGACTGCCAATCCTGACTGGACTGTGGTGGAGACTCAAACAGGCCGTGACTCACAGCATAGATGAATCCCTTGGTTGTATGTCCCCAATCCTCTTCCTCGCTGTTCACAGGAAGGGTCTCTGACTCAGGCTCTTCAGGGGTATTCAAGGTCTGCAGGGTGGTGTTGGGGTCTCAGCCAAGCATGATATGCAGTTCTTTGTAAAAGCAGCATGTCTGTAGCTCAGAACTGAATCAATGGTTGGTGTCCCTGGCCTTCTGCTATGCCTGCTGCAGTTCCTTCGCTGTCACATGGCACTGCTACTGGTCCCAGTCATACACCTTCTCCTGTGTCCCCGGTGCAATCTGCTCATAAATGTCCACATCTCTATGGCTGGTCCATAGCTGTGCCTGCACAGCCTCTTCTCCCCAAAGACCCAGGAGATCCAACATCTGTCTACTCCAGGCAGGAGCGTATCTGGAGCTGAAGATGGCATTGCCAGCTGGACAGTTTCACTCAATAATGGAGAACTGCTAGGTGTTCTCACCAAGCTGAACTGGAAAAGGCATTTAAAAAATTGCAGCTTTTAAAAGTGGGGGAATGGGGAGGCTTCTGGTTTCCATGACCTCTGGGCAATGGAGTTCACAACTGTGACCAGAGAAGTCAGTGCTAGGCATTGTTGGACAGCTGCTGGAAGACTGTGAGGGTTGACATTGGTAATGCAGTATCTATACTAATGCTGCATCAACCTCCCTACATTGACCATAGCTCAATACTGCTCAGGGAGGTGGTGTTATTGCATCACAGTAATGGGACACTTACAGCGGTGGGAGACAAAACTTGTGTGTAGACACATGCACAACTAGGTCAACGTAAGGCGGCTTACTTCAACCTAACTTTGTAAACCAGACCAGGCCTTATTCTCTAAACATACATAACACCATGAGAGGTAAGCTTAACCATTACAGTTCTATAGCAGTGAGAGTATAATTTGAATAAATAGTGACATTAAGGAAAGCCATTTCACATAAAAGATCCACCTTCTCCCCCTGTTCACATAGTAATGAAGAGCCAGGACCAAGAGTTTCTCAGGATCAGTCTTTTGATTTTTATTTTCCGCCTTGTAGCGAGGAGGCATGGCCCCCCACGAAGGCGGACATGGAGGGAGCACTGCAAGCCACCTGGCGGGCAGAGCCAGGAGGGCCAAGCCCCGCACACCAGAAGCAGAGAGGAAGGACAGGAAGGGAAAATATAAAAGGTTGACCCAGCAGCTCAGTTGGAAGGGAGCTGCCAGAGGAGACAGATGCTTCTTCCCTGCTGTTGGAGATGAGCACCAAGGAAAATTGCTGTTGCCCCAGGGACCCACTTGAGCTTCTAGGGGGTGCTGATGTTCTCAATGTGGAGAAACTGCTACCGCTACCCTTGGCAGTCTATCCCGGGGGAACTGAAAATGACCCTTTGACACAGGTATGCCTGAGGGGGAGAGAAGGAAGCAACCCACAGGAACCAGGCAATAGTCTGGCAGACAGTGAGCCTGAAATCAAGTCAACGTGTTGTGGGCGGATCCCCGCTGACCCAGTGGTGGACTACTCTGCCACTGATAGCGCCCTAGGTTGGGACCAAGGGCGGCTCTAGACATTTCGCCGCCCCAAGCACAGTGGCATGCCGTGGGGGACGCTCTGCCGGTTGCCGGCCCTGCGGCTTCGGTGGACCTCCCGCAGGCGTGCCTACGGAGGATCCGCTGCTCCAGTGGCTCCACTGAAGCTGTGGACCCTCCGCAGGCATGCCCGGTGGCTTGAAGCCCCAAGCACTCGCTTGGCGTGCTGGGGCCTGGAGCCGCCCCTGGTTGGGACGCGGTGGAGTTGGGCAGGCCTGCATCCCCCCCGAACCCTGGGGTGGCAGTACTCTCCCTCTGTAGGCCAGAAGGCCTATGCTCCTCATTTCACCCCAAACCGGAGCCCCATCGACTGCATGTAGCACTCACCTGGAACCAGAGCCCCATACACTTGGCTGGTATGACCACCCTGCCTGATTGCAGGCCAGAGTTTAACAGGTGCCTGCCCCACCCTGTTTGAAGGCTGGGAGAATATGCTGCCACTGTCACAGCTCTACCTGACTGGAGGGCTGGGTGAGTAAACTGTTGCAACTTCACAAACCAGAGCCCAGACAGTATAAGGCCCACCCCATGTGAAGGCCAGTCCCCCTTGTGAATCACTCATTCGCCCCCTCTTTTTCTGCTCAGAGAAGGCTTTAATAGATACAGACTTTGAGATGGCATGGCCCTCCCTCCGGCACAGACATGGAAGGACAACATGCTTGCCTACACTCCTGAATACCAGCTATTAAAAGCTACATATTTTATTGCTATTAGCTTCACAACCCTGAGCTATCAACCCAAAAAAAGTAGTAGTAAAAAAGTAAAAAGACAACAGGGTGAACTACATGCAAAATAAAGCTAGATATATCTATATTTCTTCTTATAAATAGACATTTACTTTAAACTTCACTTACACATTTCCTCTGATATTACTACCCTCTGTCACTCAACCTTTCCATTTGTTGATCCTTTCATATCACCAACAATGACAAATCCACTGGTTCCCCTGGTAGCTTTTTCCAATTCTGGACTTTTCCTATCAGTCTTTTTTTGTTTGTTTGTTTGATAACAGTTAACCTAAGTGTTCTCCACTGCATCTTCAGCTCATTAGCTCATGCTCTCTCCAAATTGACTAGTGACACTAATGAATTTCTGTCCTTTTTACAATACCTCATGTGGGTTTTATAGGCACTCGTGTCTCCCTTCAGCTTTTCCTCATTAATCTGTCATGTCACATAATTGCACACCACTAAGCAAGAAACTTAGGTTAGCCACAAGAAATTTTGTTACTGCCTCAGCAAGTACTTTTCATAGGACTTATGGGTCAGATCCTTGGGCAGGAAAAAAAAAAAAAGCAACCCTAAAGCTGGTTTACCCGACAACTTGAATAATCCCCTTAGGGCCTGATCCAAGGCCCATAGAAGTCAATAGAAAGGCTTTCATTGACTTCAAAAGGCTTTGCATCACACCCCCAAAACACACTGAGGGACTTGCCTGGCACCTAGCAAGCTGAGTGAAGGTCCTTTATGTGCCTCTTGTCCTGAGCTGTACAAAGCATCTCTTAGCCATAGCTCAGGATTTGTCTGAAAGTATTTATGGAGTTGACCCAATGTTTACACTTCATTTTGTCTTGGCCTTGGATATGACAGTATTCTTCCTAGGGAATAGGACATGATATAATATTAAGAGGAACAACAGGTTGCCGTTGACAAAATAGCAAAGGAGTTTCAGTTATTGTACCTCCAGGGGTTGGTTTGGGACCATAGTCGGGTTTAAAAAATTCTGTAGTGGAACACAGTAGAATTCTACCCTTACCCTGTTGCCTTTACAGAATTTGGTCACATGGTTTTTAGGCTGTGCTTTGAAAAAATGTTATGCTACCTCAAGTTATACAAAGCGATTTAAACCTGCAAAGACAATTAGATGTGATGAAATACGAAATTTAGACCCTGCTTTTCATTTGTTTGGCATCTCTCTTCTCCAAGATGTATCTGAAAACAGGTAAGTGTATTCAACCAGAATTTTCTTTTATAAGTGCGTAACCATGATTATCAATTACAGAACAGATTATATTGTCAACAAAAGGCAACTGACATGTCTTAAATGGCAGTTTGCATATATTTACCTAGAGTGCTTAAGGACTGGAGAGTAGATTCTCTCACTGTGATGCATTACTGTTAAAATGGAATGTACAATCTAACAGGTATTTACCACCTCCACTGCTGTTGCTGTTTGTTTCTTTTTCTTCTTTACTTTCAGGGCTGAAGCAGTCTCTCCTTCTTACTTAGCTTTCTTTTTCACTCCTTTAGTTGTCTCTGTTTCCCTCTCTATTTCCTTAGAGGTTAACAGGGGGAACACTTCAACCCCCACCATAGCAACAGCCAGAATTAGTGAGATTTATTATGTTGTCTGAAGTACCCTACAAGGTTTCACACAGAAAAGGTTACACTCAGAGCTGACAAATACAATGTTAGTTTACTTAGTGAACTAACATTGAACAGCGACCAGGAAAACTAACATACTTCTCATTTTTGGTCCTTTGTTACATCAATCTCTCTTTAAAGTCCTGATTCAGCAAAGCGTTTAAGCACATTTAACAACTAAACTATTAATTCAACTTTCAGACATATTAAGTGCCTAGCAAGGACTATCAGATCTAGGTATATTCAACAGGTGCAGATCACACTTTAAAAAACAAACAAAAGTGAGTTTCATTAAATATTTAAGTCAATTAAAAAACCTTTCCACAAATTCCTCTAACAACTGAAGTATTAAACACAGAAAGAGACACTTGTAATTAACTGAAATTACAGTAATGGAAGGAGGACAGGAAGGTGTTTTTGATTTACTGACATGCATTGCAGCAGTGCAATTTACAAACATCTCCTGTCACAACTCATTAACCATACCAGCCTTCCCTTAAACAACTATGAAAAAGCATAGACATATTAGCAAGAATAACCTTAAAACTTTTTTGCAGATGAATTTTCTTTTCCTTAACTTAAAGGAATAAACATAAACAAACATAAAGGGCCAAATCCTCAGTGGATGCAAATCTGGCCAAGTTTTCTTGACCTCTGATATTACCAAGTTCTCTTTAAGGAATTTCATTTGATGATGAAAGATTTTAATGAACTTGTTTAAAATTGATCTTTTAAAATATTTTTTAAAAAACTGTTTGAGATCTAAATCTATGTTACTTCAACACTTTAAGGCTTAATTATAGTGTAATAATTCAGCTGCTACTGGGTCTTATTGCTTAATAGTTCCGCAGTTAGTCAAAGCAACTTAATTGAGCAATAGTGTTTTATTGGCAGGGGTTTACAAACTAATTAATGGCTCCTTTTGTGCTGATTAAATGCAGAGGTCATTGGGCCTAAGAAGTGTAATCAGCAGCATGGGAATGGTTTATTTCTTCATAAACTTCAGCCAGCCGATCATGGGTACCATGACATTACAAGTGATAATTGGTTTCACCATTAAAATGTATGGTGTAACTTTACTTCTTCAGTGGCGTCCTTTGCTAAAGAGGCATATGAGAGATTAATATGTTACACAGGCAGAATAAGTGTCACGTAGCATGATTTGATTAACTTCCTAAGTGAGCAGAGGCAACACCCCACTATCAATACTCAAGATCCAATTAGCGAAGATAAGGTTGTGCAGAGTGAACATTTTTGCCTCCTCTTGGAGACACTTTGATACTTCTGTTTGGCACAAATATTCAGTCATGTTTTTGCCCCAAATTAAATCCTGCATGACCTATCTGAGTAACAGGGTTGCACAGGGTGTTAATTAAGCAGAATTTTAGCCCATTGTGTATATGTTTTGATTTAAGACTTGGCTTCAGCAAACTCTCATACATGTGAACAATTTCTGTCTTGCTCAAAAATCGGGTTACTTACATGCACACTGGCAGAATGAGGTTTGTAACCAATTCTACAAAAATAACTACAATTTAGAGTACTTTGCCTTTTAGAATGGGCTATAGGAAAGTCAGGATGTTATTTCTCTAACCTTTAACAAGATTGACTGTCTGCTTGCAAGAGAAAGAAGTCATTCTGTAATGATTGCAAAGATAGTTATTCTTTTTACTCTCTTCAAAATGAAATAGATGAGGAATTTGTCTACTATGTATTTTTAGAATACTTCTTCCTAGAGTTCACAAAAGCATAAAAGAATACAATATGACTCTCATATTTCCCAGCTGTTTTGAAGCAAGCCTGAAAAAGGACATGGAAGAAGGTAGGTAGGTTGTTTATTACCCATCTTTTTCTTCAAATGTTTTTCCTGTATGTTTTTCTATAGGAATTGTTTTCTACTTCATAATCAAGAGCAATAGTGGATTATTTCACATTCATTTCCCAGCTTAGCGCTTCTATCCCTTATATTCCCTTTTGTTGTTAGAACATTATCTTCTGCTGGAAATTATAACTCTCTTGGTCTGAGACTAAAATGCTTTGGTGTAAATTGAGTACAGAGTGGCTTTTGCATTGGATATGGCATTTACTGAAAATTTACAGCAATCAAGAGGAAAAGCTTTTATAACTCACTTGGCTTCACTTCCCCAGCTCTCTGGAGAATATTTTTTTTATTTAGTTTTTAATTCCCTGTACTTCATGATCAGTGAGGCAACAGCTTGGCAAAACTCTCTTTGTATAAAACTCTTGCCCATTTCAGATGGTGCTACTGTGATATATCAGGGTACAATCCAAATCAGTGAGGGGCTATGTCACCCCCTCCCTGCAACCTTGGTTTCCTTACAATGCCTTGCTGTTCCCACCTGGCCACTCACAAACAGCCTTCTGTCATGCAAGTCACACTCTGAGTGTCTGTGTGTAACTGCAACCTGCCAACCACATCTGGGTTACACTCTGGCTTTTACCAGCCTTGATTACTTCCACAGGGTGACCCCAACACACTACCAAGTTCCAGATTTCACCCAGAAAGTATATCTTGTACTGCCCAGCCCTCTCCTAGATACTCCCTTTAAGGGAATAATATACATATAACTTGCCACCTTAAATGGAGATACCCAAACACTTTAACTTAAATTCACTGGATTAGATAAAACAAGAAAACAAGTTTATGAACTACAGAGAGCTAGATTTTAAGTGAGAATAAGCATAGACAATACAGTCAGAAATGGCTACAAGAAAAATAAAGATAAAATACTGTCTAATGCTAAACTTAAAACTATATTAGATTCAAGCAAATTTTCTTACCACGTGCTTCCAACAGAATTAGTGACCAAGCTTTCAGGTCAGAACCCCTCTTCCAGAGTCCAACAGCTGCTTCCTTTGCCTTTTCAGGTGCAAAGAGTGAGATGGACAGGGAGAGAGAGGAAGGGTCTCTTGGAGGTGTTTTCACCTGCTTTTTATAGTTTCAGCCCCTCTTTGAAAAGCATTTCCAGCAGAGAACCAAAAGACACAGGGCTATGGTGGAGGAAAGAGACCATAGGCTGCTTCTTTGCTAAGATGCAGACCTCTTTCCCCTGCCCCCCTTTCTTGCCAAAGAATGGCCACATAATAAATGATGGACCATTAGCTTTGTTGAAATCTGACTGGTGCATCAGCTTGCTCTTTGTTTTTGAGAAAATGGTTTAGCCACTCCCCAGACTTATCTGGAAAAGGCACTTAAGTCATGATCTCAGCTTATGTTGATAACTTTACACATAATGTGTCTACTTGCATTTTACCATAATGTTACTGATCAGCAAGTTATGAGTTTTCAGATGATACCTCACAAGACATACTTTGTACAAAGATTATTACAATAGTGCGTAGGGCATGAATAGAGGGGTGCCTTCCAGATGGTGCTATGACAAGGGATACATTATTTTCCCAATCAGAACTCTCAGAAGAAACTTAATAGCATCTGAATTCCAAACATAATTCTGACATCTTTGGAAGTATGCCAGCCTGGTGTAGCTTAAAATGGCCTTTTCACTCCAGATTTATTATTCATTGAAGCTAGTTTGATCCAAGAAAATTATGTTTCACTTTTTCTAGGAGCAACTGTCTAAGCTCCACTTGGAAAACCTTAGGGCTTAATAACTGTTCCACATAACTCATCCAATTCATTCACTTCATACATCAGAATGAGTTCATAGCTGGTATCCTGGTAGATTTAAGCCATTGTCTATTGTGGCTTCATCATTTTCTGATGGTTTAAAGTGTTCAGAATTTTGCAAGCTGCTAATTTCTAAGCAGTCTTGAAGATAAGAAAAAGCAGGTTCATAGTGGCTCTGTTACAAAAATGTTAGCTGACATTTATGAACCTACTACCCTCTTGCACCCAAATTATATTTAGTGTGTAATGGAGAAGAGGTCAGCAACCTTAATTTCTATATGGAAACATGAGGAGAAACATTTCTGAATAGAAGGCCAATGAAGCTGCTGGAATACAAAGGCTGTGACCCAAGTCAGAAAACTTTAGAAGTTTGGATGAGATGGTATAAATGTTAGCACTGAGGAAAAAATTAGGAAAATTTCCCAACTACAGTCACTTGCATTTGAAGCAAATTATGATGATTTGACAGTGCTCTTGTCCCTTACATGTTCAGTTTCCTTGAACATTTGAGTGCTTGAGATTTACCAACACAAATTCTTGAGAAAAGTGAATTTCTAGCTCAAATTCTGGAATAGTCACATGAAGTGAATTTCAAATTGCATAGTCTATTATAAAGATAGCAGACTGTGCTGTGTTGATTACATTCAGATGAGCAACCACCCTTTTGGGTTCTTCCAATCTTTTATCATGCCTTTAACATACATCTTTCTGCCACAGAACTCAGCTTGATTGATTAGTCACACTCAACACAACAGCACCTGAGTAGTCCATAGATTTCAGTGGGACTACTTGCAGACTAAAGTTTTGTAGTCTCTCTGAGCAAGGATTTACTCCATATGAGAAAGAAAGAGAAAAACAATCCATCATTGTATAACAGGCAACCTATTCTAATAATTCAAGCTGGACCTGATCCAAAGCCCACTGAAGTCAATAAGAGTCTTTTAGTTAACGTTGATGGACTTCGGTGGTTTAAATTTAGTGGAAAGGAAGAATTCCTGGCTTCTAGAATGAAGGTTCACTTATTTTTGCTTTACTTCTGAAAGTTTTGACCCTAGATGATTTTATTTAATTCACTCATTACCTTTAAAGCCTTTCACTACCTTTCACCAACAGAAGATGGTCCAGAATATTACCTCACCTACTTTGTCTCTTTAAACTGAATGACAGTCAAAGCTAAAACACGTTGAAAAAGTTCTCTTTACTAATGAAGTCAATGGGGAATCAGTCAGCAGCAATTTTACTTTAACCGATTGCTGGGGGAAATACACATTTTTTGCCCACAGAATTTGTCCTATAAGCCAGAAGATTGGAAAATACAATCTCTTGAAGCAGACAGATTCACTACTTACTTCATCATTCTAGTTTTTCTTTTGTGACATTTCCTCCTGTTCCTTTCCTGTCTTTAGATTTTTTCTCCCTCTGAAAAGTGCATATCAAACAATTGACAAAATGTAAAGAGCTGCAGAAGAAGAACCTGTATTCATTCACTGTAGATAAACAAAGGTATCAACCGCCTGCATTTTTTAATGTTATTTGAATTTAACACAAAGTTAGAAACCCTGAGCTGAAGATATCTTATTGGTGCAGCGGACTAGAGCATTTTCACCTTCAGAATCCGAGGCCTAAACTCAGGAGATTCACCAAGAACCTGTATTTATTAATGCCAACCTAGTTCGTAGCAAACATCTAACTACAACACAAAACCAACACACAGCTTGGCACCAATACAACACAAAAGGCAGGGTTTCTGTAGGTGCAGGGCTGAGAAGTCTTGGCAGAGTTGAATGGAGAGGGGACAGAGTGCATAATTTCACATTGCTTGGTTCTCAACCAGTGCCCTTAATTTCCTATTTTCGTATGCCCTTAACTCACATCAACTATACTAAAATAAAATGTTCAATTGGATTTATGTTGGCAAAACTGGCAACCTATGTTTAAAGCTTTAATGTGTGACATAGCAAGATATGACCTCATCCCTTTTTTATTAGATAAAGAGCGAGAAATTTTAAAGAGCCTTGAAACCAAAAGTTATGGTTTAATTTAATTATCATATTTGGTGCTTGACGGCATTACACATTTTTACATCATTCCTAAAATTCTGATGTTGATGTGGGATCAAGGAAAGAAAAAATAAGAACAACCCTGGAATGGAGCCTGCTGGACACAGAAGCCAGAAGAATCACTTTAAGCAGGGGGCTTTGAACATTGGTGTTGTTCTCAGATAATTTTCTCTCAATTGACTACTTTGTTCCAGCCACCCATTCCTGCCTCCCTACCTCCCAGTTTCTTTGCTTCAGCCTTGCTCCAGTTGTCCTCCATGACCTTCTTTATCCTCCTTGTGGCCACATACCCTCCTGGCATGCCCCTTTTTGGCATGGTTCTGTGTGGCAGGAGCTCTATCTATTTTCCACCGTGCCTTCAGCAGATCCATCTATCCTTCAACACCTTCTATGCTGAAGTAACTTAGCCCCCTGGCTAGGTCACACAACAGTTCCACCCCTTCCAGGGTACCCAAAATCCAAAATAAACACACAGATATGTAAAACTCATCCCTTCCATCAGGGATGCCTGGATAGGCAGCAGTCTCTCCCTGTTCCTGACCCCAGCTAGACTTCTCTCCCACTTGAGAGCACAAAGACTTCTCTTCCACCCAGCCAGGCAGCAGTTAGGCAGGGCTTCACCTTTTTAGCTCTTCCCTCTAGCCCCCAGCTGCCCATTAATCTTTTCCTGACTTGATGGGATGTACAAACCCCCCACACACCCCTGCTTGACTCTGCCTTCCTTTGTTTTCCCTTTTACCTAATCCTTTCTTGTCTACCCTTCTCTCCCAACTTTACCCTCGAATATATTTAGGATACATAATAAAAAGTGCCAAGCAGAACCCCACTCAAAAGGTACATGTACACACACACACACACACACACACACACACACACACACAAAATGTGAAATTTATATCATTCTTACAAGCTATTCATTCATCTTGTATGTTGAATCTACAGCTGCTCAAAACTCAAACCACCCTTTGTTCTGTAAACTCAAAATAATCTTTAGGTTTTCTTACATGTAGAAGAATAATCAATAGATCATGGACTGTATTCTGCTATGTATTGATATGACTCTCACATTCAATTAGCAATGAATTATCCTTCTGCAATGGCAAAAAAAAGATACTAGAATTATATTACCATCTAAACAAAGAGCTAGAGCTAGCCAGATTATTGTGGATCAACCACTGCAACAAACACCACATTTTGCTGTTTTTAGACCACCAGTATCTCAAAAGCCAGTAGAAAAAAACCCTTTGGATAAGTACCTTTATCACACCACATAAATATTACATTTTCTGCAATGTACTATAGTTTTCTCTGTACTCCCAAATGCCAGCATGTAATGAATAGAAAACATTTTTACAGAACCCTATGCCTGTCACAGCAAGAAGGATTTTCCACTTAATTTATATTCTTCAGAAAATTCCTCAGCTACAACTTTATACAGAATCTTCTTATTTTGTACTGATATTAAGATGCAATGTATTGAAAGATTCACACGGTATTCTTTAGCAATGGTATTAGCAAACCTCGGTCAGTCTGAATCTTCTCTTCCTAGAAATGGAGCCTGCTATTCCTTCAAAGACATTTTCTCTCTTCGGTATTCATTGCAAGGAGGCAAAGTGCTTTTTCTTTTCATAAACAATCCATACACCCCAAAATTGGACATTTTAACTATGACTACACCTCCATTATGCAGTGAAAATCCCTTTAATCCCAACATATATATATTTTTTAATCTAAACCCTGGCAATGTTCTCTGCATGGATCACTTTCCCAGTAGCTCAGCTGATTATCATATATCATGCATGGTTTACTGGTTCGAGCAAAGAACTGAAAAACAAGAATTATATAATCCAGGTCTCAACAGTGATTCCCTCTGTGGCCTTGCAAGCGTTACTCAACTTCTTCCTGCATAAAATGGGGATTATACTCTCCTGCCTCACAGGAATGTAGTCAGAAGCAATGTTTGTCAAGTAGCTGGAAATGAAAGCTAATGCACTAGGAATGAGAATAAACTCCCTGTAACAGTGTTCCTAGAGGCAGGGAAAGTTATACATTTTGGGGTATATTTTGGTTCCTGCTTGCTGTTAATAAAATTAGTTCAGGAGTGTGTGTGTGTGTGTGTGTGTGTGTGTGTGTGTGTGTGTGTGTGTGTGTGTGTGTGTGTGTGTGTGTGTGAGAGAGAGAGAGAGAGAGATTCAGCCTCTCTTCCTCACCTCCCCCCCCCCCCAAAAAAAGCCTAAAGATTGCAAAAAAGCACCAAGGCCAAGATCCTCAAAGATATTTAGGCATGTAACTCCCAGTTATTTCCATGTAAGTTAGAAGCTAAATACCTTTAAGGTTCTGGGCCCAAATAGTGTACTACCCACTATAACCAAAATGAAAGTTATACCAACTCCTCCCATCCTCTCTACTCCTTCTCCAGGAAGAGCTTCCTAGAACCAGAGAAAGAAGAGCTGAAGACTACACAAAGCTATTTGCATTAGTTATGATGCTCGACTAATCTAATTAACCTGGCTCACATTTGGATACTTCCGTGTTGTGCACCATTCCAAAACCTTTGGAGAGACTGGTGCATAGGTGCTAGAACTAGGAGTGTGGGCCCATTATAAACAGGTTTTACAGTTTGGTTCAGTGTCTCTCAGCACCTCCACTATAAAAACTGTTTCAATCCCCCTAGACGGGTGTGGATTTTATGCCTGGCTTAGACCAATCTCATAGAGGCCTTTGAATATCTGATGGATCTAGAATTGGACCATGTCCAGTGGGAATGCAGTGTATGGTAAGCTGTGTTGCTAAAGCTGAAGGGTACCAGTTGCCTTGTTTGGTACCAGCTTGAATATTTTCAGCATAAGTGGCTTCATTTGTTTGTGTTGGGTCAGTGCGTTGCTAATGTGGTAAGTCATTTACTATGCAACAGAGAAATGTGACAGGTGCATAGGCAAGAACCTGTATGTAGTTCTCATTCCTCTGTTTTTTGGCATTCCACTGTTTAGTAACTCCCACTCCCTTTTGCATTTCCAGCTGCTGTTCATCCGCGTCTGTACATCAGGTGCTTTTATATAGCTGCCTGATTACATGCCATAGAGATTTTCTTTCATCTGCCATATTGAATGAACCATCCACCTTCATTCTCCTGCCTTAGTCTCTAGTGCACATAGTTTTTAGAGAAATAGAGTAACCCACACAGCCATGTCATCCATTCTTGGCCTCTTTTTTCTTTTCCTTGGCTTGGATAGGCATGAAATCAGAGTCTTCGGATTCTTCTTTGATTGGTTTTGAACTGAAATGGACTTTCAAGTTTTGACAGAGAAAAAGAGATATCCTTTGATCCTTATAAAGCACCACAATACAGCAATATTAATACTCTTCCTTAAATTTCTTCCTGAAAAGGGGAGGAATACCACAGGAATGATTTGAAGCAATGAACATTTCTGTCACTCACTTTATAAACTCACTTTCCTTCTTTAATGTATTTGATCCTCTCTTGTTCTATTACTTAAGTACAAATGACAGATTATGTTAGATACAGAAATACAGATTTCCTTTTTGTCACCACTAAATTATCTTGCAAACTAAATTTTACAGCTGTTATTGATAGTTCCTTTATTTAAGTATCTTTTTCTTTAGCCTAGTTTTTCCTTACGATTTCTTTCCTGTCCTCCTTGGATGTACAGAAGGACTCTTCGTCTGCCTTTGGGAAGGTCTCCATCATTTTGTTGGAAAAGGAACACAATGAAGAGTCACAAACAGGCGTACACCAGACACACATTACCGATGTATAAATGCAAAAAAAAGGATATGTCTCACTTTACCAAAAAACAAAAACAAAGCAAAACAAAAAACCCAGTAACATAGGCTGCATTTAAAAAGGTTTAAGTTTGCCAGGTATTACATAGCGGCCTTCAACATAAATAACTGTTTCAGTGCTAGTTCTCTTATTCAGTCTTCATGGTTTAGAAAACCTTCCTTCCCCCCATCAAGTACCTATAATCCAGGAAGAGCTAAGAGGCAGCTTTCCAAAATGCTGGTTAAACCTAAACAATTCTTTTACTTTACTTTGGTGTCCTGTTCTCCTCACTCTTTCGTTTGTTTTTAAACCTCCGTCGAAAGTGAGTGGTTCAGCCAGAACTGAAATTGCTAAATTGTACCGCTGGACTACAGTAAGTACAGCTGTGACTCAAAACTCTGTTATCCTCAGCACAATCAGCCTCAGTCCAGGTTGCTCCTTGTTGAGATGAGAACTTTCAATACAAGGTCACTGACCAGGTGCCTATTGCTACCTATACTTAGGCCACAGAGATATCAATTCCTGGTCTTTCCAGCAATGTTTTTCCCCCTCCTCAAGTGTGACACTCTCTAATTTAAACCGAAATTCTCATCAGTGTCTTTAAAACAAAACCAAAAATGGCACTCACTTGGGAAAGTCTATTCTGTTACCATCACTGCCCAATTAATGGATATGTAGCTAGTCCCCAAGTCCTCTCTTTAATTATGCTTAACTGGAATGAGACAGACTCCCACGTGAAGGTGTATGCAATGCCAGATGTGCTGTAACAAATTGCACACCGAAGTCCAGCTATTTGCAACAACACATTGTTCAGAACCTTGTCATTCCTCTGAACTGCGTATTCCAATGTTTTCTTTTCAAATCCTCAAATCTCCACTCCTTTAATTAGACTGTTGTAGTGGAATCCCCAGGAAATTGTTGGCATCATCAAGCTTTGCTGATCCAATTACACTTGCAAACTAATAGGTTTTCTATATACACACACGCACACACAATTATAATCAAATACCAGTCTGAGGAAGATGAATAGTTTCTCCTGGGGTTCATACTACATGTAGTCTGAAATATCCCAGCTACAGTAATTCAAGTAATTGGCAAACGACACTATGGACATTTGCTTTTTCCCTTGTCACTTTGAACAGTAATAAATGTTTCAGTGATGGATCGTGCTACATTGCATATAGTGTGATGTGAAAGATGTATTTATAATAATGCAATTTGATATCTAGATTGGACTTTAGCTGAGGCTGCACCTTAAAACCATTTAGAAGCTGAAACTAGTTCAGGATGTGGCATCCCTGAAGTCCACAGGAGTACATGACTCTGATGTTTCATGAACTTCATTGGTTGCTGGTTGGCCAATTGATTTCCAGGCAAAGTTTAAAAGATGTTTAGATAGAGTCCAAAATGGTTCCAGTCCTGTCTACCCAAAACCACTTCTCCTCATGAAATAGAACAGTAGTTCCACAAGGGCTCCTGAACTCTGGAATTCCCTTTCTACCTTGATTTACCAAAACTCAAGTTTGATTACTTTTAGGACCAGAGAGATGCATCTGTTCTCTAAGATTTTTTCTTGGGTGAGTGGGAAAAAGGAATTGGTCAGGCGGAAGGAGGTTAGGAGGTTGCCATGGAGACTCCTAAGAACCTTCAAATAAACATGACAAAAAATATTCTACACCTCAGGAATTTTTCTAGGAATGTTGTTTTTTTAAAGCTTTTCTTGAGATGTATTTATTGCATAGTGTTAACATTTGAGATTTTTTTAAATAATTGGTCTTTGAGAGTGAGATAGATGCAATGAAACCTTAAATAAATAAAAGAGTGTGAGGGTTTCTTGTTGAGGCAATGCCACAGGTCTAAGAATTCTGAAGTAACATGATGTTTGGAGTGCTCCCTTGTCTGGCAATAACCCACAAACTCTTTTAGCTTTCCACCTTTTGCATAGTACCGCCAGTGTTTGAACTTTGAACTACGAATAGGGTTGGGCATGTTTATGGCAGCACTGAAAATTTCAGGCAAAACAGTAATAAGGCAACTGGTAATGTGGACTTTTTATCCTCTTTAAATCCCATACCTTTCAGTGTGCTTTACAGCATAAATCAAAAAGCCAATGGACCACAATAGCATCAGAAGGAAATAATCATAAGCATTTTTCACTCATGAGGGAAAGAATATCTCATTCTCATAAAAATGTATTCCTCCAGGGGCTTCTTGTAGAGTTAGTCAAATTTTATTTAAAACATTCACTGGCAGAAGCATAAATTAAATTGGACACGAACACTCAGCTAAACTTGTAAGAAATTGGGATTGCTAAAGGGCTAAAATGGGAGGAGGAGGTATGGAAAGAAAATGCAATTTAAATAAGAAATCCTAAGAAATTTACAGTGGCTGACCATACAAATTATCAGTAGCAGAAGCCTATAAAGTATAAAAAGTAAAGCATATATATTAAGAGTATGAAAATCTCTCTTTCAGTTCCACTTTTCTGCACTTCCTACTTATATCTGTACAATTCAATTAATAACCATACAAGTGAGCTTTGAAAGTCTGGCCCTAAAAGGTTCATGTTAAGCACTGGTGTGATGAAAAGAGCTACAACAGAAGCCAAGAAAATGCAGGAAACATGGATGAAAAACTGTAGGCAGACAGTGATACACAGGATCCAGTGACATGACTATGCAAAATTCAGGTAATCCCATCCGTACACATTTGGGTCTGGAAAAGAGCTATGTTTGAAATGCCAAATTGTGCACTACAGACAATTAGGGTTGCCAACTTTCTAATTCCAGAAAACCGAACCCCCTTTCCCCATCCCTTCCCTGAGGCCCCACTCCACCCCTTCCTGAGGCTCAACCCTTGCTACTCCACTCCCACCATCATTTGCTCTCCCCTACCCTCTTTCATGTGTTAATTTCACTGCAAGGCCCAGACAGCATAATACATCTGTCAAAACAATAATATGCTTAAGTTCAGGTTTTATTTGTTACAGGACGCTAGAACTGGCAGCAAAATAGTCAAAACGGGTAATTTAAAAAAAATGAAATTTCACAAAGGTTTTCATGATTCTTTTTCTCCCCTATTCCCATTTTTCGTAACCAGCTCCATGGTTTTTTGTTCACTAAAGTTATTGTAATTTTATGTGTGGAATTAGGACCACACATTATCATAGCGGCAATGGGTCCATTAAAGGCCCACTTCTGAAGCCCAAATACAAATCCATAGACCATATCTACAGAAATGCACCTGTCCAGATACCTATATAAATAAATCTGTAGAAATGGACTCCCACACCTGCATGCAGATACACGTGTATTCATGTGTACACATCTAGCATGCACTAACACATATACTTCCACATTATTTAATATTACAATTGTTGTTTAGTGCTTAGAGATCCCAACTAAGATCAGGGCCCCAGGGTGGTAGGTGGACATACACATGAAAAGAAAGAGTCTGCAACAAAGCAGGGGTGGGATAGTTTAGTGGTTTGAGCATTGGCCTGCTAAACCCAGAGTTGTGAGCTCAATCCTTGAGGGGGCCACTTAGGGATCTAGGGCAAAAATCTGTCTGGGAATTAGACCTGCTTTGAGTAGGGAGTTGGACTAGATGACCTCCTGAGGTCCCTTCCAACCCTGATATTCTGTGAAAGACATACAGTCTCTTATACATATACAATGCGTGCACACACTTGCCTACACAGAGACACTTTTTCAGGGGCTGTCTAAATCACCCAGCCAGGAAGGGAGGAGGAAAGATGTGTTGGGGGAGAAGAGAGGATTGAAAGGGAAAGAGGCCAAGGATGAGAGCAGCATGGGGATGAGAGGGGGCAGTGAAGGAGAGAGGAGGGGGCATGAGGAGTGGGTGGGGTGCAGGGGGAGGTAGAAGGCTACAGGGGCATGAGGGGTGGGTGAGTGGGTGGGGTGCAGGGAGAGGCAGAAGGCTACAGGGGCATGAGGATGTAGCGGACACAGGGGTGCATAGGGACATAACAGGACTGCAGCAGTGTATGGACGTGAATGGGGTGCAGGGCTGTGGGGGATGGTGAGGATTGGTGGGAGAGTGCTGTACAGGGCTAGGATGGGTAGGAGTGGGGGGCAAAACAGGATGGGACAGGAGCAGGATGCAGTGCAGGGGATGAGGTGCAGCCTGCTCCCAGCACTCGGAAACGGGGATACACGCACCTCAACTCCTGGATGCTGGTGCTGGGGTGACAGACAGACTGTGGTTCACTGCAGGGCATGTGTCACAGCTGGAGCCCAGCCACACAAGGCGTGCAAGAAGAGGAGGCCGGGCAGCCGCAGAAGAGGCATGCTCCACATGACCCCTCAACAGCTGCTTGCTGAGCACTTGTAAGTCATGCTCATGCTAGTTCCTCCTCTGCCCTGACCCAGCCAATGGGAGCTGCACCTGCAGGCAGAGGGCGGAGCAGCACATGGGACCCCCTGGCTGCCACTAAGGCTAGGAGCTGGATATGCCAGCTGCTTCCCAACCTGAGAGCAGTGTGGCGGCTAGCAGGGAGCCTGCCAGTCCCACTGCATGGCAGCACTGCCAACCAGACAGTCAATGGCCTGGTCAGTGACGCTGACCAGAGCTGCTAGGATCCTCTTTTGACCAGGTGTTCCGGTACAAAACTGGACACCTGGTCACCCTAAATCAGATGCGTTTTCTCTTCATTCATATATAGACATTACCTTTCCAACAACATTACATTTTTCCCATTTGTCCAACTGGGTTGAAAAGAGGGCAAGAAAGTCAAAATATGTGCCTGATATTCCCAAAGAATGGAGTGACTCAGAGCATATTAGAACTAAACACTCTCCTAGAGTAAAGTGATACAGACAAAACACCCCAACCCATCATTGGTTTTAATGAACTGTGATTCACAAGACTTTTTTCCCCACTTTAACCCTCTGAGGAAGCATGAGCTAGTGAGTTGATCTCAAATAAGAGAGACAGCAACTTGCATATTCAAATCCTGGCTCTGCCACAAGCTTGCTGTATGATTGTGGGCAAATAACTTAATCCCTCTTTTCCTTCAGCTTTGCTGTTTGTAAGATGAGGATGATTAACACCTCACAGTGGTGGAGTGTACTAATGTCCAAACAGTGCTGAGAAGCACTGCAGAATACAAACTGAAAAGGAATTATCTTGGGGAAGTTCATCTTCACAAAGGAAACAAAAATTAAAAACTCAAACTTAAACTCAGAAACCAGTGTGCGAGTGTGTCTGGTTTGGGACAGAAGCTACCAAATTCCACACGTTTTCAAATGAAACAATACATCAACTTCATTTGACACTTGGTGCATTTTTGCTGAAGAGTTCAAGATCATCAGCACACCTTTAGCTGGCCCTAACTCAAGTACCAAAGCCCTAACTCAGGCAAGTTCCACCCTGTTTTGAAATTCATCATGAAAGTGCCACACAGCCTGCTCCTGACTCAGCTCTTTTCTACAACCTCTGTAACACACTAAAACATTGATCAGAAAGCATCACTCTGATAGCACCTAAAATGCTAGTGAACCACTAATATCTGCGGGTCACAATAGTTCAGAAGCTGGTCACACAAAATCAAAGAAACATACTTTTTCCTCCTTCAGTGTTGCTAGACAACAGCATTGCAAAGTGAGAGTGGAGATGCGTGCTGTCAGAATTAATGCTCTCTATGCAGCCAGTAACCAAATGCATGTATATTTTGAAGAATATTTTCAGACATTGTAAACAAAGTTATATTACATTGTGTTTCCAACAATTGTAATTAAACTGTCATTTTTTGAAGCCATAGTTATCTAAAGTCAGCTCCTCTGCTGGCTCCTCATTAGATCTGTATTTAATTTTCTTTAGTTTCTTGCTAGTGTTGGTTTTATTGCCTGCTCCCGTCACAGTGAAGATACACAGATGAAAATGACACTTCTCCATTACATTCCTGACACAAACACTCTGCTCATAAAAGATATGAGCCAGCTTATCAAAAAAGCTATTTCCTCTGCTGAAATTAAGATAGTGTATTAGCTTGACCAAGAGCAGACTAATTATTAAGTGCCAGTAGCATGCTCAGCCCTGCACAAGGCAATCTCTGCCCCTAGAAACTTTCAATACAAGGGCTTTATCCTGAAATGCTTACTAATAGGTGTACTGTTTGTTACCAGCATTAGGTGTTTGCAGGATTAGACATTTTCTCAACTCAAATCATCATAAGAAGTTTCTGGTTTGCTTGGTTTTATTTGTTTAAATGAACTTGCTGTTACGGGTCTACTATTTTAGGATCAAGGTACATTTTCTGTAAATGAAACATGCTTAAGGCTTATGTATGGTTTAGATCAAGTCTTAAATGTTAGGCGGCATCTGCAACTGCAGAGAACTGCTGGCCGGAGAGATTTGAATTCCAATAACCAAAGCACTGTCTCTCTCCCAATCCCCCAAAAAACACCCTCCCTTCACTTCTCACAGGCACACTTGGGGCTCATTTTATTTTGCTATTGTTTTAATATATGCCACACACCATACACACTACAGCAATGGTGAATCCATCACAGGATCCAGCTAGACAGGCAGCCCAGGGATACAGGAGAATTTGCTGAAAGAGATTTACTAGAAACAATCAAATTAAAAGAACCTCGGTCTATGGGTTCAGTCTTCTGAAATAATAATGATTGAACGTTGCACCAAAGATCTTAAATTTGTTGCAGCAGTGATGCTTCTGGGCACGAATACAAGAGCCTCCAGAGACAACTTGGAGGCAGAAGCTGCATATTTTAAAGTGAGAAGTGTCATTTCTAAACAGGTCCTCAATGACCTTAATGAAATCCTTATTTTTTGAGGACTGAATCAATACTGAGATCTAGGTAGCCTCCCATTCCTGTTAAAATTCTCCTGCATCTCAAAATCCTAACAACAAGACACAACCTTTCAAGAGTGTCTGAGTGAAATACTCAGCTAGACACAGAATCAGAGGGGGAATGGAATATTTTGAATTAGCAGTAACGAACTTTAATAAAACTCCTTGAGGCTAGAGAACTGTTTAAAAATAAATAGTCAATTTACCGGGGTTTTTAAAAAAAAAACAACAAACATCACAGTTTGCTGTTTCCTATACAAATCTACCATTAATTATACATATCCAAGGAAGGAGGAAGGCAAGAGAAAAGGAAGACCTGTATGGTTGAATGGCAAAGCTCAAGAGGTCATTCATTCCAAACAGCTATACTTCAGAAGATGGAAATCCAATGCTAGTAAAACCAATAGAAGGGCTCTTAAAGTATGGCAGTCAAAATACAAAAATATGAAAAGGAAATCAGGAGGGAGGGATAGCTCAGTGGTTTGTACATTGGCCTGTTAAGCCCAGGGCCGTGAGTTCAATCTTTGAGGGGGCCGCTTAGGGATCTGGGGCAAAAATCAGTACTTGGTCCTGCTAGTGAAAGCAGGGTGCTAGACTCAATGACCTTTCAAGGTCCCTTCCAGTTGTAGGAGATTGGTATATCTCTAATTATTATTATAATACTAAAATGGATCTTCAAGAGTAGATAGTCAAAGTCTAGATGCGATAAATCAATCCCCAAACGCGCTCCCCATTGACTCCGGAACTCCACCAAGGCGAGAAGCGGAAGCGGAGTCGACAGGAGAGTGGAGGCCATTGATCTCGCACTGCGACGATGCGAAGTAAGTCAATCTAAGTGGATCTAAGATACGTCAACTTCAGCTATGCTATTCTCATAGCTAAAGTTGCATATCTTAGACTGATTCCCCTCTTCCCCCCCACCCCCAAGTGTAGACCAGGCCTAAGCATAACAGAAGCAGGAAGCCCCTTAGAAAACTGGTGGGTGTGCTGAACTATCAAGGAGTAAAAGGAACAATCAAAGACAAGGACATTGCTGAGAAGCTAAGTTACCCGCGAGACATCTACCCTGGACCTATTGTCTGCAGGTAATAAAGATGAAGCACTTTCAGATACTGAGGTGTCAGAATAGATAGTACTGGAATAAACTGACAGATTAAAGAGCATCAGACATATATTTAAGAATTCTAAAAAACGTAAAAGTGGTTGAACTGCTAACAAAAATACACATTAAAACCAAAAACTATACCAGAAGCCTAGAGAAGACCAAAGGTGTATAGACCTCTAAAAAAATATGGTGCTGGGGTTGATCCTGAGAATTGCAAAGCTATGAGTTTTGTTTTGTTTTAATTACCAGGTAAACCGAATGAAAAGATAATACAAAATAGAATATAAAACATGCTGATGAACGTGATATGAAACTAGTATGGTTTCTGTAGAATTTATCTTGTTTTTTTAGATTGTTAAATCTTCAAGGCTGGGAATGTTTCATTACATGTATATACAGTGCCTAGAACAATGGGGTCCTGGTTTTAGCTAAGGTTCAAAGCACTTAGTATAATGCAAATAGTAATCATGATATTCATTGTTTATCCTGCACATTCCTACAAGTTCTTGATACATTCAAATTACGGAGAATAGGCAATAAAAAGAAAACATCTTTTCCTCACCCTTCACACCCAGCCTCAGTGGCCTTAACATCAGATACATGACCCATTATCCATTCCAATTCTAGAGGAATGTTTCATTCAAAGCAAAAGCTTATAGTAGCCTGGTTATCCCTCAGTACAGAGATCTGTCTGCCTGCAGCCTAATGCTGGTTACGCATAGACATTAGGAAAAGCTCATTGTTTCAGCAGTACACTTCTTTTTCTTCCTTACTAAAACAAAATGATCAGTCACTGGCTAAAGGGCATTGCACTGAAACATATCAAAACACATTCCATCAGCCTGATGAGTTATCTGAGACATGTACACACCAAAAAAGCATAAAAAAATCATATTTAAGCATAAACTGAAGAGGTGTGGGTGTCAAAGTAAACAGGATCATAGTCTCACTGATGCCCGCAGTTAGTGAAGTGCAGAATTCTGCTCAGAAATACACAGTCCAATGCATAACCAATGAATATATTTTTATGTTTTTCTAGTGATATATTATCATTGAAACAACCATAATTACAGTATCATTATCACCAACACCATCATAGTGTCCTGACCCTCAGTAATAACTGATTTTCAAAACCTCTGCCCTCTGTAGCCTTTTCAGATTGTCGGCTCCTTTGGGTCTGAACAAGGTCCTCCGTGATATGTACCAGCATTGAGCAAATAAGTCAATAGCTAGTCACTGCTGAAAGCCTCCACAAGCTACGTTACAGCATCTGGGGCCACCGGCAAGTTTACTTTTGTTTACTGTTTTCTGCCTACGTGCTCAGTGCTGTACAAATCAGAGGCTTATGGGGCCATTAGCATAGGATGGCCCAGATCCTGCAAATACCAAGTCAATTGGACAATTCATATATACTTGCTTATCTTTAGATACAAGTGTTTGCATTATTGAAGCCTACATTAGGGAATACAGTGCTAGGACAATGCACGGAGTACGATAGTCTCAAAATGGTACAGATTTCTCTCTCTCTTTAAAGTTTCCATACTTCCATTTGAGTGTGGGGGAGGGAGGTATTGTTGATCAGATTAATAAAAAAAAGTGTGTTCTAAGGAAAGATTTGATTAAAAGAAAGTGATTAACTGTTTCCCATGGGCAACATGACAAAGAAGAACAACAGTCACGGGACAATAGAAAAAGGATGCTAAAGAAAATTGACCACAGGGTTTTGCTTAGTTTCTACTTAAAATCATAAGTCTGCCCAGCTTTGCTCAAAACTCTGCCCATGTTCTCCAATAGGTTTGCACACATCTGAAAACCTGACCTGAGTTTTGGATCAATATTTAAATCCCACAACCTGGTTTCAGTTTTTTTTCCAGAAATGTCATGCTGTAATTACAAATAATGAACTATGAAAACAGGTGAAAAATACAATTTCTAGAATTCAGAAAATAAAGGCTTTAAAGTAAATTGAAGTGACACTCCCTCCTGCAAACATGAAGAACATTAAAACAGAAAATAACTAGGTTAGATGGCTTAAATAAAAGTTACTGAGCCACACAAGTACCACCAGTAGAAAGGAGATATGGTAATTAATCCACAGGGCAGGGAAAATTCCTCAGGAAATAGCAGTGAAAAGAAGTGACTACACTTCTGAAAAAAAACCAAAGCTAACCCCGGAGATGCAGTTGGGAAACATTATGGTCAAACATGGTCTAATGGACAAGGCTTTGGAATGACAGAGAGGAGACCTGAGTTCTGATATTGCACAGCCTTGGACAAGCTACATCTCCTACCACCCTTTGTCTATTTAGACTAAGCTCTGCAGGACAAGGACTGTCTATTGCTATATTTTTGTACAGTCCCTAGCTCAATGAGACACTGATTTTGGCTGGGGTCTTGAGGGGCTATCAAAATGCAAATAAAATTATTGATGCCCAACAATTATCCTCCAATTATAAGATACCAGTGGATAGTGTGGTCTTTCCGATAAAAGATCTTCATACAGACTGGGTTTCTGCTTAGTAAGTTACTTATGTTCTTTTGATGTTCTGAAGCACTGAATATCTGACTTTTTAGTTTGATGACAGTTCCAATACTTAATGTCCTCTTATCCTACGTTAGAGTGCCAACTGCAGTCATGTCATCAAGGTCCACCACAAACACTGTTTTCATATCAGTAATTGTCATCCTGTTTTGTTTTCTGTTCTTCCATGTCCAGTATAGGACCATTTTTAGCAAATAGAATTCCAGCAGAAAGGGAGTAGGAAGTGTGCGCACTTGTGGAACCTGGATAGTAGATAAGTCACCGAAAGTCTGCTGTGGTTTTCACAAGACACAGATAAAGATTTTACTTTTGAGTCCTGCTATTTTGTCAACACCAAGCACAACAGACAGTTTTCATCTTTCCTAGTGCTGCTCAGGCAATAGTCTCAGAAGGCTAATACTGTGAAAGTGTGTCAGATCCCAAGACAGAATATATGAAAATCAATTACAGGATGAGACACAGAAAGCATGCCTAGGTAAACACCGATAATAGCCAACTCGAACCTCTCAACTTATAATTGGGAATCTTCTCAATGAGACAGAGTGGATAAAGAAATGACACTTCTGGCAAATGATTACTCTACAAACACCGAGTTAGAAACTCTGCTTGGAAAAGCACATTTCTCAGTGCTCATTTACCTAGATCAAGACAAAGAAGAGCTGACGAGGAGTGGGCCAGGCTTAAACAAAAAGACGCAAGTGCGTTTCGAGTCTGTTTAAATGTAACAATGGAGCCCTCCTTTATTATTATATATGCAACAAATGACCAGATATTTATTTTTATTATGTCCCATTAAGTAGATCTAAGAACAAGGGATTGAGTGAATGGCAGGTACATTCGAAACAAACAGCACAAAAGTTCTTCACATGCACCAGGAAGTCATCTCATAGAATGCACTACTGTAGAATGTCAAACAGCAATGCACCGTACAGTACAGGATTTTTAAAGCTTGGTCGATGATATTATGATCCATAATGATATTGCTTCTTCATAAAGCAAATGAGACCCGGGATTAATAAGTAGAGAATGGCCCAAGATCCCAAAATTAGGCTGGTGGCAACCTCAGGTTATGATTCTGCATTTGACTCATGCAAGCACAGGGAACAACCGATATGCAGTTATAGAATTGAGACCTTGGGGTATGCTAGCATCATCTGCTTACAGCTTTATTGTACATTGAACGAATTAGCTAGTGTTTACAGAACACTGAAGATTTTGATATAAAATTCACTGCTGGTGTAAATAGGCTCAATTCTGCTAAAAGTTAGTAGAAGAATTTACTTATACCAGAGTGGTGGATTTGGCTCTTAATGTGCTCCATAAACTAGGCATTAATTGTATGGAGGGCTATTAATTCCCCCCTAAATAACGTTTCAAATGTCTGTATTGAAAACCACCATTCCTTTCAGCATTTTTATTAGTGCCTGGAAATGTTTAACACACACTAAATTCAGAAGTGAAAGACATTTTAGAAAGCAGAGCACTATCCTTTAACATCACAGTGCACAGCCATGAACTAGCTCCTAAACAACATCCCAGAAGATTTCAAAAGACCAAAACATGTATTTCTAACATAGTACATATATAATGGCAGTTATAGTGGCCCTTCATTGCATGCATCATAAAATACTGAGTACATTATAAATAATGTATAGCTCACAGTTGCATGCATTGACCCAGACTGCAACACACAAACTTATGGTAGTCAAAGTTAGCTTGCTAAAACTCAGTAAGTGCTAAAAAGGGTTAGAAAAAACTCCAGATATGATTCCTTTTAATATGACTGACTTGGCAATTATTATATAAGGAATTCCTATAAAGCAAGCTCAAATAACTGAAAAATAAAGAAGAATAAGATTTTGTCCTTCAATTGTTCTTCTGAAGTGTTGTTGGGCTCTGAAAAAAAATTCTGTTATGTATCAGTTAGTTACTATGATACTCCCATTTTTATACTTGTAAATTTAATGATATCAAGTAGTAGAAAAAGAATTCAGTGTGTTTATGGATTGTTCTACTTTTTAGTAGGGTATCCAGACCATCTTAACACATTTCAGCTTAAACCATTTCATATCTCAAACACAGCTTTCCTTGAGGGCACTGTCTGTAGTAGCCATCATAAGTGTCAGAGAAAATTATGTATCATACTCCTACATTCTCCATGTGAAAGAAATACCTCAGTTGTTGTTCCCATGATCTGATTTATAGCTAGAATGAACATCAACACTAATAAGATATTTAAGAGCCTAAATGTATGTTGGCTTGCTATAGGTCACATTGAAGCATTTGACTTGACTGAACAGTCCACTTAGATGTGGCATGCAGGTTTAGCATTTTTAAGTTCTTCCCATGAGTGCCATGCCAGATTTTCATAATTAAGTGGTTACACTGCTGACTGATTACAATTGTGATCCCTGATGAGGCTATTGTACTAAAAACTTTGTATTCTCTTCAAAACTACCTACTGGATGTCAAATTCCTTAATCATTTCCTTTGTAGTGGCTGTTTCAGAAAGACTTGTAGCAATTTATTATTAAGGCAGCCAAATAGCATGGATGCCACTTTTACTTACTTTCTTCCCCTTCCGTGATAGGTTTAGGAACTTTAATTACAGGAATAATTGAAAGAAAGCAGAAACAAAACTAGCTTAATTTGAGGCATAGAGACAAGCCTATTTTAAACATCTTAATTGGTTGAATAATTAAAAAGCAAACAAAAAAAAACTTAAGTGGTTTTTTTAAGGAGCGAGTGGCAAACTCACAGGAATGGAAATACTGTGGGACTATGGCTGGCACAGCAAAACACAAACTGAATTCTAAATGTCATCAAACCTTTCACTACTTGCTGTAAAAAACGCCACACCATCACATATGAAACTGTTCTCCCTCAATATTTCATGCAAGTCTGATAAAATGGAATGGCTCTTTTATACAAAGGCCTTGCTTCTTCATCTTGCCACCTCATATGATGTCTTGTTGAGACACAAGAGCAAAGGTGGAAGATTCTTCAAATTAGAGATGCTTGAGCAAACTGGCTAAGTTCAGTAGTGGATCATAAAACGTTTCTGCTGAAAAATATATCTACTTTCCCTGGCTTAGAAAGTGACTTTCTACAATCACCTACATCTTCTCTGTATAACAAAAGACGGTGGCAGGTGTGTGTGCCTCTATTTCTGCTTCTCCACCCATTTTTAGTTTCCACAGTGAAACATGGACAGCTACGGAACAAACTGCACATCTAATTATGTCTTAAAAACACAACTGGGGGAAGGAAAACAGAAGCTGTTATTTTTTTAAAGGAATCTTCAGCCAAGGGGTCAGCAAAACATCCTGTAAAAAGTGTCAACATGACAAACTTCTTGCTTTTGTTTATTTCACTTGAAATTAGTGAGGACCAGCAAAGTCTCATCTGAATTCAACTGCTTCCAAAGCTGACAAGTTGTATACTATAGTCTTTGCGAATCTCAGATAATGTGTTGTGCAGTGTTTAGAGAACAGGACTTGGGAGCCAAAGCTCCTGAGTTCCATTTTCAGCCTTGCTAATGAGTAGCTGTGCAGTCTGAACAAATTCAATTTGTGTCTCTCTTGCTACTCCTCTGTAGGATAGACAATTGTGTGTAAAACATTTCAAAGATGTAAAATGGCACATTAAAATTAATTATAGAATACTTAGCTAGTACACTGATATTTTACAACTGAATTATCTATTACGTGCTTTGCGATTCTGGATATAAGGTGCAATAGAAAGTACAATATCTCATCAAACTATTCAATGTTTAAACACCAGGGCTAGTCTTTGTTAATCCACACAAATGCAATTGAAAGACCATCTGGAAATAAAAAGTCTTTGAATTTAAAATCAAGTGGTACTGCAATCAACGTGTAAAAGATGATTGTTTAATTGCTTCAGCCTCTCATGCAGCTATTATTAGTTTGTCTTTGTAATAATAATGAATTATTTCATTAATATGTGCACAAAGCTACATTTTCAAATTTAGGTGTATGCAGTTGCGCACATAAAAATTGTAGATACCTATATTATATATGCAAATACCAGATATGTTCACCTGACCACTAGGCACCTAATCCGCCATGTGCACACCATGTAGATGTGTGCAGTTATGTGCATGCATCTGTGCACAACAAAATTTGAAAATCTCCTCCATAACTGCAATGTGAAACTTGTGGATGAATCATAATTGCTTTATTCTCTATCAATTCTAACAGACAATCCAGAAATTCAGCACATCCTCCATACAACACTCAACTTCAAGAGATGAACAGTGGCGTATTCAGAGATCCAAAACAGCATTTTCCTCCCACAGGAAGCATTCCCCATGAATCCCTACAATTTACAATCTCTTTTGTGCTATAAATTGATCTTGTACCTATATCTCTGTAATTTGCCTACACATTTTTAAATTTTACCAGCCTCCAGTGCAGTATTTTCAAGAAACCACTAGTAGCAATAAGAAAGGCCTCAGAGAGTTCTTCTCCCTCTGAATAACTATATTTACTGCCACATTAACTGAAGTAAATCTCTTCACCACACACATTTAGTCTTTCATGCTCCAATCTGCTGGTAATTTTTCCACTGTCAGTAATCAATGAAAATTTAAACGAGAACTATGAATTCGGCTAGAGTTGCATTTAGATTTTCAAGTATTGACATAACCTAACACCTCCACACATTCGTGCAAAATTCCAAACGTTTTTTCCTTCTTAAATTGGACTCAAACATTTTCATTGCAATTTCTGCTTGCAGACCTCATGGGCATATACTAGTCACATCAACTGTTTATAGTTCTGCTGAAAAAAAAAATAGACCCTGGAATAAAGAGAGCACCGCAGCTGAAATTTCATTCTGGAAAAGCTTGTTGCAATGAGTATGTATTACATTTGATCCCTAGAGCCATGAATCCATTGACATAGTAGCTTGTGGTGTGCACAGTTATTTCAAGGACAGTGCAACACTGAGTTTAAATTGAAATCCATGTACCTGTAATGTAAGGTACATGCACTGACACACAGGTAATGCTGGTACTTTGTTAACCAATGACTTAACCACCCACAGGATGGTTCAGACAGATCTTTCAAATCCCCTTCCTGGACATACACACATGCCTCATGTCTCCTTCAGTTACATGGGGTGACCTAAAACAAACGTGACATCTGCAAACAGACATCGTCACCAGGAAAGCAAAAGCATAACTCATTTCAGGTAGAAGTGGTTTTCTGAGAATTGTGAAAAAGAACGGAGGATTCTAGAGAGGAGGCATTTATATTTACCTGTTCTGAGCTGTTATAATGGAGAACTAAAATACATTTTATTCCATAAATTATTTAGCAGCTATTTTTTCAAATATGCAGCTTGCTAATTTCATAAATGCATATGTTATATCCCTCTCGATCTTTGGGCCAGGGACCATACATTACTTTATGCTTATGCCCTGCCATCACAATGTAGCCTAGATCTTGACTGGAGTCTCTAGGCACTACTATAGTACAATAATAGTAAAATGAATGTCTATCCACTATTGAATGAGGCATAAATGCTCAGCAGTGCCAAAACAAGTCATCCTCACAGCAGTTACATTAAGCAAATAGTGTCTTTTCACTCATACAACACCTTTCATCTGAGAAAACCAAAGCAATTTATAAGAATCAAATACAGTGAAACCTAATGACAATGGACACTAGAAGGATTTCTGTTTTCCTGGTCAATGATGGGTAGTCATAAAATGGTGGGATTGCTGTGGAGAAACCTTCATGAGAATGAAGATCTTACTGGCCATTAGAGCAGGTGACAGATGGATAGGTCAGTGTTGCACAGCTTTCACTGTAATTAAGCTTCAACACCCTTGTGACTAGGGTATTATCCTAATTTTTCATATGAGAAAACTGAGTTCCAGCAAGGTGAAGGTCCCAAACATGCAAACATTTGAGAACAAGCTTAGCTTTACACATATGAGCAACCTCAATGGGACTACTCACACGTGTAAAACTACTCATATGCTTACATGTTGATAGGATCAGAGCCTAAATGACTATGTCAAAGCCAGTGGTAGAAGCCAGGAATGCTGATTCCTAGTCCCCTGCCCTAAACCCTCCGAAAAATTCCACAGTCAGACCTTATTCAACATTGTTTTTCTTCCAATATGCCCATAAATATAGAACACATCATCTGCAGATATTCAAAAGCCATTTTTTTGGTGTAAAAAAACCAAAAGCTTCCAACCACATTACTTCCAAAACATTGCACTACATGCTGCAAAGAACAATAATGAAATTAGAACATACTTTTTAATTTCTCTCTCTCATTCTGCTTCATTTAATTCTACAGAATGTTTTTGGATACATGAAAAAACTCTATACAAAATAAAGTTGTACTGGACTGTAACCAATAGTTTACATTCACCTCATAGATTCAAACAGTAATTGTCAGAGAAATAATGTTTATGGAGTAAACAGAAGCCTACAGTACATCATAAAACTGCTCCTCGTAAAATTTGCTAAAGTCTATGCTCTTGAACATGTCTACTCAGCCAAGGCTAGGGCTGAATCATGGAAACTAAATCACCCTAATCTCAAGGAGGCAGAGAAAGAGATTGGTCCTCCCAGGGTCAATGCTGAGGTCATTGGTGGACAATGTATCAGCTCGCACTGAAACTGATTACACCCAGCAGCCCTCTGCTTTAATAAAGGACTTTGATTTCCAGGACTGCAGGCCATTTATCCTCTAAGTGCTACGATATACGCAAACTGAGCATTGTCCAGTTTGTATTGAACTGTTAATCTAACTGCTCCTCTATTACGTTGAGAGAGAGAAAAGTGAAGAGGACTGCAAGGAATTAATGCAAGATTCTAAAACGTGACTTGTTACAGCAGGGATGAATCTGGTCCAGTATCTACAACCAGTTCATAGACACTGGGAAGATGAGAGTGAAAGGGCTGTTATCTGATTGGACAGGGCATTAAGCCCATTAAATTCACCATCTGGCTTCTGTGATGAACTTTGTGACAAGGCTACAATGTAAATTCTTTTCCATATTCAGTTTTTATGCAGAGATTTAACTACACTTCCCTCTGCCCCCCATTTTTATAATCCTGGTTCCGGTCTGGAACAAAGTGAAGGTAGTCTACCCCTACACTAGTCAGTTTGGTTATTGCAGGCTGGCATTCAATCCAATTAAGAATTGCTGCTTGGAAACAAAAATTAATGCAATTGTAAAAGAACTAGCTCAGTAATCAAAGATAAAGAATGTGACAAGTGGATACAAAATAAGCAAGTGCAAGGTGAAAATTGCTATTGTCCTGTAACATATGTACACTGATTTTAAGTGATTTACACAGAGGAATAGCTTTAACAAGACAGACTCTCCTTCTGACCTTCAAATCTGACTTGTGGAAGGCCTATCCCAGAATATTTCAGTAGTTAAGACAAGTTTCCTAAGAGGTAGGAGACCTAAATTCAAATTCTTCCTCCACATCAGGCAGAGGGAGGATTTGATCCCACATCCTGTTCTAACTGGTAGGTTTAAGGTTATAAGGGTGCAGCAACAGTAACACCACAACCACTTTTCTTGAAAGAAAGCTGATTTGGCTTACGCACCTAACTCCAGAAGCGAGTTCATAGTTGTGAATCCCAAGTGGAAACAGGCACCTCCCTCTGACCTAGACTTAGGCTACGTCCAGACTACCCGCCGTATCGGCGGGTTAAAATCGATTGCTCGGGGATCGATATATCACGTCTAATCTAGACGTGATATATTGATCCCCGAGCGCACTTATATCGATTCCGGAACTCCATCAACCCCAAAGGAGTTCCGGAATCGACAGGGAGAGCCGCGAACATCGATCCCGCGTGGTGTGGACGGGTGAGTAATCCGACCTTAGATATTCGACTTCAGCTACGTTATTCACGTAGCTGAAGTTGCGTATCTAAGATCGATTTCCCCCCCGTAGTGTGGACCAGCCCTTAGGCAGCTAACTCCTTGGAGAAGCTGGACTTTTCCCCCACCCTTCTTCCCAGCATTTCCTTTTGGCTAGTTTAGGTAGCTCCCTGCTTAGTATGCTGACTTTTGTGAATCCCATTCTTAGGCACTTAACTCTCACATGCATTGTATAAGGAGCCTGACCACCTAATTCAGGATTGTGAATTCCACTAGATAGCAGGGCACTTTAAAGCTAAGCAATGTTGCAGCATCTAAGCCTCCCTTGTGAATCTTACCCACAATACTAAACTATTTTGCAGCATTTGCCAACACACTCAAAACATTTAATAGCTTTATCTTTAATTTTTCACTAATAAAACGGTGATTTTTACTGACCTCCAGATTTGAATTTTTTAAGTGAAGCTGCAGAGATTTCAAAATAGACAAAGGAAAAAATGTTTTATACAAATAACTGCACATGCATGGTATTGAGCGCCTTGCTATGGGACTACTCAAGGTAGTAAAGTTAAGCATATGTATAAGCATTTGCAAGATTGGGGCGATACGGCTGAACTCTGCAATTCTTAAACAGAATTCTATTTGAAAGTAATGTAAGCTTTAGAATTACAATTTAGCCTAATGTTATTGAGAAGTAGAGTTGTATTTAGAGCTAAATAACTCTACTGATGTTACTGGACATACCTAAAATTAAGCATTAGTTGCAGTTATGAGTACAACTTTATCATTTAATTTTAGGAAACAACAAAAAGCTTTTGGATTTGTAACTAAACAGCCCTTAATCCTACCAGCTTTAACAACCCTAACTGAAGGGTTTAAATAATTGAAGGCCCATTACTACAACTGAAAAAGTTCTGCTTTCTACAAAATAACTACAGTGTCAGTTTGTTTTCAGTAATGCATTATGAGATTTATGAAATCTTCAGAACAAAATCCTTTCTTGTTTAAAATTATCCTAAAGGCTCTCCCAAAAATCCACCCACAAATATGCTTAAAACACAACTTACTGCTGTGCTGTGAACCCCAAACTACTGCTTCCACTTGTAATTTACCAAGCACTAAAAGGGGAACCTTTTATTACCTCTTAGCCTTGCTACTCAATCTAAATGAAAAAGGCTGCTCTCAATTAAATACACCATTAGGCCTTTTTAATGTGTTCTATTGGTTCAACATTTATTTCAACATTTTTAGTCTGAAAGAAATGGAAAACTCCTGTATGCTTCTAATTCTTGATGTATAATGATATTTTAAAATCATTGTGCCTTTTTTTGGAGGTGTGGAATAATATCTCCTTACCGAGCACTTCAGAGACAGCACTATATACCCGTGATGAATGGCTTTTCTCCTAATAAGACATTTTGTCGGGTACTTTGGGTTTGGTCTTGCTCCCACTGAAGTTAATGGAAGTTTTGCCATTGTCTTCAATGGTACCATGGTCCAGACCTCATTGAAGCCCCTTTCCTACCAAAACTTATGTAAATATTTAACTTTACACATAAGTGCCAATACCATTTCTTTCAAATGGATCACGTCTTTGGATATGGGCTGCAACTCTCATCTGCAAAGTTCAAGTGAAACTCGTTTCTTTTTCATCTTGTGATATCCAGTGCTATAGTTTTGACTGAAAATTTAAAAAGGAGTCTCTTATAAAATAAAACTTAGAACCAGAATCTCAGATGGTGTAAATCAGCTTCATTTCATTGACTTAAACAGAGCTATGCATATTTCTAGTTGTTGAGAATCTGGACCACAATTTTTTCTGTATTTTACATCTAAAATGAGGTAGTAAAATTAAAAATGAGAGTATTTTAGGCAGGATTGGGGTCTTTATCCCTATTTGGGACCTAATCCTGAAAATGCTTATGTATGTGCTTTACCTTATTACCATGAATAGGTTCACTAGTCAACGGGACTACTCACAGTGGCAAAGTTAAGCATGTGCATAAGTGTTTGCAGGATCAGGGATCTTAATGATAACCTCTTTATAGTTAAGTTTAGAGGTATCTATTGAAGATGGAAATTAAGTGAGTGAGATAGGGAAATGGATTTCATAAGTATTAGAACTGTATACTGACTACAACTTGCAGATGGAAGAGGATTAGACAAGATAAAAACAAAAACCTCCAATTAATTTCTTTTAAGCATTTCAGTCTGGAGTTAACTTGAACTGTGATGCATGTTTTTATTTAAAATTTAGATACTCCATAAAGTCAGAAATGATTTTCATATATAAATGGATGGTTACGGCAAATAAACAGTTTAATGGTTTGATGGTTGAATTTGCTCTTATAGGATAATATGATCATTCAGTAGACATTGTATTAAAATTTAGCATATGAGTGCTTAGCAAGGGGCTCAGTGCCAGGTAGGTGCAGTTATTTTGTACAAAACAATATTTTTCCTTTGTCTATTTTGAAAACTGTGCATCTTCATTTAAAAAATAAAAATCTGAAGGTTGGTAAAAATCACCCTAGCAATTGAATGATCTGCCTGAATTTTCACCAGTTACGCTGCTAGCTTGCTTTTTGCTGGGATTGTGAAACTTTACTGCTTCAAATTACAGTTACTAAAGTGTAATTACATTCTATTTTACTTTCTGGTTTTTAGAAAATAGCACACTATTACTATATTCAGGTTTTTCAGTGAAGCAGGGGAATTTTTCGCATGTTTAAATGTCATGAAAACATTTTTGTTCATAGTGATATTTATAAAATCTTTCTGATTTCAAGGAAAATACATTTTTGGACCTGAAGTACTTGCTTACTTACCTTTTGGATCTAAGCTCAAGTTTCCCTCTGAAGAAAAATATTTCTATTTTAAAAACCAACAAAAACACTGATGCAAGTAATTGTTTTTCCTGAAAAAAAAAAAAAAGAATCTACTTAATAATAAGTCTAGCTTTTTACAGACAGTTCTCTCACTTACTTCATGATGGTATTTGTGGGTGAGCAATACATGTTGGCACATTTTTAAATGGCTTATAGTTTATGTAGAAACAAATTGTTGTTGTGAGAATAAGGAAAAGGACCAATCTAGATAGTTAGAGTGAGGGGAGGAAAAGCACTATATACCTATGTAATTAAGTTTAAACATTGGGCCTGATTCTATGAGGCATTGAGACCCAGATCCTCAGAGGTATTCAGTGCCTATCTCCCATTGAAATTAGATGGAGGTAAGTCCCTATATACCGTTGAGGATCTGAGCCTACATGCTGTCAACTCCCTCTGCTGCCTTCAGTGGGGGGCATGTATTAGTGTTCACGTGACACTATCCGTCAGTACCTGGCCCAAGCTGGGGAAACCAATAATCTAACTAAGGGACCAAATATGGTGATGAATCCTGGTCATGTGCCACCCGAGGCAAACGGTAAGAAGTGGAACTGGAGCTTACTAAGGGCTTGATCCTACACTTTTGAAGTCAGAGGGAATTTTCCCATTGAATAGTATGGATGCAGAACCAGAACCTAAGGCCTCAATCCTGAAGACACTTGCACATCTGCTTAACTTTACTACCATGACTAAATCCATTGATTTCAGTGGGATTACTCATGCTAGTTAAATAAAACATATGCTTAAATGTTTGCAGGATCGGGCCCTGTGTGGTTTGCAGGCGGCACTTGTTACCTAGCATGGTCACATCTCTCATGACAACTGTTTTTAAACTAATTGAGCTAGATGATTCGGGGGAGGGGGGAAGGGAATGTTTTTTTTTAAAAAAAAAGCTCCATCTTTTTGGTTTCATTTTTGTCAGTAAAACTGTTGTCCATTCTGTTTTTTAAACAAATGTTGCTATTTGATACTCTTTGTTTTTTGTTCAAACTTAAAAAGTGATCTTTTTTTTAAAAGTGCTTGTGAAAGGTGCCAGTTTATTTGACACCATTTAAAGCTGCAGTACCTCTATCAACTGAGCAGGTACAAAAATGGGCATGTTGTACGTGCCAGTGATGAAGTGGAAAAAACAAATATAAGGGTGAGAGGGTAGCTCATTCTCCATGATCATTCTTTCCTTAGTCTGCCCGTGGATATCTCCAACAGAAATACCAATGGTGGAGGATGTTAAAGATTAACAAACTCCAAATCTGACCCACTGACAATGGAAAATGACTGCATCAGGGACCCTCAGATTCAATTCTGTAGTAGAACACTTTTTTTTAAAAAGAAATATTTAATAACTTAATAGTTTCTTAACAGCTCTTGCCATGTTTTTTTGGTATTGAATCCGCACAAGATAAGTACTTAGCAGTTTGGGATTTTGACCCCATATTTACAATTAAATTAAGTTTGAAGACAGACATTGACTTTGATTAACACTGTGCATTAGATGTGACTGTATCAGAAAAACTTGTCAAGTATTTAAGAGCTGTGACAGTGACACTAAAATAAATTGAATAAAACATTCCTCCTGTGCACGTTTTACTGCAAATTTAAAGAAATAATTTATCTGAATGGATCAATATTACCTTAGTCATGAAATTGAAAATCCACAATCATATTACAGAGAAGGGGAGAAAGGAATAATAATGTAACAGTACAGTCTTTCAGAAACTTGATATTTGTTCCAATATTAAGTCTAAGGCCTTGCAATGAGCTCCATCTAGTTGGCCCCTCTATCCCCATGTGGAGCCACAAGGAAGTTAATGAGGCACCTTGTGGGCACAGAGCAAGGCATCATTTCAGAAAACTTCTGGGGATGGCAAAAATAGATGAATAATGAATGCCTGCTGGCATAGCAAAGGGTTAAGATCAAAGTTGGGGTGCAGGAAGTGGAAGCCATAATGGAGTATAGTGACCTATAAAAAGCTGGCACTTGAGTAAATGGACATCTGGTCCCATAGCAAATGATCCCACATAATTGAACTCATTGCAGGATCAGGACCTAATAATTTAAGGCCCAGTCATGTGCTCACTGAAGTTTATTCTCAAACTCAAATCTCAGCCAAGTACTTTAACGATGCCACTATATGTGCTTTTTAAATAAACTCATGTGGTTTAATGGAAACTGTGTCGTGGAGGAATAAATGTTCTATATAATCATACAGCCAGATTCCAGGTTCTGATTTTCATCTCATGACAGGGTAAATCAGGAATACCTTCGTGGGAGTCACACACCAGTGTAACACCATGAGATCTAAACCAAGCCTTGGCTGAGTATAAATGGGTAATCTCATTTTTGCTGATCGCCTTGCTTAAGTTTTTATTAAGGTGATAATATTAGCTAATTGGCTTGAATTTGGTAAGAACATGATTCATGGGCTATAAAGCTTGCCCCAGCTTTGAAAGAGTCAGTCTGGCCTGGGAAGGTTGAGGCTAGACAGAAATCTGCTCCAGGTTGGGAAATACAGCTAGCCTGTGACTAAATTTAACATGCGAACCTGACTCACAGAGGCTTGCTCTTGTCTTGAAAGATTGATGCCTGGTCTACACAAGAAAATTAAGTTGGCTTAACCACGTCACTCAGGGAAGCGAAAAATCCACTCCACTGAGCAGTGTAGTTAAGCTGATTTAACCTCCAATGTAGACAGTGCTAGGTTGACTGAAGGGGAGGTTGATTACCTATGCTGATGGAAGAACCCTTCCCATCGGCAAAGGTAGTGTCTACACTGAAGCGGAACAGCAGTGCAACTATGCTGCTGTAGCATTTCAAGAGTAGACAAGCCTAAGTGTAGTCTTAAGATCTGACAGAGGGACTCACCTGCCTGAAAAGATTTGTTTAGCCCAGATAAAGGCTCGTTGCAACTCTGGGGGCTTTAACTTTAGCCAGTGTTATACTGTTATGAGGTTGCTGTGGGAATTTCTGTAATTCAATTCAGTTAACTTTAGATTCTGTCTCCACACACTCTAATAGAAATGTATTTTCCTATATTTTAATGCTCCTGAGTCTTGATGCCTTTTCCCCCTTCAATTATCTGAGTCTATGACCCATCCTGCACACGTGTGAGACTGCTTTGACAATCTTGTTTTCTGTTCTTCCTGTGTGACCCTAGAGTGTCATTTTAGAAACATTTAATTACATTTCATAATATAAGTGACAATAGTTTGCTCTTGTGTAGTGCTTTTCACTAGTATAGATGGCTTGATCTTGCATGAGGACAAGCATCCTCGACTTCCAGTGAAGTACATGGGAGTCAAGGACACTCAGTGCCTCTCAGGATCAGATCTATGGGGCCCAATTCTGCTCCCAGTTATATTAATGGCCAATTTATACAGAATTAAAATTGGGCCC
Source organism: Gopherus evgoodei (assembly GCF_007399415.2). Lineage (NCBI taxonomy): Eukaryota > Metazoa > Chordata > Testudines > Testudinidae > Gopherus > Gopherus evgoodei. The sequence goes on along the minus strand of NC_044333.1, from coordinate 35,249,142 downwards.
ATAGACACTGCAAGCAACAAGCACATGCTTAACTTTACTCACAAGTAGCCCTACAGAACTCATTACAAATGAGTAGCATTATGCACCAGTTGTAAGAGTTTGCAGGTTCAGGGACACAGTTTGTGTTATAGGGTATTTCAATTTCAATGGAGGTGCCACAGATGCAGAATTTACAAGATTGTGCTCTTAGAACTTGATTCTGCAGCTGGATCTGTGAAGCTGGCCTCTCATACCTGATGAAATCAATATATATGGCTTGGGACCTAGCTAATGGTGAGATGGCCTCTGTGCTTACATATTGCTGAAACACCTACAGTCCTCAGATTCCAATGTAAGGGGTGGTGGAGGTAGGCTATTCTTGATGGCGAGACCTTGTCTAATGGTATTCAGTTCTCCCTCTGGTCTGACAGAACTCAAGTTTGTTGACTTGTACAGTATGGCCCATTTCTTGTCTCAGACTTGGTCAAGGTAGCTATGTCACTCAGAGGTGTGAAACATTTACATCCGTGAGATATACTTAACCTGATTTAAACACCAATGCAGACACAGATGGCTGTCAGCCTAGCTACAGCCTCTCGAGGGAGTAGATTTACCATAGTGAAGGAAAGACTCCTTCCAAATGCCTACACCACAGCACTACAGGGGTGAAGCGGCAGCACCACAGCTGTGCAGCGTTTGTAGTGTAGATACACCCTGAGGTTTTTGCCTAAGCAGTAAAGGACTAGAACAAAAGGTAACTCAGGGAATGGGACGGGGGCTATGGATGACAGTATGAAGTGTAGCTAGGCGGGGGCATGCGGCATGAGTTGTCTGGTGGCAGGGAATGGAGTAGGGTGACTATCCATCCCTAATTGGGTGGGACAGTCTCAAAATGTACATTTCTCAAGTCCCAGGCTGGATGACTCTGGGACAGCAGGATTCAGTGGAACAAGTAGAAAGCATTTCTTGCCAGGACTGCACTCATGGGAGAGACACAAGGGGGGACACATGATCTCCCGAAGTGACCCTCCATGTGACTCCTCCCAGCCCCGGACCCCCGCACTCTCCCTGTCCCCTCCGACACCCTTTTGACTGTCTAAAATTTCAACAGATGCAGTTGTAAAATGATGCTTTGGGTCCCTGGTGCCACCTGTAGTTCCAGGTGTCATTGAGGAACCAGCAGCACTACAAATTAAAAGCTTCTTAAATGAAAGAAGGATAGGAAGGACAATCACTCCACTTTCCCTTAGTACATTATCAGTGTCTCCTTTATGTCCAAACTAAGCTTCTGCCAGCTTGCCTTTATCTAAATATTGCTCTCTGCAAGGCACTAGGAAAGCAAAGATACTGTGCCATCTGGGTTTGATGGAAAAGAGGCATGGAACTGTGTGTGCTACGTACACCTTGATAGAACTACAGCCCAAATTGTTTTGATATTTTCTTCAGTATGACATACAGGAGGGGCACTCAAAATCAGCCTGGCAGAACGTGCATTAGAACTGTTTCTGGAGAGAGAAGCAATTGATCAAAATCACATTCTCTGATCTCTTGGGGCCAAATCCTGTTCCCATTGAAATTTAAAGGAGTTTTGCTATTGAGTTCAATGGGAACAGGCTTTGACATTTGGAGGAAAGAAAAAAAAAAACACTCAAGCAAGGGCTATGTTGCTTATACCACAGGTATCAAAGGCTGCTGACTCATGTGAGAAAGTCATTAGACATCTGAACTTTGTCCATTGCAAGGGAGAAATCAGCAATCAATGAGGCTAGAACAGTCTCTGTACCATATCCAACTCATAAGTCCATCTGCAAAGGATCAAGGAAATATGAAGGCTCCAGATTACCTTAAAGTCCTCAGTCCCTTGGTTAGAATACTCCCATTAGTATATGTTCATAGTCCAGAGGCTAGAGCAAGAAAGAGACGTGAGCAGGAAAGAGGCAAAATGATGTTTCAAGGCCAGGGCCTTTTAGCTTTTGCCAAATGTCAAGTAAAGGGGGATCTGTTCTCACTGTGAAGATAGTGTTTGGAGTCACATGGGCAAGTTAATGTCCATCTCCCCCACCCATATTCTAGTTAGAACATTCACAAAAAGTCCATTAAGTGTAGACAGGCGTTTTTCAGGGTCCATTGTGAGCTAAGCGTTCCTTAATGGGCCATTCAGCTTGACTTGTCCCTTCATGTGCTGGCTAAATACTTTGTGGGCATTTCCACACGAGCAAGCAAACGTGTAGTAAACATTGCTAATATTCATAACTTCAGATACCAGGATGAAATATACATGCATAAAAATAGTCTAATCATAAGTTTCAGCTATTTCACCTACATGTCTATTCCCAAAAGAGATTCTGAAAAATCACACCATGTACCTGAGACCCTATGTGCCAGCACCATGCCCCAGTGGAGTTTTGTTATGTTATGTAACAACAGAGATGGAGCCAGTGACATGACTCTAAAAGGGCAAGGTTAATTTTTAGGTGTTCAGGTGTGACTGCACCTTTAGTCAGTGAGGGCATATTGGCTGGCACACATTCAGGTTAATGGGCTTCAGTGTTCGTTTGCAGTTAACTTTTTAATGTTCATAAATCTGGTATGTGCTGAGGTGGTTTAAAGCATAGTATAGGATTTTAGGTTTGCAAATCTGTGAACCTCTGCCTCTTTGAGATTATTATTATTTTTTGGTCATAATGTGGGAGGGTATCCCCTCTACCCTCTGCTCATGAGGTTATGTACGTCTTGTAGCACTCTTTTGAACACCAGTTGGAAGGAAATTTCTTTTCAGCAAGTGTGGACTGATTCTTTTCTCTTATAATGCATGTAATTATTTCAGGTACACACTGATTGATTAACACAGAAAACAATTGGGGCTGTTAAACTTTCTTCAAATTCCATAGAAAATTAAGTTCAGCTATGTTTTCCAGTACAGTGATGAAATGAGTATTTGTATATACAAACATCAACATGCTTAACTACACACTTTCCCTCCAGATATGTAGTATTTCAGTCTGTTTATACAGAATATGGGAGTTGGGTGAGGAGCCATTTCAGCATATGTATGACTTATTAAAAGACAAATTTTAAGCAGAACTGTATCCTAAACTGCATTATGGTATTGTACTCAAACATTGATTTCAATGGGACATTCAACTTCCTTTATAGGAACAGAACAGACTCCTTAAACTCTTACCACAAAAGTGGTCCATAGTCATGCAAATAGTCCCATTGTCTTCAATAGGATTGATCAAATGATTAAGGGTTTACAGGATTAGGCTCCAAATTTGTAAACTGAAATTGTTATGGATGAAACTGCCAATGCGTGAGCTGTCAGATCAGGAACTTCATTCGAATAAAGGTGGGCAGATGTGTGATAAGTCCTAGCTCTGTTGCTAAGATGAGGAACATATTTTCAGCAAAGTTCTTTGCAGATTTCTCAGGCAGCTGGTTTAAGGCCATCAGTGTCCAGTATTATCATCTTCACTTATAGTTCTCTCACCCACAAAGCTGGAAAATGAGACATTTGTTTTCTTTGTTTTGCTGCTTCAGTTAACAAAATGCATGTTAGACTAGGTTGGCTGCAAAGAAGAATTCTGTATACACTGGGGACAACACTTGATTCCTGTAAGCCTGCAGAACTGGGCTGACATAATCCAAACATCCTCTGGTCAGTGCAAGCAGAGGCATTCCTCTAATGATTTGGACTTGATGTGTTGCATGATGAATGTCATGGATAATTCAGACCAATGGGGAGAAACAATAAAAAACACTTTTTAAACACCTTCCATCCCCCCCAACCTCTCTCCTCTTGAAGACTCCTGACCAACTTAACAGCACAATACGTATGCTAACAAACTTAAACAAAGCCTTTGTTGTGCTGTTAAAGCCATATAAAGAAGCAGAGTACAGCCCCAACCCCTGAGAGGGGGGCTAGCCCCAAGACTTTCCTGTACCCCATACCCACTAAAAATCTCTTGCTGGTGCTCCATAGTGGAGGGTGCCACCCTATTTGCACTACTGCCTGGATCCCCTCCATGCCTGCCCAAGACTCAGGGGTGGGACCAGCCTCTTCCACCCAAGGCCCTGCCCTGGCTATGCCAAAAGCCAGAACTGGAGAGTAGTAAGAGCTGCCCAGGGATCCCAGGCTGCTGTGGGAAGCCCCAGTCCCAGACCCTCCATCTGCCCTGGGTGGTATGCTCCAGGGAGTAGGAACACAGGCCGAGGCTACACTTACGCACCCCACCGCCCTGCACAGGACCAGTGGCAAGCTCCCCACAGCAACTGGGCCTCTCTGGCAGCTCTTAACAGGAGCTGTCTCTGGCATTTAACTGGGCCAGGGGGCGGGGCCTCGGGGAAGAGGAGCAGCCAGGGGCGGGGCCCCAGAGGGGGGTGGGGCTCCTGCATGTGTCCCGTTTTTTCATTTTGAAAACGGGATCCCCCTAGAAGGGAGTGAGAGGGATGAATGAGGGGGAGGGGGAAGCTGGAGGACGAGATGGCGGCCCCTGCTACCTGAGGAGAAGGACACAGCGGGGGAAGGGGACAACAGCGGGGGGGGGGGGGCTGATACAACCTGCTGCAGCAGGGAAGAGACTCGAAAATGGGTGCGGAGGGCAAAGTCTGGGCGAGAAGAGAGGCGGGACGCGGCCATTGCTTCCCCCCGCGAATAAGAGCTGTGTCCGGCCCTCCTTTAGCTTTCCAGGCCACACTCAAGATGGTCGCCAGACCCAGACAGGCCACACTCTAATGCCCCACCCACTCCATCTCTGATTGGCTGTCGCCACCAGCAATCTGCAATATCACCCAATCAACGTCTTTGTTTGGATGCCACCTGAAAGCGCTGCGGCCTAGTCCTGCTACGGTATAGAGAGAAGCCTGGCACTGCTGCCGGAGGGGTCCTGGCCGGGTGCGGGTTGGCCACTATGAGCCGGCTGGGCCCTTTTCTGGTTGCGCCGCGGCTGCTCCGTCGGCCGTGGGCCCTGCCGAGGCGGCCTAGCGGCGTTTCCATAGTAACGGGACCCTGCGCGGGCCTAGCAGGGCCTGGCGCCGCCGCCTCCCTGTGCTCGGGCCCAGCGGCTCCGAGCCTGGCCATGGAGGAGCTGCTGAGCCGCTCCGTGCCCCCGCTGCCCCCCTACGAGACGAGGGAGAAGGCGCCGCCGCCGGCCGAGCTCCGCAGCGCGGAGTTCATGCGCTCCTACAGGGCCCTGGAGGCCGGGCCCCCGCGGGCGGAGCTGCTGACCCGCCTGGCCCAGGACTTCGGCGTGGACCACGGACGGGTGGCCGAGTTCAGCGCCAAGGTGCTGCAGGCCCGGGAGCTGCAGAGGGAGCTGGGCGCCCTGCTCCAGGCCGAGGACCGGCTCCGTTACTACCTCTGCCCCCGCTACCGGGGCCTCTTCCAGCACTTGGGCCGGCTGGAGGGCGGGCTCCGCTTCCTGATGGAGCTCAGGGGTGACCTGGTGCAGGCGCTGGCGGCGCGGCATGCAGAGGGGCCGCACGTCAGGGTGAGAGGAGGGGGGCCCACGGGTGGGGTGGCAGTGGCTCGCGGGGAAGTTCCTAGGTGCAGGGCTGATGAGACGGGGGCCCAGAGTTCCTCAGCGCCTCCCCCAGTGTCTGTGTAAATGCAGTGAAATGAGAGGCGGTGGGCCCCAGCGAACAGGATGTACCTCGGGCCCCCGATTACTGTGGAAGGGCCTGTCACTGCAATACAAATAATGAGGATGGTGTGAGGGGTGGGACACCCAGGACGCTGCGGAGGAAATGATGCACTGCTGAGGTGACATGGGCATGGCACAGGGAAGGCCATGGCGTAGGCTGCAGATGGGAGCTGTTGTGTCTCTGCTAGTAGTTAGATGAGCCAGAAGGAAGGGGCGGCATTGGCATGAAGCAACGTGCTTGTGGACATCCACGTCCAAACTGCAAATTCTCTCACACCTTGCAGGAATAGCTGGCTTGGTATGACATAACTGGTGAGGTGAATGTACTCTGATGCCAAGGATGTGCTTTAGCTACATTGGTACGACACATGCGTATGTCTACACAGCATTTTGGAGAGAGCCTGCCAGCTCAGGTTAACACACTGGGGTTAGTGGAATTCACACTAAAATAGCTAGAGATTTGTAGTTGTTGCTTGGGCTCTGAAGCGTAGAGAGGGGTGTGGGCTTCAGATCTGGAGCCACAACTTCAGAGTGCTGTCTAGAGAGCTATTTGTAGAGTACTAGCATGAATACCATTGTCCTGAGGGTATGGCTACACTTGCAGCTGTAGAGCGCTTTAAGTTAAACCAGCCTTTGTAGAACACACTAGGGAAATCGCTCCAGTCTGTCCACACTGAGTGCTGCAAGCACAGTGGCGTGGCCACATTTGTAGCAGTTGCAGTTGCATTGGGAGCGGTGCATTGTGGGCAGCTATCCCAGCATTCAAGAGGCTGCAGTGTGCTTTTCAAAAGGGTGTGTGTGTGGAGTGCAGCCTGCACTGCAAACAGAGCTCCCCACCTCTATCTCACTCACTCAAAGGCAAACAGTAGCTGTTTGTTTTTTTTTTTTTTTCTCGGACCAAATAAGCATCCCGTCTTGGAACCGGAAATCTGAAAGGGCACTTGCGCCTCCCGAGTTCACAACAAAGACAAGAGAGACCACTTCAGTTAAGAGGATTATGGGATGCTTCCTGAGCTCAATCAGCATGTAATAACGTTACTCCTCGTTTATACTGGAGCTGCAGCGATTCACCCAATACACAACAGCTGTTAATCATCTTGGGGAGGTGGAGTACCAAGACTGTTCTAGCCAGGGAGTCAGAGCGCTCTCCATGCCTTGCCAGTGTGGATGAGGAGTAAGGTAGAGCGCTCTGGGAGGCTTTATTGTGCTATAAAGTGCAAGTGTAGCTAAACCCTTAGTATGTTGATCTTAGCTCAAGGGCACACTCCAAAACACTGCATAGAGATGTGGTAATGCTAATGAAGCAAGATGTTAGGAGAAGATGTCACCTTGAGGTACCTTGGAGGTGGCAAGCTGGCCCAAATGCCTGGGTCTGACGTCAGGTGTCTAGCCCAAGCTGCAGCTTGGCAGCAACATGGATACTGCTATTTTTAGCATGCTTCTCAAGTGGCGTTAAAGTTTGTCTGTTACCAAGGCTGGGAGGCATGCTCTCAGTGTAGACCTAACCTAAGAAGCTACTACAGTAGAACCTCAGAGTTACAAACTGACCAATTAACCACACATCTAATTTGGAACTGGAAGTATATAACTTGGTAGCGGTTGGTCTCTCTCCCCCATCCAAAAATGCAGTGCAGTACTGTGTTAAACATAAACTACTAAAACAATAAAGGGAAAGCAGCATTTTTCTTCTGCATAGTAAAATTTCAAAGCTATATTAAGTCAATGTTCAGTTGTAAACTTTTGATAGAACAGCCATAATGTTTTGTTCAGAGTTACAAACAATCTCCATTCCTGAGGCATTCATATTCTTGTAGCTGAAATTGCATATCTTAGATCAATTTCTTCTCCTCCTCCCCTCCGTAGAACATACCTGACTGTTTTGTGACTGCTCTTAACTAGTGAAGTCATGACCTGGACAAGGTTTGTGAATTTGAGCAATAAATGTGGGACAATATATCCGGTTCTGGACCATGTGCACAAACCTGGGATGTTTGCGAGGAATCTGTTTGAAATACTCTAAAATATATACATATTGTAGCATGTTTGGATAATGTTGCAATTTTAAAACAACCACTTTTTTAATGTTTTGGCTAATTTGTTTCTGATACTTGTGAATAGGGCCCTGCACAGGCACAAAATTTATATCCACAGATATAAAGCGGATATCAGAGGAGCTGCAGGGCTCTACCAGGAACCACAGTGGCGAAACTGCAGTAGATGCAGACCACTGCATGGAAGGGACTCCTGTCTGGGAGTGTATGAGTTGCTTGCACGCACTAGCATTACCAAGGGCAGCTGCTGGTCAGGCTGGTGCCCACCCCTGCAGCCCTGCTCACTGGTGGTACAGCCACTTCAGAGGAACTGCCCAGGCTGGGCACTAGATCTTGCAAGTGGCAGTCCAACATGTTGCTGCTTTTGCTGCTGCAGTTCCTGGTAGAGCCCTGCAGCTCCCTGGATATCCACTTTATTTCCATGAATATCTGCATCTGCAGATATAAATTTTGTATCTGCGTAGGGCTCTGCTTGTGAATACATGTCAGTGTATCCTCATCAACTAATCAGACTGCTCCCTTAGTTCATTCTTTTAAAGGTTTTAATTTTTGAAATAATTATTTTAAAGATAGTGTGGTAACTGCTAGCTTTTGTTTGCAATTCTGCAACTCCTGTTTGCTCAGTATGAAACTATTGATGCATATTTCTCTTGTTCCCTGCAGGATTGGCAAACTCCTTCCTCTAGTGCAGTGATTCCCAAACTTGGGACACTGCTTGTTTAGGGAAAGCCCCTGACTGACCCAGACGGTTTGTTTACCTGCCATGTCTGCAAGTTTGGCCGATCACGGCTCCTACTGGCCACGGTTTGCTGCTCCAGGCCAATGGGAGCTGCTGGAAGTGGCGTGGGCCGAGGCATATACTGGCTGCTACTTCCAGCAGCCCCCATTGGCCTGGAGTAGCGAACCACAGTCAGTGGGAGCTGCGATCAACCGAACGTGCGGACACAGCAGGTAAACAAACCAGCCCGGCCAGCCAGGGGCTTTCCCTACACAAGTGGCATCCCAAGTTTGGGAAACACTGCACTGGTGAATTTTATGCAGTCTTTATCAGAGCATCTATTTTTCCAGCAGTTTATGGCTCCATTTTTTCCGGTTGGGGCATTATGTCCAAACAGCTAGCCTATTCATTAGTGAAATCTTATCTCATGTGTCAGCACTGTAATTCTTATTTTTGCACTGCCTCCCCATCACCACACACACACAACTTGATTGATAACTTCTCTGATTAGTGATCTGATATAGCTAAACACATTAAGTTAACAGGAGACCAGAGGATGTCTCTTGATGTGATGTGGTTTTTTTTCTCTTCATTTTAAATGGGTTGGGCACATCCCTCCTATTTTTTCTAGGTTATTATTGGCAGCCTTTCTTCAGGAAAATGATTTTGGCGCCGTCATATTATGCATTGTTTCCTTTAGTTCAGTAGAGAGGATTTGTGCAATGGGGTTTCCTAACTCAGCCTATGATGGTATTTCTGTTTAAAGCTGAAATTATCTTGACTTGATTTTGATCACAAATCTTGTTTGGAAAAAAAACTTTTCTTGAAAATGTTTACAAGATGCATTCTTGTCTTTTATAATCGGTTATGGAGTATGACAACAGAACTACATTCTGAAATGCACAATCTGACATGCCATCTTCTGAAGTAAAAGCACGTGGAGCGAATTCAGTATTATGAAATGTACCTGTAACATAACTTCCCTTGTATTTGACCCCCTGTGTAGTCTGTGTTTTGAGTACTGAAACTATCAAAATATTAGATTTAAAAAAAAAAAATCAGATTCAGAATTTTTGTTTCTATTATAGAATGCAGTTAACAAGGAAAAGAGAAATTCAAAACCTAAAATCAATGTGCATTTTTGACATCTGGATGTGAGTATCTTGTGGACATGCAGAACAGAATTCAATTTAGTGCTTAGTGATACTATTCAAAGGTAATTTTTTTGTAAATTTACTTAATTTTTTCATCCAGTTACATTGAATTTGTTTCCAAGAATTAACATGTAAAGAGCATTTGTGACGTGCTTATTTTCAGCATCTCTTTTTTTCTTCTTCAAATGAGTGGAATTATGGTTCTGTGGGAATCGAAACATTCTAGGTTTGTAATTAGACTAGAGATTTCATTGCCTGAATTTAGGGAAGTGTTTTCCTGGATCTGTCAGAAGCTATTCACTTTAACTACAATGTTAAGAGTCTCAATCTAATGTTTTAGAGCACAGTTATGGAAGTCTTGGAATAATTGGCAGTGGTGGAGGAAGTGCATCTTGGAAGAACTGCATCTCCTGGAAGTCTGGGCCACATACGCAACTGTCCAAAATGTAACTGTAACCACTTCCTGATGGCTACTGCTCCATCCAATCACTTCAAAAAAACAAAAACAAACAAAAAATCCTTTTTGAAAAATGTAGGTAATAAGCATGCATGGTTCTCAAAGAGAAAGCCTAGGAGAATGTTTCCACTCATCTCACAATCAGGCAGAATGCAGTTTAAATACAATTTAAAAGTATATACAGCATTTGAGTATCTTGAGAGCAATTCTTCATTCCCGGTATTGGTTACAACACCGGGATGGTTCAGTAACCAGTGAGCCTACTCCTGCAGATGATTAAAAAAAAAAATCCTACTGCCCCCTATTGTCTTCCTCCTAGCTGTAGGAGGAGTGCTAGAAAATGGCACAGAAGAGTCTTCTCAGAACTTAAGAGAGCTGGTAGCTGGATTCTGCAATACTAGAACTAAATATGTGACCATTTCTCCATCAAAATCTGCAGGTATTGTTTGAAATAGAAGGATGGCAGACCATTTAGTGATCATTTCTCTACGACAGGTGCATTGCTATTGAATTATTAGTGTAGTAGATGGTGAAATGGATGCAACAAGTATCATTCTATAGTTATACCTGAGAATTTATATCTTCAGTGTGATGGATAACTAATAGATTTAGTTGGTCCAGTTTTTAAATCATGCCAATTTATCCTATTGATGGTAAAAACTGAATTAAACAGAAGTATTCGCATAAATTATACCGGTTTTGTTCACTGTTGAGATAATCATTAAGATGCAGAGAGGCAAGTCTCCCTCTGTGTTCACCTCATTTGATTCAGTTCCATAATGACACGCTGCCCAGGTATTGTGTGCCTGGCTGTATCCCTCTCTTAGATACTGTTGTTGGTTAATGGATGATGGTAGGTGCCATGCCCTGATGTGACTGAACTGCCTCTTTTTATCCATAATTCACAGTGGTGATATTTTTTTTCCTAAGTGGCATAGCTGTCATGAGCCTTATCAAGTCAGCTTTAGTTCAAAAGACTATTTTATTTATAGCGAACAAAATCTAAGAAACTGAGTAGAATAGTCCCAATTTTCAGTGCAGGAAAACCAAAGAATCTGAACATAAACATTGAACAAGGCATTGTACATACACTGAATAGAGGATAGTGTAAAGAAAAGAACACCCTGCAAATACAGAGGAATTTGTATTCAGGATTAGTATTCTAAGGTAAAACAGTCAGCGGAATCATGACTAACGACCCAGAGAAAATGACTAGACTCTTCAGTGACTAGTTGCTAAGAAACAGTACGTCTTCCCTGTAGACTTATAGAAGATGATAGATACTTCTGACCCAGCTGCAGAACTTCTGTTTAGACATATCTAGCAGCAAATGTTCAGCTGTAGATTACGTTGGTAGTAACTATAGAGCTCTTCCCCTGTGGGTACACAAAAATGCTTTTTGGTTTTCTGAGGGAAGAAGGGAAATCTGTTTTACAATCTGGGAGTTTTTCTTCCAGGAGATATGCCCCAGTGTTTCCATTAAAGATCTTGCAGGTGTGATAACTTTAAAGCATCAAACATGAGTGTAGTCAAAATAAAAGTAAACCATGTGGACAATTGAAGAACATTGTTTTTGAAAATAGTACTGACACAATACTCAATAAATGGATTGTTTTGAATGAAGCAGGCATTCTGAAAATCATGGAAATCAGTGCCAGCAACAGAAGCTTATATGAGATGTTTTCGCTGCTGTTTAACGCTGACAGGATATATTGTTTTTTCTTTCCTACCAGTTTCCCCTTCTTCCCACATTCCTAACAGAAGCTGAACTTTTTCTGTGCCCCATAAAGTCGTTAATTTCTTGATAGACTCCTGTAATGCACACGAGTGAAGCTTGTTGAGAGTCTGTTTCTTGAGCTGGATTCTCCTTTTTGCTGTTCAGAACCCTCTCCACACTTTCCCTATAACTTTTCTCTTTCTGAAGATTAAATTATAAACAAACGAAATAGTATTTTTCAGTTCACCTCATACAAGTACTATAATGCAATCTCTTTATTCTGAAAGTGCAACTTACAAATGTAGATTTTTTTTTTTTTTTTGTTATCTATGGTATGGTTTCATCAGGAGTAGTTGAGGTTTGGGGGGTTTGTTTGGAATATATAGAGTATAAGAGCTGTGTGGGGAGGCTTGCAAAATATCATATATTGTGCTTGAGTTAAGTTAGTACTCTTGGTCCCTAGGAGTATGTCTAAGCTGCAAAGAAAAACCTACAGCATCTGGTGTTACAGCTGGGACAGTTGATTTGGGCTTGCATGGTTTGGGGCTGCTGGGCTAAAAATAACAGAGTAGATGTTAGGATCTCAGGCTGGAGCCCAGGCTCTGAAACCCAGAGAGCAGGGAGGGTCTCGGAGCCCAAGCTCCAACCTGAGCATCTACACTGCTATTTTTAATCCTGCTGAGCCCTACAAGTGCTCTGAGACTTGGTACGGTAGGTTTTTCTTTGCAGTGTAGACATAACTTTTGAGAGTTTAAACTCTTAATTTAAGTTTTCTTTTTGCTCACATCTGTATGTGTCTATTTTGTTTTGTTTGTTAGTGAGGGACCTTGGAAGGTTCTGATTATATTCAAAGCTTCCAATACGTGTTCTTACTAGCTGAAGAACTGGAAGTACCCTTTTTGTCCGTCTTCCTTTCCATGTCACTGGGTTCCTTTTCTATTGAAGATGAGACAGATGTAATGGGAAGTGGGGCAGTGCACGCTCCTGCCCTCCGACCTCTTCAGTAAAACCTAGTATTCATAAAACTAGTGTGAATAGTAAAGTCCTTTGTTTGTATTTAAGTTGTATTTAAATTAATGAAAAAGGCCAACCATCAGAAAATATTACATAAAATTCTGTTGCTGCAGTGCTTATCTTTTAAAGGCAGGCTGAAGAGTATAAATGAAAATAATGCAAACTATGATGCACTTACAACTTTACAACAGATTCCTTTTTCATCATTAATTTTTTTCCCCCTTATTCCTCTGCAACAAAAATAGATCTATAGCAGGGTTTAGGTAGTATTGTAAAATGTATGCCTCAAAAAATCCCAAACAAACAACTTTCCGTTTCAGCATGTGTATGGAAGATGCCACTAAAAGGAAGTAGTCTGAAAGTCCATGAGTGCAAAGGAGTCCTAATACTTAGTCTTTGGAGGTGAAAGACTGCTTTGTTTTAGGGTCCTTGAACAGTCTGTACTGCATTTGCTTTGTCACTGGATCATGCCAGCCTCAGAAGTTTATGCATTGTCTAACATAGGTTAGTAAAGGTTAAAGTTGTGGGTGGGAGGAAGTGAGAAGGGAGATTTTTGAATATGCATATTTTTTATGTGAAGGAAATGTGACAAACTTGATTGAGTCTGCAAATGAGGTCTGGGAAAAAAGTAAAGATTTGGGATTTACCTTGCAAACTCCATTACTGTGATTATTATCAACAACTTTGCTCTAGGAGTTTTTCTGGGAAAAGCTAATTTAATTATAACTTTGGGTAGATTGGCTGCAAGAAGAGTCTGGAATTGCAAAATTAGAGTTTTACTAGCGTGGTAATTTAAGGGATAAAACATGCTTTTTGTGATTAAAAGCTGTCTTCATTTTGGATTATTTGTATCAATTACCTTGGCCAACCGTGTTTTCCTTTGATGTGTGCCTTTTAAAAACATTTCCACTTTTATTTTAATTAGGATATTATAGGAAATATTCACACACTTTTGGAAAGTGTTTCAAGAAATAGTTGTTTATAAAAATCTTCTTGTGAGCTAGAGTGCACCGGAGAATTATTTTTATCTGAGTGCTGTACATAAGTTAAATAGACCTGGTATTCATCCTCAACTGTACTTAATCGTAAAAAATGCTCTGTTCAGGCCGCGAGTAGCTTGATGCTTTTTAAATATGAGTACAGTGTAATATAAACTACTATAAAAAAAATAGTCACAGAACATCACTGAAGGAGATTAATATTTTGGTTAGGATTAAGAATTAACACTTCAGTTTGGAAAGTAATTCTGCATCTGCAAATCTTCTGTAACATAGATGAAGGCAAATGAAGAAGATAAAATTCATTATAATGTACGATAATAATATAACTTTTTGAAATTATTTTATTCAACCGTGTACTTTGGTGTGTATTGTTGCTACAAAGCTACTAACCCCATTGCTGACTTTATATTCATATGCTGCTGCTTCACTTGTCCGTACTCAAAAAAATTCCAGATTTACATGGGGTTTAGGCAGCTGACTTCTGTTAACCTCTGCATGTGGCCACATCCTATTTAAAGGTTTACATCTTCTATCCTGAAGTCCAGAGATCTTCTAGTAATGGGATATGATGCACATTGTAGAAAATTTTGCTATGGGGATTTTGAGCCACAGCAGCCGTAAAAGTCTATTTCTTTGATCTAGTCCACAGAAAAGTGATAAACTTTCAGGTTATGGTTTTTAAGTTCACTATATTTTGTTTTCTGGTAAAAATTATTGCTGAAAACCAGGTTTAAGACTAAACACAATGAAGGATCTATTGTACTTATCTCAGTGTTCTCTTAGAACTGTTTTTTTTTTTTTGGAAGGACTGAGTTATAGAAGTAAAATATGAAGTCCATAACTTACACTAAGTGAATTTTTGTTAGGAAAAAGATCTCAGAAAAAAAGTCCTCACATTTATTTGAAAAGTCTTTAGTCTCCTTGTTGATCTTGAGAAGTTTCTCTTTTAAGAATCATATACATTTTGTCAGTCATAATAAAAGCTGATACGTTATTTAAAGAATGATTGAAGTTACAAGGTTAGAATTAACAAAATGGTCTCTACACATGCTATAAATTTGTCAATAGCTTTACATTATTCACTAGCTCACTATAACTAGCAAAACTAAAGATAACTAGCTTTGTTCATTTGTATATGGGGATACATTTAGTTTGATTACATTTCTTTTTTTTGTTATTTTACTGGCATAGACAGATGTAATTGCTTAGACTCACATTAAAATCAGTGGAGAAAGATAACAGGCCAAAATGTTTTGTATGCAAAAAATGTGGAAAAAAAAAAAAAAAAAAGGGCGTTCATGGCTCCCAGAAAGTAGAGGTTCTTAAAATAAGACCATCATTAGATTTCTCCACCCCCACCCCTGGCCCCATCTTCGACAGTTGCTGTCCATCTCCTTTTCTCTGGCTGTTCCGCCAGTTTTTTTGTTTTCCTTTTCTTCCTTCCCCTTAACCTATTCCCAATTTTATTTTACTCTTGAGCATTTCAGCTGTTTCTCTGACGCAAAATGTTCAGCCATGTCAAGCTGTCTTTTATTAAAGTGCTTTATTAAATGGAAGATAGGAAATTAGAATCTGATACTCCAGAAAAAACTCTTCTTCTGCGTGAGTATCTGATATAACCATAAGAATTGAAAGTAGAACACTTCATAAATTGTTATTGTTCTACTAACTAGATCAGGGGTCGGCAACCTTTGGCACGTGGCATGGGCCGGGCCGGTTTGTTTACATGCTGCGTCCGCAGGTTTGGCTGATCACAGCTCCCGCTGGCTGTGGTTTGCTCTTCCAGGCCAATGGGGGCAGCGGGAAGCGGCATGGGCTGAGGAATGTGCTGGCCGCTGCTTCCTGCTGCCCCCATTGGCCTGGGATGGCGAACTGTGGCCAGTGGGAGCCACGATTGGCCAAACCTGTGGACGCGACAGGTAAACAAACCAGTCCATCCTGCCAGGATGCGTACTCTGGCGAGCCATGTGCCAAAGGTTGCCAACCCCTGAGCTAGATAGTGGTGCTTCCTGTGATTGGTCACAATTAATCCACCTAAAACTAGCATTTCTGCTGGGGGGGGGGGAACGCTAAAGGGGAAAATATGAGGTGTATTCAAACAGACAAAATCCAAAGGACCCGTCATCTATGGTCATAACTGGGACAAAAGTCATGCTCAAATATTACTAAAACCAGAGTATTAAACGTAATGCCAAAGTAAAGTCTTTATATTCTAAATTACATGTGCTCTGGTTTACAGCAATGCAGAGTGTGGCTGCTTATTTTTCCTGGTACTTCCAGTACAGCCCCTTTGGGGTCTACCAGAGTAAAGATAAGTAAATATTTTATGGAATCCACATTTCTAATGCTGTAGGTTCTGTACCCTGTAAAAAATGTAATAGTGTGAAGTAAGACTTTTGAGCCATGTCTGTTCGTACTGTTGGTAACCTTACTACTGCTGCCCAATTGCATATGTATCTATAGTGCAAACAATAAAAACAAAGATACCAGGGAATACAAAGATGCATCAGTTAGTGGCTTGGCTCTTTCCAATAGGTTAGACCTTGGTCAAGATGGTCCATTCTGAGGTGAAAGAGAATGATTGGGACAGATGAATTGCAGGTGAACTACATGTATGATTTTGAAATTCTTCAAGTAGGCCTCTGTACTTTTCCAATAATGGGAGATGTGCTGCTGATGTAGCAGGATTAATGGAAAATCTCCACCTGTTGGAGCACCCATGCACTCTCCCTCAGGGCCCCAAATGTTCTGCAGGCAAGGATATAAAAAGAGACTCAAGTGCCTCGGTTTCATCAGACTGTTCAGTATTGCACAGACCAGGAACACTGGCTGAGTGTCAGACCTAGCTCTCTGGAAACAGTTTCCAAGTGCCTACCTTTAGATAAGTTAATTGTTAGTTCATAGTTTGTAGATAGTAGTAGAAAACTTGGGGGCCATTAGGTGCAGACATGCTGGCATTTGTTCTCAGATCTGTGATGCAAGATACTAAAGCTAAGAGATGGGAGTTCAAGAGGTGTGCTTTATGTTCAGTTTGTAATCCCCTTCCTGACCTGATCTGTAAAACTGCTAGCCTCTCTTTTATACCACCTTTCAAGATCTGTTTTGCCCTGGTGCTCACATGGAACTTGCCAACAATTTATTGCTAAGCTCAGAGGCCATCTTGCAGGTGAGTGATGGGTAGTTAGGGAAAGCTAATATTATGGTATAAATTAATATGTCTATAAAATGAGATTTGTCTCGTCAACCCACACCCTTCATAAGTTGATTTCCATTTTAAAATGCAAGTAATTTGGGTCAGGGACATGCCAATTACTATGTTTATAAAATATTTTGTACATTGAAGTCCTGATTAAAATCTCTTGACACAACCATAATATGCATATTTAGCTAAATAATTAGGCATTGGTAACATACACTGGGTGATTATAAATATATAATCAAAATGTATAAAAATGAGGTGCAAATATCCTACTCATGCCAGCTTTATTAACTGGTATTTCTAAAATTATTTTTTGTTTTTTTTTTTTAAGTAGTTTTGGGATCTTTTTGAAGGAGACTGTGGGGCCAGTTCATCCAGAGTGTAAGTCCCTTGAAGTGACTGGAGCTATATCAGGAATGAGTTTGCCTTCATAATTGTGGCAATGAAACTTTGCATGGAATAGTCAATGTACATAATTACATCTGCTCTTCAACAATGTGCTTATATGTGGTCCAATAGATAGCTTCTGAAATTTTATCCTTCTTGAGATACAGGTCACTTGAATCCTAATTGTTCATTGGAAGTCTTTGCAGACCTTACACAGCCAGGGTGTGAGTACATTTGTTATTTGAATCAATCAAACCTACCCATTACTATTCTTTTCTTAATGATATTTTTTTCTTTATGCCGCAGAATCTTTTTTTGATAACTTATTTTATTATGTTCCGCTTCAAATGGGAAATGCAGAGGGACAGTAATACATAGCACATTACAACTAAAGATCTTGTAACTTGGGATGCAAAATTATTTGTGCTGTTTAATGCGTGTCGTCATGATATGAAACTGAGCACCTATTGTATTTAAGTGATTTCTGATGATGATCTGTTTGCTAGTGATCTAGAAAATGGTGTGTGGTGGTTTATTTTATATTCATTTTTTTTAAAGTATTCCTTTAGGCACAACAGAGCAGCACCAGTGAATGAATGAAATATTGGGGGGGGGGGGGGATTCTCTGGTAACTTGGTTACTGACTGCAATACAGAATACTCTGAAGGTCAGGCAGAGTATAGCAATAAATTGGAACAAACTCAAGTGTTGCATCTTCAGAGAGAGTTTTACTCTGTTTCCCTAGAGGTCAGTGTGGTGATATACTACAACATTTCAAAGATTGATATCCCAACTAGTTTATCTGTGAACAGTATTCCCTACCATTTCTTTGAGGGACATCTATCTAAAGCAGAAGCATCCATGTGTGAGTTGGATAGGTTTACCATATGTCCAGATTATCCCGGACATGTTGGGATTTTAAATAGCCATCTGGGAGGACTTTGTAAAAATCTAAAAAAGTCCGTTATTTCCCTCCCAGGGTAGAGTGCAGCACGTTTGACAGAGCAGCTGGGCTGGATTGAGCTGCTTGCATCGCAGCCTCCAGCAGCCAGAGCCCCTCCCCTGCTCCCCCCTGCCCTACAGCCCCAGCGTGCCATGCTGGTCTGAGCAGCCCGGTAAGGGAGCTGAAGGGTTGGAGAAGGGGCAGGGGGTCCTGGGTGGCAGTCTGGGGACAGGGAGCAGGGAGCGTTGGATGTGTCTGGGATTCCAGCGGGGGAGGGGACGGCTGTTAGGAGGCTGGGTTGTGGAGAGGGGTTGGGGCAGTCAGGGTACGGGGAGCGGGGGGGGGGTTGGATGGACCAGGTGTTCTGGTGGCACCTGTTGGGGGAAGGGGGTGTGGATAGGAATCAAGGTAGTTAGGGGACAGGTAGGGGTGGAGTCCTAGGGGGGCAGTTGGGGGGGGGTCTCGGGAGGAGGCAGTCAGTGTAAGGGAGAAGGGAGGCTTAGATAGGGGTGGGATCCCGGAGGAGGCAGTCAGGGGTCAAGGAGCAGGGGGATTGAATGGATTGGGGATTATGTGGGGGGCTATCAGGAGGCAGGAAGTGGGAGGGAATGGATGAGGCGGGGCTACCTCCCATGGAGTGTCCTCTCCTTTGAAAGTTCAAATATGGTAACCCTAGAATTGGGTTGCCAGAGTTTACAAGCAGACTCAGCTAAGCTTTTTTCACCTGACCTATATAATCTTGGTCCTGGAGGTAACAGTACAGAAAAGGTTCTTCCTGCTTTGTCAGTGCTATAGGGAGCATTGGAATAGATAATACTTACCCATTTTATTCTTTGTGCAGCCAGCAGTGAAGAGGTGGTTAAAACAGTTCCAAAAACAGTAGTGAACAAAGAGTAATATGCAAGTGACTTAAAAATTCTTCAGTGGTTTGCTTGCTTCTTAGAGAATCTTACTCTCTTTAAACCTGGTTGACAAGTGTTATCTATGAATGTTGACCATAATACTGATCTAATGCTAATAACCTTCCTAATATGTGAGCTGCTTAGTATTCAGCAGAGATTGAGGCAGAATATTATATGAGACATTCAGTCTGAAACCCTTCTCCTTGATTTGTTTTTGGCGTCCTAATTGATGCATCTGAGCAAACACGTGATTTGAGATTCAGTTTTTGTCAGTGTTGAAGACCACTCAGATACTGTTCTGGTGTGTTCTTTTCAACTTAACTATTTTGGGTTTTATCTGCAGCACGCCATAGAGAATGTCTGCATAGTATCTTGTAAACATTTTCCTCATTTTAGTTCTAGATTAAAATTTCTATTTATTCGAGTTTCAGATAATTTGCAATTAGCTTTCTCAAATGGACCAAATAACTTGCTTAAAACTTCCAGTGTGGTAAGGGTAAAAAGTAAACAAAAAATCGTTAGTGAAATAGATGGCCTTTTCCTAGATTGAATAAACTGAGTGCAAGATAACAAAGTAATGAGTCAGTTTTTCCCTTCCTGTTTCAAGGAAATGAATGGCGTGCTAAGGAGCATGCTTTCGGAATGGTTTTCTACCGGATTCCTAAGCCTGGAGCGAGTCACCTGGCAGTCACCTTGTGAAGTGCTTCAAAAGATTAGTGAGTAAGTGTCAAGAATTTCCAATGTTTGTTGATGTAGTTTGAACAATGGGTTAGCCCTTTTGCAGGCCCTTGTGCAGGTCCTACTTCAAGAAATTGCATTCCTATGCTATAATGCAAAGTATGATTAAAGAATTGCAACCTTATGAATATTATTTAGCATATACATTGATTTTAACAGAATTATGTAGATCATAAACAATATCCTTGGGGTGTGAGATGATTCATACTTATGGTCTTTTTCAACATAAATTAGAGCTGTAGGCTCTGGGAGAGTATGCTTAGAGCAAAGAATATCTCTTGTGATGGCCATAAAAGACATCCAAGTCTATTCTGCTGCTGGTGAATTCTACACAGTAAGGAGGCAGTATAGTGTACCAAGACCTTACATCTAATCAAATATTATTGTAATTCTTCAGCAGTTATGTATAGTGGTCATTTAAAGTATGCAGAATCCAGTATAAAATATGCAGTTAAAGCTTTGTTATCCAGCATGTTTGGGGAATGGGTAAGTCAAAAATTCTGGTTAATTCAAGGGGAAGGAGTTTGGAAGCGGGGGGCAGCACATGGAGCTGACTGGCCGAGCCTCTTTGGAGATGTCGCTGCTTGTAGGGAGCTTCCTGAAGTGAGTACCACCCGGATCCAACACCCCAAAACCCCTCCCACATTGCAACCTCCTGCCCTGAGCTCCCTCCCACATCCAAACTGCCTCCCAGACCATGTACACTGCACTCACTTCTGAAATGCCGGTTTATAGAGCTTTCCGGTTTGCAAAGTGCTGGATAACACAGCTCTTCTTTGTAAATTGAGGTCAAGTTTGTACAAGTGCCTTGACAATCAACAATATTTATTTCTATCTTCAAAATTGATTCAGCTGGAAATGTGTGAATCGAAGTTCTATTGTGTTGAATTTTTTTCCCATAGTTGAACTCTAAGAAAAGCTTTCAAGAAAAAAACATCTCTAAGAAAGAGTTGTGAGGGCAGATAACTTCACCTGTTCTTTGTATCACAAAGAAAATAAAATGAAGATATAATGGTGGTCTGCAAAACAAAAATAACTAATTGAAATCCAAGTCTTTCAAACTAGAGACTGGAGCATAACAATTTTAAGACTAAAGTGTTTGTTAAATGAGTATTGAAAAAGACGACTAAGGGAATTTGTGTTCTACAAAAACTTCTTAATAAAAGTTATTTAGTTTAATTAAAACTATATGTGATTAATCTGTGGATACTGATAAATTAAAGGATTTGAATAGAGTACTACAACTAGTTGAGGAGAGACTTCACGTTCCTGTTTCACTATTACATGAATCCTTTTGAAATATTAATTTATAAAATCCTTTCACTAATATCTAGATTCCCTTTTCTAAAAAAATGATACCATTCTGTGCACATGCAACAAAAGTATTAGCAATAGGATGGGATGAGGACGTTAGATTTTTAAATGTATTTGAAAATAGCATTCCATTAGGCTACACCAGTGGTTCCTAAACTTGTTCCGCTGCTTGTGCAGGGAAAGCCCCTGGTGGGCCGGGTCAGTTTGTTTACTGGCCTCATCTGCAGGTTTGGCCAATCGCGACTCCCACTGACAGTGGTTTGCTGCTCCAGGCCAAGGGGAGCTGTTGGAAGCGGTGGCCAGTATGTCCCTCTGCCCACGCAGCTTCGAGCAGCTCCCATTGGGCTGGAGCAACGAACCACAGCTAGTGGGAGCCGCGATCAGCCGAACCTGCGGACGCGGCCAGTAAACAAACTGACCCGGCCCACCAGGGGCTTTCTCTGCACAAGTGGCAGAATAAGTTTGGGAACCACTGGGATAGACAGTAATATTAGGAGGAACCATTTTGTGCTTAATGTAGTGCTTTTCATCCAAAGCTTTCAAAGTTCTTTACAAGGGTGATCTCTATTGTACTGTTGTAGAAACTGATGCCTGAGGGGATGTGATGTACCCAAGGTCATTCAATGACTCAGTGGCACAGTGGTCTAATCTGGTCTCCTCTATAAAATACAAACTGCAAGTTGGAACTTATGTTCCAGAGAAGGCTACAGACAGAGGGTGTGTGTATGTGAGAGATATTTTACAAAATCTATTATGTTACAGTTTGAGGGTGAATTTCATTTTCTCATTTATAGCCTGATCCTGCCCTACTGATGTCAATAAGAGTTTTGCCATTGACATTAATGGAAACAGCATTAGGTTGATACAGTGGGTTGGGTGAATTCTGTTTTTTTAGATGAAAATCTTAACTTTTTTTAACCTCCTATTCAGCTCTGAAGCAGTGCATCCTGTCAGAAACTGGATTGATATGAAGCGTCGAGTTGGATCATATAGAAGGTGCTACTTTTTTGCCCACTGTGCAATCCCTGGGGAACCATTGATAGTCTTGCATGTAGCACTAACCAAGGAAATCTCCAGCAGCATCCAGGTACAGTCAGCATATTCCATACCTACTCCAATGTTTAAATCGCTAAATAGGCTTGTTTTAAAAAATTGGTTCAGAATGGATCAGAAGCCTGTGTTAAACTCTCATTTTGGAAATCCAAGTTAAATTCTTGGTGCTGCTAATGATGCTACTTATTCTTTCAAGAATAACTCTAGTGAATGATGTAATGTGAATTGTAATACAGTTTTAGAATAAGTGGCAGGAATCTTTGTTCATTGAAGAAAAATTCTGTTTCGGTTGTTGTATTAATGATACCTGCCAATAATGGGTGGTCGGTCTCTTGCCGCCTTCCCCCTCACCCCCTCATGTTCCGCCGCCTTCTATAGTAATGGTGACAGAGCTAGCTTTCAAAGTATAGTAAAAGCTGTGTTATCTTTACCAACCAGCAAGCTCTATAAACTGGCATTTCTGGTCTTCAGTGAAAGTCTGGTTGGCGAAGGCTCCCTACCTGGCTCCACGTGGTTCCCTGGAAGTAGCAACATGTCCCTGCTGCTCCTAGGCAGAGCAATGGTCAGGGGGGGATTCGGAGTGCGGGATGTGGTGATTAGAATATCTTTTATACTGTGCTAGAGCTTGACTTTGTCTCAATAGATTGAATACAGTAAGAGAATGGAAAAACTGTTGTTAATAAATTAGAAAGTAGTAAAATGAAATACATCTTGTGGTGACAGTAACTCTTACTAATTTTTTAATTCTTCTTTCACAGGCCATAGTGAAAGAGGTTCCCCCTCTAGAAAAGGAAGATATGAACAAAATTACTACTGCCATTTTCTATTCAATCAGTTTGACTCAGCAGGGACTTCAGGGTGTAGAACTGGGGACTCACCTCATCAAACGAGTTGTTAAAGAACTACAGGTAGGTGTGGTAAATTGCACATTGGGGTTTTGTCCTGCTGGAGTTCCACCCCTCCCCTTTTTTTTTTTTTTCAAGTAGTCACTTCCTCATTACTAAAGATGTAGAGCTGCCGTGGATTCCCATTAAGTCTTGGATGACCTTCTGAGGGCTCAAAACGTTTTTTTCCATCTGTATCTAGTAAATCGGCACTAAAACTTAATATTGGCTCCTTGATTTTCTGTTTTTTAAGAAATACACGTCTCTTCAACTCATTTGGTAGCTTTCTTTCGCAAAATACCTCTTAGTTGACATAGTTATAAGGGATTTCTCTTATCTGAATGCAGATTTTTATGTTTTGTCATTGATAAGATAGATAGATATACATACCCCTCTTCTTTGTTTTTGACAACTAATAAATTAGATGTTTGAGGTTCAGATTTTGAAAATAATGAGGTTAGAAGCTGATGTAGAAGGTGTAAAATAAGACCCATTGTGGTCCAAGTCCAGGGTACAACTCCTCCTCCTCCTCCTCCTAAAAAATGTCTTTTCTTTACCTGATTGTTTGTTTTAAACAGTCAAAGTTGAACTCTTAGTGTAGATATTTAGTTTCTACGTTGGTCTAGAATGTAGTATTTTGGTATAGTACAGAGAACTGTGGAATAGAATATTGCAGATAAGTCTAGATTTATTTATTAAAGTAATTGCAGCTATTTATTTATCATTTGCAATTTCTTTGTATTGTTACAAACATTTCACTGCAAGGTGAACAACTAATTGATCAACATGTCTCCTATTCTAACTAGAGCTGATCAAAAAGTGGAGTGTGTGTGTGCACGCACGCAGAAATCTTCCCTTTTTAAAATTTCCCAACCACCTCTAATTATAATAGAGTAGCACTGTATTGTGAACCCAAATAATTGATGTGGAGTATGGATTGAATAAGAATTTAGAAATAGCATGTGAAAGCACTAATGGATTTGAGCTTTCAGTTTTGTTGTAATTGTAAATAAAATGTCTCTGTGTGTCTGCTATTTTACCTTTTGTAACAAACACATACACCTTTAACTATTCTAGACTCTTGGAGAAGAGTTTATTTTTCTTGTAGCTGTTAGGAATAACTGTTGGAGGATCTGTTCTTCCTATTAAGGTGAATTAACATTTTTGAAAGTGTTAGTTTAGTAAGATAAGAGTATTGGAGCATATACACACAGATATATAAGTCCATACATAGATTGGGGCTATCAGAAGTACATGTATTCTGACTCCCATTTTAATCAGAATCATACATAGTGAAGTAATTGAACTTTAATGGGTCAGTTAGTTTTGTAGAGAATTTAAACAAAAGAATAATTCATTGATCTTTAGTGTTGCGCTAAACAATTGCTTTGAACTGTAAGCATGGTAGATAAAATATAGTGAAAGCATTAATAGTATAAGAAATGTTTAGTATTAAACAATACTCTACTGAGAGAGGAATTAGGAAATCCTGATTTCTCATTTTATTAGGTTAATATTTAAGCAACCTTGGCATGTGATCAGGCACTTATGTTCCCAGGGGTTGCTCAGAATCTGTTGTGTGTTTTGGAAAAATTTTGGCTGTCTATTCTAGGATTAACTTCTGTATGAACTTGTGTTAGATCAGACACTTATGTTATCAACTTCTTAAAAGTAATGTTTTATTCAGCAAAATTAAAATATTAAAATGCAGTCACGTTTGCTTTTTTCAAGATGGTACTGAAAAGTTTCAGTGCAAATCTATCAATTTAAATGTAGGGCTGTTTAGTGCCTGAGAGGCAAACAAGCCTCTTTTTCACTGTAACTACAGTGAAACCCCGCTATAACATGATAATCGCGATAAATGCAGGGTCACGTTATAGCAGGGTTATGAAAATTTACCATTTCAAGCCGATCAGTTTCTCTTGGGCAGAAAATGACTTGCATTTGCGAACTGCCCATAATGGTAACTGAATGGATGTAGCAATAATTAGTGATAGCACAAGCTAATCAACCTATTAAACGAGCCAGAACCAGCCTGAGAATGGCTGGATTTGGACTTTGAAAACTGGAGTTTTGGGACCTGGCAGACTGGTGCTGGAGCAGCTCTCGAGGGAGCTGTACAAAGGTGCTCAGCTGACTCCTCTCCACCCAGAGAGCCGATTGCAGCTTTTGACACTGAGGAGTTGCTAATATTCAGAGCAAAGTTCATGCCACTGTTTCTGTAGCATCCTTCCCAACTGTCAGTTTGCTCCAGCAACGGGGGCTCTCAGCCATGCAACAAGAGAGGGAAACATGTGGGGAGAGCAGAGGAGATGTGCAAGGGGCAGAGAAGAGCGAGGAGCAGCTTGGGAGGAGAACGCTCTTCTCGCCAAAAGAGAAAGTAGGAGTGGGAGTGAGGGGGGAGAAAGAGGCAGTGGGGAAGGCACATTCTTTCTTTCTTTTTTTCTTTTTTTTTTTTTCTTCTGCTTCGGTGGCACCCGGAGCCACCTTATGATTGCGTTATATCCGAATTCGCATTATAGCGGGGTTTCACTTTATCTCTTCCTAAATGTGGAGACTAAAGAACTTAATCACAAAAGGATCTGGAAAAGATGGGGAGTGAAATTTACACACAGTGTTACAGCCCTGTCATACAAAGTGGTGTTCTCTCTTGATTTTAATGACTGCTGAAGAGTCTCAGCAACTTAGAGAATTAGACCCTACAAAGTTAGAAATCCTTTGCTGTCCTGAATTGGGAGTCATAGTGTTACAGAGAAATTCAAAATCCAAGCATTATAGGCATTAAGCATTTTAATTTTGGCTTTAGACAGGCACTTAAGAAGTTGTCTCATTAAAAGTTTAGCTTGCTATGTTAAGTGCCAAACTAAATTGCTGTGTTTTGCTCTACCTGCTGGGTGTCATTGCCATAGATATTAATATTATTAGGCTGTAATATTATTCTCATGCCTTGATTTAAAAAAATAATTCTTGGGGAGAATAAACAAAGAGTATAATGACAATGTGGGAAAATATGTACTATTATTTATTTGTTTACACTCCACTGTATATGATTAATTCAAAATCACTTAATTTCAAGCCTCTGTAACTTTTAATTTCCTAAGGAAATGACCATGTTCTGGATGTTGCCATCTTGAAAATGTTTAAATGTAAAAATTAGTGAGAACCTGATAGCTGAGCATTTGGCAGAATACTTTAGCTATAATTTAATTGTGTATTGGAATCTGGAAAATTTTAGGAACAAATTGATCATCTGTACACAGTGCTTCCGAACAATGTGTTTTATTTTGGAATATAATCACTGTGCTTTTATGTATCAGTGTGCTGAAGATTTTGATTGTGTAATCATGATCTGTAAAAGCCGTTGTGATGGATGGCTATGAGCTATTTTCTGTTAGTCTTGGTGTGTTCTGTAACTAGGTTTTTAGATCAGAGGTAATAGGGAAATATATTTAATGAAAACCAAAATAAGTGAGCAGAAGGAACACTTTCTCAAAAGAGCCCCAAACCTTCATATTTGAAGTATGCAAGAGAAAATTATTTCAAATAAATTCTTGCCAATGTGTTGGAAATAGAAATACTTCTGATGGATTTGCATTATGGAATAAGTATAATGAGAGATTTCTTGAAGCAAGATTTTAAAGATTCTAATATTCCCCACTGTGGAAATACTAGTGCTGTCTGAAAATGGTTACTAACTATTTTTTTTATAATGGTAGGGGATTGTATGAATTGTATTTTTTTTCACCATCTTGGTTTTCAGACAACTGAAACGTTTTTGCTTAATCTTAAAAAATAACAGAATAAAAACCCAAACAGTGACTCAAACTGAGAACAGATGTGACTGATTTCAACCCGAAAATGAAGAGATTGGAGTGGGAGGGGAGGGATTGTTAGCAATTGAGAATCAACCTGTAAAATGGAAAAAAAACTTGACATTAATTTTAGACCTCACAGCACATCTATAATTATGCTTTGTATTCATACGTGTTGAAGGATGTTACATAATATTTGTCAATTTATTACTTTTCTTTGTAAAGCGCTTTGAGACCTACCAATGAAAAGCTCTGTATGAGAGTGAAATATTTGCGTATTCAGTGTTTTTTAAATTTAAATGGCACATGGGGTTGCCATCAGTTTTACTGTTTCAATCTGTTCTAATGTCATAAAAGAATAACCTTTAAGTAGACTACAAACTGAGTTGAAAGCTTGTTCAAAATGATTTATGAAACATTTTCTTTGTGAAAATTTTTGTGAAATTCCAAGTTCTTCATTGCCTCAGACTGAAAAACTTGGGCTTAATTTCAGCTTATGTTTTCCAGAAAGTTTCATCTTTCTAATAATAAAAAAGGCTAAGTTTTTCAGAAGAGCACTTAAAAAGTTTCCCAACAACCTGTTTTTTGTTGTTGTATTCAGGAAGTTATATATGAGTTGGATAATCACAAACTTCAGTAGAATCAAGAAGAAAATGATGAGCTTTCTTCAGAAAGAAATAATATAGATATAGCAGCACTGTATTGAATGTAAAACATCTCAGTCTGTTGTGGCTCCACTGGCTACTACACAGCTCAAATTTAATGTAATGAATAGCAAAGGGGCCAAAATGATGCTGATTTGCTTGAAGAGAAAGGTTAGGTTTGTGACCAAGGGAACAAGTCAAGTTGTCAGCTCACCTAATGATTAGGAAGGAAGAGTCAGCAAATGCTATTCATTCAAATGAAACAAATGTCTTAGTCATGGATATTCCAGAGAGGATGGATGGAATTTTACAGTACACTTAGGGCAGCTCTGTAACTTTTTAAGTTACAAAGAGATCCATATTTCTTTTAATTCACATTTACAGAATTGGTAGACTCCCGTTCTCTTGCAGAAATTGAAAGATAAATTTCTTAGAATTTATTGAATAGTCACACACTGTGGAAAACAGAAGCATGAAAATATATTTAATCATTACTCAATATACCTACCTTTTCATGGTTGCCAGACTGTCATTCCCGTAGATCAGATGTTTAAACCATATTTGTTTAAACAAAAATACTCTCCCCTCTGCAAATGTTGCTCAATGTAGAACTATTTCACCTGCTTCATAGAGTGCGTGTTCTCCTAAAAGTCTGATCAGGCAGTGCTTAAAACTTTTGGTGATGCTGGAAACTATATTATTTAAATAAATGTTGTAGGAAAACCACTGAGAATTTGACAGATTCATGTGAGTAATTTAGATCTTTTATCGTGTCTCAGTACTGCTTTCCATTACGTCTGTGCACATGTGATCTCACTGCAGTCCTCCAGGTCACTGGAACAGCATGTGTGCTTAACAGCTGGCATCGCAGGAGATGCTTCGTATTTTGAGTGGCTCTGCCACAGTCACAGCATCTCTTGATCGTTGCATCTCTAGACTGACCAGCTCCAGTGCGGAGTCATCTAAGGCAATACCGTGTATTCCAGAGCTAATCTGCACTGGGTGGTAGGTGCTTGACTATTGGGAGCTGGCTTGCTGAGAATGTTGTTTCATCTGCTAACCTTGGCTTTAGTTTTCTCAATATGATCTCTAAAGGAGAGTGTGCAATCGAGAGTAACACCAAGGTATATGGGATTTATGGAATGAGTAAGTTTTTTGTCCCAAGCCAGCTGCCCTTGAATTCACATTTGGCGACTTGTTTTTTGAGATGAAATGCGCTGTCTTGCATCTCTGCTGGGCTTACATACAGTTGGTTGGCTGCATAGTACTTATCTAGGGTGTTTAGTGTATTCACCAGAGTACTGTCTAATATTCCAAACTCCTTGGGCTTTGTGGTGATGCATGCTTTATCTGTGTAGATAAAGCATCTTTTGCCAGGGTAGCTTGATGGGTCATTTGTGTAGATGTGGAGTAATGTAGGTGCTAAAACACTGTTTAGCAACCCAGATTACCAGGGGTCAGTGTGCTGAAAATGTACTGTTCCAGATATTCCTATTATATCATGACAGATTCTTCTATTATTGTATGTAACATGATTAACAGTAGTTGATTTTGAGTATGTTGGAAGTGTTGCCTTCTCTGATAGAGATTGGATCGATGGCCTCCTTTGCCCATCATTAAAATGCCACATGCTGCTATGCAGCATTATTACTCAAGAAAGCATGATTTTGATTGAGATTTACACAAGAAGTTTGGAATTAATGGACTGAAAAATTGTTTATATTACAGTGTGACAAAAATTAGGAACGTATATGCAGTTAGCCTTCCAACGTACTTTACCAGGAAAAGTGTTAAAGTACATAAATGAGATGCATGGAACGCTTACATAATTGTGCTGTTTGTAAGAAAGGTGACCTAATTTTAGCAGAGTTGCCATATAACGGAACAGTGTGTAGCAAAGAGATGATATGCTATTTTAATGTTGTCCTCTTTCAGCTTTTTGGCATTAAATAAAGTAAAAACTTTTTAAGGTATTGAACGAATGATGCAGCAGGTTCATTGATTTCTTGAAATTTCAGATTCACAGACAACCACCTTTCTCTCCTGCTGGTGCCTCCTTGTAAAGCTGCCTCATTGTATCTTATTTTAGCCACATGGGCAATCAATTACAATATATGTGATGTGTTCAGTTAACCTCTTGCCCCATACCATAGGGATATTCTTACTCTGTGTGAAGCTCTGGAAGGAGAGTTTTGTTTCTGCTGCTATATCCACTATTTCACTGCAACAGAAAAGTATTCTCCTTGCCTGCCAGAAGTTATCTCACTTTTTCTACCTCAGAACAGTATTTTGGTTTGTCTCCATGATTTTGGATGAAAACCATGTAAAAAATAACTGGTATCAAAGGGAACCAATGTCAGAAAGCTGAAGTCAGACAAATTCAACTCTCTGAATCTATGAAAAGCCACTTTTTAATCCCACATCTGACTTATTTATTTTATTTATTTATCTTTGTAAAAACAACTCTTCCTTATTTGGGTTCTGGCTGTTTTATTTTTCTGTAGTGCCAGGAGGCTAGTTGACTTGCAGACTTTAATTGGCTCATGAAATTTTGCTTTGCACTTTTCTATCTCCTCACATAACACACCTTTTACAGCCAAACTTTAAGAAGAAATGTTTAAACACTTAAAGAACTACCATTCTTAACAATTTCTTTTCAAGTTTTAAATAGTCCCAGATGATGATGATGATGATGATGATCTTACAATATTGGAAACTGTCACAAGAATCTTATAAAATTCTGGAGGCAAGCAAGATTAATTGATTCCAGCACCAGAAGGGACCATTGTGATCCTCTAGTCTGATCTCCTCAATAAAACACAGACCATAGAACTTCCCCAAATTATTCTTGGAGCATGTCTTTTTTAGAAAAACAACCAGTCTCGATATTAAAAATGCCAGTGATGAAGAATTCCCCATGACACTTAAAAAACTGTTCCAGTGGTTGATTACCTTTACTGTTAAAATATATGCATTATTTCCAGTCTGAATTTGACTTGCTTCAACTTCCAACCATTGTATTGGGTATGTTTTCTCTGCTAAACTGAAGAGCCCATTGTTAAATACATATTCCCCATGTATAGGTATTTATAGACTGTAATCAAGAGACCCCTCTTTGTTAAGCTAACTAGATAGA
The DNA here is from genome assembly GCF_007399415.2 of Gopherus evgoodei. Classification (NCBI taxonomy): domain Eukaryota; kingdom Metazoa; phylum Chordata; order Testudines; family Testudinidae; genus Gopherus; species Gopherus evgoodei. The sequence continues at coordinate 35,218,397 of NC_044333.1, read as the reverse complement.
TTCAAGAAGCTCAATCACTATAAGGCATATTTGTAATCCTTCAGTGATTTTCATGGCTCTTCTTTGAGCCTTCTCCAATGTGTCAATATCCTCTTGTATTGTGGACACTAGAACTGGACACGCTATTCCAGCAGCAGTCTTACCAGTGCCAAGTGCAGAGGTATAATAACCTCTTTCCTCCTCTTCAAGAGTCCCCTGTTCATGCATCCAAGGACCTGATTAGTTCTTTTGGCCACATTGTCTCACCGAGAGTTTATGTACAGGCAGTTATCCACCACAACACCCAAATCTTTTTCACAGTCACTGCTTCTCAGGTTATAGTCCCTCATCCTGTAAGTGTGGCCTACGTTTTGTTCATAGACAGATGCATTTATGTTTACCCATATTGAAACACGCATTTTGTTTGCTTCTGCCCAGCTTACCAAGATATCCAAATCTCTCTGGAATAGGACACATCACTGATAATTATTTACCATTCCCCCAATTTTTGGGTCATCTGCAGACTTTATCAGGGATGATTTTATGTCCTCTTCCAGGTCATTGATAAAAATGTTAAAGAGCATATGGCCAAGAACTAATTCCTGCAGGAACCCACTAGAAACACTGTGAGTATCATTCATTACTGTGCTCTCTAGGAGTTTCAAAGTGTTTTAAACTATCCCGCAGTAGTTTCCACCCATCCTAGTATTTCTGAGACTATCTCACATTTGCAAGGTGATGAAGCAGTCCTGCAAACCTCACTTTCAGAATGTCAACATTTTTGTTTGTTTTTAAATAACAAAATGCAACATACTGCTGATACTAAAATAGAACATCATGTTTCACCACAGTGTTTCAGTGCAACATCGTGTTCATGTTTGTCCCGTTGGCCTTCTTAGTTATGCATAACTGTTCTCCTGTTACCTTGCACCTCTACTTTTTTTGTTTATTGCATCTGTCTGGGACAGAGAGTTTAGTTGTTTTGTTTTTTTTTTTTTATTCAGCACCTAGCACAACTGGGTCCTCTGCCTTGATTGGAGCTCTAGGTAATTACAGAACTACTGTTAGGCCAGACTCTTATAAATGGAAGCCTTTTGACTCATTAACGTCAAGAAAATATAGATCCGTATCCAATAATGTTGGAAAAACAAAAATTATTAATCCACTTGTCCTTTCTCTTTTCTGTGGTGTCAGAAGTGCATCCGTGGCAGTCATGATTTCCTTCTTCTCTCAACTGCAGAAACAGAATTACTAGCTTCCGATAGGAAATTAAAACTACAGGTAAAGGAATAATAAATATTTAAAATGTCATAGTAATGACATTTCTAGGTGCATATTGTCTTTCCTGGGATGAATACACCCTTTAAATCAATAAACTAGCAACTTAATGATCACAGTTTACTAGTTGTTATATTTTATGAATGTTTCTCTCATAGAGCACACTATTGTCCCTGCCTGCAGGTATATGGGATCTTGGGGAGCAATTACCACACAGGTGGGGTGCCAATTAATTTATTTATTAAAGGAAAAAGGAAGTGGTGGGAATTTAACAATAAAATACGATGAGATGGGGTGTATAGGGTGTTTACAATAGACAATGATGGGGGGGGTTTCTTATTGAACAGTGTAGGGAGTTCTAACAGTGGGGCACAGTAAGTGGGGTTCAGCACAATGAGATACAGTACAGTCAATAAGCGTATCAAAAGACATGCAAAATAAAATGGTAGCTTCTATATAAAATGGTCAACAATCTTAGAATGTATTAAGTGGTTAGTGGCCTTATACACAATGTAACACAATGGTATCAATGCAAATACAAAGTATATCGGAAAAGTGGAAGCAACCAATGGGGTGTTTATAATTACAAGTAAAATGTGAATATAAGTGAACTTATGCAATGTAACAGTATAAAAGAAAAGTAATGACTTAATTTGTGAGGCTAGGATAGCAGATAATCTGTGAAGGAACAGGAGGGGGGAAGAGAGTGAATGATTAGTGGCAACTGATGAGAGGAGAGTGCGGCTGGAAGCAGCGAGAGACTCTGAAGCCCTGCAGGGTAAGGACAACGGAGCAGTGTGATCGTGATCTTCGATAGGGGAGGGGCAGCGGAGAAGTGTAAGAAGGGCTAGAGAGAGGTTTAAGCAACAAGCGGACACCAAAAACAAAGGAAAAAAAGCGGCAAAGGGTTTGGGAAGTTTCACAGAGGGAGAAGCAGCAAGGGGTTTGGGAAGTTTGGAGGGTGCTGCAGACGCGGGGCGGAGGAGCAGCAAGGAGTCAGGAAGTTCGGAGGGTGTGGAGATGCAGGTGAAAAAGCAGCAAAGGGTTATAACGGAGACACGGAGAAGCACACAGGGGGAGATTGGAGCGGGGGAAAAACAGACACGGGAAAGTTCAGGGAGAGATCGGAACAGCAGGAAGACGAATTTAAGCAGCAAAAACCTTATCTATCTTAACCAACGACTAGGCAAAACAACAAATATCACAATTCTAAGCAAAGCTATAATAAGCAACTATACGGAGCAACAAAACAGTAAACTATAACAAGGCAGGTGAACTTACAAGCTCTACAATTTTAACAAACCAGGGCTTATTAAACTAAAAAAAAAAAAAAAAAAAACCTATGGTGCACCTTATGCTATGGGGAAGTCACAGAGGGCAGAATGGTATGTGCCCAGGATACAGCTCCCAAGGAAGCCAAGGGATGGTGGCTGAAGCCAAGGGATACAGCTGAAAGCAGGGACCCCCGAGGCAAAGCCCACAGGAGCAGAGCTTAGCAGCGGCACAAACTTATTTTTAGCAGCAAAGCGCTGTGGAGTTTAAGAGAGGTTTTAAGACACAGACCAAGGTTTAGCTTGAGTCTGTGTGCTGGGGAAACAGAGCCAGCAGCTAAAATAATAAAATAAAAGTAGGGAAAGTTTCACAGAGGGATTTTTAGCAGTCCCCAAGGCAGCAGCAAAGGCAGAAGCAGCAAGAACATCAGAAGGCTCGGTACGGTCTCGATAATCAGGAGATCTCTCAGGCAGCAATTCGTTCTTCGTGGGGGGGGCGGTTCAAAAAACAGGGTTACGCTCAAAAAATAAAATGAGAGCGGAGAAAGGACCCCGCAGAACCCCTGGCTGATCAGACCAGGCAGCAGTGCAGGAACCTTTCTGATGTTTGTTTCAAAAACGTTTGTTTTTAAAGGCAAACTCAGGGAGTTTCCCGCCAGTAATCCTGATAGGCTCCCTCTGTCACAGGGGAGGAGGCACAGGGAAAAGATGCAGGTGAGCACAGAAACATGTCTGGGCAGAGTCCTGTGCAATAAGTGACTCAGAAGCACATGAGGCCTATGACTCATGCCCATAATCTTAAAAACACAATAGGTCTTGCAGCTCTGGACATTGCCTGCCTTACACCGAGCCCAGGTTCAACGAGGTGATAACAGGACTAACCCTTTGGACAGGGCAGTGGTCCCATTTAGCACGCAGCATAAGTAGCCATCCCGTTGAGAAGGGCAGTGACCCTGGTAAACAACAGCCAGGGAAGGGCGGCCACAGGAGGAGAACAAAAACAAAATGGAGTGTGGGTACAGCTGTAAGAAACAAAATGGAATAGGGGGATAGCTGTAACAGACAACTATATTCTGAAAAGATTTAATTTTCAGTATGAAATATGGTTAAAAAATAATTGGGGGAGGAGGGAGCAAGGAGAGAAGGGGCTTACTCAGCAGGATACCAGGAGTATTTATATTAAAAATTTTTTTTTTTTTGAATCATAGCAATCAAAATGTGGTATTAGCATCTTAAATCCAGTTTTTGTTCTGAAACTCAGACTGAATGAATGGCACCTCACTAATCAGTCTGTGATTTCTAACCAACTTCAAACAGAGTAATTCTAACCAGTTCTTGTAGATTAAAATCACTTGTTTTTAAACAGATGTTTTGTGTTTCCAGTCTTACAAAATCCGAAGATCATCCTGTTACATTGGCTATATTCAATGAAAATAATGAAGGGGACTTAATAATCAAAAGCTTTTTCTTGTCCTGAATTTTCAGCAACATTTCTTGTTTAAGATCAAAGCATAGCTTTGTTTACTTTAGTGTAAAAAGGTATGCTGACAACATAAACACCCAGGTGCACAAAGGATCAGTATGTCTACTGAAAGGATGAGGAAAAAAATATAACATTTCAAAAAATCTTTTTGTAAGCGTATAGACGTTACTTAATAGAACATTTGTTCTTTGTCAGCTTCAGGAAATTTTTGGTAAGAACAACTCCTTTGTGTTCAGTAGGATTTTTTTATGTCAACCTATCAACAAGGACTGCTGAAGTCACCTTGCGTGTAGCTACCTGGCCAAAGACCCTGATTTCCTCTTTTAACTCTGCAGGATATTGAGGGGAAGGATGACATTTAATCAAAGGCCATTTAAGCAGCATTAATAAACCGAGACAAAATTTTGCTAACAAGTCTGCATAACTAATAGGTGGAGAAGGGCTCAGTGCTAGAATTTGTGAAATTTGACAACATTTAAAATGAAGGGCTATGCTCTCATTTTATTTTTTTTGTCTGATTACTTCTGTTGCCCCTCTTCTCCACTCATATCATTCCTCCCCTTTCTATTATGTAATTTGGGTAGGTTGTTGGCAAGAAGGAGATGGGCCATAGAAGGCTATTAGAGCCAGTTGTTTGTCTCTGAGGGTATGTCTACATTACAAAATTAGGTCGATTTTATAGAAGTCGATTTTTTAGAAACCGATTTTATACAGTTGATTGTGTGTCCCCCTCACTAAGTGCATTAAGTTAGCAGAGTGCGTCCACAGTACTGAGTTTAGCGTCGACTTTTGGAGCATTGCACTGTGGGTAGCTATCCCACAGTTCTCGGAGTCTCCGCCGCCCATTGGAATTCTGGGTTGAGTTCCCAATGCCTGATGGGGCAAAAACATTGTCATGGGTGGTTTTGGGTACATGTCATCAGGCCTCCCTCCCTTCGTGAAAGCAATGGCAGACAATCGTTTCACGCCTTTTTTCCATGCAGATACCATACCACGGGAAGCGTGCAGCCCACTCAGGTCAGCCACCGCTGTTGTGTCCTGGGTGCAGCTGGCAACAGATGGTGCAGTAGGGTGCAAACCATCGTCATCAAACGACTGCTTCCACTGGCACTCTGCTTTCCTGCACACGCCATGCTACAATAAGCATGGAGCCCGCTGAGATCACCACAGCAGTTATGAGCACTGTAAACACCACACGCATTATCCTGAAGTATATGCAGCACCAGAAACTTCAAAAACAGGCGAGGAGGTGACGGCAGCGCGATGAAGAGAGTGATGAGGGCATGGACTTGGACTTCTCTCAAAGCGCAGTCCCTGGCAATTTGGACATCATGGTGGTAATGGGGCAGGTTCATGTCGTGGAATGCCGATTCTGGGCCTGGGAAACAACCACAGACTGGTGGGACCGCATAGTGTTGCAGGTCTGGGATGATTCCCAGTGGCTGCAAAACTTTCGCAAGCGTAAGGGCACTTTCATGGAACTTTGTGACTTGCTTTCCCTTGCCCTGAAGTGCAAGAATACCAAGATGAGAGCAGCCCTCACAGTTCTCAAGTGAATGGTGATAGCCCTCTGGAAGCTTGCAACACCAGACAGCTACCTATCAGTCAGGAATCAATTTGGAGTGGGCAAATCTACTGTGGGGGCTGCTGTGATCCAAGTAGCCAACACAATAACTGAGCTGCTGCTATCAAGGGTAGTGACTCTGGGAAATGTACAGGTTGTAGTGGATGACTTTGCTGCAATGGAATTCCCTAACTGTGGTGGCGCAATAGACGGAACACACATCCCTATCTTGGGACTGGAGCACCAAGGCAGCCAGTACATAAACTGCAAGGGGTACTTTTCAGTAGTGCTGCAAGCACTGGTGGATCACAAGGGACATTTCACCAACATCAGCGTGGGATGCCTGGAAAAGGTTCATTATACTGACATCTTTAACAACTCTGGTCTGTGTGAACTGCTGCAGCAAGGGACTTACTTTCCAGACCAGAAAATAACCATTGGGGATGTTGAAATGCCTATAGTTATCCTTGGGGACCCAGCCTTCCCCTTAATTCCATGACTTATGAAGCCATACACAAGCACCCTGGACAGTGGTCAGTATGTTTAAAAGTGTGCTGGTGCAGTTTATTGACTCAGTTAGTTAGACCTCAGTGAAACCAATATTTCCGTTATTACTGCTTGCTCTGCGCTCCACAATATCTGTGAGAGTAAGTGGGAGCCGTTTATGACAGGATGTAAGGTTGAGGCAAATTGCCTGGCTGCTGATTATGTGCAGCCAGACACCAGGGCAATTAGAAGAGCACAGCAGGCCGCTCTGCTCATCAGAGAAGCTTTGAAAACCAGCTTCATGACTGGCCAGGCTATGGTGTGACAATCTGTTTTTCTCCTTGATGAAAACCCGCCCCCTTCGTTCACTTTACTTCCCTGTAAGCCAACTGCCCTCTCCTCCTCCCATTATCACCACTTGCAGAGGCAATAAAGTCATTGTTGTTTCAAATTCATGCATTCTTTATTAATTTGTCTCACAAATCGGGGGATAACTGCCAAGGTAGCCAGGAGGGGTCGGGGAGGAGGGAAGGACAAGGCCACGCTGCACTTCAAAACTTACTGAATGCCAGCTTTTTGTTGCTTGGGCAACCCTCTGGGGTGGAGTGGTTGGGTGCCCGGAGGCCTTCCCCCAGTGTCTGGGTGAGGAGGCTATGGAACTTGGGGAGGAGGATGGTTGGTTACACAGGGGCTGCAGTGGCGGTCTGTGCTTCTGATGTCTTTCCTGCACTTCAGTCATACGTTGGAGCATACCAGTTTGATCCTCCAGTAGCCTCAGCATTGCTTCCTGCCTCCTCGTCATCACACTGACGCCACCTATCCTCTTGCGCGTCCCTCCTGTCCTTGCGTTCGTTTTGTGCTTTCCTGCACTCTGACGTTGTCTGTCTCCATGCATTCTGCTGGGCTCTTTCTGTGTGGGAGGACTGCATGACCTCAGAGAACATTTCATCACGAGGGCATTTTTTTTGCCATCTAATCTTTGCTCGCCTCTGGAATGGAGATGATAGGGGGAGCATTGAAACATTTGCAGGTGCAGGAGGAAAAAAAGGGAGAGTAGTATTTAAAAATACACATTTTAGAGAACAATGGGTAGACTCTTTCACAGTGAACCAAGCTGTTAACATTACATAGCCTATTATGTTGAGGCCTTGCTGGTTTGGTGTGAGAGATCACACACACACACAGGGCCAGTGGGTAACAGAATTCGGCTTGCAGGCAGCCATGGTAAGCCACAGTCTTTTGGCTTCTTTAACCTTCATAATGTGGGAATGGTTTCAAATAACAGTGCCCTCATTTTCCATACCAACCACACTTTGGGTTGGCCATTTAAAAAGAGAAGCTGTGGTTTTCGAGTTAACGTGCAGCACAAACCCAACTAAACCCCCTCCCACGCACCCAGTTCTCTGGGATGATCGCTTCACCCCTCCCCCCACCACGTGGCTAATAGCGGGGGTGATTTCTGTTCAGCCACAGGCAAACAGCCCAGCAGGAACAGCCTTCTCTGAATGTCCCCTTAATAAAATTCCCCTGTTTCAACCAAGTGACCATGAATGATATCACTCTCCTGAGAGAAACCAAGAGAGAAACCAACAGGACTCCACTGGCCATCACATACAGCCCCCAGCTAAAACCCCTCCAACGCATCATCAAGGATCTACAACCCATCCTGGACAATGATCCCACACTTTCACAGGCCTTGGGTGGCAGGCCAATCCTTGCCCACAGACAACCTGCCAACCTGAAACATATTCTCACCAGTAACTGCACACCACACCATAATAACTCTAGCTCAGGAACCAATCCATGCAACAAACCTCGATGCCAACTCTGCCCACATATCTACACCAGCGACACCATCACGGGACCTAACCAGATCAGCCATACCATCACTGGTTCATTCACCTGCACATCCACCAATGTAATATACGCCATCATATGCCAGCAATGCCCCTCTGCTATGTACATTGGCCAAACTGGACAGTCTCTACGGAAAAGGATAAATGGACACAAATCAGACATTAGGAATGGCAATATACAAAAACCTGTAGGAGAGCACTTCAACCTCCCTGGCTACACTATAGCAGACCTTAAGGTGGCCATCCTGCAGCAAAAAAACTTCAGGACCAGACTTCAAAGAGAAACTGCTGAGCTTCAGTTCATCTGCAAATTTGACACCATCAGCTCAGGATTGAACAAAGACTGTGAATGGCTTGCCAATTACAGAACCAGTTTCTCCTCTCTTGGTTTTCACACCTCAACTGCTAGAACAGGGCCTCATCCTCCCTGATTGAACTGACCTCGTTATCTCTAGCTTGCTTGCTAGCACACATATATATATACCTGCCCCTGGATATTTCCATTACATGCATCTGAGGAAGTGGGTATTCACCCACGAAAGCTCATGCTCCAAAACGTCTGTTAGTCTATAAGGTGCCACAGGATTCTTTGCTGCTTTTACAGATCCAGACTAACACGGCTACCCTCTGATACTCTCCTGAGGATAACACAGAGAGATAAAGAACGGATGTTGCTTGAATGCCAGCAAACACTGGGACCATACACTGCCATGCTTTGTTATGCAATGATTCCAGACTACATGCTACTGGCCTGGCGTGGTAAAGTGTCCTACCATGGAGGACAGAATAAGGCTGCCCTCCCCAGAAACCTTTTGCAAAGGCTTTGGGAGTACATCCAGGAGAGCTTCATTGAGATGTCTCTGGGGGATTTCTGTTCCATCCCCATACACGTGAACAGACTTTTCCAGTAGCTGTACTGGCCGCGAATGCATCCAAGTCTTCAGGGCAAATTAATCATTAAACATGCTTGCTTTTAAACCGTGTATTATATTTACAAAGGTCCTTTCTCCGCCTTCAAGGTCCGGGAGCCCGCCTTGGGTGGGTTGGGAGGGTACTGGCTCCAGGGTGATAAACAGTTCCTGGCTGTTGGGGGGGAAAAGGTTTCTCTGCTTGCTTGCTGTGCGCTATCTTCAACCTCCTCCTCATCTTCCTCGTTCCCAAAATACCCATCCCTGTTGTATGAGAATCCATTGACAGAGTGCACACACAGGGGTTGGGTAGTTGTAGGGGGACCCCCTAGAATGGCATGCAGCTCATCATAGAAGCGGCATGTCTGGGGCTCTGACTCGAAGTGACCATTTGCCTCTCTGGTTTTTTGGTAGGCTTGCGTGAGCTCCTTAAATTTCACACGGCACTGCTATGGGTTCCTGTTATAGCCTCTGTCCTTCATGCCCTTGGAGATTTTTTTCAAATATTTGGGCATTTCATCTTTTGGAATGGAGTTCTGATAGCATGGATTCCTCTTCCCATACAGCGATCAGATCCAGTACCTCCCATTCAGTCCATGCTGAAGCTCTTTTGTGATTCTGGGACTCCATGGTCACCTCTGAGCTCACCACGCTGGCCAAACAGGAAATGAAATTCAAAAGTTCATAGGGCTTTTCCTGTCTGCCTGGCCAGTGCATCTCAGTTGAGAGTGCTGTACAGAGCAGTCACAATGGAGCACTCTGGGATAGCTCCTGGAGGCCAATACCATCGAATTGCATCCACACTACCCCCAAATTCAACCCAGCAAGGTCAATTTAAGTGCCAATCTCCTTGTTGGGGAGGAATACAAAAATTGATTTTAAGAGCCTTTTAAGTCGACAAAAATGGCTTCGTCATGTGAATGGGTGCAGAGTTAAATCAATCTAACGCTGCTAAATTCAACCTAAAGTCATAGCGTAGACCAGGGCTGAGAAGAAGTCTCTCTCTTTGGTTCCCTGTCCTTTCTTTGTCTCCTAATGTCTCTTACTCTTCCTCTTCTCTCTTCCTTCCCCCTCTTTCTTGCTGTTTCCTTTTCCTTCTACCTCTTGCCACTTGTTCCTTCCATTGCTCACAGTTTTTTCTCATACCTTTCTACCTGTTGTCCTTGTTAAACTCCACCTTACCATACTTATTACACATGCTCCCCATCAGCACTCTTCATTATTAGTGATTGTGGTGCCTATAAACTACAAGAATTTATGGCCCTGTGCTGCCTTAGAGGATGCAATTTGTGTGAAGTTGGTTTGGGATTATATGATCATGGCACAATCCTGCCTAATTAAATGTACATGGGCTAGAATTGAGAGCTGTGTCAAAATTTAGTACGTTGAGACTGAGCCGATCTCATTGCTGTAATAATTTAGCATAACATTAACATTGCTCCTGCATTCTTAGGGGAGAAATGGACATGTTTTAGTATTTATTATTTCTTTTAGGTACTCCAGTGTGATATCTAACCTTTATGAATCTGTAATTTTGTTGGGAAGTGGTTGGGGTTTATGTAGGAAAGGAGAAATAGACATCTCCTGCAGGTGTGGAAATTGATGGCTTGCCTGAAAGGTTTTGAAATGCTGGCATAATTTAATGTCAGGATAAGTCTTATGTTATATCTTTGGAAGTGATTTTTGTGTAAATTGGGATAATTAATTGCTTGGCTCACAGGTAAAGCAGGTATGGAAATTACCCTTTTCAGTGGTGATTACAGGTGGTTGTGTTGACACAAAATAAGTAGCAAAGTATACTTAGTTTAACATGACTTTTTTTAATGAGAGAATGTTATTACTTGGAACTCTGAAGTACCAAATTTAGCATTGTGTACAATCTTTGTACAGCCACTTGGAAATGGGTTAGATTTTGGACAAAGATTCTTAAATTGTTAAATGGGATTACTGGGTATTCATTTTATTTGTGGGAGAACTGATTTTTTTTTTCCATATGGGGAACTTCCTGTGTCAAATTCTGCAAGACCAGACAGGCTCTGTTCTGTACCACCATTACATATTTTACATCCTTAAAAAGCTGTACACAATCCTATAAATCAAACTAACTGTTTTTCATTACATGATTACCCTCTTGGTAATTTCAGTCTCTGACTTAACCAGGGTCAGGTGATTTCAGCCAATTGATTTTGACAATGTGAAGGGAAAGAGCCCTTTTTTCCTCTTTCTCTCTTAAGTTCTTATACTCTGTTCATCATTATGGTGTCTGAGTGATACTACTCAGTGATTCTTTGTTGAACTTGGATATGTGTATTTAAGGTTTACCTTGTCCACGACCTCATCATGACACCCGTAACAGTAGGCTTTATTCCCCTCCACCTCCCAAACTGAGCTACGTGCACCAGATGAGGGGAATCTAGTGCATTACAGCCTCAAAGCACTTGTCTTATGGAACCTCTTCTGCAGAGCTGTGGCAGCCAGGGCAAAAGAGGAACATCTAATCATCAATATTATTGGCAGCCTAATTTTGGCAGAAGGGCTCAGCTTTGTGATAATACTCCTTCATTGCATTTGTTTGCTCTGTATCTTGGGTCAGCTAAAAGTGAAGGACTTTCCAAGGCTGTCTGAGTTCACTGCAGACGTTTGTTTGGAGCACAGTTCTATCCACAGTGACTTCAAAGGGGCCAGCAATATAATTGCAGTGCTGAGTCAGCTGTGAGTTGACGGCAGCATCTTAAGAATTTTGTTGCTGTAAGATACTGCATGCCATCAGTGTAAGCTAAGTTATTTATGTGAACAGTAGGTGGATTTGGGAGCAATGTGCGGAGACGGAAAACTTCTTATATAATAAACACAAAGATCTTTTCAGCCATTATGTGCTAAAAGATGCAGTTTAGGAATGGTGAAAAAGTCTTTTTAATTTTGCTGCCAGTAAAATATTTGGGGGAAGAGGGAATATTATGAAAGAACTAAGTAAACTTTTTAGCAACATTCTATTTTTTTCCTGTACAGTTTAAACACTTCATGTTTAATACATTTCTATAACCCTTCACATGTTTTGAGTTAACCTTTGTGGACATCTGCTTGAGCAGCAGAAGGTTATTCAATTCATGATTTCCCAAGGCATTGCAATTTTTTAAAACTTTTTTTTTTCAACCTCCAGTAAAACTCTTCATTTTTTTTCTGACTTTGCCTTAACTTAACCCACTGTGACACATCTACTTGTAAATGCTAGTATAACTTCAAAAATGGAACCTCTGCTGTCATTTTTCAAAGGGAAGCTGCAAAACATTGTCATGAATGATATCATTAAATCAGAAAAGAAACAGCCACTGACTTAGGAATATGTTTGTTTGTAACTACTCTTTGCATTTAGTTCTTTATTTAGAAGGACTTTGGAAAATTTATAGAAATATGGGAATTGCTAGTGGTCTGTGTAGTCCAGTATCCTGTCTCCAACAGTGGTTTGTACCAGACACTTTAGAGGAAGTTGCAAAGTAACCCTCAAAGTGGGCAGTTAGGTAATAACCTGCTTATGTTGTAAACTTCCTCCTAATCTCCTTGATTAGAGGTTGACCATGGCCATGGCCATGGCTACACTGGAGAGTTGCTGCGCTGGTGGTGGGTTTACACCGCTGCAACTTAGTAACTGTCCACAGCTGCAAGGCACATCCAGCGTTGCAACTCCCTGGCTGCAGCGCTGGCTGTACACCTGGTCTGCTTGGGGTATAACGATTGCAGCGCTGGTGATGCAGTGCTGCTCCGCAGGTGTGGCCACCAAAAATGCTGTAATTGGCCTCCAGGGTATTAGGAGGTATCCCAGAATGCGTGTTCACAACAAACCAGAAGACCGGGCTCCCCGGAGCTGCTTATCTAAAAAACAAACACAGCTCCTGTTTGCTCGAGAAGAGGCAGGGGAATTGCTTTGGAATGTTAACAGCGGTTTGCTTGAGTAGAGAAGCCACAGGGCGGAGGAGGAGGGGGGAGTCCATGTTGGAGCTCTGAGTGCAGAATTTGCATTTAGTGAATAAGAGAGGGGTAGGGGAAGGGCTCAAAACTTTTAAAATGATTGCAGGTTGGTGATGTGTATGTTCCAGTCCTTAGAACTTGCAAGGCAGGGAGCTGACAGCTCCAAAAATCCACTCTCTCTCTCTCTCTCTCTCTCTCTTCCTCATGCTCCCCCTCATCCCCCTGTTTTGAAAAGCACATTGCAGCCACTTGAACACTGGGATAGCTGCCCACAATTCACCACTCCAAACAGCGCTGCAAATGTGTCCATAGTGCAGCGCTGCACTATCTGTCAGTGTGGCCACACTGCAGCGCTGTCCCTACACAGCTGTACGAAGACAGCTATAACTCCCAGCGCTGCACATCTCCAAGTGTAGCCATACCCCATGTCTACATTACAAACTTCTGTTAGCATAGCTATAGCAATAAGGGGTATGAAGAGGTATGATATCTGACTGACCGCTGTGTCAGCAAAAGCCCCTATTATAGACACATTTATATCCTCAAATTGCACTTTTACTGATATGGCTTATTTCATTCAGGGATGTAAAATTGGCTGGATTAATCTGTATCAGCAAAAGCACAGTTTTGCTGGTAAAGTTGTTTCCGCAATAGGAACAGTTTGGCAGTATAATATATTGATATAGCTATACTAGAAAACATTCCTAATATAGACATGGCTTTGTATACTAAAGTGTGAGGACATACAGGACCAGGTCTCTATCCAGTTTGCAGGTGCAAACAGCTGCACGCACACTTTTTGAAGTGTATACCCCCATTAGGATGTTTTTTCTAAATATGAATTTTCATTACTATTGTTTGTACTATTGCAGCCCAAGAGGCCCCAGTCAGGTTTGTGACACCCAAAGCACTGTGTAATCACATAACAAGACACATTCCCTGCCCAAGAGAATTAGTCTAATTTAAAACAAATGGAGGAGATTATGAAGTTGATGGCAAGACTAACAGTGATAGCCTGTGTGAACACATGTTCGTAACTGAGCAATTAACAGTTTGAATGATCTTTAAATATTGGTTGTCCTTACTAACCATTATCAGCTGGCATTTTACCATAGGCATCAAGATAGAAATGTGTTTTGAGGTATTTATAGGAGATCAGAACAGTGGCTTTAGAGATTGGTTTGTTCCATGCATAAAGGGAGTCATGGGAGAAAGTATGTTGCACTAAACATTCCAGTCTCAATATTTATCTTGGTTCATAGAATGAACCTAACTCAATGTACTAGATTCACATATAAATTAGAATAGTTGTTAAATATAAATTAAGGCAGTGTCCGCTAAAATACTCCCTACCCAGTCCAACTCCCTCTAGACAAATAGGCTTTCAAGATATGGTCCTTGTCAGCTGAGTCAGGCTTACAGGGCTATGGTTGAAAAATTGCTGTGTAGATGTGTTTGGCTCCAGGATGGAGCCCAAGCTCTGCGGTCCTGCAAGGGTGTGTCCTGAAGATCCACAGATTTGGACCCTGAGCTAAGGAGGCAAACTAATTCCAGAATCAGGGCTTGTTGGAAGGCAAATGAGATCCACTCCCCTTTAGCTTTAAACAGTTCTAGTAGCCTTTATTTTGAACATTTTAAGACAATGTTGTTAGCACCTATGAATTACATATACATTCAAAAACAGATAAGGCAAGATAAGTTACCTTTCCTGGGGACAAGGCGACTTCTTTCAGATCTCTAGTGTCTGCTGTGTTCTTCTCGTGTCTTCTCCATGCTTGTTTTCAATCATTATCTTTTATACCCTGTTCCATAATGTTGCCTCATCCTTCTAAAGCCAACTAAACGTTTGTATACGTAAATAATAATAATTAACCTAAACTAATACATTTTTGCTTACCTTGCTAAAATTTACTTCTGTGATTTATTCTTTGTTGTCAATCCCACTGGCACCTTCAAATTGTTTTTTATCTTACTGGTCTGTTTTTGTGGCCTTGGGTTTTTGCATGTTAACTTGTTTTGTGGGGGAATCTGAAGTTAACAATTATCTTGTGATGGTTTCACCTGTTGTTTATATAGACCCAGGTTTTACAGAGTAAGACACACAAACCAGTTGTCATGGTTTACACAATCATTTTTAAGCTAAATTCAGAAATTCTGCATCAGTAGGCACATGTACAAGAACAAAAAAAAGTCCTTTTATGTCTTCCTATAATATAGATAATCATTTATCTAACATTGTTTAGTTATTAATGGGTTGGGTTATATGTTTGACTAACACAATTCATTACGCAGTTTTCCAACAGCTTCTCTATTGACAATACTCTAGCACCAGTTTTCTTATGTACAAATCTAGGAGCTGTTAACTTGAGCATTTTGTCTAGTCTCAGCTTGTAGGTATAATAAAGGGTGAACAGTCTTTGGGAATAAGTGATACAAACCATGCAGGGCTTAAGTTAAAACTTGTGTTGCACCTAGAAATGAAAACCAATGTAATTTACAGAGCACTGATGAAAAATTTCTAGATAGGTAATCATATGGACAGATGCATTTCTCTCTAGCTCAGGGTTTCGTCCCTCCAGTACGTCCCTCGGCCCATGCCGCTTCCAGCAGCTCCTATTGGCCCGGAGCAGTGATCCACTGGTAGGAACCACGATCGGCTGGACCTGCGGACAGGGCAGGTAAACACACTGGCCCGGCCTGCCAGGGGCTTTCCCTACAGAAGCAGCGACTCCTGTTTGAGAAACCTTGCTGTAGCTGAAGTTTTCAAATATTCTTCACAGAATATGCCTTGTAGTAATTTCATCTGCAGGTGACGAAGACATGGATAACTATGGTGAGGTCTGCATTTGAGAGAACTGGTAAAGCTGATAGCCAGTGGCATATTATTATACCTGCAAACTGAGACCAGACAGAATGCCCAGGTTAACAGTTTCTAAAATACATAACAATTGGGAGCAGATTTTGACTTTCTGGTTGGGTTGTTAATTACTACCTTAATTTGTTCAAGGTGACTTAGTAAGAACTTATTTTCCTACACAATCTTTGCTTTCATTGGTGAAAAATGTGACCTTGGACTGTTGCTTTCTTTGTTCAGTTGGTGTGGAATGCAGCAGTTTCAGATGAGTCAGGAGTAATAAGATGGGATTTGCAATCTTCTGCAAAAAACAAACAAACAAACAAAAACACCACCACCACCAGCAGCTGGTGTATGATAGTACTATAGCTGCAAGATTGGATCAGTTCCCCAGTTTTTAATCAGTCTTAAAAAAAATACATGATTTACTCTCTTTTATTATTTTTTTCCTTACCATAATGGATTTCACCAGTAATTTCTTTTGAGAATGTTTTGGTTTAGGGTTGAACTACTTCTATAAGTCAGTGGTAAACAAAGTACAATCCCACAGCCCAAGAAAGCCACCTGTATACTATACTTCAGTAAATGTTAATAGTTATCAGGGAGGTATGATACAGACATCAGAGTTAATCATAGAATATCAAGGTTGGAAGGGACCTCAGGAGGTCATCTAGTCCAACCCCCTGCTCAAGGCAGGACCAATCCCCAGACAGATTTTTACCCCAGTTCTGTAAATGGCCCACTCAAGGATTGAACTCACAACCCTCGGTTTAGCAGGCCAATGCTCAAACCACTGAGCTATTCCTCCCACAATACATAAATAGCAAGAGGAAATAAATGTTCATGTTCAGTTTTGCCATTTGGCAGTGTGTTTCCTTTCTTCTGCAAGGTAGGAGCCAAATCTGTCAGTGTGGGGAAAACAAGGGCTGGCTTTTGTCTTTCATAAAGCCCTGTATTCTGCTTCCAAACAGCGCTGAAAGGTGGCCTCCAAATCTCCTGCTCTCCTAATCTGCATAGCAAAGTAGACCTCAAAACTTTGCTAATTTACCTTTTGACAAAGTCTTTTCCCTTGATTCAGTGGGCGGATTTTGTTTGCCTATTTTCCTTCCAACCTAAGAGGGATCTGTGTCACAGCTTGCAGCAACCCCTCCTTATTTCCAAAGCTGTAGGCCCAACATAGTAGACAAGCCTGTATAAAAGAATCCGAAACACTGGAGGCACTTTCAGCCCTCCTTGAGTCCCTGTCTGGATGAAGCTCTGTTTTTGTTTATATGGGAAGTCATATTATAGGAGAAAATGGTTTCTTCAAAGAGCTCTGCTTATATTTTTTAGCTCTTGGTGGTGGCAGTTGTACTGTCTCTAGCACCATCACCTTACTCAGACAAACTTTGCTACAAGCAAACCTCCTCAAATTCTTAAGAACATATTTTTTTTAATCACTCATGGTTGGCCAAAGAGGACCTTTGAGTCAGTCAATATATAATTGAGAAACCAGCAACGAGGACCTTCACACTGTAATCTTGCAGTGCTCATTACACTTAACATTCTCAATGAGAGTGCTGGTCTCAAAGGAAAGCTTGTCACTATAAACTACAGGCTGGCATTACAATTCCTGGGACCAACATGCCTACAACAGCCCTTCAGACAGTAATGGAAGATGAGATATTCTTGCTATGAAAGTCACCATTTTGTATCAGCCAAGTCCCCAGGTCTTGTTCGGGTTTTTTTTATGTTGTTTTTCTCCTTGATTGCAGCTACTTCTTGCTCTCCGGTTTTCCTCACAAGGAGGGGTTAATTGAATTACACTGCATATTCCCTGCACTGTTCAGTAGAGCTGTAGACCAGGGGGAGCTGGTGAGATGAGCCACAGAAGCTGGCTAGAAGTTTCTTTCTTCCCTGGTACACAGGAGGGAAGAAGGATCTGAGCTGTGGGAGCAGAGGCCAGGGAGCGTGTGGATGTAGGCTGTCCAGAGGGCATAGTAAAATAAACTGTCCCAGTAAATGATCAGCTAATTTGACAGAAATGATTTTCAGCTGTGAGACATTGCATAAGGATGGAAATGAAAGATATTTCATTACAGTAAAATAAGTAACAATGTAATGGAATTTAGGGGTGGCAGCTTCAGAATTTGGTCCTGTTATGTGATGATGTATGTGGCATTCTGATATTTTTTTCTTTAATATTAAAGTATGTGATCGGAGCCCACAGAATGAGAATGTTTGTAATTTATCTAAAAATTCCACACTAGACGTGCTTTGCCCCTTTCTGTCCAGGTTTGCTGATAAAGGTTTTAGTGTTACCCACTTTTCTAAAATCACTTTTATAGAAGATGTTGCTGTTTACACTGCATAGCTGAGGTGCCTAGCCATTAATCATCAGATTAAACAGATCTGTCACAGAGCTGCAGGGTGGGTGGAAACTTGTATTGCAATTTTCAACCAGTGTAGTGGACGTGCAGATGGAGAAAATTTCTATTCCCTCCCCTGCCCCTGTGCTACTATATGTAAACAGATTTTTCTTATATATGTCATCTTATTGCAAATAATAGTATAAGACTAAGAGCTGATTCTCCCCCCCCCCCCAACTTGTTAAATGTTTTCAAGACATTGAACCCAATTCACTGTCGCATTGTGGCCTTGTGCTGTTTGCTGGCACAAAGATGTCCAAAACCTAGCAGATATGTTCATCTAACAATTCCATGTTGACACGCAGCTGGGTTTGTAGCTCCACACCACTCCCTTGCAGCTCCTTGGATGGGAGCAATAACTTGGAGAGAGGTGTCCACAGGCACCGCCCCTGCAGCTCCCATTGGCTACAGTTCCATGCCGAAAGGAGCTGCAGGGGTGGTGCTTGGGGTGTGGGCAGCGTGTGAAGCCTCTTTGCTGCCCCTACGCGTAGGAGCCAGAGGAGGGACATGCTGCTGCTGCTTCCAGAAGCCTCACGAAGCAGGGCAAGCCCCAGACCCCGCTCCCCAGTGGGGGTTCGAGGGCTGGATTAAAATGCCTGGAGGGCCAGATGTGGCCCCTGGGCCGTAGTTTTGCCCACCCCAGCCTAGATTCTTCCATGAGTTTTCTCTCTCTCTAAAGTTCAATGCTTATTTGCAAGGTAAATATTACCTGAAGATTTTTCTGTAAATTGTTATCTTTTCATAAATCAATAACTGGGTATTCATAGTGGATATCACTTGTGTAAATGTTTTAAATAATTGATCTGAATGTTACTTTCTTTAATGCTACTTTTTCATTAATGCTAATGTGGTAGACACTTGTCTTTAGGCTACATTTATAGCTTCTTTTTAATTCTTTTACCCAACTTGCAATTTAATTTTTCATGCTTATTAGCTTGTAGGATAAGAAGTGGTGTTAAGATATTGAGCACCAACTAATTTTATCCCCCAAATTACTAAAATCTGTAGTCTCAAAAAACAAGAAATGGTAGGCCAAATCAAATTGCTTCTCTTAATATCCATTCTGGAGTTTGACTCCCATTATCTTAATCCCCTGGGGTTGTTTGCCATGGTTTCGGGAACACCACAATTAAAAATAATCACTATTATTATTTGATTGTATTAAAGAAAGGAAAAAAATAAAAACAGAACAAATATACAACGGTTACTGCAGCTATAATCTTCTTTATATGTTTCTCTGTGGCAAATTTTTAACCAACATTGCACCTTTGAGAGTGAGCCTGCCCCGATGGGGCACTCTTATCCAGATAAGTTATGACCACAGTATATTTTCAACACTAGACATGTGAGTTGTGTTGTGTTTTTATAGATGGGCAAATGAATTTTTGTTTATGGGTAGGTGAGTGTTTTTTTGTTTTATTAAAGATAACAGAGAGATCTTAATTAAGTCTTGTGAAAGCAAAGAAGGTGTTTAAATTAGATTACTTGAGAGAAGTTTATTCAAGGAGCTCTCTTGAGACAGGATATTAAGCATTCTAATATTCAAGTTAAATCCACTGCTTCTTTCTGTTTATCCAGGTTAGCGTATGGCTCCCTTATGGAAATATATAGTCTAAACCATTTTGGTGTTTAACTGGAGAAGCCATTACTATCACAAAGTAGAACAGCTTTTCAATATCCTATTTAAAATCATTACAAGAAAAAATTAAATGTAGTGCAGGGATCTCAAACTCAATTTACCTTAGGGCCAGTGCCAGTCCTTGAATCCTCTCAGTGGGCCAATGTCACTCATGCCGCCCAGAACTTGCCTCCCACAAAAAATCCGGCCCCCACCTGCCTAAAGCTCTGGAACGGAGTTTGGGTGGAGGAGGAGGTCTGGGATAGAGGATTAGGGTGCAGGCTCTGAGAGGGAGTTTGGGTGCAGAAGGAGTGAGAGATTGGGCTCTGGGAAGGCGCTTAGGTGGGGGAGGGGGTCTGGAGTGCAGGCTCTAGGAGGGAGTTTGGGGGCGAGAGGGAGTGCTGTCACAACCTAATGGCCCCCTTCGCTTAGGGATTCCCCTGGGAAGGTAGATCAGCACAGCCTTGGTCCACCCCGCCCCTCCCCTGGGCTGCAGAGAGGGGCTGGCAGCCACTGGAGTGAGCCGGCCAGGGACCCTGAGGCAGGAGCGCCCGGGGGCGGCAGGTGGGGCTAATGAACAGACATGGCCCCAAAACTGCTGGAGTCCTGTGTGCTACATTGGGGAGGCTCGCAGGCTGCAGATGGCCTGCGGACCAGGAGTTTGAGACCCCTGATCTTGTGCATTGGCAATCTTTCACCCTTGATGCTGAAATCTTGGTCATCTCATTGTGTTCCAGAAGCAGCAGTGCTGTACTGGAAGGTTGCTCCTTCCTAATGCTGTGTGGGGTCTTCTTTGTTCTTTGTCATCTTGCTGTTGTTTGCGTGCTCTAAAGAGATGAGATTAACAGGGTGAAGAGGATATGAATGTGACAGGTTTGCCACTGAAGTTGACAAATGGGAGCAAAATTCATGCTGCTTGCTTAATTCAGAAAAATGTTCTCCTCTTTCATAGTTTGAAGACACACCTCTTTTAGGGCATTCTTCAAATTGATTATTCACTGCTGTCACCTGTTCCGTGATGGAAGACATTCATGAGGTGGTTCTGGTAGCATCTTTAGAACATGAATATACAATCTGTAATAACTGTCTTTGTTCTTCTGGAGGGAGCTCTCAGAACGTCTTAGGTTAGAGTTTTAACTCTTGTATTTAGCCTATTTTCTGAGATATTCCTGTAGCTTTTTTAGGGTTTAATAGGAGTTGAAATTCTGTTTCAAATAAGTACAAATACTCTTATATAAAAAATGTCTTCAGTTTCTCAAAATTGCCTTTTTAAAATTTACAAGATTCTTAAAGGGTCTTTTTAGCTTAAATAGTCTTTACAGAAGATACTTCTTGGAAATCTTTGGCGAGGGGACTTGTATTTCTGAGTTTGAGAGGGAAATTTCTGAGTTTGAGAGGGAAATTGCCAGATAATTAATTTCCCAATTAAAAACTTATATACACCTCTACCCCGACATAACACAAATTTGGATATAAGATGGTAAAGCAGCGCTCTGGGGGGGCGGAGCTGCACACTCCGGTGGATCAAAGCAAGTTTTGATATAACGCAGTTTCACCTATAATGCGGTAAGGTTTCTTGGCTCCCAAGGACAGCGTTATATTGAGGTAGAGGGGTGTGTGTATGTATGTATGTATGTACCGGAGTGCGCAGCTCTGCCCCTCCAGAGCGCTGCTTTACCATCTTATATCCAAATTTGTGTTATATCGGGGTAGAGGTGTATATAAGTTTTTAATTGGGCAATTAATTATCTGGCAATTTCCCTCTCAAACTCAGAAATACAAATCCCCTCACCAAAGATTTCCAAGAAGTATCTTCTGTGAAGACTATTTAAGCTAAAAAGACCCTTTAAGAATCTTGTAAATTTTAAAAAGGCAATTTGAGAAACTGAAGACATTTTTTATATAGGAGTATTTGTACTTATTTGAAACAGAATTTCAACTCCTATTAAACCCTAATAAAGCTACAGGAATATCTCAGAAAATGGGCTAAATACAAGAGTTAAAACTCTAACCTAAGACGTTCTGAGAGCTCCCTCCAGAAGAACAAAGACAGTTATTACAGATTGTATATTCATGTTCTAAAGATGCTACCAGAACCACCTCATGAATGTCTTCCATCACGGAACAGGTGACAGCAATGAATATTCAATTTGAAGAATGCCCTAAAAGAGGTGTGTCTTCAAACTATGAAAGAGGAGAACATTTTTCTGAATTAAGCAAGCAGCATGAATTTTGCTCCCATCTGTCAACTTCAGTGGCAAACCTGTCACAGTCATATCCTCTCACCCTGTTAATCTCATCTCTTTAGAGCACGCAAACAACAGCAAGATGACAAAGAACAAAGAAGACCCCACACAGCATTAGGAAGGAGCAGCCTTCCAGTACTGTGTGTGTGTGTGTGTGTGTGTGTGTGTGTGTGTGTATAATATATATTAAAAAAAATTGTGGCTTACTGCCTACAAACTTCTGTGATTTTTTTTTTAAATCTTTTTTTTATTGGACTTTCTTTGTGTACCCTTAACCAGAGATGTGTCCCTAGATTTAATCCTCAAGGGTCACTGGTTTCTGTAACTTGATCACTGCTCACTGTCCATTCTGCTTTCACTGAGATTCTTCAGAACCCTCATGTTTTCAATTCTTAGCATCTGTGAAACAGTTTGTTAGCTCTCAGGCAACTAGAGAATATGGCAAGGATTTTCAAAGGAATTTAGCCTCTCATTTTCCATTGATTTTCATTCTTTTTGGGCCCCTTTGACAGTTCAAACTGTAATTTTATACCATATCTAAATTAAAATTATGTGTACATAGTCATGCAGCTCAGTGCTTCACAGCCTTGATTCTGCCAGTGCTGTATTGTATTGTCTATGTAATTTGAGTTCTTTGGCAATCTCATTCTTGCTTTATATTGAATTGTGTGCTGGGATTTGATGGGAAGAGAGAGATGATTCTAGGACTGTCAGTCATGGAAAATCAGTTTATGGTATGAGTCTTTACTGTAGCAATTAATAAACAATATAATTAGTAAACAATGTAAGTCATGTATTCCAGTATATTGTACAGTAGACTTATATTTTTCACCAGTGTTTTTAAACTGGTTGCCATAGCTACAAGAAGAAACGTTCAATCTTCAGTAGTATACAAGTTTTCTATTGTTTTCTATATTTCTGTAACTTAGTTAAATTTCTAGAATATGCTAAATGTTTATCTGCAGAATTAAGCTGTCCTGCAGTGCTTTAGTGGAAAGATTAATTAGAATTACAAGGATTGTATTGGTATCTCTGATTTATTTTTCATTATAGAGCTGCCAATATAATGATTATTGAAGCATTGTTTTGGTGGCACTACTGCAACACCATTAAACAAGTAGGAGGCAAATACTTCCTTCTTTTGGCTAACAAATATTTGGCATTTTTCTCAGACTTTTACAGAGTGAACATTTGTGTTTCTCGCTAATAGGATCTTTATTGAACAGATCATAGAATCATAGAATATCAGGATTGGAAGGGACCTCAGGAGGTCATCTAGTCCAACCACTTGCTCAAAGCAGGACGAATCCCCAACTAAATCATCCCAGCCAGAGCTTTGTCAAGCCTGACCTTAAAAACCTCTAAGGAAGGAGATTCCATCATCTTCCTGGGTAACCCGTTCCAGTGCTTCACCACCCTGCTAGTGAAAAAGCTTTTCCTAATATCCAGCCTAAACCTCCCCCACTGCAACTTGAGACCATTACTCTTGTTCTGTCATCTGGTACCACTGAAAACAGTCTAGATCCATCCTCTTTGGAACCCCTTTTCAGGTAGTTGAAAGCAGCTATCAAATGCCCCCCTCATTCTTCTCTTCCGCAGACTAAACATTTCCCTCAGCCTCTCTTCCTAAGTCATGTGCTCCAGCCCCCTAATCATTTTTGTTGCCCTCCGCTGGACTCTTTCCAATTTTTCCACATCCTTCTTGTAATGTGGGGCCCAAAACTGGACACAGTACTCCAGATGAGGCCTCACCAATGTTGAATAGAGGAGAATGATCACGTCCCTTGATCTGCTGGCAGTGCCCCTACCTGTACAGCCCAAAATGGTACTAGCCTTCTTGTCAACAAGGGCACACTGTTGACTGATATCCGGTTTCTCATCCACTGTAACCTCTAGGTCCTTTTCTGCAAAATGTTACATAATGATTGGTCAGGACATTTTAACATTATGAATAGCTTGCTTTGTTTCCCACTGACTAATAAATATACTACCTCGGTTGCTGGATTGTGATGTTTGGCAGAGGATATTTGTCACATTAAGCCAAAGTGTGGGTTTTGTTTTAAGACTTTTTTGGCAGGAGACAAGCATCTAAATGTTTGATGTGGGAAAATCTATTTTTGAATTACGAACTGAATTTGAATGTAATATGTACAGATGTGTATATGTGATGAGGTGTATGGACCCCATGGTGGCCCGGTAACAAAGGGGTTAATGCAGCAACCAGCTGTCAGTGCTGATCAGCAGCTTCACAGCAGCTGGGAGAATAAAAGAGCTGAGAAGCAGAGGGGCAAGACAGCTTCCCGGGAGAAAGCAAACTGGAGAAGGAAGGTCCTGCCAGCAGGCTGGTGAGAAGCCACCCAGAGACAACTCCAGCAAAAGGATAACCAGATCTACAGGCTGGAAAAGTCTATGGAACCAAGGGAGGTAGGAAAGAACTCAGGGCACAACAAGATGAGTTGTTGAGTCTTGATACCGCCTCTCTAGTTTAAGGGGCCCTGAGCTGGAACCCAGTGGCATGAGTTCACCTAGGTTTTGCTATCCATCTCTCAGAGACTTAAGACCCCAAGGGTTTTCTGGATGCTCTGACAACCAGGACCAGCTCATCCTGCCAGGTATAATGGGAAATCTGAACACCACAATAGGACTGAGACTAACACACTTTATAGTACAAGCATGGGACTCCGATAAGGACTCAGGCAAGAGCAGCTGACTGACTGCCCTGCCAGACCAAGTACCTTGAGGGGGTGCTGTCATATCATTTTGCATGCATATTTGGTATTGGCTTGCGCAAATAGCCACTTATACGTTTTGACTGGAAAGCTCTTTGCACAAATACTGACTACTGTATGTATTTAAAAGTAATTGACAAACAGATTAGGTGTGGGCAATTGAACGGCTGCATTTTTCAAAATCAGACCTCATATTATATTGGGTATCAAGTACGCTTAATTATTTTTTAACAGGACCAATGGATATAGAACTGTATTTTGATCTTGATCTCTTGGTGACCAGCATAATATTTTAACCAAACACTTGATTCCTTTATTCTTGCAGAATTTGTATTGCTTTTCAGAATATTAAATTGTGTAGACACGTTTGGGGGTTTTGTGTATGTTTCATATTTCAGGTTTCTTAGGCTCTAGTCCTGAAAGCTGTTCTGTATGACTGGATCCCATCAGAGCCTCTTTCACTTCTTTGGGCATCCACAGGGACTCAGGGGATTGGTTCTTAAATTTGGAAATCCAGGAGTTTAAAAGGGCTCTTCTTCCAGTGTTTGTATCTGACACTTGATAGAGCACTGTTATATTTTAAAATGTACAGGGTAAATTTGCTATGCAGTGCCTGCCTTAGCAGCATGACTCCCATTAGCATTTGACAGTTTAAGATACTATCTGAATGAAGATGATTTTTTAATGATAATCTAGAAAATACTCAAAATAGAAAAATGTATTGTGAAGGCAATTTTATATTGACATTAAGATGTTATTGTGAAGTCTATAAATGTCTGAGACCTCTTCCCCCTCAGTGGGAAAAGTAATTTTAAAAAGCACTCTGGGTTGTTGTACTTTGGCTTCTTCCTCCCTCCTTCTCCCACCAGGCTTGATATGCAAGTTAATTCCTCATGTGTTAAATCCAAATGACAATGAATTTGGTGGCCTCTTCTAGTCCTAATGTCAGCACACCTCAAAACTAGCATGCAATTTTGTCATAATTACCAAAGGGAATGGCTTCTGTTCACATGTCCGTTAGCACCAAAGAGATGCTTCAACTGATGCGATAAATGTTGATTGATGGGATCAACTCTGTTGTTCGCAACATAAAATTTTATCTTAAAGTGTTTGCAGTTCACATGGATAGTATGAAAATTAGCTTCCAGTGGTACATAATCACTTCTCACACTCCAGTAAACGCTGGATTCAGAAAAATTCATAAGTGGCACCAGTTCATGTGAAAGAACCACTGACATCAAGACTAAAAATCTAAATAAGACATGCTGCCTTTGGTATCTAATAGGAAGAAGTCTCCTGAGTTTATCACAGAAATTGAGCCTAAGCCTCATTTCACCCCTCTCCCCCACTACCCATACATTTCTTCATGTCAAAAGAGGGAAAATTATAATAAAAATGCAGGAAAGTCATAAAATGGCCAAATTCTTCCACCTTATTCCTCTAGGGAGGGTCATTAATGGACACAGTACTATGTTGATGGGCACAACACACATACCTATAGACCTAGCTGAGCTTTATTGTGAAGATTATAATTATCAGCTGTAAAGGAAAAGCATTCTCAGAATGGCAAACTCTTACTTGAAACTAATCTGTTATTGACAGAGGTGATTTTATATGGCATTTGCACACACATTAGTTTGTGTAGTAAATAATCCTTTTGGCTAAAGAAGATAATCTTTTCTCAAAACCATTTGTCCCTACTGACAGTAAATTGTCCTAAACAATTTTTAGAATATTTAGCAATTGTTCCTTGAGTCAGAGTTCTCATTCATTTAAAAAAGCAATTGTCATGCTTGATTTGTGATTTTTTTTTTCTTTTGGTCTACAGGGGGAATTTCCTCAGATCAAAGTGTTTTCTAGTCTGTCACCTATCCCAGGATTCACCAAGTGGCTCATTGGACTTCTGACCTCACAAACAAAGGAACAAGGGAGAAATGAACTATTTACAGATGCAGAATGCCAAGAAATCTCTGAGATCACAGGGGACCCTGCTGCTGAAAAGCTAAAGAGGCTCTTAACTAACAATGAATGGGTGAGATCAGAAAGATTGGTCGAAGCATTGCATTCACCATTTATGAGGCTCTGTGCTTGGTACCTGTATGGAGAGAAACACCGTGGATATGCCCTTAATCCAGTAGCAAACTTTCATCTTCAGAATGGTGCTGTACTGTGGCGGATAAATTGGATGGCAGACACAAGCCCCCGTGGGATCACTGCTTCATGTGGCATGATGGTAAACTATCGGTATTTCTTAGAGGACACAGCCAGTAACAGTGCAGGATACCTTGGGACAAAGCACATCAAAGCCTCAGAGCAGATTCTTTCCTTGGTGTCTCAATTTCAGCAAAATAGCAAACTTTAAATATACAAGAAGATTTTAAGAGTGAGCATTTCTCATTTGAATGAAGGGGTATGATATCTTGGGATGTCCTTATTGAAAAGTGAATGTTTGTAATAAAACAATGAGCTCTGTTCTTAGTCACAGCAGGATGCAAAATTACATTATCTGCCAAAATTACTATAACTTTCTTTCTTGCACTGCCAGATACTCAAAGTCTGATACAGTATGGTTGAATTATTGCGATACTTTATATTCAAATGAGCTGGAATTGTGTATTAAAGGCTGTGTAAACTCATCTCAGTAAGGTTACAAGCCAGCGGTGACTTGCGTGGACTGTTCTGTGCCCCTGTTGTCGTTCTCAGGATCAATATAGTTGTTTAAGCTACATCTTCAAAAGCACAGAGGAACTCCTCAATAGACTAATATATTAAATAGATAAAAGCAATGTGCAAAGACTATTTTTTATTCAATATATATAAGCTCAAGAGCAATCTGCAGCATTTCTTCACTAAGGTTTTTGTGTTGTTTATTCCTGACATTTTTTGGTAAAACCTCTTGATTTGGCCATTCTTTTGCTTTTTCAAAGTAAAGTACAAAGTGCCAACACTAACTCATTGCTCTGATCAAGCAACAAGATACCTTGTATTTCTGTGACTTTTTCTCAAGGCAGTAGGTATGTGCAACAGTGTATTTGCAGATTGCTATAGCTCATATTTACAGTTCAAAAAGTAAAATCAGTGGCTCTAAATAAGAGAAGAAAGTCTGTTGCTTATAGGACTTAATTATGAAGCTTTAGGTGATATATAATATCTCCATAAATTATATTGGACATTTTAGAAATTGGACTTTAAAAAGCTTTTTATTTATTTATTTATTTATTTAATAGTAAAAAGCCAGGTTTGGTCTTTAAAGCAATAAATTAAAATAAGTCCCTATAAACGTTACATGATATCTCTCTCAAAATGTACCATATTCGGGTTAGTCACACTTGATGTTAGTGTCTCCAGTGAAATAAGATCTCTGACTTCAATGGATCAGATATCAGCAGATTTGGAGTGCAGAATTCTTGGCTTCTTCAGTGTATAATGAAATCCTGACCAAATTCCTGAGAGAATTACACAAACATTTCTATTTCCCTATGCAAGTAAAGGTGAAGGGATCCCTAAGTGTCCAGATGTACCATTTCATTCCAGGAGAAAGGACAATCAAACGAATTGTGTGTGTTCACTAAACAGAAATCTTCCCACCTACTAAGTGGCCTGTTTTAAATATCCGCTAAAGAGATTAAATGTTCCCTGGCTTCAGCTGATGGCAGATTTCTCAGTGAGATGATGTAGCTGGATGCACTACACACTATTCCCTTCAGAACAAAGTCATTTTTACATAGCAGCTGGTCTTCACATTAGCAATGGCAACTAGCCTAGCCATGCTGCTTTCATTATAGTTTTAAGAATGGTTCCAAAAGCCATCACATCTAGTGAGCAAGTATCTCTTATGTCAACAAATTAAGGCAAACCCATGGGTTTTGATCAGATACCAGTAAAAAAAAAAATTACTGCCAGCGTCTTGTGGGGGAGGAATCTTGTATTGCCAACTTTTTTAAGGAAAATTAAGAGTCTCTCTGCTCAACTTGAATTGTAGTTTTTGTGAAAATGCCAGAGGGCAATACAGTACGTGCCAAAAGATAACTTTCACTGCCTCTGAATAACATTGCACATGAGCCAAAAAGACACTGTGTAAAGTTTTTGAGAAGAGATCAGTAAATTCTTCAGTTTGCCTCTGCATTTCCCACTTATGGAATTAAGTACTCTAACTTCTGGAATCTCCTGGTATGAGTAGGGTCCTCTGGACACTGTCCTTTGTTTGGGCAGTGGTGGGAAAGCAGCTCAGCCTAATCAATCAGTCAGTGGCCTAGAATAAAGGTAACCGCCAACGGGATAAGAAAACAGTTATTTTATTTCTAAAACTGGTGCTTCACTGATGGGGTGAGGACTGGGGTACTGTGACTTTTTTTTCTAATACATGAGAGCAGACAGACCCCACTGTGTACCAACTTAACTGGTGAGCGTAAACGGTGGGCTTGTGTACACGTGAAGGTTAATGTGGAATAAGGTTAGGTGTGAATTTAAAGTGAATTACCTATTCCTGCTTAACTCCATTTGTGGAAACTTTTATTCCATAATAACAGTACCTTATTCCAAATTAGCTTACTCTACTTTAAACTAATTTGGAATAAGGCATTCTTATTTTGGATTAAGAGAGTCCACACGGAGTTGATCAGGAAGAGCTATTCTGGAATAACTCCTGATGTGTGGTGGTTGGGACTGCACTTGCCTTTATGCCCTCAGTTGAGGGATCACAGGCATGCAGGGCACATGTGTGGCCCCAATGGACACTGCCAGCTAAAAGACCATGAGAGGGATCCACACGGAAAAAGCATCTCAAACCAGAGTTACTGTTAGGAGTGACCTGCTGTTCCCTAGGTTTTTCAGACCTGCTCATCACCCGTTAAGATCAATGGGAGCTGCTGGGTGCTCAGCAGGTCTGAAAAACCTAGTCACTTATTTATATGGCTAAAAAAAGAGCAGTTGGGTACTGAACTCTTTTTTGAAAATTTGACTGCACCCCCCCCACACACACACACGAAATCAGTAGGAGTTGAGGCTTCTGCACCTTACACCAAAAGGTATTATAAACAGGGGCTTAATCCTGCTGTTGTTGAAGACCATGACAGGTGCAGGACTGGGACTTCACAGGATAAATGTAGTCCCTCTGGAACCCATTAATATCAGGTATGAATGACAACACATTTACTTCTTGATGTATTTTCACAGTGCAGAGTGCACTCAGTCCTTTCTAGTCCATCATTGCTTCAGCTTGTCTAAATTGCCTGTCGATGGCTCTTGGAGTAAATTTCAGCATTTGCTATGTATAAAATGTCAGTTTTGCTTAAAGGGAGGATATTATCCATGTTTAAAGACTCTCAAGGACTTAAGAGTTTAAAAATCTGCTAAATGAATTCAGCCAGACCTTGCACTGGAGTGACACCCATTAGTGTTGCCATAGTGAATAGTCAATTGCACCTTCGGTGTTAATACCCCAGTTTTCTAGGGGTTCTAGCAAGACCATTTTGAACTTTCATCCTTCTGAAACTTGGTGTGCAAATTCTCAGCCTGAAACAGATATAACCTCATTTTTAGACTTAGAGCAAAAAATGGGAGTTTAAATATTTTCTCTAAGGAAAAACAGCTTAAATTTAAGAACTTGAAATTTTTTAAGCATATATTCCCAAGAGGCACTTATTCATCTGAAGTTACACTGGCTAAGATAAGAATTATGAGTATTTACAAAGGATAGTTCCAGGGAATAAGCTGATGACTTAGTGGGATGAGGAAGAAATCTCCCTTTTCGAATAGGTGCACTGTAGAAGTTTTATTAAAAGTCCCCTTGATTTGACAATAGTTTTGATACCAGACTAGATGGATGAATGATCTGACTTGGTATGACTTTTATCATTTTCATGCTATGGGTAGACCGGTGCCTTTTAAAATTTAAAGACTAAATAAACAAAAACTGTCATTTTCTGTTTTTCTGTAACAACATGAAGGAAAAAAAAAAGACCCATTTTAAATAAGGATCTGATTTTCAATGGTGCTTTCCTAGCAGATGCACCTGCAGTTGCAACTGATATAATGAAACACCATTGCAGGTACAGGCATTAATATCTCTACTGCCTGCCCATATGGCAATAGTGGTAGGAAAGTGCCCTTGAAAGTACGTGCAAGCTCATGGTTGCCCACCAGGATCTAAATATCAGGCCTAAAGTTGTGGCATAAAATTGTGACCAGAGTAAGAAAAAGATGAGTAAAAAGTACGTTCCCATTTTTGTGTTTTCCCTATTATTTCTAGAACGCTGCAGCCTGTTTTGTGTGTAACATCATTAAATATTATCTTTACATGGAGCCCTGAGGGGGAACATGTGTACATAACAGTTGTGTGGGTGCTGAACTTTCCATGGCTGCTGTCAAAAGAGTGCTTAGTCTGATAGACACTTAGGAAAACCTTTTTCAGCAAACACATTACTGCTGGGCATGACACTTTTGTTTTCAACAGAGATCAGAAGCTAGATGTATTTATTTTTTCCTTCTCCAGAGCTTAGAAAGTACAATTTAATTGGTATACTCCTGGTTTTAAGATGAAATTCAGTTTTGTGTATGAAGAAATACAGCTGTTTGTGAAGGAAAAACCCTATATTTGTTCTCTAAAATGCCTCTGGTTTGATGAAGTCAAATAAGAGACTTCTATTAAAGATAACAGAGATTTTGAGTGATGCAACAGGCTGATCTAAATCAGGCTTATAAAGTGTGGATTCTAACACCTAGACAGAGTTTAAATGCCTCCATGGTCTGTCTGTTGGGAGATCATAAGCAAAGATTTTTAGCATCACATTGGAGGTGCATTATGTGAATGTATTTTCTATATGACATCTGTTCTCCACAAGCCCTCAAGCACCTGCAAAAGTATTTCACTTCATCAGTTCGCTTTTTGGTTCTCTTCATCTGTTACACCAGTAATCTAACAAATTAGGCTAAATATTCTGTCATTTAATTGTGCATCAGAAATGTAGTTCAATTTTAAAAGAACCTTTGTGAAAGGATTGTTGAGGGTGAAGTCTTTGGTCATTACTGCCACTGGCTGTTTATTCCCATGAGTTTTCTTTCATTGGTTGTTGGCCTTAAAATGACCATCAGAGCTTGGACTGTCCAGCTTACCCATAAAAGTTGCTTTAAAATGAACAATGCTGTAAGTGGAAAAGAAATGCTCACCATATGTACTAGTTGCTGGGGCAATGGGCATCTCATTGGAGAGGTTTTATTCCAGTCTTTTGAAATGCAGCTTCATTGCTCAAAATGCAGGGATAATGCCTCCCCTCTCCGAGTTTGCGGAGTTAGTGAAGCCTATTCTGAAGAGCACACATGTAACAAAGAGGAGGTGGTAATAGTGTATAACACAGCAAAACTTGGGTCTTCTTCCAGTGTTTGTCTGACACCGACCAGGGCACAGTTATATTTTAGAATGTAAAAGGTAAATTTGCAGTACAGCGCCTCAACGGGATGACTCCCATTTGCTTTTGTCAGTTTCAGCTAGCTGCTGAACGATGATGCTTTTTTAATGATAATCTAGAAAATATTCAAAATAGAAAAATTTATTATGTAGCCATCATAAAGGCAAATTTCTATTGACATTAAAATGCTATTGTAAAATCTATAAATGACTGAGACCCCCTCCCCCTCAATATGAAAAGTAATTAACACTCTGGCTTCTTTCTCCTTCTTTGGTCCCAAGCTGAGGAGTTTTCATGTGCTATCCTTTTCTGATAGCCTTTTATCATTATAAAACTCTCATTGGGCCGAAGATTTAAACACATGCTGAACCCTCTGACACAACACCATCTGGCTAGAGAATAACAAACACCAAGGCACCAAAGGGCTAAATTCAATTAAATAGTAGTGTCGTCTCTACACATTCAATCCGTGGCTTCTCTGTGAAGGGGCCAGATCCTGTTGTCTAGTCAGGGCCAGAGGAAGGTGTGTGTGGGTAGAGGGAGGGCAGAAAGGGAGAGGCAAAGTGTCATTGTCATAAACAGATAAGAAAAGTTAATAGCACAGAAGTACTTTATATCTCTTTGACTGTAAAGGGTTAACAAGTTCAGTAAGCCTGGCTGTCACCTGACCAGAGGACCAATCAGAGGACAAGATACTTTCAAATCTTGAGAGAGGGATGTTTTTGTGTGTGCTGTTAGTTTTGATTGTTGTTCACTCTGGGCGCTCAGAGGGATCAGATGTGCAACCAGGTTTCTCTCCAATCTCCCTGATGCAGTTTCTT
This sequence comes from Gopherus evgoodei, assembly GCF_007399415.2. Taxonomy (NCBI): domain Eukaryota; kingdom Metazoa; phylum Chordata; order Testudines; family Testudinidae; genus Gopherus; species Gopherus evgoodei. Next base: position 35,185,524 of record NC_044333.1, on the reverse strand, counting down.
ATAGATCCAGAATAGTGAGTACGAGGTAGATAAGGCAAGTTAGGCTTATGTTTGTTTTCTTTATTTGCAAATGTGTATTTGGCTGAAAGGAGTTCAAATTGGTATTTTGCTGAAAAGATTTTAATTTGTACTTGTATACTTAGGCTGGGAGGGTATTCCCAGTGTCTGTAGCTAAAAGACCCTGTACCTATTACATTTTTTTAAATTTACAAAGATAATTTTTACTTTTTTTTCTTTCTTTAATTAAAAGCTTTTCTTGTTTGAGAACCTAATTGTTTTTTTATTCTGGTGAGACCCCAGGGGACTGGGTCTGGATTCACCAGGGAATTGGTGGGGAGAAAGGCTAATTTCTCTCTGTGTCAGGGTTACTTTCTCTCTCAGGAGGAGTCTGGGAGGGGGAAAGAGAATTGTCCTCTCTGTTTTGTGATTCAGGGAGTTTGAATCACAGTGATCTTCCAGGGTAACCCAGGGAGGGGAAGTCTGGGAGAGGCAACGGTGAGGGAAAGGGTTTACTTTCCTTGTGTTAAGATCCAGAGGGTTTGGGTCTTGGGGGTCCCCGGGCAAGGTTTTGTGGGGAGCAGAGTGTACCAGGCACTGGAATTCCTGGTTGGTGGCAGCGCTACAGGTTCTAAGCTGGTAATTGAGCTTAGAAGAATTCATGCTGGTACCCCATCTTTTGGACGCTAAGGTTCAGAGTGGGGAATTATACCATGACAGTCATTAGTCAGTATTTCCTCAAATTCTGGCACCAGGCTGTTCCCAAGTGGAAATCAGAGCAGACTTTGGGCAGCTGGGCATTAGTTGAAGCCTGCAGCCTATCCCCTGGACTAAGGGCCCCTTGTTGCTGAACAGCATTCTGGTCTTGTCCTTTATGCCACTATACCAATCCCACACCATTGAAGGATTCCCCAAAAGAGGGGGAAGTCACAGGAAGCTCGCTGAAGTACCTTTGTCTACTTTGTGCCACAGAAGCTGTAATGTGGGTTGTCTGGTGCAAGGGAGCTAACGAATAGTGATTGTATTAATGGGGTATTTGCTCTAAATAGCTGCCCACACTATACTGGATGGAGTCTACAAACTCCATTTCAGCGAGAGTGGTGGGCTGGGTAATGACTTTTAGTCTCTATCATAATGAACTGGGTTGGAACCATTAACCCAGAGAGGATTAATGCTTCTCTAAGGCTTTCCATTGCAAAATCAATTTGTAAACCATAGCTGGTTGTTTTGGAGAACATACTGTTGAATCTGGGTGTTTTACAGGCCCGCTATTAGCCCAGGTACAGATTTATTTTGAGGAGGAGGAGGAGGAGGAAGGACATAAACTGATTTTGACATGCATTCGTCTCAGATTCGCAAAAGAATGTTTTTAAACACAGTTGCAGATGCTCAATTAAAAAAAAAAACACATACTATAAAAATGGCTTGAATTTAACCTAACAACACTTTACAGACACACAGTCCCTAATGTGGACTGCTGCCTTTTGTTGCTATCATTCCAGTAGTAATAAACAAACTGGTCTTGATGGGAGAACTCAAAGACCAGCAATAAAGCAAAGTTGTGTCATAGTTTTATGAATGGAAAATATCTGAAAATGAGTAGATAACAGATCTGTGTATTTTTGCAGAATGCCTAGAGCAAAATGGTCTGCAGGAAGGCATGTTTCTTGGGTTGCTGTTGTAGACAAATACAAGAAACTGCCTACACCACAGAAAAGGCAGCAATTTTATACTGTTTTAAGAAACACTGATGGCCATCTTCATAAAGGCCTTAGTGATGGCTCAGTATGTTCAATTTGTGTCTTGAGTGTCCCTCCTTACATTATTCGCACCTTGTAAATAGTATATTGGAGTGATGTATGGGCTGCCACCTATTGGGGACCCACACAAGAACACACATCCTCCCTAAGTGATGCAACTCCTGTGGAGGGAGCTGGACTCCATTTCAGTGGTGACAAAAACAGTGGTGGAAGTTGAGCAGAAAATGGGCCTAAGTGGCAAAGTAATGTAACTTGCCTTGATTCTGTTTCAGTGGTGGGATGTAGAGGTGAAATGATGATGCCTTTTGTTTTATGTGCTGCACTTCTAAAATATACCAGCACAGCAGCTCAGCCAATGAATCCTTTCCTTGGCACACAGGAGGGGTAGAGGCCCTAAGAGAGGCCACCTGAATAATTTAGCGAGAGCAGAGGTCCAGGGAGGTGGAGCCAAGCTGGCTGGAAAATTCAACGATAAAACTCATATTAAGAAATAATGGGTATTTCTCACTATGAGACATGGGTAACAGGGTATTTCATGACAGTAGAATAAGTTAATGTTGCCACACTGTTTAGGGTGTGGTGCTTTGGGATGTGGGTGCTTTGTTCCCTACTTGCTCCAGCAGAATGAGATGCTGCACACGTGCAAAAGGGTCTGAAGAGGAGGACGGAGCAGCAAGACAATGAATGAGGTGGAAGGAAGTAGCCTCTGCCCCTCCGTTAATTTATGGTTACATCATTCTCATTATTTTTCTGAGGGTCCAAGTAACTCCTGGCATGAAAGTTCAGCTCCTATGGACACCAGTGGATGTTGCACTCGTTTTAACAGGTGGGTTTGGTTCCAGGAGAAATGCCAAATTGAGGCAAGTTATCCCCACTTACACCAACTTCTGGGCTAACTTACAATTCATTTTGGCCAAGAGCTGTATGATATGCATGGGACCATTACACTGAGCAAACCTTGTGCATCATCGGCTTGGTTAGGATGTCATGTTTGCTGTGTTCATTATATTCCTCCAGTAAATAAATGAAACGAAGCACTATTTTGATGATTATGCTGTCTGGGTAGTGGCACTATACACTGCTGTGCAAAAAGTCACTGATAAAAAAGGAGTTATAGGCCTTGACCCTCAGGTGGTATAAATCAGTGTATTTCCATTGACTTCAATGGAGCTACACCACCTTAGTCTCTAAGGCCTAATAGTCTTTAAGGCCTAGATCCTCAAAGGTATATAGGCTCCTCACTTCCCTTGAAATCTGTGGAATTTAGGAGCCTAAATAGCTTTGAGGATCTGGGCCAAAGGGCTTGGCAGTACCAAAACTTGCACTGGTGTAGTGTAAACCCATGGGCACCCTTATAAACCTGTTCCAAATTGGCTTAGTCGAAAATTGCCACTCAGACTAGAATAAAAGTGTGAAAACAGGAGTTTACACTGATGTAACTATAACCAGTGCTTAATTTGTGCCAGGACTTGCCAGGGCTAAGCCCCGGCACGTCTAGGCGTGGCAGTTCATAGCTGCGGCACCTCCAGGCTCGCTGCATCAGGTATGAATGTAAAAAAAACTGCTTGAGTCCTGGCACATCTTTAATTACAAATTAAGCCCTGACTGTATCAGTCTAAATTCACACCGTAGGTTATACTAGTACAACTTCCCTGTGTAGACGAGGTCTAAATAGTGTAAGCACAAGAAATAAGACCACAGAGGCAAGGAAATACAGAGCAGAGAGTCCTTGCAATTTGGGAGTGAGGCCTATGGATAGAGTACTGCAGGGAGTGTGCACTGGTAGTGTCATACATCTTCTGTGCATAAAGAGAAGCATTTGGTGCCTGATCATGTGAGATGCTAATCAGGGCATTGTCCTCTCATGGGATCAGACCATTGGTGGTGTGCTGGTACCTGCTTACAAATAGTTCAGAAAATTCTCGGGCATTTTCCTTGACATAGTGATTGTAGTGATACCATTGAAACCTCATTGCTGATGATAAAAACAGTATGGAGACTAGCTACTGAATATGCTCTGTCGTGGTTTTTCAAAGATAAATGTCTTGTAGATGTGTTGGTATCTTCCCACCAAAATACTATAAGACCGCATGGCTCGATGTACCTCACTTCATTTGAATTGGTGGTGGTATTATTATGAACCAAGTTTATTACAACAATGTCGAAGGGAATGAGGCCAAAGTGTGCTGGGTGCTGTAGTGGGTAGTCCCTGCCCCAGAGAGCTTGCAATCTAAACAGATGAGAAAGGCATAGGGTAGGAGAAGGGGTATAACATGCAAGCAGAGTGAAAATGTGATGGCAGCAAAAGGCATGCTACTCCATGGTTTTTTAATTTTAATTTAATTTTATTTATTTGATGGGCTTACTTAGGAGGGGATAAGCTAAATGAACAAAAAGGGAAAGAGAAGAGGGTAAGTGGGGCAGATGTGGAGTGAAATAAAAGTGAAGGAGACAGAAGTTTGGAACAAGCAGCCAATCAGTGCAGGGCACAGAGAGTCCAGACAAAACTAGAAAGCTGTCCGAATGTCTCTGCCTTCGCTGCATCTGCTCCTGTTGGCTGGAGTCTCTGGCTGGCTTCTCTCTGCAGTTTTTTTCCAAGGCCACATGACTGGGCACAACCATGTAGTGCCCCCAGAGTGTGGGAGGCCTGTTCTAGGTCAAAGAGGGTGCTGAGGGAAGGAGTGGCTGGGCCCCATTTTATCCCCTCCCCGATAGTGCAAAGTCCTTGATGGTGCCGTTTCAGTGTGACATGGAACAGAATTGTTTTGTATTGACCAATCAGTATTAGAGCCTTGTCATTCCACGCTTCCAACTTTCATCAGACTCTTCCCTCCTGTGATGAAGGTTTGAGGGCTGAATTGCTGGATTCGTTTTCAGCTACAGCTGTTCTATCTAATAAAAAAAAGTGCTGAAATTGAAACCATTGCAAATATAAGGGAAAATTAGGGTAACTAATTTGCTGAAACAGGTACACCAGCTTCCAGCCTAGCTTGACTTTAAACCAGAGAACTCATAAACCCCTGATTATTGGAATTATACTAGGAACACTAACTGAATCTTAATTAGAGCTGAAATTTGGAGAGAGAGAGAGAATCAAAATGACCTATCTTGTTTCTGCTTAATTAGAGAAAAGGAAATGATGCAGAAACTTTAAATAGTGAAAAAAATCATTAAGCTCCTACAGTCTGTATCTAAGAATATACTTAAAATGAAATTTTTGTTCTAGTAAAGTCTTTAAAATGTAATTAAAATATCAATGATCTCTTTTTGCTTTTTTTAATCAACTATTTTTTCCCAAGAAGCCTCTTTTAATGAAAATACCTTTTAAGTTTGAAAAAGGTTACACTGTGTTCTTGCATTCCTTTGCTCTATGGATGAGTTTGGTGGGAAAGGATGTGGCTGTAAATATACTTCCGAGTATACTTTTAAATATGTTGAAAGTATACATTACACATTAGGCCTCTCAGACTCATTAGCCAGCACCCTGTTTTGTGAAATGCAGGCATTTCTTTTTCTTATGTTGGAGTTTTAACACCTTTCAAAATATAATTTGCCATTTGGGAAAAAAAAAAAAGCGAAATACTGAACATCCAGCTTGGTACTAGGTTCTTGAGTGTGCATGCTGCTCTCATAAACTGGGGACTTCTGTATCACCACATGTAACTTTATATATCTCTTTATAAAGTTATAGGATTATTTAACTGAAATGTTGATGTTCTCAGATGCAAGCAAATACATCCCTCCCCCATATAAACACAGAAAACAACATTCAAAGAATGTTAATATTCTAAGATAAAGCACCCAAAAGTTAGGAAATGCCAGAATTAAGGTTGCCCATGTAACCTTAATTTGGTCCCTTGTGTGCATGCATTTTGATACAGTCTTTAACTGCATGATCACGGACTATATTTTCAGCAGAATCTCATTCATTGCACAGGATGTGAGTACTCGGCACTTAGGCAAATCATAGGCCAGCTGTCTCAAGTTAGGCACGCAGAATTTAATAGCATTTGTAAAAAGTTTGGTTGAAGTAAGTTGCCCAGCATCACATAGGAACTCTGTGGCAGAGGCAGGGATAGAATCCAGTTCTGTAGGGTGGCATTCAATCTCCAGCCCTGCCCTCATCTCATTAGCTGTACACCCGAGTCTGATTCCTCTATATTCCAGTCAAGTTGACTCATTTTTTCTCCATGCTGCCTGGACACCAGTAGCAGGAGCACTAAGAGCACAGGGGAGATAGTTCATGTGCCTTAGCTCCAAGAGAAGCAATACATTCCTCGGATGGCGCATGGTCAGTACAAACGGACTCTTCAGAGAATTTCGCTGCCAAACTCTGTCTCTACTGAGACAGCGATTTCCAGAGGCTTATAATTTAGCCAGATTTGGGCAGAGTTTCATGGGAATAGCAAAAAGCACTTCTCTGGCACAGAGTGAGGTCCTTGCTCCAAAACCTGGAGACATCAAAGCTTATCAATGAACCAGTGTAAGAAATTTTAAGAAACTTCCCCCTAACCTTGTGCTGAGAAACAGCAGAACCATTTTTACTATCATTAAAAATATATATGTGAACCTGAGGCAGACATCTGGCATAGAAAATTCAGCCTGAGCAGTTATGTATGTTAAAATTATAAGTCTTTTTTTTTTCAATTGCTTATAATGAAAAGTGATGGCAACTCTTATCTACAGGTGTCACCGTGTATGTCGCCTATATTGACCTGGCTAGCAATGTCAGATTTGTAAGCACAGCTGTAATTTATGACAAGTGATTATTTTATGTGTCAGAGCAGCATAAGTTTATTTCTGTGTGTGTTTCTGTATGTATCTGATTGAGTAAGAGAGTTGTTAGAAGAACAGTTGAAATGGCTTCTGTAGCTGTGGACTGATCAGAGGACGGAGCTGTTAAGATGGGAAAAGTATTAAAAACAGAATGAATGATGAGAGAGTGGAGGTGTTTAAAATAGAACAATGATGGGCTCTGTTTTAAACAGATTTATCTTTGCTTTCCTCGGAAGAAATGACACTGAGGGATTTGTGGATATTCAGGCTGAAACAAATTGCTGAGTTAGGAGTACTGAAATAGTAGGTCTGCGACATAAAATGTGTTGAAATAAGATATAAGGTGAGCACTTTGGGCTTTGCTGAAGTGCACGTTTCAACACTTTTTATGTCATTGTTAAAATAATGGGATTCATCAAGAGGAAATTTATACACTCTGGTGTGTGTGTGTGTAATATGAACACATACAGACTATCAACATGTGTTTTATAGATTTTGAGATATATATAATAGAGAGCAGAAGGGAGAGAAAGCACTTGTATTATCTTGTTTGCAGAAAAGTCCTTAATAAGAACACCCTGAAATATTAACCTGTGATGAGTAAATGTGTGGTGGTATTGCTCATAGAAACCAAATCATTTTACTTCTGATTTACAAGGGATTTGTATGTAAATGACCCTTACTGAACTATAAGCTTAATACAGTTTTGTGTAAGAAAAGAGATGTGTGCACAGGGACTGAGCCAAGTCTTGATTTAGCATGCTGCACTTTTTTAATTCTCTCTGCTAAGTCCTGCCAAGCCTGCAGACTTTATTTACTAGCACATCATTGAGCATCATTTCCCACAGAGCATACTTAAAAAGTCAGGTGAAAATAAAATAATAATTTAAAGCATCTTTCAGCCCACTGATAAAAATTCATTGTGATGGATGTGAAATCCTGGCTCCATTGAAGTCAATGTCAAAGCTCCCATTGATTTTAACAGCGTCAGGATTTCAACCTATGCGTCCTGCAGCAGATAATGGTTTGCTGTGGCTATCTTGGTCTGCCTCAGTTTTGCCATCCCTTGATGTGTTTATTGTTCTTAATGCAGTGCTGGGTGAAGCCCATTTAGGCATGCGGTCTTCTGTTAGCTCTGTGGAGAGCTGGCTGTGGTACCCCTGAGTTTGTTCTCAAATAGCTATCTGTTGTATTTGAGCCTCAGTACGGAAGGGAGTAATGGCTTAACACAATGCCACTGAATGGCACAACAGCTGTTTTCATGCAGTACTGGTGAATAGCATGAATCGCAACACACTGAACATGGGATATAGTTCAAAAATGGTACACACTAGGCAGAGCTCTGTGAAAATAATTTAGGAGGCTGACAAACTTTTTTCAGTGGTTTACAAATGCTGCTGTTAGCTGAAGGTTCCCAAAGCATCCATCTGTGTCCATTTTTTCTGTTCAGCTACTTTGTATGAGAATAAAATGTTCATTCCAGTGCTCTTTTACCCTGCCAGTCTTAATCTCTCGTCACCTTTGCTTGTTCCTCTCTTCTTTAAGAGAAAGGTGAAACAAATGCCTATTGACAGCTGAAAATCCCTGTTCACAGAGAATTAACCTCTGATAGTAAAGCCAAAAGGACACCCAGATTTGTGTCATTTGCATTTGTTAATGGGAGAAAAGAACCTTGTAGCTCAAGAAGTGAAGCCTGTCTCTGCTCCATCAATAACAAAGCAGACAGTTGTAAATAGCCAGAGACTGATCGCACACATTGTAAATCCATTAGGTGAAAACCTGGCTTTACTGAAGTCAATGGGAGCTTTGACTTTGATTTTAATGGGGCTGGATTTCTCTCACTGACTTCATGGTAACTGTGATTTGAATCAGACCAGTGCGTTTATGAATGCAATGAAAATGATATTTTCTGTGTAGCCCATACAACCTCCCATCCCTGTATTAGAAGAATATTAGAGCTGCAAAGTAAACACACAAGTCAGGAGACTGTATTTTAGGCTGGAATTTTCAAAGGCTCTCAAGGCATTAGATACCCTAATCTTACTGAAACAATGGGAACTGGGTATTTGCCTCCTTTAGGCTCCCAGTCCGAAGACCTAGATCCTACATCAAACACCCCATGATGGGCCTCCACCTCCATGCAGAATCTTATTGACTTCAACAGAGCACTTTGCAGGAGCCGGGGTCCACTTATATGGAGTCAATTACAGGGACAGGTCTTAGGTTGCCTCGCCTTATCTCTTCCCCTGTGTGCACCTGCATTGTGATACAGGCCCTAATTCTTAGCTACACTCTGCCTGCTTTGCACCCCTCCATGGGTACAAAATGACCGAGGGCTAGCATGGCTTTGGCTCCCCTGAGCTCTACAAGTACTGAGCTTCCATTGGCAATTGGGTTAGGTTAAAGCCCCCCAGGGGAGTGGAAAGATGTTCTTAGCAGGCAGGAAAGAGTCCAGCTTGATTTTCAGATCCCAAGTTGAGTTTACAGGGTGTGCATCTTTTTGCTGGTAAGGTGAGTCGATGTGATATGCACGTGCCATTGTTCGGTTACCACTCTCTGTTCATGGTCATGCTGCACTTCATTGTAAAGGCCACACCTGTTGAACTGGATATGTAATTCCAGCAAGGGAACTTGTGAGTGGATCCCACTTCCTCACAAGGCAGAAGTGCTACCAACAGCTTGGCTGAGCAGACACTTCAGATTTGTTGCCATCCCAGTGGAGTACCAGGAGGAGTGCTTAAATGTGAAAAGGAATAAGCATGTAACTATTATAACTGTGAAGACATAAGGAATGAGTGATGCCTGTTTGTTGCTGTGCTAAGCTTGACTGAAGCCCTCAGTGACAGCTCCCTGTTAAATAGGGTAATGAAATTAGTCACAAATTGATTATGACTCAGGGAGATCAAACTTTTTACTACATATCATCAGACAGTTTCATTTACAGGATATGCTGAAAGTGGTGGGTTTTTTTTTGTCAAACACAACTTAGCCAGCTCCTATCTGCACTTCTATAAAAGCACATTTCGTTGAGGGAGGGGTGCCAGGAACCAGGGTCAATCTGGAAGCAGGCCCTACAGAGCAAATCTCTGGGCCACCTAATGGGCGCAAACAGTAGTAGGCTGGCTGATTGACAACACAGCCTAATTGGTTGGAAGAATCAACCAACTGGCTTGTAAGCCCAGCAGTAGTTTGGTAGCTGTTCAAATCACTTGCCCATGGCTGAGATAACTTCTGCATCTGCTTGTTCCCAGTCCTGCTCCTGCTGTGGACCCAGCCCCGCTCCTGCCTAACCTCACTCCAGGAAATCTGCTCCTGATCGTCAGCTCCGATTCCATGCTTCAGACTGCACCTGGCCCCCAACTCAAGCTCTGACCCTGGGCTACTGACTCCTGCTCTAATCACTAGGCATGCCTGCCTATGACCCAGGCACTGACATGGGGAGACTCATTTTCTCATATGCTGTTACAAGTGTCAGTCACATGAGTGACATTTTTTATTATAATCTCTGAGAGTATCAATGCCCTTAACATCAAGCCATGACACATTAATGCAAACTTCCAGGGAATTGTCCTTTAAAAAACAAAAAAGGCTTTTGTTTACCTTCTTTCACTAGGGCATTCTTTCACATAGTGAGCAGATCTCATACACTTGTTCTGTGTTTGACACACACCCTATGGTGACAATAGTCATGTAAGCAGGCTTGGAAAGTTTACAGTTTTATTGGTGAATATAGGTAAATGTCTATTTCATCATACACACACAAACCGATGGGAAAATACTCCCACCAATAATCTCAAGCAACATTTTTCTTACTTTTCCTATCTAAATTTAGAACTCACTGGAGTTGGACTTAAGGACATTTATAGACCCCTGCATGGATACAAATTTATATCTGCAGATATAAATTAGTATATGCGGAACCGCAGGGCTCTCCCGGGAACCGCAAAGGTGAAAGGAGCAGAATAAGGGGCCGCCGCTCCCAGGAGCCAGTGCCCCATGATGTCAGCTTCTCTAGTGCAGCTGTACCGCCCCCAGCCTGCCCCTGTCCCTTCCACACAGCTATCTGCATTTCCTGTTTGGGGGCAGTACAGCCATGCTGGAGGAGCTGCTGGCACAGGGCGCTGGCTTTCTGCTCCTTTTGTTGCTATGGCTCCCAGGAGAGCCCTGTGGTTGCACAGATACCAGTTTATATCTGCAGATATCCGCATCCATGGATCTAAATTTGTATCCATGCAGGACTCTAGGTATTTACTCTATTACGACAATTTATGTCTGAACAATTACAAAGCTTTAACTTTTTGAATCTCAGTGTCCATTGTCATTAACTAATTCTTATCTGGCCCCCTTCCTCAGAATTTCCTGCAATTGTGAAAATTTAAATCAGTAAAATTTGTGGAGAAAATGCTTAAAACCCAGCTGTGAACTTCAGAAAGATAAAACTGGGGAAATAATGCTTAAAAATAAACATGGATATTATCTGTCAAAGTTATAAAAACATAAAATAAAAATGGAATTCTGCCAAGCCTACAATAAAGCTTTTTTAGGGTGCTGGTGGGAGATTAATTAGAATTTATTTTGCCAAGGTGGCTTAGAAAAATAATTACACAGAACCTCTTCAAAATCCTTTCAGGCAAACAATTAAAATGTTGCTGTGTTCTGGGGTACCACATTCAACAATACAATAAAGGTCTGAATCCAGCCTATGCAAGCTCCAACCTAAATTGTAAGCAGGCTATTTTTATTCATCAGATGTCCATGTGCTGTATACAAATTGCTGTTTTTGAGATGAGGCAGTTTGGCTCATGGTTTTAATATGGAAGCAGGGGCCACCTTGTAACTCTGTATTAAAAGATCTCAGCAGATGTGATCATATGGGTACAGATTGTTAAAGAGCCCCACGGTCTCTATGGTAGCCCTTCGTTTTCCTTAATACCTGCAATTTTCTGCTGCGCACAGTAAAGTATTAAATTGCTACTGTTTCTACCAGATTTAGATAATTGTTTTATATAGTACTTTACATATTAAGTTCTTTCAGTATAATGGTACAAAATGTCATTTTCTGGGAAATTAGCTACTCTATGTAATCAGCCTCTGGGGACAGCTACACGCTCATAAATAAGGAAATCATGGTTCATACTTTTAGTTATGTCTGGCTTTTTCTCCTCTGGGGTTTGATCTCTTGTTCTTGAGCTTTTGTTTGGCCAAGTGGAAATGGGAGAAGTCTCAGGACATAGCAAAGAGGCCTTAGTTCTGGGGTTTCAAAGGTGGCTACTGGTTTGAGATTTTGGATGTCCAACTTGAAACACTGTTTGCCGGAGCTATCAGTGCAACTTCAGCTACAGGTTCTCAGCACCTCTAAAAACCAAGTTCATTGTCTCACAAGCTGAAATCCCCAAATCAGTGGCCACTTGTGAAAATCTTGGCCTTAACCCTTCTTTGCCTCATGTCAGATCTCTCTCCCTCCCTCCCCGTAGTGCCCAGTCAGGTCTCCAGACATCACCTGTCACTGGACAGGAACCTTTGTCCACTCCTTTCTGACTTGGGATTTTATAGCTGCACAGCAGCCTGCACTGTGATATCCACAGCAAACCAGTCTACCTAACAGCCAGAATCTGTACTTTTCTCTCTCCTCGAGGGCTATGAAGAGTGTGTTGTCAACAGTTACATACATACATACATAGCTCTTTCTAAGGGCTACCGGGGTAAGTCAGCCTAAGTTACACTAGTCCAACTACGTGAATAATGTAGCTGGAATTGATGTAGTTTAGGTCTACTTACCTCAATGTCTTCATTGTGCTGCATTGATGAGAGAGGTTCTCTGGTCGACTTACCTTACTCTTTTTGTTCTGGTGGAACATCAGAGCTGTCCGGAGAGTGCTCTGCTGTTGATTTAGTGGGTCTTCACTAGACCCACTAAACTCACCCCTGCTGCATCCATTGCAGCAGCTTTGATCTCCCTGTAGGGAAGACAAGCTGTAAGTAAGCACATTTATTCATAAAGTAATAGCACTACAGAGAAAACATACAAACCAATAAAAGTTTCTATTTGCATACTAAAAGCTTACGAGAGGTCACTTGGAATTATTACTAATGTATTAATATTATTACAGAACACCGCCACAACACCAATTTAACCATACATTCCTTTTGTTAAATTCAAAGGCCAAATGGTATTTAAATAGCTGCTCCAACATGCCGTAAATGCCTAAATAACCACACCCATTTAATAACATGCCATTATAAGTATGGATCAGGTGCTTACAAGAGGACTAGATCTGGGGTTCTCAGACCCATATTGTCTGGCTCCAACTTGGTCAGGCAGGTACTAGTAATAAACCCTTCAGCAGTTCACTATTTTATACCTACCTATTGGTCTCTACATGACTGTTTGAGAATTTCTTTTTTTGCTCAAACCAGCTGGGACAACCCTTGGGAACTGAGGCCTCTTCTTCAAGGCCTTTTCCTCCTATCTTACAGTTACCTTCCAGGTCCAGTTAAGCCACATTCTTTCCAGCAACTGCTAACAAGGCCTGCATGTTACACAAACTGCAAAGCATATATATTCTTTAGCCAACCTAATTTAACCCTTTATATATCTATCTAATCCTACAGTCACCTATCTGTCTTATGGGGTCCTAGGAAACCAAAGTCTTTCCAAATCTGCTGCCAGGGTTGTGGCTCCCTTAGACAGAAGGCCCTGTCCACTTGTTAGAGCAGAAAAAAAGGCCCAGAGTCAATTTAATCACAGCCTTTTTATGCCAAAAGGTCTTTCTTTGCCTGGTGGTCTCTGGAAAATCCATGTGTTCTTCATCGTGAAAGCGTGGTTCTCCTCTCAAAAGGGACTCCGTAAATTGGGCACGGTGGAGGTTCTGTTACGGTGTGTGACAAAGTGTGAGCAGCCTAAGGCTGACTCTCCACTCTGTGTACTTGGCAAGTGTCTTCACATGGATCAAATTGAGAAGACAAGTAGTTAAGGACTGCACATTTTACCAGTTAACAAAGTGATTCAGCTTGTCAGTGGAGGACAGTTAAAAGAAAGAGAGGAAGAAAGAAGGAGAAAGCAGACCTAGTGTTTGCTCGCAGTGCATGTAGACGAATTTCTTAGGCCTTGTCTACACTACAGGGGGAGATTGATCTACATTACGCAACTTCAGCTACGTTAATAATGTAGCTGAAGTGGACATACTTAGATCTACTTACCGAGGGGTCCACACTGTACTATATCGATGGGAGATGCTCTTCAGTCGACTACCCTAGTGCTTCTTGTTCAGGTGGAGTACAGGAGTCGATGAGAGAGCGATCTGTTGTTGATTTAGTGAGTCTTCACTAGACCTTCCAAATCGACTGCTGATGCATGGATCACCACGTGTCGATTCCCTGGTAAGTCTAGACAAACCTGTAGGCTACATCTACACTATAAGCTAGGGGTGTGATTACCTTGCTCAAATACACATATTCGTGGTAGCTGGATGAGGACTAACCCAACTATAAATAGCTGCAGTAGCCCAGACAGTGGCAGCATGGCTCAGCTGAGTACATTTTTAGGAGTGTTTGTAATCAGCATGGCTAAGCCATGCCAGTACTGTTACTGCCCATGCTATCGCAGCGTCCCTATTTATGCTTGTGCTAGATCTCGTCAAACTACTGTGAGTATGAGTATGGGAACTAGGGAATCACACGCCTTGCTCGTAGCCTTGGCGAGTCAGTGGGTGTAGAATGCTGATCTCTTCATTCACAGCCAATGCACCAGGCTGCCATCAAGAAAACCAGTTTTCCATACATAACCACTATCCAATCAAACCTGTTCCCAGAGGTGCATGGGCATCACCAATGATGATGAACACAAGCATGGAAGTTAAGGAAAGGGCTATGTTGATTTCTGATCCATGTCAAACATGGAGGAAAAATCAATACTCTGCAGTTATTGAGGACAAAATTGGTCTAGAGAAAATGACTGGTCAATGATCTTGAAAAAAAAAATGGAGAGTAAATAACACACGTCTGTTTTAGATCTAAGCAATATACATCCACAGTCGTTCTCTAGGGTTTTGGGGTTTTTTTTTCTGCTCCTTCAGGTTGTTGAAAATATACGTCTGCTTGCTCAACAGAGGTAATGAATTCTAAGGCAAGTGTTGTTCTTGATTATACTGCAAATAATCAAAGACCGTTTTTTCTTCCCCTGTGATGTCCTTGCAGGGGTTCACTTGTATATCTAGAAAGCAGATTAACGGCTTGTGTGCCTCATCCGACAAAGTGGCATCTCCAGGACTATATGGATGTGGGAGGTAGAAGTCTCTCGGAGAGAGGGAGAGTCAAGACAGTTAAATTCAGTCATCTAGTGACCAGAGTTGGAAGGAGGAGCTGTGTATCCTGGATTCTATTTCTGCTGGGATATACGGTACTGAGATCCAGAAATGAAGGATGCTACGTAAGTGCAAAACACTCTTATAATTATTATCTTAAAACTATAAATGGACATGATGAAGGGTGGGTCTAGATTCAGAAGTGGATTTCTCAAAAAATCAAAGGATTTTGGAGGTGGTATTCCAGACTGGATCGTTCACTTCTTGTACTTGACATTTAGAACACTTTTGTGCTTCATCCCAGCAATGCCCAACAAAATAATGCCACTCCTTGGACACCAGGGTTTGAGGACTTCATCTGGACCACAGTATTTGATAAGGCTAGTCAATTGTATTTCTTGTGTAGTTCCCATGCTCAGCTGAAAAATATCATCTTATCCCCCGCCCCTAGTCAGTTCAGGCAGTGTAGACTTTGACAGCAGTGCATTATAATGAAAATATAATATATATAGCATTGACCTTATATGAATTCGCTATTATATTTTATAATCCTCTCCATTTCTACATTTCTTTCCTCAGCTGTGGAGCAATTTTCTTTCTTTTCTTGGTGAGTATTAAACATGCATTTTACTGTATTGATATTAAAAGCCACTTGTTTCACTGGCAATGTAAACAAAGAATGGTTGCTTTAAAAAGTATTTTATTTGCAGTTGGTTTCCCTGGTTTTCAGCTACCAGTAATCTTTCTTCTAAACTGCAAAAATATTCATAATTGTCTTCTAAAAAGTTACACGTCACGGTCGTCACCAACGTACATTTCTAAATATGATCTACATTTCTGCTGTTTGTCTTGCTGATGGTTTGGCACACGTAATCATTTTAGAACTTTTAAACCCATATGTCTCAAGCCAACAAGCATACAGCTGTTTAAAGCAGGTTTTAAATGATGTTCCTGGCCTGTAGCTAACATCATCCTTATAATATATAACAGTAACAGTAAATAAAAGGAAAATAGCTAACTGGGAAATATAATCAAGAAACAAGAAAATAATCTCCCTTAATAAAAAGGAGATTGCATTGCATAGTCATGACTGCAAGTGCCATTAAGATATCAGCACTCCATTATCTACAGTACCCTGACTATTTAATTTGCTGCTCTGAGAGATCTTTAATATACAAAACAACAGGGCTCATGAAAAAGTAATTTGAAATCCTCAACTTTTAGCTTATTTATATTTTCTCATTTGTGATGATTCTAGTTTGGAATGTATTTTTCAACTGCCAGATTCTTCATTTATTTATTGTGTTCCTTCAACTACTGGTTCCCACACTTTCCCTCTCTGTCTGTGACTACACGAAACTCATTACTTGTGAGTTGCCATTAAGGAGGATTGCTGCCCTGTAAACAAAACTATTGTGAAGTCAGGAATTCAGTCACAATACCCCAAAATGTAAAATCTGGAAATTCAAATCAATAACAAAATATCCTACCATGTATGTTAAGAGCATGATTTTTTTTCAAAGGCTCAGTCTGGCAAGCTCCTGGCTTCTATATGCGCAACCCCCAATATACATGGAAGTGAACCTCTGAAATTCCAACATATAGTATTAAAAAAAATAGTAAATGTGAAAATATTAACGCTGTCGATTAATCACAGTTAACTTACATGATGAATTCAAAAAATTAATCTCGATTAAAAAAATTAATCACACTTTTAGTCACACTGTTACACAATAGAATACCAATTGAAATTTATTAAATATATGTGGTTGTTTTTCGACAAACAAAAAAAATCCACATTTGTAAATTGCACTTTCATAATAAAGAGATTGCACTACAGTACTTGTATTAGGTGACTTGAAATACACTATTTCTTTTGTCTTTTACAGTGCAAATATTTGTAATAAAAATAATAATATACAGTGAGCACTGTGCACTTTGTATTCTATGTTGTAACTGAAATCAATATATTTGAAAATGTAGAAAATATCCAAAACTATTTAAATAAATGATATTCTATTATTAGTTAACAGTGCGATTTATCATGTGATTAATCATGGTTACTTTTTTTAACCACATGATTAATCACGATTAATTTTTTTGATCGCTCAACAGCCCTGGAAAATATTGCTATGAAGAGAAGCAATGATGAGTGGAATTTCCATTGTTGTACTGGTGGCTGGTATTTCATGAGCAAGTTCTGAGATACTCCCCTCTTACAGGACTAAATAAGAAATGATAAGCAAATCATGAGTGGGCAAAGATATAATAAGACTTTGTTACACCTTGAAAACAAGGAAAAATAACCTGATGCATAGCGATTTTAAATGTGCAGCATTGAACTGAATTAGACGGATGTGAAATGTATTGGCCAGATACTTTTTACACCAAAGCTCTGCTTAGCACAAGAGATAGGTGATGAGGAATTGGGGAATCCTTATCAGGCCCCTGACTCTATGTGCCAACACTAGCCCCAAGGCAACTTAGAGCTGCTTCCCACCAGCCAGACACCTGCAAAAGTATTTTCCGTAGTAACTAAGAGCTTTCTCTATCTAGGGTCCCATCTCCAGCCATTGGAGATATTTGTGTATAGCAGTCACAGATGGTCCTTATGCCATTGTAGGCAATCTCATCATACCAACTTCCCCCCTCCACTGCAACTTGAGACCATTACTCCTTGTTCTGTCATCAGGTACCACTGAGAACAGTCTAGATCCATCCTCTTTGCAACCCCCTTTCAGGTAGATGAAAGCAGCTATCAAATCCCCCCTCATTCTTCTCTTCTGCAGACTAAACAATCCCAGTTCCCTCAGCCTCTCCTCATAAGTCATGTGCTCCAGCCCCCTAATCATTTTTGTTGCCTCTGCTGGACTCTTTCCAATTTTTCCACATCCTCCTTGTAGTGTGGGGCCCAAAACTGGACACAGTACTCCAGATGAGGCCTCACCAATGCTGAATAGAGGGGAACGATCACGTCCCTTGATCTGCTGGCAGTGCCCCTAGCTATACAGCCCAAAATGCCGCAAGCCTTCTTGGCAATAATGTTGCAACTTCCACACAGAAAGACTTACCTGTGTACTTAACTGCAGGCACTGCGACTAGTGCCACTGACTGCACCCATGACCCAGTGCTCATTATTAGTTAATTAGTATTTTCATAGCACCTGGATCCCTTGCCATGGACAAGAACCCCTTGTGCTAGGCACTGTACAAATTCAGAACCAAAAGATGCTCCCTGCCCCACACACAGAGCCAATGCAACCATTTAGGCAACCTAGTTGGTCGCCTAGGGCTCTCACGTTTGGGGGGCGGCATTTTCTTTGGCAGTGACCGCGGCGGCCAGATCTTCTGCTGCCCCAGTTGCCGCCGGCATTTACGCAGAGGGAGCTGGGGTAGGGGGGTGCGGGGAGGGCCTCCTGCAGCAAGTAAGTTGGGGGGAATCACACAGGGGACTCCCCACCCCAGCTCACCCCTGCCCTGCCTCGCCTCCTCCCCAAGCACGCCGTGGCTGCTTCACTTCTCCCACCTCCTAGGCTTGTGGCGCCTAAGCTGATTGGTGCTGCAAGCCTGGGTGGTGGGAGAAGTGAAGCAGCCACGGTGTACTCGGGGAGGAGGCTGGGCAGGGGTGAGCTGCTTCACTCCTCCTACCTCCCAGGCTTGCGGCACCAATCAGCTTAGGCACCGCAAGCCTGGGAGGTGGAAGAAGTGAAGCGGCCATGGCGTGCTCGGGGTGCTCGTACTTGTGCATGGAGCAGGGATGAGCTGGAGCAGAGGGGGGTATGCCTCAGGGTAGGGGGTGGGGAGCTGCTGCAAGAGGGGCGCCTCAGTGTGGAGGATGGGCACACGGTAGAAGTTTCGCCTAGGGCGAGAAGCATCCTTGCACCGGCCCTGCCCAGACAGCTTACAGTTTCAGTATAGGACAAGAAACAACAGGTGGATACAGACAGATGGGGAAGTACAAAGAAACAATGAGACAACCCAGCTCAGCATGATAAGCAGTGGTCTCAGCACACCAGCAGCCTGTTGTCAGTAATTTTGTACATTTCACAGCAGAGGAGAGTTTTAAGAGGGATTTGAAAAAGGAATCATGACGTAGCTTTGCGGATGTTCTTGGTGAGCTCCAGTCCTCCCAGCTGAGGGGCAACCTGGGAGAAAGCATGAAGTTGCTTGTTCGAAGTGAGCAATGAAAGATGAAAGTTAAGTGGGCACATACGTTTTTGCAGGATTGGAGCCTTATTGCATAGGGAGATTTTGCTTGTATTTCTTTTTATTTCTTTGACTTGTACTGGGCCAAATCTGATGTACTCGGCACTGTTTAAGTAAAATTACAGATCAGAAAAAAGTATTAAAAAATCCTAATCCTGAAAAGGCAGAGTTTTTAAACTGGGGCAAGTGCTGAACATGCACACACAGGAGCAATGTTTGAAGAATTTCACAAAGATTTGTTCTACTCAAAGGAAACTGTAGGTTTCACTGTTTATAACCCTTCTCCCCACCTTCTATCTATGCAGTGTCTTTGATTTTAAAAACATTTCCTGGTATTTTCTTGATTTTTTTTTTATCTCCCACTCATTCTCTCTGAGGCACAGTTGAGGAATTGCTACCATTAATATTTCATAACCCCTGGAGTAGGTGCTAAAAACATGGAAATGTAGACACAAATCACATGTTGGTGTTAATGTAATATTTTGGTGTGTGACTCTCAGGTCTCTGAGAAGGAAATTTAGGAGCTGTCTCTCTCTCTCTCTTGCGTGCTCAAAAGAAAGAAAAAAGAAAAAAACCTATCAGTAAAAATATGTCTGGTAAAAACACACGGAGAGTTTTCCAACAGTTTAAACAATTTTATCACATCCTGTAGTGACTTATTAGCAGTGTCTTCAACCTTTATATTTTCCAATAACAACCTGATGTCTTCATCATATCTTATGGAACTATAATTGGCTGAATCCAGATACCGGTGCCTGGAGGGCATACAGTCTTACAGATTTTAATGGCTCATTAGGTATTTATTCACTTTAACTTAAACAGCTCAGCCATTTGGGGAAAATGAGCCTTTAAAGTAGAATTAAGGATTTTTTTCCTAAGCAGAGTGTGTTACCTGAACTGTCGCTGAATATAAATTTCCAAACCTGCCGGTTTAATTTGGCTTCCCTGTCTTTCTTTTTCAACAGGAGTTATAGCTTTATAATAACTTCTTAGGCTTCAAGCTTAATGTCAGCTAAATCTGCTTGTATTACAAAGAATGTTTTCTTTATTGTAAAAAAAAAAACTACATTTTTTGGTCCATATTGTGATTGTTTTTGCTGACAAGCGTGTGTCATTCATTTCTCTGCAGATGACCTACACAGGTCATGGCTGAACTCTTTAATCATCTGAGAAATAAGGAAGGCAGGATTGAGGCTCAAGGAAGAGTAATCAACGTGAATTTTTGCTATGGTGCAGAGTGGTTTTGTATCATCATATGGAAGTAGGGCTCAAACCTCTACGCACATGGTGCATTTTAAATGGTTTCCAGCAACATATGTTTGTTTAAACAATTGCTTGTGAGGGAGGGAGGCAGACAGAGCAATGAGGATGGGGGAGGCTGGGGAAAATATGAGCTGAATTGAATAGTGCCAGTTAAACTGTGCACTCTTCATCGGGACCAGTTAGCGCACAATGAGGCAATCCAGTTTCCTCTGCCCACCAAAGACACAGAGGTCCAAAGACAAAGCAGAAGTCCTATGTCTGAGTCCTGGCTTCACACTCCAGCCCAGTATGAGATGGATTATAGCTAGAACAGGTGAGACATGTTTTTCCCATTCAGCAAAGATTTTCATGATTTCAAAACTTGTTTCCATTCTGCACCAAGAAGAAACTGAGATCTGTCCATTTATTTCTGTGTAAAAAATCCCAAACTCTCCTCTGTGATGTGGAAGACACGGGAGATTGAACCTGGCTTTCCTACATCCCACTAACCACTCTCTTTCTCTGGCCAGAAATAATCTCCTGGACCTTTTCAATGAAACTGTCATCTAAGCTGCTCCTTTCCCACAAAAAGTTTAAATTTTGATTAAATGGTTCAAAACTCTTCTTCTTATACTCCACAGGGGTCCATATGACTTAGCACTGGCAGGGACACCATTATGAAGATCATCTGCTAAACCACATACTTCCTACCCCTGTTATAGGGAAACTGGGATATATTGATTGCGGAACCATTGTGCCCCTGTGGCTGAAATGGAGACTGTAGAGGAATCTTGGTGGCTTGGAGGGGTATTGACTCTTGCATCCTCAGTCTCTCTCCTCTCCTGCATTTGCAGATGTTCTCCATGAACAGCCAAAGCTACTAAGGCTGAGAGTTGGCACTAATGTGTATATATATAATGTACGCGTAGGTTTGGGTGCATGGTCGCAAAACTACATTTGCATTGTGCTGGTTACCTTTGTGAAGTGTAACTATGGAGACAATATGTATATCAATATAATAAAGTTCGGCAGTTTCTTGAATCATTGTGTTTGTTTGGAAATTTAGCTTATAGTTCAGTAAAATTATAATGTAGCCACGTCTTAATAATAGTATTTATTTGCTACAAATATTAATACCTGTGAAAGCATGCATGCTTTAGGGATTCAAAGGAAGTTCATTTCCATAATGTAGTTAGGTAATATGGTAAGGCTGTTGTAATAATAATCAGTGGTCATTTCCTCATCCTCCCCATTGTTGCAAACACTTTACTACCCACATTGCCATACCAATGACAGGGTCTATATCAGGGAATCACAAAATGGGGGTTGGGAGGTTATTACCTGGAGGGTCACGAGCTGTCAGCCTCCACCCAAACCCCGCTTTGCCTCCAGCATTTATAACGGTGTTAAATATATAAAAATGGGTTTTTAATTTATAAGGGGGGGGCATACCCAGAGGCTTGTTATGTGAAAGGGGTCACAAGTACCAGAGTTTGAGAACCACTGGTCTATATGGACCTACACTGTGTGAAGGGAAGGTGTCAACTGAAGATGGCTGTATAATTTATTGATGTTCCTGGGGCAGCTATAATCATACATCCTTTTTGGTTTTTAGATGATCAGGTTTTGTAGATAAGGAAGAATGTGTAAAGCATTTCCCACTTTAGCTCTGCTAGGTTAGTGGTAATGGCATGCATTGATTTTTGGAATGGCGGTTGATATGCACTATAGTTAAATTACAATTTTCCCTTCTGATAACGCCTACTTCTGCCAGGAGAAACCAATCCCTTGAAATTTCACCTGGGCCATCTCAATCCAGGATACATATCCAGCCCCCACCCCAGAAGATTAGAAAATCTCTGAAGAGAGGTATTACTTGTAGTGGTTTTGTTGTTTTAAGTTTCCCTATTGATAACTTTTTGAAAAATGTACCTGACTTTATTGGCACATCTCATTTTGCTCATCGCCAAAATGGCTTGGCCTGGAAACTTTGTTTCTTTTGTTCTTGCCTTGTTGAGGAAACATGCCATTCAGTAGGGTTTTTTGTTTGCTTGTTTTTTTGTTTTTTTTTTAAGGACTTAGAGGAGGAATTGAAGAGATGTATCAAATACAAATAGCTTATGATGGGGTGTATAGGGCAGGCAGGAAAAAGATTAAAGGGAGACTCATTTGACCAGTGATAGAAAGAAGAGGCCATGGAAGCTCAGGAAAAGGAAATAGAAATGCTTGCCTTGCCCTGCATTTAGGAGGCAAGGATCAATGGGGATACTCTACTGCTTATAACATAAACAGTAAAGATAAGTCACTCATGTTCACTTACATGTAAAGTGGTAAATTAAGTACTGATTTTTCCTGATCCTCCCCTGCCAGCTGAAGCAAACAAATTTCCTCTCTTCTTCTCCTTTTCCCCCTGAGTCAAGTTGAAGGAAACTTTGCCCTAACTCCACTTATACTGGATGAGGGATGAAAATGCTTTGACAGAGATGTATGTTACTTCCAGTGGCAAGATGCAGTATTTTATCTTTCCCTCTCTTTCCTGTTACATGTATGTGTATATAGAGCATTTTTTCAATGTTTATAAATAATACATTGACCAGCTGTTGATTCCAGGCATGAGCAGATGTTAGGCCCCAATGACTAACACTACTGCTCTTAGGAAAAAGTGCCATGAGATATTTAATGATCACAAGCAGATGGGAAGGACCTCAGATTTTTTTATATAAATTGAAACACAGCATATCCAGTGCCAAATTAGGATATTGATTCTTTAATGATTGCTATCTGCTGAACTGACAACACTACTTCTTAATGCACCTAGATTTTCCTTGGAGGTCTTCAATCCAGGTCCAGCACTGCTTAATTTGAGGTAACTGTGTTGACATAACATATGTAGACTTCTGCAATGCATTCAACTTAGAACTGCGCAACGTTATGATTAAAAAAATTATCACTGTACAATATAAATATAGAACATATTAAATGCATTCAAAACTGCCCAAGGATAGCTCTCAAAGGTATCTGTAAATGGTGAATCATCATCCAGGAGGGGAACTTCTAATCCCACAGGGATCTGTTCTTGTCCCAATGCTAGTCAATAGCTTTATTAAAGATTTGCCGATTAAAATTTGCAAATGACACTAAATTGGTGGAGCAGAAAATATTGAAAAGTTCATGTCATTTCTACAGAGCAATCTGGATCGCTCAGTAAACTAGGTTCATTTGAACAACACGTGTCACAATGTAGCAAACAAGGTCATACATCTGTGGGAAAATAATGTAGGTTACTTCCGCCAGGAGAAACCAATCCCTTGAAATTTCACCTAGGGCAACTCAATCCAGGATCCATTTCCAGCCCCCAGAGGGGATTATCTTCTAAAAGCAGTCAAGCTGAAAAGGACTTAGGGGTCATGGTGGATATCCAAATGAACGTGTGCTCCCGGAGAAATGCTGCAGCTAAGAGGGCTAATATTTGGCTGTTTATGCTGCGGAATATCAAGTGGGAGTAGGGAGGTGTTGTTACCTCTGTAATTGATGGAATCAATATTGGAAAATACTTTGTCTAGTTTTAGGATCTCCACTTCCAAAATAATGTTGACAAACTGGAATGGATTCAGAAACGAGCAAAAAGAATGGTTCAATGTCTGGAAAACCTGCCTTGCACTGAGACTGAAGAAGCACAATCTATTTAGCTCGTGAAGAAGGTTAAGAGATGACTTGATCACAGCCTACAAGTACGTACATGGGGAGATGATTTTCTAATAGAGGGCTCATTAATCTAGCAGATAAAAGCAGAACAAGATCCAAAGGCTGAAAGCTGAAGCCAAATAACAGGTTAGATATAAGGTACTAATTTTTAACAGTCAGACTCAAGGCAATTAATCATCAGAACAACTTCCCAAAGATCTGGTGGATTTTCTAACACTTTGAGTCTTTAAAGCAAGAGTGAATGTCTTTCCAGAAAAAAAAATGTTTTATCTCAACCTAGAACAGCCACTCCTCCATTATTAAACCAGACAGTCCTCTTTTTGTGAGGTTTGTCCTCCATCTGGTACTGGGACAAAACGGCACATGGTTTTGTCTGGTATCGGATGGGGATGCCACTCTGCCTGTTAAAATGGTGCCTCTCCGAGAGATGTGACCTCACATATGCTGTCACGCCAAAATGTCCTTATCTCAACCACAGGTTATGGGTTTGATGCAAGAATTACTAGCTGCTATTTTCTGGCCTTTGTTATACAAGAGATCAGACTTGATGATCATAATGATCCCTTCTGGAATAAAAATCTATACAATGAGATCACAGCCTAGATGTTATGGCTGACTGTTTTGCATGCATCACAAATGATTGAAAGCAGAACTATTATATTTGAACTTTCATGTGAGAGAACCATATTTTATGATTTATTCAAATCACATGATAGTGGAAGAAACTGAATGTGAACTATGAGTTAGAGCAGGCTAGGAACCTGCTTCTGGAGTGTCTTTCTGTGACGCTGATTTAACTATAAGGCATTCTTTAAATACTTATACAAGTAATAATTTTCTTGCCAATATGATCACCCAGAAACAGCACAGAACATTCTAACAAGATGAACATCTGAAATTCAGCTGAGGCCAGAACAGACCGATGGCCTCAATGTTACCATGGAATGTGCTCTTTTTGTAATATTAATGAGAGTGGTAATGACTGATGATGAGTACAGGGTGGCTGTTGTTTGACCAGGATGCTGATCTCAAACAGCAGGTGTTCACAAGGAAGTCATCAGTAAATCCATGGTAGCCCACATCTTGAATACTGTGTGTAGATGTGATCATCCCATCTCAAAAAAGATATATTAGAATTGGAAAAGGTTCAGAAAAGGGCAACAAAAATGATTAGGGGTATGGAACGGCTTCCATATGAGGAGAGATTAATAAGATGGACTTTTCAGCTTGGTAAAGAGACGGCTAAGGGGAGATATGATTGAGCTCTATTAAAATCATGACTAGTGTAGAGAAGGTAGATACGGAAGTGCTGTTTACTACTTCTCATAACACAAGAACTATGGGTCATCAAATGAAATTAAGAGGCAGCAGGTTTAAAACAAACAAGAGGAAGTATTTCTTCACACAATGCACAGTCAACCTGTGGAACTCCTTGCCAGAGGATGTTGTGAAGGCCAAGATCATAACAGGGCTCAAAAAAGACCTAGCTAAATTCATGGAGGATAGGTCCATCAATGGCTATTAAGCAGGAAGGGCAGGAATGGTGTCCCTAGCCTCTGTTTGCCAGAAGCTGGGAATGAGCAACAGGATGGATCACTTGATGATTACTTGTTCTGTTCGTTCCCTCTGGGGCACCTGGCACTGGCCACTGTTGGAAGACAGGATACTGGGCTATATGGACCTTTGGTCTGACCCAGTAGGGCCGTTCTTATGTGAAACATCAGCAGGCAAACCAAGCAATAAAAGACTCACTCATTAAAGAGACTGTGTGGTAAGGTAATATCTTTTATTGGACCAACTTCTGTGGGAGAGCGAGACCAGCTTTTGAGCTTACACGGAGCTCTTCTACAGCTCTGAGAAACTAACTCAGACTTTCCCAGATGTGAAGAAGGATTCTGGGTAAGCTTGAAAGCTTGTTTCTCTCTCAAGCAAAAGTTTGTGCAATAAAAGATATTACTTTACTCACCTTCTCTCTCTAATATCCTGGGGCACAACACTTACACCTTAAATACATTCTCACCTTCTCACTATCCAGATCAGTATTGAAGATCTAGGTGGGATAGGGCAAGGACTAAATTGATCTTATCTTGTACATATGATGTGGCGACAAGCACAACCATTAACTTTCTATTGTTGCCAATTTAATTTTTTAGTGGCTACTACATTCACTTTAAAATGAGTTCCTTGTTAGTATGTAGCTTCGGTCAAATTAACCCATGAATATCACATCCTCAAAGGTTATGATGTTCTAATTAATGTAGCGATATAACACCTTCAATGGTGCATGATTTGTCCCTGGGTGCATAAAGAGCTAGCCAAGCAGTATTTCCAAATGTTTGATTACCATGTTAAGTGAACCAATGAGCTGCATATGATCTCCATTAACTACACCATGCTCAAGTCTCGATAAAATGTGTGTTCTTATAGTATAGCATAACGACATCAGAAATTCCCTACAAACAATGGTTACTGTCAAGCTCGTCATGATTTTGGGATTCAAGAGAAAAGATTACACCCTTTTTTTTTTTTAATGGCTGTAAAATGGTTCTGAAAAAGAATCTTCCATGAAGTGAAAGTGGAGATGGCGGTTTGAAGATGAAATGATTTGGCAGGAAAAAAACCAATTTCTTTATAGAGAAGATAAAATAAATATTTATTATTTTTATTTTTCTGTAAGGGTATTATCTTGTGTGTCTATTTTATGTAATACAAAGTAAAAATGAACGAATACACTTTTCTCTCAAACCTCTTCTCTATTTCTGGATAGTTATTGACAACAAACTGAGATTAAAATTAAAAAAATAGGAAATGTTACTTGATAAAATATTTGGTCTCCGTTCCTTTAACATTTATGGTTTGCTCTGTTCAATGAACTTCAAAAACATTCATAATGGCACAAAAGCTCCATCACATTTATTCACATTACAGGGCCCGGACATGTAAACGGGGCCCTGTTTCCACTCCTGCAATTTGCCTTTCACGCTACTCATTGTTGGCTTCAACACCTTTAACTGCTAAGCTCTCCTCTGGCTTTGAGATGAATGTTGTTCATGATTATTTTGGATGTTGTGGCAATACAGTGTATGATCTTCAGGCAGAAGACCACACCTGTTCACTGTGCAGATATAAGCTGCTTGTCTACAGACACTAAAAGGGGCAACATTATGATTAAAATAGAATATTAAAGAAAATTATTCAGCAACTGTGCATGCGAATGTACCTGATTAGTTGTTTGTGTGTGTGCAGCTTCAGTTCATAAGCGAGTGCTTAAAGCTTCTGATGAGCTGTAACAGAAAATCTAACTTTTTACCACTAATGCTGTTTATTTGCTTTACTTTGCTCTCCCCTTCACGTGAGCTGGGAAACTGATTGATCAGGTTCACTTCTGGACATAGTCCCCTGTGAATTTCTCTTTCTGTGCCTTTGCGCAAGCTGTTGTGTTTGGTGCGGGATGCTGCAGGGGAATGTTCAAATGGGATAATAAACAACTTTATTTGACTAGTTAAAAAAAAATCCCAACCCTTTTCTGTGCACCTTGGGCCAAACCCTCCAGTATTTAGCCCTCATTCAGGCAAAATTCCATAGGCTTGTGACATAGTATTTAAGTTAAAGTTTCACTCTTATAATATTTTCCTCAGTAATACATTGCTCACAGTCAATCCGCAGAGTTAAATTATTCCAGATTTATACCTGAGCAACCCAGCACTGTGTCCCATCGCCATAGAATGATGGATTATTGCACCAAGAGACCAACACAGCAGCATCTTAACATTAAAATATAACATCAAAGCAAATCTGAGAGGATTTTGTTCATTTGTTGTCTATCCAAGTGATTTTTACAGTACCTGAAAGGCAAACGGCTTCATTTCAGGAGTGCGATTTCCCTTCCAAAATATGTTGATTAAGATATGTAGCAAGGTTTTTATTTGCATATATCTTTAAAATAGTGGCTGATCATAACCATTTTACTCTAACATCTGATCTACAATTACCAAGGGGAAATGTAATGGTTGGTGGATAATCAGCAGAAAACTACATCCCCCAAAGAAGGTTTGCCTAGGTAGGCTACAGACACAGTAAGAATTTTTTTTTTTAACTCAACAGGATCTGAGAGTACATGATATTTCCTGTAAGAAAGCAAAGAAAATCATATTCAGCTTTCTCGAATCAAAACATCTTAACATAAATGTCAGTGTCTTGTAAAGATTAACAAGAGAAACTTTCCCTTTCTCTATAGAAACCAGAAACAGTGAGGCAACACAACAGATTTTGGATTATTTTTAACATATGGGAATGGGGCCAGTTGATGGACATAGACCTAACTACATCTTCTGCCTACAAAAGACAAGGAATGTTTAGCATTAATTTAAACCAAGCATGCAACAGGGAATTATCTTCTGTTTCCAGTATTATAGGAAATATACAACAGCTAACAATAGTATGAGAAACAAGGCATGCCCGCAGCTAGATGCATGAAGGCTGACAACTAATATGAATAAGAAGGAAATGTTGAAGAAGACGGGGGGATGGGGGGGTGTTAAATTTGGACGATCTTTACGTGCAGGCTAAAGTTCTGTACCAAAACAAGCAAAAGGAACTAAATCCCCCCTGCCATTTGGCCAGTAGATGTCTCTGTTACACATATAGCTACTCCTTCAGCTGTAACTTCCTTCCCCAGTTAAATCACATTTTGTCTCAAGTGAATCTTTCAGCATAAAACATATGCACTCATGCCTCTTTATTTTGGGGAGTAGTGTCAACCAAAGGCGGTCTTTCTCTTTTTCTTCAGGCACCACACAGAATTAGGAAATTGCCATGACAATACAGGAAACTTTTTCACATTTGAATTAGTACCTCCCAGCATATGGGATAAAGCAGCATTCCACAAGCTAATAAACTAGGTAATGCTTGTCAGATTTGATGTACACAGTTCTGCTCAGTTATCAGTGGCAAATATCTATATCTAATTTATATCTATCTCAGAAGGCCAGTCAAAGCCTTATGTTGAATGTACCATAGATGGTATATTTCTGCTAACAGAACAATATGGTATTGATGGATCTTGTCATTTTTGCCTATAAAGAGAGGTTTTAAATGCTCACAAATGCCTGCCAAGTGCAGCAATTCTGTTCTACACCACAGACCTAGATTAGTTTTGTTCAAGTTATAAAATGTATTAATTTAAGAATATATCCCTGTATGCAGGGGAACATATGTACGTACAGCACATAACTGACAATTTCCCAAGCCTTTTACGTGAAGAATGGGATCCAATCGGGATCAATTACAACTGAATAAACATAATCAACTCAAAACTATGCCTCTGTTGCATAACAGTGCACATTATTTTTGTTCAGTTCTCTTGCCCTACGCCATTGAGCCGAGTGTAAGTTCTCACTCCATCTGGCCCTGGCCCAAGGCCACTCCACATGTGGATCTCAGTATTCTAATCTTTCCATTCTGGGACTCAAGGCCAGTTTTACCCTTCAATGTCTTAAGTCTCCCGTATGCAAACACAAACACCGTTCAAGTTGTCAGTGGCCTTCTGCAAAGTCCAATGCTGATACCTTTTGTTGCAGGACGGATGAAATGGTATTTGTTTTGTGAGCGGCTAGATTCCTTTCCCAAGATCCAAATCTATGTCTTCCACAGCTTCCTGCATGGTCATACTTCAGCAGGTCAAGTTGTTGTTTTGGATCTATAAAACCATTTATAGTCTGAGGCCTGTGTACTTCGTATAGGTTCTTACAATGTGGTCATCCCTGTGGTATCTGAGCACTTTCCAATAGCGCATCAAGCAATGTGTCCAACTTCTGTCACCAAGTAGTTATTCTCTCATCCTCTCCCCAGGAGGAGAAATGTGTGCAGGAAAGTGTATTGTTTTCATTGGGGGTGTGTGCGTGTGTACATATGTTCTGTATATATTTGCTAGGGAAAGCAGGTCAAAAAAATGCGCCTGGCGCATGGAGCAGAAGGTGGTGAGATTGGTGATGGTCCTTAGTTCCTGTGTGAGTTTTGTGACAGACGTGGAATTTCCTTCAATTTCCTTGAGAGACCTAAGGGTAATAAGTGTATGTGGTATTGTGGGCCGGGATTGTATGTAATTTCGTCATAGGAGGGATGTGACAAATATTGCAACCCCATCTTTTGGTCCATTGGCTTAAATGAATGGTTTATGTATGATTGGGTTTTACTCCATGGGGAAGAAATTCCTCCAGGAACAAAAAACATTGAGTGGTGATTAAGACAGATCAGCTAGATTGTAACACCCCAGAGACGTACATGTATACTAGTTTATACCAGATTCTCTGGAAACCAACAGACAAAGAGAGGATTTTTGGATAAATAGGTCAAGTTTAAATTTACTCAGAGCCTCCTTTCTGATCCACCAAGCATTCAGGACCTTCTGCCCAAAAGAGGGCCCCAGTCCTTACCGAGAAGGGTTGGAAGGACTTTGGACTACTGGGGCCTTATAAGACTGATGGGTGACCTCTGGTAAGATTTTAGCTTGCCTGTTGGAATGCTTATTGTTTTTCTTGGCAATGCTTTCACCTTAAGAATAAATGTGTTTGCTTTTAAAAGGCTTTGTAGTAATTTCTTATTGCTGGCAATTACAGGTGTTAATAGTCTTCAAAGAGAAAGCAAAGCATGGTTTGCTGGAGAATTCAGTGTAAGCAGGGAACTGTGCAGTCCAGAAAAACCTCACTCAGGCAGGAGAGAGATGTTAATATCTACAGGCTGAGGAGCCTGGACTTAAGAATGGGAGCCCTCAAGGGACCATGGAGGGAGAATACAGATGCAGTTGTCCTGAATTGTGACAAGTTCCTTTCACAGTCTCAGACCGGCCCTGGGAAAGCTCTGTCTCCTGCACAGATGTGCTTTATCCTCATGATAGAAAGTTCATTGTGCCAGAGGAGAGAAGCTGTTGACCAAGGTCTTCATTCTGGATTTTTAGGTATCATGCGCCCAGGTCATTGAGCACACTGAAGTTACGGACTGAGACCCTGAGCATCACTTTCTATGGGAAGCCAGTGTAGAAAGTGGCAGACATGTTTGATGTGCAGCGTTCCCTACTAGTTGGAATTTCCTAATGGTTCAAAGTGTCATGCCCAGGTATTAAAGACTAACTATCTCAGGACTCTGGACCAGTTGGAAAGCTCAATTTGATAGACCTTAGATTTGATCAACTGGGGGCACAAGGTGGTGTTTGTGGAAGAGCCGTGACCTGGAAGTTCACTCTCCACTCTTTTCCATTGGTGTATGCTGCTTTTCCCAAGGGAGATGGCTCGAGAACAGAGGAGTTTATGGTTGGAAATGAAGTCCTTTATTGTTAATGAACTTTGGGATTTACTGTATTGTTTTTGTCTGTAGAGGTCACGATAGGCGTAATCTTATTTAGCAAAGGTACAGGGATAGACGCTACCTTCATATTGCTTCATTCTATCAACATCTAGGGGTATAGAGTTATGTACATTCCTTCCTCAGGAATAACTTGGGAAAGCTGCTCTACAGGCTACATAATATAAACAATTGCTAAAATGTGTAAATCAGGAAAACTAATGATGTGTAATACTATAATGTTTTAAATGTCTTAATTTAGTTTGTAGACTAGCACTCAAAAAGTCTTTTAAGGAGAAAAGCATCAATAACACGAACTCTGTGTTAGCTGAGTAATTACTTCTCAGAGCTGGATTCTTAAATATTAATTTGCTATATGCTATTCATCATGTGGAAAACTGCATCTGTAAAGCCAAAGCAAAACTGAGGCTCAGACTCTGAAGATATTGGAGGAGAATGGCTTTTCGCCGCTAAGTTAGTGCTTGCTACATGCATCTTCTCAATTTACTGATAGATGTGCATGTGACACGTTTGCCTGTTGCCTTTTGCATGACTAGTAGAACTGTTGCATTAGCAATTACAGATACTATTCCACATACTGCGATGTGCTCTCTAAAAGTGTTGCTGTAGTTAGTCACCCAGGCCAATGTGACTGCTGTGAGAAAAAGAGGCTCTTTCCAGGGTCTGACATGGCCTTGAATTATTGCAACATAGTTTTGGTTCCCAAACAACATGACCAAAGAAATGCCATATGTTCTATTCTGCCCTTAGCAAAGTGAGTGCAGCTCCAACTAACTTCAGTAACAGATAGGGTGACCAGATGTCCCTTTTTTGGGGACTTTTTCTTATATAGGTGCCTATTACTCCCCACCCCTATCCCGTTTTTTCACAGATGCTATCTGGTCATCCTAGTCACAGAGCTCAGTGAATGACTTCAAGGAACAGCACCAACATAACTCAGGATTAGGGCTCACTTGCACCCTTAGATCCTGGGCCAAATATAGAAATGAATCTAAATTACTGTAATTCGCACCTTCTTCCAGTACTCACAGTCTAAATTACACCTGTTTAGACCTGGTTAGACTCCCTTAGCTGCTCCTAAATCAATTAGGAGATCCTGACTAAGTGTAAAGGTGTTAAACCGAGTAGACGGTGGTGTAATTTACATGCTGTTAGGGGATGGCAGGAGAGACAAATTGTGCCAATGTGAAGAACTTGGCACAGGCTACTATCCATTTACTGGAGGGGCTATAATTTTGCTTCACTTATACACTGTGTTGCTGTGTTTATATAGCTGTTGCTAGTTACATTGGCCGCTAATCTAACTGATTTTTGGGATGAGCTGTGGCAAGCATCCCAATGGAACTCTCTAGTACCAAGGTCAAGGACATCACTGCAAGGAGAGTGTTGCCTAGTGGTTAGCAGGTGAGGTGTGAGGGAAGAGATTTAATTCCTACTTTTGTTACTCAGTGTGTGATTTGGGGCAAGTGATTTAACAACTCTGAACCTTCATGTCATCATCCGTAAACTAGGGATAATAGCACATACCTCACGGGTATACTGTGAAGTTGCATTAGTAATCCTAACATATTTTGCAATCCCTGCAAAGTGTGATACTTAGCTTGTAAGTGGAACTGTAAATCCATGTACCTATGTTTGCAGCTGCCCCAAGAGGCTCTACGCAGCAGTGCTAGATTATGGTTCAGTGCCCCCACTGGAGATTGCAGATATTTTTTATCCTGTGAGAATTCGAGGCTATGTGTAAAATCCATGCAGAAGAAATGACTCAGCACTTGGGTTCACTTTAACACCTTGTTGTCTTTCAGTCAAGATCCAGAACATGTCCACCTTCCCTACCCGCATATCCCTTTCTATCCGAAGAATATTCCTGGAACATGTATGTGCCAGGAATATACTCCTGCTTACTAAGGAGGAGCTAATTGTGTGGAAGTGGAGAACGGGATAAAAGGGAATGTGAACACAGATTTCTTAGTTCCTAGGAACAGAGCAAGCGTCGGGCTAACATGAACTCTGAAGTAACGCGAGACTGTAAGGCAGGGCCTGAGTGAGTGGAAAAAAATGGTGAGAGGTTATTTTGACCTTGTGTCAGATAAAAATGGAATGCAGACTGTAGCAGAAACTGCTGAGGAAAGATATCAGGAAGGAATATGTATAAACAAGATGCGGCTATTGATCATTATTGTATGCAGCAAAAGGTAAAAATTCTTGTCCTAATTGTTTATCGGGCGGAGACGTGCCTAGGAAGGAGGAATCTCTGTCTGTGCACACTCTCCCCCTTGCAACTGCTTGATAATGAACTGTCTCTGACATGTTGCAAACAATCTAAGAGTGAAGACTGCGTTTTCTTCCACAGTTGACAAGCATGCATGTCCTCTCCCATCATCTGCTAAGTGCAGGGTCCCTCCGGAGGCTAAACCTGAAAGCCTTGGGGCTGGATAAAAGCAGATATGTTATTCTTACTGATTAGTACTAATGTGGCAACAAGGAGCCCTGGGCATGGCCAGGACCCCACGGTGTTAGGCGCTGTACGAATATATGGGGTGGTCCTCCAGCCATTTCTGCTCTTCCCATTTTGGGAATTGTTTAGCTTTTAAAGTGAAATTTTAAATAAGACTTAATCACACTAAAGAGCTTTCTTTTCCTCTAACAAATTATATATTTACACACAATTCTCTAATTGCTTACAGTATGTTGTCTTCCAAATGTAACACCTGCTTGGGGATGCTGTTAATTTAGATATAACAAGATTAATGCAAAAATTCTGTACTGTACAAGGCAGGAGAGGAGTAATTTCTTAAAAGTAACTCATTAACATTACAAATTAATAGGAATCAAAAGAATTTTTCTTTCACTCACAGCAACCTTTATATCAAAGGATTTCAGAGCACTTCACATTCTCTTAATTCATCATTGATTGGGGGGACTGTTCTAGCAGCATAGCAACACTGCATGATGGTTTCAGTTTCAGATAAGAAGTGAAGAAGAATCATGTACTGTATTTAAAGGCATGGAGATTTGCAAGAGACTGGGGGTCTTGGTTTCGACTTGTGCATGTGCCCCACAAAAGTGAACATACATGATTCATGTACACAAACCCAGGACGGTGCACCCAATTCTGGCAACAGCACATGCAAATTCAGCCCATGCATTTTGTCTGTGTGCAATTCCGTATTTGCATCTCTGAAAACTGAGGGGCGATGGCGTGCTGTGCCTCTGGCACAGTTCAAGGCTTTCAGCCCCGGGGGAGTGGAGGGTATAGTGACTTTCCGCCACCTTTGTGCCTTCCGGTTCCTGGGCAGTTCTGGGGACTGGCAGAACCTAACGTCTGCACTAGGCTTCTGATTCAAACTCCCGTTGAAGTCAATGGGACTCTTTCCATTGATTGCAAAGGGTTTTGGATCAGGCCCTAATTCCCTTTAAAAAAGAAACTTAATTTAAATTGCAACAATTTCCATTACAGACGTCTGACGAAGTGGGTATTCACCCAGGAAAGCTTATGCTCCAATACGTCTGTTAGTCTAGAAGGTGCCACAGGACGCTTTGTTGGTTTTTACAGAATCTCTATATCACTCTCAACTCCACCCCTAACTCCTATAGCACCATGTCTTGCATTCTCTTCAGCACTGTTTTTTTTTCCATATTTTGTTCCTCCGGCCCCTAGACATTTTTACCGTATTATTTTCTTGGGATCTTCAGCATAGTTACTGAATTTAGCTCTGACAACTAGGTCTAGAGATTTCCTTCTCATTTAGTAATTGTATTGAGACTGGTGAAAGGGGACAATAGAACAAGCCATCACTTTTGTTTTTGGCTTATAAACCAAATATTAAAGAGCAAATGAAGATCAAATGGGGAAGCCACTCGACAGAACTGCTCCAGCTTGAATTCTGATCCAAGTGAGCCTAAAAGGATTGGAGAGTACAGACTGTGCTACAGCAAAGGAGCGGGCAGAACAAGAAAGCCAGGCTGAAAGCAAGAGAGAGAAAAAAAAAACAACCAGCAATACAAACCAAAACAGATAGGCAGGCAGAAAACACCCAGCAAGACAGTCAAATTAATAAGGGCTTAGAACAATCATATTATCATTTGGTAACCTCATCAATGTATTTGGCAGGAGAGACTTATTTAGATATAACTTCAGAAATTCTCACAAAGACCCATTTTGACATGCAAACGCCTAACATTATCTATGAATACACAGGTGGCTTTTGGATGCAACATGCTGTATAACAGATGCCATTGTGAGTGTCTCAGCAGCCACTCTCTGTACATTCATTCTGAGCCAAAGTGCTCTGACAGTGCGGAAGATCTGGGAAAGGCTGCTTGGCTAATGCTCGTGTTGTGAAACAAGCCTTTAGAACAAAAAATCTGGATTTTTTTTTCATTGGTTACTAGAGGATCTTTTCAGTAGCATTCTGTCTACTGTTCTTAATCCCATAAACTACTTAATATAATTGTGGAAATTGAACCATTGCAAAATAACCCTTGTTCAAATGTATATATATTGACATCAGTGTCCAATTTGGTCTTTGGTACAAGTTTCATTAGCGCAAAATGCATCAACACAAGTCTCAAACAGCAATCAATACTTCACTAATATGCCATAAAGTGCTGTTCCGCATTTCCATAAACGATTAAAAATACTGCTGTGCTTATGCATCCAGATGTGGTGCAGTGCAGATAAAAATGCTCCACATATGGTGTTTGCTAGCATTGTCTTTGGCATTTTGGACTTCAGAGATAGGGTTCAGAGAACCATGCTAAAGTGAAACAGTAGAATGAGTGTGCTTTGCAGAGAATACTTACATGAAATGCCAGAACACTGTTCAAAGAAAATAGATATTTTTTTCTTGTTTTAAGGAAAACAATAGCCAAGAAAGCATAAGCAAGTGAAAAAAGGATGCTTCATTTCTGGACATTGTTGTGTTTAGTTATTTGCAGGGATTCTGTGGGAAGAAAGATATTGGTGCTATTTCAGTGATCTACAGTTTGAAGATGTAGAGAAGAAAAGTTGAGGCTCTGTTAGAAGTAAAGGACTGTAATGCATGTCTTCATTGAAATTCCACTTCTGGCCCATTGAGAGTCCTGCTCTGAATTCCAGTGACTTACAAATGTATGGTTGTATTGACATAGACATGAGTAGCAGTGATTTATATTAGTTACTCTGGGTGCGTGGATGGTGGCGTGGATGCTAAAATGATGGAGACACTAGAGTTAGGTAGTCTGATAGACTAGATAGGCCTTCATGATAGTCAAGGTGAATACGGCTCTGGAAGTGCTTCTTTAAGGGCCTAATCCAAAGCCCATTGAAGTCTTTCTATCTATGTCAATCAGCTTTAGCTCAGACTATAAAAGTAAAGGAATTTATCCATCTATTTCTACTGTCCCAATCACCATAATGCAGAGTAACTGCAGCATTTAAAAATACATAGAGATGTCCATTGCTATTTTTCTTCCTCTCCGACCTATAGAAGAAATAGTTGGTTCATTTATATAGTGTTTGTTTTGCTTATTGTTATTTTCTTGTTTTCCTGCACAGCATCATTCTGCTGCAAACAAAACAGAAGGGCTGAGACCATGCAAGAAATCTTGTTGTGTAATACTATGGTCCATAATACTCCTGAGTGCCAAATACTGAGTCAATTTAAACTTGAGAATCTTGGCTGTAATTTCCATTGTGAAGATGGAAGGATGAATATGAGTTTCTAGCTCTGGCTAAAATATTGCTACAATACCACTATAAAATACAGAATCTTCTCTCTGTCTGCCTTGCATTGCTAACCTGCTAAATAGAATGCAGTTAGGCTCAGCATTGTCAAAGATGTAAAACAGGTACATTCTCACATGGGACATGGTAATGTAGTAAATCAGGAGAGTTGTCAATATTGGAACAAGTACTGGCGAAGGTTTGTTAGGATTGGCTGGGTTTTGTTGCTTAGCCTTTTCTAATTCCATGGCCTGTCGGTGGGCTTCCCTCTGGAGTTCCCACTCTTTCTCTTTTATTTCCAGCTGTTTTTGGTGGTCTGCATCTTTGGCTGCTTGCTCTCTTTTGTAGGCTGCCTCTCTTTCTCTTAGTTCCATCTCTTATTGTTTTATTTCTAGTTCCTGTATTTTTTTTCCATCTCTCGCCTGTGCTGGGCGTCTTTGGGCCTCCATTTTTGTCTTGGTAGGCATGGTTTCTGTTTTCTTGTGTTGGGGTGCCCTCCGGTGTTTATCTTCTGAACTGCAGATTCTCTGTTGCCTTCTGGGGTCTGCCTAGCAACAGTGCCTTTTTCTCTTTCTTCCTCTAGCTAATCTTTTCAATGTAAAGTAAACCAGAAAAAACACTTTATTTGCATGTGTATTGTGCTGGTAATTGCCCCCTAATGGGAGTGCTATTGTCTGACAAAAGACCCGTAATGGTTCCTTAATGGTTCCTTGCTTAATATGCAAGCCAGAAACTGCAAGAGAGAGCAGAGAAAAAAAAATTCTCTCTGGTTCCTTTTAAAATCAAACTGTCTCTGCTAAAAAGCCCCTAGCAGAGAAAAGAAAAATATAATATTCCTACTGGCTTCTGGATTCTATCTTTCCCACAAATGCTGCCACCATGTCATAACCTATTCCCAGATTTGAACCTTAGCATCCAAAATATGGGGGTTATCATGAAAACCTCCAAGCTTAGTTACCAGCTTGGACCTGGTAAAGCTGCCACCACCCAAAAAATTAGAGTGTTTTGGGGCACTCTGGTCCCCCCAAAAACCTTCCCTGGGGACCCCAAGACCCAAATTCTTTGAGTCTACAACAAAGGGGAATAAACCATTTCCCTTCCCTTCTCCCTTCCAGGTGTTCCCTCCCTGGGTTCCTGGAGAGATACACAGAAGCAAGCTCCGTGAATCTAAACAGAGGGATTCCACCCTCTCTATTTCTGGTCCTGGAAACAGAAGTACTTCCCTCTTCACCCAGAGGGTATGCAAAGTCAGGTTAGTAAATCTAACACACACAGATTTCCCCCTGACTTCTTCCTTCCACCAATTCCCTGGTGAGCTACAGACTCAGTTCCCTGGAGTTCCCCACCAAAGAAAAACTCCAACAGGTCTTAAAAAGAAAGCTTTATGTAAAAAGAAAGAAAAAATACATAAAAATGGTCTCTCTGTATTAAGGTGACAAATACAGGGTCAATTGCTTAAAAGAAATATGAATAAACAGCCTTATTCAAAAAGAACACAATTCAAAACACTCCAGCAACTACACACATGTAAATACAAAAAAACCCAAAACTCTTTGTACTTACAACTGGGAAACAGAAAATTAGAAAGGCAGGAGACAGAAATCCTCTCATAGCTGAGAGAGAGTACAGGCAGAAGACAAAGGACTCACACACAAACTTCCCTCCACCCAGATTTGAAAAAGTCTTGTTTCCTGATTGGTCCTCTGGTCAGGTGTTTCAGGTTACTCCTTTCCAGGTAAAAGAACATTAACCCTTAGCTATCTGTTTATGACAACATGGTAATGTAGTAAATCAGGAGAGTTGTCAATATTGTATTCTAAGATGCCTTTGCTCAGGTTCCCTTTAAACTAATGGCTGCAGAGATGATAAACCTCAGTTAGATATGTTTAAAGTTCATCTTGTGATATGGAGATGCCAGAAGACGAAGGTGGACTTCTACCACTGTAAAACATCTGGATAGTTATAGTCTATTCTTATGGTATGTTAACATAAAACAGCAATCTTCAGGAGGGTTAATCAGGGAACACATTTTGTGTGATCTTCTGCATTAGAAATACTATGTGCCAAATGCTCTGCTGGTGGAAATTGATGTGCCTCCATTGACTTAGGCAGAGCTGCAGCAGTTTACACTAGCAGAGAATTTGGCCCTATATGAGAACAAAAGACTAAGGGTTCTGATCCAAAGCCCACTGAAGTTCATAGAAAGGTTCCCATTGACCTCCAGGGGCTTTGGATTCAGTGCTCAGCGTTGCTCATTGCACCTGTCTTTGTGTAACTTTATCCTTATTATTAATTATTTTACTGCTTATGAAATAATGCCGTAGTGAAACAGTACCTCGCACGATGTGTGCACGGCTGATAAAATATCAGCAAACTGGTTAATGAAAAGGAAAATGTATTTATTTTCCCTGAAGAGGTGGGCTGAGATGAAAGCCCCATTGTCAGCCACCTCTTGGGGTAGGCAATTAACAACCAGCAGCATACTATTCACATTTGGATCTTAATTCAGTAAATACATGCTGTATAGTCACATTCTACAATTAGTAATTACAAACAGATGCAATCAACAGGTCCTTTTCAACATCTTTCTAAACCTCCGTGAACTGCTGAGAGACCTCAAAGGAGAGTTAATTCAAAGGTACACCCACGCCTCAAACACACTGTGCAGATGTACTGGCTTTTCCTTTTTTTAAAGTAAAGCCAAATCTAACAGAATTGGAAAAGGCCTAGAGATGGGAACAGGAGTGAGTGGAGGCACGTGGGCAGGGTGGATTTACATGTGAGGAGGAGAGAATTGAAAACCTCGGATTACTCAGGTTGGACAGGAGAAGTGAAAGAAGAAGCAGGGTCTATGAAATAAAGCATAGTCAAAAGTCCGTTCTCTATCTCATGGTATGAGCTGTTAGCTTTCTGCTGAACCAGAGAGGCAACTGCTTTAGAGCGGGTAAAGCTAAATATCTGCTATGCTGTATATAAATGACCCCTGAGGTTGGCTGCCCTGAGAAATCATGGAAAGCAAATTAGAATATTT
Organism: Gopherus evgoodei; assembly: GCF_007399415.2. Classification (NCBI taxonomy): domain Eukaryota; kingdom Metazoa; phylum Chordata; order Testudines; family Testudinidae; genus Gopherus; species Gopherus evgoodei. Next base: position 35,145,439 of record NC_044333.1, on the reverse strand, counting down.
TACAAAGGGCCTAAGGGTGTCAGGTATCCAGTTCCCATAGGGTTCTTTGAAGATCCCAGCCTGGATGTTTGTATGAACACAAATAAGGTTTTTGGTTACATTAACAGAGACGTAAAACTCCAATGGATTTCCTCTCCTGCAGGGTGGATTTCCTGCAATAGATGCTGCCTACGTACCCACCAGTTGTGGGTACTAACTTTTAAGACACCTAGGGTCAGATTTTCACAAGTGCTCAGCCATCTGGCATGTCCTAGTGTGACACTTAACATCGTCGACTGTGTTGCAGTTTGCCTGGGATGTGGTAATTCCTTGATGTGAAGGAGATAACCCAGGAGCAGTCCTGAAAGCTATGTATGTAAAGCACTTGGGAAAGAAAATATAAAGGGTATGTACGTGACCGTGCTGGTTTGCATCTTCCTTCTCTTTGCTGTCATGTGCTACTCAAAGAATATTGCTTACTAGGTGTGGGGGAAAAAAATCCCACCTAAACTTCAATATTAATATTGTAAATTTTTACAGCTTCTGGAGCAGAGAGTGCTTGGAACCCCAACTGCAGTTTGCTTTCTGCCCCCGAGAATGGCATCAGACATAAAGAAAGCAATTGCTTGATGTGATTATAACAGACTTTGCCTTTTTGTGAATGATGTAGCAATTTATGTCGCAGGAGACAAGTGGCCTAATCTATGCAGGTGGGAGACTCTGGGGTGAATAACAAATGCTGAGTGGATTTACCTGCTTTTTCAATGAATAAACCCAATGCATTATCTTAATTGACTGTATGTACTTGAAACATTAGACAAAGTTCTAAAATTCCCTTCTGTTTTCCTTCCCAATGATATCAGTTTCAGCCTCTATTTATCACTCTTGATAAAATGTGAACACGTATTCATGTCAGGTGAGCAGCAGTTTCTTTTCCTGCATTTAAATTAGAAATGGATTGCATTATGCACTAGAAACGGCAGAATCGTTGACCTGAGACCCTCTGGTGGCCTAAGAAGAGAAGGATATTTTTCTTCACTGTGCAACTTCCCTGTCTAAATAGTGAACAAAAGTTTTAATTAATGAAACAGGCAGTGTAGGCCAGTAGATAGGTCAGAATTCAAGAGAGCTGGAGTCCATTCCCAGTTCTGCAACTGACTTTGCTGTGAAACCTTGGCTTCCTGTGCCTCACTTTCTTCATGTGTCCATTGGAAATCATGCTCACTTACCTGTGCAGAGTACTGTGTAATCAATGGATGAAAAGTGTCTATTAAGCACCAGGCATTATGATTTGTATTCTCTGACCTCGCTAGCGGCTGTGTTATGCCAGTTTACAGTAGAGTCACACATGTTAACTAAGGCAAAGAGAAAGAAGCTAACTTTCAGAGCAATGTGGTCTAATGGATAGAGCATCAGACTGGGACTTGAGCACTGGCTTGCTGGGCAACCCTGGACAAGTCGTTTCACCCCCTGTGTGCCTCAGTTTCCCCAGCTGTAAAGTGGGGATAATGATACTGACCCGCTTTGAGATCCACTGCTGAAAAGTGCTGTGTAAGAGCTAACTGCTGTTATTGCATAACTGCACTCCAAATGCAAAGAAACATGATTAGTCAGATGAGTTACTGTGTGAAATGCAGATTCTCTTCATTATTCCTTAATATAAAGGAAGGGTGTGTGGTGGGGCGGGCGGGGGTATGGAAAGAGGAAGGGCAGCCGTGTCAATCACTCCCGAAAAACTCTGTTCTCACTGTCTTCCAGTGAATATCACCCGCCCTCCCAAAGTGCTTTACAGTCTCTACACGCATACAGGCACCATCCTCCAGCACAGAACCACTCCTAGGATGGAACAAGGCAACTGCTCTGCCACGAACAGCAACATTCTCGGGTGACTGGTGGAGGGCCAGGCAGGGCGTCCCTGAACCTCAGGGTGTGTTTGCGCTGCAATTAGACACCTGCAGCTGGCGTTTGCCAGCTGACTCAGGCTTGTGGGGGCTCAGGTGAAGGGGCTGTGTAATTGAGGTGTAGATGTTTGGGCTAGGGCTGCAGCCTGAATTCTGGGACCCTCCCACCTCCCAGGTTCCGAGAGCTCAGGCTCCAGCCTGATCCTGAATGTCTACCCTGCAGTTAAGCAGCCCCTTAATCTGAGTCCTGGGAACCAGAGTCAGCTGGCATAGGCCAGCCGGGGGGGGAGGGGGGTCATTGCAGTGTAGATTTACACATGCTATTATTACAGGGGAGGAAGCTCAAGCTCTCCTAGAAATAACTCATGCCACAGTTCCCCCTAAATTAAAACACAACTCACCAATGAAAAGGGGATTTCTTCACTGTTCAATGGAAGTGACTGATGGGCACCTTTGATTTACACCGTGACATTCAGCAGGAGTGTTTCAGGCTCAGACTGATGAGGGACTTTAGAGGGGAGATGCAGTGGTCATTCTGGGTCCAAATCTGAGGAGGAGCACTACAATTAATTGTTGCTGTAGGTTAAGCCAAACTCCCATTGGCTTTAATGGTAGCAGAGTAGGCCCAAAGATTCTCAGTTTGTATTCACCTTTTGCTGAGTTTTCTGCCTTCTGGAGCCACCTCTGGGTACGTAGCATTGACCGTAGAAGCTTTAATTTGCCACAGCTCATCTTTTCGTGTTGGATCTGCATTTCCCATATCACATTGCATTTGATCCATTTTGTTTCCCTAAATGCAACCAGTTGTGTATTCATACACCCTAGTTTACTCCAACAAGGAACCTCTTACCTGTGTGCTACTACAGCATTCAGCAAGCCACAAGAGGCAATGATTTTCTGCATTGCTACTTGCAACTCAGCTTCTTTGCTCACCAGAGCTTGGGCCAATTTTTTTACACCTTGAGGAATGGTGGACTGCAGGAGGAATAAAGGAGGCAGCAAGAGCAAACTGGATTTTTCCTCTTCCATCTAATTTTTGATTTTGAAATCTAAGCACAGTGCACAGCTTGCCGCTTTTCAGCTCCGTGAGTTAATAATTTACTTCTCTGTGTTGTCGCCAACAATCATGGGATGGTGAAAGTGAATATCTCCTTATACTGCCACGTGCCTGGCAAGCATAATAGAAGCCTTGCCTTATCGATGAAAGGGTGGATTGTGCATCTACTTAGTTTCAGTCAATTTGCCATGAGGATTTTCTTTGGAAAACAAAAAAGCAGTAAAATTTGCATCTCTGGCATCCTTAGCAGCATACTCAATTCTTCTAAATCTGAAGTGTGTTATGCAAACTGCTTGTCATGGTACTTACAAAAGCCCCTTTAGTAGCTAATCTAGGCAGTTCTCTGAAACATTCACATACATGGGTCAAATAAAAGATTGAGCACAAGGACTTTTTTCATGTCCTAGCTGCACTGCAGCGCTGGGTGGTAATTTTCCTTATGTGGCAACGGTGGTTATGAAATTAGAGGCAAGTTGGAGAAATTTCCTTCAAGTGATAAAGTGTGTGGTTTGGGCCGGAGGGATCCGAGGTTGGAGGGGGATTTAATTATGTGTGTGGTGGATTAAAGGGGAATGAAATTTAGTGAAACCCTAAATAGTGTGTGAGGAATTCTGCCTCCCCACACTACAATTCTTCTGCTCCCCAGTGGTAGCACAGAAGAGCAATAAACACCCAATAAAAAACCAAGGTAGAATTCTTCATGCACAACTGGGTTGTAGTAGGTGGCAAAATGCAGGCCTTGGCATGGAGAGCATGCTAGGAGCAGTCTGGGATGAGGACTGTCCACAATCAATGGTGCATGGGGACTCTGGGCAGCACCGGACTACAGAGCAGCCCATAGGAAAATCTCAGGAGATTCCTGCAAATTAGAGCAACCCAGAATCCTGAGGGCACAAAGATGGTTCAAAGCATCCTTACTCTCCTCTCCCTGAGCTGCACCTTCTGTGCTGGGGGCTTTCTGGAAAATGCCAGCCCATAACTAGATGTCTGTCAGGAGAAGAGAAAGAAAGAAAGGTCCTTGTGATGGGGTGTCCACCCCACACAAGACTGGAAGGGGTTAAGGTGGCCGGGTAGCCCAATTAACTCCATATGCTGCACCTGGAGGAAAAGCCAGGAAGGTGGCAACAGACAGAGGCGGCTGCTGGGAAAGAGAAGTCTGTCCCTGGTAAGAAGGAGGAGCGTTTGGAGCTAGTACCCTCAGGGCAAGGAGGGAAACTAGGAGTTGTAGGAAGCAGTCCAGAAAAGGAGCATTTAGGACTGGGAGAGGAAAGCCCAGAACTGCTGGGTTGAGGGTCCCTAGACTAGAACTGGAAGAGGATGGGCCTAGATTACCTTACCAGCCACCAAGGGCATGGCATAGACTGTCAGGGCAGTGAACGGGAAGACTGCCTGGGTCACTGTGGGAATGACAGAGAATTGAAGGACAGTATCCCAGGAAGGGAGAAATACTGAGTCACCTAACTGGAGGGCTGTCATGAAGAAGACTCTGCAGTTCCTGAGATGAGAGAGGAACTGCAGACCTGAGAGAGAGATGGTGGGAGGGTATGCAACCATGGGAAGGGATGTCGCCGTCATGAGCCAATCCCCAGAGTGACCAGAAGAAGGCACTGGGCAAACAGTGAGTGGAGAACCCCTGTCACAGCCCTTAATATTCTCTGCTTTCCATAAATTACATTACACAGCTTTGGTGATTTTCAAGACCCATCCACCCTCTTGTAACACTTTGTAACATTGAAACAAACATGCAAAATTAAGGACCAGCCCACCCCCTAATCTGTTACTTAATTTATGGGCAGCCCTTTAGCGATACCTAACTACCAATAGATGCTCTTCGCATGGTAGCATTTCTGAGTTTAATGATTAAGGATGCAGAAGTAGGTTTCTGTGAAAACCAGGCCTTCCGGAGAGTATGGATAAATGGCTAGATCTCCAGGACTGTAATTTGAGCAGGTTCCAGACCACTGACCAGAAGAAAATTCAACTCCTGAACACAAAGATATGTTTGCAGCCATGCACGCCATCTGACAAGGTAACTAGATTATGTCAGATTTTGCTTACAGGCAACTGAACATAAATAAACCTGAAAGATTACTTCACAGTATATGACTGTAGGTGGTGAAAAATACCACTCGTGAAGAATTATGGCCTAAACTAGAATTACCTTTATGTTCCTAATCCGCTCTCAAGGTTTGCTTTGTGTCTTAAGAAAACAAAACACAAAAACCTTAATATTTCTTATATGTCAGCTCAGACCCCCCCTTGGGTTAATACATTCTACAGTCTTGTTGTTTACTTCTCATTAAGCTAAATGTTTTATGCAAATCATCTGACATAAAGCCAGATGACCAATCTAGAAAGGCTGTAATTCCATTTGATGAGTTCATTCAACTGAAATCTGTACTTAATTTCCATAATTATACTACCCTATTCTCATAATGTGAACTGATTGCTGAGAAAACACAAAATAACTAAAATGCATTCAGATTTAAAATATGAAAATGATACGTCCCTTTGGGCATAAGAATTATGTTTTACAAACAGTTTCTCTATTTTCTTATTTCTCCCCCCTCAGATAATATCTCTTTATTTAAGACCATGCCAGCCTAATTTAAAGACCATTAAAATAACACCCATTTCTGCCCTTCTGCTGCACTTTTGTCTTAATGGGAAAAACCCACACACATGCACACACACACACACACACACACAAACAAACACAAGAGCATTAGCAATGGTATTAATGTGTTATGCTCAGGAGCTTGAAGATTGCCATCTTCAGAGTCATGCAGCTTAAACGTAGAACAAACGAGCTGCGTTGCTGCTGACAAGTCTAAACATTTTCTTAATTATAGAATCAGGCAAATTATGTCACCGCTGCACCAAGCAGTCTGCAAAAGAACTAGCATGGCTGCTTCTCACAGGTCTTGAAGAAACTAACATGGCTCTAGGTTTCTTTTGAGAAACTTTGGTCATTTCAACTACATCTTTCTTGGCTCCCCAGAATTAGCAGACTGCTGGCTTTCATTTTTGCATTGTGTATTCTATTGTTCAGAGGACTCTTACTATAATATTTGGTCATATTTATTCAGCATGCTTTATCGAGAAAGGATCCAGAAGTGTTCTACAATATGGACCTAATTTAGTTCCCATCAAAGCCAACTGATGGACATGACCAGGAAGGATCAAGCCTTTTGGCCCGGATCCTCAAAGGTTATTTAGCCGCATAAGTGACACAATGGCAGTTACATATCTAAATAGCTTTGGGGATCTGGGCCTTTGTCTCTCTACATTTGGGGATTTAAATTTTCATTTTAAACCAAGACAAATTGATAAAGCAAAACCAGTTCTAATCTACCAGTGTCATTTCTGAGACCTACATCACCCTAGCAAAATTATAAGTTGGGTTAAGTATGTCTGTAAAGGACTCTGCTCTCAGCCATTTCTTTATGACTCATAAATAGGAAAAGACTTCTGGCAACTATAAGTTCCAGCAGTGCTCTGAAAATGTTCAGACTTGGGCTTGTTCACTTGCATGAGTTTTGCCCTGGGCTCCACTATCCAGAATGTTGAGCACTGGGGTGCCTCATGAACAGAGAAGTGACCACTAATGTAGTCCTATCTTATTCCACAAAGCGCCTTTAAAGATAAGGCCCCAGACAATTACTTTGAGGAATTATTGCTGGTACAGTGGCATCTTTGGAGCACCTTCTGATGGACTCATTACTTTTTCTTCTTGTTGCTTAAAACATGAGTTGCTGTGCGCTGCACACATTGGTCTCTCTCAGTTGAGATCCCACCTCACTGATATTCCTTTAAAAGCAATAGCATCTGTCATTTACTTCCTATGGAAATTCCCTGCTGCAAAAAGTTTGCTTTCTACGTAGAGCAACATCACAGGAACCAACACAGGAAAGGTTTTGTGTGCACAAGTACCTAGCCCCCAAAGACAGTAGGGCTAAAATTTTCAAGCCAGGGAACCTAACGTTAGACTTGGTAACCACATTTAGATACCTAAATATTGCTGCTGATCCCACAAGAGGGCATCGCTTTTAGTGCTGCAGTAAACCAATCCTTAGAAGTTTGGTAGCTTGCTGACATCCCAGGTGCTCAGAGGCAAGTGCTGTAGACACTCCAAGCTCCATGTCTGCAGGACTGTAGCTTGCAGTGGATTTCCATAATCACTCAGAAATTCTGATGAATAACAAAGAATGCTTTGCTAGGGCTGCCAGAAATAAGCCTTGCAATTACGCTGGGCATGATGGCTTAAAGTTGCGAACAAAAGCTGCTTGGGTCAGCCACTAAGGGCAGTGAGGTAGAGGAGTAGTTAGCCAGGATGTCTTCAGAAATAATGATAATTATGCTTTGCAATGTCTCATTATATACATGGGAATCAAGCCACCCACCTATGAAATGCAGCCACGTCTGAGATGAAGTGCAGCAGTACTTAACAGCACATGGCAGTTGTATGCATTAGGTCAGGACAGCAGGTGCCTGATTCTGAGACTGACTGATCACCCACAAGTTACTATTGACTGTAGCTTGGTGGAAGTTGTTGGTGCTCATTCTGACTCCGGATCTGGCTTGAAAGGGAAGAAGGAAGCAGAGGAGGAATTTAGGCTGGCACAAAGTAATTAACTAAGCAGGGTTATTGATCGCCTTCCTTAGTGCACACTATCCATCATTAAGGTGAACAGTTCACCCACAGTGGTAGATGAGATCTTGTAGTTATTTCCTGTACTAAGTGTAGGGAGAACTATGTTATCTCAGATACCACTGTATGATAACTGTTGGCAAATGGAGATGACAATGCAGATGACACGTAGACAAAAATAGACATAGAGCTCAATCTTGCAAAGGGTTGAGGGCTCTGGCTCCAATCCAGCAAAGCACATAAGTATATGTAAGCAGGTGAGTATTCCCTATTATTTCAATTGGATTCCTCATTGGAGGAAGGTTAAGCCCAGGCTTAGATGCTATCATGGTATAATTCCCCACTCTGAACCTTAGCATCCAAAAGATGGGGTACCAGCATGATTCCTCTAAGCTCAGTTACCAGCTTAGTTCTTGTAGTGCTGCCACCAACCAGGAATTTCAGCGCCTGGTACACTCTGGTCCCCCCAAAACCTTGCCTGGGGACCCCCAAGACCCAGGCCCTCTGGATCTGAACACAAGGAATGTAAATCCTTTCCCTCACCATTGCCTCTTCCAGGCTTCCCCTCCCTGGGTTACCCTGGAAGATCACTGTGATTCAGACTCCTTGAATCTTAAAACAGAGAGGAAAATTCATGTTCCTCCCTCCTTCTCTCTCCCCCTCCCAGACTCTCTCTGAGAGAGAAAGTAATCCTAACACAGAGAGAGAGAGTAACCTTTCTCTCCCCTTTTCCTCCTTTCTCCCCACCAATTCCCTGGTGAATCCAGACCCCATCCCCTGGGATCTCACACCAGAATAAAAAAAAAAATCCAGGTTCTTAAACAATAAAAGCTTTTAAGTAAAGAAAGAAAAAAACAGTAAAAATTATCTTTGTAAATTTAAGATGGAATATGTTACAGGGTCTTTCAGCTATAGACACTGGGAATACCCTCCCAGCCTAAGTATACAAGTACAAAGTAAAATCCTTCCAGCCAAATATACATTTGCAAATAAAAAAAACAAACATAAGCCTAACTCGCCTTATCACCTAGCACTTACTATTTTGAATCTATAAGAACCTGTATCAGGGAGATTGGAGAGAAACCTGGTTGCACATCTGGTCACTCTCAGAACCCAGAGAGAACAACAACCAAACTAACAGCACACGCAAAAACTTCCCTTCCTCAAGATTTGAAAGTATCCTGTCCCCTGATTGGTCCTCTGGTCAGGTGACAGCCAGGCTCACTGATCTTGTTAACCCTTTACAGGCAAAAGAGATATGAAGTACTTCTGTTCTATTAACTCTTACTTATCTGTTTATGACAGATGCTTTGCTAGATCACGGTTATAATAACCAAGAATCGTCCCTTTCCATTTGACTACATAGAGCGTGAGCACAAAGAAAATTGGATCTGACAAATACAGCACATCCAACATTTGGAACCAGGCACATTTTTATAGTTAATGCTGAGAACTTGTAATTTGTTTGTAATAAAAAGAAATGTATTTTTTTCAGTCTCCTGATTAAACTAGAACACTTTCCCCCTCAGATGCTAAAAAATGGAGTCACCACACTTGATAAAAGGCATTCACGCCCTCACTCATGTTAAGGCAGTTTACCCATTAAGAGGAGGGCCCAAATTCTTCTCCACTATCCAGTATTGCTGAAGGGTTCTTCACTGTCTCATAACTCTGTGATTGCCCATTTTGCTGTCACCCCTAAATGTGTTACTAGGTCAAAGGTTTCTAGTGGGTATACATTCTTGATTTGTATCCCTGGAATAATCACAAGAGTATCAAGAGACAGTTCAACTATGCTAATGGTGGCCATGATTCTGCCATTTGAAACCCAGGCACTACCTTGAGGTTTGGAGTATTTTGTGTGTGTGTTTTACTCCTATTACATTTTGAAGCCCTCTAAGATGTTTTCTCTTCATTTAAACCTTTTAGGATTCACTGAACTCTACATGCTCTTCACTTACATGGAACTAAAAATTGTAGTTCACTTGTATGAATTCTTCCTAAGGCTTGAATGTGTGGTAGACACTTACATATGATTGACTGATGGTGAAGCTGGTTTAATATGCAAAATGACATTGAGTCTATGCAGTAATATTGCTCCAGGAATTCTGTACAATGCAGTCACCACTGCAGTTACCAAGATGTCCTTTCCAAAAACAGGAGCAGAATCTCATTACAGTTTTTTAATAAAAGTAAGAAATAATCCTGTTAAAAATTCAAACATTCAAATAAATCAGTTTAGAAACTTTCCCACATATCCTACTTCAAACATGCTAGTCTTTCTTACTTGAAATGAAAAATATAACAACTGAGAACCATGCAAATGGCATAGTCTCAGTGTATTTGGGAACAAGAAATCCTGCTCAAATAGGACCTGGTCAAACTCTTATTTGAAGCCCCTGGGAGTCTTTCAAATTCAAAGCCAGTTGGATCAGGCCAATAGTTGGCAGGAATGGGTGAATCTGAAGAAGTTCAGGTTCTACTTTTGGCCATGAAGCTCAACAAACTCAAACTTCAACCTTGCAGGAGTGGAATCCCATTCTAGTGTCCACTTCAGAGTCAGCCACATGGAAGCTACCATTCCTCTCTTGCCACATCACTCTGAGAATCAGACCCTAGGGCCCGGGCTCTTCCAAATGACCTTTTAGTCTCATACATCATGGCCCGATCCATAGCTGATGTATCTGTGCCTTGCTCCATAATGTAGCAGTGCTGAATTCAACCAGCCTCAGGATCTGGCCCCAGCAGTATAGTTTTGCAAAAAACTCCTGCTCTCCCCTCCAAATCACAACTAAAATCTCTTCCTCCTGCCCCTCTCTGCTTCCCCAGTCACCCTGACTTTCCTCCTCAACGTATTCCATCTTCCTCTTTGCTCTGTCTGCCTCAGCAACCCCTTACTTCACCTTACTTCTCTCAGCCTCTTTCATCCCTACTCCGCCAATCACCGTGAAACTCCTTGCTCCGTTCAAGTAAAGGTGAAAATTCCAACGATATTAGGACCTTTTAAATAGGATTGTAAGGCCTCCATTGGCATTTTTTGGTTTATTTGTTTGATTTACTAAATTGACATAATTTGTGGGCTTTATTGTATATATCAAATATTTCATGTAGTTCATACTTGTGCCCTACATTGATATAATGTAGCACCTTGAAATCCAGAACATTCTAAAGCACTTTATATAATCAGGGATCTAATCTCCATGAGGACAGGTGGCCTGAATTCTGCACTACAGTAATACTGACTTGAATCTAGTCACATTTTTGGGCTTGGAAGATGGAGGGAGAATTTACATATGCATCATGTAATTGCTGGACTTCGCATGTGGCCAAGGCATTGGGGTAAATACCACTAACTTTGTGAGACAGTGGTTACAAGAGACACATGCAGCAGGAAAATTCCCAGCTGCATATTGGAAAACTGGCTCAGTACTGATTCAGAAGAAAGAGTGTCACTTATTGAATCACCAGCATCACTTCCTGTAGCAACTAGTTATTCCAGAAGAATGAATTCTCACGAATTCAATTAAAGTAATGGATGGAAAGAGTCTAAAAGCTAAATTCTCATTCATGTTAGTTGAAAAGAGTTATTCAGCAAGTGAATGCAAAGGTTGTTTGCAGGCTTATAGATTATTAACTTCATACTCTGTAATCAGAACCCTGAACAAAATATTGTCCTATAACCAAAATCCTATGAATTTTACAGCTGAAAGAAGACCCTTTAAGAAAGTAAATCACCTTTTACTTGAATGTAGCTTCCACCTATCAAGCTTCATTGAATTAATGTCTCACGGCAATGGAAGGGCTAATGAAACCTATTTCAGAGAAATGTCATTTGTTCTCAAAACTGACGGTCGTTGTGGATTTCTTCATCTGATTGAGAGAATGACCTAATTTTACAGAAGATGAGTCTGGTTGGGGAACCAGCAGTTTGTATTTGCATAAACCAAAGGAAGCTGCTTTTTACTGTGCTTATTCACACGAAGCACTTTAGATGCAGTTTGGTCATAAAAAGGCTCTTCTCTGAGTTTCAGTGGGTCTTTCTGAAAGGTAAAACACAGTAATTACTTAATGGGAAATATAAGAATACTCTTCGACGTCTGTAACTTCCTTGAATTGATACCATCTGGCTAATTTAATGGCTTAGGGTCACTGAACATATTTCTAATGCCTCCCTCCACCTCCAATTCAAAATAGATCTCTTAAGGTTATCTAGTTTTAGCTCACTTGAAATGTCCAAGGTTGACAGAGTTGATTTACGTACCAGCTGAGCAATATAAACAGTGAATATCATTTTTATTAAGTGGCTATATAGCTGCTGAAGACTATCACTTTCACTGCTGTGTGAATGCCACAGCTTTTTAAAAAATCCCTAATTATATTTTAATGAGATACATTAAAAGTAGAAATAGAACTTGGTGTGACAATTATTTTGCTAAGAAGCTCTCTTATCTGTCTACAATAGATTGGGCATGTTTGTATTAATAATGGCAAATGCCCTCCTGTGTGCATACTGTACTTCTTATTATTTGTTCAGTTAATTAATTTGCTGGGTATCCAGACAAAATAGACACAAAAAATACAATAATTAAACATTGGGTTTTATGGCCGAGCTACAGATCCCCTAATACTTCTGGAAATGGAGTATTCCACATGGTAGTGGGAACTAGATCCTTGATTATACAAGTGATCGTGGACAATACAGCCTAAAGCAGGATTTACAGTAAATTCTGAAAACAACCTCTGAGCGACGTTGTTGGACACTGTGAGGGATGTTTAGCCCACACTTGCCCTGAAGGGGTTAAGGAAGACTGAGAAGGGGGCTAGTTAACCCAACAGGACACAGTGGAGACAATCAGGTGGCTAAGCAATCCCCTGATCGAATGAGGGAGCCTAGCAGAGGAGGAATGAGCTGGGCTGGGACTATAAAGGCAGGAAATTGGCAGCAGAAAGGGGCTGCTAGGAAAGTCTGTAGTCACTCCCTGAGAGAAGGGAGGTATGTCTGTGCAAACTCAGAGAGGGGAGATGCCAGGAGCTTAGGATGGGACTCAGGGAAAGGTAGTAAGGGCTAGAAGGGAACAGACCTTGACTGCTGGCTAGAGGGTCCCTGAGCCAGAAAGTGGAGCAGAGAGAGAGGGCTTGGGTTCTTTCCCATTCTTGAATGATATGGGAAAGACTTGAATGAGTGACAGCCGCAGACTTTCACCTTGGTCAAGTCACTGAATTTCTCTAGCCCCCAATCAAGCAACTCACTTCAGCCTATGCTTAACTTTTAAGCATGCGCTCCAGTCCCTTTGGAATTCAATGGCGCTTACATGCATCCCTTACTCAATAAAACCTTTAAACCAGTGCTTAAGCAAGTCCCATTGGCATCAAATGGAATAGAGTGCAGTCCGGGGCCGGCTCCAGCTTTTTTGCCGCCCCTAGCGGCAGCGTTTTTGGGGTATCACTTGTTGTTGCTTAACATTTTTTCCAGCTAGAGAGAAATTTAATACAGAGCATAGTTTTAGCGGAGCTAGCTAGCTTTTAGGAAAGAAACAATGGAATCATCTTGTGGGGAGGAAAGGAAGCTAAATTTCAGGGGTCAGGGGGAATGGTTTGGAAACTCCACTAGTTTTCAGACCTCATAATTAGTTCAAGGGATTCAGGAGACTCTCAGCTCCTGGAAACTTTCATCCCTGATTAAAAGTTTGTAGTGGAAATACACTTGCTGAATACTAGATTGGTAATCAGAGATCACACATTGGCTACTAATTGGGTAGCTAATTAAAATACTGCAGCTCCTCCCAGAAAGAGAGATGCTCCCGTGGTGATTCAACCCAAGTTACCTACCGAGTTCACAGATTCTAATAGGCAAAGAAAGAATTGTGCAGTGCAAATATTGACATGCCACCTACATAGCATGTTGCATTCTCCTCTGCTCTGTCTTTAATATTACATATTCTGAATAAACTTGACTTCAATTTTCTCAGTCTAATGTGGGAATCCAAGAATGTTTACCACATGAAAGGGGAATTCTAGATGAGGGTTTTATAATTAAGTTCCAATGTAGAATGGACACCTTGGGTCAAAATTCCAGGCAGCAGATTTCTAATTTTGCACTCAACATTTCTTGTGACCCTGGGCAGAATCCTTATTTGCAACAAGCAAAAAGGCATTTAAGTGCCAGCTAGATTAGTACACTTTTGACTAACAAATTTAATAATATTGTGATAGAAGGTGTAATATAAAAGCAAGGTACTATTTGAATAAATGTAATGCATTTAGCCTCACAAATCCCCGTGAGTTATGAGATAACTGAGGCACAATGATTTTCAGTGGGGTCAACTGTCTGGAGCTAGGGTCATAAAAAGGACCCTACACACAGCCTTTTGTAACACTTTCACCTGCATGTGCAGATGAAAGCTTCTAACATCTGCACACAAGGATGATGGAATTTTCAGTTGTAGAAGATATGGTGATGGGTATTCATTATTATTGTTGTTGATACAATATCTTTTATATATCACTCTTCATCTGTAAGATCACAAAGCTCTTTACAAAGGAAGTAAGTACAATTTATAGGTGGGAAAACTGAGGCACAGAGCGGCAAAGGGATATGCCCAAGGTCGCCCAACAGGTCACTGGAAGAACCAAGATTGGGAAAAGATATTTTGACTCCCCTGCTAATGCCAGGTGTATGTTCAGGCACAGTAAAGGCTGGGGTTTGAGTATTAGGTTCCTCAGAACAGATCCTCAAAGGTATTTAGGCACCTAAGCTCTGTTGAAATCATAATTACCTTTGAGGATCTAGTCCCTACTGACTCCCTTAAAGCTACACAGGAAGTCTGTAACTGAAGCAGGAACACATTCCAGGTTTCCCAATTTCCCACCTCATTTGCTTTCACCATAAAACCATCCTACTTTGCCATGCCTGTTTTGATGCACAAATGTGGGTTTTGCATACTCAGATGGCCCACACACAAACAAAGAAATGTACACCACTTATGTAAAAAATGCTGTTAAAATAATTTGAAAAAGGTCATGTGGACACTTCGTAACGCTGTATGTTGCAGGAGACCATGTTCCTGTCAACTCACCCCCTTGATTCATGGCAAGAATGACCAAATTATTCCTGATAGATCACTGTCAAGTATTACTTGGGGTAGCTCCAGTGATGGCCAGTTCCACTCCTCCTCTCCTCAACTTCTTATATTGCTGAGCTGTTCTTCTAGATCAAAAGATTTTCCTAATATACTAATGCTCTAGTCTGCCACTTAAGTCCATTATTTCTTGTTCGGTACTGACTGATTAATGAGAACATTCGATCCCTGTCCTCTTTATGTAATCATGTCTCCTCCTTGTTTTAGGACAACTTTCACATCTTTTAAAGGGGCCTGCAAGGGGTTTAAAACAATTGGTTTGGGCTCTTTCTTTCTTGATGGTGTTTAAAGAAAGTCCAAATATCCTCCCCTTCCCCCCCTCCCAACTTTTCTTGCTGCTTTTTACCTTAGAATTAACTCACAAATATTATAATGTACTGGAATACGATACTACCAGGTTAAATAACTGGTGAACCCTCCAGCGGTGCTCACTATGTTTCATGCATCAAGGACCTTCTGCAACTAGTCAGAGCAGCAGGATGTAGGTAGCTAGGCCTTACATGTTGGTGTATGGTTAATAAGTGTGGTTGTCTGGAACCCAGCCGGGCTGCTGGGTTTCTTATAATTTTTCTTAAGCAGAGAGCAAAGGACACAACAGATATGATATCTGATCTGTAACTTATCTATTAAAAAATCCTAGCTCCTTCTCAGAGTGGTTGGTACTCTTTATGGACTCAAGCCAAACTCCATTAAACTTAGTGGGAGTCTTTGTATAGTTTTCAATGAGAGTTGGAATGCGCCATCTGTAAATGGTAGCTGTAGTGGGGGGAAAATGCACCTTCCCTTTAATTGTTTGTTTCTGCAGATTTGGCAATTATGCTTTGTAGGTTCACTGTCTGGTTCCACGAAGTTAAAACAAGGACGTATTACCAAGTTTTAGCCAATACCCAAATTACCTTTGATATGGTTCTTAATGCTGCTTCATTCATTTGTTAAAGAACATTCAGCTGTGAGACTCAGATGAGCAGGGTATTAGAATCCAGAAATATTCCATTCTGATTTTCAGAAAGGTGACGAGCCGCAGGAGGGCTGCGGGTGGCCAGCATGCACTGGTTAGTTACCGAACTGCAGTCAGGGAAATGTGTAGTGGAATCAGGTTCAAGCCAGGTCAGGATACCAGGAAGTCAGGGTCAGGCACTGAGTTGCAGGCTGGAGGCCAGTAGCAGTCAGGGACAAACTGGGTCAGGAGCTGGAATCAAAGTAAGAGGTGGTCTGCAGAAGCAAGCAAACCATCTTCATCATTGTTCAGACAGCTCCCTGTAATGGCTTCATGGTTTATATACCTGAGGGGGGCCAATCAGTAGGCTACGGGGGGTCACCACTCAGGCCCCACTAGATGGTACTTCCTGCAGTGTCTAATTTCACAGGGTCCTCCAGTGGAAGCCCAGACTGTGCTACCAGTGGTGAAGCACCAGCATTAGCAGCCCTGCCCCTCCATGGTCCCATGTTTCACTCTGGCAGGTGCTTATATCCCCTTTATAATCTGAATGACTCAAGCAAGAAGCCTCTACAGCAGTCTAAATTCTAGTTCTAGCCCATTCACAGTCTATAAAATATCTTGACTATAATTTGGCTCAAAACACTATTTTTAATAGCTTGTATTGATTTTACATTACAGGTCCTGGGGAATGAAACCTAATGCAAGTTTATGCCTATGTTACCTATATACAAATACATTAAACATATTCTTTTAATTCCCCTTTTTTCTTTATTGCCCATCATGTCTCGATGCCAATCATATATATACATATATCTCTATATATAATGAATTTCATTACTGCTTAGGATCTTTTCAGTTGCTTGATTGCATCACTGATTTCTTTTTATTAAAAAATAATAATGATGAATATTGAAAAAGATACTTCCACATTTTTTTCTAGTTGGGAGGCGCAATCAAACAGAGCACACTGATTGCTGTGTCAGTGGCCATAGAGATTTATTGTTGGTGTTAGCTTGTGGAAGAGGAGACAGTGATTGTATTGAGATTGTTTTGGTTGGTAGCTGTCATCTCGGGAATAGATAACATGATGATTTCCTATGCAGAGGGAAGGTGTCATGGGTCTCTCTCAGGGGTCAGGCACCCAGCCTCCCTGTGCTAGTCTCTGCTAAAGGAAACAGCCAACCACATCCACCTAGAGATGATTAATTGGATAAGTAGCTGGATGGCAATTAATTTTTATAAGGAACCGCTGGCCTTATCAAGAGTTATGAGTGCTCATCAAGACAGGAAACTGCAAAGGAGAGAGACTATGGAGCACTCCAGGCAGGGAGGCCTGCATGACCCCCTGATTCAGCAGGGGAGACACTGCAGAGCTGCCAGGCAATGGAACAGCAGAAGGAGAAGGTTTGTTTACACAAACATTTGGCGGTTGATTAAATAAACTAGAGCCCTGAAGGGGCATTGTTCACTTGTATACAAGCTTCATTAAGCTTACTGAAAACCCACTAAGGGAAACCAAGGGAGGGATGTAATCACAGTTTGACATTAGGCCACCAGGGGATGTTCCAGGAGTGAGTGCCCACTATTACAGAAGGATTATGAGCCTCTTAGGCCTTGGTTTAGAAAAGAACTTAAGTCCACACGTAAGCACATGAGGCCTCCCATTGACTTTGATGGCTCTATTGCACGTGTAAAGTTAGACACATGCTTAACTATTCTACTTAATCGGGGCCTTATGTGGGAGCTCATCCCTGGCTGTCACAGACAAGCCTTTCTCATGCTAAGGGCAGGTGGTGGGAGGGTGACTTACAGCCCTGGTACCCCTGGGAAGCACCACAAGTGGTTTGTGTAGCAGAACATATGCCACCTCCCCATCCATGGCTCACACAGAGGATGTGGCTGAGGGAAAAGGAGTGTGGCTATATCTTCCCTGCAACCCAGTGATCTCCAGCAGCCACTGTAGTCCATAGGGAAGCTGGCATAATCTAGAACAGCTCTAAGGATACTAAAACTGGTGCTGGCCACGTGTATGGGCACATAGCCAGTCCAAGTTCAAGGAAGAGCAAAGATGACTTAAAGCCACATTGGCCCCCCCTTACCGTGCTGGGCTGTGTGCTCCTCAGCTGTAGCTGAGGCTCAGATTTGGTGTCAGTTAGTTGTTAGCTGTGGACCCTTTCATCCAAATGGATTGTCCTAAGTTCCTGAAACAGTCCTAGAATTATACCCAACCTCCTTATTTCATTCCTGCTTGCCAGTACCCAATCAAAAACCAGACAACCTTCCATCTGTTCTTCATCTCCTCTATGGTACAGTGCAATGCATCTAATCCTAATACATCGCATTACCTATCTTCTGAATGGGCTTGCACAACACATACCTTAACAGGAAAAATGCATTTCAAAGATGGGCTGAAATGCCGGACCGCTGAAATATATTTTTCTCCTCTAATGCTGTTCAATAAAAAAACATTCTCCAAGAATATCTTGTCCCACTGGCATTTATACCCT
Organism: Gopherus evgoodei; assembly: GCF_007399415.2. Taxonomy (NCBI): domain Eukaryota; kingdom Metazoa; phylum Chordata; order Testudines; family Testudinidae; genus Gopherus; species Gopherus evgoodei. The sequence continues at coordinate 35,127,265 of NC_044333.1, read as the reverse complement.
ACAGTCATCACACTCATCTCTTTCCCTGACCTCATTATTTGGATGGCAGCACTATAGAATTTCAATTTTACAGAAGCAGATTCTCCTTCTATCACTGTGGGTTTCTAGTCAAGGAAATTGCTAAATATGTCCTCTTTTGGTAGCAGCAGACAAAATTAGCTCATGCACAACCTGATGTTATTCCATCTAGCTGGCTTGACATACACTGTGTATTTCAAAGGATCACGCCTCTAAAAGACGAACCGTGTTTAATAAGGACCATAAAAATCTGAGGTCAAACAGTGCCGCGAATTCAGCAACACAATGTCATATCACAGCACAGGTGGTTGCAGACAGGGGATAGCATGCAGCAAGAAAACCTCATAGACCTTTTTTGAAATTTCATAGAGGGCATGCCTGATGATTTAATAATAAAAGTGAAAGAAAGTCCTGGAAAGATAAAGGTAGAGACAATTCAGATCTGTATGGAAAAAGCTGTTTCCCCAGTCCCTTAACACTAACAGAAAAGCAGATTTGCTGTGAGTGGAGAAAAGTGACTGTCTTGGCTCCCTTTCAAGGGAAGCAAATTGGAAGAAAGAATTCAGAGGCGCCCATTACAGTCCACGAAGGAGACCAACACTGAGTTTGGAATAGCCTACGAAGGAGGAAGGATTCTTCTCTTCCCCTGACTTTAGCCCTGCCATTCAGTCAAAAAACAAAGATCTGAGAGCAGTTAACTGTCCACAGCAGAAAAGGAGAAGAAACAAGTTTATTATAGCAGCCAAGCTCAGAGGAAACCTTTAACTGAAAAACATAGTGTCTCCAAGAGGAGGAGGTTATGGAAGAGCCTATGTGCAGAGGGTACGCTGGATAAGTAAAAGATGAAGAATTACATTTTTTGATATTGAAATGGCTGTTTTAATTGGCTGAACACTTTGTTCCTGGAGCTGCATGGCATGGTAGTACTGAAGTAACGTGCTTGTTAAGGACTCCCTTTTCATATGAAGAAATTTCAGAAAAAAATGCTTTTGAAGTATCTGGAGATTGATATTCTCTTGGACTTGTTATAGCACACAGCATGAAGGTGAAAGACAACAGATACCGGCTGTATAAATTCTTCAAATGATTTTCATAGAGTTTAAAGCCAGAAGGGACCATTAGATCTCATCTGACCTCCTGTATACTGGGGACATAACATTACACTCAGTTTTCCCTGTATTGAGCTCACTAACTTGGGTTTAACTAAAGCATTTTACCAGAAAGGTATGCAGTGTTGATAAGAGATGGAGAATCCACCTCTTCCCTTGGTAGTTATTCCAGTGGCTAATTACTACCATGGCTCAAAATTTGTGCAGAATTTGTGTTTTGAATTTGTCTGCCTTTAGTTTGCAGCCATTGGTTCTCATTATACCTATCTCTGCTAGATTAAAGAGCCTTTTAGTATATGGTATTTTTCTCCACCTTAAGGTACTTGTACATTGTTGTCAAGTCATCTCTCAACACCTTTTAGATTAGCTGGATGGAGAGAGCTCGCCAAGTCTCTCACTGTACGGCATTTTCTCCAGCCCTTTAATCATCTTTGTGGCTCCTTACTGCACCCTCAGTAATATTTCAACATCCTTCTTAAATGTGGCCTCCAGAACTGGACATAGTATTACAGTACTGGTCTCACCAGTGCTGTATACAGAGGGAAATGACCAACTCATACTCATTTCTCCTATGTTTACTCATCCCGGGATCACATTAGCATTTTTGCCCAGCAGCACACTGGGAGCTCATATTTAGCTCCTTGTTCAATATGACCCCTAGATCCAGGGCCTGCGCTTCCATTGAGGCGAACTAGGCAATCGCCTAGGGTGCCAGGATTTTCGGGGTGCAGCATTTTGCCGGGGGGGGGGGGGGCAGCAGGCGGCTCCGGTGGACCTGCCACAGTCGTGCCTGCGGAGGGTCCGTTGGTCCGCGATTCCAGTGGAGCTGTCGCAGGCATGCCTGCGGACTTCCGCTGGTCCCGCGTGGTTCTGATGGACCTCCTGCAGGCACGGCTGCAGCAGCTCCACCGAAGCTGCGGACCAATGGACCCTAGGCAGAAATGGCTGCGGCAGATCACTGGAGCCACAGGAGCAGCGCATGGGGCGGCGAAATGGCCGTGCACCTAGGGCGCGAAAAACTCTAGTGCCAGTCCTGCCTAGATCCTTTTCAGAATCACTTCTTTTCAGGAGATAGCCCCCCGTTCTGTAGGTATGGCCTGCATTCCTTGCTCCTAGAAGTATAATGTTGGCTATATTAAAAAGCATTTTGTTTGAATGCGCCCAGTGTACCAAATGATCCAGGCCATTTTGTATTACTGCCCTGCCTTCATCTGCAAATGTTAGCAGCAGCGGTTTTATATTTACTTCCAAGTCATCAATGACAAGCTTGAATAGCATCAGGCCTAGTAATGATCTCTGCGGAACCCTTCTAGAAATCCCGCCCCCCATTCAGTGATGATCCCCCATTGTCATCTCCTTTCTAAGATCTATCAGTTGGCCAATTCTTAATCCATTAAATGTGTTTTATTGATATACTGTAGTGCTCAATTTTAATCAGAATGTTGTGTGGCCCCTGACAAAAGTTTAAGTATAATATATCCATGCAGTTACCTTTATCAACCTGATCTGCAATTGCATCAAAGAATGAAATAAAATTTGCTTGACAAGACCTATTTTTGATAAAACCATGTTGAGTGGCATTAATGATATAGTCCTATCCTTTAATTCTTTTGTCAGTTGAATCCCATTTCCGCTTTTCCATTGCTTTGCCAGGGAATGATGACAGGCTAACCCAGAGGGGTGCACTAGGAGACTCTGCAGAGGGGCGCTTGCCAAAGACACAACTAGCCCTGTAGCTGTGACAGTACTAGGTGAACATCCCATAAATCATTTGGGAATTCCTGGTATATAGGGACCTTCTCCAAAGCTGACTGAAGGCAATGGGAGTCTATTTACTTCACTAGGCTTTGGATCAGGTCCTCAGTGTAAGATATTATTGTTATGACGTGGTTTATACTATTCCTTGAATTCTGACTGATGGCACCTTGTCTCCTGGGTTTTCACAGGAAGAGCTCCAGGGCAAAGGTTAATGGCTTTTAGCAAAAAATCTCTTTTGAACTGAAGAGATCTCTACTTGGTCTGCCTTGGGAGCATTTATGGAAAGCGAAGGCGGCTCCTGCAGTGATGCATCATAATTGGTTTTGTTCCTGCATAGCCCTTCTGAAACCTTTAAAATGTGCAGAGACTGTTTTCTGGATTTGGTGACAGCTGTCAACAGTCTCTCCATTAGCAAAGAGGTGACAAACACACTGCCCTTATAATACCGGTTAATGTAAATGTATTTATCTATCTTCCAGCATATTATCTTTATTGAAATTCCAGATGTGCTCTCATTTCATAGATCGTATTACCTCCATCACCTGTAGGACTTGCACTACTGGGTCAAATAATGTGCCATGTTGGGTGATCACACTTCAAGTGGCAAGATGTGGAGGTAGGCTTGGTGGGTTTAATAGTCATCTCTGATAAGCAAATACGAACCTGTAAAAGGGCCCTATTTCTTCCCAGCCTCATCGTTAACATCTTCATTACACTTCAACTTGCATGACAATCCTGCTGAGGTTTAGTACAGGACTGGAATTGGAAGGAAAACAATGTTTGCTTTCTAATTGCCCTCCTCATTTCTAGTTTCATCTCATTTATAAAGCATTAAAACGAAATCTTTCCCAAACAACTGCTTCATAATCCAACCTGGCAGCACTTAACACTGCTCTAGCACATATGTCTGTCACTCAAATAGACAGCACTCTGAAAACCTGTGTAAGCAACTTCACTCTTCCATCAGAAACCTCACTGTTCCCCAGTCAAAACAGAAACATGGGTAGAATTTAATTGTTATGAGAACCTACTCCGTTGTCTCCATGCTGCAATGCTGGACTAATTTCACTGGGGAAGAATGATGTTTTTATGGGGCTAAGGGAACCTGTGTTCAAAAATTACTTGTGATTTATACGTACCAAACAGTACTTCTGGCAGCCTAATTATTCCTTGTTTCATTATCCCTGGATTTCTGGTAGCTGACTGATTCACAGCTTTTACTTTCCCTTGCTCTAAGATAATAGTGGGAGAGGTAAAGCAGCCGCTGTTTTCAGCAATAGCTGTCATGAGGGAAAATTCTGAGTACTGCCTAAGGGAGTTCTTTTGAAGAAAGTCTATTTGATATGCCAGATTCTTTTGAGGAGTTGGAGAATACTTTGAAAGTCGGTTTAATGATGCTTACTGTTTAGTGGGAGTGACTCACTGAAAAATAGCTAGGGTGTCTAATTTCCTAATTCCCATGCGGCTAGAAAATATGGACTGCTGGTGAAAGGCTAAACATATGAGGCACTGCTGCAAACAGAGACTTACAATTTCAATGACTGTCTCTGTAATAAGGTGAATGTATAGCAATATCTGTCATATTGGATGAATTCTGCTCTGGGGTCTGTATCCATATTCGCTGTACAGCTTTTAGCTATGTATTTTATACATCTGAAGGTTGAGGTACAAACATCAGTCTCTCATCTTCATTTGCTCCCCTGTGTGTCTACACTTGTGCTTTACTTGGAGTGCAAGTGCCAAGTGGATAAAATCCAATGAACTAATTTTAAAAGGAAAGACCCATCATGCAGCAAACAAGTGTGTGCTTCATGGAAATTGAAGATGAGGAGAATAAGAATTTGCAGGGAGAATGAGACACTTGAACTATGCGTTCTATTCAGAATTCAGTGAAGTATTACTGAAAATAGAATTCAAGTCAAGGACTCCAAAGCCCAAGGAGTACAGAGTTCATGACTGCTTTACATACGATGAGGATCTGGGAAGAGGTGGTTAGGAATGAGTAGGCTTTCGAGCAGCATGGTATAAGTAGTACAGTGAAGCTGGGAACTGCATGATAACCAATCCTGGTATGGGATGAATGTAAGTTATAGGTCTCATGCTGGAATTTTTGGATAAGGTTCTCTAGTCTGTGTCATGTAGGAGTTGACTAGATTATCATAATGGTCCCTTCTGGTCTTAAAATCTATTAGTGTGGTGTTGTGCTGTTTTGAAGTTGTATAAGTAAAAAGTTTTGGAAGATTGGTTAGATTTCTGTCATATATATGAAACTTTCATTCATGGTTGTCAAACTCAGTTCTGCTTGACTTGAACAAGCACCTAATTTAGAAAGATTAATCAGGATTGGCATAGTGGTGATGTCAATTTTTGAGGAATGCTTCTTTTTCTCCATCTTCCACTCTTTTTAAATCACTCCACTTTGTTTGCTATATTGAAAAGAAAGGGGCTCGGAGCGGGATTCTTCTGTTTCTGGGGTTTCATCTCTTCATGGGTTTCTCGATGTTGCTTTTCATTTGTTCATCATGGGATAGCTGTAGTAGCTAGATTAGATTTCTAGTGTTCAAAGGTATGTTTCTTTTTTAACATCTTGACTTGTTGGTAAAGTGGCAATAAGAACTGCTTGACAATTTTCCATTAAATTATTTTTATATGGAAAATGTCTTTACAAAAAAAAGATGTTAGCAAAAACATCATTTTTTCTTGAATGTTTTCTGGTTTTCTTAAAATTAATTTTTGCAGTTTTTTTTGACAAAATTCCCCCAAAATTCAAGTAAAAATGTTGAAAAAACAGCAAAAAAGTGGTTCTCATGTACATTTTGTGCATTGGGAATTTTTTCCCCCTCAACCAACTCTAATAACAATATTTCCCCAGTTCAGTAAAGGACTTTGAGATCCTCCAGTGAAAGGTGTTAACTAAAGGGAAAATTACAACCTTATGGACTTCATATTTTACATAGTATTAATTCACCAAGCACTGCTGGTGATCTACCATGAGAGAGGCTACATGTCTGCTGAACAGTAAACACAGAAATTTAGAACTGAGCCCCTTAGTTCTCCCAGTGTTTTGGGGTCTATCTGATTCCAACCATCACAAAAATAATTTTTTGTGCCAAACCTGTGCCTCTTCACACATTATGGGTTCTCAGACTCAGATGAGGTAAATCTTCCCACATAGTTTTATCATCCTACTTCTTTTGGGACCTGTGTAGCAACTAATGTCACTTAAAAAGGTAATGAGATCAGCTGGCCCCCGTCAATGTTAGCTAATGGAAAAAATGAAACAACTGCATTTCCAGTGTCTCTGGGGGTCTCTTGGAGCCCAACCTTTCACAAAAATTTAAATAAAACATGGTAGGCAAACCACTGCCTGTTCTTTCTTTAAGTTTTCTCAAACTATGATGAGGACAACCTGTTAGCATTGGTTTTTGTCTGCATATCTGTTGTGGTTTTAGTGAAGGGAAAAAAATCAAAGTAGAGGGTGTCAGGCCCTAAATAATTATGCCAGAATTGGATTATTTTTATTTTGAGTCAGCAGCTATATGATTAGATGAATCTTTTAGCATTGTTTTTATCCTCATAGTTCCAGTTTTTTGTTGTTTTTTTTTTTAAAAAGCACTTCTCGGGTCTGGGAGAGGGGGGAGAGGTGTCTCTGAGACCCTGAATAACATTTGCCTCAAGTATCATCACAATTGTCCGGCAAATTGAGTTTCTTTGAAGATAACTCTATCAAACTGATTTTCTGGGAAGCCAACACTTGCTAGCAAGAGTTTCTGGTAGGGTTGCCAGTCCTCCAGGATTGTCCTGGAGTCTCCAGGAAGTAAAGATTATGTCATGTGATGAAACATCCAGGAATATGTCCAACCAAAATTGGCAACTCTAGTTTCTGGGGAAGCCACAATTGTCAGATACATTTTCTAGCTTGCCCATGCTTGACAGATGATGCTGTTGGGGCAAAGACTTGCTGTTGCATTTCACGTGCGCATTACATGTCTGAATGCATATATGGTTTGGATTTTGTTGACTGGCACTTGGAATAATCAATCTTTCTCAGGGACCTGGACACAGAAATGGTGCAGGAAAGGAACACTGCAGCCATGCCTCAGGCTTCTAGGGAAGTAGCGTCTAGTGTGCTGGGTACTGATCCTAAGCCTAAGAACCAGGGAAGATGTTACGTCTGTCCCAGAGAACAAGACAGAAAAACACATCAAAAATGTGGGAGTGTAAAAACTTTGTTTGCTCAGAACATGTCTTGTATTTGCTTTGTTTGTTCAAAGTATAGGCCGTTTGTTGCCACTTTGCTATATTTGTGCTTTCTATATCATTGCTGGTGCTACCTATTTTCATTGTCTAAACATAAGGTCAGTTAGACTTTGACCACCTGTATACTGTTTAATCACAGGAGTCAGTTAGACCCCAACACGAGTACTGTGTAGCATGCTTTTGAATCTAGGAAAATTTTAACTTGTTCAGAGCATTGTGGACTGGTTACAATCAAGTCAGTTTTAAATGCATCCCATGTGTTCCCCCCCCTCAATTTTGACATAATGGGGGTCTCCAAGACCCCAATACGGAAATAGTCTGGTGATTTTTGTTCCAGTTCAAGGGTTGTACTCTTTGTAGATTACACTATGATTCATTAGTTAAATCCAGACTCTAGCATTTATTTTTCAATCCCATTTTATGCATATCAATACTGTTAATTCTCAGTATATACAGGTGTGTCATCTTTTAATTACCAGAGAATGTCATGGATCTTTGTTCCATACTTGGGTTTTTTGTTGCAGTCTTTGGAGCAATGTAATGTGATTTATGTTACAACGATATTTTTTTCAACCTGTAGTCAAAATGTTCTCATTGCTGATCAATAGGTAATAACAAGGACAAAACATCCCAGGTATTCCGCAAGTTCATTTAGAAGTCATACGTGATTTTGGCCTTCTCCTCTGCCTCCTTTTCACCTCCCTTAAATAGGCACCTCATTTGTTCTCTTTCAATCTGTATATTTTTGCTCCAACTTGTGGAGAAGTGTGTTCCCTTCCTCCTCCAACTTTGCACATTGTTACCTGCACATCACCTGTAAATAATTTATTCATACTTGGATGGTTCTATTTATAGCCAGGTAAAGCTTCTCTATCACATTGTGCATCGTCTTTTTAAGCAGAAGGAAATTTTACATTTCACAAAACCCAGAGACTGTATTATGGATGTGCGACCTGATGAAAATAAAATAAGAATCAGTAAGAGCCTCTGTTTGAAGATGAACCTGAAATGAACTTTTCAGGAGCTTCAGATATGTTCAGGGACCTCTTGTCTTCAATATTCTCCACCGTGTGCCCCTGAACTTCCTGCTTCTGGAAAGGACAAAGGGCATGATCCTCAGAGTGGCTGAGCATTTCCAAGCATCTCTGGCTTTACTGGAAGTTGCCAGTGTTCAGCTATTCTTAAAATTAAGCCCTGAAGCTAAAGCTCACAACTCTGCAGACAGACAGCACAATCCAATGCACTATTTATATTTCACTTAGACTCTCAAAATTGGACTTATATAGACATAAGCAGTGGTCTTCTGCTCAGCAGTGATATCTATCCTAAAAGCAGAAATGCCACAAGGAAAGCTTTCTCCCTGCATCACGAGCCCAAATGGACTAGGCATTTTGAAATTTTATGAGGTTTCTGGCCAAGTTTTGTTTCCCCAAGTGATCTGGGTAGTTTGGATAAAGAGCTGCACTTTTATGAACAATTATTCTAATTGATTTCATTACACAATGCCATTAACGTACATAGTACCTTACAGAAACGTAAGGAGACAACGCCCCCATGACAATGAGTTTACAGCCCAAATTAAATATTGTCACAACAGAATTCTCAGAACATTTGGGTGCCTCTGCGAACTGATCCCCCCAAATTCTATGAGATTCACCCATCACTAGACCACATACCGTTCTTGCATCAGATCCTTATCTTGAATGGTCTATCAAACTGACATGCACCAAACTTGTCATTGTTCTTTATTGTTACTTGCTACTCAGACTTGTTTAATTTGTATTGATTTTGGGCTTGATCCTGCAACCCTGACTCATTTGAGTAGTCTTCTTTTTACCTAGATGTAATCCCAATAGTTCCGCTGCTCTGACTGAGTAAAGTTGCAGGCTCAGACCTGAGACTGCTAGAACATGCCAGAGATACAGTTTTTCCCAGGCCATCCTCCTGCAAAAGCAAAACACAAAGACGTGTCATTTTAACTTGCTGCTTAAATTACTTTTTAAAAATTTAATTGAGACAGTTTTAAAAGAGAGTAAAAATGTAATCGAGAATTGTCAACCTGCTTTAAATGATTCAAACTTCTGCTTAGAAAGGGGAGGGGAGAGGGGAAGGAAAAGGAACTGCTAATGTTTCTGGTTTGTCTTGTCTCGCTGTAGAAATTATACTTTCAAATATGATGTGCAAGGACCAATGCGCATAATTGATTGATTGGCGAATCGGAGAATGAGCTACCTGTGCTTCACTAGTTAGGCTCTCGGAGTGTTACACAGCCAGAGAGAAGGTTTCAGAATGGCCCCAGGGCTGACAGACACAGGGTGATTTTGGAACACCTCTGACTCTGAGGGGAGATCTCTGAGAGCAAAGGGAAATGATCCTCTTTTCAGTTCCCACCCTAGAGGCAGTTGACAGGGAGCCATCTCCTTCTGTAAAACAGTTTTTTTATTTTGAAGGAGGATACGCTTCTGTTTGTTTTTCTTTTTTACTTTAGCAAACTGTGCTCACCTTAAACCGCACAGATCACATAACTACCAAAGCAAAAAAAAAAAAAAAAAAAAAAAAGGCATTGTCCAGGACAAAGGATTTCCAGCACATAGATCAGAAGCCTGATGTAAGTCAGTTCTGGGGTCACTAGAGTGGTGTCAGATACCTCTCCATAAGGGGAAGTGATGTGGAGACGACTGGATCAGTTGCTAAGCCTAGGAAAGAAGAAAACAGCCAGCTACAGCTGAAAAGGTGGACTGGCTTAGGAATGCATGGGCAGCTTTGTTATCTGGGGTTTGATTCTTTTAGAAAGATTTGCTACAAATCCACATGTGAGCTGCACTCAGCTCTTTCTTCTCCTTCCCTGAGCTCAAGGGCAATGGTTGACCAATGCTGAAGCATCTGCCTTCCTTTTCCCCACTAACCAATTACCACACAAGCCCAGCTCGCTCTGTTTCCATGTAGATTTTTATTACAAAAGAAGCCCCACTGCACACATCGTTTAAAAGGAAACTGAACAAAACACCACAAAAGATCCTGTATGGAATAATCCCCCTAGCTTGGTCACAGTGCGGAGGTGGAACATATGATGTAATATGGTGGGTTTGTCCCATCTCCATTTGCTAGGACTGTAGGAATGAATCACAAGGAGTGGTCCCATAATTCTCTGTCCCAGCTTATCTATGCATGTAGGAGGGCATTTTCAAAGGTGTCTAACAGAGTTAGGCACCCAGCTCTCGCTGAGTTTCAATGGGAGATTCACCCTTGCTGGACAGCACTGTCCAAGTTGTCCAGCCCAATCTGCCCCAATTCCCTCACTCCATACCTTTAACCCCTGGGAAGGTTTGTCTCTTGTGGCCTGTGTTATAGGCTGGAAGCAGAGAGTGTGTTGGCTTGAGCACCAGATAGGCAATGAGCCAAATTCAGCCCTGGTGCAAGTGGGTGCAATCCTACTAATTGGAAAGGAGTTAAATTTGCCGACACTACGAGTGAGTTTAGCTTGATATCCTTTTCCCTTCGGGACTGATCACATCCTGCCTTTTGTTCTTCTTTGATAGATTTATTTCCTGCTCTGGAAAGTAAGAGGCAGGGCTAGGTTATAATGAATATAAAAGGGTTTATATATTAAGTCTGCTGGACACAGATAGACCCTGTGCTTCCACATGGCTTTCTATGCTGCTAGAATGACTACACCCAGCCTGTGCTGCTTTGTGAAAACATTCAGAATCTCCCTGCATCTTGGCCAGGAGTTAGTAGTCATAGAAGGGACTACATATTTTTCTGACTGCCCTTGCTTCTGTGATTGAAGTGTAGCTAGTCTCTTGTAATTGTTTGTAATGTCTCTTTGGGGATTTAATATACAATATTACACTGAGCATTTTCCTTTCCTCCAACTGCCAAGGATCCTATTTCTTGGCAGCAATGGAAAATTAATTTCCACTTCAGAAATTGCTTTGAAATAGACAATATAGTACAATATGATTTTTGGTAGAGCACTTTTCCTACAAACTGCATCCCAAAGCACTTTAGTGAATTAAATAATACAAGACAATGGATGGTATAATTTATCACTCCCCTCATTCCCACAGTTCTTTCAAAAGTTAGAAATAGCCCAGGAACTTGATTCTTCTGACCCATCATTTAGGATCATTATCATCGCATCTTCTGCAAAGCTTGTAAAAAAAGGGGCATTATCCTGTCTTATCACCACTTAGAGAGATATAAACCACTAGGGGGTTAATAACATAGAGGAGGATCTTGCCTAGCGCAGACTTGACGTTTTGTAGGTTACGGACAGAATAGTTAAATGACTCAGTTATAGTCTCATCTCCATAAAAAGGGATTTTCATGCATTACTCCCAGTTATCTGAGATCTCAATGTACCTCAGTCTCCATTTTAAGATGTCCTTGATAAAGTTTCCATGACTGCATATAAATGCAACAGAAATCCATTATACATATATAACCACATCTAATGAAGGGGCAACAACCGTTACCCTTAAAGTTGATGAATATATTTTATATATTGAGATGGCAGATCCAGCAAATGACATCTTATAGGTAGCATCATTGTTGTCTCATGGTTAGAGTAGAGGAGCAGAAATGCTGGGTTCCATTCTCTGATGCTGACTTACTTTGAAAACTTGGCCATGTCACTTAACCTCTCTGTCTCAGTTTCTCCATCTGTTTAAATGGCAGCAGTACTACTTGCTTAACTCACAGGCATGCTGAGATGTGTAACTGATGACTTATCATGCCCTTTAAGATCCTCTAATAATATCTGGGTGGGAAGCACTGTTATTAACATTTCAGTCCATAGCTGTTTCAAATTAAGCTAAAGGAGTAAGAAAAACAGAGAAAGATATTGAAGAATTTGCAACTGTGCATATAGTACAAAAGTGAGAATTAAGATGCAAATCTATGGGTAGGGGGAGGCATAGAGTTGTCCTGTGAGGGGAAAATTCCAGCAGTGCAATTTTTTCCATGATGCTAAAAATTTAATGTAAAAGGATATCCTACAAATGGAGCCAGAATGGTATCAGACTTGTAAAAAAGGGACTATCTCTTAATATGTGTATTCAAAGTGGGGAGGTAATTAAAAGAGCAAATAAAATGTTTGGCTGAAGAGCGGGGGAAGTATTATAGACTGGATGGCTGAGGTTGCACCACGCTCTGGCAGCCCGCAATCAAAGCGATAAGTTCCAGTCACTGCATTGCAAAACACATTACAGCACTTGAAAAAATACCAAACCCCATAACAACAGAGGAAGGCACCAGCATTGTTGCCTCCAGCTTTAAAGGAATGAGTTATGAGGACAAGTTAAAAAACCTTAACCTTAGAAAAAAGTCAACTAAGGAGATCTAATTAAAGAGCTCAAACTCTATAATGGTTGAGCTAATGTCAGCATTATTCATAACTCTATGCAGAAAATTTGACAAAAGAGCACAAATGGAATTTAAATTAAAATAAAGACACAAGGGAGCATCTTCTCTGTTTGAAAGTAATAAATGTTTGGAACGAACTACCTGGCAAGGTTTTGGAGGTGATGACACCCAGGGCAAACTCAAGAAGCACCTAGATTTTGCTCTGTGGAAACAAGGTATTAATATGGATGATCTCAGATGAGCCAAATGCTAATTCTCATCCCAGCCAACGCTGAGAATGCCAACAGCTGCTCGATCTCTAATGAGCACCTGAATGGCAATGGCAAAGATAAACTGTTTTCCATTTTCAGATGGTGGCATGGACTATCCAAGGGACAGAGGAGTGTTTACCTTGGATTGGCACTTGATGACTAATTTATTGTGATCTTTATGCAACCCTCTGTGCCAGCGGTTCTCAAACTATGGGTCAGGACCCCAAAGTGGGTCACAACCCCCTTTTAATGGGGTCGCCAGGGCCGGCTTAGACTTGCTGGGGCCCGGATCCCAAGCCCCACTGTCCAGGGCCAAAGTTGAAGCCCTGGGCCAAAGCCAAAGCCCTAGGGTGTCATCCCTGGGTGGTGGGGCTCAGGTTAAAGGCCCCCTGCCTGAGGTTGAAGCTCTTGGGCTTTGCCCCCACCCAGGTCTTGGGTGGGCTCAAGCTTTGGTTCTCCCTCCTGGGGTCGTGTAGTAATTTTTTTTGTCAGAAGGGGGGTTGCGGGGCAATGGAGTTTGAGAACCACTGTCCTATGCATTTGCCCCCCTTGTTGGGAGAGGTTTTCCACGCCATTCCCAAACTCCTGCACATGGTCTTGAAATATTTAGTGCTAGAGCAAAGAATTAGTTTCTTCCATTTGCTGAATAGCTGAAAATAAACAATTCACTGTTATTTATTGATAAAACAACAGGGGGGATGGCTTTGAGTGAGGTTTGCTGAAAGGCATTTTAAACTAATCAGTTTTTACCTTCTGTTCACACTCACTGCGATCTGATCTTGCACATCAGACTTCATCATCGTTCCCAAATGAAGCTTTGCCTGGATTGGCATTTGGTCTATCTCTTAAATGAAACACTTCTCTCATTCTTCACCGATTTCTGGCTTCTCTGAAACTGATGGATCCTGTTCTATTTTTGAACATCCAGCCATTATTTTTTCATTAGAGGCCGTATGCTAAAGTTTAGGAGACTCGTAGAAGGAATTTAATTTTAATATCATGTCAGAATAGTAGTTGTTTTGACAACCTTTTGACGAAACAGTGTAAAATCCATAATTCTGTGGGAAGTTACACGAGGCTTCCTCCTCTCAAACAAAGTAGTGAAAATTCCAACTGTTAACCAATATTCTAGGAGCATTGCTAAGCCCTCCTTAAAGGAACCCATGGCCCACAAACAGGATACCCAATGTGTTTTCACTGCCCTGGATTCCCTAAATAGTTGTCTTACCAATTTTTAAATCAAGACTGGATTTTTTTAAAAAGAAGATCTGTTTCAGGAATTATTTTGGGGGAAGTTCTAGGGCTTGTGGTATACAGGAGGTCAGACTAGATGAACACTATGGTCCCTTCTGGCCTTGGAATCTATGAAATATTTACAGTAATGATACAATACTGCACAGATAATGTGTATCATGGATCATGGGTATCGAACTGGATCCAGGACTTTTGGTTGCCTCTTTTTTTTGCAATTGCAGATGCTTTAAAGGGAGCTGATTTTCTGAATGTGCATGCTCTCTGGCCCGTTTATGTGTCTCATGCTGGGCACCCAGACACTGAGACATCTTCATGACTTTTGAGAACACAGATATGCTCAGATTATGCCTGGGTCTAATGGTTTGGCAGCTTAGTAAAAGGAGAATTGTGCATGTGTAAGAAAATTCAAGTAATCATGTCTGTGAGGAAAGCAGAAGATACAAGACACCACAAAACCAGAAGAGTCTGGGCTGAACTTGCACAAAACCTGAACTGATGGGGAGGAGAGTAAATAGGGAAATTAGAGGTTAATAAATATGTATAAGGAAAGATAATATAAGTTATATGTAGTCAGTATAACAAAGGCTCTGGGAAGCTGTGAATTGACTGGTCTTGGAAGCAAGTATGGTGGCATTGTCCCAATGTGCTTCACACTTGTAAATGACTTAATTAAGATTTGTTGGTCTTGTCTGCTGAGTGGTGAACTTCTGTCCAACAATGATGATTCACTTTTGAAACTTTTGGTCCATCTCTTTGTCAGTTCCACTAAAACTGCCTCTAAAAGTCACATTTTGCTGATGCACTGAGGTCTGCTAATTGGGAAGAAGTGTGGTCTAATAATTAGAGTGAGAGGCCATGAAACAGATCTCCTGGATTCAAAGTACCGGAATCTGCCACTGATTTGTTATGTAACTTTGAATAAGCCACTGAACCTGAATAAGCCTGAACCAAAGCCCACTGAAATTAATCAATGTCTTTCATTGACTTCAATGGCTTTGAATCAGCTTTTTTAACGTCTCTGGATTGATGGTGATCTCTCACACAGTTTCATACCAATGTAACGTCATTGACTTCACTGGACGTTGCTCTTAATTTACCCCAGGGTAAATGAGATAAAAATCAAGAGTTCAGTGTCTTGCAGAGGCATTTGTGATAATTGACGTTTGGGATCATTGTATACAAGTTCGGATGAAAGGGGAAAGTTTAATCACTACCACTGGAAGTTGTACTTTCAGTGGATATGTCTTGTGAGAATTTTGGCATGAAAGATGAGTGCTGGCCCCGAGGTGAACATGCAGGTACTCTATGTGGGGGTAGATGCTCAAGGGGTGTTCACTGTTATAGCTCCACTGAAATCAAAGGTGTAAATTGCTGTAGTACTAGCTGAGGAGCTTTTTCTTGATGCCTCTCTGAGTCTCCAGATCCCACCGTGTTCAGATGCCCCCACAATTCTGCCAAATGTTAATGGGGTACATGGGAAACTATATAACTCATCACATCAGTTTGCTATTGTGCTCTCCTACCATGTCCTACAGCTCTATTTTCTTTAGCAAAAGTCCGCCCCCAGTCCTGGACTTTAAGTTAAATTGTACCTTTATCAGTTGGCTTCTTCAATTGTGCAATACCACAGCTTTCATAAATGTGGTCCTTAATGAAATCCTTTGGAGCAATCACTAGAGTTGGGGGGAGTCAGTGAAGGTAAGAATCAGCTATTAAAAAAAATCAACCTTTAAAAATAATTAACTCCCTGAATGCCATATTCATTGGGCTACTAAAGAACTCTGCTTCTTTTGCACTAATAAAGGCTTCTTTAACAATGAAGACTTGCTAAACGAAGCTGTTAACACCTTGAAAGAACAATTTTCTTGATCTGGAGTTCTGTTTTTAACAAATTTCTACTTCCAGTGTGCAGGACTGGAACTGTACCAGCAGAACTGGAGTTATGCTTTAAATTAAGCCAATTCAGTCATGCTAATGTATTGACATAGACCTCAGCCAAAAGTACGGAGCTCTTTAATTAAATGATAATCTCACAGAATGAAAAGAACATTTTATTCACAAAGGATGCTGACTGTGATTATTATTTTTATTATTATTATTTTATTATTTTATTTTATTATCACTTTTTCTTTCATTCACGAGAGAGATTTTCAAAGCCACTAGAGTCACTTATGGGCCTTTCACATGAGTAATTATCCTAATTACTCTTCAGGGACTGCAGAGCACCATTTAAACTGTGTGTGTGTGTGTGTGTGAGAATACTGTATATACTCATTCATTAGCCCATTAGTTTATAAGCCAACCTCCCAAAATGGGGTAGGTAAAATTAGCAAAAACTATATGACCCTTTCATAAGCCGACCCTATATTTCAGGGCTTGGCAAACTTTGGCTCCTGGCCTGTTGAGTAAGCTGCTAGCGGGCCTGGACATTTTGTTTACCTGGAGCTTTCACAGGCATGGAACCCCTCAGCTCCCATTGTCCACAGTTTGGTGCTCCCATTGGCTGGGAACGGTGAACCACGGCCACAGGGAGCTGAGGGGCTCCATGCCCACAGACGCTCCAGCTAAACAGAACCACAATGTATTAGATATTCAATTCAATGATTCTATAGAGTTTAAAATCATCTAATTTTGGTGTAGACCCATTTATAAGCCGATCCCTGCTCTTTGATGTGTCACTTTTTTACCAAAAGTATTCGGCTTATGAACGAGTATATACGTATATTTGCCCTTGCTGGCTCATAAGTCCCTATCTCCACCCCTTGCAATGTAGAGAGAGTGAGTGGCATTGCAACCTGGTGCATGAGGTTGCATTGGCACTCAGGTTTGGCCAGGCCACAATGTGGTTGGGTCATGGCTTGGGTGCCTCCTCCTGTGGCTCCACAGCCTATGCTCTTTAACAAAGCAAGGTGTGCTCCTTACTCACATTGAGAAGTAGCTTACTCCACTAATATGTCCATTGTAGTCAATGGGACAGACTTCTGGAGTTACGCCATCCAATGGAGTTACACCAACTTATACCAGCTGAGGCTCTGACTCATTGGGATTACTTGTGAAGTAGATTGCTACACAACAAGAGTAAGGATATTGGAACCTGCTCTTCAATGATGAGCCCCTGTGCTGAATCTTGGCCCATGGCACATTTCCTCTTCATGAGTGTATGCTCTAACCTGCCATGAATCCCAGAATCTTCTGAACCCAGACTCGGAATCTGTTCCAAATCCTAGTCTCATCACACTGGGGTATGGAAAATTGTGATCCTTAGCTGGTACAGACATATTTCAAGCATGATAAGCTGGTACAGTTGCCTGAAAAGATTCAGAACCATAGTCTAATGCTAACCACTGAAACACAACTGCATCCAAGATTTTGTTTAAAGAAAGGTGAGTGAAGGCTTGTTCCCTTTGGTGTTTTGTTTCTGAGTTGTATTGTTCATCTGTCCACAGATATAATTTCACAGCAGAAGGAACAGTCATAAAACAATTTGATAGACAAGATAACAGGCAATGTTCAGGGAAGGTTCTAATGTGCTTCAAAATACCATAAATAGTGATAAGTATCAGGGGGTAGTCATGTTAGTCTGTATCCACAAAAACGAGTCCAGTGGCACCTTAAAGATTATTGGATTTATTTGGGCATAAGCTTTCGTGGGTAAAAAACCTCACTTCTGAAGGGAATGCTCAAATAAATCTGTTAGTCTTTAAGGTGCCACCAGACTCCTCATAAATAGTGCTATGTGTGTCCCTTTAGCCCCACTGTAGCACAGGCCCCTGGTTAATTTAACTTGTGATCTTATCACATAAACTAAACAGGGTTGAGCTAGCTCAATATTTGGATGGGAACTTGACTGCTATCACGATGAGTGCCTTAGAATATGTCTACATGGCAATAAAACCCCTGCAGCATTGAGTCTCAGAGCCCGAGCTCTGCTGACTCGGGATCACAGGGCTGCAGGGCTAAAAATGGAAGTGTAGACATTCATACTTGGGCTGTGACCTCCGCCAGAAGGGAGAGTCTCAGAGCCTGAATGTCCAGACTACAATTTTTAGCCTTGCAGCCCAAGCCCCATGAGATTTGGTGCCATGGTTTTTTCATCGCAGTTTAGACATACCCTTAGGATTACCGTAGGTAGGCTAGATAGAAGAACAGCTGGGCAAGAGGCGTTCCGATTCCACTGAAGTGCTGGAGGCTGTGATGGTGGTTATTCAGTAGGGGCCAGGCCATATTAACTTTCCAATAAAAGCAAGAAGGCATCCCTCGGGACCTGCCTGCCTGGAGCCCTGTGTAGATCTCTGCTCACAGAACTCTCCAGGCCCCCAGGAAGGAACATAGCCAGCTATAAATTGGTCTAGAGCAGTGGTTCCCAAACGTGTTCCGCTGCTTGTACAGGGAAAGCCCCTGGCGGGCAGGTCCGGTTTGTTTATCAGTTGCGTCCGCAGGTCCAGCCGATCGCAGTTCCCACTGGCCGTGGTTCACTGCTCCAGGCCAATGGGAGCGGCTGGAAGCAGCGGTCAGTACGTCCCTCTGCCCGCGCCGCTTCCAGCAGCTCCCATTGGCCTGGGGCAGCGATCCGCAGCCAGTGGGAACCGCGATCGGCCAAACCTGTGGATGCGGCAGGTACACAAACCGGCCTGGCCCACCAGGGGCTTTCCCTGCAGAAATGACAGAACAAGTTTAGGAACCACTGGTCTAGTGGACTGAATTTGGAAATGAAGAAAGCCAAGAAGCCAGCCGAGTTCTATCTCTGGCTTTTCCGCAGACTCACTCTGCGATTTTTGAGCAATCGGTAAGGTCCAGAGATTTCAAGGGTTTGGGTTTTAACCCCTTCAGTTTCCCCATCTATTA
Source organism: Gopherus evgoodei (assembly GCF_007399415.2). Lineage (NCBI taxonomy): Eukaryota > Metazoa > Chordata > Testudines > Testudinidae > Gopherus > Gopherus evgoodei. The sequence continues at coordinate 35,108,403 of NC_044333.1, read as the reverse complement.
CATGGGATTCAGTGGCACCTTGGAAGAAAAGCACCATATACAGACAGCGCATTATTTAAATTAACATATGGGAAGAGTGAACTAGCCGGTGTGTCAGCTTACACATTTTATTTCTGGGTGGTGCCCTTCAAAAATATCACATTCAACAGGCAATTTATCTCCAGGAGTCACAAATTACTTCTCATAGAACGGATTATAAATCTCAAGTAAAGCCTAGTCAATTCTACAAATGATGTATTTCTGTCATTACTGACCCTTTTACTGATGCTCTCTGTTTCATATCTATCTTTTTCCTTGGGCAGAGGCAGTGTCATAGTGCATCAATATATTAATCTCAACAGCTAGGCTAACATTCCCCATTGTCTTTCCTTTTTGCATGCAGATACTTGAATCTAAACTTTTTGTCAATATTAGTTTACCTAGGTATTTAATAACATGATTCAGTGACCTTAAAATTATTTAGCAGGACAGGGTGAACATTTTTGAATGAAACATTTTCCCATAGGAATATGAGCTTTCATTCAAAACTGAAATCTTCCTCCAGTAAACATCAATTTCAGTGGAATTTTCCACCAGGAAAATCAAAGCAAAACATTTCAATTCAGGAGCATCAAGATGCTTTGTTTAGATTGAAAATGCCAAAACAGAGTGGTTTGATATTTCCAAATCATTTTCTTTCTTAGAAGCTTCTCATTCCATGAAGTTTTGTTCTTTCAAGTTTTCATCCTTACTCAGGATGAAAATAAATGCCAAAAGAGTGGATTTTCCCACAGCACAGAAATTTTGTTTTTTCAATCAGCTGCAATATTTACACAGCAATTTGTGACCAAACCAACCAGCTGCAGCTGGAGAAACAGCTTTTCCAGGTGTGATCAGTGCGTGCAGGTCAGGCCAATCCATGCTTTTTTTTTATTTTAATTTTTTTGCACATGTCCATGTCCAGTGACAATTTCAGAGGCACTTAGTAAGTGCAAACCATAGAATAATTGATCCTGAGGATGCATGTAGAGAACAGAGGTAACTTTACAGATGCAAAGTGTTCATTACATTGTGAGTGCACAAAAACAAAAAAATACTCACCTCTGACTGGTTTGTACGTGTCACTTTAATAACCTGGTTGGCTCTTTAGGCCTGAACATTAGATCAAAGGAGGCATTAAACAATAGAAAGACCCCAAATTCTGCCAAGCAACACCATAGCTAAAGAAGGAAAAAGCCCAGATTTTAGTTCCAGGGTGTTCAGCCACTGCATGGCTTCTGCATCACGGAAGACGACCCTGAGACCTCCCGGTGACAGGCAGTAAAGTCCTGTAAGTTACTAATTCAGTCCGTACTGTTTTGATGTTTGAATGGAAAAATGTCTAGAAACAAATATATGAAGCATGCTACGCTGGAGAGAGACAAATCTCTCCTGTACCCTCAGGGACTGAATGCAACTTACAACTGCTGAGTGAATAATTAGTTGTAATTAGCACTAGAAATTGATGCCTTTGAAGATAGTCTGCCAAGTTTTTAAGCACTTTAATACTAATGGATTTTTTTTCTCAGGGATAAATCTTTATAGAGGAAGCAAGCGCAAATTGATTTTTAAAGAGCCTGTCCAATGCTGAATTTATCTTTCAAAAACATTAAGTTTAAAAACAATTACATTTACCTTTACTGTGTTTTAATGTTTTTTCGATAGGCTCATTTTTCTTTAAATATTTTCCTCTGTCACTTTTTGTCCATTTTCTTGGAAAACGAGCATATAGAATGCATACACATCTAGAGACGGTATTAGGATAAAATATGACACATGCTACAGACATTTAGTTTCTAAATCATTTTTCGTTTATAAAAAAGTAGCATACTTTAGCAATAATTGAAGTATACTGACACTTTGAAGTATATGAGTAAAGTTCACTTCCTTTTTATAAAAGAGTTTAGAGTAGGGGAAAGGCAAGGGTGTAAAAGTTAAGACAATTGTCTATGCAATTTCATACCTACTCTGAATTTGTATCTTTCAGATCTTAGCCATGCAAGCTTAGAGGCAAGGCAATGGGAGTTTGAACAATGACTTGGGGAAAGACCTCAGAGTTTAGTCCTATTCAATTGCATGTGCAATTGCAGCAATTGTGCAGGCAAATGGCCAGTTGTACCAAGTATTAGACAAACTTTGCTACAGCTGGTGAACTGGTACATTTGCAGGACAAAGAGCGACTCAGGTTCTGATCTTGCAGTTGGCTTTGCATAGAGAGGGTGGTATGCCGACGCTGAGCCATTTGCAGGGTCTGGGTTTGAGTGCCAGACTGGAACAGAGAGAAATACAAAAGGCTGATTTTTCAGGAGTGCTGAGCACCCTCAAATCACAACTGAAGTGATTGAGGTGTTAGAGGCTTCAGAACATCAGACCCCAAAAGGTGAAGATACTGTGTTTTGATTTAAAATAAATTGTTAATTTTTTTGTATTGTGGTAGTAGCTAGATGCACCACTCAGGAATCAGGGCCCCATTATGCAAAGCACTGTATAAAAATAACAAAAATATGGTCCCTTCCCCAAAGAGTTTACAATCCAAGTAGGTTGATGGGTGATGTGGCTACCTCTAACATAGATACCATAGCAAGAGATACTATATGGTAGCTAGAAGTCAGTGCACTAAATCAGTCCAGCAGCTACTTTGTTGTTACTACCAGCAATAAAATGAAGATAAAATAATGGCCATTACTGGAAAATCAGAGCTAAAAAAAAATTTGAAACGTACAAACATTTCAATATTAAATGCATTAACTACAACAAAATGATATATCTTTTACAACAGGTGGTGTGTGAACATTAGGCTTATAGAAGCAGTCTGCTGTGGCTTTTAACTCTGAATCATGTCATGCAGACATCATACAAATCAATTTAATTTCCTGCATCAAGAAGGTGTATTTCCTGCAGCAAGAGAGTGGTCCTTTTTCACTGCCAGCTTGAGTGCCCAAGCATTTGTTGATGGCAGTGTAAATATGAGTGTGACATAATGTACAAAGTAGAGAGCAGACTCCCTCTATCCTTTTGGAGTAAATATGTTTCCTTATGTGATCGCATTGAAGTCAGTGAAAAGGCTCTCATTGATTTCAGTTGGCTTTGGATCAAGCCCTGTTCTAAGACTGTCTATTCACCTCACTCTGAATCATCTAAATTTCAGCTATCTACTAAGGGGTCTAGTTTTGTGCTGACATGTTACCAGTGCAATTTCTGTTAATACCAATGGAGCTTTCATATGTAAAGTGTATAAACAGGAGGACAGACCCCAAAATTTACATCATGGACCATAAAAACCTCAGATTAAATTAAATTTGCAAGAAAAAAAATGAAGACTTCTTCAAAGCAAACCTCTTTTGAAGGACCCTGATTGAATATGCTAGTGTCCTTCTGACAAATACACATTTTGGATATGGCAGCCAGTAGGTGAATAGCCTGTGTAGTGCAACTTCAGGTTACATCAGTAATATCAGCAATATATAACACCATGCGAGAAGGATGGCACAGTGAAGTAATAAGACCAATAAATATGTGTCATGGCGTGCAGGTTTGCTCCTGGATGCTCTGGTCTATGTGCTATTATTAGCCAATGGCTTATCAACAATTACATTAACATCTCTATGCACAAATTTTCATTAAGAAATTCAAACATTTCCCAGGAGAACAGGCGCTGTGGAACCTGCCAAATGTATGAGATTTTCACCCCTAGGATGGAGGGAGCTTTCATATATTTCTGACATATGAAACATGCAAAATCTTTATTAAGTTTTGAGTTTTAAACATCTTGCATGGGAACAAAAGACTGGAAGGATTCACTTGAGTCATTGATTCCCATCTCCTACTATCACATGAAACCACATCATATGTTCTTTGATAATGGTTCCTGTCCTACGTTTTATTTATAAGAAAGAAAGTGTGTGTGAAGTGTAAATGAATTATAAAATAATTTTTAGATGGCTATTCCCCCTCCCAAACAGTTCATGAACAGTAGAGATGCTACTGCATTAATACCTAGTGTCTCTTCACTATTCATTATTAGATGTAGACAAATTACCACGGTGTAGTAGATGCATGCATGCTCCTTGCTTTGCCTTGTGGTCTGGAAGGAACTCAGCTTTGAACAAAGCGTCAAAGTGGACAAAGAGTTGGTGCTGAATTATTTGTGTTTACAGCTGCTAACATCAAAGGCTAACCGGGGATCATCAAGTCTTTGTCTGTAACTCTGAGGGCACCAGACCTTGTGTTGCAATGTCAATTGTTCTTAGTCGTTCCTTCTTCCTAGTCATTTGTGCTTATTGCCTTCTTCTACACCAAATTCCTCTTCTTCACTTCACACACTGTTCCACAGTGGCATTTACTTTATGGAAACAATGACTATGGCATGTTTAGTTTGGAGGTGACTTTCTCTTTCTGATTGTATATGGTGCAGCATCACTCTTCATTAGGATATCTTTAACTCAGCCTCAGTTACTCCAGGATTCAACGCCGGCTTGAGGAAAAAAAAAAAGGTTTCTTTCCTTTTCTTTCTATTGGCTTTTGAATTATTGCCTTTAGTTGATTTCTGAGAAAGCAATAAGTCCACTTTCTGAGATAAAGAAGCATTTAATGTGTGTGTTTTCTTGAAGGAAGTTGTTTATGGGTCTGAACTTGGTAGAGTGTTTTTCATCCCGACTATAAAGTAACTCACATCTATTTTGGGAAGTACCAGTGTGAGTGAGATTTCAGGAGAAGAAAAGAACATGCTTTACTTTCTACTTTCAACCTAGGTTCAGTCCCGAAAAAGTCCCCACAATAGCTAGTGAAGGTACCAGGAAGGTGACAATATCCACTGGTGTTATGATGCTGAGCCAACCAGCAAGCTGAGTGACCAATAAACAATCTTTAAGGACGGATTAGAAGCATATTGAAATGGCAAACACGGCCAATCCTTGTAGATAGTTAGCAAAGCCATGTTAAATAGACTAGAGTCCTTAAAATATAGGCCTCTATTGTCAGAGAATCAGAACAGATACAAATTGTATTTGTTTGCTAAACTTCTAACAAGACATAGGTACACAATGTGATCTAATTAGCTTGTAGATGCTAAACGTCTGTTCCTGCCTAAAATGTTTTATTACTGTAATCTATTGATTCAGAGATTCAGGGATATTGCCATTTAGATGTGGTGTAATAATATTATTGTCTTCATTTCTCTTTGAAATACGTAGGAAACTACCTGTGAATTGTTGCCCTATGCTAATGAATTCAACTAGTTACTAGTATATGCTTAGGAAATAGATTAGCTTCAAAGCAACAATATACATGATCTATTCTGCAGCCAAGGAGGACCTTCTCTGACCACAGCTGAACTATAGCTATAAAAAAAGTTTCAGGCCTGGTCTTTGCTATCTCAGACCTGCTTAAGCTTGGACAGGGAAAGTCTAAGTCCGTAAGACTGAGGTCTCCTGTCTATTCTGGATTAACCCCTGCAATTTCTCATAGAAGAAACTATGCAGTTGGACTTCCTATTGGTCTTAAATTGATTCCAAAAGGATTTTTACAAATCAGCTGTCTTGCCATCTATGCCATGAAACTGACCTATGAACTTTATTGATATCTGTATGTATCATGGTCTTTTAACCGTAGCAACTTTCTTTTCTTTTAAAATAAATCTTAGATTTAGTTAAGCTGTAACTAAAACTGTAGGCTATAAGTGTGTATTTGGGTAAGATCTGAAATATTTATTGACTTGGTGGATAATATATCTGATCTCTTGGGATTGCTAGAACTTTATATATGGTAAATAAGTTTTTTAGTAACCCTCAATATATTAGACTTGGCTGTCTGGGTGGGAGACAAAGGGTGGATTGCTTAAAACAATTAGGGTGACCAGATGTTCCGATTTTATAGAGATTGTCCCGATTTTTGGGTCTTTTTCTTATATAGGTTCCTATTACCCCCACCCCATCCCAATTTTTCACACTTGCTGTCTGGTCACCCTAAAAGCAATGGTTCTCAACTTGCTTATCATTGTGGGCCACAGGCTGAGAATCATAGGGACCCCCACCTAATCCCCCTATAAACCCCTCCGGTCAGAGACCCCTCCACAGAGTGGGGCCAGGAGCTGGAGCGCTTGGCACAGGGCAGGCGGGAGGGACCTTGACCCCAGACCCGCACAATGGGTGCAGGGGGCAGAATGGACCCTGCCACAACCCCAGACCCTGATCCCACTGTCAGGTGGCAGCCAGAACTACACAGCCTGACCCTGCTGGGCAGTAGCCAAGACTCCGCAGCCCACCCTTGGACTACGACCCTGCCGCACAACCTGCCACGACTGCCAAAACCTGTGGCCTTTAGCACACAGCTGAGCCGGGTCACAGCTGTGTGCTAATTGGGCTGTATGTGGCCTGCGGGCCGTGAGTTGAGAACCGCTGCTTAAAGGGAACTGTATTTTGGCTTCTTGGTAACCAGTCAGGTATTATAGAAGCTGTTTGGTTACTGGCTTGGTGAAATCTAATGATAGAATAAACCCCCAGTTTTTGGGATCGTCTGCCCTATTATTTGCAGTTTGCCCTGATTGAGCATTCTCAGGATAGCCCCTCCAGTGACCCCAGTCACAAGTCTTTTAACCATCACGTCACCTAGACCTTCCCTATGCAGGGCTAAAGAACATGATGCTGAAAATGCCTGTAGTCATATGGATCTCGGTACGCTGGCACTCCCGTCATTGCTATTGGCCATGGAGCTGCACTGGCAATAGGAATGGAAGACTTTCTTTAGGAAGAAGGCTGTGGCATAGACACCAGCTTGGTGTGAGCAAGGCTTCTGAATCTGAATGTGTGAAATGTCGGTGAAGCACAGAAAACAGAACTGAAAGAGAAATGCTGCAAAGAGACAGCCCTGAAGAGATGGAGAGCCTCAAATGGGAGTGTCCATTGGATAGCACGTGTCAGTGAAAACTTGAGAATATGCTGTAGGGAAGAGCTTCTGGATGTGTTCAGGAAGCAGTGATGGTTCACAAAGCTAAGATCTTGTCATCATACCTGTACGATAAAGAAGTGAGTGTACCTAGGTTGCCTGGATGACATCTTAGGGGAACCCAGGCTCATTCCTTGGCTAGCCATCCCATTTGTTCGCTCTCTTTACAACCTAGGGGGCGGATCTGTAGGCAGGGACAATTTGTATAGTGAGGATGCTGAGAGCCAATGAACCAAACTGTAAATCCTGGATATAATGGAAACTGCTTCAAGCCAGGGGGTGCAGCAGCACCCCTAGTTCCAGCACCTGTGTCTGTAGGCGGAGCGCTCACATACCCCTGGCCACTCCAAAATCTATGAGGATGAACATGAGACCTGGTCCTCCCAGGCCTACCTCTCATCTACTTTCTAGGCAATGTGTGTGGGATCTAGGCAGTAGAATTGTCAATAATTGTCACCTCTGAAAATCAGGCTCCTGCAGCTAGTTCCCAGTAGGAACACAACACAGCTTCCTTTTGTACAGGCACAATTCTGTGCATGGAGAAAGCTATATTTGCACTTTTCAAGCACTAGCACTTGGATGTAGAGTGGATAGATTCTGTCCATGCTCGTCTCAGGACATGAAAAGGTTATATTTGCATGTAGGATGTTGTATATGCAAAAGAAGCGTTATTTACCCTGTGCTGTGTATAAAAAACTGCTGTTACCCAATTACCATACATTTTGGACAAAGTGCATCAAGTAAGGTGTCAATGGAAAAGTTACAGTCTATCAAGTATTATTATTATCCTGGTTAAATCCACATATCATCTTTGTATCTAAAGTTATGAATATGGGCTACGATTAGTACCACAAACGTGACACCTCCATTTACATGAGGGATAGATGGCTTTATGTTGATGGCCTATTAAGGACACTGTCACAATAGGCCATAGAAGAAACTCATCTCTCCCAGATAGCTTTTCCTGTGGATGCCTCAGACAGCAAGAAGCCAGTGGCCACCCTTGTGATTCAGTAAATGATGTGAGGACATGTGATGAGGACATGTGACCTAAGACTCCATCTTTTACCAGTAACTTACCATGCTCATGTGACCCTGGATTCCATCTTGGGCCAGTAATTTTCCATGCATGTGGCAGAGGGTCTAAAAAGACACCCAAGACATCTCCATTTTGCCTCTTCCCTTCTCTAATTCTCTGGACTGTGGATTTACAACTAAAAGGAGGATCTTGGAAGATAGACTGAGGACCTTTCCAATCATTTGGAAGTTACCACAGAAACTTTTGCAAACCAGCAGTCTATTCCACCACTGCTACAAACATGATATAAAGACTTAGCAATCATCTGTATGTATATGATCTATTAACCATTTATAACTGTCTTCTTCTTTATTAATAAATCTTTAATCAGTTTACTAAGGATTGGCTGACAGAGTGGTATTTGGGTACGATCTGAGATATATATTGATCTGAGGGTACATGTCTAATCCTGTGGGATTAGTAAGAACCTCACATATAGTGAAATGGGTTTCCAGTAACCTCTGTTTGTCTGAATGGGAGTCAAGGGCTGGGATGCCTAAAGAGGACTATGTTTGGCTTCTGGTTCACTAGTGTGGTCCTGCAGAAGCTCCTTTGTTACTGCGTTGGTGAGTCTAATAATAGAATAACTCCCCAGTTTGGGGGATTGTCTGTGCTATTTCTTTCAGTTTGCCTTGAGTGTGGCATTCTCCGCGCGATCCATCCAGGAACTCAGTCACAAATCCTTTCCCACAACACAGAATTAAAAGTACTCTCTCAATGGAATTAACAGGCAGCAGGTTTAATACAAACAAGAGAAAGTACTTTTTTCACATAACACTCAACTAACCAGTGGAACACATAGCTATGGGATGTTGTGATGGCCAAAGGTACAAATGGGTTAAAAAAAGAACTAGATAAGTTCATGTAGGACAGCTCCATCAATGGCTATTAGCCAAGATGGCAACCCCATGCTTGGCGAGACCTTAAAGTTCTGAATACCAGAAACCAAGAGTGGAAGACAGGGCGGATCCCTCAGAATTACCCTGTTCTGCATATTTTCCCTGAAGCTCTGGTCCTGGCCACTGTCAGAGACAGGATATTGGGCTAGACGGACCACTAGTCTGACCCACTATGGCAGCTCCTATGTAAAGGAAAGCTGGTTTTGAATAGCAAATCCATAGTATACTGTCAAGTTTGATGAACCAACATAGGGGAACAAAAGAAGTGTGAGAATTGTTTGAACCCAGTAAGTATCTCCTGTACAGCCAAGTCCAAAAATGACAGTATTTTAAATCTTATAGAAAACATCCAGATGCATTGTAAACACTTTTCTATTGTGGATAGACTTGTTTTCCAGGCACTATAAGACACAAAAGAGATCAGGATTTTAATTTGTTGCCTCAACTCTTTGACCGATCTGGTCTGTATGTGTCTCTGTCCAAAAAATATAGGAAGAGTTGATACACAATAATTCTATCCTTGGTCAATTGCCCCCAATATCGATTGTGTATATATATAAAAGGCTCTTGAGAGACTTTTCTCATACCTGCCCATTCATAATACTTAGAGCTGGATGGGACATGGTTTTCCTGTCCCGCGCACAGTTTTGAGATTTTGAAATTTTTTCCCATCTCTCACTGAGACAAAGAGGTCATTTTTCTGAACTGAAAATTGGGAGGGGGGCGGCAGGGGAGGAGGGAAGCCATTTTGAACTGGAAAACTGGAGCTTCTTGTTTCTAAAAGGTTTAAACAAAACTTATTGACAATGTCAACACTTTTTATTCAGAAGTATTTTCATAATGAAAAGTTCACTGAAAGCAGCCCTTTCCTGTGAAAAGTATAAGTTTAGATAGATAGGCTTTTTCCTATAAAAAGACCCCAACCATTTAATCAAAAAATCCCTGACCCACTCTAATAATAATATCTCATGGGGAATTAGTCACAAAACAGCAGGGGTACATTCAAGTGCTGCTGAAGCTAACGCTATGTCAATATTTCTATCATAAACCTCTTATTTCCAAAGACCATAAAACTTCACCCTGAGCTAAAGTACCGCACAGAAGGTCATAACTTGGAAAAGATTTTTATTTTTAAAGAAAAGTTGATACACACTGAACTGATAGTTTTCAAGTTAGAGTGGGGCAAAGGACAGAGTTTTTTTATTTTCTATTTCAAATGCATTTTCTGTCCTTAATCCAGCTCAATAACTGTATTGGTTTTTGTTAAAGAAAACGTGATTTTTTCTAGCCTGTAACTCACTAATGTGGATGGCTCTTCCAGAAAGATTTTAAAGAGTAAAGGGAAGAGATCTCTGTGTTTGTGGATGTGAGTATTATTAAGCATGATATTTTTCAAAGAATAAAGTTTAGCAATGAAGAGATACTTATGTTTAAACATAGCCACGCAGCCAGTTGTTTGCCAGGATAAATGTCCAAAAGTGTCTGTGACACCTCAGGAATGTATTTCAGAGAATCTTATTTCTTTTGAAGTCTTCAATTCCCACACTCTAGCTTCATGAAAAGCAAAGTTCATTTACTGTAGCAGGCCCATTTTCACGACACTAGCTTTGGCATTGTAGCTACATGCTGCAAGGGAAATGATACAAGCCTGCTAGTCAGGGTTATGATTATCAGTGCAGTAGAGATCAAAAAGATGTGGCCATTTGCACTTTATTAGCAAGCAATTATTTAAAAAAAAACAAAAACCTTATGTATATTTGTATTTACAATAACATCTCTTCATAGCTACTCATCTAGCTGTGGGTTTGTCCATTATAATCATTGACATGATCATTTTTGTATTATTGTGTAGCAAACAGATGAGCTCCATACTGAATCATGTTATGAAGTGTATATTTACATACTTTCAATTATGATCACATTAGTACTTATGACCATGGGACCAGATGACATGATGGCAAGATGATTTTTTTTAAAAGAGTGAAACCAATGACATTGCTTCAGAGTGAAACTGGTGTTTTTCATGCAGCTAGGGCATGCAGCTCGCTATCTGAATGCATGAGAAAGGCAGACACTCTTATAGTTATTGTAATACCATTTTTCTTGGCTTGTTTTTCAGTTGAGAAATTTGGGCCTGATCTTAAGCCCATTAAACTCCGGGGAAAGTGTTTCATTGACTTCAATAGGCTATGGATCAGGGCCCTTCCCAATCAAAGGAATTTGCTTTAGAATGACATCGTGAATCTCTGACCTACCTGGTGAGCAGCATTTCCTGTCATATGCTGAAACATCAGACTGTCAAGAGGACAGCTGTCTGTTCCTAATGACTGTTTTGTTGTATTTTATTTGCTGTGCACCTCACTGATTTGTTTTAATTGCAATATATTCTTTGTAATTAGCCAGCGTGATTAGAACATATTCAACGTTACACTCCGGTTTTTCTTGTCATAACAATGTGAAATCCTAGCCCCTTTGAATTTTTGCCTTTCACAAGGACCAGGATTTCCTGCAAGGTTTTTTTATTTATTTATCTATTTAACACCGTTCCTAGAGAAATAGTGGGCTATTCATGCTAAATTGAAACAATGGTGAGCAACAACTATCTGGAGCATGTTAAAGCCAAAGCCGTACATTCTCCAGTGTCGCTAGCAGTGTTCCAGGTTAGACATGAAGCTAATTACAGAATCTGCAAGTTGAAGGGAATTACAGCTTTGTGTCATGGGGGGAAGAATATGATACATGCAAAAATTTAACCACACTGGGGGGAAAAAAAGACAAAAGACAAATACTGAATAAGATATACCAGAGAAGTACAAATACATTTTTATTATTCAGAAATTTCCAGGCATGGAGTCCTCTGTTATAGAGAGATGTGCTAGCTGAATTCTTTACATTTTGAGGATTTTGCTGTGGGTTTGTCATCTGACAGTTTTTGGAAATCCCTAAGAAAGCTATTTCCGATGTTATGTGGTTTCTCTGACACTTTCTACTGGTAAATAATATCCTGATGTGTTTCTTGTTGGTGTTAACATTTAAAGACTTATGCATGGTCTAGCTGCTCCAACGTGGCAATCTGGAACTGGGACTGTAGGACTTGAAACAGCTTTTTCAAAGATTAGGAATCTAGGCCCTGATCCTCAAAGATATTTATGTGCCCAACACTCATTGAAATCAACAAGCAACTGTCAACTAGTAATGGGGGTGAAAGAGAAAAGGCCGAGGTTAAGTAAAGATAAGTAGTTGAAAGTATGCTTATCTGAACTACACCATGCTATCCAGATCTTGCAAAATAGGATTGGAAATTTCAGGAAAATAAGCTCCTTAGTTACAGTCCAGAGATCCTACTACTGGCAATAACATGAGGTTCTGAGAGCCTAATGAAAAACTAAGTGGTCATTTGACCAGCAAACACAGTGTTGAGCTGAGACAATATGATTATATATTTTTCTCACGCTATTCACTGCAGTGATCATAGCGTGGTGATGATTTCCCAATACAGGTGATTATGGCAAACTACATTCATTGTTACCAGAACAATCATCCATATTATATTCCAGTTCATAACAGGCATCGACAGATTTCCTGCAAGCTTTCTTTTCTTTTCCCCTGCTTATAATCAAAATCAGCAATTCATCCCTCAAATTTTGTTATGGCTGTTAACACCAACACAGCACAATACCCACCTCTGCTTATTCTGAAGTGCTCTTTAAAAGATGGTTATATCCCCTTTTCTCCCTCCTCCCTTGATCATAGCAGAAAACAAGAAACAAGCCCTCCACTGCCGAAGTATAGTTGTGACACTTCCTCAGTGTATTGCCTCTACTGGTTGAGAGCCTGATCCAAAGCCCATTGGAGTCAGCTGGAGTCTTGCCACTGATATTATGGGATCTGGATCAGGCCCTGAATTTTTTTAGATTATGTCCCTAAACTCTCCCTGGTGAGTAGACAGGCCAAAGGTTTAATCCTGCATTAATCATATTGTTTGTAGGATTTAATATTTTTCCCTACATTTAGATATGTCGGGAGTGTTTATCACACAAACAGACAAATTAAATTTTATCAGTCTCTCAAATGCCAAGACCTTTTGTGTTCTCTCTGCGTGCGTATCCAGAATAACAGTGCTGCAATGAGCAATGCTAGCAGACTAGCCGGAACACAGCTTTAATTAATACTATAAATCCATTCCTAGATTAAATATATTGAAAACATTTAATAATAACCTTTTTCTTGGATAAGATGATGTGCTTAGCATTTGATTCTTCTGTGTTTGGAGGCTACAGTTTTGATTTCTGAAGGTTACATTGGAAATGCTGCATTTCTCAAGCCACACAGATGTGGGTGTTATTTCAGTTGATGAGCTGTAGAAATATCTATTTGCAGCTTTATTACGGAACAGCTATAGCAGCAACACAAGTTATTATTCACATAGTCAGGTGGGGATGTGGTAAACATGACCATAAGTTACAGTTACAGAAATCCTTTTGTGCAAATGCAGTTAGCTTGGGGACATTAAATAGCCTCTGCATAAATAATATGTAGCATTTCACAGCATAGTGATCTAACTTGCATAACTTGTATTATCACTGCAGTTCATTGCTGGCCTTCTTTCCAGTTGAAATATTCAGAAATATTACCAACAGAAATAAGCTCTTCTATTGTGTGCTTTTGCATGCAGCATGTGGTTGAGCCTGGCAACTCCCTGATGCAATATGGCTGGATTTTTCAAAAGACTGGTTAATTTTATGACCAGAAGCAATTTTTCAGTAAATGTAGTAAGGTGAATATGATAGGGTTAACTGGGTTACCCAGAGTATTATGGAATGGGGCCAGGCACCACCCTTCCTTTATTTCCTGTTTAGTCATTGGGAGTTTTCTCCCTCACTTTCTGTGATGCAGTTAAATAAAGCAGCAAGTTCTCAGCCTGCAGTACTGTGAGTAGATTTATTTTTGTGGCACTGAGTGGTCCCTTTCCAAAGTAAGCATGGTAAAATCTTATGCCTTCTGATGTAAGTAGAGTACGTGAAGGTAAGGAATTTTCTTTCTTGAACTGCAGTGCACGGATGGATAGGTGCCTTTATAATATGGGGGACGGGATGCATGTGGAGAGTAGAGACCTATGACACTGTGACCTAGGTGAATGCAAGGCTGTCTTTATTTCCTATATCCTTCTTACCTCCTTTCTATATCCCCACTAGGGCCGCACTAAACATTCACAATGAGCGTTACAATGGGACGCATTGTCTTCCTCTGAGTCATAAGTTAGGGCCAACTTTCAGAGCCAGCATATTGGAGGGGGGCCCATATTCTGATTCGGTATGGCACATTGGTGGAAATATGCTATTGGAAGTCAGGCTGTTCCATTTAATAAATATTCTGGTTAGGCAATGCTGCTATTTTCTTTAGTAAGTATTCTGGTTAATTTCAGATAGATGGGGATGTTTGTGTGTAATTCTGTGCTTCTAGACAATAACTCAAGAGACTCTTCTGCTAATTCCAAATCCAGGTAGCACATGAGCTATATCATTTCCATTCCCAAAACTTTTTCAAAATTTAAAATATTAGACAAGCCTAACAAAGCAAGGAGTTCACGAATTTGAAATGAAGACTGGAACACTTGCTGGAAAGAAACCTTAACAATATTATTTCTTCACTGATAAGATCTCCAAATCCCTTGCAGTTGAAAAATTACAGAGGATTTAAAAGACTTCATGCTCCAGGTTATAAACCGACAGTGAGCCAGTCACTCTGAGGAGTTCTGTCTTCCAGGGACATTGAACCACTATTTCTTCAAGCTTTCTAATTCTTTGCAACCTGAACTTTGACAGATGACTGCAAAGAGAAGGCACCCTCTATCATGGTTTAATTATTTACTTAACTGCTTCCCACACCATCCTCTAGGAGAGAAGAAAGTAGAATAAAGAACTAAAGGAAATCTGTCTTGAAAGCAAACTGAACTCCTTCTGAGAAGCTGCTTCAGTGCACAATAGGGATGGTCTCTTGAGGGCGGGGAATCACCCAGATGTAGTGATGGGAAGCCGCAAAAGGTGGAGATTCTAATTTTTCTTCTTGCTCTGTACCTTGTGCAGTTATTTACTTTAGTGCAAAATGGTGGCAGAGCAGCTGTGTGGACTCCTGGTATGGTACAGCCCCTCTGTCTGCCCTCCTTTGCAAACCTTGCCTTCAAAGCTATAATCTGGCCCTAATTATTACAAAAAAATGCTATTTAAATATAGAGTTTGTGGTAACCAGGTACTACTGATGTATCAACAGTTCTTACTGATCAGTGTTGTCTAGTGGTTAGAGCAGGGCTTAGAAGTTGGAATTCTTGGGGTTCAGGTTCTGATCCTGGCCCTCATTTGCTTGGTCTCCTTAGGTGAATCACTAGAATTTAAAGGCGTGATATTAACATGCTTTAGCTCATACATACAAACTAGAATGTTTGAAAAGTCCAGTGGAGAAAAGGTCACATAGACATAGGCTTTAAATCAACCAGTGCAGCACACATTAAAAGTAGCATGCTTTGTCTATGCTAGACTATTAAAACCTGCTATTTGGCACATGCTAGCTAACATGCCAGCATCCCAGCTTAATTTCTAATCTAGACACAACCTTGGGGCCTGACTTTCAAAAAACGTGTGTGCAATTTTGTGCTGTTTGGTATGCATCATTGCGTGGCTGCATGCCCAGCTCCATATTTGTGCACACAGATGGTTTAGTTCTGTGTCTAACTGGCCATATTTATGTGCTGCCTAATTTGTACAAGGCAATCATTATAAATGCCTGTGTAACTGCAAACACATGCACTTTTTATGTGCCTGTGACTGGGGTTCCAGAGAGCCACACTGAGGTCACTCAGTTAGAGTAAACTGTAAAGAATAGGGCAGGCTGGGGGATATTCCAATCCTTAGATTTACTAAGCCAGCACAAAACAACTTCTGTAATACTTTAGTGGTTCCCCAGAAGCCAACAACACAGTTCCCTTAAAGCAACCCAGCCTTAGGCCTCCATCCAGACACCCAAGTCAAATATCATGGGGATTAATGAAAATCTTATTCATCATATAAGAAAGCTGTACGAATCCCAAAGGATAGGATACATTACCTGCCAGGTTAATGAATATTCCAGATCTTACCCAAATACTTGCTTACAACCAATTCTTATTAACCAAACTAAAATTTATTAAACAGAAAAGAGAGACAGTTGGTTAAAAGATCAGTATACCTACAGACCTGAGTAAAGTTCTGAGATCAGATTCATAGTAGCGATGGTGAGCTTTGTAGTTGCAAAGAGTTCTTTCAGAATTAGTCCATAGGTTATAGTCCAATGTTCATATTTAGGGTGATCCAGATGGGACGGGAGATCTCCGTTTTACAACTCAAACTTCCCCCGCATGAAGCATCAAGCAGATCTGAGATAAAAAGGATCAGGGCTCAAGGGTTTTTTATACAGTTCCAGGCCTTCTCTTGACAGCTCAGAATTCTTAGGTGAACAATAGGCAATCACTGATACTTAGAAGTAGATCTATTTCCTAAACATCATCGGTAATTAGCTACAGGGGTTAACATAAGGCAGTTGCCTGTGTTTTCCACCATTCGCAGGTGATTTGCTATACATTTCAAAGAGAAATGAATACTGTGATAGCACTACATTTACAGTTCATTTAAATATTAAGATCTCTGAATTAACAGAATACAGCATTGACAGGGACTGTTTGATTACATTGGTAACCTCTCACAATAATCACACAAACCACAAACATTAACTACCAATATGTCCCAAAAAGGTTGATTCTGGGTCAATTAACCATCAAGCTGCTTAACCCTTTCTGGCCATGTGTCACAGTGCCCAATAAAAAAAAAATAGCCTTAACCACTTTGGGCTCCTATTTCCCTATCTGTATAAAGGGGATAATAAAACTTTCCTACCTTACAGGAATATGGCGAGGCTTACTTAATTAGTAATCAGAAAGGGCAAAATTCTTATCTCTGCTCCATGCTGCTTAAAGGGACTCTCAGAGCCACGTGTGATGCTGAGGGAGAGTTTTCTTAGTGCAGGAACTGAGGAAAACAGCCCCTCACAAACTCCAGTGTAAGAAGTATGCCAGGATGGGAGTGGAATTTTGGGGGCGAGGCTGCAGCATGTAACATTGCAGCGATTGGACAGTGCTGTGCCTCATAGACAACCGGAGACAGGATGCCATTATTCCACAGTACACTTTGGCCTGCAGATCATTCCTGAAATATGGTTTAGAAACACCTTAATCTGGCCCCCATCCCACTGCACTGTGAGTTCTCTGCTGTGCTTCTTAGCGGCATAGCACAGAATCTCACCCAAAGTATTTTGGGCTCCTCAGATGAAAGCTAATGTATTAAATGAAGTATTATCATTTTTAATGGGCAACTATCTGAGTAAATGCAGATGAAATTCACAGCTAAGTGGGTTTACAATAGTTATTTTAAAGTGTTGCACAAATCTCCCTAAAGGTTCTTTCACTTCAGATCCCAATAGCATTGATAATGGAGCAAAATAGCTGGAAGAATCTTCCCAGATCTGAGGATGTCTTAAAATGATTTCTGGGGCTCCTGTTTCTCCCAGGAAAAATAATAGCCCAGAGCTAGAATAGCTAGATCCATCCTGCCTAAAAGAGGTCCCTACTGATGCAGGTTTTTGATAAGTTGCTGACTGTAGACCAGATCCTCTGCCGGTGTCAACTGACATTCCCTTCAAGCGAATGGAGCTGTGTTGATTGACACCAGCTGAGAATCAAGCCAGATATGTACCAGTGATTCCTTTAATCAAAACAGTATCTGGTACAGAGGAGGAATGTGCTTTCTCTGGAGACGCAAGGCCTAGAAACTCCCAGTATGATTATTTTTTGCTGCAAGCATAGGGAACTATCTCATACTGCATCTGCATAGCAGTCTTGGAAATACAGTGAGATCTTCAGGAGAGGCCTCCAGGGTATTAAATCAACACATCAGAACCCATGGGTACACTATTAATACTGTACAAGAAAGCATAATTTAATGATGCAAAACTGTAGAGTTTTGCATCTATGAAAATGAGCAATACTAATTTAATGAACGCATGTGCTTCCAGATAGTTATGCTTCCCTCCCTGGCTATTCCTGTTGATATTAGCTACACTCTTAGACTGTTTTCTTAAGCTTATAGTTATTATTATAAGTCTATCAGGACAATTTTATTCATAATTATTTTGCACTTAACAATTTCATGTGTATATAGGAGGCACGTTTAGACCTCCCTAAGGACAATGAATCAAGGCATTATTTTTTATATCTAGAATACTTTTTTCCTCATGAATGATCATCTAGCCCTAATCAGTTATCAGCAACTCAACTAACTCATAGCCTCAGTACTTCAGCAAATGAATTCAGCACAATGTGCTAGCACTTTTCAAGCCTTAATCAAGCCCAGCTGAGAAGGTGTTTTCCCCTAGCAGGGGTCTTTGGAAACACTTGGATCAACTAGTTCAAATACTATTAATAACCTTCATCTCATCTGTGGAGAATACACTCTATAGCAGGGGTTGTCACAACAAAAATTTTTGTGGCCTCTTGCTGGTGGCCACTCTGACAATTTTTCCTACAATACTTAATTCACTTTAGAAAAAACAAATAAATATGCATTTATTCAGGGCCAAATCAGTGTAATTTATTTGCGTAGGGATTTTTGAAGACCTAATAATAAAAATAATGTACAGTTGTCTGTATTCTTTACTGGATCTAAACAGAATAGAAACACCAACAAGGTACTTTGCAGATTCTTGTCTTTTGTTCTTTTTTGGTTGCTTTTTTATGACTTGCAAGCTAGTAAGTCTGCTTCTGTGAAAAGTGGTATGTTGTATGTTTGTTGCTATCACTTTCCACAGCAGCAGAAGAGAGCTAGAAGACAGTGGAAATGATTGTAACAAAAATACACATATTACTTTTCACAACAGACTTACTCAGCCCTGGCAAGCCGGAGGATAAATTAAGCCCTGGATAGGGAGGTGGGTAGGAAGACAGTGGGGGTCCAAGGGAGGCAGCAGGATCCAGGGGCGATGGGGGGTGAGCATGGGGCTGGGACCAGAGGCTGAAGCTCTGTAGATGTAATGAAGCCTGCTGCTGGGTCGCCGGAGGACAGAGCCCACCACCCCAGAAATGAAGCCAGAAGCCTGAACCCCATAGCCCCTGGGAATGTGGGAAACTCACACTGGCTGCCTGCTCCTCTGGAGTTTGCAGCTCCACTGGTTCCCCACCCCCGATCACATGGTAGAGGGTATAATAGGCCAAGGAAGGCTCTCTCCGATTGCAGGGTTTGGCTGTGAAGTTTTTGCTTTATTATGCCCCATGCAGGTTCCAGGGCAGCTGAGGAAGCACATACAGTACCATACCACTGCCTCAGCTGCCCTGGAACCTGCATGGAACATATCAAAAGCATCTTCTAACGGATACTTTTCCCCTGGGCGGGTTGGGTCCAGGGAGAGGAGGAAGGGCGCAGCTGTGGCCAGCCTCAAGCTCCTCTAGGTGTGGCAGGGGATGGAGGAAGTTTGGGGCTGCAGTCGGCCAGAGGCTTCTGCGGCCAGGGTGGAGGGGATGTTTGCCAGGAGCGGGGCCCTTGTGGCTCTGGCCACAGGGGTGGGCAGGGGGTCTTGGAGCTCCAGCCATGGGATTGTGCAGGTAGAAGTTTGGACCCAGGGGCAAGCCTCCCCAAAGAGAGGCTCCACCCGCCGTCCTTGACCCATCACTTCCCAAGAGGCTGTGGCTGCAACAAAAGCCCTGGTGGCCACATGTGGCCATGGTGGCCGCATTTGAGAAACGCTGCTCTATAGGGTTAATAAAGTGGATTCATAAGCTAAGTTATGGCCCTTTGCACTCAATTTGTCCACATCCTTTCTGTAGTAGGGGGCCCAAAACTGGATCCAGTACTCCAGATGTGGCCTCACCAGTGCTGAATAGAGGGGAATAATCACGTCCCTGGATCTGCTGGCAATGCTCCTATTAATGTAGTGGGAGAACTGAAAGCTGTTCAGCAGCAGCTTCAGATTATGTCTTGGTTGGGGTTACCCCCAAGATTAACAGAGATGAAACAGGAAAAAAAAAAAAAAACTATTAGCCAAGCCTCTTTCAGTGTGAATCTCTTTGTCCATTCTCTACCAGCCTTTCCTGAAGGTTTCTATTTGGAAGAGCAGAAGATAAAGTTGCTCATGGATAATTCATGAACTAAAGCTAACCACTGAATATTCAGATTAAAGGTTTAAGATTTTGCAAAACAATTTAATGATCTGAACAAATACTGAAGACATAGGCGGTTCCCCCCCCATGCCAATCATGCTCAAACTATGCTTAATTAAATTTGTATTTTACATTTTAATGGCATCTCATTATTCCATTAATGGTCTGCAGCAGGATTATCTGTGTTTATTTTCCACTAGCATTTATACATCATGGCATGATTCAACAAGTATTAAAAAGCTGTTCTTTGCCTGGAAACATGGAAGACTTGGGTCCATTCTACTGAATTCTTTTCAACATGCATATTTAAATGGTAAGCTCTAATTTACATCTGCTTTCTTCTTCTTTGGGCTTCACTCTTTTAACCTCAGGCATCAATTTAGTGTTTGTGGCACTGCAAATTGTTTATTTCTGGGATATTAGGATGAAGAGAAATGGTGTTAATTACAACTATTACCATACAATAGGCTACATCGTCAACTGTTATAAAACAAATGTATCTCCATTGATGTCAGTGGAGCTATATTCTTTTACCCCAGCTAAGGATCTGTTCTTACAACTCTAGGGATGCTTCAGTTGCCCCACACGGGTTTGGAATCCCTCATACATGAAGGTACTTGATCCCTGGATAAGGAAGTTATTTTCATTTGTGATGGGTGAATAAGCTCAGGTTTGGTTTGGAGAAGCACTTAAAAAATAGAACATTGTTTGAGTACTGATTCCCAGTACTAACCACAGCAGTACTTCTTGCAGCTCTCTGGATTTTCCCTTGCAGGCTCCCGAGCAAGTGCTGACCCAATTTAGTTTATGAGAACCAATAAGTTCACCAAAAGGCTGCTCGAAAAGTTACATGGATTCAAGTTAAAATGTGATACACTCAAAAAAGGTAATAGCTCACCTTAACTGATCACTCTCATTAGAGTGTGTATAGTAACACCCATTGTTTCATGTTCTCTGTGTTTATATATATATCTTCCTACTGTATTTTCCACTGCATGCATCCAGTGAAGTGGACTGTAGCCCACGAAAGCTTGTGCTCCAATAAATTGGTTAGTCTCTAAGGTGCAACAAGTACTTCTGTTCTTTTTACACTTGAAAATGTTTTCCAAGTGTGAATTCCCCTTTAGAAAGCATTTATGCTGACACATTGGGCCGAGAGGAGTGGAGGAATGAATGTATCATGTGTGACCATTTCAACTCAGCAATGCTAATAGTTGTTTAAAGGTTGTCATGTTGTGAGACTTAAACCAGCCTACGACCTTATCTGCTTCATTATTGTCAGACAAAAATAACTTGTCATTTTACAAAATAAGAGGCTGTGGCTTTTTCAGAACTGGAAAGTAGTAATGAAATATGACATTTGATAAATGGGTTTTATGCTGCATGCAGTTCCTGTTTTCTCCACATCTTTTTTGGTATCATTTACTGTTTCTTTTTTTCTTTATCTGTTTCTCCTCTTTTTGGAATGTGCATTTTGGCCAATTGTTAAACATCTCCTGGGCAATTAGGAAGCTGAGACTTAGACACAAAGCTCCCTGGGGTGTGGAATATCTTCTTCGCTATTACTTGTTTGTTCATACAAGATTATTGCAATGTACTTTTTGTGGGGCTGCACCATAGGTCAATGTGGAACTTATGTTGGTGCTGAATGCAGAAGCCAACCTATTAAGCAGATCTCCTCATGGCAGCATGTGCAAACAGTGCTCCATGATCTGTATTGAATTCTGGATTGAAATTAAGCTTCTGGTTTTGACCAATAAAGCTCTACATGAGTTGGGACCTTTCTCCTTGTGCCATACTGCCATGGTTGGGACTGATGGAGACATTTGAGCTGGCTCTCCATTAGTTTAAATAATCAGGGACACGTAGTAGAACATTTTCCATATAGGACCTTCAACTCTGGGACAGGCTTCCACCCTGGTTTGAAATAGCCCAAGTCTACTGATCTTCAGGGAATGTGGCAAGATGTGTCTATTTATGTGAGCTGATGGGATTTTGAGAGAAAGCTAATCTGTGGGGGAAAGGGGAGCCTGGTGTTCCGCCAGTGAGCTAAATTGTTTTAGTAGTTTATGGCAGGAATGCCTAGAGTCTTGAGTAGGGGGTCCCTTTATATTTTTTGTATGACACTAACAGGAATAATTTCTCTGTGCAGCTCCTTCACAATGGAGTTTTGGTCCTTTATGGGGATTCCCAGGTTCAACTGTAAAGAATGATTGTACTGTGCTTTATGAGCTCACTCATGAACTTGTTTTAAAAAAATTCTCAGCCACATCAGCCCATATCGTCTCACCTTGATGTTGAAAGCAAAAGGAGGACTTTGAAAGACTGGAGGGCCAACTTTTCAGCCAGCTTCTGAGTTTTCATGCCCATGTTTGTGCATGTGCCAGGAAATATGGGTTCTTGCCAGAGCTGGTTGAATATCTGAAACAAAATATTTGCAAATACCTCACAAATACTAAGGCCTTGGTTCTACTGAGCCACATCGATGCTCTTTAGTATTCATGGAGCTTTGAAACTGGTCTGCATGATTCAGTTGAATACATTTGCCATTGAATACATGTGTGTGACCCACTGGGTGTCAGGGTTGAGCACCTTCAGCTGAGCCTGATACTAGCCAGCCCAGCCTCCAGGCAGATTAATGAGCTCAGCTGGGTGTGGGAGGGCTGCCTAACTGGCTGAAGGGAGTGGGCAGGCCTGCTTTTAAGCTTAGCAACAGCAGTGGGTTGCTTTCTGCTCAATACTCCTAGCTGCAGCTGCAATCAGTCTTGTTCCTGCTCTGCTCCAGCCTTGCTCTGGTCCAGCTCCAGCCCTGCACTTCCTTCCTAGTTCCTGGCTCCTGGCTCTGGATCTGACCCTTGCTTCTGGTTCCTGGTTTCTGACTCCCGTTCCTGGCCCCCTCAGACTGGTTCTAACCACTAAATCAAGTGGGCGGTGCCTGGGATCTCCTGAGTTTGCAACGCTGGGTCTGAACCTTAGCTCTGTTTCCTGATTTCTTGCTCCGTATG
This sequence comes from Gopherus evgoodei, assembly GCF_007399415.2. Classification (NCBI taxonomy): domain Eukaryota; kingdom Metazoa; phylum Chordata; order Testudines; family Testudinidae; genus Gopherus; species Gopherus evgoodei. The sequence goes on along the minus strand of NC_044333.1, from coordinate 35,085,225 downwards.
GTTCTAACCATTAAGTGGGGCTTCTGACACCTGGGATCCTGACACTAGTCATCTGGGTGACCCATTTTGAAGCTGAAGTGCTAATATTAGGTACTTCACAATTGACCCGCCAGCTGCCACTTATTTGCATATGACATTGATTGATGATTTTGCATGCCACGTTGAATAAAAAATAACAATATTGGGTTAATCTTTGCATGCAGTGAATAGTCTTCCAACAACCTTATTGTGTAGTCATTTTACACAATCAATTTAGACAGTTGGGTGCTCACTTCTATTGTTGTTCACAAACAGGGCATACCTATTTAGCTAGCAAAATCAGGTGCAAGTGCAAAATTACAGGCAAAAAAAGGCAGTTCTCTTAATGAGTACCATCAAGTAGTTAAGCCCCAGAGATGAATGTTCCATAAAGGACTTCAGAAAACCTTGTAAGAAGTCCATTGATTGTTCCCCAAAGTGCCGGAAGCCCTAAACCCAGAAGTAATGTGCAAATACACGAGAAACAGAAGGCAAAACTGACCAGTTGAGTTTCATCATGTAAGCTGAGTATTGCAGAAAAATAAACAGAATAAAAGATGAAAAGTGAATTTGATTCTTTCACTCCTACTAGCCTGAAGGCAAGGATGTGGGGCCAAAGTTAGTTGTATTCTGTAGCAGCTTTGCGTCCCACTGATGAACTTGGCTCAACCGTCCATCTAACCCAGGCATCGGGCCAATTTACGCCACTGGCGTGGAACAAAGATTGCAAACCCTGATGATGAGTTTGGCTCTTGGTTTTTTCCCTTAGTAACATATTTATTAGCAAATGACCTGTAAAATATTTGCACCAGTTTTTCCTCCTGTCTGTTCACAGTTGTATCCTACAGTATTTTGTTCTCCAGATATGTCTAAATCCAGTTTAAAACTATTGATACTTTTCACCTCTGTGGCTTCTAACTAGCTTTTGGTAAAGAAATTCCCTGGGGGCCTGGCCTGCCATCATCTCTGCTCTTCTGGCTGAGAGCACCTGAAAGTGCTTGATAAATTCTGTACTCCTGAGATGTGTCTATAACAAGAGGAAGTAAGTTGGACAGCTCAGCTAAAAAAGTATAAAGTAATGTATTGGTAACAGTTACCAGTAGTTAACACCTCACATGCTCTTTGGATCAGTTTAGCTATTTCCAAAACAATACACGAATCACACCGGATAACCAGGTAATGGGTCCTGGATGCCACATTGTTTACGACACCAAAACAAAAATAATGAGACGTTTTACAATTTTGTGTATATATTCGTGTCACACAGACAAAATAGCCGTACGTGCACTTCAAAAATGAAATTGCTTTCCCTTTCCCTTGCACAGAATAACAACTCTGAGAAAGCTTTCTGTGCAAGGTAAAACTCTTGTACATCTTTACCTTGTTTCCTCTGAGGGTACCTCTACACTGCAAACTCCTTTCGGTGGTGTGCAGAGTACATTTGCTGCATGCTTCCCTAGCGTGGGTATAAATAGCGGTGTCGATGGTGAGGCACTGCTTAGGGGAGTAAAGACATGCTTGAACCTTCTGGGTGTGTCCCTGCATGGCTCTCTACATGCCCAACTGCTGCCTCCCCTGTCTGCACTGCTATTTTTAGCAGGGTAGTGTCCTCCTGCCTCCCCATTTCTAGAGTCTTTCCCTGTAGATTTTCCCTGCCACCAGAACCTTTCACTGACACATGTAGCTACATGCCTCAGTGTGGATGCAGCTGCTTTTCCCTGCACTGTGTAGCTACAGATAGCTTACATGCCACCACCAGTGATGTGCAACGTAGACAGACATATCCGAAGACTGTCCCATTAACTCTCCCTTTTTGTCCTTTCTATCACCCCTTCTTTCCTTTTTATCTCCACACCCTTCCTCTTCTCCTTCTCTTCCCTTGCTTCCCATCATTCCTCCCCATCTTTATGGCAACCAGAATAAGGTTTGGCCCAAAGGCTTATTTCTCTTGCTTCTAGGGTTATGATCATTCATCAGATACTTTCAATCCAAATGGTCAAGTGCTTTAGAACACTGAGTTTGAAGGAGGGGCAGGATTGGGATTAGCATTGGATTAATACTCCTTGGGCTAGAGAGAACAAGGATGACTCTATCACCTGGCTGTTAGCACATTCTCCTGGGAGCCCCAGGTGGGTTCTAGTCCCTACTCCAATGAATATTTAAGTAGTTATACAATGTGAAACAGCTCCTAAAGGAGAGATTGAGAGTGACCCACCCCAGAATACTCTAAAGCCTCATGGGCAGGGCACTCACCTGGCAGGCAGGCGAGCTGTGTTCAAGCCCTACCCCAAATCAGGGATGCAAACCTGGGCCTCCCACATCCCAGACAAGTGCTCTAATCATGGGGACTCACCTCTTCCTCGTGTTGTGTGGGTTAGGCATGATACCTATTGGATTGCCCCCCCGGCAATATAGGTTGGGTAACACCTAATTTGTGACTCCTGCTGGGGCTTAGGTGTGAGTTACGTGCAGAGTCTCAGCCGTGCCAGGAGTTAGGTAGCTATGTATATCTGCACCAACAGGAGTTTAGAGACCTATAAGATTCGGCAGCAGCCGAGCTGGGGTTGTGAGGATCTAAATTGTGGACTTTGTGGCTAGTAGGCACCTAACTCCCTTTGTGCATCTAGCCATCAGTCTGCTTGACTGGCTCCTAAATCATCTGGGCACATTTGGAAAAATGTATCCCTTATCTCTTATGAACATCTTCATATGGGGCCTGATCCAAAGCCATAGAAGTTGATGAAAAGCCTTCCAGAGGCTCTCAGTGAGCTTTGCACCAGGCCCATCATGTCCTTTTGTGAGTTGACCAGAGCAGGTTTCATAGGTTTTTTTAAAGCCAGAAAAGACCTTTGTGGTCATAACACAGGCCATAGCATTTCCACAATCCATTCCAACCATCCCATAATACTGTGGTGGAATTAATTCTTCAATCTCCTATTTAATGTGTGAACGCAATCTAGCATTTTGTTGACTTTCATATTAAGTGCTATGAAGAAATTTTTAAGGTTTTATCTGCTTCTGCTCCCAAAGCTCTCTCCCTCCCAGCACTTGACCATTTGAATTATCTTCTCTTCCTCTGTATTGTCTTGCTCATGCATTCCTCCAAGGATTCAAACCACCTTCTGAAGGGCTTTGATGAAGAAAGAATATATCTGAGACAGGGGAGAGAGATTATTCTCAGATGGGAAGGGGACCAGGATGGGAGATGAGTTAGAGAGACACAGAATGAAAACAAGGGGTGAAAAAGCACTTTATGATTAAGTACAAAAACTTCAGTGCATACTCTGAAGGAGTGGATATAGTTAGATTAGAGAACTTGAGTTGAGGACTCCTGGCTTTTGTCCCTGATTCTGACACTGACTTGCTGTGTGACTTTATAGTATGCAGTTGAGGCAGTCCCACGAGAGCAAAGTCAAACAGACTCTTAGATAGCTCTGTTAAGTGATTCTTCTCCTTTGTAGATTTGCTTTGTTTTACAATATTTCTGAGATTATTTAGAGAGGATCCAGAAGGCCTTTGCACAGCTGCAACTCAATTGTAATAAGCAGCAGGAAACCGCTAGAGAGGTAACTAAAGCAGGCACTAAGAGGAATATCATGCAAATTACATTCATGCATAATTCCTATTGATTTTCATGGTAGTTCTTCACACAGAATTATGGTAGTGTTTGGCCCAATGGCCTATTTATATTAGGTTTGGTGGTTATCCAATCCACATTTGATAGTTTCTATAGTTACTAGAGCCATAACACACTCGTGGGTCACTCATGGCTTCATTCATTTCTTCTCCAGGGTTTTCTGTTGGGCTAAAGAAGGTTCTCAGCAGCTTTCTGTGTAACCACACACTGACATCAGGATCTTAGCTGACAAAGTTAGTGTCCTTTCTGGTCAATCTCCCAGCAGTGTTTGGAGATGCTGTGATAAAGTGGGGGATTTTCTTGTTTTTCTTTGTTTTTTTTCAATGGTTTGAATGCAGAGGGGGTGGGACACAGTTTCCCTGGGTGTTACTGGTTTAACGAGGTGATGGGAGAGGAGGGAATTTGTTGTTACAGAGGACCAGCGATGGAACTTGGGACCCCAGCCAATGGCCTGGAGAATGGATACCCCAGCAACTGATGACCAGGAGGCCCAGCTCAGGAGTTGCAGCTGGTTCTGGCCAGTGAGAGGACAATGGGCTGCGAAGAAAGGACCCCGGTGACCTGACCAGCCGGTTCCAGCCAGAGGGGAACAAAGGATGGCTGAGAGGAGAGGAGGCCCAGGCAACCCTGTTTACCTGGATAGAAGACAATGAACAGAGGAGGGGCTTGGGTGGGAAGTTGATATTATGCCCAGCTGGAAAGCACAGGGGCTCAGGACTGGAGAGAAAGAGAGAGAGCAGGCAGAGTCTACTGGATGCAGGAGAGACTTAGATCTGCTGTTCTGAGGGAGGCCAGGCCTGAGGGCCCTGAGAATTTCCTGTGCCATGTTCAGGTGCTCAATAAACCCTCCTGTTTTACGCTGGCTAAGAGTCACTCCAGTCTAGAGAACAGGACTGCATTATTCCCTCTGGGAGTGGAGGCCCCAGGGGTCCAGAGCAAGTGGACTCCATGAGTGGACCCACAGTGAGAGATAGGTGTGCTAAGGCTCAGAGAGATGCAGTTCCAGGAGGCAGTGGGGCTTAATCCCAGAGAGAGAGTGGGCCTCTGAGAAGGGCTGTCTCACTGAAGGGGGTTCCCCCCCAGGCACCATATTGGGCCAAGAGAAGGCACGACCTGTGAGTCCGTGACAAATGCTATGATGTCAACTTGCCCAGAAGGAAAGACAATGTGTTAGTAGAGCTTCTGGGAAATTTTCTGGCGAAAACCAGTTAGGCAGAATGGCCAGAGTACCCACATGGATTCCTGCCAACATAGGCTCCTCTGGTCACCTGGCTTTCTAGGCTACCCAACTTTCCAGGGAGCCGGTAGCGTGCGTGCAAAGAGGGCACGGCCCAAGGAGTTGGGCAGCCTGAAGCAAGCTGAAGAATTCCGTATCAGGTACCCTGAAATGAAATTCGTCAGAATTTTCCTCCCAGGAAATTTTTTAAATTTTCATCATGATTCAGGATGAAGAGTTAAAAAAAAAACCCATTTTCCACCCAGCTCTAAATGTTAGTGTCACAGACAACTTATTTCCAATGCAATAAGTCAGACTGTACCTGCATGACAAGCTTATCGGGAATGTTTTCTTTCCTTTTAGTGATAAGCCAGAAATAAACATGCATTTGTTATAGACATTAAGAAAGAATAGATCCCTCATGGAAATATTTCAGCTCTGACACAATTGGACACAGTAATCAGCCAAGCCACTCTATTCTCTGTAGCAGTGGTTCTCAAACTTTTTTCTGTGTGGACCACTTGAAATTTGCCGAGGGTCTCAGCAGACCACTTAATGATCTTTCCAAATGTTGTTTGTACTGTTATCTAACTATTGTAAAGAATTTTGGATAAAAGTGCTATATAAGAAAACAACCTTAATAATAATTAACGTTTATTTGTTCTACAAATAAAAGCACACAACTCATATTTTAATATAAGTTCAGTAGTCTTACCTTTCTAATGCGATGGATGTGCCCTATCTCCCCATCACGGTGGCCCCCAAGCTGGGAGCTGGAAAGGAGGGGGGTCTCTCCCCAGTAGCTGCAGCCTGGAGCTGGGGAAAGTCGGCTCTTTCTCTGGCTGCCACAGCCCTGCACATCCCAAATTCTCCCCAACTCCCTCTTCTCACACCATTGCCCACTACCACCTACCCCTATTCTCCCCAAGGCCACCACCTCACCTTACATGTGGTCTTCTCCAGGGTCCAGGTGCCTAATTAGTGGAGCCTGGCTTCACTAATTAGGTGGGTGGCCCTTCATTCTTTTGTGTGCGGCCACCCAGGTGTGCCCCTTAGAGGGAACTATCTGTGTATCACCTGAATGGTGCTAGCGGATCACCGGTGGTCAACGGACCACAGTTTGAGAACCTCTGCTGTATAGCAAGAGTATCTAAAGCATAAGAATATTAGCTCTCCCTTGTTTCAACTGCATTTGCAATGCAGATACACTCGGTTTCCTTCTTCCTTACCCCAAGAAGTGCACAGCAAAATATACTACTTGAACCCCATTCTCCTGATACAACATACATATAACCCTCTGAAGGCTGGTGGACAGCCTTTATCAGTAGCCTAAGACAAAACTGGCCATGTCCAGTTTAGTTTGTAGCCTTTACCTCAGGGCTGTGTATTCGTCAACACACACACAAATGTGGAGCAATAATACAAAGTAACAGTCCTGTTCTCACCTGAGACCCCTGGCCTCTGGTAGCTTAACAGTCTCGCCCTTCCTGCACCTGTGGGGAGAGGGGGTTGGGACTGGGGGCACGCTCCACAGGGTCAATTGGTCTGCCTTCTCATAGCGTTCTGCTGCATTCACTGGAGAGCATACTGCCAGCCCTCTCTTGGAGCTCGGGGCCGGGAGATAGAGGGCTGCCATTTATAGCTGGAAATCATCCTACCCAATTGCTAGATGCTGTCCAGCTGGGTCAGACAGTTCCCAAGACCTGCCTGTTGGGCTCCTCTCCAGAGCAGGGTTGGCTGCACCCTGGTCCCCTTGAATTGCCAGACACTCTGTTATGCCCTCATTGATTCCAGTGGAGAATAAACCCTACTGTAAAGACCTTCCGATCCCAGCTTTGTCAATTTGATTCTTCCTCAACCAATCCTGCTGCAAACTTTATCAGCCCCAGTCCACCTTTCCATTTCTTTGGCTCTGTTTTAAAGGACTGTCTTGCATTCACTGAGAGGTTATTTTTACCCATCAATTTGCCGAAGGTCCGAGAGAAGCCGTAAGTAAAGAGCACACCACATTGTGGGTGTGGGGCATTGTGGGATAATTCTACCCTTACATCCTGAGTAAAGAAGTCAGCCTAATTAATGGCTTCCCTCCAAGTGGCCATGTGCAGAATAGTAATTTGGATACTGGCAAACCAAGACTTACTGTCAATTCACAAATCCATGAATGCCAGCGCTGCAGTTCTGTACATCTCAACTTACAACAGGGATCAATACTGCACTCACAGTGAGCCCTTGTATATTTTATTTATGGCAAACATATTTTGAGACTTTTTTCTGCTCGGTTGTTTTTAAGAATTATTGCAGCCTCCACACTTGATTTACACCTGCCTGATTTTAGTCTCTTCTCTCCTGCAACCCCAACAACAAGTGATGGCGTGTGTATGTGTGCGCACATTTTTGTGTCTATTGGGGGGGGGAGAAGGTGAGTAGATGTAGGTGTAATGGCATATGTAAATCTGTGGTTCTTATTCTCAATTAAACTAAGGCCTCTTTACACTGCTCGGGTAGTATATTTGTAATTTAAAGCCACGTTTACACTTCCAGAGTAGTGTAAAATAGCTTTAGAGCAAATGAGAACTGGCCCGTGTGTACATAGGTGTGGATTAACATTTCTACGTGTGTGTCAGAATACAATCTATGGAACAGGGATTGGTGGCAATCAAAACTGCATTTCTGATCTACCACAAACTTTAAGGGAGGTCAATTCCATGTCCATATCCGGACATTATAACTCTGCCCTAGCTCTAGCCCTGTGCTCTTACAAGTTACACTTGCTGTTGAATTTCATGGACATTGACATATATTTAGTCAATAAAATGAATAAAGCAACTTCCCAATCCTACAGTCTGTTATATATTTCTTTGGTAGATTCCAAGAAGAAATACTCTGGTTAGATAACAGAGATTTCTAGGTTCACCGCACATGTTGAGTTAGTGTTACATTATCACAACAAAATGATAATACACTTAACTTTAGCAGGTGAAGGAACAAGATAAAACGCATTTATTTTAAAGTCTAACATAAAGATCCCTGGCTAAAACAGGGAATTTTAATATAGAAGCTGAATTATATAAAGTAACATGCACATTCAGACAGGAAAATAACAAAGTGTTATAAAACTTCAAAAATAACACTTATTAACCAAAAAGATCATTAGTCTTTACCTAGCTCTCTTTTGTATAAGATGTGTGGCCAGGAGCATCCTATAATGAGATAACTCCGGAGTCATCATTTGGGTGTCTGTTTAAGGGACTCTCAAAGCCTATCCCTCTATTTCCTCCGGCAGGTGAAGTTTAGTTCAAGGCTTCCCTTTTTAGTAGACTATTGAGGTTGGGCCAGCTTAACCCTAACACACCTTTTGCCACTCCAGTGAGTCACAGCAGCCAAATATCCTCTTCTGGTGGCTTCCACCTAGAACATGAAACTTAGAATTGGCCTAACCCTATATCAATGATATATACATCAGTCAGTTGCCATATGGTCACCTTTTAAGGTTGTGAAGAACCTGGCTGTAGCCCTTTGACACCACGTTGTGCCCTCCATCAGGAAATGGACTTTAACTACCCAACCAGTCTACTAGCAAACACACATCAGAGAATAAACAATATTGGATGGATTTGACGCTGTGCCATAGTAATGAAAGGCGCTGTAGCCCAGTATCGATCCCCTCGGTTTCCCACAAAATAGGTACCTCTAATAATTACAGTCTGAATTCTTCAGTACCTTATTAGTTTACTTCTCAATCTTAACTTTGCATGAACAACATGGTGGTGGTGGTGTTTTGTGCAGAGAAGATAATTGCATTACTGCTGTCTGTATGGGAAGGATCATTGTTATGGCCTTCCATTAAATATCTGTGAAATCTCTTTCTGCACCATGGAAAGAGAAATAACAGCTGAACTAAATGAAGATAAGGCACAGTTGCACTTACTCTGCATTCTTTATAATTAATACACATTCGTTCTCCAGGCTGCTTGCTTAAATGGTGATCATAACTGTGTTTGTATCAGGCTGCAACATCCCTGGATTCCACGGAGCACGGTGTTTATTTACTTTTACTTCCTACTTGTTTAAAGAGACCATTTTTAAAAACTGAACTAAGCAAGCTTTTTTAGGGTAGAAAACTGTTCCTCAGCTTTCAGTATTCTATAAACCATGGAGCATCAGTTTAACCGTTACCTAAAAGGTAATGTGATGGATGACTCACTATAGATTTGATATATTGCAGGAAGACTGCGTTCATGAATTCTGAATAAGAGCAACAATTTTTCAAATATATATTGTCAAAGCTATTTTCTATCCAATAACATTTCACATAAAATGTTACAAGCGTAATGGCTATTTTACTTGCAGTTAAAAAGAGCATACCATTGTAATATATCAGCTGTTGTTAAGATGACATCAGGGAATATATGAAGGGTTTTTTTTTCTTATCCTATTTGAGCCTTCTTTACTACCAGTGTTTCCCATTAAATAGACTAGTATTAAAGAATTACTAGAGAAAGTATACCGTCTATATATTACTTTTTTGTTCTCAATAGATTTTGGTACCTACATTTAACATACATTACTATATTTCAATGGGCATAGTGGCATCTCTCTATAGACTGCATATCTGATCTTACTCTAGGATTTCACTCACATCTGTCAAATAATTAATTTCTTAAACAGCCTACGGTTGTTTTGAATGGTGGCTTGTTCCCAAATTATATTTAATTGGAGGGTGGATCTAAGCTGCCAATCCAAAGATCACAAAAGTAGGATGATCATCATAGTTCAGTACACCTGGGTGTTAACAAGCAGTCTGCTGGAATAATATTACAGCCCTTAAACAGTATGTGTTCAAAACTGTTGTAGAATTAAATAAAAAAATGTTGAAGAGTTCTAAGGTGCTAGCAAAGAAATCCAGAGTTACATAGTCCAGAGTCTGCATATTTATAAACACATAAGGTGAAATTCTGGTCCCATTGAAGTCAATGGCAAAACTCCCATTGCTTTGGATAGAGACAGGATTTCACCCAGGGTGTGGGATTTTTCAAAATTGCTCAGCAGTGAATGGGTGTTTTTCCATAGACTCCAGCGGGAACAGAGTTAGGCTAAACCTGAATGCTTTCAAACATCCCACTTATAGCTGTGCTATTAAGCAGAGCATATAACAAACCCATGTGGCATTATGATGTTCCCTCTATCCATCTCCCATTGGTTGTTGCTTTCACTCATCTCATCAGCATTACAGTTCAGCCTTGATCTTGCATTGGAATGTGTTAAAATGGAGTTTGGGCACGGGGCCAGATTAGCAGATCCCTGATCAGGATCATGACCTTGGAAGTAAGCTCTTCAGCACAAGGGATAATGGTGTCTATTTCTTTATCTGTAAAGCACCTCACTTTGGGTGCTGTGCATTTATTAAAAACTCTATCAAGAATTTCAATATATCTAGAGTTTGGGTTCAATTTACATAAGCACCGAAAAGATGAGGAGTCCGGTGACACCTTAAAGACTAACAGATTTATTTGGGCATAAGCTTTCGTGGATAAAAAACCACTTCTTCAGATGCATGGAGAGAAAATTACAGATACAGGCATAGATACATGGGCAAATGAAGAGGAAGGAGTTACCTTACAAGTGGAGAACCAGTGATAACAAGGCCAGTTCAGTCAGGATGGATGTGATCCACTCCCAATAACTGATGAGGAGGCGTCAATACTAAGAGAGGGAAAATTGCTTTTGTAGCGAACCAGCCACTCCCAGTCCCTGTTCAGGCCCAAATCAATGATGTTAAGTTTTCAAATGAATTGTAGCTCTTCAGTTTCTCTTTGAAGTCTGTTTTTGAAGGTTTTTTTGGTTGAAGTAGGGCTACTTTTAAATCTGTTATTGAATGTCCAGGGAGATTGAAGTGTTCTCCTTCTGGCTTCTGTATGTTACCATTCCTGATGTCTGATTTGTGTCCATTTATTCTTTGATGTAGAGACTGTCCAGTTTGGCCAATGTACATGGCAGAGGAGCATTGCTAGCACATGATGGCATATATCACATTAGTAGATGTGCAGATGAATGTGCCCCTGATGGTATGGATGATGTGGCTGGGTCCTGTGATGGTGTTGCTAGACTAGATACGAGGACAGAGTAGGCAACGGGGTTTGTTACAAGGATTGGTTCCTGGGTTAGTGTTTCTGTGGTGTGGTGTGTAGTTGCTAATGAGTATTTTCATCAGGTTGGGGTGCTACTGTAAACGAGGACTGGCCTGCCTCCCAAGGTCTGTGACAGTGAGGGATCGTTTTCCAGGATAGGATGTAGATCGTTGATGATGTGCTGGATTGGTTTTAGCTAGAGGCTGTATGTGATTGTTCTGTTATTTCTCTTGTTGAGCCTGTCCTGTAGTAGGTGACTTTGGGGTACCTGTCTTGCTCTGCCAATCTGTTTCCTCACTTCCCCAGGTGAGTATTGTAATTTTAAGAATGCTTGATAAAGATCTTTTAGGTGTTTGTCCTTGTCTGAGGGATTGGAGCAAATGTGGTTGTATCTTAGGACTTGGCTGTAGACAGTGGATTGTGTGATGTCTCCTGGATGGAAACTGGAGGCATGTCAGTAAGAATAGTGTTCAGTAGGTTTCCAGTACAGGGTGGTATTTATGTGACCATCACTTATTTGCACTGTAATGTCCAGGCAGTGGATCTCTTGTGTGGACTGGTCCAGGCTGAGGTTGATGGTGGGTGAAAATTGTTGAAATCCAGGTGGAATTCTTCAAGGGCCTCCTTCCCGTGGGTCAAGTTGTCCCCAAATCTGAAATGGTTGTGGGTGAACACAAAATTACTTGAAAAGATGCTTCTCCAACCCTCATCCGCTAAGGATCATATATGCAGGTTTTCTCATGAGTTACAAGTCAAAGTCCGTATCTGGCCCCAGCTAGAAATGTTGTTAAAAGACTATCTCTTATGGTAATCCAGCCACAACAATTCCATCCCTGGCCAGAAACTAGAAGGAAAAAAAAAAGTCAAAGAGGTTCAGGTTGAGAGTGAAAATAGATGAAAGTTCTTATTAAGTCTGCTCTTAACTCATGCCATTGTGCCTGGGTGTTGTACCTTGTAACATATCACTTGCTGTTCTGCGATCTCTGGAACTAGTCACTCTGGAGTTGGTTAACTATTTAATTCAGACCTGTAATATACCTGAAAAGCTTCTGTATTTGATTTCTTTAGAATATCAGTAGGGGGTTGACAAAATTTCTAAATGATTTGAAATATAAGAAAAATATATATAATGACAATCTCTAAAATAAGCAATGATGAAATATCTTAAATTGTATTATTATTATTTATTATGTCTGACATTGTAATTGATGATATATATGTCAAAATGCATCACGTTCTTATTTTTCTAGTGTAATGGCTGAAGGCAAATCACAGACGAGGCATTAGTACTCTTACCCCCAAATAGATTCTAAAAATGCCTTTTCTTGTCATGCTTAGTCAAAGCAGTTGACTTTTATAGTTTCAAATCCTGCTAAGATAGAAAAGCAGATGGATGTTGAGGTAATGTTGAGTCAGGTATGTGCCACTAGACAACAGTTTATCACTGACAGCATCTCACTGCTTGAGGTTTAATTGCTCCTCATTTTATCATGCACTTGTCTTCTTCAAAATAATTTAATAACACCAGCCGTTGCCATTAAAATCACACTCAAAATATGGTAAAAGCAGCACAGCTGCAATTAAAGGCTTGTGGGGTTTATTGTCTTTTGTTTTCCCTGAGCACAATCTAGGCTACATTTGATAATAAAATTGTGCGTACGGCAGTCAATATGAAGAAGCTGCTCTTGTTTCCATATCACGATGTTTTTAAAGGTGTCATTTAAGAATCAAAGTGTGTTTTGCAAGGCTAGCTTTGAATAATGTTTCCTGCCTCTCAGCATGTCTGCGGGTGACGTACCTCTTCCAGAGCAATCCAAATTAACCTTGAGCAGTACGTTTTTAAGCCGTGAATGGCAAGCTCTTGACGGGGCTGAAAGAACAATGCAATAAATCTGACCGCAGGAAAAGTGAATGTGGGACAGTGCCAGCCGGTATGCTTGGTGGCATGGAAATTGTGGAAGCTTATTGTTTGTGGGGAGATGTTCCTATGCTCTTGCTTGCCGCAATGAGCAGAAAGCCAGCTGCACCTGAAAGGACTGAAGATAGCTGCATGCCCGATTTTGTCTCGTGGAATAGCTTTTGGCAGAACCTTTAATGAATGTGGTGGTGCTTTAGAGGACAGAGTAATGAAACAGTGTAACTAATTTGACTATCCCAAGCGAACACTAGGGCAGCAAACACAGGAACCCTTTTTTGATGCCTCTACCTTTCAGCAAGTGTTGAGCAGCCTTTTCTCTTTCAGTCACATAATCAGTCAGTCTAGTCTGCATACTCTTGTTCATTGCTGCCACTCTTATTCATGATGAGTTGTGCCTTACTCTTCCGACAGTCCAACAGAAAGCACTGGGGCTCACTGAGCCGTTAAATAAAGAGGAGTAAAAGTAGCAGCATCTGGCCCCTTGTGGGATCTTGGCATGTGCATTAATAAAATAAACATACACTACTAGCTAAGAACATTTAAGTCTTTGCCAAGGACTAAAATATATTAAGTAGTGTTGAGAGTCAATGGCAGAGAAAGAAAATCTATAAAGTAATAAGCATTTTAAAAGGTTGTTATTATATCACTTAAATAAAAAAGAGCCCTGGATTCATCCTCTAAGAAATATTTTTTATTAAAGAAAGAGTAATTGACACTTATTCCTGAGCAACTGGAAAGCAATAAATTATTCTCATTTGGGACTAAATAGAGAGGATGCAGAGGGAGTTAAGCAAAAGGTCTGTTCCAAGCACAGCTGGGTTTGTTCACAGATGCTCAGGAACAGGGGATCTGTGGGATAGGGGGGGACACAGATGGAGACACTGAGATGTTTAGTGGTTCAGAAATCCTGGATAGCATTTTCTCTCCCTGACCATTTCCAGGCATCTCATATCCTGCAATTTCCTCCACAAACAAGCCCCAGTCAACACCGTATTTTCTTGGAACCTTAATGCTCCCTGCCTTTGTTGATGAAGGTGTCATGTGTCTAGCAGACTCTGTGTTGTGTCCTAATATTTCTGAAGTCAAACATCACATGTCTTGGGGTTCTATCAGTTGCTAGTGAACAGAAGCGGATAACAGGGGACTTTGGTAAGGGACTTCTCCAGGTGAAGGAGGAGCAATTGCGGGACCCGTGGGGTAAATTTCTTGTCTGTAGTGTTTGTGGTGTGCTTGCTGCTTGACTGAAATATACCAGATGGTCTGTTTGTTTGGGGGACCGTGTGCTGACCATGTGTGCGCTGAGCGTAGCGGCCTGCTAGATGAGGCTGAGAGCTAGGAGCTTCTTGAGGAGGCATCCAATCAACCCTTAACCAGAGGGAGAGGCTACTCAGTCAGAGCAGGGCTTTAAAAAGCCTGGTCCTAAGCAACCAGAGGAGCTTGCAACCAGGAGCAGCTAACGGGAGTGTGGCAATGGAGTTTACAGGGGGAGTGTGACCAGGTGCTAGATACACTTAACATTCTTTGCACTTAAAGGTTAAAACACTGCTTGATAAAAACAAAACACCAACATGGGAATAAGCTTCAGGACTAAAAAGAGAATGCATTCAGAAATCCAGCAACAGAGTGGGAGCTACCCAGTTTATTACACCTAATGCAGCATGTATGGGCTGGTGACGTAGGTATGCATTCGGTGCAAAGAGCTCCTGGCCCTCAGAGACTGTGCACGGACTTTGGAGACCAAAGCGGCTGAGCTGGAGGAGCTAAGGGAGACAGAGAGATACATAGATGAGACTTTCTGGGACACAGTAGAATGGTCCCACCCCTGATCTGACAGCCTCTGTGCTATTGAGGAGGATGAAAGCCTCAGGGAAGGAGAACATCCAACTGGACCAGAGAGAAACGATCCCATAGTTGGGACCCTCTTCCCAAATGATGTGTTATCCTCTCATACTGAGGATACATCTCCAGGGGGAGGGAACTCCAGTTATTAGGAAGAGACAGGTGTTAGTAATGGGCAATTTGATCATTAGAAACATAGATAGCTGGGTTTGCGATGATTGGGAGAACCACATGGTGACTCGTCTGCCTGGTGCGAAGGTTGAGGATCTCTCAAGGTATCTAGATAGGCTTATGTGTAGTGCTGGGGAGAAGCCGGTGGTCGTAGTACATGCAGGTACCAACGACATGGGGAAGGCTAGGAGAGAGGTCCTGGAGGTCAAAATTAGGCTGCTAGCAAAGAGATTGAAGTCTGGGACCTCCATGGTAGCGTTCTCTGAAATGCTTCCAGTTCCACGCACAGGGCCAGTTAGACAGGCAGAACTGCAGGATCTCAGTTCATGAATGAGATGATGATGTAGGAAGGAGGGGGGGTAGATTTATTAGGAACCAGGGAAGCTTTTGGGAGAGGGGGAGCCTATACAGGAAGGATGAGCTTCACCTAAACCAAAACAGAACCAGATTGCTGACGCTTAAAATTAAAAAAAGGTAGTAGAACAGTTTTTAAACTAAGGGCTGGGGGAAAGCCAACGGGTGCGGAGGAGCGTGTGGTTAGGACATCCCTTGGGGGGATCTATAAATGGAGATTCCCTATGTCCTAATAAGGAGGAGAGGATGGAAAATGATAAAATACAGGGAGGATCTGATGAGAAACAGTCAAATGAAAAAAAGTCTCATTCAATTATGTCATGTAATAGGGGACAGCCAAAAAATGACAAGTTTTTAAAATGCTTATATGCCAATGCTAGAAGTCTAAATAATAACATGGGTGAACTAGAGTGCCTAGTATTAAATGAGGATATTGATATGATGGAATGAGGATAATCAATGGGACAAAGGAATACCAGGGTACAAAATATATCGGAAGGACAGAACAGATTGTGCTAGTGGGGGAATGGCACTATAAGTGAAAGTTAGCATAGTAGCAAATGAAGTAAAAAACTTAAATGAACTAAATTGTACTATAGAATCTCAATGGATAGTAATTCCAACCTTGAAAAATAAGAATATAGCAGTAGGTCTATATTACAGACCACTTGACCAGGATGGTGTTAGTGACTCTGAAATGCTCAGGGAGATTAGAGAGGCTATTAAAATAAAAAAAAAACCTCAGTAATAATAATGCCGGATTTCAGCTATCCCCATATTGACTGGGTACATATCACCTCAGGAAGGGATGCTTAGATAAAGTTTCTTGACATCTTAAATGTCTGCTTCTTGGACCAGCTGGTCTTGGAACCCATAAGAGGAGAGGCAATTCTTGATTTAGTCCTAAGTGGAGCACAGGATCAGATCCAAGAGGTGAATATAGCTGGACCACTTGGAGGGATGATCTCAGATGTGCATATACATTTCAGCCTGGCTAACTCAGTATTCTTCATGTAAGGAGATGGGGATGGTAGATTTGCAAAATTTATCTCATTTTGCTGCCTCAAAAGGGTGATATTTATTTCCCCTCTCCGTCCCTTACAAGGGACCAACCCAAGGAGTGTCACAGTTCCTCTGGACATATTCAAACCCCATTGACAAAGGGACAATCTTGTGGAGTATGCACGGTCACATTTAGAACATCTACACCATTAACTCTGGATGGAGTTCCATTTTGGTGATTCACAGGGATAGGTCTTATTTTGTGGGTGGAACTTGGAAGAATATGGCCTCCCCCTACCACCCCAATTCTACCATGGTTTTGACCTGATCTGCCCTTGACTCCATCTTTAATTCTCTCTGACATTATTTGTGTAAGCGGAGAACCCCAGAAAATGATTTTAGCATCCTTTTTAATGACTCACCACTCATTGGTATCAATTTGCTACAATACGGATGTACAGGGCAGGGGAAGCGGGGAAACTAAAGATACAATTGTGCCTTCTCTTTCCATCAGAGGAAAGACATTTTAGTTTTACAAGAACTAACCAGCTTCAGAGAAAGGAAAAAAAAAAAGTTGAAGTAGCAAAAGGACTTAAAATTATGCTATCTATCACTAGGAGGTAAAGCAGAGATGAGCAAGACATTTCCACAGGGAATCATTGCAACAGCAACTTGTATTGCCAGGAAAAATAGCCACAACAAATCTGAAAGCAGGTTCTGGTCAAAACGGAGTAAACACATACTTATGATTGAATACACATCCCGTGGGAAGACATGGTTGGGAAAGCATATGAATTACAGATGAACACGAGGAGAGCCTGTGAGGCGTGTGCAGAAATTGTGATGCTGAGCTAGTAGAAAAGAAGATACTGCTAAATCTAACAGGGGACAAATGTCAAGTTGGCACTTTTCCTTTGCATAGTCTGCAGACACCGCCTTGGTCAATAAAATGCAAGGAGATAGGGGATTGGCCCTGCTTTGAGCAGGGGGTTGGACTAGATGACCTCCTGAGGTCCCTTCCAACCCTGATATTCTATGATTCTATGATTCTAACTGCAGGCTTCTGTAGCTGACTAGGGGTTCAGGTTTTGCCAGTCTTACATTATTGAGCACTTACTCACACAAGTAGCCCTGTTGGAGTCAGTGGGTGAGTAAGTGCTATGCAATGTGAGTAAGGATTCTGGAATGTAGCCGCTGGGAATGAAACTCATTGCTCAAGAAGTAATTGCTGGATAATCTACACTCCGGTTCGGTAGTGAGGGATAACGGTTGATTAACAAGCTGCAGATAAAAGGGAAACTTCCCCTTTACCTTCACTTGACAGAAATCAAATCCAAGCCTTTTCCGAGATTCAGAAACCTAAGGCTATGGCAACACTGGAAAGGCAGCAGAGGCACAGCTGCTCCACTGCAGCGCTTTGGTATGGACTCTTACTACAGCAATTGAAAGAGTTCTTCTGTCATTGTAGTAAGTAAGCCCACCTCTCTGAGAGATAGTAGTTGGGTGGATGGAAGAATTCTTCCATCAGCCTAGCGCTGTTTACACTAGTGCTTAGGTCGGTTTAGCTACTTCTCTCAGGGGTGTGGTTTTTTCCACACCCCTGAGCAGTGTAGCTGAGTCAACCTAACTTTCTGAGTTGACCAGTCTTAAGTCATCTTATTCATTTTTTAATGATTGTATGAGCTGCTGGGCCAAATCCCTCTCTCTCCTATATCCGCTCAACCCCAGTGACTTAAACTGGGGTGCCTGGATGTAGGGGAGTGCAGCATGTGCTCTCCTACATGCCACAAATGTTTTGCAACCCCTGCATTCCCTTAAACTGTTTGTTCTGGAATTGTACCCCAGAAATGCGAATTGAATGTGTGGCATGATTTGTTCTTCAGAATCCATGCAGCTTCTTGGCAAACATATGGCATGGGCCTGATTCTGCCCTTTGCACTGCCAGAGAAGTTTTAAAGCTACCCTGAAATGGGCAGCTGAGCATTGCCCCAGGATTGAGAGGGAGCTGAAAGGCATCTTTGAGTTGCCTTCCCATCCCCCCACCTTCAGTTGCACCAAAGGCAGTTTTAAGCATTGCTGGGGTTTGAGCCCTGAGTTTCTCGTGCCTACTTCACTTATCCCATTGGGATCCAAAAATGGCCTGTGCATCACATCCAGTGGAAACTGGAGAAAGCAAGCAGGGCAGCCATTCTTTTTGCTCTTTTATGTACTTCTTGGAGTGAGTTTGCCTCTTTCAGGAGCAGTTAATTTTTTTTTCTTTTTCTGATCGAGGATATGCAACGGTTTTGATCTGAAACTGCTCCAGGCTGGCTCAGTGATTTTCTGCCCACTAGTAATGCACTGGCTGGAGTGGGAAGTGTACAGGAGTTATGGAAGAGGAGAGGCCTCCTCTGAAGTGCTGTTGTCTGGGGTGGGGGGCGGGGAAGGACCTCAGATAGCTGAAGGGAGTTTTGTAGCTGTGTAGAAGTCTGTGGCAGCAGAACAGTGTGAGGGCTTTTGCCAGAGAAAGAAAGTAATCTGGGTCCCAGCCTCCTGTGTGGTTATGAGGTGCTTTCTGACTGATATAAGAATTTGCCTGATATTGGTCAAAGCAGCTGCCAATATCAGTCACAGCAGGCTGGGTGTGCGTGGTGCAGGGGATGCTCTGTCTGCTGCCTTCTCTCCATTTTGTTTTTCTTCCCCAGATTGCTTCAGGGTTCCCTGCGCAGTCAGGTAGAAAGTTCAGATCCTTGGCAGCAGTGACACTGTGACAGCAATGCAGACAGACACGAGTCTGTAGTATGAACATTCTTATTCAGTAGCTTAGGATGCTACACACAGCTCTCGGGGTGAATCGAGACTAGAGAGAACTTCACGCAATAGCCAGTTGCTGGAATCATACTACTGTCATCTACTCTCTGCTCCCAACACCAACCTGGGGGGCATAGTTAACCCCAGAGACCCAGAGTTCATCTTCTGGCCCTGTGTCCTGAACCGCCCACCAAGTGGCTGGTTGGTAGCAAAGAGTTATATACTTTGCTGTCTCCTGTGAGCTATTTCAGCATCAGGGTCACTTCCAAATACTTGTGACTCAAATTCCAAGATTCTTCCTTATTCCTTTCCTGTATCAGTCTTGGCTACCAGCGATTGACTAATAGTCAGTCTTCTAGATACTGGATTAATAGATCCACACTGTTAGTGCTCTCTAGAGGCTGAATGGCTCTCTCACCAGCTTTCTGGCACTTTGTAACATACAGAAATATAGATTGAACTTATGGATTTTACAAGTTAGGACTAATTTTGCTTTTCACCTTGAATTGTTCCCTTTATTGACACTAGACGCTAGTGTGGAGTAAATACATTTCAAGATAAATTCTTCAGTGAGGTTCATTTGGAGCTCTGGCTTGACTGGAACTGTGTGGGTGAAAGGAAGCAGGAAGGTGAGTGAAAGCATCTTAATGTGCCTGAAATTGCTGTTGATGTGCAAAAGAAAGGAGTGCCAAAAAGGGCTCCTTGTGAAGGTGGCCTGTGATTTGAAACTTTATAATAAGAGCCAAAAAAGCAATTCTGTCAAACCAGCCTTAGGGAACCGAACAAAGAGGGACACAAACATCTGTTGATTGGTGATCTCATGGGTGACTTAAGGGGAAAAGGGGCCAACCATAACTGTGCCATAATTAATTAGCTGCTCCGCAGCCTGCAGGAGATGGGATTGATGAGGGCCAGATGATAGCGTAATGGACACCTGGGCCTAATAAAAAGGCTGAGTCAGTGAGACCAGTCTGAGAGTGGGAACTGGGGAGTCAGTAGGTTCTCATGGAATGCCCTGAGCCCAGGTCTGCAGGATGCTGGGTGCTTTAGGGGAGCAATCTAAGGCCCAGTGCTCCATACCAGCACTGGGAAGGATTCAAGGAACAGAGCCCAGCAGGGGCTCAGAACAAGACTCCAGGGGAACCGGCCTAAGAGCTGAGTGCTCTATCCTAGAGCCATTATGACTCTCAAAGGTAGTTCAGGAAGGGGCGGGAATAGGGCCTACAGGGTGGGCTGAAGCCTGAAAGGGCAGGGGAACTCTGGTTTGGGACTGTTTAGTTGGACTTTTAACCCCTTCTGGGATAGCAAGTTTATTTGTGACTGCTGAAAGGCTAAGCCACATCTCCAGCATTGGCTTGTGTGGAGAGCTCAGGAGACCCAGCTCAGGGGGGAAACTGAGGCAGGAACTGCCAGCCATGCCATGCTCGGCCAGCAGAAGCTATGGGGTAGCCACACCCCCTCACAGGTGACATAAGAAAATGTTCCATTAATTCAAAGCTTTTTCTGTTCTTAGTGACCTAGTATGTTCCTAGAATTCTCCCATTCAGTACTTGGTAATTCAAACACTTTGCTTATCCTGCAGAGCTGATATTTTTGAGTAGTCAAATACTTTAATGAACCCCCTAAACTTATAAATTACTCCCATTGTATTTGTTTTAAAAATATTGTCTGTGTTGATTCTCTCCACAGGTGATAATATTTACAAACAGGATGTGCAAACAAACAAAATACATCTTGTAACCGTTGGTTGTACATGGATTATATCACCAATTGATTATGCAAGAACAATTGGGTGGCTAACAGGGCATCCATTATATGCAAATACTAGTTGCTTTAGAATAGGGCAAAAGCTCTGTGCCAAAGGTGTTTTTCCATTTCATTTAGATTGATACCAGTTGGAGCGAAGCCACTAGAATGAGAAATCTGTTAAAGATAAACTGATAGTCACTGGATCCCATATTCTGTCAGTTTCTACTTTCCAATACCCTTTAAATGGCTCCTTTCACTCAAGAGCACCGGGAATCCAACCTCCTTGGCTGTCCTTCAGACAGGGTAGGCTGACAGCTGACTCGGAGATTTATAGGTTTGCCTTAACTCATTGGGCTGACAGGTAGCAAGGCTGAGAATTATGTGGGCAGCATTCTAACTGCAGGAACTGGTTAAGGAGGTGACTTGTTTGGGGTGGGAGCTGGTCACACTGGAGAGAGACCCTCTGACAAGTAAGTTGTTATAAAATATGTGCAGATCCGTTTGGGTGTGGCCGCTTAGGACAGGAAGTATTTGGATAAAGGTGAGCCCTTGGATAGTTTCCCCTGAGAATAAAGAACAAGTTATACAGGAGCACAAGCTGGAGGTGTTCTTTTGATGCCCACAGGTGCTGTGCTGGCTCCCTATCTGGTAGTGAATCTGGTTTAAAGAACTGGTCTTGCTCTTCAAGGCCAGGAATCCCCAAAGCCCTGACTATCTCAGGAATTGTCTCTCTCTTTCTCAGTGATCATGCCATCTCCTCGGACACTAGAATTGACAGTGCCAGAAATATGTACCTGGAGAGAAACAAGTCGTTTTGGCAGCAGGCTTGCAGATTTTCAGGTTCCTTCTAAAAGACCTTAAAATGACCATTCTCAGCCTGCAATACAATATCCATCTTGGGTGGTATTTTTAAAGATGCTGAACGAAATTAGATGTCTGAATCCCAGTGACATTTAATGGGAGTTGGGTGCATAACCTCCAGAGGAAATATTTCTAGCCATTCTAGTTTTCCCAGTGCACCAGGATGTTTTTATGTATATGGGTGTTTTTGTAGTTCTGGTAACACTCAGTGATGGCTGTGTTATGAACAGAGAAAAACCAAGACATTCTGTCTTCAACTTAGTAGGAGCTTGGGGTCAGGGACTGTTCTTCTTCGAGTGATTGCTCATATCCATTCCAGTTAGGTGTACGCGCCGCGCGTGCACATTCGTCGGAAAACTTTTACCCTAGCAACTCAGTGGGCCGGCAGGTCGCCCCCTAGAGTGGCGCCACCATGGCGCTCCATATATACTCCTGCCGGCCCACCCGCTCCTCAGTTCCTTCTTACCGCCCGTGTCGGTCGTTGGAACAGTGGAGCGCGGCTTAGCTGACCTCCACTTCCCTAGCTACTCGTTTTCTCGTATATAATTATGCAGTTATAACACTTTTATATATATATTTGTATGGTTATACGTGTTTTCCTTGCTAACATGGTTAGTTTAGTTAGCGGGGTTCAGGAAGTAGCCCCTTCCATGAGCCCAGTGCCGGAGCCATGCATGGCTCACCGGGTTTTCAAAAGGGGCCCGGCTTGCCAGAAGCCGCGGCCGAAGAGAGATCTACATGACTCCTGTTTGAAGTGCCTCAGGGAATCACACTTGACAGATAAGTGCCCCATTTGCAAGGCTTTTAAGCCGAGAACAAAAAGGTGCGGGACTTTCACTTGCCCCTCCACCTTGGGCGCGGAGCGATGTTCAAGCGGCGGGCAGAAGCGCCTCCTCGGCACCGGACCCCACCGGTACCACCAAGGCCTTCCGGCACCGACCGTCGCCGGCACCGATGTCGACTCGGCACCGTTCCCTTCTTCCGAGGTCGAGAGAGTCTACGATTCCTGCTGGTGCCTGGCGGCTCCCCGGCACGCGCCGTGGTTGAGCCCCCTGCTCCCGCTACTTCCGTGCCACCTGCATCGCAGCCAGAGAGCTCGCCTCAGTTGCGTTATCCGGCCTGCAGAGGCACCGATGACTTCGGCTCCGTCGATTCCAGTCCCCCAGGACCAGGGAATCCGGTGCCTGGCAGCTCCCCGGCTCGCGCCGTGGTAGAGCTTACTGCTCCTGCTGCTTCTGTGCCAGCTGCACCACAGCTAGACAGCTCGTCTAAGATGGCTCGCCCGGCACCGACGACGTCGGCACCGTCGATCCCGGTCCCACGAGGGCCGTAGAATCCGGTGCCTGACGGCTCCCCGGCACGCGCCGTGGTTGAGCGTATTGCTCCTGCTGCTTCCGTGCCAGCGGCACCGCAGCCAGAGAGCTCGTCTAGTCGGATCGCCCGGCGCTGACGCCTGCTACGGCACCGATGACGTCGTCACCGTCGATCCCGGTCCCACAAGGGCCGTGGAATCCGGTGCCTGACGGCTCCCCGGCACGCGCCGTGGTTGAGCGTATTGCTCCTGCTGCTTCCGTGCCAGCGGCACCGCAGCCAGAGGGCTCGTCTACGTCGGATCGCCCGGCACCGACACCTGCTGCGGCACCGATGGCGTCGGCACCGTCGATCCCGGTCCCACACGGGCCGTAGAATCCGGTGCCTGACGGCTCCCCGGCACGCGCCGTGGTTGAGCGTATTGCTCCGGCTGCTTCCGTGCCAACGGCACCGCAGCCAGAGGGCTCGTCTACGTCGGATCGCCCGGCACCGACACCTGCTGCGGCACCGATGGCGTCGGCACCGTCGATCCCGGTCCCACACGGGCCGTAGAATCCGGTGCCTGACGGCTCCCCGGCACGCGCCGTGGTTGAGCGTATTGCTCCGGCTGCTTCCGTGCCAACGGCACCGCAGCCAGAGAGCTCGTCTACGTCGGATCGCCCGGCACCGACACCTGCTGCGGCACCGATGATGTCGGCACCGTCGATCCCGGTCCCGCAAGGGCCGTAGTATCCGGTGCCTGACGGCTCCCCGGCACGCGCCGTGGTCGAGCTAATTCTCCGGCTGCTTCCGTGCCCACGGCACCGCGGCCAGAGGGCTAGTCTAAGTCGGATCGCCCAGCACCGACACCTGCTGCGGCACCGATAACGTCGGCACCGTCGATCCCGGTCCCGCAAGGGCCGTAGAATCCGGTGCCCGACGGCTCCCCGGCACGCGCCGTGGTTGAGCGTATTACTCCCGCTGCTTCAGTGCTGACGGCACCCCAGCCAGACGGCTTATCTAACTCGGTTCTCCCGGCACCGGCACCTACCGAAGCTCTGATGACCTCGGTACCATGGATCCCGGCCCCACGAGGGCCATCGAATCCGGTGCCTGACAGCTCCCCAGTACGCACTGTGGTTGAGCCTGCTGTTCCCTGCGCGCCGGAGATGTTACCAACGGCGAGGGCTCTCAGTGCCATGACGGAGTCAGTGCTGCCTGACCCGGGCACCGCCGGTACGGGTAATACAGTCTCTTCAAGGGACTGTCCCCTGTCAGTACAGCAGAGCGGCACCGTCTATGATCACGGTCCCGCAGACGCTCCAAGTCCTGTTGGCACGCCGGACACCACTGGCAGTCCCGGTACTGTTTTCCTCGGTACTGGTCACACTCACTGCACCGGTCGGTATCCCGTTCGCCGACCCGCTATCGGCACCGTTCCGACATCTGGCACCGGGGCAGGTACCTTGACTCCTGTAGCTCTTCTCCGAGCCTCGAGATCTCGGTCGACCTCCCGACACCGTTCTGGTTGCGGGTCTGGATCTCGTTCCAGGTACCGATACGCCTCCCGATGCCGGTCCCCGGTGCCGAGTTGGGCAAGGTCCGAGTGAGTCAGAGACTCGGCCCGTGCCCTCTTTTAGTACCTCCATGGCCGTCCGGACACGCATCCGTGTCACCCCATATGCGCGGATTTTATGCTCAGGACCACGATCCTGATATCATGGCCAGCGGGCGCCAGCCCCGAAGCAGAAAGAGCCTTGGCGAATGCAAGGTGTACTCTGCAGGGGCCCTGCACCTCTGGGTAGCAAAGCAACAAGCCTTGCTTAGCTGCGATAATTATAGCACCTGGGTGGAGGAGTTTCTCCCTCGAACCTCCCACCTAGAGTTCGCTGCCGTCTTGGAGGACGGGGGAAAGAATTTACCCTTTGTTGGTAAAGGCATCTTCGCGGCAGAGACAGCCCCAGACTGCGAAGCCTGCTGGACAATAGGGTCCTAATGCGTCTCAGCATGTATACGCCTGCGACCAAACGCAGGCCTTTATGGCCCCAGCCGCCATACTCTGTGCCTAGCCAGAGGCAGAACTCTGGAAAACGGCAAGGCCAAGGTGGTCGCAGACAAACGTCAGGCCCCCTAAAAAGCCAAAGTCAAGGTCCCTCGCAATTACCACTGGGACCAAAGACGGACCTTCCAAGGTTCGCCGGAGGGCGGTGTACCAGTCGCAGGACGGGATCCTGATCCCGCTTTCTCCTGGCATGGCCCCAGTTACTTTTAGATCGCTGGGTCCTGCGCACGATGGAGCATAGGTACCACCTTAAAATTGCTCCAGCCCTGTCCCCCTTCAGCGGACGAAAGGGGCTAGGGGTTTTACTCCCGTTATGCCCTAGTCCCCCACTCGACCACAGGTCAGACCTCCCTGGTCCTGCATGGACTCAACCGGTTTGGGATAAGGTTGAAGTTCTGCGTGGTATCCCTGGGAACCATTATTCCATCCTTGCCTCCGGGGGGCTACTATGCCGCCCTGGATAGGAAGGACGCGTACTTTTGCAATGCCATCTTCCCTCCGCATGGGAGATGCCTCCGCTTTATAGCCAGCGGTGAATACTCCCGGTTTACGGCCATAGTCGCCGCCTACCGTAGCTATGTCGGATATGCGTTTTTCCGTATTGGGACGATTCGCTTATCCGAGGAGACTCTGACACACAAACCACTCAGCCCGTGGGCATCGTCACGGTCTTATTCACAGATCAAGGCCTGATGATTACTAATAGAGCAATCCGCTCTGGTTCCCACGCAGAGGTGGGGCTTCCTAGGGGCTATCTTGGTCTCCTACCTAGCCGGAGCCTGCTTATCGCAACTGCGGTTTTAGGCGATGGCATCAATCATCTGAGGTCTGAAGGCTTTCCCAACGACCTCAGCTCGTTCTTGTCTCAGTCTCCTGGGTCCATGGTTGCCCGCAAGTTTGTAACCAAACGCGCCAAGCTCCGCCTCCGTCCTCTCCAAGTCCGGCCCACCTCGGCGTACCGCTTGGACAGGGAGCCAATGGTCATGGTAGTCACCGTTCCCTCGAACGCCTTAGGCTCCCTAGAGTGGTGGCTAACTCCCTCCTTGGTGTGGACAGGATGCGGTTTCATCCGCCCCAGCCCTCACTGCCCCTGACGGCGGACGCATCATCTCTCTGCTCGAGTGCTCATGGTCACCTCCGAGCTTAAGGCCTTCGGTCTTCTAGGGAGCTGGCATTCCTCATTAATGCCCCAAAAATGAGAGTAGTCCGCCTGGCATGCCAGGGGTTCCATCGGCAGCTGCGAGGCCGTTGTATCTCGGTGTTTACAGCCAACACAATGGCCAGGTGCTTCATAAGCATTCGGGGGGGACATAGTCCTCCCCCCTTTTTTGTCAGGAGGCCATCCATTTCCGGGTCTTTTGCATGGCCCACTCGATGGAGCTGGCGACGTCCTTTCTCCCAGGCGTTCGGAACGTCTTATCTCTTTGACTTAGCAGGTCTTTCCTGTCTTACGAGTCATCACTCTGCCCCATGTGAGGCGTCCCGCTTTCCGGAAGTGGAAATGGTTCCTCACACAGACCTGTTCGCTCACCGCGAGTGCAGGAAATGCCAGGTGTTCTGCTCCTTCCAAGGTCTCTCCTCGGAATCGATCTTGGACGCATTCCTGATGCCGTGGAACGGCCAACTGCATTATGCCTTCCCGCTGTTCCCACTGGTTCGTTACGTCCTGCTCAAATTCCGCAGGGGCGGAGCGTGCATCATCATGATCACTCCAGAGTGGTCCAGGCAGCACTGACATACCATGTTGCTCGGCCTGTCAGCCCAGACCTCATCACTCAGGGCAATGACAGGCTTCGTCACTCGGACCTGCAGCCTCTTCGCCTCCCGTACCTGAGTCGGGGTGACAGGCAGCCTTCCGCCTGGTCAACGTACCGAGCCAGGTGGAAGCGTTTCCTTTACAGCTGCAGTACGCTCGATCTTGCTCCTGCTGAGGTCTCGATCCCCTCTATTTGGCCTGCCTCTGGCCTTCAGCGGCAGGATCTGGCGGTATCATCGCTGAGGATACTCTCAGCAGCCATCCCTACCTTCCAGCAGGCTAAGATGGACGTTCAGTGTCCCACTATGGGTTCGAGGTCCCTCAAGGGCTTGGAGCGCTTGCACCCTCGGGTGCGCCGCCCAGCCCCGCCCTGGGGCCTCAACCTAGTCTTGGCCAGACGGGTCTCTGAGATCAGAGCTCTTACGAAGGTTCCACAAAGACAAGGTGCAGTTATGACCGCACCCGGCTTTCCTCCCTAAGGTGTTTTGGCCTTTCATGTTACCCACAGCTCAACGCAATGGGCATAACCGTTGCACTCCTTGGACATCTGTGGAGTGCTCGCATTATGTTGTGCTGACAGAATCATTTCCTAAGGTGCCCCAGCTCTGCCCCGGTAGCGGGCCAAAGGGAGGGCTTGCTTGTTTTCCTCTCAGAGGATCTCATCTTGGGTGATGGCGGACATCCCCACTTGTTATGATTTGGCTCATATTTCCCCAAGCCACATCACCGTGCATTCTACCAGGGCTCAGGCTTCATCTGTCGCCTTGCTGGCTCGTGTTTCTACCCACGAGACCTGTCGCGAAGCTCCATTGGTCCTCGGTCCTTACCTTTGCTTCGCAGTATGCCCTGGTTCAAGAGAGGCTGTAGCCTCTGGCTCGGCAGTTTTATTCTGCCACATTTCACTCCGACCCCACCGCCTTTGTAAGGCTTGGGATTCACCTAACTGGAATGGATATGAGCAATCACTCGAAGAAGAAAAGACGGTTACTCACCTTTGTAACTGTTGTTCTTCGAGATGTGTTGCTCATATCCATTCCGCACCCGCCCTCCTTCCCCACTGTCGGAGTAGCCGGCAAGAAGGAACTGAGGAGCGGGTGGGCCGGCAGGAGTATATATGGAGCGCCATGGTGGCGCCACTCTAGGGGGCGACCTGCCGGCCCACTGAGTTGCTAGGGTAAAAGTTTTCCGACGAATGTGCACGCGCGGCGCGTACACCTAACTGGAATGGATATGAGCAACACATCTCGAAGAACAACAGTTACAAAGGTGAGTAACCGTCTTTTTTGGAACATGATAAGCACATTGTTGGTGTATAACAGATAATAATAAATGAATAACAGTAAGACAAAATTAGAAAAAACTGCTCAATTTTTTTCATTCAAAAAACCCTTTTATTTGTACAGGAGCCTTTTTGGCCAATGACTTTCTATAGAAAATTTTCATTTCATTCACTATTTTCTGGATTTTTGATGAAAAAATAAAAAAAAATCTGTTCAGCTTTTGGTTTTCATTTTTCTTTCTCTCTCCCCTTTCTTTCCTTTCCCCACTTGAAAAGGAGGAAAGAGCAGGAAAAACAAAAAATGTTTTTCTTTTTTGATTAAAAAAGAATCCACACAAAATATTCTCATGAAAGTAAAAAAAGTCCATGAAACACAATGACGTTAATAACATAGTTGGAGTCGACATAGCTTAGGTCTACTTATTGCAGTCTCTACACTGTGCTGGGTCAATGGGAGAAACTCTCCAATTGACTTACCTTATACGTCTCATTCCGATGGAATACTGGAGTCGACAGGAGAGCGATCGATGGTCGATTTAGTGGGTTTTCCCTAGACCCACTACATCAACCCCTGGTGGATCAATCGCTACAGCATCGATCCATGCTCTGAATAACTAGAAAACCCAGCTCCTCGTCACTCCCTGCTTACGGCAGATGCCAGGAGATCAGGAGCTAATGTTTCCCCTTTACTCTTGGGAAGATTGGCAACTTCTCCTTACTGTTTTCCTCTGTTCAGCTAGGGCAGAAGGGAGCAGTAAGGAATGGGATAATCTCCTTGGAAGGCAGCATTTGGCACCTGTCTGCTAGGAGATAATTGCTGCATTCCAAGGGGATTAGCACAGTGGAACTTTATTATAGTGGAGTGAAACTGCACCGGCTATCAGTCACCAGATGGATGTCAGACTGTTTGTCACAGTAGACACCGAGCACAGAATGGAAGCCATGAGGATGAGCTGCATCTCTGCAGATGAAATGTGGCCTAAGCTACCCTCTCTGCTTCAGAACTAGGTGAAGACTTTCTCACTCACCTGCTGTGTCACTTCAGAACTTTTTCTGGGAATACTCATGTATAACTGCATTTCTTGAGGCTCAAACCCAGGCCCAGTGAAGTCACTGGGAGTCTTTCCACTGACTTCATTGTATTTTGGCTATGGCCCTTCCTGCCTTGCGACCCTACCAACTTTCAATTAAATTCAATGAGACCTTAAAAAAAAGTCCACCCACTGAAAAATTGAAGCTTCCCTATGAGAGGGGTGAAAGCCTGTTGAAATGAACTATGCAAATGAGGACA
Organism: Gopherus evgoodei; assembly: GCF_007399415.2. NCBI lineage: Eukaryota > Metazoa > Chordata > Testudines > Testudinidae > Gopherus > Gopherus evgoodei. The sequence goes on along the minus strand of NC_044333.1, from coordinate 35,055,864 downwards.
TTTTGTCCAGTTCACTGCAATTACAGTTTCCCTATGGTTGGGTTCAGTACAGGCAGGGGGTATCATATTGTGCCTATCTATAGATTTAGATCTAATGTATGTAGAAATTTAGCAAACAGAAATGCAGAGAGGAATATGCTCTGCATGGCGCAAATATGCTCAGCTAGTCAGATTCCTTATGGATCACCAAGTCAGTATCTCTAACTATGAGCGAAAGAGCAAGCTGACAGTTAGTACCATTGCAAGCCAAGTGTGTTCTGCAAGAGAAAAATAAAGTGGTGCATTCTCCTTTCTATAGGTCCAAAGGCAAACTCAAGCCATATAATGTGAGTGCTGCAATTGTCTTGTAGAAAGTGCTGAATCTTGTTCAGATGATCACTTACCTGTACTGAGTGGGTTAGCAACGTAATGGAAAATATCCTCCAACTTTGCTCTTCTATGACCTGTCTGTCTTAAATTGGGATGAGCCACATGTGGCAGAAATTAGAAACTATTTAAAGCCTTGCCTGGCAGTTTTATATTATACTGGTGTTAAAAATGGCGTGTTGGCATTTAAATCACACAGTGTGAACCTTTATTTAAATCATGTTTCCTGCTGTAGGACAGTCTTTTGCTAAATATAAGTGTGTGCTGGGTTTGGGGCTATTGTTAGAACCTCAAGCAGTGAAAGTTCATGGTAGCAAAAGAGTTCTACTAAAAAAAAGTAAATGTTCTTTCCCAGTGTTTGGTTTTGTGAAGAACTTTGATAGAGCACAATATTCAATATGCAACACAGTCATTTCAGTAATGGGATGGGGACATTTCTCTATGTCTTTTTATGACTTTTCTATTTTAGTTACTGCTTCCCTACCAGAACAGAGCCCCAATAATACTCAGAGGGCAAAATTGTGTCTTGATTTACAGCCCACTGAAAGGATGTAGATTAGGCAAGAACCTCCCCAAAAATTTCTAAATTGACGGAAGACTTTTGCCTGATTGTGGTGAAAGGCTGCAATTTTGTTGTTGTGTTTGCTATACTGCATTTGGCACAGGATACACTGAGTTAGAGGCTGTATGCATGGTTTGGGCAGTTTACATCTAGCATGCCCATTATTTGCACAGTGCACACTGTTTGTAAGCTGCACACTACTTGGTCTGAGGTGTAAGAGCACTCTTTCAATTCCCTGACTGTTTTGTGAAGCAGCTTAAAAGTCTGGTTGTTTCAGCACAGCTCAGAACTTTACCGAACAAAATTGTTACTTGCTCTAGTTAACTGTAGGGCAGCAGAGTGGTGTAGTGGCTAGAGCACGGCCCTGGGGCTCAAGAAACCTGTGTCCTACTCCTGGGTCTGCTGCTGGATGACTGGCTGACATGTCACCTCTCTCTGCCTGTTCTCCTCATGTATGCTGATATTTATCTCATTTGTACAGTGTTTTGAGATCGACTCGTGAAACGTGCTAAGAACTGGGTATTACTGTCTCTTTGAAGGCTAGCCCTGTAGTAGCTTTGGACAGTCCTGGTCCAAAGTCCTAGAATTCACAGTCCTTGAAGAATCAGGGATCTAATTATTGCTGCTTTTTGTATTACAGTCGTATCAAGAGACCCATTGACTTACGCACTGTACGTACAATTAGCAAGAGACAATCCCTGTCCTGGAGACCTTCCGGTCTGTTTCCCCTCTCATTCTCTAGCAGTAAGCAGGCACCAAACAGTCTGCCTCAGGTCACACAGCAGGTCAGTGGTAGAGGAGCGAAGAAGGCCACAAAGTGAGAGTCATCTCAGTGCCTTAAGCACTGGATGACTCTGCCTCAAGTTAGTATGCCATAAAAAATACAGTTTATCAAACACCTCATACGTTGAGGCTGATGTGAAATCTGGAGCTCTCATACTAAGTCTGAAGACATACCTGTATTGGGGAGTAGAGGGGATAGTGCCCTTGAAATGGAGGCCTGGATATGTTTCCATCCCTGCCTGGGGCTGGCGAGGTAAGAGTGGGTCCCAGAGGATGGGTTGTAGTGGCCTTCACAGCTCAGGAGTGGCTGCCAGGAAACAGGTAGCCTTTCCTCTCCCAGACACCATGGGTCCCAGTGAAGACACGCTGTCTGGGCCAGAAAACATGTGCCCAAGCTGCTGGGGTAGGGAATAGAGCATTGGCGCCTAGGGGGAAGACAGGTTCCCAGACTCCAAAATGGGGGAGCACTGGGCAGCATCCAGCAATATGGGAACTGCCAGCATGCCCCTTTGCAGCCTAGATCCTGCTGCTTTCCCCTCTCTCTACCGGCCAAGTCTCAGTATCTTCTGTCCTACTGATTCCCTTCCTCTGACCCCTGCACTCTTCATCTCCCCAGCAGCAGGGAGACACTGTGTGTGTGAGTGAGAGAAACACATAGCGCAGACAAGCACACCTAGTACTTCTGAAAATGGAAACTGTCCTAAATCAGTAATACAGCCATTAACATAAATACTTGACAAACCTATTTACAGTAGAGAACACAGTGATTGCCAAAGTTGTTAATGAGTAATTATTGTTACTGTAGTATTGTAGGTATTTCTTATACCCTGACACCCTAACTGGGATTGATAATGGTACCTGCTCTGATTCTGTCATGCAGATATACATGCTGATGGTTTTGAATACTCTTTCCCCCATACCCATAGCCCAGAAGACATTTTTACTTCTATTTTCATTCGGCCTCCCTGTGAATGTATTTCATATTCATGATTTACCACGGTTGTCTGGAGATATCCATCTCATGGACTCTCCTAATAAAAGACTGGAGTGATGTTGGCTCCTGGTATTGGAAACGAACATCTGTAGGTCAGACAACTGCCCTTTTTTCCAGCATTTCTTGTTGATCTTGAAGGAGAGGCTGTCTCTCTGTTCCCTGCTATATTATAAGGACCAGAAGAGCATAACTAATGCATATTGCTAGAGAGAATTAAACCTATAATAAGTTTGTGACACCATCAATATCTAACAGTTCTATTTAAGCTACATGTAAAAGCAGAATTAATTACTGTGAGAATATTTAAATTCTAAGTGCTTCAAATATGAAGCAGGTGGACAAGGTTTGGAAGAAAAATAATTTGATCTCTTTCTAACACGTGTACGCTACATGTTACCTAAAGATGGAACATGTCAAGAATCTATAACATTCCAGATACTTTTGAAATCAAAGAACAATAGAAAAAGGAAATAAATAATAATACAAAAATTAAAGCAATATGCCTGCATGAAATGATTGTACCTATAATAGTTCTCTGTGGACCTGATTTTTGCCTCCACTACCTACAGTAAATAGTAACTTACCACAAGCAGGTTCAATGGTTTCTAGGGGACTGTTCAGGAAGTAAGGTATTACTCAATGTGAGTAGAAAAGGTGGCATCAATGTGATCAACTGGTGAACTTAAAAGGCAATTCTCTTAAAAAATTTGCAGATGAGATACTTTGTCATCTTGTTTTGTACTGCTAGAATCAGTTCAAAGGCTGCGCTTCGGTAAGAGGAATGGTGTTTTGGTAGCCTACTTCTACCTGCTGTTGTAATGCTTGTGGAAGTATTATACTGCTGCTACAGTAGAAATGCTTAAGGAGTAAGTCTCTGGGGAACAGCTGGCAAAAAGCCACGAGATTTACTGTATCTTAAATGGAACCTGCTGCCTGGTTGAAAATCAGAGGTAGTAAAATTGTTGCTGACACTGGGAACTTGGATGCAAAGATCTAGTCTCTCTCTTTCCTCATCTTATCCTGAAGGAATCTGATCAGACAAACCCAGAGAAGGAGCAAGACAGATTTACATGATTTTGTACCACCCCTGCCAGAAGATAGGGTGTGGGTAGGTAGTGGTGTCTTTGATGTATCATAGCACATACGCTGAGCTGTGTAATTACAGCAGTAGATGAAAAATTTAGTTAGTGCTCTGGATATAAATAGCAAAATATGTCATTTTTTGAGTCTTCTAAAGTGAAGTTTTTTCTTGATATGACTAACCCTGTCTAGGAGGCTGCAGCATCTTAAGGCTTGTCTACATGGTACCACAGTCTGGACTATGAAGGTGTGAGTGCAGAGCACTTAATGTCTTGCATTCTAACTGGTCCATGTAGACCCTGCTGGTGCAGACTAAAAGGTACTTACCTCTTGTTAACATAGCCCTGGTTCTAAAGAAGATGTCATCAAGGTGAACTAGGTAACTTTTAGTTTGCACCAGCGGGGGCTACACAGGCCACTTAGACTGCAATCCGTTGAGCGCTCTACACTTCACACCATAGGCACCGACTCTGTAGGTGCTCCAGGGTGGGGAGGGGAGCTTGGCTGCCGCTGGGTGCAGAGCACCCACCTATTTCTCCCCATGGGGAAAAATTGGTGGGTGCTCTGCACCCACCAGCAGCTAAGCTCCCCTCCCTGCCTCACCTCACCTCTGCCTTCTTTCCTGAGTGCACCGTGTCCCCGCTTCTCCCCCTAGCTCCCAGCGCTTGCCCCCACAAAACAGCTGTTTTGTGGCATACCAAGCTCTATGAGGGAGGGAGGAGGAGCAGGAATGTGGCTCGTTCAGGGGATCAGGGGAAGAGGCAGGGCCGGGGCTGGGATTTGGAGAAGGAGTCCAATAGGGGCAGGGTGGGGGCAGAGTTGGGGTGGGGACTTTGGGGAAGGGGTTGGAATAGGGGCAGGGCAGGGGTGGGAGGGGCAGGGCAGGGCTGTAGTCGGGGTAGGGCCAGGAGCAGAGATGGGTTGAGCACCCACCGGCGACAGCAGAAGTTGGCGCCTATGCTTCACACAACCATAGTTCAGATGGTGGCATGATGTAGACAATCCTCTGGTACAGAAAAATGAGTTTCAACCTCTTTCATAGTAGGGATCTCTGAGCTTCCCCTCTCATCTAGCTGCTGTCCATCTGGGAATCCCCTCCCATTTACCAATATGGAAAATCTAGGGTAATCACAACCCCCACACCCGTTCATGACCTGAGAACCCTCCTTATGTCACAGGTTGTCTCTGCAGTTTTGTGTGACGTGTAGAATTTGACTTCACCTTTAGAGCATGGTTGGTTTTGCCAAAGATTGTTCTTGGCATTTGCTCTACCCTTTCTCCATTGTGCATAATGGCTGATGCACAATTACTGCCATTATGCATGGTTCAGGTATGTAGCCAATTAACTTCATTCCATAAGTGATTAAATGACTATAGCACCATTCCACCATTTCCATATGAACCCAAACAACTAGAAAATAGTGGCTGAGCTAGTCATTGGAATCAGCAAGTAGAGCTTAGCTCTTTTATCCATGGTGTGCTTGCCAATGCACTCATGTAGAGCTTTCTGCTGTTCCAGGAGCCATTTGTGCATATAATAATCAAAGTTCCAATGATCTGGAACAGCTTGATTCATCTACTGTTTTGGCAGGTGGTTGATCCACTGGAGCATATTCAAACTGTGTTAGCCTTGATAAAGTAGCCACAGATTATATACATGCCTGAAATTTTGGTATTGTTACAAGCAGTGAGAAATCAAGGGTGAATCCATCAGCTATGTATATGTAGCTATCATTGACGCCACATATATTATTTGCATGAATGAGTGATGGGGTAAAGGGGTGTGAAATACGTTATTCTGCATTTAATTTATTATAGCAGTGGGATACTTTAATCTTTCGTCTATATATGTTGACATGTAATATACCTACTATTATCCACAAGCCTGATTACCTGTGGGATTGTGATTTGTACATGAGTCTAGATGTAAACACATCAAAAAAATGAAACAATATCTTTCTACACAGAGCTTAGGTATACCTAGCCCTAAAGACCTTCCTTATTTCTTTGGTTGAATGTTCTGGGCCTGGATTTGCAAAGTTTCATGTATGGGAAACATCAAGTTCACCAGCGGATGCCAATTAAGAACCAAAGAATTACACTGAGGCCTTAGGGCACTTGCTAAATATTGTGGCCACTCTTATCTGAGCAACTAAATTTTCCACCTGGAAAGTCTGGGGGCTTCAATAGACTTGCCTTGAGCAGGTGCAGTTTTTCTACTAGGCTGCAAAAGTGGTCAATGCATCCTGTAGTCCCTTACCCAAGCAAACCTCCCCAAGGCCAATGGGAGTTTTGCCTAACTAAGGTCTGCCAGCTCTGACCTACCCAAATTCCAGACCTATTCCAGGAGCGCTATAGATATGAACATAAAAATGACTTTCTGGTGGGGAAGCAAAGGGAAGCCACAAGCACGGTCAGCAGTGTGGATGCGTGGTTGGAGTCAGTAGGGAGGTAAATCATTGAGAGAGGGTGAGGGGGTGGAACAGGGCTGAGGCTGCCTCAGCTGCTGTTGAGTCAGACGCACCCCCAATCCGTCCACCCCCCATGCATCTGGACCCTCAATATCCAGACCCCCCTCCCATGGAGCCCCTGCACTAGGATCCTCACTGCTGAGCCTTGCCTCCTGCACTTGGCATTACCACCTGTACCGGGTGGGACTGCTGATGCTCTGGCACGTGGCTCCTACCCTGTGCCAGGCTCAGCTGCTAGTCCCCGAGACCCTCCCCCATAAACTTCCTCCAGCTCTGCATCCCCCCTATTTTCTGCCCCCATCACTCATCCTCTGTGGAGGGAGGGGTGACTATATGGGAGCTGCTCCCCTGTTCACGCAACCCCCATGCATCTGGACACCCCACCCCCCATATCCAGACCCAACCCCCATGCATCTGGCTCTCTCCAATGATCCCCACCCTCCTGCATCTGGACCCTCACCCCTGCACCTAGATCACCCCCCACTGAGGCCTCGGCACTGGAACCCCTACCCTGACAAGTCCCACTCCCTATGCACCTGTACAACCCCAACAAACTCCCCAGTGCCTCCCAGCTCACCACCCCACTGAACCCCAAGCTACTGTACACAGATCCCACACCCCACCAAAACCCACTCCTCCAGCAACTGGACACTCTGCTCTGCAGAGCCCCAGCCTCCCACACCCAGACCCCCCCATGCTGAGCCCCAACCACCTTCACCTGGATCCCCTGTCCTCACACCTGGAACCTTCGTGCATCCACATCCACAATTGAGCTGCCCTCACCCAGATTGCCCCATACAGAACCCTTTCAACCCACATCTGGGTCTCCCCACACTAAGCCTTTCCAGACTTGGAGCCTGCCTACCCACACCTAGTGCTCCTGGTGCAGAGGGGCAGGGCTCAGAAGGGAGGGGGTTCTGTGGCAGGCTCAGACCATGCGCTGTGTCAGGATCGGGTGCAGCCTCATCACCAAGTCCATGTCCTGGGGAGAGTGGGGCTGAAGAGTGATCTCTCACTTCTGTGCAGTCAGTGGCCTGTGTTCACCACTGCCAGACTGGAGCCACCACATTTATTTATTGACAAATAAAACATGCAGAATTTTAAATTATTGTGTGCAAAAATTTTTTTTTTGGTGCAGAATTCCCTCAGGAGTTCTTCCTAATATCACATGAGAAGGCTGTGGTGGAGCACGGACTTGAATTCTGGTCTCCCAAGTCCTGGGATAGTGTCTTGACTGCTGAACCATGCATACTCTCCAACACTCTTTAAATAGAGCTCATTTGGTGATGATTACTGATTGCTGCTGATGGTGATTAGTGAAGTGGGCTGCAACTTATTTACAGATGCCCTTTGGTCAGTCTTGCCTTGCTAGTATCAAGATGGCTTCCTACAGAACACGGGTTGGAAATGCCAGTGGTCATTAGAGTCTTTAAATGACATTTCCTGCTTTTAACTAGGATAACAAGTGTTTCTTGTTTTGCAAACTTGGGTAGGGGCAGGGCAGAGAAAAACAAGTCGTGATTTCCAGTAAGTCTGTTTGCAGTCTGAAAATAATAAAAATATATTTGTAGAAAGGATTATCCATCTTCTGAAATTACCATACTGCTTAACAAAGTCAATCACATCTTGGCGTGCAACTTACAAGATAAACACAACTCATTTTACCGATTGTTTTTCACATTAAAGGAAGTCCCAAGCAAATAGGGCAGTCCCAGTGAAAAGAATGCGTGCACAAGCCTCTTCGACCTTCACAACATGAATCATGTCTGCGTCATAAATCATGGAGAAAGGGCAGAGAGACAGAAGCAGCTATGCTATTTGGCAAAATAATTTCTGTACTTCTTTTAAGAAGTTTGATCCACTGTGTGCTTTGTCAATATAAATATGACACAAAAGGCAGCTGATGTTAGCAAGGTACAGAACAGAAGAAAAGAGAAAATGATGTCCAGTGGGCAGTAGCTGTGCATTGCTGCTTGATTGTCTGCTTGTAAATGTACACTATCTGTGGTCCTGAAATTAACTTCATGGCCTGGCACCTAGTCTACACATTGATGCATTTAGTCACATATTCTTTTTATGTCAAAATATTTTGATGATGCTATTTGGAACTCAAATAGTGCCACTCTGCTTGCTGAAATCAAGTGATACATGAAAGAGAAGAGGCATCAGAGCCTTGCCTGACCAGTGGGCAGTTGGATGATGTTAGTTACGCTTGGTTACTCTTTGCAATGCTGCTCGTGTGGCTATCTGCTTTTGATACACTGTTGGCATTTAGAAAGGTCAATAGGACACTAGGACAAGCTATAGTTTTGACACTGAGGAGAGCTGACACTCAGTATTGGGACTACCTGCTAGACAGACAGGTGAGCATAGTGCACCTATGCAGATCTGCTTGAGAAATTGCAGTGGGAACATACTGCCTTTGTTCACATGGATATAGTGGAGCCTTCATTTAATATCAGGACCAAATTGTAATATTAAAATCCTAGAGCTAGATCCTTGGGCCTGCTGAACTCTGCTTTGTGTAGGACAGGAGGAGAGGGGAGGAAAAGGTATTTTTGAACTACCCTCCTGATCCTGGGGCCATTTTTCACTTGGCACAATTTAGAGCAACCCCCATTGGGTACTTAAAGGGGAGCTGGACTCTTTAGAATATCTAGCTGCAAGCTGTGGGTATTTAGCATTAGAAAAGGTGACCCTTAACCAGGGGTGAAAGTAATTTAAAGGACTTACCGGTATACTGGAATCCTGAGCAGGGCGTGGCCTCAACCAGAAGAGGCGTGGCCTCAACCGGAAGAGGCAGGGCCTTTCGGTATTTAAAGGTCCTGGGGCTCCAGCTGCTGTGGAGCTTTGGGCCCTTTAAATCACCACAGGAGCCCTGCCGCCGCCACCCTGGGGTGGCAAGGCTCTAGCAGTGATTTAAAAGGCCTGGGGCTCCACAGCTGAGGGGAGCCCCGGGCCCTTTAACGCACTGCCCGAGCCCCCCTGCCGCAGCTCCGGCAGCACTTTAAAGGGCCCGGGACTCCCCGCAGTGTCCAGAGCTCCAGGCCCTTTAAATCCTCACCCAAGCCCGACTGCCAGAGCTTCAGCGGTGATTTAAAGGGTCAGAGGCAGTGGCTGGAGCCCTGGACCCTTTAAATCACTGTCAGGGATCCAGTCTGGCACGGCGTACTGGCTCTTGCTGATATGCCGGACCGAACTGGCTGACTTGCACCTCTGCCCTTAACTCTTGTAAAATCTAGTGCAGGTCAGACATTTTCTGCTGGAATGTTCTTCCATTGGAAATTGCCATTTTGTCAAAATCAGAAGTTTCCTCAGGAAAATGTAGAATTTGAAGAAAAATTATTAAAAAAAAATCAAAACAAAACACTTTGACATTGTCAAAATGGTCCGTATCCACATTTTCAAAATGGAATGTTTCAATGTTTTGTTTTTAAAATAACTTGTTTTCAAAGTGTATTTAATTTTATATTAAAAAAATTGAAATAAAAATAAAATGTTTTGATTTTTATTAAAACAAACTGAGCCAAAATAAAATTCTTTTGAAAATTAAATTTCATGGGAAATTTTGTCTTTTCCTTCCAACTCAAAATGAAGACAAAGAAAACAAAATTAGAGAAGTTGGAATTTTTCCACAGTGTGGAAATTCTGATCCCCAACTAGTTCTTGTAAAATCCTTTTTAACACAAAATCTGAGCATGAGGCTTTGAAACTAGTTGCAGGTTTCTTCTTTAATATGAGTGGCTTTTTATGCTCAAGGATAGATGGTCACTATTGTTTTGATAACTGATACAGTAGTTTGGAAACTGCAGATTTTTCTTTAAACCACAGCAAGTATACATACGGGCCTTATGCTTGTCAAAGCAGGATTCTAACTATTAATTTTCAATGCAAGGGCTTGCCTTGCTTTTGTTGAAATGCCCATTGGTGGAGGCCCCGGAGTGCTTTGTCTGTCTTTTGTCAGCACTTGTTTTACAAAATCTAACTAGTACGTGACCAAGATGATTTGGGCTAAGGCGGTAGAAATTTCATCCCCAAAGAAGTGGCGATCAGAGAAGTTCTCTCTTTATCCTGGGCATATGTATTTGCTATACATGGCTGCACATGGATAAACCCCTCTACCTTCCCTAAGGCTTCTGGCCAAAGAACTTGCTTCCTCACCAGGGACATAATTAGTAACTGCAGGCGATAATGGTAGTATCCTCTGTACTACACACATTTAATTTCTATTAAATTGCTACTTTCTTGTCCTCCTTTTATTCTGCCACAGGCACCTGCGTCATCTCTGTGTCAGAACCATCCCCGTCATGCTTAGCTACCACTGCTGTCACTTCTCTTGCAATCGCCTAAGGAAGTAAGATGAAGTTTAGGAAGCTAAAAAAAATCAGGAGCACACAGTCTCACGGTATTGCCAGTGAACAGGCAATCAGCAGGTAGCTTGGCTGGGTTGTTTGTTGCTTAATGGAAACCACTCCTGCCTGCTCTTTCTGTGTTTTATATCACTCGTTGCTGTGCTGAAACATCACTTAGTGCCTCTGTAGCTTCTAGTAAAGCAGTTTTCATTTTAAGATAGGGTTTTTGGGCAGAACAACAGAAAAAAAAAACCTGCTACCAACTCGTTTCTCCTTTGATGGTGCATCAGAGGAATGTTCATCACAGAGTAAATTCTATTTTCGTTTGCTTGCTCATCCTACATTCCCTAGAGTGGGTTGTGCCTCACTTGCACTGTGTACAAATTTCTTCCTCAGACAGAAGAGAGAAATCAACTTTATTTGGGGAAATTTACTTCACACAAAAACAGTGCTTCATCCCAAAGCCATGGTCAGAGCATGGATTTGATTGTGATTTAAAGAAAAAATATATGCTTTAGAAATATCAGAGAGGAACGGCTGTTAGGACTCTCAGAAATATGTTGCTGCAATTCCTTTTCTATTCCCACAATAAAGAGGAAAGAGGAATAGAGCTCTATCTCTGTGATAAGTGCAGAAGCCTAAAAAAAAATGCAAATTTAAATTCATAAAAGTCAAAAACATGAAAAAATTAAAGGCTTCATTGCAACATTAACTTGCTCACATATCTCCTGCTGAGACACTAAAATGCAATAGCACTTGAGCCTGTAACTCCTTCCAGCTCCTTGGAAAATCCTTGGAAAATCCCAATGTAAAAATACTACATCTGTACATCTGTACATCAGGGCCAAATTCACAGCGTATGTAAGCAGGTGCAACTTCTGTTAGAGGTGTTGGAGCCTGATTCTGTGGGGTTAAGTTGGTACAAGTGGACATGAGTCTAATGGAGATAAAGTTGGTGTAAAGTTAGGGGCACTGTCACATGTACCACTTACTGTTAAGAATCCGTGTCACCTCTGAACTTTGCCCACCTTTCGGTTGAAACTCAGAGAAGAAAGTTAATACTAAAAAATTGAATGAAAAAACCCCACTGAGTTATAAGGAAATTCAACTTACAAGCTCTACCATAGCATTCTCACAATGGATGCTAGCAGGAAACACCCATGTGCTACAGGTACTCCTTCGTTTGTGATAGTTTGCTCCTTTGACTGTGAAGAATGAGGCCATCTTTCTGTTGTTGGTGTTCATTTACGTTCAACTCAGTGATGTCCTTAGGCTAGAAGTGTGTTTAAAAGTGGTAAACTGAATATTTTTTCAAAGAGAATTGGGAGGAATAGTTCTAAATTGGACAGACTGTGGGCATCCATTCTGACCGACCAGCACCACCAGCAAAGTATGAGTTTGCCTGCAGGGATAAGGTGTGAGACAACAGGTATGTCAACACAGTATAGAAAAACCTATGGCTGGCCCGTGCCTGCTGACTCAGGCTTGCGGGACTTGGGCTGAGGGGCTGTTTTATTGCTGTGTAGATTTCTGAGCTCAGTTCTGGGACCCTTCTGCCTTGCAGAGTCCTAGAGTTTGGGCTCCAGCTGGAGTCCAGATGCCTACACAACAATGAAAGAACCTGCAGCCCACAAGACCAAATTATCTGGCAAGGGCCAGCTTCGGGTGTCTAGTTATTGTGTAGACATAGCCAAAGGGGTTTGGTGAAATATGGGGAAAGGAGTGGTCTTTTCACTATGACTGGGAGTGTGTGGGGCTTTTCCTCTGTATGGGGAAAATTGCTGGAGAATCAGAGAAACCCAGTGCAAAGGGGGTTCAGAGCACATCAAGACTAGGGAGAGCACTGCCAAGAAAGGAGAGACAGCCTGCTCTGGGAAATTAACAACACCCCTGGAAAAATTACTGTAGGCGGCAGTTTTGGTCTGTCTTACTTATTTTGTTCAGTTGCTGAGGTTGTACAGCATTTCAATCCCTTCTTTCTGTTAAGAGTGAGACACTTTCTTTTAGGATAATAATGTGCAGCTTTATGGGAATTTTATGTGTCTTTACCAAAGTCTAACTGAGGCTTTGCTAGTGAAAGAGACAAAGATGTTCAACAATTACCTTTAAATCCCCTAATGAACTACTTTTGCCAAGCCAGGATTGCAAGCCATAGATGAGCTTTTATTGTTGAGATTGGCTTCTACAGCTCAGGAAGAAATGAGTGATTATATATACAGTTAGGAATTCAATCACGAAGAATAACAATTCTAGGAATTATTGTCTAGGTCCTCTGTAGACCATAATTATACCCTTTAATGCATGATCGTGCAGTCCTTATGCAAGCAAATTTCCCATTAAAGTCAATGTGATATTTGGTTGCTCGAGAACTGTGACACTGGCCTATTAGCATGCATTGATTTACAGGCTTCATTTTCCACGTATTAGGTACACATGTGATGCACAGCATTTAGAAAAGGTAGTTTTGAGCTTTCAGTGTCCAAGTTTGCCTCTTCTCCAGAGGTCTATCATTTTGGGGTGAGGAAGGGAAATGCTGCCTTGTTCTCCAGATCATTAAGATGAGTCAGCGTACTCATTTCCTTGGCTCAGTTCACCCACCCCTGCTTTTGAATGATCATCTTCAGAACCTGTTCCAAAGCAATGTGACTTTCCTGGGATAGCAAAGATCACCATAATGCAAGGTCCTAAAAAGGGAGAAAAGAAAGCAAATGTAAGAGAAAAAGTGGTGAGCTTCCTGGGAGTCTCTCTGGGCAAACGGGAGAGATTGGGATGACCAAAAGCTTAGCAGCAAGATGGATCAGATTATAGAGGCTGAACAGGAAGAGCATTGTTGAGTTGTCCTGAATTTTCGTACTCAGGCTTCAGCAGTTATTGAAGGTTTTTACTACGCTTGATACAGGAAGTGGATTGTAGTGGAATAGCAGGGGGAAGTGAATAGCAGAAGTACGTTTTTGGTTGAATATTTTTCACAAGTAAGTTTCAGTTCTGCTATGTTTTCTACTCTCTCCATGAATATCTGAGTAGGGCTGATCAAAAAATTTCCATCAGGAATTTTTTTTCCAATGGAAAATTAGGGTTTCCGAGAAACACATTTCAGTGGAGAAGTCTGCTTTCTTCAACACTTTTTTTCACCAGAAAACTGAAAAATGGAACATTTGGGGGCTTTGGGTAGTTTTTCTTTTTTTGATGAAAAGTTGAAATTTTATGTTGAAGATTTTGATGAAAAAAAAAAGAAACAAACAAACAAAAGTTATTTGTCCCCAAAAATTCCACGGGGGGTGGGGATGAAGATATTTTCTGGCAAGTTCTATATCTGAGTGCTGAAGCTTTGCTAGCATGAATACTCAGGGTAACACACATTTTTAGATTGAACGTTCAAATATTCACTGAAAATGAATGTCAAAGTTGTTAAAAGTGCAAATTATGCACTGCTTAATTTGTGCCAGGGCTGTTCCCTAATGCCTCTGGGCTTAGCAGTTCATAGCCCCTGCACCTCTGGGCTCGCTGCATCAGTTATGAGAGTAAAAAAATTGCTTGAGCCCCGGCACCTCTTTCATTACAAATTAAGCACTTGAGCTTATGATTCATACTGAGTTTGTACATATGGGTCATATGGACTGTTTCTGTTCCCTGACTGGATGATGTATATAACTAACCAACATATCACAGCTTTCAGCTGATTAAAATGAACGTATAATTCAAAATTTGGGCTGTGCTCGTTAAAATTCATTACATAAGTTACAAAGTGAACTGTGGGTTTCCCTGTAATATTTGCAACTTGCAATTCAGAGCCAAATTATTCGTGCAAGTAACTTCCAAATAATTGTGAATAATGAATATAATCAACAAATTTGTGGTCAAAGCATGAACAGTTAGCAAAGGGGAAGGAGTAAGCAGGATGCTAGAATCCTGTTTGTGGGATGTTCGCACCTGGGGCTTCTTTTGGGCTGTTATGGGAGTTGTGAGGAGGAGGCAAAGAAGGTGTAAAACTTGGCTGGTGGACGGACAAATATATAGATTCACCGGCCTCTTCCTCCAGCAGAATGTGCAAGCAAACCAAACTGAGGCTGTTTTAGTCTGGATGCTGCAGAACTTGCTTTTGGTCCGTAGTTTGAAGGTAGTGGAGCCATCTTGCCCCCTGACCGTCGCTGAGTTCTCACGGATCAATCTCTGTATTTGGGCTTGGCAACAAGCTTTACCTAGGGCCTTGTTTGCACTCAGAACTAACTCTGATTCAGCAGTCTGTGGCCACCAGCTAGTATAACTGCACAGGCTCTGATCTCTAAGCATAGACAACCACAAGCTGGGGTTAGCAGTGATTGAACTTACTGGGGTTTGTTCCACCAGCGCAGCTACACTTCTGTTGGTTACTGATTGCTGAACCAGTGTTATCCTCCATCATTGACAGGCCCTTGTTAGAAGAGTTTATGAATCAATCATTCCCATCAAACGTGCTATCATGAATCACTTCGCTTGGTTGCTAACCATTCTGCTCATTGCATTGTCTCCCCTTATATGAAAAACATGCTTTCACAATAACAAAAGCCAATAAAAAGTAATTTAAAAAGTAAAATACACAGAAAATATATCTATCCGTGCAGCAATATTGGCACATTTAGCTGTCTTGACTTTGCAATTCCCCCAAATGTATTATAGCTGAACTCTGCTGAGCCAACTTCCTCTGAGAGCAAAAAGATCTTATTAAGGAATGCAAAGTTCTTGTGTTTAAATTGGTTTTACTTTTAGCCCCTGGAGGAAAGCAGGCCTAATGTTCCCAGCTGCCAACAAGGGAAGATTTTCCAGTTCTACAACAATACCAAACCTTGAGGAGGCAAATAAAAATCAAAGCATTTTCTTGAAAACAGAGAGTTTCTTTTCCTTTTCTTACATTGCTTTGGTTGATGACTTATACAGAGAAGGTTTTCAACAACCTCTTCACCAGGTCAGGATCAACAACTGCTCCTATTATACAGCGAAAAACAAATCTTAGGGCTTGGCTACATGGTACTTTTGGGTGTGCTATGAGGGGTGTGCTTTCTAATTTGCACGGTATGTTGTGCACTTGGCCCATGTACATCCTGCTGGCATGCACTAAGAGTTCCCTAGTGTTTATTATTGTAATAGTTTTGAAAGAAGGCCTGCATTATCTCACATTAAGGAACTTTTAGGGTGTGCCTGCAGGATCTACATGGGCCAATTAGGGCTCTAGGCATTGTGTGCATTAGAATTTACATCCCTGTAGTGTGGACTAAAACAACATGTAGACAAACCATTAGTGTTACTCTTAACTCTCTATCTCTCATGCACACAGCAATGATGCAGACACACACCACACAGGTGCACACTATATGTATAGAGATTGACACATGCATTCAGTGCACACCATAGCACAGAAACACTCACATGGGCATACAGTCACCATAATCACTGATACAAACATGGGCACACACCCACCGATGTACAGCCCTGTGCACAATATAGAACAAATAAAGGCCCGTTTTCTCTAGTGCAACCCCTTGATGCCCCGAGGACAAGAGAGTTTGACCCATATAACACAGGATATATAGCTGTGACTTTCCATTTTACAGAAGACTTTCAAAATGAAAGTGCCTGGGACAGTACTGCAGCTTGTTCTGTCTGTTAAGTGGTAATGTTTTCAAAGCCTTCTCAGGCTTGGTTACTGTGCTATACAAGGCACTGCATAGAGGATGTACTCCCCATGTAGAGCACCCCTGCATCCAGCCACTCCACCATTCGTCTGCTGCCAGGGCTACAGAGGAAGGCTCTGAAAATCCACTATTCTCATTATTGATTTGTATTGCGGGAGCACTTAGGGGTCCCAATCAGGAATCAGGGCCTATAATAAAAAGACAGTGCCTGCCTCAAAGAGCTTACAAACCATGTGTAAGCAGATGTCTATATTGCAATCCATGGGTGTGACTGCAGCTCAAGGAGACATACCCCAGGTAGCTGGCTCAACCCCTGGATCAGTGAAGCCATGGCAATACAAGCTAGGGTGACCAGACAGCAAGTGTGAAAAACTGGGACTGGGGATGGGTGGTAATCTGTGCCGATATCAGACAAAGCCTCAAATATTGGGTCTGTCCCTATAAAATTGGGACATCTGGTCACCCTGGTAGAAGCTAGCCCCGTGAATAATGGGTTTGTACAGCCTGGGCTGATGTTCATGCTGCTGTGGCTTCACTGTTCTGACCCAGGCTAGTGAGATTAAAGCTATCTACAGTGTGCCAGCACAAGCTTCAATCACACACCCTGACTGTCATATACACACGCCCTAAGGTGACAGGCAGACACAACAGACACACAGGGGAGTGCAAGGTACCAGTGAGATGATTATAACAGAATGATACGTCATCACAGTACATCAGCCCCTGTCCTGAACAACAACTTTAAAGCATCCACAAGCTTCATGGTATAAGACTGCTTATACCATGACTGCTTACTTTGCTGAAGTGTCTTTGGTGAGGGACCTTGTCAAAGGTTTTCTGAAAGTCCAAGTACGCTATATCCACTAGATCACCATGGTCCACATGTTTGTTCACCCCTTCAAAGATTGGCAAGGAATGATTTCCCTTTACAATCACTGTGTTGACTCTTCCCCAATATATCATGTTCATCTATGTGTATGATAATTCTGTTCTTTACTATAATTTCAGCTAATTTGCCTGGTGCTGAAGTAAGGCTTACTGGCCTGCAATTGCCAGGATAACCTCTGGAGCCTTTTTATAAAAAATCAGTG
Source organism: Gopherus evgoodei (assembly GCF_007399415.2). Lineage (NCBI taxonomy): Eukaryota > Metazoa > Chordata > Testudines > Testudinidae > Gopherus > Gopherus evgoodei. The sequence goes on along the minus strand of NC_044333.1, from coordinate 35,038,496 downwards.
TTACATTAGCTATCTGCTAGTCATCTGGTAAAGAGACTAGTTTAAATGACAGATTACATACCACAGTTAGTAGTTCTGGAATTTCATATTGGAGTTTCTTCAGCACCCTTGGGTGAATACCATCTGATCCTGGTGACTTCTGGCTGTTTAATTTATCAATACCTCGATCTGGGACAGTTCCTCAAATATGTCACCTAAAAAGAATGACTCAGGTGTGGGAATCTCCCTCACAACCTCTGCAGTGAGGACGGATGCAAAGAATTCACTTAGCTTTTCCACAGAAATCTTCTCTTCCTTGACTGCTCCTTTGGCACCTCAATCATCCAGTGGCCCCACTGATTGTTTGGCAGCCTTTCTGCTTCTGATGTCCTTAAAATTTGGTGGTATTAGTTTTTGTGTCTTTTGCTTGTTGTTCTTCAAATTCTTTTTTGGCCTGCCTAATTATACATTTACACTAGTTGTACCTGTAATTGCAAAGATCCAATTATCATACATTTTGTGAATGGAGCGATAAGGTTTCTGGAGTGGAAAGTGATAAGAGATAATAATTGCCTAATTTCTCATAAAAGCTATCTACACCAAATGTATGATTCTGATAAGAACCAGAGACAGATAACTTTAAATACTGATATCTTCAAGTAAACAACATGAAGAGAGAGCAGAGGGAGAAATGCCATCATTTGGTGGAGATGTTTTAAACATGTAGACCGTTACTCCTGACAATCTATCCATACTCTTCCTATACAGTGCTGTATCAGTAACAGTACAACAATGACATTCAAGACCCAGGATGTAAGAGAAATAGTGTTTATGGAAATCCTGCATTTAATAATGTTGTCAGGATTGTGTGATCTTCTTTAAAATCATTAGAAAACCAAGACTTTAAGCTACTTTAAAATTCTTATTTTCCACTGGTAAACTGTCTCTCAGATTGTAATTATCCTACTGAGATTGTCACCTTCATAGGAATCATTATTATGTATACTGAAAATGTTGAAATCTTCTGTAACTTCTTTTACAAAAAACTTTGGGGCAAGACTGAGAGATTTGGTCAAACCACAGAACAGTGGAAATGCAGTCTTAGGGCTTATCTTCACTACGGGGGTAAGTCTACCTACGTTATGCTACTCTAGCTATATTCTTAATGTAGCTGAAGTTGACGTAGCTTTGGTCGACTTACCCCAGTGTCGTCACTGCACCGGGGTCGACCGTAGAGTTCTCTGCCATCGATTTAGTGGGTCTTCATTAGACCCACTAAATTAAGCCCTGCTGTATTGATTGCAGCAGCGTCAATCTCCCCATAGTTTAAGCACTGGCTGGAGTTGGTTCTCTGGGATGGGGGTAAGGGGAGTCTCCCATGTTGCTGCTATAGTTCACAATGATGGAGGAATATAGGTGTATTGTCTAATATTGCCATTCTTCATTTTTCATTTAAATCTTAAAAGCATTAGAAAGGAGAGGCATTAGAAAACTTGGAATTCAATTTGCAGAGGGGTGTAAAGGTAAGAGATTGTGTGTGGGACCAATAATTTTGAGACATATATAAAAGAAATAAAAGGGCAGCCTTAAGAGCAGGAAAGATAAAAGAATTGCTGTTATTAAGCAGAACTTACTTCACAGAAAAAACAATACTGAATTGCCTGCTACTAGTGAGAAGGGAAAAAAAGGGGATTTTTTTTTCTAAGAACCCAAGAGGTTTTATCCATTTTAAAACCAATTCGGTGCAAAATAAAGGCAAGCGAGCATATGTATTCTAAACAGCATTTCAACCTCCCTCCAAAGAAGTCATCAGTGTTAAAATAGGAGTCGTTACTGTGTTCTTGCAGTCCGTGGATTGCAAATGACAAGCCTGCTTTCTAATTGGTTTTAGAACTGTGCGCACAAAATCTTGCATATAAAGTGAAACAAGCCAACTGGGGCTGGTTGCATGCAATAAAATACATTTAAAAAAAGAAAGAAATCAATCAATTTTGCACCCATTATAGTTTTCACAAATTTGGCCAGAGACTAATAATAGTTTTTGGTGACCGAGACCACAGTCAAAGACTTTTGGCTTCAAGAAATTAAAGTGTGAGTTACAACCAAGGGAAGGCTGAAGGCCAAGGAGTCATAACTGCATCTGCTTTAATGAGTTCTTAAATTAAATTGTATCCAGGTGGTCAGCGGCATTCACGCATTGAGTTGGAAGTGCTCAGAGAGAGAGGGAATGGCCAAGTGCCAGCAAAGAGAAATCAGGCAAATAGATACAATAGTAAAACTTCATTGTAGTTATCATTTTGCTTTTACTCTTATGCTCCTTCTGGATACATATTTGCAGCTTTTTAACTTTACAGTGAAAGTCAATGAAGAGGAAAAAAGTGATTGCAGCATAGTATGTAAGGTCAAGGGAGGCCAGGGACAGGTGTGCATTTGTGACAATGTAAGATGGTGGCACATGGCACAGCCATGACAACAGCTGAGTCATTTATTTCAGTCTTTAGTTCAGGAAAGACTTAGAGATTTTTACGATAATGTATTTACTTAACTAACAGTGAATAAGGTAAATCTAAATCTTGGTATTGCATCTGTACCGATGTAGGGGGTCTGCCTGGGCAGATCTGCTTGTAGGATCAAGGCATTATAAAGTCAACACTGCTCTGATGCTTCAATAATCGAAGCTAGGTGCAGCTTCTGTCTCTGATTATGTCTACATAAATCACAGGCAAAAGCTGTGCCTGGCCCACCCTAACCAATCTAGCTTGAATCCAGCCAGCATGAGTAACATGGTAGTGATGACAACAGGTTGCAGGTTGCAGTGAGGGCAGGCACAGTAAGTATTTGGCTCACTATCCCTGTATGAAACCTGTGCTGCACTATGCTCTACTATTGATGCCTGCACTAGCTGGATTCAAGCTAGCTCAGGTAGGCTAGCCTGTCACTGCTTTTGCTGTTTAGACAGACCCTCAATCTCTGAGCTTGGTTCCTTTCTCAGCGTGTGTGTCTGTGAGGTTCAACTGGACGTGTGGCACTGCCCAGCATCCCGTAGGATGCGAGGCAAAAAGGGAAAAAAGGTGAGCCGAGCACTGAGCAGAAGTCTGTAGTGACAGTCATAACAAACCCTCTGCTGGGAATTGTTTGCCCATCTCTGAACCTCATGGCATCTGTGATTTTTGCCATCACTACACAGGTGTGTATGAAAATGTGAGCTGATCAGAGAAGAAAAGGAGGTGGTTAAAGCATTTTAGGGTTGGTAGGGAATCAGAGTCCTGATGCCAGCTGAAATAACTCTGGCGCATGTCAGGGCATTACAAAGGCATTGTCATGAAGAAAAATAGTCCAGCATCACAATTTTCTCACCACAGGTCGGTACATCAATGGCAGTGCTTGTAAAATTATAGTCCAATGGGCATAAGGTTTTTCTGCAAACGGATGTCCACTTCTCAAAAGTTAAAGTTAATAAGGGATAAACCCTATTATTTTTAGAAGACGTAAACCACAAGTCCCAAAACTTCCTTATATTATTTAGCTAAGGAGCAGGAATATCTGTCCAAGTTGGCCTACGATCGTATCAGCTATATGGAGGCAGCAGCTTGCAAAGTGGGTGCCTGGGGCATTCTGCAAAAATAGGTGAATTCACACTGATATCTGGCACAACTTTTACTTTGGGTCAATAGATCCTGCCTACCCAAATCCCCTATGCAATTTCCACTGACTATGGTACGCTTCTTTGTTCTTTGCCCTAAACGGAGCCACAATACTGCAAACACACATAAGAACATAAGAACGGCTGTACCGGGTCAGATCAAAGGTCCATCTAGCCCAGTATCTTGTTTACTGACAGTGGCCAATGCCAGGTGCCCCAGAACCTAACAGTGAACCTAACAGGCAATGATCAAGTGATCTCTCTCCTGCCATCCATCTCTATCCTTTGACCAGGGCCGACGCTACCATTTAGGCAGCCTAGACAATCGCCTAGGGTGCCAGGATTATTGAAGGGGCGGCATTTTGCCGGGTGGGCAGCAGGCTGCTCCGGTTGACCTGCCGCAGGCATGCCTGCGGAGGGTCCGTTGGTCCGTGGCTCCGGTGGAGCTGCCGCAGTCATGCCTGTGGACAGTTGGCTGCTCCCGCAGCTCTGGTGGACCGCTCGCAGGCATGCCTTCAGCAGCTCCACCAGAGCCACGGACCAATGGATCCTCCTCAGGAATGCCTGCAGCAGCTCCACTGGAGCCGCGGGATGAGTGCAGGGGTCGGAGAAATGGCTGTGCGCCTAGGGCGCGAGAAACACTGGTGCCGATCCTGCCTTTGACAGACAGAGGCTAGGGACACCATTCCTTACCCATCCTGGCTAATAGCCATTTATGGACTTAACCTCCATGAATTTATCCAGTTCCCTTTTAAACATTGTTATAGTCCCAGCCTTCACAACCTCCTCAGGTAAGGAGTTCCACAAGTTGACTGTGCGCTGCGTGAAGAAGAACTTCCTTTTATTTGTTTTAAACCTGCTACCTCTTAATTTCATTTGGTGACCCCTAGTTCTTGTATTATGGGAATAAGTAAATAACTTTTCCTTATCCACTTTCTCCACACCACTCATGATTTTATATACCTCTATCATATCCTCCCTTAGTCTCCTCTTTTCCAAGCTGAAGAGTCGTAGCCTCTTTAATCTTTCCTCATATGGGACCCTCTCCAAACCCCTAATCATTTTAATTGCCCTTTTCTGAACCTTTTCTAGTGCCAGTATATCTTTTTTGAGATGAGGAGACCACATCTATACACAGTATTTGAGATGTGGGCGTACCATCGATTTATATAAGTAAAATTATGTACCTGCTTAAGTATTTTCATGACCAGGGCCATGGTGTGTCATGTTACTGTATGCTGTTAATCAGCAATCTCATTCTGCTCTAGAGGTAGCTGCACTTCAGCTCTGGTCAAGTGATTTGTGTATTTGCAAAATACTGGGGGATCCTGGGGAGTGTGCGTGAAATATAAGATGTTAGTTTTACTAATAATCCATGCTCAGTTACAAGCATCATCTGGAACTTGGGTCTGATCATTAACAAAAGCCTTTTAAATCCAGAGAAGACAAAACAATCTGCAGTGACAGCCATTAGGAACATGCTGCCAGAGAAGACAAAGAAGTTTGAAATGACAGTCATAACAAACATGGCGCTGTAGAATAAAACAATCTTTCCTAAGCAATTTTCAGATTAAAAAAAAATAACAGGTTTATAGCCATGCATTTTTTTTAAACATTTTTTTTTCCCCGGGGGAAGTGAAGGATGACTTTTGATCACATAAACAGCTCAGGTGAGAGGGTTCTGCAAGGAAATCAAACATTCTTGCAAGAATACAAAATTCTTTCTCCAAGTTGCAACGTCAAAAGGAGGGCTTCAGAATTCTGTGTCATGTTAAATGTTCACAGCAGGAAGAGATCCAGGCACTTGAATTGACATGATGGATTTCCTTCTCACCTGCTGCCTCTCTCTCATTAAACTGAAGTGATTAAAGAGTTATCAACATTTGATACTTCAAAATGACTGCACAAAGCAACTTCTTTTTCTGAGAAGGCATCCTTACAATATGAGAGAGAGAGAGAGAGAGAGAGAGACACACACACACACACACACACACACACACCCTTTGAATTGGTTGGAAAAAGTAGCAAAAACTTTTTCACCCTTGAAAGCAAACAAGGGCTCTAAATTCTTGTGATCCCATCAAGCATATTTGATATTAAACCTCATCTGCTGCAAGAGGGCAGATGGATGAGCTGTGTCACCACCAGCTATATTAATTGCATACTAAAGATTTTCATTTTTTTCAGATAGAAAATATGGATCGGAATTAGCGCAGACTTATTCAGATGGCGCTGACAAGTTGCAGCTTTAGAGATTTATTGAACCAAATTAGTAGTAGCTTAGCTTGATTGGCTATTGAACTCTGTCACCCTGCTAGTTTTTAACTCTCTGCTATGTAGGGTCTTCATGCTTACAAATTGCACACACAGAATGTACACAGCAAATTCAAATACATCTGCAGATGCAGCCCTGTGCATGTGGTTATGGCATGGATTATACCTAGTTCTTATGGTTCACTTTGTGGCAGTAGATCTCAAAGCATTTCACAAAGGAGGTCAGTATCATTATCTGCTTTTTACAGGCTGGGAAACCGAGGCACGAAGAGGTGAGGTGACTTACCCAAGTTACCCAGCCAGCCCAGGGATAAGTCAGGAGTCAAATCCTGGTCTCCTCAGTTCCAGCTGTCCATCCACTAGGCTGCACTGCCTCCCCATATATAACCCATCAGTCGGAGAATGGAATGCCGTAGGAGAAACATAATATATCGAACTGTGGCTGAGTCCTGGTAAGTATCATCGCAAAGGAATTAGCAACCTAGAAAAGGGGTGAGTTAGCATTGACTCATCACAGCAACTTGCAACTGGAATCTAGAGCCTGTACTGTGAAACCACTGTTGGACAATGGCTACTTTGAAAAGCCAGTGTCACCACTGGGGAAGAGAGGTGGGGCTGGAGAGTGGAGCACTTGAACACATGAATAGCTGGGAGAAAACAGATCCGCTGGGGAACAGGTGGCAGAGATGGAAATTAAGTTGTATGATTTTTCTTAAACCCACCAAATTCATAAAACAAATACACCTCTACCCCGATATCACGTGAATTCGGATATAACGTGGTAAAGCAGTGCTCCAGGGCTGGGGGGGAGGGGCTTTACCACGTTATATCCATGGGGCTGCGTACTCAGGTGGATCAAAGCAAGTTCAATATAAAGCGGTTTCACCTATAACACGGTAAGATTTTTTTGGCTCCCAAGGACAGCGTTATATCGGGGAAGAGGTGTACTTAATGTACCAGATACTTGGCTTCCCTTAAATCCCTCCTGGGTTGTTTGAGTGGGGCCATAACGCTGCTTTGGGGTAGCAGCTGAGAGTTATTCTAGTGCAGGAGATTCCTGAGCTGGCATAGGGCTCCCCTAGCCAGTTCTATGCTGGTCTCTCTTGTTCCCCTTCTTATCTGGCATATGGAGCGGGAATGGGGCATATCGGGGACTGGAGCTGGAGTGCAATAGCTCTCTGGAGATCTTAGCCAGTAAAATAGCCCCTTGAGGACTATTATTCACTGGCACATGTTAGAGCAGCCCTGAATTTGCCCCCTGGTAGGCTTGAAGACCAGAGGGACAGAAAGGTCGGAGAAAGTCACCACTACCTTCCCATTCCCCAGGTGTGCCTAAGGTCTGCTGAGAAATAGCAGTACTGTGTTTTCCCTCTAGGGTCCATAATTGGGACATATGGGTTGGTGTGTTTTCATTTAGAAATGTAGGCTCCGTAGCCTTATAATTAATTTGGGATGCAAAATGCTCTTGTCACTAATATCAGGTTTGTTCTTTGGTGGCTACTTGGAGACTAATTAAGACGATTGGTGAGACACACAGAGACTGAGTTTTATTTCTATCATGATTAATGTAAGCAAAATCAGAGAACTAGAAAAACAAGACAAGAATAACAGCAGAATTCACATCCTGCATACTTACAAATCTGCAGGACTGTGGGGGGCCCCTTAAAGTGACATTTAATATTAAGGTTTTCACCATCCTGCTATCCTGAGGTCCCGGTGAGGGTGGTGGTTGATTCCCTTTTAATGCATCTAGTGCTTACCCCTCCCTATTGTCCTGAGACCATATTTGATTAAGTCTTGGTCTCTTGTTCATGCTTGTTATTCGTGCTACCCATTTGTCTACATTCCTGCTACAGCAATTGTCGTAAGGATTTGTGCAGAGAGAAGATTCTTTATACAATGTGGTTAAGGAAGTCTGACTAAATAAAGCTGGTTTTCGACTGGAATGCCTGGTTGAAAACAGACCCTGGCGGCTCCAGTCAGCACCACTGACTGGATCGCTAGAAGTTCAGTTAGCAGTGCAGCAGGCCTAAGTGGTCGGCATGTCCCTGTGGCCCCTAGGTGCAGGGGTGGCCAGGGAGGCTCCGTGTACTGCCCTCACCCCAAGCGCTGACTCTGTAGCTCCCATTGGCCAGGAACTGTGGACAGTAGGAGCTGCGGGGATGGTGCCTGCATGCAGAAGTAGCGTGCAGAGCCAACTGGCCGTCCCTAACGCTAACCCTGAACCCTCTCCCTGACCCCAACTTCCTGCCACAGGTCGGAACCCCCTCCCACACCCACACCTCACAACCCCCCCACACACACCTCAGCCCCTTGGCTCCACTCCTGAGCCCCCCCTTGCATCCCAAACCCCTCATCTCCAGCTCCACCCCAGAGCCCACACTTCCAGGCAGAGCCCACACGCCCCTTCTATACCTCACACCCCTGCCCCAGTCGGAACCTCCTCCTGCACCCTGAACCCCTCATTTCTGGCCCTACCCCAGAGCCCACACTCCTTCTTGCACCCCAACCCCCTGCCGCAGTCCAGTGAAACTGAGTGAGAGTGGGGGATAGCAAGTGACGGAGGGAGGGGGTATGGAGTGAGTGGGGGGTGGGGCCTCAGGGCAGGGTGGTGCAGGGTCTCTGGGAAGTGGCAGGGGCGGGGCAAGGGTGTTCAGTTTTGTGTGATTAGAAAGTTGGCAACCCTAAATAAAGCCTTTATAGTCTAGAGACAGGTTTCAGAGTAGCAGCCGTGTTAGTCTGTATCCGCAAAAAGAGCAAGAGTACTTGTGGCACACGCTGAAATAGATTTGTTAGTCTCTAAGCTGCCACAAGTACTCCTGTTCTTTTTATAGTCTAGAGAGTTTATCACAAGATATATATTTACTAAATCTTCTAACCCAAGGTTACTTACTAATACTAACTTTTATTAGACCTGATGTGGCCTTATGTTAACTATTACTACTACTAGACCTTAAGCCAAATGCTAGACTTCCAGCTTACTGCAAAGCCTATTTTAAAATAATATTTAATTTTCTTCCTTTGTTTCTACTTGAATTATAGCTCTAGTCCCATTTGCACTAATTTAGCAAGCACTTGAACTCTTTCTAAGATATACTTGATTATTTGCCTGATCACCTGGGTTCAAGTCATGGGTCAGAGGTCAAAAGGTCCAATCCTGCATCACTGATGTCAATAAGATCTTTGCCATTGACTTCAGTGGAAGCAGGATTCCTCCCTTAAACTACTATTTGTGCATTGATCCATTCTGTCCAGTCACCCCAGATAACTTGGAACTGGCTGCTTTGTGTATAATATTTTTCCATTAACCACAGAGGATTTCCCAGAGGCTAATAATAAGAGAAAACCACAGGGATCAGAAGAGGTGAAAACCTCCTCCATAAAAAAACAATCTTACTGGAGCCTGCAGCTCTGCTTTCATAAGCCACAGCAGCAGCAGCATTCAGTAATTCACATCAGTGGATAACAGAGTAAAAATTCAGGGAAATAATTTAAGGCAAAATAGCTAGCTCTTTAGCCTGGAATGTTGCATGGTATTCACTTGTTTAAAAAGCAGTTTTGAACATTAGTACTCTCTAGCCCATTTATTATTAATTATTATTATTAATATTATTTATTTGTATTGTGGTAATGTTTAGGAGCACAGAACCGAAAGACAGTCACTGTCCCCAAACCTATACAATCTAACTATAAGGTGAGAGACAATAGGTGGATACAGACAGATGGTGGAGCACAGAGAAACAATGAGAGAGTATCCATCAGCATGAGGGACTGTGATATCAGCATACCAGCTGCCTAACTGGTGTAAAGTTTTTTTGGTGTCACAGCAAAGAAGGTTTTTAAAGAGAGATGATAACATTAATGGTAACATTATTGATATCTATCTATATATATTTAATAGATGGAGAGGCAGATTCTGATCTACTTTCAAGCTGGAGTAGCATTCTCAACAGCAGCCTGACGTAATTCCCTTTGTACCTTCAGTTTTTTCCCTCCAGCGGTAGAATTGATTCAAATTTATCACAGTGTAACTAAGATCAACATATGCACCTGCATTTTTATGGAAATTATTCTTTCCATATTATTCTTTGTGGGGGTTTGGCGAGGGGTGCTGGAGGGGTGTTGTGCTGCTTGATTTTTTGTAAATGTTATTAAAATGTTTCCTTTCCCACCCACCCCTCTTCTCACATCTCACGGCTCTATACCCAAAAAGGGAGGATTCCCAACCCAATCTGATGCAAATATATAGAAACATTCACCTCTGAGGTTCCCCTCCAGTGCATTAGCAAGTCCCCTTGACTGTGTCATAGGTGCCAAGATGTTACACTTTTATTTATCCTGGCTGTCAGTGAAGGAGATACAATAAATACTGTGACCCAAAGACCTCATCAGGCAGTGCTGAGGCATAACACTTAGTATTGTTATTCAAGCTATGAGGAAAGAATGTCAGAAGTCAAAGTAATTAAGTTTACTGAGTCAGACAGAGATAGCAAGGGTTAGTCATGCTGATGGATATCTTTTGGACATGGCCACAATTGAACAAAGTTGACCACGTGATTTTTTTTTAACTGATTGAGTACAGGAAGGAAGAATCAGACCTCTGCTTGGTATAGAAAACATTTGACTGATTAACCCTAATTGCCATATGTCAACCTGCTCACATTAGGGAGGCCAAATGTTGGGGTTGATACCAATAGCGGGAGCAGCGTGCATTCTACAATAATCTTTTCTGTATAAATATCTTCAGTCAAAAAACACGGGAGTATTAGTAGGTAGCAGGTGATGAAAAAGTATGGGGAAGACATGATTAAAAACAAGCACAACACAACCATGACTGGGGATTTGTGCACATGTTCAATCAGGGAACAGAAACTTTTTCCTGAGCCTGTGATCTAGTTAGTGAGCAAACCATTTTTGTTGACATTATTAGCTTTGTTCATTGAGTACATGTAGTACCAATGATGTATGTGGATTTTTACAGACAAAATCCCCGTTGGCATGGCACTTAGAGTTTAAGGGCTTGATCCTGTGAGGTGCTGAGGACTTGAAACTCTTATTGATAACACTCTGCCCCATTAGGATTTCACACTAACTACAGAAACGAAGGGCTTGATTCTCATTTACATGAACATCCCTTAGCATAATTTTGGCAGTGTAATGGGATCTTGAACTCTATGTAAATTACCTTGTACAACTCATTAAATGTACGCCAACCTTAAAGCCCCTTCATATTGCCAGAGCAGTGGGCCTTACTAGCTGCAAAGACTAATACAGACCCACAAAAAAGTTATCTATCCATTATATTTTGGATGAGGGGGAATTACAAATGGTAGCCAAGAAGATCAGGTGGCCGCTTAAAGAAGGTTCTCACAGTTTAGCTGAGGTTGTGGTCCTGGCATGAAACAGCAAGACACCCATTTGCCTTTCTTTATTTGCTTCACTCTAGCTGAAAATGAGAATTCTTTACTGCTAGCTGGAGACCCCAGTGCACTCAGAGCCGTTGACTGTAAATATATGAGAGCTGTAGCCCGTGTGCACAATAAGGAACTGCACAGAAGCAGGGAGAATAATGATGACATGAATATGCAAGTAGCGCTCAATGCCAACATCATAATCACAGATGTTGCCATGCATCTGGGGTCCATCCCTGAGTCATTCATTTTGCACATGTTCCAACTCCACCAGCTACTCCAAATATTTTCACCCAACGGGGGATGGCTGATTGTTCAGTCGTTATCCTATTTTTTCTGAAGTTTACTTTGTTAACATCTGTGTACAGTCATTATGGAGCTGGCAATGGTTCTGAGATGCTGCTAATTTTCTCTATTTTGGGGACAGGGAATGCTATCCCTTTCTATCTCTTTGAATAAAAATATATTACAAAGCGGTCCATGCACACAGAAACCGTCATGTGCTCGAGTTACTCCATGGTGGCCTGAAGTGCTGAAAGCCACCTAGAGCAGCTGCTCTCCTGAGGGCCAGAGTGGCCACAGTTGGCCCAAGTGGATAGTGTTGGCCCCAGAAGGGCTGGAGCTAGGCCAACTTGTACTCAACATTGCACTGACACAGCATTTTCTGGGCAATCAACACACGTAAACAGAATTCACAGCCCTCCTCCCACACTGGTACATCCAGAGATGAGAAAAGTAGCAGCACTACTCCCATTACATTTCTCCAGGGGTGAATCCCCTTTGGCGTATTTGCCACATAGGCAAAGAGAGCAAGGTGTTGAATTCCACTGTTTGTGCAGATTAGGGGTGTCACACTTTCGGGGTTAACTACCTCTTTCACCCTGCTCGTGATCTTCCTCAAGGGCACCTGCTTAACAGTTCAGGCTTCCAGCCATTCCTTCCTTTGGGTAGAGACCCGCAGCTCTCCCTCCCTCCAGATTGGGGGGGTGTGAGCTTGAAGTCCCTCTGTACTGATTTCCCCAGCCAGTCTGACTAGGGTCCAGCACTTGTGGTTAGCCTTTCTCCAAAGGTACAGCCAGCCTTCACAGAACAAAATACATGTATTCTTAGGGTAAAAGCATTACAGAGTACATGCACAAAGACAATTGAAGTTACTGTATGTATGCTAAAACCTTACTAGAGGTCACTCATCAATTCTAGAGGGTCCAGGTAAGCTGAAATCGTTCCAGTCCTTTCCCTCCCTCTCACCTTGGACAGAAGGGCCTCTCTGTTTGCTGAATCAAACGAAGGCCCAGTGGGAATTCAAAGTCAGCCTTTTTATAATAAAAACCCTTTCTTTGTGCGAGTCTCTGGAAAACCCAGTTTGAACCAGTATTATCCCCTGCAAACCTCTCCAGGGGCTGGTACCTCTCTAGAGTTGTTTAGTTTCAGTGATTCAGCTCAGTCACTCCCCACTGTTTTTAGTTCCATGGAGCAGCACATAATCATACATGAGCCATTCACAAATTTACTAAAATGGTCCCCAAAGATACTGCATGGGTTTGTAAGATGTGTCACAAGGGTAAATTTAACATGAGTATAAATATGTGTTGCTATATTGAGGGGGAGGTGTTTTTAAATGTCTCCTGTTCTCTGCTAGTTTCCCTTCCAGACTGAGAGTTCAGCTCCACCATCATATGGCATAGGTCAAGCTTATGGGAAATTATACCCAACTTAGGGCAGGAGCCAATGGCCACTGAGCCCAGAGGATACTCTTAAATGGACAAGGCCATTGTCTTGCATCGATACGGGCTTGCCAAATAATGTTGCCTATTTGGAAGGCCAGCCTGAGAAGGCAGCTGCTAGTATTTAAAGTTGGAAAGAAATTGTTCTATCTGTTGTTCTTAAGGGTAATATTGTTTATTTTTGGGGGTTGCTGTTTTTTGTTTTTTAATTTTTTGAACCAGTGGCAGGAGGGGATAGCTTCTGAGGGCTGAAATGATCTTCAAAATGATGATCTTGCTGAATTGGAAGTGTTAATTGACCCATTATATAGACGTATGTTGAACACTAAGTTATTAATCGTGACTAAAGCTATCAAAATCTGGTCCATAGTAGTTATCCAGGAATTTGATGGGGAGCAGTTTTGCAGTCTGGAAAGGAGGCAAAATACTTGGCTTGTTTGTTGTTATGTTTTATTTTTTTTTTTCCTCATGAGTGATAACTGGTACTAAACTTCTTTCTCTGGGGGGGTGAGGCATTTATTTTATAGTAAATTGATATCTGTTGATATATGAATATTACTTATATATTATTTATATGTAGATCTGCATCCTTGAGCTGAAAAATGTAATTCTTTATTCTATAATTTACTGTTTAAAATTTAATGAAATTTTAATTATACACACATACACACAAAAACATACAAAAGATTTATGTAGCACAGAACAAGTGCCGTATATTTGTGCGAATTGTTCATGCTGAACAAATTGTGTCACAAAGGGAACAGGAATAAATTAGTGAGCACAAAACAAAAGCATCTGCAGTTGGCCTATTAATCCTATGTAATATGGCAAGTGTCATTTAGAAAGATTCACCTGAAGACAGTGTTACTGCGCTTGGAGATGGCAAAGTTAGAGGAATTCGTGTCCATCTCTGCCTCTGAATAGGGCCCAGTGGCAATGGGTTTCTGGACTCTGCAGCGTGCTCTACTAGTCTGGCATTACATTGTTTCATATCCCTATGTTGTTAAAATTGGGAATTTTTGATTTCCACGATGCGGTTATACTATTTGGCAGTGTCCTGATGACCTCAGGCAAGTAATAGGCCTGAAGCCCATGTTGTGACAATGTACCTGAGCCACCAACTGTAGTCTACAAAAGACCAGCAAAGCCTTTGAATTAAATGATACAGGGAGAGCACATTTTGTTTCATATACTTTTAATAGCAATACTAAAATGCTATATTAACAACTGATTGCACTGCGAGGCCTCAAGTCACAGTCATCGCTTGATTATATATTAATATCTATGTTGAACCTTGATATCTCCTGAAATTTTGTGTCTTGAACTGAAGGACATGTCAGACAAATAACTGTATTTCCTTAGACAGATAAATCACCTTATGGCAATAGCGACAATAATTTGCTGCCATAATTTCTCAAGGTAATTTATTTTAAGAATTGTGTCTATGCTCCAAAACTGAAACCTAGATGATTTTTCACATTTCTATTTAAAAAAAAAAAAAGGAAAAAACCCTCTTGCTTGTTAATTTTGAATAGTTTTGGTCTAGCTGTTTTTTTTCTTAGAAAACATTTTCACCACACTGTGCATTAGCCTTCACAAAACTGGTGCCATTAGACTTTCATAGCTTCCAGCACAAGAATGGTAGTTCTATTTCTAATGTGCTCTGTGGCTTTATAAATGGCAAGGTCATGTCTTTGTAGGATTTGTGACAAAGATGAAAGTTCTCTCAGAGCTTCTTCCCTGAGAAGTAAATCCACCATAAATCCAGGGCTTTCAAGGTTTTTCTAAGCTGGGAAACGTTGAGCATTCTGATAAAGATCATACTTTTATCACTGCAGCAAATGCAAAGAGGAATATATATATATGTAGAGCATCTATGAATGAAATACTGCTGGGATTGTCCTGTAGCTATTGCCTTCTTTCTTCAATCACTTTAATAGGTGGCTAATCTTACATAGTACTAGTGATCCTTCCTATGCATGCTACATGTTCCTGCCAGCTCTTCATTGCCTGAGTAATAATGAATACTCTGTATCTCAGAGCTGATGATTCTTGCAACATCCTTGAGTGCTTTTGATTCTGTACTGTCAGATCAGGTTGGTGTGCAGTAGGCAATTGTAAAATTTATGGAAGGAGGACAGATAATTCTGGACTGTACTCAGACAACTTTTTAACAATACTCTTCAGAACATTACAAACAGACGTTCATCATGTGTCATGTGTCGTTACTTTTCCACCTTGTTAGAGCCAAAGCTCCTTCTAGTATTATATATATTGCTGTATGTACCAACAGATTCAACGTAAAATGATTGTTTTCGGACATTCCATCTACTACGTAACAGGAAAATTCCAGCATGGTGCCTAGTAATCATTTAGGATGATTCTCATTTGCTAGATATTTGACAATATGAAGATAATTTATCTATATATCTTCTTTGTTTCTGTGAACATCCAAGAAGAGTGATGAATGCCACTTTATTAAAAAAAATCCTGTCATCTAGCAACACAAATTAAAAAAAGTAAGATGTATTAAGCATTATGTTCTTTTATATTTCACTAGCAACATCCCCAATGTGCTGAATTCTATTAAAACTGGAGTGGTGATAAAGCAGAAGTTCTTTCACTGAGTTCAATTCAGCGTCTATAACTACAGCAGGTCGCTCTGGCAGTAACAAACACCGTCCGAATATAGAGTCTCTACAGATGGAAGTAGGAATTCTTTCATCTGGGTATGCGCTTTTATGAACATGTTAAATTAATGTATGCCTTTGAATGAAGATGTACAGATATTTTCACATAGGAATGCTTTGGGGATTCTATGTGGTTATCGTAACATTGATCCAAGCAGTCTACTCCAATGCATTTGTTAAACAGGTTTTTACATCAGCACATAAAATCAGGAATTTACGGTTTGCCATAAGGCTTGCAAAGTGAGATTTCAACTCCCTGTGGTGCACAGCACATCACGCACCAGGAATGTCACTATTCCTTGTAGCAGCTATTGCTCTGACCTGCTGCTAAAATGCAATTCTGAGCTGTACTTGGTGTATCTCGGGAGCTGGAATAGACAGCGAGATGGATACATTGCCTTGGGAAGATGGCGTAAAGGTGGCAAAGCTCATCACTTTCCCAGTTCCCCCCCCCCAACATGGCCATTTCTAAAACCACTTGTAAAAAGCATAATTGTTCCGATATGTGTAAACAGAACAAGTTACACTAGGGACCTGAGAAAAGGCCCAAGAGACGGATCTGAAATGATAAAAAACACATTTGTATGTGTTGCCATTAGCATAAAATGGAAACTGTAAAACTGATCACCAGGCTAAAATACGTTTTCTCTTTTAGATGCTATTATACTATGTCTTCCAACTGCCGTAAACTCTACTGACAATGCCTTCCATACAACAGCAATCTCACTCTAACGTGGAAAGCGTTTGTCTTACAAAGGACAGTCGGGTAGAAACAACCTTGGATACAAATGAGGGTGGTGGAAATACTTCATATGTATTGCAATCAATACAGAAAGGTCAAATGAAAATATCTCAGTGCACTGAGGGAGAATCCACCCGGTTCCAGAGAAATGCTGAGCACTCATAGAATCAATGTATCACCTTTCCTAGGGTCCAATTTTATTAACAAATAGGTAACACTCAATGAGTCTCACCCTAAGCCTTCTCCTCAGGCTTGGCTGCTCCTAAGGTTCCTTCCTGCTAGATCCCTCTGTTCCCAGGCCCTAGCTCACAATGCTGAAGAGCTATTGCCACTTTCCTTTCTATTCAGTGAGAAAGCTAACGAGCCCCACTTGCTTTAGAGAATGTGGCCCTGAGCAATGGTCTGCAACTCAGGAGAGCTGTGTTCAGTTCTCACCTCCCATGTTGGGTCATCTTGGACAAATCATGTCCCTGCTGTTCAGAGGTGACAGTAAGCTGGTATGCCCCAGCAAGAGCCGCTGTGCCATACCGGGGTGGATCGACTGCCCCTGGCGGCAATTTAAAGGGCGTGGGGCTCCCAGCAGTGGCTGGAGCTCTGGGCCCTTTAAATTGCTGCCAGAGCCCTGTTGACGGAGCCCTGGGGAAGCAGCAGTGGGGCTCGGGTGGCAATTTAAAGGGCCAGGGCACCTGCTGCAGCTACTGCCCCTAGGCCCTTTAAATCATCCCCACAGCCCTGGGGTAGCGGAGGCAGGGCTCCGGTGGCTATTTAAAGAGTCCAGGGCTCCAGCAGCTGCTACTGCCCTGGCTCTTAAAATAGCCACACGGTGCCTCCTCCCCAGGGCTCCAGCAGCAAGACGCTGGGGATGATTTAAAGGGTCCAGGGCTCTGGTAGCCGCTACTGCCCGGAGCTTGCCAGAGCCATGGGGTAGCAGTGGCGGGGCTCTGGCGGTGATTTAAAGGGCCCGGGGCTCAGCCACTGTTACTGCCCCAGACCCTTTAACTTGCTGCCGCAGCCCCGCTACCTCCTCCCCAGGGCTCTGGCAGCAGGGCTCCAGGGATGATTTAAAGGGCCTGGGGTGGTAGCAGCAGCTGGAGCTCCTGGCCCTTTAAATCACCACCGGAGCCTCCGGCTGCCACTGCTACCCCAGGGCTCTGGTAGTGGGGCTTGGGTGGTGATTTAAAGGGCCCAGAGCTCCCACTGCCGCTACCCTCTGGGGCCCTTAAAATCGTCACCCAAGTCCTGTTGCTGGAGCCGTGGGGTAGCGGCGGCGGGGCTCTGGTGGTGATTTATAGGGCCAGCGACCCCCAGCTGCCACTACTGCAGTGGATCCCCGGTCTCTTTAAATCTCCGACAGAGGCCAGGGCCCCGGGATAATGGCAGCAGCTGGGAGCCCCCTCTGATGGTGATTTAAAGTGCCCAGGGCTCTGCTGTGGTAGTGGCACCTGGAGCCCCAGGCCCTTTAAATCACTCCTGGGGCTCCTAGCTGCCTCTGCAGCTGGTAGTTCCGGGGGTGATTTAAAGGGCCCGGGGCTCCCAGCTGTTGCTACCACAGCCTGATTTAAAGCACCCTGGGATTTAAAGGCCCCACTTCTTCTGATAGAGGCCACGCCTCTTCTAGTTGAGCACCCCTCCAGCCCAAGGACTCCGGAGTACTGGTAAGTACTGGTAGGTCCTTTAAGTTACTTTCACCCCTGCTGCTGTGTGCCTCAGTTCCCCCGCCTCATGTAAAATGGGGATAAAGCTACTAAGCTGGATTCCAACACTTTCTAACAGGGTTTGGCAACAGGAGACTTCTTCCACTTTGTTGCAATGTCAAATACTAAAGATTTGACAAGCATTAATAATCATCCCTATATTACTACTTTTTTAAATGACAGAAAAAATGTATTTCACATCTCAATAGCATAATATGGTATAACTCTTCATTATTTGTACAGTGGTAGGCAAAATTCAAGGTCCCATTGTGTTAGGCACTGCAAATGCACTTAACAGGAAGCTAGCCGCCGACTTAAAGAGTTCATAATCTAAGTATGTGGCTGGCTGTTGCATGTTTTGTACTCTTTAAATATGTGAAAATTCTGCTGATGATTTTGCTTGGGAATCCAGTACTCTATACTGGGTCCTATAACTAGCCCTCATCTACATTTTCTCCAGAAGTCAAGGTACCATACCCATCTTCATGTATATCTGAAGAGTCCTTGTGTTGAACATTAGAGAGTCCTGTTTTGCTGGATGAATGTCAGTCTTGTTGCATTTTTCATTCCACGCACTGATCTACAATCGCTTATCAGATTCTGAGGAAGTATTGCTCTATATATACCAAGACCAGAAGGGACCATGGTGATCATTGAGTTTAACCTCCTATATAACATAGGCCATAAAAATGCCCCCAAATAATTCCTAGAGTAGATCTTTTAGAAGAATAATCAATCTTGATTTTTAAAGTGTCAGTAATGGAGACTCCACCATGACTCTTGGTAAGTTGTTCCAAAGGTTAATTACCCTCACTGTTAAAAATTTACACCTTATTTCCATTCTGAATTTGTCTAGCTTCAACTTCCAGTCTTCAGAACATGTCATACTTTTTGTGTGTGGCTACAGACGAACACGGTTACCCTCTGATACTAAAGAAGTCTTGTGTCCTTCTGAGTTGTGTGTGCTCATCTGCTAGTTTCCCCAGGCTACAAGGGCTAGTTTTGCCATCGAAGAAGGGAAGCTGTGTTGATGTAGGAGAAAAAAGAAATGAAAAAAAATTGGTGAGAGTGTTTGTAACCAAAGCTGCTCAGGGCAAGTAATTGTTACCTACATTCGTACAGTGCTGTGTGCATGCATGGCACTTCTATACAAGCAGAAAGTACCGAACAAAGAGCAGGGTCTCTGCCTTGAAGAACTGTGGCTTCAGTCCAGCAAAGCACTTCATACTAAATACTTGAGTAGTCCCAGCTGTGCTGGATCAGGTCCTGCAAGTACAGGTGTATTCAGCACAGTGCAAAACAATCCAGACAAGAAAAGCAAAGGAAAACATGAGTCTCCATTCTAGCATTTGCACCAGGAGTCCACATAAAAACGGTGGGGCCTAGGAACTCTGCCCAAGTCCGTGGATGCATTCTGGCTGATTCAGGGTATGTCTACACTGCAAAAAATAGCCAACAGTGGTGAATCTCAGAGTCTCTGTCAACTGGCTCAGGCTTCTGGGGCTTGTGCTACAGGGCTAAAAGAAGCAGTATAAATGTTCCCACCCAGGCTCTGAAACCTGGTGAGAGGGAAGGATCTCAGAGTCTGGGCCCCAGGGAATGGCTACACTACTATTTTCACACTGATAATGAGAGTCCCACAAGTCCAAGTCAGTTGATCTGGGCTCTGAGACTTGCTGGATTTATTTTGTAAATGTGACCTCAGCCAGGAGACAGTTGAGACCTTGGTTTCACTAGAGTAGGATTTCTCAAACTGGGACTGTGGACCCCTGGGGGTCCGCAAGGGAATCCAGGCAGTCCACAGGCCCTGCTGATCAACTCCTTCCCTCCCTCAACCTCTCCCCCTCCCTCTCAGTGCCTCCTGTACGCCAGGGAACAGCTGTTCAGTGGTGTGCAGGAGGCGCTGGAAGGGAGGGGGAAGAGTGGGGATGGTGCACGCTTAGCAGGAGGGGGGCGGAAAGAGGTGAGGAAGAGGAGGGGTGGGGTGGACTAGGAGATGTGGTCTGGGGGTGAGTGGGGGGGCTTGGCTTGGTGGTCTGTGAAAAATGTTATATCAAAATGGGGGTCCTCGGGATGTTAAAGTTTGAGATTCACTGCGCAAGAGAAAAAGGCGAGGTCTTACCCTGAGTTTGCACTAACGAGGTAAAATTCTAGTGAAAATAAGGCAGGCTAAAGTTTTCACGTTAGCAGGTTGAGTTACAAAGACTACAGTCTTTAACTCAGCCTGTGTACATGTGAGAAAATGACAAATTGTCTTCCCTAGGATTTTCCCTCAGGTTAGTTACCTCACGTTAAGAACACAGCTTTTTTTCCCTAGAAAAGGCACTGCCTGAGAGGACTGCAGGACTTGGCTTTGAATATTAAGCATCTGAGACATCAATCTGTCTAGGCCTTCACTTTGATGTTCAGTGTCTGTTACCCAGCTGCAGACTGTAAACACCCACTCGCGCTAGCTGGGAGCAGGACTGCAAGGAACACCCAGCTTTGAATCTTGGGCTCAGGGTACGGTGGCCAGACATCCTGATTTTATAGGGACGAGCCCGATATGTATGGGAATGGGCTGCTTTTCCTTTTCAGTAGTCACAGTAGTCTTCCAAGGCCGATACACCCACCTTCCCAAGAGCCAATCCAGAGAGTGCAGTGGGGAAAGGCGCAGAAAGAAAGCTCAGATGACCCCTGTGTTTATTGTTTCACTGTCATTGGCACAGGGTGATAAATATCATAAAGAGTTTTCAGTTCAGGACTTTTTTTGGTTTTTTTGCACTTTGTCAGTTTGGGCAGTGGCAGTCCAAGCCGGCTTTTTTTTTTTTTTTTTTGGCTGTTCTGGGCAGCATGGAGAGAAGCTGCGACCCTGAGCCTGCTGGGGTCAGAGCACACTGGTGCCCGCAGCCTGCAGCCCAGAGTTCTCTGTCCCCGGCAGGCATGGGGCCGCGGCTTCTCTCTCCTGCTGGGCACTACTTTTCACACCATGTCACTACGCGGGCGCACATAAATGCCCCTGCAGGCGCCATGGCATCCATGGGCACCACGTTGGGGACCACTGGTCTAAATGAAGCCTAGTTACAACAGGACTAAAACTTGTGTTTGCAGGGCCAGCTCTAACTTTTTGGCGCCCCAAGCAAAAAAGAAGAGCGCTACCCCCCGCTGCACCCCCCTCCGCAAGCACCGCGCTGCTGAAACCCCGCCCCCTGAATGCCATGCTGCCTGAAACCCCGCCCCCTCAGAGCTCTGTGCTGCCCCAAGCCCCGCCCCCTCCGAGTGCCACGCCAGCCCCCGCCCTCAAGCACCACGCTGCCCGAAGCCCCACCCCGAGTGCCCCGCTTCCCTAAGCCCTGCCTCCGAGTGCCACGCCGCCTGAAGCCCCGCCCCCTCAGATCACCACGCCCCCGCCCCCTCCTTCCAAGCCCCGCGCTGCCCCAAGCCCTCACTCCTCCTCCGAGCACCACGCCAGCCCCCACCCCCATAGTGGCATGCTGTGGAAACAAAAAAAACCCCCTCCAGCGCAGCCCCAACAAACCAAAAAGAAAAAAAGAAAAAACCAGAGCTCCGCCCTGCCCCAAGGTGCCGTCCTAAGCACATGCTTGGTCAGCTGGTGCCTGGAGCTGTCCCTGTGTATTTGTAGTGTCCTGGCAAGGAACACCCTGGGGCTCCTGACAGAGCCAGGCAGTGTTTTATTCAAGGCCCAATCGAAGCGGAAACAAGAAGCAATCAGGTCACTCAGTGACCTAAATCTCAGCAGTACAGTTGCCGGTTCTTTCCCCCTATGCAGTTTGTGGTCACTGAAGGGACCAGCTGAGACACAACAATAGTCTGAACAAAATACAGACTCACAGACAGTGGAATATTGGGCCAGATTAATCCCCAGTCTATCTCCAGCTATGAATGTGAGGTGTGGGGACTCCCCTTGCTGGTAGTTAATTCCAAACTCCCATCCTTGTGTTTGTCAGTCTGTTTGGTTTGTTTGTTTGAAGGACCGTGTGCTGTAGCTGGCAGTTGGAGGTGGAGCTACTAGGAAGGTTTGAAAGCTAGAAGCCTCTGGTAATTGGCTGAACCTTAACCAGTGGGCGGGGCATTCACTCAGGCCAGGGCTTTATAAAGCTGCGCACAAGTGACCAGGGAGCTTAGTGACCAGGAGCTGCTAACAGGGAGTTTTGCAAGGGAGTTTTGGAAGGGGAGTAGGAATGGGGGGGGGTCCCTTGTCAGTCTCATCTGTGACCCATTGGTCCCCTGAACCGATAACCTGAGCCACATCGAAAACCTTTCTGTTTACAGCAGAGAGGAGCGGACAGGGAGCTGTAGATGGGAATTTGCGAGAGTTTGACAGAGGGAGGCTTACAATGGTGAGGAGGACCCGCAACACCTGTGCCAGCACTGCTTCTGTCTCCTCCACCTGCGCCTGTAGCCAGACAGAGCACCAAAGCATGGATGCTTTTACCCAGATTCTGGTGTGGGCTTGCAAAGACTGTAATTTGCAATTTCCACTTACTGATATCCAGGCTGGGGGTGGCATCCAATGTGAAAGGTGCCTACTGGTGGAATCTCTCAGGCAGCAGGTGGGAGAGCTACAGGAGGAGGTGGCCAGGCTGAGGAACATCTATGTCCATGAGCAATTCCTGGACAGTATCCATGTGGAGACAGCTGATGGTGCTGTCCCAGTTGACAGGACTACCGACACACCAGTGGAGGAGGAGATGCCTCAGGGTGTATCTGACACACCAGTGGAGGAGGAGGCTCAGGGTGGACACAGCCAGCTGGTTACTTCTAGCAGCAGGCAGTGCTCCAGCGCTGCTGCGAACCCTCCTGTTGTGGTAAAAGATAACCATTATGCTCTTCTTGATACAGGAGAGAAGAAATCACCCCCAACAGTTAAGGAGGTGAAGCCTCGTACCCCTAAGGCTGGGAGGTCTGCTGCCACCACTGATAAGAAACGTAGGGTAGTGGTGGTTGGAGACTCTCTGCTGAGGGGGACGGAGACACCCATCTGTCGCCCTGACCGTTCATCCCGGGAGGTATGCTGCCTGCCAGGGTCCCGTATCCGAGATGTTACAGAGGCTTTGTCAAGGATTATCCGGCCTTCTGACTACTACCCCATGCTACTCATCCATGTGGGCACAAATGATACTGTGAGGTGTGACGCTGAGCAGATCAAGAGTGACTACAGGGCTCTGGGAGTACGGCTTAAGGAGCTTGGAGCGCAGGTGGTATTCTCTTCTATTCTTCCTGTTGAAGGTAGGGGTCCGGGCAGAAACAGATGCATCGTGGAGGTGAATGCCTGGCTGCGAAGATGGTGTCGCCAGGAGGGCTTTGGCTTCCTCGACCACGGGATGCCGTTTGAGGAAGGACTGCTAGGAACAGATGGCGTTCACCTTTCGAAGCGGGGAAAGGCCTTATTTGCACACAGACTGGCTAACCTAGTAAGGAGGGCTTTAAACTAGGTTCAACGGGGACAGGTGAGCAAAGCCCACAGGTAAGTGGGGAACAAGACCTGGGAGATGGGTTGGAAACAGGAGGGAGCACGGGCTATAATGGCAGAGAGGAAGGAGGGTCAGGGCAAAGCTGGGAGGCAAGATCAAACCAGTATCTTAGATGCCTTTATACAAATGCAAGAAGTATGGGTAATAAGCAGGAAGAACTGGAAGTGCTAATAAATAAATACAACTATGACATTATTGGCATTACTGAAACTTGGTGGGATAATACACACGACTGGAATGTTGGTGTGGATGGGTATAGTTTGCTCAGGAAGGATAGACAGGGGAAAAAGGGAGGAGGTGTTGCCTTATATATTAAAAATGTACACACTTGGACTGAGGTGGAGATGGACATAGGAGACGGAAGGGTGGAGAGTCTCTGGGTTAGGCTAAAAGGGGTAAAAAACACAGGTGATATCGTGCTGGGAGTCTACTACAGGCCACCTAATCAGGCGGAAGAGGTGGATGAGGCTTTTTTCAAACAACTAACAAAATCATCCAAAGCCCAAGATTTGGTGGTGATGGGGGACTTCAACTATCCAGATATATGTTGGGAAAATAACACCGCGGGGCACAGACTATCCAATAAGTTCCTGGACTGATATTGCAGACAACTTTTTATTTCAGAAAGCTGAAAAAGCTACTAGGGGGGAAGCTGTTCTAGACTTGATTTTAACCAATAGGGAGGAACTTGTTGAGAATTTAAAAGTAGAAGGAAGCTTGGGTGAAAGTGATCATGAAATCATAGAATTTGCAATTCTAAGGAAAGGTAGAAGGGAGTACAGCAGAATAGAGACAATGGATTTCAGGAAGGCGGATTTTGGTAAGCTCAGAGAGCTGATAGGCAAGGTCCCATGGGAATTAAGACTGAGGGGAAAAACAACTGAGGAAAGTTGGCAGTTTTTCAAAGGGACGCTATTAAGGGCCCAAAAGCAAGTTATTCTGATGGTTAGGAAAGATAGAAAATGTGGCAAAAGACCACCTTGGCTTACCCTTGAGATCTTGCATGACCTACAAAATAAAAAGGCTTCATATAAAAAATGGAAACTAGGTCAGATCACGAAGGATGAATATAGGCAAATAACACAGGAATGCAGAGGCAAGATTAGAAAAGCAAAGGCACAAAATGAACTCAAACTAGCTATGGGAATAAAGGGAAACAAGAAGACTTTTTATCAATACATTAGAAGCAAGAGGAAGACTAAGGACAGGGTAGGCCCACTGCTCAATGAGGAGGGGGTAACAGTAACGGGAGACTTGGAAATGGCAGAGGTGCTTAATGACTTCTTTGTTTCGGTCTTCACTGAGAAGTCTGAAGGAATGTCTAGTATAGTGAATGCTTATGGGAAGAGGGTAGGTTTAGAAGAGAAAATAAGGAAAGAGCAAGTAAAAAATCACTTAGAAAAGTTAGATGCCTGCAAGTCACCAGGGCCTGATGGAATGCATCCTAGAATACTCAAGGAGTTAATGGAAGAGGTATCTGAGCCTCTAGCTATTATCTTTGGGAAATCATGGGAGACGGGGGAGATTCCAGAAGACTGGAAGGGGGCAAATATAGTGCCCATCTATAAAAAGGGAAATAAAAACAACCCAGGAAACTACAGACCAGTTAGTTTAACTTCTGTGCCAGGGAATATAATGGAGCAGGTAATCAAATAAATCATCTGCAAACGCTTGGAAGGTGGTAAGGTGATAGGGAATAGCCAGCATGGATTTGTAAAGAACAAATCATGTCAAACTAATCTGATAGCGTTCTTTGATAGGATAACGAGCCTTGTGGATAAGGGAGAAGCGGTGGATGTGATATACCTAGACTTTAGTAAGGCATTTGATACAGTTTCGCATGATATTCTTATAGATAAGCTAGGAAAGTACAATTTAGATGGGGCTACTATAAGGTGGGTGCATAACTGGCTGGATAACCGTACTCAGAGAGTAGTTGTTAATGGCTCCCAATCCTGCTGGAAAGGTATAACAAGTGGGGTTCCGCAGGGGTCTGTTTTGGGACCGGTTCTGTTCAATATCTTCATCAACAATTTAGATGTTGGCATAGAAAGTACGCTTATTAAGTTTGCGGACGATACCAAACTGGGAGGGATTGCAACTGCTTTGGAGGACAGGGTCAAAATTCAAAACGATCTGGACAAATTGGAGAAATGGTCTGAGGTAAACAGGATGAAGTTCAATAAAGATAAATGCAAAGTGCTCCACTTAGGAAGGAACAATCAGTTTCACACATACAGAATGGGAAGAGACTGTCTAGGAAGGAGTATGGTAGAAAGAGATCTAGGGGTCATAGTGGACCACAAGCTCAATATGAGTGAACAGTGTGATACTGTTGCAAAAAAAGCAAACATGATTCTGGGATGCATTAACAGGTGTGTTGTAAACAAGACACGAGAAGTCATTCTTCCGCTTTACTCTGCGCTGGTTAGGCCTCAACTGGAGTATTGTGTCCAGTTCTGGGCACCGCATTTCAAGAAAGATGTGGAGAAATTGGAGAGGGTCCAGAGAAGAGCAACAAGAATGATTAAAGGTCTTGAGAACATGACCTATGAAGGAAGGCTGAAGGAATTGGGTTTGTTTAGTTTGGAAAAGAGAAGACTGAGAGGGGACATGATAGCAGTTTTCAGGTATCTAAAAGGGTGTCATCAGGAGGAAGGAGAAAACTTGTTCACCTTAGCCTCCAATGATAGAACAAGAAGCAATGGACTTAAACTGCAGCAAGGGAGATATAGGCTGGACATTAGGAAAAAGTTCCTAACTGTCAGGGTAGTCAAACACTGGAATAGATTGCCTAGGGAAGTTGTGGAATCTCCATCACTGGAGATATTTAAGAGTAGGTTAGCTAAATGTCTATCTGGGATGGTCTAGACAGTATTTGGTCCTGCCATGAGGGCAGGGGACTGGACTCGATGACCTCTCGAGGTCCCTTCCAGTCCTAGAGTCTATGAGTCTATCCCTAGGCTTGGGGTGGAGACCACTCTGACAGCGGGTGGGGAGGCAGGAATTCACCCAGAAATCACCCAGCAAACAGTCCCAGTTCACAGCCTATCCCACCTTCGCTACCAGCTCCTCTGTTCCTGATCAGGGCACCTCTTTCCCACTGGCTCTCTCTCACATGCGGTGCAGGCTCTGTGTGACCACACTGACAGGCTGCTTGCTGAGCCTGTCCTCTGACCCGCAGCCTGCTGTGTCGCTTGGGAGCATACACACTCCACTGGCAAGCTGAGCCTCTAAACAGAAGAGAGCTGGACATAGGGGCAAGGTTCCTGCCAGCTCTCTCGCCAACCAGGGCTCTGGCAGGGTGGAGCAACCAGCTTCCCTGTCTCATTGCCACACAATCTCAGGTCACCAGGAGAAAGGCCAGCCTGTGCCTCCATAAATGGTGTTATAGTGGAATGAACATGGCACATTATATATGTCCGCTTCTTGATGGCATTCAATCACAAGGGCGGGAGCATCATAGCTCATATGCAGATTTGCCCTCAAGGAGCATGGATTCCAGTGTCACAAGTTAGCAGTGAAGAGGATAAAGTTTTCCTACCATCTACTATTATATATAGTCTCTCTTGCTCATTTATTTTGGCATTGACAAAGCCCTTGGAGAGACTGGTATATCACAGTTTTATTATTTGGATTGGTTTCCAAGAGAAACATAATGGATTGAGGTTGTCTGGTAAGGGCAGCTGGTGTGTGTTATTGCAAGGGGATTTCAAACAGTTTCTGTAGTGGAACAGCACTCTGCTGCTCACACAGCCGGGGACAACTTCTGAGTGGTGGCTGAGGAAAGTTCAGGAAAAGCAGCGATAGGGCAGGTGCAAAGGTGCCTTTGTACTGCCCTGCTTCAGGGACTGCTCTGCCTTGAAGGCTGCTTTAGCCTACTCCTTCTGCTGATAGCTCTACAATACGGAGCTGCTCTCAAAGCTAGTTCCCCTTGATTTTGTTGCCCTATGGCAGTTTAGCAGTGCAAAGTGCCCAAAAAAACCCAGAATCAGGTCCATTTCATATCTAGATTGAAATACTAATCGTACTTATATGTAAATGTTACTGTATAACGTTCTCTCTTTACCGGATAAATAAATTCTGCAATGATATGGCCACTCAGCCTTCAATGGGAGTATAGAGGGCAACCATCAGACCAAGCACATTCATTGACTCTTGGATTCATAGTAAAATCCACTCTATTTATACTGTGAATTAGTGTGCTTGAAAATTCACCACCAGCCTTGAGGCAGCACAAGATCATTGCTTTGAGAGAGGTTTGCCATCTCGAGGGTGGAAAGAGCCTATCGAATGGCTTGGCAACTTCTGCGGAGAACAATGACAAGTTCCCAGTCAGGTGAAGGCTGCAGCGTGGGTTTTTTTTCCAGGAGACTGTAAACAGAACTCTTTCATTTGAGCAAGCTTCTATGAACACACACAAAGAGCAGACATCTTCCCTGAGGAATGGAAAGCTTGCAATGTGTTAATCAATCAGCCACAGATATAAAATCCACTTTGCAAGTGCTAGGGACGAGCGGGCCAATTTAGACACAATAAGAACCAATCTGAGCCAGCATCCGCAGCTCAGTTCTCTTTTTCTTTTTGCTTGGAGGCAAGAGAGTTGAGAAAGTTTAGTTAGCTCCCTTTTATGTCTGTTTTTTTTGTGTGTCTAGTGAATATCCAGAAATCAAATCTGGGACTCAGTTACAGTAAAGTGGGGGCAGGAGGAGCAATGGACTTTAGAAGCATTATGCTTCAGAGGCTGGATGCATCTGCAGGGATGAGTTTGGGAGTGTGCTCACAGGGCCTCAGTTCCTCAGGACAAGGACAAGAAACTCACTGCTGTGTGTTTGTCCAGTAAAGTCGCATCTCCACTAATGTTCCACTTTGTTCTGGTGACGTCACTATGATGGTGCACGTGACTTTGTGTCCTGGGCAATGGCATTTCCTGATGCTTTGTTCTGCAGCTGTTTGCAGAGTGGGGTAGGGGGTCTTGTAACACTGTGTCATTTAAAATTGGCCCTTTCAGCAGGCATTTCCTCAACAATGCAATCAAATTCTCCTTTGCTTGCGCTGCAACACACGAGGCTTTTTAACTATCACTTTTGTCTACACCATTGAATAACTGGGGCTAATATAGCCAGCTATTAGTATTCTGCTAATAGGATTTATAGCTCACTCTAACAGAAAATGATGTGGGGTTGCTAATGATGATGTGCCAATGTTCCCCAGTTTGCTGCTCAAGCAGTTTGCTGTTTGCAAAGGTTCGGCTTTAGTAGAAAACACATCCTTGAAAATAAATAGGACAGATCCATGCTGAATATAGCAACTGAGTCCTTGTTATAAGAGCAGCGGGAGAAAAAGTGGGGGGATGCTCTTTCAGACATTATTATTCTTGAAACCCTGCACACATCAAGCTAAGCATCAGCTCCTAGACAGCCTGCACACTATGCAAGCAGGAGTGCCAACTCCTTCTGAAAGCCAGGTCTTTCACGCAGCAAACAGATGTGCTGCCTGCAGTGCTGAGCTGCTGGGTACAAAGGTTGGATCTATTTCTAGGAAATTAACATTGCGTATCCCTGTGCAGAGAAATGCCCGCCCTTGTATTCTTTTAGTAATTTGCCTAGTGGCCTCTACTTCATTTGAATGTCTGCCCCAATGTCACATCTAATTTATATATCTGTGCTGGATCCATTGAGAAGATCAAACAAACAGAGGCTGAAAATACGAACATGAGAACATTGGTGATATGGCAGCCAAGGGCAATCCTCTTACTCTATTGGCTACTGTCATGTGCACAACAAAGAAAATGCAACAAAGTAAGTCTGTAAGAAGCCTATTCAAACTAGTGGTTGACAAGCCTCAAAAGATCCCAAGATTCTGTTTGGCTTAGATAAGCTTCAGAAAGCATCTGAGTGTTGAGATGATTATCTGAACCTCTTTGGTCTGCCAAGTTGGGCTAGAAAGCTCATTAGCACGGACTTTCTTCTGAAATTTCTAGTGCTCACTGGGTTGGACCAGATGTACCTCATGAAAGTGCTTAGATACAGTGATGATGGGCACAATATAAAGAACAAGATCAGACAGAAGCACAGATTCTCATAGTGAAATTTGACACATCTGCTCCTGATCCCAGTTGGGACCCAAAGGTACAGAGGAGTTGAAAACAAGAGAATGAGGTAAAGGGGGTGGGGAGAATAGCACAGTTTTCAAATAACAATAGGAAAAATTGTTCCCCTCAATGTATGGGTGAAAGTTAGTTGGGAATCTTATATCTGGGCCAGTTTCCCCATTCCTAATCAAAACCAATACAGAGTATAAATTCTTCTGCCACCTATCTATGTGTTTGTACAGCACCTGGCACAGTAGGTGCTCCTAAGTGCTACTGAACTACAAATAAAAAGTATTTGAGCTCCTGAGATGTGTCCTGCTGGCATTGTTCCCTGCTTTTTGCTAGCTGCCATCATCCTTCTCCCTCGCAATCCTTCAGTGAAACCCAGTAAGAAAATTAGGGTTATATGCTGGAGAGTCCTGCAAATATTGCTACTTGTTGCATAAGTCATTTGTGGACATCCTTTCGGGGAAACATTCAAAAGCCTTTCTTTTTTTTATCTTGCAATGACAAGTCAGATCTATATAGGCTGTCCATAGTATGATAGCTGACCGAAAGAAGTACAGATTTTTAAAGAGGCTGCAAGAAGAGAAAGTACTCTAAAAAAAAATTATAAAGAATGAAAAGTATAATGTATATTTCAAGGCTTTTGCATTTGGTGAGCTCCAGTATAGGTTTTCATTTAATTATGTTCTTCATTAGGCTTTCCAGCTCAATGAATTTAGGGCCCTTAAACAAAGAAAACAAAACAAAAACAAAAAAAATAGTGAGTTGTCCTTTTTGTTGTTTTCTTATATCCCTATGCTTTATGAAACAGTTCTGATGACTGAGCTGTTCTGAGCTAATAGGTTACATGTCATGGGGACAATTCCACATTTCTATAGTTGCTAGGCTACCAGAAGTAATTCCTGGTATTCTACAGCACAACTCAGTAAATACAATGGTCACATCAAACTTGTCTGAAGGCCTCATCCTGCTCTCACCAGAGTCAATGGCAAAATTCAGATTGACTGAAGTGATGCAGATTCAAGTCCTTAGTTACCCTTTCCAGATCTGGCCTATTCTGGCTTATAATGTCCCCCCCCCCCACTTCTCGCTTTTAAGAAGCTCCACAACATCTAAATTCTAGGCCTAAAAGTTGTTGGCAGTGTCCCTTTGAATATGGAGAAACACTCAGTATGTGGAAAGTTCAGGCCCCATCAATATTCAGAAGTAAATCTCTGAAGTCTTAGTAGCAGTTAGTGGGAAAATCCTTGGGTTATAAATGGGATAGAGAAATTCATTGGAATCATTAACCTTTAGTAAATTTGATGCCAAAGCTAAAACATTTTGATTAAAAAGAAATTAATCAGCTATTAAGAGATTACATTTCCTTTGGTGAAAGTCCAAGACAGCGTATATTATGGAAAGAGTTTAATTATGTTCAGATGCTGTTTCTGAAGTAGATGACCCTTTTTTTGGGGATCTATCTGCCTTTGCCCTCTGAGGACCTGATCCCAGAGCTAATCTCAGCATTTTGTGGCAAAACATCCTGCCACCCAGAACCCTGAAACATAACTGACTCCTGTCCCCTTTTACTACACCGTTGTGCACAGGAAACGTGAGGATTTGGAGAGGGCTAATGAGATGATTAAGTGGAGACACTTTAATTTTGCATTAAAAGTGTGTGTGTGTGTGTGTGTGAGAGAGAGAGAGATTTTAGGGTTTCCTCAACTTCTTGACCCCCAGTTAGACACGTGTGGTCCCATTGCCTTGCTACCAAAGTGGAGTCAAGCTGCTCCTTCCTTTCATTTGGAGTGATTGGGGTCAGATCCTCAGCTGGCAGGAACTGTCATAGTTCTGTTGACCTCGAAATATTGCCTATTACAATATACTCAAATTGTGGTTTTGGCCCTGGCTTCCATCTAGTTAACTCTTTTCAAGTCTATCTTTGCAAGGAAAAACCCTTCAAACATACCTTGATTTAAAATGAGATCTACTATTTTCCTTTATATTTCTGTTTCTCCTAAATCAGAGGGGGCCATTGGCCACTGGCTTCATCCTTGTGCTTTCCAAGTAACCCACAGATGCCAGTCAAGTCAATGAGAAGATTGGGCATGCAAAGAATGCCAGAGAAGATGCTACACCTAGTATAACGAGGGTAATTAACTAGAAAGCTTGAACATTAATGCTTAATTTTCATGCTTCTCTTGGTTTCAGCTAGCCTGCAATCACTATTTAAAGGTATTTTTGAGTGCACGGTATCAATAAATTATTCTCTCTGGTGATCTGCGATAATGTGTTGCATTGTGTGAAAAGGAACATTTCGAAAGAAATTTAGTGACACTATTGCTTCAGAGCTCGCTTGCTCACTCCCTCTCCCTCCCCACACACACACACACACACACACACACACACACACACACACACACACACACACACACGGCTGTATTAATACTTAATGCTACTAATGAAAACATTGCCTGCTACTCACAAGGGAAGGAAAAAAACAAAGGCCTGTTTGTTTGTTTTTGAAATACTTGCAGCAAATATCTACAATAGTTCGTATTTGCCAGTGGTTACCATGCACTGGTATCTGAACCAGTGCACTGATTTCCTCTTCTACATAAAGGGAAAAGTCTCATCCAGTTCGGATAACACTGTGTTGCAAATATGGTGATTATTTAACATTTTATATTGCAGTAGCACCTGGAGAACAGGCCCTCGCTCTACTGCGCACTGTACTAACACAGCAAATGACAGTCCCTGACACAGAGAGCTTAATAGACAAAAAATCTCCCATAATAGGTGGGTTAGATAAACAAGCTGGCCAGCGGGGATGAAATGAACTAACAAAAACAATAGGATGGGCACAAGTCTCAGCCATTGAGGATCAGGAATCACAAGTCAGGCAACGCTGTAAATCTTGGCAACTGCTCACTTTTTAACAATAACCATGGGCCATTGTAACAGAGAGAGAAATGAAGGAAGTTTGAGGTTTCAGCACAGTCTGTAGCGATGCAGGGGTTAAAAAAAAATCAGTTTTGGGATTTTTCTGTTAACTCTCTCGCAAGGCTGACTCCTTTGCCCCATGGCACGTCCTCTATCAACCCTGACTGAAACTAAACTGCCAGATATAAAATTCTTTAGATTCTTAATTAACTGCCCTCAGGTAGGCTCCTGGTTCACCACAGGCCAAGGAACATCTGCAAAGGATGTATAATTTTTTTGGCCTGGCAGTAAATTAAACAAATGTATCAAGACAGAGAGTTTCCTTGTAGCCACTACCTTGGGGGCAAATCTTCTCCCAAGCTCCCATCGCTGTGTCTGACCTGAAAGGCAGCAGAACCGATGGCAGGGTTGCTATGTGGTATGGGCCACGAGGCAAACGTGTTCATGTGTGTGGGAGTGGGGATTGTTCTGAACCTTTGGTGAACACAATCTGAAAGGCAGTGCTCTGTCCTCCTCCTGCATTAGTACAGAGGAGTGTTCTGAAGGCAGGCAGGGCATGACCTGTTCATCTGAAGCTATGTCGATCCACCAGCCAGACCTCCCCACTCACTTTGCTACTGTTTGCAAGCTAGTGGACAGCATTCTGTCACCCTCACTGAGCTAAGGCCCTTTAAAGCTATGTACAGGGGATGTGATTTTAGGGCCAAATTATCCTCATTTTACTCATACAACTGGTCCCATTGCCTTCAGGAGGACGACTCCTGTAAATAAAGCATGCAGGATTTACCTGGGGGCATTAGAAAGGCAGTAGCAGATGCTCAAACCATGCATCACTCACTTGGCTATAGCAGCATAACTGACTTTTTCCTCCATTTTACTAGCAAAATCTTGTTTGATACATTTAGTCAACATTATTGGTTATGCTAATTCTAATCAATTAATTTCAACCATCCAGAATACAAATAAATCCAGAAGGTCTCAAATCAACAGCTGCAAACTAACTAGGTAATGCAAGTCAGCTAGGAACAGGCTCAAATAATCTGACAACAATTGCTGCATGAGTGACATTTATAATTGCAGAACATTTCTTTCTTCAGCCCAGTGAATGCCATCATTTCACCCCCACCCCTCCTTCTACCCCTGCCCCCTCCATTTCCAATCAGATTCAATAGATGATATTGGACAATGGATTTTTTTTTTTTAATCTTGTCAGTGTCAACCACAGTACTTTTCACTCTAGGCAACTGAATTTTTGTCTCCAGACTCATTGGTATGAGAAATTTCATGTTGATCTGGCTAAGCATTAACTAATATAACCAAAGACAACACTGCCATATTCAGAGTTGTGTTTAACTGTCTATTTAAATGGAAGGCTAGATTCCAAGCTGTCTTTGTCAAAAAGTAAATGTGACTACGCTGAAGTGGGTTACTCTTTTTCCTGAATTTTACACTGTCTGCAAGAACTATGTGATTAGGGCATGTCTGTGAAGACTTTGGTGCAAAAGGTTCATCCCTGGTATATTTGTCGTGCGGAGCTTTATAAACCAGCATGTACAAAACATGATAAACATTTTATGTTATGTCATAGCAGTGGATATAGAACAAAAGGACCCTTCTGAAATGTTTTAAAGGGAAATACATTGTTGTCATTTTTGGTGTCAATATTAGAGTAAAATTCTACCCTTACTTTCCTCTGCATAAAAGGGGCAAGGGGGAAGAGGCTATTGCTGGCTGTGACTCCTCTGGCTGGAAAAGGCCATATAGCAGAGGGTGGATGGATTGACCTCTTAAGTGAACCTTGTTGCTGTTTTCCTCCCTGCCCTGCTCCTCCCCCCCCCAAAAGGCAGCATACATGCCCCTTTCACATGTTTTACTTGCACCCATATACGCGCAGGGAGTAGCACCGGTCATGCTCACCAGATGGCAGACCACAACTCTTCAGGCCCAGTGGCAGCAAAAGGTGTGTTAATTGGGTCTGCTGTAGGGCTCTCAAGAGTGAGAGGAGGGTCTCATGCTCTGCTGAGGACTGGGAGATGAAGTGTCTCCCTGAACCCCCACATAAGAGTGGAAATTTGTTCACAACCTTATGCTGTAGTTCTAGATGTGCAGAAATGTGATGATCACTTTAGAATCTTGCACTCACTTTTGTAGGACTCTCCAGGCAGAACCAAAAACAGATTAGAAAGGGGCTGTTTTCTAAGGGACCTGGCATTGGTCACTGTCAGAAGACAGGATACTGGGCTAGATGGACCTTTGGTCTGATCCAGTATGGCTGTTCTTAGGATGCCAGCTACCTACCAAACTGAGTTGGGTTTCATTAAAATACTTAAGGCAGAGTCTTGTTTGAGACAGACCAAAACACACTGAAAAGGAACAAGGAATAAAGTGAAGGTGATACAGTCTGCATAGGTGAGGAGTCTACGGCTTGTCTACATGGCAAAGTTGCATCAGTTTCATTTAAATAGGGTTAAAGATCAATTTAGTTTAATGAGTGCAAAACCTCTATAAACATTCTTATTTTGGCCTGAGACTATCTTATTGCAGTTGAGCTTAAGAGTCGACATAAGCTAAACTAGTATAAGCCATTTTAAACTGAAATAGGCATCTAAACAGGGTTTTGCACTGGTTTGATCAAATCAGTTTTACAACATGCAACTAGTTAAACCAATTCAAGTTTGTGAGAAGATAAGGTCCAAGCATTGTTTTGGGTAGTGCTGTTAGTTGTCAATCAAATAAAATACAGTCTGAAAAGACATTGGAGTATGTCTGATCTTTCTTGTAGCCCATCCAGAAAAAGAAAACAGTACTGGGAAAACTATGTGGTCAGTGCCAGATTCCCTACCTAGCATCTCTTATTCACTATTGAGAAGTCAATTTCCACCTTCCATTGGCGCATAATGTCAGTTTCCACCTTGGTACATTTTCAAAGGAGTGCCTTTGTGCTTTCTCTCATGCTTGGGAGGATCAACCTGTGAACATCTGCAAAGCCACCTCTTAAATTTCCTTCAAATCTCCCCGTACAACTGTCCTTTGTTATGACACCTTCAAAACACTGGTCAACAGCTAGGCCAATATTGTCTCATTGATTCACCTGTATTTCCATGTGTGCCTGTCTGTATGCAAGTGTTGTCGCTTGTCTTATACTTTTTTGTAAGGTCCTTGGCTGTCCTTTTGGTCTATGTTTGCACAGTTCCTAGCACAGTCGGGTACTGATCCATGAATGGAACGTCTAGGTGTACTACAATACAAATAATCAATCATAATATGGAATATTATTTTCCACTACAAGTGCTTCAATTGAAATCAGTGGGGCTACTCACTATTCAGTGAGTAAGGATGGGAGAGTCTGCCTGTCAGACATGAAATGGAGCATAGAAACATCAACTGCAGTTTAAACTTACATTCTATACCACTACTCCAATTTTCCTCAGGTGTCAGGAATAGATCTGTAAAAGACTTTCCTACTGAAACACAACCACATGAGTCAGCCCAGGTTTGCCTTGGTACCAAAGTGTTCAGTAAAGTCCCCAAAGCTGGCTGAGTTCATGTGAAACCTGAGGAATGAAATGAGGCAACACACTGCAATTTTCATGAGTTCCGCTTTGAATTTTGAAGCTTGGGGTATGTGAACAAACATGAAACTAAGAAAAAGTCCACCAGCTTGAGCTGAACCCACTGTTTAATAGCCAGCTTTAATCAGAAGTAACATTAAAGCAGAATCGTCTAAATAGAACCTGATTTCAAATCCCACTGGAGTCAGTGAGAGTCTTTCCATTGACTTCAACAGGCTTTGTTTTATCATTTAATCAGAGAATGGGTTTCCATGGAACAGGCCATGTTTGCTAGTACACTCCAAGTAGTATTTTAGATGATTACATTGCTAATATAATGAAAAACTTTCCATTTCACAGTTGTTTAATTTAATTGAGTGAGAATCTGCACATGCTTAATAGGGTATATGTGTAAGGCAGGTGCAAAAAATACCCCTATGGTAAATTAAACTAACTCAACAGTCAACAAAATAATGAGATGCTGTGGGAGTTGCATTGCAAATAAAGCCCACACAGATATAGCCATCTTAGCAGAGGTTATTCATTAGCTTTCCTTGCCTTCAGTAGGAAGAGAAGACAGTTTGGGGTTCCATAAATGCATGACTGAGTTTGATGTGAAAAGTGAAAAATTTGTTTTAATAAAAAAGAAACAATTTCTCTTGAGTGATTTCCATAGAAACTGCCATCAGTTATCCCAGCTCTTAGCAACCTGTCTTGCCCTGACTCACACGCCACAGACAGCAACTTAGATGTTCACATCACTTTTTATAAAGGGACCCCCCCTGTGGAGAATGATCTGTTTAAACCTTGACTCATTATAGGCATATCAGAAGCTACTAATGTCTAAGAAATCCATATAGGGTATGTCTACACTGGGAAAAAAAACCCAAACCAACCCTGCCAGCAGTGAGTGTTAGAGCCGGGGTCAAGTGACTTGCGCTTGTGGGAGTCATGCTACAGAACTAAAAATAGCAGTGTAGATGTTCCCGCTCAGGCAGGATCCCAGGCTCTGAGACTCTCCAGCCCAAGCAGGAACTTCTACACTGCAGTTTTTAGCCTTGCAGCAAAAGCCTTATGAGACTGAGTCAGTTGACTGGGGCTCTCAGACTTGCTGCAGCATGGTTTAGTTGGTTGGTTTTTTTTGCAGTGTATACATACTCTAAGTCCACAGACCCAAAGTATGGGCCACTCCTGCTGTGCTTGCAGTGGGGGAAGGGTATTGATCTCTAATGGTTTACCAGGGATGCCATGAATCATTCAACAGTGAAGGAGCCACAGAGGCTGCAGGCAAAGCAGAGCTGTAGGACCACACAGTTAGGAGGAGACTTATATTTCAGCTTTGCAGGGGTCCAATGAGACTTTAGATTATGGCATTTTTCAAAGTAATCTGTTACAAGTGGAGCCACCAAATTCAGAATAAAAACAACAAGGGAAAGATGCACTTATAGTGCCATGAACATAGCTTTTATGGGTCAAAGTCCTTGAAATCAATGGGAAGCTTTCCATTGAATTCAGAGCCAATCATCCCTTTGGATCTGACCCCATAGCTCTTTCCTTTGGTGATAATGTTCAATCCTTGAAGTTTAGATTACCATATATCCCCCATAGTTAGCTTGAGTCCAGTAGTAGTTCTCTCGTCATTAATGTAATGTTCTCTGAGTCTGTAATGTTGTGTAATGAACTTCTTCACTACTGTCTCCCCCTTTCTTATATAATGACACTCAATTATTTTACATTGGTTTTTGCTGGCTGCATTCAAATACTGATCTCATGCCTGCAAAGGTCTCTTGATCCATAACTGCAGAGACCCTTTTATGTGCCTCTGTGTCACCAGTGTACCTCTCACATAGATAGCATAGTGTAAGTCTTCACTAATGTTTCTCTCCACTGGTTAGCTGTGTTCCAGTATGTACTCTTCATCCCTCTTCTATAGCTCCATTACTAGGCAGTCTTCTACTGTGTCTTTCATGCTACGGTTTTGTCCAGAACATCTTCATACATAGATTTTTTCCCTGTTGAGTTTAACACAGTGGTTCTTATGGCATTGGTCAGTAATCTCTCATGGTATTGCTCAAAATTTGTTTTTATGAAGACTGATTACCCCTGGCCTTTCAAACATTAGCTAATGTAAACTATGTTATTGTATTGACCTAGGATAAAATCCTAGGCCTACTGAAGTCAGTGGTAAAGTCATTGACTTCAGTGGGGCCAGGATTTCACCACTAGTGGCCATGGTCAGTTTCCATGAGTAAACTTGTCATGCAGTACTCTGAATGTAGTTCAGTTCTGCATCTCTTTTCATCATAGACAGAACTAGATTAGAACTGTAAAACTTTATTAACAACAAGTAGGAAGAGGAAACAGGATGGATGGATGATCTTCTGGTTAAGGCACTGTACTGATATCCCCGAGATCTGAATTCAATTCCTGGTTCTTCCTGTAACCTTGGGCAAGACAGAATTTCTCTGTGCTTCAGTTCTGTAAAGGAGGAATAATAATACTGACTTGTCTATTAAGATCTCTGGGACAGGACTTTCTTCATATATGTTCAAATAGCACATAGACTAACAGGATCCTCATCTTGGTTGGGGCCTCTAGACAGTACCAAAATATAACTAATATTAATAAATAATAAGGACAGTTTCCAGTTATCTCCTTTACCAGCTGGAGAGTTTTTCCTATGTATACTCAATAAAGAACCAGCCAAACCTTACATTACCTGTCAGATTTCTGATTTCTGGAATGCAAAATTTCTCAAGGGTTACCATATCCCTGAATACTTCATTGAAATGTTGTTACTGGGTGCTCTTTCCACCTTACATGTGACTCCATAAATCAAAATTGTAAGTGAATTACTTATTATAAATCTCTCCCTGTAATAAAGTAAAATTGATCCTCTTACACCGGGCCACAATGAGACTCTACCACAAAAGGGTTACGCGTGTACCTTGTCTTCTAACCAGTAAAATGAGAGAAGGATTGCTTTGCACCAGAGAGCTAAATTGCCAATCAACTTACTATGGAGCCTGGAGTCTGCTGTTATTTTGTCAACCTTAATGCTTGTACACGTCAATTTACATGGACTTATTCTTGACAATATGACCTGTTATTTAGTTTATGTCTTTTTTGTTATAGAAATTATACTATACACCATAAAACAATTATTTCTCATAGTTGACATGCCATCGTGTAAAGTCTTTTGAAGGCTGCCCAGAACAGATGCTAACCAAAACACCTTATGACATTATATTTCAATATTGTAGTATACAAAACACTAAGTTGCAAGCTTATACTTTGGGAAAACTATTGTATTTTCTTTGATTGTACATGATTCTTAACTCCAGGTTATGCACGGGCCTGTTCCAAAACCTATTGAAATCAATGAAAAAAATTCCCATTGACGTCATTGGGCTTTGGATCAGGCCCCTTACCCCTTTATCAAAATAGCAGGTGAAATCCTGTCTCCACTGAAGTCATTGGCAAACTCAATTGACTTCAATGAGGCTTAGATTTCACTCACAGTTTTAAAAAGATTCCATTTTCAATCTGTAGATAGGTACACATTCACCAAGGAATGGGGATTTCTTATGCCCTCATCATTACATGGGGTTCACACTCCTTCTTTAAAGGTCCTTTTTAAAAAAAGTTAAATCTCAGGCTTTTGTTATTTTACAAGTGGAACTATTAATCTCAGCAGTTTTGGTGTGTGGTAGACAGAGCTTTTGTGGTAGGTGTTGCTTCCTTTCTCAGAAGACATTAAGGCTATGGTACTTACCATGTTAATAACAGACTCTCTTAATAGATGGCAGAAATAGACTTTAAATATGATCTAGTCTTGTGCTATCAATGAAGCAAAATATTTTTCAGCTACTCACAGAGAGTTCAGAAAAACAGGTGTTTCAGAGCAAGCATATCTCTCCTTGATGAAATGCTTATTTTAAAGCAAAGACATATCTGTATTACATCCTGGTATGTGTTGGGGTTTGCATAATTTCTAGCAATCTCAGTGTCTGAATTCCTCTCCATTATGCATTCTGCTGGTTAATTTATGAAGTGTAAAGAAATAAAGCTGGTTAAAAAATAAATGACTTGGTGATACTTAATCTTTTTCTCACACTCTGTGTGGTAATTAACATATTACTCTGTACCAAATCTAACAGTTTCCTCCTAATCACCCTTCCATATATTACATTTGACATCTCAGTCATTTTCAGTTATATTTCACTGGCTTCTCCTGGGTGCATGAAGTGATGAAAACATGCAATGAAATCTGACACTTTAGTACTAAGGGTCTGATTTTTTTTAAAGAAAAAGATTAATTTGATTTTTGTAAAAATAATAGTGAAAGAATGTGTTTTACGTGAATTAACCTGGATAAAAATACCATTTGCTGAATGCCACTGATAGGGAATAAAATTTGAACTTTCTAAATGATTATGTAACAGTTTAGCTACACTGAGCTATCTCAGCATGAGTTAAGTGTAAAACACTGCACAGACACATTAAATTGCATCTTTGTAGGGTTACAAAAGGCTTACAAATCACAAAACCTGCCATAGTTTGAAATAAATGAATAAATATGCTGGCTTAATACAACACTCGGTGTCAAATGCATCTCTCAGTTACATTAGCCCCAATCAGCTTAGTTTACATAATGATTTGAGGAGATCTTGTAAGATTGATTGATTGTGTTCTTACAAAGACAGCAATGTTTTTGGATTTAAACTCTCTCCTAAAATGTTGTGAACTCAATGACAGCAGCATTGGGCTAACACATGACCACTATAGGGTTGAAGAGAGTACAAAATACCTTGTTAGTTTCATTGTTCAAGCAGTGTGGTATCCTGTACCTGACCCAGGGCCTACTTCGTTATTTTGGTTGCCTCTGAGTTTTTGGTAGACAAATACCAGTTCATTGACATTGCAGGAGGACTCGTCACTTTCAAGAGATACCTCATCGTGCACAATTGCCACAAATAATATCGTGGTTCATATCATTAAGTCAGGGGCATTTAAAAAGAGTTGGAGAGGCAGAATGCTTCCCTCAAGGCAATTAGGAGCCCAAGAAAGTCATTCATTTTCTACCACCATCTTTTAAATAAAACAACATATTTATGACTAACAGAAAGCTAAAATAATATATTGAGAATAGATATCCTTTCTCCATTCAAATATACACTTTTTTCAATAGGCAACGGAGGCATCTGGGCACTCGGATGCATTTATTTATTACAAAGAAACTTTATGGTCAATGTTCAAGTGAGCTCCAGAGGCAAAATCATCACATCATGTTTAGGGAAGTGACAGTCCCTGCAGGAAGAAGGAGCCCAGTATACTGCATACAATTCTGGATGCTTCAGTCCCATGGAGAAGTGAACAAACCAGTGTGGGAATTTGGTGGAGAGGAACAAAATGAATAACAAGGAGTAGGGAACTTATCATGGAAAATAATTAAAAGAGTCAAGGGAGTGATTTTTTAATAATTTAGAAGCATAAATTCCATCTACTTTTAATGGAACTTGTGCTCCTAACTCATTTAGGTGCTTTTGAAAACCCACCCTTAGTACAGCTAGTATAACTAGACAATGACAAAGGAATAATTGTTCTTCAAGGATGTTAGTGCCAAGGAACAGGGGCAGCTCCAGGCACCAGCATGCCAAGCGTGTGTCTGGAGCGGCAAGCCACAGGGGGCACTCTGCCATTTGCCGCTGGTCCTGTGGCTTCCGCGGACCTCCTGCAGGGTGCCGCCGAATCCGTGGGACCAGGTACTTCCTGCAGGCAAGCCACCGAAGGCAGCCTGCCTGCCATGCTTGGGCGGCAAAATACCTAGAGCAGCCCCTGGCAAGGAGGAAGTGAAATATGTTCAGGGTGGGCTAAGGAGTGAAATGGACATAACTTGGAGGAATGGGATGAAATTAAGCAAAGAAT
The DNA here is from genome assembly GCF_007399415.2 of Gopherus evgoodei. NCBI lineage: Eukaryota > Metazoa > Chordata > Testudines > Testudinidae > Gopherus > Gopherus evgoodei. The sequence goes on along the minus strand of NC_044333.1, from coordinate 34,996,361 downwards.
AATTTAGGCTAAGTGTAAGTAAACATTTCCTAACAGTGAGATTGCTCTATGTATGTAGATTCCTTTATGGCCTCCAACACCATAATATCTGAATACTCTTAGACTGGAATCGTCCCCAGAGTCTGTAGTAATACATCAAGATCAGGATGTCTATGAAAGAGTCGCTACAATGGGTTGAGTCTGAACTGATACAACAATTACCACATTATTAAGTGGCTTGGCGTAATCAACTGTAAAGACTCCTGCTGCTCTTTCAATGAGCTTTTTCTGTCTTAAAAGTAAACTGGAAAGATTAAAAGAGAAACTGTTTATAAGATAAAAATAGGAAATAATCATTGTACAGACATTGAAGGCCTGGTATAGAATGCAAAGGAAGGGATTATTTCATTTTGTCTTCTTTAAAATAAGTGGGAAGAATCAAGAAAGCAGAGCTAACTTGACTCCAGTTTGTGTGCCCGTATATTGAAAGTATGCAAGCCCAAGTCACAAGCACACAGTACTCATCTGGGCTAAATTACTGCATTTGCTAGATCATACATGTTCAAATTAGGATCTAATGATTTTGCATTAGAGTAGAGCTGAGAACACAAACTTAAATCAGGGACAGTAACAAGAGAAACAAAAGAGCAATTTCCAGATGAGGCAAACTTAGCACAGCTTTTCGGCCATGTTAGAGCAGCTATCTTCATACTATGGTGGACCCAGATCTTCCCTTTAGTAAGAATGTAATAACATACAACATCACCAACATTCCATTTGTGACCTCTACTGTCTTATCCTCTTGCCATACTAACCTTCACACAAAACACAACGGTGTTGTGTTGTAACCTGTAACTTTGTTGTTATACAGCGGAGCCCATAAGATATGTTCTTTTGAACCCTCTGACTCATAAAAGAGGCAATTTTCTTGCCATGGTATGACAGTATCAGACAGTGATTGAACCCTAGCGTTCTTCTGAACCTATTTGTACCTTTTATATGACATACCTCTGGCTAAGATCAGTGTTAACTTTGTCTATATACAGATTACACTATATCACCTAGTTTTATAACCCTCCAGCAGTGTGAAAAATGTACTCTGAAAAATAAGATTGGGGGAGCCCATGTTTCATTGTCATACTCCTGCACCCCTCCAGAGGTATTTCCCAGAGTGAAGTCTTCTTTCTGTGAAGTCAAATCTTCCTACAGGTAGAATACAAGCATCCATAGGCACAGGAACTAGAGGTGTGTGTGTTGTGGGGGGCGTGATGCAGCACCCCTAAGTTTTAGCCTGGGCTCTGCTGCTGGCCCCCCACACTTGGGTCTCAGCTGCTCGCCCCCCCACAACCCAGCACCCACCAGCCACCCATATCTCATATCCCAGCTTCTGGCTCCAGAGTGGAGGGCGGACAGGGGTAAGGGGGGCTGGTGGGCTGGGGTGCCAGGCCACTGAGTCGAAGTGTTGCCATGCACTGAAGCACCCATGTTTGGCTTGCAGTTACAGCAGTTGCTTGACTGGCCTTGGGTTCTCTGCTTCTCTGGATATTAGCATTGAAAGACACAGCAGCAACTACCATCTCTCCTTTCATGGTTAGTATTTAAGTAATGACTGAACCAAAAAAGACAGAGATGTCTAGGATTAGAGTGATTATAACTAAAGGAGAATGAACTAACTAAGAACAAAGGTTAAAAAAAAAGACCTAGAAGTGGATCTCTTGACTTCATTCATCAACTTGTTTTTTACCATTATTTTTTTACTTTGGGTGTCTCATGGTTTATTTATTTATTCCCCTCCCCCCATTCCTTTATGAACAGAAGACTGAAATTCTGCTCATTTTGTCACAGAGAAAAGTATTGGGATTACTTGTTATCAACCACAACTCGTGAGAGATGTTGGATTTTTTTTTAAAGGTTTTAATCACTTTGCTGGCATGTTACACCCTCCGCTTGTTGGTGACTACTAGAAAACTGATTTCATTTGTAATATTGACTGTGCGACTACCTGCACATCAGATTTCCAATGTGCTTCGATAACAGTTTAGCTACTGAAAGGAAAAGATGTTAGTATTTAGTTATAGACATTTGGTTTAACCTTGCATCTCGTCTGTTGTTACTGATCTCCCATAATATCCTTGTCTTAAGATGGCTGCCAAGAGCATGGACCATGTATAGGACACCAAATGGGTGTTAGACAGTTCTAATTTAGGTTCTAGTCTCCAATCTGCTACCTCAATTACATAACTTCACTCTCTGTACTTCAGTTTCTTCAGTAAACTGGTAGAGAGTTTCACTTGGATAGTGCTTCAAGATCCATGGGTGAAAATCATTCTGTAAGTGCCATGAAACTATGTTATTCTTAACATATTCCAATTGTAATTTAATATAGACATTCAACTGAATTCACAATGAGATGCTTCCTGGCTTTTAAACTCTCAGGTTGCTGGATGGAGTTTTCTTAAATCTCTTTTGCTAGAATTAAATCAACAGCAGTAAATAGCCAGACTGGGTATTGAACAGATTTTAACTAAGACTAGATAGATGGGCTCCTCCTTCTAAAACATACACTTGTGGCTTAGCATCTATACAAATCAAGACACTTCACTCTCTAACCTCTCTTTAATTACAATATATCTGATATATAAGTCGAAAGCCATTTGTTCATTATGGCTGAAAATCCCCATGAAAAAAAAAGTGGATGACTTTCAGGAAGAAAGCCGGGAGTTGGGAGGAAGAGAGAAAAAATATAAAATCACCCACTTATTCTTATCTGTACTTTCATTGATTTTTGCTTTAACACAGAGGGGGATAATTTTCCTACTTTTGTTTGATTGTTTCTGTTTTTCTAGTTAACAACATCAAGGTTGATATCTTTTTGCTGTGGGCTGTCTAGAGGAACACTCACCTGACCCCCAAAGTTGCTTTCGAAATACATTGCACATCTTTGAAATACAGACTTTGAAAGAACATCAGAGACTTGCACTGCCTGAACTCTGGTCTCTCATTTGCATGAGGCTTCTGGCTTAACTGAGGAAATATTTTTATCACGCTAATAATAAACCCTTTCATGAACTGCAGAAGTGATCCTTGATGACAGATAGTTCAGCAGAATTGGTGGTGACATGTCTGATCTGAGGTGGGTCTGTGAAGTGGAGACACTGTGTCACCGAAATATGTCTCCAGAGATAAATGCCCTGAGAGCAAAGCAAAATAATAGCTGGGATAGAATTGGGCAAAGTGGGATGAAGGCCAAAAAGTCACAAAAGGAGCAGCCGTAAGGTGTGCAGGGTAAAATGCCTCCTCCCTTTTCTAAGCAAAGAAAACAAGAGAAATTTCCCATTTGGGTTTTGCCATGCAATTTGCAACCATCAACAACCAACTCTGATTACCTCTTGCTTAGAAACAAGACACTACAGTAGGAAATGACATGGCTATGAAAGATGAATGTGCCAGCCAATTGCCATGAGAGGATAAAAAAAGAAATCTCATTCCACAGGTCCCCTTATCTACCTCTTTTTCCAAAAATATGAACAGAAAAGAAGTCTTTTATGGCTACCTCTCTAATTGAACCACAGTCTGGGAAACTTCTCCCCATATAAGCAAGAAAAAAGCAAGACTTCTTTACAAGGGCGGTTCCAGATCCAGCACGGGGGTGGCATGCTGCAGGGGGCGCTCTGCCAGTTGCCGGGAGGGCAACAGGCAGGCAGCCTTCGGCATGCCTGTGGGAGGGTCCACCAGAGCCGCAGGACCGGCGACTGGCAGAGCGCCCCCAGCAGCATGACGCCATGCTTGGGGCGGTGAAATGTCTAGAGCCACCCATGCTCCTCTATATGCCTTCAATGGAGTTGAAAGCATGGCACCCAAGCAGACATGAGAGAGAGAGAAAAAAGCTCAGCCTACAACGAAAGAAGAGAGATAATGGCAGTAGGTACAGATATGAATACTGACCTTCTGGCCATAAAGAATAACAATAACTTGGAAGTCAGAAAGGCAGATACTCATTTGGCGAAAATCAGCATAGTGCCAGTGACTTCAATGTAGCTATGCCAATTTACACCAGCTGAAGATCTGCGCCCAATGTCTTCAGGATGGAAACCAGTGCAGGCTAAAACTGGGGAGTTTGCGCTGATTTACAGAAAAGAGTGAGGGTTATGGAAGCTATAGAAATTCAGTGAAAACTGGATGACATTGAAGACCAGGATGGGAGGAATAACAAATATCTGAATCCTCTGAAAAAGTGTTCCCTATTGGATTTATCCAACAGCTATTAAAAGAAATATTAGATGTTCAAAGTGCAGATGAGTAAACTATTGTGGTACATACTGTCCTCTAAATGCTGGTCAAAGACCAGAGGACTTTACAATAAGGCTCTCCTATTATCAGCCAAAGAAGCTATAATAAAAGGACAGTAAAATGAGTGGATAATCTTTTAAGGAAATTGGTACTACTCATTATGAATGAGAAGAAAATGAAATGGAGAAACAGTTCCTGTGGGGAAACAGAGACCATTGAGACATGGTCTAGATTTTTCTTCACTATGCACTGTGCAGTGCCTGTGTCATTAGGCATTATCAGCAGGGTTTTGGCATGTCAATAGTTGTCCTCATAATTCTTGTCTCGAAGGCTTTCCAGAAACCTAGCTATTATAGGAACATTCTTACAACATGAGAAATTTGAAACAAGAGTGGTGGTGGTGTGAAACCTCAAAATAGGGGTCTGAATATGAAGAATGAAGATAAACTTGAGGAATTGCTAAAAGATATCTCTGAAATTGAATCAATAGTTTCAAACTGGTCACTAATAAAACCAAAATAAGAAAGCTGGACAAAGAAATATTAGTACTAATAAGGATCAGGGTTCCGAGGATAAAAAGGAATCAGATAAGGAAGAACAGTTGGATGCAGGCATGCGCGCGCATGCGAACTTTGAAAAGCTTTTTCTAACAAAGTAAAGTTGGATTTAAAGTCCTGTTCCATAGATGAGTTTAGCATTTGTACATATGGCACTCTACATTTAGTAAGGTTGTTTTAAAGTTAAGGCAGAAACAGTTCTATGTGACAACAGTATCAAAGTAATATATAGAAAATGCTGTATTTTATAAAAAATAATTGCATCAGTATTCTGAGTGGTTAAAATGGGAAGAGAATGGCACTCATGGGAGGTGTGAGTGAATTGCTCATAAAGTTTGAAAAAGAAAAGTATGGGAATAAAAATAACTAAACCATTTGTATTAGAGGAAGGTCTCAATGATGAAGAAAGGAAAGTCCTTCAGGGAAGACCTTCATCTGAGGTAAATTATAGCTCCATTGTCTTCCATGGAGCTAAGACATTTATACCAGGTAGCGATTTGTTCTCAAAGGTACCATGTAAGGGGGAAAAGAAACCTTTGCATCACTACATGCTCCAAATCAGGGATAATTGTAATAGAATGGTAAAATGTATCAAACATGAATCTGTTAAGGAGAGTGGTATAAATAATATAGCTGGCTGAAAAATAGAAAAACTCTTTCACAGAAAATTTCAAAATGACTTTCGTTTTGTAGGCTTTGAAATGGACCCATTTTCTATTTTTTCATAAAAATTTCCGCAACTTTTTTACTGATATTTTAAATCAAAAATTTCATCAAAACCATGTTCAACATCTTTATCAAATATTTTTATTGACCAAAATATGCATTTTTCAGAAAAACAATCATGTTCATATTGTCATCAAATAATTTCAATTACTGAAATCCATGTAAGCATTCAGTAATTATGTGAAATAAGTTTTTTTAAAAAACTTTATAATGATCTCCTGTGCTCAGGGAATTCTTTGCAGGGTATTTGTAGTTTCCCGTCCCAGATTGAGCCTAGTACAGAATTTGAGCCTGTAGGTCCAGTACACTCAGTGGCTGTTACTGTGAAAAATTCCCAGTGCACGGGCTTAGCAATGAGATGTTTTGCCCTCAAATTTGGATACAAGTAGGTAATTAAAAGATAGAGAGGTGGCCAATGTTTGCCATATGCTAGTCCTTTGTGCACGAGACCTCCATTGCTGTTTGTGCCAGAGTGAACAGGGCTGTTAAAAAGGGTATTAAAAGCTCCAGGTTTGCCGAAGTAGGGACTGACTCTTTGCTACTTGTTGCCGCAGCATGGGGAGAACGCAATTTCCTTTATCCCAGAATACCATTCTGGATGGGAAGAGATATAATGCTGTCTGATGACCTTGATCCAGGAGTCAGACATCAGCCTTCCATCTGGCAAAGAACAGAGTCAGAGGCTCTGGTCCTTTTCCGCCAAGAAGACAACATCTATTGAAGAATAGGAAGTTATGTTGCAAGGCCTGTTGGCGAGAGGTGATTGGATGAGACAGCTGGCCTTAGGCATGTTGTGAAGTCAATAGCTTCAAATGTCAGAGATTTTTATGTCTAGTTTTACTGTGTTGACGCTGACGTATTGAATTCTTTGCTATGCAGCTCTGCTCAAGTGAGACTGGTTCACTGTGTATGCTGAGCCTAGTTTGGCTGTGTTAATAATGGTGGAACTTGCCTGCTCTTTCAATTTTGATCCACTCCCAAGCCTAGAAGCAGGGCACACATTATTTAAAGCCACAAAGGAGAGAGATTGCTTCAGCAAACCACGGCCATGGGAGCTGTGGGCGACTGTGCTTGTGGATGGTCAATGTAAACACTGTCTCGCGGTCCGCCAGCAGATTACCCTGACGGGCCATGTGCGGCCTGTGGGCCACAGGTTGTCCACCACTGGTGTATATTCAATGCAGAGCAAGTGTTCTCTGTAGCATCTACCCATATAATACTTTCAGCACTACTCTGACTGTATATTTACAATAGTGGGAAGGGATGGTGGGTGGGGGATAAATACATTGGAATGCATGGACCATCAATTCTCCTATGCTGAGCTGTGTACATTGCAACACTTACCCAATGCTTAGGGCGAACTGTGGGTTTTCTCTGGGAGCCTGGCTTACTTAGGTGCTGCTGGTGTTGAAAATGCAGGTCTGTGTAGCAACTGTAGAGATTAAAATTTAGGCAGTGTAAAACTGTGCAAAAAGTTACTGCAACTACATGGGGATTTCATATGCAGATGATCAGTTACGTAGCTAATGGTAAAGGAAAAGAAATATCCCTTTGTCAGGCCCATAGGGCATACTAGAACTCCCCTTATCTAGGTCAGATGTCCCATGAAGGACTGTATAAAGCTAGAACTCCTGCTGTTGCTGTCTTGTGAGTATAGTCTCATTTGTTTGTAATGGCATCTGCCATTTTTCACGCTAAAACTCCATCTCCTCAGTTTGTAACACCTCCAAGAATTGTTGAGTTAGATGAATTTTACCTCCCATTAATCACTGTTAGAAAATATCGCACTTTATTCACCCTGAACCCACAGTCTGATCTCCATCATTAACTGCCATCTGCTACTCTGGGATATAGTTGTCCTCAGTCTTCCGCCATCTGAGTCAGGTAAGAATGCCAGAATAGCATTACTAAAGTCAGAGATGGCTGTATGAGGGGAAGCATTGTTGGAAGCATGAAGAATGGATTTTAAATTGTGGGCTAGGCTGTTTACATTTTGCAGCTTGGCTTTGTTTGCCAGTGGCTGGTGATGCTAACATCCATCATGTCTGGCCTGTCATGTAGTCAGAGGCAGACCCTGCCACTACTGTGCAGGCCCAGACAGGACACCGAGGGACCCAGTCTGGTGAGAATAGGCGAGTCTGGGAGCTAGAGAGAAGCCAAGGGTCTGTCTGTCCGTCCAACAGTCTCAATAAATAGACCCTTTTTATATCCCTTAAAACTGAGCATGGCCTCCTCCCTACCATGAACAGCAGTCCTGAGATGGAGTTTGCAAGGTGCTGAATACTTCCAGTGAAGTTCTCAAGTACTCTCAACTCCCACTGGAGTTGAGGGTGCTCAGCTGCTCACAGGACCAGGCAGCATCAGTAACCATTCCAGTGAACATACAGAGCAATTGAATCCAGTGCTTTGGGCTTTTTAATATTAAGGCCTTCCCCAGAGCAGCACCTCCTAAGAGTTAATGGAGATTGGATATCATCTAGAATATAGCTCCAATTCACTGAAACTTCCTTAATAAATTTTAGCATAGACTTTAGTGCAGAATTACAATGCAGGTCTCTTGCTATTAAAAAATGACTTATTGCCACTGGTGTAACTCAGCAGCAGTGCTCTCTGACAGAAATGGCCTGAGCTAATTCCTTCAAAGATTACTCTCTGTTCCTGGAAGATAAGTGCTTTTGCCTTGTTTCCTTATGTTAGATTTTATATAGTAACTTGACTAGCACTGCACCATTTTCATTTGCATGTACTGTATTGTCCATATCAGAGCAGGTGTTATATCACATCAGATTTGAGAAGACTTAGTGAAGGTTCTCTCAGCCTGCAGCAGTACCCCCACTGGGCCAGCTATAGAGCTGTTAGAATAATTTGTAATGACTAATGTATATAGAAAATTTCACCTCTTTTTTCCCCTCTGTTCATTAATTGCTTGGGAACTGCTCTCAGCTTTCCCCAATTCAATCAGTGTTTAAAGTTATTTGTGAGTAATTTCTGCAAGTTACTTTTGAACTGGAGGTCACTGGCGAGCCGTTTGATGTATATATTTGACATTCCGAATTCAACTTGTTTTGATTAGACACGCAGGCACGTATGCTACTATGTCTACTCCCCCAAGTGACCGAGTGCTGGTCTACACCACTGCTTAAGTCAATCTGACGTGCATCACTCAGAGGTGTGAAAAAGACACCCCCTGAGCGATGCAAGTTACAAAGATCTAAGCACTGTCCACACCGGTGCTATGTTGGCAGGAGAGCCTTTCTCACTGACATGGTTTCCGCCTCTTGCCAAAGTGGAGCAATTATGCTGATGAGAGAGTGCTTTCCCTTTGGCATAGAGCATCTTCACCAGATACGCTACAGCAGCACAGCTGTGCCAATGTAGCGCTTTTAGAGTAGACCTGTCCTGAGTGTAATGTTTAGAAAATCACTGGGTTTAGAGAAAATGCTGATGATTAGGAATTTGAAATGCAGTTTACACATGTAAATAGGGTGAATGGTAAACTCCTCTTCCAAAATATTTGCAAAAACCAAAAACACAAATGGGGCAAAAGATAAATTATTTTTAAAAAATATGATTAGGTGTTTGTGGATAATTCTTTGTAGCATTTGCTCAAATCTAACCAGGAGGAAATAGTGGGGTTGCACATGCTCTTAGGAGAAAATATATACGGAATATTCTCATCAGCAGTCTCTGTGCAAACATTCAGCATATACTACTGCATACTAGCAGTTTTGTCAGAGTAGTTAGAAAGCTAATATGATGATGTTCCTTTTCCGTTACTATATCCCCTTCCCCAGCTTACAGGCCAGAGCCTAACTGACTCTGACTGACACAGATGCAGCCCAGACAATGGCATTCCTACATGTCAAGTAAGGGTAGAACTGGTTGGAAAACGAGGGAATTTTTATGAAAAACATTTCCAGTGGTTTCATCTCATTGTCAAAATTTGCCAACCAAGGCAGAATGTGGACTGCTGAATCTTTATTGCTGGAGAAAAGGCTGCACAAGCTGGAAAGTACACAGCTTGACTTTCAGATGCCAAGATGAGATTGCAGGAATGACAGTTTTTTACTTAGAAATTGTGGGGGCGAGGGAGCTATGAGGGAGAAAAATAACTTAGAATCCTCCAATGCTGCTTTTACGGAGTCATCTTCAGAGCCAAGCTGCCTTTAATGCTTTAGGCCATTTCTGGTTGAATTGGCTTTATTTCCACTCTAAAGTTTAATAATTTCCCCTTTTTAGCAATTTTTCCATGTGTTGGTACTGGTGTTGCAATATCATGAGGATCATGATAGTTGGTGTTTTTCTTCAAGGCCAGCTCCTAAACTCAAGTGATTTTGAGAATATCTCAGCTTTCATACTTTTTAAAAAGTAAGTTTCTAGCCATCTTGGTGCAAAGAAAAAGCTTGAAAACATGGCTTGCACTCAGCCTAAAGGCTCAGAAGCCCAAAGGCAAATCCAAAGAGCCCCACATTTATTATTTGTTAAAATCTCATGATTTTAAACAAATCAAGTGATTTGGGGGGCGGGGGCTGGCTAATGATTGTTGAACACTTGAGGTTGGCCATACAGTACCTTGAGTTACCCTGCGTCCAGAAGACTTGGAAGAATTAGACTATTGTTATGTGACCTGTAGTCTCCTGACTGATGGTCATGCAGAGTCCTTGGTGTAATGACTTTGGCACAAGCTCAGTTTAACAACAGAACAGCATCTGGTACTTGCTGCTGGTTTTCTTCACCTTAAAAACATGAAGCACACACCAGAACTTCCTTGCAGAGGTGCTAAGAAAGTGGTGCTTCTCTTCTGAGAGTTTCTAGAGTGCAGTTTCTCTTCACTCTAGAGGCTGATTGCGGATGTGCCAACAAACACCCACTCATCGAGCTAGCACAACAACTGCGACATTGTTCATTGAAGATGCTGTGAAGGGCTCAATCTTCCCAAATAAGCATTTTTGGTATATTTGTACTTTAGACACAACCTTCTAGGACATGGTTCACTGGAGTTGTTTGTGTTACCAAATTTTGTAAAGCTCCTTTGAAAATAGCAATATCATGATGCCAAAGTTGCTGTAATTTCATGGCAGAGCTTATACTAAGGTATTTCTCCTCAAACAGGGAAGTAAAGATGTGTTGATGTATTCTTCTCATTCTAGGCAGCTACACCTTTATTTTAGTAGCAGCAGTTTCCTAGCAACCTCTCCCCATTTAGGATTTGGGGAATTTTTCCTTTGGTTAAATCAGGTTTAAAATTGTAAGTTGTAACTATGCTTCAATGCATATGGTATACTTCAGAAAAATTAGATTAATTAATTAACATAACCTCCAGACAAGCTCTTAATGTTTGAGTCTGTTTCACTGAGGGAATACACAACACAACCTCCATCATTTTAAGTTAACAAGAATAACAGTCATTTGTATTTTAAATTAAAAGGAATGATTGTAGCCAAATGGTATCTAATGCACAACTTAGTGGAACATCAAGCTAAGCTTCACTTTGGGCCAGGTTCTGCCATCCTTTTTCTATAAGAAGTCGTACCATATTGGCAAGAAGTCTCACTGATCTCAAAAATAAAACCAGTCCCCATTGGTACATATATATCCTTAACTAGATGATCTAGGGGAACAGATTGAATATCGTACAGTCTCCTGGGTCCTGTGCGATAATTAAATAATGCAGTCTCACTACCCAATATCTGCAGAATTTGACAGGACTTGAAATCCTTTGCTATGTTTGGGTATGGCAGTAGCTTTTATAAATATTTTTCTTCATTCAGCTAACTACATTTGTGCTGCTGAATTGCAGGAAAGATCATCTCTGCTCAAAAGGAAGATCTCTGACAAACAACTAAGAAGCTAATAAATAACAGCTATTGTACAGAATAGAGGTTCCCAAATTGCACTCCATGGATTACTGGTGAGCTGCAGCATACTGGCTGTGTGTATGGTGCCGATTCTCTCCCTTATTTCCAGCTGATAAATTTTCACTAAGACAGCTAAAAAAGCCATGACATGTTTTTCCTAATAATGCCAGAGAAAAAATACAATCAACTGCAAACAGCTAAGCTGCTAATACTAAGCATGTTTTCTCATAGATATTCCCCTCCCCATTCATAAAACTCTGTTTTGTTATGGTCTCGCTCTCTCTGTCCCAGGTTTAGAGCCGAGCTGTATTCAGCCACAATATAGTCACTTTTTGCTACAACCACATACTTTCCCCATTAAAATTAGTAGGAGCAAGGGAGGTGATTTTGCCTCTATATATGGCACTGGTGAGACTGATACTGGAATACTGTGTTCAGTTCTGGTGAGCACATTTTTAAAAGGATGTAGAACAATTGGAGTGGGTGCAGAAAATAGCCATTAAAATCATTCAAGGGCTGGAAAAAATTCCTTCCTTTGAGAGACTTAAGGAACTCAATCTGTTTAGTTTATCAAAAACAAGACTGACAGCGAACTTGACTAAGCATGTGTATCTTCATGGGGAGAAAATAGCAGGTACTAAGGACCTCTATAACCTCGCAGAGAAAGACATACTAAAAATAATACCTGAAAGTTAAAGCCAGACAAATTCAATTAGATAAAAGGTGCAATTTGTTAATCGTGAGAGTGATTAACCATTGGAATAAACTACCAAGGGAAGTGGTGGATTTTCCATGTCTTGATATATTCAAGTCAGGCCTGTATGCCTTTAGGCTGCTGGTCTGCTGTGACCATTGTCATAACATGACATACCATATTGTGCATTGCTATTACTGACATGTCACAATATGATAGTCAAAATTTTCTATTAATTTATTTTATACTATTTTATTTTGAAAACCCATCAGGGACAGCTGTTATTTAGCATTGATTGAACATCTTATCTTATTTTATGTCTCTTGTTTCCATTGTAACGAAACAGTTTGACATTTTGTCTCCATGACCAAGAAAAGAAGATAAGCCCTCAGCTCCAGGTGAGAATTAGATGCCCAAATACCCTGATGATCATTGAATCATAGAAATGTAGGATGCTAGGTCAGGCCAGCAGATGGATGCCTCTGTCCCCCTTAGAAGGGAGTCACCAACTGCCACCACTCTTCTTTTACTCTTGAGAGTGGTGACCAGGATCCTCCCAGCCTTGGAGATATATGGCTTCTCCCCCTCCACCATTGGCTGGCAGCATACTGGATGGACGGTGTGGCTGAGACAAAGATGGAACATTGCATGGTGCCAAAAGTAATCAGGAGCCAGCTTCCTCCCTGTGAAGGGGCTGTTCCCTCCTCCTGTGATAGTGCTAGTGCAATCCTCTCCAGTTGGATGGTTCCCTCACCCTTGGAAGTCTCTGTATGCATGTTTTCAATGAACTGTTGACGTGAACCGATGCTCCTCAGCCTAGCCACCTCCCCCTGTAGCTCTCCAGCCTGCTTTCTGAGAGCAGAGTCTACAAGTGGACACTTCTCACAGTGGATGGTCTACTCAGCCTGGCTTTCTATGACAGGAAACGAAAGCCACAGTCTCTGAAAAGCCACACCAGGACATGAGTAGAGGCATCCATGGTTAAGTTTTCTGTCTGGACGCAGGTGATGGTGCTGGCATTGGTGATGTGGCCTTTCCATATCATGCTGATAAACTCCCTCTCAGACTTCCCTGTTGCTAACTCCCTCTTCTAAGCCCTTCTTTCGTAGGCAAGCCCTGCCCCCTCCTCAACCCCACAGGGGAAGGATGAGCACAAGGGCAATCAAGGATCAAACGACAGGAGGCTAGAGTCTTGCTAGTGTCTATTCAGCAAGCAGATAGTAGGCCTCTGACCCTCACTGTCACACAATCCACACTGCAAACGTTAAGCAAGCCAAAAGAAAAAACCAAGCAGACAAACAAGCTTCCTCCCTCACTCCAAGGATTAGTGCCCGTACCTTCGTCAGCAGGGGATCTCCTTCTTAAACTCCCCGGTTTGCCTTGGTCGCTGAGTGCCTGGCTTTAAAGCGCTTCTCTCCTAGGTCAGCCCTTCTCCCTCATTAACGCTGGGCCTCAAAGTACTAATGAGAAGGGCAGCTGTTTTCAATGTCCTTGTGTTAGCATGGAATCATTTTCTAAGATACTAAAAAACAGTTGGTCCTTTAACTAGCGCATTGAATGTTTATCTTCTTTTCCAGATCCAAGTGTCAAAATGCCAAATCATTTCTTTATACCACAAACAGTAAATGTGTTGTTTTTGAATGTAGGATAAGATGTTTCAATCACAACTAAGCAGTTGCATGAATGACCCGTCATCTTATGAACTACTACTGATGTGTCATGAAATAATGAAAACATTCTAAAAGTAATCTAATATAAAAAAATCCAGCACCAAAAAAGGCATTTGGAAACAAAGTTTCAACTGTTTTCTGAATTGAAATGACTCAAATGAAAAAAAAAAAGTTTGACATTTTTTTCCCATGGGAAATTTTGTAAAAATCCATTCATTTGCACAAAAAAAGATTGGTTTAATAGAAATGGCATTTTCTAATGTTAAACTCTTTCAATGAAAATTTTCCAACCAGCTCTGGATCTACCCCTTCCCACCTCTGAAGAAAAGAGGATGGTTCAGTTTTCATGTTTATTCAAATTTAAGTCTCTCTGCTGACACTGCCAACAAAGGTATAAATGACAGCATTGGTTCTGTGATGCAGACTGGGTCCATCAACTCACCTTGCATACCCACTTTACAACTATCAAATAGTAATGACTTTTAGCTTATCACCCAACTGTGTTAGATGCTAACATCTCAGTTGAATGGCTCAATATCCTTGAGCTATCCAGTCCCTTGCAATCATAAACAGTCTGTTCTTTTATCTTCAAAAATAAGTTTAAAATTGTAGCAGGTTCTTTTTAACACAAACATCAGAGAAGAATCTATCCCACTGCTTTGCGGTTTCATTTACTCTTCAGAAACGTTCTCTTTGAAGGTTTCATCTAACAGCTTTCAGAAATGTTGCAATAACTTGTTCATTTGTAGATTCACAAAAACAATCTCTTTTGTTTTTTGCATTTCAGTTGATGTTATGTGCTTGTGGAACATCAATTAATTTGTTTTTAGGCAAATTAATCTTCAAGTAACACTAGGAGGTGAGAAGTTAATTCTCTTGCATTTCTAATTTCTTTATGACTATCTAATTATTCATGAATGTTTCTTGGGCACAGTTATAGAAATGGAACTCAACATGGGGTCAAGCAGTGCCCCAAAGGAGGGGGAAGAGTAAAAGCTTTGCAAATTTGACATGCATGCTGGGTTGCTTTGACATTGGCATTTACCACCCGTCAATACCATCTTTTGTTTGGTAATTGTAAAGTATTACTCATAACAACAATTTTCTTTATAGCCCTGTACATTTCCAACAAGTGTTACAAATACAAAGAAGACACATTTACTTGCCCAAAAGAATTTATAATCTAAAGGACAAATTTTGCCTTGGCTTAAATCAGTGCAAGCATGCTGCTGAATGAAGAAGAGCAAAGAGGTTGGGAAAATGCTGTCAACAGAAACAAGAATGGAGATGTCAGTAATGCAAGATTTTCTTGGCACTTGTAGGTGGGGATGATTAAATTTCAGGTGGTAAGAGATAAGAAGCCATTGGAGGGATTCCAGGAGGGGATGCTGTGTGATCAAAGAAGTGAAAGAGGAAGATGAGTTTAGCAGCAACATTTGAAAGTGAAAGAGGAAGATGAGTTTAGCAGGAATATTTGTACAGTCTGAAAAGTGGAAAGACAAGGAAACAGGATAGGTAAAACTTATGCTCCATCAACTGTTTGTTGTATCCATCTGTTTGCTCTCATGTTGTACTAGGTTGTAAACGCTTTGGCACAGAGACCGTCTTTTTTCTGTGCTCGTGTGTAAGTTACATACATAGGTTTTAAGTAGGACTAGTCAAAAAATCCAAATTATTTTTTGTGAAAAATTAGGTTTTTGTTTCCTTTGTTTTCTTTCTAAATGTTTGAGGATTTAAGAACAAAAAATAAAACACAGACGGACTCCAATTTTAGAAACTACTTGGGGACTAAGTTAATCACTAATGTTCTAAAACTGAACATCTCAAATTACGCTATGCACATCAGTACAATGCACTACATTAATTTCTTCTTCTCCTTCAGACTACTGTGAAGCGATTCCCAATGCATTCAAGACATCAGGTGAAGGCTCGTTGACTTGCTCTTAATCAACATCACTTTTATTACATGATTTTTTGTCCCCTGGTAAGGAAAAATGATTCCTGTGACTGGGATTGGTGTTAGGAAAAATTGAGGTTCTACAGTAAAGCTAAACAAATATTTTACTTCATTTTCTTTTATTTCAAACGTTTGTTGCATTTAGGCTTTTGAAAACTAAAAAAAATGGGTTTTTTTAAATCTTTGTTTTGTTTTCTTGAATTTTATTCTCCCTTTTCAGTGGAAAAAATTTAAAAGGGAGAGAAATTGAGACAACTCCCACACACTTTTTCGTTTTTCCCATTGGCCCACCCAAGTCTCATTGAAGCCAATAGAAAGATCCTTGTTAATATCATTGGCAACTAGATCAGGCCATAGATATGAAGGGAGATCAAGAGCAAAGAGAACAGGATGGAGAGCACAATTGACAATGGAGACAAAGAAAAGCAAAGGATGGGAACTGGAGAAGTAGTAGGAACTCCAAGTAGGTGCTAAATTCATTACTCACAAAACTCTTCACTATCATTCAGAAAGGCAGAGAACCTACAAAACGGGAAACAGTAGGCAAAGAAAAGCCCTGTACCATTCCAGTAAGGCCCATCCATGTTGAATTTATTTTTCAAACAACATGTATCCAACCAATGCATCACCTATTTCTTCTCTTGACAAAGCAAAGCAATATAGATTTACAAAAAAGCCTAATATCTCAATGGTTTCTTGAGAGATTTTTTCGTGCAGTATAGGTGTCATAGACAGGGAATTGATGTATCTAGCTTTCTTCTTTGCATGTTCTTGGTACCACAAGCTGTGCGCAGCATGCTTTCAATTAATTTAAACTAACTTTCCATCTGCTCTAACAAATGTAGGATTTGAGTGAAAGACAGTATGATGGAGTGACATGAAATACGCAAATAGCAAGCACTAATGTGAAAGGCAGTCTTCTGTGGAAAATGTAATAACCACAGTGCATTCTTTCTACTCCACGTTCAAGGCTAACTTTAGTGAAAAATGATTATTGTTCTCAATGTTTTCTGAAGGAGATGGAGATTTAAATTTTTTATATAGCATTGTAATTTTAAGAACAGGATGCGTCAGATCAATTTCTTGTTAATTGCCACTTTAATCAAGCTTTATGTTATGGAATTATTTCATTACCTTTCTGCTGTTCAAACAAACAGCACAAATGCCAAATGTGCGCAGAACTTGGGGCTTTTTATCAGCTGGATCAGAATACCAGTTTGAAGAAATACTGTGCTCACGCAGCAAATAAAAGTTCCAACAAAGGGATTTAAATTTCACAAGCAAAGGCCACAGTGAAACAACTACAATTCAATTACACTCAAGCAATGAACACAGACTAAATTACAGCTAGTACGTACAACAAAAGCCTTTTGCTAGCAGATGTACACACTTCTCAAGCATTACTGTAGTCCTCTGTGTTTTCTTAGTATAAAGCAGCAACCTAACATTGATTCTGACACTAGCCTTTGAAACAATAACTATTTAAAAGCTTGTGCTAAATAAATTCCGCTGGGGGCCTGCTTCTGCTCCCACTCAACTCCATGGCAGCAACACTGCACGCTCAACTTCCAACTTTTATATAATATGAGAATTTGCAAAGCAACTTGTTCAAATTCTGGTGCCTTATCCTTAAATTGCTAGCTTTAAGATCTGTCCTTTTAGCCTTGCTTTGACCACAGTGGCTGTTGGCACAGTTATCAAATACAACTCAAATCAGAATTCTAGGCCTGGCAAGGGTGAAGATGGTTCTAGCATTAATATATAAGAAAGGTGGTGAAAAAAGAAGGTTCTGGTTAGCATTTAAGCCCAGAACCTCAAAAGTATTTAGGCACCCAACCGCTGTGGAGCTTGGCTTTAGTTCTTCACAAAATCAACCTAAATTTATACACATTCTTTCCAACTATGCATATATAGAGGCTGATTATATAGGAACATAGGGAATACCATACTGAATCAGACCAGTTGACCATCTAGACCGAGGATCAGCAACCTTTGGCATGTGGCTCGCCAGAGTAAGAACCCTGGCGGGCCGGGCCAATTTGTTTACCTGCTGTGTCAGCAGGTTCGGCCGATCGCGGCTCCTGCTGGCTGCAGTTCACCGTCCCAGGCCAATGGGGGCAGCGGGAAGTGCTGTTGGCTGAGGAATGTGCTGGCTGCCGTCTCCCGCTGCCCCTATAGGTCTTGTGACAATGAATTCCACAGGTTATTTTTACATTTTGCATGAAAAAGTGTTGCCTATCAGTCTTGAATTTAACACCTTTTAATTTCGTTGACTGTCTCCTGCTTCGTGTGTTAAGAGAAATTCCTGATTGTGTATATTCTATATGGTGGGAGTATTCTGAATGTATGTGAGTGTGGCAGGACTTCAATCCCCCTAGACCATTAAATGTCATAGGTCATGACATTTTTATCCAACAGGTAATATTCCTTTCTTTAGATACAAATTCTTGGATCTGACCTAAGTGTCGTGAAGTATTAGTAATTAGAATTTTCTGACAGTGTCCCTAGATTGCTTGCTAATATCCACTTAAATGAAAGAGCAAAGTATTTTCCTAGAGAATACATCAGATCTTGTGCTGATCTGTGGCTCCCTTGATTAGACTCATTCAGCAGACACCATTAAAAAAACCAACATTTGATAACAATTATCACATGGCCCATAGCTTGGAAACTAATTTTCTGACTGTACCGTTTAAAAGTCAACATTTGCCAGGACAGTTATCACAGAGTAATTATTGTGGAGTACTGGAATACTTGTTACCTGGATATGATGGTGATAGTTGCTTTAGACATGGAAGAACAGAGATGGAAAGAGTGACTCAGTCTCTGAAGGCTAGTTGCTCAAAGCCTCTCGTGCTAAACTCCCAATCAATGAAGTTTAGGTGCCTAAATACCTTTAAGGATCAGAGCCTCAGAGAGTCAGTAAAGGAGCAATTCTTAATTCCCAGCAGTCAACACATAGTATGCTTTCTTCAGTCTCCTCAATTCCCTTTCCAGTCTCAGTCTTTTTCTTTAATCTTCCAGATTCCCAGTTCCTCAACTCCCCAAGAGATTCCTCAGGAACTCCTGAGCCAAAGTGGCCCCTTTTCTACCTTGACTCAGGGCAAATGATCATACCCCTCATTAAGTATATTCTTGTAGACAAATATCCTGGCAGCAGTGGTATGAAATAATTTAGTTTTCTTGTGACTTACAGATGAATTTGTTCCCTACTCTCTAGAAACAAAGTGCTGGCACATATTGTATCACCTATATCATCTACTCCTTTCCCCTGTTATCTTTGTATTAACAACCATTTTTAATTTGATTTTCCTATTCCTTATTTTCTGCATCTCATGTGTTATATCCACTCTCTGAATTCATTACTGGGATGCCGAGTTTCTTGTGCTCAAACAATTTGCTGTTAATGATAAACATTTTAGCTCTCGCAATCAGAACCAAGTCATGTGTACCAGCCACAACATTAATATTAGCAAAAAACATACTTTTATACTCTGCTTATGTTTAATAATTTCACTTACTGCTCCAAACAGATCCAATCAGAGTTGTGAAGTCTCTTGGTCAATTTTCAGTTAAAACTGTTACCTTTTTTTTAAATGGATCATGCTCTGAATGTTTTACAGGACACTTACACAGATACAGCACATAATTTCTGAGAGAATTTATATGCTCATCCTGAAATCCTTGTCAGAGACATGATTAGACAAGCTTAATTATAGGCAGCATGACAAAGTATGTGTCAGGAAAACTCAACTCTTCTGCCTGCATAAGCAGCTTCAAAGGACTAAGGATGCCCTGCCAATCACACTGATGTTTCAGGTGTCGCTTGCTGGCATTTTTTAACCTGCATTAAAAGCGTTTACAGATGGGACCGTTTCATGCACAAGTTTAACATTTAATCAATATCTGTTGAATTTAGATACAAATTGAAGCTATGACAGAGAGGGGGAAAAAAAGATAAAAATGCATTGCCATATCAAGAAAGAAATGTGAAAGTGACAGATTAAGTAATTTAAAATGAAGGTAATTGAGGATGAATACGAAGGATATTTTATTTTATGCCTGAGCTGGATCATTGCTTGAAAATAATCACTTAGTGCAACAAAGACAGTAATCCAGAAAGGAGATGGAACAGTAAGTTAAAAGGAAAGGCAATAGGATGAGTAATAGAGTTAAGAGACCAAGAATATAACGATGCAGGGATTGTAATGCAATTTATTTAACACTGGGAACAATGGCAACTAATGGTAATTAGCACTAATGTGAACATATTTTCTCCTCATAAATCCATTCTTGATGTCAATGAGGGTTGCCTGCATGTAGATTCCAGGAAGAACATGCTTCTAATCCACTATCAGGAAAGAAGGGAAGAGCGCCAATGAAAGAAGAGGGCAGAAAGAGAAGGGAACCAAAAGGAAGGGGAAAGGTTTCAGGAGGCAAATCAAGAAGGATGTGTAATTCACTAGGGAGTATATGTTTCAGGTCTCTGCTGGGCCCAATCTGCAGAATATGGGGGTCTATCCCAGACCGTCTTAGATAGCTTGAGTTGCAGCCGCTCGTGCATTTAGCTCTGGAGGTTTCTGGTTCAATCCCTGTGTGTTAACCAAGATGGCGATTGTCGTAGATGCTCCTTGTTATGTGAAGGGTGTTATAGCTGCGGCACCTTGACCCCTGTCTGGTCTCAATAAGGGCACCCCCTCAGGTGTTAGGCCCCTTGCCGTCAGCTCCCTCAGGGGGGAAATCCGGCTGATTCTACCATTCTTAGAGCAAGCCTTGGGCTACAGTATCTGTGTACCAGCTGCAAATCTTCCCATCAGGAACTGTGACCAGTGGTTAAAACAAGTGACCAGTTTTCTTAAAACAAAGTATTGTTTTCTTTTAAAAGTAGGAACACAGCAAAGCACACCAGAAAAAGGATTTTAACTTAATAAATTGTATATCTTACCTAAAGCTTACTATACATCTGCAAGCTTAGGAAGGCTTAACCACTTCAGATGCTCCCGCAGAATCTGGGTCAGTCTGTTCCTCATGAACAGCTCCCTGACAACTACTCCCCACATCTGGACAGAGAGAGATGGTTGGTTTTTTTTAACCATATACAGGAGCTTGGCAAACAGCTGTTAGCCTGGAAGTAGCATCTTTCTATCTACTAGAGCAGGTATTCTTCCTTAACCTCTAGACCCATTAACCAGTTTTTTTTTCTGGTGCCATTGTGTTGTCTCTCTACTTGTTTCATATAAACTAAACCACATATGTGTATAATAAACATACCAGTACCCAATATAGCTATATACTAATATAGCCAGCTCACATGCAGTATTCATAATTATTGTAGATCATTCCAATGTCCTTCAGACAGGACAATGAGCAGTTACATACCTAGAAGACAAGAAAGGTTATTCTGGAGTTTGCAGATGTAGCTTATTAACCCCTCCCCCCAATTACTCATGTTACCTCCTCCCACTTGCCCATATTAGATATGTATACCAGTCCCAAAGAGGCATGGAATGGAGGGCAGAGCCAAAGATTGAGAATGGCTTCAATTCAAAAGTAAAACTCTTCTAGTTAATAATCGTAAGCTACAAAGATACTTAAGCCCCTGTCAGGGTAGATTCCGGAAACCAGATAGTTAACTGCTTAGAAGAGCTGAGACGATGAAAGGCAGGTAAAAAGTAAGCTCAGTTTGGCTCAGAGTGTGTGTGTGTGGAAAGTACAAACTTTTGCGTGAGCTTTGTCTGGAAGCTAGCTGAGATTAGGCTGTGAAGTTATCAGCCATTCAGGAAAACAAACACCAACCTAAGCTTTCAGCATACATGCCAGACATACGAGTGTATGGTGAATGAGGTGAGCTTCTGGTTGATAACCCCAAATATGAATATATTTAGCTACAGTCTCTGAGATTCATTCACAGACACAGAGATTCAGGTCTGCTTAGCCTGACAGTCATCTAGACAGTAGTGGGTCATTGTAATGGCTGTTTCCTCCCCCGCTTGGCAGAACTACACTGCATTCTTAAAGAGCAATATTCTTCAGTCTGGAAGAGTTACCGGAGACCCATGGATCTGTTGAACATTACATTAAATTTAATTAGAGCTTCAAATTTGCTGCAGCTCAAGCATTATGCTGTTAATCGCTACATGAAAGCTCCCCCAAAAGGAAAAAGTAATTGCTGCATCTCAGTACATTCTAAAGAACTTGCTCTCCAAAGAACTCGTTTCCATCAAAATTCCCAAGTAATTATTTTAAAATCCTGTAACGTTTGCTTAAAACCCCCACACAACAGACACCCGCCCTACCCCCACACCTTTTGTAAAGCTCTTAATCGTTCCCAGGTCTAAAAATTGCTGGCCATACCTGTTAGATCTTCACTGCTATGAGGTCTTTTTTTTTCTAGAACTATTTAGTATTTCCTTTGGTTCAGCTTAGTTTCTTTCCAGTTTCTTAGTTTTTTTTTAAAAAAAAAAACTATTCAAACCTTTTCTACAAAATTATAAAATCTCCAGATAATTATTCAGATTGAGAACCTGACTAAATAAAAATGTGTCTGCAAAAGATTTTGTTTTTAACTAGCAAGAGAATCTGAGTTGAGAGTTACTTTTCATATAATTGAGGGTCTTTGCTGAGATCATGTCTTTTAAATGCCAAGTCATTCACATTCTCTCTTTTTTTTTATTGGGAATTTTGCCTTGGCTTGAAAAAATTGGTTTACAATTAGTAAACTGTTTAGCAACCCCTGTGATATGTCTTGGATGATGTGCAAGGAATCACACTGTTCTATAAGAGCTGCAAATTGAGTGTCACTTTAATACTAGTGCATTTCATTGTACAGGTGCCTTGGAAAATACTTGTTATTTCTGTGAACTTGATGTTATTGTTAACAGACTGTTAACAGGCCCCCAGGAGCTTTCACACTGTTCAGTTCACACCTGGACTTTGCAATGGTTGCAAAAAATTCACAGAGTTCTAAAATGTCTAGGAGACTTAGACAGCCACACAAAATGTTAATGAGAGAACAGAACAGAAATCGGAGCCAGGTTTAGAATGTTGCCAAACTTCTTCAATACTGCATAACATTGTTGTAAAATAACCAGGACTTTCATCAACCAGTCACAAGCCAACTAGGATTTTATTATTTATTAAAACAAAAGTGGCAGACTGAAATACAAGGGACGGTTTAGAAGAAACCCATTGTTTTAGGCTGATAGCATATGTCTTTCAAATTAACTGGTGTCCATCAATGGGTTTTGTTTCACATAAAGAACTTTCAGGACATAATGACCCACCAGTAAGATTTGGAGCCTGATTCTCCATTGCCCTGCAGTCATTTACATCCATGCAAAGTGAGAGTAAAATGCTATCAAATCAGAATGCTTGTGGCTTGCACTCACTTTGCATTGGTATGAATGACTACGCAAGGGGCAAGGCAGTGGAGAATCAACCTTGGTCTTCCAAAACTTGAAAAAACTCTGCTCAGCCAACATCAGCTCCAAAGAAGAATATAGACTTCAGAAGCGTTCAGATTCAGTACCTTGGATTTGAACTCACCATACAGCTTTGGCTTCTGATTCAAATACCTAATAATAAGGTGCCATTTTCTGGTTCCAATCTGGCTTGCAATGGTAGAAATCTCATTAAAAACTGGGAAAGCCCATAAGGTTCCCATCATTCAAGATGGCAGACATTTCACATGATCAAAATGGTGCACAACACCAACGGTGCCATCAAATCAAATACAGAGCTGTGGTTGAGCCTTGAACTAGAATCTCCATCCTTAGAGGTTTTAAGGCCTGGCTTTGACAAAGCCCTGGCTGGGATAATTTAGTTGGTGTTGGTCCTGCTTTGACCAGAGGATTGGACAAGATGACCTCCTGAGGTCTCTTCCAACTGTAATCTTCTATGATTTTATGAACCCAAATAGTTCATCCTAGCTTAAGCCTATGCTGGACCTGGCTGGGATCGTTGTCTTTGTAGCCAATCTCTGGTTGGAATACTACCCTTCTGCTACTTAACGTTTTGTGTGATACTTTTACAGGAGGAAGTGAATGGAGGAAGCTCATGCTCTCAATTCATGATATGACAACCTTCTTCTAGCAGTCTGATTTTTGGATTTAGCAGTTTGGAGACAGTATGTGAGACTGGAATTCCATCTCTTTGGAGATTGACAGGTTCTTTTCCCTCCAGCTATCAGAAATATATGTTTCATAAAAGTCCAGTTTGTAACCAACAAACGTCTTCTGAATCAGAAGAAATTGACCAGCTTGTAAGACATCATCTTGAGTTAGCGACCCTTACTGAGAACAAAACAAACAGGATCTCCTAAAGCTACAAGTTGCTACACAAAATGAGAAAAGGGCCCAGAGGCTAGGCAAGGCTGTGAGCCTCAGATTATTCTTCCTATTCACAATCTTTCAGCTTTATTGGAGGGGTGGGAGAAGCAGGAAGCCAAGAGATGTTCTTTTACAAATCCAAACTGAACAGAGACCTGGGTTTAGTTCAGTGGATGAGTAAGAGTTTGAGCCATTTTGCCCATCTCTCATTAACCCCCCCCAACAAACAAACAAAACAAAATGACCCCTCCAAAAACAAAATCAACCTCACAATCTGGGGTGTCCAGCAGTTCATTTAGAACCAAAGAAACAAGCCCATTTTTGTGATTCTTTTACATAATGACTTGCTGCCAGCAATCCCTGCTTCCATCCCAGTTTATAGCTATGAAGCTTCCTTGCATAGCCCAATTCCCATATTAATTAGTGTGCAACGCAAATTAATTCCATTGTATTACTTTTTATTTTCCTAATGAATTGAGGTCTTAATGAGCACTCGCTATTTAACACTGAAGTAACAAGAGCCTCACATTATCCTTTTTGTGAAATTGAAGAGTATGACTTTTTTTCTAAAACTGTCTTCTTTGATTGAATTACAATTAATTTTAATTCATTTATTTACCCTGTTATAGGTTAGTTATAGCTTAGTCATAGCTTAGTCAGAGAAGAGCATCTAAAATACACATATTCCTCTCATTTAGAGTTAAACAAGAGAGGAGGGCACTTTTGATTGTCCCATTTAAAAAAAAATAATCTTGGATTGCCCAAAGGATGGAGCTATGTGCAGGAAAATGTTTATTAGCTTCCTGTTCTCAGTGTTTATTTTACTAAAGAACAACATGCAGAGTGCCAAGGAACATGAATTAAGAGACTAGGAAAGGGATGAAGATCAGGAGCTGTGTAAATGTTAACAAAAGCTACAATTAAAAGTAGGTTTATTACTGAATGATACAATAGCAACATTCTAATGGTTCTTTAATATAAAGGAATATGAGAAAAATTACTAGAACTCAAAGCACACAAATTAAATGATAGGGTGCCTTAATGGAGAGGGAGATGGAAAAATCAGATAATTCTGTATTCTTTTGGTGGAAAATACATAACCATATATTCAGCTCCAAGCGATATTGATTGCTACTAGCTCAGTGATATGTCAGGGATGGAATACCTATCAGAGCTAATAATCAGCAAGGTGGGGCAAAATTAGGCCATTTTTTTCCTACTGTGCCTTAAGGAAAACATAGAAATTAGGGACTGAAAAGATGATGTGGCCCATCTGGAGAATACAGTGTAGGAAAATCCTATATTAGCTGGAGGATAGACAGGATGATCCAACAGGTTATTCCCTTTACCATCTCTATGGGCTGAATCCAAAGAGTCTAGTTTGTCAAATGTTTATAAAGAACAGCAGGAAACAATCAACTCAGGTTGGGGTAGGGAGGTTCAAAAAGCACCTAAAGGCTGTGAGAGTATGTGTCAGATTGACTTTTCCAAGGGACAAAGTCAGTGAAACTTATGCTCTTAAATCATTTAGGAGCCCAGGCTGAAGCCCAGTAAGTGGGCAAGGGACTCAGTTCCCAACCTCCACCCGAGAGGGAACATCTACACGGTTGTTCTTAGCCTGGCAACCCAAGCCCCACGAGCCCAAGTCAATTGACCTGGGCTCTATGACTTGTTGCCGTGAGTTTTTCTTTGCGGTGTAGACATACCTGTAGGTGCTTTGGAAAACAAACCAATATTTTTTAAAATTCTTTCTCTTTCCCTTTCTTACTGAGGATATATGTGTCGTACCTCTACCCCATTATTGATACCTGGAACATCAGCATCTAATGTAGGCAGTCTCACGACAACTCAAATGGGTCAACTGTTATAAGCTCCAATCCTGGAAAAGGTCAGCATGGGTCTAGATGCTGCACAAAGCCTCATTCATTGGGACAGGCAGCCCTCTATGCAGAGCTGATTGCAGGATGCGGCTTTGATTTTCAATCGGTTCAAGAGAATTTCTTTATGTCGCTTCTTTGGCCTGGTTGGAGACTGAGCCCTTTTCCAATTGACTAAAGCATTTGGTGGTACCTGGGATGAAGTCCTGGCTCTCCTGAAGGCATGGCAAAACTCAAGTTGACTTCACTGGAGTCAGGATTTCACTCTTGATCTAGTTATTACAGTATGTATCTATAACTACAAATTGTGACACTGACTCTCATGTAAATGAACATATTGAGGCCTGTTGTGCCCTAACAGCATGACCTCCCCTAGGCTTTGTTTTCAGATTATAATAATTTCCTTTAGATTTTTTATTTCCAATAAAGTTATCCTAATTACTATAGTACCTTTTCTCTACCTGCCTTGTTATTGGACTCTAACCACATTCCTCAAGATGCTGGTATTTTGGCGGAAGACAAGAAATGAATATAGCACATAATTTTTTTTCCGCAAGCCAGTACACAAAGACAGCATGTTGGTTAATTGGGACATTGGCTCTCTAAGGATTCTCTGCTTTTCCCAATATAAAAAGCTGATGGCAAGTAAGTTACCTTGTAGTTACCGCCAAAAAAAAATCAGCTTATATTTTAGCTCATCACTTTTTTCAAATAAAATAAAACATTTATGGTTATTTAATAATTTACCACCTAGGGAAAAACTTTAGCATTGGCTCTTAAACTGACATTTGCAAAGCAGTCTAATGGAGTTAGATGCGCAAATCCCATTGCCAGTTTTATTGTTGTGATTTGTAATATCAAAGTCATTAATGTGTACTGTGATTCCGAGATTGCTTATAATGCCCTGTCTTATGGATGCGTGCAGAGATTACAACTGCTATAACAGCTGATGTTATGCTACAGCTGATCAAATAGTAAGCAAAAAAACACACACCCAGAATAATTTTTTTGTGATACACGTGACAAGTTTGATCTTCTGTCATTTGTGAATATTTGGACAAGCCAATAGTTTAAAGATCTGTAGCATATTATGTTATTCACATGCAATTTTAAGAACCTAAGACTGGCCATACGGGGGTCATCCCTATGGTCAGCTAGCCAAGTATCCTGTCTTCCAACAGTGGCCAGTGCCCAATGTTCAGAGAGAATGACAGAACCGGGCAATTCTTGAGCAATTCACCCCATCATCCTCCCTCAGCTTCTGGCAACCAAAGTGTTAGGGGACACCCAGAGCATGGGGTTGCATCCTTGACCATTTTTGTCTAACAGTTATTGGTAGACCTATTGTTCATAAACTTGTTTAATTCTTTTTTGAACCCAGTTATAGTTTTGAACATCACAACAGACCCTAGTAATGAGGTCCACAGATTGACTGTGCACTGTGTAAAGAAATACGTTCTTATGTTTGTTTAAAATCTGCTGTCTATTAATTTCATTAGGCTTTTTTGTTATGTGAAGCGTTAAATAGTACTTCACTATTCAAATTCTCAACACTACTCATGATTTTAGAGCTATCATATCCCTTACTTAGTCGTCTCTTTTCTAAGATGAACATTTCCCATTGTTTTAATCCCTCCTCACATGTAAGCTGTTCCAAACCCCTAATGATTTTTATTGTCCTTCTCTGCACCTTTTCCAGTTCTAATATATGTTTTTTGAGATGAGGTGACCAGAACTGCTTGCTATAGTCAAGATGTGGGTGTACCATGGAGTTGTATGGTGGCATTGTGATATTTTCTGTTTTATCATCTATCCTTTTCCCAATGGCTCTTAGCATTACATTAGCTTTTTTTGACTGCCATTGTACATTGAGCAGATGTTTTCAGCAAACTATCCATGATGACTCCACGTCTATGTCTAGACTTAATATGCTAGACTGGCACAGCTGTGCTGCTGTAGCACTTCAGTGTAGACTCTCACTACAGCAATGAGAGGGGTCCCACCATAGCTGTAGTTAATTCATCACGCCAAGAGGCTGGGGTGGGTAGGCTGATGGAAGAATTCTTCCATCAATCTAGCGCTGTCTACGATGGGGGTTAGGTTGGCATAGCTACAGCTCTGAGGAGGTGTCGATGTTTCACACCCATGGAGATGTAGAAATTCAATGTAAGTTTCCAGTGTAGATCAGCCCCAAGATCTCGTTCTTCAGTTGTAGCAGGTAATTTAGATCCCCATCATTTTGTATGTATAGTTGGTGTTATATTTTCCATTTTGCATTACTTTTTACTTATTGACATTGAATGTCACCCACCACTGGGTTGCCTAGTCATCCCATTTTGTGAGATTTCTTTGTAAATCTTCACAGTCAGCTTTGGACTTAACTTGCGAGTAATTTTGAACCATTTGCAAACTTTGCCACCTCACTGTTTACCTCCTTTTCCAAATAATTTATGACCACTTTGAACAGGATAGGTCCCAATACAGATTCTCAGGGCCCCCAACTATTTACCATTTAATAGTGTGAAAACTAACAATTTATTCTTACCATTTGTTTCCTGTCTGTGTCCTATTTTAGGCCAGCGGAGTTTTATTGACTACTCATTATTCATCAGTGTCAAAACTACGCAAATTAGGTGAACTACTACGCAAAATCAATAGCAGTTTGTGAACAACCTATAGTCTGAACACTATTCAGCCAAAGTATTCAACAGATGCTTAAGAATAACAATAATAGCTTGGAAGAAAATTGGGAATAGTTTGCAAGTGATTCACTGAAACAAGGGGCCAGCTCTAGTTTTCATTGTAACTGGGCAGTTTCAGCATGGCTTGCAATGACGGAGCAACTTAGATTTGACCTTCTTCTTTGGAAATGGCACTAATCCCAGATCTAAGCCATGAAAAGTGCATCCAGATGCCATGATTAGGGGTGCCCTACAACTGCATGTGATAATAGTGAAACACATAGTAATACATAATAAATCACAGCATAATGTAATGCTGAAAGATCTGGGATATGGTAACTACTTCCCTTTTGTGCTTACAGGAGCATTGCAGGTCAGAGCATTTGGGGAAAAGGTTGTGTGTCGTTCATCCAGAGGCGTTGTAGTTTAGGAAGACCATCCTGATAGTACTGCAGGAGGAGCAATGCCCCTTGTCCTATGTCTGCAGAGAAGGACTTTGTTCTGAAGCCAGGAGACATTGTACTTATTATTGAAGGAGAAATCTGTAACTAGCATGAATTGTGCAAAGTTACAGATTAAAAAATAACGCCTCAGATTAGAACTTCTGCTGGTGCCTATGAAGGTTGGTAGGGCAAGGAAATCATTTAGCCTGATTAAAAAACTCTCAACATCCTCTCCTCTCATTGTCATCCTTGTCCTGGCTTGTGGGTTAACCTTGCTCTGTTTCAAATTGTTCTTTTAAGATACAATATGCAGCATCAGCTTAGCTCAGTTGTATCCTCATTATGGGACCAAATGAAGTCACGGGCAGGAACCCTTTGTGGTGGCCTCCAGGTAATGGCCTTTTGCTAAATTTAACTTCAGCTTCCATGTGTTTTATCTTTTGTTATTTGTAAAGAGCCACATGCAAAGGTCCTTACTCATTTTATATTCAGTCTGCTTAAGGTCAAGTAGAACAAAAATTGAGGTTGAAAAAGCTCATGAGAGCAGGCCTATGGAGGGAGAAAAACCACAGCAAGAGGACTCCTGTGGAATGCACTTGAATGCTTCCTTTTTGGAGGTGGGGTTAAATAGTTTTGCCCATCCCTGTAGAATAAGAAGCAGTTCCTGATGTTCTCTGAGATCTTGAAGGCAAAAACATTATTTGTGTCGTGACCTTGAGCCTACATCATCTCTACCTACAAGGCGTAGAGTCAAATGCTTTCTCAAGCAGCAACATTCCAGGGAATTCCACACAGGCAGCTGCTTCTGGATTTCTCCTTGAAGAGAGGATACCCCAGCATTGAGAGCTTTGATGCAGAATGAAATACACATGGATTCAAAGTGGTACTTTGGCAGAACAAGATGTGCATTCCACCTGACCCTTCTACTCCTGTTCTTGACCTCCAGCCTATTGTATCATTACTATTATTTGTATTACTGGTCTTGGAGAGGGCCCATCACCATGATCTCAGAGCATCTGCTGGAGTTAGAAACCGTGGTGATTCAAGTCAGTAAAGTTTCCTCTTTATTCCACCCCCACAGAGAAGTAAATTGCATGAGATTTTTTTTTCTGTGTGTGTGTTCCAAAACTGTTTCTGGGTCATGAGTTGCTTTGCAGGAAATCAAAGTTACAAACGAGAAGTGGTGAGGATTGTGAATCCTAATATCCTGGGAAAACCTGTTGTCATGCTCATGTGAGCTTCACCAGTAATGTGGACAGTTCCATTTTTCCTGCCGTGTAGAGCTGTCAAGTTAAAATCCCAGTGGGTGTCCTGGGCCCAGAACATTTAAGGCCTAGAAAATCAGGACTTTAAATTTGGGGGTATGATTTTTGAGAGTCTCTGCAATGGCATCATGGAGTTCTGGGGTGCAGGAGCTCATGCTGCTAATCTGACCAAACTTTCCTTCCAGGCAGTTCAAGAAAATCTATGGGATGGAGAGTCCACCCTGTGCATGGAAAAAGGGGAATGATCTGGCTCTGAGAAAAAGCCTCAGAAATGACCCAATACTAACAATCTGAACTTTAATTCTTTTGAAGCTTTGGTAGGGAGGATTCAGCAGAATTGCAGCAGGTTGAGCCCAGCATCTTAGCATTATCATTTAAATATATTGGGCTAAGGAGAGACTGTGAGTGAGCAATCAATCCACATGGTGGGAGAGAACATCTAAGGATTAGAGTCACTGTAAAGTAATCCCAGTATAGTCACTTTATTGGTAAACCCTTTCCCTGAACCTCTCATGAAGCCCCCAGGAGAACAAGAGGTTAAACCATTAGTAAGGTACACACGGCAGAGTGAGTCTGAGCCCATCTCTTGCCAACTATATTATAGAAACAAAGACATGGGAAATTTTACCTTGGGTGAGAATTCCCTTAGTTTTCTGGGTCGTCTTTGGAGCTCAAGAGAAGCTACCAGTACTTGCTGGAGGAGGTCATCTTGACGTGCAAGTGGACCAGGGAAGCACTGCTGACATACAGCACTGCACAGTGGCAGGAATCTAGTACTGGAGCTCCCATAGTGTTCAGTGGTAAATCTGCAGGAAGTTGACCTATGGTTTTGTTGATCTTTTGCTCGGCATTTGATTTTAACATGAGTGGCTTTTCTTGGTAGCCCTTAACTGCCTACTGATAGAAGGTGATGAGGGCTAGCTGGCTGAAGCCAAAGGGCGGTGAAGCCAAAGACCGATGAAGTTTCTTTGCAGCATGTAGCCAAGAAATTTGCTCAGCATGATGTAACAAAATTGGGGCTTTGGCAGGCATAATCCTTAACTGAGCTAGTGTATGCAAAGTAATCCACTCCCCCATCTTATGAAGTCTAGTGAATGATCTGTAGCCTTCTTCCATTCACTACACCCACTTGATCCCACTCTATGGCCATTGTGTGACAACAAACAGCTCAATTCATTGCTTAATGAGAGGAATTGGGGGAGGATCTTCAGGGGCAACGCAAGCCACTTCTTGGTTGGGGGCCTAAAGTAGGCCAGACATAAAATTGGGTGGGCTGCACTTCCCACTCACCATGAGGTCAACGCTCTCCATGGACCTTCCCCATGGCCAGGTTGGAGGCTGGAGCCTGGAGCCGGGTAGTTTAGGGCACGGGCCATTAAGAGCTATCCAAGTGGGGCAATCTGGCTTTGGGGTCAGCAGAGCCCTTGGGGAGTAGTGACCATTGGGGGAGGGGCCTGGAGCCCAGGCTGGGTGGAATATCCCACATGGCCAGTAGCTGCCATTCTCTCCACTCTGCCTTCACAGCTAGGCAGCTGGAGAGCAGCAGCTGCTACAGGGAGGCTGTGGCAAATTTTGGGGTGGCTATAGCCCTTGCAAGCCTCCCTCCAGCACTGCCTCTGAGGCTCTTGCTTCTAGTTTAGCATGGGGTGGGTTCAGACCCCTGTGTCAACCACAGCAGGGTGATTATATAGCCCCCTTTGTTCATGCAATGTTGTTTCAGGAAGGTCTAAGCTCAGACAAAAGTATAAAAGCCCAGACATCCTTTATTTGAGCATTTCACAAATAAATTACAAGTTTCTTTGCAGCCACATCATAAATCAAAACTTTTATTTACACCTCAGAAACAGCAAGCAATTCAGCAACTAGGGCCTAAAGGAACCATTAACTGGAAAAGTAGCTGAATAAAATATTCAAATCCAAACAAAAATTCCTGGTGATGACTGAAGGAGACAGAGTTCATTATGGGGCAAACGTGATGAAACAGGAGGTTACTATTGGACGTTTCAATTAATCACACAGCATATCTGTACTGAATTTGCCACCATACACACTTTCATTTTACAATCCTAGTTCATGGGCAGGGCGCGTATGCATGCCCACGCATGCACTCTCCCTTTAGACTACATTCATCTAACCTCAAAACATCAAATACAGCCACTTATTAATGCAGAAGAGGAGCCTAACTTTCAGAGTATGGGTATAATTCCATATAGTCATCCTGCTAATATTGAAGAAAGTTAGGATTCTTTCTGTATCCTCCTTCACACTGCTACTGACTTGCTGGTACATAGACAACTAAAACAAAAGGAGTCAGTAAACAAGTATGCATATCTTCAAATTATGTAAATCAATATAAAGAGAGAGAGAGAGAGAGAGAGAGAGAGAGAGAGTGCTGAGTGAAGCTTAAATCAGTACAACATCAGAGGTGGGAATAAACTATTTATTTTCAGCAGTTTGGCTTGACCATGCATAACCCATGCCCCTGCTTGAGTTGTGTGTTCATTTGTAATTCATAGAATTAAACTGCTTATTCCAAATCCCCATGCTGTGTAGTCTCGCTCTCCCCCTCTAAATATCTTATATATAGCTCTATATACGTATGTGTGTATCTCTGTATATCTACATATATACACACACATAGCAATTGTGCAACTAGTAACTTTCATTGAGAATTGATGTGTGTATTCATTTAATTTGGACATTGAGAAGTCAGCGATCATAACTTGTGGTTAGGTAAAGTAGTAACAGCAATGGGCTGTAAGTTTTATACAGTAAAATAGTTCTCTCTATCTGCTTTATGTGGACTCTAGCTTTGTTTTCTGAAATAATTTGCATCTGAACTTCAAGGTTACAAATCACCGAGAGCTAAATGGGAAAGAATTGTTGTTGGTTTTTTGGTTTTGTTTTTTTGCTACCATTGGGAGATGTAGCACTTGGACAACAAATTTTACAGATACTGTAAGGGGAATACATAATCCTATGTTCTCCCTTGGACCTGCTATTCTCGTGCCAGTGTCATTTTTTATTGTCATTCATCTTTTATTCAACTTTTTTACATGAAATGAGATAAACACATTTGGTAAGAATTTGGCTTCCGGACATACAATAATATGATCTGTGTACAAAACTCTGCTCTGTGATCAAATGGTTAAATGTATTGGTAGAAACAAAGGGGGGAAACTAGCAATCACCATGCTTTAGAAAACTAGTGATGCAAAGGAATGACTAGTGGTAAAACAAATATAACCATAACACACATGCTTCTCTTTTTCTGTAATGATAAAATAAAGCATTTAAACCGAGTTACCTATCAACTGCCTGGAAATCCTTAATTTAATAAATGAGATTGTATTACAGTTCAAATGATCACCCAAGAGACCAGCCAGACTTACTTGACTAGAAGTGTGGTCATTCTAAATAAAATTTAAACAAAATTGTACCGGGGACCTTTAAGATCCTTTAAAGGGGTCAGTGAAGGAAGTGAGTCATCTAGAGTGTAGGTTTCTCTATGTTCAAGACAGACCTACAATAATAGATAAACAATTTCCAAGTGTCTTATGACAAGTTATGTTATTTTACTATTTACGGCAGACTGGTAAAAGCAATGTGTTGAGAAATGAACAACTCTGGTCAATGGAGTTACTCTTGATTTATCTAGGTGGAAATGTGACGAGAATCTGGCTCCACGTTTATATTACCAAAACATTGTTCCACTGAAATCTAAATCTTATTTGACACCCACCATGAAATTCAGCTGGTTTTCTTTTGTTTTGATCTTCAGACCTGCAGTTACTGAACATAATATACGTTAATATATGCAAATAGGCATAATGCGAGCACACTCATGAGGTGTATTGACAGTGTTTCAGTTAGCAAGTACACTGAAAATGACACATTTACCCTGCTAATCTACACCATTCTTTGATTAACTTGATAACTGTCATATTGGATTTGTGTTTTACCAGAAAATACAGGGTTTTGAAATGAAATGATTTAGACCGGAGCTGTTTTGCGTCTGCTTCAAAATGAAAATGATTAAATTCAGTGTCTTTCAAAATACAGACAACTGTATTACATGTATAACACACACACACACAGAAATAAATGTTGTAGCAACTAAAATAGCTAAATTAAAATAAATGATGGATTATGAAAACAGCAAGGGAGACCTGAACAAATTTTAAACTTAATCCAACATAAAAAGGAAGAGCAAAAGTTATGAGGTTTTTCTTTTTGATCTTTTCTGATTTTGCACGACACGAAATGCCTCCAAATTCTACTAGTTCCTGAGTTTCAGGAAATATCATTTTGGGCCTTTCCCTTCATGTAAGGAAACCCATAAGTTTTAATGTGGCTTCTCACTTGAATAAGGCTGTAAGATTTGGCCTATTGAGTTTCTTAATAGATGTTCTTTCTTGAATATGAGGAGTTAGGAAATGAGGAAAAAAATATTAAGATGGCAGCTATGGCTCCTCTTTTCGTGCCTAGGATGCCCAGAAGTTAACTTAAGATGGAGCCCTTGGGCATATGAACAGGAGAGGTTGGGCACTGAGGTTTCAGAAACCCCTCCAGTTTTGGATGAGAAAGTCAGGGAGGTATTGGTACCTCTGTGATCCAGAGCCTCCATTGGGGGAATATTCTCATTGGTAACTACCCCTTGTATAGGTCAATTTTTTTTGCAATATTATTTGAAATGTTACGCTGCACTGTGGACTTTTATTGCACAGCGAAAGGGTAGGCAACTGGCTTTATTCAGCAGCTTGTCACTAGGACAGATTCAAACATAAAAGTTTTATTCCTGGATTTGGGCCCCCTTAGGAGGATCCATAATGTGCTAGGACCCATTCTAAACAAGAAGCAGGGATAACATCTCATAATGACTCATGCAAAGCCCAGCGAAGTCAATGGGAATTTTTTCACTGAGAGACTTTGAATGATGCCCATTTGCAGAGGGAGGAAGGATCCCATTAGAAAAATATATTTATGTGGAAGAATAGTTGTTGTTTCCATTACATTCAAGTGAAGCATTTAGTAGATCAAGGCATGGGATGCAATCCTTCTTGGGAAAGATCCACAATGTATTTAGCATTCATCCATTTTGCAAACCTTGCATTTAACACTTGTTTATACGTATAAGTGATTGGTGATTATAAAGCAGCAGCATTTGCTTACCACAAAGCCTGGGGCAGACGATATGGAATGGAAGCATGCCCATGTTCAGGTAGGGGTAACATTTGAGATCAGGCAATTCCTGCTTAAAGGCCTGCAATTGACTAATGAACCTTTCTGAAATTCTTCTCAAAAGAACCTCCCATTGACCTCTAAGTACTACTGTGGTAACTCAGACACCTGTGATGTGCTGTGAAAGAAGCAAGGTCAGTGGGAGTTTTTCCTGGATGAGGACTTCAAGAGTTAAGCTCTCAGAGAAAAAAACAGCTCTTTGTATCGAGGCAGTTTATATCTTATCAAGAAATCTAAAAATTTAGGGATGTCCACAACATTAACTATTTGCTGTCACCATTATTAATTATTATTGTTATTACTTTAGTTAAGGGCCTGTTGTAATATTTGGTATAATACAAGAAGTTAGAGAAAAGCTATTGTACAGCAATTTTTCACCACCAATACACATTTAATATCTAGTGTAACATCATGAAAAACTAAATGTGTGTTTGGAATTTATTTTTTATACTTCCAAAAAGCTTTAATATTGAAACATATACATGATGTGGAAGGTATGTGTATAATCTCACTGTAGTAATGACAACATACAGAATGACCCACAAGTACTGTAAAAATGCTAACCCAAAAATGCAGCTGTGAAGTTCTATTGCATAAAAAAGCAGTGTTGTTTAAACTTTAAATAAGCAAGTTTATTAAAATATTCTGAGACACTTACCTCACCCTAGTTACTGGCAAACTCTAGTAAAAGCCACAGTCTGTCACTAGTATATTTTTGTGTGTGTGTGTTAATTTTATAAAAAAATTGGTGTGAGGTTTGATGGATCATTTACAATTTATTAACAGGATCGTCATCTTGATACAGTTAGAAGTTTTTGTTTACCTTACATGCTCACAGAATAAAAAAGGATTAATATTCATACATAATGAACACCTTTTAATTCCATGTTTGCAAACAAGTGTGGTTATTTCACACACACAGAGAAATGATCTTGTTATTTTTAATTGAAAACTGTGTGTACATGTACATGTATGTGTGTGTATATATGAATATATTTATACAATAGGGCATCTATTTTCCTCACTGTGCTCAGGGACATCAATGAGAGCTGAGAACAGGCCTTTGTGGTTAGGGAGTCGAAAGAGAGATCAATTCATCTGAGAAAGACCTTTACTCCTATTATTCGCATGGGCCTTCTGACATGTAAACATCTACGTACCTGATTGCCCCTGCAGATCAGGCACTAAGAAGTTTAAAATGTCCTCAACTGCCCCGGAGAATAATTATCGACAGGAGCAAAAAGAGGCTGGGTTAAGGCCCCTTTAAATTCAGGCCCAGAGTGTCCCAATATTCGAGATAATGACCCATAGTGCATTTAACTGCTTTCAGCTCCCTTGCAAATCACAGTCTCCTTATCTCCCAGGGCTGCTGCCATTATAATGTGCAGTCAAAAGCTGCTTTCACTGCAGCCTCATCAGTATCACCTGTGGCGGAAGGAACGAAATTGTGATCGGCAATAAAGTGTCGGGAATTTGCGTCTCTTGTACATTGAGCCTGAGGTAAAAGAAGTGACATTGCGAAGGAGTGGCCCTGGCATAGCTGGCACCACTGACACAGGAATTTTAATGCTATAGTTGCAGTTGCTCTTGCCTTTTGTATTACACCATTGTATAAACAGCATATACAATGGGTTTAGCTGTGATAGGACAATTATAACTCACCTGTGGCTCTGTTATTCTGCCCTGTTGCTCCCATACTTCAGGCAACTGTCTCATAAAAGCTAACCCTATTGTGTATCTCTTCTCTGCATATAACTATATATACACACATACATTCATACATATACAAATACCAACCCACAGACAAAATATTTGTTTTTGAACAGTTGAATAGCAACAAGTCAACAGATAGAAAAAAATGGAGTCATTCTATATTCAGCTCCCAGAAGGTCAAGTTGAGATGTCATGGTCATTTAACATTCAGTGAAAATTCGCATAAACCTTGCATCTTGCAAGAGAAATCCATTATTGAACAACAGTAAGGGCAGAGGTTGTCAAACACTGACGTACAGTCGGATAGACTAAGTGAGGTTGCAAATTAAACTGAATCTGGAGCAACTGAGGCCTAGTAGTGAAGAACAGTAACTGTAAACTGCGATCTTCAGATTTGAAGTTTTCCTTTTCTTGTTGCCATGGCAACTCGGTAGGACAGCTTCAAATGTCAGGAGTTCTTACAGACCTAGGTGATGGGAAATGTGTGTGGTTATTACTGAGCAGGATCACAGCATTCTTTAACTATTCCTTAGGGGAAAAATACATAGAATTACTCATTGGGTTGCATGCATATTATTAAGCAATTGCA
Organism: Gopherus evgoodei; assembly: GCF_007399415.2. Taxonomy (NCBI): domain Eukaryota; kingdom Metazoa; phylum Chordata; order Testudines; family Testudinidae; genus Gopherus; species Gopherus evgoodei. Next base: position 34,958,494 of record NC_044333.1, on the reverse strand, counting down.
GCTAAATCATCCTGGTTCAGAAGCAATTATTTGAAGACAGACATTTATGAGAGAAATGCCACTTCTGGCATTTAAGGCTCTTTAGCAGTGCATAGTCAAGAGGTCTGAGCTGAAAACAGGAGACAAGACCTGTGACCTGATCCTCTTCTACCTTGCCCCTTAGTCACTTACACCTGTGTAAAGTGAGATAAAATACCAACCAATAATCTTTTTTTAACCAATAATCAGTGCAGGAAAAATAGGCAACTTTTAAAGAATATGCACTTTTAAAAAATATAGTTCTATTGGCGCTTTATGCTCCCTGCAAGCTATGGTTTGGAATAGCTGCTCTATTGATTACATGGTAGGACAATGGAAACCAACGATACAGACAAATACAAAGTATATTTCTTATTTTTCCTGTTAGCCAATTTAAAAACAGAAATGTTTGCAGATGTTACACCTTGAAGCACTCTGCCTTTTTTAGATTGTGACCCTTTACATTGTTTCAGAGAGATGACTACAAAAGACCCAAGAAGCAGAGGCAATTAGGATCTGCTCTAACACCCACTGGATTTAATAGGAGTCTTTCCATTGACTCCATCGGGCATTGGATGGGTCCTTCACTGAACTGAAAATACTGTGTTTGAATTGAGAATGAAAGTACAAGGCTGTTGAAAGGATTCAGGTCAAATCACACAGGGTTCTGATCCTACAATAGTTGGACCCAATCTCAACAGGGCTCCAAGCAGATGGAAGGATCTGCTTATGTGGAGATCACTACATGCTTGGGCCATGACACGTCATATACCCATATCAAAAGAGACGAATGTGTTTACTGAATATGCTTGTTTAATCTATGTTAAATTTCTATTCCTCGAGCACCGATTTATAATTTTGCCAGTTAACTGTAAACACCTGCAGCCTATTCAGGACACAATGGGTATTATTTAGATGCTAGATTGCTATTTCTGTTTGCTCCTTTCTGATTATTTGTTTTGTTCCTTTCAGACAAACTGAGTTTTAATATCAATTTTGATAAAATTGATTTTGTTCTGACTAATTATTTGCTTGTTGTTATTACTTTTGCGTTATTTGAATGGAATTTAATGTTAAATTTCACTAACTAGAGAATTACATGCAGCACAACAAAGCATCCCGGGGAAACCTACCATCCCCTATGGCAAAATATAAATTATGCAACATATATTTCTCTAATAAAAATAAGTGGAGGGAAATGAAACAAGCATAAGAACCTGGAGAGAGGCTTTTGAGAACATACACAATCTCTAGAGCTGAAGAATCAGAGTTCAGCCATTGGCTATCTTCTGCTTGCCTTTGTATTCACCTCCCCACTACTTTCTCCTGAGTTTGCTTAGCTATCATCCATACTTGCTTATATTTTTCCCAATTTTGAGAACATGCTGCTTTGTGATGTCTACTAGGGTTTCACCAACCATTGAACTGCAGTCATTTCAGGGTGGAATTTAACTAAAGAGAATACAGTAATGCTACATACTAATATAATGCGGAAAGGAGGATATCATATATCCATTTTAACAATAGAGTGAATCTTAGTTAGGAAAGATGCAGTCACCTGAAGTGGAACATTGTCTGGATGGTAGGGCCAATGCCATCCCAATTTCAAACTACCACAACATTTGGGATGGTTTGGTTTGGGTGTTCAGGTATAGTTATTAAAGGCAGAGATGCTAATCACAAAATTCTGATCCACATTTGGATATGGATACTCCAGCAGCACCACCACCATCTTTGTTTAGATGAGGGGTTCAGATTTGGGCCCAACTTTCATAAATGCCTTGACCTCTGGTGACAGTGAAAAATAAATTTCACATCTCTGAAAGGCAATATGATGCCTCTCAGCATCATGAAGGGGCTTTTATTCAAACCTGACTCACAGGAAGTTGTGCTGCCTTTTTAATCAAAAATCTACTCTGAGTTTCTAGGAATCTCTTGGAGGTCTCCAGCTAAGGACAGCTAGTCACAGATGGCAAATAAACAATAATCATAACACTCAATATCTGGATAATGCATAGTCTGAAATTTCTTCAGAAAATAAAATTTCAGGACACAATTATGAATCCCAATACAGTCAGGAAATTCCTAGTTGGTTCATCAGCAGCTTATGAACAAGAAATAGGAGCTACATTTGTTGCATTAATCATTCATTCTAAAGAGGTTGCCCAGCTCTAGTTTTGAGCATGATTTTTCCATGCTAGTTTCTTCTCTACTGGAGTCTAATATAACTGTAACATAATATATATTTCAAACCCTGCTTCATGCAGTATTGACAGTTCCTACTGTGCTGTGTTCATGAAAAATAAAATATATTTTTATGATGTAATGGTAATATTTTGACAATTTTCTCCACCTGCAAACAATCGCACAACCTCTCCCCCTATTCCAGCCCCCCAAAAACATGCCCCTCACTTTCTATCTCTGAGTGCAAATTCCCAGTGGACTCACCCATTTACCAACTAGAATTTAGTTCCTCTGCTCAGCGACTCATGCAATATTCCCAGTGCAATTTCAACCAAATAAAAGAAATGCATTTAAATGTGCCTTGAAAAGTTGCATCAGCTGCTCTTCCTAATTGGAGTGTCACCAAATTGATAAAACGAGAGGAAGAGCCAACAAAAGATGGGATTCTGAACATATTCAACTCCCATTGAAGTCGACCGGAGACCCTGGTGCTCTGCAACTCTTATGATCAGGCTTACTGGGTTACTGGAACGGTAAAAGGGGCCACAGAGATAATTAGAGAGTGCACACTGGCTGAGAAGCTAATGCCAAAACTGGGCTTCTATTTAAGTGAGGGGTCCAGCTGAGGGCCAAGGTTCTGCTGTGTAGGGTTATGGAATTTAAGCTTTGATTTTGTGCATGCCTACACACAATCACAGACATGTACACTTTTAAGAAACATTAGGGGAAAAAAACCCTGCCGTTTTTCATCTAACTGTAGCAGGTGGAGATTCCATCTGTACTGGTTTTCTTGAGGAAAAAATAGACTTTTAATTTTTATCAAGAGAAAGCTGTCAAGATTTTCAGTGGGAGTTAAGGTTATTCCTTGATGAGCCACGTAGTCTATCAAATGAAACCCTGGCAACAGTGAAACAAAGAAAACTGTTTATTCCATAGGTTCCAGGGACAGCACAAATGATGTACTGCTTCATTCTCCTGGATTTTGATGTGACCAGAAGTCCTTGATGGGACAATTATTTTTATTTTATTTTTTTAATATTTTTTGCAGGCTGTACACTTCCTCTTCATTTTCTGATCTGGACTTCAACACAGCCCTGTAGCCATCCTTAGCTTTAGGTGTGCAGATGACAAGGACAATCCTATTCTAAGCACTGTTGCTTAGAGTAGCTTAATTTTGCTGCTTCTTCTGCATGTAAATTGCCTGTGAGCTGCTTTCACTTCTCTGAGATACATGTTTTTCAAAATTATGTGCCAAATAATTGCTGCAAATAATTCTCTTCTGTATCTTGACAGCAAGTACTCAGTATTTGAGTGTCAGTTAATTATGATTGCACACAGAGGTAACATGATATGGGTTATGTTTCCTGATTGAATTCACCCCACTCTTCTATTCCAGTGTGTGTATCAAAGTTTGCCAACTCAAAATTTGCTTTCCAAGAATATTCTCAAACAGTCACTTAAAATGTAGCATTTTCACAAACACTCTGGCCAGTAAAACTCATTTGCTGGAATATTTGCAGAAATTAAGAAGAGCCAAAGTAGTGGGCAAGATGCTCACGTGGGATAAATGAGTGTAGCCTCACTGAAATCAATAGTGTGATGCTAATTTAAATCAGCTCCCTTGCTACAGATTAAGCCAACTACTTGTAGTCCTACTTTTAGTGGACAAAGAGAACAATTGAGCACTGTCCTCTTCATAACAGCGTTAACATAGTTGACGACTATTATCACATCCATCCTTCGTCTTCTTTTGTCAAGTCTAAACCTGCCCAGTTCTTTTTAACCTTTCCTCAGCGGTCAGGTTTTTCTTTTAGCATTTTTGTTGCTGTCCTCTGGACTCACTCCAATTTTTCCACATCTTCCCTAAACTGTCACATCCAGAGTTGGACTCAGTTCTCCAGCTGAGCCCTCCCCAGTGCCGAATAGAGTGGGACAATTACCCCCAATGTCTTACATACAATACTCCTGTTAATATAGCACAGAGGAGACCAGTTCTCTGAGGCCTGCCAATTCCTTCATCTCTTTTAAGCCGCTGAACACCTTCAAACTCACACTTGACCGCAATGGGAATTGAAGTTGGACTATTCTATTTAGGTACTCACACCATGCCCATTATCCTAGTCTCTGAACGCTCCCAGTCTGTTGCAGAATCAGACCAATACACCTATGAAGTTATGCCTCAAGATTAAAGGCTAACATCTCTGTTTTCTTGGCCACTGAATGTTAATGTGCTCTGCTTACAAGACCTTGGCATTGACACTAGAAAAAACCCTCATTCCTTGTCACAAAAGAGGTATGTTTTCTGACCTGAGAGCCATCAGCTGTAATGGCCATAATTCAGGAGATCCAACACTTGTTCACAAAAGAAAGACATGATTTTAAATAATATTGACCAGTTTTTCAGTGCTGCTCAAGGTATGGGTCAGACTTCCTGATTTATGAGATTCTTTGGCAGTCTTATAAGAAAAAGTAACCCTGACAAACTTCCAACAGGTTTCACTTTCAATTTTGGTGGGAAAATAAATTTCAAAGAAGGAGGGACAATCAAGCCCTTCTGATTTGGACAGAGAAGAATGAAAATGGAAAGGCAGGACAGGGATGTATTTCAACAGCATTGTTTCAACAAAGGTTTCTAAGAACAATTATTAAGGAACCAGTTCAACAGTAACTGAAGTCAATGGAATTCCTCCCAAGGGCTGTTCTAAGTGACACTGGGTAGAGTAGTCTCTTACAGACCATTCCACCGATCAAGAACTGTCAGAATATAGGGTGCCCCCAATTTGCCCACTCCCACTGCAGGATGTGCAGGAACTCCCCTTATGCCTAGCTATGCCAAAAGGAGTGTTTAATATATGTTCCAGTATTTTTTCCAGGTATTGAAGTTAGGCTGATCTTCATTCCCGAGGTCCTCTTGATCCTCCTTTTTGAAGATAGGTAATATATTTGCCCTTCTGCAGTCCTTTGGGACCTCATCCATCCCCAACCTCTTTCTCCCAGATGGAGAACTGCCCTAATAGAGTAGCTGGGGAATCAAGATATTTAAGGGGAATCCATAGTGGCAAAAAAGCAAAAAGGGGATAGAGGATGAGGAGGAAGTATCTGGTCCACAAACTAGCTTTACAGAGTCATGTGAGAATGGCATGTGTAGGTCCTCTGCTTATGTGCAAGGAGAGCTAATAACTGATGATATCGAGAAGGCTGAGGTGTTCAATGCCTACTTTGCTTCAGTCTTCACTAAAAAGATTAATGGTGACAAGATACTCAACACAATTTATATTAACAACAAGGAAAAAGGAATGCAAGCCAAAATAGAAAAAAGAACAAGTTAAATAATATTTAAATAAGATAGATGTAGTCAAGTTGGTAGGGCCTGATAAATTCATCCTAGGGTACTTAAAGAACTATCTGAAGCAATCTCAGAACCATTAGCAATTATCTTGGAGAATTCATGGAGGATGGATGGGGTCCCAAAGGACTGCAGAAGGGCAAATATATTACCTATCTTTAAAAAGGGGGATCAAGAGGACCAAGAGAATGATAGACTGGTCAGCCTAACTTCAATACCTGGAAAAATACTGGAACATATATTAAACAATCAGTTTGTAAGCAGCTAGATGACAATAGAGTTATTAGGAGAAGTCAATATGGATTTGTCAAGAACAAACCAGCTAACCTAATTTCTTTGTTTGATAGCGTTATTGGCCTAGTGCATAGTGGGGAAGCAGTAGATGTAACATATCTTGATTTTAGTAAGGCTTTTGACACAGACCGCCTTGATATTTTCATAAGCAAACAAATGAAAAGGGTTGAGATGCAATTTCTATAGGTGAATGACACAACTGATTGAAAAGCTGTATTCAAAGAGTTGTTACCAGTGGTTCACTGTCAAACTGTATCTAATGGGGTCTTGTGGGGTTAATTTCTGGGTCTGGTACTATTCAAAATGTTGATTAATTACTCAGATTATGGAGTGGAAAGTATGCTTATAAAATCTGTGGATGACACCAAGCTGGGAGAGGGTAGCAGCACTTTGGAGGACAAGATTAGAATTCAAAATGACTGACGAATTAGAGAATTGGTTTGAAATCAACAAGATGAAAATCAGTAAAACAAAGTGCAAAGTGTTACACTTAGGGAGGAAAACTCAAATGCAAAACTATAAAATGGGAAATAACTAGCTAGATGAAAGTACTAGTACTGCTGAAAAGGATCTGGGGGAGATAGTGGATTACAAATCAAATATGAGTCAACAATGTGATGCGGTTGTGAAAAAGAAAAATCATTATCCAATCATAAGGGTTTGTCTAATGAATAGTTTTTAAAAACGAGCTTGCAGAAAGTAACAGTCCATTTTAAACAGCTTACTTAAGTGTCTGCGTTATGGGTTTATACAATGGCAGTACCACCTGTCTATTCCTAGAGGGCGAATCTAATGTTCACTGTCTATCCGAGGGTGTGTGATGGAAGAAAATGGTGAACGAACACACGCCATTCTTGAAGCCCAATATTTCAACTCGCCTTATCTTACCAAAAAAGCCCTATAGTTCATACCTCTGCCTATGGGCCTGATTTCCAAGAGTTCATTGTCCAACAACTCCCATCTAGGTACCTCCAGCTTGTATTGGAGGTACCTAGATGGCACTGACCATTCTCATATCATGGCCGTTTTCTGATGCCATTTCCTATTTGTTTCAAAGAAACAGAACAGAACAGTAAAACTAAATTCCAGGATGTGGACCCATTTGCTAAACAGCCCTTGAATGCTTTCTTCCTCCCAAGAGACAAAATCAGCCCTGTGTGGAGGCACATCAGTACATGTCCTATGCAGCACTTAAACCCTCATGGGAATTAATGGTGCATAAGCTTTGTGCTGACCCTCTGCATGGAGATGAACTTTACCCAAGATATGTTTTTGTACCAATTCTAATTTAACATACAGTAGGATAGGTAATAAAACTGGATTCTAGAGTTCACTGCTTGTATGTGCCATTTTCTTCAGAGGGAAAGCTTCAATTAACCTCTCATCGGAAACACTGAATTTAATCTTTGCATAATTAAAAAACCACATTTACAACATGGGGTTTGTTGAAACCTCAATACTGTTGCTGAGTTAGTAGGGAAATGGTATATAACATCAGAACCACAGTCACCTCACCAACATTCAGATAATTATTTCCTGGGCTTACCCTCTAGAAAAGGGTACGGATTATATACATAGTTACTGCTGTAACCTAAATGTAAATTATAACAACAACACACCATAGAAGTTTTCAGATAAATTATTTGTTTTTTTGCCAGTGTCCCAGTGTGTGTGAGTTTTCCAAATATCCAGAACTATGCTCTCTTTGAGCTTTCTCCATCGACTTCAATAGGACTTGGATAACACCCTTGGAAATTACTAATATTTCTTTGGGCATATAGAAAATAATCATTTAATAGCCACTTCCTAATGAGATCTAGGTCAAATCTCAGTGTAGCAAGATGTTCTATAAGCTTTACTGCAGGTGTCAGAAGATATAGGTTCCTGATCTTTGCCAAAGAGGCATTTGCTTTTCTTGGGAAAGAAGGGAAATTTATTCCCCAAATTCCCACTAGACTTGGAAAGATGAAACATCTGCCCCAGTTAGAAAATATGTTTCCTCATCTCAGCAACCAAGAAACCTATTTGTTACATGAGCCAGGAGGTGTGCCTGTGGCCAGGAAGAATCAGTGATCTAACTGAACATACATACAAGGGTAAAGGTCTGTAAGAAAGAGAATGTAAATGATTTTCCAATGGACAATATATTCAGTTCACAGATTCATCCATGTAGTTCATTGTCATTTGCTTTAGTAAAATAACTTCTAGATCCTTAATGGTAAGAAAAACACAGCATGTAGTAATTCTGTACGTCGGAAGTGACTCTGTTGTAACTCTACCTACAACTCCACTAAAATCTTAAACACCAATATCAATATTTAGTTTCATGAATTAAAATGACAGAAGTGCTATACAAATGGTTGAGACCAAGCTTGGCAAGGAAGTGGAGAAACATGTCAGTTCAGGCAGATCAGCTACTAAAGGGCACACCAGGTCTTCCGAGGCTGAAATAATTTCCAAAGGGAAGTTTCTTTGCTACTGCCAGCCTACTTTAAAGATGTTTTCACTTTTGCTATGAAGTAATTTGTTAATTAAAAATATAAATTGGCCCAAACTTCCGTTGGAGTAACACTACTTTGCACTGGCTAATGATCTGGCCTTTATCTTTTTAACTCATCAAGTTCCTCCTCCTTCGTTGAACCCTTTTTTCTTGATTTGTTTATTTGTTTGCTTTTATACAATGGACAGTTCTTAGGCAGTGTAAAATATGCATGTGACCTCTACTTACAGCAAAGCACATAAGTCCTATATGAATTAATAGTGATGCTTGCTTTGTGGTGGAGGGAAAGTTTGAAACCTAGCCTACAACTTTTTATTACCCAGTGCTCAATGTGATTATGTAGCTACCTAATAAAGCAGCTTCCATAAACATCCCTGTGTATTATTTGTTTAGAGTATATTAATTTGGGGACTATAATTCCTACAGTAAAGCAGAAAAAATATTACAGGCCTTGGATACATTTTTTTCTTTAAGTAATACAGTCAGGTCACCATAGCTTTGATAGACAATAAATATAAAGCTGCACTCTCTTTCAGTTCAAGTGAGAAACAGGAGGGAAGGGAAAGATGTCCAGTAAAATAAGTATGTAGGAAAGAATTCTCTCAAGCATTGAGCTGTTAAAATCCCACTGAATGGCTGAAAATATTCATTTAATAAAACAGACAAGTAAATGTTTGAAGTAGACCGACTGAGTAGTTCTTTTTAAGTTTTCACACATATAGTACTAAAGTAAATTAAATACATCAAAGGTAAGAGCCAGCCAACCTTTTAAAACAATGGAGAACTATTTAAGATGTCTAGTCTCATCTTCCAAAGCAATATAGCTTAGTTTGCGAGCAGTCTTGCAAAAGTAGAGCATGAACATAATTAGTCCAGGGACACTTAGATCTCTAGGTAAACTACATCCCAACATGAAATATTGAGAGAATTCCTAAAAACTTATTATTAAGATAGAATGCAAATGAGAGGAAAGTAATTTGCTCAGCAGCCATGGAAGAAAGTGAAATCAATTAGAAATTTTTCAGATTTGGCTGGGCTGATGCTATATATAGATAAATATCACTTTAAACTGACCCTGAATTTTCATTTAAACTCTAAATCTTCAAAGCAGTTTTGTACATGCCCAGTCTGTGCATGCATAACCCACGCATGCACAGATCTTAAGGTGGACATGAATGATTCAAAGGCCCAGTGGCTTCTTCAGACATTCCTCTGGATAATAAGAGTTACCTTCTTCTAATCAAGCAACACAAACAATACTATGTGACATTTGTGGCCAATCAAAACCCACCAACTCATCTTGAATTTTAGATATCACATACTGAATATCAGTAGCAGGTTGTTTATGATCAGTCTATATAGAAAAATATAATTCACAAAGATATGTGTTAGTAATTTTGAGGTCCTCAGATACTACAGTGATTGAGAGAGAGAGAGAGAGAGAAAAGCATAGCTAGATAAAATAACTAAGCTAGAGAAAACAGAATCATGATTTGTTGTGGACATTTTATGAGCATGAAAACAGGCTAAATTTGTCCAGTAAATTATTTTCTGTGAATCATTTGCTCAGCCCTCGTTTTTAGGTAGAGTCTATTTTAGAACAATTCAGAAAACTGCCTGAAGTTATACACCTCATGTTACAATGCTATCTAGAAAACAAACACAGTACTTTATATTACAACCATTTATCTCCGCCAAATTTAAAAAAATGGAAAAAGAAAATGTTCTTCTGAACTCACACCACAGAAATGGCTACTAGTTTAATCTCTTCAAATGTCTGTTTCACTTCTATGGAATGCCTTGTCTTACCACCATCACAGATTTTAAGGAACTGGTTGTTTTTGTATTATCAAGTATTTATTTATTTTACATTCCCAGTACATATCTATTGAGCTATATTTTCTAAACTATCACATGTTTTTCAACATTTATTTTTCTGGAATCTTTAGGTTAAATGTACTTAAAATGCCCTTTACCTATCCAAATAACTGTACTGATTCACTGAAATTTAGGCTAATGATTTACATTTTCATTAAGGTTAAGCATAAACTGTGTGTGTTGCTATTGGTCTTATCTATATAGCTAGGCATGAGATACTGAACTTGCAATTCATTGTGTGTGGGCAGATTGCTGTGCCCATTTAAAGCCCTCTGACTTCATGTGTGCTCAGCAGTCAGTCTTCTCACAATAAGTTGTAAGACCCAGGTGTTACATTGCCATTATCATCAGAGTATCTGAGTATCTCATAAACATTAATGAGCTAATTACGTCTCCAAGAAGTTGGAAAAGATGGGGGGCTAAATAAGACACAGAGAGATTAGATGTGCCCAAGATGTCTGAAGTAGAGTTGAATTCCATATCTTCTGGCTCCCTGTCAAGCACCTTAAACATAAGAGCACTATTCTACTACTAGAACTTGCTCAATCAAAAAATTTAAGGGGCTCACAACAAAACTATTGTTCTCACAATACAGGTGGTCCTGTGTCTCCTTGCATTTCAAATCTAGGCATAATTATTAAGTAAATTTTACAGCACTGTATATCCATTATCTTCAATGGAGATATTTCTGATTTACATCAGTGTGAGAAGAGAATCAGGCCCTAAATAGCATTATTAAAAGCTCCTTTCATGCATACAATATGCATGCTGGAATACCAGAAAAGAGCCTTTGACTGCAGCAGTGCACAGCTACTAATTTTAACATCAGAAGCATACATAGATTTTGTATATAGGGAAATTTTGCTAATATGTACAGCTATATGTGATGTCAATACTGAAATTCTATTTTTCTTAAAAAAGTGAGTACATGCCCTGGTAGAAATTCGCTACTTTTACTACGAAGTTTTGGCTTTTGTTTTCATTTAACCAGCAAAATGTTGGTTCTCCTATCTGTAAAAACTACTTATTAAAATAAAACCAGCCACAACACATCTTAAAAGCACCAAGATGGGAATTCTATATATTACTTTTTTGGCAAGCCCGCCAAAATGAAATGTTTTCCACGTAATTTCTTCCTCTGACCTCACAGAACAGAGCCAGATATTTGCTCCTTTTGAAAAAAATATCCTCTAAAAATGAAACAAAAGTTAAATGATGAAAAGCTGTATTACTTGTCTGAATCAGCCTAAGCAAAGCAAAGAAATTCAGAGATAAGACTCAAAACTGTGTACCTGCAGGTAAAAGCCCTGCACTGGCAAAGGAAAAGGCCAGACTATCTCATAGATCTTTTCCATCTGTAACTTCTATCATTTGTCTTTGGTTCACATGTGATCGCATTGCCTGAATCTTCAGATGCTAGGTGTTCTTGCATAAAGAAGAATTTATATGCTGCAATTCCTTTGTACAATGAGGTGGGTTAAAGGTGACATTTCATTATCAATTCTGGCTCTCCACACTCAGGCAAGTTTAAATCTGCCAGTTAATATTATTTTAAGATTTGTTTATTGGTTTAATATCCAACATTTGAAATCCAGGGGAAAAATAAGATGTTGGGTCTATTAGCCCTGTAGATGCATTCCTAAATGGGGATGGTGGGCAGCAGAGAGGAAAGGCTATAGAGGTGGTGGTCACCATTTCAAAAGGAAGGATAGAGGAAATTAGTAGGAAGCTAAATTCAAGGCTCTCTCTCAGGCTTATCTGCAATCACAATACAGGCATCAGTGCGCTACTCTTGTTTCTCACCACACTGAAGGCTTTTCACACTTCAGTTTGACAAATTAATTTCAACACAGAGACCACAACTCACTTCATTTCTTCACAACTACCTTATTTTTGGTTTCTATTTCTTTCTGTTCATGATAATGGAGACGTGGGCTGAAATCATCTTTACAACTTTGTAGCCCACTTCCCAGACTGGCTCAAAGGTTCCTATCATTTGTCTACCGTCAACTAAGACTTAAAATGTTTAACATGGACATTTTCAGTTTCACCTCTTTCTCATAAGTAAATTAAAGCAAAATATCTTACTGCTGTAATTAATTGAAGGCATCACTGCACATGCTATTTGTTCTGGTTTTGACTATTGTGCTTTGAGGTCTCATTTTTAACCTCATGGTTTCAGTGGGCCTAGCTCTGACTTAGTCTTTTATGTTGATTTAACATAAATTAAAATGTGACAACCAACCCCCAGTTTGAGACAATGTACAATTATTTCAAAATCAAGTTTAAATATTTAAATAATAATATTCTGCATAATGTCCATCTGGTCTGAAATCTAGAGCTGATCATACAGGATAGCTATAGTTGAGCTCTTCACGGAGAGCCCGGCCTTTGCTGTCGAGCTCACTGTGACCGTGAACACAGGAATGTTTTCTTCTTAGTCCTCATTTAACACAATGGCAAATAGCCTGATGGAGCTGGAGAGCATTTATACTTTGCCCACTCTGTTGTGCGTATATCCAGCTCTGAAGGTTCTTTGATGCATATCTGTGAGTGGGCTTGTTTTGATTAAGTTCATTGTGGAAACTCATTCTACCATGGCAGCGCTACAGGGGAATGAGAACAATATTTCTATCAAGCACAAAGTATCCTGAAAAACTAATAGTCTGGTGGTTAAAAGCTTGTTAACGTTTATGTACACTGTCATTTGTTGTGAAATTAATGGTATTTAAAGTGTAATTTGTACAGACAACTATGCTCCTTTTACTATCCACCCAACACCTGTGGAAAGTGATCTGCCAGACTGTCAATTTGTACATTGCCATAATGGGCTAATTCTTCTCTTTTTAATCAGTAGGTCACTTTACGGAGATCCTCTTAGTGAAAAGGCTGGGAGGTTTCAGTTAAAATGGTGAATAAGTCCATCATGAAATACAAAATGCTAAAAAATGTTTTGATCCCCTTCAGAATACCCCCCACTTGGGCTACATCAGCTCCCAAATTCAGATATTTTTACTGCATGACATTAAAATCATCATTTTTGATCATTTTCCATCTGTGGTAAATCCACCTAGCATACATGAGGGATACCTCCAACATAACTTATTTTGGCTTGGTTGGTAAATTAACATGCTGCATCTCTTTCCTGAAAGAAACAAATAGTTGACTGTAACTGAAAGGCCCTACCCGGTCATCACAGACCTCAAATCAGAGCCCCAAGCGACAATATTGCACCTTAAAACTGAGGCTTACGCGCAGATGTGTCAATAGTGCACTCCTCCCTCGTCCTTCCTCTTTGTCCCAAGACATTGCTCTGTGTGACTGACACCCAACAGACTTATCCCCATTCTCTCTGGCTGGCAACTGAGATCTATTTCTCTGATCAGCCCCATCTCTTCACCCTGCTACCCGGAAGCTTCCTTTGTCCCACTCTCAGTCAGCAATGCCCTTTTGACACTCACTCTATTTCTGCTCTCCCTGATATTAAAGGGCCACAAGGAGACAGGAATGGCCAGACTGGATCAGACCCATGGAGGATCTTGTTTAGTATCCTGTCTCTAACAGGGGTCAGCACCAGATGCTTCAGAGGAAGGTGTAAGGTGTAATGTCTGCATTAGGAATAATGTGCCCCAACTTTAGGTCTCATCCTGGTCTGTAATAGTTAGAGATTGGTTTAAGCCCCGAAGCATGAGATTTAACCCCTCTTTCAAAATTTGTTGGCATTAACTATTGTAACTCTGGATGTTCTTGTTATCCAGACAGGTGTCCAATCCCTCTTTAATCTTACTAAGTTCCTGGCCTCAATGACGTCCTGTGGCAATGAGTTCCATAGATGAATTATTCATTGCACAGTGAAGTATTTTGTTTTATCACGTTTGAAATGCCACTTTTCCATTCCTAGGAATGGCTTTTGTTCTTGTTTTATGAACACCACACAAACTTGCAATCCCTGCTTTCCTTTTCTTGCCTCAACCACACATCTACTTATCCCAGGCTTCTGGGCAATTGTATATTTCTTAGCTTACCATTACTGAATGTACTCAGCAGCAGCTGAATATGCTGAACTGTTTCCTTTTGCTTGTCTTGAAGTTTTAATCAGGTTCTTCAGTTCTGCATTCATTTCATTCAGAAATCTGTCACATATCACTTCTATGACTTACAGACCAGGCATATTTTCTAAGTGTAGCTAATAATTGCCCTATTTAAAGATCTTTTGTACTGGCCAGAGATTCACACCGGGCATTTTTATACTGAAAAGCTCTCTCATGGGGTTATCCATCCTCACTCCAGATGTCAATTACAAAAATGAAAGATTTTGCCATGAACAGCAAAGTTCACTTGATTGAGGAATTTACCTCCTAGGAATAAGAACCTCATTAAACATAAGCACCAGGAGCAAAGTGAGCTACGTAAGGGGTTTTGCAAAAATTAAACCCATATCTTGACACTAGCAATGGGATATTTCTTCTGTTCAATAAGCATTAAAGTTATCTTAATTTTTATGGCACCATAATCTTTGATTACTCTGATAAATATTTGGACTATGAAAGACATTGTGATGGAACTAATGGCACCAGCACATTTTGCAAAAATTCTGAGGCAGAGCCAAACTTCTCAGCTACCTCCTAGGCTTCATTCTCTACTGCCTTGTGTGGTCATGCACACTTGTGGAAAGTGATTTTAAAATGCTACCGGTCTGATTTAACAATGGTTTTCAGTAACTTTGCACAAGTATTAATGACTGTACAAGATATAAGACATTGTAAAATCAGGGTCCCCTCTCTCCACAATGGATTGAATCAGATTGAGCATCACTGGATTTTAGAAAAAAGTCTAAATATGGTCTGAACATGGGAGGTCAGGCCTATCTTTGCCTGAATGTGCTTAACTCTGTTTGTTGAATTCATGCTCACATTCACAACTGTTGACAAAATCACCTACATCTGGCAAAAGGTGGTCATTCCATGTGTGTTTCCCAATACAGCTGGAGTTTCTCTGGCTTTTCATCAGTAGCCATGACAAAAGAAAGAATATCTTTTCCTACCCAAACAAACCACACCTGGAAATCATGCACACATACATCATTTGTGCCGCTGTTCTGCAAAAGTAGAGACCATGATCCATTTGTAAATTTGACCCTTAATAATTTTTTGACAGACAGCTTTTTAAAAAAAACGAACAGGCTACTATTTATGGGCTTGCTCGTAGCTTTTATGCCTCAAGCCCACGTAGGTGCAGAGCTGTGCTACTCCAGGAAGAGTGCCAGAAAGTGTGAGCGTCTTAGGTGGTACTGTCTCTCTGGCGCTGCACCTTGCATATAATGATGGAGCAATATGCTCCCTCCTCAGTATGCTGGCCTTGTTCTATGGCTTGGTATAAAGTGTTGGCAGGACCAAGCAGCTACCACCTCCTACCCCTTCTCATTATATTGCTTCGTAATGGGTGTTGGGATGGGCAAGAAAGAACCAGCAGTCCCTGTCTTTCCCAGAATGCAAGGACAGTCAGTATGAATGGTTCTTTTGCAGCCACATAAGGAGGGGGAATCTTATGGTGCAATCTTCTGTTCCGGTGCACATGGGCCATTTCTCACAATCTGGGCCTACATATGGCTCACATTTTAACTAGTTACAGTTGCAGGGAAATATCCTCAGTGATGATCTGGATCCAAAATGTAGATAAACCTACTTCCCATGGTTCATTCCCAGGAAAAAAATGTGTTGACCTCTTAACCTGCTAGAAAACCACCGAGTGGGTACATTCAAAACCAAAAGACTTAACCAAAAGATATTAAAACAATGTAACCCCATCCTGTAATCACATCCTGTACAGACAAATCAAAAAGTAAAGTTTCAGAAGGAAAACTGAAATCTCATCTACAGATGCAAGGAGGTTATCATAATAGGCCTGGCTTATGCCTGATATAATGCCATTAACTTCCATGTAGCTGCATCAGAAATGAATGTGACCCAATGAGCTGCATATTAATACACACTGATATGATTTTTTAATGTCCTGCAGAATAGTTCTAGCAAACATAATAACTACTTAGGGCTGAATTCAGGGTGCAGGGTAACTGGACTGACGCAAGTGCAGTCACTTCAGATGTCACCTAATGGAATCAAAAACAGGAATTTGCACTTAACATTTGTACAGCTCTTTTCATCTTCAAAGAGCTTCACAACCTCAGCTAATTCTAAACTTCCCACAGTGATTTTTATGCCAACCCTTTGGGATAAAAGCAATATACGCAAATAAAAAAGCAACCAATATGATGTATACTATATAACTCAAGCAGCCCCAACATGCCATATATGCAGAACTCTGCTACTCAGGACTTTATCGCAGCATAATGTCATATTTTACTTTACCCAGACTTTAAGCCCTTTGGTCATGCTGAGGTATTAAATCCACCTATACAATACCATGCATACATATGGTGTACTGTACAAATCTTACACAATCCTTATATCCTAGGTGAATTGTTAGTATTATCACCATTGTATAGACGAGGAAACTGATGTAAGAGATTTGTCCAAGATTAGAAGTGGGCAAATTTTTTTGGACAAATAATTTATTTATCAAAAAAATGCAATTTTGAGTTGACCAACACTATTTGTGAATTTGGGTTGCATTTGTCAAATAGTTTTGGCCAAAAATCCTCCCTCAGATTTTTTTTTCAATTCAAAATATTTTGTTACAACATGCTCAAATTGAAACATTTTGACCTTTCATTTCAAAATGATATTGTGGTTTTTTTTAAATTTTGCTTGATTAATTTAAACAAAACAAGCGAAAACATACTCAAAACTAAACCAAACAAAGAGGTGGGGAAAGGGGTTGGATTGAATAAAATATTTTGTTTGACCTGAATGAATTGAGGGGAGAAAGGGAAATGGAAATGAAAACTTCCATTTTAGATTGTTATGAAATTAATTTTATTTCCAGATTTTTTTGGCTCAATCACTGAACTGAAAAATCAATTATTTTCTCAGTTCTGCCCAAGACCATTAGAGTGAGCCAAGGGCAGAGCAAGCATTAGAACTCGGCAGTCCTTGTCCCCCAAGTCACATCACCTTTCAAGCATTAATTCTGACTTTTGACCCTCCAAAATTAAATTGTGCATTCGCAAGATTTATTTTTCTTTTTAGAAAGGCCCACTCGGAAGCATCAAAAGAGACCATCTATTGAAAGATATCCCAAGACATCAACTCCTGTTCTCTCTTTTTATCTTTCAGTTTTCCAGACTATCAATCTTAGATGTCTATAAACTCAGATTCTTGAATAAATTCCCTGTGTACGGTTGCTGACGTACTTTAAGCGGGGGGACAGATTGAAGCAGACACTATTCATTTTCATAGTGACCCACAACAGTTATTGTTAGAAGAACAACTTTAATCTCCTGTTTCTGTTTTTGAATTGAATTCAGGTGGGGAGAGATGAAGGAAAATGAGTCACAAATCTCTTACTTCTGCCCATGCTTCTCAGTTTATATCTCAGCTTTGATTTTCTTTGATTCTACTCACAACTTTTCCTGTATTTGCAATCACCTGCTAATTTGACCACCTGGCATTTCCTACCCTTTTTCTGCCTATAGATTTTTTTTCCCCCATTCACATACTACTTTCTCAAAATATTCAGATGTCACACTGTGGAGTCTTAGATCACTGTACAAATTAACTTCTTCTCCCTTGGGTAGATTTTCTTATGAAGAGGCACAAAAGATTCGCTTCCAAGAACCTAGATAAATAATGCTTCACTGTTACTACTTGGAGTTTAGGAAAACTTACAAAATAAACTGAAGAGTGAAAAGAGAAGGATTAGGATCATGCTGATATGAAGGGCATCGGCTGCACTGCAGTCCATTTTGGATTTCTTGCAGGAACACACTTGTACTTTCAGTTCGGTATTATTAGTCAGAGGAGGTTTTCCAGAATCTGTCACCAAGATTGGAATGTTGTAATTGGCCTTCTTCAGGTTTTGAAGCAGGCTGACCTGGGCATGAGTGTCTGCAAGGAATAAGGAGGTAATAATTAGGCAGCCATGCAGGAGTGGGGATAAAAAGGCACCAGGACGCCACACCACACATGCCACATGAAAATCTAGGGGGAAATGAGAGTATTCTACATAACTAGACTGGGAGAATTTGTTGGCAAATGTCCATTTCACAAACCCACAAAAAACTATTTCCATCAATAATAATCAAAATTCACAGATAGGCACAGTAAGAAAGTGCTTCTTGAGAATTTATGAGTTTAATATAAGGATATTTACTTTGTATATTTTGACATGTGATGTGTTTTAACTATTATAAAAAGCTTTACTGACTTATTTATTCTCAACATCTACTGTCATTAAATAACCATTGTCTGACTCCCTCCTACCCTTAATTTTGTGCAACTGTGAAAATGTAAATTGATAAAAATAAAAAAAGTGCTTAAATTAAACATGATATTATTAGTCAAAATTCTAAAAAAATAGAAATAGGTTTCCTCCAAGCCCATAATATAACTGATTACAAAATGGCATTCAATCAACAACTCGGTCATAGGAATTCTTCCTCTTTGGCACGAGTGTATTTTCCCCCAGCTCCTTCTGCAATCCCATTACTAAAAAAAAAAAAAAAAAAAATTTTGAGAGTTTATTTAGTTTAAAACTATGATTTTTCCAATTGAAGCCAGTCAACTGGCAAATTCCAATGGAAACATACCAATTAAGGGGTAGATTGTGGCTGACCCACAGTGAGAGGGGAAAGGGGAATATGGATGCGGAGCTGTTGTAACTTCTCAATACTCTACGTGACCTGGTTTGCGGCACAGTTACCGTATGGCTATAACAATGAGGAGTACTTGTGGCACTTTAGAGACTAACAAATTTATTAGGGCATAAGCTTTCATGGGCTAAAACCAATTTCATCAGATGCATGGAGTGGAAAATACAGTAGGAAGATATATATACATAGTACATGAAAAGATGAGGGTTGCCTTACCAATTCTAACGAGACAATTCAATTAAAGAGGGCTATTAGCAACAGGAGGAAAAATCACTTTTGTAGTGGTAATCAGGGTGGCCTATTTCAAACAGTTGACAAGGACGTGTGAACAACAGTAGGGGGAAATTAGCATGAGGAAATTAGTTTTTAGTTTTTGTAATGACCCATCCACTCCCAGTCTTTATTCAGGCCTAATCTGATGGCGTCCAGTTTGCAAATTAATTCCAGTTCTGCAGTTTCTAGTTGGAGTCTGTTTCTGAAGTTTTTTTGTTGAAGAATTGCCACTTTTAAGTCTGTTATTGAGTGTTTAGGGAGGCTGAAGTGTTCTTCGACTGGTTTTTGAATGTTATAATTCTTGACATCTGATTTGTGTCCATTTATTCTTTTGCATAGAGACTGTCCATTTTGGCCGATGTACATGGCAGAGGGGCATTGCTGGCACATGATGGCATATATCAAATTGGTTGATGTACAGGTGAATGAGCCCCTGATAGTGTGGCTGATGTGGTTAGGTCCTATGATGGTGTCCCTTGAATAGACAGGTGGACAGAGTAGGCAACAGGATTTGTTGCAGGGATATGTTCGTGGGTTAGTGTTTTTGTTGTGTGGTGTGTAGTTGCTGGTGAGTATTTTTTTCAGGTTGGGGGGCTATTTGTAAGCGAGGACTGGTCTGTCTCCCAAGGTCTGTGAGAGTGAGGGGTTGTTAGTCTCTAAGGTGCCACAAATACTCCTCGTTGTTTTTGCTGAGACAGACTAACAAGACTATCACTCTGAAACCTGTATGTCTATATTGAATCATTGTGATATTTCCTGTAAGCATATGTTGGTTTAGTTTAATAGCAAGACTATTGGGAAGCAAGCAGAAAGACCGCACAATGGCTCCAGATAAGCAACCTTCTAACAAACACATCAGCAGGCATGAAGAGACAACGACTGAACTATTAGTTATGAAGATACTTGTTCCAGGCTCCAGCCAAATTACAGGACTTGTTTTGCCAGTGCTGGAAGCCAATAGTACAAAAGGCTTTTAAAAGGCAGTTGAGAGGTGGGGGCAGTTGTCAGGGAGCTGTTCCTGGACAACAGACAGCCACAGACAACCCGCTTGGAGATCTGAAGAAGGTAGGCCTTCTTCCAGGAGAATGGTAAGTCTTGGGGAAGATAGACATACATGTAGACCTCTTATTTCTTTAAAATCTTTTTTCTCTTACATTACTTTGTTCCAGCTATATTAACCACTGGCCATAGGCTCCAAAAGGGCAGAATCACAGGTATCCAAGCTGGTTGGGACCTGCTGGAGGTAAGACTGAGACTTGGTGTAAGAATGGGAGAATTGCGGGATTCCACCCCCTGGAAAGATAAGGGCACAATGCCTAACACCTGCTGAGCTTCATTCAGACAGGCCAGAGAAGGGGTCAGAGGAGCAGCTAGTCTGTAACCATGAAGGCCTATTAACTAAAATAATAGCACTTAAGCACAGAAGAGCACACAGGGAGGTCCATGGAGGTATTCCCTCACCCTACTTAATTGGTTTGCTAAAAAGAGGCTTGGGGAAGTAGAGAGTAGGCAGGTCCATGGCTCTGTACATCCTAAGCAGTGGCCAATGGAGTTACCCATTGTTATGCAGGGGAGTGTGCAGGAGGGTTGCCTATGTGACAAATAAGCAAAAGCTTGAGCTTTCATAACACATGCTCATCTCTAACAGGCACACCTGAATGCTAACAAAAGGAGATCACCATCATTGACAAAGTTCCCACTGCTGACCATCACAGGTTGACCTTTGCTATTTTTTTTAAACTCAAGGGTTCCTTTTGTAAAGTTTTGATATAGAGACTATATTTTCCAAAATCCAGTAAGTATAATTTCAACAGTAAGGAAAGTAGATCTAAGCAAACCTCTGTTCAGGACAACTCTGTGAGGTACAAAACGGGGTCGAAATTATATTACAGTCCAAGTCTAAGTCTAGGGGAATGTGCTGAAACCTCTTATGGTGTACTGACCCCAAGGCAATTGGGCTCTGAATGCTTCCCACCAGGGTGGGAATGGTCAGGAGGGAAAAAGAATGGCCCCACACCACCCATCACAGTGGGTTGTTCATTAAGAATCACTGCAGTTTGTCATTCAGTTCAATGGGCTTTGGATCAGGCCTTAAAGACACAATCTACTCATAAGAGATCTGTTCTAATCATCCAAAGCACACAGGAGTACATGTGTGATAGTACGCCTATCACATTACTTTGCTCCTTGATCTCAGAAAGCACTTATAGGAAGACTGAAATAATAAGAAAACAAATTAAAAGACTTACTGTTGATCTTGGTGATTTTCCACACTTTATCTGGGCCAGACTGTTTACTCAGTTCAAACTTGAATGGATCCGTGTTAGGGTGAAGATCCTTATCTGATGCCCCCAAGACCACTACCTTGAGATCTTTTGCGTCATCACAGACTTTTGCCAATGTTGGATAAATGGTGGGGGCATTGTCATTGACGTCTTCCAGAGTTATCTGTAAAGTTCCCGTGCCGGTTGCAGGAGGGTTGCCTATGTGACAAATAAGCAAGTATTTATGAGCTTGAGCTTTCATAACACATGCTCATCTCTAACAGGCACACCTGAATGCTCACAAAAGGAGATCACCATCATTGACATAGTTCCCACTGCTGACCATCATAGGTCGACCTTTGCCATTTTTTTAAAACTCAAGGGTTCCTTTCGCAAAGCTTTGATTTAGACACTATATTTTCCAAAATCCAATAAGTATAATTTCAACAGTAAGGAGAGTAGATCTAAGCAAACCTCTGTTCAGGATGACTCTGTGAGGTACAAAATGAGGTCAAAATTATATTAGAGTCCAAGTCTAAATCTAGAGAGCAACTTGCTGTACACAAACACACAATAAGAGAGAGTCTCTGCCCCAAAGACTCTAAATAAACACAACAATCAAAGAGTGAGAGGAGAAATGGAGTCACGGAAAAGTAATCTGCCCAAGGTCATTAGGTCAGTGACCAAGATGGGAATAGCACCAAGGTCTCCTGAAACCCTTGTCACTGGACAACTTTAGTTAATTTAGTTGAGATTAAATCTGCCAGATTGAGAGTTTGGGAGAATGAGCTCTTTTATTTATCCAGCGATGTATAGAATGAGCAATGGCAGTTCAAACTTCCACAAATTGTCTGCATGATTCTTGACCAAGAGGAATCAACTTTAGCGGTTACAGTATTGTTTATTCAACATAACACCAGTATTAGCCTCTATTCTGTGACTGATGGACCTATAATGATGGAAGCGTTTGCAATGTAGACATCTGCCCACAGGGATAAGGACTGAGCCCACCACCTCATTTTACAGAGGTCAGTGAATAGCTGACAGATGGTAATACATTTCAGTCACTACTGATTGTGTGCCAAGGCTGAACTAGTGACTTACTGTCCTGGTTAAAAGTTCAATATCTCCATACCAACCCCTTTGCCATTCAGTTCTCCATGATAGCTGGTCACAAAGGTTTTTAAAGGTGCATCTCTTCTTTCATAGGCTGTTATACCTAATAATAATTTCTCCATCTAAATGAAACACTTCTTGAGATCCAGGTTTTCTTATTCATATCAGAGATCTACCATCCCCTTAGTATAAGGGAGTCTGAGATTCCTAAACTCCAGTCATCTCAGAACCCTCTGAATATAAAAAGGAAGCAAGGGGGTATGTTTAGCCTCTGAACTGCTAGTGTGGTTCAGCAGGAAAAGTGGTACTCTAATGTATAATTAATCTGCATACAATAGCTCAATCATCTTGGGAATCACTGATAGTCTGTGACACTGCATTCTAAGGAAGAAAGTATTCACCGCATGGTCTGGATCTGACAGAACTGTAACTGTAACATAATATGATTAGTCGTTATAATGACAAATGTTACTAATAATGACACTTCATCTGTTTCAGACACATAAATGCATAACAAAGGCAGAATTTTCATAGTTCCCTTAGGTTTCTTTTCCTCACTCTTTTGTCTTGATGAGGGTTAGGGTTGAGTTCTTTTTAATGAAAAAGAAATTATTTTTCACTTTTTATTGGACTAATTGAATTTGCAGAAATATTCCCATACATTTTTTGTTCTTGATATATTATTAAGTAAAGTCATATGGCAGAATGGATGAAAAGAGATTTGAGTATTTGAAATATGATCATAAAAGTCAGGCTTTCATGCACTTAATTAAACTGCTGTCTTTAATTTTGAATGCATTATTTCCACACTGGACTGATAATGTCTTGTGCATTGCCCTGCTTATCTTCCTCTGAAGTCAGTTATATTAAAATCTTTCTTTTGAAATTAAGAACCCAACGGCATTATGACTATACTGTTAATTGTTGAATGCAGATATGGCTACATTTGCTCTGCTTAGCTAGTTCTTCACTATCTTCCCATGGCTTATGGACCAATCAACAATACACACACAAAGAGAAAAAGAAAATTGCTTCTGTCCATTTCAATGATTTATTCTCAGACTACTTTTACTTATAACTACTGCGACAAAATGTTTTCCTGATTTATAAAGACTTTCAAAAGAAGAATAGGCAAATGTCAAGGTCATAAATTGAATCTTGTTAACAAGCATGCCATAAAAATGCAACAAAAAGTAAGTCAAAGTAAAATGACTATAACACATCCATCGGGAATAAACAGCTTTTATAAATTTGACACTATTATGCCTTGGAAATAAGAACCATTCAAAACCCCATGATCTGTATTTGGCAATGAGTTTGAACTAAAAGTCTCTCACTAGCATATTTTAATTCTAAAATAAGCTTTCTCTTAATCTGTATTGTAAAATTTTGTAGCTAGAGGAAGAATTGATGCATAAAACAGATTATAAAGGGCCAGTCCTACAAACCCTAGGGCAAGATTTGAAAAGAAGCTCAACTTCCATTTAGGCACCTAAGTGAAGTAGCCTGTCCCAGTGGGTGCTGAAAGCTTTGAACCTTTAGGTGTTTGATTGAGAGTTGTTGGCTACGGAGATTTTTTGACAACCCTGTTCTGAATTTCATAAGCTATATAACTCAACGTAAAGGCACTATTCCATAACTAATGGCTGCTAGTGTGTGTAAGAGTTTGTGGATCAGTCTACAAAAGTTAGTTTAATTGTATATGAAAGTGAAGAGAATAGCTATCAGATAGGGACATTACTAATTAAGGCCAAATCCTGCAGCCCTCATGTGTAATCTTCAATGAGACTAAAGATTATCCTAACTGAGTGAGGTTCATGTGACTGGACCTTTCATCAGTAATAATATAAAGGTTCAGGAGAATATCAGATCATGCAGCAATGGGAAATGGATGATGTACATTAGAAGCAGTAATGTCTTCATATCCTAACATTAGTTTACATCAGAAGGTTCTGACAGCAGTTGTCACTAAGCAATAGCACCAGTCAGAAAATGGAATAGGTTGGGTAGTTATGCATCATACCATGAGGAGGCAGATAATATAATGTATAACTAGGTCCCTGCCTGAGAGTTAGATCCTACAATGAAAGGGGCTATTACTATAAACAAATAGCATAAAAGGGTATTCTGAAAGAAAATAAGTGATTTGAAAATTATTTTTAAAAAGTTATATTCAGCTACAGAAACCTTTTAAATTAAAACTCAGCAAATAAGAGTTTAGGTTTTAAACATGTAGGCATGAATTTGGATTCTGGCTTCCAATTTTAAAGCCAGTCAAATAGTTGGATACCTACCAGACATCAGGTATGCCTGATACAAAATCATGGACGTAGACAGGGAAGACATTTTTAATATCAGGTCATATATAAAATGGCACATTCACCCCCAGCCACTATCTTCAGATTGCTGGATAGCTGACCATTGTATTAATAAGAATGCAGAGTATTTTTTAAAAAAAAGTTATTTTAGGGAAAACCTGGTCTCCGATTGGCTGAAGTGCACAATAGCTCAGCTCACAAAACCACTGTGATGGCAGCAGGGAATAAATAACGATATTGTCAGCAACTGTCATTCAACTGTGCCAACATCTATCAAAAATAGTAAATCTACATAAATCATTTTCTCTAATTGGAATGATGTTATTGTAATGCACCATTGTCACATGATTAGTGTCTCCTGCTTGGAAGACGAATATTTTGGCTTGGCTTCGGTATTTATGTAGCAGCAGGGGATCATTATCCAATGATGAGACACTATTCTTTTCATGGAATCATTTAAAGAGATACTGACAGAATAGAAATCTTATCATAAAATAAAATCCCTTTCCTGTCAATAACTCAAAAGGATTTTAAAATTCCAATGTATTTTTTCACATTTCTGCCTTTATTTTACTTTTTGTTCTTTGTTCATTAGTCATTAAGCCAGCAAGACAATTTCCGTTTCTTGTTGTTTGCGCTCTCTGGTTCTCATGCAGACATGCAATGCTGCTGCATTTGGACTTCCAAGATGGCAGGGCTATGCTCTGATCAGTGAGAGCAGATGTTTGTTCGCATTTCATAAAAATTAATAAAAACATTTCTATTCCAATTTGGATTCTGTTATCCTCACACTTATTTACTTAAAAAACAACAACAACAACAACAACAACAACGCCTAAATCTGGGACCTAAACACAGTATATGGGATTTTCAAAAGTGCCTAAGACAGTTAGAAGTCCATATCCCACTTAAAGTCAATGAGAGTTAAGTATCCAATTCCCTAAGGAATTCTAGCCCAGACCCTCGAAGATATTTAGACGTCTTTGAGGATCTATGACCCCAACGTCTGTATGAGAGCTCGGGCTGATTTATGGTTCTATATACTAAGTGTAATGGCTGCCATTACCAGCAGGTTACATAAGCATGTGAAATTCTCTTTCTTATAATTTCAACTTCAAATCTTGTGACATTGACTGAGTTCATTTTGAATTCTGGGATATGTTTCAAGTTTGTTTCTGAGACTAAAAGGAACCCCAAGGAACATACTACTGTGTGTCTGTGCTAAGCTTGTAGTTTTTAGGTCTCTGAAAACGTTTGCACCAATGGCTGGAGGTGGACCAACCCCTGCAGGTCTGACTGAACCTATAAAGACTTGATTGCATGAAGACTTTCCCATTAAAACTTTCCACTATTGCTAGCACTAGTTGAGGTCCACTTGCAGCAACAGTTGGGAGAACTGGTTTAGGCAAAGTGCTATTGACTTTTAAATTTCCATCATGTCTAGACCTGATAAGAGTAGGGCTGGACAACATGGCGGTCAAAAAGCCTATAGCCACCTGCACTCCTGCCTACCACAGAACTGTCAACCTTGCTCTTAGCAATGAATCAGAGCCAGCAGTTCACTAATGGAGCATTTTCAACCAAAAGGAAAATACTTCACAATACTTTACTCTCTTCCTTCCAGGCATCCCTTCCCCAGCATTTGCTAAGCCCTGGGACAAGCCCAAGGCAGTTGAGGGCTGCAGAGAAAAGTTTCCAGATGTGCAAATAACCGGCGAGTATGTCTGCCAAAGTTTCACAAGCATATCCAGAGCTTTGTGAACAAACAACTTTGAAATCTGAACTTAAGGCAAATTTGGAGTAAGCGCAAAGTTCAACATGCATCTCTTATAGGCTGGGCTCTCTGGCTCTGCCAGTGGCTTGCTGTATGACTTTGGGTAAATCACTCACCCTCTCTGTGACTCAATTTTTCCCACCTGAAAAATGAGGATAATAGCACACACTCACCTTTTTAAAGTCCATTAAAATATACATGTGAAAAGTACTCAATAATTTTATTAATCATTACTGTCTTCCTGTAATGTTGTGCTGTATGGGCATTGGGCCAGATCCCAGGTGGGAGTCTATGTTAGACAATAGTATTGGGAATTAAAAGTGGAAATATTTAAAAAATTTAAATAAAAGGGAAATATGTATATTTATCAATACTTGATTTCACATGAGAGGAGCAAGTTGTGCAGTGAAGACATTGGTACTGTACAATGCAAAAGGTATTTGACCATGTTACCATAGGCTTTGAATGTTAGATACACTTGTAAATAATATAAGCTGTTTAGTGGGACAGCTGAGGAACAAAGAACAGATAAGCAAGACATAACCAATTAATAAGGAAAATACCAGACATGCAAATCAGAAAATGTTAAGACTGGGAGACAAGTTAATCAGTGAGATTGCATATTTTTGCTTAGATATAAAAACTTGTGACATTAAAGCACTAAATATATCAAATCTTCATTATTAGAGACATATTTGATAGTGTACATTTTTGTCATTATAAGTATGGAACATTTATTTAAGTCCCTTCAAAAACAATTTCTTAACAGTGACAATTAGAAAAAAAAAAGAACTTTATTGCTGAATTATATTTCAAACCCATCTCAGACCTAGTGCTCTGGAACTTCTTATCAAATTCCCAAAGAAGAAACTTCAGCCACTTTGGTCGATCTGACTATTATACAGATCTCTAAGCCATAGTGTTGCTTGAAGCCAGAACCATATCAGGAACAACAGAGCAGAAACTGTCTCACATCACATTGACAATACTAGAGATGGAAAGACTTGTGAAGTTATTTCTTTTGATTGCATTATGTTTACAGGCCTATCAAGTTAATCCATTAGCTATGTCCTTTTGTGCCACCATGCAGAAATCACAAAACCATTTAATTCTTAGGACAAAATTCTCTCCTCCCATTGCAATCAGTGAGAGCTATTAACACACATCTGAGGGCATAATTTGGCATTTAAACACAGATTTTCTTTCAAGCCAACAGTCTGAAAACTCAGCCACTCGTTTAAGTTTCACCAACAATGATTTCATTCTCAGAAATTAGAGTATTGCTATCACTTCCTTTAAAAAGTTTTTTAAACCCACAATTTGCTTTAGGCTATCACGCAAAACCCAGTTCTGGACTCTGTTACACTAGTTTAATGCTGTTATAATTCTACTGAAGTGAAAAGTTGTACTGATGTAAAACCAGAGTGTAGAAACAAACCCCCAGTGTTTGTTCACTTATAATAGTAAGAAATAATATTCTTCACATGTAAGCAGTAAAAACCGTTGCGATTTTGGAGTCAATAATTCTCGGCACTTTCCATCACCCTGTCATGAATAAAGCTACTGAAAGCTGAAGTATACCTCTTTAAACATCTATGGATAAGATTCTTATCTCTGTTATATCAGAGTAACTTAAGGCAGTAGTGTTATTTGGATTTACACCCATATAACTAAGAGTACAATATGAGCCTGAGTTGGGCTTTTTGACTTTGGGCTTTGACTTGGACTTTTCACCAACTCACTTGTGTATTCTCAGCTTCAGCTTTGCCTCAGATAGCTATGCAAGGACTTACAAGCAACACAATATAAGCTCACTGGATTGCTTTAATATATTCCTCTTGTAGCACTTTATATTTTCAAGATGGGAAGAGAAGAGAGGAATGAAAGGAACACTTTAAAAGTCCCAGACGTGTTCGGAACGAGCTATGCAGTCACACAGTGTAACCTTTGGATGGGCTAAGTGGCATATTTTCTCTGGAAATAGGATGCTGCAAATTCAATTTTTGAAAAAACAACATTTGGAAACCTGCCGTAGGACTAAATGACTTTGAAAGTTTAAGGCAAATGTTCTAACTTTCCTCTTGTTGCAAAAATCTTTAACTGCCTCTCTCTCATCAATATTCAGCTAAACCTCGCATGATACAAACAAGAAATTCTCTGCCAGCTGTTTCTCTAAACAGGAAATGTGTGCATGTCAAGTGTTTTGGCACTGATCTACCTGATCTGCAGGCACAAATCCAGTTCACAAGCAAATTCTGTTATTGTCATACGTGGGTTCATGTCTACAAATAACCCATTGAAGTCAAGAGGACTTTGAGAAGCAACTCTTCACAAATAAAGGGATCAAATCTGGCCACATTGGAAAATCTGGCCCATAAATGCATTCCTCAGTCATTTTGCAAAGAATAACTCCCAAGGTCTCAATGAACAATAATTAATTTCTATTTTTTTTGTTACATTTCTCTGGTACACAGATATCTTCTTTCATGATATATGGAAATAAACAGCCCATAAAAGTTACAATCCTTTATTTATTCCAATATTCTATGCAGATCATATTTTGAGTAATTATATTTCAAAAGAGCAAAGCTCTGTGAACATATCAAATTGCTACTGACATATGCATCCGTCTTAAATACTGTTTTCAGCAATTTAATTTCTTTTTCTAATCACCAGTCCATGGTGACAAATTTAAACAATATTTTCTGTGCAATTTATATTTTATTGAAATTTAAAATGGCAAGAAAAGGATGAGTATTTAATTTATTTTCCCTTCTCAATTAATACAGCAATTAAGATAAGAGGTGTAAAGCTGGCTTAATTGGGTTGCCATAGCAACTAATAGTCTTATTTCTTCCAAAATAGCATGTTTTAGGTGGAATCAATTGGTGGTAATTTAATTATATACATCATGAAGCAAGAAGACAGGTTAAGATATATGTAAAGAGAAATTTTGATTGCAAATTGTTATGCATCTCTTTGTTACTCCAGTTTTTCCTCTCTTCTGGTTGTTGTCTGTTTTTGTTCATCATCAGACACAACATTAAATAATAATTTTTCTTTTTAATGAATGGAAATGTTGCCCTCCTGTATGTATTTTGACTGCGGTTCATTCAATCTGGCCACTGAAAATACTGAAAAAGTTGTAATTAGAGCCTTTTTCGTCATTTCTTATTCATTTTAATTTGGAATGGTCAATGGAGAAATTGAAACTGTGCCATTCAGCTGACCTGTATATATATAGAATCATAGAAATGTAGGGCTGGAAGGGACATCAAAAGGTCATCTTCAGTCCTCTGCATTGAGTCAGGACCTAGTTCATCTCTGATAGGTGTTTGTCCAACCTGCTCTTATAAACCTCCATTGATGGAGATTTCACAACCTCTCTTGGAAGCCTATTCAAGAGTTTAACTACCCTTATAATTAGAAAGTTTTCCCTCATATCTAACTTAAATCTCCCTCGCTGCAGACTACTTCTTGTCCTAATTTCAGTGGACATAGAGAACAATTGATCACTGTCCGCTTTATAATAGCCCTTAACAGATTTGAAGACTTATCAGGTCCACCCTCAGTTTTCTTTTCTCAAGAGAGCACATGCCCAGTTTTTTTAACCTTTCCTCACAGGTCAGGGTTTCTAAACCATTCATCATTTTTGCTGCTCTCCTCTGGACTCTCCCCAGTTTGTCCATATCTTGCCTAAAGTGTGGCACCTAGAATTGGATGCAGTACTCCAGTTGATGCCCTGTCGGTGCCAAGTTGAGTGGGACAATTACCTCATGTGTTTTACACATGACACTCTTGTTAACATACCACAAAATTATATCAGCCATTTTCGCAACTGCATCATGTTATTGACTCATATTCGATTTGCAATCCACTAGAGCCCCTAGAACAGTTTCAGCAGCACTATCATCTAGCCATTTATTCACTGCTTTGTAGTAGTAGTAGTAGTAATAATAATAATAATAATAATAATAATAATAATAATAATAATAATGGTGCATTTGATTTTAACTTCTTAAGTGTAGTACTTTGCATTTAGTTGTACCGAATTTCATCTTGCTGATTTCAGACCTATTCTCCAATTTATTAAGGTCATTTTGAATTCTAATCCTGTCCTGAAAGTGCTTGCAATCCATCCAAGCATATCTTCCACTCCATTATCCAAGTCATTAATGAAGATATTGAATAGTACTGGACCCAAGACTGACCTCTGTGGGACCCCACTAGATACACCCTCTGCGTATGACAGTGAACTATTGATACTCTGAGTACGATCTTTCAACCAGCTGTGCACCTACCTTACAGTAGTTTCATCCAGACCACATTTCCCTTGTTTTCTTATGAGAATGTCATGTGGGACTGCATCAAAAGTCTTAATAAAATCAAGGAATATTTTGTTTACTGCTTCCCCCCCTATCCACTAGGCCAGTAATCATGTCAAAGAAGAAAATTAGGTTTGCTTGGAATGATTTATTTTTTGACAAATTGTTGCAGACTATTCCTTATAACCCTATTATTCTCTACAAACTGATAGTTCAATAATTTGTTCCAGTATCTTCCCAGGTATCGAATAATTCCCTGCTATAATTCCCTGAGTCCTCCTTTCCCCCCTTTTTAAAGATAGATATTATGTTTGCCCTTCTCCAGTCTCCTGGGACCTCATCAATCCTCCACTAGTTCTCAAAGATAATTGCTAATGGTTCTGAGATTGCTTCAGCTAATTCCTTAAGTACCCAAAGATGAATTTTATCAGGCCCTTCCATACTTCTACATTATCTAAATATCCTTTAACCTGTCCTTTCCCCATTGTGTCTTGTATTCCTGCCCCTTTGTTGTTAATATTAAATTGTGTTGAATATTTGGTCACATTAACCTTTTAAGTGAAGACTGAAGGAAATAGGCATTAAACCATAGCCATCTTGATGTCATCAGTTATTAGTTCTCCTTCCCCAGTAATTAGAGGACCCACATTTTCTTTGCCTTTCTCTTCTCCTAATATATTTCTAGAACCACTTAGTATTGCCCTTCCTGTCCCTGGCTAGATGCAACTCACTTTATGTCTTAGCCTTTCTGATTTTGTCCCAACATGCTTGTCTTACTCTTTTCAACTCCTCCTTAGTAGTTCATCCATGCTTCTACTTTTTGTAGGATTCCTTTTTGATTTTGAGGCCCTTAAAGAGCTCCTGATGCAGCCACATTGGCTACTTACTATTCTTCCTGTCTCGCCTTCACATCGGGATAGTTTGCAATTGTGCCTTTAATATTGTGGCTTTGAGAAAGTCAACTTTCCTGAACTCCCTTTTCCCTTAAATGTTCTTTCTATCAGACTTTACCTCTATCAGTTCTCCGAGTTTGCTGAAATGTGCATTTTTGAAGTCCATTTTCCATATTTCTTCTGCTTTTATGGCTTCCTTTCCTTAGAATCATGAAATCTATCATTTCATGGTAACTTTCACCCAAATTGTCTTCCACCTTCTGATTTGCTACCAATTCCTCTGTCTTGGTCAGAATCAAGTCTAAAATGGCTGCCCTGGTTACTTCCTCCACCTTCTGAAATGAACAGTTGTCCCCAACAATTCCAAGAACTTACTGGATATTTTATGTTTTGCCATATTATTTTTCCAATAGATGTCTGTGTAGTTACAGCTCCTTGTTACTTCTATTTCTTTTGTTTAGGATATTTCTGTTATTTGTTCTAGAAATGCCTCATCCACCTCCTCTTCCTGATTTTGTGTTCTATAGTAGACATTTACCACAACATCATTCCTCGATTTTTACCCCTTTTATTTTTACCCAGGAACTTTCAACTGGTCTGCCTCCTCAGCTCCTCCTGGATCTCAGAAAGAGTGAATAAATTCTTGATGCAACAACTCCTGAACAAGCTGTACATGTCTATACCAATATTCCAATATTCCAGTCATGAGATTTATCCCATTAAGTCTCTATGATGCCAATTAAATAATAATTTAGGATATGTACTTATAGTCCGAGTTCTTCACGTTTATTCCCCGTATGTAATTTGTCACAATGTAAATACTGAAATCACTTTGGATTTAGAGACTGTTCTACACAGTCCTACGTGTTCTTTTCCCCTTACCATTGCTTAAGGATATTTGCATAAATACAGGGAAGTTCCAGCTTGTTCCACTGATGCAGGGTTCTCAATGGACCCTATACTAGTTAAGTATTGGTTTAATGTAGCCCATTCCCAATCTGCCTCCTACTATGAGGAGAGAAGAACAGGAACTGGTACACTTTTCTCTCCAGTGGGGGAATTCTCTACTGGACATTTGTGGACAGTGTTCATCCCCTTTGGTCCTCCTGAATAGCACCTCATGAGTAATGCCAAGGGGCTGAAGCTTATTACAGAATCAGCTCAAATCAGAAGCGATTACTATCTGAGTTTTGTGAGCCTCATCATGGCACCTACAGTGGACATCCCTGGGTAACAAAAGGGATATTTCACATGATATTATACTGACATAGAGTAACTAGAAGCCATATTTTTAAAATAGACAACAAAAATCACCATACCTGAGAATTCATAGCACAAAATAAGGGAATTTTTTCATTCCACAATCACACTGATAACTTCCTGTTTGTTTTCTGGGCTGTGACTGGAAATTTCAAAATCCAATGAGAAAGATTGTACTTAGTTTTCAGCATGAGCTAAAATAGCCAGCTGCTCTATTTTCCGGCAATCACCCAGAATGCTCCAGTTAATAATAATGTCTTTGGGATGATTATTGAAGGATACTGCAACATATTCAAACAGGAAATGCTAACATTTTCTTGAAAGGTTGTTCTAGTCCAGTTTTGCAAACCCACTAAGCTTCTTGCCCTTACAAAAATAAATACATGAAAAATAGTACAGCATCTTACAGTCATGGTGCAAATGACCACATTCTATAATAGTGATACTGCAGTGTTTTGAGTGACTACTGCAGCATTTATTTCAATAAGGGGGCATCAGGAAGAAGCCTAAGATGTTTTCCAGGTTTACCTAAATCTGTATATTTCCCATTATCAGCCTGCTCTCAGATTAAACACAGTCCACTCCATTTATGTTAGCTCTGCTCCATGATCTTTTCCACCAGCATTTAATTTCTCCTTTAATAGACCAGAGTCTCTATGTTCACACAAGCCCTTAATAAAGAGTTCTCAGACTCTAAAGACACGGTCTTGACCTTTACAGAAATCAAAAGAGTACAAAGAAAATTAGGATGTTCATTCCAAAATGTGAAATTTCTTCCACATAAAAGGTCATATTTTTTAATCTATAAAATTAAATACTATGATCAACAAATTCATTATTATCTATGTTGTTTCAATAAGTCCTGGCAGAGATCAGAAGGGCTGTTTACAACTGGAAGAAATCATTTCACACTTAACCAAATTTTCCCTTCAGATAAAGTTATAATGTGGAAGAAGAATATCATCAAGCTTTCTGATAAAACTATTAATTATTTTTTTCCTGCAGGGAGAATGGCAGCCGTAGCTCCATCTACTAACGTCCTGTTGTTAAGAGCATCTTTGTGGTGGGCTGAAGAGAAGTGATGCAGACGGAAGTGTGGCTGACCAGTTTATGCACAGAACTGCCAATGAGAAATTCCTGAGTTATATTCCCAGTTTGCGACACACTCTATTCTACAGATTGGGATAAGTGCCCTTGTACTAATCATTTGTATGGTCAAATGACCTCAGTCTAGTGCCCACTGGATTCAATGGGAAATTTTCTATTAACTTCAATGGGCACTGCTAAGAGCGGGCAAAACCAAACAAACCTATCTCTGTGGATTTGATTCCTGTCATTGTGAATCTGATTCCCATTTCACCCCACCTTTTTACCCATAATTTACACAACAGATAGTGAAAGAACATGCTGGAATAACTGTAACACATTCTGTAGCTAAATATATCCCAGGCACTGTGGCTAGCAATGGGAACATTTAGGCTTCTCACCCCTTTACTGTATGACTAACTCTGACATACAGCATATTAAGGTCAGGCTTGAGGACTCCAATTCTGGAGTCGAAGCACTATGACTGCCTTCTAATTGAATGCCTTAATTAGTCATTAGTTTTGAATAAAGAAAAAAAACTTGCTAGAGACTGAATAGCTATTTATTAAACTCCAACACTATTAAAATCAGAGGAAAAATCGACAGGTGCCTTCCCAAGCCATGTATTCAGTTTCTCAGACTTATTTTTATGAGCTTAAGCTTATGACTTAAGGCAAAGTCCGCAGCAGTTCAAGCTTCCCCAAGTGACTCAAATTTGACTTGGAGGTGAGAAGATAGTTCAAGTTCCACCCAATACCTAGTCAAAGCCAGAATTAAACATGTGCTACTTTTTAGGCCATATCAGTCACAGAATAAAGAACCCTATAATGTTTTATTAATAGATAGAGAACATATTTGCATTAGCCAGGACCAAATCCACATTTAATGAAGATCAGATAAATAACTGCTCTCTGTTCCTGGCTAGTGGCCACATGCAATGGCTGGAGAAAAAACCTACAGTGTGTGCCAGAACACAGCCTTTGAATAAAAGACACTGTGGTTGAATGTCTTTTGCATCCCCTCTCACCTGGCTCCAAGAGTCTTGGTCACATGCATAATTTGAACTGGTTGAAATAACACTATGTTTTCAATTTACCACTTAATCTGTTTGGACTGCTTTTAACCTTCCCAGAACAGCCACTATCACACATCATTCTAACTTTATTCACTGATTTAAACTAGAATATATTCAGTAAACTGAAAAAATGACCTTTCCCTTTGGAGTTTATGGATACTGCAGCTCTCAAAAAGAACGTATGCAGGGTATTTTCATTTGATTTTCATTCAGTTAATTTAACCTTCTTTTAATGTCCTGGAAGAATTTTATATTCATTTTAGATTATTCTACCACCAAGTTACATATATTATTTAGCTGTATGGAATGTAATAAACCTTTTCAAACTGGGCATTAGAGTTAACTGGCTAGAAAAATCGAGCAGAATCCAGCATGGCTGGTTAGCACTTATTGGTGACCCATCAGTAGGGGAAGGAGGGGAGTAGGATGTGCCTCACTTTGTTTGGATGTGTCCAATAATATCAAAGTTGATTGACTACCATGTTAACATTACCTTAGAACTACTCAGATAGACACATAACAGACTTCCTTAATAATATGGCTTCTCAAGTACTCTGAGAGAGTTCTTTGTACTAGTCCTCTGTGAAACCTGCTCCTCTTGTTTTTCTGAGCAGTGCACAGGTGCCTTTCCCTCTTTTTGTCCATCCATTCTGCCCAATATCTGGCAAAGAATCATGGCAGCAGTGAGCTGAGATTCTCCGGTCAGAATGCATGTTGTCATGGGGGTATTCAGGTGCTTCATAGCTGGGTGACTTCGCTCTGTACTGAGGCGCCCAATTCCAACTGCCTCCTAGCATCTCTTATTACCTGCACCGGTTTGAAAGATGTTACTGATTAAGTTAACTACAAAAAAACAACTGTGCAGTGGGGTCTGTACAATTCCTTTTGCATACAGCCATGATGCTCAGATACTGTGACATGAGAACCTACATACCTGTAAAATAGGAAAAAACGATCACTGTGACTGCCTGCATTGGCAGGTATCTGCACCTGAAAATATTCAAATGTTTTGCTCCCTCATTTCTCTCACTCTGATAATTGGTGGGACAATTTTCCCCTGCTCCTGCATACAATTCTAAGCCTCTGCTTCCTGTCTCTTGAGTGTCTACAGGTTTGCCCTTGACGCAGACATAGTGGCAAAATGAGGACAGACACATGGCAGGCTGCAACTGTTATTAAATTTAAATAGAGGGGAGGGGCATTACCCGCCCATCATCCATACTCTCCTATAGCAGGCATTTAATTGGTTCCAGTTTGGGGGTTACAGGGTTCTTACCATATGGCTCCCACTCCAGGTTAAATCCTGGGAACTGAGGAATGCTGGCCAATCAGTACCCCTCCAACTGACCAACGAGTGAAAGAGACTCCAAAGGAAGAGGGAAGGAGCTATCTGATGTTCCTCACCAAGCATCTCCCTCCCTTGCTGAAGGGCTGTTCCCTTTCACTGCTAGCCCCAGCAAGCTCCCCCGCAGACTGAAAATTAAGCTATAAGTAATTTGATCCCAGTTTTCCTATTGGCTCAATATAAGATTACAAGGGGTCCCCAGCATCCATCTCCGACTTATCCGTTGTTTAGTATCAACAGGGGACTGTGTTCCAATTCACATCAGTCCCAATCCACAGTTCCGTCGCTTCACCATTTGCATGGCTTTTCTTTGGGTGCTTCCCCCAGTGTTCAGGAGGTGCTGAGAGGGTGAGGGAGGAACAGGAATAGGGTGCGCTCAGAGGAAGAGGCAGATCTGGGTGGGAAGAGGCAGGCAGGGTGGAGAGGGGTTGGGAAGAGGTGGGGTGGGTCACTCTTTCTTATGGGGAAAAATTCCCCGGTATCCGTCATTTCAGTATCCATTGCCCTTTTCAAGAGCACAACCCTGACATATACTGGGGACCCCTGGAGCCTTTCTGACACTATTATAATTGAGATACATTTTTGAAAAATGATTAGCAAGCAAACAAAGGCAAAGAGGTAGGTTTAATGCTACATTTCTTCTATGGAAATTACACTAAGAAAGAAACACATTTATGAATATACAAGTAAATCACTTCTGCAGAGGATTCTTTTTCCTTTTTCATTGAAGGAAATGATTCCTTTTTCTTGTCAGATCTAGCAAACGTTTCCTGAGCCAAGTCATGTGATTCAAAAAATGTGAAATTACTCTCTTAAAAAGAACATTTTACAATTCATCACCAGGGCTAAAGCAACTGCAACTGTGGAAAACTGTTAGCATATTAGCTGTTATATTCCATAGAAAGGCTCTCTATTTTGTGCCTTCAGCTTTGGAGATTTGCAGGCATGTTCAGGCTTTTCTCTACATTTTTATGTGCTACAAAAGTCACTTGTAGCGAATTTTTGCAACATACTTTAATTTAGATTATGCTCAACAGAAGAAACTTTAATACACATACTATGTAAAAATATTGCATTTTAACAAGAGGTTTTAATTATGTTTTTATTGTTACTGTCATTATGTGTTAAATAGGATAGAATTCACCATATCCAGGATGAGTTTGTTATTGGTGCCTTAGGCTTAATAACAGCTCAGATATTATGAAGAAATTAACTCTGATGAAGATGATTTATTACTACCCAAGTACATTCATCACATGCATTGTTTACTATTATCAGTGAGGGCTCTGTAGGATTAAATATCTCTAGCCTAGGCCCCAAAACCTATGCCATTCTGAGTTTGAAGTCTAACTTCCTCCCCACTTACTTTGTGCCTCTATTTGTCTACAAATATCTTAGACACTTAGGTGTCAATTTAGAAAATTACTTAAGCCTTTATGCATGTGCTTTTTTGAAAAGTGGCCTTCAAGGGGAAAAAAAATCAAATGCATTTTCAATCCAGTAATGTTATCAGCAATCATTACTCACCACTGTCAATTGCCTGAAACAGGGCTGTATAGACATTGTTGTGGACATAGGGTGATTCACGATCCAGGACAGCAGTGGTGAAAATGGTACCATTTGTAGGATTAATTTCCAGCCATCCTGCCGGATCCTTGTAAACAGAATACCTAGGCAAAAAGATAAAAGTCATCAACTGGTCACATATCTTTAAACTTGAACTGATTATGTTATTACAAAAGGAGAGTCCTTTGCACAGACTGCCTTTCTTAGGAGAATCTAAGCACTTTCAAAAACAGTTACTTAAGCCTCACGGCACTCCTTTGAAATAGGTGATTATAATTAGACTCATTTTACAGAAACAGAAAGAGAGGTGAAGGCCACCATTTTCAAACAGAGTTAGGCACCTAAATCAATACTTGAAATACAGGCAACCTATTTCTCATGGGTGCTGACTGCTTTCTGAGGACTTTAATACTACTGTCCATCATAGATTATTAGGGTTGGAAGGAACCTCAGAAGATCATCTAGTCTAATACTCTGCTCAAACCAGGACCAATCCCCAACTAAATCCCCACATGGCCCCTCTCAAGGATTGAGCTCACAACCCTGGGCTTAGCAGGCCAATGCTCAAACCACTGAGCTATCCCTCCACTGTTGTATTGAACTATCTTCCATATACAACCAATAGTAATAGTGAAGCCCGGAGTTAACTTCATTGCATCTCTAGCACTGTTCCCTTTTCAGGGTCAGAACTCTGTGGGAGGGATAGTGCTTATTTTGTTGTTGTCTTTTTGTTGGGTATTTTGGATTTTATTTTATTGGTTGCTAAGGGGTTGGGGATTAGAAGGGAATTAAAAGAGTGCTTTAAATGCCATTCTTATAGTGGAAAGGATTTTTTGAAGAGCAAGGTTTTGCTGTGTTTCCCAAAGATGGTCAGATGTTGGATCTGCTTGATCTCCTCGAAATGTTTGTTCCATATCCAGCTCCCCTCCTCCAAGGATGCTTTGTCTTCAGTTCTCACATGCTTCCTTCCGAGCTTTGTGATCTGCATTGTTCTGCTTCCACAGACTTCAAGCTGCAGGTGCTCAGACTTTGAACAATCAGGTCACTTCCATAGTCACTTAAATATGGATATAAACCATTGCCTTTTGGGAGCCCTGATACCTACTCCACTACTGTAGACTATGCTTCTTCCTTATCATGATCATTTAGGTCCTGATCCTCGAAAGACTTAGGCTAGTGCTTAACTTTATGCACTATGAGTAGCATAATTGAAGTCAAATTACAAGTATAACTCTTTGTAGAATCAGGGCCTAATTCTATATGCAGTTAAATACATTGAAATAATCTAACCATAATGAGTTGAAATAACAGACACAAATTCCCTTTTTAATTAAATAT
Organism: Gopherus evgoodei; assembly: GCF_007399415.2. NCBI lineage: Eukaryota > Metazoa > Chordata > Testudines > Testudinidae > Gopherus > Gopherus evgoodei. The sequence continues at coordinate 34,918,871 of NC_044333.1, read as the reverse complement.
TTTAATGCATCAAGTCTCCAACTGAAGTGCCTATTGAACAATCAATATGCACTTTAGCGAGATGCTTATTTGCTTGAAATGGATTGCTTTACAGGTCATAACAGTCAGCAAGTCTACCATCGGTATTTTGAATCACTATCAATTGACATGAAGCCTGTTTATTATTTTATGAATATCTATGAAAAACCAGGAGTTTAGAGAGGCCTTCATTTAAAAGTTGCACTAGGCAGGTATTGCTGCCAAAAATCATCCACCCATTGAGGGAAACAACCAAAAGCAGTGGATTGTCAAGAAGAAAATAGTGCCAGAAAAGAGAAAAAAATAAAAGAATTGAGGGTTAGCAACCTAGAGAAGCAAGCACGCTGAATGGCAGTTTCGGAGGCTTGCCTTGGTTTCATGTAGCTGAGATATTCTATTTATTTCACATACTTATATGGAAACCATTACCACAACATTTGAGCACCTCACAATCTTTAACGCATTTATTGCCACAGTGAAATCCATTAACTTCAGCTGACTTTGGACCAGGCAAAGGGCTCAGAATAAATCCGATTAAAGTCAACGGAAAGACCATCATTGACTTTCAGAAGAGATGGATCATGCCCTAAATTCTGTTTTCCTAGCCTATACGAGTAAATCCAGATTCTAATCTCATTTACCCCTGGTTAGCTCCATTAGCAACAGGGAAAGTCGTTCTCATTTGCACTGGTGTAAGTGAGATCTGACTCAAACCTTTATTCTGATGGCACAGGAAATGGAATTTGCTTTTTGATCTCCAGCTCCCAGCCCTACTAAACTGTAGCCTGATCCTACTCCCATTGAAGTCAACACATTTTCACCCTTGGCTTCTCTTGGAGCAGAGTGATTTCAGTAGGGAAAATGCAAAGAAATGAAAGCAAACGCTAATGAATAGCGAGTGCTACAGTCTATCAAACGTGTATGCACTTCCACTTTAATAACCATTTAAACATTAATCAATAGTCGAGCTTTATCTCTCATAAAAATGAGTTGCTAGAATAGTAACAAGGCTGATAATTATTTCATTGTACACCTTTGTTTTCTCTTTTATTATTATTTTTATAAGATTGCAACAAAGGTAGGAACCAAAAAAAAAAAAAAATGAACCAGGGCAGTCTAAACAATTCCCAGTCTATTGTAAGGCAGCAAATTCTCAATTAACCCTGAAACAATTTAAGGAGATTCAATACTTTTAAAGTAACGAGAATTTAAAATGGATTATATTATCTTCCCTGATTGCTCTACAAAGCGCTGTTGAATGCACAGATAAAAAAATAAAAATAAAAAAAAAGAATTGTCTAACCCACAATTTGGCTCAGGATACTGTAAAAGCAGTACTTTGTCTTTCCCTCCAGATTTTTACATATTGTTAGTGTACACTGCGGTAGGATTCAGATGATTATTCTTTGTTCCTTTTTCAAAATGAGGGTTCTACTATCAAAAGGCTTAAACTAGACACTCATTAAGAAAAGCATTATATCAAACCACAAAAACTACGGAATACAAAGACTGACTTCCCACCGTCTACTGACGTCAAGGGGACCTGCTGGTCATTCAACAGTTTTGAAAATCATGCCATATATTCAGGCAGCTAAGTATGGGTTTAGCAGCCTAACTTTTAGCACTGAGTTTTGTAAGTCAGAGGCATGTGTATGTTGACCCATTTACTCATCTACATATAAATGTAGGCCCATATTCCATGCTGTGTCAAAGACCTGACTGCAGCTTGTTCTGGGACCAGTTCTACATCAGCACTAATGAAACTTAGAACAGCCTCAGTTTGTTCTAATCTGTGCCAGGAGACTGTGCCCCTCCCCCAGCATATTTGTCAATGGGGATCACCAAAGTATAACCTGTTTGGCTGTGCCTCTTCTCCTAGTGACATGCCCCTCTATGCCAAAAGCTGCGGGGAAGTGGAGGAGAAGTCAGCTACACCACCTCCCTTAGCTGGGAAATCCTCAGCTGAGAAGGGCTTCATGGTTTATGGCATCTCTGGAGACATGTAGGAGGGTTACAGCACGGGAGAGAATTTGACTTAATGTGGGTGTGTGATGGGGTGTCTGCCCCACACTGGTTTCTAAAGAATTAATAGAGCCCTCGGGACACTGTGCAGGAGGCAGCCAATCAGAGGGGGGCTGTGAGGAGCAGCCAGTCAGGGCCAGGCTGACCCATATAAGAAAGGCTGCAGAACAGAAAAGCTTCAGTCACTCCCTGGAGCTTGAGGAGGGAAGTGCGCTGGCTGCGTCACAGGCTGAAGGCAGCAAGCACCCTGGACACAGAATTGCTGCAGGCAGAGACCCAGGGAGTTAAAGGCAGCTCCTGGCAGGCTGAAGGGGTCTGCAGGCTGAGGCAAGGGCAAAGAGAGTGCTGCGGCTGCAGGGAACTGGCCCAGGGAAATCTACCACGAAATCTGAGGGGGCACCCCAAGCAGTGGCCATCTACAGGATCCCTGGGCCGGGACCTGGAGTAGAGGGCGGGCCCAGGTTCCCTCCCCACCCCCACTTGCCACTGAGGAAGTGGCTGGACTAAGTAACTGCGACATTCCCCCAGAAGGGGAGGCACAGAGTGCGGCACAGCCAGAGGGCTGTGTCATGAAGAAGATGCCACACTCCTAGGAGTGATATGGGTCCTGGGAGCAGAAGTGACGGTGGCAAGATGCCACCAGAGGACGGCACACTGGCTAGCAGAGCTGATCCCCAAGACATCCAGCAGGGGGCGCCATGGTGGTGAGTCCCACCCCACCACAAGGTGCGATTGACTTACATGGCTAAAAAAACCAAGTTAAATATTTGAAATGGCTTCATCTTTAAAGTAGTGTGGGTGTATGTATGTTTATTTATATACATATTTTCTGGGAAATATTTTAAGTCTTCCAAAGAACATCTCCTGAGGATGTTTAGCACATATACATAATGTCTCTGGCTGGCAGCCGGCTAGTGGGGAAGATCTTTATACAGAACAGTGGAGACAATATGGACATGAAAATCTAATCAGTGTCACGACCCTGCACTTGCCACATAAAGAATTTCATAGCTAGCAGTGAAATAGCCAAGGGGTTACAGAAGAGCAGCCAGGCATCTAGGCACAGACCCAGATACTGCTGCTGGAAAACCATTCCAGAGCTTGGTAGCTGCCAGACACATCCCATGTGAGTCAAGGGGTCTTGGCTTTTATGATTGAACAGAATGAGAAGGAAGGCAAAATGAAGCATATTGAGCATACTGAGCACCACCAGTGACAGAAGAAGGCCGTGCCAAATGAGCACTGAACTAACATATATGTGCCAATTTGATGTTGCAGCTCTTTTGCAATGGTACCTTTGAGGTTAGCAATCTAAATAAGCATGCTGGGATATGCCTTTCTCTATTACAGGAATCTAAAGTTACAACAGAGGTTACTCAGATTGTATTGAACAAAGACCCTATAACCAACAACATGGAATGGCTGTGAAGACACTGGAACAAGTATTGCAGTCTTGGGTAGCAAAATATCAGTCTGGCTGTGCAAGTCAGCTCTACTATGACAGCATGTTTCTGAGGAACTGGGGAATTTAGGCCCTGAAGTCCAGATTTTTAAAGGTATTTAGGTGTTGCTGTGTTCAGCATTGCAATGCATAACTGTTTTAGAAGCCTAAATCTCATTTTCAAAAGTGATTTAGGCTCTTAGGAGCTTAAATCCCAACTGCCAATGAGATTTGGGCTCATAGGTGCCTAAATCCCTTAAAATGTGATTTATGTTCCTAAATCACTCAGGTGTTGCAATGTTGAGAATTGTCATGTTTAAATACCTTTAAAAATCTGGGCATGGGACCACAATATGATGGGCTGGAATGGACCTGTGGCATTCTCTGATGTGGAGAAATGATGATCTAGTGCTTAAATCACTGGACTGGGACTCCAAAGATTTGGGTTCAATTCCTGGCTTTACCACAGATTTTCTGTATGATGTGAGCCATTTCATCTACACTGAGTCTCAGTTTCCAATCTGTAAAATGGGGAGATTAATCCCTACTTTGAAAAGGTGTTGCAAGGATAAAATCTATAAATGACAGAGACATTCAGATATTACAATGATGAGGGCCACAAATGTACCTAAATAGATAGAATAAGGCAGAGCTAAAGACCCCCTGTTCTTGTAAGTTTCTTCTGAGGTGTCTACAACATTATAAAATAACAATAATGCAAAATGAAAGCAATCTAGAAAATCACAAACAAATCACACAATATTTTAAAAATAGCCTTTCATTGTTAGTACAAACTGAATTTGCCCCTGAAAGTATAGGGGCAGAAGTGCATGTGCATACATCCAGTTAGGTAACAGAACACATCCATGACACTTATGTAAGCAATCAGAATCACACAAACATAGGGTGACCAGATGTTCCAATTTGGGGGTCTTTTTCTTATATAGGTTCCTATTACTCCTCATCCCCATCCTGATTGTTCAAATTTGCTGTCTGGTGACCCTACACTGAGGGTAAATAATGGAAAAGATGCAGTCACACTGATCTCAGGCCTGAGCAAAGCATTTTGGGTCATATTTTTAAAGTTAAAGATACAGATAGGTCCACAGCGGGAGTTTCAGAGGCACCCAAGTACCCATGGGAGTTTTAAACACCTTTAAAATCTGGTCTTTTATTAAAAAAAAAAAAAAAGACTAAACACAGTTGGGTTAAATTTTTATTACTTTCCAGACATGTGATTACTGGTTGTAAATGTGCCTACCACGGGTAAAAGCCATTTTTGCAATATGTCCAGCCTAACTGGCAGCAAGAAATGTCTCAAGGAAGTCTATTCACACATTAGATTTCCACACTAAATTTTCTGCCTTTAGAGGGGAAATCTGGCTCACTGAAGTCAATGGCAAAATTACCACTGACTTTAGTGGGCCCAGGATTTTACCTTAGAAGTTCACTAAGTGTTCATCTTGTGGGGGGCTTATCCAAACATCTTGCGGCTTCATCCATGGTTAGATGAAATTCTGAAACAACTGTGTCTGCCCTCATCCCTGCTGGGCCTATATTACATAAAGGCAGCTTCAGAAATTCTTCTATGAACTCTCATGAACTATTCAAGTAAAAGGATCAGTGGGGAATGTAACTCTGTATTTTCCGTGCTTAAGAATTCAGCATGAAAAGTTCCTTTTGTCCTTGAATGAAACATTCTCTAAACATGGATATTATACGATCCTTGAATCACAACAATATACATTTCATACTATTAGATGAAGTACCCTCAAACAAGAGAGCACAACTGCCTCTGAGAAATGCCTGTAGACATGTAAAAGGGACAAGTGTAGTAATTATAGCAGAGAGACATTTGTTCCTCACATTTGCAAAAATGCAAATAAGTCAAGACAGTGAATACAAGATTAAATGTTTGGGCTGAAATAATAACTAATGTACATTGCGTTTCGTGTGCTTTACCTTTGGGTTGCATAACCTAGAGCAGCGGTTCCCAAACTTTAACAACCTGTGAACCCCTTTCACTAAAATGTTGTCTCGCAAACTCCCTCCTAAAAATGAATATTTTCAGGGATTTTCTCCTTTACCTGAGTATAAATTATAAAAGCAGTGATCTTGGAAATATAAAATTTGTTTTTATGACATGCTTATTACACACTTTATTAATTATTATTTATCATTACAATATTTTTATTACATTATGTAATAATGTATTTTTATTACACTATGAAAACAGCAACTCTCTCCAAGATCTCACTTTTGTAGCTTGCATCACTTTGAATAAGCCTGTCATAAGACAAGGTTCCTATGTTTCATCAAGGAGTATCAGATGTAAAACAGCATGAAGGTATTTAAGAAGCCAGTTCAAACAGCTCCTCCTACACAAGCATTCAAGTCTTGAGCAATCCAGGCAAACAACACACTTTACAACAAAGTTTAGCTGCCTATTTAATTTTAAAAAACAGCAAAATATATCCACCTCCCTTTCCATTTCTTATAAGGAGTCTTGAAGTTTAAATCTCCTCAGTGTGATAGATATGCTTGCTTTGATCTGCTTAGCTCCTGGAAGTCCAGGGGCTCCAGGCTGCTGGCCCCATGATGCCCAGGGTCCTTAGGGACAGTGCTGTTCGCCATTAGGGAATTTTTTCCCCAAGAACCCCCTGTAACATTTCGTGAAGCCTAGTTTGGGAACCACTGACCTAGAGCTTTTAAAATTGTAAATTGTATGCCATCGTATTCTCTGCTTCCCTCTGTGCCATCGATAGCATTAGTCTGTGCTGTTTACTGTTGGTAGTAGGTAGTCTTCTATCAGCAGTATAGTAGCCCTCAATGTCCTGCAACTAGTTCTAGATTTTCTAGAGGGTTCAGGGACAAGCAAATACGGTACAAGGAATAATTTATATGATGCATTTACACGGTATTTCTGCCCGCAGAATAATTGTCAATAGATAGTAAGTTAAATGAATTTCTTTGGTATCCAAAAGCATTTGACAGATTATTTTGCAACTTTTGTTTCTTTTTAAACTGATCAGCAAATATTTGCTGTTTGATCTGTGTTGGCTAATGGTGACCAGTTACATAAGTTACGTTGCACTTTTTCTGCAATCTGATTGGATGAAGGCACAAGCACTTCTGACTGAATATGGTCTTAGACTGTAAGCTTTTTAGGGCAGAGACTGTCATTTGCTCTGTATTTGTACACTGCTTTGCACTAAGAGGTACCACAATTTAAGTCACTGGTGGGCAACCTGCAGCCCATGGGCTGCATGCAGCCCATCAGGGTAATCAGATTGTAGGTCACAAGCCATTTTGGTGACATTGACCATCCACAGGCACAGCTCCCTACAGCTCCCAGTGGCCGCAGTTTGCCTTTCCCGGCCAATGGGAGCTGTGGAAAGTGGCGACCAGCACACCCCGCAGCCCACTGCTTCCTGCAGCTCCCATTGGCCAGGAACGGTCAACCACGGCCACTGGGAGCTGCAGGGGGCCGTGCCGGCGGACGGTCAATGTCAGCAAAATGTCTCATGGCCCGCAATCAGACTACCTTGAGGGCCGCATGTGGCCCGCAGGTTGCCCACCACTGACCTAAATAACAATAGTTTTACATGAGAATTTTGCTTTTTTATATTTCATCTTACATGAAGTTTTGACATTTGCACCAGTAAAATATGATTGTCAAAAAGTTTGTGGAAAACAGGGATAGTTGGAAAATTTCAGTGAATAAGTGGAAACAGTTTCTCTCTCTTTTCCAGCAAGCTTTGGTGAATAAAGTGAATGTGTTTAAAAATATGAGTGAATAGAATGGCTGTATTGCATTACATGCCCAGACGTAAAGCCAGTGTAGTTTAATTCTCTATTGCAGTCTTTTAACTCTATACCTTGTCTGTGCCATACAGTTCACTAGCACAGCCGATTCTTGGTCCCTCAGTTTAGCATGATGCAGAGTGTGTGCTATACCAGTAGCGATGACACAACACTACTACTAATTGAATTCTCCATTTCAACAGAAATATTAGTGATGAAATATGGAAGCCACTGATAAGACCAGTATTGTAACTTTATCACATTAGTCGACAGGATACTACTAGTAAGCACTTCTGGGGAAAATCAGTAATCCAAAAGTGCTTTCATATTGCCTTTCAAAACCACTGCCTGATGTGCCTTCCCATTAGGATACATAAAAGCAGTAAAACCCCTCAGAAATAAAAAAGGGAATATATATATTTTTTTCTTTATGACTCCTGAATAGCTCCATCTTTTATTCCTACATCCATTCAGCAGGATGTTTTTACATCCTCTCCTATGGATTGAAGTTTGAACTCAGAGGCTGGTAGCTTGCTGTTAAGTTTGATAATGCTTGGATATAAATCTGCATGTGACCACTATGGTGTTTCACACCCTGTTGCCTACCTCTTTCAGTACTCAGTGATGTTGCTCTGTAGTCAGAAAAAGTGTGTGAATGCCAACTGCTGGACTCTGATACAGCTTGTTTTCTCTGCTTCGCTTTTCCATGCCCGCATTGGTCCCTTTTTTAAAATGAGCACACGTAGTGGGAGTTGCAGTATTGTCAGAACTATCTAATTATATATTATGCTGTGTAATCTGATGACAGAATCATTTGAGGATAATTTATTCTCTGCTATTGCTTAGGCTGGTTTCTAAGTACATGCCTGTGTGTGCAATAATTCCAAATTGAGTTTTTTTCATAATTTATTAGCAATTCAAATAAAATTTGTCCAAAACAACAATATAATGTCAACAGTTAAGTGGCCATATGTTAGCAGAAATGAGGAGAAAAATTGCATCAATATTGCTCTTTGTGCATTAACGTATAGAACTGCTGTCACCAACTGGACGTGCACTGCTGACCTGCACTGGCTAAACCCAATAACCCAAATTTCTTTCAATACCACTCCTTCAAGCCATCATACTTTATGGACCTCACACTTTTTTGATGTGCTCACGGACGAATGCGGCAAAGGCAGATTTCGCTGTAATTATAGACATATTGGCTGCTCAGTGTACTGTTTGTACCAAATCCGGACTTCATGGAACACAACAGACTTAGTTACTAGTTAAATCACACACCCATGAGACATCTGGAGAACTGAAACTAAAATTTAGGTGATCTTAAGCTCCATACACACAGCCCTCTTTTGCCGGAGCTAATGGAGATCTTTTCTGGGTGGCAGAAATGGTAGGCCATTATCCACCTTGTATGCCAACCACTAGAGGGGACACCATTACAAGTACACACACAAAACCGGTAGATTGCATTATGTCTTTAACTACACAGTGTGCTCCATTTCAACCATGTAACATAAACCATATGAGAAAGCATTTGGATGACATGCAAGGGATGACAAGCAATCAGAAAATTTCATTTTATGGATGAAACTCAGATTAATTGCTTCAGCACACAACATTAATGAGTCAAAGCTTAGGCATTTTTTCTACTTGGCCCAAAAATCACAGTTCAAGATAGACAGGTTACCAAGAGGAGTAGTAGTAATGGTAAACATGCTGGCATCCTTTTTAAAGCTTGTACATGTGGTCTACTGCATAAAAGAACCACCACCTGGATTACTGGTCCCTGAAGTTCATAGGAGCTTTACTGTATAAATCTGAGCTTGTGATTTTTATGATAGTGTGACTGCGGGTCATAAGACCCACTTGGAAACTTCACAGTATCTGGATTTTTGACAGGAGCCTTTACATTCCATCATGTCAAAGCCCTCTTACAGGTACACCGCTACCTCAATATAACGCGACCTGATATAACACGAATTTGGATATAATGCAGTAAAGCAGTGCTCAGGAGGGGAACAGGGGGGCTGCGCACTCCAGTGGATCAAAGCAAGTTCAATATAACACGGTTTCACCTATAACGCGGTAAGAAATTTTGGCTCCCAAGGACAGTGTTATATAGAGGTAAAGGTGTATTTAAATTTGTGAATCAGTGGCAAGATTCTGCTGCTCAAAAAAAGCAATTACAGCCCATCATGCTAATACATCTTTAAGTGCTTACACATGAAGCTTTGGTGCTAACTTCTTTCAACACATCTTTCATAAGAAATGTTATGTCTGAATGGTAAGCAATTTTCTCAATAAAATAACCTACTTGCTTGTTGTTTATTTAATTACATATTACAAGGCGGTTCAAGTAGCAGCAATCCCACATATTCTCACCAATTTTCCTTACCCTTCTTGGCTAACTTTGAAATCTGGATCACAATAATACAATCCTTCAGCCAAGGAATTCTACATGCATGTTATTTCTGCTTGGATGCTGGCCAGGGAGAACCATTCAAAAAGAAAGTTCTTCTTTCCCCAGCATCTTCTAGTCAAGGGGTGGGCAAACTTTTTGGCCTGAGAGCCACATTGGGGAATAGAAATTGTATGGCGGGCCATGAATGCTCACAAAATTGGGGTTGGAGTACAGGAGGGGTGTGGGCTCTAGAGTGAGGCTGGAGATGAGGAATTTGGGGTGTAGGAGGGTGCTCTGGGCTGGGACCAAGTGGTTTGGAGGGTGGGAGGGGGATCAGGACTGGGGCAGAGGTGTGGGAAGGAGTGTGGATTCCTGCTGGGGGTGCGGGCTCTGGGGATGAGAGGTTTGGGGTGCAGAAGGGTGCTCCGGGTTGGGATTGAGGGGTTTGGAGAGCAGGAGGGGGATCAGGTCTGGGGCAGGAGGTTGGGGGCATGGGAAGAGGCTCAAGGGGTGCAGTCTCTGAGTGGCATTCAAGTGGCTCCTGGAAGCAGTGGCATGTCCTTTCTCCAGCTCCTATGTGGAGCGGTGGCCAGGCAGCTCTGCACACTGCCCCTTCCGCAGGAACCATCCCTGCAGCTCCCACTGGAGTGTGTAGTAGCCGGAGCGGGGCTGAGCTGCATGATGCGACTCCAATCCTGCACCCCAGCCAGAGCAGGGCCAAGCTGCATGGTGCTTCTTGTGGGCCGGCTTAAAATGGCCTGTGGCCCGTAGTTTGCCCACTCCTGTTCCAGTCTATGGACGAAGCTCATGACACAACCTGAACCCCTCATTTGGTTAAAAACACCAATAATCATCCACCAGCAGCCTTCAAAATATGCTATTAAAAAACCATGTTTGAATTACAGACAGGAAGAAAAATCTTTGCTCCATTATATTTGCACTCTTCTCATATTTGACTTACGTTGTTTGGGTGGGGAACTAAGAGTGGTGGACAAGTTTTCTTTAATTAAACATTTGACAATACGAATGCATAAGTATGTATTTGGATGGAAATGCCGTTACCAAAGCAATGATGATATGCTACCTGTGCTGCAGGCCATAAAACACCTCCCGTAGTGCACACAGATTCTGAAGATACAAGCTCAAGCTGTCATGCTCTGGTAGATTCTTTGTTAAATCCATAGCCTTAAAATGTAATTAGGAAATTTAACCTAAATACACTATAATTTAATAAGAATAAATATACTAGTAACAATAACAAAAATCTTACTTCAATTGCCCTTTCTGGCTACCAAGGGGCAATGTTGAGAGTGGCACTTGGTTAGTTGGCTTTATAAATTGACTGCAGCATAATTGCATTATAGGTACAATATAAATTGTATCATGCTGATACTGCTTTTGGAACAGAGTGTGCTTTCGAGGCACAGGCCTGCATTGAATAGAATAGAGTACCCTCTGAGGAGTGCTGGGAAGCATTTAGCAGGATGCGCAACCATCCTGGCACCCTGGTTTGACAGGGGAGATCATATATTGCTTAGGAGGGTACAGCAAGTGTTCATTTGTGTGGCCTGACAGCTCTGCAATCATGGATCAGGACCACACTTTACTAGGAGCAGTATAAACACAGAATGATAAGATGATCCTTGCCCTCAAAACCTTGAATTTAGACACCTTGCTTCCACTTTTTCCTTTGAAAATCCCCTCTTTAGCCACCATTCCTGCTTGAGGCAGAAGGAACGGAAAATATAGATTAAAAACAAAAATCTGATCAATACCACATAGATTCATGTGCCTCATGCTATGCTTTCGTGTTAGTATTCGTCAAGGCCATTATAACAAGGGTCATAGGTAAAGCTGGTTGAAAAATGGATAAATAATTTCGTTAAAATATTTGAAATTTTGAAGTTGTTTCTGTTTTGCAGGATTCAAAATGGAACAATCCTTTTTTTGAAATAAATAAATAAAAAAAATAAAACACGGTGCTAACCAAATTCTGAAATAAAATAAAAAAACCTAGACCTCACTCCTATTCCTGAATTCAAGGACAAGGAAACAGGAGAAAAAACAAAAATCTGAAATTATGAATATTTTTCAGTTTTCAAAAACAAAATGATAATTTTGGCTCAAATTCAACAAAAAGAAAAACGGTGTTTATTTTTGAAATTTCAAGTAAAAAGGGGGGGGGGCATCAAAATGACATTTTCCAAGCAAAATTTCATGTTTGACAAAATCAGTTTTTGGCAGGAAAAAATTCAAAGATTTTTGACCAGCCCTAATCCTAAGGAAAATGTTTGATCCCTCTCTTGTCAAACTGATATATGAATGATATTGAGTCTTTTCCAAACTCCCTCTTATGGCCTTCAAACAACCTCCCCCTTCCCCGAACCCTGTCAAGCTCATCAGAAGCAAGCTACCCACAGACCAGGACCCACCACCTCAAAGCGGCACCAGACCCTGCCAGAACAACAGATGCAAAACCTGCAGCCATATCTCCACTACTACAATGATCAATACCTCCTACAACATCGCTAGGTCCTACACATGCCTACCACAACATGTAGGGTACCTCCTCCAGTGCATTAAATGCCCTAATAACAGCGACATGGTAAAACCAATCACTAAACTCTCGAATGAGCTCACAAAGAAAAATGATAAAAGACAATACTACCATGTCACCCATGGGTGAACCCTTTTCACAAAATGATCACTTTGTATCTGACCTCTTGGTCCTCATAGGAAACCTGCATAACACCTTCAAAATGAGCCTGGGAGCTCAAATTCATAACTTTGCTAGACCCTAAAAACTATGGTCTTAATAAAGATGATGGATTTATGGCTTATTACAACAATCTCTAACCCATTAACCCTCAATCTTTGTCCTTTTACTGCAAGGGTGTTAATGGGCCACTTCACATTCAATGGTCTACTAGACTATGTGTTAACTATTTATGCTAAACAACCTGTTCCACTTTGTATTTAGTTGGGACATTCTGAGTACCTTTGCCAGACCTGAAGAACTCTGTGTGGCTCAAAAGTTTGTCTCTTTTACCAGCAGAAGCTGGTCTGATAAAGATATTACCTCACTCATTTTATCTTGCTATAAAACAGGCATTTTTATGCAGAACAGATGGGATTATAAAATTCGAGGACTGTGATTAGGAATTCAAACCACTGTAGTAGCTGTCCTAACACAGGGTTCCCACTGGCTTAAGTGATCTTTATTGCCAATGACAGAACAATAATATTCATCCAATATTTGCTCCATGCTTCTCATGAATGAAAGTGAACCAGGTACATCAGTTATACACAGCATAATGAAAAAACCATGTTAACACTGTTCTATATCATGCACTATAAGGGAAATTGGTCACTTTGTTTATAAACGAGAGCACCACTTTTGGTGCTAAGGCGCCAGACACGTAAAGTGCTGTGCTGATCCCTCTGCTTGCATGGAGCAGTTTGCAGGCTTGGAGCTGAACTGGCTGCAGGCACCTACTTTGTTCCTTTTGCATATAGATTCTGGGGACATCTTTTATTATGCTTGACATCATGCCATGAAAGTGAGGACATTTATTTATTAGAGATTTATGTTACTTGTCAGGTTAATGATTTAGAAAGCTAGCTTTCATCACAATGCTATATAATATGATCAAAACACAGCCGCCACCACCCCCCCCAAAAAAGTCAAAATTCAGCTTGCCAGTCCCATGCTACTGAAAAATACAAGTCACTAATTAATTGCTTGTGTGCAAAAATAAGGACAATAACTGGTAAACTTCAGGGAAAACATTGAAGAGTCATTGCATGAAATAGCTGCTAAGCAGAACAACAACATTGACTAATCAAATTAAAATAATAAAGTTGTACTCCTCAGGTTGTTGAAGAATGCTATAATAGTGCAAAATATATTATATTAGCTTTAGTATATGGCTTTCCAAAAGTTTCTATATTCCAAAATGTAATTTTCATTTAGAAGTAATTAGGGCTATGGTTAAATAGGCCCAGAGGCTGTGCTGATTTGTATTATTCCAACAGCCAAAGAATAATACATCATATCTGGGACTAACACACTAGCATAATCAGGATGTTACTGTTGGAAGATTTGCCGACATATGCAAATCAGTAAAAATGTTTTAACTGTAGCAATTGTGTGTCAGAAGCTAATCAACACAAGAAGAGCTGGAGGTGCTTTGATGATGCACTTAGAGCAGGTTTTGGCTGTAAAACTCTATCAAACTTCTGTACATGCCAATTATTTATATCCATCCTTCCAGCTGGATTGGCTTTTTCTGCTACCTGTCCATTTTTTGGTTTCCATTCCTTTAGTCAGGAGCCATGCAGTCGTCAAAGATAGAGGAGTTTTGATAAGAGTCTAGCAGATTCACAACTAGTCACTACAAAATAAATGACAAATTCTAGGATTGAAAAGGGAGTTATTTTATTTTATTTTTTCCAGGAGGGTGGCAGAAAAGAAATGAGAAGCGGCACACTACTGCAAAGTATTGTTCCATTTGGATCAATAGAACTTCAGCAGGTCAGCAGCACTTACTGCTAGAAATCTAGTTGGCACCAGCATGAGATCTCTTAAATGATCTGCAGTAAAAGCCTAAATTCTACCATGGTCTCTTAGGCCTGGTCTACACTAGTCTGTTATTTTGGAATTAGCCAAGTTGATTAAAAAAAAAAAGATTCCCTCCACATGACCAAACCATTTTTTTTCGATTTAAAGGGCTCTTTAATCTGATTTCGGTACTCCACTTCGGAAGTGGAGTAGTGCTTAAATCAAGACTGCAATCCTGGGTTAAAGGTATTGTGGATGCAATTCGCCATTATTGGCCTCCAGGAGCTATCTCAGAATGCTCACTCGAGACTGCTTTGGACAACACTGTCAACTCCGATGCCCTAGCCAGGTGGGCAGGAAAAGCCCCAGGAACTTTAGAATTTCATTTCCCGTTTGGTCACCATCAGCACAGGTGACCATCAGCACAGTCCACCATCACGAGAGATCACACAGTCCCGGATTCACAGACAAGCTCCAGCATGGTCCAAACGGGAGGTACTGGATCTCATCGCATGCTAGGGAGACGAGTCTGTTAAGGCAGCACTACATTCCAAAAAAAGGAATGCATATACGTACGCTGAAGTCTCCAGGGCCATGAGGCTACTCCAGGGATACAGAGCAGTGTCGTAAAAAAATCAAAGAGCTCAGGCAAGCGTACTAGAAAGCCAGGGAGATAAATGGGCCCTCTGGGTCACAGCCCCTTACATTCTGCTTCTGCTGTGAGCTGCATGCAATTATGGGAGGTGACCCCACCACTATCCCACCACTGTCCGTGGACATCTGCAAGGGGGGAGTTACACAGAGCAAGGAGGAAGAGTCATTGGAGGAGGAGACAGTGCACAAGCAGCAAGTGGGGAATCCATTTGCCCCCCTAGCCAGGAACTATTCTTAACGCTGGAGCCAACAGCCTCCCCCTATTCCAAAGGTGGGCTCCCAGACCATGACCCTGGAGAAGGTACTTCTGGTGAGTGAGAGCCCAATCGGAGTCCAATCGGAGGCGGGGGGGGGGGGACCCAGCCACACTTAGCTTAAAGGGCTCATCCCTGCTCAGAGCCTCATCAGAGCCATGCGGTGGTTGCAGGGGGTGGGGGTGGGCGTGGTTGTGTGAAGTGATCATCGCAGAGAGCCTGCAGCCCTCCTTTTATATGGCAAACCCACCAGGCATTGCTTGCTATGGGAAAGGGGGCCCAAAAGTTTGAAAGCATTGAAATGAATGTAGAAGAAGCAGAACCCCGGGTGTCCCTAGGCTGCCTGCAAGCTGAATTCTGTTGCCCGGCCGTGTGTGATGGCTTACTCACACCAAAGTGGCAGGCACTTCAGATTAAGAGGCAAAATGCTAACTTGTACAGAAAGAACATGTGCTGTGTACTATGAATTGCCTGTTTCACTGAGAAGGAGTGTCCCCTTTGTTCTCTGAAATGTATCTTTTAAAATACTACCTTTCCCATTTCTCCTCCCGCAGATGCAAATGTTTCAACATGGCTCCTAGGTACTCCATCCCAGAGGCTGGTCCACATCAGAAGGTGGAAAAAACGAACTCAGGATGACATGTTCGCCAAGCTCATGCAGTCCTCCTGCACTGATAGGGCCCAGCTGAATGCCTGGAGGCAAACAATTGCTGGGTCCTGTAAAGCATTACAGGAACGTGAAGAGAGGAGGGACGCACGTGATAAGAGCTGGTAGGATGCTATGGTCTAGCTCATGGGAGAGCAAACTGACATGCTCCGCTGTATGGTGGATCTAATGCAGGAAAGGCAGAAAGACCACAGACTGCCGCTGAAGCCCCTGTATAACCACCCTCCCTCCTCCCAAGTTCCATAGCCTCCTCACTCCAGACGTCCAAGAACATGAGGGGGGAGGCTACGGGGACCCACACAGTCAACCCCAGAGGATTGCCCAAGCAGCAGAAAATTGGCATATGCAAACTTTGATTTGGCTTCTGGACTTGTCCTTCCCTCCTCCTCCATCCCTCAACCCAATGCCCCCTCCTCCCCCCATCTACCTTCCGATTTCTCTCAACGTGTTGTGCAACAAATAATAAAGAACAGTTTTTAAACAATTTTGACTTCATTTCATTTCATATAAATAGGGGGCAAGTAACTTCAAGAGAAACAAACAAAACTGTCACACCGTACCCTGGCCAGTCATGAAACTGACTTTCAAAGCTTCTCTGATGTGCAGCGTGCCCTGCTGTGCTCTTCTAATCATCCTGTTGTCTGGCTGTGCGAAAATGGCCACCAGGAGAGTTGCCTCAACCTCCCACTCCACCATAAATCTCTCCCACTTACTCTCACAAATATTGTGGAGCACACAACAAGCAGAAATTACAATTGGAATATTGGTTGTGCTGAGATCTAACCGAGTCAGTAAACTGTACCAGCGCACTTTCAAATGTCCAAAGGCACATTCTACCACCATTCTGCACTTGCTCAGCCTATAGTTGAACTGCTCCTTACTACTGTCCCGGGTGCCTGTGTATGGCTTCATGAGCCATGGAATTAAGGGATAGGCTGGGTCCCCAAGGATAACTATAGGCATTTCAATATCCCCAACAGTAATTTTCTGGTCTGGAAAGTAAGTCCCTTCCTGCAGCTGTTCAAACAGACTAGAGTTCCTGAAGATGCGAGTGTCATGCACCTTTCCCAGCCATCCCACGTTGATGTTGGTGAAACATCCCTTGTGATCCACCAGTGCTTGCAGCACCATGGAAGAGTACCCGTTGCAGTTTATGTACTGGCCGCCCTGGTGTGCCGGGGCCAAGATAGGATATGCGTTCCGTCTATCACCTTGCTGCATTTAGGGAACCCCAGTGCATTAAAGCCATCCACAATGGTCTCCACATTTCCTGAAGTCACTACCTTGATAGCAGCTGGTCAATGATTGCATTGGTTACTTGGATCACAGCAGCCCCCACAGTAGATTTGCCCACTCCAAACTGATTCCCGACTGACCAGTAGCTGCCAGGCATTGCAAGCTTCCACAGTGCTATGGCCACTTGCTTCTCAACTGTGAGGGCTGCTCTCATTTTGGTGTCTTTGTGCTTCAGGGCAGGGGAGAGCAAGTCACAAAGTTCCATGAAAGTGGCCCTATGCATATGAAAGTTTCACAGCCACTGGGAATCACTGCAACACTATGTGGTCCCACCAGTCTATGCTTGTTTCCTGGGACCAGAATAGGTGTTCTACAGCATGAACCTGGCCCAATGCCACCATGATCTCCCAATCGCCACATGCCATGCTTCTAGGAACGTCTGTGTCCATGTCCTCATCAGTATAGTAATTGCGCTGTCATTGCATCCTCGTCCAGTTTTGCAGGTACTACACACACTGCTGGATAATGCGTGAGGTATTTACAATGGTCAAAACTGCAGTGGAGATCTGAGTGGGCTCCATGATTGCCGCTCTATGGCACCTGCATGGGTAATCCTGGAAAAAGGGCACGAAACGTAGGAGATCTGTTCAGTTCAAGATGGCAGATAAAAGGCAGTAAATGGTTGTCTTCTGTAGCTTTCACAGAGTCGGGAAGCTCGCTAGAGCTGCAAGAGCAGGAGAGCAGAGTTTGTGGCAGAAGCCTGAGCAGAGTTTGTGGTGGAAGTTGTGAGGCTTAGGCCGAAAAATGGCAGGGAATTGTTGCCTTCTGTAGCTTGCATGCGAGCCCAGGGCAGATGACATGGAAAAATTAGTTAGCAATGCAAGAGAAGGAGAGCAGAGTTTGCGGCAGAAGCTGTGCTGCTCGGATCACGGTAGCCAAAAAAAGGCGAGAAATGGTTAGATAAGAGAGTAGATAGAAAGAGGATATGCAAGGTGGATTCATAATACCAGGAGACAGGCGGTGCACCGTACGGCACCATCTGCTGGCAGTATGGCATCTGCCATAGCTTTCACGGAGGGAGGAATGGGTGACCGAACACGCCCAGAACACCCGCGAGAATGTTTTTGCCCCATCATGCACTAGGAGCTCAATCCACAATTCCAGTGGACGGCGGGGACTGTGGGAACTGTGGGATAGCTTCCCACAGTGTACCACTCCGACATTCGATGCTAGCCTTGGTACTGTGGACTCACTCTGCCGAATTCACACGCTTTAGTAGGGACATCCAGTACCGAATGTATAAAATCACTTCCGAAAATTCAAATAGAATACATTCAAATTAATTTCGTACTGTAGATGTACCCTTAGAAGGTCCAATCCTGCTCCCACTGAAGTCAATGGCAAAATTTCCATTAACCTTAAGAACAGAGTTAAGAGAGGCAAGAAGATTAGAAGGGAATTAATATATTTCTATGAGTCCATTTGGGAGATGAAAGGGTAACTACTAAATATAAATAATCATTTAAGTGAAATTTATGGATTGGAATATACATTATAATCCATATTTGAGATCTGTGCTATATGCTCTTCTTTCAGTAAAGGTTAGGTGAAATTAGTACATGTTCCCCACACATACACACACACAGAGGACATTTTTTTTCTTTTGTCCCAAGCTTGCATTTTTCCTTTTATGTTATTTACCACTGCCCTTTTTGCCACAGAACTTTTCAAAATAATTACAGCCTGCCATACATTTAGGAGACAGGAAAATTATTTTATCTTGGAGATTGGTGACTAACTACTTGATGCACTGAAAAAAAATATCAAGTTTATACTTTTTCTAGATCTTTCCCCCTACTGTCAGAGAAGCAAACAATATCGAGACAACATTTTTAAAAGCAGTTCCTGAGGATTTAGCTGAATTATTTCCTCTGACACTGAATGGAGTCTTACAGCTTAAATGAGTGCCACTTTGACAATTAACTTGAGATGTTCTTCGAGAAGTTAATAACATTAGTGAATGAAACAAATGTGAAAGAAAGTGAAGTTTAAATCCTATGAACACTTTCAGAGCATACACAGGCAGAATCACTGGTATTGTATCCTCCAGATACTCTCAAGTTTCTTGGCATTCAGAAATATTAAGGGCCTGATTTTCCTCCACCTATCTTTTGTACATTGGGTAGTCATTCATTCCCATGATAAGTGGATGTAAAATGCTACCCAATGTACAAAAGATAGTGCTGAAAATAAGACTATTAAACATGGATGAAGTCAAACTCAACTTTTTCTTGCTTTATATGGTCTGAGTGCTGCATGGAAAGCAAAATAATTTACCAGAAGTCTGAACTACTGTTACTCATGGGAAGAAAATTGTCTCAAACAGAAGCATAAATCATGTTGTATATAACTGCAAAAGGTGTAGAGATGATGCCCCTTACAATTTTTAAGAGAGATTGGGGAAAATGGGAAGTTATTTCAGCTTCTTAATACCAAATACACGTGTTTACATAGAGTGCATCCATCTGCTGAAGTATGAAACGTGCAAAAAAGAGAATGAATTATAGAAGAGGTAGGAGAGTGAATGAAAGGAGGAAAGTCTATTAACTAAATGGTCACATTCCAAAAAAACCCAACCCCCCTCCCAATCTTATAAAATTTTAATTCTGAACTGAAAGAGACTGTTAGCGGCGCTGAATGCAAACTGGTGAACATTACCTAAAGTCACAGAGACCTTGGAAAGTATAAGAAAGCAGCATTCATTTAGCATTCCCATGAAGTCTATCAAAAACCGAGATCATACCCAGGACAAGAGAAAATATTCACAAAATGGACCTCTCTTAGAAAGCATGTGATGGAATCACAACCTCTGTCCCCCACACCAGCAAAAGACATTAGTTCAAGCTACAAAAGAGATCCTACTGAGGTAATCTATGCTCGGTTTGTCAATTCAAGGTAAGCAAAGATAAAGTGAAGAAGTTCTCAAGAATGAAGAGCGAGCAGCTGAGGGCTAAACATGATTAAACTTGGATAAAGCAGAAACTATAGTTATCCCTTGAAGAGGAAATATGTTTGAAGCATCAGCCACAAATGATCAGTGTTTGACAACAGACAAGGACAACCAGAGTGATTATTTCCTACGGAAGGGATATCATAACAACCAGTGAAACCTCCATTTTCTATAAAGCTACTGCAGTTTGCTCCAAGGGCTAAATAAAGTATTTCAAGCTATTCCCAATAACTTGGAATTCCTAGATGATTCTATTAGACTTTTCTTAAGGAGGAAAGACAATTTTAGGAATGCAAGCAGTGCAACAGCAATACGAGAAAAAAAAATGTTTACTTATTTCAGTGAACCAGCACAAATACTTTGTTGTATTCACCTATTTTTTCTTGGCTTTGCAGAAAAAAGAACAAAAATCAACAACAACAAAAAAGCAACTGTAGAAAGCACAGTCCTTAACGCACAAAAAGTAATAACTGAAAAGTCTGTAAAGCAGTTGATGTTGCCAAAATTGTAATAGAACTAGTTTCCAATGCTGACTGAACTGGAATACTACTAAGCTGTCTGAACTGACAAGGGACTCATTGCTAGGAACCAGCTATATATAAGGCAAACAGACACTAAAGCTGGAGGAGGTGGAATAGGTATGCTATTCTCTTGATTCAGAAAAAGATTCTACATAGCTCAGTTTTTCATTTATAGATTCCATGTAGATGAATGCAACACATTAAGATGTAACACTGGCCACGTCCAGACTAGGAATTAAAATCGATTTTAGATACGCAACTTCAGCTACGAGAATAACGTAGCTGAAGTCGAATTTCTAAAATCGAGGTACTCACCAGTCTGGACGGCGCCGCATCGATGTCCGCGGCTCTCCGTGTCGATTCCGGAACTCCGTTCGGATTGATGGAGTTCCGGAATCGATGTAAGCGCGCTCGGGGATCGATACACCGCGTCCAGACTAGACGCGATATATCGATCCCCGAGCAATCGATTTTAACCCGCCGATGCCGCGGGTTAGTCTGGACGAGGGCACTAAGAATGCATCTGTGGCATGCCCTATTCCAGCTTGGTTCACTGTTCTAATACTGAATTCAGTGAGAGTAGCATTAGGTCCCTGATTGGTGGTCTGAAAAGAACCAAACCCCCAAACACTTGAAACCTGCTCATTGTGTGAATATAAAAGTTTACATATAATATAGGGCTGCTGGAATTTGTCCCCAGGTTATATGCTTTTGTTAAATGTTGAAAGGCACAATTCCAGAACCAATGTCTATAATGGCATTTTTATGTGTTGGTACTATTCAAGCCCATGCCTGCAAAGTTCCAGATTAGAACCCAAACTTTCCCAGAGCATAAGGGGAACGTTGGTTTAGAGTTCTGTAGAAATAAGTGCACAAGTTGTGTAGTTTGGATTCACCAAAGTTTAGCGCACAGGTCGGGGCAGGATGGTGGTGGAGAGTGGAGCGTGTTAGCTTACATCTGGAGACTCTGACCTTCACTTGTGTGTGTACACATTCTTTCCCAGCAAAAGTATATGCACTTGCAGGGGATGAAGTTTACATGCACAAAATCTATTTGTCCATTTGGGATATGTGCATGGAGATTCTGTCACCTGCACTCTTAGCTGATGGACTATCACCTGCTGGCATAAGTGTTAGTGCTGGAAAAGTGTGCATGCTAGTGCTTGGTACATGGACATTAGTGCTGGGTTGATGTTCTAATAAAAAACAGCCCCCAATACTTAAATTCATATCATTTGTGTGTGTGCGTTCTCAGCCTTGATTATCTTCTGGCACACAAATATGATAAAGTGGATTTCATGTCATCACTACATAAAAGGTGCATGCCAAGTTTTCTGATGTTTGATTAATGACCTGGCTTTATCCAGAGGAGCTGGTAATTCTCAAAGTGCTTTATGAATAAGTGGAAAGACAGCAAATGAATAAGATTGTTTCCATAGAAATAGATTCACTATCGTGTCAACTCTTGAAAATGTGTGCCAACAATTAAGATTGTTTTTTGTTCTGTTTGTTCATTTATTTTAAATTGTATTATTGGGGATTTTTAGCAGCAATACTCATGCTAGCTCTCCTTTTCTCTAAAATGACTTCCAGTTTCTTGAGAATGATGTATGACTGCCCAACGCACCCTTTAAAAGCACCAAGGGAATGAGAAAATCTGGTGGAAAACAAAGCCATCTTGATGCACTTCAGCATTTATGTAGCCCTGAGGAATATGTTCTATCCTTGTAGCCAGCAATAACAGAAGGTAAGAGTAGGTGAGAAATTCAGTAAGATATGCTGACATGATGATATATGGTTCTAGAAAACCTCACACCAGAATTTAGTCCAATAATTTACAAAAATGGAAAAATGTTCATTTGTATCTAATAACAAAAAGTGTCAAGTATCAGAGGGTAGCCGTGTTAGTCTGGATCTGTAAAAGCAGCAAAGAATCCTGTGGCACCTTATAGACTAACAGACGTTTTGGAGCATGAGCTTTCGTGGGTGAATACCCACTTCCTCAGATGCATGTAATGGAAATATCCAGGGGCAGGTATATATATGTGTGCTAGCAAGCAAGCTAGAGATAATGAGGTCAATTCAATCAGGGAGGATGAGGCCCTGTTCTAGCAGTTGAGGTGTGAAAACCAAGAGAGGAGAAACTGGTTCTGTAATTGGCAAGCCATTCACAGTCTTTGTTCAATCCTGAGCTGATGGTGTCAAATTTGCAGATGAACTGAAGCTCAGCAGTTTCTCTTTGAAGTCTGGTCCTGAAGTTTTTTTGCTGCAGGATGGCCACCTTAAGGTCTGCTATAGTGTGGCCAGGGAGGTTGAAGTGCTCTCCTACAGGTTTTTGTATATTGCCATTCCTAATGTCTGATTTGTGTCCATTTATCCTTTTCCGTAGAGACTGTCCAGTTTGGCCGATGTACATAGCAGAGGGGCATTGCTGGCATATGATGGCGTATATTACATTGGTGGATGTGCAGGTGAATGAACCAGTGATGGTGTGGCTGATCTGGTTAGGAAAAAAGTGGGGAATACACAATGGAAGAAGCTAAATTATTGGTACTAATTTTGGGGATATTGTGCACCATATAGGCTGCACTTCTTGTGCCACAGATATCCAATGCTTGTTTTAACCAACTCTCTTCTCCTTTTTCTTATTGTGACAATAAGTAGGCAAAATCCTATCAGATATTTAGTTAACCAAGTCCATCCCAACATTCTGTACAGAAAACTGCAGCAGGTTTCTATTCTAAATACACCACTACCTAAATATAACGCCACCCGATATAACATGACCAGACTTCAAAGAGAAACTTCAGTTCATTTGCAAATTTGACACCATCAGCTCAGGATTAAACAAAGACTGTGAATGGCTAGCCAACTACAAAAGCACTTTCTCCTCCCTTGGTGTTCACACCTCAACTGCTAGAAGAGGGCCTCATCCTCCCTGACTGAACTAACCTCATTATCTCTAGACTGATTCTTGCCTGCATATTTATACCTTCCTCTGCATCTGATGAAGTGGGTATTTACCTATGAAAGCTCATGCTCCAATATATCTATTAGTCTATAAGGTGCCACAGGACTCTGTTACTTTTTACTGAATTTGATACTGCATGTTTAAATATTAATGAAGAAGAATACTAATATAATTTAATTTCTGTTAGATTTACCAATTTGTAATGGGGCACAAGCTTTAACCATGGTGTGGTTGAGAAAATGGTGCTTTGTATATTCCACAGCTATATGATTCTATGATAATATACAGGAATTTCTGAACAAAAAATGTGTTTTATTAAAAGAAAAAGGACGGTATTTTCGCAAAGCAAATAATCTTTCTTTGCAAGTGAGTGGGTACTAAAGACTTTAAGCACTGGAATAAATTGCCTAGGGAGGTTGTGGAATCTCCATCATTGGAGATTTTTAAGAGCAAGTTAGACAAATACCTGTCAGGAATGGTCTAGATAATTAGTCCTGCCCTGAGTGCAGAGACTGGATTAGATGATCTCTCGAGGTCCCTTCCAGTTCTACGATTCTAGCATCCTTCTAGCAGTTACAAAGTTTGAGAGTGTCTCTCTTGTTAGCTTAAGTACACTGTGCAGTTATGAATAGAGATAGGCTATCTCCATCATGATGCCTATAAGAAATTAACTAAGCACCGACAGCTGAGTTGAAGGGAGTGGATGGCAATATTTGACACAAAGTTTATTTCTCTCTCTCTTGATATATGTATACCTACGCCCCATAGAAATATAATATGTTAACAGAACATAGCAAAATCAGGCACTCAGATGATAGGAAATGAGTGAATTAAGACTGCCTGTTCAACTTTGTCACCTTTCTGCATGTGCCTATGAAACAAGGTGAAATCCTGGTCCCAGTTGAGTCAATTGTGCAACTCCCATCTACTTCTATGGAGTTAGGATTTCACACAGTCTTTAATTACAAGACCTCATATTGTTTATTTCACACGAACCCTGCCTCATTCAGTGCACAGGATACATCATGCCCACTGAATGACTGACTATTCAATTCTATATTTTTATCCTCATCATTAAATGTCCAGCCTTGTTTACTGCACATTAAACCCAGCATTGAATACAAAATTATTAATTTCCCCATAGACTTTTCTATTCTGGTCTGAACATAATACCTGATTGCTTCATTAACATTAAGGAATTTATGCTCAGAACACCCCTTTGAGGTGCGGGGATATTATTATCCATGTTTTATACATGAACAACTGAGGCACCAAGACATTAAGGCCAAAGCTGTCAAAAGTGCCCGCTATTTTTAGGTATGCAACTCAAGACACCTAGGGGCTGAGTTTTCAGAATATTTAGTATTTTTCTAGCACTTTATATCTTCAAAGCACAATTGCAAGATCAACCTCAATCCTGCCATTTTCTAACTTTTGAATGCTTGACTTTGCAACTTTAATGTTATTCTGAACATTTTCAATGCAATTTGTCTTGATTATTTTTTTAAAAAGTATATTAAAAATGGAAATACTATCAAGTGGAATCCTGCTGGCCACCACAGGGGTCATCTTCATGACTGGAACCATTAGATTCACAGCACAGTCCGTTAGGTAGAGAGGAGTAAGAGGTGGCAAAAGACTTATTTTCTGTGTGGTCCAGCCACTAGAGAGCGATGACACAAACTTTGCCAGCGGGTTTCAGCGCTATTTGTTAGACATCAGAGGAATGTTGAGAATCTGGAATCCTGGGTTCAGTTTCTGTTCTGGAGGGGAGTGTGTTTTATAACCCTCCTCCCACTATTTTCCCTGTTCTCTCCTGTTTGGTTCCTATCCAGCCATTAATCACCTTCTGTCTGCCCCCAATTGTTCCTATCCTTCCCCTTCCTGTAGCAGTTCCTCTCTCTTTCTTCCTTTGCTATTACTGTAACCCCCTTCAGGACCTGTCCCAGAGCCCACCTCCTGGTCCCTATGCCCTCCTCACCTGTCCACAACCCTGACCACTTCTTGCTCCTGACCTTAGCTCTGCTCATTCCTCTGCATTGAGGGAGGCTGTTTCCTTATTTTCATCAAAACTGCCTGAGCATCAGCAGCAGGAGCATTCAAAACACAGGAGAGGCCATCGTCCAGATTGTAATTTAGGTGTCTGGCACCACAGCGAGCCCAAGCAGCCTCGCGGCGCAATTGCAGGAAAAGGCCCAAAGCTCTGGAGCCCTGGGACGGCCTATGCTCAGTTGCTCTGTAGATATACTGCATGCACAGTCTGTTGAAACAGGAGCATGCTCCATCCCCATTCATCTCCTATGCATTGAGCATGCTCCATCCCCATTCATCTCCTATGCATTGACCATGCTCCATCCCCATTCATCTCCTATGCTCAGTGCATATGGAATCTTTAGAGACTAATGCTGCCACACCTCTACTGACCATGTGCAAAATGCAATTTTCAGAGCCTTATAATTTGCCCAAATTTGGGCAGATTTTAACAGGGACACTGTATCTGTCACATTTGTTACAGAAAACCTATGTTAGGAATGTTTTAAAGGGGTTAAATATTAAATTGAATTTCTTTCTATATCCATTCCCCCGTAAAGTCAAACACCATAGTTACCAGAGTCCAACTCCAACTTGACATGACTCAGAGGAAGCTATGGAAAATTGTTAAAAGTACTTAAGATGTAACTCAGATCCTTTCAGTGCCAGAAGCAAGTGCTGCGTGTTCCATTGTGAAGCTGAAAGCCTCCTGTTCTGATAGTATAAAGTTCCTGTCTATAGCCCTGCAGAGTCATGAGGTAAGAAACTTTAAATCTGCAACATTTTATGTATTAAAAAAAAAATCTATCACTAGCTCAGGACTTAATATCACCCAACCTAGGGTTTACACAGATAAGAGTTATGTAGGAAATTTCATATTTGCAAGGGAAAGGATGAAGCATTTATCTGGTGAATTGATTGAAAAAAAATGAATTTTTGAAATGGTCCCAATGTTTAATAGTCCCTGAACACACAGATTACTGGCCAGATGTGCATAATAGACATCATTATCGTATGACTCTGCAAACAATGTACCACATGGATATCAATTACCAATGTACCTGTTTGTGGAGTATGTCTCTGTGTGCATGGTTACACAGCACAAATTGCTCATAAACCCACAAAAAGTTTGATTCAAGTGACTTCTGCTTGAGCCAAATGTGGAAGTGCAAACTTGCCACTGCTTAACAAAGTGCATAATTTCACTTACATGCAAAAACTGTTTTACAGAAACTGGGCTCCTTATTACTCAGTTAATAGAAAAATTCCAATTCAACTCTGCGAGATTTTTTTCTATTACAGTAACTTCACAGAGCTCTGTTTAGCGAAAAATGAGTGCTAAAACCTTCTAATAATTTCTTAGCTGAACTTAAAATTCCATTCTAAGAATAGCCACATGTGATTTTGAAAGAAGATGGGCTGCTTAATTCCTAGAAACGCACAGATCAGGGTGATTCATGGCTGAGTAGCACCTGGAACACTAGCAGCTACAGTACTATGTGCAGCATTGTGGAAGACCTGAGTATGGGAATGGCTTCTTTCTAGACACCTCAGACCTGGCCTCATTGAACTCAATGGGAATTTTGCCAGTGATTTCAAAGTGGCCAAAATTTCAACCCTGACCTCATGGATACTAGACATGAGCGAATCCACACTTATATGCAGTATATTGACACCGTCTGAATCTCTTGGATCTTTAAACCAGGCCAAAGGGATCTGCAAGAATTCCAACATGCCCTTTGTGCACCCAGAACATGAATACCAGGAAAATAGCAACTCTTCTGTCATACAAATTCTGGTTCTGGATCTGGTCGAAAGGAGGCAGTTTAGAGGTACACAACAATGACAACAGGCTTATTGCATTTTTCTGTGTCTCTGTTGGAGACAGTATTCTGCACTAGACAGACCATTGGTCTCATTCGGTATGGATGTCCTACAGCAAGCTCTTGTTCAGGTTTTTGTTTTTACTATTACAGCCTGGCCTCTGCTTATAGAATAACAGTGGTCTTATGAGTTATCTTCTATACTTATTATCACACAAACACCTTTCCTTAAGAGCACAGTGGAAGTGTTTTAGAACTTCTCAAATTATATGAAACATGAACTATTAACTGCATTTTATACCACCAGCTTCATAGTGACTCAACCACCTCACGCAATGTCCCTACACTTAATATCCAAATATATAATAACCAAGATGCTTCTCACCTCCTACAAGGGGTCAGTGCCTTCCTATTCTGTAACCGGCATAAAATAATGACAAAGTGAATTATTATCAGGATCTATCTTGCACTATAGGCATAACTTGTGACTTATATACCCCATTGTTTTATTTCTCTAGAAGAACTACAATATTGTTTAGTCAGTGACATGAAAAATGTGCCCTATAATTTTACGGTTCAGAGCAATTCATTCTCTGCACTGACATGGTTGAAAACATGATGTGACATAATGCTGTTTTGCAGGGGGGGGAAAGAGGGTCTAATTAGACTCCCCTTAAAATGTTACATTCATCCTTGTCAATCAAGAATTTGGAGCTCTTAGGGAAATATCAGGGGAGGTTTATATTGGTTTTGATGGCCTTTCTGATTACATGAAAACAAACACATTCTCAAGTCTATCATCATGTGTAACTTTAACAACACATTAAATATGGTTTATAGGCAGGGTAGGGCAGATTGCACATTTTAGGAATGTAACTGTTGTTACTGGCAGCAACAAGGGCTGAATTCATATAAGCTAAGGCTCTCTTTTAAACCTAAGAAAAGATCAGCAGCTTGAATTCCTCCCACCCACAGAATTTCTGGGATTACTGAACACTTTATGTGGGCATGCTTAATAGGCAATACTTCCCCACTCACAAGCACTAAGTCTGCATATGAAACAAAGACAACTTTAGTAGAAGGAAAAGGAAAACGGCATCAAGGTGGGAAAACGCAGCAATGCTATATCTAAATGAATGATAAGTAAAACACTCCTCTCTTGTGACTTTGGCAATTGTCCATTAGCTTGGTTCACTGCCTACCAGTGTGAATGTCCAATAGGTAAATGTCTATTACCACATCACTTCTCCCTGCCCCATCTGCTAAACCCCACTCACAGTTTGGTCCAGTGGATAGCATAGTCCCAGGGTCCTGAGGTGTGCTCATGCTGGCCTGTCTCCAGTCCCTGGGAAGTGCTGTCTGATCCTGTCCGGAGGCTCTACCACCTAACCCAGCTATCATGATGTCAGCTTTATTTAGTAGCTGGTTAGAGTGCTACTATCTTCTGAGGCTTTAGTGAAAAACTCTTCCTGCATTGCATCCCATCATGAAGTCGCCTCTGCATCACCTCCTATTGCATAGTCTACATCACTTCTCGCAGTGAAGTCCCTTCAACAGCATAGGATCCTCTGGAGATAAGAAACAGTAGCATATAGCATTCTTGAACAGAGTTCTTGCCATTACGGGTATACTCCTTGCCATGAGATAGGAATCTTTCCCCCTTTTCTCAGTTCAGTTCTATTACTCAACCAATTCTGAGCTATTGTACCATGATGGTGGCTCCAGAAGAATTCTGGGTTAGAAAGTTGATGCAAATAAAGCTCTCTGTAGCTGTATATCTCCCTGCTCACTCACAGATGGGAACAGATCGCTCCTTCCCCTCTGGAGTTTGTTCATCCACCTAGAGTCCTGGGCATATATCTTATGCAGATGAAGCAGCTCTGTGGCCGTTCTTCACACTGTTTCACCAACAAATGGAAGCAGAGAACTCCCTCTACAGCTTCTAGTCACAGGGCTTATAGGAAAGGAGACTGTGAGCCAGATCTTCTGGTTCATTAAGCCAGCTTTGTGCTGCTATCCTGCTGGAAAACTGCCCTAAGCCCAGTTTAACTACTACCAGAGGATTTCCCTCCAGCATTGGGTGATCTCTGACTGACAAAGAGTCACTATGGTAGCTTCTGCACCATAACTGTGTTCACTGCAGCAAGTGCATGGGGTGTGGCCAAGGTAAAAGAGGCATAACTGGGGAATCCTTGTGCCCATAAAGGCCTGGTGCCATATCAGCTCCTCTGCTGCTGCTGTTGTTTGGAGCCCAGGTAAGACTGAAGACTGCTCTAATTAGCCCACAGTGCAGAGCCCAGGATTAGGAAGTTCAAAGGTGCACCCCCACCGCACCCTGGCTTGTGCTGACCACTGTTGCATGGGATCCCAGGATCTGTTCCGCACTGCATTTTGGCTGGTGGCAATTCTTTCACTCATCTTTCTAATTCTTAGAGCAGCTGCTATTCTCAATTCCTTCCATGCTACTCAGGAGGTAATTTCATAGCTTCAAGCCAGCTGTTTTTAAAGATACAAACAGAGAGGCCAGGTGGGTATCTAAGTCAGATCACCTCCTTCCATGGAGGAGAAATCAGCAAGGGTGGACCGGAGAGGCAGGATATCTCAGAGAGGAGATGTGAAGTCTCTTGCCAAATATTCCAAAAGGGACTTGAGGACCTGTGGAATTCACACAATGTGAAGGTTCCCAGCCTATGAAAGAACCTTCCAGATCAATGAAACCTGCCTCTGCTGCTGTTTCTCACCACTGACAATGTGGCTTCATTCACAGACATGGTCCCATAGGCTGGTTCCCCTCGTGATTTGTCAGAAGCATCCATGGAGAAGACCCAGAGCAGCATTTATTCCTGCTTTGGTTCAGCTTCATTAGAATCTCTGCAGCAAGTGGCAGATAGAAGCCTATCCCATGTTCATTATTTTTCCTTTATTCCTGGCTTAAAAGCCCATGAAGGAGTACCCAACAATAATTTAGGGAGCAAGGAAGCACGGCCTCATTTTCAGGGCGTGACCATACATTAATAAACACAGGGCAATCTTCGTTTCCGCAACAAATTCTTCATTCCCTTCTTGCAATGATTTAACCTACATAGTCTGGCTCCTTATTTGTCTGATCAATTAAGACCGCTTGGCTTAGTCCTTTATACTCATGCAGGAAGGAGACTCTCCTTTCCTCAGGGAACTTGCCTCATGCACTTTGGGTGAGATTCTTCTTTCTGGTGGAACTTCTCTCTTTGTCCAGCTCTAAGGTTGAGGAGAATGTTTGGTGGTTGTGGTGGTGTGTAAGGTGCGGATGAGATGTCAGGGTTCCTCACCTGTGTGGTCATGTTCAGCCTCCTTTCAGAGCGTTGGTAGGACCTGGTTTCCAGATCTGGCAGATCTTTAAATTCTCTCCAGCCTAAGTATTTTACTCCAGCCATTAATTCTCTTCAGTCTCATTTCACTAGTTTGTTCCCACCAGAGAGATTCTCTTGCCAGCTGCTTCCTCTCAGTTAATTCAAAGTGTGTGATCTCTCCAGGCAGTGCCAGCCAAATGCCCTTTAGCTGTAAATAATTCTCAGAACAGGAGAAACACTGATAGATATTGGACCCAATTTTCTTCTCACCCCTCGTAATAACCCCACTCTAGTTATACATGTAAAAGTGGTGTGTGAAGAGAATCAAACATACACATTCCTTTCTAGAAGCCCCTCCAATCTCAATATCTTCACTCCTTTTCTCATTTTATTGTTAATCTAAACAGTCTGTTACACAGGGAGAGAATTGTATATTTATCTCACCACTTAATAAATGAAAGACACATGTCAGTTTGTTCAGATTACCAAGGAGCAATGTATATGAATCTTTCATTCAAAGTTTCTTCTCTCTGAGTATTAGTATTACAACTACACCACAATACAGCTCACACACCAATATACTTACACTGCTACTACAACCACATACAAAAAAGGGTTTTCAGTGAAAACGCTGTTCTGCAGGATGGTCTGTAACAATTCCCTCTATAGCATGAAGGAATGGGCAGGACTGTTTCTTTCAGAATGAGGTGATTCAAGCCTCTTCTATTCCCCTGTCTCTGGATTCCACTGCTACAATTAGCTTCTCTGGAGGCAATGCTTTGTGTTTCAAAGATTTTGGCAGGAAGGGGAGGATAGGAATGACTTGTTCCTTAGGTCAAGTTCACATGATTTCCCTCTCCATCTCCATTATTTTTAAAGCAGTTTGTACTCCCCAATATACATCATCTTCAGATTTAGAGATGCGCTCCAAATTCTCTGGGGTGTGGATTTTGGACAGACCATAAATATAGCTGCAGAGCTAACTCAAGATGCTCTTGGGTGTAACTTAAAATGAAAAACCCTGGTGCTGCATACTGAGAGTATGGCTCAGCCATTAATTTTTAAAAAGAAGATCTATTTTTCTATCTGTATAACGAAAACAATCACCTGATATTAGGGGTCCAAAGACAACCCTTTCAGACTCTGGAAGACATATTTAACAAAGCCTGCATGTATTACTTCATAAGCATGAACTCTTACTTTGAGACTTGCTGTCCCTTTCTAATAATATAGTACATCCTTAAAATGATTGCAGTGCAACCTAAAGCAAGTTTATTGACCTGTGCCTACAGTAAAAGTGTGTCTTAAAAAAGACTCAGTATGCATCAGAGTATGCAAAATTAATCCTTTAACAGCTGGCGCGGAATGTTGTTTGAAGTCTCATCATTCTTGGACAGAGGGTGCTCAGATTTGCTTGAAAAAACCCAACTTGCAGCAGAGAATGAAATACATTTCTTGAATTAGTTTAATGATGCATGGCTTCTAATTTCACTACATATAAAGCTAGTAACTGGCAGCACAAATGGGAATAACAGACACAAACCATTTCTTACTTTATTCCACTGAAATCTGCTTAGTTTCTCCAATGTTTGGAAGTCAGGATGAACTCACTGAGCTTGCAAATATCCCATTTAATGTAGTCTCAACACTACCTTACAGGCCTTTAGGAAACCGCTCCATCTTTTCAAAGATGAAACATGGCAGTTTTCACTTACACCAGCAGAAATCTGCAGAATCTTTCTCCACTGACTTCAGTGGACTGCATTAAACACTGACTCTAGGGGTATGTCCAGACTACCCGCCGGATCGGCAGGTAGCGATCGATCTATTGGGGATCGATATATTGTGTCTCATCTAGACATGATATATCAATCCCTGAACATGCTCCCATTGACTCCGGAACTCCACCAGGATGAGAGGAGGAAACGGAGTCGATGGGCAAGCCACGGCCATTGATCCCATGCCATGAGGACAGGAGGTAAGTCAAAATAAGATACGTCAACTTCAGCTATTTCTGTAGCTGAAGTTGCACATCTTGCATCAAACCCCTCCTCCCAGTGTAGACCAGGCCTAGGTTTCTGAAGATGGAACAGAGCAAAATCTGGCTCACTTGTAAAAGTAACCACCAATGGATTTAGTAGACACCTTGCTGCCCGGTTGCACTTTGAGCCAAGATATAAAAAATAAGTATCATTCTTTAACTCATTCCCTGAGAGACTCAGGGCTTGTCAACCTCTTACAACACTGCAGCGGTACACCCCTGAATGACATTATACCAACGTAAGTTTGTAGTGCAGACCAGGGCTCAGCGTTACTACTTTCACAGTCTGTTGTTCAGGAAAGCAGCCCCATTAGAATATGTCAGTGTTTTGCGTTAAGGCTCAAGTCCAATATAAGAAGTAAAATAAAGTCTGTTTTACATTTCAACATAGACAGCTGTTATTTGGAAAACATGCTAAAAAGAGCAAGAACTGATTATGATCTCAATTCCACTAGTATAAACAAGGAGCCATACCACCAAAGACACTGGAGATATTTTGGTTTCATATTCATGTATTTCCACTGACTTCAAACGCATTGTAAATGAGATCAGAATCAGACCTTACGATTGTTAATGTGTCATATTTACTGTAAAATAACCACATTGGCTTTCAGCGTAATGCAGCTGAGACCTCATCAGTATTATTATTATTTATTAATTCATTTGTATTATTGTACTTAGGAGCCCAAGTTATGAATCAGGACTGCATAGCGCGAGGTGCTGTGCAAACCACGACAGTGGCCTTTAGCTATCTATTCAGACATCATTGATATTATATGGCATCAACTGGGATTGACTACAGATGAGTTGCCAAAATTATTGCATATAATTTTGATAAAGTTTCCATTCCTATGAGCCTCATTCTAGCATGGGTTCTATTTCTAAGCACTCTGGCTTCAGATACATCTTGTCAGGTATGAATTACGGCCATTTTAATTTCATTATTTAATTAATTATACATGCTGTATTCCATAAACTATTTTTTTTCCTGGAGATGTTTCCACAGCAACCAGTCACATCATTTACCAAGAATGAAAGTTGCAATAATATACTTACATAAATAATTAAAAATCCTAGAGCAGAGTAGGTAATAAAAATATATTGCCATGAGAAAACATGAAACCAGAGAGCATTGCTTTAATTAAAAATTATAAGTACATTGCAGTATACAACTTATTTACACTTAGTTTTAAGTCTAACTACTGTGTATCCTGTACTTGTTGAATCCAAAGAGCAAAGAAATGACAAAACTGATCTCTCCATGCAGACAAATTATTGAGGCCGGTAACTATGTTTAATTAAGATCTATTGTTAATAATGGATTTCAGAAAGCAAGGCTCTTCTTTTAATTTCCCCAGGTAGAAAATGTTATTAAATTTGGCCTTTAACTTCTCATTGACACATACCCTTGAAACTTCTGATTAAAACTTCAGAGGTGGGAAAGAGGCACCCAAAATTAAACTCTTAAATCTGGCACAAAAATAACAGTGATCCCTGATTAAGAATTCAAATTTGAGAAACTTCATTACCAGTCTATTAATAACTTGTTGGAGTATAATTAATAAGGGGACTTCTGGATATATTATTTATTATTATTATTATTATTATAAAAAGTTTGGAGCTGTAGAAGGAACTGAATACTTCAGAAAAAAAATATAGGTTAATATAGATTAATCCGTCTTAAAATTGCAATTGTACGTTAACTGGTTCCATTGCTTTCTCCTATGAACACAGAGGGACAACATTTTGTTCTCAGTTACATTAGTGTAATTTGGGAGAAACTCTTTTAGTTTTGTCTACAGGCAAAAGCTTGATTCAAATTCCACTGTACTCAAGGAGAGCCTTTCCATTGACTACAGATCAGGACATGATTGTCCAAGGCCTGGCTTGAAAGTAAAATTACTTTAGATTTAAACAGATGTAACTAAGGGCACAATTGGACTTGGCTCTTGCAGTGTATGGCTGTGTGTTTTAGTTCCCAGTATGATGTTTATAACTCTAACAACATCCCTTGAATGTTAATGCAGGTACACTGCTAACCATATGCAGAACAATATCTAGACCTACAGGTCCATGGGGTTTGATTCATGCAAATACTTGGAGTCTTTGAATACTTCAAGCTGAAGAACTAGAAGGAAAATTGTCTCAAAAATACAGATGCCTATAGGAATCTTTGTAAGGCAAGCTATGTTTTCCATAGAGACAAGTCATTTAAATCGAATTCAGATATTTGATGCTCAAAGAACAGATTCAGTTTGATTTGGAACCATGGTACAGAAATGTTTCTCTATGTTATAGTCATGGTTTTTAAAGTATAGTTGTTACACTGAACTCAGTAGAATAACCTATGTTAGTGGCAAAGAATCCTGTGGCACCTTATAGACTAACAGAAGTATTAGAGCATGAGCTTTCGTGGGTGAATACCCACTTCATCGGATGCATGGGTATTAGTGCTATGTTAGTGGTAATTACTAAGAGCTACTAACAGCTCCTAGTTGTAGGTACAGCTAATTGAAAATACCTTTTTGGCACTGAATGGTCTTATATGTTACCTGTATAAGGTGGGTGACATGAACAAAACCCCTCAGACCTCTATCTGTACAGACATACATTTTGCAACTGACATATGTATTTTGTTGGGAATAATGGATGCATAGATCAGGGACGTGGGCACAGACACATGGATCAAGGGCATGCACACACAAACAATGGCTGCACTTGTCCATTAAGGCTTAGTGGATGTGCACTTTGTATTATGCCTGCTTGAACATTTGATCTTACTCTACCAGTCCATCCACTGGTGAGAACTACAGAGCATTTTCCACAATATATGCAGTTTTACCCTAGCTAAATTGAAAATGCTTTTCCCTTTCATATAAATGTCTAATCCTTTATTGACTCTTCATAAACTATTTGCTTCAATAATACCCCGTAGCAGTGAGTTCCACTGCTTCATTACACTGCATTGCATGAACAATCCTTCCTTTTCTCTATTATTTATTTTGTTCAGTGTTTTCTATGTCTTGTATCAAAAACTAGATATATACAGCCTGATTAGCCTGAGTTACACACTATTTTCCATACTTCTATTATATTCCCATTTGTTTTTCTCCTTATAAAATTAATAGTCCTTGTCTTGTAAAATACTTCCTTGTATATGATCACTATCCACTCTCAGCCATCTACACCTCATTGTTTTGCTTTTTCTGGATGTTTGGCATGAGAGAAGAAAACCTCTCTTTTAGGTAAAAGAAAATTCCAATTTTTGGCAGTGCAGATATTGCCCACATTAGGTTGTGAGCT
This sequence comes from Gopherus evgoodei, assembly GCF_007399415.2. Taxonomy (NCBI): domain Eukaryota; kingdom Metazoa; phylum Chordata; order Testudines; family Testudinidae; genus Gopherus; species Gopherus evgoodei. The sequence continues at coordinate 34,882,781 of NC_044333.1, read as the reverse complement.
CTGGGAACTTTTCATTTAGCTTATGCGCTATTGTTACTCAGAATTTCAGGAGTCCTTTGCAGCAAGTTGTGACTAGTGGTAGATTGCAAAAGGATTTATGCTGCTTGGCTGGCTACATAACGCTATTTGAAAAGCAAACTAGAGTTCCCAGTGATCCACTAATACCACCTATAAATTTGCATTCCCAACATAATCATTAAAAAAATTGGCAAAATCAGCAAGTCTAGTTGAGAAGTACAGATAGCAGATTCAGGATTATAAGAAAAAACTACTGCTTGATTTTCTTAACCCATTTCACGTATACTCCCTATTCTCTTGGGGCTGCTCTCTTAGCAGAACAAGATCAAACATTGCAAATAATTAATGAGCCTTTTCTTATCAAATAGCTCCCATGAAAATACTTAAAACTATCAATAAATTTAGGCCTGTATATGCTAAACTCAATACCAACACAAAAAGGAATATGGGACTTTTTTTCTATATGAGTCAGGCTTTGAATAATGCACCTGCGGGGCATATTGCTGTATCTGACATGATAGAAATTCCACAGCTCTTTTCCATCCATCAAAAGAAAGCTATGAAAATAGTGAATGAAATAAGAATTCCCCAGAGCAAAGACTAAAATGAAATGAATGGCTAAAAATGCATTCAATAAATAAATACATTTAAAAAACAAGGGAAATGTCATCAGTTAAGATCCATCCTTCAGATAAACTGATTTTTTAAATGACAACGTTTGCAGGTACTCTTGATACAGAAAAACAAAATTTTCATAGCCTATTAACTAGACGTTTTTGAGATGATGCAGGGAATTGAAATCTTTAATTATATGCAGTACCTTTTCCCCCTACATTAAATGTTGAGTACTCTTACCTGTTTAAATTCATCTTCACATCGTTTTAATCCCTGTCCTAGTCCAGTCCTTCACAACACTATGCTGATACATGCTTATTTACATTGAATTTCATTAATGATCCATAGACTAATCATCTGTAAGAAGAGCCCAGTCACTTCTAAACAATGCTTATGATGATGGACAAATCCACACATCTGAGATGGACTGGCATTCTGGTCTCTACAGGTAGAGCCTTAGTGCCTGCCCTGCAATCACTGGGCACTCAAAGTTTCAATTGACTTTGCCTGGAGTGTAGGGTAAACAAGGAACACAGGAGCAGGCCAACACCACTTCAGCTACAAAGCTTATCCATAGCCTTGTTGCTGCCTCTCATGGAAAAAAGGGAAATATAGAAGGGTAAAAAATGACTTCTAAATCTCCATGAAGTTTATCAAAGTCAAAACATCATTCTTCCTTCAAGAAAATGGTGTTTGCAACCTCATGCAGTAAGGACTCAGGAGAAGGGGTCACAGACTGCACTGCCCAAGAAAATCCATAGAGAAATCAGAGCAAAATGTTTCTTAATCCCTCTTACATTATTCTATGGCACCTTTCTACCATTCATCTTCAATTCCCTGCAACAAGGCTCCATTTCTAACTGGAAACTCTCCTGGGAAGCATATTACAAAAAGTGGCTGCTCACTGACTTTTCTCCTCACGGGCCCCCTCTCAATCTTTAATGACCAACAAGGCAGCTGATCTGTAGAGGGACTCCCAGGCTACAGCCTCTGGTCCTCCCTTCTGCATTCTACGTCCTCACTCCATCCAGTTTTGCTTCCCTCGTCCAGCTCAAGTGTTTAAGCATCTAATTGAAACTCCTGCTCTGATACACAGGAAGGTAGAGTTATCATCATTTCAAAGAAAATGCAATTTTGAGACTAACATCATTGTATGACTTGCGTGTTCTTTCTAAATTTTCCTCTGGTTCACCAGAGACTCCAGGAACCATTTTTAACGATAAAAATAATCTGCTTTTTTGAACTGAAAAATTATTTTTCTCTTTCTACAGGAGCCTTCCCAGAACACTGGTAGATCATCATCATAAGCTGCCTAATATAGCCTGTGGTCTCAGGAGATTCACACCAGGAACATAGCAATCATATGCCATAAAATAGCTTTAAAATTGATTCTCCATTTTTAAATATGAAAAGATGGTAGCACTTAATAATTGCCAACTCTGTTCCTCAGAGACAGGGTATATGTATGAATTATATTTCTGTAGTACAGAAGACATCATGTGGCTGGTGAGAGGAAGACAGCCAAGGGAGCTAGCCAGATGCTGAATATCTCTGGGGTTTTCTGCCTTCCTGCTATTGATTAACTTTGTCGGGCAAAAAATTAGCACTTTTCTGTGCTAGGATCTTGTCATTCAGGTCAGCAGGACTCTGGGTTAGTTTACTGGTTTGCTGGGTGGTATGGTGTGGATGAAATCTAGGCTCAGTTGCTGACTGTCTGGACTAGATCACCCTGCAGTTAGGTGGGTTAATACCTGAATTCAAGTGGGGCTCTTTGAAGTGAGGACAGTGCAATTTTTATTGACTAGACCAGCAGTTAGAGGTGGCTGAGTGAGAAAGGGTGAGTCACTCATTCCAGAATGCTGTGCTGGCAACAAGAGAGGAGCAGACCCCAATGGCTGAGGAAAAGAAGTCACCTGTCCCTCCCCCCAAGGCTGGGGGGGCTCCTGGCCACCATCCCCAAGAGGAGAAGACATAAGGTAGTGGTAGTCAGGGACTCCCTTCTGAGGGGGATGGAAGCATTCATCTGTTAACGTGAGACAGGAGGCATACTGCCTGCTTGGAACCTGCCCCTGAGACGTTACCGAAAGCTTGCCAAGGCTCATCCGTCTTTCTGAGCACTATCACATGCTGCTCGTCCACTTGGGCACTAATGATACTGCCAGGTCTGACCCATAGCACATGATCAATGATGACAGGGCTCTGGGAGCAAGAGTGAAGAAGGTGGGGGTGCAGACAAGGTTCTCTTCCATTCTCTCAGTTGAGGATATGGGCCTAGGCAGAGACACATGTACCCTGGAGAGGAGTGCAAAGCTGTACAGAAGGTGTTGACAGGACATCTTTGGCTTCCTCGACCATGAGGTGCTATTCTGAAAAGGAGGGCTGTTGGGAAGAGATCAGGTCCACCTGACCAAGAAGAGGAAGTGGTTTTTTGGACACTGACTAGCCAACCTAGAGAAGATGGCTTTACACTAGGCTCAAAAGGGGGCAAGTTACCAAAGCCCACCAGTAGATATAAAAAGATGACCTTGATAGAGGACTAGAAGATGCGGGTGGAGGGAATGTAAAATGACAATTGCGTCATAGAAGCAACAAAATGGAAAAGAGTGAGGGAATCTGCTTAACATCTTAAAAGTCTATATGCAACTGCCAGGGGTATGGGGAATAAAGAAGAAGAACTGGAAGGCTTAGTACACAAGTTAAATTGTAACTTAATTGGCATCATTGAGACTTGAAGGGGGGTAAATATCATAACTGGAAATTGCTATAGAGCAGTATTGCTTGGTCAGGAAGGACAGGAAGGGGAAAAAAGAGGAAGTGTTGCTTTACACATCAAGAATATATACAGTTGTTCTGACATCTAGGAGGAGGTGAAAGGCCGACCAGTTAAATGTCTCTGAGTGAAGATTAATGGGGAAACAAAACATGGTAGGGGTCTATTTGAGACCACCAAATCACAAGGAGGAGGTAGATGCAACATTCCTAGAACAAATAACAAACATCCAAAATGGTAAGTAATGAGGGGTTGGGGTATTAACTACTCAGATATCTGTTGGATAAGTAATACAGTAAAACACAAAAACTTCAGTATGTTCTTAGAAAGTATTGGAGACAACTTATTGTTTCAGAAGGTGGAGGAAGTAACCAAGGACAGCCATTTAAGACTTGATTGTGACAAACAGGGAGGAACTGGCTGTTAATCTGATCATGGAAGGAAGTTTAAATGAAAGTGACCATGAAATGATAGATTTCACGATTTTGAGGAAAGGAAGAAGAAAGAACAGCACAATAAGGAAAATGAACTTCAAAAAAGCAGACCTGAACAAACTCAGAGAACATGTAGGTAAGTCCCATATCTAAGGGAGCATATCTAAGGGGAAAAAAAAGAGTTCAGTTTTGCAAAGAGACAATATTGAAGGCAGAAGAGGAAACAATCTTCGTGTGAAGGAAAGGCAGGAAGAATAGGAAGAAATGAATATGGCTTGATCAGGAGCTTTTGAAAAACCTGAAAATCAAAAAGAAATCTTACAAAAAGTGGAAATATGGACAATTTACTTTGGATAAATACATAAGAATAGCACAGCATGTAGAGACAAAATCAGAAAGGCCAAGACACAAAATGAGTTACATCTAACAAGGGACATAAAAGGCAATAAGAATTTGTTGTAGAAATACACTAGGAGCAAGCAAAAGACAAAGAAAAGTGTAAGTCCACTACTTAGGGAGGAAGAAGAGCTAATAACAAGTAAAGGCTTTGGTGCCTAACACCTATTGTGCTTCAGTCTTCATTAAAAAGTTAATTGTGATCAGATGCTCAACATGATTAATATTAACAAGAGAGAAGGAATGCAAGCCAAAATAGGGAAATAGCAGGTTAAAGAGTATTTAGATAAGATGTATTCAAGTCGGCAGGGTCTGATGAAATTCACCCTAGGAACTAATTGAAACATTCTTGCAACCATTAGATAAAAAAGGGAACAAAGAGGACCCGAGGAATTATAGATTAGTGTTGATTGTTTCACTATCAAACTGGTAGCAAATCTTATGGGCTCCCTTGTGTGTCTGCCCTGGGTCTGGTACTATTTAATATTTTAATTAATGACTTGGATAACTGAGTGGAGAGTGTGCTTCCAAAATGTATGGATGACACCAAGCTGGGAGGAGTTGCAAGCACTTTGGATGATAGGATAAGAATGCAAATGGACCTTGGTAAACTGGACAATTGGTATGAATGAAATTCAATCAATACAAGTGCAAAGTACTGCATTTAGGATGGAAAATCAAATGCACAACTATAAAATGGGGATCTTGGGGGGTTATAGAGAATCACAAATTGAATATGAATCAACAATATGATGCAGTTGCAAAAAAGTTTAATATAATTCTGGGATGTATTAACATGAGTGTTGTATGTAAGATAAGGGAGGTAGTTGTCCCATTCTACTCAGCACTGCTTAGGTCTCACATGGAGTACTCTGTCCAATTCTGGGTACCAGACTTTAGGCAAGATGTGGACAAATGGGAGAGTCCAGAGGAAAGAAACAAAACTGATGAAAAGTTTAGAAAACCTAACCTATGAGAAAAGTTAAAGGCTGTTATAAAGAGGATGGTGACCAGTTGTTCTCCATGTCCACCAAAGGTAGGACAAGAAGTCATGATCTTAATCTGCAGCAAGGGAGATTTAGATTGGATATTGAGAAAAACTTTCTAACTTTAAAGATAGTTAAGTCCTGGGATAGGCTTCCTGGTAGGTTGTGGGATTCCTGACATTGAAAATTTTCAAGAACAGTTTAGGCAAACACCCGTTGGGGTAGTTTAGGTTTATTTGGTCCTGTGTCAGTGCGGAGGGCTAGACTAGATGACCTCTCAAGATCCCTTCCAGCCCCCCATTTCTGTGAGTCTATGATCCTTGCATTTCTCTTAGTTGGCCTTTATCCAGAAGTAAGTTTATTATTAGATGCCACTGCTTAGTTGAGGAGCATTTATTATCCCTGTAGCCCTTGAATCTCGGTGGATAATAATTACTTCACTAAAGACGTTAGAAATAAATATAAGCCTGGTTCATCCATCTGAAAAACAGAGAAATTATTCTCATAAACTAGTTTAAAATTAAAAAAAAACCACCACCACCAGTTTTCTTGCGATCTCCTAGGCAGGGGTCGGGAGCGGGGGAAGTACTCTGTACCATAAATATTTCACTCCACCGCTTGTGGAGCTAGATTGTTCTATTGCATTAACTTACAACTTGGAAAACTATTGTCACCTGCCTAATGTAGTTCTTTGACTTTCTGATAATGAAGCTCTTCATTATGAAAAAAGAAATCCTCACTCCTTATTATCCAGATCCCAAATGAATTTAATTTAATGAGGTACTAAAAGTCAAGCTCTGCATGCACAACAGACATTTGTATTCACTTTTTGGTAGACTTAGAGTAAAGAATATTTCACTCACCTAATTGTCTGGTGTTGCAAGGTATCTGGATCTGTGGCGCTTACTGTTAACACAACACTGCCTATGGGGATGTTTTCTTGTTTGGTCACTGTCATTGGGTCTGGGTGGAAAACAGGGCCTTCGTTTACATCCAGAACAGTGATCTGAACTGTTGCTGTAGAACTGGGGCCGTAGGCTATGTCTGGAACCAGCGGCTCTTCATTTTCTACTTTGATCAGCAGTGTGTGGAATGCTGAGATCTCGTAGTCTAAAGGCTGTAAGACACGTCAAGAAATCAGAGTACCAGATGCAAAGAGCACATTTAACATTCACCCAAGCTTGTAAGTGACAGAATTAAGCACAAAGCGAGAGAGTCTCCATCACCATCATTGACTACATCCTGCTGGCCAGTCCAAGTTCAGCACCAGACAAGCTGCCTCTGTCTCATTTTCTGTGTATATATAGCCACATGACAAACCCCATCATGTACTCTAACATAGTAGCAGGGCTACTAGCTTCCAGTAAGCAGGATCCATCATGGTTATTGTAACACAAAAGGAGTGACATGTATTGCCTAAACGGAATTGCTAGCCAACAACATACTTTTGACTAGCCAGTTCCAGTAGTTGGTCCTTTTGGTGTGTAATGCACCTCACAGTAATAATAAATTACACAAAAGCAAGTTGTTCTTACCTTGACAACAGAGAGCATTCCTTCATTCGTCTTTGGATTGGTATGGATTTCAAAACTCTGTCCTGGGTTTCCATTAATAATGGTATACACAGCTCTCCAAGCTCCTGTTGCTGGATCATCGCGGTCTTCAACAGATAAATTCACTATCACTCCTGTGACTCCTTCCTTTACTGTGGCTTGGAACTAAAACAGTAATTGTTATTAGCATTAGTAACAATAATAATAGTTACTATTTTCTAGTAATGACCACATACATTTTTTTGTTCAAGCCTGCATTAATTATTTACATCAGGAGAAAGATGTAATACTTGAGTGAAACTGAATTTCATAGGCCATAAATAATACATTCCCAGAGCATGAAGAATAAGGTGCTGCATTACTACTGCACTGCCTCTATTCTTGATAGATTGTAGATAAGTAACAATGTGATAGAAAACATCCTTTGAAAGCACTTGACTGAGAAGAAAAAAAAAATCATCTAGTAACTTCAGTTAATGCCCTACAGATAACACACAGAGGTGCGGAAGTGCACAACTACTGGAAAAAGAAATATTCAGAACTGAGAAAGCAAAAGGGTGGATAGAATACAACTCATTCTTCTTTTAAGATTCTTGCCTTTTGATTTTTTACAAAGTCCCCTTCTTTTAACTGCTCATTACAGTGTCATAAATAAATAAAATATTTGACTTGTGTCCCTGTCCTGCTTTTTCCCCAATGAGTTTCTCTGGCATAGAATAATTGCCGTTCATTTTACTATGTAGTTCCCATAACTATCATGCATGACATTCTCTTTTCAGAGGGAAGAACTGTCATTATGGGAAGTTTGCAGCTATTTTACAGGTCAAGTAACCAAATCTTACCTGGGTAATCTACAACTTGATTATGGTCCAGGCAAACTGTATATGAATGCTATTCTCGCATAGCAGGAGTATATTAGGTAAACATTGCAGATGCACATGAATTTCAGATACAACAACATTCCTCACTTCTAAAGCACTGGCAGCTGAAGCACTTTATATTAATTCATGTAATGAATACATCTCTTCATGTTCTTGTGGTGGGGAAGAATTTTGATATATCCATTTTATGGATGGATAAACTGAGGCTCACAGAAACTTAAGGCCCAATCTTGAGAAGTACAGATCACCTGCAGCTCAATTTTAGATTATTAGGAGCTGGGAGATCTCAGCATCTCTCAGGATTAGCCCCTCATTGTCCCCATCCTGCAAACTTCACTAATGTAAGTAGCCCCCATTCCCCTAACTGGTTTGCCTGTGGCTGCTTTGCCAGTGGCAATACTCTTTTTTATTCCCAGGGACAAAATTCATCCATTATGCAACTCTAGCAGTGTCAATACTTCTGCCCAAGGAGTAGTGATGGGGAGTCCTTTGCTCTATCTTATCAACCTCACTCCCCCCATAATAATTAAACATTTTGGGAGGTTACAGGCAGTGGTGAGCTGGAGCTGGTTCACACCAGTTCGCATGAACTAGTTGTTAATTTTAAAAGCTGGTTTAGAACTTGTTGTTAAAGGGGTGGGCAATCGGGAGAGGGAAGCTTTTCTGTCGTTACACCTGCCCGAGGGCCACATCCAGCTCGCCTGAGCTCCTGGCTGGGGAGGCTCCCCCTGCCCTTCCCCCACCTTCCCCCCTCTCACAGAGCCTCAGTGTGCCACGCTGCTGGCGCCTGCACTCTGAACCGCTCCTGGGCAGCTCTGCAGCTCCTGCTGCTTTGAGTGCTAAGGGGGTGGGACTGCGAGCTCCAGTGGGCTGCGCGGCATCCATAAATGCTGCCCTGAGCAGCATGGTAAGGGGGCTGGGCCGGGACTTGGAGAAGGGGTTGGATAATGGGCAGGGAGCAGCTGGAGGGGGCTAGGGTGGCCAGACAGCAAGTATGAAAAATCAGGACACAGTGTGGGGGGTAATAAGTTCCAATATAAGAAAAAGCCCAGAATATCAGGACTGTCTCTATAAAATCGGGACATCTGGTCACCCTAGAGGGGGTAGAGGTTCTAGGGGAGGTAGTCAGGGGACAGAGGACAGGGAACGGGGTGGTTGGGTGGGGGTAGGGTCCTGGGGGGCAGTTAGTGTGGGGGGTCTCGGGAGGGGGTGGTCAGGGGACAAGGAGCAAGGGGGTTCACGGGTTGCGAGTTCTGAGGGGGGCAGTTGGGGGCAGGACGTGGTTGGGGGTTGGATGGGGGGAACAGGGGGATTGTAGTCACCAGGTGGTTCACTACCGGGTCTTCGGTGGCGGGTCCTTCACTTGCTCCGGGTCTTCGGCGGCACTGAAGGGCCCGCCACCAACGTGCCACTGAAGACCCGGTAGGGAACCAGTTCTTAAGACTTTGGCAGCTCATCACTGGTTACAGGGATTTCCAAATATTACCCAAGATAGAAGATCTAAACTATAATCTTATTACAATATAGACTTTGCAATCTGGTTACTTGTAGGTAAGATTTGATCCCCAATACTAAAATACAGGGGAGGCAACTATGTCTTTTTCTGTCTTCAGTGTCCTCTTTTTCATTTCTTCCAACAGACTTGACTTAGATTCATAAGCCCTTTTTGAATTTATCTGGAGAATTTGAGTGCATGCTTTAAAATTCATTTATTTCAAGCTCTTCAGCTTCAGACTTGATTTTCTAAGAAGGGCAACATTATTGATTGTCTGTTTCTATCGTCTTCAATACAGTTGGCAAGAAATTTAAAGCTTCTTTTGATTTTTGGAGTTAATACATAGCTTGTTATTGAGCTTTGGTTTGGGCAGATCATTAAGCTCATTTACAGCTTAATTAACCTGAAATTATACTTTAACAATATGTTAAGTTGACTTCAAATTGATCAAAAGAAAATACAATATTTTAAGAACTTCAGATATAATGGAGCAATGGTTACCAAGAAGGTGCTCCACTCCACATAGAAAAGTGCTGTAACTTATAAAGCACACTTGTTCGGGTCTCATGTTTTGAAAGAATCCACCATTTCTTGTAGCATTTAGGGTCTGAATCTCAGAGGTGCTAAGCACCTGTAACTTCTGTTGAAATCAGCTTTCAAGTTCAGTCCCATGATTGATTTGTTGAATTAGCAAATTCAGTAGTGATCCCTCTCCAGTCTGTTAACAGTTTAAGTTCTGCAGCCCTGTAAGGTTTATTGGATGCTGACCCAGGAACAATGAGAAACATACACTACAGTATGGTTAAATGTGGAGGACTGAACTTTATTTAAAACTATTAACAAACTGGGTAGCCAAAACCTCACACTACCCAGTGCGGCTGTTCCAGTACAGACCTCAACTGTCACTCCAATAGCCCCAGGGGCAGCAAACATGAGGGTGAGTGTGAAGGCTATGCCCCCTCTACGCCCTCAGGCCTGCCCAGGGACCCTGACTGGAAGCAAAAGTCCTGCCCGGCTTCCCTCCTCCAGACCAGAGATAAGATGAAGCCAGCAATAGGCTGTGAAAGACATTAAGGCGTACCCTCTCACCATGCATTGTTGTACTCAGGATCAGAGCCCAGGCAGTCCACTGGGTCACAGGGACCTAACACCAGACCATTTTCTAACCCAACACCACACTGCCTCATGATTTCTTAGAGGTGGGTCTCAACTGGCACCGGTGGCCCATGTAGACTATAAACCTCAGGGTGGGTGTCAACACTATGATACACTCAGGCATGCCAGGGCACCCTGCCTGAAAACCAGCATCCCAGCCCACTTCCCTCCTTCATGCTGGAGATAGCAGAGATAAGATGAGGGTGCTCTATGGTGTGCAAGATATTGGTGCAGACCCTCTCACCATGGATGGCAGTGCTCGTGGCCACTGTACCGGGAGGCCAAAAATAGCTATTTGCCTAGGCAGCAAACAGCAGCCACCTTCCTTCCCCTCCAGTTTTCCCCTCCTATTATCACCCACCACTGACCAATGGCAGCAGCGGTGAGCAGGTGAGTCTCCAGTGCCGAGAGCTTTTCCCTTCCCTGAGTCCTGCAGTACAAGAGGTGGGAAGAAGGGAAAGGGAAAGGCGCAATCACCCCACACACATATTGAAGACAAGGGAAGGGGAGGAGGAGAAGAGGACGACGCATGTGGCACATGGCCCTAGTTGTTCCTAGTTGAGTTTTCATGCATCTGCTCCCACTCTCAAGGTGCTTCCATTTCTCCCAGCCCCACTGCAGCCACAACTCAGTAGCAAGATGAGCATTTACTATTATTGACATTTTTTACTTAAAAAAAAATCAGCAGATTCCATATTTTAAGCTTTTTCTCAGTCTTGGCTCTATACAATTACTAGACATGCACTGCAAAGGCCAGATGTTCAAAAGTGTTCAGGACCCAACACCTCTCATTTAGACACTTATATAGGGGGCCAGATTTCAAGAGGGCTCAGCTCCCATTTAAGCCCCTAGGCCATGATCCTGCACCATTAAAATCAATGGGGGCTTTGCCACTGACATCAACAAAGACAGGGTCAAGGCCCAATGGAGGGATTGGGACTCATGCTCCTAATTCAAGAAGGTATTTTTGAAAATGCCACCTTTGAATCAAGTGGACAGATTTTTCATATGCACTCAGTGCTCCCCTGCAGCTCCCATCAAGAATACCAAGAGTCCTGCGTGCTGAACAATTTGAAAATGTGGTCATGTTTCATTAGGTGCCTAATTTGGAGCTGGGTCCTTTTGAAGATCTATCCCTTAAGGTAAATAAAGAAGAACTCCCCAGTTATGATGCTGGACTCTGATGGAAAAGCTGGCAGAAATTCTAAGGTTTTTCAGCCAGTTCACAGACCATGAAAGTCAGTTTAAGGACATTTGATTTAACAATATCTTAACTAAGGGTGGTTCTCTTATGTACTCGGCACTCTTACCTACTCCTTTTTCAGGAGGAACTCCCAGTGGTTTCAATGACAGTGAGTTAGCAATTCAGAAAAGGGCAGTTAGACCTGGTGTGGCCAGAAACCTTCAGAGCTTATGATACCAGCCAGTCAAGTAACTGAAACTCCTCTGGGAAAGACAACAATGTTAAACCTGATAATTCCAACCTTCAAGTTACATTAACCTAGGTGTCCTGCAATTTACAAGCACTTCAGATGACCATCAAAGCAAGTGACTATTTGAAGCTGCTTAGAGTTTGGAATGTTAGGGCTTGTCCACATGAGGAAGTTAATACACAGTAAGCTAGAGTGTGAATTTAAAGCACTTTAGCTACTCCGGACTCACTCTCTGTTAGGACACCGACTGTGCACTAAAGTGTTCCCCTAGGCAAATTAGTTTAGCACACTTCCAAAGTGCATTAAGCTAATGTGCTCAAAGGTACTCTTAGTGTGCAGTAAGAGTGTTCACATGGGGTGTTAGTGTGGTGTACATGCACCAGCTAGTGCCCATCATCTACTGTGGGTTTTTCCCCATGTAGATGAGCTCTTAGGTTTGGTCTACACTGGGGGGAGGGGGGAATCAATCTAAGTTACGCAACTTCAGCTACGTGAATAACATAGATTAAGTCAACGTACTTAGATCTACTTACCATGGTGTCTTCACTACTGTGAGTCAACTGCTGCTGCTCCCCTGTCGACTCTGCCTGAGCCTCTCGCAGAGCTGGAGTACAGGAGTTGACAGGAGAGTGCTCGGGGATTGATTTATCGCATCTAGACTAGATGCGATAAATTGATCCCCGCTGGATCGATCGCTGCCCGCCAATCCGGCCGGTAGTGAAGACATACCCTTATACTAAATCCAGGGGAGATGGATCAAATGTGCAAGTGATCAAATGTGCAAGTGATCAAATGTGCATGATAAATTATCACATTGGCTCTGTGATTTAGTACATGGATAATGTGAAGACTCTTATCACTCATATGAGTGTGTGAAAGAAGGAGAAGACAGAGAGAGAAAAAAATTCTTACTGTGGACAAAAAATACAGTATATGTTATATAAAGGCCAACCTCTGGCTTCATTCTAGTCTGGAGGGCCCTTTTATACACAGAACAGACTCCACAGTGACTAGAAAAACATGTTGTAGTAACAATGACTCCCCCTTAAAAACCAAAAGCGAAAAAAGAAGGGTTAAAAAAATGAACTCAGAACTCAAGCTAGTTTTGGAAATGGGGGAAACAGAGTGATAGGTTCATCATCTCTCAAAATGCAAGATTTATACTCTTAAGGCAGGGTGCTGAATAGGGAAAAGCTACTGCCATGCTCTAAAACCCCCTACAGTAGCTAACACATATAATTAGATCGAGAGTTAATTGATTTTACTCATTTTAAATATCCGCACATCCCCAAAGCACCCTATCAATTAAGAATAAAATTGATGAGTTCAGAACTTTATTTAAACTGCTGCCATCAGCACCCACATAAAAAAAATTATAAATAGAACACCTCGAGACAGATGCTTAACTGGTGTAAGTTGCCATAGGAAGTCAATGGAGCTATATATGCTCATTTATTACAGCTGAGGATTTGGCTCTGTAAGTTTAACTCATTCAAAAGTGTTATATGCCTTATTTCTACAAATGGGCTCAAATCAAACATTCAAATCTAACCCCTTTGCCCTGGAACTGGGAAGGAAGTTCTATAATATCAAAAAAAGGATGATGAAACAATAACATTTAAAGTGTTGGTTCTATATGGGAAAGGGCCTAATTTTACTGATTTGGTGCAGTTCAAGATGGGAAAAATATCAGAGGAACAACAGATCTTAAGGGAGTTCCACCATTTAGAACTGATATCTTAAGAGATCAGCTAATGGGACTGCAGCATCAGCAAATTTAAACACTCGACCTTGATCAAAACTCCACACTCTATCTTAAACTCTCTGAAAATTGCCTTCCTGGCCAAAATTGTAACTTAAAGCAATAGGTGAGATTTTATTCATGATGTGTCCATAATAATAAATACACTGGGGTACCATGGGTGACTAGCATCCAGCAATGAGTACGAGCACGAAGTTCTGCCCTTTGTAAGGCCATTGAGCAAATTCTGCCTTAGACTCGGACACCAACCCAGCCTGAAGTAAAGAGCTGCAAGGAATAGCAAATGCAATGTGAGAAAAACGTGCTTGAATTGATGATCTGTATATCAAGGCTCATTAGGATTCCACACACTGTTGGCCCTACTCAAGAACAACCAAATTAAAACTGCAAGTCAGTTTTCATTAATCAGAGCACCATTCTAGTTGAAGGTGTTGCGTGTGTTATCGTCATGGCATTTGTTTTCCTGTCAAGATCTCATGAATGATGAAAGATGATGATATATATTAATACACACAGATCCATAAGAGGACTAAAGAAAGCTGCCAGAGGGAGCTCAATCCTCTATATTCCCCAACATTACCCTTTAGAACCACCTCACGTCTATTCTTTCCCACAATCCCTTGTATTTAAAACATGAGTTCTAGATATGCAGGTTTTTGCAAATTAGGTTTATTAAAGTTCCATATTTTATATTTTTTATATCTTTTATCTTTTCATACTGCTATTCAGTGGTAGCTGTGAGATGTGTATATATAGTATTTATGCATTTGTTTGGTAAGAGGCTAGAAGGTTTGCTATGGTATTATGCCTAGAATACTTCCCAGGACACAGGGATCTTTGGTGTGATCACACAGGTTTGATGTGTCAAAAAACCCAGCAGAGAGAATCTGACAATTGCTGACATTTATAGTGGAATTCACTTGGAGACACAAACCAGACTTTCTGGCCAATGATAAACCAAATCACGTGGCATTATGATCCCATCAGACGTCCCAAGCTTGCCAGATTAGAGCCTGCATAGAAATATTCCATTAACATATGGGTGTCTCACAAAGTGATGTTAGTGATCCATTTGATCACTCTTCCTTCGGAGTCCAATAGTGATCAAATGCCCTGGCATGGTGTTAGGGGGCACAGTGTTCAATGTAAAACAGAGGACATGACCCACTGTGACCATTAAAGATTTACTGAACTTTTTGTACGAATAAAGCTGTTGTTAACCCTGTGACCTTGCCAAATTGCAGCTTGGAAAATTATATTCTCCCCTCATAACTCTCTCCTGTGGGTTTTTGTTTTTTTTTTTGGATGAAATTTAGTTTAAGTGGTGTGTAGCCTTGACAGTGCTCACACAGACAATTGCTGTTCTTCACTCTAGAGGTAGCTGTATTACTGTAGTGTATTTAAGGTTTTCCTTACACAGTTTGAACATTAACATATGAAGCACGTCGGGAACCATTTAGATGAGAGGTGCTACGAAATTGTAAGCTCTTATTATAAAATGACCACGATTTGACGACGTAACTAGATACAATATCCTTTTAAAGAGCAGAGTGCAAAATATAAATCATTTGAGTAGCCTTCAGTAATTTTCACTGTTTTACTGTAATAGTTCAAGCTGTTGGCTACTTTATTTCTTATAAAATGATGATATTTCTTCTAGCTGCTTCCTTATTTTCTTCTTAATACATAATATTCTCAAGGGGGATGGAAGAGAGACAGAAAATAATTGAATTGTACATCAGGAAAGATCTTCCTGAAGATATGAAATTGACCATCATCATTTTGAATGCATTTGTACTTTTTTTTTTTTAAGCTATCAAATGGTTACAATTCCGATTGACTGCAGTAGGAATTGCAGTGCAGATTTTGTTCCTCTTTATGGAGAACCTCTGAGGCATTTTAATATTGCTGATATCACATATCTGAATGATGATTTAAAAGAAAAAGGAGGCTAAGATTGTGGTCTGCATATTGTAGCAGAGGAAGGTCGATTTAATGAAAGGATTGGAGATTTAGGGGACTAAGAGAGAATCTGCCCAAGTATCCTTAGTTGATGATCTCCTCCTGGCTGTGGTAAAGGAAATGCATCCATGCTGATTTTACTGATTGTGTGGAAGGTGGGCAGTGAGGGCATTTGCTGTGAATTTAAGTGATATAATGCAATTTTTTGCTGTTGTGAAGATTATGTTTTGGAAGGAGTGCCCAGAGGGAAGGGAACATCTAAAGGCTGTTTTTATATACTTACCAATGCATAGTGTTTCTGCATGGGTGCATAATGACAAAACAATGAAAGAAAGAACAAACAAAAGAATATTACTGAACGTGACCAGGGAGCAAACTTTGCCAGCCAAAATTCTAGTGTAATAAAGGTCATATGTATAACTACTGCCACAGTCAGTACTTAATGTTCTGTGAACCCATAATTTCTGAATGGATTAAATTGCATCTGTTGCTTTTTAAAAACATAAATCAGCTCGCCACCCCTATTTGGTTGATTTGAGCTTTGAACGGTAAGTATTGTACTTCTGAATATATTAATAAGTATGTTGCTAGACTTAAAATGTATTAGGGCTGAGTACAGATTTGAATAGAAAATAAAATGTCAAGAAATGCACTCTTCCCAACATAGGAGATGTCATAATTTCAACATGGCTGATAAAGAACTTCAAGCTAACGATCATTCAGAACTGAAAAGGAAATTATTATTTGATGAAAAAGAAAATAGCAACAAATTATCCTAACTCTTCACTGTGTAGTCCCACACACAGTCACATAGTACATGTACTTGCTGCTAACACATTGAGGACAAAAATAAAGTACAGGGCATTCTTGGTCTGATTTTTCTGTGAGACTCCACTCCTAGAAATCAAACAGGAAAAACATTCATATCTATTATGCTAAGTATTGAGAAATATCTGTCTAGGCCATATATATTGGGTCAAATTATTCACAAACTCTGAGGCCAGAAGGGACAATTAGGATAATCTAGTCTGACCTCCTGGCCTTTAGAACTCCACCAGCATTGAGCCACACAATTTATGGTTGAACTAGTGTATATTTTCAAAAACATCCAATTCTGATTTAAAAACCCTAAGAAAGCAGTATTTTACCATACCCCTTGGTAATTTGTTCCAATTGGTAATTGCTCTCACTGTTAATTGTGCCCATGTATACCACCATATTTTATACAAACGAGGCAAGACCTTTTAGCCTCATTGAACAATGAACAGGTTTGTTGATTTTTCTGGCCGAAATTCCACCTACATTTTAATTGCCACCATGTTGGAATAGCTATTTGTAACCAGGCTTACATTACAGACTAAAGCACAATTTGATTCTGTAGCGTAGATGGGACTGAATCATGTTTTAACAATTCCCCCAAACTATACTGTACCCTGCAAAATCCAAGGAAATTGTAATACAGCCTTGGACTTTGTAAAGCTGTTGCACAGTTTGAGTGATGCAACAAAAACATTTTGATCCCTTTAAGACTGCAAGACAGAATTGCATTTTAATCCTGCTGAGAAGTTGCAATGTTGCACAGAGCTCTGACCATGGAATAGAAATTACAATGTAAGTGAGACCTTCTCCAAGGCAGAATCCTTAGGATAGATGAGAAAAAGAAGCTGAATAATAAGATAAGAAGCCTAAGCATCCTATCAAATATTGTGTCACTTTTTGCATTGTACCTCTCAACTGTTAAAGAACCAATTTCCCAGTGAAGATGGTTATTCACTTGCAGCTGATCACAATCTGTGCTGCCTACAGCAGATGTTTCAACAGTGGTTAAGCCTCTTCCTGTGGTCCTTGGCGAGCATCAGAACAACTTGTATATGCATCAGAACAACTTGTATTTCTAGAATATTTTAGCAATGAAACGTAATCAATTCCCCAAACTTCTGGCATTTCAGAGTGTGCCAACTAGTGGGTGTGATGCCCTAGATTTACAAGCCCCTCCAGCAGAGATATGTATGAAGTTGGCCCAGTCTGAAAACTCTTTTTTGGAGTCAGTTAAGAACTATGGAAAGTTTCATAGTGTGCCAGGAGGTACAGATGGAAGGAGGTAGCTTTATGTGCAATAACACAAAATTTGTTTGAATTTTGGATCAAACTTCTAACAAGTATCCATTTTCTAGGGGAAGTGGGAGGTGAAGGGGAGGGAAATTCTGGCCAGAGGTAAGGTATTTCACACTGTCTGCACGTAATAACTCTTCCAGGCAAGCCGAAGATTCTCTTTTCTCAAGCTGATGAATAAAGTCTATCACATGCAGAATCTCAGAGAGGAAGTACATGAGTTTCCATCAAACTATCTGTCATATCTCCTGTTTGTGCAGCATTCCCTGAATGGAAATAGCAGTGGTATATCAAAGTGTCGTAATATAAGGAGAATCATTTAAGGATTATAGTAGGAGAACTTTCATGATTAGTTATTTCTTTCTTTTTCTGTTCTTTTCCTCTCATGGGCAGGTACTTTTTATCATATTGCCAACATTCTGAAGAACACAGTGCTATCATTACACTAATAGGGGACAGTTGGACTATGGGCCTGCAACTCCATCAGCACAAAAAGACTCCCTTCCCAAGGTCAAAAAGGAGAAGCAATAATAGATGTAATGGAATCTAGCCAACCTTGTGACTTCAGAATGATGTGAACCTTCTTGTATGGCATTATGATGGCAGTGTTCAAAGCAGAGTTTGCAAGGAGTTCTCTTGCAGATGGTGAATGCACAAGGTGAAAGTGTGTGAGAATTAAATATCGACTGGGAAGTGCTGTGATGGGGAGTGACTGAAGCATGGAGTGAATGGATGTACTATCTGAGGTTGAGTAAAAAGAGAGGTAGGTCAGGAAGAAAGTAAAGATATGCTAAATGGAGTCTCTCTTTTCTGTTTTAAAGGAACCTATATTCTCCATCACCCATTGTCCAGCTCCTTTCTTAGATGCTCATTTCATCTGTACTTGAAAGAAAAGTATATAGTGAAAAAGGAAAACTAAACATCTCCTTACAGCCCTACATTATGCATTTAAACCGATTTTAGCAGCGTTAAACCGATTTAACGCTGTACCCGTCCACACTACGAGGCCCTTTATATTGATATAAAGGGCTCTTTAAATCGGTTTTTGTACTCCTCCCCAATGAGAGGAGTAGCAGCGTAAAATCGGTATTACCATATCGGATTAGGGTTAGTGTGGCCGCAAATCGACGGTATTGGCCTCCGTGGGTATCCCACAGTGTACCACTCTGATCGCTCTGGACAGCAATCTGAACTCAGATGCAGTGGCCACGTAAACAGGAAAATCCCCACGAACTTTTGAATTTCATTTTCTGTTTGCCCAGTGTGGAGCTCTGATCAGCACGGGTGGCGATGCAGTCCCAAATCCAAAAAAAGCTCCAGCATGGACTGTACGGGAGATACTGGATCTGATCGCTGTATGGGGAGACAAATCTGTTCTGTCAGAGTTCCGTTACAGAAGACAAAATGCCAAAGCTTTTGAAAAATATCTCCAGGCTACACAGTGCTGCGTGACAAGCGTAACGGAAAGCCAAAGAATCAAATGGATGTCATGGAGGGAGGGAGAGGGCATTGAGGACTCCAGCTATCCCACAGTCCCCAGCAGTCTCCAAAAAGTATTTGCATTCTTGGCTGAGCTCCCAGTGCCTGTAGGTTTAAACACATTGTCCGGCGTGGTTCAGGGTATAGCTCGTCAATGTACCCCTCCCCCCCCCCGACGTGAAAGAAAAGGGAAAAAAATCGTTTCTTGACTTTTTTTAATGTCACTCTATGTCTACTGCATGCTGCTGATAGACACGATACTGCAGCAGTAAAGAGCAGTATCCGCTCCTCTTCCCTCCCTGGTGGCAGACGGTACAATATGCTTGATAGCTGCTGAATACCCCTGGCTGGCCTCAAGTGAGGCCGGCTGGGGGGGGGAGACGCCTGGGTAAAAATAGGAATGATTCCTGGTCATTCCCAGTAGATGTTACAGAATGGCTGGTAACTGTCTTCATCATAGCAACTGGGGGCTGAGCTTCAATCAGCCCCCTCCCTTTCATGTGTAAAGAAAAGATTCTGTACTGCCTGGACTGTCATAGCAGCGGGATGCTGGGCTCCTCTCCCCCACACCGCTTAATGTCCTGCCTGGACTATCATAGCAGCTGGAGACTGCCTCCTCCTCATTTTATCTCACTAACAAGTAACTGTTTCTTATTCCTGCATTCTTTATAACTTCATGACACAAATGGGGGGAATACTGCCACGGTAGCCCAGGAAGGTTGGGGAGGATGGAAGCAACGGGTGGGGTTGTTGCAGGGGCACCCTCCCCCCCCCGTAAATGGCATGTAGCTCATCATTTCTGCAGGATCTAACACGGAGCAGCTGTGCTCTCTGGTTCTCTGATACACTGGTTCTCTAGTACACTTGCCCCATATTCTAGGCAGGACTGACTCTATTTTTAGATACCATAAAAGAGAGATTGACTTGGGGAGTGATTCCCATTTTTGCCTTTGTGCCCCTGGCCGACCTCAGCTAGGGGCACTCATGATAGCAGCAGACGGTACAGAACGACAGATAGCCGTCATCTCATTGCCAATTTACAATGGCAGCAGATGGTACAGAACGAATGATAACCGTCTCTGCTATCATGCAAAAGCAAATGATTGCTGCTGTGTAGCGCTGCAGTATCGTCTCTGTCAGCGGCATCCAGTACACATACGGTGACAGTAAAAAAGTTGAACGGGCTCCATGGTTGCCATGCTATGGCGTCTGCCAGGGCAATCCAGGGAAAAAGGGCGCGAAATGATTGTCTGCTGTTGCTTTCCCGGAGGAGGGAATGAGTGATGACATTTACCCAGAACCACCCATAACAATGATTTTTGCCCCATCAGGCATTGGGATCTCAACCCAGAATTCCAATGGGTGGAGGAGACTGTGGGAACTATGGAATAGCTACCCACAGTGCAACGCTCCTGAAATCGATGCTAGCCTCGGACCATGGACGCACACCACCGAATTAATGTGCTTAGTGTGGCTGCGTGCACTCGACTTTATACAATCTGTTTTACACAACCAGTTTATGTAAAATCGGAATAATCCCGTAGTATAGACGTACCCTCAGAGTGACTTCTGTGGTAGTGTTTCTTCTTTGCAACGTCCGTGGAGGGACCATTCAATCCACTTTTGTCTTCTTGCCCGTAATTTAAATTTTCTTAACAGTGCATTCAGAAGGCACACAGCCTAATAGAACACAATCATTTCTTTTTCCATCACCTACTCTGCACACTTTTTGATGTGGATGGAAAAATAATCACTTGAGTGCTTATAAATAAACATGAACAAAGAGCACAGATCTAGAATGACATAATTACTTACAAAATTTCATGTCAAAATCTATCTAAAACTATCCAGCATACTATAGATACTTGTAGACCTAAGTACCAAAGCACTGACAAGGCCTTTATCTCTCTCAGTTTAATACAATAGCCAATATCTACACATTGTTGAGAATAAAAGGGGATGTTATATTTGTAGGTTAGGGTGACAAGCATTAGAAGGACCCTGAGGCCTTGCCAAAGCCTATTAGTATCAATGAGGGTGGTGGGTGGGTGTGTCCTCTGTTCACAGGCCTCAATGTACATTAGGTCTAGTTTTGAGTTTAGTGTGCGGGCAGTGTTGGTGGCCTATGATACACAGGAGGTTAAGCTAGACAATCTGGTGGTCATTTCTGGCCTTAAACTCTATGACACTGGATCAGGACTTGTATGAAGAAAACTTGCTTACTAAACAGTTATGCCATTCCTCCTTTCGAATGGTTCTTCCCGTTCTTCATCTGTAAATCTCTTTATTCTTAGTATTTATGCAAACGATTAATAACAAACACATCCCCACAGATAAGTACATTCTGAACCTTTCCCAAGCAAAATCATGCAAGCAACCCCATTACTAAATATCTGGATCCTAAGGCACAGATCCATATGAAGTACCTCCAAACTGAGCGTGCCAGTTCTATGGCAAATAATGTTAAAGGACAATAAACATCTCTTTATTTCTGTATATAGCTATACGATACTCTGCAGCCAGCAGTTCTTTCTCCCTTCGGAAGTGAGAATACTGCTGCATTAGCAGGTAGGCAGAAATCTATGCCAATTCTTGCCTCCGAATAAGCTCATAATGAGAGAGGTGAAACATGAGGAATGATTTCAATGGAGCTACAAACCCCAATAGGAAAATCAAAATCTATTTGACATTAGAACAAAATCTTTTTTAATCTGGCTAATGTGGCTTTTGTGCTGATGCTGATGGGTACATTTATTACGGAACAGTGGGATGTTTGAAAGCACAGACACCTGACTCCAACACTTCCTAAGAAAGCAATAATTTTCAGGTGTTTGGCTTGGTGGTTAATACATAGATATATAATTTTCAGCGAATTAAGCAGTGTTTTATCAGTCTGGTGATCTTTAGGATTTATAATCAAAGCTTGTTGACATCCTGATTAATGCTGGTGTAGGCTCTCTGAACGCTACACTGTTTCTGATCATTTGGAGCTTAGCTCGTGCCAAGATAATTAGCCTCCTGATTATTCTAAGTAACCGAGGTCAAAGGTTAGCTAGCACACAGAGCACATTTAATTCAATCAATTTACTTAGTGAAGCAGTTAGAGAAATGTATTTCTACCACTGCATGAGGACTTTTTTTTCTGAATTCCTATGCTTTGGGTGATGAGCATTTTAGCTTAATTTCTAATTTGATATTCTAGTGGGGTTTTCAACTTCAATTACTCATGATATTTTCACTCATAAAACCAGGAGCTTCTGTGTGGGGAGAAGGAACTGTCTCACTGAGAGACAAAAAAGCAATTGCTATTAGGGTTGTGTTTTTTCTGCTAGCACATTCTAGAATGGGCTTGGAAAGAACCCTGCTGTACATTGTATGTGAGTGTGTTTTATTGCTCTGTTGAGTCTAATGTTAGATGTCTCTCAAGCAAAAGGAGTTTGAGCAATAAGTTAGGGCCACATGCTATTCAATGGCAGCAGATTCCAGAAATCTTGGCAGTTTAGTTCATATTCAGAGGTGGGCTTCGGTAGTTTACTAAGTGTAGTGTACTAGTTTACATTGTAGTGCTAAGTGAACATCTTTTGTCCCAACCTTTTTTCCACAGAGAACTGCAAATTTGGGCCAGCCAAAATATTTAGCTAATCTGTATTGATATTGGAGAAATATTTTGGTCAAAAGGAAAAAGAAACTGAAACGTTTAAACCATTTTGATGAGTCTATTTTTGGAAATAGATTCAGGTGCCATTCATAAAACCAGTCATAGTGACCTTTTATCCAATAGCCTAATGGTTACGGTACTTAATGTAGGATGCAGGAGACCCAAGTTCAAATCCCCACCCTGGAGCAGGACCCTGAACACAGGTCTCCACCCTCCCAGGTGAGTGCCCTAACAACCAGACTATTGGGAGGTGGGCCTCCCTGAGTCTTCTCTTTGTACGAATAAGTAAATGTCCATCGGATTAGCGACTGGAGCCGAGGTCTTCCATGCTACAGGTGAGTGCCCTAACCACCAGGCTAGAAGGTTATTCTCACTCAGTGGCTCATGCCCAATGATTATTTAATCCACACTTTATTTTTTTGATTTTTCAGAATTGCCAGACAACTGAAGAATCAAGTTCACTGCTCAGCTCTACAGCAGGGTGCTTAGGAGTGCCATGTTGCAGTAAGTCCTAGGTTTGGGATAAGATGTAGAATGCATCCCCTGACTACTTCTGGTCCACGAGGGTTTCGTGGCACTTCTTGTAAGAATAGGAAACAGTTTTGCTCAATTCTATCTGGATAATTTTCCATTTTGACGTGCCCGAATTCACATCTGTCAATGCATCAGGTATTTTCCATTTCTTGTTCCTTAGCTGTTGGAGAGTATTGCTTCTGCCATTACAGCAACCTGTTACTGCCACCCCTGAGATGGACTGAATTTTAGTAGTGAGAGATGAGTATCTATAATAAATAGAAAGATGTAGGACCTAATTTCCACCAATTGATGCTGGCTTCTTCCCCCATAAATCAAGGTACAGGGACCCTGATATGTAAAATTGCACCATTTGGGATGCTCAGTATATCTGTAATGTCCTTTGTCTGCTAAGAGGGTCTAACGGCTTCAGTACTGCCCTGAAAAGGGTACTGCTGGTTGGGGATCTGTTGTGGCCAGGACAACTTGGAGATGTTCTCAATAGGGAATGTCCTTAGAAGCCTCTACTAGCAAGATTCCTATGAATATTAAAACAAATGCCCTGGGCGGAACCCGAAAGGTTGGGGGGCAGCGGAATCATTGTCCCTCTCCTTGGAAATAAATTTCTCTCTTTCTCCAGTTGCAGTGTTGCAATTTATACTACCTTATATCGATGGAAATTAATCTGGCCTGGTACACTGCTTTGGGGTCCATTGGGATGAAAAGTGCTATATATATGTAAAATATTCTTCTAATGAAGGTCACTCTGAGTCTCATCCTAGACACCTGTGGGTATCTGCCCTCAGTACAAAATTTGACACAGATGTCAGACTCTCTCAGCTCAAGAGAAGTCCAGAACAGAAACTGCAGGGTAACTGCAGGTCAGGAGTTAGATGCGTTAGCAGCAATATGTGAAGAACACAGCCGAGTGTCTGCCTATGCTATGTAGGTCACTAGACAGTGCTAATAGTCTCACTCTTTCATGAACATGAAATTCCCTCAGCCTGTTTATAGAACGAAAACCAAGAAAATCGCCTATACATTATATCACTAAACACTGAGTCTTATCTACAGAAGGAAAAACACAAGACCAACAAAAACCCTACAAAAACAGAAAGCTACTGCACATACAATTCTCCTCCAGGAGAGATGAGAGAAGGAAAAACCATACTTGATAGATGTTAGTTATGTCACAATGGACAACTGCAAGGCACTCAGGTATTGTGGCAATGATACCCACAATATAAGAACATATATAGACTAGAGTAGGACCCCATAATAATAAACCTTTTCATAATTATATAGCATCTTTCACAAGGTTCAACTTTATGAATGATAATCGGTGTATTGTCTTTAATTAAGCTTGTAGCTTGAATGCCAAGAAAGAAAAAGGCTTCATGTCAATGAATAAATAAATAGGACGGAACCACAAAATGTTGATCCACGTTTCAGGTTTCTTCCCCCCCTCTCCTTCCCATTTCAGCAGTGTTCTGATTTGGGGTTTTGGTTCTGCCCATTACAGAAATCGGGATCGGCTGCAAAAAGCACATTTGCTTTTCCAGCTGCAGAATGAGGAGGGGGAAGAAGTAGCTTGTGTCTCTGACACATAATTCAGCCACAATTATAGTCCCTATGCTCACTTCAGTACATTAACAGGCTTCCACCTAGCACCAGGGCCGCCCGGGGGGGGCAAGAGGGGCAATTTGCCCCAGGCCCCAGGCTCTGCAGGGGCCCCCACAAGAGTTTTTCAGGGCCCCTGGAGTGGGGTCCTTCACTCGCTCCGGGGGGCCCAGAAAACTCTTGCGGGGCTGAGCCCCAGAGCTTCTTCCACTCCCTGTCTTCGCCGGCGGGGGGGTCCTTCCACTCTGGGGTGGAAGGACCCCCTGCCAGCGAATTACCGCTGAAGCAGAACCTGCCGCCAAAGTGCAACCTGCTCTTCAGTGGTAATTCGGCGGCTGGGGGCCCTTCTGTTCCGGGACCCGCCGCCAAAGTGCCCCAAAGACTCGCAGCGGGGGCCCCCCACCACCGAATTACCGCCGAAGAATGGGCTGCACTTTGGCGTCGGGTCCCTCTTCGGCGGTAATTTGCTGGCGGGGGCCCCCGCAGCGGATCTTCGGGGCACTTTGGAGGCGGATCCTGGAATGGAAGGGCCCCCCGCCGCCGAACAGGCTCTAGACATTTCTCCACGCAGGGGGCGCCCTGCTGCTTGCCGGTCCCGCGGCTCCGGTGGATCTCCCGCAGGCGTGGCTGCGGAGGATCCGCTGGTCCCGCTGCTCTGGTGGACCTCCCGCAGGCACACCCGTGGATGCTCCACCGGAGCCGCAGGACCAGCGGACCCTCCGCAGGCATGCCTGCGGGAAGTCCACCGGAGCCACCTGCCGCCGACGGCCCCAGGCCCCCGGAATCCTCTGGGCAGGCTGCAACATCCTAAGGGATGGTACCAGGGGCGCATATATATAAATAGCGGAAATCTGGAAGAGACTGTGCTTTCAGCAGCATCATATGTTCCCCAACTCCTCATGGGCTGCTGTGTTTCGGCACCACCTCCAAATTAGAGATTTTACCAAAAGTCACAACTGATCTGTATTGTTAAGAGTTGCCCATAAATTGCTGCACATAAGAAGTCATTTGCAGCACACAAGAAGTTCCATTTGTCCTGCAGGGATAGAGCTAGTAAAAAAACTGGAATTTCTGTCCTATAGGCAGTTACAATATTTTAATATTTGTTTTTGGCTCAACTCTAGCCAAGAAGTAAAACTCTCAATATGTTTGGCAGAATGGAAAGTTCCTAAAATGTTGGATTTTGAATGTCAAAACATTTCATTCCAGTTTGTTGAACAAAATCAAAACATTGTTTTGATATTGAACTGCAGCCACTAGGATGTCTCACAGAAGTTGTAGATTAGGTGTCTTATGCCCCATTTTCCTCTATGGGCCAGGCTCCCTGCATGGACTAAATCTCCCAAGACCACTGTACCAGTTCAACTGGAGGGGAAGAAAATTGGGAAAACTTGTATAATTTTTTTTAAAAATTGATACTGGAGAAACTGCATTTTCTGTGAAACAAAATATCACCAGAAAATTTCCAACCAGCTATACCCAGGAAGGGAGCTGCATATTCTTAATCTCCATTTTCTGGCATGTAATTAATGAACAATTTGCATATGTAAATAATCTCATATGTATATCTTTAATCAGATTAATAAATTGCTTATTGTCATTGCCTTTAACCACTCTAAGGCCATTTACTGCTGTGCTTATAACCATCTATAACACATACTACTCATATCTGTACCATGCTTACAACATTAATCTATCATATGGTAAACCCAGTTGGTTTACGGGCTCTAGGGACTGAGTTTGTACAGCACCTAGCACATGGGATCCTAGCCCATGATAACGGATCATAGGTGCTATGTCAATACAAATGTTACATTAATAAAAGGTAACCTTAATATAAAAGGTGACCAACTTCTCATTTGGAGGATGGTACCTTCTATAGTAGAACATTATTTTACTTCTGGCAGGACCAATCTGAAATATCATGAGGTTTTAGCCAAGAAATAGGTTATTTTTATCCCTTTGTTGCTAAGATTTATGAAGTTCTGAATGCCTCTATTTGTTTATCTCATATATGCAAGACACCCACCACTATGGTGTCTGCGTGCATTTATATACTCACGCTGGATGAATTAATATTTCCAAATACAAGGAGTAGATGATTTATCTTCTCTTGTAGACCAGAACTCTAAAGACAACACATAAAGAGACACTTGGCCATTTAATGGAGTGTCCAGAATTTCATATATTGCATGGCTGTTTCGTTTTTTTTTCTTTCAGTAAAGCACTTACACATGTGCATAACTTTTAGCATATGCTTAGCCCCACTGACTTACTGGGCCTATGTTTAAATAGATGGATCAAGGCGTATCTTGTGGGATAGATTGCTGCACTGTCTCCATTATCCACAGACGACCAATCAACTGGAAGGGAATTCTGGATGGAAAGTGATTATTGCACATGTGTAAAATTCATTCTCTCAAGGAAATTGTGCTCATTTTGATGTGTTCCTTTAAAAACAACAAAAACAACTAGGTGATATTCCTTACCTCTCCTGCAAAGCTGTGTTTAAATTACAGAACAGTTACAAAGTGAATAAAGCAGATTGTTTCACATTCTGTACTCCTTTGGCCTTGCCAAAATGATTTGTATAAAATTAAAAAAAAAAAGTTCACAGGCCGAGAACGCCAATATTACTTGCAGCCTGTAGCACATTTTTAATGCTCTCTTACAACATAAACCCTTAGAAAAAGGATTTGCAGTGGAAATGCGGCCAGAACCTCAGGGGCACATTGTGAACAAGTACAAAATGTTGCCTGCAAACCTTGCCAAACAAGTAAGACTGATAATATATTGATAGTAAACAGTTTGGAATTTTTATACTAATTTTTCCCATGGCAATGGATTTGTTTAATGCTCTTCATCACTATGATTTTTAGTCCTTTCAGTCATCTTGTTTTGTTTGTTTATTGCTTCAGTGAAACACCTACAATGGCAGTGCAGTCTGGTGCTATATAAATAACAAGCATCATTAATTGTTGAGGCCAACCAAAAAAGCCCCTATTAATCGCAAAGATTAATATCTATGCCATCACCACATCATTTGCCCCTTCCTGAGTTTCCCCAAAATTGGCCACTATGGAAACAAACTTGCTATTAATTGTATACCCTTTTCTGTCATTATAGGTGTCAACCTAAAAGTTTAAATGCGGTTGTGAACCACCTCACTCTCTCAGAGAGAACAGATAATCTTATATGACTCAACTTCTCAGTCTTGAACATGAGTGGCAAGGAGATTTCCAGTTGGATCCTGGGTGTTTCTGTTGCCTGGCTTTTGCTGAATAGCCTTGAAGAGATGGGATTTAAACTATGTCATGAGTATTAGTCTGAAGTGAATGAAGTGAAGAGTACACTCCTCATTTATATCCCCAGAGTGATAAATGCGAGAGCGTAATTTTTTTTCACAAGGAAAGAAAATGGGAAACCAAAAAGGATTTTAGACACAAGAGAAATAGCTTATGAATTTAGATGATAGTTCAGCAGAAATAAATTGTACATCTGTTCATTCATTTTAATAAAGTGGGGGAATGACATGCTGCTGCATCCCTTTGCAATTTTTAAATTATGATCCTATAATAGTACCATTAACATTTGTAATGCAGCCCAAACGCTATGAATTTTAGAAAAAAATAAATTCATGGAATAAGAGAGCATCTATTATCGTTTGGCCTTTTGGCAATTACAAGGGAAAACACAGTGTCTTTTGACCTACTGCAAATGTATCCAAAAAGGATCTTACAACATCTTGACCCTGTAACCTATAACTCTCTGTGTAAGTCTGTTAACAAAAAAAAACTGCACTGTTCTCAAATAAATAATACAGGTGTGCAATATTCAGCTGACTGGATTCATTTCTGCTGAATAAAGCCTTGTCTTTTTTGTACTCACCAACAATAGCAGATTACTGCTGTTATTTGAAGTGAATCTTCAATGTAACAAACAAGGTGCTCTTTCTCAGCTGCATTTGTAGATAGAAGTGTATATCAAATTTTGTTAAGATCAGAGAGGCACATGTCATATTACCCTGGTCTCCCACCAACTGATAATCCAAATGTGAGACATGCAAAGTGTTCTGAGTAGGGCACAATTAGATCATTGCTTTTGTGCTATTATTATGCTTTACAGAGATGATAATGGCATGTGAATTTAAGATATGGCCATGCTGGGGTGCAGCAGACACCACCTTTTAAATCCAGTATTTTGTTTTTCAAAACTGATGTCTCATGGGAAACGATAAATTAACATTTCAGTAGTAGATGTCATGTTTTTATAAAAGCCCATTTGGAGGTATCACTACATTTCCCTTTAATTACTAGAAGAAATGTTGTTAAGAATATAATTGTTACAGGGAGGGGGGCAGGGGGAGGGAGGGAGAGAAAGGAATAGGGAAGGAGCTTTTAAAATTGTTTGTGTATTGTTCCATTGATCAACTGATATCATCTACATGTGGGAAAAGGGAAAGAGAAACACTGACAGCCCTACAACCATGTGGAAAAAGCCAAAGCTGGATGTCAGAAGCTGTGAGCTCTTTCTGTAATGCATCCTGCCTTGCCTCCTACGACCACAGCAAATGAATCTAGACTGCATGCTTAAGCATTTAATCTTCCAAAAGCAAAGATTTTTCTAGTGGCTATGTCTGATCCCAATATTGGAAGACAGTTGCCTTACTGTCTTACATTTTGCATTAGCCATTATATATATATATTTCTTACCACAGCTCCAGCAGGTTGTCTGAAAACAACCTCAACAGGCAGTCTAGGTAAACAAGACTTACCGGAACTGGTGAATTCCCCAATGGATACTGAAGAATACAAGACAAGAAATACCTCTGGAGCACAAGGCCTCTAGGCAAACACTTACCACTGACAGAAACCATACGGATTCATTGATCAGAGCTGCATTTTAATCATATGACTGGAGGAAAGAAAACAGTTCCAAGAGTCTACCAGACAGCCCCAGCATGGGGTATGATAAAACAGTTAATACCACTAATATCAGGCAGCAGATGTAAAAGGACTTAGGAGAGTTTAACATCTGCAAGACAAGCTGGATTTATTTACTCACGACTTCAATTATTATTTAAGCTGGAAACTTTGGAAAGGTCAGAACTGCTAACTTAGTAAACATGCCCTTCATTTGTCTTCAAATAATCACTTCCTCCCCCTAGCTGGGAGTACAATAATCAATTAGCCAAATGCAGTGCTCTCTCTCTCTCTGTTAGGATGCTTGTTTGGTTACCAACAAACAAATAAAACACCCCAAAACTAAAGCTCGAAACTTCAATTCAACCTGCAGAAGAAAATGCAATTTAAGGGGACATTTTAAGATTAAAAGGCATGGACCTCAGTTTTAAATAGGCACACACCTGTGACCATGTACATCTATAGGAATGCCTGCACAAAACACAGATTTGTATATGCACATGCCTAAACTGTTACTTGCAAATGTGATCTCACAAACACTTGTGCACATGAGTTGTCCCATTGGACTGATCCCATAGAAATGTTTTCTCTGATTTTTGGAGGGTAATAGTTCAGTAAAATATTTGCATATTTGGATTAATACATTCATCTGCAGTGTTCATTTTTCTCATGCACATTGTGGTAGAATCAGAAAATGAAATTGACTGTGGACAAAAGTGAAACTGACTTGTCTATTTTCATTATCCACGCTGAATGAAGTGGAAAAAGTAAACAAAAATCATAAATGGCACAAAAAATAAGGGTTTGTACAGTTCTATCATTTATCATCATCTGAGGTGCTATGAGTAACACAGAAAGGAATTATGTACTAATGTAACCATGTGCATATGCAAGTTAGTGACCTGACATATGCATGTAAATTAGGTGAGCATTCCATGCCTGAGTGAATGGGAGTGGCCACTGCAGATGAACAAAATGAGGATGCATCCGACGAAGTGGGTATTCACCCACGAAAGCTCATGCTCCAATACGTCTGTTAGTCTATAAGGTGCCACAGGACTCTTTGCTGCTTTTACAAAATGAGGAGGAAAGATGAGAAGTTTAATTTTAGACATGTTTAAATTTAAGGAAACAGTGAGATACCTGGGGAGACCGGCAGTGATGTGAGCCTGGACAGAGAAGGAGAGGTAGAGAGAGTAGCTGGGGTTCTGAGAACTATCAGCATACAGATGGCAATTGATGCCCTGGCAACTGTTCTTGGAGATAAGTGGACAGTGAGAAAAGGAGGATATTAATAATGGTCACCCAGGAAACATCAGCAGGAAGAGGAAAGATGATACTCCACCAAAGGTAACAATGATGTAGTGGTCAGTGAGGGAGAAGGAGGATCAGGAGATAGAGTCTCAAAAACATAGGTCTTCAGGAAAACAGGGTGGATGAGGGGACTAAATACAGCAGAGACCTTGATAAGAATAAAGATGGAGGAGAAGCCCTTAAGCTTAAGTAGGAAGAGATCACTAGCTATTTTGGTGAAGTGAGATTTGATGGAGTAGAGAGGACGGAAACTGGAATGGAGGAGGCTCTAAGGGAAGCTGGAAAATATGTAGGTCCTGGGAGCAGATGACACATTCAGGGTCTTGCAGATGAAGAAAAAGAATCAGAAAAGGTTTTATATAGTGTGGAGTAAGCAGCATGCTTGAAGGTGGAGGGACAAGTGCCAGGGAGGAGTTATTTAATGATGAGGAAGTTAGGAGGAACCCTCCTCCATGAGGATGGGAGACCTCAGATTCAGACACATGGGAAAAGGCGGGCAAGATACCAAGAAGATGGCAATGTGTTATGCTGCATGATTGAAATATGACCATTTATATCATTAATGTTGCCACTGTTAGGCAATTGCAACAAGTCTTGTACAAGTATATCATGTAAGGTCAGGGGCCGGTACAAGGAAGTTTCGCACCCTAGGCGAAACTTCCACCTTGCCCCCACCCCCAGCTAATCCCGCCCCCCCCACAGCAGCTAACTCAGCCCCCCACCCGGGGAGTCCCCCCCGCAGCAGCTACCCCCACCACCACGACAGCTAATCCCTCTCCACCCTGTTCCCCCACTGCAGCTAACCCTGCCTGGGGAGACTCCCCCCACGGAAGCTAACCCTGCCTGGGTTTTCCCCCATCCAGCTCACCTCGGCTCTGCCTCCTCCACTGAGCACGCTCCTCTCCCCCAGGTGTGCGGTGCTGATTGGAGGAGACTTAGAGCTGGGCTGTGTGCTCAGCGGAGGAGGCAGAGTGGAAGTAAGCTGGGGTGGGGAGTTGTTACCCTCTGTGCCCCCCCCTGTTACTGCGGGCAGCCCTCCCCGCTTGCCCCCCCCGCGCACCTCCCCACCCAGCTCACCTCCACTCCACCTCCTCGCCTGAGGGGACTTTTAGGTGCCCCCCGTCACTAGGCGCCTGCCTAGTTTGCCTAAATGGTTGCACCGGCCCTGCGCAAGGTGTCAATGGGAGAGTTATGATTTGCTAAATACGTTTATCCTGTTTAAATTTATGTATCATCACTGTATCTGAAGTTATAAATATAAATGATGCGATATATCTGTATCCCAAATGTGTTCCTTTAGTAACACCCAGCTGATAAAATCTACATTGAAGCCAGACAGTTTTGTTTTAATGGCCCACTAAAGGCAATTTACTCTCACAATGGCCCAGCAAGTATTTTTGCAGACACTTTCGCCCCCAAGAGGCCAATGGCTGCCCCTGTGAGTCAGCAAGCCATGTAAGGGCATGTGACTTGCTCACGTGACCGTGGGCTCCATCTTGTGCCTGTAATTTTCCACAAACAGAGCTGTGAGCTTTGTTTTGGAACAGTGACATTCCAAACACGTGGAAGATGGTGTAAAAGACACTTGAATCATCTCCATGTTGCTTCTTTCCTGCTCTGATTCTCTGGACTACGGACTCAAAACTAAAGGGAGCATTTTCTAATCTATGGACTGAGGACCTTCCAATCTCGTGGATGTTACCAGAGACTTTACAAGCCACCAGTTTATTTAATCACTGCTACAAACCTGATATAAGAACATTGCAATGATTATATGTATATCATCTATGAACTATTTTTAACTCTCTTCATCTTTTCTTCCATAAATAAACCTTTAGATTTTAGTTAGTAAAGGACTGACAACAGTGTGATTGTTGGGTAAGATGTGAGTTATATATTGACCTGACAGTGTGGCTGATATCAAATGAAAGGTTCTTCTGATCTCAAGATAAAATTGGTATTCAATAATCACTCATCATAAATTCTAGTGTCTAGGTAGTGAAATAAGGGCTGGGATGCCTAAGACGACTGCATTTTTGACTTCTTGTGAAACCAGTAAGGTGAGACAGAAGTTTATTTTTGTTACTGGCTTTGTATAATCTAATGATAGAATAACTACCAGTCTGGGGTGAGTCTGTTCTATTTCTCAGCAGTTTGCCCTGAATCTGGTATCTTCAGCTGTGACTCACTGAAGCACGGTGACATTTGGCATAGTTGGTAGGATCCACAGAACCAGGTCAGTTACGGTTTGGATCAGAACCCCATGCTATTCAAAATTTGAATCCTAACATACCCACAAGGACAATATGGATGTGTTTCATCTGTATTACCTGTTAGCAGTTTGGAGAATAGTGGAAAGGAGGGGAATATTCCCAAGCCTTTACCTACCCCATTCTCCAAGTATTTGCCTGTACTCAGCGGTGAATGCCGGGGCAAGGTAAAGGATATCTCCAATTGTTTGTCTGTTTGACCGTTAAGCAAGCCGTCCCCCTCTCCCAGTTGTCTGTTAGAAAAGACAGCCTGACTGGTGACAGGAAGGGAGCCTGTGAACAAACAGGGAGTCTCTCTCAGCCTATGCCAGCTGAGAATTTGTCTGAGATGGCTCTGAAATTGAATGAAACACAGGAAAAAATTGTTGTGGTGCAGTAAAATGATGTTTCATTAGATAAGGCTAGGGAGGGCAGAGGCACATTTTGTAATGCAAGATGAATCGTTGTCCAGAAAAGCTCCTGAAAAGGGAAAACAGCCTCATAGTGGATTTTGCAAGCAGCTTGCTGCAACTGAGGAATGTGGAAGCGATTTGATTGCATTAGTTCAGTATGAATCACTGTCTGTAGAAAGCAATAGTTTATTTGTAGAGAGACTTTTCAGTTCCTAACTGCCAGAGTCTTTCAGATGTGTATGGATCCACTGACTTTGCTTTAGAAAGATCCAGCATGGATAGCTTAAAGGAAGTTTCAGATGGAGTGAAAATTGTTAGGGAGTTTGAACAGCCCTATAACCAAGTGGGTTAGCAGGGGTGGCGAGTTATATGGGCCCGTGGTGCCCTTGCTCCAGCAAATTCAGGGCATGAGGGCCTGGATCCACCAATGTTCAGGGCTGAGTCACTCCTCCAGATCCAGCTGCCCCAGAGCATCTCCCTCTGCCCCAGCCCTGAGCCTCCTCCAGTACTGTGAACCCCTCATCCCCGGCCCCACCCTGCAGCTCCACACCCCAATCGTCTGCCTTAGCCCTGAGCCCCTCCCACTCCCCAAATCCCAGGCCAAGCCACAGCCCTCACCCCCCTGCACCCAAACCCTCTGACCCAGCCCTGAGCCTCTCCCTGACCCCAAACCCCTCATCCCCAGCTCCAGCCAGAGTGCTCATACCCCCAACCCCAATGCTCTGATCCAGTCCTGAGCCTCTCCCACACTCCAAACCCCTCATCTCCAGCCAGAGCCCTCACCTCCCGCCTGCACCTCAACCCTCTCACCTAGCCCTGAGCTCCCTCCCACACTCCAAACCTCTCAGCCCCACCCCATTAATTTTATTATGTTCAACAATATGCAGGTGCGGGGGCAGAGGCTTGGATTCAATCTGTGCACTACCAAAAATTATACAAACCTGCTGCCCCTGCTTAGCCAGCATTTTGGAAACACAATCTTGTTGGAACATGAATATCTCCATTCTCATAGACTCATAGACTTTAAGGTCAGAAAGGGCCATTATGATCATCTAGTCTGACCTTCTGCACAACACAGGCCACAGAATCTCACCCACCCACTCCTGTAACAAACTCCTAACCTATGTCTGAGTTACTGAAGTCCTCAAATCATGGTTTAAAGACTTCAAGGTGCAGAGAATCCTCCAGCAAGTGACCCGTGCCCCACACTGCAGAGAAAGGCGAAAAACCTCCAGGGTCTCTGAAAATCTGCCCTGGAGGAAAATTCCTCCCCAACCCCAAATATAGTGATTAGCTAAACCCTGCTCGTGTGGGCAAGACTTACCAGCCAGACACCCAGGAAAGAATTCTCTGTAGGAACTTAGATCCCACCCCATCTAACCATCATACCATCCCCTCCATAAACTTATCAAGTTTAGTCTTGAAGCCAGATATGTCTTTTGACCCCACTACTCCCCTTGGAAGGCTGTTCCAGAACTTCACTCCTCTGATGGTTAGAAATCTTATTTATCCCTCTGATATATGTATAGAGAGCAATCATATCTCCCCTCAGCCTTCTTTTGGTTAGGCTAAACAAGCCAAGCTCTTTGAGTCTCCTTTCCTAAAACAGGTTTTCCATTCCTCGCATCATCCTAGTAGCCCTTCTCCATACATGTTTCAGTTTGAATTCATCCTTAAACATGGAAGACCAGAACTGTACACAGTATTCCAGATGAGGTCTCACTAGTGCCTTGTATAATGGTACTAACACCTCCTTATCTCTACCAGGAATACCTCACCTGATGCATCCCAAGATCACATTAGCTTTTTTAACGGCTATATCACATTGGTGGCTCAGTCATCCCGTGATCAACCAATACTCCAAGGTCCTCCTCCTCCTTGGTTACTTCCAACTGATGAGTCCCCAATTTATAACAAAAATTCTTGTTATTAATCCCTAAATGCATAACCTTGCACTTTTCACTATTAAATTTCATCCTATTACTATTACTCCAGTTTACAAGGTCATCCAGATCTTCCTGTATGATATCCCAGTCCTTCTCCATATTAGCAATATCTCCCAGCTTTGTCTTATCCTCAGACTTTCTTAGCACATTCCCAATGTTTGTGCCAAGGTCAGTAATAAAAAGATTAAATAAGATTGCTGATTCTTTTAAGTGAACAGCTTGTGTCTCAGGTTCAGAGGGGAGATTGGGTAGCTGAATCTGTAGAGCAGAACAACTTCGCAGTTGATGTATTGAGAATGCAGGGGGTGGCAGGCAAAGTGGATTAGATTACATCTGATTCCATCTGGAAGCAGAGACTGGTAATGGAAGGACACCAGAAGCCTGGTTCTGATATGCTAGTGAAAATGGATGGTCTTTATGACGGAGTCCAGCCTTGGAATTGGTAACAGATGAGAAATTGAATTTGAAAACTAGTAAACAAACTAGTGTCTGTGTTGATGCAAATTACATGGCTAACAGCGGGGAGCATAGCTGTTAGCAGAGAGGACACACTTGGCCAACCAAGGGAATCTGTTAAACAAGAGAGCTCAGATTTCAACCCTCCAGGAAAGGGAGGAGGAGAAAGTCTTGATCCTGCAAACGGATCCTGCAAAAGCCTCACAGGTTAACCTTAAAATACTAAAACCCCAAAGATGAGAGGAGGAAGGAAGTAATGGAGCAGAACCAGCATCACTCAGCCTTAGGTCAGAAGAGTAATGACATTTCAGAATTCAGGGAGCCAAAGCCCGGGATGGGAGGGTGAACATGGGTGCACAGTACTGTCAAGTCTGGGCTGTCCCAGCATGGGATTACACCTTTTCCCCCAATACATATGGACTGGGAACATAGGGAAAACATTTTTACACACAAATAGGTATTAAGTGACTCAGACAGCCGGTTAGAGAAAGGACTACCCTTTAAGACTCAAAGGCAACCAAGACATGGAAACAATATACAAAGATCTGAATAAATTACTTTGCTGAATCATCTTTCTCAAAAGATACTACAACTGCAAAGAATTCTTGATGTAACTCCAGACCTGCCTTTTTTTCTTTTTGGTTAAACCAATTGACATTTTCATTCTAGTAAGTTCAATAGATGATCAGCCATATTGAACTTTATTGCCTTCCAAATGGGATTGTTTCTTAGACATTTACCAACAGTTTTTCTTGAGTAAATGTATGGCTCTTTTTAGCATATTGATTTTTATCGGTTCACTATTTTAATGTTCCACAGCAAACGGAAAAAAGATATTTTGTCTAAATAATCATGACACTTTGATTCACATGCACAGCTGCTTAGCAAATTTTGCAGTAGCCAAATCAGTTTTTGTGTTGCTGATTGACTTGTCAATGAAGAAACTGAAAAACTGATCACAAAAATAAATTTAAAAAAATGTCTCTGGAGCAATGACCTAAGCAGTCAGATAACTGTTATTTTTGTATGAATGTTCTGCAGTTTCATAACCACTTTCTGCTCATATAAACTGTAAGTACTATGCTAACTAGCGCATACTGCTAGTAAATAGGGTTTTGTCTGGTGCAAATTGAATATGTTAAGATATATTGTGGTTTATCTTGTTTAATCCCACTTATGAAGAGAAATTCTTACAGATGCTGGAGGCTTTTAGGCTGTATGGGTTTCTTAACTCATGGGATTAGTGTGATATTTTGCCACATATCTAACAATTCCACTGTGTATTACTAATAAAATCAGCCATGCCAGTGTCAAATAAAGATGGAGTTCTTAGCATTTTTGTTTAGTTCAGATTCCATATTTTGGAGATGCACTTAGAGAGAGGGAATCATAACCTTCTCAGCACATCAGTGTATAACAAGTGTTTCTATTAAGCTAGAAAATAGTTTTGTTGGCAATATCTCAAAGCCAATACAATTTGCCACCTATTCCACTTATTGATCCCATAGTCCTTACTCCCAGTTATAAGAACAACATAACAAACACTTAGGCCCCAAACCTATAATGACCTCTGCATGGGAAAACTTTTGAACCTGCACACTGAAGCATTGACTTTAACAGGGCTGTGTGCAAGACCATGTCTCTCTTCACAGAGAGGTCACTGCAGTTTACAGGCCTCAAAATATCATACTTTCCATCTGTGGATCTCAAATATGTAACAGGTAGAACCAATAAGATTTTTTCCTCCCTGTTTTTAATGTTGATTTTTTTTTTTGGCAAAAATTAGAATACTGAAACACTGGCTGAAAACCTAAATATTTCAATTCAGAAATGAGGCTGTGGTGCCTTGTTGGAGTTGGAATTTAGGTGCCTCATGCTTTCATTGTCCTCTATAAGCCACATCAGACTACATCCGCTCAGACTCCATCTTCCATCATGATGGAAGACTCCATCATCCATCCACTCAGACTCCATCATCCATCCGCTCAGACTCCATCATCCATCCACTCTTGGAGAACGGAGGAGGTGCATCATGAGTCCCTGGTCATGGTGCATCCTGTGAGATGTTGTCTTGTCAGAGAGTCCAGAAAATAGCAGAGAATGGGTACAAAAAGCAACTGAATTATAACTCCCAGCAGGCACTGCAGCAGTATGTTCAAAATGAAATACAGTAGAACCTCATAATTACAAACACTAGAGTTACAAAACTGACCAGTCAACCACATACCTCATTTGGAACTGCAAGTACATAATCAAGCAGCAGCAGAGACAACCCCGCCCCCGCCCCCAAAATCCAGTACAATACTGTGTTACATGTAAACTACTAAAAAATAAAGGGAAAGTTAAAAAAAAAAAAAGAGATTTGACAAGTAAGGAAACTTTCTGTGCTTGTTTCATTTAAATTAAGACAGTTAAAAACAGCATTTTTCTTCTGCAAAGTTTCAAAGCTGTATTAATTTTAAGTCAATGTTCATTTGTAAACTTCTGAAAGAACATCCACAACAATTTGTTCAGAGCTATAAACATTTCAGCGTTACAAACAACTTCCATTCCCGAGGTGTTCATAACTCTGAGGTTCAACTGTATTTTGTTTTTCTGCCAAAATACTTCCGTTTTCAGGTGTTTGATTTTTCAATTGAAAAATTGAATATTTCCCACAGAAAGCAGACAGTTTTTATGAAAAATGTTAATTTAATGAAAAATCCAAATGTCAATTGGCAAAATGTTTTAATGGAACATTTTTGTACAGCCCTAATAATGAGCGCTAAATATAAGATTTTATTGAATCAGAGATGCAGGGGCAGCCGTGGATTCTGGGCTAGTCCCTTTCTTTAGCTTGTGCTTGTCTGATTGGCTGTTTTTAATTTCCTTTTTTTTTTTTTAAATCTACTCTCAAATTATCTTCCCAAATATATTTCAGCTTGATATTTTCAAAACTGTTACTGCTAACTGTTTGCTCTCTAATTCCAAATGTAATACCTATGGCAAAGTTCACACTTCACACACCATGTTGAGGAAGCATATGAAGCTTCAGTTCTTGGAGAAAAGAGCAATAAATTGTGGCTTTCCGGCTTTTTGTTGCTTTCATTGTTTGGATATTTGCTCTTAGTTGAAGTAGATGGAAGAAGTCTTCAGGGAATACTCAGCATTGGAATGGTTTAGTGGTGAGAACTACCAGCTGTAGTGAGAATTGCTGTTATTATCACTGTGTTGTTGTTGACCTCCCGAGCATAACCAAATGGTTAGCAAAGATAAGGACTCAGACATTGATATCAAGACTACTTAAATCAGCTGAACATGACTAATGAAGGAAACTAGACAAAGGAAGGGAGGGAAAATAGGTCTTTTTAAAAAAGGACTCATGAGAATACAAGGTTTTTATGTGCACTGACTCAAATTATAAGGAGTGCAGGGAAAGAAACACATCTGGAGAAGCAGTGAAGTGCTTTTGTGTCCACCCTCCCCTCCCAATTTCGTATGGTTTGAAAGATCATTTATATTCAGAGAGTCTTTCCTGTATTTATACAAGTGTTTTTGGCTGCTTTCAGATAATAAAGCATGCACTGTGTTGGTTCATGTACCACTGAAATTAGTTTATCTGTAGATTAAATAGACAACTCCCTGTATTTCATGACCATGGCGTAGAGAAACAAAGCAATGAACTCACCCTTCAAAAGCAGAGATAAATGTAAAACTCTGCTGCCTACTGCGATGCAGTATATTCTACTCTAATTATGTGATAAGTGGATGGACTCTGTGTTCAACATATTTTGCAGAAGTTTCTGAACAAAGTGCCCATACCGGTTTTACAGATAGCTAATGGAAAGCCACATGAATACAAATTATTATGTACACATATGAATTTGGAGGAATACGAGAAGCACTGATCTTCCAAATGCTATTTTTTTCCCTATGTTCCTCTTTGTTTTACTCAATGCAGAGAATAAGTATAGCCTGGTCCCATTAAATTTTACCAGTCCTACACAGCTGAATGTTTGTCACTGTGCTCATTATGGGCTCAATCCTGCATGGCACTGAGCATTCCTCGTCGGTAGGGACCATCTTCAACTCCTCCTGGCTCCACAGGGAATTCAACACCTAGGTGCTCTTGAAAACACCACTAGGCCCCCATCTGCATAGGCAGGTGCCTAAATACCTTTGGAATTCTGGCTGTAAGTGCTGATGTCACTTTTGAAAATGAGAGAGACTCCTAAGTCATGTAGATGCTTTTGAAAATTTTACCCAATGGCTTGAAAATTGCACTAAAGATCAGCATGCAAATTAGGAAAACCCTTAATTGTTTGAACTTTAATACCTACTCCACAGAAAAGGCTAAATATTAAACATGACAACAAATAGTATAGTTTAAATCAGACTATTAACATAAATTTAAAATAATGTAGGATTTTTTTTTGCAGTGAGCTTATAGTGCATGCATACTTAATTAAGAGAAAATATATTAATCACAATGTGTTACTTTCCTTACACAAGTATTTGATAAACAGCCCTAAATGTGACTAATAGGCACTTTGTAAATAGAATCTAGCTACAACACCACGTATGCATCTGCAGCTTTGCCCCAGGCACAGACAAGAAAGAACACAAATAAACCAGTTATGGGACTCCCTAATCTCTTTTGTGTTCAACAAATTTGTTGCATAAAGGGCTGTGTAAAAATATTTGCAGCACAGGTAAAACCAGCAAAAAATTATGAAAAGAAAAAGTATTACATTCTGAGCTGTCAATATGCCTGCCCCATCTATGATCCTGCCTACTCATAGCAGCCTGATGAAAATTTGACAATTTTACCTATATTTTTCCTTCCAATAGATTATAAGTATTAAATGTCAGGGACTAAAGTCAAGATAAAAGCAGATTCTTTGGTAGGCCATGACGTTCTAGGAGGAGGAGTGTCCTGCCATGCCCAGTTCCTTCCCTTGTGTTCGCAAGGATCCCCACAAGTCATGGAGATCAGGGTAGAATAAGAGTGGTAGAAGTCTACCTTTCCCTTGTCCCTTTGGGTCCCCTGCTTTGAGTGTGGCTTGGCTGGACCCAAAGATGCAAGCCAAAGTGGAATTATATTATGAAAAGTGACTGTGTAAAAATGGCACCTACTTACTCCACTGACTTGCTCCATGTGTGTATCCAGAGCCTCACCTGATTGTTTTTTATACTCCTGCAGTCCCTGAACGAGAGGGTCGTGGAGTCCATTCCATCTCCCTTATCAGCCACTGAATTGCTAGTTTCCAAATACAAGGCCTTACTTATCAGCACTACCTTCCTATCCTTCTCTCCCCTCCCTTTCTTCCCTGCCCCCAAAGAGAATGGGTTTGCATGGGTGTAATTAAAGGCAAAATTTGACCTGCAGAATCTTTATTACTGTTGACAACATTCCAGGAGGAAAGCACCGGGATTGATTTTTAGATCTGAACTGCATTTTGCAAAGTGGTGCTTTTTTCATTTGTCAGTTGAGCAAATCTGATCGAAGTCACAGAGATGCAACAGACCAGGAACCAGATAATGCCATGCTTCAGAGTGTATTTTTTTCTCCAAACTAAAGCATTTGATGATACCCTAATTTGTGGAGAGGATTTAATTATAATCCGTTTTTGCTATCATGTTATTGTTCCTGCAGAGTTAATAAATAATAATGATACTGATATATTTCATTTAACCTCATCTTTTACTCGAAATGCTATTCTATCCATTTAACTGATGAGTAAATGGAGACACAGAGAAATGGATTGACTTGGTTTACCTGAACTGTGTAAAAAACCCAAGATTTCCAACTCCCTGTCCATTGTTCTAACTGCTAGATGAGGCTTTCAGTCCATTCTGAGCAGACAACTAAACTAGCTAGCAAAATACCAAGGGACCATCTCATGAATCCATCCTGAGCTCAACAACATCTATCCAGCAAAACAGGATATAAGGAGACTTGAGACAGCATACAGAAGGTTATTTTGTGCTTTATTTGATAGCCTTGTTTAAAGAATCAGTCACATTTTATATTAAGGTTCCACTTATAAATGGTTCATTAAAAGGTTAAAACATGATTTACGGATGCCATAAGCATGTTATAGAGATGAGTTGTATGTGTCATGACAGATTATAAGTGTGATGGCCACCATCTTGGCTGACATCAGGGACTGAGCCAGAATCTTCCAGAGCTGAAAGCATTAATATCTAAAGCTTGAGCCAAAGAACAAGGGTCTCTAAGTAGGGCTCTATAAGACTCATTCTCTGTGGATAAGTGAAGGAAGGAGACATATAACACACCCTCACCAATGCATTACCATATGCACATAATTATAAATATGGTTATAAATTATGATTATAAAGCAACCGATTGACTTAGTGGAGTCTATGACAATTGATAATCATTTATGAAAACATCAATTAATCATTTATTAACCCTTTATAACCTATTTATAAATGGCTCTTTAATGTAAAATGTGACCAAATAATCTCTCTCTTGAAGGCACAGTTTAGTTAACAGGGATACAATGTCGCTATTTTTCACAGTGGAAATGTTTCATTAAAATTAAGGAGAGATTTACTTTATGTGTGTTTATGCATGAGTCAGGGAGGGATACAGAAATCTCTTTGTAAATACAAAAATAAAAAAAAGAAATTTCCCAAAGTTGAGTTCCCTGATGCAATGGAACTCTGAGTGTTTAAATGATTTAATATTCTGGAAATCGAATAGATTGAAAGCGGGGGGCGGGAGTTGGAAGGGAGAGAGAGAGAGAGAGAGAATATATGGAGGAGAGCAAAGAGGACTGATCCTCACTTGCCCAAAACTTCTATATAAATTATCCCCACAAGGTCTCTGTGGATTCTCCCTTGCCATATGCAAGTGGCTGTGGGCGGTAACCTCACAGCAGATGCCACCTCTCCCCAAGGCCCTGCAGAAGGCACTTTGCTGGTTCCAGAATCCTGTGTGGGAACAGGATGGGTACTGGGTGGTCAGCAGCATGCTGTTTTTCCCCTCTCACCCCAGAGCTTATGAAGGAAAGTTTATGCAGCCTTCCCATAGAGTGCCCTTCCTTTAAGAACATGCCTGAGATAGCAGTAGCCAGAGGAAGGACTTGGCAATGTGGTTCCAATGGAATCACACTACTGCAGAGGCACAGGGACATCTGTTGATTCCTTGGGATCCATGGGAGGTGGCTTCTACATCCCATTTTCTTAGGAGAGGGAGAACAAACCCCTGACACCACTTCTGTGATAGAACCACTTGGGGCAACACACCTTGATATTTCTTCTACTGACTATGGGAAGAAGCATGCTGACCTCTTGCCAGAATCAATGCTGTTAGAACAAAGATATTATAGAGATGGATTAGCCTGCTTATAGCTTTGTAGCAGATGTTTCACCACTAGCTCCTTATCACACACTACCAGCAGTGACATTAACCATAGGTTAGCATGCATGCATTGCAGATGCACAGCACTGCAGTGCTCTGTCACCAACTGTTACAAAGTGGCTCAGAAAACAACATCATGTATTTTCTGAATGCACTGAGTATATAAATAATTCCCAGCACCATTAGCAATCACTCAGCCTAAGTAATGCATTGCCAAACTGTTTGAATATCCTACAGTAGGCAAGGAAGTTGTCAGATTTTACAAAATGATCTATTCCTGCACTTTCCTTTGGTTCATTATTTACTTTGATTGGCACTCCCTTGGTACTGTACAAAAGTTGAGCCCCATATCTTAACTTTCTTTGGGAAAAAAGGCCAAATGTTCTTCATGACACAGAAATATATCTTTGTGTACAGTAATAACTCTCAAAATTTCATTAAAAATCCACTAACATTAAACAAGCCACAGTTTTCCAGAGCTCCCAGGAACAAAATCGCCACAAAATCTGCAAGCACTTCTATCTGTATGCATTATTCTTGTGCGTATGGGCAATCACCTATAAAACTGGTGAGCCATTAAAGGTCTTGTGTACACATCTGTTACCTTGTTTGAACATTTTTGGAGAAACTTTGGAAATTTTATCCTTAAGTTTCCGGTCAAGACCAAATACCATTTAAATGCAAAATGCTATATTTAGGCATTTAAATTGCAATTAGATAAACCTATGGAAAGTATGTGGTGGAGTTTGAGAGTTTGCTATTGAGAAACTACATTTTGGGCCTACATTTCTTGAGTGTCTGCCACCGCTGCTCAGATACAATGGTAATCAGCAGGGTATAAGGACATGCATCAAATGGAATAGGTCAGATATTTTAAGACAGCTATATTTTGATGCTGGATTAATAGTTCACAAGCATTTTCATTTTTGGTTTGATCTCACCAAGTGTTGAGCAGTCAGAACCAAATCCATCATATTATTTGGCATATGCTTAATTTCAAGGACTTGACTTGTTCTACTGAATTCAATGGGACCATTTTTCTGGATCAGGGCCACGATGTTCAGCACCTTGCATGACTAAGCCCTAAAAACACCATGAGGGAAAAGTGCTGCCTTTTCCCTCTATAAACATTAAGGTCATGTTCGCAGCAGAATGGCATAGTTCTCCGAAACAGGGAAAGAAGCAGGAGACGG
Source organism: Gopherus evgoodei (assembly GCF_007399415.2). NCBI lineage: Eukaryota > Metazoa > Chordata > Testudines > Testudinidae > Gopherus > Gopherus evgoodei. Next base: position 34,838,077 of record NC_044333.1, on the reverse strand, counting down.
GCTTCTGTCTGAGGAATCAGCATCCACATCATATGGAATTTAGGGAGGAGCTGAAAGAACTGCAGTTATCAGAGTTACTGGCTAAAACACCCTAGGAGCGAAGAGAAAATGACTGTGGTGACTATTGCAACGTTGTGTGTGCAGCAGAGGCTGAGCATGAAGAAGATGAAGTATGGATTGGATGAATGGACTATAAGGTGGACAGAAAGTCAGCTAGATTGTTGGGCTCAACAGTAGAGATCAATGGCTCAATGTCTGGTTGGCAGCTGGTATCAAGTGGAGTGCCTCAGGGGTCAGTCCTGGGGCCAGGTTTGTTCAGCATTTGTTCACCAGAAGGATAGATTGCACCCTCAGCAAGTTGGCGGATGACATTAAGCTGTGGGGAGAGGAGATATGCTGGAGGGTAGGGAAAGGGTCCACAGTGACCCTGGCAAATTGAAGGATTGGGCCAAAAGAAATCTGATGAGGTTCAACAAGGACAAGTGCAGAGTCCTGTACTTAGGATGGAAGAATCCCATGCACTGCTGCAAGTTGGGGACTGACTGGCTAAGTGGCAGTTCTACAGAAAAGAAATTGGGGATTACAGTGGACGAGAAGCTGAATATGAGTCACCACTGTGCCCTTGTTGCCAAGAAGGCTAACGGCATATTGGGCTGCATTAGTGGGAGCATTGCCAGCAGATCGAGGTAAGTGATTATTCCCCTCTATTCGGCACTGTGAAGCCACATCTGGGGTATTGTATTCAGTTTTGCCCCTCACCCCCACTACAGAAAGGATGTGGACAAATTGGAGAGAGTCCAACAGAGGGCAACAAAAATGATTAGGGCTGGGGAACATTATTTATGAGGAGAGGCTGAAGAAAATGGGCTTATTTAGTCTGCAGAAGAGAAGAATGAGGGGGGAATTTGGTAGCAGCCTTCAACTACCTGAAGGTGGTTCCAAAGAGGATGGAGCTAGGCTGTTCTCAGTGGTGGCAAATGACAGAACAAGGAGCAATGGTCTCAAGTTGCAGTGGGAGAGGTTTAGGTTGGATACTAGGAAAAACTATTTCACTAAGAGGATGATGAAGCACTGGAATGGGTTACCTAGGGAGGTAAGTGGAATCTCTATCCTTAGAGATTTAAGGGCCAGTTTGATAAAGCCCTGGCTGGGATGATTTAGTTGGGGTTGGTCCTGCTTTGAGACCTCCTGAGGTCTCTTCCAACCCTCATATTCTAGGATTCTATGACGATGATTCTGTGCAGTCAGCCTACAGTAAGACCACTGAACAAAGCCCAGTTTAAATGTGTTTTGGATAGATGTCCAAAAATTTGGCTCTTAAGGATTAATTGAAAAAATGTGTAACTATTCAAGAATAGTTACAAAAACACTATTCTTGATATATACTTTAAAATCAGAGTTTATCAGGGGGCAGGGAGAAAGGGAAGAGTTGCCTCAGGCATCAAAACAAAAATCACCTTTAATGAACAGACATAGACTCAAACAAAGCTGAGGTTGCTTTGCACTGGGGATTTACAGAAAACATCTGTTAAGCAATCTAGCGCATCTCAAACAGAAACGTAAATACTGGTTTCCAACTTGGGGGAAAGCAATAAAAATTCTGGACTTCCAGTGAGACAGCAAGAAAATAGAAATTGAAAGCATTTTAAGGAACATTGTACAATCTTCCACTTTGTAGCTACACTGGAGTACCTGACATTGAATCAATGCAGTGTCCAGATTTTTTTTTATTAGGTACACACCACACAACATTTACAACAAGATGCATCTGTGGTATAGCTCCATTGACTTCCATTGTGTCAGACCAGCAATGAATCTGGCCTTCAGAATTCACATTTAAAACATAGCTTATTAGAGCTACCTTCACAACACCATGAAAAATAAAAGCAAAAGCTATTTTCAGTAGAAATTATATTGTCAGATGATAAAGCAGGCCACTAAATATATATTTGCTTCATAAAAGAGAAAGGGGACCGTTAGAAAATATCTTTAAACAGAAGGGAGATAGTTGGAAAAAAATACATCAGTACTAAAAGAACCCATATAAAGCAGCCAATCTCAAAGTAAATAAAAGATGATAGCACTTCTAAATCAAATTATTGTATTTATTATATTTGAGTTTTCTGCCTCAAAAGCTATCCTGTAGAAACTGTCTTTTCTTTTTTCCTTTCTCTTCTTTTAAGCGTTATTGTTGTCAGCTGTGAGGAAAGTCTACCTATAACTATTTGTACTGAATTTCAAATGCAGTAATTATGGCACCTTAAACTAGTAACTCAAAGTAAAAGGCTTTCTTTTAACTGTAAATTGCCATGATGGATTTTCGTCTCCTCCACATTTTTGAAGAAAAGGGTATTTAATTTTTGTAAAAGATGCCTGACTGGCAGGTCAGAGGTCAGCTCCACTTTTTTATACACAGAGAAAGTATACCACAGGCAGCAGCCATGCAAACATCTTCACACTACCCACCCCAAGCATCTGCAGAGGAATCACACAGGTGAGAAGTGCGGTTTGGTTTCTGGCTTAGATTTGCAAAAGCAGCTTGGTGGGACTTGGGCAGGTATTTCAGTTCCACCATGTCTCAAGTCAATGAAAGTCCTGCACATCCTTAACAGCAAGCACATGCTTAAGAGCTTTCTGAACCAGGGACTCTTTGTTGCCATTTCATGCCTGGTTTTTAAGACTGACTAGTAGATCTAAATGCAGTGTTGCTTGATGGGATGGGACATTGCTAGAAACTGGAAAGAGACCACCAAAGGCCACCAAATTCAGAAGAAAAAAAATACTTTCAGGTACTATTAAACATAGACTGCATCTGAGCAGTAAATCTGATGTAGAAATGAAAGGGTCTGATTTATGAATTACAAATATTTTTCTGAGCCATCCCATCCACTGGCAACATTTACTGACTTTAAATCCTGACAGCAGCAGGTTGAAAAATCCCAGGCTTGTGCTTGTTTTCAGAACTCAGCTTTACTAGGGCAGAGGATTTTTTTTTATTATAAACTACTATTTTAAACTGTAATGGAAGGGATCAAAACAGGATACATAGGGGGAAAAAAGAAAAGAGGACAATAGGACTAAATAGAGAAATCAGGCAAAAGCATTTCAGAAAAAGTGTAATAAGCATACGATCTAAAGCCAAACTTTTCAAACCTGGGTGACTAAAGTTAGCTGCCTAAATCCATAGTTATAAATGCAAATGGTCGGGTTTTCATGTAGGTCAGGTCCCACCGACTTGTATGGAATTTGTAGGTGTTCAGAACTTCTCAGAAACAGACCGTTTTCATTCAGCTGAAAATGTTGGCCTAAACTACCAAAGATTATTAAAGCAAACCATAAGAATGATTTCAAGAAAGACATGTAGTTACTTCTGGAGAAGAGGAGGATTGAGTGAAATGGCAGAAATTCAGGGAAGCAGACATGTGAAAGCCTAATTGGTAGCAATGTTGAATAGAATGGCTCCCTATTCTGATCACGTTGAGTCTTCTTATGTACTTATAATTATTAATGGGGAGCCTATAGTTATACAATATTATATGCCTATTTTAACTAAAAGTCCTAATGAAATAGCTCTTACAGGTTTAAGCGCCTGATCCAAAGAAATAATTCTAACAGGATTAACAGCCTGATCAAAAGCCCCTGTAAATTAAAGGAAAGGCTCCTTTTCACTTGAATAAGTTTTGGATCAGGCCCTAGAAACTGTTTGTGGTGTTGTTTAGTGGCGCTCCAGTAAAAGCACCCTGCTGAAAGCCGCTAGTGTTGTTGACATTTAGCACCATATTTTTACTGCAAAGAAAAGCTGTTTTGAATCCTTCTTGTTTTTCAGTCTGGTCCCTCAATCTTCAGTTGCTGACAGAATGATTATTAGAGTGAAATTTCTATCACTCTTTTGAAAACGAAACACTGCCAAGTGGATAAAATTAAACAGGGGAAAAAACAAACAGCAGCAAGAAGAAAATAATAGTTTAATAATACAATTCCCCCTTCCCTTTCAAATTTATACTATATTCAGCATCTCTAGTGTTCGCTTCCTACAATCTGGAAATATTCCTGTAAACTGCAGAAGTTTGTGAAACTTTTATGGCCAAATCTGGTGGGTTTGGGTGTCAAACTGACTGGTGGAATTAGCCGATGCTCCTAGGAGTCTTTTGCCCTTTTTGGACACCACAGGTAGGAGGTAGAAAGGGAAGGATCTGAGGAATGGTTTGCCTGAAGCCAGAAAGCTTTGTCACGACAGGGATAGAGGTTTAAAATGCCATCGTTCTACAGACAGGCGATGTCTTTTATGTTTGTTTTTTTTTCTTCCAGGCACTCAGTATTGTTCAATAGAATTCATCTTGCAGGGCAGAAAATTATCACAGAGAACAGGTGAAATTTAAAAGGCATCAGGACCAGAGTTTCATAACCAAACTCTGAAAGCTGGCAGGTCTCAAAGGGAAAGTGCTGAAATTCGTTGCCTTCATGACAAAACATGTTGATTTCAGCTGAGTGTCATATTATCATATGACCCAGAGCTAGGTTTGCAGTGATAGGACTACCCGCTATGGGAGAAAGGAGGGAAATAGCTCTGTAGGCTTAATTTAGATATTATCTCATCACTCGCAGCCCATTTCTCTACAGTACTTTATGTTATAACGTTTGGGGTTTGGTTGTGTTCTGCTTTTGGAAATTATATTAAATGGTGTATGTAAGTGTACTGATTTAAGGGAGGGAGAATTTATTAGATATATCCCCAGGGAAATTATGTCAACCTGAGCCCAAAAGCAGTGGGGTACAATGAGCAAAAATTAAAAAGGGAGAAAATCCTGAAGGATTCAGAGACCAGGGATTCTGTCCAAAGAACCAGAACACTGTCCAAGGATCCTGCAGTGCTCTGAGTTTTGTTTCCTGTGTATCAGTTTCTTGAAATCCATGTAAGCCCAAACTGACTGGTTTTGCATAGGCAAGGTGGGTTAGGTAATACCTTTTACTGGATCAGCTTCTGCTTGTGAAAGAGACAAACTTTCAAGCTTACACAGAGCTCTTCTTCAGGTCAGGTTTTGTTTAAGAAGACATACAAGGTGAGAAAAAAATGCTTTTAATCACTACTTTCCAAATAAAAGTTTGTCCTGGGCATGATGTTAAACTCCATCCTCCACTGCCTTGTGAATACTTCTTGGTTGAAGAAAGGCTAAGGGATCTCACTCGGACAGAAAAGGTGCGCATACTGAAGTGATAGGCAGTTAGCAGCTCTGTCTAGGTTGTTCTCTGGCAGAAGCTACAAACTCTATGTCACTGAGCGTCCAAACTCACTCTGGGCTTTGGATCTGGATCAGTGGTCTAAAGGGCGGACGACAAGCCTATGGTAGCCTCCTCTCCTCCATAACTTTGCCTAGGCGTATGCGCCAAAGGTCTTGGCAAGACAGTCGCGGGGATCTGAGAGAGGCACATGGGGCAACTATCATGATTTCCAAGCAGACCGGTATAAGGATGGCCTGCATGCAGCATGTGACAGTGGCCCTAGAAAAGGTGGGTCAAACAAGCTGAAATAAATCTGACCATAGGTGTTTCCCTCCCTCATAAAATAATGTTATTTTATATTCAGAAAGAGAACTATGTACAATTGGATGCAACGATTAATGGAACAAAAAAACCGGCAAATTCTTACCTCTTTCTTGGTGAATTCTGGTGGGTGATCATTTTTGTCATCGATAACAATGGTAGCTGTTGCTGTACCAGTTAATCCCACATCCAGACCAGCCATGTCCTTCGCTTCTATAATAAGCTCGTACTTTGGGTTTTCCATTGTCTGAAAAAAAAAATGGAGAGATCAAAAATTCAGTTTCCTCTACTTCAGACATCAAGAGCAACAACAACAAAAAAAACACAATTTGGTCTGATGCAATATAGGACAAAAATTTATTTGAGCTACTACTTTACTTTAGGAAAGAGTGTTGCTCTCCTCTGGGCTCCAGGGACTGGAAGGGCAAATTTTATCTAAAATAGAATATGAAGCAAGGTATAATGGGTTTCTGTTTGTGAACAGTGTATAAGCTACACCATTATTCAACTGTATAGTGAAATGGGACAGAAATTAAAATATTCCCAGGTTTTATGCACTTCAATGGACCAACATTTGGTCACATGACATTAATATTATGATAGTTACATAATTAAATCCTAAAGTCACATATTGAATATAAATTTACATTTTATTCTATTAAGCTTTATGTACTCTGCACATACTATTCTAAATGGTAATCCAAATATTCAGAAGTAACAGAAATAGGAAAGCCATATCTAAAATATGTAATGGCTGGCACAAAAGAATTAGATATGGTGACATTAGCACGTTAGACCTATCTAACCATCCATCCATCCATCCAGTTTTTATGCCATACTCATCATCTGAGTACCTACCCATCAAAGAACTAGAGAGCACCAGGTCTCCATGCTGGTGCTGCAGCACAACCCATTCTCAATTCCCACCCCACTCCACTTTTCCAATGCTGGCCATAATTTAAAAACCAAAATGGAGCCCACAGTGAATTCTGAACTGGTGTCAGACATTGGGTTCTCAATTCCCCTTTTGCTCTGGGCATAGAAGCATAGATGGTAGGCTGCTAGACAAAAGGGTAATATTATATACCATCAAATGGAATTACTATTCAGTGCCTGAACCTGCTCCCATTGAACCCAGAAACCATTTTGACATGTTTCAGAGGGGTAGCTGTGTTAGTCTATATCAGCAAAAAACAATGAAGGGTCCTTGTGGCACCTTAGAGACTAACAAATTTATTTGGGCATAAGCTTTTGTGGACTATAACCCACTTCATCAGATGCATGGAGTGAAAAGTACGGTAGGCAGGTATAAATAAACAGCACATGAAAAGATGGAATTGCCTAACCAAGCAGAGGGTCACTGACTTCAATGGAGGCAGGAATGAGCCCTTCTTAAAATGAGTATTTTCCCCCTTGTATGATGATCTTGTGTGGAATCATCTGTCTATCAACCATGTGTGTTGCATTGTCCTTGGAGAACAAAGATGAAGAGGTGCTGTAGTCATTTTTTATGTTATGTAGTAGGAATATCTTGCATGCTCAATAGCTGTTGTTTAAACATGTATTTGGAGTGCTGTCATAAAGGGAGCCAATTGGTGCTGAGTTCCATGCTGCAAAAAAAACAAATGCCTCCCCCATCTCCTCCAAATACCATCACCACCTCGTGCAGCAGAACTATAGAGGCTGGGATGAGATTTGTCCCCCATCAATTAACCCCTTGTCATTTAAAATTTAAAAAGCCTCTTTTTGACTATCGCTTAGCAAGCCAAGGGCAGCCACTTTGCAGCTAAGAGCTCACTGCAGGGGTTCTCCAAATTATACATTGTACAGGCCATTTTATACAAGACAGCCTTTCATGGGGATTTTCCCTTGCCAAGCCCCAAGCCCCCACATTTTGGTTCTCAAAATGTCTGCAGACCACCACCAGAGGTTCCAAAGGCAATTGATCAATACCATGGCTCAGTAAGAAACTTGCTGTTCAGGCAGCCCAAACTAGAAGAGATGCTAAACACTGAAAACCTTCAGCTATTGAGCCTTAAAATCCCACCTATCCTGCAAGAGGGGTGTGCCCCTTTCATATAGAAACTAAATGTTATTGCATGCAGTTCATTCTGGACTACAGAAAATCCCCTACTGGGATTTTAAGGCTCCAAGATGGTATATAATTGTACATATAGTAATATCACTGCAGTTTCTATGACTCAGTGAATGAGCATGAACATATAAGGCTGGGCAAAATTCACAGAATTCCATTTAAAAATGTTCTCTGTTTCTCTTCAGGCTTTATTGGAACCTTCTCCTCAAATTTAGCGTTCTTCATTATTTTGAAAAAATGGATATTATTGTGTAGAAAACTCACACTATCATGTCTTACTGCAAGTTTTATAAGCTGACTTAGCTGGAAAAACAGGCCTATTTATGCTCAAAATGGGTCATTTTTTTTTGTTTGAAAGCTGGCCCATTTTCCATTGAAAAGGAGTCCATTAGCGGTAGGAAATTATGCCTGTCTCAGCAGAAATTTCCACGACAAGAGTCCAGTGTTCAAGCTCACATTGAAATGTGTAAAACACCGAGCTTTGAGTCACATTTCATATTATTAGGAATACTTCACACTTCTCTGCAGCGAGGCAGTTTATGCGTCTAGTCCTGTCACCCAAATATGTGCTGTGTTAGAAAAAAAGCAACTCCTGGCATATCCTAACCGAGAGAAGTGTGATCCAATTAGATTCCCTTTATATTAAAATATTGGCTTTGAGGTTCTTTTCAGCATTTCTCATATTTCTAGAATTTAAAAGCTCAACTCACTTATTATGTACGTACTTATTAGCAGTTAACTGTGCCTATGTGATTGTAAAGTATATTTAAGAGACATCTTTTTTTTCCTCTCCAGTAAAAAGTCCCTTTGAAGTTGTTAAGGACATACAAACAAATAGTAATACTTAGCTTCTCTCTAATAGGTTTCATTTGATAAGTGCCTTGCAAACATTATCTAATTATAAACAGCCCACTAGCGTAGGAGCATCCTTGGCTAGGAAATCCAGTTGATGTAAGATCTTTTCATCCTGTGGGAGTAAGCCACAGCATAGCTCTGAATCTGGACCTATATTTTATGCTGTTAAATAATATGAATATAACCAACAGAAATTAACTCTGTGTGGGCTCTGGCAAGACAAGTAAGGGGAGGCCTTGCGAGCCAGTAATTTCCAGAGCATCACTCTCCTGATTTCTGAAACTGTCAATGGTGATTTATAGGACATTTGCCTAACTGAGGAGGAAGAATTGTTCCAGGTGCTGCAGGGAGGACAAATTAGGAGCAATTTTATGAAGTTGTACAAGGAGTAATTCAGCCTGAGATGGGGGGGACGGGGGAGGGAAATAAACAAAAAACCAAACCCAGAACACATTTTGCAGTACAAGTTGTTTGACTATGGAACAACCTTTACATCTGTGAAACTTCGTTGCTGGAGATATTCAAAGATGGTCTAAGTAAAATATTTATGAATATCAGCAAGGACAATAATGCATATTTGTGGGGGTGGATGGGCTGATTATCCATTTCTGTGTGATTATATGGTTTAAAAGATATGGCGTTCCTAATGGATGCCTTAACGGGAAAAAATACATTTTCTAACCCTTTTCCAGCCTTTATGCAAGAATGTTTATTCATATTTCCTTTTGCTTTTTACAAGCAACAGTTATGCCTTCACTCCCTGTATTGAATGGCTTCATTTGGCTTTGGGTATTGAACTCTGTCTCTGTTCCCTATGTTTGTCCTCATCAGCGAATAACAGCAGCTAATTAATCAAATACTATTGTTCTGACAAAACAATGCATTTATGATTGAAAATTACAGTTTGTAAACTGCAACTAAATATTGTTGGCTTCATTAAGAACCCAAAGAACACTTGAGAAAGACAAGCTGCTCAGTACACTTAGTAGATCCTAAGAATGTCATTTTGCCATTCTCTCCCTGTATGAACTGAGCAACAGATGAGGTACATCATTCTGAACAAATATTTACAAAAAAATTAGTATCTAATATACATTTGCAGGAAGGTATCAAGATCAGGAATTCCAGAGATTTTTTTTTTGTACAGATCAAGAAGTTTAGCTCAGCACAATGTTTAAAAGCTGAGCATCCCATAATGATTAGATATGAAAATGTATTACATCAAATATTTGTTAGAAATATTTGTTGCCTCGTTCAGAATAAAATACTTGGATAGCAATGACATTTTATTGGAAAATCTCTCATCAAGATCAGATACATGTAATCAGCAAAGTGATACTGAAAGCTAAAGATTTGAGCTTAAATGTTGTATTAAATACTTTCAAACAAGGAAAATGTAGAGGTCCCACTGGATCCAACTTTCTACAGTGTTTGGGCTTACAAGTGCATATATGTGAAAGGTAAGTTGCACTGATGGTAACTGAATTTCAATAAGAGTAATAGAGGAAGAAGAAATTCAATACACCGGATAATTCCAAGATCGTATCAATTGGAAACATCTTAATCTATTGAAATAGGTCATTTTGTTTTAATCATTTGTGAAGTGAAGGTTGACTTTTAACAGTTTCAAATGGTTGCACCACAGCAGGTTCCATTTTGATGAGCTGGTAAAAGTAGAATATTTATCCAAATCTTGGAGTCTGCCAAAATGGGCCTTGTAATTTAAAGAGAAAAGGTTCTCTTGTACAATTTCTGGAACCAGTCAACACCATGACATTTTAAATATTCCAGCACTTAACCAGTTGGGTCTTCTTAAGAACCTGGATTTTAGGAGACATTGCAAATGGATAATATTTTTGACACCTTTTTTTGAATCTGAGAAGATTTGGTTATTATTAATCATAGAATAAAATAAAATAATACAATTGCTGGCACTGTAATTTTCAAGCTAGAATGAAATTTCTTGACTATACATAGAAAGATATGGACCAGCTGAAAATATGAACGCAGATCCAAACCTTCCTCAAGAGAGTATTAAGTGACCTACCTAAAGCCACAAGGTAGCACAACTGGGACATCTAGAGATCATCTTTTGTCCATATACAGTATGCAAAATATATTTTAAAAATTCCTAGAATACTATGAATCAATAGTTCTCAACCTTTCCAGACTACTGTACTTTTTTCAGGTGTCTGATTTGTCTTGAGTACGCCAAATTTCACCTCACTTAAAAACCAGTTGCTTACAAAATCAGACCAGCTAACTTAATTTCAGTACCCGGAAACATAATGGAGCAAATAATTAAACATTCACTTTGCAAACACCTAGAAGATAATAAGGTGATAAGTAACAGCATGGATTTGTTAAGAACAAATCGTGTCAAACCAACCTAGTAGCTTTCTTTGACAAGGTAATGAGCCTTCTGGATTGACAGGAAGCCATAGATGTGGTATATCTTGTTTTTAGTAAGGCTTCGATACTGTCTTTCATGGCCTTCTCATAAACAAACTAAGGAAATACAATCTAGATGAAGTGGGTACATAACTGGTTGGAAAACTGTTCCCAGGGAGTAGTTATTAACGGTTCACTGTCCAGCTAGAAGGGCATATCAGTTCTGGATCCGGTTCTATTCAATATCTCCATCAGCGATTTAGATAGTGGCATAGAGAGTACACTTGTGGATGATACCAAACTTGGAGGGGTTTCAAGTGCTTTGGAGGATAGGTTTAGGGAGACCAGACAGCAAGTGTAAAAAATCAGGATGGATGTTGGGGCTAATAGGTGCCTATATACGAAAAAGCCCTCAAAATTGGGATGTCTGGTCACTGTAGATAGGATTAAAATTCAAAATGATCTGGACAAAACTGAAGAAATGGTCTGAAGTAAATAGGATGAAATTCAATAAAGAAAAATGCAAAGTACTCCATTTAGGAAGGAACAATCAGTTGCACTCATACAAAATAGGAAATGACTGCCTAGGAAGGAGAACTGCAGAAAGGGATCTGGGGATTATAGTGGATCAGAAGCTAAATACGAGTTAACACTGTAACAATGTTGCAAAAAAAGAAAACATCATTCTGGGATGAATAAGCAGGAGTGTTGTAAGTAAGGCACGTGAAGTAATTCATTTGCTCTATGCTGATTTGGCCTCAACTGGAGTATTGTGTCCAGTTTTGGGCACCATATTTCAGGAAAGATGTGGACAATTGGAGAAATACAGAGAAGAGCAACAAATATGATTAAAGGTCTAGAAAACATGACCTATAATGAAAGATTTTAAAAATTGGGTTTGTGTAGTCTGGAGAAGAGAAGACTGAGGGGAGACATGATAACAGTTTTCAAGTACATAAAAGATTGTTACAAGGAGGACTTGGAGGCAAAAAAATTGTTCTTATTAACCTCTGAGGATAGGACAAGAAGCAATGGGCTTAAATTGCAGTAAGAGTGGTTTAGGTTGGCATCAGGAAAAACTTCTTACCTGTCAGGGTGGTTAAGCACTGGAGTAAATTGTCTAGGGAGGCTGTGGAATCTACATCAATAGAGATGTTTAAAAGCAGGTTAGAAAAACATCTGCCAGGGATGGTTTAGATAATACCTAATCCTGCCATGAGTGCAGAGGACTGGACTAGATGACCTCTCAAGGTCCCTTTCAGTCCTATGATTCTATGATAAAATACAAAAGTGTCACAAAACACTGAAAAATTGCTGACTTTCTCATTTCATCAGTATGAAATTTTAGTTTGTACTGACTGTGCTAGTGCTTTTTATGTAGCCTGTTGTAAAACTAGACAAATATCTACATGAGTTGATGCATCTCCTGTGAACCCCAAGAATAAGTGGACCCCTAGTTGAGAACTACTGCTAAGAATGATTCGTAGGAAGTTCAATCCTGGGATCAAATATCTGAAGTGGCCCTTAAATTTTACTTATGTAGGATGCAAAAAGGAAACATGCCTATCTGTGCATCTCCCTCAGAAACTTCTGCCCCCTGAAACAGAAATAATTCTTATTAATTATTTATATTACCGGTGTGCCTGAAAACTCCAGCTGAGATCAGAACCGCATTATGTTAGGTACTGTACAAAAAAACATAGTAAGGAACAGTCCCCACACTGAAAGCATAAATCAAAATAATCAAGATAGACAAAGGGTAGTAGGGGGACACTGAGGCACAGAGCTCAAGATCACACAATAGGTCACTGGCAGAACCAGGATAGAATCCAGGTCTCCAGAATTCCTATTTAGTGACTTAGCCACTGGACCACTTTGCATCTCCAAAATCAAATCACTACACACAGGGATAAGCTGGTAATATAAACATGCAACGATTTCAAACAATGTTTATTCATAGCCAAAAGGGATAATGATTTTAATTGAAGAACATATAGTCGCTGTTTGTCTGGTGTTTCATTTATCAGCCCAGGCTATGTGCACCTTAGCGCTGTTGAGAGACTTTGTACCATCACAGCAGGAAACCCATTCATTTCCCCATACATTTGCACTTTAGTTATTTAGCCCACCGTGGGGGTGATACTGGTGAATGGTTTGGTCTGCAGTCAGGCTGAGAAGTTTGTATTCTACAGTCCACTCAATGCCACTCTCTCCAACATGTGACATTAGTATCAGATTTCCATCTCCTGCTCTCTCAGCATCACTGTTTCATCACTGGTAGGCAATGAGAGGTAAGAGAGCTCACTTGTTGAGATTATTGGCTTGCTGACAAAGCCAGCAGGATATGACAGCAGCAGAAGGAAACAAGTAGCTCAGTTCAGTTACATATGGTTAGAATAAACCCAGTGATAACGTCTAGGTAAGGGACAGATTTGACCATCCCGTGCCGAGGTTAATTCTTTTAATGTTTTGTTTATAGTTACAGTAAGAAAACTGTCAGTGGCATAGAAGTTACAAGAAAAGCGATCCCCACAATTTACACTTCAGATCACCATCACTAACAAGAGGCCTCCATTTTGCTAGATATAGAGTGTAAAGCTCCCATAATACCCAGTGAAATCCAGGAGATGAGGATTCTCAGCACCTAAGACTCCAAATTCAGCAAGAATGAAGTCAATGAGAGAACTCACATGTTTCAATCTAGGCACACTTTTAAATATCTTGATAAATCAAGGCCTAAGGGACTAATCCAAAGCAGAACAAAGCTAACTGGAAGACTTCGGTGGCTTTTGATGGAACCATAAATGATTTTTATTCCCCAATAATTACAAATAGCAGGACATGCTTCATCAAAGATTCACGAACAGTTAATATAGGGAGCAACCAGTTTTTTCTACCACTGGTTTTAAAATCCACTTTTATTCAGTGTTTAATATTTTGGGGACAGGCAAAAATTGTCATAGGAAACCAAGCTTTCCAGGAAAAGTTCATTCTCTGGACTCCCAAGCTAATTTGTAAATGTACAATGTTAGGTTGGTGTTGCAATCTGCTAGAACTTTACTAAACTAGATAAGACTGAATAAGCAGTAGCTATCTAGAGGCCACAGTTAGAGTTCATTCTGTTAGAGATATTCCCAGTTCTGGAGATATTGTCTATAACTTAACATTTGGAATCCAGCCTGGCTCAGTGACATGGTTGACCTCAGGGCTACATAACGATTGGCATTCTGCAGAAGGGAAATGCCTGAAAAATTCAAAGCAACTTGGGCTGCATTTTAGAGGTCTATAATTACTGCAGATCCTGAAGACAGATGTGTCTCTTCCCCTTCCCCCAAACCCTTTATCCTAAAACCTCTTTATTTATTTTGCATATTATGATGAATCTGGTATAATTTTTATTATTTTTTTTCCAAACAAACGAATAAAAATTTCGAATCACTAGAATTAGATCGAACATTTTAAAAGCGTCCACTGTGTAAGGATGAAATCTCAAATATGTGTGTGTGTGTACATTTTTTAATGCTTTGTTTTGTTGACTTTTTCAGAGATGGCATGGTTCATTTAATCCTCCATAAATAATATTAAATTCATAATTATATTTTGCATCACACAGCATCTTTTACATGAGAATTTAAAAGCATTTAACAATCAGTCATTAAAACTCACAACATCCTTGTGGTCTTGCACCTTTTTAAATAATAAATTAATGGAGGCACAAAAGGACAGAATTTTATATGGAGTTAGTGCTCAGTGGCATTTTCAAAATTACCTAGATACCAAATTCCTACTGAAGTCAAGGACACTTTGAAAATCCCATTTGGTGATTATCTGCATCTTTAGCTGCCTAATATATTAAAAAACCTGACCCTTAGGCACTTTTGAAATTTTTACTGTTAAATGGTTTTGTTGAGGTGACAGAGAATTAGTGGCAGAATCAGGAAGAGAACCCAAAAGGTATATCTACACTGCAATACAAGCCCAGGGTTCAAACTCAGGCTCAGAATGAATCTCCCTTCTGTCTGCACAAAAACTGTGCTAACTGGAGCTTGTACCTATGTTTCCAAGAGCCCTCCGGGGGTGGAGGGCCCAAGCCTCACTCAAGCCAGAACCCAGGGTTCAAGCCTTATTGTTTTGCTGTGTGGATGCTTCCCTGCTGGACCCATGCTCTGGGAGTCTACCAAAAGCATGCCACAATCCCACAGGCCAACTTTTTGTCCTCTGGACAGTCACATTTGGTGGGCAGTCAAGTTTTCCCACACTGCCCCAAGAACAAAGGGCTAGATTGGTCACATTTTGAGGGAGTGCTAGGAAGACTGCGATATGGGTGGTTGGACTCAGGCCCACAAAATGCAGTATAAATGCTGGAACCCCAGGATGGGATTGAGGGTTCAACAATTCCTAACCTGGGGTTACAAATGAGTGTGTACCCTCAAGCCCTAGGTTAACAAAAACAGAGTCTGCTAACTTGAATTCTACTAATCCTGGTCTCACACTGAGGTGTAGACATACCGCAAGAGTACTGCCTCCTTGTTTTACAAAATTATCCTATGACTGAATGATTAATACATCTAGAATGGATAGACTGTGTAATTTTATTAAATTTTCGGGTGTGGGAGGGACTATGAACAAATGCTAAATTATTTCATGGTGTTGCCCTTTCCTAGAGTGTGAAATTCATGCTGTATAATCACTGAGAACCCAGAGTCCAAATTTGCCACACTCAATCACCTGAAGCGAGGCACCTACTTCCATATGTAGGCACGTAAATAAAAGAGACCTGATTTTCAAAGGTTTAGAGCATTTGTTGCTCCCACTGACTTTGAATGAAATTGTGAGTGCTCAGCACCCATAAAAATTGGGGTGAGGGGCACCCATTTAGGTGCGTAAATAGGAATTGAGGTTCCTAGTTTTAGAGGCTGAAAATTTTGCCCAGACAGATCATTTGAATATAAAACTAATTCTGAGCAAGCAATAAGAATTCACATGAAAGATGTGAATAATGAACCTCTTCATAAATAGGCTGTAACAAAGTCCCCTTTTTGTCATTGGCACCTGAATAGACTGTGGTTGTGACTAAAATGGGATAATCAATGAAGCTGACATATGGATTGCTGGCATATTCAAGGTGCCCACACACTTGACTAAACACCGAATTCTACTTGCTATTACAGTAAGTCAGATAGAGTATACAATGGGAAGTCTAGTTCCTGGAATTTTACTTTTTGTTTTGTTTTTCAGATTCAGCTGTCTCTAAATTGCTTATTTTCTGGGGATTTTTTTCCCCAGAAAATGTTGATAAATTATTTCCTGGAAAGAAACACCAGTCGGAGTGAATACATGTTATGTAGTTGAGCCTGGATTATACAGAGTTTGGACTTTGATTCAAACTTCTTTAAAGTGTAGAAGTGGATGGAACCAGGATTTGGGACTCATCTATAATTTGAGCTCCCTAATGCAAAATATCTTAAAAAGAGCTCACAGCATTTTCTTGTAGATATTTCTAATACCAGCTTTAATCTATTGGAAAGAACCATAAGTAGATGATTTGGAAAGGAAATTTGGTGATTTGTCATATTGCCCTTGCATACTTGCCCACATCAGCAACCTGCCACCCAATGCAGCTCGTTTAGCAGTTTCTCCTCTAGTAGTCTTGAGCAGAGAGACTTTCAAAGGTACAAAGGGCAGTCAGGCACCAGCTCTCACCTCAAAGATACCTGACCCCCAAATAAGCCTTTGAAAGTCTCCCACTAGAAATGGAAATGCAAAATCAGATGCGGGGAGGTGCATTGGCATAGATGCATCAGGGAAGGAGACATATTTTGGGGCCCCTGTGCTGCTATAATAGCAGCCTTCAACTACCTGAAGGGATGGATGAAGAGGATGGAGCTCGGCTGTTCTCAGTGGTAGCAGATGACAGAAAAAGGAGCAATGGTCTCAAGTTGCAGTGGAGGTGGTCTAGGTTGGATATTGGGAAACACTATTTCACTAGTTTAGTTGCTGTTGGTCCTGCTTTGAGCACGGCGTTGGACTAGATGACCCGCTGAGGTCTCTTCCAACCCTAAGATTCTATGATTCTATTCTCATAGACTCATAGACTCATAGGTCAGAAGGGACCAATCTGATCATCTAGTCTGACCTCCTGCACAAGGCAGGCCACAGAACCCCACCCATCCAATTTTATAACAACCCCTAACCCAGGACAGAGTTATTGAAATCCTCAAAATTGGTTTGAAGACCTCAAGCTGCAGAGAAACCACCAGCAAGCGACCCGTGCCCCACGCTGCAGGGGAAGGCGAAAAACCTCCAGGGCCCCTGCCAATCCGCCCTGGAGGAAAATTCCTTCCCGACCCCAAATATGGCGACTTCATGTGTTGGACCAAATCTCCTGTCTTCAATTAATATGTTGCATCACCAATATGGTGCCGTCTTGGTTCTGATCAACTGACTAAAGATTCTTAAGATGTAGTTCCAGTCTGAAAGGCGACTCTAAAATTGTTAAAAGCATGTCATTGATTTCTGGAGCAATTTCCTCAGTTTACTAGCAAAATATGTCTGTATTTTTTGCTACTGTCCTGCTAGAACTTTTATTGGACCAACTTAGTGAGGGACACAAGCTTATGAAAGGTATTTCCTCACCCATCTTGGCTCGCTAATACCCTGGGAGCGACACGGCTACAACTACACTGCACACATAGTAGAACTTAATTAATACTTTCACTGAATGTGTGAGAGTCCTGTTGAGATCAGTTCACTCTGTGATACCTGTCTGGGTGCTGGCATGCTAACAGGAGCAAATAACAATAAATACCTCACTTTTCTATAGCATTTCTCATTCACAGATATCAGACAGGAAGTCTGTATTATTGTCATTTCATAGATAGGAAAACTAAGGCATGGGGAGAGAAGTGACTTGCCCAAGGTTATCCTGCAAAACAGTGGCAGAGCTGGGAATTGAACTCAAGACTCTGAGTCCCAAGCTAGTGCCCTAGCTACTAGGCTGCTCTAAAATAAATAACTATCACTTGGGATGCAAACAGACAATCACCTCTACTGAGTAAGAAAGTCCCATCTTTCATCACTTCTCAGTGTTGAACTACAACCATGTGAGAGGAAGACTGGTCCTGTACTTAGTGTACAAGCTTGGAACTCAGGAGACTGGGTTCAATTCCTACTCCACAACACCCTTCCTATGTGTCCTTTGGGAAGTCACTTAGTCTGTCTATGCTTCAGTTTCCCATCTGTAAAATGGGATGATAGCATATCCCAGCCTATCATGGATGCTGTGAGGATAAATACATTAAAGATTGCGAGACATTCAGATGCCGTGGTAAGGTGAGGACACAAAAAATACACAGATCATTCAAATGAGGACAAACAGCAACTCAAAACTTAAGTGTTTTTTTAAAAGCATCCTTTCTGGCCCTATTAATTCTTCATCCACCAACATTTCACTTAGTGTCAGAAGACAGAAAATATTGTTTTGTAAAACTTTAACAGTATTCTCTCAAAAAAATAAGATATCAGTAAGTTTATTTAAAATTCTGTATATAAGCTATATATTTATAATCCTATCCATAGTGTATTACCATATCACATCTTTTAGTTACACAATTATAACAAGGCTCAACAATAAGAAAATCTCTCAGGATGTGAATAATTTCAGTTAGTACTAAATAAAGGCTCATGTTCATTTTTGAGGAAAATTGCATGCACAAAGTACTGAATTTGTCCTATTAAAACGTGTTGAATCTTTTTGTTGATTAATACTGTCAGCATTCAGTCTCTCAGTGTTCCAAGGTATGCTGCCAGAATTTTGACAAAGGTGGAATACAAAAACTGAAGCAATAGGATTATTAAACACAGAAAACTTTTAAAAAATTATAATAGCAATATTTTCATTAGTTCTAAATGCCAATTATGTCTGTGGGGAAGAGGATACAAAGGCAAGATTCATATTCAGAGCCTGAATTACAGTTTCACGAATAAAAAAACCAAAACAATTTTGTAATGTAGCTCCTCTATCTCATCAATTTCCAATTTCTTATGTCTTAAAGGAAGGTTCTAGTTTAATCAAAGTAATAAGGTATTTCAGTTATGAAGAAAATCAATATCTATTTACTACCCACAGGAGAGAGAGAGTTCATAGCTACAAGAGTGAGTAATAGTGCAACTAGATTTTCCTCTTCTGAGGTCAACGTATAAGAAAAAATATGTATCTCCGAGATGCCTGACACAAACTGCAACTTAGACTGAAGGACTGAGAGCTCTGTATCCCATTGAAAAGAGAACTGTGGGGAATAAAGGTTCAAGAACACAGGATGTAAAGGCTTAAAATTTTAATCGTCAAAAATGCTGGCACGATTGTATGCCTAATATGCATGTACACTTACTGAACTTTATAGCCAAATACAATAATTGCATTTAAAAGACACTAATTAGATGCATTTGCACATAAAATTACTAGATTTCACACACAATGGTGATACTTGTGCATACAAATTAGGCCTGGGAGTTACAAGCTGGCAGTCAGTATGGCTCTTTTTGGATTTAATTTCTGTGAACATTGAGAGATCAGAAGCGCCAATGCTCACAGAAAGGACAATATTTGCTTCAATGTTCATGGAAAGAACATTTTAAATTGTATATTTGATAATCAAATGTGTCATTCATCCAATGTTGGTAAATTTGATCAGACAGGGTGAGATTCAGTGTTGTGCCCACCCAGGGGCTTGTCTGCATGATACATTAGCCTGCACCTGTGATATGTAAAATTCTAGTCCTCACCAGGGTGTCATGAGGCCAGTATTGCTGGTGTGTACTAAAAGTTCCCTAATGCTTGTTAATGTAGTCCCATATCAACAGTATATCAACTATATTAACACATGCTAAGGGACTTTTAGTATGTGCCTGCAGGGTCCACATAGGCCAGTTAGTACATGACACACTGGTGTGGACTAGAATTTACACCATTCTGGTGTGGATTAATTTATCATGTAGGCAAGCCCCAAGAGAAACAGCACAGAACTCACAGCCCATGTGATGCGGGGGCAAAGGCGGCTTTAAATCACCTTTGTACCCTCTCGATTATGGGTTGATCTAGGGGCTGGATAGGCTCCAGGTATTACTTAGACAGTCATAAGGGCCTATCTAAACTATGGCATCCTTCCCAGGCTGCCCTATAGGCTGCAACATGTCTGGAATCTCCATAGTGAAGCATGCTATAGTCCTGTCACAACACACCCCTCCCACCCATGCCACATTGTTTTTTTACCATGCTACAAAGGGACCAGAGTGGGTGATGGGGAGTGGTGAGGATTTGATTTTTGGTATTACTTCTGTTCCATGACTGGCTGATTCATGGAACTACCAAACATGGCACAAACTGAGAATACTGAAATTGAATATAGAATTTGAACTTCACTGTGTGTTTTTATCTGAATTAGTTTCATACTCACATGAGTACTAGCCTTAGTTGTATATTTAATTATAACAATCACAATTTGCAGTTCAAACATTTTGCTGGCCTAGAATTATTTGCCTGTGTCATTTTAAAATAATTCTGAACAATTAATACTTTAAAGAGCTGTGCAATGTGCTTAAGACAATCCGTGAGGAGAAAAGGAGGGCAAAGTTCCTCTAATAAATTATTATGTGCACATCATTCACTCATTTCTACTCCCTGCCATGACTGGCATAGGTCTGTTTAAATCCAAACATTTAAAAGGAGAGACATGTTTCTTCAACACAGTAACCTATCATACATATCAGTGAAGACACCTTTTTCAAAGCTGTGTATTAAAATAGGTCTGTCAGGAGACTCTCTCAGGCATATGAAAGGTGTAAAGGTTATATAATGTAATGAGGAGCAGCACACAGACATGAGTGAAGGTGTTGGTGTGACATATATGAGAATTTCTCTTTATTATCCTGGACAAACCTTATTGAATGAAGTTAAACCTTACTGATGAAAGTTTAAAGTATTTTGGAAGTTCATTGTATTAAAATGGAAAATGTTTATGCATTATTGTGGAATAGTACGTAAAATCTTTAGGGAGGAGACCTGACTAATACAGACACTGGGAAATGTTATGAGTCTCAAAGGACTATTTGAAATAATGAAACTTTTAAAATTAAGAGGGTTTCTCAAGAAATCTCTAGGAGGAGAGAAATGACTCCAGTTATGCAAGAACTCAGGCCTTTGAAGCTTTGCCTTGGGCTGATTACCTAGTCGTGGTCATTTCAAAGACCCAAAACTGGTAAAGGAATGATTCATAGATTCATGAGGGTGTTTGTTCTGAGCAAAGACTGTTAAGAACTTGTGATCACAGAAAAAAATGGTGGGGCTTGACGGACTGATCATCTGACAAAGCCCTTACTGGAGTTGGGATGATCTCTGGTAAGCTTATTAGCATGTGTGTAGGTTCTTTTATTGGCTTAATGTGTTTTCTCTGTGATGTTTTTACCTTACACATAAATGTACTTGCTTAGAAAGAGGTGCATGGAACGTAACTGTGACAATTACACTGTTTACCATCGCTGAGGAGAAATCAGGCCTGTTTAGGCAATCGGACTTCGCTCAAGTATAGGCAGGGAGCTGTGCAGGGAGGCATGGTAGGCCAGGAGCTGTGCAGTCTGGAAATACCCCATCAAGAGGAAAATTGATGTGCCTCCACACAAGAGAGATAATGGCTGGGGAGCCAGAAGCCTGAGAGTTGGTGCCCATGCTGGACCATAGAGGGTGGATACAGGAGCAGCTGTGGCAGTCTGTATTATAATTTTTTAAGCAAAACTTTGAGCAAAACCAAAAAGTTAAGGTAGAGAATACAACAATAGGCCAGATCCTCTGGCTAGTGTAAATCAACAAAGTCATTGACTTTAAAGGAGCTCCACCAGTTCACACCAGCTGAAGTTATGCCCCAGGATGTGTACTGAAGCAACACATATATATGCTTTCAGGCCACCATATAACCTGCTTTTTCTCTTGCTTAAGGCAGGAGTGGGCAAACTTTTTGGCCCAAGGGCCACATCTGGGAGGGGAAATTGTATGCAGGGCCATCAATATAGGGCTGGGGTAGGGGGTTGGGGTGCGGGAGGGAGTGTGGAGTGTAACAAGCTGAAAGCCCTGACGGGTTAAGGGTTCTCCTCTATTTGCTTTCAAAACAATGTGAAATTAAATATTTCAACATTATCATGACTGTGTTTTCCACATAAAGAAGGCACGAAGATCCCTGAAGGCAATGTTTTAAACAGGTAATCTCGTACATTTTGCAAATGTGTCTCAAAATCTGTGTTTTAGTTTAGAACAGAAAGGCAGAAGCCATATTTCCTCTAATTATTGCAAAAGGCAGAAATCATTAGAACTAAAGTAAGTCTGGCCCATTCATAGTAATAATATGTTGTTGGAGAAATTTAGAACAGGATTGTGATCCTCCTTCCAGGCTGGATGTGGAAGCTCCAGGTTCTTAGCCCATGCAAAATATCTGACATTTTTCAACACATGAACTAAAATACTTTGCACAATAGGAGTAACCCCTAGCTGATCAGCTTTTTTTGCTGTGTATATGATTCAAATTACCTGCCTTAATCATATAGCAGCCAGTATCAAGTCATCACTGATAAACACACTTTATCTGCAGCTCAACAGTACAGGAATCTTCAATTCTATTAAAAAAAACTGTAAAGTTAAAAAAAAGAATAAAATATTTCAGGTCAAACAACTTTTAGCTGAACCCTAAATGATTTTTTAAAAACTTTTTCAGTGTGCCAAAAAAAGTTTTTTTTTTTCATTTTGGGTTGACTCAAAACTAAATTCCCTCTCCACCATTGTTTTGGTTTGCCAGCAAACCAAAACATCAGCTATTTGCACAGCTCTATACCAACCCACCAAAGACACCTCCACACTGCCATCTTGACAAAAGAATGGCCTTTAGCCAGAATCTTTTGGGGTGCAGGTTCGTCTCTCCCAATACTTTCTATTGTTAAGGGGGTGACTGATCCTCAGTGCCAGGGAGTGTCCTGGGCAGCAAGAAAGTAAAGTTGTTCAATAGGTATTTGCCCTAACCACCTTCCTGGAGGGCAACATGGCCTCTCTTTCCCCCTGAAGCTAGCTGTGCACTAAGCCACACAGCCATATAATGCCCCATATGGCGTAGAGCAGTAGCTAGGGAACCCTCAGGTACTGCTCTGCCTCTGTACCCAAGACTGGGCTTTACTTCCTAGTGCATCCTCCCCAAAGTAAGACACAATAGCAGCAGTGGGTCTAGCTCCAGCTACTCCCACATGCTGCTAGTACCACCAGAAGTGACAGGGCCCCGATCTCTGGGCACTTTGGAAAATCTGAAAACAAACATGAGAAAACGAGAGATATTTTCTAAACCGCGGAAGTGAGGCTGTGACTTCTTCCACAGCCCTTCCCGTTGACACAGAATGGCCACCAAGATTGTCAAAGGGCTCTGCATCCTTGACAGGGAAAAAGCCCTCTGGCCCCAATCCTGTTACCACAACCTTCACCACAGCCTTCCTGAGTGGTGTCCACTTGCCATGGTAAATAGGCTTGGCAGAATTCAGGTTTTTTAATACAATTTCAACAAATATTGATGTTTATTTTAAGCATAGTTTCAATTTTAGAAATCATCTTAAATTTTCACAGTAGTGGAAAATTATTATTTTAAGCATTATTTTAGATTTTTATCCATTTAAATTTTCAGTTGCAAAAAATTATGGGAGATCCATCATTAGTTATTTTATGACAGTAGATGCTGAGATTCAAAAAGTTAAAGCTTCATAACTATTAAGACTCAAATTATCAACATCATGTGTCAAATATACAAAGTAAATATCCATAAGTCAAACTCTAATAAGTTCTTCAGCAGCATTTTTGTTAGCTTGCAGCCTATCTATAAATTTCAATTATTGGTGAAAATATTTTTTTCATCTGTTTGTGTGTGTATGGCAAAATCGAGGTTTACCAACATTTACCAGTAAAAATCTAATCCTTTCCCATCTCTCTTTCAAAACAGGTAAAAGCAATAGAGGCACCATGACAATACAGACTCTTATTTCAAGTAAATAGATATATGATGCCATTGTCTCCTTACATTGAGCTAACTCCTGCCTGTCATTATCATAATTTCCTTTGTTGTTATGCCACCATGCTTTCACCGGACCCTGCACTACACCAGGAACACATTGTTCCATCTCCTCCAGTCCAGTTTACAGTTCCAAAAGGTATCCAATGGACCCGCCTTTCCCATGGCACTTGATGGCCCAGACAACCCACCACTTCACCTATCACAGTTCAAATTGGGAAGAACTATCTGAGGAAACATAACAGACATAAACCAGATTCTAGATATTGAAGGCCCTGTGCAGGACCACTATATAGGTATCAGTCAAAAGCAGACAGCACAAAGCAACACAAACTACAACTGCGTCCGATTTTCAGCCTAGATATCAATATCATGGACATGACAACCCACTGTCAGTCTTGGATAAACCATCAGTTTATTCAAGCAGTGGTTAGAGCTCTTCCTGCTACCAGGCAACAAGAACGACCCATGATCATAATTGGACTATGAAGACTGATGGACTCCATCAAATTCCAAAGCCTGGTAAAGAACAGCATTCTTCTCATGGGACAAGGAGTCAAAGACCTGGTGAATTGTTATCATTGTACAATAGCTTCAACCATGAACCCATTGGTCACCAAACAGCCCATTCCTCCCCATTGCCCACACAGGTCTCCTTAATTTTCTGACATCCTGCACTGGATGAAGGAAGAGGGTCAAAAACCTGAGCACCATAGGAGAAAAACAAAGGCTGATACTGATAGGACAAAACACAACAAATTCCTCCACGTCTATATGCCAAGACTCTAGTACAGGCCATGAAAATCTGTCAGCCTCCACTGAAGCTATCAAATCCTTCCCCAATGAACAATCCTGGGTGTTTATAACACCAAGCCCTGCAAAGAATTATCAACCTACTTTGCTGGAAACATCATGTGTGTTTGGGAAGGATTCCCAAAAAACCTGGATCTGCCTTGCCTGCACCCAATAAACAATAGCCTGCAATCCCAGAATTCAGTATATTCACTCATCCAGAATTTCTGGGTACCCTGAAAGAGTCTTGACTGAAGACCTGTGAAGCCAATACATGCCCTTCCTGGCTTGTGAAACAGAATTGTAAACAACTGGTGTCACTCATGACCGAAATAGCCAATGCCTCATTTAGGGAAAGAATCTTTTCTTCCTCCTTCAAACACACAATAGTATGACCAACACTGAAGATACATCAATTCTATTCAACTATCACCACACATCAAACCTCTCATTCCTGAGCAACTTGACAGAAAAGCTAGCCAAAGGCCAACTTCAAGATTATCTAATTGAAGCTAACATCCTAGACCCAGCACAATCTGGATTTAGGCCAGGAAATGGAATTGAAACAGCTTTAGTAGAACTGATGGATGATGTCCTGCTGTCAGTGGATTGAGGGCAAACATCCACTCTCATCCTTCTGGGCCTCTTTGAAACATTCAACAGTGTTGACCATACGATATTGCTGCGTTGCTTGAGCCCTAAAACTCCCATAAAATAGTTTATTTTGATGCCCAGATCAGTCAGAAGAGTCTGACTGAGGCTGTCTGAGGCATGTGACAGAATAGAGAAACCGATGCTCTCGCAGACCTTGCACATTTGCCGAAAATGAAAGTTTTCCTTAATGTGTTACCATCTAAAACAATATTGTCTGCCTCAGTAATAAAAGAAAATATGCTTTATGACAACTCCCTTATGCCAAGTCTTTACACAATCAGTTATCAAATGAAGCTGACTGGGTTAACGGCAGATAGCCCATTTTTACAAATTAGGTGCACTTGGGTTATATTTCTCTCCATATATATTCCTATTCCACACCAGAAAGTAATGTTACAAAGGTCAGGATAGAGATTGTACTCTGCTATGTAGTCTGTTTTGCAAATCTGTACGAGTGGTGGTCAAAATGCTCCGGAAACTCAATTACTGACTTGCTATGACAACCATACATCAGCAGGCCAAGATGATAGAGATTATTTCTAAAATTAGTGCCTTAATGCAGAAAACACAGTCTGCAATTCCGGTTTTACAACCTTTGCCTGATATTTATATTGTTAAAAATTAATGGGAGCATTGCCTATTATTTCAGGCACTTCATCAGGAACATAAAGTTCCTGTTAAACAGGTTCAGTTTATGTTGCAGTTAAAAAAACTCCTTCATATCTGTTTGACCCTGTTACTGTGTAAACACATTATTCTAATCAAAGCCGCTATCAAATATTAATTTTAATCGGTATTATTATTTTCCCTTTAAGTTTAATTTTTTTTATGCAAAGCTTAGTTTAGTTTAGTGTTCTATTGCCAGTAATAATTCCAGGTAACTTTTGAAATAAAGCACCCTGCAGAGTGTGTAATGAGTCAGAAAACGATAGGCGCTTTGCCTATGGACAAAAACAATTCTGGTGGCTGTATTTATGCTCTCATTGAGTGATACTCCTGGAATATAAATTGATTTAGTTCCAAATCATCTGAGGAAAAATCATGTAAAATGGATTTCAATTATACCATTGCTGCTTTACAAAAAGGCGTAATACTCTATGGGGGTGGGGGAATCAGCACCTCTATAGGATTCACTTTCTCATGAAAGAAAACAGAATTTTCCATTTACATTTTCTCCAGTTACTGTTATGTAACTCTAAATAAATTTTGATCAGCGTTTCTTCTGCCTTATTTTGATAAAAATAATGTGGGATTCCTGTATTTTCTGTACAGAGAAGCAAGTTTTGTGTCTCTTCCCCTTTTCTGTGCTACCTGAGTCTACCCATAGAATTCACAGATAATGCTGTTCAAACAGAAAATAAAGCAAAACCTTATAAATTCCTACTCCCAGTTCCTGATGCTGAGTATTTCCTGTTAGGCTAATCTCACTTTCAAGCCATAAATCTGTAATACAGACAAGGGGCCTGATTTTCCACTGCCTTGGATTTTTGTGTTTTCATTTATGCCTGTGCAAATTTCTCTCCCCTAAACAAAGAATGCCAGTCAGCTACAGGTTTCTCCTATCATGCAAACTATTTTAGTCCATCTATTGCCAAATGTCAGTTTCTTTGCACAAGCTAATTTTTTTAGAGCTTTTCACATTCACTGTGGAAGGAGGATTATAATCCCCAATCACTGTTATAAATGTATTTACACAACTTGTTACAAATCTGATAGGGAGGGAGAAGATAAAAGGAACACCACAAAACAAAACAAGTGGAACACAAAGTATTTTAGAATATCTTTTTGCAAGAATTTTGCATCTCTGAATAAACCTATAGCTGTCGTGTCAGATGGCTAACCTCACTAAAGGCAGTAGTATATTTATGCAGACTCAGACAGATATTTGTCATCATCTAATTAAAGGTGCTCAAATAATAAGAAACAACAGAGGTAACAAACTTGAATTCCTTCCAAGACGTTTCTGCATTTGTATTTTCTTTAAAGCGTTTAACACCACAGAAATTTTTTCTGGCAACTATCAAAAAAGTGTTACTCTACGCTTTGTCTCAGTAAGATAAACTGTGCTTTATTGGCGGTATGTTCAAATCTTTTGACTCCAATGCCACTGCAGCACTTATCAAAAATGTTGTTCAAACCAACAATGTTCCTACAGTGCAAAAATCTTTAGCTACTCTTCTCACTTCGTCTGTTTTCCTCTATTCATTATTATCAAAAAGAATGTTTGACAGCTTACTGAGAGACTGTTAACCCAATAGCACATCGATGAAAGAGGTCTAAGATATGGGATGTGGACCTGAGGCTGAAGAGGATCCTAACGGGAGCAGGAAAGAATCCGTTGATTGTCCTTCATGTGAGAATGAATGATACGGCTAGATTCTCACTGGAACGTATCAAGGGAGACTATGCCAGGCTGGGGAAGACACTTAAGAAAATCAAGGCTCAGGTGATCTTCAGTGGAATTCTGCCTTTCCTAGAGAAGGGCAACAAAGGTGTGACAATATTATGGTGATCAACAGATGGCTCAGGCAGCGGTGCTATAAGGAGGGCTTTGGGATGTATGGCCACTGGGAGGCATTCACGGACAGAGGACTGTTCTCTCGGGATGTCTGGGCCTAATTGGGTAAAGAATGCGAGTGAAGCCAAACAGCAAGAATTAAGATGTTTGTACACCAATGCAAGGAGCCGAGGTAACAAAATGGAGGAACTAGAGTTACTGGTGCAGGAAGTGAAACCTGATATTATAGGGATAACAGAAACATGGTGGAATAGTAGTCATGACTGGAGTACAGGTATTAAAGGGTATGTGTTGTTTAGGAAAGACGGAAATAAAGGCAAAGGTGGTGGAATAGCATTGTATATCAATGATGAGGTTAACTGTAAAGAAATAAGAAGGGATGGAATGGATAAGACAGAGTTTCTGGGAAAAAAACACATTGGGGAAGAAAGGTGCTAGAGCCTCCCCTAAGACAGTGCTTGGGGTGTGCTATAGACTGCTGGGATCGGATTTGGATATGGATAGAGACCTTTTTAATGTTTTTAATGAAGTAAATACTAATGGGAATTGTGTGATCATTGGAGACTTTAACTTCCCAGATACAGACTGGAGGACAAGTTTTAGTAATAATAATAGGGCTCAGATTTTCGTAGATTTGATAGCGGATGGATTCCTTCACTAGGTAGTTGTTGAGCCAACAAGAGGGGATGCCATTTTAGATTTGGTTTTGGTGAGTAGTGAGGACCTCATAGAAGAAAAGGGTTGTAGGGGACAACCTTGCCTGTTCCTAGAGAAGGGCATGAGCTAATTCAGTTTAAATTAAATGGAAGGATAAACAAAAACAGATCTGTGACTAGGGATTTTGATTTCAAAAGGGCTAACTTTAAAGAATTAAGGAAATTAATTAGGGAAGTGGATTGGACTGAAGAACTTGGGGAACTAAAGGTGGAGGAAGCCTGAAATTACTTCAAGTTAAAGTTCCAGAAACTATCAGAAGCCTGCATCCCAAGAAAGGGGGAAAAAATCACAGGCAGGAGTTGTAGACCAAGCTGGATGAGAAAGTACCTCAAAGAGGTAATTAAGAAAATGCTGAAAGCCTACAAGAAATGGAAGAGATCAGCAAGGAAAGCTACCTTATTGAGATCAGAACATGTAGGGATAAAGTTAAAAAGGTCAAAAGCCATATAGAGTTGGACCTTGCAAAGAGAATTAAAACCAATAGTAAAAGGTTCTATAGCCATATAAATAAGAAGAAAACAAAGAAAGAAGAAGTGGAACCGCTAAACACTGAGGCTGGAGTGGAAGTTAAGGATAATCTAAGCATGGCCCAATATCTAAACAAATAAAGACTGAGGCAAAGTAATGAGGCTAATAAGGAGCTTAGGAATAATGGTAGGATGACAAATAGGAATGAGGATATGGAGGTAGGTATTACCGCATCCAAGGTAGAAGCCATACTCGAACAGCTTAATGAGACAAAATCAGGAAACCCAGATAATCTTCATCCAAGTATATTAAAGGAACTGGCATATGAAATTGCAAGCCCATTAGCAAGAATTTTTAATGAATCGGTAAACTCAGGGGTTCATACGACTGGAGAATTGCTAACATAGTTCCTATCTTTAAGGAAGGGAAAAAAGTGATATGAGCAACTACAGGCCTGTCAGTTTGACATCTGTAGTATGCAAGGTTTTGGAAAAAATTTAGAAGGAAAAAGTAGTCAAGGACATTGAGGTCCATGGTAATTGGGACAAAATACAACATGGTTTTACAAAAGGTAGATCATGCCAAACCAACCTGATCTCCTTTGAGAAGGTAACAGATTTTTTAGACAAAGGAAATGCAGTGGATCTAATTTACCTCGATTTCAGTAAGGCATTTAATATGATTCCACATGGAGAATTATTAGCTAAATTGGAAAAGATGGGGATTATATATGAAAATTGAAAGGTGGATAAGGAACTGGTTAAAGAGGAGACTATAACAGGTTGTACTGAAAGGTGAATTGTCAGGCTGGAGGGAAGTTACTAGTGGAGTTCCTCAGGGATCGGTTTTGGGACCAATCTTTTTATTACTGACCTTGGCACAAAAAGTGGGAACGTGCTAATAAAGTTTGTGGATGACACAAAGCTGGGAGGTATTGCCAATACAGAGAAGGACCGGGATATCATACAGAAAGATCTGGATGACCTTGTAAACTGGAATAATAGTAATAGGATGAAATTTAATAATGAAAAGTGTAAGGTCATGCATTTAGGGATTAATAACAAGAACTATTGTTATAAGCTGGGGAGGGATCAGTTGGAAGTAACAGAGGAGGAGAAGGACCTTGGAGTATTGGTTGATCACGGGATGACTATGAGCCGCCTATGTGAAATGGCCGTTAAAAAAGCTAATGTGGTCTTGGGATACATCAGGCAAGGTATTTCCAGTAGAGATAAGGAGGTGTTAGTATCGTTATACAAGGCACTGGTGAGACCTCATCTGAAATACTGTGTGCAGTTCTGGTCTCCCATAAAAGCAGCAAAGAATCCTGTGGCATCTTATAGACTAACAGACGTTTTGGAGAATGAGCTTTCGTGGGTGAATACCCACTTCGTCAGATGCATGCATGCTCATGCTCCAAAACGTCTGTTAGTCTATAAGGTGCCACAGGATTCTTTGTTGCTTTTAGAGATTCAGACTAACATGGCTACCCCTCTGATACTGGTCTCCTATGTTTAAGAAGGATGAATTCAAACTGGAACAGGTTCAGAGAAGGGCTTCTAGGATGATCCGAGGAATGGAAAACCTGTCATAAGAAAGGAGACTCAAAGAGCTTGGCTTGTTTAGGCTAAACAAAAGAAAGCTGAGAGGAGATATGATTGCTCTCTATAAATATATCAGAAGAATAAATACCAGGGAGGGAGAGGAATTATTTAAGCTCAGTACCAATGTGGACACCAGAACAAATGGATATAAATTGGCTATCAGGAAGCTTAGACTTGAAATTAGATGAACCATCAGAGGAGTGAAGTTCTGGAACAGTCTTCCAAGGGGAGTAGTGGGGCAAAAGACATATCTGGCTTCATGACTAAGCTTGATAAGTTTATGGAGAGGATGGTATAACGGAATAGCCTAATTTTGGCAATTAATTCGTCTTTGACTACTAGCGATAAATATGCCCAATGTCTTGTGATGAGATGTTAGATGGGGTGGGATCTGAGTTACTATAGAGAATTCTTTCCTGGATGTCTGGCTGGTGATTCTTGCCCACATGCTTTGGGTTTAGCTGGTCACCATATTTGGGGTTGGGAAGGAATTCTCCTCCAGGGCAGACTGGCAGAAGCCCTGGAGGTTTTTCACCTTCCTCTGCAGCATGGAGCACGGGTTACTTGCAGGAAGATTCTCTGCACCTTGAAGTCTTTAAACCATGATTTGAGGACTTCAGTGGCTCAGACACAGGTTTGGTACAGGAGTGGGTGTGTGAGATTCTGTGGCCTGCATTGTGCAGGAGGTCAGACTAGATGATCATAATGGTCCCTTCTGACCTTAAAGTCTATGAGTCTGACTAGACGAACACCAAGTGGTTCCTTCCATCTTGAGAATCTGTGAATCTATTAATCAAGCCAGTGAAAGACTTATTCCACCAGGAGTTCAGAGATATGGTAAATAAAGAAGGAGCCCATTTAGTGAAGTCAGTTGAAAGGCTAACTTTGGCTACAAAAGACTTTGGATCAGGTGCTATTCAGATTAAATGAATATTTCCTCTTCGAACCAATGACTCAGTTGGAAAAGATCAACTGATCTGTAGTTTTTCTTTGCGGTTACTGTGGCAGAATGGCTTTCGATGCTTAAGTCTACTTTATGGTAATAGATCGCATCCTAACTCTTGTCCCAGATCCTCACTGTGATGTATGAATATCACTCTTTCACTCCCTCAAGGCAGCTACTAAGTACATTAAGTCAGCTGAAGCAGCATCTGTACGGCTTCTATACTCTCAACCCATCTGAGACCCAATAGCCTCCCCTCATTCTACAGTGCTGGTCAACAACCAGCTTCCAAGTAGGATGAAGGCTCTCATTGGAAATTGAGAACTTTTCAACCAGGACACTGCTAATCATAAACCAAAACAGCAAAGACCCTAAGCAGTCTCCTGAAACCAGGTTTCCTCTGGAATTAATTATTTAACCAACATTTGTAATAATCCCTTAGTGCAATTTTTTATATCATTTACAAAAAAAATTAGCTCTAAAGTTAGGACACTATATAAACCAATGCAAATGAGGCTATTATGAGCTCAGTCTGCCATGGCATCCTTTGTGGCCAGGGCCAATATTTTATTATCTTTCCACCATGCTATGCAATATCAAAGTGTTTAGGGGCCACTTGTTACAATGCAAACCAGCTTTCAACAGCACTCCTTTATGAAGAGCTACCAAAAACACATTACAGAGAAATTCACTGTTAAGTCAGAGGGGCAGAAAAGGGCTTAAGACAAGAGTGAAAGGGTAAGGAGGGAGTCAATAGTTTAGAGCGAGGAAGAGAAAATTCCAGAGGAAAGAATGACTCCCAATCATGTCTCAGTAGAGGGACAGTGAGGAGGTGATGCTATGAGGAATAGAACGAATGGCTGGGCGTGGGCGTGAGTTGAGGTCAGAGAGGTAGGATGGAGTGAGTCCACAGGGAGTTTTGAAAACTAGGAATAGATTTCTGGACAGTTCTTTGTAGATTAAAAGATAGCGAAGGTAACAAAGGATGAGGTGATGCTATGAGAGGTACACTTCTAAGAGTGAAAAAGCAGTCTGGCGGCAGAATTCTGGGCTTCCTTGAAGATTAGAGAGCAGACATTTATGACAATATTAAAAGGAAAAACTTCAAAGCAAGAAAGGGCTAGATTGTGACTCTAGCCACACTTCTGAGAAAGGACACTACCAAAGCTACACGACCCCAGGAGTAACCACGGGAGGCATTGTGCCACACATACACCTTTCTAAATCACAATTCCTTCCCTGATTTCTCCTTGCTCTGCCTACTCAGTTATGCTGCAAAACTCGGCCAAATCCTCAGTCACTTACTCTGGAGGGAATAAGTGAGCATGCAGCACCTGCTTACTCCTGCAGGCTCAGAGCCAAGGTGTAATTGCCCGCATGGAGGCGTAAAGCAGGTGTTACTCCTCATTTCCCTGCATGGAAATTTAATCCAAGTCCAAGTCTAGCCCAAGGTCATTAAAGTCTGGTAAGGGCAAATGCTACAAGGTTCCAGTGCTGGTGATAAGAAAATTTACACACAAGTGAGGTGAAGTTTTAAAAGGAACATAAAACAGATTTGGCTAAAATACCTAGGTGTGATTCACTTTAGATACACGAAGGTGAACTGTCTTGAAACAGCATCTTGTCTGTCAGAACCGTTTCTGATAATGCCAAATAAATGATTGATGACCTTTGTCATAAACGGATAGTTAAGAGTTAATAGAACAGAAGTACTTCATCTCTCTTTTGCCTGTAAAGGGTTAACAAGATCAGTGAGCCTGGCTGTCACCTGACCAGAGGACCAATCAGGGGACAGGATACTTTCAAATCTTGAGGGAGGGAAGTTTTTGTGTGTGCTGTTAGTTTTTGGTTATTGCTCACTCTGGGGGCTCAGAGGGATCAGACGTGCAACCAGGTTTCTCTCCAATCTCTTCGATACAGGCTCTGATAAGTTTAGAATAGTAAGTACTAGGTGATAAGGCGAGTTAGGCTTATGTTTGTTTTCTTTATTTGCAAATGTGTATTTGGCTGAAAGGATTTTAATTTGTACTTGTATACTTAGGCTGGGAGGGTATTCCCAGTGTCTATAGCTGAAAGACCCTGTATCTATTCTATTTTAAATGTACAAAGATAATTTTTACTGTTTTTTCTTTCTTTAATTAAAAGTTTCTTGATTAAGAACCTGATTGTTTTTTTTATTCTGGTGTGAGACCCCAGGGGACTGGGTCTGGATTCACCAGGGAATTGGTGGGGAGAAAGGAGGGAAGGGAGAGAGAGAGGCTAATTTCTCTCTGTGTTAGGATTACTGTCTCTCTCAGGGAGAATCTGGGAGGGGAAGAGAGAAGGAGGGGGGAAGGTGCATTTTCCTCTCTGTTAAAGATTCAAGGAGTTTGAATCACAGTGATCTTCCAGGGTAACCCAGGGAGGAGAAGTCTGGGAGAGGCAACGGTGAGGGAAAGGGTTTACTTTCCTTGTGTTAAGATCCAGAGGGACTGGGTCTTGGGGGGTCCCCGGGCAAGGTTTCGGGGGGACCAGAGTGTTACCAGGCACTGGAATTCCTGGTTGGTGGCAGCGCTACAGGTTCTAAGCTGGTAATTGAGCTTAGAGGAATTCATGCTGGTACCCCATCTTTTGGACGCTAAGGTTCAGAGTGGGGAATTATACCATGACACCCTTTCAATTCTGCAAGCATCTCAGCCATTTGGATGAATTTAAATCTAAATCAGCAAGACCTTAATCAGATTCTTAATACTGACCTTAATCAGATCAAGTTCTAACTTTTCCCCCCCTGAGGTCAAGGACTAAAAACTCTTACTCACATAAGTAATTAGTTTAGCCACACACTGGGTTTCTCACTGAAGCCAACACTGTAGTAAGTGTTGTAGCTTCAGGCTTGTGGCTTGGAAGTAGTTATAGACACATCTGTAAAAAGAAACAAAAAATGTGCATGACGCTTGTGAGTATAATAGGCTTTGAATATACTTAACAGTGAACACTGAAAATGAGGGTGTGTAATCAAAAATGACAAATCAAGATTAGCAGACTGGTACAATAATGGAAATATTACAAGCTATCTCCTACTCTCATTCAGCAAAAGGGGTTGGAAATCTGGTGCAGTACAAATCCACTATTTGAATTGAGATTAACAAAATGTTAGTTTTGTTATAAATTATGTTATGTGTATAAACTTTATTGAGATGAAGAAAAAGAACAGAAAAATTGTAAATTCAGTAGCAGTAAAGATAAAATAGCATTGCATTTTGCACTACTTTGAAAACTCCACTATCTAGGTCACTGAAAGTGAAAGAAATTTCCAGATTTTTTTTTTTAATACTGAGCTAACATTATAACAACAGAGCTCAAATGGAAGAGAAGCTGGGAGGCATAAATAATTAGTTTCTTAAATACACAGAGAAGACATACCGGAAAATGACGGCCTTTGTTAAATGTTTATCATCTTGTTCCTAATCCTGGTTCTATCCTGCTTATCAAAACTGGAATCCAATTATTAATGGGAAAGTAAAATCACATCAATAGCAGATGTGTATTAATTTACTAAAGCAAAACTATTATACACAGATGAAAGTACATCACTCTCTCTCAGGGAATTCAAAAACTCGCAAAAGATTATCAAGGCAGCATTCAGTTATCTCCAAGTATTCTTCATCCCCCCACCCAAACTCTGCCATACCCTGCATCCAGAGCCGGCACTTCCATTTAGGCGGCCTAGGCAATCGCCTAGGGCTCCAGGATTATTGGGGGGTGGCTTTTTGCCGGGGGGGGGGGCGGCAGGCGGCTCCGGTGGACCTGCTGCAGTCGTGCCTGCGGAGGGTCTGCTGCTCCCGCAGCTCTGGTGGACCTCTCGCAGGTACAGCTGTGACAGCTCCACCGGAGCTGCGGACCAGAGGACCCTCCGCAGGCACGACTGCGGCAGATCCACCGGAGCTGTGGGACCAGCAAAATGGCTGTACGCCTAGGGCGCTAAAAACACTGGTGCCAGTCCTGCCTGCACCTACTTCATTTTTAAAATAATCCAAAAATACAGGGAAGGAGACATTCACATGTTCACTAGTGCTCCCTGTCAAGAGCGACTTTGCAAGGGTTGGCAAGGGGGACAAAAATGAGCAAGGTTTTCTCCCTTCAGAGGAGTGAAAATGTCTTCAGTTCTCAGGATCTGACATGGAAATGCTGAATGAAATGTAGGATTTTCAACTAATAATATGTACAGTGAAGATAAAAAATTAGTAAGACCTGAATGTGAACTGGATCATAGCATCCCCCGGAGGAATCAGAACCAAAGTGTTTTCAGTCTCTCTGGAGTGGGACATGCAGCTGAATTCTTTGGCTACAAAACTTGTTTGTAATTGAATCAAAGTTAACTTTGCAGTTGTACAATGTTCATGATGCAGGATTGCACATATGAGAACACAGAAGTGCATATGAGATTGCATTGCTCACTCCCAGTGCTATCTTGAATGTCTATAAGCAGGTCTAATAAAAAATTCTGATTTTTCTTCTTAGGCCTTGTTTCTAGGAAAGGAAAAATACAAAGTCTTCAGACTGAAACAGGGTAAAGGGAGATTCAGGAGGAGATGAGACAAGGACCACTATTTCTTTGCAACAATTTTTGAAAAGAAAAGGAAAGCAAACTGCTGTTGTTTGTAAGTTTAAGACGTACAAATTAATTAAAAATTGGATGTGTGGGGTGTGTGCTTGCACACACATGGGCATGCTTCTGATTCTCACAACATTTTTCATATTGTGTCTCTACAGTGTGGATTAAACCTTATTGGCATTTTTCTGTTCTCAACATCCCCAGCAACTCTCTGAGTTTAGGACCCCAATTCAGGAAAGCGCTTAAGCATTTACTTTAAGTTCCACTGACTTCAGTAAAAGTTAAGCATGTGCTTAAGAGCACTTCCTGAATAAGGATGTTTTCCTGAAGCAGGGCCTAGAAGAGCATATAACTTGCTTTCTAAGGGCTTGTCTACATCACAAAGTTGCAGCGCTGGTGAGGGGGTTACAGCGCTGCAACTTAGGAGGTGTACACATCTGCAGGGCATCACCAGCGCTGCAACTCCCTGTCTCGGGTGTAGAGGATCCAGCGCTGGTGATCAAGTGTAGACACTTACCAGCGCTTTTCTTGACCTCCGTGGAATAAGCAGGTATCGCAGCATACCTGAGGAAGCCTCTCTGGTAATCAAGCAGGTCTCCTTCCCCGGTTTGCTCTCGCGTTCCCCGAACCCCCGAGCAAGCAGATCTCCTTCCCTGCGGTTTGCAGGGGGGTTCGGGGAACGCAAGAGCAAACCGCGGGGAAGCAGGTCTCCTTCCCCGGTTTGCTCTCGCGTTCCCCGAACCCCCGTGCAAGCAGGTCTCCTTCCCTGTGGTTTGCAGGGGGGTTCGGGGAACGCGAGAGCAAACCGCGGGGAAGCAGGTCTCCTTCCCCGGTTTGCTCTCGCGTTCGCCGAACCCCCCTTGAAGCCGCCCAACAGCGCTGCAGTGTGGCCACATCTAACACCACTTGCAGCGCTGGTTGCTGTAAGTGTGGCCACTCTGCAGCGCTGGCCCTATACAGCTGTACTAATACAGCTGTAACAACCAGCGCTGCAAAATTGTAGATGTAGACATACCCTTGGAGGAAATTCCCAAAGACAATGGGAGTTTTGCCATTGACTGTAATGGAGATAGGATTTCACCTTAAGTATCTGTATTGTGGAGCTGGTATTATGGATTCATGATATGCAAATTGATTATACAGCACATTCTCATTTTCAGCATACAAGGTCTGATCCTGTTAGGCGTAGAGCACCCTCAAATGTCTTTACTGGGAGTTCAGCTCTTTCATTATGCTCTGGAGTTGCTCAAAACGAGAATTGGGCACATTAAAAAAACTACTCCCTTACTCAGTGGGCAGGCCGGGGCATAGCACACCATGGAAAATTTGATACATATTTTTAAGAGGGAGGTCACAGTACACAGCACAGGCAGAGTCTCAGTTTTTAAGATGCAAGGAACCCTTTTTATCTACCTTGGAAGAACAAAGGGTTGTGTTAAAGCCATCAATATTTTAAGATTGTGGGTCCAGGGAATCTAAGTATTCAAGTCTGAAGCTTGGACAGCCGAGCCACTCTCCAACTGATATTCAAATTAGACAGTTGACCAAGCCCACTAGGAAGGACAACAATTTGTCCTAAACCTCCCCACACAAACAGAAGAGCCAAATTCTGCCCTCACAATTCTGTTTAAAATGCCACTCTTACACGAGGGTAAAATCTGACCTTCACACCCTTCAGAATAGTATTTTATTGGACTACAACTTTTCTCCTCATCTGTTCATATCAATTGGGGGGAGCCAAGAAGATACCAAAGTAGATTTGCTGCTTGTAAGCCACCAGATCACGCCATTCCTCCACTAACTGAAATGATTATCCCCTAATAAGGATATCTCCCAATCCCTCCCTCCCTTCTGGGGATACTACCGCAACCAACAACAGCTCAGATACAATTTTTACAGTGCATCTTAGTTTCGTAGGGCAAAAACCTCCAATGACTGTGGATGGAACCTGTGTGGTTGTGCTCAGGATATGGAGAGCTTGTATACGGAATCCACAACTCCTGCATGCGGTAATGCTGAGCTTTGATGATGCTTCATTCACTCTAATGAAGAGGGTTGGCATGGTGTGAGGCCAATGAATACATAACTGGTTTTCCCCATTCCCATGCCCAGGGAACTGCAATACTGGCTAAGGTGTAGCCCCACACCCTGAGCGGGGAAGAATTTCATCCCCACCACAGAAACTCCCTTTAACAAACCTTGTTTATCCAGGCTTTGCACTGGCAAGAGGATTCAGCTCTTAGAGGACAATAAATCCTTTATAGGCTGCTGCATACACACAGCCAGGGAGAAACGTGGAAAACTACAGACTGCACATTTCACAAGTACCATGATACCCTATTACAAAATAATGTATCATACTGACCAACATACTATTCAAAGCAGTGACACAGAAGCATATTTTATAGTAAATGCTGCAAGCAATTTAAATGGTTTTTGCAGTTTCCTCTCTTTAAGCACGTAAGTGTAATTTTAAGTAGTAAATAGAATGCAATGTGCCTTTAAACAATTCTAGATGACCAGATTATTAATAATATTAATTTGCAATTATCTAGTGTCTTTCATATGAAGATCCTAAAGCCCATTACAAAGATTAATTGAGTCTAGCAACACATTGCGGGAGAGACAAATACCATTATACCCATTTAACAAATGAGTGAATTGAGCCAAAATGGCATGCCTGGGGTCATATGGAGAATTAGTCACAAAGCTAGGAATCAAGTATCATGGGGTAGCTGTGTTAGTCTATATCCGCAAAAACAATCAGGAGTTTAGTGGCATTTTAAAGACTAACAGATTTATTTGAGCATAAGCTTTCATGGGTAAAAAAACAACTTATTCAAAAGTATGGAGTCATCTAGGAAAAAATCACAGGAGTCCAAAAGCCCAGCCTACTACTTTAACCACTTCTGCTTTGTTAATTATAAATTAAGAATAAAACCTTACTGCAATTTTCTTAACGAATCTTTGTGTAACATTTGCTTGCTTCACATGGTAGATTTACAAATTCCCAATATTCCTTCCCATCATGCCTACTAGCCTGGCTGATGGCCTGCAAAAAATCTGTTTATGTGCTCCACAGTAGCAAAGTGAAATTCTACTTAGGGAATACAACACATTATCTTTGTATTTGGAAGGCATGATTTCTATGACTCAATGTTTTTCCCCCCATGTTTTTCCTTAAAAAAGTTAGTGTATCTTAGTTTTTTTTTTAAAAAGGCCTTTGATTGTTTTGGGCTGAAGGAAGAGTAGATTGTATTTTATTAGTGATAGGATTCAGATGCAAAATTTGGATCTGGATTTTGAACACAGAAAGTACTAGGGGATGTCTGCACCCCCATTTTGGATTAGTTGTATTTCTATTTACTACAGCTCCTGAGAAACCGTCATTCATATGCTCATTTCTCTGAGTCTGTTTGAAGTTCTGTTCATGTTTGATGAGTATTTTGTTCTTGCCATTTAGTTGCCAGCTGTTATTTGCTGTGAGAGGATCTGTGATGTTCACATGAAGGGTGACATGTTCATGTATTGACTGATGGATTCCTGTCTCTTTTTGACTCACCTCTGTTTTCTGGAGGAAACTGCATGCCCTGGGTCTGAGCTTCCTTGAAAAATAACCATGGAATCACATGCAAAGTCAGTACTTAAGTCACTAGTATAGTATCCCTATAAGTTCTCAATGGCTAAGTGATACATGACTTTTTCTGAAGGAAGCCATAAAAATTGTATTTAATGTTAAATAGATTGAGACTAAAGAATCACACCATGAATTCTTGTTGAAAAATATTGTTGTGTGTCAACCATTCAAGGCCTAAGGAAAGAACTCCATTATTCATGCTGTTGTAAGCTCTGTACACCTTTCAGTTCTTTATATAGAAAGCTTAATGGCCATGGATTATGTGCCTCATTGGTCATGGTGCTAGGAAATAAAACAATGGAAAGTATTGGTTATAACTTTCCTATATTTAAACTTCTAATGCATTCAACCATTAAAACAAACAATAAAGAAATCATTCCTAAAATTTAAAGCAAAATTGATCTTTTTGTGAACGGAATTGATAAAGCATGTCCAGCTCCTTAATGCTACTTTTTTTCTCCTGGTTGGTTGTTACATTACAAGTTTACAGGCATTTCTGGTTAGTCATCCACCTTTATTTCAACAGCTTCTCGCTCATCTTCATTGCTAAGAAGTAGAATATGACAAATCTTGGAGAGAGAGACAAAGAGAGAAAGAGAGAAAGAAAAACAAACTAGTAAACCACTCATCAGCGCATACAATAGATTCAGGATATAGGAGAATGACGTTGAGTGGTACATTTTCTGTGTGTAGTCTCACAACACTAAGTTATATGCTTCTATGTTTTATTATTAAAGTCAGTCTTTTAGGATTAGGTCAACTTCAGTCCAGCAAGTGGAGCTGGCAAATTTGAAGACAATTTGTAAATTCAATATATGCCGACTATAGCGCTAATTTCAGAAGAAAAAAAAGGTGGGGGGAGAAAGCTATAGTTTGGACCTATCATGTTGAAACTTTGGTCTAAACTCTAGTTAACAGATTGTGAATGGTAGTCACGCTGATAACTGCAGTGTAGACAAACTAAGAGTCACACGATCTAACTCATACTATTCAATTATCTTTTTAAGCAACAAAACAGACACTCTTAAAACTTACTACAATCAAAAGGTCAGAACTTGAAGGTAACATCACTGAACAAAAACCAGGACCACTTTAAAGACATAATTCCCTCCCTCATCAGTCAATGGGCTAAAGCATGAGTAGGTAGATAAGTTTGACACCATTTCCTGATGGTTAGCAAGCTTCGGGTTATGGCCATTCCAAAAAGAAGCAAATTGCAAAATTGAGACTTTCCATGGAGAATTCCCACCCAACAACAGATATTCAAATGTAGGAACGGTTATTGAGAGCACATCAGACAATCTCACTTGGCCAGGAAGTAGGATACAAACCATATAGGGTGATATACAGCCATATAAATACACATCTTGAGTGGCACCTGGCAGAGAACATGAAGCCAGCACAGTTTAAGGAGAACTGGTGTAATGTGCTCTCTGAAGCCAATCCCACCAAACAGCAGGGCTGCCATGTTCTGTACCAGCTGCAACTTCAGGATGGTCTCCATGAACAGCCCCTTTAGATTATGGTACAAAACATTACAATAGTCCAATTGGTCAGCCTCACAGGCATGAAGATCCAACAGAAATGGTCACAGCTGTCATGTAATATGCAGATCAACTGCCAAAACAGGCACTTCTGGCTTCTGTAGCAACCTGGGATTCTAATAGCTGATGTGATTTTAAAAAGGAGGGTGAACCACTTCTCTTTGGGAAGCAGTCACCATCACTGCTATGCTATCAAAAAGCCTCTGCCACTCAACCAGCATCACCTCAGATTGATCTGTATGAAGTCGTAACCGGTTCACTCTCATATTTGCAATTCGGCGTGACCCTGGGAAAGCATCGATACAGCATCTAGTCAGTCCAATAAAAAAAAAGAGTTGTAAAGCTGCATCTCAGCAGCATACCGATGCAGCTGCTTCCCACACCATCACTATCTTCTCCAATGACTCCACACACACATCAAACAGAAGGGTGACTGGGAAAAAAGTCCCCCCAAATATTAGAAGTATAATGGACCAGTCTTCTGTCCACAGACAGGAAGAGATCATCAACCAATTGTCAAACAATGAAACCGGTGCAGTCCCCTACTTATAATCAGGCCTAAAACCAGACTCACAGTCATCAAAGAAATCTGAGAACTCCAGATGGTGCCACAGTTTCCTCACCACTGCTTTTTCCTACACATTTGACCCCCTAAGGTAGGTTAGAGGACAGGCAATAATCTGCAAGTTAGCCACTGTCAAATGGATTGCTTTTTTTTGAGCAAAGGTGTAGTGTCAGATCCTCAGATGGTGTAAATCAGTGTAGCTCTATTGACTTTACTGAAGCTACACTGAGGTCCACAGATTTGTGAAATGCAATATTCAGACTAACAGCTGATCATTTGAGAGGACTAAGATAAGCAATTAGTGGGAAGTTGTTTACTCCATTTCATAGGCACTAGATGGATTTAGAAGAACAACGATAAATGACAACTTTAAAAGTTCATCTAATATGAAGTAAACTTTTTAAATCTGCAATGGGCCTTCATTATCCATCAGCTTTATTACATTAGCAAGTAAAGAACAGTGATTTTTTTTCTCTTTTATGTTCCCCTCAGGAATGGAATGCATTGTATTCGCTCTCAGAATATGTAACTGTTGTAACAACGAAAGTATAAATCCAGATATAATAAATTAAGAAATATAATTTACAATAGGAACATCTTCCAAATATTTTGACAAATTACTGGAAAAAAAATCAAGTTACTATTTCAAGTAGTATAAAATACTGGCATATGATCTTACATTATTTCATAGAAGGGATTGTAAATTCACTAAGATACAGTGATTTGCTGCATGGAATTAATACGAGAAAACACATATAGGGTAGTAATCAAAGCCTTATTTATATAAAAATAGTCTTTTGGTGACTACTTGTGAAAAACACGCCCCAGCTATAACTGGCCATTAACCAACTGTCAGCCAAATAGTCATCAATTATATTTATTTTATTGTCACTGATAGTCCTACTTCCTGTCAATGCAACATTGCTGCTGTTGTCA
Organism: Gopherus evgoodei; assembly: GCF_007399415.2. Taxonomy (NCBI): domain Eukaryota; kingdom Metazoa; phylum Chordata; order Testudines; family Testudinidae; genus Gopherus; species Gopherus evgoodei. Next base: position 34,795,135 of record NC_044333.1, on the reverse strand, counting down.
AGCAATTCATAAATACTGCCCTAAGTCAAAAGGGGAAGTGAATCTGCTTAAGTCAGTAAAACTGACAAATAAGGCCACTGAAAATATACCACCTTAAACCTCGGTTAGTACATTTGATGACTGGCTCATTAATAACGAAGCAAAAACACCTCAGGGATTTATTATGTTTGGAAGACTGTGGATTACCTCCTTGCAATTCTTTTTTAAATTTAAGGGTGGTAGGAAAGTGACATTCTAGATCTGGGAAGAATGATAAAGGTTTAGTCTAGCTTGCTCCTTCCTGAAGATAAGGTGACTTTTTTCCCAGCATTCTGCCGTTCATCTTTAAAATAAATTAATATTTTTAAAGGCCAACTTGTGGTTTCATTTTTCATTTTGACAGCTCCTGAAATGTAGACAGATTTTTCCATCAGATAGTGTTTTTTCTCTTGTTTTGGTTCACTTTCACTCTGCTCCAGCACTGTTCTACTATCCAACGACTTTACAAACCACCCTGTAATAAGGGAGAAATCAGAAAATAAAGCTGGACACTCAGCCAAGTGCTTTGCTTTCCTGCCTCTGGAATGTTGATATTTTCTTCAAATATTTGCAATATTTCCTAGAGCAAGGCGAAATATTCAGCGAAATCTGACTTCTGAGTAGCATAATGATTGTCATCTGGGCATCAACAGGGATTGAACTGTCCATGTCCAGAGCTAGAGCATTAATCTCTGCAGACTGAGCTAAAAGACTAAGCCCCTAGCTGGCTGTGGTAGCAGAGTCACACTCTTAAGAAACCTGGTACAGAGGACCATACATGGCCCACACTGAACAATGGGCTACATCAGCACAAACACAAAGCCAGATCCTCAGCTGGTGAAAATCAACTTAGATTCACTGAAGCCAGCGCTATTTCACACCTGCTGAGGACCTGACTGCTGTCCATGTACAATTTTATTGACATCACTCTCAGTGCAAAGTTGTTCCTGCTATTGTAAAACCGCTCTTCTTACTTCCTAAAACCCTGAAGTGTGAATAATTGGGATAATTGAAGGTCAAAGTTGACACATAGTTGGATGTGTTACCTTCCTCTCATTGTCTCAAGGTCAGGGAAAGGCGGTTGTTGGGAGAGAAGAGAAAAACCTGTCAACGATATTGAGAACAGTTAATTAAAAGCAGATGAAACAGCTCTTTCTGCTTCTGAAGTCTTCCAGTGGTGTCACAGTACAAGGAATTCACTGAAGTAGTTGAGGAGGTGAAAGCCTGGCTCACTAAATTCAGTGGCAGTTTTGTGATGATGTTAATGGGGAGAGTCCCCTCTCTCAAAAATGGCACAGGGCAGGGAGGGGTATAGAAAGTAGGAGACAATTCCAGCACCCACATTATTTCTTTTCTATTGGAAAAAGCAGGAGACCTCACCTTCTACCTCTCTATCTACTCATGGGCGGGATCTCATCGTGCTTCGTCCTTTATAAAACAGGTCTACCGAGAAGAGCAAAAAGAAACAGCAACAGCAGCAAGGGGAAATTTGAGGAAAATAAAATGTCCTGAGAAAAGAAGGAATAGAGCTGCTGTGGTCAGTGATTTAGGGCTCAAACCTTCAATTGTTACTCAACCATACAGCAATTTTTACGTTAATGGGACTACACGCATGAGCAGGGACTGCTGGTCTCAATGAAGGATGGAGGATCTGGCCCTAAGAGATGGGGACAGAGACAAAGTTGGCAGGATGGGCCAGGCAAGCATTTTAACATGGTAACTCTTCCACCACCAAAGCAATGCAGAAGAGGAAGCAGATGGGAAAATGAGGTTTCATTTAGAAGATATTGGAATTTGGGGGGGGAGGGTATTTTACACCCCTAAAGGCCATCAAAGCAAAATAAAACTTAACTTGTTAGTTACAGAAGGGTCAAAGGAAAGCACATTTCAAACACCTCAGTAGGAATACTGATTACAGAAGGAAATTGGGACTAAAGGAAAAGCTCTCCAAAGATAGCTGTAAGTAGCATTAGTGGTGAGGAAGGCGCAGGAGAAACATGTATCATTGGCAAGGAGTTTGAAATAAAATCAACATCATTGATCTGTGGATTTTTCTCTCTCTCTCCAGATCAAAAGCACAGTAATGCAGCCAACCTTTTATTGTAGGTGGAAAATAAACTCAGTAGAGGGAGGAAGGAAGGTCACAAACAAACTATCTGCTTTAATAAGCCTTTTTGAGAAATAACCATTGCAGAGGCATGTGACCAGCATGCAGGAAACAACCAGCAGTGAAATGAAGGTGAGAAGGATGCTACAGGAGTGAGGAATCAAACCAAAACTTAAAGTACGTAACAAATCAGGTACTGAGTAAAACAGGGTTGGTCATTCAGAAAGAAGCGCTCTTCTTATTTTATCTGGATGATGTTGAGGAGGGGGTGGTACTATGATGTCATACCATCCATTCTTGGACGCTAGGATCTCTACACTAATTAAACAAATGAGGTGTTGGAAGCTGTGATGGAGCATCCTCCCCGCACTTGCCCGGAAGGGGTTAAGGTAAGCCAGAGGGCCAATTAACCTATTAGGAGGCAAGACTGAGAGAAAAGCCCTAATTAGAAGCTCACCTGTGCAGGAACTGGTGTGACTTCCATAAAGCCAGGGAGCAGACAGCAGAAGAGGGCTGCTGGGAAAGTCTGCAGTCATTCCTTGTGGAAAGAGAGGTGCATTTGGGCAGGCAAACTCTGAGATGGAGGAAGGCAGGAAAGAAATCAGGTCTAGAAGGGAACAGGCTTTGACTCTTTAAGTCAGAATTCAGTAAAGGGTAGGTCTGGGTTCTCCTGCTAGCTGCGGTGCCTCAGAGGCAGCTCTAGGCATTTTGTCGCCCCAAGCACGACAGGCAGGCTGCCTTCGGCGGCTTGCCTGCGGAGGGTCTGCTGGTCCCACGGCTTCAGCGGACCTCCAGCAGGCCTCCTGCCCTCGCAGCGACCAGCAGAGCACCCCCAGTGGCTTGCCGCCCCAAACACTCGCTTGGCGTGCTGATGCCTGGAGCCACCCCTGGTGGCACTACAAGGCAGTGAATGGGAGGACTGCCTAGAATTGCTGAAGAGGATACCCTGGAAGGGGAAAAATGCATAGAGTGATCTGGCCAGAGGGCCTTGTCACTAAGAGGCAGCAGCAGCTCAGGGAGCAAGAGAAGTGCTGCAGACCCAGAGAGAGGTGGAGAGACGACCTTGCTAGCTATTCTCCAGAATGACCAAGAGGAGGTACAATTTTATTAGTGAGTAGAGCACCCCTGTCACAAGCTGCCTTAGACCCTTCAGCCCAACTAAAGTCAACAGAGACCAACTAAAGTCAACAGGGCCCCAATCAGGGCCACAGTCAAGACACTAATTAAAAGCAAACACTGATGTTATTTTAAAGAATAGCCATGATCAAACATAGCCTCAGTTAGTAGGCAACAGGCCAGACAAATGATGCATTATTGACTTCGCCACCAGATGTTGACTGGTACTTCACATGTGCTTAAAGTTAAGCATGTACTTAAGTGTTTTGCTGGATCAGGGCCAGAGTGCTCAGCCCACACAGGACTGAACCCTAAGCTCTGGTTTTTCCTTCATCAATTCCTTTTTCCAATTGGTTCTAGGTGAAGATATTGGCATGTTGGGCAAACAAATGAGGCAGATCTCTAGTGCAGAGGTAGAGGCATCTCATATAGGAGCTGCAAGAAGCAGAAAACAGATTGTTTAGTTTTGAGGCAGGAATCCTTCAGGTTCTTCAGAGCTTCAGCCACACATACATCTGTGCAGCTGAACGTTCACTGGAACTCAGTTTAAACAACCACCCATTTATCTGAAGTTTGTTCTTTGGAGGAGGAATGAGAAGTGGGACCATCAATATTATTCAGTCAGATGATGGTTTTCTCTAACTATGGTAATGAGCGAGAGTGCAGATACACTTTCTGGTAGATAGGAGTAGTGTGCCTATGTCAACCTGCATTTGCTCCATGCTTGTTGTGGCAGAACTTTTTTAATTGCAAAGGCAACAACTAACATCAGATGCATCTTCATTAGCAAGCCTTGAGCCACCTATTGGATCATAATTTTAATATTTGAGAGCAATTTGTTTTTCTTACCACCACCATAGACAGCTGTTTAAGTTTTTGAGGGAGCATAAAGTTTGAATAGCAGTTGTTGCCTTACAGCTGTCTGAAAATCACTTGAGTGTCCAACAGAAGCTCTGTACAAAGATGGAAGTCAACACAACCCTGCTGAGAGACCGAAATTACACATGGATTCTGTAGGTTCTTCATGAGTTTGTGCAACTGTCCTGCTGCATGAGAGATAAAATAAATAAAACAAAACAAATAAACTTGCATGTATAAGTGGACAGTAAAGCAGGCAAGAGCCCTGAAATGATGAAAAATACCATTATTGTAATTTAAAAGTCTTCAGTACTACAATATGCTTGGGTAAGCAGAAATGTATATTTTCTTGCCTTTATAAACTATCAGGGACTGTTCTATTTGCTCTTTACACCATAGTTTTGGTTTTAAATTAGCTATTAAATTACAACATGTGGTTTGCTAAATGGCAATTAAGATTTAATTTTATTAATTTTGCTGATGTTAATCCACCACAAACTCATTTGCAGGAATTGGATGAAACAAACTATATAACGAGACTGCTTTGAAATCACTATTTTCCTGTTTCTTCCATGGGGAACTGGAAAAGGCCCCTGTATGTATCCAACAGTTCTCAGAATGATTTATTTATGAGAAACTAACACCATATGGGCTCCTAGAGCATACTCCGTAATGGTATTGGACACTGGCCTATTTGTCTGGGTTGTTGCTGCAGACACTGAGGACATGAGGCGAATGCAGACACCTGACTATAGGTATCAAAGTGATGGAGCATTACACAGTAAGATAGAATGCTTTTCATCAAATCCACCATTACCTAAAGATGTATTTTTCTATAGAGATTTTAAACTACTATAGTGAAACCATAAGATGATGACACTAGCGGTTTAAACAAACTATAACGGTACAAAGAATGGGCCAGATCCTGCACCACGCAGAGCAATCGGTGATGTGTTATTGACTTAAATGGAAACCAGAATTCAGCCTGATTCTGCAAATTTTTATTCACTTGAGTAAGATATGCCAATGTGCCCCTAGCTCCACCCCAAGGCAATTCTCACAATGCAAATGAGTAACGCAACAATATTTCCCAAGTATTGCATGTAGTTCCAATGTATTCTGAACTCCATGTTAAGAAATGTACATTATTTATTTATTTAAAATCAAGCTTATTGCTTATGTACCATTTCAAAAGCCATACATTCATACTATGTTGCCCATTGATGCCAGATACAATAACACAAAATAGCTGGTCTAAAGATGGACATTGTAAGAAACTTATCTTTAGGCTGAGTAAAGAACAGATTTTTTTGGTTCACTGGGAATTCTAATGAAATTGAAAAAATCATTATGGATCAACCAAAAACTCCCCCCACGCCTCCGAAACGTTCAGCAAATTGAGAAAAAAAAACAACCACGGCCATTTTGCTTTGGCTTGAAACAAACCATTTGTTTGACCTGAAATGAAATGTTTAATTTCAAAGTTGAGCATTTTCAAACCTACTTTAACTATATAAAATGGAAAGAAAATTTCAAAACAAACTCGTTTTGAATCACAATGGGAACAATTTCCATTTAAAAATATCAAAGAATATATTTAGAATGTTTGTCAGGTTTTTTTGGCAATATTGACATGGATTTATTAAGTGTTTTGGTGTTGCCAAATCTGAATTTTTTGCTGGCAAAAGTTGCAGCCAAAATGTTTCCCCCAACTCTACTTACATGACAGCAGGAGGAAAATGAAGCACAGAACATGTTAAGTGTTTTGTCCCATGTCATACAGCAAATCTGTGGAAGAGCCAAGGTGATGACTGAGATGTCTTAAATCACAGAATTATGCTCCCTTCACTACGATGGCTTCTGATCCCTGAGTCTGACATATAATGACTTCCTTTTGTTTTATAAAGAATGTCTCATTTTCATTCAGTTCTATTAACTGCTCTGTTCATCACTTAGCTCTATGCTAGAAAAGAGGCATGAGATGGGTAGCCTAGGTTTGGAAATAGGTGAATAGAAAAATACCCTATTTTCTCAGGTTAAACTACTCAAATTCCCCCTGTGAAAGCCTCAGACACGTCATGCAAACTGTTGTTTTGTTCTTTTTTAAGCTATCCAAGTATAGTTACTTTCATAATTTGACTGTTTGGCTATTAATTTAGGAATATCACCAGAGAGGAGAATGAGACTAGTTTTGTATCACTATTTGATATGACTGATTGCAAGAGATTGAATCACATGTTACACAAAGTGGCTACAGCATGTGGTGTTACAGCCAGGAAGGCTAGGGGATTGTTCCCAAGACAAATAGTAATACCCACATTGCAATTCTTGGCAGACAAACACGTTCTTCCATTGATCCATGTATACACCCAAAGGAAATATGGCTTTCATGTGGCCTAGGAAAGCGAATCAAGCCAAACAGAGTTGTCTCTGTCAAACACTTCAATTGTGTGCTCTACTAATAGCTAGAAAGACCTGACCTTTGCCACTACCACAGAAGAGTGTGTATTGATTTTTTTTTTTTAAAAAAGGAGGTGTCATTATATGATTGCCTAACCTGGAGTGTAACCAGTCCTCTGACAAGTGGTGTCCCCGTACGGTGGCAGTAGAAATGTGTGAACATGCAGCGCCATGCAGTTTCATAGATCATGAGGATCATCTACTCTGATCTATTGTGTAGCACAGGACATAGAATTTTATCCACTTCAGAAAGAGCCAGTTAATGTTTTGGATTATATTTGGTTTTAAAGATCTCAACTTCATTGAGCATTAGCTGTCATTAGACATGCAATGATGTAACAAATGGTGGGTTTTCATCTTTGAGGAAAAAAAAATCCACTGGCATAAAGTCAAATGCTGAGAGCCACAGAGATCCAGGATATACAATGAATTTAAAAAGAATAAATTCCCTATGCTGTAAATGATGAACATACCCTTCCGGTCTATTTCTTTCTCCTGTGCATTCCCACGTCCTGCCTCCTAATTCCAATCTATTTTCTTTATTTTGTTGCTGTATGGTGGCGCTTCCCTACGCTAAGGTTCATTTTTTTCCCCTGAAACACTGAAATCTCTATGTTTAGTTTCTCTTTCTCACCATCCATTCACTTTTGAGAGGGTGAGCTGCCTGGGGGAAACAATGCAATAATAGTCCTTTAAAAAGTCTAACTGGTGTCAATAGAATTTGCTAGTGATGCTAACTGCAGCCAATGCTGAGATAAGAATGACAGAGACTGTTTTAATATGACAAAAACAGTTTACTAGTTAAGGCAGGGATTAAATAAAGAAGGCCCTTGCCTACAACGTTGGACACTTAAACCTTTTATTTAATTGAAGTTGTATATATTTAAAGTAAGGATTTAGTGATTCAGGTTTGGGAAAATCCTTACAATTAATTATTGACTGTGTGTTTGTCGTTCTACAACCTGGGGCCTAAATCTGCTCTTAAAGTGAACGGTACTTTTGCCATTAACTTAAAACGTAACCTTTGCTAGTAGAGTCAGAGAAGGCCAAAGGAGGGTCTAATATACTTTAGACACACACAAACCTGTTTGGAGGACAGCTCCCACAGCAGGCCTCCTACCTATCATTCTTATTAAGATTTCATAATATACCACCTCAGTTACACAAATATTAAATTAATGTCAAACTAACCATAAAGATCTGCTGGCTGTGGTTCCTTCATAGCAGGTCCTGGTGATGTTTATTGAGCCTTGTCTGAATACTGCCAGTTTCAACGGCATGAATGGAATTGAATCTATAGGAGTGTACAGTATCTTATTTTACCCGGTAGATGTGTTTTATTCTGTTTTCATCCTATTTTCCTATTGATGCTCCTTTTTCACCAAAATGCCTTACTAGAACTACACCAGAAAATAAACAAATGTACAGGTGCAGAGCTTCAGCTGGTATAAATTGCCAAGTCACACCAGCTGAGGATCTGGCCCATCTCTCCAATACTAGAAGTGTCTCCGCTACTAGAAATGTCTCAATACACCGGCTGCTCAATTAGAATGGATACCCTAATAGTCCCTATAACTTCAGTCTCCTCTTCTATATTCTTGCCTTTCTAAACATCTTCAGCCTAGTGTGGGATAGGCTTAGGGTGACCATAAGTCCCGTGTGGGCCAAGACATTCCCTTTTTTAGTCCTTTTGATCATCAGTTGACAAGACCAAACTGTACAAATGCCCAGTTTTGTCAAAAACGTGCAGAGGAACCCCTAGCGAGGCATGGAGGAACATGCAGGGGGGAAAGGGGGAGTGGCAACACCAGCTCTGCTGGAGAGAGGGATGTGGAGCGTGGCTCAGGCCTGCGGCCCACCCTGCATGCAGTAGGGAGAGGGGGGCCTCAGATGGCCCCATGTGCGGCAGGGGATGGAGGGGCTCGGACCACCAGATGCACAGGCAGCAGGGGGGCTTGGACCACCAGCCCCGCATACCGGGGGGGTGGGGAGAAGGAGGCTGGAGGAGGAGTCATGGGCAGTGGGGAGCTCAGAGGACCACCCTCCTCACACACACGCAGGCAGACGTGGATCAGCTCCATGCACTGGGGCAGGGGGCTGGTGGTGGATGGGGGCGCCAGTGGGGAGGGGGATCTTAGTCTGGCCCCGTGCCAGTGGGAGGCAGGGATGGCTTGGGCCAGCCCCATGTGGAGGTGGGAGGGGGCATGGGCCAGCCCGGTGCAAGCTGGGGGGGGGTGCTTCAGCCAGCTTCGGGATGTCTCATTTTCCCTTTGGGAAATACAGTCACCATACTAGGCTAGCAAAGAGATGACCCAGAACAAGTTGATTTAAAATGAATAAAACCTTATCAAGAACAGGAAAACAAACAAAACAAAACAAAACACGGGTAAGAGCGTCCCAAAATCTTGACTACACCTATAGCCTAGCGGTCCATCTCCTGAGGCTACTGCATAATACTGTCTTGTCTCAGATGGTGCAGCCTCACTGACTTGTCTAGCAGAAGTCAAGCTTAGCTACTGCTTCAGGACTTTTATCCAACACAATTCCCCACCCTCCTTAGCTCCTGCTGCATCTGACTCTGTTTTAGAGAGCACAGCTTACCACTACATCTATGGCCATGTCTACACTTACAGTTCTGCAGCGCTGGTAGTTACAGCTGTGTTCGTACAGCTGTGTAGGGCCAGCGCTGCAGTGTGGCCACGCTTACAGCAACCAGCGCTGCAGTGTGGCCACATTTGCAGCACTTGCAGCGCCGTTGGGAGTGGTGCATTGTGGGCAGCTATCCCAGCATTCAAGTGGCTGCAACGTGCTTTTCAAAAGAGGGGGGTGGGGTGGAATGTGACAGGGAGCGTGGGGGTGACAGAGAGAGTGGATTTTTGGAGCTGACGCTGTGTCAGCTCCCTGCCTTGCAAGTTCTAAGGACTGGAAGACACACAGTACCTACCTTCAATCATTTTAAAAGTTCTAACTCCCTTCCCCCACTCCTCTCTCATTCACTAAATGCAAATTATGTACTTCTAAATACCCGTCAGACCCGATAAGCATCTGCTCAACACGGACTTCCCCCTCCCCCTCTGCCGTGTGAGCGTGCTGTTTCTCTCTTCAAGCAAACAGCTGTGAACATTCCAAAGTAATTCCCCTGCCTGCCTCCGCTCGCTCAGCAAACAGGAGCTGTGTTTGTTTTTTAAATAAGCAGTTTGGCTGAACTCCGAGCTCTCCCTTTCTTCCGGTTTGTTGTGGACAGGAATTCTGGGATACTTCCTTATACCCCGGAGGTCAATAAAAGCGCTGGTGGGCGTCCACACTTGCTGACCAGCGCTGGATCACCAGCGCTGGAATCGCTACACCCAAGGCTCGACCGAGTGTACAGCCAACGCTGCAACCAGGGAGTTGCCCTGGCCGTGCTTTGCAAGTGTGGCCACATCCTAAGTTGCTGCGCTGAAACCCCCTCACCAGCACTGCAACTCTCTAGTGTAGCCATGGCCTATGACTCCCAAAATAGACAGAGCTGGGCTGGTCAGTGCTAATGGCTGCTTTTGACAGGTACTGATTGATTGCTTAGCAGATCCAGAATTTCATGTTGAAGAAAAATTTATTGCCATATGTAATGCCGACACACCGCGGTTGTCAGTAGCTGGGATCAAATCTTGGACCTTTGGAGCTTAAAGCATGAGCTGCTATGGCCTGAGCTGCAAGGCGTGTCTCTTAGAGAAGGCTGTAGCAGGCTCATCAATTTCTAGCCAGTCTAGGTGCAGCTAAAGGGGGACAGAGAGCCACACCAAGCAAACCTGGGTTCCAGTCTCTCCCCTGGCTGGGGAAGCACATCCTGAGCTTCAGAGACTTCCCAGTTGAAATCCCGGATGAGCTCCCACTCGTAATACTGACAGATCCTGGTTGTAGGAGGCTGGGATCAAACCTGGGACCTCTGGAGCTTAATGCATGAGCCTTTATGGTGGTTCTGGGATTTCAACTGAAAAGACATCGCTGGGCCCCTTAAAGGGCCAAGAGATGGTTTCCTCTCTGCTCAGGGGAAGGGCTGGAAAGATAGAATGCTTCAAACATTCTAGAAGACATACAGAGATGTATGCATGAATGCACACACCCACCCATGGCTCCTAGAATTGGGGAGATATTGTAAAACTCAGTGGAAACATATCAGGAGACGGGGTTGGAAGAGTGAGAAATTAAAGTCTCTCTCTCTCTCCTCCTCCCCCCCAGATGCTTCACTCTCTCCTTTGCAAGGAGATGGCAAGAAAAGCTGTTGTATGCAAAGCAAGTTCCCTAAGAGCTCCCTTCCCTGAAGAACAGCCATAAAGGCTGGGTGCGCAGAGGGGCACAACATTCATTTCAAAAGGTAAAATACTGGAAGCATCTGAGCACTCACAGAAACAGGAGAGAGTTCTGATTAATATGCAGACATGATGAAGGTGCTGCCTGCTCCCGCACAGCTTTGTTGATATAACTCATCTGTAGCAATTCTGCTCTTTATCTCTGAGTCTCCTGTAAACAAGGACTGCAAACCATGCCATGCTGCTCCAATTTTGTGGCTTTATAATGTAGACAATATCCTGATAAATACTAGATTGCACCAAAATTATTTAAATTGCAGCTCAAGCCAAATCTGAAGCCTGGACTGCAGAGGTAAAAAATAACAAACAAAAAACCACCTAGTGCATTAATTTATTGAACTCCCTTACACTCACTCTTGCAATCCTCTATTTAAATGACTTTCCACTAAATTGCTCAGTAGCACATCTCCATTATAGTCTTCTGAATATGTATGGACACAGCAGGTGACTTAAAAATAGCTGCAAGTATCTCTGAGAAAGATGTGGAACATAGTCAGCTTGTTTAGGGAGAATTTTAATGACACCCATAACAATTGACAGTAGACTTTTATATTTCTAGAATGCAAAACTACTCAAAATGAATTATCTTGTTTATCATTGAGAAAAAGAGAGTAAAGAAACACACTAACTTAGAACAAAATTAAATTCCTGTCAAGGCAGTGTTCAAACAAGTACTATCTCACTTACATTTGTTACACCTATTAATTTTTTAATATTAAAGGCAGAACATAAGATGGGGGTATCACAAGATGGTCAAATTAGACAAAGTACAACATACATTATACCATGAACACACACCAGTTATAACCCAGTTTGAAGGCATTAGGTTACAAGCATTACATCTCAATGCATTTTCCCACTAAATAGTAGGACAAGTTTTCTTCACAGGACATCATACATAGCTATCACATTTAAATACAAAAAAAACCACCCTCTACTTAAATCTGATTCCTATTAATATTCAACAAAGAGATTTCCTGTAATAAAAATTACAGCTGCCTGAAATACATATGTATGTTGAGATAACATGAAATCTCTTCTGAAAACATATGTAATAAACAAGAAAGAACATTTCTTAACTGCGATCCTCATTTTTAGAAGCTTATTGGACTCATTTTTGTCTCTGGACAGTTCCCGTGATGCTACAATATGATATATAAGTAAATAATAAAATCACCATTGTTGTAAATTCTGTCCCCATGGTTCCTGCAGGGGACTGGCAGATATGCCATACATTTGAAATCTAAAGAGGACAAATCACCTCATGGCAAGATGAAACATGTCAGTTCCTGCTGAGGTGGTAGAGTGGCTCTGACTGATACAGGAGTCTTAAGTGATTCTAACCACCAGTTTCTACCACTTCCACCAACTACCATTTCTAAATATTACTTCAAAACACACCCCTTGCTCTGCATAGACGGTGGGTGAATACTATAACAACAGGCCTCCAGAGAACAAGGGTTACACTGTGTAAATTTTTTTGGTCTTCATAAGATATTATTCTAATACAACCCCAATCATGGTGAATAGCGACATCCCTATCAAAAAGCTAATGAGTTAGTAGCAAGAGATGCTTCTACAAGGCAGAGGACACAAGGCAAGAGTTTCAAAGTGGCAAAGATGAGGAAGAGCAGCAATAACTATAGAATTATATAGATAATAAACTGGCTCAAGCATGAACCAACTACAAAACTGTAGAGGTGTACAGAAAAACATTAATGACAAAATATTTAGTGTTAGTACCTTCCTAACTTCAAATGGAAATAGTGAAAAGTAAAAGCAGAAAGGCCAGGCCACAGTTCATGTGACAAGCATGAGTCTGAGCAAGTAGCAATGTTTCACGAAAGTAAGCGGAGACCTCCATGAGATAGCCCATGATAGGAAAAATAAGGAAACAGTCCCACAGCGGATGAAATGAGCTGATAAAGTTGTAGACCAACTATGAAAGAGCAATAAGAGATGCAATGACATAGCCACTTAGGCATGGCTCTCCTGAGGATGGAATTTAACCGCAGTGGAGGTTTAGATTGGGAACTATAACTTGCTTTCATCACTCATCAGTTCAAGGGGCCTTTTAAAAGTGCCCCTTAGTGCCCATTTGGGACTGAATGTGAATCCAAATTTTTTCCAGGCTGTCAAAGATCACAAGACTTTACAATTCCTGTCTTTCCCAAGCCATTCTCTGGATGTCCTCTGTGTTGTTAATTCCCATAACATACAATCCCTCTCCAAGTACAGTTAGAGGGATGATTTCTTCCAGTTGACCCCCCGTCATTGGGTACTCTACTCATGGCTGTAGCGCCTCCTTCTGGCTGCATCTGTGGATTAGCTCTGCCAGGCCAGCCCCATTTCCTGCGGTTGCACTCTGTCATGCTCTCTCCTGGGACTCAAATGATCTGTTTGTGGTTTGGTCCTTGGCCAGGTCACTATAGTTTTGAGTGTGAGTCACACACACACACACTTTCTCTTGGGACCCACCATCCCAGACAATCTTCCCATTCACTGCTCCTTAATGGTGCCACTTCCCTAATGGCTGGCAGGGGAACCCAGGTCCACTCTCTACACGGGGTTCCAGCCCAGGGACCTACAACACACAGCCAAGGTCTATACAGTCTTCAACCTTACTGCTGTTTTCATGGACCACTTCCTACCTTGTCTCCTCTCACCCTGAGAGCGACTACAGCCTCTCTCTGTATCCCCGATCTGCCCCCCAACGCTGGGCTTTATATGGGCCTCTTCTGTTCCTGTCCAACTGAGTCTCATCTCTAATTAGTCCTTGCTCCCTGGCTTCTCCTTCAGGTGCAGCCAAGGCAGTTAATTTACCCAGCTAGTCAACTTAACTCCTTCAGGCCTTATGTGGGGTTGACACTACCATTGCACCTCCTTTTGCACATTCCTCCAGCTTCTCAATGGCACACCAGCCATGGCAGACACATTGGCCTTACTCTTCACACATCCCAAACACTTCCACTTTCTTTTTGGGGGTCAGTTGGGTTTAGTGGGCTGATTAATTAAGTCTTCCTGCTGGTGCTGCTTTGGAGCCCCTACAGGAATGTGCAGCTGAACACAATACAATTGGGTGTGCTGGAGCAGCTAGCCCCCTGCACTGATCTTCACTGAGAAGGGAAACTCCACTGCACAGCTGTGAACAGTGCATAGAATTAGGATGAATTAAAACCATGGCCTATGGGAGCTGGGGACAGTCCCTGTGGGTGAGAGCACCATTCAGAGCCTCCTGGCTCCCACGCCTAGGAGCCAGACCTGCTGGCCACTTCCGGTGTGCAGTGCAGAGCCAGGACAAGCAGGAAGCTTGAAATAGCTCTGCTATGCTGCTGACCAGGAGCCGCCTGAAATAATCCCGCACCCCAACCCTCTGCCCCAGCCCAGAGCCCCCTCCCACATCCTGAACCCCTCATCCCTGGCCCCACCTCACAGCCCACACCCCAACCCCCTGCCTCAACCTGCAGCCTCCTCCTGCACCCCAAATCCCTCATCCCCAGTCCAGAGCCTGTACCCCCAGTTGGATCCCTCATCCCCTCCTGCACCCCAACCCAAAGCCCCTTCCCATACTCTAAACTCCTCATTTCTGGCTCCACCTCCGAGCCTGCACCCCCAGTTAGAGCTCTCATCCCATACTGCACTCCAACCCCCTGCCCCCAGCACAGTGAAAGTGAGTAATGGCGGGGGAAAGTGAACCACCGGGGGGAACGTAGTGAGCAGGGGGTGGGGCCTCAGAGGAGGGGTAGGGCTAGGGTGTTCAGTTTTGTGCGATTAGAAATTAACACATACATGTGTTAGTGTCCCTGTGACCCATTGGACAAGGCGCTAGTGCCATGCTTTGCTGACAATAAACCTATCCAAGCACCTGCATCACTGAATTGAGCCAGTGGTCTCTCTTTATGATCTGTTGAATCAATGTACTGCTCTCTCTGCTAGTGTAGCTAACACCAGAGCTCCAAGAATAGCAGCACTAGCAGTATTAACAATGCTGCAGCATCATCAACTCTCTGTAGCACTAACAGCAGCATCCTGTAATACAGCAGTAGGCAGTGTTAAAAATAGGATCTAACTTCTTTGCCATGAGAGTATGCACTGGTGTATTCAGCAGAGCAGCAGCAAAATGCTAATAGTGTTGATCGCAGAGTGGATAGGTCCGCACTCCACTTTGATGTAACCAGCTTGCGGAGAATGTTGTTTCGCACGTTAACCTTGGCTTTAGTTCTCTCAGTGTAGGCTTTAAAGGAGAGTGTGTGGTCAAAAGTAACACCAGGGTATAAGGGATCTGTAGAATAATAAGGTTTGTCTCAAGCCAGATGGTGTTTTGAGTTTGCATTTGGCCTTTTGGTTTTTGAGATGGAATGTACTGTCCTGCATTTTTGCTGAGTTTGCATATAGTGGCTGGCTATGTTGTACTTGTCTAAGGTGTTCAGTGCATGCAGCAGAGCAATCTCTAATGTGCCAAACTCCTTGTGCTGTGTGGAGGCGCAGAGATCATCACCTTGGGCCAAGGTAGCTTGGCTTGTAGTTTGTGTAGATATTGAATGACATAGGTGCTTAGACGCTGCCTTGTGGGAAGTAATTCTTCTGTTATTGCCATCAGCTCCATTTGACACAAAAGTTCATAAATCTTCTCTTCTCTAGTATGGTCTCTATTAACTACACATAGTGTTGGTTCTTTGTTAACATTAGTATCTTGGCAAGGAGCCCACAGTGATTGACTATATCATATGTGGCAGTGGGTCAAGAGAAGAGAGGTATGTGAGGGGCCAATGTATATGTGACTCATCAGGCAAAGAGCAGGAGTGTATATTTGATGTGGAAGGCAAACTGAATCTAGCAAAAGGATCTGAAAAGGAGATGGGCATGACTGATGGACCCAAGGCCAGATGCTCTTTGAAAATTGCTCACAAACAGGTGTTAGTATCAACAGCCATTCACATAAATTGGGAACGTTGGCAGGTGCAGAAGGAAAGGAAAAAGGGAAAGTGTCAGAGTGAAGAATGAGGCTGATCAGGAGCCCTGGAGAGGCAGAGTGATGATGTTAGAGACATGTGAGCATCTGAAGTATTATGTCCTTTATTAACCAGCTGTATTTTGCAAGTAGGACTGAAGTAGTAATTACTCCATTCACTTCAATAGACTTTTTCCTGCCTCCACTCCAGGAGAGAGATGGTTGTTACTGGGAACATAAGCAGAACTGTACCCAAAGTGTAAGAGACACAAGGTGGATGGACCCACCTTGTGTGTCTCATATCCTGGGATCAACATGACTACAACAACACTCCAAAGTTTAAGTCAAACACCTTGGTTCTAATGAAACTTGCTCTGTTGTCATAGACCTATTTAATCACAGCAAGGGGAAAACACAACAAACAGCCTTAAACCTCTCTCCCTATAACACACATGCCTACAATATGAAATCACACACTTAGTCAACATAATGACAGATGGAACCCATTTGTACAGTGCTTGGAAGACAAGGGTCTTTATTTCTTTTGTGCATTGCCTCTTATTAGTTACAAGTCATTCAGTCACAAAATGTTTCTAACACCTAACACAAACCAATTATGACAGTGCTTTCTACGTGAGAATGAAAGCATTATAGTCTCTCTGTCAGGCGGCAAGCATTGGTAAAGAGGTCTTGATTAATACACAATTCGGCCTGATCTGATTTGTGCATGGCAGAGCAGTCTTTGTTTTGGAGTTTGAAAAGTAGGCTGTAGAATCTCCAGAGCTGTTCTCATTTCTGAAAGTGACAGAAGTATATAGTGTTCCTGAAAGGATGAACGCAGGAAGACTCTATTCCGTTTGATGTGCCATCTTATGTCTGTTTTTACTGCATTTAAAAATTCCATTTCATTATGTTCATAAAAGCTGAATCTATCACGCTGCAGAGACTAACAGCTGTGTTGCATACAGATGATATACCCAGAGGCAAAACTCTTTTATGGGGCATCTCATGGGATCAGATAGAGAAGTTTCTAAATGTTACAACTAAACAGTAGTTGGAATGACAAATAAATATTTGTGACATAGACATGTATTCAGACTTTTCACTTTTTATTTATAAATGAAGTCTATAAAATATGTAGGTTGCTTAGACTCAAATGCTTTGTACTGCACAAACCAAAATGTATTACCTTCCTTTTAT
Source organism: Gopherus evgoodei (assembly GCF_007399415.2). Classification (NCBI taxonomy): domain Eukaryota; kingdom Metazoa; phylum Chordata; order Testudines; family Testudinidae; genus Gopherus; species Gopherus evgoodei. The sequence continues at coordinate 34,778,076 of NC_044333.1, read as the reverse complement.
GGCAACATAATAATCTATTAAAGCAGACAATTTAATCCAGGTTTGCATCAAAGTATCATGAGGTTAGGTTTAATATTTAATATACTTCCTAACCTGAATCAAAAGTAACTGCAATTCCTGGTCCCTTATACACTGGAAATTCACATGAGATTTGGTTGGGATCCCTTGTGATTTGATTTTAAAATGGCCAGCCTGATTTGGATCGATCAAAAAAAGTGATCTATATCTTTTCCCATCTCTTGAAAGGAGGTTTCCATTATCTTCTTTTCGTCCCTCCAGATTTGCTGGACTCAGACTGGAAAATTATTTGTGTGGATTTCTAACCCAGCTAAAAACATGAAAATGCCTGAAATTGCACATGAAAGTTTTTTTCTTATGAGAGTTTCAAGTCTGGTTTTCAGCTGGTTGCTGTGGTGGGTGCACAGTGTTTTATAGACAAATTTTCAAAATGGTGGCCTCAATTTTGCAGATGCAATTTGCACCATCAAATAGAGAAGTGAAAAACGTACCCCACAGTAGCTAGTTTTTCATTGCTGTTGGCTGCTTAGATTGCTTAAAAACCAAATTCAACAGTCTAAGTAAACATAGAGATCACTGATTTCTATCCATGTTAATTAGGCCATTAAACATCTGTAGTGCATTAAACAGACAAAACTAAACATACACATATAATGACATGGAGGCTAATATAAAATGTTAAATAAATACATATATGCTTACTTATGTCTTTGCAATTTTCCTTTTATTCTAATAATTATTTACAATTAAATTTATTAATTCAGACAGACTTCTGATTTGACTTTGGCCAGATCCAGTCTGTAACATGGTGTAAATAAATATTTATCTATCTGACAAAAGTGCTGTGAGGATGGACAGACAGATGCACTGATGACAATAGCGAGACCTAGTAGTTAGAGTGGAGATCAAAGTCAGACATAGGGTTGGGACTGGGATAAGGGTAGTGCTGGAACCGAGATCCGGGGACAGGCCAGGGTCAGAACCAAGATCAGAGTTGGTTGACAAGCCAAAAACAACTCTGCAGCCAGGATCCAGGTGCAGGCCAGAGGTCAAAGCTAGGTGGTCAGAGGCCATGAACAAAGCTTTTCAGTACCATAGTCAGAGTTCAGGTACAGGCCAAAGGTCGAAGCTGGGTGGTCAGGGTCCAAGAGAGTCAGGAGGCAGAGATAAGGCTGGAGCAGGTCAGTAATAGCGGTGGAGCAAGGTCAGAATAGGGCAAGGACAAGACAAAACAGGGCTTTGACAAGGCTGGGGCAGGAACAGGAACTGGACCTGGAGCTGGCTGGGAGTTGAGAGAATCCAGTACACTCCAAGGCAGCTGGAGGGTTCTTGGATGAGTAGTGCTGTTGCACAGATCTGAAGCTCTGGCAAGGTTGGGGAAATAACTGAGCCTGGGGTTCATCTGAGTTCATAACTAAATCATCCCAGCCAAGCCTTTGTCAAGCCTGACCTTAAAAACCTCTAAGAAAGAGATTCCACCACCTCCCTAGGTAACCCATACCAGTGCTTCACCATCCTCCTTGTGAACTAGTGTTTCCTAATATCCAACCCAAACCTCTCGCACTGCAACTTGAGACCATTGCTCCCTGTTCTGTTATCTGCCACCAGTGAGAACAGCTGAGTTCCAACCTCTTTGGAACACCCCTTTAGGTAATTGAAGGCTGCTATCAAAACCCCCCTCACTCTTCTCTTCTGCAGACTAAATAAGCCCAGTTCCCTCAGCCTCTCCTCATAAATCATGTGCCCCAACCCCCTAATCATTTTCGCTGCCCTCCACTGGACTCTCTCCAATTTGTCCACATCATTTCTGTAGTGTGTGTGTGTGGGTGAAAACTGAACGCAAAACTCCAGATGTGGCCTCACCAGTGCTGAATAGAGGGGAATAATCACGTCCCTTGATCTGCTGGCAATGCCCTTACTTATACAGCCCAATATGCCATTAGCCATCTTGGCAACAAGGCACACTGTTGACTCATATCCAGCTTCTCGTCCATTGTAATCCCCAGGTCCTTTTCTGCAGAACTTCTGTTTAGCCAGTCGGTCCCCAGCCTGTAGCAGCACATAGGATTCTTTCGTCCTAAGTGCAGGACTCTGCATTTGTCCTTGTTGAACCTCATCAGATTTCTTTCAGCCCAATCCTCTAATTTGTCTAGGTCACTCTGGACCCTTTCCCTACCCTCCAGCATATCTACTTCTCCCCCATTTTAGTGTAATCCGCAAACTTGCTGAGGGTGTAATTCATCCCATCATCCAGATCATTAACGAAGATGTTGAACAAAATCAGCCCCAGGACAGACACCTGGGGCACTCCGCTTGATACCAGCTGCCAACTAGACATCGAGCTGTTGATCACTACCCGTTGAGCCCAATGATCTAGCCAGCTTTCTATCCACCTTATAGTTCATTCATTCAATCCATACTTTTTTAACTTGCTGGCAAGAATACTGTGGTGGACTATATCAAAAGTTTTGCTAAAGTCAAGTCCACTGCTTTCCTCATATCCAGAGAGCCAGTTATCTCATCATAGAAGGCAATCAGATTGGCCAGGCATGATTCGCCCTTGGTGAATCCATGTTGACTGTTCCTGATCACCTTCCTCTCCTCCAAGTGCCTCAAAATGGATTCCTTGAGGATTTGCTCCATGATTTTTCTGGGGATGAAGGCTGAGTCACTGTAGTCTTTGTGGGAAGGGTATGTTAGTTCAGAAGGATTGTTGCTGCATGCCTGAGTAGTGATTCAGCACAGCTCTGTTGTAGAGGCACCTATTGAGGCTCTGGGGATGTAAGGGATCCCTCAGCCTAAGGGGAAGAGCCATTGGACCCAGGCATCAAAAGATTCTGGGGGACAACAAATGAAAAACAGGGGTGAGAGGGTCACAGGTTCAAAAGCAGGGATCCAGAAGGGGGAAACCAAGCAGAGAACCCCAAACAGTACCTACTGCTCCCCGAAGGTGTCCAGTGAACTTGGCCCAGAGGAACATTGCCTGGTTCTGTTGGAGGGGCAGCTGAGCGAGCAACCCTGGTTTGGCTGCAGGTTTGCTTCACAGATAGATACAGAAAACAATATCATAATTTTAGTTTAGCTACTCTTTCTGTCCCTTTGTTAGTTTATTTGTTAATAGACCACTGCAAGAAAGGACTGGAAGTGAACTATGGAACTAATTTTCTCCATAAGATTGACAAAGCACATAGAGCCACATCTTTTTCCAAACACAATTGCACCAAGTGCCAGTTAGAAATATTCTATTTTTCATAAGTTATTGCATGACATTACTTTAGGCTGCCCCAAAATACCCATCCTGAATACAAGAACCATGTGGGAAAACCTGCTCGCTGGTGTTTATTTCTAAATTGTGGCCAATTATGCAAATCCCGAGTGCCTATTCCTGATACAACTACTCAAGGATTGTGGCCCAAATCTTACACTGGTGTAAACTGCTGTTAGGGTGACCAGACATCCTGATGTTATAGAAACCCTCTAGATATTATGAACTTTGTCTTATATAGGTAACTCTACCTTTCACCCCTACAAATAAGTGTCCTGATTTTTCACACTTGCTATCTGGTCAGTCTAATTGGCATAGCTCCATTGTCTTTCAACTATCCACTTCTGATATTTAAAAATGGCATCACAATTCAGTTATGAAATGTTCTTCCTATGTTCAGCTCATGTCTGAGGATAAGAAATTTCACAGATGGGGAGACTTAGTAGGGTGTCTCAATTATTTTAAATTTGCACCTGTCTTTACCTTGTGGGAACCAGTTTTCTTTCAAACGTATTGATACAGAGACAAATATCACTGAGCAGCTTAATTCCAACGAGGAGAGTACATATATGCTCACCGAAATGACAGTATTTCTCTAGTTAGTGCCAGCTAACAAGAAAGTGTCTCTCGACAAAAATCAAATGGTCTGGGAAATGCCTACAAATAATTTAAATCAGACTAGTAGTACCCAATGTAATGAAGTATGTGTTCCTTGGAGCTAAGAAAATGAACCACCCTCTGAGTTTCAGTATATCTACTTTCTACAGTCAAAGTAGGTAAAGTTGGTATTGTAACAATAGGTCAGCTGTAACTGAGTAGCAGCAGTTGCAGAATCAAGATCCAGAGAATCTTTTAAACTGAAGATACAGTACTTCTACTCAATATATGAAGGGTAAAAAAACCCTATAGGAAAACATTGTGTAGAACATTTACCTTACCATAAAACTTGCCATCTGTTTATTAGGGTATATTATGCAATATTCTATGTTTAATTTTTGTATTAAAATGGCTGCATAAAAGCTTACATTCTTACGGTTTAAAGTCCTAACCTGCAGAAGCAGCCCTATAGTTTGCACCCACATCTGACAGCACTCAGGAATTTAAATATTTGACACTATCCATCAAAGTGCTAACAAAACATGGCTGCAAATATTTTCGGGACCTAAACTGGAGATAAACTGAGGTGCTATTGGAAATCAGAACCTTAATCCATAAAACATAGATTTAACAAAGGAAATAGCTAATTATCTAATTATAATCAGAAATTCAATAAGGACATTATTCAGATTAGGGATCAAACAAGTATAAATTAAAATATTTCTGGGGTCTTTGAACCAGATTCTGATTTCATTACTCTAGTGTAAACTTGCAGTAATTCCACTGAGGTTAACAGGTTTACCAAAGGCTGACTATATATGACTATCAAAATAAGCACTAAGTAATATTAAATAGTATGTGGAAAAATCTGGATGATTCTATGGAGAATCTTCTCTAGGTGGAGTTAGTTAGCAATGTGCATGTAGATAGGCATTGGACTTTCAAAGGATGTTATCAGGTCTTGCTTTGAAAGCAGTTACTTCCTAACGAAATTGAAATGAAGCACAAACAGACTATTTTGCCATCACTATGCACGTTACTTATATTTGGTATTACTCATCACTGCAAATAAAAGCAGAATAAAGATGATTTAAGTATTTCTACTTGCAAAGTGGATAAAAATCGTATCTTCTTACTCAACAAATCTGCTGTTTACCCCAATATTTGCTTCATGCCACTGACAAAAATAATTTTTAGTCCTCTTAGCAACACAACAACAGGAGTGAGTGTTGGAGTCTTTTCCAGTTCATGCTTTTTTAATGGAGTCTATGCTTCAAAGTTAATGAAGGCCCAATTACAGGCACAGATATTACCTCTAGTTACACTTGCACAGCACCACTGAGTAATTAGAAAAATAGGCTTAATAACTGAAGGCAGAATTTAACTGCAAAATCTTTAGCACAGCTGCTGATGTGCAAGCTGAAAAGAACCCAGCTTAACTCTAAGAACACAAAATGGGATTGCAGGGCTAGCAAATGTGAAAACTTCTTGTCAGTTTAGCAGATTTAATCAGGAGTCACCGGGAAACAACATGGAAGGACCAAGATGCCATTTAAAGAGTGGCTTTTTGGAGTTTAAGTGTACTGTAAGTGAAAAGTATTTGTTATTATTGACTAGATGCACATATAATAGTTAAAAACGTACACATAATATTAATAAAAAATAGACCCCCAACAAGCAAAGTCTTTAATGTACATTTATGGCACTTCTAATTCTTAGACTTATTTTTCAAATGATAAAAGTGATGATGTTTCAACTGTTATTACTTCCTGTGCTAACAGTTGGCTCAAAAATGTTTTGATTGCTTTTTTGTTGTATGGGGTAAAAGTAGTAGAAAACCACTTGCTCTAATCAAAATAAGACCAGATAGCAATCTTGATATTTTACCCACATCTCTTTCTATGCAGTTAAATAAATCCTAGCATATTTTAGTGAAGGGGAGAGTTTATCTGTGTACCATTACTATCCCCATGAGAGTTTGCACCTGTGTACACCCTCACCTCAACCTGCCTTTAGTATTTGCAACAACACTATAAATAAAGGATGCAGTGGCAGGTGGCGGCAGCAGAAGATTGAAAATGTTTATAGTGGATTAGCTGCTTTATAACACACCATTTTCTATCACTTCATTTTCATGAATCAACATTTCTAATATTAATCATTAACAGAGAGAAACAGTAAAAACACAGCAAGGACAGAACAACATTTATGTCTAAAATGAGTGATGTACAGTATCTTGTAAAGAAGTTTAGTTAACAAATATGGTGCACAGCTGGTGCTCTGGAGACAAGAAAAACTATCATACACTGTGTGCATGCACACACCAGTCAGAAATGTCAAAAATTGTGGGCTAGATCCTGAAGCTTTCACTCCCGCTACTCTGACAAGCTCCTATTGTCATCAGCGAGTTTACAGTGTGAAACTTCTATCATCCTGCATACCAGTACACATATCAGCTGAGACTGTGGGCTAAAAATCATGCCAGGTGATTTCTTATACATTTAAGAAAATTATTTAGATCATGTCGATGAATGTTGATATGTTTCTTTCATTGATAATTTGTAACATAGGCCTCATCTTCCCTTGGAACAAAAAGCTGTGTTCTTGAGTTAGTGAACTTCAGTTAATTCCAGGTAATATCCTAGTGAAGACAAGGTGCACTGTAATTTGTGCATGAGTTATTAGATTGAGTTAAAGATTAGGCTCTTCCATAGTCTTGAACTTGACCTGAAAACTTGTACATAAACTACAAACTGCGTTGGAAACTCTAGGTTTTTTTCCTTGAGTTGGCTAAATGGAATTAAGAACATGGCTTTTCCCTGTAAGGACACAGACAAGAGACTTGCACATGTTTATTTGAAGAACTCTTCATTCAATGTAAGATTTATTCAGAGTACACTGTTTAATATCCATTTTCATTTCATTTCTTCATTGCAGTCCTCTTTCACAAATCTGGAAGATGGCCAGGAAGTGGTGGGTACATATATTTCCTATACTTTATTTTATTATAACCCAGTCCTCACTCCACAGAGTATATTTCTCATTTCAATGTGTAAGGATTTGTTTGCATAATTTCTATTACCATTAATTTGATGCAAGCATGTAAAGGCCTGCACAGCTTAATGAATGCACTTCTAAATTGGTTTCTGGGATTTAATTGTCATTGACTGGAGGGTTTGTTGATGTTGGGTGTATATTGTTCTCATACCTCGAAACCATTCTGACAGGCTAACCTAATCCTATGGTTGAAAGAATATTCTGACTAGAGAAACTCCGACTCAAACTGAGAAGCACCTAATTTCTAGTCTCAAATATTGGGGTACTTCAAAATGATTCCTCTGCAATACAGCAGAAAGTCTTAATCCACTTGACCAGCAAGTGTAATAGTTAAACGGTTTCAGTGTGTTAAAATGAAGTGGGATTTCTATATATATTATCAAACAACAGGAAATTCAATTTTCCTCATTTTATATGCTACGAGTGTAGTTATGAAACTTAATATCATTAACGCATTTCTAGATAAAAATAAAACCCAGTTTTGATTGAGAAATTACAATCTGACTCATATTTTGCTATTCTTCCAGAAAATAATCTCTGTTCAGGTAAGAACTTAAGGACACTTAAATCCCATGGTCTTCACTGCAATTTAAGCATGTGCTTACAGTTAAGCCTGTGATTAAGAGCTTTCTTTATCAGAGCCTAACAGAAAATGCAGTTACTCTTCCATGCACTCAGGAACAACTCTCATCTGTTCTAATAGTTATAGACAATTCTTTACGTGTGTTTACAGAATTATGTTTGTACAAGAACAGAGCTTTTTTTTTTTTTTTTAGATATCTGCTTTGCTATAAGCAAGTTATTTATCTTGTCTCACTTCTAGCCTCCACATTTTTATTGAGGATGTATGGGTAGATCACAACGGTGGTGACAGGTCCATTATAATCTATCACATAAATATTTGACACATTTTAAAATGTACATTAATTACTTGATGGCCAGTGTAAATCTCTCATGACCTTTCATGATATAGGGTGTCATAAAGTTCAAATGGGATACATAATAATAAAGTTTTCATATGGAAAATACGCAAGACATGATGGTGTTAAAATGTAAATAACTCAGCTGGTTTGGAATGGTGAAAGGTTGCTCAAGGGGCCTAGTCTAAATTATAGCCAAGAATTCTGCAGTACTCCATTTAAAAAAATGTTTTGGAGTTACAGGGCCAGAAAAAATGGTTTGTAGCCAATGGATGTATGTTTCTATACTGTCTTACAACAGACTCTCTATTGTTAAACTAATTTTCATTTTAATATTTTATGTAACCCCTCTGAGAATAGTGGATTTGAATTATGTCACAGAACACCAAGGATGCCTTGAATACAGCCATGATAGCAAATTCCAAGCCATTTCACTAGTATCTCTGCTACTTATGTGGATACTGTATCTTAAAATGAAAGCACTGCAAGGAAGAAGGTACCATTATCTAGTAGCTTTAGCAATAGACCAGGGGTCAGAACTGGACTCCATCCCCAGCTCTCTGACTGATTCATTGTAGGCACTATCCAAAGCCCATTACAGTCATTGGAAAGACTCCCATTGACATCAGTGAGCTTTGGATCAGGCCCTGAGTGACCACAGACAAGTCTCAACCTCTCTCTGCCTCAATTTCTCCAACTGTAAAATTGGAACACCTCCCTCAGGACTATGCTATATGAGGCATACTTAATATTTGTAAATTTCCATGAGATTTTTGGATGGGAGATGTGACAGAGGGGCAAAGTATTCCCATTACTATTATAACCAAAGGTCTAGATTTTGAATCCCTTACTAATATTGGTGAGCAGTTTGTCACAAGAATAGCCTCAAGGAAGTCAAGCCAGAACTACCAATGTGAGTAATTGCTCACTCATGTATGTAAACTATTCACAATCTGCTCCTAAGAATATACCAGCTCATAATTATATTCCGGCTAAGTGAGTGAAAAATACGAGTGCAAGGATGATTATTTTCATGATAATGTATACTGCATTCTACTCAAGATGCCCAGTATATCTTATACAATATTATCTAGTAAGAGCCACTTCAGATATATTTACATCTGTATGAGAAGAACCATAAGGAGAAACATTATCAAGGGACAAAGGGGAGACAAAGAGAATGTTGCAAGCTTGCTCAGCACTAACAGAAGTGGTTGACATTTCAGAGGCATCACTATATATAAAAGGCATGATGTCAGGCATATGTTCTCCACATCTTGCTCTCCTATTTAATTGTGTATCTCCATGCATTGTGTGTGGATCAAGTTTAAGAAAAGTCATCTAAACAGTCCCAAATCTGCTGTTTGTTAGGTATGCTCTTTAATATTTTTTTAAAAATATCTGATGCGTTAAGAGAGTATATTCTGTGCCTGAGGAAATTATTTTTTACAGTATTGCAGGACTGAAGAGAGACTTCACTCACCCATTATTTCATCATTTATCTTTCTATGCTGATGGCATTTCTCATTCAAACGTTCTCTCTCATTCTCTGTCTCTAGCATGTGTGTTTCCTGCTACTGATTCATCAAATGCATTGTCAGACTGTAGGGGTACAGCCTTTTCTGTCAATAATAAGACATCACTTGCAAATTAATCTAATATACAGCTAGTTCTTGTTTCAGAATTTTTAAACATGGAGGCGGGGGGACACGGACTTGCATGAATTAGACATTCAAGGAAAACTTCTCAAATTTAGGTGACTAAAATTAGACATCTAAATTCAGTAGGCATAGACCCTACTGAGTTTAATGGGAAACTTAAATGATCTACAGCTGTGAAGTTGAGGACACTTATTAAGACGCATAAAATAAGGATTTAAGGAGCTAATGGTAGACACTCAAGTTTGGAATTTTTGACCCCTTACCCTAATCCTACACCCACTGAAATCGATACATTTCAATCAGAAAGGGGTAAAATGGTTTGGGGGAAAGTTAGAACTAACTCACACCTCACACACAAACTCTAACTGAACTTTGCACATAGAGGTCAAAAAGTTTGCTTTCATTTGTGTCTGAAATTCTGGGCTAGAAGAGGAAGAATCAAAATACTACATGAAGAGATCTTGTTGGGGTATTTCAGCCAGACAAGAAGGACATTACACAAATCTAATGTGAAAACCTAATATTTTAGGGAACTGGACTTGATGACCTCTCAAGGTCCCTTCCAGTCCTAGAATCTATAAATATACAGACCAATGCTGTCTCAAGATGTTCAAATAAGTTTTGCTTAAGCATCCACATTTCTAGGATGGTCATCCAAACCACACCTTTTGAGGATCATCTATTAAAGTTTTCAAGACTTCAGACACCACAGTTGATGGAGGTATTTAGGAAGGATACATAGGGAATGGGGCCCTGCATTCTAAAGAAGACCAATATGGCAGTGAGTGGGTGAGAAACCAAGCCTTTACGAGAGACCTCGCTCGACAAAACTAAGAACACCATTGGATGGGGAAAACTGGAAATAAGAGGGATGCAGGGCTGTAGATGAAGATTAAAGAAAGAAAGGAAGTGGGAATCTGTACAAGGGGCCCAAAAATAGGGACTGTCTTTTTGTGTTGTGTTTGTACAAGGCCTAGCAGAATGGAGTCCTAGCATGACCGGGGCTCATAGGCACCATTGTAATACAAACAAACCACAATAATGGAGGGAAGCACAATTTTGTTGGATCCTGGCCCCATTCGATCTTAATTGAACCCTATCGATTAAACACACTGAGCCTGTGGCAAAGAGGCAGAAAGAGAATGGGGCCATCCCTCCATGTCTTCTGCTGCACCAGCCAGGAGAGCTAACCCAGCCTGCATCAGAGAGGAGAGAATAACTCACCCTCTTCAAGACACTATGCCAGCCTGAGGTCTCATGGAGGTCCCAAAGGGGTGCGTGTTCTGTGGACTGTGGTTTACTGCCAGGCTTAATCCCACAGTGACAAGTTTGAAATGATCATCAAGTTAACAGATCATTATATAGACCTTTTATTTGAGGCACTAGTTCTGTGGATAGAGTGACTATGATGAATAAAGAAATGCATCTTGAATGAGATCAGCAATTCTCTTTCCAGTGAATGTCACCTAAGTACATAACTGAGTTAAATATGAAGACATGGAATCAGTCAGCAGCAGAGAGAGATTTGAATGGGATCAACATGCACACTTAGTAAAAAGATTAAATACATGTTAACACCGAAGATGCAGCATGCGTCACTTTCCAGGTTAGAGACCTCCTGCTTATACTTTCTGGGCTACATTCACTGACACACAAACCACTAATGACAGTGCTAACCAAAGCAGTGCTGCCTGGAGGTGAAATACCCACTGGAATGGGCCGGTGGTGGTGAGGTAGCTGCAATATCCCATCCATTGAGGATACTGCCCAGGATCAGTGTGCAGCAAAGCACTTCCTAAGAGTTCTTTGTTTGGTTTTACTCTTCCATTCAATCCCTTAAAAGCATGAAACAGTTATTTCCCTGCTGGTTTTGCATATTTGAACTGAGCAAGCATGTATTCCACCCCCCAACTCCTTTATTTCACCACACCATCCTGAATGCCTGCACCTTTCTAAGATTATAGAAAGGGTCAGCACATTTTCTTGGATGAATTCCCAGCTCCACTGAAGTCAATGGGATTTCACCCTTTGTGTTCCCTCTGCACTGACATGTCAGCTGAGCGGGAAAAGAGGCACATGAGGAATGTCCCTATAAGTGCCAACTGGTGCTTGATGGGAGACCTGCATACAAACAAGCAGGAAATGACAGGACAACATATCCCACAGCAACAAGAGAGAGGATCATCAGGGCTTACTCAGGTGTCAGAACTATCAGCTTTCAGATCCAGTTAAGTGGACAGAGGTGAAATAGAGACAAGCCTCACAGTGGGTCCACAGATTCAGGAAACCTGTTGATACTAGTGTTATACCAATTATATTAGACCAGTAAAAACCAGCAGGATCTTATTAAAGGGGACAAGGCAAAGATGCCACATTTATTATGATAACAATTTATGACTAATAACTAATATCTTAATTACCTATTACCTATACACACACACACACACACTCACATTATACCTAATACCTATACGCATACACATACACACATTCACACACAAACACCCACATTCATCAGGTGTTCTGCACCTGCTGCATAGTTACCAGTCCTGAAGATAGCTTAAGTTCATGGCTTGATTTTGCAGCTTGGGTTCATAGCTTGTGGCAGCTAACTGGCCAGGAAAGCTGGGCACAAGGCTGAGCTGGATCTCTGTTGGGCAGGCACCAATGTTCTTCCATGTTGGCAGCAGAATGTTACCCAAAGTCTCTCAACTCACCCTTCTTTTTTATAGGCTTTTAGTTTGGATTCAAAGTCTATAGGTCTTGCTGTGTCACACTGCCTCTGGGTTTAGATTGATCACCCATCAATTGCAGGCGTGACTTTCAGCCTTGGACCTGGCTTTGATCTTCCTTCTGTTGTTCTGTTGTCCTTTTCTTTTTAGGGTGGATGCTTCTTACTTTGTTTAGGGCTGTTGTCTAGGTCTTCAGCCGTTGGTATTTGAACTTTATCTCATCAGGACAGGCTGGGGCTGGAGGTTGATTCCATCATTCATACATACCTCATTCACACATCTAAACTAAACTAATAAGATTACAGCAGGGTTTGCAGAAATGAAGGTTGGAGGAAGCTTTTACAAAATGGAGTGAGTGTTTTAAAATGGGGTTTGAATTACAATATGGAACAGAAGTTACAGTGTAGGCAAGTGTAGTGAATGGTGAACAGAAGTTACATTAATAAAGTGAACAATTGAAAACAATTTCATTTATCAGTTCTACACTAGTGCAGAATGCACAGGCACGATTGTGCATGAATTGCAGTAGGAGTAGATTTTTCACTTATATGCGCCTGTTGAAATTGTCCCTTAAGCTCCAGAAAACCCACATCTTATTTTAAGAGATATGTTAAAATTTGAGGCTAAACTACCTGTTAGTCTCCCTTTAAAGTGAGCCATTGTGAACAAGCATATTAGTCTATGAACAAATCTGGAAACACGATTCTCTGAGCTAACTGCCTGGAGCAATTTCTGAGACAATTTCGTACAACAAAGCAGTAACTTGCACGACTTAAAATATAAAACAATCTGGGTAAACTAATGTTTCAAATCTTTTCTTCCTTCCATTCTTCTGCCATGCTTATGTTTGTCTACTTGCATTTTTTTTTTGAAGCAGTCAATTTATACCTTTGAAAAGACTTGAAAAAATCCATCAGTATCTGGAAAGGGGAAAAACATTTGCTCCAACACTTTTTAAACTCAAAATAAAATTGCACCTCATTATCTGAGCATCTGGGATATTCAGAAGTGAACTGCTTGGATTATTTAACAATAAAATTGTCAGATGACAGTTCTGCATTGAAGTCATCACAGACTGAACACATTTTTCCAGAAAAAACTTTTTCTACATCAGTGAGTTTTCTCACCTGATTTATTTTTCCATCATATTTACTGATGAGCCCCACCGAACTGGTGGTCCATAATCTATTGTTTGTTCCATATTCCAGTTTTCTTACCCGACTTTTCTTTCATTAACCAAAATCTTTCCTAAATGTTAAAATTAAATAAATAAATATTTGAATATTTTTGAGTAGTTAACCTATGTGGCTTAAATTCAAATTAAAAAATTAAATAAAGCAAAAACTGTTAAAAATAAATATCAATTTCTATTTTAATACTCATTTTAAGTTTTTTCCCTCTTAAGTTAAAATGTGTCATTAAGAAACTCCTGTAAAAGTAAAGTAATAGAAATGAAAGAAGGGGAGAATTATTATTTGAACTTTGCCATCACCTGCCTATGCAGAATTGCCCTTAAAACTGGATGTTTTTCCCCACTCTACTTTTAAATGTCTCAGCAGCCTTGGAGATTATTCAATTGTTTGTAGTCTTGATAGGAAATGTTCTCTGGTATTTTCTTTTGTTCAGTTTCATTTCATTACTCCTAGATACAGTATATTCACTTCAATGGCCCAAAAAATCCAACTCACCACAGGGCATCTATTGGAACATGACTGTTTTCAAAATATTTCTCTCCTGATGATGATCTGTGGTCCAGGTTGTTTTTCCTTGCAGATTTTGTCCAATGTGTTACTGAGTTCTAAACTAAATCCAACTCTGTTAATTGTTTAAGGATATTCCTAACTCATCTTAGTTCCTCTGTTTTATTCCTCTAACCGCATTGATGTTTGAAACTTTAAAAAAAAGAATATTTTTTTCTTTAAATTGTCCATGGCTCCTTGAGAACGAGCAATCTGCCCTGAATTGAAAGAGCCACTGAGAAGATACCACAGGATATTAGACTGGAAAGACAAAAAGGAACTAATAAATAGAGACAGGGAAGGAACCATCTGCAAGATGGATACTCAAGAGCCCATCTCTCCTTTATTCTCTCACCATCCATCCAGTCATCTGTTCCCCTCTATGAATTTGTAATATGCTATCCACCATAGCATCTAGTTGCCAAATACAAGGGTAAGTAGAAGCATAAATTGGTGTCCTGTTAGGACAATAATCTTTTCCCCTCCCAGCAAGACAGTTAGATCTGAAATATTATTTGCAGAGATGGATTACACAGGAAAAGATGGAATGGAAGAAGTGCCAACTGACCATTTGGGATACTACTCAGTCACGGGAAGTCTTGAGAAAGGTGGTGTGTCCTACATGTACCTATGAGTCTCTGTCAACTGCAGCATGTCTGGTGATTGTAGAATTTTGAGAGAGGTGTGGGGAGAAAGATGACAGTCAGCTAGGTCCTAGCCCGCATCTTGAAATAGGTCTTATCACATAGAGAGAGAAGGTATAGAATGTGAACCTGCAGACAAATACGCTCTCCTTGGTTTGTGTTACTTAGGATTCAGGCTACTGCATGCAGTACAGATAAAACTTCCTTGAGGCCTTCACAGCCATCCGAAGTAACAAAGCCATGGACTATGTCACTACGTGACTGGTTGAAAATGGAAAGTCATTCCTGGCCATTGTTGCTTTCTTAGCGTCTGTGACTGATGTATTCAATAGACAGTGAAATCTCTACACTATATAAATGAAAACCTCAGTACTTGCCAAAGTTCTACACTTCCACTGAATCTAGTGATTAAAAGGAAGGCAGGAAAAACCTGCTATCATTTAGAAATGTCACCTTGAAATAATGTGAGTGAGACTGGGGATGCAGCTCAATTATAACTGCATACAGCTTTGCTAAGTGAGAGAACTGTTGTAGAGCAGCATCCCAGCGAACAGAAATGATATGCCAGATTATGTTTAGTCTGTTTTTTTAATTTTACTTGCTCTTTTCCTTTGCCCTTTCCTCAGCAGCAGATGGTGATAGCATCCACTTCCCTCCTGGATGCAAGAGGAGGCTTGTTGAGACAGTTCAGTCCATAACTTTAGCCTGCTTGGGAATTAACCATAAGAAGTAGGTCAAATTATTTTCAATAAAGAATGTTATAAACAGGTGTAAGAAAACTAGACAGAGAGAATTAGTTCAAACCAAAAGGCCTACTGATATAGCTCAAGGATCTGTGCTGATGTTGGACTCAAAGAAAATCAGAGACCCCTTTGGCCTTATGGAAATGGTTTTAATTAGTGGATGAAATAATTAAGTGTGAACCTCAGACGGAGCTACTATAAAGTGAGTGCATAACTGGTTAGACAACTGTTCCCAGAGAGTAGTTATCAGTGGTTCGCTATCAAGCTGGAGGCCATAATGAGTGGAGTCCCACAGGGATTGGTCCTGGGTCCAATTCTGTTCAATATGTTCATCAATGATTTATATAATGGCATAGAGAGTACACTTATAAAGCTTGCAGATGATAAGAAGTTAGGAGGGGTTGCAAGTGCTTTAGAGAATAGGATTAAAATTCAAAATGATCTGGACAAACTGGAGAAATGGTCTGAAGTACATAGGATAAAATTCAATAAGAATAAATGCAACGTATTCCACTTAGGAAGGAACAATCAACTGCACACATAAAAAATGGGAAATGACTGCCTAGGAAGGAGTACTGCAAAAAGGGATCCGGGGACCATAGTGGATCACAAGCTAAACATGAGTCAATGGTTCAACACTTTTGGAAAAAAAAAAAAAGCAAACATAATTCTGGGATGTATTAGCAGTAGTGTTTAAGCAAGATACAAGTAATTCTACCACTCTTCTCTGAGTTGATTAGGCCTCAACTAGAGTATTGTGTCCAGTTCTGGGCACCACACTTCAGGAAAGATGTGAACAAATTGGAGGAAGTCCAGAGAACAACAACAACAACAAAAATGATTAAAGGTCTAGAAAACATGACCTGTGAGAGAAGATTGAAAAAAAAATGGGTTTGTTTAGTCTGTAAGTTCAGCTGATCGTGGCTCCCACTGGCTGCGGTTCACCACTCCAGTCCAATGGGGGCTGCGGGAAGCAGTGTGAGCTGAGGGATGTGCTGGGCGCCCTTCCCGTAGCCCTCATTGGCCTGGAGCGGCAAACCACACACAGTGGGGGCTGCCATCAGCTGAACCTGCAGATGCGGCAGGTAAACAAATTGGCCCGAAGCGCTGGGGCTTTCCCTGAACAAGCGGTGGACTGGCTTTGAGAAACACTGGTCTAGATAATACTTAGTTCTGCCTTGAGTGCAGGGGATTGAACTAGAAGACCTCTTGAGGTCCCTTCTAGTCCTACCATTCTATGATTCTAACTATGCTATCCACTCCCCCCACCATTCTGAGGTCCTTAAAATGGAGACTTGGAACAATCATCGTGGCATCGAAGCTCAACTCGACTCAATCCAGCTCAGCTCATCTTCCCTGATCCCACGACAGAAGGAGCAGAGCAAACCAAAGGATTTTCTTCCCAAAAGGAAGGCTGTCAGGATTTGCTCTTGTTTGAGGAACTTTGTTTTTCATTTGAGAGTCCTGAAAGTCATGATATCATCATGACATCCAGCCTTCAGCCCACCAGTGGAAATACCTAATTGACAGTGCCTCAGGGGCTCCAGTCAGATGCATGTAAGATTTTGTTCTGTCTCCTTTCACTTTTTGCGTTACTTGCTGCCAAACTATTCTTCCTCCTATCCTCTATCTCACTCTTTCAGCTTTTACGGTATCCTGAAATCAACTACACTGCGTGCATCAGCACAGCAAGATGAGACAGCCCATATAGCCCTGACCTCTCTAAGAAAAAAGGATCCAACCAGGTGACATCCCTGACTGGAATGTGAGCAAGGGTTCAAGCAACAAGTGTCATGGCTGACCTGCCAGCCTGAAGCATGTATTCATGACTGATCAGCTGCCCAGTATTCCAAGTACACCAAATCAACAGTATTTCCACCCCTTTTTGTATCCTCCACCTTGTGTTTGTTGAAAAGAGGAGAAGTGAATGCCCTTCACACATCAGGACAGAGTAAAATTAACCCCTTCCTTTCCTTCAGAAAAGATTATTGGTGAAAGTAAGAGACACTGATAAAAATCAAAACCTGTTAAGGTCTCTCCAAGTTAAATTTGCACAGTTACTCAATTTCAGTTTTTGCTTGTTTCTGATTTCTTGTTCATTCCTGTGTTCTGATTAGTCAACTTCCAACTTTAGAATGATTGCTTTGGGGGTGTTTGCCAAGAAACTGAGTAAACCAGGGTCTCTGCGGATAAAGCCCAAACCTTTGTACTACTGTTTCAACATTGGAGAGTGAGAAAGTTTATAACTAACTTTTTTGGCCCATGAGATCAATACAACAAGGTGCAGAGTAGTGGTTGCATGTGTTGTTCTTAAGGAGGTTTTTTAAATGGAAATATGTCCTGGAAGAAGTGCTTGGGAAAAAGTCTGGAAAAGTGGAGTGAGCACGAGTCAAAGGGAAGGAGGGAGTGGGCTTAAAACCGGTTTCTAGGCCACTGGAAAGTCAGTTGAAGTGGAAACTTTAAGGTTCAGAACTCCTGAGCAAAGTTTTCACTAGGAGGTCCACTGCTAATAATGCCTGAAATTATTAATGCTCATCACCTATTTGTTTGGATGAATAAAGTTCAGTCCATGGGTTGACGATTATCTGTGGTTCAATCCAGTCAACAGTTATTATTTATTATACTTCTGGAGTGACTGATCCCCTGAATCACATGGTAACATTTCTGTTTGCTGTCTGAAGGTCGAATACTTTAAATGATGGATAACAAAATTTTGGTACAATTTTTGTATAAATACACATTTGTGCAAAAATTTGTGAAAAGATAAATGGTTGTGTCCAAATATGCTCAAAAACCTAGTAATGGGAACCCATGAATCAGAGCAACACCAAAATGGTGCATTTATACTTGACCGTCTCTAACTGTGACACTCATTTTCTCCCTCCCCTCTCTCCTACCACTACCTTTTCCCTGAAATCCATAAGTGTCTGACTGCTCTTGTTTGTTGCCCTTCTCCATGTTCCATTTTCAACACAGGTTCTTTTTTCTACTTTCACATCTCAGAGAAGCTAGCAGATCTTTGAGTGGTTGTTGTTCTGTCACTATCTGAATAGGATAAATATTTGTATGTAAAGAGTTTCAAAACATTTCCCCTGACTTCTTCTAAATAAAAGAAAAAGTTATAACTAGGTGGAAAACATTGTCAAAATTTTATATAAATATTTCCATAGTTTTTTTCCCATATTATATCTTACAATTACTTTTAACGATACCATCTACTATTTTCCGAGATGTTTTGCACAGAAAAGGAGAAAGGGCTTAAAAAACTACCTCTCTCATCACTGTTTACTGCAGCATGTAGAATATTCTATTTAATCCATTACATTTATCTATAACAGTTTAAATTATACCATATAATTTATCCGTGCTGAAAAGGATTTGTAAAGATGGACTGTAGTCCAACCAAGGCACAAGACATCGTATGCTTATCAGTTTCCTCAAAATACCATCTAAATTCATCATTTATATTCCAAAATCTGTGTTGGCTTTCTGCCTCCTTCTCATGAAACAAAGATGACATACTTTTTTCTATCATTTCAGAATGATCTGTTGGAAACACCCTCCCTGCAATTTAAATCCCATCTGTTCAAGTAGGAATAACTTACCAAGTCACTAAGATCAAACTCCTTTGCCACTCATAGATAATGTTGACATACTGGGTCATGTAATCGAATCCCATCTGCCTCATATGAAATCTGATAAACTAAATATAATGTGTAAACTGGAAAAACACAGACTTTGCTGTCTAATGGGAGCGGAAAGAAGTTATCCAGAGGGAAGTGTCCTTTTAAACTTTTGGGCTGTGCTACTTGGCATTCTGTTTTAACCAGCTCTAGCAGGAAGAAGCTGACTGGCTTGATAGTGGGGATAAAAAGATCTGCTGAATTTACACAGCCTTAAATGTTTACTTTCTTTTAAAACAATTACTTCCTCTCCTAACTTAAGTTGTTCCTGTCCCAGTTTGTAGCTGCCTTACTAAAAGCCTGGTTTAACTGAATCTACATCTTTGCTGTGTGATGTAATTGACCTTTTGACACTAAGGTTCTTGTAGAATTTCTAATAGTCACAGCCACAAAACCAACATGCACAGTTCTCTCTGTGTGACCATTTCAAATTAAATGTATGCTGGTCTATTTAATAAAATGTCATACGCCTCTGCCCCACTATAATGTGAACTGATATAACATGGGTTCGTGTAAAGCACGGTAGCAGTGGAGCTCGGGCAGTACTTTAAAGGATCCCGGGCTCTGGCTGCTGTGGGGAGCCCCGGACCCTTTAAATCCCACTGGAGCACTGCCGCCGCTACCCCGGGGCTGCGGCAGTGGGGGTCGCCGGGGATTTATAGGGCCCGGGCTCCCTGCAGTGGCTGGAGCCTGGAGCTCTTTAAATCACTGCTAGAGCCCTGCCACCCCAACCCTGATAAAACGGAGTTTCAGCTCTAACGCAGTAGGAATTTTTGGCTCCCCACGACTGTATTATAGCGGGGTAGAGGTGTATAATGAAAACTCCATGCAAGATAAATATCCATCTTTCTAAATATGGTTTGCAATTATTTCTTGAAGGACCGTTGAGATGAGATGTGTATTTCCTAGCTATTCCATGCCCCCGCAACACACACAGATGGGAACTGATTTGAAAGGATTCTTGTAATCTGAGGGTAGGCCCTAGGGATAAAAGCTTGACTCCCTTAATGAATGAGGAGAAATACAGGGCAACTAAGTGTCTAGAGATTCCACTTAGTAGAAATGTTATCATGTCGGGACTGCAAATGCCTTTCCTTTTTCTCCAGGGAAGGAAGGGAGCACAACGTATTGAGGATGTTGACATATGGCTGAGAGCATTTTTTTCTCTAAAGTGCAGAATGGCTTTGAGTGTTCCACTATATACATGCGAGAGAATCAGTTCACCTTAGAGGCAGCCAGAGTTCTGTAACATGAATTTAGAGCAGGTAGTCTGGGCAAAGTTGCATTACAACCACCACCAAGTCAGCTGCAAGTGTTTCACCATTCATATAGGAACCTAAAATATGGACTTAGGAGCCTAACTTTGTGCTCTAATTTGAAAAATAGTGGTTCTGGACCTTTGATCTACATGGCAATGGTTGCTAATATTTTGGGTAAAGTTTTGGAGCAGTGGAAAGACCAGTATAACAGTCAAGCTTCTTGAGTGACATAGGATGGAAAAGGTTAGAGCAATTGTATAAATATAATAATTAATCTCCACAAACGATGGATTCTTTTAATCATCATACTAAAACACAGAACTAAGACAGTTTGCATGGTCATTGCTGTTTACAACAGACATCATTAAACACAGATTTTTTTTTTTTTTTTGCTCCTCTGTACAAGAGCATCTATCTATAGGGGTTGATAAAACCATAAACATTGCTTTTGATTGCCAGTTTGAAAAACATAAGGCTAAATTCTGTGAGGAACAGAGCACCGCATGCAACTTCTACTGAAGTCAGTAAGAGATGCAGCTATTCAGCACCACTCAGTCATAAACCCCACCCTCTGGAGGAGACCAAGATGCAGCAGAAATTCCACAAACCTGATTCTCCCTGGCCTTGCATCTTGGGTAGCTATGTACACCTGGATAAAAATCAGAATATTGTGAGGGCAAAATGCATAATTGCATTTTAAACACACTTTTCACAGGTGCAAATTATGACAAAAGGAGCAAAGTCCTGGAGAATCAGATCACGTGATTTAGTCTTGCAAAGCTTTGGAAAATCTCTGTCCTGCAGTCAAGTGTTGCCACTGGAGAGGAGAGTGTATCCCAGCCATTATTTACAAACTGCTAAATTCACCCAAGCACCATCCAGTTCACCCAGGCATCAAAAGTTAATGCTTGCAGACAAGTCTCCATGCTGCAGTACAGTTTTAGAAAATACACACACACACAAAAAAAAGGGGTTTTGGTTTGTGTGTGTTTTGACTGAGCCCTTTTCTAATTCTTATAAAAACAAATTTGGAGAAAAAGAGGGGAAAACACTATTCCAAATTGGTGAACATTTAATACTATACCTTCCTGTTTGTTTTTTAATGAGTGCGCTGCAGTTGTCTCTACTGTTGCTGCTGAGCCTGGCCTTTGCTTTGCTGGACACAATGCCTCCTGCCTATCAGCATTGGAAAGCACTACCTCTGGAAGTGACAAGACAACATACCAAAGGACCTGGGGTTATCCAACTTTTTTATTGTAGGTCTGTGTCTTAATGGTATAATTTGGTCCTGGTGGGCAAGCCAGTAAAAAGTATGTGACAGCTAATTCTCATGCAAAGCCATGCTGTGTAAGCCAGTTACTTCGGGTCTGACCCAACATCCACTGATGTCAATGGAAATCGTTCCATTAATTTTAATAAGCTTTCAATCATGCCTGTACTGCCTTCTCCCAGTTTATTTTACCTGAGTATTTACCATTTACTATTTTTGTCTTTGGACTATTGTATTTCTAATTAAGTTATTGGAGGAAGCCAGACATTCAGACACCAAAGGTTCACACTTTATTTAATTCCCCCAAAAGATGTTCCTTATTTCAGTACTGAACATTCATTATTTAAGGTTGTTTTAAGCAGTAGAAATGTTAAATGGAAACATTTCTGTGGCAGCTGCAGCTTACTTCAATTTGTAGCTCTCATAGGTTTTATATTTTAGCAAGAACACATTAGCCATAGCGCCTGAGGGCTACTTGATGATTTGTAAAACACCAGAAATTGAAGGAAAAGGAAAATAATACAGATAACAGGATCTCTGTTGCTTTTCATTGATAAAGTGATATCGGATTTAGCAGAGTGACAATATCAGGACAACTCTCTCCCTGCAGATGATTCCCCTCCCTCTTTTCAAATAACAAGAGCTAGTCTAAATCCTCCCTTTGTTCTTGCCCATTTCTTAGGAGCCTTTTGTTACTCTCCTGTCTACTCTGCTATCTACTGCTCTGCTGACTGGCTGGCTTCCCAGTATTGCCCATCTGGTATCTTCAAGAAGTTGATTGTCGGGTGATGGTTGTGCACCTGCTTTGACTTAACTTTCAAAAGGACACCAAGTCACATTCAGAAATGATGCAAAGGGTCGTAGAAGTCAGACCCACTTTCACTCATTTTGTTTCTTATACAGGTACTCGCACCCTTTCTAATGATGTGCACAGATGTCTCAGTGCTTGATCCAAAGCCGTTTGAAGTTAATGGAAAGATTGTCATTGACCTCAATAGGCTTTTTGATTAAGCTCTCAGTGGGAGAAACTCCCAGGCAGAAGGCCTGGAAGGTGTAAATTAGACTAGATTGGGGGTTACTTTAATTAATATCTTCTTTTAGCTCTCCAGATTGTACTTTAGACTCCCTTACACATTTGTGGAATGGGTGAATAGGTCCAAAGGAGTCTGAGTGAGGGTAAGATAATGAAGTTTACATGAGGTCATGCAGCAGTTCAGAATTTGGCTCCCCAACTTTTCACAAAGTTTTTCAGGGGAGGGGCTACATACATGCACTCATTGAATCATACAGTAAAGAATTTCACAATCGCCCTAAATTATAAATGGCAAGTACATCTAAACTTCTGCCATCTACTTACTCCTGATGTTACATCTTTTGTTTTTTTCACAGTTAGGTACCCATAACAACAAGCTAAACATGAGGCATATTTGAAGGTATTGAGTTATGGGGAGAAAACCCTTAGTGCTTACCTCTATTCTTTTAATTGTTTAGCCTTCCTTAAAATTGCCACTGCAGCTGTCAACTGTTTAGAATTTCTGCAAATGATTAATTTACTACAATATTATGAAGGCACTAAACATCTTCTGTACACACACATAGAAGAATCCAAATCTTCTGAAAACTGCAATCAAAAATAATTTCCAATTAAAATACTTTCTATCAGAAGAAGAAAATTAATTTAAATTTTAGCTCTAGGACGAAAGGAGAACGAGCAACGTCATGTTTCATTTTCTTCAGTGCGTGAACTGTCACTTCAATTCTCTTTTGAGAAGGGCTTATTTTGAGATGTTATAATTAGAATCCTGAAAAGGCAGTTTTAAATATACATGACAGATGTTTATTAAATTGCTATATATCTAGAATAAAATTTCCTGCCCCCATCCCATTTTACTACAGCAACTATAAACAAATTCTGATCTCCAGATTTCTGTTGCACTGGCATATATCTGGAGCAACTTTATTGTTGTTAATGGAATTACTCCAGATTTTCACTGGTGAAACATGACCCAGTAGACCACATTTCATCACTGGGGTGAAGATGTAGCCTGGACTATTAAAGATAATCTAATATATATGCAAACTTTATGCAGATCAATATCCTAAATTACTTTCCATAAAGTAAAGTGAAAGTTGCAAAGAAGTTAAACTCAATGGGATGAACAAGGTCTCAGTCAGAACAGGATTTGGACTATTATCATGTAATTAAGTCAGTAGTGTGAGGCGGTACCATGCAGTTATTGTGGGGTGCACATTAGGAGAAAAGTACATGCATAAATTGTGACATTAATGTACCATTCATTTCAACAGGGATTTCAGCTTTTAAAATGATGGTGCAATATGGCCCTAATTTTACCTTATACAAAACACTTTTCTAGGTGGAAAAAAAAACCCTTCCAGGACATAAGAATGGCCATACTGGTTCAGACAAATGGTCCGTCTAGCCTGGTATCCTGTCTTCCAATAGTGGCCAGGTGCTTCAGAGGGAATGAACAGAACAGGAAATCATCAAGTGATCCAGACCCTGGCATCTACCCTGAGCTTCTGGTAATCAGATGCTAGATACACCCTGAGCATGGGGTTGCATCCCTGGCCCACTTGGCTAATAGCTAAGGACTTTACATTTACATTTGTCCTGGAAGGGGGATTCCTGCCCTATGAGTTCCTATTAAAGACCCAGACTTTCCAACCTGCAATCCACATAAAATTTAAAAGGCTCCAGTAGCGTATTATAAAATTAACCAGAAAATGGAATTATATGCATAAACAGCTAGATCTTGACCACTGAGATACCACTCTGTGAGCTTCCAGAGGGTTGAAAAAACAATCATGTACAAAACATCGACACACACATCAAAAACACAACACAATATTTATAGAGAGAAAACACCAGCCTCTCAGTGGTGAAGGATAGTTGCTTTCACGCTTTAATGGTCACTTGTATTGTTATGCTACTGTTGGCTTGTTCATTTTGTTGTTTAAAGTTCTAAGCTTTTAAAACCCTTGTGTATGCAAATTATGGTTTGGAATTGTTGGACTTATTTATAAGTCCAACAATTCCAAACCAAAAAGAGAGAGTTTTATACTTACATTTTAATTAAGACTCCAAAACTATTTGCTTTGCCTTGCATGTAACAGGGACAAGTACTGAAGTAAGCAAAAAGTTGCATTAATGTGTTATAAATAATTCCCTAGTCAATTTGACATATTTTGAGAAATTCATTGGTCCAAGAACGAGAAGGGGGAGAATTTGATTGACATCCCACATTGCTTTATGTTCATGAGGGTTTAATCCAGCAATTTATCTCTATCTAATTCTCTCCACAGGGACATTAATCTGTCAAAAATATCTCTGAATATTTAACTCAAGAAAGATTTATAGGGTATATTTAAGTAAAATACATATTGTGTTATATAAATAATTGCCTTTTTATTGATTTATCAAGTATATCAAAAAACAGGTACAAGGAATCCAAACCATCCCATACTCTCCAAAGAGGTTTTTTACTTTGAATACATGTTGTGTGTTTCAACAGCAAAGTAAACCAACAGAACTCAGTTAACTTCAGAGCAAAGGCTGCCACCATTCCTTTCTTAACTCATGTCACTGTGATTAAGTATTCCAGCACATGGGACAGGTACAATTGTGGAGTATTGAGAGTTGAAGAGGAATTTCTTGGCTGGACTTTAAGAGGAAGTCTTTTAAGGAATATTTTAAGTTGTCTTTGTTGCATTGTTATGAGAACTCTAAAAAATACAAGTCACAACAGGATGTATTAAGAATGAAGGGCTTGATCTCAGTTATACTTGTGTGAATCAAAAGAAAGTCTACTAAGATTAATGGATTACACCACTGCAGAATCAGTGTGAAATCAGAATAAATTCCCTTTAGAAGCAGACCTATAACAGGTTTTTGTGTCCAGTTTTTTTTTTCTTACTAGCAGTGAACACAAATGAAAGAATAACTCTTTTTTTTTAACTTCCCGTTGGGAGTTTATCTTACGCAGGGATGCTGAATGAAATTATTTTTCACAGCACTGACTCAATCTCTTCCTTGATAAGATGACAGTACCAGACAAACACAACATTTTTATTGTGTTTTTAACTATTTAAAGGGAAGTCATGGAAAAGTACATGGAAAGGCATCAGGAAGGAGGATAATGCTTCAGTGAACTGAGTCCTGACAGCACAAGCTAATCCTTTCTCAAGAGCACATTCTGAACTATTCTGAGTGGAGAAATTAGTTTTCATACTCGCACAAGCATATCCTCTTTCAGCTGTGTATCTTCTGTGTGACTCAACATGGGGGGTATCCGCTACATATTAGTCTGCCCTTGGGACAATAAAAATGGATGGTCAGATATTGCTCTGGTAGAGAAAACCTACAGATGTACAGAAGAGTAGGCTGACTAAATACATTCATGGGGATTTCCATTTTTATGATGATATGAAAAAGCAACACAAAGCTTAATGTGCTGAGCATGCTGCACACTGCTTAGTATTTTGTTACAAAGAAGCATGGTAACAGCTTCTTTAGCATTATCTATTGATGGCCATGTTCCTCATGCTTATAATTTCAGTCCTTGAAACTCTATGGTCACCAAATGATTTCCTTCTAGGTTCCAAGGACATTCTTGAGGGTCAGGACACTTCAGATCTTAATATTCCTAGGTGTTCACCGATTTAAAAACCAACCACAACTTTATATATTGTTTATTTTTCTAATCCATTGCATTATATTAGGATAGTGTTGCCCTAGGTTTATAATCTCTGCACGTACAGCACATCAAATTCTTCTCTCAAAAGGTATTAGCTATGCAGAAACTGGTCTCAGAATTACTCCTAATATTCCTATCCCAAACAAGAATTTATATAGATACAAATGCGGGAAAAGATCACATACAACTAATAGCCTACAAGACATCAGACGAGATGCCTATATAAGGGATTCCAATCTTACTATCTTGACTCCTAAATCTCTTTGTAGGTGGCACTTACTGGCATCTTCAGGACTACAAAACATTAGAACTTTGTTACTGATACAGTCCTGTCTTTCTTCCAAGTGGAAGGCAAGTATACCATTGGCCAACAGGCTTCAAGAGAGGCCAAATACATGGTGTCCAGTCCTTCTCCACAGAAAATGGAAGGGAAAAATATTGAAAAAATAAGTAGATTGCATACATATCATCAATGTATATATATTTTATTTGGTTTGTAAGTTTCTTGGATCAAGGACCATGCCTTTCTCTGTGTTTTGTACAGTGCTTAAATAGGTTATATTGTATAAACATCTTTGGCGATCTGTAATGTGTATGTTAAATTGCAAGTCTATGGGGTGGTTGGGGTTCAGTGGGCTGGCAGTCATTTGACCTTATTTCAACACTGTGGCAATTATCCATCACTCATATAATTGGAGGAGAGTCATTTCAGGTCACCAGGCAATGTCAAATAATCAGCTTTCACTCTCAGAGAATATGTGGTTTCCTACTTAGATTGTATCTTGAGTCTAGCCAAGTCTTGCCAGTTAGTGTCTGGGAGTGGATTTTCTGAAGACTGGGTGGTCTGTGGGAAAGGAATTGTGCTTCATGGATGACTTAGCTGTGAAAACACTTAAAACTTTATAACCTTTAAAAGCTATAGGATCAAGGTTTTATAAACTCTGCCTCGTGAGTTTTGTTCTGTAAAGTATATGCTTACTTTGAAGCATATTGATTGGGGCCAGAATGACAGTACCTTGCAGCTTTGATCCCAAACAGAGGAGGACCTGAAGTATTTTCAAGAAAGTCCAAAATATGATAAGCCTATGTCCACTGCCAACTCATCATAAGAATCAGCCAGATCGTCTTCACACTCCTTCTTGCATCAGCAAACCACGGCACCATCACAAAAGACTGTGAATAGAAGCTTCAGTTTATAACATTGTTCCCTGATATAAGTGCATTTGTTCTTTCTTCTGAGCTGGGCTGGAGAGTAATCAAGGGCAAATGCCAAAGTGATTTTCACCCAGTAAACAAAAGGATTTTAAAAGTCTCGAGGCTCTTTTTAGGCTTTTACCAGCATTGAGAATAGGAAAGAACTCACACACTTTTTTCAGCTGAAATTCTCCTTACAGTACAGCAAGTGACTGAACTAGACCAGTAGACAAGGGTTACAATACTCTAACCACCACTTTTCAGCATTTTCAGGGAGACTTATTAACTTTAAGTTCTTAATATTAGCGCTTGGAAGGACTGAAGGGCACTCTGTGCCAACCTTTTCTAGTTATATGCCAATCGAAGGCTAAATTGTTCTCCCTGAAGCACACAGAACTCTTCAAAGCTTCTCTGTTCTCCCTAGGTGCATGGGAACCTCAATGATGTAATTAAGAGCACATAGCTGACCAGACTTCCTATTTCTTTCCATTCACACACATCTTGGACTATGTACGGTGCAATAAGAGGTACCTCATCTTGCCCAGCCTAAGAAACTTGGTTGGGAACAGGAATCTCTGCAGAGTAAGGGATGGGATCAATCCTACTCTCAGATCATAGGCTGCACTAGGGTTGATGCGCAGAGACCTATTCTATCCTAGCAGTCAAAATAGCCTGTGTGGCTGAATTCCCCATATCGAAAGGAGACATGTGGATCCTGTGGAATCTTCCTTTCTTTTGCCCATCCAACTCCTCCCTTAGGTGAAGCTCTGAGTGGACACAAGGACTGTGTTGAGGTCATACTTGGTAAACAAAAAAGAATGTACGACTGAAAGTCAATGCACTAAACATGGTGTGTTGGAAATTAGGCCTAATGGGTGGACAGAGTAATAAGAGGATGGACTATTCCTCCTACCACCCCTCTTTTGGGGGTCTTAAAAAAAGAGAGACATGAAGAGGAGTGTGCGCTCACTGAGGGATTCCTGACGGAGCAGGAGAAAACCTTCAGTCCTTCACTTTGCTCCAGGGACTTTGTCCTCCACTTGTGAACCTTGAGAGTCATTACATCATTGTGACACTCAGACCTCAGCATAAGAAGGGGGCACGTGGCCATCACTGCCACACCAGCGGAGACTGTAGCTGGAGATATGTGAGACCCTATTGTGTCTTCCCTTCTCTTGTGTGTTCCTTTCCACACTATTTTTCCTCCTGTCCCCTCTCTCTCTCTGATTTTCATCTGATCCTGAGCTCAACTATACCACATGGCACAAACATGGCAGATGAGATGGCCCATCCAGCTCTTCCCAGCCTGAGAGAGACTGGTAAGAGAGACGGCTCAGACCAGCCAGATGATGTCCCAGCCTGGGGAAGCAAGCCAGAACCCAGAGCAACAGCTGCAGTGGCCAACCTGCCAGCTGACAGTATCCATATGTGACTGTTCTGCTGCCCAGAATTGTGAGAACACCAATAAAACATTATATTTCCCACACCTTTACTATCCTGTCTCTTCACCACCTTGTTTCTGTCTGTCAAAAAAGCAGGGAAAGTAACCATCACATTTTGGAAACTAACTCTTTCCTTCTGTGTTCGGGTATGCAAATCCCACACCAGTAAGGAAAGGGTTATAAGCACCTGCTCTGGCCTCATGCAGCCCAACCCGACCACTAAAAGAAGAACAAGCCAGCTCAATAGGGCAGCAGACAGTGAAGGGGAATGGACCTACCCTCTGAACTCCTAAGGAGATCTGCAAGAACACTAGCCAGGATGATGGACCTGATGCCTTACATCCATCTCTCTCTTTTAGACAGTAGATACCTAGTAGATATCAAATATTGGAAACAGAGCTGGCCAAACCTCCTTTTGGGGGTGTGTGAAAAATGCCAGTTCTGTGACCCCAAAACATTTTGTGAATTCATGTCCATTTTGCTGAATTATTTCAAGTGAAAACAAAAATATGATAAAAAACCCAGAATGCTCTGTTTTGACATTTTCTAAGTGATGTGTTTGTTTTTCACTTTAAATGACTTTGAGTTTCAATATTTTCTTAAGTTTTATTTAGAAAAAGCAATAAAAAGTGTGTGAAAATGTCCCAAATCTAAAGTTTTTATTTAGATACTGTTCAAATGAAATGTTTCATTTGACCCAAAAGATTTTTTGACAAACTAAAAAGTGAAATGATCTTGAGAGAAAATCCTTTGGCCCAAAACATTTTTTAATTGCCAGTAAATCCATTATTCATGCAGCTCTAATGGGAAGCTCTCCAATATTCAGCTGGTCCCAGGGGTACTGGAACATTTTTTACAGTGGGGATGCTGAGAGCCATTGACCTAAACTGTAAACCCTGGATATAATGGAAACCACTTCAAGCCAAGGTGTGTGGCACCCCCAGCATCACTAGTTCCAGCACCTATGGCTGGCCCTGCCTAAATGATTCTGCTTCATACTTGGTGTTCATATCCTTCAAATACTTTGTATATAGCTATTATCTTCCCTTCCCCTTTCATGTAACCTCTTAGTTATCATGTAGCCAAAAAAAAAAAAAGTATGTTTTAGTAGTCTCTTGAAATACTATTGTAAGTATACGGTGGTGGAGAGGAAGCATTTTCTAGGGTTTTGACGCACAGGTTGAGGAGTCAGGAGATCTGGATTATCTTCCTAGCTCTCTCAACAAATTTCCTGTGTGGCCTTTGGTAAAATCACTTAAACTCATATTCTAAAAGGTATTTAGGCATCTAACTCCAATGGGAGTTAGACCTTAGAGGTCTGGGCCTTAATCTCTCTGTGTCTCATTTCCCCCTTTGTAAATTGACACTTAATTACCTTAGAAGTGGGCTGTTCTGAGTTTAGTGATGACATATTTAAGCACATACTCATACATTCCAGAACCAGTCCCTACATGAAGCAATACAAAAAAAAGCTGCTATTACTATGTGTACCAAGAATTCCCAGTCTGTTTGCCATTGTGTTTCTGACAAGACAATGTATAAGCCCCTACTCATATTGCCAAAGAAACTTTTCCGAGAGGTGTAGAAAAGTAAAGGTGATGTGCCAAAACATAAGGGGTATCATTCAGCTTGGGAATAATAAAGGTTCCCATTGCAGAAATTCTTCATGGGAAAAGAAAAAAAACCTAATTTGTATAACCATAAGCTGGCAAACCTCTTCCAATCCTTTTATGTTATCATCATCCTTTTTAGTTTCACATTCGTCAATAGGTAACTTAATAGTCATTCTGTACATATATAAAAAAAGACTGACATTAATAGGAAGTAAATTTTCTATTCCATTAAAATCTTTGATGGTTGAACAATATAACACACCAGGAGCATCATAAATGGCTGTTCTAGCTCAAGGACAATCACTGTTTCTGGACACCGCATACAAAATCAAAATCACAAAGCATAATAAATTGCTGAATGGATTCCTATAAAAACAACAACAACAACAACAAGTAAGATAATTTCAGATGTGCAAAATGCAACAGGTGAGCACAGATATTTGCTTCCTTTTTTAAATTAAAAAGTTCATCTACATCAATGCTAGAGCTAGATACTAGACTGTGATAAGCCTGCATTTGACGGTTCCAATGGAGCTCTGACTGGCCATTGGGAACTTTAATTAGGAGAATCCTTAGATGGCACAGAGGTGTCTTACTGGCTTCTACCAACCACCTCTGGATTGCTGGTGTAGGGGGCAGGACCACAGACAATGAAACATGTAGTGGATGTTTGTCATCCTGCCAGTCCCATGCACCCACTGGCACCTGGTGTAAATGTACATCAGAGACAGGACCAGTGGTTTATTAGCCCTAGTGTCTGTAAAGAAGAAAGTACTCCCTTATACTCTCATTCCTAACTCCACACATTGCTTGTCTGCAACTAAACATTTGGCCCCTATGGCCTGATTCTCCACTGACTTGAACTTTCTATAGTTGTTTATCCCTGGGCAAACAGTGGGAAAAGTGGGTGTCAAATGCTCCCAAATCAGTCTCAGACAGAAGGTAGCATTTTATACCCACTTCATATTCTATTGGCATAAGGGTAAATGACTGCACAAGAATTCAAGGCAGTGGAGAGTCAGGCCTCAACTGCCCTAATATTCCACCTACCTTGCATATTCCATTAAATATCACGGAGTTCCATAAAACAAACAAAAAGACACTCCGTTGGCTGCAGAGCAGCTGGACTTTTTCAGGATTGAGACTAGTACTGGAGAACTCTCAAAAGCCAAGAGTTTAATGGCATCCACAAGACCACTTCCTTCACTCTCTCCATTTTATTATGATGTTGAAATAAATCTCTCCTGGAGCCAATTGTATCTGCCGTCTCTTCCTAACTCTCAGACAGACATTCCAGGGGTGAGGAAAGAAATCAGTTCTCCCCTTCCCGTATCTCTTTGTCTCTCTGACACGCCATGAAGAAAAAAGTACTTATCTGTCTCTCCTAGACCTCAGTATGTTCTTCCATGCCATCTCACTGGCTCTTTCCATTTCTCTAATGCACAAGTTTCATCTGTTATACACAGCAGAAACTAAGAGAAGACGACCCCGTGCAAGTGATATGGTGTCAAACATCATCTTAAAAAGATTCCGGCTTCTCCAGACGCCATGTCTTTGGAGTCGTTTCGAATTTTCCCAGTAGCACAGTGAGTTCATTCTTCAAGCCACCCATCCCGGTGGGCTGCATAAGTGGATATTAACGTGCATAATTACTAGCATGGGATGGGTCTGGCTTGTTGGCCAGCACTTGCACTTGTGCAGATAGTTTGCAACCTCTCTGGACGTGATGCTAGTCTAAATAATGCAAGTTTCTCTGCCACTTATGTGTTGCTGAAAGATAACAACCCAGTTATCTGCAAAGCACTGACAGAGAGCTACTCTAAGCATGATAGCAGCTGTCTGTATATTCTGAATAAATGCTGATTGCTGAAACGTATTCTCTTTTGGGGCTACAGTTACTTTATTTATACAAAATGCAAGAAAAATTAGCTCTGTGGCAAGTTTCAGAGGGGTAGCCGTGTTAGTCTGGATCTGTAAAGGCAGCAAAGAATCCTGTGGCACCTTATAGACTAACAGACGTTTTGAAGCATGAGCTTTCGTGGGTGAATACCCACTTCGTCAGATGCATGGCTATATGAACATAAAAAGCGGCTATCCTGAAACAATGAATAAGGAGTTTATAATAATGCCACCAGATTCATAAAATAAACCAGGTGTTGGCTGATATATGCAGTTGCACCCTCTGCTAGTGCATAAAGTCCAGAAGCTAGTTCTGTTAAACCAGCAGGCAATAGGGTTGGAAAGGCCACAGACAGCATTGTATTAATTTCAATGGAATAGTGGGCCCCCAAAGTCAAAGATGTTAACGTGATCCTTTCACTGCACAACATTAAACAGCCAAGCAGGATGTGGGGTTTGGTATCCGGAGACCTCAGTTTGCTTGGTTTAATGGCAAACATACTAAAGGAGGAAAATGTATTGGTTGGGATATACACAGGGAAAGGAATCAAAACAAGGCATGAAGCACTGAGTGATGGACAAACTTAATCAAAGCCTATCAAAGTCCCTTTTGAGAGAGAGGATATACACCTCTACCTCAATACAATGCTGTCCTTGGGAGCCAAAAAATCTTACCGTGTTATAGGTGAAACAGCATTATATTGAGCTTATTTTGATTCACCGGAGCGTGCAGCCCCACCCCTCTGCTTTACTGCATTATATCCAAATTCATGTTATATCGGGTCACATTATATTGGGGTAGAGGTGTAATTTAGAGTCTTATTTTGTTGAACAGTCTCTCGTTAGGGAAAGGAGATCACTTGCTGCAGGTGCCACTCAGTGATTGGGCAGGCATGTAAGTTTCTTTTTTTTCCTGGCTCCCCCTGTTGACAGCTGCTCCGGTCCCATGGTAGACTGCCTACTCTGTGACTCAGCCTTCTAGCCAGTCACATATTAATGTCCATCCCTGCTGGGCTATACAAAGATTCCAGCAGTTGGTAAGTCCTATAGGTAAAGTGAGGGGCTCCTGGGTCTCTATCTTTTTAAACTGATACATGAAACATACATGCAGTGTTTTCATTTTCAAAAATAGAGCTTAGGAAATGAAGTCCAGCTGTAATATTTACTATCTTGCAAACAAAATAAAAGGAGGGTGAGACTTTCAAGCGGTAGATAAGATAAAATGATATAATCATTCTAAGTCAGAGCTGAATCTAATTCAATTTATAGTTTTCCCTAAAATCATTGTAAATATGAATAGCCTAGAGAATAATACAAAGATCAAATGTGACATATATTTGCTGAAAACAGTAATTTCTCATTAAAAATGCGAGCATGCTGTCAGTCCAACATTTAGAACGAGAAAGTAAGAAGTCTATTGACTGCTTAAAGATGCATATTGCCAAAAAAGAAAGAATGCAGAGGGTAGTGTGCACTTGCAAATGTTGTCAATAAAATAAAGAAAAAGCTTTGCATTATGTACTGTTGCCCTTTAGAGTGGCAAAGTATTATTGATGAAGAATAATGTGATTCACTGTCAGAAAAAGAACTGGCTGAATATTTCAAAAGCCATGCATACCGACATTTGTCCAAATGGCTAGTCCTTCTAAGCATGTTTATGCATCTTGGTACTGTAGAATATGCAAGAACGTTTGGTTTGCATGACTTCTTGGGGGAATAGCTTCTCTGAGTATGAATATCCACCAACTCATGCATTAGCAAGAGTATTCACTAGTTAGCCATCATTCATCCTTCTCTTGTTTCAAATGTTTCAGTCATGCAATTGGTAAGAAAAAACAATATTAGGTGGCTTTGTGATTGATCCCACTTCACAAAAAGTCAAAGTGAACAGCAGATCAGTGGGTTAGAGTAACCTCATATTTATGCCTCCTTAATGCATAAATCCTTTAGCTCGCAGGTAGCAAGTACAGAATGAGGGACCAAGGTGCCAGGATACACAGCAGATGCAACCTTAATGACAGTGGAGGACTGGGCAATAGGTCAGTACAGTTGACTATGTGGGGGACACTTGTTGGAAATATGTAGTGGCTAGCCAGGGTGCTCTGGGGGTGAATTTCTAAAGTACAAGACACTTAACTTTGCTGGACTTGGCCAAGTGTCATATGCCTGCATTGATTTTCTTTACAGATGAATCCTTTAAATATATAGTATAACATCACATAACATAACATAATACCCATCTTTGAAAAGGGGAACAAAGAGGACCCAGGGAATAATAGACCAGTCAGCTTACCTTTGATACCTGGACAGATACTGAAACAAATAATTATACAAGGAATTTGTAAGCTCCTGAAAGATAATAGGGTTATAAGGAATAGCCAGCATGGATTTGTCAAAAACAAATAATGCCAAACCAACTTAATTTCCTTATTTTGACAGGATTACTGGCTTAATAGATGCTGGAGGGAGGGGAACTAGATGTGATGTATCTTTTGATATATTCCCACATGACATTCTCATAAGTAAACTAGGGAAAATGTGGTCTAGATGAAATTACTATATGGTGGGTGCACAAATGGTTGAAAGACAGCACTCAGAGTAGTTATCAACTATTGGTTGTCAAACTGGGAGGGTCTATCTAGCAGGGTCCTGCAAGAGTCAGTCTTGGATCTGGTACTATTCAACATTTTCATTAACGACTTGGATAATGGTGTGGAGAGTGCACTTATAAAATCTGCAGACAACACTAAGCTGGATGGGGTTGCAAACACATTGGGAGGACAGGATTCGAACTCAAAACAACCTTGACAAATTAGAGAATTGGTCCGAAATCAACAAGTGAAATTCAATATAAGTAAGTTCAAAGTGCTACATGCATGAAGGAAAAAAAAAATCAAGTGTGCAACTACAAAATGGGAAATAAATGATTAGATGGCAGTACTGTGGAAGGGGATCTGGAGGGTATTGAGGATCAGAAATTTATTATAAGTCAACAATGAGGTGGAGTTGCAAAAAAGCCTAATATCATTCTGGGGTGTATTAACAGGAATGTCATATATAAAATATAGGAAGCAATTGTCCTGCTCCAGTCAGTACTGATGAGGTCTCAGATGGAGTTCTGTATCCAGTTCTGAGTGCCACATTTTAAGAATGATATGGACAAAATTGGAGTCCAGAGGACAGCACAAAAATTGATAAAAGGTTTAGAAAATCTGATCTATGAGCATCTGGGTATATTAAGTCTTGAGAAAAGATAGCAGTCTTCAAATATATTTAAAGGCTCTTATAAAAAGTATGGGGGTCAATTGTACTCCATGTCCCCTGAAGACAGGACAAGAAGAAATGGGCTTAACCTACAGCCAGGAAGATTTTGGTTAGATATTAGGGAAAACTCTCTATATGGGTAGCTAAGTTCTGGAATAAGAATAAGCTTCCTAGGGAGATGGTGGAATCTCCATTATTGGAGGTTTTTAAGAACAGATTGGACGAACACCTGTCAAGGATGTTCGAAGTTTACTTGGTCCTACCTTAGCACAGGACCTGGATTTGATGACCTCTTGAGGTCCCTCCCAGCCCCACATTTTTATGATTCTATATACTACAGCATTTTGTAGATATTTCAAACTATTTTTAACTATATTGCAAATTAATTGCAGCAGTTCCTAGCAGGAATGAAAAGCAAATTATTTATTCATCAAACCATATCAGGAGGAGAGTGAACAGCATTTTACATGGATAGAGGTAGCACTAGCTTCTATATACCTCTCAGTTCACACAAGAACTGATATTTTTCTCCACAAAGCTGATTCTGTAACACTTGCAAAAGAGCACAGTGGGTAATGGATAAAAATGATTTTTATCTCTATCTGCTCTATCAAAGAGATTTAAGAGAACTTGATTCTATGAAAGTACAGATGCCTTTTCTAGTATTCACATAAGAAGCATTATTTCTTGCTCACTGCAGACAAGTGTCACTTTGAAATGGATTTTTTGTCCCCTAAAATACAAAACTTCAGGCCATTTACACAACATCAGATTTTTAATTTTTTTATTTTAATTTTTTTTTTGTAGGTGAAATTCTGCTATGTTCTATTTTGGGTCATTTAGACCACACACTTTGGTACAGGGCATCTTTCTGCTCTGAATCTATGAATCAAAATGTATTCTCCAGTGGATGTTTGGAGGTATAATTTGCCCCCTTATGCTCTTTAATCTTCATCTCTGACAAACTCAAGGATGCTCAGGTACCACAAATAAAAAAAATGAACATAAATCTTCAAAAATATGTCCTTACATGCCTTCTTAAAATGAAAATGGATGTCCTTCCATAAATTATTAGAGTTTGCTGCAAACTCTGAGGAACGTACACTTTTTGAAACAATGTGGAAACTGAAAAATACATAAATAACCTAAATGCTGATAGATTTGGGGCATAATCATTTTTGAAATTGCTGAACACTTCCCTGAGGTGCTAAGCACATTCAGCTCCCATCCTCAGAAGTGAAAATGCTCAGCAGGTTTTCCAGATTGGGCCTTTCAGCTTACTGTATATGCCATATTTTTCTATAAACTGAAGAAAATAACTTTTTCTATCATTATATTTTGCATGTGGCCATGCGTTATAGAAACAGGTCCAAGCTGAAACCTTGGGTCTAAGCCAGTGGTTCTCAAACTGGGGCCACTGCTTGTTCAGTCCCTGGCGGGCCTGGCTGGTTTGTTTACTTGCCACATCCACAGGTTTGGCCAATTGCAGCTCCCACTGGCTACAGTTCGCCACTCCAGGCCAATGGGGGCTGCAGAAAGGGCATCCAGCACATCTCTCAGCCTGCACTGCTTCCTGCAGCCCCTATTGGCCTGGAGCGGTGAACCACGGCCAGTGGGAGCCACAGTCAGCCAAACCTGCAGATGCGTTAGGTAAACAAACTGGCCTGGCCCACCAGGAACTTTCCCTGAACAAGCGGTGGCCCTCGTTTGAGAACCACTGGTCTAGACACCCCAAATTTGCTTTGAACTTTGCAGCTAAAAGTACACTGAAGTTCATATTGCAAGTGAGTGAACAGCTGATTATTTTTCAGCTCAGTGGTCAAACCAAAAAATCTGAAAATATTTTTTTAATGCAACCCAGAAATGGAAAATTATTTTTTTCTCGCTATAAAAATAAATGCATTGAACTCATCATTTCTTTCAACCTGAAACAAAATGTTTTGTTTAGTTTTTGAGAGCTTATCTTTGTGTTTTAATAAATCTAGCTACATTTCTAACCGAAATATTATTTAAAAATGAAAAGTAAAATGTTTCATTTGAAAAATGTCAGAATGAACCATTTTCACTTTTTAAAAAATCTCTTGCGGGAGAGGTTGGGGACATGAATCTATTGGTGCGAATTTGACGTGAATTCACAAACAGATTTGGCTGATCTGAAACTGCATTTTTTGGCAAGGAGCAATGACCAGGGAGGAAGAAAGGCTGCTCTGGGTATCCTAGCTGCCCCAGAACCTTTCCTAGGTATTCACTGACTCACCTGCCTACACACCACCTTATCTCCAGGTCAAATGTGGGGGGAGGGTTAAGGCAGGTGCCTCTGTCTAGTAGATGGGAAATTGCCCAGCTCTAGTACATATCCAGGCCTGAACTTAGTGGCTGGGGTGTTATATTGCTATATGCTAACCTCTCCTCCAATACAAAATAGAAAAAAATTATCTGACAAACAGTATTTATGTAAACTAGGCAGGAGCCCAGTCCAACTCCCACTGAAGTCAATGGGGAAAACTCCCATCAACTAGTAGAGGAGTTTGATTTGGCCCTAAATACTGGCATATGATACGGTTTAATACAGGGGTTCTCAAACTGGGGGTCAGGACCCTTCAGGGGGTTGTGAGGTTATTCCCTGGGGGGTTACGAGCTGTCAGCCTCCACGCCAAGCCCCACTTTGCCTCCAGCATTGATAATGATGTTAAATATATTATAAAGTGTTTTTAATTTATAAGGGGGGGGGTCACATTCAGAGGCTTGCTATGTGAAAGGGGTCACCAGTACAAAAGTTTGAGAATCGCTGGTTTAATACAAAAATATTTAGTTACTATGTGTCATATTTCCAATCTTTTCTCAAGATTGAGACTGAGATCATAGATGTAGACTTCCTCTCTATCTGGGGTGGGAGGGGAAGGTGTGCTCAAACCCCCTCTCCCTTCCACCCCAGACTACACCATTCCACCCCTTTATCCAAGCCTCCACCCCATCTCTTCCCTCTCCCATTCCATCCCTGCCCCCAAGCCCCATCTCCCTTGCCTCTTCCTGCCCCTGCTCTTCTCACCGCATACCCACCCACCCCCCGGCCTCCCAATGCATCCTGCATGCCATGGAACAGCTGTGTGGAAGCGGTTGGGGGAGGGGGAGCTTGGCTGCCAGCAAGTGCTAAGCACTCGCTAATTTTTGTTCCATGGGTGTTCAGCCCTGGAGCACTCACAGAATCGTCACCTTTGTAGCCAGTCTGGTGTTCTAAAAGCAGACAGGTAATGCAGGAAACCTAGGCTCACAGTGGCTTCAGATCTCCTTTCACTCCAAGTAGCAGAAGAAGGGAACACTGTGGCTACTGCACACTTGACAACCATAATCTGACTGCACAAATTCTTCCTGATAACTGATCCCAGAATTGCTCATCTTCAGAAGAGCAGCAAAGAATCCTATGGCACCTTATAGACTAACAGACATTTTGGAGCATGAGCTTTCGTGGGTGAATACCCACTTCGTCGGATGCATGTAGTGGAAATTTCCAGGGGCAGCTTGCATATATATACCTGCCCCTGGAAATTTCCACTACACACATCCGACGAAGTGGGTATTCACCCACGAAAGCTCATGCTCCAAAAAGTCTGTTAGTCTATAAGGTGCCACAGGATTCTTTGCTGCTTTTACAGATCAAGACTAATACGGCTACCCCTCTGACACTTCTTCAGAAGGGGACACTTAATGTTCCTTCTGAATTTCCTTTGTTCACACCCTCATATAAGGGCAGGTTTTCCAGCTGTGAGATATTTAAAGGCAGTCCAAGGAATCAAGATTCTGAAAGTTCTTAGGAATTTATCTTAACTGGTCTTCATTTAGACGCAAGTGTGATTAGACAGAAAAATGGCAGAGTTGCGTGGGAGGAGCAGATGGTAAATTGAAGCTCATAAAGCAAATTATTTGATGGAAAAAATATATGTAAACATCCCTTTAAATATTCCTTACACTTTCTGGAGAGTTACCAGATATATGGGATTGGGAGGGGGGTCCTTAATCTCATTAAAAACAATAACCCCAACATTTGTCTTTCCATTCGGAACAACCAATCTTTCACCCAGATGTGTTTACTCATGTATAAAGTCTGAGCTACCTAGCTCTGATGATTTTGTTTGGTTGGGGTTTAGTACCCAAATCTTGAATTTCTGCATAGAAAAGACTCCCAGAGCTGTCTCACAGCAGCTCTTCTTAAAATATAAAAGCATGAAAAAATAATATGGGTTGCTGCTTATGTTCAAAAGGGAAATCAAAAACTGTCAGATACCTTGTACCTCTCCATCTCAGTATCTCCCCTTGGGCAATATTTGCAGCTTCCCTATGATACACAAACATGAAAGAAACTAAACTAGAAATAAAAAAAAATAGCAATTTACATTCTGTCAATTTAGCTCGAGTCAAGAGGAAGGCTTCACATAAGCATCTGCATCTACTCAATGAATAAAATTAATAAAAGAGCTAGAAAACATGGACTAACTTTGATCATCACTTTAATACAGTTGCTTTAAAAGCATTTATATCAACTTCCAGTGCATTCACATTTGAATAATGAGAGTCACATTTTTTGGTCCTTACATGTTTAGTCTACCTGATGTGTTTAACCTTAAACTACGCCACAGTTTCCTCAGTTGCTTTCTTTGTTATTCAGTGAACATACACAGAACAGCTAGGATACCACCAGTCTGGCAATTGTTTTTGTGTTTCAAGAAAAAATATATAGTAACAAAAAAGGACTGGTACATAAGACAGACTGGGCTGACTGCAACTAGGGTTCACGTGAAACTTCTGAAATTTTGGTGGTCAAAAACAGCTGGCTCAATTTGTATGGTTTCATGGCTCACCTGAAACTTGGAGGTTGTGCAAGCTTGCACAACCTCCATGTCAGTTTCAACAAGAAGCTTCCCTGCAAGACTTCCTTCTGTAAATTCTGGGGGTATCTTCTGAAATGACATCATATAGTCACTTGAAAACCCGGCCCCTCAGCACCCATAATCTTTGGAGAGGGAGTGGCTCATAGACTCAGACTCATAGGTCAGAAGGGACCAATATGATCATCTAGTCTGACCTCCTGCACAAGGCAGGCCACAGAACCCCACCCATCCAATTTTATAACAACCCCTAACCCAGGACCGAGTTATTGAAATCCTCAAAATTGGTTTGAAGACCTCAAGCTGCAGAGAATCCACCAGCAAGCGACCCGTGTCCCACGCTGCAGGGGAAGGCGAGAAACCTCCAGGGCCCCAGCTTAATTTCCTCTCCCTCAGATCATCAGTGTGGGGATCTTTGACCCATTCTTCACAAACAGAATGACCAGATGTCCCAATTTTATAGGGACTGTTCTGATATTCACACTCACTATCTGGTCACTGTATTCACAACTGGTATCCACATAAGGGCAGCAAATAGGACTGGTTTCTGCCCATCCCCCTCCAGCATCCTGGAAGACTTCCTGGGAGCAAGATGTATGTGCATGCCTCATCATTAAGCAGCAGTGGGACCGAGATATGCTACTCCAGTCTCACCCTGCCTCTGTTAATACCCCAGTCTAGAGCCTGAGACACCCCAAGACAGTATTGTGACGAGAGAGAGGAATTCCTTTTACTGTGTCTTGACATTATAGAAGGGGAAGTGTTGGCATAACCGTGCCCACTTATAATTATTTGTATTATGATAGTGCCTAAAGGCCACCAGCACTCAGGATGGGGTCCCCCCTGTGTTAAGTGCTGTATAAACACACAGGAAAATAGTACCTCTCCTGAAGCTAATTTTCCAGGTCTGTTACAAGCCTCTGCCTCTGAATGGGATTGCAGTCAGGCTCCGAAGTTCCTCTGATGAAGTGAATACAGTCTATGAGGAAGCAGCAGGCCTGCTTGTTGGTCCCTAGAAGATGCTGGATAGAGCAGCAGAACTGCTGGCTGACTACAAAAGTGCCAGGTGGCATGATGGGTAAGTGAGACAGTTAACTGCCAGGAAGACTCTGGAAGGAAAGGCGAGATTGCAGACCACTGTGTTGCCCCAAAAGACACATGAAGGCAAGTCAGTGGGGGTCAGAGCCTACAAGAAAGGGAGAGCCTGGTATGGTAGAAATGGAAGGGACCTGGGTTAGATCATATTCTCAGCTAATAGTTAATTATAACACATGTGAGCTCAGGTAACATTGGGTTTCAGTGCTAAAGGTCTGCATAGTTCCAGTTATAGCTTTATAATGCTTTCAACACATGCAGAAGCAACAAAAATCACTCTTGCAATTTTGGCGAGATTGGATGATGCCACCCTACTTTCCACACAAAGGTATCAAATCAGCAGTTAATAGGAAATCCTGGGGAGCTCAAGTCTTGCTTTTAGCACACACTATGTAGTAGCAATAACAGTTCAATCTTAGACAGATTTCTTGTATGTAAATAGCATCATTATTTCATGTATTACCACTGACCTTTGGCGCATACTAGGCAAGGTACGGTTGTTCATCACCTTCCATTGATTTTTCAATTTCCAGTAAATTGGTTTTATCTTGAGGTTGTTTATGTATTAGGAATAAAAAATGCAGAAGCCTGACTTCAGAAAACAATAACAAGGTTTTGAACGGGGGACCCTGTGATTAAAAAGGAACCTTTAGCAGATATTAACATTTGGTTCTGCGGACAGAGGATTCTGCTCTCAGCTATACCAGTATAAATGGATTGTCAGTGGAGTTACTCCGCATCCACACTGATGTATCTGTCAGAAGAATTTGGGCTTTCACAATATTAAATGTCAGTTACACATTCCAAAATAAATATATATTGCTGAATTGCTCTCCTTTACCAACAAATGTATAGGCAGTCTAGCTTATTAAAATTTATTCTGGCTTGCAGGAAGGGGCTGATTTTTGTTTTTTTATTATAAGAACTAAGTTTTACTCAGTGAAATTTGTCCGACAGGCTAGAAAATTCCCTTTCACACCAGAGGGTATTTAAAGAGCCATACTGACACCCAGCACAATTTCATAAAAGGTCAGATAGGAAATCACCTCTGCTTTTTGTTCCAAACCAGCAGACAGCTACTGTTTCAAGTTCTAAAAGTTTATTCATTTCTGTGATTTTATGTCCAGCATTATGAAATGAAAAAATCTACTGCATCCAACGTCAAATGCATTGTCTATCAATTCTGTGGTACCAGATTCACAAATGATGATTACAGTATACAACCTCGGATACAGACATCAAATGGAAAGCTCTACAATATAGAGCTTTGTTGAGCAAATTTCAACCTCTGAAGATTTCTGAGCCTCTGTTCACGTAACACAAAAATACTATCAACAAGTATGCTCAGATGCTACGTTGAAGAGGCCTACGTGGATGGAAGGACAGTACATATATTTAGATAGATAAATTGTTCACTTACCTCACGATCCAACAATGCAGGTGATACCACGGTGACAATGTCTCCTTTCTCTGGATCAATGAAGAACATATTTGGAGATGGTTTGTCAGGAGTCTGCTTAAGGATATTATACCTCAAAAGAGCATTGTCTGTACCAGGGTCATCAGCGTCAAAGGCCATCATGCGCATCACAGTACTTCCTAAAGAGAAGATAGACAAACGATATAACATGGTTACCAATATAGACTATGTGCCAAGAATGCATAAAGCTCCTTTGGTTCTACGTGTGAGCATCACTAGGCTGTAATCCAACATCAGCTCAGGAAAACCAATAAAGAATTTCACCTGCTATTTAGTCTGTCAGTTTACTTTTCCTCAGGCTACTGATTTCTA
The DNA here is from genome assembly GCF_007399415.2 of Gopherus evgoodei. Taxonomy (NCBI): domain Eukaryota; kingdom Metazoa; phylum Chordata; order Testudines; family Testudinidae; genus Gopherus; species Gopherus evgoodei. The sequence continues at coordinate 34,734,591 of NC_044333.1, read as the reverse complement.
GGTTGGCAACAACAGGCACGTGTCTACCCTGTATCTAAACCAAACATGGCATCTTCCCCATGTGGCTTTCATGTGTGGTCACACCCACATGCTTGCATATAACCACTTTTTCCTTTTCACACTATGAAAAAGAAATTAAAGTGTCTAAGATATCTTCCAGCTAACAACAGATGAAATAAGAAGAAAATGAAAAATGCAATACTTAAAATGAGAGAAGGGTTTCAAAACTCTGTAGTATTCAGGCTTCTGAGCTCTGAGTTGACCAGAACTATTTTTGAATTTGACATGAATTTGCTGACTAATCCACACGCCCTGTCCTGCCCCTCAATTTTTTACATTGCAGTAGTTATGGCACTATCCTTAACTATTCTGGGGTGAGCTTCTCTCAGTCTCTCCTTTTGAAGCTGTTCTGCTGCTGTCCACAATGACTTCAAGTTCAAATTCCTACTCCAAACCAGGCAGAGTGGGGGCTTGAACCCATGGTGTCTTAGATCCCTAGTGAGTGTTCTACCTACAAGGGGCCACCTCCTCCTCCTGGTGTTCTGGGAACAGTCTTTCCTTTTGTTTTAACAAATATAAGCAGTTCAAAATACCTAAAATAGAACAAAACATTTTATTTTGGGTCAAATTAAATGTCTGACAAAAAACTTATTATTTGTTTCAATTTTGGGGTTTTACCAAGTAAACTGGAAAGTTTTCATTTCGGGTCAGTCCAAAAAGACATATTATCTTTCAATATTTTCATTCAGCCAACAAATGGAAAAAAATCAATTATTTGCACTGTAGACACAAAACCATATAGTGATGTTCTGCAAATCATGTTCTTGTTAGTGGACCAACAACTAGAGAAGCCTAATCTTAGAACTCTTTCTCAGTCCCATTCCTCCTTAATGATGAGATATGCACATGCATCTCACTCCCAAGAAGAGTCTTCCAGGATGCTGGAGAGCGATGGTCAGGAAGATGGCCTGTTTCCTGCTCTTGTATGGGTGCCAGTTGTAAAGAATGGGCCAGTGGTTTCCCACTGATGATCTGAAGGAGAGGAAATTATGTCAGCCCTTCTCCAAAGATTTATGGGTGTTAAGGGGAAGGCTTTGCAAGTGACTATATGACATAGCCTCAGAAGATACCCTCAGAATTTACAGAACAAGGTTCTCCTTTCCCAAAAGCTTCCCCAGTTCCTAATAAGCCTAAATCCCTCCTCCCATCATCATGGTCTCATCCATGCATTGAGACTCTGCAGTTCTGCCTGTCTAATTGGTCCTGTACATGGAAGGAGAAGCATTACGGAGAATGCTACCACTGAGGTCCTGGACTTTAATCTCTTACCTAGCAGCGTGAATTTGGCCTCCAGGACCTCTCTCCTGCCTTTCTCTATGTCACTGGTATCCACATGTACCACCAACACTGGTTCCTTCCCACTACTGAAACCTTTGCATGCAGCAGGCAATTTACCTCGTGGTTCTCCCGGGTATCGCAAACCCAACCACTAATAATCAAATCCCCCTATTACATTTTGCAATCCTGGGAAACATAGCAAGGCATCAAGGGATAAGTTTCTTCTTTCACAGCTGTCTGACCTTTAATCACAGATGAGCAAAACCAACATGCTGTCAGACCCCTGTTATATTTCTCAAGGGGGGTAACTGCCTGAAGTGGCAATGAAGCAAAACCTTGGAGAGCTCATTTTCAAGGTCACTACAACAAAAGGCTCCGCTTTGTGCTCTGAGAAATACAACAAAAGAAAAGGGGGAGAAAAAAGCACATTTGACCAAGAGAGTTGTAGTGCTTGTTTCATAGTGTGCTATAATGTTGTTACATCCACCCATAAATGCAGTAGCCTTTGTATTTTCAGGTTGATTTCTAAGGGCTTGTCTACACGGGGAGCTATTCTAGAATAGCTATTCCTGATTAACTCCATGTATGGCACTCTTAGAATGGAATAAAATTGACTTATTCTGATTTAGGTTAATCCGTTTGGGATGTTGTTTAAGATCGTTTAGAATAAGAGCATCCACAGAAGGAGTTAATCAAGAATAGTTAATCTGCTTTGAAGTCACACCTGACCCTAGTGTGGATTCATTTTAATGGGTAGAATCAAGGCTTGTTCACACAGAGGTTTAGTGCGCAGCAAGCCAGGGTGTACTTCTGAAGCTCACAAGCCTGCTGCATGGACCCTGCTACTGCGCACTAAAAGTTTGTAGGGTGCTTTGATCTACTGCTGTTTCAAACAGCAGCACATCAAAGCAAACTGAGTAACTTTTGGGATGTGATAGCAGAATCCAAATGGTACTTAGTGTGCGGCAGACAAGTGAGCTGTACATTCACACCCTAGCTTGATGTGCATTAAGGCTCCAGGTAGTCAAGCCCTCATCAAATCATAGAAATGCAAGGCTGGAAGGGACCTCAATATTTTCAGTCACAGTGGCATGAAACTCGTGTGATACTAAGGGCTTGTCTACATTACCCATTGGATTGATTTATCACATCTAATCCAGACGTGATAAATCAAGCGCTGAGCACACTCCCATAGACTCCAGTACTCCACCAGAGCAAAAAGTGCAGGCAGATTTGACGGGAGAGCGTCAGCCATCAACTTACCACAGTGAAGACACCACAGTAAGTAGATCAAAGACTTCAGCTATGTTATTCACGTGGCTGAACTTGGATAACTTAGATCGATTCCTCCCCCTACCACCCATGTAGACCAGGCCTTAAAGCGTACTCTAGCCCTTTTTGTGAATACTGCTGTTTGCTACACATGATCTTGAAAGGCATGGTTAGAAACAATATATTGTGAAGTAAAGTTCCACTGTGCAAGTGTTACTAATTCCAAATGGTAGCATTTCACAGTCACTTTGTATAGGTGTGGATGCTTAATATAGGTGGAGAAGCAGGTCCATTTTTTTCTGTCTTAGCTATTTCTAAGGTGTCCACGCCTCACAAGTTACTCTATTTCTATGAGTCTCTGTAACCAAATTGAAAATAAACGTAAACAGGTGAGGTTTTCTGAGGGTCAGTAATATCTCATACTGCTTATACGTCAGTACAAACCATCAGTGCTTGTACATTGTTGTGATACTTGTCACTTGTTCATATACATACACACATGCAGAATAGCAACTCTTTAGATCCAAGATCCCCTGATACCCTCTGTCCCACTGCACAAAGGGAAGAGTAGCTCTTTCAATGGGACCAATCTAAGGCCACGTCCAGACTACCCGCCGTATCGGCGGGTTAAAATCGATTGCTCAGGGATCGATATATCGCGTCTAATCTAGACGCGATATATCGATCCCCGAGCGCGCTTATATCGATTCCGGAACTCCATCAACCCCAACAGAGTTCCGGAATCGACAGGGAGAGCTGCAAACATCGATCCCGCGCGGTGTGGACGGGTGAGTCATCCGATCTTAGATATTCGACTTCAGCTATAACGTAGCTGAAGTTGCGTATCTAAGATCGATTTCCCCCCCGTAGCGTGGACCAGCCCTAAGTGTTACAAAGGCTTGTCTATCCAAACTAAAAATGGCCTGTGTTCAAATATATACCCAAACTAACATGAAAGCTTTCACACATGCACACTAACAGCACAGTAGTAGCTAGTATATATTCAAAGCCATTTTTTAAAATGAAATCTAAATGTTTTACAAAAATAATGGGCAAGTGGTTGCATTTTCTTCCTCCAACAACACTGCTGCTTTAAATTAAGAGTTAAACACAGTCACTGTTCTATATTTGTACTTTATAATAAATTAAAGATTGGACCCAAGTCAAAAAGATCAAATTCAGATCTGCATTTCCTAAAGATGCAAAGATGTGAAGATCAATGGTTCTGGTTTGGGCACACATACTGCTGTTAGTATTTCAAAAGGATCTATAGCGTAGACTTCAGTGCCAACAAATTTAATTTAAGATGCATACATCTTTGGCATTACTCCTTCATCATAAAGTTTTATTCTTCATAAAAGATTCATTTCCCCAGACTCATAAACTGCCTACTTCTAATTCAGTGTCATTTTATAAATACTTCCATTCCTGGCATCAATCAAATGCATCTGGCTTCCAAACCACAAAACAACAGCTTGCAACATCATCATGTTAAACAATACATATTAACTTACCAAGCTGAGGAACAAATGTCTGCAAAATCAGCAAATTTATAGTTCTGCCAGTGATTTGGAGATATTCACGTTAGGTTCTCTTCCTCAGCAAAGGTATAGGAACTGCCATGCTATATTTCAATGTTTGTTACACCTGGGCAGTTTTGTTATTGTTACAATCACTGGAAACCTCTCCTTGTACCTCCCAGAGTTGCTCATTGATTAGATACATATTTCACCAGCCAATTCATTGCTCCAAAGACTGTAGTTATCAATCTGCTGATTGTTGATTTGGCCTGCAATTTGCTTTAGAAATATTAGTGAATAACTTCCCTGAGACACCAGAAAACAAAACACAATGCTTGCACAATCTTGTGGCAAGCGGGATAGATGGTTTCTTGGGAAAAGTTCCTTGGCATTTTGTAATTTACCTTTCAATAACCTCTCTTTCTTTCTTTGTCAGGTGCCAAGAGAGTATCTGATACATTTGAGCTGACAGAGAAAACGCCTATTAACACAGAATTATTTTAGGTTCAACTATCAGATGGGTTGAGGGCCTTTTGCTTCATTACCTGTCATCTCCATTCGCAGTTACCTTGGGGGTCATTACTATACATCTTGCCCTAACCTAGATGTGCAGTTACTGTATTTTATCATGTATTAGTTAAGGTTACCACTAGGTAGTGCAGCCAAGTGAATAATGAAATTTAAAAAGCTTCCTGAGTGATATAGGCTTCAAAACATGAATTGTTGATTAAGGTGTTATTTACACGTTCTTATTGCAAAATGTATGGAGATGGGTTAAAATGTAAAGCATTACTTTTAAGGAATTATGGTTTTAAGGTGAAGGCACAGGACCGGAAGGCTGTAGAAATGAAACCTCTTCCCAGTTCTGTCACAGACTTCCTGTAAAACCAAATCACTTCTGCCCAGAGTTTCAAAAATGGCTTGTAACTTTGGGCACCCAACTTTAGAAATCTAGGACCTGATTTCAGTGGAACCGAGGTCAAATGGAGTTGCAGCACCTACCAAAAGGTAACAAAAAATCAGGCCCAAGATCTCAAATAGGGCACCAGAAATGTTGAGACACCCAAAGTACGAGCTCACTTTTGCAAAACTGGTCCTTACCTCCTTGTTCCCAGGTTTCCCCAGTCTGTAAAATAGGAATTGTATCAGTAATGCATGGCATTAGGTTAATTCACAATACAAAGACTGTTATAATATTAATGTATCACAAAAATCTATTAGAAATGTATCACTCTGTAAAACATTTCTATGTAAATTTTGTTCTTTTGGCTTTTTCCTTCCTTGCTCTTCATTACCTCTGAGGACATTTTGTATGGAGGGAGCTAACCAGGGCCTTTTAGCCACAGCACATATTAGGATATGATGCTGAATTTGAAAGCCCAAGTGAGCTCTCTCAGGAACGTGAAGCGAGCAGACAAAATTCTTCCTACAGCCCCGGGGGAGTGTGTGTGTTGCATCATGCTTTGAATTCTCATCACTGTATGAGAAGATAAATGAAGCAATATCTGGACTTAGGCTGACTGGCCTTACACAAGGCTATGATAATAAACAATACAGGCCACGTTCTCTTTTACACTAAGATCCATTTCAAAGGGCTTTAAAGTGAATGTCAATTACATGCATTTCCATTTACGGCCCCGTTACGCTACCAGAGTAGTGTAAAGAGCCTTAGTGTAAATGAGAACCTAGCCCACAATCCTTTGCTGATTTTGAGCCTGATCCTGCAAACACTTAAACATGTAAGCAGCTAATGAGATTACCTATGCAAGTGTAACCCACACACCTCCTGGGTGTGGCGTTCTGTCCTATCTAGTGCCACTGAGACCATTTAGGCCTGGTCCACACTTGGTTTGATGTAAGATACGCAACTTCAGCTACGAGAATAGCGTAGACAGGAGCACGTTCAGGAATCAATTTATCGCATCTAGACGAGATGTGATAAATCGATCCCCGATAGATCGATCGCTACCCGCCAATCCGGCGGGTAGTCTGGACGTACCCTTAGAGAGAAAAATGAGTCTGCTTTACAGCCTTAGCTAACAGCCAAAACTAGAACAAAGAAGAGAAGGAGATAGGAAAAGGAGAAAATCCAAAGAGTGACAAACATCTCCACTACACGTCACATTTATCGCTGTAGAAATAAAGCAACTCTTGGAAAATAGAACAGAGAAGGGTAGTCTGCTGCCTGCTAAACTCATCATAACCAATTACATGTTTGACTGTCAATTTGTACTTTAAAGAAAACAAGCCTCAGGGAAGCAAAACAAATGTAAGAAGAAAGGTCTTTTACGTCTCTAATCAAGTACATTTGAATTGAAACTGCAAATATTCACTTATGGCTGTTATTAAACTTGGAGGCCTTACTCAATAGAGGAGAGGTTTAGTAAGAATTAATGAGTTCAGTCTTTGAGCATATTTTATATTTTTGTAGGACAATCATTTCTAGTCCTTGCTTTACGTTGTCTATTTAAATAGCAGGCAAACATAGGACATTTTAAAATTAGGAGTGATTAGCACTGTGAAGACAAGGCATCACATTGGAGCTGACAACAAAACACAGCCAGTCAAAAAGGCTAGATGAATTGGTGAAGGTTTGTTAGTGGGGTATGCTATAAAAAAACTGCTCTTGGTCTGTGCGGGATCAGTGACAAAAGTAGATGATGTTAGACATGAAGTGAACTCCTGGCTGCATTGACATCAATGGGAGTTTTGCCGTCAAGGGTGAATGCTTTCACATCACAGGATATTCAAGCTACTCTACTTTTGTTCACAGAAATAAATGACAGGTTTCAGAGAAATAAATGAGTGGCTGTTTTGTGCATTCAGAGTGAAATTCTCCATGCAGAGGACCAGCAAAGGTCCTATGCACCATTGAAATCTTACTTAAGCCCTGGACATCAGGTATGGCAACCAGCAAATCCACCTACCGAACCAAGCACTGAAATTGGCATATGCCCATCTGTAAGATTGAGGTCATTGATTATTTGGCTAAGTGATACTGTAAGTCTGATTGCTTATGCCAACTGTTTCACAAACACAAGAAATGAGTGAGTTTTAAAATACAGGTGAAGCCCAATTAAGAACAACTGGCACCTATGGAATGAGAACAATCAGTCAGAAATCTTTTATCAATGGAAGAGGAAATAACAGGACATTATTGTTTTAATTGAAAGCTATGATAAACTATGCAGTGAAGATTAATAATTGCAGAGTTTAGTCATTCTGCTACTTAACTATTTTTTTCTAGAAAGCATTATGGATGTTTGATTAGAAGATTATTCGTGCATTGGTTTACTTGAGAATGTGTTATGTACAGTATTGTCCATAGCAATACTGCAGGTGAGAGTGCTGTGTGGCTGAACATTAGAATATGTTCAATGCTTCCAAGTAACTGATGCTCCAGGCAAGGCAGTTGAATATGAAATGCCTAAGAGTTAGGATGTGAATTTGCATTGTTTGGGGGCATATGACCCGGACACTACTCTGGTTTGTTGTTTTGTGTGCCTCTACTGGGATGAAGCCTTCTTCCTCTGGAAATGTTGATGAACACTGGTTGAAAATGCTGGGTCCAAACCACTTTGCATGTGTATGCATGACCCAGATAGGAGATACAGACCTCAGTCACACATACATGATGACTGCCTTGAAATCACATTGTTTATCAAAACAATACATTAGGTTTAATCGGTACTGCAGCAACGTTTTCATGTAAACAGCTTGCATTCCATCTGACGCACATACATCACATTGTGAAACTGGTAAAGTGAAGATAAACACCATCGTTGTACCAATGTATTCCTCTCTGACACACATTATGTACAAGGATAAGTATAAGCTATTGGTCCAAACACCCAGAGAGTGCAGATTGTAAACAAACAAACAAAAAATAAAAATCAATATGTCCCAGATGTTAGATTTAGATCTGAAATGCGCTTTACTGAAGTTAGCCAATTCTCTATTGCCACACACTTATGCAGGCTGAAAAGTAAAATCTATTTGTCAGCTAAAGGTTAGCAAAAATACTAGCACACTAATAGTCTGGGTTTTCGCTAGCTAAAAACTACTTATCATAGTTTTCAAGGAATCCACATACAAATGGACACAGAAACACACCCACATATCTATGTAAGTGGAAATAATGATGGGATTCAATTCCAAGGCTGCGCTTACATGGCTATTAAGGGCTCATGAGCATCAAGAGAAGAGCTGGTTAAATGTTGACGATATTTTGAAATTTTAAAAAAGGAACATTTTTGGTGTTATTCTTCCTCCATTTTAGAGATAGCTGCAAAGCTGCTTCACATTTTTTGAATTTCAAAATAAAAACCTTTCGAATTTCAAAAATAAATGGGTAGAAACAAAGTTTATACATTTTCTCTCTTTCCCCAAGCAGCTCAGCTCCATAGTTGGCATAAATATGGTGCCTCCACCCAGGGCTGCAGTACACCTCCCCCTATGGAGTTGCAGTAGACAAGAGGACAAGCCCACAACATGGTCCTGAACCATTTTTTATCTGTTTTTTAATCGAGGGAAGAGTGGACTAAGGGTTTGTGGGAAGGTAGGGTGGTGACTGCTGCTTTCCCTCATTGCCTCTGGAGATTTCATTGATCAGATGAAATCCCCAGCAGAATTCTCTCTTCAAACTGAATGGTCCCTTTAAGGTGGCATTTGCTAGGCCAAGGAGTTTGTCCTTAACTAGGTGTTTGCCTAAACTGTAGAACCACAGTGCAATGTGCTTTACTGGAGTTCCACGTCTTTCCCTTTCTACCACAAAAGTCTATTAAAAAAGGTATGAATTACTTCTTGAATCATGACCACAAGGTAAAAGATCCCACTGTTCTAGTATGTCAACTGAAAATTCATAACATAATGTGTCAAATAACATAATTTACAATACAATACAGCATGTTTCCTTGAAATAAATGTTTTACAGTAAATGATTGAACAGCTTGCAGTAGGTTAATATGATATAATAGCAATCACCCTGCCTACTGTACTTTAGGGAGTAGTCAACCAACACATATAGGGTGTGTCTACACTGCACAATTGGCCTGGGCGATTGACACTTGGTCTGGGCACTTGGTTTAGCCTCATTCTAATATGAATGTTCCCACAGTAAATCCCACTCTGTGTCACCTGTGCCCTTACTATTTCAGCACTTTCTCACATGCATATCCCCTGGGTCTTTGTGCTGAGATGCTCTAGGAATCTTTCCCAGACAACTGCTGGAGAACTTGTCTGTTACTCAGAGTGAATTGTGGGAAGGGCATTGGAGGAGTTGGATGAGCTTACCTGTATCCTCACTTCACAGTGGGTGGATCCCAGTCTGAACTAAAGCACAGTTTGGTCTTTAACCCAGTTCCTAGCTGGGTTAAAGTATGCATTCAAAACACAAACAAACATGTGCTTGAGTTTTGTATAGGTGCATGGTAGTTGGGGTTGGGGAAGGATGAATAGGAACATGGGCTAGGGATATAGTGTAGCATACCTTTAGGGCAAGAGTTTTCCCTGGGCATCCTCAGGTGGGGTACAGAGGGCCACAGATGATTCTCCCTACAGTAGTTCTGCCTGACTTGGCAAGGACTGATGCTGGGAGCTCTTGAGAAATGTGTGCTGCAGTGATAGGTCCTCGCCCGCAAGAAGATAGCGCATGCTGCATCCAGCCACCTATGGCGTCAGTGCAGAGCATGAGATGGAGCAATGGCCCTATTCCAGTTCAGGCAGGTAGTGAAAGTAAAAGTGTTGGTCAGTAGAAAATACTACACTCCCTAAGCAGATTCTGGCCAACAACTGACCAGGAGGTGGGAGGGAAGGAATCCACATTTTGAGCCTTCCCCACATCACACACAATCCGTATGGCAGACAGAATCTGGCCTATGCCTTGATAAAATCTATTCCCAGCTCTGCCTAGACTGAACAGTTCTCTCAATGTCATTCAAGCTGAACTATTTTACAGCTAACATTCTATCATAGGTGCTCCCACCTCACAGGATTTGCCATGCTGTTTCTTATTACCTACAATAATTCAAATTTGATTTCAGACATTTCCAAGTGGGTTAAGTGCAGATGCAAACTTTATAGTCTAGAACCACTAAGTGCAGAGCGTGCTTAAAAAATATATGTTCTGCTAGGTTTTCACCTTAACACTGTTTAGCAATCCAAAAGTTTTCTCCAGTTCCCCTTGGACTTTTCTTTAATATTTCCCCATTCTTTTTCTCTTTGCCTATTAACTAGGCATCACAGTTTCTGATTGCTGCAATCCAAATTACTAAGAGAAAGCAAATTTAAAATAATACCAACATATAAGCCCTACTGTAAGTTTCATATTCACAAATACCTGTGAGAAATTATCTTGTAAGTGTGGGGAGAAGAAAGATTCCCCCAAGGCTCAAGATAGAAAATAAACTTGCTTTAAAAAACAGAACAACCCAGAATGACAACAGCATTCCTCCGTTTCACTTGGTTTCTAAGCTGGGAGAAATCTTAAAGCAAATGGAGAAAAGAAAAATATTTTAAAGAGTTTAGGGCTCACAAAGCATGAGAGCCAACAATTAAGTCTCATAAAACTTGAGACACAATAATTAGGGCTCATAAAACACAAGAGCCGATAATTCTGTGCTTTTTTTTTTTTATAATTCCCTCACTCAGCCATCTTTCATCCTCTTCCCACTCTAATTCTATGACGAAGAGTTACCATTTTGCATATTTAGTGGATCAACAATAGGAACAGTGATGAGTTCTTTTTGTTTTTCCCTATTAAGCAAGCAAGTCACCACATTTTCTCTGCACTGAGTGACCTGGATGAGGGAAGGCTAAGGCTGATTGGAAAATGAAAAATTCAGTTTCACATGAAAAGTTGAAGTTTTGACATTGGTTTCCATTCTGTATTGTTAGACAAACGTAATCTTCTGGTTGTGATTTTTTTTCTTTTTTTTTTTTGCGTGATAAGAGAGAATTGTCCAGTGCCATCCAATGGTTAGTGCATTTACCTAAGATGTAGACCCAGGTTCAGACCCTTGCTCTGAATCAGACAAAGCATGTGTCCCACCTGAGTGCCCTAACCACTGGGACATTAGTAGCTTTATTCTCTAAGGCCCAGATCCTCAAAAGTATGTAGGCACCTCATTCCCATTGATATGTCTGAGGATATGGGCCTGAGCGTCTCAGAAGATCTGACCCTAATTTTCAATACTGCGCACTACAAATCTGGCTCCCCACCCACCTGGCCCCTGCAGCCATTAAGACAGCCTGGGATCACAGCAGTGCTCTGGACACACTTTTTTACCCCAGGTTAGGGATTGGGAAAGTTCTGGCAGAGCGATGCTTTGCTAGGTCTTTGTCAGTCACATTTTTTCCTTACAAGAAAAATCCCTAAGGAGGCTGACAAGCCATCTTTGTGGCTGTGTTTCCAGAGGCAACCAAACTGTAAGAGAAGAACAAGACAGGTGTAATGAAATTCATGACAGTAATGGGCAAAAGAGGGGAAATGTCAAATGTGCTTTTCATTTTTTTTTGTAGTTCTTTTATTTTCTTTAAAATATTTGAAAAGCAAAGAACAATGAAAAGAGTAGTTCCTTTGATCCCAACAATTCCTTGCTTATAAAAAATTAAAATAAAAATCTAGGAAATAAATCTGGCGACTCTAACACTTAGATTATTTTATAAAACATGGTAAAATCCACTTTCTTGATGTTTTTAAATATTGTTGTAGCCGTGTTGTTCCCAGGATATGACAGAGACAAGATGGATGAGATAGTATCTTTTATAAGACGATTTTTGTTGGTGAAAGAGACAAATGTTTGAGCTTTATGGAGCTCTTCTTCATGTCTGGGTTTTTTTCCACTTTCTTGGTGGTCTATTTTAGTAAGAATCCCAAGCTACGCTTTGCTGTATGTGCATACTTTTCACTAGAGCTGGGCATTTTTCAGGGCACCTAAACTACTTACGAATTCAGCAAATAGTTTTAGCCAAAAAATAAAACAACCCCAAACCCTGTAAAGCAAATTTCAGAAATGTCACAATGGTTCAACATTTCATTTTGAAATGATTTTTTTTTCATTTCCATGAGAGAAAAAAAAAGAAAAAAAAATCAGTTTGAGCCCAAACCTTTTTGTCTGGATTTTTCATTTCAGTAACTGAACTGAAAAATCAGTTATTTATTCAGCTCTACTCTGCACTACAGATTTTTTTTGTATTTAGAACTAAACCTTGACATTCCCCTTCACCCATCCCCCCAAAAAACAGAACAAAACAAAACAAACCACACCTTCTTTTGGGCAAAAAATGCAGATTGAAAAATGCAACACTGAAATGTTTTGCGATGGTTTGCATCAGCTAAGAATCTGGCTGCCTAGAACATGAGATGTGATTTTGCCGATTTTAGCAGAGAAAGCATTACATTCTCATTGTTCTCCTCTTACTCTCCTGATCATTTGGTTGACCTCATCACTCATCTTATTTTCTTATGATTCTCTGGTGTGATACTTTTTTCACTTAGAGGTGCCAATCAGAAAAAAAAAATCCACGGAAGTCAATGATGTTACACAGTTTAAAATTAATGTACTTCAAAGGGCAATCTGACCTATTCATTTAAAGGTGAATCCTCTCCTCATATCTTATGGTCCTGCTTCCCGGAACCTGGACATAATTTTACTCTAAATTATCATTTAATCTTCCTATTGATTCCATAGTCAAGTCCTGTTAATCTGATCTGCAAAAGAACATCTAAAGTCCATGTGTTTGATAAGTGACAGCCACAATCCTTCAGGATATCCTGGCCCTTTTCCAGTTGAACTATTTGTCTTTTTGCTGTCTCCCAGCACATGCCCGACTGAAATTGTTATAATTATTTAAAAAGCTAATTATCCAGTTATTTTTCCATAGTTTTATTTTTTCTCATGTGCCTATATTGTTACAGTGACTTCACTGTCTTCCAGTGCTTTTGCATTTTACAAAGCCAGTTTAAGGTTCTTACTCTAGCATTTAAGCTCAGTTATGACATTTGGGCTGACAAATTTATCCTAATTGTGAGGTCAGTTGTAAAAGTATGTAAAAGATTATATGATATAATAACCCCTAATAACAAATGTTGATAGAAAATAGGTCAAGTTGCTTTCCGTAATTAATGTTATGAACAGGTGCAAGAGACTATGATAGTCCAAACAACAACAAAAGGCCACATTGATATAATTCAATGATCAGAGGGGTAACCGTGTTAGTCTGGATCTGTAGAAGGTGACAAAGAGTCCTGTGGCATCTTATAGACTAACAGATGTATGGGTGCATAAGCTTTCGGGGGGGGGGAATCCCACTTTGTTGGATGAATGTAGTGAAAATTTCCAGAAGCAGGTATAGACAGACTGATTCTTGCCTGCATATTCATACCTGCCTCTGGAAATTTCCACTACATTCATCCGACAAAGTGAGTATTCACCCACAAAAGCTTATGCTCCAATACGTCTGTTAGTCTGTAAGGTGCCACAGGATTCTCTGTCATAATTCAAAGACTATGTTGAAATCATGCTTCTTTCCTTTATCTTTTATAAAAGGTTAAAATTATTTTTAATCTTGTGTTTGCCATGGTGCTGAGCAGGCTAAGGTCTGTATGCCAAACCCTGAATCTGTTAACAATGTTTAATGTTGGACTGTTAACACATTTGACTCATTTGTTCCATCTAAATTAATACAATAGCTCTTTCACTATAGTTTGCCATAATACCTGAGGAACTTGGTGCCTATGAGAGTTACTTAATTATATTTGCAATAAATTAAACCAATGACTGGGCGAGAACCTAGTTGTGCCTTTTTTTTAAATTACCATGGGACAGATGGCTGCATCTCTTTCATTTAAAAAGAGTGAAGCTGGATGCAGGTTAAATTGAACAGGTAGAACTTTATTAGATCCTGGGCACTCCTCTGTCCCTGTGGCTTTCACCTTAACTTCCTCCCCTCCCTCTTTTCCTGGTGTTTCAACAATAACCCTCCTTCCAAGAAACATGTGCCCTCTGACTCCAGTTCCACTGATCACGATCCAGCATCTGGACACAAACCAGCAGCGGGAAGGAGCAGACAGTGTTGCCTGTTCCCTGAGCTGTGTCTAGAAATTCCACAGGTTGGTGGGATAGGGGGCATAAGTCAGGCATGTCCACTGCACTTGCCCAGGTAAATCTGTCCAGAGAAGGCAGTGGTTCTTGCAACCGTTACTATATCTTTACACCACAGGGTCGATTTTCATTTTGATGCATTAAGCTTAGTGAGAGAGACATGGTTACATTCTCACACATACTATTAGGGCAATTTATATGGAAATAGGACAAAATATTCACATGGCAGCTAGCCTAAAAACACTCCCAGATTCTTATGAATAAGGCTCAATAATTTCCTAGTTCAGATGAGGTCATGGAAACAAGGAGAAACACAACCAGCCATACTGAACATCTCTTGTTTGAATTGGTCCACCTCTACATCAAAATCACAGCCCCATCTCAATCCCTTAGAATTCTTGGAGCAACAGATGATAAAATGTTTTTCAAGCTATTTCTCAGTTGCATAACTGAGGTTTGCTTGGAGGAAATCTGCATGTTGAAGTCTCAATAGCCCTGCTCAAGCTCCCTCGGCATTTTGGTGGATTTTTATTTTAAAACCATTGACAGTTCAATCTCAGGAAATACTTCAGCTGTTTAAAATAAGATGCTGTATGATTTTTTAAAATGAGTCTTTTAAACTACTGTATGAAATGCAGGGTTCAAATACACAAATGTATATATAAAATGGATCTAGTCTGGTAAGTGATATGAACTTCCATGAGAAGAGCCCTGATGTTCTATCGTGTATGTAATCACCCTACATAAAAATCCCCTGAACCCAGGTGACTATCCCCTGCAAAGATGTGCAACAGGGTCACAATAAAATGCATTGCCAGCTCTGTTTCTTTCCCATAACTTGGTGACAGAAGCAGTTCTTAGGCTCAGCTGATGGCAAGAATACAGCTAACACAGTGTTATCTACCCTAAAAGAGTGAAGAGGAAGAGGGGCCATGGCCCACCCAATTCCTCACACTTGCAATACTGCAGAGGGGAGCATAGACTGTATCCTTGTAAGAAGGGTTGCAGAGGCCACATCCCCAGCTTTGCTCCAAGCGTCACTGTGCTCTGCACTGATACTTGTCCCTACAGAGACACAATACAGCCCCTATGTGACACTGAGTAATGGCAGAACACGACAGCAGCGTTCTTACGTCCTTGGAAGTGATGCATCTTGTGAGTTAGGGACCTTAAATAACAAATCAACCTCCTTTAACTAAGCTTGGAACTGATTTACTCTTTATGTCCATGCAGAGAAAATATAGGCATTCGAAAGACTCTGTATGTCATGAAATATCTATGCTATTGATTGAGCAACTCCTTAAAATAAAATTAATAATTAAACACGGAACTGCACTCTCTCGCTCTCTCTGTACATATCACTGGATGTTACGATGGAGTAAGAGATCAAAGAGTTATGTACAATTAACAATCATTAAAACATTGTCTGGTTTAAACACACACACACACAGAGATTTTTGTTACAAATTTGCCTGATTAGGCTGATGCCTTAGGTTTTTTTTTTTAGGGAGGAGGTGACAAAGCACACCAAAGGATTGAAGTTTTAAAGCTTTATTAATAAAATACAGCAGAGAGTCCTGGGAATGCTTTTACATTACTTAGGGGAAGAAAGCAAGCATTAGAACCCCAAGCCCTGACCCACTTTTATACTTATACATGCACTACCCAAGACTGGCCAGGCCTGGGTGTGGCGTAAGAAGAGAGAGAGGGGTGGACGGGAGCTTTTGCTCCGGGCCCAGGTTGTTCAGGGAATTTGCTGTAATTTTTTAATTGCTTTATGTTTTAGAAAGTTTTTAAGTTTTTGTTTTTCGGGGGGTGTTGTTCTTTAGGGCTTTTTTGCTTGGTGCTTTTTGTACCAGTTTTAATTGGCTTGCTGTGGCTTTTTTGGCTGCCCAAAACACACCGGCTTTGGATTTTTTTGTTGTTGTTTTTATTGTTGCTGTTTTATTTGCTTTGTTTTTGCTGCTAATTTTGCAGCTTTGCTTTACTTTTTTAATTTTTTTTTAAATTTATTTTATTTTTAACACGACTGGGCAGCTGTAGATTTTTTGTTTGTATACTTTGGCTGGGGCCAGCGTTTTATTTTTTACACAAAGCCAGCTAAAGTGCCAAGTTAACCCATTTCCCCCAGCCCCTTTTTTTGGCCTTTTGTACTCCTGCAAAGGATTTTTTTCTTCCCATTTTGGCCCTCCCCAAAATGCTTTGTGATGCTTGCAACAGCACTAACCACATACAATG
The DNA here is from genome assembly GCF_007399415.2 of Gopherus evgoodei. NCBI lineage: Eukaryota > Metazoa > Chordata > Testudines > Testudinidae > Gopherus > Gopherus evgoodei. The sequence goes on along the minus strand of NC_044333.1, from coordinate 34,718,120 downwards.
CTGATTATCCTTCCCTGGGGACTCCCTGTTGCCTGCCTGCTTGTTTGGGCCCAGTCCTGGTTTTTTGGGGGGGGTTTTTTTTTTGGTTGAACCATTTTTTCCCATGGGCACAGGCTTTGTTCCACTACCAATTTAGCAAGGAAGGTGGGTTCCTTAATAGCCCCCTCCCCTCCTGGTCCCTTTCTTTTTCATAATTACCCCATGGGGTGGTTTTTTTTGTAGTTGGGGGTGCTGTACATATGACCTTCTACCACTTCATCCACTGGCCCTCTCCTCACTCTTAGTGAGGGCCACTATAGCGGTGCAACAAGGTTCCACACAAAACTGAGGAGAGACTAAAGCCCTCACAAGGGTCACTCAAATCATCCCCTGTGAGGCTCGCCACCTGGATCAAATGCATGGCCAATTGATGTTTTAACTGTTTAATTTTTTTTTATGGCAAACGCACTGCCATTGCTGTGTATGCTGAGCAGGGATAGTCAAGTTTTTGATGAGTTCCTGAAGGACCTGTACCTTCTTAGCCAGTGCTTCCAGGCAGCTGCATTCCGCCTTTTCAGCCCGGAAGTTCTGTTTTAAGTCTTGCAGCTTGTTCTGGACATAGGCCTGGGTTGCTGCCTGGTTAGTGATCTGCACTTTCAGTTGCTCAATTTCTGTCCCCAGCTGTTAGGTACACACCTCTTCCCTTTTTCCCAACCTTTTTTTTGTCCTGACAACATTTGATACTACATGGCTGCTGCAGTTCAAATTAATCCAACAGCTGCCCCTAAGTTTTTTCCCAATTGCTCCATATCTAGTTGGCAGCTGGTATCAAGTGGAGTGCCCCAAGGGTCGGTCCTGGGACCGGTTTTGTTCACTATCTTCATTAATGATCTGGAGGATGGCGTGGATTGTACCCTCAGCAAGTTTGCAGATGACACTAAACTGGGGGGAGTGGTAGATATGCTAGAGGGTAGGGATAGGATACAGAGGGACCTAGACAAATTGGAGGATTGAGCCAAAAGAGATCTGATGAGGATCAACAAGGACAAGTGCAGAGTCCTGCACTTAGGACAGAAGAATAGCATGTACTGCTACAGACTACGGACAGAGTGGCTAGGCAGCAGTTCTGCAGAAAAGGACCTAGGGGTTACAGCGGATGAAAAGCTGGATATGAGTCAACAGTGTGCCCTTGTTGCCAAGAAGGCTAACAGCATTTTGGGCTGTATAAGTAGGGCATTGCCAGTAGATCGAGGGATGTGACCATTTCCCTCTATTTGGCATTGATGAGGCCTCATCTGGAGTACTGTGTCCAGTTTTGGGCCCCACGTTACAAGAAAGATGTGGAAAAATTGGAAAGAGTCCAGCGGAGGTTAACAAAAATGATTAGGGGGCTGAAGCATATGATTTATGAGGAGAAGTTGAAGGAACTGGGATTATTTAGTCTGCAGAAGAGAAGAGAGGGGGGATTTGATAGCTGCTTTCAACTACCTGAAAGGGGGCTCCAAAGAGGATGGATCTAGACTGTTCTCAGTGGTACCAGATGACAGAACAAAGAGTAATGGTCTCAAGTTGCAGATTTAGGTTGGATATTAGGGGGAAAAAATTCACTAGAATGGGTTCCCTAGGAAGGTGATGGAATCTCCTTCCTTAGAGGTTTTTAAGATCTGGCTTGATAAAGTCATGGCTGGGATGATTTAGTTGGGGACTGGTCCTGCTTTGAACAGGTGGTTGGACTAGATGACCTCCTACAGTCCCTTCCAACCCTGATATTCTATGATTCTATAAATTCAACTGTGTATGAGAAATCCCTGTGTGTTATTCTTTTCTTAGCCTCTGTCCATTAGCCAATCTGTCTTTAAACTGTACATTCCTAATGGCAGGGACCATCTCGTCTTGAATGTTGAGAAATCATCTAGCACATCACGGGGCAGATCCCCAACTGATGTTAACTATCCTACTTTCATTGACTGGGGTCCAGGAAGGATCTGACACAGAAATGATGCCAGTTCTATGCGAGAATCAGGCCCCCAAACAAAAAACTTCAATATAACTTACACCACCCAAGGATCCGTCCTGTGAAGCACAAAATAAATAGGCCTTAATCCTGCTTCCATTGAAGAGAATGTAAAAATGGAGCAGAATCAGATCCATAATGAATATTAAACATTTTCATTTCCTCTCTCTCCTTTCAGACTTAAGGCAATGTGACGTTCTTAATAATATATGCAATAACTTTAAAGACAATATTTCATACAATTTAAGTATTAAAACATGCTAAAGCATACCCTTTTAAGCTATATTTGCTCTCAACTATAGATCTGATGGCAGCCATATGAAACACTGTATTCTAGTTTTAAAAGGTATCAAATTGCAGGATCAAATCCATAATCATTTGAAAAAGGATTTTTCCATGCAAGACCCTCAGCTAGAAAAAGCAAGGGCGCTACATGGTCTTGTGATTTATTTGTTTCTTTCCCCACTGGCTTATTTGAAATCTTGCAGCTTGTGAATTTGAACTGTAAGCCTTCAAACTAATCATTCATGTAACTCAAGGTCAGTACTCAAGTATCTCTCTTTGCCTCTTAGATACTTGCTAGTAGCATCTTTCCTTGACACTGTCATGCAATTAGATGAGATTGTCTTTATACTTTTTGACATGAGATTTATATAATTCATGAGAAGAGGAAAGGAAGGTTTCCATCAGAACAATATTCTTTTGGTGTCTGACTTTTCTCACCATAACCTCCTTCAGAAAAATTGAACCCAGTAATTTTTAAAAGTTACTGACTTTGATAGACTTTTAAACACAATTATTTTATGTCTGTTTATCCACAGAGAAGAACCACTGACAGTTATGGTATAATAGTGAGTCACAATGATTTATATCTATGGATTAAAGTGTCACATTTGAAAAATAGTAGTTTAAATCATGTATTTATGTCAGATTTTGAAAACCGAGGTGGAAATATGCCAACTAAATGTACGAAAGTCAAATGAAGCTATCCATACATTTTTGCTGTGTTACAAAAAAAATGCATTAAATTGCTCTGTTCAGAAACTTTTCTGAATTTTATAATATTTTATTCAAATATACAGCTCTGAAGAAAGATATGTAACAGGCCTAATTTTGATTTCCTTTCACTGGGTATATCCACTGACATAAACTGAGTTACTTCTGACTTTCAGCCATGAGATCAACTTTAAGTCACACAGTTAATTTGCATTAATAAGTACAGTAACTCCTCACTTGACGTTATAGCTATGTTCCTGAAAAATGCTACTTTAAGCAAAATGATGTTAAGCAAATCCAATTTTCCCATATGAATTAATGTAAATAGGAGGGGGGGCGTTAGTTTCCAGGGAACTTTTTTTCACCAGACAAAAGACATTATATATACACACACACACAATAAGTTTTAAACAAACAATTTAATACCGTACACAGCAATGATGAGTGTGAAACTTGATTGAGGTGGTGGAGTCAGTGGGTGGAAAAGGGTGGGATATTTCCCAGAGGATGCCTTGCTGCTAAATGATAAACTAACACTCAGCTAAGCCCTCAAGGGTTAACACACTCTTGTTAATATAGCCACACACTCTGCAAGGCAGTTCGAATGGAGGGAGGAGACACAACAGACACATGGCAGTGGCTGCAAACATTCCCTGCAGAAACTGAATGTGATGATGAACCCACACTATCCCACTGGAGCGCACCACTCCCTCCACTTTCCAAAGTGCCGGGGGGTGCATATACTTGTGTGTGTGTGTGTGTGTGTGTGTGTGTGTGTGTGTGTGTGTGTGTGTGTGTGTGTGTGTGAGACACACACACACACACACACCATGTGTGTGAGAGACAGACACACACTGTGTGTGTGTGTGTGTGTGTGAGAAAGACAGAGAGACACACACAGACACACGTGCACTGCCCCTTTAAGAATGCTGACCTCGCTCTAAGTACACTGCTTTTTAAAGTAGATCAGCAATTTCAGACAGCAGCTGCTGCCAGCAGGCTCCCCGCATCCTGAGCCCTGTTGTGTCCCCCCATGCTCTGTGGAGATGGGGTACAGGATCCAGGGGCAGAAGCGGGATACCCTGACTTCAGCACCCCTCTAGTTCCCCCCATCCCCACACAGCAAGGAGGAAGCTCCCGGGTGCAGCTCCAAGGCAGAGGGGGGAGGGACTTCTGAACTGCCTGGCAATTGATAGCCTGCTGGGCAGCTGCTGCACAGGGAACTTAGGGGAGCTGATAGGGGGGCTGCAGGCCCACTCTGGTTCCAAGCCATCACCAGCTAGCTCCAATGTGCTGCTTTTTCTGCAAGCAGTGGACAAAGCAGGCGGCTGCCAAACAACGTTATAAGGGAGCATTGCGCAACTTTAAACAAGCATGTTCCCTAATTGATCAGCAACATAACAACAAAACAACGTTAACCAGGACGACATTAAGTGAGGAGTTACTGTAGAGGGCAGTAAATTTTTAAAGTTTTTCTCAATGATTTTGAGCAAGCTTTTCTGGCAGAAAAGCTCCCAATTAAGATAGAGTAAAAACAAATGAAGGAAAATAAACCCAAGTAAGTGTCAGCAAAATGTGTTTATTCATAGTAGGAAGAGGGGTTTTGGTTTTTTTTCCCCAGTAGCCAATCAATGACGACATGGTAATATTGCAAAAAGGCAGAAAAAAACAGCTGTCAACACTCCACATGGTGTGAAATGTTACTGTGTGGCGTCATCACCTAAAGTAAGCGCTAAAGAAGATGATGACCTCTGATTTTCTACTATATGCATGATGCCAAACACACACATTCCTCAATTCTTGTTTTCTGGCATGAGAATTTTAGTTAGTAAAGCTCCACCCAACTTACCTCATGCCCCTGCAAACCTTATGGCTCTGTGGAGACTATCGTATCTTGCTATGTTAAAGACTCAAGGACTAGGAATGGCTTTAATTCCTTGAGAGGATTTCATCTGAGAGTGGGAAATGTCAGCTTCCACTGAAAAGTAAGAGATGCACTACAATTTTACTAAGACATTTCAGTATGGAAAAGCAACTCGTGTGTTTCAGCTTGCATTTGCATTAAACAAATAAAGCAGCTTTTGCCAATAAGCAACTTTAGCATTACGTAACTGAACTCCATACAACACTAAGGTTATGCCCTCGGTCTCATATACCAAGGAATATCCTCACCTCATAAGTAGTAGTCCATTCAGCTACGCTATTGAATCAAACTCGCTAAGAGGAAATAAAATGGCTGCTCAGAAATTTTCTTAAATAGAAGTTGAGATTGTGCAGCACCTCTCAGTTTCAGGCCCCAAACAAATAATATAATAGACTTATTTTATTCCACTCACTTCCAAAGATTTTACTGTGCTTTAAAACATTAAGCACCCTTCAGACTTTCAGATCATGATAGAGCTTGTTTTTACTCATGATAAGTGATGATTACAAAATTATTACCATTATGAGGATGAACTATGATGCTAAAGTACTTGCATCTTTTGCATTGAACTTGTGCAAAGAAATATAATATGGCATGAGAGTTGCTAACAGAATATGTAAGTTGTCTTTGTCAGCCTGAGTGGAATACATGCATCATGGTGCCTACAGTACCATGTTTGCCAAAATTCTCTTTTTCCACCACTTGGATAATGATTCTGCTGATGGCACTGAAGCCTGAAACAAATATTAATGCTGGAAGCAACATTCACACCTAGCTTTTAAGCTAAAGAAAATGAAAGTGCTGACATTCTTCTCTTAGTCACAGTCTATAAATTGGGAATTTCTTTTGTAAAAATAGCAGACAGTGGATGATATACATAGTGCTTCTGGAGTTTCTCATCTAATTTATCATTTCTAATACCAGTTTGTAATATCACTTATTTGCAGCCCACTGATGAAACAACCCTGCTATGCTAATCCCAGCAGGGTTTTTAAAAGAATTAGAAGAAAACATTCCAAATGTTCTACCTGCAATTTACTTTATGGAATCTAGCGTATGAATCTGCACATTGTGCTTCTTCTACATAGAGCCACACTTTTCTAGTTTGAACAACAATCCTCAAGAGAGCAGAAAAAAGGTTGGACCATGAGTAACATAATGGGATTTGAAATATTATTATAGCTTCTTTTGAAAATACTGTTTTTAAAACAAGGTATTGTGCACTGGGCAAACACACCTCTGCACAATATCCTGTAGTAAGCACATGACATTCCATTGTGACTTGATGGAACTCCAGTGAAGTAGTATTGGTGCACAATGTGCAAGAATCTTAGTGAAAACAAAAATGAAAACAAATATGTTCACAATTTGATATTTTATATAAAGGTTACATTTGTACATAGTTTATAAAGGGTTAATAAGTGATCAATAGATGCTATAAACAGTAGTAGTATGTATCATAGCTGGCTATTAGCAAATCAGTTGAACATGTTATAGATGCTTATAACCTGGTGACCTCTTGGAGTCTATAATAAATAATTTATTACTTATTTATTAACCATTTATAAATGGAACATTAATGTAACCTCTATATAAAGCATGACCCACAATTCTCTTCCCCTGCCCTAGTGGTTCAGCCAACGCTACTAAATTGATAGATAAACAACAAATACATCTCTACCCTGATATAATGCAACCTAATATTACATGAATTCAGGTATAATGCGGTACAGCAGTGCTCCGGGGGGCGGGGAGGGGGGTCGCTGTGCACTCCGGCGGATCAAAGCAAGTTTGATATAACACGGTTTCACCTATAACACGGTAAGATGTTTTGGCTCCCGAGGACAGTATTATATTGGGGTAGAGATGCATAGAGTGATCACCATTAGGAAGTCAGCCTTTACTTGTTGTCGTCTGTTTGAAGTTCAACATAGAGAAACACCTGTCAGTATGTGAGAATATAAATGTTGATTTTCCTGGTGACCACAGCAATGTGAACTGTGCTGCAATAACATTAAGTAATCACACCAGCAAATTAATAATTTAAGGGTTAGCCATAGATATGCAATTAAAGCAAAGATTTACTTGAATGTACCATACTGATGCAAAGATAAGCATATTTGAATAAGTTGTCCATGTATTATTCTGTGGCATGATTGCACTCTGTATAATGCAATGTCAAAATGCATTGTAGGTAATTTCCAGTTATAGGGATATGAATGATTGTATCTGATATATGTTATCTTGGACCAGATTCTGATCTCACTTCCATAGATTGATTTCACATAACTGTCAGTCCATACACTATAATGAAGTTAATTCTGATTTACACCAGAATAAATGAGATCAACATTAGGTCTTTTGTTCACACTAATATTTATACCTGCTTTAAATCCATGCTGGCAGTGCTTCCTCCATGTGTAATATACTAACTAAAAACAACCATGTGAATAAAAAGGCAGTACATGGAATACAAAGCCTACATTGACCTCTTTTTGTTATAACCCATGTTGATTCATCTGCCCCTTCTTGCCTGTGCATCCCTTATACAACTTCCAGGGGTGTAGTTTTATCATTTCATCCTCTATAAACTGCCATATAAATCTATAATTCTATAAAAATAAAAAAATTAAAAAATCCTGCTATGGCTGCTAATTATGATAGTATGGTTGTTTTTTCTGAGGGGGATTCTGGGAACTGATTTGAGACCACAAATTTATTTCACAATTCGCTGTGCCATTCAATCACCCTACAGTTTTGCTTCTAAGTGTAAAATATACAACTTCATCCTAACTGCAACACCACAAGATTTTTCATGGATCAACAGAACAGCATAGTAAGCATAAAACATTCAAAGATATATTAAATACAGATACAGTACTTGTACTATTCCTTTTATGCTGCACTAAAAGCAATTAGAACAACAAAAATGGTTCTGCTGAAAGATATCCCATAATTATTGCACAAAAAGAGGAGCAAAACATCATTTTCTCTGCACCGCTGAAAATAGAAAACAACTAAATTGTAATACTGGACGCTGGCACATTATTGAAACATACAAACAAAACCGTTATGCTAAAAGGGTGCAATATCACAACCACCATATTGTATAAAAGTGACTGCATGGCTTCTTCACACTGTTTATTGAAGAGAGAGAGAGAGAGAGAGAGAGAGAGAGAGAGAACACGCGCCCGCCAACAAGTAACTATAAAACATTAGATATCCAGGGTACAAGCCATTACAACTAGTGTAACTAATATCTCCATTCTAAAATTTAACATGGAAATGTTAACAGAAAACTAAAATACTGGAATTCAGAAAGGATTGGTTCATCTGATTTCACCAATTTATGTCAAGAGAGCAAACAAAGATTTAAAGTCCTCCGCCCCCATGGAAAGCTGCTTTATTCTTTATTTTGCATAATCCTATACTGTTCCAGCATTGCCTTATGTTATCAAGGAATGTTTTCCTGATCAGTCAATTTCCTGCACCTACATAGAATGTTATATCATTTTCAGTAATGAAACACTTTTTAACCCGAAAATGAGAACTTCCAGCATAAGTATCCTGCCGCCCAGCAAAATATGTTTTCTTTGCTTTAAATGCTGTCTTGTTACGTAAATAATAAATTTATGTTTTTGTAACAGAACAAGCGAGACCTCCTAAAACAGATGGAGACATTTATTCATGTCCTTAAATGCTGCTTGGACAGTCTGGCTGAAATTGTAAAATAAATAGCCAGAGTGACTTATTTCCAATTTGCACACTACATCGTCAAGACCCTCAAAGGTATTTAGGCCCCTAACTTCCACAGATTTCCACACCATGAGAATCTGGGCTGATGTCATTATGAAAGAAACACACAGCCTCCAAAATGGGAGTTAAAGAAAAGAAGAAAGTAACTAACTACAGGCTTGTCCCATGCTTAAAAACACGTGTAAAGTGTGTTTTGCACCATGCTTTACTGGCTGGTCCACACAGAAAATAACTGCCAGCAAATTAAATTATTCCTTAGCTCAAGTGGGAGAGACCTGTGCTGTGGTGGTGAATATGTAACCCACACACTTCCTGGGTGTGGTGTTCCGTCCCATCTAGTGGCGGGGGGGAGGGGGACTGAGTGAGTGTTTGTCTGTCTGCTCTACAACCTTAGCTAATAGCCAGTTGCAGTAGGGGCTCATACACTAAGCTCCAGAGGTCCCCAGTTCGATCCTACCCAACAATGACTGGGGTCTGTCAGTGTTACAAATACATATGGTGCTAATCCTCCAGATGACTGACTAAACTTGCTGCTAGCAGCACACAGCTCTGCACTTATATAGGACTTGATTCTGCAAGCTGAGTGGACTTTATTGCTTTGATGTCAATGGGAGCGTTCCTGTGAGTAAGGACTAACTCCTTTGAAGCTAATAGAAATTGACTTCAGTAGGGCCAGAATTTCACCCCGTGGCAGTAAGGATTGTAGAACTACCTCCACAAGAGGGGCCAACAAAGCAGGATTGCACTTGCTGGGTGGGTGTGGCTATGATATTTTCTCCACCTGTACATTATTTAGCAGTGGGAAAAAAAGAACAACCAGCATCGTGGCCCTGAGTGTTGGAGCATGTCCAATAATTCTGCATTTGTCTGTGGTACATCTGTGAGATACAGACCTCAATATTGATGCAAACATGGTATTAATAAAACTACTGATGTGTTTTTGGTTATTACAAACCTGTCTGAGTCTTTACTGAATATTAAAATACGGTATGTTGTAGCCAGACTGCTTGAAAATGCATTGATACCTCTTAGCTAGTTATGTTACAAAAAGATAATCAAAGACATTGCAGGAGGTTTTTGTTCTGTCACCATGGACAAACAAATGTCAGGAACATAATTCTGCTTAGCAATAAAACTGTGTTTATGACCCCTAAGAGTATTATACAAACTCAGAAAAGCCGCATTTACAACTTTACCTTACTTTAACATGTATGCTATTTTCTTTTGTGCTATATTTAAAAGATATAGTGTTTATTGCAATTTGTACTTTGTACAAAATATTGAATAGAAGTTCAATTTCTGAAATAGACAGATTGTAGCTCTTACTGTCTTGGGTCAAGAGACAAAGTACTATGAGTGTCTTCTCTAGACTAGGACTTTTCTCTTTGTAGTCAAGGCAAATCTAATTCAATTGTAATCCTTATATCAAGAAAACAAGCTATATACACATTCATGTTTTAGGAAAAGAGCTAATTGTGTAAAGGCTGTAGGGTGTGTTATCAAAAAGGTAAACCTACAAAAAAAAATCTAGAAATATCCTTAGTGAAATAACTTTTATAATTACTCTGATTCAGAAAACCCGCTAGGAAATGTGTATGGTTGGAAATATTTAAACCTTTTTTTTCCCTTAAAATCAGTGGTTCTCAAACTTTGAAGTGGTGACCCTTTCACACAGCAAACCTCTGAGTGCGACCTTCCCTCCTTATAAATAAAAAAACAAGAGCATTTAATTTACAGCCCCCATTCATGGCAGGGCTCACAACCCCCACATAATCACCTCGGGGTTGTAGCCCTCCAGTTTAAAAACCCCTGCTTAAAATCTTGAAACGGCAAATGACTTAGTGGAATGCATACTTGAAAATATGTTAGCTAAATGCAAACTTCCTCATAATATTGCTGTGTAAATTGTAAAATGCATTAAGTACCAACATGAATTCTAATGATCTTGCTAAACTAATTACTAATTTAAGAAGTATAGAATCTTTACATTAATGGGTGAAATAAATTAATGACTGGCTGTGCTCAATGCCTCATCCAACTCAGGAAGACACACAGAATAATTCCTCCAAAGATTGTTATAGAGAACTCCTTACTTCTTTAATAACTATATAAGCTAAAGAGTTTGTAAGGGTTGTTTAATTTCAAAAGACTATTTTGATAACTAAAAAAAATATGTATAAAGAATAGAAATATTTGGGCTTTTCAAAAAACAATTTCATTTCCTGTTGAACTCTAATAAAATTGAAGGAATACTTAAGAAAATGAACTCAATAAATAAGGAGTAAAAACACAAAATGTAAAGATGTTCTAAGAATCTCCCACTACAAAGACAAAGGAACTATAACCATCAAGAAAGAACTACAACCATAATGCACATATGTATTAACAAATTACATATTCATAACACAGATGTTTCTAAAGACAACTCCAAAGTCATGGAGCCAATGAGAGGGCGACAACAACAAACTTTGAACCTAAACAAGCTTAAGAGGGGTTTTTCTCCTATAATTTCATAGAAATAGGAAGGAGAAGACTAAAAATAAAACAACCCAACACCTCTGAAGTGAGCACCCGGCGCACACATTCTTTGCTACTCTACTTAAACCATAAGCACTCATCAACTTTTCCTGTCCACCTCTACAAGCAAGCTGCCACAATAGCTAGGAAAAACAGTGAAGCTTCAAGAAGAAACCAATCCAAAGAAATTTCCCCAAGACTTCAACATGGATTGGGGAGAGAGAGAGTTAAATAAGGGATTAGATTTAAAACTCATCATGATTTTATCTAAAAATGAAAATGTTTCTGTAACTTGAAATATTAACAGCTTCTCTTGTTAATCAATTGATTAGACCATGTATTCCTGGGGAAGAGGTAGAGCTAAACACTGATAAACAGAGAAACTGTGGAATTGAACTGGATTTAAGATTCTTAATATCGGTTAATTGGTCTGTCTCAAGATAGAAGAAGCCATTTAAGAACTCAGTAACTGATTTAATTTTTTTTTTCAATTTCATCAGATATAGTTAAGATTGCTTACTTTGCCCAGGTATAAACTGGATTGCTATTAATAATAACTGACTGGATCCACCAGTCCTTAAAATTCTCTTGCCCATTTACAAACCTTCTTAGTTATCTAAAGACAGATTAAAACCGACTTTATGATAATTTGGGAAACAAGACCTTGATTGCAATTTACCCAGAGAAAAGTGCCCCGCCAAAAGTGGGCCTATTCTCAAAGGTGTAATCTCTTTTAAAAGGTCTCTATTTAGAGATATACAGAAGAAGCTATAACAGAAGTAATCAGTTTATCATTTGTGTTCTGACATTTGTTTCTATATTTAATGTTTTCGTTCTCTTCCTTCTAAGGTAGGTAAAAAACACCTGTGTCTAAAACAGTTGGAATCACACGACTGCACTGATAGTAAGAGAAACAATTAGAAATGACTTACTATATCTTGTTTCTTTATAGTACATAGCTTTAGTCATTTTTAAAATGAATTACTTAGCGGCTAACCATCTAAAATTACTCCCTTTCCACCTTACAGAGCTCTCAATTTTTTATATCTAAATTCCCCCATACAACCTCCAAGAAAACTGAAAATGGGAGTGTTCTCCTCATACCTTTAGAGTTAGGGTGAAGGATGTGAACTCCAAGTCTGGAGGGAATTCTTCTGGAGGTAGGGGTCTCTTCCTAAGCCCACAGAGAAAGTTGATGAGAAGGGGCTGGAGGCAAGTGCACTCACAGACTGGAAGCGTACTTATGGTAGAGAGAGCTGTTGAGAGTGAGGACTGCGAGCTGACTTGCTAACAAAAAGCCACAGAGCATGCTCAAAGACGCTGACCCAGCAAAGCACTTACTCATATGCAGTCAAAGTCAACAGCGTCTGTATTCCAAGCAGAAAGGGCTATGAGGTTCTGAGCCAAAGCCCCCTAGAGTCGACGGGAGTAAGAAATACTGTGAAGATTGATGCAAGTGAAGTTACAAGCACGGACACCAAAACTGAGCCAATGATTTTATTGTTTTTTTGACAGCCAAAACTATTTATTCTTGCTTAGGTTTTATAGGTTACTTCATCACATTAAAAAAAGGAGTGCATGAACCATTGTTGATGTGATCAATTCAAGAGGCATGCAAAGTCATACTGTACCATGAATCACTGCATTCTAATGCATTGTGTGATTGGGTATTGGTCTCTTAATCTAGAATGGCTGGAGTTGCACAAAATGAAAAATGTTCACTTCATTCTGTGCACCAGGCAGGGGGAGATAAGGTCAGAGGTTTTAGAAGGAAACAGAATCCTCTTCAAATCCATCAGCATAAAACCAACAGACAAATTAATCAGTTATGGTCTCTCTTACCTTTGAACAGATGGAGAAGGTTGTTGCTTTGGCAGGTTTCAACCTTTTCCTAATAAATTAAGTACAAAAAATATCCCACTTCCCAAAAATGCTCATAAGTATTGCTTTGTCATGATGCCACCTTTCCTGACAAAAGTACATTTCTTTCATTGAAGGAAGGATGGAATGACAGATGGAGAGACTGAGGTTTAAGTTCTTTGGGGCAGGAGGTGAAATGTTGTATATGTTCATACAATGCAAGGCATCATGAGGCCCAACCTGACTGTAGTGCTTAAGGTGTTACTGGAATATCATTGCTAAATAAATACTACTATCACTATTAATAATAATGCCATACCCGGATCATTATTCTGATTAGTTTTTGAAGAGGATATATAATGTGATTTGATCAATTACTTTGTTCTTTTCTAATTTCCATTTTATTCCACTGTTTATTAGAACTATGCACTCTTGAAAATGGTACTTAAAAAGAATAAAAGAAGTTAAAGATTGATAAAACTGATTAGATTATCAAGTTCAAGCCTGTGTTGTTACTAAATTATTCTCTTATTCTGTCCAGTTTCAAATGATGGCAACTTGCAGTATACCCTTTAATAGATATTTCCAACAGGACATGGCTGTTGTTTTTCAGCTGACATTTTTCTTTCCTTATTCTCACTTAAGGAATAAGTGTAAGGATCTGTGGGACTGGATCCCAGGTTTGCAGTGCCTGGGGCACCTGACATTCCCACATTGCCACTGGGAGGCTCCAAGGAGCACTCTGGAGATTAGGCATTGCAGTAAGAACTGTGTCAAGAGCCAAAACATCATGTGGTCTTCTGATAGGCCAATGCTCACTATTTAACCCTGGAAAATGCCCTAGGAAGTTGTCTAGGCAACCATGCAAATGTCTGGCTTGCTGCAACTCCAGACCTCACCTTGCTTTCTGATGTCCAGTCTCTGACCCTAGCCCAACTCTGACCCTGGGCCTGATTAGCCTGATACTACTGATCCCAGCTCTAGAAATTACTCTGATCCCTGCTTGCTGACTACTACTATGTGGCCAGCCTTGACATGTGGACACCAGCCCAACCACGACTGCTAAGCTCGACTGCCTACATCCAGGTCCCTTACAGTGAGGAAGGTATTTCTGAGTAGCTTGTGACTGCCTGTGAAAGCTGAGATCCCAAGGCACAACACAGGTTGCCATGTGAAACCACACTGTCTGCTTCTTTCCCCCCCCCCCCCCAGTTTTCTTTTTCATGAAAATTGTAGTCACTTGCACTTCAAGAATGCCATAAACACTTTATCCTTCTTCCACACAGGAGGATTGTAATAACCGATCCCATTAAACCACACTCATTAGGTGCTTTAATTCTTTAACACTTGTTTACTGGGTTGGGCTATGGGTATGTGCAGTTCTGTGCTGGAGGAACAGGATCTTCAGCTTTCAACCCAGGAGAGCATTGCCACTGCTTTGTGTTACCTCATCCTCTGATATACTTCAATAGCCAAGATCCTCTCCAGAACTTTTCAAAACTAGAAGCCATTTGCACCAAGGTCTTCTTTAGCTAAACATGTCCCATCTCTTCACTTTGATAAGGTGTCCTGTCTGTTGCCTGTACACCTGGCCACTGCCCTCCATCCTAGAGGTTGCAACACTGGAGTAATTTCTGCATTTATCTAATTTGTAAATTGCTGCGATGTACTATAGTAAATAAACATAAGTTATTGTGCCGAGTTCCCTAAATATATTTCAATGAACATCTTTCTGCCAGAAGAAATACCTTATCTTCTGTGGATCATAGGAAAAACTTCAGAGTAACAGCAAATAAAATGGGCAATATAGAAGGACACAGATTGGTCAGCAAAGAAAATTGTCCCAGAAGAGGGACACATGAGACTAAATCAGACACAGGGAAGAAAATTTGGACTTCAAGATTTTTGTCACCCAGCTCTCGATCTGTCCCTGTTGGCTATATAGGCACAATACTGTTCTCTCTAAGCATTTCACCTACCATGTAATGGAATGCCAAGAGGTGTTCGTTCTGGGCCAGCCAGAAGGCACTGTCAAACTCTTGAGTTTCATTTCCCAGGAGCGGTGGTGAAGAACATATCAGCACTGATATAAATATTATGCTTCCTGTGCAGAGCCAGGGAAATCCTATGAAGGCTCTGTGGCTAAAACCACATAAATTAAATTTTGATTTGAATATATAACCCAAATAGAGTAGAACACTTTGACTGCTGGCTCTCTGTGCTCCTTGTGGTTAGCTGGCTATGAGATTTAATGTAGGGCACATCTACACTGCGTCTGGGAGGAAGCCCATGTTCACAAACTTGTGGTAGCAGGGCTTGCACTACCATGCTAAAAATAGCTTTGTAGGTGGTACTTTGATATTGCAGATCAGGCTGGAGCAAGGGCTGTGATGCTGCCCCAGCCAGGTTTCAGAGCCCAAGCTCCAATATTTACACAGCTCTTTTTAGTGCACTCATGTGAGCCTCACTACCAGAAGCGGGTGGACCTTGGCTCCAAGGCTCACTCCCAGATACAGTGCAGACATACCCTTAAAGATCAGGGGAGAAATAATTAATATTGTGCTCATCCGAGGCCTGATTTCTTTGTTCCCATACAGAGAGAAGCCTGATGTTGGATGCTTGGGAGTGGCATAACATCTAATACCATATGTGATTAATTTCTGAAGATCCAAACAGATGGATGCTTTTGTTACACTTCTCGCATTATCTTTGGAAAAACTGTTTGCATAAAAGAACTATATATTTTTTCTAAGGTTTTTTAACTAGCTTGTTTCCTGTAAAATGACTTCCCCTTGGGACAAGATTTAACATTTCTTTAAGGCTGTCTTCATCCATTACCATTGATTATGGCTTCATTAAATATGAAAACAAGAGTTTACTCTTTGCAACAGATATAACTTTTTGCAGAAGTGACTAAACACTTCTGAGGGAGAGGCAAAAATTAATATATACTTTTATATAGTGGTTTGAAAGAAAAAATATCACATGTGGCAAAGGAACTATAGACACAAATCACAGGAAAAATACACTCCAGTGACATGGCGAAGGAGCAGCAAGAACACAAATTCTGACAGAAACCACTATGTCAATCTACGTAATTTTCTTGAACCAAGAGGTTAAATTCAACAAAGTATTCTTTAGCAAAAGAAACTGATCAGACATAACCCTTACCTATGCATGAATCAATAAGCTAAGAAAGGTGTGGCGGAAGACAAAAACACAATTCAGTATTAGAATACAGCTAACTGGCTAATAAGCCTTATGATGAAAATTGGTCAGTGGCTGATACAATGGTCTCATTTAGCATGAAATAGCCATAATTGAGGGGGAAACAGCAAACAAATTACCTAAGAAAGTATTAAGAGCACTTGAGCTGCAAGAAAGATAAAAATATATATATTTTTTATTATTATTTTAGAAGGCCTTGTGAGCTGTCTAAAACTGAGAAAACATTACAAGAAAAGATATTCGTTACCCTAATTAATATACGGGTCGCTATCAATACTTAGCACATGAAGCTTTGAAATGTTAAGTTCCAGCTAACAATGGAAATAGCTCTGCCTTGCTGGCTGGGTTGCCAGTTACCTGGTGACCAGGTCTTGTACTGGCTTCTTCAAATAACTTCAAACCCTTCCTCACAGCGTAATGGGATATTTTGTACATTATCTTCAAGTTCTCACACAACAGCTTTTGCACACATGGTAAAGTGACAAACATACAGAAAAATTAATGAAAGTGACATTCCCAGCTTCCCCATTTATCAAGCAGATTTTTTTTAAATGGCCATTCTATAACCTGAGGGACTGATTTGGGTAAAGCATATCAGATCAATAAGGTAAAGAAGAGAAAGGAGGTGGGAGGAAAGGCAGGGATGATGCATATATTCCCCTTGAAAGCAAAAGCAATTCTTATGATTAGGAGATCTCACACTTGGCTTCACTGCAAAACAATAAGCAGTTATATATAAATGCAAACATATATATAATACAAATGCAGCTTGTTATCTTTTTATCAAGGAGCCACACACTGATTGACCCAAAAGACTAAAAACTATCTCACTGGTACAAATTCAGACGCTGCTTGCAATTGACCAAAAGGGATGGGTGAAAACCGATCAGAAAATTTGTGCATGTCTAAGTAGCGCAGCAGTGTACATAAATACCTGAAAGAACCGTATAGCAATAATAAATAACTCTTACCACTAAGGTGGTTTAAATAACTGTACTGCAGGCAATACAGTCATGGCATCATACAGGAGATTTCAGACTTACATAAAAGCACAGCAATTCATTTAGGGCAGAGGTGAGCAAACAATGGCCCGCGGACCTTGAGATCCCAGACAGGGAGGCTAGCCCCTGGTCCCTCCTCTGCTGTCCCCCCACCCCCTCAGCCTCAACTCGCCATGCTGTCAGCACTCTGGGTGGCGGGAGCTGCGGCTGGGCAGTGCAGCGATGGGTGGCTCCGACCAGGCAGTGTGGCTGCCAGTCCTGCTGCTCTGAGCAGCATGGTAAGGAGGTAGGTGGGGCTGGATAAGGGCAGGGAGTCCCGGGGGGCTGGTCAGGGGACAGGGAGTGGCTGGATAGGTGTGGGAGTCCAGGGGGGCTGGTCAGGGGGCAGAGGTGTGGATAGAGGTCGGGGCAGTCAGGGGACAAGGAGCAGGGAGGGTTGGATGGGTCAGAGGTTCTGAGTGGGGGCCGTCAGGGGGTAGAGAATGGGAGAGGCAGATAGGGGGTGGGGGCCAGGCTGTTTGGGGAGGCACAGCCTTCCCTACCTGGCCCTACATACAGTTCTGGAACCCTAACGTGGCTCTCAGGGCAAAAAATTTGCCCACCCAATTTAGGGTCTGATCCAATTCTGACAAACCAATGGGAGTCTTTCCTTTGAACTCAAAAGAAGTTGGCTGAGGTCCTTAAGCAGCAGTACAGGTATAAAGCATATTGTGCCCTCAAAGCACCGTGGACACATTCATCAATTAATCTGCACACATTCTAAGTAAGGCAGATAAGAAAGCATATAAAACCTTGCATCCTACCTATGATAACTACTGATGATTCAGTTAGCTGACTGCCCATTCAAAGAAGCATCAGTGAAGCTTAGAGAGTAAATGAAGGTTTTGCCTCTTGTCAAGTCACTCACTTTGTCATGGGATCACTCTATGACTTTCTAGCACAGTTAGAAGACATTTCAGGCTCCTTCTAATGTGAGAGAGGTGACATTTTGCCCTTGGTATGAGATGGGGGAAGAACAATTTGCAAATCTGGAAGCATTCAGTAAAAAAAGCTGTATTTCTTTAAAAAAAAAAGTCATTTCAATCTAGCATAATACATCTTGCTTGCAAGGGAGGGAAGTCTCTCAAAATAATCTAACTAGTTGATTCAAAGAGTAGCTTTTCTGAAAACACAATAACATAACACTGGAGTAATGCAGTAGAGAATCAGGCCCACAGAAATTTTAATGACAAAGATAACTGAAAAGATTTCAAGGGTGACCACTGTAAGTACATCAGTAATCATGCATGGCAGACATTTCTTTGGTTTAATTACTGGTAATCATTCTAATTCTTGAACTAATAGCCAATCTAGATGGCAGACTATTAAATTTTGATTAAAGTACAATATTTTGATTAAAAGACTAAACAATGTAAAATTAACATAGTGCACATTAAATGGATTAATATCTGGCTAACTGATAGGCCTCAAAATGTAACTATGTATGGTGAATCATTACTAAGTTGTGTATTTCTAGTGTGTTCCTGTAGGGATGAGTTCTTGGCCCCACACTATTTGCAATTTAATATTTTTATCGGTGACCTGGAAGAAAATAGAAAATGACTGATAAAGTCTTCAGATGACATAAAAATTGAGGGAGTGATAAACAGTGAAGAGCATTGATCAATGATACAGAGCAATTTGGATTGCTTGATAGGCTGGGTGCAAGCAAGCAATATGCATTATAATATACCTAACCACAAATGCATTCACTAGGAACAAAGAATGGAGGCCATAGTTACAGGATGGGGGACTCTATCCTGGGAAGCAGTGACTCTTAAAGATTTGGGGGTTGTGGCAGATAATCAGCTGAATATGAGTGCTTAACATAGCGCTGTGGCAAAAGGACTAGTGAGATCCCTGGATGCATAAAACAGGGAATCTTGAGTAGGACTAGGAAGATTATTTTACCTCTGTATTTGGCACTGGTGCAAACAGATCTGGTGTCCACAATCCAAGAAGGATGTTGATTAATTGGAGAGGGGTCAGAAAAGAGCCAGGAGAACAATTAAAGGATTAGAAAGCATGTCTTACAGTGACTGACTTGAGGAGCTCAGTCTGTTTAGCTTAAAAAAGAGAAAGTTAAGGAGTAACTTGATTACCATCTATAAGTACCTACATGGGAACAAATATTTGACAATGAACTCTTTAATCTAGCAGAGCAAGGTATAACCCAATCAAATGGCTGGAAATTGAATCTAGACAAATTCAGATTGGACATAAGGTGTAAATATGGAAGTAACAGCAATTAGCTGTTGGAACAATTTACCAAGGATTGTGGTGGATTCTCCATCACTTTAAAGTTCTAAAATCAAGGTTAAATTTTTTTCTAAAAGATCTGCTCTAGGAAGTTTCTGGGAGAAGTTCTACGGCCTGTTTTATACAGGAGGTCAGACTAGATTATCACACTGGTTCCTTCTGGCCTTGGATTCCATGAATTTACAATGTTCTAGCTCCTTTTTATGCATTTTTTCTTTTGAGAGCTTTTAATACTCTCTGTATAAGTGTTGTTTTCAGCTGGCATGACTCAACAGAGCATTCAATGGGAATACTCTGATTTACAATAAGTGTGGATTTAGCCCCGGCATAATAGACACCATACAAATATCTGTGATACAATATACTGGATAAAACGCACAAAACATACATCTCATTGCAGGAGAAATATCAATCGTATCATTGATGTACATCTCTAGGTAAAAGATTATTCTCATAAAGGAGTGATTCATTACGTCCCAATTTGTTTCATTATATCTGATGTTAGGATCAACATAATCTGAAATATTTAAATAAGGCCCAATTCAGCAACAAACAAACAATTAACCACGTGCTTAATTTGTAATTGCTTTAGCAAGGTGCTGAAAGGAGGCCTCTAACTATTTTAGTTGTTTAGGAAGCATTTTAATACATTTGATGTATTGCTATTGGGGATATCCTTTTACAATTTCTCTAGAGTGAATCAACAATGACTCATAATACAGTGTATCCAGTATTTGTCACAAAATGCACCAACTGCCTGAGGGAAGGTGTTAAGGGGGAAAAAAAGCCTTCATACTTCAAAATAGAATATTTTGTTTTCTCTTAACAAAAATGGTGAGTAAAATGGAGTGCTTCTGAACTAGAGGAAATAACTGCACTGGCTTGTGACTGGGCAGGGTGTAGGCAGATGCTGTACAAGATTTGGACCCTCAGCAATAAAGTATTCATAGTGCCCCTCCAAACAGCTTTGTCAATGCATTTGAAACCTAACTTCAACCACAACACACAATTTATTCCAGTTCCAGGCCTTTCCTGAGCAAAGAATGTCAGTTGTGTGGTAGAAAGAAATGGCTATCACCTGAGATTGAATTTGAACTCAGACCCCTATAGGAGAAAGGAGTGTATCCTATCCTACACATAGGCCTCATAGTTTTTCCTTGTACACTCATATTGTATCGGATTTTCTTGTCTCTTTATATATACGCACAGCAAGCAGCACAGCACATTAACAGCATAACTTTCTCCTTATTCCATCTCGGCAATGGTAAAGGACTTTCTCATGTCCTTCATTTTTCACAAAATGCTGCAGTGATTCCATAAAGTCTAGACACGGCCTTAACAGAAAAAAGAAATAAAGAGAAAGTCTTTATTCTTGCTACATTGCCTTGTGCCAATCTGGACTCTAGGGCCATCATTTCCTTCTGCCAGCAGGCAAGTGAGAAAAAAAAATACTCTCAGAGCTTTGACAGTGTCACATATCCAGTACTTGAGGTAGTGTCTTATCCTACCTCAGTTCGGTTGTTTTTTTCTGGCTCACAGCAGGCAAGATCTGAACATATGTTCTAGGACTACCTTTTCAATTCATTACTTTTGAGAAGGATAGCAATTTCCACTCTATTGCACGGTGCTGATAGGTCGTTATTGAAATGGGACAACTGACGACAGGAAATTTAAACACATACACCCAAATAGCTTTTCCCACATAGTGTGTCTCTATGAATGTCTCTGAAGTTCTTGGTAAAGAATGAGAAAAGTAAATGTAACCTCTTGTGATGGGGCTTACAGACCCAACACTAAACCATGGAACAATGCTCTGCCAGAGATGGTCCACCTCCACCCCTACTATAGCTACATGGCAGGCTCCAGGAGAAGAGACAGTTTAAAATGTAGCCCAGGGAGAGAGGAGAAAAAATTGCAGGCTGAACCAGAAAATAAGGATGATACCTGGCACTGTGGGCAAAGAAATTGCAGCATTGGCAAGGTAACTCTGAGAGCAGTGATACATATTTCCCCACCTCCATCCCCCACTATTTTGGATCTGAAAACCCCCAAGAGGCACTAAAGAACTGGCCACTGTCCCTCTGCAGTTGAAGCAGATTCTACTGAATGGAGGAGTCACAGCCCAGTAGGAAGTGACCCACAGTGAATGTAACTTGGGGCAGACCAACATGTGGTGTGGACACTGTAACACACCTTTAGAGCCCTGATCCCTCTCTCACTAATGTTTTTGGGTGCCTTAAGTTGTTCATGACCAATTTGAAATACCTCAAAGGAGGTTGTTTTTCAGGTAGTTCTGGGCATGTATCCCTTGATAATTGAGTTTCTTTAAGTGTCTCAAGTTGGACATCCAAAACCACTACTTACTTTTGAAAGTGTAGGCCTCAGTCTGCAGAAGGACAATGGAACTGCATGCTGGACTGTCTGTGAACAAATTTAGGCTGGAAATTAGAAGGTTTCTAAATATCAGAGGAGAGAGGTCCTGGAATAGACCTTCCAATAGGAGAAATGGGAGAATCCAACCTAACTAGTTTTAAGATGAAGCTTGATACGTTTATGAGCAGGATTATATGACAAGGTTGCTGCCACCAGCAATAGGGGACTGGACTCAAGGACCCAGGCAGTCCATTCCAATCCAATATTACTTAAAAGACTTCACATTCAGAACTCCCATTGACTTCAGTAGGGTCTAAATTTGGAATGGTAGCATGTCTGGGCTCACAGTATGTATTAATTGTTAAAACACAAGCTTTCCTCTAATATATCCTTCCATGCTGAGGTTCTTCTGAGACACTGCAGTTCATAAACAGATAGGTTATTGAAAAGAAAAACACTTTAAAATCTGATTGGGTTTTCTATACTGAAGACTGAAACTGTTTTCAACAATGAGGTCTGAGAGGTAGACAAGGCTAACACAAATTAAAATGCAAGTAGAAAGGAGTACAGTATAAACCACATAACTCCTTGAATTAAAAGTCAAAAAAATCAGAGCCTAACCAAGATTAAAACAAACACAAAAATACCTACAGTAGACCTTAACATCCCATGTAGTACACACTGAAATTGTTGTATGTACCTTATTATAGTAATATGAGAGTACTCTTTTACTATCCTATATTACACTAAATTATAAACACATATTTTTAAAGATCAAGGTCTAAGACTGTTTGCTTTTTCCCTTTCTCTTTCAAATAAATCCAGAGGAGAAAAGGATTTTGTGATCAAACACACTGCAAGAATGTCATTATTCATCATCAGCACAAAAGTAGTACAGAGGTTTCAGTAAACATCACCTAAAAGATGGAGACATAAGAGATCAAGGTAATGAAGAATTTTGTAAGGAAAATTTGAAATCTCATTTGAGCTTCATTCTCATTGGAGTATCAAGAGAAATATACAATTACATTAAATGATTCTTTTCCTTGGCAAACAATGTACCCAGTTATTCAATCCAGACAGATGCTGAGCAACCTTAATTCCCACTGAAATCAGGGTCTTCACAGGATTGGGTTGTAAAGTAAGAAATAACTAAGGGTTTGAAATAGTTCTAATGGCAAATGGAGATGAATAAAGCATTAGAGCATGGAGTATTTACCAGTGTTCACAGGAGCACACAGCTAGTAAAAATATGGAAGGTTCTAAAGGAAGATGAAAGTTCTGGTTTGGCTGCAACAACTGACAGACTATGGGAATGATCTTGCGTGTAATGCTCACCAAAGGAAGGGATAGCACTGGCTAAGTGTCTTATAAGCCTAAAACCCCTTTTCAAAGTTCCATTTTCTGACAGTGCACCTACCGAGGTAACCAGAAGGATCATGAAAGTCAGTGCCTCTTAGGCCCCTAAATCACTGAGGCACTTGAAAATTTTACTCAATGTCTCAGTCTTCCTCATAAAAAAAAAGGCACAAAATCTGAATCTCCTACTCCTATGCTTTTTCCTTCTACTTCGCCAACAAACAATGGGTACATGTAAGGAAACGTGTGACTTTTCTCATTACCTCAAATAACCATTTTGACCTATTTATAGTTATAAGCCTTTATTAGATTATTTCTTGCATTTGGTGTAATTTTCCTGAGCACAAAACCCATAAATTAGTCACATCTATCACAAAATGCAGTCACAGGAAGAGGAACTGAAAATGCCAGAGTATTTAAACACCTTGAATAAAGGAAGGGGAGAAAATGAGAAGAAAGTTAATGGAATGACTAATAGTATGGCAGGTGTTATATTAAAAAAAAGTGCACTATAAAATGAGATAAAAAAAACAAGCTAGTAGAAATTTATCCTTGGTGAATCATAAATTTTAAAATATTTGCAGAAACAAACAATGGAATTACAATCTAAAATACCCAATTATTTAGACCTGAGATGAGTATCCTCCTGCTGTATCTATTTAGAAAAGAAGTTACAGAGATTCCAAAAAGCAGTTTAAAATATAAAGTAATAAGAAAAAAAGTCTCTTTTGTCATAAAATCCTTGATGAACAAATTACCATTGTATGGAAAAAAATCATCCATTAGAGCTTCTTAAATGCTGAAAATTTCAAATAAATCGCATGAAAGATCTGCTTTGGCTAACCTTGTATGGCAGACACTTGTTATAGTTTGAGGCAGAAAGAGAAAACAGAAAAAAAGTCAAAATATCTAGATAGCCACAAGTTTTCTATCTAAAGCTCAATGTGATGCACATGAAATTCAATTGAGATACTCCCAGTGACTCCAATGGGAGCTAGATGAGGCCCTTAGAAAGAAGAGAGATATTCTTGCAAAATATAATACTGAATTGCTAACATGCTGCCTGCATTATTAAAAGAGGAGTGTTGGCCTCTCTGGCTGCGCCATACTGTTGGGCAAGATGGACACCACAAGCCCAGAATAGTATTACGGCACCTGTAAACCAGCAGCAGTCCTGTTGACCAGTCTGAGTGCTTTTAAGAGACACTAAGATTGGCCACTAAGCTGTACATAGAAGGTGGTGCTAGGCACAAGTGGACTCCTTTATACTCTGTCCCCAACACCCAAATATATGGAGATTCATAGAGTCATAGACTCTATGACTGGAAGGGACCTTGAGAGGTCATCGAGTCCAGTCCCCTGCCCTCATGGCAGGACCAAATACTGTCTAGACCACCCCTGATAGATATTTATCTAACCTACTCTTAAATATCTCCAGAAATGGAGATTCCACAACCTCCCTAGGCAATTTATTCCAGTGTTCAACCACCCTGACAGTTAGGAACTTTTTCCTAATGTTCAACCTAAATCTCCCTTGCTGCAGTTTAAGCCCATTGCCTCTTGTTCTATCATTAGAGGCTAAGGTGAACAAGTTTTCTCCCTCCTCCTGATAACACCCTTTTAGATACCTGAAAACTGCTATCATGTCCCCTCTCAGTCTTCTCTTTTCCAAACTAAACAAACCCAATTCCTTCAGCCTTCCTTCATTAGGTCATGTTCTCAAGACCTTTAATCATTCTTGTTGCTCTTCTCTGGACCCCCTCCAATTTCTCCACATCTTTCTTGAAATGCGGTTCCCAGAACTGGACGCAATACTCCAGTTGAGGCCTAACCAGCGCAGAGTAGAGCGGAAGAATGACTTCTCGTGTCTTCTTTACAATACACCTGTTAATGCATCCCAGAATCACATTTGCTTTTTTTGCAACAGTATCACACTGTTGACTCATATTAAGCTTGTGGTCCACTATGACTCCTAGATCTCTTTCTGCCATACTCCTTCCTAGACAGTCTCTTCCCATTCTGTATGTGTGAAACTGATTGTTCCTTCCTAAGTGGAGCACTTTGCATTTGTCTGTACTGAACTTCATCCGGTTTACCTCAGACCATTTCTCCAATTTGTCCAGATCATTTTGAATTTTGACCCTGTCCTCCAAAGCAGTTGCAATCCCTCCCAGTTTGGTATCATCTGCACACTTAATAAGCATACTTTCTACGCCAACATCCAAGTCGTTGATGAAGATATTGAACAGAGCCGGTCCCAAAACAGACCCCTGCAGAACCCCACTTTTTATAACTTTCCAACAGGATTAGGAGCCATTAATAACTACTCCCTGAGTACGGTTATCCAGCCAATTATGCACCCACCTTATAGTAGCCCCATCTAAATTGTATTTGCCTAGTTTATTGATAAGGATATCATGCAAGACCGTATCAAATGCCTTACTAAAGTCTAGGTATACCACATCCACTGCTTCTCCCTTATCCACAAGACTTGTCATCCTATCAAAGAAAGCTATCAGATTGGTTTGACATGATTTGTTCTTTACAAATCCATGCTGGCTATTCCCTATCACCTTACCACCTTCCAAGTGTTTGCAGATGATTTCTTTAATTACTTGCTCCATTATCTTCCCTAGAACAGAAGTTAAACTAACTGGTCTGTAGTTTCCTGGGTTATTTTTATTTCCCTTTTTATAGATGGGCAGTATATTTGCCCCCTTCCAGTCTTCTGGAATCTCTCCCATCTCCCATGACTTTCCAAAGATAATAGCTAGAGGCTCAGATACCTCCTCTATTAACTCCTTGAGTATTCTAGGATGCATTTCATCAGGCCCTGGTGACTTGCAGGCATCTAACTTTTCTAAGTGATTTTTAACTTGCTCTTGTTTTATTTTATCTTCTAAACCTACCCCCTTCCCATAAGCATTCACTGTGTTAGACATTCCTTCAGACTTCTCAGTGAAGACCGAAACAAAGAAGTCATTAGGCATCTCTGCCATTTCCAAGTTTCCTGTTACTGTTTCTCCCTCCTCACTGAGCAGTAGGCCTACCCTGTCCTTGGTCTTCCTCTTGCTTCTAATGTATTGAAAAAAAAGTCTTCTTGTTTCCCTTTATTCCCATAGCTAGTTTGAGCTCATTTTGTGCCTTTGCCTTTCTAATCTTTCCCCTGCATTCCTGTGTTGATTGCCTATATTCATCCTTTGTAATCTGACCTAGTTTCCATTTTTTATATGACTCCTTTTTATTTTGTAGGTCATGCAAGATCTCGTGGTTAAGCCAAGGTGGTCTTTTGCCACATTTTCTATCTTTCCTACCCATAAGAATAGCTTGCTTTTGGGCCCTTAATAGCGTCCCTTTGAAAAACTGCCAACTCTCCTCAGTTGTTTTTCCCCTCAGTTTTGATTCCCATGAGAGCTTACCAATCAGCTCTCTGAGCTAACCAAATCCGCCTTCCTGAAATCCATTGTCTCTATTTTGCTGTACTCCCTTCTACCCTTCCTTAGGATTGCAAACTCTATGATTTCATGATCACTTTTACCCAAGCTTCCTTCTACTTTCAAATTCTCAACTAGTTCGTCCCTATTTGTTAAAATCAAGTCTAGAACAGCTTCCCCCCTAGTAGCTTTCTCAACCTTCTGAAATAAAAAGTTGTCTGCAATGCAGTCCAGGAACTTATTGGATAGTCTGTGCCCCATGGTGTTATTTTCCCAACATATATCTGGATAGTTGAAGTCTCCCATCACCACCAAATCTTGGGCTTTGGATGATTTTGTTAGTTGTTTAAAAAAAGCCTCATCTACCTGGTTAAGTGGCCTGTAGTAGACTCCTAGCATGACATCACCCTTGTTGTTTACCCCTTTTATCCTAACCCAGAGACTCTCAACACTTCTGTCTCCTATGTCCATCTCTTCCTCAGTCCAAGATATACCTATCTCATAGAACTGGAAGGGACCCTGAAAGGTCATTGAGTCCAGCCCCCTACCTTCACTAGCAGGACCAAGTACTGATTTTGTCCCAGATCCCTAAGTGCCCCCTTCAAGGATTGAACTCACAACCCTGGGTTTAGCAGGCCAATGCTCAAACCACTGAGTTATTCCTCCCCCTTACCTACAGGTTGGCTAATCGGTGCATGGATAGCATCAAGTTCCATCGTTGTTTTTGTTAGTATGGGGTTATGTACTTTGCATCAGGTTGTTGATCTATTTGCTGTGATCATCAGTTTGCAGCAAGCACCTCTAGATTTGCAGGGTTTGTGTCAGCAGGCAAAAGTCTACATGCTGAATGAGTGCAGGTATCGTAATTCACTTGATTTTATTATTTGTTTCAGAGCACCACAGCTTCAGGACGTAAGTTCTGGTTAAAGGAGTTACATTCTCTTTGGTGGGGTTACAATCATTTGAAAGTTGGGGTGTTGGCTCACCCAATGCTACCTGTGATGGAGAAATGACGAAAATGGCCTTCCCTACAAAAAAGGGATTGATCATCCATTTTTCCTGAAGGTGGTCACATGCACAAAGTGCCAGAGTTCTTGTGATGAGGTTCATGGCACTGCAGGCCTTGGAACTGCCCAGGACATCATGGTTTAGGTGGGTTGGTTAAGACTTGGTTAGGTTCCTCAGGATCAGAGCATCGAAAGGAGAATGAGCCAGTAACAACTCAGAGTGACTTTAGCATCCCTTCTTTTCACTGCTGCCAGGCGAAGCTCTCTTATTTATTTTTTTTAAAGTAATAATCAAGTTGCAGCTACTTGTCCAAAATTTTGATGTTTGCCGCTGTCCCCCATGGCCACCTGCCATTAGCAATCTGCCCATCAGTTTGCAAAACAATACTTCCCTATTGCACCGTGTATGGTTATCAGCCATTAAGCCTTTACTCTTGAATATATAACACTGGGATGTTCATTTGCCTTGTGGCTAACTGTCATTACGAAGGATGTTTAGTAATTGGCAGGTGTGAATGGCTGTAATTTATTCCTGTCATATTTTATCTCTTAACCAGTGTCAATCAAAAACAGATTCAACCTCAAATTTAAATTGTTAAAAATAACAAATATGTTCCACTAACTGAGGAGAAAACATTCCCTCGCCCCCGCCCCTCAGGATTGGAGTCAGTAATGATATTAAATCTTAAACAGCTTTATCCGGCTTTTCTGTTGATGTGATACTGGGAAAGGAAAAATCTGAAGTGAAGCATCAGTCGTCAAAGTAATGATGCCATCCAATGAACTTCACACATCACTAAAGGCCTGATTCTGCATTCCATGGACACCTGAAACTGTCACTGACTTCAGAAGAATACAGGGATCCAAAGAATACAGTATCATTCCTTGAATATCCAAAAGGAAGATTTTGTTATTTCAATGCTATACAGCATGATACTTATGTAAGTGAATTCTTAAAAGTACTGGGAAACACAGGACAGGAAAAAGTCTCTTGGCTAAACAATGCTGTTCACTTTATATTTAATCTTGATACCATCTTCTTATTTGATTACTATGGGCCTAAATCAGCGCAATTTCATGTGAGCATCCCCTGTCATCCAGGCCCAGCTTCTGACAGCCAGCAGTTTAAGAACACTCAGAGCATGGAATTACATCCCTGAGTATCTTGGCTAATAGCCATGTGATGAACCTACCCTCCATGAAATTATCTAATTCTTTTTTGAACCCACTTCTACTTTTGGCCATCACAACAGACAATGGCAACAAGTTTCACAGATTGACTGTGTTTTTTGTGAAGAAATACTTCTTTATGTTTGTTTTAAACTTGCTGTTGATTAATTGTATTGAGTGACCCCTAGTTCTTGTTTTATTTGACAGGGTAAATAACATTTCCCTATTCACTGTCTCCACATAATTCATGATTTTATACACTTCTATCATATCCCCCCTTAGTCATCTATTTTCTAAACTCAGCAGTCTCCGTTTGTTTATTAATCTCTCTACATATGGAAGGTGTTCCATACCGCTAATCATTTTTGTTCCCCTTATGTGCATCTTTTGCGATTTCAATATATCTTTTTTGAGATAGGGTGACCAGAACTGCATACAGTATTCAATGAGTGGATGTACCAGTGATTTATAAAGTACCATCATCATATTTTCTGTCTTATTATCTATCCCTTCCTAATGGCTCCTATCATTTTCTGAGGGTTTTTTTGTTTGTTTGTTTGTTTTTTGTTTTTTTAAACTGTCGCTGTATATTGAGTGGATGTTTTCACAGGACTATCCATGATGATGCCAAGATCTCTTTCCTGAGTGGTAACAGCTAATTTAGAGCCCATGATTTTGTATGTATAGTTACGATTATTTTTTCCATTGTGCATTACTTTGAACATATCAGTGCTGATTTTCATCTGCTATT
Source organism: Gopherus evgoodei (assembly GCF_007399415.2). Taxonomy (NCBI): domain Eukaryota; kingdom Metazoa; phylum Chordata; order Testudines; family Testudinidae; genus Gopherus; species Gopherus evgoodei. The sequence goes on along the minus strand of NC_044333.1, from coordinate 34,688,453 downwards.
TTGTGGCCCAGTTTAGTGAGATTCCTTTGTAACTCTTTGCAGTCAGCTTTGGACTTAACTATCTTGAGTAATTTTGTATCATCTGTAAATTTAGCCACGTCGATGTTCATCACCTTTTCAAAATAATGTAGGACTACGTTGAACAGCACCAGTCCCAACACAGGTATTTAGAAGACCCCACTACTTACCTCTCTTCATTGTGAAAAATGACCATATATCTCAACCCTTGGTTTCCTATCTTTTAACCAGTTACCAATGCATGAAAGGATCATCCCTCTTATCCCATGACTACTTAGTTTGCTGAAGAGTCATTGGAGAGGGATCTCATCAAAGGCTTTCTGAAGTGCGAGTACACTATATTGACCAGATCACCCTTGTGCATGTGGTTATTGACACCCTCAAAGAATTCTAACCGATTGGTCAGGCACAATTTCTCTTTACAAAAGCCATGTTGACTCTTCCCCAACATATTGTGTTTATCTGTATCAGAGAAAGGATTGGATATGAATCCCTGAATCTGTTCCCACAGCTCCAGTTTTGTTTAATGGTTGTGTTCTGGTTCCAGTTCAGGGGTATCCAACAATCTCATGAGGTTTCAACCCTAACTAGTGCAAAAATCACCAGATTCCTTTACATTTCCTCTATTCAAAAACAGATAGCAAGTGTTGCTGTCATCAAATCTAAACCCTTACCATTATTTCACCTGGACTCCACAACTTAGACTAACCCACATTTAAATCATGCCAACACTTCATTGACCCATTTCTGTTTTTCTCACGCTTAGCTGATATCCTAACTCTGGCTCAACACTGAGAGGAGCAAGGCACCTCCAGCCAGGTGCAGGATATGACTCGCATGTAGATGGCAGGAGAAAAGTACAGTAAAATAAATTATTGGGATTTGAGGGCATAAAGCTTCCTCCACAGCAAAAGCAATGAATACATGACTTTAGACTGTCCTGATCATTTGGATACCGATGAACTTTGTCTCTTTACAAATCCATGAAAGTCACAGATACTAAAGTCCATTAACAGTTGGCAGTTGGAAGTTTATTTTCAGCTAGAAAAAGTAAAGTGACAAGCAGAAGTTAAGCTCTTCAGTCATGCTATTTGCTAACAAGATTTGTATATGGAACCTTAAGGCACTCTCACATCCTGTATTAGGCGTGGCCTGAAGACAGCTCTTCCAAACAGCAAATAAAAGGGTCTCTCTGCCCTTAGATAGCTTTCACCAGCATCAGTGTCTTATTCTGATGCATCAAAGCAATTTACAAAGGTAACCATACGTGTGTCAAAGCAAACATACTGTTTCCACAGCAGGACATACCTAAGTATATGCTAGAGCCATATATCCCATCAGCACATGTGGAGAGAAAGCTGAGCTCAAGCCAGGCAACATCATGTTATGCAGGAATGCTGAATGAAGGACGGAAATAAATATCTTGTCTTTATATAAATAACAAAGGTAAGGCTCAAACTGTTTGGCAAATGATGCTCTGAGGTGAAAAACCCAGCAGAAGCCAGTTAAATCTTAATAAAATGGAGGAAAAGAGCAATCTTCATTCTGTCCATGAGAGGTTTTGATGTTTTGTTTGTTTGCTTACCCTCAAAAATGTCTTCATCTTTGTGCAACTGCTGTGTGTGCTTCACATTCATTCTTAATAACTGGGAGAGGACAGAGTCACTATCTGATGCATGCAGCCACTAAAAATGAGAGAAGATACATGCAGAGCTGGGCAAATAACTGATTTTTCAGTCTGTTGGCAGCTCTAAAAGAAAATCAGAAAAAAAATTGGTTCAGGTCAAACTGAATCTGATTTTGTTTCAGAATTTTCAATGAATCAAAAGAGCCTGGTTTCTATTCTGGAGCAGGGATTTGAACCTGGAATTCCCACATTTCCAGTGAGTGCCCTGACCATTAGGATAACTGTTATTGGGGAGAGAGGTGGAGTGACAGCATCACCACCAGGTTCCCTTCCTCGGGGCATTTTGTGAATGGAGGAAACTATTCATGCCAAATTCATGAATAGTTCTGTGTTGTCTTAAACTGCATTTTTTGGACAAAAACAATTAAAAACATTTGCCCAGCTCTACTTACATGTGGATCGATAAATAAATGCCCCAATCTTGCATTTTCTTCAGGTGCAGCACTCCTGCTAAAATCCATGGGAGTACCATGCCAGAAGGATTTACCAGACTGGACTCTGAGAAAATAAGATAGATCCTATTGCTTTTTAACCACGGATCATAATCTTACCCAATGGGATAAATTCTGCCCTGCGATACAGGCATAAAATTCAGTAAAATTAATGAGGGATACACCCCAGAACACAATTTAACCAGTTGTACATTGTCAGCATTTTATTATTAAGCTACGCCTTTGTTGTTTTAATTAACTGTTAATGTACTAAATATTTTGTAATGTAGTGGTGGATGTCATAGTAAAAATGGTGGCGCAGAGAATGACAGCTGTTTCTCAGTAAGAGTTTCTGTACAATGATTCATAGCAGAGCAACTGAGGTCCACCTGTATATCGGGAATAATGGGCTGCCTAATTGCAATCCTAATGGATTGCAATGAGTATCATGTTTGCTGCAGCTGCTACAGGCAAATTTGGAGTAGTTTTCACTTCAAGTGCCATTAAGAATTTCATTAAAATGTGACTCTAATGAGCATGGTCTACTACCTCTTTTAAATGTTTTCCAAGTTGTTGTATTGTTCAACCAGTTCCTGAAAGAAGACAGGAGTTGTTCAGCTATATTCAAAATATAATAATAAAGTAAACGGGTGATGCACATGCCTGGGAATTTAAGCCCCACAGGTTTAGGACAGTGGTAAAGAAATGCCAAAGTGTTACAAGGACTAAAGTCAACCACTACACTCATTTGACTTGCAAGGTTAAAGAAATCTGGGGCCAAATGTAGCCCTAGAATATCCAAAGAAAATGCCCTTTAAATTCAGTGGGGCCAATATTTGGACCACTGATTTCAATGGGAGTTAAAGCATTAGGGTCATATTAGAGTTATTCTCCTCAGTCAAAGCTAACATAGAATGAAATTAGGGTAAGATCTATTACAGTGATGTTTGTTGTTTGACCACACTCATGTAAGGTACATTAAATGCACAAGTCAGGCAGAATGTGGTTACAGTAAAACAAATAATTTCACTGTAATCTCACTATTTCAGACTATGATTTCTAAGCAGCGGGTGGAAAATCACCATTGTAATGTTAAAAATAAAACATTTCCCAAAGTGACTTGAGTGTGACAAAAAGCACAAACAAAGATATATACTGAAAACTCAGCCTTACATTTTACAGGCTTTGACAAATGGCTTATTAGTAAAACTAATTCTCACAAGTCTATATGATGTCTTGATTTTTTCTAGTCTAGCTCTACCCCATGCCCAATTTCATGCCAAAACATTAACTAATTAAGAAACAATTACATCCCATTCCTTCTGAGTTTCTCTTTCCTCCAAGTAATCTCTAAATATGAATCTAATGAACAAACTCTCTGCTTGGCACACTGGACCTGGCAGCTGTGCTTTTATTTTGCTATGAAAAGCCTCAGAAGGAAGGTACAGTCTGTTCCACTCACAGCGGAGCTGAACGTGGATTCACTGTGCTGACCTTCTGCTAACACTGAGGGCTGGTCTACACTATAGACCTGTATCAGTATAACTACGTTGCTGATGGGTGTGAAAAATCTGCACCCCCGAATGACTTAGTTATCCCCCCGCCCCCCGTAGACTGCACTGTGTCAGCAGAACAGCTTCTCGCACCAACATAGCTACCACCTCTTTGGGAGGTGGATTAACTCCTCCGACAGGAGAGCTCTCTCCCATCAGCTTAAGCGCCTTCCTTACAGTGCTACAGCAGCACAAGGGCATCAGTGCAGCGGTGCCAATGCAGCATTAAGTGTAGACGTGCCCTCACTTGCCGTGTGACCTTGGGACATGCAGCGTAGGTGTCGCCATGGCGGTGCCAGGATATTAGAGAGAGACAAGGTGGGTGAGGCAGTTTCTTTTATGGGACCAACTTTTGTCAGTAAGAGAGACAAGCTTTTGAGCCAGGCAGAGCTCTTCTTCAGGTCTGGGACAGGTAGTCACAGTGTCGCAGCACAATGCAAGCTGGGACAGTGTGTTTAGGGTAAGTAGTTAGTGCATATGGTAAGGGTCCATTCCAGACAGAGTGGCCCCTTAACACCTCTGCAGCCAGAGGACAAAGAGGGGATTAGTGGGTTACAGTAATAAGCGATAAATCCAATGTCTCTCTTCAGTCCATGATTTTTAGTGTCTAGCAGAGTAATGAATGGAGACCCTGGATTTATGGCTTATTACAAGCAATCTGAAATGAGGGGCGCCGGAATGCCATGGCATCATCATTTTTAAAAGTGGGAGGGCACCTTTTACTGGCCGTAAGGGCAAGTGATGAGGGAAGGGGGCAGAGAGGAGCGAACGCAGGAGGGAAGAGGTGGCATAGGAATGGGGCCTCGAGGGAAAAGGCAGTGCAGGGGAAGAGGCTTCAGGGGAAGAGGCAGTGTGAGGGCAGGAGTTCGGGGAGAAGGGCAGCATGAAGGCAAGGGTTGGAGGGAATCAGAGGTGTGGGGGCAAAGCTGGGGGAAGGGCAGCACAGGAGGCAGGGCCACAGTTAGGATGGCAGTGGCCTATCCACTTTTAGGGAGCTTCTGCCACTCCTGTCTGTAACCCACTAATCCCCCTTTTTTTGTCCTATGACTGCAGAGGTGTTAAAGGGCAACTCTACTTTGAATGGCCCCTTACAAAATGCGCTAACTACTTATGGTAAACTCTCTGTTCCATCTTGCATTTTGCTGTGCAGCTGGGAGTCCATTTTCCAGAGCTGAAGAAAAGCTCTGTGTTGCTCAAAAGCTTGTCTCTCTCACCAACAGAAGTTGGTCCAGTAAAATATATGACCTCACTCCACCTTGACCTTTGGACAGTTTTTAATTCTGGCCAAAAGCAGCACATCTTAGGGTAATCATAAATGAGGAACAACATCTAGCAGCCAAAAAGCAAATAAAAGAGGGACAAAGATGTTTTTATGACATTTTTTCCCCATTTTTATTTCCATAGAGCCCAGTTGAGTGTTTTATGGGTCACTTCATGACTCTCCAACCAACTGGGTTCTTAACATTGGATGGGGGAAAGTTCTGTGTTTCTTTTATTAAATGAAATGGACCAGAGAATCCATCATGAGACATTTAACTCTTCCTGTTCCTCATCTGATCCTTTAAAAAAAATGGGTATGGTAATGTTGAGGTGGTTCAAACTTGACACCATATTCAAACCCACTTTCTCTCCAACCCACCTAACTTTGTGGAAATGTAGATTTGGATACGAATCCAGATCCCAACTTTCCACTCCTACCATCTCTAAATATTACCTGCCTATATGACAGGGCAATAGCAAAGACGAGCTAATTTTTTTACACCATCTTCGCAATGCTTGTTTGGAAAAAAAGGCTATATAGGAGCAAATCATTATTACCAAGTTTTATTAATTTTTGTCCTCTGCAACTTGATAACATCAAATATAACACTTAGCAATTATCTGAATGTGCCTTCTCAGTAATGTTCCCAAGGGCACCACTGACCACATAGAGAGTCAATACTTTTCCATAGATTATATGCATCTCCTCTTAATTCATTTCACCCTTTTTTTTTTAACACCACACTAAAATAGTCATCTCTTTCACGCATTTTACTTGATATCTTCTTAACTTTTACTTAATCACTTTCTAACTGACTTTTCAGTTACCATAGTGCCCTTTTTCATGTAATCAGAGACATCAAGGGATGACAGGAAAGCTGCTCATTTCATAGGCTTACTGCAATTTGTTCTCCTGCAAACCTATTCCTTCTGATGAAAGGAGCTGTATACATCTGTTCTGCAATAGAGAACCCATTATCTTTTTGAGCTTCTATTAACTACAAGCTGTGCAGCATATTTAAAAAAATGGCTGGCCATTTTGTAACTGAAGTAGGGGACCTGTAATATATGTTTAGCTAGACATTTCAATTTTCATTTTTGTGTTTGGGTACCCATCCCAATAGGTTAAAAATAAGAAAGTGTGGGGCAACCAAAAATAATATTCCTCTTGGACTTGTCTGTTGAGATGAAATTGTTGTAACAGTACTGATAAATGACAGATTTCTTTCTTTTTTTTTTAAAGTGTAATTGTTGTGTGACAAAATTGCAGGGCTGGGTCAATTATCATGATCATGGAAAATCATGCAACAGTACTCCCTTGATCTTTGTAGCCAGTGGATCATGCTGTGTCAGCATATTTCAGAAAAAGAAACAGACCTGTTGCATTATGAGACACCTTAAGTGTCCCAAGTCCACATTATATTAACAAATGTATTCCAGCATCCAGAAGGCTCCTCTGGGAAACAAACAAAGAATGTGCTGGATACATAAAACAGAACAATTACAAAGTTTATCGAGAGTTTTAATTATCAGGAATTCATTGGCAGCCTTTAAAAAATAATGCTAATGAGCCATAAGAATTCAGAATGGGATATGTGTATATATTAGGGAACCCCAGAATCATAAATGTGTATGTCTCCATCTGGTTTGCTGTTTTTCCCACTTAAATAGACACAACATGCAAAAGTCATAGAAACACTTGCTTATTTAATACACTAAAATGATGCCAGTCCTTGAATATCACTAGTAGGAACCCCACCCTCCCACCTTCTGGAGGATTATTTCACAATGAAATTTATTCCTAAACTATTCCTAAAAGTTATGAGCATATCAAAGCAATGAGAAGCCAATGAAGGGAAAAATCCTTTTTGTAGAAATCCTCAAATTCATGTACTGTGCCTGTGTGATTATAATAAGGTACCATCTGTATAAAAAAAATGTGAAAAGAAGGACACAAAGAAACAGTGATAGAGGCAGACCTCTTTCCCTGGCTCCTGAAATTCAATTACAATCAAAGTAAAGGTGTAATCAAAATCTCAGTGTTTTATAGATTGGCAATTGCAATCTAAGTTTTTCAAAGTGTGTGTTCATTCAAAACCAACATCAAACTGACTTGTTAGCTACAGGCTCAGTCCTGATCCCATACAAGTCAGTGGGTGGGGAAAAAAAGCTGTCATTGCAGAATGAAGCTCTAAGAGAGAGGATGACATTAGTCTCTCTTCCTCCTCAATGCTCATTAAAGTTAATGGGCTAAATTCATGCCCGGTGTGATTCCACTATCGTCAATGTAGAATTTAGCCCAACGAGAGTTATGCACATGCCTTGGTGGTGGAATGTGCACCCTAATGTTTTGGTTTTAAAAAGAGTCCTAAGATGAGTAAGAATAACAACAGTCAAGAAATGATACATGGACAATTACAACCCAGTGATAAAATAATTCCACTCCATGAAATACAGATCCCAATAACTTCACTCTCCCAGTGCCACAGCTGCAAGTCTTGTTAACAGATCTCAAGGAAAAAGAGTTCCAGATCATTGGGCCTTTTATGTCACTTTAATGTTTAGGGAGGCAGCTGGGGAAATATATTAGCTTATGCTCCAGTATGCATAGTGGATAGTTTATGAGCTAAATGAAGGACCAGGTTTCTTTTTTTAAATGGCTACCTGCAAAACTATTTCCGGAACTAGGGTATAATTAAATTAATTAAACTAAAATATTCATTAAATTATACACTGTAACACTAACTTGGCAGCAACCAATGAGGCACATTCGCAGACCCGTCTCTCCAAGCTAACTGTCTGCAGGAAAGAACATTCAAAAGGGAGACAGGCTGTGAAATAGATTCATTCCAGGGCTTGTGGATTTTAAGATTAGACTGGTTGTTTCTTTTCATGCACAATGTAAACATATCTGCAATTGCTTCTAAGAGAAAACTAAGTGCTCATAAACTATGATTAATACAGATCACTACTGTAGTAAGTAATTTCGCTGTTTTTTCCTTTTAACTGACACTCAAATTACTCCACAGCAAAGATTGTCACTGTTCATTTAATCTGAATGAACAGAGATAAGAAGGATTGGCAATTGCCTATTTTTATACCATTATTCTTTTAAAGTAAAATAGAGAAGCTGAGAAACTACAGGGTTTTTATCTCTCAACAAGAAAAGGGAGTTTGATGACTGATTTCTATTTTGTAGTCAAAGTTTTGAGTTTGATACACAGTTTAATGAAATAATTTTGTGAGTTTAGGGTTTTTTTAATTCCAGATTTGTTGATTGATAAGAATCTAGAACAGCATCAACAAAATAATTACATCATATAATATGCTTGTGGGACATACCAAGAGGTAATACTATCTGCACTAATAATAAAAAGACTCTGTACATCAACAGTTCATTTTACAGGGAGGATCTCAAAATGCCTTAAACATTAGTTAACTTCAATGAATTACTGTACTTCATATACATAGATGGCTAAAATGAAGGACAGGGAAGTTAAGTAATTTACTCAAGATGTCACAATAATGGGCCAGCTTCTCAGCTGGTGCAAACATTTACAGTGAGCATATGTCTACACTGCAACTGGGAGGTGTGATTGCATCCTGTGTAGACATATCCAAGCTAGATTCAGCATGGGTGGCTGCGTTTGAGAATGTACCTAAGGTCCTGGGCAGCCAGGGCTAGGTCATGCAGCCATTCATTCTGCTGAGACTTCACTGCTATTGTTACACCAGCAAGCTTTTGAAGACAGGATTAGAACTGAAAACAACCATGACAAACTGGAGAAATGATTGAATTCTAACAAGATGAAACTCAAAGACAAGTGCAAAGTACTTCACTAAGGAAGGAAAAATGCAGTGCGTACAGGGCCAGCACTTCCAGTTAGGCGACCTAGGCGGTCGCCTAGAGTACCAGGATTTTGGAGGGCGGCATTTTGCGGCCCTCGGCAACAATTCGGCGGCTGGGGGTCCTTCCGTGCTCCATGTCTTCGGCGGTGGGGGTCCTCCAGTGCTCCAGGTCTTTGGCAGCAATTCTGCAGTGGGTCCTTCACTTGCTCCGGGACCCACCGCTGAAGCGCCCAGAAGACCTGGAGTGCGGAAGGACCCCCCCGCCGCAGAATTGCCGCCTACCGGGAGTGCAGAAGGACCCCTGCCTAGGGCGCCAAAAACCCTGGTGCCGATCCTGAGTGCACAATTATAAAATGGAGAATAACTGGCTAGAGGGTAGTACTGTTAAAAGGGATCTGGAAGTTATAGTAGATCATACACTGAATGAGTCAACAATGTGATGCATTTGTGAAAAAAACTAATGTCATTCTGGGTATATTAACAAGAGTGTTGTATGTAAGACACAGGAGGTAACTGTCCCAGTCTTCTCAGCCCTCGTGATACCTCAGTTGGGGTACTGTGTCCAATTCTGAGTACCACACATGAGGAAAGATGGGGATAAATTAGAGACAATCCATACGAGAGCAATGAAAACAAACAGTTTAGAAATCCTGACCTATAAAGAAAGGTTAAAAAAATGAATCTCTTTAGTCTTGAGAAAAGAAGACCGGAGGGGTGGGAGGAACCTGGAAGCAATCTTCAAATATGTTAAGGGCTGTCATAAAGAGGACAGGTTTCAGAGTAGCAGCCATGTTAGTCTGTATCCACAAAAAGAACAGGAGTACTTGTGGCACCTTAGAAACTAACAAATTTATTTGAGCATAAGCTTTCGTGGGCTAGTGGGCTGTAGCCCATGAAAGCTTACGCTCAAATAAATTTGTTAGTCTATAAGATGCCACAAGTACTTCTGTTCATAAAGAAGGACTGTGATCTATATTTCTCCATGTCTACTGAAGGTAGGACAAGTAGTAATGGTTTTAATCTGCAGCAAGAGTTATTTAGGTTAGACATTAGGAAAACATTTCTAACTTTATGGATAGTTAAGCTCTGGAATAGGCATCTAAGTAAGAGAGGTTGTAGAATCCCCAGCACTGGATGTTTTTCAAAAACATCTGTCAGAGAAGAACTAGATAAGTTCATAGAAGATAAATCCATCAATGGCTATTAGCCAGGATGGGCAGGGATGGTGTCCCTAGCCTCTGTTTGTCAGAAGCTGGGAATGAGCAACAGGAAAAGGACCACTTGCTGTATTCTGTTAATTTCCTCTGGGGCATCTGGCATTGGCCACTGTTGGAATACAGGATACTGGGCTAGATGAACCTTTGGTCTGCCCAGTATGGCCACTCTTATTTTCAGAGATGTTCTCAGTTTGCCTGGGCCTGCTACAGTGCAGGGAACTGGACTTCTCAAGGTGCTTTCCATCCCTCCATGTCTATGATCCCAAATCTGCAGAGATCTGCGGTTAACCATATAGAGGCCCTCTCTCTACACACCATCTCTCATCCCAGCCAGTCCTCCCACCCCAGCTTCTTGGCAGTGGAACTTCACTACACTTATGCTATATAAGGAAAATCCTCTGTCCATGGCAGCTTCTGGGACTCCAGTAGGATGCTGTTCTATTTAAAACGTATTACAGCCTCATCCACCACTCAACTCTGATTCATTCCCTGAATACCCTCTACGCACAGATCTGCCATGTCCCCTGCAGTGCTTTGGCTAGTGGCTGATCATCTGTTGGGTTCAGGAAGGAATTTTCCCCACACTGCAGTTTAGCATGAGCCATCAGGATTTCTTCCACCTTTCCCAAAGGGTCAGGAGTGCGGATTCCAAGTGCTATATTGGCTAGTTTGCTGTACTTTGTGGAAGAGGTGTCCAAGTACACAGTTTTTTGTGAGCCAGTGTATCGTTATTACACCCTCATGGAAGCCTTTGGTTTAGACCAACTGTGCTGCATAGGGAGGAGCTTGACGTTGACTTCAAATAGTTGTATATATTGAAGTATCCTTCATCTAGACTCTCAACTTTTGCAGGAGGAAGAGGTGGACTAGGGTCTCTGGCCCTGCACTGAGCTCCACTGCCTAGAGTGGACAGGTTGCTAAGGGTAACTTTCCTTATATGATGGGACCAATGAATATTGCCCTGGGTTGGGATACTGCTTGGAATCTAGGTTGTTATGTTCTAACTTTGTACAGTTATAGATGGTTATTTAAGTAGTTAAATAAAGTGATTACCTGCCTTTAAGCTTACCAAATGTATGCTTCATTTGACTCCTCTGTAATGTCCACATCAAGTTCGGATGCCTTAGAAGTGAGTAGCAGAAACCCTCCTGTGACAGGGGCTGGCCCTCTGGCCAGGTCACCAGTTGAGTTTGTCCCCATATGGGGTAAAATCCAACTATATATATATATCCATCCAACTTCCCCACAGAAGAAACGGTCTTCAACACATCTCCAGGGCTCTTGTGGGTGGCACACCCTTGATTTGGGTCTTGTCTCTGGGTATATCTACACGACCTGCCGAATCGTCGGGTAGTGATTGATTTATTGGGAATCAATGTATTGCGTCTAGTCTAGACGCAATACATCAATCCCTGAACGCGCTCCCCGTCAACTCTGGAACTCCACCAGGGCAAGAGGCGGAAGTGGAGTTGACAGGGGAGCGGTGGCTGTCAATTCTGCGCCGCAAGGACGCGAAATAAGTCAATCTAAGTTGATCTAAGATACGTCGACTTCAACTACGCTATTCTCATAGCTGAAGTTGCGTATCTTAGATTGATCCCCTCCTTACTCCCAGTGTAGACCAGGCCTCTATCCCCAAGTGTGGAAGGGGAAGAGGGGTTTGCACTCCATTCATGAAAAGATGGTTTGTAGGAAAGCTAGGGTCTATCCCTTTCACAAAGTTCTAACCCAAGATCATAAAGGAGGCAGCTATAGCAAACACCTTTGCATTCTGGGAAACTTCCTACCACTTACTTTCCCAGTCCAAGGCATGTTCACAAACCTCACAAATGATACACCAAAGTTAGAGAGAAGGGTTCCCTAGCCCTAGGGAAAGGGGCTAGTGCCTCTTCTAGGCCTGGAATAGCTGCTGTTTACTGACCTCTCCTTGCAGCCAGAACTTCTACTGTACCCTTACTCAGGAGCTCCCAGGATTGGTCTCTCCTCCTCTCCTGATTACCAGGGGAGGCTCTAGACATTTCGCCTCCCCAAGCATGGACCAGCGAGCACTCTGCTGCTCGCTGGTCCTGCAGCTCCGGTGGACCTCCCACAGGCGTGCCTGCAGAGGGTCCGCTGGTCCCGCGGCTTTGGTGGAGCAGCGGGAGCAGCAGGATCAGTGGACTTTCCACAGGCACGCCTGCGGGAGGTCCACCAAAGCCGCGAGACCAGCGGACCCTCCGCAGGCACTCCACCGAAGGCACCCTGCCTGCCGCCCTCCCAGCGACCAGCAGAGTGCCCCCTGCGGAATGCCGCCCAAAGCACGCGCTTGGTGTGCTGGGGCCTGGAGCCGCCCCTGCTGATTACCCCACTTCTAGGCTGTCTGGTTCTCTTTAAAAGCTCCCCTCCTCCAGCTGAAGCAGGTTCTGCAAGTGCAGCACAGCAGAGTCACCTAGGCCCCAAACTGCTTCTTAACCCCTATCTGGCCCAGTGTAGGGTTCATACAAGCCCACCACACATCTTTTCAACAATCACTATACTGCATGTGGATTTACACTCGCATTATATAATGGGCATTAAAAACGTTTTAAACTAATTACCAATTGTTACAAGAATGCCTAATGTACCCAGTCTACCTAAAAAAAACCTAACAGCACATAGAGTTTCATTTTAAAAACATGAAGCTGTTCAGTGTGAAAAAAGGATTCTATTCTTGGATGTTCAGGGCAGAATTTGATACTAAATATCTTACTCCCTCCATTGAGTTCTGCATGTACAGGGAGAGCTGGAATTCAGAGTTGAGAGAGAGTTGTGTGCATGGAGGGTAAAATTCACCCCTGTGCAGAGAACAGTATAAGTATCATGGACCACCTGAGACTGACTTAGTGTTATTTTGGGGACCATTCTAAGGTCTCAAAGGGGACTTCGGAGGTGCGTGGGACTTTTGCTGGTTCTCCGCACAGGGGTGAATTTCTCTCATATTAAACTGATTTCTATTTGAAAATGTGATTAATACAACTTTAGAATTATACATGTTTAACTACTGGGATGAGATCCTGATCTCACTGCAAGCAGTGGCAAACTTCCCATTGACTTAATGAAGTCAAGATTTCACTCTCAAATGGATAGAAATTTTACAGCTAAAAGATAAACTGTAACTTGTCCCAGGTTTAGAACAGAGCTAAAATAAAAACAAACCCTTAAATCTGAATGATACCACGATTATAATAATGGATACTAACATCATTGTTACACTGTTTCTCACAATTTTAAAAATAACAAGCCTTAAAATTCAGTCATCAATATACATAAAATTCCACCCACCTCCAATAATTAAGGGGAATGATGAACTGTCTTCTTTCATAAATTACTTTACTATATAATAAAAATTATGGAGATTGCATTTGGCTCCATATCATTCAGCATTTAACAATATAATTTGCATAGTGTAAATATTCAGTCAGGCTTTAAAAGTCCGTTGTTCTAAAATTCTAAACTTTAAGAGTATATGACTTTGAACACAAAAGGTATTTATTTATTAATGCAGCTTTTCATAGTCTTGTGTGTTTCTTAAGGTGCAATATATTAATGAAGTAAAATAGAACATGAAATGGTCCTATCATATTTTTTTTTAAGCTTGGAATATCCTTCTAAAATCACTTAAGAATTCGAAGTGGGTATATTTTATTATAGCAGGTTATAATAGTTCCTTCTGTAGTTAAATTGACTAAACAATCCCCTGTATAGATCCTATTGAAAGAATTTTCCTCAGGGATGCAATTTCTCACACTTGTTCTGTGCTCATAAATGTATTTTGTTTTGGAAAATTTCATCCATTTATGAGTTATACTCCTAGAATAACTTATCTAGTGAAGAGAATCAACAAAATATTTCTTCCCTGAACTCAATGTCGAAATGCTCTTAGTTGACATTGTAGTGCCTTTGCTAAACACTAAATAAAAAAATCATTTGAGTTCATAAAATTATGAATTATTAGAAATAAGATTTGGAGACAATATAGTGGAAAAACATTTTTTAACTCTGCAAGTCAACAGTTAGGCCTGGTCTATGCTTAAAATTTAAGTTGATATAGCTAAGATGCTCATGCATATGAAAAATGCATATCTCTTGTCCCATAGCTCTGCCACCCTCATCTCCCATGTAGATGCAGTTAGATCGATAGAAGACTGCTTCAGTCAACCTAGCTAGTGGTGCTCAGGAGGTGGTGTTCCTATAGTGACTGAAAAACTTCTGGTATTAGAATGCACATACATGCCCGGCTGTGAGAGCATACAATACACATGCATAACAATTACCTTGACATCAAGCAAACTATTCAAATATTTGCAGGCTCTCTGACTATTTATAGTAGGTGACTAGCAAAGCACAGTGGGATAAGGTTTTCCCATCCCATGAAAATTTTAAACAGTTTTAAAATATTTCCTATTCCAAATTGGAACAAAAAGTCAACATCTGGAAAACATGATCATGAACCAAATGTGCAAAATATTAATCTTGGCTCGACAAAACATTTCATTTTGATAATTTTGAAACATTAATTTTGATTTGACCATTTTTTATTCTTAACAATATTTTATTATGAGTAGCTTGAATTAAACTGAAAGGCATTTGTAACTGAAAACCCAGAATTTTTCATTTCAACAATTTTGAAACTTTTAAAAAACATTTTTCAAGTCAAAAATTCACTGAAACTGACCCTTTTCCATGAAAAACTCATTTTTGACAATCCGACATTTTCTGATGACAAATTCTCAAACAGCGTTAGAAAGTAGTATTTTAAGTCACATGGTATTGTTCCTGTTCTTGTATTGCCAGCCACAAATGTTAAAAAATTATTAGTTAGGCCCCCAAAATTATGAGATAGACTTGAAAACCCTGACGTGTTTTTTTTTTGGAAAAAAATAATACATGTGATTTTTTTTAAATATCTTCTGATTTTTCAGTCCTCACAGTGCACTGTCACATTTGCAAACCTTCCTCTGCAATCATAAGGGCTAGAAACATTTTTTTTAATACATGAAAACTGCGATTTTCACACAATCACATGCCTCCAGGAGGTGGAGCTTTAAGTAAAACATCAAATATCTTGAGATTTGCAATAAAACAATAGTTGACAGCACTAATGTTTTCTGACTGGAAAACAAACTTCTAAAATGAGAAAATAGCCAATTATTTCTGATGAGCAGCATCTAACAAATAGTGTTTTCTCGTTCAAATATAAATGCACAAAACAGGTAAAAATCATCCGTGTGCAGAAAGTTATCACAAGGACTGTGCACCACTTATGTCTCACTTAAACCCCAGCACAGGATGTTCAGTGGTACATAGCCTCTTGTGCCAGTTCTCTGGATGAGGAACATATCAGTGAAGAACTCCTGTTTCCCAGACATTTACGTCAATCAAAACCAAAGCATTCATACTAACGTCTGTGAATAAAAGGGGGCATGAACGTGATCAAACCAAACATCTGTTCAGAATTCAATAAATGATCATAGCATTTGACCAATTATAGTCAAACTTCTCTATGAAGGCTGCAATTTGTTTTATGAAAATGAAATATTAAGAAGTTTTATTCTCTATAGTAACTGTGAGGCCATACATTATGAACTTCTCAAGGGGAACCAGAGGGGTAATCTTAAAGGTAATCTTTAACAAGGGATCAGTAGTGGAATGCTTCCATGTTCCAAAGACTTTATAAAACTTCTTTTCCTTGTCATACTTCAAATGGCGCAATTAATTCTTTTACAGCGTATTATCTTAGTTAATGTCTCCAAGCTGCAAGCTTCTACTTGACCTTCCTCATAACCCCTCCCCGTGCACCTTCCCAAATCTATAATGGCAAGTAATGGTCTAAAAGACTATATATGACGCTTCACTGAATAGTGCATCTTTTAGAAAATGGTCATGCTTCTTGCAGATTAATATGCATATCAAAAGTAACTCTATACTTGCTAAAAGCCATATTAGACTAAAAGAGATATGCAGCCATGAATTATGGCTTCTTTCTAACATTCTGTTTTTAAATGATAGTATCTTAACTTCAGCTTACGTCAAGATACAAGTAATAATAATAATAAAAACTCTGATAAGGAACCACAAAACATATAGGTGGGAATCAGAAGATTCTTCATACCATATAACATGAAATACTCTCTAATTTATGATGAAGGCTGAATTTTCTTGACAGTTCCCTATTTAACGTATACACAGCTATTTCTCTTACTCAGCCATCTCTGTTATTATCCCAAATAGTAAACGCTTAGCAGTGATCTTCATAATCTCCAGCAACGTAGAGCAGTAACTTTTATAGTGCATAGTATTATTAAAATCATGACAGAAAACAGAGTGGTATTTGTACAAGCCCAAATGGAAGCTTTATTCAGAAGACCATTTGCATATCAAACTTTTGTTTAAAAAAAAATTAACCATTATCTACAAGTCAACCATGTAACATAATTTTATCAATATAAGGCAAGTAAATAAATATACATACTGCATGTGCAATATGAGTGAGTATGTAGAAACATCCTCACTCTCCTCATGGCTACAGAGATCTTGGCAGTTGCCAGGGCATTTTGGAGGCTCCAGCAACAGCAGCCATTTCCGTACAAACTCAAATCCAATACAAAATAAAAAGCAAGAACTGGTGGTATGGTAGGTATGCTTAGAAATACTCATGTTAAAAATGAAAGAGAGAATAATTGGCTCATAGATATGATTTATTATAGAACACAGCTATCAGAGGCACCCATCACAACTGCTGTTTAGAGGAGTTGCATATACAAATATGTAACATTGTTCATCAGTATGTAGTAGCAATAAAGTTATTGCGGTTGAATCTTGCAAATGGCTTCCTAATCAGACAGCTCCTAACAGGCCACTGAGAAGGCTAATGTTCACAATAATTACAGAACTCACAGAAAAGCTGAGAATTTCAAAGTAGATGGATGCTCAGTTTCTACAATCCCTTAGCTTAAAACAAAAAAAATCTCAGTTGAATCTGCTAATTATATTACCGTATAAGAAATGAATGAAATAAAAACAAGCTAAAAATACATCGTCAGCCTCTTGTGATTTAGTGCATGGCAATATACACAACATTTGCAATGCAGACAAGTTAACAGTGCTCTGAGGAATAATACTGTGGCCAAAGAGAGTTAATGTGATCCTGGGACGCATAAACACAGGAATCTGAAGGAGTAGAAGGAAGGTTATTCTACCCCTACATTTGGCACTGGTATGATCATTGCTAGAATATGGTGTTCACTTCTTGAGCCCACAATTCAAGAAGGATGTTGATAAACTAGAGAGGGTTCAGAGAAAAGCCATGAGAATGATTAAAGAATTAGAATATATGCCTTCTAGTAACAGACCCAAAGAATTCAATATATGTAGCTTAACAAAGAAGGTGGGAGTTGATTACAGCCTAAGTATCTACATGAGGAACAAATATTTAATAATGGGCTTTTCAATCTAGCAGAGAAAGGTATAATACAATGTAATGGCTGGAAGCTGAAACTAGACAAATTCAGACTGAAATAAGGTAATTTTTTTTAACATTGAGAGTAATTAGCCATTGGAACAATTTACCAAGGGTTGCAGTGGATTCTCAATCACTGACAATTTTTAAATGAAGATTAAATATTTTCCAAAAGATCTGTTCTGGGAATTATTTTGGGGAAGTTCTATGCTTACGTTGTAGAGGATGTCAAACTAGAGGATCACAATGGTTCCTTCTGCCTTGGAATCTATGAATCTATGAACGTAAATAATTTAACTGTCAGGCTCCTACATTGGAGTTGAGGCAGAAAGGTTTTTCAACCCTATCTTCCATCTATGCCTCCACAAAGGAGCCAAACACTTATAAGCCATTTGTGTTTCTCTATAGCTGGTCAGGAAAAATTGAAAAAAAAAAAGCAAAAATGTTTTTAATGGGAAAACAAACAAAACAATCCAACAAAAAAGAATGTATCCATTTTGTCAGAAAGTCATTTCAATTGACAAAACATTTCCATAGAAAACTTTTGACCAAGAGTCCCACGTGTTTTAAAAATACCTCACACTTGTATCTCAGTACAAAGTTAATCCCCTAAAGAAAGTCTTGTAGGCTTTTAGCTTCTGCATTAGTTCAAAGGACTAATGAAATAAGGAAGAATGTATTAATTCTACTGGGCATGGTTCATAAAGGAATCTATAGATTGAACCCTGCTGTCTGGTTTGCAAACAGTGGAAGTGAGCAGGGGGATCACAGCACCAGTAAAGTCTAGGTAAGCAACATATTGGTGGTAAAGAAACCATCATGCAAATTATGCATCTACAAAGAACCTAAGCCAGTGAACTGGGCACTGAAAAGATGCCACTATTGACTGCCCACAATTGATGACATCTTTGCAGAACTCTCCAAAGCCAGAATCTTTATAGTCTGTGAGGTGAGAAATTGATTCTGGCACATAAGCCTGGATAAAGAATCCAGCATGCTGACAACTTTTGCAACACTATTTGTTCATTACGGAAGGCTATGCATGGTGATTGGCATAAGCCAAGAACCAGAGGTGTTCCAGAGAAGACTCACTCACACCCTGGAAGGACTGCCTGAGGTGAAAATAACGGAAGATGATATCCGCATTTTAGGTGAAGAGAGCAATGAAACAGAAGCCAAATAAAGCCATGAACGAAAACTATAAAAGCTTTTCTACAGAAATACAGGGACGAGAATATAAAACTCAACCCCCCCAAAATGTGACTCAAACAGCTTGAAGTGACATACATTGGACATCTGCCCACAGCAGAGGGCCTGAAAGCAGATTCCCAACAAGATTAAGCTCTTGTGGATGGCACAGAGCTTCACAGTAATGATACATTTTCTGTTCCAGTTCTGTCCACACTTGGCTGCAGTAGCATAACCTGTATGTTAGCTCACAAGGCAGAATGTTGGGTGGGACTGGGCAGGTCCTCAACCGCAAGCATTTGACATGCTGAAACAAATTATAATGGATACTCCTGTCCTGAAATACTATGAGCCAGGAGAGCCATCGATATTCCAATGTGATGCACTGGAGAGAGGAATAGGTGCAGCTATTTTCTGTTTTGCAAGAGCAGCTGGTCACTTATATTAGCAGAGCCCTGTCAGAGACCGACTGTGGCTGTGGTATTTGAAGAAAAGTAATTACATCAGTAGGCCTATGACTATTCATTAATAGTGTAATCAGATCATGAACCTCTAGAGACAAGAATGGCAAAGCCCCTTCTTATTGCTCCAAAGAGATTTCAGTGCTTGTTGATGTGCCTACAGCATTACCAGGTAGAGATCAGATATTGTCCAAGGTGGCTACTAGTGTTAGCTGACACCCTGAGCAGGGCATATATACCCAGCATGAGTGAGTTGGGGGAAGAGATCAGGACACTGAATCCATTAACATGCTGTGCTATCTCCCAGCTTCTGTAGAGGATGGCAATCAAAGAGCTTATGGAAAAGGATGTCCAATCACAGGCAGCCAAGAGAGCAATAGTCGCAGGGTGGCCAGAGGACAAAAGCCAAGTACTCATAGAAGCAGAACCATATTTTCAAATTAAAGATGAGCTGAGCGTGCAGGATGGAATCATATTTTGAGAAGAGAGGGCTACTGTCCCTGCCTCATTATATGAGGATGTCATGCAACAAAATACATATCCCACACCTGGGCATTGACAGCTGTCTTAGATGGGCTCATAGTATGTTTACTGACTGGGAATGAATACACAATTCCACTTCTTGATCAAAGGGTACGACACCTGCCGTTCATGTGATAACTGCCAGCAGAAAAACACTGACCACATGAACTCCCCACCCAACCATGGGAAAAGGTGTACTTAAGTACAGTAGAACACTACTCACATTTTTGGGAGGTTGATGCCCTGCCTGATACAAAAAGCAAGCCAGTGATTGGCACACTGCAGGCCCACTTTGTGAAATATGGCGTTCTGGACCATCTGTTCACTGACAACAGACCCCAATTTGCCTCAGAAGAATGCAAGGAATTTGCATACAAATGGGAGTTTGACCACCACACTACCTTGCCAGCATATCCTCAGAGATATGGCAAAGTGGAATCAGCTTTGAAAACAGCTAAGAGACTGTTTCACAAACCTCCTTCTGGTTCAGACAACTTGTTAGCATTTGTGAATCACAAGTATACCCCAAAACAGTGATGCCAAAACAGTACAACACAGGCACAGATGGGAAGGACGATGAAAACCCTGCTACCAGTGATGAGATATCTGCCTCAGCAACAAGGATGGGGACACTGTGGAAAGAAGATGACCAACAATCAGGGAAAGCAGGCACTAGAGTATGACAGCTCAGCCAAGGACTTACCAGCCCTGGAGACAGGCACATGTGTGAGGGTACAGCCATTAGAGAGACACCAGAAGGAGTGGACTAAAGGATTCATGAGGGGTGCAGTGGTACTGAGGTCATATGAGGTGACTACTCAAGAGGAACAAGTGATCTGAAGGAACAGGCACTTACAAGCAAGCAGACGCAATCACAGAATGGAAAGACAGCAAACCATCCAGAGGCCAATCCACAGGCAGGGAGCAGTCTCCACAGACAGTTTGCTAGACTCTAAGACAGGTGACAGGAAAACAGAGATAGGTCACTCCAAGTGTGGTCACTTGCTGAGAAGATGAAACTATCACCAGTTGAGTCTGTGGTAAAGATAAGCCTCTCACTTGGCTATATGTTAGCAACTTATGGCCAAAGGAACACTAGGTGTGGCGGGGGAGTCTCAGCCAGAAATTATTTGTTCAAAATGTTTAAAGGTTTGTAAAATAGGGAAGGTTATCATGATCAGTGGAACTGCAGTCAGAAGCCCCAAGTTTCCTGGAGGGATTGTCACTGAAGGGAACACAAGTGGAACAGGGGATGTGACGTAGTAGGCTAGAAGCATCTCAGCCACATGGACAGAGCAGCCCACAGGGTTTAATAAAGTTCCACTTGTTCAACTTAACCGGCATTCAGCTTCACTCTTTGCACATGAAACACTCAACACCAGGAAAACAACTTTTCAAAAAGTGTTAGACCCTTTGCTCCCATTCAATAAAAAGAGGGAGAGAAGATTCGTGCAAGTTGTCAAAAAGAAGAAACTCTAAGGCAGCAGTTCTCAAACTTAATTGTACCGTGATCCCCTTCTGATGACAAAAATTACTATATGACCTGGGGAGAGTGGGGGGAGAACCAAAGCCCGAGCCTGCCTGAGTGCTGCCACCCCAGGTGGCGTGGAGAGGAGCCAAAGCTGAAGCCCAAGAGCTTCTGCCCTGGGTTGGGGGCATATAATCTTAGCCCTGGAAAGTGGGGCTCGGGATTCGGCTTCAGCCCAGGCAGTAAGGTTTGGGCCCTAGTCCCCAGCAAGTCTAACGCCAGCTTTGATGTCCCACTTTGGGGTCCTGACCCAGAGTTTGAGAAACCTGCTCTAAGAGTATCTGCTGGCATTCACAACGAGCACTTCTGCAGCCAAGATCATATCAGACAGCCTTGGTCACTATCTCTTGTCATCTCAGGACTCATTAGAAAGGTTTGAGGGAGAGCATGCCTGGGCACAGACTTAGGGAAAAACTAAACAAATCTCTGACAGCAAAGTTCTGCGAGACATTTTATCTAGTGCCAGGTGTTACACAATGCACCACTCTTCAGTATCAAGCCATTAAAACAGTCAGCAGCAGCATTTGCTACTGGCTCACTGATGACCCACTTTCGTGCAGCCTATTTTGTTTAGAAAAAGTTCAGAACATCTTGAATATTAAGCCTCTTTTCAAGCTATAATGATCATGGAGATTAGCTCTGATCAGCAGGCCATATGTAAATTCTGTGTCCCAAGGCATAGTAGCTGACTATAAAACTTTTTTCTTCCTTTCTCTCTCTTGCCTTTTTATTCCCCTTCTTTTTTTTGGTTAGCTGTGATAAGGAGACTGCTTCATAGAACCTCATTACTATTGGTCCATACCATCTACTTAGCATTCAACAGGTCAGAATTCTTAGAGCATGTCAAGGACTAGCCTTCAGCTACGGTTTACTAGCTTTGAAAGAGAATATTATTAAAGCATTAAATAAAATCTAATTCTGGTTCCCTTAATTAATCCTTTTTTATGTGTTCCAGCTCTTTGGCTTCTGCAGCCTGAGCTAATTTAATAGCACTTAGATAGACTGTCCCCCTGTTCTCCTCCACTTCCCTCACACTTGCTCATAAAAATAATCCAAAATGAGAACCTGAGACAGCAGGGGCTTGGAGAGGATGCCTCTTCTCCCCCCTCCCATTCCTACTGCCAAGGAAATAATATTTAAGGCCCTCTAGACTGGCCACAACCACCTCATACTCACCACTCCTAACCCATTGAAAACAGCTATGTTCTTCTGTGGCAATACAGCTGCTACTGCTCAGAGTGAGCCTGTATGAAGTCATTCTCTGTTGAGGGTGCTGTAATGTGGAACCTCCTACTGGATGAGCTGACATAGGTCTTTTTCAGAGAATACTGATAGACTCGCCCTTTTGGAAAATCTTTCCCATAAAACCGAATTCATGAAAGTTCAGTAATGAATACCACAGTAAACATAAGAATGGCAATACTGGGTCAGACTAAAGGTTCATCTAGCCCAGGATCCAGTCTTCCAACAGTGGCCAATGCCAGGTGCCCCAGAGGGAACAAACAGAACAGGTAATTACCAAGTGATCCACCTTGTCACCCATTCCCAAATATAAACTCCTAACCTATTATGGGCATTTCTGCCTGAACCTTGGCACCTGTACATGGTGCTCAGATACTATGATGAAGGGTGCTCCAGAAGCATAGGGGATAATTCCTAGTATCACTGTTTGGGGAAAGGGCACCAAAATGAAATGTTTTCCCTAATGACTGTATTGACAAGTTAGACAAAATGTAAGCAGAGAAATCAATTCTTAAATGTTATGAATAAAAGGAAACATTGCAAACTTAATTCTAAAAGTCTTCCTCCCAAGAACAAACTGGAAGGAAATAGAGTCTGAGGTTGATCATCTCTAACCTCACTTATTGGATGCAGTGTGGCAATGAGAAAATAACAGCTGAAGGGTGGATAAACTACATTATCTTAACTACCAAGGACAAGACTTAAAAAATATAAAACTGGAGTGGAAAAGTGTTGATTTCTCTCTCTCTCTCTCTTTTGTTTTTTGCATGCTAAGAGCATATGGTCACATTCACAACCTGTGTAAACTGGTGCAGCTTCCACAAAGTCAACAGAGCTGTGCCAGTTTACAGTAGCTGAGAATCACTGAATGAGACTCCAACTATAAAATATGGCTATGGTCACCTTTTATATCAAGGTTACAGATTTGTTTAAAAAAAGAAAAAGAAAAAACAAAACAAAAAGAAAAAAAAAGAAAAAGGAAACAACAACAAAACAACAACAACAGAAACCAAGATATATTTCAACTTGAAAGCAAAGAAGCAAAACTTTTTAAATTAAGTAAGCAAGAAGTTTGCAAAAAATGTTTGCAAGCATGTCCAAATAATAATTTATACAATTTCATGACCCATTACACTTTCTGCAAGAAATGCTGAGGGGCCAGTATTGCTTTTGTTGTCAGTAGTTGTGGTCCCACTGTTTCTCACACTTGGTAATTGAATGCTCACGGAAGACAGCTTTTCCCATCTCCCAAATCATCCCCCTCATCACCAAGCAGATCTTACTATATCCCAAATGGCGTAAGACCTGTAGGGTATGTCTACACTGCAGCTGGGAGGTCTGATTCCCAACATGGGTAGAAAGACACACACTAGTGCTGCTCAAGCTAGCGCACTAAAAAAAGCAGCATAGATATGGTGGCATGGGTGTCAACTCAGGCTAGCCACCAGTCCAAGCTCGCCTGACTCCCTGGGTCTAACCTTGGGTAGCTAGCCTGTGTTGCCACCCATTCCGTAACATCCACACTGCCATTTTCAGCACACAGATTTGAGCATAGCTAGGGCAAGCATGGCTACCTGAGCTGGAAATCACCTCCCAGCTGCATTGCAGACATACCCATAGACTCTTTGAAGTCCACTAATGACTTTGCTTTGCCAATTGAACGTGGAAGGTGCTCATGTACAAGAGAGATGGGCAACAATGCAAAACCCTAAAACAGAGAGAGATTCTTGTTCATTCACACAAGTGGTCCAGCACAGAACTTTAGGTGCAAACTTCCCCATGGCACCCCAACTAATATGCTTCAGCACTACAGCTAGTCAGAATTTTTTTACTACATATTTTTTCATTTCAAAATGCAGATTTATCTAAACCAAACATTTTTGTGGGAAAGGGTCAGTTTCAAATATCTCTACTTGAAAAGTTTTTGCATAAGTTTTGAAGTTGTCAAACCATTCCGTTTTGATATTTCTGAAAATCAAAATGTTCAGTTCTCTGGTTTGGAATGATTTTTTCTTTAGAAATTTAAGCTAATTATTGTATTTTAAAAAAAAAAGCCAAAATATTTCAAATAACCTTTAACAAACTTCTTATATGGTTAATAAATCCCTTAAAACACACACACTACTTGGGGTATGAACATTTTTAAAATGTAAACTTTTCCACCTAATTTGAGGCAGGAACATTTTCTAAAGACTTGAAAATTTTAGCGGACAGTAAAACCATTTCCCACTCAGCTCAATTCAGCAATTTCGGTTTCTAACTCACCTATGTTTAGTTTGCCAACAAGAGCTCTGTTGTGGCTTTCAGATGTGGACATCTGTCTCACAGGAATTGAACAAGATCCATCAAACTAATTTCATGCAATGTACTG
Source organism: Gopherus evgoodei (assembly GCF_007399415.2). Taxonomy (NCBI): domain Eukaryota; kingdom Metazoa; phylum Chordata; order Testudines; family Testudinidae; genus Gopherus; species Gopherus evgoodei. The sequence continues at coordinate 34,663,649 of NC_044333.1, read as the reverse complement.
AGAAGTCATCAGATGGTAACAATTTTGTTCTTTCGCCAGTTTGAGATCAACAGGTGAATTAGACAGTGGTTTTTAACATGTCAACGGCCATGCAGGTTTTCCATTAAAAATTAGACTTTCAAAAGCCAACCATTTAATTTATTTTGTGCAAAAATGTCCTTAATGCTGAAGAAACTCTAGTGATCTAAATGTCCAATCCTGCTAGATACTGAATACTGAAATCAGGTGCTCAGTACCAGAGTTTTTAAGTATAATTAAATATTAAATAATTTAATAGGAAGTCTTTTTCTCCCTTAAGAAGATGAACTGCTCTCTGTCAAAGGAGGAAACCAAAAGAAAGCACTGTTCACACAGCTCAGTTTCTCAATCCTGCCAATCCTGCAAACAGTTACTACTGTGCTTACTACCTAACCTGAATAATCTGTAGGATTATGGGCCTGATCTTGCAAATGCTAACAACCACAGTGATTACGGATGTAAGTAATCCCATAAACTACCAAGCAATGCTGGACAGCAAGGACTCAAGCTAATGTCCAGTGAAGCCAATGATTTTTATGGACGATGGATTTGGGAATAAGCATTTCCAGGATCAGGCACAAGTGAAATTTAGTTTTGGTTTGATAGTTTACAGTATTGTACAGTGTTTTAATTGAAAGACATGTAATTTCTGTGATTACATTTTAATAGCCTGCACCACACTCCAACAATGTTTGAGGAGGGGGGATATGGGAGCTTAGAGAGGGAACTCACTGGGGGGATAAATCAATATTTTTATTCATCAAGCTCCCCAGCAAAGATCCTGTGGGCACTGCACAATTAATATTTGATTGCAAGAAAAAGTATCATTAATTAAAGCTTTATGCAATACAGCATGAAAGAAAAGTACCATAGTAAGGTAATTTCATAAGAAAAGCTCTGGAGAGAAAACAGTCAAAGTCATAGAAACTTTGTGGACCCTGTATATGACACCCTGGCACCACAATATTCACCCTGTCATATAATTAGGATATGTTTTGTACAAAGTATGCCTTGTGAGGTGTCATTCTAAAAGTCTTGATCTAAAAGACATTAATCTCATTGGATTGTATGTGTGATCGTCATATCGTGAAGTTATTAAAATTGGGCTATGTATGTGTTACTGAAACATGTTGTGAAGTTGAAAACATCCACAAGCAGCCTTTCAGGTACAACAGTAAAACGGTCAAACAATGTTAATGGCTCACTGAGGAAATGCACACATGCACAAGGATAACCCCAGGAACTGTGTACAATAGAAACCTCTCAGAGATAGCACTACATAATGAGAACTGTTTGACCCAAGTCACAGCAACAGAGCTTTCTAGAAAGTGGGAAAAAGATATAAAAGGGGGAACATATCATTATGATGGTACATCTCTCTTCCTACAACACCACATCTGGAAACACCTGAGGGGCAAGGACTGAATTGTGGGAAATGATGGTCCCAGACTCGAAGGATTTTTAGCCTGTCTATGAAAACCTGGGAAAGTCAAGGCAACTTGTTTCTTAAGAATCTGCCAGCCTGTTTATCACTCAGCATGAGAATTTGCTAATTCATATCATCCTATTTAGTGTGTTAAGCTCAGCTTGTGATTTGTTAATTTACTCAAGTAATCAGCTTTGATCTGTTTGCTATCACTTATAATCACCTAAAATCTATCTTTTGTAGCTAATAAACTCATTTTTGTTTTGTCTAAAACCGTGTGTGGAAATTATAACTTAGGGCAGAAATGTGTTGCATCTCTCTCTCCACATTGAGGGAGAGGCGAATTTTACGAGCTAATACTGTACAGTTCTCTGTGCAGCACAAGGCAGTATAATTTTGGATTTACACTCCAGAGGGGATGCGTACCTTAGCAGCGGGGAGATGCCGTAGCTGTGTAGCCTAACCATGTAGGGGCTGGTCAGAAAGCCTGTTTGCATGTTACAACCCCTGGGTGTGTCCCTACCTGTGTGTGTATGCTGATTGGAAGAACAAGCTTAGAGAGTTTAGCAACTTGTCACAGGCGCACAGTGTAAGAGGGAATCCAGGCTGGTGGGTCAGGCGAGCTCAGTGGTATCCTAGTTCCAAGTGGCACCCCGGGCGGAACTTGGCATGTTGTACAAATAGATTTGAGGCAATTGGAACTTACTCCAAGACCTTCTCCATGCTAGGCCTCATCTTCAGTCTCCAAAGATTACCCTTCCCTCCAAAATAGATCCACTGCTACATGGAACTTCCTGGTTAGAACTCTCCTGCATGAATTTCACCAATAATTCAGCATAACTTTGTTCCACTCTACTCAGGTGGAAAATAGAACGGTCACCTGACAAGAATGCACACCAGGATATCAGCTTTCCTGTTTTATCACAAACCCTTTTAATCTGAATGTTTCAGATGCCTCCCAAAAATTTGGATACTTGGATGGATGGAAAAATATAATTAGATAGACAAATTAAATAATACAGTAACAACATTTAAAGGATTACTTTCTCAACATTAATAGATGTTTAAAGTAAGAGAGCACAAATGCGTTTGCTTTAATGAAAGCTAAAGGAAGTTTGTTCAACAGACTTTTGTAACCTAACGTTTTGGAATCCAAACTATAAAACTGTACAAATATATTGATCTCGGGCAACTGTTTTGAAGCTCAAGGTTTTTGTTTGGCACAATATAATGACACATTACTGCTTGAAGCAGCAAATCATTATATCTTTGAATAAAGTTGAAAAAAATCTAATCAAGAATGTTAGACATACTGAATTCACTTTTTACCCCTCTCAGCAAAAATCAAACCCCAGTCTGAGGTCAAGTATAATCTGGCCTTCTAAAACCTAAAGTAGTGAAGCCAAGAAATACTGTTTGACTGTGTACTTGATAACATTATCCCATAGAGTGCTCTCAAAGATTATCCACAATGTACATTCAATGAAGGAGCAATCATATGACACTATGGACAAAGTCTGTACTGTATATCAAATCATGTAATTAATTAGAACAATTCTGTTTTAAATATGTTTGATAATTAAAATTGAAAGATTTAAAAACCTGTAGTTTTTTTTCCACTCTGTATTCTACATTCATGTTCTGCCTTTCCCTTAGATCTTGGGGAAGAGAATAGACTCTGGGTCAGTTTCACTTTTGATTGTAGTCACTTAAGTTTTTTTTTTTTCCTATCATGATCCCATGCACTAGTACAATGCTACAATGTTTGAGCTGCAAATACTGCAGGAGAATATTTATTTATTTAAAAAACAATTTCCACTGAATTACATTTAAAAAAATAAATGTTCTATTGATCTTAGGTTAGAAAAGGCAGTATTTATAAAAATTGATATTTGGGGCCATGTCCCCTGTAAGAGTCCCATTAAGAAGCACATTCATGGTGGGAATCTCAAGGGGATATTCAGGGCTATTGTAACAAAATCACCATAACACCTGACTGTTATGGCTGGTAGCACAAAGATGGTGCTTTCCATTTTCAAAGTGTTTTACAAACATAGTGAGTAGGGCTGAGCAAAAATGTCCTGTTTACTTTTTTTTAATTGCAAAATGGAATTCTGGGATTTTTTCCCCACAAAGTTTCTGCTTTCTGAAGAAAAAAACTGACATTATTAAAAACTGAAAGGCAAAATTTTTCTAGCCTTTTCTTTATTGGAAATTTTTAATGAAAACTTTTTTTTCATTTTTGTTGAAATTATCTATGAGGAAAGAAAAAAATAATATTTACCAGGCAGCTCTAATAAGCCAGATCCTCAGCTGGTGTCATATTTAGTCCACTGTAGACAATGGAGGTTTTCCAATTTACACCAAATGAGCATTTGGCCCAAAGAATCTGACTTGGGGTGTCGCATGCACTGACCCTGCTATGGCAACGTCTGTAAGGACTGACGTGCTTAGCACCACACAGATTATAAGCAATTAGACCTCAAAACACCCATATGAAGTATGTAAACAAGTGTTATCATTCCTATTTGCATACATGAGACACTCATGCTCAGGAGCTAAATGTCTTTGCCATAAAGAAAATCCTCATCTAAGTCAGAACGTAAAAGTTCCTGTCTACTAGTCTTGTGTTCAAGCCCACTTCTCTATAAATGGCACAGACTTTTCATCTGTGACTCAAGCCATGTCTACATCTAAAATTTTGCAGCGCTGGTTGTTACACTAGATGTAAGGCTCTAATAACTTGCCTTACTCATTCATGGCATTAGTTATTTTATTGCAGGTGGTCTGAAATCTTCAGAATGATGTGTTACAGCTTGATTTAAGTAACTATCTATGGAGAACTGGATAGTCCATATATAATTTATTTGTTTCTTGTTTGGTAAACAGTAATTGAAATTAATCAATATAGAAATATTTGAAATTTGCATATGTTGTTATAATTGCATGAGAAAGAAGGGTTGTTAGTTATGATTGTTCAATTGAATACTGCTCCACCAATAAACAGTTTCAAAATCTAATGAGTGGCTGACGCTTTGAAGAATACTAGAATAATTCTGGGCCAAATTATCAGCTGATGTAACTAGGCATAGATCCACTGAAGTAAAGATTTACATCACCTGAGAATCTGAGCCTTTATACATTCTCTGACTAGCTCTATACATGAATGAGACTCCTAACGCTTTGTCTCATTATACTGACTTTGATATATACATCAAGGCTTGTAAATGTTAGACCTAAATAGACTAATATTGTCAATTCTAAACTCCCTTTAAAAGAGAGCTGCCAACCCATTAGGGAAATCCATGAGAATCAGAAATCATTAGCACTATAAAGACAATGCTGTGAAAACAGTACATTTGTTATTATGATTTCATGTACAATAAGGAGCTTGTTAAGAAACAGAGTCATAGGCTGCTTCTGACCTAACTTACACTAATATAAATCAAGAATAAATACACTAAAGGCAATAGAGACTATAGATGTAAATGAAATCAGAATCAAGCTAAATGTCCCTGGTGGAACTGGCTGGAGAAACTGTGATGGAACCCTAAAGTATGGGACTGTATAGTTCTACCGAAAGTGAAATGCGTTGCAGTATCAGGTTGCTTCTTGCCAGAATTTTGCTTGCAATAAAATGAGTGGGGGGGGAGTTCTAATGTCAAAACACGCTGTTCCACTGGTTTTGGAACAAAGCTTTTCATTTTTTGTTTTGACATGATTTTTTCATAGAGACATTTTTAAATGTATAATATGAACATACAATACAAAATACAAATGAAAAGTTTTGACAGAGGCTAAATGATTTTTTTTTGTTCCTTCCTGGAGAATTTCCACATTTGGGGAGTTTGTTCCCATTCAGAATGAAGCCAACATTTGAAATCATGCGTACCTTTGTGAAACAGAACTACTGTCCTCTGTACAGACCCAGTTCTTAGTAAGAAAGAATTTGCTCAGAAAACTATACATAAGATAGGCTTTAAATGTTTTATTTGAGGCATCTGTTGATCTTTAATAATATATACATTTGATGTCCAACAAAATAGTCTTTGCTTCTAACACAGAGGTAGCTGGAACAGATATATTATTTATAATATCACTACACTAACACTTTGCCCTTATTTACCACTTTCTATTAAATTTGTTATAGGAAGCCTACATTAAGTGGAAACATGAAAAAAATTGATACATAGGAGTACAAAAGAATGTAAGGATAAAATCAGAAAGTTTAAAGCACAAAATGAGTTACTCCTAACAAGGGATATAAAAGGCATCAAGCAGAGGTTCTTTAAACACATGACGAGCTAGAAAGGCAAAGGAAAGTATAGGTACTCTACTTAATGGAGAAGGAGAGCTAATAACTGATGACATCAAGAAGGCTGAGATGTTTAATGACTATTCTGCTTCATTCTTCACTAAAAAGGTTAATGGTGACTAATGAAAGTTTCATCAAAACAGGCACGCTTCCATGAACAATTTCAGTTTTGCTAAAATGGCATTTTCTGACTAAAACACATTTAATCAAAAAACTCAGAAGCAACTCTAATCACACTCTTATTTTACAGATGGGTAAATTGAGTCAGAGAAATTAAAGTGAGATCTCAAGGTGACACAGATGAGTGAAAACCTAGATCTTCTGACTCTTAAATTAAACCAAAAGGCTTTTCCTTCCACTATAAGAAATTTTAAACATAGTGTAACTTGGAACTAATTAACAACTTGTAAGACTTCCTTTGGATATCAATCACGTAAGTGATCAGTGATAGAATATTTCATTGCTGTAAAGCTAATACATTGTATTAGATAACTATCAGTGTTTTATGTTGCCATAAAGCAGAATCATTGCATTCGGTAATGTCCCTCTAGTCTTTCAAGTGCATCTTTAAAACATACTTCTTACCAGCAGCTTTCAACAATTATCCACCAAAAATAGATGGATAAAATAAAAAATTGCATCACTTTGAGATTCCATCTTCACCCTTTCTGTCCCATGTCTTCTGAACTCTATCTGTGCTTGATTCAGAGCCTGATCTGATTCAGAGCCTGCTTTCTTTGCACATCCAGTACATACACGGACTTCAGTGTAAATGGTAGCTGTGCAAGGAATAAAAACTTAAGCTGTTAGTTTGTTTTGCAATATTCTTGAGGTAAGGAAGACATCTGCATCAGTGTTATACAGTGTAAAGCACAACTGGTGGTGCTCACTTGGTAACAAAGGGCCTGATTTTCAAAACCACATACAAACAAGAGCATGCATATTTTATTTTCCATCTCTCTTTGATGGATAATTGTTGAAAGCAACCAGACAGAAGTGTGTTTGCACCTATTTTGCAAATGTAGTAGCCACAATTGTGTTCACAAATTGAACATTTTCACACACAAATGGACATTCACTATACCTGAATTGCACATTCAAATGAATACATTGCATAGACAAAATAAGCAATACTTTCTGCACATGCATTTTTCCCCAAATCTGTCCCAATAGTTTTACAATACTATAAATATTAAGGGATGAATATTACTACAAATGAACTAACCTAAACAAGCTTGAAAAATCTACTTTTCCTTTTTTTGCTCTTTTGTTTACTTTTTGCATTTTACTCATTTCACTTTGTCAGTTACTTTCTTTTGCAGTCAGTTTCACTCTCCTGTTCTATGCCTAAATTCTGGACTGTTACATAGACTCACTGTTCCATAGGGGCTCATGTACACCAAACCCCTGTTTCATGAACATTTCAAACAATAGTCTTTGGGGAAAAAAAAGAGGGTGGGGAAACCCCCATCCCCATGTTTTTTTAAAAAATAGATATTCAAAATTCTGGATCCTAAAAGTAGCTGACACTCTCTCTTTAAAACAATATTAGAAAATTCAGAGTAACCAGCATAGGAATAAATAATCCCGTCATCCTCAAACAATCCATTGTGCGTTCAGGTAGACATGTTCTCTGACAATAAAGGTAGTGTGGATTTCTCTGTTGACTGATACTAGCACCCCATGCTAGGGCAGACTAATCCCACCTACACTAGCAATTTATAGGCCTTTCTCAGCCGAGCACTGACTCGAGTACTGAGTACTGACTGCACCATAGTATTACTGTCACAAGAAATGATGTTCTATTGTTATAACATTTGGCAACACAATAGTTGGATTTACATCCATTTGAGGGGGAGGACAGCACAGGGGCTAAACCCACACCTAATGTATCAAAGCTCATCAATCTCTGAATCAGATCATAAATTTATGGCACATGATCACAAGCTGTTCGGATTTATCACCCTCCACATGCACAGTAAAGGACTCAAAAGATATATAGTTGGGTGGAAGCTGACAGGAGACTGACTTACAGTACAACTCACCAAGCAGCCTGCAGGGCTGGCATTCTGCACACAGGAGATGGAAAGGTGAAATATAAAACCTGTAATTTACATCTATAGAAACAAGAAAAGAGCGAGATCTGGTACAGCCAGTAGCATATCAACAAAGGAATGAGATACCATCCTATTCTGGAATATGTCATGCATGTAAATATGTTTCTTCAGGTTCATCATCTTTGACGCTGTCTTAACTATGCTAAAGCACCTTTCAATTAACTGATTATATGGATGAATGATATCCCTTGCGTTCAAGTCATTTGAATCTTTTAAGCACACCCTGCCCCTCAGAGGGCATACAGACAGATGCATAAACAGATACATGAAATCCCTGCTAGCTGAGCTAATGCATAAATAAAATTCCCTGTGCAAAGAATTAGATTTAGAATTATGCAAACAAACTTGAGTCCCTGATCTTCAATACCCAGAAGGGAGTCCACTACTTCCTTAAAAATTCATTTGTTCTTTAATTAAGAAATATGCTTATTTCTAATTAATAAACCAATGGTATAATGTAAATATATGCCAAGCAACTAAACATTGTTGCTTTGATAGCTCTGTGCCTGGAAGTATATTACAGTGAAGTAATTTTTCTACATGAAATGCAACGGCATAAAAATATCATGTGTTCTGTATCCTGGACGATTAACATTGTTCAAGTCAGGTGCCTATTACTGTTGGTATATTATTGTGTGAGGTAGAGCCACAGAAGATGACAGGTCATTTTAATCTTAGGTGCAGTGCACAAACAAATCATCTATTCACAAACAAAGTTAAACAAAGGGCTTTTTGCAATTTCTTCTGTTCTTACACACAGCCTCCAATACCGACCTCTGCTCCTGAGGCAATCTGGAGCTTTTCCTCAATCTAACCCATTTCTGTGGAGAGCCAAGCATAATTGAACCCTGGAGTGAACCGCAGACTACTGCTTCCAGTCTTTTACACAGCAGTTCTTTTAGCTGCAAATTGCTACACTTTAGATTATTTAAATTTGCTCACGATGGACTGGGCTGAGCACAGTGGCTTGGCTGGGCACTTGTTAGGGATAGGATGCTCTAACAAGTATTGCCCAACTCCAATGTCCATGAGTTAAAGACAGATTAGAAAACTGGTGTCTGTATCTATACAGATATCACATCCCCCTAGTTACTGTTACACCACCCTACATTATTTATATGCACACACACTTATTTTGACTTCATTGGAGATTTGGGATGAAGGGTGATATTATATGATTGCTTATAGGAATCCAGGTCACAGACCAGGACCACAGACCATTGTTCTAGGCATTGTACAAACGCATCAAAAGACAGTCTCTGCCTTGAGGAGTTTATCATCAAAGCAACATGAATAGATATATGTTACTAGGCACTACTGCAATACAAGTTTATTATGAATAGTAATAATAAAATAATAAGTGTTTGAAGATTAATGACTTCATGGCCTGTAGAAAGATACCACAAAAGAGACACTGTGAGCCTAATTATGAGTGCACAGAGCCATCCTTAAGGCTTAATTACTTTCAAAACAAAACTGACTGACAGAACTGCTCCCCAAATGCAGACTATGTTCCGAAAAGGACAGACAATGGAGCACGTGCTGCATGCCTGCAGGAGCCTAGCTTGGAGAGAATATATGAACAGACACAATGAGGTTGCCAAGTGTCTGCACTGGTGCCTCTGCAGCAAGTATGGATTTAAATGCACCATGCGGGATTATGACCAGCAGATTGAAAGCGCTCTAGAGAATGAAGAGGCTAAGATTTTATGGGATCTGGCAATTGTCACAGACCAAATGGTGCAGGTCAAAAGGCCTGATGTAGTTTTTGTCTCATTTGTCATCTTTCCTACAATGTTAATTGATACTGCCATACCAGCAGATGGAAATATTATATATATAAATAAAAGAAACAAGAGAAGAAGAAGAACTCTGCCACAAAGTGGAACAATCAAGGGAAACGAGATCAGAGAAGAACCCAGTGGTTGTTGGAGCACTTGGAGTGATCCTTAAGGGTCTGAATAAGCAACTCAAGAACATACTAGGCCTTCAAGACATCATGAGCAGTGACCTCCAGGAGACTCAAGCGCTGTGAGAATTTTCAGGAAAGTCAAAGGAGAACAAGCGCATTTGACCTCTAAAATGCAGGAATTCTGCAGAGGATTTAACAAAACTCCTGACTACCCAAACCTACAGAGTCAGTTCGTGATTGGGATTTATTGGTGCCTCACAGGTATTTTAGACAGCAACATCCCCCTTTTTATGCTTAGAGACCTGATATGTTGTAAAGGTTGTTTGTTTAAAAAAGGCATGATGTAATAATGAGGAATAATAATAATAAATATATAGAATCTCCAATATCTCCTGAGAGAGAGAGTCCTTCAACTATTGAAACAGTCTTCTGTGATTATTCTATTGGCTGCTGGTTGGCAGCTGAATTTGAAAACCAAAATATCGACATTACAAATGTTTGGGGCATGGGAAGCTCTTATATTTGTCTGAGCAGATACTGACTGGCATACCTTAGAAATCGAAAACTGGTAAAGCCCCATATAAGAGACATTCTACCGTAGGTTGCAGTTTTTCAGAAATATTGTTAGTCCTAGGTGAAAACAAGGCATATGGTTCTGATAGTCTATCCGCTTTCCAAAATTTGTGCCCTCTTAAGAAGCTCTGGGACAGGCAGATACATTATACAAGGCAACATTGTGTTTTTACAATCCTCATCTGGCAAAAAGAACAAATAAAACAATTGTTGGGGCTTGATGATTCTTTCACTTACACCAGTATAAACCCAGGAGCAGCTCCACTGAAGTCATTAGGGTTAAATTAATGCAAAACATGAAAAGTGAAGAGAATCACACTTTTCACTTCTGGGTGTTGACAGAACATGACCTTTTAAATTGGTACCATCATATGTAGATGGACAGAACCAATGATTCTATTTAAAACATGGTTAGAATCTTACAAATGCAATTTATTACAAGAGCAATATTTTATTTTTCACTCTCTCACTATATTTAGCAACAATCTTTCACCATACAGTATATCTCTACAGTGGAATACCAAGGTGCAAACTTCTACATTACTTATGAAAAGTAAATCTACCTTTTTGGAATCTTCCTTTGGAAATCCATTGGAAATACTCCTGTCATTTTCGTGAACCCCTACAAGTATTCATTGTGATTCACCATATCACAAGTCACATCAAAAGAATTCATAACGATTTGATTTGCATTATAAAGTGTTAAACACAGAAAATTGCTTTTGATGTTGTCTTCAACTTGCTTTTTAATTGTTTTAATGAGAGACCATCATTAGTATCTGCAATACTTGTATTGTGTAATTTCCTGAAAATGACAGTTTAAGACGTAGCAACAATGTTTCTTATCGCTTCATTTATATTTTTTTCAGTTCTTGATTCATGTGTTTCATATTTTGTTCTCCCATTACGGTCAAGAACTATTGTGAAGGTGTTGACTTACTGCTGGTGCCTCCCTGTGGCAAAGTATGGCATAGCAGCTCTCTCCTTGCTGGGGGTCTCCTGACAATGGCTGCTCTGCCTCTGTGGTGACCTGCCTCTTTCTGTGATTTGACCCTCCACCCAGGTTACTTCAAAGTCTGTCTCATTCTGGGGTAGTTCATGAACAGAAGGCAAAGGGAATTAACACAAATAAATGGAGTTAAGAAACAGATGGGAATGATTTCCTCTCAGGGTGTGTCAGAATCTGGCCCTCACTTCTCTCAGGGAGGGGCCTTCAGGCAGTGGTTGTCTGGGAAGTTCCTGCCTTCAGTCAGCTCTTTCCTCAGGAGCTGAGGGCTGAAGTCTGTTCTCTCCCTTGATCTGCCAACAAGAGTGCTGTTCTGCTTCCTTTTAAGCAACTTCTGCAGCCTGTTCATGCCTGGCAGGTGTGGTGGTGCAGAGTTCCCTGAGCCCAGACCTGAGCTCATTGACCCCTTGTTTTCTAGTGTGGGGTTTAGTATACCCCATCACACGCTATTCAAAATGGTTTTAAAATTACCGACACCAATGTACTTTGTTGTAGGCAATATTCTGTTCAGTGAAATGTTTCCATCGAGTAAGTTTGACTGAATATTTTTCATAAATGTGTATCACAAAAAAATTGCAGATTTCCCAGTCTCACATGGAGTGAAATTATCCCCAAAGCAGAAAACCAGCATAAGGAGTATGTGCCACTTAATTCTCACTTGAGCCCTATTTTGTGGATTTAACAGTTGCACAGTCCTGTGCTTGGTGTGAATATCTCCCTCTTGTGCCGAGTTTGTGTTGTTTTGGGTCTGAAATCAAGAACTCTTCCATTATTTCAGTCTTCTAGGAGGAATTTACTTATTTTCAAAATACAATGGAAATGCCGTAAAACTCTGCAATCCATGTGTGCAGAATGTCAGTAACTTCTGTGATTGAAAGAATGCATGAAAGAAAGAAAAATGTGGTCTTGACACTGGTGGAAGAAGAATCAGAGGCCCTTAGAAAATACCTGATTCTACTTTTTCCTGGTTTCACCTAGTCATAAAGAAACATAATCCTTGAATGTTCTCCTCTGCTAGAAGCTCTTTATTAAAATTGTGTCTTTTTATCAGCTGGCTGCAGGAAAGCTCTTAAGAGAACCCCTGTAGTTTTTCCCCAGGTTGTTGGAATCACAAGTCACAGGCAAGAAGCAAGCCTGCGGAGCTCACCAAATTCAATGCAATTTTAGTCATTTTAAAGCTTAAGTTGTCCTGGTTTTTTTCTGCACATCAACAATGATCACAAAGTAAAAAAAAATACACTGGGGGGAAATATTATTATAATCCTTGAGACATACATCAAACAAAGATCACTGCAATGTGTATATGGGGAAAAAAATGTCTAACTTATTCTGCCAACTTCTCCAGATATATCTTCATGCAGTTTACCTTTGCAAATGTCTTTTGATTTTCATCTTCCATATGCAATCTCATTTATATTCATTTCTGCATCAACTTTGTTGTTGTTATTAGGCTAACTGAAAAAAAGGCAGCCTTGCATGCTGTATTTGATAAGAGGAAATATCTCTATAACCCAATTTTCATTTGTCTGAATGATAGCAACATACAATTATATAGCATGTGGATATCAATAATATCAGTGATCTAAACCATTCCTCATGCCTTATCCATTTTTACAAATTATTATTTTATGATATTGAACGTTCCTCTGGGCTATTGTGCTTAATGTCGTTCCGTGTGCCACTTTAAATGTCCCTTTATTTCTAATAATTATTTACAGACATTGTCTATCAGTTCTGCTCTAGGGCTCCTCAAGTGGAATGCAATGTATTCAGGCTACTGTGCTTAATGGAAAACAAGTTGCTGTTTTTAATGCAATTCACAAGCAATTTTCTCCACCTTTGTGGTTAGGCTTTTAACCCATTGGGCTTTTAACATATTATTACAAGTTGCCTAAACAAGTGAAATGTGTTCAGAATCATTTCTGCTAAATGCCTCCGGCGAATGAAATGAGATGTCAGCTAAGTTCATTTAACCAGCCCAAAGTGGAAAACAAAAACTTTTCATCAGCTGGAAATTGTTAGAAATTTCCAGGTGACCACTCTCCTGCAATCCATAAGGCTATTGACCTAGGTTTTACCATAGCAAGTGGGTTCTCAATCTGGTGGCTTGTGACCAGGTCTAGGGTGATACTGGACATGCTCTTTTCTCAATGGGTGCATGGGACAGGGTCTCATGGGAAGCGGACCTCAAAACTTTTCCCTATTTAACACAAGGTCGCAATATGTAAAAAGGTTACTTTAGTATAAAGTATGCTATACTTTAGAGCAGTATAAAGTATGCTGAGCTTGATCCAAAGCCTACTGAAGTCAGTGGAAAGACTCCCATTGATATCAGTGGATCAGGCTCATATATTGAATGCTAATGTTACATACACTCAGTCTTTTATGGGAACTAGGGACAGTTCTCTGGGAACTAGAAATCAACATTAAAACAAAACAACTGAACAAAGATTATTTTTCACGTACAGATTATCCTGAACAGGTGACTACCAAACTTGCAGTATGTCCAGGATTGGACGCCTCTAATGGAAGCCAAGTTTGCTATGACTTTTAGAATTGTTTTTGTAAGATTTTGACAGTTGGCTAGTCCCAAGAAAAATCACTAGTCTACACAACACCACAGGTATCTTATGTTACAAATTAATTCCATGCAAGAAAAATCTATAGGGAAATATGCATGTATAGCACTTTTCATCCAGAAGATCCTAATGCACGTTACAAACTAAATTATAAGCTCTGTCTCAGGTTTTGAGAAGTGGCTTCCATTTAATGTATGCACAATTTTTCATTCACAAATAACTGGACCCAATTTTTTGCTCCTTCAGTAAGATGAAGATGCTAACATTGTAGAGGCCTAACCAGCTGTTTGTGTCCATAATTCATTGTGGGTTCATATAGAAAGTGTAATTATTAGTAAGGACAAAATTGCACTCCTTCTGCTCCACCAATCCCAAAAACATGGAGGCCAGATTGAGGTCCATTTGAAAATGTGGCTTTCATTACACAGGAATCACTTCATGCACCACTAAAATACAGCCATTTCTGGGATTAAGCATGGCAACTCTAACATAGAATCACAGAAAATCAGGAGGTCATCTAGTCCAACCCCCTGCTCAAACCAGGACCAATCCCCAGACATTGTCAGTGCATAGTCATACTAAAGAAATAAAAATACATATAAACTTCTAGTTTAAATATATCATACTTGGAAGCCCTGTCTTGCCTTTGATTCAGGCACAGCATAACAAAGTGTGTTTGTCCTTATTACCACATAAAAACAACTATATTATACTACACTCCATAATAGATGCCAGTCTTCTCATTGTAAATCAATGTCCTCAGTCCTTCAAGTCTTGTCCACATATCTCTTCTCTACAGCCTTTCAGCTGAGTATTTAATACACCTTTTTGTTTACTGAATTCCACTTGTGATATGCAACAATAGTTTAACACATTGCAATTCCTTTTTCCTCTTGAATTGACCCATAAAGTTGAAAATACAAATACAACTCTTATGTACTTTAAAACCAATTATATTAATCCTATTTCCACAACTGCTTTGATCTTTCAGAAACTTGCTATGCAAACTTTTGCAAATCAACTCAGCTATGTATGAGATTCATACTTCGCATGACTTTTAAAACTTTTAAGCAATGTAATAATTTTGCGGGCAAGTTTATATTTAACTCTTCCCTTTTCAGTATAGATTATCAGCCTGGCACTTTCTCATCAGTTCCCTTGACTCAGATTTCAGGATTGTGTCTGGGCGCAAGATATATTACTCAGCACATTATTTTTGCCTGTGCGTTGTTATGTGCTAGCATTCTGAGATCTCTGACCTTGTGGTCAGACTATCAACAGGTCTTCACCATTTATGCTCTCCAAATTTCTGGACCTAACAGTTCCATAGTTTGCTCTGAAGTAGTGTACAATAATATCCTTATAGCTCTTAAAGTGAGCTAACGGACCCTATTCAATTTTGATCTTCAACCTCTATTACCTTCCTGGAGCAAAAGGTGGTGTTCATCTTCTGTACACCAAGATGGTTGTATGCAGACTTCCCTCTTTCATTTTCTTCAGGTTATGTGTAAGGAGGACAAGTTCTATAGTTCTAGCAGCTTTAAGATTCTAGTTTTCATTAAGCTCACCTGGATAAACTCTAGTCTTCATGATCAAAGCTTCATCCTTTAATGTATAAGTGATCATCCTTAAGCCCTTCCTCTGTCAGAGCAACAAAAAAACCCCAAACAAACAAAAAATGGCAGACCTTTCTCCAATACATGCAATGTATGATGGTTGGATGTGCTGATCTGTTGATATCATTGACATAAAATCATAGGAGCAAGTTTAGACAGCAAGTTTAAATTTAAGTTGGGGTACACTGTGTGTTTTGGTACCTGTTGGAGGTGGCAGTAAAAAAGAAAGTCTTATGGAATATTGGAGCACACTCTTGTCATTCTGAGGATGTCAAGGAATGCACAGATATTTTCCTTTAACTTCATAATTCCATACTTTTCAGGTGGATTGGCCTGTCATGTCACAACACAACCTTACCTGCTCCTAAACATTGCTTTTGTTTGCTAATATAACAATGCTTGCATCTTATCTTTTGAATATCTTTAGCATCTAAATGAGGGAGAGGGGCTGATAATTGAAATTTGCCAAGGAAATAAACCTCACTGAGGAGAAATGCCATAGAACACTGAGATGAAAACTGGCTTGGTTTTGACCGAATTAGCTCTTGCGAAAAAGGCATGTAATGAGTGCAGGTTCTTTTTTTTTTCCTCCTCCAAGCAAAGTTAGTGGGGTAGGTGGGTGTTTGTCTGAACTGTACCCTAATGTTAAGATGGAACTGCTCATGTGCACATGGCAAGTTTTGCTTCATATTCAAAAATTTCTGAAGGTTTGCGTATTGAAAGAGGCAGAGTTCCAACAGATTGCTAATCAACATGCTGAATTGAGGGGGTCTGCAGGAGCTCAGCCTAATTTGTTACGGTCTCTTAAAATGTGCATTTACTGAGTTGGGGCACCACAGGAATGCTGACTCATCTAATGTGGTCTCTGTTGGATACCTGCCTCACTCAGCACTTCGGCTGACAACCTCATATTGTTTGGTTATATTTTAGTTTATTCTAGTAGTTTTCAACGACATCTAATGCTTTACAGTCTTCCACTTATACACATCTAGACTGAGCCATTTTCTCTCATTGGGATGTGAGGTTTTGGCAAAGATAAGTTAAATCTACAGTGAATATAAGAACATAAGAATGGCCATACCGGGTCAGATCAAAGGTCCATCTAGCCCGGTATCCTGTCTTCCGACAGTGGCCAAAGCCATGTGCCCCAGAGGGAATGAACAGAACATGTAATCATCAAGTGACCCATCCCCTGTCGCCCATTCCCAGCTTCTGGCAAACAAAGGCTAGGGACACCATCCCTGCCCATCCTGGCTAATAGCCATTGATGGACCTATACTCCATGAACTTATCTAGGTTTTTTTGGAACTCTGTGATAGTCTTGGCCTTCACAACATCCCTGGCAATGAGTTCCACAGGTTGACTGTGTGTTGTGTGAAAAAATACTTCCCTTTGTTTTAAACCTGCTTCCTATTAATTTCATTTGATGACCCCTAGTCTTGTGTTATGAGAAGGAAAAAACAATACTTCCTTATTTACTTTCTCCATACCAGTCATGATTGATTTTATGGACCTCTATCATATCCTCCCTCTTAGTCATTTCTGGAGTCATCTCAAAGCTGAGAAGTCCCAATCTTATTAATCTCTCCTCAGACAGAAGGCATTCCATACCCTTAATCATTTACCCTTAATGTTGCCCTTTTCCAAACTTTTTCCAATTCCAATATATCTTTTTTGACCACATCTGCACAAAGTATTCAAAATGTGGGTGTACCAGGGATTTATATAATAAAATATGATATTTTCTGTCTTCTTATCTATCACTTTTTTAATGATTCCCAACATTCTGTTTACTTTTTTGACTGCCCCTGTACATCAAGCAGATGTTTTCAGAGAACCAGGGCCGCCCGGGGGGGGGGCAAGAGGGGCAATTTGCCCCAGGCCCCGGGCTCTGCAGGGGCCCCCACAAGAATTTTTTGGGGGCCCTGGAGCGGGGTCCTTCACTTGCTCAAGGGGACCCAGAAAACTCTTGAGGGGCCGGGCCCCAGAGCTTCTTCCGCTCCCGGTCTTTGCCGGCGGGGGGGAACATCCGTTCTGGGGGGAAGGACCCCCCGCCAGCGAATTACCACCAAAGCGGGATCTGTCGCCGAAGTGCAACCCAGTCTTCGGTGGTAATTCAGCGGTGGGGGGCCCTTCCATTCTGGGACCCGCCACCGAAGTGCCCCAAAGACCCGCAGCAGGGGTCCCCCGCCACCGAATTACCACCAAAGAGCGGGCTGCACTTCGGCAGCGGGTCCCGCTTCGGCCGTAATTCGCTGGCAGAGGGCCCCCGCCACGGGTCTTAGGGGCACTTCGGCGGTGGGTCCCAGAACGAAAGGGCCCACCGCTGCCGAACAGGGCCAGCTCTAGACACCACGCGGGGGGCGCCCTGCTGCTTGCCGGTCCTGTGGCTCCGGTGGACTTCCCGCAGGCATGCCTGAGGATGCTTCACCGAAGCCGCGGGACCAGCGGACCCTCCACAGGCACGTCTGGGGGAGGTTCACTGGAGCCGCCTGCCGCCGACGGCCCCAGGCCCCCGGAATCCTCTGGGCGGCCCTGCAGAGAACTATCCACAATGACTCCAAGATCTCTTTCTTGAGTGGTGACAGCTAATTTAGACCCCATCATTTTATATGTATAGTTGGGAATATGTTTTCCAATGTGCATTACTTTGCATTTATCAACATTGAATTTCATCTGCCATTTTGTTGCCCAGTCTCCCAGTTCTGTGAGATCCCTTTGTAGTGCTTCACAAGTAAGTTACCTTACTTTTCCTCTCTCTCTCTCTCTCACAGAGCTCTGATTAGGAGGAGGGATAGCTCAATGGTTTGAGCATTGGCCTATTAAACTCAGGGTTGTGAGTTCAATCCTTGACGAGGCCATTTAGGGAACTGGGGTAAAAATCTGTCTGGGGATTTGGTCCTGCTTTGAGCAGGGGGTTGGACTAGATGACCTCCTGAGGTCCCTTCCAACCCTCATCTTCTATTATTTCTTGTTCAAATGCATTGCTATGGCTCTGCAGCTGCACACAATGCTTATATTAGGGATAACTGCACAATCTTTAAATAAAAGTAAATGCACTCTCTTGTCCGATGTGACAAGACAAAATGCTAACAAGGCACGTCAGGACTTCAAATGGCTGGGGAAAGTAATTATAGAAACATTAGATTGGAGATGGATTGGCCATGGGGGTGTTCCACACCAAGTCTAAATCATGACCCTCAAGAAACTTGACAGCAGGAAGGCATTGGCAGTGCAGAGACCACTGTCTATCCTGTCAGCCAATATTGTATCCTCATATTCCCACATCCATATCCTTCTCTTGTCTTATACTTAGATTGTAAGCTTCTTAGGGTGAGGACCTTCTTTTTGTTCCATATTTGTACAGTGCTAAGCACAATGGGCTCCATTTCCTGTCAATATAAAACTGCCGCATGAGTGCGTAGGCCATTCTAATTTAATGTAAATGTTGCAGACAAAAATGATTCAGTAATGTCCCATGAAAGACTATTCCACAGCCTAAGAGATTTCAGGTTGCATTTCTTGATGCCTAGCCAAAAATTTTTCTCCCTCAGTTTCCTCCTAATAACCCAAGTTATAGTCTCTTTTACTACACTCACTAAATATTTTGAAACCAACTAATATATATTTTCCATGTTGATTGTTGTTCTTCACTGTAGGAATTAACAGAAATCAGAACATGTCTCAATTTTAGCACCAAGCTGGTGTAAAGCAGTTATATCTTCCCCAAGTAAGAGTGTGATGGGGTGAAGCCCTATCAAAGGCTGGAAGGGAGTTAATAATCAATTAGGGCACAGGTACAATAGATGTACCCAATTAGCTGCCCCTGAGCCAGAGGGTAAGGAGTTGGAGACATCAGATAACTTAATGGGCACCTGGGCCCTATGAAAGGGAAAAGAGTGCACTCTGAAGGGAGGAATGACAGAGAGAAGAGGGACTCTTCTAAAACTGCCAGAGCCAGAGCCTGCATGCAAGTCGAGACCTCAGCAAGACTCATTCTGAGAGGCAAGTGCTCAACATCAGAACTGGGGAATAAAAATCTGGAGTAGCTGAAGGAAACTGAAGATGGAGCCCAGAGAAAGGTAGATGTGTTAAGAGACTATGATTACCTGTTTGAGCCCAAAGGGGTTGGACTTGGAAACATCTCAGCCAGAGGGCTAAACTGCACACAGACAGATAACCTGCCGGGTGTGCTAGAGATACAGATTTCTAGAACTTCACACCCTGATGCAAGCGAGTGCTTTAATGATAAGTGTGCACACTGAGAAAGAGAATAATTATCAGAATGTAACCTGCATAGTGGATAAAATTGTGTCTCCAGTACCAATTACTTTTTGTGTTTATTTTGGAAGTTAAAAAAATAACATAAAAAATGAACCTATTTTCCTCTTGCTGAGGAACCGAGGGAAAAGAATCTCCAGGATTTATTTTTAAAGCCAGGAGTTGTCTCTCTACCCTTCCCCCCCCCCCAAAAAAAAAACCCCTATAAATATGGATTTGCAGAAATTTGCTTCCACTGGCTCTGGAGTCCTTGCCATCTGATCTGTTTTCAGAATATTTAAAGGTTTTGCTGGTTTGCATGTTTGAAACCAACTGTGAAGGATGTTGGGTTGTTGTGGTTGTTAACCGTGATTCCTAAACAGCACAGAGTTGTCTGTAGAAAGTAATGGAAGTCATTAGCAGGCATTGTGGATGATAGATTTAACTATGCATACTCAGAAACTGCTTACATTGCAGTTTAAATTAAAAAAATGCATTGAAACCGGTCACTCGATCTCATTAAGTAGTCATACTCCGTTATGTACTATTGATTAGTTTGTACAATGGAATTTCAGAGGAATTCTGACAGCTGTGCATATGCAGTCAATAGCCATGAAACTCTTGTTTCATTAATTCCATTACAATGGGGTGCGGAAGGAGGGGAAATTAAAGGGGAAATTTCGGGAAGATTTGTTTTGGATTCTTTACAGTTCACTAAAATCTGAACTATACAGAAAACGATGTTAGAAAATAGTTGATTTTCCGCTTGGATAACTACACTACACTTCTAAACAGGACCCTAATTTATCTCTGGTTAGAATGAAAATTTGGCCAATTTTTTTAAAATTGTCCCATTGGTTCTTAGCCTGCTTGTTAAATATTGCAATATTCAGCATCACACATTTATCTTAATACCTCTCTGTGTTAATCTTATGGAATAGCAATTTATAATGCAATTCAAGTCCAAAGCCAAGCTGGGAAGCATAACCATGTACTAGTACATATAATTGCTGCTTTGGTCAGGTGATTTCTAAAAGCTCCACCAATGATAAAGTTTGAAGAAAGATTAATATATAGGCTTACCAAAGGTTTACTATATTAAAGAGGGAGTACAAAATGCTTTTCCCAGTTCACAACCTATATAAAAGTGAAATTAATGTTAATTGTTCATAATGGTACAATATATTTGATTTCAGTCTTCATCCTGAAAGATTCTAGTGTGTGTATAGCCAAATCTGTTAAAACACAGGACAATCCTGCAGTCTTCATCCAGCCACAGCTCCCACTAAGGACTACAGGATTTAGCTCTTTATTTGATACATGTACATATCTATATCAATATATATATATACATACAGATGTATGGCCCAATCATAATCTCCCACCACTGTCACTTCAGTGATTTTAACAGGCATTTCCCCTAGCTTGCACAGGTTTCAATGAGATCAGAATTAACTCATTTATATTTTCTGATAATATAATTAGCATTCACAATCGAAGTGGGGATACCTCTGCACTGGAATACAACAGCTGTTGAACAACTCAAAGCACTTTGCATAACATCTGAGGGCAGGAACTGAAGAGAAATACATTGAGCTGTAACTGCAGGAGGAATTTAGATAGAGAGTCTGGGTAACCAAGTTGGAATCTGGCAAGGACATATGTTCTAAGACCCCCTAGTTTTACAGATAATGCCATGAAAAGCACACATGAGCATCGTCAAATCTACATTAGAAATTATCAGAAAATGTTCATACTGGCTCTAGTCTACATGGTGTATTTTTATTTTATCAGTGTTCAGATATGTACAATGTTGCAATATCTCAACAAGCCCTATGATATCAGCATATTTCTCAATATGCATTCTATTTATTCTCGTCATTTACCTATCACAGGCACAGGAGACAATCTGACTGTGAAACAGGTAGAGTTCCTACCTGAGCTGAATCAATATGGGATGTGTTCAATCCCAAACTTAATCCCATCCTGCAGTTTGCCTCTATTGATAACTCAGATAAAAATAAAAAAACCTCAGACTGAGCTTCCTTCTCAAACTATATTGTTTCTAGGTTTTCCCTGCAGCATCCCAGGAACAATTACTCTCTGCCCAAACGGCAGGGAGAAGTTAAGGAGCCACACCCATCACACACAATCAGCAAGTATCCTTTTGCAATGGAACAAATGTGCAGTTATCAGAAAGCAGTATATGGCCTATAAAACATACAGTAGTTTACAGAAGCACGAATGATGTCACCATACCTGTAGGTGACCCTTCCATGACATGTCCAACGTACGGTCCTTCCCTGAAGATGGGTCTGTTGTCATTCTGATCAATAACAATGATATCTAGAAGGACTGGGCCTTCAATACTTTTGCCGCTGACATCAGTGATCTCAACTTGCAGCTGAATGAGCAAAGAGATAGGAGTTCATGAGTTAGTTCACTATCATGACATAAGCAAGGAGCAAGGAAAAGAAAAGCTTACATCAGCATTTTTTCTGGAACAAGCTACTGGCAAAAACTTAGTACTTCAGTCTCAAGGGAGATTCTCTAGGACTGGGCTAGAATCAAAATGGTTTTGAATGCAAGCAAGAGAGATTCATATGGTGACCCCCATTGAGTACTCTGCGACTGATATGCTAAATTTGCTAAAGAACGCAGTGAAAGGGAGAAAAAAAGAAACATAATTTGATACTAATGAAGTGAATATTTGCTTAGAAACAGTCTATTTCCTTCAAAGGGAAACATACAGTACCATGTATAAAATAAATTACAAGATCCTTGTTAACCGATTATGAGAAGATATAAATAGGATGTTATAAGAAAAGGTACGAGTAACCCTTTTAGAGAGTAAATAAATGCCCTCCTTGATGAGGGAGTGGAATAAATCAGCACAAAATGTGATTCAATCTCTATGTATTTTGTCCTGAAAAGAAAGGTATGGAGGAAATAATTGAAATATTATCATTACAGCTGTATTACATCATGAGTTTCATGCCAAGTCACTGTTGCCTTCAACACTTCTTTATGTCTTCTCTTTGTTTCTTTCTTTATTTTTATGTAGCAGAAATGGGAAATTGTGAAATTGGCAGCCACTATTTCCTGGACATGTCAAATTCAATAGAGCACACCTCAAAGTTATGGTGCAGCAAAAACCTGGGGCATGCAATGCAAAAAAAATTTCTTTCCCTTTCCGTGGCAGCTGGCTTTTGTTCCAGTGTTATGAATTGCTATCTCAGCCATAAACACGGAGAGACGGTAGTAACAGGGATTCACTGTAATCAATGCCTATTTCTGCATGTGGGGTATAACAGTACTAAAGTCTTTTGGCACAAAAAGCTGGGAAAGCAAAAGGAACCATTCAGATTTGTTTGGGATTTTGGCTAAGAATGTTAGAAACAATGCAGTGTTAACTGACTGGAATTAAAATACAAAGCTTTTGAACTAAATGTTTGGGATTTCTATTGTAAGTTTCTAAAACTGCTTAAATAGCCTCAAAAGCTAAACAACAAGTATTCTGCTGGGGAAATAAAAAACTAAAAAGTCGGTCCACTATGACCATAGCCAATGCTTACTGAGCAAAACAAGGGTTTTTGTCAAAATGGAATGATGCAAATATTATAATAGAAAACTACACATTTGATGACCTTTACCTTGAATGGCATTGTGCGTTTATGAATGTGTTTGCTTAGCAGCTGAGGGTTGACACAGTGCATGCCAATATCACGTGGTAATGAATTGTGCTGTTTTGAAAGGCTCCACTTTTGAGTAATAAACATTCTTCACAAAACCTGAGCAACCTCCAGCACTCAACAAACCTACCATTCAGGTCTCTTTTCAGGTTTTCCTTTCATATTGACCCTACTTAACACACACAACAATCTATCAGCTGTTACTCATATGGCAGTTCTCAGAAAACAGCTTGCCTGTGTTCATGTTGTGGACTCTGGGATACTAATGGGATTTTCAGTTAATCATAGAATATCAGAGCTGGAAGGGATCTCAGAAGGTCATCTAGTCCAACCCTCTGCTCAAAGCAGGTCCAATCCCCAACTAAATCAACCCAGCCAGGGCTTCGTCAAGCCTGACCATAAAAACCTCTAAGGAAGGAGATTCCACCACCTCCCTAAGTAACCCATTTCAATGTTTCATCATCCTCCTAGTGAAAATGTTTTTCCTAATAACCAACCTAAACCTCCCTCACTTCAACTTGAGACCATTACTCCTTGTTCTGCCATCTGCTACCACTGAGAACAGTCTAGATCCATCCTCTTTGGCACCCCCTTTCAGATAGTTGAAAGCAGCTATCAAATCCCGCATCCTTGTTCTGTTCTGCCGACTAAACAATCCCAGTTCCCTCAAAGTCTCCTCATAAGTCATGTGCGCCAGCCCACTATCATTTTTGTTGCCCTCCGCTGGACTCTTTCCAATTTTTCCACATCTTTCTTGTAGCGTGGAGCCCAAAACTGGACACAGATGTACTCCAGATGAGATCTCACCAATGCTGAATAGAGGGGAATGATCACGTCCCTCGATCTGCTGGCAATGCCCTTACTTATACAGCCCAAAATGCTGTTAGCCTTCTTGACCACAAGGGCACACTGTTGACTCATATCCAGCTTCTCATCCACTGTAACCCCTAGGTCCTTTTCTGCAGAATTTCTGCCTAGCCATTCAGTCCCTAGTCTGTAGCAGTGCATGAAATTCTTCCGTCCTAAGTGCAGGATTCTGCACTTGTCCTTATTGAACCTCATCAGACTTATTTTGGCCCAATCCTCTAATTTGTCTAGGTCCCTGTGTATCCTATCCCTACCCTCCAGCGTATCTACCACTCCTCCCAGTTTAGTGTCATCTGCAAACTTGCTGAGAATGCAGTCCACGCCATCCTCCAGATCATTAATGAAGATATTGAACAAAACCTGCCTCAGGACAGACCCTTGGGGCACTCTGCTTGAAACCGACTGCCAGCTAGACATGGAGCTATTGATCACTACTCGTTGAGCCCAGCTTTCTAGTCAGCTTTCTATCCACCTTATAGTCCATTTATCCAACTCATACTTCTCAAACTTGCTGGCAAGAATACTGTGGGAGACTGTATCAAAAGCTTTGCTAAAGTCATGGAATAATACATCCACTGCTTTCTCCTCATCCACAGAGCCAGTTTCTCATCATAGAAGGCAATTAGGTTAGTTAGGCATTGCCTGCCCTTGGTGAAACCATGCTGACTGTTCCTGATCACTTTCCTCTCCTCTAAGTGCTTCAGAATTGGTTCCTTGAGGACCTGCTCCATGATTTTTCCAGGGACTGAGGTGAGGCGGACTGGCTTGTAGTTCCCTGGATCCTTCTCCTTCCATTTTTTAAAGATGGGAAATGCATTAGCCTTTTTCCAGTCTTTGAGAACGTAGAGTTAAAAAAGACTACTTCTCGGTGACATTTTTGATCTTAATGTGTTGCTGTCTTTTGGGAACAGACAGTTTGCAATAACATTAAAAGAAAAGGATTGGAACTCTCTCTGGTATTATCAGCTATATTAGCTAAACTGTGAAGGATGATAACTTTAAATGAATAGCTATTAATTTCATGGGTTGTCCCTGGTCCATTGTCACTTCCTAATACAATTGAAATTTGATTCTAAATTCAGCCCTTGGTTATATCACTTTAATCAAGGGTGCAAAAGCCTCCACTGACAAAAAAAAAATATCTAGAGCATGCCTGGGGCATTGATCAGAATTGGGTCTGATGCAGCACAGTCTTCACTAATGAGTCTCCTATGGAGTCTTGGCCTGAAACTAAAGTTATCCTCTCCAGTCACAAGCCCATTGCTTTGAGAATGGTACCCACTCTCCACTGGAGCTAAATCTCATTCCACTCTTTTGGATATCTCACCACAACTACCATCCTCTGAATTAAAAAAAAAATATTTTCCAACATGCTGAATGTTTACCTAAAACAACAGATCAATGCAACACTTGTATTTGGTAAATTCATGTAGTATTTACATTGACAGAAGGAGCTGTTCTAGTTTATGAATGAGTGAATATTGAAGATCTGATTTGTAGCAACTGCAGGCAGGGCAAGCAAATTTACTAGTAGTCTGCCTAAAAAGTCAAGACTTGGGCTCCAATTGTGCAATATCAGTGCACTATCAATGGGGTTCTGCATGGGAACGGCAATCTACCTACCTGCAGTCAAATGTAGGAGCAAAGACTGAAACAAGGGCTGTTTTATAGCATGCTCATTTTGATCTGAACCACTGATCTTGCAGTTCACCCATCACCTCGTTATTAACTATTAAAATAAACAATGGTCATTTTAACAATCTAGGAGTTGCTGCTATTATTAAATACTAAACATGTTTTCAAAGCATCGTACACATACTACTTAGCTAAGCCCGTCAGATAGACTTGGCCAAAATTGCTGAAAAGGGTCACATGATGTTTTTCATGAACTCACATCATAGGGTAAATTTGTCTCTTCACAGATCCTGATCTGTTTCTAGCTTGAAAAAGCACATTTCATCCCTTGACTCCTTCAGTTCATCACTGCCAGTCTCCACAGCTTCTTCAATTCCTTCTCCCACACTTGTTTTCATGCCTTCCACCTTGCTTCTGCCCCATCTGCAATCCCAATCTCAGTTTGCAAGGCCCTCAGACTCCAACCTAAGATTCACACCTTCTGTAAGACCTACAGAGTCTCCCCGCAGATCAGTCAATTATCGTGTACCCACCTAACATTTTAGAAGCCAAGCTATAAAGTGAACAAAAATACTAAGTTAACATCTGGTCTCTTTGGGCAGTCCATCTTCTCCATCTCTCTCTTTTAGATTATACGCTCCACAGGTCAGGAATTGTCTCTTGTGTGTGTTCTGTAATGCCTGAATGTATTGTCAGCGTTATCTGACATTCCTGCGTGCACCCCAGAACTTGACTGTATTGCAGAGAGCCATTTAGTATGTTCAGCCACTGACAGCTGAAAACTAAGCATCACATAGCGAGGAAATCTTAGGCCTCTTTGAGACAAGGTCAGACAGCTGCATACTTGCAATTTGTTAATTAGAATGGGAAGATGGGACAGAAAGTTACGGAAGAGAGTGAGTGAATAGTGACCTTGGTTTTAGGTACTCCTAACATATTGTTGTTTTGGCTAGAAATACTAGAAAAGTTTTGAGATAATGAGTAGTTTGAGAACTGGTGACCCAGTAGAGGTTACTATCCTGACCCACTAGTAGCCACTATAAACTATGTGCTTTGTTAGAGTTAGCGATGAAAGATTAAGTAAAAGTAAATACCTCATCTGTCCGAGGGAGCTTTTCCAAGGACAAGGAGCTAACAGCTAAACTCCCCATCAGCTGGATGGAAAGAGGGCTTCTGGAAGCCTCCCTGGTGAACATTTGAAACCATCTCCGACTGTGGGTAACTATATCTGGGATGTCCTAAACCTAGAGAGTGTGTGTGTGTGTGTACATGTACATGTAATATCTAAGAAATAGTAGTTTTAGATAAGAGCATGCTTGCTTCTGTCAATCATTTATCAGACAGAAGCACTGTGTTCCCATTGATTTATTCCTGACACTGCCTGGAGAGAAAGAGTTCGGCTACCACTGTTTGGGGTTCTGAAAACTCCGCACAATACAAATGTATAAATGCTAATTAATAATAAAAAAAATCTTTGGAATTTTTTTGGTACATGCAAATAAGACATGGCAGGAATATACACAGTTACACACAGAGACAATTTATTACACATG
Organism: Gopherus evgoodei; assembly: GCF_007399415.2. Lineage (NCBI taxonomy): Eukaryota > Metazoa > Chordata > Testudines > Testudinidae > Gopherus > Gopherus evgoodei. Next base: position 34,636,080 of record NC_044333.1, on the reverse strand, counting down.
CTGACACACACAAAGGACTAATTCAGGTCAGATCATGACATAAGCAGCCTGGGCATTGTGTGTTCTAGTGCTTCCTCCAGAAATGGCACAGGAATCTATACCAGGTCCTGCATTCCCTAAAATCTTCAAACCACAATCCAGCCAGATGAGGAGCCATGCTGAGGTACTGAAGCATCAGAAGCCATAAGGGGGAGATGACCAGACCTTTCTACTGGGTGGAAGAAGATGGTTGTCCAGATTACAGCCACCTTCTACTTGTGCATGCATCAGATGAACTCTGACATTAATTCTCTCTCCCTCAACACATCCAAGGTGAGAGATTAGAAAAAAGCAATGAAGACCTCAGAAAGCGAGCTACCATCTGCACCCACTCTACTTCTCCCTGCTTAACTCTTCTATGAGATAAACCAGGAGAAACAAGAGCCTGAGGACAAAAGTTACCTTCACTCCTTCAGTTCTCTTCCAAGAGATCACAATAGCAGCAGGGGTCTGAGAGTGCTTCAAGTGGTTTGTTTATTCTGTTAATTTATTCTTACTCATGGTGTCTGATATTTATAAGTTATTTATAGGTTAGCAGTGAAACCTACTGTGATAGGATTAGGTCAGAATTCTAATTTGTCTGTTAAAATGGATGGCTTGTTATCTTCTCACAGTGCATTCTGCTATGCTTGTATGCACATTTCAGTTTTATATTGTATACGATGGGTTTAAGTGGGAGTAGCACAATATTTATGCTCTGAATGGACTATTTGCTCCCACAAAATACTACAAAAACTCTGTGTATTGCCTCGGTCCATTTTATGGGCTTCTGCTATCCCAGTCTTGATTCGGATGTCCTCTTGCTTGATGCCATTCTTGCAAAACCCTGCCCACTCTCCCTGTGATCTACAATATATATTCTTTAGGGGTCTAGGAGCCAGCAAATAGTTCTGGCACATATACATCTCCTTGCAGCTGGTGCTTCATGGGCTGAGTTGCTAACCTGGCCTATCCAGAATTAGATGTTTCATAGAAAACATTTGATCCTCACTTTCCAAGACTTATTTAATATTAATCCTTGAAGTCAATTTCATGTCACAAGGTTAACAACATTTTCTATACCCTGACCCATATTGTGTTACTAGTGTCATGAATTAAAGTTCACTCTTATACCTGCACTGCTGTGTCACAATGCCACTGCACAGAACTAACCTGAAAATGAAATGTCCCTGGTTGCTTTGGAGCTTGAATCCTCTCTCCAGACTGATCCTGACTCTCAGCCATGTTGTTTTTCCTCCCCCACCCCTTTTTCATTTTTGGCAGTATTGGTAGCTTATTTTATTAGATTACAAATGTTTTGCAAGCAATTGCTGGTGGTAAGGCAATGTGAAGGTACAGTGGGCATGGAAAGGCAACAGTAGGAGGAATCTGATGAAAATCAATTCCTAGTTGTGTAATTTCTTTAACATGATCCAAAGGCTGGAATTTGAAGCTAGACAAATTCAGAATGGAAATAAGGTGTAAATTTTTAAGAGTGAGAGTAAATAACCATTGGAACAATTTAACAAGGGTTGTGGTGGACTCTCCATCACTAGCCATTTTTAATCAACATTGGATTTTTTGTTTTCCCTAAAAGATCTGCTCTAGAAATTATTTTTGGGAAGTTCACTGTGCTGTGTCTCCCAGTGTCAAGAAAAATAAATAAGTCAGTGCGAAAGACAAGCATTAAACTAGGTTGATAAAGAACCAGACCCCAGCTGGTTTTGTACAAGAGACCGCCTCACCAACACAGAACATGGGAAGCTGCCTAGTTCATGGTTGTTTAAATGTTGCATTCTTCATCAATTTTCAGAAAGTAAGGATGGGAAGAGGGGGTTGTTATTTTTGTTTATAAACCTCATCTATATCAAGGTAAAAGCAAGGGATTGAGATGGTTTATTTTAGTAGAAGGATCCCAGCCAGATTGCAAGGTCTTGCTGGTCAACCTGTATGCCCCATATCAAACCCAACAGTTCTTATCTGACTTCTGCTTGATCTCGTGTACAGATTACGATGGATTTCTTTACTCTCTTTGTACAGTACATATCTTGATCACCAACTGATCTGTTTCTTTTGTCCCCTCATCCCCTGAGATTGCTTTCTAAACTGATACCCTGTAGCACATTTCTTCTGACCCATTACCACCATCACTCTGTACACATGATGCGAGTGTTCCAGAGAGCTGGCTCTCTAACTGGTGCTTAAACCCTGCCTTGGCTGACAACGAAAATCATACTATTAGGCAAATATAGAAGCCTTCTACTACATTCTTCATTCAGATCTCAGAGTGACAGTTAGTGTAAAAATGCCTAGAGAGAAAGAGAGAGATGCAGAGTGCCAAGCTGCCAAAACTCCCACTGGAGTCAATAGGAGTTGGGGGTGTTCAGAACCTCTGGGAATCTGGTCAGTCAGAACACCTTTGCCCAGAACACTCACTCTCTCAAGACTGGAAATGCTTAAAGCTGTGGATCAAGATATATGTACAACACTTGACTTCCAACAGAATAATTCCTGGAACCAATGACCCTTGTTAAACAAATAGGCAGGCTTGCTCAAACCAGCAAACAACCCTAGGGCTCTCTAAAGCTATTTGCATTCATGCAAGAAAAACTGGGAAGAACTACTACCTTTTAGATGTCTGAATTCGAAAAGTCATTGAACTTTACCTTCATTGTGCTCACACTAGCAAGCCTATCTCATATACTCTCAGGAAGAGTCGAGTCTAGTACCTTGGTTTCAGTGTTAAGGAAGACATATGCAGACCACATTTAGGGCAATATAAAGTTAGGAGTGTTTATTGGAAATACTACAGCTCACAGGCTTAAGATACGGATCCCTTTTTGGGCTAATGTCCCCAGCCTGGGTGAGAAATGCAGGTCAGAGTTTCAGAGATGGATAGAACAGGTAGAGGTTTAGAAGCAATAAAGATAATTAAAATTTATTATTGCCTGAGATTTGCATCTGAGTTTTACAAGACAAGTACCTCTGAATACTTTCCATTCCAAACAGGACTGTTTAAATTGCTTTAACTTCTCATCAGACTTCACTCACCATATCTGAAGTGAGAGTCTCAGGTTCAAAAGTTAAAAAAGATACCCAGGACAGCACGTCAAAAAGATCCAGATCTCTTTTTAATAGTGAAGTTAATATCTTTGTGAAAGTGCTCCCATTCAAAGTCAATCCATCATCCTGATTTTAATAATTCCTGTATTACCTAGGATTTATAAAAGGTAGATACTCACCTATCCTCTCATGAAACCCCACATCATCACCTTTCAAAGAGTACAGGAAAATCTCTTGATGGTGGTGAGTAACTGTTTATATTTACATTTGTAACTAGGTTTCGGAGGAATCTGACTTCACAGAATGTTGGTAGCACCCATCAAGTTTGCTCATTATCCTACTCTTGTTTATTTTGTGCTTGGAACTTTTAGCTGAGTTCATTCGACAATACAAGTCTTGTCATGCTTGTAATGGAGATGGCTCAGGCCATGAGGCCTCTCTGCTATAATTTTCATCTCTCACTCTCAGTCAACAGCAGTCCTGCTCCAGTAATTTACATACTATGGCTGTATACATTGGAAAGTCAACCGGGGAGGCAGTTTACATATCCCTTCTTGACCTTCCTCTTCAAAAACTCAGAAAACCTTAACTTCTGTAGTACCTGGATAATATCCTCCCTACAATCACCTTTTAAATTCAAGATTAAGATCAATTTGCTTCAAAGAATCAGTCTGATAATTTGTCTTTGGTAGTTAAATCCCATTAAAATGGAAGTTTTCCTTCACTTACTAGACACATGCAGCAGCTGCGTGCTAATGTAGCCCCTCAAAATATTATTAAAATAGTAGCAGGTTTATATGACAGCAGCATAAACAACAGATCAGTCTTCAGTGTATTATTCTGTTCTATACTCTACAGGTCATTATATAGGTTCTTACATTGTGATGATCAGCATAGTATCTAAGCACCTTATTCCCATAGTGTATTAGGCAGTATAGCTAATATTTAAGGAACAGAGAGGCTTCATCTTGGCCAACATGCAGTACTCCGATTATATTATCTCACAGCATGGTTGTTACAGGTCACTGACAGTACTTGGCTTCTCCTTTAGTCTGAACTGTCTGTGTTGTCACATTGTTTCCCTTTCATTTCTCTGCATACAAGCATCAATGTCTCCTGTTGATGCTGACATCCAACCTATGGTCTTTTGGCAATATGATAGTCAGGTCAGTTGGTCTTTATGCTTGGAAGGCCTTTTTCTTCTCAACCCTTTCATTGAGAACCCCAATTTTCCTTCATCCTCGGTTAGAGGTAACTTCAAAACAAAGGTGTATTATGGGTTCTGCTCTGTTCATCAATGTATTCCAATGCTGTCTTCAGGTCTGTTGCTGATTTACACATTTTGCATAGACTTCCCCCCAGCTGACTCAATGGCTGCTTTTCGGGATTATTGTCTCCCAGCCCCATGTTCATTCTTCTAGACAATGCTGTCCATCTTCACCCATCAATGAAAGGCAGCCATTTTTGAGCTAGAGTTCAAAAGCTGTTTACATCAACTGTAAACGGACTGTCATGCTAGATGGTGCAGAACAGCAACATATATCCATTGAAACTACAAAGGGAATTAAATTGGCAGAATCTGACCAGGAAGTTGCAGTTAAGAATCTTAGTCCTGTAAAAAAGCAGCAAGGCATTTATAGGCCATAAGAGGCTACATCAGCACTTCCAGTAGCAGAGTGCACTCATGGAGTGCACTGTTTCCAATACTAATTTAGCACTGAAGAATGACTCCCACTGAATCAGTAACACCGCTACCTGCAACACCCTCCATTTCCTTGGAGGCTATGTATACTAATGCTGTTTTAATGAAAGTCTACATTGGAGATGTTTGTTAAGTTTATTTAAGTTGACTTGCTAAGTGCAGGTTCAGAGTGGAGAAACCTTGTCAGACTAATCTTCAGAGTGTTGGTATATAGTACTCCTCTACTAGGGAAAACCACTTAGCAACCACTGGGTTAGGAAAAAAGTGATAAAGAACCACTCTAAACACTTTATGGCTCTATTTAAAAGGAGTCTGCATTATCTAGAGGAACAATTCAGGGAAAATAACAGCCTGGACACAAAGAAAGAAGTTGCTATAAATAACTTCTAACAAATAATTATTCCAGCTTTTCTACTCTACAAAAATACAAAGAAAATACTAGCTGTTATACAGTATCAAGAAAAAAATGGGCTAAAAATCATGCTAGTGAGCAGCATATTTAGATAGCATGGACCACATTTTTCCCCTCAAGGTCAACTGTGTCACCCCCTGACTGTTCTGTGGTTGCTCAGTTAATGTCAAAGGGGTGACACAATTGTCCCCAAAGGGAGAATTTAGCCACATTTTCAAAGCCTGCATTTAATGTATATCTACGCTGCAGCTGGAGGACTAATTTCCAGCTTGGCTAGACATAAATGCTGATCAAGCTAGCTGCAATAGCATGGGCAGCAAGAGGGGCAAGCCACTAGAACATATACCTTGTGTCTCAGACGGGATTGCATTAGGATGGCTAGCCGATGTTGTCATCCATGTCACCATGGCTTTGTTGCTATTTTTAGAGTGCTTAGCTCAATCAAAGCTAGCACATGTGCATTTACACATCTATCTGAGATGTGAAAATTATCTTTCTTGCTGTCTTCAGGTTGTGAAATGCCAAAGAGGTCATCTTAGAAGAAACACCTAACAGTTCTGATTAGTCTTCTTATCAGGTAGGACAAAATACCTAATTTTAATTGTTACTAAAATTCTGCCCCGGATAATTAAAATCACAAATTATAATCTTTTTTAATCTACTTTTCTTGTTCCCTTTTTCTTGAGAAATACTAATGTTATACTGGCATAAATGGCTGATGGCTTATCTCACAAATAAACCATTTGAGAGCTACTATAACTAACAGAAAGAACAGGAACAATGGGATAGTCTGCAAACGGCTGATAAAAATTGCAGCCAGGTTTATGGAAAAGCTAGTAAAGTTCTTAGGAAAATATATAGAGAAAACTATATAAACATTTTATTTTATCATATTCATATTATGACTGTTGGGAGTTTTCATAGTATAAATATATATAGCTGTCATCTTATGCAAAGATGCTTAAATTTCCCTGTTGTAGGGAAAAAAAGGGTTTAGAAACCTTAATATTTATCAATATGAACAAACAGAAACCTCTAAAGATTTCAAAATTTTAAGGATTTCACAGAATTAGGAAAAACTAACTAAAACAACAGAATAACATTGAACCTGCTGTAAAGGCTTCAGTTTAAAGATTGGCCTCAAAAACATTGTAAGTTGGATTTTCAGCCTACATGATGAAGAAGGTATTATTAAAGGCATTACAAATGAGAAAAAGTTCCAAAGTAATCATTCATGTAATAGCTTTTTCTAATTTTTAAATTTTTTTCTTTTTTTTTTGGTTTTGATCTTTAACAAAAGCAGTAAAAAAAATGAAACAAAAAATCAGCACATAAAAAGTCTGGGGTTTGGGGAAAAAAGGTTGAGGTTTTTTTGTGTGTGTTGAACATGCTCGAATACATGCAGTACAACTATTATTCAAAATATTCCATTCACTGAACAGGGCATGAGGTACTGAAACCTTGGCTGACTTCCATAGTAACATCAATATCAATGTCTACAGGGCAAGTCTGAAGCATTCGAGTTCAAATTCAAATGAGAAGGTTGTATATTTAGAAAACTATGTGATATGTGAGAGAAGCCCTCAGACCTCATCTGAAAACCAGAACATTATGTGCACGCCCACCCTCTCACCATTGCTCACACGTACCTGAAATAGCTGGGCCACGTGGCCCAACTTGCATGGTCCAGCACACATGGCTCTGCCTTAAGCCCCTGCAAGTGTGGCTGGCATCGGTCTATGTTCCCAACAGACACAGTGTGGACCATATGGTCAGAAAATAATTGTGGATCAAATTTTACACCCTCTAGTCAAGCAAAACTCCTCAAGTGTGCCAGTGTCCCATTTGCAATATCTGGCCCCATAGTGCTTTATAAAGGATAAAACAATTTCTGAATGTCCTTTCTCTTAACACAACTACATTTTAACCACGTGTGTAAATTAAGAAGAATTTCGAAAGAGACTGGTGACTCCCAGTAGAATTACACAGAAATTAATTCTTCATTAGGAAGAAATCACTTCAACCTCTTTGAAACATCAGACACAAAGAATTGCTGACATGTTGATAAAAGTTCTGTGAGCAAAAGGAGGAATTTAACAAAGTCATCATATAAATAGCCATGGATGCCAATTCTTCATCAGTTTTAATGCCCTCTTTCTTAAAAAAATTCAGATCATTGTTCAAGTAAGGAGAATAAAAGGTCACAGCCAACATCAGAGGGTGTCTTGATTCCTGAAGTGATGCTTAGCATGGACTCCCAAGAAACTAAGAGTAAATGTTAAAATGATGTTCGTTGCTTCCTCTAACTTCACTCATTGAAAGGGAGAGGGGGAATCTATATATACATCTCTAAAGCCCCACTAGATTTCAGAAGTTTTTTATTGATTTATTTATTATTCTCCTCCTCTTTTGAATCGCTATGAAATGATTTTTTGGGTGGAGGTGGGGAGCTGGGATTGGGGGAGCAATTAGAGTGGCTTCTTAGCAAGTGAAAAGCAAGATATGTGCATCTATTGCAAGAAGTTGTGCTATCATATAGATTATATTTGAAGTTAAATGCCATTTGACAAAAAAACATATCGCGGGGAGAGGGGGAAAGAAGACAACAGGACAAAATAATACAACAGTCTGAAGGAAAAGGAAATAATGGAGCCTTATCTGTGTTAAGTCAAATCCACTAATACTTTCCAGAATTGATCTCACTCTGATTCCCTGGGGTTCAAACAAGAGACTGTTAACTGATTGCTGGTAGGAGTGGTCTCAAAGTCTACTTAATATAATACTGTCTGGTTCGTCTACCTATGTCCTTTTTCGGTTAGAGTTGCTATACAGCAGTCATCAGAGGGGGGGAAAAAAGAATCTATTCCCAATCCATTTTTAGGTTTTCATATTGTATTTATTATCCTAGCAACATTCAACTGAAAGAAAATGAGTCGGGAGGTGGGGTTGAATTAACTTGGTCAAGCAAGAGACCTAAATGAACATCGTGATTTTGTATGACAGCCTGAATCCCATGTTTCATTATGGTCAAATTTATACAAAAGCAAAAGGTTATCAAATCCATACTGATACTTTGATTTAATTATTTACTTATTTTACTGTTTATTTACCACAATGATTTTTTACACAGCAAATAGCTTTACTCACAATGCATTACTTCTTGGCCTTCCTTGAGGTGAGAACTATAGGAATGTTACCTAGCCAGTAGCTCTTGCATTCTTTGTATTCTGTAAAGACCCATTTTACAGAAGTGCTGAGCACTTGCACTCCTGTTGCCTTCAAGTAGAGTTATGAATGTTCAGTTCCTCTGAAAAATCAGGCCCCAGTTCTTTTTTGTGATAGGAGATCTCTGCAACATCCAAAAGCTGCAACAAATTAAGGGACTGTTTGTTTTTCCTCTTTTCCAAGTAGTGGAAGTACACAAATGTCAAAAAATGCTGTCTAGCATCACCTCCATAGTCTTTTCTACACTAATTAAAATGGACTCTCAGCCAGAGCCAGTCCTGGAAACCTGAAAGTTCAAACAAACAAACAAACAAAAACACCCTTAACAGAAACACTCTAGTGTATTTGCTAGTTTGAAGCACACTTTTGCAAAGTGGGGATTTTTCTATCTGGTAATTACTATAAGAATTGCCAGAGACACTACGTTCTGTCATACTAATCTTCCTCACTGTTAGCATTAAAACAAATCTTTAATGATGGAATATAACTCTAACTATGGCCTGGAGAAATCCAGGTTGTTAGATGTCAGAATGGGAACACAGAAGCATAAAATAGTAAATGTTCTGACCCACCAATGCCCACTCATTCTAATTTCAGGAGCTCAGTTGTTGGAAATATGCCCTGACCCCATAGGTAAAAGATGCTCAGTGCCATAGAGTAAGGCAAAAACTCTCAAAGTTCCTGCTAATATATTTGAATATGCTAAAATTTCTGCCTGACTCTAAATTTGGTGATCAAAACTTTAAATACCTAATCTAATGTATATACTTCAATGCTATTGGTGTCCTAGTAAATGCATTTTTCCCCATCATCATATGTTCCTCTGTATCCAAATGTTGCGGACAGGGGGAGAAAAATTTTCCCTTAGAGCCCAATGCTGAAGAATTTTTTTTCTTCACTGTCAGCATGAAAAGGTTCCTTTCTGTGAACCAGATCACTGTGTAGAAAAGCATGTTAAAGAATTACAGGGAACAATGGCGTAAACTTCAGAGAAAAGAGTACTTTAAATATGAATGACTAACTCCCAGAAATCTTACACTTAAATGAACTCAGCTTATACTACAAGACAAGACTAACCTCTTTTTTGGTTTGATTTTGTTTTTTCCAGAAAAACGCATCTTGAGATTTTCAGCTCACAAAGAACACAACTAATGCTGCATTAGTCAAAATTTGGTTGTTTCTTGGAGGGAGGGATGTTTCGTTTTTTTGAGTCAGTGGAAAAACAAAGTGGGAAATAATCTGATATTTCTATTAGTTACTCCTAGAGATAATTAAAGGTGTTGAAATCAAACTAGGTTAGTAAGTAATAAATGACACTTAGTTAATATAAGCACATACAAAGATAGGCACATGTATTCCATTTTGGAAGAGGTAGAACTTTACTTTAACTGCAGTTATGTGGTTATGTTTGTAACACTGATCACATACAAGATATATTTAGCACTTTTAATCATATTTCTTGCACACAACACATTCCTACTGATATCAATACCGAATCAAGTCTTTATACACAGGATCAGGACCATGTACAAGTGGTGTTTCACATCTTCAGAGCATGTTACATACATTAACTAATTCATCCTCAAAGTCCCTGTGAAGAAGGTATCCTCCCCATGTTCAGACAGAGAAGTAGAGGGAAAAGGAGATTCAGTGAGTTGTGCAAGGTCACGCAGTGAACAACTGGAATTCTCTACTTTGCATTATTGGGATGCAGGGGGAACACGCCTATTCTTCTGGCAGAATAGGTAACACCTGTATGGTGGTGATAGTCCAAAGTTCTCTAGCTGAGAATGAAAGAGTACAAATGCTGGCAGTCAGGATCAGTGGGCAGGCATCTAATCTGGCCTGTACATAGGTCTGGTTTTGGACTGTGCTAGGAGACAAGATGAGCATCTTTGATAGATTTAAACATATTGGATAAATCAGGCCCTCACAAGAGCCCTATGAAATAGACCGGTATCATCACCCCCATTTTACTGGTGGGAAAAATGAGGCACAGGGTAATTAACAATCATCTCTGTGGCCTGCATTGTGCAAGAGGTCAGACTAGATGATCATAATGGTCCCTTCTGACCTTGAAGTCTATGAGAATCTCCATCATTATTTTAATTCTAGGGTAGTATCACAGGGCCCCAATTGGAACTTCAGCCTCATTTTGCTAGGAACAGTGCATACAAGTAGTAGGATGGTTGTCGCTGTCTGTATCCCTGTGTTCACCCTTTTTACAAGAATATGATGGATTTTGTACAGAGTATGCCTTGTGAGGTATTATTTTAAAACTTATAGTTTATCATTTTGTACTGGTAAAATGTGTGGCAACATTGTACGTAAAGTTATAAGATTCTACTGTATAATATTACTGAGACATGTAACAAGTTTAGAAAAGCAGGTACAAACCAGTTCCTCAAAGACAAAAGGCAGACTAACCCCTCAGCCAGGTGTCAACAAAATCAGATGGAATATCACCTGGTTAAAAGGCCATTCTTCAACAGGAAAAATAGTGTGTGAAAGAAATCTATACTTTGGCAAAAGCAGCAAAGAATCCTGTGGCACCTTAAAGGATTGAACAAAGACTGTGAATGGCTTGCCAATTACAGAACCAGTTTCTCCTCTCTTGGTTTTCACACCTCAACTGCTAGAACAGGGCCTCATCCCCCCTGATTGAACTGACCTCGTTATCTCTAGCTTGCTTGCTAGCACACATATATATACCTGCCCCTGGATATTTCCATTACATGCATCTGAGGAAGTGGGTATTCACCCACGAAAGCTCATGCTCCAAAACGTCTGTTAGTCTATAAGGTGCCACAGGATTCTTTGCTGCTTTTACAGATCCAGACTAACACGGCTACCCTCTAATACTTTGGCAAGTGTCTGCTGAACCTCAGTTGGAGATGATTTTCAAGGAAAGAGGATTATAAGAAAGGGAAGCAGAGACCCCAAAATACTCCTCCCTTTCTCTCTCCCGAAGGCATCAATGACACCTGAAGGACAAGGAAATACTGAACAGGGAGAAGGGTCCAGGCTGAAAAGAAACCAGCCAGTCAGATTTCTTACCTTGTGGTGAGAGACACCTTTGCTTGAATTCATTTAGCTTGTTAAGTTAGATACTAATTACATATTACCTTGTATTTTCTCGTAACCAATTCTGACTTTTATGCCTCATTACTTGTAATCAGCTACAAACTATCTTTCTGTAGTTAAACTTGTTTTATTGTTTTATCTACACCAATGTGTGTCTGGACTGACATGTTTGGGGAAACTCCATTTGCGATAACAAGATTTATGCATCTTCTATTATTGAAATGATGGACTTTATATGACCATTTATTGTCCAGGAGGATGCTGGGATGTACAAGACACACAATTCTGGGGGAATATCTGGGACTTGGAGTTTGCTGGTGTTGCCCTGTGATGTAATTCACTCAAACAATATAGCTGGGATTCACTTACATGCTGGAGGCTGTGTGTGGGCACAGACCAGGAGTGATTGCTCATACAGCAAAGCAGTATAAGAGGCATCTCAAGCTGGACAATTGAGGGGACACAGCTGTCCATCTTTCTGGATTGTACCCTGGGTAATGTCACAATTACAATTGCTCCAAAAGATTTAAAGTTAAAATAGTAAAGACAAAGGCTGGGAGAGGACACAGAAATGAGATGACTGTTAAGACCCATACAGATGGTCAGAATCATAAACCAGGATTAGCTTGACTTTCTGGCCCCAGTCCGATAACTGAATCATAATACGTGCCAACCAAGTCATTTGCCTGTAGCAGCAAGCTTCCTAGCCTGGGTCAAAGATTTGAGTTTGAAGGGCTACTGCTAGCACTCTAAAAATAGCTGTGTAGATAGTTGTGGCTCAGACTGAAGCCCACTCACTTCCCTTGGCTTCAGATCTGTCTACACTGCTCTTTTTAGAGCATTAGTGTGAGCATTGCAAACACAAGTTGGGAGGCTTGGTGCCAGGTGCTGTGTAGCCATACCCCAAGGGGTCAGATTTTCCAAGGTATTTAGGTGCCTAAAAAAGCAGATGGGCATGTAGCAGATTTTCAAAAGTCAATAAACAGGTTAGTCACCTAATTCCCATCCAAATCAAGCCCCTATATACCTTTGAATACATCGGAAGTAGCATATGACACATTGCAGTCTTTTCTGTGATCACTCTGTGCTACCCTTATTTTATTATCCTTCCTCCTTTGGGCCTTTTCTACAAAGAGTTCTCTCTCCCCCTTTCTCCAGCATGGTATTGTACTCTACTATGTCCTGTTTTTATCCCTGTTACAATCTGCTTCAGTTTTGGACTATGCTAGGTAATGTCCAACTTTCTACTTTCCAAGCACCCTATTCAGCACTTCTTATTTAGGAAAACTGTATCTCATTGTAGAAGTGCGGACTCACCCCTGCAGTGCCTCCTGCTGGTGACTTCTGGGAATTAGCTCATTCCAGCTCCGGAGCGCCCTCTGCAGGCCAGTGATCCGCCTATCCTCTGGCCCCCGTGTACATCCCGGACCCGGTGCCCTTTTACCTGGGGTGCTGCTCCCTAGCAGTAATCCCCTCTCTCTCAGGGTCTTCCCTTCCCCAGTGAACTCCCACTCTCTGTCCCCACCTCGCCTCAATGTCAGGCTACTGCCAGTCATCATCTAGCCCCCATGCCCTGGGGCAGACTGAAGTGTCAGCCTATTCATCTCTGGCAAGGTTGGGTTTGGACCTGCTGCCTTGGCCTACCCCTGGGCTACCCTCTGCAACCCTCATAACCTGTCAGCCCAATGCTAGGCCACAGCCTGAGGCTTTCCAGGCTGGAGCTCCCCAGCTCCTCAGCCTGTCCCCAGCCATGTGCCACTCAGGTACCCTGTCTCTAGCTCCCTGCAGCCAGGCCCTTCTCCTTCTATAGGCAGAGGAAAACTGACTGGGCTCCTGGCTCACAGCCTTTTTATACAGGTCAGCTATGGCCTGATTGGGGCGTGGCCTAGCTGCAGCCACTTCCCAGCCAGCCCAGCTTAGTAGCTCCCAACCACAACATTCCCCCAGGGCTGTTTTAAGCCCTTCAGGGCAGAATCGGGTGTCCTCCCTGTTACACTCATTTTTCTCAACGTCTCTAAAGTCAAGAAAGGGAACTGAAAACCGTTTTTGTCATAGAAAGCAGCACAATTCTAGGGACTGTCCTCACAAGCTACAAACAACAAAAACACTTTTAAAATTATGCATCCCCTTAAATGTTATCTAGGAGTTATGGACATAAAGAAAATACGTTCTAGTGTCCAATCCCAAAATAAACCCAATAAGTATTTCAAATAGAACTAAAAGGACAGCTTTCAAATCTGTATGGTTGTAGAGCCCTTCAAGTGAAGCCATGTATACTTTAGACAAACAGAAAGCATTATGGATGATCATATAAATACTAATTAAAATCTTCCCATATCACAAGAGAACACATGTTGAGGCCCTCAAAAGAGAGGATATCAGGATATACCAAAGCAATCAAGTCTAATCACCACTAGAAAAACGTGAAATTAAAGCAAATCAAAAGAGGAGGAACTAGGACTGAAATAAAAGCATGAAAACACAAGCTCTGCCAGCATTTTCAGGCTCCGTGCTGCACAACAAAAACAACAAACACACATGCATAAGAACAGATGGAGAATGGCAATACACTTTTATATCGCTCCAAAGAATGCTCAAGTCCTGCTCACTGTACTTAATATGTGAAAAGGCAATGCAGTACTGAGTGTCATAAAGAGAGTGACAATAGCCTCAACAAGAGTTCTATTGCAGGGCAAGATTCCAGTTAAGAGGCAGCAGGGTTGCAAAAGTTAATCAGAAAAAAATAAAATCAAATCAAAAGTGCAGCAGAAACAAGACAACCCACGTCGGCAGAAGAAATAAAGGTCAATGAAAATGTTAGGGATATATCACCATGTGTGTATATGTTTTACATCACATTACCCTGCTGTTCAAAGTATCTGTTGGTGCTAGTGGGAGGAAAAAAAAAAAGAACTTCAGGAAGTCACTGGTTACCCCAGTTTGAGCCCATTTTGTATCAATGTTAATAGGTTGCTTGTTTCAATGGAGGGAAACAGCAGTAAAATCCAGAAATTTCTACACTTTGTGGGTTACAAAATGGATGCAACGACTCCTTTAAATAGTGCCTTTTAAGGAATTATTTCATGTATATGAACAAACTTTGCTCCATTTTCTTCACTCTGTTCATGATAGTGACTGAGAACCTGGCTGAACTCTTATTCATGGGTTTTGTATGTCCTTAGAAGTTCCATGGGACCAGCAGAAGCGTCAAATAATGCAATTCTGTACTTTCCAAGGTCCCTGTTCAGCACTCCTTATTAAAAAAAAAACTCCTATGGACTCAAGTGTGTGTTTTGCCTGCACATGGAGCGTCAATCGAACCTGAAGCATTACATCATTCCTAAAGCTCTCTTGCAATATCCCTCTGAGCCTCCTGCCCCCTAAAAAAGAGTGGTCACGATCCGTCACAAACATAATGCATCCTGACGTGCCCACCCATCATCTGGGATCTCTCCACACCTCTTGACCACCAGGTGTTCTACCTGACTGTGACCACAGGAATATCCTTCCTAAGTATGGTCTCCTCTAATAAACATTCTGTGCTGTTACTGAGCCTATTCAGTAAACCTAAGCAAACATATTTTCAGTGCTGACAGCAAAAATTGAGTTATTGTAGCTCCCATCTATATGGTTTGCTGTGAAGCTGTGTGTTTAGTTATGTTATCCATAAAATACAAGAGCTCTTTTATTGATTTTCTCAAATATCCGCATTCACAAATAAGAGGTTGTCAGCTCTGTTATAGAGCCAAGGTAAGATTTTGACATTTGATTGGCTAAAAATACCATAAAAGTTTCCACAGTTGTTCAAAGTTTTGATTTCATTTCCCTCCTGTATTCTTTCCCTGGCCCTAATGGTTACAAAGATGTATGGGAGAGGTGGTAATGGTGCACTTGTTTTTCTTTGCCTTTTACTTTCAACTAAATGAGTTTCTACTGATTTTGTCTACCGTTAGCTTTATTGAATTTCCTGTTATGCCCAGTTGTTTTGCCAATAGAATGTCTATGGGACGTATTTCACAATTCTATCAGCTGATCTTATTGGTCTTTAAACATATTAGTTCATGTTAAGTCATAGACATTCAGCTGCTTTTCCTCATACACAATGTGGAATGCTTTGAGTTTCTTTCTGTGGTAATTTTTCTAATGGAAGACTATATACAAAAGAGAGTGTCTGACTTTAGCTCTGCCTTTTATTTCAGGAAATATAGTTACTGAGGTAAATATAATGGAAGTGGATACAGAAAGCAGCCTGTTCATTGCCTCTAGTTTGAGTAAGATGTTCTTTCTGATTTCTGTTTCCAAGATGGTTTTGGTACTTTTAACAACACTATGCCAACTCTATTGTCACAGAAGAATGCTTTAGTCAACAAGCCTTGAATTAGCTGAATCATCACATTAATGTTTAAGTAAGTGTGTCTTGTATGATTTCGGACAGTACTAACCAAGTTCCCAGAGGAATGTCTGGGCTCTCCTATGTAGGGTTACCCTAAAAGTTACGTCTGTGAGTATTTTAAAGCTGGCAGTCCCAGAATCAAACCACCTTCCTCGCCACCACCTTTCATTACCTGTGCCTTGGCCAGCAACCCTAATTTGGAAACTCCTTATAATTGTTTTAATAGAACCAGTTCCCACAGCAATACATGAGTCTAGCTCTCAACCCAAACTCCAGCCCTTTGGCTGGTTAGGCATCTCCAGGTATTTCTCAGTATCTCTGTGATGTCCTGCCACGATCTCTCTGATGTCCTGCCACTGTTCTATCTCCAAAATTGAACCTCTGTCTTCCTGCTTCTTGTCCACTCATGTCACATCTCTCAGGCCCACAACATCCATGTCATCTTTTCTTGTCCCTCACTCCTTCTCTCTTATCAAGTCTTTTTCTATTTCCTATTGCGTATTTTTAATATTACCCATGTCATCACATTATGTCTTTTTCCCCACTACCTTCACTGCTGACTATGTCATAGCCATTTCTTTCTCTATTTGGTGCAACTTCCTCCTTCCCGGCCCTACTGCTTCTCATCTATGCATTCCCCTCAATCCCTCCCACTTGAGACTACCCAAAATAAAGCTTCTTCAGTCATTATCTTCCCTTGATGATTGGCCCATTTCTCCCCTTTCCACCCTCACTTCTTGAGCCCCACTGTTGGCTTCCTGCCTCTTATCACAAATTTCCCATCCATGCAGTCAAGTTAACGTAGTTTTGTCCTCACTTACACCTCTACTTCTCTCTCACTCCCTAGCTCTTAATGTTTGCTCCTTACTTTCTCCCTTAGGACTAAAACCTGGCCCCAATGAAATCCATAACAAATTCTCAGGGACAGTTTACTGCCTTGGTTTCAGTGTCATTCATGATTTCCCCTATGCTTGGAATACTTTCATGTTTTGTAGCCAAGTGACTTCTCCTTCATACAAATTTCTCCTTAAAGACCTCTTCCTTTAGGAATCCTTAGTAACAAAAGTCTCTCCACATTCTCCTTTACTGGAAGTGTTGTTCCACTTGTTTGGTCTTTGTCTTGTCTATTTTAGCTGAAAGATCTCTGTGGCAGAAAAGTATGATTACTACCGTGTAAAAAAAGTATTTTACTAAATTATTAGCAATAATTAGTTAAGCTGGACACAATTTTTGGATGAATAGTTTATTCAAACCCACAGCTCCCCCACATCCCAGGCATGTGCCCTCAACATTAGATTAACAGACATGTATGTACATTTTCGGCAGCTGATTGAAATGAAACATTTCATATGACCCAAAATGGACTTTTCCAACTTGCTGACAAATTCCAAACATTTACAAAGTAATCAAATCATTTTTCCCACCTATTTTTCAGTTTGCTGGCCAAACTGGAAAACCAATAATTTCCCCAGCTCTAGAATTAGTTTATTTTATGCAGTGAACATGCTTATTACGTAGAGATATTGGTTTTTTTTTCAGCTCTCTAGTTTGTTGCTGCTTACTCCAACCAAAAATTAGATTAAAGAAAAAGAAAATTGTGTAATTCAGCCAGAAAGAGGTTACCTGAATGTCAAAGTTAATTACAATGACCCGCAAAAAGTTAACCAGAAAAATGTCTAATGCCACCTACCCCAATAATTACAAATGAAAAGAAAAAATATGTTGAACTATGCACCTGAAAGTTAGTGAAACATTTCTTTCCAATAAATGACCTCTGCTCGCAAAAGAATCAATCACAGAAGACATGAACTTCCTAATCACACCACAGGAAGCTACAGCAGTGAAACCTGCTATCCACATTGAAAAGCCACAGTTGAAACAACAACAAAAAATCCCTATGTTTGAAACCAGAAGAGAGACTCACTAAAAGAACAGGAGCAAATCACGTATCAACAAAAATAGGAAATTGTACTGTATTAGACATTAATGGCAATTAGGAAAAAGGTAACTAATTTCAAAGAAACAGGGTCACCACAACAAGACTTGATAATTAAAGTAACACACAGCAGAGATAAAGATACCCACAAAATAGAGGAAGCAGCTGAAGCCTTACAATAACGAAGCACTGGACTGTTTTTATGCCCTATTTGATTAGACAAAGAAAAATAGTCAAGAAAAATCTCTTCACTTAAATTTGTAGACCTAAAAATGGCTATTTTTTTTGTCCAACTTGAGGCACCTGATTTTCACAGAGTGCTGAGCATTCCCAATGTGAAAATGAAGCCCCTTTAATCTGCCTCAAGTTGGACATGACAAAATTGAAGGATCCAGATTCACTAGTCATTTCTGAGTATTTAGACCTAAGCATGCTGAAGTTTCTGAACATCATATTTCAAGTAAAAAGTATGTGAACAATATACTACTGTTTAAATAAATTGAAAGTTATTTAGTCACAGCCGATGAGTATCACTAACTTCAGTCACTATCAGCCTCCAACCAGTTGTCCAATCACTGACGAGCACTTATTCAAACAAGTAGTTCCAACCCTGGTTGCACCAGCATTCCCTACTCCCCACCTAGCAGAAAGGAAATTGGAGTTGGACTGCATGTGCATTTCCACTGTGAGAAGCTCTGCATCGTGGATTAGACATCAGAAGATGGTGTCGTCATCTAGAATTGAAACTGTGTCTGTCTGTAGAATATACTGTCCATATCTACTTGCAGTATGCAAGACATACATTCTATGCAACACAACACATGATGAGGATAAGTAAACTTAACCTTCATGCATAAAAGCATGATGAAAATTGTACGTAAGTTCCCAGTTCATTCAGTGTTGCTACATCACTGTAGCTCTTTTGAGTATTCTTTTGCTCTTTTGACTTTGCAAGGGTAGTATCCAGCAACATGCTTACAATGCACAGGGAAACTTTCTTTTTTGGAGTTATCTATTTATCACCATTAAGTAACCTGCTGCTTATTGCAAAACATAGAAATAAATTCAGATCCAATCAACATCTACAGTTTGATTCTTGTGCTCCAATCAGTAGCAACACATCAGTTATACAGACAACAACATACAGAGGAAAACTGTTCTATATAGAAATATTACTTGGGAAGGAGTTCTGCAAAACTGAATCCTTAGTACCATAACAATAAATAGATTCAAAATAGATTCAATACTGGATAAACAATTTAGGAATACATTCAAACTTGGGTAATGATTCTACTAACACTATGATATATTTACAAGAGGTACAATATTAGTAAGAAATGCAGAAGGAACAAGTCATAAATTACTGTAACATGAAGGCCAGAATGCATATACCATAGACAATCTGTTCAACAAGCTCAAGGTTCTGATTTCTCCTATAGAGCCTAGGCAAGTACCAAGTATATCGAAGAAACTGCTATCAGAGATCATAAGCCCACATACAAATAGTAGGGGGAGTGGGATAAAGAAAAGTACAGTACATTGTGAATAGGACAAAGATATAAAAGTTAAGGGGCATCTCATGCCAACAACAAGATCTGCAAAGATTTTGTCAAATTTAAAAGGAGATAAAGAACAGCCATTTTAAAGGCTCTCCATGCACCATCCCAGGAAGCCAAAACAAAGGAAAAACATCTTCATGTCCATAGTAAAATGTGCTAATCATCTTGTACATATGGCTGTTTCATTTCATTCCATCAGAAGGTTGCAGGATCACAGAATTGTTCAATAGATGGCACTGTAGGTCCTCCTAGAGACACACTATATGCCATTAAATGGAGACAGCTGGGGTAGAGTTATGACTGGGAGTATATTTTATCATCTCCCCTAATTTTATACACACTTTTTTTTAAAAAAAGCTACTTAGTATCAGAAGGCAGATGGACTTAATACCACACAATGTTGCAAAGGAACTGGAAGTTTCAACTGCAGGAAACGTGGCTCATGAAAATGATTTTTTTGTCACTTTTCAGCAATTTAGCCTTCATTTCTCCCACGATGAATCAACAGTTGCTGAATATGCACAGACACTCAAAAGGTCAAGTGAGCAGGCATCTCACATCTATGAATTGCCTCTGCAGGCAGGAACCAAAATGGTACAATAGTTAATAGTGCACTGAGGAAGAAGGGATGTTAGAAAAGTACACATCTGCTGTTTAGTACTAGGGGTAGAATGACTTACAAAAATGCATAATAGAAAAAAAAAAACCTTTCAGAACTCATTAATTCCTGACATGTTCTTGGTTATGTCACTGACAGACTGTGTTACTTCAAATGGGATTTGATAGCAGGTAAATTACATAGTCTAAGAGTTTAAGAAAGTTATTCAACAAAAATGTCTTGATCATGAATAGGGTTTGCATAGTGGAAAACATTTTATTATTAATGAAACAACAAATTGATAAACTGACATTAAGCTTATTTTTTCTGCACCATGGTTCCATTGCTTTAACTTGTCAATTTTGCTAGAGGAAGGTTGGTAGCAAATAGATCTAAGTGAACTATTTACTGCATTTCGTGGTTTAGCCTTTTTCTGGTTGCCTGTGAAAAAAGGCTTCAAATTTTAGAAAGGCATTTTTCATTCAGAATTGTTCAACGGTGATTATAATTGAACATATTTCAGCCTTTAGATTGTTTGAAAACTGTGTGCTGTGACTCCTGCCTTGAGTAGTTGCTATTTGTGCTGTGTGATTGATCATTTCAGTCATATGGAGTTGTTTCTGCACTCTTACTGGACCATTTTTTATAAACAGGTGAATGACTCGAATAACTAATTTCCAGTTCAGCACTCTTTGCACAAGATTCTGAAAGACCTCTGCTTCTCTGAACATTCAGACAAACTAATACAAAATCCCTTATACTAACATTAGCAGAATTTGAATGTATGAATTAATGCATGAATGGCCATCAATACCATCAGAGCAAATATGTGGCTTTTATCCAAATTAATTATATATATTATAGAATTTCAGTATTCATTAGGATAATGTCATTTGGGGTATTATCCACAGTTCCCTTTCCAGAGGGTCAATACAAAAGATGCTTAGCAAGTGATAGATTATTTAGCTAGATAATTCCATAATCTGCTATAAAACAATCTAAAAATAGGCTTGGATTGAAATATATAGCACACCAGCCTACCTGTGATAACTGGCAATTGCTGACAGCTGATATGACCCAGCTGCTACCTGAAAAATTGCCGATTAGATTATTTTGTTGTTGGAAATTATTGTAACATGCCAACTGTCAAACTAAATTGACACTGAAATCAATAGGTGAAAGGAAACATCTGCTAAACCTCCCAAGTCCGTTACTATATTGTACTATACCTCTTATACCACACATCCCTTTTGCTTTTCGTTTCACCTTACAGCTCCTTATCCTCTTGTTACTACTTCTCCTTTTTATTAAAGATGTCAGTTCTTTAAAAGGGACACTGTCTAGGGCCAGTAGAGCCTAAAATCAGATATTAATAGTTTTCTCTTTCTTTTGGGGGAATGCAAAGTGATTATGCTCATGTCATGTTGTCCTGCTACTCCACCTGTCTGCTGTAGCTGTGTGGCCTGTTAGAGGAAGCAGGCTTTTTGTATAGTTAATAAGACCACCACCTAGTTTTCCTGTAGTACTTTTCATTAGTAGATCTCGAAGTGCTTTACAAAGGAAATAAAGTGATACTTGGCCAGCTAATAGGAAGAGAGCAGCAAGGGAGGCTTAAGATTTAGTGTCAATCACAAAGAAACCCAGTGTCAAATGTCTGTCCCTGACATGTCTCCTGGTAGAAGTTGATATTTTCTTTCATTGGGATCATAATTTTGGACAAATTGGTTAAGATCAAAAGGTCAGCTTACAGAAAGCCCTCAGATATAGGGTATGTCTACACTACCCGCCAGGTTAGCGATCGATCTATCGGGGATTGATGTATTGTGTCTTGTCTAGACACGATACATCAATCCCCAAACACACTCCCCATCAACTCTGGAACTTCACCAGAGCGAGAGGTGGAAGCGGAGTCGATGGGGAAGCGGAGGTCGTTGATCCCGTCCTGCGAAGACACAAAGTAAGTCAATCTAAGTCATCTAAGATATGACGACTTCAGCTACGCTATTCTCGTAGCTGAAATTGCGTATCTTAGATCAATCCTCCCTCCCCAGTGTAGACCAGGCCATAGAGTCTGAAAAATCTGGGGATACAATGAATGTATTACAGCTATGGATGCCTCAAAATCCCCCTCTAATTTTCAATTGATCCTGGCAAATACACTCCTGGCTTGCAAATAATGTCACTCTCCCCCACCAAGACAGATTTGTATATTGATTCCTTCGAGTAAGTTTATCTACAAGTCTTTGTGCACTTCAGCATATTATTTTATCAGTAGCATTTCTAGCATACATTTCCTGTTTCTTTAACCAACAACTACAGAAGCTCATTTACCTTATGGAGAAGGTAATTAGTAGGTATCGCAGCTTGCCATTTATTTGACAGCTTTCTCATTTTCTCAATTTTATGTAATTTGACAGGGACCATTATAGACCCATAACTAGTCTTTCAGAATGACTTTCACAAGGTTAGTTCACTTATTAATTGACCCTTAGTAATGGCAATTTAAGAAGCATATTAATCTCATCTGTCAGTTCTAACAAATAGTAGATGTGGAAAATAATTTGTCTTTTGCAAGGAGCCTTGCAACAGAAATGAAGTGTCTGAATTTTTAATTAATATTCATATTCTTTCAACAAACGAGATTGCGAGGGGGGGACTTATTTTCAGTGGTTTTCCTTTATTGCCCCTTTAAAGTGTTTGGCATTTTCTTATTATGAAGATAAACACTATTCCAATGATCAATAAATCCTATGACCAGGATAATCTTCTACAAAGGACACACTGGTGCTCTCAACAAGGATCCATGAAACCGACAAAAACATGAACAAAGCATTCAACAGTAATGTTATTACATATACATAAGAAAGGTTTCTTGCATTCACGAGGATTAATTGGTAAGAATATATTAGAAAAAAGATTATTATTCAGTGACTGAAAAAAAACCTAATATCAGATGCTTGATGCTGTAGCCTTTTAAAATCTGCCTCTATAGCTCTTCAGAAGATTTGCAGAATGCAGATAGTTCAGTTTAAAGCAAGGGCTACCTGTACTGTATTTTAATTCAAAACGCTGGTAGAGGGATTCAGCACTTGTTCTCCTCTTTTAGTTCTCTCATTAACTAAATAATGGAAAACAGTTAATGAAAAGAGGGGGAAGAACTCTCTTAAAAGAACTAATTCTTGACCTTGTGTAGTTGTATTAGCGTCTCCTTTATCTGCAGCTTACCTCACACTGACAAAACCCCACAACCCCACACAAACAGATTAAGTGGTATATTCATCTATTGAGCACTTCACACAAAATTCCCATTAAGGTTAACACAGGCTTTGAGGGAGACTATAACCTCCTACAGTCTGAATTTAAATCCGCAAAGGCCAGGAAGTACAGAATTAAAGGCTGAGTTGCCCTCCTGCCTCCCTACTGTGCCCAAATGATGAAGAAATATGCTAACAGTGTGATTTGAGACAGAATAGGTACTTAAGCCTGAGAATTATGGTATGTAAAGCAGGCTGTGTTAAGCACTATAGAGAATGTTTGCCTTACTTCTACATATCCTTATTGACTGGGGTAAGGCTTTTTTCTGGTTTTGTATCAGACTTTTACTAGTACCAGGTAGAATCCTATCTTGAATTGTCAAGAGGCAAAACTCCCACTGACTCCATGTGCAGAAGGATCATGCCTACAATATGTTAAGATGTAGTTCTCATTGCTCTTATTTTAACAGGTTAAAAAACATCTCTCAGGTAACTGTAATAGAAAAGACAGAATGAATGATGTTACGGTCTCATATTTATTAGGAGCTAGCCCAAACCAAAACTCCAACCACCAAAATTTAGGTGATCCGAAATCTCAATGCAGCTCTGGATCCAAATGCCACAGCTCTGCTTCTTACAGAATTTTTAATATGCATAAAAATAACCACTTCCTTGTAGTCATTGTGCTGGATAATGTTATCCTGAATTTTAGACATTTAAATATAAACCATCTTATTTATGGCTATCCTGCTAAAACATCTTCCCAGCTGTTGCGGTTTGCTGCATAAACAGGTACTCAGGCAATTTAAAAAAAAAAGCCACACAAATTACATACTTGATAGAATGCAGTGTCTCCTTCAGAGTCATTAGCGTCAATCATGCAAATACAAGTTTTAAGCAATGTTTGAAATGCATGCCGTTTAAACAAAAGTTCATAGTCTGGAACTATTGCAACAATAGTACAGGTACAAGCACTATCTCAGCATTAGTAACCCAGACATTACAATGCTATTCATATTATGTTTCTCTGTGATGATGTTTCATGGTAGAGGAATAATTCTTATTTACTTATTTTTTAGAACTATTAAAAGCACCCCATGTTTTCCTTTTTTAAAAAAAAGGAAGAAGACCATAATTTTCAAAGACACAGGTGATCAGATATAAGGAAGAGTGAACCTTTAAAAAAGTACAGAGTTCTTGTAACTTCACCACTTTTCTCAATGTCCTTATCACTGAAAAGTAGGAGAGGTGGAGGTCATGCAGAGCAGAATTCTGTTACCATATTGCCTCCTCTTTTCTTCTCCTCAAGTGGGGCCTAATCCTCAAGATGATAAATTCCTTCAACACTTGTTGAAGTCAGCAGGAGTTTAAGTGACTTTTCCCTGGAGGGGGACAGCTGGCATGAGTCACCCAGGGAAGCCACATTGTACTGTACTGCATGAATGGATTGTTGAGAAATTGCCAATAAAAGTAACTGATTTTATATGGTTCCAAGAACTCAAGGCCAGATTCTTAGCTGGTGAATTTGTCATAGCTCCACTGTTGTCAATAGAGTGACACCAATTTACACCAGCTAAGGATATGACTGCCAGTATCTTACTCACAGATCCAAGAGTAAGAATGACACTGGAGCCTTAACTAATATCAATGACCCAAGTCCAGAGAGAAAAAGCTTTCCACTTTGTTGCACTATATAGTACTCTTAGCAGCTTATAATATAGCCACATAGATTAAAGATGACCTGAGCTACTGCATTACACTTTGCCACTGTTACAATAAAGAAGGGTAAACCCCAGTGTAATCTGTGCCCCAGCAACATTGCTGCTGTTAAAACAGAATTATGGGCTGCAGTTGGCCGTTGCCAATCTATTGATCATTTTCAACAACTAATCAGAGGATATCCGACCAATTTCATCCTACTGAAGTATTCTTAAAGCTGTTTTATATTTTCAGAGTTATGTTCTAGTGTTCGTGAAACTGATGTCACCTCATTATCTTCAATGGAGTTATTATAGATTTACATTAGTGTCTATGAAATGGAAACCCATCCCACAGATGGAAAGCAGGCACATACTCAGAAATGTATTCGCATTCAGACATTATAGGAAAGCCTTTAAACAAACAAACAAAAACAAAAACTTGGAACAAATGTTTCATTCCTTATATTTCAATTTCCTATTTTCTGGTGGCTCTTTGACTACCACCCTCTGTAGAGAAGCTTTATTTTCAGACAACTTTCTTCTCCTCAAATGAATTCCTTCATGGTTTTGACTAGTTGCAACCTTCAATACAAACAAAATGCTAACAAAACAAAATGCTAACAAAAGATTCAAGATAGCCAAAGAAAGGAGATGATGCAGTGTTTAATAGGGTTGCACAAGAGATAAAGTAAGCACTAGACTGGTGCAAATAATGAATGTTTTGGTTCAGTCACCAAACTGAAAAATAAAATAAAAAATAAAACTTGTTTTGGGTCAACATAAAATGAATTTTAAAAAAAAATGTAGTGAACTTAAAAAACCCAAACCACTTCTTTTTAGGCCAAGGTTGAAGGAAACATTTCATTTGATCTGAAACAAAATGTTTTGTTTTGTTTTCAAGTTCTTTGACCTTTAAAAAAATCAAAATGAAGTAAAATTTGAAATTGAAAAGTCATTTCAAATTGAAAAGTCAAAACATTTCATTTTGAAAATGTCAAAATAAAATGTTTGCACTTTACTGGGATTTTGGTTTTTTTGATTGAAACAATTCCGTGAATTTGACATGAAATCACAAAATGTTTCAATTAACCCAAATCTGCATTTTTTTTTGCACTACTCAAATATGATCCCCTTAAAAACAAATCTTTTCTGGGGTTCAAAAAAGGGTCGTGCACCTCAGCAGTTTTGATTTCCAGTTCACAGAAGAGCTAAAATACTAGCAGTAAGTCTGAGCTGGCTGCATTTATCTCATCAGACTGACCTCACACTTGATAAAGCAATCCCTATCCTTTAACGTATTTATACCTGTTCCTGTATTTTTCACTTCATACATCTGATGAAGTGGGTTCTAGCCCAGAAAAGTTTATGCCCACATAAATTTGTTAGTCTCTAAGGTGTCACAAGGACTCCATGTTGTTTTTGCACAAAATATGTCCTTAAGAGATTTCATGTCCAGTTTTGCAGACTCAAGAGGTCTGTGTTTTAGGAAAGGCATGCTGGATATTCATATGAGGTGACTCCATGCTTGTAAAACTAAAGTGGGTCTTTAGTAAGGGAACTATTTGCACTGCACCTAGAATTCAGCAACCGTGCACACAACACAAAGCCTGTCCTTCACTGAGATGAATACCCAATAGCTAATAGGCTGGCGTGCAAGGAAAGTTTTTAAATTATACTTCTCTGAAACCAACAGGATGAAATAAGCCCCACAGAAGCACCTGAATGTTTGGGGGGTGATCTGTATGGAAACTAGACTCAAAGCTTTTGATGTTTACTCTTCACTTGCATTCCTGTATTAAAAACTGCTCAGGAAAAAAAATAATTGAACACTTTTTCATACTGAATGTGCTTCCTGAATAGCTATTAGTCAAAGAAAATAATGGAAAAGAATGTAACCCAACCATGAAAATCTTTTTTGATGAGTATGGAGACTGCAGGAAGTCATAAAAATCAGTACAGAATACACCTAGATTAAATAGAATTCTAGTTTAGGTTGCTGGAAAACTAAGTAGATACCAATTTGATATGACTGCAGTCACAATACCATGGGTTGCTTTGTAACCGACATTGACAAATATGTCAAGAAATCATCTTAAGCCATTGTAAAGTTTGTGGAATCAGGATGTTTGGAAATGTTTATGTAATCAACACTAAAATTACCATCCATTTGGTGCAGTGACAGAGTGTATGCCTGCAGGGATAAATGGAGCAAATTTCTGAAAATCCAGCTGTCTCTCTCTAACGAATCAAAGACAGTTTTGCAAACTGACCTTTTAAAACATAAGCTTGTCAGAATATTCAAAAAAACACAAGGGCTTACTTATCTCAAATGACAGCTGCTGAAATTAATTGACATTATGGGTTTCCATTTTTCATTATTATTATTTCTGTTTCAGTAATAGTAAGAACCCCAAACTCCTCAAGGCCTCATCAGGCTGGGCAATATGCAAAAATTTGGTTATAGACAGTACCTACCACAAAGAACTCACATCCAAGTTTAAGACACAGAAGTAGTGTAACAAATATGCAGAAAAGTGAATACAAACGATAATAGCAGCAATTGTGTTATTAAAAATAGAAAAGCAATGTGCAAAATTACGTCCTTTCTCAAAAGGATGTCATGCTATGTTATCTGCATGCTGTTACAGGGTCATGATTTAGGGTGGAATGACATGCATGCCACAAACTTATATACCAATGGGATAACACTCCTTTAAAATTTACATAGACCTTGCTGCCCAGCCTGACCTTGCTGATGGAAATTATTCACCATCAACATGACGGCCCTAAATACAAGTTAGCCAAATGAAAATGCCATCAAAAAAGGAGAAGTGGCCTGTCTATAGCTAATGCCACTTTGTCTATAGCTAATGTAATACTCACTATATTCCAGGTATCATAGTAACTGCCTGAAAGAAAAGCAGCACCTGGTTGAAAATTTGCAGGCTAAAGAGAAATTCAGATTAGATGGAAGTGCTGCTGACGGAAAGAAGGAAACATTTTGGGTCCCTAACCACCACCATTATCATTGATATAGACTTCAGACTTTCAGGCAGGTTTGCCTAGACCAGGGGTCAGCAACCTTTCAGAAGTGGTGTGTCAAGTCTTCATTTATTCACTCTAATTTAAGGTTTCGCATGCCAGTAATAAATTTTAAAGTTTTTAGAAGGTCTCGTTCTATGTCTATAATATATAACTAAAGTATTGTTGTATGTAAAGTAAATAAGGTTTTTAAAATGTTTAAGAAGCTTCAATTAAAATTAAATTAAAATGCAGAGCCCCCCAGACCAGTGGCCAGGACCCAGGCAGTGCGAGTGTCACTGAAATTCAGCTCATGTGCCGCCTTTGGCACATGTGCCATAGGTTGCCTACCCGTGGCCTAGAGCTTTAAACTACAGCTCCATGAAAGCAGCCTGGAGATACCCCACCTCAGGCTCCAATTTCTTCATTTTTCCAAAGAAAAGCAGCATTCAGGCTTGAGTGGTCCCTGAATGGAGATATTCAAAGGGAAAAAAAGGCCACTGTGAGAAGAGATACTGGTGACTCAGCAAATGGAACTCTCTTCTTTGGATCAGAAATGAAACTATGCACCAGTGTTGTGTTATAAGGCAGTGTGCTTCTGGGGCTGATACCTCCTAGTGGAGATGCAAAGTAACTTCTCATCATTAAAGATCCCTCTAAAGGCAGAGATCATCTGCCCTGAGATCTTGGCCATAACTGAATATGGGCAATTTCACTTTCCCTATCTCTGTCCTCTTGTTGAGTTAACAGAGCAAAGGTACTGTAGTTCTCTGCATCTCCTAGCTATAGGCTCTTTAGTAGTGCTGAAGTTTCCTCTCACCCCAAATTTAGTTGAATTTCTGTGCTGTTTGATATGAATTCATTTATTTGACACAACTCCACACAGATAACTTTGTTAAAAAAGAGAGTCAAAGTTGCTTAAGTGCAAATCCCATTAAGGAAATCTCTCAGCATAAAGGAAATTAACAGGTAAGACAACAAACCATGGCTGAAATCTTGGCACTATTAAAGTCAACGGCAAAACTCCCTTTGACTTCGGCATGGCCAGGATCTTTAATCTACAAACGTTAGACTTATTATAATTTGCTAGTGACCCATCTATCAGTCCCGCTCCAATACACTCCAAACCAGAGCTGGTCAGGAAATTTTGACTAAATATTTCTTCATTGCAAAATGAAGATTTGTGAAAAATGAAACATTTTGCAAAAATACATTGGTTTTGACAAAATTTTCATTGAGAAGATTTTGCTCGGGTCCAGGATGAATTTTTTGGTCAGAGAAAAAGAAAAAGAGCCCCAGAATAGATAATAGACTGGTGGTTAGGGCACTTGCAAGTAATATGGGAGATCCAGGCTCAAGTGCCTACTCTGCTTGATTTGGAAGTCTCTCTTTCTGGCCCAATGAGTATTAAATTAACAGGAGAAATTAAGTGAGAGGGATTGACTATATAGCCTACTGACCTGGAGTGTAGGACATCCGGGTTCAAGTCCCTCTTCTGAATTAAGCAGAACAGGCACTGAACCTGAATATCCTTCATCCAGTATTAGTGCCATTGTCAACAGCTATGGGCTGTTCTGGGTGGTCTACTGTAACTTGGATTTAATGAGCAGGAAGTATGGAATTTTCATAGACAAAAAACACTTTCTGCCTGCCTAAATTCAGTGATTATCCATGTAGAGAACGCTGTCTGTGAATATGGTTCTTCAAATAATAAATGTATCAGTGTGTGATTATTGCTGCAATAACTATAGCATCTAGTGCAGCACTCATTACTCCTTAGCAATTGGCTCTCCTGTTTGTTTAGTGCTCTCAGTTCACTGGGGATACTTAATTACTAATGCAATCCATTATCTCCAAGTAACAACCACCATATTAAGCACTATTACCTAATAAGTTAGATATGATTTAAAAAAATCATGATTGATTGGCATTTTCAATGTACAGGATAACTATTTAAGTATACGTGTTTGTTCTAAAAACCAAACTGCATCAAGGTTTATGTCTATTCAAATATTGCTATGAAATCAGACAGTGAAATAGTAAGTAACTGATTAACCATGACATGAATCTTTCAATTCCATCTCACCTGGAAAAAAATTAAATGATTTGTATGCAAAAAACTCTGGTTTTAGATCTTTGCAGTTATGACAGAGTGAAAAGCCAGAGACATTGAAGGTTAAGAACAGCACTCCCTGCTCCTTCCTTAATAAATAGCTCTATACACTTAGGACCTAATCCAAAGGCCACTGAAGTCAGTGGAAACCTATTATGGGAGACTGTATGACTGCTAGACCATCCTATATCACTGCAATAAGGATTTGATCCAAAACCATCAAAAGTCTTTGGGATTCTTTCCATTGATTTCAACTGATTTTAAGATTAGGTTCTTACTGTAGTGAGACAGTATGGTCTAGAGGTCATGTGGGCTATGAAAGATATTGAAACCCTATACAGTAACTCTGTGGACCATTGTATTAAATTTGTGAATGGTTTATCCATGATAGTGTTCTATTCCCTGGGCAAGGCTTGCCACAGCTCCTATAAGAACTAAAAACAGTAGGGATGGTTACCCTGGGGATTGTAAACAACTCTGAAGAAGCATCATCCATAGGGTTCAAGGTTTCCCAGATACTCAGACAAAGGAAGGGTTGTTGGTATAAAAAGTTGAGCTTGAACTGACATAGGGCCTTCTCTGTAATTCAGAAAATGGAGAGGACCTTCTGTCCAAGCGGAGCCCCAACCCTTGTGGAAGGGATGTGGAAGACCTTGGCATACTGAGGACCATAATACAGATGGGTGATCTCTGGTAAGCTTTTGTCATGTGTATAAGAACTTTTATTGTTTTTTATATGTTTTCTTCTGTAATGTTTTTGCTTTAAGAATAAATGTGCTTGCTTAGAAAGAGCTGTGAGGTAAATTGTAACTGCTGGCAAGACACTGTTCAGAACTCTCAGTGAGAAAGCAATGCACAGGTGTTGGCCATTAGGCAGACTGGCTTGCGGGGGGTATCATGAACAAGGCAGGGAGCTTTGTAGCCTTAAATACCCTAGTCATAAGGGAGAGGGATATGGGTACCTGTCCTGAGACAGATGGCAGCTATAGATATGACGGGGAACTCCTGGAGCCTACAGCGGGACAGAGGGGTGTGTGTGTGTGTGTGTGTGTGTGTGGTCAGGTGCAGTTACCCTCAAACTGTGACACAGGGGTCTGGAAGTCAGAATTTGGGTTCTTCATGAAACTCTGCCATTGATATGCTGTTTGGTCTTAGGTCACAATATCTTATATATTTTCTCTTACCTTCTTTAAAAAGTCAATCATCATACAGAGTCAGTATCATCAGACCCTGATCTCAGTCCTGTAGAAAGGACACTTGAATGCCTAACTGACACAAGGCCAGATTCTGAAAGCCCCCTTTATATGGGTTCTTTAGTACCTTGTTTAGTGAAAACTTCCATTCTAATCAGTGGAACTATTCAACCAGTAAGAGGCTTCTCAATGAGGAAATGTGGCAAACTCTGGCTTTTAAATGGGAGATGTGTGTGCAGAGGGACGCAGGAGTTGACCTCATCTGTATTTTTCAATACTGTCTTCCCAATCACAACAATGTAAAGAGACCACACAAATGGTGGCACGAGACCCATAAAACTTTCCATGAGTATATTAAAGTTCTCTAATATCAGCTCAAACCTGTTGCTACAGCATGACACACATGCACATACTCTTTTTTCGAAGTGAATGAAAGCAGGTCTTACTAAAACAAGCTACGAGACTCCTTGAGATCATATTCATGGAAACATCTGTTCTGTTGTCAGGACATATCTATTCCACATATTTTGTGTGTGTAAGATTCAGTCTTATTTACTGCATGCACAAGGGTAGTGGTGGTGGGGAAATCCTAGTAAAAATCAATATATGGCAGGCTTGGATCAGTGTTCCTCCACTCTCCCAACAGAAACAACAAAAATACTGTATTGTTGTCAAAAATACCACAGTTACACTTACGTTTTCTTTGAGAGATACCTGTTAATGAAGCACTATGACTCATGAGGACCTGATAGCATATCACCTCCAGTCAGCGGGCTCGTTTGAGGAGCATCAGACAGTAGGCTTTTGTTGCTAAGAAATTATACCCTTATGTTTGAAATATCTCTTACGAAAAAGGAGCAGCTTCTCTTTGTGAAATGAATATGTTGCCAGGTTGACAGCCTTGGAACCAGACACAGTATTCATGTGTTCATTATTGCAAGGTCTCATCAGTATTTCCCAACCATGCTCTGATGTCTATTCAAACATTGCCTTGTGCTGAGACTATCACTATGATCACATCAAATAGCTCCACATTATGTTATATAGACACTTGATCATTAGATTGACGGCCATAAAACAGTCAGTATAAGCAACCAGACAGATAACGTATGGTATATACCACTGTTCCATACCAGATTTAAACTAGAGACTGCAGGCCCATTGAAGCCAATGGCAGAATACCCTTTCACTTCCATCAGGCCAAGATTTCATCTCTAGAGATAAAAAAATCTGAATCCCATTTCTACCTCCTGAGCATTGGGGAATTGCCCCCAAACTGCACCTTAAATCATGGTGTTCAATAGATAACTTCAGATGAATATTACAAGTCAAAAAGGCACTTTGTTCTCCTAGAGACATAATGTTATTGTAAATTCAGGCTGTGTTAAGTGCCTCTCTTGAACCTAACATTTTACAAATAAAATTCAAAGAGTAGGAGATATTAATTTTCAATTGCTGCTGAGACAGTTGCACTTTCTGACAGCACATTCATGCTGTTCAGGAAAAAAACAAAACAAGACACACTTGTAAAGGTTAATTGTAATTTTAAATTTTTTTATATACACACACACACACACACACACACACACACACACACACAGTGCTCTCTTTTTAATAATGCTCTACCATATTTAACTGTTCCTCATTCAAATGCAATTAAAAAATACGACGGTTACCCTTGGCTCCTAAATGTATTTAATCCCTATAAAATTATTTTTAAGAGTATTCATCTTCCTTTGAATGATAAAATCTTTATCCCTTAGCTGTAATGAAAGTTGATAGGTCAATAGTCATCATCTGCCATGTTGTGCCATTTCCTTAAGTACTGTATTAGCATTTATAAGAAGTCTTTCCAAATGAAAGTTCTTCAGATATTACCTCTTTAAATAATAATTAGAGTTGAATTGCCACCCTCCTGGACTGGTGATGTCTAGTGAATTGGAAGATATGATAACTCCAAGGCCCTATTATGTTGAGCGTTGCTATTGTACTCGTGCACCTCATGTAGTTGAATTAGTATTCAGATCACAATAGGGGGTGATTAATGATATACTATGACAGAGCAGTGAGAGGCCTGTCACAGAGCTGCACATATTTAGGTATTTAAATCAGAAGCATTTACTCAAAATATATGGTATACCCTAAGGTTAAACTGCTTCTGATTTTGAATAGTGGTAGTTTGTTCAAACTGATGCTAAGACATGCTCTTTAATAAAATCATATAGTTTCTTTTCTTTCCAAAGGACAGTGCAACTATATATATATATATATATAAACGGACTGTGGGGATCTTGTTGCCAGAGGCAAATACTACCAAAACCAAAATAGAGAAATAAAGCAACTTTCTATTTTTAAGTGAAGCTGAGAGTTATTCTTTGTTTACTATCTGATAAATTCTCCCTTTGTCTTCATTATGAAGGGACTATATCAAGGGTATAAAAATAATGATAAAAAATACACACTATTTACCTTGGTATCTGCGAGTAACACTTCTATAGAATCTCTGCCCTCCGAACTTGCTTTGCAATTTAATTGAATATAGTGCTGGTGAAAGGTGTTGAGTTAGATCCCTGAGGACTCAAATCTACTTATCCACAGATAGTGAACAGCACAGGCAGTTTACAATAAAGTGGTCATTTCATTTAGCACCTTCTACAGAAAACAAAACAAAAACAAAAACCCTAACAGAACCTGTAAAGAGAAAACTTATTGTTCTTCCCTGAGATATTTGAGTTGAAACATTGTCATGAAATTTACAGACAAAAATGGAGTAGAGTGGGGAGGAGACAGAATAGAGAATGCAGAGTTTTTGACCCTGATTTTCATTTACATTAAGGCCCTCCCTTTTTTTTTTTACACACCACTTTGGGAGTATAAAAGGGGCTTTAAATGACTATAACTATAATTTACATCCACTTTAAGCACTCTTTATATTGCCATGTGATGTAAAATAGCCTTACTATAAAATGAATTAGGCATTAGGCTTTTTTTTTAAAGTCCTCTACAGGTATATGATAGGATAAATGTCAATGGCAATTAACACAGGAAAGCTTCTAAATATCATTTAAAATATATTTTCAAATATAAATACTGTGCATACACAAATTGCAAATTTGATACACCAGAATAACTGTGCTATTGAGAACTTTCCTTTAGCAGTCAGCACAGAGCCACCCAAGAAGAGCAATGATACATAAGTAGAAAAAAGTTCTCATCAAACCTTTGCCTTAGTTAGGCTGGAGGCAACGGGATAATAGTCTGGAAGAAACTCACTACAGCAATGTGTGCGCCATCTTTTGATTCTTTTAGCTATTCTGCTTAACACCGCTAGACACTTCGTACATGTGCATGAAAACAGAAAATTACTGCATTTGAAATTGTATCTTTTTCTTTCTCTCTATTTGTAGTCCAAATCCAACTTTCAATCAAAACAATTAGCATTCATATCTCTGGAATAAAGACATGGACAGGAGGACAGATTAGTAAGTAAAATGTTAAGACATCTTTTATTTCATTGCTGCTAACTTTGGGTCTTATCTCCTTTTCATTAAAGTCAGTGGCAGTTTTGTCTCTGTCCAAAATAAGAGTAGGTTTAGGCTTTCATCTATATCATACATGTGCAAAACAAAGACACCCTAGCATGAATGAAACGTTAAGGCTAAGAATTCAAACACTCAAAAGTTTGTGTTCATTATGGCTGAACATATGGTTTTTTTTGTGTAGATTAAAAATTAGTGAACTACTCTCAGAAGCTGGTCAGAAAATAGAATTTCCATCCCACAAGTAATCAGATGCACAATACTTATCATGAGTTAATCTGATATCTAAATACAACTGGGGTGCTGATCAATATTTCAACATGGGGGGACGCTAATCAGGTGTAAAAACAAACCAAAAAACAAAGAACAACCACCTCAGAGAATTTTTTGTTTGTAAATGTGGAAATATCTACCTGAATTTCCAAGGGAAGAAAATGCTTCAGCATTTCAGAATAAAATTCTCTTCAAACCTAAACATTTTGTTTCAAAATGTCAATGCAAAATGGAAATGTTCCTTTCATGGTGACTTTTCAACTTTTAAATGACATAAAAATGACATTTTAAGCTGAAGTGTCAGTTTGAAAGAAAATGTTCGTTTCAAAATGACAGCTGGAAATAAAATGGTTCATTTTGAAATGTCATTTCCAAAAATTTAAAAATGTTCTTGAAATCAACATTTTCCTGTGAAAAAATTCTATTTTGACAAAACTATATTTTCCATTTAGAAAATTGTTTGTGGGAAAATTTTCTATAAATTTTAATTAACATATGCATTCTGGAATTTATGGTGTAACCTGTTTTTAACAATATGTTACAAAACAATGCACAGAGTCTATTCGTTTATGGTTTTCCAGACTTTATGAAATTCACTAAAATAATGCAGATTTGAAACCAATTTTTCTGGGTAGTTTTACAGCTGTGAATGTTTAAAGCTGAAAAACCAATCATCTATAACATTACTAGCCAATCTAATAATCTAACAACAACTGGGTGCTGATAATCATATTCACAGCCGGAAGAGTTATGACTAGAGAGAAAAATCAGTACTAAATTATTCAGAATCATTAAAAATTATTGAGCAAGAAAATAACACTCCATAAAAAGCACCAATTGGTCTCAGATGATTTGGTGATACATCATACAGAGTCTCTGTTTAAAGTCTGGTTTCAAACACTCCCACCTAGTAATCTGCCATTCACTGATGAAATCATTGCAGTTTGTTGGAAAGATCATTACATTGTATTGGTCAGGAAGCTATTTACATTCACACTCTCACACATGCTATCTTTTTCTTCATCAAGTTTTCTAGATCTTCTCATTAGTAATACAAGACAGATGGATCAGGACTATTGATTTTTTTAACTCTGCAATGAGGATCATAATCTTAGTCATTTGCTGATGATGACCGAGTCTAAATCATTCACTGAAATATATGAAGTCATATAGTTCTGTTTGGTCAAATATTATAAAATCTTAATTAAAATAAAAAAACTGATTTGAAAAATGTGCACTAACAGATAATAGGCACTATTTGCTTCTGTTTGCACCAGATGGTCTCTTATTAAAGAGAAGGGGTACTCACTTCTCAAGGTTAAGCCATAGAGGAGTTTTTAGGCAGATTTCAAGCTAGGTAGGAAAGGTTGAGAAGAGGAGATTTCATTGACATGACTGTTGTGTATTTACAGCTCAACATGGACCCAAACTGCAAAGTTCAGATCTGGCTCTAAAACTTTGATTGTGTTTGGATCTGGAATTTTAGTTCGTCATTTCCAATACATAAACAGAGGAATTGATTCTTTACTAGAATCAATGACTCATAGACTCATAGGTCAGAAGGGACCAATCTGATCATCTAGTCTGACCTCCTGCACAAGGCAGGCCACAGAACCCCACCCATCCAATTTTATAACAACCCCTATCCCAGGACCGAGTTATTGAAATCCTCAAAATTGGTTTGAAGACCTCAAGCTGCAGAGAAACCACCAGCAAGCGACCCATGCCCCACGCTGCAGGGGAAGGCGAAAAACCTCCAGGGCCCCTGCCAATCCGCCCTGGAGGAAAATTCCTTCCCGACCCCAAATATGGCGATCAGCTAAACCCTGAGCATGTGGGCAAGAGTCACCAGCCAATACCCAAGAAGGAATTCTCTGCAGTAACTCAGTTCCCATTCCATCCAACATCTCCCCGCAGACCATTGAGCAGACCTATCTGGTGGTAATCCAAGATCAATTGCCCAAATTAACAATCCTATCATAACATCCACTCCATATACTTATCAAGCTTTGTCTTAAAGCCAGGAAAGTCTTTTGCCCCCACTACTTCCCTCGGAAGGCTGTTCCAGAACTTCACTCCCCTAATGGTTAGAAACCTTCGTCTAATTTCAAGTCTAAACTTCCTAATATCCAGTTTATACCCATTCGTCCTCGTGCCTACGTTAGTACTAAACTTAAATAATTCCTCTCCCTCCCTAACGTTAACCCCCCTGATATATTTATATAGAGCAAGCATATCCCCCCGCAGCCTTCTTTTGGCCAGGCTAAACAAGCCAAGCTCTTTGAGTCTCCTTTCATAAGGCAGTTTTTCCATTCCTCGGATCATCCTTGTAGCCCGTCTCTGAACCTGTTCCAGTTTGAATTCATCCTTCTTGAACATGGGACACCAGAACTGCACACAGTATTCCAGATGGGGTCTCACCAATGCCTTGTATAATGGTACTAACACTTCCTTATCCTTGCAGGAAATACCCCGCCTGATGCATCCTAAAATCGCATTTGCTTTTTTAACAGCTGTATCACATTGGCGACTCATAGTCATCCTGCTATCAACCAGTACCCCAAGGTCCTTCTCCTCCTCCGTCTCTTCCAACTGATGCGCCCCCAACATATATCCAAAATTCTTATTATTAATTCCTAAATGCATAACCTGGCACTTTTCACTATTGTATTTCATCCTATTTCTATTACTCCAGTTTACAAGGTGGTTCAGATCTTCCTGAATAGTATCCCTGTCCTTCTCCGTGTTAGCAATACCCCCCAGCTTCGTGTCATCCGCAAACTTTATTAGCACATTCCTGCTCTTTGTGCCAAGGTCAGTTACAAAAAGGTTAAATAAGATCTCCTCTGATTTAATGATAAATGGAAGAAGATGGAGTTGTACTGAGTCAAAAGAAGAGTAATTAAAAGTTTTAATTAGGACATTAAGAAGGAAAAAATATAACACTAAATATCGAGGAAAACTTTCAGACAGTCACTTATAGAATCTGCAGAAGCAAAAATCCCACGGGAAACATGTACACCCCATAATTTGATGAAGTAGAGAACTAGAAGTGTGAAGTGAAATGTACAGCCTGGAATTATTTTATCACTAATTTATATGATTCTATATCTGTGTATTTATAAGGCTTTCATCACACCATGGTATCAGCTCCTCCCGCTAAAGGTTTATCCTAGTTATATCACACTGAGGATATCCCCATTTTATAGATGTGGAAAAGAAGCACATAAAGAATAAGTAATTTAAGAAAAATCAGACAGGAGGTCGGGGCATAATTCAGGTCTCCTTAGCCCCAGTCCATGATCTTCACCTCAAGACCATCTTTCTTCCCTCTATTATAGATCATATAGGAACAATATATAACAGGGAACTGCATATTCTTTTTAAATTGAGCTTTGGCCATGAAATACTCCCAAAGAAAACAGAGTGATTCCCTGAGAAACATCATAAATCATGTGCCACCCACTTACCACGACCTGACGTATAAGTGCATGTGATTTGCTTGTGCTAACCTTTTAATTCACACTTCAAGAAAACTTTGTTTTCCCTTCCTCCTCCTTCCTCCATAAGTACAACTATATTCCCTAAACTATGAAAATCAAAGTTTCATTAATCATTCTTCATTTATGTCAGTATCAAACTCCCTCTTAATACCATATATCCAGTGTGCAAAAGCTCAGCATATTAATGAGATTTACTTACTGAGCTTAAAATGGCTAGCTTTGGTACAAAGTGAAAGATCAGCTTCAACATACCTCAGCATGTGTATTAAAGGAGCCATTTCATATTGGCATATGGGTTCCATTTGGAAGTAGGGGGAGCGTTGCAGATCCTTAGGTGAAGAGCAAGCTTAACAGGATTTCCAGAATGGGGAAACAAAGAACAATTCCAGTGTTCTTAAAATAATTCTGTGTTCTTAAAAGCTGCAACGATAAATCTTAATATTTCAACACCTGCTGCATTTTTCTCCCTTCAATCCTCAAGTCCATCACCGGTGACTGCACAACAGGGATGTGCCACGCTAGGATGAGATCTGCTATGGTGACATTCTGCTGCCAGAGTCAGTTTTCCTGTTGTGGAGCAGATAGAAACTAAGAGCAACATGTGGTTGCAATTAGAGTGGAGCAAAACGGTTTCTCCTTCCTAGACAGACCATTCAAGTGGATCTCTGAGCCCAAGAGTTGGAAGAAATCATTCAGAGAATCCCTATTGCAGGGACAAAAAGGAGATCCAAGACAAGGTGTGGGAATATGAGATGGAAATGCTCATTGATATGATTCCTCTGTGCACTTGGACTATTCTGTAAGTATGTTAGAACAGCCATGAATTTTGGTTATTGCAATCTTCACTGAATAGGTAAACCAGAATCTCCTATTGCTGGAGCTGACTGATTTAAACCTAAATCATCTACAGTTAGACAAGAACCAAAACAGCTAGTAAGTACTATTGACATATGGCCTGCACAGGGTACTACACAGGTATATAGAACTGTGATGAGGTATACAAACCCCATTCTCTAGAAGAAGGGCTTAAGGAATAGCTCTGGGCCCAGGTGGCCCTGTCCTGTCACACCTGCAAATCCTGAACAAGCTGGAAGGGGAACTTCAAAAGGGAAGCAGAGCAGTTCAATGGATAGGAGACAGAGTAGGGGAGCAGACCTATGCACTGAGTACTTGGGAAGGAGTACCGGAGGCAGGCTTGTTGCCAGGCACCTGGCAATATGGATCTGAACTAGCCTTCAAAGGAGGGACTGGTGGTAATGTTTGAAGGTCAGAAACTTTATTTTTTATTCAGTTCTTTAATTTTCCATGTGGGGAAAAAGGGGATTCTGGTAAGACATGATCCAGGGAGGTAGCCATTTAGCACCTCAAGGTGCAGGACTTAGCTACCCCACCATTGGACTATGGATTAGAGCCAGGAGGAGAGACTGGGGCTTGGCTCCCCTACTAATCTCTACAGAGGGGACAACATGAAGATCCTATCCCTCAGTGGGGAACCCAGATGGGGACAGCCCTGAATGCACAAAGGTCTTGATCCCAAGTCCATGACCCAAGGAGAAAGCCCCGAAGCCCTTGCAGGCATCTGAAAACTGTCCAATTACTGGACTCTTTGTGTGCCTTGAAAGAAGTGGACTGGGACTCATGACCCATTCGGAGGGCTGAGTCACAAAAAAGGAATGAACCACCACATGACAGAGCTGTAGCGAAAAATGATTTGTGAGGAAGAAAACTTGCCCTGACACAAGAACTGACAAACATCTCTTTCTAGGCACTCATTAAAGACAGCCAAACTAATTAAAAACATTGGAAAAAATGTTTTGTTTAAAAAAAAAAAATCAATGGACTGAGAAGTCTGATTTCAGCCTGGAGCAACTTTCTAATGACTTAGTTTGGAACTACTGAAAATACTACAGAGTTTTATAAAGCAGATAACACAGACCTTTCAGCTTGTCAGCGCTGGAAAGCTTTATGATCACATGGATTATTTTAGAGATCCTTATGCTGAGATGTGCTGCCTAGTTTTGTTTTGGTTTTTTTTGGTTTGGTTTTTAGATGGCAGGAGTGGGTGGCTAAAGTAATGCAGAATATTGGAAACAGTTGCTAAGGCACTCCCATGTTTTGCCATCTGCTTCCACTAAGCAGTAACATTTTCCCTTTTGCTACATTTCTAGATTCCAGGAGTTCCTGATGGTTTCCCATTCCCTTGATGCTCTCTTCCGTGACTCAGAAAAATTAGCAGAAAGTGTTTCAAAGAGGTTTAGTTTCTTCAGATAGGTGGTTGTTTTCATCAGGCAGAAATGCAATGCATTCTCATATGGATCATTTTTGTTTCAGATTGTAGGAGAGGCTAATAACCCCTTTAGCAGGCAAGTCACTCCTGCTGTGACAGCTGAGCATCAGAATCCCTTGGTTTGGGAAACAGTTCTATTTTCTATTTTATTTGTCCTCTTTAGCATTCCTATTTAGTTGTAACCTTCACCATAAAAATCCTCTTTGTGCCATGTTGGGTATTATTCACTCAATGAGTATTAAAGCAACATAAAATAGTTTGGTTTAGAGATGCTGGCTTTGAGCGTTGTTCTTCTTGACCTACTGGTTCCACCTATGTAAAAGTTCCTTGCATAAGCAATGCTAACAATACAAATACAAGTAGTTTGCAGAGTTAAAATGAACTTAGCTGCTGTGCTTATATATCCTGTGGCCTCTTTTGTCAAGCGCTGTGGGAGAGACAAAAGTACATGCAGTTTATTTTGGATCTGACAGTACTCTGTGTAC
This sequence comes from Gopherus evgoodei, assembly GCF_007399415.2. Classification (NCBI taxonomy): domain Eukaryota; kingdom Metazoa; phylum Chordata; order Testudines; family Testudinidae; genus Gopherus; species Gopherus evgoodei. Next base: position 34,594,722 of record NC_044333.1, on the reverse strand, counting down.
TTATAGAAGGCTCAAACTTGGCCATGATCAGGAAGGGTTTCTTTCTGATAGTGATACTTACAATTATCGAAAATCTTCCCATAAGGGACAAGGGAGTTACTGGCAGTGCGGGTATCACTTCAAGCTTGTAGTAAACCAATTGGCCTAATCTTAATATTAAAGAGTCAGGATTTAATTTTTGAATGTCTGTTTTTAATTTTACTCAGCAGCTATATACACAAATCACAGCCACCGGTTTGTGGTGTTCTTTACTCCTCACAGTCAATATTCTGATAATAATTGAAGTTAGCAGAAGGTTCAACCAGGAAAAAGTGGCAAATGCAGATTATGGAAAATATGTAGATTAGAAGAGCTGTCAGATCAGTCACAGAGCAAAAGCCAAGGCCAAATCCTGTAGATCTGGTATAATCATCAGCCAACCTCATTACACTTTAGAGCAGACAAATACATCAGTTAAAATGGATAGGCCAAGTTTTGTGCCGAGCTATATTCTGCGAAATCCTTTGGATTTCAATAAGACTGAAATGGTATAAAATGAGGGGAAATTTGGCCCTAGAAGAATAAGATGATGATGCTAGAAGCACTTCCAGAATCAGAAAATCTATATCTTGAGGACTCAGCATAATCATTAAGGGTAGTGGATCCTTGGAAATACTCTTCCTGGAAATATTATATAATCAAAGATTTTGCTTTTAAACATTAAAGAGAATCCTGTTCAGATTGAGACGCTCTATGCAGTTGCATTGAAGGTCACACCTAAAGGTACTGAAGGGTTGAAATACTCATACTGTTGGAGGCACACAACATTGACGGAATCATAGAAACTGAGGGCGAAGAGTGCAGTGATGCTCTGTTAAACAGAAAGAAAGTATTAACTATCATAGTTTTGAAATATAAAGTCCTGAAAAAAGGGTGGAGGTCATAGTAGCATTCCCTGCAAGACTGAGGTTCAACGTATATTTTCTGGGATATAACAATAGTCTAGAAAAGATCTATAAAAGATGGGTGTTAAAAGCCCAGGCGCTAGTTTCAAACCTTGGTACCTAATGTTAAGACAGCTGAGTTAAATTAGGTTAAGATAAACTGAATTAAAGCTACTTCGTATCTGAACGAAAGTGACCACAGAGGAGTTTAATGCAGTTTAACTATTCTAGGATTAAATCACACCTGCCTAACCTCAGAAGGTAAGTAGGCTGAAGTACAGAAATACAAAGATCCTATTAGAGAGTTAAACATAATATTACCTCAGCACCAACCAATCTATTACTAATAGAACCAACTACACACCATTGGCTGAGATAAGTCTTTATTCACCAAACAGGGAAAAATATCATACTGTTTTACCTAATCCTTTGAGCACTGTATATTACAGGCCCATTAGGAGATTCAATTCTTGATCATCCTAGAAGGAAAAAAGTAACCATGATATAGAAATGCTTTCTGAATCGGGAATATAAATGTAGATTGTTGTTGTGATTGGTATAGACGTTGTATGTATTAAAGTGAAAAATCAATACAAAGAAAATGAAAAAGGGTTTTTTATTATTCTTTGATGCTAAGAGACTGTAATTATTAGTGTAAAATGGAAACAATATACAAATTTATAGCAAAAGCTCTAAATATTACAGTATCCAATATATTCTTATAAATATGTTAAATATACACAGCATTGAAGCCCCCACAATGGACCTAAGGGGCCAGATAAAACAAGATCTTGTAAATTACAGCTTACGAGATTGCAGTTGTACAGCTAATAAAAGGCTATAGTTCTCAGAGGAGCTGACTGACTTCATTTTCATAAAGAATTTATAACAGAATTTTCTTATAATTATCAGGAGTGAACAATACTAGTCAAACAGCTTGGCAAAAGAGAGAAGAAATAAAAAGAGAAGTTCTTATGAATATTGCTTGATTATAATAGCTGGATTCCATCCCAAGTATCATCAATTATTTCACCATTTTCACTGAGAATCCAGGAATAATATGATTCATGGCATTTTATGATCTTTGGTGGCACATTATGTCATCTTTTAGACAGTTACTTCCATTTGCAGCATTTTACAAACTGACATTAATGGTCTACAGTGTTGTAATGAGCCGCAAAATGGCAAACACACTTTCCTTTCCTTTGTCTGATGACTGACCTTCTATATTTTTTAAAATGGTCCTCGCAACCTTTGGACATGCCTCTCTTTATTGCAAGATTTCTCAATGTCTTATGTGGTAATGGACTGGCACAAGGGCATCCAACTGCTATGCTTGTTACAGTATTTCAAACTAACCTGAGATAAATAATCTAAAACTACAGTTCATGAAGTACTAGAACACTGACTATGGGGAAAAAGGAGACTCGACTAGCCCTTCCCATCCCTAATATCTATGATATGAGAATTAATTTCTCATATATACATCTCCGGGAACCACCAATAAAATTATTTGTCCCCTCATATTGAACTGCAGAATATTGTGAAGATGCACACTGCAATCGTGTTCAGTAGAATTTTAAACCTGCAGACCCTAGGAGATTCTAGAATTCTAATCCTACCATTGCAGGCACTTTAACTCACACACAAGACTTCATGATATGATCATAGTTCTTCCAAATGACGAGAAGAGCATTGCTGCTCATGAATTAGATAGAAAGGTTGTTTGCAGAGTGACTCTCTCCCTTCCATTGCCATGGATTCAATAGGTCACTTCAACAGGTTTTCTAGATGCTGATTTCTCTGAATTCTAGCTGCTGACATCCATAGGTTCCCATGGTAGCACAACATGCTACTTCTCAACTACCAGCCTAGGCCAATATAATTTAATAATAATTTCAGAACGTGTGAGTATCTTGATCTTATAAAGTCAATGAACTGATAAAACAGCTGATTATTGTAGTGATCTTTGGGTGGAGTTCAAAGTAAACTGGTGTTAAACCAGTGTCTCTATACAATGATGTTTCAAGTCCAACTAAATGGAGTTTTAAAACAAACAAACAAAAACTATCAGTAATGAACAAAGGGAAACAAAACTGGAAATATTGGCCTTCTACACCTAAATTTCATGTTCTCATCATGACCCTAAATATCAGGTTGCCTAATGCCTTATCCACTAAGAACTAAGAAAGGGACCTTTTAATCATGAACAGATTATAATCATTTTGTAAATGTTAATGACTCTTCCAAATACTGGATGAAAAATTGCATTCCCTGCTAAACTGATAGGCGAATTGCATTCATCACTAGATTCATTCACCCCTTCCTAATTAGATAGATGTTATTTATGTGCAGACTTTGGGCCTGATTCTCAGATATAAGGTACCAATACCATCGTTTCCACAGTTTGGGACACCAGATTAGGGGATAACACACAATGGGAGAATCTGCCCTACTTTCTCAGAATGACTGTATGTGGTGGGCTTCTACAGATTAGGAAATCCAGGAAAGCACAGAAGCATAACTTTGAGCCCACGACAATGTAACACCAACAGATCCCGATTGTCAGCAGGGGGGGTTGAACCTGGGATCTCTGGAGCTAAATATATGACCTACAAGCCACATGGCCTTTAGCGAAGGTTGTAGCAGACTCATTAATCTCTCTGTAGGTGCTCTCAGCGCCACTAGATGGAAAAGAACACCATGCCCAGAAGGTGTGTGGGTTGCATACTTCCCCCAGCTGAGGAAGTGTGCCCCGAGCTACAGAGACTTCCCAGTTGAAATCCTGGATGAGCCCCTACTTGTAACACCGACAGACCCTGGTTGTTGGCAGGTGGGATCGAACCTGGGACCTCTGGAGCTAAATGTATGAGCCAAAAGCCACATGGCCTTTAGCTAAGGGGTAGCAGACTCATTAATCGCTCTCTAAGTGGTCTTAGTGCCACTACATGGACAGAACACCACACCCAGGAGTTGTGTGGGTTACAAGTCAATGAGCACATAATGTGAATAGGGAATCAGTAGACCTATCCATTTCTTATGCCCAGCAGGCAAGAAGCCCTGGGCTAGCTGTCCTTGTACCCAGGTGGCAAAGCCTTATTATACTTTCCAAGTTTATAAAGGTTTTAATAGCATGAAAAGTAGTATTTTGCTCATTTTTCTCAGGGTCAGGCCCACAATTTTTAACAAATCATAGCACAAAAGGACATTTCGGCTTTAGGAAAGGAGGCAAATAGTTGTGTTATGCTGTTTTTAATTACATGCTGCCTTCTCTTTTTTTTCAAGCTTATTACAATAGATTATGGCTCTGCTGTGTGATAGTATATAAGGACACAGCAGTAGATCTCACTGGTATATAATAGAAATAAAATTCCTGATAATGCTCCCGTAATTAATTTCCACAGGGAAAGCAGTTTAGTTTAGTAAAGAGATTAATGAAAATGTTGCCCATGATACAATTCTCCTAGTGAGATGCAAAACATCATCATCTCTGATTGGAAACTATAGAATTATTTTAAATGAGCATGTCATCAACAGTGGGTATATTTTGTCTTTTTTAGGTCACTGGCTTTATAAAATGGAGGATTTTTTGAGAGCTTCCCAGTCTGCTGCAAGTAAAGATAATGCTGATTTGGTGAAATGATCATAGTTATGGTGCATGAATAAGAAAGCATTAACTTACTTAAAACTGGTAAACCAAGAGTGAATTGGTAACAGTGACCCTGTCACTGTCATGGCAATAGAATAAATTGCCTTTTCAGCCGCTGGCTTGGTGGACTATATTAAATGAGTTCTTAGCTCCTCCATTAACTAGACATGTTGTCTTGTGCAAGTCAGTTAGCATTTCTATGCCTTAGTTTGCCAATCTGTATAACGGAGATACTACGAATCTGGTTTACATTCATTGGGCATTCACACACTAAAATGCTTGATTTGTATAAGCAATCACAATACTTGTGAATGCACATTTTAAAAACTTGGATCTGCTTATCTGTGCTCAAACAAAAATAATAAAATAGAACTACACAGTATTTTGGCCTATGAAACTAACCAGTTTATATTATACACTATGAGAAAACTACTTTTAAACCACTTCTGATACTAGTTCTATTAACATTACAGGCAACTCCTCTTTGACTTCAAAATCCTGGGTGGACTTTTAAGTTTTTGATTCAGGTGGGATTTGGACTGGTTTTCTACCTTGGTTAAAAGTGGTGTCCTGCAATGGAGATTAGGGTACAGAGTTCTGGATCAAGTGCTGCTTAGTGCATTTGATGATGGACAAGAAAATAAATCTGGAAACAGTCAAAAACTTTGGATACTCAGCAACAGACTATTCAGTCAAGTGAAAGTTTAGATTAATTTCCAAACGTAATAAGAGAGAAATGTTCCATTTTTAAAAGGAGATAGATCATTTATGTGTCTCCTATGGTAATAACTGACATTAGCTTTCTAGCTGCCTATTAGTGCTGCTATTCTTTCCCTAGACACAAATCATTCTTGTTAATGTCAATAGAAGTCTGGGCATGAATAGGGAGAGGAGAATAATGTGATGACTGGTAGTAAGACTAACCATGAGTCTAGACATAACAGTAACCTGAGTTCATCTATCTCAGTATGCCATGTCTGATATCCACTCAGATAAAAAAGGACTCATACAGTTAGGAGGACTACCAAGCTGGTTGTCAGGCAGTAAGTGTCTCTGCCTCTTATATTACAGACTGGTGAACTCAACTACAAAGGAGAAAATCAGAGCCGGAAACATGCCTTCAGAAAAATTACATGTACAGTTTCCTGACAGCAGCCATTTTGGTGCCTACCTAGGCTTACACTGTATGCATCACTAGAGTAGCTGAGCACCAAGTCACTTACACCTTTCCTGGGCGAAGGCCAACTCAGTTGAATAAGTGTTGTAGAATTGCTCAGCTGAATTCTTCCTATTGTATCCCATTGACATTGCTGGCTCTCATCAGCTAGTGAGTTCTACCTGGAAATATTTCCCAACAGTCAGTGAGATTAAAAAGTTAGTGCTAATCCATTGTGCAAACTGATAGTGTTAAATAATACCCACTAACTTCCCTCTTGAAATACAAAAACTCCTCCAGGTTTACTACTTGTTATACCAGTGGGATTTCTGTGGAACATGGAGACATGTGGTGGTAATTTCCAACATCTTAAAAGTTTCTTTTTGTAACATACTGACAATAAAATATACTGTTGTATACATGCCTCTTCATCTGGAAATGCATCTGGTATTCTGCATTTATCTCATATTCAGCAGAATTGGGAACAGTTATTGTCTGTAGTAGTGGGCTCCATTCATTTCAATGAAAGATTTGTGAGTAATTGGTTTGGCTAGTGTCTCCCTGAGGTCTCTCTGCATGGAGAGCTCTGTGACCTCTTCTCCCTCCCTGGCACCTTCTTGCTGTTCTTTCATAGAGCATCAGCCCCTTTTATAGCTTGGGCAACTAAGTCTCACACCTACTCTGCGGTGTGGCACATTCAGTAATCAAGGTTGGCTAGCCTTAGACCCACCAGCCCATAAGGGGGAAGCTACCCTGTTGCAAACATATTGCTCATTGGATAATTATTATGACATCATAGAGGTGACTCCTGATGAGGGTTTTGAGGAGGAGAGGGCAGTGGGCTTGTTGACTAGCCAAGAGGACATTCCACACACAAAGAAACAGCAAGGAAGAAAGCAAAGGGATGTTTGTGGGATGCTGGAATAATGAACAGAGAAGTGAGGGCGAAGAGAAAATGCAGTAACATGAGAACATATAGGTGGAAGGGGCAGCATTGTGGAGGGGCTTCAAACTAAGAAGAACTAGCACTTGATGCGATGGGAAACAAAGAAGCTAGTGGAGGGATTGAACTAGGGAGTGGGATTTGTCAGTGACAGGCAAGGGAGATTATTTTAGCAGTTGCAATTTGTATGGGCTGGGGATGGATGATGTGTGTTTCCAGGAGACCTCAGAGGAGGAGACTGCAGTATTCAAGATGTGATAGGATGAGGACATGGATGAGAATTTTAGTAGTGTGGCCAAAAATAAAGGCAGAACAGTTCTTAGATGTTATGGAGGAAGACATGCAAGATTTGGACATGGCAGGAATGTGTGGAGCAAGCAAGGAAGGGGAGTAATTCAAAGAGAACCCCCAGGCTGTCAGCTTGAATGACAGGGAGAATAGCGGCAGTGTCAAAATTAAGAGAGAATTGGGGAAGCGGGGCGAGTTAAGGACGAAAGATGCAGAGTTCTGCTCTGGCCTTGTTAAGTTTGAGTTGACAGCAAGACATCCAGGAGGAGATATCAAAGAGACAGCTTGACATGTGGGACCAGATAGAGGAAGAGGTCAGGATATAGAGAGATTTGAGAGTCGTCAGGGTAGATATAGTTAGAAGCCATGCAAGCAGACTAAAGCTACCCAAAGAAAGGAGACAGCCAACCACAGAGCTTTCTGGGACTCCCGGAGAGAGAAGGAAAGGAGAGGACACTAACTCACTAGAAGAGATATTAACAGAACAGTTGAAGAGATAGGAGAACCAGGAGAGGGTGGCGTTACAAAAGCCAAAGGAGGCAAAGTGTGATTGGCCATGTCAGAAATTTAATCCTGTCTGTAAATATTCTTTTCTTTATTTTGCCAATTTTTTTTCCTAGTTAGAGCCAGAATTGACTTTTTACAAGGTGCTCAGGCACATTTGTGATATTTACAGTGTGATACATTGCACAAACCTGAACCTTCTTAGTTGTTCTTTTTTTAATAGATCAAATGTGTGTACCTACGCCCTCCTCAGACAAAAATCATTGATGCGAACAGAATTACGATACATTTCAAAAGTGCCATGGCGAGGCACAGTAATTGAAAGGACCATTTAAACAACAACAATATGGATATGAAATATGCACTTGTAGTTGATAACATGATGTGCTCTATACCATTAACTTTTAATTAATTCCAATTTTGCCACAATTAAACTCAATTAGAGCAGAATGTCTGACATTGCAATTAGCTGTATATAAACGCCCCAGTTTGGTGTCACATTGAATTAGTGTCTCCTGATGGTGGATTCTCTTTCTAAAGACAATGGATTTACCATCATAAGATTGTTAATGGACCTTACACTTCATGTGTTATGTGCATCTAAGGCAGGTAACACCAAACAGTTTTCTACATAAATGATTGTCAAAACTAAACAGATTTAAAACACATGACCCTGGTTCTTCATTGCACTTCAAATTGTATATTTATTTACACCAGTGTAAATTAGGTGTAAATGTTACATTTTGCAGTGGTGACTTTTTACACTCATTTTGCACTGGTCTCCACAACTATGCGAGGAGTAGGGTGGTACAGAATCAGTTCCATAATGTGGGTAAGAATAAACCATATCAGATACTCCTGATAGAGCAACCTACCTACTTTATTGGTACCATTTGCTTTGAAAACCAATAATGATCCAAATCTATCACCCATATTCACATGAGTACCTCACCCTTACTCCACGAATAGTCCTATTAGAACCAGAGGCCAAGATTGTGAACCTCTTACTCTCAACTGCAAGCAATTATATACATGACTAGCCCCATTTCCATCAATGAGACTACTCATGTTGTTTATGTGCCTGATATAAAGCCCTTTGAAGCAGCGGCGGCTCCAGGCACCAGCGCTCTAAGCGCGTGCCTGGGGGGCGCCCTGCCAGTCCCTGCGAGGGCGGCAGTCATGCAGCCTTTGGCAACTTGCCTGCGGGAGGTCCGCTGGTCCCAGGTATTCGGCAGTGGGTACACCGAAGCCGCGGGTCCGGCAGACCTCCCGCAGGCATGCCTCCAAATCCGCAGAACCGGGGACCTCCCACATGCAAGCCGCCGAAGGCAGCCTGCCTGCCGCGCTTGGGACTGCAAAAAAACTAGAGCTGCCCTGCTTTGAACTCAGTAAGATGACTTTCCCCATTGCCTTCAATGGGGTTTGGATCAGACCCTCACTGCTCAGTAATGTTGACTAACAGGCACACAGTCTAAACCTAGTGGGAATGCTCACAGAGGAACGTACTACTAGTGTAAGTAGGACATTAGAATCTGACCCTTACCTGGCAATGCTCAAAGATTAAGGTATTTTTCAACATGAACAACAATGGCAAAACTGAGCCCTATATCTTTCAGAACAAGACTTTGTAAATGCTTCAAATTCCCTGCTACATTAAGTGGTGTCTTTTGCTGTTGGGGGAAAAAAAAGTTTAACTAGAATAAAACAAATTAAAGTTGGTGTGATTGGAAAAAAAGGAAAAAAATAACATACGTCCTCAGATATTTTACTGTAACACTTATATGGAGCTCTTGCAAGCACAATGCAATGCCACCTGAAATACCATGGTAACTAGGAAGATAATGCGTGTCACTTTTTAAAGCAGTACATGTGGGTCTTCTTTTCAAATGTGCTGACTCCAACTGAAGCCAATAGATGTTATCAAGTCCCTTAAACGCTAAGTGTTTTACTATCTTTTGAATCTGGCACATTTCATCTTCAATTAATAAGGTATTTCTGGCCTTTTCCCATAACTTTGTTTGTTTTTGATAAAATACATAGAAAATAATCTATTCAGTAGTTGGTTACTACTGCACGCTGCCTCTCACCAACTTCAGAGCCTAGGTTTGGTTACGTTAAGGACATAATCTCTATATATTGCATCATATGTTTGGGGATTGGCTTGTTTACTTTGCAGGAACCAAGCCTTCTAAGCATGCTCTGTCTACATGCTGTCCAGGTACAACCTACACTGTACTTCCTCTTTACCTTCCTGGCTTATCTTGCCCACTGTCAACTTGATCTTTGTAAACGGCTCCCTGGATGTACCCTCTCTTATCTTAGCTAGTTCAGATCTTCAGTCTCTTAGCTTATTGACCCACCTTAGTTAACACAAACATTCCATTTTGAGCCTGTTGATATATTTACCTCCTAATCTTGTCTTCCAATAAATGAGGCCTCCCCCATGTCCAGTTAGTGTGTCAAATCAGGCTTATAAGCAGATGTAATGATTCTGGTGCCAGAGCCATAAGCTTTGTATGCATGTGTTTGCCTTTCTTTGTGAACAGATAGAGAAGGACTGGCTTGGAGAATCAAGGCTCAGCTCAAGACTTTTGTGCTTGATCTTATACTGTTTACAGTTGTAATGAAATCCAAAGGGGTAAAGTAAAGATTATAAGGATTTAGCACCTTGTTGTTCATCTCATTCATAATCATGGTAACTCCAGCATCACAGGACCCCTCAAGAACAGCTGAGATTTTGATTCAGTTAAGATGCCAAGGGAAGAGTGATATCTGTTAAATGAAGGATACTACTTCCTGCAATGCTCAGATATTCTCTTATTGTCTCCCATTCAAGTACCAACCTGATTCGAATTTGAATACCCTGTAAGACCGGATGAAATCATAACACCAAGTTCTATAGCTAGTGGCTATGAAATTTCAGCCAAACAGATTTGGAAGAACCACATCTGAAGATCAAATGGGATAAAATAAGGGAGAACGAGATGCAGAAAGATATGAATGGAAGGTACTCAGAGATATTAATTAATGTTCAAGCGAAATCATTCTATCTACAGCTAATCATATTAGGAGTAAAAACAAGAAGAAAAAGCCTGAACACAAAAATATTTATCACCTGAATGTTTGTACACATACATGCATACATTTAAACAGGAATGTAGCACAATGGTGATGATTGCCAATTATAGGAATAATTGCATGTATAAATTCCAGCAGTCCTTAACATATTTTTTTTTTTTATCGTGGAGAACCAAATCCCTAGGTGCCTTCCGTTTAGTCTCAGATACAAATATATGTATGTCTGAGCTATACCCTTATACTGGCACAGTACAATGTATGTCTGAGCACTGTACATATTCTATTAATTTTAACTGCAATGGTTAACTTCTGCACAAATCAGATTCATAGCTTGAGCATCAAAGTGTATTGGCAAAGTTAGATTATGTCATTGATGTAGGCCTCACTGGAGCCCAGGCATAACGAACAGTGTGAACCTAAGACTGTGAACCAGTGTAGACCTGGCATCGGCAAAACAATGACACGCTAGGTATTAGCTAACACCAAGTAAGCACATTCCTGACCGGAGAAGATAGTACAAACACACACAGATCTCTCAAGTAACTACGTACAAGAAAACATCAAGCCCTCACGAGGTAAAGAGGGAATGACGGAATAAGGAGTGAGAATGTTTTGTTCAAACTATCAAGTAGAAGGGTGGTAACTAATAACATTTTTAGTGTAATTTGTTTGTATCAATGTATAAAAGAAGTTATAAGAGGCATCTTTGTATCAGTCCAGGGGACAGGCTCTGACTGTCCTCACTGAGCCTTCACCTCGTCACAAGCATAGATGTGTTAGTGTCCCACTGGATGTGGTATTAGTTCCATGTTTCTCTGACTATAAACCTGGCCGAGCACCTTCGTCTCCAAACCGAGCCCGTGGTCTCTCCTTACTAATAACGTCAAGGTCTGAATTGGCAAGCTGCACTCTAGTGCAGTTAACATTGGTGCTCAAGAAACGGCAGCACTTGGCAGCCTTATCAATGCAGCAAAAGTAAACAACCTACCGCAGCACTAACAACTGTTTGTAATTATTTTCAATGAATCAAACTTTCAGTCTTTTCAATAACCAATGGAACTTCCCCTGCAAGCAGAAAAAAATATATTTCTATTCTTTGTTGCTACTGCTATGAGAATTTGCATAAACAGAAATAAATTAGTGGATGAGTTTTATCCACAGCACAATCCTCTGTCAGAAGCCAATAATCTGACCACAATACTTGGGGGAGACGGTCTGCAGCTTTTCTAACAAATACAAATTCTCCTTTAATGGTAATGTTTATTCAGAATTCCACTGATCAATTCACTAATCCCACTGACCCGGATTTAGGAGTCAAGTTGCCTTTTAGGTTTCAGCCCCGGTAGATCTGCCAAGAAGAGACTAGGGGGATGATTTATATGCTTGCATTTAGAAGTTCAAAGTGTATTGTATTGGTAGTAAGCATAGTATTGATCAATAGCTACCACTAAGGAAAAACAAAACGGAGAGAAGTGTGTCGTTGAATATCTTAGCTCTGACTATAAACCTGGCCGAGCACCTTCTCCTCCAAACCGAGTCCGTGGTCTTTCTTTACTAATAACGTCAAGGTCTGAATTGGCAAGCTGCACTCTCTGGTAGTGCAGCTAACATCGGTGCTCAAGAAATGGCAGCACTTGGCAGCCTTATCAATGCAGCAAAAGTAAACAACCTACCGCAGCACTAACAATAACTGTTTGTAATTATTTTCTATGAATCAAACTTTCAGTCTTTTGTCCCTTAATATACTATATTCTCTATACTCCATCTGCAAAAAGGTGTAAGCCATAGTTTATACAGGAACTCAAGTATTCAATATTATTATTATTAAATAGTATGCGCATCTTTTACAGTTCAATATTAACATTCAGTATTAATTTTTAATTTGAATCACAGTGCATTTTTCACATTGATGTACTGTTCATTTATTAAAGGTTACAACTGCAGTTACATTTTTCTTCTGGTTATGTATTGCCACAACTCTATTCTGCAGTGATGAATGACTATTAAATTACTTGTTTGGGTAATCAGCTTGCTGGCATCTACAGTCTATATATACAATGTATCGGTACTTAATTTACTGGTTCAATGTATAACAGTTCCATGCATCAATAAGGTCATTGCCATCAGACATACACCTCCAGAGAACAGCAAATGTAGTGTACAAATTTTTTCACTTCTAAAAACTTGAAGTTACACATAACTCAGATTGGTCTACTACTGAAATTGTTGCTTTTCCTCTAAAGCTCTGTTGGAAGCTCTAGATTTCTAACTGAGAGACCAATATTGCACTCTTTATTGAGGTAAAATGCCATTTGATGGGATTGAACACTGTCGGAATTAGATCTTAAATCTTTTTGCTCTTAGGTTTACTAACTTTAGGAATGTTGGGTGAAAACCTGACCTCATTCCAGTCAATGCCAAAATTCCCATAGACTGAAATGGAGCCAGGATTTCACCCATAATGGCTATGAGAGAATGGCCTGAGATCTTTCCATTCCAACTATTTCATCAATAATGATAATAAAGAAAGAAATGCTTCTTTTAGACAGGAAAATTATTTTTTTTTATCATTTTTCCATCCCACCAATGATTTATCTTCTTTCAATTTTTCATTCCTTAGTGGAAAAACAGAGAAAAGACAGTAAAATAGGAGAGGAAATGGAAAAAAAAAACACTCGTTCTAAAACCTGCAAAACAATGTTTTTCACTTTTTTCCATTTTTCAAACAGTTCTAAGTAGCAGAGTACCCTTCAAGAAAACCAACCCAAATCTATAACATTATTAAGATATTATGGATAAGATAACACTTTTCATAAGTCTGCACACATACAAATAAAAAAAGAGTAATCTATAATTCATTTAAATTGTGTATACATACATCTAGTCACACACATCTAAGCAAAAAATAATATTTTTTTTCTATTTAGATGTCAGCGAAGATTGGGATCAAGTTCTATATAGTACAGTATATTAACAGATGTATAATGATGATACAAATATGGTGGACCACAAAGACATTTGAATTGCAGCTGTGTAAAAATAATACACTAATTACAAACCTCAGAGGAAAGTTGTGATTTTTGTCAAGTTCATAACATGGTATAAGTCTATTCCTTTTTAGTCCCCATATTATGAGGAAAGGTAGAAATTTACAAGTGGGTGCTGTGTCAGTAGCTACCCAAATATACACTATGCAAGGCCTAGGCTTTATAGGGAGAGACCAGAAAAAAAAAATCCAGCTCTTTCTCTCTCATTATATATATCTTAAGATGGAGGAGCCCACTTTATGGTCAATTTTTCAGTATTCCTCCAGATCTCATATTCATTCTCTATTTCAAAGTTCCTCAATCCCAGATGGACTTTTTTATGACAGCCTTCATGGTTAGATGAGTGGAGCAGAACTTCTAACAGGCTCTGCTTATGTCGGCAGCCTCCGAAACTTTATTTATACAAATATTTTGAAAATATTGCAAGTTATCTATGTTGATAACTATCCTTCTGGAGACTGATGTATGTAGCAAGTGAGCTGCAGAAGTTTGGGGAAAGAATGAGTAGTCTAGATTCCTAAATCTCTCTCAAACCATGATCCTTAGCTTGGCAACGGCCACAAACTCTTCTGTGTATTTATACATGAGAGAAACCAGTACAAAAGATGTGTTTATAGGATGAAATCATGATTACAGTGAAGTAAATGGCAAAACTGCCAATGACTTTGATAGGATCCCAAGATTTTGCCTATGCCATTTTACTTCATTTGACTTAATTCATATCTTCATCACAAGGAGCACTGGTGACAGCTGCAAGGATCTATCCCACTCTTCTACATCTCCATGGTTAGCCCAAAAGAAAGCACATTCTAGGCCTGGCTCTTACAAACAAAAAGACCCCTTTTATGAGTCTGAGCACCAGGAACCCTATTCACTGAAAATTCCAAACTAATCTCCCACCTCTTGATTGCTGCAAGTTTCCTGTTAATGAGCTACTGGAAGAAAAGCAGTCTCAGCAGACATAATTGCCTAGTTTTGAAGAGTGTGATTACGGTTTTGAAGAACGTGACTCTAATATAAAAGGGGAAGGGAATCAATAATCAAAATAAACTGGGATAAACACCTTCAAACACAGCAAGGCTTCTGTCCTGGAAATATGAACAAAGTGACTCCAACAAAAGCATCTGTGATACTACACGAGTTCTCTCTATACCAGGCTTTTTGCATATTTATTGCTATCACCACCCTGACACTCTCTCTGATTTGTTCACATTATATTCTAAGAAGGAAAGAAAGAAAGAAAGAGAGTTTTAGGCGGACAAGAATCATTCCTTTTCATAAGTGTTTTCACTATGAAAGATTTGTGAAGTGAAAATGCAAGAAATTCTCACAGCTCCCATTGCCACACGTACTGTTGCCAACTCTTGCAATTTTGAGTTTCATGATATTACCAGTTTTTTCTTAAAACCCCAGCTACTGCAGTCCTGTAATATGTAAGAATCTCATTCGAAAAAGTAAGTTTCTAGCACTAATAATTGAAGAGAAGAGGTTTAAAATCCTAGATGTCAAATTTAAAAGAAAAAGGTGTGTATACACACACACACAAACTTTGTATATCTATGCCTCTTTGACCACCCCAACTGTTAAAAACTTCTAAGTTCCTCACCCTCCATTTTATATAATATCAGGCTTCTAGGGGGTGAGGAACTTACAAGTTTTCAATAGTTGGGGTGGCCAAAGAGGCATAGACTAGAGCTATGATGTGTGAAAGTCAGAGCAGACATTACTGGGGAAAGAAGTCAGGACAGTAGCAGCAGCTGAGATATCAAGGGAGCTAAGCACATGAACTGCAGTTGCAATGTGAAAAGGGAATATTCGAACAGAGCACCTTCTTACTCAATGTATCTCCTGTGTGTGTGTGTGTGTGTGTGTGTGTGTGTGTGTGTGTGTGTGTGTGTGTGTGTGTGTGTGTGTGTGTGTGTGTTCAGAACCAGGTCCGTTACTTCTTTCACAAACATGTATTTGTTCCTACATTTGACTCCTGGTAGCACTGCAGAGCTCATCCTGCAATGCAGAATAGTGATAGTTAAATCTGTTGATGATACATGAGAATAAATAGAAACTAAGTTTATGTGACAGGGCCAAATTAAAAGTAAAAAAAATAATTCAAATTTTGGGATATTTTGTGAGGGGCTCTAGGGGGAGATTGATATGCAAACAGGCCAATTCTTGGTTTAGATTCAGTAACACAGAATGTGATTGTTGCAAAGCTAGACAAAAGTTTCTAAGCAATAGTAAAACCATTCTACATCAGTATTTAATTAGCACTAAAGTGATGCCAAGCAGGAGAATGATAAATACTTTGAATAGAAACAAACAATATTTGGAAGAGTATGGGAACTATAAGGTATGATTATTTAAACAGAGTAAAACAATGCAGACAAAGGAGGAAACAGTAGCTATGGAAATTGTTTAAGGACAAATTTATGTTCACATAAAGGGTGATGAAAGCCTCCAGCAGCACAGTTTATAAAAGACACGAAACAGGCTAGCGTGGCTGAATATGAAAACACAGATAGTGAGAGTAGGAAAAATATCTACAGATGATATAAAACACATCAAGAATGACCAGAGAAGTAGAAATGATAGAAACTGAAGTTAAGAAAGTGCAAAAAAAGATAAGAAGAAAAAGTGGTGAATGAAAGGAAGATAGCATAATACGATAAGATTGGTATTATGATTTTCTTCAAGTACATAAGGAACTAGAGGTCAGTCAAGGAGACAGTGGGGCCCACAGGAGATGAAAAAAGTAATTTATTGACCCCAAAATTTAATGAATTCATTGCCTCAGTTTTCACAAAAAAAAGCATAAGGGTCATGTATTTCACAGGGGAGGTTGAAGAAATATTAATGGAAATCAGGTCCCTGCAAAACAGGTGATTACAAAACTAGGTTGTCGGAAGTTTGACCAGACAGAATCCTTTCCAGAATTTTGATGGGAACAATAAAAGAGATAAGGGAGCCCTTGGCAGATATACTTAAAATCTCTTCAGCTACACTGAGAGTTACTACAGGGCTGAAGATATTTTAATTTTAAAAGGTTAACTCCAGACCTCTAAGACCTTGACTCGAGCAGCGGAGAAGGTACTGGAAGTACTAATCAAGGACAGCTTGAAAGATCTATTGCTTAATGAGAACCATTCACATGGGTTTATAGCAATCAGATCATACCTATACATTTGATAGGCTATTTTAGGATGTAACTAAAACAAGTGCTGACTTGGGGAATTTGGGGCTATCGTCTCTGGATCTTTAGTAATCTACAAGATCAGAAGTATACAATGGAGGGAAACTGCTTTCACAAACTGAAGAACAAACCAGCTAAAAGATTTTGGTGGGGTATGGGAAAGAAGAGCAGAAAAAATTGATATTTTTCTTTTGAAATTTCATCCATGCAAACAAAAATGATTATGCATTAATGTCAGAGAGAGGTTCAGAAGCTGAGTGGAGTATACTGATGTCTTTCATTTGATCACAGAGAGACAACGTAGGTGAGGTAATACTTTTTATTGGATCAACTTCCATTGGTGGGAGAGACAAGCTTCCGAACATATACAGAGCTCTTCTTCGGGTCTGGGAAATGTATGCAGAGTGTTTCCCAGACCTGAAGAAGAGCTCTGTGTAGCTCAAAAGCTTGTCTCTCTCACCAACAGAAGCTGGCCCAATAAAAGGTATTACCTCACTCACCTTGTCTTTCTAATATCCTGGGACCAACATGGCTTCAACAGCATTTGGGCTCCGAGACTGTTTCAGAGAAAGATTATTGTCAATGAAACAAAGGTGATATTCCCTGTCAGTCCATCCAAGAAAAAACGTAATGATCTCTAGACATAGTTAGTTGTCACAATCCCCAGGTGTCAAAACAGGTACATCCAATGTGTGTGTCAAGTTGATTCAACTGAAGAACATGTCCCAGCCAGGTTGTTTAACAAAGGTCATAAAGGAAGAGTAGTCTCACCCTAGTTCTAGATTTTCAATTCTTCAGAACAAAGCTGAGATTCTAAACACCTGCATTTATATGCAAAGCATCTCAAAGGTGCTACAAATTTTGTGGTAAATGGATGCACAGAATGTGTGCTCATAAGACTGCAGGCATCAAACCAGAGCCCACTTTTTGACATGTCTCTCAGAAACGTTCACTCGAAAGTAAATTGCTATAAGGAGTTGGAATGCAATCGAGTAGCACTTATCTACTTGCTACAACTGGGTGCAATTTTTTTTTCTAATAAACTGTAGATGGCTACTAGGAAAAAAAGAAATTAACCACAAGGTAAACCGTTCAGAAAGCTGCCGTTATTCTTACTAGTAGTAGTAGGTACTGAAGGGCACAGACAACATAATGTCACTTGTACCTGCAACTGAGTGATGCAGGTTTAATAGGTATGGGTACTGCGTTCTTGCTCACCTTGATCCAGAGGTTATTGCACTGCTCAGAGACACACCGAACCACAGAGACACCCATTAATGCACAGTTCTTCGGCTGTGCACATCACATTTCTCAGGGAAGAGGAGTTATCCGCTACAACCATAGACAAAGCACAGCCTAATCCCACACCATGCTTTGAAGAACACAAGCTCTTTGGAGAAGGAGCCATGACTTCTCGTGTATTTGTACAGCACCTAACACAATAAGATCACAGTTCCAATTGGATGCTTACAGTACTACTACAATTCAGACAAACAGCAATAATTATAGTATTAGAATCAATTAAGGCATGCAAAAGTATCATGAAGACATTTAAATGCTTAAGATACCAATTAATATATAACGGCAAAAATTGCTTCACAGACTATTAGCATATGACATGACAAACATGTCATTAGCTCTAACTCACATTCACATTACTATTCTTTCCAGCATTGCTACTCCATTAAAAATATCAAAACCAGAATTATCCTCATTTCCTCCTGTCTGCGTGAGTAAGCTTTGATCGCTAGGATGTTAGTTTAACTGGAGGAGGGAGTTACCTCCTTCACAACCACCCCATTTTTATGAAAAAACACTAACTTCATTCTCCCTACCATTTGTTTTTTTTTTTTAGTATAATTATTATTTTGGCACAAGAACCTAAGTCTGCTGCTCTGTCTGAGGTGGTTCATTAAAACCAAACAACTGATCATCTCTGACCATAAGAAAACTTCACTCTGTTTCTCTTAGCAATGACACGGACATACACCTGGCAACTATGACAAAGCCATGTCAGTGCTGAGATCTGAAAGCAAACCACACTAACCATTGACTTTATGTGCTTCCCAAATAGATGAGACCAGCATGTCAGTGGTTTGTGAAATGAAAGCCCAGTATCCTGCTGATATCTCATAACATTAAGACAGACTCCTTGATGAATACTGTCGATCTACAGTAAAAAATGAACAAGATATGCAAAATTATGGAGTTTATACAATATCTATTTTGTATATACAGACAATAAAATTGACTCATTCATAAAAAGCCCATTACTTTAACCTCTAGTCTGATAGTTTTTAATTTTTTCTCTCTCTAAAAAAAAAATGCAGTGATACTGCATCTCTAGATACTCTTGGAGACCTGACACTCCATTGACTTCCTAGCTGTTATTAACTATATCACGCTCAATTAAAAAAATGTGTCTGCAAATCTAAGCATATTGTACCTCTAATTAGCATGTGCAAATACTTGATTTGCATGCACAATCAAGGCAATTGCACACACATTTGGTGTGTGTAACTGACACTTACAGAATGGCTCTCTGTCCCCCTATAGCAGGGGTAGAAAACTTATGGCATAGGTGCTGAAGGCGGCACGCGAGCTGATTTTCAGTGGCAATCACATTACCCGGGTCCCGGCCACCAGTCCAGGGGGGCTCTGCATTTTAATTTAATTTTAAATGAAGCTTCTTAAAACCGTTTTTTAAAACCTTTTTAAAACCTCATTTACTTTACATACAACAATAGTCTAGTTATATATTATAGACTTATAGAAAGACCTTCTAAAAAGGTTAAAATGTATTACTGGTACGCGAAACCTTACATTAACAGTGAATAAATGAAGACTCGGCACACCACTTCTGAAAGGTTGCCGACTTCTGCACTATAGTGTTGCTGGAATTGTACATATGCATTATTGAAAATCAAGCCCTTCATTTAAGAAGTGGTAATTTTTTCTGGATTCCTAAAGTAAGAACCCTTATTTTACAGGTTAGATGCACGCTATTTATCCATATTTAATGAAAATAATTGACTTTTTTCATTGCAAAATTCAACTGGCCATCTTAAAATTACAGGCCCAAGTGCTGGCACCACTGATATGAGTAGAGTGAACAGTTAAACCATAGTAAAGGAAGATAGTGGCTCATGTATGTGGTAGTGAATATATAAGCTTTCATTTCCAAGTTACTATTTCTGCATGACAAATCTAATAGCTTTTCGCAACTATATAAAATGAGTTGGTAGTCTCAGTTCACTTCCTGATGGACAGGTGTACAGACAGGAGGTTACCTAGGGAGGTGGTGGAATCGCCTTCCTTAGAGGTTTTTTAGGTCAGGCTTGATGAAGCCCTGGCTGGGATGATTTAGTTGGGAATTGGTCCTGCTTTGAGCAGGGGGTTGGACTAGATGAGCTCCTGAGGTACCTTCCAACCCTGATATTCTGATTCTATGACACACACACCCCAACCAAACCCAAACTGACAACTTTGCTGGGACTCATCACAGAGGCCAGTGAATGAGTTGGGAGAGGGACTGCATGAATGACTCTCCCATTCAAAGAGCTAGCTCCTTAGGAAGTAGATTAAAATATAGTGACAAGACAGAGTGGAGAAGCTTGAATGTCTGATGCCTAAACCATACTTGTTCATGAGTAAACATAGGACTCTATGATAACTTTCACCAGTTCAAGAGTGACACACAAAGAAAAGGTATAAGGTACCACATCCCAGTAGGGGTCATCTATGGTCAGTCAATTAGGGTGAACTGCAAAGAATGGGGCAGACAATCCCCAAAAAGCTGATGGATATTCCAATACTAAGATTTACCAAGCCAGCATAAAACATCTTCTTTGTTACCTCACCAGTTACTCAGAAGTCCAAAGCTTCCCCTGTATGAAGCCTTAAGCAGATCTGAGATGACAGAATCAGGGCCCAGAGATCTTTATACAATTTCATGTCCTCTTTGACAAGCTGGGAGTTCCTCCAAGAACAAAAGATAATTAGGATGACTTTGCAGGAGGTCCATCATCGGTACTTAGCTATAGAATAAACATAAGGCAATTTGCTTGTTCCTCAATGATTCTCAGTATATTTCAAAGAGATGAATACTGAGATATCCCATGTTTACAATTCATTTAAATGCTAGGATATTCTTTTGATCTCTGAATTATCAGAATACACCATAGAAAGGGTCTGTTTATTACATTGTCAACCCTACTCATACATATGTAAATACATAAAAATTGTCTCCCCACAAGTCTTTTGAGGGTTATTTATTCTGCAGAATGTTTAACCCTCTCTGGCCATGTGACACAGACATTCTACCTTAATTTTGGAGTTAGTAAAATGTAAGCTCAGAAATAATGTGGAATCCTTATGCCGAGCATTTATTTGTCACTCATCACAGTGTATTAAATATTAAATCCAAATTCCATTAGCTGTGAACAATACATAACTGTTACAAGCAACTGACATACTCTGAGCCATAAATAGTATAGCACATGCAACATGAAGATGATCTCAGGCCTTGTGTGACAGAAAGGAGAAAAAACTTGACTTTTTGAAACCCCAGTTGTTCACACAAAAGGAAAAGAAACAGAAAAATAAGACATCAGAGGAAAAAAAAATGTTCCTTGCGTAGCTGTTAGACATCATTTTTAACACGGTAGAAGGTAATATATTTAGGCAGCATATTTAGATAAACTGATTGAATAGATGAATATTTTGGTTCCAAAAAAGAACTATATAGCTTACAATAAAAATACATATTTGCAATAAATTATCCATATTTCAACATGCCAGGCAAATTCAAGGATAGCTCCTTTGAATTACTTCCCCTTGAGAAAAAGGACGTGAAATCTATTTTCTGCCCGTGAGACAGAACTGGGTATTGAATCAAAGAGCACTGTTAGGCTGCTACATGGCAATATTACATGAAATTTAGCTAACTCTACTACATGGACTTTTCAGCATGGGGTCTGGTGATAACGTCTCTGGAAGAGGAAAACTAATCCCTTGAAGAAAAACATAAGTAGTAAAATACAGGATCAGGCAAGAACGTGAGCACCTCTTATATAGTGCTGAGGTCCTTCATCTCCCAGGGCAGTCCATGAAAAAGAAGGGTGCTCAGAATCTTGTAGCGGTCATAATATTCTCAGAGAAGAGGAGAGTCTTAGTTTCAGTGAAATGCATTGATTTGACTATTATATCTGCAAGGGAATGGATAAAGCCTGGGTCTCGCTCAGAAAGTCCCTAACTTCTCTGGGTCAGATCCTGGTAAAAATCGGCTTAGCTTCAGGCCTTGTCTACCCTAGAAAGCTGTGTCACTTCAACCCAACCCATATACTTAAGGCAGACCAGCCTCCCTAGTGTGGACTCTATACATTAATATCAAGGTGTGCTACTCCAATATAAATACTTCTATACAGGAAGGAGAATAAGCTATACTGGCATCAAGCACTTTTATATCAGTAAAACTGTGTCTACATCCAGGCTTGCATGAGCATAAACTATAGAAGTTAAAATTCTTACATCAACCAAAATAGTTATAACAGTGCAGCTTTCAAGTGTAGACCAGGATGAACTGCCTTCAACAGGGCTGTGCAGAGTGACATCAGAATCTAGTCCTATACATCTCCATCTCTCTATAACCAGCTTCCTGTTGCCTCTGTGCTTCCTGATAAATACATATAGTGGCATTATGCTACAGTAGGCCCCTGGCACTTTGCAGGATTGGATTCTGGATTGTGACTGCATTAATTTTTATATCAATACTGCTTCTAACTCAATTACCAAGTACTTAATCTTGCTGCTACTTGCTCTCATTAATACGAGGGGGAAAATTAACTAGATGAATCTAGTCCGCCTAAGGACACAGAAATCTACCCTTGTAGGGCTGTTTTGCTTGATTTTTGTTGTGTTTTGATCTATCATGAATCTTAGGGTATGTCTACACTAGAGCTGGAAGGGGTAAGATTCCTGCTAGAGGACACACACCCACACTAGCTCTGATCTAACTAGAGTGCTAAGACTAGAAGTGTAACCACTGCAGAACAAGCAGATGGAGGGGCAAGGTGCCAAAAGTCCAATACCCTAGCCACATGTCAGGGCAGCTAGCCCCTTCTGCTTCTCCTGAAATGTCTAATTCATCAGAGCTAGCACAGGTACATCTACCCATGCTGGGATTTCCATCTTTGAGCTTCAGTGTAGACATAACCGTCAGTCTGTAGTTTATGGGGAAGCAACGTTTCTGTCCCCTACACAGCTCGCTTGCAGAAAAATCCCTTTACGCAGAGCTTTGCACAGAGGAGACGATTTGGGCCTAAGAAGATATGATTTCATAATTCTAAATATCTGTGTGGGAGAGATTCAAATATTAAGAGGCAATGCCATGGAGTGAATAATTTATGGCAGGCACTGTTCCAGCAGACATTTTCAAGGGTAAAAAAGTGCAGGTATCAACTACAGTACTAGTTAAGAAATATAGCAAAAACTCCTCGAGCTGCTGCTCTGGTTGTCTATGCATATATATCTGAAGACTGTAGATCACCAGAGCAATTCCTCATACCATACTGGATCCAATATTCTGAGTATGCAAAACTGTTCTGAACTGTACTGAACAGGTCTATATATAAAGGACAAGTTATTCCTCCTTTCATAATGATATAATTTACAGCTGGCACCTCAATAGGCTGCTGCTAAATTAATACTTTCAAGGGCATTTTTGACTAGTAGTTTTCAACTTGCAATTTTAGCAAAAATAAGTAAGTAAATAAATAAATAAAAGACAGAGGGGAGCAACTATCAGGCTCTGGCAATAATATTTATTGTATTGAAGCAGCACTCAAAGACTCCAGTAAAGACGTGGACCAATTGTGGGAGGTGCTGTACAAACACATATGCTGAAATAAAATACACATACACACACACACAGGGAATTAAATATTTACTCTAGCTATTGGATGTTTCTGTATTTGTTTTAGAACAGTGTGAAATGAAGACATTATGCAGCAAAGGGCACACTTTCATAAACCTCTAACTTTGCACATATTAGCATATTCATGTGCGAATCACTTTCGTACAAGCAAAAACAGGCATAGATTTGCTTGTGCCAATGACCTGGCCAAGGTTTTCAAAAATAAGAGACTAATGTTTGTACATCTGTCCTCAGGAAATAGACGTTCTCAGGACCCAGCAACTCCCATTGCTCTAAGAGGGAGCTAATAGCATTTTCTGAAAATCTGGCCACTTCTTTTATTTGCTTAATTGAGAGTTTTGGATCTGATCCTTAAATTCTTATATAGGCTCCTAAATAAAGTGATCTGAGCAGTCAGCAGGTCTTATGGAAATAAATAGCATTCAACCTTTTGAAAAGTCAGATCACTCCTCTAAAAGCCTAAATAAGGATTTGGGAATCTAACAGTAGGTTCCTGTTTTTGAAATTCTTGGCCTCGGTGTGCAAGACTGCAGAGGCCCAAGCTGAGGCCAGGCTTAGGAATGCTGAATAGTTCATGCAGATAATCATTGTGGTCTGCTCTAGTTTATGTGAGGGACTGCAATAAGGACATGCTAATCAAGAAACCTCTTGGAGCCCAATTTGTCTAGGTTGGTTTGGTAATTAAGTCTGGCTCAATTTCTAGATCTAAGATATCAAGGAATTCATATGACCTCCAGTAGTTAAGCATGTCCCAAGTATTTTAAAACTGTAAAAGAATTATAATCTCTCTCCTATTCCTCCTTAGCCTGTTGGGAGAAATAGTTTGATTAGTTTATAGATGTTACTGATACTGTTGCTGCTTACTTATATTAATTAATTAGTGGGTGTGTTGTGTGACCCTGTGTATAAGTAAACAGCTGTAGGAACACTAAGTCAAAGACATGAGTTTTGCATTTCATTCCTACAACTATTTCTTCACACACAAAAGGCAGACAACACATCCACTAATTAATCAACATAAGTAAGGAGCATAATTTCTCATGGACAAGATAGTACATGAACTTTAAAACAAGTAATAAAGTTTAGTTAATATTTTGTTTGAGTTTTGGTCAGAGAGTCACATTGTACAAACTAGTTCACTCATCACTTATCGCTAAATGCAAATCTCACAGAACTGACAAGAAGCTTTGGATCTTTCATGTCTTGAGCATCAAGATTTAAAAAAATATTTAGGCACCTAACTCACATTGATTTCAATGTGATTTAGAGGCCTATATGCCTTTAAAGATCTGGCCCCAAATGATAATGTGCCAGCCAGCCAACGGGTTGCCTCCATTTGAGTCTATCCAACCTTGTATTAGATATAGAAGTCAAAGTCCTTTCATAATTGCTTTACAAGTCTGAATAGATAATCAGACAGAAACTGATGCGCTGGAAGTGCGAAACAAAAAAGCAAGATAAAGCCACTCAACAGTGACAAAAGTTGTGGTGACAAAATTTACCTCGGCAATTTGAACTGTTAATGAAAAAAAGTGAAGAGTTTGTTTTAGTTATTTATTTTTTAAAAAGTGAAGGGCTTTATTTGTTTTAGAAAATGTTTAACATGTACAAGGTGTGAAATCAATTGATGGAGTTTTCAGCTTGTTTTCTGCAGTGACAGATTGTCTCCTTATACAAGAATGCCTAGCCTTTGATAATGACAAAACAAGAAAATTCAAACAAATTATATTGGCAGTACTGCAAAGGAAATCAGGAAGCACTGCTCCCTTTCTGGGTCAGATTTGTTGCTCGCATTAATTGGGATATTAAGTAGAGCTGAGCAAACTGATTGGGTTAAACTAAAAATAAGTGACAAAAAAATCAAACCAGAGATGGGCCTGAACAAAACAGCCATGTCCAAACCGCCCTAGAATGATGGGGATGTTCAGATCCATTTCTAAACTCTTCAACTGGCCCCTATTCTCAATGGAACTGAAAATGCCACCCTTACTCAAGAAGAGTAATTGTGGAGTAACGTACCATCCATCATGACTGTGGATGACAGAATGAAGCCCAATATTA
This sequence comes from Gopherus evgoodei, assembly GCF_007399415.2. Classification (NCBI taxonomy): domain Eukaryota; kingdom Metazoa; phylum Chordata; order Testudines; family Testudinidae; genus Gopherus; species Gopherus evgoodei. Next base: position 34,568,952 of record NC_044333.1, on the reverse strand, counting down.
GCAGAATCAGACCCTTTGATCTGAACGCCACCTTAAATATTAAGTAAATTTAGATTCTGAATTTTACAACTGGCCCCTATTTCCTACACTAGCTGAACCAAACTCCTGGGGTAAAATCTTGTCCTGAGTAAAGCCAATGGCAAAATTTCCACTGACTCCACTCGGGCCAGGATTTCACCCATGGATCCTAACTATCAAAATACCAAACAGTACAACTCAAGCCCATCTCTTATTCAAAAAGATCCTCAACTAGAAGATTTTTAAAAGCTAGAAAAATATTATTTAACTTATTCTTCCAATATTATTATCTCATACATCTGTAATTCTTTGTTCCAGCTGGGATAAATGCTAGATATGCTTAACTACCATGAAAAAAGACGGTTCTGTTCTAGCTTAATCAGCAGCACAAGTAAGACTGCCTAGTGAGAGAGATGTTTGCTGAGATTTATATTACCATTTTGCGGACATAAAAACTCCGGAACTTTTGGATACTCAACCACAGTTATGGATGCTTATCTGAAATAAAGGAGCTTCTGGGTTCATCCCTCAGAAATCTAAAGATCTTTCTTCTTCTTTTTTAGAGAGATTTGGTCTTAAACATCATTGAAGCAAAACAGTTATGTCAAGGCCTGTCATGTTACAGAGGCAGCCAAACCAGACCCTTCAAATTTAGGAAGTGTGTGAATGCCCAGATCTGAATACGTCCCTGTTGTGTCAGCTGTGTCTTGGATCCAGTTTGGATGCCAAATTTGAGACACAAAAAAAGCTTGTGAGATCTCAGAGACATTAAATTCAAACCAAATTCCTAGCCACTACTCCACCTTGAGATCAAACTGTGACTGCAAACACTGTTGGGAAGAGCCCATGTCTCCATAAAGTGTTTGTACATGGGATGCCATGTCATGACTAGGATATCTGGGCACTACTATTATATACATAATAACTATAATAAAGCTAATGTGGATCTAGATTGGAACTCTACCTCCTTAGTCAATCTTTAGTTATAATTAACCCTCTTCAAACTGTTACATTCATTAACTGATGCCAAGTAGTGTTCAGAACAGGTCTGGCAGTTTTTCCTGCCTTTCAAGCTATCACAGAACATGAATACACTATTTCTGAGCAGATTCTTACAACCAATGCCTCCTGATCATAGTAAATTAGCGGCAAACATGTCAACTGCTGCTGGAAATTTCCTTTGGAAAGAAAGATTTAATCAGTATATCCCAGTACATGCTATAAATGGTGGTTACCAAAAACCAAATTCCACTGCATTGACTTTTGAACTTTGTCGTCATTCCAAACTTTGTCATTTTCTCAAGAGAAACCGTCATATTTGCAAATGTATTAGTGACTAATGGAATTAATCATTGCTGACACTAAAATTTTAGGTAAGGTTTTACAAACTTGGCCATCACTTATCTAATTCCAATAAACCACTCACAAATCAATCAGATAAGTAGCAATAAGGGTTTATGGGACCGAGGTCATTAAGGCATCAGCCTTGAAAAATACCCTTAATCCTTTGCCTAAAACCAAATGAAAATGGGATGGAAAAAAACCCTTAAGGCAGCAAAGGATTGTGAATACTTTAAAACTGCTTTTGCAATGAAACTTGCCCTGGTGCATTAGGCCAACACAAGATCTATGCATCACTGAGGCAGGATGCTGATGATGGAAACCGTGTATTTGGTGTTTGTTATTACTACTTCAAGTCAATGAGTGCGGCAGCACCCCCAGCATCCCTAGTTCCAGCTCCACTGCGCTGAGGTCATACATTTAGCTGTTAGGGTAGATTCTAAATGCAATGCTAAAAAATATTGCAAATACCATGGATAAGTCAGATACAGCTGAGGGCTTAAGTGGTGCATAGACTATGTACTGAGTCTGTGAGCAGGGGGAAATTTCATGCTAAGTATATTTTCAGCCAAGCAACTTGCACCAGCAAAATATTGACTTGAATTTTTGCATCTACACTTGGATTGCACCTTCAACTAACTGCAAGTGGGAACCAATTAGAAGGGAAAGTACCACTCATCGGCACCTGTAGAACATGAGATGTGACTCTGTCCTGATACATATATGTCCCCAGAAATATGCATCAAAACAGTGTCTGACGTGACCATGGTATTTGCAGTGTTTTATGTATTTAAGAGTGAGAATTTCTAAAGTGCTCAGCATCACCTTCTCTCTGCTCCCATCCAAGTCAATGGTTAAGGGGTGCTTTTTAAAAGCCCACTGTTAAATTTAGGAACTACTACAAACACGGCAGTAAATTTAACTACTACAGAAGGTAAATGCAGATTTTCTTCATTGTTTGCAGTGTTGTTGATTAAGCCGTGTTGGGCTCTGGGTATGAGACACAAGGTGGGTGAGGTAATATCGTTTATTGGACCAGCTTCTGTTGGTGAAAGAGACAAGCTTTTGAGCACCACAAAGCTAAAGAAGAGCTACGTGGAGCTTGAAAGTTTGTTTCTTTCACCAGCACAAGTTGGTCCAATAGAAGATAATACCTCACCCACCTTGTCTCCCTTTATTTTCTTAATGACTCCCACTGTTGGAGATCTGACACTTTAAACTTCTTTAATAATACTGTGCTATCCTCACTCCTGTTTTGGTTTTATTGTAGTTTATTTTCTTCCATTGAATGGGTTATCAGGTAAAAACTTCTGAGTTTAGGTCTTTAGCATGTTTACATTTGGATACTTTAACAGGAGTCAAAACAGAATACAAGTATTTGAAATATATACTTGGATAATTACTGTGTTCATTCTGTCCTGCTAATAATATTATACGATCATGTTTGTAAATGAAAAACAATAAAAATAGATGGAAAATAAAATACTGTACAGCTGGGACTTCAAGGGGCCAGGGTTCATTAATTTCAATTTTTAAGGTTCCATTTTAGCAATTTTTTAGATGTATGTGGGGGTTCGTGGCTTTCTTTGTATATACTGTAAAATATAATGTATTGCAGTAGTATATACTGTAATGAGTCATCTCATTGTAATGTTCCCTATTGCGTTTTAAAATACAGCTGTTTCAAATACAACAGCTGGGTCTACATAGACCAATTAATATGCTACATGTTAGCGTGCTTTAGAAATCACACCAATGTAGTCTGCATTACTGCTCTGTATAGACAAGTCCTTTGATACAAGTAACTATTTCCAGTGTTTACTTGATAAACACCAATTTCATTTCTTTTGTACCGGGGTATTTTATAGGGTGTTTATGAGTTACAATAGCAAATCAGAAGCCCCATGTACATTTTTTATCATTCCATTACATTAAAATCAGACTAGTATTTAAACTGATTTCTTAAAGGTTGGTGGAAAGGAGGGGATGTTCATTTTCCTTTTTATTTTTCAGACTGTACATTATTTTATCATAAGATGTATTATTTTCCTGGTTCTGAGCAGCTGTCTTTAGAATTCTGTATTTGTTTCTCATTGGAGGAAACCTAGAAAACACTTTCCTAGGGTATTAACATGAACATTTTTTGCCATTTTATGTCCAGCTACATATAACTTTTCTAAATATCTCCAGCCAAGCTTATTCTGAGTTGGCTGCTTTTCCCAGGCATTACTCCCACTGTCAAACATGCTAAAGAAGTCATTGTGAAGGATTTCAGTAAAAGCCACTTCAGTCAGCAAGGAGAGTCAAGTGCACAATCACATCCAAAATCCACCTAGAGTTGATTTATCTGAGATTTTCCAAGTAAAGAGACCATTTCTTCCTAGTCACCACACATATCATTAAGAGAATCGGCTTGACAGGGCCCCCTCCCAACAATTCTGCATGGTTATTTGCATGGTCCTCCTATGTCAAATATGTTTTTGAATACCATATGAAATTGTTAATGGGAACATGAAGATTGCATTGGTTAACTATCCAAAAGTCAACAAATGCCATATTTTAGGTTGCACATGTAACAGGCCATCTGAAAAATAAAATGTAGCTCAATTTTTCAAGTGGCTAGTGATTTTTGCCTGAATTTTTGGGTGCCAAATTTAAGATGCCTTTAAAAGGGCTAGATTTTCAGAAACTGCTTAACACACACCTCTGAACAGCAGGACTCTCTAGCTGAACACCAAAAGAAAGAGGCCTCCAACAACCACTGGTCATTTTTGGAAATCTTGGCCAGTGTGTCTTCCTTTCTTTTTTACAGTGCATAAAGGAGGGTAAAAAACATACTGATGGTTAGAAATATTAGGAACAGCAATTCCTAACTTCCCCTCATCTTTGCCAAAGGACTCACTGGAAGACTTAGATATAAGAACAGTGTTTTCTCAATGCTTGTTTAAAGGATCAAGGGCATGTTGAATCTTTAAGAAAGACATTATTTGGCAAGTGTCTCTCATCCATTTGAGGTAAATAGAGGTTAACAAAAACAAATGAAGAACAAAGTGTTTAAAACTGTCTGAGTAGAATTCATTACCCTCTTTTGTGAATCAGATTTCTCTGGCATGAATATCATACAGCTTTTTCAGTAGTCCTTAGAATCTTCTAGAAACCACAAAGTAAGGAAAACCTAAAATTTCAAGTGTTAAAAAAGAAGCAAAGAAAAAATCTTCTTTATACATCATCAAGAAAGGGAAAAGGGCATGATCCTTTTTTTAAGGCCTATGAATGTCCCCTTTAATTCTCCTTCCTTATGTATGTGCAACACACACATTTGGGGGAGGGATAGCTCAGTGGTTTGAGCATTGGCTTGCTAAACCCAGGGTTGTAAGTTCAATCCTTAAGGAGACCACTTAGTGATCTGGGGCAAAAAAATCATTACTTGGTCCTGCTAGTGGAGGCAGGGGGCTGGACTCAATGACCTTTTGAGGTCCCTTCCAGTTCTAGGAGATTGGTATATCTCCAATTATAGAAGATGCACTCCTCATGCACAGCTTTATCTTTGCTGCACCATTTTTATCTGCTATACTGTATGATGACCTGAAAAATATTTATACTTTTCTCATGGAAATTTCTTATTTTCCATGTGCACTGTAGTTTTTGAAATAATACAGAAAAAACCCTGCCACAAACCTAAGAAGCTTTCAAACCATTCATCTTTTAGCGTATCAAGAAAGAGGGGAAAAAAAATCTACTGCCTTCCTGACATAGCGATTCATCTACATTGAAACTAACTCATTGTTTTTTCAGATTGACTAATCAAGTTAAGAGCTCTCCTACAGAACTTTTCAACTGCAGTTTGCACAACAGGATTTCAGTGAGCATGCTGAGCAGATGAGTTTTATAACAGGTCAGATAGAAAGAGCTACAGTCCATTAAAATAAACATTTGCATTGCTCTGGATAATCTACCACACTGCACTATTTTTATGTGATTTGCTTTGCTCTTCTAGGGAAATAAAGTTTATCCATAATTTAACACATGCCCCACCAGATTAGACAGGGACAGCATTGGAGGTTTGATATTTAAATGCATTAGCTTGGAAAGATTACTATGACTTTCCAGCTGAAAATATTCAGGGTTTATTTTGAATGAATTGAGGGAAAAAGGTAACCCAGCAAAGGAAGAAACAGCTGCAAAAAAAAAAAAAAAAAAAAAGAGAGAAACAGAGTCACAAGGTGAAATTGGTATGACTTGGTAACATAAATCTGACTAGTAACTCCAGCTGTGAATCAGGAGTCCATAATGTGGCATTTACCTGACAGAAACCACAACCTGGTGCATTTGAAGCAGTGCTGTTTAGCAAATATGGATATTCATATGACTGGGCAACCCCTTCCAAGTGACAAGAGACAGGGAAAGCTTCGAAACAACAGGTATTGATCAGCACACACTGGGAAACACAGTGTAACAGCTTGATGGTAATGATCAGAACTGTCAGCACAGAATGGATACGTCATGCTTTTGGAAAATGAGATTTTCACTCTGGATGAGGCCACAGAAGGCAATTGCTCAGGCCTGCAACAAGAAGCGGCAATGTGCAAATCTGATTGCCTCTTCGGGTTTTGATTCCATCTGTTAATCTATACTAATGTAACCAATACTGGTTATAGTATTATATTAAAGTAACCAAATGCAACCAAGTGCACAGTCAAAGTGGTAGAAAGAGCATGTGAAATGACAGCTCTGATGTGGCCAAATCACGTATGACAAACAATTGCTGTAAAGTTATTATACAGATTTTTTTTAAAGTCATTTGTTTGAATTTCCATAGGGAAATTGTGGACCAGGTGGTGACTCTGAATTCCTTCCGAGTCTTTTCTATTAAAATGATTACTTACACCTTTTTGTAACTGTTGTTCTTCAAGATGTGAAAGGGAAGCCACACATGCGCCCTGACTTCCCTCATGCTCAGAGCAGAGGATATAAAGGGAGGAGCCTGACTTTGTGAAGACAGAGGTACAGGCCACAATGCTAAGACTACTCACTTGATAAGTGGGAATTGCTTCTCTATCAAGGGACCGTGTCACCGAGATTTCAGTCCTTCATGTAATCATAGAAGATTAGGGTTGGAAGTTCTGCCCAACCCATATAATCATAGAAGATTAGGGTTGGAAGAGACCTCAGAAGGTCATCTAGTCCAAGCCCCTGCTCAAAGCAGGAACAACCCCAACATTCGTACTGGAATGTAATTGGGGAGGTGAACGTATGAAACAAATCTCAAGGAACATTAGTTACCAGAAGGTGAGTAACTGTTTTTTCTTCTTCAAGAGATTGCATATGTCCACTATACTGTAAGTGACTCCCAAGCTGTTATCAGCGAAGGTGAGGCTAGGAGAAGAGGGGACTGCTTTTCACACATTCACATCTTCCCTTGGTGATGCAGTAATTGCATAGTACCTAGCACACGTACCAATGTCAACAATAGAGATGTTTCCTATAAAAGCAGTGGAGGTTGAATGCACCCGAGCTGAGTGGTGTAATATCCTTAGCAGTACAGCACATAGCAATGTAGATGTCAATCCATTGAGAGAGCAGTTGTGCAGTAACAAGATGACCTCCCCTTCATTCTGCATAGGCCACAAAGAGCTGTCAAGAAAACCAAGAAGGGACCTGCCGCTGAAGTGCCGGTCTTCGGTGTTAATTCAGTGGTGGGGGGCCCCCGCTGTGGGTCTTCGGGGCACTTAGGCAGTGAGTCCTGGAGCAGAAGGACCCACTGCCACTGAATTACCACCAACGTGGACTCCTCCGCCACCGAAGACTCCAGGCCCCTTGAATCCTCTGGAGGGCTCTGCCTTCGATACTGGAGTGACTTATCTTTGCCACAGAAGAGTCACACACCGTGGATTCGAGGACATCCAAGCCACTCTCTTTTCAAGCTTCAGAGGCCAAGAGTGCTCCAAGTAGTCATACTTTTTGGAGGACTGCTCTGGTGGTGGTGATCTCTGTGAGCAGGCAATGCTGGGAGTTCATTCCTGGGAGCAGTGGTCAAGGAGCTCCCTTGCAAGCTCCAATGCTGGGCAAAAAGCAATTTCCCAGAGGTAGGGGCGCTGGAATGGGGGGGGGGGCAAAAGGGCCATGGACCCTCTCACTTTATACCACCCATAAGGATGAGCAATGGAGGGTAGGGGGTGGAGAGGAGCAAGCAGAAGGTGGAGCCTTGGGAAGAACAGGTGGAGAGGAACAAGGCAGAACTCCCGCCACTCCTGATCTAAGGCACTCTTCTCTCTGCTTCTTCATTTTTGTTTTGAAGGCACAGCTGATAAGACACCTGTCTCTGACATGACCCTCAAACAGAGAGAGTGAAGAGTACTAATGGGCATAGGCTTGCAACACCCCAAGCATGGTTTGAAGCCAGAGGACCTTGCTATAGGCTCCGATGATACCAGGGGATGCTCAGACATGTCACCTATATGAACAATAATAAAATACAATTACAACAAAGAAAAGGTGCTCAAAGGAACCAAACCAAGTACCGCTAACTAACAACTAGATATCTAATTAACTTGTATTAATTAGATGTTCAAAGAGACATGAGGACTGTTAAGCATAGTACACGCTCTGACCTCTGACAGTGAGAAGGAAATGTAGGATGGGCAGGATGGCTCCCCCAGTTATAGTGTTAGCTCAGAGTGCGAGGGAAGCCAGGTTGCATGTGTGACTGTCCATGTGTACAGTAGGGAAAACTCTCTGGAAGTGGTGCACAAGATGCACATATACCTGCTCAACTACTTGAACAAGAAAAAATATTATAATTCTTCCGAATATTATATCTGCCAAATGCACAAATATATATGCTCATGTTAACAACATTTTTGATAGCTCATTGGACAGAACTCCATGATTAGAAAGTAGACCTAGACAATATATTGTTCAGGGGCAGCTTGAGAAAATAAGAAGAGAAGCATAGAAATGAAATTAATCTATGTGGCATGAAGAAAGTTTAATTAGACAGAAGGTTGCAAAACAAGGGAGGATTTGATAATACTTCCACAGCAATGTTCTCAAAGCAGACCTCTTTTTGTCCAAGCAGAACTTTGAGTTCACAAATCAACTTCATGCACAGTTTTCCCAAACTGCCTCTAGGAGACACAAAAGATAGACTTTACGCATACCAAACACAAATATTTATGTGCTGGTCTGACTCACAGCTCAGAAACAGGAAAGAAAAAGCTAGCGTTAGGAATCTGGATCATCTCTCATTTAGAGATAATAAATATGGTTGGTTTCCATGCGTGTGGGTGTTTATGAGAGTGAGTGTGTCCAGAAATTGCATATGCACGTTTTTATGTTCTGAAAATTTTATAGAAATAGTAACACGCAAAATTAACCAACATATCAAACCTGTTGTACTCTCAAAAAACAGCAAACCTGAGCCACAGAAAAAAAAGATACTTTGTGAAGACAGAGGTACAGGCCACAATGATAAGACTACTCACTTGATAAGTGGGAATTGCTTCTCTATCAAGGGACCGTGTCACCGAGATTTCCCCAGTGTTCTCATTGATTTTGAATGCTCCTTTTGGCTCTTGATCCACTCCCTTTCCAGAAAGTCGAAACTTTGATCCCTCTGTTCCATCACTGTCGATAACCTGTTAGGTGACAGTAACAAGTTAGGACTCAGCTCAGCTGAACTGATCAAAACTCTTATAAAAATAGTAATTCAACAGAAACAATTTAAACTTTACTCTAATGCAAAACTATATAATGAATTTCTTGACATTAAAAATGAAGCCATAAAAAAAACCCCTGCTTTAAATAATCCAGAAAACAGAGTGAAATTTTAGTATCTTATCCTGAAAAAACTTGATGTTAATAGGATTAGGTCAACAGTCAGTCAGTCACTAGCCTATCCTTCCTCCCCCTGCAAGAGGAACTACAATTATCCAAACTATTGTTATCCTACCTATCCTATCGAGTACAGCACTTGCCCACCGGCTAGGGGTGGTGGTGATTTGATTTTTCATTTAAACTGGGGGATGGGGAGGAATCAGATGTTCCATTTAAGTGGGAAAGAATTTGGAGACTTGATTCCACTCTAAATAGTTAAAAAAAAAAAACTCAGTAGCAACCACCTATCACACAATGATTCTCAATTCATTTCTAAACAATTTAAAGTAAGACTGACACTGTTTCATGCACATCCACCCCTTAGTTTTAAAGCAAGGAAAATCCTCCTAATTAAATATTTGAGTGCCCTGCCCGGGACATCGCTTAGCCATGCAGATGGAATTCCTGTTCTTTTCATGTGTCTATTCTTGGATAACACTCCCTCTTTTCTGCATTTGAGAGAATGCCTAAACATCCCTTTTCAGGTGTGTTCCACATTAGTGGCAGCAGCATGTGGAAACTCCTAGAGCTACGTGAAGTTTCTTACAAGCTAGACACTTTGCAAACTCATATTTACACACCAGAACCTAAAAGGATTATAAACTAATCTTGCCCTTTTATGCTGACAATCTTGCCAAATCATTCTTTCCTGTTGCTGTTTCCATGTTATTTTTGTTTTTACCATTTCGTTAATGTTTCCACAGAAACATTAAGTCAAATATTTATCTGCTGGTCTGAATCACAGCTTAGGAAAAAGCAAAGGAAAAGTATTGGGAATTCTGGATCCACTCCCATTTAGATTTAATGAAATGCACAATGTCCCTGAGGAAATGCACGCTTGTTGCCCTGTTATTGTGGGTTCAGCAATGCCAGTTTGCAGATTATTGGGCAGTATGATTTTTGGCTAACTCGCACAATCAGTATTCCATTTTTTTAATTTTAATTGAGAGAAAATTTGCCACAAGACAATACTCTGCAAGAAAAAGAATGTCAGAAATGAAGCTTCTCCTCTCAAACAAAATGTTTTTTGTCGGGGTGGGGAGGGCAGAATGTGTGTAATAAATGTGTTCCACCTTCTTTGTCTTCTTCTCAAAACATGAATGGATTCCCCTCTACCCTCATCCAATTCTGAATATGCCACGGCAAAACACAGTCAGGATAGGCCCATGCAGATCTCCCCTTCCAATCAACAATCAGGCAAAGCTCACTTGGTGTCATGATCTTTTCTTCCTAGGAGAGCCTTGGATCCCACTTTTGTCATTTTCTTGGGAGAGGGGAGAGCTGCTGGCCTTCTAGTCTCTACACCCTCTCTTCTGGGGCCTGATTCTGCCATCAGCTCAACACGTGCAACTTACACTCAAACCTACAAAACCAGAAAGTCTTTTATCTGCCCCCCTTTTTCCAAATGGTAGTCCCTCCTAGAGTGCACCACTGCAACAAGCAATCCCTACTAACAACACTATGGCTCAAACTGCCCACATGCTATCGTGGTTCAGAGAGTGTGCACAGCTAACTGGAGGGGAGTGGTATTGAACATCAGGAGATCTCTCAGAGGATCATCCTTGATGTAGCGTTGGAAACCATGGAGCACATGGAAGCCTGAAGTATCAGTTTCACCTGACTGCTATTGTTTGGGACTGGCAGCGACAGGACTTTAAAAAAGTCATTTTTTAAAAGTTTGGGTTTTTTAATGGTTAATTAGCCACAACATGCTCCCAGGAATATAACAGGAACATTAACATCTTCTAATTAAGATGCTCATATAAAGCCTCCATAAATCAAAGAAAGTGCATTTCCCAGTTCACACTAAGCTCAATACAGATGAAAAGTTTAATAAAAATCAGACTTAATTTGCCATATGTTTTGGTGCTTCAACAAGAATAAGGAGGAAAAAACAGTATGACTTTCTAACATCGCTTCTCATAAACTGGTTTCTAAGACTAATATCTTAAATAGTACCATTCATGCCAAGATATCAAAGTATATCACAAAGGTGGATGTTATGATTCCCACTTTATAGATGGAGAAACTGAGGCACAGAAAAGTTAAGGCTAAAATTTTCAATACTGGGTGCTCCTACATAAGTGGTCTGATTTTCAGGGGATCTGAGTGCCTGCAGCTAAGAATGGGCCACTCATATCAGGAGCTCTGAATTTAGGTACTATAGGTTGAAAACTGTGTCTTAACATCAGGTCTCTTGACCGTTAGTCTCCTATTTTATCTACTAGCTCACACTGCTCTGGGTATTTAAGAGTACAAACATTATTTGAGTATAATGGAAACACAGCATGGATTACACTCCAGAAATTAAAAACTTTCTTAGCAATAACTTATAAGAATCCATATAGAGCCAGGTTTGCAAGGTGCTGAGTTCCTCTTGTGAGGTGCAAGTCAGCCTCAGCTGCAATTAATTTCAATGGGATTTGAGAGTTCCCAAAACCATGCAGAGGATCCAGATCTCAGTTAGTAGTCATAGAATCATAGGACTGGAAGGGACCTCAAGAGGTCTTCTAGTCCAGTCCCCTGCACTCATGGAAGGACTGAGTATTATTTAGACCATCCCTGACAGGTGTTTCTCTAATGTGCTCTTAAAAATCTCCAATGATGGAGATTCCATAACCTCCCTAGGCAATTTATTCCAGTGCTTAACCACCCTGACAGTTAGGAAGTTTTTTCTATTGTCGAATCTAACCCTCCCTTGCTGCAGTTTAAGGCCATTGCTTCTTGTCCTATCCTCAGCAGTTAAGAACAACATTTTATCTTCCTCCTCCTGGTAACAACCTTTTATGTACTTGAAAACTGTTATGTCCCCCCTCAGTCTTCTCTTTTCCAGACTAAACAAATCCATATTTTTTCAATCTTCCCTCATAGTTCATGTTTTCTAGACCTTTAATCATTTTTGTTGCTCTTCTCTTTCTCCAACTTGTTCACAACTTTCCTGAAATGTGGTGCCCAGAACTGGACACAATACTCCAGTTGAAGCTAAATCAGTACAGAGCAGAGCAGAAGAATTACTTCTTGTGTCTTACAACACTTCTGCTTATTCACCCCAGAATGATGTTGGGTTATTTTTGCAACACTGTTACACTGTTGACTCATTTAGCTTGTGATGCACTATGGGCACCAGATCCCTTTCTGCAGTACTCCTCCTAGGCCAGTGATGGGCAACCTATGGCCCGCAGGCTGTAAGGACGTGTCGGCCGCCGCTTCCTGCAGCTCTCATTGGCTGGCAACGGCGAACCGTGATCACTGGGAGCTATGGGCGGCCATGCCAGCAGACAGTCAATGTAAACAAACTGTCTCGTGGCCCACCAGCAGAGTTCCCTGATGGGCCGCGTGCTGTAGATTGCCCACCACTGTCCTAGGCAGTCATTTCCCATTTTGTATGTGTACAACTGATTGTTCCTTCCTAAGTGGAGTACTTTGCATTTGTCCTGATCGAATTTTATCATATTTACTTTATACCATTTCTCCAGTTTGTCCAGATCATTTTGAATCATAGGATATCCTCCAAAGCATGTGGAACTCCTCCCACAAACTTTATAATTGTACAGTCTAAGCCATTATTAAAATCTTTTATGAAGATATTAACAGAACAAGACCCAGAACTGATCCCTGCAGGACTCCACTCATTATGTCCTTCCAGCATGGACTGTAAACCACTGATAACTACTCTCTGCGAACTGTTATGCACCCACCTTTTAGTAGCTCCATCTAGGTTGCATATCCCCCATTTGTTTATGAGAAAGTCACGCAAGACAGTATCAAAAGATTTACTGAAATCAAGATATACCACATCTACCACTTTCCCCCTGTCCACAAGGCTTGTTAACCTGTCAAAGAAAGCTATCAGTTGGTTTAACACGATTTGTTCTTGACAAATCCATGCGGATTGTGACTTACTGCCTTATTATCTTCTAGATGTTTGCTAATTGATTGCTTTATTACTTGCTCCATTATCTTTCCGGGTACAGAAGTTAAGGTGACTGGTCTGTAATTCCCCAGATTGTCCTTATTTCCCTTTTTATAGTTTTCAGAAGATTGGAAAGGGCAAATATAGTACCACTCTCTCCTGTCTTCCATGACTTTTCAAAGATAATTGCTAATGGCTCAGATATCTCCTCAGTCAGCTCCTTGAGTATTCTAGGATTCATTTAATCAGGCCACAATGATTTGAAGACATCTAACTTGTCTAAGTAATTTTTAATTCATTTTTTCCCTATTTTAGCCTCTGATACTACCTCATTTTCACTTGCAATCACTACGTTAGACGTCCAGTCGCCACCCCAGCTGAATACACACATACCAATAATGTTATAGTAATACTTGTTCAGCTGGCCCTGAAATTCCAATGCCTTCTGCACACAGAAGACCCAAAATATGGCTATTAATTACACTGTATACTCTGCTTTTATATTGTTTTAATGTTTAGAGGGAATTTCAATCCTTAAAACAAGGTATTGATAAGGTTGTATATAGAGAATGACTAGCCTGAAGGGGAAGGATGGTTCAGTGGTTAGGAGACTAGGGGGAGTCCTGTGCTCTATTCTTAATTTTGCAACAAACTTTCTATGTGACCTTGGGAAAGCCACTTTGCTTCTCTTGCCTCAATTCTCCATATGTAAACTGGGGATAAAAGCACTTCCCTACCTTACAGAGGCATTGTGAGAGTAAATACATTAAAGACTACCAGGTGCTATGATACTATCATTAAAGAGGCCATATAAGAAGTGCCTTAGATAGACCAAAAGGAAAGACACTTAAGACAAAGTGCTTAGGATCATGATGACTCATACCACTCTGTAGAAAATGGAATGTTCCTAAGTTGGTAAAAGCTGCCTCTTGGCTGAAACATATTAAACAAACATGATTTTTCAGCAGACTGTGTGTCCCATCCAGCTAAGCTCATTTCAACACTGTGATCCCTCAGTTGTTACAGGCTTATCACAGCAATAAATCAGAGTATTCTCAAAAAAGGGAGATAAAAACAACAGTACCACCACATTCTCCAAGAGAGAATTTTTTATAGTTCTGCAACTTCAGCAATTCTGCCATCAACAACATTTATTCCATGTTAGGAAGCATGGAAGTGTCATTACTTCAGAGTAGTTCACATGAAATATTTCCTGAATTTCTAAATCCTTACCACTGGCTATCTGTATTTCAGAGATGCAACATTTCAGCCCTGCAAAGGGGTTCTTGCAGTGCCCATATATGGCATGAGATTTTGAAAGCCATCTAAATAAACTAGACTGTTTGGATATCTTGACCATGATTCTTGCACCAGTAACTCAACCAGGCCAAATTCTAATTTTTTGCTTGCAATTAAATTAATTAGTTTAATTGCCTGCAGTTTAATGTAATGTTTGCCTGAGGATAACCCATAAAATCATGTGATTGCTATTAAAGGGTGAGAATTTGGCCCATAAACATGAATACTTGACCCCAGACACCAAGCCAACTCTTGTGAAAACCCAGGAATGAAAGAAAAGGAAAATGTCAAGTTAATGTTTTTTCAGTGGTATGGCAGGGACTGGGGAACACTGTACTTTCTTCCTTCCTTGAATATATGCGTTGACTATAAATTTTTTACCTGGTTTTGTTGAAAGACTTAGTAAACACTTCTCTGTATTTCTTTCAGAGAAAGGATAGTTTACACAGTTAGTGAACAAACAGACACATTTGAACTTTGCAAAGAAAACTGTAACTCGGTTATTTTAATTTTAAAACTATGTTTCCCTTTGCAAGCTTAATTAGATTCTCAGCCTCTACTCAATGTCACATCCCCAAGGGTCAATTTTAATTGGGAGAAACACGTGACTGGAGTGTGTTCTAAATTTCACACTTTCAAGTGTATAATAAAAAGGCAATGTCTATTGGGCAAAAGCTACTTTTCCAAGATTAGCCATTCCTTTTTAGACGTCTTTGGGCTACATTTTGTATTGGTTCTTTTTGCTACTACCTAAAAACAAAAGTGACTATTGGATAGGCTTTTCTTTGCAGCTTATAAATTAAAGACAACATGACACTAACTATTACATTGCATAATGCAGCTGAAAACATCTTTGGAAATTGAAGTCTGCTTTACAGATATAGAAAAATGCTAAGATATGCCTATATATAAATAAATTGAACTTGAAAATTATTTTTTCTAGCTGTCATCACAAAATAGGAATGTCTCTCTTTCTCCAATATTGCAATTTTCTGTTCACAAATTTTGTATAAATAAAATAAAATGAATTATGAAAATGAAAAGACACAAACTTGTTCCCAATATTGTATTTATACTTCTCTAATTATAAATCTGTTTGGAATGGAAGACATCTTTGGAAACTAAGATCTAGTGCACATGCTCAGCACCTCTTGAGTAAGCTGCATATGTGCTTGCAAATCTGACTGGGAGAGAATTTATAGCAACCTTATATAAACATCTCCAGCACCTGCCAAATCCAAATGGAGAATCTAATTCATGAAGGCAAATTATCATGTATCTGACTTTAAGCCATTTGAAGTGCATCACATGCCACATATTGACATCAAAGCGGCATTTGATTCAGTTGACGGGTCAGCACTTTGGCTCACACTGAAAAGAGATGGAGTTCCAAGCCCTCTGCTAACTCTGGTACACCAATCTTCACACCTGTATCGAATGAGAGTATGTGTTGGGTCATGGTCTTCATTGTGTTTCCACAATCTCTGGTGTGCAGCATGGTTGCATTCTCACTCTGGCACTATTCTGCCTAGTTATCAGCTGGATATTAGGACTTGCCTTTCACATATCAGAAGCCAGGTTGGTCAAGAAGCATTCGCCCACCAAGACCATGCAGATGATGGTGCTTTGCTTATGGAGAAGTCGGAGAATTTCGGCCCTGCCTGCCAAGATCTTCAAGATGCCACCCATACTACGGGGTTAAATGTCTCCTGACAGTAGACGAAGGTCCAGAACCTCAGAGCTGGGCCACCAAAACCCCTATTTCAGGTGAGGGCGAGATCTTGGAGAGCACTGATGAGTTCCTCTACCTAGGCTGCAAGCAGAGTTCAAACAGTTGCAGAAAAACAGACATTCTTTCACGAACAGGTCTCGCTGCCTCCTGCATTAATCCCACGCTTTTGCATCCTTAAGCATGATGTCTTTGTCTCTGTGCATATTCAGGACCTATCAAACTTGTGTACTACCTGTATTGCTATACAGAAACCTGGACCCTCTTACAGGCAGACATGGAGCAATAGAGACATTCCATATGTCATGTCCGCACCAAATCCTGAGACTAAAGTGGTTTGGTTTTGTGCAAAATGTCATAATTTCACAATGATCTGGCCTTCTTTCCATTAATCATTATATTCAAAAGCAGCATTGTATGATTTTTGGCAATGTTACCCAGATGCATAACACCACCCCAGCACACCGTGCTCTCAAACTTTCCATTGATGCACAAAGGGATGCATGCCCTGACTATTTACCATCACCAGACAGAGAGATTTGTGGATTTGGAGGATTTAGCCAGATTTGGGAACTTTACTACACAACACCTAGTGTGACACCTTGTTGTGCTGGATGGCACAACAATCGTCGGAAAGCTACGTGTGTTTGATAATTTTAAGCACATGAATTTAATGGGACTATACACATGCTCATAATTAGTCACATGCTTAATTAACCTGTAGTTGGAAAACAGGTCATTACAAATATTATGCATTTTACCTTGAACAGAATTCATCCTCATTGATGAATCAGAAATTTACCAAGGCAATTAAATTCCACAAACCTTTCAGCAAAATGATTTGGTTGGAGTCCCAAATCCCGAAGTAATGATTTTAACAAACTATGTTGCTAAACAACCAGGCCCTTGTTTTCAAGAGTGTCTTTGTGGTATAAATCATCCAAAGATCCTCTTTTGAAATGCAGCCAAAAAGTATCTTCTGAATGTAATGGCCATGAATTGTAACAGGGAAAATACCACAGCAGAGGTTTTAAACCAAGAAGAACTTTGAATCAAGTTTGAGTAAGAGATACAGGGTGTCACGAATCTGTCCTTGGCAGAGAGCTCCTGTTAGGAGCTGCATGGAAAACACAAGTGTGAGGATCCAAAATGGCCCCGCTCCAACAGCTCCTGCTGGCTTTGTTAGTCTAGCGAGGCTGGTTCTCTATTCTCTGGCCAAAGTCTGGTGACTGTTTTTTCCCCTCTCAGGGTACCAGGGGAAACAAATAAAACAGTCCATGGTCAACAAAAGAGGTTAAATAAAAACACTAAGGAAAAGAAAGAAAACCTGTAGGCAGCTTCAGTCAGGATATTGGTCTCTCTTACTGCAAAGAGCCTTGGAAGTGCCACAGAGTTCACCGGGTCTCCAGCATAGTCTCAGTCTCTTTCTCCTTCTTAGCTCAGGGGATCCAAGTTTTCCTCTCTGCAAGAGCAGAGGCTCTGTTGGCAGACCTCTCCCTGGGAGCTAGGGAACCCAACAGCCTGTTCCCTTGCCAGGATTGCCCCCGAGAGGAGTTCCCTCCTTTTAACTTTTCCTCCAGTCCTGGCATGAGTTGGAGTGCAGAAGGGTGGGGCCACTCTAGGCCAAAGCAGCTCCTTAACCCCTTCCATGCTGCAGTGGAGTTTGTCTACCTCACCACACAGGGGTCCATCCCCCACCCCCACCCCCAAAAAAGTCTACTCATTCACACACCTACATGAAGGCTCTGAACCTGCAACTCATAGGTGGACCCCTTTACTTTAACTGGAAGTTTGTTAATGGGGTTCTTCATCAGTGCGTGGGATTTACTTTCACAGAATCAATTGTAGGATTGAGGCCTACAGGTTTCTCCTGCAGTTACTGCAAATATCATGTAAACTGCAGATTTAAAGATACAAATTAGCATTTTGATACAGAATATTTGCAAACACATGCAAATACGGTAACTGAATGCACAAATGAATGCTGACTTTTTGCAATCTCCTTTTGCCTTTAACTTATGAGAGGCAAGAAGACTACTCCCTGATTGTAAGCAATGTTCACTTGGCCTGTGGTTTTAAGCAAACTCTGGAACTGACAAACTCACAAATGCTGCAGTAGATTATTATTATTTCATTGGTCTGGATTTGCTGCACTACAGGATATATATTGATTATTTTGACTGGGCAGAATTTATAACCACAGAGTTTCATGATCTCAAACTAATATGTTTGGAGTTATCAATGCCTGGATTTTTCACTGGTTTATTTGGCCTTTCAATTATCTCAATTACCATAGTCTAATCATTGTCTAAGTTACTAAACTGGGAAATACTATTCATTGAAGGAAGATTGCACTGCTTAACAGAATTTGAGGATTGATGTCTGAGTGATAAGTGGCTAGAGTAGTTCCAAATGTATAGTTAGTTGTCAGGAAAATTTGATTGTGAGTAACAATTTATTTTTTTTAAATCTCAAATGAACTCTCTTAAAAAAATGGGATGAGGGGAGGGAGATTTTTCCATATCAGAAATTATATAGGATTTATAGAGGTGATTTATTAAAAACCTATAACTGTAATCTAAAAAGGCAATTATTCAGAAATAGCATTTAATGGTTTCTCACTGGAGGGATTCAGGATATGGGACAGAACAGATAATATGTAATCATCATGCATGTACCTAAGACTGTAAGTAAATGAGAGAATAGGATTAAATATCTAATTAAGTATTGTTTTCCCAATATTATCTTAAGTGTTATCTAGTCTAAATATGTTCCACTTTTCTGTAATAATTCATAAACTAAGACTAAAAAATCCCTTCAATTACATTTATATTTTGACATTCAATAAGCAGAATGAACCATAAGTGACTCTCTAGACTCCACTTTCTGATACTTGACACATTCTTGATGTAACTCCAACAAAATCAATCCAGCAGTCAGTGTGGCTAGGGTTGCCAACCCTCCAGGATTGTCCTAGAGTCTCCTGGGTGTATTCCTGGAAGTTTCATCACACGATGTAATTATTTCATTGGTCTGGATTTGCTACACTACAGGATATTACATCATGTGATGAAACTTCCAGGAATACATCCAACCAGAATTGGCAATTTTAGGTGTGGCCTGCTTCACACAGATGATAAACTTTCCTTGCAGGTAATAATATAATGAAGACTGTACTCTGAAATAAACAAGTGTATAAACCAGAGCTCCTGCTAGGGTGCTATGATTGCACTGCCCCCCATATCTCACTGTCATGAATACAAAAGGTAAAAGCTCTTCCTCCTGTGCTACGATAAACATGGGAATTATTAAAACACAAAGGTAGAAAAAATATCTCCTCACCATTGTCTTTTAATGCTGTTTACTTGTCAATTTAATGTTTATTTTTGGCCATTTTCATTTAATGCTTCTCAACCTACCATGGCAGCATTTTATACCCATTTTGCACACGTGTAAATGGAGTCACCAGATGTGACGCGGTGGAGATTCACCCCTAATATATTTCGCATTCTGCTGACTTTCCCCCAGAGGCACCGCACAGCTTTAAACCTAAGTAGCAGCTTTTCCCCAGCTACAGCAATGTCTGATTCTGAAATGGTCCCTAGAAAACATCACTCTCCATTGGAAAGCAAAACCCAGCCTGCGGCGAAGAAGAATCAGCTGCTAGTTTCCCACTTCTGGCTACAGTTGCAACCACAGCCCATTCATCACACCAGCCAGTCTTTTGGGGAATGCCTCAAGGGGAAGCAAAAAAAGGAATCCGGATTGGAATTAGGTAGAAATCTCCAATGGAAACAGAGTTGCTGGGATTATGGAATAAGAATTGTGGGTAGAGGAATCCAATTTGGGATTGAGCAGGACTGGCAAAGTGAGCACCTCAGGGTACGTAAATGCAAGAGAAGTCTTCCAACCAGTCTGACCCACACCTGGAATGAATGTTCAGTTTGTATTTAGAGAAAGAAATGAAAGATTGTGCTTGGTTTTACTTTGATTTAACTAGCTGCCCAGCCCACGTCTCTTTCTTTGAGTTGTGGAGTTGAGGGAAGACTCAGAGAATAAACAACCTGTACCAGAAAAATGTAGAAATATGTTTAACTAAACATTTAAAAAAACAATGTGTTGCTAACAAAGTTCTGTGTAAATTTGGTTTCATAATATTAACTCAAAGACAATGCAATACTTCTGGATTTTTTTAGAACCTGCTTAGCACCCAATTCCCATATGTAGCATATAACCCACAGATCTAATTATAGATTTTTCTCAGTCACTAGTTCCCTAGGAAACAAATCCATGGCTCATGACTTGCACATGGAAGGTCATAGTAGGAAGATAAATATTTTTACGTGTATTGAAACTTATCTAGAGGTCACAGGTCTGTATCTCAGCAAATGTTGGCACTTCTGTCAAGGACGGAAGGCTGTATATTTGATGGATATCTCAAGTATTTAATACCTTAAACATTTTAATCTGGTAAAGTACTTAATGCTTTAATTACCAACAATGCTTCATTGTTTTTAATGCAATAAAGAATTTCATGCTTTCTTTTTGCAAATGCCTGTTACTGAGTAGGGCTCACTTCTCGACTTCAAAATGAAAAACAATCACACAACAATGATAATCATCTGTAAAGTATCTGAAATACAACAGAAAAATGAGGCAGAAAATGGAGTTTAACTTCAAAGTATGAATGATAAATAAAATGTAGTGTTTTTCCTGAAATTGGCTTCTAAAGTTAGCAAAAAATGTCAACAAACAGTTGCTAGAACAAACTGATCCAACAACTTATTAAGTTTGTAGCTGCACTACTAGGATGAAAAAAATGTGAGTAAATAGTGGTGCTTCATTTTCAACCAGCATCACCGTCATAAACAGATAGCTAAGGGTTAATGTTCTTTTACCTGTAAAGGGTTAACACAGGGAACCAAACACCTGACCAGAGGACCAATCAGGAAACAAGACTTTTTCAAATCTGGGTGGAGGGAAGTTTGGGTGTGAGTTCTTTGTCTTGTGTCTGTGCCCTCTCGGCTCTGAGAGTGATTTTTCTATCTTCTGCCTTTCTAATCTTCTGTTTCCAAGTTGTAAGTACAAGGATAGTAAGACAATAGGTTTATATTGTTTCCTTTTGCATTTACATGTGTGTAGTTGCTGGAAGGTTTTAAATTTTATTCTTTTTGGATAAGGCTGTTTATTCATTTTTCTTTTAAGCAATTGACCCTGTAATTTGTCATCTTATTACAGAGACTATTTTTAATGTTTTTTCTTTCTTTTTTTATATAAAGCTTTCTTTTTAAGACCTGTTGGAGTTTTTCTCTAGTGGGGACTCCAGGGAACTGAGTCTGCAGCTCACCAGGGAATTGGTGGGAGGAAGAAGTCAAGGCGAAAATCTTTTTGTGTTAGATTTACTAAGCCTGACTTTGCATACCCTCTGGGTGAGGGGGGGAGAGAGATTAGCTCTCTCGGTACTTGTGTTTCCAGGACTGGAAGCAGGGAATCTCCTAGGGTCGTCCAGGGAGGGGAGCCTGGGAGGAAGTAGCAAGGAAACAAGGGGAGGGGGTTATTTCCCTTTGTTGTGAGACTTAAGGAATTTGAAGCTGGGGGTCCCCCAGGGAAGGTTTTGGGGAGACCACAGTGAGCTAGGCACTGTATAATTCCTGGCTGGTGGCACCTTTACCAGGCCCAAGCTGGTAGCAAGAAAACCTCCAAGCTTAGTTAACACCCATATTTTGGACGCTAAGGTCCAGATCTGGGAAAAAATGTTATGACATGGTGTGCAGTGGTACGATAGATAGAATCCAGAAGCCAGCAGGAATATTATATTTTCCTTTTCTCTGCTAGGGGCTTTTAAGCAGAGAGGGTTTGGTTTTAAAAGGAACCAGGGAGAAATTTTTTTTTCTGTTCTCTCCTGGCAGTAGCTTGCATATTAAGCAAGGAACCATTAAGGAACTATTAAGGGTCTTTTGTGAGACAATAGCACTCCCATTGAGAGTCAAGTACCCAGCACAATACACATGCAAATAAAGTGGTTTTTCTGGTTTACTTTACATTTAAAAGATTAGCTAGAGGAAGAAAGGGAAAAAGGCACTGTTGCTAGGCAGACCCCAGGAGACAACAGAGCCAGCAATTCAGACAATAAACACCGGAGGGCACCCAACACAAGAAAACAGGAACCATGACTTCTAAGGCAAAAATGGAGGCCGAGGAACAAATGAAAGAAGCAGAGCACAAGCGAGATATGGAAAAAAAAATACAGGAACTAGAAATAAAAAAAAAGAGATGGAGCTAAGAGAAAGAGAAAGAGAGGCAGCCCACAGAAGAGAATAAGAAGACAGAGAGGCAGCTTACAAAAGAGAGCAAGCAGCCAAAGATGCAGACCACCAAAAACAGCTGGAACTCCAGAGGGAAGCGCACCAGCAGGCCCTGGAATTAGAAAAGGCTAAGCAACAAAACACAGCCAATCCTAACAACCCTTCACCAATACTTGTTCCACAGCACAGGAAATTTCCCACCTACAAGGCAGGTGATGACACCGAGGCCTTCTTAGAAAATTTTGAAAGAGCCTATCTTGGGTACAGCATCTCTGAAGACCAGTACATGGTAGAATTGAGGCCACAGCTCAGTGGACCTTTAGCAGAGGTGGCAGCTGAAATGCCTAAGAAGAAAATGAACGACTATAAACTTTTTCAAACCAAGGCCAGATTAAGAATGGGGATAACCCCGGATCATGCCTGTCAGCGTTTCAGAACCCAAAAGTGGAAACCAGATGTGTCATTTCCCAAACACGCCTACTACGTTGGAAAGAATTATGAGGCCTGGATATCAGGACACAATGTTAAATCCTTGGACGAACTGCACCTCCTCATTCAAATGGAACAGTTCTTGGATGGTGTTCCTGAGGACATAACGGTACATACAAGATGGAAAACCCAAAAATCTCACTGAGGCGGGGGAGATTGGAGCCAGATGGATGGAAGTGGCAGAAAGCAAGAAAGCTACTGTCAAGGGGAACGAATACCCCAGAGGACACGCCAACAATAAGCCCTACAACCGAGGACAGCCAAAGACCCCACATACAACCCAAGTCAAGCCACAGACGCCCTATTCTTCTACCTCACCAGTCTCCAGTAAACCACCTCGACCCAGTGACCAGTCAGCTGGAAGATGCTTTAAGTGTAATGAACTGGGACATATAAAGGCCAACTGCCCAAAGAACCCCCACCGAGTGCAAGTCGTTACACCACCATCACACCAAAGATCCCCAGGCCCAGATGCCTCTCAAATACCCTTGGAGCGAAAGGAAAATTTGAGAGTGGGCGGAAAGAAGGTTACTGCATGGAGAGACACTGGAGCACAAGTGTCAGCTATCCACCAATCCTTCGTAGACCCCAAATTCATCAACCCAAAGGCCAAAGTGACAATTTACCCCTTCATGTCACAAGCTGTAGACTTGCCTACAGCTCAACTGCCTGTCCAGTACAAAGGCTGGTCAGGAATGTGGACTTTTGCAGTCTATGACAATTATCCTATCCCCATGCTACTGGAGGAAGACTTGGCCAACCAGGTGAAGCGGGCCAAGAGAGTGGGAATGGTTACACGTAGCCAAACCAGGCAAGCTTCCAGACCCATTCCTGTTCCTGAGCCGTCCACCGACGCCCCGTCTGTGTTACCAGAGACCCAGACAGAGGTAGTGGACCCGGATTCCATGGCAACCACTGAAACAGCCACAGCACCTCCAGTCCCAGGCCCGGAACTGGAACAGCAACCAGCACCAGCAATTGCAACCACATCTTCAAACTCAATGCCAGAGGGCGCCAGCGAGCCAGAACTGGCAGAAGAAGCAGACAGCCATACCCAAAAGGCTCAGCCAGAGCCTGAAATACCCTCAGGTGCACCAGCGGAAAGTGGCTCACCAGCAACGGAAACAACCCCATCACCTACATCGCTTCCAGAGGGACCAAGCCCAAGTCCACAGTCTGAGGAAGAACTGGTGACCCCAGCCTCAACGAACACTCCAATAAGGCTGTTTATTCATTTTTCTTTTAAGCAATTGACCCTGTAATTTGTCATCTTATTACAGAGACTATTTTTAATGTTTTTTTCTCTTTTTTTTATATAAAGCTTTCTTTTTAAGACCTGTTGGAGTTTTTCTCTAGTGGGGACTCCAGGGAATTGGGTCTGCAGCTCACCAGGGAATTGGTGGGAGGAAGAAGTCAAGGGGACTTACTAAGCCTGACTTTGCATACCCTCTGGGTAATGGGGGGAGAGAGATTAGCTGTCTCGGTACTTGTGTTTCCAGGACCGGAAGCAGGGAATCTCCTAGGGTCGTCCAGGGTGGGGAGCCTGGGAGGAAGTAACAAGGAAACGAGGGGAGAGGGTTATTTCCCTTTGTTGTGAGACTCAAGGAATCTGAGTCTGGGGGTCCCCCAGGGAAGGTTTTGGGGAGACCACAGTGAGCTAGGCACTGTATAATTCCTGGCTGGTGGCAGCTTTACCAGGTCCAAGCTGGTAACTAAGCTTGGAGGTTTTCATGCTTACACCCATATTTTGGACGCTAAGGTCCAGCTCTAGGAAAAAATGTTGTTATGACAATCACAAAAGAAGTTAGAATGTAATTAATGCTGAAACCAACCCATGTGTAAATGAAGAACTAGAGGGGGATAGGGATGATTTGGAGGGCAGCAGGGAGAAAACAAGGGGGAGATTTAAACATAAGTTCCTTGTGTCAGATCTGTCATCCCCATCTCCAACTTGGAATGGTTCTAGTTCTGGCCCATATATATTGATAATAGGTAAAATCTCACTGTAGGTAAGTAGACAAAAGTCCTAGTCACACTCCACATGATAATCACCCTGGTTCAATGTGACTTAAATGATGCATGGATCCTGTGCTGGCCTCAGCAGAAGGGTGAATTCCAAAGTATGTAAGGATTCTAGGATTCAGCTATTTACACTCATGGGGCATATTCTTTCTGTGTGTAAGTGGATAGATAGATTAAACAGATAATCTAATTTTCAATATTTTCAGTTTCTCGACACTGCTTTTTTGGCTCTGCCAACTTGATCTTCTATTTTCACATTCTTTTCTCACTATCTGTTTTTTTCTCTCCCGTGTCTCTGTTTCTTTATTCACTCTCTCCCATCCACTTGTGCCAGCCTAGCTTTTGCTCTAATTAACTGACTTCTCTTTAGCTAGAAAATAACAGAAAACACAAACTCAACCAAAATGAATATCATCAAAAACTGAATCACTCTTGAAAGCAAAACTGTGAGTTTACATTATTGCCCAGCTCTTATATTGTGCTTTACTTTCCTAACTTCATTTAATCTCTTCTTTATTTTTTCCCTGTCTGGATTCCACTACTGGATCTTGTTGTCTCTGCTTGACCACTCTGTAACAGAGGAAACAAAAAGAATCAAAGACAACGTGTCTGAACTCTAACCTACAAGGACCACATCTCTAGACTGGTGAGTAACCTAGTATCCCATCACATTCAATCACTGTCCTATCTGCTGAGAGTACCAACAAGATAACCAATTACTTCATCTGGCAGGGATGGGTTTTGACCTAGACATATTTGTCTACTAGTTGCTGGGAACAATTTATTTCATGCAGGCTACTGAACCACATCTGGATGGCAATGAAATTCAGAAACAATCACCAGAGCAGGATAAGAACTGGTGACATAGCAGTGAAAGGCTCTGGGACTAATTCTGCTGCCACTAAAGTCAGTGCAGGATCCAGCCCTATATCTATACTTCATTTCCAATCCCTGAGTCTTTCAGCTTTTCCTCAAAGATACTACCTGAATATATACATTTGCTATCTTAATGGCCCAATATAAAATTCTCATTATATATATGTAAGCCAAATAATCACTCTCTATATATGTATTATACCTTCACTCAGCCTCATTTTTAAGATAAATGTTTGTGCTGCTGCCTTTAAACCTAATTTAATTTACATAAGAGAAATATGCTAAATAAATGTTTCTTGGCCTAAAAAAGCATTATACCAGTAAACTCGTTTATTTTGCACATCAGATTGGCTTTAGTGAATATTAACACACACTTTGTGCTGACATTATGTCCAAAATATGCTTCTTGATTTTAATGCTATTATTTACTTACAGTAATGGGAATGATTATGTTTATTGTGTTGCATATTAAATAGGAGAAAATATATGTCTTCAGTTAGAAATTGGGGTAGACTAACTAACTCTAGAGGAAAATGGGATTTTTGTACACCAGTGGAATTTTACCATACAATCTGACAAATTCATTTCATTTGGCATCTTTTATACAATATGAATCATAAAATACTTTGGATGCAATCTTGCTCGCAGGGAAGCACATGGCAAAATTCTCATGATTTCAATGGGAGAAGGAAGGATTGGATGCTTTCTGTAGTTAAAATGATACAGGACTTGCAGAAGGAGAATTAATAATTCCATACAATCCAGGGGTTCTTACACTTTGTGATAGTGTGACCCACATCTTAATGGAGAGACTAGGCATTTACATTGGAAAATATTGGCCTAAATTATTTGTTCTTCAAAGCGTTTCAGTGAAGTATGTGAACATCTTAAGAAGCAGTTGAAATCAAGGAGTAGAGCAAACAGCATTCGACTTTCCAGCAGCAAGTAATCTACAGGCTGTAATGGCTCCATGGACCACAGGCTGGGAACTGCTGCTCTTGCCCACACACCGTAGGAAAAATTATTCTGTTTGCAAATACAATAAACGATTGTACTATTTTTTAAATTTCTTTCCCACTTCCCCTCTGTGAAAATGTACAGAGGATCATATATCCCTCCAAAGTTAACGGGGCTACTCATGCAAGTGAGCGCTCAACAATGCAAGCAAGGGTTCCACAATTTAGACCCCACATTTGTTTAGATTGATTTTTTTTTGCCAACAATTTGCATGCTATGCATGTATCTCCTGATATACTTCCACCACAGCCTCTCCTGAGAGAGAAACAGAAGATTGAAAAGAAAAGAGAAAAAGGTCATTTCTGAATGTGCAATAAATCTTACTCTTATATGTTTAAGAGATTGCATTATCTGTGAGGGTGTTTGCACATTTACCTATTCTTCACTGTTAATTTCCATACCTTCTCAGAGGGTTTGAGGGCTTTTTAATGGTGATATTCCTTGGTATGCCCATGTTTTAACAGTAGCAACATTAACTGAAATGTAAAGACTTTTGTTGGTGATTTGATATTTGACTTTTATCTCCCCTGATGAAGTTCAGCTTTCAATTTTATTCAGTATTTGGGCTGTGAAATTAACCTTTTTTCCAAGTGACAGAACTGCCAATAAGGTACACTGAGATGTACTGTCACTCTGTGCAGGTGTGATTTTTGCCCAGACTGCTTTAAAAAAAAACAACCCTTTTATTTAAACATGTTTTGAATTAATGAGAACTCTTAAATCACTACAGCATCCTCACATTAGGGTTGTGAATAATTGCTCAGTGCAATAAACTGCTCAGTCTCTCCTTTTCTTAAGTCCTTTCTCCAACTTTCCCCAGAGAGAAGGGTTCAAAATCCACAATAAATCTCAGGATTATTAGAAACGCTAATGTGAAGGTAAAATGTTGTTCTTTGCTATTGTTCGTTTTTGCTTTCACTCAAAAAAAAAATCAATATTTTACCTAATGAATGCTTTACTCTTGCTAGAAGTAGAAAAGTAATGGCTCAAACTACAGGTTCCAATGTGCAAAACACCTTTATAGCATGACAATTAGCAACAGAGTTACATTAGTCTCTCAAGAAGCTTTCAGATGACTAGATGATAATTGCAATGCAATTTTACATTCTTCTGTATATTACTCTTCATGCAGTCATACTAGGGAATTACAAGCTCAATCAAAAGTTAAAATTAGCAGCAAAGCATATACAATTCCCAAACTAATCATTTTCAAAATACAAATCAGCAAGTCTGAGCTTGGTTTTCAAACCCTCGAAAGCTAGAAAGGTCTCCAGGTTCAACTAACAACTAGGCCACTATAATTTATAATAACTGACAGATCCCACCTTGACAGTGGCAGCAGTTGTGTATCAGTTCCATCGTTGATGGTATATAACACTTTGAGAGCTAAGAATTTAAAGTGTACAATTTTAAGTGAAAATGTAATATTCATTCACTAAGTTACAAAGCCCTACACTTGCGTTTCTATAATCATATTACTTGGGATAACACGTGGAAATAAGAGGACCAATATTTGTAAATCCAAGCCTATAAAGAGAACTGTTAAATCTATTAAAGGAGGAAATGGAAGGCAGTGAAATAATTTAGAAAATGGAAGAACAATTTTATAGTCAAAAGCTGCTTAACAAAAAGCCAGTGAAGCAACAGTAGAGTGGGAGTAAAGTACTCATGTAACTTAATGTACCTAAGTAATCTAGCCTAGCACTAGAGTTCCATACCTAATTAACTTGCCAAATCCTGCATAACCTAATCAAGAGAGCTAGTCAGCTTGCACAACTTTTTTAGAATCACGTCCACAGAAGTATTTTACAACTAAGCCTTATTATTAAAAAAGGGGATTAAGGAAAAATAAATATTAGCCTGTATGCATCTGATTACAGCTGGACCCATTATTATATCCAAATTCCTGGGATTAATATATCATCATAGAAATCATATGGAAACGACCGATTCTTAGAACTCTATTCCCCTCCCAGTGTAGGATTGTTCCTATTATCATCAGTGCTACGTCTTTAGTCTACCACAATAAATTTCACTTTGAGGATTTTTTTCCTATTTAGAGATTAAAATTTTCTTTGTTTATTTTCTTCCCTTAACTGCTAACTACAGTGCCTTGGACTATTTCCGAAAAATGGCTCTCCACTGCAGTTTCTAATCTTCTAATACTTGTGTGCACATATATTGTACATCAGTCATTGTTTAGCAAAACTATACATATTTAGAGACAGATATTCAGCTGGTATAAATCACCATCTGAGAAGCTGGTCCATAATAGTTACTTAAATCTTCCTTTAAACTATAATTCAATCTCTCCATCCCTTTTGTATGTCCTACATTTTGTTCATATTCTTCTGATTGAGAGGAACTGAATTTAAACTGGGGAAGATTAAGCTAGCAAGGGGAACTATATACAAAAATTTATTTCAAAACATTTGCCAAAACTCTAATACATAAGCTCTTTTTTGCATTAACACATAAGTACTGATTTTTGAACTAATCAGCTAGAACCTTGACAATAAATTGATCTTGATTTGGGGAAAAAAATCATCAGCACTTTAAAAACTAGCTACATTTCCCAGTAGGCTGGCTGGGGGAAGTCCATGGATGGGTGAAATCCTGGCTCTACTGAAGTCAATAGCAACACTTCAGAATTTTCCCCGATGCTCACTGTGACCCTCACAAATGCAATAGGAAAATGCAGGGTGAATCTGTGCTTCCCAAAGGATTGTTGGATTTTCCACTGTCTGGCAGATTATCTTAAATGATCGTGGGAAATATAGCTACACTATTATATGTCACTCAGTTTTGCAAAAATTCACTTTGGACTGAAGTCATTTTGTCAATTTGTTAAAGGATATTAAATGCTTCAACAAAGATACAAAATACAATAGCTATTACAGCTATACATTTATTGACAGATATGAAAGGAATAAATAAAGTTTTAAGAGGTTGTAAAAGGTTATGTACATGGTAACCATAAAAACACCAAAAAAAAGGGGGGGGCAGAAAAGCCTCTAAACAATACAATTCTGTCCCTCCCTCCAAATCAGATGGTTTCATTAGAACATTAGGGAGTAAGGTATCTTTGGTACACCATAAACTATTGGATGCTGAAGAATTCCTTTGGTTACATCAGGTAGGGAAGAAAGATTGATGAATTTTTGTAACGCTTCAGACTTGTGCTGAACATTGAAACTGAAATAATTAGGTGGGTTGACATTGTTTTACTTTGTAATATGTATGAGGGTGAAATCCTGGTCCCCTGAAATAAATGGCAAAGCTCTCATTGACGTCAATGGAGTTACACTTTCACCCAGGAAATTTGCATTATATCAAATACATCAAACAGAAATAGTGCTGTAAACACGGTTGCCTATTTTGTTTTAATGTGGAACGTTAAAGTTAATTTCAGCAAGCTGTTTTCAGTTTGGTATTTTATGCAATAGTGTACATATCTGTAATGGCCTGATCAAATGTCCATTGAAGTCAATGGAAACATTCCTATTGACTTCTGTGAACTCTGGGTCATCTGAGGTCCTCACTATTGATAATGTAGTCCGATAGTACATGTAGAGATGGAGTGGAAGCCAATGATAGATCAAGCAACATATTTTAATCAAACCTTGAAATATTTTGTTATATACCATGCCTAAAACAGTTGTTTCTGACATGAAAGGACAAAACTATACCAGAATTACAACACGAAATTATCAAAATGGTTAAAACACTTAAAGTTAGGGAGTTTTTAAAAAATGTTAACACAAGGAATTAAATGCTAGTGCAACAAACGTTCATCATAAGATGAGAAGAGAAAGTTGGGTGTGCCAGGGAAGTAAAATACCTGCCACGTTTTCTGCCAAGACTTCTCAGAGCAGCTAATGAGAAAATATGTTCATCTGAAACTTGTGCTTAGCTCTTTATGCTGGTCAGTGATAATAAAGACACAAACATACTTTGTTCCACGTTAACTCTGCACTTCTATTGTTAAGCTCTTTTCTATTCATACATTTTGAATAGTGGTAAAGACATCCTAACATAGAATGGCCTGAAATAAGACAAAGTATTTGGTCTATGAACAGCCAATGGTTAGTAAATGAAGTGTGCTACCTTAGAGGTCAACAAAGTCCAAAGGTGGATTCCTGGCTCTGATAAGAGTCAGGGCAAGTTCTGTGTTTATTTCACTAGACCGTGATTTCACCTGAAGAATTT
Organism: Gopherus evgoodei; assembly: GCF_007399415.2. NCBI lineage: Eukaryota > Metazoa > Chordata > Testudines > Testudinidae > Gopherus > Gopherus evgoodei. Next base: position 34,537,859 of record NC_044333.1, on the reverse strand, counting down.
TCAATACATGAATGATATGTATTAAATAAAGTCAAATACACTTATTCTACACAGCCTATAGAATAGGACCCAGTGAATAAGGAAGGTGTGCTACATTCCACTTAGGTTCATTGGCTAATATATGAAGTTATTTTGCTTTATTGAACTATTAATTATGAACAGTAACTATTTGTTTTCTCTCACACACACACACACACACAAGACCAGCTTCATCCCTGACATACTTGTCTATTGAAATAGGAAAGGTTACAACGAGGAAGCATTTGGGACAACCTTTTCTCTTATTACTCAAACTCTTGCTGAGTTGAGTGACTTAACTTTTCTTGACTGATACACGGATTTATTTGAATCAACTTGATTTTCAGCTGCCAAGTGCCAAGAAATTTTCCAATATCATTTAGAACTGAAACATGATTTATTTTAAGCAAATTGCATCATTCAGGAAATTAAATGCAAAAATGGTTCAAAAATAATCTGTTTACTTTCCAAGTCTTCCAGAATTGTTGTCTGATAGGTTATTAATGAGCTTCTGAAAGTGTGTTATTTTAGAATGATAGATGATTTGACTCCAGAATTCAAGTCATGATTCACTGAGTTTGACAGACTTGCAGCAGATTTGAACTTGTTTGGAAAGCCATTTCCTCTGGAATTGATAAGGCTCTTCTCCACCCCTTGCAAATGGCTATTACTGAGCTACCATGAGACAAAATTCTTACAAGCAAATATCAGGAAAGCAAAATGGTAGCATTTTACTTGTATCCACCAGGAACATTCTTGCCTCATATTTCAGTTTATGTTGTATAACTAGTTTCACCTTCTGGTAGCAGCTAGTAGGACTTAGAATTTCTCAGTTGAAAATAATAAGAGAACTAAATATTATTTATGTTCATTTACACTGGGATGGATGGATATGATCAACTCCTGATAATCAGAACTGGTGATACCAATGTTTCAATAGGAATTGCTTTCAGCAGAAACAGGGTTTGAATGAGTCTTTCTGAGCATCTGGGGTCATTTGCCTCTAAAGTCTCATGATCTAACCCACTGGAGATAATGTATGGTGGACAACGTTCTCTAGAGAAGAACACCACCCTCCTTTTCTGTCTCACAGCAAGTAGATTTATTTCTGATTGCTCTAGTTGAAGAATGCCTTGTTTTCTATTTCCTTATACAGACACCAACCATTAGAGTCTATATTTATGTAACTCACTCTTTCAGCTGTGCTATTCTGATCACAGAGTTAAGTTAGGGAGATGATATCTATTAATGTGAGGGCTTACAGAGATAAGAGGGCTGATCCTGTTCACTCCAAGTTCTTACTATAAGTCATTTCTGTAAGTTACTTGTGCTAATTGTAACTAAACAAAATTATTAAAATATTAGCACGATAGAAAAGCAACTGAATTGCGGCTAAAATACTAAACTCCTTGCATAACTATGGAAAGGAATTAAATGGTTGAATGAGGAAATATAAGACAAAGATGTGTAAGTGTACACTTCTGGTCATAAGAGGCTTTGAGTTATTTTTAAAAAAGCCAAATACTTATTGTTCAATTCGTGTTTCCTAACATAATAGACACCATTAAAATGACAATACCTACCAGCCGTTCTCTCAGATACCTTGGTGAACTGTTGAAAGATACTGATTGATTTTTAATGGTAATCAAATGTAACACTCCATGACTCACATCACTCAAGTATACAGGAACACTAACTTTAAAGAACACACTTAGAAGTTATCTTTAAAAATGGAAACCTTCTGAAGTGGTGTGCACAGGGTGGCCTGCCCCTTTAAGGGGCAAAGACCTGGGGTCAGACAGCCGTGGTCAATTCTCAGACCCCAGTGAGAAGGGAGTGATAATAAGAGCCAGCAAGAGGTGCAATTGTGGGGACGGGACCACAGGGAGAAGTTGCAGGAAGAGACAGTTTCTTGCAGTAATCCTTGAGGAAATAAGACCCCAGATGGAAAGCCCTCGGAATCATGACTGGAAGTTTTGTTTGCCTCTTGAGCGTGTGTGGTCATTTGGACCATAAATGGAGCCCATTAAAAAGGGCTAAAATCCATTTTGATCTAGTTGATAATTCTTCAGACTGGTGAGGAAGCCAACACATGACAGGGTATATAAAGTCTATATTTTGGCCTCTTGTTTTAATACATTGCCTCCATTAGATTTATGAAAGAAATTTAAGGAATTCTGCTCAGGATATATAATATAAAGTAGATCAGTATATATGCCTTGCCTAAACTGAAATCCCAATCCAAATATGATATAGATGGAATATCAACTTATATTTTAATCTCCACTGCTTGAATGTTTACATCATATCTTTGATTAACAAGCCTACATTCCTAGAGCCATTAATGTTTTCAAGACTCAATACCTTGTTCATTTTAACAGATTAAAAAGCCTGCTATAATTTAAAAAAACATGAAATGATCTTGAGTGGTCCAAAATCCAATAAGACACATTTTGCTATTAATGCATGCTCTTGGAGATGGGATAGCCTGATTACACTTTTAACCATCTGAAAAAATTTGGATCCTAGAGATTGCTCAGCTTCTCATCTCCCTGTCTCCTAAGGGCAACAGATTTTGTCCATATGTCCTCTAGTTCTTCATCCTTCTAATTCTGTGTATGTACAAAGGTGGTCTCTTCTTTTTGTAGAATCACCATCTCAAACCCCAGCAAAATGCTCAGGATTCCAAGAGCTGCAGAGTGCCTCAATTGATGTACCTGAATGGTACACATTTGGCCCTAAACTAAGGCAGTCAAAATGCCCATGAAGTTGTGCCCAATTTCTTCAACTCTGAATTTAACCTATATCATGAGGGTCTGAGGTCACACACATGCAACTTTAATTTTTTTTTCTTAAGCTCTGTCATAAACAGATAAGTAAGAGTTAATAGAACAAAAGTGCTTCATATCTCTTTTGCCTGGAAAGGGTTAACAAGAACAGTGAGCCTGGCTGTCACCTGACCAGAGGACCAATCAGAGGACAGGATACTTTCAAATCTTGAGGGAGGGAAGTTTGTGTGTGTGCGGTTAGTGTTTGGTTATTGTTCACTCTGGGGGCTCAGAGGGACCAAACGTGCAACCAGGTTTCTCTCCAATGTCCCTGATACAGGTTCTTATAGATCCAGAATACGAGGTAGTGAGTACGAGGTAGATAAAGCAAGTTAGGCTTATGTTTGTTTTCTTTATTTGCAAATGTGTATTTGGCTGGGAGGAGTTCAAATTTGCATTTGGCTGAAAGGATTTTAATTTGTACTTGTATACTTAGGCTGGGAGGATATTCCCAGTGTCTATACCTGAAAGACCCCGTACCTATTCCATTTTAATTTACAAAGATAATTTTTACTGTTTTTCCTTCTTTAAATAAAAGTTTTTCTTGTTTAAGAACCTGATTGTTTTTTTATTCTGGTGTGAGACCTCAGGGGACAGGGTCTGGATCCACCAGGGAATTGGTGGGGAGAAAGGAGGGAAGGGGGAGAGAGAGGCTAATTTCTCTCTGTGTTAGGATCACTGTCTCTCTCAGGTAGAGTCTGGGAGGGGGACAAAGGGGGGGAGGTGCATTTTCCTCTCTGTTAAAGATTCAAGGAGTTTGAATCACAGTGCTCTTCCAGGGTAACCCAGGGAGGGGAAGCCTGGGAGAGGCAATGGTGAGGGAAAGGGTTTACTTTCCTTGTGTTAAGATCCAGAGAGACTGGGTCTTGGGGGTCCCCGGGTAAGGTTTTGGAGGGACCAAAGTGTACCAGGCACTGGAATTCCTGGTTGGTGGCAGCGCTATAGGTTCTAAGCTGGTAATTGAGCTTAGAGGAATTCATGCTGGTACCCCATCTTTTGGACGCTAAGGTTCAGAGTGGGGAATTATACCATGACAAGCTCCTTTTTAAAAAAGGACACCTAGTGTTAACAAATAAACATTCTTTTGTCTCATCCTACTTGTAATATATAAGCCAATTTATAATAAAAGCAAGCTACAATTCCCATGACCTATTGCCCATTTGTCAAGGTTCCTTCCCCACTCTGAACTTTAGGGTACAGATGTGGGGACCTGCATGGACACTTCTAAGCTTAATTACTAGCTTAGATCTGGTATCGCTGCCACCATCCAGAATTTTCAGTGTCTGGATCACTCCCTTTCCCACTAAAATCTTCCCCTCCCTGAGTAGCCTTGAGACACACCACCAATTCCCTGGTGAGTCCAGATCCAATTCCTTGGATTTTAAAACAAGGAGAAATAAACCATCCCCCCTCCTTTCTCCCACCAACTCCTGGTGGATCCAGATCCAACCCACTTGGATCTAAAAACAAGGAAAAAAAATCAATCAGGTATTAAGAAAGAGGCTGTTAATTAAAGAAAAGAAAGGTAAAAGAAAACCCTCTGGGAGAGATTAGCATACCAGTTACTCTCACAGACAACAGATTCAAAACACAGAGGATGTTCCCCTGGACACAAATTTAGTTACACAAAAAAAATACCCAAATACCCAATTTGATTCTATCTCTAATTGCATAAGACAGGTTACAAAGCAATAAACATAAACCTATTTATTCCTTTCTAAAACTTACTACTCTGATAAGAGGCTGGTTCCTTGATCTTTTTCACTCCGGCTGAAACTGAAACTCTAAACAAAGGATAAACTTCCCTCCTTCCTTTTGAAGCATCTTGTTCCCCCATTGGTTCCTCTGGTCAGATGTTAGCTAGGCTAGGTGAACTTTTTAACCCTTTACAGGTAAAAGAGGCATTAACCCTTAACCATCTGTTTATGACACTGTTCTTTTGAATAACTATCACAAAAATGTAAAAAATCTGACAAATCCTAATTTATTAAAAACCCAAAGTTTATCAAAGGGAACTCTTCTCTGGTTTTATTCAGTGGTGTTCTAGCCAAGTCGGTGCTAGGCTATGAGAGCAACAACATGGGTAAGGAAACATCTTTTACTGGAAAATGAAGAAGAGCTTCGTGTAGCTCAAGAGGTTGGCTCTCCACCAATGGAAGTTAAATATAGCACCTCACCCACCTTGTCTGTCTATTCTTTTGTTTGGCAGCTATCACATTAGAGATGGGCCTGGACAAATTTTCAATCTGAATACAAAATCTCCAAGTTCAAGGAGGTTCTGATACCATGTTCTGGGCTGAGCCCTTCCCTAGAATACATATTCTTAAACTATTTTTTGGTTAGAAAAATAACTGTCTAAGTAACAGCATGTTTGTTACTGACATCACATTCATCATTATAAAGAAACATGATTCACCTCTTTCATCTGCTTCAAGAATGGTCTGTTTTATTATTTATCCTTGTTTTTTGTCTTGTCTATCAATCAGGTTTTTGAACTGCTATGAAGCCTAGTCCATCAATGTATATTTAAATCTTCTTTTATAACAAATACTCCTCAGAAAAATGACAATATTTAATTACATGTAAGCCCACAGACAAAAACTAAAATAAAATCATGATCCAATAACAAAGGATCTGTTTTCAATTCACATAAGCCAGGAAATTCAGATTCAAATCCATTCTCAGCATAACCCATTGTATCGAGGTATTTCTGATATACAACAAGGCATTGGAGCATATGACCACACATTTTTAAAGCCTATTAACTTTAGAAAAACATAACTAAAAATATAGGGCACAGGACAATGAATTAAAAGTTGAGTTTCTCTGCCACTGACATCATCATCATGTATAATTCTTTGTGATCCCTCAGTTTTATTTTTAAATACACAAAGGAAAAACTACCGTGCATACCAGTAAGAAGATGATATAGTTTAGATAATTGCTAAATCTGGATATGATTTCCATGGGAGAACACAAAGGGGTAAACTTTCTGCCACACTCCACAACTTTTATGTTACACAAGTGATGGAGTGAAGACTGGCTGCATTACCTTACCTGAAGGTTCTCCTGGTTTAGGGATCTCTCCACTGTGTGTACAACTGTCGTAGCTGGCTCATACATCACCCTCTTCATAACTCCTTTTGCTGGGAAATAGTGAAGTGTGTTTCTGGGCAGGAGGGCAAGAAAGAATGGGAATCTAGAAGTGGCTGCAATGCATAGCACTGCAGTTGGTAGATGGTGTGACGGGTTGGATCTCAGAAACCCCTTTGGAGCTGCCAACTGATGTGCCAAGATTACTTCTGTCCCGATTTCCTGTTCTGCCAGCTTGGGACTTCAGTGCCCTGCCTGGTTTGAGCCAGACCCACTAGCCTGCTGCAAACCCAGACCCAGGTATGAACCACGTCCCCTAGCAGCTTAAGAAGTGTTCCCGTTTTTACAACTCAGATGCCCAACTCCCAATGGGGTCCAGACCCCAAATATATAAGCTTACAAGGTAAACTCAAATTGTTCTCCCTCTATAATACTCAGAGAAAGATATGCACAGCTGTTTGCTCCCACCCCAGGTATTAATACATAATCTGGGTTAATTAATAAAAAAGGTGATTTTATGAAATACAGAAAGTAGGATTTAAGTGTTTCCAAGTAATAGCAGACAGAACAAAGTGAATTACCAAGCAAGATAAAATTAAACGCGCAAGCCTATGCCTAATACAGCAATAAAACTGAATACAGATAAAATCTCTCCTTCAGAGATGTTTCAATAAGTCTCTTTCACAGACTGGACGCCTTCTAGTCTGGGCACAATCCTTTCCCCTGGTACAGCCCTTGTTCCACCTCATGTGGTAGCTAGGGGATTTCTCATGACTGCAGCCCCCTTTGTTCCGTTCCACCCCTTTACATGGTTTTGGCACAAGGCGCGAATCTTTTGTCTCTCTGGGTCCCCCCCTTCTAAATGGAAAAGCACCAGGTTAAAAATGGATTTCAGTACCAGGCGACAGGGTTACATTTTATGCGAGGTTCCAAGCCTTCATTCCTCCCAGCCTGATTCACAGGAAGGCCTGCCAGCAAACAGAGCCATCCACAATCAATTGTCCTGGCTGATGGGAGCCATCAAGATTCCAAACCACCATTAATGGCCCCCTTTTTGAATAATTACAGTAGACCCTCAAAGTTATATTTCATATTTCTAGTCTCAGATACAAGAGTGATACATTTATACAAATAGGATGACCACATTTAGTAGATTATAAGCTTTGTAATGATACCTTACAAGAGACCTTTTCCATGAAGCATATTTTAGTTACATTATATTCCCACTCATCAGCATATTTTAATAAAATCATATTGAGAGCAAGGTCACAAATGGTCCTCAGAGGCAGGTGCAAAGCCAAAGGTCAGAATCAGAGAGTGTCTGGAGTCAAGCAAGCGGTCAGAGTCAGTGTTAGGGATAGGTTGTAGGAACAGGGACCTGAAGCAAGGTAGGAAGGCAGGAACCGGGAACAGATGCGTGTCTGGGAAAAGGAGGGCAAGCCATAGCAGCAGCCAGCTAGGGGTCCAGGCAGAGACAGATGCATCCTGGAGGTGAATGCCTGTCTGCAAGGATGGTGTCACCAGGAGAGTTTTGGCTTCCTTGACCATGGGATGCTGTTCCAGGAAGGACTGCTAAGCAGAGAAAGGGGAAGAGCATATCTGGATATAGACTGGCTAACCTCAGGAGGAGGGCTTTAAACTAGGTTCAAAGGGGGCAGGTGACCAAATACCACAGGTAAGTCAGAAACATGGAGACCTGGAAGAAGGATTGGAATTTGGCAGAGAGCCTGGGTTGTTATAGCAGGGATAAAGGAGAGACAAGAAAGAACTGGGGGGAGGGGGAATCAAATCAGTATTTTAGATGTCTGCATACTAATACGAGAAGTATGGAGAATAAGTAGGAAGAACTCAAATGCTAGTTTGGCACATGTGGCCAGGAGCAGGTCCACGTGGTTGCATACCTGGGACTGCAAGCTGCCCTTGAGCAGCCAGTCGTCTAGGTAAGGGAATATCTGGATCCCTCGGTGTCTGAGGTAGGCTGTTACTACTGCCATACACTTTGTGAACACCCTGGGTGCGATGGACAGGCCAGAGGGGAGGACTGTAAATTGGTAGTGGTCCTGTCCTACTAGAAAGTGGAGGAAGCGTCTGTGCCCCTCGAATATGTGGATATGGAAGTATGAGTCCTGAAGGTACTGCCAATTGCCAGGGTCCAGAGAAGTATGATATATGCCAGAGAGACCATGCAGAACTGGCATTTTGCCATGAACCGATTGAGGCCTTGCTGATCCAGGATGAGGCTGAGCCCCCTTTTTGCCTTGGGGTCAGGAAGTAATGGGGTTAAACCCCTTTCCCCTGGAATTCCCACAGAACCTTCGCCACAGCTCCCAGGCTGAGGAGCCGACCTACTTCCTGCTGAAGCAGGGGCAAATGTGATGGGTCCCCCCTGCTGTCCAAGGGAGGAGGGAGGGAGGGCGGGCGTGAGGCAAATAGTAGCATATAACCCTGGGAAATGGTGCTGAGGACCCATTGGTCCGATGTTATTCGGGACCATTCCACAAGGAACACAGCCAAACAGTTGATGAAAACTAACTTTTTTGGTGGAAGGGTCCTTTCGGGGGTCACCAGGGTACCCTCCCGCAACCAGTCAACACTGCCGCTTGCTCTACTGCTTGCCCCTGGAGGGCCCAGGCTGAGGAGCAGAATGAGACTGCCTCTGAGGTCACCTCTTCTGAGTTTTGGACCTCTTGCAGGTGGGCTCGTATCTCAGCTGGAGTGCAGGGATGGAAGCTTGTGCCTTAGGCTTTTCCTTGGGCGGGACGTAGAGCCCGAGGGTTTGAAGGGTGGTACGTGAGTCTTTCATGTCATGGAGCCTCACGTCTCTCTGTTCCACGAACAGGTCCTTGCCATCAAAGGGAAGATCCTGAATCACAGACTGCGCCTCCATGGAGAGCCCGGATAGCAGCAGCCATGATGCCCTGAGCATGGACACCACCAACACCATGGATCGAGCAGCTGTGTCAGCCACATCCGACACCACCTGCAAAGCAGATGTTCCGACAGCGGCACCCTCCTCCACCAGCAACTTGAATTCCTTCCTTTCACGCTCCGGAAGGAAGGGCTCGAATTTTGGCAGTGACCCCCACAAGTTAAACTTATATCGACTGAGGAGGTTGGCTACCCAGATTTGGAAGCTGGTGGACGAATAAAGATTTCTGCCAAATAAGTCCAGTCTTTTGGAGTCTTTATTCTTGGGTGTGGGTCCTGGTTGGCCTTGTCTTTCTCTGTGTTCACAGATTCCACCACTAGGGAGTTGGGGGCCAGGTGAGTATAGAGGTATTCATGCCCCTTCATGGGCACGAAGTGTTTGCGCTCCGCCTTTTTTGATATTGGGACCAGGGAGGCTGGTGTTTACCAGAGGGCACTGGAGATGTTGGCCACCCATTCATGGAGAGGGAGGGCCACTCTGCCCAGTGCCGAGGTGTCATAACCTAGTCCCAGATTTGGACCTTAGTGTCCAAAATATGGGGGTTAGCATGAAAACCTCCAAGCTTAGTTACCAGCTTGGACCTGGTACTGCTGCCACCACCCAAAAAATTAGAGTGTTTTGGGGCACTCTGGTCCCCCCGAAACCCTTCCCTGGGGACCCCAAGACCCAAACCCTTGAGTCTCACAACAAAGGGAAATAAATCTTTTCCCTTCCCCCCTCCAGGTGCTCCTGGAGAGATACACAGAAGCAACCTCCGTGAATCTAAGCAGAGGGAGTCCACCCTCTGTAATTCCAGTCCAGGAAACACAAGCACTTCCCTCTTCACCCAGAGGGAATGCAAAATCAGGCTAGTAAATCTAACACACACAGACCTCCCCCTGACTTCTTCCTCCCACCAATTCCCTGGTGAGCTGCAGACCCAATTCCCTGAAGTTCCCCACTAAAGAAAAACTCCAACAGGTCTTAAAAGAAAGCTTTATAGAAAATGAAAGAAAAATACATACAAATGGTCTCTCTGTATTAAGGTGACAAATACAGGGTCAATTGCTTAAAAGAAATATGAACAAACAGCCTTATTCAAAAAGGAATACAATTCAAAGCACTTCAGCAACTATAGACATGTAAATACAAAAGAACATATAAACCCTTATCTGATCTTTGGTACTCACAACTGGGAAACAGAAGATTAGAAAGCAGGAAATAGAAAAACTTCTCATCCGAGAGAGCATACAGGCAGAAGACAAAGAACTCAGACACAAAATTCCCTCCACCCAGAGTTGAAAAAAATCCTGTTTCCTGATTGGTCCTCTGGTCAGGTGGTTCAGATTACTTCTTTCCAGGTGAAAGAGACATTAACCCTTAACTATCTGTTTATGACACGAGGATGAAAGCATGTTAAACAGCGAGTCTGAGGGTCCCTCCATCTCCTCAGCTTGGAGATGGAGACTGGATGCTACTCGCTTTAGCATCTCCTGATTGGGTTGGCCCAGCTGGAGCATAGGGAGCTGCGTGTGGGTCAAGGTCTGGGTTACCAGCAACCTGTTGGTGCCATGCAAGCGGTACGTGTGGTTGTCCTGAGCATGGCATCTGCCACGGGACTGGGACTCCAATGTCAAGGAACGGTACTGCCTTGCGCTGCTACTCCTCAAGACGCTTTGACACCTGGATCTGTGACAACGCAGAGCTGGCGATCCCCGCCGGGAGTGGTGGCCATGGTGCCTTGATGCATGAGAGTTGGAGCACGAGCGGCGACGGCATCTGTGCCGAGAGCAGCTCTGGTAGCTGTGCCAACAGCAGGAGCGTCTACAGCATCAGCACTGTCCTGCCTATATTCTGTACATTGTAACTGGACCTAGAACTGCACTCTGACGGTACCCTACCAGACAACCTGGAGGGCAATGAGAGTGGAGGCTGGGGCTGTGTCCCAAGAGCAGTCTCCTGACCGGGATCTGAGTCGGGTCAGAGTCAGCTGATGTGACCTCAGCCTCTAGAGCGGGGCCCGGGTGCCAGCGGTGCCCCAGGCACCTGCAGGGTCATAATATCTTTGGCTGCTGGCAGGGCCTCCGGTGTTGAAGGCATGCAGACTTCAGCTGGAGAGGTCTGAGTCCACGCAACCGGACTGCCCCACTCAACTTGAGTTAGAGCTCTAGAGCTCAGGGGGCGAAGGAGGGAGCTGGGGTTGCCGGTCATGGGGCTAGCCTCCCCCCATGCCTTCCCTCTATACTTCAGAGACGACAAAGCCTTCCTCTGCTTTTTCGACGGAGAGCAGAGCCAGCCACTGGAAGGTGCCAGGGGATTGCCACGTGCCAAAGTACCTGGTGCCGATTCTGCTCAGCGCACCAGTGTAGGAGCTAGTGCCGACTTATGAGATGGACCTGAAGTCTAATGTCTCTTCTCTTTTTTCATCCTGGGTTTGAAGGACCTGCAGATTTTACAGCGGTTGCTGATGTGGGATTCACCCAGGCAGCGGAGACAGTCTGTGTGCGGGTCACTCCTGGGCATCAAATGCCTGCAAGACTCGCACAATTTAAACCCCGGGGACCGGGGCATGCCCCAGCCCAAAGAATAACTAACTAAAGTAGAAGTTTTATTAACTAACTGATACAGGTACTACTGAACAACGACCACTGGCCACTTCATGTTGAATGATGACCAACTCTTGCAATATATATTAACTACTTATTCTCATCTTTTCCACCTCACATTTAGCTGTGACACTTGGAATCCTCTCTCAGACCTGAAGAAGAGTTCTGTGTAGCTCAATAGCTTGTCTCTTTAACCAACAGAAATTGGTCCAATAAAATACATTACCTCACCCAGATTGTGTGTCTAAAATATCATGCATTCAGGAGAGAACACATACTATGAGGAACATTTATGAAGAACACAAATTCTGCTCCTGAGGCCTGAATATGGGGGAGCTGAGAAACTTTCAGGGGAGCGATCTGGAGAGCAAATACATAACTGTTCCTATAATAAAAGGCTAGGTTTTACCTAAACTGTTTGCCTGAAAGCAAGAAGAAAAATCTATCCATTAAAAATAAGTAAGTACATCTACATATTTGTCAAACTGCACCATTAGCATCAGCCTGTAAATGTATGCATTATCAATATGTAAAACATATATGTACATATATGTAAAAAAATTGTTATTGTTTTACAATTAACTACATTATTTTTCCAAAGAAAATAAAAATAGTTGCAAGTTTTCTATTCCATTTAACAATAAATACAGGAAGCTTTCGCCTAAATGAGATAATTTCTAGTCACACACAGTTGCTTAACAAAACATTGTTCAATGTCAAAAACTACAATTTAAAGCAGTTAATGGTAAGATTGTGTGAAAGTTTGAGCAGTTAAATTATTAAACTGTGAGATGCACAACTTTACTGGATAATGGCTGTGCATTCCCCAGCTTACAGAATGTAAATGTAGCTATTAGTGTGGGAAAAACTCAGTTTAACACTTCAGCTCGTTTTAGAAAAATAATAAAGGCAGTCAAATAAGTATGGCTGCACAGACCTCAAACTTAAATGTAGAATACTGTTTTAAGTAGGCCAAGACTTAAGAAGAAAATCTATCTACTGTAGCAACATCAAGTCCTGCTTCTATTCCGCTTAGTGGACTTTGGTCTCACCAAGCTTCCTTTGTGCCACTGGAACAGGGCAAAGGGACCCCAAACAGCTAGATGAGCTGTTCAGGAGTCTCTCTATATGGGGTGACTCTTCATGTGTTATAATTTTGACTTTCTTGTTCCCCCATGCCCTTGCCATAAGGGGTAAGGCCATAATGCACTGTGCTTTGCCAATCCTCATTGGTGCAATGGATCCTATGGTGCCATTTCAATTCTGCAGGCTGGCAAGAGGCTGCAGCAAATCCTTAAACTTCTCTAATTTGCACCCAGAGCTGGGTTACCCCTGTGATGGAAGAAGATAGATAGGTGACTTTCAAGCACCTCTACACCTCCTTCCTCTACAGTTAAGGCCATTTTAGAGGTAACTGTGACTACCATTAAAAAACAATCATTACCAAAATAAGCTATCTGACATGCTGCACTAGCAGCTGGAAACTCCTGAATTTTAACAGCGATTGTTGTAACTGATTTTTAGTGGTGATCATTGTAACTGGAGCACATTTTGTTGTCAGTTGCACCACTGTATGAGTTTACACCAGTGCTGAACAGCCCAACTAGGCCCAATGTCTTTGGGGAATTATTATTCATTCACTGCACAACCAGATTATTTTCCAGTTGCCTTACAGATTAAAAAAAAGGACATGAGCCCGGTTCCAAAGAGCTTGGTAGGTAAGAAGAGTCACGAGAACACAAGGGAAGGAAAGAGTGAGGTGGGAGAGGAATGGAGGCTAAAGCTTACAAATACAAGACCATGAGTTATCTTAGTGGTGTTACAATAATTAGGTTATTTGGATGGTAGGTGGGTTTTGTTTTTATTCTAAATATACATTTATGATGATCTATTCATTCACATTTTTTGGCAATTTCATTGCAAAATGGAATTATGATCGGTGCCCATTAAAAAAACAGAGTAACCAATTAAACTATAGGCTGGCAGCATATAAATACCCAATGGAAGTTTAGCCAGAGTACTGGAGCAAGCTTACTACACATGTAAAGAGTACAAGGGATCTATAAATGACCACAGCTGTTCTAGGCCTAGGTTTTATGTCTCATTCAAAAGATGGCTAGTCCTGAAGCATTGTGCCTATGCCCATAAGGAGATATTAGCTCACTATTGACTCAAAAAGAAGACAATCTACAATGTGATGATATGGTTTAATTTCAGAGTGAGTAAATATTCAGACCAATTTTTGTTTCATACTAAATAGTTAATGCTTGACTACCTGAGACTACAGACTCGTTTCATGAAGGCCAATGAATACCAGATTTGACCCCAGTTATGCAGATGTAAATCTGAAGTATGTTAAATGTGTCTTCATTGGAATTACTCCAGATTAGGCACTTTAAAGGATATCAGTATCAGAATTTCATCACTTGACAATGTTTTTAGATTACTACCATATTTGTGTGGATTAGAATTGGTGAAATGCTATATTACATCAATGAAAGGATCAGTAACCCATTTTCGATCTCATGAGCATTGTGTCCCTCTGCTTCTCTGTATTTACACAAAGACCATAACTTCCAAAGCTAAAAAGTATAGTTTATATGTAACACTACACGAAGCTTTTATTCTGTTTGATGTAATAATCATGATACAATTATGAGCAAAATTAAAATATGGTCTTAGGTCAACAATGGTAGGATCCAAATATGAACTTGCAAAAAGTTGAGGCTTTAGATATAGGTTTGAGTCTCCTGCAAAAATATAATCAAAATACTTTTGTGGTTCTAATTAATTTGTTAAAGGTTAAGCTAACAATCGATAAAACCACATGAGCATACATAAAGTACTCAGCAATGTACTAAATGAATCTCTGATATTTTTATATATAATTTAAGAGATCTGTAAGCAGGCTGACAAACGGGCTCCGGAGATGAGCATTGGGATAAATCAAGCCTTTAGGTTAATGAAGCAAGCTATCTTCCCCAGAATCAGACTTTGTTTTCTAATTTTTACTGAAATATAAAAGCTGGAGGCATACTATCAAAAGTCTTATATAAGAAGAACAAATGACTTAATGACATTAGCAATACTACTTAGTTTATGGAAATGAGAAATAACACCTCTTAGCCTTTTTTAAAAAAACTTAACTAGATTTATTAACTTCATTAATAAATGAAAATCATTTTAAAATTTGTTTCTATGGCTACAATTATTATGTCCATAAGGAAGATCTTAAGACATTCCCAGGATTATCAGCTAATATGAGGAGCTCAGAGGGTTTTGAAACTGGTATTTATAAAATACAGCCAGATCATTCCAATTACAAAGCACTCATTTCAATTTAGCTAGACGAGTCTATGGATGAGAAGACCGATCTCTTGTCAATTAGGGTTACTTCTGTGGGTCTCCTTTCCCTCTCTGGAAGGTTTTGCGAATTTTACAATGACTACATAGTATATTTAGCCCCTAATCTCAATGTACAGCTTAGTATATCAATTTTAACTGTGATGACATATCCAAAAATTAAGATGGCTGCTCCTGGAAACAAAAAAAGCATAATTTTGCAGTCAATTCGGTAGATGTGTTCCTATAACAACTGATTAGGATTTGTCATTTTAAAAAATAGTATCTTTGAAGTATCTGGCTATCACACGCTAATTAAAAGCAACTTGTTATTTACTCAATTTAGCATTACAGTATATATGTACAATAAAAATGCCCAGACAGTTACTTTCAACTCTTTATTATATCTGACAATTTATTGACAGGTTCATTACTACAGTCTTCTCAATATTCTACATGCATGCAGCATGTGCCTAAGCCTATTACCATTGACTTCATTTGGAGGAGAATTAGGCCTTACATATATCTATTGTGTATCCATTAGAAAACTCATCACTCAAATTCAGCCCCTCTCTCCTTTTATCCGGAAGATAGTCCAGCAGAGAAAACAAATGGAAATGAAGCCTTGAGACATCCAACAAAATATCTCCACACTCATTCAACTTGTGTGAATGGTCTGTTTTGGTGCACTTCAAATGTAATAGACTCAGCTATTGTACCTCAACACAACCATACAACTTTAAAGCCACAGCTGTGAATACACATTTAATACCAGTAAGCAGTTCATAAATATTGTTTCTTTTCTGAAGAGCTAGCCATCTGATGCTGTCCACAGTGTCTTCTTTATGCTACAGCACGTTAATCAAAATTCAAAGTCAACACAAATCATTAGATGAGAACACAAAATACGTCAATATTTCAGAGAGCTTCCATTATCAAGAAATATTGTTTCTTCTTCTCTCAAGTCTTTTTCATTACCCCTGTACATGAAAAGTTCCAAAATGAAAATGTGAAAGACTTAGAATGAAAGGCAGTATGTAAGTGCAAAGACATCAAAATGGTTTGAAACCTAAGATGAAACATGTGTTACATCATCCCCATGAGCTAGGTAAGATTTATTATACCTGTTTGACAGCTGGGTTACCTGAGCACAGCCGATTACTCCACGACTTCACAGGGATAGTTCCTATCCCCTACTCACACAGAGTAGTAACTAACTTTGTGAGCAGTGCAACTGAGCCAGAGTAGCATCTGACTCCAAAAGATGTCTCATTAAAGTGATTAAACTTCTGATGGAGTAACTCTGAGGCACTATTCTGTAAGTAAGGGCATCACAATCTGTCTCTCGGATTTTAACATGACTACTTAGGGAGTGAGGTACTGCTCAGCGTGAGAAAGGGTAGCTCATAGCGTGTCAGTGACAGAGCCGTGCATCCTAATAGCTGGGCAATATTTCCTTATCTCATGATTAGAGAAGATGGAGATTGACTGGAAGGTAGAAACTTCTCATGGTCTTACAGTAGTTGAATAAAAATAATGAAT
Organism: Gopherus evgoodei; assembly: GCF_007399415.2. Classification (NCBI taxonomy): domain Eukaryota; kingdom Metazoa; phylum Chordata; order Testudines; family Testudinidae; genus Gopherus; species Gopherus evgoodei. The sequence continues at coordinate 34,521,522 of NC_044333.1, read as the reverse complement.
TAATTTTCATGATATTCTCCACCCTTTTTATGTGCTTCTGGGAATATTTGTATAAGCTATTTTATTTGAAAGATGTTAGTAGTCTTGCGAATACTCCTGTGGGTATATGATTGCCCAGGAAGTCTTTATCTCCATCTGATAGCACAAAATCTATCTGGAGTAGACACAGAACAAAGGTTTATGATGGGGAAGGTTATGGACATAACTAAATGTTATCCAAGCATATTTTCATGTCAACAGGATAAAGGATCAGCACATATTCAGCAACTAAAATGTGCAGAACTTTCATTAGATGGTTGTTAACTGAATGTGAATCCTTTTATCTGCAGTCTTTGAAACATCAACCTTTAAAGAACCTTGAAAAAAAACAAACCCAAAAAAACCCTATTTCCTCCTGCTTAATAAGACTGCCTGTCATCAGTTTGTATACATCTTTAACTTCTTTCCTACAGGAAATATTGTGCTTGCTTCTTATGGTTTCACAATAACAGATAATACTATTTGATGGGTTTTGTGTCTCACTATTGTGTTCCACTCCTTTCAAAAAATGCATTTAAGTTAACGGAATTCAATCGTATAACTGGATGCTTTTGTAAACAACCCAAAATGAATTCAGACATGAATAGATTCTATTAATTAAAATTAATTTTCAAGTTCCAGTGACCCTTAGCAAACTGAAATTTAACAAACCCCAACAACACAGTAATATTGGATGTTGATTTATGATGTTTTCATATTTACTCAATTTCAGCATGTGCTGTATTGTTCATTAATTTTTATTATTTATAAAATTCATATAGATCTTTATACATTTTCTTTATATGAAGAGTGAGATCCCCTATTGCACATACTAGTTTCTGAAAAGATTATCACTGGTACTTGGAATTTAATCAAGCAATAATTCCTCTGGTAAATTTTTATGTATTTTGTTTTACCTTACGGAAAATAAAATGAGTTAAGGAAATACTGTCAAACTAAAATATATTTTTCTATTATATCCTTAATCAGGTTTAAATATGAACTTCCTCTCAAAATAGTAAAGCCACTGACTTTAATTTTGCTCTTAGTTGTAGCCATATTTCCTCAACTCTTGCAATTCTAATAAGTAATATTATATATATATGGACAATGTTATTGGATTACAAGGATTGCTACTGCTTTCAATTTCTAGACTTCATCGCTGTGCAGATTTTTATTATCAAAATCCATTCAAGTCTCTGCGAGTACTGAGAAAGCTCAATTGAAAATGTAAGCTTAATAGTTTCTTGCATGTGTTACAAAAATGAAAGGCAAAACTTCTGAAGCAATGAAAAAAACCTCATCTAGTGAAACCAGGCAACTTTGAGGCTAGATGAAAAGTCCGCTTTTGCTAGATGTACTTTCAAAATTTTTGCTTGAAGAAAAGGAAGAACAAAAAAAAACAGCTACGTACACGTCAAGTTTATTTCACACTTGCTTCAAGTTAGCAACCTAAATTACATTCTGCTCCTACTAAAACATCCAAGCAGTTGGGCCTGATCAAAAGCAAACTGAACTCAATAGGAATTTTTCCATTGGCTTCAGTAGGCTTTGGATCAGGCCCTTGGGCACTGACTCAGCAAAGCATAGCCTCATCTAACTGACATTAACGGGATAGAAGTGTGTGCTTAATTTTAAACACATGCTTAGATCTTTGTTGGAGCACAACTAGTGCTGAATGAAATTGATGAAAAAATGTTTTGGAAAATCTGTGAAAGTTTCTTCTCAATTCCTTTCATGCAACTTTGCATCCCCAAAATATGATTTTTTTCTATAAATTTTGGTTTTGTTCCACTTGTTTTCCAAGTCCATGCTATTCACTTGCTATTCAGAAAGATGAGAGAGAAAGGCAAGTGGATGACGAGAGGAAATGCAGTCATTGATGGTGAACTGTTTATTCTAAATCTAGCAATGTAAGTTGATAATTGTGGACATAAAAGGTCAAGAAAGAACAGCTGTACTATGAAAATATCCATACCAGTGGGTCTTCTACTAAAAGCAGTAAATATCTCTAAAAAGAGTCCTGTGCATTCAGTTGGAGGAGATACGAGGTAGAGTGCAGAAGAAAACCAGCAGTGTGGCAGAAATATAAAAAAGGAAGATGTAGTTTAGATTAAATATGTAGCAGTTTGATTGGATGATATGCCACATATTAGTTATTTTAACTGACATAATCCTACTATGTCATAGACAACCTTGAAAATGTGGTGGTCCATTATATTCAATGTTCCAATTACTCCAACTATGGCAATAAACCACACCCCTTTGGAAGAGGTGTAAATCAGTCAGCCCTTTTATCAATCCAGGCTAAAGCACCCTGCAACCTAGATGAAATTCCTAACTCTTTTTGTCATGCTTAAGCAACAACATGCTTGAACACAGTTCAGTAATTACACTGAAATATTGCTTACATATGATGGAGAGCTGCTCGGTAGCTAACTCTGGAAGATATTACACAGCACATTGATGATGATGTCATTTCAGTGCATTGTAAAACATGATGAAAGAGACCCTGAGGGTTGTTAAATACATTGAGGGAAAGCGCAACTTTGCTCTCATTACATTTTTACATCCTGGCCTGAAAAGCACCAAGATCATTTCCCTTCCATGTGGTAAAGCCTAAAGAGAACAACTGAGAGAGATTTTCATGTATAAGGTTGCAAACTGTGTGGCACAGGTGATTAATGAGAATATAATAATAAATGAGAATGATAGGAGGAAAACCTGGCCCTTTGGGGCCAGCTGGAAGAGACTGAGAAAGTTGTTGAAAAAAAATTGAAAAATGCTTATGAAAGAGAACCGCAACAGACAGCATGGAGGTTAGAATCATACTGTACATCCATCCCTTGATCAGATTATCACACAACACTGTAAAATAAAGAAGGGAAAGAAAATGTCTTTCACATGGGGCAAGACTAAGAGTGAACATTGATATGATGCAAGTCAAAGTATCCTGGATGAACCCAGAGATAAAAAATAAAACCCTATTTGATCATGCAGACCATCTTACTATCAGTGTAGGATGATTCCCTATTGCAAATTGACTAGTGTCTTTGTCCACTCTAGTTTTAAATGTCTCAAGTGCGGTGACTCTTCCACAGACCAATACAACTTTCTGTGAGGAGATATTCAGCCTTTATTTTGTCTCTCTTATTTTTGTCCCATTACTCTGTTATATCACCTTTCATCATTCTAAATAATCCCTCTCTCTGCTTGGCATTCACATCCTTCTACAATGTAATCATGGCCTTCCTTAACAGCAGATGGAGGGATGTGATCATTCCCCTCTCTTTGGCATTGGTGAGGCCTCATCTGGACTACTGTGTCCAGTTTTGGGCCCCACACTACAAGAAGGATGTGGAAAAATTGGAAAGAATCCAGTGGACGGCAATAAAAATGATTAGGGGGCTGGAGCACGTGATTTATGAGGAGAGGCTGAGGGAACTGGGATTATTTAGTCTGCAGAAGAGAAGAATGAGGGGGGAGTTGATACCTGCTTTCAACTACCAGAAAGGAGGTTCCAAAGAAGATGAAGGGATAATTCAGTGGTCTGAGTATTGGCCTGCTAAACCCAGGGTTGTGAGTTCAATCCTTGAGGGGGCCATTTGGAGATTGGTCCTGCTTTGCACAGGGGGTTGGAGTAGATGATCTCCTGAGGTCCCTTCCAACCCTGATATTCTATGATTGCTTGCCCAATCTATGACCTCGGGATGAGTATGTCCACAGAAGTTTTCTCAATCAACTGATAGTGGGTTGTCAGAGAGGAAAGAACCATAGACTTTAAGCACCAAAAGCACTGTCCCAGACCACTGAGGCCAAGGATTAATTGCCTTAGTTAGCAGCAGTATTATATCTAAATTTCAGCAACTAGAGAGACACAACACTGATAAAGTCTGTGGATAACACAAAGATTGGGGAGTGGTAAGTAGCAAAGATGACAGATCACTGATGCAGAGTGATATGGATTGCTTGGCAAACTGGGAGCAAGCAAACAATGCGTGTTTCAATATGGGCAAATATAAAGCCATACCTCTAGAAATAAAGAATGCATGCCATACTGACAAGACAGGGAACTCGATCCTGAAAAGCAGCGCTTCTGAAAAAGACTTGGGATTCATGATGGATAATCAGCTGACCATGAGCTTCCACTGTGACTCTGACCAAAAGTGCTAATGAGAACAACAGGAATACTGAGGAGGAATAGAGAGGTTATAGTACCTCTCCACCTGGCACTGGTGTGACTGCTACTGAAATATTATGTCCAGTTTGGGGTTCCACAATTCAAGAAGGATATTGCAAAATTGGAGAGGGTTCAGAGAAGGGCTGCAAGAACGATTAACAGATTAGAAAGCGTGTCTTATACTGAATGAGCTCCTTGAGTTTATCTGTTTAGTTTAACAAAGGAAAGGCTAAGGAATAACTTGATTACAATCTAAAAGTACCTACCCGGGGAACAGAAAATTGGTAACAGAGAGCTCTTCAATCTAGCAGACAAAAGGTATAACATGTTCTGATGGCTGGTAGCTGAAGCTGGCTACATTCAGACTTGAAATAAGGCAAACATTTTTAACTGTGAGAGTAGTTAACCACTGTAGCATCTTACCAAGGGTTGTGTTGGATTCTCTACCACTGGAAATTTTAAAATCAAGACTGGATATTTCTCTAGAAGATATGCTATACTTTAAATAGGAATTAATTTATGGAAGTCCTGTGACCTCCATTATGCAGCAGGTCAGATTAGAAAATCGCAATGCTCCCCTCTGGCCTTAGAATCTATGAAATATACTTGACAAGTGTGTTACAAATTGCTCCCATCATGAACGTTCAGTCTAACCATCTGAAGCTTGCAGAAGTTCAAATCTCAACCGAGGGGAGCTTTACAAATGGTCGTCTATTATAGGTCATGAGGAGTGATTGAACTCAGGAACATAAGCACCAAAGCAAAGGTCATCTTTGACATTGGAGTTAAAATAAATAGCCAGCATTAGCTGGCAGCAGTAGGGAATTCTTATCCTCTGGTCACTAGAGTGGGACATGACAATCTTACCTAGTGCTATGTTTACAATAGTGTAATGTTTTGCAATAAAAATGAAGCAAAAAAATCAGTCCTTAAAAACACAAATAAATGAGATTCTTCAATTGAATATTCTCCGTTACATCAGTGCAAACCTAAAGTAACTGCATTGACTTCACTAAAGTTATTCTGGGTTTATACCTGTTCAAAGGAGATGAGAATTAGGGCTGGGCTGAAAATGGAATTTGTCTGGAAAATGTCAAGGTTTTGGAAAAAAAATTCACCACGATTCAAGATGAAAAGTAAAACCTTTGAAATTCTCCATGGGACAGAAATTTTAAAAGGTTCTGTTTTGGGAAAACCGGAACAGTATTTTTCAGCTCGCTGTCTGACCAGGGGGAAGGCTGTTGTCAATTTCATCTTTTCCTGGCTTGCAGAAAATGAAATTGACAAGAACCTCCAGGTGGGCTACCAGGCTCCTTCCATTGGCCTCCCCACCTTATCCCCAACTTAGCTACCTCACTGGCAGGACAGCTGAGCTGGCAGACAGCCAGGGCACTCATCCTCCCTGCCTCCTGCCCAGCCTGACCCTGGATCCCTGGCTGAAAAAAAAAGGGGGGGCAAAATTTAAGTTTTCCCACAGAAAATTTGGTTTTATGGAAAGGGCATTTTTCATTAACAAAATCATTCCGATAGAAATTTCCCAGCCTGCTCTAATCAGAAGCCAGCCCAAATGTAGTTTATCTGTATATACCAAAGTCGGTAACGTGCCCTATTTTACAACTGTGGAAAATCAAGCATGAATTATAGTAACTTTTTAAAGGTGACATAGCACATCTAGGAGTAGAATCCAGGATTCTCAGTTAGGTGTCTGCAGAAAGTAGCACTGCACTCTGATTAATGGATGTAAGGAATCCAAATGCGCATATATGTTGTTCTACATGTGCAATCTCTCTGCGTTAGATCAATTTCCACATTTCAACAAGCTATTACAGGAATTATTTTTTCCCCTTCAGTTAATTATGCTCATATATTTAGTCTTGTTCAACTGATGAACATATTTCCCCTCTTTAATACACGGTTATTAAAAAAGTCACCATTAATTACTTATGATTAAAAGAAGCTGGCAGTCAGTCAGAAGGAAAAAACATCCACCATATCCTGAATCATAGATATTTACATTACTTTTTATGTGATCATATACAATATACATCACCCTCTTGCTTTTAGAAATAATTTACCAGTTACCTTTCCTTAATATCAATTTAACAAGTGATAGCTAATGAAAATGACTGTTTTAGGGTCAGTCCCCATATACTGTCTTCCTCTCTACTGGCCTTAAGAAAACCTGTCACCAAAATAAGTGCTCAGAGTGCCAACATGTTTTGGCTTGTAGATATGCGGGGATAAGTTAGTTTTCTTCTAAAGCACCATTCAGTCAATCCTACTTTAAATCATGAATAGTTACTGCTGAAGAATTGTTTAGATGGGTGGAAAGCCAGAAATGGTGTAGCAGGAAATGGGATGGATGAAGATGGAGGAGATGATTGGGCAACAACAAGATCAAGTCTAAGACTATGCTGGGTCAGTCCATCTCTATTAGATAGTTACATGGATATAAAAGTGCGATAGTACGTTCTCATCATGGGCCAGATAGAAAGCCCATTGAAATCTATGGGAGCCTTTCCATTTGCTTCAATGCACTTCACATTTGGCCTCTCATGCTTATTATATTTCAGCATAGCTATACATATGGATCACTGAGTAGCTTCTTTTGCCTCTCATAATCCCACCTAAAGGAAGATATTACTTTAAATAGGTTTATAGGAGGCAATTTCACAAATTAACAGCAGAGAGATGGGCCCAAACTGAAATCCTGGATCCAAACGTTTGCGAGGTTAGAATTGGAGGTGAACTCCCGGTCAACAGTAAAACCACAAAGATGGAAGAGGGATTGTGCAAGATGGTTTGACTGAGTGGGAGAAAGGGTAGGAGGCGTTGACTTGAAATAACTGAATTAAACTGAGACATGACAAATTTAAGATGAACATAAAGAAAACTTCTCAATAGAGTTAGACAAGTGAATAATCACCTTGGGAGAAATGCATAAGTCCCATTACTTGCCATACGTGAAACTGAGACAAAAAAATTAAAAGTGTATTGTAAGGAACAATCCTTCATGAGGGACAAGGAAGAATGGTAGGGATGAGACCATTATTAACTCAGGCACCTTTCATTCCTAAAATGGGCTAGATATCTTATACTGGAAGTCTTTCCAACTCTTAATGTCAATGGGACTGCTTGCTGAAGTGACAGAATCAGGCCATGTGTCTGATTTCTTGGAATGTTGTTTTCTTAACACAAAACTTTTGCTACTGAACAAGGCTATGGTATCAGCATTTGGGCAGATACCAGTACGAAAACACATTGAAATTTTCAGTTACGTTCATTAGGTAGGACAGCAGAATAGACAAAAACTTTTTTTAAAAAAGCATACTTCATTCATTCACTTTCTTATTTCCATTTTAAAAACCTGCCACTTTTTCTTCAAAAAAAGTTAGCTCCTAGCAGCATAACAACTAAAAAGGAATTGTTAAAGTTTTGCTCTATCGTGGTTCTCTCATATGAACAATTTACTTGGAAGAATTGCAGCATATCTATTAGAAATTCTTTCCCATAAGAGAGTTTAAGATTTCCTTAAATTCGAAGGTTAAGTTAATACAAACAACACAATAGTTAATCTGTAATATACTTTGTCAAATAGCTCCAGAGCATGGACAAGATTATCTCTCTTTGGATCTACCTCTAAGGTCATTAACATGATTTATTATGAAGCTACAGGAAATTAGGTCCTGGGTGTTTCAATATTGGGAAGAAAATTTAATTCCATCATTGGCATAGAGCTAATGTATCTCCAACCAAACTTGTAACTATGGTAACTAGATTAGAAAGTATTCCTTAAATAGTCTTTTCTCCTTATTACTGTCACAAAAATATTGAAAACTGAAGGTGAATTATTGTTAATTGTAACAATTAGTTTTCCAAACTGTCTGATGCTAACTGCTCAACTTTGATTCTTCTGAAACATTTTAAGTAAACATAACTGTTTTAACAAGACTTTTCACCAGGACTCTGTTAGTTTAAATGGAATATATCTCACTGGAATTGTTTATGTGACTACCAATATTTTAAACAGGAAGACAGTTTAGAGAGCCCTTCAGAAAACCAGATACGGCTGGAGTGCTGTTTTTGACTTAATGGATTTGTTGGGACATCAAATATAAATCCTTTACTGAAAACTAAAATGTCAGTTTAAAATGTATTAGCATGGAAAGCCTTTATTTTATTGGAGGACTGCTCACATCATCAAGAACTGAAGTGAATGGGCACAATTTTAGTCAAGTCAGTAGAGCTGGTTGTCCCCTTATGACACCTCATGAATCTGATCTCAGATTTCAAACTACATCTTCAGCAAGTCATTTAGGCCCAAACTAAACTGTCCCAATGGCACTGCTCCTGTGCTAAAAGTTAGGCACGTGATGAAGAACCTTGATGTATCAGTGCTTTATTCATGTGTAAATAAGATCATCATTCAATTGCAAAGCAAGCAGTCCATCTTCTAGGCACCCTTGAAACAAAATACACATTCTCATAAGAAATTTACCTAAAAATTCATATAACAACATTATGGACTCTCAATTCCTCCATGAGTAAGTAGGATCAACAGCAAATGCCTAGATCCAGTCCAGACAAAACACTCACCTTCCAGAGTATTTCTTCTGCAACGGCTTAGCAGCATGTCCAGAAAACTGGCCACTTGTGACTATTTTCTTTAGACCCTGAGCTCCTTATTAGTAGAATAGTCACACTCCAAATAAAAGGATCATACAATGTACCATTACTGTTAAAGGCTGACAAGAGGAAATCACTAAGTAAATAGAACCACCATTCTTAGTTTGTCATAGAATAAATATCCATCATTTTATGGAGCACTGACAAATAACCCATCAGTGTAATTAAAGCAGAATTGTATGTCCTGCTGCTTCATACTTCATTTCGCTTGATGTGGACAAAAATTGGAAGAGTAACATATGAAGGGAGACCAAAAAATTGAATATAATATCCCTGCACTTGTATCATCAAGAGCAAGAAGAAACATATCAATAACAGTCAACATGTGTAGCCCAGACCATCTGGACACAGAGGCTTGTGTTGCCAAGAGTATTAAAATATTTTAATCTCACTGTATTCCCTTAGGAATGCAGGCTAGTGTGCACAAGCACAGGATCTGCCAAACCACCACAATCCTCATCATAAATGCAGAGTACAGGTATGATCGTTATTTAATTAAGAGATACTAAGGAAGGGGTTCTCAGTTGACAGGACAATAATCCTGTTCCTAAGCAGACAGAATGGGAATAGAATGTTATTTAGTGGGATCTCTACATTTATTGCTTTGTTAGGCTACAAATTGAATTAACATTTTTTTTTAAAAAGTGACAAGTTTCCATCTCCATCTCCTCCCTGTTTTGACTCCCAAAATTTCACTGATGCTTAATGAATATTGTCCTCAAACCCTTGTAGTTCCCTACGTTATGATTTTTTAAAACTGAAATAAAATTATTTTCCCCTGACTCTCCTGTTTTGTGCTATTTGTCCTGCTCCCATCCAAGGTACAGCAAGGAGTTTGGCTGTTGCCTTCTGTCCTTATTATGTCCATGCAGCCATGTGCTTCTTTAGGAAGCACAAAATTAGAGTGGGCCAGAAATATAAACTGGTTAGTCAGGGCAGCCAAATAAACTAAACAGATGTGCTGATGGAGCAGTTGGAAGGAACAAGGGAGGGTCAGCGGTAGGAGTGTATAGCAAAACGTTCTTGTCAGTGTGATGAGCAGCAAGAGCTAGGGGCATCTGAGATTACGTCACTGTCCTGGACATTTTACCGAGCCAAGAAAACAACACACCACTTGTAAACGGTAGGAACAGAAAGATTAAAGCAAAACATTGTCATTGTGATCACGGATTGTCACAAAGGGAAGGCCCCTGGTGTTTTGTTTTCTGATTTGCCCTTGTGGTTCTGTACTTAAGGGAGCATTCTTGGTTCTCGATTCCTTTTATTCATATACAGTATCATCAGCAGGAACGCTGCACTCTCTTCACTCCGAATGGACAGTCAAGTCAGCTGCAATCCTGGCTAATTAAAAAAACATTAGGTTGCTAGTGACAGTTTGAATCAAGTGGTGATCCTCAATTTTGTTGGCAGACAGATGTGGGATACGGGCAGGGCTATAAGAGAGAATGGCGTTTATAAAAATCCAGCATGACTGAATGAAGAAGCGGAAAAGTCTAAAAAGCATAACAGTGGCCTTTTATTTTTCAGACTGTTTTTGATATCTGTTTTATTACATCCTCGACAGTGTGTTATAAGGGATGACAGCATTTTTATGAGGAATGGGCTTTTTTGTGTGAATTGTGTCTTCTCCTGAAGAAGGAAATACAACAATCTTCTATAGCAGGGTTCAGCAACCTTTCAGAAGTGATGTGCCGAGTCTTCATTTATTCACTCTAATTTAAGGGTTTGCGTGCCAGTAATACATTTTAATGTTTGTAGGTCTCTTTCTATAAGTCTATAATATATAACTAAAGTATTGTTGTATGTAAAGTAAATAAGGTTTTTAAAATATTTAAGAAGCTTCATTTAAAATTAAATTAAAATGCAGAGCCCCCCCGGACCGGTGGCCAGGACCTGGACAGTGTGAGTGCCGCTGAAAATCAGCTTGTATGCCGCCTTCAGCACTCATGCCATAGGTTGCCTGCCCCTGTTCTATAGTAAATGACAACACAGTAACATCAGCATTGTAAACTGCAGATGAGAATATTGTTAATAAGAGCCTGCATACTATTCCTTGATCATCTTCATAATATAACATATGGTGCTTCTATACCCATCTATAGTTAATCAGGTTCCTTTCTTTTCTTAACCATAGGTAAAGCCACATCAGACATTAAAACAACAGCAACCAGAAACAACAGCATGGGTAGCTCTAAGTGCAACCGCCTCACCAAAAGAATAGCCTCTAACCAGCTGGCAGGTGATTTGGGCAGCCCATGTCTGCCCCAAGTCACATTTGGATCACGGCCATAGCTGCAGTCATACAAACATTATAGTTTGTGACAAGAAGCTTTTCTTTCTTTGTTCCCTGTTATCATAAACACCATTTGTTAACCACACTTTTGTTTCAGGCACAAATCCTGCTAGTGACTTTCCAAAGTAGGAAGCGTTCTGAAAATGATTGCATAGAGTTAGAACTAATTCATTTTTTCTTCTCGGGGCTCTGAACTATAATTCATTATAACATTTTTTCGATTGAGTCAGCCGTGTTCATCCTTATAAGGAGCAAATTCAATAACATTCAATATTATGTTTTTATTACACCCAGGCTGTACATGCTTGCTTTGAATTTTGTTGTTCCCCTTCCTTCTGAGATTTCTACCAGCAGAGACACAAATATAACAGGGTACGGTTACCAAAATGTAGTACATATGCAGCACCTATGCATTTAAATAAAATGTCCTTTCTGTATCCTATAATATATATATATATATATATATAGTGACCAATTTTTAATAAAAGATTAAACATCCCAAACCACAAATCAAAAGTAGACAACTGTTGAAATGAGAAAACATTTATTTAAGTATTTTCTCTTTTTCCCTCATGCCTTGAACTTCAGGTTTAAGTCCGGCCAAGAAAGGAGTATGTCTAGAAACAAGAAAGGAACAGAAATCTCACAAGAAAGTATGTTCTTGTAACATTTCAGGACCAGTTCTACAGACCCAAGACATCCAGATAATTCAGAAAGATTTGGACAAGTCCCCACATCATGGGGTGCTTGGGCACACAGTTGGCCAAATTCCATCCAGCATTTCTGATGGGTTTTGAGAGCAGAAAACCAGTTGCAGAAGATGGTGGCTGTAAAAGTGTCCACAGCCTCCCCTAGGACTAACCAAGGAAGATGAAGGGTCCAGATAGCTGTGGTTGTACTGTCTGAGCCTACTGTAACTCTATGGGGACTGTATTAGATTTTAAAGCTATTCTCCTGTGCTGGGGAAACAAGAGAATGTATGTTCACTACTGGTTCTCATGCAGTAGCAGATGCTATGGTCTCTCTCTCCTGGAAGGTCTGAGCCTCAGAAGCAGCAGAAAGAATCAGAAAAACGAGAAAACTGCTGCTTGCGAAATTCAAAGTTCCATTTTCAGAACTCATCAAGCTGCTCACAATAAGAATTTGTAGCTTAATCAGAACACCAGGCTTCCTGAGGTTTGCTCATGATTTGTAACAGGAATGTAAATTCAACTTCTCCATGATTTTCTGCCAGAAATGCTTCTCCAATGTTGACATTTTTCCAAAGAGCATAGCTAATGCAGATGTTTGAGCAAGGCATCCAAAAAGGAAATAAAATCAAATGCTTTCATTGTCAGCATTGACTCTTATTGCATTTGGAAAAATATGTAAGGATACAAATTTCCTTCCCCACCACCAATAGTTTAAGAATTAGAGCTTTTTTTAAAATGTATCCTTTATTTACAATGTTTTATTAAGTACATTCCTGCAATTCATCTGCTGCTGTTCTGGAATATTTCATATACTCTTTATTTCAAACACTGCTGATATTTTTTTCTGCATCTTCAAAGAAATGTACAAAATCAATTTTGTTTTCAAATCAGACTGGGGCAAAAATGTTCAGACCCTGGTACTTAAATTAGACGCCATCACTCTGCAAGGAATAACTAGGCTAGTGGAAGCCAGGATGAGGCCTTATGCTCGTGGGCAGGCTACTAGTGTTAGAGATCTGAACCATCACTTTACCACACCAAGGCACCCTGAAGCTACAGGGCAGGCAGTGACAGAACCCCTTAATGGCCTGGGTGGTCCCAAAATATCACAGACTCAGTGGTGCTGGAACACTTTTAATAGTGGGGGTGCTGAAAGCCAGCCCTCTTACCTCTGTCCATGACCACCACTCCCATCCCCTGCTGCGGGGGGGGGCAGTGATATGTCTCCGACGGGGGAACCCATGCAAAAGTAAAGGGGAAAGGCTGGGGGCAGGCACAGGGCCAGGAGTGGAGCCTCAGGCAAGGGGCCAGTGGCCAAGGAGCAGGGCCAGCACCCCAAGAGCAGAGCCCTGGGTGTGGGGCCCTGGGCACAGGGCCAGTGGCAGGGAAGTGGGCCAGCCAGGGCTGGCGCCTGGGACCCAAGCCCCCAACTTGGGAGTGGAGGCCTGGGCGTGGGGCCAGTGGCCCACATAAAACCTGGGTGTGCTGCAGCATCCCCCTCCCACACACACACACGTATTTCCCATGCCTATGCATAGACTCCAACTGAAAACCTACATTTAAGTGTTTTTAGATAAGTGCCCCAGTATTCAAAGGTGCTGAGCATTTGTGGTTCTTACCACCTTACATGGCAGGGGCAGATGCTTAGCACAGCTGAAAATCAGGGTAATATTCACGTGCCTTAGTATGGATTCCTGTTCTAAATTTAGGCATCCACATTAGAACTGCTGTTTAGCCATAACTATAGATTCCAGTGAATTTTTGCAACGAGCTGTGAAGTAATTTATCCCATTAGCTTGAAATCACTCATTAGCGTTGTTCAAGACATGGAGCAGTGCAATCAATATTGTTTCCAGTTACTGTTTCTAATACATTTTGCTCATTCAAAACACTCTTTAAACTCTCCTTTTCCGTGATGCCTACCAAACACTTGACAACACCGAGGCAGCCAGCGTGCTGATGCCACTGCTGATCATGTTAACCGATATTGTCTTGTTTCCTTGTACTCTCTCACCTGTCTGTATCCATGTCTTGTCTTTGGGGCATGGACTGTCTCTTTGTTCTAGCATAATAAGGTCCTGGTCAATGCCCAGGTCTCTTAGGTGCTATGATAATACAAATAGTCTTCTTCTTTCATATGGAGATAGTGGAGGAGATGAGAACCTGCTTGTGGTCTCCCCTGCTACATGCATAAGCACAATGAATGTCGCCAAATTGGCAACTAAATGTCCTGAAACGGCCTCCCAGTCAACAAAGTGATAGTAATACAAATAATAATAAATACTACTATCAAGCTGCTGGGATACTATATGGATTGACAGCTTGGCAATAGGACAGAAATGTTCTTACCTCTATCTCCCTACTTTGAATGGTGGTATTATTTGGCAGTTGTTTGGAGACCTACATAAGGTGAGATGGTGAACTTCAGACTAGTTTCTCATGACATGCAACTCACTACACGACAATCAGCTAGCCTTAATGGTATATTGAAAGACTTGGGAATTAATGGAATAGTAAAATAAACTGAATTCTTATTCCCTAGATTTTAACACTTCAGATAAGAAGTTAGACTCTGTGAAAGTCAGTATAGCCACCTTTGATCCAGCTTCCTTATGGTGTGCCTGTTCCACTCATGTTGCAGTTTACCTCTCCTCTTCCTCTTTACCAAGCAGCCTCTGAGCCCCTACACTTACCCTTCTAAGTTTGAGTGGTACACAGGATCACAGCGCCACTGAACTTTGGCTAGGACAAAGACTGTGGCCCAGATGGCTATCCTGGCTCCATGGCCTATGTACGTACCAGACAATTATAACAACTGAGCTTTTTAGGGCTCCTTCTGTTCCTAATACAGAGCACAGGCCTCCCTGTAAATGTGGGTCACAAAAGCTGGCAAAAAAATTGAATTGCCCTGGAAAATAACATGGGCTTCAATTACCAGAAAGAAAAGTTTGCAACTTAAACTAATTTTGGAACCTTGACCTAAACCATGGCCCACGAGCTTTCCCTCCTTCACTAGCTATTCTCAAACACTGACGTATTTTACGGTAACATGAGTCAGCAAAATATGATTTGTTTTACAACCAAGAGATTGTGCCACGTATGATTAATGAATGAAAATATGCTAGAAATTAGACTATATTTAATTCAGGATTAAGACCCCCAATCTATTTTATTCATTCATAAAAGGATGTTCTATGGATTAGCATATTGAGGCTGGATGTGACGCAGCAGTAGTTCATTTGTTCATCCCAGCTATTTATCTGGTAATGTTTTTGTTTTACAATGATAAGTCTTGGCTATTATTTCTGCTCTAGAATAATCTGTCACTAATAATAACCTTTTGTGGAGATTCAAGGGGAAACATCACTGACTTTTTTAGTGCTGGAATGGAGTTGCCAGTTAAATGTACATCATATCAAAAGCAGAGACTAACTCAACTGCTTCCAAAAGAAGAGGGGAGTCAGGATTGGAGCCTGGATTCAGATCTGAATTTCAAGACTGGGCTCTATTTCTGTAAGGGCTGAATCAAATTCTCAGAGGATTGAAATCCAGATCAGCATCTGAATTTTGTGACTTGGGAACCATCTGTTAGTGAAGACTGCAGTTTATGGAAAGGAACAAAGAGATTTCTCTTTAAAATATATTACTAGAAGATAAAGGGTTTTGTAATAGATACATATACAGCCTATGTGAGACAGCTCAAATGGCCTGCCCTTCATATTTAATATGAAAGTGAATTAATACATTTAAAAAAACAAACCAAACCTCTACCTACCAGATCTATATATAAAATAGCTTTCTTGTTTGTCTCAATCACTCACATCTGAGAACTCTACAGTTCATATCTTCTGTTTGAAACAGCACTATGTTAAAGCACACTAGGGAACTTTTAGTACACACGAGCAGGGTCTACATGGAACAATCTGCGCACTTTAAAAATCTCACATCCTTGCCACACATTGCTGCACCATGTAGATATTAAGATATCAAATATTTATCATGCCCATATTCAAAAGCCTCTTACCAAGTTACCGGTTATCTAAATTCTTAATTCAGTATTTTAAACAAACAAGAAAAAGCTTAGTCATGGCGGATTTTTCACAATTAAACAAGACCTGTACTTAAAAAAAAAAAAATTCAAGTCTGCCCCAAAAGAGAGGACTACTTCTGGTGAGATCTGTTTTGTATCAGTGTGAGGGGTAAGGGCAGGGAAGATGATAAAATGCTGGAGGACTCAGGGTTCTGCCACACCCATCCCAGAAAAGGAGCAGTGGAGAGGTCCTCCAAGCAGCCTAGACTGGTTGTGAGTAAGTACCGAGAGGGGACACTGGAACAGCCAGTCAGGGGGCCAGGAGGACCATATAAAAGGAACTGCAGAATAGAGCAGCAATTAGGTGCTGCTTGGAGCTGGAGAAAAAAAATGACTACATGCCTGGTTGGAAGAGCAGCAGGTCCAAAGACAGTCCGTTGGCAGGGACCAAGGGAGTGAGAGGCTTCTGGCTGCCTGCTAGGACTGAGCCAAAGACGGTTTGCTAGCAGGGACTGGGGGAGCATTGAGAGAGCTCCTGGCTGGCTGCAGAAACTGAGTAAGAACTGAGCTTGGGGAGGGCCATAGGAAGATAGTGTCTCCAGGGAGGAAGCTTGGAAAAAACTGCCTGAGGACCACCAAAAGGGATCACCAGAACTGAAAGAACACAGACACACCAGACCAGAAGGGGGCGCTTGCAAGAGGTGGATGCTGACCCCGTTACCAGCCCATGTTTCAGAAATGGCCATTTGCAAAATATGCCCAGGCAATTACAACAAATGATGCCTACATGATTCATTTGTATATTTAATTATTGTGGCTATATGAGCAATACTGCCAACTGGACATGCAAGTTATATGTGCGCAGTTGAGAAAAATCTATGCATAAGAACTGCAGGGGTGAGTGTGTGTACGTGTGTTTACAGAGAAACAAAATAGGGTCTTGTTTTTGACAGATCTAAACAAAAAAGCCACCAGCCACACATGGTCTTTGGGTACTGTTGATTGATTAAAGGAGTCCAAAAGCCTTGTGTGCATGTCAGTTTTTGGTTGCTATAGCCTCAATTAAAAACAAAACCAGACACCAGATATCCAATCCTATACTCCTGAGGGAATGTACTGTTCTCGAATGGAACTTCATGACTTGTCATGTGGACATCAATACTGGACAAGCACATTTGTTAGGTGATTATTACTGTGAAATTCGTGCCATGGTTAAAAACATACCACTCTGATAAACCCATTTTACAAGAACTGATCCTGTTAAAGTAAAAATCCTATACACATCAAAATAATGCTCCTTTGTCCCAAGAGGAAAGAGAGAGAAAACACCTCTTTCTGTCTGGCTTCCATGCTCTTTGATTTTGTCCAGCATATATCTACCGCTGTGATAGATGCTCTATAAAAACCGAAGAGAAATGGATGAATTATTTAATATCACAATTTGATGCTATGTTTTGTCAAGACTTACCCGGCCCACGGCTCTGGGGAATGGCGGTCTCTGATTTTCTGGAATTAATATTGGTGTTGCCACAATGGCTCTTTTTTGTCTTAGAATTCCAAGACTGCCATCTTCAATCTTAAAGATTTCCTAAAAAAGAAAAATGAGGGAAGTAATTATCCAAGACCTCCAGGACAGCATGAATTTATTATCCCCATTGCATAGATCTTAATTTCTGAATTAAAAATTCCAGGTGCCAGGACATTGCTAATACATTCTCTCAACCCTCATTAGCAGGAAGAGTATTGTTAGTTCAAGACTCGAACCAGTTTTGTGATTAATGAAGATTATCTTTAAACTATTCAGTCTGATCTTCAGGATCATTCCATTTATGATGATGCCAATAATGATTTATGCATGCACTGTTCATCTTGCATTCCTGTAGCCTAACTCAGCCTAAGTAGAAAAACCGGCCTAGCTTGAAAGCAACCACAATGGCTCTATAAATCTCCACCTCTGACTTTGCTACCTTCCTAGCTGATGAACGTGTTAAATTTTAAAAACTAAATGAGGTCTGGCCAGCTAAGTGCTTGGATAGGAGACCTGCAGGTAAACAAACATACTGGTGGAGTTGGTGTTGGTGCTGGTTAATCCTACTAGTATCACATTTCCATCCGAGTCAGGTAGAATCAATCCTCCAACCCTAGTGCTAAGCAATTTCCATGTATTTAAGATGTTGATTGGGGGATCAGTTGTGAAAGTGAAGTAATTTTATGATAATTTATGGTCATTAAAGATCCCATGACAGTTTTGCGTGATCATAGTAGCTATATCCCTGAAGGACTCTAGGTAAAGTTCAGCAGGGGTAATTACATTCTACTTTTCCCCTCCCTTCTGGACCCAGACTGCTGTGTATGGGTGTTGTTACAATAACTGCTGCATTATACCCCACCAGAGGTGGATGCATTTCAAAAGTGGTTGATGCAACACCTTTGCAATTCTGCAAATAAGCTTTCTAAAAGGCACGATGTGTGTGTGTCAACAACCAACAACGAGCTGTTCCTGCCGCTATCATGCTAGGTGCCTCTGTCTAAGATACAGTCTGCAGTAACTGAAAATTGTTGCCTCGATCGGTTTTAGTATCAGTTTTCAAATTTGACAATGAACAGAAATCAGGGGAAACGCAAGCCTGCAACATACAACTCTAATCCTTCTGAAGTCAAAGAGGAGGAAGAACGATCAAGAGAATCTGTTTTCAGCTTTCATTACTGTGAGGCCCATCCTAATAATATAATTTTCCTGTCCATCCCTCGTGCATTGCCACCTCGCTCTAGTCTTTCAGTCTGTAAGACACTTCTGTCCGTGTTTTTGTTTTGTCTTTCAATTTCTCTCCCAAAAGAGTTTTGCTTAATAAAAATTCATGAGAAAGTTGAAGACAAAGACACGGGAATGTCAAAATAAAAAAAAGCTGAATTCTACCCAAAGTCACTTCTGCTGTAAATACAGGCAGGAGTTTAGGCTGCCATGTGTCTGTGTGACATGGTTGAGGAGCGTGACAAGGAATGAATGTTGATATGTCTAAAATGAAAAGGTTCTTTTAGTTCAGCTTGGCACAAATAGAACTACAGTGATAACAACTTTGATCCATGCTGACTCCTAGGCTAGGTCTACACTGGGGAGGTGGGGAGTCGACCTAAGATACGCAACTTCAGCTATGTAAATAGCATAGCTGAAGTCGGCGTATCTTCGGTTGATTTACCTGGCCGCGAGGACAGCGGTGAGTTGACTGCTGCCGCTCCCCCCATCGACTTCGCTTCTGCCTCTCGCCACGGTGGAGTTCTGGAGTCAACAGCAGAGCTATTGGGGATCGATTTTATCGTGTCTACACTAGATGCAATAAATCGATCCCCAATAGATCAATCACTACCCACCAATCCAGCGGGTAGTGTAGACATACCCCTAGTCTCACAAACCTCTCTGAGCTCATGAAGGACTACATTATATTGAAGAAGAAACTACCAAAATGCCTTTGCAAAGGAACAAGGCAACAGAAATTGATCCCTGCCTGTAGTATAGATCCCTGTGTGCTTGTTCAGTGGGAGGCATTTCCAGATGCACACCACTCAAAGGCATGATCAGTATTCAGGAACAGCCAGGCAATATCTAGTACCATGCTGTATCACGGTGTCTTATGTCTACTTTTGCTACCAATACAAATTAGGACTAGCTCTATCTGGAACTCATTTCCATTAGTACTGGAAGACTTGAGTCAGGGACAATTAAGTCATAAATTTTCCCCACAATTGATCATTAATCTTTTCCAGATTGTTCCCCACTTGCAAAAAGCCAAAGATTATGCAAATGGTCACTACCTCAGTCCACATTTATCATCACAAAGTGTTGGAGGTGTCAAAGGGGGTAGGAAGATGAGAAGACCTCACCTCCGCATTCTGAGCGAGATATTGGAACAATGAAGAATTCTTCCAGGGTTTTACAATGAGTCCAGTGTAGGGTGCGATGGGGCTTTGATAGTTCAGTCAGAAATGTCTGAATACTCATATAGAGTACATTTCATCCCTCTGCAGATGACTATGCACCACTTACATCTGATTGTTGACTTTTTAGTGGTGACTATTCTCTTTCTTGTCATCTACTGAAATTAAAGGGATGCTTGCCCCTCTGCATAGGGGTACATTTCACCCACCATGCAGATATGACTAATTAAGATAGTAGCCTATATATATCACTATCAAGTTCACGTAAACAGAAGCAGAAAAAGAAAAGGGAAGCTGAAGAATTCTGTATTGGCCACCATTAAGATGTCTCTATCTCTATATATAGAGCCCAGTTACCACAATTATTTCCTTTTCTAAGAAAAAGGGGAAATTATGGTATGTCATAACACTGTGCAGTAGCAGTTGGCAAATGCTGACTTGTTGGTGACCAATACAAACACGGAAACCCAGATTTTGAGAATTCTGTGTTTACACACAGCCTGATCAAATGAAGTCACAGAAAAGAGTTGCACTGACTTCAATGCACACTGTCAGGCCTGTACTTTATATATGTAATCACAATAGCTGGGTTCACCTTTTTCATTTCCTGGAGCACAATGCAAAATTATCAAATCATTTCAAATGGCAAAAGTTACACCTTTTAATAACATTGTAAGCTACTGTCTCAATATCACTTTAATATTATTACTGCATTACAATATAAACATCTCTTAGTAGGCTGTGCCCAAACTAAAAATGCTGTCTCAGCAATATGATTTTGTTACAGAAACTATAGAAGCAAAACCCTGCCACTGATGACTGGCGAGTAGTTACCAATTAAACAATATGACTCAAGCTTTCTTCATGCTGTTTGTGCAGAATGCATTGCTAGGATTGGGCCAGGCAGCTCCAGTGATACAATTCAACTTAATAAAGGCAATGGAAAGCAGGGCCGGCTCCAGTTTTTTTTCCATCCCAAGCAGTGGAAAAGAAAAGAAGGAAAGAAAGAAAAGAAAGGAAAATCCAATTGAGTGCCCACCGAAGACGAAGAGACGCCGCCGGATTGCCGCCAAATTCTAAAGCAGAGAGCTGGAGCAGTCGCCGAAGAGCCACCCCAATACCGGACAGAATGCTACCCCTTTCTATTGGCCGCCCTAGGCATCTACTTCCTTTGCTGGTGCCTGGAGCCAGCCCTGATGGAAAGATTCCCACAATGTTAGTGCAAAGGAGTTAATCACAAGTAGCTGTTGAAAGGGTTCAACCTCACATCTGCCATCCTGTTTAAAAGGTGGCAGTCTTAACTTCATTTACACTTAGCATGGAAATTGTGTTACAATGTTTTTCTTTGTTATGTTTCTCCTTTTCAATAAACAAGGGAGTAGGGGGTGGAATTAGCATTATTTATTTTTAAACTTTTTGAAAGAAATATTTTGCCTAGTCACTTACAAGGATACAGCTACTGTCTCCCTAGACAATGGAAAAATCAGGTCGGCATCCAACTCTCACTTGACTATCTGACTTACCACAAGCTTTGCACCAGGCCTTTCACTTTACTGAGTGCCATTTTTAGATACAATACCAGTAATTGAATTTAATTTCCTAGTCACATTAAGCAAGCATCAAGCACGGAGTAGATTCATTTTTCTAACATTTAGGCATGTGCTAAAGGAAAAAAAAAAGACTCATCTGAATAACTGCAATGACCTTGAGTTGATAGAGGTCAAGTCTACCTAATGTAGGATGTTACACAGGTTCAGACGTCCTTAGTTCCCTTGAGAATTCTCAACTCAGCTTCCACCCCCCCACCCCTTTGGTAAGGGTCCCTTTGAGGACTTAATACCTCTTGAAAATTTGAATAAATAGCCTAGCACTTTCCAGTAACAGGCACCATTACTCTTGGCAGAGAAAACTTCATTAGAACTTGTCAGGGGAATAAGTCACATGGCTGAACACTCATCGATTTGTCACAATAAGGGTTGGAAATACCACTGGAGTGGCAATCTGTAACCTATTATTGGTGACCAGGAAAACACTTGTGTTTCTTGTCATTTAGTTGTTTTTTATAAATTAGGTTTGATGGTGTAAAGCTGGGTCAATAGCAGGTTCCATTACAAAAAAAATAAACAAAGTGAATTTATTTTTTACTGCAAGCAACCTGCCCGCCCCCCTTCCAGAAATTGCAATTTAATATGGCATTCTGTTGTGTAGCATGGCTGTGTGTAAAAGAGCAGCTGGAGGTGGCTGCATCTCAGTGTTGGGAGATATAGTCTCTCTTTACCCTTTATCTACTGTATTTCAAAGAGGGTGTTTGATTTATTTAATGTGTTTTAAGTGCTGTAAATACAGATTATAATAATCACCAGCACCACCTGATGGTTACCATCAACAGTATTGATAGTAAATTTTCAAAATGTTTACCAAAGCGTCAAAACACCGGCATTTATTATTAATACTCTGGAAAGACCTAACAGTGTTCATGAGCACTTCATAAATGAGTTAAAGAACAGCTGTTTAAATAAATCATTACATCAATTAATAAAATTAAGAATTTGAGAGGCCAGTGATACAGAGACACTGGGTCATAAATACTCTCTCTCTTCATTCCTTGTAAATCCCACCATCCAAATTGCATTGTATACTTTAAAAACATAAATCTAACTAGAATTCAGTATACTAGGGAGAATCATCTATCTTTCAATATACAGGCTTCAAGGTTTCTGAAGTATGCACAATGGGGCAGCATCTGGAAATTGTTAGGGTAAAAGTGGATTTTATTGCCTGAGTGATTTTACTATTATAAGTGTTACATACATAGCCAGATTTCAGCTTGCCCAAGTTGATCAATTCATTGACTTCTCACCAATGCATGACATCTCTGACTGCAGATTTAATAATTGTTTATTTAATGAGTGACTATCATTTTTTATAGGGTATTGGATTTTTTAGCCTTCTTGAAGGGTAACAAATATGTTTTATTTTACATTATTTTAGTACCCTTGTAAATAATAATTTTATAAATGCATTAAAAATAGCAAAAAAGTACAGCTTCCTATTTTAACTGTATATATGAATACCCAAGACTATTCCAGAGAAAACCATTTAATTTCTGCATTGTAGAATTATTTGCTTTATTATTATCTTGGACTTATGCATTCTGAGGCATGATGTAAAAAAATCTTCTGCCTACATTCAAGTATAACTAATTTATCTGAAGGCTCACCTTATTCTTTGTCAGCAAAAAGTATTTCTAAGTCAAAGCTGATAATGACTGAATGCCATTAACTTTCCCTTTCCACACTCATTAACCACGGGAGTTACTTATTCTGGGACTAATCCAGAAATGACAAAGAAATATTACTTTAAATGAACATTCTCATTTTTTTCCCCCATCATTATTTACTGTAGTGGGTGTATTTTCATTAGAACCATATTGAATCACCCCTCTAGCAAGAATTCTCACATTGGCTGCACACTGCTCATTAAATATAATGAGGTACCCCTTCATAGATAAACAACTGATTAGGCTCTGGCTGACTGCACATGTCAGATAATATTGGAAAATATGGGCTTCAGGAAAACTGCTGTTTTGACCTTATGTCTCAAGTTTCACCTGGACACATTAGTAACTCACATTACTCATCACTATGAAAAATAATCTCCACTGGTGTGAAGCAGACAGAAACAAGTTGTTTTTATAGCGGAAGGCAGGCGCTCACCTCAATATAGTGTATTGATCTGACATCCTGGAAAATTCAGTGCCACTAAAGATGCCCCAAAACCTTGAGATCCTCAGTGCGTTCAACCGTATTGTAAATAAACAGAGTAATTTTCTTTATACTCACTGCCCTAATGCAGTTTGCGCAATAAAATATAACAATGCACAGATCACGAAGGTACTTTGTCTAATAAATGGAGATTTTTCTCCAGCACAATTTCTCTTTACCGTCGCATCAAAAGATTGTGAGGGTTTCTCAAACTGAAGTGTTTGGATCTGTAAGTAGCCTTAGAAAACGTGCATATAGTGATTTGTTTGCCATCAGATGATTTCTTGTCATCAGATGAGGCTGTTTGACTAAATTTTTCCTGCAACCCAAAAATTACTAATAAAGGATTATTTCTTCTCCATTGGAACTCCCTCCATGATGAAGAAAAGGTGATGTTGAATGCATTTCAGAACTTCCCTCATGCGTCATCACCCCATCCTTCTTCTCTGAATACATTCTAAGGACTAAATCCTGCAGCTTCTGCTTAGCCCCACTGTAATGGAATGGGTTACATAGGGAGGTGGGGGAATCTCCTTCCTTAGAGGATTTTAAGGTCAGGCTTGACAAAGCCCTGGCTGGAATGATTTAGTTGGGGATTGGTCCTGCTTTGAGCAGGGGATTGGACTAGATGAGCTCCTGAGGTCCCTTCCAACCTTGATATTCTATTATTCTATTCTATGATTCCAAATATCCCCATTTTCACTTTGGAAAGAGAGGGTGTTGCACAGAGAACTCCTCAGGTTCTTGTACACCAGAGAGCAACCTCTTTCCATGGGAGAATGGGGTGGGGAGGGGGGTCAGGGTAGTAGCATATAGATATGGCCAATGGGTTCACAAATTGCATGGGAGTTGTAATAGTGGCCATGAGCAAGTTATTCCAGCGTTCCATCCCTGGAGAATAGGGACACTTCCTGATACAGAAAACTCTTTTCTATCTGAAAGACCATCTGACCAGGCATACTGTTCGATTTCCTTTTTTTCATAGCATGTGTGGTCCTGCATGGCTTGTAAAGCAGCTCTCTCTTTGCTGCAGGGCAGCTAGCATAGTTTTTTATCCCTGATCCCTAACACCTTGTACAGGTATGTTCTGTATTGCTCATCCACCACAGAACTCATTCCATTATGACTATGATATGCAAAGCAATTACACGGTACCCTAAAGCAATAATACTGTATGTACAAATCATGTATATAGTTGCAGTGCAAGTCCCCTATTTTCCCTGCATCCCCCAAAAGGCTCAACATCCCTCGTTCCCCGAACATGCCTGCCTCCCCCTCCCAACAAATGTTCAGTTTTTCTTCTCACTCCGCACAAGCCTCTTAACCTTCCCTTTCCTTTCCCTCCAACCTCCAAGCTCTTCACAAACAGCCTTAGGTCTCCCTACTTTCCCCTCAAATATCCCCATCCTCCTTGCCATCCCCCCCCAGACTCCCCACCTCTCTTTACCCTCTTCCCATAAACACTGCCTCTACTCCTTCAACTGAATCTCCCCCTTGCCCCCCCCACTTTTTTCACATGAAAGCACCATGATCCTCCCACCCTTAACCTCAGCCTTTTCTCCTTCTTCTAATATCCCTCTGGGACAGATAATACAACAAAGTATTGCAGGGAATTGCCATAAGTGTATATATTATTGTGGGCTGGGACTGTACATAACCTCTCTATGGGGGAGATGTGATAGATGTGAGACCTGAGAGTTCAAAAGACTATCTTGAAAAGGTGCCAGACAAGTAGACTTTTGGGACACGAGTTAAACGGATTTCCTGGGGAATTCCTGGGGAGAGGTTAATGCAAATTCTCAACTCTGGTTATGCAAAATCCCAGCCTTTTGAAGGTATGGAGACAGGCATTGTCTGCTGATTACCTGTTACAGAAGGCCAAGATCAAAAGCCCAAATAGTGGCTGGACTGCCCATCTTTCATTCTGGATCTGGAACTAAAATGGATGAATTTGCAACCACTGGAAAAACTCAGTTGTGGGTTTTGAAGGACTAAAACCTAGTTTGGAGTGAGAGGACACCGCTGTTCAGACTGTAGCATGCATACAGATTCTTTGATAGTTTTAATATGATTTCACTGGAATGCTTTTACTTTAAGAATAAACGTGCTTGCTTAGGAGCCGCCATGTGGTAACTTGTCATTGCGGCAATACACTGGTCATAGCCTTTTCAGAGAGAGAAAGCAAACTGCAAGCGGTGGCCATTGGGCAGACTGGCTTGCTGGAGTTATTGCACTGTAAGGCAGGGAGCTGTGCAGCCTTAAAACCCACAGTCAGGAGGGAGTGAGATGCAGGTCACCACCTAAAAGTGGTGATGGCTAATATCTGAGGCCAAAAGAGGGTGTCCTTGGTGGAACACAGACCAGGAATACAAATTCAGTTGCCCAGAACCTTGACACCCCCTTCATTTTGCTCCTGCAAGGTCAGAGTCAGTCAATATTGTTCAGCAGCCAAAGTTACTCTAAACTGATGTCCTCTGCTCCCCAAGATGCCTACTTTTCTCTGTCAATCACCTTGGCACACGCTTCCTTTGCCCATCAACATCCTTTTTTACTTTGCCTCTCCCCAGCTTCCCTATCTTCACCCTTCTTCTGTCTCCCTTTTTCACCTCCAGTCCCCCAGTGCCAGTATTGGCAACCCCAAAACGTCAACAATCTTGGTGGATTCTGGACTTCATGAGCCAAGACTGAGGGAGGAACTCTTCCGAGCAACTCTTCTCTAAGCCAGATAGAGAAATACCAATACATACTCTCCTTTGGCTTTTGGCAGATAAATAGGAGCTGTTTCCTCCCATCCTTCTATCCCTAACCCCTAGTTTTCCAATTTGTTTATAAGATCCACTGGAAACTGGACTGAGCTACTGATACAAGCCACAGAATAGCCTTCATACAGATAACAAACTAGAGATCATATATTTGGGGCTTCATTCTGTTATTCTGTACCTTGGGCAGTCATTCATGCCAGTGCAACAGTGTGTGTAAAACAGAATAGTAGCATTTTAAATCCACTTTACACAGTGCAAGTAGCTCCATAAGCAAGGCAGCAGAGGAGCAGGCTCCTTGTACTCTATTTCCAAGCTTTGAAGTATCCAATCTCCCAATTCTGTCATTTTGAATTTTGAATTTGAGTGGCCTGTTTTAAAATACAACACTAATTCATATGCTCTTTCAACTGAAAACAGTTTTGGGCACACAGATCTGATTTCCAATCTCTCTTCTCCCATTTAATGGCTAAGTAGGTACTCTTTTGCAAAATTTGCCATTATCCTACACCAGAAAATGCATTGTACAAAGTGGAGAGGGAAGTCAGCTCTTTCTCGGTGCCGTGACAATGTGCTGCATTAGACTGCAGAGTAAGAATGCGGGGGAGTTTGCACACATTTGCTGTGGACTGCACATCATGCCACAGAGACAGGAGGCTTTCCAGTACTCTACTATATATGAATGATATTCTAAAAAAAGTTTAAGTTTCCCCTGCTATTACAGTTCTGTGCTTTTCCTAAGCAGAGGCTGCCAGTACTAACAAGTGAAGTGGTGGTCTGTGAAGAAGACAAAATGCCCAGTTAAAACAAGGCTGTGGCCAAATTCCTCCTTTTCCAAGCCAGATTTGAACTGGGGCCTAAAGAGCTGAAAGGTTACTATACAGATCTGCTTCACAACTTGGTCCTTATTTCTTCTACTCAGTCCAAATTAATTAACTGGCATTATCAGCTTGATCCTAAGAGCTTAATTCAGTTGTGAGATACAAACAAGGATGAGTGTTGACAAGTGCCCTGGGTACAGATTCCTCCTACATAGTCACAATGATACCCAAGCCAGACTGCATCTGTCAAACATGAAAATATTGGACCTGATTCTCCATTGCATTACATCAGTTTTGTACCAGTGACTCAGCTGAAGGCAAAGGACTCACATCGATGTAATTAAAGAATCATAAAAGAAGATTAGGACTGGAAGAGACCTCAGGAGGTCATCTAGTCCAACCCCCTGCTCAAAGTAGGCCCAACTCTAAATAAATCATCCCAGACAGGGCTTTGTCAAGCCAGGCCTTAAAAACCTCTAAGGATGGAGATTCCACCACCACCCTAGGTAACCCATTCTAGTGCTTCACCACCCTCGCAGTGAAATAGTGTTTCCAAATATCCAACCTAGACCTCCCCACTGCAATTTGAGACCATTGCTCCCTGTTCTGCCACCTGCCACCACTGAAAACAGCCTAGCTCCATCCTCTTTGGAACTCCCCTTCAGGTAGTAGAAGGCTGCTATCAAATCCCCCCCTCACTCTTCTCTTCTGCAGACTAAATAAGCCCCGTTCCATCAGCCTCTCCTCATTAGGGGGCTGGGGAACATGACTTATTTTTGTTACCCTCTGCTGGACTCTCTCCAAATTGTCCATATCCTTTCTGTTTTAGGGGGTCCAAAACTGGATTCAATACTCCAGATGTGGCCTCACTAGTGCAAAATAAAGGGGAATAATCACTTCCCCTCAATCTGCTGGCAATGATCCTACTAAAGCAGCCCAGTATGCTCTTAACCTTCTTGGCAACAAGGGCACACCAATGGTAATGGTAATGTAGATGGTGAAGAATTAGGACTACTCTGTTTATAATCCATTTACTAGACTACAGATGGAAAGTTCTCAAAGAGAATATAAAAAAGAGCCATATAATTTTTCTGAATGCAAGAGTTTTTATGTGGATCCTAATTTAGGTAAGAGATGGTGAATATTCATATGTACAAAGCTAACTCTCAAATTATTGCCATTGTTATACCTAACAGCACTTGATTCTATCCAAGATTAGCATTAATTTATATTCATTTTTACCTCAAAATCTAACTTTTTCTGTGCGTATAATAGAAGTTAGTGTTGTTTGGAGCTAGGTCCACCTATTTTGGGTCAAATCTCACCCCTTTTGGAAGAATCTTCCCATACAGACATGGAAGATGCAGAGGAGAATAACCAGCCTTTTCTAGAGGATGGGATCCCAGTCAATTCTTTATTAGATGTAGAATCCAGAAGGCCCCCTTACTTGCATACTGCAAATAAAGTATAATTTAGGGTATTCATAGTGTGGATCTGACACTATCAAGAATCAGGAATAAAATAATTGCCCTACTAGAACATATCAGTGAACAATATCATCTGGCATCATGTTCCTGACAGTGGTCATCACTGAATGTCTCAGAAGATGGAAGCCTAAATGCATGTATGTAATTGAGCTAGAGTTCCTGGCTGTAGCTTAGTGATCTTTTACCATGAAACATGAGGTTTGATAGTCATTGTAATTTTAACCCTGCACAACATCATGCACCATTCTAACTGATGGGTGAAATCTGACCCATGTGGCAGTCATGGTTACATAAAAACATTTCTTTTCTAATCTACATGTGTTGCCTTTTAAATGAGTGGCCTTCTAGAGTAAAATAGTCACCACCTGCACAAATTCTAAGCAGAGAGGCTTTGTGCAAATTAATTAACTAAGGGCAAGGTCAATCCAGTCTTTTCCAAGTCTGCACACAACCTGTTGAGCAACTCTGTGAGGATTCCTAGACTGTAACAGTGGTCATGTGCCAGCTACACTGGGTTTCTGGTCAGTGGAATCATATAAACTATGCCATTTAAAAGGAGATGGGATTTTCAAAAGTGCTGAGCACCCCATACTTCCTGCTCACTTCAGTGGCTTGCTTGGAAAGGAAGGATGGTCCACTGGTTAGTGCACTAAGCTAGGACTTAGGAGAGCCAGGTTCAATTCTTTGCTCCACCAAAGGTTCCTGTACAACCTTGGGCCAGCCATTCATCTCTCTGTGCCTTGGTTTCCCATCTGTAAAATGGGGGTTGCGGTATCACAGGAGGTTTGTAAGAATAAATATGCTAATGATTATAAGGTGCTCACATACTGTGGTTCTGGGAGGCCAAATAAGTGGACCCCATGAATAGATATGTGCTCAGCAATTTTGAAAATAAGGCTATTTTATTTAGGGGTCCAAATTAGGATTTAGGAATTCACCCCTTACTGAGCATGTGTCTTCCCTGGGCTGTTCAAACATCTCCTAGAGCATTTTTTCTTGCAATGCAATAAGTAATTCAGGATCTATCAGTGTATATGAATAGTTTAAATTGTTCCTTCCAACGTGCATTACCGTTACTTTGTACTCGTCTATGGCAAATTTCATTTGCTATCATGTTGCCCAATTACCTAGTTTTGTAGGTCCTTCTGGATTAACTCTCAGTCTTCTCTGGCCTTGATTCACCTAAATAATTGGGTGTTAAAGGATTCTGACACCTTGAAATGTGTGAAAAGGATTATCCTTCATCTGTGTAGTGTACAGTATTTCACAAAGAGAATCTGTCTGAGGACATAATGCAATGCTAGCAGGATATGCAATTTTTTAAAGAGAAGACTACGTGATTATGTGATATGGTATGTAGCTCTTGTATGAAATAAATTATATACTCAAACTGTTGCCACAGTTATTATTCAAGATATTATTAAACTTGATGTCATTTTAAATCCTCAGACTTGGAAACAACACTAGATTTTAGAGGTCCTCTTCCCTAAATTTAGTTAGCTAACCCTACTCAGCATCCCCAGGAGGCAAAGCAAATTTCAAGACAACCTGAGTAAGTATACAGATTTTAGAGCATTTTAGGGTATGTCTACACTGCAATTAGAAGCCCATGGCTGGCCTGTGCCACCTGACTCAGGCTCGTGGGACTTGGGCTAAGGGCTGTTCAACTGTGGTGTACACGTTCAGGCTTAGGCTGGAGTCTGGGCTTTAGGATCCTGCAAGGTGTGGGGGGTCTCAGAGCTCAAACTACAGCCCCCAAGTCCAAAAGTCTACACTTCTGTAATGAGAGTAAGAATCATTATGAATTAACTGTGGGATTCACATGCTTATAAGAATGGCATATTAACAATATTCTTACATTTTTCTCCTCTTAATCTGCATTGTGGCCCAGTCAACACAGTAGCAAAGAGGAACACTGATACTAATTTGCACGTCATCTTTTGCATGTCACTATGCTTCTCAGAAAGGAAGGGGTGTTGACAAGTTAATGAACTCCAGCTGCAAACACATGGATAAGCCAAGGGATGGATTTAGCACCTGTCTTGTTCTAAAATCTGAAGTCTTTCTTAGGTGAACCTTTCTTGATCACTACACAAAAGCTGAAACAGTCTGTTCTTATAGTAACCATGAGTGCCAACACTATCAGAAGTCACATAATATGTCACTGCTTGTAGACCCCCTATTAGGCTAAATGAATCAGTCCTTGCACTCCTAAACCTTTACTTTTTTAAACATATGGGATGTAATAATCTATGCCAAAAAGTTACCGGGTCCTAAGGCTTCTGAAAATGTACTTTTCTAAGTAACCGTGTTGCTCTGTTTTCAAATGAAATTTCTTTTGCAAATAACTGTTAATGTCCAATAGCAGAGAACATGGTCAAGATAGCTGGACTACCTACTCATCAAATTTCTCACTTAAACCCTTGTTTGGGATCTTGCATAATACCAATGTACATTAATGTACTGTCAATGAATATATTTTCTGTCTCAAAAGCTTCCTTGACCTCTGTCCTGTATGCGTTTTATATCCACTTTATCAATTTTTGTAAGACAGATACATTGACTATGTCATCTCTCACATTTTCTGCACTCAGCAGCCGTGATCAAGATCTATGGGCTACATATGCTCCTCACAAAAGAGGAGGTGAAGGTGTCAGGAGCCAGTTCTTGCTCCCTGAGTCTTTGGATCAGCCTTAACCTTCATGCAACTTGAAGCTGCTTCCAGAAAGGAAGAACGTGGTAGTAAATTGACTTACAACAAGTCCCATCCCACCTCCAATGCTGGAAAAAGAGGACAAAGGCACAAGGTCCTTCTATGGTGCAAATAACAGGCTAATCTCCTTTGCCCAACAGAGAATTATCTTGGTATTTGTTACTGGATTCCCAGTAGCACAAAGATGTTGTAATCCGGCGAGAAAATCTGGCCATCTAAATCTCTGAATTAAGGAGTTGCCTTCAAACTCTCTGCATTAGTTGGCCATGTTCCTTGGTGAGGAAGTATTCAGAAACTACTTAATAGGGGCTATGTGGGTGGTTAGAAGGACAGATTAGATATCTGGATAGGGGAACAGCTGTGGTTTCCTTAAAAGGACTGGAAGTTGGAACAGTAGTTTTCATACTTTCCATCACAATTTCTCCTTCCAGAAGTACAGGGTGGAGTCTGTAGTGGCATGCTGCCCTGAATTCCATATGCTATGCCTTGCCAGGCACTCCTGTGGCAATGAGAATAAACTATTGTCTCTAAGGAATAAACCGATGCAATTCAGCCAACCACGTGGCACAAACAAAAGTTTAATAAAATGTGCTTTGTAAGCTGCGCCTGCACTGTGTCAGGAACCTGTTATGCTGTGTTGTTGTGCTGACAACTCTGACATACAAAGTCTTTGCTCCCTGTTCTACGACCCGAATAGCAGGTACTGATGTTTCAGATTCACAGAGCTAGGTAAATGCTGCAAGCAGCAGTGGAAAACACACTACATATACCTAAAGAATAATGACATGAAAAAATACTATTTACCAGAATGATAAACAGAAAAGGCCTCCAGAGTCCTTTTAAAAAAGATGGATAATTAATTTTCATATTCATAGGCCCCAGGATCCGCATGGGCCAACGTGATAGCAGGATTGAATGTCTTTGTTATTTTAGCCTGATCATATTTTCCCAATGATATTATTTGAACCAATAAGTAGAGAGAGGAGGAGGAGTTGAAATAAAATAAGGATTGATCTGAGCCTCCATCAAAAACTTGAACTTAACTTTGAACCTTTTTTTAAAGAGGTCTGAAAAAATGCCCAGGTAAATTTGATGTGTTTTGTTTATTAGTTAAACAAATTTCATTTCAGGACTATGACCAGGAGTTAAAATGTCCACATGTCAAAGGAATTTTCTTCTCACCATGTTTTCATTTGCATCACAATCAGCAGACACCTCTCAAGATGACCCATCTAAATAATCAGGCTCGCGAGAGTTGGATTATTCAGATAAGGTTTGGACAAGCATCTAAAAATTGCTGGCACTTCATTCTAAGTCAAACTCCATATGTTTCACCTAAAAAGTTCATTCTGTTTTTAGAGATATTGCCAGTTCCAGTAATATTCACTGTACTTACTACTAGAACCCTAACATTTCTAGAATTGGCATTTTAAAGTGCATCTACTGCACTATGCAAGTGCACACAAATACAACAAAACAGGTTATTGATATGGCTCCACAGCACTATTCATCATCCTTACGGTGTAATATCTAAGTTGTGGAGTTTGTGATTCAGAAAAGGGAAATGTTATCAGAAACTGACCTTTTACGCTTGTGATGGACAAAACAGCCTCTTAATTAGCGATCCAGAGGTCTGGGTTAACCCATTATTAAGACAGAGGCCAAATTCTGATCTAAGTTTGCATTTCAAATACCTCCAAGATTTAAGGGTGTTCCAATCAAAAGTTTTGGTCCTGGCCTTTTTCTGCTTGTAACTACACTGAAAATTCCTAGTTTATTGCTAAACTCTTCTCTTTATATTAGAAATTCAAATCAAAGTTACTTGGGCTAGCTAGGTGGCTCATCAGAAGCTGCACTTAAGCAGCTTTGGATGAATTCCGGTCACTGCTCATCATTTCAAGGATCATAATCATTGTAGAAGCAGAGTTTCCAGAATGTAACAAGCCAATGAGCAAGGGCTACTCTTCAGACAGATTTCCCAGGGGAGGAAGGACAGGGAGGGGTTGTTGTAGTGAAGTGAAAATTGCTGTAGACAGATATCACTGAGAGAACTGGAATTAATAGGAAGAGGGACAGTAGAGGTGGGGGGTCAGAGGCCTGGGAAAAGGGAGCTACGTGATGTAAAACTAGAGGGAAAGGATAAGAAAAAGGATTCTTGTAAGGAGTGTCCCCACTTTTTTGTGTTTCTTTTTTTTCCAATGTGTAGTATGAGTCACATAAAACTTCAGAGATTATAATGCAATACCTTGGCACCAATCGCTCTTGTTTATGTGGCCATTAGTTCAAAGCCACAGACAAGCAATTTATTGAGTATGAAAAATGTCACCTATGGCACCCTAATTTGCATCTGAAAATTGATTTTTGTCACATTGGGATTTTAGGACAACCTCTTTTGGCAGCCAACACTGCCACAAAGCATAATAAAAATAATTATGTGGCCACAAAAGCATGTTAGGCTCACTGTAAATTTTAAGTCTCTAAAGGATTGTATGCGGCAAGGCATTATTGATGAGATTGTGAAAGAGTTACCTGCGGTAATCCTTCTTGATGATTTAATATTGACACCTACATTTAAAGCGTAACTGATGATTGCTAGCTAAGTGTATATCATCATAATGGCCCTTCATTATGCTTAGTCAAACGCTCCTGCATGGTACTGGGATATTAGAAATGTCAGTCAAACAATTATGGAGATTTTTAAAGTGATAATTGCTGAGCGACATCATGTTTCGTAAAGAAACAACTACAAAAATATATTTGGATGATCACAGTTAAACCATGTCACCTATTAGAGCCTGGCAATTTTGCAAATATTAAATCTACCTATTCATTTTTCACTTGGTAGCATATTGGGCTCTTAGAATCTGTAAATTTCTGTCCATTCAGTGGTGAGGCAGTTAATTTCTATGGGAAGTTGTCATCTGCCATCGTGGTTCTGAATAATCCTATTAATTATCAAAATGCAGAGTTGCTCAAACACTTTCATTAGTTATTTTGGCAAAATAGTTCCCCTGAGTAAGTTATATTTATACTGCAAATGCTTCTAAAACTGAATTGACTATATGTAATTATGCAGAAGAGTTTCCTCTCTCAGAGATAAATTGTTTTAGAGCAGTATTCTTTATAAGAAAGTTCTTATCCTGCCATTGTCTCTTTTTATCAGCACAGAATAATCTACAGCCTCAGTTTCAGTGAGGAAGAGACTTTGCTCTGTATTGTGAATACAATATTTAGTTTTGGCTCTGGATATTGTTTTCTTCCATTAAAAAGTTAGGTACAGGATGGTAATTAAGAAAAATATATACACCTTTCATGCCAAGTTTTGGACGGTAATTGTTTGAGAGAGGGGAAAAGGTAATACTGAGAATGAGTTAACAGGCCCAGACAATATGATCTGACTCAAACCTTTCCTCAAAAAAAATTAAAAACTATTTTTTTTTGGTATGAAAGTAACTTATCCTGGTCTATAGAAGTGCGGTTGAGCTTTGTTTTAGACTTGTGGGGAGAGTTTCTATGACAGCAGAATTCATCTTGCTAATGAAGTTCAAATTTAACATCTTGTTGCAGCATTAAAACTATTACAGCACTGTACTGCACTTGAGAAAATTGCTACAAGAGTGTTAAAATATTTGAGGCTACTTGTGGGAAATACTGAAGTCATATTTTTTTTAAAAGGGCAGTTGCTTTCAATGGGATGTATTAGTACCTTCTTACACGCTAACCAAGAATTATGTGTATGTATTTAGATGTGAGCTGCTATGACACAGACTGGTTCTTCGCTTTTCATGTCTACTTAGCTCTGGTCTAGCTAGGAGAAGCATTTGATCCTGACAAAGGGCATATCTACAATACCCACTGGATTGATGGGCAATGATCAGTTCAGTGGGGGTCGATTTATCGTGTCTAATTAGACACGATAAATCAACTGCTGAGTGCTGTCTCATCAACTCAGGTACTCCACCGGAGTGAGAGGTGCAGGCGGAGTTGATGCGGGAGCGTTAGCAGTCTACTCATCACAGTGAAGACACTGCGGTGAGTAGATCTAAGTACATCAACTTCAGCTATGTTATTCATGTAGCTGAAGTTGCGTAACTTAGATCAATCTCCCCCCTCCCCCCAGTGTAGATCAGACCTAAGAGTTCCAGAAACATTTGGCAATTGTTTGGCCAGAATTTTAAGTAACTATTGGGCTTGGCAACATACCTGTGCTGACTACCTGAAGAGTTTATTCCCCCTTGGAAGTTTCTATCAGTGTGCTGTTGTACTGTAGGTTTTTTCCCTGTGGAATAATCACTCTGCAACATACAAAGAAGCTGGACACCTGGTAGCTTCAGTTATCTGGGGATTCCTGAATAGCACAGAGCTGGGGTAGCTGGCTTGGCACGGTGCTCATTTGCAGCCCTCAGTTTAGGAGTTGTGCCTGGAATGCTGCTGTTCTCCAGCAATCCCCAACTAGCCAGACAGCCTCTTGGCTGCTGGTGGAATTTAAAAACAGCGCAGGACTTGATCTAAGTTACATCAGGCTGATCCAGCAACCAGAAGCTCTAGATAATTGGGGATATAAAAATCACAGAATAATAGAAGATTAGAGTTCGAAGAGACCTCAGGTAGTCATCTAGTCAAAGCAGGACCAACCCCAAATAAATTATTCCAGCCAGGATTTTGTCAAACCAGGCCTTAAAAACCTCTAAGGATGGAGATTCCACCACCTCCCTAGGTAACCCATACCAGTGCTTCACCACCCTCCTAGTGAATATCCAATTGCAGCTTGAGACCATTGCTCCTCCCACACTGCAACTTGAGACCATTGGTCCTTGTTCTGTCATATGCCACCACTGAGAATAGGTGAGCTCCATCCTCTTTGGAACTGCCCTTCAGGTAGTTGAAGGCTGCTATCAAATCCACCCTCACTTCTCTTCTGCAGACTAAACAAGCCCAGTTCCCTCAGCCTCTCCTCATAAGCCCCTTAATCATTTTCGTTGCCCTCCACTGGACTCTCTCCAATTTTTCCACATCCTTTCTGTAGTGGGGAGCCCAAAACCGGACACAAAACTCCAGATGTGGCCTCACCAGTGCTGAATAGAAGGGAATCTGCTGGCAGTGCTCCTACTAATGTTGCTCAGTATGCCATTAGCCTTCTTAGCCACAAGAACACACTGTTGAGTGATATCCAGCTTCTTGTCTACTGTAATCCCTAGGTCCTTTTCTACAGATCTGTTGCTTAGCCAGTTGGTTCAAAGCCTGTAGTGGTGCATGGGATTCTTCCATCCTAAGTGTAGAACTCTGTAAAGATGGTTTAAAGACATTTTCTCTTCCACCCTTCCTCAGCTGGGCCAAGTTAAGCTTTGAGGCAACTGAGTATCAAACTCTGTTTCTATACTCTAGTATAGGACCCTAATCCTGGAAAGACGTACATATGCACTCAACTTTACACTCTGCTATGAGCCCCATTAGCCACAAACCTTTGCGGAGTCAGGTCCTAAATAGTTAATAAAACAAAGCAAAGTTTCCATATTCTTTAAAAAAAAGATTTTCTGGTTTCCTCCTAAAGTCATTTTTCAGCAGTGCATTTTTTTTAACCTTTTCTCTTTAAAATTTATGGATTTTATATTTGGTCCACATAGCTTTGCCTATGCTCTGAACGTATGTTTCCACAAGCAGCCCAGACCAAGGTTTTAGTAACATCCTTTGTCCATACTTGGCTCACTCTAGCTGAAAGCAGCAACATTTGCTAGTGAAACTCTATATTTAGTATTGAATGATGATCTTGCAATATAAATCATTGCCTCCAACAGAGCAGGAAATTATTTATAATCAATTCACAAACACTTAGGCAAATATGACTGCTCAGCTTTCCTAACAATGCTTATATTGTTAAGGAAACAATTGACAATAATATTTTTTCACACTGTTAACACAAACGGGGAAAGGACTTCATCTGGTTCCCAGTTGTAGGTGTACAATCATATATAATCTATACTGCCGTATTGACCAAATCCATCTCACCTTGCCTACATGACTAATCCTATTAATTTGAGGGAGGCCTTGTTAACGACTAAAATGAGCAAGATTTTTTGCTGTTGCTCTTCTGGACTTATTTAAAATTTCTGAATCCTGATCTGAAGCATTACGTTATAATTTTAGAAACAAAACAACATTATATTAGCAGTGGAAGGCCAGGTCATTCTTTCACTGTAGAAAGCAAGCAAATAACCAGATCATGCCCAATGCCATTAGTAGGATTGTTAAATGTCCAGAATGTGCACCTTATTCTTTCATAGCTTCATATTGCTGGGAGTTCAGAGAACCTCCCAAGGCCCATTTTCCCTACTACTTTTACATCACGTAATCCCACTTCTTTCCCCCTCTGTAAATGTATGTCTCTGGTTTTCCAAGATGGACAGGAATTATGCCCTCCCTTCTCAAATCAATTGGATCAGGGAGATGACCTTTTATTACATTTTACAGAAGGTGGTGAAAAACTGAAATACGTGCCAAAAGAAAATTTTAAGCTCAAATATTTACCAGAAGCAAATTCTAAATAGTATAGTCTGTTATAAAATTTGCATTTCATCCTCTATTGGTTATTTATACAACTGATGCAAATCTTGAAGCAAAAGTAATATCATGTAACTCACATAACTAACAAAGGTGGATGTTTTCTAGGAACTGTCTGTGAACAATCTGCAGATCAAAAATTACTCATCCAAGAATTTCACACATAGCTGTAAATAATTTGTACAGTCACAAATGCCAAAGTCTGTTCACAGGCAGTTTGTGAACAGAAAGAAAGGCCAAATGTATTAAATATGCACTGCAAGTTATTTAACTGTCTCTGTTAAACAATCACAAATTCATCTAGTCTGAATTAAGACACCCTGCTACACTCAGATACTGTGTTGCAGCCAAACTAGGCCTCTCTCAAATGCTCAAATAGTAGCAGCCAGTGTCACATAAACAGAAATAATTAGTGTGGTGTATTTGATTTTGTCGCAACGAAACCTGTGAAACCAGAGCCAAATTAAGAATGCTAAAGGAATTTAAAATCAGAATTGTGTTGCAATTGCTCATTTATAATCAATGTTCTGGGTAACTGCACCGTACTCCTTCCCCATGGTCCATCATATGCACTCAACTCTTAGCCTTCTGGTTTCTCAACTGTTACCTCTCTTGGGCACAGACCCACATCTCTTGCCCTTCAGCGAGGGGTATTTCCAGGCTGCATAGCTCCCCACCTACACTGTGATACCCTGTAGCAAATTTCTCTTGGGGCCAGCAGACCTAGTGGGCAGGCTGCAGCTCAGTCTCCTGGGGTCTTGGGATGGCTTTGCCAGGCAGTCTGAGGGCCTGGCAGCAGAGTTACAATTCATGGTGGCCTGGTGCTCCCCCGGTTGTCTTAGTCAATTGAAGGAAAGGTAGGGGAACCCGAGTCCTCCATCTCCACTGAGCCTCATCCCAGGGCCCAAGGGCAAAGAGGTGAGGAGAGTCTCAGCCTTTGCAGTGATACTCCACACCAGCCTCCCCTGTTCTCTCTTCAGTTTGAGGTGTGGTCCCCGCACTCTGCTTCTCTTTTACTCAGACAATCTCAACCATTCAGACAAACAACTGGTCCTTCTGAGCTCACTTTGAGCATCCTGTTGTTCCTCCTTGTCAGGGAAAAGATGAGAGAAAAAAGGAGATCAGGCCTTACCCACCATCCATAACCTTCCTCTGTAGGTGGCTCAGTCCCAGAAGCTACTCCTTGTCTGCTTTCCTTCAGTCTCCTCTCTCTCTCTCTCTCTCTCACACACACACACACACACACACACATCCCTCCATCCCATTCCCTACTGGACTATCAGATATCAGAGTCCCCATTTAAGCAGGTCACCCATTTGGAGCATGCGCTGCAGCTGCTGAGGGCCAGAGCATTCTTGGCCCCATACTGTTCCTTCACCCCTTTAGCCTTAGTGTTGGATCTGTAAATGGTATCACATACACCCAGCAACCCAGACGGCTTAGTGGCCACTTTGCTGTCTCTCCAGATGCCATGCAGGGCTGCCAACATTCCTTTATTTTCTCCTCTCTCTACAACAAGACTAAATACCCCTGGCTTTCAGTGGGTGAGTACTGCTAAGTATTAATAATAAAACAACATCAGGAGAAAGGGTGGGGTGAGAGTGTGTCATAAACCTAGTTCCAGATTTGGACCTTAGCGTCCAAAATATGGGGGTTAGCATGAAAACCTCCAAGCTTAGTTACCAGCTTGGACCTGGTAAAGCTGCCACCACCCAAAAAATTAGAGTGTTTTGGGGCACTCTGGTCCCCACAAAACCTTCCCTGGGGACCCCAAGACCCAAATCCCTTGAGTCTCACAACAAAGGGAAATAAACCTTTTCCCTTCCCCTCTCCAGGTGTTCCTGGAGAGATACACAGAAGCTAACTCCGTGAATCTAAGCAGAGGGAGTCCACCCTCTCTAATTCCAGTCCTGGAAACACAAGCACTTCCCTCTTCACCCAGAGGGAATGCAAAGTCAGGCTAGTAAATCTAACACACCCAGATTTCCCCCTGACTTCTTCTTCCCACCAATTCCCTGGTGAGCTGCAGATTTAATTCCCTGGAGTTCCCCACTAAAGAAAAACTTCAACAGGTCTTAAAAGAAAGCTTTATATAAAAAAGAAAGAAAAATACATACAAATGGTCTCTCTGTATTAAGGTGACAAATACAGGGTCAATTGCGTAAAAGAAATATGAACAAACAGCCTTATTCAAAAAGAATACAATTCAAAGCCCTCCAGCAACTATATTCATGTAAATACAAAAGAACATATAAATCCCTATCTGATCTTTGGTACTTACAACTGGGAAACAGAAGATTAGAAAGCAGGAAACAGAAATCACTTCTCATAGCTGAGAGAGCATACGGGCAGAAAACCCAAGAACAAAGGACTCACACTCAAACTTCCCTCCACCTAGAGTTGAAAAAATCCTGTTTCCTGATTGGTCCTCTGGTCAGGTGCTTCAGATACTTCTTTCCAGGTGGAAGAGACGTTAACCCTTAGCTATCTGTTTATGACAGAGTGCTAAGAAAACAGTCCCATATTTTTTAAATACAATGTTGGCAACACTACTTTATTAAGCAAGCACATTTATTCTTCAGGTGACTATATTATTAAAGGAAACATTAAAAGCAAAATAAAAGAACATACACAGATGCTAGAAAGAGATTATCCCCAACTCCAGCCAAGGCTCTGGAAGCTGATAAATCCTTCAAACCCCTCACAGAGCTTTTTTTACTGTGGTTACAAGTTCATAACAGCTTAAACTCAGAATAAGAACCACCATGAATAGTTCATTCTTTCCTTTATACAGTATGGGCCTTTGATCCTGTCATCATGTAACAGCTGATCAGCAGACAATGCTTCTCTCCTCAGGGCACAGCTTCAAAAGGCTGGGTCTTTTCACAACCAGAGGAGGGACTTTGCATTCAACTCTTACCCAAGTACTTCCTAGGAAACCACTTAACATTTCTTTTGTCCCAGAAGTTCATTCTTATCTGGCACATTGTTCAAAATAGACCTTTGAAGCTCCTCATACTTCCCCGGATTTGCTTTGGTCACATCTCTTCCCTAGAGAAGGTACATACATAAACTGTGCATTTGTAATGCAACAGACCCCAAAGCTACTTAAACTTAATTCACTAAGGTTTTTCAAGGGATTGCAGGAAATTGCCATGTCTGTCACAATGACTTTGCAAGTCCTCAACCATGTATTTTTAGCTGTATCTGCCCTCTGCAGGGCTTCACATGTCAAGTCCCTGTTTTTTAATCATATCTTCACTTTCCATGTTCAATATAAATAGCTGAACAGAACACAGTGGGCTGTTTCATTTTCCACTGGCCCCAGAGGCTCCCGCCCCTTGCAGAATGCAACACATTGTGTAGGAGCAGGGACAGTTCATGCCAAGTGCTGAAAGAAAATAGAAGTTCAGGTTGGGATTTCAGGCTGCTGCCTCAGCAGCATCCAACTGAAGATCTCCTGAAACCATCTGCATTAGAGGCACTATGAAGGAAGAGATGGAAAGCTGGAGACTTACTCAGAGCCCTTTCAGGCACATATTAGCATTGGTGAGAGGGTGAATCTTGAATTAGGGAACTTTCCCAGTGCCTAAAGATAAAGGCTTGACTTGCAATTAAGACACTAGACTGGGATTCAGGTGATGTGGGTTCAAGTCCCAGCTCTGCCACAGGCCTTAGGAAAGTCAGTTGCCTCTATGTGAAACAGTGATAACACTTACTCCCAACCAGTGTGTGTGTCTTCTCTATGTAGACTGTAAGCCCTTTGGAGCAGCGCTGGTCTTTTATTACGTGTTTACACAATGCCTAGGAAGCCTCAATCTTGCCATTGTAACAAATATTAATGCTGAATGCTCCTGCTCTCTCCCTTGTAGTTTTCCTGTATTAGTCTGGTCACCCCTTCCCTCCCCCTACACTGGAAATCACTGCGTTAATACTTTCATAGCTCTGTGCACTTCATATGCAGGACCTTTATATATCCTTGAAAAATACCAATATTTATGTAAAATTTATTTCATAAATGCACACCACATGGATGAACACTGTGTTTAGCAACCGCTTCATACACACAGTTACATGTATTACTGAACCACCACCAATTGTCTAGGCTCAAGAGTAATTTCACCCCTCGTTTTCCCTTTCTACACTTTTACAGACAAAGGCTTAATCAAGTCACTCATCCAAATCACGATCATCCTGAAATACATTTTCGATTAATAAAATGATCCACAATACAGCCTAATGCACTGAGTCCTGGCTAAAAGAAAAAGGAACAATGATTACCAACAGTCAGTTTGATTCAAGTACGCCGATAGATTAATAAAAAAAACACACACACCAGACTGCCCCATATTTCTGGTTTGTTAGATGAAGTGATTTTGTCCCGTCAGTAAAATCAGCTCCTTCTGAAAATTAAAAGGCCACTTTTCCCACATATACTACAGAGATACTTTCCATTAATTTTGCCCTAATGCAATTTAATATGATATTCTGAATCAGGAAGCATTTCTGTTTGGGGAACAGATTGACTGATTTTTTTTTAAACTGGACTTAATTTCCTTAAAGTTTATAGATCTGGATAGGCTCTTTCTTAAGGTGTTTTTATATTTTAAATATTATGTCTATAGAATTATACTCAAGTATATTTTACAGCCATTGAATCAGAACCTAAAGAAAAAAGTAGTGTGAAATTATTTTCAGAGCCTTTCAAAATTTTCCTGATCAAAAGATATTAGTTTTTCAGGGAGGCTACATACATCAGAACAATTCTGAGTGATTGACAGAATTCATATTTTTGTGCTTTACTCACAGAATATAACTGATGATGGTATCCGCCCTATAACATTATGCACTGTTAATATTATATACTTCAATATGATGCTAAGAATGTTCAGTATTAAGTACTATTTATATCATATCTTGATAGCCTGTTGATACATTCAATTTTTTAAAAAAAATGTTGGTCAACTGACCAACATAGATACATTAATAATTAACATCAAAGTCACCCTGAAACAAATTTTATTCTGAAGGATGTGACTGGATTCAAAACTCATCAAAAATCAATGGAATGAGTCCTAATGGACTTAAACAGGTTTGGATTCTCCCCCTTAGAGACATTGGTGTAATTTTTTTTAAGGGCTTTCCCCCAACACAATTTACTATAGCTTATAAGTTAGTCAAACATTTGTTCATACATTTGTTTCTAATCATGCCAGAACTCATCCAAAAACATAAGGCTAAAATATTTACTTCAGATGTATATTTAAGTGTCCCTCTCGGTGTCCAATCCACAAAAGATGAAAGTCTGTTACAGCCTTGACTAGAGAACTGTGGTGCTTTATGCCTTTAGCTGTAGACAACCCCAGTTCAGTCCCTGGTGTGTCAATCAAGATGGCGGACATCACACTTTTGACTTCAGTTCCCTCACTGACTTGAAGCAGGTCAAAACATGCAGACACAAATGTTGGATTCAGTGGAAGCAACTGAAGAAATAGACTGGTTGCAAGTGAACTGGAAATTGGAGTAAGCAATATTATCCTCATTAAGGCCCTCTATCCTACACATCAAACACAAGGAATTAAGGGAGCAAAGTGTGGACTAACTGTATTGCCAGTCTCAAAATAAGGGGTGAAGGTATCAAGGAAGAGCAGGCTTGCAGGACTGAAAAAAACCCTTCTCATCCATGCAGATGGGCATTGGGTAGACAGAAAGGGACAGAGAATAGCCTTGATTCCTCCCCCCCCCCCGCCCTACACACACACACACACACACACAGAGGCTACGTCCAGACTACCCGCCGTATCGGCGGGTTAAAATCGATTGCTCGGGGATCGACATATCGCGTCTAATCTAGACGCGATATATCGATCCCCGAGCACGCTTATATCGATTCCGTAACTCCATCAACCCCAACGGAGTTTCGGAATCGACAGGGAGAGCCGCGAACATCGATCCCGTACGGTGTGGATGGGTGAGTAATCCGATCTTAGATATTTGACTTCAGCTACGTGAAGTTGCGTATCTAAGATCGATTCCCCCCCCGTAGTGTGGACCAGCACACACACACACACACACACACACACACACACACACACACACACACACACACACACAGTCTAAGTTTGTTGGCCAGCACTGCTCAATTCCTTCCCTAGTGCGCTTTACCTAAGCTCCACCACTTACTGAGGGGCTAGGAAGAAAGTGACAATATAGCCCTAATTTATTCACTGCTCTGTAAAGGATGTTTCTTTAACAAGGGATGGACTCACCTATCATTTAAGGCTTGGATACTCACTACCTAGCAGAAATATTTCTGCACTCAAAAAGTTCATTTAAAAGTTTCTCTGCACTAGAAACTACCCATCTCTATGATGACTGCAGAATTTTCCTTCCCTGTATCTCTTCAGAAAGTCATTCTAGAGTAGTTAGGAGTTAATGACTGTGAAAACAAGTAAAAAACAATTTTATTCTAGGCAGTGCCTCTGCTGCAAAGGATTGGTTGTATCAATGAGAGTTTCAGCCATTCCAAACCAAATACAGAGTACTGTGACACACTCTTCCTAATTTAAGCTAGACATTGATTATAACATTTCTTCATAAAAAGTTGATCCTAAAGGTGACAGCTAGAAGGTAGAAAA
This sequence comes from Gopherus evgoodei, assembly GCF_007399415.2. Lineage (NCBI taxonomy): Eukaryota > Metazoa > Chordata > Testudines > Testudinidae > Gopherus > Gopherus evgoodei. The sequence goes on along the minus strand of NC_044333.1, from coordinate 34,476,950 downwards.
TAGAAATTCTATAAACTTTCTCAATATTGACTCCCAGCAAAACCCCACACCCAACAGTAAAGGATAGTGTATGCTGTTCTCAGTTCCTTGTTGGGAGATATCACACTGATGAAAGGTAATGGTTGAACGCAGATGGCCTGGACAGTGTCTCTGTTTAGTCACAATGTCTTTTGTATTGGTCAGGAGTTTTCTAGCAAATACAAATGACTGCCTTTATGCTTCACATGAGTAGAAGGCTTTAAGAGTATCAGAATATTATTCCCACACAAAGAGAAAACCATGTTATTCAACATGACCACTACTCTCACATTTAGTATTTATGATCCCAGTCATGATCCTAGTGAAGTCACTGAGAGTTTTGCCATTGAGTTCAATGAGTGCAGAATCAGGTTGATAACATCTCAAATGAGATAATTCAACTGCCTTACTTCATAAGGACAGATGCCATAATTCATAAGTACGCTGATGAACTTGAAAGAGAACCTTTACGTTTTGACATAACCTTTTAAAATATTCATACATGGTATGCTCCCCTCAACCCCAAAAGCAAGCTATTGGGACAGTTTCTGTTGACAGTTACACTAGTGTGAATCAGGAGTTCTTTTAGTGAAGTCAGAAGAGTTTTACTGGTGGAGTCAAGAGCAGAATTCAACCCCCAGCCTTTTGGTTCATGAGTGTGTGTGGCATGGTGATGAGTGCTTTCTGGGCTGAAGGTGTGTGTAGAGGGGCCCAGAACCTCCCAGGGCAAGCTCAGAACATCACAGGATCAAGCCCTTGAAGCTCATTGTCAAGAATCAGGGTCTGCAGGATAGTCAGGCCATGGCTACACTAGGGAGTTGCAGCGCTGGTGAGGGGGTTACAGCGCTGCAACTTAGGATATGGCCACACTTGCAAAGCACGGTCAGCGCTGCAACTCCCTGGTTGCAGCGCTGGCTGTACACCTGGTCGAGCCTCGGGTGTAGCGATTCCAGCGCTGGTGATCCAGCGCTGGTCAGCAAGTGTGGACACCCAACCAGCGCTTTTATTGACCTCCGGGGTATAAGGAGGTATCCCAGCATACCTTTTAAGCCTCTCTGGTAATCATGCACACTCCACTGCCCTGGGCTCAGATGACCCCACCTTTAAATGCCCCGGGAATTTTAAAAATCCCCTTCCTGTTTGCTCAGTCAGGTGTGGAGTGCAATCAATCAATCAATCAGCAACCATGCCTCCATGCCCCAGACGAGCCCCAGCATGGAACAGTTCTGAACTGCAGGACCTCATCAGTGTTTGGGGTGAGGAAGCTGTGCAAGCACAGCTGTGCTCCAGAAGGAGAAATTATGATACCTATGGGCAGATATCACAGTCCTTGCTGAGAAGGGGCCATGAACGGGACGCGTTGCAGTGCAGGGTAAAAATTAAGGAGCTGCGCAGTGCTTACTGCAAAGCCCGTGAGGGAAATCGCCGCTCAGGAGCTGCCCCCACAACCTGCCGTTTTTACAAGGAGCTGGATGCCATACTTGGGTGTGACCCCACCGCCAATCCTAGGAGCACGATGGAGAGTTCAGAGCAGGGAGAAGTGGGGGAGGGTGTAGAGGAAGCTGAGAGTCAGGCTACTGTGGTGGAGGGAGACACTCCGGAGTCCCAGGAGACATGCAGCCAGGAGCTCTTCTCAAGCCAGGAGGAGGCTAGCCAGTTGCAGCAGCTGGAAGTTGCTGGTGAGGAAGAAGCAGAGGATCGTGCTCGGGGTAAGCATATTTTTATGTTTTGGGAGAGGACGGTTTGGGTTATGGCTGCCTGCATGCATGCCTAAATGTGGAATAGCCCACTGATTTGCTCTATCACATCTCTGTAATCTGCCTCGATAATCTCTTGAAAAGTTGCAGCCAGAGCGTGCGCAATGTGCTTTCGCAAGTTTATAGGGAGAGCCACCGTGGTCCTTGTCCCGGTCAGGCTAACTCGTCCAATCCACTGTGCAGCAAGGGGTGGGGGTACCATGGCTGCACACAGGCAAGCTGTATAGGGCCAGGGCGGAATCCACATTGCTGTAGAAGACCCTCCCTCTCTTCCCAGGTAACACGCAGCAGTGATATATCTGGCAGTAGGAAACCCTGTTGAGAATTTAGGAATACTTGAGTGCAGGGCGCCAGGTTCGCGGTCCTCCCCCAGCCCCGCAGTGCGTTCCGGTCTCCCCACCCCCTTCCAGCACGTAGTCAGCACCGCGGTGCGCTCCGGTCTCCCCACCCCCTTCCAGCAGGTAGCCAGCCCCACGGTGCGTTCCGGTCTCCCCCCCCCCGTCCAGCAGGCAGCCAGCCCCGCGGTGCGTCCCGGTCTCCCACCCCCTTCCAGCACATAGCCAGCCCCGCGGTGCGTTCCGGTCTCCCCACCCCCTTCCAGCACGTAGCCAGCCCCGCGGTGCGTTCCGGTCTTTCCCCCCCCCCTTTCCAGCAGGCAGCCAGCCCCGCGGTGCGTTCCGGTCTCCCCACCCCCTTCCAGCACGTAGCCAGCCCCACGGTGCCTTCCGGTCTCCCCACCCCCTTCCAGCATGTAGCCAGCCCCGCAGTGCGTTCCGGTCTCCCCACTCCCCTTTCCAGCAGGCAGCCAGCCCCGCGGTGCGCTCCGGTCTCCCAACCCCCCTTTCCAGCAGGCAGCCAGCCCCGCGGTACGTTCCGGTCTCCCCCCACCCTTTCCAGCAGGCAGCCAGCCCCGCGGTGCGTTCCCCCCCCTCACCAGCAGGCCGGCAGTTCCGCGGACTGCCCCCACCGCCAGCAGCTCGCCACCTTCATGTTCCCTACTGTCCCCTGTGCAGGCCACCAGCTACCTCCAGTACCCAGTGCAGATAAACCTCAGTGAGCCATCAGTCAGTTCCCCCTCCCAGGTGAAGTCGGGGCAGAAACACTCACCCCATTGCTCGCCATGCCTTCGCTTCCCTGGCCTCTCTGTGTTATGTTAGGTATGTGGGAATGATGCTACAAAAAGTCTACAAACTCCTTCACTGTGTGATAATAAACAATGTAGCCTCTGTGTATTACATGTTTCTATCTATGTTTTTTTTAGTGACCTTGACTAATGCAGCCGGATCACCGGCCTCACGTCGGTTGCAGAACTTGAGAAAAAATCCACGAAAATCAAAAGAGGAGTTGATCAAAGCAGTTATGAATCACTACAACAGAGAAAGTAGGAAGACGCAGGAATGGAGAGAGAAAATGTATGAGTGGAGGCAAACACAAAGCAGGAGAAAGGAACTGGCTATCAAAAAAACCTCAAAGCACATGATAAGCCTCCTGGCTCGCCAAACTGACTCTTTCGAGTCTCTCGTAGCCATGCAGGCAGATCTGTACCGTGGTAACCTACATCCCTCCCAAAGCTCTGTTTCTTGTTCCCCAGTATTTGCACAAAACACCTGTCTCCAGCAGCCAGTTTCTTATTACCCCCAGCTGCCCCCAACACCTGTACGGTCACCTACCAGCCCTGATAACTACAATTCTTTCCCTGTGCACTCCACCCCCATTACTCTGCAGCATAGTAATCCTGAAGTGCAGCAGACATTGAACAGTAATCCAAACAGGACATATTCAGACCTCTGAATGTACAGTCCACCACCCTAACCGCCCTGGTCTTTTATGTACTGTACTTTGAATAAAGGATTTTATGGCTTTTACAATACTTTTTATTATTGCAGGAAGTGGTAAATACTGTACCCCAAGGTAGAAAGGAGCACAGCAAAGGCACCAAACATTACTGTTGGCTCTCAGCATCAAATTGCTCCCTTAAGGCATCCCTAATCCTTGAAGCCCTTTCCTGGGCCTCTCTGGCTGTGCAAATTCATCCTCTAGGCGTTGAACCTCGGAGGTCCATTCCTCACTGAATCTTTCACCCTTCCCTTCACAAATATTATGGAGGGTACAGCACGCGGATATAACAGCGGAGATGCTGCTTTCCCCCAAATCTAGCTTCCCATAAAGACACCTCCAGCGGGCTTTCAAACGGCCAAAAACACACTCCACAGTCATTCTGCACTGGCTCAGCCTGTAGTTGAACCGTTCCTTGCTCCTGTCAAGCTTCCCTGTATACGGTTTCATGAGCCAAGGCATTAAGGGGTAAGCGGGGTCTCCAAGGATCACAGTGGGCTCTTCGACGTCCCCTACTGTGATCTTGCGGTCTGGGAAAAAATTCCCGGCCCTCAGCTTCCTGAACAGGGCACTGTTCTGAAAGATGCGTGCATCATGCACCTTTCCAGGCCATCCTGAGTAAATGTCAGTGAAACGCCCACGGTGATCCACAAGCGCTTGCAGAACCACGGAGAAATACCCCTTGCAATTAACGTACTCTGATGCCATGTGGGGTGGTGACAGAATAGGAATATGCGTCCCATCTATTGCCCCTCCACAGTTAGGGAAACCCATTTATCCAAAGCCATCCACAATGTCCTGCACGTTCCCCAGAGTCACAGTTCTTCTTAGCAGGGTGCAATTAATGGCTGTGCAAACTTGCATCAGCACCATTCCAATGGTGGACTTTCCCACTCCAAACTGGTTCACCGCTGATCGGTAGCTGTCTGGAGTTGCCAGCTTCCAGATTGCAATAGCCACCCGCTTCTCCACTGGCAGGGCAGCTCTCAATCTCGTGTCCCTGCGCCGCAGGGTAGGGGCGAGCTCAGCACACAGTCCCATGAAAGTGGCTTTTCTCATCTGAAAGTTCTGCAGCCACTGCTCGTCATCCCAGGCTTGCAGGACTATGTGATCCCACCACTCAGTGCTAGTTTCCCGAGCCCACAGGCGCCGTTCCACGGTGCTGAGCACGTCTGTTACTGCCACAAGCCACTGAGTGTCTTGAGCGTCAGGCGTTTCAATATCATCGTCTGACTCCTCACTGTCACTTTGCAGCTGAAGGAATAGCTCCACTGCCATGCGTGATGTGCTGGCAACATTCATCAGCAAGGTCCTCAGCAGCTCAGGCTCCATTTGTAACAGAAATCTCAGAAATCGCTCTGCAGACTCACAATGCCGCCAAACTGCTCGGAATGTGTAGCAAAGCACCACGGGGCGTTGGAACAGGAAGCGGAAAGACCCGCACACTTCCTTCCCCTTCCCACAAGCCACAGCACCAAAATGGGACGAGGTGCTCTGTGGGATAGCTGACCACAATGCACCACTCCCAACAGCGCTGCAAGTGCTGCAAATGTGGCCACACTGCAGCGCTGGTAGCTGTCAGTGTGGCCACACTGCAGTGCTGGCCCTACACAGCTGGACGAACACAGCTGCAACTACCAGCGCTGCAAAACTGTAAGTGTAGCCATGGCCTCAGTCTCTGGGCAACTCTAACAAGGACAGCTGGTGAGTAGTAGGCTAACTAATTGGCTACACCATCTGATCGGCTGGAAGGATCAGCAGACTGGATCTTAAGCCTAGCAGCAGTTCAGTGGCTGTTCAAACCATGTGCCTATGGCTGCAAGAGCTCCTGTGCCTGCTTGTTCCCAGCCTTGTTCTAGCCCCACTCCTTGTCTGTCTCTAGGTAATTTGGTCCTGACCCTGGGCTCCAATTCCTGACCTCTGACTTTGGCTCTAGTCTCTGAATGTAGTTCTGACCCTGGGCTCCATCTTCTGGCTCTTAACTCTGACTCTCACCCCTGGCTCTGGCATCTGACATCTGATTCCAGCTTTGACCCCAGGCTCTGACTCCTGGCTACCAACTCATGCTCCAACCACTAGGACTGACTGTCCACATTCCAGTTACTGACACTCATGTAAATAAGGGTGGGCTGATATTCCAAATAAAGGGTTGGTGCAGTTTATCACTAATAAAGTACTGCCACTGTCTCTTTCAGGTGATCTCATGGTAGATCTTTGTGCAGCATTTTAGCCTTGGACAGTTCAAAAAAATTATAATAAAAAAGGAATAAATTTTCAACCAAGATGTTTACATGCTATATCAAAGGCAGATTTGTGTTAGGAAAGTAAATAAATGCATTTTAAATTGCATGTAGGCTATCACTACTTAATCTTTTGCAAAATTTATAAATCCTCTCTCATTTGAAGGATATGATTGTGTATGCCAGGCCTATCAACTAGCAAAACATCAGGGGCACATGCAAAATGCATGGTACTGCACTGATTTTTATTTTCAAAGTCCTTAAAGCTACAGAAAACCTTGCCATTTATATAAGGATATAAATAATTTGGTGATAGAATTCACGAAACAATAACAGACTAACTATTTCCATCTGTGAATAAACAGGTCACGTTTGACTGAACGCTCAAAAGTCTTCTTCATCAATAGTGCCTTGACACTAGCTGTAGAACTGGGTACTTGGCCACATAAAATATGCAATAGTTCTCTACTGTGATTAGTGCCATTATTTAAAATGCATTTGTCTCTACAAAGTTAAACATTTAGCCCATTTTGACTGGCAATGCAAAGCATGACCCTTTTATATAGCAAGAACTATGGTATCATGCTGAGATCATAAAGTATAATCCATGAGACGGCAATACACTAAGTGCAAGAGCCAAGTCTCATTTTAAAAAGGATTATTTTCTAGCCCTTATCTGAAAAAGCTGCACATACTATATCTGTAATTCATTTCTCTCAGAACCACAAAAGTTTAAGTAATTCTAGAGACAGAAAAGAAATGAAAGACAAAATGATTTAAAGATCTAAGAGATGCCAAATGGTTCAACAAAAATTGAACTCTGCAAAATCCAAGTGTGCCTGCTGACTCACAGGCAGATTAATATATTTCCACCTACAGGAATCTGAACATTTACTGATGAAATGATTTGTGTTGCTAAAAACCTGAATCCAGCCATTTCATTGTAGCTGGTAACAAATAAAATATTTTTAAAACAAATCTATTGTCATCAATGAGTTTCTTGTTTGTTACTATGCATCGAAGTGTGGCATTCTTGAAACTTCACTGTGATAGCAGGAGTAGATCTCATTCTCCCATGCCAACATGCACTTTTGGCACTTGAGCTAAATGGAGATCTTGTTTAGTTCTGAGCAGTAGAGACCATGTGACATACACCTCTCACCATTTACGAATGCATTCAAAGGAGAGCCATAGAAGCTATGCACACTGTGCAATTCGTTATTTGATAATAGAACATATTGAGTATTTTTGGTGGTGTCAAAAAACCAATGGCAATAACTGACTCCTGCCAACGTAGGACTTTACAATGATCAGTTGCCCTTTTACTCCACTTGTATAGATTCACAGTATTCTGCTGTCTCATGGTTGATAAAATGGAGGTCAAATATCTATATTATTACTAGTAAAAAAGTCTTGTCCCCAATAAGACTAACTAATTTATAAAATGTTTATTCAGTTTAATGTTGCAACTGGAATGCATTTGGGGCTCTTAATGTCTCATACAGCAAGGAGACAACATCCTTTCTGCAGCCCCATAAACCTTTTACAAAGGAGGTGGGGTCAGAGCAGTGGGTGAAGTGAAGAGAAGATCTGGATGGTTAACAACTCCAGGAATATTGTATCCAGTAACTTAGGCATGTGATGCTTCTTGTGATATTTCAAGTAATATTGATTTTTGATTCTGCCACTCTTGTGATGAAAAGGACCTTGCTGTTACAAGTAGTCCCTTTGACTTCATAAGAATACATGTAGACTAAGGTACAGATGAATGCAAGTAGTGGCAACAGAATCAAGTCATCACCAGATAAGTTTGCCAAGATCCAGAATGAACTACCTGTCTTTGTGATAGCACTATTCTTGGGTGAGGACAAATGCAGAGTATTCTTTATTTGTGATAGTCACTGATGTTGGAGATGTCTACTAAGATAGATACTATTGTTATAATTGATCCTTTTGGCTGATGCAAGCCAACACAGCGGTGTTGGGGGTAATTATTAGACATGATCATCGATGCCTCCAAGGAGAGAAACTACTACACTCAAGAAATCATCTTTTGACATGAATAATTGTTCCAATTATTGCCCTGTTTCAAATCTCCACTATTTGGGGAGATTTATGGAAGGTACTATGGTAAGACAATTCCAGCAACATCAAGAATCCTCAGGACTCACTGATCTCAGAAAATGTTACTTTGGGTCAGAGTATAATCGACGCTGAGAGATCAACTAAAATTTAATTTATGAACTGCAGAAGTGATTGTAGACTACAACAAGGACTGATGGGATCGTTCTGAAATGGCTTGGGTCCTTTCTGTCTGAAAAGACCAAGAGGAAAGTAGTGGACAATTCATCATCTATTCCAAGATACTCTTGTGTTCTGCAGGGTTCCAGTGTGTCATGTCTCTTGTTCAGCCTCTCCACAGGGCTACTTAAAAATATTTTTTCTGTATGGACATTAAAGATTTCATGGCAGTTTTAATACTGAGTAGGGGGTCTCTGTGTCCTTTTCCAAAATCCCCACTATAAAAGCAACTACATTTCAGAGATGAAATAATTCATCCCTTATACATTAATGTATACTAAACAGATCTACACAAATACTTTATATTATACAGATGTTTGTATATAGACACACACAATCTACATTCATGGATATGCGTTAAGAATCTTAAAGGATGAAAGCTGTTTTACAAATATGACACTATTACACATCTTAATGGACATCTTATCCTTTATGATCTCTTTTTACATTCTTGTAAATCACATTTAGCCAGTTGCTTTCCCTCCAACATCCCCCAGTTACTGGAATGAATTTTAAATTAAAGATTTCCCCCAATGATTCCTTTACATCTTCTCCACATCTCTGGAGCAGATTTCCCCACAACATCGTCATAAAGCTTAGCAGCTCGACACATCACCCAAATGTGCACTAAGACAGACAAGGTGTTAGGGAGGGGGTTTAATTAGGCTGCAACTTCTATTAAATTAACTCATCAAGGAGTTCTTTCTCAGTCATTCATACAATGCAGACCACCATTCTGTAATCATTTTCACTTGGTGGGTATCTGCCATCGGTCCACCATCCCTCCACAGCTGGTCTCCAGCCCATTGCTGGGACCCCACCACCTACTCTTGTACAAGGGTTATTGGGCTGCAGAAAGGATGTTGTCTCCTTGCTGTATAAGACATTAAGAACTCCGACTGCATTCCAACTGGGTAAGAAAAGAGGATCAGGCTGGAGGGACAGGGTTTATATATCCTTCCCTGGGTGCACAGGGGCCGATGGTTACCTGAGCCCCGCTCACTTGTTCAGGTGCTACCCTCTCCCCACTCCCAAGACCCTCCTTGCAATCCACAGGCAGGTGACCCTTAAAGGAGACGCTACTGCCAGTCCACAGAATGACAGCCCCCTCTCCTTGAAGTGGCAAATGTTACATGAGGGTGGTATAGTCTTCCTCATGTCAAAGGAATGCTTTCAGGTGGGACTCATAGCAGTACAAATAATTTATTACTATTCTACTAAATGTGAACTGTTGCCTTTTACATAGCTTTAAACGGGAAGAAGCTAGTTATTATCCCAAATCATAAAGCAGGATTTCCTGCTTGTGCAAAGCAGCAGTACAAGGCCTGTGCTCCACTCAGATCCCAATACTGCCTCATGATAATGCTTCAGAGGGACATAAATGGAGCGTGGGTATTTTCCCAGCCCTCTGTATGGGGGTGAATTTTACCCAAAACAGTAAATCATTGAACAACCCTTGCTCCCACTGAAATAAATTGCAGCTTTGCAACTCCAGTGGGCCCAGAATTGGCCTACATATATTTAAGAGAGAAACAGAGCATCTGGTTCAGGGACTTAATTTTGGCTTTTGCATTTCACCTGTAAAGGAACCATATGTCCATACTAACAGCACAGCAAACAGCTGCCCCTCTTACAGTGAAATAGATGCATAGATGACATCTATTCTTCTTGTGAAACACAAAGTTCTATACTCAGGTCCTGGCTGGTGAGTGAAGGGAATTGTGATTCTTAAATATTTTATTTTGGGATATGTTTTGCTGTAATTTTTCAGTCTACCCATTTACTCTGTCACTAGTCATCGCTCTTAAATAATTATTTGTATTTATTTCTGAATGATTTCATTTCACCTTTAACACTAAAAATACTCCGTGCTGCCTGGATTCTGTTTGCTAATGAAAAGCACAAAGTCCCTCTCCTAGAATAAGTATATCTCTAGTTCATATAAAATCAGAATGTAGATTATTCTCCTAGGAAAGCACAGAACATGCAGTGCAGCCAACAGCTTATAATTTCAAAGTGAATTATTCATGTTTCCAGTCTAAAAGACCACTTTTATCTCCTTAAAAAACTGACTACTTCTCATTTACATGCTGAGGTTGTGTACTGAGAGAAAAGGGAGCAAAGTTAGCAAACAAGATTGGCACCAATTCCACGGGTGCTTCAGGGCTGGAGCACCCATGGGAAAAAAATAGTGGGTGATCAGCACCCACTAGCTACAGCTATTTGGTGGCTGCCACTGATCAGCTGTTTGGCACTGAGGGAGGTGCTTGAGAGAGGGCAGAGAACAGGGACTGGTGAGCAGATGGGACCTTGAGGGAGGGGTTGGAACAGGGTGGGTAGTGGCAGAGTGAAGGTGGGGCCTCAGGGGAGGAGCAGACTGGGAGCAGGGTCTTGGGGCAGAGCAATCCCAGAGAAAAAGAAACTTAATGCTTATGGCTAACAACATTTGATCTAAGTATTTACACATACAATGAGAGATGTTACTAGAAATACTTTGCTCAAAGATGGAATGTAAGTTAATCAGAATCAGTGGATCATGTTCTTTACTCTTCCATTCAATACAAAAAGCAATTGTTTCTATAGCAACTGCTGCATCTCTTGGCACCATGATAATTCTTAGAGAAATGGTACATTGTTAGGACATATTCCAGAACCAATGTATGTGAAATCTGGATTTATTCAGCAGCAGGAATTTGCAGGGGAAATGGACTCAAAAGCTGAAGATCTACACATGGCTATCAGCTCCAGTGAGAGCTGATGCAGTGATGTAACTGAGTGGATGGGGAACTCAGGGATAGGGTGTACACAATGCAGTCTCTTTACTTCATGTACACTGCTAAGAGGATGTTTCAGTCAACCATGAATGGCTTGCCAGGAGGGGACTGAGAGCCAGGAGAGAATCTCTCAGAACCACAGTTACGTGTATCTAGTCACTCAAACTCCTGCATAGGTCTGATTTAAACCTGACTGAAGTCAGTGAGAAACTATTAACTTCAGTGGACTTTGAATCAGTCTCAGGGAGCAGAGGAACTAGGGTTTTTGGTTCAAAATGGTTTGAGTGGCTAAGGAGGATTTAGAGAGCTCTATGTTGTGTAATATTTCACAACTCGCAGAGAGCTCCAATGGGGATTTTAATACATTTACACACAGAAATAAATAATTGGAACACATTATTGATTGATCCACTGATGGCAATGGGATATTGTATTAATGGACCCTAATGTAAAATGTGATCATGTAGTTATAGGGGTTTTGAAGGTTCTCTCAACTAAAAATGATTTTCACTAAAATCATTCAATGGGTAGCCATAAAAAGGAGAAAAGCTATACACCAAAATACTATACCATATACCTATTGCTTCATGTGGATGAAGTTTAAAATATACAAACAAATCTCATATAGATTTGCACATTAGTGGAAGAACATGACAAACATTCTGTTTCAGCAAATACATGGCATGTCACATTTCATCTAATCTTGGTGTTTTTGTTTCTATTTTACTGGGAAGTTTCAACATAAAAAATGTTTTTGTTAGGGATATAACACAAGTGATGTGTTTTTGAGAATCTAATGGGTCCTTTTTATGTCATAATATGAAGTATCTCAAAGTTTTCTGAAAAGAAATAATTTTCTACATCATATCTTTTTGATCAGCATAAGAACTCATAAGTACATTGTCAATATTAATAGAGCACTGTGACTTTACATATTTCAAGACTACAAAAATATTCCTCAAGTACAGCATTGTACATACTCCTCTTTGAAGCAACTGCTGCTTGTAAAATCTAATAAGATGAAAATCAGCAATCCTATTTGTCAATCTCTCAGATGAGAGTCCAATTCATACACTTGTAGTCATTTTCAGCCCATTTGGAATTTCCCTCCAAACTGATATGATGTGGAAAAAATGCTAATCTTCCTTGATAGGAACCATTACTGGTTATATCATAGAGGTTGGTACTTTATGATGTTTTTCAAATAACCTACAGTAGTTGTACTGCAAAATGATCCTTTTTCATCAGTGCTAAGATAGACAGTCATGTACCTAGGGTCTAGGGCTTCAGCATTTCTCCTCTGCTATAAACAAAATTTGAAACCTTTTGGTATTACATGGGCAGAGCAGACAGTGAAATCACAAAAAAAATGTGCTGAATTTGAACAGATGCATGGCATGATTATGTCAATTACAGAAATGTGGGGGTGGAAGGGAACTTGAGAAGTCATCTACTCCAGTACCCCATGCTGAGGTTGGACCAAGCAAACCTAGACCATCCCTCACATGCTCCTCTAACATGTTCTTAAAAAACCTCCAACAATCGGGATTTTACAGCTTCCCTTGGGAGTCTATTCCAGAGTTTAACTACCCAGATAGTTAGAAAGCTTTTCCTAATCTAAAATCTCTGCTGCTGCAAACTAAGCCTATTACTTCTTGTTCTACCATCAGTGGACGTTGAGAACAACTGGTCACCATCCTCTTTATAACAACCCTTAACACTTTTGAAGATTGCTTCTCCCTCAGTCTTATTTTCTCAAGACTATAATGTGCTGACTTTTTAACCTTTCCTCATTAAAAAAAAAAAAAAAACTTAGAAAACCTGATTTATCATTTTTGTTGCTTTTCTCTAGACTTCCTCCAATTTTCCACAGCTTTTCTGAAGGCTAGGTCCCCGAAGTGGACACAGTACTCCAGCCGAGACCTCACCAATGCTGAGTAGAGCAGGACAGTTACCTCCCATGTCTTACCTATGACACTCCTATTAATACACCCTATAATATTAGCCTCTTTTTCACAACTGCCAGATTGTTGACTCATTCACTTTGTGACCCACTACTGCCAGAATCTCTGGCTGAGGCAGGCACAGATGCAGGCTGGAGCAGGGACTGGCTAGCGTGGAAGCAGCAGGGGTTAGAGTTGAAGTAGGGACAAGGCCCAGCTAGAGCAGAAGTACAAGCAAGAGCAAGGGCTGGCCGGAGCTGAAGCAGGAGTCCGGGCACTGTGTCAGAACTACCAGGCAATGGGAACATTCCCAGCCAGGTAATGATGGTGAGCAGACTGGAGAAACTGCTCCCCTTAGAAGTCTATACATTTGCCTTGGGATCACATGAGCGGGTTCTGGCCTGAGGATTGGTTGACCAGCATAGGGCCTATCACAAGACCTGCAGGCAATTGCTGTGGGTGACTCATCATACTCTCTGGCTCAGGGAGGAGAAATCAGGCTTGGGCAGGCTCAGAAGTAATTCAGGGATGACTCATCACAACTGTAACCTCCAGATCCTTTCAGCAATACTTCTGCCTCCCCACTGTCTCTCCTTTTCCTTTCTATGTGCAGTACTTTGCACTTGTCCAGTGAATTTCATCTGGGTGATTTCAGACCAAAATATAGTACTCTTTCATAATGCCATCTCGTTCGGATATAGTACCTTTCAACCATAGGTCGCTGTGTGCTTTACAAAGGGCTAAGAATCATTATTCTCACTCTATCGAGGAACAAGATGGTGAAGTAACTTGCCACAGGGCAAGTGACAACAGCTGAGCCAGGAACAAAACCTAGCTCTCCTGAGTCTCACTCTACTCTCCTCAACATTATATGTAACAGACATATATTACCATAATGTTGAAAACCAAAACTTTAACATAGGGAAACTGCAGGCAGTGTAGAATACTGCAGGGCTAGTCAGTTAAAGTGGATGGTACAGGGCAGCTTGACTGCAACAAGTTCATTCCCTTCTTTCTGAGCTACCACCAGAAGCTATTTTAAGTTCTGCTCCTATATTATATGCTGTCCAAGGGTGCTCTCCTCCCTCTTATCTCTTCTTTTCTCATCTGGTGCCTGAAAAGAGTCCTGAGAGGCTGATAGTTTCCATTTAATCATTTCAGCCTTGTGTATGGAAGAATCCTGGGCACCATGCTGTACAGCTTTTCCTCGGCTGGAATTTGTGAATATCAGCCTGTCCCCTTATCTGCTTTGGAACCAGGCTCTGGGTAGTTTGCTTTTATTTTTTTCAGTGTTTCTGTTTCTGCAAAGAAAAGTTCTAAATAACTCCTTTTGCTGTGAAAAGGGCAGAATTTGTCACACAGACAAGTGCATTGCCATTACAAAATGGATTTTTCCTTGTGGTTTCAGCCCAGTTCCTAGTGTACACATGGCATCCTTGCTAAAAGTATAACCAAAGTAGGTGAGGAAGGACAGTCTAGAGAAAGGACACTGTACTTAGAACTGGAAGATGTGGATTCAAAGCCCAGCTCAGCCACAGTGTCTTGTGTGACCTGAGGTGAGTCACTTAGTCTATGCTGTGCCTCAGGTTCCATCTATAAAATGGGGATAATGCTTTTCCTCCCTCATGGATGTATTATGATCAATAAACCCACAGATGTCTGAGGTGTTCACATACTATGGTGATGATGAGGGGCACGTAAGTACAAAAACAGATAGAAATTGACATTCCTGTTAATAGTCTCATCAGTAGTATACTGCTCAATAGTATTCATCTCTATGTATTTTTGGCAGGTTTCCACATCCCAAATAGGGCTTATGTCCTGCCCTCTATTCTCATTGGCGTTGAAGTTTGGCACTGTTGGTCATTTTGATTTTTTTTTAAATTATTTTCTATGTTTTAATAGGGGGAATGTTCCATGCTTGTGCTTTGATACATATGGTTGATTTTTTTTTTTAAATCTTTAAGCTCTCTCTATTCTTTCATCCTTTTTCTCTAAACAAAACTTTGGTTAGGTTTAGAGGTAAAAAGGAAAGAAAGGTTATTAAACAGAAGAAAGATTGTTTGGTTAGGTTTATTAAGGAGAGATGATTTTAAAGGAATAGTCTGGCATGTTATTAAAGAACATTTTTTTAAAAATAAATGAAAATAGTTTATTAAATATAAAGTTAGGTTAAAAAACATGACAGAAAAAGGGAATTTTATAAAGCAAAAACTATTTAGTAAGCACATGGTAAAAATATAAATGTAGGTTAATAGAAAATCATTTAAAATATTAAATATGAGGACAGGTTAAGAAAAGAGCATTTAAAAAGAGTTAAATACAAGATGGCAGAAAAGAGGAAAAGAAAGCCTTTTGCAAAGGGCAAAGATAGGCTGAGTCATGGTTGAGTCAGAGAGAGAGAGAGCATGAGCGTGATATCTTACCCTTGCAACTGTTCCTGGGGCAGGAGGGAGCTCCCAAGGCTCACAATCACTCAGGCTAGCTACCTCTGCCTTTAGATTCGACCAATCAGATGCTGTTCTACAGCGGCATCATAGAATACATTTTTCTGAACCAATCCTATAGTCCCAAGATTTTTAAACAAGAGCCATCTCCCTCCCCTCATTACACTCCCCTCCTCTTTAACTGCCTTATCCTTATCTTTAAAAAAAAACAGACCCCAATCATCTTTCCCATCAGGTAGCACTTTTACATAGGTGCTTTAATGAAGGTTAAAGCCATAAGCCCTTAGTAATAAACAGTTTTAAAAAGTTTTCCCTTATGCTTTTGGTGAGGACAATTTGAAGCTGCAGCAAAAGTAGCTTTGTTAGATGGTGAGTTAGAGATAAAGAAGGCTGTGAGATGTCTAGAACAAAGAGATAAGTTTCTTTTTAAACTTTTGAACAAAAGTAAAAGATAATTAAGTTTTGTAAAGGAATAAAGCTCTATTTTATAATCACTTGAAAGGACAAGCCTATTTGAAGAAACAGACATTTATTTATAGGTGTTTTAATAAAAAATGAGCATGCAGAAACACCCCAGGGTTAAAACCACAGACAACCAGTTTATCAAAGTAATTTATAGTAATAAAAGGTTTTCTCCTATGCTTTTGCTAACATTGGTTATTTTTTAGTGAGGACAATTTGAAGCAGCCTTTCTAAATTAGTGGATTAGAAAAGACCCCTTTGAAAGACAAGCCTATCTGAAGAAACATCCCTCCATTTAACATTTTTGAATATGAGTGTCAATAAAAAATGAGCATGCAGAAACCATCCCAGGGTTAAAATCAAGGACAAACTGTTTATAAAAGTAATTTATAAGTGATAAAAAAGTTCCCCCGCTATGTTTTAGACTAATACTGGTCATTTGTAGTGAGGACAATCTGAAGCAGCACACTTTTGCAGCAAAGCCACTGTTAGCAAAAACAGCCTTTGTAAGCCAGTAGATCAGAGATAAGAAGGCTGTTTCTTCCCCCACTTTTTAACAAATACAAGTGAAAGTTATATTAGCCTTTCTAAAGGAATAAACACTTTAAAAGACAAGCCTATATAAAGACATCTCTTTATTTAACATTTTACAGGTGTGTTTAAACAAAAAGAGTATGCAGAAACATATCAGAGTTAAAACCACAGAACCTTAGTAACAGCTAGTTTATATTCCCCTTATTCTGTAACCCAGTGGATCAGAGAGAAGTTTATTTTCCTCTCCACTTTTTAAACAAATCCATGCAAAAGTCATATTAAACTTTCATTTTCTTAGGACTTTAAGATTTAAGTATGAATTTTTCTGTTGCATTATCAGAATGCTTTTGTTTTTAAATGTTTGTAACCCATTTGCTGAGACACAGATACAAGCTCCTGTTTTTGTTTTGGATCCATAGATTTTATTAAAAATAATACATTACAGGCTGGAGCTTTCTCTACACTTTAAAGACACATAAGACTAATTAGGCTAGCCAGTGATCCATGCATTATAGTCTGCATTAGCAATGCTCTAGGGGTCATCCCTTCAGGTTTGCTTGTTGGTTTTTTTGTTTGTGTTAAAAACAAAAACAAACAAACAGACTTCTTTCCTACTTTTTAAATGCTGTTCAAGTTTTAACAAATGATGAGATGACATTGAAAGACACTTTGTGATAGGAATAAAATACTTGTTATAACATTTACTGATTTTAAAAAGATAAAAACCATCGCTTTGTGACTGCATGAAGCTCAGAGATCGCCTGTCTGAAGAACACCCTTACCCCTCGACTTTCCCCCCATACTTTGAACACTTGTAAGACGAGGAGTGGAGTGTTCTGCAGATAGGCTGTCTCTGATCCACTATCTCACAGATGCTATTTTAGCTAACTGTGGCTTTGCTGAAAAGGCTTGCTGCTTCAAATTGTCCTCGCTAAAAATGACCAGTCTAAAACATAGGGGGGAAACTTTTCTCATCACTATAAACAGTTTGTCCTTGATTTTAACCCTGGGATGGTTTATGCATGCTAATTTTTTATTGAAACGCATATGTAAAAGTGCTAAATGAAGAGATGTTTCTTCAAATAGGCTTGTCTTTTAAAGTGTTGATTCCTTTACAAGACTTAATATAACTTTCACCTCTATTTGTTAAAAAGTTGGGGAAGAAGCAATCTTCTTATCTCTGATCCACTGGCTCACAGACATGGTTTTTGCTGCAGCTTTAAAGTGTCCTCACCAAAACCATAGGGAAAAACTTTTTAAAACTTTTTAAAACTGTTACTAAGGGCTTATAGCTTTAACCTTCATTAAAGCACCTACGTAAAAGTGCTACCCTGATGGAAAAGGCAAGGAGTGGCTCTAAACCTTTCCAGACTATTGTACCCCTTTCAGGAGTCTGATTTGTCTTGCATACCCCTAAGTTTCATATCACTTAAAAAACTACTTGCTTAGAAAATCAGTCCTAGAAATACAAAAGTGTCATAGCGCACATAGGTACCAACTTGACCCCTCTTCCTCCCACTTCTGGCCTCACCCCTGCACCACATCATCCCGCCGCTGCACCACCCTCATTCCACCCCTTCCCCAAACTCAGACACTCCTGTCCCTCCATTACATACAAATTTATGTATGTATCACACAGACAGACAGACAATCTCTGAAGAAAGTTTCAGAGGAAACTTGGTCTGAAAATCAAAATATAATTTTTGCTTCTTCCACCTCTACTAGTCAATAAAAAGTCTAATCAACATCTAATTGGCAATCTTCTTGATTATGCTGGAGACAGAGTAGCATCCATCTTGCTAATATGAATCTGTTGCCTCTGGGGAGCTAACGAGTAAGAACGTTTTCTGATAGGAAAATAAGCAAAAGTTTTGTTTAGAAGAAAAGGATGAAAGAATAGAGAGCTTAAAGATTAAAATAAGCAAGATATGTCTCAAAGACAACTAGCAGAACCGCTAAGAAAGAAAGCATTATCTTTATAATCACTGGTGATATTTTAACTATGAATTGAACTACTTAATTAAATCACTCATTAATTGAATCACTTAGGACCTGATCCATCTCCCACTGAAGACAGTTGGAGTCTTTCCACAGGCTTCAATGGGAGTTAGATCACTAGAATCCAAAAACTTTTATGTACTCTCAGAAGTCGTCCTCTAAATCTTTCCAGTAGTCATCTCAACTCTGACTAGGAGCAATCACCCTTTCTAAGGTTTATAGTTTACTTAGTCTCTCTTCAGGCTCACAGTTAAGGTTACCCAGACTGCCAGTCACTGTATCAGTTGATTGTTGTCAGTCTTTTCTAAACATGTTGAGATTCTGTAATTAGAACCATTAACAATGAGATTTCACAGATGTAGGTTACAAGCTTTCAGAAGAGAAACTGCAGTAACAGGCAGTGGAGAAATACTTAATAACTACTTATCCTCTAATTAAACAAGGTACAGAACTAAGTACTGCATGCTAAGCACTGCTCTAGCATATGCTTATCATAACCCTACAGAATTGTACTAAAATGCAAAGGTTCCAGTCTGAGCTATTCTTAGCCAATATTCATCTCACACACAGATGGAGCAGTTTTGCTGTTTCCATACTGACACACGGAGATTGTAGCATGAAGGATTAAGTTCAAATTTATCATAAAATCACTTCAGATAGGACAATGTAATATTCAAATTCTACTTGAATTTGACACACAGAAAGACAAAACAGACTGTGTTGGACTTCAAATAGGTAAACAATAACAGAACTGTTTGCTAAAAAAACAAAATAGAACCCTCCTTAGAAAGTATTAGATTAATCCATCAGCTCTGGGACTAACTCTCTGACATAATTGGGGAATGCTCAATAAACACAAGATGGAGGGCTGGAAAGAGTCTCTCCACTGTCATCAAATCCAGATGTTGCTCTACACCAGGATAGTTCCCCAAGACAAGGTTAAGCAGCCACAAATTGCCAATGCCCTTACTACATGTGGGGATTATCATTTTGAATGGGAACCCTGGTCATAGCCCTTTCTGCCAGTCATGTCCCCTATACCAGCAGCTATAAAAAGGTTGATGGCTGCAGGTATAGGAGACACTACAGGTAGCTCTACACCCTGTGGGGATCCAGCCAACAGGGGAGATCAGCCAACAGTTGGATCTGCCAGATTTAGGCTGGTTTTCTTCCACTGGAGCAGCGAAAAGTGGCCAGAGCAGAGCTCAGGATCAGGGCCAGAGTTCAGATCAAACTTTATTTATGAATAGAGTGAAGTTGATGGCTTTTAAACCTGTGATGAGCATTAATCAATACACTCGGGAGTCTTTGAGGAAGAGAGGCTCATCACCAGAATAGCAGTTGAGGACCAAGGTGCATTGATAGATCTAATTAAGTGCAAGGCAAAAACATGCACACAGATACCCCATGCCAGCAATCTCTTCTCTGAGAAGAAAAACAATCTCCAGTTTCTCACAAAAATAGTTGTTCAGATCCTGAGGTCATACCTTTACAGGAAAGCTGCTATTGAAAACAATGGAAGGGCTGCCTCATTCAGGAAGACTGAATAAAAATTGAGTAAGAACTTCAGGATGTAGTTCATAAAGAATAAGAGACTTTCACACAGGGACTGAGCCCTGAAGATTGGCTTCAGATCTGTCAGCAGCATTCAGGGCTGTTTGGATCTGGGCCCATCCCTCATCTCACAATGAGAGCTGACTGAAAGGCACAATAGCATTTCATGGCAAACTTCCAGTTTTTGACATTTTTTTTTTTGTTCCACACTGGACCAAATGTTTTGAACGTTTTTGCAAGAAAATGGATGAGTGAGTGTGTGTTATAGCCTGTTCTGCAATGTTGGAGATTCAGATTCAAGCCCATGCTTCAGACCAGAGAGGTTTCCTCCCACCTCACACTGAATCAGGCAGGACAAGAACTTAACTAGCCAGCTAAAGAGTGTGAGAGAGTCACTCTTGCTCTTGAGGTGACTTAGGGTATGTCTACCCAGCAACAGACGCTCACCGCAGTGAGTCTGAGAGCCTGGGTCTACAGATTCAGGCTGCCAGGTTCGTGCTACAGCACTAAAAATAGCTATGTAAATGTTTGGGCTTGGGCTAGAGCTCAGGCTCTGAAGCTGAGCCCAAATGTGTACACAGCTATTTTAAACATTGTAGCGCAAGCCTGAGTCTGTAGACCTGGGCTGCGAGACTTATTGCCATAGGTTTCTGCTTGCCGTGTAGACATATCCTCAGTTGAAAATGTTCCAACCACCTCTGCTCAAGCTATTATAACTTTCTGATGCTGTTTGTTTTTCCCAGCAATCTATACTCACATTCAACACAGCTTAAAACACAAATCAAAACCTTTCCCTTGGCCATTGACTTTTAAAAGTTTGTTCAGCCGTTGTTAGCCCTACATCTAACCCATTTTTTTTAAAGGAAGATTTAAGTTAAACCACTATAGCTTTTGCTGGAAATATAATGAAAGTGCTCCCAGGCCAAACGCCTAAATACTGAAATAAGACATTGGATCAGTCATTCTTTATAACCCTCCTTATTATGGCTTCTTTGAGTTCCTTTAAATTATAGGTCTGTAAAGGTACCAGGCTTAATTATCTTGTAAGTCACTGTCATGCCTGCTTACTTGCTGAATGCCATGGCACCGAAATGAAGGCTACATCAGTTTTTCTTTTGTTATTTTGTTTTACATGAAGTAAACATTTCAATCAATTCCCCCGCCCTCTACCCCATCATTTTAGGATTACATTGAAATTGTATGTGAAATAGGAAGGACACACTATTCCATGGATAAAGTGGAAAAAAATCATTGGCATGTAAAGGAGACAATGCAAAATGTGGCACAATGATTGGTATAGGCATTGATGTACACTAGGACATAGGAGATCCATATTAAAAATTAAAGAGCCATAGGCTGGAATTCATTCCTGGGTCACTCTTAGATTTCTAATGAAGGTTAAGGATTCGTAGGACCTAAATTAAATCTTTACAGTAAGTCTTCTCAGACCCTCAGTAAGGGCCTTACTGTGGTTGTCTAATCCCATTGGTTTGCACTAGTAAGGTTATTACGGTTCGGCCTCTTATGAGCTACCCTCAACAAAGCTGTTCTGTTTCCTTGAAGAAGGACTGTTTTGTTTGAATGGTTCTTTGGTTAATATCTGGCCTTCACTGGCATTATCAGTTCTCTGTTGATGCCTAGGAAATATGCAGTGACTCAGTATCATACAACATACCTGATTTCAAGAGTTCTGAATATTAAAATAATACTTGGATTACGAGTCAATTACCAGCTATTAGCCAGGATGGTCAGGCATACAACACAATGCTCTGAATGTCCCTAGCCTCTGCTTTCCAGAGGCTGGAAGTGACGAATAGGGAATGGATCACTCAATGATTGTCTGTTCTGTTCATTCCCTCTGAAGCACCTGGCATTGGCCACTGTCAGAAGACAAGATCCTGGGCTAGATGGACCACTAGTCTGGCCCAGTGTGGCTGTTCTTATGTCTGATATCTCTCTTTTAAAGAAGTAACTCTGTCTAGTGTTTAAGATGTTAGTTACATTGAAATAACAACTCTCCTTGACATTCTCTTGTGAATTTTGGTCTTTTGTTACCTTTAAAGAGCCATGATGGTCTTTCCCTCCGACAATTAGAACTTCTGCCATATCTTCAGCCTGAGCAGACCGGGCATGGATGAACAAAGCTCTGCCAGCTTCAGTTATATTTTTCAGTGCAACTAAAGATCCATTGGGTTCCACCTTAAAGTCTGGGTTAGAAACTTCAAAGTTCAACTTGTCATTCCCCTTGCAGTCATCAAACACCACTGGGAAAGAACAAACAACAAGAACGTAAGTATTGGTCTACACACACAAGCTTCAAACATTTATACATGATTTGCTTCTCCACAGATATCACATACAACTGGTTCCAAACTATGGAGCACATTTTCAAAATGGTCTCCAATCAAGCTCTCTGTTTGCCTGACTTCATGGACAAGCTTGTGCATGTGCAGTTTTGGAGAGATGCAAGATTTTGACCCGGCAAATTGGGTAGCCAAGACATGAATTAATAATTTCGGTCTTGGACATTGTGATCACTCAAATCAAGATCACACGAACAGCAGATACATACCTAATTGCATATATTACGTGGTATCTACAGAGTACTTATCATGGACTTGTTCATGTTCTGGACCTCTAGAGTCTTTAAGGCTAACAAAACAGTTAAAGGTAACCAGTATGTTGCCTTCATGACTGGAATTGGTTGTTTTTGTATTCTATTGTAAAAATGTTATATGATAGAAAAGTGTAGCAGAAAGAATACTATAGTTTACATCACTGTCAAGACATCTGGCTAAATGTATGAATTCCACATTAAACCTATCCCTCTTTATTGTTTAAAGTTGTAAATAGAAGATAGACAGCCAACTTCCATTGATTTGTCAATGGGAAGGGAACACCTACCTGCTCTTTATGTTTTTAAAAAACTTCCCCATAATTGTAACAGTGTGACATGTAATTCAAAAGACTAATTGTGAGTAGTATGGATTTTTTGTTTGCAGAATGGTTTATTTATTGATTTCAGAGCCTTTTATACAGGGCTGATGATCTATGAAGGTGACTATTTTAGGTTATACAGAATTATAAGTGAATAAGGTAGTTATATATATTAGCCGCCATTTAAAACACAGCTATCACCCAAATACAGGATCCCAGTTACCACTGTGTGGGCATTGTATTTAACAGCAACCATCAATGGAGCAATATAGTTCTTTGTGTTTGTCAGTTTTCCACCATTAATAAAACTATGGGGCAGATGCTCACCTTGGTGAAAATTACAATAGCGCCATTGATCCTCAACCCTAGTATAAATTGTCATAGACCCACTGAGAGCACATCAGCTGGGGATAGGCCCCTAAATATCCATAGATAGAAACTGTTTATGCTACCAAGAAACTGTTTTAAGCCTTGTGAGAGTTGACATTGTTGCTCAGATATACATGTTCTGCATACTTGCTATTGCTCTGCATCTTTAGTACTTTATTTCTAATATACTATCATCTTTATTAACAATTCGTTACAACACAATTGTTCTTTAAAGAGCTCTCTCTCAAAAAAAACATACAAAAAAGGAAACAAGAGATTGATAGTGATTAAGAAAGATACTGTGATGAATTACATTAATTTCAAGTGAACAACCAGCAAGCTACCTCAAGTTGATAAGTTATGGGGTGATACAAGTATCTATCCCCATTTCTTTTATCTTTCTTATTTCACATACAGTGAAAACGTATGCTAGATTGTGTGTGAGACATTTGGTAAATGATGAGTAACTCGAGTTAATTCAGATCACATACCCATTCTACATGCACTTGAGCTGTGTTAGTCTCCTTAACTATTATAGATTTATACTATAGACAGTTTTGCCCCTAAAGATCATGGAGATTTAGCAAGTGCTCCTAGCTTTTAAATACTGTGAATACCATTGCCTGCAGTAATTACATACTTCATTTAAATGGAATCTCAGTTACATCGTGTCACCTTTAGACCTCATAATAAACCATGTGATTAAGAAGTCTTCACCACAAACTTGTAGTTGCACCATAAATCTTTTAGGTTTCTCCATTGAGAAAGATGGATTATGTGTGTTTGGTGTGTTGGTTTTTTTTTTGAAAGGAGATCTATCCTAGACTCTCAGACTGCTTATTAAGCTGCTGATATAGTGAACTTCTTTTAAGTTCATGGTGGGCTGCTTGCTGTTTTGATCTTGTTTTCCCTTCTGTAGTGGATCTTTAAAAACTGTGCTTTATGGATATGGACAAGCACTCAGAAATTATAGATGATCAAAGGCATTAGACTTATTAAAAATAAAGCAGCTTCAAAATGGTTAATGGGTTAAATCCACTGTTGAGATTATCTTGTTAGGTTCAGTTGTTGTTTATATAGTTAAGAAATTCCCAGATTCTATCACAACTTGACCAATACTGGAACCAAAGCTGTGGTCTCAGATACAGAATAACTTTGTACTGTACCATGGCTGGACACACACTACAGAGACCATCTACAACTGACTGGCATAACAGACCTGCAGGTAAATTTCCCATACGACCTCACTCCACCAACACTAGTGGATTCAGCATATATTCACAGCACTGCAGTTCTTGGATCTGGGCTGGCAGGGGACTGTAGACCTAGTCAAATTTCCTCCTGGAATTCCACTGCATTTGAACCCCACCACCAGAAAATTGCAGAGATGGGAAATCTGTGGCCCTTTTTGCTGATTCTTCAGTTTGAGTGAAGCTCGCTACCATGTGATGCATTGTTGAGTATGGCCTAAAATGCACACTAAGAGGCTGATTTTCAGAGGCAATGGTACCCACAACTCCAACTGATGTCAATGGGAGTGCACTCAGACTGGTTAAGGAATCACAGCTTGGAATGGGGACAATACCAGCCCCCACCCTCTCAGCCAGCACTGTGTACTGGGAGGGCTGGCAAATGGTCAGAATCAAATAAAAAATAGCGAACAGGGAAGAACTGGTAGCAAATCTGTAGGTAGAAGGAAATTTGGGTGAAAGTGATCATGAAAAAGGAAGTAGTGAGAGCAGCGGAATAAGGATAATGGACTTCAAAATAGCAGACAAACTCAGAACTTGTATGTAAGGTTCCATGGGAAGAAAATCTAAGGGCAATAGGAGATCAGGAGAACTAGCAGTTTTTCAAGGAGACAATATTAAAGGCACAACTACAAACTATCTTGATGCAAAAGATCAGAAGACTAGAAAGAAGCCAACATGGCTCCATCAGGAGATCTTTTATGACCTAAAAATCAAAAAGGAATCCCACAAAAAGTGGAAACAGACTAATTGGTAAGGAGGAGTACAAATAGCACAGGTATATTGGAACAAAATCAGAACTTGCTAAGGTACAAAATGAGTTACACCTAGCACAAGACATAAAAGGCAATAAGAAGAGGCTCCAGAAATACATTAGGAGCAAGAGAAAGATGAAGGAAAGCATAAGTCCTTTACTTAGCAGTGAAGAACTAATGAATGCTCAGGTAGTTCATGCCTATTTTCCTCCAGCCTTTGCTATAAAGGTTAATGGTGACCAGATACTCAACACAATTAATGTTACCAACAAGAGGGAAGGAACAGAAAGCAAAAAAGACACAAAACAGATTAAAGAACATTTAGACAAGTTAGATATATTCAAGTCAGTAGGTCCGGATGAATTTAATCCTATTGTACTTAAGGAACTGGTTGAAGCAATCTTGGAACCGTAAGTAATTATCTTTGAGAACTCCGGGAGTATGGGTGAGATTTCATAAGACTGGAAGAGAGCAAACATAGTGACTATCTTTAAAAAGGGGAGGAAAACCAGGTAATTATAGACCAGTCAGCCTAACTTTGACACCTAGAAAGATACTGGAACAAACTTAATAATCAATTTGTAAACACTTAGAGGATGGTCAGTTATAAGGAATAGCAAGCACAGATTTGCCAGGAACAAATCATACTAAACCAACCTAATTTCCTTCTTTGACAGGGTTGCTTACCTAGTGGATGGGGAAAGCAGTAGACAGGATATGTCTTGATTTTAGAAGGCTTTTGACACAGGGACATGTGGTCTAGATGAATTTACTATAAAAGTGAGTGCATAACTGGTTGAAAGACCATACTCAGAGTAGTTATCAATGGTTTGCTGTCAAACTGGGAGGACATATATAGTAGGGTTCCACAGGGAGCAGGCCTGGATCTAGTACAATTCAATATTTTCATTAATGACTTGGATAATGGAGTGGAGAGTATGCTTATAAAATTTGTGGATGACACCAATATGGGAGGGATTGCAAGCAATTTGGAGGACAAGATTAGAATTCAAAAACAACTTTGACAACTCAAAAGATTAGCCTGAAGTCAACAAAGATGAGTGCAAAGTACTACACTTAGGAAGGAAAGTCAAATGCACAACTAGAAAATGGAGGATAAATGATTAGGTGGTATTACTGCTGAAAAGAATCTGGATGTTATAGTGGACCACAAATTGAATAGGAGTCAACAAAGTGATGGAGTTGTCAAAAAGGATATAATCTGGGGTGTATTAACAGGAAGACAGACCCAGGAGTTAATTGTCCCACTCTACTCAGCACTGCTGAGGCCTCTGCTAGATGTGTGTCCAATTCTGGGACTCACACGATAGGAAAGATGGGAACAAATTGGAGAGAGTGCAGAGGAGAGCAACAACAATGATAAAAGATTTAGAAACCTGACTTGTAAGGAAGGGTTAAAAAAAAGTGGGCATGTTTAGTATTGTGAAAAGACAACTGATGGGGGACCGGTTAACAGCCTTTAGATATGTTAAGGGCTGTAATAAAGATGACTATGATCAATTGTTTTCCATGTCCACTGAAGGAAGAATAAGCAGTAATGGTCTTAATCTGAAGGAAGGAAGATTTTAGGTTCAATATTAGGAAAATCTTTCTAACTATATGGGTTGTTAAATGCTGGAATAGTCTTCCAAGGGAGAATGTGGAATACCCTTCATGCAGGCTTTTAAAACAGGTTGGACAAATACCTGTCAGGCCAGCCTTAGCACAAGAGGCTGGATTTGATGACTCTGAGGTCCCTTCCAGCCTTAGTTTTCTCATATGCAGCACCATGAGGGAGTGGGTAAAAAAAGTGTCCATGTGCTTGAGTAAATGGAGGAGTCAGGGTTGAATAGGTGGGGGAATGGAAAGTGAAACCTCAAAATGGGGAAAACTGCACAAGTGAGCATAGGTGCTAGAATTAGTGGTGCTGCAGCACACCCTGGCTTGAAGTGGTTTCCATCATATACAGGGTTTGCAGTTTGGTTCAATGGCTCTCACCCCTCTTTCCCCTCCTCCCCCCCCCACTATAAAAACTGTTCCAGCACCACTGCAGGTGAGAGGAGAGAAAGAGGGGGACAGTGATGGGGTAGGGAAGAAAGGAAGGAGTGAGAAACTACATTTTGGGAAGAGATACATTAAGGGGGAAGATAGAAATGAAAATATGAGGGAAGGAGAGAACACACACCACTGGGAAAGGAAGGCAAATAGGGGTGGAAGAAGAAAGGAGGAGAAATCAGACACATGAAAAGCAGCTAGAGGATAGAAGGATACCACTTATTGGTGAAAGAATGGAAGGAAAAGAAAAGAGACAGAGAATCAAAAAGAAATGAGACATACTGGCCCAAATCCTGCTCCCATTTACTCCAAATTAGCATCACTATCCTCAGTGTAACCTTGGACTGACAGTTGGATAACAGAGCAGAATTGGGTCCAGCAGGTTCATTTCATTGAATAAAAGGTTAAACCAAAACAGTAGCATAAATAAGACAAAAGACCCCTGTTGCCCTTGGGCATCCCCCTCCCTCCAAATGAATTCTTCAGCCTCCCCCTACTCCTCTTTTCCCTCATCCTGCAGGCCCCTGCCAACCAAGTCTTACGCTGAAGCAGAGAAAGACCACACTGAACATGGGATGTGCTGCTCCAAATGACCTGACAATAATAAGGCCGTATGACGCATCAGAGTCAATGCTCTCAGAGCACTCTGCATGTTCATTGAGACCATGGAGCACTGGTGGTAAGATTCATGTAATAGCAGTTAGATTCTGATTTAAGTTTGTATTAGCAGCCTGCTGTAGTACCCAAAGCACCATCTGAATGCAGGTCCTGTCGACTGTATATGACAGGCATTTTAATAGCCACCCAGAAATCTCATAGCACCATCACAGCTTGCAAAAAGGCAGCTCCCCACATACACAAAGTGTGGGGATTAAAAACTGAAATTCTTCATTCAGGTACACGATGTAGATTCCATCCTGAGGGAGAGATTATAAGTGGATCCTTTTGCATAAAAGCAGCCCTCCAATAAAAAAAAGCTTCAGGCAATTTACTAGTGCATTAATAGTTCACAGCTGGTAAAGTTTGGCAGCCGCCACTTTGGCAAGTTAAGTGTGTCAAAAGAGAGGAGTCTCCTAGTAACAGTTTAAAAAAAAAAAAGGCCAAACAAATAAGGAAAGCTTTCACTTGAAAACAGAGATCACAGTTCAGACCTCTAACGTCACCAAGCACAGCACTGTTGGCTGCATTAAAAAATGAAGTTACACTTCCCAGGGATTCAAAAAAAAAAAAGGCGGGGGGGAGGGTTAGACTTTCTATTAGTGCATTTCTCCAGCAGCGCTACTCAGCATTCATCAATCTCTAGATTTCTGCATGGCCAACATCTGTGAGCATTGCAAAGAGACCCAAGAGCTCATGCTGGTTGGACACGGCAATCAGAAGAGATATTTGGGTGTATATTTTATATTCAGTTGGAGTGTGAACCTGTCATTTTAATCTACTTCATAGTCTGCTCCTTCATTTCTCTGGATTTTATGAAACTGGCACTTTTTCCAACTGGTGAAAAAAACAGGGCTGTGTGAAAAGTGGAATGCTACTTCCTTGCCATGTTTCACCCACAACACTGATCCCCTGAATTCCCAGTTGCACCACAGAATTTGGCTCTCCGACCTCAGGAACAAGAGGATGTGAAGATGACAGTGGCAAAGAAAGGGAGCAGGAAATCAAAAGTGTTTTGGGAAGGGATATGAAAGAGATGAGAGGAGCAGTAAGAGTCTGATCATGTGTAGGAGTGAAACCAAGAGTGAATGGGAGGAAACAAGGGAGCCATGTGAACACAATATGAAGGAATATAAAGGCCCAGCAGTGACAGAGAAGTAGGTTGAGCAAAACTGTAAAGAGTTGAAGATAAGTATGGTAAATCTGAATTTCAGGGGTAAATCCCGAATCACTATGATTTCTTTGTCCAAAGGAAGGGCAGGAATTTGGTTTTGGGCAGGACCAGCGCTAGTGTTTTTAGTGCCCTAGGCGCACAGCCATTTCGCCACCCCCTGCGCTGGTCCCGCGGCTCCGGTGGACCTGCCGCAGTCGTGCCTGCGAAGGGTCCGCGGCTCCGGTGGAGCCGCCGCAGGTGTGCCTGCGGGAGATCCACCAGCGCTGCGGGACCAGAGGACCCTCCGCAGGCACGCCTGCGGCAGGTCCACCAGAGCCGCCTGCCGCCTCTCCCCTGGCAAAATGCCGCCCCTCAATAATCCTGGCACCCTAGGCAATTGCCTAGGCCGCCTAAATGGAAGCACCGGCCCTGGTTTTGGGTCTTGCAAAAAAGAGTTCTGCATCACCAGTTCTGTGCTCATATCATAGGGTACCCAGGACAGAAGATATTCTATCGTGCATGCATTCCTGCCTACCCTTCAATCAGGGGATACTGGGCTACGGCAAGCTACATCAGCTAATGCTGTCCCCATGGAAGAGTCCTTCAGCTGCTCAACAACTATGGTAAGAATTCCTTTCCCTGGCCCAGGCTGCATATTCGGTCCACGAATTTGGGCCTTAGTTAAGAAAGAGAAAGGAAAACACTGAAATGGCACACAATTACTGCTGAGTCATACTCAAAGGCTGAGTTAGCTAGATCCAGATAGAATATTAAAGGGTCTACAGTCTCTGTCTCTCAAGAACAAAGCAAACTTGTGTATGAGATAGAGTCTTAGGAACAACCATACCTGGGTGGAAAACCGAGGCTGAAGTTTCCCTTTGACGTTATCTGCGTTACAAATACCATCAAACTTCAAGGAATAAGATTGGATTGTCCTAGAAATGGGACATCCCTCATGCTTGCAACAGATTACTGTCAACGTGCAATTAGAAGAATCTATTCTTCTCAATTTTTTCTTCTAATTTGGCTCTAAAATAAAGTCCAAGTGAAAAAGATGCCTATGAATAACCTAAAATCAAAGTATGTCTGCAGGATAGTGCACGTTTTAGTCAAAGAAGGCTATTGGAGGGGTTGGGTTGGCATGGGAGGAATGATTTAGTCATTGGACCAAATCTCTAATAGTCCATTTGCAGCAGAAGAGAATTTGGCCCTTATCTGAAATTTAGGTGTTCAGATGATATGATGCAATAGGTAATAACAGAAAGATGAGACACATGGTGAATGTTACAAGAAATAAGAACAAAAGACTCAGTGCAACTGCTCTCACATAACAGACATGCATACCATATAGCAGGGATTTAACTGACCAAATAACTAGTAACCTGCTTAAAAGGGAACTCTCACACTTGAACGTTTATTTTAAAAGTTCACAGGAGTAACTTTCAGTTAGTGCTTAAGAAGAAGTTTAATCAAATTAAATTTTAAAACTCCTTAGAGCAAAGACCATCTTTTTTTGTTCTCCTTGTACACCATTTAGCACAGCGGCCCATGACTCAGGATCAGAGGAGCTACTGCAATACAAATAATAATCAACCATCATCATTCAACTACCCTACAATCTACACTGCTGGAAATCACATACCAGTCATTATTATAAATGGCTGTGTCCAGATGAGAAGTTATCAGGGAATTAAAATATAACGATCTAACTTTTATTTACATGAAGTTAAAGATATTCATTTGTTGATGCCTACATAAGGCTTCTGATGTTCCTTGTCATGCCCCCACAGCCAAATGAACATGTTTATTGTGTTTAATATGCCATATGGTGTGAAACAGTCTCCAAAAATCTGTGAGAGCCAAATAGAAGCACTGCCAACCCATCTTCCAATGAAAAACAACATGTATGTCACTTCTCTCTCTTGGTTCATTTCTCAGCATTAGCCTCTCCAGCATTTATTTTTAAGAAATCTTGTCACCATATGTATTTGGTATAATATATATATTCCCACTAACTAACTAAATTGATCAGAGAGAGAGAGAGTGTGTGTATGTGTGTGGTTTTAATCATAGCCTTCCATCATCAGAGGCAACTTTGACAACTGGAGGTATCTTGCATGGAATCCCAAGCCCATTACTGTAATGATAGGGAACTGAAGATGTGACTGGCAACGTTACCTTTTATAGATCAGGACAAGAAATCTCAGGTTTGTGGGACTCTTTTCCAAGCTCCTTTCCTCCTATCCACCCACCCTACAATTATGATGAGTAACATATGTGAGGCTTTCACACAAGTGTGATATTGATAATGAACCACAGATGTTTTAATTAATCCACTATTAAAACAGGAAATGTTTAACTCCTGGATCTTTCCTGTAAGTGGTACACTGGGAAAACACAAGCTGCAGCACCGTTCTTACATCCTGAAGTTCATTATGCTGAGACGTTTCTATTTCAAAGCCCCATTTTCAAGGTTTTAACACTCAAATGCTTCAATTTGCTTTGAGCTGAAGTATGGGACCCACTGTTCTGAGCCTGCCTGTTTACCATTTGTCTAAAATTGCTTGAGAACTATTTTGGACCGTTAAAAGAAAGACATGAAAGTACAACATGTGTGCATATTCTGCAACTGCATGCATACATATGATAACTAGCCATCTAAACAGACAGACTTCATATGGTAAGAGCTTATATTTAAAAAAAGATCCTTGTAAACAATTTATGAAGGCATCACTTCACACAATCACTGGAGAGAATCTGCCTCTTTGGTGTAACATAACAGCTGGTTCAGGGTACCCAGCAACAGTTTATGATAGGGATTGAAGGATACTATATCTGATTGAAACTACAGGAGAAAATTTAGGCAGGCAGAAAGTAATTATCAACTGGAATATGGCCAGCAGAACAGAAGTTCATATGCCTTCTCATGCAAATATTGCCATCTTTAATATCCAAAAGTTTTGGAAACCTAGTTTTGCATCTCCTCTAAAAGACAAGCACCTCCAACACCACGCTAGGGGACTGACTCATTAATGGCAAGATCACTGCCTATAGTGGTACAGCTGAAGGCTAAATAAATAAATAAAATTAAGCCTGAAAAGCAGCTACAATCCATCTATACTTTCTGCTTTAGAGAACATTTTTTAATCAGAACCCAGGGATAGTTCTTTTTATACAGAAATAGTGTATTTCTGTCCATTGGTGCAAGAGTGAAATATCCACACCTGCAATGCATAACATACCCAGTTTCTTAAAATTGATTTTGACAAAAGTCACTTCAATTCACATTGTATTGTGCTCCTGAGTCCAAGTCAGCTGATCAATTACATACTTTGAAGGGAAAGGCTATGGGTCAATGTACTGGTCAACTAAAAAAATCTGAAGTATTTAAGTGTGGGTGTTATCAGCATTGGGTTCTATAGCATTCTTCCAACCTTAACACCCCTGGAAAAGTTAAGCCTCATTCTGTGGATGCAATCTTAGCCCATTGAAGTCAATGGGAGTTTTGCTTCTGACTTCAGAGAGACCAGGATTTTAGCCTTTAAGTTTATTCATTCAGTCCAACAGTTAATTTTAGCTCATGTTTTAATCATAACAGGGCTCAATCTCTCTTTCAGAGTTCAGTTGGATCGGGGCAGAGGGGAGGTGGTGGAGGAGTCTAGTGATGAGAGAGGGGGAAGCAGCAGCTACACACAGAAAGCGAATGTTAATAAACTCCCAGCTGGCACGGAACCCTTTGCTGTGAAAAGAATCCAGCCCTGCTCAAAGAATTCAGCAATACAGGCAGGGTGGGTAACCTGAGCCCTGTTAGCTAGACAGAGAAAAGGGAACAGCAGCAAATGCTATTGAGAGCTCTTATTTTAGTTTGCAATGATTCATAGAACACCACAACCCACCAAGTCTAGTAAGCACTCAAGAATGGAGCTGGGTGAGGACAAGGAACAAACAACTGGGAAGATGGCAACAGGCCAGATAGTACATTCTGGAGCCAGGCCCTGGGTGTGGGAGGCAGCTGCTGTTGCAGCTCAGGGCAAGAGCAGCAAAGCAACAAAGACTACTCAGTTTAGATCTCTGCTCTTTCCCTGGACCAGCAACAGGAATCCTCTCCTTTCCCCTGAGCCTTCCCCCCAATAGCAGCCCCGGGGCATTAGTTTGGTGAGGAGCCCAAGCCCAGGCCTGAAGTCCAAACGAGGCCCTCTCTCTAGCAATAGGCAGCCGTTACCCATCTTTTGACTGACTCCTTTGGGAGCTGCCCAACCAGCCTGTGTCTCAGACGTGTAGAATTAAGTGATCATATTGTGCTTATGTTGCCTGCAAGAGCTCTGCTTTACGTGGTGACTGATTCCAGCCCTCAATACCACAAGTCACAGACACACAGACTTGCTGAAAGGCTAGGAGAGATCTTGACCCTAACTATCTCTTAGTATAACAGCTGTGTTTCTACTTCCTACCCACTTCCTACTCAGCCCTTTCCTATCCAATAGCTGCTAAGACTCCAGAGTCCCTGCCTCCAAGCCCCTGCCATGGGTTTCTGTTCTCTAGAGGAGGCTCCCTGCATAGCAACAGAAACTTGCCTCTGTATATTTGCTCCTTGTGTCCTGCCCCTTTTATCATTAGCAAACTTCTAGAAATAAGGCAGGATCCCTTAACACCCGATATCAACACTAAAAATTAACTGATAATAGGAATTGTGTCCCGACTCTCTAGGGGCTTTAAAAATTAGCAGAGTTGCATTGGAGGTTGGGAAAGGTAATGTTAACAACTGATAGATCTAATGGCTTCTGAAGGTCAAACAGTTTTCCTTAAAAATATACACAGTACAAAAAAGTTATTAAAAATCAATGTGTCTTGTAGAAATTATGAGTTGTAGCCAGGGAAAACCATAGGTGAGGCTGAGGGTTCCTTCATGGAAAAGACCCTATAGAATGTAACAGAAAATGGTAGTCTCTCTGTAGGATATTTTTAACCATCCTATAGAATTTAATGAAGAATTCTAGCTCTGTGGTGGATTTTCCTGAGGGTGGATTAAAAAAAATACCCTGTGGAAAGGTTATCATTCACTATTGTATTCTTTAGATCTCTTCCATATGTATTTATGTAAATTCTTTATATAGCTCATCAAATAAATTATAAAAACTGTTTCTTAGCATATAGATATTCAAAGATTGAGGGAATGGGAGTGAAAGCAGAATGTGCAGCAAAATACAACAGGGATAAATTAACAGAAAAAAAAATCTATTTAATTACTTTGGAAAAGCCAGGCCAAATTTCATACAAATTAGCCCTGGAATTTCATGTCCTTCTGAAGACCTAATCACTTCATACATTTGCAATGACTCATGCACAAATTCATAATTGTATAGGCAAATGTCTATGTCCAATTGCATGTGCATTCACCAAATTTGTGTGTGCAACCCTGTTAATCTCGCATGCAATTATGTGCTCATTTTGCACATTCAAGTGAGTGAGGTGCTGGCCTCAAAGAGAAAGCCTTCCACACTGTTACTGGTAGCTATTAATGTTAGCAGGTTTTTCTTCTGTGTCTCACAAATAAATAAAAATGCAGAGCCTAAGAGATAGGATAGCCTTACCATAGATAAGGAAAGAGAAGAGGTCATACAATGCTGCTTTACAGGGAATCCAACACAGCTGATCCAACAGATGAAATTTCACCTGTCTCCCTCTCCTTCTAGTCTTTCTATGCTTTTTTCCACATTGCTCCTCCAATGCCTGGAATATCATTTTTTATCCCAGGCATGTGTGTTCCTCAATCACATCTTCGGAGTGCTTCCTAGAAACTCACTTTTGCCAATAGCCTTCCACTACCAACCTCCATTTGTATCAAGTTACTGAAAAAAACACAAGCACTACAATACAATTCAGTTTAACAAAGAGGAGGTTAAGGAATGACTTGATTATGGTCTTTAAGTATTTACATGGGAAACATTTAATAATGGGCTTTTCAAACTAGCAAACATGATCTGATGACTGGCAGTTGAAACTAGACAATTTCAGACTAGAAATAAGGTAACATTTTTTAATAGTGAGTAATTAACCACTGGAATAATTTATCAAGGCTCACAGTGGATTCTTCAGCTTTGATAATTTTTAAATCAAGATTTTTTTTGGGGGGGGGGGGGAGAGAAACAAAGATTTGCTCTAGGAATTATTTTGGGGAAGTTCTATGGCCTGTGTTATACAGGAGGTTATGCTGGGTGATCACAATGCTACCATCTGCCCTTGGAATTTATGACTCTATGGGTTCAAAAAAGAAAAAAAAAACACATTTAAAAACACTTCAAGCCAAATTACATGACTTTGTCACACATCCTGTTTTGCCTATTGCTAAATTTATGGCTAGATCTAGCTTTTACCTCAGATATAGCTGGAAGAATTAGAAGGGGTGCTTTGCTACTTCAACCTTTTCCCTCCCCATAGTTCTCTCAGTGATTGAATCAGAATTCCTTCTGGAGCTCCTCTGACCATAGGAGAGGATGCAGCATGCCCAATGCTGTGCACCCAACAGAATTTGCTGTCTGGGCCAGGGGACAAAGTAGGACCAATGGCCTGCCCATTACCACTAACATACTCATTACTTTAAAGAAGCAGCCACCCACAGGAGTACTAGCACAGAACTTGGTTTGGGGTCCCTGATGGAATAGTTGCTTTCCTCTGATAGGAAGTACAAGATGGTGGAAGAAGGGCTGGCCACAATTTGGCTCAAGGTCTCAGAGTAGCCTGTTCCAGAACCAGAACCCAGTCCTGTATTCTAAATCACTCAAACCATGTTTCCTCCCAGAACCCAACCTCAAAGCCATGCTGATTCTCCTGGGCAGCGGGTATCATAGGTTGGGTGAAGCTGTGCCTCCCCAAACAGACAGGCATGGCCCCGCCCATGCTCCACCCCAGCCTTTCCCTGTGCTGTTTCCCGCTCAGCACAGCTCCAGTCCCCCTGAGCAGAGGCCCTGGCTCAGACTGGGGCCTCACCACCTACACTTCTGGGATTGGGGGGCCATGGCCATCCGCCCTTCCTCAGACTGTGGTTCACAAAGTACCCATGATGTCTCCTCAAGTAACTGCTCCATGACATAACATAAATGGAAGTCTCAAATCTTGTCAAACAGAAGGAGCTGTAATGAATTTTTCCCAACTGATATTATAACATAGACCTGATTTCACTGAGCACTTAGGCCAGATGTGGACTGTAAGGCATAGTAATATTAGAAGTGGTATTGTAACTCCTGGACATCAGATACAATTCTAACGAAAATGTGATGTCAGTAGAAGCATGTTAGGGACTTTCAATGACATTCCATCATAGCCATTGATCTTTTGTATACAACATATACAGTACAATTTAAAAAGAATGGTTGTGTGATTGGAAAAGTAGAAGACACCTGCATTGATATGTTGAATTACATTGGAACCCTCATGTCAGTGGAAGAGCAAGAGATTTCGCCATTAATGTGGATTACAACCCGAATTATTCAAGTGACCCAAGAACCTAAAGCAGTGTCAAGTAAAGGATTTTAATTTTTTTTTAAACTCTCGTTTCAGTGGAAGTATATGCCGTTGAAATGCAAATGGTCAATATTTTTCTGTATGGGTTTATGTGACCCCCATAGAACATACCATAAAAATATATTTTTAAATGTTAATATGCTAAATCTAAGCCACAAACTGACTGAATCAAGGGAATTTAAAATGTAATTATGTTGTATTGTTGCAAATAACTCAAAAAAACTTTGATTTTATATATATGCGCACACACACACACACACCTATATAAGACAGGCCAACACCTTTAGGCCATTGCTACAATGGCGCTTTACAGCGCTGCAACTTTCGTGCTCAGGGGTGTGAAAAATACACCCCCCTGAGCGCTGCAAGATACAGTACTGTAAAGCCTCAGTGTAAACAGTGCCGTGGCAGAGCTTTGAAGTTTCAAATGTAGCCATATCCTTAGTAGTGAAACAATTCCTGTTTGAATGCATTGGGTGGAGGGATAGTTTCAACTGAATAGGGGTTGAATAATGAATCTGCGCTGCATTGAAAACAGTTTTAAATTTGTGATCTAACACTTCACATTTTCAGAATAGAAGGCTTGGTAGGGAATTGAAGCATCAGAGTCAGCCAGCCAGCCAGCCAGCCTGCCTACGGTAAGATAGGGTGAGTTGAGCCTCTCTGTTTTAGAGATCAACCTGCTTTGTCTGTTTTTTGGTTTGAGTATGTTACTCTGAATTTTAAGAAATCAAGTAGTGTTATGTTGCAACCTTCCAGCAAGCGTATTTCATATTTTTTTAATCTTACTTCTTCGTATGCCGTGAAATAGAACAGAATATAAGATTTGGAGTAGGATTCTTGGTGCTGAATTTCCTTCTCAGTGTGGATGTCAACCTAAAAATTATTCAAGACTACTCTCTTTATATCTGTGACTTATTAGAAGCTAATCTGTTCAGTTACATTTGACAGAAGAAACCAGCATCTCAGGGGGCTTAACTATGTAAATAAGTTGTTGTCTGTAGTTATCAAAAAATAAAGACAAGCAATCACTCAAGAAATGGCTAGAGCCCAAACACATTAAAAAAAATGGTTCACGCCTGTATTTTATTTTAAGCATCTCCAAGTAACAAATTAATTTAGGAAGGGTTTTCATTTAACCAGGCAATTAGCTGCAGGCATAGGGGTTTTTTTTACCCCTCCCTCAAGTTCACAATGAAAACTGTTTGTCTTCAAGGTCCGTTTGTTATAATTACAGTGATCTGTCATTTCTTAATGTGCTCTGTCATAACTTTCTGTTTTTTTTTTAAATGGCAGACATTTCTGTTAGTCCTCTTTTTAAAAAAAGGACTTGACTTAAAGTCTAATTTAAAACAAACTTTAAATGAAATGATGTGAGAGCCCAGTTTACAGATAAGCAATCGAGGAGTTTGCTAACCAAAAGTTGAGCACATTTCTGCTTGGCTGGATCCTGGGTCATGAGAAAGGAGCTCAAGACTATTGTCCATAGAAGCTGCCTATATGATAGAGATGAAACACTTGACCTCTAAGGCAGTGGACTATGGATCTGCTCTTACAGCACTCCTGTCTTGTACATGGACCACCCTGGGAGTTGTGTTTGACTTCCACCTGAGAGAGAGTAAACCTTATAGTGATGGGAGGCCGGGGGGGGGGGGTAGACAAAGAGAGAGATTCCCATTACATGAAACTAACTGTCAGTACAGTTATTCCCTACCCCCAACACCTTCAGACATAGAACTTTTTCAAAAAGAGAAGGGAAAATTGGATGGCATATTCTCTTTCACCACAAGAATACATTAAAGACAAGAAGCCAAAGCCAGAGACTTAGTTATTTATGTGTCTGATAATACAGAGGAATGCATATGCCTGGCTCCAACCTCGCCACCCCACCAAGAAGCAAAATGATTAGCTGGTATATGCCAGGAAATGCAAAAAAAATAAAATAAATGGAAAACTCTTTGCCTGAAGTGCAGTAAATTTACCTTAAAAGGCATCACCAGAAATAAATCTTTTGTCTCTTCCCACCTTCAGTGCCAGTGATACCAGCACATATTTCCAACGTGCTATTGAGTGGTATGAGCTTGTTTTGGAGACAGAGAATGATGCATTGGCTATACACATTAGAGGAAATTTAGAGTGAGTAATAAGTCCTCTATGTAATATTTTCCTTAGAATCTAAATGCCCTTGCATCTTTAAAAATACAATTACAATTAAAAGACATTCTTTGTATGAGACAATCTAAGGGCTCCAAAATATGTTTAGCAAACAACTTTTCATTTCAGCACTGTGCAGTTTGTCTCTAATTCTGTTTTGCTTCATTTGAGGATCCCATCAATTTTATGTCACAGACACACAAATCACTCCCTAAACTGAGAAAAAGCAACCACT
The DNA here is from genome assembly GCF_007399415.2 of Gopherus evgoodei. Lineage (NCBI taxonomy): Eukaryota > Metazoa > Chordata > Testudines > Testudinidae > Gopherus > Gopherus evgoodei. Next base: position 34,438,000 of record NC_044333.1, on the reverse strand, counting down.
TAATTACAGTCTACCAAAGGGCAAAACATTTTGGAGATTGCAAGTAATCCCTCCTCTCCAAGCTTCTTAAAACTGCTGGATTTTAAACCTGTTTAGACAATATCAGAGCCTGACTAATAGTTACAAAACTGAATAACCTTCATTTGAATATTGACTCTCATACTAAGATCAGACAAGTGGCACTGCCAACAATATAATTAAAGCCACACCATGTAATCTTTCAGTACACAGCCGTTCCCAAAGCAGTTACTGTCCACATCAAGCATAGCCCTTAATACTTCACATAAAGACAAGCTTTGGCATCTTCCACTAATCAGCTGCCTTGGGGGCAAGTACGTTGTTTCAATCAAGACCATTTAGAAGCCTGAAATATTTCTTTGTACATGTAACACAGAGAAAGACCATCAGACCAATAAAGTCCCCCACCCCTCATTTATGAATGAGAAAGTAATGTGTCTAAGTAGACTAGGTAGCACAGAAGTCACAGTCAAGGTTCAGATTAAAGAATCTTTGTAATTTTTACTGTTAAACAGCTGGATTTGCTATGACTGAGGCTTTCAGTTAAACAAGCAATATTAAAATAAAACATTAAATTAATTACTTGACACACACAACCTATCCAAGCTTTTAGCAAGTTGTGATCATTAGCAGTGTCATTCAGATATCTACTTGTCTCTGAAAGCAAAATGGGATTGCATGCAAATTCATTTAACACAAAGCATGCAACAGAAGCAAAGAATCCTGTGGCACCTTATAGACTAACAGACGTTTTGGAGCATGAGCTTTCGTGGGTGAACACCCACTTCGTTGGATGCATGTAGTGGAAATTTCCAGGGGCAGGTGTATATATATGCAAGCAAGAAGCAAGCTAGAGATAACGAGGTTAGTTCAGTCAGGGAGGATGAGACCCTGTTCTAGCAGTTGAGGTGTGAAAACCAAGGGAGGAAAACTGGTTTTGTAGTTGGCAAGCCATTCACAGTCTTTGTTTAATCCTGAGCTGATGGTGTCAAATTTGCAGATGAACTGAAGCTCAGCAGTTTCTCTTTGAAGTCTGGTCTTGAAGTTTTTTTGCTGCAGGACTATATGTGATGGCCAGTGGAGTCCTGTTGGTTTCTTTCTCAGCCAAGCACTGAGGTACAACCGCATCTGCTCTAACCCCTCAGACAGAGGCCAACACCTACAAAAGTTCTCCACCAAGCATTCTCAAAACTACAATACCCGCACGAGGAAATAAGGAAACAGATCAACAGAGCCAGACATGTACCCAGAAGCCTCCTACTGCAAGACAAACCCAAGAAAGAAACCAACAGGACTCCACTGGCCATCACATATAGTCCCAGCTAAAACCCCTCCAACGCATCATCAGGGATCTACAACCCATCCTGGACAATGATCCCACACTTTCACAGGCCTTAGGTGGCAGACCAGTCCTCGCCCACAGACAGCCTGCCAACCTGAAGCATATTCTCACCAGTAACTGCACACCACCCCATAGTAACTCTAGCTCAGGAACCAATTCATGCAACAAACCTCGATGCCAACTCTGCCCTCATTTCTACACCAGCGACACTATCACAGGACCTAACCAGATCAGCCACACCATCACCGGTTCATTCACCTGCAAGTCCACCAATGTAATATATGTCATCATATGCCAGCAATGCCCCTCTGCTATGTACATCGGCCAAACTGGACAGTCTCTACGGAAAAGGATAAATGGACACAAATCAGATATTAGGAATGGCAATATACAAAAACCTGTAGGAGAGCACTTCAACCTCCCTGGCCACACTATAGCAGATCTTAAGGTGACCATCCTGCAGCAAAAAAACTTCAGGACCAGACTTCAAAGAGAAACTGCTGAGCTTCAGTTCATCTGCAAATTTGACACCATCAGCTCAGGATTAAACAAAGACTGTGAATGGCTTGCCAACTACTAAACCAGTTTCTCCTCCCTTGGTTTTCACACCTCAACTGCTAGAACAGGGCCTCATCCTCCCTGATTGAACTAACCTCGTTATCTCTAGCTTGCTTCTTTCTTGCATATATATACACACCTGCCCCTGGAAATTTCCACTACTTGCATCCAGCGAAGTGGGTATTCACTCATGAAAGCTCATGCTCCAAAATGTCTGTTAGTCTATAAGGTGCCACAGGATTCCTTGCTGCTTTTACAGATCCAGACTAACATAGCTACCCCTCTGATACTTGAAAGCATGCAATGACACCTCCCATCGCTGAAACCAAAGCCAGGTGAAGTTGATGGGATCTTTCATTCCAAGTCTTTCCATTGATTTCAGTAGGCTTTAATCAGGCACATCATGACCAGGACCTGCAGACTCTTTCAACTAGCTGTAGTCCTATTGGCCAGAAGTAAGCACTTGTGGTATTAAATACAAGGCCCTATATGAAGATATTATAAAGATTGGCCTGAGCCAAAACCCCAGATCTGAATACCCACAAACATTTTTTGGAAAGTTTGACTCGAGTTCCAAATTATGCATCTTGGAACCAATTCTCATACAAAATGAATGCTTTTAAAATGAAAAAGCAATCTCTGTATTGTGGACCATCTAAAGGCTCCAGAATTTCTTTTGCAACTTTTTATTTAAAAGCTTTTCACAGTTTGCCTCTGGCTTTTTCCCCCCCCCTTTCTTCTCATTTGAGGGTCACATTGGGTACAGGATACACAAGATCCTGGCACATTGGGCAATAATTACCATTCAGTGACATGGCAGTCAAGATGTAAGTACAATGTTATTGCACAGCTAAATACTCTTTGAAGGATAAATAAATTCAACAGTAATCCACACTCATGTGTAACTCCCATGTAGTGCTTTAGCTGCTACACTTTAAATTATCATCAACCCCAAAATGATCCTCAGTGGTTCAGTGGCAAAGCTATTTCCACTGAGACTTCATTTAACTTATTTATTTTAGCATAACATCTGCTATCCTTCCTGCATTCCAAGTCATACAGATGTAAAATTGGGACTTCTCACTAACCCTTAGATTCATCATAGACACTATTAGTTATAAATACTGTAATCATGCTGTTCTGGGGATTATCAATATAGATTTGAGCTACTACCTGACCTTAGTTAGGGCATTAGACTATATAACCCTAATCAGAGCAACCGTCTGAATAATATTCTCTTTTTTCCCCTGCCTTAGAACAATCATCATGATTATCGTGCTTAAGAAGTTTAACGAGAAGATAATAATCAGACTTTACTTTTCTCAGTTATAAACCTATTATAAAGTCTAAATTGCAAAATCTGTACATTTTCCCAGCTCATGTCCGTTTCCAAAGCAGCAGTCTCTTATGGCACCATAAATTGACAGCCCACTGTATATTTGTAGATCTCATGTGTGTTGCACTTTGCTACTGGCTAAAAAGGATAACAAACAGATTGACAGCAAGTCATTTACCATGTGACTTTTCAAATGACACGGTATAAATATATTTATATACATGGTCTCTTAGCAACTTTGTAGTCCCTTCTTCTTGGGATCAGTTTGAGCCATAAATTAATAATTACATCATTCTCACTTTTTTTTTTGGAGGGATGCAGGGAAAAGAGTAAAACAGCATGCATGTTAGATGACTAGAGGTTTGAAAATAGAAAGGTGATCAAAGATGTCCTGCCTGGCTCTGTGCAAGAAATTGTAAACTCTCCTACTCTTGCTGATTGGCAAGTTGCAATGATGCCTACAGATAATTAAAATATTGTTGAGTGCTTTGGTAGGCTATAACTTGCCAGTTTATCCTAAAGCACAGAATTGGATTTCACCCATCAACAGATGAGTCAAGCTCAAAAGCCGACAGCAGTTCTAGGGAGATGACAATACAGAAATGCTCTGCACTTTCTTATGCCTGCCAAGGAAAAATCGAATCATTATACAATGCATATAAAAGCAAGGTATAGAAGATGGGACTGAATACATGACAACAGCCACATAGACCTGGAAACCAACATGGTTTTCACACTACAACTTCAGTGCTGGTTCCAATCAAACAAGTCTGACTCTCAGTATACTGTCTTATACATCACAACGAGATCTAATTATTCACTGAAAGTGTTTAACGGCAGACTAGAACTCATATCAACTAGTAGAAACTAAACATAAAATTAGTTTTCAAATGGCACAGCATTCATCCAAAAAGATTGCCAGATAATTCTCCTAAAAAAAGCAAACCATTTTGCATAAGTACCTCACGGACAACTCCTATTTTCGTCTAAAATTAATGCAATATGGCAGCACATTGGCCAGTGCTCATTTCTCCATTGCCGATTAGATAGATGAGAAGAGAGAAGATAGATAGATCTCTCTCTATATATAAGCATAAGCAGTGTAGACCTTTTACACTAGAATGTCTCTTATTATTTTAAAAGAGACAAAATATTACTCATCAGTGCTGAGACGTCTGCTCCTTGAACCTCATTATTAAGAATATTCCATACATATCTGGAAACTAAACAAAAAATGAAGGACTGCAAAGCATCCCTGTTGTAGGCCCATTAATTTAATTGGAGTTTCCCTGGAGATGAATCTGGTCCAGATTGTTCACCTTAAGGAGGAGAGTGGAGGGAGGGGAAAAAATAATCACACAAAGGGAAAATATATCTACAGGGCCAGATCCTCTGCTGGCGTAAATCACTGTAGCTCCACTGAAGGCCTACTAGGTTCTGTGGGGTTCTCTAGATGTATTCCAGCCCAATCAGCTCCTTAAGATGGGAATGGTGATCTTACAGAAATGGCAGTGGTGGGCCTGCTAATTCCAGTTTAAGCTAGAGATCTGTAGGAAAATCTGGCCTATATCTTGCAAATATACAGCCAGACACTAGGAATCCAATTTCTTCTGTTCTTCAAGACCCCATTTCTCTATTAGGTTTGTCAGTTTATGTTATGTTCCATGCTACCACTGACTCCTCCGTTATCATTGTTCACTTCTACCCCATCCACATAGGGGGAAAATTACTGTTGCTCTAATCACCAGGACACTGTTCTGTTAGTCTTTAGTGGCCTTTTCCAGGGTTCCTTCCCACTCCTCTCAATATGGCCAGCATAACAGAAGAGAATAACAACTAGAATTCCATTTTACTTTCACACCTGCTCTTGCAGAGGGAGATTCCCTATCTTTCTTCATTATTTCTTTTTTTAAGCAATTCTTCGATATTACATTAAATTAAATCAACCTGATACTGGGTTTTAGGTACTGGTGTGAGTTACTGCATTAATTTTCCACTTCAGGATATCTTGATTCCAATAAAGGCAATAGATTATTGTTATTATTAAAGGCTTATGTGGCATTTTTCCATTCATAGATCAAAACACTTACAAAGAAGGGTGAATATTGTTATCCTGACTTGACATACTGGGAGTTTCAATAGTTTACTCAAGGTCACGTAACAAGTCAGTGAGAGAGAGCCAGGAACAGAACCCAGGCATCCTGCCTCCAGTCCAGTGTCTTGTCCTGATCATGACCATTGGGCTTCACCGCCTTACATCACAAGTGACATGATCTAAATCAGTCCCCCATACACCATGAAGACACAAACATGTTAAAGTTAGTACATAGTCTGTTTGGACAGAAGTTATCATTTTACAAAGTTTTTTAACAATTTTGCACAGAAATGATTTCAGAAGAACAGCCATACTGGCTCAGACCAATGGTCCATCTAGCTCAGTATTCTGGCTTAAAAACAGTGGCCAATGCCAGACACTTCGGAGGGAAAGAACGGAACAAGTCATCAAGTGATCCAACTCCTACCGTCCACTCACAGCTTCTTGCAAACAGAGGTTAGGGACACTCAGAGCATGGTCTCTGCCCATCCTGGATAACAGACATTGATGGACATATCCTCCAGGAACCTATCTAGTTCTTTTTTGAACCTTGTTATAGTTTTGACCTTCACAACACCCTCTAGCAAAGAGTGCCACAGGTTGTCTTTGCATTGTGTGAAGAAGTACTTCCTGTTTGTTTTCAACCTGCTGTCTATTCATTTTATTGGGTGACTCCTAGTTCTTGTGTGACGTGAAGGGGTAAACAACACCACTTCTTTATTCACTTTCTCCACACCAGTCAAGATTTTATAGACCTCTGTCATATTCCCCCTTAGGTGTCTCTTCCACACTGAAAAATCCCAGTCTCTTTAATCTCTCCTCAAATGGAAGCTGTTCCCTACCCCTAATAATTTTTCTTGCCTTTCTCGGTAACTTTTCCAATTCCAATATATATTTTTTCACATGGGGTGACCAGATCTGGAAGCAGTATTCAAGATGTGGGCATAAAATGTATTTATATAGAGGCATTATGAAATTTTCTGTCTATTGTCTATCCCTTTCCTAATGGTTCCTAACGTTCTGTTGGCTTTTTTAACTGTCACTGCACATTGAGCTGATGTTTTCAGAGAACGATTCACAATGACTCCAAGATCTCTTTCTTGAGTGACAGCTAATTTAGACCCCATCCTTTTGTATGTATAGTTGGGATTATGTTTTCCACTGTGCATTACTTTGCACTTAACATTGAATTTCATCTGCCATTTTATTGCCCAGTCACACAGTTTTGCCAGATATCTGTGTAACTCTTTGCAGTCAGCTTTAGACTTAACTCTCGAGTAATTTTGTATCATCTGCATATTTTGCCACCTCACTGTTTACTCCTTTTTCTGGATTTATGAATATATTGAACAGCACTGCTCCCAGCATACCCCAGTGGGGGGCTCCATTATTATTTTTCTCCATTTGGAGAGTTGTCCATTTATACCCTTTATTTCCTGTCTTTTAATGTCACTGATCCATGAGAAGAACTTTTCTTATCCCACGAATGCTTACTTTGCTTAAGAGCCTTTGGTGAGGGACCTTGTCTAGTAACGGTTTAGAAAATTTTTTGGCTACTACTACTGAAAAGTCATATGCCTTCTTTAAAAGATGGATACCATGATCCATGGAATGCTGATAGTGCCATAGAAAGCACATAAGGAGTAGTCATAAGGTGTCAAAAAAAAAAAAAAAACACATTTGGATGCTCAGATTTCTGATTTTTAAGAGCCAAAGGCCACTTCAAGCACACAGTTGCCAATGTGAGCAGCCAAATGTAGAATGTGGACGTCTTATCATTACTTCTGTATTTTACAGTTATGCTCCAAATACGTTAAACTGTATAAAATAAGCTAAAGATTAAAATCCACTTAAGTGCTTTTGATTTTTTGTTGTTTGTTTGTTTACAGAGTTGTAGTTTGAAACATTTTCTCAAACACACAGAATTATTTAGGACCAGTATGGAATCAATCATCCATGCATGCAAAGGAAAAAAAGCTTTCTATAAACAGAAAGTTGGTGGACTTTTTTCCAGCGTTGATTGTTCAAGAGATGTTTTAAGATATTCCATGGAAAAGCCATTGTTGCCAGACCACTCCCTCAGTCTGGCACTCCTCCGAGGCAGCTGCAGTTCCTGAAAATAATGGAAAATGCTAGTGTCCTCCTACTTATGGCTATTTATTTTTTTTAATCCATGAAAGTGTCTTTTTCTTTGCCAAGTTTTTCAAACAGGATCAGTTTTAATGGTGTCTGAGTCTGATCACAATTACACCAGTGCAAAGCAGGAGTAACCCCAGTAACATTACATAGGGGTCTAATTAGTATAAGTGACATCAGAATCAGGCCCCTTTAATGATTCATCTTTTATAAACCATGGTGATGAGATGAAAGAATTATCGAGAGTATAAAAACAATGGTGCTTTGTTTAAAAAGCACCAACATTCCAATAGGTAAAACTATTTCGTTTTTGTCTTTGAAATTCTGTAGTATCATGTAGTCCAGATACACAATTTACAACAGTTACAGTTTCAGGCTGACCTGTTAACTGTATGAAGTGGAACATAAAAAGTACTGGTGCTGTGTAATTTCCCCCCTGCTTATTAAAAAGGATATCACTTTCCTCAAAGGCACAGTAGGAAAATGAGAATTTCTCTTTAAATCTTTAAGCCTTGCCCAATGCACCAACTTTGAATTAATTATGTATCACTCACCATTATACATACCATTTCTCATTAAAGCTACACATTTTTTAATCTAAGTTGCCGCATGACAAATGTTAAGACCCTTTCCTACACAGACATAAAACAACTTGTGTCTCAGATTCACATTGTTGTTTTTCTAATACCCAGGCAACTCTCTGCTATTCAATAATTATCTCCCCCATCAGCATTTAACTAAAAGTGACAAAAAAATATACTTCTTAGTAAACATCAGAGCTGAGAAAATGACTTGAAATGAATCATTTATTGGGCTTTGCCAAGGATTTTTCTATTCGCAAGCAGATTGCTAAATTTTTAGATGTAAATTATTCATGCATTTCTGTGAATGCTTCCTCTGACTTGAATAACTGAAATTTGGTTGTGAATATTGAAATTTAAACATTGGCTCTGTCAGTTATATGGGGTTTTGGTTCTGCTCCTGACTGGATACAGTTGGCAACCTAGAGTGCATTTCAAATGTTACTAGCAAGTATAAAATTCACTTTCAGGCCAGATCCACACTAGAACATTTTACATGGGACATGATTTTTTTTTATGATGACATCTTCATGTGGCAAAAGCCCTAGCATAGACAATTTAAATCAGCATAAAATGTTTTTGCTGATATACCTTATTTTCCTCAGGGAGTCAGTATAAGCTATATTGACAGAAAGCACTGTTATTGCTGGTATACCCTGCATATATATGGACAAAATTCTCCTAATGTAACTACATTGATATAGGCCTCAGTGAATGTTTGAGCTCAACAGCTTAAAATATCCTAGTCACACTAGAAAAGACCAACCACTCAAAATGCACAAAATAGAAAAACAATAGTCTGACATTCTTTTTCAATGAAACTGAACAGTCTTGGAAAACCTGCCCACTATTTATGCAGCTGCAAGAAACGTTTCTAATGAAAGCTAAACTTCTGCCGATTGAACAAAGCAACTGATTTCAAATGCAACCTTTATGGGAACTGAATAATGTTCAGGTTTAGAAGATTACAAGAAGATTAATTTTGTCACACAAGGAAAGGTGAAAAAAATTCACCAGGCAAGAGAGATTGGGTTTTCTAATCCTCAGTCTGTAAGTTATTCTCAGCAGAAATGTAATTAAGATTGTAGCTACAAAGAGAACCTCAACCATTCTCTACCCACCAAGAGAGGTGTTCAAGTTAAAGACGTGGAGGCAATTACCACAATTCATTATTAAAGTTGGTGCAAAGTTCAGCTAATTTAAGGTGGTCTTTTTTAGTGTTGTTGTTTGGTCCCAGTTCTCATGGAGTCTCCTTGGTTTTATTGCGTGCGTCACAGGTTCACCTGAAAAAGTGGAATTCAATCAAACCAAACAGCTACAACCTCAAGTGACAAACTCCTGGGTGCCATCCAAATCTCGGCCCAGGTTCCCTTCAAATATCTGTGAAGCTTTCTGAGAACCTAGATCCTGTAGCAGATTTGTGAGAAACCTCACCTGGCATGGTCTAATTTTAGATACTTTCACACCTAATGTGGCAATTCAGTGTGTTTCGGAAGTTAGATTCTCCTTTCAGCTGTATCAGTACAATATGACTTCACTTTCATAGGGCATCAGAAGTGTCTGAATGAGTGAGATCTAGACCAAGAAGTTCTTCAATATTTCAGCTCAACATTCTCTCAGACTTACAATAATGTACCTCTCCCAGAATTTTTCAGGACACTATTGGGCTGAGCTTTCTTGGAAAAAAGACTTATGGAGATGGAATTGCCTGACTCTAGCCATAATGCATTTTGCATTAGGAATCCCGACTTCGCTTCACAAGGTTAAATAATGCTTCTAAACCAGCGAAACCACATTTCTTGCTGTAAGTAACACATCCCTCTTTAATCAAAGCAATAAGCTCTGCCAGTAACGGAAAAGGTGCTCAACTGAAAACTTCCAAATAAAAAAAAGCACCATCACATGAAATACAGGCTCTAGATTGTTTATTTCTCGAATTAAGGTTTTGTAACTAATACATGTTTGCTAACTACAATGGCACAGAGATAAAATGCTGTCAGAGATGCATCAGTTTAATCCTCAGATTTATCTAAAACTACATTAGTGTATGTTGCTATGGAAGACATTTATTGATTTATACGAAAAAAAATAAAGAATCCCCTGCTATTAACTGCTTCACTGCTGACACCGGGCACAATCCTGCCCTGGTCAGAACAAAGGAGAGCAGAGATATCTTCATGAATCCCCTCCAGGAATCCTGCTAGTACAGAGTCTCTAAGTAACATGTTGCACATTTTGTCACTCTAAGCAGGTTCAGTATGTGCACCTGATCCAATAACCACTGAAGTCAATGGAAGCCTTTCTAGATGTGTTAATGAGTTGGGGAACCAGACATACAGAATCACAGAAATCTAAGGAAGGAAGGGACTTTGAGCAAACAAATCCCGGCCCCTACATTGGGGCAGGAGCAAGTAAACCTAGACCATCCCTGACCGATGTTTGTCTAACCTGTTCTTAAGAACCACTAATGATGGGGATACCATAACCTCCCTTGGAAGCCTATTCCAGAGCTTAACTACCTGATACTCAATGTTTTTTTCTAATATCTACCCTAAAGGCTCTTACCTCCAGTGGACGTGGGGAAAAAAATTGATCCCTTTATAACAGCCCCCCCCCCCCGGCCCCCAGTCTTCTTTTCTCAAAACTTAATATGCCCAGTTTAACTTCCCCTATAGATCAGGTTTTCTAAACCTTTCATCATTTTTGATGCTCTCTTCTGGACTCTCTCCAGTTTGTCTCATCTTTCCTGAAGTGTGATACCCAGAGCTGGACACAGTACATGCATGACAGAGTCTGCACCAGCAACAAGTCAAAGCGGGACAATTACCTCCTACGTGTTACATATGGCACTCCTGTCAATAGACCCCAGAATTATATTAGTCTTTTTTCACAATTACACCACATTGTTGACTAATAGTCAACGTCTGATCCTCTTTAACCCCCAGATCCTTTTCAGCAGTACTACCACTTAGCCAGTTATTCCCTGTTTTGTAGTTGTACATTGAACTTTTCCTTCTTAAGCAAAGTTCTTTGCATTATCTTTATTGAATTTAATCTTGTTGATTTCAGACCAATTCTCCAATTTATCAAGGTTCTTTTGAATTCTAATCCTTTCTTCAAAAGTGCCTGCAACCCCTCCCAGCTTGGTGACATCCAAAAATCTTATAAGCATACTCTCTACTTCATTGTACAAGTCATGAATGAAAACGTTGAATAGTACCAGACCCAAGACTGACCCTGTTATATACACATTCTCAGTTTAACAACAAAGCATTGCTAACTACCTCCAAGTAAGGTCTTTCAGCCAGTTGTGCACCTACCTTATCGTAATTTCATCTAGTCAGCATTACCCTAGTTTGCTTATGAGAATGTCCTATGAGACTGTGTCAAATGCCTTACTAAAATCAAGATATATCATGTTTACTGCTTCCACTAGACCAGTAATTCTGTCAAAGAATCAAATTTAGTGAGTTTGGTATGATTTGTTCTTGACAAATGCATGCTGGCTATTCCTTATAACTCTTATCATCCAGGTGCTTACAAACTGTTTAATAATTTTAAACCTGGAAAGACACTGGAACAAAAATTAGACTGACTAGTCTATAATTTCCTGGGGCATCTGTGTTTCCAATTTTAAAGACAGGTACCATGTTTGCCCTTCTCCAGTCCTCTAGGACCTCACCCATCCTCTAGGAGTTCTCAAGAATAATTGCTAACAGTTCCAAGATTGCTTTAGCTAGTTCCTTAAGTACCGTAGGGTGAATTTCATCAGACTCTGCCGACTTGAATACATCCAACTAGTCTCATTCTTTAACCTGTTCCTTCTGTATTTTGACTTGCATTCCTTCCCTCTTGTTGTTAATATTAATTATATTGAGTATCTGTTCAGCATAAACTTTTTTGTGAAGACAAACAAAATAGGCATTGAACACCTTAGCTTTCTTGATATCACCAGTTATTAGCACTCTTTCCTCGTTAAGTATAGGACCTATAATTTCCTTTGTCTTTCTTATGCTCCTAATGTATTTATAGAACCTCTTCCTACTGCATTTTCTGTCTCTTGCTAGGTGAAACTCATTTTGTGCCTTCGTCTTTCTGACGTTGTCCCTACATGCTTGTGCTATTCGTTTGTACTCCTCTTTAGCAATTCATCCATGTTTCTATTTTAAGGGCTCCTTTTTGGTTTTCAGGTCATAAGAGAGTTCCTGGAGCTCTGTTGGCTTCTTACTATTCTTCCTACCTTTCCTTTGCATTAGGATACAAACCTGTGGCAATATGGTGTATGGTCCAGAGGTTTAGCTGGCCACATTGACCATGTACTGGGCAAATTACCCAGCTTGTTTTCTGTGGAGTACGGGTAAAGAGCCTGCTTATACCTCTTCTGCCTTGTCCACCATTGCAGTAGAAGGCAGGATGTGTGTGTAAAGGTACCCCAAGTAAAACATACCTCCAGAGTTGCCTGATGCCTCTTTCTCTAGGGGCACTGAGCTTTTCCATGATTATTTCAATAGCACTTTGGAAGATCAACTTGAATGCTTTTGCAGTACAGAGGGCCAACAATAAATCAGTTAAACTTACAAAGTATTTTTTTTTAATCATGGAAGTCTGAGCAAGCCACTGATGCTGCAGAAAATTGATTTTCCAACAGGTTTTGCGGCTTTGCACTGGCTTTTGAAGTATGGAAGCTAGATATATTTTGCTAAGTATATTTCTCTGAATTAGGGCCCATAACTGTTCAGTATTTTGCTGCACATTTTCCATTGATTAATGTTATGTTTACCAAACTTTAAATATGGAATGTCACCTTGCTGTTGGAGAATTAATTTCATTTTTCTTCTGTATTTTTATTGTTTTTGCCATGCAATTTTTTTACCATAATATTCAAACATAAAATTATACATAGATCCTTGAGCTATATCTTATGAGGATTTTCTTTGCTAATTTGCAGTATCAAAGGAGCTGTATCATCCTTCTTTTGTAAAAAGATCACTTAGATGATAACTATGTTCAGTGCACTTCTCAAACTTCTCAACACAGCATTAACTACGCAATAACACAAAAAATAATTGTGCCATTTAATTAGATGCCATAAGAAGATGGTTTAAATAGCTTTTGCAGCTTTGCTTCTCTGTGGCCTTACCAGGATATGTCTGCTTTAATTATCATTGTTAAAAAAAGGCATGCTGCTTTTGTTTGATTGTTTCAGAAGGTTAAAATTCAGGACACCTGAGTTCCATTCCTACCTCTGCCAGTGGGTCTAGTTTGTTAACTTGAATGTCTGTACCTCCATAAAATGAAGATAATTCTTACTCTCCTTGTAAATCCTCTGATCTCCTTTGATGAAAGCCACTATGTCTCAAATCCCAAGTCTATGAATATCAGGAGTCTTTCCACTGATCTAAATAGCCTTTGGATCAGGCCCTGCATAAATGCAAAATGTTGCTGTTGCAATTTTGCAATTTAACAGTAAAATCAGTTTGCAGAAAGATACTGCTCCTTTTAACCCTTCATTTTCTTAATCATACTATAGTAGCACCCACAGATACCACTGAGAACAGAGTTTCATTGTGCCAGGGGCTATACTTTACACACACACAGATGAAAAGACAGTCCACTTTGACCACAATGTCATGTCGATTCTTGAGTAGATTGTGAAGCCCAGTGGCACAACAAATGCCATTCTTCAAACTTCGAATACATCACTCTGGTGTAAGGAACTGTCTTTGCTAATAATTTTACTGATTCAAGCCATGGCTTCTTTCCAAAGCTTATTAAATAACAGCTAATTTCCCATATCTCATTTTGACAATTTCTACATAGCTCAGTACTTTCCCCAGTGCTAAACATTCTGTATTGTGTGTTGTGTACAGCTTATAAACAATGGCAAAATTAATTTTTATCTCGTGCATTCAGCTTCACCCCTGCTTAATCATTCTGCTGCGTGTTTACTTAGATAAATGTCAATGCTATTGACAGTACAAAGGATAAGCCATTTTCTTTATGCACATACATCAGCATTGCACATATGTACCAAAAAATGCAAAGAGGGATGGGATCAAAATAATCCTGGATTAATCCAAATTCTATTTCCCCAGATTTGCAAGCGTTGTTGTACGAATGTCTTACTCAACGATAGCGTTCAATGTTCCAAACAGCTAAGGGCAGCGGACAGAGGGCTGACTTTTTGTTCTGTGTTTGTACAGCACCTAGCACAATGGGGTCTCGGTCTGCGACAGTGCTACATAAATACAAATCATCATCATCATCATCATCATGGTTTGTTCAGGACCATTTCTGAAAGTCATTAGGATGAACTTCCAGACCTGTTCATAGTCCCATATTTGAGGACTTTCACTCGTTTAGTCCCAATGTTATCGACGTTCCACATAAGCATGATGCTTTGATTGTTGAAATTAATTTATGAGAAATAAAGAATCTTGAAACTAAGGTTATAGGTTTTGGGAGTAAAGGAACAAATTCCTCTGCATCTGTATTGTGCATGTCCCACATTTAGATCTTAGAAGATTGAGGGATTCAAAGTTTCATAGGTCTCAAGGCCAGAAGGGACTGTTGAGATCATCTCATCTGACCTCTTCTATTAAAAAAAGACAGGCCATAGGACTTCCCTGAAAAAAATTCCTAGAGCAGATCTTTCAGAAAAGCATCCTATCTTGATTTAAAAATTGGCAGTAATATAGGATCCACTATGACTTTTGGTAAATTGTTCCACTGGTTAATTAGCCTCACTGTTAAAAATTTACATCTTGTTTTCTAATTCAATTTGTCTAGCTTCATCTTCCAGCCATTGGATTGTGAGGGAAGAGACCATTATCAAATAAATATTTATTCATATAGGTATGTACAGGCCAATCAAGTCACCCTTTAACCTTCTCTTTGTTAGGCTCAATGAGCCCAGTCTACTTAGTTGATCACTATAAGGCATGTTTTCTAATCCTTTAATCGTTCTCATGGTTCTTCTCTGATCCCTCTCTAATTTATCAACATCCTTCTTGACTTGTTCACACCAGAACGGGATACAGTATTCCAGTAGCATCTGCACCAGTGCCATACACAGGAGTAAACTAAGCTTTTTACTCCTATTCAAGACTCCCCGGTTTATGCACCCAAGGATCACATTAGCCCTTTATGCCACGGCATTGCACTGAGAGCTCATGTATATGTCATTGGAAAACTTTTGAAACTCCACTTCATTGTGTATCTTACACAAACCATAATTCCTTAATAGAACTAGTCTTTTTTCTTTTTTGGACAGAACGTATCACTACATCAAAATTTTAAAGTTTGAAATCTGTCAATTTCAAAACTATTCAAAATCATAACAATATTTTGTTATGACTCATTTTATTTCAACTTTGTTTCATTCCAGTATCTTTGTTTCATTTAGACTTTTAAATTAGATTAAAAAATGTTATATTTAATATTTATGTATTTTTATATTAGGTTTCTATGTTATCCAAAGGAAACATCTCAACATTACCAAAATGAAATATTGAAAAGGTCATTTTGATGTTTCTGAAAAACATTTTAAAGAATTTCCGTTCTGTGAGCTGTCAAGTATAATTCCCAATTCTGGACCTTAGCGTCCAAAATATGGGTACTAGCATGAATTCCCCTAAGCTTAATTACCAGCTTAGATCTGATAGGCTTCCACCAATCAGGACTTAGAGTAGAGCGCCTGATAGACTCTGGTCTCCCCCAAAACCCTTCCCTGGGGGTCCCAAGACCCAAATTCCTTGAGTCTCACAACAAAGGGAAATAAACCATTCCCTTCCCCCTCCCTTCTTCCTCCCAGCTCCTTCCCACCCTGGGAACACTAGGAGATCGCCTGATTCAACTTCTTGAATCACCACACCGAGAGCAGTGTTACCTTCCCCCTCGCCCAGAGACCGTACAGATTCAAGCTGTGTGAATCTAACACAAAGAGAAAATGTATCCTTCCCTTCTCCCCACCAATTCCCTTGAACCTTAACTAGGAGAAAAAAATCACACAGGTCTTAAAGCAAAACTTTTAATAAAAAAGAAAGAAAAAAGTAAAAGGTTTATCTCTGCACTTTAGATGGTAAAAAGTTACAGGGTCTTTCAACTATAAACAATAAAAAAACTTTCTCCAGCAGAAACACAATTTAAGCTACTTCCAGCAAGTACACATATGCAAATGGGAAAAAAAAACAAATTAAAAGACTATGACCGCCTTTTCTTACTTACAATTCTGAATAGATAAGAGACTGTAGCAGGGAGATTGGCAGAAACCTGGTTGCACCTCTAGTCCCGTCCAGGACCCAGAGAGAACAAAACCAAACCCAAAACCCACAAACAAAGGCTTCCCTCCACGAGATTTGAAAGTATTTTTGTCTCCTGATCGGTCCTCTGGTCAGGTGTTTGCAGGTCACTGTTTGTTAACCCTTTATAGGTGAAAGAGACATTAACCCTTAGCTATCTGTTTATGACATGAGCATTTCAAAATGTTGACTTTTCATCCCAATTCATAATGAGAACAAATTTCAGAATGTCAGAATTTCCCACAAGACGGAAATTTTATTATCTGACCAGCTCTATGCCTTACTAAGGATCTCTTTGGGACTCGGTAAGCCCCTGAGAGGAGATAAGGATAAAGACAAACAGAGAATCAGTCAGGAAGGAGCAATGAAAGTTGGCATATTAATTAAAAGAAAAAAATCACAAAGTTGAGTGTTGAACAGTAACTAGCTACTCAAGCTTCAAAGTTGACATCCTCAAAAATATTAGGTAATTGTCTGACACTTATCTATGTGAAGAAACAAAACAGTTCCTATGCAGCCAATGCTGGCTTATAGATGACACCTTCGCTGGAGTGTATTGAAATATGTGCAATCACTGCTAAGACATGCCTCCTTGTAATAGAGCTCTCCTATCCACATTTGAAATCTGGGTTATCTACTAAACATGGGATCACATCAGCAATTACCAGAGGCTGGCAAGCAGCATAATGTTTTCTCTATTGTTGATGAAAATCAGCAATAGAACTGTGGAAACTCTAATTACAGAAATGGTAAACTTAGGCAGAGAAGCTGGTGATTAAGTTACACAGTAAAACAGAGGAAATTGCATTACCTGGAGGAAAATACATTCTGTGCAATTCCAATGGCATGTGCTGAGTGGGCGATAGAAGAACCAAGTAGAGAATCCAGGTCTTCTATCAGCCTGCTCAGTGACCTTGGGCAAGTCATTTCACAACACTGACTCAGTTCCCCTATTTGTAAAATAGGATAATGCTACTGATCTCCCTTGTAAAGCCCTTTGAGATCCACTGATGAAAAGCTCTACATAAGAGCAAGGTATTGCAATTATTACTCCATCCAAACACAATAGCCTGTGTCATTGACACCATATTCGGTTTTGCCAACTAACAATATTGGTTTCATGAGATTTGTGCCACTCTTTGTGATAAATCATTGTGCTTCTTGCAACATGAAAGGGCTGCTCTTTCACCAAAGAGCATCCTCCTGGGATCTATACTCAGATCCACAATTAAGGGCTGCAACTGACCTCTTCATAGAGGAAAAGCAGATTCAGTTACAGAATCTAACCCAATTACACCTTGGGACATATGGCAAATCACTGAAGGCCAAATTTTCAACTAATTCGGAGTGCTTTGATTTGTAGGTGGAATCTTGCCTTGAAGTCAATGGGAGTTTTGTCATTTACTTGAAAGGAGCCAGGATTTCACCTGAATTGTCACAAATTGATGGGTTCTTCTGAAAACATGACACTTATTAAGACTAAGCCTAACTTTTTCCATCAGTAGATAACTAAAATTATACTCACTTACCTTACAAGAAGGTACTGAGCCACAGTTTGCAGTATGCTTATAAATTGCTTTGAGATCCTAAGATGAAGTAACGATACTAGTGGAAAGAATAAAAACAACAGCTGTGAATCCAGCAATCAGTTCTGCATAAGCAGATCACCACACCTATGTAAAGCCCCTTGAACTTCAGTGGGTCTCTGAATGAGGGCATGTATGAAGGTCATCGCAGGATTGGGTCCTTCGTATGTGTTTTCACATACATTGCTCTTAGAATCAGATCTTGCTCACCTTAATCCGGTGAGTAGTTTGATAGTAAGGCGACTCCAGACAAAGAAGAGCAGAATTTACTCCTATGCAATTATCACAATATACAGGGATATGGTAGGTGGAACCAGGGGCGGCTCTAGACATTTTGCTGCCCCAAGCAGGGCGGCATGCCGCGGGGGGCACTCTGCTGGTCACTGGGAGGGTGGCAGGCGGCTCCGGTGGACCTCCTGTAGGCGTGGTTCTGCGGCCCGCTGGATCCCCACAGCATGCCGCCCCAAGCACTTGTGCTGGGGCCTGGAGCCGCCCTTGGGTGGAACTCACCCTGTAATACATTTAGAACATTTCTAAATTACTACCCCCTTTCCTTCTACTTGGACCACTTTCAAGACTATAAACTCTCATCTACATTGATTCTGAAATGTATGATTTGTTAAGAGATAGCATACAGTAGTTGCTCTGTGATCTGTCACTAACGTAGTATATAATCCAAGATAATTTTCCAACTCAAAATGTAACTGTTCAACAGAGCTAGAGAACAATGACTAATATTATAGGTATTTCTGCAAAGATATTGCAATAAATATTAATACCATGTGCTTCACTCAAAACATATCCCATGTTTCATGTATTTTGGATGAACTGTTCACAAGTTTGTGTGGATAAGCTGCCAAGAGTGGCAGTCACCGTTCTTATCACCTGGTTAGGACCATGGACGAAATAGACAAGTATCTGAATGAGTAAACATGAATCAGGTGCATTCTGCTTATCAGTGACAGAAGACAAAGAGATGACTTTCCCAGTCAGGACTCTCTAAAAGAAGATGTATGCCCTCAAAAGGTTCCTTTATCACAGATATGAGAGTGGACACTGTAGTTGAGGGAATAATAAAATGCTGCATCAGATTTATGTTCAACTGTAAACACAGATTTTCAGAAATTTGCAGGAGCATTTGATCACTTATGTCCTACTCTAGCTGCCACTGAAGTCAACAGAAAGACTCCCATTGAATTTGAGGGGACCTGGATCAGGGTCTTAATATGCATAAACAATGCTAGCAACTGGGCACTCATTTCCCACAATTGTAGGGACAAATGATCAGTTACATTTCTAATTAGTTGTGTGCATCTACCACATCTGTAATGAACACATGAGAATTGCATTCACATCTATGCATGCAGTTCTGAGAATCTGGGCTTCAGGATTTGAGAGTCTTTAAAACTCTTCATTTTAAACCGCAGGCCTCCAGTGCAACAGGTTGGGAAACTACTGCACAGACAAGAGGCTTTTTTCCTCTCTTCCTATTTGAAATACTGATGCCACACATGCTAAGTTGCCTGAATCTCAAATAAGGTTGAGGGTGCTTATCTTTCAACCATGTAGTTATGCTGTTAATTTAGGACACTAAATGCACATCAGCTTGTTACTCTTATGCAACACTGTCAACAAGCAATCATTTGCCAGTGAAGTCCAAAACAAGGCAGCTAATTCTGAATTTACAGTGCACTCCTAAAAGATTTCTATACATTGAGCTAATTAATTGTAACTCAAAGGAACAATCAAATCTTGTTGATTTCAACATGACAAGGAAAAGTGAGGAACAACGTTTGCACATTTATCACAGGACTCTCTGACTAAGGAAGGACAAACTGAGCTGTCAATAAGTTGTCATGTTTTCCCACTGTGAGCTTTCCGTAAGCTTTACATGAAGGAAATATACGTGGTATCTTTACAACCATACATTTGCACTGAGCTTCGCAGTTGCTTATGATAGCGTTATTAACATGGATTTGCATTTAATATTATTTCCCCTTTTGTGAGTGGTCTTATAGAGGAAAGGAGCTTAACAGAAAAAAAAAAGTGTTTTGCGTTTGCAGAGGGAAAAAAAGACAGAGGGACTAATAAAAAGGGGCTGAGAAGCAAGGAAGGACAGAATGGTGCCCAGATTACACAGAGCACCTAAGCATGTGATTAGACCTGTTGATCTCAAGGCTAACTATTCACATACTGAAAGTTAAGCATATGTTTAAGTGCATTGCTGGATCTGGGCACAGGAGAGGAACAACCAGCTGTACAGAGACAGGCTTGGAAAAAGAGAGGCTGGGCCTGGGTGCTCTCTCTGGACCTTTTGTGACAAATCCAGTTACCGTTTTCCCCACTTACTCTGTCCCATTGACCCTCCTTGAAGTCTCCAGTCCTAGCTCCCTCTGAACCACTGAGATGGAGGTTAACTTAAAACCTACTGGCTGCAGACAGTGAAAGCGTGAGCCCGAGCCATCCTGGCAGCTTTCCAGTCTCCCTTTGTATATGAAATCAAGTGAGGCCATTAATCAGTAGCCTTCTTCAGGGTGCAGAACCATTATCTGACACCCACTATGCAAGGGGCTCATTTCAGTTCAGTTTCTTCCCATGGCATGAAAACTCAGTGTGAGCTTGGAATTCAGAGAGGAGAGAGGACTTTTGGGCAAGCACTACCCCACGCCAGGGCTCATCGGAGGGAGATGAACAGTTTTAAAGTAATTTATATTCTTGCTCTAATACATGAGGAAAAGAACTTGGTGCCCATTACTTGTTTGTGGGATGACTCAGCACAAAAAAAGTCTACATTCCTCCTGCATCTAAATTTCAGTTCTCTTTTCAGATTGCTCCACTGCTGCCATCTACTCTAAAGTCTTCCCCTCTTGGCCTACATGACTCCTCAAAGCGAATGCCTCAGACCATCTCCTCTTCAGAAACATTTGGATTCTTTGTGTCAAGGGCACAAGAAACAAAACAAGTGTTTGTATTTTATCTGAAGCAGGTATATAGTGTATGTGTCTTTGCTCTGAAAGGAAAGAGGAAGAATTAAATAATCCTGTGGGAAACACAGCCCTGCAATGAATTAGGACACATCAGTTGGATTCCAACTCTTGCTTAGATTGTAAATTACTTGTGAAAAAGACTGTCTGTCTGTCTATATAGTGCTGGCTGGATTCCTTAAATATTAGCTTTATAGATATAATAAAAACAAAAAACTACTCCTCTGGGATTCAGCTCATCCAAAAAAGGGATAAAAGTAGAAAATATCAAAGTCTATCTGTAAAGCTTCAGGGTAGGAATTTCAAAAGAATTTAAGGGAGTTAGGCACAATAGGCACTGAAATTCCATGGGAGTAGTGTGGCTAACTTCCTTAGGCACTTTTGAAAGCCTTAAACTTAGTTAAACTGCAGTAACTGACTTTCCAAAGATGTAAGAACACAGACTCCCCCTGACAAAAAGCAGGGAGAAGATAGATTGTAACAATTTCAATTTTAGATGCTCTTTTCTTACCATCACCACTTCGCTCATGGTTATGGTCCTGCACTTACATTGTAATGTCATGCAGAGATTAAGTCTGCTTCAAGTGAGTTAGCATCAGTGCAAAGTGACTACTGAGCACCCATAATGTCCAGATTTTACGTTATATTATCTTAGTCATTTAAATTATATTAAAATGAATCAGGGATTAACTATTTTGAAAAGTGCAGCAGCACTTTTAAAACTTAAGCCACATTTAGAGATGGCCTCTGGCTGTTATCTGCATGTATTTGAGCCCATTGGGGTGGGAACAAAAGGTGTCTGGAACTTCCATTTAAGCTATTGGTTTTAGTTTATGCTTTAAATTTACACAATTTCTAGAAATGGGGTCTTTTTGGCCTTTTTATTGACTGCAAAATAGCAGGATAGTTTCAAAGTAATAGCAGCCATTAAAAGAGAGAATAGGAAATAAAATAAACTTTTATTGCCTGAATAGCAGCCTCAGGGTCCAACCCTTCTGTCCTTGCTCAGGCAACAGTTTTCATTGAAGTCACTGAGAACATGAAAATCAGGCTCCCTGTACCCTTTGCCTTCTCGTGCCTATAAAGATTTTTTTGCTTGTTTGATTCCCTCAACTCGGATGGACAAATGCTTGAAATTTTCATCATTTAAGAATCCTTGATCTCTAAAAAGGTAACAGCATACACTATAAATTGGAGAAAAGGAAAAAAACACACAAAACAAAAAAACCACACACAAAGTGAAATTCTCTATCAGTTAATTTCATTCTGCCTACAGCAATTATCCCATAAAATATACTGCCACAGGAAAGCATAAAATGTCAATGTGCTCTTGCAAAAGGCAGTATAAGATGCCTATAAATGATCTAGCAACTGCTAAAGGGGCTGTATTCCCCCTTCCATTTTTACTTACGTTTTAAGTGCATCAATCAGCGGGTACTGTCAAACACAAAGAAAAATGTTGAAGAACATAAAAGTAGCATTTCCATTCACATTTGAGTAGGGAAAAACTGATTAAGCTTTGGAAAATAGGGGCCCTCGAGACCAACTCACCTTTGAAGGGGAGCTATGATAATGGGCCTGTTTCTGTTCCCTTTTAAATCAATGGGACTTTTGCCATTGACTTTGTGATCAGGCCCTACATCAGACTCACAAACAAAAGCATTTAATTACCCTAGGTAGCAGAACTTTATTAAAGTACAGCATTTGGCCAACAATTTAGGGTCTGATTTGAGATAGTGCCTCACCTGGAACCCCCAACCCGTGCACAAGCTAGTGTGCATGCGCGTGTTTGAGTACACAACATTAACTACGTGGAACCCATTGCTGTGTCATTACAGCCCCAGCTACAGAAGCTAGCTCTTTAGTTCACAGTTCAAAAACATGTGTTTTAACCCTGGAGGGCCCTGCCTCAATTCCTGTTCGCCAGTTTGGAAGCCATCACACGTGCTACTAGCAACCAGCTTTAAAAAAATTCTCTCAAAAATCAGGTCTCTATTCCTATTTACTGTTTCTTTTCTTATTTACACTAATGCCATTACCTCCTACCCAGTTACTCCTCATTTACATTCAGTGATTAAAGCAGGTTGAAAACAGGAGAGGGAGCTCTGACTGCATCTGGCAAGGAAGGGAAGCTGTGGAGGAGTGAAGCTAACCCAACCCAGGGAGCAGAATTGGAGTTGTGATAGAGCGTAGTTTTTCCAGACTGGAGGAGGAGAACTCCCATTAGCGGTTATCACAGGAGGGAGGAGCTGTGCTTTCCTACCTCCTCTTTCATGCTCCCCTTTATTAAACATCTGTTTATACTGCTAGAAGAGAAGAATCAGGCTCTTTTTCCATCAGTTTGTTTCTCTGTCATGGAGGGATCATGGAGCTAATGGAATTTTGTTTTAATTAAAGGTGAATCAATCCCAGTTCTCTGTTTTTTTGCTTTGTGGGAGGGCACAATGCCAAGGTTAGTATGTTATTTCTCAGTGTAAAAATTGGATGCATTTTCCTTGCTAATAGCAACACGGAAATAATAAAAGGCCAATCTACTTGCGCAATCAGCAACCTCAATACAGAAAAACGTGTCTCGGAACCACTTCTCTTTCCACCTGACAATGATGCATATTGATTTACAAAATGCAGCTTTGTGCTGCCCTCTATGTGGGGAGTGGATCCTGGCTAAGGAGGCCATCATGAAGGAGACCGTATTCCTCTAAAAGGACTTTGCAACTACAAAGCTCACCATCTCTGCTATGAATCTGCACCTCAGTGAACTGAACTCATGTCTGTATGTATACTGATCTTTTAACCACACACTGTTTTTTAATAAATGTTAGTTAAGAATTGGCTGTAGCCTGTATTTGGGGTAAGATCTGGAACATTCATTAACCTGGGAGGTAATGTGTCCGATCCTTTGGGATTGGTAGAAACTTTTCTTTTATATGATAAAATAAGATTTAGAAAAATTTTCATCATATTTGACTTGGGTGCCTGGATGGAAGCCTGAAGCTGGGTGATTTTAAAGGAACTCTGTTGTTTGGACTTCTGAGTAACCAGTAAGGGAATAAAGCAGCTGTTTTATGCTGGCTTGGTAAATCCAAGTATTGGAATATCCACCAGCTTTATGGGGATTGTCTGTCACATTCTTTGCAGTTCACCCTAATTGAGTGACCACAGCTGGCTCCCCACTAGGACCCCAGTCACAATAACAGAGGCCAGAGATTTGAAAAAATAAACAAACCTGTAGGAGAGGTAATCTATTTTTCTTGCCTTATTTGTTTTTGCATGTATGTTAGAGAGACAAGGTGGGTGAGGAAATATCTTTTATTGGACTAAAGTTCTGCACCGCTCTGTAATGTTCTAAATAGCAGACACAGTAAGTCAGTGTCTAGATGAGCAGCTCTTTCAGTGCAAGAAAGGCTGCTACATTCTCACATGGGTTAGGGACAGAGATAAATGAAAAATGTTAAATTTATGCTACTCCAAGCACGACAGAGGCCTGGCCTGCACACCTTCTGTACTGATTTAAACTCTTTCTAGTAGGGGTGTGATTTTTTTCCCAAAATAGTTCGTAGTGCAGCCTGTCTGATGGAATGCTGGTATTAAAAAGGTGATTAATTCCTATAAAGTTACCAGGTGGGTGCATTATTTTCACTGTTCTGATTTCAAACCAGTACAGTTAAAAAGTATTACAAAAATCTATGTATAGACCAGTTTTGCTAAACTCCCTGACCAGGCCTTCAACATTCCCTCATTGACCCACCCTGACTTAAAAAGAGCATTTATCCAGCATTAGAAGTAAAAGGAGCAGTGTTTAAAGCCTATCTTTAATGATAGCCAGGATCAGAGCACATTGGGAAGTGTGCCCAAATTGTTGTGGCAGTGACTTTGGTTCAGTAACCTCACTCACGGATTGGTGGTTCACAGCTAGGACCTAGCTCAAACTTCAGACCTGCCCGTAATCTCTGAAGAACCAAAGTCAATACTAGCCAATTGTGAGAACTTCAGCACAGCAAAGTGAAAAACCATTAATCAGGAATAATGGTTAATCCATCTGTTCAGCAGTAGGCTTTTTTACCATCGAAAAGGGAGGACTCTAAAGAAAACACAGGTGAGGCCTTAGCATGAACAAGATCTTTATTATAATACAAACAACTTACCAGGGTACATATAAATCAGCCTCTACAAGTACAGGGAGCTGATTAGACCAACAATGCCTCTCTGAGGCACCATGATTAAAACAGAGTGAAAATATACACACATCCAGATACTAGCAAGAGGATATACTATATAACATATCAGCAGCAGTTTGGTAAGACTGAACGTTTGGATCTCAGAAGATTATTAATTATGAGGCTACAGTGATGTCTCAAACACTGGCCAGTTGTGTTAGATAACTAAGTATTTGCAACATTCAAGATATTTCCTATGAAGGATATAAGGGGATGCAAGGGAATTCTGCAGATACTGGGGTACAAAGGATCATAGGCTCTGTCATAATGGTTCAAACCAAAGGTTCATCATGTCCAGTATGTGGAGGCCAGTATCAGATTTTTCAAATGAATGTGTGTGTCTGTGTGAGAGAGAGAATATAAAGAACTGTATTTACTGGCAACCACTGTATTGTACGTTGATGCTGCATCAGATGCCATCATCTGAAAGTAAGCAGAGGGCACCACAGAACTGGTCTCATGGCAGTGCCATCTGCCATTAGATGCACATAACTAGAGTTCCAAAGAGTTCTCACTCTTTGCTAATTTCTACCTCCCAAACTCATTTCCCCCAGTTCTCCTTCAGGCCCTTATTCATGTAGCTTGTAACCGTGTCCCATCAAGTAAAGTAATACTGCAGTTCTCAAGAGGTGTATTTCAGTCACTGCCTCGTGTCTTATACTTGGTCACCCTTAAACTGAAAATGCCTTTTGAATATAAAAAACCCAAAGATGTTTGTTCAGTTCTTGGGTTCTTATAATCAGTTCCTGCCCACATTCCATATCTACCCAGAAGCCTCATAACAGCAACACAAACATTTAGTTTGACAGAATGCACCACTCCACTGCACCACTATTATTTGTCTTTTTTGTTTGTAATTTTTGCATCAAAATGAAACTTAGCAACAGCCTGTTCTTACCTATACAGTATTGCTCAGCCCCCCGCTCCCGCCCCCGCCTTCTTTCAATGAAGATGCTATCCAACCCTAATGGTCAAACTGCTTAAAGTGGCCAAACTTGCTAGACATTCCTCATTGACCAAGCTGATAGAGGTCAGGGCTGGGCAAGGCAAGACCAAAGAGAATATATCTGCACCACTGTGAAACTTCAGAATTGATTGACAGGTTTTCATGCCCCACGGTATGCGTGGTTCGAGTTTTATCTTGCATTTCCACTTTGCACTCTGGGTAGGTATCTCAGCCCATAAACCCGGTCTCTCTGTTCTTCTCTTGCTCCTTCTCTGCAGTCTGCACACACTCCGCTCTGATCCTTCCTCTGTTGTTGGTTTCAGAGCCTTGTTCCCAGCACTTGAAATAGACTTCATCCATCTCCCTGCTCTCTTTCCTTCCCTTCCCCTGCTTCATTTTTCCTCCCCCCTTGTCTGCTCCTTTAATTTCATTCTCCCACTGCAACCAGCCTGACTGGTTTTAATTTAATCACTGTACAATGTCTTTAAATTATAATTTCCTTTACTTCTATAGCACCTCACGCTTCCTTATATTTAATTCCATTGGGTACCTGGGGATCGATAGAGGCATTCTACAGAAATACACTTCATTTGGTATTATGTGCTAAATGAACCTGGGAAGGGAATGCCAATTTTGCAAAAATGTAGATCAGAATGTTGTGTCAAACTATATTTACAGTTAAATGTATGTAAATCAGATGAAGGTAGGTAGTGGAAGTCCCAATATTAAGATCCCTTAGCTATTAGGATACCCACTCCCCCCACCAACGGTAAAAATTGATGTGGACACAGCAGCAAAATGAGGACATTTATGGAATTAAGCAGCAAGCCACAACTTTTAATGCTGGTGAGGGTCATTACCTCTCGTCCCACCACCATATTCTCCTATACCAGGCATTTAATTGGTTTAAGTGTTGGGCTTACAGAGCTCCTTACCATACAACCCATAATGCAAGGTGGATTTTCTCAGCCTACACCCCAGTACTCAGCTCTCTGAGTCCTAGCACCCCTCTACCCTATGAGGGCAACAGAGTGCAGCAAGGTGACAATGGTCTGTCACATGAGCCCAAGGCCCATCACCAAAATCCCAGATCTTACCTCTGGGAACTATTCATTTCATTTTCTTAACCACTCTGGAACTGGCCACAAGTGACAATTATCACCACCCCAGCTAGGTACGAAGCAATTTCCTACTTAACCAACTGTGGCTTGAAGAAGCTGTGAGGAAGGCAAAAAGCTCCTTGGTCCTCTGCCAATTGGTCTATGAGAAAAAATTCCTTCCTGACCTCTTAAACAGGCAATTAGCTAGACCTGCAATATCTGTCGGGCTGAGTTCCCATTCCTAGTTCAGCTGGGCTAAGTGGGTTGCTGGAACAGAGCTGAAAGAGGATCAAAAAGGCCCTTGTACTGGGTTAAATCCTGAGAACTGATGAATGCTGGCCAGTCAGCCCCCCTCTCTCCCAGCTGGCCAATGGGTGCCAGAGATTCACAGAGGGAACAACCTATTGTCCTTCGGCAAGTGTCTCCCTTCCTTGCTACCGGGACTGTCTCCCTTTCACTGCCGGCCCCATTAATATCTGCCACTCATTGATGCAGCTGGATGGCATTTGGAACACAAACAAAAATGTAAGAGTTGGGGGGGGGAAATCAGTTCATGGAATAAAGTAACGCTCCAAATGTTTTGCCAACTTATTCTAGTTTCTAAAGTAAGACATTTGCTCCTGGCTTGCCACGATACTGGGAAAGTAGCATTTCATGAGGAGTGGAAACTAAATTAGCCTTAACATCATGTACAAAATGTGCCTGTTTTACAGTGTTTTTCTTTCACAGGCTTTGGCTGCATAATTCTAATAGGAAGAAATGCTTTAAAAAGGATCTATGCTTTATACAGCATTCCATCTGAGCTGTTTTTTACATCAGTACAATTTTGTGTTAAAAAAGGGAGGACCTCTGTAGGTGGAATTTATTTATTTTAGCTCAAAAGTTTAACTGACTTGCGAGTTACAAAAAGTGCTGCCTCTTCACATGCCCCTCCAGAAAATTTAATTTCCATTTCAAAGAACTGGTGCCATCAACCTGTTTGTCACCGTCTGTTATACAAGCGTAACCTGGCTGAAAATGAAAAATTGGCAGAATCTCCAGTTTTCCCTGAATCTCTCTACTTTGCAGTCCTTGAGCATCACAAAGTGTTTATTTGTCAAAACCTGTGCAGCAGAAAAAGTGCTGCAGTATGATCCTTTCACAAAACATCAACGAAGTACAAAGCCAGCTATGAAGCAAGCGGTAAATGGGGCAAAAGGACATTCCATTTCTTTCATGGGATGAGGCAGTCTCTCAAGATCTTGGTGTAGGTCTGCAGAATTAAATCCTTCTTATTTAAAAAGATTTTCAAATTTATTATTTCACTTTGGACACCTGGAATACTTTCAGGCACTGTTAGGGAGTTGGCAGTTATGTCTCCTGGCTCTGTTCCTAGTTCTGTCCCTGAATTGCTGGAGATCATGGACTTCACATACTGTGCCTCAGTTTACCAGCTGCAGCTGGAAACATTTATCTGAACCACAAGAGTGTTCAGAGTGGAACAATGCAAGCCACTTGAATTGACTTTGGATGTCAACCAGGTGAGTCCAAATCTGTCTTCAACACAATATATATACACAAACCATAATGAAACATCAACCTCAGCTCAGCTTTTTCCTTAAACTTGACTATCGCCCAGGTCTTCCCTCCAGAACTCTCTCTTTCCTACTTCCCTAGCTCCCGTCCCCTTAACGGACGCTCTCACCTCCCTCATAGCCACAGCAGAATTGACAAAACTACACATGCCACTATGAGTCAGAAGAACGTTAAAACACTTATATGCAGAGTTCCGATCAGAGCAATCAACATAAAAATCCTTCCATCCCGTTGCTGAGTTGGGATACTACATTTTTTGAGCAGGAAGTTCATATGGCAGAGCTACAATTCAAGAGCTCTGCTCAAACATCCAGCTCCCAGCCAGCTGGCTGCCCTCTCCTGTAAGTCAAAATTTCTCCTTGATCCCAATCAATCCTACTCACTACTGACATCTTGACAGTGGATCAACAGCTTCCTTCTATGACATAATATTGAGGGATGGCTCAGGATAGGGGTTTCCAGGAGCCACACTGAGATTTGCACTGATTTGTACATTCTACAATTTGCACCACTCTGTATTTACTGCTTGGCATATGAGGAAGTTCTGCGAGTTGCCAAGCAGGACCTATGTGTGGATTGGTGATCTCAGAGTTCTCCCCACAAGATGAAAATCATGCATGCTGCTGTTCCTTGAGTGCTGCTATTTGTCTCTGAAGAAGGATGTAAACTCTGAATTTAAGATCACCCTGTATGGACTAAACAATTCACATGAAAGAAAAAAAAGATATTGATTAGCTCTGCTATTTCTCCCACGGCTGCCATAAATTCGACTTCTGGTGCCAAAATTCTCAGCTCATGTAATTCCACTGCAGTGCAGGGAATTCAACCCCTTATGTCAGGGGTGAAGTCAAGAAAGGAAAAAAAAATAAAAATGAAAAAAGCACTTGAAATTGGAGATGGAGCCAAAGAAAAACCCCAAACCAGGCACTCTAAATCCCATGGAAGTTGAAATCAGACCTAGATCCCAACCGTGCAATAAAAAATTAAAACTAAGGCAGAATCTTGAGTTTATTGCATCTATATCACAACCAGAGTCAGGTCTCTTTCCCAAGCACTATGACATTTAGACAGTGAACTTTGACCAATGGGTAGCTACTAGATTTGCATGATCTAGAAAACCGTCATTCCTATTTCTTTCTTATGGGTACAGTGATCAGTATTACAAGGTTAACATTTAACCACAATGGTCACCTAGATACCACATTTAAGGCCATATTCTCATATGCTATAAATTTGGGTAGCTCCTCAGATGATTGTATATTGGTATAGGACAGCAGAGGGTCTGACCTTTAAATGCTAGTCTTAAATAGCACAGCATTTCTTAAGATATTGTATAGTAACTGTGGATATTGCCTTTTTTTATTAGTGGTCACTCAATACCGTCTCATTTAAACATTTGCAACAAATAAGTTGTGCTCATTCATCAGGAAGACAATGTAACCCAAGCATTAAGAGAATAATGTAGCTCCATAGTCCTGTTATCTGGGGGTCTGGTTCAAATAGCAACCCAAAAAGTTTGCAGAAAAAACTCAGTTTAGATTTTGAGAAGTAGAATTTTGCCTAAAAATGGTATGGCTCAAGAAAAAACCATCAAGAGGAGGTTCTTAAATGCTCAAGCTCTGACATGCCTGTTGAATTAACTAGACACGAAACATTGAAAGGAGCAAACTTGTGGGGAGGGAGCAGTAGGACTTGAAAACCACTATGATTTTCATTAGCCAGAGATTCAGAGCTGGTTTTTAATATTTATGACTCTGACTATAGACACAAAAAAAGCTATATTCAGTAAATACCTAGACTGACAGAAACCCCCTGTTGTACAGAGATTCACAACTTTGGTCATCCAGTCATTCCCAGTACATCACAGGAACATTGTACTGGTAGATTTCTACAAAATTCCCCAGTAGCCACTCAGGGAAAACAGCACTGAATATTTCTAATGACAGTGTTCCATTACCTCCCTTGGTATATATTCCACTATCTAATTGGCATAACGTTTCTAGAGGGCTCGACTATTTACCCTATAATCTTCCTTTTATTGAACTTTAGGCTATTACTTCTAGTTAAATCTGCAGCTACAGCTGAAATAAAAATAAAAACCTAGTCTGGAGTTAGTACAAAAGTAGAGGCAGGGAGGGTTTTTATACATTGTATGTGTGTGTGTATATATATACATACATATATATATATACATACATACATACATACACACACACACTTATATATCTCCATTTGAAGCCATTAGAAAATAAGCACAAAGGTGCCTACACTCAAGCATCCCTTTAACAAAACACAAAGCTTTAAAAATCAGCAGGTGTGCTCAGAAAAGGATAACTCCTCTGCTGCCCTGTGCAGACTGCATGTAGTTTTTGCATCCATGCTTATGAATGCCACATTTCTAAACTGAGCGTTCAGCTGATAGATTTGCACACATTCTGTTCTTTGCTAAGCAGAGCTGGCCACAGACTGTAGGAAGCTAGTACCTCCTAAATGTTAATGTTTTTGCAGTGCTGTAGCGAGTCTGATAGGTTTCAAACACGATTGTGGAGGATATGCTTATTCCAAGATAAGTGTTTCTTCTTAAAGGATTTCACTATAAGCTATTTGTCTCCAAAACTTTTTAAAATAAGGACATGGTACAATGTCAACCTTCTACAACACTTCAAGAAGTTTAAATCTGAAAAATGGAGGTGTAGATGTATTTCAATGTATTTATACAAATAAAGCTGTGAGTACGTGGAAAAATTCCAAAGAAAATCCATTTTAGTGTATAGATTTAGGACTAAGAATTCATTTACATTAAAAAAGAAAGGTCAATGGGGTCTATTGTGCTATTGATTTTTATATATATAAAAAAGGGAGTTCTGCTTAAAAAACCAATGCTACAATATGATCTACTGTATTTAGAACCAGATCCTCAGCTGGCGTAAAATCAGCATCGCTTCATCTTCTTGAATAGCTCATTTGAAATATGTTGTGTATGCTAGGAAAGGATGGCGTGGAATTGAAACAAATTTTGAGAATGAATTATTAAAATGTTAGTTGTGATACTGTCAATTTGTGAGCTGATATGCTTTTAAGCTTAATTAGTTGCAATTGAAAGTTACATTTTATCTTCATTTTATAAAAAAAGACTTCAAAACAAAAAACAAACCACACACAATTTTAAACATAACTAACTCCTGCTTTATCATATGACAACATATCATATGACATGTAATTAAACAAATCTTTCTGATAATACAATAAAGAACAGATTCAGCTTCTTATTTATCAGTTTTATCATATCTGCTGTGAATAAAATTCATGGGAAGTTATGACAGAATCTCAAGTATATTTCAACAGATTTTAATCTAAGAAAAATAAACTAGCCTTAATTTACACGTACCTTTCATGGAAATCACTTTTTTTTATTGATCTGTGTTTATCAAGTGCTTGGTTTCCTCTCTTAAAATAAGAATTGACCATTTTTGAATGAACAATTAAGGAAGCACCAAATGATTACATATCTTGCTGAGTAAGCTAATGGGTATCTTTCCCTTAATATTAGTCAGTGGGCTTTGGATCAAAATCTTATACTTATGTGAGCCAAATGGTCTACTCACATGAGTAAGAGCATCAGGATTTGGCCCTAGAAGAGAGTGTATGATTCTGATTCCACAAGGGCTTTGTCTACATTGCGAGCTAGGGATGTGACTCCAAGGTCCTGGACATATATAGTCGTACTAGCTCTCATTGAGCTACCGTGAGTATAAATACTATTATAGCTGTAGAAGCATGGGGAGTGGCAGTACAGCTTAGCCAATTTCAGACAGGTTTGTACTCACCATGGCTCAACTATGCTACTATTGCTTGTGCCACTGCAGCTACCCTACTATTTATGCTTGTGCTACCTAAAGGAGAGCTAATGCGAGTATGTCCATACGATCTGGAAATCACACCCTTGCCTCAGTGTAGACATAGCCTTACTCTACATCAGCTTTAACTTCACTGGAGTTACTCCTGATTTCATCTGCAGTTAGGTCAGGATCATGCTTGCTGATCTCACATTACAGTGAAAGGTGCAACATAAATTAGAAATGTTAATCCCAATAGATCTCCCAGTGCATGATGTGTAAAAAGAAATTAGCATCCCCTCATACATGCATGGGCACATACACCCCAAATAGTTTCCTTCAACTCAATATTTGCATATTGTGGCATATAAAGGCAGAAAAAGGCATATTTCTGCCTTTATATGCCACAATATGGAAATATCATTTGGAAATCTGGATGGGAAAAACATTTTCATTTTATGATAAAAGGTTGAATCTAAATCTGGAATTTGTATTTCCATGTAGTTCTGTTATATAATCCAATAAATAACTAGAGATTATATGGGGCATCGGAAAGAATCTACTCACAGATTCAGCACAAAATATTCCAGCCTATGAGCTCCCCTTACCATATTTATCTGAACAGGTTTTCTGATAATGAGAGTAAATCAACAACAAAGGGAACAGCAAACTATTAGAAATCACTCCCTTCATTAGAAAGTTGGATAAGAAACAAGTATGTGAATAACAGCATTTGAGAGAGAACTGGTATAAGACTTTTCCAACAGTAATTTCTGTTGCCCATTGTATAAAAGTTTTCCAATAAAAAAATTCCAGCTAGGTCTAATTGAAATTTAAGTTATTTTAGCCATGATCTCATTGGTGCCTCATCTTTCCAGACTCTCCATGAATTCAGATTACTTCATTTCAGCAAGAATAACCATTACTCCTGAGAGGGTTTTGATAAACTGAAATCCATCTCTGGCATATGCCATAGTTTCAGAGAATGATTGGTCTCTGCTCTAGAGCACAAGCAGCTTTGCTAGATTGATCAAGAAGAAACAGTTGAACTCTGATGAAGAATCTGCTTCCTACTGGGCAAGGTTGTCTGTCCCAATGGCCTCTATCTCTGCCATGTTGCGGAGAGAAGTCTGATGGAGACTGAACTTTGAAAAGTCAGCAGGAGTTCATCTCATCTAAAATGATAAATGGTTGCCAAACATTGCCAATGTGTGCTGAGTCAACTGCTTGTAGGAAAATCCCATCCTCAGCGCAATTAAAATGTCTTCAGTGAAGCTCAGTAAGTATTCTATCCTTAGGATACCATAGAATATTAAGGTTTAATCTGCTGTTGAGATTTAAGGTAGGTTTTTCCCAAAGAGCTCATCATTGGTTTAACTCTGCTTCCTATCGAAGTCAATGGTAAAACTTGAGTTGACTTCAAAGGTTAGTTAATACAATTCCTTTGAAAGTTTTGCTCTAGATTTCACAAGTTTAACTAAAAGCAGAATTACATCCTAAAGTGTATATTTTTTTCCTTTTTCTAAATATGCTTTTACACACACACACACACACACACACACACACACCAACACAGAAGGAGGAGGAAAGAAAAGATTATTGCATCACAAATTGATTATACATAATTCATGTGCAATCAGAAGATTATGTATGCATATATACTACACACCACCATATATATGGTATATATTGCCTATAAATGTGTCTCATTCATTATTCTAGAGTATGTACACACACACACACACACACACACACACACACACACCAATATAAATTTAAATAGATTCATGCTTGTGTCCCAAAACTTCCTTCTCTAAATAAACCAAACCCTTTTAAACTTATGGCTGTCCATTGTCTCCCTGCGTAAATGATATCAGAGGTGCATACCTGATGAAGATAGTCCCCCATCTTTTCATATGCTGTTGACTTGGATAAGGACAATATTATTTCTGCTACAAAGGGATTTGACCCAAAGGAAAACAAATAAGACATCTCACAGAAAATAAGCTACAACCAAAACCAAGCATTAATCTATATCAAGTTTTATTTCATAATCAACTCAACTTCTGTTGATAATTTTGAACCCCTATGGTGAAGAACTTGGGTGCAAATGGAAATATAACTCAATATCTAAGTAAGTGGGCAGTTTCTTAAAATGATTGTTATAGGTTAAAAGAAACAAATAGCCTTAGAATTAGCTTTTTAATTGGCCTGGAAAAATCCTCACAGGAGGCTTGAAAGTATTCTAACAGAAGTTAAAAAGACTCAAAATTCCTCCCTCAAGACTAAACTATGTTGCAGCACAACTTGTATTGATGTAGAAAGTAGTAGAATTGAATCAAGGAATGTTATGGTTGATTATTAATTTACCATTGGTTTTCATCTTTTTCTTTTTATTCTAATACTTAAACTTCACCATTTAGACCAAGATTATCACATCTAGGAGCTAAAATACATACACAAGTCATTAAACTAGTTCAATTAAGAGCAAACCATGTTGCACATTATATATTTGTCTGTACAAGACATTCAATATCAGCATGTCCCTATTCATTTTGTAGGAGCATAGGCAGTGTGAAAGAGGTATGCTTTGGGTCAGTAATGACAAAGCAGGTTTTCTGGGCACTTGGATGAGGGGCTGGGAGGATTTGAAAAAAATTAGCAAAGGGGGGAAAATGACAACTAAAAAGTTTTGCACATTTGATATTTTGCTTCCAGGTTGTTGGCACATTACTGTTTGTCTGTCTTGTCTATATAGACCCTGTTTCGACAAAATACCCAAGCACAAACCTACATTGAAGCACGGACTAGTTACACTGACTTCAACAAGAATACTCAGTTGTTTAAAGTTAGGTGCATGGATAAATGCCTTGCTGAGTTGGGACTTTAGATTGTAAGTTCTTTGGAGCAGGCCTCTATTTTTGTTCAGGGCAGAAGTGGGCCTTGGCCTTTGTTGAGTACTGTTAGTATTAAAAGTTAACAATAATTTGATCAATAATCCCAGAAAAAAACAGATGCATGCAGTTAACTGAAGACAATATTGCTGGTTTTACTGCAATTATCTATCTAGGTAAGTATATTGAAAACTATCATAGTTCATGACATCATTTGACATAATCATAGCAAACTAGCTATCTGAATACTAACTTCCCACAGGATAATTTAATTATAATTCTAACCTACTTATCGAGAACAGCTATCAACGTACCAAGCCAAATGGCACCTAAAAGGGTGTACTTCCTGCTGAAAGCCATATGGACTGCTGATAACTAGAAACGTCTCCTCTTCCATTCTGGGTGGTTTATAACAAAAGCCATTTTCTAGAGCTGAGCGCAAGGAACAAATTGCATCTGGTTGATGCATTGTCATTGAGAAGACATGGGGAGGCGGGGGGTGGGGGGGGAGGAAGAGAGAATCTTTAGGACCATGCAGATATTTTTAAACTCTCATAGAGATGGTGTTTGACATATGGAACAATGGCAAAATGTGTCCTTGTATAATTCACAGAAACTATAAAGCTTCTCCACAAGTTGCTGCCCAAAGAACAAGTTCTCTCATTCCTAGTAGGTCAGTGGGATTTCGGTAAAGTCGTTTCCAGTGTCATTCCCTTAACTGAATGCCCCTGACTCTAGGCTACACAGACATTAGAAACCTTTAACTTAACTACAACAGAATCTACATTTTCATCACTTTGGGAACTAGCCTACTTTATCACAGGTGTGACAACCTTTTGTTTCACTGCCAATGTCAGTAGATATGTCAAGTTCATACTCACTATTGGGAAAATTCCCAGAGATACTAAAGCCATTGGGTGCTCTGAGGTCATCAGCATCAGCTGTTATTTTGGTTTCTACAGAAACTGTAAATCTGTTGTGCCCAAATTTCTACTCTTCTCTTGGGATTGTCTACCGCATACTAAACCTGTCATGAAATTTCACAGCATAGAGAATACTCCAAGGAAAACAAATATCTTGTCCAGCAATAAGCACAATAGGATAATAGGGAGTTGATTTTTCATAGCAGACAAATGATGTTCTAATTGTTTTAGTATAATCAGCTTGCCCAGCACAGCCCTGTCCCGCAGAATGTTGGTAATAAGTGCTAAAATATTGCACCTTAAGGATGGCATGTGACCTTCAAGTCTTCTTCTGTTGGCCACATCAAAAACCAGTGTTCCCAGAACATTACAAAGCTTCTCCACTTTTTCTGGAGAAATGTGCATGTGCTTACTAAAATTCGGCTTTCCACCACTGATGTTACACCCAGTAAGGCAAATTATCTTCTGCAGTTCCCATAGTTATTTCATTCAACTGTGCTGTTGCAAGTCAGTCTTACCCGTGCCCATGACCATCTCTGTTACAGCCATTCAGAAAAGGTTGCAAGATTTTTTTTCTACTGAGAGAAGTGTATTTGTCTTTCCATTCTCCTTTTGTACTTAAAAGGCTGAACAGTTTTCCCCTCTCCCCCCCAATCTTACACCCAGAGTAAATAAACTCCTTCAGACAGAAACCAAGTCTAGAAAGTTTGAGCCCAACCAAAGTGACAGTTCAAAGAGTTACACACAACTGAAAAATTATATAAACGGAAATAGTCAATGTCAGCAATAGCATTCCAATCAGACATCTAACATACACCTGTAAAAAGTCATGGGCCGTCAGCATTAGGGTCCTTTCATTGTTCTGTCTTTTAAGTGTTTGAATCCCAAAAGCTACATATTTTTCTTTTGCTTCACATTTTCAGCACATGCCATAACAAATTCTGCCCACTTCACCTCAGGGTATTCTATATAAAGCTATAATAGTTGTCTTTTAGGTAAACAGAATTTTATTTCATCCTCTAGCAATTCCCTTCTTGTTCCAAAACTCAGTTCTAATAAAATACTGCCTTTTCTTGGAGCATTTGGGAGATCTGAAGCAAAAAGGAGGAATTTCAGTTCAGAAATTACTGCAGCCTTTACACAGCAGCCATGCAGCAAGAGTGCCTGCCACTTTATTTCAAGGTCATTAAGTTCTGTACTACATTTCCCAAAAATACAATCAATCATATTTATGGCAATAAATTCTGCCTCTGAGTTAATAGCTGCCTACTCCTAGCACCTTTACTCCTGTTACTTACTTTGTCAACAGTCCCAGTGAAGCCAATGCAACTACTTGCATAAGTAGAGTTGCAAAATTGGGTCCTGTGTTATAAAAATGAACATGAAACACACTGACCAGATTCTCAGCTGGTATTAACTGGACCAGCTCTTCTGACTGCAATGGGTCTTTGTCAGTTTACACCAAGGTGCTGCAGATCATCTAAGCACATACTTATCCATGGGGCTACTCAGATGTAAAACGTTAAGCACGTGTTTTGTTGCATTGGGACTGCAAGTTACTAGTGAGCACTATTTCCCCAATCCAGCAAAGCACTTAAGTCCATGCTTGACTTTAAGCAAGTCAGTGAGCCTACTGAAGTCCAAGGGTCTACTCTTGTCCTTAAAGTTAAACACGTGCTTAAGCGCTTTGCAGAAAGTGTGTGTAACTGAGCATAGGTCAAGAACAGAATGTGCATCACCTTGCAGGACTGAGTCCTTGATGTATAGCTGAGCATCTGGTCTTCTAATTTTGTATTTTCCATTGCACATCATTTCTAGAAAATGAAGTAAACCTTATTTTTGAAAAAAGAGTTCAAAAGATCAGTTTCCCTATGAAAACTTTTTTCCATCTTATGAAGGGTAATCTATTGAAATAGTTCTATCATTTAAATTAATATTTAAAATGCAATACATTTAGCATGAGGATTTTAGATTGGAGATATACTGTAGAATCACTAACTAACTCAATTAAACTCTCTTCCTAGTTCCTTCTAGATGTCATTAGACACATCTATTCCCAGTAATAAACATTATCTAGCCATTGTTATATATTGGGTTAATTGATTAAATTCATGCCATCTCTAGGATGGCTGCAGTTGGCTGGCAAATGTATTCCACCAAACACTGCTGCAAAAAAGAGGAATGTTATTGCAATTGTTTTAACAGAAAAGGTCAAAGTAATCCGATCACTATTTTTGAAGGTGACTAATTGTCAACTTCTTGGTGTGAATCCAAATACATTATTTTTCCTCTCTCAAAGATGGTATTTT
Source organism: Gopherus evgoodei (assembly GCF_007399415.2). Lineage (NCBI taxonomy): Eukaryota > Metazoa > Chordata > Testudines > Testudinidae > Gopherus > Gopherus evgoodei. The sequence goes on along the minus strand of NC_044333.1, from coordinate 34,399,264 downwards.
TTAAGTGACAAACCCCACATTTTATTAAATATTTCCTTCACTCTTGAACAAAGTTTCCTATGTCTTTGATCTTTGGAGAGCTCTAAAATAATGACTTGTTTTGTTTAGAAATAATTCTTTCCCAAGGAAGCACAAATTCATTTTTCAAATATTATGTTCAACAATGCACATAAAAAAGTCAAAGAAAAACAAACAACTAATGTACATGCCTTTTTTTGAAAATTTTACATAGACACCTGAAATGTCTGCCTTAATCTAAGATGAAACACCTGTACAGTGCTTAGTAGCATTAGAAAGTCAACATTTACAAAACCAGTGTCTGACAATATTATTTGAACTACCACAATGAGGGCCTTATTCAAGTTTTTCCATTGATTTCAGTAGGCTTTGGATCATGACTTTGATCTGTGTTCTAAGTACCTGGTAAAATGATGGTATGAATATGGACTTTATAATGGTGACCAATACACACACGAAATACTTTTACAACACAGCTACTCAATAACAAGGAAGAATCCTGGGTGTATTAAAGCTATCACAGAGATCAGGCAGAAAATGTACAGCAAATTAAATGAGAGTTTGTATTATGATATGGCACCGCAAAAGGCAACACATTTTGTCTCCAGATACAGAAGGTTTATGTCCTGATGCAGGGAGGTAATAATCCTATTCTTTACAGCTCTGATGCAGTGGCACCTGGAATATTGCATTCCATTATGGGCTTTCTACAAGGAAGATATTGACAAATGTCTGAAGAGAAACAAGAGTAATCAAAAGGCTAGAAAGATTGGTCAAGAGGGAATGATTGAGAGCACCAAATATGTCCAACTTGGGTAAAGGAATTATTTAGGATTGTATACAGGGCTATTAGTAATAGCAGTAAAGTAGAAAAGGAAAGTAATGTTAAATGCCATGAAAATTTACCTGTCAGAAGGCCTGATCATGCCCTTTTCACAGGTAAATCCATCTGCTTTCATATCAATGGGAGCATTAGTTGCACAGCAACTGGGACAGGCAGGGGAAGAATCAGACCACTAGTTGACAGACTAGGTAAAATTAGCTGACTGACTCAAAACCATCCAGCCAAGTGCACAGTGGGCCTATACAAGCTTCTTCTCACCGCTGTTGCCCTCTCCCACTTCTTTTTGCTTGGCTTCCTTGGAGTCCTGAGAGTGCAGCAGAGCTCTACTCCCACAGTTCAGAGATGTAGGATAGGGGAAGGAATCTGGGAACAGGTATAGCGGCACAGGCCTTCTATGATACCCCACCAAGACTTTCTCCTTCTTTCATCTCATATGGTAAAATTTTATAGCAAACTTTAAAACTTTGAACCCTAAACTGAACATCTGCTTTATTACTGTATCCAGTATCTATATCGGGAATCCACTTTGCTCCTGCAAATTCACCTACAGTAAGAACATTTTTTTTTAATGAGAAGCAATAAATGAAAAATATGTTCATTTATTAAAACTAGTCAAACTGCCTCCTTCGGGAAGCTCAACATTTTCCCCTGCATTTCTGGATTTTGACAGAAGATTAAGTTATGAAAGACTGGCTTTATTAAACGTTATGTGGTAAAGCTTTGCAGTGTCCATTAAGTAACACTTGCTACAGTAAATGGTAAATTACCATCTACAAAAAAAATACATGCAAGATCTATACGAATGCCAAATTAACTGAATATGGTCAATGTTATTACAATAAATATGAGGAAATCAGAATGATGAGGCACTTAAAATGTCCTCTACCTCAATTGTCCTATCATGAATTCATTACTGGATAGTGACATCCACTTATTTCAAAGCTTGTTTTTCAGCCATTTCTGCTGAGAAATGGGATTTAATCATTAACTGAGAGGCCGAAACTTGGCAAACAAGGTGACAGGCAGGAAGTGAGTATTTTTCTGCTTGTGAAAAATATTGAACACACATAATTTGTCCATTTAAAAATTAAATAGAATGAATTGAAGGGAAATAAAGAGAGGTTAAAGTGTTTTTTGTGCTCCCATAACTCAAAACAAGCTTCGATTTTGCAAAATCCATCTATAAGTGAGCTTCAAATATCTGGGGCTGACAGTGCTGGCTATTGAGCACCTTCACTTTCTACTGAAATCTATGAGGGTACCACCCATCTCATTTCAGAGCCCTCAACATCACACGATCAGATCTAGGTCTAGTGATTAATCTAGACAGATTTTGCAAAGAGGAAACCTGTGCAGACAGAAGATATTTTCTGAGTAACTTTTCAGTAGGCACCTTCCAGTTTGAGCAAAAGACCCAGAGGAAACCAGGGTTCCCATTCCAGTTAAGACAATGACTCATCATTCTTTGAAATTAGGCCACTCATTTAATCTTCTTGTACTTCAAATAAGCCTGAGTTAAAAATTATATAAGTAACCTTAATTGGAGGGGCAGAAGAGATCCTGCATTTAAGCTGAATAAGCCGATATTTAAAAAACAAAAGAAGTCCAATACTCCCTTAACATAGCACCAACCCTTTGAGGGCTGCATGCCACCTGCAAGATCTTGTGTGCCCCCAAATCCTTGTGCTTAGATACCATGCTAATTTGCACCCTAGAAATAGGAGAGACAGCTGGAAGTTGCAAAGAACTATAGGTGTTCAGCATCTCAGTTTTTGAAAACATAGGGCCAGATTCTCAGTTGCTGGAAATCAACTGACTTCAATGGAGGCATGCTGATTTCTACCATAAAATCTGGCCCACATTCAGCTACAAAAGAAAATAACATTCTCCCATCTAAATGTAGTCCCAAAAGACAACATGATTCCCACAGACTGAATGTTATGATTTTCACTCATAGCAAAGACTTGTTGGCCTGAGTCAACCAAACACATTCCCAGCTTCAATACACAGCCAGCCATTACTTTCATAGACTTGGGGTGTTTTCAAAGTATGAAAGACGTTTGCTTTCTGCAATAAATCAGGTCCTATGTGCTTCGGCTTGAAAGTCTGTTTTCTTGAGGTACAAGTAATAGAATTGAGTTTAGAATAGTAAAGAATTGAGTTTAATTATACAAGGGGAGGATTTCAGGCAAAGCCCTGACAAATCAAACTTTATCCTCTTGCAAACAAAGCAGAATTCCTCATTGACACAAAATATTCAGTCTTATCCTTCTGTGCTGCCAGTGTTCTAACGGGCTCTCATAGGCAGTTATTAGTCCTCCGCTCCCATACCAAGGGCAAGTGCTCGATGAAAGGAGTTGGGTGAACACAGATTTTGCTAGAAAGGTTTATACTTTGCTCCTGAAAAATGCACCAAATCCTTATGCAGCAATTGAGTATTCAGCTTGAGAGATTTAAAGTGAAAGGTGGAGGAAATCGGGGGCTCTTTCCTATCAGGTGAGTTTGCATGTTTGAATCTCTTTACACTTGATTCAATCTGGTTCATTCCAAAGACCAAAAGCTCGCTCTGTACAAGTAAAGTTATCCACTGGAGGGATAACTCCTCTCGGGCAGGGATAACTCAGCAGCATCCAGAGAAAGTGACTCCACTCAATGCAGGGAAATTGTAATTTCCCCTTCTGGTGTGGAGACGGCTTTTAACATGAGGCAACTGTTTAGAACCAACATACCATTGGCTCTACATTTGTGTTTGGTTTTTGTAACTGACTAGTGCCCCAAGAGGTGACAATGGAAAGTCTGAACTAGCCGCAAATGCTCCTGGGACAAGAGAAAATGAATTTCTCCCCTTCCCTGCTTTTATCTTGTGATGCACATTGATTAATAATCACTAATTCATAATTTTCCAAAATCCATAACCAATCAGTAACCAATAATTGAAGAAGAGTCTTGGTTATGATTATCCATTTAGTCAGTAGTTTTATTTGAATTCAAATTTGTTTAACAACAAGCCTCAGATAAGTCAGCTTTGATTGGACTTATAATCACACAGTTAGTAAAGGAAGCACATACACAGGCATACAATTACCAACAACTGTAGAAGACTTTTCCTCTAGTTTCTAACAGTCTACATCCAGCCTATGGATGGACTTACTTCTCTTATGATTAAGGAGTGTAATTGCCTCTTACTCTTACTGTGCATCATTCTGGTCTGTACCTGTCACAAACAGATTGTTAAGGGTTAATGTCTCTTCTACCTGTAAAGGGTTACAAGCAGGGAACTGGACACCTGACCAGAAGATCAATCAGAAGACAAGAATACTTTTAAATTTGGGTAGAGGGAAGCTTTTGTGTGTGTTTTGTCCATTGTGGGTTCTTCTCTCGGAGGGTCTGAGAGAGACCAGACATTACTACAGGCTCTCTAAGTTTCTTTTCAAATAGTAAGTAAAAACCAGGCGGTTTAGGCTTTTTGATTGTTTTACTCTATTTGCAATTGTGGATCTGGCTGGTTAACTTTTATATGTGTAGTTGCTGGGAATATTTTGATTTGTATTGGTATGGGGGGGGGGGGAAGTCTCTTTCTGGTGTCTGTAAGCTACAGGACCCTGTAATATTTACATCTTGAAATTACAGAGAATTCTTTACTTTTTCCTTTCTTTTATTAAAAGATTTCTTTTTAGAGAACCAGATTGATTTTTTTTCTTGTTTCCCTTGTTTTATTCCAGGGGATTGGGATAACTCACCAGGACGGGTGGGGAGACGGGAGGGGGGAGAGATAGAATCTCTCTCTGTTTTCCTTGAATCTGTTTGCCTCTTTGTGGAAGGGAAGGGAGATGCTTCTCTGTATGGTGATTTAAGAGGTTGGATCAGTATCTCTCAGGATAGCCCAGGGAGGGAAATTCTGGGAGGGGGAAAGGTGGGAGAATGGTTTATTTCTCCTTGTTTTAAGAACCCAAGGGATCTGGGTTCTTGGGGTCCCCAGGGAAGGTTGGGGAGGTCAGAGTGCCCCAAAACACTATATTTTTGGGTGGTGGCAGTGCTATCAGATCTAAGCTGGTAATTAAGCTTAGAGGATTCAGGTGCTAGTATCTCATTTTCCGAACTCTAAGGTTCAGATCTGAGAGGGAATGCTATGACAGTACCTATTTCCCCTTTGTACACACTTCTCTTTATCTTAGGCCAGTGGTTCCCAAACTCGTTCCGCTGCTTGTGCAGGGAAAGCCCCCTGGTGGGCTGGGATGGTCTGTTTACCTGCTGCATCTGCAGGTTCGGCCGATCGCGGCTCCCAGTGGCCATAGTTCACTGCTTCAGGCCAAAGGGAGCTGCTGGAAGCAGTGCGGGCTGAGGGACGTACAGCAGCTCCCATTGTCCTGTAGCAGCGAACTGTGGCCACTGGGAGCTGGGATCGGCCGAACCTGCAGACACGGCAGGTAAACAAACCGGCAGAGGGCTTTCCCTGCACAAGCAGCGAAACAAGTTTGGGAACCACTGTCTTAGTCTATTGCCCAGGTTCCTGTTCCATTGCAACTTTCCAACTGTCTCAACATTGGGTGGTTAGTCAGAGTTTATGCCCTTTTGGGGGCAATTTCATCCATTGTACATCTTGCAGTTAGTATACTATGAAAAAATATATCTTAAAACAGCTTTAAAAAAAGGTTACAGGTGACTGCACAGTAAAACTCCATTTTCATTAGATATATTTATCTTAACTGCAAGGCACCATGGGAGGCACGCTCCCAGGCAAGACTTAAAATCTTTTCTGGCCTATCTTCCCTTGTCTTATCATACAAGAGGAGTAATCCTTGTAGTATTGCAATATACTCACTCCAAGAGATGTGCGAGCTATCAAATGCCTCAGCTTCATTCTGCAGTTGAAGCACCTGCAGAAGTTGGTTATTGACTCATAATTAATTGTTCATAGCAAAAGGAGTGTGACTATTTCAGATAGTACACAAAGCATACATAAACATAATGCTACACGGAGACTCAAAGAAAATAAGTAGGCACCTCTATTACAGATAGCCCCAGATGGAAGCGAAGCAACTCAAGCTTTATCTCATAAAACTAATGTCAAACTAATCTGATAGCGTTCTTTGATAAGATAACGAGCCTTGTGGATAAGGGAGAAGCGGTGGATGTGATATACCTAGACTTTAGTAAGGCATTTGATACAGTTTCGCATGATATTCTTATAGATAAGCTAGGAAAGTACAATTTAGATGGGGCTACTATAAGGTGGGTGCATAACTGGCTGGATAACCGTACTCAGAGAGTAGTTGTTAATGGCTCCCAATCCTGCTGGAAAGGTATAACAAGTGGGGTTCCGCAGGGGTCTGTTTTGGGACCGGTTCTGTTCAATATCTTCATCAACGATTTAGATGTTGGCATAGAAAGTATGCTTATTAAGTTTGCGGACGATACCAAACTGGGAGGGATTGCAACTGCTCTGGAGGACAGGGTCAAAATTCAAAATGATCTGGACAAATTGGAGAAATGGTCTGAGGTAAACAGGATGAAGTTCAATAAAGATAAATGCAAAGTGCTCCACTTAGGAAGGAACAATCAGTTTCACACATACAGAATGGGAAGTAACTGTCTAGGAAGGAGTATGGCAGAAAGAGATCTAGGGGTCATAGTGGATCACAAGCTTAATATGAGTGAACAGTGTGATACTGTTGCAAAAAAAGCAAACATGATTCTGGGATGCATTAACAGGTGTGTTGTAAACAAGACACGAGAAGTCATTCTTCCGCTTTACTCTGCGCTGGTTAGGCCTCAACTGGAGTATTGTGTCCAGTTCTGGGCACCGCATTTCAAGAAAGATGTGAAGAAATTGGAGAGGGTCCAGAGAAGAGCAACAAGAATGATTAAAGGTCTTGAGAACATGACCTATGAAGGAAGGCTGAAGGAATTGGGTTTGTTTAGTTTGGAAAAGAGAAGACTGAGAGGGGACATGATAGCAGTTTTCAGGTATCTAAAAGGGTGTCATCAGGAGGAGGGAGAAAACTTGTTCACCTTAGCCTCCAATGATAGAACAAGAAGCAATGGGCTTAAACTGCAGCAAGGGAGATTTAGGCTGGACATTAGGAAAAAGTTCCTAACTGTCAGGGTAGTCAAACACTGGAATAGATTGCCTAGGGAAGTTGTGGAATCTCCATCGCTGGAGATATTTAAGAGTAGGTTAGATAAATGTCTATCGGGAATGGTCTAGACAGTATTTGGTCCTGCCATGAGGGCAGGGGACTAAACTCGATGACCTCTCGAGGTCTCTTCCAGTCCTAGAGTCTATGAGTCTATAAAATTACCGTTACACCATATAGCTGAATGGGTTGCTTTCTTTGTTTCCAGATAAAACAAAATGCAAGAGACAGCAAGATTTTCAAAACTTGGTGTAAAAGAGCATTGGTCTGCATGTTGTACAATAATCCTCTATTCATCATATTTAAGCTATACAGAAAGATATCTTTTGCAGCAGGAGAAGCTAGATACTGTATAGTAAGAAAGTGAAATACCTTAGATAGGCTCACTACTCGCTCACTGTATTGGGAAAAAGAAAGGTGAGGACTGTCATTGCCTCTGAGATATTAAGCATATTCTCCTCCACTCTAATGACAGTAATGAATTAAATGCTGGCTAAGTAATGAATTTGCTTCATTCAGCGGCTCAGGGATCAGGAGAAAAAGCTTAATCACAAAACATCCAATCCAATAAATATGCACGTCAAAGCTTCCATAAAGCAGCAGACACAAAGTTGCAGAAGCTTCTGAAAAATCGGGGAGTGGGGAAGGAGGAGTTGTTTCATCATGTGGAATTTTCTTTTTCTTCAAGAAAATCAAGTCCTTAATGTGCTGCTTGAGTGGTACATATACAGGTGGGAAAAGCAGCACCCTTTATACCGAGCCACTAGCTAAGAGGTTTACTGGGAGTCTAATGCTGAATGTAATTGCTTTCTCCACAAGGCCAACTATTCCCTTGGCTTCAGTAAGGTTGCTCATATTAGCAAGGCCACAAAAGATTTGATTCAGGGTCAATGAAGTTTTCTACCCAACTGTAGTAAAAAAAAAAAAAGAAAAATAATAATAAATGACATCAGTCCCTAGCATTCTTACAGGAGATCACTGGTTTCACTTGAGTCTCTCTCAGAGTTGATGGAGCATAGATTCAAACAACAGCAGCTGAGCAAAATGGCCTCAGATGCATTCACTCAGCTACTTGCAATGCAAATAATCTCAAACTAATAACTTCTTTCAACTGTCTCAGTGCAATTTCCTAAAATAAGATTGCTATGTTCAAAGCACTATGCTAATGAAATCACGATACAAAGAGCCAAGGGTTCCATGTCACACAGTACTACCCAGCTCCTTCAGGGCACAGTCTTCCTCCCATTGAAGTCAACTAGACTTCGGCTTCCATGGGAACAGGATCAGGCCCTTAGAAACAAGGCTACCAACCAAAGTGAGAAGAGAGGGCTAGCAAATCTAGGAGTAGAGGGCTAGATATTTGCCTACTGTAGGTCAGCATGGGTCCACTGACTTGAACAGAGTTGCACTGGTTTGTACCAGCTGAGGATCTGACCCTTACTTATTACATTCTGATGAAAACAAAAAACAAACAAAAAACCCCACTAATTTCACCCAAATCTTCTCTCTTTTCAGTTGCGATTTTCCCCTTCCCTGCAATCGTTGGTTGCTGTCAATCTCAGTACGTGAATATGAAAAAAAATATTTTAACCCTGATACTTTCTTGGGCTTATGTACCCAGAACAATAAAAAAATTCAATGTCATTAACTACATGAAAAACATGCCTCTGAATTTACAGCTTGCTATGACTGAGTGCATGAAACAAACCACATAGTCATCAATATTACAACATTTTGCATTTCCCCTTCAGTGCTTCACCTCACAGTATAAACAAAAACTAAAAAATGTTTTCTTCCTCCTGGATTATACAGCTCCTCTGCTACAACGACACTGGAAAAAGGTAGTACATATTTATGACAAGTTTATTATATTTTGCAATGGTTACATGAATACATATATATTAATGTCATCAAATGCTGGACTATTAAATCAAATCTATAATTACATCATTTAAAATAAATCTGTAAACAAGAGCTATAATTAAGTAATTATGAACAACAAGAAATCATTTGAATATAGATCTAATATATTTAAGCAGTAAGTCTAAAATATATTCTTGTGCTAAGCTAGAAAGGATGAAAACATTTGGTGTCAGTAGTAGTAACTATTAGTAAGGTAGCCAGCAGCAGCAAGAATATCAAAGAATTTAATCAAATCCTGAAGAGATAGATAAGATATTTGCTACAGTACAAACAAGCATGAATCTCTGATGAGTTTAACTGACATTTGTAGATAATGCAAAGTTATGAAAACGTGTGACCACATTTTGAATAGATACCCTTTTATCTTATCCCAGCCTGTGGAGTGATACAGCAAATAAGAAAACACAAATCTATCTTAGATTTCTTTAGAACTCTGGTTTAATTTAGGGCTGTAGAATTGAATGTTGTAGACAGACACTTGCAAAGTGTCACCAGTGAAATATAACTAACAAAGGAGCTGTCAGTCAGAGCTTCCAATTTCCAACATTCTAAAAGGTTAAGGCACAAATTGAACAAGTCTCAAATAGCAATGTTTCATATGCTAATCTCATTAGAAAGTATTATTCTGATTTCCGGAAGGTTTCATATGGAGCACAATGAATGCTTTAAGCACAAAACACTCTTCCTTGTCACTGGGAGGTGTGGAAAGAGATTATTCAACTGGTTCCTCTCACCATAGTGGACTGAGTCCACTGGAATATAGCCACAGATTGGAGTTAATGGTGTTGTGGAGAATAATCACCCCGCCACCCAGATCAGTCATAAAATATCCAGATTTGCTGACTTGAAATACAGTGGCTTGTGAAGGCTAAGACTCCCCATTTCTGTACATCCCAGAGTTTGGCGCCACTACTCTTATGCTAGTACAGGAGACTTGAGTATCAGCAGAGCCACATCCAATAAAATGACACCTTGTTCCCGATTCTATGCTTTACCATCATAATAAAAATGATAATCAATGCCCTTAGAGAAAAAAAAAGTGTAGAGGTTGGGGGAAATGAGTAACACCATGTGATCACACTCAGCTTGTTATAAACAAAAGGTTAAAATTAATACCTGGTATAATTTGAGAACTTCAGGGGACCTGATGCAGTACTTATAAGTGAGAATATATGTATTTAGTGTAAATTTATAGTGTATTTAGCATATTTAGGGTAACTGTGTGTTTAACAACTGGTGTGCGGGGACTATATTTTCCTATGACGTTTCCAACGTTTGAAATGGTGCTAAAGAAGTCAGGAACATGCAGTGAGCAGGATGTTGCCAGGAGGAGAGCTGGTCATTTCTTTCAAGAAAGAAAGAAAATCAGTTCAGGTCAAATCAAATCTGATTTTCCAGAATTGTCATTGAATCAGAAAAGTCTATTTTGGATCTGTTCCAGAGCAGGGATTTGAACCTGGGTTTGCCGTGTCTCAGGTGAGTGCCCCAACCACTCAGTTGAAACTTGTAAAGGGGGAGATGGGGTGACCACAGTAGTACCACCTCATTACTTCTTCCTTCTCTGGACTTTGAGAATGTGAATTTGACAGGAGTAGTTTTGGCCAAACTGTTGATTCAATGAAAAAAATGTAGGTTCAGTCACCCCAACTATTTATGCACAAAATATTTCACCTGGTGTTTGGTGGGGCTTTTTAATTATGACAAAAGTTGAATAAAGTGTCCCAGTTTTAAACAGTACCATGGTGTGGAGGTTTAACATTGTGACTGACCTTGTTTACAGGGATGACCTTAGTATCCAAAGGTGTGCTTAGAAATATCATACAATACAACAGCAGAAACATTTATACTGTCCCAAATAAATATTAAAACCTTGGTTTCTATTTTGTTAACCATTCCAAAAGATTTGTCTAAGTAATCAGACAGAAATGAAACAATAATTACATTCCATTGGTTCAAACCACCACACTGCACAGAGTTCCAAAACATTTATAAGCACTGTCTCGGTGTGTGCACTGGTCCCAGAGGCTGGTGTAACAATGGCTTCAGGATTCTAGGCTGTCAGGAAAAAACAAATTGCCAACGAGAAACTTATCCCGTAAAACATTGCTTCTGTAGTTTATTTAAATTTGAATCTGTATTTCTGTTGCTGGCATGTAGCATTAGTCATGACTTAAACTGTAGTCACAGAACAGCCCACCACCACCATCCAGAAAACAATTCAGTAATAAATGTGACTAGCGTACCAGCGCAGAGCAGGGTTTTTATCAGTTCATTCTAAAATGTTATTTGTAAAGATAAATAAAAATCACAGAAACTAAATAAAATGTGCCTCAGTTGCTGGTCATTTATCTAGCTCATGAAGCAGCTACAGAAACCAGAGTATTAAAAGCTGAGGCGAGTTTGTTGCATTGATCTTCATGCAAACGCATCTGGCATGGGGCTACAGCTTCATGATACGATACAGTACACAATAAATCACAATATGTTTGGGATGGCTTGAATTAAAGGGGTGAAAAGATTGAGGCCTGGTGGGTGTAAGCCATGCCATTTTTAATGTCTTAGGGATAGTACGATCTAAGGTGCTCTAGCAGACTTTGGTTTATATCTAGACGCATCAATGGTGTTTAATAATCTTATGCAGACTGATACCGAGTGGGAAGCAACCACAATTTTTAATGACGTGAACATAGGTTCAGAGCATTCAGAACCATGCAGGAACAGGCTTAATCCATGTACTGGCATAACCAGTTTGAGACATGGTGGGAACAATGGATTGGCCACTGCAGGTGTGAATATTTTAATTGACCAGTATTTCCCTTACAGGAAGGGTCAAGTCCTTCCCACACTTTTAATAAGTTTCAGTGGTATGTGATGTGGAAAGCAAGCATGCAAAGGGATGACAGCAGCTCTGAAGATGAAATTACAATTGAATGCCATTGAGCCATTTTCCATTTTTTGATTCCCACCCCACCCTCATTATTCATTTAGATTTTTAAAGCAAAAATATCGCAAACTTTATGGAATTGACAATGATCATCAACAAAAACATCGATCAACTGGAATGAACATGCTCTCCATTACTGCACTGACAAAGCCTATTCTGGAGGAGGACCAAAGCTCATGGCAGCCAAAAAACAAAAATAAAAAAAACAAAAACACACAACACAAACCACTTTAGTAGAGATATCAGTATGTGCATACATTTAACACTGTCTCTGTTCAGCAGATGTCTGGATCTGATAACTTCTCCCACTGCCACATGTACACACAGATCAGCAATAAATAAATAAATAAATAAATAAATAAAAGAACCAAAAGCAGAATTTAGAACAAACTCTGCTTTAGTTAGTGCCCAGTGGTGGTTGAGTGAGAATGGACACATTGAAAAGGACGGATATGCAGTTTGCCCTGTCACTGTGATGTTACACCCCTTTTTCTCCCTCCTGAGTGTATCCCTTTGTGGGACAGGCCTTGCTATCTTCCTGGGGCGTAAACCATACAGTTCAAGCACTTGGAGACTGGGTCTCTTCCTGGCAGCCCCTGTTTCACAACCACGTTAACCCAACAACCCTACTGGTTTTAGCACCTGCAAATTTCCCTTCCAGAGCCTGAAACAGAGTCCCAGAAACAGCATCTTCTGAGCAAAGTATTATTTATTCTTTCACACAAAGGCAAAAAAGCAGAAGAAAGTTACCTCCCATCTCTGGCCTTGGAGAAGCAGAGTGTTTGCTGGAGAGAGAGAGAGAGAGTGTGTGTGTGTGGGTGTCACTGACACTCCCTGGGAGCAGCTCCATGCAACTCCTCCCATCCTCTTAATTCACCCCAAATGCCCCTCACTTTTCTAGGTGCCATGGTTCTCCAATGGTTTACCATCCTACTTTGATCTTAAGCTGAGCCTTGATAAGATTAAACTGTTCTTAGACTGGATGTAGCTAGGTAGGGGACACTCCTGTATAAACAGCTGCTCCTTTATTTCCTCAAAGACTTTTATTTGTGTTATTGTATTGCCTTTGCTGATTGGTTCCTTTAACAATGCCTTGGATTTAAAACTCCATACATTAAGGAAGGATAATATACAGGTAACCAAATGGCCACATGATTTTTAAATAAAAAATATACTACATGTAACTCCCTCATTTTCCACAAAGACAGTTGGCTAACATCTATTATCTAGTGGTTAAGTTATTAAGCAATTTAAATAACAGAGATTCATTAAGGTTTTGCTGAGGCTAGAAAAGTCACTGGAAGAAAGAAAATCACAGTATCAATAAGCAGATAAGTGAGAATGCAGAATTTGAATGATGACTATCTGGGATTTAGACAGAACAGATGTTCCAAACGTCAGATATTATCATCTCTAATCTCATTTGGAAAAACAATTTTCCCCCTAAAGTGCAATAGGCAGACATGATAAATAGTCTGCTGGAAGATAACACGCAGAGGACAGTTTGTACACAAAAAGAAAATTTGATCACAGACCTGTAAAGTTGAATGAACCAAAACATTTATTCTGGCATTTTAAAAACTGTTCCCCTTTAGCGTGCACATACACCCCCCCCAACTGCTTAACTTTAGATGTTCAACTAATTAAAAAAAAAAACCTGTAGGCAATAGCTATGTCACCTAATGTCCCCCTCACCATGTATCTTCTACTATGTTTATCAGAGAATAATTACCAACCATCTTTTACTGACTTCCATTTGCAGCTTTGAAGAAACATATCGCTTTAATATAGTGTCAAAATGAAATGTGTTATCCAAAAGCAGTGAATTATTTCAGGAACCTTGATCAATTTAAAATATGTAGATCTACTTTGAACTATTAAGAGACACCTAAGCAGAACTATTAAGAGTGGGGTATAGATATTCAGCAAAGGTGACTGACAGAGAAAACCAGCGAAAGCTTCGAGAAGAAGGAAAAATCTTTAATTCTGTGAAAATGGGATTAAGGAACGAATCTATTAAAAAAAGAATTAAATTCTTAATCCAACAAAAATGAGTTTGAGCGATCGTGTTACACCATGTTCCCAATCTTAATGTTTTGACAAAGTACACATTGGGTTGATTGTTTTAAATAAACATGAAATTAAAATCCAACTGTTTTGTGCCAAGCAAGGTTTCAAAAATATTAATGTGACTGTTCCTGAAGTAGAAATTTGAAGCCTTGATTATGGATCAGATTAACAAGGTGGGAACCAGAGATAAAATATAAAAGACATGCAGCTGTGAAGATTATGAACATGACTCACATTCAGATCAGCAGCCAATTGCTCCAGTTAATTGTCTTTACATTGGGTCCCCATTAAGTTTCATATTTTATAAACAGCACATCGCTGACATTTAAACCTACATGTGCATCAGTTTTTGATCATCTCACCTATCTTCATACTTATTATATACGATACCATTTTAGGCTCTTAACTCCAGTAAATCAAGTCTTTTTTTGTTGCGCTAAGTTTTCACCTTCTTTGTTGTCCTAAGTACTGGCAACCTCTCCCCTGTTTGGTGTTTTCTACATTTTCTAGTTTTAAGGACTTAATGTGAAATATTTCATTTAGTCAAAAGAGCAAACTGAAAAGCAGTGTGTGTGTGCCTTTAACTAATATGAATAACATTCTGTACTTATTGAAGGAAATCTAGCCTTGATAAAGGACCAGAACAGGGACCAAAAAAAGATCACCCAGATCCTAAGCTGTTGTAACTCCAATGGAGCTACAGTGCACATCAACTGAGGGTTTGGCCATATATCATCTTGATCAAAAGATCTGTTGTGTGTGTGTGTAGACACATTTAACTTAATACAATAAGCTTTTGTTTTATAATATTTTGCATTCCAGAGCTATCACAGCTAAAGGAGGGTGAGACGAAGTCTATTCATGCTCATACAACACAAGTCAAATGGTTAACTAAGTCCCAATGGCAAAAGTTTTATTACTGGTGAAGATGCAGGAGACAGAAAGAACAGAGCTTGACATTCAGGTTCTAGATAACAGCAGCTGCAGTTAGAACCTTCTTGTCACTTGTAAAATGAGCAAGTTTGAGACAGGGACAGTCAGTCAATGTGGAACAGCCAATTTCAGAGTCACTTTTTAGACTATAGTCACATTTTCAGTATATATATTATCATGCACAGAGAAATCTAATTATCTAATTTTGATAACATTTATATAATACAGTAGTGATTGTTTCATGTACCACATGGCAGGACATAAGCAGAGGACTCCATGTTTCTAAAACAAAACTGGCTTTTTATTACAAGACCCATTTACCAAGCTGTGACAACCTCCAGCTTGCATTCCATCCACATAGATAGGCTTTCTGGTGCCTCCACTAAACTCTTCCCTCCTGCAGTTTGTGATCCTCCCTCCAAGTTCCATGCAGGATGCTAAGGTAACCTGGGTGACAGTCTAAGGTTTCATCACAAGAAACTGTTTGTTTTGACTATTTAGAGATGTCTATTATTTATCTGCCATGCTGACAGCATATTTGATATGTGGAGGCAACAAATTTCATAAGTGCCATCACATACAGGTACTGTAGAGTCCAGTAATCTATCGAAGCATATGATCTAGATTAACAATCCTGCATTTGTTTTATAAGCATAGTGAATCATCGTTAATTAGAAATTATTGCAAATGGTTGCTTTTATTATCCTCTGCTCTTACTCCCTAGATTAGCCAATAATAGGAGGACACAGGCATTTCACTAGATAAGGCATCCTGTGACAATATGGCTTGGAATACACAGCCAACAAGGTTTTGTTGAGCCTCCAACTATTGCATTGGAAAAAGATGCCTTTTGGTGACAGTGCAATGGCAAATTGCCTTTCTTGAGCAACAAAGGTCTGGGAAAAATCATGAGACCTTTACCCCTGCTCTTGATCTCCTCTGCCCTATGAGCTTCTTGAGACAATTCAGGACAGTTATTTTGAAATAAGAACTTTCCTTATAAATCATATGATTTTTCCTCCTAGAACCTTGTACGACACATCTTGTATATAAATGAATTTCATGGACTCTTGCTTTTCTGCCAATCACACAATAGTACATGGTAGCTGAAAATTCCACTTATATCAAAAGAGGTAGAAACACAAATTGTGATCATGTTATTATAAACCTGTTATAGGGTACACTCACCACAATAGTGCCTCCTCCAAGCTGCTCAGGAGATTAGCTCCTTCCAGGTCCTAGGCCTGCTTCTATCATTTGTCCATGAGCCCCATAGCTTCCCCCTCTCTCTCTGCAACTTGGAGTGTTCTCTCTTCATGGCTTGCAACCTCCAGACAGGTCACTATGTTCCCCTTCTAGGGTATCAAAGTCTCTCTCTCCCTTCACTACCCTGACTGTGCCACTTCTCCAGTGGTTTGTAGAGGAATTCAGACTGCCCCTCTACTCTAGGTTCCAATCCAGGGACTCTATATCTGGCAACTGTGGTCTGCTTTCTCCCAGACCTTGTCATTATTTCTCTAGACTTCTTCCCACATTTTCTGGGTCCCCACTCCTAGGGAAGGACTATAGAGTATTTAATTCCTAAGCCCCAAAACATCTCCCTTTTCTCATACTACTTCCCCTACAGCCCCCTTGTGCTCCCAACTTTCTGGCTTTATACCAGCCCTGCCTATTCCTTCTCAGCTGGGCTCCATCATCAATCAATCTTTCAAGCCCTGGCTCTCACCCAGGTGCATCCTATCAAGTTAATTAACCGAATTTCACCTGTTCTATGTTGTGGGTACGGAGACCTCATCACAAGACCATACCTACAATGAAGTAAAGCTGAGTTCATGCATACAACCTTAACTCTGGCTTGTTTTGAGTTCTGAAGTGTGCAAACCTTAACAGTCTCTTAACACACGGGACATTCCAGGAGGTGTTTTTTTTAAATGAGATTTTCTAGGGTTATTTCTTTTTAAAAGAAAAAAAAGAGTTAGTTTACAGCTTCTTTTCAGCTAGACACAACGAAAATGCCACGCTACAGGCAGGAGCAAAGCTCTGAATATAACATTGTCACTGAGTTAACATTGAATGTTACCACCAACAATAAGTAAAAGTCACTGCCCAACAAAGTTAGTCACACATGCATGCAAAGCACACCCTGTCCTCCTTACAAGTGTTCATAAAAACACACTAATGTTGCTAAATATGTATTGCACATGAGCAAAGAGTGATTTACTTTTTAAGCAAAGTCTCCTAGCTCGGCCAAATCAAAAACAATTTTCACCTGAATACTCAAACATAATTTTCTCAAATGAGGAATATTTCTCCACTTTCTTCCTTAGCTATTTGAACCTCAGGTACAAGATTACATGTATCTATTTATTGGAGAAAGGATATTTTTATTGCTTATGCTCACAAAAAGCTGAGCCATTTTTTCTTGAGCTTTCCAAAGTAATTAAATAAAAATTCAGTTGCTGGTACAAACCAGAGCTGGGCAATTTAGCAAAAAAAGTGAAAGTTTCAGAAAGCGATGGGATTGAAAACCTGAAGTTAGAATAGAAATGCTTAGGCAACTTAAACTATAGCAGATATATTAAGCTCTCCAAGGTACATTAAAACTAAAAATTACAGGTTTCAGACAGTTACAACTAGCTTAGGAACATCTTCCACAATTCCTTGCTAATGAAACCTTAACTATTGAATGGTTACCTTTCTCAGAGCTGCTGTTCTCTAAACATGTCATATTCATTGTGCCCTCAAATTCTGAAATGCACCTTTAGCAACAGTTCCCTAGTACGTGAAAGCAATCTTCCACTATGTGTGAAAGACAGTTTTCTTGAGAAGGTAGAGTACATCTTAAAAGGTTAAAATGTTTTTTCCTTAATATACTGTGATCTCATCTATAACCAGCTGAGTATTTGGAATGAGAATAAATGGCTCTAAATAATTAAGTAGTTGCACCGAACAGAAACATCAAACCTATCAGTGCTGATGGGAAAAACCTTTAAGCTATAAAAATATTTACGAACTTCCGCTTAGCGTAATTTCTCTCTCTGGAAACACATTGGCTCTCCGAACATTCAGCTTTAGAATAGGTCTTGGCCTTGCACATAACAATGATGATTTCCTCAAAAATAAAAGGAAGACAGATAAGAACATTTTTGGAGACTTTCAAATTTTATAACACATTCCATGGCTTCCAAAAGTGTCAGCAGTTCTTTCCTACATACATTTTGAAATAAAAACAGCAAATTGGAAAGAAAAAGGCCTCACAATATCTTGATCTTCTATTTTGCTGACCTTGAGCTTGTAATTTCCCCTTTACAATAGCCCTGGTAGCACAGCTGGCATGCATCTATCAAAACTGATAAAACAAAGAGACATTTTGACACTGAGTTCTGCTTTTGCAAACTCCAGGCAGAGATTAACAAGTACCAGCATTCCATCACTCAGTTTGCAAATACAAGTATTGAGGATGCTCTTTGATTAAACATAGTTAAATAAGCAGCAGCAACTGAATTTGTCATGGCTCCTCCATCCCAGAATCCACTTTATTAAAGATTCCATATGTAGATTATCATAAAGACAGACCTATGTTTTGTTATAAAAAGAAACAGAGAGGCAACCATTGCAGAAGGTGACCATTTCTTTTCCAAGGATTGCAAATTAAACTATTGTCTGGGGTTTGAGGCTGTCATCTTCAGCTAAGCAAAGTTAATGCTGGAGTATTCTTCAAGTCAGGGTTGGCCTTTGAAGATTTATGGGCCCCATTCTGCAAAGATAAGGATGTGGGTCATAGTGGCTGATCCAAAATACACTGGAGTCAATGGGAGTCTTTCCACTGACTTCAGTGTGCATTGGATGAAGCACTTAATGCAGTATATTCTAATATTTTAACACTACAGGTCTTTTTTCTTTCTTTCCAGGCTCAGGCTACAAGGAGGTCCTAAGTGAATTATTTGTAGCTAATAATATATTTCATTAATTTGGACCCATTTTCTGTTTTTCAATTATCTATGTATGGACCTTGCTTTTAACAAATGTGTCCTTTGAAATTATTCATCAAATTATTTCTGTGAACGTGTCAGCCTATGGACAAATCAAGGTCTGTTTGCTCTGATAGTTATTCACTGTTCACACTTAGTGGTCAGCTATGACATTATATTGTTTCTACATTGCATCTAGCTCAAGCCCAAATCCATTTGCCACTTTGAAGTCTTAAAGGCTCTGCCCAGAGGATGGTCTTTAAGGTTTTTTAATGGCCTCCGAGAAGCTCATCCTTGAGTCCTTACGGTCTGCTCCCATTTGGCTATTATTGTGAAAGAGATGTCTGGAAAATTGATCCATTTCAGTGTGAATGGGTGGAGTTCCATTTGTGTTTCCCATGGAGAATGGAGTGGCAATACAGTGGGGAATACCTTTGCAGTGGTGGTTTCCTAGACACTGTCTGGAACAATGGGTTCGATCCTGCAAGGTACTGTGTGCCTTCAACTCTCATTGACTACAACGGTTTTTGAGGGATCTCATGCCTTGACTCCCCATTATAGCATATTTTAGAGGGAGGAGGGAAAATAATAACACACAGTCATCCTTATTATAACTCCACTGAAGTCAAAGGAGTTGCACCAGGAATTACCCAATTACTTCTTGCACTTACAATAAATAGACAACGGTTTAAGCAGTTTCTCTATTTTAATAAAGTCAACAGTTCAGAGCAGTATTAATAGTCAATGAAAGCTTAGAACCCTTGCAACAATGGAGACACATTTTACAAATGAACTCCGCACTCTGTGAAGTGAAAAGACATTTTACAAATATTTTCAGCTAGAAGATAAAGACAAAGCTTTAGATCCTTTTGACTTGCCTGCTGTTTTTCTTTTTTCAATATCTCTAATTACGCTATAAATAATTAGCAACACCAAAGTGAGGTCTGATTGACAAACTACCAGAAAGCCCTTTGCATGCAGAGAAAACCATGGAAATTATATTGGCATTTCACGTGTTCCTTTAACACTTAACATGCACACAGCAGAATCTAGTATTATCAGCTCTGCTTGGATATATGCCGGATGACAAGTAAGACAATAAAAGCTGTGTTACTACTAGGAAGGCCTCAGTTCTGTCATCCAGTGCATCGATGGAACTCCCATTAAGTCGAGCATCAGGATACATATTGCGGAGAATTTGCAGTCATTGCTCACCTCTAGGAGTACTAGACAATGTTCAAACTGTCTCTCATTGTAACTACCACATTAAATCCAACTGGGCCCTCAGGTATATGGGCTTAAATTCCATAACATATTGCCCAGAGAAACAGACGTAAAGGAAAATCCCTCCAGCACAGATTCAAAGCACCGAAGCACGCGTTTAATTTTAAGCACATGCTTAAATCACATGGAAATCAATGAGATTTAAGCATCTGCTGAAAATGAAGCATATGCTTAAGTGCTTTGCTGAACTAGCATCTCAGTGTTTAACTACCTGTTTAGTCTTGTGTTTACACTCTGGCATTTGCCAAGATAAATACAGAGCAGAAATGGTCAACATTGTTCTAATTTTTTTTTAATTAAAGATCAAGAAAAAGTTACTCTCTCCATTCCTCCCAATCATAGCTCACATGTATCATCAGTAAGACCTGCCTCAGAAGCAGCTGAGCACATCTGATTTAGATTCTTTCCACATATCACACAAGAGCATTTACAGTATTCTAGGGTTTTAAAGGTCAAAGAGAGATTTCTGAACATGATCAAATCCTTTTTCATAAACTCCACTGCACTTTTCTCGCCCTTCTGAACACATGGCTGTGATACATGCATTGTAGAAGTGCAGACCCAAATACTGAGCTGATGCTACAAGGTAGATCCCAAAGTTCCATTTTTCTTGCTTCATAATATGCACTCGATAGGTACACCATCTTGTCACTGTGCTAGAGAGCACACCTAGGGCTTGACCAGGAATACAGTGAACCACACACAATGAATACGTTAGCACTGGAGTCATTACATAGCCCCTGCTCTAACGTATCCTCTGCAACCCTTGATCCCCATTCCGTCAGGGAGAAGGAAGGATTGGAGAATCCTTGCAATAAATCTCTCATCACCACCTTCTGCCCAGCCTACCATATAAAGTAACAAAGTAACCCAAATGCTCTAGGCTTTTTATTTAGGGTTTCTGTTAATACATCTGCCTTTTCCTACCCCTGAGGCTGACAGAGGAGTGGAGTGGGCAGAGTCATGCTTCAAGGAAAGCAGAAAAGGGGAAGGATTTCACAGGACACTAACTCCATAGCCATGCATATTCCTGCCAGACAAATGGCAGAGCTCTTGCTCTGCAGGTCTTGGTCTGTCTAGTGAGTCACTGGGTGCAGCCTGCAACTCCAGTGGGGGAAGTCATACTGTGCATGGAGTTAGCAAATGTTACTCTGAGGCATACAAGTTGGTCTGGGGAACGGGTAGGGTGCCCACCTTTTCAAAATGCAAGAACAGGACACATACAGAAGCCCCGCCCCCTCAGTGGCCCTGTCCCCTTCTCTTCCTCTTCCCACTGAGGCCCAGCCCCGTGGCCAGGCTGGAAGCCAGAGCTGGGCTGCTGGGGAGAGCCCTGGACCCTGCAAAGATAAGGATGTGGCTCACAGTGGGTGATCCAAGAGCAGCCCCTGGCCCATGAGCCCAGAGCAGGTGGAGGGTCCAAGACCCTGGAGTCTCCACGGTGGCCCAGGATCCTCTTATTACTGCTTTTCTCCAGCTTCTGACCTGGCCAAGGGAGGGGAATTCAGGGGGAAAGGGGGGGGCTCATGGAAAGGGGATGCTAAGGCCCACCTCAGCTACCCCCTCGCCCCCAGGAAGAGGCTGGTGCTGCCTCCGAGCCTTGGGTAGGCATGGAGTGGTGCCTAGGGTGACGAGACAGCATGTGTGAAAAATTGGGATGAGGTGGGGGGCAATAGGAGCCTATATAAGAAAAAGCCCCAAATATCAGGACTGTCCCTATAAAATTGGGACATCTGGTCACCCTAGGGGTGCCACAGGGAATCCAGGACAATTGCTGTCCCAGAGTCATTCAGCCTGGGGCCAGGACTTGAAATATATAATTTTGGGACTGTGCCACCCAATTAGGGATGTATGGTCACCTTGGGAACATGCCATTTGGTATGATTCCTCCCTTACTTCTCCCAACATTTCCTTGCTGTGGCCCTGATAGCATGGCTCGATTGCATAGGGCACTAGGGCAAAGAACAAGGGGAAACATCATGCACAGCCACTTCTCTTGGAGCACACCATTGTGGGTGTCTTCCCACTGGTTTCCTTCCCCTGTCTTAAATCATGGCGAGAACATTAGTATCTTCCCAAGGCTACTTAGCAAGACAATAGGCAACCCAGGAGAGATTAGACCTCCCAACCTCTTTGTTCCCAGCCACACACTCAGTCCTCTAGATCACATTACCGGCCACATACTACACACTGTACAAAGTCAGTGTTGCACATAACAGATGATGGCTAAAGTAACAGTGATCAGAGCCAGCCCAACAAACAAAAGTGAGCAAAAACTAAAAATTAATGCAAAGAATTTGAGTGGGCTTTTGAGGTAACAATGTCTGAGCAGCTCCACCACTTTAATAGCAATCAGATTCAAATATAACCTGCACCACCCATGCCAGTCTCTATAAGATGGATCCGAAGCAGCAGACCCCTTCCCACTCTAATCTTAAGCTTTAGAGACCTTTGGAGCCGGATCCCAACTTTGCAGGAATGGCTTATCTCAATCAAAAAATCTTGAGTTCACTGCTAAATCATTTCATTCCAAAGATAGAAAATATTAGAACCACTGAATATATTTAGAAAAAAAAAAGTGTTGTTCTTATCCAAGAGACCCAGATAATGCCTGGGAAATGTACTCTTCTCTATTTATTTCCACTGGCGATCTACCGAAATTCTTGCTAACAGAAAACAGATGGAAGGAGGGTATTCTATGCCTCAAAGGTCATATTATTTCTAGCAACTAACATTATTTACAGCCACTGCATGCTTCTGAGTGTTGTGTAAACGGGATGAAATTTAGATAATAAGCCAAAAAAAAAAATAACCTGTCTTGCCACAGGTTCTGTATCATGCAAAATTTTAGAACAGAAGGGAAGTACTGTTTGCTGAAATGATTTGGCCAGATCGGACACTATTCATGATTTTTCCCCCTTCTTCTTTATCATTGAAACCGGGAAGGGGAATTTTGAGAGCTTTGGCTTCGGGAAGCCAGTTAGAGTCTAGGCTATAGCTTCATCATCTGTATTAATTTCAAAAGGCTGATGTGCATGTGAAAAGTGTTTGGCTCATGAACCTAGTTTTAAAAGCTCATGGAGGTAAAATCTTCATGGGTAGGAATAAAGGGGATCAATTAATAAAATACACCATACTTGTATCAGCTGTGTCAATGGGAGGTGATGTGGAGTCAGAAATGTTTTAGTTTCCCTGACTGAAAAGAAGGGGCAGATAGAAGAAGTGTATATAAGCTCTGAGGGTAGGGAAAAGCTGAGAGGGTAGGAATGAAACAGGTTGGCATGCCAAAGGCATAGACTTGGAGTAAAGTCAGCTAGCTGCCTGTAGAAAGGGAGGAATGTGTATGCCTGATAAACACAAGTGGTGTGACAGGAAAGGAGCAGGATATAATCATTTACTAGCCATATTTTTCTGCCTTGGAGCAAATCTCTGCCCTGCTGCATTAAGGGAAGTAGCAATCACAGCCACCCGACAGAATGGGGGAGTAATTCCCCAGTGAGAACTGGGGTTATCGCCCTACAGTGAAAGCTGAAAAACTTAAAAAAAAAAAAATTGTAGCACCTAGAACATAACGATTATGGGCCAAATTGTGCCCTCAATTGCATGTGTGCTACCATCCTGACTTTGAAGCAAGCAAGGAATACCATGAATCAGGGCAAGCAATTCCTCTAGAAAGAGATAAAATAAATCTCTTTGTGGGCTTCTACAGCCCAGCTGATAATCGGTTTTTGTTTTTGTTTTTTTTAAAGCAAGAAACAACAACAGGTCTTATTCTCCTCACTTATAGCAAGGTAAATCAGGGGTAGGTCCACTGAAATGCATAAAGCTTGCATGTGCCAAATTTGTTAGCATTTGTCACATACCGGGGTCAGTGAAATAAAGCGCGCACACAACCGTAACTGGATCCAGGCCTCACTACATTTCAGGCTCTCTTAAATGAAAAAAAGAGTGCACGGTTTACTCAAAATAGCTATCCTGATGTGAAATCCTAGTGGAGAGACGCCACATGTTGTTTTTCCCTCAGTGTAGGTAGTCCACGTCAAAACAATACCCTCACCTCGGGTTTACCTTGACTAGCTTCAAAGAGGTAAAAACTACCCATGCTTTGTCTCCAAGATAGCTTTCTTGATATACAATTTCCTCTCCCACCCCACTTTTTTTTTTCTCTGAAGACATAGCCTTGGGCAAATCACCTGGCAGTGGGTGTGTTAAAAATCAAACTCTAATGATCAAATCCTCCTGGCTAGCCTATTAGTTCATTCACTCTAACATTCAGTTTAGCTAATTAATGCTTACCGGTAGTTACATGACAAGGTCACTTCATTCAAATATGCTTGAGAATAAACAAAAGTAATGCTTTTTGTTCAAGAAGGAGGTGAGGATTATAGAACAAGTTACATCATTATTATTGAGAGAGTCAGAGAGTGCCCACAGATATTTCAAATGACATTTCTCAAAATCTTTCTTGGAAAGGATCATACAATTTACTAGGGCCTTTGTACCACTAATTGAAAAAAAAATATATCAGACACATGCATGCATTCAAAAATATAATCAGGGATTCACAAAAACACCCACCTACAGAGGAATATGCTACAAAAAGGGTAAACAACCTTGAAGGGCTAGCATCATTAAACAGAGAAAGTACTTTGTCCTGCTTCCTTCCTCAGCTGTGCCCATAAAGCCCTCAGCACATCTCTGGGTGTGGTGAGACACAAAGGTGCCCATTGTATTTCAATCCTCATGCTGCTCTGTGCCAAGCCAGTCCCCGAGGTACAAATTAGGGCATCCTAAAGGCTGCTCCCTGTGATGGGTTGGATCACAGAAACTCCCTGGGGGCTGCCAACTTATGTGCCAAAACTACTTCTGCCCCTGCTTTCCCTGCCAGCTTGAGACTCCAGCACTCTGTCTTGCTGAGCCAGACACGTCCGACTGCTCCAACACAGACCCAGGGTCTGAACCACATGCCCCAGAACTGCAGACTTAACTGAAAACATCTTAAGAAGTGTTTCTGTCTCTAAAACTCAGATGCCCAAGTCTCAATGGGGTCCAAACCCCAAATAAATTGATTTACCCTGTATAAAGCTTATACAGGGTAAACTCATAAACTGTTCGCCCTCTGCAACACTGAAAGAGAGAGATGCACAGCTCTTCCCACTCCACACCAGGTATTAATACATAATCTGGGTTAATTAATAAGTAAAAAGTGATTTTATTAAATACATATAGTAGGATTTAAGTGGTTCCAAGTAATAGCAGACAGAACAAAGTGAATTACCAAGCAAAATATAATAAAACAAGCAAGTCTAAACCTAGTACAGTAATAAAACTGAATACAGATAAAATCTCACCCTGAGAGATGTTTCAATAAGTTTCTTTCACAGACGGGACCCTTCCTAGTCTGGGCACAATCCTTTCCCCATAGTACAGCCCTTGTTCCAGCTCATGTGGTGGCTAGGGGATTTGTCATGACTGCAGCCTGCTTTGTTCTGTTCCACCCCCTTATATATCTTTTGCATAAGGTGCGAATCTTTCGTCCCTCTGGGTTCCCATCCCTCCTTCTTAATGGAAAAGCACCAGGTTAAAGATGGATTCCAGTTCAGGTGACATGATCAGATGTCACTGTAAGACTTCATTACCCACTTGCCAGCACACACATGTACAAGACGACTTACAAGTAAAACAGAGCCATCTACAGTCAATTGTCCTGGTTAATGGAAGCCATCAAGATTCCAAACCACCATTAATGGCCCACACTTCGCAATAATTACAATAGGCCCTCTGAGTTATATTTCATATTTCTAGTTTCAGATACAAGAATGATACATTCATATAAATAGGATGAACACATTCAGTAGATTATAAGCTTTGTAATGATACCTTACAAGAGACCTTTGGCATGAAGCATATTTTAGTTATAATATATTCACACTCATTCGCATACTTTCCTAAAATCATATAGCGTGCAACATCACACTCCCAATTTGCATGATCTGCCATAGACCCTAAGAGCCCATCACAGCAGTTAAGTATCACAAATGCAAAGGGGGTGCCAGTTTCTTTCTCAGTCGCAGCCCCCCTCTGTGCCATGGGTTACAAGGGGGTTGGTGTAAAAGCTTCTGCAGCATGCTACAGCAGGACCTTAAACAGTGATGAGTGATTTGGGTGCTCTAATTATTGGGAGCCTCCAACCTAGACACCTTAAAGAGGCAAGATTTTCAGAAAGTGCTGTGCACCTGCCATCTGAAAATCAGGCCCCCTATGAAGTGTTTCCAGCTGGGCACCTAAACTCACTTATCACCCAAGATTCCCCCTATGCTGCAGAGATCCTCCAGACTCCTGTCTGGGCCAAGTAGAGAAGCACAAAGTGTCTGGAGCACAGTCTAGGCTCGGGGCCATTGTCTGATCATAAGAGCAAGAAGCAGATGCCAAACAAAAAAAAAAGCAGCAATTCAGCATTTAACATCAGCATTTAACTAATGTTAAATGAGCAAAACACATGATATGTGAAATGGGTAAATAAGTCCCAAGGAATAGAATTAAAATGGGAATTAATCACAAAAATGTTGAGTCATGGCATCTGCCTAGACCAATTCACAGAAGTCTTTTCAATCGACTTCCAATGGCCACTTTGTCCTATTCAGATTATCTTCAACAGGACCTAGGATTTTTTACCTACCCACGGCTATCTTGTTTACAAACAAAACACACTGATTTTTTAATTTATCTTAGGAAACAAAACTCCTGTTATTCCTCCTTCCTGATATTTTAAACCTTTGCTTTTGGCAATATAAATAAATGAGAGAGACACCAATTAAGCAGTAAGTCCCCTTTGAAGCAATGAAAAATGAACAACATAGGTGAGAGCACAGATATAGCTCAAATGACAATTTTAGACTTATTGCTGTTACCAAGCAGACTGTAAACTGTGACAGGCCCAGAGGAATTAAAGGTGAATTGGGGCAATCAAAAGTGTCAGCTTTAGTGAGACACTCTGCCTCTCTCCCGCTCTTCTTTACTCCCTGTATAATAGCAGCCACTAAAAAGTCAGTGAATTCTGACCTCTGTCATGTGACAGCGTTATTAAACTTTGGAACTCTGGCATAGGTCAGATGCCCGGGGCCAGCCAATCTTTAAGTTTCTTCCTGGCCCTCTGCTGTGTCACATAGTGTCAGAATCAATCCAGTCTTACCCTCAAATACTGTATTTTGAACCCCTAAGGCTGGAAGGGAACCTGGCAGAGAATTAGGGGGAAAGCAGCGGCAGGGCTTCCAAATTAGACCTGGTTGAAATTTCCACTTTTTGCAGGTGATATTCTCCACGCTGCTAGATGTGGCAGGCCTGCAGGCGCCGGAGAACTACAATACACCAGGACCGTGAAAGGGATTGCAAATTGATTTGAAACCGCCATTACACTCCTGATAACAAGGCCGTAGCCAATACTGAGTCTCAGCCTGTGTTCAGTGAAGTCAAAGGCAGTAATGTTATTGAAATCAAAGGAAGCATGATTGGGTCTTCACAGAAGCACATGCAATGCTGTCTTCAGAAGCATACAGGAGTTCTTTTTTTCCCCCCCAAGATGACATTTAAAAGCCTATATTTTCTTTCAGGAATTCTGCAAGTAAGTTATTATAAAACCTGGCATAGTGGAAGCATTATTATGAAGGATTATTAACACGATCTCAAAGAGTTTAGGCACAGAAAGTGAGATTTTTTTAGCAGGTATAAATCACCATAACGTGATTGAAGTCAATGGACTTATGATAATTAACACCAGTTGAGAATCCATTGCAGATATTTTACTTTCAAGAGGTGTTCCTACTTTTAATTACCTGATCAGTTTTACATGGAATTCCTCAGTCCGTGACATCATTGTTAATTTACAAAATATTTTTAATTCTCGAAATTAATTGTGTTTTTATGGTGAAGTCAATTCCTGCTTTACTTTTTCATGAAGTATTTTAGGAGAATGAAAAAAAAAAGCATCTCTGGATTTAGTTTGCTATATTTATTTTAAGGAATGCACAGTTATTGATCGTATCCATCACAATCCACCACTGTTCCCAAAGGGCTGACAAAAATAGCAGATGGCTAAGTGTTGACTCACGCACCATAGCACCTCCATGTCAAAGTTAATCTGCAATAGATCTTAGTTTCCAAAGGTAAAATACAGCTATTTGTAGTAATTTATGACTGGCAAGTCTAACTCCAGCAATCAAGTTGCTATACTTTCATGACTCTCAAAAGATTTCACGACATAAGAAGAGTTTTCTACTGAATCCTCATAGAATCAAACCAAAATATATCCAATTATTTTTCAATCTTCTCTAAAGAGAATTAAATATATCACATTTTTCAGTGTCTTTTGGATCCTACTTTAAACTTATGTAGGTTTTTAACTAAAACCAGAGGAAAATATGCAGGAGGGTATATTTGCATTCATTGGTGAGCATCAAACTTAGGTATACTTGGATTTTGACAGGAGAGAAATTGATAAACACTGTTCACTGTTCCTAACACTGGTGCATTGGAAAATAAATTTTATTCTTAATTTAATTTATTCCTGAACAAGTAGGGTATTTTTTTATTTTTTTTTGTGTAGGGTATTTTAGTGTTTGGGTTTGTTGCCTTTAAAATAAATAAATAAATAAATAAATAACCAAATCATATCTGTTAAGGGTTCATGGTGGTGATGTTCTTGTTATGTGTTCAGGCAAAATAGTGACGGGACTAGTATAAGAACTTGGATAGAACAGAAATTCTATGTGAATGTTTTAGCCTTCTGATAGATTCGATCAGTGGTTCTCAAAGCCAGTCCACCGCTTGTTCACGGAAAGCTCCTGGTGGGCAGGGCTGGTTTATTTACCTGCCGTGTCTGCAGGTTTGGCCGATCACGGCTCCCAGTGGCCGTGGTTCACTGCTCCAGGCTAATGGGGGCTGCAGGAAGGGTGGCCAGCACATCCCTCAGCCTGCGCCGCTTTCTGCAGCCCCCATTGGCCTGGAGTACTGAACCACGGCCAGTGGGAGCTGTGATTGGCCGAACCTGCAGACTCGGCAGGTAAACAAACCAGCCCGGCCTGACGGGGGCTTTCCCTGAACAAGCGGTGGACTGGCTTTGAGAACCACTGGATTAGATCATTATTAAGCTTTTATATAACATCTGTCATTATTTTGGTATTGCATACTCCTAGTCAGTACTAATCCACTATGAATGTTTAGCACAGACTATTAAGAATATCAAATCCAACTGAGACTACAAAATGCAAAATCCTACAAATACATTAGAAGCAAGAGGAAGACCAAGGACAGGGGAGGCCTGTTACTCAATGAGGGGGGAAAAACAGTAACAGAAAATGTGGAAATGGCAAAAGTGCAAAATGACATTTTTGTTTCAGTTTTCACCAAAAAGTTTAGTAGCAATTGGACATCTAAATTAATGAATGCCAGTAAAAATTTGGTAGAATCAGAGGCTAAAATAAGGAAAGAACAAGTTAAAAATTACTTAGGCAAGTTAGAGGTTTTCAAGTCACCAGGGCCAGATGAAATACATCCTAGAATACTCAAGGACTTGACTGAGGAAAGATCTAAGACAGTAGCGATTATCTTCAAAAAGTCATGGTAGAAAGGCGAGATTCCAGAGGACTGGAAAAGGGCAAAGATAGTGCCAGTCTATAAGAAGGGGAATAATGACAACCCAGTGAATTACAGACCAGTCATCTTAACTTCAGGACCTGGAAAGATAATAGGGCATATAATTAATCAATTTGCAGACACCCTGCAAGACAATAAGCTGATAAGTAACAGTCAGCATGGGTTTGTCAAGAACAAATTGTGTCAAACCAATGTAATAGCTTTCTTTGACAGTGTAACAAGCCTTGTGGAGCAGGGAGGGGGGAGCAGGGAATGTGGTAGATACGGTATATTTTGACTGTAGAAAGGCTTTTGGTACTGTCTCACATGACCTTCTCATGAACAAACTAGGGAAATACAATCTAGATGGAGTTACTATAAGGTAGGTGCATAGCTGGTTGGAAACCCCTTCCCAGAGAGTAGTTATCAGGGTTCACAGTCAAGCTGGAAGGGCATATCAAGTGGGGTCCCACAGGGTTCAGTTCTGGGTCTGGTTCTGTGCAATATCTTCATCAATGATTTAGATAATGGCATAGAGAATACACCAAGTTTTTGTATGACACCAAGCTGAGAGGGGCTGCAAGTGCTTTGGAGGATAAGATTTTTTTTAAGAGCAGGTTAAACAAACACCTGTTAGAGATGCTCTAGATAATACTTAGTCCTGCCATGAGTGCATGGGACTGCACTAGATGACTTCTCAAGGTCCCTTCTAGTCCTATTATTTTATGATTTAAATTCAAAATGATCTGGACAAACTGGAGAAGTGGTCTGAAACAAATAGGATGAAATCCAATAAAGACAAATGCACTTCTACTTGGGAAGGAACCATCAGTTGCACACATAAAAAATGGGAAATTGCTTAGGAAGGAGTACTGCAGAAAGGGATCTGGGTGACCAAAGTGGATCACAAGCTAAATATGAGTAAGGCTAAAATTTAGTCATGGGTATTTTTAGTACAAGTCATGGACAGGTCATGGCAATAAAAAAAAAATAAAAAAAATTCATAGCCTGTGACCTGTCCATGATTTGTAATATAAATACCACTGACTAAATCTTAGGTGAAGCCCTCTTCAACTCAGTTTTCCCCATCTGTAAAATGGCTATAATACTTTACTTTGCTATCTCAGAAGAGCATTGTGAGGGTTAATTAGTAAATTTTCACAGAGTGCTTTGAAGACGGAAAGTGCTTTGAAGATGCTTAAGTACTATGTGTTACAGGCACTAACGCACTTCACTGTGTAAGTGCTGTTATACACTTTCTACTTCAAAGTGATAGTCATATAATCAGCATACAGTAAAATGTACTTTAGCAAAAATCATTTATTTCAGTTAATATTCTTAAAAAACTGCAATCTAAAACTCAGTTTACTGTAAAGAACAAAACCTGCATTTTGTAATCATTTAATATTGCTTATGTGGCTTAACAATTACTATTTTTACAAGAAATCCTGTACATTACCAATAGTACAATCTATGCAAATGTATCTACTCACACAAAATAAATTCTTTCAGTGTACAGCATTCAGAAACTTGTTTATTTTTCATGATACAATTATGTCTCCAGGGACATTCATATTGCAGGAAAAATATTTATACATTCTTTTTCTACTGGTTCCAGTGGGATTCAATTTAAAATTATGCTATCTTCAAATGAATGTCTATATTGTTATCTTACGTTTCCTTAACTCAATATCATCTTTCCCTAAACATTAATTGCTATCATGGCTGCTTATTTAGTGTTGCGGGTTGCTCAATATTCATGCAACCAGAAGAGACAGCGGTTGCATACGTTGAAATTTTGACCTGTACATAGTGTTCTGTATGCCTGCTTCTTCAGGTACTTTTAGTAACGGGTAACATTTTAAGTCACAGACAAACTTGGTCACCTTAGCCAGCTATTACCATTCCCACTCCACTCAAAAAAAAAATTAAATACTAATAATTAAATACTAATTTAAATGCATCAAATACTTAACTCCAGTAAAAAAATCATTAATATCCAGTGTCTGATACCAAGATTTTTTTTAAATAATTTATTTTTTAAACAAATACAGTTTTTCAATATTTTCCCCCAAATTGGCTGAGACTTTTTATTTAATTTAATGTATTTATTTATTTAGGTCATTTGAAGATACAAAAATGGGAAATAACCACTGAACACATGGCATGGATTTTGTCCCAGTAGGAAATCTTGTTAAAAGAACTGGAATGGTAAGTATAGATGGAAACCTTGTTAGAAAAGTGAAATCTCTTGGAATTAATTTTGTGATGACATTAACTCCCATCCAGACACATGGGAATGTCCCACCTTCATTTTATCAGATCTTGATGTGAGAAGAAACAGTATACTATGTGTTCTTTCAATTAAGCTACATAGCCAACAATATGAGTCTAAGACATTTAATCTTTCAGGGAGCCAAATGCTGAAAGGTTCTGAGCACCTGAAACTCCTGATGAGGTCAAAGATGTTGCAGATGCTGAGCATTTCTCAGGATGTCCATCAATGCATCCATCCAAGTTTTTATGCTATGTCCAGTTCAATAGGATTTGAGGTCTTCACAAAGAGTTCATAGCCAAAAAAGGGCAAGCAGTCCTAATTTTCCTACCTACTTCCCTTGACATAGTTAAGTTTATTTTTAGCTCTTTTGCAGCACTGTGAACTACAAGGAATTGCCTCAGAATATTCAGTCTTTAACCTTGATAATGCTGATTTGAATTCAGACTATGTTAATAATGATCAAAAGCCATTACCACTTGACAGCAAGTCTGAAGGATAAGAGTTAGCTATCTCAGGTGCAGTCCTAGCACACTAATACATACAAAGACACCACCTCAAGTGGTACCCTTTTATGGAAATTGTGGAGTGTAGATGCTCTCAACAACAGGTCAAGGATGGAATGAACCACAGAGATTGAACCAGCCCCGCACCTATGGATCTGGTCTCTCCCCATCAGGAAGTAAAACATATTGGTCAGATGTTGTGTGGAAACTTGCACACCTGCACCTTTCCGTGGCTGAATAAATAACCTCTGTTGGCAATGCTATCAATGAAAAGCATTTCATGGGGTTCATGAAGTGAAGACTTTACACAGGCAAGCATGTGCTTAAAAATAAGTACTTGCTTAAGGAATTTGTAAAGCAAGAGTAGACTTAAGCATATGCTTAAGTGTTTGCTGAATTGGGGCCAGGAAAAGTTAATTCAAGGGTTAAGTCAGTGTAGACTATTCCCTTTGTTTGTTCTCACAAGTCATTTTATTTCAATTAATTACGAGTGCAAACTATGGTTAGTATCACCCTATTCTGGGAAGTGATGTTGATGTATGAAAACAGGAGTCAATGGCCACTGTTTCCAGAAACATTAAGATTAATAGATTTATTCTGCAATTGTTAAAACTTCAATATTTCAGAATCCTTTTCTAGCTTTATTAGAGAACCCATCACAGACTGAGTGTCTCAGAGAATAAAAGTAATGTTCCATACAGCAACAATCTCAGGATTGGTGGGCTTTAATATAATGTACATAATTTGTAAATTGCAAACTCCCTATCTTATTCCCTAAACCACTGCTCACCTGCATAAAATGTCAATACTATTTTCTTATAATAGATGCACCTAATTTATAGATAATATTTACATTTTACTTTTGCTTTGATTAGTATAGGAGACAAAATTGATCCATTACAAGTTTACTTGATTTAAAGGATAGCTTTAGACAAGATTATTTCTTATTAAGACACAACCCATCATTTTGAATATTCAGATGAACTGATCTTTTTATTTTCCTATAAGCTAGTGTTTCTATGTTTGAAGCTGTGAATATAAAAAAATACTGTAAAACCAATACTGTATGCAAAAATATTGTACTTCTTCAAACTAAAAGGCTCCTAAATCCATATGTAGGCACCTAAACGAAGCAGCAATGTTTCAGCAATGTTGAGTACCCAGAAGCTCTCAAGGACCAAAAGTATTTTTAATAGAGATTTTCCAGTTGTCTGTAAGAAGCTATTCAGCACTGCACATGCTTCCATGGATAATTTAGCTCAGTTGTGAACATATCCTCACCCTCATGCTGAGTCCTGGGCTGTGACTACACACCTATAGGGAAGGAAGAACTCTCTTAAGATGCTGTCTGGGCTACCCACACCTTGTTTCCAGGTTTGCAAGGGAGTACAGCACAGCCATTTACTCCTAAACAGAGCTGGTGGGTGTAGTGTTCAGTAGTCAGTCAGGTATTTAAGGTGCGGCTTAATTGTGTATCTGGCTTCAGTTGGCTGCACTTAACAGAGCTTCACAGAACCCCACACAGCCTATATGAGAAGCTCAGTTCTTAACTGCATAGTTCCCAATATCACAGTAGACAGGGAATAGGCAGAACACTTGCTCCACCCAGTCCCAATGCACCGGCCAGCAGCAAATTACTATAACTTCAGCCCCCACCAACCACTGGGGGCAAGTAGAAAACAGGGAGAGAGGTTTGCCTCAAAATCATGCAACCTCCCAGAAATACTTTCAGGATGGTACTGATTACGCAGTCCCTTGCTCAGGACAGAGCATTCCTAAATAGGTCAGAAATCCATAAGACTTTGCACAGTAAATTGCTCTGAATGTCTTTCATTAAAAGTCCTGTAATCTTCCTTCCTAGGAGACATATTTGTACCTTCATTATTTTTCTAGTTGATCTGAGACAAGCCAAAATGTATAATAGAGGAAGATACATCTTAATAGCATTGGTCAACTCTGATATAGCTTACTGTAAAAATAAGGAATGGAATTAAATGCAGATAGGTAAGACTGAAACTGAACAAATCTATCAAAAGAATGGTGCGATAAAGCATCCTAAGCAATGAAAAGTGAAAAGACTTCCGGTCATAAAAAGGCAACTTCTGGCCTTGGCATTCCTGAAATATCTTCTTCAAGTTGTACTTTTATTGTAGTCAATAAACTTAAAAAAAAAAATTTCATCTGAAGTAGCCATTTGTTTACAACTTTAATTTAGTTTCACAAAAAAGGAGCTAAAATTGATTGCTTTGCAGATACTCAAGACAATGGAAACCTTGTATCAAAGGTTATTAACCTTTCAAGGCATCTTTCTGTGACCACAAAACTGCATTTTTTTAAAATTCCTCCTGTAACATATCATAGAAATGTAGGGCTGGAAGTTCATCTCATCCAGCCCCCTCTGCTGATGCAGGACCATATATACCTAGACCATCCCTGGCATGTGTTTGTCTGACTTGTTCTTAAAAACCTCCAATGAATTGGATTTCATAACCTCCCTTGGAAGCCTATTCCAGAGTTTAACTATCCTCATGGTTAGAAATCTTTTTCTAACATCTAACCTAACTCTCCCTTACTGCAGATTAAGGCCATTACTTCTTGTCCAATCTTCAGTGGACATGGAGAAAAATTGATCACAGTCCTCTTTATATTGCCCTTAACATATTTGAGGACTATCAGGTCCCCCTCTCCTTTTCTCAGGACTAAACATGCCCTGTTTTTTTAACATTTCCTCATAGGTCAGGTTTTGAAATCCTTTTTATTATTTTTCTTCTCTCTTCTGGACTTCTTTCAATTTGTCCACCTCTTTCCTAAAGTGTGGCAGCCAGAATGGGGCATAGCGCTCCAACTGAGGCTGAGTAGAGTGGGACAATTATT
This sequence comes from Gopherus evgoodei, assembly GCF_007399415.2. NCBI lineage: Eukaryota > Metazoa > Chordata > Testudines > Testudinidae > Gopherus > Gopherus evgoodei. Next base: position 34,363,858 of record NC_044333.1, on the reverse strand, counting down.
TCCCATGTCATATGTGTGTGTGTACGCGCGCGCACACACACACACACACACACACACACACACACACACACACACACACACACACACACACACACACACACATCACTCCTGTTTATACACACCAAAATGATATTAGCCTTTCTCTCAATTGCATCACATTGTTGACTCTCATTCAATTTGTGATCCACTATAAATCAGATCTTTTCAGCGGTTCTATTACCATCTAATTCTTCCCTATTTTATAGTAATGCATTTGATTTTCCTTTTCTAAGTGAAGGACTTTGCATTTGTCTTTCCTGAATTTCATCTTATTGATTTCAGACCAGTTCTCCAATTTGTCAAATCTGTTTTGAATACTAATACTGTCCTCTAAAGTACTAGCAATCCCTCACAGCATGGTATCATCCGGGAATTTTATAAGCTCACTCTTTACTCCATTATGCAAGTCATCAATGAAAATATTGACGAAAACTGGACCCAGTACAGACCCCTGCGGGACACCACTAGATACATCCTCACAGTTTGACAGTGAACCCTAGATACCTACACTTTAATTTCATCTAGACTACATTTTCCTAGTTTGTTCATGAGAATGTCCTGTGGCACTGTGTCAAAAGCCTTACTAAAATCAAGATATATCACATGTACAGCTTCCGCCCATCTACTTAAACCAGTAACCCTTTCAAAGAAGGAAATTAGATTGGTTTGGCATGATTTGTTTTTGTCGAATTCATGTTGGCTCTTAATTATAACCCTATTGTCTTCTAGGTGCTCACAAGTTGTTTGTTTAATAATTTGTTCTAGCATCTTTCCAGGTATAGAAGTTAGGCTGGCAGATCTATAATTTCCTGTGTCCTCTTTCTTCACATTTAAAATAAGATAGATTCTGTATTTGCCCTTCTCCAGTCCTCTGGGACCTCACCCATCCTCCATTAGCTCTTAAAGATAATCTCTAACAGTTCCAAGATTGCATCAGCTTCTGCTAGTTCCTTAAGTATCCTAGGCCTAGGGTAAATTTCATCAGGGTTTATGGCTTAAATACTTCACACTTACCTAAACATTCTTTAATCTGATCTTTCCCTATTTTGACTTGTGTTTCTTCTACCTTGTTGTTAAGTATCTGGTCACAATTTAGCTTTTTAGTGACAACAGAAGCAAAATAGGCATTAACAACTCAGTCTTCTTGATGTCATATGTTGCTAGTTTTCCTTCCTCACTAAGTATAGGACCTTCCCTTGTCTTTGTCTTTCTCTGGCTTCTAATGTATTTATCAGAATTTTTCTTATTGCCTTTCATGTCCCTTGCTACGTATAACTCATTTTGTGTCTTAGCCTTTCTGATTTTGTCCCTACATGCTTGTGCTATTATTTTGTACTCATTCTTAGCAATCTGTTTGTGTTTTCACGTTTTTGTAAGATTCTTTTCTGATTTCCAGGTCAGTAAAGAGCTCCTCATGGGGCCATATTGATCTCTTACCATTTTCTCGGTCTTTCCTTCACATGGGGATAGTTTGCTGTTGCAATTTTAATATGGTTTCTTTGAGAAACTGCCATCCTAAACTCCCTTTTCCCTTAGATTTTCTTCCCATGGGACCTTACCTACCAGTGCTCTGACTTTGTTAAAGTTTGCTTATTTGAAGTTCAGTTTCCTTAATCTGCTGCTCTTACTCCTTCCTTTCCTCTGAATTATGAAATCTATCATTTCATGGTCACTTTCAACCTAAATTGCCATCAACCTTCAGATTTACAACCAATTCCTCCCTTTTAGTGAGCATGAAGTCTAAAGCGGGCCCTTGGTTGCTTCCTTCATCTTCTGAAACAAAAAGGAGGGTGGGAGGGAGATCAGGGCTGGGGCAGGGGGCTGGGGGCAGGTTCTGAGAGGTGCTTACCTCAGGCAGCTCCCAGAAGCAGCGGCGTGAACTCCTCCAGCTACTCCATGGAGGTGCGGCCAGGAGACTCTGTGAGCTGCCCCATCCACAGGCACCAACCCCGCAGGTCCTATTGGCCATGCTTCATGGCCAATAGGAGCTACAGAGCTGGCTTTTGGGGCACCCCTGGCTGCCCCTATGCCTAGGATCCAGATGAGTGACATGCCGCTACTTCTGGGAGCTGAGCAGAGCCACGGCAGGCAGGGAGCCTGCTTTAGCCCTGCTGTGCCACCAACCCGACTTTTAATGGGTGTTCTGGTCGAAAACTAGACACCTGGCAACTCTAGTCACAGGTCAAAACAAGGAAACCAAAGGGAGACACTGAGCGAAGAACCCTAGACAACAGCTGAAAGTTCCTGCACTGACAGCCCCGGAGACCTACATTCCTCTGTCTACAGAAACAAGCACATCATTCCATGCAACAATATACCCCACATGCTTTCTTTGGTGTCCCTTACCCAGAAGAAAAGCAGTTAGATCAAGAGGTGATTATCCAATCATCGGCCTCTCTGCCAACAAATGTACGAATTACATCAACTGCAATGGTGACTTGTTTTTTTAAATATGAGAACATTTTTTCACTCAGAACCAACTGTGTGCTTTTTATCCTGTGTTTTCAAAAAAATCATTTTCCATGCATATAATTGTTTTTCAGTTCTTTATAATTCCACCTGCATTCTGTACCGATCTCTCAATTTATTCATTTTCCAAAGGGTGAACTTTCTTTTTGTTTACTTTTTTTAAATTTTCTTTTATTGTGACCAAGTTATAGTTCTCTCTCCTTTCTGTGTTATTGTGAGAGTTCAGGAGAGAGCTGGCATTGTAATTAAAATTTAAACTAAATAAAGCCTTCACGAATTCCAGTTGCGACCATAGGATTATTTGTTTCTGTATCAAACCATCAAGCATTTTCTACAGCCACTTGTTCATAATAAAAGCTCACCTAAATGCTACCCACATGCCATGTTGCATTCCATAAATACTCACTGTTTTGCTCTGAATCTGTACAGAAGATAATGTAAATACCCAATACTGAACAACCCAACTGTCATTGTTTCAATGCAAACTGCTAAAAGAAAAGAGGACAAGAGCAAAATACGGTCTGACAAGTTCTGAGGTCCAGCTGAAATGCTGGGGGGCGGGAAATAAAGGTGGCATACAATTCACTTTTGAACAAACTAGTCCTGAATCCATTGTATGCATGCTGCTTCCTGATGTAAATTAGAACATTTTTATGCCACCTGCCCAATGCCAATTGTCAGCTGAGTTTCATTAGCGGGACTGTTCTGGCCATGCCCGTTTACTTAATCCACATCTCCAAGCCAGCACAGAAGTTGCTTTGGGGTAAACCACCCATCGCCAGTTCCATGGCTAGATTCTGTTAGAGATGTTGCACAAAGCTACTGCCACATTGTAGTACGTCGTACCCTGAGATCTGACAGATTATAATCATTCTAAAGTCTGAACAGTCTGACAGTCCTTGTATGCAGGAGTGGCTGGAGGTTTTCAAGAAAGTTGTGAAATTTACCACTACTGAAAGAAACAAAATGGGGCATATGGCAAACCCTGGTGTAAACCTAGAAAGCACAGCTCAGAGAAAGATTTTAGGGTCAAAACATTATGCATATGTTGCTGTTACCTGTTGATATGAGGAAGAATGCTTTCTTCTGGATTAGTTATTGTTTTAGTGAATTTTCCTAAGCTTTCCAGGTGTGCTCTTTAAGGGCAATTTTTAGTCCTTAGCTGTAACTGTAAAATACCCTAAACATGTTGATCTTGGTAGTGCTTTGTTTCCCACATTTTGAATTGATCAGTTCCTCTTCTTTTTGGAAACCTTAAACTACTGGTACAGCACATGAATGGCATGTACAGTAGACTGTAGTTATTGGCCAATGTGACCATTCCTGGGAATATTGCCATTTTTTTATATGGCACCTCAAAAATTTATATAGAAATCAGGCCCTAATACCCAACGTTTTTCCTAAGAGGATTCCCGCTTCCCTGTCCCTGCCCACATACACACACACAACCAACCTGGCTGATAGAAGTAATAAAGGTGTGATGCGTAGGAATGCTGCTAAGAGAATTTACTTTATCCATTGGTCTCAGTCATTTGACAAAAGACTCCAATGGTTAATGCTCCATGTTGTGTCTTTGCTCTTCAACTCTTAGGCACTACATGAGGGCTATTCAAAATTTTCCCATAAAAATTGAATTCAATGACTGGTTTTCACAGAAAATTTTGTATTTGTCAAAACTTGTTCTTTTTCAGCTGAAAATTTTAGGGTTTCCCTCCTCCCCCCAAAAAAGTCAAAATTTCTCTTAATTTTTTTTCCTGACAAGCTCTAATTCATACCAACGTCACATAATAAGGCTCAGTATATATTGCTTACTGCTACACTGGCCTACCTGCAGTAAAATACTGTACCTATTAAGTTCAGATGGGTATAAGAAGTATGCTCGTATTAAGAATGGCATATCAAAGTGGCTCTATTTTTCAAAAACAATCTATAAAATTCTGCCTGTTTACTCTTCCCTGCTTGTTACCGGATGGGAAGTTCAGAGGGGATGGATGAGGTGTGTTTTAACTCCATGGTATGAACACCAATTTGCAACAAGAAAAAATAAGTGTTCAACTTAGTAAATGTCAACAATGACCCTATGAAATTACTTTCCCAAACGTAAATCAGGAGAGACGGAAAGTCAGCTAATAGATGTGTATGTAAACAAGAATCCTGTTTCTGGATTGGGGACTGTATGCACTAAAGAGATAGCAGATCTTTATGGACAGAGATTGTCCTGTCCAGAAAAGCAGATTGTTGTGGTTGTTTTTAAATGTTGGCGAGCTGGAAAAGGAAAGGTTATTTTAAAAGGAAGGGATATTTTTGAGCTATGTATACTTAAATTTAATCATCTTAGAAAAGCCAAGGATGATCTCAATAATTTGGTTTGGTTGAGCAGAGAGAGATCATAAACTGAGTGAATGAGAGAATCAGTATTATTTCTGAGCACACCAGTGTGCCTGAAAATATTGGCAACTTTAAATGAGGGATAATGAAGATTCCTATATTTACAGAAGGATTCAGGGTCACAAACTCCCACTAATCCCTGTTAAATCTCTGCACACTGCTTTGAAAATTTAATGGAAAGTCCACAATCTATCCACTGGTTCCTTTGAAGGATGAATTTACAAAAATCCTAAAATTAAAATATCAAACATGTCATCTCCAGAAATACAAAAACTATGAGTTGTGGAGCTTCAAAAATATATATATATAAAATAATTTAAAAAAAAGGCCTCACAGAGCCAAACAGTCTTTACATCCCATAGCTAATGTCTCATATGGGGAACAATCATGTCATGGTTCATAGTACTTACGGGAAATGCACCCATCAGTGTGAAATACCCAGCTTAGTCCAGGAGTATCCCATCATTACCTCCATCCTTGAAAGGAGTCAACATTTTCTGACTGTTTGGACCAGATTGCTGGTAGATGAATTCTTTGCAATTGCAGGAGGAGGCCTTCTTCCCTCCCAACCCTATTTTTTATGCTAGCCTCTGTCCCATGGTATAGTGTCTGTGGGACAATCCCAGTACTACTCAGTAGCCCTCACCAATAGATGCTCTCCTAACAAACAGGGGATGCCATTGGCTAGAAAGTGGCAGGACATCATCTGCACAGTGTAACCCAGCCTGAGGGACCCCACCATATGACCAGGCTGATGTCCCTTTAAATTAAGTTAGTTTTTAAGCAAATTGTGTCAGATATTTTGCTGGCCAAATGAGAAACCATACATATTTCTACAAAGGCCACAAACAATTTGGCCTTTGGATATGTCCTATTTACCTAGAGAGGAAGAGCCTGCAAGATACTATTGACCCTATGCGGCAAATTGAGTTGATAACACTGGAAATCAGTTTGGGGGAATAAAACAAATTAAACGGATATTCAATTTGGAAATGCCAATTGTACATAAAAAGAAAAATCTCCTATTAGAAGTACCTGAAAACATAATTAATATAAAGTTTCCACTGCACTGAGCAACTGACATACCTGCTAATATGGAGCAGTTGGTCATTGATTTAGGCTATTAGAACAACAGCTGGCCTACTTCAACCAACCAAAGCCCTGAAATATTTCATGAAAGTGTTATCTACAAATGACAATGGTTCCTGCCAAGTCTATGGAAACAAATGTCATCTCAAACCAAGTAATTTGCTACCTTTCATTCATCTAAATTCATAACCTAAAGGTTAATGGAGCACTCTGTCCCAATCAAATCACCTTTATTCATGCATGGGTTGTGGGGTAATTGAGAAACAGGTGATGCACACATTCTGGTTTATGTTTTGATTTTCTCCTCTTCACAAGGATTATAAAACCTGATGAAAAAAAATGAAAAGATCTCATTTTACTATATACAGCTTTTTCTCAGTTGTTTTTCCATTCAAGAGCTGTCTTGCTACTTAAATAAACAAAATAAGGGAGAGGGGGAGGACTATATCCCTTTGAGGTTTTGACTCAACCCCAGAGCTGTTTTTCAGTGACTAATTAATTCTTTCACATTGTTCACAATAATATGATACCTCCTTTTTGAACATTCTTTTTTTTAGTTAAATTAAATGTATATGCATAAAAATCAAACAAAGTCTATATTAAAATTCATTTCCCCCTAGGCCCTGTTAATAAGCTGACATGCAGAGTTGGGTAGGCAACTGTCTGGCCACCTGGCAATCACTAGTCATATTATCTTTTGTTTTGCTCATGTGTGAAACTAGCTTAGAAGATGATACAATATTTTTGTGCACTTAAATATAGATCTGTCTCCAGATACAGCTGTTCATACACACAAAACGCAGATTATTTCAATTTTACTATGTAGAGATATATACTTTATCCAAATATAAACATTTGTTATATAGCCCATGTCAAAAGAATATACTGTTATTTCAAAGGCACCACATACCAGTTGGGAACCTAATGCCCACTGCAAATCAATAGGAGTTAGGCAACATGTATGTAGACAATTTGGAAAATTATGGCATGGTCACTAGCGGGTGGGATGCTCTGTCCACACAGGTTCTATAATGGGACATTAGGTAGCCTATATGGAGATAGCAGCAACATCTTACCCTATATAGTGAACATGCCATATTTTTCCATGTTTTCCACATATATATTCAGATTGTAATAAGTGAAACTAACGTTTGTAACCGTTTACATATACAGTAAAAAAAAAAGGCTGTCATATAAGTCTAAAGTGAACTAAACACCTGTTATTTGGCATTCAGATGTAATTTACATATACTTGTTCCACCATGGCCTGATTAGTTGATGAATTTCTTGATCATGTGCAAGTCTGCAGTTTGCAATGTATGAAATTGTTGGCCCAAATTGTTCTTTCATTTGCATCAGTACTATCTCACTAAACTACTATAACTACAGTTGTTAGTTCTGGACATCACTGGGAAATGTTTTGTGGTGGCATGAAATTGATACAAACTGCATCTCCATACATGGAATTACTACAATAACAGGGATGTTCGTCAGTGCTTTTCACTATCGTAGGCAATGAGAATGTCACTTGAAACTTGAATGATACATGGAACCTCCCTGAAAGGGGCAGCTTTGCTGAACTGCAGACACACCTTTAAGCATCTATGATTAATTGGTTAATAAATCTTTCACCATATAAGTAAATAAAGCTAAGAGTGCCAATGCAGATGGAAAGGAAAGTTTCAGTTAGAATGAAAAAGTGCCCAAATGTGGACAGACAAAGCCCTGATCCTGAAGTATCCAAGTTCTGAAAAATGCAATCCATCATGCAAGAGACAGAAGAGGTCAGCCGTTAATTAACATCCAAATTAAATCTTTTCAAGTAAGGGTCAAAACTGCTTTTGTTTTGACATTTAAATCACTAGCAATGTATTTCCTAGTTTAGCATGTAAGACACATCACCCAAAGCCTCTTTCTTAATTGCCCTCATTTTTCATGTGTACTATTTGATTTATTATCCATTAAAAATACTTCAAAAAAGCCACGAATCATGTATGTGTAGTATAAACATGATTAATGTAACACAATTACATTCCACATATGATGGGGCTGGTTAGGAATCTTTCCGCATGATGGAGCATTGTCACTGGCAGTGACCTGCCAGCTCAGCTTGACTAAAACCGAGATTGCAGAAGGAAAGCATTTGAAGGTCGCAAATGATCCAGCAATGTCTAAATACTGTACTTAAAGTAAGTCACTTATCACCTGATCAAGGAAAGTGCAATCTTGCCTGTTTGACAGCAGAGCATTGTTCTAGGACCTTGCAACTCTCCTGATGTTATCTGAAGAACAGGTTCACAAAACTACAAAGAAAAATATCAAGCAATGGTATTGCGCAGTAAGGTGAACAGCTGTCCATACAATTCAAGGTAAGACTAGCATTTCAGCACAGGTTATGGGCAAAGGCAAACAACAATTGTTCAGTATTATATCTTCCATCAACTATTGTTATCCATGTTGTATATTTGTCCTTTTTAAGGACTCAGCTGTGGCTGAATCTACATAGACACCGAGCGGGAGCAAGTTATAAGATCTCACAGTTACGACTTCTGAAGAAACTCACCAACGAGAACCCAGGGCACAGGTGGAACCTTCCTACTCAGGCGGTGTGCCTTAAAGTGATATAGCAATTTACTTTCCCTTCAGTGTAATACTTTGAAGAAGAAACTTCCTGTAATTCAACTCGGCTCCTCATGGGCATGCCACATGGGACTACACCTTAGCCTGAAATATGCACAGTGATTCCTCAAACAAAAGTATGAACAATGTGTCAGATGGTGAATTTTTAAAACACAGCCAATGTGGACTTAAGAATTGCATTCTAATATTCTCTTCCCCACTAAAGTAATTAAATAAACCATATTTCCTGCAATCAGAAAAAAATGAAAATGTGGCTAAATCAAACTCTGACTCAAAAATTCACTCTGAGGGCTGCCTATGGAAAGTTTTAATCTGAAATAGTCATAACTTTGGCAAAAACAGCTATCTGAAAGGTATTTTTTCCATTATGCTACAGATGCTAAAATATGAGTCCCCTTGAATGCATGCTGAAGAGAAAGTTAGAGGCAATGTTTTTAACATGACAGCTTCTTAAAAAATGATCTTAAGAAAAAGAGATAGGGAAAGAGGGGAATAGAATAAAGGGATATTTAGATATGAAGGAAGAGAGATTTAGGGTTTGATCAGAAATAGTTCTATAGGAAGGCGCATTGAATAAAGAAAAGGGGGATTAGGAAAACAAAAAGGTGTCAGGAAGGGTAGAGGTAGCCATTAAATGAAATGCGATGATAAAAATCAATTAAAAAATAACAATTTAGCTGGAGTACAAAGGATGAATGCTAAGAAACAAGAGGATCCTAAGGAAACTAATGGAAAGGAGGTCATGGGTATGCAACAGAACTTGTGTAGTAGTTATGGTCAATGAACAAGAAGCTGAAAGCAAAACGGTTTAGAAAAAACAAGCCTGCTGCCTAATCCTAGGGGCAAACGGTAGTCTAGGCACAAGTCTACCTGGTTTCCTCAGAGTAGGAAACAAACTGGTTTCTTTAGTGAACCTTAAACAGCAGCTTGAAATGGAGATAGCAGTTAATAGGGAGGTAGGCAGCAATATCATTTTAGTAGGACTCTAGCTTGTGTGATCCAAGAGGTTCCTACAGCTACACTAATTGGCCCATTGTGTCCAATTTTTACTTCTAAAATCATGAGTTTAGTCCACCCACCTACCCAAAATCATGAGATTTAAAAAAAATCAGCTTGGTTTCTTTTCATTTGGTTTTTTTTTGGGGGGGGGGGGTCTGAGACTTAACAGTGAATTTGTTTTCCCACTTTTCTCCAACATGGAATGTTAGAAACCTACAGGGCCGGCGCAACCCATTAGGCAACCTAGGCGATCGCCCCGGTCATCAGTGGTATTTTGGGGGCACCATTTTGGGGGCGGGACCTTCCGCCGCCTACAGCACCAAAAAAAATGGCGGCACTACTGGAAACATAATTTGTTTTTTTTAATGAAAGCTGAGAGTTGAATGCAATCCCATGACTCCAGGAACCTGGTGTTAAAGAAAATCACTAAATATCACAAGGCTCACAATAAAATTTCTTCGTTGGAGTTTAGCTCTCCAAGATTTTGATTTTGAAATTCAGCACATTTCAGGAGCTTCTAACAAAGTAGCTGATGCTCTCTCACATGAGAGTTTCCCAGAATCCAGTAGTTAAAAAGTGTTCTTAAAATGTAGAAGTCTGTTGGTTATATACTTAGTGGTATATGTAAAGGTGCATGTGTTGTATTAATCTGTTTATTTTAAAGGTCTAGGAAGAAATCACAGCCAGTGAGCTTCCCCACTGTCTGCAATTTGGGGGGCGTGTCATAAACAGATAACTAAGGGTTAATGTCTCTTACACCTGGAAAGAAGTAACCTGAAACACCTGACCAGAGGACCAATCAGGAAACCAGACATTTTTCAAATCTGAGTGGAGGGAAGTTTGTGTCTGAGTTCTTTGTTTTGTGCCTGTCTCTCTCTCGGCTAAGAGAGGATTTCTATTTCCTGCCTTTCTAATCTCCTGTTTCCCAGTTGTAAGTACAAAAAGATAGGTTTGGTTTTTTGTATTTACATGTGTGTAGTTGCTGGAGTGCTTTGAATTGTATTCTTTTTGAATAAGGCTGTTTATTCAATATTTCTTTTAAGCAATTGACCCTGTATTTGTCACCTTAATACAGAGAGACCATTTTTATGTATTTTTTCTTTCTTTTTAAGACCTGTTGGAGTTTTTCTTTAGTGGGGAACTCCAGGGAATTGAGTCTGTGCTCACCAGGGAATTGGTGGGAGGAAGAAGTCAGGGGGAAATCTGTGTGTGTTAGATTTACTAGCCTGACTTTGCATTCCCTCTGGGTGAAGGAGGGGGGTGGGGGAGAGATTGGCTCTCTCTCCTTGTGTTTCCAGGACTGGAAATAGAGAGGGTGGAGTCCTTCTGTTTAGATTCACGGAGCTTGCTTCTGTGATCTCTCCAGGAACCCAGGGAGGGAACACCTGGAAGGGAGAAGGGAAGGGAAATGGTTTATTCCCCTTTGTTGTGAGACTGAAGGAATTTGGGTCTTGGGGTCCCCAGGGAAGGTTTTTGGGGGGGACCAGAGTGCCCCAAAACACTCTAATTTTTTGGGTGGTGGCAGCTTTACCAGGTCCAAGCTGGTAACTAAGCTTGCAGGTTTTCATGCTAACCCCCATATTTTGGACGCTAAGGTCCAAATCTGGGAATAGGTTATGACAGACCTTCCGCCGCCTACAGCACCAAAAAAAAATTGGCGGCACTACTGGAAACATAATTTGTTTTTTTTTAATGAAAGCTGAGAGTTGGATGCAATCCCATGACTCCAGGAACCTGGGGTTAAAGAAAATCACTAAATATCACAAGGCTCACAATAAAATTGTGAGAACTGGCAGCACTAAACCTCCTTCCCCACCCCCAACCATCACTACTACGGAGAGGGGCAAGTGGATGGGTGCTATGCAACATGCTTCCAAAATCCTCCCTCCACTGAAGAATGGGAGGGAGACTGGAGATCAGCTATTAAGTTATTGTCAGCCAGTGGCTTCTTAGGCTACATCTCTGCTATAAACTAAGCATGTGATTCCCAACTAGCATAGGCCTACTCACGCTAGCTCTTATCAAGCTAGCGTGCTATAAACAGTAGTGTAGCCAAGGTAACACGGGCAGTGGCAAGCCGTGGCATGCACTAGCCATGCAGAGTACAAACGCTCCTGAACCCCATGGATATGTACTCAGAACACTAGCCTGTTCCACTGCTCACTGCTGCCAGTGCTACACCAATGGCCAGAGCAAGCTAATGCAATATGTCACACAATAGATTTTCCCTCATAGGATCCAATGCATGTGGGACTCCTTTAAGGGTGAGAAAGGGGTTTGGAACAACTTCTTGAATGCTCTGAACTAGACCATGTTCTCTAATCTATTGTTATCACAAAACCCCAATTATTCTTATTATTAACCATTTGCATTTCAGAAGGATTAAATCAAGGCTGAATTTGACTCTATAAATTTATATTCAAGTGGTCCTACACATTACACCCACTGCCACATTTTCAAAAATGAACACTAAAAATATTAGTGTCTTTAACTAAACACTCACAAGTGACCAAAAATAAAAATAAAAAAAATGCGAGGATCTGCATTGATGGTAAAAGATTTCTAACTTGAGGCCTCGTTGAACATTGAACGGAAGAGGTTTAAAGTGTACCCTGAAGTTGACCAAACCCAGGCTTTGGTGAAACTCCGAAAGAAGCCCATTCCCAAAGCAAGAGCCCCAGTAATCCTATTAACTTCAGTGAGGGTAGGCTTTTGTCCCTGCACTTTTCGTGAAGCCTGGTTGCAACTAAGGAACTGCTACCAAGAGTAACCCTTCAGATCTTATCTGCTACATTTCCAGCAAATCTCAGTGTCTCTTATTCCTGCCTTCCACATCTTCCTTAGAGAACGGTATTTTCTAAACATTATTTTTGTTGAATTCATAATAAATTCGAAGGATACAATGGATTCACCTAGCTTAGCTGGAGCACGACCTTAGATCTCCTTGCCTAGCTCTGTTGAGCTCTCTATTCCATGTTGCTTTTCATTTGTCCTTGGTTCATCTTTTATGCAGTCTGTATATAAATATACTTTCCTTCATCAACCTCCTAAAATAGTTCCTATGTAAGTTAAAAGCTGCAGCGGTTCTTTTATTGTATATTATTTTCTTCAGAGTCCTATGCGTCAGCTGATTGTACTTCCTCACTGAAGGTATTTAAAAGTTTGCTGAATATGTGAAATAACTTTTTTATTGCCAGAACGCATGCAAATAAAAAAAGAAATAAATGCCTCTAGCTTTGGTCTCTTTTTTTCAATAAGTTTCATGTATAATGAATATAGCTGCATTTATGGCCAACTAGTAAATACATAAGAAACAACTATAACCCATACTTAATTACTGGAGGAAACATTGGCAATGGAATCTTCTTGTTGAAATTAAAAAGATCAAAAAAACAAATATGATTGTTTCCCTGCTCTTCAGTGGAGAATTAAAAGCTGCTTGGTTTATTGAAGACTACAAAAGCAATCACTGTTATAGACCTGCTTTGCATACTGGCTCTATTAATTTACATACTCATGGTAGGCCTCACTTTCAGTTACAACCGTTAAATTATACTGCTGTTGAGTAATGGGTATAAAAATAATGCAACAGCATGCAAAGTGTATTTAAACAGGCACAATTAAAAATATTGATTCCACTGAAGACAAAACTGAAAAGACTATGCACAGATTTAATATTGTCACATCCAGGACACACTACTTATGAGTGATTGAGTTAGCTAGTTGACAATCTATCTTTGTTGCATGTTATGTATTAGGCTAATTTAGCATCTGATTATTAAAATAATTAAATTCCCAAGATTGTTCTGAAATGTTTTCCCTCCTGCTCTCTCCCCTCTTAAAATTAATAATGTCTTAATTATTGTGTCAGTTTCATACCAGTGCAATTTGCTAGGTCACCACAATGTCGTCCAATCAACAATGGCTTAAACAGTTTGTCCTTTATACTGCTGAACAGATCGAGGACAAATCAGCAAGAGATTTGGACAGACGTGCTAAGGCATCAAAATACTCAGATACAGCCAAAGAGAGAGAGACACTAAATATTATTTATTTGCATTTAACTAAATTTTAACATGCAGACATTTTTGTCCTTTGAGGCCATGAAACCCCCAATGTTATGCTGTTTGGCTGCTATGTCTGTTCAACAAATTGCTGGTCTTCTTTTAAAGAAAGCAAACACCTGAACTCTATGGAATCGAGAAGGTGCTCAGCACCTCTGAAAATCTGGCAACTCATTTTAGTGCATAACGGCAACATTTTCAAAAATGCCTAAGTAACTCAGGATGCTACGTTCCAGCTTCAGCTCAGGCACCTAGAAGCCCAAATCACATTGAAAGTCAATAAAAACTGTATTGCTTTTTGGAGATGGAACTTAGGGATCTAAGTCTCTCAAGTGCTTTAGAAAAGTTGACCCTAAATTTGGATCCAATCCAAAGTTCACTGAAGTCACTTTGACTTCAACTGGCCCCTGGTGACAAAAGTGTAGTACATGTTGTAGTAGGAAGAGAGCCTGAGATATAAGATAAGCCCTTGTCTCAGAGGCCTGGTATATGGCAGGACCTGCTCACAAAATCTGGCAAGAACAGGGCTGATATTGCTAAGAGGTGCTAAGTACAGAGTACTCACACAAACACATCCCAATATCAAGTGGTATCAGAACATCTCAATATCAAGGATGGTACAAAACAATCCCCAAGGATAACAGAAACACATTGATCCTTTCTAAAACAAAGTCAGGATGATAGTACATAACTTGTTTATATCAGGGTATAAAGATGTATCTCAGAGTAAGTATCTTTGGCCAGCCTAGGGGACAGTGGAAAGTCCCGCAAATGACCAAGCTGCATCCATTGTCACGGGCATACGTGTCTTAGTGTCCTCGTAGAATCTGCCAGGTGCTATTACTATGCTTTGTCAACAATAAACCTGGCCAGGTGCCTTCATACCTTAACAGCTCTTGTGATTATTTGGGCAGTTTGCTGAAGGTCTGCTGTGCCAACTGTCTGCACAGACCTGGGATAGCACACAAGGAGAACACACACATACATAGCCAAACATCTAACCACACACATCTCTGAGGTTTGATATAAACTGAAAAACAGAGCAAATACTTTCACTCACAGTATAATCTTAAATAAGTAGGGGATGGAAAAGGGAAAGGTATTCCTTAAATTGAATTTTATTGCTTTTTATTTTTTTATCTAAACTCTGAATCTTTCGCATAAATGTTATTACATTTGAACTGTTAATTTCAGCTGTTGAACCAAATGTGATCAAATGAAAAGGCTACTAAATAACATGAATTATGTGGGGAAAATGCAGTTTTTTTAATCAATATTTAAAGCTCACATTAGGTACCAATTAGATTGACAGCCTTGAAGTCTCAAATCCTCAGAACAGGTCCCAATACATAATGAACAATAGCAGTGCAAGCTTTGCAACACTGCATCATTAATGTACCTGGAAAGACAAACTCTAATGTCGAAAAAAGAGTTAAATCTCCCTGGTCCATTCAATCTTTGGCCTGTCTGCATAGGGTGTATGGTGCCAAGAATCAACGCCAGCTCAGCTCTAGTGGTCATTTTTGTGATGTGGACACCTGCCATTGGAAAAGGGACTAGATCACTCAGATCAACTGCTTAGATCACAGAAGAGATGGTAATAACTTTTTTAAACTCAAGCCTGATCCAACGTCTACTGAATTTTATGGAAAGACTCTTGTTGATTTCAATGGGCTTTGGGTCAGGATCCTGGAATGGATGCACACCAGGGAGGAAGAATGAATTTATACTGAAATGCAAGTCAAGATCCTTGTGTACGGTCAAGTACTGATACAGGAGGAAGGGCAAAGAAATGCAGGAGGTGACTCATTCATAAAATCAGAGGACGATCCTAAGCATCCATGTAAATATTCAAACCCCAACAGATAAACGTGCAGAATTTTGCCAACCCTAATTCACAGCAAAGTTCGAAATCTGTCTAATTAAAGGATTTTAAGGGGAGGGGAGGAGCTATTGCAGTACCCAGGTGGAAGCTATGCCTGGAATCATGTTATAAGAAGGAAGAGCTCTCTGATAAATTCACAGCGTGATACGAAAACACAGACTGTGGTTAACACAGATTTTTGCAAAAATGACATATGAAAATTACATTTCTTACCGTTCAGAATTGGCTGGTCCTCTGTGAATTCAGATGGCTGTTCAATATGAAAAACCTTTTGCTGGAATCCAGGGATGCATTCTAAATCTTCTGCAAATACAAGCAACAGCACCTGAGGAAATAGAGGGAATGGACTATTAATATCCACTTGCTCACCAATCTTCTTGGCTTTCATGAATGGTAGCAAGATTAGACTTAATGTTCATTTAAAAAAAAAACACCCACACATCCAGCTCATCACAGCTTCCCTTTAAAACTTTCTAACCATTGCTTTGCATGAGAAGTTTCAGTCAGCATATACACAGGCAGATATATAGAGGTTGCAAAAAAATAATCTGTCTAAAGATACAGCTACACTGCAGCTGGTGGGGTAATGCCCAGTTTGGTAAACAGACGTGCACTAGCCCTGCTCAAGCTAGCGTACTGAAAATAGCAGTGTGGCAGCATGGCCTAACTGCCTGAATACAATACTGCCCAACCCTTGTGGTATATATGTGGACAGTTAGCCTGAGTCACCAGCCACATTGCCCCAGGCCCACACTGTGCAGATGTACCTAAGATTAATAATGCTCAGTTCAGAAACACACTTATGCAGCTGCTTAAAGTTAAGCATGTTCTTAAGTCTTTCTGAAATCATGGGACATAAACACGTATAAATAGGGCTGGAGTATGCTTAAGTTATTTGCTGAACCAAGACCTATAAGCTTAGGTTACTTTAGTAAATCTCTGAGCTAGTGAAGTCATCTTTTGTTCAAGAACAAAGTTTCATGTCACAAAAGTTTCCTTTGTATAAACTCTGGCAGCAGATGGAAAATGTCAATTCCTCACCCCCACAAAGCTACAGTTTGTCTGGTTTCCCCATAATCAAAAAGTTGTTTACCCCAGTAGACTGAAAATGGAATGTGTAAATCATTCTGTAGTTGGATCTGAAGACTAAAGTTAAATACAGCTTGTGTCACAGTTAGTATCTGATCACCAAAGCACCCTGTCACCAAAAGAACATCTGGGCAAGGGAGGGAAGTTAAAAGCAAAATAAAATTGGTTGGGAATAGGTACGATGTCAATCTCTGTTTTGGAAGATTTGTGTTCTATCACTGAATAGAGACAACAAGCTGAAAGACTATTTTCTTTGGTGGGTTTTAAATGGTGGAGGAGCAGGTAGGAAAAATCAGAGAAAGAGTGGAGAAGAAAAAAAGGCACAGAAAGTTTAAGGGTTAAATGAAGCGCACGCACACACACACAAAAAAGTCAGATCCAAGGTAGCAGGGAGGATACATTTACTTTTCCATACCCAAATATAAGCACCCAAATTTTCAAATGCATTTCCTTGTTTTGGGGCCTCATTTTGGGGGGTTTCCTCTGGTCCTGATTTTCAGAGATGCAGATTACTTACGACTCTCATTAGTTTAAACAGATTCCTAAAATGTCTCCAGCTGGACACCCAAAGGAAGACCAGAGAAGGGATACAGAGTAACCAAAGAGAAAATGATACACTTGACTTCCATTAGTACAAAAAGGTAAAGGTTGACATGCAATCCCCACATGAAAGGGCCCTTATACTCAGTTGCTACCTACAATGCTTGACATGCCAATGAGAGAGGAGCTCATCATTTTCAGGGATGTAACACTATTCCTGCAAATAAACCTCCTCACTATAGACTAAGAAGGAGGTCCTCTAGCATAGCACCTTCAGTGCTACCTTTGTTAAATAAACCTCTTTGCCATGTTTCTCTTCTCAGAGGACAAGTGATTATTATGATCATTCTTAGGCTAGCATGCTCCCTGCTTAGCCAGCCCTTGTTTGCGCTTGTCAAAGAATCAAAATGCTACCCAGGTTTTCTTTCCATACAGAAAAACCTATGCACTACAGAGTCATTGCTGGCTTTATATTACTCAGTCTTTCAAAGCACAGGGAGGACAGCATCCCACCTGCTCTTATATCAGTTGCTCTTATTGAAACTGATTCTTGGGCAGTTTTTTTCACATAAACACTTGCTGTAAAAGACCAGCTAGACATGAACAGATACTGTGTGCTATAGCCAGAATGTTTCCAGTTGGCAGAGTGCAAATGTGGCAGATGGGCACATTTCTCATCCTTCATGACATGCACTACATTTGCCCGTTTGTTCAAGTTAAAAAACAAGAGAAAGAGAGCGCAAGCAAGCAGAGTCTAAGCCTCTTTGCAAGATTGTCATGTCTCCCATACTATTGCTGCTTCCCCTTCTTCTCTTAACAAACAGCAACTTGCAAACAGAGGGCAAGATCCTCAGGCATAAATCAGCATAACTCCATTGTCCCACAGTGCCTCACTCCGCCCTCCAATGTCCTTCTGTACCAAGGACTCACACAGTAAAGCCCAGATTTTTAAAGCCAACACTCAAAATTGCAAATCAGTTATTTAATGCACAGAAGTGGCCAGATAGGCATGTAACCAGCCATTTGCATGTGCAACTACTCCATCTGGATGCAAATCCACAGTAATAGCGCATGAGAATGAAGCATGTAACCCATGCCAGCTTGACGCAGATAAAGAGTCACATGTAGTGGCACCTAGATCAACTAGAGATTGATAAACCTGCTACAGCTGTGGCTAATAGAAATGTGTCTTTTAGCTCATGCACTAAAGACTTGTGCATTAAGCTCCAGAGGTCTCAGGTTTGATCCTGCTTGATGATCAGGGTCTGGTGGCATATATTTGCATATGCATTTTCTGCGCAGAGCTGCAACAGTGTATTTTTTTAAATTAGGCCTAGTTGACACACGATTCCACACAGCATAAATTAGTGCAAAATAAAATTTGTCACTCCTTCCTATACTCCCATGTCAAGACACAAACAGTGAACTACACAGTGTTGAAAAACCAGCCCAGTTTGGCAGAATAGCCCATAAAGTACATACATTTCAATGAAAAAGATAAAATTAATTACGAACATGACTTTGCTGCTAAAAAAATACATGGCAGTGGATATAAAAAAGGCAGTAAATCATAGCTTGATCGCCTAGCCTCTCGAATCTTGAATTCTAGTTTGTAGCCTTGGAAAACATAGATTACGATTGGAAAACTGATCTGGATATCATCTAGGTCAGTAATTTCAGATAACGTGTGTTGGCTGTGAAGTCAGGATTATCTAAATATGCCATGAGTTCACTTCTGAAAGTCTAGTATACAGGACTCGTGTAATGTCAACTTAGCAAACAGAATGTGACCTTTACTCTCTGAAATAATTACAAAATGCGGGCCTGGCCTTGCTGTGAAATGGAACATTTTATTCAAGCTGTGCAATTCCAAACACTTTCTTCTCTCCCAGACATTAGACAAGATGTCAAGTCTGTCATCACACGGAAGGTTTTTATTAATTATCTTTTAGAAGCACAGTCCTTCTTGTAAATTTATTTTTTCACGCCAAGAAAATTCTTCCATTGAACTAAATGTCTATCTTAAAATTTTGTTTGCTAAAGGTCTTCACTTTGAAAAGCCCTGGCAAAAAAATAAACCAAGTATAGATCTGTGTTGAAAGCAAAAGAGAATATTGTTTAAAGCAGAACATATTCTAAATTTCAGCAGTATATAGAATTCATAATTGTGTGTGTGCTAAAAAAATAGCTTCATGGATCATTAACTGTTTAAAGAAAGTAGAACTGGGATCTGAATGCTTATAGGTATCTTCTCTCAAAGAGAATATTTTATTTTGCACATAGGAGATTTTTAAACATTGTGAAGGTACACAAATGCTGTTCATACTTACAAATTAAAGGGCATATATGCCCCCAATTCAGCAAACCCCTCCTGTTTAGCAAAGCACTTAAGCTGGTTGAGAATTTTTTGGCAACGTGTTTTCACCAAAACCATCAAAACCAAAAGTATTTGCTGAAATACATCAGTTTCAATGAAACTTTCATTGGGAAGGTTTCTTAGGTCCAGGATGGAATTTCTGGTCAAAACAAGAGAGGCACCTACCCCAAAATAGCCAATAGCAGGGTGGTTAGGGCACTCACCTAGAATGAAAATTTCAAAACATGGTTTTGTCCCCATACTGAACTAATTAAATGCTGAAATCTCAAGATTTTTTATGAAATGGAATTCTTCCTTTTTGATCCTCCCTTATTAAGCACATGCTAAAATGCTTTTGACTTTAGCCAATGAGTTTCTTGAAGCTAAAAGTACACTATTCTATAACTGAGAAGGGGTCAGTCTTCCATCCTTTTACTGAGCAAAATAGTATCTGCAGCCTTCAATGACTGAACAATTCTGCACTAAACACCATTTGCTCATAACCTAAATCAATTTGGAAGTGAACCATTCCCTGCAAAGCAAACTGCAGGGTTCAATCACACAGCCCCAGAGAGCCCATAGACTGACACACACAACCAACCCTCTCACCTGGCGCAATTTACTTCTTAATAAAATGTGAAGATTGAAGAGGCAATTTTTAATATCCTGACAATTTGTCTATGCAAACTTACTACTGGTCTTTATAAAGAAATGTCACTGGTTCAGCTAGCTCCTATGTAAGTTTGGTCATAAGGTCAGTAGATAAAGCTGTGCTCCCAATGGTGGTATTAGGCCTACTAAACATCTTAATAAAACAGCAAACATATTCTAGAGGTCATGGTTGATCTCAGTGCTTGCACAAGAACCATCGAATGGAAAGCAGAAGGACATCTCACTTTTTTTTTTTTGTCAGAGAATAACAATTCCATCTTGCAGCAGATTTAGAGGCTCTGAAATGAATGTCCATTCCACATTGGGACAGAGGAATGGGGGGGGGAACTTACCTTTCTAATGTTTTGGTGAACATGGTGGCTAGGGTACTGCCCCGGGACATAGGAGGCCCAGGTTAATGTCTATACTCTGCCAGATTCAGACTGAGCTAGGATGAAAAACTCCGCTCTGGATCAGGGTCATCCCAGGCCATGGCTGTAACCGCTCAGTACAAAGTCTCTCAGACCCCAAAATGCTTCCCAGGAAAAGTGCTGTGGAAACCGATACATACTCGTGAAACAACAAAACATCATTTTTCACCAAAACTGCATTTAAGCAAAACTGTTCTGACAGTTTTTATACCTCTCCCACAGCAGATATTCATGAGAAACCTGAACTGAAACCCTTTGTACGTGACACCATCTCAGAACAGGACTTCTCTGCCTCTCAGCAATTGATGGTCCTCTAAAACAAGCTCCCAAATAGAACATAAAATGGGATTTTCAAACCATCAGATCTCTCAGCTTGTTATACAGGAATTCCTTGCAGATCAGATCAGCCATATCCCAGATTTGGAAGTGATGTTCTCCACCAGTTCAACTGTAATCCTTCTCGAATATTTTCTGTCTGATGTGTAACAGATCAAGTCCCTATTATAAAAACTATAGACCTCAGAATGCCAATTACATCTCACATTGTTCTTATGGGTTGAAATTCATCCTCATGCAGAAGATTCACACAAGGCATATCCAAACAGGGGGTAAGTGGGGTATAGTCCGTGCATAGGCTAGGGCGAACTGTATCCAATATCAATACAAAGAAATCTCAGATTATTAGGATTACAATATTCTAAAACTGGAGGTACAAATTCTATCCCTGGTTCCATGCAAGCAATTGTAACACTAAGAAATCACCATTAAACCCTATAAAGTTACAGGAAAAGTTAACATGGAAAAGAGAATCAAGCGTAAGTGACAGTATTGCCATCCTCCAGAGCTCAAAAATCAGGAGTTAGGACCAAAGACATCATGTGATGTTTAGAAAATGATACAACTTTAGGTTTTATTTTCTTTTGCTATTTGTTTTGTTTTAAGGTCTGGGGTACACTCAGCTTGTTTTTTTCAGGATTTCATCTGGAATCATGAGAGCTAGAAACCTGTTGTGTTTTGTTTTTTAAAAATTAAAGCTGAGGTTCCTGCATATATTCTCTCATAATACTATGACCCCAGGGGCTGTGGAGTGAGAAAAAAACTCCGAACTGCTAGAGCTGGTAACACTGAGTTAATCTCAAGATGAAAAAATCAGGGAAGAATATGTTGTTACACAAATTGAAATCCTGACTAAAATTCTACTCCAACTCTAAAGACCCTTTCCTTCCACAGGGGCTTCAAAAATAGGGCCTCAGCATAAGAATGGCCATACTGGGTCAGACTAATGGTCCATCTAGCCCAGTATCCTGTCTTCTGACAGTGGCCAATGCCAGGTGCTTCAGGGGGAATGCACAGAACAGGTCATCACCAAGTGATCCATCCCCTGTTTTCCTTTCCCAGCTTCTGGCAAATAGAGGCCTATTAATTTCATTGGGTAACCCTTGGTTCTTGTGTTATGAATAACACTTCCTTATTTACTTTCTCTACACCAATATTGACTTCTATCATGGTTCCTCCCTGAGCTGCCTCTTTTCCAAGCTGAACAGTCACAGTCTTTTTAATTTTTCCTCATAGAGAAGCTGTTCCATACCCCTAATAATTTGTGTTGCTCTTCTATTTTCTATTTCGAATATATCTTTTTTGAGAAGAGGTGACCAGAATGGCATGCAGTATTCAAGGTGTGGGCAAACCATGGATTTATATAGTGATATTATGATTTTTTCTGTTTTATTACATCTCCCTTTCCTGCAGAAATATTTAGTAAGACGGTTTATTATTGGAGAAAAATAATGTGGGTATAATAGCAGTAAGTAGCATGGCCTGACAGCATTCTACAGAAGGACGGTGAATCCTGGCCCTACTGACGTCAGTGGGAGTCTTTCCATTGCCTTCAGGATTTCACCCATAGCATTTTGGATCAGGGAAACAGTTGTATTAAATTGTCACAGATGGTTACTATAACAGAACAAGGGAAATATTCTTATGAATTAAGGGTCTTATTCTGAATCAGACTGGACAATGGGATTTTTCACATGACTTCAAGTAGCAGATCCTCAAATAATTGTTTCACCTATCCATATATAGGCTACTTGACAGACATTTTTGTATGTTCTCTGAATGTTTTTACAGCAACTGACAGAGAAGGAAATGATCTAAAAGGTTGCAGCATCCACCTTGAGATTGGTGTCATTAACAAAGGTATTATAAGACTGTAAAACTATGCACTGATTTATACTTCATTATCACAGCACCACCAAACTTGCCTATGTAGGCTAAAAGAAATGCAATGCTGTTTTTCGGAATTCTATCCTATTGGTGGATTGTGTGTGGTATGTTTTTCTTTTTCTTCTTTTTCAAATATGGGGGGAGAAGGTGAGTGAGTGAGTCTGTGAGAAAGAGAAAAAATAGGAGTTAACCTCTTTTTTTTTTTAATCATGAGATGGTTCAGAAAAGTCTATTCACAACCTCTACAGCTCTACCTCTGAATCTGATAGCGAATTCAAGTCATTTTTGTAAGAAATGCTATTAAGATTTGGCAATAAGATTCTTCAAGGATGATAAATATCCTTTTAAAGGGCCTGCACATCCATTTACTGAATACTTCTGTCCTAAAAATGAAAATCACACTTGGAGTACTGAAGGGTGGGTTATGAAAATGCAAATTAGAGTGACTTTATTGGCTCAAATGAATTCAACTCTCTTGTCACGAAGAAGTATGACTGTGGTAGACTTCCATTAACTGGAATCAGAATATTACAAAGTCTTTAGGGGGACTATCTAACAAAGAACTTTAAAAAGGAAAGGCTCATAAAAGGAGGAGTGTTTATTACGAGAGCTGTATCACACATTGAATAAAACATGTATCTTCCCCAATATGGGAAATCTTGTTCATTTGATTATTTAAGAAGTGATTTACTGGTAAGCGTTTTTTAACAGGCAAGTGCTTTGCTTCTCAAGTTTAAGTAAATATGACTGTTAAGCCAGCATCAGAACCAGACTTTTCACATGGACCCTATACCCATGAAAGTCCCAATAGGACACTGGAGTCCATGCTAGCAGATCGCTTATAACAAGACTGGAATTTTAGGTCAAAATTTACAAAATTAGGGGCCTAAGCATAGGCTCCTAAAAAAATGGACTGATCTTCAGAAGACTTAGTAGTCCATCGATCCGATGACGACAAATCTTCAAAAGTGCTGGGCACCTAAAAGCTGCCACTGAAGTCAACTGTTCAGCAGGCTGGTATAACTGAGGTCTTAGTTTGATACACAGGTATAGTTAAGAAACTCTGGCCTAAGGCTTGAGTGTAAGTTTTGCTACAACATTGCCAAGCAGTTTTTGCAAAAAAATCAGGATTAAACTTTTGCTCAAACCCTTACATCCATACCAAAATTATCACCCATATTAATTAAATATCCTTAAGGGCTAGTAACAAAAGGCAGGATTCTGGATACTCGTGATGAGTAGTACTTTTCTCCATAAGTAGTCCCATTAAAATAAATCAACTGCTACTAGTAATAATACCTAGCTTTTATATAGTGCTTTTCATCAGTACAGCTCAAACCACTTTAAAAGGAGGTCAGTCAATAGCATTATCATCATTTTACAGATGGATCTGGTAAAGTGCCCTCATCATCAATGAATGAGTCTACTCTGAGTAAAATACTACTCAACGTGTGGAGTCTGGCCCCAAATAATTTTATTTGTATTATGAAAGGTGGTAACACATTCTGTGACAAACCCATACACCAGCAGAATGAGAATGCAATTGGTTAGCCTATATAGAGAAGGTTGCACAATAAATATAGTTTACAGGCAACAGAATAATGCAAATGAGCCATTCTGTAGCACTACTGCACCAGCGCAAGAGGCATAAATAAGACACACTGAAAGTCAAACTTTCCTTCTTATTAAATTGCAGTGTATGGAACTAGCCAAACCTAAACCGTATTGCAACAATAGCCTGTTTCAAGGTCTGTTTATATTGAACATTTTAGTTATTTATCATCTAATGAATCAGACAGTTTCATACTGTTTTCCAGTAGTTATGGCTCCATGAGAAACACTTGGATGAGTGAAAATTTTAATCTCTATAAAAAAAAATTAAGAAATTCTTAAACATAGTTATGCCACTTCATAATTACTTTTCCCCATGCAAGTGGATATTCCATACAGAAAAATATTGATGTGGCAGAACCTATTATAGAAAAAAAAATTAAAGTCATATTTCCTACACCAGATAGCACTTTCAGATGAAATTTTTTGCAACTATACTGAATATGATATATGTATAATTTCCCAACAACAACATGATCGTTATCAAAAAGGTATAACCTTCCATTTCTTGCTTTCTTTACATTCCACAATGTTACAACACACAGCAATTATAACTAGATCACAAAACTTAGCTTGGTATAACATTGTACATCTGTCTTTCAAGTATACTGCACCGGGAAGCTAAAACCAAAACAAACTTGCTAAAATATACTTTAAAAAGATCACACATGGATTCATTTGTTATGGTAAAGACAAGAGCAGTATTGTGAGCCCCAAGCATTCAAAAAAAATCAGGAGTTAAGCCCCCAAAATATTTCATAAAGAATATTTCACAAGGCCCAATCCAAAACCTATTGAAACCCCCAGGGTAGATTCCATTCAATGGGGCTCATGAACTCTGTAGAATAATAAATATAGCTCATAATCTTCATCATAAGTATCTGTGTTAATTTGAGCTTTGTTATAATAATTAGATTATCTTACCACAAATTATTCCCAGTGGAATTAATATAATATTTTATGGCGGGGTGGGGGGGGAATGTGACTTGCAATGATATCTGGTGGCAAAAATAACCTGTTCTTGTACAGGCATAAAAAGTGTTTAATGGTTTAATATTCAGTTTCATAATTTCACTAAATACAAAAAGCTGGGGTTCAACCAAAAGATTAGCCATCAGATGAAAGACAGTGAGAAAGTTTACTATTCAAACAAAAGAACCACCTTTTTTTTTAGTTTTACAAGTGCAATCAAAACACTTCTGTGAACTACTAGAACTCAAAATTTTTCATTTCATGCCTATTGACAGGCCATTGGTTAACAAGTGACCTAGATCAACTAGGTTCTTTTTTGCCATTGAAAGTATATAAATAAATAACATTTTGTACATTGACGCCAATGCAAACACATTATTAATGTTCTATAATATTATACATTAACTACTGTACCAGGTATAATTGAAGTGGCAGTTCTCTTAATTACATAATTAGTGACACATTTTGTTCTGAACTCTCACTGGCTTTAATGAGAGTCACATGTCCTTGTGTCAAGGAAGAATTTGGCCCCTCATGGATAATTTTAATTATACTTCCATAATATTGAGTCAATTAGAAGGCATTTTTAAATTGTATGATTAGACTTCTGGAGCATGCCATCATCTATGAAGAGACAGGGCATAAACCTACTCTCACTTAAATTGGTGGGACTTTTCTTATTGGCTTCATCGGGAGCAAGACTACAGTGTGTTCTTTTAATCTGCAGCAACAATCTTTTTATTGTCTTGGTCCAGTTTATGTGCTCATGATCGGTGCAGCTGCTTTCTATATAATTCTTTAGCAAGGGCATGGTAAACCTTTTGTCTGAAGAAATTACTCTCATATGAGGTGGACTGCGAAAAGCTTTGTTCTCTTTATCATCACCAAGAGATAAAGAAATGGATGAATGCACTAGCTATTGGAGGCTTGTTGGTCAAGGTAAGGGCATGAATCATATTTCAGCAAGCTAGCTTAGACTTGGAAGTTTCTCATACTAACTCAGTGGGAACTACAATGTACCATGCCCTTTATAGAGGAAGGGGAACTGAACTCTAAAATTAACGAAGTATTGCTGAAAATATGGATCAGGGACCTCACAGTTCATGCCGACCTTTGCCCACTATCTTGTGAGTTACCTCACTGTTAGCATGCAGATGGTACCCTTTCCAAACACTAGTTAACAGGAGCCTCTATTTGGGAATAATCTATTGAGGTAACTGGGATTAGAGCCAGCTATGCTAGACAGTACAATATACTTGGACACATTATCTAGCTGCTGATCAACTCACAAAACATACCAGCTAAGTCATAGAAGGGAAAAGGAAAGTAGATTTATTGTTACTTGTCTGCTCACCTTTATTTGAGGGACATATTTTTACAATTTCTACTATAAAACATGTGAAATCAACTCGCCGTGCTGGCCTGCATAATTACTCTGCAGTCATGATAAATTAATTGCAGTCCTTTTATGCTCCCTCTTTCTGTGTGTCTATCAAAAGAAGTAACTACTGACCTCACTGAACCCAGATGAATGATCAAGAACTACTTAAAGTTATCTTATTTTTCACTAAAACTATGATAATCGGTCAACTCTGAAATAACCAGGGTAGAAAAACCAGATGCTTAAAGAGAATGGGGTGTGGGGTGGGGTGGGGAATTGCATTTCCTTAATTTGTAGAATCAGTATCTGGTAGCTTCAGAAGACTCATGGTATAATTTATATTAGTCAAAAATCCAATTCCAAAACTGTTTATAATGAAAAATGTTAAAATAAATAATTTTAATATTGGTCAATACTGGGCCTTTTTAAAAAAAAAAAAGAAGTTTTTCCATTCACAAAAGTTTGATATCTTTAACTTATTATAAGTACCCTCAGTTGGTAATCAGCATATCTCCAATTACTTCAACAGACCTAGGCTGATTTATATACCAGCTGAAAAATCTGCCCCTAAATAAATACACCTTATCACAGTTCATGGAACTAACCAGGCCTTGCACATGTATTCATAATGCACAGTCCTTTTCAGATGTTAGGCTTCATCAAGAAATTTGACCTTTTTGGAAAAAAGACAAGAGAGAACAACTGAAAAAGCTAAATTATTTTTGCCAGTTCTTCTGTCTCTTGAAAAATTGTGTCCTGGGGGAAAGACAGCAAGTAACAGAACATTTCTGTGCACATCACAACATAGCAAACTCTCTAAAGCTTACAGGCTTCCTCTGTTAACAGTGACATTACATCAAGAATGACCTTTACAAAGAAATAAAACCCATTAGTTCTAGGAACACGATAACTATTAAAGATCAACACTTAGGAGCAGAAAAAAAACCCTATATCTGGTAAATTAATTAGAACACAAATTATATGAAACCAAGACCTTGGTCTATGACCTGTCTCCTATAATTACTTGCCTTTTAAAAGCTGAATGAAATCTTTTATGTATGAAGATGCTACTATTGACCCTAAATATATTAGGAGTCA
This sequence comes from Gopherus evgoodei, assembly GCF_007399415.2. NCBI lineage: Eukaryota > Metazoa > Chordata > Testudines > Testudinidae > Gopherus > Gopherus evgoodei. Next base: position 34,335,933 of record NC_044333.1, on the reverse strand, counting down.
GAAAGAAAATTTTCATATATTGAGAATGGGATTTGACTAAATATTTGAACATGCTTTAGTGACATCTTATTGAAATCACTATTTGTTTTCACTCATTAGCAATAGATACAACCAGTGAACCTTAAAATTAGTCGGAAAATACTTTGAGGGTGTTTTCTTTTTAAAATAGAATATTACCACACGTGCACACACCAAAAATTCAGGGAAATGCAAGTCTGAACACTCTTATGAATGTGCCAGTTTTTTTATATGATCAAATAAGGCCCCAATGCTGCAGGATGTGTGTACTCACATGAACATCAGGATTTGGTGATGAGGGCCTGAATTCCAGGCTAGTCTGTCCATTGACTACCATGGGTTTTGACTCAGAAATTATAGGCTATTTCCTTGTGTTCTGCAGTATAATCACACTTCCCCCCAGGCAAACAGTGACTATATTCTTTCCTTAAAATGTGTTCACTGTCATTTAAAACACCTTTTTATTATTATTATTTTTATTTGTGCGGGGGTAGAAATAAAGGAGGGAACAACCACTGCCTGAAATGTCAACTGACACACATCAGCTGTAGGAAAATCTGAGCCCTAGCGAGCTGATGCTTTGATTTTAAACATTTTATTCCCTGGCCAACTGAGGACTCAGGCAAGAGTTACTAATACATCAGGGGGCAGGCAGATCCTCAGGTTTAAATTGTCATTGCATCATTAATTTACACCAGTCAAGGATGTGTCCCAACAAGCTTAATGTTTGCATAGAAGAGGGTAGAATTAAGCTAACAGAACACCTTAGCCCTTTTAATCCTGGCAGTTAACCAATACTTAGGGTCTTGTGGTTCATTTCTGTTAAGTGGAGAAACAGATGATGGAATCAGGCTTTTCTTTGACATAATACTAAATCTATCCACATTCCTGGTTACCTTAAAACAGTAGGAATTCAACAAATAGTAGGCAGCTTCTCTGTTCTTAGTTCCAAGTCTCTTTCCTGGCAGCACTCTGCCCAAAAAGCTCTCTCGCTCTCTCTTGATAGGTTCTCTCTCAGGGCAATGCCTTGTGTCCTTTTCTGACTCTCTCCATCTGTTCCTGGCTGCTTTGGCTCAGGCACACATACAGCTCCATCAAATAACAATCAATTAACCCCTTCTATCCACTAGCTCAGTTTTTGACCGGCCTTGCATGTGGGTTGTGTTTTGTGTGGTGGCTCCTATTATTTCAGTTATCTTACTCCAAAAAGTAGCTTAATTCCTTCTTATGCTTTGCCCACACTTAAGTTAGGTCGACATAGCTACAGTACTCAGGGGAGGGAAAAATGCACAACTTTGAGTGTCATAGCTATGTCTACCTAACCCCTGGTGTAGATGCAGCTAGATCAAAGACAGAGTGTGTTTCATTGACCTAGCTACGGAGGGAGGTGGAGTTCCTACAGAGATGGAAGAGCCCCTTCTGTTACTATGGCACTGTAGCATATACATGACCTTACATGTATCCTAAATAAATGCCCTTCAGCTTTGAAAAGGTTTAGCTCAACCCCAATCACCACAATAAATTTCTTTTGGTTTAAATTAAAAGGCAGCAAAATTTTGTGGAACTTGAAAAATTGTTGTGAACCCCCATATTTAAAAACACTATACTATCCACAGAAGTTTTCTGGAATGTGTCAGATTCCATCGTCCTTCATATTTATCGAGTTTGCTTTATTTTTTTTTTTAGAAAAAAAGATGACCCCAAAAGCTGTGATCAAAACTGAAGATGTGGACAGCAGCAAAACCTATGGTTTGGATCTGGGTTTGCAGCCTGAACCTGTATCTAATATGGGTCTGAACGCTCGGAACGATTGAGAGAGTTCAGATTCAGATCTGGATTTCAGACTCCCACTTTGAAAGCACTTGTAGTCGAGCTTCTGTCCTGCCCATTACAGAGAAACAACGCTCAGATCAAATTCACTATTGAGGTGTTGTTTGGGGCCTCTCTTTAATCAGAAGCAAGGACAACAATTTTCCAAGAAATTTTCACCCATGGAAGACTGACTCTGTGTTTACTTTACCTGACCTCAGTGAGAAGGGACAGTCTTCTTTTGGAATTCCTCCTGTTGGGTTTATATTTGCTCATGGGATGTCCTAACACACATTAAAAATAGTGATGATAATTTCATTTGTTTGTTGTGTTCAGTTTTTTAATGAGTTTGGTACATTCTGAATCACAAGACCAAGTAAATCTGCTCAACTTACTTGGACTTGTTCTATAAGAGGTTTTTTTTTATGTTCGAGTATCCAATCATTTTAAGGCACTTTTCCTTGTACATAGTAATTTAAAATTACTGGACCACTTCATTTTTTTCATAAGCGCTTGAGTCTGGAAGTGATTGGGGTTCTGTGCTTGCACAGTGTAAAGCAATTTAAAACTATTCGAGTGCTTCAATTTTTATAGGAGCTTCTATCTGAAAATGATTGGGGTTCTGATTATGTGCAGCACTGCACAATTTTAAAAAGTGTCCCCCTCTTCAAAAATTGTTTTTCTAATCAATGTTTCATGGTTGGGACTGAATTCTGGAATAATGTAATATATAACATAAGGCCAGATAAATTATACAAGCATTTTAAATTTAAACAAACTTTCATCTCCTAAATAAGAATTTCAGTTTGGAAGGGTGAAGCCCTCTCATAAGCATGAAGCATTACACTTTGAAATAAATCAGCATTATGCAAAATTAGAACATCAGTTTTAATTTTTAAATGTTAGAACAGACCCTTTCTAAAATCAAGTTTCCATGTCTACTATTTACTGTAAAGTACCAGCAGTTCAGAAGCTGAACTTTTTTCTGCTGAAGACAAACGTGTGTGGAGGGAACAATGTTGTTGTTTTAGTAGAGTATGGTTTGAATCCCACAATAATTGAGCCTATAGGCTTATTCATATGCTTAGTGTTAAGTATATGCTGAAGTGCTTTTAGGATTAGGGCAAGAGTGCCCAGCACCTTGCAGGTTCTAGCTCAACAATGTTAATTAGTATGTTGAATATATAATTCAGGATAAACTTTGTTATTGTAAAGTTTAGAGTTTCAAAATATGGTTAAGTGAGCTTTGTGCTGAAAGTACGGGTAGCAACTCAATGCTTTACTGATGGATCTCACACATTAAATGGCCAAGAATATTCATGCTCTTCTTAAACCACTCCCCCTAGGAGGGAAGGGAAAATTGAGGAGAGGCAGTTGGTGGATAAAAATGGGGGAAATGATCCATGAACCACTAGTGGTCTCAGAAGCACTTACTAGTGTTTGGGACAGAGACAGGTAGTCAAAATGGTGACAGCTCCTCTATCTTATTTCCAGTTGCTACATTCCATTATAAGGCTGCCAAAGATACATAAATACTCTACTAAATCTATTGTTTTTCCAGGTACACAGTTGCTACAGAAGCCACAAGAATGTTATACAAGCAAGTATCTATAAAATAAACTTTGTATTAAAATGTGGTCCACAATCTTTAGGACTAAGCATGGCACCCTAAAAAGAAAAATGAATAATGGCTAAACCTTCTTTCTTCCCAAGTGTTTGAAGATATTTCTTTTCTCTTTGCTATTAGAATGAGCCATACTGAAAACAAATTCAATTAAACCAAAACAGTAAAGTAATTCAGTGTCATCATGTACAGTGAATTGAAATGACAGTGGCTAGTCCTGAAAGATATTTTACTGGCCTGGTCTGCCAATCAAGACCTTTGAATTCTGTCTCTCTAATTTCAATTAGTAAGTAAATACTGAAAAGAATGAGGAGTCCTTGTGGCACCTTAGAGACTAACAAATTTATTTGGGCATAAGCTTTCATGGGCTAAAACCAACTTCATCAGACATATGCCTGTAAATACTGACATCTTGAATTGCACTGTATAGAGATACTTTTTATCCAGAGTTAATCTTGTTCACTGCAGCTATTCCCTAGGCTGAGACTTCAGAGTTCCCAGTTCCTGTAAATCCTTGGTATTACATCTTTTGATTCAGAAACAAAAATACTAACATATCTTATCATTCAGAAACACGTGTCTTGGGTTCAGGAAGGACTGTGTTCTCCCCTCTCCCCATAGTCATCTGCTGTGCTCGCTGCATACAATTAAATTGCAAAGCATCACTGAACTCATCTGAAATATTTTGCTTAAGCAAAACCTCAAATTATTGTAATTAAAGAAGCTGTGAAGAACCCCAATTAGACTGAGTGTCCAACAAATATTAATCAGTAAAGTAATATTCTATTATTAAAGAATAGCTATTCACAGTAGGTGCTCCTCTTACAAGAAACAAGATTAGAAATCAAGCCAAAAGCAAACCAGAATGCACAGTGAAAGAGGCTATTTCGTGCCTAATTTTAACTAATCAGTGCTTCTGCCCGGGTGGTATTTTGTGTTTTGTTTTTCTCTTTCCTCTTCTTCCCCTCATGCCCACCCCCCACTGTCCCCCATAGCAACAGGAGTTATAGTGGTGAAAAAGTGACATTTTATAGAGCATAGGTCTGAGAACCAGACCTCAGGATGAAATCCTGTCTCCACTGAAAGGCAATAGCAACACTCTCATTGACATCAACAGGCCAGGATTTCTCCCCTAGGTTCTCTTCCCAGCTATATAACTGACTCACTGCAGTGGGCACCACGGGCAAGCCACTTAGCCTCTCTTCAGTTTAATCATCTGTAAAATGAAGGCAATAATACTAATGAACCTCAGAGAGGCTGTACAGCTTAATTAATCCAGTGTTTATAGCATGCTTTGAGATCCTTGAATGAAAGGGGCTATAGAATGCAAACAACTCTTCTAAGAGAGTTGATGAAGAACCCAGTCCTGCACCCTGACATGAACTAGGGCTTGTTGAGCACACAATGGTACTGGGTTGTGTCCAAAAAAAGGTGCACAAGCAGCCCTACAATTATGAACATGCTGCACCTCTTTTCAGCCTTTTTTCTACTTGTAGCTGTCGCCTACCCTGCCCTGAATGCCTGTTTAAAAACAATGACAGTAGGCTCATAATGAATCTCATCTTAGTTTCCTGAAACCAACCCCACGGCAGCTTTCTTCCTCTCATTTACATCCATCTTTCTCTGCCACAAGAAAATACTGTTGTGTATGAGCATGAGGCACAACACCTTTTCCTTTTACAGTATAAAGGAATAAATGTCAGGGGTTTAAAGTAGGAAATATTCCTGTCTTTCAGTCAAGTACAGCATGGCTGCCAGAAACTAAGTGATTTACAAGCCACCTTGGCATACATTTGAAACACATGGAGATTACAAGTTTACTTTTTCAGAGAAGGCTCTCTAATAGAATAGCTTATAGGGAATGAACTAAGATATCTTAAAAGCAGGTCTATAGACCAGTTAATCACAAATCTGTCCCTTCTCCTTAACAGTTATCTTGTACAGATTTTAAGATGAAGCAGTAAATTGTGCTAATCCAGTTCTCTACTGCTGTCCAAAAAGAATTATTTTTGTTAACGGCACAGTAAATCAAAGACTTGTTAGCTGAGTTGTACAGAAAGTAAGTTTCAAAAACGAAAGCAATAATTTGTCAGGTATCCAAAACTCTTATGGGAACTAGCAGTGCATCTATTACATGTTTGTTAAAATGTATTACTGTCACATTTGCGTTGCTTACGACAGATTTTTAAGCAAGGGGAGAAAGAGATGTGTAAATCAAAAGTAAAAAAAATAAATAAATTGACTGACTGAAGAAAGGAAAGTTTTATATAATTTCCTAGATATGCAATTCAAACAAAGGTAAAGGCAAATACTTTCGAAGTACAATGGTATTTTAACTTATAAAGTGATATTTACAATTACAACCTAACCAAGTTCCAGCTCTCCAAAGTCCAGCATGAGCACGTAGAAAGCTCTGTAAGTAAATCAAACACATTGTCAAACAACTGTACTCAGTTTAACATGTGTTATCATTAGTTCTTATTCATATTGTGGTAGCACAAATGCCCCCAATTAGGGATCAAGATCCCTTGTACTAAATACATTATATACTTTAAAAAAAAAGTCGTCAACAGATTCTAAGGATGTTACACACTCAACTCTCTTTAAATTTCAGTGGGAGCAAGTTGGGTACTTAACTCCTTCAAGTATCAGAGGGGTAGCCGTGTTACTTTGGATCTGTAAAAGCAGCAAAGAAGCCTGTGGCATCTTATAGACTAACAGACATTTTGGAGCATGAGCTTTCGTGGGTGAATACCCACTTCATCAGATGCATGTAGTGGAAATTTCCAGGGGCAGGTATATATATGCAGACAAGCTAGAGATAATGAGGTTAGTTCAGTCAGGGAGGATGAGGCCCTGTTCTAGCAGTTGAGATGTGAAAACCAAGGAAGGAAAAACTGGTTTTGTAGTTGGCAAGCCATTCACAGTCTTTGTTTAATCCTGAGCTGATGGTGTCAAATTTGCAGATGAACTGAAGCTCAGCAGTTTCTCTTTGAAGTCTGGTCCTGAGTTTTTTTTGCTGCAAGATGGCCACCTTAAGATCTGCTATAGTGTGGCCAGGGAGGTTGAAGTGTTCTCCTACAGGTTTTTGTATATTGCCATTCCTAATATCTGATTTGTGTCCATTTATCCTTTTCCATAGCGACTGTCCAGGTTGGCTGATGTACACAGCAGAGGCGCATTGCTGGCATATATTACATTGGTGGACGTGCAGGTGAATGAACCGGTGATGGTATGGCTGATCTGATTAGGTCCTGTGATGGTGTCGCTGGTGTAGATATGTGAGCAGAGTTGGCATCGAGGTTTGTTGCATGGATTGGTTCCTGAGCTAGAGTTACTATGGTGCGGTGTGCAGTTACTTGTGAGAATATGTTTCAGGTTGGCAGGTTGCCTGTGGGCGAGGACTGACCTGCCACCCAAGGCCTGTGAAAGTGTGGGATCGTTGTCCAGGATGGGTTGTAGATCCCTGATGATGCGTTGGAGGGGTTTTAGCTGGGGACTGGAGTCCTGTTGGTTTCTTTCTTAGGTTTGTCTTCCAGTAGGAAGCTTCTGGGTACACATCTGGCTCTGTTGATCAGTTTCCTTATTTCCTCATGTGGGTATTGTAGTTTTGAGAATGCTTGGTGGAGATTTTGTAGATGTTGGTCTCTGTCTGAGGGGTTAGAGCAGATGCGATTGTACCTCAGTGCTTGGCTGTAGACAATGGATCATGTGATGTGCCTGGGATGGAAGCTGGAGGCATGAAGGTAGGCACAGCGGTCGGTAGGTTTTTGGTATAAGGTGGTGTTAATGTGACCATCACTTATTTGTACCGTGGTGTCCAGGAAGTGGACCTCCCATGTAGATTGGTCCAGGCTGAGGTTGATGGTGGGGTGGAAGCTGTTGAAATCATGGTGAAATTTTTCCAGACTCTCCTTCCCATGGGTCCAGATGACGAAGATGTCATCAATGTAGCGTAGATAGAGAAGGGGAGTGAGTGGACGAGAGCTGAGGAAGCGTTGTTCCAGGTCGGCCATAAAAATATTGGCATATTATGGGGCCATGCAGGTGCCCATAGCGGTGCCACTGATCTGGAGATATATATTGTCATCAAATTTGAAATAGTTGTATGTGAGGATAAAGGCACAGAGCTCAGCAGCCAGTTGTGCTGTGGCATCATCAGGGATACTGTTCCTGACTGCTTGTATTCTATCTGTGTGTGGGATGTTCGTGTAGAGATCCTCTACGTCCATGGTGACTAGGATGATGTTTTCTGGAAGGTCACCAATGCATTGTAGTTTCCTCAGGAAATCAGCGGTGTCACGGAGATAGCTGGGAGTGCTGATGGCATAGGGTCTGAGTAGAGAGTCCACATATCCAGACAGTCCTTCAGTGAGAGTGCCAATGCCCGAGATGATGGGGCATCCAGGATTTCCGGGTTTGTGGATCTTGGGTAGTAGATAGAATAACCCTGGTCGGGGCTCTAAGGGTATGTTGATTTGTTCCGGTGTTAGTGTAGGGAGAGTTCTGAGTAGATGTTGCAGTTTCTTAGTGTATTCCTCAGTGGGATCTGAGGGAAGTAGCCTGTAGAATTTGGTGTTGGAGAGTTGTCTGGCGGACTCCTTTTGGTAGTCAGACCTGTTCATGATGACAACAGCACCTCCTTTATCAGCCTCTTTGATGATGATGTCAGGGTGGTTTCTGAGGCTGTGGATGGCATTGCGTTCTGCACGACTTAGGTTATGAGGCAAGCGATGTTGTTTTTCCACAAATTCTGCCTGTGCACATCGGCTGAAGCATTCAATGTATAAGTTCAGACTGTCATTTCGACCCTCAGGAGGAGACCATGTGGAGTTCTTCTTCTTGTGCTGTTGGTGGTAGGGTACCTGTGTATCAGTGCACTGTTCAGTGTTGTCCTGAAAGTATTCTTTGAGTCAGAGACGGCGAAAGTAGGCTTCCAGATCACTGCAGAACTGTATCATGTTGGTGGGGATGGCAGGGCAGAAAGAGAGCCCTCGAAATAGGACAGACTTTTCTTCTGAGTGTGTAGTTGGATAAATTGATGATACTGCTGGGTGGGTTGGGGGTACCACAGTTTTGGTCCCATGAGGCAGGTAGGAATTTAGATAGCTTACAGTCCTTTTTCCTTTGTAGAGAGGTGAAGTGAGTAATGTAGATCTCCTGTCTTATTTTAGTGAAGTCCATTTGTATGGAAGTTTGGTTATTAATGAGAGTCTCCAGGGTGGAGAGCTCTTTTTTGATGTTTTCCCATTTGCTGTATAGGAAGCTGATCAGATGGTTCCTCAGGTTACTTGGCTAGAGTATGGCATAATCTCTCACAGTGGTCTATGTAGTATGTACATAGCAGTGGATTTTTTACCTTTAGTCCATTTGGTATGATGTCCATCCGTTTGCATTTGGAAAGGAAGATGATATCTGTCTGTATTTGTGCAAGTATTTGTGCAATAACTTCTTCAAGCACTTTTGAAAAACCCACCCTAAAGTGTTATGTCACTACAGACTTGTTAATACTCAGATATTAGCAAAGCTTTACTAGTGATTCACATCAAATCAATGTTTATTGAAGAACAGATGCAAGGGTTTTATACAGTATGTGATTTGTTTAAAATTCTCTCTCCTGAGACAGTAAAAAAAGTCTTATTTAAAAAAGCTGATCGATGTTATAGGAGAAATATATGAAAAATAAATATTATATATAAATACTAATGATACTGTTACGTTCACTTCTGCCAGCAACAAAATTACAAATCCCTTATTGTACCTGGCAACCACAGAAATGAAAGTCAAGTGGAACAGGAATGAATATTAGATACAACAGATGGAGAATGACAAAGCATCTGATTGAATAGCAAGGAAACCATTATCATTACTTCTCAAGATCCTTCCAGAAAAGATATTACTGGACAGCAGAGAAAAAAAATAGTTCTGGTAGATCTGGCAATGGATAAGAAATATTGGAGAAGTTCCTATGTAAGACAACATGAGTCTGTACTTTCTCTCATTCTTCTGTATTAAAGCTGGAAAGAGGGGGGAATCATATTTGCCAATGCACTGAAACTTCATTTTTGGCACTGGGGGAGTATGCCCCATTTCAGCAAAGCATTTGAGCACATAATTAAACCTAAACATATGCTTGAGTCCTACTGAAGTCAATAGAATGTAGTCACATGCTTCTCTGTTTTGCTTTGTTGAATCTTGACTCTAGATCTCTGTTTGCTCTATAGCGCACATCAGCAGCTTTACTAAAAAAGTGATACCAAGTGGGAGTACCCCATATTGATCAAAGACAGCAAAGTGATCAGTGGCAAACACAGCCTTGACAAGGAAACTCTGAAGGAGAAGAGGACCAAAAAAAGTTCTGGTGTTTCTTTGGTAGGCTCTGAGAAAATGCTCCATGACAGTGCTCCAGGAAATAATGAATGATAGTGCAAGCCTCATGTTTTATCTTCACCATTGTTATATGTGTATTAATGCTATGACTTCTTACTTTTTTCTTGCTTCAGTTGTATGTAATTTCTCCTTTAGGAATTTAGTTGATTTTGCTTTTTACTGTCTTAATTCTTCAAAATAAAAAGGTAAGGAAGGAAAGAATCCCTGTCTTCACAACCTCCCCGAGCTCAGACCAACAAGAATTCTCCTGCCAACCTCTTTGTGTGAAATCCTGGCCCCACTGAAGTCAATGAACATTTTGCCATTTACTCCAATGAAGCCAGGATTTCATCCCATGTATTTATTATTGAAACTCCATGCCTTTGTCCTTGGTGATTTGCTTCTTGCCATTAACTGCCGTCATGTGTGCTGGATCCTGGTTCTTAGTTCTCCCTTTTGGCTCATTTCTCCTTCCTCATCCAAGAGGATACTGTTGTTATTGGATAGTTCAACATAAATATATACATAAATAAATTTGTTTCAAAGCTATAACAAAGACTGAGGCATCAATTTCATCTGTAAATGGTAAAAAGCAGGTGGTCTGCATGCTTGTTGCACACAGCTTCAGTGATGAACACATACTAATATGTGCACCACCAAACTTGTAAAATCAACTTTACAATATGCAGGCTGTCTACCAGGCAATGAATGCAAACATGCTTTATGCCTCCCACTTACACCCTAGTATTCATGACACACATTACAGAAATCCAGTAAATCCAAAGAGTTAGATATTAATAATTGAATTATATTACTGAATACCCATGTTGAAATAAAAAAACCCAGTGTAGACACAGAGAATCAAAATGTCGACAGCTCTTGCTTCAGTTAAAAGTACCAAGGGAAAACTGTCAGGGAGAAAATGTATTTGAATAATTGATGTCCATCTCACTGCCTGTGAAAAGCCCTGAACAAACAATAAAGTCAATAACCTTAAGGCAGGTCAATATGAAAGCACTGTGAGGGGAAAGCAGAAAACCGCCTGCGACTAACAGAGTAAATTGGCAGTGGGATTTATATTAAACATGTCTTTCCCAAAAAGTCAAGCAGGAAGATGCAGATCAAAACAAACTGCCCCCCCTCTCCACACACACTTTTCAACTACCTAATTGCTGTCAGTTAACACTTCTTTCCTAGATTTGTATTTCTTTTGTGGTCTCCTGCTGTATAACTTTTAGATCTAGATGTTTGATAAAGCTGGTTGAAAATGGGAACTTCCATCCTGTGGGAAATTCTAGTATTTTGGGGAGTGAGGGGAGTCCCAAATTGGGACAATGTTTTTTTCAGGAGAGAAAGCACTGACAAAAAACTGATTTTTAAATGTTGAAACATTTTGTTATGATATTTTCCATTGAAATGAAATGTTTATACCAATACATTTCATGTATTCAATTTCTTTGTATAATTGATCTATGTCTCACTGCCTTTGAAAAGTCCATGGAACAAACAATAAAGTCTATAATCTTAAGGCAGTTCAATATAAACTGACAGCAACTGGATAGTTTAATTTAAAAAAAAATAGTTGTTTCATTTCAATTTGTTAAAACAAATCAAATTGTTTAATTTCACCTTGGTTCAACTGTATCTACATTGAACTGTATCTGCATAGCTGCTGCACCATAGGGATTGTAGTTTGGCTGCCTAATGACTCCATTCTCTTCAGTGGGATGGGCTCCCTCACTGGACTACATCTCCTATGATGCACCATGATCAAAATGATCCTGAGATATAGGAAATATATGGTGGGAAGGGGGGATAGCTCAGTGGTTTGAGCATTGGCCTGCTAAACCAGTGTTGTGAATTCAGTCTTGGAGGAGGCCACTTAGGGATCTAGGGCAAAATTAGTACTTGGTCCTGCTAGTGAAGGCAAGGGATTAGACTCCAGGTCCTTTCCAGCTCTAGGAGATAGAATATCTCTATTAATTTATATGATCAAGGCCTTGCTCCGTCTGATCTGGAGCAGGTACTTAAACTGGGTTTTCCACATCAGTGCACTAATCAATGAGCTATTGGGTCTTCTGCAGTAAGAGTTTCTCTCTTACACACACATTTTATTGCACCCCCCCCAAAAAAAGGTTGGGTCATTTCAACGCAGAATGAAAACAAATTTCATAACCTCAAGACTTTTTGCAAAACCAAATAGTTCTTTTCCAGCCAGCCCTAGTCATGGTCACCAACAAACTAAACTTTTTTCATTTGTGACTCAAATCCAGTATTGAACTCAGACCTACAGATGCAGAAGAGGGGAAAGGATAGAATACTAAGCCTCTGCATCTCAGCCTCATTTCTACATAGCTAAAGGTGCAAGCCACCCTTTGATTATGCTCAAATGGAAATGAATGCTCAGCAAGGAATCCAGGCAAAGTGGCTGTAATACATGAACTCCAAAGGCACTGCAGGATGCCGCCTCCCTTCTTTACTGTCTTGGTTAGTTTGTATTCCTAGTCATCTTTACGGTTCCCTATGGTGCCATAAAGAAAGGTGAATCTGTCTTAAGCATGAATTAATGTGTAGTGATATTACAGCAGCTTCTTGCTTTCCCCTCTGAATTCACTCTGCAGTACTTCCATTTTAGTCATGCAGTAGTAGTTTTGCAGTTACCTCCTGGTATCAGAAAGAAAGTTTGATAGCAATGAATTGAACTTGCCCTTTGTTCACTTACATGGCATTTGCCTATGGCCAAAGGCACAAATATGCAACTCAATTAAATTCAGTCCTCTTGTGATAATATACATAAAAGTGCAGTGAGGGAAGTTTGGCCATGACACTTCTTGTTGCATTTGACAAGTTTATTCAAAAGCAAATATTTCAGTGGGGAGACCTGTCATTCAAATCTTGTCCTATGGGCAATAAATAATAAGCTCATTTATTTCATAAACAAATTACTTCTCCCGAATCAGAATATTGTACTTTTATTCAGCCTTTTACAAATATTAAATGAGCTTCACAACTTCCCTGGGGACTATAATTATTAGTAGACCACATTTTCCAGAATGATAAACAGAGATGCAGACAAAGTTGCACAGCAAGCGATGAAGTCAGAATAAGAACTCAAAAGTCTTTAAGTTCATATGAATGAATACTTTTAATAGAATTTGAATTTAAATTTGGCTTTACTCATTAATACCTGTGTTTAATTTCCTGATATGTTGCTTATGGTAGATAGCAACTAGTTTTCTGCACTTTCTTTGTATGTGTATACATGCAATATTTATCTAGATAGCATGCCTTTAACCATGAGCTTCTTCTAGGAAATAAAAGACTTTCACTGCCAATTATATAGTGTGGTTATAAGTTGTTCCAGAGTTGAAGGACCAGATTCAGACACGTGTTTAGTATCTGCTATTCTCTTTAAAGTCAATAGGAGTTTGGATGCTCGGAACTTCTCAGTGGTTCAGGTTATTTCCTAGACCCACTCGTGGAGCGGATAGCAAACAACACCCCAAAAGGCAATGTCACAATCTTTTGCAAAAATGCCCCATATCCTGCATTCGCAGTACTTATGCTCAAAGCTGCTTACTATATATGCATTGAACTGACTCAGGTGTGATATTCATACTACATATATCCACTCCGACACATGAGCAAGCACTCCATTCTACCTTTGTTAGTATGTCACTGGTTGCCAAAACTGGGAGAAATCAATCTTTTCCTTATCTTCCCTTCACACAATGAACTGTTAAAACCCCAAGATCAAAATCTGATACAATAACAAAAGGATTTCCCCTTCTTCTGAAAGGAAGACAAAAGTTATCATTTCTGACATGATTGTTATCAAAGTATGATGACCCATCCCTTCCACCCACATAAATGTATGTTATGATAGGCATACATGTCTGTTTGTGAATGTCACTTATGATCCACGTGCCATCCTCCTTCCTAGTGTTTTGGGATAGAGATCAATTCATGAAAGAAAACCCATAGCAGAAAAAGGAAGCAAACAATAAGACGACCGGGGCACAGGTAGCTAAATAGTAAGAGAGATGTTCTTATACAGACTTGACTTTCTGCTGATTTGTTTCAGCCAAATATATATCTCCATCCAAAAAAGAGTTGAAACATTTTGTTTAGCCAATTTCTAAATGAAATAGTTTGACTTTGATTCACAATGCTGTTTTGAATTTCACTTGAAGTTTATTAATAAAAGTAAAAAAGGTAAAAACTTTTTTTTTCTGACCCAAATTCTGCTATTCTCACAGCTCTGAAGTCAGCTAGCATACGGCAGAGAATTTACTTCTTTGTGTTCTCCGCTTACCAAATGACACTTTGAGAACAAAGTAAGTGAGGTAATCTATTTTATTGGACCAACTTCTGTTGGAGAGACAAGCTTTCAAGCCACACGGAGCTCTTGTTCAGGTCTGGGGAAAGTAACTCCCAGTGTTATAAGTAAGTAGTTAACATATATTCTAATAGACCATTCAATGTGAAGTTGTCTGTTAACACCTCTGCAGTTCATAGGACAGAAATAGAGAGTCAGTGGGTTACAGATTGTTATGAAGGCTCCGGTAACCCCTTAACTCCCACTCTAACTTGAATGGTCCCTTATAATATGTGCCAACTGCTTATGCTAAACAATTGGTTACACCTTGCGTTTTGCTTTGATGCTGGGAGTTCCTGTCCCAGACCTGAAGAAGAGCTCTTTGTGGCTGAAAAGCTTCTCTCTCAAACCCACAGAAGTTGGTCGAATAAAAGAGATTATCTCACCCACCTTGTCTCTCTGATATCCTAGGACCCACATGGCTAAAGCTACACTGCATGCTTTGAGAACATGCATCTTGCAGAGAACATTATTTTGTACTCTCTCTCTGGGCCTCACTATCCCTTGCCTTACCAAGTAAATGGTTGATACTGCAAAACATTCGGATATAAAAGCATTTTACTTAATGGAACAATCCTGCAACAAACAGGGGAGGGAGAGAGAGAATGGGAACCATATGAACTAATTGATTTTTCCATCTCTAATTCCTATGACTACACAATTATTTCCACTGCAGCTTTACACAAACAGTCAGTCAAGGCAACATTAACCTTATTTTCCCCCTAAGAAGGAGCAGTTCTGTTCTTTGTACATGTAGTTATGCCATGAACAGTGACAACCATGGCATTCTCTCTCTCTTATGCCCTCATCCAATGTCTAATGACTCTAGTGGACTTTGAATTCTCCTCTTCACTCAGGAAATTTAAGGGCCTGATCCAACGTATCCTCTTGTCATCAGAATGTTCACATCCCATGGTTCCCACTTAAAGCCCCCTTAATCTCTCCCTTCACCCTGTCTTCTTTCACAGTATTAAAAAAAGGACTTGGGGAAACATCTCTTCTTATTGCAAGCACCAGCAGCACCACAGTAATCTATACAAAAGGCAGAGAATATAAGGAATAAATCAATGATGCCAGAGGTGGCTCTGTTACTATATTTGGTATAAAAATACTTATAGGGTTTTGACTTTTAAATGATGCAGCTCAGCAAGGGTTTCCAAAGCATGAGGACAGGCTGACATCAACATAAGAATAATCATTCAGGAGAACAGTCTTTGAAGCATGAGGCACTGAACTCAATAGGATAATGAAACACTGGAACCTCCACAGGGAATATTTTTCACCTCCATAAAGAACATTAAATTAGATGACTTTTTCATTTAGACAGAGGGCATTTTTTTTTATTAACAAAAGCAATGGATGTCATTTTGGCTCAAAGTCTAAACATTTTTCTTTTCCTCCCTTGCTACTACTTCCCTCAGTGTTCAGTGATATGAAGACGTGCAGTATCAATGCAGTTTGATGGAAAATTTTCTTCCTTGCCTTAAAAATGGTCCCTAGACACAAAGGCCATGCTGGTAAGAATCCAGCAGCTCAAAAATCCCTTTATTTCATTGAGAATTTCCTTTACAATGTGGGAAACATTGTCTTGCTGAGTTAAAGAATAAAACAAGAATTTTTGAGCGCATTAGACAGTGTCTTCAAATGTACCCAATCCCAACCACACTGCTAGACCTGTTTCCTAGACCAGTTCCCCAGCTAGCTGTCTAGTTCCATGGCTCCTTCTCCAGTCCTAATGCATTTTAAGTGCAAGGGATCACCCCTCTCTTCTCATTCACCTGCACTATCCTAGCCCCATTTAAATATACCAATAGGGCTCCCATTTAGTAAAACACAGGAGAATCTGCCACAGGCGGGGTGGGGGGACGACACAGAGTTGCGAACTGCACATCTCAGGCACCACTGACTGCAGCCTTCTCTCTCTGGCTATCCTGCTGGTAGCAGGAGCTAGTATCCAGGGAAGAAGAGACTTGCAACCAGAATGGCTCTGAGGAGAAGAGCTGGCAGCTCCACTATAGAGGCAGCTTCTCTGTTGGATGAGTTTCCTGTAGTTTCCCAAGAGGGAGACCTAGAATGGCACACCTTTCTTAGTGCACTGGAATTGGATGCCCAATGCAGAAGTGTTCCACGTTTCTGTGTGAATTAGGTTATGATTAGAAGGAAGCATCTAAGGAGAGGGTTTGCTAAAAGGCTTTGATCTAGCAGAAGGACAAAGCAGGAACACTAATGAGGCAGTTTCCAACGAAGTCCTACTTCTCCTCCAGCACCTATAGGCAAACAATAGAACGGTTATGGCAGGGAAGCCAAATTCCAGTTTGCCTTTGTAATTTCCTTCCCTAAGAAATCTCTTTATCCTCAGCTTCTGTGTGACATAGAAAGTTTATGGCTTCTGAGATTGCTATATGGAAGAGGGGTCCAAAGCAGTGCTGGAAACCTTCCCATAAATCCTAAAAGAAGAATTGTGAATCTAGAGACTGCAGAATTCTAAAAAAGATTTCATGGATTTTAAAGGTCTGAAGGGACCCTTATGCAGGACTGGATATTCATAACATAGGCCAAAGAATTTCACCCAATAATTCCCATGTGTAGCGCAATAATTTGGGCTATGTGCTATCGATGTGAAGAGTACAAAGAAAATCAGAGATTTTCCTTCTTGAAATAGCCTACATTTGAGAACAGTTTCACCAAGGTATGCAGAATTATGGTTGTGTTGAAGGTTCCACTAACCCTTAACTACGGAGGCATGGGTTGCCTCTGTGCTGCTACATATGAGCAATATACAAGCAAGATGCCGACAGAAGCAGACTTGATACTACGGCGTATCAACAAACAGACCCTACAGTGGACAATAATTACTGATCCCCGAGCAATCGATTTTAACCCGCCGATACGGTGGGTAGTCTGGACGTGGCCTCAAAGTAGTCCTTTAATGAGCCTCTGGATGACTACGTGCTTGTTATATCCATCCATTCAATAACATCCCTCCTATCTTAATGACCTTTAATGGGACCCATTAAAGTACTGTCACTGAGAAGTTACAGTCTTCACTGCTACATGTAACTACAGAGAGTGTGATTTTCAAAAACACTGGCATAACTCTGTTCCCACTAAAGTCAGCCGGAGTTTTACCATTGACTTAGGCCTGGCCTAACCACAGTTTTGTATCTATTTCTCTGAGGGGTATGATTTTTACCAAAGTATTTATACCAGTACAACCCATTGTGTGGACATCACCATAGTTGTATAAAGCTACCTTATACCAGAATAGCTTATTGCCCTAAATTTACTAGGGGTTTCTACCATTTATACTAATTTTAAACCAATATAGTTAAAGGGGCACAAAATATATGTGCAGACCAGCCCTTAAGGGGTTTGCCTTCAAACTGGTGAGGACTGTGCTACTTTACAACAGCATGATTAAAGCGGTACAACTTGTGTGTTTAGACAGGGCCTTAGATGCAAGCACAATTAAGCCAATGCCGAACACATCCTTAAACCCCATGTAACACTTAAAGTGGAACCCTAAACAAACGGTAGCAGTAAAGTCATCCAAAGTAACAGCAGAAGGAAGTAGCAAATGGTAATCAAGTTTTCATGACACTATTACAGACAAGGTCAAAACCAAATAAAAGACAATACAATACATATGCAGTCACGCAGCTCTTACATAGCAGGAGAGCCATTCAATTACCCTTCTTACTACTGTGGCTCTTCCAATTGCAACTTCAACTCCCTCTGACATTAGAAGTGGGGAACACATGTACATTCACTGATGCCATTTTATTAATCTGATGCAAATGACAGCACCTGGGTGCTGCACCTTAGATCTGTACCATTTTTTCCCCTTCCTCATTGTCAGGCAGCACTATAATACATCTTACTCTGATGTGCCTGGCAGGAGACAGTGATATTAACTGTGAAGTCTGTAGGGTTCTGCCAAATTCACAAATGCTGGCAGCAGAGCCTATAGAAGGGGCAGACAAGGCTTGGAAAATGAGGAGTAATTTAATGCAAATATTATGTGCCGCTCCCCAGGCTCCAAGATTAGGCATGTCAAAAAACGTAAGTGCTCCTTCTAGTTAATAGTATAGAGAACTATTTATTACTTACTGTACATAAGGTTTTCTAAAGTGACTGTATTCATCATTTTTCCCCCAAGAAAGGCTCTCGTTGTTTTGTGTGCTGAAGTGTATTTTACCAGAGTGCTCAGTATTTTTCCCCCCTCAAAGTGAAAGTTAATTGTTAAGTTTGATTTTTAACCATGATTTCCTTCCACTTAACTTATTTTTACTCCCTGGTGTAGTAGCTAATGGTATATGGTTAAAGAAAGAAAAGGATTACATTTTCTAATGCAGGAAAGCAGACCTTATGCTAAGGGCTAGGGCTGTGTCAAACACATTCTCTTAGAAAATTAGAAGGTAACTCTTACAAGCATATTTACAGATTGCTTCTGAAGGTGAAAATTGCTTGCATGTGAGGAGAGGGGGAGGGCTTCTTTTCTATTTGCCCAGCTTCCCAAGTGCTGTAGAATATGCTTGTACTGGGTCACTTTGATTCACTGAGCTGGATATACCTTGCAGTCATGTTTCAGTAATATAAATAATCCCGATTAATTACTGAAAGTTTCTAGATTAACAGCTGTGCTTTCATGCACAGCTGTATAGTTCATTAGGGAATTTAACCTAGCTGAAATCTGTCTATCCTAAGAAGAGTGAAATAGTACTTCCTGGATCTTCTTAATGTAAAACAAGATGAGTATGGTCAGCATTTATCTCTAAGCAAACGAAGCAGCCATCTCCTTATTTATGAATTCATTTTGATTTATGTGGGCTTTACTTATTTTCAAAATATTTTATGGCACAAATATGACAAATATGCACCAAAATCACAACCCTTTTGATTTACAAGTTTTCAATAGTATGTCCAAATCAGTGATGCTTTAAATGGTAGCATCCAGAACCCTTCTCTAGGTCTCCTTAAAAATAATAATCTCCTGTCTTCCCAAAGACTGCATTTACACATAAGAACATCCAATCTGAACTCCCCCAGATATGGCTTTGGTTTTGGTATTTAAGACATGTTCCGTGTTCAGACTGGTGTTTTGTTACCAGTGGAAGTATCCTGATACCGTTATAGCATTAACTATACTAATAAGAAGATGGAATTTTAGTACATGCCTATGCCAGTGTGTTAAAGCAGCAAAGAGTCCTGTGGCACCTTATAGACTAACAGACGTTTTGGAGCATGAGCTTTCGTGGGTGAATACCCACTTCCTCAGATGCATGTAATGGAAATATCCAGGGGCAGGTATATATATGCTAGCAAGCAAGCTAGAGATAACGAGGTCAGTTCAATCAGGGAGGATGAGGCCCTGTTCTAGCAGTTGAGGTGTGAGCCTCTGAGAAAATCCAGCAGAATTGGGTGAAAAAATTGAAATTTTTTTTTGTTCACTTGCAAGTCTGAAAAATATATTAAAAAAAAACAGTTTTGGGTTGAACCAAACAGCGAAAAAAATACAATATTTTCAGTGAATCAAAGATGTTATGGGTCAGACTAAATGTTTCATTTCAATTCTGAGCACTTAATATTTAATTTTAAAAAGTTAAAGGAAATTTCAAAACAAAAAGTCATTTTGAATTAAAAATTTAAAACACATTTCAGTTCCAAACAAAACGTTTAGATTTTTATGGATTTCTTCTCTCCCAACTGAAACAAATTGGTGAAATGGACAGGAATTTGAAGAATGTTCTCATGTTGATGAACCTGCATTCTTTTCCCAAAAGTTTGAGTTGAATAATTTTACCCAGAGATAAAGCACACTGTGAACTAACATTTTCTGTAAGTAGCTACTGTTTTTCAGTGCCTCACTTTTTGGTTGCCCAATTTGAGGTACTTATTTTCATGCATACTGAGCATCCAGTATTCTGACAGATGAAAACTGGAGCTGCAAACACTGAAAATCTCAACAATGAAAAAAAGAGAAGACTCAATGTCTGAAGCTGGCCAAAATGAGTGGCCACTTTTGAATTTTGTAGCCTTTATTTCCAGATACTTGCATAGACTGCATCTGATGTGACTGCTCTTGCAGTAAATAGAAAGCTCTCTGCCTTTATTTCAGACAAACCTGATTCCTATGTTCTCATTAAACATTACTTCATATATCAATTCAAAACCAGAATTTGTCACAAAAGACTACTAGGAACTGTTTTAAAAGATATATAAAATATGAATATTTTTACTGTGTAGGTAGTTACTGAAAATAACTGCCATGACACTTCAATTCTTTCTTAAATGTTTTATTTCTAACTGCAACATAGCCAAAGGAAAGGGTCTGCTGGAATGAAGTAGTCATTATTCATTGGTATATGGGAGACATGAGTCTCTATTTTGGCTGAAAAAGAGGTCATTTACTGTTGTTCGTTTTATTTCAAATCAATCCAAGTCCTGCACGTGGTGCATAGTAATTTGTTCCATTGCTAAGTTCTCTCTAACAAGATTAAAACTTTTTACATCAATTTGTGAGCAAAGAGGGGTTTGCTGATTACTGAAATTCTAGAATAGAATGTGAAATTAAAGACAAACAATTCACAAGACACAGACAGTTTATGTTATTAGAATCAAGCGTATGATTAATTAGTCACTTACTTTGAGTGATTTACTCTGTTCCTTTCTCCACTGGTGTTGCAAATGCCTGCTGTGGACATCAGGTGTACTTCTATGCTATGCATACTAATACAACCAATAGAACGATACACCAAAGTTGTCTCTGCACTTGAATTTTACAGCTCATAAGTTTTTTAATCAACGGAACACAGGAGTCCAGTGAATAGGTCAAAAGTTAAATGTTACCAGACCCCACAGAAAAGCAGCTAACCCAGGGGATGAGTTCAGCCATTTGATAGCTTAAGTTCAAAGGCATTTGCTGCACTTTGTTTGTCACAGGATTTTAAACTTGCAATACGGCACCCAGGCTCTGAATCATCAAAGCACACGTCAATGCTTAAGTCCCATTGAAGCACAGGCTTAAGTAACTGTACTGAATAGGGCAGGGCTTAGCACATGCTCAAGTGCCTTGGTGAGCAAAGGCCAAAGGAAGGATTGCTAGTTACAGCAGAATAGGAAATTGTTTGCCCACCCTGTGAATATTTTTGAGAGTTTGAAATTTATTCCTGTCTCAAACTGGGACAAAAAGTCAAAATCTCAAAAAAATGTTGCGAATCAAAAAAGAAACTTTTTTTTGCATTTCGGTCAATTAAAATGTTTTGTTTCAATTTCAATTTTTTTTTAAAAATCTTGTTTCAATATAATTAGCTAAAATGTTTAAACAAAAAGGCTTTGAGAACTGAAAAAAACTAGAATTTTAGAAAATGTTAAAACACAAAAATATAGTGACAAATTCAAAAAAACATTTTTCAGCTTTTGAATTGGGAAATTCATAGAACCAGTTCTGCAAACTTTTTCAGTTTTGACTAATCAGCATGTTTTGACCATGTCATAAACAGATAGTTAAGAGTTAATAGAACAGGAGTACTTCATGTCTCTTTTGACTGTAAAGGATTAACAAGTTCAGTGAGCCTGGCTGTCACCTGACCAGAGGACCAATCAGGGGACAGGATACTTTCAAATCTTGAGGGAGGGAAGTTTTTGTGTGTGCTGTTAGTGTTTGGTTCTTGTTCTCTCTGGGTTCTGAGAGTGACCAGATGTGCAACCAAGTTTCTCTCCAATCTCTCTGATACAGTCTCTTATATGTCCAGAATAGTAAGTACTGGGTAGATAAGGCGAGTTAGGTAATGTTTGTTTTCTTTATTTGCAAATGTGTATTTGGCTGAAAGGAGTTCAAATTTGTATTTTGCTGAAAGGATTTCACTTTGGTACTTGTATACTTAGGCTGGGAGGGTATTCCCAGTGTCTATAGCTGAAAGACCCTGTAACATATTCCATCTCAAATTTACAAAGATAATTTTTACTGTTTTTTCTTTCTTTAATTAAAAGCTTTTCTTGTCTAAGAACCTGATTGTTTTTTTATTCTGGTGAGACCCCAGGGGACTGGGTCTGGATCCACCAGGAAATTGGTGGGGAGAAAGGAGGGAAGGGGGAGAGAAAGGTTAATTTTCTCTCTGTGTTAGGATTACTTTCTCTCTCAGGGAGAGTCTGGGAGGGGGAGAGAGAAGGAGGGGGGAAAGGTGAATTTTCCTCTCTGTTTTAAGATTCAAGGAGTTTGAATCACAGTAATCTTCCAGGGTAACCCAGAGAGGGGAAGTCTGGGAGAGGCAACGGTGAGGGAAAGGGTTTACTTTCCATGTGTTAAGATCCAGAGGGTCTGGGTCTTGGGGGTCTCCGGGCAAGGTTTTTGAGGGGGACCGGAGTGTACCAGGCACTGAAATTCCTGGTTGGTGGCAGCGCTACAAGTACTAAGCTGGTAATTGAGCTTAGAGGAATTCATGCTGGTACCCCATCTTTTGGACGCTAAGGTTCAGAGTGGGGAATTATACCATGACAGACCAGAAAGCAATTTGTCAATAATTCCCAACCAGTTCTATTGCCTGTACAATGTTGTGCCAAATAACACCAACCAAACCAACAAAACCTTCACCAAGGAGCCTTCTAGAATTGAGATTTCTCTAAAGTTTCTTTGCCTTTAAAGAGTTTTAAAGGGGAGAAGCTCTTCCTATCATAAGAGCATACGAGTGGCCATACTGAGTCAGACCAAAGGTCCAGCTAGCCCAATATCCTGTCTTCTGACAGTGGCCAATGCCAGGTGCCCCAGAGAGAATGAACAGAACAGGTAATCATCAAGTGATCCATCCCCTGTCACCCATTCCCAGCTTCTGGCAAACAGAGGCTAAGGACACCATCCGTGCCCATCCTGGATAATAACTATTGATGGACCTATCCTCCGTGCATTTATTTAATTCTTTGTTGAACCCTGCTATAATCTTGGCCTTCACAACATCCGATGGCAAGGAGTTCCACAGGTTGACTGGGTGTTGTGTGAAGAAATACTTCCTTTTGTTTTAAGCTTGCTCCCCATTAATTTTATTTGGTGACCCCTAGTTCTTGTGTTATGAGGAGGAGTAACTAACACTTCCTTATTTACTTTCTCCACACCAGTCATGATTTTATTGACCCCTAGCATATTTCCCTTAGTTGTCTTTTGTCCAAGCTGAAGAGTCCCAGTCTTATTAACCTCTCCTCATATGGAAACTGCTCCCTACCCCTAATCATCTTTGTTGTCCTTTTCTGAATATATCCTTTTTTGAGACAGGGCGACCACATCTGCACGCAGTATTCAAGATGTGGGCATACCATGAATTTACCTAGAGGCAATATGATCTATTCCTTTCCTAATGATTTCCAACATTGTTTGCTTTTTTGACTGCTGCTGCACATTGAGTGGATGTTTTCAGAGAGAACTGTCCACAAGGACTCCAACATCTCTTTCTTGAGTGATAACAGCTAATGTAAAAGCAGCAAAGGATGCTGTGGCATCTTATAGACTAACAGATGTTTTGGAGCATGATCTTTCTGATGAAGTGGGTATTCACCCATGAAAGCACATGCTCCAAAACGTCTGTTAGTCTGTAAGGTACCACAGGATCCTTTGTTGCTTTTACAGATCCAGACTAACACAGCTACCCCTCTGATACCACTGCTCTACAGCCAAATTGCTTCTGAAATAAATGTAGTCCAACTTTACTAATTCTGGGTCACTGAGAATGAAAATGATGCTTAAAATTGTTGATTGGCTCTAGTTTTCAAGATATGCTATTGGGTCAGTATATATGACCCTTGACTTGGGAATGGCTGAGGATAAGTGAGTTATAAAGGGAAGGGATCTCAATTTAAACCAGAAATGACTAAAATACATCTTTGACTGGATCTATGAATAAATCTATGACTGGGTTTGGACAGTACTTGCTTTTTAGGCAAAGCAATGAATGATGCAATCTGAAGCTGGTATTGTGTCATACATGATATGAATTGCATCATGTTATTCCTAGAAGTCATGGATGATGCAGTCATAACAAAGCTTACGTCACTCTGCTGAACAAATTGCCCTATATCAGTTCTAGAAATCGTACAGTGTTGTGCTGTCTTATTTGTCAGTGTTTGATTTTGCAAAGGGACACATTTCTGTTTAACCAAAGTGAGCAGAGATGCCTCGTACTTGTGTGAACAGTGCAGATAACTTCTGCTATGTTTGTGGTGAAGTGACTTTTGCATCACAAAAGTGCAGTATAACCACTATGGTTAAGAAAGCCTATCACCTTTATTTTGGCTGCAAAATTGGAGATCAGGACAAGAGGTGGGCCCCACACATATGCTGCAACACTTGTGCACAAATCTTCGCCAGTGGTTGAACAGGAAAAGGAAATCTATGCCTTTTGCAGTGCCAATGATTTGGTGAGAGCCAACAGATCATACCAGCAATTGTTACTTCTGCATGGTGCCTGCAGTTGGGAAAGGTGTGTCAAAGAAGAAAAAGTGGACTGTGCATTATCCAAAGATTCCATCAGCTATACGCCCAGTACCCCACGGAGAAGGACTGACGGTTCCTGATGCACCAGAATCATTCTCACTTGAGTCGGAAGAGGATGAAACTTCTGGTCCTGAACCATCAATGTCACAGGACCCACATTTTCTCCCATCCTCCTCCTCTGAACCACACCTCATAACACAAGGTGAACCGAATGACCTTGTCAGGGATTTGGAACTACCCAAGAGTAAGGTAGAGCTGTTGGGCTCCAGACTACAGCAGTGGAATCTCCTGGCGGGCTATCAGGGCAAATGGAGCCCATCAATGCTTGCAGACTGTTGCTGGACAGTGACAAGAGATGCTCCATTTAATGAATACTAGAGACAAGCCAAGAAGCGCCGAGTAGACACTGAATAGGACTAAACTATGTACATAATAGTTTTGTGCCTTTTGTTTCATAATAAATTTTATTTATATAACCCTTTTGCTGATTTTTAAAGTGTTACATAAACAGGACAGGTGAAATATCATGTAAAGCAACCATAAACACATGAAAAGACCTAGGTTCACAATTTATGATTAAAACTCTACTATCACCACAATATACATAGACATAAAATGTAAAAAAACTTATCTTAGAAACAGTAGCCGATCAGTTGTTTTAATTGTCATATTTGAATTAAGCACATCAAAATACATAATAAATATCACATTTTATCTCTGAAGCAGACGACTTCTCAAAAATTGTAGACCAGTGTACTTAACAGCTAATGTAGACCCCATCATTTTATAATGTATAGTTTGGATTATGTTTTCCAGTGTGCATCACTTTGCATTTATCAAAGTTGAATGTTATCTGCCATTTGGTTGCCCAGTCACCCAGAGTCAAATAGAAAGGAAAGGCTGGGGGACAAAGACTCCATTGGGAATTTTTTGCATACTCCATAAGCCACTTTGCTTCATTCCGGCTGGGAGAAAATTCACCCAATACAGCTGTGGAAACTAGAAGGTGACAGCCTAGCAACAGGTGGCTGTGCAGCGGCCGAAGCAGCCAGCTACACTACAGCGGCAGCAGGTAAAGCAGTTACAGACCTAGGCTATGCTCTTGCAATTGATGGAGAGACTCCAGAAGCAACAACCGTTCAGCAGTGGTGTCAAGAAGCCCACCTCCAGCAATAGGAGCGAGTGCAGAAATCAGTTAGGCCAACAGTCTCATGGGAATGTGGTTGGTTCTGGAGAGGGAAGCTCAGGCTAGCTGGTCCCTGGCCTGGCAAAGCTAGGGTCTGATGATGGCCTTCCTTCCAGACCTTCGAGAGAGTGGTGAGTGCAACAGGCTGGGATAAAAATCTACTTGGGAAGCCTGTATAGCACTACTCCTGATGGGTGAGGCACAGGCAGCCTACTGACTGGTAAGCAACAAGCAGGCGGGCTCTAATCTGTGGTGAAGGCTGCCATCTTAGATAGGACTCCAGAGACATACAGGCACTGATTTCAGGTTGCACCATTCTTGCAAAGGTACAACCCTGGATAGTAACTCAAAGATTAGGGGATCTCATTGGTTGGTGGCTATGCCCAGACCAACTCAAGAGAGAAAGTCACAAACCAACTTGTCCTGCTTATGGGAGCCCAGAGCTGGTAAGGCTATTTCAGCCTGCCTCAATGGGGGAAGCCTTCTTTGAGACTGAAGGGGGAAGAGCAGCCTGAATGGTGTGGCCAAAGGAGAGTGACTCAACAGGGAATGTTACAAAACAAAATTCTCACTGGGGAAAGACCCCAAATAGCCCAAAATGGAGAGCGGCAGTGTTACACAGAACCTATTAGCACCCTGGGAAGTCCCACAATCCAATGGAGGTACTTCTGAGGGAATCCAGAGAAGTCTGGTGGTGTGCTTTAGATGATGCAAGCCTGGTCATGGTAGATGAGAATGCCTGCTAGACAACTCAGGTAATCACATTCGCAATCATTACAGCTGGCTCTGTGGCCCAGGCTCCACTCTGAATGACTCTGAGGCTCAGTCTGTAATCATGGGGACAGAACAGCAGAATTTCCCAGCCATAATGCAGGGGAAAGTAGAACAACAGCTTAAGACAGGAAGGACCAACTTGGAGAATAGGGTTGCCAACTTTCTACTTGTACAAAACCAAACACCCTTGCCCCACCCTACTCCTGCCCCTCCTCTGAGGCCCTGCTCCCCACTCACTCAATTTCCCCTCTGTTGCTTGCTCAAGGGGCTGGGGTGCGAGAGGGTTGAGGGCTCCAGCTGGGAGTGCAGGCTCTGGGTTGAGGCTAGAAGTGAGGAGTTCAGAGTGCAGGAGGGGGCTCCAGGCTGAGGCAGTGGGTTGGGATGCAAAAGGGGGTGAGGGCTCTGGCTGGGAATGCAGGCTCTGAGGTGGGGCCAGGCATGAGGGGATTGGGGTGCAGGAGGGGTCTCCAGGCTGGGGGTGGAGTGAGCAGTTTAGAGTATGGGAGGGGGATTGAGGCTGAGTCAAAGGGATGGGGTGTGGGAGGAGGTATGGGCTCTGGGCTGGGGGTGCAGGTTCCAGGGTGGGGTCAGAAATGAGGGGTTTCAGGGTGTAGGAGGGGGCTCAAGGCTGGGGCAGAGGGTTGGGGGGCGGGGGGGGGTGAGGGCTCTGGCTGGGGGTGAGGGGTTTGGGGTATATGTAAGCAGGGGAATGGTCCTGCTATTGTGGGGAAACTTCCCTGGCTTTTGCACTACCCCGGTGAAGTGGGCTGGCGAAAAGATCTGAGTCCTCGCTCCCACTTCCTTTACCTAGAGGCCTCCCTGCCCTTGAGGACTCCCCTTCCTCTCTCCTGTCTGGCAGAGTCCTCGTAACCCCAACAAGGCTGGGCCCAGGATTCTGAGGGGCTCAACCCCCAACCCTGCTGGGGTCCCCTACAACAGGGGCTAGTGTGTCCCCACTCCGGGGTACTCTCTTTGCACTGCGCACCTCCCTGACCCACTGATCACATCATACAATTTAAAGCAAATACAAGTTATTTAATTAACAATTAATTTTTAAAAAGTATAAGGAAAAATGGAAAAAGTTCAAGGAAAACATCACCCTGCTCTGTGGCAGAGAACATTACAAACAGTCTCTCTGGAACGTCAGGGCAGTTCACAGTCTGTTCCTTGTAGGTCCCAGGCCTCCTTCTCAGGCCCTGGCTGTGCTGCAGGGACGCTGTGGGTCAGACAGTTGCTCTGGTGGTGGCCACACACTCTCAGGCTCTGGGTAGCAGGACCCTTCTCCCCAGTGTCACTCTCGCTCTGTCAGGGTTACGATCCCCCTCCAAGTCTGGCTTGCAGAGCCTCTTGGCTGAGGCAACTCCCTGTGCAAGGCCCACTGCCCAGGGACCCCCTTGCTCTCCCCAGCTGCTCACTGCACCCAGCTCCGGACTGCTCCAGCCCCAGCGCCACACTGCCTCAGCACGGCTGCTGTTGCTGCTCTGCCTTCAGCTCCCCGGGCTGCTTCTCTGGCCTCTCTGGCTCCAGTTGCTACCGCTCTGCTCCCAGGGCAGGTCTCCTCTGCAGGCTGCTTCTGTGACTCTCTCTCAGCTCTCACCTGCTTCCTGGGCTGCTTGTCTGGCCCCTCTGGCTCTGGTTGCTGCAGCTCCCCTCCCAGGGCAGGTCTGCTCTCTCTGGGCTGTGCTCTGGCTTTCTGAGCTGCAGCTCTGCTCCTAGCAGCTTAGCTTGGGCCCCTGCTCTCTCCTTAGCTCGGCCCCACTCCATCTGACCCAGGCAATTCCAGTTCACATGGAGGATGGGACCCACCCTGGCCTTCTGGTTCTTTGATTAGCCTGCCCGCCCCGTCAATCAGGCTGACCTGGAGCATTGGCCTCTCGCCATTGTTCCTGGGGACTGTCAGTCTCAGGGTCCTGATTTGCCATCAATCCCTCCCCTTTTAATGCTGAGTGCTGGCAATCAAACACCCCCACTGAATGTTAGTAAGGGGATTACAGTCCCCTTACATATAGGAAGGTGCTCAGGGGTTCAGAGGGCAGGAGGGGGATCAGGACTGAAACAGGGGTTTGGGGCACAGGAGGCAGGCTCTGGGCAGTGCTTACCTCAAGCAGCTCCTGGAAGCAGAGGCATGTCTCTCCTCCGGCTCCTATGCGGAGGTGCAGCCAGGCAGGTCCGCACACTGCCCCATCTGCAGACTCTGCCCCCGCAGCTGACATTGGCCGTGGTTCCTGGCTAATGGGAGCTGTGGGGGTGGTGCTTGAGGCAGGGGGCAGCATGCAGAGCTCCCTGGCTGCCCTTACGCATAGGAGCCAGAGGGGGGACATGCCGGCTGCTTCTTGGGAGCTGCGCTGCATGGAGGCTAGCAGGGAGCCTGTCAGGTCCGCTGCCCAACACCACAAACCGGACAGTCATTGGCCCAGTCAGCCGTGATGACTGGAGCTGCCATGATCCCTTTTCAATCAGAGGAGTCGAGGGAGGTGGAAGCTCAAGTAAAAATGTGATGTGGGATTGAGAGCAATGCCTTGACAATCTCCAGAGCCTGCGGGATCAACTAAAGTGTCAATCAACACGTAGTACAGGACCTAAGAACCTAAGCAGAAGATTGTTGGTAGAACTAGAAAAGAAATTTGTCCAGATTAGGGTTAGGGTGACCAGACACCAAGTATGAAAAAAAAAAATCGGGGCAGGGGATGGGGAGTAATTGCAGCCTATATAAGAAGACAACCCAAAAATCAGGACTGTCCCTATAAAATCGGGACATCGGGTCACCCTAGTTAGAGGGCAGGCAGAGTGTGAAACAGAAGTGCTTAGTGCTAGAGCAGGAGTTGGCCAGGCTCCAGACAGAGAAGAGGCAGAGAACAGAAGCTGATGGCAAAGCCAGGTTATAGTGCAGCAGGCACTCTGACAGAACTTCTGGGCTGAAAGGAGTGTAGTGGGTCCCCAGACAGGACCTTGGGGCTGAGCAGGGACCCAGACAAGACCTCATCAGTAGGCCAGAACCCAGATAAAAGGCCAGGGGCTAAAGCACTGACCCTCTGTAGGAGGAGAGACAGAGGACACCTGTTTTAGGGCATCCATCAGGAGACTGGGGGACTGCCAGAGTGACTGGCAGCTGCAGAATGTGAGCAGCTGGCTGAAGAACATCAGGCCACTTAGGAAGAGAGGGGTCACCTGATCCTGATGGTCAGTGAACTTGAGGGAGAATTAGAGACTCTTTGTGCAAATACCCTTGATGTCCCGGAGAAAGAGAGATTCTGTAGATTGACTGGTGAAGACATCAATTGTAAGGCTAGCTTTAAGGACTGTGGGGAACATGGATATATCTGAATTTATATGTATGAGTTTATATGGAGTCTTCTGTGGGTAGGGGGTCAGGACAATCCAGATGGCGCCTCACAGGTCATGGAAACAACCTGCCTATGAAAGAGGCATGTTTTTCTGTACAGGGGGGTGGTATGCCATAGGATGGCTGGCCCTGTAATTGAAGTAGGTCCAGCTCCCCTGGGCCAGAGCTTGATGTGCTCCCAGGTGGGCCAATTAAAGGGGTGGGGCTTTACCTGGGATATGCAGAGTTACAGGATTCCAGTGAGGGGCTGGCTGTGAGGAGGAAGTGGATTAGGGAGAGTGAGAGAGAGTGCTGCAGGAAAGCAGGCCTGCCTGAGCCTCAGGGAGCGTTGACACTGAAAGCCTGAGATGCAAAGGGTGAGCTGAGAAAACTGGTTGTGTTTGCTAAGTCTGGTCAATAAAAACTGCCTCAAAAAAAGAGCCCCGTGGACATGGCAATGAGACTTTAGCAAGCTAGGGAGAAACTCTGCTGTGCGACAATCCACTTAATCTCAGTCACATATACTTGGGTCCAGTCATCTGGATGAATACACTCAGCAAGAAAACCTACCCTCAAAAACATACTTCATGCACAAATCACTTGGCTGTCTATGCTCCTGTTTTCCTGGTAGAAAGGTATCATAAAGTTGATCAAAACCATTGTGCCGGGTAACAATGGGCTTGGGTGGGGTATCCCTGTATAACACGAGAGGTGGCATTCCTGACATAGGAAAGGCCTGATCCTCAGCTAGCTAACTGGGATAGCTCTACTGAAGTCAATGAGTTACACACAGTCACACCAGCTGAGGATCTGGCCTGAAACATTGCTTCTCTGCCAGCGATTAAGTAATAGAACTACATGCTTCCTTATGATTGATTACACCAGCTGTTTATAATCATCTGTTTAAGAAAAGAAAGGGCGGAAATGTAGCACATTGTGAAAGAAAAACATGGAATTCCAAAGGAACTTTAGGAAACCAACTAGTGTGGCTGAACTGCAAGGGTGGATACCATGAGTCACAGGAGGAGTGAATTTGAGCTGCTCAGTGAAGTCACACCTGTAGTGCACCAGGAGACAAACTAGGCCCATAGATGCAGTCCAGTCAGACTTCATATGGTTGCACTTACAAGTCTGCATAATCCTGATTTATCACTCACAGTGCAGAAAATGTCCCTTTACATGTGGCTAAGGTATTTCAGTTTTGCTTGATTGACAACCTTGACAACCTAGGGACATAATCTGCATAGCGTAAGAACATGCAGAGTAGGGCAGCTACTTTGCAACTGTGTATAAATGTAGACGGAAACAGAGGGTTACTGTGATCATCATGTGCCAGCATCCAGAGAGGCCTATTAGCAAGGAGCAGACAGGCATTCAGGTAGAAAAGTATATGTTTTCCTTTAAGGATGATAGGCTCCAGCTGCTGCCAGTATGCCCCTGGAAGACCTGTTCTCCTTTGTATAGAAATAAGTGCTCAGCTCACACACTGTAATAAGACTTGACCACCTTTCCTATCTGGACTGTATAAGGAGGTAAAACTAGCCTGCCTCTTGTGCTAATCCAGGGAGATTTAACAAAGCTGTGAGTCAGATTTTCACTGCAGCTGTGCAGGGAAGAACTTTTGATTCCTGAAGTAAGCTCAGCAGTGAAAACACTAGTTTTTGTGCTGTCTGCCAAAACCACAAAATCCAGATTTTTGTCCAATTAGAACTCATCATAACTTAATCACCAATCAGTCCAATTTAGAATAATGTCTGCAACAACTGATTATGGCTGAATGTTACCATTTGTTCTTTAAAATATGAAAATTAGTTGCATACCATCAAAGACAATACAGCTAATTCTGCCGGTATGTTGGTCTGGGGCACAGAAGACAGTGACTCATAAGATGCCGTAGTCTTGCCTAAAATAAATGAAGTATATCTACAGCATACTATCAAAGGTCAGCAGTCATCCACTGCTCCTGCAAAACAATCACGTAAAGAGCTGTTAGAATCGGTACCCAGTTGCACTTTGGGATTTGTGGCTCTAAACTATCACTCCTAGATCACATGCTGTGACAATACAGAGATAATGTTTGTTAGAGATTGCCAGTTACAGGTTACAAACGTTCATACCTGCAAAAATAAAAGGGAAAATAACTGTGTGCTACACAGCAGCAGTAACTACAGAAAGAAGGGTGTAATGCATCATGAAACAGAACTGCATTTGTGCTTCATGAGTACAATGTGACACAAGAGCTGGCTAGACTCAATAAGAGGCTGATTATAGCTGTGCGAGGTACTAATGCAAAGATGTGTCAGTTTGTTCCTTCTCAGAAGACAAACATCAGCAGCTGTTCAGATTCAGAGGACCCTGAGAGATCCTCCTGTTTGACAATACTTGGGTTTGGGGTGTGGTAGGGAGTTACCATGGAAATTCCAGACGTAAAATACAAACTATGAGACACCGAAGAGCTCAGCATCAGCATCATGAAATCAAGCACATAGAACCAAGTGAGTCTCCATTTTCATTGTGAGGGTCCATATCCTTTATGAGATCATCACGGCAGAGAATCATAAACAATCACGGGGACACAAGAAAAAAAATGGACCTGGCTAGAATCCGGGCAGGCACCAGCAGCTGCAGCACATATGAACACTGCCTGATGTGAGCCCAGGCCCCTCAGCTCTTTGTGTGGTGTGCATTAGTGAGTGTCCTCAGTGTGCCTGTCTCTTGCTATGAAGTCAGCAGCACAGAAGCATGACTGCATTGTTGCAGAAATATGGAGAGCCCAAGCAGTAGCAATGAAGCACAGAAGGACTGTCCACAGCTATCTTCAAAGCCGGAGGCTGCTCCAGAAGAACCACCCTACTATAAGTGACCTTGAGACAGAGAAACTTGGCAGCAGCTCTGATGCATCATATTTGCACATTGTCTCTGACTTTAGATCTGCAAGCCACTCCTACAGAAAAGCCACTGTTACCAGCACTACAGAAATGAAGTAATGCATTGTTTTGCTAAATGCAAAAAATAAAAAATAAATAAAAAAAAGGCCAAAATATATATAGGTTACTCTTTATATTAAAAATACATCTAAAAGTTGCTTATAACCATCTATAACTCCTTCTACTGAGGTGTTTATAACTATCAATAACACATACAGTTCACATCTTTAACATGCTTATAACTAGAGCTGGTCAGGAATTATTTAAAAAATATATTAAGAAAATGTTGATTTGTCAAAACTGAAACCTCGCTGGAAGTTTTGACAGAACTTTCATCAAGAAGGTCTCTCGGGTCCAGGATTGAATTTCTGTCAAAACCAGAGAGACACTCATTCCAGAATAACTAGTAGCCCAGTGGTTAATGTCTCAACCACCAAACTATTGGCTATTCTCGAGTACTCTGTCTCTGGTTGTTCATTAAAATTTTCAAAAGATATCAATTCCATCTCAGTATGTAATGAGAAAGTTTTTGAAATCTCAAAAATTTTCATGGAATGGATTAATCATTTCCCACCCACCTCTACTTATAATATCAATTAACCATTTATTTACCCTTTATAAACATTATAAACTTGTATGGGTATTGATAGCAGCCTAAACAGCTTTAAATAAATAAGTAGAATATATACCAAGAATATTACATTTTAATATAATATAATCTTATTTTTTGAAGGAAGATCCTCCTGAATTTTTATCATGTCTTCTGGTTGAAAACAGAACTGGCTTTCCTTATCAATAAACCAGTCCTACAATGATGAATCTCAAGGTCCATTAGTCTTTATTCTAAAAGAAAATAAATATTAGAGGAAAATGTATGCCTCCAGGCCCAGATTCTGATCTCACCACTGATATTATATTAGCATATTGTGGCATCAAGTTACTCCTGATTAATACCAGGGCAACAGAGAATAGACTCCATCACCGAGGTTGAGTTTTTAATCATCCCATTATTTTGTGATTTGGAATGAAAATGTCTGTTCACTGTACCACACGGTTGAAAATTTTGAGAGGAAGCAGTGAAATTGATGGAAGTTGCAAAGTTGTAGGAGCACAGTGTGATCTTTTTAATTATATGAGATCAGATTATATACCTACACAAAATGACAGGGAACATATGAATGGCCATACTGGTTCAGACGAGTGGTCCATCTAGTCCAGTATCCTGTCTTCCAACAAAGGCTGGTGCCAGATGCTTCAGAGGGAATGAACACAAAAGGGTAATAATCAAGTGATCCATCCCCTGCCATCCAGTCCCAGTTTCTGGCAATCAGAGTTTTATGCATACCCAGAGCATGGGGTTGCATACCTGACCATCTTGGTAATAGTCATTGATGAACCTATCCACCAATTTTTTTAAACTTAGTTATGCTTTTGGTCTTCATAATATCTCCTGGCAACAGGTTCCACAGATTGACTGTGCATTATGTGAAGAAATACTTTTTTTTCTTGTTTTAAACCTGCTGTCTATTCATTTCATTGGGTGACTCCTGGTTTTTTGTTATGTGAAGGAGTAACACTTCCCATTTGTGGTTTTATCGACTATCATATCCCCCCTTAGTCGTGCCTTTGCTAAGCTCAACAGTCTGTCTTTTTAATATCTCCTCATATGGAAGCTGTTCCATACCCCAAATCATTTCAGTTGCTAGAGAGGAGCATGATTAATGTAACTGGGGTTTGTTTATGTTTGCAGATGAAATGCTGTAAGGAAGAAGCACTGCCTTATCTGATCTGCTGAGAAGACATTGTAATGAGATGCATTACACGGGCTTGGCAGCTGAAACATGTAGATCTGACTCCAGAATTAGCTATGCTATTCTCCAGCCTTGTCATGCCATTTGATTTGTCTGTTGGCACTCAGATATAAATACAAACCTCTCCCCTCAAAAAAGCTGAATTTTAATAATGCCAAAGTTGTGACAGAAGACAACAAAAATGTGCTTGGTGCTGAGTGGACACGTAAAATGAAATAAACGTCCTCAAAGATCTATAGGTCAAAGGTCCTGATGATTCTTCAATCAAATCCACATGGGAGACACAAGACTCCACATAGATGGTCTCATAAAAGTGCTCTAGGTCTCAAAATATGTAAATAGATAATGCATAAAATACCAGTAGGTAGCACTCAAGAATAGACCAGTACAATCTCTTGGCGAGCACTGCAAATGGCTTCATCTGGCAAATCTTTACATCACTTTATAACAGGCCCAGCAATCCATCCATGTGGATCCCACTGCCAGAAAAGGGACAAAATCAGGCAAACAATATCAGCTTTTACTCTGAATTAGCAGGCTCAATGGTTTATGCCCCAGCTGTGTTTTATTAATCATTGTTTAAGCACAATGTGATACATACAGGAAGCTGTTAGTCTGTGGTGGCAGGGTTACAGGATAAAGGATCAGTAATACAACAGGGAGAAAGCCATGCAGTGAACTTCAAGACAAGTGTGCCACCAAAGAAATGCAGAGAAAGGCTAGAAAAAAACAAAAATTCAACTCACACTTAAGAGGACCAGCTTCAGCACATCTTTCATTCATGTTTGCCATGATTCTTATTTGTTTTACTGCATCCACTAGTATGCAAACTTAAAACAGAGATCATTAGCCACTGGAACAACTTGCCAAGAGTTGTAATGTATTCTCTATCACTGGGATTTTTTAAATCAAGGTTGGATGTCTTTCTAAAATAAGATGGTCCGTTTCAAACAGGAATGAATTCAGAAAAGTCTTATGGCTTGTGTTATGCATGAGGTCAGATGAGATGATCCCTTCTGGCTTTCTGATCTAGGACAGTATAGGACATCGTCCCTGCCTCTAGGTGCTTACAAAATAATTTCATTGTGCTTCAACATGGAGGCTTCAACACGGGATGGGGAGCAATGAAATAGTAAAGAGATGCTGGAGAAAGGTTAAAGTAATAAGATTACATGGTTGGCCAAAAATAATAATAATTTGGATTTATATTTCCTCAGTGCGGAGTGCAATGCTGCTTCCCTAGGGGGGAGTCTAAAGGTATAGACAAGCATGTGACAACAGTGAAACTCCCCAGTAAGCAAGTACTCCATCTCTTTTGACCACCAAGGTTCTCAACCTACAAGCGGCTGTGCTTGGGCAGACTCCTGGGCCCACGTTTCCCTTGGCAAAGTCAACAGGGCTGGATGCACACACAGGGATCCATACATGTGGAACAGTTTGCAAATGCTTGCAGGGGCTACCAACCCCACTGCCAGGTTGCAAGCAATTTAATTCGTAAACTCTTCTGGGAAGAGAATGAGGCTTCTTGTGTGTTTGCAATGTACCTAGCACAACAGAGCCAGGAAGTTGATTGGGGCTTTTGCCCCACAAGACAAATAAACAACAATACACAACATTTCAGTGACAACTGGAAGGGTCTTTGTGCACTGTCCTCCATCAATTAAAAAACACTACCACCCTCCTGCCAAGAAATGCTCTATACAATGCAAGGACCCAAGAAAATGTGAACTGAGAACAAATCACACTGAATAAACACAAACGATACAAGGAACAAACGCACAATCAGGGATGAAAATGCAATGCGCATGCAGATCATATGTAGAAATTAAGAGCACAAAACCTATTCACAGGACTAGTTCCAACAGAGTGGGCAGAATGGCAGGCTGAACAGCAGCTTGCTGAGCCACTTGTCTAAAGCAGAAGCGTTGCTGGCTTTTGTTTATTTATTTATTTTAAACTGGCTGGCTGATCCTGTGGTGCTGGCTTCTCTTCCCTATTTCCAGCTGCTAAAATACATTAATAGAGAGCTAAAAATACACGAAATGCTTTCCCAATGTTACCTTCCCATACAATCAATTACTGTAGTTACAGCAGGGATGCTCTGTGACTGAATAAGCAGAAATGGGGGAGAGTTGGCTGTGAATGGGGAGAAGAGATGCACACAAGATTCTCTCTGCATTAAAGTGTTCACTCAAGGAACATTTCTGGGAACCGCTGCCTGTGTTAATCCCCTTGTCAGTGCAGAATTAGATAGCATGTGCCACATTTTCAAACATGGGTACACAACTGCATGGCTTCTTTGTGCGTGCAGTTACCATGATCGGTCATGTAACCTGGGCAACCAGATGGGTCGGAGCACAATTCTGCCCATGGCAATTTACCAACTTGTACATGCAAAAAAAGCTAAGAAACTTCACATACGAAGCATGCAGCTGAGTGGCTAATTAACTTGGAAACCTAGCTTTGCCTCTAGTGACCTATCTGATCCTTTAAACAGTCCACATAGCAGCGCTTCCACTATTTCTACAAGAATAATAAACTTTGCTGTTAGGGGAAAAAAAAAATGAAAACCTCTTCTTAGACCATAAACTAAGATTACAGAGATCATTCAACTGCTGCTAGACCATAGCAACTTTCAGTCACCATTGATTTGTGTAGGACTCGAACCAGTGATCTACAGGTGAAAGGTTGTGAGTGCTCTTACCAGTTGTCTTGAAGAGAAGATAGAGGGTTGTGAGTATGTGTTTGCATAAGTGTGTAAAACAGATTACATTGTTTTGAAATGCTGCTGCTAATACAGTTCTCTCTCTTTCAAATTTAATGTGATGTCAGGGTTCTCTTGTGTTTGTATTTCCTTTACATTTCATTAGGAGCTTGCACATGTTCTGTTTTAACACTTTTCTGTGTTAAAAATGAGATTCAGTTATTCAAAGTATAGCCCTTAATGTAACACGAATAAAGTATATGGCGTGTCTTTGAATCTATGTCAGGACTGACAATAGCACAAGTGAGCTACTGTAAGGGTTTGAACACTGATGGAATTAATGCTTGAGGGTAGCCAGGTGGGAAGAGAGCCAAAGATTGACGTAAATAGGGTCTTCTGTTAAATCTGCACTTACTCAGTGTCAAAATCTAGATTTCTTCTCTTTCTGCAGATACATATTATTGGCTGAGTTCAGCCTACAGTTTACCACACTGGGCTTGATGGAGAGTATCAAAAATGAAAGTGGGTGCAGAATTTTTCCCCACAACATGGATTAGCCACTAGAGCTGGCCAAACAATGACAACTCCATTTCACGACAACTTTCAAGAATTCAAAATTTGTAAACATGCAAATACAATCATGTCAAAACATCTATTTTTGGATCAAACCTGAGGGCCTATGAGTATCCCTCATCCTTGTGGTTTGGAGCACTGGTTGATTTAGAGGAAAGACTTTCATCCCAGGTCACTCTGAGTCAGGCAGAGCAGGGACTTGAAGCAGGATTTCCTACATCCCAGGCCAGTGCCCTAGACACCAGACCATAGAATCAAACTTTGTCTGTCTGTCTGTCCGTCCATCTTCCTACCCAGCCATCTCCTGCTCCTCCACCTTCTTAACAAAAACTTAGTTGAAACCAATACATTTAAAGAAGACAGCATTGTAAGCAGTTCCACTCACCCCTGTAGCACCTCCTCTCATCAGGTCATGGCATTGCATGGGTCCTCATCTCTAACCCCTGTTGGCCACTTCCTTGCTACAATGACCCATCTCCATCTTCCATAACCTAGCCCTCCAGCCAGGCCATCTTTCCGTTCAGTCCCCTTCTGGGGTAACGAAAGTCAAATTAACCAGCCAAACAGAACTTGTTTTTGTCTCTTTTGGGCTACACTGAAGTTCCGTGCTCTTCACTCCGCTCCTGGGGAATGCAGATTTCCTTCTCCGTTCCAGTGGCTTAGGACTGCTTCCCAGGGCTTTTCCCTTGAGACTGTTCTTCCTAGCAGATTTCCCCACTGCCTCTCCTCTATGGAGGACTCTGGTGGCTTTTCCCAGAGATCTCCCTGCTTCTTGCAGGCCTCCCTATCTCCAGGCCTCCCATAAGATTGAAACCTGCTCCCTGTGGTTCTCTCTATTCTGCCTTCACCAGGCCCTTCCCAAACCAAGGAACCCCCTTGCTCCTCTTTCCCAGGTCACCTTCCCTGACTGAACGCTTCTCTCTCCCTATGTAGTCCTTGCTAACCCTTTTACAGTTGGGATCATCAGTGGTACTTAAGTCATCAGGTCAGGATCAACTGCCAGACAACTGCTAGGTCACAGGCAAGGCAGAGCTGACTCCCCTTAAAGGGCCAGTCACTTGTGACAAACATAATTCAAGGAAAATCTGTTTCAAACAAAAAAAATAAAAAAATGTTCTGACTTTGCCACATCATTGGCATTATGGTCATGCTTACAGGCCCCCCCACCCCAAGGAGACATGAATGGTCCATTGTATTAGGCACTGCCAATACATAGCAAGACACCATCTTTGCCCTGAAGAGTTTGCGGTCAACATAGACAAAACAGACAAAGATGTAAGAAAGCCAAGATTATTAGGTCACATTTTTCCCCAACATTTTTTTTCTAGGTCTACAAATGGCAAAAAGGTGCTTGAATCTTTTTGTATTAAGAAAAAAATGCAAGTAAATATTTGCGTTTTAAGTAAGCGTATGATTAAAGCAGGATTCATCTGTCTTGCACCTGCAACTTGTACATGGTTCCTTAACAGTTAATTCTATCAGTGTTCAAACCTTTATGACAGCTCTGACATCCCATGAGTTATTTGCAGCATTGCCACAGTATAAAGAGCATTTTATATCCTTCCTATCACATTTCTAGCTCAACAGTACAGGTAAAAAGAAAAGAAACCATCTCTGTCTTTTTTGCATGACCTCATTTACATTCCATTAATATAATAAATATTATATGGAAACCTCTCACAATATATTTCCGATCACTCCGTCTAGCAATCTATAAACTAGGATATTGGGAGGCCATTTCAGGTATAAGTAAAGCTAAGGTCATTTCATAAGTCAGCTAAAACTAGTGAAAAGCACGTTTGCTGTGAAATGACAGATCACTCGAATTACATCATCTGCCAGTTATATTTTTGTATGAATAAAAGCGTTCAATAATTCAAAGGAGTATTATAACGCTAATGAAAAAGATATCACCAAGAATGAAACAAGATCCTTTTAATCATGTTTCTGCTTATGGTAACCCATATAAAAACTTTATTACATGCCATTTAAAAACAGCTGCATTATTTTTTTCCCCAAAGGCTGCACTTTGCTCCAGAAATATAGCCGATAACCTTCCTGAAGTTACCTCTGCCATTATACTGGCGAAATATATTTACTCCAAGCTGCTGAAAATTGAAATGGTTTTTGGCTCTTACAAAAACAAGGCAACACAGTGTCAGAATGTTTTCACGGGTGCAGGTAACTGCTCTGATGTGAAGGCCATATATGAGCATGCTCGCACACACACCTCCCCCTACACAATTTGCAGATGGCACCCACATATTGAAGTGTTTTGCTACCCTAAAACATGGATTCCTAAGAACAAGTTAACACAGCTCAAAGCAGAGCTAACTCTTTGGGACCGAATCCTCAGCTGATGTTAATCACTGAATCCCCATTTACACCACACTCTGGGATCTGGTCCATTTTCAGTTATTTGTAGTAAAAACTCGCATTGTTTTTTCTAGCACTTTCACTTAGTTGGGTCTCCTG
This sequence comes from Gopherus evgoodei, assembly GCF_007399415.2. Classification (NCBI taxonomy): domain Eukaryota; kingdom Metazoa; phylum Chordata; order Testudines; family Testudinidae; genus Gopherus; species Gopherus evgoodei. The sequence goes on along the minus strand of NC_044333.1, from coordinate 34,295,483 downwards.
CCACTGCCAGATTTTCTCACACTACCCCCACTTTTGGGGAGTTTGCAGTGGTTTTGACAGTTATCTTAATAGGAACATATGCTGCAAGTGGTTAGGGCAGCTGAGCAAGCAGAAGGTATCTAGAATTTTACATCAGTGGCAATTTGCTCATTGGCCCACAAACCAGAATTCAACCCATATATAGATGGCAGCCAGAGTGAAGTACAGGAGACCCATGGCGAAGACCTGATGGAGCAGCAGCCACAGAGAAATCATTAACATTTAACTTTGGTAGGGTGATGAAACTATATGGGTGTGAAGAGATATTAGAATTAACCAAGGGCAACAGCATTGGCAGCAATGTGATAATTTTGTAAGTCATTGCTTTCTGAATGGCCCTTTAAAAATGTCTGCATTACTGAGAGATGTGCTCAGCTCGGTGAAATTGCCAAAACGTACTAATTTTAAAATGAAAGCCGCTTACTTTTTGGATGGCGTTCAAATGACTTTGAAGTGAAAAACCCCGTAAAGAAAAAATGGCATGGTAGTCCTAAGAGGTACCTGCTGTCAACTGAAACAACACCTGTGCCACCCTGATAACCCTTCAAGAACGGATAACAGTTACTGTACATCTCTGTTTACTGCTTTAGCCTGACAGACTAACTGAGGAGGTCTTTAGTGGGCATATTGTTATTGTAAAAGTCAGCCTGGCAGCTTTATCAGTAACACTGCATATCTGACTCCCTTCCTTCTATCAGCTTGTTCCCTTAGGAGGAGCAGGAGCACCAGGTGAACTATTCTACTAGGAACCAGATTCTTGTCTGCACAGCCATTTTTAACAGTGTTGGAAGACTAACTATGGGGAAGGACTTGGTACATGCAGGGTCTATAACCTCAGAGGGGGAAGAGATATTGGGTATCACAAGGCAGGGTATAGTACCATGGCACTAGAGCTGAGATAATTTCTTGTCTTACGTATGTGAACTGGTTTAGTTGGGAGTCAATTTAAGCCATTAAGAATTATGGTTTGGAGTCTATTAAAGAACTTTTTTAAAATCACATTTGTTATGGATATATGTTTTTAGCCTTCATTGTTAGCTGGACTACTTAAAAACTGCATGCATTAAAGGACCATATTTGAGGTGAAAACAGGTGAAATTTAATGCCAAAAAGAACACAGTAGAGCAATTTCCTCTTTCTGAACAGTAGATAATGTAGAGGCAATCAATTCTAACTCCATAGAGACCTCAAGAATCTCACTTCAGGGTAACTGTGGCTGAAATAAGAAGCATCCCATTGCACATCAAACCAGCAGCTTCCAAACCAACCTGTTGAAGGATGAAATATTTTTTCCCAAATATTGCACATTTCTTCTTGTAGCTCCTTTCTGTTCTTCCCTCTGTCCAGAAGATTTTCTAAAGTTTCTCATTAAGATTTTCTCATCCAAAATATACATATAGGGTTTGTCTACATGGTGAGTTAGTGCCTACATGATGTGGCAAGCTGGTGCATTGCCTGGTCACACCTTGGCTTGCCTCACACTAACCCTCTATGTAGACACATCCTTAGTTAGTATCTTATTTTTACTTTCACTAAGGCTCTAGTAATGTAAGTGGCCTATAAAACAAGAATAAATGTAGTTTATTCCCAATGTAAGGTCCCTTTACACTGCCAAAGTGGTGTAAAATGTCCTGGTAACTGAGAGCCTGTTCCTTAGGAAGGAAGAATGGTCTTGTGGTTAAGGCACTAGAATGAAACTGAGGAGATCTGGGTTCAGTTTCCAGTTCTGAGACAGACTCACAGTGTGACCCTGAGTAAGTCACTTAGCCTCTCTGCGCCTGGGTTCCCTAGGGTAAAATATCAGTTGACTATTTAGATTATCAGCTCTTTGGAGCAGGGCTGTCTCTCATTGTGCCCAAGAGCAGCCCCCGGACCATGTCCCTGCCCCCTGAAGCATGTCGCCCAGGGCACGTGGAGGGTCCAGAGCTCCCCACAGCGGCATGGGCTCCCTGGGCAGCTTTTACTACTGACCAGTTCTGGCTTCTCGCCTGGCCAGGGGCTGGGCTTCAGGGGGAAGGGCCATGGAGGGGGCGGGGCTCCTGCATGTGTCCCATTTTTGCATTTTGAAAAGGTGGTCACCCTGGTTGGAACCAGCACATGGTCTCCTTGCTTTGGTCACCCAGGTTTCTCTTAGGCCAGGTGTTCATAGGCCTCCTTCTCCATCTCCTTTGGCCAGGAAGACAGTGCTTGGTTCCTGGTGGTTGCCTCAGACAGTGAGCTAGTGATCTTTCCCTCAAGTAGGGAGGCCGCTAGCTCCTACATCTTCACCAGGCTCCTCCTTTTTTCTCCCCTCCAGGCCTGGCATTGGCTGCAGGTATAATACAGTGGGGTTAGCTGGGCCCAAAAGCTAATCTTAACCCTTTCTGTTAACCTTTCTGTGCTGGTGGGTGGTTTCTCTGCATCACCACAATGCTACATTACAAATAAATAATCATCATTCAGGTGTCAAGTGTTCCTTTAATCAGCTTGATATTCTATTCCTAAAGTTTTAGCCTGACCTACACACGTCAAGAGTAATGTGCAGTATATTCTTGAGACAGTCATAGTCTGCACCAGGTTTTCAAGGTTACACATACTGTCCCAGGGTAGTTTGCAAATGCATGTACTGTTAACTACAGATTACAGTGCATCCTCACTTCATTAGTGTGTGATGCTCTTTAGATGCACAGAGGAGACTAAGTAAGTGCACATGGCAATGATCATTTCAGCTAATTAATTTTAGCTGAGATCTTCAAACTGACAGTTGCTAGGTTTGTATATCTGTGGGCTGGGAGATGCTCTCTCAGTGCAGGTCCCTTTACTCGATATTGTCTTCCTTCACTTGCCTGACAGGCTGTATCCCGACTAGCCCATTTTTCTGAAAAATTTCCCACCGCTGCTAGCACTAGTGCAATTCCATTGAGATGCACAAGGCTCCAGTTGGACTTTGGAGTTTAACAATCATGTCATCCAAGCCTCATCTGGCCACCTGTGGGTGATAGGATGTTAAACTGGCTGTGATTGCAGATGTCTTACCTACACTAGTCAACCCAGCACCGCCACTGTGAGGCAGGTGAACCTATGACAGAAACAGTGATAAGTTATTTTAGGTGTAGACCAAGTCACATGGGCAGAGTTTGCTTCACAAGTTTATACATTATTATATTTGTGCTTTCCCTACACACAGAAAATGGTTCAAGGGGCAAGGTCTTGGGTGAATACGAGGTTTGGCAGAGGTGGGAAGGGTAGCTCTTGATGACATGTTGCTTGAGATTTTATTGTTTCATGTGTCTCACTCAGGATAACCAGACAGCAATGGGGACAAGAGGTGGTGGTGGGGGTAACAGGTGCCTATACAAGAAAAAGCCCCCCAAAATCAGGACTGTCCCTATAAAAAAAATCCAGGACATTTGGTCACTCTAGTTCCACTTTTTGTTTTTTTGGTATGTGTTGCTAGAGATAGTGGCACACTATAAACCAAAGTAAATAAGATAACTTAAAAAAAGCCATTAGTAGAGTTGAATGAGGATATCAGGTTTGCATGAATGGTTTATGCATTTGCTCACCCTCCTACCAACTAACTTAACTGCCAGAACATTTTTGGTTCATTTGGTTTTTGTTTAAGCTGGTATGCCTAAAAAGTGTTTGAGCTAGAAAGTGAGAATGGGCACAAAAAACCTGCTGATTGCAGAGATGGCTCTTCGAAAGATGAGAAGTCTATGAAAAAAATCATTTAAGAACTTTGTGCTGTGTATGTAGGTAATTAAGTTTCAAGCAAGGTAATTAAGTTTCAAGCACTGGCTTGAAATCCTTGGGACCACTGACATGCTTAAAATGAGGCACATGCTTAAATACCTTGCTGTATAACTTAGGTCATTTTATTTAAATTGCTTTGTGTTGTTTTTTAAGTAAAGAATGTGGCCTTTTTCCAAACTGTTTATAGAAGCCGAAGAAAATGATCTGTTCAATCATTCATGGATACATAATAGAGACCATGTAAAGTGGAATTTAGTCTAGTCAATAACAAGGTTTAGGCCCTTTGGCATACCACACCCTCCTCAATAAAAACGGGTTGTAGCACTCTATAAAGACAAAGCAGAAAAAATATACTGCACTAATATCAGAAGTTCAAACCTATTAGTATTAACATATCTGAATATGTTCAAAGACCTACAGTACAAACCAGTAGCTGATGCAATCTTAAATGTCATTCTCACTGGTGAACAGCCACCAAATAAACTTCCTAAAAATGACATTAAGCATCCAACACTTTGGGCCCATTATGTTCCATTATTCTCAGAAATGTCACTTGAGGCACAGAATGAAAGGCTGATTTCTAAATTGGCAGTCTGCTTTTGCATGCCTTATTTGTGCATGGAATTACAGTGATTGCATGCATAATTTGGGTAATTGTGCATGCACAACTGGCCAGCTGCATGCACAATTACCTGATTTGCGCATGTAGCCTTAATTGCCACTTGAATCATGACATTTTACAATTATGTGCATGCTAATAGGAGCAGAAAAAGGGCTTGTTCTGTAAACAAGGCATCTTTCACTGGTCTGCAGTCCCTCCTAGTTAATCAGAATACTTGAGGCCATTTCTGCTGGCACCTGTAACACTAGCTGTACCCTCAGTTTGATATACTGTACTACACTGAGGGACATTCTCCTGAACTTTCATAAATAAGGTAAAGGCAATAGTGGGAAACCGTAAATCAATGGAATACGAGTATCTATTTATAATTTAGGAGCAAAGCACTTCCCTCTGCAAAGCTTTGCTATATTCTTTGCAGTCATTCTGCAGGTTAAACCTCCAATGATGGCAACAACAACACAATAGTTTGCACTTCTAGACTGTTTTACCAGGGATCTCAAAGTCCAACAGAAATACTAAAAGTCATGTGACAGCAGAAATATGCAAGGAGGATCTACAGCGCAAACAAGCAAAGAGCAATTAGGACCTAATTCACCAAAGCTACCCAAGTGGGAGGGCCTCCATCTTTGTGCAGATGGAAATATACAGAACTAGAGCCTCAATTGCACCAGAGAAGCAAACAGAAAATCTCAGGAGCAGGATGCAAGGACAGCATACAGTTTACCTCTAAACTCGCTTGACCCTGGGACAGCAGTGTGCACAGTAATCCAGCATAATTTAGAACAGTGGTTCTCAAAGCTGGTCCGACGCTTGTTCGGGGAAAGCCCCTGGCAGGCCAGGCTGTTTACCTGCCGTGTCCACAGGTTTGGCCTATCACAGCTCCTGCTGACGGCGATTCCCCACTTCAGGCCAATGGGGGCTTCGGAAGCGGCGCGAGACAAGGGATGTGCTGGCCACCCTTCCTGCAGCCCCCATTGGCCTGGAGCAGCAAACTGCAGCCAGTGGGAACCGCAATTGGCCAAACCTGTGGACGCAGCAGATAAACAAATCCTGAACAAGTGGCAGACCAGCTTTGAGAACCACTGATTTAGAACATCCTTAGGGCTACATAATAAATATTGAGACAAAGCTCTGTCCTTGTCTCCATGGATCCCTCATTTCCTGGTGGATTTCACTAGCCTCAGGGGCTCACTGGTACCCTCCACGTAGCCCTTCTCTCTCTAGAGGCAAGAGTCACAGCTTACTGAGCCATTTTCATCATAAGCCAGCAATGGAGGTGAGAAGAAGCAACCCTCCGTTGCACAGTCTCTGATGTCTCCCAGTTTCAGCGATTAATCGAGGAAGGAAAGGAGGGAGCCCAGGCCCACCCTCTACTCCAGGTTCCAACCCAGGGATCCTAATAGTAGCAACTATGGTAGCTGACATGTACAATTCCCTGGGCCACTTCACCACAGCAGTCCCCACTCAATAGCTCTTTCACTGTTACCTCAGGGCCTCCTTCCTTGAACCTGATATGCATTTGTACTGCTTAGTTCCTCCAGCAGCACAGCTTCCTGGTGCACACACCTCACTGAGGTGACTGGAAGGCTTTTAACAAGTTCCAGCCAGTCCTTGATTGGCACCAGGGGCCCCAATCAATCTAGCTATCTCCACTACTTTCTAGAAGAATCTTAACTGGCTCCAGGTGTCTTGATTAACCTGGAGCAACTGCCATTTGGTTACCATGGTACCAGGGATTTGTTTAGTCTGGGACTAACATACCTGTTCCCTACTACTTTACTATAGCCAATGGGCCTTGCCCCGTCACAATATATATAAAGACTCTCTTTGTTCAGGAAAATTAGCACTAGCAAAAAGATATACTCCATTTGGTACAGGAAATCAATTTTAAAAGGTCTGGTAAACATATGAATGGCAGCCAATGGCCCCAAGGCATAAGAGAGCCTTAGCCATGGCCCTGAAACTGGCAGCAAGGAGGGGGCAGTGACACTAAATCTACCACATGAGCTTAAATCCTTTAAAAGATTCCCTAACACTGGGGTGATCCTTCCTCAGCCAGCTGTGATCTGCCTCATGCAGGTAGCGCAGTGCAAAGCAGCCACAATGCAGAGGAGAATCTGCAGCAAAATATCTACCCAACCCTGACAACCAACATAAGCATCCTCATCACCATGAGTCAAGACTCTTTTATTACAAGTGCTGTGATTTGGCACTTAACACTCCAAGAGCACATCTAAGATCACATGTCCTTCTGTCCCCCATGCTGCACAGCAAGAACAGAAGGTATGGCATTAATATTAATTTTAGTCAGACCTTGACTAAATCTGTCATTTATTTAGGAGAGAAAACAGTAAACAAATATCATTTCCAGCTTGGTACTCGAGGGAATTAGTTATGCAATGCCTGATAAGAAAAACAAGAGCATCATGCACCTATTCTAGACTGCCCTTCACTGCTCTCGCCTCCCCCTCATCTAAGTACTTCTAAGCTGAACTGAGAGCAAGCCCAGCAGGGAGTGTTTTAAATGTGAAACTGAGTTTTCAAATGTATTCATTATATAAATATTGTTATACTCTGCTTTATTAGGAATGGCTGCTGTTTGAAATTGCTGGTTACTACATTGTCATTTCCTCCATGGTTCTTGTAGTTATCTGTATTTTATCAATAAGCCCACAGAGGCCTGTTTCCCTTGTACAGGAGAAGATCTGGGCAGCCATGTTCGGAGGCTCCAATGTGTTGCTTTTCACATTAACTTCTAAGAAAAGCAAAGCAGCATGTTAGTTTTGCACATTATCATAGAATCAGAGAAGATTAGGGTTGGAAGATACCTCAGAAGGTCATCTAGTCCAACCCCCTGCTCAAAGCAGGACCACTCCCAACTAAATCATCTCAACCAGGGCTTTGTCAAGCCAGACCTTAAAAACCTTTAAGGATAGAGATTCCACCATCTATCTACGGCCGTTCTGTTTGCCAAAAAAAGGAAATCTGAGTGCTTACAATGGAACTACTGAGGGTGAACATGGAGAAGTGAAACTCCATCAATATAGAGGGATCTGCAACCCATATTCTCATGGCTGAACAAGACTCCCAATTGCATTCTGGGAAGACAATTCTGCATACCAGATCAAGGGGAAGATTCTCTACCCACTTTTGCACATTGCATCTGTGTTCCTCTCCAGCTCCACATAGCCTACTATTCAAGGAAGCATTTAAATTATGGCCAGGGGATCGCGCTGATACTAATTACCTCTTTGGCAATGCAGCCTGGAATAGCATTTGTGGAGCTCCCTTTACTAATCCACACCTTGTCGGTGGGTTGGGAGCTGGACTACAAGCCCAGTGTAGATCCTTGCACAAGGGCTGTTTACTCAAGTTTTGTTTTAGGGAGTGAAGGCAAATCTCATACTCCTTGGGAATCAAAGTCCTGAATTATTTCCACGTGTTTCAATTTGCATCCCCTGTTGTTGTGAGCCTCCATCTTACAGCGAAGCTCCTTCTGTGAAAAAAAATGACTTCCTAATAAGCAGGTTGTAGATGATTTGTAGAAGCATATTTTAAATGACAATACGCTGGGGAAATATTGCAGGAAATATGTCTGTCCCTTTCTGAGGTCAGTTCCTGCCAGAACACCTGTTTATGAGTAATAAATTATTAACAATGTCTAAAGTGATGTGCAGATTATGTTTTGATTTTAATTTTCATGTCTGTCTAGGTACTTAAATCACTGCAATAACTGGGCACCTCGCACAATTAATGAAATGTGGTTGGGAATTTTATCCTTGTGGTATTCAGTGAGCTTCGTAGTACCCTACCCAGATTCTGTTTGGGAAGCTCAGTCCTTAAAGGCACAGTCTTCAATACCACAATCCTAATTTAAAAAATAGGTCAGAGGTACAGAGAAACTAAGTGATTTGCCTGAGATCACACAGGAAGTTGGGGGCTCTGCTAAGATTTGAACACAGATCTGAGCATCAGTCCAGCACTCTATACACAAAACCACCCTTGAATATAGACCTGTAATATGAGCAACAAAAGCACTGTACTCAGACTTCTGCAATATTCACAGAGCTGAAGTTTTCCTTTTCATTCTGCTGAATCTCTTCTCATTTCAGTTATATCATCACTGCAATCACCTGCCTGTCATATACCGAAATAGCTATATATAAATTGTATCAGTAAATCTGCAGTCTTTTTTGCATACTCCTTTTCTGAATGAGTCCAGAAGTAAAAGAGGCATGCCACTGGCTCTAATTGAATGAGATATTTAGAAAGAGAAGGTCTGACACACCAAGGTTCCAATTGCTTCTTCATACATAATAATAATGCAAATTGCATCTCTTCAGTTTGACACAGGACAAAAAAAAGGAGTATACAAAGGAAGAAACTTGCATTTTTACATCAGTGAAACAGTCATTCTCTTGGGGGGGACAAAAGTCAGTTTTCTTATCTTCTACCATACCCACCCCAAAGGCAGCTGATGCAGTATTGTCAGATTTAAGGAAATATGGAGGTTTTATTTATACAGTATATGGATGAGAGATTAACAGCTTTAGAGCTGGGGAACAGTGTAGTTTCCATTTGAGATCACTCTGTTTATTTTTAGTTTCTTGTGTGTTCCACTCAGCTAGGAAAGGTCAATCACTAAAACACTTTGTTTTGGATAGTTTTCTTCCAAAAATGGATATTCAGCCAAAAAGTCAGTGTGCAATTCATCAAAACTGGGGGGGGAGGGCAGAGGGAGATGGCCTTTCAGTTTCTGACAGTCAATATTTTCCACAAGGGGAGAAAAAAAACAAAAAAAACAAAAACAAACAAACAAAAAAACAAAAAAACCACCATCCAACTAGCTCTACAAACTAAATGGTGAAGGTTCAATATACTTCAGACAAGTCTTGGGACTCTTGTATTCCTCATGTTTTGTGTAAACACATTGCAACTGTAGACTTTTCTCTTGTGAGTCATAGCACGGAAATGTATTTCCTTGCTGTTATTTTTAATAATCAGAATAAAGACCTTGCTTGTTTGTTGAATAAATTTGGGGCAGGGTGGTAGGAACAGCATATCAGTAAACACATTAGACAATCCTGAAATTGTCTGCAGGTTCTCTAACATGTATTTGTATGTGACAGAAATGTTTAGCTCTGTGGGCAGTCCTAGAAAATCTATGTGTGATAAGCTCTTGTAGTGTAAGTAAAAAGGCTGATTCTTCCATCCACATTCAAACTTTCAAAGAGAAAATTTAGTCTGGTATAAACTGTGCCATCCTGTGAAATTTAAGGTGGATTGGTTTAGTTTAAGAAGTTTTTGGAGAATGGTGGGGAAAAAAATAGGCTTAGAACAGATGTCTCTTCCATGTTTTTCATATGTTTGATAATCAACATCTTCTGGCATGGGGAAAATGCAGAACTTCTATTGATCAGACATCCTTTGGATCTCTTGAAACTACAGCACCACCGTTAAATTCTATCTTTAAGGATATGTCTACACTGCAATTAAAAACCTGTGGCTGTCCTGTGCCAGATTATTCAGGTTCACGGGACTTGAGCTATGGGTCCGTATGATTGTGCTGTGGACATTTGGACTCGGGCTGCCGCCCAAGCTGTAGAACTCTCTGAGGTGGAGGTCGGGAGCTTAGGCTGCAGCCCAAGCCTGAACACTGCAATTAAACAGCTCCTTAGCCCAAATCCTGCTTGCTTGAGTCAACTAGCACAGGCCGGCCAGGGGCTTTTAATTGCAGCGTAGACGTACCCTAAGAGTTTTAGTGCCAGCTAAATGCTTTCAAAGTGGGGTTTTTCTATTCAGAAACAGCAGAATGCTGGACAATTAGGCTAATCACAAATGTATAATCTCTGATGCCCCAACATAATTTCCTACTTGAAATGGAGGGTAAATGTGAATGAGATCTCAGATACCCTCAGTGGTACTGAATGCATTTGTCAATAGTAATGTTAAGGACCCTAGACCTTCCCTTCCTAATTGCTAAGGTATCATTTAAATGCATTTGTAGCCACTCCAAACAAACGTATTGATTTCATGTGAACACTTTACATTTAAGAGAGGGCCAAATGGCACTGTCACCTGCCCTGTTCAAGTGGCTCACGGATAAAGAGTGGAGCTTTTTGCTTCCCTCAGTCACTCATAATGAAAACACACTATTTTCACACAGGAAAATGCTTTAATGTAATTAATGGCAGAAATTAGGTTTCTCCAGTATACTCCACATCTTTTTTTTTTGAGTAGCAAACATCAGTGAATGGACCTAGGCACTCTGAGAGGACTCCCTCATCATGTTGATTGTATTGTGGTTCCATTGCTCTTTGTACTACACATCTGGTGTGAAAAATGGCCTGCACTAGCCATCTGAGCACCACAAAAGCTTGGGAAGTTACTTTACCTCAGGAGAGGCAATTCCTCTTGGAGGTTGCAACTATACACTACTACTGATTTTGGGATGTATGTGAATGGCAAAATTTAGCCCCTCATAGAATATCAGGGTTGGAAGGGACCTCAGGAGGTCATCTAGTCCAACCTTCTGGCCAAAGCAGGGCCAATCCCTCATTAATGAAAACCAAAAAGTAGGAAACAAGATGACTCATCCTATCTTTGAATCCCCATATCATCTCTTTCCTCTGTTTTCCAACTGTCATTTATTCCAAATTTCTTCCATATAGTTCTGACTTTCCCATTTCTGTAACACAGAGGAAGGTCATTACTGTAGGAGTTTTTTAATTCTGTGTCACATTGCTCATTGAAAAGGAGCAAACTTATTGGCCAGCCATGTCCCCTCATGGCTGGGCATGGTGGGGCACCCAGTTTCCTCCACTAGACAAAGGTTTGGGGCAGTGACAGTTGGTCTTGTCTCATAGCTCTAGTCAGGTGATTCATCATCTCAATTCTTCCAGAGAAATACAAAATCCTAGAGGCTAAAAGGTCTGTAAGGGAGTGGACTCACCCCTGCGGCGCCTCCTGCTGATCATCCATGGGAATTAGCTCTTCCAGCGTCTTGGAGCACCCCCTGCAGGCTGGTAATCCACCTTACTGCTGGCCCACGTGTCCCTCCCAGGACCCCAGTGCCCCTTTCTCCAGGTTGCTGCCCCCTGGCAGTACCCCCACACTCTGGGTCTCCCCACCCAGGGGAGCCCCCACCCACTAACCTCACCTCACCTCACTGTAAGGCTAGTGCCAGTCACCATCTAACCCCACTCCCGAGGGCAGACTGCAGTCACGGCCAGCGCTACCATTTAGGTGACCTAGGCAATGGCCTAGGGCACCAGAATTTGGGGGGGGCGCTATTTTGCCGGGGGGGAGGGCAGCACGCGGGTCCGGTGGACCTACCGCAGTCATGCCAGCGGACGGTCCGCTGCTGGAAAGGCTCTGGTGGACCTACCGCAGTCATGCCTGTGGCAGGTCCACCAGAGCCTTTAGACCAGTGGACTGCCCGCCGGCACCACTGCGGCAGGTCCACCGGAGCCTTTAGACCAGCGGACTGCCCGCTGGCACCACTGCGGCAGGTCCACCGGAGCCGTTCCAGCAGTGGACCATCCGCTGGCATGACTGCGGTAGGTCCACTGGAGCCGCGGGGGGGCGGTGAAATGGTCGTCCGCCTATGGTGTCAGAAACCCTGGCGCCGCTCCTGACTGCAGTATATGCCACTCATCACAGGCAAGGTTGGGTTGGACCTGCTGCCTCTCTCTATAGCTGGGCTGCCCCTCTGCAGCCCCGGTACTGGTCTTAGGCCACCAGCTAGGCCAGCAGCCTGGGGCTTTCCTAGGCCAGAGCTCCCCAGCTCCTCTAGCCTTTCCCCAGCCCTGCTCCACTCCCAGTACCCTGCTCAGCTCCCTAGCAGCCAGGCCCTTCTCTCTCTACAAGCAGAGAGAGAGAGTCCTGAACTGCTTGCTGCCCTGTCCTTCTTATAAGGCCCAGTTAGTCTGTTTGGGACATGGCCCTAGCTGCAGCCACTTCCCCCAATCAGCCGGGGTTTTGCTCCCTTCCCCAGCCCCAGCCCTCTGCAGGGCTTTTCCAACCCCTCCAGTGCTCAGCCCACCACAGTCCCATGACTTTGTATCAGGCTGTGAGGGTTTTTAGCCTGTTTTCCTGGGGATGGTAGGGGAGTACGGGCCCATCCTCTCCTCTAGCTTCCAGCCCAAAAACGATGTGTTTAAGCAAAACAAAAAGTCAATTGATACAAAGTGGATACCTGCGGATTTGCAAGGCTCTACTTATGCTTTTAGTGCTGGAAATCCCAGTGCTAGTTGCCACTGATAGATCATGGAGGTGTTTCTTATGGAAGTATTTTCATTCCTCAGAAGACCACTCAGGCCTGCTGCCCTACTGTCAATTTGTGAGAATGAAACATTCTGCAAACCAAGCAGTGCCAATGTCGCCAGTGTTTCTCAGAATTCAAGAGTGTTTTCCCATGAAAACCACCCCTATTGTATGTGGTGCTCTTGTATTATTTCTAGTCCTACGGTCCATATTCTGTTCTATTTTACATCTGTGCCATTCCACTCCCTTCAATAGGAGTACATGGGTGTGACTGCACATATAAATAGGAAATGTGCCAACAATGATCAAAAGCAATCAGCAAAAAAAACCTTTTCTGATCTTATACAGAAGACAAAAATCAATAACAGAGGTCACCAAGTTCTTCAAAGCCAGCTTGGTGAAAACATTATTTTTGCTTATTAGAGGCTACCCCCGTAATGAGTTAGACCTTTAAAGTTGTGTACAAGAAAACAATTGAGGCATCCAATATGTGAAGCTTTTTACTGACTACAAAAATGCCACATGCCCATAGACCAATGTGTGGGTAGTGGAGGGTAGAGTAGAGGGCTTATTAAAAGGAGAAGAAACCATGCATAGAAGGGGAAGAAGAGGCACAGAACTTTGTTGGCAAGGTGGGATTGGTGACAGGATAACAGTGGATCGATTATTTTAGGGCTGGAGGGCAATAGAAGAATAAGTGAAACAAATAGCGGTGGATAGGAAGGGCAGCCTTCCTCTTCCCCTAAATCCCCCAAAATTAGAGCAAAACGGCTAAATTCAGATCTGCTGTAAAGGCATGCAACTCCATTTATTTCATTGAGCCTACAGGTTTCTCTCCTTTAGTTCATCACAGAGTGACAAGTACCCATCAACCCAGATGCACTGTGGGATTACAAAACCTACACATGCCCCTGTTGACATATGTCAGTCAAGGTTAATGTCGGTTTGATGAGTGCCACCTTTCTTCTGCTACCTCATACAATTTTGTACAAAAGGAAGTTTTGCTACCCTGTAGTAAGTCCTCATTTTAAAGTATAAAATATACATGTATATCTTTGAATTATACATAAAATGAAAAGAGTTTAATAACTGTTCTTTCCAATTTCTATTTTAGAAAGCCAATGTGAACTGTAAGTATATATGGGTTTCTTACCATTATCCCTTTCTGCCACTTACCCACCTTGGGTTTCAGTGTTAAAATTTACTGTGCTGCTGGAAATCTGACATGCATAGAAATATAAATCTAATTTAAATAATATGCATTTTACCATCATGATTTTAAATTTGATAACCGTTTGCTAAAGAGAAGGATTTATTCAAGATAAGAATATGAGTTGCTACTGATTATTTCGTATCATTATTGTCCACTGAACTTGCAATTATTAGCTTTATGCATTGGAAAAAAGATTCTACATGTAACTGTCTCTTACAATTTATTACGATATGTCCTGAAATTAAGTCAATCAATTTATTTTTAATGGACTCCTACCAGAATTTTTAAGTACATTCCTCAGACTTATTGTAGTTCACTAACACTTTCTTTCAGCACATGATGGATAGTTTCCATTTTAAAATATGGCATTTGCTGTAATGTAGTTTAAATTACTTTTCTTCCTGGAACATGTGTTATTCAGAGTTACCATTATGTGCTAGGAAATTGTACATTATGTTGAGGCTTTATCTGCTTTTATAGCTCACATTACAATTGCATCCATTCAGGTACAATTACATTGGGGAAAATATGATTTAGCATTTATATTAAGAACAATCCTATTTAGTAAATTTATGTTAGCTTTTGGTTAATTACCAAAGTGGAGTGAGAACAACCCAAAACAGCCAGAGGATATGAACTTCATAATTAAGTAAGTAAAGCATATTTTCCCCAGGATAAGTACGCACAGTAAAACCTATTTATGGCAAAATATGTATAGACAAAGTTATATTAATTCTAGTTTATTATATAAATGTACTGTAATGTGAGAGCATTCTGCTTAAGAAAAACTTCCTCCAGAAAAATAAAGATGGCTCAATTTTTAATGTAACAACTTTATACATAAATTCACTTTTCACAAAATATTTATTTCTGTTATTTCCTCATCCCAGATGTAGTACATCTTTTAGCAGTAATTCCACTGGGCAAGCTGACACTCTCATAGTATATGTGTGTAACAACATAATTTGTGGTATATAACTATAAAACGTGCTGAGCTTCTCAGATGGTTAGAAGTTGTCATGTTGGTATATAGCAACTAGGTAGGGTGGTGAATATTCATTCTGAATTAAACCATTAGCTTCTTCTACATGCAATATAAATCCAGGAGAGTTTTTTTTCAGGCTTGACATCAAAGTTAATATAATATTAAAATATATGCTGTACATTAGAATATCTATTTTGCTCCTGTTGCTGGTAAGGGGTTGAAATTCATATATCTCGCAGACACACATACACACACACGCACGCGCACACACACACACACACACACAGAGTAACCTGTTGGACAAGTACAAAGACATTAAACAGGATATAATAAGTATTCTTATTCTGTTCATTAAGATAAAGAAATGTTTGGCAGGGAAATGTTTCATTAGGTTGTAATTTGCTTTGATATGCAAATTATGATGCAATTAGTTTTGAATTTCTGAAGAGGTGGAATCTATGTGCTAGACATATTTTCATGTGTGTTAAACAATGAAAGTTCAAGTATCAGTTTTATTTAAAAAAAATATAAAATTCCTACTCGCTTTGTGTAAACACAGGGAAACATGGGAGTTTTTTGCACATTTACTTCATATCAGGGAAGATCGTTTTTGTCAATTTACTTATGAAATGTAAAGACTTACCTGGCAGGGCTGCATTTGAAATGATATTTTTTCCTGTTTAATTCCATTCTCTTATTCGAGAAACTGTGGGACAGATTCACAACTACTGTAAATCAACATAGCTACAGTGACTTCAATGCAATTACACCAATTTAGAGTAGTTGAGGCTCTCACCCAGCATACTGTAAATAGAGTTTGAGAATAAAGAGAGTAGCATATTAAAACTGTAATGATAAAATTAATCTTAGGTACTTAGCCACTTGATAACTGCTTTAGTTACTTTTATGTTTGCAGAGTTCAAGGTATTTTCTGTGGTAAAATGTAAGAAAGTACAAGGAAATACTGCAGATACCGAAATGACTATTTATCTTAAATAAAATTAGCACATTTTTCTATAACACCACAGTAGATGAGTACGGAATAATATGTCCAAACTATGATAAATATCAGAGATAGCACACAATAGAACAGATCCTTCAGGATATTGGATACTCTAAATTGTCATCCTCAGCTCTCACTAAGGTGCTCAGCATATGGCAGGATTAGATTGTAAAGCACAAAGGACCGAATGCAATAATAATGATATCACCTGGTAGTCATGGTAGCAAGGAAGAACAAGTGTAGTGCAGGCATAAACAATGCCCTTAATCAGATTAGAGATTCAGTAAACTGTGCTGTTTGTTAAATTTGACCTTTGGCACTCTAGTTAGTATGAAGAACCATGGTGAAATCCATGGAAAAATTTCATGTTATAAATGTGTGTCAGGAGTGGAACTCATGTGGGAAACAGCCAAGAGGCAAACATTCTGAGCACATACTATTTACTCTTTTAATGCTGCAGGTTTTAAAGGCAGTAACTCAACTATATTACAGCCACTTACTTATCTGTTTCAAAGGATTAACCCTTTGTGAACATTTTATAAACCCTTTTCAAAACATTAATTTGCCTGGAAGTCTAGAAATTACCAGATTGCAAAGGGCTAAAAATTTGTATTTAAATGCAATTATACTTTATTTTTAACTGTACTAATCTGTTTGGAATAGCAGTTAGGCAGTTGTCATCACCAATAGCTATTTTGTTAGAGAATTAACTGCCTAAATCTGTTTACCTGGCAGAGTTTCTAAATAGACAGGTCATTAATTATTTGAGCAACTATCTGGGGAATTATTTCTAAAATTAATGTAACTCCTGTGTTTTTATTGTAATACTCCTAGCCATTGTCAAGGTTCATCTTTTAGTGGGACAGTCAACATGATTAGCAGAGTAAAGGCCTAATGTGGGAAAGAACGTATTTCACGTTAAACACATAAGTAGTCTCACTTCAGTGAGACTACTTACACATCCAAAGTGAAATGTGTGCTTAAGGTTTTTGCAGGACTGAGGTCCACATCTGTTAATTTCAGAAATCACTGTTGGAGTCAACGCTGTATTTAAAATGCATTATAACAGCCTGCTGGACATGGAGCCTGGATTTGCATATTTTTCTCCAATGGAGCCCTCAGCATTCCAGTTGCCTGTGCTGGTTGATTAAAAAGCGACAGCTGATTGCACAGTTATCCACAGGTAACAGCAGCAATCACGCAATTAGCTGCATCATCACCATTGCTTCGAGTTGGCAGATAGGTAAGCGACCTTGTCATATTGGTTCTATTTCATGGTAATGATGCACCAAATCACCCTGAATGCTTGGAGATTTGTTGGGGCTGAAAAGAGCCCAATCTAGCCAGCAAATATTGAAGAGGGGAGAAAAGCCTGTGGATAGAATCTCCTTCTTTCCCTCCCCGCCCCTTCAGCACTATGTAAAAAGAACTATTGGCTAGGGCTCTGTATGTTTCTGGGAGGATCTGTAAGGTAAAGAATGGTGCAGGGTAAACCACAGTGGTACTCACTGAACGTTAATTTTTCTCGGGAACTAAGAACCATCACAAACCTCTCTACCTTCTCACTACAAGTGCAAGTCCCACTTCTTTGCCCTGCATCCGCTAACATTAATACATAGCAACAGGTATATTTATGTTTTATTTAAAGAAAGACACACTACCAAAGCAAGACACTCCACTAAACATGTTTTAGAGCAGCAGCCGTGTTAGTCTTTATCTGCAAAAAGAACAGGAGTACTTGTGGCACCTTAGAGACTAACAAATTTATTTGAGCATAAGCTTTCATGAGCTACAGACCACTTCACCGGGTGCATAGAATGGAACGTATAGTAAGGAGATATATATACACATACAGAGAACATGAAAAGGTGAGAGTTGCCCTACCAACTCTAAGAGGCTAATTCAGAGAAAAAACATGTTTCTCCCTCTGGGGAGAGGATGAGAGAAGGAACACCACATGACAGTTGTGTCGTCACTTTGCTGCATGCACTACTGAAAGGTGCTCAGATTCCACAGTGATTAGTGCGGTATGAAGACCTATGTAGAATAGCATAGGACAGGATTAGGACTCTATCTAATGAACCTGATTCGCACAAGAGTGGAACCCCTGATTTCCTGAATTCCAGTCTAATCAATCACCCACAAAAGCACTGTTCCACCCTTTAGCCTCCAAAGCTTCAAAATTAACTGCAATCTCTTCTGCCTCATTTACTTTTTTGGCATATTAAAACTTGTTCATTTAGGGTGGGACTTTCAAAAGCATTTAGAATTGGTCTAACAACCACTAAAGCAAATGGGAGTTTTACCATTGATTTCAATGGGAACACTGTTTGTCAAAAGTGCTCAGCATTGGCCTATCTCACCCCTCAAGGTACTAATTTTAGCAGAAGTTTATCATGAAGTACTCTATTAAAATAGTCATTATCTGGTCTCTAGTTTTATACTTAAAGTTTCACAATGCTTAGATGACAGTCTAGCTTTAAGATTATTTAATTAGAGGAACAATCTGAATAACTATGTGATGGATTCTTAGTTCCATGACTAAAATATAGCATTACTAACAGTCATGGCAGAGCTATTTACAACCTCAGCAGCTGACTTTTAGCTGTAGTGCACCTGTCAAGCCCATGAACTGGATACTTTGCGCTTTCATATGCAGAATATTTTCAATACATATTTTCAAAAGTGAATGTCAAAGATGTTTAATTGACTATGACATCTCTTTCCTTTTAGGAGGTTTCTGTAACTGAAGCAGAGCTGCGGAAATCTACAGTCGAGTGCTTGAAGTATAACTCAAACAAACACGATTAGTGATATGAAATGTGCAATTTATGTTACAAATCCACTTAGCCAGCAGAGAAACATTAATTGCTGCTATAATACAGGGGGCGGAGGGGGAGAGATAATATTAGCTTTTAATATGGGCATGGATCATTTTCTTCTTATTTTTGTTGTAGAACATGGAGTATAATACTTGCTAGAATACAAAGAATGATTTAAGCCAGTTTTTGTATACGTTTGGTTTTTGGGGTTGTTTTTTAATCTAGTCTAGTTTCTCACTTTCACTAGATGTTAATCTCTGAATGTTGTTTGTTTGATTGTAAAACCAAAACACAAATGACCCATCTAAACAGGAGAGGGAGGAACATATTCAGTAGCATAGTCTAATCCACCTTTAATTTAGGTTACCAATATAATTTGCAGCACGACATGATTCTGAAAGAAAACATGGGAATAGATCCAAAAATGCTTTCTGACAGCCTAAATCAGTCAACATGGGACATACCAAGAGATTTTACATCACTTGAAGTAATGGACTGAATGTCCTTCTAAAAAATATTTTCCTCAAGCCAGCCACATGATACAGCCTTGATGCAGGAATTCCAAAGAGAAATTCTGAGACCTGTGTTATTTATTCATAGGTTTCAAGGACAGAAAGAACCATTATGATCATTTAAGCTGAATTCCTATATACTGCAGGCCAGAGGATTTCACCCAATAATGTAGGAGATCAGACTGGATCATAATGATCCCTGCTGGCCTTATAACCAGTGATTAATTCAGCACCTGATCCTGTAAGTGCTTACTGGCAGGTATGGTGGAGTAGTCCTGCTGAGTTCAAAAACTGTTTTCACATTGCTTGCACAATTGGGCCCTTAGTGCCAAATCCTTCAAGGTGCCTAACATTTCCTAAAAGCTAGTGAGCATGCTCTAATTAAGGGCTTTCAGCAACTCTCAGGCCTTGTGTGCATGGGAAACGGTATACATTAGGTGGTAATTTAAAATCACCATATCATACACACACTCCATAAGTGTGACTTTCTTAGTTTAGTTCAGCATTTCTCAAATACGGCCACCAGAGGGTTTCCCTGCAGCCACCACAGCTTCCTGAGCGGTGATGGTGGGGGAGGCATCAGCCCCTCCCTCCTCCCTTCCAGTTCCTCATGCATACGCAGCCCTGCACAGCGCCTGGAGACAGGTGGGGCACCACGCTGCAGGAGTACCTGTGAGTTCTCTATCTGGAGGGAAGGGAGGCTATGAGGCTTGGGCGGACCAGAGCTCCAGCCATGGGGCTCCAGATGCCAACACCTGGCTCCTGCTGCAGGGTTTTGGGTGCTGAACCCCAGACCTGGCCATGTGGTCCCAGCCTTGGGCCATGGGGATTCAGTTCAGGTTCCAACCCCTGGCCACATGACGCCAGGCTCCAATTCCCATCTCTGGCCATGCAGTACCAGCCCTGCACCTCAATCCTGCTGTTAGCCACTGGCCCCAGGCACCAACCCCCAGCCCCAGGCATCAACCCCCATTCTTGGCTGCTGACCCTGGGCACTGACCTGTAGTCTCAGCCACATGGCAGAGGGCACCGATCCCTGGCCCCAGGCACACAACACCGGGTGCTGGCCCCAGGTGTTGATCCCTGGCCCCAGGTGTGTGCCAATCCCCATCCCCAGGTGCACAGCAGCAGGTGCTGGCTTCGGCCTCATGGTGGCAGGGACTGACTCCAGATCTGGCCACATAGCCCCAGATTCCATCACCCAGTTTCGGGCTCTGACTGCATGGCAGGTGGCACTGGCCCTGGGCTCCAACTCCCTGCCCCAGCTATGCAGTTCCTCCTCTGGCCACAGGCACTGACCTCTGGCCACATGGCAGCGGGTGCCAACACACAGCTACAGCTGCACATCTCACCACACACCCTCCTCTCTCTTGGCCCTACATCCATGTTCCCCTCCCCATCACCCCTGGACCCCACTGACGTCCTGGCCCTGCATCCACCCCTCCATTGCCCCATGCCCCCACTGCCTTCCCTGGCCCACATCCATCCCACCATGTCCCCTCACTGCTTCCGCCTCCATCCCCTGCATCCAGGGCTTAATTTGTCCTGGGACTTGCTGAGAAAAGTGATATTAACAAACATTCAAGTATCACCTTTCACAGCCTTCCAGATATCTATTAAGTGTCCTGTGAAAAGTGATTAATATGAATGCACAAATATCACTTTTCACTGAAATATTTTTACTACTGAGTCTGCAAAAAACAAACAAACCCTACATAAACAAATTACAGTGATGTGTAGATGTGCTATGTATTTGTTTTTCCTAAAGTTAACCAAGTATTTTAGGAAAAATGATCAGTCCCGCCACCAGCAAGAGTTGGTTGCCACATTCTGAGGCCACCAAAAAATTTGTTGCAAGAACCCCTGGTTTAGTTTGTGTCACTTAGGAAGGGGTTTAAAGCTAAACTGGAAAAAGCCACTCTTCTCCTGGAATAAGAATGTTCACTTGGGGGATTATGCCTGCATAATTAAATTACAGTAGTATAATGGTAAACCTTCCCATGTAGAGAAGGCCTTAGGAAGCACTTAGTACTTTCAGATTAGGCTTTTCATTTTTCCTTGATCGGATTTTTACTAAATAATGCACTTCCAGGTCAAAACTGTCACTCTATTTGAAGACAAAAAATACACTTCTCCCTACCAGTAATTCATGCATTTTGTCCCCTAACATGCTCCCTCCTTTTGCCTATCCCCTATCTACTGTCTCCCACTTCATTGCAGTCTCACTTCTGGTGGCTTGAGGCCTTCTCCTCTACTGTTCCTGCTTCTTGGCATTAGCCTGATCCCTTAAAGTATATTTTATAGGAAAGATACTATATAAAATCAAGGACCTTGATCCCTTGTCAAAGGGACTATTCACTATGCAGAATGGGCTGTGATACTCTTTGCAATACAATAAATTCTAGCAGAATTTTTTTTAATATTAAGGTCAGATTTTTTTTTTAACATTAAGGGTCGGTCTTTACTCAGGTTTAGTAGCCCCTAAAGCCAGCAGCCCCAAGTAAGGAGCAGCATATAGTTATGTTGGCCCAGGAGCAGACAAAGAATCACTCTTACCCTTGTCCCCTTTTGCTCCAGGGAGGTAATAATGAGCACCAGTCACATGTCTGGCATAGAGTACTTCTGTGCAAAGGCTCTATCCCCACTCCTAGTTTTGATCCTGCACTTCCCTACCCACCTATGTAAGAAGAGGAGTAGCAACCCTACAGAGGTTTTGGTCCCTCCCAGAAATACAGAGAGAAGAGTGAACGGTGGCATTTTCAAGTGAGATGCTATTAAATGTGAATAAAAGTATCTGGCCTTAAATAAAGTTTAACTATCTGCACTAAACTCGTGCAGTGCTGCGGCTAAGCTGCACATTTGTACAGAAGTCACAAGATTCTAACGCCCATAATGTTTTCAGCTCACGTGCTTAATGTATAATGAAAAAACATCAGCCTTATGGATCTTCAGACCATGGATAAGTGCTATAATATTTGAAGCATACAAAAAAAAGAGAATTTTTTTTGTTACGTTATGATAACCTCTGCAAAGCATTTTCCATTATTTGCCATGAAATTGTTGACAGCAGAGCAGACTGCTATGTCTCGGCACTTTTTTAATCTCTACTCAAATATACATCTTGCTGTTTTTCACCCTGTCAAGTTAATCCCTTGAAAGTATCATAACATTGTAAGCAAAGTATAAAACTGTGGAGCTGCTCAGTATTGTGGGACAGAGCTCAAACGTGCCGTACATCACGCTGAATGTTTTGTCTCACTGAAAATGGCAAAAGAATTTCTTTCGGTTTTTGGTTGTTTGTTTTAAACAGAGAGCAGTATCAAGTATAAGATGACCTGAAATAGAAAAACCTTGCAAATGTAAGTGATGACTTTGCAATTCCTATGATCAAGTATATTTTTGCTGCCTATTTCTGTCTCAGTTTCACAGCCTCTACTGGTTGAAATTGTAATTATAAAATGTATAAGGGTTTATTCAATGCTTCCACCCTTGTACTTCTTGTCACCTGTGTTCTGAAATGTTCATAACCCCCTTATTGTAAGAGAAATAAGATAAGAAAAAGCCTTTGAGAGTGTCTGCATATAAGACAGATTATATCACAGGACAATGATCAACTGTTCTGTTCCCATGAGCCTACATTTGAAAGATCAAAAGAAGCTTTAAGATTATGTTTTCTCCATGGGTCCATAGAGAGGAACAGATGAAGGTCACTCACTGTTTCATATGAGATAAATACAGGACACTCATCTTAATTCATTCAAATCTCTCTCACACACACATGCACACACACACGCACACACGCTTCATTGTCAAGACTTCCCTATTGCAAAGCAGTAAGATTTGTGATGGGCATCCTATCCTTTGATATATCAGATTTCAAGGGCACCTAACACAACCCCTGCGGGAGAAAAGTAAAAGTAATTGTAAAGGTTGCCATGGCTACTGTTGCTCAACTATAAAATATGAGGAGAATTTGGGTAGGAAATTGGCAAAAAAAGGATGTATTATTCAAAATATTTTAAATACAAACAAAGACACACAGGGACTGTTTATCTAATTGTCCATGGCTCATCACTACAGGCCACTTTATTTGTTCATTGTTTCAGTAAAGTTAGTCTAAGAAAAGGTGGAAACAGTTTATACCAAGATTTAGTCTATTCGTTCAGAAGGACGTGCATAGAAAGAATGAGCTTGAATCTAACAGATATCCTTTTCAACTCTTTTAAATTATTGCTAGCAATTGTGTGGGTCTTAGAATAGCATACTGACTATAATTACCAAGGCAGCTACTTCAGTCCTGAATGGATCTAGGAATCACACAATGGACGTTTCAAAAGATCCGGGCCTATCATCCTCCAAGTGTACATCTGCAGAAAGACCACCGTAGGGATAGGGTGGTAAATGTAACTTGAAAGGGTCTCCCAGGATAACAAAGAAGAGCAAGTATGACATGAGATACCTATTACCGTATGGGAGAATACTGTTATGGCAGGAGTCAGCAGATGGTGCTGTCACACATACAAATTTGAGCAGTGTTTAGTCTTTGAAAAAGTGTTGTATTGTTGTTAGTTTTTATGATTCAAGCTTCTTTAGGTGATCTGTGGACAATAGCAAAAGAGTTTGCCTAAGTCTTTGCCTTAGTCTCTCTAACAAGAGTCAATTCTAAAGGCCAAGCAGATTCCTGGGTATCAGGCATCAGTGTTTCAGTGGATTTTTCCTGGAAAAGAGGATTACATGCTATTTGTGACTGCGATCGGCATGGCAATTTCCTGCAATATCCTTGAAAATTTTGACTGAATTAAGTTTAGCTATCTTTGGAGTCCATTGTATTAAATGCAAAGGTTACATAGTATTGTGGGCTTTACGAAGTGCGGGGCCCGATTTGAATAGTTTTCATGGGGCCCACTCCAGGTCTTCCGCGGCACTGAAGGACCCACTGCAAAAATGCTACCAAAGACCCAGAGTGAGTGAAGGACCCACCCCCGAAGTGCTGCTGAAGACCTGAAGCACAGCCAGGTGAGTAAAAATTTAAAAGGCGCCTAAGTTAGGCACTCTTCTTTAGGGCGCAGGACCCTCTTAGGTGCAGGCGTGGGGCCCTTTTAGGCGCAGGGCCCGATTCGGGGGAATCGGCCTATAGCCGGCCCTGCCTGGATGATCAAAGAATTATATTGAACAATGTGGCAGATAAGAATGGTTTTTGGGACAATACATGTGAAGTGGATTTCCTGGGAAATACCTGAGGGGAGCTGAATACAACTTCCCTCTGCCCCTGCTATGCAAAAACACAGTCTTTTGAAGCTACACCCTGAGAAGAGCAGTTTTGCCACGTGAAGCCAAAATGCAAGGCCCAAGCTATATAGAGGAAAGACTAAACTATTCATGGTTGTGCAAGTTCTGAGCTGTTATCAATTTGTAACCATAGAAAAATCCCTTTGTGGTATTTGAAGTACTGACTCCTACCAGAGTCCTTGTTGGAGCTGGAGGTGATCTTTAGTAAGCTTATTAGCCCTGGACCCTGCACTGCCCTGGGCAGAAGGCTAGGGTGCCCAAGAGCAGCCCCTAGCTCATGCCCTGCTGGGGCACACTGCCTAGGACAGGTGGAGAATTTGGGGCTCTCTACAGCAGCTTGGGTTCCCTGGGTGGCTCTTACCATGGCCCAGATCCAACTTCCAGCTGGCCAGGGGGCAGGGACTCAGGGAGAAGAGGAGGAGCAGGGGCAGGGCTATGGAGGGGGCAGGGCCTCATGCCCCTACCCCTCCCCACACATACTTCTAATGAGGTTTTGTCACTTTTGCATCAACCCATTTACTAGAATGGGGGTTGACCTGTTAGCTAGTCGAACTTAGAATTTTTTTCCATTTTCATGGGGTTGACCTGCCTCTTTAGGTAATCTGACTTGCTGGGAATATCACAGGGTAGGCAGGGAACTATGCAGCCTGGAAAAACCCAAGATCAGGAGGGAAGACCACCTGGGTCTTGGCACACGAAAGATAACAGCTGGGAGCCAGAAGCCTAAAAGTGGATGTCCTTGGTGGAGCATGAAGGGGGATACAGGTCCAGCTGCCTTGAACTGTGCCAGTGACCATTTCTGTTCTAAGACTGGTGTACATAGTTATACTATACTCCTTACACTAACCTAGATTCTGCCTCACTTCTCCAGTTGGAAACAGACCTGCAGGACTCCAGCATCTGCTATCATTCATTAGAGGGGCAACAATACCCTGAAGACCGGTGGCAAA
This sequence comes from Gopherus evgoodei, assembly GCF_007399415.2. Lineage (NCBI taxonomy): Eukaryota > Metazoa > Chordata > Testudines > Testudinidae > Gopherus > Gopherus evgoodei. Next base: position 34,270,048 of record NC_044333.1, on the reverse strand, counting down.
TTCTCAGACGTTATTCACAGACAGGAAAGAGAGAAAGAGGGTATATTCATTAGAAATACACAATTTTGCTTTTAACTGTAATTGAACAGATGAGAGTCATCTAGAATAATATTTGCTGAGTTTAAGAAACAAGATATGTTGTACAGAGTGTTTCTTTTCTTTCAATCAGATTTTCAATCTTCCTATTCTAAATAAATCTTGTGTTACAACCAGGTAGGTAAGACTCTTAGGGAATTTCATACAAACTGCTCTAGAGAGGTGGAAAAAAATCATCAACCTCCAAGAATAGGAAAGGGAGTGAGTGTGGAACCCACCCCACTCTGGTTTCTCTGGCCTTAAAATTTAGATCCACATAGCTATGGCACTCAGCGTTGTGAAACGTCCACCCCCTGAGCACCGTAATTATGCTGACAACCCCTGATGTGGAGGCTGCTAGGTCAAGAGAAGAATGCTTCTGATGACCTAGCTACCTTTGCTTGGGGAGGTGGTGTCCCTAAAGTGGTGAAAAACTCCTTCCATCATTTTGGGTGGCATCTGTGCTATGGGGCTAAACCAGCATCACTACAGTGCTGCTATAATCCCCATGGCATAGACAGAGCGTCCATCAAAAGGGCACAGACTAAGGCCTTCTCTCCATAAGGCTTCATGGGGTTCTCAAAGCAGGACTGTGACCACAGAAAAGAACCACATTTATGAGGCATAAGGGGACAAAAGACAATAATCCACAATACTGTCTTGAACTACTATTTTGCAACAGCATATGGAACATAACTCACAGACCAAATTTCTCTTTTATATGATTGACAAACAGTTTATGAGAAGAAAGCTTAAGCTTTTATTAGATGCACAAATAGTGTCCTGGAACTAACCTAGCACTCCTTAGAATCATAGAATAACAGGGTTCGAAGGGACCTCAGGAGGTCATCTAGTCCAACCCCCTGCTCAAGGCAGGACCAATCCCCAGGCAGATTTTTGCCCCAGATCTGTAAATGGTTCCCTCAAGTGCTGAACTCACAACAGTGGGATTACCAGGCCAATGCTCAAACCACTGAGCTATCCCTCCCCCTTAAATTCCTGTGTTTTAAAAATTATTTTCTGTTACGTTTAGGAAGCATGTTGGCATCTTCTTAAAGTGTGTCTCATGATTTGCTGTGCCCTCATCTTTTTGCCATATTCGTGTAGGGCTGATCTGCTGACTTCAGTGCATTTTGGATCAGACCGTTAAAAAGTAATAGTTTGTGAAACATATTTGTCTATGTTTAATTATTAGTCTAATTTAGAACAGTGTTTGGCAACCAATGAGTTGGGACAGCCATGGGGGTCAAAAAAAGGCAACCATGTGGTCGTGAGGTGTTGAAAATTGTATTACCATCTAAAGCAAAAAATCTCTTGCCCCCAACACCCTGCAAACCTTTACTCTTCAAGGGCCAGCATTCTCTGTCAACCGCTCAAAATACAAATATATATATTATTAGGCTTATCAGGTAAATTAGCTTTGTCTGCCTTGACAACTCAACATAAATCACGTAATTAGACCATTATAACAGACAACATATATTTTGGTTTTAATTGTTTAAACTTCCTTATTCACATATGCATGACTAGAGTAAATTAAATAACTCTATAAATGAGGTTGAAGTACCAGTTACTATACACAAAAATCAGTGTTAGACCTACAATCCACTTGATTTCACTCAGTTTCCAGAAGAGCATGCTCTCAAATGAGTGACAGAAGCCAACAGTCTATTTTCTTTATGATTTATTCATCTCTTGTTTTTCAAAGATCTTTCATGTTTTTGGTATCCATTTCAGTTGCTATTGAAGAAACATTTGGGTTGTCTGCTCTTTATTTGTATATATTTGTATATTCGCTTAAGCCATCATATTGAACATGCCAAGACCAACAGGATTTCCTAAAATTCAATGTATCTTTATCACAGTAATAGATTTGAATTAATGTTCAGTTTATCACTTGCCCTCTGGTTTTGCAGAAGATTACTTGTGAGGATTAAGAGGCACCCTATATTGTATTCAAATAGAGTTGCTTTTGATATAGAGACTGAAAACAGCAAAAATCCTTGACTGACGGGGACTGTGACACTAGTAGACAATGATCTTAGCACTAACCTGTACAGGTTGTGTAACAATGAAATGTAATACATAGTGAGAATGGAAAATTCAAGTCGAACACTTTCAAAATACGGTCTGTTCATACTTAATCTTGATCAACAAAGGGCCTGACCCAAAACCTATTGAAATCAATAGGATATTTTTCACTGGCTTCAATGAGCTATGGATGGGAACCTAGATTTTGGAACAGAGCAATGGTTCTTTTGGTCAAATGGTTATTTTCTCCATCTGAAACTGACAAGAGAATGCAAGAGAAATATGGAGCAAGAGAATCCAATAGAGCCTCTGCTAACATTTTTACTAGGGACGGTCAATGAATCCACCAAGGAATTAACATCAAAGTAAAAATGGAGTTAATCTCAGATTTGTGTACTCACATCACCACTACTGATGTTATGGGGAACATGGGCCCAAGAATAAAGTTTTATGTTAGCTTTTAACCCTTCCCCCACCCATCTTCTCTTAGGCAGCAGTGTGACACTCTATCACCAAAGTATCTGAGTGCCTTCCACATAAAATCAATATAAGTAACCAAGTCCCTAGTAGACTTCATAGCATCTCTAGTTCTCCCTTTTAGGGGTAAAAATTCTCCTCAGGGGAGGGGTCTTGACATTTTAGATTTTATTAATTTAAGGACGGGGGTGTTCACAAGTTTGTGGGGGGTCTTTTTGTTTTGGAAATTTTTTTTTAGCGGAAGGGGGTGTCATTTTCACCTCTCTGAAACATACTGGTACCTACTGGTTCACTTAAGATAGGAGAGAACGATGCATGCTTGGTCCAAGTTTTCTCTGATGCCTTTGGTGAGCCAAGTAGTACAAACATTTTTCCAAAGCAGCTACGGTGAAGGAAGAGATTTCTCAGAAGTACATTAAAGCTTATTCCTATGCCATATGAAACTCAGACTAATTAATGCCACATTCTGTCTTTGCATCTAAGCACCTGTTCACATTTGGGGAAAAAAACAAAAAAATCCCATTTTAACTTGATCTTTATAGTTCTCCTTTGATTACTTGTTTTAGGTTTTTTTGTTTTTTTGTTTTTTTTTGCTGAACTGCATGAGCTGGTATGTTTATCTCTGTTGGCCTTCAGAAGACAAGCTGAAACCACAAAGCTTGTTTCACTTAAACCTTAAGGTTAAATGAGCACCATGAACCTAGAAAGAGAAGTTCAGGACTCCATTTAGGCCTACCATCATTTCTGTTTAAAGATAAAATAAAATAAAATATTCATGGCTGGTTTAGACAGATATAAAAACATTGTTATCTTTCCAGTGTATGATCAAATATTTATGGTTCTACAAACTTCTTGTTGCACTGTCGGCTTCTTTTTGTGATATCAGTCATGGAAGGTGAATCAGGTTATAGGATGAATATCAACAGAAATTAGAAGAAAAAACAAAAATTTAGGAGACACAAATAAATCAAACTGTAGGCAGAAATTCATTTAAAAAGGGGCTTAAAGAACTTTTCCACCAAATAAATATTTCAGTTAAAACACATCATCAACACCAAAGACCTACAATGTCTCCAACAACTGAATCTTTAAAAGTTATCTTGAAATAGAGGTGTTCTTCCTAGGGCAAGTTTTGTTCTAGTTGTACATTGTGTGAATTTCTTTCATCTTGATACAGTATAGATACTCTAACAGAACATTTTAATTTCAGGTGTCTATGTTGGAGATGATTCTTGAGATCATTTTCTAATGGAAACATGACTCGGAAAATTTCATCACAGAAGAATGTACTATTCTTGGCAAGATGTCATCCCGAATGACACCTTCCCATTGTTAGACCTCTGAGGGATTCCTTGGAAGAATTCATCAGCAGAGAAGATGAAGTTAGGGCCTGGGAGAATTTCATGTGTTGAAGGGTCTTTAGAAGAGTTTCATACTGAGAAGAAAGCAGTAAAAGAAAAAATCTGCCACAATCACCCTCTTTCATTGCACTAAGAATCAAAATTACAAACAAACAATCTTTACTTCTATGTCACTGTATGTAATATGACAGACAGAGTGGAAACAGAGCATAAAAGCAGCTCTATGCCTGTACAATATTAATGGGATGTACAGCAAAATGTCCTCTTGCTCCTGCATTTGATGAGGGGGTGATTTTGAAGCCTTCAGTATCATTAAACTTTTCCCCGGGTTATTGTCTGGTTTGCATTGCCCTGTTATTCCACTACCCTGCTGAGATGTTACAGTTTCTGTGAAAAAAATGATAGAGTAAAAGGTTAGAACTAAGCTATGCAATGGAGAAAAAGTGCTACCATGACCTCACTGCAGCAATTCCTATGAGTATAGATATATAGACAGAACTGGCAAGAGTCATTGTCCTCATTGTTCTGTATTTCCTACTCATTCTGATCATTTCATCTGTTTATGCTGAGATCTCTTTAGCTTATGCAGGGAACTGTCAGTCTGCTAACTATATAAAGACCAAATTACAGATTGAACGTAGGTCCCAGCTGCAGACAATAAGGCTGCAACCCCATCATAGGTTGCTGGTGTTCTGCAACAACATATCATCATCATGGAGAAAGAGGCCATTGACTGAAAAGGCAAAGGAAAACGGGTTATGATTATGTAGAGGGGCATTCTCACAACTAGGCAGGGCTCTGTGAGTCTCCCATTCCCTTTGCTTTTCCCTTTGCTCTCTGTAGTTCTCCATGTTGGACTCCCTTGACTTGTTCTCTGGTGGAGAGCCCTCACTGGTGAGAAGGGTCATTCATTTCAGACAGTGGGTTTTGTTGCACCAGTAAGCAGACCCCATTTGCCCCTTGTGTTTCAAAATTCCCTGTACCCTCTAGCTGGGAGCTGGGAAGTTCATGATGTGATTTTTTTGATTATCAGGAAAAATGGGTTTGCTTGACTGGGATTTTGTAGTCCTTCCCCCTTTTATGATTACACACTACCTGCCTCAGCCTGCAGGGTTAAATTACAAAATAGAAGGATCACACTTCAGGGTCCCTAAATAAACTGATCATACAGAACCAGTTCTTTACCCTGGCCAAACTCCTGTGCTTGAGAGGTAAAAGGGGTATAAAGAGTCACCTTACCCCCTACATGAGCTACCTGTTTCAAAGGCAGCAGCATGGGAGATTGGGGGACAGGGGCAGATCTCTGTTTTTTGCCACCCCAAGCACGGCAGTCAGGCAGCCTTCGGCGGCACGGTCCGCCGGTCACACGGATTCAGCGGCGTTTCTGTGAGTGATCTGCTGGACCCGCGTCTTCGCCGCCTCCGAAGCCGCAGGACCAGCGGACCTCCCGCAGGCATGCTGCCGAAGGCTGCCTGACTGCTGCCCTTATAGCGACAGGCAGCGCTTGCTGCACTGGTGCCTAGAGCCACCCCCGTTGGGGGAGTAGCTGCCTGCATGGGGTCAGAGCTAAGACCAACACATCTGAGCTAGCTTGGAAGGGGAAGTAATCTATAGCAGATACAAAGGCCTAGCCCTTACTACTTCCCCCGCACTCTCACAGCCACAATTCAATCCCAGTTCTGTCCCCTAGGGCTACACAGCTATGTGCTACTCCTTCCTGAGGGCAGATTGCAAGGTACCAATCTGGCCTATAAAGATTAAAAACGTCCACCTGGGACAATCACTATCCATTTTCATGGTGAAAAGCCTCACAAGCACGGAAATGATTCAATTGACTATTATGTATTCGCCAATACTGATGGGCATCATATCTGCTCAGCTTCATAAAGGTAGATCACACTCTTTACCTGATGCCTACTGAGTAGTGTTTGTGAAGGACACTGTTTGCTGCTGGTGCTGCCTAGTGGGTAGGCAGTTAGGCCTCTGTTCTCCACACCTCTACTCTTTCCTCCCCAGCCACCTTCACGATTGCTGGCAATCTGTCTTTTATTGGGGTTTGACTTGAATTCAGTTAGATCTTGATAAATTGGAAAACTGGACTATAGAATACAAAATGAAATTCAACAAAGACAAATGTAAGGTGCTACGCTTAGAGAAGAAAAACAAGTAGCCTGAGGGATAACTGAGGGATAACTGAGGGATAACTGGCTTGGCAGCAGCACTGCTGAGAAGGATCTGGGAGTTGTGGTGGATCAGAGCCTCAACATGAGTTAGCAATGCAACACTTGCAAAAAAAGCAAATGCAACTGTAGGTTGCATTAACAGACGCATAGCATGCAAGTCATGGGAGGTGATAGGACTGCTCTACTCAGCTCTGGTTATGCCTCAGCTGGAGTCTTGTGTCCAATTACCAATGTATAGAGAGGATGTGGAGAAACTGGAAAGAATCCAGAGGCGAGCAACAAAGATGAAAAAAAGGGATGGCATGCAAGCTGTGTGAACAAAGGCTGAAGGAAGTCTGGTATGTTTAGTTTGGAAAAGGGAAGATTAAGGTAGGACATGATAGCAGTCTTTAAATACTTCAAAGGCTGCCATAAAAAAGATGGAGAAAAGCTGTTCTTTTTTTCCACAGAGGGCAGGACAAAAGGCAATGGGTTCAAACTACAGCATAGCAGATTTATATTAAATCTCAGCAAAAACTTCCTAACTGTAAGAACAGTAGGACAATGGAACAGACTGCCGAGGGAGGTCATGGAAGCTCCTTCACTGGAGGTTTTCAAAAGGAGGCTGGATTAGCCATCTGTCTTGAATAGTTTAGACACAACAAATCCTGCATCTTGGTTGAGGGTTAGACTAGATGATCCTTGTGGTCTCATCTAACTCTATAATTGTATGTTCCTCTGGTCAGGTTTCCACTCAGTCTTCTCTCCCTTCCCTTCCCAGTATGATCGGGTTCCTAGGAAGATGAGAGGTTCAACTATTGACCCCCAGGAGTGTCTAATCTCATTGGAGTTTCAAAAGGTATTTATCCTTTCCCTCCTTCCCCTGGGGGGAGTCTAGAAAGTGAGGGCTTTGTGCCCTTCTTAATGGGGTGAGTGGATTGGTAGGGGAGGCCAGGCCTTCACCCTCTACCAGGCTCTAGCCCAGGGCCCTATAAGGGTTACCAAATGCCTTAAGACTTCCTCCCTGTGCCACTTCATACCATCCATTCTCTTCCAAAGTATTGAAGTTTGTCAAGAAGTAGTAAGAGAAAAGGTACCAGCTGAAGCGTCAGCCCCTTTGGCTCAGCAAGCAGGATCTTCCTCTTCAGGAGAAGGGTTCTGCATCACCCTTTTTCAAGACAGGTCCCTCTCCCTGCCTTGTCAGGCCCCTTTCTGAGCTGTCTGGCTCCCTCTTAAGTTCCACCTTCATCTGGAGCATACACTGCAGTTGCAGCTGGGCAGGGTCACCTGAGCCCAGCACTGCTCCTTAGCATCACAGAAGATTAGGGTTGGAGGAGACCTCAGGAGGTCACCTAGTCCAGCCCCCTGCTCAAAGCAGGACCAACACCAACTAAATCATCCCAGCCAGGGCTTTGTCAAGCTGGGCCTTAAAAACTTCTAAGGGAGGAGATGCCACCACATCCCTACGTAACCCAGTGTTTCACCATCCTCCTAGTGAAATAGTGTTTCCTAATATCCAACCTAGACCTCTCCCACTGCAACTTGAGACTATTGCTCCTTGTTCTCATCTGCCATCACTGAGAACAGCCGAGCTCTATCCTCTTTGGAACCCCCCTTCAGGTAGTTGAAGGCTGCTATCAAATCCCCTGTCACTCTTCTCTTCTGCAGACTAAATAACCCCTGTTCTCTCAGCATCTCCTCATAAGTCATGTGCCCCAGCCCCCTGATCATTTTCGTTGCCCTCCACTGGACCCTCTCCAATTTGTCCACATCCTTTTTCTAGTGGGGGGCCCAAAACTGGATGCAATACTCCAGATGTGGCCTCACCAGTGCCGAATAAAGTGGAATAATCACTTCCTTTGATCTGCTGGCAATGCTCCTATGAATGCAGATCAATATGCCATTAGTGTGCCCTTGTTGCCAAGAAGGCTATTGACTCATCTCCAGCTTCTCATCCACTGTAATCCCCAGGTCCTTTTCTTCAGAACTGCTGCTTAGCCAGTCAGTCCCCAGCCTATAGTGGTGCATGGGATTCTTCCCTTGTCCTTGTTCAACCTCATCAGATTTCTTTTGGTCCAATTCTCCAATTTTTCTGGGTCACTCTGGACCCTACCACTACCCTCCAGCATATCTACCTCTCCCCACAGCTTAGTGTCATCTGCAAACTTGCTGAGGGTGAAATCCATCTCATCATCCAGATCTTTACTAAAGATGTTGAACAAAACCAACCCAGGACCTACCCCTGGACCACTCTGCTTGATACCGGCTGCCAACTAAACATCAAGCCATTGATCATTACCCATTGAGCCCTACAATCTAGCCAGTTTTCTATCCACCTTATAGTCCATTCATCCAATCCATACTTTTTTGACTTGCTAGCAGGAATACTGGGGAAAACCATATCAAAAGCTTTGCTAAAGTCAAGATATATCTCCTTCGGATCTAGTGCAGGGTGTATACACCCCATCACGGTGCTATATTCATGGAATACAGGCAGAAATTTAGAATTAAAAAAATGTATTCTCTTCTTGAAAGGTTGCAGTGTAACACTACTTTATTTCCTGGAATCCACAATTTCTAACACAGCAACAACCAATTACAGAGAAAGAGAGACAAGGCAGGCTGCTCCCTAAGGTGGCAAAGCACAACTCAAGTGCCGAAGAGCCAAATCACATGCTTCCTACAGAGCATCCAAGCCTGCATGAAGGACCAGGAAACCCCTTGTAACTTAAAATGATAGCTTGTCATTGTAACAGTTTTCTACACACCAGAAGTAGCACCTTATCACACAAATAGTCCCACTGAAATCATTGTAGCTATTTGTATTGTATTTGTAATGCACCACTCAGCACCAGTAAGGGTGGTAGAACTGTGCCTTTAATTAGTACAATAAGGTACTGTTGTCAAGTGTTGCCAAAGTTAGACTTTCCAGTACAGTGTCTATGCACAGGCCACATTTCACGGTTGGTAAATGGATTTTATATAAAATCTCCATCTTGCTTTTGCTACCAATCTGTACATTTCTGATTCAGTAAAGTGGAATGAATGTATGGAATAGAATTATATAAAGTTTCCTGGAATATGGACAAGAAAACAGCATGTTTCAGACAGTTATTTATTTTTAGTTGGGCAATTGCAATCCTAAATGAAGTTATTAAAATACAAACATAGAACTTAATATCTCCCTGTCCTTCCCCACAAGAAGCTTAGATAAATGCAAGAAGTTAAAAAAAATTAATTTATAGTTAGTCCAGTGTGTCCAATGCATGGAAGATATGATGCACACTTCAGTGACTTTAGATTCATACACAAATTTCAAGAATATAAATAAATTCAAGCAAGGAAATATTCCATTATCTGAGAACATTCTTCTAACTCAGGGTAATGTTAAGAGGTTTTCACCTGCTCTAACTCCAGGCCATGGCTACACTTACAGTTCTGCAGCGCTGGTAGTTACAGCTGTGTTCGTACAGCTGTGTAGGGCCAGCGCTGCAGTGTGGCCACACTGACAGCTACCAGCGCTGCAGTGTGGCCACATTTGCAGCACTTGCAGCGCCGTTGGGAGTGGTGCATTGTGAGCAGCTATCCCAGCATTCAAGTGGCTGTAACGTGCTTTTAAAAAGAGGGTGTGGGATGGAATGTGACAGGGAGCATGGAGGAGACAGACAGAATGGATTTTTGGAGTTGACACTGTTCTCTGCTCCCTGCCTTGCAAGTTCTAAGGACTGGAAGACACACAGTGCCTAACTTCAATCATTTTAAAAGTTCTAACTCCCTTCCCCCACTCCTCTCTCATTCACTAAATGCAAATTATGTACTGCTAAATACCCGTCAGACCAGATAAGCATCTGCTCAACATGGACTTCCCCCTCCCCCTCTGCCCTGTGAGCGTGCTGTTTCTCTCTTCAAGCAAACAGCTGTGAACATTCCAAAGTAATTCCCCTGCCTGCCTCCGCTCGCTCAGCAAACAGGAGCTGTGTTTGTTTTTTAAGTAAGCAGTTTGGCTGAACTCCAAGCTCTCCCTTTCTTCCGGTTTGTTGTGGACAGGAATTCTGGGATACCTCCTAATACCCCAGAGGTCAATAAAAGTGCTGGTGGGCGTCCACACTTGCTGACCAGTGCTGGATCACCAGCGCTGGAATCCCTACACCCGAGGCTCGACCGGGTGTACAGCCAGCGCTGCAACCAGGGAGTTGCAGCTCTGGCCGTGCTTTGCAAGTGTGGCCACATCCTAAGTTGCAGCGCTGTAACCCCCTCACCAGCGCTGCAACTCTCTAGTGTAGCCATGGCCCCAGAAAGGCTGGGAGAATGGAAAGAAATGAACAGCACACCATGAAAATGGAATTAGGAAAACTAGCTAAAGGGGAACCCCTCATTGCATAGAGTCTAAAAATCCTCAGTACGTATGAAATTTATAGGATTAATTCCCACTGCCACTAATTGAATTTACACTCTCTAATTCCCATTAGTGTTAATAGGTGTCATCACCTTGCACTGACAGCAGAGTAGAACCTACAAAAGGAAGAGCAGGAAAGAAAAAAAAAGAGAGAGAGAGAGACAGAGATGGCAGGAAGACAAATGAAAATCAATCCCAAGATCAAAGGCCTCTGTAGAGGAAAAGCACAGCATAGTAGAGTAAAAACAATAGGCAGTATCTATAGAAATTTGATATCTGCAAGCAAGACTCCCATTATTTTTTCAGTGAATTGTCGGTGGGCTTTAAGAAAACAGGTTGGGTAGGTGTGAGTATGAGAACTGATGGTATTTATAATTGGGAAATAATCTAAAAAACATGCCAGTCAGTCACTTTGTTTCAGCAGAGAAATCGAAACACACAATATCTATTCCAATCCTGAAAAATCATCAGACAAACAGCTTTATTATAAACAGAAATTCACAGCCTGGTTAATTTTGCTAAGAGGATTATTGTTGTGTATTTGGCAAAATATCTTCCACAGTATGATTACAATAATGTATATACAATAACATATATTCTCTATTGTTAATATTTATAAAACATCATTAAGGCACACAGCTCCATAAGCATATGAAATTTTTATCCTGCTCCAAATGGAGCATATGCACTAGATGGAGTCCAAACTTACCAGTTTCCTGTTTTTGTCTTTACTGTTAACATTATAAGGCTCAGCCTAAGTTTCCTCTGGAGCTTGGGTGTTCCTGATCGCTTTTCCTTGCAGAACCACCTTATTCCCTGACCCTAATCCTATCTGCCTCAAAGAGACATTTAAACATAGTAAGACACAGCTGATCTGATACCTGAGCGAGTCAGGAAAAATAACTGCATCTTCATGTGGCATTCCAGTATGGTGACTCACCAGAAAATCTGGCATTCCAGTGTTAGGTCCTGTAACCTATACTACATATTACAAGTGCTTTACAAAAAACAATTTCACAATACCTGTTGCAAGGGGCATACAATCAAAATCAGTAAGCAAATACGCTGCAACAGGTTAGGCGCAGGAGGGTGTACAGACAGCATTGGTGAAGAGACCAGTGTAGGAAGTATTCAAGGAAGAAGTTGGTTTTCAGAAGATATTTGAATGTGGAGAGAGAAGGTGTTTGATGGGCAAGTCAAAGATCATTCCAGTTACTTGGGGCATTCTGCTGTGCGTGGTAGACGGACACCAAGGGAGCAATCTAGAGGACAGGTAGAAGCCTAGAGGGCAAGAGAAAGAGCAGATGGTAGTGAGACAGAAATTCAGCAAGATCTTGAAGATGACTGGTAATATTACTGAATAAATATTGTGGCTAACGATTCCAACCCAAGTGAGCAGAGGGCCGGACTGTAACTTAAAGGTCCTGGTTGCACTGGAGGCAGGGTGAAGAGAGAGCTACACAGATTAAGAGACCCACGATAGTCAGAGATCGTCTGCATTTCTCCAGAGACAATTTATCTGAGGTAATACCTATCTAGAAGAAAGGATGGCATCGTGATTGAAGCATTGGCTTGGAACATAGGTTCTATTCCCTCCGCCACCAGACTTCCTATGTGACCAAGGGCAGTCATTGAGTCTCTGTGTGCCTCTCAGTTCCTCATTCACAAAATAGGGATGATAATATTTCCCTACCTCACAGGCGGGGCGGCTCCAGGCACCAGCGCAGCAAGCGCATGCCTGGGGCGGCAAGCTGCGGGGGGCGGCATTCCGGTCGTCAGGAGGGCGGCAGTCAGGGAGCCTTTGGCGGCGTTTCTGCGGGAGATCCGCCGGTCCGGCGGTTTTGGCGGCAATTCAGCAGTGGGTACGCCGAAGGCACGGGACTGGCAGATCACCTGCTGAACTGCTGCCAAATCCGCATGACCGGCAGACCTCCCACAGAAACGCCGCCGAAGGCTGCCTGACTGCCATGCTTGGAGTGGCAAAAAACATAGAGCTGCCCCTGCTCACAGGGGTTCTGGGGAGGAGACAGGTACCACTAGGATGAAAGCAACCACCCAGTGAAACGTCATTAAACAGGATGCCCCTATGACCAACTCAGTCATGGGACACACAAACATAATACCTACTTGAACAGAAGCTGGGCCTCTGAAAGTGTTCCGTGCATACCCCTACACTACCCTGGTGGTGCAGGGGGGAGGAGACAGAAGCATTGATTGTCCCCTCCCCTCTGCTCTTCTTGTCCACACTGGAGTGTCTAGCTAAGACCACGAGATTAGTGCAGTTCCTGCACGCACACCCCACACTCAGGTTGTGGCTGTGCAAGACTACCTCAACGTCTCCTGTAGCCTGAAAATTATGCATCCCAGGAGCCTCATCAGATAAATCACTCCATCAAGACAATGTCTTTCAGAGACACTCATGCAGCATGCTGTCAGTGCACACAGACAGGTGTTCAGGCCAAATGCCCAATTGCATGCACAATACGTTCAGCTTTCAGGTGTAGTAGATTTAATTCAACAGAGAAATGCAAGCAACCGAATGCACATTTACCTCTGGCCTCACTTAATGAAAATCTGGCCCACAGAAATCTCAGAGTGATAGCACAGCAGATGCACAGGGAGTCATTTATAAAAGCTGTAAACTAAATAGGGAAAAGTGTACTCTTGCATTGGCAAAAAGCAATTTTAAACCAAGACAATGTAAGATGTCACAATAAATCATGCTGTGTACAGTTCACATATCTATTTATCATCTGACAGAACATGCCCCGATGTCCTGCTCTGCCTCTTGTAAGGTCAGAGATAACCTTCTGAGTAGGACTGCAAAGATAGGGTTATGAGAAATTCAGTAGCCTGCCTATAGTCACAGACAATTGCTCTCTATGGTATTGGGTCACAACTTGAATAACCAAATATGTATTTTTATATTGTGACCAAATTAGACAGCACATGATGCCAAAACTAAAGTAACTCATGACTTGTCGAGTTGAAGAGACATTTATAATTTTTGGCACCTCCGTTTGGATTGATATTTAAAATACTATGTAGAATATGCATCGTCGTCAAATCATAGACATGTAGAGCTGGAAGAGAACTCAAGAGGTCATCTACTCCATCACTCCACAGTGCAGCAGGACCAAGTATCCCTAGACCATCCCTGACAGATGTTTGTCTAACCTGTTCTTAAAAACTTCCCATGACGAAGATCCCACAACTTCCCTAGGTAATCTGCTCCACTGCTTAGCTATCCTTATAATTAGAAAGTTTTTCCTAAAATCTAACCTAAATCTTCCCTTGTTGCATAGTAAGCTTGTTCTACTCTCCATGGCATACGCGCCGACTTAAAAAAAATAGTGGGTGTTTAGCACCCACTGGCAGCTAGCTCCCCTCCTCCACTCCAGCACCTATCTGCTGGCGGGCTCACCAATCAATTCCTCCCCCTCCATCTCAGCGCCTCCCACCTGTAGTGGATCAGATGTTCCGTGGCATGCAGAAGGCACTGGGGGTCAGGGAGGAGCAAGGATGGGATGCACTCATGGGACGGGGTGGAACTGAGTGGGAAGACATGGGACTGGGATGGAGCGGGGGTGAGAAGAGGCGGCATGGAGGCTTGGGAGAAGGGGTGGGATGGGGGCAATGCCTGGGCAGAGTGGGAACAGGAAGAGGCGGGACAGGGCTGGGGACTTGGGGAAAGGGGTTGAATGGGGGCGGGCTCTGGGGCAGAACTGGGAATTGAGCACCTCCGCAGCCAAGAGGAAGCTGGCCCCTGTGCTCTGTGGACATAGAGGACAACTTATCACCTCCACCTTTATAAAATCTTTTACATATTTGAAGAATAATGACCCCTAGATGTATTTTTATATAAAACCATGCCCCCTGTAAGAGTAGCTGGGCCACATAGATTTTGGGGAACCTGCCACAGCCTTGTTTAACAGATCTAGTCTCTTAGCTCAGGTGGTGGATGCTCATGCCTTTAGAGACAGAGGTCTCAGTTTCCATCCTCACTGATAACCACCCACCATCTCCTCTACTCTGAACCTCACTTGGTCTTATCTAGTCACATCTAGTTTCCCCCACAATTACCCATACCATGCTCCCTTGGTTTCAAACTTCACCCACATCTCTCCTTTAATATTTAAACATTCAGCAGAATCTCGTTTATCCGATCTAATTAAGAGCGGGGCCTGATCGGAGCATCAAAAATTCAGATAATCTGGAGAATGGGAAAGTGCCAGGCTGCAGTGCCGTCTAGTGGCCACAGGAGAGATCTCCCGCTTCTGGACCTGTGTGTGCTGGTTGTTTGGTTAATACAGATAGGCAGACAATGAAGGGTTAGATAAATGGGGTTCTACTGTACTTGGACCAATCCAATGTGTGCACAGAGAGAACTGTGCTAGTGTATCTGAGGGCGGATACACGTGTATTTATCGCTGTTTAAACCTGTAAAAGAAATGTGTAAATACTGGTATCAATGCTTGCAGTTAAATTATTGCCAAGCCACGAAAGTAGCTATCACAGGCAACAGCACGGTTCAGAAGTGACCTCTTCTGTCTTGGCCAGCACAGATTTGACATCACAGGGAGGTGGTCTGTCAGCTTCCTTGGAGCAGTGGCTCCCAAACTTTTTACTAAGGTGACCCACCAACTCCCTTTTGTATTTTTGTGACCCACCCAGGGGGCTGGGAGCCAAAAATCATAGGCCAGCCCCCTTCTGCTCGGCTGTCACTGTCTCCTTCTTGTCACCTTGCTGAGCAGATACTGACCACTAGCCTCATCACCCTCTACCCCAGCACTGTAACCCTACATCCAGCCCACTGGGGGAGGAGGCCTGGGGGAAGGAAGGTGGTTAGGGAAGGAGCCCACACTCACCCTTCAGCAGCAGCTCACATCCTTGCTCCCCACTCTAGGCATTGTGACTGGGCACGCGGTGGTCACAATGCCACTCAGGTTTGGCTCAGGCAACCCTCCATTGTGCCATGTGGACAAAGAGTGGAGTTGTACGCTTGCATGGATAAAAGCATGCAGAGCAAAATCGATCTGGTTTTCCACATGAGGGATCCATTTAGCACATCACATCCAATTTTCATATCTCAGAAAAGGCATATCTCTCAATAGTGCATTGTCAAGGTATTTTGGCAGAAAAATTAACATACCTCAACAGCAGTCACTCGTCTAAAAGCTCTCGCCTTCTGGAATCCAAGGTATTATTTATTTTCCCAGCAGTTGTATGCGTCACCCTCCTACACTAGGCCTGGAATTAGTGAAAGTGAACTAACTTGTTTGTTGTTAAGCTGACAGAGTCAAGTGCCTTCTTTTCACCTACTTTAATTTAAGAGGAAGTATCGGTGCACTGGGAAATAAATACATCCTTGGATACTGGAAGATGAGGCTTTCTGCACAGGGCGGCTGTCAGGCATGGTCAGGTTTTATGGCTTTAGTACCTGACAACATCTCTTTAATCAGGCTGTAAGATACAACAAATACCTTCCTTCCATGCACAAAGGACCAAAATCCCTGTAAGCATCGATTCTTAGCCCTAAAAACTAATGTTAAAGATTACGGAAACAAATATTGGCTGGATCTTATTCAAGCAAAATCCCACTGACACTTTGGTAGCAGTTTGACTCAGGAAAGACCTCAAGGAAGGGGTCTGGCTATATATGCAAGTGGTGGATAAAACTGCAGAGGGTTGAATCATGCATGAATATTTTAATCAAACTTTTTCATTACATTTATAAAAATGCACAAATATTTGTGAATCATTCTCTAGCCTGACTGAAAGCCAACCGAAATCAACTGAAGGACTTTCATTAAATTCACTAGGCACTGGATCAGGCCTCTAAAGCTAGAAGAATAATGCAAAGAAAATATTAATAAAATATCTATTTTAAATAATATTATGAAATTTAGTGAATTATTCAACCTGTTATTTCTATCAGCTATTATCCATATGCATATCCATAGCAATATCTGTATTTCTCTCACACACACTAAAGTCACCAATAATCATTACAATTTGTTACATTTGACTAAAGTCCACTGGTTCCCATTTCTGACATTGCACATTTCAAGGTAACTAATGGAATATTATCCATCAGCTGTGAGGTCTTGTATATTCCGCTGATGTCTGGCAACTACTCTCCTTGCTGCATCTATCAGCAAGTTAGCACTCTGAATAAATTCTGTACTGTTGGAAAAACAGCTAAAGTGCACTTAAGCGCTAAGGGTGCTACAATAAACAGTCTGCTAATCCTCCAAATGCAAATAAAGACTCCCTTCCAAACAGCCTATGTCTATGGACAGTTATATGGCAAATGCATTTATAGGCCTTCCAAATGCTGACACTTACAACACGATTTGCATAACCATACCTTTCACTCCTTTTTTTTCTTGCGTGACTACAATAGAGCTTGAAGTAGCTTAAACTGTATGATTTAAACTCCTGTATGCCAGCCAAACCTGCCCATTTACTCATGTTTAAGCCTACTCAACATGCATTTTTTCCAAGCCTACATCATTTTCCCAGGGTTCCATAATTGCAGTCAGAGGGGGCTTGCCCATACCTGCAACAAAGCTATACATTATGGAAGTCAAATGTGGCAGTTTTGACAAGCTATAATAAATTAAACAAAATTGATATAAATTTGAGACATCCAAGACATTAGCTTAATAACCGATCATGCATTTCACAGTTGTAAGCCAGCATTAAAAACTCTGATCTTGGTAATTTGTACAAAGACATATATTGCCCAAACCATCAAAAGACAAAACAGGCTTCTTTTTTTAAAGATACATGTACTCTCATTTATACTCTGGACGTTGCAGTTGGTTTGATCAGTTTTGCTTCCATAGTTCTTACATGAAGGAGACAGAGGTCAGTCAAATGAGCAGAAAAGCCATTCTAAAGAAAGAAGCCTTTCTTCTGATACCTTCAGTGATTTCAAAGTTGTTGTAAGGAAAGCATTCCTGAGGGTTTTTTCCCCTCTTTAAATCAATACAGTTCTTTATTAGCTCTGATAAATGAACGATGCTCCTGAAGCTAAAATAAAAAATTGGGAATTAAGAGAATTTGATTCTAATCCCAGCTCTCCCAGAAATACCACAGAACGACCTGGGTGAAGTTTTGCGGAACATGATCCAAAACCCATGGAAATCAACAAAAAGACTCTCATTGACTTCAGCAAGTTTTGGATCATTCCTCGAAACTCCTTGAGCCAAATTCTGTTTTGACGCACACTGAAGTAAATCCCGAGCAATTCCATTGATGTCAGTACCGCTACACAGGATTTGCACTGGTATAAATGAGAACAGAATTTGGCCCTCCGTGTCTCAGTCACTATTGTGAAATAGTGGTAATGATACGTCCCGATCTCCATTTAGATGCTGCAAGATTTAACTCGATGAAGTTTGTAAAATGTGCTGTCATCTGCAGGTGGAAAGTGCTGCAGAAAGCAACATATTGTTATTTAACATATAGATGAACCTAGAGAGCCGAGATGAGTGAGGTAATCTCTTTTATGGGACCAGCTTGTGTTGGTGAGTGAGACAAGCTTTTGAGCTTCCACAGAGCTCTTCTTCAGGTCTATTCCACCAGCAGGGCCGGCGCTTCCATTTAGGCAACCTAGGCAGTCACCTAGGGAGCCAGAATTTGGGAGGGCAGCATTTTGTGGCCCTTGGTGGCAATTCAGCTGCGGGGGGCCCTTCCGCTCTCCGGGTCTTTGGCGGCAATTCTGTGGCGGGTCCTTCACTCGCTCCGGGACCCGCCGCTGAAGTGCCCCGAAGACCGGGAGCGTGGAAGGACCCCCCTGCCGCAGAATTGCCACCAACAACCTGGAGCGTGGAAGAACCCCTGCCTAGGGCGCCAAAAACCCTGGCGCCGCTCCTGTCCACCAGCCTGCACAGAAATCTCTTGCCAGAAATAACAAAACGCCATATATCAAGTACTAACAGACCCTGGGGAAGAGGTGAGAAACAATTAATTTTATTCCATCCTCCTCTCCAAGTAACTAAAAAATGGGGAACTTCAGATTGCTAGCTCAGTTTTAGCATATTCTACAGAGCTTTTCCACTTCCAGTTATTTTGTCATTGAATTCTCAGCCTTAGGAAATAAATCCATATTTTAAAAAGTTTAAAATCTGGAAGATTATTCTCATGTGCTAAAAACAATTATATGCATACACACACACACACACACAAAACCAATATACAAAAAAAGTATCATATATATTGCTAATTCATTATAGGTGGAAAGGAATTAATGGAGCAAAAAGAATGTTGAGAAAGGAAAGTGATGGCAAATAGCTGGACACATTGTGCATCCAATCACACACATCTGCCAAAAAGAAAAGAAGATTAGAGAGAGGAAAGGAAAAGCAATAATAATAATAAAAAAAAAACACACTTTCACTCTATTACAGGCCCTCCTGTCACAAGTAACCTAGGTTTAAAATATTGTGATTAGTTAAGCAGGCAAAAATATTCACTTTGAAAATCATCGTTTCATTCTAATCTTTTTTAACTGATTTTCTGCTTCTTCTGGCGTGCTGTCTCCAGAAGTATTATTTTATTCTTAGGGGAGAGAAAGGTGGATAGCTCTGGCAATTAAAAGAGAGAGAGAGCCAAAGATGTAACATAACGGACTAAATCTTCAGCTGGTGCATGTTAACTTAACACCATTGACGTCAGTGGAGCTATGCAGATTTACCCCTGTCCCAATATCCCTACATATTTCATTTCTCTAATTAGGACAGATCTAAAATAATATGATTTTTTTCTTTAATTGCTGCTCTAAAAATTCCACAGTTGTCTCTCTCTTGTGTATCCTTGCACAGCACTTTGTTTCTATGTTTGTATATCTCAGCTGGCCTGTTTGGTAAGGGATTCTCTTTGTTAGGTTCTCTCTTTACTTGGCTCATATTTAGCCTTTACATTATTCATCAAATAATCCTTTAGCAAGTTTCACATATTTTCATATCCTCATTGGATTCTCCAAAACAAATTCAGACCATTTCCTTTTGATATGCAGCATGGGAAATTAATGTGCCACTACTAAAATATTTAAAAGATGTCTCAATGCGGTCTGGGATGCAACAAGCCATTTATGAATATAAAAAGAGCTCCATACAAGCTGGGTCTACCTTCAAAAAATTCGGAAGAGCCGTCCATTTTTCAGGGATGTAAAATTCAAATGCCACCTGGTTGTTTTCATATTGACCATCCTAACAAGAGGTGTAGCAACACGAAGCATAATATTGTTCATAAGTGTGTATTTGCAATCCCTATTTTTCCAATATTTGAGCATAATCACTTACGGCCACAAACAACAACTTCTGGTGGTCTCAGTGCATAGAAAAAAGTCATACTCATCTCAAAGATCTTTCTGTTTTTCTTTTGAAAATCTTCCATGTGGACATTCTATCACAGGTTCAGATTTTATTTTTGGGGGGTGTTCCCACCTAATGATACCTCAGATGATACATGCATTTTTATCTCACTTATCGATTCCCTGCTAAGTTAACTGAATGTATTAGAATAAAATAATTTGGGTTAGACTGTCACAGCCACAGCAAGGAGTAAATGGAAATAAGGCTCTCCCTTATTTGGCCTTGCTCATTCTGCGACTGTCTACGGCAGGAATGGGGAAGGACGGTCAAGCCGACTTGCCCAATACTCCCCTTTGTGATCAAATGGGTGGTGAAAGTCAGGACATGGGAAAAACCTGGGCTCTGCCGCTCTCCCTCATCAGCCAGAGGAGTAATTTACAACCTCCCCTCAGAGTAAGGGGAAAGTGTGTAGGTATGGGGGGAAGCCAGGAAATCAAGATTCCCTGCATCATAATTGTTTCCCTGCCCTGTTCCTAGCTGGGCACAATTATAAGCTACCACTGAGTTAGGGCAGACAACAAAGTTACAATCTAGCCCTGCATCCATCTCAAAGCCTTTCCTCCCTGTAGACCTCACATTTTAATTCCCAGGTGTATTAAACCAGTGTCACTTTAAGAAATAAATACTATGGTTACTTCACTCTGTTCCTTTGCTTAACAATTATAAATGCTCCAACTCCTAGGGGTTGGTAGGATATTATTTTGTCAGCACTAAGTTAAGAAAAATCTATAAAAAGCTGTCAAAGTACCATTTAAACCCCCTTGTTTCCTCCTACAGAGCTGGAATATCAAAGCAGCTCATCTTAGATATCTAGGCACCCTGCACACCTGGGGCCTGATCCACAGCCCATTGAAGTCAACGGGAGTCTTTCCATGGCCCCTGAGGGCCCGCTATAACAGACTTGAGAAAATTCATGGTGTCCTGGGAAAATCCCTATGACTTGAAAACATCAGAAAATTACAGTAAGAACTCTGTCTCGAATATCAGAACATGTTCTATTTTACACTTCAAACCGCTCAAGCACATTTAAAGCTTAAAAGTTAACAAAGGCTGACAACAGACTGAACTTTTTCCCCAACTTGGACAGAAGTGATCTATATGGGTTTAGGAGGAAATGAACCATGGAGTCTACAAAACATGAAGAGGAAGTTATTAAAGGAGAAATAGTAGATAACAGGATAAGAACAAACTGTTCAAACCAGGAAAGCCTAGGGCACACGCATCAGACTAACTGGCCTGGCACTGAAGAAAAAACAAATTCTTCAGATAACTCTAGATCAAAGTACGCTTCCATCAAGGCTTCCTACAGTCTTGTTAGTCATCTATGGATTAACTAGTGATCTTTATCCATCCTTGAGCTTCTCTCCCTCATTAAACTAATTTCCTTAAAGTTATAAAATATCTTTCAAAGACCAAAAACACTAAGAACATGCAAAAAATGACCAAGTTGTGTTTCATGAAAAGAGACAATGAGAAAAAGGAGAGAAATAGAAGTATTATGGCATCATCCTCATATATGATCCTTTACAAAATAAATTCAGTCACAAACAATAGGGCCTGGTCCTAAGAGGTTCTGAGCCTTTGTAGTTCAGATGGAGTTCCTGGTGCTCACCATTTGTCACAGTCAGTCCCAAAATTAACTAGTCAAAGATTATCCCGCAGTAGAGATGCCAAGACCTTGAACTACAGAAATTCGTATTCCCCTTGAAATAATCTCTGATGGGTTTACTCAACCCATATACAAGGCACTTTGAAGTCATTTGGGGTAAGGTATAATTCCCAATTCTATACTATTTGAGAGCCCATAAGACAATGAATTTCATAGGTGCATACAGTTTAAGGCCAGAAGAGAAAAAATATATATAATGCAATTTATGCTGCAACGCAAATAAGGAGTATTGAATTTGGTTATCAAAATGTTTAGATGTGTATACATTAATATACTATCAACAGGGAACACAACACAGCATTCGGTTTCTGGAATGAGAACTGCATATTGGAGGCATCTTGCAACATTTCAGAAGGGCAAACAAAACAGAAAGCAGTAATTTCTCCTCCCTTGCTGTAATGCTCCCTTACTTTTCCTTCTCTGACAGGCAAAATTATGCTAGCTTTGCTGCCACAGATTTACTGTAGCACACCCACAGACACTTCACATCGGCTATCAAGCATTCAATCAATCATTTATTGATAGCAAATGTGTGGCAGACAGGTCAAAAGCCAAGTTTGTGTGGGTGTTAGTTGATTTGGCACATGAACAAATACTTAGCAGGGATGCCAAGAAACCGTTCAAATACATTGTCAAATAAGCAGTGAGTGCCCCCTCCCCTCAAAACAAGCTATTAAACTTCTTGCTGATGAGATCTTAGCAAGCTGTGCTGATGGGACTGCAGATTGCAGTGTGTTCCTAGGGTGGACATGAGAAAAAAGTGATTTGTTAAGCATGCGGACTGTCAATATTTGCTAACAGATGCTGCACCGTTATCACTGGGACTGGGCAAATGACACTCCCTCCTCCCCACAATAAATAAATTGCATGTTTAGGGCTGGATTGTGCCTTGAGTTATACCCTTCACACAGGAGTGAGAAGCCCCTTCCAGCCCTGGAGTACCCAGAGCTTGGGTCCCGGAGTAAGTGGGCACTATGCTCCTTTGGAGCAGGTGGGGGTGGCCTCGCCCCTACTCATAGACTCATAGACTCTAGGACTGGAAGGGACCTCGAGAGGTCATCGAGTCCAGTCCCCTGCCCTCATGGCAGGACCAAATACTGTCTAGATCATCCCTGATAGACATTTATCTAACCTACTCTTAAATATCTCCAGAGATGGAGATTCCACAACTTCCGTAGGCAATCTATTCCAGTGTTTAACTACCCTGACAGTTAGGAACTTTTTCCTAATGTCCAACCTAAATCTCCCTTGCTGCAGTTTAAGACCATTGCTTCTTGTTCTATCATTGGAGGCCAAGGTGAACAAGTTTTCTCCCTCCTCCTGATGACACCCTTTTAGATACCTGAAAACTGCTATCATGTCCCCTCTCAGTCTTCTCTTTTCCAAACTAAACAAATCTAATTCCTTCAGCCTTCCTTCATAGGTCATGTTCTCAAGACCTTTAATCATTCTTGTTGCTCTTCTCTGGACCCTCTCCAATTTCTCCACATCTTTCTTGAAATGCGGTGCCCAGAACTGGACACAATACTCCAGTTGAGGCCTAACCAGCGCAGAGTAAAGCGGAAGAATGACTTCTCGTGTCTCGTGTTTACAACACACCTGTTAATGCATCCCAGAATCACGTTTGCTTTTTTTGCAACAGTATCACACTGTTGACTCATATTAAACTTGTGGTCTACTATGACCCCTAGATCTCTTTCTGCCATACTCCTTCCTAGACAGTCTCTTCCCATTCTGTATGTGTGAAACTGATTGTTCCTTCCTAGGTGGAGCACTTTGCATTTATCTTTATTGAACTTCATCCTGTTTACCTCAGACCATTTCTCCAATTTGTCCAGATCATTTTGAATTTTGACCCTGTCCTCCAAAGCAGTTGCAATCCCTCCCAGTTTGGTATCGTCCGCAAACTTAATAAGCGTACTTTCTATGCCAACATCTAAATCGTTGATGAAGATATTGAACAGAGCCGGTCCCAAAACAGACCCCTGCGGAACCCCACTTGTTATACCTTTCCAGCAGGATTGGGAGCCATTAACAACTACTCTCTGAGTACGGTTATCCAGCCAGTTATGTACCCACCTTATAGTAGCCCCATCTAAATTGTACTTTCCTAGTTTATCTATAAGAATATCATGCGAGACAGTATCAAATGCCTTACTAAAGTCTAGGTATATCACATCCACCGCTTCTCCCTTATCCACAAGGCTCGTTATCCTATCAAAGAACGCTATCAGATTAGTTTGACATGATTTGTTCTTTACAAATCCATGCTGGCTATTCCTTATCACTTTACCACCTTCCAAGTGTTTGCAGATGATTTCTTTAATTACCTGCTCCATTATCTTCCCTGGCACAGAAGTTAAACTAACTGGTCTGTAGTTTCCTGGGTTGTTTTTATTTCCCTTTTTATAGATGGGCACTATATTTGCCCCCTTCCAGTCTTCTGGAATCTCCCCCGTCTCCCATGATTTCCCAAAGATAATAGCTAGAGGCTCAGATACCTCCTCTATTAACTCCTTGAGTATTCTAGGATGCATTTCATCAGGCCCTGGTGACTTGCAGGCATCTAACTTTTCTAAGTGCTTTTTTACTTGCTCTTTCCTTATTTTCTCTTCTAAACCTACCCTCTTCCCGTAAGGATTCACTATACTAGACATTCCTTCAGACTTCTCAGTGAAGACCGAAACAAAGAAGTCATTAAGCATCTCTGCCATTTCCAAGTCTCCCGTTACTGTTACCCCCTCCTCATTGAGCAGTGGGCCTACCCTGTCCTTGGTCTTCCTCTTGCTTCTAATGTATTGATAAAAAGTCTTCTTGTTTCCCTTTATTCCCATAGCTAGTTTGAGTTCATTTTGTGCCTTTGCTTTTCTAATCTTGCCTCTGCATTCCTGTGTTATTTGCCTATATTCATCCTTCGTGATCTGACCTAGTTTCCATTTTTTATATGATGCCTTTTTATTTTGTAGGTCACGCAAGATCTCAAGGGTAAGCCAAGGTCGTCTTTTGCCACATTTTCTATCTTTCCTAACCATTGGAATAACTTGCTTTTGGGCCCTTAATAGTGTCCCTTTGAAAAACTGCCAACTTTCCTCAGTTGTTTTTCCCCTCAGTCTTAATTCCCATGGGACCTTACCTATCAGCTCTCTGAGCTTACCAAAATCCGCCTTCCTGAAATCCATTGTCTCTATTCTACTGTACTCCCTTCTACCCTTCCTTAGAATTGCAAATTCTATGATTTCATGATCACTTTCACCCAAGCTTCCTTCTACTTTCAAATTCTCAACAAGTTCCTCCCTATTTGTTAAAATCAAGTCTAGAACAGCTTCCCCCCAGTAGCTTTTTCAACTTTCTGAAATAAAAAGTTGTCTGCAATGCAGTCCAGGAACTTATTAGATAGTCTGTGCCCCGCGGTGTTATTTTCCCAACATATATCTGGATAGTTGAAGTCCCCCATCACCATCAAATCTTGGGCTTTGGATGATTTTGTTAGTTGTTTGAAAAAAGCCTCATCCACCTCTTCCACCTGATTAGGTGGCCTGTAGTAGACTCCCAGCACGACATCACCCATGTTTTTTACCCCTTTTAGCCTAACCCAGAGACTCTCCACACTTCCGTCTCCTATGTCCATCTCCACCTCAGTCCAAGTGTGTACATTTTTAATATATAAGGCAACACCTCCTCCCTTTTTCCCCTGTCTACTCTTCAACCAGCTTAGTAGAGCTGGCACAGGGGAGAGAGAAGAGAGACGGGGGGTCAAAATCTACTTCAGGTAGAGGCCAGCAGCACATTCCTAGCTCCAGTGCAGTGAGGAAGCATGGGAGGAATCAAGACCGAGAGGTGTGTTTCTGAGTCCCAGTGCCTTCAGGGGTCATGCACAATGCAAGCTTACTACTGGCAGAGTTTAAAATCAGCGTCTGGTCCTGTGTGATTTTTCCCCCCTTATGAATATTTTTATTGCATTCTCCATGTTCTCACCCCTTTCATCATCTTGGACAAGCAACCAACATTTTGTACAAATGCATTTCTCGCCTGTAGCTGAAATTCAGGGGTACAGGAGAAAAGGAGGAGCTGGAAAGGAGCTAGGCCCACCTCCCAGGGTGGAGATAAGGGTTGGCCTCTCAGAACTGAGGGATGATCTCAAGCAGCCAGCTCCAAGTCCTGGTGCCACTAAAGTTGACCCAGTGCACACTAATGGGTATGTAATCAATGGCTTGGTGGCTGCTCTGAGTGTGGTCAGGGAGATGCTCGCACCATCACAGCTCTGCAAGGCATGTTGCATCCCAGCCTGCAATGCTCAATGCAACTTCAGCACAGCCTCTTTCCCCTGAAAAGATTGGTTTGATACTAGGGAGTAGCAGCAGTGATAGGCTCTTGGAAACCCTCACCCTACACAGGGCAGAACTGGGATAGGTCACATGCTCAGCACTGTTGAATGGATGACATGTCTTAATATGTACTAAAGCATTTTTAGCCCCTCTCAAAGCTCTTGGCGAAGATCTGCTACATCGTCTGTGATCATACAATGCCTGTCACAAACAGTTGGATCAGGGGGAAGGAGAGGGCATTGCACTTGCCCTGACACATGGCCCGGCTGATTTGTATTGAAAAAGGCCCCATTTCTATATGGGCCATGCTGCTTATCACTCCCTTTTGCCCCTTGCTGCATACCATGCTGTGCATCTGACAGGTGTCAAATCCTCATCTCACCATCCACCAACATCTCAAACACATCCCACGGGGTCCAGCGTGGCTCACAGATGGAAACACATCCTTTCTTTTGACCTTTGGCAGATGACGGCAGGTTCTGCCTTTTGTTTTCCTGCAACTGCTGACAGGTTGCCATATGAATCTCTAGAGGTAACAGCAGCCACTTTCAATGAACAGTAGCAACTTAGGCCCATATCCTCAGAGGTATTTACGCTCCTAACTTTTGGACCCTTAGTCCCTGCATGGGAAAAATCAGGCCTTTGGGCCTTAGAGTTTATATATCACAGGATCTGGTGACTCCCTTGTATACAAGAAGTGCTGCCAAGCTGCTACCTAAAGAATGTCCTTGCGGACTATTTATAGAGGGAGGGACACCCTAATGCACATGAACCCTTATAATTTTCAAAACAGTTAAACTGATAAATGTTTTTGTTATAGTAACAAACAGTGCTAGGGATGAAACCATTCACACTGACTTAAATGGGGCTCCATGTAAGTACCAGAAATCGTAGGATCTTAGTCTCAGAGAGCGGGGGAATTCGAGTAGATGCAACAGGCTAAATACAGCCCAAGTGTTAAAGGGGCTTCTCCAGTAAAGCCAGTAGAGCTTTACCAGCTCACCCCTGGGCTGAGTTTGACTCTCTGTATTTCAATCAGTCCCCAGAACAGTATGTTACTTGTCATGTTTGAAGTTCCTGATGGATAATGGCATTTGTGACCAGGAAAGAGGGAAGCAGTGTAGCATAACAAATAGAGCACTGAACTGGAACTCAAGCAAGCTAGGTGGTTCTATTCCTAGCTCTCCCAATGACTTGCTGGGTGATACTGGGCAACATGTCTCTCTCTGTGCCTCAGTTTCCCCATCTATAAAATTGGTTATAAAAGAGAAGAGAGCACTCTGTTAAAGTGTTTTGAGACCTACTCATGAAAAGAGCTATCCAAGCAGTGGTATTATTAAAAATCAGAGATTATGACTATTAGAAATTATAATAAACATACCTATACCCATTGTATATAAAGTATCAATAAACTCTTGATTTTAAAGGTTGGATAGTCCATCGCTTGATGACAAATTAGTTTTCTTTCTCTACAAAGCACATTGCTTCCCCAAATCACAAATCTGAATTTAACTATTTAAAACAAACACGTAAGTGAAACATGTAGTAGACAAGTCTCCAGGATTCAGTGCTGTTTTGCAAACTGAAATGATCTGCCTCTACATGGCATTTTTCATGCCTCCACTTCAACCGTATGATTAAGTTGCAAATGAATGGATGCACGCAGCATTAAAAAGCAGGCTGACCTCTTTGAGCTGTTAGCTGGAAATGCATTTTGCATCATAAAAGCAGAATAATTGATTAGATCTTTGAGAATGCGAAGGTAAAACTTGTAAATGGCAAAAAAAAAGCCATTTTAGCTCAATTTTTTTTAAATTTAAAAGGTAAAACCGAACTGTTGACAGAACATGTTACTTTCTTACATAAGCCATAATAGAAAGGGACACGGGGTATGAAAGAAACGAGAACACAGAAGAGCTGAAGTATATGCGATTCACTAAGTTCATATAATGTTGTTATAAAAGTTACATCAATGATTAGGTGTTAATCAGAGAGATAAGGTAATATCTCTTACTGTACCAACTTCCGTAGGTGAGAGAGAGAAGCTTTTGAGCAACCCTGAACTCTTCTAGTCTGGAATGATTCTTCCATTGACCAATCCACCACCTCTCAAAGAGGTGGATTAACTACAACGATGGAACCCCCTCTCCTGTTGATGCAGGAAGCCTCTAAACTACAATGCTGCTGCAGCACCATCACCCTGACACTGTAGTGCAGACGCAGCCTTAGTATCTTAATTATTTCCTAAGCAGGAACAACATTCCTATAGCAAGAATTTGCCTTCCCCTCCCGCCCCCCGTACTGATGAAGTGGGCTGCGGTACTGGAATTCCTAGTGAGCGTATCAGTCTCTGATTAATTTCAATTAAGCAAAACATTTCTCATGCAGCCTTGGCTACACTCACACTTTACAGCGCTGCAACTGGGGTGTGAAAAAACACCCCCCTGAGCGCTGCAAGATACAGCGCTGTAAAGCCTCAGTGTAATCAGGGCAGCAGCGCTGGGAGCGCGGCTCCCAGCGCTGCACGCTACACCCGTAAGGGATGTGGTTTACATGCAGCGCTGGGAGAGCTCTCTCCCAGCGCTGCCGCTCTGACTACACTCACACTTCAAAGTGGTGCCGCGGCAGCGCTCCCACAGCACTGCCGGGGCAGCGCTTTGAAATTCCAAATGTAGCCATACCCGTAGAAATTTGGGAACATGAGGCAGTATAGTCACACCCTCTTGCTTCTCTGAGGTCCTTGCATGGAGTGGGCTCAAGGGTTTGTCATTTTGCCCTGTGCTTGTTGAGTGGGACTTCTAAGCACTACTACAATGAAACTAAATAAATATACAGCTCTAACTCTGTCCCAAGCAGCAGAAAAGCATCAACCCCCTTCTTGACTTGGCAGCAGGACTGTCCTGCTGAAAAGGCGCTAGTCTAACCCCTAACTCCTGCTTTTTCATTGCAGTTATGGAAAAACCCTGAGGCTACAAGTGCAGGAGACACGCCTTAGTTCAGCCAGAAGCCTGCCTCTAAATTAGCATGGCACATGCCATCGATGTGCACAAAGCTGTCTGTCCCCATCACGTCATGTTGGCTAGCATCCAGGAAGTTTTCTATAGCACATGCTCAGATTTGTTAAATTTTCCAACACACACCTTTTAACTTTCATTATTATTTGCCTAGATGTAGCATGTAAGGGTCCCAGTCCTGGATCGAGACCACAGTTGCCAACTTTCACTTGGGAAATAAGCACCCTGATTTTCACAATAAGCTAAAAATTAATCTAATCCCATTTCAAAACAAGGCCAAAACAAGCCAATCCCTAAGAATCCCAACACTTCACGTGACTAGATCCCCCCGGCGTGCAGTCTGGGACTGTGGTGGGCCTGCTTTGCACCCCTAACTCTCTCCCCCTCTTGCCCCTGTTGCTTGCCCCCTCCCTTGCCCCTGCTTGCCAGGAGCCGATCAAAAAAAAAAAGAAAACGCTACAAGCCAAACAAGCAACAAGCCAAAAACTAGCCAACAAGCAACTCACAAGCCAATTAAGACAAAAACAAGGCCAATCTCTGCGCTTTTTACACAGATTTGGCATGTCTGATCTGCAGGGGTGGCTCTATGTATTTTGCCACACCAAGCACAGCAGTCAGGCGGCTTTCGGTGGCATGCCTGCAGGACGTCTGCTGGTCCCGCGCCTTCGGCGTACCCACTCCCAAATTGCCACCAACACTGCGAGACCGGCAGATCTCCCACAGGCATGCCGCCAAGGCAGCCTGACTGCTACCCTCACGGCGCAGCGGCTTGCCACCCCAGGCACACGCTTAGTGCGCTGGTAACTGGAACCGCCCCTGCTGATCTAGATCTTTCTGTGCTGGACACTGTATAACCACAAAACAAGATGACCATCCCTGTCATACAA
Organism: Gopherus evgoodei; assembly: GCF_007399415.2. Taxonomy (NCBI): domain Eukaryota; kingdom Metazoa; phylum Chordata; order Testudines; family Testudinidae; genus Gopherus; species Gopherus evgoodei. The sequence goes on along the minus strand of NC_044333.1, from coordinate 34,240,268 downwards.
TGAGAGATACCAGGTGGATACAGACACGGAGAGCACAAGGAAACAGTGAGTTAATAGTGGTCGCGGCATGATAGGCAGCAATCTCAGCATTCTGCCTGTATTGTCAAAAGGTTTGTTTTGGTATCACAGCCCAGGAGTGCTCTAAGGAGGGATTTAAGGAGGAGAATGATAAGGTAGCTTTGCAGATGTTCGTGGGGAGTTGCTTCCACATCTGAGGGGCAGCATGGGAGCAAGGATGTTTGAAAATGTAACAGATGATGAAGGCTAGCATTGTTGGTAGAGCAGAGATGACAGCTGACATCTCAGAATATGAGAGAGCAGAAGTAGGGTAAGAGGCAATGTATCTTACTGGATAGTGCACTAGACTGGGACCCAGAAGACTTGGGTTCTATTCCTGGCCATACCACTGACTTGGTGGGTGAGCCTGGGCAAATCACATTGCTTCTCTGTTCCTCAGTTTTTCCAACTGTAAAATGGTGATAACGTTCCTGGTAAAGCACTTTAAAATCTACTGATGAAAAGCACTATACAAGAGTCATTCCTCCTTGCTTTCAGCTGACAATATCAACATACCAACTTTCCTTTTATAGCAATGCAATGATACTCTCTAGCAACTTAAAAGGTGAGCAATTTTTGTCTTTAAAACTTTAAAATACATGATAAAATCCTGCAGCAAATTGTTCAGGTACTATACATTTATGGGGGTGGGGGACAGACATGTGAGGGTGGTGCTTCAAAAAGGGCAATATGATCAACAAAAACGTTACCTTGGCACTGTTATGCAGTACAAGTTCCATGCAGCAGTACGAGCAATTATAGGTAACAGGTTCAGCAAAACTCTCCTCATTCAAATGACCTACTAGCTTACAAGAGGAGCTTTGATTTCTTTAGCTGAAATAGACTATGAAGCTGTTGGAAAGGAGAAATGCTCCTCACAGGATTGCACACAGCATTACAGGGGTTGTGTACAATACTGTATACACAAAGCATATGGCCAGCACTTTGCTGGGTTCCATCACAGATTTGAGATAAAACCTACCAACCAAGTCACAACAATGGATAGTCATTACAGACTTATGGCTTTTCCTTTCAGCACAAGACAGGGTTGTAAGTAGTCACCTTCCTATGAAGGCAATACACATTTGGCTTACCTACCTACCCCCTGCAGTGCATAAAATAGGCTTTGCTTCCCACACTATTGGTTACTGTGTTTTGCTTGCTGTTAAAACAATTGCTACATCCCACCCCAGCAATAGCAATTGTTCAGCGGGGGGGGGTGAATATATTATGTATATGCACATAGGCACACATAAAATGATGCAAAGATCCTGCAAATACTTACTCATGTGAGTAACTTTATGCATGCAAGTATTTCCATTACGCTTGAAGTTTTATTCATACGAGTAAGCAATTGCAGGATCTGAGCCATAGGTCGTATAGTACTTTGGGATCCTCCAGAATGAAAGTTACTATGTAAATGTAAAATCATTATATAATAAGGTAAGAGGTCAATAATAAACTAATTAAAATGTGCAAATCTTAATTATACACAAAGGGTGTAATGATGGCCCCTCAGAAGTCAGAGGGATTTTACCATCAATTTCAACAGAGCAAGAATTTCACCATCTGTGTGCAATACGACCAGTATGAAATTGCTATTTAACATCCTTCTGCCTGAATCTCTGGTTCCTGTAAAATATTTGCACTTGAGCACTATGCTGCATTCATCTTGGAAATCAACTTACAGGTAGATGGCTTGGATTTTCCATAAAAGTGTAATTTCACAGTAATACAGAGTGAGAAAAAGCAACGTTTCTAGTTAAATGTGCCCCAAGATAAATCAGAAAGGGTGTCTGTCCAGCCATAGAACCACTTTCTCTGTGAAAAATATATTTAGCTCATGGAGAGCACTGATCAGAATGCTGGGGGAGCGAGTGAGTTTTAATCATTGTTGGAAACAGACATCAAAAGGAAAGCAGGGCTGCACCCCAGATATAGAAATAAACCTCATTGTACTCCCAGTTTCAAAAAGAGGCCTCTGGTTTCCTTTCTAGGCAGCAAAAATAGCCATAGTCACAGCTAATGGCTTGCCGTCATCAAGATTCCTTATAGTAACTACAGAGTGAGGAAATTCTTTTCTATTCATGTGTCAGAAAGCATCAATTTTAATCCATCCTTGAAGTCTAATATTATTCAGTGCAGGCCTGGGCTGTTTAAACAAGAGAACATCACTTGATTGATAGGAGAAATCCAGAAAGGGGTGTGGCAGGAGGGAGAAGAAGAGGTGTCCTCACAACACTTCATTTGTCAGTCCCCTTCTGCTCTGTTCCTGGTTCTGATTCTTCTCCCAACCAGGATTTTCTCCTTGATTCATCGTGCGTGAGATCTGCCATGAGTGAGCTCATTGAATGCCATGAGCCAGTTTGGATCTCATCTCTATTCTTTGAAGTGACTCTTTAAAGGAACTGGTTTTTTACAAACACATAAAGCAAAAACAGTTATTTTAACTTGCACTCCCAGCCCAACCCCCAAAGCATTTCATAGAATCACAGACTTTCAGGGATCGTTATAATCTTCTAGTCTGACCTCCTGCACAATGCAGGCCACAGAATCTCACTCACCCACTCCTGTAACAAACCCCTAACCTATGTCTGAGTTATTGAACTCCTCAGATCATGGTTTAAAGACGTCAAGACCATTTGCCATGGAATGTCTCAAATCCTGGGCCAGACCTTGGGATGGCCTAATGGGAGTTTAGGGCTGCCTTAAGGAAGGAAGGGAGTGAGGATTCCCCTGTCAAAGAAGAACCCTCAGCAGGTGTAGCCAGACCTAAGCCACCACCAGCATACATGGTGTTCTGGGGCAGGAAGGGCCAGAACACGAAGCTTTCCAGCCACGACCACTAGCAGAACAGGTATTTGAGCACCCCTGACTGCTACAATGTAAGCTACAGCAGCCTGAGGGCTGATCTAATCTGTTCCTCTAGGATTTGGGACTGGAAAAGTGGGGTAAAAATCACGTATCTCCCCTCCTCCTCCCCAGGTGTTGACTGCTGCTCTGGCTCACCTGCAGATCTAGCCCATAGTCTGTTTCACTTTTGGATATGAAGATGTTATAACATGAGAGGAACAAACATATATGAACTGGAGAAACCATGATGCTATATTCTCATTTTTTACTCACATTTGCTCCCCTGCCACGCATAAAGGAGAGAAGCATGATTAAGGAATATCCCTTCCACACAGGCATCCCATCTATTTAAAGCACTGGGCTACATTACTTCTGAAGAGTGGGGGGGAGAAGGTGTGTACAATTTGTATCAATCCTGAGCTGTATTGATAGGACGCACTTCAGTGCTTCAATCCCAAAGCACTGGTGTAGTCTAATCCTTTAAATATTATCATCTTCTGGAAATTCTTTTGTAAAGATTTCTTTTTATGAATGAATGTACCATCATCAGCTCTATTAATTTCATCCACTCTTCTGAAGATCCATTCAGCATTTCTACTGCTTGAATGAAATGGATTTTTTTTTAATTCTTTCTAATGACCAGATACATTTCCTAGTGCACCTATTCCAATAACATTGTACTTTCAGGAAAATTAACAGTGACAGCAATGGATAAAAAGCATGTTTTGTTTATATTTCAGGTACTAAACAGCTGCTGCTGGATATTGCTACCAGATGTTCTAGAATTATATGCAACATTATGCTCAATTTAAACTTTTACAAAATTACATGCTAATAAAAGATGACACAGCGATAGTCAATGATTTATTAAAGGAAAAGCCATTAAGTTCCTTTTAAGCTTCACACCCTTCTAGCTCAAATAACTTGCCATTATATACCACTGAACAGATGCAATATCTGTCCCATTTTGAGAATTCAGTACTACCAATATACGAATTGTAGATCCACATGTTTTTTATTCTAGCAGCCTCATGCACATCTGTACCTATTAACCTGAATACATGCAGACTGTTCATTACATGGTTAAATTACCGGCAAGACAAAGGAAGTCTTTAGGTTTTAAATGGTTCTTGTAGGGTCCCTCTTTCCCTTCTCACTAGCAAGTATGTACACAGTGAAGACATTTTATCCTTTTCAATCACATTAGCGGTGTTTTGAATCTAAATGCCAGGATGATTAAGTACCAGTATGTATAAAATGTTGCTATATTACTTTCAATTCCACTTAGCCACCTCGCTTTGCAAATCATTTAGAATATTGGAAAGTTTGCTTTCTACAATGAAGCTGTATACTCCAATGGCAATCATAAACTATTTTGTTCAATTCTCCCAATTAAAGTCACAAAGCAACAGACAGTGGCCAAGCTAGCAAACAGCCTTTCCCATACACAGGCACAATAAACATAACTAACATGAAATGGGAGTGACAGCCACTAATTATAGAACAAGAACTGTCTTGGATTTGTGTGTGCCGACGAAGCCGGTAGCAAATGTAGCAGATCTGAATGGCTCCTTCTAATCGTCTGACAAAGAAACATACACGATAAAGGAGATGCACAATATTTTGAAAAAGTTCTGATAAATCTGCTGCCAGGAGAGCAAGTGAAATATTAATCCTGATTCTCCTCTCACTTACAGTGCCATAAGGTCCTCTTTCCGCAACACACTTAAGCACACATAGCTTCAAGAATGGGAGTCATTTATTGGTGTCAACAGGTCTACACGCTTGTTTAGGTAGCTTGCTGAATCAGTGCCTAAGCCAGGAATAACTCCAGTGAAGTTAATGGAGTTATACTGTGTAAAACTGATGCAAGAGAGGAGCATTAAACCAATTATCTACCCAAGCCAGCTCAATTATCTACTTGATTTCATTGTAAATTCAGAAAATGCTTAGCTGCAAGTGTTGAAAATGTATTTACGCCATCTCACAAAGCTATGCTCCTGTAAGCAATCAACCCTCCACTTCCCCCCACCAACACACACACACACATCCCTATCTACCAGACACAGTTATAAATAACTCCAAATCTGCAGTCGGTGTATATCAGCATAACTCCACTGGAGTAACTAATGCTATGGCAATTTACACAGGCCAAGGATCTGGGCATGGTTATTTAACTGTTCAGGATTCTAGTGGGCATCCTTGTACAGCACAGCTCCTCCAACTAATCATGCTGGAGGTAACTGCATCTTAAGTGTGTAGTTTTAAATTGAATAATATTACCACTAATAACAGTGCCTAATTAAGACATCTATAATGGTTTTAATGAGAAAAATTGAAAGTCCTCCTGGAATTTTTCCAGTCAAATTAATTCTGAGGACTTTAGACATTATTACAAAGTAATGTTACAGGAAATAAAATTAGGTCTAAATTAGAACATGTCACTTTATTTAAAAAAAAAAAACTTTTCTCTGTACATCTGTGTAGCGTATTTTCTCCTTTATTCACACAGTTCTGTCTTGCAGTGTTCTACCAGTGATCTGAAGCAGTGCAAAATTAGTTTTCTAGTCTGCTCTAAATTGTGCTGTGTACAGCTATATTGTACCTGATGCATCTCTTGGGTTTGCAGCTTCTTTGACTTTGCTTTTCCTTTCCATCTGTTTTTAAACATTTTCTGATCAGTATCCTCCTGGGAACAGGGACTACCAGGATCTTAAGATGTGAATTGCCATGTGGGTCATGTAGGCCCAGATCCTTTCAACTCTTACTCACATGACCAATGTCTGGAATGAGCAATCCCTTTGAGAGACTGAATGCATAAGTGGAACTGCTCACATGAGTAAGGATCACAAGATCCGGCCTGCAAAAAACTGTCCAGTAAAGCTAAGTACAGAAAAGCCAAGACACATGGTTCAGAATGGCACTGTCTCTTGAATAACATCAAATAGCATCAAAGGCCAGCAGACCTGCCAATGAACCTTAATTTGTATTTCTAAAACGCCAGTCCTGTAAACACCTTTCTCCAAGCACATACGCAATTTACTTTGCCATGTTCCTCGTTCACTACATCAATGCCACTTTGCCTTTATTTTCACTCGACTCCCAAAACTTGCAGCACCTGAGTGCTGGAGGACAAAGCAGGTTACTTCAGGAGACAGCTACGTACCGCCATGAGGAGAAATTCCGCCGCTGCATTTTGCGGGGGCTCATTTGAGCACTTTTTCCATCCCAAATCGCATGAGTTTGTACCTGTCCCAAGAGACAAAATTAAATGGTTCCAAACTCTCAGCGTGAAAACTTAGCGCCAGGTTTCACTCAGTTATCGTGTCAAAAAGAGCAAGAACCTGACTTTTGTACAGTTTGGAAACAAAACCCTAATTCGGCCCAAAACTCATCTGAAGGATTTGTGAACCTTTTGATGGATAATGTTTAAGTTTAAAGTTAGTAACAGAACAGGTGAGTTATGTGCAACCTGCACTCTTTGGGTTGGATCCTCATCTGATAGAAGTTGTTTAAGGATCCACCCCTTGATATCTGGCATATTAGGCTATGCCTGCCCTATATCAGAGTCAAATCCAGCCTGGTCTTATCCTTCTGCTATTACATGCTTTTGATCATAGCTTTATTTTTCAGTCGTGCCAATCAGCCTTCAAAACACAAATGCTTCCCTCCTCAAAATTCACTCCTCCTTCGAAACCCAGACAAACCACCCACCCATCATGTCTTATAACAGAATCAATGTCTTGTGCGGGCTGGTCAATTAGATTGGAATATTTTGAATGAGGCTGCTGCTTATTACTATTAGAATTCTAACAGCAAGGTCATCCAGACAGATGCATAGACCCCTAAAGAGCGCTAGTAGAGTTGCTCTTTTTCAGCTCTAAGTTGGTTTACAAAATGGGTTCTAGCTTCATTGAATTGTAAGGATGCCTCAGATAATGGGATTTTATTTTATATGCCATTAAGTGAATAAGCATAAAGAGCAGAAAGTGTAAATAAAATGCTTGAGTGTATTCCTACCATTTAACACTAATATGCGTTGTGTGTTTATTTTTAAATAAACCATATTGCCGTCACTGTTCTAAAAAACATTCTGTCAAGCTAATGGCAAAGTTTAAAACTCCACTATTCCTATTCAAGGCCTTGCAGCTTTTTATGCTGCATGCTAGTGAATATAAAGAGGCCTAAGGACAAAAAATGTGAATATTCAACTAGCATATGGATATGGTTGTCATTAATGCAAATGTATGCTTAAATTATGTAACTATTTAATTGGACAATATTACTTTGTTCCTTACTCAGATGTTTCACATGTATGAGTGTGATGGAATATATTCAAATGACTATAGCACTTTACTTAAACTACTAGGTTTAGCCTCTGGCGCAAATCGCACTACAAACGATAATCTACTTGCTCATTTAGCCATGTGGTCAACTACAGATTAATTATTTGATCTGAGATGTAATATAGGAACATCTAATGGAGGAGAAATGGCATTTGGATGCACATCAGCTAGTTTTACCAGATAATCTTCCTGTTATAGTAATACAATATTTTCATGGCACATTCGTAGGGCACACCATATGGAAGAATAGCACTTGAGTGAGGGATATGTGGTGGGGATGTATGTGGCAGTAAAGGGAAGGAAATGACTACAGACAGGCAGAGGACAGCTATTCCATTTTGCAGAAGATTTTGAGGATTCAATGAACCCATTTCACTCCAATTTGGAACCAAAACTAAATAGCTGAAAATTCTCTGCAAAACGGAATTGCTGTTCTCTGCCCAGCCCTACTGGGTGCAGGCTGGCCTGTGGGCTGCACCAGAGCCAGGGCCCCTTGGAGTCCTCGGAGCCCCAACTCCAGGGCAGTCTGCCAGACAAATGATTTGTGCCTCCTCAAGCTCCCCCCGCAGTTAAGAAAATTACTTTTCTAGATTAATGCCATTTATAATAGTACTCTATATGGGACTTTTCATTATTAGATTTCAAAGTATTTTATAGATGGGGAAACTGAGGCAAGAGAGTTGTACTTATGGCTTGTCTATGTAGAGAAGCAACGTGTGCACTAAAGGCCGGCCCAGATTAACCAATGTGCATTCAGTGCCCTTTATAGGGCTCTCCATCTCAGGGGAACTCCCAACTTCTGGCAACAAAAAAACTGAGTGTTGCTGCAGCTCCATGCAACACCACTCACTCAAATTTGTCATGACAGTGGGGTGGCCAGGCCAAACCTGAACAGCACTGCAATCCTGTACACCAGGTTGCGATGACACTCATGTGGCCGAGGGATGGGGGAAAGGGAGTCTGGACACAATTTCCATGGTGCCAAGGGATTCCAAATTCTTTCATCTAGCAATGACTACAGGGGTGTGATTTCTAAAGCTCACAAATGTGTTGCACATGAGCTGGTCTATGTAGACCCTGCTGGTGTGCACTAAAAGGTCCCTAATGTTCTTTAATGTAGTATTGTTTGAAACAGCACTAGATTAAAGCACACTGGGGAATCTTTATTGTGCTCCAGCAGGATCTACAAGGACTAATTGACATGCCAAATGTTAATTCACTCTAGAACTCACACCCATGTAAGGCACGTTACCCCATTGTGCAGACAAACTCTTAGAGGTAAAACACCTTGGGTGCAGAGGCCATCCTTTCATTCTGAGTTTGTACCACACCTAGAAAAACGGGGTTCTGGTGCATGACCAGTCCACAAGACTACAGCTGTCCCTTTAAGAATCACACCATTACCCTACAGTGTGTTAAGTCACATTGGTAAAAGGGGATGGTTCTAAGCAGCTCTTGTAGGAGCCAATTATTTCTATGTGGCTCCTTATGTATTACTGTCACATTCTGTAACGTCAAGTAAAGTAGGTGAATATTCCTTACAGCCAAGGAGAGACTAATTCTTTCAAAGCACAGTCAGTCTTTCAAGAGTCTGGATGAACTATTATTTGCTTATGTCTATGAATATTGCAGGGCACTTCCCGTGGAATCTGTGTTCAACGCTGCATTGAATTGGCAGCCTTTGGCACAGTCACTGCCACATGATGTGAGCCAGGCAAGTTTCAAAACATTCCCATAACATTGCAGAGCTGGCCTGAAAATCTCTCCGCCACTCTAGGGAGATGAGTGATCCCTTTGGAAAAGATTTCTGGAACTGTAAGCTAATGAATCACTAACAGCTTTGAAGTAGACACTGTGTGTTGCAAAAGACTGTCTAGCGCTGTGGCCCTGAAGAAAATATGTTGACAGTGCTTCGGTAAATACTCAAAAAAATCAAGTTGCTCAAGGCAGATGAGGTTATAAAGAGAGAAAAGAAGTTTAGGATGTTCTCGCACTGGTTCTCTTTACAGTAACTCCTCACTTCACTTCCTCCCGCTTAACGTTGTTTCAAAGTTACGTCGCTGCTCAATTAGGGAACATGCTCGTTTAAAGTTGTGCAATGCTCCCTTATAACGTCATTTGGCTGCCTGCTCTGTCCACTCCTTGTAAGATGCTGTGGAAGAGCAGCAACTTTACAAGGGAGCATTGCACAAGTTCCTCTTCTCCGCCTCCTCCCCCTCCCTCCCAGCACTTCCCCCATGGCCAAACAGGCAGCTCTTAGGACTTTCTGGGAGGGAGGGAGAGGAGCGGGAAAGTGCTGCATCTCTGCTCCTGCCCCTCCTTCCCAGAAAGTCCTAAGCCAGTGGTCCCCAACTTTTTTGGCTGGCCGGCACCAGCCGAAGGACCGCTGCAGCAGTGGAGCACCCACTGAAATGCCACCGAATTTCGGCGGCATTTCGGCGGCATTTCGGCGGCGAAGCCTCTCGATGACACCACTTGTCGCTGACAAGCGACATCATCGAGAGGCGTCTCTGCTGAAATGCCGCTGAAATTTTGGTGGCATTTCAGCATGTGCTCTCCTGGGGGCCAGGACGCAGGCGCATTAAGATGCCCCCGCAGGTACCATGGCACCCGCAGGCACTGTGTTGGGGACCACTGTCCTAAGTGCTAAGTGCTGGGAGGGAGGGAGGGAGAGGAGCAGGGAAGTGCCACATCTCCGCTCCTGTCCCTCCCTCCCAGAAAGTCCTAACTGCTGCCCAACAGCTGTTGGGTGGTGCTTAGGACTTTCTGGGGATGGGGGGAGGAGCAGGGATGTGGCGTACTCCAGAGAGGAAGTGGAGTGGGGGTGGGAAGAGGTGGGTCTGGTGTGGAATGGGGATGGGAAGAGGCAGGCCTGGAGCATCCCCAGGCAAAGTCAGTGCCTGTTCTTCTCCGGAGAAGCTGCTGCTGTGAAAGTGCTTCCTAGGGTCCTTGTCTGCAGTGGGCTATGCCTGTGTGAGGGTAAGCCAGGGGCACTTCCCAACCACAGTACAGTACAGTATATAATGCCTTTTGTCAGCCCCCCAAAAAATTCCTTGGAACCTAACCCCCTGCATTTACATTAAAACTTATGGGAAAATTGGATTTGTTTAACATCTTTTCACTTAAAGTTGTTTGCAGAGGTGCTTCCTTCCGGGAGTACAGTAATCGGAGTTGACTATCTTCATATTTAAATCTCTTGGAAGCTTTCAGAGATTAATACACTGCAGGAATGTTTGGTCTCAGTACACCAACCCTATCTGCCAGGAAGCCTGAACAGTCTTCACATTATAGCTGGTGACAAGGAATTCATAGAATATCAGGGTTGGAAGGGACCTCAGGAGGTCATATAGTCCAATCCCCTGCTTAGGGCAGGACCAGTCCCCAGACAGATTTTTTCCCCAGATCCCTAAATGGGCCCCTCAAGGATTGAACTCACAACCCTGGATTTAGCAGGCCAACGCTCAAACCAAGGAATAGTTGACCCAAAACCTGGAAATTCCAAGTGATGGGTGTCATAAACAGATAGTTAAGGGTTAATGTCTCTTTTACCTGTAACGGGTTAACAAACAGGGAACCAAAAACACCTGACCAGAGGACCAATCAGGAAACAAGATATTTTCAAATCTCGGTGGAGGGAAGCCTTTGTTTGTGGTTTTTGGTTTGTTCTCTCTGAATCCTGAAAGGGACTAGACGTGTAACCAGGTTTCTTGCCAATCTCCCTGCTACAGTCTCTTATATATTCAGAATAGTGAGTATTAAGTAGAAAGACGGTTATAGTCTTTTGATTGTTTTCTGTATTTGCAAGTGTGTAGTTTGCTGGAAGTATTTTAAATTGTATTTTGCTGCAGGGGGGCTTCTCTCTAGTGTCTATAAGCTGAAAGACCCTGTAACTTTTACCATCTAAATTACAGAGACAACCTTTACTTTTTTTTTCTTTCTTTTTATTAAAAGTTTTGCTTTTTAAGACCTGTTTGATTTTTTCCCCTTGTTGAGTCTCAAGGGAATTGAGTCTGTACTTAACAGGGAAGGAGAAGGGAGGGGAGAAGGGTGGAATCCCTTTGTTTTAGATTCACGGAGCTTGAATCTGACTCTCTCTCCAGGATAGCCCAGGGAGGGAAAGCCTGAGAAGGAGCGAGAAGGGGTTTGAATCACAGTGATCTTCCAGGGTAACCCAGGGAGGGAGAGCCTAGGAGAGGCACTGGTGAGGGAAAGAGCTTACTTTCCTTGTGTTAAGATCCAGGGGATCTGGGTCTTGGGGGTCCCCAGGGAAGGTTTTGGGGGGACCAGAGTGTATCAGGCACTCCAAGTCCTGATTGGTGGCAGCTATCAGATCTAAGCTGGTAATTAAGTTTAGGGAAATTCATGCTGGTACCCCATCTTTGGGACTCTAAGGTTCAGATTGGGGAAATATACCATGACAGTGGGGAAAACATACATTGTCTTACGATTCAGATTGATGGGGAAATGATGCAACTCAAGGAAATGCTGCATTCTGCTATCAAGTGAAAAAGGTCTTGGTCCACAGGCGATCTCTTGAGTAAGATTAAGTGTTGCCGATTCTTGAGATAATTGGTGGCGAAGTGAGAATCTCAGCTTTCATTTAAAAACAGTTTATGGGTAATGACGGTTACAGAAAAGAGCTTGAAACCGTAAACCCTAAAGGTGCAAAACTCAGAAGGCAAAGAAAAGGACCCCATGTTGACTGTGACTGGGTTTTCATTTGACCATGATTATAAGCCAATCTCAGGATATTTGGGATCTTGAATTATGGTTGGGGGGCGGGGTTGTTTGGGTTTTTTTGTTTTTTGAAAGCCTGGCATTGACGATATCAATCCCATTTCTAAGGAATCTAAACATAGAATAAAAAGGATGAGGGATTAGTTTCTGGCCATTAATGTTGCTACTGCCCAAACTGTTAAGAAGCCACGAACTACTGGTGGGGGGAAGTGAGAGGACACACTCTCCTTATTTAAGCAGATTGTTTCAGATTAATTGTTGGTGAAATTCACTCACCTCTAGAGACATAAGGAGAGTAGCTTCCCCGGCATTGGTGAGGCTCTTCTTTCCCTCTGCACTGGCCTCCAATAAGCCAGCACACAGAAGGAAGACTGAGCCAAGGAGAGGCTAAGGATTCCCAATTACACAACTCTTGTACCTAAAACCTCAGAAGGGCAGCAGCCTCTTTTTCAGCACAGAACCTGGAACAAAGCGGTTGTGGCAGGGCAGAGGGATGGCCACATCCCCACCCCCAGCCCCTTGGACATATGCTCTGGCTTTGTGCGGGGAGAAGGAAAATTCACTTTATACACAGAGAGGTCACTGCACGACACTGCATCTAGCCTGGCACAAAATGCAGCATGCAGCAAGAGACGTGCTGTGTGTACTTTTGCTGCTGCTTTCTGAGAGGTTAGAACAGGATAAAAGAGCTTGGAAAGAGATACATTTAGATTGGGAGGGGGGGATTTGTAGTTACATTTTGCGTCCTTCAAACCCCAAACTCCTTTACATCCATTTAACACACCACCCTATAGGTGAAGTTAGCACATGCTCCGTAGAAAGAATAGTAGCTAAAGACAAGGTCTTTGCCTTTGTATTGACACTACTGATCCATGAAACCAGTTGCAGCAGAAATTATGTTTGAGATTCCAACCCCCACCCAGTCCCCATCCATTAGCAAATGGACCAAGGCCCACTACAAGCACAACCAGGAACTGGCAATGCCTCTTTGACACTGTGGTCCTGAACTACATTTCAACCAGTCACCTGGAGAAAGCTGAGTCAGTGGACTTGATTCCTCCCCGTCTTGTGGTTTGTTGGGTCATTTACACACAATGGGTGTAACACACAAATCTGAATGTTTGCATGATGACCCAAAGTGCAAAGCAGTAGAAGCTGGGCAGTGTTTCCTTATCACCAGTCCCTGTGCTACCCAGTCTCTTGGGACAGAAATTCTAAGGAACGGCGCCGTGTTTGTAGATCTGGCTACAGAATAAATGGCGATGATTCACGTAACTAACTAATATTTTAAATTGTTTCTTGGCAATAGTAGAAAAGGTCAAATATACTTGAACTCTGCTGTGTTTTCTCTTTTTTATTGGCAATTAAACTCTATCACTGCAAGATGAATCAGACGAGTCACAAGCAAATACTGCAAGAACTCGGTCTCAAAAGCAAGTTAATAGTTTATAAGTTGCATGCCTTGATTGTAATTTGTTTTTAATACAGCTCAACTCCAGACAAAACTAAAACCCTTGAAGAGGGGCAGTCACAGTGCTCAGCTTGCCAAAAGCCAGATATCTTTTTCCACTTCTGCTCATTGAGCTTTAAGCTGGCCTTTCAGAAATGGCAACCAAGGAAGGGAAGAGGGTTAGGCAAAGGACTGATTTACAAGCGAAGATACTGAGTCCAGGTCACACAAATGGGGCCTTCAGGCCCAGACTCAAAGCCGACCCTCTACACAACCGTAAAATAATCTGCTTCCAACCTCAGCCACCTTAAAATGCCCTCTGTACCTGATACCACCCACCAGTAACCATTGGGTCTGCTCCTCTCTTGAGGGCCCACCTCCCAAAGACTATTATCTCCCAACTGGCTCTGGTCCTTTCCCAACCTTCTCACTACCACCAGGGTTATATGGTTATATCTACTTCTGTGTATGGTAAAAAACCTGCCACTGCCTGCTAGTCTCTTGGGTGGGTTAGTGATGGTCTCGCCACAGCAAGCCAGAGACCCCCTGACTAGTGACTGACAGATGGGAGCACACAGCATTAAAGGAGCTGCAACCTCCACCACCCATGTCTCAATGATGTCTGATTTAGCTTCTTATCCTATCCCCAACTTGTCCCCTCCTGTTCTTTCCTCCACTCCCTGCAGCCCTGCCCTGCAGAGAGGTTATTTCCTCTGCAGCTGCAACGAAACATTGCTAGGGTGAGATTTATGCCCATGCACACAAAGGTTTCAAAGCAGCAGGCAGAGATAAATATCGTCCATTAATACATGGAGCAAATGATAATGAAAAACACCAAACAATAATATATAGAAGTGAAAAAAGTACATTCCTTTGCTGGGAAGTTAATAAATGTTGGAAGCCAGGGAACAGATAGTTTATAAGGGATAAAATTTCCTGCCTCTATCATCCCTCAGTGCATTGATGCTTGCATATGAAATCTCTGGGATAACACACTGATGTTTCTTATTGCAAACTCTAGTTCAGATTTGGATCTAGTCCCAGCACAAGGGAAATGAATCTGTTAGTGTGAACACATAGGTAGACCCCATGCTGGGATTTCCCTGTATTCATTCTCATGCATCAGGGCCAGACTATATTCTGTATTCTCTTCTTAGCGTGGACCAGTGAGTCCAGCAAGGAGAAAAAGGGCTGTTTTCCCACCTGCCAGTGGCCTCACCAAAATTACAGGGCGTTCGACTCCACTTTGTTTTCTTCTTTCTGATTTGGCGCGTAAGAGTTTAATCTTCGCTCTCATATTCCCACGCCAGCACAAGAAAAGGAATGTACATTCAACAACTATGTCAACAAGAAAATTATTACTAAATTGCTATATTGGTACTCTTGACTTTCCAGGAGCTCAAGAACTTTAAACCGTTAATAGTATAGTCACATAGACTGGAGCTGGCCAGCAAAATCCACTTTAGCGTAGGTGCAGCCAAAATACTGGAATAGTTCGGGAAAAAATAAAAGAGGTGAGTTTGAGCCAAAAGGCTCAGACGTGAACTTTCCAATGTTCCCGGGTATTTGGACTCAGGCTTTAGTTGGGGAAGCATCTCTAACATCTATACTTCCCAAAGAAAATGAGAGTGACTCCCATGAAATCTGCTATTCACTTTTCTCCTTGAAAAGCTGCTGGTATCTGTGGTAATAGGAAAAAAAAGTCTTCAAATAATAGTAAATAGCATTTTGATCACAGTTATAATGAAAAACAAAGTAGAAAAGAATGAAATTAAATCACTGTGATTTGTATTTGTGAACCAAAGGTCAGATTTGCCAGCCACATTAGCAAAATACTATTATTTGGCACCAATGTAATTCTAGCAAATCTACAGGTTAGATACAAAAATAACGTAAAAGGCACTAGGAGAATCTGACTTTCCTTAAATATATCTGTTTTTCTTGCTGTATGAAGAACTCATCTTCCAAGTAAAATAGCAATGCATTCCAAACATAGGGTCTGAGCCAGAGCCAAAGCTCAAGGATGTCAATGAAAGTCTTTCTACTGACTTCAATGGACTTTTGGTCAAGTCTATCCCCACCTGAGACATACACAGGATGAATTATTCCTTGCAAACAGGTCAGTTCTTCAGTTCTTAGGCATGATGGAGGTAGGTTTACAGTTGATAAGCACACAGAAGAACTACCTGACCTTCCTGTGGCCCACAAAATGAGGCAGAAAATTTAAAGCTGATTTCTGATGCTTTTGGCTTCCAGTCAGGCTGGAGATAACACAAGGGCAGCTTCTCTTGTTGTATATTGGCACATCCACTTCAGATCCTGGCTGGAACCCGTAAGTGCAGAGATACACAAAAATGAAAACTATTGAAGAATAAAAGTCAGAAGAACAGCTTGGGTTCGGTTCAATTTGAGCTCTAGGCAAAGGATCAAGTCAGTCTCTACTTTATCCAAACTGGTTTAGCCATTCATAATGAATGTATGTGTTTAGCTCCCATTAACAGTCATTAAGAAACAGGTTATATGTATTTGGAAGGAGGAAAAAAGGCACAAAATAAAACTTTTGAGAAGCAAATGGAAGAAAACTGAATCTTCATCTGAAACACACATCAGGCATAGGAAGAGAGAATCATTTAAGGTGGCCTTTCAAAAATCTTTAGCTCTGCATTTTCCATGCCAGTCCACAAACTAACTACAAAAAGGCACAGTCCCTGAATTTGAGTGCTAAATCTCTACTGTGACAGACTCCCTCAGTGGCCTAGGGCAACTCGCTTAACCTAAATGATATCTGAGTGCATCGCATTTGTTCACTTATTCCTAGAACAGCAGATCTCTAGGGTATCTGTGTGGTAATGACAAAGAAGAGTTCCCTTGTTAATAGCTCTTACTGTAGACCAAATGCAAAATGGCATCAGCTGAATGGGTAATACTTTGGCTAATCAGGACTGATATAGTTTAAAAAAACCATACCAAACTTTTTTTAAAATGTGTACCTAGACTGACCTAGAAAGGGAATTTATTCTGGGCTTCAGCTAGTCAGAAGTAATCTTTGGTCAGTACAATGAACTGTCACTACTGAATCAACATCCAGAAGTAAAAACGACAGCAGCCTACACCATTAGTCAATTAATATAATAGTGCTAAAGTCAATGGAACAGGCAGATGGCAAAGTCAGTCTCTCGCTTCAGAATAATGTTGCCTGTCATCTCTCAGCATTTATTTTAGAGAAGTGAGGATACATTCATTGTTGTTTGCAAGGTGCCCAGAAAGCATGGTAACAGGAGCCATATAAGTATGCCAGTAGATGCAGAGTGGAAATATGTAATGTTGATAGTAATCACAGTGGGCTAGTGTCTCAGCTGGGGTAAGTTGGTCTTGCTCCGTTAATTACAGTGTAGTCAATCGAGTGATCCCAAGTTACACCAGATGAGAATCTGGCCCAGCATCATTAACAGAAATGGTTGTTGATAAGTTTAAGAGACATGTGATGCGGAAAGTCATCTCCACTAAATAACAGCTTATTCACAGATCATAGCTGTCTGCCCCCACCCTGTTCCAGATACAACAGGAGTGACTATGAAATTGACACCTGAAAGGCTGCCTCTCTTTGACACACTGCAGTAATTAATATCCCTACTGCACAGAATATTGAAATGCCTGTGTTGTTCGTCAACTGAACATGTCCCACAAATAGGGTAAGTGTATTTAAAACTAAAGATTGTTCTGCTCTTTTCTTTTATTAAAGTGTCACGATTAGAACAGCAGCATAAAATAAAGATTCAGCACAGCAAACTAAGGCATGTCAGACCACTGTCCATCTCACAACAGAAGCATTTCAGATATACATCCCCTCGTTTATGATCATTACTACAGTTCATTCTGACACCCTTGCTAACCCTGAGGAGTACCTTACTGCCTAGTAAGGTACTACTGAAAATGTGTAAAAGGTGGTAGAATCCAGCCCTGAGTGTTTTTGTATTCAAACCACCAAAATCTGTACATTGATAGGTTAATAAGGCTCTTGGTATTCAAAAAGCAGAGTTTATGGAGTTCAGAGCATCAGCTAGTTCTATCAGTTCATCAATTATGAGAACACAAGACATTTTAGGAAGAGGGAAAAGCCGCTTGGCTCCAGCCCTCCAGTACTACTGTGATATAAACGTCTCCCTAGACAGACAGATGCCCGTTTCACAAGGCTCATCCCTTTACTTTCAGCCACAACCGTCAATCCCTCCCTTTTCCCTCACATATGTAAATTTCAAGGAGGATCTGTTTCAGCAGGTGCCACCTGTGACTCTTTCAACACATGTAAGGCCACATATTCTGTCTCTGCAATCAGTGAACCTGTCCATGGTTACATTTGGCTAGTAGTCTAGCCAAATCAATCAACACGACAGCTGAAAACTTGGACCCCACTGGGCAGAAAAGTCAAAAAGGTCCCCGTTTCCCATTACATGGCTCCTCTGAACGTCCAGGTTTTTGACTCAGCAAAACGCCAGGCATGAAAACAACAAATGTAATTTGATGGGAAATGCCTATCAAATCCTGATGGCTGAGCCTGTCCCATTGTGCTTAGACACAAGTGCTTAGGATTTCCTGCTTCATCAACGATACAGCGGTGATACGTCCAGCTTTCAGAGCTCCAGATATAGTGGTGCATGGGTCAAAAGGATGTTAGTTCCCATCGTTTATTTTATCATTTGATAAAATGTGTTTCTTAGGGCCATCCAGAGGGGCTGTCTCTGGAGAAATTGCCTCATGAGGCAGGAGGAGACCCATTCAGATCCAGGAAACATGTCTGAGGAAAGACACAGGTCCTGCTGCAAACTGGCTTGAGAATGCTGTTCAAGAGCCCCATTTCTTCCCAGAAAACTGTTACTAATGCTAGACTCTAGGTGTATGTGTGCAACTATTGCATTTCCAAGACTGCCGCCGTACACTGGGAGAGTTGAAATCACCAGTCTGCTGGAGGGGGGGAAGCAAGCTTGACAAACAGTAAGTCTTGAACTCTACGGCGTGCCCCGCATGTGTTGTTTTAGCCAGCCATGGACATTTATATACAATGAGCCAGATTTTCAGCTGATGCACAGTGGCATAGCTCCTCAGTGGATCTATGACAATTTCACCAGCAAAGAATCTTGGCCCCATGAATGTGGACAGTGATTTTCACAGTAGTGAAAGCTCCAGTTAAAGTGACATAAGGAGACTGAATTTTCATGCACTTGTAACATTTGTAAAAATTCCCCTGAGGGTTCAATATCCTCCACCTCAGAGAAGTCTTTTCTATTCTGGAAGCTTGATCAAAATCCCTTCTGACATATTTAAATTATGCAGAGGTGATGTAAAGCAAAGGGATAATTGTGTATAAAGCAGCCAGCCTGATATTTTCCACAATTTCAGTAAATTTTACAATGCCTTTTTGCTCATGCATAATACAAACAGCTGAACATTACAATATAAAGACGCCCAATCCTGTAAGTTGTTCCACAATGCCCAATCTCTCCTCTTGTGCAGGCCCCACATCCATGGGATTTATCTATCTAGGAGAACTTGCAGGACTGGGGCCACCAGCTTTCCAAGTCCTCACTAGAACTAGCATGATTGTTCTTTTGCACAATAAACAGCTAAAAGGTTTAAGAAATCCAATTTCTCTCTTTGCTCATGCTTGCCAGCAAGTCTCTCTCACCTACCCTTAGAGTTATAAATAATTTCCCCTGTAATGCCTCACCCTCTCTGAAACCCCTTAAAGCTGTTCTGAGGACTGTTTCTAAGAAAATTAATAGTGCAAAACAGAATTGAATATTTGATATGGTAATGGGGGATATGAGTTCACTCCACAAGAAAAGAAATAAAGTTTTCTGAACAATCTGATTCTTTTGCTAGAAGAGATAACACAATCCATATTGCAGGTCTCCGCTATTATCCCAACAGTAGGCTAAAGTCTGATGACACTGTCAATCAATCGTGCTTCATGGAACAGAACAGAATTTGATTCCCTTGCTAGGCACCAACAATCCTGTATTTGTACATTTTTTACGTGTGGCATCTAACGTCCTATGACCTCTATCCACTAACAACATTATGGAGGAAGGACAACTAAAGTGACCTGAAATCAGACCACTGGATAGCTAGCTGTATGCCTAGGAACAAGTTCCCCTCTTCGTTGCGCAGGTGACACTCTGTGTTCACTGGAGTTGCAGTGATGTAAATGAAAAGAGAATTTGGCCACTAGCATTTATCATGCTGACGTGGAGGCGGAAGAATCACCAAGTGGAAATCAGAAATGCTTCAATCCTAGCCTAGAGGAAGAACCCTTAAAGAAAACACGTCTTACTCTGGCCTAACAGATCTAAGGCCTGAAGCCAAAATCTTGACAGCAAGAGTGTTGCCTCCACCAGCTGAAGACAAGAAATGCATAAATGAAAAAAATAAGTCCCTTGACAGGGGGAAATTATACCATCACAGCTCTGTTCTCTTCCTCTGGCTTCACATGTTAGAAGGAAGACAGCCAACTTGCTGGGGGAGTTATAGTCATTCCAGTAACTATCTGTACAATGCTAAAAGTTCCTGTTCCTTCTGTGGGGCAGCAGTCACTAGAGACTCTTTCCCAATGTATTTGTTTTTTATTTGACAAACCCAAATTACTCCAATATTCATTATGTAGTGAGAGGTTGTAAAGTCACCTGTTGTTTGCCACACCAAAAGCGCTAAGCACAAGAGGACTTAGGTGAAAACTAATTTCATCATCTTATAAATGCCACTAAATGCTTGAATAAACTAGATAGATCTCAAAAATCTTGCACAGAAGGAAAGTATGATCCAGCAATACTTAATGTGCTCTGCTATAGCTGCACCATTTATGACACTACAGATAAAGTTGTAGCAGCATTTCCATTATCAACTGCCACACCATCTCTGCCTGTGATTGTTTCAGATCTCACATGGCCAGAATTGTTGGGTCTGGTCAGATCCTGTACAAGGCAAAACCCAGAGTTGCTGCAGGTAGCCAGTATTAAACCAGTGCCACATCATGATGCTACAAGGCACTGTATTATTTGGAGGTATCATTGTTGGAGTGAGATGTTAAAGATTCCTTGGCACTGTCCACAGAAGGAGTGTTAACCCCCTGGGTCATTTTCACACCACATATAAGCAGATACAACTCCACTGATTTAAAAAAATAATCCAGATAACATTTGACATGGAAGAACAAGGCCTTTTTTTAAAGCGACATTTGAAGAAAATTGTCCAATCATTATTGTGTTATAGCATGCAAAAGTAAAGTACTCAATCAGTAAGTTCAGGGTTAAAGAATAAAGTCCCAAGTACAACTACATGATACATAACTTTCTCTGTGTAGGCCTCTGAAATTATAAGTAACTCTAATTATGCCACCAAATCAGATGCAATAACAAGACAAGAAGAAAATGTTTGAGATTAGAACTTGAGTAAAATCTTTAAAGTTATTTCTACAGAGCTTCTGTTTGCGAATGAGATTCTTCTTTTTCCTGCAGCTGCTAAACTTCTAATGCTTTTCAGATATTACTTTTAACTTTCATGCTGTGCATGGAGCCCTCTTCTGGAGAAATTTGAAACATAAAGGACAGCTGAATAATTCTTACAGCTGTGTTGGTGTATATGTATGAAGGATGTGTTCTGGAACTAGCTATTCAATATATATATTGATAACTAGCTGATAGATAGATAGATAGATAGATAGATAGATAGATAGATAGATAGATAGATAGATAGATAGATAGATATCACACTGATTCCTAGAATTCTCAACACTGTAGCTTCCTTATATTGTAAGCTGTAGCAGAACAATTATCCGTATAACCTACTGATAGCCATTTGATGATACTGTTGGTTTCAAATTGATGATAAAGTTGGATTCAGTTGTCCATATTTCAGTGTAGTACATAGATATGCCAAAGCAACCCCCTTGAAGAATTATATTTTCCCTACAAATAAAAAACTTTTGTATGTAAATTTTAGCAAAAGTTAGTTTTGGTGAAATTAAGTTTTCTATGTAGGGAGAACTATTTAGTGGTCTATAGATATTTATTCCCCATTGTATTTGTTATGATTAAATGCACAGATGCAAGTTACTAGCAAACCTTCCAAACTTTCACAGTCAGCTTCAGATTGAATAAATTGTACAGTGCACACATTCCTGCAAAATCTTAAAGATTACCCTAAACTGTCATGCTCCTAAGAATATGTCCTCTTTAGCCACTTAGATTGAGATACTGAAAACAGTCTTCCTCCATCAAATTATGAGAGACATAAATGATAGTAAAACAATCCCATCAAGTAGACTGTCTTTTGGGAAGCAAATTAAAATCCAATGATCAGTCATCTTCCTAATACAGGTTAACCCTCACCAAACAAACCATCTCATAAAGTACACTTGGCTAATGAGAATGACGGCATAAAGTCTTGAAAATTGGCTCTTAGCCTGTACTTGTCAACCACTGATTATTTAAAGATGTCAATTTATGTTTTAAAAGACTGATTTTCTTTTATTAATTACTTTTGACTTGAAAAAAATAAAAATATAAAATTCTCATCCGTGCACATTTTATATTCTCACGGGTGGTATCGTACTCTGCAGAGTATAGATTTGCTTTGTTTTCCCTCCCCCAAATGTATCCCTTGTTGTTTTGAAATTGAATTAGGCTTTTCCTCCACTGTCCCCCAAAAGTATTGCATTTATTGATGTTGATTACTCAGAAGTCAGCTTATCAGGATTGATTTTTGCCATTTCCACTAGCATGAGGTTA
Organism: Gopherus evgoodei; assembly: GCF_007399415.2. Lineage (NCBI taxonomy): Eukaryota > Metazoa > Chordata > Testudines > Testudinidae > Gopherus > Gopherus evgoodei. The sequence continues at coordinate 34,218,042 of NC_044333.1, read as the reverse complement.
TGGAAGTAGCTGTTGTTACTGCTGTGAAGAAAAAAAAATACCTAACAAAAATGTGTTACAAACGCTACCACTGCCAGATGGCTACATTTGTTTAATATGTTGTTTCTCTCATTCTTCTGTTTACTTCTCCTGTCACATGAAAGTTCTTTTTATGCGTTGAGTCTAAGAGGATATCTGTACAGCATTTTAATAATTCCCCTTTGCCCGCCCCTCTCACTATCTATGTATCATCAACAATTAATATTTTACCCTGACTATATTCAATAAAGCAGGTTTATTTATTACACTTTCCTATTACCAATTGAACTGATTTCCTAATGAATTCACTTGCTGACATTTTTTTTGTGTTTTTTTTAATCAAGTACATTTAAAAAAAAAAATCACTGGGTAGACTGCCTGCTAAACCTTCCCATCCTGATAGGAGAAGATGGATCACAGTTTGAACGCCCTTCAACACTGGGTATTATGAAACACTAAGAACTCAATCCTGCATTATGCTCAGCACTCTGGCCCCGGCTCAGCAAGTCACTTAAGCAGCTATTTAACTTAAGCACGTGAGCGGCCCCAGTGACTTCAGTGGGGTTACTTGCATGCCTAAAGTTAAGCATGAGCTACAGTGGTTTGCAGGATCAGGTGTTCAGCACCTTGCAGGATTGGGCACTAATAGACTATGAAGTGCTTGGCTGACTCTAAAATGCAAGCTGCTTTCTCAACAGGCCATTGGTGGAGTGTTATTGAAAGGGTGCCTTCCTGTTGCTTCATAACAAAAGAGGAATGTTTGAATAAGAACGGAAGCCTGAGCTGACTAATTTGATGCATTAAAAAAACCACAGGATGGAAAAGCCTGAAGTCACAGAGAAAGCAGGATGAAATGCAGTGGAGATGGCAGTCCTCAAGTTTTGAGTGAGGGTGCCAGATTAGTGCACGAGCCAGGTTTCCACTGTGGCGTTGGGTGTTCCCAGACTGCACCCTCTCTGCTTAGCACCTGTTCTCTCCATGCTTCAGCCTTTGCTGGCAGCTGACCTTGCCCAGCTGCCTGCATGTTCAGACCCAGCCAGCCCTTGAATCTCAGCCCATTCTTGCAGCTTCTCCAACCTGAAGCCCATGCGGGCACTGCCAGCCAGTCCCAGAGCCTCAGGCCATGCCAGTTGCAGGCAGCAGCATGCCCACTCTCCCATATGTGCAGCCTCAGCCTACAGTTTAGCTCGCCCGGCCCCCTGCCCATTTGCATGCCCACCTAGGCAGCCCACAGAGCCTAGCATTGTTTATGTGGCCTCCCATATATACATTGCCAGCCTGAGCATTCCTAATGCTCCCATCACCGCCGTATCTTGGCCCCATGGACGTGACCTAGAACAGCATCATTTACACACAATTTACAAAGAACCAGACCCTGCACCATCCCTCTTCTTCTGTTGTTCCCTTTAAGTGGGAATCTTCTTAGTGCACAGGCAGTCGAACCCACCCATCCGCTCCCTCAAGCAAATTCCCAGCAAGACATCAATTCTCCCTCTGTACCGTACTTTCACCAGCCGCCCACATGGGCACTCCCAGCTGCAGGCAGGTTGCACTAGAAGCCAAGCATGCCCACCCTTGAGCCACAGCGTGCATGCACTCACTTTATCCAGCTGTCTCCTGCTCACAGACCCTCGGCATGCCTCCCCTCAGCATCAAAGCTTTCCCTGCAATGAGCCCTCACCATTCTCTCTCAGTCTGTAACAGGAAGCTTAAAATCCGTTTAGAGACTGCAGATGCACACACAGACTCAGCATCCCAAGCATGAGCAGTCCAGAACACGCCAGGCTCCTATGGGTTAACAAAGCCATTCAAGCCCCAAGTCAAAAAATTAACTTTTATCTCAAGGAGAGCCGGTGACACTTTCCCTCAATGAGAGTTTACATAGCTACTGGGACAAAATATGTAAGTGTTTCACTCTGGACACCAATAAAGAAACCTTCAACATCACACACTGCTTTCAAAACTAAACATAAAAAAGAGGCATGGTGGGGGGGGTGAGGAGGGAGAAAGAAACCAAAGAACCCAGCTAGTTCCTCTGCTTTGAGTGACAGGAGCAGCAGGGCTGGAGCAGCCCCTTGGGTTTCAAGGCTGGGAGTTTTTTCTGCTTTCTGGCAGAAGGGATCTATTACAGTTAATAAGGGGAAAGGCTACAAAGCAAGTCACTAACATTGAGTACTATACGTGTCAAGAGGGTGGAGAGGGGAGCTTTTGCATGCTTTGATTTTTTTTCCATCCGCATCGTTTTTCTAGAAAGCAGTAAATAAGGTGAGCTGTCTATAACAGACCCTTCTAACCGGCACAAGCCATAGAGGAAAAAGGCATACCAAAGTTGCAGGATTTGATATGACAAAATATTGCTGCTGCTACCGAAACACTTGAATGATCACACACTCACACACACACTCTCTCCCTCTCTCTCTCTCTCTCTCTCTCTTTTCTTCTGAAAGGAAAACATTATTACATATCTCAGAGCAAATCTGTTGTAATTGTAAATCAGGGAGATACGAGATTCTACATTCCTGGTAACTGCCTTATAACAGAGATCTTGCATCCTTCAACAGTAATTCAAGCAACGTATAATTCCTCAGAAATCAGACCTGAATCACAAATACTTCCAAATCCAAATGCAGAAGAGAGAAGATGAATGAAAGCAAGAAAAAAATATCCCATTTCTTACCTGGGATAGTAGAAAGGGCAGACTAAGTTGAGTTTTGTGCTGCATTTTGCCAGACTAGAAGGTACCGGAGGCTTTTTCATTCATGCACTCGGCTGCACTGAGCATATTTTCACTGTGAAACAGCCTTTGAGAAGAGACTCTGCCTTGAGAGCCAGCCAACTTCCCAAATAGATCAGCAGCATCATCACTAAAGCATTGGATAGAGTCTGATGACCAGAACCAATAGCTTTACAAGGATGATTTCTTCACAATGCATCCCCATTTTGCATCACGCATATTGGGCAAGCACCTCTCACAAACACAGCACCTTTAGAAAGCATTTGGCTTTGGCGAATGTGTGTGTTTAGTTTCAGTCTTACAAATCATGCTTTATGGATTTCATTACTATTTTGCTCTTTCAGAGAATGGAATTGCGCAGGGGGAAATAACAGCAACTCAGAGCACCGGTGCAATGAGATCCTCTTTATTAAAATGTTAATAAGGTGTGCTTTATTTTCAATAAATCAAAACAATGACCACTGCAGCTTTAGTTACTTGCAAGCCTTGGAAAAGCAACATAGTGGAGTTTTTCAGTGCAGCCGAAATCCTGATTATATTTTATGTTTTCCCTCCATCTCACAAATCACAATGAGGACAGATCAATTCTAGCCTGCAGGGAAAAAAAATCCATCATAGGGTGATAGATTTTATTAACTGCTCAGGTAATGGGTGGACTGGCTTTCAACTCAATGAACTTGAATCTAGGACTACGTTTCTCAAGTCTGTGTCCTTCAATTATGGAAATTTTTCTTGTTTGGAAGGGGATCTGTTGTTATAAGAATCAAATATAGGGAGGCTAGTTAAATTATGATGTTATAGTTAGCAATGTAATGGTATGCAGGTGGGGTCCCAACCAGAAATTCAGTGTTCCCTTTATACAATTTGCCCTCATTTCTGCCTCCTCAGATGTATCCAATTTCTTTATCCCCACCATGTAATCTCTGGGTGGTTTTGTACCTGTAATCCTGACACCCCTTCCTCCCCTCTCTTGTCTCACTGCTACCTCCCCACCACTAACTCCTCAATGGCTCTCAAAGTCTCAGTGTCCCTGGTGTTTCTGCTGCTAGCTATTTCCCATGTTCCTCAGCATCAGCAGGAGCTTCCTGCAGAGAGGGACATGATTTTGCAGCATTTCCAATGCATGTTCTTACTCTAGCTGCTCTGAACACACTCCCTCTCCCCCATGAACCACTCAGAGACTGGGGAGGAGCTGTCCTAAGAGCCTGACCCTTCCCATGAAGTAGCAGCTTAGTGCCACGTGGACTCATAAGTACCCCAAATAATGTCAGGGATATGTTTAGGCCCATGTATGGATCAGAGCTCCAGCAGGAAACAGAACCTGGCAGTGTTCATTAAGGTCTTTACTGCCCTAGACAAACTGAAAAAATGTTCACCATTCCCAACCCACAGGTGCTGTCCCCAATACCAGATGGCTTGCTGCAGAAGGCCCCTACCTGCTCTGCCCTTTTGTTCCCAAACATGACTTCCCTTCTCGGAGGCATGAGGCTAGCTGTATGAATGTGGGGTAGAGGATTCAGAGCGCAACCTGAGATCATAGTGGGGCAGAGTAAATCCTTGCATCCCCACTATGTAACTTTCAGAAGAGGATGCTTCTATTTTGGTCCCCACTAACTCCCACCGGCCAGACACAGAAGATCAGCTCATTTTCATGGAGGATGTTTTTTCTGGAAGTGCCTCCAATGGCGGTTTAAGTAGCTGACATCTGTGGGAAGGGCCTATTCTAGTAGGCAGAAGCAGGATCACATGCATGATACCCATTTTATAGCGCTATGCCCCTAAGGGAAATGCTTTCATTAGTATCAGACCCCATTGACAAGGTGGGATTGAAGGGTGGACCTGCTGGTTCTGGCTCTTTCCCATATTCTTGAAACCTGGAACCAACAGAAAGAATGGTTTAATCTCAGTAAGGTTTGCCATTGAGCTTGCTTGCACGTGTTTCTGCAAAAGATGAGAGTAGGATACAGTTCTTCAGCGCTGGTAATGCCAATGCTTTGCAGCCAGACCTGTGAATGATTTCAGTTCTGGACAGGTGAACCTTGTGAGGAATCCTCTCCCTTGGCTTTTAGGGTAGCTGTCCTATAGTAGCATCTGGGACCATGGTCCCTGATATGGGTTTAGCCTTACAGGTCCTTTCTGTTATGCCCTCACCGTGTATGAGTATTTTGGTTATAGGAACAGGTGATCCAATGCATTAGATGGGGAAGAGTGGTCTTATAGTTTTTGCACAGGACTGGGACTCAGAAAATTTGGGTTCTATTCCTGACCCTGCCACAGACTTCCTATGTGACACCGCCCAAATCACTACACCGCCCAGTGCCTCAATTTCCTCATCTCTGAAATTGGGATAACAACACCTAACCCAACAGAGATGCTGTCAGACCATGTTAATTAGAGTGTGCAATGTGCTTTGAAATCGTCTGATGAAAGCCACCATTCTTAGCATCACAGTTTTCCATTATAAAGCCTTAAATAGGCAGGTAACCTTGCAAACCATTTTTTTCTCTGGTTGATACCACAGCAGTGGAAGTCAATGCTAAGTTTGAGTTAACAGCACCCTGTTTGCACCCTAGTGGGCCAGATGAAGGGTGTTTTCAGTGAGGGTCTCATTGGAGAAGGGGCTGCGGGGTCCCTTCCTCTCTTAAGTTGCCGGTCACTAGGGACTTGTCTATGTGGTGGGGCGATGCACTCTATGGGCTGGGGGAGGAGAGTGATTTCTAAAGTGCACTAACATGTTGTGCATTAATTGGTCTGTGGAGACCCTCCTGGCACACTTTAACATGGTTGTCTGAAATAGTATTATGTTAAAGCATACTAGAGAACCTTTTGTGTATACCAGCAGGGTCTACACGGGTCTGCACTTTAGAAACCACACCCCCGTAGAGCGTAACCCTACCATGTAGAAAAGCCTGAGATCTGTTGACCTTCATGTCATGGTGTAGAGCTTAGCTGTTCCAGGCAGTGGAGTTGGTGGAGGGACTGAGGGCTTGGCTACACTTGCGAGGTAGAACGCATTAAAGCAACTAACTCACAACACATCCACACTAGCAAGGCATGTAAAGCGCCCTGAATAACGTAGCTCAGAGCTTCTCAAACTGGGGGTTGGGACCCCTCAGGGGGGTCACGAGCTGTCAGCCTTCACCCCAAACCCCGCTTTGCCTCCAGCATTTACAATGGCGTTAAATACATAAACAAGTGTTTTTAATGTATAAGGGCGGGTCGCACTGGAGGTTTGCTGTGGGAAAGGGGTCACCAGTGCAGAAGTCTGAGAACCCCTGCCTATAGCTGAAGTCAGCTTATCTTAGGTTGATTTATCTGGCCATGAGGATGGGGGCAAGTCGTCTGCTGCTGCTTCCCCGTTGACTCCGCTTCCGGCTCTCGCCACGGTGGAGTTCTGGAGTTGACGGCAGAGCGATTGGGGATCAATTTTATCGCATCTACACTAGACTGATAAATCGATCCCCAATAGATCAATCACTACCTGCTGATCTGGTGGGTAGTGTAGACGTACCCCAAGGGATCCAAGCAGCCTCGAAAGAAGGCTGCTGAGATGCCCAAACAGCCCCAGCCCCCCACTGCATTCCACGGACCTGGCAAGCCAATCCCTACTTCAAAGCCCTCACCCCACCCACAGCTCACCCACCTTTGCCTCTCAAATCTGCGGCTGGAGCGCTTCTGGTAATCCACCTCCACGAGAGGTGTAATGCTTCATGCACCCTGGCTGGAGCGCTGCGGCACCAGTGTGGATGCCCTGGTCTGTTAATGCGCTCTGATCGGCCTCCAGAAGTGTCCCACAATGCCTGTTCTAGCCACTCTGGTCATCACTTTGAACTCTACTGCTCTGCCCTTAGGTGACCAACTGTCAGGCCCACCCTTTAAATTTTCTGGGAATTTTGAAAATCCCATTCTTGTTTGCTCAGCAAGTCATGGAGTGCTCTCAGAGCATCTTTCCCGGTGACCATGCCTCCATGCCCCAGGTGATCCCCAATATGGAGCAATGGCGAGGTGCTGGACCTCATCAGTGTTTGGGGGGAGGAAACTGTCCAGTCCAAGCTTTGCTCAAGCCATCGGAATTACGATACCTTCAGGCAGATATCAAGGGACATGATGGAAAGGGGCCATGATCAGGACACACTGCAGTGCAGGGTTAAAGTAAAGAAGCTGCAGAATGCCTACTGCAAAGCCCACAAGGCAAACTTCTGCTCCGGTGCTGCCCCCACGACCTGCCATTTCTACAAAGAGCTGGATGCAGTACTTGGGGGCGACCCCACCTCCACTCTGAGGACCACCATGGACACTTCAGAGCCCAGTTTAACAAGGCAGGAGGATGAGAAAAGTGGGAGTGAGGGTGCTGAGGAGGAGGAAGACTCCCCGGCATCCCTAGATGCATGCAGCCAGGAGCTGTTCTCAAGCCAGGAGGAAGGTAGCCAGTCGCAGCAGCTGGTACTTTGGGAAGGACAAACACCAGTGGATGTGCCCAGCAAGTGGCTTTTATTTTGGAAAGGAAGTTATTTGGTGCGGGCTCTTGGGGCGAGGAGGGTTAGGGCTACATGCATACCTAGATGTGGAATAGGGCATTGATGTGCTCTCTCATATTGTGGCAATCGGCCTCAATGATCTCTTCAGGTCTCATGCAGAAGCTGTGCAATGAGCTTGCACAGGTTCCTTGGGAGCGTAATTGTGCTCCTTGACCCAGTCAGGCTAACATGTCCACACCACTGTGCAGTGAGGGGTGGGGGGACATTGCTGCACACAGGCAAGCTGCATATGGACCAGGGCAGAAGCCACATTGTAGTAGAAAACCCTCCCCTGCTTCCCAGGTCACTTTCAGTAGCGAGATATCTTCCAGGACAAACTCCTGTGGAAAATATGGGGTCAGTGTTCAGTATAGGGGCCCCCTGCAGCTGTTGGCTCTCTCCAAGGCACAGAATCCCAGAGGGCAGTACAGCAGTGAAATGATCAGTCCTCCTCGACCCTGTGCTTGCTCACCATTTTGGGGTTCCCGTGGGTTATGTGCACTTGCTTTGGGACAGACAAATTCTGCTATCGTTTAAACTGTGCTTGTCATTAAGATGGGTGAATCATTGCTCTGTCTGGTGTGAACAATGCTGCCTCTGTTAAGTGTTGCATATTGCCTTTACAGACCCAACCTTGAGATCTCAGCCATCCATGTTATCACTGACCGAAAGGCTCCAAAGAATTAGGAAGAGACCACATAGAAGCAAAGAAGACCTGCTGCATGAAGTAATGCAGCAGTCCCTTCATGAAAATCAAAAAGCACGGGAGTGGAGGGAGAGCAAAAGGAAGATCCATCAGCAGAATGCGGAGCACCAGCACCAAAGCATTATGGAGCTCCAAGCGGACTCGATCCAGGCGCTCATAGCCATGCAGGCGGAGCACTACTGCACCCGCTCCCACCCTTGCAGCCCTTATCCCAAAACTCTTTCCCTTCTGCCCCTATGTCACCTCCAACACTCTTTCCCCAACATCCTGGTTCTTATCGCCACCAGCTTCCACCCAGCCCTGCAAACTACGACCCTTACCCACTGCACTCAACCCCCATTACCATGCATTTTAGCCAGCCAGAAGTGCAGCACTCATTGCACAGCATTCCAGATGGGAAGGCTGAGTATGATAACAGGACATATGCAAATCTGTGGTTGAACCATTCCCCACCCTACCCCCTTGCCCTTTCTGTTTCCCAAGCAGTTGTGTTTCTTTTCAATAAATGAATTTTCTTGTAAGTAAATAGCGTTTTTGGCTTTGAAAACATTCTTTATTATTGCATAAAGTAAAAGATACCTTAGCCCAGGAAAGCAACAGGCACTGCAAGTCAGCGTAGCAAACACAGATTCCTACTAACATTGGAACCACTGCACTTCACTCCCGTGCAGGTCACCAAACATTTCTGGTGGCTTTCAGCCTCCCTTGAGGCATCCCTAATCCTTGCAATCCTGTGCTGGGCCCCCTCTAATAGCCCTGCTCTCTGGCTGTCAATTTCAGCCTCCAGGTGTTGAACCTCCGATTTCCATGCCTGAGTGACTCTTTCACCCTTCCCTTCACAAATGTTATGGAAGGTACAGCACGCGGATACAATCAGGGGATTTTGTCATTGGCCAGGTACAGCTTCCCATACAGAGAGCACCAACGGACCTTTAAACAGCCAAAAGCACACTCCATGGTCATACTGCACCGACTCAGCCTGTTGTTGAACCACTCCTTGCTGCTGTCAAGGCTCCCTGTGTAGGGTTTCATGAACCACGGCATTAAAGGTTAAGCGGAGTCTCCAAGGATCACAATGGGCATTTCAACTTCCCCTACAGTGATCTTCTGTCCTGAATTGCAGCTTCCTGAACAGGCCTGTGTTCTGAAAGAGGTGTGCATCATGCACCTTTCCAGGCCAGCCTGCGTTAATGTCAATGAAATGCCCACGGTGATCCACAAGCTCCTGGAGAACTACAGAGAAATACCCCTTCCGATTAACATACTTGGAGGCTAGGTGGGCTGGTGCCAGAACTGGAATATGCACCCCATCTATCGCCCCTCCGCAGTTAGGAAAACCCATTTGTGCAAAGCCAGCCACAATGTCATGCATGTTACTCAGAGTCATGGTTCTTCTGAGCAGATGCAATTAGTAGCCCTGCAAACTTGCATCAACACGATTCCAACGGTCGACTTTCCCACTCCAAACTTGTTAGCGACCGATCAGTAGCTGTCTGGAGTTGCCAGCTTCCAGATTGCAATAGCCACCTGCTTCTCCACCAGCAGGGCAGCTCTCAGGGTGGGGGTGAGCTCATCACACAGTCCCATGAAAGTGGTTTCTGTCATCCAAAATTTCTGCAACCAAATTACTAATCAACATACTTTGGCAGAAGAACACAAGGCAGAAAAAGAAGATCTTAAATGGATGATGTGCTGTCTCAGATGGATCAAAAGGACTATTCATCCACAAACAGATTAGCATAGGGTTGTACAGAAAGTGTTACTAAGGTTGCAAGACTCTGCTACTGGAGAGGTCAGGTAAAAACCACCATCTATTAGTAAAAAGTCTAGCACAGTGAGTTAATGGACAGAAAAATGGAAGCTCCACATAGACTGTAGAGTTATCACCAATACTAGCCCAAGGAAGTAATTACTATCTAAGTAGATAGCATGGTAACAGGGGGGCATACCTATCTAACACAAGCTCCTCTGAAGTATAGCAGTGCTCTCATCCCCATTTTACAGATGGAGAATCAAGGCACAGACACACTAAAGCCCAGATTTTTAAGGGGAGGTAGGCACTGCAGTGCCTAAAACCTTTAAAAAGATGACTTGCTCAAGGTCAGACAGGGACCCTGTAGCGGAGCTGGGAACTGAGTCCTAGGTTAGTTCCCTAACCACTGACCTGTCCTTCTTTTACTGAGATCCCTGGTCAGAATGAGCCTCATTGGAGGACCTTGGAGTGCCTGCTGCGATTGCATAAGCCTGCAGCTAGGATACAGTTGACCACAATGAGGCCTTTTTGCCTGGCCTACCTGTATCCTCTGCCTCCAAACACACCCCCTCAAATGGTGTTTCTGGATAAATTCAGACCTTTCAGAAGCAGATGCAACTCCACTGAAAGTCATGGAGTTAAAGGGCTTATACCAGGGAAGAATACAACATGTTTCCTTACTTCCCTTTGGACTGCACCTTATCCTGTACAAGTAAAATAAATGCCTTTGTTTGAGCAGGGGAACTACACTCACTAAGCTCCCAGAATTCTGAATCCTGTTCATAACTTCAGATCTGAGTAACTAAATTAAATGGATAAATGCACAAAACATATCCTCATTCCCTACTTTTTTGTGGCAGCACTACCATGTCAGAGTCATCATCTGAAGATTCAGCTGACAAAGTTACTAAAAAAAATAATATAGATTTATATATACATATCAAGATAATCATGAATCCACTGAAAACAGTTCAGAAAACACACAGAGGGAGCAGGTTTAATACAGTAGGAGACATATCCAAGATCTGAAGACATATCCAAGATCAAGACATTCACCATGAGTTACAGCAAAGTTAATATTGTGGAAACAAATTAAACCCAGACTGTTGCATTTTTAATGATGTTATGATTGTATGACAGCTGCCAAAGTCCAATCAAATGTCAGCCAGGAAATTCAAATTTAAGACTAAGATTTGGTCCTTAAATTCCTGCAGTCATTCATGGGTTAAAACAAAAAAAAATCTCTTCTTGAGAGAGAGGGAGCATTTAAGTATTCCACCATGTATATGCTGCTTACTAATGGTGAACACGCTTCATCACCTTTGTCCAGCAACAATCTCGCTTAACCTTTCATCTTTTCACAGAAGAACAGCAGATGCATAAGTATAGCTTGAGGTGAATAAAATATGAGACAGAGAAATAATGTGTCAGTTTGTGAATATCTAGGTGTAATGGGCTCCAGCTGGCACACAGGACCAGAGCAGTTGTAGCATTTATAACGCAAGGATGACTGGGTTTGGGATACACACAAATACGCTTTCCGCATCTACTCTTTTGTCTAATGCTAGTAAAGGATAGCCAGGGATGAAGCCTATCTGAGCTAGACAGTTAACTGTTCAGTGGCTGACAGTATATGAAGCCCACTCTTACTGGTGTAGTGTCTTCAGACATTAAAGCAGGAGGACCATGCTGTGAGAGAAGGGACCCCCAAGAAGTGCCCCTTGAAATTTTATATAAACCTTTGTGGATATCCTGATCTGAGAGGGGAATATGTGCAAGCATAACCCACCGTTGAGTGTTTGCTACATGCCCCTCTCTGTGCTAATTCATAGAGGATATGAATTGCTACAGATGAAAGACTTGGCGCTCAAGCAGCTGGCGCTTGATAGCTCTGGAGGTCCCGGGTTCAGTTCACATTGCCACAGCCCAGATGGAGACCATCACATAAGCAGAAAGCCAAGAATGGACTGAGCATTTTGTGTACTAGAGACCCAATGCTACAAGTTAAGGGTGCACAATGGGAGTAAAATCCTGGCTCAGCCGAACTCAGTGGCAAAACTCCCACTGACTTCACAGGAGTCAAGATTTCACCCTGGTCCTTATGTCCTTTCCATCCTATTTAAAAATCATAGTCTAGTCTCCATGTAACCATCAAGGCTTTTAAGCAAATAAATATCTTATGTGACCCGCAAGGGTCCCGTTCGCTATTCAAGGTATTTCTGGTACAACTGCCTGTTATATCAATGAAGTCCTTACTTTACATGTTTGGCTTCAAGAGGGGATCAAAGAAGAATTGATTTCAGGACATATCTTTTCTGAGAATCTTCAGAATTATTTTCTCCCCAGCAATCAATTTCCAAATACACAACAATGGAGGAAATTAAGTAAATAAATTACGGAAGGAAGTAAATTAAGGAATTTCCCTGTCCTCTCAGAATTTTCTAGGTCCATGAAATACTGTGTTGCAAAGCTGTCCACCCTTAGGTCATCTACCCTGATTAACATACAGGAAATTTACCTCTATAAGCCCAAAATACTACACTATACACTAGAAATAAACACAGATACTTTCTTATCACAGGAAGAAAGTAAGAAAATTTGGAAGAACAAATATCATGCTAATGACTTACATCCATGTAATTAACCCTCTTTTTTTTCCTACCGCATAAAGCACTTCAGGACTCCAATCAGTCTCATAACAACTCTTACTGGTCATGCTCAGTGACAACTAATTATTCACCTCCTGTTCCCATGTACCAGAGTTCAATTATTCTAGAACTGAGCTACTGATATCTCTCAAAGAACAGCCAAATTAAAAACTAGTTTTAAACATGTCATTAATAATCGTTACATCAGCCAAGTATGCAAATTTAACAGAGGGGGCAGGTAGTTATAGCAAAAACTATTAGATATAGTATTAACCTTAGCCATTAAAATAATCCTTCAGGAATGGAAAGATGCTACACAACTTTATATAAACCACTGGATCCATTTCATATTCTGTGACATATAAAGCTGAGAGATATTGCACTCTGAAGCATGGCAAAATGGAATCTTTCTTCAGTCTTTGGATAGCTCAAGCTGAATATCCCACTAAAAGGAAACATCTTGGGTTTATACTGTAAGTATGTGATTCTTACTCCATTTTCTTTCATTAAATTTGAAATGCTATTGTGCATGAATTCTTGAGTCATTGGGTATATTGGGTTCTCTTCATATTTCTTTGTTTGTTTCCAACTTTATCTTCATTATGTAAAATTCATTAAGGATTTTTAAACATTAGAAGAAACCTGTTCACTTTACTTCATCTTATGGAGTGCGGGAGTCATCATTGCCTCTTTTGGGTCTAGTTTCCCTAATATGCAAAGAAGTGGACTTACCCATGTCTTCTGCTAGATTGTGCACAATCCCCTAAAGTAGAACTGAATTAGACCCCAAAATACACTCTTGCTGCTCCAGCCTGGAATCTATGGGTCCAATTCCATCCCCCAAACTGGTACAGACAACACAAAGGGGCCAGAATCCAGCCACAGCTGGCCAGCTGCAAATTCCCTCCATGGAAGGAACTATCTGCTGACATAAAGCTGGTGTCCTCAACCCTTATGCCAATTTCCTACAGTACAGGGAAGATGTCATGCATCTGTGTTTCACCAAGCCTCAGCTGGTGTGCAGAACCATAGCCCACCGGCATAAATTAGAACAACCTAATGCCTGTTCTCACTCAAGATGAAGCCAGCACAGAATGGCTAACTGAATGAGGAAACTATGACCAGCTTCCCAGTACTTCCCCTGCCCCCTGGTTCTCGCCCCCGCCCCCACACACACACACAGAGCTGCACTGAGCAGATCTTGGTAAGAGCAAATCTGGCCCCATTCCTTTTCTATAAGAAACACTATTTCTAGACACAGAGAACTAAACAAATGCCTTTTCTACAGCAAGCTTAGCATCTTGTGGCAGTTCTAGGCTGAGGAACCCACAACCTTTCTTAGTGCCTTCTCTCAGTGCCAGCATCTGGTTGCAAAAGAGTAGGTCACTAGCTCCTCCCTGTGTTGTACTGGTAACTATCCTGAACATTGTGGAACAGAGTTTCCATCCCTGAATATTTAACTCTGCAGCTAATGCATACAGATGGTGAGAGGTGCCAGCTTTCAACACTGCAGGGGCCTGCAGGGACTGAAGGGTCTAGTGGCAGTGACATCTGAATGGTCAGTAGAAAGCTCAGGCAGGAGCATCTTGGTTACTAGAACATTTTCTGGACACAAAGGGCTGGGAGAATGGGGCAGGGTGAGAAGAGAGAAATGTACTCCCATGAAAGCAGGTCTTTGTACCAGGCCAAATTATCCTCCCAGGAAGGGAAGGGGAAGTTGGAGTACCTACAGATAGGTTGTTTGATTGGCTCCGTCTCATCCATCCCTGTAGCTCAGAGGTCATAAGCTGCTGTAGAACAGGGCAAGACTCTACATTAACTCCCACAGCTGTAGGGCAAGTAGCCAAATTCTGAAGGTTCAGGACCCTGTCTGACCAGGAGTAGTGCTGAGATTTGCTATCATGACAGGGAAGGAGATGAGAGGAAGCTGTTTTGCAGCCGCTCCACATCTTATTTGTATTTCTTTCCTTCAAAAGGAATGAAATGAGGCCTTTTTAAAAAGCCCGTCCATTGAGGGGTTAAAATAAAACCCTGGACCATAATGTACATATGAAAACACTGCTTTATTTTTGGAACTGAGGTTCATAGGAAAGCTGGCTCAGCTATAAAAATCACAGCTTCCCTGATTAGCTTCACTTGGAGACTGGAATTCAGGCAGTAAAGTGCTAAAGTAAGATGTATTGAGCTGAATGGGTACAGCTGAGTTTTGTGGGTAGCGAGTTGCACCTGTGACAATGAAATCAGAGCAGTGAAAATAAGCAGTGTAGTTAACCCTTTTAGTGCACTGAACTGTTAAGTTATCAATTCATAAAGTAGCTGAGATTACCAAAATCCAAACAGAAACAAAAAAAAGGACCCATAGATCCCAACATCTATCCATAGATCCCAGCAGCTCTATCTATGGATCCTTTTTCTTGTTATTTTCATTTGAATCTTAGTAAACTCTGCTAGTTTATGAAATACATGTCAGAAAAGCAAATTAAACTGAGGGATCTTACTGATGATTAAAGTCACTTCACAGGCCTCTGTAGGTTTACACAATGCTTTACAAACACAAAACATGTTCCCTGCATGGAGAGTAAAGAATTTAAGGGCCTAATCCTGCCTGTGAATAGTCTTACTGAACTAGTGAAGGAATTACCTCTGTCCCAGTGCTGTAATTAGATCCACTGTGCAGACCCCTCACTTAAGATACATGAAAAAGCAGTTCAGGGAAGTAGATTATTAGAGAGGAACTGAAGAAAGGAATGATTGCTGGAAGAGAGGGATGTAAAATAATATCAATCAAATGTTATTACACATGCCAATTGGCTTCACACATAGACCTATACAATCAAGTTACAATAAAAAAATAGAAAAAAAAATGACTTGTGATTAGATCTGAGTCAAAACAGATGCCAAAGAAACCAGTCAACTCAGCAGAAACAATCCTCCAGAAATCTACTCATGCCAGAATCTAATTAAGTTTGCATAATATGCAAATTGACAAACTCCAAAGTGAATGTCAATACAATCTGAAGCTAGCAATCAGATTGCCTGCTCTTGGGGAGACATCATCATGTTATACATTTACACAGCACCTTTTATTCCACAGCATTTCAAAGCCCTTTGCAACTATATTATTCATGTGATAACAGATATCGACCACTGATGTGCAGTCACCTCTGGTGTGGAGGGCAATAGCCATTCCACAGCATGTTGTAACAATGCACTACAATTTTTGAACATAGAAAGCAAAGAAGAAGAATACTGGCTCCATCTTAAACTATAGGTAATGATAATACCAAACATTTTTCATCAGTAGATCTCAAAGTGCTTCAAAATCTGTAATGTATTTATCCTCCCAACACCCTTGTGCTATTAGCCCCATTTTATGGTTGAGAAACTGAGGCATGGAGAAGCTAAATGATGTATCTGTAGCAGAGCAAGGAATGGAATTGAGGTCTCCCAAGTCTGAAGCCAGTGCCCTAACCACTGGACCATCCTTCCATCAGCTCAGGTAGGCAGAAATGAACTAAACCAAACTAGAATCCAACCAGGGACTAGGAGATGCTAACTCAGCTCCACTTAGAAAATACTCAGGGAATATTTAATGACCATATATAGTTAGAACTTCAATGTCCCAGCTCATCTGAAAGATGGCACATTGTACACGCAGGACCCAGTTTGTAACTGCTGACAAACAAATAAAACACCAATACTGGTCCCTTCTGTGACCAGGGTTCTTCTTGGTGATTGATCATTTATAAGTCCTTCAGGCAGGGGCTATATCTGTGTATGGGAATGCAACCTAGCAAAATGGGGCTTGATTCTCTTTGGGGCATCTGGATACTACTTCAATACACTTAATAGTAATAAAACTACTGACTAGCAATGGCTCTGAGCTCAGATGAGCTTGCAGCTCGAAGACGCTGCACTAGGAGAACAGAGCAGAAGAGAGCATTATGGCATTGAACAAAGGCCTAGTGAAACAGCACAGGAATTATCATGCACAGGCTCACAGGAAAGGGCCTTGATGATCTGGAGATGGTGCCAAAAGAGTGCATGAAAAATGCTAGATGTCTCTGAGTTCTGACTAAGACTCCACCTGTTTTGGCTGCTTCTGTTCCTGCTTGCACTGGGTGGGGAGGGAGTAAAATGGGGCCAACGTGGGGCGACCCCTCTCCCAACGTTGCACTGGACCCAGACCTATGGAAGTGAGATACACACACCCTTTATTCTGAGGGTATTAAGACTCAGGTGGTGTCTCCTTTCCATCTACCATGTGGTCTTGGTGGAAAACTGCAGAGAGGCATCAGCATTAGGCAGAGAAGCAGGGACCTCTACATAGTCCCATCAAAACTATGGAATGTTCTTTCTCTGCCCAGCACTGATTGGCAATTTGCTCCAATCCTTATTCACAATCCCTTCATTTCTGCTGCCCTCCAAACCTGCCCCTCTGACTCTTTCCTCACCTGCCCTGTCCCCCCCATAACTCCTTTCTTTCTCCATTTAGCAGATTGCCTCCTAATTAAACCCACTCCAGCCCCCTAAAAATGCCATTTTTGCTGCCATCACACTGTTCACTCTGCTTGTGTGTTGCACCCCTTCCCCCTACTCTGTGGTCTATTTTGATTGTAAGCTCTTTAGGGCAGGGACTGACTATTACTCTGTGCTTGTACAGTGCCTAGCACAATAGAGCCCTTGTCCATGAGGGGGGCACCTAGAGCCTATTGTAATACAAATAATAACAACAACAGGATAAATAATATCGTCCTTTCTTCCAACAGCAGTAACCTGTTCTGACTTGTGTTGTCCCTTTGCAGGTCAGCTTCCTCAGTGGAGGATAAATCAGTGACATGGAGGCTTTGAGGTAGTCCAAGTGTAACATGCTATATTTACACATCCACACTAGTCCTGCAATGAGGTGGTCAAACAACATGCAGGGCAAGCCTTTCCCCCAAGAAGCTCCCCCCAACTCCAATATCTGATTCCTGGGGAGCAACTCCACGTCAAGAATTGACTCTAATAAGAGCCCAAAGCAGAAAGCAAACTCTCCTGCTGCTTGCACAGCTTCCTCTCTCCTCTTTCTGCCTTTACACAAAAACCTGGCAGAACCTAAAACTAAGAAGACCACAGTGTGTCTTTTCAAGGGTCAAGGCTTGCTTGCATAACAAGAAAAAGACCTTGGAAGGCCATGTGTAACAGCACCACCTGGTGACACTTGCCATAACTACATTTACATTCACTAGTAAAAGGGAGATTAAGAGGCCTATTATTGAAATACATAGCAAATTATGAGAGAGCTAATCAGAGAAGTCAAATGCTGTAACGTTTTGGCACCATGATTTGTTTGTTATGCATCAGTTTTTCTTGGTCTGCTTGTCAGGAGACGTCATGTGGATTCTGCTCGTGGAAGCGATTAGACACCCATCTCCAAAGTGAGTTGTGGTAAATACAATAGTCTATACCAAAGGGAACTGGGAAACATTAAGTTACATGCAGAGCCCAGGAGAGACATGTAAACCACTCGAAGCTGCTTTGCATTGTTATGTAGAAAAAGAGTAACTGGAGAAATAGCGAAGAAAGAGACTCATCTTGCTGTGACTGCAGCTGCTTCTCTCTTTTCCAAGCACACTGTGATCAAAAATCTGGAATCTTCACGCCGGGTAAAAGTTGCTGCAGAATTAAAGCCAGAGGCAACGGTTCTAGAGTTAGAGTAACAGTCCTGTAGCTGATGAGAAATCACTGGAGAGTGAAGCCAGTAATTACAGGGCCATTATGCATCTCTTGAGTCCAAATGGATATCATTAATGCATTTTCCTTCTTCACATAGGTCTCAAAAGATTTCCATTGCTCTGTTTGAGTCAGCTTGGAGGTGAACTTGGCATTGTACCCTGAATTGCTCACAGAGGGCATTCAGGGCATTTATCATGGCTAGTAATGTCCTCCTCTTGTGTGCTTTGCTTTATTCAGGCCCAGAGTAGCATGCAGAGGTTGAGACCATGCCGTTGCAGAAGGTTTGTGTTCGGGCATCTCTAATACTTGTAAACAAAACAGAAGATACATTAAAATGTTAAGAATAAATTTGTCTTTTTGAGTCTTTACAGACTCTTATCCTGAAATGAACTCCATGCAGGCAAGGACTCTTGGGGTCTGGGTTTTATAGTGCAACATACGCAGACTAATTTTATTCATTAAGGGATGAACAGCCTAGTAAACTACTATTTGTATCATTATTTTTAATGAGGATGTAAATTAGAAGCACCCAGAGCATGGGATGGGAGGTGTGACAGCATGCAAGTAGCCTTAGGCTGATTGACCACTCTGGTCATTTGGTAAGTATCCTCACTTGGGGAAAATCAGGGAGACAGTTGGGCTAGGACTGAATGATTAACCAGTTATCAAGGTGACTCAGCTCATCAGCAGAGGAAAGCTCAAAGAGAGACAGGAAATGGAAGAGAGGTAGGTTAGAAGGACAGGCTAGAGAAGCCCAGGATCTCAGGGAGGTGAGATCTCTCCCCACTGTGCCTAGGGACAATGTAAGAACCACAAGCTGCTGGAAATTTGTTCTGTTATATTCACACTGTAAATAAAGTATTGGGTGTTGTTTGCTATGAGTGCTATGTGAGGACTGGTAGCAGTAAGGAATCCAGGATGAGAGGACCCCACCTTGTAATAGGAGGCTATTGAGTGAATGCCAAACATCTTTCTAAAGTAAAATAAATAAAACCCTAACAATCCTCATTGTGCCTAGTTCTCTGTAGCGAAGTTTGTTACATGATGATAAAAACAAATGGGTTTTTCCACAAATTGGCAGCAGCACACGATGAAACCTATAATGTTCCACTTGTGATTGGTCTTTCACATCTGCTTTTTGTCTCCGGGGGAATACAACTCCTTCCAAAATGCAGTGGAAGGGGCTAGCAGCACATCATTTGCTTGATAGTTTCCAAGTTGATTGCAGTTGCTCTTCCTCATATGATTGTCCAGAGGTGGTTGTATTTACACAGGAGGTTTTGCACATTGGCTCAAAGAGCTGAAAGTTCATTGTTGTACATCCTTTGAGAGAAGAGCAGACACAGCAGTGTCGGCTTTGATATTGTGCATGTCTTACTTTGCTTAGGAAGGCAGGGACAACAATTCTCGCACAGATGGAGAAGATTTCTTCAGGGGGAAAAAACAATGTTTTAGTTCTTAATGCCATCCTCTGGTGAGCCCTTGGCTTCTTGTTTAGGGTTCCTGAGACATCAGTTTGAATAGAGAGAGACACTTTCGGGTGATTTATTGCATGAAAACAATCAGCAGGAACAGAGGAATTCATTGAGCAAACCATCTTGCTCTCGTCCCACATGTTCCTGTTCCCAAGTATAAAAGCTGTATTATTTAACCTGTTAAGCCAGAAGTAAAATCTAACCACCAAATGTAGTGGTTGCATATAAAACCTTATCACTTTTTCCTCTGATAAACAGAGGTTATCTGAACATTTGCAGCATTCCCTATTCTTACTCTAGAGAACACTGGAAATACTGAGAGAATGTTATTTAGTTATTTGGAACAAATGGTGCATTTGTACTGGTAACTACTATATTTACCAATACACATAATATACGTCAGTCACACCAGTCACCGCTCTCTGATTCTTCCCGATTGTTTGTATCACATCAATATAGAGAGAGAGGCTTACTGTGTTAGAACAGTTATACAGATCTAAAAAGCTATCAAATGCAGAATTCAATGTATACATGGCAATAATGTTTGCAGTGGCTAGTTCTGCTGTCATTCCTCTCTCTTGTAGGCGTGAGTTCAATAGTCGAGAGGCCGATTTGGCAACGTACAGGGAGGGTTAGGAACATATGAATGTCATTCACAGAAGCCAGCACTCTGAGCAAGCAGCCACCTGAGTTAGCCAGTAAGAAGTGCCAAGAGAGTTAGGCACTTATGGCCAGGCTGACGGGAGGCATCAATCTCTGCTTGCGATTCACAGCTGGGAAGCCCCTCCTGGGATGAGGCACCTGAGCCAGATCAACCCTTTCTCAAGAAGAGCAAAGGAGAATGAGGAGAAAATACTTACCCAGGATGTGGGAAAGCCAGGGTCAGATCTCCCACTCTGCTTGTTTCAGAGCTGTGACTTGAACCTGTGTGAGTGCCCCAACCATGGGCTACAGGGTATTTGGACACAAACTGTCCTGTTGAAACTGTTCCACTTACATTCTCTCTGACCCAATGAATATATAAGAATGGCTCTACAGCCTACAGGCTAGCCCACCCACCTGGGAGATCCAGGTTTGAGGCCCTGCTCTAATGAAGATTTAAATATTTGTATCTGGATGTGAGCTAGGCCCTACACATCAGTTTTCACAGCTGTATGCAGGCCCACCAGCAGAAACTTAGGCACCTTGGGAATTGAGGTGCCTACAGGTTAGGTGGCAGCTGAGCTGAGGTTTTAGGATCTACATTTTGGATTTAAGCATCTAAAGTGGCAGTTAGGTATCTAAGTCCCTTTGTGAATCTAGTTCTACATGCCTATCTGCATTTTTAGACACCTAAATACCTTTGTAAATCTGACCCAAAGGTCCAGTTTCCATGAAAGTTTTGTCTCCTGTATTTCTGAAACTCCCCCTATGGGTTGTCAGTGTCAGTGATCCAGTGGTATGTACCTGTCCTAAGATGAGCTCCTGATGGGAGAGACAATTTCTTAGGTCATGGCCAGTCTGTGGAGGGCTTGTAATATCACAACACAAAACTTACTTTGGAGTCTGTACTCAAAGGGGAGCCAGTTCAGAGAGCAGAACACTAAGGTGAGGTGTTCGGAGACCCATTTTATTGAGTAGACAGCATGCCGCCATGCAAAGTGAACAAATCTGACCAAACGAGATATTCCTATGACTCACAGAAGGTGTGACATCGAATGCTCATCGCAAGTGTTGATGCAGTCCTCACAAATATCTAACCCCAGCCCTTCAAAGCAGTTCTTAGCACTCTACTGATTCATTTCTTCGTATTGATCATAATCCGCTTCTCAAACATGGATGCCTAACTTCATCCACCTAAATGCACATTTAAGCACCTGTATGCCTGGTTTAGGCACACACATTCTAGGGCTTGTAAATCAGTACTTGCTGTAGGTACCTGGAATGTGTATTTAGGTGCCTAATTTCAGACATTCAAACTGGAAAAATGGGCCCTCGGTTACTAGACATTGCTCTGTCTTATTTCTGGTTTATCTCCCTCTTTTTAAAAATGGCCTTTTTAATAAAAGAACAAAATCTGAACTAATGAAAAATCAAAACAAAGATCAGTTTATGTTTTAGGTACAGTTTTCCTAACATGTCCTAAACTCTTAAAAATGTGAGTATAAGTGTGGTCTGAATTCAGACCCACATCAAGCAGAGAGTCTTTCAGGCTTAGCAGAATGTGAGCATTTCATTGAAAAGGAAAATTTGTAAAAGAGAGAGGCAGCATTTAAGGTTGCTTCCCCCAAAGTGTTGTTAGCATCTGACTGACACTGATAGAGGTTTCTGAGACATAACTGAAAGGTAAAGGAATATTTCAGCCATGAGACCCACTGATTTTTTTTTCTGATAGTCTCCAATAAAAATAATATCACATTGGCAGATTTTTTTCCCAGGGTAAAATATTGTTTCCATGCAAGAGCAGCGGAATATTTCCTACAATATTTTAACATGGGTCAAGAGTTTATGGGGGCGGGGTGGAAATCATCATTCCACATTTGTGCGGGGATGCAAAGAAACAGTTAAGACCAAAGAGTTGCACTTTATGCGTGCATGCACACATTTTTATTATTATCACAAATGGACAAAAGTGTGCTGGCCTCAAACAAATGTTCAGAGCTGACTTATCAACACTATATTAATATACTAGAACTTTTCAGTGGAAAGGGTTAGATGTAGTAACTCCTGGGGTTTGCTTTATAATGATCTTTTTTCTCTTCCTCTGTTTTAATACTGTTGTATTCAGCTTTCACTCAGCACTTTTCAACTGTATATCTCAAGGTGCCTTACAAGTATCACCATCCCCATTTTACAGAGGGGAAACTGAGGCATGGGGACATGAAGTGATGTGCTTACGGTCATACTCTAGGCCAATGGTAGATTGGGAATAGAATCCACGACTCTTAAGTCTCAGACCAGCAACCTATTGCAAGCGGGCAATAACTTTAAATAGGACTGTATTCAATGATGTCAAAGGATCATAAATAGATCAGACTAAATCTTAAAACCATATTCACTCTTCATCTCCTAGCGAAACTAAATAGACAAACATCTGGACACCTTCAATGGTAGCTTTCTTCCTCTATCACAAATATGCACAGAAGTCTTGGTAACCTGGGAACACACTAACTTTTATTTGGGAAAACACCAACTAACTAAATGGTTACCTGGTTAGGACTCCCGTCCCCACAACCACTGGCTTTGAGCAGAAGTTCCTTCTAATCTTCATTCACAAGTCCAATCCAACCCCACCTCAGTCAGGTTAGCACCTTCCTCAAGCACGGATTTGTTTCATCCTGCTGACATTGGGTCCATCTTGCCTGACTCTGCCCAATCAGATCTTCTCGGACTCACAGCTCCCAGTTTCCATCCAACCTGCTGCTGCCACTTCATCAGTTCAGCTCCTTTGCATCCGGTTCACTGATGGAATCCAAAACAAAGATGGACCCTTCCCTCTAGAGACAAAATAAGACTTGAAAATAAACCCCACATCCTCCCCATATAGTTTGGGCCTGATTACCCAACAGAGCACCCTGTCTTTCAGATTCCTTTTTCCCATTGAGTAACCCGCATGAATGTACACATTGCCCATCCTTTCACATATATGCAGTTGCATGATGTAATTAACACAGTTCAGGGGAAACTCCATCTGATACAACTTTTGATGCTTTATGGAAATCAACAGAAGCATATGCAACTTATACCTGCCAGCCAGGAAGCCCCATAGTTTTCTTTTTTGACCAATAGGAGGAACCAGAAATCAGTAAATGCAAATTATCCTAGCAGCAGGTAGGAACTCAATTCTTCCATTACACCCACAAAGATCAGCCAAGGACTTATGTTTCCACAAACCTGCTAGCCCTGAGGCTTACCTGTGTTTAGGAACATCCAGTGGCAGGGAGTAGTTCAGAGTCAGTGAGCCTATACACAAACTCTCTGGAATGTGTGTGTTTTCCTTGCGTGTTGCAGGAAGCTTTGAGCTGATTCTGATGGAATTTCAGACCTGCTGCAAAGGCTTTTCATATGTAAGGAACAATGTGAACCTCAGGCTAAAAATCTAGCCTCTACTTTTTCGTTGTTTAGGATCTTTTCTAGCTTTCTGTTGTGCTGATTACACTTGTTGACTAAGGATTGGGGTAAGAGAATTCTGCTGAAACTGCTTCTCAATTACTATCTTCCTTGACTTTGATTCAGGGCTTCTTTCTTTTGAATCATTTAGTATTAGAGATAACTTATTGGCATGAATCTGTCACTTTTGTCAAAATTTTATCAACTATTTTCCTCCATGACAACCCCCATGGCTAGCTAATCTTTCCTTTTGACTCAGTCTCTGAACATTGGAACCTTTATTTTGTTGCTCCAGTTTAATCTCTGTAGAGGGTTTCCTTCAATTCAGTGACCAAAACTGACCACAAAATGCTAATGGTAGTTCTCTCATTTCCTTATAATGCTGGAATAACTTTATTGCTCTATGTCCTTGCATGCTATCTCCTAGGGTGACTGAGAGGAAAGGTGGTCTGGTGGTTAAACACTAGACTGAAAGTAGGCTTCAGTTCTGGGCTGGGACCTTGCACAAGTCATTTAATCAGGGCAGGCTGAAAATTTTTCATCAGACCTCTTGTTTGACTGAAAATTCAATTTTCAACAGCAAACTTTGTGAAAAGTGTCTCCTGTCCTTAAAAAATACATAGATTTTTCTTTAAAAAAAATCCTACACCAAATTTTCAGTTGCTGAAAACAACAAAAAAATTCTCACAAAAAGTCAAAATTTTCCTTAAATCTTTTGACAAAAAAAGTAACATTTTCATTGAAATTTTCTGCAACCCACATTTTCCAACTGGTTCTAAACTTGACCTCTTTGTGCCTGAGGTCCTCCTCTGAAAATAGGGATAATAATACTTTCCTTCCCCTCCTCTGTCTCTCTTCTCTATTTAGATTATAATCTTCTCAGGCCATGGATAGTCTTAGAATATGTTTGTGCACTGCCTAACCCAATAGAGGCTTGATCTTAGGAATAGGCTATATAGTTGTTACCATAATACAAATCAAAATTAATATATGAGCACCAAATTTCTGTCCTTTCCCCCTGCACAGCTGATATGCCCCTGAAAATCCTGTTGGACTTTTTTCCACTGCTGATAAAGAATACTAGAATTGAGTATATTCTCTATAACCATCTCCAAGTCCCCAACCTGATCTAGTATCTCCTGAGAGTATAGCCTTATAATTATTTTTCATCCCCAGCTGCATTATCTGATACTTTCCAACATGAAAGTGCATCACATCTTCGCCTGCACATAAACCTAATTAATCTCAAATTATTTTTAATTTGTTGGCTTTGTTCCACCACATTTGCTACTGTCCTTCCCTGATACCAACAAGTACACTTGCCTGCAGGTTTTTTTTAAATATAAAATAGATAAAGAGAAGCCCCCAAGCTACCGTTGGCCAAACCAGCCCTGTGGTCTCATTAACCCTCTTGCCTTTTATTGGTCTCTTTTTCTTCTCACTAAACATATTTTGGATCCACAGGAATATACTTCTCCCTATGTACCCCACACCCTGACTTTGTAGATTAACCTTTTGTGCCGTACATTTTAAAAATTTGCATAATTTATATCATCTACTTCACCTTTGTCTGCTAGTTCACTAATGTATTCATCAATTTCACGCATATCATTCAACGGGGGGATCAAGCTGTGCACAGTACTCAGCTCCATTTGTAGAGTGATTGTCCTATGGGGAAGTTCCTAATTTCAGCTGAAACAGCTCAGCTGAAGATAGCAAATGATGTTAATGCTACTGTACCTCAGCATAGGAGGGAAGAGAAAGGCTAGAATACTAACAGGAGAATATTCAGAGGATGGATCTTTCTAGGAAGAGATGGAGGATGTACATATGGGAGGATAAACGGGGGATAGATGAACCAGATCAGATAAAATGAGAGATGACACAAAGCATTGATCCAAAATTGAACATAATTTGGATAGAAGCATTTTTAAGAGATGCTCAGAGGACTTTTGTTGTGATTCTTTCTCTTTTCTCTGCATTTGCTGCATGCTATGAAAGAGATTGTGTTTTCTATGCTTCTGGCCAGATCAGAACCAGGAAGAACCAGAAATCTCAGGAAGGAAACTGCTTTTCTGAGATTCAACGGCTGGTTTTGCATCCACAAGAGCTGAGCATCTGCTTCTCAGATATATTTCCCAATTGGCCATATGAGCTTCTCCCAGCACAAATACAAACCTCCCAAGAAAGAAGAAGGGAAATTAAGATAGGGGATAAACACCAGGCTGTAGCTTGTAGAAAGAGGGAATCAGTTAATAAGCTTTCCTGGATTTATTCCAAGACCAGCTTAGCAGCAGCATCTTTTTAAGCAGCTCATAATTAAGTAATGGTCAAGCCTCCCTAGACAATAACAGATTGTGGTGTGTGGGAATTATAGACTTCATCATTGAGAATATAAATGATGGACTAGGGTAGTAGTGCAGATATAGACAATGGAAATCCCAGCTTCCAGGTTCTCAGTACAGTACTGCTTTATTATGGTGACACTATCAGCGAAATGGACCAGATTAGTCTCTGATGTAACTCCCTTTACATGGCCTAATTTCTAAAATGCATTGTCATTCTGCAGGACCTTTATACTGTGGCAAGTAGAAACATTAAATACTTACCATAGCATGTTGGTTTGTGGGTGTTAGGAAAGTGGAACAATCTATCTTGTTAGTGATGAGTCACTATGAGAAAATCCACTAGGATACATTAGGAAAATACACTTACCGGATCATAGCCTTTAGAATTAAAATGAGACAGTGCACTGTATACTGAGAATGCAAAATCTGATTCTGCTGCTGAGGTATCTGTTGGTGAAGGATGACTTTTTAAACAGCAAACACTGCTCTCCAACTGAGATGCAACCAAATATCCTCAACTGCGAAACATTTTTGCTTTAGGGACTAATTAGTTCTATCAGACTTCCAAGCTGTAATTAAAGGTAAGCACATGCATGAGTGTTTGCAGGAACAGAATTTGCCTGAACAATACATGGGATGTACTTAAGGATTGTGACATGCTAGTAAATCTGAGAACTAGCTTAGAAACCACAAATGATGTTCGAATAGAATTTTTGATGCAAGTGGTTAGCCAAAAATGTGGGGTCTTTGGGGTGGTTTCAGTTAGAAGGAGAAACTGAGGATGGGAGTCAGGTATCTTTGATGCAATCCTGTTTACTTTCAAAGAATGCCCAAAACCCTGTTTCCCTGAACACATGAGGAATCAAAACAGCAGAAGATAGTTTCTTTGCTGACATGTCCAAGCCCCTTTTAGCCAGCACTCCACCCAAAAAGCTCTCACTAGACTTCTCAGTACTATGTCCTCAGGCTGCATGTAGTGCTTTGTTCTCAGCTTCTCTGGTCCTTGGGCTGTTTCTCTCACAGACACAGAAACTGTCACAAAACAATAACTAATGAAACCCCTCCACCTTTGCATGTGTCTTTGCTTTGGGCAATAATGTGTGCCTGCATCTAGGTTGGAGGCCACTATCCGTTTTCATAAAGGTGCTTAATGGCATCTTACAATTGTGTTAAATGAAGGGTAGTTGTTACCCCTTACCCTCCTCCCCATTTTAAAGTGGTTTAACCCATCCCATCACAATAGATTCTAAAGAAAATCCTACAGATTTCCTATTAGTCTAGAACTGCAACCAAGTAGAGAGGGCTGCTTTATTCTGGTGCCCCTGAGCACCTCCAAGATTTGCAAATATAAAATCCTGATTATTCCTCAGAAGTGTGCTCTGGAGTTGTAAAAAAAATAAGTTGCTTAAGTGATGGGGCTTGAGGACATGGTGCAAGCGAATGGTGGGATTTTAATGATCCATAAAAAAGGAAGCGTTTATACAAAGCTTCATCTTTGCCCATCACGTCACACAGATCAATAAAAGGAACCCTTTTTTCCTACCCTAGCTGGCAAACTGAACCTAAGCCATAGACAGTTCTTTGAAGGATGTATAAATATATGCACACCTCCTCACACCAAGAATCCCTCACAGTACCATTTCTCTTTCTTAAATATCTGTTGCTGAACAATGACATCCTCTTGTGTAAATAATCTCATTATGGGATTATCTTGTTATGGTATGTCCCCTTGACAGGTTAATCTCCCCGGTAGCCTCCTGAAGATTTTTGTATCTTTTTAATCTGGAATATGATTGGATCCCATTTACAGATCAATATGTTCTTTGTAGTTGTGTTCCAGAGGCTGTGGATAGGTGTTCTCCCATGCAGTTCAAATGCCTTATTAAAGTTTTCTCAAGCTAGAAAGTCCTTCCAGAAATACTGTGCCTTCAGTTGCTATATATTTGCAATGCTGTTCCCTCATTCAGCAGAGTTTTAATGTGAGCCATAATCTCTTTTTCTTTCTCAAAGCAAATATATCTCCTTAAAATACCCTCAGCTCACCACAACCGAGCCCCTATAAATTGTCAACAAGTAGTATATTCATTTGAACAAGCTTTACCTGAGTTAGATACTGGACATTTGTTATGATGCTTTGTCACATTTACTGCACATTTTCAGCATTAATATGGTCTCTTCTCATTTTTTAGCCTTATGTCTCTAGCAATAAACAAAAATGATCTATCGATCTCTGATTTGCACTTTGTGCATCTGATTTTTAACATCATTGTATTTTAAGCAGGGGGATGGTAGGGGTTGGCTTGCCTGTTCTGTAATAGCATGACTCACACATATTAAGATCTTTGAAATTAAATTAAGAAAAATGTGATGTTGCATGTTGAGTGTGCTGTGATTTGTACACAGCATTAGTCATTAAGAAGATTTCTGAGGTATTCACAGAAACTATTCCACACATGCTGCCTATTTAGCAACATTGATAAGGGCATTAATGTATGCTAAGAGGCACATCAGCTACCGCTGCTGAATGCTGTTCTTCATAGTGATGAATTCTGCTTGCAAAGATACAGTGAGTAAGTCAAGGAGAGATTTCCCTTTTGGAGGCAAACATCATAATGACAAAAACCAGAACAGACATCCTTAAGGTGATGTATGTAAAAGCCTGGCCAAAGATATATGGGAATATGACTGATGCTGAATGAGTGTTTCACTCACAAAGCAGAACAAAATAATGATTTGCAGTCTCTCCCCTTTCAGAGGTAAACACCAGTGATTAAGAGGCTGAGGCTATACACCACATTCATTTACACAGCCAGGTGTCCAGTAGGTTTGCAGATACCAAATGGATATCAGTTGATTTGCTTCCCAATTGTGCTGTAACTATGTCACTAGATAGTTGTTGTTAGGGGTCCATTGGAAAGCTCTAGTTTCAATTTTTTCCTTTTGACAGTCATTTAACTATAGCATACCGAAACGAGCTAATTGCAATTAGAAGATTTTTGCTACCAACAAGCTGAATCTTCACTCCATATACTTGATGGTGCAGTAAAAAGGGCTTCAGACACACAGTGTGAATAGGTAGGCAGTAAACAGTTTTCTATAGGTAGAAATATAACGTATGCCTTATTGGCCATACCATTGCATTTGGTATTCTTCCTCCACCATTGTTTTATACTTGATGCTTTGGTGGAAGCTAGAGACAAAAGAACCCCATCTCTAATTCACCTAGAATCTAGTTATGAGATCTCTCATACTGGACCAGATCCAAAGCCCATACAATCCCCTGGAAAAAGTTCAGTGGACTTTTCTCTCTGCTCTGTATGTTAATTTTCACCATGGGGGTAGGAGATCCACGGGCTACACTTAATGTGGATCAATGCTGTGGCAATCGATCCACTGGGGGTCGATTTAGCAGGTCTAGTGAAGACCTGCTAAATCAACTGCAGATTGCTCTCCTGCAAGCATAAGGTAAGTTGACGGGAGAGTTTCTTCCGTCAGCCCAACATGGTGTAGAAACTACAATAAGTTGATCTAAGCTACATCAACTCCAGCT
Source organism: Gopherus evgoodei (assembly GCF_007399415.2). Lineage (NCBI taxonomy): Eukaryota > Metazoa > Chordata > Testudines > Testudinidae > Gopherus > Gopherus evgoodei. The sequence continues at coordinate 34,188,486 of NC_044333.1, read as the reverse complement.
ACATTATTCACATAGCTGGAGTTGCATAACTTAGGTCAACTTAACCCCGTAGTGTAGACCTGCCCAGCGTTGTAATAATAATTGAATCAACATGGACACATGACATTTGCCCATTGCAGGTGTTAAACCACTAACCAATGGAATGAACACAATCTTGGACTAAGAGCCAAAGGACATCAGAAGCTGTTGGGTGATGCCACAAGTGCACACAACCAACATCTCCTGCACTGATAAAAAGCCTAATATCACCCTCCTAATACACGCTCCACTTACCTGCTCAGAGGTTGCCCCAAGACTGGGAAAAATTTCTGGGAGGTGAAGTCAGAAATGCACATTTTTAAAATGCTATGACAGCCTCTCTAAAAGGGGGTGTTAAAACAAATATGTTATTACTCCCAGAGCCCTGGCACTTGCACCAGCCGGAATGCCAAGTACAGGGCCTTCATCAATGGTTGAGTGGATGGCTAACCTAAGAAGGAGAAAATGGAAAAAACTTTTGGAGAAATACCCTTTTCTGTTTATAAATTCTGATCCCTGACTGAGGGAGCCGAGGAAAATAACAGGCACATGGGTCTCATCAATTGCTCCAATACAGTTTGGGAAGCTCATGTTTGCAAAGCGATCAGTAATCTGATCACCGCGCTTTATAACCCAATGGCATCACACGGCAGGATATGTGGCCCCAACAGTCGATCTCCCCATGCAAAGTTGATTAGATTCCAGACAGTGACCCACTTGTCGGCAGGTGAGGAGCACCACATGTTGGCACATTGTCACTACAGCTCTGGGGTTAGTTCAGCACATATCTCTGTAAAGGTTGCCTGTCCCAGCCTGAAATTCTCCCATCACTGCTGGTCAACCCAGGTCTGCAGAATGACCTTTCCCCACCAAACCACGCTGACTTCCTTGATATCCTCCTCTCCTTCCTCGACCTTGTCCCACTTTCTCTGCACTGAAGTTCCTGCAGGAGCCATTGTTGCTGCCACATCATGTACTTGGTGGTGTGGCAGGTATATTCCAAAGCCTGATTTTTCTGACTCTGAGTGCTGAAATATGACCCAAACTGCAACATTGTTGGGTACATGCTGGCAGGCTGCAATCTGAAAATGGCCCGAGCTCAGCTAGAAGGCAAGTATGGGATGGAGCCAGAGGAAACATGGGAATTTTAAAAAAATTGAACTTGCCTGGCTTCTGCTATGAATCCCACAATGACCAAGGAGAACAATCCCAGAATGTACAGTGCTCAGCAGTGAAGCAAAGGACTATGGAATACCCTCTGAGAACGCCACACTTAGTATGCAGCAAGCAGTTGCCATGTATATACAACCAGCAAAGAGTCCTGTGGCACGTTATAGACTAACAGACCTATTGCAGCATGAGCTTTCGTGGTGAATACCCACTTCGTTGGATGCATGCATCAACATAGCATGCATCCGATGAAAGCTCATGCTCCAATACATCTGTTAGTCTATAAGGTGCCACAGGACTCTTTTCTGCTTTTACAGATCCAGACTAACACGGCTACCCCTTTGATACTTGACACCATGTATATACAGTGATGCACATGGAAAGAGGTCACCCTGTCCTGAGCACACGCTATAAGGGCAATTTACATATTGCACAGTAGCTGACGCACATCAAAAAGCTGTGGATTGAACTCCCCCCCCATGAAGATAAACCCTTAATTACTGCATTATCATCTGTAAAGATATTGATTACACGGTGGAAAGCTAGAGTCACAGGAAACATCTCAGGAATTAACTCTGTGCTAACTTGTGCTAGTTCATACTGGTAGCTTTAGTGCATCCACAGTATGAGTGTTGTGTGAGCATGAAATTCATAACAAAGGTGCCATTTCAAGTTATTCCTAACAGTGCACTCGGCAGCATTCCAAAAGCTCAGTATTTAAACTTAACACTATAAACATGGCCCTCCAAGGGTCTTTAGTTCTAAAGCACCAGACTGTTAACTTTACAATGTCTACCTAGTCATTCTTACACCCGTTTAATTAGTGAACAGCACAAGATGTAAAAGTCAACGTCACATAGGCAAGTACAATAATAATTGCTGGCTCCTAACTAGTGAACTTAGGAATGCTCTGTAGGTATTAACACAACCCCCTACACACTGCATGCACACACAGCCGCAGTCACAAACCTAGCAGAGAGAAGCCCTAACATTTGGAGGTTTTAATATTCAACTGCCAGGGTGAGCGTGACTGTATTTGCATGTCTTTACTGCCTTCATTTTATTTTTCCCCCAAGGGCAAAATAAGAAAAAAAAAAGAGACCAGAAATGGATGAGAAGATGCTTTTGATGCCACAGGACAATTTTGGCCGTGTGTCCAAAACTAAACCATAGTTATTTCATATAAATGTACATAACAATATATCTTAAATAAATAGGGATGGCCACTAATTAATACATTAAGATGCATGGAGAAGCAGCTGATTGCACTGCAGCCCTGGCTTTTAGCATTTCAGACAAGTTATCAGCCACTAAGCCACAGGAGCAGCTTCAGTGGTTCGAGCAGCAAAGAGTCTTTTGCTCTTCCAGTTAATCCCAGAGGGAGGAAAAATCTTTTGCACTTTGTTATATGTAACAGCACAGTGTTAAAGCAAAATGGATAAGCGTGATAGTCAGCAAATTAAGACTTTACCATAGCCAGAGTAAAACCTCTTCTTCTGTCATTGATTTGGCTTCTAAAATTCTTTTTCTGCTCTAGGATTCCAAAGACATTAAATCCACTTGTGGGAAGCAATAAGATCTGTATTCCTGTTCTTTTCTTTCAGTTCAGCTGGCACCCAAGACTCTGGACATCCTTTGTCAGTGTCAGGATCCCAGCAAGGGCACCCAGGGCCAAGGGTCAGAGCAGAAGCATATCTGAGGTTAGGAGTAGCTGAGGAGTTCACAGTCAGGTCCAGGACAGGGTTGATATCAAGGATCAGAGTCTTTAGGTTTCAGGGTCAGAGTCAGGCAGTGAAATCCAAATCAAGAGAAGGGCAAGCCAGGCATTCAAGAGCAGGCGCAGTCATGGCAGGTACAGAAGAGCTACACTGTTGCCTGGACACTTCATGGAATACCCCTTGGGTTTATATAGGGCAAAGAGCCAATCAGGAACCATGGGGCTGCTATCTGTCAAACCCTTCAGGTGGTCTGCATCCACAGTGGGTCATTGGAAGCGGGATGCAAGTTAGTTATAGCTGCTGCTAGGTGGCAACCTGGAGCAGCCAGCTGCCTGGTCACACTATAGGCCTGGGTTGTTGAGCCTTGTATTCAACGGCTTTGCACAATGGTGAAAAGGAGCCTGAAGGATCAAAATTATGAGATGATCAACACTTCCTGAAAGAGGATGAGCACCCTCAGCTCAGTGGGAGCAAGGACAATCAGTTCTTTGCAGAACTAGTACTTATCATCTAGGTTCTCTAGCTTAAGTTCCAGCAGATTGTAACCACCCTTTCTTTTTAATGGGCAGACAGGAAGTGGAATTCAACATTTATTTTTTTTTATTGTAGCATAAAGTCATGGTATGGAATTGTTGCCCTATAAGAATTTTCCATAGTCTGTCACTTCAGCTACATTCTTTTTCAGATCTCTCCTGCAAAAGCATGTTTAGTTCTGGTCATCCAGTCCCAAAAAGAATACATCAGTAACAGAAGGGGTTATAGATTCATAGACTCTAGGACTGGAAGGGACCTCGAGAGGTCATCGAGTCAGTCCCCTGCCCTCATGGCAGGACCAAATACTGTCTAGACCATCCCTGATAGACATTTATCTAACCTACTCTTAAATATCTCCAGAGATGGAGATTCCACAACCTCTCTAGGCAATCTATTCCAGTGTTTAACAACCCTGACAGTTAGGAACTTTTTCCTAATGTCCAACCTAAACTTCTCTTGCTGCAGTTTAAGCCCATTGCTTCTTGTTCTATCATTGGAGGCTAAGGTGAACAAGTTTTCTCCCTCCTCCTGATGACACCCTTTTAGATACCTGAAAACTGCTATCATGTCCCCTCTCAGTCTTCTCTTTTCCAAACTATAGCAATTCTTGTACTTTTATTCCACCAGCCCCAGCTGTGATTTTCACCTATAAAAAAATGGAGATATCCTATCTCCTTGAGCTGGAAGGTCAGTGAGTCCAGCCCCCTGCCTTTAGTAACAGGACCAAGTACTGATTTTGCCCCAGATTCCTAAGTGGCCCCCTCAAAGATTGAGCTCACAACCCTGGGATTAGTAGGCCAGTACTCAAACCACTGAGCTATGCCTTTCTCCCCCTCCCACACTCACTTCCGGGTACCATTGTATATGGGATAGGCACTTCAGCCTCTCTTCCCACCCAAACTCCTTGCCCCCTGCAAAATAATATAGAACAAATAACAGATTACAAACATCAGTCATGACTGCTCCACATTTGTTATCATGCCTACTCTAAATTGCTGTCCATACAGCAGTCATGTCTGCTCCAAATGGATAACAAAATGTCAGCAGTCATCATTGTTGCTGTTAAAAATTTGCAGCATGTGAAGTTTTGCACTATCACTGTAAACTGGTGGTGTTTGAGTTTGTGTAGCAAGGCCAGTTTATCAATGGGAAGATTTGGACTCGACAAAGACAGCAGCAGTTGAAATGTCCATTCTTTGCAACTTCCCAATGTAACTAGGCTACTTTTTTTATTGGAAAATAATCTGGTTTTAATCCAGCTCAGTTATGTATCTGAGACTACATTTAAGTGAATAACACTCAGGACCCAGCGAAAACATTTTCTTCCCGCCAGGCTTGCTTTCTGAGCATTTCTTAGATCAACGGAGTCAGGTTGGCATGTCCTTACCCTCACCTCTGAAAGCACAGCTGATCTAAGGGCGGCTGGTAATAGAGAAGGATTGTAATGTGGCACCATCTTTCTTCTCCTCCTCTTTCTATATTTTGTGCTGATATAATGATGTGATGTGATCACTGATTCCGTAGATGGATTAAGACCTGCCGTAGTCAAGCTTTATGGTTTCACAGCTGGGAGTGAGAAATGTTCCAGAGCTGACTTCCTGTATACATGGTACCAAGAGATAGTTTAACGGTTGGATTTTTTTTCATGTGTGTGTAAACAAAAGGGGGAGTGGAGCAGCTCTGTAGTTGATCCTCAATAATTTAAAGGATTACACAGTGCAACATGTTTATGGAGTGGCTGAAGAGTTTAAAATAGCACCATTCACAGGAAGCACTGCCAGTCCTTGGAAAAGTTTCAGGCTTTTGCTCTTCAGTCTGGACTTTAAGCCAATTGATAACCAGACCTATTTATAAACTGCGTCAAAGGGCATGTTAAAAGTATGGGGATTTTTTTGCAGTGGGGGAAGTTGCTTATTCTCCCTCCCCCATCCCATCTGGATTTTGTTAAACCTGTGTTCTAATGCCTCAGTCATTTTGAAAGGCCAAGAACTGAAGAGCCAAGGACACTAATCTACCCTCTTCCTCTATCAGATATTCCTTCAGAATAAGCCTGAGGTATTTTGGCATAGAATCACTGAGCAATGTGTACTGCTGCTGCCCAGGCTGGATAAATGAATATACCTGTGTACCTTTGCAAAGCATTCTAGAGAAGATTCTAGTCTCTAGGGAACTAAACTGGTCTATGAGCACCACGTTCGTTTTTAAAAGAGACACCTGTCATGACACGTGTCGTTGATGTTTTGAAGTCAGACAAGCCTAACAGCCAAGAAATACAGTATTTATAAGTAAGCACCGTTTCAATGGATCAAATGCTTTGGTCTATACTGTCTGCTTGAACAAAGGATCTCAGTAATTGGCCTGGTATCTAATAAAAAGTTTTCACAGCCTTCCTCCATTTCTGTACCACTCACTTATAAATAAATTGTAACGTCACACTGGAGGGAAAAATAATATTGGAGTTGGTCTGTCAGTCAGAATAAGAAACAGTCACTGCTGCTCGGTGAAGGGTTGAAACTCTGACTATTTAAAGTAACTTGGAAAGGTCTAATGGTAAGAGCACAGATAGCAGTATGTCTACACTGCAGTCAGAGGTGTGGCTGCCATACACGTAGACATAGCCAACCTAGCTAGCTCCAATTACAATAGCAGAACCATAGGTGGCAGCATGGGCTAGTTACTTGACTACATACCCAGAGTCTGGGCAGAGCAGTCTATAGATGTATAGCAGCTAGACAGACCTGTACTGCCCCAGCTTCATTGCTATTTGAGCTAGCGTAACTCAGATACTTCACAGATCTGGTAATAAGGGCAGTAACCGAGTGACAGGGGAACTGGTAAGTCATTTATGAATTTCAGGCAAATGTGCAGTGCTGTTGCAATAGAGAATGTTGTTGCTTCTGGAAGGAAATTCTGTTTCCGAGTGGAGACCCATCTGTTCTTGAATACAGATTAGAGGCAATGTTCTATTTCTACCTGGAAGGCAAGCCTAGGGACAGAAAATAATCATTTGTAATGAGATATTTAGATAACTATCAAAGACTCCCCTTTGATAATCAGCTACATCTTGAACTACTAATTCCTTCCACTTTAGTGGTTTGAATTCACGACAGAAGACTAATATTTCAAAGGATAGATCAGTGCCTGATTGTGCAAAATTGATCAGCTCCAACTGTTACTCTGCTCTGTTCAGTTGTCCCTGTAGAACATACACTCGTTGAGTTAGCTGGTCTCCTTCAATGATTACCTCTGCTAGTCAGTTGAATTTACCCCTGCCTCTGTGATGTAAAGAGAAGCTGACTATTTATATTGTGTAAAGACATCAGACTCTACCTAGCAATTGTACTGGAGAAAATGGTGGACTTCTGTTCCCTGGCATCCTGTTGAGCTCAACTGAAAAAAAAATGTGCTGCCAACTGTTCTTATTTTTCAATATTGTAAATCTGAACTCCACGGCTCTAAATAGTAATGAGGTTCATTCCCAGCTGAGTTATGGGAATGTAACGATAATATCAGGGTTTAGGAAGAGATGAAATAAAACTTTGTAATTCTATGCTGCCTTTCATAAAAGAATGTTACCAACTCACTAATTAAGCCTCACACAATTCTTGTGAAAGCAGGTTTTGTTATAACTATTCTTATAGAGGTCTAACCTGAGACCACACCTCTGTAGGTCAGAGTAATTAGTTGGGCTATAACTTGGTTTCTAGTCTTTGGAGCTAACCACTAGACCATGCTATGTCCATCAATGAAGATATTGCTCTGGGTCTGTCCCTTCTGTCAGCAGGTCTCAGTTTGTGACTTTTAATTCCTTTAGTGGTGGTCAGCAGGATGAAAACTTTTGAGAAATAAACAGGGGGTGGGGTGAATGGAGGGGAGAAAAAAATCTCCCCTTAACAGCTGGCCATAAAAGCAAGAGAACCCCTGTATTAGAGGGAGCTGCACCATGCCCCAGGGACCGAGCAATCTGCACCTTTCTCAGTAACCTACATCTCTGAAAGTTAGAGTCATTTGTCTCTGGCGATGTGCTCTTTGCAATGTAGTGTATTTACTGCTTATTAGATTTGCTCTGTCCCAATGCACCACTGCCGTTTGAGTTAGCTGAGAGATATTACAAAGTTTAATTGCCCATGCCAGTAACTATTTTGCCTGGAGGAAGAAGAGGGTCACTCTGTTTCATTCTTCTTCCCTTCAGATGACTGAGCAGGAGCTGGGACATCCCTGCCTGACTTCACAAATAATAGGAAACTAATTACAGATTCTTTCAAACTGGATTCCAGCTAGTTTAAGCAGAAGACAAAATATTTGGTTTCTATGAATTAATGAGTACAACAGTGCACATTTCCTTTGTATGTCAATTAGCAGCATATGGTATAAGACTTGCAACCACCCTGACAATAAAGAATGGAAAGATATTTCTTTTTCTTTCTTATCAGCTAAATATAGCACATGGTGCTAATTTTACAGATTTTCCAAACAGATTGCTGGAACACCTGCAATCATATGGGCCTCCCTTCTCTGTGTACACAGTGTGTATATTTCCCTACATAAATTGTTATGTCTAAACTCGTTTAAATATTTAGAGGCCTATTTGTACAATAGAAAGTCAGGGAGTTTCCATTTTTTTCATAAAAATTATATGGGGAGAATGAAACATTTTTCTCTCTCTTTTATTAACCCAGTTTTTTCTGCATGTGTAATATCAGAGAACTTAGAGATGAGAGGAGGGAAATCCCAATTCATTTACCTAGTCCAGCTTGCTATGAATGCAGCAGTGTTTTGAACAGTACTGTATGTTTGTTAATGTTTTGCCCAGTCTAGTTTCAAATGTCCCATTCGGTACTGTGTCCACCACGTCCCCTGGGAACCTGTTCTTCATCAGCTGGGAAAGCATTTCCTGTTCCTAGTCCCACTCACAAGTGGGATAGGGCAGCAAGAAGGCAGCTGCCTCTGGATCAGAAGCAGATTTGCAGCAGGGCTTCCAAGCTGTAGTTGGGAAGAGAGAGGAGCTCTCTCTCAGGGGTCTGTACGTGTGGAGGAAGTTCTAGGACTATAGAAGCAAAGGAAATAGCAGTGGCTGAGGGCCCTGGAAAATCACTGGAGACTGAAACAGGTGGTGGTGGGAAGAACTAGAGAGAACGTTGTGGCAGAGATTGCTGAAGGAGCTGCTATGGAGGAAAGGAGATGCTGGAGCAGTGACATGGAATACAGAGTCTGTGACCAAACCTGAAGCTGCTGGATTACAGCTCCCTTGGAATTTGCTTCCTCAGGTAAGCTGCTGATCCCCAGGGGAGCAAGCAAGAGAACTTTGTGAGAGGGTTTGCTGGGATCTGGCCATTCTGTGATACTGCAGCAGTTGCTGATGGCAGGGGAGGAGGTTTGAAGCCTGTAGAGTTGGAGAACCTGCTAATCAGTATATGTTATGATCCGTAGAAGATACAAGTGTGGTACATCTCCTATCTCTAGAAGCAGGCTGCTTTGCTCAAGCTATAGGGACTTGTCTGTTTAGCCCTGGAGGTTCCTGGTTCATTCCCCAGAGCAGACCAAGATGGTGGCTGCTGCAGAGGCAGGCAGGACTGGGAGTCTGGAGCAGGCAGTGACTCATGTGGTTCCTGCAATGATTGAAACCAGTTTGAGTTGTTTTGTTTGGCAGCTGCTCTGAGTGTAATTGTATGTGTATGCATTTAGTTAGTTGGCTCTTACTGCTAGCTTGAATTACTCAGATGTGGCTACACACTTCTTTCCTCTGTACCCATTTACTCTACAGCTGACACGGGTTTATTTCCATTATGTTTTTAGCTATTCTCTTCTGTTTTGCTCTTATGGTGATAATGGCTTTTCTTGGACTTCCTCAGAGAGAGTTTGATTTGGAAACCAAGTCTGTGTGCCAATGAAGCAGAGTGCTGTGTATTGCTCACTCTGCAGGCTAATATCTATTCACGCTGCTGTCTTTAAATAGTCTTCGGATTACTATTGTATCTTTGTGGGGTATAGACTAAACATGTGGGGAATTTCCACATTGCTATACTCTGGTGAGAATACTTTGAACATTATTTATAAGAGGAAAGAATAGCCCCATAGAGGTTGCTGGGTTTTGTCTCTAATCCACTTTTGGCATATCTCTTCCTCTTTCTGCTGATCTGATTTGATATTCCTACTTTCAGAATTCAAATTTAAACAAGTGCAATGAAGAGACACTTGAGTCCACACACACACAGTTTGTTGCAATGACACAAGAGCCTTGTCAGCACTGTTGGAATCGCACCTGCATGGAACATGTGTCAGCACCACTGTGTTCTACAGTGGGTCACTGGGCATTGTCGCAGCGTTCATGTAAATGAGAAATACAAGTGTGCTGCTGTCCTGGCTCTGCTGGGCCTCACAATGCTTCCCGTAGTGCTCCTGGCCACACTTCAGTGACAGATCTGACAATCTGTCTCTGTCAGCTGATCGCCTCACATGAACACAGACACACACCAATAGAAGAGTTACATTGTGGCAGGCAGTGGGAACCCGTTACCATGGCTTCTGCAAAATGAGTGAAGGCCCCTTATGGCACATGCACAGATCCTTGTGGATGCCAGAGCAGTCCTGGAACAAACAAACAGCTGGTCTATATTATAATTTGCCATAGAAACAGGCTCCTGGAACCATGGACTGGGGGAGGAATTGACAGTGGAGAGTGCTGTGTGTAGGAGCAGTGATGCTGAGGACCTGAAACAATACTATTAGTGGGGCTCAGCAGGCACCCGGTCAGTCATTCTCATGCAAGTTGTTTAGTGCTGACAAGTCTTAGGAGTAAGAAGTTAGTTCAGAATCCAAGGTCCATGCTGCCCTGTGCACCTGTAATAATGCTCCAAAAAGGCTATGTCTGCACTGAAAAAAACAGGTGTGTTTCTTACACTGAGATACCGCAGAACATATGAAATCCTAGTGGAGAGGGAGCACTGGTTGTTATTTTACCTCAGTGTAGAATATCCAGGTGAATCCCAGTTGAGGGGTGTGCAGTTTATCTTGATTGGCTACGTCGAGGTAAAAAAAAACCTGTGTCTTGTCTCCCTCTAGGATTTTACATCAACATAGTATCTCAATGTAAAAACACCTGTTATTTGCAGGGGAGCCTAAGTGGATTTCTGTGACTTGTCCATTAAAAACTTATTTACATAGGCCGCCAACTACCCTGAGCTGGATTTGAATGAGTGATCAAGGAGAGATGGCTCTATTGCTCATTGTCAGTCCTCTGAGTCACCCAGCGATCTGATTGCTTTAGCCACGCAAAAGACTAAATATTCCTATTTAAGCATCAAGGATTTGGGGCGGGGGGAAGGAGTGTATTTTGTTTTGTTTCTTACAGAACCAGAAATAAAATTCCTTCCTCCTTTGTTGTACCATGAAATCTTTCTTTTTCTAATGAGTATATGAACCAGTCTTTTCCCTCTTAATAGGCCACTTACTGAATTTGATGGAGGAGATAATTAAATGTGACAGATATTCACATACATCTATCTTAAATCTAGCACTCAAAGATTATAAAAGCATAACATTCCCTTCATGAAATATAGCTGAACATGAACAAAACACATTACAATATATCTGAAAACAATTGCAAAAATGTAAGGATGAACATTAACACTTGATAAGCCTGAAAGGGTTGATTTTCTACAGCAGCACTGCAGTAAATAAAGACCTGCTTTGAAATAGCTGATAGTTGGGGGTAAACTTCTTTGGCACCCAACCAAGATAGAACTGGACATTTATGAGCCCATATTAATGTCCAGATTATGCCTATTAAAATGAGAGAGTCTTCATAACTTTCAAAAAAGATTTCACAATCAATATATTCAGACAAACCCTTTAGAGAGCTCACTACTTACAATGGTCTTCAAACTTGCATCTTAAGTGCCTGTGTCATCTTAGGCAGTAACGGAAAGTATCTAGGAAGATTAGCTGGATCCACACCTACTATCATTTTCTCCTTCCTCTCACTGGTGCTTCTTTCTTTACCGAGCTGTGTTCTTTGCATGTATATGTAGTCCGTTTAAATAAAAAGGACAAATACATTGTGTGAACAGCAGTGCGATCAGTATAAAAGGATACTTAAGTCATACAAATGGGGATGTTCAGAAAGCTCACCTGAGGAGACAATCAAGCGCATTGTCAAACTGCCATAGGTGTGCGCCTACGATCAAGTGCCAATGTGATTGGGAAGGGAAATGGTGGACTAGTCTGTATTCAAAACTCTTCTCTCCTGGGAAGATCTGGAGCCTATGTTATATATTTAGATATTTGTTTACTGTGAGTTTTAGAAATACCTTGACGAGTTCTACCTGTCTAGTGCTAAGGAATAGAGACTCAGTAGTAAGAACCCTCAAGATAATATCTGCTTAAAGCAGAATTATACAGTAAGGAATTGTGCATTCTCTTCCCTCTTTACATGTCCTCCCTGTCTTTGACTTTGATTGCCATTAAAAGTCAACATTGGCTAAAATCTACCACAGAGTGTTGTCTGAGATACCACCGTCCTCCTGCTATGATCCAAATGTGACATCAGTGGTCACTGTTAGCCTATGTTGACCACTGGACTAACCAGCATTCCTGCTGAATTGTCCCCTGGATATCTGATATCAATTTCACTTACTCTGCTCTAAATAAGCAAAAACTAAAATTAAGTCAGTGACATTGTACTAGCATGAGATCAAAATGGGTCCCAAGGGGGTTTAGGATCCTACACTCATGCTGCTTTCTATTCCATTTAATTTAAAGCAATGTTTAAAAATGCGAACAAACAGTAGTGTGGGGGAAACAAGCTTTATTTGGTCCCTTCGCATACAAGGGATTTTTTTTTCCCCTTCAGCACACTGCTCTGAGAAGACTAATGTGTCGCTATAAAAGGAATGTGGCGCTCTGCCGGTCTCTCACAGAATACATTACTTAAATTCTCCTTATGAATTTACGTCCTTTTCCTGAAATGTAGTTTGGCACTTAGCAGGAAATGAATCTTCAATATTTTGAAAGTATAATTTGACATCTCAGCAAAATCCTGAATTGTGAATTGTGCTTTATAGAAGCTCTAAGGGATAGTTGAAGCCTACTTTAATAAGAATAGAGAATTATACCTTGACATGATACTTCAGCTACAGATGGGTCTCCCCTAGTCATTAGTTAGTCTGTTTATCCATTTGAACCTTACCTTTATAGATTTCATTTTGGATGACATGTTATTTTGCCTAATGTTTCATTCTTTAGTTTAAAAATATATAGATTTTTCTTACTGAATAATAATTTTGAACCAAATCAAAACAAGTCCATGCAAACCTCCACCCCAAATATCAGCTTTGAAAGAGAGAAAGACATCCTTGTTTGTACACTTGATAATTTTTGGAGGCTCTGGTATTGCATGGAGATTTAACTCGTTAGAACTTTAATAGACATCACACTTCCTGTCTGACTCATCACACTCTTCTGCTCACAATAATTTCAGTTGCCATATTTCTCCTTTCACTTACATTAGTTTCACATCAGTGTACTTCTATTGTCTTCAGTGGTCCTGATCCTGATTTCTGCCAGGGTCAGTGAGAAAAAGAATCAGTCCCAGAATGTACAAGGTAGAAACTTGAAGGCTTCCTTCTGAGGTTGGAAGTAGATAGCACTAGCTGTCATGTCACCATTCACGTTTACACTAATCCTATGCCATAATATGTCTTGTGTTTCCTCTGATACGGAAGCAATATGAGAATGTCCTGGGTGATTTACAACTTTTTGCACAGCTGAATGTTTAAAAAAAAGCCATTTTAAACATTTCAAAGCTCAAGAATAAGAGGATTCGCTGGGGAACATTTGATTTGAGCTATTTGTAATCTGTGGCAGAGTAGTATGCATTCAGACACTTAGTGCTTGATATTCGGTAGGATCATTATGTTTCTTATCTTAGGGCCTGACCAATGTCCATTAAATTTAATGGGCACTGGATTGGGCCCTTTGAGAAGGGCATAGCTTAGATTTTGTGGTTTTAAAGCAGTATTTATAGCTATACTTTAATGAACTCTAGTTCAGTAATCTTTACAGTATACTAATCTATGCAATTCAGTAACATCCTCTTACCAGTCATCTAGGCCTTGTTTGCAAAAGCTCTGAAAAACCCGTCAGAGTGCTCATTTTGTGCAACTGTGAAATTGATACCAGTTCTCATTCATACAAATGTGTTTTCCTCTTAAATCCGGTTCCACAGATTAATTATACATTATACAAAGAGCTAATTCTATTCATTCTGTTTTAATTTTGAGTGTCAGCTTTTTCTTCTGTCATGGGAAAGGGTAAGCTGGAGTACTTGACTAGCCTTCTCTGTAGCATTCATTGCTTGATAATATGACTTCCTTTTGGTTTTTGTCTTTCTGAGGTGAATAGCTCTTGTAATCTCTTCATTTATAAAAGCTCCACCTTCGGTAATGCTTCTAATCATTTTTGTTGCCCTTCTCCAGCCCTGTCTATTTTTGCTCTGCCCTTCTGAGATCAGATTTCCAAAATTAAATGCATGGCATACAAGGCCAGGAGAAGTTTTACACGTCTCTTTCATAGTTATGCCTCTGGCTCAGTCCGTCTGTGCTAGGTCCTGAACTTTCCCTTTCAGGAGAAAGCTGAGCTTCTCTTTCCTCTTTCGAACCAGCCAGTCAGGCATATACTCTTCACGCTCCTGTCTGCTGGAGCTCTCTCCTCTATGAGATTGTTTTGGCTGCATATTCGGTTTTAGATCTATGTTGATCACCCTTGAGTTTAAATCTGCTTTTTGGCCTTTGTTTTTAATGGTGTGACTCCCACCCGTCCTTTCAGATAAGTCAGTGTCAGAGTTCTGTGATTTATTCTTATTTGTGTCATCAATTTCTGTGAACAGAATGCCCTATTCAAGAGCATGGTCTCTTTGTCTTCCTCCAATACTTAAGGGAAAGTTCTGAGAGTTGACGTGGGATGATGGGAAGGAAGATATTCAGGAGTCTTCAGATCTAAAGAAAATATACACACACTAATAAGATTAATTTCAGCTAGAGAATTATTTCTGCATCTCTCTTTTACAGCTAAAACACCAAAAAAGGATATGAGGAAGGGGAAAAAAACAAGTAATGAGTGAAGTTTGGAAGAAAACATACTAGTAATTAGGATAGAATTTTGAGCTAATCTTTAGTGATAATTAGAAAGAAGCAAAAGGCAACGTAAGAAAGGTGATGTCAGTACAAAGAAAATGTGAAGACTGATCCGAGTTAATGGGTCCAACGTTAAAATCAGAGCCAGGTTCTTCACCTCCTTGGTCACACTGAGTAGAATTTACTGAAGTTAGTAGATGTATGCATGTTTAACAGCATTTATGTTGAAAAATCTGGCCCTTAGAATGTAAGGTGAGGTATATGAAAAATGCTGCATGTTGGAAGCAAGAGTGGCATTTACAAATTCCAACAGACTTTTTAAAAATGATTTTCTACTATATTAATGCATTTTTTAAATTTAAACATTCCCCTTTGGTGTCATGCACCATAGACAGTGGTATGATGCCAGGGCATGAGAGCTAGCATGTTAAACTGAATACAGCTTGCAAAGCCTTTAGGCAATGTTCTACCAAAGATATGAGAGATGATTAAAATGAAAAGACTCAGCACCTCTTCCAGACTGGATTCATCTGTTTGTCTTTAACGTGTCTTGATCAGTATTGTCTGTATCATTTATTTCTTGATCCTGCAAGTTGGTCCATGTGAGCAAACATGCACACTGAAGTCAGGTACACCTTGTAGGTGTGTCCATCCATGTGGTTGTTGGTGCAAAATTAATCTTAGGATCCTTGGTGCAGGCCTGGGTCGACATGAGTACTTGGGCATGAGTGAGGTCTCATTCTTGGGAAAAAGGATTAGGGAGGAAAATGGATCAGCAGGCTGAAAACAGAATGTCTATACTACCGAAGATAAGGGAGACTCCACACGGAACCATTTAAAATGGACGAGATAACAATGGATAAAATAAGCCCGGAACATAAGATGAGGTAACAAGTCATACACTGACAAAGCATGCTATACAGGGATTGGTTCCTACAAAGTGATCAAGCCAATTCCAAAACATGTGATGTGATATATAGTAAATGCAACATAATGTGTACAAATATATAAAGGAAGAGGTTTGCTATGTAACTTTCAATGTGTGGTACTCCCCCTATCCATGCCCTAGGCTTGAGTCTGATTAACTCAGCATGGCTTTGCTGTATGCCAGATAAAGGAAGCTGAGTGATAAGACTGGAGTTGCACTGACTTCTTGGGGAACCAAGTGGAAGAGGTCTCAGGGGAACCCCAACACTTGGTCCTTGTGTTCTTCTCTGTGACCTCTCCCTGATCAAAAACAAAAGCTAGTTTCATTGTACAGGCTGAATAAAAATGGAGGTGGGGATGGAATCAAGCAGAATACAATGTTAAAATGTCACTATCTGGTCCTGCATGTACATACCTCCTCCCCTTCATCCTGCCAGTGTATGGTACAAGCCTCAATGTGTATAAAAAATGGCCACAATGCGAAACACTTTTTTCTCTTACCACTCCCCCCATCACCATCCCACTTCCTCTCTGTTTCCCCCTTTGCCCTCTTATTCGCAAATCTCTCAGCTACTTTGGAACGTAGATGCATTTTCAATGTAGGCTTCATCAGGCTAAAGATGGTGTCGACGGCAGCAGTAGGGACTCACAGCTCCTTTCTTGTGCCTGCCAACATTAAAGTGGGTGTGGCTCTTGTACAGTGGTCATGAGCATGCAGGGGTTGTGTCACATGCAGGCACTCCCTCCTTTACCCTCTTCCCGGCCAGTTTTCGTCACCGCAAGCAGCACAGATGTGGAACACTGCCTCAGAAAGCAGAAAGGCAGGACAGGGAGTCAAAATCAGCTCCAAGCCATGACAGGCTGTGGAATGTTGTATGGTTGAGATATCTATCTAGTCTCCATACAGCAGGGGTGGCCAACCTGGGGCTCCAGAGCCACATGTGGCTTTTCAGAGGTTCATATGTGACTCCTTGTATAGACACCGACTCCGGGCCTGGAGCTACAGGCACCAACTTTCCAGTGTGCTGGGAGGTGCTCACTGCAGCCCAAGCTCTGGGACCCTTTTACCTCGCAAGGTCCTAGATTCTGGGCTCCAGTCCAACCCCAACATCTACACCATAGTTAAACAGCCTTGCAGCCCGAGACCTGTGAGCCCAAGTCAGCTGGCATGGACCATCTCTGGGTTTTTAATGGCAGTGTAGACATACACTCAGGCATCCTTATCCAGCTCATTAGGTCTTATGACCACAGCTGATCAGACTGAACCCTGGAACACCCATGGGGAAGTTTTCAAAGATCAGGACTCTTTTTGCATCTGCAAAATATGCATAAGCAAACATGTATTTATGCATTTAACTACCCATATGCAAATATGGATTGTTCACATGCAGTGATTGTGAGAAAAACTTAGGTGCCCTGGTGGTCTCCAAATTTATAACAAACAAAGTTACAGTTCAGTTAAATCACAAGTAAAACAGAAAGGCCTTAATTGTGCATCCATTCCAGTGGAGAGTCTTTATGTAGGTTCTAGAGTGGTAGCTGTGTTAGTCTGTATCAGCAAAAAAAAAAATAAATAAAAAAATGAGGAGTACTTGTGGCACCTTGGAGACTAACACATTTATTTGAGTATAAGCTTTTGTGGGGTAAAACCCACTTCATCGGATGAATGCAGTGGAAAATACAGTAGGAAGATATATATATACACACACACACACACACACGCACACACACAGAGGACATGAAAAATGGGTGTTGCCATACTAACTATAACGAGAGTAATCAGTTAAGGTGGGCTATTATCAGCAGGTTCTGTAACTGATGTCATGGATGAGTGGGCCCATGTGGGTAAGTGCTCACTAGTAGAAGTTATACACTTAGATTCAGAGGCATAGCTCAGTGGTTTGCACATTGGTTTACTAAACCCAGGGTTGTGAGTTCAATCCTTGAGGGGACCACTTAGGGGTCTAGGGCAAATAAATCAGTACTTGGTCCTGCTAATGAACGCAGGGGGCTGGACTCAATGACCTTTCAAGGTCCCTTCTAGGAGATTGATTTTTTTTTTTTAAATAATTGGAGATATACCAATCAAAAAAGCTCTTTCCTTGCTATGGTGTAATTCCAGGGTCCTGGATGTCCTATCTTTTGAAACTCATCACAACACAGCAGCTAAGTAACAAAAAGGGTGCACGCTACCAATATGGTTGCTAGTTGCAGTGTCAACAAGATATAGTGTGGTTAGATTAATAATCAGAAAGCCACACATCTTTCACTCTTCAATATCCTTTTAACTAGGTTCAAAATATAAAATTTAAACATTTGGGGACAAATTTCCAAAAGAGCATAATGGAGACACCTACTAAAAGCATACATGCCTGTTGTGTGTGTGCATGCAAATAGGTAATTGAACGTGCATATTGGATAATTGCCCACCTAATTTTCCAGCTGTGCAGGCAAACCTAAGCTTTGCAGCAAACACCTTGTTCTTTCCTTTGAAAAGCTGGCCTTTCGAATTTTTGTTTCTCCTAAAGTGTGTTTGTTCAAATGGAACCCATAAAATGAAGAAATTGCTAACACTCACACAATAACAAGAACCTACTCTCTTCAACAAATCCTCTGGCCTGTGTTATACAGGAGGTCAGACTACATGATCTAACAATCCCTTCTGGCCTTAAATATCTATTAATCTAATAAAAAATCACCATACAGTGGCAGCTGTTTGCCTGGTATTGGTTATGTAAAAGTAGCTCTGTTAGGGGCTGTGATTCCCAAACAGCACCTCTCTTGTAAGGAATAAAGGCATTCAATTCTGAAGCCCATAACTGGTCAAATACAATATAACAACAGTGGCATCCAGTAGTGGCATAACAGTGAAGATTCTGAGAAGGCTTAATTCATAGCTGATTTATAACACAACCACAAAGACTCAAAAATTCATACACTAGGTCCCAGCCTAGAGAGCATTTTTTTTTTAACATTAAATTTAGTTTACATTATTTGGCCCATTCTAAAGTTATATATCAGCCGGGACAAAACAAAACAGAAGCTGGTGTCTTGCTAGTTTTGTGCCACTTGCTGTTCTGCACATTGGCTGAACAAAGGCCATAAATTGTGTCCTACTGACAGGCTAAATTATCCTATCCTATACATGAAACGGAGAAGTCTTTTTTTGCTTTTCAAAGTTTTTTTTTAATTAAAAAAAATAGTTAAAATGAATCAGTTCTGCTTAAGCCTATTTTGAAGCTGCAAACCCATCATTTAAGCACAGGCAATAATTTATAAAGCCATCTCACAATGTTCTCCCTCCCTTCCTTTTCCCCTAGAAACTAGCATCATAGCAGCAAATATCTCTCTGATGTACTTCCTGATGACTTTCGTACACTAGGTGAACCCATGTACTCTGAGAAATCCATTAGGGTATCAGCAGTAATATACAAGGTGACCCTATTGTATAAGCAGAAATAGAGCACAACCATTTAGAGGGACTGGAAATATGTGGCTCAACGAGGGTGTGAGAAAGTTAATGGAGATATAAGTAGAGTATTGACATGTAGAGCTTACTGCTGATATTGCTCCCAATTTGGGCATTTCCCTAGAGGCAGGAAATAACATAATTGCACATTGTTATGGTCAATATGATTTGATAATAGATATTTAAAAAATACATGTCCATCATATGTGGTTCTTTCCTATGTTATTGGAAGCAGAGAAGTCCTACGAGCTAAACGTTTTAGAGTGTGTGCGCACTATTCTACTCCTCAGCAGTGCATGTTGCTCTGCTTTTATATTTATGGCCAACAGTTTACAGGTTTTTGAGGGGAGAAGGGGGTTGGATTAGTGCGAGCCACAGCTGAAATGTCTGTTACTGACACAATCACTGGGCTCTTTGTGTTCAGCAAGCTGCAGAGATTAGAAGCTGGCAAGATAGCTTTTGGCATTTAGCATTTGTGAGGCTTTTCCATATTAAAGGTTAGATTCAAGTGTATTTACCGTCTTCCTCCCTTCCTCTTTACAGACAATAGTTTTTGAGTTTTTTTTAATTGCCATTTCTCTTAGCTTTGAATCTGTGGAGGACCAGATATTTAGGACTGCCCTTATGAAAATCCATGCACTTAATATGCATGTGTTATTATCCCTATTCAATGTGTAAGAGTAGTACAGTAATTATACCACCTCAGGGTGTTTGCCTGAACCTTGGACCAGGTACTGCAGGCTGGGGTAGGTAGGTGTATATCTTCTTTAGTTAGCACAACGGCATGCGCACTTTTCTAAAGATGGGGCCCATAACTAGGTGCAGTGTGGAAATATATATAAATTAATACGGTTGACTGGTCAGGCGGAATACCTCACGGAACATATAGCTCATCATTTGTGAGATATCATGGTATTACTGGCAGGGACATTCATTCCAAGGCACTTGAATATTAGGTAGGTGTATCTCTTTCTTATGCAATCTTTCTTCCAGCCAATCATCTTGTACACAGATTCTTATCTGCCGTGAATGAGGAGTGGGCAGACATGGGGGAGGAGGGAGCAGAGTCCAGGCAATGATCCCCCATTACAGTGGCCAGCACGGCTTAGCTGGAATGGAGTGGAAAGTGAGCTGCATCAGGTATAGGACTGGCGTAGCTTCCTTGCTGTATTTATCAAGGGGGAAGCAGGAACGCTGAGCTGCAGTTCAGCCCCTGCTCTGCTCTTTGGCTAGGATCCTTACCCAGGGCGTGTGGTAACTGTACCTCCTTGGCGTTAGGAAAGCAGAGTGCATATCCAGTACGGTGCATAGATATCTTTGTCAGAAGCAGTTTTATAATGGAACTATTGCCCTTCTTTGCAACTGTGTCAAAGCCAAGTCTGCCAGACAGTTTTACGACCTCGAGCACAGACTTTTCCTTTGGGGTCAGTCCTAGAGATTAGGTACTGCCGAGATCATTAAGATCTCTACAGACACAGGAACACTTGGCAGACAAAGTACACAAATGATTTAAGCTAACAGACGTTTTGGAGCATGAGCTTTCGTGGGTGAATATCCACTTCATCAGATGCATGTAGTGGAAATTTCCAGGGGCAGGTATATATATGCAGGCAAGCTAGAGATAATAAGTTAGTTCAATCAGGGAGGATGAGGCCCTGTTCTAGCAGTTGAGGTGTGAAAACCAAGGGAGGAGAAACTGGTTTTGTAATTGGCAAGCCATTCACAGTCTTTGTTTAATCCTGAGCTGATGGTGTCAAATTTGCAGATGAACTGAAGCTCAGCAGTAGGTAGAGAAGGGGCGTGAGTGGACGAGAGCTGAGCAAGCGTTGTTCCAGGTCGGCCATAAAAATATTGGCATATTGTGGGGCCATGCGGGTGCCCATAGCGGTGCCACTGATCTGGAGATATATATTGTCATGATGATATATATCTCCAGATCAGTGGCACCACTATGGGTGCCACTCCAGATCAGTAGCACTGCTATGGGCACCCGCATGGCCCCACAATATGCCAATATTTTTATGGCCGACCTGGAACAACGCTTCCTCAGCTCTCGCCCTCTCACGCCCCTTCTCTACCTACGCTACATTGATGACATCTTCATCATCTGGATCCATGGGAAGGAGACTCTGGAAAAATTCCACCATGATTTCAACAGCTTCCACCCCACCATCAACCTCAGTCTGGACCAATCTACACAGGAGGTCCACTTCCTAGACACTACGGTGCAAATAAGTGATGGTCACATTACCACTACCGTATACTGAAAATCTACCCACTGCTATGCCTACCTTCATGCCTCCAGCTTCCATCCCGAGCACATCACACGATCCATTGTCTACAGCCAAGCACTGAGGTACAACCGCATCTGCTCTAACCCCTCACACAGAGACCAACACCTACAAAATCTCCACCAAGCATTCTCAAAACTACAATACCTGCACGAGGAAATAAGGAAACAGATCAACAGAGCCAGACGTGTACCCAGAAGCCTCCTACTTCAAGACAAACCCAAGAAAGAAACCAACAGGACTCCACTGGCCATCACATACAGTCCCCAGCTAAAACCTCTCCAATGC
The DNA here is from genome assembly GCF_007399415.2 of Gopherus evgoodei. Lineage (NCBI taxonomy): Eukaryota > Metazoa > Chordata > Testudines > Testudinidae > Gopherus > Gopherus evgoodei. The sequence continues at coordinate 34,166,939 of NC_044333.1, read as the reverse complement.
ATCATCAGGGATCTACAACTCATCCTGGACAATGATCCCACACTTTCACAGGCCTTGGGTGGCAGGTCAGTCCTCGCCCACAGGCAACCTGCCAACCTGAAACATATTCTCACCAGTAACTGCACACTGCACTATAGTATCTCGAGCTCAGGAACCAATCCATGCAACAAACCTCGATGCCAACTCTGCCCACATATCTACACCAGCGACACCATCACAGGACCTAACGAGATCAGCCACACCATCACCGGTTCATTCATCTGCATGTCCACCAATGTAATATACGCCATCATATGCCAGCAATGCCCCTCTGCTATGTACATTGGCCAAGCTCGACAGTCTCTACGGAAAAGGATAAACAGACACAAATCAGATATTAGGAATGGCAATATACAAAAACCTGTAGGAGAACACTTCAACCTCCCTGGCCACACTATAGCAGACCTTAAGATGGCCATCCTGCAGCAAAAAAACTTCAGGACCAGACTTCAAAGAGAAACTGCTGAGATTCAGTTCATCTGCAAATTTGACACCATCAGCTCAGGATTAAACAAAGACTATGAATGGCTTGCCAATTACAAAACCAGTTTCTCCTCCCTTGGTTTTCACACCTCAACTGCTAGAACAGGGCCTCATCCTCCCTGACTGAACTAACCTCGTTATCTCTAGCTTGCCTGCATATATATACCTGCCCCTGGAAATTTCCACTACATGCATCTGACGAAGTGGGTATTCACCCATGAAAGCTCATGCTCCAAAACGTCTGTTAGTCTATAAGGTGCCAGAGGACTCTTTGCTGCTTTTACAGATCCAGACTAACATGGCTACCCCTCTGATACTTGACAAATGATTTAGTAGCCTGGCCAATAAATAACTGGTCACTTTGTTTTGTTTTGCCCTCTGTGAAATGAGTGTAAGAATGTACAGCTTCTTAGGGCTGCTTGCTTGATCAGGACTATACTGTGGTGCTGGAACAATTTGTATAGTGGGGGTGCTGATAGCCATTGAACCAAGCTCTAAACCCTGGATATAATGGAAACCACTTCAAGCCAGGGGGTGCTCCCACACTCCCAGAACCCTTAGTTCTAGCACTATGGCACTATATGCCTAAAGATGCTGTCCTTGTCCGCTTATAGTGTTAGAAGTTTATACAAATGTTGACTTTCACCCCTGCTGTCCCAGGGATTGCTTCCCCAGGAAAGCCAATGTCTTGGACTGGGGCTGAGCTTTGGCTCATTGATCTCCAAGAGTTTCAGAGTAAGAGCGATCAGACAACTCTAGAGGTTTTCAGCTCTTTTTGGATAGTGCACTTATGTTTTGGACCCACCTTAAAATGTGGTTTTCATACATAATTCAAATTCCAGATGCACCCAGTCATCTTTTTATATATCTCTTCTTGTTTGCAAATGTTTCTTCAGCAGCTTTCATTGTCCCTGTGATAATAAAGAAAGCTTTTTTATATGCATGGTAGGACCTCCCAAGCTGCATGTATTAAGCAGAGAGGTTTTAGATCAGGTCAATTCTTTGTTAAAACAGGCACTGACATTTCCAAGTTGAAACCTCGCTCCCTTAGGAGTTCACTGTTATTGGGCATTAATAAGAATCTAGATATAACTGCTTACTTATCTTGTAATACAGATGGATTTTGTGTAAAAGGGAAAAGTGGTTTTGTCTGGTTGTTTTCATCCATATGGTAACCGGTAATTTTCTAACTTTAAAAAAAATCTAAATGGTGATTTACTAAGGTCTTACTCCAATAAAAAAAAATGGTGATTTACTAGGGGCCTGATCCAGAAAAGCACACGCTTCGTAACACAGTGCCTACTTGCAGGCTTCAAATTGAGTCCATGCTTAAGTGATTTATTGGATCAGGGCCTAAGTGTAAGTATTCTATCAAAAGATTAATGACTGGAAGCTTCAGTTATTTTAACATGGGTCAAGATTTCCCACTCACTTGCCCTTATGTTGGCTAGGAGGTAATCATGGTACCACAGCTATCAATGAGGGTAAATGTTTTTAAAGGTGATCGTTCTATTTTATCCCATCTTGTCCAACACATGATGTAAATATCCTTTCTCCTCTTCTTGCCTACTCTTCACTTTATCTGGTACATAAAGAAGTGCAGTCTTTAGGTTCTGGAAACTAAAACCTTCACAGTTAATGTCTGTGCTAGGTGTGACAAGAAACAAACAAACCATAGAGCCATATTTTGCACCAGCATAAATTAAAACCACACCATGGTATTCAACCGAGTTTCTCTGGATTCACACCACTGCAATTAAGAACAGAATTTGGCCTAATATACTGAAGTCAGTGGGAAGCATGTGCATCTGTGGGGAGGCAGGATGTGGCCCATTCAGCAGGTCTTCAGAATTCCTTGTGTGCACTCTCTTTATGCTCAAATAAATTTGTTAGTCCCTAAGGTGCCATAAGTACTCCTGTTCTTCTCTTTACTTTGTTTGGTCTTTTGCTGCTGTCTTGCAATGACTGGTTGCAGCTTCTCTACTCTCTAGTACTTGCAGACTCTTGCATTTCAGGGTGTGTACAGCATTCATTAGAAGGCATTTACTTTAGGACCCAAGAAAATGTTTAATGTTAGTGCAATGCTGCCTGCGGTGACTCAAGAGAATGAATATCTACTTCAGGGCAGACTGTTAAGAACCAGGGCACAAACCCCAAATTGATTGTGAATTCTATACATAGATTTCACCAAACAAAGATCAAGTGTAAACTCCTCAGGCACTATAACAGCCTAAAAATGGAGTTGCAAACAGCCCCCTTGGGTACTCCGATCTATCTTGCCACCCAGAGTGAGCGTACTTTTGTGATAGATGGTCCCTTACATCAAGAATCACAGCAATATTCAGCAAAAAGAACAGGAGTACTTGTGGCACCTTAGAGACTAACAAATTTATTTCAGCATAAGCTTTCGTGGGCTACAGCCCACTTCTTCGGATGCATAGAATGGAACACACAGACAGGAGATATTTATACATACAGAGAACATGAAAAGGTGGAAGTATGCATATCAACTGGAAGAGTCCAATCAATTGAGATTGAGCTACCATCAGCAGGAGAAAAAAAAAACTTTGAAGTGATCATTGAGATGACCCATAGAAGGTGTGAGGAGAACTTAACATAGGGAAATAGATTCAATTAGTGTAATGACCCGATAAGCAATATTCACGTTACTGCCAGCTCCAAAGGCCAATCACTTACCTCAGGTCAGTTGCACTTTAGATCTCACACCAAAGACAACGTTTGTAGTCAATCTTATAATAAGCTATGTAAAGAGTTATTAAATAGGAAAAGGAAAGGGGAGTTATTTACAAGATTAAAGCAGGTAAATATATATATACACACAAATGAGTTACAAGCTTAAGTTTCAAAAGGTAATGGAAGTGTCTATAATAAGCCAGCTCTATATGTACTTTAGGGTTGACCTAGGCTAAGCAGCTAGGAATCTCTTGCTGATGCCTAGAAAACCTTGCCCCCCAGAGTCCAAGCAATGCAAAGATAATCTGTTCCTTCCATTTGTGGTTTTTATCCCCCTCCTGTCTTATGGTTTGAGTTGCAAACTCAGCTGGTGGGAGGAATCAATTTGCATGACCTATCTTGATGGGGGGAGGGCAGAACAACCAACATCTTTTATCCTCTTGAATGTCCCACAATAGTATTATCTGATGTTGATGGACCTTTCCTGTTGGAGATCAGCACTTCATATTAGCTAAAGTCTCTCTCCTATCTGGTGATTCACATAGTCACAGAGGGTCACAATACACCACTCAAATGTTACCTTACAATGTGGGATACAAAGCTTATAAGTGAGATCAATGCATGAAGAAACTCACAAACATTCAGTAAAGTCTAAACACATTCTTATAATTCTAATACCCGTTTTAACAATAGCAACACACAGCTGAGCCAGACTGTTTCCAGTTCTGTATTTGTCAGTGTTCAATTGAGACATGGGGACTTTGGCTTGAGCTTGCACCTGGTCTGCCAGCATCACAGTTAGATGTAAATATATAACCATGCTTATATACTGCATGTAAATGTCTAAACTAAATTATGAACATTTCTGAAGTTTTTACAGTTTGACCTAAAATTCTGCTTTCCCAAACAAGGTCATATCCCCCAGCATATTTTATTTTTATTTTGGGGCTACATGGTGACTAGCTAGAACACGTCCATACAGGAGAATAAGGAGGAAAAATGATCTGCGTAGCTGCTTGAGACTTGCCTATGCGGTCGTGTTGGTGCTCATGTAAATACAAGGCCTGTGTGCAGATGCTCTCCCTACCCCAGGAGCACCTAGATGGAGAGAATGGTCCAGTGGTTATGGTGCTGGCCTGAGATTCAGGACATCTGGACTTAATTCCTTGATCTGTTACAGAGTCTGTGTCTGATGTAGTCTCTCTGCACCTTAGTTCCTTATCTGTAGAATGGGGATAGTAGCACTGGCCTACCTCACAGGAGCCTTGTGAGGATAAATCCATTAAAGATTATGAGGCACTCAGTACTACTGTAGTGGGAGTCATATAAGTGTATAAAATAGATGGGATAGAATTGATAGTAGGTGTAGTCAAGGCTCTGCTGCACTCATCACCAGCCAGTAGAGTGAGCATGGGGAGGAAGGGAGGGAGGAAACTGCTCCAGAGAAGATCTGTACCCCTACTCCTCATAGTGCCCCTACTCCTACCCCTACTCCTCATAGTGCCCCAGGGGGAACTGTATCTCTCCAGGGCCGCCCAGAGGATTCAGGGGGCCTGGGTCTTTGGCGGTGGGGGGGCTCCCTGCCGCCGAATTGCCACCAAAGACCCGGCACTTCGGGGTCGGGTCCTGGGGTGGAAGGACCCCACGCCACAGGTCTTTGGGGCACTTCAGCAGCGGGTCCCAGAGGGGAAGGACCCCCTGCCACCGAATTGCCGATGATGACCTGGAGTGGAAGAAGCTCTGGGGGCCTGGGCCCCGCGAGAATTTTCCGGGGCCCCCAGAGCAAGCGAAGGACCCTGCTCCAGGGGCCTAGAAAAGCTCTCATGGGGGCCCCTGTGGGGCCTGGGGCAAATTGACACCCCCCCCCGGCTGCCCTGTCTCTCTCTCTCTCTCCCGCTCCCTCGGCCACCCACAGGGCAGGGCAGCTATGCATCACCCCTTCCTCAGGGCTGATCCTAACATCTAGCTTTCATTTTTTATTTTAACATACAAGCATAGTGGGAATGCTTATCCCAAGCTCCAGATGGCCTGGACAGATCATTCAAAATACAATTCACAGAGAAACAGTGCTAGAAAACCAACCACCTTCCTCTGTACAAAGAAGCCAAATTCCAAAAGCAAGAGCTCATACCCCAGCTCCCCCAAAACCTCCCAAATGGAAAATCCATCCTGCCCTATCCGCATCCCTAGTACCACCCCCAAAGGAAGAGCTTTTCAGCATGCAACAAATGTGAACTATTTGTCACCAACAGGGAATACTTAGCTGATTATTAATTGTCTCAACAATTCTCTCCATTGTCCATCATACCAATTTACCCAGATAACAGACCTGATTCACTGGGAGGACCCTCAACTTCCTGTTAAGTCAAAGTTCCATTGAGGTCAATAGCTGCTGAGGTAGCTTAGCATCTCAAAAGAGGTACGGTACCTTGCAGGATCCTCTTAGTCATCTCCCACACCATTCAGGTAATCGGGTCTGACTATAGTTATAACAGTCATCTTTATTATGTGGTGGTTTTGTTCTGAATTATGTCAGGGGAATTCATTCTGTTTTAGAATGGCCTCAGTATCCCATTCCAGCTGATGTCAAGTTTCCAGGAGTGTGAGTGCCAAAGTACAATACTACCCAGGTTTCATTATTTATTAACTCTGGATAAAACAGAGTTATCTGCTCATAAATTCATGGGTAACATCATTTAATACTACAATGCTTTTATCGCGAAAGGTGCAAGTACAAATAAATTGTTTCTGGGACCAAGAATGCATTTACAAACATGACAGAGGCTACAGGCACTGCTGAGATGAAGATGCAATGTTTTTAGATCACGAAATAGAGTGATACTGAAGATAGTCTTGAAATAGACAATATCATAGTCAGTGCAAGGTGCACTCAGAAGAAACAGTGTGGCACAGTCTGAACACAAAGCCGATGATAAAAAATAAATGCAATGACAGAATTCTAATAGGCAGAAAGCAAATAAAGGCAAATTAGTATCTGAATATTCATGTCTCAAATCAGTAACACTTTGAATTAATACAAAATAGGTTCACAGTGAGGACAGTACTAGGCCTATCAATAAAATACAGTGCTAAATCAGTAGTTACCAACACATTTGTTGTTGGGTGGGTGTGTGTATATATATAAGTATGTGTGTGTCCCCGGGTCTAGTTTGCTCGGCAGTAACACATTAGAGGTAATGAGTTGAATAGAGTTTCTACTTTCCTGCCACACAACATTCTATGCTTGCCTCCCATTGGGAATTGTTCTCCCAGCTCTTGTTTAGAAATGATACTCTCTTAGTCTTAGAAGTGGTGATTTTTATCCTGCAATGTTGATTGTTGCACTGAACATAAAAGTCCATTTCCTTCTCTGTAAGCAGGTAATTAGGTTTGTCAGTGTAAGTGTGGAGATAAAGATTACTGTAGAATGAGTGAAAGCAAGAATAGATGAATAGATTGCATTTCCAGAAAACATTGCACAATCTGAGGCGGCTCTATGTATTTTGCCACCCGAAGTACAGCAGCCAGGGAGCTTTCGGTGGTGACCTGCAGGAGGTCTGCTGATAATGCAGATTTGGTGGCATGCCTGCGGGAGGTCCGCCAGTCCCATGCCTGAAGTTGCGGGACTGGCGGACCTCCTGCAGGCATGCCACCAAAGGCAGCCTGACTGCCACCCTTATGGCGACAGGCAGGCCACCCCCGGCATGTGCTTAGTGCGCTGGTGCCTGGAGCCACCCCTGCGCACAGTAGGCATATATTAGTGCATCACCTCTCATGCATGCAGCAGTGACATGCCATCTGTGCCCAGGACCGGCTGTGTCTAGGGCATGAATCTGTCCTACCCCAAAACACACATGGAGGATGTTATTTTGTAGAACAAAATGGTGTCCTCTGCACTGTGTGACCTCACAAGGTCTGCACATGTGAGGTCACACTTTGCTTGCAAGTGTAGAATTGGATACCTTACTGAAAATGTCATGGCATGCCACTTGTGTACAGAAAGTATGTATTCATGTATTTATTACCTGTCTGTTCTAGGGTGCATAACAGAGGGAAACAAGCTTTAAAAAACCTCTGGTTTCGTTGTCTTGAATGCTCATGGCATCATTTTGTTTTATTTAGGAGCAAGAGATTGACACTAACATGCAGAGATGCGTCAGGTTCTCACAAACTAAAACAATACTCATTCCTTCCTTCGGATCACAAACTAATCTGCTTGACTATTATAATTATAGCAGACTTCTGAAGGTTTTCACCAATGAAAAGTTTCATTTTAGATGTCATCTACGGAGTTTTTGGGAATGGTGTTCTCTCTCTCTGTCTGGAATATAGCAGCCGCACACAAAACAGATGGCACAGAGTCAGTCAATCTGGTTGAAATTAATGGAGTCAGACTATCCACACAATTCTTTTCAACCAAAAAGACAGATTTTTTTTTCAGTGATTCGAACACCAAATGCATTTTGTTTCTCAAGAAACATAGTTCAAGTTAAGGATAAAAAGTGGAAATCGGTGAAGAGCAAAGCCTGCTGTTTAAATCAAAGCCCAAGTTCACCTACATTGGTAGCATTCAAGGCTTGTCACACAATTCTGGTGAATAGCGCTTCCATCCCCTCATCTGTTTTCAGTTAGGCCACCTGGTCAAAACAACCTCTCTCTGTGTGATAATACTACATGGACCCCTTCTCCCAACCTTTACCTACAGATTCATAACGAGTGTGTAACACATTTGAATCCACACATAGGATTGATGACACAGCTAAGTAGTCCTTAAAAGCAATCTCACTGAAGTCAAATTGAATGAATACACGAGTAAGCATCAGTACAATGAAACCCTGGCTGACACATGATTTACAATGGTAAACAGAACCAGTTACAATACAAAATCAGGTTGACACCTGATTTACAATGGTATTTAGGTGCCTATAGATGCAGGTAGGTGCCTAGCAGGACTTTCAAAAGGTGATGTCCACTTAGGGTATGTCTACATTGAGAAAAAAGACCCACGGTGCAGCTGTGGCTGGCCTGGGTCAGTTGACTCAAGCTGGGGTTTCGGGGCTATAAAATGAGTTGGGCTGGAGCCCAGGCTCTGAGATCCTGCAAAGGGCGGAGGGTCTCAGAGCTCCCCGAACATCTGCACTGCAATTTTTAGCCCCACAGCCTGATCCCTCAGAGCCCGAGTCAGCTGACTTTGGTTCTGAGACAGTGCTGCATGTTTTTTATCACCGCTTAGAGGTAGTGTTAGATGCTTTTGTAAAGCCCCTGGATGCCTAAACACCTTTGCAAATTTGGTCCTCTGCCATAATATATTTTGTCCTTCCCTGTGAGTAACACAATTATCAGGATCTAACCTGATGTCTCTCATAGCTGTACCATACAGGTGAGACCATCTCCTTGTCTTTACCTGAATTATCCAGTTCTTCTCTCACCATTGGCTCTGTTTGAAAAATGTCCCAAAGTACATTGCACATACAAAGCAAGCACAATGCTCCACTCCAGCCCCTGTATCTGTGGCCGTATGGAATAGCTGCCCAGAATGCACAGGCAGACCCACGATTGTGCAATGTGGGAGATATAGACAGTTGACACATGGCTTTGTCTTAAACATGTCTGCATGGATGTGCTGAGAGTATTCGTGGCAAACGAACATAGAGTCTGGTTAAGAGCCTTACATTGCTGTCACAATACTAGAGAAACAATGTGTGTATTCTTAGCAACAAATTATTATTAAATAATGTAACTGAGCATTGTTTTTTCTATGCAAAACTACCAAGAAGGAGGGACAGGAAATATTAAATATGGTAATAGTAAGGATGAAATTAGGAAAAACAATTTTAGTTGAATATAAGGAAATGCTTCTTAACCATGTACTATGCAGAAAACACAGAAACCCATTCGCTAGATACTGCTTAAATCTACAATTAACAAAGCAGTAGAAAACACACTGTAGGCCACAATCTTGTATGGGCAGAGAGAAGCACTAGATAATTTAACAGGTCTTTTTCCACCTCTAACTTGTATAATTTGATGATTACCAGGTAAGGCCACTCACATCAAAACAGATGGCAATTATTGGCTTACGCGTTGACATTCCGATTTCTGAGAGACATCTAGTTATGTAATGTCATTTCAAGTGTGTGCATTGTCTGATTTTTTCCTTCTTCCAGACAGAAGTTTCTAAAAACAAGCCCATTAACAGAAAACGAAACTACCTTTCGCTGATATTTAGGATGGAGTTTTATGATCACCCAAAAAAAAGCAGGAGCATTATACCCATATGCTTTCAGGCTGAGAACATTTTTATGCGCGTTCACTCCAAAACTGCAACTGCTGTGTGGGATTTATTGTGTTTATTTAAAAACAGCAAACATTTTCAATTATTTCCATACTGTTCAGGGAGCATAATTTACTTAATACTCTAAGCAATCACATTTCTTGGGGACTGGTGCGAAATGTCACATCTAAAAGATGACTCCCTTGTTGGCTACTGAGCAATCCCCCATTTCTATTTTTCATTTTTTATTTTGATTTAATTTTCAGACAATTCAACTTCCCCACCATGCATGAGTGGGTAAATTCATTTCACTTGTCAGAAGAGAAAAATTTTCATAATTAAAATCTAAAACGGGGTGGCCTTTCCTGAGGTGACCACATATTTCACATCTGTTCTATTTTATTTATTCCCTTTTGTGGTTTGTTTGGCTTTGGACGTATTGTGGTTTTAAGCTGCTTTCTGTTCCGAACAGACAAAAGCAAACTTTTGATTAGTTTGACTGGATTTTGGATGAACTTCGGGGCCAGGCTGACAGCTCTGGAGATGGAAGTTCTCTCTTTATCCCCCATAGGGAAATTAGCACCTTTGCAGCGAGCCAACTTTTGCAGTGTTGCAGTGGGGCATAGGTCTTGTGTTAGACCTCTGGATAGGAGTGAATTTCACCCAGAACAGTAGCAGTGCAAGCTTCCCCATCAGTCTGTCTCTAGCCAGCTGTTCTGCTGCAGAGCAGGTCAGCATTTATGACCCATTTCATCCTTGGTCAACCTACTGTGGCTGCCTATTATTGCCAATTGTGCTGGTGTTTTCTGTGTACAGTAGACATCTGTCCACTAATTGAACGGAGTCCATCAAGCCATTTTGCATAAGCTGCCAGCCAACCATTACATGGTAATAACTTTTATTCTTTTTTATTGATTTGGACTGCAATCAAACTGGCAAGCTTCAGGTGACAAACTCTGTATTCCACCACCAGTCCAGTGAGCCATCAAGTTCTGCTTAATTTAGTTATTCTTTTAATTAGAGATGGGTCTGAACTGAGAGGTTTGGATCTGAATCTAAACTTTGGAGGTGTTCAGATTAGATGTTTCAGTTTGGTTTGTTACCGAGAGAGGCTCCGAGCATATACGTACTGTTTCTTTAAACCTGTAGTTGGGAAGCAGGCAATGTGGTTGGGAAAGGTGGTCGGTAGAAGCCCCACAGTGAAGCAGAGGCAGAGAGACTGTTTAGAGATAATAATGGCCTCCTTGTTTTAATAAAGCTCCTTGTTCAATGATAGAAAACAGTGATTCTATGAAAATCTGAGGCAGGTGCTGCAAGGTTCTGCTTCAGGCACTGCTCTAATTTTAATGTTTTCTTTACTGATCAGAAAATTCCTGTCTCTTGAACATTCTGGCTCTTGTCTGGGAAAGCACATTGGCTCTTTTCCCAAAGGTTGGGCTGCTTTTCCTTAGGAAACCACGAATTGTTCTCCTAAGGCATTTGCCACAAAAACCTAAAGCAAATAATTATTACAGTTAAGCCATGGTCATAATTTCCATTTCATCAAGGTCAGCTGCATTTCAATTTTAAGATTAGCTGATGATGATGTAACTGGCTTCTGTTCCTCTTGCATGGTGCAGGTTATTAATTAAGCACTGATCTAGAATAGGTGTACCTGCTCTAGGCTTGCCAATAGCAAACGTGCCTTCTTTAATCGAAATCCACTTCTTGAGATTTGGGAGTGGAAATAAATTTTAAATAACTCCAGAGACAGTGTTCCATAGAAGAAGAACTGATATGATCCTGTGCTACATGGTGTTTATGCTGCCTTTCCTCTGCTCTACTGAGAAAAATGGTCCCTGGAAAGTGTAGCATGGAGCATGCCAATAGGCACAGAATTTCAGAGGTTAATTAATCTTCAGACTTCTCCAAGCATAGCTTGAAAAGGATTATTTCTCCATCCAGCTGATTGCAATTTGTCTGAACACTACACACACCTTCCCTACAGACACAGTGCGGATGTGTTTGCTGTGCTACCATGAAACGTGTTTTAAAGCCACAAGTATCACAAAGCCACCAGCATCTATATTAAAGCATGTATGTTTCTCTTACATGTATCTCAGGTTAAAGGACTGGAACCTGGGAGCCTTCAGCTGCAACTTAAAGGAAAAGTGAGGTTTAATTGTAAGATGGGCTGTACAGAGAGGGTTCAAAGCATGTGTTTAAGTGAAAGTGTATTGACTGATTACCGTCAGCTGCACAAACAGAGGAAAATATTATCCCCGCCCCAAGGCTCTATACACAGTCTATAGAATCTGCTTATGGCTATCACAGCATAGCAACACAGCTTGCTCCCCATCCATTATGTGACTGCAAGTGGTGAGTATTCCAAAGGGGAAGTAGCTCAGGCTGGGGGCAATGACAGCCCCCTAGAAAGGAAGTGGCATAGTATAGGAGGGGTGGCGCCAAGCCCACCCTACCTGTGTGTAGCAAGGCACCACAAGGGGGCAGAGCACTATGCTTATGTGCACAATGCCTCTGCAGACATCAGCCCTTTGCCATCAGAGACACTTGAGCTGGGGAAGGGAACATGTTCATCCAGCCTCAACTTAGGCTCTAAATTTAAGCACATTCAACTGTGTGTACAGTCACCTCTCATGTGAACAAATCAGGGACCTAAGCCCCTGTGTGTGCAAACCAAGAGGCCGTTCTATGCAATATTGGTCCTCATAGAAAATAGTTAGTAGAGCCCAGGTTTTTAAAGGTATTTAAAGGTATTTAGGCCTTGCTGTGCTCTGCATTGCAATGCCTAAGCCTCATTTTTAAAAGGAATTTAGGAGCCAACATTCCATTGACTGTCACTGGGATTTTGCCTCCTAAGTGCCCAAGTCCCTTTTGAAAATGAGATTTAGGCTCCTGAATCAGTGAAGCCTTGTAACACTGAGAGCAGAAATGCTAAAATACCATTAAAAATCTGGGCCTTAATGCCTGGATCTACAGGCTGTTGGCTTTTTCTCCGTAAAGGGACATCCTAAGACATAGAATCATAAAACTGGAAGGGACCTAGAGAGGTCGTCTAGTCCAGTCCCCTGCACTCAAGGCAGGACTAAGTATTATCTAGACCACCCCGACAGGTGTTTATCCAACCTGCTCTTAAAAATCCCCAATGGAGATTCCACAAGCTCCCTAGGCAATTTATTTAAGAGTTTAACCACTCTGACAGTGAGGAAGTTTTTCCTCATGTCCAACCTAAACCACCCTTGCTGCAATTTAAGCCCATTGCTTCTAGCCTTTTTTTTTGTGCAACAGTGTTATACTGTTGAGTCATATTTAGCTTGTGATCCACTATGACCCCCAGATCCCTTTCCACAGTTCTCCTTCCTAAGCAGTCATTTCCCATTTTGTATGTGTGCAACTGATTGTTCCTTCCTAAGTGGAGTACTTTGCATTTGTTCTTATTGAATTTCATCCTATTTACTTCAGACCATTTCTCCAGTTTGTCCAGATCATTATGAATTTTAATCCTATCCTCCAAAGCACTTGCAACCTCTCCCAGCTTGGTATCATCCACAAATTTTATAAGTGTACTCTCTGCCATTATCTAAATAATTGGTGAAGATATTGAACAGAACCAGACCCAGAACCAATCCCTGCAGGACCCCACGCGTTATGCTCTTCCAGCATGACTGTGAACCACTGATGATTACTCTCTGGGAATTATTTTCCCACCAGTTTTTCACCCACTTTATAGTAGCTCCATCTAGGTTGTATTTCCCTAGTTCATTTATGAGAAGGTCATGCGAGACAGTTTCAAAAGCCTTACTAAAATCAAGTTATACACGTCTACCGCTTCCCCACATCCACAAGGCTTGTTACCCTGTCAGGGAAAACTATCAGGTTGGTTTGACACGATTTGTTCAGCAATTGAATTAGCTTCATTAGTATGTTCCTCCAAAAACATTTCCTCGCACCTTGATGATCATTTTCATGGTTTAAAAGTCCCTTTAGTGGATCATAATTTTTTCCACCTGAATTAATGAGCAAGGGCCTCTCCATCACAATGAGGCTCTGGGTGCATTCTCCCTGTATCAGACTATGAAACTAAGGCAGGCTTTTTGTAACTGCCTGTGGCAGGGCAGGGGTAAACCCCTTGAATGCCCTGCTAAAATGCTGGCTAAGCCCTGCTTTTTGGTAAGGAGGCCAAGTGCTGGGGCTTCAGCAGCCAGCAGAGGGCCCAGCTGCGGGCCCTCATGAGGGCTGACTCACAGCAATGACTGAGTTAAATCCCAGCAGCTGGGCTGAGGATGAGAGGGCTATAAAAGCCCTGAGGAAAGCTCAATCGGGAGGCTAGCCTGGGAGGAGACAGGAGGGCTATATCTTTGTCTCCACACCCAAGGAAAGGAGCCTCATGGACCAGCAGACCTTGGGGAGGGTCTAAACATGGATAACTGTTGGGGGAAACAAAGTGGGATTGCACTGTTAATAAAGACACAAGGATGGAGCACTGAAGAAGGCATGAGGACTATTTATTTAGCCAGCCAATACAGGGCACAGGCATGAGAGGGTGGAACCTGTGACACTGCCCCTTTGGAGAGGGAATGGAGAAATGGCCAGGCCCCTTACCCCACCCTCTTTGGAATGGGGGTGCTAGTCAGGAATGTTTCTGGTGCCCGTGCAGGACTGAGAAAAGGGGAGAAGTCCTTGGGCCCCTTCCAGCAGTTGCAATAGACAAACAAATGAGGACACCCTCAGCCAAGAAAGAGTAGGGGAATCAGTGGTGGACCACCGCTACCACACCCATGATTGCCAACTTTGGTGGGATGAATTCCTGCAGGTTTCATCACATGACATTAAGATGAATCTTTAAATCCTGGAGACTCCAGGACAATCCTGGAAGGTTAACAACCCTACTTAGAACAACAGAATGCTAAAGTCCTGGCTCATTTGGTCCAAATTGGCTTTCTAACTTTTTTTTTTGGTAATTCAGAATGCCAAATTCATTCTATACAGCATCTTCAACTGGAGGAAGTGTTACCCTACTTAAGTAAACTGTATCTCCAAAACATATAAACAAACTCATTTCTAAGTATCCTCCAGTTCTGACTCAACCATATTTTCTATGCTAAACCATTGAAAATTGAAATACTTAATGGCAAGAATAATAATATTTAGCACTTACATAGTGCTTTTCATCTTCAAAGCTTAAACATTAGCTGATTAATAATTTAACTAATAAATGATGTATATTAAAGTGTAACCAGTGGGAATGCAGGCCCCACTAGGTAGTATATTTTGATTGGATTTCTCAGACTAAAGCACTGGGATTTCTTTTTCCTCCAAGTCTTGGTGTAAGGTAGATTATTTGAGCCGCTGAGCTAGCTTGCGATATTTAACTAATTTACTCTAAATTGCAAACATTAATACGCTCCTAAATATTATAAAACTTAAATAGTTAGGAATCAAGAATTGCATTTTTTCCCTTTTGTTTTTATGTCTGGACCGGATGATCAATAAGAAGGATGGTTGGGAACTAATAAATTGTTACATAAATAAAAGACTGCTGGACTGTCATGCTAGCTATCAGACTAAACTGCATTTACAAACGGCAAGATTTTCATTTGGTGCTTGTAAAACAAATTAGGCAGAAAAGAACTTTATTCTAAAATATGGTTAACCACTGGGCTCATCAAGAGAAAAGAGATGACACATATGATCTTTGAAGTAGCAAATGGTGCTACTAAAAAATCATTAATATGCACACTAGCAAAAATTTGACAGGCTCTTGTGGCTGTTCTTCCAGACATCTAACGGGTTTTTTCACAAAGCCAATCAGATTTTGCTAAAGCTCCCTTTGTTAATTATTTGTACTTTGAGTGCAGTAATAAAGGCATGTTCATATGCAGTAATAGCCTTTTCCCCCCTAGCCTAATTAAGGACAAATGTATTTAATAACAAACTTAAAAAAATGTTTTAAGTTTGTAGGTGTCACCTGAGTTCCTTTCCCAGACACTCACTAGGCTCTAGGCAGCACCACAGCACTCACCAGGCTACTGCTCTGCAACATTCCAGCTGGCTTTCCCACTCCAGCAGGGCGCCTGACAATCCACCCCTTCTGGGGCTGTCAGCAAACAGAACAAAAGGGGACTTCACACAAATGAATCATCTGAAAGCTGGGTTACGGCTCTCTTCCTTCAGAGGACTCTCACCAGGTGGTGACAGCCCCTAAACTAAGTTCATAAGTTAAAGAATAGCTCTCTCTCAAGATGAGTCAGCTCTGGGCCCTCCCTTCCCTCAGGGAGGGACATCAAGCAGCAGCTGTCTCTGGGAGCTGAGGACCAAAGGTTTGCTCAGCTCCCCGGTTTGCCACCAGCCGAGCTGGGTTTCTCCCTTTTAAGCTCCCCACTCCACTCCTAACATCTCACAGCTGCGATGGGGAGGAGCCACCAGAGCCCATATTAGCTCTTTGACCCCGTGTTGGCTTTGTACACCCACCACACTAGGATTACTAGTTCTTTTTTTCTTTTGAATATGCTTCTGTTTCCTTGCATTATTACCACGAATTGGGCCTTCTGCTGATTAGAGTTGGTTGAATATTATTGTCTATCACATCAGTTAAATGTATACTGCCATTCTTCTCCACGGCTAAGATGTTCAAAAATACAGCACAATGTTAGGCTCCTACGTTACTATCTAGGGGTAAATAGGCATAGGCCCATTGACTTCACTTGGCCCTTCATAACTTATATCAGCTGAGGATTTGCCCCTCGGGTTCCTAAATAAGTGGACTGTGCAATCAATGGGAACTGCTAGGTAAACATCATTTTTGCAAATCAGGCCACTTAAATATTTTGGAGCCTATAAATAGACTTAGGAATCCTAAATTATAGTGCTATGTTTGAAAATCTTGGCCCTAATACTTACTTCAGTCAAGTTTTTTTTTTTAATCTTGACTCCTAAATAAGTGGATGGGGAACCCACTGAGTTTATTGAGATCCTATATTTGGCTTCATTTCAGTAAAGCATTTAAACACATGCTTAAGCTCCACTGAAGCATGTGCTTCATATTACAAATGTGATTTAGTACTTTGCTAAATCAAGACCTTTAAGTTGGTTGACAGTCTTCTCCTTGTTGGGTGTTTAAGAATTTTTTAAAATCCTCCTGTTTGTTGACCACTCCACTTTTCACATCCTTACTGTATCTCTTCCTAGTGGAGGATGGGGCAAGGGGCAGTAACTACTAAACCACTCTCAGTGCCCCAGGGATCTGTGCTGTTTTTCACTCCATTGTGCATTGAGCTATCTTGCCTTCTGGCCTATATAGGCTGCTCGTGCATCTCAATGCTGCTCTAGATTCCACCAATGGGGTGACCATAATGCAGTGCAACAGTCTTCTCTTTCCAACCGCACTTCAGTGGTGAGACTCTCCCCCTTCATCGCTCGTAGCCCCTCCCAGATCCTGGAGTCATACAGTTGGATTGAGCCTTCTACCTGATCATGTTGATCCACTACTAGACTTCTATTCCAGTTCCTCCTTAAACACTTTTCTTACCAGAACTAGTGGGGTTTCTTCCTTGTAGTCTCTCCAACTGTTTCTTCAAGAGTTTATTTTTTCCTGCACCATCCATTTTCTATGCCTTATAAAATTCTAATCACTATACTCCTTAGGGCATTTCAAATTCCCTCAAACTCAGCTTTCCCAAAGCCAGAAATGTTTGCGCTGCTCATGCCCATCATAAATGTTACAGAGCTGCTGAAAATGCCATCAGCTGGCCCAAGATGCTCAGCTTCAACATCTCCCCAATGAGGGCATGAAGGGTGTTTTTATTTGTTTTACTCCCTAGCAATTTCCCTTTAGGAGTCTTGAATAATGAGCTTTATGTCTACTGCAATGAGTGAAGGTGGCAGCCAGCTCTCTCTTCTGCACTGCTGTCCTGCAAAAACATCAGGGGTTGTTGAATAGACACAATCATTCCACATCAGCTCAGCGGCAGCCCTTTTCTTCCAGACCCCATCCCTTGTTTGACTAAGGACACAATAACAATCTTCAGAGGTTCCATTCCTTCTCACTCTCACCTCCAAAACTGCTTGGTGACATCTCTGCTTGACTTTTGTCAGCTGCTTCTTGTGAATCAGGAGGGAAAGATTTGTCCCTAGATAGACAATAACTATGGACAGTCATTAAGAGCTTGGGTGTTACTTAAGGCTGGAAAGTAAATAAAAATGAAACCAGAGTGATTTATGATTGTCCCTCAGTAAAACAGTCCTCAGTGTTTCTATGCAATCCGTCTCCTTCAGCGCATATGAAAAATTAATTCCCATTCTGTTTAAAAATAGCATTTCATCAAAACCACAACAAGACTGCAATGATGTAAAAATAGTCTAAATGGAAAGATTATATTGAATGTATGGAAATCTTCCATTCCAGCTATTTAGGTACTAGGAAGAGGAAAATAAGAGCAAGAATACAGTATTCATAATGGAATTATTATAAGTAACAGCTTTAGACTAATGCTGCCATGTGGAATTTGGATTTGAATACGGAGGTGTCAATACCTCATTTAGATGAAAGAGGAAGCATGGGCTAGTAGTTAAACCAGAGGAATAGGAGTTCTGCATTCTATGCCGGGCTTGGCCACAGACTTGTGTGATTTTGGTCAAGCAACTTAACTAGTGTCTAAACCACTGGGCCATCTTTTCTTTCAGTGTAAGTCCCATTGTAGTGGTATGAGCTGGTAATGGGGGAATTTTGCATCTTCTAGATATGGCAGTGCCATGGTTTGGCCATTCCATCGTGATTTGACCACATGAAGAGGCAGAGTATTTCTGTTCCTCCCCAAAACTGCATAGTGTAGTTTGCCATACAAAACCTATTTACTTAGGCTTTGTTCTGGTTGGGGCAAAGGGTATGGGTATGACTAGGGAAGGAGGAAGAATTTCTCCTGAGTGTTGAAGAATCAGTTGGATATCTTCACCGGATGGCACGATAGAAGTACAAAGGAGGATTATTAATGAATTAACTATATGATTAATTTAGTTTAAAAGCTAAATTAATTTAATTATTCATTACATTAGCCCCAAAACTGACAGCAGTGACGAGACAAGAAATCCATCTGCAAAGCAATAACTTAACTCACATTAAAGAGTGTTTCTTTATTATTGAATGAATTAGATGATAGTTTATATACAAGTTGGCCAACAGCCTTTTTCAGGCATGCTAAGATTGATGTTTCTCTGGTGCATCATTACAGATTATAGCAATGTGGGATTGAAGGCAAGATCAGATCATTCCTAATGAAAAACAGTTTAAACTTTTTAAATGTGGTCTGTCTAAAACAAATGAATCCTTTCCTTAAAAACTCAAGCTTAGGTGAACCAAGGTCTGTAGTTTAGAGAAAACATCCCTTAGGAAACAAGTGGGGGATTTCTCAGTGCTAGAGAGGCTTTCCAGTACTTGTTCAAGTATTCCAAACAGCATCACATTTAAGGGAAGAGAAAATGGGCCAGAGTTATCCCCGATGTATAGCTCCACTGAAATTACATCAGGGATGAATTTGACTTTTGTTTTCAATGGGGTGACAAATTTTAAATAGTTCCCATTGGCAATAGAGGGAAGATATTTAAAACAAGGAGTGGGGATACTTTTACTATGCACTTATTTGTTGTGTCTATAGGCCTCAAATGAAGTCAGGTCCCCACAGAGTTCAGCACCGTACAGACAGAGGGTATGTCTATGCTAGATCTGGAGGGTTAATTTCCAGGGTGAGCAGACATACCCACACTAGCTCTGATTGCGCTAGCATGCTAAAAATATAGGTGTAGCCAGAGAGACATAAGCAGCAAGATGGGCAAGCCACCTGCCTACATACCTAATGTATCAGATGAGATCAGGTGGCCAGCCCCATCTCACTATGGCTGGGCTGCTATTTATAGAGCACTAGCTCACCTAGAGTTAGTGCGGGTATGTTGACCCAAGCTGGAAATTAGTCCTCCTGCTCTAGTGTAGACATACCATACTAAGAGAGAGCCCCTGCCCCAGATAGTTGTTAACCCAAATAAACAAGGCAGACAAAGGGTGAGATGGAACACCAAGGAAAAGTAACTTCCTAACATCACCCAGTAGGTCAGTGGCAAAGATGGGAATAAATCCCTGTTCTCCAGAATCCTAGTCCAGTGCCCCAGCCAAAAAGTTAAATACCTTCACTGTCTGCTATTCAGGAGTAGGTGGAAATGCCCATGACTATTTTGCAAAAGGATCTTTAATCTATCATTAGGTACTGCATTCCTTCAGTGAGAACTATAAAATCTATTGTGGATCTACCTTATTCCCACTGGCAAGAATGGATGGAAAAATCAGACTTCCAAATCACTAATTTGAGGTTTTTTAACAACATCCAAAAAAAACAACATCTAGTGTAATACACAAGAGAAAGGCAAGTTAAGACTGAGGGTACATCTACACTGCAATTAGACACCCATGGCTGGCCTGCACCAGCTGGCTCGGGCTAAGGGGCTGTTTAATTGCAGTTTAGATGTTCAGGATCAGGCTGGAGCCCAGGCGCTAGGACCCTGTGAGGGGATGGGAACTGAGTTACTGCAGAGAATTCCTTCTTGGGCGCTGGCTGGTGAGTCTTGCCCACATGCTCAGGGTTTAGCTGATCGCCATATTTGGGGTCGGGAAGGAATTTTCCTCCAGGGCGGATTGGCAGGGGCCCTGGAGGTTTTTCGCCTTCCTCTGCAGCGTGGGGCACGGGTCGCTTGCTGGTGGTTTCTCTGCAGCTTGAGGTCTTCAAACCAGTTTTGAAGATTTCAATAACTCGATCCTGGGATAGGGGTTGTTATAAAATTGGATGGGTGGGGTTCTGTGGCCTGCCTTGTGCAGGAGGTCAGACTAGATGATCAGATTGGTCCCTTCTGACCTATTAGTCTATGAGTCTATGAGTCTATGAGATTCTATACCGCAGGTAAACAGCCCCACAAGCCCGAGTCAGCTGGCGCAGGCCAGCCATGAGTTAAGTGCGGTGTAGACCTCCCCTGAGAGGCCTCTTTCTTCTTTCAAAGAGGTGCTGATTCAACCATTTTTGAATAGAGGTGTCAAAACTCTTGGTCCTTGCATGATGACTAAAATCATAATCATAAAATTAAAATGACAAGAATACAACTGGTCCTTTAAGGGCAAGGTTTTGACCCAGACTGCAGCTATATAGGAGTGTAAGAACCCTCCTTACTCCTTTGTCTAGGCTACACTGACAAGGGCTAGGGTTCTCTACACATGCTTGCTTCCCTTTTGGAATAAATAGGCAGATACTGGGTGGGAAGGGAGAGAGACTTGACCTGATTCCACCCTCTTTCCTTGTGTTAGCTGCGGAGCTAAGTCAGCATTAGAACGAGTAGAAAAATTTCCACTGAAATGTTTTTTGATGCAGGATTGCTATTTGGCCAAAACGGAAACTTCTGCAGGAAATGTCTTTTCAATTAAAGGTTTCGAATTTTCACTGAAAAACCAAAAATTTGAAAACAAAACATTTTGAAAATCATTGGTTTTTCAACAAAAAACGGAAAAAAGGTAAACATTTTCCCCTCACTTTCTTTCTTCAAGAAAAAAGGACATTTCTCAACCAGTTCAAGGCAGCATCCCTGCTGTAGTAGTTTGTGGCTAATATAGGTCAGTAGTAATTGACCATCCTTCCTGAAGGAAAGGAGAAGCAGATAGCAAATTCCCCTTATAACAGGTTCCTGTGGTGGTGCAGCAATTATTTCCTCTTACTATAGTCTGTGTGTGTGTGTGACAATTGACATCAAAGTGGTTTGATAGGTTCATAATTTTAAGGCCACAATGGTCTATTAGATCATTCTATGGCCTGGTATAACACAGGCCACAACATTTTATCCAGGTCCTCTTATATTGAGCCAAATGGTACTATTCAGATATTATAAAGCAAAATTACTTCCATGAAAATTGTTTTTAAAGTGTGATTCTACTCTGAAAAGTGTTTTACCTCCTTACCCCCTGGATCTGTTCTTTGTATTCAAAGTCCTGTCTGTTCACTGCAGGGACAAAAATGGATTTGTACTGCTTTTGCTCCTCTGAGCTCTGCAAAACCAATGCTATTGAAAAAGGGGAAGTTGCATTTTATGCCTTTTTGCACACAAAAATAATGGGCTTGGAGGAGTGGCCCTGAGGGTCTAATCTGCCTGTAGAACCTTAGTTATTAGTAAGCACAAAAAGAAAGGAAGAAAAGAAACAAAACCAGTGTGTGCTTCCCATCCCAGGTTGCGTTCAGAGAAACTTTGCCATTGACTGCAAAAATAAGTTAAACAAAAGAGAAATCTAAGGATAGTTTTTGTCTCTCTCTCTTTAAAGTATTTCTGCCGTTTGGCACTACCCAAGGTGTCCTTTTGGGGACATCTGTGCAGTGCAACAACTAAGAGGGAATAAAACCAAGAGTGAGCAGTGGGATGCCTACAACAGAAGAGCTTTGGTTGGGTATATTAGGATAAGCTTCCTAACAATGAGGCTTGTTAAACTGTGGAATCATCTCACAAAGGAAGCGGCAGATGCTCCATTACTTGAGACACTGGACAAAGCATTAAAAATGAATGCTCTAACAGTGGCCTATGGGAAGATCAGGAGCAAGGGACGGACAAGATGATCTAGTGGTTCTTTTTCCAGCTGCAGTTCTTATGATCCTAGGATTCCTGATGCTTAAATAATTCACATTAACCGAGCAATCTCAATCAGTTCTGAACTCTCCCTCTCACACAATACACGTGTATCATATTGCTAAATGACAGTGTATTTGGCACTTCACCCATGTATCTTCACCTTGATCTCCTTCGCTGAATTTTTATTTTTGTGGCAGGAAAAAGTCTTCTGGGATCTCTTGCTCAATCTTTTCTTTATGCATGTCCTAATATGTTGCAGCTGTACTATGCAGTAGGAGCCTGATTTTTCTTAATAGCATGAATGCATGTGCAATGAGGTATCTAATTTGTCTAGGCAATTTCAGTGATTTTGCATGCAAATCATGTAATTTCACATGGTATGTCTGACTAGCTATTTGCATGTACAGTTGCAGTAATTGTACACATAATTGTGCATGCACTGTTTAAGAAAAATAAGCTCTAAATCTTAATATGTTTACTTGTGAGAATGAAATTTATCTTTGAATATAAAATGTTGTGGCCTGTGTTATATTCAGGTCCTCTTGTATTGAGCCAAATGGTACTATTCAGATATTATTTACCGTTTTTAGTCACTCTCTGATTGACATCTATTCAGAAAACTGTTTCTTTAGGCTGTTTTTATATTTTCCAGATAGAAGTATATACTGTTTCTACTAAGACCTTGTTGTCTGTTACATCCACTTGCATTTTATTTAATAATGTACCTGTCATTTTGTCTAAAACATGATGCTGATTCCTTGGTTTTTCCCCCCTAAACGCTTCCAAAATTAGACTTCCTTAAATCATAGCCCATGTTCTCAAACCAGCCTTTAAATCTGCACCAGCAATCAACTACATGTGCAATTTTCTGAGTGCAACAGATTGCAGTTGGAAATTACAGAACTTAAACATCCAGCAGGTCCCTTATTTGGAAGCACAAACAGCAGGTATGAATAAAATCAGTGGGAACTGTAAAGACATAGCCCCTCTTGCGATCAGGTCTGCTGTTTGCCTTCATAAATTAGGTACTAAGAAATCAAATTCTACCATTTGTACCATCAGTTGATTGCAAGAGCAATAATTGAGCCTAGGATAAAGTCCCTTTAAAATAAAGCCCTTAAAGTTCTATTGTGGTTTTCATATAAACATGGAATTTGTCATGCACGGTCAGATAAGTAATCTGCCTCATCTAGTGTCCTGCCTTCAGCCACAGACTGAAGCCCCATGCTTCAGATGAAGGCAAAAAGAAAACAATCTACTGTGTATGTAATGCTGGATATGGGGAGGAAGCCACAGTGGGCTTCTCTGCTCAGTGCATTAGACCACACTAGAGGGTTTGTAATATTTGCCTGTACACAGGCAGGACTGAACTTCCTGTTAAACTCCATCCCCCCCCCACAGCCCCCCAAATTAACAACATGACAACATACAAGACAAGAGCTTAGCAATTAGATATGGATATATCACCATCTACCAGTAGAGGTGCTGTCTACACTAAACATTACGGGGTGTAAATTCTAGTGCGCACTAGGGTAGACATACTAACTGGCCTATGTTGATCCTGCTGGTGTACCCGGGCAGTTTCCAAGATAACTTGTAGTGCATACCAGCAGGATCCACACAGACTAGTTCGTGCGCAATACATGGTGCAGTAAAATTCACACACCTTTAGTGCAGACTAATTCACTTTGTAGACAAGACCTGCATGTTTGTGCAACATCTAGTATGGGGGGCTTTGATTCTGACTGAGGTTTCTGTGAACTACTGTCATATGTATGATAACAAGCTGGGTTTTTTTCTATTATTTGGGTTAGTTAAGATTATATGAGATGCACAAAAGAGGGATGGTGTAGTAGTTACAAAACTGAACTGGGGCTCAACATATCTGGGTTTAATATGCAGCTCTGTGTGGCCTCATGAAGGACCTGCATAAGGTCTGGAGCCAAAAGAAGGTGAAATTGTGTCCAAAAGGACAGATTTATTAAACCTGTGTGCTTTGAATCCTCTAATATGATCTGAAACATGAAGTTTGTGTGGCAGAGCTCTGACCTTGCTCCCGTGGGTCCTGCACTTCTAGGCAGCTTATGCTAGCCTTGGTGGCTCACTGTGACAATCCACGTAGCTCTTCTCTCTCTAGGGCCAGGGTTACAGTCTACTGAGCCCTTTTCATCATAGGCCTGCAAGGAGGTTGGTGAGAGAACTCCCACAGTCTCTGTTCAGCCTCCTGTCCTGACAGGGGCCTGACTTCCCCTCCCAGGAGATGTTCTTGTAGTGGTGGGTTGGAGGGAACCCAGGCCCACCCTCTACTCCAGGTTCCAGCCCAGGGACCCTAATGGTAGCAATTGTTGGCAGCCAACCTTTCACTGCCAGAGTTGCTACATTTCCCTGGGCCACTTCCCCATAGCTCTCCTACTTCCCCCTTCTTCACCCTTACCTTAAGGCTCCTTTAACAATGGTCTGAGGGCATCTTCAGTAACCAGTCCTTCAGCCACACTTCCTCACCCCTGACTCTCCTCTGTCTGAGGGAAGTGAGCCCTGTTTATAGTATCAGCAGGGCCTTAATTAGGGTCAGGTGGTCACATTAACTGAATGGCCTCACCTGACTCTTTGCAAGTCAAGTGTTCTCATTAGCCTGGAGCAGCCCCTGCTCTGGTCAGTCAGGGAACAGAAAACGGTTAACCCAGTGGCCAATATATCTGCCTTCTGCTATTCTGCTGTACCCAACTGGCCTGGGTCTATCATAGTTGCTTAAACAAGGCATCAGGAGGCTGGGTGTATTTCATACGCATTGCCAGCAGCAACTACTGGGCAGAAGATGGTTTGATTTGATTTATTGAGAGCTGGCCTTGAGAGGACTGAAGTAATCATTGGTCACCGCTGGCTGGCACTTTTGGGTATATAACCTGCACATATACCCTGAAGGTCACACTTAGAAGAGAACATTGCCCAGCTATGGACTGGCAGCTGCCACGTGGTCATCTGTGGTTCACCCAGCTGCACCAGGTCAGTAATTACCCTGGAAAGCTTTTAGATGTCTAGAGTAAGGCTGTGCAATGGGGTCATGGACACTTGGTGCTTTGGACCTTTGCTGTTGAAGTTGCTTGTTGTTGCAGCAGTAGCCTCAGGCACATAACCTCACCTATCTGTGCCTCAGTTCCCCATCTGTAAAATGGGGATAATAAGCCTTCCTTTCTCCCACCTTTTGCCTGCCTTTCTATTTAACTTTTAAACTCTTTGAGGCAAGAACTGTCTCCTACTATGTGTATGCACCATGTCTAAAACAATGAGGCCCCAATCTCAGTTGACCACTATGTGCTATTGTAATATGAATAATTATCAATATGCACTCTCTGTGCATGCTTGTTTTTCTTTCTCAAGTTAAATTTAGTCATTTAAAATGTCTTATTTAATCCCACCCCGGGTTGGCAAGAGAAAGTATTGTACCATTAAAGACCCTTACAATTTGGTCTGAAAAGCAATCATTTAATACTGAACTACCCAGAACTTTATATCTACATATATCTCAAAGGTTTCCTAATATATACTTAGTAGTTTGAACTCAACCATAACTACATCCTTATTATCTTCATAAGATTTACTTATCTCATTATCAACTCCTTTCTATGTTGGAGGTCAGTAGCATTTCCCTTTCATTAGCCATTTAATCCCTCTACCCTGTAGCTCAATTCTGATTGATTCCCTTACCATACTTCTCTACAGCTAATATTTCTGACATTTAATACTAACCTCTCCCCTCGCCTTTCACTCTGTCCAAAATAATCTCTACTCCTAACACACTTGGTAATAAACTCAGGATCTATAAGAGTGCTGTAGGTCACCAATAAAATCTTTTTTAATTTTGCCTTTGCAAGCACATGTATTGTGGTGCTGCAGTAATATTAATTATTTGCAAAGCAGTTTGTAAAGACTGGAGTGGTAATGGTGGTAAGCTATAAAGACCAGATCCTGTTATTGTTACAGAAGCTGGTCCTAACTTTGCAATCCTTATAACAGCACATACCCATTTTCTTTCATTTTTCAAACACATTTTGCTCCTGCTACCTCTACCAGTTTGTTTAAAAGAGAAAACGTTTACTAGTTTTATTTTTTTTCCGTGTCTTTTGTTGATTGCATCTGAGTTTTATATTTATTCTTTCCTTTCTCTTGTACTGTCATTCACAGGTAGCTTCTTTCAGCTTCAGTTCTTGTTTACATTTTCTTCTAGGATTCTCTTTGTAGATAGGAATTCTTCAATCCACCCAGCAGCGGGAGGAGAAAGGTTTGTCAGAGGTAGGCTTTCAACTACTCTCCCAAAGAAATTGTTTCCTGTACATTATCTTGAAGTGGCAGTAGAAAGTGATTTTTTTCCTCTCTCTCTCCCTTATCTGGTTAAACGAACCATTTTTTTGAAAACAAGGTGACACTTATTTAATTCTAAATGTATTCCAGCTCTCGGCAGCCTTAAGTATATTGCTGATTGCATAGTAAGTCTAGCAAGGACAACTGCATCAGCTCTAATCTTTTAGAACATGTATGTGGACCAAAACAGTTTTCAGTCACTTCTGTTTGACTCAGGTTTTACTTGGATTTATATTTTGTAAACTTCAAATATTAGGTCTTTGGTAGGATGGGTAAAGTCTCCTTAGCTATGTATCATGTGCAGACTTAGTATCTGCTAGGCAGTTTCAGAAATTAAAACAGTGTGTGGGGTTCTTTTTAAAAAGCCTGGTGATTTGGGGTCAAGGTCTATAGAAATTTACAGCAGTGTGGACCAAAGTTCTCATTGCAAGCCTGAACAAACAAGAAAGAAAAAGCAATCAATCATGGGAGTATGAGGTTCTGGTCCATGACTCAGGTTCGTTGGCACTGCTAGTAATGATATTATACAAGGCAATGTACAGACAACAGAAGAAAAATACAGTCTCTGCCCCAAGGAGGTTACAATCTAAGTATAAGTCCAGAGACTACAGATAGATATAGATAGACAGGGGAATGCAAAGACACCATGAGATGAGTTGTGTGTGTGCTGGTTGACTGTGTGTGTGCGCGCGTGCACATGCACAATGGGGGAAGGAGGATTTGAGAACTGGCAGAAGACGGGACCTCCATCTCAACTTTTCTCTGCCTTACTTTTTTCATCCAAACCTCCAGATTCCCTTTCTGCATTAGTCATGCCCTTTTGATAAGACTTCCATCCATTCAGACCCTCTTCAGAGGCAGATACAGTCCTCCCAGACACACACCTGGTCCGGTCTGTCTTTTTCTTGTCACACCTATGAATTCTCACTGAATTGAACTGACTGCCATGAAACCACATTTACCAGTTCCTGAACTGTTATTTATTGATGTCTCTTGGGCCTTAATTATGAGGGACAAAATCAATCCCTAGCGCAAGTCAAAGAATTCTCCAAACTCCTCACCCATGAGTAGATTTCATTGTTCCCTTCCTTTGCACCATCCTACCGTCACAGTTTGCATCCTTTCCAATGCTATCCTTTCCCATAAAGTCCTGTCTTGGTTTCTTAATTCCCCCACCTCACATTTAGGGCCCAGCCCTAATATTTCATTGACTTCAATGGACAAGGCTCCACCTCTGTAACTCTTTATCTTACCTGCTTGTCACTCAGCTGGATCATCGTGTTCTCTTGGTGCTTGGTCCTGTGATTGCTGAGCACCGTCAACTCCCGTTGAGGTCAGTGGGAGAGAAAGGCGCTTGGCCACTCACAGGAGTACTCTTCATCATCTAGGATTTAACCTTTCGGCCTTGGTTCACTATTCCCCCTTTGCCTCTTCTTGCTTTGCCCAAGCCCCTCCAAACGCAAAAGGTGCCAAGCAACTCTGGTGAGATAGCAGGTCTGTTCAGCTCCGAGGCACCTCAGCATTTAAAGTGTCTCAAATTGCTCCCAGAAAGTTTCAAAGGGGGCAGAATATTTGAAGGAATTGAAATGTCCACAGATCATTTCCACAGGCATGTTGCGAGCTCACCATTTTCTAGAGCACATTCCTCCTCTCACCCCTAATCAAACTCTCTTTGAGTGGAAAGTTATTAGGTCTCTATGAACAAAGGGAAATAATTGCGTCGTAGAGCAGTTGCACTGTACAATTAGAGAGAACACCACTACTCCTCACGCATCAGCCCAGCCAACGGTATCAAGGCTGATGGGGTGATGCTTTGCATCCCTGGACTACAATGGGGAAATGAACACTGAAAATACAAAGGAAGAAAATTGGGTGAAAATGCTCACTAATCAAGTTTAAAATCAGCCTGAATCTTTCCGAATTATCCTTATCAAGCTGGCATCATAAATCAGTTTAACCTCTGTGCTCATTCTCATTTTCAATTGCTAATATAAATACCAAATAGCTCCCAATCCTTTATAGAACATACCCCCATCGTATCCTGGAACCAAACTGCATTTTATAACTACACACCACAGTCTACCATAGTAAATGTTATATGTTTGGCTCCACTCTAATATTAGGGACAGTTGTTCAATTAAGATGGTTTATCAGGAACAAATGTAATGCAATGTATTTAAGAGGATTTTTACTTCTGTTTTATAGGTACACCCCTGAGCCCTCATGCTGGATAGTAGGATCAGTTGAAGTAGCATTGTGTTATTAATTATACCAAATGAGTGAGAGCGAGTGCATCGGAAAAATAATTTTAACACTTTAATTTTTATTTATAAATGCATCATTTTAATACAATGGCCATGCCCATAAGGGGCATAGATAGATATTATTTTCAGCTTTAACATTCTTTCTTTGCATTTTATAACCTCTGGTTTTTGCCCTGTGGGACATGCTGAAATGCCAGCAACTGCTATAAAAGACACTCAGCTAATCGGAGGGAGTTATTTTCCACCAACCAATTTCCCTATTAACCAAATAATAGTGAATCCCAGACAATAAAATTGTCATTACAGTGACAGAAAGGCACTTGTATTGATAAATCAAAGTAAATGAAATAAAGAAATACTTACAGACATGTAGCTTTAATATATTTCAAGGGAGAATAGTGGTACGGAGGCTTTCAAAGAGATTTCCACTAGGAGAGTCCAATTTAGCATACTGTTTAGTTCCATGAATCATTACTACTACCCTCACATTGGAAGAAACATACTCTGAAAGCACTGAAAAGTTTTACAAAGTAAGTGCAGCTTTCATGAGCAATGGGAGACTTCCACAACTGGGCACAAAGGACACAAGAGGCCTGTGGAGGTGGTGGCATAGTTACAGGGCTAGCTGCCCCTATGTCTCCTTCGTGTTCTCTCTTGAGTTCCCCACCCCCACCCATCCTGGAGTATTCTGCAATTCTCCCATTCTTAAAGTGGGCTCTGGGCTCCAGTGCCCTGTGTGTTTACCCTGTAGATCTGACTGAGATCTAGCACCCGTGGTGCTTCTTTTTGGAACTCTGGGACCAGTTGCCTATACTGTGACCAGATGCCATTCTTAAACTGAAGTCTTGTTTTTGACAGTTGGAATAAAGCATTATAGGAGAAGGAATTTAAAACAGTCTCCATACACATCTGTCTTTCCTAAAGACTTTCCATCCCCTCTCATGGTAACCTAGGCAGGACTAACTTCTTCAGACATCCCGAATAAGGTGCTTCTGTCTCAGCTCCAAACAACTGCCTGTCTTTTGAGAGAGGAACCCCTTTTAAACTCTGCTATAGCTCTTTTATGATCTTGGATTGTGACCCATGTGGTTGCAACCAGTTGTGTAGGCTCAGAAGGAGATCAGGCCAAATTCCTCAGAGCCAGTGTTTTTGGCATTGTCCCTTAACAACTCTCAAGGGTTTGCTGAGGGGTGGCTATCTTGAGCCTTTCTTTTGCTTGCTGTCTGTTTTTCCAGACAGCCTCCTCACAAGTTAAACCAACAGAGCCATGCAGAAAACACCCCAATAACCAGACCAACATACTGTATTCATAAATCATTACAGGGCAACTCTGAATCATCACAGCTGGTATTTTCAAAAGCCCTCACTGTTTGCCTAGTTGTGCTCCCATAGAAATCAGAAGGAGTTTTACCATTTCATTTCACGGGGAGCAGAGTTCAGCTGAGCACTCTTGTCAATCGCACCTTAACAGTACATATGGAATAATCATAATACTTTATAGGACATAGTGAACGCGAATATATGGGAGGTAATATTCCAGTGGGGTAACAAAAACAATAGGATGTGCTCAGTTCTTAGCTAGCAACATTATAGACACATCTTAGGCTATGTCTACACTACCAGCTAAGTGTGTGATTCCCTGCTTGTGTACATATCTTTGTGCTACTGCGATCAGAGCTCATTAGCTCCACGAGCACTAGCATGAGTATAAATAGCCATGTAGCTGTGGTCGCAGCAGTCTCAGCGGTATGGCTGAGCCATGCTGAGTATAAACCCAACTGTAACGGGTGTGTATCTACTTGGCACTGCTGCTCCTCACGCTATGGAGCTTAAACTCACGCTAGCTGGATGAGAGTAGTGCACGTATGTGCACACAAGCCAGAGAAGAACACCCCTAGCTCATAGTCTAGACATGGCTTTCGAGTGACACATTGTGGATTGGCAAAGCCTGAGTCTTTTTAACAAAGTCAGTCTGTATAAATAAGCACTAAGAAATAGCTTCAGATTTCAAGGATTGTGACTCGCAAAGATGGTTTTTAAAAAGTCCAGAATACTGTAACAGAAAATGTATTTTGTTCATCTCATGTATACTAGAAAGTGAAATGTAGACAACTTAGTCAATTAATTAAATCTTAACCCTATGAGGCCTTACTTCAGCCCTTTTTTAAATATTAGCTTAGTCGTGGGTGAGGCTTCCAGACTGTTGGAGAGCAACGACTGAGTTTGCGAATGATCACAGAGAGATTTTGCTGTAACTGCAAACCTGATCTAAAGTTCTTTGAAGTCAGTAGGAATCTTTCCATTTATTTCACTGGGCTTTGGATCAGGCTATGTGTGCATAACTGCAATTCAGACAACAACATATTGCAAATGTTAGATGCACAATTTTGCATGCTTCTCTGCATGTCTTGAGAGTGACATTGTGCAGGTTTAAACTTCTCTCCTACAAAAAATAATAATATCCAATGGCTCCCTGCGAAAGGCAATGCTTCTCTTTGGAACATGGAGAATGTTAAGGTTCCACTATGGGAGATGCAGCTTTTGGAAAGCTGAGCTTGGAGAACCTGAATTTAGTGGTTAGTTTATTGGAAAGGATACTCTTTGGTTGCTCTGTTTTAGTTTGTATTTCTTTCCAGTGTCCACTCATGGGACATTGTTGCATTCAAATATAAATCTTTCACAGCATGGAAATTGCATACATGACAAAAAACACACAATAAGGTGCATGTCGTGGGCCAAGCCACACACCCAGGCAGGGGCATAAGAGGAGTAAAGGCCTGGTCTACACTACAATGTAAGCTGCCTTGTAATCAACCTAGCTGTGGAAGTGTTTTCACTTATGCCAGCAGGAGCCAAATTTAAGTGCCTCTCTATGTTGATTTAGTAAGATCACCCCACCTAGTGGCATAAAGTAATGGTCAATGTAATTAGGTTAACAGTGTCTTTGTAGACATGCTTACATGGACTGTTACTGGCTCCAGGAGCTCTCCCACAATGCCCCACACTGGCAACACAATCGATACAAGCACTCCTGGTACGGAAGCTCACCGTCGACCCCAGGGGCCAAGCATGCACGCACACAAGTGATTTAATAACCGCGGTGACTGTATGTCAGTTAGCTCGACATAATTTTATAGTGTAGACATGGCCTAAGATATGTACTCACCCATGCTCCTGTGCAACCTCCCCAGTTCTCAGGTCAAGGCATGGAGGGTTAAAGGGCACCACGTGGCCACCACTGCCCAACCTTCCACTGAGCCGGGTGGAAAAGGGCATGGAAGGGTAAGGAGAAGACTCTCTTTCCCAGCATGCTTGTCAGTATGGCCACTTCACCTTGCATGGGGCAGATTATAAATGCACAGTCTAGGACTAAAATAAAAGGGAAATCAAAGCTAAGCCCCGTTCTCACCCTTTCTGTTTTTCTGTAATAAATATTCCATTTTCTTGAGTGTTTAGGACAGTGTCTGGCTGTACATACAACTTGCCCTGTATTTTATTTTTTTAAAGTCAGTTGATTTCCAGCCAGTCTAATGAATGAGGAATAGTTTGATCATATCTGCCCCTGGTGTGGCAAATGTTACTGGCATGTCATGACAAATGTCACGCCTCTCTTGTTTCACAGGCAAAAGCATCAGTTGAACCTTGCCACTCATATGAAAACCAATGATGTATATTAATGCATAAGTAACACTGATTTTTATCCAGATCCACACTAGTGGAAGAAAAAATGCTTGTGCATTCACTCGGTGGCAGAAATGAAACCTGAGATCAATGTCTTACTCTTTTTTAGGTCTGATGTGCAAGGTAAAACTATTCTTTCTCTCTGCAATAATGTCAGGCAGAGAGAAATATGCACCTAGATAGGTCACGGTCAGTTCAGAAACAAAACATTTTAAGAATAAAATGTCTCCATATATTGTGTATTTTTTTTTTAAAAAAAGAATGATTACGATATCTGGCTAAAATTTAAAGAGCAGGAGAATTTACGGTTTGTTTTTACTACTGAGATTGTTCTCTACGTGGCTGCCTGAATGTGCCAGCCTTTTGGTGAAGACAAATAATGTCTGCCTATCTGACACATTGATTTGCATGTCATTGCCAACTGTGTTTTGCGATATGGCCCTGTATATGTTTCCTACTGTTTACAGAAAGAGACTGAGAATGAAAAATTCCTGGACCAGCTATTGAGAAACTGGAAACCACAGGATACTGTACTCGTGGGGAGACTGTAACAGCTCAGACATCTGTTGGGTGATAAACACAACTAAACATAGATCATAAAAAAAAATACTGATGTTACACAGAGGACAACTTCCTGATCCTGAAAGTTGAGAAGACCACTGGGGTTACGAGAGCAGGACCCAAACTAAAACCTTTCAGGTCCAGAACTGGATCATAGCTTTTGAGCATCGTCTCATCTCTACCACTTAGCAATAGGGTGTGGCAAAGTACCTGTCTCTCCTCTCCTAGCTCAGTCCTTCTCAGCCTTGGAGACACAGGCTTGGGCAAAGCAAAAGCCCTTCACAGTCGCGCAGGGTCTGGCTGATCCCTTCTCAGTCAGGCCCTTGTTCTGTTGTCCTCTCCTTCTGGGGAGAGTGCAACCTGCCTTGCAAGAAAAGTTTTTAGAGTTCAGCTGCCTCTGCTCACTGGCAGCTACTCTACGTTACGTCTCGTCTCTCGTCTCGTCTCTTCTCTCCCCTCCCCCTTCCCTGCCAGGGAGGGTTTAAAAAGGTCTCCAGCCATTGGGGCCAGCTGAAACAAATTACCTTCCTGGTAACCCCTGCTCCAGCTGAACCTTATTCCTCCATGGTTAAGCCTTCTGGGACTAATTACTACCCCACTCTTGGTAGCTAAGTGTCCTGAGTTTGCCACAAGGGAATAACTGATGGAGAACAAGAGAACTAATGCCAAGGACCATGAGGTGTTTGAATTCAACACACTTGTGGCCAAATCCTAACTAGTCTTTGTGCCTTCCTGCCTGGATATACTGAGTCCAGTAGAATTGCTCTGGCTCTATAGAGATTGACTCAGGATTCTGGGAGCCTGCACAGGGATTTGAACTTCCTATGTATTCTGCTCCCTTGAAGGAAGAATCAAAATCATGCCTAGAACCACAAGCTACCACTGTCAGACCTCCAGCTTGGGGTGCAGGAATGAGCTCCTGGCTGGGAAAGGGGGTTGAGGTGTAGGGGGGATGAGGGCTCCAGCTGGAGGTGTGGGCTCTGCGGTGGGGCTGGGGATGAGGAGTTTGGGCTGCAAGAGGGGGCTGGGCCCCAGGGTTGGGTGTTGGGCGGGTGTGGGTTCCAGGAGGGAGTTTAGGTGCAAGCGGGGACTCTGGGCTGGGGCAGGGAGTCGTGGTGCAGGAGAAGGTTTGGGGTGTGGGGTCTAGTGATGTTTCCTGTGGCTCCCAGGAAGTGGCTGCCAGATTCCTGCAGCCCTTAGACACATGGGCAGCCAGGGAGGCTCCACACTGCCCTCGTACCCGCAGGCGCCACCCCCGCAGCTCCCATTGGTCATGCTTTCCGGACACTGGGACCTGCAGAGCTGGCCCTCAGGGTGGGTGCAGCACGCGGAGCGTCCCTGCCCACCCATGTGTCTAGGAGTTGCAGGGACCCGAAGGCTGCTTCCAGAGCACGCGGAGCTAGGGCAAGCAGGGAGCCTGCCTTAGCCCTGGGCCCCCACAGCACCACCGACCAGACTTTTAACAGCCCATTCAGCAGTGCCAACTGGACTGGAGCCACCAGGGTCACTTATTGACCAGTCGTTCCAGTCTAAAACTGGACCCTGGCAACCCTAGATAAAGAGTCCTTCTTCCAAACAACCCATTCTGAATGGCCAATCAGGAGATGATGAGGACTTTCTAAGTATATTTATTGACAACAGAAAAGTGTAGGAATATTTTGAAAAATTGAATATATGAAGTTCTAGGTGATGTTCACTGTGAAAGTTTCTTTATGGTTAATTTACTGACCCACTGATAATGACTTTAAATTGTGGAGACTGGGGAAATATCAGAACAAATGCAGTAACAATCTTTTTAAAAGATCAAGAACATTGTTCTGGAAGTTATTAACCTGTAAGTCTAAATCTTCAGACCCTGGTGAAATAATGGAACAAATATTCACACACACAAAATCTGTGCACAAAAATCTGTAAAAAAATAAAATAAATAAAAATAAAAGAATTATGGCACAAAAAATTGCTTTTATGCATCTCAGTATTCAAGGCTGAATTTCCACTATTAGACTCTTCAACGTACATTTAGTTTATGCACCTAAATATTTAATTAAGGCATTTAAATGGGCATTTTCTTAGGTAGTAAACTTTTCAGGGCAGGGATTTTTTTTGTGCTGTGTTTGTACAGCACCTAGCACAAGGGAGATCAATTTCATGACTGGCACTGTCATAATACACCTAATAAATAATGTACAACTCCTAGCACAGTGAGGTCCTGATCCATGACTGGAGCTCCTGGGTCCAGATTTTTAAAGGCATTGCAGCATCTAAATACCTTTACGTTCTGGTTCCTGGGCACTACTGTAATATAAATGATAAAAAATAATAGATGCCTAAAATGAACATTTAGGTAGCTATATACAGATTAGTTCACCTCCTTTCAGTGCCCAAATATGAAAATTGGATCCCTTCAAGGAGAAAACTACGCCAAACCATTGTCAGTTTGATTGCTCTTTTTTGTTCAAATTAAAAAATAAATAGTTGAAGGGAATGCAGTACATATAATTTAGCTACATTTTCTCTCCAGCACTGGCTCAAGTGCCTCACAAAATCCTACTTTGAAAAGTAATTCAAATTGAGTTGGCTATCAGCGTTGTCACATGGATTGAAAATTGGCTGAAGGACAACCAGCAGTGTATCAATTTGGAGAGAAGAGTCTGCTAGGGTACTTCAGGGATTGGTGTTAGGCCTCAGTTTATTTAATGATCTGGAAGATGGGGTAAACTGCAGATTAATGAAAGATTATTCCAAATTAGGAAGTGTTGCAATCACTGCTAAAGAGGGAAATAATAATAAACAGGGAACTATAGAAGTAAAATAGCAAAATGTAATTCAGTCTACAATAATGTGTGCTAAAATATCTGGGAAAGAAATGATCTGAAATGTGGATATTCAGTGGGAGAAAGCCACTTGGAAAGCAGTCGTGACCTCAGCTAGCAATGGACAGCAAACTGAGTCTGATCTTGCAACCCAGAGGTGGGGGCAAAAAGAAGCCAGTGTGATTTTGTGACATATCTGAGAAGCATCAAGTCATGTAGCAAGGAGGTGCCTCCTAAAAGACACATCTGAGGCCAGCACTAGAATACCCAGAGTTCTGAACTGGAATTTTCATAAGTGCTCCGTACTCACCAAAGGCTGCTCCCATCAAGCTTCAGAGGCTGAACACACCTTTTTTTGCAGGGTAGACTTACTCTCTGTCTATCTTGGCTGAGTGGATATGGGCTATGGTGAGTAGCTACATGTCTGAAGGGTGTAACCAACAAAGAAGGAGAGTATTTACACTAGTCAACAGACTGAACTGGGGTCAAGGGAAATTAAAGTTAAATATCAAGAGGAATTTCAACTGAGGAATATTCTCTAAAGGGAAGTGGTAGGGTCCTTGTTTCTTGAGATATATTTCACTGCACTGGACAAAGAACATACAAATATAATGCATGGCACATTCCTGTATTGACAAGGGGTCGACAAAATACCCTGATCAGGTTCCCCACCACCACCATTTCTAACTTCAATTACTTTATGAACCTTCATTGTAAGCTTCATCGGAACAGGCATAGGAAGTTACTTTATGTTGGAGAATGAAAAGATGATGCAATCATTGTTTGCCCTCAGAAATAAAGGAGCCATTTGCCATATTTTTTTCATTTCTAAATTATTCTCAAAATTATTGTTGTCACTTTGTCATGACAGTGGTTTAAGGGACATGAGTGGTTATATTTCTTTTGCCAGCTAGATTGTTAATAAGTAAATGTCTTAATCAAAAGGAGACAGGAGTGCAACTGTCACTTATTTTTTAAGTAATAAGGTTTCATCTGTAATTGTGAAGGGTAGTAGATTGGTGGCAGCGTGATGCTGTAATACAGTGATTGGAAAGTTTAGAACTTACATTCATCTGTTGAATAATCTTTGAAAGTGACCTTATCCCTCACGATAAAGAATGACTAGTCATTTGACCAACACAGCAGACAATGGAGATACAAAGCAGCTGTAGTCAATTGTTTAATTTAGCCTTCACTAGAGCCTGCTAATCAGGGCTGGCCCACAACATTATGGCACCTGAGGCATGGAGCTCAAATGATGCCCCCATGTCCCCTAGCTTGGGCCGAAACTTTGAAAGTTCTCAATTCTGCCTTCTGTCTGTTCTACTCGTCTCATGGTACTGCTCTGCTACCTACCCCAATAAAGGAGAACTAACTACTTAAAATGCTTTGTTCAAAAATTTTAAGTAACACTTAACTTTCAAACATCTGAACAGCAAATGTAACTTTTCTTATCTGCATAATAAACACTGGCATTTTTATCTGTTTGAATAATCAAAGTGGTGCTTTCTGTGCCACCTGGGTTGCAAAGATTTGAACTGCTTCCTGAAGGTCCACAGTCTGGCGAACTCATGCTCTGTTGAGATGGTTGCAAGGCCGACCAGCCTCTCCTGTGTCATTGTGGAGCTTAGATGTGTTTTTATTAACTTCAGCTTGGAGAAGCCGTGTTCTCCACTGACATCTGTTACAGGAAGTGTTAGAAGTATGCACAGAGCAACAAAATCATTTGGAAAGAGGGTGGTCATCTTATTTGTGCACATATATTCCAGAACAGCCTTTGGAGTTGATCCTGCTGAAATGTATCTTGAAAGGGCTTTCAGTTCATCACCTAAATCGTTTGCATCAATATTGTGCATGTCATCATGTGTTAACACTGTCTCTAGTGCCCTGCTTGCTGGTGTAGGTCTTCAGGTATAGCGAGGGATTTTGGAATATCATATAACATCCCAAATATACTGCTGTGTTCTTTGCCCTCTGTGCCCTGAAGTACAAGCTCCCTAGTGATTCTGTCTGCCAGGGTTGGTTTCCAAGGCCCAGCTGAAATTTCTGTCCCTGAGATCTGTAAAAAAGGACACAGGATTCAACTGTGCTGAGTGCAAAGGGTAATTTTTACCAAAATTGTTGTTCCAGAGTTTTCAAAAATCATGAGTCATGCTCTCAAAGATTGTGAGATGGATCTTGAGTCAAAACATTTTTAAAAATAATACATTTGGGGAAGGGGAGGTATTTGCTTTTTGTCTTCTAGGGCTTTAGGATGCACTTGGTTCCCATTTTCAAGACTTTCTCTGCAGTCATGAAAGCTAGAAACTTACTTTTAGTTTTTTAATGAATACTGTGATTCTCCCCTAATCACATGACTCCAGGAGCTGGGGCTTTAGGAAAAGCTCCAAATATCATGAGACCTGTGATAAAAGCTTGAGAGTTGGCAACTGTATAGGTAATTCTCCTTCACTATGCTACCATGTTGGCTCATTCTAAGCCCTAGCCTAACCTGAGCAATCACAAAAAAGGACTGACTACAAGTCATCTACATCTCAAAAATGCTTAATTTACAAATGTCTCAAAAATATGACTACTGAAAATGGCTGGGAGATTCCAGTGCTTCCAATTGATCCCATAAAAAGTCCACCTATGATCCTTTAAAACAAGATGTATTTATTCTCATTTTGAGTTAACAGTTTTCTAAACTTTTGTATGTGTGTTCTGAATGCAGCCAGAAAATGGATTTATCAGAAATAATTAATATTTTTGTAGCACACACTGATTGCTGCAGAATCACATCTGAGTGTTGCCCCTATCATTGCAAATCATTTCCTAGAGGTGTTATGCAAAAGCAGAATATGCCTTTTTGAGTAGTGTAATGTCCACAGAATGTAAGATTAATGCTTGTATAGTACAAGGATACATGTTAAGGTTCGCAACTTTTTTTTTTCTTACTAACCTTGTTGATGTCATGAATATCAATTTCCATCTTTTTTTTCCAGATAATTTAACACTCCATTTAGTCATCCTTGGTAATGCAAATCATATCAATTCTGCTGCCAGAGTACAAGGTGATCTCCATTGTATCTTGTTATAGGTGGGAGATCATTTTTTTTTCTTTTTCCTCTTTTTTTTCTTCTTTTCCTCTTTTAAAAAATATTTTTGATCATCCAAAATTTGGGGCGTTTCAAATCAAAAAGGGGAATCTTTTTAACTATTTAGAAAGTATCATACCTTATTCATCAGTTTTTCTGCCTCTCACTCACCATTTTTTTTAGTCCATTTACATTTATTATCTGATTCCAGAAAAAGCTAATCACATCCAGCAGCCAAAGAACATACAATTAGATTGTTGCCTAGCTAACATGGGAAACAACATTGTTGGCCTCTTACTGTGGCTTTTGCTATGTCTTTCTAATAGGCCAGTGCAAACCCTTCACCTGTCCTGACTCTAATATCCCAGGCACCCCAAAATATTCCAATCCCACCCCTCTTCTCTGCAAATTTAACCATCTCCAGGTCACAGATAGCTGAGTTCCCCTATTGCATAGCATTTACCTTGTTCCTCAGCTCACCATCAGAATCAGTGCAAGCTCTCTCTCCTTTTCAGAGACAAGACAGAATCCACGTTGTTTTATTCTATTGCAGCATATATCATTTTAACACAAACCAGTCCCCTTATTAGTTAGGATGAGGCAAACAGTTTCGAAATAGAAATTGGTGGAAAGACTAAACAAGCTGTTTTGGTTTGGATCAGGATCAGGCCCTTTAATGGTTTGAGACATCTGAGTGACAAGTGATGAGTTCAAATATAGTTGTTGTGTATTATAAACAGAAATGGGGTAAACACGGCATGGTCTGCACTGGGGATTTGCCTTGACTACAGCCAGCAGGAGCCAGCCAGTGATATAATAGCTTAAAATAAATCCAGGCATGTTAAGCTATGGCAACACCCAGTAAAAGCACCCAAACAACCTTAACTCTGCCCACTAGAAGATGAATACATTTTGGTCCAAGTTTATATGAACTCTTCTCTTTCCTTGTGGAAATATAGGGCATAACAAAGAATTTGAATCCCTTTAAGTGCAAAACTCAGCTAACCCTTAACTATGGAGCTGTGACTGGCTACTCCATTGTGTACCTTTGATAAAATATACTGGATATAGGAAAAAATGCAATATACAGAAAACATATTTTTCCTCTTTCATGTGTACCAAGAAAACCAGAGTCCTATGTGCATTCAAACCATTTCAACTGTGCCCTCAAGCAGAATATAGAATATTTTGTTTCTTCTAGAAGAAATAACATTTTTGTATTTGATTTGGAGGGTCTCAGACCCTTATACACAATAGGTAAGGACACACATTTTTGCCTTATAACATATTGATATTTTTATTTAGCATGCAAGACTGTTTGCAGCACATCAGAGGGTACTCTGAATGTTTATAAAAAAGGATATCTGAAGGAAATTACTGCTCATCACAGCTGAATAATGAATGGCAAATAATAAACATTGCCATTTTTGTGCAGAGGCACTATAAGCAGATGGTGAGCTCACCATGCTTTGAACAGTGTGTAGACATGGGTTAGAATCCAAATGTACCCTTAACCTGGGGTTTTTCTCCTTGTTTTATTTATTTCAGATTTATAATTAATAGTTTTAAAGGATCTGGAGCCCATTGACGTGGATGGGAATCTTCCCATTGACTTCAGCAGGCTTTGAATCAGGCCTGAAGTTTCCATCTCTTTCTCTAAGTGCTTTTGATGTTAGTTAAAAATACAGTTGCATGAAAAACCAAACCACAAAGTCACAGCTGACCTTGTATCTTGGGTGAAGGAACAAAATATGACTAAACTATTTAATCAAAAACTGTACTGCTCAAAAATGATGACTAACTTGTCAGATTGCTGAACTTCTCTAGCCCGTAGTTAAAATTCCCATTTTATACTCAATTCAATAGCAAAAGCTCCCATTGACTTTATTGGTGTGGAGTCTGGACCGATTGAGTTACTACACTTTTCTGCACAGTACTGTCAGAGGAATGAGACAATGCTATGTGCGATTTGGATGGTGGGGCTATACGTTGTTTGTTTGTTCTTCTTTTGTTCAGCCCATGCACCTTCATCTAGTAAAGAAACAGATCACACAGGGCACGAGGGATTATCAAAAAAAATGGTATATGTTATATTTCTTTAGTTCCTCTCATCCTAAAGGTGTGAGCCCTCACTCATATGGGTTGGGTAGTCCAACTGAAGATGACATGGATTACACAAATGCTTAATAATTGCAGAATCAGGTCTCTTTATAACTATATTACCTTTGTGTAGCAGTCACCTCTGAAATTAGGGAGCAGCAAACAACTGGTGAGAGAACGTGGGTGGAATGGTGAAATTTTGGCCAAGGGCTGATGTTATTAAAGGTATTGTGGGACCTTCAAGGTCTGTTTACTTCAGTACTTTACAAATGCAAAGTACTCCACTTAGGCAGGAACAATCAGTTGCATCTCCATACAAAATAGGAAAGAGTACTGCAAAAAGGAATTTGGGGGTCATGGCAGATCACAAGCTATATATGAGTCAACAGTGTAACATTGTTGCAAAAAAAGCAAATGTCATTCTGGTATTAGCAAGAGTGTTTTGAGCAAGACACGAGAAGTAATTCTTCTTCTCCACTCTGCGCTGATTAGGCCTGGAGTTTGTGTCCAGTTCTGGGCACCACATTTCCTGAAAGATGTGGACAAATTAGAGAAAGTCTAGAGAAGAGCAACAAAAATGATTAAAAGATTGAAAAAAAAATGGGTTTGTTTCATTTGGAGAAGAGAAGACTGAGAGGAGACATGGTAACACTTTTCAAATACATAAAAGATTGTTACAATGAGAAGGGAGAAAAATTTTCCTATCCTCAGACATTAAGAAGAACAAGGAACAATAGGCTTAAATTGCAGCAAGGGAGGTTTAGGTTGGACATTAGGAAAATCTTCCTAACTGTCAGGGTGGTTAAGCACTGGAATAAATTGCCTGCTGAAGTTGTGGAATGTCCATCATTGGAGATTTTTAAGAACAGGTTAAACAAACATCAGTCAGGGATGGTCTATATAATACCTAGTCCTGCCATGAGTGCCGGAGACTGGACTAGATGACCTCCTGAGGTCCCTTCCAGTCCCATGATTCTACAATTAGACTATTCCCTTCTGGCTAAAAACAAAAGCTCTAAGTGAATGTGACTTTTTTAACTACTTAATCTTTTTTGTTGGTAACATTGTGATTAACTAATTTAGTATTATTATGTAACAATATATTAATTTGTTGGGTGGTTATTAAATAAAATACTGGCAATGAAAAATTGACTTTATTTGAGAGTGAAAGTCCTTTGAATCCTTTATATTGAATTATTTGTAAAATTCTTTGTGAACGGCTCTGTGTCTGTTTGTTTTCCTTTGAAGTGAATAAAGGTTTATGAGGACTTATACCTAGGAACATGTTTATTCATAAGAAATAGGATTTACACAGCAAGGGAGGCAGTTGACATGTCTCTTCTTATGGGAGACGACACTGTCAAAATGAGGAGGAAATTCTGTCAGAACTTCAAAAGAAAACATTATAGGTTGGGAGGAAGTAAATTTTTATCAGGACTAGGTAATTACATAACAGACCAGATTTCTCTTTAGTTAAGAAAGGCAGAAATGCACAGCTTGATGGACATCTGCCATGACACTAGTTGAAATTGCCTTCTCTTGCCATTCCTGGGAATTCTGTTTGGGATGGGGTACAGCCCCAACTATCTTTGTGTGACTGCTAACAGGAGGATCAGAAAAACGAGGGGAGGGGAAGTTCTTTCAGAAAAAAATGGTGGGTGGGAGTGATAGGGTGTCCATCTCACACAAGGCTTGAAGGGTTAAATTAGGCCAATTATCTTGTAGGTCACACCTGGAAGAGAGCCAGGGGGTGTGAAGGATTAATTTGCTGATAAAGTCAAACTGGGGGTGGGGGAGCTGGGCTGGGTTTATAAGGCCAGATAACAGAACGGGGCTGTAAGGAAGTAGTCTGCAGTTACTGCCTGTGAGTGTATTGGGGCTACAGAAAGTAGCCTATAGTTACTCCCTGGGAGGAGGGGGTTTGAGCTGGTATATCCAGAAAGGGGGGGAACTAGAAGCAATATGAAGGAGTCCAGGGAAGAAACAACATGGCTTGAGGGAAAGCAGACACAGTTGCAGTATAGGGTCCCTGGACTGGAACCTGGAGTAGCGGTCAGGCCTGGGTTCCCTTACCTGCCCCTTGGAAGTGGCACTAACAATGCCAGAGAAGACTGCCTGAGACTGTGCGGGAAGACTTTGGGTAACCCTCAAAAGGAAAAAACACATAGTGACCCAGCTGGAGGGCTGAATCATGGAGAGATGCCTGCAGTTCCTGAAGTGAGAGGGGCTGAGGGGAAGACAGGATGGGTGAAGACACCACCAGAGGAGGATGCAATGTCTGGCAAAGGTAATCCTCAGGTTGTCCCGGTGGAGGAACCACCACTGGTCAGTGCACCTTGTCACAGAGGAAATGAAAAAAATCATTACAATTTTCAGTGAAAAGTTTAGAATATTTGTCAAAAAGCAAAAAAGCGAAGTTCCTTTTCAGAAATCTGTTGAAAATCAGAAAAAAAAAATTTTAAACTGAAAACTTTGTTCTGATGAAAAAGTTGTTAGCTGTAAACTATGGGTTTTTTTTTCTGATTTTTCAGCAGTTTTCTGCCAAAATCTTCAGTTTTTAGGGAAGGCAGATGCTTTCTGTGAAAATTCCTGTTTAGTCAAAAACTCAGCTCTTTGTTGAGACAATTTTTTTCATGCAAGTTGTTCAAACAGCCCTTGTACGTACTAACTTGCAGAGTCATGCTGTGATCTCCCCTTGACATTTGAGAGGTAAACTTGCCATCTTCAAATGAACATCTTAAAATATATCTTTCCATCTTAGATGCATATGTGGCCACTAAGCCATAGTGCCTTAATCTCTGTATTGTCCCCATACCCCGTGGAGTGCTATTAACCAT
The DNA here is from genome assembly GCF_007399415.2 of Gopherus evgoodei. NCBI lineage: Eukaryota > Metazoa > Chordata > Testudines > Testudinidae > Gopherus > Gopherus evgoodei. Next base: position 34,123,115 of record NC_044333.1, on the reverse strand, counting down.
ATTTTCCAGATGAGGAACTAAGACTAAGTGACTTGCCCAAGAACACACAGAAATCTGTGGCAGAGTGGGGAATTGAACCTGGTCTTTCAAGTCCTAGGCTAATGCCCTAATCACTGGAATATCTTTCCAGCACACCTGATGCTCCACAAGTCTGTACTCTTTGTACTCTGTGAAGCTGGGGCATTTTGTTTCCACTTCTCCCAGGTGTAATTGGAGAATGGAGAATAAGACCCAACATGGACAATAAACAGAGAGAGAAAGAGATGCCAGAGGGATTCTTGTGCAATTCCTTGTTGCTCTGGTTAAAAGACAATAATTATTTTAAATGTTTTAATGGCAGCTTTAAATGCTATATAAATGCCTATTCACTCCAGTTTTCATTGTAATACTATCCTGGAGATACAACATATATACACACACACCCCTAAAATAGATGTGCAATATATCTACATATTTATATAGTGAGAATTTAAGCCTCCTTGTGCCGTTTCAAATGTCTTACTGGCAACTGCAAATATCAAAGGAAGTCAACAGCTGAACCATTACATTATTATATTTTGACAGTACATTTTGTGTTTATCAGACATTGCTTCTTTGCCCTACATTTTCTATGCACATTTCTTGTCCGTCGGGGTTCTGTTAAAGGGAAACTTGCACACTGGGTATTTCAAAAGTGATGAAACATAAACATAAATTCATTTGCCTTTTCTTCCTTGCCATATATTCTGCAGCACTGCATTCTAATGTGCAGGAGGCATCCGTCATGCCATCCTTTTCTTCTTTTTTTTTTTTTTTTTTAATCCGATGTCTGTTCTGTGCTTCTTTCCTTGTATCTACTATTTTTGAAGGAAGATGCAAATTTCAGTATAGAGAAATCATCTAAATGCTGTTGTTTGCTTGAAGTAGAGTGGGATTTATTGCGCTTGGTCAGTGCCATGTTGGTAATTTTACATTAATTTCATCTTTGCTGGAGGGCCTGTTCCTGAATAATAATGTCCCTGGATTTTTAAAGCATAGCTACTGTACATGAGGTGCTGCTAGGAAAAAAGGAATGATGGTTGAGGAATATCAGGTAGAAGAGTCTTTATTTTATGGAATGCTTCCCTTTTGCATCAGACCCAACACAGTAAAAGAGATTTCTGTAATACTTTCCATTCTTCCATAGTGAGTCTCTACCATTCAAAATAATACTGGGCCCTAGTTTAGGGATTTGGACCCTGAGCCGGCAATGCACTTAAGCATGCGCTTAGCTATAAACATGAATAGTCCACTGAGGTCGTAGTGATTCTTGCTTATGTGCTTTGCTTGATTGGGGGGGGGGGGAGCCTGGCTGGGGAAGGTGTAGTTGCTCCCTGCCCCTACATTTCGTGTGCCCTCTGTCTTTGGAGAATCTTCTATCCACTTGTGGAACCGACATAATTGTTTCCCGGGCCCGTTTTTTCATTTTTAATAATGTGAATTTTTACTTAGAGAGGTTCGTTTAGTTCAGCAACTTCCCTGGTCTGTAGTTTTTCCCCTGGGGTTCAAGGTCAATGGTGGATCCTCGAGGTACTCACATAAGAGGCCTTACTTGGACTCAGAGGGAATCAAGGATGGCTAATGCCATGTCAGCTCCACTGCCCTCTCATAATCTCGTAGACATCCAAATGAATTTTCTGTCTCTTTCTGTTGCCTCCACTATTCTTTTTGGTAGCCAGCCCAGTAATAGGCAAACTTTCCTATGGCCAGGAATATAGGCAGAGATTAAGGCTATGTCTATACTACCATTTTTGTCTGTATAACTTATGTTTCTCAGGGAGTGTGAAAAAAACACCCCCAGATGAGCGACAGAAATTACACTGACAGAAAAACGCCCGGGTGGGCAGTGCTGTGTCGGCAGCAGAACCTCGCCCGCTGACATAGCTCTCGCCACTCGTTGGCGGGTGGTTTAATTATGTTGATGGGAGAACACTCTCTCATCAACTGAGAGCAACTACCTGAGAGATCTTACAGCCACTCAGCTGCATTGGTACAGCTGTAAACTTTCTGGTGCAGACATGTCCAAACACAGTGTATATCTACTTGAAGCTCCAAGTAGCTGTGAGCATATTTTCAATGCTTTGTAAAATTCTGACATCCCAGAAAGGGAGTTCTAGATCTGTTTTATACTCTATAGTAAAGGTGATCTTTGGAAATTGTTTGTTGAATAACTCCGCAGTCTGCTGTACATCATTTTTATTGACAGTAAGGAAGATGTCATCTGTGCGGCTTGCCTTGTGGAGGAAGGTGGTGGGGTATTGAGCTGGTTGAAACATTACATTCCCCATTAACCCATAAAGATTTCAGTGGCTATTGCAAAAAAAATCCACAAAAGTTCCCACTGAGAATCCTGTGGACGTTCTGAAATATTTAGCATCCTCAAATGCCATGTGGGCTGGTGACACATAAATCTATGAGCTTGCTGAGGTCCCCTGTCCTTTTATCAGTATTTTTTCTTGGTGGCATTTATTGGTAGTTTGCTGTGAAAGTGGCTTCTGCTAGCAATCCAGCTATAGGGATGGAGGTGTATAGGCCTTCAAGCTCGCTGCCTAGTAAATATGGTTAGGGTGTTTTTATGATAGCTGCAAATTGTCAGCTATTAGGGGAGAGAGATTGGTTTTATGAGCGAAAGCAGGATTTCTCTCATCTACTGTATGTGATAGGTCAGAAAAGGGTCGCATCTCTTTCTCTGCTCTGCGTGGGTTTTACGTGGGCAAGTGCCATTAATGCTACTGCAAGAGAAAAACCATTAAAACCTACCATGTGAAGCAGTTTAGGGATTACATAGTGAAGCACATACTGCTAACAGCATGTAGTTTGCTAACTGCATCTCTCCTGAATCAGGTTGTCCATTCAAATCATGCAAAATGATTAAAACTAAATCGTTGCATCCTGCCAAATGCTTCCCCCCCTTCACATAAAAGTATCCAAACCTCTCTTTAAATAGCTTGGATTGCTGGAATTTCACAGCTCAGAATGGAGGGTGTTTTAAACCTAGGACCTCAGAGGTTGTCAGGGTTCTGGTCCTCCAACAGCACTGCTGTGGGGCGTTGAGGGGTTGTCTGTCACTCTGGGTGTGGTCAATGTGATGGGAGGGGGGCTCAGTAACCCTCTGAAGGAGATGGCGTCTCAACTCTCCAGATGAGTCTCTCTGGATGTTTTCCTCTTCCAGAGTCCCGGGAGAACAAACAAACAACCGAGGAGCAGGAAAGTAAATGAAGACAAAGGGAATACACAGTCAGTCTCAGCCAGGCTGCTGGCCTCTCTCCTTCAGAGGGGCCTGGGACACACTGCAGTCCAGCTTAAAGTCTGCTGGCTCACCAGCAGAAAAATCTGGTAAATCCCTTTTCACCTCTGGGAACTTGGGCTTTCTTTCAGGCAAGCGAGTAGGCTCTGCCCTCAGCCTGGCCTCTGCCTCAGAGCTGGGAAGGTCAGCATAGACTAGTGCTGTCCTCCCAGAGCGGCCTGCTTGACCCACTCCAGCCCAGAGCAACTCCTTAACCCCTTCCTGCCTGGTGCGGGGTTTATTCCCCGTCACAAAGGCAATACAGATTTTGCCACATCACCACAGTCCATTGGAGTTATCACATGAACAATGAGACTTATACTCTTATCTTAGCTGAGCTAAGTGTGGGCTGAGAGCTGGGTTTGAACCCAGGACCTTCAACTTTAAAATCTGGCAGACAAAGGCATAACAGGAGCCTGTGGCAGGAAGCTGAAGTTAGACAAAGGAATTGGAGAATCCCCCTGTTCTCTCCATGGTCCATGAAAGGAGGGAATGAACAGGAAGCTCTGTGCTGCCCTCCCACTGCTCATAGCAGTTAGAACAATCAAATATCATGTTTCAGGGCTTCAGCCTGCAGGGATCAGGAAGGAATGTTCCCCCCCCCGGCACAATTGGCCAGATGTATTTTAGGGGTTGGTTTATTTGGCCTTTCTCTGGAGCATTAAGGATTGTCCACTGATTGAGATGGGACACTGGACATGGTGCATCAATTCTCTGAGGTGGAACAGAGAATCCTCTTTCTTAGATGCCTGGCTAGTGTGTCTTGCTCACATGTTCAGGATTAATTGCCAGCTTTGGGGTTAAGGTAAGGGTATAAATCTCACTGTTCCTGTGGTAACTCCAATGGACTGTGGTGATGTGGCAAAATCTGTATTTGCCTTTGTGATGAGGAAAAATCCTGACCAGGCAGGAAGAGGTTAAGGAGTTGCTCTGGGCTGGAGTGGGCCGAACAGGGTGCTCTGGGAGGATAGCACTGTGCTGACCTTCCCAGCTCACCTGCTACGGTCCGGTGAGTAGATCTCACCTAATCAATTCCCTGACATTGCAGAAGCCTCAGGCAGTTATGGCCCCTTAGCCTCCCCGTTCTCCACCTGAGACACACAACAGTTTAGTTTCTGAGGTAAAGAAGTAAGCTGGTAATTAGAAACACTTACAGATCTTTTATTTGGACTGACCACTGAATCTGGCTTCTGGAGCCATCAAATGTTGCTTAGGGCTAAAACAAGGCTGCTACTATTTACGTGTCCTTTATGCTGCATCCTGTAAGTTTTTCCTCTCTAAAGACTGTTTGATGGAGGGATGCTTTCATCTGGCTCCTCCAGCTGCCCAATGGCACACCTGCCATAGCAGATACTCTGACTTCATTCTTAGGGCATGTTCCAGATATTTCCATCTTCTATTCAGGATAAGTTCAGAGATAGGAGCTGTTCAACTCTCTGACAAATCTTGGTATTTGTTATTAATTCATTCCATATAATACCTAGTACTTTCCTGAGGCTTTTATACTTCCTTCTGTACCTATTGTGGATTACTAGCTTTCACCTCCAGTTGTGGAGGTGGAAATAACATTTGAATAGAAGACTCATAATTTGGTCTGGAAGTTGCAGACTTTCAATGACCAAACCTTGTTTAAGCTGGTAAATGCAGCTGTTGCCTTGCCAATTCGCCACATTTCCTCCTAGCTATCCCCACTGACTTGCACTTTACTGCCAATGTATGTGAATTGACTCCCCTCTTGCATTCCTTTGTCCACTAATGTAATACTGGAGTTGGGAGTTGCTGGGATTCTCGTTCAGTTTGTTTTTTCATAACTAATAATTAACCTGGTCTCTTTTGCAATGTTGACTGTCTTTTAATTTTAATTTGCTTTCAGTTGAGCTGTCATTTAGAAGAGCTATATCATCTGCAAAAGCTAAGGCCCGGTCTAAACTGTGTTTAGCATAACTAGGGCTCTCAGGGGTGTGAAAAATCCACACCCCTGAGTACTGTAGCTATGTTGACCTAACCCCCGAGGCAGACACAGAAGAATGCTTCTGTTGACCTAGTTACCATCGCTTGAGTAGGTGGAGTTCATATAGTGAGAGAAACCCTTTCCATTACTGTAGTCTTCGTCTATGCTACAGGTTACAGCGACATAGCTACGACACTGTAGCACCAATAGTATAAAAGTGGCCTAAACCTTCTTGCGGACTGTTAAGTCATGTGATGCCTGAGTTGTACCAGGCTACTCTTTTTTTTCTCATAATGAACTCAATGGCAATGCCAAACGGGAGAGGTGTTTGACACCAATATCTATGTAAAAGCCCCATCCCTTCCTGCTGTGGGTTATGCCTACATAATTACACATATTTACTTTTGGTCATAAAATTATCCAGAACTTTTTTTTATAAAGTATACAGTATTACTCCAGACAGTGTATCTACCTGTTCTTCCCTTGTGCTCAGGATCAACAAAGCCCATCGCTCTTTGTTTTTATGGGATAACGTGATGCACAAAGTGTCAGAAGTTCAGAAAGAAGCTGGGAAACCAGTTCACTTATTCTTGTGAAGTTCAAAATTTCCTGAGTCCAATTGTTTAACCACCCAAAAAGTGCTCCTGACTGGTGCCCCGGCAAAATCCAGTGTTTGTGAGCCCTAGTTGGGTAGTAGCATGTGGAAATGCAGATTTGGATGTGCAGTTACTATGGAGAGACAGATGGAATTTTGCTAGCCCAGTATTATGATGGTTGTGAGCACCATAAAAAGATCTTATAAATAAATAAGCAGCTGCACATGCATTTTGCATGGCTGACCAATTGCATGGGACTTTGAAATGTTCTTGGCTCTAAACATTAGACCACCTTTAAACTCAGTCTGCACATCCATAGGCAGCTTATGAAGGGAACACAGCAGCAAGTGGACAGAATCCTTTTTACCACCCCCGATAACAATCAAGCATACTCTGTACCAGCTGGAGAGAGAGGCTCAGCTTCTTAGGTAACTCATTTGTACAGAACACAGCATTGCTGCATCCATGATATCAAAAGGATGCCTCCTGATTACCAAGCTAGACGATGAGAGGAGGGGGGTCTGGCATGTGCATCCTGGCTGATTTAAATGGGAGGCAGCTTTAGTAGGGCATTCTCCATTAAAGCCCCTGAACTCTGGCATCAGTTCCTGTCCATCCACCACTCTTGCCTTTGGTCTGCCAGAGATCAGGTTTGTTCGCTTTCTGATGCACCTCTGTGCACCTCCTTGGCCCATTGAAACATCTCCTAAAAACAGGCATTCCTAAGCATTCTTTTATTCCTATTGCACAAAGCAATAGGCATCACTTCAGCTTTGCTGGGATTGACTGAGACATTTTCTCATCCTTTAATCCTGAATGTCCTCCATGGCAACTGTTCAACCGTTGCTGATTTCCCCTCGGTGCCCAGAGGGAAGTAAGTATGCTGCCATGTACAGTTTGAATAGCAGTGATAGCCCAGGCTCGACTTCCAAATAATTCCACCCCAACCTGGCAGCATACAAGCACTGAAAGCAGAAATCTCAAGAGCATCACTTCCCAGTACAAGCTGATGGAAGTCCACCCTGTAGCACCAATTGGGCTGTTCAAGGAAGCATGCCCAGAATTCATTCATTGTCATACTGGCCTGTCCCAAAACAGACAGCAAGGTCTTGTGATAACCCATGTCAAGAGCTGCAGAGAGATCCATAGTGCCACATGTGAGCAGCCTTTCCCTGTCCATTGCTAACAGCAGGTACCATGTGCTGAGTGCAGTACAAATGCCCCAGCTATGCTGTTCCCTTCCCCCCCACACACACACAATGGTGTCCTGCTCTAAAGTGGGGGAGTAGGGGGATGGTCCTGGTGGAGCTGTTCTCTCTGCCTCACTGGGATCCTGGTCTTGGGTGAAGGAGGAGGATGGCCCCAGTTGGGCTATTCTCTACCACCATCTGACAGGGGTAACTGCTTGCTTGGAGACTTGCTTGACCCTGGGGAAAAGTTCTTTCTCCCTCATCCATATGGCTTGGACAGAAAGGACTTTAAGACCTCAGAGAGGGGTACATCTTTCATCCATCTTTTCCCCTTGCTCTGCGATCCTATTATATTAATAAAATAGGCCATAATTCAGCAAGATCCTTCAGCAGCTGTGTAACTTCAAGCATGTGTCATTCTATTGACTTTAATGGAGCTGCTTACATGCTTAATGTTGCCATGTACTGCAGTACCTTGCTGAATTGGGGCTATGATTCTTAGTCTCCCTCTTCAGCTGTGAATTCCTCCAATCCTAGACAGTCTGGTAGATCACCTGACACGGTCACCATTGATATAAAAAACTAAATACAAAGGGTTCTTCTGACTGAGCTTTAAAAGCCACTGACTGTTTGTCTAGTATATTAGAGGTGCTTGTTCGTGTGTGTGTGCGTGCAACATATGCATACGTAATGTTACATGCTAAACCATGAGACATGTATCTAATAAATATAGATATAATATATATGTATTTATGTACCGCATTCTGTGGTATGAGGCGCAGCCTTTTTTGTAAACGAGACCACCTGTTCCTACTTTTCTGATTTGACAGGTTTTTAGTCTCTTCACTGCAAGTGGGCGGACAGTTGGGTTTGATTTACTGGATAGTTTCCTGAAGTGTGACTGCAGAATAATTATACTGATAATCAGGTTTGGTCAAAATGTTTGTTTTCTACCCCACCCCATCCCTCAAAAGAGCTTACACTGTAACACGTTTCAATGTGCTCAACATATAGATTTAGTTTACATTTAGCTTAGAGGTGTTAGGACATATAAGTATAAATTGACTTTTAAAACCATGATGTGTGGGAGCTCACTTGGGTGAGTATGTTATGTGGCAATTTTGTAACAATACATTGCAGGTATTTAGTAGAACCAACCCCTTTGGTTAAATGAAACATGACAGACAGCTGTATGATGTGCATATATTCTACATATCTCAAAGTACACGCAGATGGCAACAGTAGAAGGATATAACGCATATAGAATTGTGAACAATCTACCACCCATACACACCAAAAGGATAGCAAATCTGCAAGAGAATACAAGACAAAGCAAAAAATGTAAACGATATTAAAGCAGCATATTGTTCATAGGTGTTCCTTCACTATCATTTAGCAGCAGCATCATTCACTGACATTTAACATTCCAAAGCTTTCCCATGGAATATAAATATAGATTTGGGTCCAGGTGCTTACGCCATGGATAAAACTTCTTACTAAAGTCAGTAGAACTTCTCACTATAGTAAGCACTACCCACAATAGTAACTTGACAACAGGCTACTAGTGTACTAAACGGGGGCGGCTCCAGGCGCCAGCACGCCAAGCGCGTGCTTGGGGCGGCAAGCCGCAGGGGGTGCTCTGCCAGCGCTGCGAAAGCGGCAGGCAGGCTGCCTCCGACAGGCTTGCCTGCAAGGGGTCTGCTGGTCCCGCAGCTTCAGTGGACCCTCCGCAAGCAAACCGCCGGAGGCAGCCTGCCTGCCGTGCTTGGGGCAGCAAAATCCCTAGAGCTGCCCCTAGTACTAAAACTACTGCCTATCATGCTAAACCAGAAGTGGGCAAACTACAGCCCGTGGGCCACATCCGGCCCATGGGACTGTCCTGCCCAGCCCCTGAGCTCCTGGCCCACGAGGCTACCCCCGGCCCCTTCCCTACTGTCCCCCCTCCGCTGCAGCCTCAGCTTGCTCTCTTTGCTGCCAGCACAATGCTCTGGGTGGCGGAGCTGTGAGATCCTGGGGCAGCGCGGCTGCAAAGCCCGGCCTGACCCAGTCTCTGTGCTGCGTGATGGTAGCGGCATGGCCTGCCAGCCACCAGTGCTCCAGGCAGTGCGGTGAGGGGGCAGTTAGCAAGGGGGGTTGGATAGAGGGCAGGGGAGTTCAGGAGGTAGTCGGGGGGCGGGGATATAGATAAGGTTTGGAGTGGTTGGGGGGGGGAACAGGGGGCTGAATGGGGGCAAGGGTCCCGGGGGGCAGTCAGGAAGGAGTGGGGGTTGGATGAGGTGGCAGGGGGCAGAGAGAAGGGGCAGTTGGATGGGGCAGGGGTCCCAGGGGGGCCATCAGGGAACGGGGGGGTTGGATGGGGCAGGAGTCCGGGGGGGGCAGAGATAGGAGGTGAGGGCCGGGCCACAACCCACTTGCCTACCGGCCCTCCATGCAATTTATGAAACCCAATGTGGCCCTCGGGCCAAAAAATTTGCCCACCCCTGCTCTAAACTGTCTCATTGTTTCTGTCTGCCTGTCTCCATCTGTTGTCTCTAGTCTTTTATACTAAAAAGATGGGCCAGGGACCATCTTTGTGTTCTGTGTGTGTACAGAACCTACCACAATGGGGAGTAAAACGAAACAATGAGACAATTACGATTATAGGCAGTGGTTGCAATGCTCTTTACTGCTAGGATGAAGTAAAAAAGAGCAACCAGAAGAAAATAGTTGCCTGATTTCCAATGACATTTTTTCAGTGACTTAAGTCCAGGAAAATGGAAATAATTTCTCTGAAAATACATGAGTTTGCCAGAATCCTAGCCTGTAAAGATATCTTACAGGTGAATCCACAAGAAAATTAAATTAAACCCAGCTTTAATTTTGATCAGTCCTCGTACCAAGCTGGGGCAACTATTCAGTACAGAAAAAAGTTCTAACTAGCTTTTTAAACACTGCTTTCACCCCTCAGACACACCACTTTGTATTTCTTGGTTCCTTGAATACATCCCAATATGCACCATGCTATGACATCACAGGCAGCACTGTCCGCACGGATCACAATGAGATGTCTGGTATTTGTGATGTCACACTGTGGAATGTGAACCCGGTAGAACTGGTGAACCTGGTAGAACTGAGAGAATTTCCCAGAAGGAAAATTTCAGAATGTATTCCTGTGCTGAACAGATTGAACTATAAAACGAATGGAATTATTTATTTTGCTCTGACCACTCTGGAAGACAGCTCTCTTCTGCGTATTTAAGAGAAGAACCCAAAATGTTTCTGTGAATAGAGGAGCTACTATCAGCATGCTCCCCATGCCAATAGGCACAATTCCTGCTGATGACAATAGCAATGACCTTGTAACTGGCTATAAAGCAGTAGGCTCCTGTACATCAGTGGTTCTCAGCCAGGGCTCTGGGGCCCTCTATGGGGCTGCAAGCAGGTTTCAAGGGATCCGCCAAGCATGTCTAGCATTACACTCACTAGGACCCAGGGCAGAAAGCCGAAGCCTCATCATGAGGGACTGCAGCCTGGAGCTCTGAGCCCCACCACCCACAGCTGAAGCCAAAGCCTGAGGCCTTGGCTACACTGGCGCTTTACAGCACTGCAACTTTCTCACTCAGGAGTGTGAACCCCCCCCCCCCGAGCGCTGCAAGATACAGCGCTGTAAAACACCACTGTAAACAGTGCCCCAGTGCTGCAAGCTAATCCCCATGAGGAAGTGGAGTACTTGCAGCGCTGGGAGAGCTCTCTCCCAGCACTGGCGCTGCGACCACACTCACACTTCAAAGCGCTGCCGCGGCAGCGCTTTGAAGTTTTGAGTGTAGCCAAGCCCTGAGCAATTTAGCTTTGCGATTCCCCCTGTGGAATGGGGCCCCAGGAAATTGCCCTGCTTGCTATCCCCTAATGCCAGCCTGGCTTTTATATGCAGAAAAACAGTAGTTGTGGCACAGCTGGGCCATGGAGTTTTTATAGCATGCTGAGGGGGCCTCAGAAAAAAACAAAAAAAAGGGTTGAGAACTCCTGCTGTACATGACTATATGTTGGACTGTATAGGGATGCAGAACTTTTCTACTGACTCACTGGTAGCCAGACCAAAGAGGGACCATAAAGCAAGAAATAGTGAAAGGGGAGGCCAGGAGGGGAGATCCTGTAGGGAGAAATCCCAGTTATCCTGCTCAGGACTGAGCTTGGAGATGAGCTTATGTCATAAGCACAGCCCAGATTTAGGGCTCTGTTTTTCTAAAAATAAACACAAATCCTAGGAAGGGAAGGTGAGTTTGGGTGATATCCATTATGTATATGTCCAAGAAGTGGAGCGGGGCCATCGCCCATTAACACACCCACTTAAGCCATGACTGAATTTGACCCTTGGCCTCCTCTTGCTGTTTACAAGGCAGGTTAGATTCCATTACAGCCGTAATTGGTGAAGAGTGTGCATATTTGGTGGGAAGAACAGAAAATGGAGATTTGCATTTAAATCCCTCATGATTTGATCTGTTTCTCCCTGATAATGTTTGTATTGGTCTTTAGCGGCTCTCTTGGCTTGTTGTTTTCTCACTTTGACTCCCATCTTATCTGCGCACTGAACAAATGGATTTATCTATTTTATGGACCTGTGCTGGAGAATTTATGATGATAATTGGACCAGAAATAGAAAGAGCAAGAGGTTTTTTCCTCTAGATAATTGAACTTCAGTGAAACTTAAACTAAAATATGGGGAAATAATGGACTGTCTTCTTCCTGGTTTTTTCTTTGTTTTGTTTTATATTTGTTCTACCATTCTGTATGTGTGAGCTCTGTTGCAGTCAATGCGTTTTCACCATGGGTGCAACTGAATGGGTATTGAGCATAGTTAAGTTTCAAGTACAGACTGGAGCGAACCATCTTAAACACCCTTTCCTATAGCCATGGTAGCAAAAAGCTCCCTTCTGCACCTGGCTGGAAAATTGTGCCCCGCTGTATTGAACACAGTCCTGGCCATGGCGATCTATGGATTTATGACCTTCAGTCTTGATTATTGCAATCCATTCTATCTAGAAATGAAACCACGTGCCCTGGGAAAAACTACAGCTAGTACAAAACATAGCAGACCATCTACTTGGAAATACAAGCTGCTCTAAGAATGTCACCACCATGCTTCATTCTTTGGACTCAGTGGGGATTCAGTGCAGAGTTGAGTTTAAGATGTCTGTGAGGCTCGTTCTAGATACCTGAGAGATCATCTCTTCCTTTGAACAACCGATATTTTCTACTGAAACCAAGAAACTGTCAACCAGCTGTCACAGGAGCTGGGCCCTGATTATGGCACTCATGCCTACAGGAGATAAGAATGACCATGGAGCACACTGAGTTCAGAACTGAATGCAAAACTCATTTCTTCCCTTACATATATGCATTACATTGACAAATTTCTTCACCTATAGGCTGGGATGGAGGAAAGAGATGTTATTACTGCTATTTGTAAATACTTGGGAGCAGCTCAAGTACCACTCTGATGAGGACACTATATGTACTTATGAGAGTCCAGCGTTTTAAAGCCATTTAGATGTCAACACACAGTGAGATTTTTCAGAAGCACCTTGCCATCTGAAGTCAATGGGTTTTAGGCATCTGGGAGCTTTTGATAATCCCACTGGACCAAGTTGGATTAGATAGAAGTATTTCCACAGACTCATTAGAATGTCCTACCCTTTCAGCTGCATCGCCGTGTCTGCACCTGAGACTTAATAACACTGGTGCGCTATTATTCAATTCTAAGAGGAAAATTCAAATAACATGTAACTTCTAGCTTAAAAACTGTAACTGGCAGGTCCTGTCACTGCAGCTTTTCTCCTCTCCCTTCACGTAGTTATTGCTGCTGTCAGTATCCTCTTTAACAACAGTGGGTAATCTATTTTACATATCATAGCATCCAAGCTATAATATCTAAGCACAATGGGTTCAGTTAAGGAAAAAGCAGCAGTACCTTAATGTTTTCCTGTCAAAGTTGCTTTAGGATGTTGTATTGTTACTATTGTATTACGTACAAAGCATATCAACAGGGCAGACTATGGGGAAACTTTTTCCTTAATGGTATTTTTGCAGTAGCAGCACAATGGACTAATTACAATGCACGACTCGTGCTCTGTGTCTTAGCTAACATGGAGCATATTTGGCAGGTTTACCAAGAAAGTGCAAATTTTGAGAGTATGGGGAGACACTAGTAAATCAACTGTGCACTTTTTAGGTGCACTAAGGCCATTGTACAGTAACTACAGATAAACAGGTACTTTTCATACTGAAGCTCCAAGCTGTGCCAAAATCTCAGAGGCTAAAATGTGGAGCTGTGTCCTGTTCAAAGAATGAAATGAACAAAACCATGGTCTACACATTAAAGGAAATTAGGTTTCCATAGAGGATGAGCGGGAAAATTTTTGTTCGCTGCTAACGCTATAATTTTTCCATTTGTTTGTTTCTTATTTAAGACTTTAAAAGATACACCCTTCCAATAAGGCCCTCACTCATGAACAAGTTGTGTACATGTCACCCACTGGTGAGTGTGTTCAAGGTCTCTCTCTTTCTGCTCGGTCTGCAGAGCATAGGAGTCTGTTACAGCCCCTTGTAGGCAGCACTGGCTCTTTTGCTCAAGATGTAGCAGCTGATGTTCTGGAGGTCCCCGGTTCAATCCCCAGCCAAGGTGATGGCCCTCTCATAAGGATCATCTGGATCATCTCCACACATTATTGCTGAAGAGCACTCTTCCCACAGCTAGGGGCTGAACGAATGGCCTCTGCACAATTCCCCAGGCCTGACTCATCCTGTGCTAGTGCAGAGCCCAGCATAGGGACTGAGAGGGGAAGACAGCAGGATTCCCCTCTTACTGGGCCTGTCAAGGGATGATTCAGCCATTGACACAGGACATGGCAGCTTCAGGGCCCTGCCTAACTTGTACCAATGGTACAACAGCACCATAGACCATTCCAACAGCTTGGATCAGCCAGTGCATGGGACCACCCAAGCCATAGCACCTCTCAGCCCAACTCAGTGTCTCCCCTGCATATCTCCCATTCAAGGTCTTTTATAGAGGCCAGCCCTGGCACAGAACCATCAACAGTGGCTCAGTTCTGCAGAAAAACAATAGAAAGAAGGTGTGGGAAAGATCTGTCCCTGGTATTTCTATATCTAAGCACCAACTATCTAAGCTACTGTAATTGGAAAGCAGTAGAATATGCTTGTTGGGTCTGGTGAAATGTGAAGCTATCTCATGGTCTGACTTCAGTTTCAGTCTCTGGACCTTCACCATATTGAGTACAAAATGAACGAAGTAGCAGCTGGTGTGCTTCAGAAGAAAGCCCCCTCTAAGAATACGAGTGATATTTTCCTGTTACTTAACGGACTTGAGACTAGCTATGTGCAAGAGCGTTTCACTCCCACAAATAGCAGATGGGATGGAGTATCCATTTACTTCTCATGAACAGAAATGATAATAGCTGAAAGAGAAGGGAGATGGCAATTTTTTACTTGGTTTTTATAATGTGATTATTACAAAATTTGGCCTGATTCACACCGGTTGGATTAAACTGTTTTACAGCTAGAGCTGCAGGAATAATTTATTCCTCTAATTTTGCCTCTCTTTCTGTCTGGGAATCGTCTGTGAGCAGTTTGCATATTTGTAAAATTAATTCAAATTTAAAATCATTCTCTGAATAATTTCAATGAACAGATCTTAATCTGAGAATGTGAACTCTGGCTCCTCTAGCTCTTCTGATACTCGCTATCCTTGAGCTGAATGGAACGTAAGAAGCCCAACTCGAACTATTTACATGCTAAGGCTATTGAGCAAGGGCATCTTCTCTAGTTTCGTTTTTTTTTTTTTTTCCAAAAAATCCCAGTTCACCCCTGGATTCACCCCTTCACAATATTATAATAATCTTTGTACAGCATATGCCTTGTGAGGTATCATTTGAAAACTAAACACCCAGTGGGTCAATAATATCAGGGTGAAATGTACATAGCAGCAGTATATGTGAAGTTATGAATCCCCTCTCTCTGACATTATTAGCACATGTTGAAAACCAGACAGCTCTGCAGGTCTAGCCTAAACAAAGGAATGTGTGCTTACCCCAGATGACATATAAGTAGTAAAAAGGGTCCTCAAGATATCAGAGGAATGGCAGGAAACGGAACAATTTGTATTTTAGCAAACACAATTGGGGAAGAAAGAGCACGGAGTCTCCTTCACCACCAGACTCCGTGTCGCTGTCCTTACTTCTTGAATAACTTTACTTTCAAGGGTAACTCGCAGAAGAATTCACTTCAGAGGTTCACTGGAACATAACTTGGGGTTCTCTGTCCCTCTCTTTTATGTCTACACTGCAATTAGACACCTGCAGCTGCCCATGCCCGCTGACTCAGGCTTGTGGGGGCTCAGGCTAAGAGGTTTTTTAATTGTGGTGTAGATGTTCGGGCTAAGCCCTAGCTCTGAGACCCTTCCACCTCCCAAGTTCCTTGAGCCTAGGCTCCAGCCTGAGCCCAAACATCTAGCCCACAATTAAATAGTCCATTAGCCCAAGCCTGAGTCAGCTGGCTGGCATGGGCCAACCTCAGGTGTTTAATTGTGTTGTAGACATACCCTATAACGACAAAAGCAACAGAACCTTTGGGCCTCTGGGAAGATCCTGATTGAGTAAAGGGTGACCAGTCACCATCTTGCTGAAAGCCTCTCTCACCTAGTCTATCTTGAACAAAAGCCTTGAACCAAAACTTGCTAGATTAAGTTGTAGACTTTTAAATGTGTGTGTGTTCACTTTTATTTGCTTTTAATCATTTCTAACTTTATCTCATATACATGAATTCAATTAAAACCCTATCTTCTTTTGTTAATAAACTTGTCCTATAGTTAATCTAAACCAATTCAGTGCTGTGTTTAAACCGAACTGTTTGGTAACTCCAGTTAAAGTAGCAAACTTTATAGGGGCAACGAACCTTAATATTTGAACTACCCAGGAGAGGGCAGGACAGTGCAGAACACAGGTTTCTGGGAAAATCCAGGACTGGGAAGATGTTGGGGTCATCCTGTGAGCTGTAACCAAGGCTGATGGAAGCCAGAGTGGTGTGTTTCTGGCAGGCTGCTGGATCAGGGCTGCAATTATAAACAGACACTCAGAGTAACCTGCGTGTTAATAGATCGGGTAGGTTGTGAGTGGTCCAGGTTGGGAGCTACAGCAGCAACACATTGTGAAGCACTCAGGGTCACAGGGCAGTCAGTGACATAACCCCTCACTGGTCCCTTGGCCCCTGCCACTTCCAGCAGCTCCCATTGGCCCGGAGCAGCAATCCGCAGCCAGTGGGAGCTGCGATCAACTGGACTTGCGGACGGGGCAGGTAAACACACCAGCCTGGCCTGTCAGGGGCTTTCCCTACACAAGCGACAATCTCTGTTTGAGAAACCCTGTCTTAAGTGTTCCATTTCCTAATTTTTGTATTTAAAAGTATGCAACCTTAACCGTGTATTAACAGAAAAAAATACTGAAGTTCTCACTCGATTTTAACTCATTTCCTACTCAGGCAAAATTCTCACTGATCGCAACTGGAGTTTTGCCACTGCAGAAGTCACAGAATCTGTGACCTCCATGGCAGATTCGCAGCCTTACTCATGAGCAGTGCTGTGCCTCTTTCTCACAGTGCTGGCTGATCATTATGAGCCAGCAGTTTGCAAAATTCCATTTGTTCAAAAATTCAACTCCACTTCCATTTGTTTTTATGCTCTCATCTTCTCTGCTGCCTTGTCTCAGTCCATGACTCCTACCAATCAGCTCCTTTTGAATCCTTTCCTGTGCTCATCTTTGTCCCTGCTACCAAGCTGCCTTCTGCTCCTGGAACTCTAGCCACTGATGTGCCAAGCATCCTCCTCCTCCTTTGGAATCCTTCCTTGCAACACATAGCTGCCAGGAAGTCTGTCAGCCTTAATCCCATCAACCTATGGAGAACATAAGAACGGCCATACTGGGCCAGACCAAAGATCCATCTAGCTTAGTATCCTGTATTCTGACGGTGGCCAATGCCAGGTGCTTCAAAGGGAATGAACAGAACAGGTATCCATCAAGTGATCCATCCCCTGTTGCTCATTCCCAGGATATTTGAGTTTTAATGTATTTATTAAATGTAGTGGAGATATTCCAGTTATACACTGGTATAACTGAGATTAGAATCTCGCCCCAGTGGAAAAACTTGTTAAATCGTTTGAAAAATCGGGGGCAGACAGGGAGATTTCATCATAAATAGTAAAAGATATAAAAGAAACAAGGCAAAGAATGCAAGGAAACTTCCCGCAGACTATCATACTAATTAAGGAAGGAGGAATTCTAAATACAGTATCACATTCATTCAGAAAACGTAAGAACATAAAAGAGGTCATAGAGGATCATACCCAGGTCCATCTAGCCCCATATCCTGTCTTCCAACAGTGGCCAATGCCAGGTGCCCCAGAGGGAAAGAACAGGACAGGTAATCATCAAGTGATCCATCCTGTCGCCCATTCCCAGCCTCTGGCAAACAGAGGCTAGGGAAACCATCCCTGCCCATCTTGGCTAAAAACCATTGATGGACCTATCCTCCATGAATTTATCTACTTTTTTGAACCTATAGTCTTGGCCTTCACAGCGTCCTCTGGCAAAGAGTTCCACAGGTTGACTGTGCGTTGTGTGAAGAAATACTTCCTTTTGTTTGTTTTAAACCTGCTGCCTGTTAATTTCATTTGATGATCCCTAGTTCTTGTGTTATGAGAAGGAGTAAATAACACTTCCTTATTTACTTTCTCTGCCCCAGTCATGATTTTATAGATCTCTATCTTATCTCCCCTTAATTGTCTCTTTTGCAAGCTGAAAAGTGTTGCTATACTTTTGTTTCAAATCCCTGACCCCAAACCTACATTGTGGTGTGTTAAATGCATCTTCTGACACCCTGGGGCATTTTATCCCTGATTTATAGTGTTTGTGTCCTTATGTTGTAAGCCCCTGTCTGAGCTATATGCCACCAACCATGCTGTTAGCAGTCAGCTGCTAATAGCTAACAGTAATAATAATTCCAGATGGCTCCTGCATCTGAAGCTATATACAAATCTTTTCTAGTTTGTTACCTACTTTTTTTTTTTAAACATGCAGTTTGGCTGAACCTTAATGCATTAGCAAATAGTTTGACTCTGGATTTAACAATCTCTAAGCTATGATTCAGATCCCTGCAACTTAAAAGGGCCAGACTATTAAAATAACCACTGTGGTTCATCAGTTCAGTTAATATGCACTCATTGAATATGTAAATGATAGACTCTAATGACTTTATACTCTCTGATAAGGAAGATTTGGGGTAATTAAATTCCATTAAAAGGGGAACTGAAATTAACACACTCATTCTACTTTTAAGGATAGCTATGAGTGCAGCGGAGATTGGTGAAGGGAAAAAATTATTGATTGAAGACACCCTTGTTTTGTTTAAGCATGTAGAAGTCTAGAGAGGCAGTACAGTCCAGTGGCTAATGCAGAAAAAGGTTAGTCAAGAGGCTTAGATTCTATTCCCAACTCTATCACAGACCTGCTGTGTGCACTTGGACAAGTCACTTCACCTGCTTGCCCTTTGCCTGCCTTGTCTATTGTAAACTCTTCCTGGCAGAGACTCTCTTACTATGTGTTTGTACACTGTCTAGCACAATAGGGCAATGGCTGAACACAGGGCTTCTAGGCACTACTGTAGAAAATAATGTATAAGGTCTTGCATCAGTATTTTGTCTACTTCAGAACAAGCTAGCCAAAAAAGACAATAATCTATACAAAACATTAATATTTCTATGACAAAGTCCTACATATTTTTTGACAGATGCAAAAACCGCTATACTCACAACTGACACGTAGTCATTTCTGCGGAGTAATGAAGCTGCTATTGAACAGCATACAATAGTGTTGGAGAGGATATAGCATCATAGCAATATAAGCAGGAAAAGGACCTCAAAGTCATCAAGTCCAGCTCCCAGTGTTGAAGCAGGACCAAATAAACCTGGACCATCTTTGATAGGTGTTTGTCCACCCTGTTCTTAAAAACCTTCAGTGATAGGGATTCTACAACCTCCCTTGGAAGACTATTTCAGCATTTAACTGAAGTTTTTCCAAATATCTAAACTAAATTTCCCTTGCTTCAGATTAAGCCCATTACGTCTTGTCCTACCTTCAGTGGACATGGGGAACAATTGGTTGCTGTCCTCTTTATAACAGCCCTTAACATATTTGGAGACTATCAAGTTCCCCCTCAGTTGTCTTTTCTCAAGACTAAACAGGAGAGCTAGACATTGATCCCACTGTGGAACTGGTACAAAGGCAGCATGTTATGGACAGATTCCCACTGACCTAGTGGTGAATCCATTCACCGCTATCAAGGCCCTGGATTGGGACCTGGTGGAGCAGGGTGGGCCTGAGTCCCCCATCCCAGCCGTTAGGCCATGCAGATCCGAATAGGAAGGCAGCCATATTGACTCTGGCCAAGAGGTCACACAGCCCACAGCCCTTCAGGCCTGACCCAGTATGGCCATTCTTATGTTCTTATGATATGAAAAAAAATTATTCTGAATCCTAGAACTATGAGGAACTAATTCAGATCCAGCCTGGAAAAGTGTCAGATACCTGAGAAGTGCCACTTCTAAGTATAGTAGGTATTCAGCTACTGCTAGGAGGTACATGATATAATAACCTAGATAGAGTATGTCTTTAAAAAGCAACAGTTTTGAAGACCAAGAACTCCAGTGTGCAGTTGTTTCTGTGAGAAACAACTACATCTAGTGGCTAGTGCTTATCCTAGGGCTGGTCCAGACTAGGGGGGGGGAAATCGATCTTAGATACGCAACTTCAGCTACGTGAATAACGTAGCTGAAGTCAAATATCTAAGATCGGATTACTCACCTGTCCAGATGGCATGGGATCGATGTTCGCGGCTCTCCGTGTCGATTCCGGAACTCCGTTGGGGTTGATGGAGTTCCGGAATCGATATAAGCGCGCTCGGGGATCGATATATCGCGTCTAGATTAGACGTGATATATCGATCCCCGAGCAATCGATTTTAACCCGCCGATACGGCGGGTAGTCTGGACGTGGCCCTAGGCATGCATTGGTTCTGGGAACCCACTGGGATGCATAGTGTACATAGACTGCTGCAGGTAGAAGGGCAGTTAAACTGCCCATCAAAATGGCTTCTGGTAGAGTAATGACTGTGCTATATAACTGTTTCTGTGCGAATAACTTCTGGTCAGTAAGAAGTCCAGAATGTCATGGGTGAGAGGTACTTGGTCTTCTGGGGTCAGCTGTCTTATTAGCTACCAGAATATGGCTGACACCTTTTTGGAACTGCAGGATTTTTCTAGAGGTGAAAAGGACTGGGACTAATAATAATGTTGCAGAATGAAGGAGTAGATGGAGGGAAAAAAGCCAGGGAGCAGCATGACATCTTGACAGGGAGGTGAGCATCAACCTGGTATATTCACTTGGGTACCAGTAGTGTTAGATGGCTAAACATGAATCCATGGAGGTATGCTCAACCAGCAGTAGAAAGAGACTCATGTTGAATAGTGGACTGGGGTATATCAATTACTGACAGTTCTTGGAACACTTTCATCCTCTTTATCTTGTACTCAAAATCTAGATAGCTATATTTAGATGTAGCTGCTTATGTTCCTATCATTTATAACCTCATCAATGATGATTTCCTCCAAAATGGAAGACAACAGAAAAGCAACACTTACTTTGTTACAATTACAAACACTAATAAGCTGTTTAGACTATTATTTTAAACAATATGGAATCCATCCTGTCAAGGTATAAATGTCAAGTTGTTGTTATGGTAATGGCTAAAAGCCCTAATCTAGACTAGGGCTCCAATGTGCATACACAACAAGACACAGCCCCTGCTCCGAAGAGCTTACAGTTTAATTGGACAATATCAAACAAAAGGTGGAAAGGAAACTAGAAGCGACTTGTCAAAGATCACACAGAATAGCAGAGCTGAGAATACACACCAGGTGCTTTGATTTGCAGGTCCCCCGGTCACACTGCTTCTCTAGACCAGAGGTCAGCAACCTCTGACTCACGGCTCGCCAGGCCCCGGGCACAGGCAAGGGATGTGCTGGCTATGGCTTCCCACCACCCTCATTGGCCCGGAGCAGCGAACCACAGCCAGTGGGAGACATGATCGGCAGAACCTGCTGACGCAGCAGGTAAACAAACTGGCCCAGCCCACCAGGGTGCTTACCCTGGCGAGCCACGTGCCAGAGGTTGTTGATCCCTGCTCTAGACAATGGTAATTCTTTACCCTCTGGTTATTAACTTCATCCCTGGAGTAATTACACTAACTTCAGTGGAGATGTACCAGGATCTGAGTCATACAAAGTGTAGGGGCATTTAGAAATTCTATGAAATTCCAAATCTCTACTACCATATGCAGTATATGATACTCAATTCAGCCAAATTCTTGTATGTATTCAGGTACAGTTTGAAGGACAAATGACACTAAAATCATAACAAATGCACTACCTTAATTATTTCAGTTTGTGATGAATTTTAATTTGTAATTGGATTTTATCAGCTATAGACAAAGTTTGATCTCTTCCTTGTTTAATTTGCACAATCCTCTTAAGAGAGAGAAATGAGTACATAATAATAATTCTGTATATTTTATGACATTTCCACACTGACAATATTAATGATCTCATTTGTGTCGTTTTTCAAGCATATTTACTACATCTTATGTGTGTGTGAAAGAGAGAGTGAGTGGGTGAAATCACATGCGATGAAATGTTTCCTTTATGTAAAAAGGCACCAGAACTCGTAAACAGATTGAATAAATAACAGATCTTTCCTTAAAAAATGAGATACTCCCATCCAAATTCTAAGTTCTGTTACGCTCTTCTAAATCTGGAGTAACTCCAGGGATGTCAATGCACTACTCTGGCTTTACAATGGCATGAGGGAGCTCTGAATCTGGCCCTTTATTTGCATGTATAGCTAAGCATGTTTTTTTTTGTTTGTTTGTTTTTCTAGAGATGTGATTCTGTTCTCCAGCATTGCAGCCATATTCTCTGCTGGCGTGAGTGGGGGGCACATTATTGTTTTCAGTGCAGTTTCACCCATTGGAGCCATGCCCATTTACAACAGCAGAGGATTTGTCTTCTAATCTATAATAGTTTTACATCCCAGATATAGAGTTTGCTTCGCAATGGTAGAAAAGACTGACTCAGCTCCTGTGGATGTCAGTGGGACTTTTTCCGCTGACTTGTGTGGAAGTCGAAATGAGTTCTGAATCTGTCATTTGTAAAGCTGGTGTGAGCAGAATCAAGTCCACATAAGACACACCTGGGACCTATTTCTGATCCCATTTTATCCTAGTGAGCTCAGCAGAATTGCTACTAATTTAGATCAGAATTGGGCTCACTGGGCTAAGCCATGCCTCTGAGACCCTACATTGTGCACGTAAGTGCTGAGCACCTGTAGAGACTGAGCTGTGGCACAGGGAGGCATTGATTAGAACATAATGCCCAAAGCAAGCAGAACTGCTGAGGCGTCCATGCACAGTGGTGACACCTGCTATACAGCCATTGCACGGCCCCTGCACTCATGTTGCGCAGACAGCTGTGGCATGACTGTCTTCTGCAGGAATGTGCTGGGAAGCAAAACAGCTGCCTCTGTTCTGTCTCCTCCCCAACAGCACACTCAACCAGAGGCAGCTAGAGGTTGGCAAGGGTGATTCAGTCGCTGTACTGGTACCAGAGGGTCAGATCATCAGCTGCTATGAGTTAACTCGAGTAGATTCTACTCTCCCACTCGTATAAATCAGAAGAAAGTCCACTGAAGTTTGTGTTAGAAGTCCTGTGTTAAGTAAGAGCAGAATCGAGCTGATTATGTATGTAGACATATAACCGTAGTAACCCGACATGAATATTTCAGTGCACATATAATCACAAGGCTTTTTTGGTCATATTTTTAAAGAACTGGAAACACATTTTTTTCATTTATGCCCTACTTCAGTGGTCCCCAACCTTTTCGTCTGGCTGGCACCAGACGGACCGTGGCAGTGGTCGAGCATCCACCGAAATGCCACCAAAATTCAGCAGCATTTCAGTGGCGACACCTCTAGATGATTCCGCTTGTTGGTGGCAAGCGGCGTCATCCAGAGGCGTCGCCGTCAAAATGCTGCCGAATTTCAGTGGCATTTCGTCAGATGCTCGACTGCCGACCAGGATGCGGACGCATTTAGATGCCCCCGCTGGCGCCAGGGCGCCCACGGGCACCACGTTGGGGACCCCTGCCCTACTTTGACTATTTTGTAAATCAATCTCCTTTCTACAGTGCTAATGAGTTCTAACGACACCTCAGTCATTTCTGCTGTGCTTTCAGAAGGCAGCTAAATGCCCACTGTTCCTGTTCTACCGAGAGACATATCTCCAATCTACATACCTTTCATATTTTTTTAAGCTGCTCTGTGATGTATTTGCTACATTCACACCCTTTTGGGAGGCTAATGGCTCTTTCCCACTTCCTGCCCCATGCTGCCCTGATTGTTTCAGAACTGCAATTGATATGTGCTAGTCCGTAAATGCTAACTGTCTGAAACAGCACAGTTAGAGATGTCATTTTCAGGCATGCTTCCAGACTGCTTGGTCTGACCTTTAGGGGAAGCAACAAGGCCTTGACATTTGTGTTTTGATATCACAGCAATCACTTTCAAATTAAAACTCAAATCTGCACGACTCTCCTGGAGCGCCCTCCCTCTGCAATTTAGGATATATTCTTGATGAACTGGTGCTAAATGTAATGGATGGTACTTTCGCCAAGCTTCCCTGATTATTAGGAATCTCCTTGGTTTGACCCCCTTTACATGTATTATTTTTGTTCTGGGAAATCCCAGAGCTGCATTAAAAAGATGAGGTGTTGCAGATAGATGCTACATAGGGAATATTCAGCATGTCAGTGATGCAAAACAATGGGCCTGCTATCCATGTTGATAAGAACCACTGGTGTTCCCCATAGGGAACTTGATTCTTAATGATGTGTAAGGCTGACTGCTGGATTGTGGAAGAGGTTTTGACAGCATTCAGTGGAACAGATGACTCCATCTTCCTTTTTTACAGCATGATATGCTGTGTGACTGTGAGCTGCTTTACTGGAGATAATGGGAAGACAAAAATTTAATCCATTAAAAGTGGTTATCATATAATGACTGATTCATGTTGATGAGTCCCCACCTTCCCATTCCCTGTTTTATTTTTGAAGTGACTTATTTAAAAAGTCACATTTTGTGTTACCAGACTCACTGGAGCATAGCACAGAACTTTGTAGACTCCTGTGTTCCCTGATATGTCTCTATTGTTGCATTTGCTTGCTTTCTCTCGGCAGGCGACTACTCTTGAAATCATCTCCAAGTAATTAATACTCTCCCCAGCAGTGATGCTGGCAGTGAAGGAGATGGCTTACCACATAGTTACATACTAATCAAAAGGTGCTGAAATGCTGTTTTCGCTTTCTGGTAAAGGAACCTGTAAAATAACAGTTAAAGCCAGCATGTAAAGTAACATCTTGCTAAAGGCTCTGTGACCCCTTTCAGCTCATGACACTACAGTTGCACTGAATTTAGAATCAGGGCTGAGCCTAATAACTTAGGCTTTTGAAGTTGTGGTTGTATGGGACGCAGATTTTTAGTGGAGATTACATGAAAAGGTATATCATCTTTAGGGTTACTCTGGAAATGTTAGTCTAATGGAGAAAAAGAGCCACTGGATCATGAAAAAGGAATTGTTGTTCTTGCAGTAAGAGGAACGTCATCCCTGCAGAAGCAGGGCTGGTGCAAGGATGCTTTGCGCCCCAGGCAAAACTTCCACCTTGCGCCCCTCATGAACCCCCTCTCCCCAGCTCACCCCTGCTCCGCACATGAGCATGAGCACCCAGAGCACCCCGTGGCTGCTTCACTTCTTCTGCCTCCCAGGCTTGCGGCACCTATCAGCTTAGGAGCCGCAAGCCTGGGAGCTGGGAGAAGTGAGGCAGCCACGGCATGCTTGAGGAGGAGGTGGGGCAAGGGTGAGCTGGGGCGAGGAGTTCCCCTGCGTGCCACGCCCCTCCTTACTTGCTGCAGGCGGCCCTCCCCGCGCTCACCTCCTAGGTCGCCTAAATGGTTGCACCAGCCCTGTGCAGAAAGGGCAGTTCTGTATGTGTATGCATGAAGGACACATCATTATTCATTAAAGGGCCGTTAGTGGCAATAAGTTCATCGCTCTGACCTCTGTTTCTGAGTTCTCTAAGTCTGACATGAATCATTTTCCATAATAACAGTGAAAGGGATGCCAGATTGGGCAGAATAACGGTAACTTTGGGACTAAATTGAGTGACATCTCTGAGTCACAGTTGGTTTGGGGCGATAGGAAAGTGGGCAAAAGTCACTAAAAGATTCCTGCTACGCATATGAAATGGCAGCTTGGCTGCATTCAAATTGATACCACAGGTCCTGGGTAGGCTGCACATGTGTGGGCCCTGGGAGAGAGACTCCTAATCCACAGGCCTCAGTCATGGGTATTGTGTTAACTTTTATTCTCTTTGCCATTTTGTCTGATCCCATCTCTGTCTCCTCTGCAGAAAGGGGCACAGGTATCTTCTGTGCGTTTTTCCATGCCCTTCAGAAAGCATTCTTTTCTGAGTTCAGAGGTCCTGTGCACAGTGACTTACAAACTTTGATTTGCCAAGAATCCCAATGTTCCTATGAGGCAGATTAATGTTGTTATACAGTTGGGTAAACTGGGGGCCAAAGGGATTAAGTAACATACCGAACATGGCAGAGTGAATCAGTAGCAAAGCCAGAAACTAAACCGAAGAGTCCTGTGCTTAGCAGGAGACCACACACCTTTCCTTTGTCTCTTAAAAATTTTTTAAAGCATCGTAGTAATGTAACTAATTCATTGCAAGCTAGGACTTGACAGTCATCACCATGCTACACAGCTCAGCCACTTAGCGTATGTTTCTGCTGCAGTGTAAACCCACAAATTGTGCTAACCCAGGACTCAGCCCCGGGATTTTCCAGGGTTAGAGGATTCAAACCTGTGTCAAGACAGGACCCAGAGTTCAACCCTTACTGCTTTGCAGTGTAAACACAGCCCACTAGACTCGTGCTTTCTGAGTCTGTCAAAAGTATGCCACAATCCCATCAGCTGACTTTGTTTGAGCTCTGGACAAGCAAGATTGACAGACAATCAAGTTTTCCCATGCTGCATCTCAAACAAAGGACTAGAGTGCCACATTTGGTGAGGGCACTAGCAAGTCTGGATACGGCTGGTCTGAGTCAGGTCCGCGTACCGCAGTGTGAACACTGAAGCCCTGGGTAAGAACATTCTTAACCTAGGGTTGACAATCAGTGTAGATGCTCAAGCCCTGGGTTTTCTAACCCAAGATCCACTGACTCAAGTTCTACTTAAGCCTAGGCTTACATTGCAGTGTAGACATACCATTAGATCTACTCAGACAGAACTCAGGTCCTCCAGTTTCAAAACAACAGGATCCTACCATGTAAGCCAGACTCACCATTAAGGCCTATACACACAGCTGAGCAGTTCCAATTCAATATAGTAGAAGACACACACACACACACACACACAGTTTATTACCTGATGTCTCTGACCTATTTCAAAAATAAATGAATGTACCTTTATCTAGCCCTTAAAGAGCACCTTATTTTCTGCACTACTGAATGATTCAGTTTCCTATGCTGGTATCAATCACCAGGCAGATTAAGAAATTTGCTGGTGCAGAAAAGTGTAGATCTTTAAAGCTACTGATCACCCTGACAATGGAAATTCTTTTCTTTTATTGGCTGCAGTTGCAGCTAGCGTGGAGTTTGTGTTCAGCTGATGAACTGGAGCCAGCAGAGTTCTTGGACCAGTAACATGTTAAAGCTAAAACTTTTAATACATCCCTTTGCGTTGTATGAGTAATTGGTCAGAAAGGCTATAACTACTGTTGATTGGATTAATCAAAGGGCATGATTTATGCCTCCTTGACACTTACCTCAAATATCAGAAGCTTTGAAGAGAGTGTTTGTATTTTTATTTTATTTTATTTTATTATTTCATCCATCAGGAAGTTTCTTGCCTTTTCCACCTATCATTAGAAACTCTGCTGCTCATCACTGCACCTTTAAAGATAGGGGAGAATTTCCCCAAGGGAGCAGAAGAGCAGTTAAAAATTCAAAGAGAGCTGAGACAGAGTCTTCTGGGGTACGCACAATTTGTATTAAATAAAACAGGAGTTCTCCATGACGGGGAACCCAGAACTCTTAGGAACATAGGAGTTGCCAATCTGGATCAGACCTCAGGCCTGTCTAGTCCAGCATCCTGTTTCCAGCAATGGCCAATATCCAGTGCTTCGGGGAAAGGTGTTAGAACCCTGCAGCAGGCAGCTATGGGATAATCTGTCCTCTTTGTTAAGTCTCACTCTGGGCAATAAAAGTAACTCCTGAAGCAATGAGTTCCTCAGTTGAACTACTAAATACGTGGAAAGGTATATCCTTTTATCCACTTTTAATTTTGTACCTGTTAATTTCAGTGAATGTCCCCTAGTTCTTGTGGTATGAGGACTGGCAGAACAGAAGTTCCTGATCAACTGGCTTATTGTTCACTATTTTATATACTTTTGTTATGTCCTTACTTATTCATCCCCTTTCTAAAACAAACAAATATCAGTGCTTTTTAATTTCTCTTTACTGTGAGGGCTTTTCCAGGCCCTTAAACATTTTTATCTCCCTTCTCTGAAAACTCCACCAAAAGTACTTGAGATTCAGGGAAAGCAAGGTGCTGGCCAAAGAATCCTCACAGACCTCACTTTATGAGTAAGTCACTAATGGCCAGATTTTCAAGCAACTAAATCTGCATATGTGCAGCCAAAAATATACACATGCCGTATTACAGAAATGTCCTGTGCAGTCACAGTAGCACAGATAAACTAATAACAAAAATACAAACACGTTTTTTCCCTGAAAATCTGCCCTTTTCTCTCTCTCTAGTTCTGTATTATCATGTGTAGAATGAGGTTTCTAAATCTCTGATACACTCATTTCCTCCTCACGAGGTAGATTTGTAATATTTGTGCTTTGAGATAAATAAAGGAGCAGGGACTATGTATTGCAAGGATGTATTTTATAAATTGTTTATTGGAAGAGAAGGGGAACCATGGCCAAAAAAAAAGAAGTTGGATATAGAGATAACCAGCCTAAGAATCCAGGGAGATTATGGGGGAGGGGGTGGGAGGGCGGAACTGTTGTTCAACTGATAATGACTCAGCATGGTGGCAGGAAGAGACCACTCTTTCAAATATATGTGGCGAACCTTGAAGTTCAGTTTTCAAAAATCCTGTCTAGTCAGTCTCTTTCCAAGATTTGTCAGCCTCATATTTATCTTAATTCAGTATGGGAGATGTTTGTGTGTTTTTATATGGATTAAGTCCCCTTTTAAATTTACGTCTAAAACTGCTGAAGATCACCTTGCTGGAGTAGCAGAGAAGAAATGTTCATGTCTCAGATGCAAGTTGTGTTGTTTTGTTTTATTTTCCATTATGGGAGCACCTAAAGGTCCCAGCTAAGATCAGGGCCCCCTCCTTTGCTGTAAACATGTGTAATAAGAGACGTTCCCTCCTCCAGAGCGAGAGAGAGCACGGATTGGGGAAGTGACTTGCTCAAGAGCACAAACCCTGTCAGTGACGAAGCTGGGAATAGTACCTAGGTCTCCGGACTCCCAGGCTGCTGCACTGTGCCCTTGATCAAGCTGCTTCTCTTTCTGAAAGGTGATGCGTGAAGCAGCAACTCTTTATACTGAAAATTCTTTTGAGCTGACTGACTGACACCTAAAACACCCACTAGCATGAAAGCAGGCATACTAGATCTTCCTTCAAAATCTTGATAGCTTGCTTTCTTAAGACCAACAGATGGTGATTATTTGATGGGTACCTGCCTTGCTGTCACCGAGACCACATGCAGTTTCCTCTAAAGATAGCCGTGCCTGGCAAAAGTACAGCCACTGCAATGCACATTCAGACATAGGCTCTAGGAATGCCCTTCCCAAGCACCGTTTTCAGAGGGAGCCATCAAAGGGATGGAATTGTCACTGAAGCTGCTGTGGTATTGCTAGGGAATGCCAATCATCACAGCAGCTGAGCTATTCTTAGGACCTAATCCAAAGCCTGTTAGAGACAATGGTAGTTTTTCCTATAAATTTTAATGGGCTTTAGTTCAGGCCTTCAGTGGACAACTTATCTGACTAATTTAGCCACTTTAAATTTTTATTTTATGTTACATTTTATTTTTGTGAAATTAGATGCAGGTAAAAAAAATAAGAAATAGTTGTCCAATACAAGTTTTAGGATGTAATTTTTTTTTTGGACAGACTGCGTAAGTTTCTCCATGGACAGAGGAACTCATGATTTATGAAGCCATTTATTAATTAAAAGGTTCCTGGGAGACTTCTGCTCAGTAGCAAAACAATTCTAGCAGCTAACCATAAATGTTGAGAAAGGATGTGAAAGGATTCATGATGAAACTCTGTTTGTAAATTCTCCACGAATAGACTTTGTTTGTTACAAACATGTTTAAGGTTTAAATTTCACTGGCACCTGGAGCAAACATAATTCATATTAGTTTTTTGTGAACAACTCTTTTCAGTTATTCACTATTCATTAATCATGGTGTATGATTGGTCAGCAAAGACACATGGTATTGTTTCTGCTCGCTGACTAAAATGTATATAAACAAGAAAAGGTAAAATAAAGAGATTCCAAGAATGCAACACGCACATTTCTGGTCCAGACATTCCTACAAACATATACTAACGTGAGTATTGTAAGACACATGCTTCTCACAAGCTTTCTTGTGAACGAAATGTAATTGCTCATACGAATGTAGCAGTAAGCACTGATTGAGCAGTCACCTAATCATGTGCTTAACTTTAAGCATGTGCTGAATCTATTCCTGTTAATCAAAAAAAACTTAAGCACAAGCTTGGGGAACCAAAAAGCAAGTGTGAAAAATTGGGACAGTGGGTGGGGGGTAATAGAAGCCCATATAAAAAAAAACCCCAAATTTCGGGACTGTCCCTATATAATTGGGGCATCTGGTCACCCGAGCACAAGCTGAAAGGTCAGTATGTTCTTATGACTCCATAAACTTTCCCATGACATTTGATGTATATGCTTTTCCAAATTGGAGCCCAAATGAATAAAAAAGGAGTTGAGCAGCATCAAAGTGAGTTTGTGGCTTTTAGTCAAATAGACGCTTTTTCACAATATTGGCACAGTTCTACTAATCATCACATTCCAATAAGCATCAGGCTTAATTCTGTGTCTAAACTATTGATTTGAGTAGGAGTAGGAGAAGGCCCAAACTGCCTGAGAATTGTGTTGTAATGTATTGAAAAAGCAGCCACATGATAGAAATACAGAGCTGGATTTTTGCCCTGCTGGACAAGGCTAAATAAAAGAGACTCCCTTTTCATTCTGCAGTTAATTGGCTACTTATGATGTAATCTGGACTACTCTATTCTGCAAGCAGTTCACATCTGCCTGTCTACGTTCAGGAAATTCTAACAGGAAATTCTAACATAGATTATTATGCTGGGAGTTCAGAATGAGCCCTTATTCCATTTTTCCTTTTTGTCCCTTCTATTCATTATTATTATTATTATTATTTATTATTATTTCCCTTCTCCATCCTCTTTTACCTAATTATAAATAGTCTAGCAGTCTCCTGTACTTTATAACTGATAAATACATACAAGGGTGTGGCAATTTCCTCATAACTACAACATAGGTTCCCAAACTGTGGATCATCGGTGGCCTGTGGAGCCCTTGCTGTGATCCATAGAGAGCTGGCTGGTCACTGGCTGGCTCCTTCTTGTTTCCAGCTGCCAACTTGTATTAAAGGGCATCCAAAGGCACATTACTTGCTTCCTAACATGGCCTTCCCATGGAAGCAATTGCTGAAGTTTCCATGGCAATGTTATGAACTTATGAATGAACGGAAAACAATCTCTTGAGTTAAAAAGTGGTGCAAACAATGAACAAGTTTACGAGCTCCTGTAACATCACCTTGATGCTATCATAGTTGGTAAATGCAGGCCCACTGTGACCTTTTCATGTAGATTATCCTTATAGTTGGGCTCCAGTGTATATTCTAAATGGTCAGGTAACATTTGAATGACTAAATAATCTCATACAATTGTTGTATTTTACACTGCCACTCCAGACATCAGTGCAACAGCTTCTTCTTTGTTCAACAGCTTTTTCTTGACTTCTTTCTAAGTCAAGCTGTATGCAGGTCTAGTTTGTATTGCTCTACCATCAGTTCCATCAGCCTTGAGTTTAGGCCTCACTGTCTGAGTCCTTACTAGACATGGAAAATAGTGGAGGGAATTTTCTGTCTATTACCTAAAAAAACATGTTTGCAACCCTTCCAACAGATAATTGAATGGTGTCACGGAGTCACCGGGCAATGCTCTGGAACTGCTCCCCACCAAGCCAGTCAGGACTTTGGGGAGCCTCCTCTCCCTTGGAGCAGACTTCTTCAGGGCAAGAAGCTCACACAGCTTCACCTCCTGGTTCTCTCCTTGGAGCATTCAGCATCCTCTGCCCCTCCGTGCGCTTCCCACAGCGAGTCCACCCCAGCGGGGTCCTGGGGAAGCCACCGGGTTCTGCACCCCGACTTTGCAGTCAGACGTGACTCTCAGCCAGCCAGTAACACAGAGGTTTATTCGATGACAGGAACAGGGTCTAAAACAGAGCTTGTAGATACAGCGAACCGGACCCCTTGGCTGGGTCCATTCTAGGGGGCAGTGAGCCAGACCCCAGGTCTGCCCTCCACCCTTGACCCCAGCCAGCTCCAGACTAACAACCCCCCCCCACCCCCTCCTCTCTGCTCAGCCCCTTTCCCGGGCCAGGAGGTCACCTGATCCCTTTGTCTCCAACACCTTCAGCTGGCACCTTTGCAGAGGAGGGGCCCAGGCCATCAGTTGCTAAGAGACAGAGTGTCAGGCATTTAGGTGCACTGGCCCTTTGCTCTGCCAGATACTTAAGAACTGCCTAGGGTACACTGAGGCACCAACACGGTATTCAGAGAAAACATTAAGAACTTTCCCAGTTCGTCACAAATGGTTACACTTAGTAAGTGTGAATGCTGACTGAGAACAGATTTTATGCTCAAATATTTGCCAGAAGGGGATTTCAACTGTTATATTCACACATAAGATTTTAAACACTTCATTGTATTGGGTTGGGCCTGATTTTCAAACGTGCACTGCAAGACATGCAAATGGACACCTAGATGCACATCTGGCCATTTGCTCTCTCCCGTGTGCTGTCATTGTTACTGGGCTTGAAAATTAAAGTCCATTTTTGAGTGCTCTACTGCAGACATGCATGTTTGAAAATCAGGCTAGAGTGTGCCACCAAAAAAACCTTTGCTACTTTACTGTAAGCTCCCTTCAGCATCACTTCTTGTTCTTTTCTCTTTCTGCATCTGGGTGCGAGCCCCAATGTGTCCCTGTCACTCATGGCTTCTGTAGAACTTCTATCCAGCCTCATGAAGGCTTCTTCCATCCCATATTGCTCTTTCTTTTCTACAACCATAAGCCTGATTTCCCACCTGCAAAACATCTTCTACAATTTTTCTCTGCCCTACTTGTCTGCCTATCTTTTTGCTTTTATAAAACAAAAGAAAATTTGTACATCTTTTTTCCTAAGATTCTTGTTCCTACTTCCCGTAGGTTGGGGGGTTGCTTTGTGGTCCACTTTTTTTTTTGTCAACTTAATAGGAATGAGCTCACTTTTTGCAGTTGATAATCCCTTTGATCTTCTTTGTCTGCTGCTTGGCAGAGTGCCGTGAGGTGAGTACTGCCTTTAATCTTTCTTACTATAGATCAGTAATAACTCTTGTCCGCTTCTTTTCCCTGGTTCCTTTGCTGAAATTGCCGCTTTATCCCTTTTCCCCCTTATGGATGAAGCATCACAATATGAGACTTCAGGGTCATGAATGTTAACGTGGCCAAAATATTTGGAGAGAATATTTTATACAAAGGCTGATAGAGCTAGAAATATTCAACGTGAAATACTGTGTTATGGTGTATTTCTAATTATGGACAGTTGTTTGAGTCTGGGCTGTTCATTTTTTAATCTAAACATTCTGTTTTCTGCTCCTCCAGTCTATTCTTCCTGCCTGGCATTCAAGTGCTCTGAAAAGGAGTTCTGTAAACATTATGAGCTTCTGTATTTATCCCCCCTCAGTGGCTACTGGCCAATGTTTGCTCGGTTTACAAGTCAAAATATTATCCTCCGAGACAAAATCCTTGCAAATTGAACCTGAGACCTCAGAAACAGTGGTCTTTCTGCCTCTTGCAGTACGTCATTGCCAGCACTAAGAGTACAATAGCTGCTGTAATGTTGGTAATAACATGTGATGCTGAGGAGAATCTAGCTTTCTCTCTAGCTGCATTGATTTGGCGATGCTAACAATAATAGAAAACTTGGTCAACAAAGCAAGCAGGTATGACTCAGACACACAGATTAGATGTCTGGATTAAGAAGGCACTTTTACTATATAGTCATTATTCTGGCAATAGGTGCACTTAAATACAAATATAAGGAAAACTGTTTTGGATCCATATTTTAAACCCCCTACATTTTGTGGGGCAAGATTGAGGTGGATTTACGATTTCGATTTGGCCCATTATAAGGAGAGGGAGCATTTTGATCAGGGAGCAGATCTGAGTCAAGATTTTGAGCATTCCCTCCCCCCAAATCAACCACAGTTGTAGGTATTTATAAAAGTATGATTTGTTGGAGTCTGTGCCATGCCAATTTCACAAACGGTTTCCAGCTTGTCTGAGTTCTTAAGAGTTGCCCTCAGTGGATCCGTGAATTCTGCTCATATCTAGTTACCGTGTCAGGATGGAGATCAGAGAAAAAAATCTACCATGTCAGATACATACTTTAGATGGGACAAGGAAATCTTGAGATTAATTTCTCTCTTAAGCAGTTCCAAATAACAAGGATATGTTAGTCTGGGGTGTTGCTTGATTATTTTATAGAGCTGATCTCTTAAGAAGCTGGTTGTTCCAACCGTGCCTAGGCTATGCATTTGTGTGGTGCTGAAAATCAAGTGAACCCAATATTGTAGTTTGGCTGCCTGAGAAAATTCGATGAAGCTTGGGAGGGCCAATTCCCTGTTCCCATGGCA
Organism: Gopherus evgoodei; assembly: GCF_007399415.2. NCBI lineage: Eukaryota > Metazoa > Chordata > Testudines > Testudinidae > Gopherus > Gopherus evgoodei. The sequence goes on along the minus strand of NC_044333.1, from coordinate 34,088,828 downwards.
TCCTGATCCTGCTCTTATCCCTTCCCCAAATGAAGTTAGTAACATGAGTGACCAGTAGCCCAAAGAAACATGTTGGGAGCACTAGAAAGATATATAAGAATCTCAAGAAAGCATTCATTTAAGACACTTGCATTCTACTTGCTAAGGTTAGAGGTAGTGCTGACCACCTGTCTAGCCCCTTTTTTAAAAAAAAAATAGATTAGTTAATGAGGTAATTTTTGTCATCTACTGACTTTACATCTAGGTAGTTTCCCAAGCTATGCGGAACCAGATCTGCTTCAATTACATTACTCAAGGTCCTATATTCCCCTCATAGACTTTCTTCTGGACTTGTTTATTTTATAACCAGAAGTTAAACTGAGAGAGGCTGCTGGTGCTGATGTGTCAGGTTTGTGATGTATAGCAGAATGTCATCTGCACAAAGAGAAATTCAGCTCTCCACTCCCTCTATATTTATCTCTTATATCTGTGAGTTATTACGTATTTTGTTGGCCAAGGTCTTGACTGTCAGAGCAAAGAGTAATGGAGATAAAGACAATTCTTGTCTGGCTTTTCTCTGGAGCCTGAAAGGTGCTGCATTTAAGGCATTCACCCAGGCTGTGCAGAACAGGGCTGAATATAGGGCCTTATTCCATTATATTAATTTGTCTGATCCCATGTGATGCAATAGGGCAAAGATGTAAATCCATTTCCCCCTTTCTCCAGCCTAATATGTTGTTGTTGTTGTTGTTTGTTGTTTGTTGTTTATAATACAATAGCACCCACAGTCCCCAGATAAGATCAGGAGCTCCATTTTGCTAAGCACTCTACCGACATAAGTAAGACCATCCCTACCCCGAAAATCTTACAGTCTACATAGATAAGAGACATAGGATGAGAAGGGAAACAGAGACGAAGAGGCCAAGATCACACTCTTAAACAGTGGCAGAGCTGGAACAAAACACAGGTCCCCTGGCTTCCAGTCCAGTGTCATAGCCACCATACCAGGCTGCCTCTGCTCTTAATTGGGGTATATTCTTGACATATTAAGAGTTGGATTAATTCACAGTGCTTTTTTGGATGCAGTGCTCATGCAAGGTGGTGTTTATACTCAAGCATAAGACGGATGCCACCACGAACACTTACCATGTTCCTTAGAACCCACTTTCCCCCAGAATAATAAATGAAGGAGAACAGTTACAGTCCAATCCTACTGAGCTGTGTGTCATAGAATCATAAAGATTAGGGTTGGAAGAGACCTCAGGAGGTCGTCTAGTCCAAGCCCCCTTCTGATTTCATTGGGGATTGGTCCTGCTTTGAGCAGGGGGTTGGACTTGAGATTCTGTGATTAAGGTGACCTCTTCAGATCCTTGATCACATCTTTGCTACCCCAGATCCCCAGCATAATGCTCTTTTAAGCTATGCGTGGGGCAGTTCCAGGAACTAGGGATCACAAGGGTATAGTGACAGCTTGTCAGTGGCTCCCTTACTCAGGATATGCCCCATGTACCAGGCACTGGGAGTGGAGATGATGTCAGAGCAGCTACAGCATGTCCGTCACCTGCAGGTTCCCCAGCTCAGGGATAGTCACCTAGAAGTCCCTCAAGCTGGCAGAGAAAGACATAGATGTGTCCTGAGAAGTGCTATCTAACTGTACTTATGGACTAGAGCCTGGCTATCCTAGATATCACCTCACTATCTGCAGCCCACCAGGTCAGATGCATGTGAGTGATAGGCTGGGGCAAAAGCTGCAATAAAACTCATGTGTTCAAGTTGCTCGCTTGCTGTCCCCCTGAGTGTGAATCTCTTCCATATTGTCTTAATGGTTTAGGATTGAATCACTTGTTTTCTGGAGGTGGACAATTCAAGTATAGCATGTGTTGAACTATTTACAGCTGTTATGCCTTTTACCCGAAACAGGCATTGCTGCTGTGTCCTGTTTCCAGATGACTGCAATACGCACTAAGGGCCAGATTCTAACTTTAGATACATATGCCTAAAATCCAAACTTCCTGCATGTCAGCCCTGATCCTTCTCCTATTGAAATCAATGGCAAAAGAACTATTGCCTTTGATAGTGCAGGATTAGGCCCTTAGGGCTGAGTCCTGCTCCCTGTTCTATAGGTATAAAGGGCTCTGTGAGAGTGGAGATGTACACGCTTTTCTATGCAGGTGAGTACAAGATTCCTGGAGTCTGCCTGGGAGTGAGGTGCAGGATGGAGCCCAGTGTGGGGGACCTCCTTACACAGTTGTGCACCACCAGGGTGGGGTCAGGGCAGGGACAGGATGGATGATGGTTAGTGCTGGAGAATTCACTACAGCACTCCCATCCATCCGCTTCTCCCACTCATACACAGAGAAGTGCTAGTCCAGACTTCAGCACTGAGCAGTGGCTGCAGATGTGTTTCTGCAGCCTGTTGAGTGGAGAGATTCCTCCCCTTCTGTGGCTTTCCCAGTGACCAGAATCTAATCAACTTCTAGGGTTGCCACTTGACTGGTTTTTAACCAACCTGGGCAGTTAAAAGATCTAATATTCCAGGGGGGAGGGGGTTCAATCAGGAAACATTAGAACACTCTGTAATTCACACCCCTGATGGGAACACTCACATTGTCAAATGCCTCCTAGGGTAATGCCAGATGACAAGCCTGAATGATGAGTCAGAGGGAACCTACATTTCCTCTGAAGCTATCTGTCCTTTACCTGAGAATCAACTCTCCAGGGTCATGCACATGGTAGGGTAGAACAAGTTAGCAGAGGTCCTCAAAGCCTCTGCTTACTTGTGTCACGTTTTAATATTATGGGTTGGTTTTAATTAATTAACTGCCTTGTCATTAATATGTGCATGTAGCAGTGCTCCAATTGTTTTCATTGTATAAAACAATCACTGAGGTGGGAAGATCACATTTTTATTCCCCTATGATGATGGTATTATTATGAATCAGCATCATTTTATTTGTGAAGCACCCCATGCCAAAACATTCAGGATGCCACATGCCTTGGCTCTCGGAGCAATGTAATGTGCTTAACAACATTGGAGATGAGTCTGCGTCTGTAATTACTGTACAGTGCATTTATTAATAAAATCAGTGTGGGTAACTCTTTAGCTGAACTGCTTCCACTGTCTCTCAGCAGGTATTCCCATCCCAGCCAGCAATACTGTAATTAACTGTTGTCGTGTGATTGGTTGAATATAACAATACAGAATGATCTAGAGGTGCCTATAGATCTACCATACAGAAACTGAAAAATGGCTTCCTATGCAGCACAAGTTAAGAAAAATGACTTATAATGCCAAAATTATAGGTACAGTTTTGGTAGTTTGGCCTCACATAATAATCACATGAACTTCAGCATACTGTCTTAATAAGCACACAAACAGGTATTTTAGTAGATTGTGAAGATAGACACCTAATTTTTCAGTTTGCACATGAAAAAATGATAGGTACAGCTTTGGATGCTTGCCAATTTTAGGTTGCCTAAAAAATTGGCCCATAAAATACTATTGTGAGTAGAGCTTTAGACAGTATTTTTTACAACAATATATTACATTTTCATTGGTGATAACGCCATATGCCTGATTTTGATATATTCTAAATGTAAAATTAGAGAATTAAAATCTGTTCGCTGCTCTGAACGTGTACCAGTAAAACAGCATGAAGATATTCTTCTACTATGGGACGGTACTTCATGGGCAGTTTAGTACAAGTCTCTTTGGCCTTGGTTTTAGTTGCTTCCCATTTAATTTAAATTTTAGTCCTTGTATGATATTTCAGGGATCATTGTCCACTTTCGAACTGTAATGGTCAGTGGATCATAATATTAATTTACACAAACCGTAAACCTGTGTCATCTCCAATTTTGCAGTTTGTCATTTAATTCTGACTGAATGAATCATGCCACAGATTCTGAATTGTCCCCAGTTTCTTGAATGCAAAAATGCTTATTACTGTCACACGTCAGTGCAGCCTCCTATTTAAAGTGGTTATTTTTCAGGGTGGAGCAGACCTGTGAAGCCATTTCTAGAAGCTTGTGACAGTTGCTACATTTTGGAAATTAACCCTTATATGAGCTTCACGTGCTTCAAATAATTGCCTGCTCTCTGTCACCATGTGCAAATTGCATAGATTTGTTGCAGCTGATCATATTTCTTGTTCATATTCTATTTTCTTTTTACATACCCTGCCTTCAGGTGTTCTCAGAGTGCTTTATAAACTTGATTAACTCAAATTCACACCACTCCCGCAAAATAGAGGTTGTTCTTTCCGTCTCATGTTGAAGGAAAGCGCAGCCCAAAGTCACTACAGGCCCAGTACAACTTTTGAAGAAATTAAATTTGTCTGAGATCATCCAGCAAGTCCACAGTAAAGTTGGGACTAGGACACAGGCCCACCAGCTTCAGTGTTTTAACTAAAAAGTCTTCCTCAGATATACGGTAGGACAATACAGTATCTCTCTGAGGTATGTATACTTGCAAGCTCCTATCCTGCCATAGCTACCGCTAGCTGTATTACAGCTGTGGTACAAAATAGAAAACAAAGAGGGAATTTTTAAAAAATTAGGTATTGATGCTGGTTGCTAAAGCAAGCTTTTCTCCCTCTACTTCTCTCTTCACTGGTGGAGCTGAAATGCTCCCAGAAGTTGAACGGAAAGGAGAGCCAGAATTTCCATCCATTTTCCTTAGAAGCCCCTGTAAGTGTTTAATTCCTGAGAAGTAACTTCTGCCTCTTTGCCTGGAGAACACAGATCTCAGAGCTCCCCACTGATGTGCTGGGGCTCTGATTTCCACACTGGCTACCAGAGCACATAGGAATCAAGGGTCTCTTCTGAGTGGTGAACCTGCCAGATGACCAGCTTCATCCTTTTTTTTTTGTCCTCTGCTTTGCAGAAAGCTCACATGTTGGTTGGTGGGTGAGCCTGAGAAATGTCATGTGGCTAAGGTAGGCTAATCTATCTCCTCAAGGACTGATTTTTCCATAAAACCATGGCTCAGGCCCATTATCATTATTTAATGTCAGTGATATGCCCGTGTAATAACAAAGCTTTTTATAAAGTATACTGTTGCTCTGAATTTCATTGTTAGCAATGCAAAATAGAAACAACAGTATATCGGGTTCCAAAATTGCTATCAGCCATCAATATAGATGATGTATTATCACTTAAACTCATAAAGCTTTTAAGCTGTCTTGTTTTAAATTAAGGTTTACAATGCATTACAATTGGATATTTAAAATTGTGTTTGCATCTTATCAATTCTTCATGATTACTTCAGTGCTTTCTGGTTGGTGACCCCAAAAACCCTTTCTGATCCAACTTCCACATGTATTTCCATTCACTGAAATGGATATTACTCCAGATGTATTTTGGTAGAAGCGAGAGGAGAATTAGGCCTCAGACCATCACCGGGGCTGGAAAGAAAGTCCAAAGTGAATGGAAACTGAGTTAGGCACAGCAGGACATGGTAGCACTACTGGAGTTAGAGGTCCATCAGCATATTAAGAAGCCTTTTGGTAGGAAGTGGCATTAGAGAATTTTGTCACAGTGATGGGAAGATTATGCAAGTTTTAGTTGCAACACTGAATATATTGTTGCCATTTAGTATTTACATGGTGGTAGCACCTAGATGTCCCAAATGAGATCCCTTTGAGCTAAGCTCTGTACACACTGATAGGAAAGATAGACCTTTGCCTAAAGAGTTTATAGTCTAAATAGACTTCATCATCCTCATGTTCCCATTACACCTCGGGCATTTAGGGCAGTGATGAAGCTCCTCCACTCCTGTCTGTTTCTGGCAAGTCTTTCAATGGTTCCCCAGCTGTGCCCCAGGTTTTTCAGCTCCGCTTCCACAGCTCTTCACCAAGTTGTTTTCGGGCGGTCTCATTTTTACTTGCCTTCAGGTGTCCATTTTATTGCTACTTTGGCGATGGAATCAGTTTCCATCCGAAGCACATGGCCAATCCATCTCCAACACCTCCTGACAATGACAGTGCTCATATCCTCTTAGCTGCACTGTTAATAGATCTTGGCTTGAAATTGTTCTGGGCCAAAGAAACGGAGGATTTTTCTGAGGCAGGTTGTATGGAATGAAGAAAGTTTGGACATGCCATACTTTCTCATTCCCCAGCATTCTGCACTATAAAGTAATGTTGAAAGTACACAGCTCTGCTAAATCTGGAGTTTGGTTTTGGTGTTGTATTTTGATGATTTCCAGATTGTATTTAAGCTCATGAAGGTGCTCTTGGCTTTATTGATTTTGTTCTGGACAAGACACGGACTTACTGCTTCAACTCCCCTGACTTCATATGAGCACATCTCTCTCTCCTTCCAGATATCTGGGCTCCTCCAATCTATAACATGGCTAGAATTATAGTTCTGAGTAAGAGTGACTAGTATGTTTGCTTGGCTGTTATTATTTCATATTAATGTGTGTATTTTATTAAACAATTGAGTAAACCATCATTTTTATGTCTCTTTCTGATTTGTCCTAATGTTCTTTTGGGCAGCTGTTATATAGATCTCTGCCAATTTTTTTTACCATAGATACCAATTGATAGGACACTCAAATTTAGCAGTATTATCAACGAAGATAATGGAGTGTATCAGGACTTTTAAGTATAGAGCCAGGTAGTCTGCTAGTGTAAATTAATATAGCTTCATTGAAGTTGATGGAGTTCTGCTATATAACACCAGCTGAGGATATGGCCTATACATTTTAACCTAACACTGTTAAAAAAAAAAATACAAAAAAACGTTTTGGTCCTTTTTAGTTAACCTGAATCAACCTGACCCAAATTTCTTTGTTAGAAAATAGATTGTATCCACAGCATAAACCCTGTCTCATGTGTCAAAAATGTAATCGTTTCTGCTATTTCCCTTTTTTTAAGAATAAACATTTTATTTTTCCATCTCCCAAAATGGTAAAATAAGGGACCGCTAACTCTGTGCTCTTGCTAAAAATATTAACAAGCCTCAATAATTTATTGCTTACAGAGTGGCCAAGTTGGATGCTTGTAGTTTCATGATTCTAGATTGCCAAGTGCAATGGATAATAATTGTCTGAATTCACAGGATGAACTGTTAGACAAAAACAAAATGAGCTTCTAACATTCAAATTCAGCCCACATTATATTAACTGTTATTTGAGTCATATCCACATTCTGCATAACAGCCGGAGAAATCAGAGGCACAGATCAAAGGTGCAGATCAAACCTACATAGCCTCTATCGTCACAATCTTAATAAAGGTTGCGGTCAAGACTGGAGCTGGGTTTTAACTGTAAGTTTATATGACTGACACCTAAGTGAATGGGAAATGAAAAGCCAGTGATTAATTGCCTGTTGTTATTGTCAAACCAATCGGATAATTAAATATTTATTGTTTACTGGTTTCAAGCATACACTTCGCATTTTGAGATACTATATAATCAGGTGATCACAGATTTCCGAGGGAGAAAAATAGTAACCTTGCACGAGCCTGTTGTGAGGATTAGCTGGCTAATGGGCTTGACTTACTCCCATGAGCACAGAGGGTGCAATATGCAACTGCAATCCCGTTCCCAGCTGGATGGGCTTCCAATGCCATTCCCCCCCATGGGGAGCAACTGTAAGCTCCAACCTGGCTTCTGCCAGTGGAGGTTACCCAAGTGCTCTGACGGATTAGCACAATTCCAGTGTGCCCTGGCCCTGTCCCCCCTCTCTGGCTTGCCGCCGTCTCTGGGCTGGGCTGGGCTGATTGGCTCTCCTAGTGAAGCAAGAGTTGTAATTGGCTTGTTGGGGCAGACTTTTCACCATACGACCACTCCTGAGGCTCCATCCCAGACCGTCCCTGTGCTTATGCAGACTGCTTTCTCCATCCCTAGCAAGAGAGAAAACACACAGTCTTGCCAAGGCCTTAATGAATGGTGGTTCTGTATGGTGTAGAGAGAAGATGCCTGATAGAACAGTGGATAATTAGTGTCCTGCAATCCAGGGGACCTGAAATCTTGAGTCATTCATGTCCCAGCTGCAGCCAAGGTGTCACCAGGATGATGTTTTCAATCTTCGGAGTGAAGAGTATCTGCACCACCATCATATTTCCTAGCATCAGGCTATGGGCTGGTGTCCTAATCTCAAAGATGCTCTCCCATTACCCACTCAATGGAGTCAAGGTTAGTAGCGGGTCTGAAGAAAGAAAAACATGATCATAAATTACACTGGGAAGAAAGCAGTTTGTACCAAAACCATTAATGGAGAAAGGATTGATAGCCCCCTGCCCCCAACACCTGCTTCAGCAACCTATCGGCTTCCTTGGCACATGTCCTAGCAGGGCGAAGGAGACAGGAGGAAAGGTCAGTAGGGCAGGGACAGGACACTCTGTGAGAGCAGAACCACCCACTCTAAGTAGGCAAATGTTGCAAAGGGAAATTGCCAAGCCCAGTGTGGGCAAAACCTTCCAAAAATATTTAAATGTCTTTATTGGGATGAAGACACAGAATCCAGTCAAGCAAAACAAGGGGGGAAAGTTGCAAAAATGGAAATGGGTCTTTTGCAGAGAGCTCCTCTCAGAGCCTTTCCATGAGCACCCAGGCCCTGTTCACAATAATATTAAAAGATAAAACTAGCATTTGCAATTTCTCAATTAAATTGTAATTTAGACCGAACACTGTGTCTAAGATAAAATACATGCCTTGCTCATCCAAGTGCAAAACAGTATTTACAGAAACGTTTAATTGTTTAATATGGTCAGCAGTTACAGGCATTCACACACACACACCCTGATTAATGTTAGTTAAATAAATCTCACCTTTTATAGTTCTGGGTCGTGCTTGAGTGAAGCGTGCACGTGGTTACTAGGTATCTCTGTCGTCTTGCTCTTCAGAATGTATTTTGAGTGGCGAGCAGCTATGGGGACCTTCCTCCCCCTGTATATTTTCAGCGATTTTATCATACACGTTTAAATAGTGTAGTGGAGGCAGCGTTGTAAAGCGTGCCCTACAGTTTCCCCTAGTATTCATTTGATCAATAGAGGATTTCATTCGCCACTGCTGTCAATCTGGGAAGCTTTGGTAAGCTTAGTGCTTTTAATGTATGAATAAAAATGACTGAAATTGTTAGTTGAGTCCAGGTTTTTAGTATGTGATTGAGGCATTAGAATGAGAAGATTTAGTCTCACTTACAGATTTAAATAAAGATAACCCCTACAGTAGCTTCACTAGAATTCCTTCACTAGAATACCTTCTCACAAATGCCCACATTGTGGACACTCAGCGTGAAGAACAAGAACTTAGCCCCCAATCCCTATAAAAGTTAATGGGTGTCCTGGGCCAAACACCACCGCTCAATTAATTTAGGCCCAAATTCAGTAAAGTATTTCCTCGCATGCTTAAGCTTCAGTCCAATTGAACACACTGGGTCTGGTCCAAAGTCAAATGATTTCATTTGGCTTTGCATCAGGTCCAATAGGAGAACTCACATGTTAAAACTAATTATGTCCTTATTTGATTTGTTGGACTGAGGCCTTATTTAGATGATTTCCTTAAAGCACCTATTACAAATAATTTATCCCATCAATATTTAATCAATGAAAACAAGGATAAATATACCACAAACACCCCATAAAATATATCTAATGCCCAGAGCAAATACTTACCCAGTACATAAATAGAAGCCCCACATATGTCCACTCAGATCCCTAACCCACATCTCAAGAAAAATACAAGGAAATAGACAGCAGGTTTAAAACCAACATTTGGCCACACAATGCACAGTCAGCCTGTGGAACTTGTTGCCAGGGAATACGGTGAAGGCCAAAAGAATAACTGGGTTCAAAAAAAGAATTAGATAAGTTCATGGAGAATATTAGCCAAAATGGAGAGGATGTCCCTAAACCTCCAACTGCCAGAATCCGGGACTGGATGATGGGGATGGATCATCTGAAATTGCCCTGTTCTGTTCATTCCCTCTGATGCATCTGAGACTGGCCACTGTCACTAGACAGGATACCGGACTAGGTGGTCCAGTGGTCTGACCCACTATGGCTGTCCTTATGTTCTAATAGATGCTCCTATTGGCATGTCAGATGCAGGCAATATCAGACTAAGGAAAAACAAGGACCTCTTGTAGAAAATGCTTTACTATCAACCCTCCTCCCTGTTACACCACGAGATTGTAACCTCGAGGACCTCTGCTGATTGCTTTTGAGTTTGTATCACACTGGGAGAGAGGCAGGCTTTCAGCTTGTCAGGTCTCAAACCATTTAGGGTAAGATTTTCAAAGAAGCACATTGCATTTCAGTGGGATTTGGGTGTCTAATCCCAGCTTTAGAGATCAAAATCCTCTCTTCAGAATCTAATGAGAAGTCACTGAAAATCACCAACCCTGGTTTGTAAAGTGCCTGCCAAGGTGTTAGACCAGATACACAGTACTGAACAGAACAAACTGCACAGTCACCTGTCTCGTCAGCTGGTACCCAGTGTGAGGAAAGGAAGAGGTATCTAGTCCTGAGTTACTAGATATCCAGTATGAATTTATGACAAATGTCAGAATATTCATGGCAATTGAAAAGAGGAGAAAAAACCACTCCAGTTTAAGGAGTCACTGCCAGGTTCCTAATGTCTGATGGGGCCACAGTACGTGTTTTTTGTTTGTTTGTTTGTTTTTTTATTCAGAAGCTGGGAATGGGCGACAGGGAATGGATCACTCGATGATTACCTGTTCTGTTCATTCCCTCTGGGGACCTGGCATTGGCCACTGTCAGAAGACAGGATACTGGGCTGGATGAACTTTTTGTCTCACCCAGTATGGCCAGCCTTATGTTACAAACTTTTCACCAAAATTCAGAGCAGGAGTTTTAGACCAAGCACATCTCTTTTTTTTTTTTTTCCTTTCTTTTTTTAAACTGTTCAAATGTAGCTGCTCGAAGGACCTATCCTGGGGAATATATTTGCTGGTCCCAGTAGCAATCCTAGTGGACAGTGGTGGAATTTTCACAGGATCCATAGAAAGATAACGTGAACCTCAAATCCTACTCTGGAATATCACTACTTATTGAATAACCTAATATGGCAACACCTGGCTAAAAATGATCATATGACTAGCTCACTCACTCTTAACAGACCCTTGAACTATGCATTTAAGCTTGCAGAATACTTTAAATTATAAAGTGCACCAATGATTCATGGGTTGTTGGGTTTTTTTTCATTAGACTGGATTAGCTTTGCACACTGTTATCTAATTTGGAAGCCAAAGAATTACAGATTGTAATTGGATAATCTCTCAATTATCCCCAGTGACTTAATTATCATCATTAACTGTATTTATTTCACTAATAATATGAAGGGTTTCTTTTGGAGGTTTCATTTTCCAGGTATTAGTTTGACTGATAATGGAACCTACTAAAGACAAATTAGCAGAAATATACAATCATTAAAACATAATGCTTGGATAATATCTGAAAATAAAAAGCCCTCCTTCAGGGATTCTCCTAAAATCAGAATTTCCAGTCATTTCTATTTCAATAAGTGTATGTGTAATCACTTGAAATTTCCCCTGCAATGCACTGAGATCTTCATTTTACTATGTTATAACAAGAAAAGATTACTAAAAAAATCAAGGCACTGTATGTAAGCAACAAATAGTTAGCAATGGAATTTGCTATATAAATGCCTTTAAAAATGGCATGCTATGAAAGTATGATAGTAATATAAGCTATTTTTCTGATAGGTACACTTATATTCGAGTATAAACTCGAAAGCCATGGAAGCAAGGTTAAATCCTCTAGCTTTATAAGATCAGACAGTCTTTCCAACAAAAGGCATCTCAACCAAATCTATTCTCCATACATTCCTTGGGACTTGAAGTATCTAGGGGACTTTGGCCCAGTCTTGCTCCTACTGAAATTAAAAAGAGAAATTTGGGATCCGACCTGGGCACTTTCTGCATCTCAAGGCTTAGGAACATCCATCTAAAGAGACACGAGCAAATAAATATAACAAAGGCTGTGATTGTGTATTGTAAATTGCTTTGTATTAGTTGATTATCTCTAGCTAAGTTGCAAGTGTTTGGCTTGCTTACTTGGAGTAATTTAGCTTGAGAAAACCATGAAGGGTGATTATTTACAGGGGAAAATCTCAATTGTAATGTAAGAATCACAACGTAAAGGGCAGGGGACCTGCCAAGCACATTTAGAAAAAAAAAATCCATGAGATGCTTTTTATTCTCTACCATATCTAGTTTAAATGGAATAAATTCTTCTACAATCACCAGCGTTCTGACATTAGAAGCAAAATCATTCAGTGCTCTTAACTGTCTGCTCAGAGCAGTGAAAAACCCAGTTCCTTAGTGTAGTATGTAAATTAATTTAAACGCTATATATATAGCTGTCCAGCCTGTCTTACTATTTTTCTTTTCGGTAAGATTTTTTTTTTTTTAAGGCTTCCAGACCATTATTTCAGGGTCTTGTTTCAGGCTAATTTACTGTGTTAGTCAATATATTGTCATCCCTGGTCTTCAGTATTCTGCACTACATGCCATTTCTCTGCTTTCATAGAGTTCCAGAAAGAAGCAGACAGGCTAATAGTACCTGCTACAGATTTTTCATAAGCATTCAATTAGATGAAACATTATCTTGGATTTTTTATCACTATCTGTTAAGGGTTATGCTATTTAAAAAGCACAAGATGCCCATTTTATGTATAAATATTGCCTTTGCAGTCCGATGGGAATACCGCACATTTACAGCTCAGCAATGTCTTCCAGTACATAAATAATTGGTGTTCTCAGGAGAATATATTTAGACCAACCACAGTACTTTTTGGCTGAATGAGTATGATGTTATACTACTCTTTTTATATTAATTGTTACTTGATTTTTTTTTCTCTTACCTACACTAGGGTAAAAAGGACACTGTCATGATAAAAATTATTGCCAAATTCTCATCTGGCATAACTCCATGGGAGCCAATAGATTACACCAGCCATAAGCCACTCCCTCTCACACACACCCCCGCCCCCCCCATGTATGCTCACTATTTTAAAAAAAAACCTTACTTCTGTTACTAGATTATTATATTTGTAAGAATTTTTAAATCTAATAGAGGGTCCATTCCTGTAGCATGCAACTAGAGAGATTTCAGTGGAGGTTCTGCATGCAGTAACACTGCAGAATTGGGCTCCTAATTCCTATTATTTATGCTGCCCTGTTAGGACCAAATTATGATACCCTTACTTATTGTTGCCAGCTCTTGTGATTTTTAGCACAAGTCTCATGATATTTGGTGCATTCCATAAAGCCCCAGCTCCTAGAGGTAAGTGAATCAGTGAGACTCTCACTTTTCATTAAAAGAAAAGTAAGTTTCTGACCTTCATAGTTGAAGAGAAACCCTTGGTGCACTTCAGGTTATGTCTACATTGCAATGTAAGCCCAGGTTTCAAATTCAGGCTCAAATCTAACCCCACTTCCATCTACACACAAATCTCGCTAACCAAGGGCTTAGACCCAGGGTCCCAGAACCTTACGGGTGTGGAGGTCCAAGTCTGAATCAAGCTAGAGTTCAAGCTCTATTGTTTTGCAGTGTAGACATAGCCCCACTGGCCGCGTACTCTAGGAGTCTGCCAAAAGAATCCCACAGGCTGACTTTTTTGTCTTCTGGACAATCACGTTTGGTGGACAGTCATGTTGTCCCACACTGCACCATGAACAAAGGGCTAGAGTGACTACATTTTGAGTGGGCACTAGGAAGTCTGGGATATGAGTGGTTGGACTCAGGTGCACATAATGCAGTGTAGATGCTGAACCCAAAATGTATTAATTATTTTAATCTCTTGATTTTTTTAAGACTAACTCACTATTTTTGTGGGACCTGACTGAAGATTTTTAAACACTTGGGCTTGGCAATACAATTTAAACCCGATGAATAGCACCTTACTCCATAAAGTTTATTGCTTGCAGGATAAGGTGCTATTCAGGAGGAGTAAGGATATCCCAATCTGGCCCTTCTATTTACATTTCACACAGCTTTCATCTTGTAAGCACTGCTGATGGATGGAGTGCTTACTAGTATAAGCAGTTCAGTGAAATTTGCAGGACAATGCACTCAGGTTTTGTATTCACTTGAGATTATTCCACAATAGCTATTTCAGAATAACTATTTCTGTATCACACCACGGAGACGTACTTATTCTGTAATAAGTGTGCCATGTTCCAATTTAGTTTACTCCACTTTGAAAGTAGAGTAAACTACGCAGTAATAAGACACTTCTATTCCAGAATAAGTGTGCACATTTACAGTTAATCTGGAATAGCTATTGTACTCTAAATTCACATACTTTAATCAAAAATAACTGAAAGTGTAGACAAGATTGACATCCTGGTCAATTTTGCTTCCTCTTCATAGTCTTTTCATTTTCAGTCTCCGTTCTGATACACTAACATAAGGCTATTACTGTTACTTTGGATTTCAACACACATTTAAATTCCCCAAAAAGTTTTCATTGACTTTTTTTTTTTAAGTCATAATGTACAGGTTTTGTAAAGCTCACTCCTCAAAATAATTTCAAATGATAAAGCTAGCTTGGGGAGCACCCTTTAAAATATACCAAATGAGAAAATTGATTTTAGGGTTTGTTTTTTAAAAATTCATATTTTACTGGGCAATAGAGATTTGAAAATCCAGAGAACACTTTTCAACAGGGAATGAGGATGCGGAGGCAATATTATGTATAATTCTATTACAATCTTCTTGCACCTCTGTCATAAACAGATAGCTAAGGGTTAATGTTCTTTTACCTGTAAAGGGTTAACAAAGGGAACCAAACACCTGACCAGAGGACCAATCAGGAAACAAGACTTTTTCAAATCTGGGTGGAGGGAAGTTTGGAGTGTGAGTTCCTTGTTTTTTGTCTTGGTTCAGTGACCCTCTCGGCTCTGAGAGTGATCTTTCTATCTCCAGGCTTTCTAATCTTCTGTTTCCAAGTTGTAAGTACAAGGATAGTAAGACAATAGGTTTATATATTTTTTTGTATTTACATGTGTGTAGTTGCTGGAATGTGTTAAATTGTATTCTTTTTGGATAAGGCTGTTTATTCATTTTTTCTGTTAAGCAATTGACCCTGTATATTGTCACCTTAATACAGAGACCATTTTATGTCTTTTCCTTTCTTTTTATATAAAGCTTTCTTTTTAAGACCTGTTTGAGCGTTTTTCACTGGTTAAGGCTAAAAAATGAAGGGAGGGGGAAAATCTCCTTGTGTTAGATTTACTAAGCCTGACTTTGCATACCCTCTGGGTGAGGGGAGAGAGAGAGATTGATCTCTCGGTACTTGTGTTTCAAGGACTTGAAGCAGGGAATATCATAGAATACCCAGGGTGGGGAAATCTGGGAGGAGGTAAAGAGGGGGAAGGGAAGTGGGTTATTTCCCTTTGTGGTGAGACTCAGGGCATCTGAGTCTTGGGGGTTCCCCAGGGAAGGTTTTGGGGAGACCAGAGTGAGCCAGACACTGGAATTTTTCTGGCTGGTGGCAGCGATATCAGATCCAAGCTGGTAATTAAGTTTTGAGGTTTAATGCTAGCTTCTCATGTTCTGAACTCTAAGGTTCAGATCTGAGTAGGAGAGTTATGACAACCTCAGCTTAACTCTTTGCTGGAGGACAAGACCAACTTTTGTCTTTTTAGTACTTTTCAGACAGCAGAAATAAACCTTGGGGCTGTTGCATGAAAACCCTGAATATAACTAATAGCTCATTCAGTCTCAAAGAGAGAGTTCCATACAGATTCTTGGTAAACAAACATTTAATGCACACAGAAAACATTAATAGACTCAAACATTGTAAACCATATTTGGAATACTTGTAACATTTTAACCTGTGTTATTAGGCAGTAAATCTACTGATATTTCTTACATTGATTTCTCCTTTTGTTGCTGATACATATATTTAAATGCAAAGTTCCAATATAACATTTACTCTCCTGTACCTTTTAACACACACTTACAAAACAGCCTCTTCTGATCCTCTTTCAGAGAGGATTTCTCATGCTTCATAGAAGTGGTGGGCAACCTGCAGCCCACAGGCCAGCTGCCGGTTCCTACAGCTTCCATTGGCCGGGAACGGTGAACCGTGGCCACTGGGAGCTGTGGGCGGCAGTGCCTGCAGATGATCTATGTAAACAAACTGTCTCGTACCCCACCAGGGGGATTACCCTCATGGGCCACAGGTTGCCCACTACTGCTTTATATTGTGGCCATAATATGTCGTGTGTGTGAGCTGGACTCTTCAGAGCTTGAGAAGAACAGCAACATCATAATTCTTTTCCAAACACTTCAGCTAACAGACAGTCTGGGAAACTCTGCAGCTAGCAGCAGTCCAGCCCTTGGGTTAATAGTTAACTGGTCTTCAGCTGCTGGTGAAACAGAAGTCTGGTCTGTACCCAAAGTGACAGAGGTATTGGGATCAGCGTATAAAATGCCCATGCCCTGGATTTCTAAAAGGCCCTAACTCTATAGGGCACCATCTTTTGCTCATAAGCCCAGCTAAGTCATGCAAGAATGTACAAACCCTCACTCCGCTCAGCGCTGCTCCTGTTCTCTCTCTAACTGAGACAGAATGCCAGTTTAAAGCAGTTAGCAGATAGCGGCATGTAAATTAGCTAGGTTATCTAGCCTTTTGGGGTAACAAATGCTCCCCTTCCAGCTTTCGTCTAGGTCTATAAAACACGTCAGTGGATCAAGCATTGTCAGAGCAGAGGAATGTCACTCCTCTGTACCCAACGTGGCACGGGGATTGGTACAAACACCCTCAGCCCAGATACATTTCTTAATCCTGCATCGATTAGCTGCTGAGTCCCCAGGGCTGTCTTTCATTCCTATGTTTATAACCTCCCCATTCCCTCCCAGAGCTCTGTTGGCTCCTCTATCAAATAGAGTATAAATGTTGGACTTGCTGGACTCCTTGCTCACAATGAATCCTTCCTGTATGACTTCCGAAACAGCCGCTGAGCTTATCTATTAACTGTCACACACTATTGCTGGATGTTTCTGGGCTCTTCTAGCTGAGTTATAGAGATACAGAGGAATCCAACTAAAATCCTCTCCACTGCTTTGTCTGCTTTCTTTAGGCCCAACAAAGTCAAATGCCGCAGTATAAAGTGTGTGGGTTATATTGTCATAGATGAGGGGGAAATCCTCTCATACTAGGTATGTTTCCAACTTGACATTTTCTCTGTTTTAAAGTGTCTTTAATTAGGAATTTCTTTGCTCAAACTGTTGCTCTGGAAACTGAAGGCATCTATCTATACATGAGGACCTTTAATGCTACAGGCTATTGTATCCCCCATTCCCATTGTCTTGACTCTAACCTTAATCCTAATTTTAGCAAATTCACTTTATGTTCTAAGGCTAACGAGGTAATATGTAACAGTTTGGCTTGAATGAAAACATCCTATTAATCCCTAATTGTTACAAATGATATTAGCCTGTGTTTGTGTAATGTGCATCGCAACAACCTAATGCAGACTGCATTTAAACCAGCAGTTGCATTTCATTTGACAATTTTCATGCAAGAACTAAAGTTTCCTGATGAAAAGCCAGAGCTTTGGCTTCCATTGTTTCCCATGTGTTGGGTGTTCTCTATTATACTATTTATTATTTTTTGTGGTAGCACCCAAGAGCCCCAGTCAAGAACAAAGATCCCCATTATGGAGGTATTGTACAAATGTAACCTGGTGGTGAGTGTGTGTTACAGGTCCCCCTCTGTGTTCCATCCACAGAGGATAGACGCTTGTTACAACTCCAGTTAAGGACACTTGGCTCTTTAGCTCAAGCTGCAGGAGCTGATGCTGTTGCTCTGGAGCTCCCTGGTCCAGCTTCCAGTGTGTCCTCCATGATGGTGGCCATCACTCAGACACGTAGCAAAAAGATGGTCACTACCTGCAAGCAGCTTACAATTTAAGTCGTATAAATTGTATAAACAGTGGGTCTGATGACATCCAGATGACCAATAGTGGAGTTCAGAACAGGATTATCTACCACTTGGGTTTCTGTGTGATCTTTAAGGAGACCCTAACATGTTCAAAATGCTAACTCTGGAGTTGACAACTGGGAAATCCTGGCAGATGATTTAACACTGATGTAGAACCATAGTCAGGAACAGAGACCAGGTTAGATAAGAGAGCTGAGCGAACAACTTGCAGGAACTATTTATCCTGTGAATTTAGCCTCTCTTTCTGGTTGTGGAACATCTGCAAGCACATCATGATTTCCTCATATTTATTTATCATTTTTTAAAATTTTTTTTAATTTAGTAAACTAATCACAAACAGTTCTCTGTGCATTTTCACTTCTGTTTCTATTCCCTGGTTGTGTGAGTGCACAAGCACCTCTGGCACAAATATTCCTAGGTATCTATTTAAAACTTGCAAAGAGTCCTGTGGCGCCTTATAGATTAACAGACGTATTGGAGCATAAGCTTTCATGGGTGAATACCCACTTTGTCGGATGCATATTTAAAATTTGTATTCCATGTATATTTGCATATGTTACTTTAAAACTCGCTTTCCAGGAATATTCTTACCTGTAAAATTCAATTATACCAATGCAGCTGAAAAGCCAACACAAAGGGCATGGATAGAGTAGAAGAAGGGCTTCTGATCAGGGCATTAGCTGAGGACTTGGAAGACCCAGGTTTGAATCACTGCTCTGTCATGGGCTTCCTGTGTGACCTTAGGCAAGTCACTTGGCATCTCTGTGCCTCAGTTCCTCATCTGTAAAATGGGGACAATAGCCCTGCCCTACTGCACCAGGTATTCCAAGAATAAATACATTAAAAATGAGATGCTCAGAAGCTATGATAACAGAGAGACTAGGTAAGTACTTAGATGGCCAAGTGAATATTTGTGGAAATGATTATCTGCAAGGAGAAGGGTGATCTTGTAGTTAAAGGGCTGGACTAGCATTTCAAAAATATGTTCCCAGCTCTGCCACAGATTTTCTGTGTGCTCTTGGGCAAGTGGCTTAAGTTCTCTGTGCCTCATTTCTTCAAATGCAAAATGGAGATGTTACCCCCTTTATCTGGTCTGTTAGCTCTTTCAGCGGAGACACTGTACACATCTAGCACATTGGTGCCTTAAGCTCAGTTGCACTCTCTAGCTGCTACCTTTAAAAAAAATCTATTTATCTTAGAGTTTTACTCTCCCACCCATTACAGTAGTATCTAAGTGCCTCCCGCATAAAATCAATAGCAAAATCTCTAGTGGACTTCATGGAGTCTCTGACACTGCTCCCTTTATAGAATCAAAACTGTGCTTGGGTAGGGTTTTGCAGGGAGTGGGCAGGGGAAAGGTTTAGGAATAAAAGGAGTGTTTGAAATATTTTACTTATGATATGGAGGTTTTCTCAAAGACAGAGGTTTTAATTGTTTTCCAGCAATTTCAGACTCTGCATTTGTCTGATCTCCTCTGAAAGATTGTTCCATAGCTGAATCCCCTCAACAGAGAATGCTTTTCCCCCAGTTATCACATGCTTCACCCTAGACTTTGTGAGCTGCATCATCTGGGGAGCACTGTGGTGGTGGAGATTCATAGATGTAGCTGGAGCTTGATCTATGAATTGCTTTGAAAATTAGGACCAAGGCCTTAAAACTGGAATCAGAAGTTGACCGTAGAAGGACTTATGCATGGATCTGGTGTGTTCATGGCAGCCTGAGCCATGAAGAAGGTGCCACCTGGAGCCTGTGCATCTTCTTCACATTCAGCTTCAGATCCAGTGAATTACAATAACCCAGCCTGGGAGTGACAAATGCACAGAGCACTGTCTCATCTGGGAGGAAGGGAAGAAGTTTCCCAGCAAGCTGGAGGTGAAAGAAGGCACTTTTGGAAACTGATGCTACTTGGTCTTTCCAGCTGAGTGAGGAGTAAAACAGGAGCATGAGGCTTTGCACAACTGTGACACATGGGGGCTATCCACCTTCAGGTGGAGAAAACGTCTCAGCCAGCTCTTCAAAGCATTTTCCCCCTTCCGACTCCCTTTGGTCTTGCTTGTGTTCAACTAGAACAAGTGACCTTCATCCAAGAACTGATTTTCTGTGGGCTTTCTGACATCTTAGTAGGGCTGGTGGTTGCATCAGTGGAGAATGAGCTGTACAGTTGTATGGCCTCCTTGTACTGTTGGCAGCTAAGCCCATGGTGTATCACAGTCTCTGCCAGTGGCATGAGGTAAATATTGAAGAGAAGCAGGGATGGTATGAGTACCTGCATGACCCACAGCTAAAGGCCTTCAGGAAGGAGGAGCAGTCGCCCATCACCACTCAGTGAGTTCTACTGAGGAAGAACAATTGAAGCCATGATGACTACTGCTATGGCATGGAGGTGTGTTAGCAGTGTCTTGTAATCCACTGCATCAGAATGGAGCTTGGTGGTTACTACTTTCTCAGTTATTTTGCCCAGTGACAGGAGGTTGGCAATAGAATCATAGTTGGAGAGAGCCTCGGGGTCAAGCACTGATTTCTGGAGGATTATTAAAACTATTGCATTTTTCAGTAATAATAATAAAAATAATTATTAATTAATAATATCCACCCAGCTTTGCTTAGTCTGGTCAAGGCCTGCTTAATTAAGAGACAGCTTCCCTGTCCCTGACACCTCCATAACTGTGATCAGGGGGCTTTCACTGATGCATCATCCCCTTGGGAATTCATGAAGGGCCTAATGCAATGCCCATGGAAGTCTGTGGCAGGATTCCAGCTTTGAATAAGGGCCTGAGTCGCTCAGAACTTGGACTGCTTAGTAGTCAGGCAAGCTGCAATTCCTACCCTTTTTCTCTCAGTTGTTCAGGGAGGCATTGATGGGTTGAGGACACAGTGGATTTGACCTGGAGATATTATCATCTATCCATGGTCCCTAGGAGTCCTTGACATGGACCAGGATGCCATTGGGTTAGGAGCTGTACAAACACAGAACAAAAAGCTGATCCAAGGATCTTACATATTACGGCACCCATTAATGTACTATCTGAGCACCTTGCATCACTTTCTAATGTATTTATCCTCACAACATCCCTGCAATGTAGGGAAGTACCATTATCCCCATTTTAAAGAGGGGGAAGTGAGGCACAGAGAGGCTAAAGGTATGTCTACACTGCAAAATAACCCTTGGGGCAACAACTTTCAAAGCCCCAGTCTACAGACTCAGGCTCACAGGGCTCATGAGGTGGAGCTAAAAATAGTCATGTAGATGTTGTAGCTCAGGCTCTGAAACCTACCCCCTCTCCCTGGGCTTCAGAGCCCACCCCAGAATGTTTATGTAGCTATTCGTAGCACCGCAGCATAAGCCCCAGTCTATGTACTCAAACTCTGACATGGCATGGGGGGGCGTTCAATGTAAATATACCCTAAGTGACTTGCCCAAGGTCATACAGGAAATCTGTGGCAGCAGAGAGACTGTAACCCAGATCTCTGGAGTTCCAGACTAGTGCCCTCACCTCTGGAACAAAGTTGCTTATTAATTATTATTATTATTATTTTATTATTTTATCATTTTGTTAGGCGGTCTAGTTTTATGGTGGGAGAACTAGCACTCCCATAAGCATATTACCAAGTTATTGGCCTTAATTTTTATATGGGAAATGCCTAGCGTTTGAGGCACTGGTAGGAGGTCCTAAATCTAAATGAAATAGATAAATCCTTGAGAGTGTCAGTTTGGCAAAGGTCTACTCATTATGAATCTGGGGTAGCAAGTTGCCCTTTCACCATGGCCCTCTGCAGAGCTTGGTAACAAGTGATGATAATGACAGGGCGAGCGCAACGCTTTCTTCCTCATCCAAACATTCAGTGGTAATGATGCACATTACGCATTCAATAGGCTACTTTCCTTTGCTAAATGCCTTCATATCGTATAATTAGTCCTCAGCTTGCTTTTCATTTTATTTAATTTTCTTTACTTCTATTTGGGAAAAAAAATTGTAGTGATTTGCTTCACTTTTCCAGCAAGCAAAGATGAAGCTGTTTGATTCATCCTCATTCAGAGGTGATCTCATGAAGATGAAACTCTGCTTTGTGCAGGCCTCTTTGACGCAATTGAGCACCTAAAAAGGCATTTTAATTTCAATTTATGCATTTCCATTACATCAAATTAGGGATAGCAGGCTTGAGGTTACTCAGTGAAAAATCCTATTTTCCATTAATTCTGATGTTTGTTGCACTTCAAATGCCAAAAAAATTATTGTGTGCAGTGTTGTTGAAGTAGCCATGTCAGTCTTAGGTTATTAGAGACACAAGGTGGGTGAGGTAATGTCTTTTTATTAGACCAACTTCTGCTGGTGAGAGAGACAAGCTTGTCTCTCACCAACAGAAGTTGCTCCAATAAAAGACATTACCTCACCCATCTTGTGTCTCTAAAAGAAATTTACTGTGAATATAAGATTCCTGGATGAGATTATTTACTGGGGTCCTCAAATTCCTGGCTGTGCTGCTAAAGTTAGAGGTCAGGCAAAGGATTAATTAACATCACTAGTCAGAGAAGGCTTCCTCATGCATTTTATAATTTAGTCTGGTAGTTCCTAAAGAACCCATGTGTGTTGTGCTAGACCACTCCTGAAGGCATTCTGCACCAAAAAAATTAAATATTGTGCACAATATTTCAAAATACTGCAAGTTTTATTTGTGAATAAACAAATGCAGAGGCTCCAGCATGGCAGTGTGGAGCACAGGCCACTGGCTGCACAAAGGCGGGAGATCACTCTGCAGCTCGCCCACACCCCACCCCCAGGATACAGACTCAGCAGTGAGACTGCACCCGACCCTGACACAGTACAAGGCCTAGGCCTGTCCCAGAAACACCCTGGAATCCTGCCCATCTGCTTCAGGTGCACCAGGTGTGGGGCAGGCAGGCTCAACCAGGCAGGATCCAAGTGTGGAGGGGCTCAGTGTGGGGGGATCCAGGTATGGGGTGAGAGGATTCTGTATGGGACAATCTGGGTGCAGGCAGCTCAGTGTGGGCTCTATGTGTGGGGGCATCTGGAGAAACAGATGGTCGTTCAGGGGTCCCAGGTGCAGGGGCAATGGGACTCTTCAGGGTCTTCCAGGTGAAGGTGGTTGGGGCTCAGCAGAGAGGTCTGGGTGTGGGGGCCTCAGCAGGAGGGCCTGGGTGCTGGGGGAGTGGGGCTTGGTGGAGTGAAGGTAGGCGTGTATCTCATTGTGGGTCAGTGGCGTGGGGTTCTGGATGTGGGAGCTCAGGGTGGTACAGGGGGTGGGGCTCATCAAGGTGAGCGGTTGACTAGAGGGAGCTCAGTGGGGAGTGAGCTGGGTGCCGGGGTGGGGATTTGTAGATAGAGGATCCGGGTGCAGAGGATGCCAGATGTAGGAGTTAAGGTTCAGTGGGGTGGGGTTCAGGTTTGGAGGGCTAGGGGGTTCTGGGTGCACAGAGTGAGGTTTGGCAGGGGTGTCTGGGTATGGGAGGTCAAGACGTATGGGGGCTGGGCAGGAGGGGAAGCAGTTCCCTGTACAGTGACCCCTCCCTCCATAGCTGAGGAGCGATGGGGGCAGGAAGCAGGGGAGGATGCTGAGCTTCCTGCAGCTGGGGGACATATCTGGGAGTGGATTTGACACAGCCTAACCACCCCTTGCAGGGGAAGAGGAAGTCCCATCCTCGCTTGACTCCAGCCCAGCTGGGACCAGCAGCTGATCCTGGCTCAGGTAGAAGCCACTGGCTGCAGTGTCCCCAGCCCTGCAGTGATTTACCTCTCTGCCAGCTGCTCCAGATGCCTGAAATGATGGACCTTTGCAGCTTCCCTTTGCTTCCCTATCAGAAAGTAATTTTTCCTCAGGGAAGCAAAGAAATCTGCGGGAGACGTGAGTTCTGTGCACATGCAGTAGCGCAGAATTCCTCAGGAGTACTAGACACATACAAACTAGGAGACAGCCTTGCAGTCTAAGAGTCTGATCCAACTATGCCTACTGACTTCAATGGGTGCTAAAAGACCAGACAGTCACATAGATATAGGTAAATAACAAATCAAAAATATCTTGGTATTTGTGTTTTATGAATTTATGTACCCTGTGGTAGGTAGAGAGAGTAAATACTAAGCTGGCCTAACATCTGGTTTCATGAGGTTTTCCTGTTAGCTGGTAATGTCTTAATGGTCTTTCATCATCAGACCAAGTGGGAACCAGCTTTATAATCTAACTGACAATGTTTTGCATTCTCTCAGGTTAGCAACCGTCCTCTCACTTTTCCTAATGCTTCTCAGGAATCGTGTCCTGGTGTCAGAGCTCAGAATCCCAACAAGGACAGAGAGGAAATATTCTGCTCTCCTCATTTATAGCTTAGGGTGAGTACTTGATCTCAGTCATCACCTGAAGGAATGTGCCTCCATTCCTGGCTCCTAAGACAATATCTTGGCGGAAGTGAGAGGGTCCTTTCTTTCTGCCATGGGTAGCCTAAATGAAGAACTAAAAAGTCATTTGAGCTATATGGCAGACAGGCAGACTGAATCTGGCATTGTCTACATCTGCTATTTAACCATAAACCAATAAGACCTTGAAAAGGGATCCCTAATGACTGTGCCTAAGGCTTTGAGCTGTACAAAATGTTTGACACAAAATTCTGAAGCAAGCCCTCATCTTCATGTTTGTGGAGCTTCTGTGGCACACTCCTATCCTGCATGGAGCATGACTAGACACTCATCTGAGAGTGCACCTGCCTGTTAAGCATTGAGTGAACAGTACTTTCAGTTCTTACAACTTCATCATAGAATATGAGGGTTGGAAGGGACCTCAGGAGGTCATCTAGTCCAACCCCCTGCTCAAAGCAGGACCAATCCCCAGACAGATTTTTGCCCCAGATTCCCAAAATGGCCTATCTCAAGGATTGAACTCACAACGCTGATTTTAGCAGGCCAATGCTCAAACCACTGAGCTATCCCTCCCCGTCAGCCATTTTGTCATCTGCTGTAGCCCTGGCTCTCAGCCAGGAGCTGCTGTGTAGCCCAGGCATGAGATGACTTGGCAATATCCCTCACTTTTGCCTCCAAGCAGGAGGTGAAACATCCACAAAGAAGCACCACTCTTCTCTTGTGGTGAATTGTAAGAGAGGGCTATCAGGAACAAGAGACTTTGGAATCTCCTGCCAATTGCATCAATTTCCTGTGCACTGTTAGGTTTGAAGGCCCCATTAAGGACCTCTTGACTTGTGGAAGAAGCCTGTTTCCTAGTCTGACTGCCAGACAATATGTTTGAGGGACACAGCTGATAAGACAGAATTAGTGAACCTGGTTGAAGTGGAGCAGAAGGCCTATAGCTATGCTCATCTACCCCTCATATCTCCACAACTTAACCCCTCTCACCCTGCCCGAGCCAATCAGGCCATAGCAGATACCAGCCAATGGCCAGCCTGAATCTTTTTAAAGGGTACCCACCATTGCCAGTCTGTAAAGGGGGAACATGCTCTTCTGGTTTTTGTCTGATGGCAAAACCACTGGCAGCTTTAAGGTGGAGCACTTTCTCCAAGGAGGAATTTTAAACCCCGCACTGCTGGGCTATGTACAGGGTTCATGCACTCTGTCAAAGAACGGGGAAGGAAATTCATATGACTGGGGAACACTTACATGTAAATCCCTTGGTGTGCAAAATATTTCTTAGGTGAATGATCTGCTAATAGGAATCTAAAGGAGGATTTTAGTACTTGAGTCTCTGGCTAGCTACTATAATGGAAATTTCCTAGCAGTGACATGTGTAATACAATTAAATGCAATAAGCCATGAAACAAATATGATCTAGAATGAAGTACAAATTGTGCATCGGCATTGGATTACAAGAAGTCTGACTGAAACCCTTGCTTCTCCCTTTGCTTTTATTTCTATTAATATTCCTCAAGTGATAGCAAAGTTCGATCAGAAATAGGGAGCACAGACAGTCATGCGAGCTTCATTAGCATGCAAATCTGAGTGAATTCATTAGCCTTGCAACTGATGCTGCTGCTCTTGGAAACTAGTAAAGAGTAAAGTCTGCAGAAGTAAATCAGGCCGTGCTAATGAGCCTGTTAATAAAGCTTTTGTAAGCCCTTTCCAGAGCCAAAGTGACAAAGCGCACTGTCAACACTAAACCTTTACTATCATGCCGAAGATGAAGGACTCATATTAATTTGGTGTTTCAGATAGCTGGGGGAAAAAGCATAGGGCCATGGCTAAGCTATAGAATTAGACAAAGGATGCTACAGTATTTCCTCAACAGAGATAAAAGTATTGTGCAGTTGAAGAATACAGACAACGTAACAAATGCAACTGTGGAAATAAGTTCCATGTGGCTGAAATGAAATGTTAAAGCAAAACAAGAGACAATAAAATCCTCTACAGGATGCTTTTCTCCTACTAGCTCTATTTTCTTATTTTCCCATTGCCATCCTAGTCTATGGCTAGTCATAACTTCAGCATTGCATGCTGTTGTGTCATCTCATACACAGCACAAAAATATCTACCACTCTAATGCACTGGATGTCGAAGGGTACATCTTCACTACAGTCCGAGGTGTGACTGTAGCAGGCATTGATGTACCTGAGCTAGCTTTGCTCAAATATGCAACAGCCGCAAAGTGGTAGCAGAATGGGTTGTACAAGCACACCTGGGCCCTGCGTAAGTACTCAGGTGGCTAGCCTACTCTGCTGCAGCTTCATCGCTATTGTTATTCAAGGCAGCTAAAGCAAAGCTAGCTCAAGTGTGTCAACACGTGCTCTAGTCACACCTCTGACTGCAGTGCAGACTTCAGGCTGTGGACCAGACATGAGCAATGTCCAGTGATTGTCATTCAAAAGGCAACACTTGCTAATAATCACCACACGGTGTTTCATCCTACAGGGGGCAGCGTGTTCCGCTTATAAGCACAAAAGTCCAGATCCTCCCCAGAATCAGTGACAGAGAAGTGCCTAAAAACATTTGAGAATCTGAGCCAAAGTTAGCAAGCAGTGAATAGGGCAAGGTCTGCAGAAGAACTGACCTTGTGTTAATGACAGCACGGCTGCATGGCCACATAGTTACCCCTGCTTAGTGGAGTAACTGTGGAGTAACCTTGGGTAGCAGATGTGGTGCTTAGAATGGGAACACATGATTTGTATGTTGCAAATTATACTTAATTCCATGTCTCCTTAGATGGACCCATATTATGCCCAAGTGATGCCCTTTTTCACTCTCTACACTTATAGGTAAGAGGGTAGGCATGCAAGGGGCTTGAGATAGATCTGTTCAGTGCGAACAACTATGTTTAGTGTTTAACCTTATTTGCACCCAGACATATCCTCCTCTCACTCCCTGCTAGCCGCCACAAGAGGATGCACAGGCTCTGATACCGCATGTATTTCTTATTTGAAATACAGGGGAAAACTAAGGTTGCTCAGATACCAATGTTGGCAAATGTTGGGTTTTTAATTGCAATCACCATATTCATCTAGACCTCACATCAGCTGTACACTGCAGTTCATCCCCAAAAGCAGCAGCAGTAACTGATTGTACAGAACTCCAATTCTCTGTACACAAAGCCTGCTACAAAGGGAAACTGGCTAGGAGACTTCAGGTTGGTTTCCTTTTGTGGCAACCTCTTTTTGTGAAAGAGCTTGGTTTTTGCTTTCTCATCAAGTGTAGAAGTATTTTATACGCAGAAGAGCTACTAATGGAAAACTACCAGAATGCTGGCCAGGTTCTCTCTCTCAAAGCGTTAGTGCCTCTGGGACTTAAAGGGAACACACAAAATTGAGCTGGAAGGAGATGAAAAAAAGACACCAAAATAGATGGGAGAGTACGAGAAAAAAAACACAAGACAAAAGAAAACTATTAGGTAAAAAGTGGAGGGATGGAGAAATATCCCCAAATATCAGAAAGCAGGAGAGTGCCGAAAAGAGAGAGAAAAAATGAAAAACAAGGGGAATGGAGAGAAAAATTAGTTTGAATAGTGGAGAACAGAAAGGAGGCAAAGGGAGTAAAAGGAGAGATGCAGTGAGAAGGAATGAGAAGAGAAACCCAAAGAAAAATGGAGCGGGGTCAGAGGAAGAGAGGAATCAAGAGAAGAGGAGAAACAAAGGGAGGAATGGTGTGGTGCAGATGTTGCTCCATGATGATTTTTGCCACCAAAGTGAGTTTTGATAATGCAAGCGCTGGGTCACTCCTTTGCCTCAAGGGAGGAGTAACAAGCCCCTTCCAGAGGCAGGAATAATATTTGCTCAGCCTGCTGGAAGATCTGGACTGGAATTTTGCCACTGACTTCAATAGGGCTCTCTCTTAATGGGAGTCTATTCTTCCCAGAATGTGTGCACAAGCTCCAATAGCATAAAAGAACACCCAAACCATGGTATTTGCTTGGGTCTTGGTCAAGGATTTTAGCTCAGGTCTAGTGCAAAGCTTGTTCAACGTGGCTCAGAATAATTTTTCAATTAGGACCTTGTGTGACATAAAGTATTAATGTATCGGGGGTAATATTTTTCCTTTACTGTAGATAATCCCAGCCTACCTGTCTGAGGATATTTGGCTCATTGACTTCTAGTTCCTGCAACTTGATTGCTGAATTTAATTTTATAAAATGCTGTAGCATTTCTTTCCTGGACCATTTTCATACATGAATGCCCCCAGCTAGTTCCGTCTGCCCGTGCACTCTCATAAACCTAGTGTCATAACACCTGCTCTCTCCTGCGTTCCTCACAGGCCGTGTCATAGTGATCACGGTGCACAGTGTATTACATTCTAGGTGAAATCTAACTAGTGCCTCACATACCAACTGTACCATCTGCTTTGATTCCTGTTTCTTTTGTATTACATCGCAGCATCATGTTTTCTTTCTTCGCCGCAGCTGCAAAAGCTTTGGGGCTGTTTCTATAATAATTCCCATACAGTTTGGTTTAGCAGATATTTTGCTCTTTCATTCTTTGCTGTTGAGATATATTTGGTTCTCAGCAGGCATTATATCTGCCGTCAATTAGCTATTATCTAACACAGTGAAATGATTTAACTCCTTCAGCACATCCAAGCCTCACTCCTCCTTAACTGTCGCTCTGCGCAGTTGATAGCAATGTGCAAAGATCCAGGCAATCTTGTGACATTTTATCTTTTACTAGTGCTCATTATTGTTAAAGGTCAGTTAGTGTTTCCATTATAAACTCATTTTTTCAGGGCTAATGGAAGGATCCAGCACATTCTGACTGATATACAGTTAATGGGACTCCTTGCATGGGTAAGAATCACTACTCAAGCCAATAATTTTCAGGATTGGGCCCTTAGTAGCTCAGCTGGTCCATTTGTCATAGCCCAAAAGCTGGACCACCTGGTAGAAATCCTCCAAAAGCCATTTAAAAAAAAAGAAAGAAAGAAAATGGTCAAAAACTAGTTTGTTTAATGGCAAAAAAAGGATGTAATGGCTCTAGATGGTAAATCCTTTTAGCAGAAAGGGCTTTATTTGGGGCCCAATCCTGCTCTCCTTGAAGTCAATGGCAAAACTGTCATTGACTCCAATGGGTGCAGGATCAAGCCCTTAAAACTTCATAGGGGGTCAGGGCCCAATCCTGAAACTCTTACACACATAAGTAGTCCTTGTTCATACTTAGCCAGGGGCCTCCTGGGGCAAGTGCAGTCAGACCCTGAGGCTGCAAAGAAAACTGTAGCTGGCTGCGAGGCCTTTGTGTGACCTTCTTGCAGGAGCAACCCGCAATGGTCACACAACCATCACTGCACCTGCCATTCTCAGACCTCACAATGCCTGCGTGGCCTCTCCCAAGCTTAGTTGTTAGTAATGCAGGAGATTCCCCGAGGTTTACTGTGTGCTTTGAAAAGGTAGTTTCCATTTTAAAATATAGGCTAAAATGCAAGAGCTGTGACAATTAAAACAGGCAAAGAAGCAAAGACAGAGTAAGAAAAGGCCTTTGATAGATCCCTGGTGACCTTTCGTGCATATTTTCTCATACAGCCCAAATTTCAAAGAGACCCCCTCGTTACATGTCAGATTCAGTGCTGTATCTCTTGTTGAAGTCCGTAGTGCTACCCCAGGGATGAATCTGGCCCTGGCCAGAGAAACATCAGGCTGTGAATGGGACAAAGTGAGTGCTGTATTTTCCTAATGTTCTGAAATTAGAGAACACCTCCTTCCCAGTGTTAAATAATTTTGTTCAGTCTCGCTGTGACAATTTCTAGTGTTCAATAGCCTTCCACGATGTTTCATTTGATCCACAGAGAGAAGTGCACCTGTGGGTACACATCAGCTGCAGTGGTGGTAAACATGTGAACACTACTTTATTTAAAGCCTTTTGAAAGACTTCTTACTGTGCCCAGAAATTACACCTCTGCTTCCTTACTTAGCTATGCTGTCATCTTTGCTTCTGAGGATATATTTAACTCTTCTTTCAGAAGAAGGGCAATATAAGCAGCTTCAGAACCGGCTTTCCATATAAAGTTGAATGTAGGTGCAGAAGCAAATTAATCTGCATGAAGAAGCAAATTAATGAGGGCACTGAATTGAGAGATGGCACAAGACTCTCCTTCCCTTTCTGAAGAGCAAGTGTCACCTTTGGTTCTCAGAAGTGCTCAGCACACACAGCTGTGGTTGAAATCAGTGGGAGCTGCGAGTGCTTAGCATTTCCGAAAAACAGGCTTGTAATGTCCCTACTGTGCTATCTGAGTACAAAGCCAATGGGGATGCTAGCATTGTCTTTAGCATTCAGTGCCCTAGAGGAATGGGGTGGGGTGAGGGCATAGGGGAAATGGTGTATCTGGGAAAGGCAAGGAATATGCTGAAGCATAAATCTTTAAATACTAAAGATAGTTTAGTATGGAAACAGGAGTGAGAGGAGTTGTGATAAGGAGACATAAACTAAAAGGTACAGAGGTTATCAGTTAAGCACTCTAGTTTGCATTAGCCCATAAGTCAAGAACAAGAGGGTTGAAATTCTGGCCCTATTGATGTCAGTGGCAAAACTCCTCATTGATCACAAATGGGGACAGGATTTCACCCAGGTGCTTTCAATCAAACAAACAAATGACAACAAATTGAAATAAGAGAAAAGGAAACAATGTTGTGGGACATAAAATTAACCAGTGGAATGCCCCGATGCAGGATGTGACTGAGACAAATAGTTCAGCAAGAATCAAAAATAAGATGAGCTGTTGTAGGTTTTTAGGCCCAAGGCTGCAGCGTTAGCTGGATGAGTGCATGTTATACCTCTCCACAGTTATGGCAACTGGTACTGATGAACCTGTCCTGTCCATCAGCTCTGGCTAGTCCTGCACACCAGAGGTACAATGCTTCCAGACATTGCCACGAGGCTGGGCACCTCGTTTTCAGACTTGACTTTCCCTAAATTGTTTTCAGGCTGTACAGGCGTCTGTGAGCCACCAGGACGATTATGAAACTGCTCCTACAACTATATCGTTACAATAATGTCAGTGGTTTATCTAATGTTTACAGGTGTATCTATTATAAGTATTTTCCCTGCATTTAATGTATATTAAAACTAAGTCTCAGATGTAGCTGAGGTAACAGACCAGCAGTTTCAGAAACTTATCATCAACTTTTCCCCCCATTAGTCAATTTTCGTTGCAATTTGTCCCCATTTCCCACATGCCTGGACCTTGCGCTTTAGATGACTATCGGCACGATTTCAGCTGGACTGAGGCACAGTGAGTCCAGACTGTACCTGCAAATTTGGGGCCTGTAGTTGACATCCATACAGTGAATAGCACTTGTGTCTCTAACTGTCAGATCTCTGGGGCTAGTAAAGAAGGGTCCAAAGGCCTTTATTTGCACCTGCAGTTTGCAGCCACAAATGTGTCCCACTTCTGAAAATCTACCCCTGAGCCCACCCTGTGGATCTTTGAGAAGTGCTTTCTGAAATCCCAGTGCAGTGTATGATCTCCATGGGGTAGTAATGTTTCAACAGAGCCGTAAAGTTAATGAGGCATGACTTTACTTTTTTTTTTCTCAAGCCGCGTTGAACATCTTTAATCAAGCTGTGCTATTTTTAAAATAATGGGCCTAGTTCTCATCTGACTTATACAAGATTCACACCTGTGCAATTCCACTAAGCCACATCCTTAGCTGTGTACCTCTGCATACACAGATCCTTGGGTATCTGTCGAGCTCTGGCAATTTGTACTAGCCGAGGATCTCGCCCATTGACTTCTGTGAAGTTATTCCTAACTTAAGCACGTGTGAGAGAAGTCCCACTGTGTATTTTGATCATTAGTCCGTTAAAACAGTTCCTAAGACTTTCCGTGTAATGTATATCAAAGTAACTGTTCTGTAATTTCCCGAGGTGCCCTAAGACTTTTTTTAATAATATGTCAGTTCAAGGAACGACCATGCAGTATGAGGGCTGGGAGATCTCATTGCTGAATGGCTGCTGTCGTGAAACTAAATCTTAAGAGCCTCATTTCCAAAGGTACTGAGTACCCACAAATGCCATAAAAGTTGACAGGGGCTACAAGTGTTCAGTATCTTAGAAAATCAGGCCGTAAAAATCTCCAAGGTTTCAGGATCTTAAGGATGAGCTACCATCAATTGACACCTGACGTTGAATAGATATAATGCCACCTAGTGGAAAGCGAGAAGCTGCCATGGGAAGTATGGGTTGAGTTCGGACTCTCATAATTGGAAGAAAGTGCTACTGTCAATTAATTCTTCCTGGGGTCTGTTTCTGCAAATGCAAACATCAGTATAATCATAGATTCACGTCTACCTTATGGCGATTGCAGATCTGTCATCACTGTGGTATTTTATCAACCTCCAAGGCTGGAAAATGCTAGCTCTCCCAGGACTACAGTGAATGGCATGCACATGTCTTTGTTGCTTCTTGAAACACTTTGGCCTCTGCTGTTTCCCCTAGTGAGAGGCCACTGCACTGGCTGTGCTTTTCTATTCTGTGTCTCATCCTTATGGCAATAATTAGCTTTATTGTTACTGTTTGTAATAACACAAGCATTTATACATTGGGCAGGGGGATTTCACTGACATGGAATGGGTGGGAAACCAGAGGGGAGAGGTTCAAGCAGGTGGGAGATGGGAAATTGAGGCACCCTGAGTGGATGATTTTGGAGACAAAACAGAGGAGAGGGAAACAAGGCAAAGGATGGGATGGGATGGGGGTGGGATAAGTGATACAAGGTTGTACTTGAAGGCAAAGGAAAGGGGTTTAGAGGAGAGAGTGCAGTTAGATAAGAGGGAGGGAGGGAGGTGGGGACTCGGAGGAGAAATGAGCAGATGAAAACAAGGCGACAGACTAAGGACTTGGCTACACTTGTGAGTTACAGCACAATAAAGCAGCCCTGGGTGCCCTAGCTCACTCCCCATCCACACTGGCAAGGCACGTACTGCGCTCTGACTCCCCGGCGACAGTGCCGCTGGTACTCCACCTCGGCGAGAGAAATAACGTTTGCTGTGCCCCTGCTGGAGCGCTGCGGCGCCAGTGTGAACAAGGTGTTGTGTTACTGCGCTGTGTTCGGCCTCCAGAAACATCCCATAATCCTCTTAAATCAAGTGGCCACTCCTGTTGTTGTTTTGAACTCCTGTAGGAATGCGGAAATGCCCTTTCAAAGCTCCGTTTCTAACAGCCGGCATGCAAGCCGTTACTGTGGAATGCTGTGTGTGAGAGAGAAAGGCGGGGGGGAGGGGGAGGTCTGCTGCTGTCTGAACTTACAAGACAGCATGCTGACATGCTCTCAGCCCCCCAAAAACCCACTCTCTCTCTCCCACATACACACAACACACTCCCTGTCACACTCCACCCCACCCCTCCCATTCTAAAAGCACGTTGCAGTCACTTGCACGGTGGGATAGCTGCCCATAATGCACCAGTCCCAATGCCACTGCACATGCCTCAGATGTGGCCACACCAGTGTGCTATCAGCTGTCAGTGTGGACAGATTGCAGCACTTTTCCTATTGTGCTCTACGAAGGCTGGGTTAACTCAAAGTGCTCTACATCTGCAAATGTAGCCATGCCCAGAGAGGTTAAGGGCAGACCCTAGAAGCGAAGCTTCCAGGCTGGACACTGAAGTGGTGGAGAAGGAATTGGAGAGGAGGGAGAAGGAGAGCGGGAAGAGAATTCTTTCTAGATATTGTCAATTTTGTCTTTGGAAAGTCTAGCAAGATTTACCAACAAGGAAATGGAGGACGATGGGAGCTTGGAAGAAAACTTATGCTGGTGCTGCTGGTTTTGTGTCCATTCCTAGCACCCAACTGCATGTATTCAAATCAGAACTGGGGTTGCTTGTCCAGCATTCAATTGCAAATTAAATGAGATTTTAAACTAAATTAGACTTCAAGCTCTTTACAATAGGGATCGTGTCTTCCTACAGGTTCATACAACTCCCAGCATGTTGAAGCCCTGATCAGGGCCTCTGGATGCTACTGCAATACAAATAATAATAGACCAGTAGACATCAATGTCGTCACTGTCTTTAGCAGAACAGGACAAAACACTGCAATAGGCTGACAAGGGAGAGATCTCGTAGGTCTCATACATGAGCATGAAAGCAAAATAAAGAAAGTTTTTAACTTCCTTGGATGGGGATGCAGCAGGGAAATGCTTCTGAGAGACTGTAATAACCATCCCCTTGGTCTTCACTGAGGATTGAACCCAAGGCCTTAAGGGTTAACAGCTGAGCCGCTACAAGTTAAGCTAAAGTACTAAGGGTGGTATTTCTTGCTAGGAATCAGGCAAAGGTGGGATATATACAACACATACTGAACAGCTGGTTACATTTCCACCCCCACAAATAATGAGCCTGATAAACTCATAGATTTTAAAGCCAGAAGGGACCATCATGATCATCTAGTCTGACCTCCAGCACATTGCAAGCCACAGAACCTCATCCACCCACTCCTGTAATAGACCAATGACCTCTAGCTGAGTTACTGAAGTCCTCAAATCATGATTTAAATACTTCAAGTTACAGATAATCCACCATTCACCGTAGTTTAAACCTGCAAGTGACCCGTGCCCCATCCTGCAGAGGAAGGTGAAACTCCCCTGCAGAGTCTCTGCCAATCTGACCTGATGGAAAATTCCTTCCCAACCCCAAATATGATGACCAGTTAGACCCAGAGCATGTGGGCAAGCCATCAGCCAGACACTTGGGAAAGAATTCTCTGTAATAACTTAGAACCCTCCCCTTTAATGTCTCATCATGATCATGGATATTACACTGCCATAACTCCATTGGCTTCAAAAGAGTTCCTGCTGATCTTCACTCAGGTATGTAAGATCGGGGTCAGGGTCTTTGCTTCTGCTCTGGAAATAATGATTGTCCGGAGTGGATTTGTCACCAATTCCAGATACAGCACCTATGACAAAGACACAGAGGTGAGCGATATGAGAAGGCAGATATCTGAACGACCTGGTATTCTTTGCATGTGTTCCCATAGCATTCTTCGTTGTGTATGGCATCTGGGTACTTTCTAACAGATTCCCTTTGGTCCTTAGCCTGTGCTGGAGATCATTATGTTAACTTCTGCTTGCATCTCTCCTAATGATAAAAGAATATTGATAATTACTCTCCCTAGTTCTCCTGTGCTCTGTTTTGACTCCTCACTATCAACCTGATGTACAAGATTTTCTTTATCCCTTTATCTGCTACAAATAAACCGGAGATCTGCTCCAGCATCAACTGAAATGAATGGAGCTATCTGAAACTTGCTTTGTTGTTGCTGCTGTTGTTGCTGAGGCTTTTCGGTATTTGCACAAGTCAGAAGAATTTGGTATCTTCCTTTTTGGTGGACAAACTCTGGCATTTCAGATATTTCCTTTCCCATTGTATCCTCTTCTCTGTCATCAGTAGTTTTCGTGCATTTTCTGACATGCACTTGCTCATGGACGGGAGACACCACCATCTAGTACAACTGTTGTAAAATGTTAAAAGTTCAGTGATTTGATAACTACAATGATGAGTAAAATAGCACAATTTTATGTATGGCCCCACTGACAGCTGGAATTTTGCTTATTGTGACTTGCTGGTTTTCTAACACTAATGCAACCAATGTGCTTATTCCAAGGCTACAGACCTTTACAGGATTATGTCAATTGATATTCAGAGCCAGATTTTTCCACCCAACAGTAAATAGCACCAGCTACACTACAGGTAAAGGGTTTGTCTACACAGGGACATCCAGGAAAATTAATCCAAATTAATTAAAGGAGTGAATTTTAAGCACATTGGTTAAACCTCATTAAATCTCTGTGTGAACACCCTCATTCAGAATTAAAGTAGCCTTAATTTCGTTTAGCTTCATTCACTTCCAAAGTGAATTAAAATAAATTAACAGCATCCACACAGGGATTTGATGCAATTTAACAAATCCACTTCAAATTCACTCCTTTCATTAATTCTAATTAACTTTCCTGCATGTCTCCATGTAGACAAACCCAAAGTAAAGCAATATTTAGTGTAAGGGCTTGTGGAATCTACCACTTAATTATGAGAAATATAATTAATTGAGAGTTCTTTCTCCAGTCTGCTTCTGCAGTGTTTCTGTTGGTGCTTCTGGACAGAAAAGGGGAATGAACAGAAAACGTGAGTGGAAGAGAACAGAAAGTAGGAAGAAAAATCTGAAAGAGGAAAGCAAAACGGAGAGGAATAAAGGATTCTTTCTCTCCTGATCCTGCCTCCTTTCTTCTCATCTCTTCTGGCCTCTCCACTTTCTCCCTCAATACCTTCTTCCTTCCCCTGCTTCATCATCTTAGGCACCATCTCTCCTTCCTCTCTGTAGCTGGATTTTCATTCTTCCCACTCTCTACAGCATTATACAACTTGGTTTTCCAAGTTGTATAATGCTGGATATGTCTCTCTGCTCTTCTCCTCAGCTCCCAAACGGAGTGAGAACCCAGGGCACTGAATTTCTGAAAACCGCTATCTAAATAGCTATGAAAGTAGGCAGAACAACTTCAACAATCCCTGGCTGATGGATCTGATTTTGTGCACTTCATGCACTGGAGTTGCTGACAGCAGGGTTTTCTGTGTCATGATCACTTTTTTGCTAACTGAAATGCACCTGATTCTGATCTCACTTGCAGTGTTATAAATCTGGAGTAACTGAATTACACTGGTTTAGGTTAGAAAAAGAATTTGAATCCTACATGTCTACATTACCTCTCCACCAGCCTATATAATAATCAGTATTCTCCTTCAGAAATGCAGGATCTTCCAAAGAGACAAACCTGTTTTAGCTTTATTAAGATGAATTTCTGAAAACTCTTGCATTGCGGGGAGGCCTCTATAAAGAAGTTGATTCTCGTCAGCTGGAAATCACGTGCAGGAGCAGGACAATAAACCCTCATTATGGATGAACTGATAAACATAAAACAGTTCCTGAAAAATGCTTGAGAAAGCTACATTTCCTGCTGAAGATTAAAGATCTGAGTAGATGAAAACGGGATAACAGAATGTAAAATGTCAAAATCGAGAGAACGCATCTGGAAATCTTGGTACAGAGCTGCGATCACAGACAATTTTAAGTAAATAACCAGTAAAAGTATTTTGCAATTAAATTAGAGATGTTTTCAAACTACCATACTTCACTATGGAAAACTGTCATCTTGAAAAGTCAAGTTTCATTTATTTTAATTAGCACTGCCGTGAAGTATTCCATTTACTCCTCGGCAAAGGCTGATAAACGAGCAGACACCAGTCTGAAATGTGTATGTGCACAAACTGATTGTGGGTCCTCCCACCCCATCCTACCCATGCTGGGACAGATGCTCAGTTGGTGTAAATTACCCTAACTCCACTAAAGTCAGCGGAGCTACACTGATCTACACCAGCTGAGGAATTGGCTCTAAGTACTGCTAACAGTGTACGCATACGGCCTGATCCCAAGCCCATTGAAGTCAATAGACTCCCATGACTTTAGTCAACTTTTGGATCAGCACCTTCATCAGTGGATAGATGTATAGGGCCTGATTCTCCACTCTGTTACATGATGTAAGTACCAGCATGGCTCTGTTGAATTCTATAGAGTTACAATGGTATAAAGAAGTGGATCAGACCCATAGAAGTGCAAGATGTTAAAGACCTCTTAACCCATCCATTCCATGCAGTCACAACAGGATGGGTCTGTAGAGTACATATGACAGGACATTGTCCAGCCTGGTTTCAAACTTGCCAAGCCTCGAGGCTCCCAACTCTTCCTTTGCAGGATTATTTTAAATCTAAAAGGTCTCATTGTCACAAAGAAGGCTGTTATACATAAAATACATTTGAATATTCTCTTTCTTATTTCTCCTAGTTATAATCCCTTGTCCCAATAATTCATCCCTTCCATTGTGTTAACACCCTTCAAATATTTCTAGACTCTCTCCCTTTCCTTGTTGTTTAGCCAAGTTTTAATCTTATCTTTTTAATCTTTCACCATAAATCAATCTCTCCAGCTCCTGTGGCAGCTGTTTTTGGAACTCTGTCCACTTCAGATGTGTCTTTCTCCTAATGAGATGTGTAGAACTGAATGCAATATTCTATGTGAGTTGCACCAAGGCCATATAGGGTGGGACTCTTAGCTCTTTACTCCATGATGTGATGCTTTGCTATTGGCTGACCAAAGTTCCACTGGCTATTACTGAGGCCATATCTTAATTAAATGTCAGGTTCTGTTTTCTGCTCACTGCCATCCCTAAGTATCTTTCCACGTTACTGCTTTCCAGGTTTGTCCCAGCTAGAATACTTTGCACTTTTCCAATTGGAATCTCCTTTTTTTTAATTTTGCACATAGGTATTATTGATTACTTGAGTTACATGAACACTCTCCATTACCTCCCTCTTAACCTTCTCATTGTCAAGGCTTCATCACCAAGTCTTATCCAGTTTTGAACTCAGGAGGTGTTTAAGTGGAGACTATTTAATACAAACATCACACAAGGCATTCCATGATCGAATCCAGAACTCTTCTCTCCACACTACTGGGGCATCCAGGTCTTGATATCCCCTTTTGGTAATTTCCTTCCTTCAATCTTGCTGGGCAATGAAATGAATGAGAAGATCATCTCTGCCAATATTAGCTTCATCTCTGTTCCCAGGAAAGTGAAGTCTTTTTAGAATTAGTGTTGTATTGTCTTCTTCTGCAGTGTTGTTTGTTCCCATGTTGACTACTTTCAGCATCCTGGTCATGAGGACTCTTGTCCCATCACCTGGAAGGCAGTGTATCCACTTGTTCTCTTTATTCAAACTACAGTTTTCTATGGAATTGACTATCCATATTTCTTCCCTAATTTTCTTTCTTTTTGGTAACTCCTGTTCAGTGTTTGCACCATTACATGTGATTGTACCACTGACCTCTCTCCATATTTTCTCAGTCTGCCTGTTCTATGTTTTGCCCAGGTTAGAATAATATCACTTGTAAATATCCAGGTTGAATATCTCCAGATACAGTTTCTTTTTTTCCTAGCTCTGCAAGCTCAAGAATTGGCCTTCTCCTCCCATGTCAATAAGTCGTTCTGCTGCCTCTGTCTATACCATGTTCTCCCATTCAGCACAGTCAGTGCAATTAATTCAGCTCACGCCGTGGCTCACAGGTGCTCCAGTTTAAGTGGGCTGGGGTTCAGATGAAGTTAGAAATGGTTAGCTCAAGATAATGTTTTCTTAGTTTCAAACCGTTCTCTGCAAAACATTCAGGGCTTGACTCTGATACCTTGAGTCTCAATGAGTCTCTTTGTATGTGAGCATCTCTTTGGGGCTGGGTATTAATTCTTATTATTATTATTATTATTGCCTTCAATTTACAAGGATAATGAGATTATATGTTCATAGCTGCTGAAGTAAGGGTGCTGATGCACATCCTGGCTTGAAGTGGTTTCCATTATATACAGACTTTACAGTTTACTTCAATGGCTCTCAGCACCCCCACTACACAAATTGTTCCAGCACCCTTGACCATTTTATTCTGGGAGTATGATGCAGTACTGAACTGATAGTAACTGTCAGAGATAGCAGGGAGAGGAACAGAACTAAGATGAGCATGAGAACAAAGCTTCACTTTTTTTTTTCCAGCGAAGGAAATTGGTGGAATGACAGCATGTAGGGCTCTAATCTGAAGCCTGAAATAGCACTTTTCATAGTCTTTGTGTGTCTCTATATAATATATCTATTCAAACCTTGTTTCAGAGATTAAGAGAGTGCTTTCTTCTCTTTGGAGCTCTATTTTGTAATACTTTAGCTGACAGCAGTTGGGGAGGGTGAGATATTTTTGTTAGCCTCAAACAACTTGCCGAGTGCTTTTAGGTTGGAGTGCTGTGCTGTTTTATTGGAGCTGACACTAATTAGGGTAAATAGAGAAAATTCTGATTTTGGATCCATAAAATGAAGTGAGTAAGTGACTTTAATTTGGAGTCACAATATATAGAGGACAAAGCACAACACAGGAAAAAGTTGGTCCGACAGACACTCCTGATTTTCTTCCTCAGCGGTCTCTGTAAATATTGTGCAGTCTCTGCAAATATTGGTCTAACCTGAGCAAAAGCAGCACGTTAGGTGCTTTCTCGCCTGTTGGATTTTGTGCTGTATCTGCTGTCTTTGGGAAACTGTTCAACAAAAAGAAACTCTGTGGTAAAAGAATGACCACTTCCCACAGAGATCCAAAAAGGCTACATTTAAATGTATGTATGTAACCATTAATATTATTTGTTTGTTTGTTCTGAGGTAGCTCCAGGGCCCCAGTCATGGGCAGGGACCCCATTGTGCTAGGTGCTGTACAAACACAAAAAGATGGACCCTATCCCTAAAAGGGTACAATTTAAGGCAAGGCAAGATAAGACAAGTGCCTAACGGCTTAAGGCACCCAACTCCTATTGACTTTCAATGGGAGTGAGTTGGGCACCTAACTCTGTTAAGCTCTCTTGATAATTTCACTCTACAACTTTATGAGAAAACAGGTGGCTACAACAAATGTGCCCAGAGTAAAACTGAGACACTACTGGTAGGCATGAAAAGCTGATGTCACAGCACAGCAGCGGCCTAACTACTGCCAAGTTGTTTGTAGTCGTCACCGTGCAGGAGGGCTTTGATGGCAAGATATGATAGTTCAGATGCTGAGCTTAGTTACACCATTGTAAACCCACTGCCATTAGTGGAGTTACTCCTGATTGACACTGATGTGGCTGACTGATGTGGCTGAATCTGGCCTTGCTGTGCCTAAGGTGGGTTATAATGAGACTGGAGCACACATCCAAACGGACTTGCTCATATGAAGAGATGTGAGGAACGTTTGTAATGAAATATGCAACTGTTTACAGTTCACAGTTTGTCACAGCCCATTGCAAATTCTTTTTCAAAGAAAATTTTGCAAAGGCACATTAAGCAAAAATGACCCATTTTTCTGATTAAAAAATGACTTGACAAACAGGCCTCTTTCTGAGTGAGACTATGTGGAATTGAGCCCATTTTTCAAAGGAAGATGCTTTGTGAATTGAAACCATGTGAAAATTGACACTGCCCCAAGACTCTGTGGTAAAAGTAGCCAAGTTGTCAAAATCATGAATAAACAGAAATATGGAGTGCTTCAGAGAAATGCATAAAGGCCCCCAATTCAGGAAAGCATTTAAGCACATGCTTAACGTTAATCATGTGTTTACGTAATTTGACTTCTTTGGGATTTAGGCATCTGCTCAGGAGCAATTTTGAATAGGGGTGCTTCCTTAAATTAGGGATTAAGGTGCTAATGGTTCACAAAAGACTATACACAGCCAGAGGGGAATAAAATTCATCATTCCATTTAAGTACTGAGCCTGTTGTCAGAATAGCTTGTTTGTGCCAATGACCTATTCTCTCTCTGTCTTTCACTCTTGTACACAAAATACCAGTCAGTCCTTTGTAAAATCTACAAGCTTCATGCCCCAGTAACGGCTTTGCTTATGGTACTTAAGATGAGCGATTCGTTTGGAAGGAAAACTAAAGAAGATCCTTTTTTTTTTTTTCCCCCTGCTGCCCTACATTTCTTCCTGACTTTGAAATACTCTCTTGATCTTAGTGTAACTAGCTTTGCACTGGTCTTGGAACTTGGCATACTTCCTAAATATAAAAACCATGCCCCTTTAGCCTCGTTGATTCCCCAAAAATCAATGTACAGCCCTTGATCCTACATAATTTTGTGCACTCAACGCCCAGGAGAGTGTGAAGTGCCCAAGAAACAGCAAAGCCAAGAAAAGCTGCACTTTTCTTGCTATTTAGTGGTGGTTGTGTGACTTAACAGTGACATCCAGTGGTCAGTGGGGTTAGTCAGTCATAGTCATGACAAAGAAAACACACCTGACATGCTTTTTTCTGTTTAAAAGTAGTGGGCTGCCTTTATGTCAGTATCTTCTCACCTGTCTGTAAGCAATGCTCACCTCCACATATAGCCCTAAGTGAGATCAGCTGAGATCAGCTGAAAGATCTCTTAGCTGAAAGATAACATAAAACTGTGTCACGTGAACTTCCATTTTATACCCTGGCATACAGAATAATTTAAAAACCACCCTGTTTTTCTTCAGCTTTGTATAGTTGCAGCATCACTAATATTATTCATAATTAAACTGCTAAAATATAGAAATATATCCAAAACATATTAAACATTAAAGTAGAGAAACTTTTCCTTCCAATAGATATTATGCTAAACACAAAAATAAGCAGTTTTCATCTCAAGTTTAACATTACAGGCATATTTTAACATGGTAATTTGGCTTTCAGAAAAAACCCTCTCACTGTGAAGTTTAATATACCACATGAAGAAGCTTGTCATTTCATATTTATATTCAGATCTGAGCCTTCACAGCTCCTACTGTTGTTCTGCAGCATTTCACTGGAGATGTTCTGATGGTCTTTTTCAAAACAATCTCTAGGAGAAACAGCATGGGAACTTGCAAACAAATGAAAAGCTTCCTAAATGCATGGCTTTGGGTTTATTTTGAAGCATGAGTTGGATGTGTGGGTTTCCTAAATGTTAATGACGCTAAAGCTTGAAGGGTGAAATGTTTGGTCAATGTAGTGTAGACCTTCTTACCATTCTGTTCACTTGCTATAAACAGTGAAGTAAGTATCTTAGATCTTGGAAACCCCTGAGGTTTGGAGAAGTTTGGACCCATGTCCTCTGGGCAGGTTCAAGTAATGCTGAGAAACCTACAGCCTCAAGAGGCCACCCACCTGGAACAGGTGCAAATCCCTGTCCCATGGGGAGGGAGGTAGGAGTGACTTTGTGATGACAAGGATCTGTAGAAAGAACCACTTGATCCCTCTCTGGAAGGATGTCGGCCTCTTGATCTTGGCCCTGGGTGGGACACATCTTAGGTTCCATCCTCCCTGCCTTACTTGAAGGGAGATTTCCATCTGTTACTCCCATAACTCCCTCCACAAACACACACCAGATCTGGGCATCTTTCAAATGGCCCGTCTAATTCCCACCCCTTCTCTTAGCTGACATGGCAAAGGAAGAAAGTGCAGGGGACGCACGCTGAATCCTGGGCACTGCCACAGGGTGGGGAAACCATGGGGCTTTGCGAGACACTCATCTGACTTTGCCAGTCCAGATCTGAATTTTACAACTAGCCCGATCTCACTAGCTATCCTGGACCTGAAACCCTGCCTCTTAGAATTGGCAACATGAGCTCCTCTTCACTATAAATTCAGTGAGCTCTGTCAGATCACTGAAGCACCTAAACTTCCTGACCTGCCCCTCTTTAAGACGGATGTCACAGACAGTCCAATTACCCGCTCAGTTGTCAAGCTTCACAGGAGGCTTTTCTTTTTCATGGAAATATGGAAGTGTTAGAATATTTTTAGCTGCTGTTGCTCTACAAAATGCCTTTCATCCTTTTGGCATGATAAGGTCCTTTCACACTCTTTTTAGGTGAAAGCTGTATTTCATGATCTTTTATCCACCCAAACTGCAAAGCAACTTTTATAATTCCAGCAAGAGAGAGGCTGGGAGGCCTTTATAAGTATACATGACTCCTGCTGATTACTGTAGAATTCTTATCATGAAAAGATTTTGACTGCTCCTTCCTCCTCTTTTCTTTAGGCTCACCTAGAGAGGCAGCTGTGGTATCATGGATGAAGCAGCAGTCTGGGTGTCAGGAGCTCTAGGTTCTAGTTCTGCCACTGACTAATTGCAGACCTTGGGTAAGCCTCTGTGCTTCTGTCTGTGAAATGGGAGGAACACGGCTTGGCCACCTGTGTAAAGTACTGTGGGCTAGCCTGGCTCCTTCCTATCTGCCCTGAGAAGGGGACAACACATAGTTATGCTGCCCTAGGAGCACAGCAGATTTTCTCCCAT
Source organism: Gopherus evgoodei (assembly GCF_007399415.2). Taxonomy (NCBI): domain Eukaryota; kingdom Metazoa; phylum Chordata; order Testudines; family Testudinidae; genus Gopherus; species Gopherus evgoodei. The sequence continues at coordinate 34,044,638 of NC_044333.1, read as the reverse complement.
CTTTTCCTGATGCTGTTTATTGCCTGTTCCACCCAGCTCAGCTGCACTGGTTAGCATGATCGGGGGACAGAGTGCTCCTGATTACCCACTCGCCACACTTGCATGGAGTGGCCCTTTGGCAGCTGCTCTCACCTCCCCAATGTTGGGGTAGCCCACTGAATGGAGTAAAGGAAATACCCAATGATTCCTTAATTCCCTGCGTGGGCCAGCTCACAGCTGAGCCCTATGGACTCTATGGATGTAAAGTGCTATATACATGCAAAGAATTATTGCTCATCGCTCTCATCCATCTAGCTATCTGTTTTTCCATTGTGCCCATCGTTCTGGGGTCTGAGCACAGCAACCCGCTATTAACAAAACTTCCTCACCTCAGCGGCTCTCAGAAATCCTAACATTGTTCAAGTTGATTCATAATGTGCTTTCAATTATTTCAAACTCCTCTTCAGAGCCCTCGACAGGATGTAATATGTAGATGTAAGTTAGCTGTAGGGACATGTGAAAAGGTGCCTGTTTATCAGGCAAGGAAAGACAACTGCCAGGTAAAAAGCTGAGCCAGCAAATTGATCAGGTAAACAACTGGGTCAGCAAACTAATCTGAGGGCTAGGCAGAAAAGTGTTTGTACAACTTACAATGAACAACTTTGTGACAGTGTCTTTGAGGTGAGCACCTGAATGTGGCTGGGCACTTGCGTTTAACCCTATGCTGTGCCCTCTTTCGGTGGACTGGTCACTCACTGAAGCAACAAATAAATGACCTATTTCTTCAGCTCCAGAGTCTGTCTGTGGACCTGTGCATTGGGTGGCAGGGAAAGAACTGGTCAACCCCCTACTAAAATCTGCATTTATCCCAAGGTTACTGCACCCAGATCCAGTTCAAGGGAAAGCAAGCACTTCCAAATGACAAGTCAATGGCTAACACAAGCTAACAGACAGATAGCCATAATATTTTGTTTAAAAGGTAACATATTTTCATAGTTTGTAGATGCTAATTATCATGAACACTGTCAGATGGTTCAGCAAATTGAAACTGACAACATCAACCTGTTCGAGCCGTTTAAAATCTCTCCAGGATTGTAAGAGACCTTGCCAGCCACACAGTGTTGGCATCCCCTGTAGTAAAACCATCTTGCTTCTTATTAATGACTGGCTTTACAAATTAACAGATTTTCTTAACCCGTAACATCCCATCAGAGTAGCCACTAATGGCACACAGTGCATGTAAGAGAATCGGAGAGGTTTAAAAAAAGAAAAGAGAGAGACACACTTTCACCCTAGTGCAAACTTGATAAAGAGAAGGTCTGAATAAAAAATGAATAGGGCCAGAGTCACACAGCTGGGATACCAGCTTAGAGCTAGATATCTCGATATCCCACCATCATCAAAGTTCGGAGATGTCGTGTGGAACAGGGTGGCTTGCCCTGGGGCTGAGCACATGGGTATAAGACAACCCTGGTTACATAGTGAGCCTGAAAGAAATCAGAGGTTCCAATATAACGGCAGCAGGAAGCTGCAGGGAGGGAGGGTGGTTGATAGAGGTAGCTGAGACTGCCAGAGGCAGGAGATGAGCAGTGATCTAAGTAGTGCTAGGACAGGAGACTGGATGGAGCTGGAGCTGAGGAGAATCTCTGTGTGTATTTTGAGACATTTTGGGGTTCTGTTTTGGACAAGCTCTATCACTACTTTAAGGAAGATTGAATTAAAGGACTTTGGACTGAGAAGGCAACCTGAAAATGCCATGCATTTATAAAGGGCCCCTGCTGAAGGGGAAGTAGACACAGGTGGTGACCATAGTACCACACTGTGATTCAGGATTCTGGTTAAGCCGATTATGGAGAGGGGGTCAAATTTTCAAAAGCACCAAAGTGACTTAAGAATCTAAGTCCCATTTTCAAAACCGGAGTCTCAGTTCCAATGACTTTCAGAGAGACAGTGGCAATTTCCTGCACTATGCTTGGAAAACCTGACTGAATAATGTTTAAGTATCTTTGGAGTCATAGTCCTAGAATGTAAGGCCAGTAGGGACCACCAGACCACCCAATCCGATTTCCCTTATATCACGGACCACCAACTCCACCGAGTACACACGTACTAAACCCAACAGTAGAAATGAGGCCAAAGTAAATGAGACTTACAGGAGACTAGACTATTAGGTGCCACAGGCAGAAAATTGGAGGAGCTCAAGTGCCACTGTACTCGAGGCCCCAGTCATGTCAGGGGAATATTTAAATGGGCTGTACCCAGATAATCCTGACAAGTGACCTGCACCCCCACCTACTGCCAACGAACAAGGTCACTGCCAATCTGACCTGGGGGCCCATTGTATTAAATGCAATGCTTATATGTTATTGTGGTCCTGGGTGATCAAAGGACTGTATCGACTTTGGGGACAATATGTGTGAAGTGGAATTTCTGGGAAACATCTAAGGGAAGGTGAATGCAAATGCCCTCCACTGGTAAGTCACAAACCCAAACTTTTAAAGCTACACCCTGTCTGCTGATTACCTCTTCCTCAGGGTTGGAGATCGGAGGCCCAAGCAATATAAACACTGGCTGATCTGCACAGTCTGGGTGCTTGTTCTGAGCTGAGGCTGTTATGAACTTGTAGCCACAGAAAAACCCCACGGTGGGGTTTGAAGGCCTGACTCCTACTAGAGCACCTGCCAGGCGATCTCTGGTAAGCTTATTTGCATGTGTCTGGGGTCTGCATTTGTTTTAATGTTTTCTCCGTAACGTGCTTGCTCAGAAAGAGCTGTGCAGTGACCTAACTACTGGCAATTACACTGTTCATCGCTTTGGCAGAGAAAGCAACACACTGACACTGGCCCCTTTAGCCAGTCTGGCTTGTGGGAATATCACTGTGTAGGCAGGGAACTGGAAAAGCCCTGGTCAGGAGGGAGGGAGAAGTCACGGCTGGGAGGCAGGAGCCTCGAAGTGGGTGCCTTTGGTGAACCAAGGAGGAGGACTATGGGTACAGTTGCTCTGCACTGTGACACTGAGCACTACTATAAAATAATCTCTCGTCATCAGATAGACCATCTCTAGTCAAAATTAATGTAGTTCCCCCCTCCCCTTTGCTTCTTTGAAGATATCCTAGGAATAACTGGATGGTTGGATGGATGGATTACAGACAGGCAGACTTTGTTTAAAACAGCAGTGAAAGAATATCAACAAGACAGGTTAAAAGCATGGGGCTGAATGCTGCCATCAATTAAGTCAAGAGCAAAACTCATTCCGTACTTTGCCTTCTCATTGCTCTCCTTTCCCTTTCCCATCTGTCTGGGGGCTGGTTTTTTGTTTTTTTTACTTTTTCTCCTTCATGCTGTAGCAGCCGTGCTTAATATTGAATAAAGCAGATTAGCTTGAGAAATTATAGGGGGTAATTAATTCAGGTAGCAAACACCTGGCAGATACTTTTTTCAGGCACAATAAGCACAGAAACCTAGTGGAGCTGCACCGTAGCCAAAGGGCATTCTGATTCCTGCCATCTGTAATGTAGCAGGGCTGGGGAATATTTCCCCAGAATAGCAGCTTTGTTCCTTCAGTAACCCCAGTAACTTCATGTTAGTGTCTCCCAAGCAAAGCCAGTGCTTTGTGAGTGTCACAGCCTGTTTATACTACTTTACCTTTTATTTATGGAATCTCGTTTGCTCTCCTGGGCTGATATAAGCCAGGCTGACATTACTGACTGGAGATTTATTGTGCAGCTTTATATACGCTTTAATTAGATCTCCATTCGTCTCTTTTTTCTGACAGTTATATAAGAAATCACTCATCAGGTGCAAAACCATACGGGAATTAATGCATGTTTTAAATGCATTGTGACACTCAAGGTGAAATTAAGGGACTTCAATTACTCAGGGAGTGTCCACCTGCTGTCAAGCCTATATTTAGGTTTTTGCACATCAAAGTTCAGTCCCTTTAGTTTAAATAAAAATACTTGATTCCACCCAGGCACGCGCCGGCTCTAGGAATACCACTGCTGATCTGTTCCGCATTAGTTCTAGTGTTGAGACATCGAGCAACCAAACCCAAGGAGTTACATGAAAATTAACACTTTTAGAAGGAATTGTTGGGTTTTTTTGTCACTTCAATTTTGGTTTTATTAGGCTTCCTGACAGCTCCAATGTCTGGTGTCAATGGTGGTTGAAATACAGTACTATTATATCATTGTCACTTCAATTTTCGCATTCTGTTTCTATTAGAAATCTAACTGATTAGGTGTTTAACTTTCCGGCTCTGCCAGCCGGAGCAGGAAAATACAATAACCCCCCTTCTTTCTATCATAAGGTCTAGAGAGGGGGAAATGTTCTTTGCTGGGAGAAGAGTCACTTTTAACTCTTGGTTTGTATTTATTTGTGGTGGTTTGTTGACTGAACCGGGTCTCCAATGTAATGTGCCAATTGCAAAGAGGTTCCCTTCACACATGGGTTTGTGGAGATGACGGATTTCTGTCCCAGCTTATCTTGGGGAATATTGTAGTTATTGACTGATGATTATTATTTGTATTACGGTGGTGCCTACAGGCACCAGCCCACGCAAGGGCCCCACTGGGCTGCAGGCTGTTCAAGGACATAGTAAGAAACATACCCCACAAGGGTTGCAGGCTGAATGCAAAATTCCTACTTACTCTCCAAGCACAGGAGGGTAAAAATTGTAAGATGCCCCTTTGTTTCCTCTGTGCTAGCTACCCAATCACAGGTCAGTACAAGGGAGGGGAGCAGCCAGTGCAGGGCTGTTCCTCTCAGGGCTGTCTCCAGGTACCAGCGCAGGAAGCAAGTGCTTGGGGCGGCCAATGAAAAGGGCACGTCTGGGTCTTCGGAGGCAATTCGGCGGCGGGTCCCTCAGTCCCTCTCGGAGGGAAGGACCCACTGCCGAATTGCCACCAACGAATGAAGCAGCATGGTAGAGCTGCCACCGAAGTGCTGCTGATCGCGGCTTTATTTATTTATTTATAGATATTTTTCTGCTTCACTGCTTGGGGCAGCAAAAAAGCTGGAGCCGGCCCTGCTTCCCCTCTCCACTTCCATGCAGGGGAGAAGGCGGGGGAGGAACGGGGGCAGTGGTTCTGTTCTGCCTGTAGCGTGCTGGCCAGCACAGGTGAGCCTGCATGGAGGAGAAGGAAGCAACCTAGGGGAGGTATCAAGGTGTCTCAGAGTACTTCCCCCACCTGCAGCTAAGGTGGACAAGGGACCAGATTGAAACTCTGTCAGTCACAGTCTTGGTCTGCTCCTAGCACTGCCCATTACTCAGGGTCTGTGGCAGCCGAACCCTCAATAGACAAGGTAGATGGGGGTCTGAGGCAAAGACAAATTAAGTGACTTGCCCACTGTCACATAGGTAGTCTGTGGCAGAGTCAAGGATTTAACCCATATCACCCGAACCCCAGTTGAGTGGCTTAAATCACAAAGCCAGCCTTCCTCTCAGCATAAACATTATATGTAAACAGGCAAGGAAAAGAATGCAGAAGCTCCGCTGCAGTCTCGTAAGCGAGGTCCTATGCTACAGACTAGGGTTGTGATTCCCCTGCCCGTGTACACATGCTTGTGCTAGCTCTCCCTGAGGTGGTGCAAGTATAAACAGAAGTGTGGCTGCAGCAGCACTGGTCGTGGCAGCGGAGGTATGGCTGAGCTGTGCCGTGCACGGACCCACTCGTTTCAGGTGGGTATGTAGATGACACGGCTGAGCCACGCTTCTGCTGCCACTACCAGTGCTACCATGGCTAGCCTACTATTTATACTCTCCCTAGTTTGATAAGAGCAAGTGCATATGTGTACCCGAGCAGGGAATCACAGCCTACTCGCAATGTAGCCTTAGCAAGAGAGACTCTCTGATTCTTGGTGTGATGAGGAAGACATACCCAGCCTTTGAAACAAAGAAGAAGCATTGTCTACTGGTCTTCAAACCCAGGTCTATCGAATATAACTGGATCCGCTTATTATTATAAGCGGTGTCATAGTGCTTCTTATAGCTAAGGTGGCCTGACACTTACCATGATATGCCTCTGTTTTCAGTTGCTTATAACTTCACCAGACTTAAACCATTCAGACTGAAATTTTCCCGTCTGAGAGTGTCTGCCTCAGGCTGAATTTTTTTGTGATGTTTCAGTTAAAATCATTCAGCCATTTCCATGACCAAGTTTAGGGTACATTGTTGTGCCCTTTATCTTGTTTTGTCCATGTTTTTTTGTAAAAATCAACCTTATAACTGTTGATTGAGAAGCTGTAGGGACTTGAAATTTGGCAGAGGGTCTCCCTGGCTTCAGGGATGTTCCGTTTGCTCTTCCCATGAAAAAAAAATTCAAATTCAACCCAATTGTAAGCCTCTTTTTTAAAAATTGCTCATGCTAAGTACACACTTATTAGAGATGTGCTGCTAAATTTTGTGAAGATTCCGTGCATGCTGCATATGCTCCATCCCCACACAGTTCCTGTGTGCCTGCAGGACAACACATGCACCGTTCTGCGGCTACAAAGGCTGAATAGGACTTTCACTGCAATTAGCATTATTTATTTGTATTACCGTAGTGCCTAAGAGCCCCAGTCATGACCTAGGACCCCATTGTGCAAGGTGCTGTATGAACACATAACAGAAAGATAGTCCCTGCCCCAAAGAGGTTACAATCTAATTATGAGACAAAAACCAACAGATTAGACAGACAGACCAACAGGCAAGTACAATGAAACAATGAGGCGATATTGGTCAGCATAATAAGCAGTGGTGTCACACAGCAAGAGCCTACCTGTTGTCATGGTTTTTGTCGGTTTCCTGGCAAAGGACAGTTTTAAGGAGGGGTTTGAAGGAGGATAATACTTTTACAGTTGTTTACCAAAATCTTCTCCTAAGCATTAGGGGCAACATGGGAGAAAAAACAAAGGTGCTTGTTTGAAATTTTAACAAGCTGGCAATGGAGGCTAACATTCTGAGCCGATGTGAGCTCAGAGTCCACCTTTCCATGCTGAACGAGATACGATAGGTAGTCTGGGGATAGGTCGTGAAGGGCCTTGAAAGTGAAAACTAGTAACTTATGTTCGATGTAACAGAGAAGAGGAAACCAGTGAAAGGATGCAAAGAGAGGGGTGACATGGTCAAAGTGATGGGCTAAGAGCCAGGGGGCAGGGAGTGCTGGGCACAGAAACTCAGAGCAGAGAGAATCTCTCTCCTGTGCATCCCCAGGTAGCATAGAGGAGGAAACAGCCTTGCTCAAATGCAGAGGGATAAGAAACAGGGAAGGGAGGGGAGCATGAGGTCACAAAGCGAGGGGGTTATTAACCTGCAATGGAGAGAGATTAGAAGCAAGAGTTGTTGCCATCCTGTAGAATGAGGCAGGGTTCCTGTGGACAAATTAATATATGATCTTGTAATTAGACATATCGCATCTACACAAGGAGACGTGAATGAAGGTTGCAGGGGCAATTTTTTGAGTTTTAACGTTACAGTGCTTGGCATTGCAGTCTGTCTGTTTGCAACCAACTGATCCCACAGCACTCTGCCACATCTTGTCTTCGTCTTGCAAGAGAAATGGAGCCACTTCTGGAATGGAAAGCAACAGCTTACAGCACGCAGCAGTACTACACAACAGAGTGTATCCAACAACAGCTGAAGTATGATCCTCATCAAAGCAATCATTTTCCTTCATGGAGAAGAATGAGAGAAAACAGGTTAGCGGAGGAACATTTTTAATAATTACTGGGAAATAGATGGCTTATCATAAAATATATTTGAAAAATAGTACAAAAATGCACATGACAATTGGTGGATTTCTTTTTTCTCCCTTCAGGAATAAATGTACAGTATAACTCATTCACAGCTTTACCATTTGATATGGTAGTTACCAAGGTAACAATGCTTCTTTGAAAGGAAGATTAACTAGGTGCATGAATTTTGCATATATCACCAGCATGCAAAACTTCTAGTGCCTTAGCAATTTTCTCACTACCTTTTGCTTCCTTTCCTTCATTTCCACTTCTCATGTCCTTCTCTTCACAGCTGTTACATACAGATCTGTAGTCACTTATCCCTCTTCTCCTCATCGGTTTAACTGACCAGCTACCCTCACCTAGTGCCAGAGTCTCACGGGGCATTTGTGCAGGAAGGGTGATAATAAATCAGAGAACTTAATTGTAATGGTTGGGACTAGAATAAAACCTATGTGGTGCTCAGCAATTATGAAAAATCAGACCACTTATTTAGATGCCTAAATGTGGGCTTAGGGGCTTAATTTTATCCTCCCTTTTTGAAACTCTTGGCTATTGGGGCCTGATTTCCAGAGTTGTGACAAACCTACCATTCTAGCTGAAGACAGTGATAAATGTGGGTGCTCAGCACCTCTCCAATGGGTTGGATTGGGAAGCCTTTACTTACACTGAGTAGTACCTTACTCCTCATCTAGTCCCATTGGAATCAACAGAACCACTCGTCAAATAAAGAGCTACTCTTTACACGTCAGAAGAGTACAACAATCTGGACCAAAAATCAAGACCTAGGTCTCTAAACTTGGGCTCTCAAAACGCACACCGATGCTTACATGAACACTACCCCAAAAAAGTTTGCAAGTAAAGCCTCAACCCTGCAAAAACTCTCTCACACTTAACTTTGCACAGTGTGAATAGTTCCATTAAAGTCAATGGGATCACACAGAGTGCATTAAGTTAACTATGTGGATCAGTGTTGAGACGAGGGCCTGATTTAAGACAAAACTAATAATTATTTATTATTAAATCAAAAAAATGCTTAGTCCATCAAAGCTGTCATATGCCCACAACTGTAACTTGTGGCCTTCAAGATCCTACAGCTCTGGTTAGTTTAATTCACGGTATTTTCTGTCTCTGTGAACCATTTGCTTCAAGCTCTGCATGAGCCACATTGGCCGTGGATTACCTGCATATGGACTGTAAGAATTTCTGGACTTTGCATTGTACTCTGAGCCTTATTCACAAAGAATATAACTGACCACTTGCAATTTATTGCTATTATTCTTTCTTTTGCATCCCCATCGCATGAGGCACTATGGAGAACACAGAAGTCACCGTCCCTCCCCTGAAGAGCTGACAGTCCTTACATGGCTCCTCACCGATGCTTTGGATGATGCACGAAAAAGCCAGTTTGACAACAATAACAAAATTGTTCAAACCTCAGTGCGCAGCTGTGATCGGTAAGAATGTGCACAAAGTGTCACCCTAACAAGTATGCGTGGATAGAGAGAAACGTTTCCATTCTTTCCTATTGCACTCTCTCCAAATTAGAATATATTTACAGCCAGTACCTCAGTCATGAATGTCAAAAATAGATAATATAGGCAGTGCTGTTGTAGCCATGATGATTCTGGGATATTAGAGAGACAAGGTAGGTGAGCTAATATCTGTCCAGTTAAATACTACAAGATGTACATATTTTATTCCACAAGCAGTCCATGTGTCTAGAAGTGATTGGCAGGAGACCTGTCTCCTTCTGATGCAGAGGAATCAGCTTAATCCTGAAGGTGACGTGATGCCCGCTTAACAGACCCCCGTGTTGCTTCACATTAGAAGCAACGCTCATCGCTTTACAGTTACGGCAGGGTTATTTTTAAAAGATTACTGCACACTTTTTAAAAATGTGTTGGACCTTCTTACCTGCTGTGCTTCATTTCCAAAAAAACCAAAGCTACAATTTATCTTAACGGAGAAAGATGTTCTTTTATCTCTGCACCACGCTGCCCACGTTTTGTTAAAAACCACAGACATCTGAGGGGGGAACCAATACCTGAGAGTCCCTTTAAGTGACTGACCTATAAATGGTGCGGTGTGCCTTTGATTTCTTTAAGCCCTGAGTTTTGGCCACCACTAGTCATGCCCAACTGTGAGATTAATGTGTCAAAATTACTGGCATGCTGTTCTGATCGTTTCACTGAGCTATAGAAGTCTCTAGGTAGAGCTGGAGAATATCCAATAGAGATAAAAGAAAGTATCAGACTAGTTTGAATTTGAAGTTCCATGCTTGAGATGTCCACACTGAAGCCCTCAGAATCACTAGGGCAGTTCTCTTGGCCTGACCCATGTTCTGCAAGATTAATGTATTTGAAAAGGCCAGATAAATGAGAGGAAGTTGCTGGCAGGGCATATCTGTGAGGAACCCTCAGTTTAGGAAGTCATTCTCCCTCTTGATCCAGCCACAGCCCAGATTTGCTAATCTTCCAGGCATGCTTCTCTTCTCTAAGGCTGTTGAGAAGAAGGGTGGACAGAGCACTGGTATGCCTGCGGGCAATCTTTTTGTATTATTTTGTGATTTTAATTTATGGGCTAGGCACCAATTCAGTTAAGTCCCATTAAACTAATTGGACTTAATCACAGTTTAAAAGTTAAGGTGTTTCCGTACTTTCTTGAATACGGATGCTCTTAATTGTGCTTACATGCTTTTGTCAATCGGGGCCCCAGAGCATGCATACATTTTTGAAATCTGAATGAATGAATAAATATGATATCTCAAGGACAAGCAGATTCTCTCTAGACATTTCTTTCTTGTGTCCACATTGTCCTTCCCTCTGTTTTAACAAGAGAAGGCAAATTATGTCTCATTTTCCTCTGTCACGCCCTTGATCTGGGTAAAGCCCACTATCCATGTGATGGGGAAAACACTCTTAGACCAAAATCTGCTTTGAGTTATACTAACATGGACTAGTGCAAGCAACTGGATTACAGCTGACATGTTGACATTCAAAACCAGAGAGGACACTGCTATGAAGCTTTAGATTTGAAACAACAAATAGAAAGAAAACTGGCACAATATCACATGTGCATGAAACCACAACGAAAACACGTTCATGCAAGGCAAGCATGCTTGAACTTAGACTGGACCGATCTTTCAGCATAATGGCAGATACCTTAATTAAAGCCTAAGCAGTAGTTTTAGATTGATCCTCTTATTCAACCTAAAGATGTCATCAGCCGTTGACTATGCTGAAAGTGGTCATGGAAAGTAGCAGCCTTTTCACCTTCAATTAATACTGCCACTCTGGAAACTCTAAAGATCATCCATAGAATGGATGATAACTTTTTAAAACCTTGTAAGGTTTTTCCTTCTGTCTGCAGATTTCTCATATTAAAATAAATGTTCAAATACCATTGAGATTGCGATAAACCAGTAAGAGTTGGTCAGTTCAGTGCTAAATCTGAAGCTCCCTTTTTCTTGTCCCACTATGTGCAAGCATTACGTAATGAATAACCTCATTCACAGATCTGAAATAGTTCACCTAGTATACAAGCAGACAAGAAGAATATTAGCTGAAGGCAGCCTGCCTGCCGTGCTTGGGGTGGCAAAAAAGCTAGAGGTGCCCCTGACTATTCGTGGTTCTATCAGGGATGCTCTGTGTTGCGTCTCTTTTGGGACTTTGATATGGTGCTGCATCAGCCATCCAGCCATTCTTTCTCAGAGCTTGGGTTTCCAAGGAGCAGTAACTCATGTTGCTGTGCATTGATTTATTGCATGCTGGTTGTGGTGCACTACGGTGGTATAAAGTCAAGTCAAGGAGCCTGACACACATGCTAACTACAAGATTTTATGACCCTTAGAACGTCTATGTGACCTCAAGTTATACTGAACTGTGTCAAAGATGCTCACAGAACCTGAGCATTTGGGTAGCACTGGAGTTAAGTCATCTCTGAATTGATCCACTTTCTAAATCAATTCAACATGACTTGAGATTCGTAATTATTTTTATTATATGCAAACTGACAAAGCAAAACCACACTGCTATATTCTTCTCACCTCACCCTCACTAACAGGTACTCCATCACCAAGCACACGAAGGAAATCCTGTTCAGCCTGAGCTCATGATGCAGCGATTCAATTCTGAACGTTATGTTCCAGTTCTCCTCTCTCTCCCACACTGGCAGGTCAGTCTGATGTGGGTTTGCTCTTTGTTGCAAACTGTCACACATGAGGAAGGAAACTCTGAGGGGTTCTGAAGAGCATCTGGGGAGATCTTGTTTGTCAGAGTTAGTCTGCTAGCAGATCTCAAAAGTACCAACTTCATTGTCAGACTGAATCAGTGTAATCTAACATCTTTTGTGTTAAGCCATCTTGCTCAGCTAAAATTGACTAAATATTGTTCTTAGACATAAAGACATTGCGATGTTTTTCTATCCATCACATACTTGTTTATTGCTTAAAAGCTCCAGATTTTCCATTCAGTTCCAAAACAACCCTCTACTGTAAATATGCATCCATCATTATCACATGGCGTTGATTTTGGTCCAAGCTTCTAGCTTGCCCAATCCACCCATTACAAATGCTCTTTGCTTCTCAATGGTATTGGCACCATTTTCTACACAGTTAAACTGACCAAAGCTTAACAGCCACATTGGCTGATACAGCCAATCTGCAAAAGGCAGTTCAAAATCAGTAAGATAATTTATTTCAGTGGACACTAAACAGTTGTTTTGAAATTGCCCCAGATTAGATCAAATGTATTTTCCACTTTATTAATATATGGTAATACTCGGGCTCTTCTTTCTGTCTGACTGAATTTCAGTCTGCCTATATGTTGTATATTCATGTGCACATGTTCCTTTATTTTTATCAACAGCCTGTTTTGCAGGAGTTTTCAAAGATAAAAATACAAAAGCAGCACAAAGAGCAAGATGAGAGAGTAATTCTTTGTGATCTGCTTGTATTCATTAATTAATCCAGGGATCGGCAACCTTCGGAATGTGACTCAGCAGAGTAAGCCCCCTGGCAGGTCGGGCCGGTTTGTTTACCTGCCCCATCTGCAGGTTCGGCCGATCGTGGCTCTCACTGGCCACAGTTCGCCGCTCCAGGCCAATGGGAGCTGCAAGAAGCCACAGCCAGCACATCCCTCAGCCCGCATCGCTTCTCACCACCCCCATTGGCCTGGATCTGCGTGCCGAAGGTTGACGATCCCTGAATTAATCAAACAGCTTTGTCTGTAAAGACAATTCTGCAGGAAACTTCTGGACAGGGTGAATGAAATATAACTGTGTGCAGAGGGCCAGCAAAAGGCCTGTTAGATTACATAGGTTCCACATAAACCTGAAGCTTTCATGTGGGATGCAAGTGGCCCACCCACATTGTCCTGGCTCTCTGCACAGGGGTGAATTTCACACAGTGTGATTGCTCAGATACTGTGGTGATGAGCACTAAGAGTCTGTATAGTACAGAATTATGATCACCAAAAAAAATAATCCTGCCTCACTGAGATAATGACAAAGTCCAGGACAGTCTAATGAGGAAAAGGTTCACAAGCTCTGAAAAGGGTAAATGCATGGGCTTTGCTACTTTGGCCCCCTTCTAGTTGTGATCTTAGACAAAACACGTGCATGAAATAGAAATACTAGTTGAAATCAGTGGAAGGTTTTTAATAGGAGCCATATCACATTTAATAGGAGCCCTAGTACATTTGTGTCAGACTTAAGAAGCAAAGACCTCAAAGGAAAGATGAGAAGAGAATAAGGTTGCCAACTTTCTAATCCTACAAAACTGAACCTTCTAGCCCCGCCCCCTCCCCAAGGCCTGCCTTGCCCCCCCTGTGCACTACATTCCCCCTCCCTTGGTGGCTCACTCTCCCCCACCCTGATTCACTTTCACTGGGCTAGGGCAGGGGGTTGGAGTGCCGGAGGGCTCTTACTGGGGCTAGAGGCTCTGGAGTGGGGCCAGAAATGAGGGGTTCTGGATGTGGGCTGGGGCTCCAGGCTGGGACAGGGGATTGGTGAGGGCTCTGGGGGTGAAAGCTGTGGGGTGGATCTGGGGATGAAGGGTTCAGGGTGTGGGAGGGGGCTCTGGGCTGGGGCAGGGGGTTGGAGTGTGCGACAGGTTAAGGGATCCATCTGTGGGTGCAGGCTCTGGGGTGAAGCCAGGGATATGGGGTTTGGAGTGCAGGAGGGGGCTCTGGGTTTGGGGGTGCTCAGGGCTGGGACAGGGGGTTGGGGCTTGGGGTTGGGGCATGGGCTTACCTCTGGTGGCTCCTTGTCAGCAATGCAGCAAGGGGACTAAAGCAGGCTTCTTGCCTGTCATGGCACTGTGGACCGAGCTGTGCCCCAGAAGTGGTCAGCAGGTCTGGCTCCTAGGCAGAGGCACGGAAGGTGGCTCTGCGCGCTGCTCTCACCCGCAGGCATCGCCAGCGCAGATCCCATTGGCTAGGGAGCCAGACCTGCTGGCCACTTCCGGAGCGCAGCATGGAGCCAGGATGGGTAGGGATTAGCCTGCCTTAGCTCCGCAGCACCACCAGCCAGACTTTTAATGGCCTGGTCGGTGGTGCTGACTGGAGCCACCAGGTGTCATAACCTATTCCCAGATTTGGACCTTAGCGTCCAAAATATAGGGGTTAGCATGAAAACCTCCAAGCTTAGTTACCAGCTTGGACCTGGTAAAGCTGCCACCACCCAAAAAATTAGAGTGTTTTGGGCCACTCTGGTCCCCCAAAAAACCTTCCCTGGGGACCCCAAGACCCAAATTCCTTGAGTCTCACAACAAAGGGGAATAAACCATTTCCCTTCCCTTCTCCCTTCCAGGTGTTCCCTCCCTGGGTTCCTGGAGAGATACACAGAAGCAAGCTCCGTGAATCTAAACAGAGGGATTCCACCCTCTCTATTTCCAATCCTGGAAACAGAAGTATTTCCCTCTTCATCCAGAGGGTATGCAAAGTCAGGCTAGTAAATCTAACACACACAGATTTCCCCCTGACTTCTTCCTCCCACCAATTCCCTGGTGAGCTACAGACTCAATTCCCTGGAGTTCCCCACCAAAGAAAAACTCCAACAGGTCTTAAAAAGAAAGCTTTATATAAAAAGAAAGAAAAAATACATAAAAATGGTCTCTCTGTATTAAGGTGACAAATACAGGGTCAATTGCTTAAAAGAAATATGAATAAACAGCCTTATTCAAAAAGAATACAATTCAAAATACTCCAGCAACTACACACATGTAAATACAAAATAAAAACCATATAAATCACTATCTTATCTTTTGTACTTACAACTGGGAAACAGAAGATTAGAAAAGCAGGAGACAGAAATCCTCTCATAGCTGAGAGAGAGTACAGGCAGAAGACAAAAACAAAGAACTCAGACACAAACTTCCCTCCACCCAGATTTGAAAAAGTCTTGTTTACTGATTGGTCCTCTGGTCAGGTGTTTCAGGTTACTCCTTTCCAGGTAAAAGAACATTAACCCTTAGCTATCTGTTTATGACACCAGGGTCCCTTTTCGACCGGGTGTTCTGGGCAAAAACCAGACACCTGGTCACCCTAAAAGAGAAGCCCCCTCAGAGTGGTCAAGGCAATGGTGGCTCATGCTGCTTCTGTTGCCCAGCACCAAAACATAGGGGGTTGCAGACAGGGTTTTATCCCTTCAGAGAAGAGCTACTGCTGCATGTGGTTGGCCCAGTGGCATCTGTGTTTGGTCTGCCACTTGCTTCTTGAGTTTGAATTTAGGGGGTGGGGATCATGTCTTATAGCACTCACACACAGTAGCACACTAAAGGCAAATCACACAGGGAGACGTTAAGGCCAGAGTATCTGCTTGTGATGTGGTATACAGGGCCCACTGAGGCCCTCCTCTGAAGGTCCTATCACATCTCGCCCCAGAAAAGGAGCAGTGAAGGTGGGTCCTCCAGGCCTGCCTAGAAAGGCTGCAGGGAATCAGCAAATCAGAGCCCAGAAGGCTCAGTTAAAAGGAGCTGCAGGGCCTGAGCAGCTCCATTCCTGGCTTGGACCAGAGGAGTAAGGAAAGGTTCTCCTTGCTGGAAGATGGGTTCTAGTGGCATTTGCTGAGGAAAGAAAGGAGTTGAGAACTTGAGCCTGGAGGTAAGGGTGAAGCAGAAGGGGTTATGGGTAGGGCCCTACCAGATTCACAATCCATTTTGGTCAATTTCATGATCATAGGATTTTAAAAATAGTGAATGTCATGCTTTCAGATATTTAAATCTGAAATTTCATGGTGTTGTAACTGATGGGGTCCTGACCCAAAAGAGGATGGGGGGGCAGTTCAGAAGTAAGGATGGCATGGGATGGTATTGCCTCTCTTACTTTTGCACTGCTGGTGGTGGGGTGCTGCCTTCAGAGCTGGGCACCTAGCCAGCAGCCACCGCTCTCCAGCTGCCAGCTCTGAAGGTAGTGTAGAAGTAAGGGTGTCAATACCACAACCCTCCCGTACAATAACCTTACACACACACACACACCCAAAGTCCTGTTTTGGATCAGGACCCCCAGTTTGAGAAATGCCGGTCTCTCCTATGAAATCTGTATAGTATAGGGTAAAAGTATACAAAAGACCAGATTTCTCGGTCACTTGTTGAGCCTTTGTTACCCCGGAAGGGGTTCTGTCATGTGCTTGACTGTGTGTGACTTTGCCATAGGCCTGAGCCACTGAAAACCCACCTTAGGAGGGCAACAGCTGACAGGATTTTCTCACAAGTGTTACGCATGCCCTGTCACAAGGCTTTAGCAATGAATGTCCTTGTGACTGAGAGTTTCTGCTATAATCTTAATGTTATTAGAACTCTGGGTCAAACTCTGCTCTCAAGAAGACCAGAGCAACTTCCGTGTCTTGACTAGGCTGGCACTGTTTTTGCAAGAAAAGCCAGCTCATGTCCACAGCTGAATCCCCACCTCCCGTGTCTTCTAGACCCACTCTTTGCTAGTGGTGGCCTCTTGCCACACAGAGATCCAAAGATCTCAGAGTATCAGAGGGTAGCCGTGTTAGTCTGGATCAGTAAAAGCAGCAAAGAATCCTGTGGCACCTTATAGACTAACAGACGTTTTGGAGCATGAGCTTTCGTCGGTGAATACCCACTTCTTCAGATGCATGTAATGGAAATATCCAGGGGCAGGTATATATATGTGTGCTAGCAAGCAAGCTAGAGATAACGAGGTCAGTTCAATCAGGGAGGATGAGGCCCTGTTCTAGCAGTTGAGGTGTGAAAACCAAGAGAGGAGAAACTGGTTCTGTAATTGGCAAGCCATTCACAGTCTTTGTTCCTGGAGAGATACACAGAAGCAAGCTCCGTGAATCTAAACAGAGGGATTCCACCCTCTCTATTTCCAATCCTGGAAACAGAAGTATTTCCCTCTTCATCCAGAGGGTATGCAAAGTCAGGCTAGTAAATCTAACACACACAGATTTCCCCCTGACTTCTTCCTCCCACCAATTCCCTGGTGAGCTACAGACTCAATTCCCTGGAGTTCCCCACCAAAGAAAAACTCCAACAGGTCTTAAAAAGAAAGCTTTATATAAAAAGAAAGAAAAAATACATAAAAATGGTCTCTCTGTATTAAGGTGACAAATACAGGGTCAATTGCTTAAAAGAAATATGAATAAACAGCCTTATTCAAAAAGAATACAATTCAAAATACTCCAGCAACTACACACATGTAAATACAAAATAAAAACCATATAAATCACTATCTTATCTTTTGTACTTACAACTGGGAAACAGAAGATTAGAAAAGCAGGAGACAGAAATCCTCTCATAGCTGAGAGAGAGTACAGGCAGAAGACAAAAACAAAGAACTCAGACACAAACTTCCCTCCACCCAGATTTGAAAAAGTCTTGTTTACTGATTGGTCCTCTGGTCAGGTGTTTCAGGTTACTCCTTTCCAGGTAAAAGAACTTCTTTCATCTGCAAATTTGACACCATCAGCTCAGGATTGAACAAAGACTGTGAATGGCTTGCCAATTACAGAACCAGTTTCTCCTCTCTTGGTTTTCACACCTCAACTGCTAGAACAGGGCCTCATCCTCCCTGATTGAACTGACCTCGTTATCTCTAGCTTGCTTGCTAGCACACATATATATACCTGCCCCTGGATATTTCCATTACATGCATCTGAAGAAGTGGGTATTCACCCATGAAAGCTCATGCTCCAAAACGTCTGTTAGTCTATAAGGTGCCACAAAGATCTCAGAGTTTGCTAATAACACAAATGCATGATCTGTGATGTAACTAAAAAATGCGGGAGCATATAGATATGCATTTTGCCTACAGTAACTCTGCTATCTATTGACAGGCACAGCAGGCAGCGTTGCTCAGCTACTCTGCAAAGTTCAAATACAAGTTCTTGGCCATGATAATTCACAGAGATAAAGAGAAATCAAATAGAGCAGCTTTAGGAAATTACAACCGCATCTCCATTGTTTGACTTCCATAACCTCTATTTCCAGCCATCAAATTCTTAAATGAGGGAAGCTTCATTTTGTTTTTTTAACAGTCTGACTTTTAGATCATTGAGTATGGAGGGACTATTTGGTTCTTAGACCATAATGGCGAGATTGATTGCCCATTCCTTGCAGGCCCATATATTACATAATCAATTGGATATGCTCAAGCACCTTTTTAACCAGCACTTTGATCATAACTACGTGAGTTCTTTATGCTACATCTTCTTTTAAAAATTCAACTTATGAGTAAATAGAAATGATAACATCATTTGCACAATAATTAATATACAGGTGGCATGAGTTGTTCATGAGTGATTAACAGGAAGTAATGTCTTTTCCTATGTAGTTAAATGGCTCGTGAAATGGCATGTGGATGAATTGAGAGTCGCAAACGTAGAGGGATGTGAGCAATTTCCTAAATGCAATATTGATTTTAAAGATTAACAATATTTTCAAAGCTTGTGTATGTCAAAGAGTTTTAGTCGGATGCCCAATTATCTAGTTATGTAACTAGAATAAAGACTGAAATAAAAATCTGAGTTGGAATAAATGTCCCCTTTGTCACTCTCTGCTCCTGTTTGAAGCTCTGGGAATCCTGCAATTCTCAGCACCTTTTGATAGTCATCATGCAATAAAACCCATGTTGAATTAGTGGATTTTATTCCTCTCTTAGGACCTGCACATTTTTTCTTTGCTTTAATGTTCAGACCAAAACGCTTACCACATAATAACGGGAACTTGAGTAAGATACAAAGTGCATAATTGGAAAAAAAAATGCTAACTTCTTCCCAAGTAGCAGCTCGGGCAAAAAGAATCTGACTAAAATTTAAGATTTATGGATTGTATCATACCTTGAACAGGTGCATCTGAAATGTCAGAAAGTCAAAGAGCTTGTACATAATACTAAAAACACTACTGGGAAAATACTAAATGTCCAAGTGTAGCGGGGTGGTTACCCGCTCCTGCCCTGAAGGGCTTAAAACAGCCCAGGAGAGGGCTGTGGCTGGGGCAAGAAGCCTGGGTTGATTGGGGCATGGCCACAGCTGAGCCTACTTTCCCAAATCAACCCAGACTTCTTGCCTCAGCCACAGCCCTCTCCTGGCCTGTTTTAAGCCCTTCATGGAAGGAGCGGGTAACCACCTCGCTACACCAAGGAAAAAAATTGGTTAGATAAATCAGTAATTGATTAGTAACTAGACCGTGAGTTTGTTGGAGCAAAGACTGTGCCTTCTTCTTTGTTTTGTATAGTGCTGAGCATGCTAACAATATTCAAATACAACCCAATTCTTACTCCACGAGTCATCAGAGAAATCTGCTGGGGACTATTCATATAGTACGGTATTAATCAATATGAGTAGATTCATGGATTCCAAGGCCAGAAGGGACATTGTGATCACCTAGTCTGACCACCTGAGAAACACAGGCCATAGAACTTCCCCAAAATAATTCCTAGAGCAGATCATTTATAGATTCATAGATTCTAGGGTCAGAAGGGACCAATGTGATCATCTAGTCCGACCCCCTGCACAAAGCAGGCCATTTAGAATAATAGCCAATAATTTCAAAATTGTCAGGGATATAGTGTCTACCACAACTGCTGGTAAATTGTTCCTATGGTTAATTATTCTCACTGTTAAAAATGTACATCTTTTTTCAGTCTGAATTTGTCTAGCTTCGGCTTGCAACCATTGGATCGTGATATACATTTCTCTGCTAAATTATTAAATATGTGTTCCCCATGTACATATGTATAGACTGTAATCAAGTCGTTCCTTAAACTTCTCTTTGTTAAGATAAATGGATAGACTCAAGAGCTCAATCACTGTAAATAGACTCCTCTAATCATTCTCGTGGCTCTTCTCTGAGCCCTCTCCACTTTAGCATCATCCTTCTTGAACTGTGGACACCAGAACTGGACATAATATTCCAGCAGTGATTGCACTATTGCCAAGTATAGAAGTAAAATAACTTCTCTACTGCTACTCAGAATTCTCCTGTTTATGTAGTCCAGAATCGCATTAGCTCTTTTGGTAACACCGGCACATTGGGAGTTCATGTTCAGGTGAGTATCCGACATGACCCCCAAATCTTTTTCAGAATCACTGCTTCCCAGAATTGAGCCCCCCATCCTGTAAGTAGTCTTTTTATTTCTAGATGTGTACATTTACGTTTAGCCAAATTAAAATGCATGCTGTTTGCTTGCACCCAGTTTACCAAGCAATCCAGATCGTGTTGAATCAGTGGCCTGTCCTCATCATTATTTACCATTCTCCCAATTTTCGTGTCATCTGAAAACTTTATCGGTGATGATTTTATTATTTCTTCCAGGTCATTGATAAAAATGTTAAATAGCGTAGGACCAAGAACCAGCACCCCACTGAAACACACCCACTCCGTGAAGATTCTCCATTTACAATTACATTTTGAGACCTATCAATTAGCCAGATTTTAATCCATTTAGTGTGTGCCATTTTAATTTGGTCATTCTAGTTTTTTATTCAAAATGCTATGTAGTACCAAGTAAAATGCCTTACAGAAGTCTTGTAATCTCATCAAAAAAATATTGTTAATTTGACAAGATTGATTTTCCATACACTCATATTGATTTGCTTTAATTACCTTACCCTCTTTTAATTCTTTATTAATGGAGTCCTGCATCAGCTGCTGTATTATCTTGCCAGAGACAGATGTCAGACTGACAGGCCTATGATTACCAGGGTCATCCTGTTTACCCTTTTTAAAAATTGATGAGAAATGTTAGCTTCTTGCAGTCTTCTGGAACTTCCCTAGTGCTCCAAAACTTATTGAAAATCAGCATTAATGGTACAGCAATCTCCTCAGCCAGCTCTTTTAAAACTCTTGGATGCAATTTATCTGAACCTGCTGATTTTAAAACATCTAAATTTAATTGCTTCTGTTTAACATTCTCCAGGGATACTGTGGTAGAAAAAGTGGAAGAATCAAGCCCATAATTAATAACCAATCTATGTATAAGCATACATCTATTGCCCTCTTCTCTATCTCCTTAAGATCAGTATTACCCTCAATCCCTCTTATTAAACTGCTTCCAGAATTGCATCAGTCTCAATGGCTATCTTACAACAGGAGTATAATTGTGCTATTGTCTCATTGACTATGGAGCAACTATTTGGTTCTTATACTGGGGAAAAACATGTGTGAAGAGATGGCTGTTGCATCGCACTCTGTAGCTGGATAGACTGGAGCTCATCCAGATGTTCTTTTATCCTCAGAGTAACTTATTCTAGGAATGCATTGCAGGTTTATACAATAGATGCATACATGAAAAAGTGTATATTATTGCAAATAGACTCTTGGCTCTGCCACAGTGAGGAGCTAAGGAATAGATAGCTGTGTGTTCTCAATCAAATGCTGAAAAGCTTGGTCTCTTCACACTAGGGTCTCCTTTCTGTGGGTCTTGCTGCTGCTTAAATGTCATTCAGACTTTTCCCCCTTTCATGATTTTTTTCAGTGTGGGAGTGTTCACTGATTTTTCTACCTGATAGTTAAAAGCCAAAATCTACTATCTGTGCTCCGTGGAGTGGCAGCTTACCCCACAAGTACGGAGAACACTGAGGTTGCTCTCAGAGAAAGACGCCACTCACTACAAAGGAGGCAGATGGGGAACCTAAATAAATTGTGTGCTCATTAAAATCAAAAGTAGAGTGAGCTATCTGTGTCTTCTGCCACCATATTGTGCTGCAGGCCTGCTCCTTCCTCCATGAGCTACAGGGATCAGATGAGAAGGAAGCTTTTCTCCAGTTTTGTGTCTTCTAAGTGAGCACCTAGTTGGATTCTGAAGTTGTTTTATAGTAGAAGGTTGTAAAACTTGAGGTCATAGGCTATCTATATTTAATCTTTCCCAAGAAAACCCCATTTGTATGGGCAGCCTGCTGCCACCTCCTCTCTTCTTTTTGTGCAAATCAGCATCAGCGGTATCTCTTCATGCTAGGAAAGCTGTGAAGCAGCCTCTTTCCCAGTAGCTATTGTTGTATGGCTCAGTCAGTAACAGCTATCACAATATACAGCCTGCAATGCTTCTCTCCTTCGGAGCTCATGTCACCACCTCTGAGGTGTGCTCTTCTAATTTGTGTGGTGAACTCCAGTTGATGGTGCCAAGTCGATTCCTACCTCTAAGAATTCTAGACTTTCATGCAAGTGAGAATTCCAGCTGCTTCTGAGGCTGATTTTTAGGATGCACATATAAAATAACAGCACTTTGCATTTCTAAAGTTCCTTCCAACTTAGGATTTCAAAGGCCTTCTTGAACATTTATGAATTCAGTCTTGCTGGCCAGACGGGAAGTGTTATCCTCATTTTACAGATAAGGAGACCAAAGCATGAAGAGGTTGAAGGACTTGTAGATGTCATCGGAAGTCTGTAGCAGAGCTCAAACAAAACTCAGGTCCCTTGTTTCTCAGCCCTGTGACTTACTCAACCCAAAGGAAAATGGTTCCTCTAAACATGGCCCTTAACTTGGAGCTTTGGGGAGAAAGACCAGGGAACTTTCTCTGACTTTGTTTCACTTCTCCATACAAGCACTGGATGTCTTCAAAGTTCTGCACAAACAACAGTTAATCCTTGCAGCACTCCACTAGTCAAGGTAAGTGACTTCTCCCAATTGTGCAAGTGGAGAAACTAAGACAAGTGCCTAATTCTGCACACAGAGGAGATCCCCCATGTGCATTTCTTCCCACTTCCATTGAAAAGAGGGGCGGAGCTGTCTCTGTGGCTTCACCTGCACCCAGGGTCTGAGAGGAAATCCCAGGCTCCAGACCATGCAGCAGTCCCTCCATGTGTTCCATGGTCTATACTGAGGGGGAGGAGTGGAGACTTCCTAGGCTGGGGAGAGGCATGGAAAGGGCCTGGGGTGGAAACCAGGAGCATGCACATGATTGCCCAGCCCCATGCTCCATGGAACTCAGAGGAGATAATGCCATCCAAGAACATATTATCTTTTCTATATAGCTCTCCTTTGGGAGCCCTGGTTCCCAGGGACCTGGTGGAGGAAAGACTGCAGCAGCTAGAGCCATTACAGAGGCACATGGGCTGTGTGAGAATGAGCCTGACCTTCTTGTTCCCTCGTGACCACAAGTGTCTATCAAGCTCGGGGGCGGCCCATGGTATTTTCTGCAGGGGTTACAGCCTCCTCCCTGCAGCGGGACAATAGGAGAGATGTCCGCATGACTATCTTGTGGAGATTTCCTCTCAGAGCCCCCTCCTGTAGGTTTTCCCAGTGTGGAGGAGAGGGAGGATCAGATCTGGGGAGGGGACTGAATGGAGGGGACTGAATGACATTCCCTAAGCCACACAGCTGTGTCATTCACCGTTTTTTCATGCCTTCTTATCAATATTATCCACCTGAGCTTTACTTTTTCCACTGTAGTTTGTCACTGCAGCCATCCGGAGAGAGAGGAATAGATAGGCATAGGGAATAAAGATATCAAGCTAGGATGAAACGAGCAGCTATATATAGACCACAGGCTAACCCCTTCTCAAAATAAAGTCCTTAAGGTGGGTTTATTTTCATGAGACAGAAGAAATGACAACTAAAGCTGGTTAAAATTTTCCAAATTTCAAAGTTTTCGTTTTTCATCAAAACTTCACGTTTTGATTTTTAAAAAATCTGGATGATTTCAGGTGTAGAGCTGGTTGACATTTTTCAAGTTTTAATGAAGAATGTTGAAATTTAGCATTTCAATTAGAACAAAAAATGGGGAGGATCAATTTTTTTTCATGCAAATTTTCTACCAGCTCTAGTTGCAACTTACATAGTGGTTTATCATGTGAAAGGAGGAGATGGGCAGGTAACTGGATTTGATTAAAGATTGTGAATGACATGCTGGTCTCATTGAAATCAGTGGCAAAACTCTCATATAATGGGGTCAGAATTTCACCCTGTGTGAGCTGGTGTCAAATACAAGCACAAGGGCTACAAACTTCCACTGAGAGGATATACATTGAAGAGGAATTTCTTGAAATGGAGAATAGTTTGTGTGTGGAACAAACTGACCTGTTCAGAAATAGGGAAAATTTGTTTAAAACAAATCATTTTGTAAAGGAATTTAGCAAATATTTGGAAGGAAAGTATATTGTAAGAATGACTCCAGGAAGGAACCAAGTATGATTTTTTTGGCATCTTTCCAAATTATGATGATGATGATATGATTTTGCATATTTATAAAGCCTTTCATTTGAGGATCTCACAATGCTTAATTATGGCTCACAATACCACTTTGATGTTATTAAGTATAGTTTAATAAATATGTAAACTGAGATAATGAGATTAAATGATCTAAGATCATAGAGTAAATCAGTAGTAGAGTCAAAGTTAATCCCTGAGGCTCCTCACTAAATCCCGCTGTTTTCTTAACTCCTAAATTGTGGTATTTATCATTAATAGTGGTAGTAGTACTAGAATAAAAGCATTATGTAGCATGTAAAGACCCAAGATCACAAGTCTACTGCGCTAGGCACTGTACAGATACAGAATCCTAGAAATATAGGGCAGGAAGGGACTTGAAGAAGTTAAAGTCCAGCCCCCTGCATGGAGGCAGGACCAGGTAAACCTAGACCATCTCTGACAGGTGTTTGTCTAACCTGTTCTTACAAGCTTCCAAATGCTGGATATTCCACAACCTCCTTCAGAAGTCTATTCCAGAGCTTAACCACCCTTATAGCTAGAAAATTTTTCCTAATATCTACCCTAAATCTCTCTTGCTGCAGGCTAAGTCCATGACTTCTTGTCCTGCCTTCAGTGAACATGGAAAACAATTGATCATAGTCCTCTTTATAACATCCCTTAACATATTTAAAGAGGGTTATCAGATCCCCCGCCAACCCCAGTCTTCTTTTCTCAAAACTAAATGTGCCCAGTTTTTTAACTTTCCTCATAAGTCAGGTTTTCTAAATATTTTCTCACTTTTGTTGCTCCCCTCTGGATTCCCTTCAATTTGTCCACTTCTTTCCAGAAGTGCAGTGCCCAGAACTGGACACAGTACTGCAGCTCAGGCCTCACCAGTACCAAGTAGAGGGGGACAATTGTGCTATGTGAAGCAGCCCAATATGTGGTAAGAGACAGTCCCTGCCCCAAGCAATCTAAATAGATAAGGCAAATAAAGGGCAGGAGAAAGCAAGTATTATCCCCATTTTACAGAAGAAGAACTGAGGCACTGAGAGACTTAAGAGGCTTGTCCACAGTTAGTCTGTGGCAGAGTGATAAATTGACCTCTGATTTCCTGAGTCACAGTTTAATGCCTTAAGCACAAGGCCATCCTTCTTTCCTTATGCTGCTTTTAGTTTAAAGAGTACAGAACAGTGATTATCTCCTCCCCTCCATCCCCCCCAAAGGATGAGTCTGATACTACATTAAAATCAGATTTTGTATGCATGAGCTACAGCCTTGTGCAAAGTGATCCTCACCGCATACTTGTCACTCTTTAATTGTGCTGCTTTTTTCTAACTTGTTGCAAGACTGCATGAAAATAGATGTATGACAGTAAAAGTCTACTAAGTAAATGGACATTGTGCTAAATGAGTTATTTCTTTGCTGCTATTATCTCTAAGTCATCATAGATTATTCAGACTGTGGGCTTTTAGAATCATAAGTGGCTAAGATCATTTTTCAGCTCATCATCCCATTACCTGTAATGAGAAAATACTTCCAAATGTGAAGATTACTCTTCCAAAAGATCCCTAGTGAATGATTCCACCAACATTAACAATATTTTTTTAACTCCTGTCTTGCTGCACGAAAGGGACATAGAGAAACTAAACTGCCCAAAATTCTGAGTCCTAAAAAAGATTTTGAAACATTCAGTGTCTCTACATTTAATATCCTTCTCCTATGGCAGGAAACTACCTTCACTTCTGCACTTCAATCCTAAAATCATTCTCTGTGTTTGCATCTCATTAGCTGCATTTCTGCAGCATGTAAACTCTGTTCCTCATGCTGAACCCAGCTTTCTGACTGGAACACAGTAAAGCCTTTTAAAACTCCATTTCATTATTTTTAGTCGACCCTGTTTTACCCTGGTTTTCATTTCCATTTCATCAAGGCCCAGTTTTATTGTTTCTCCAGCCGCCAAGAATTTCTTCTTGCATGCTCAATACAATGACAGTACACAAAAAGTGTCACTAATTATCATGTGTTTCCTCTTCTGTCCTTTCCTTTTTCACCGTGTCAGTGGTTGATTTCCTCATTGGATATTTCTACACTTCAGCTAGGAGCATGCTTCCCAGCACAGGTAAACAGACATGCTAGCGTAGTCTGCAGTAGCACAGGCAGCAGCTCAGGTTAGCTGAGGACAAACCCATGGCTAGCCCAAGCCATTGAGCATGCTACCCCTGGCTACACTGTCATGCTAGCTCAAGCAGAACTAGCCTGTTGTCTGTCTACTCACACTGGGAAGCGCAGTCTGATCTGTAATGTAGACGCACACCCATCGTGTGGGTAGAATTATTTGATTTACTTATTGGGCTGCACATTTTGAACATGGAATCCATCTAATGTACAGTTTCATGGGGCATTTTTCACAGAATGCAAGCCTTAAAACTCCAATTCTTACAGGGGATTCCGGCCTTGCATTTTAGGGTGACCAGATGTCCCGATTTTATGTGGACAGTCCCAATTTTTTGTTCTATTTTTATATAGGCTCCTATTACCCCCCACCCCAATTTTTCACACTTGCTGTCTCGTCACTCTACTTGCATTCCACTGAATGACACAGAGTTCCTGTAAAATATACAGTCCCTTCCTGCAGGGCAGATGGAAATTTAAGACACCAGTCCTGGGGTCTAACCTCAACCTGAAGAATTTTTTCTCTTCTTCCTGGGCTGGGTTTCATTTTGTTTCTAGAAAAGAAACATGGTTTTGTGGTTCAAAAGAGGACTGGGAGTCAGGAAACCTCTGTTCTATTATTGGTTCTGCTTCATACTTCCTGCATGACCTTGGGCGTCATTTAGCACCAGATTCTTCCACTCTCATTCACAGTAAGTAGCACCTTTCTCCACTGATATCAGTGGGACTACTCATGAAATTAGGTACTACTCAACTTGATCGGGGGGGGGGGGGGGTGCAAAATCTGGCCCTTAATACCTGTGCCTGGGGTTCTAGATCTTTAAACCATGGACAATATTTTAAAACATAGTTGCCAACATGTCAAAAATGTTGTCTGTGGTAATTCTCCATCTCTGTCTGTCAATGACTTTTTTTCCTCCTAACTACCTTTATGAAAAGAAGATTTAGGCTCCTAAAGCAGTTAGTCATTGTGACACTGAGCACAGCGACTCCTAAATATCTTTAAAAATCTGAATATGAAGTATGTCTTGCTCCAGTGGGAGAAATGCTTGATTTTGTCCACTCACATTACAAGTGTAAATATAAATTATTTTGCGACGACAGATGTCCTTTCTAGACCCTAGACTGACTTGGCATGAGAAACCCTTTTTTAAGGATATGCTTGCTGCATAGAATGACATTGCAGACCCTGAGAAACTTGATGCAATGGAACACATTCTCCACTGGTGTCAAGCAAAGGTTCTCTTTTGAACTAAAAGTGTTGTCTAACCCAAGATGCTACTGTATCATTTCCAAGATGTTCCCAGAGGATGCTTAGACAATACAGCCTGCTCCATGTTTTTCTTCTCGAAGACACAGCACTTTAGGGTTGCCAGTCAAGTTTGTTATGAAATGCAAAACACTTTAGAAATTACTATGCTAGTGTTTACCAAATCCAGCACAGAAAGCAACATATTCATATAAAAACCCATTTACATGAATTGAACATATATTATCTTTTCCCCATTTAAAACTAGTAGTCAGGAAGATTCATATGTGCCTTTGGTTCTAAGTTACCTTTGATCCTTTAAGACAAGTTCCAGGTAACACGCACGTAAGTCATAAAACACACATAAAGAGAAGAGTTACTATCCCCAGTTTCTGGCAGTCTTTTCCAGCCAAGACAAAGGGTTATGGTGTTTAGCAATGCATTTTTAGTTTTGGTGCACTCTCTCAATGAAAGATCATGTATGGAGCTAGGCAAACTATTTGGTGCATGCAATATTATTTGGTGGATTTAAACTTTGTTTTCTCCATTTGGAATGTGACTTGAAACAGCTCATAATTTTTGTGAATTAATTAGTTAATTAGTAAATAAATCTGAGCGGCTCTTCATTTAAGGACAAATTGTGATACTCTTTATCACACTACATAGTACCTTATACCTTGAGTATCCCCACCTGTGGAGTAAGGTACTATACACAATGTAAGTGAGCTATGACAATCCAGCCCTTCATTCTTTTCTAGCCAGAATTTGCTATTCAAGCTGTGTGATTGGTCACCTGACACTGTATTTTTTTCTTTTCCCTGTTGGATGACCTGACTTTAATATATTATACTTCTGCTTCCATTGGAAAATTAATTTTGTTTCACCATAAACTTAATAGTCTCTTGTTGAACAAATTTTGGCTACAAGCCCAAAATTCACTTGCTATGAACATTCACTTAAATGAAAAGTTGCTTGTATGAGCAAAGTAGATGGAACGACAACTGAGATTTAATGCGGGGGACAGATTATCTCACAGCTGCATCCTGCAAGGTTCTTGCATGTGCCTCTGAAACACCTGGAGCTGGCCACCATCAGGGACAGGATATTGGAGTAAATGGACCTCTGGACTGATTCAGCCTGGTAATTCTTATGGTCCTGAAGTGGAATGTGATTCAGAATTTGTAAAAATGTTCATAGATACTTGTTTCCACTGTTTGCCCAGCCATGATTCTATACAGGCATTCAAACATAGGCCCATCTCAGCTAGTGCAGCTCATTTGACTTCAATGAAACTATGGGTGACAGTTCACACCAACTGAGGATCTGGTCCATAGCATCCATGCACAGGCGCACGCTAAAACATACTATGGTAAGAGATTCATAAAGTGTCAAGTTTAGTGTTAAAATGATATTGAATTATTGGTAAATGTCAGTCTCTTTCGACTTCATGTCATGCTATCATTTTGTTTCTCTTCTTTGAAATCATTCTGTCTCCCCCATCATCTTAAACTTGAGAAATGGGGGACTGTGTTCCAACTTCAGACATTAATTTACTTCTGCTGCCTGTGATATAGTCTCCTTATCACTTCAGAATTTTCTTAATTTTTATTTCAAAACTAAAATGCCCCCCCCCAAAAAAAAATCACCATCAAAGCAAGTATTCAAGAAGCTATTAGTAAGTTTGGCCCTTTCTTCTCTCCGTGTGCCATCTTTTATAATGGTGTCATTTCCCTCGGTCATTGTGTGGCATCAAATCTATTCATAAACAATATATCACACAATATTAAATCTATGTTGCTTCATCAGTTACACCAAAATTGGTTGTAGAAGTTGTAACAATCTTTTTAAACAATGCCTGAAGTTGGGTCAGAACCTGAAAGTTTTTACAAGAGCTCTAGAACTTCATTTTGATCACTGTACAAAAAAAAAAAGGTCCTGATATTGTATTTTGGGAAGCCCAAAGGGAATACAGGATTGGGCCAAAACCAAATAACTTGGGGAGTGTAAGTATACTTTTAATAGCTCTAATCAAGAAATGGTTCTTTTGGTTCCCATGAAAAATGTAAATGAAAACAAAAAAGTTTCACTTTTGTTGAAAAACTGAAAATCCAAAACCTAAACATTTTCAGTTTCCAGCAAAAAATTTTTTTGCTTTGATTTTCCAGTGCAACCCCCACCACCCCAAAAATATTTTTCTTTAATCATACTAGGACTCTGCTTGTGGAAATGTCCATTTTGACAAAAAAGGCCATTTTTCATACAAAAACATTTCAATTAAAATGTTTAACTAGCTTTGTCATAGACTCATGGATTCTGAGGTCAGAAGAGACTATTATGACCATCTAGTCTGACCTTCTGTATAACACAGGCCACAGAACTTCCCCAAAATAATTTCTAGAACATCTCTTTTAGCAAAATATCCAATCTAGATTTAAGAATGGTCAGTTATAGAAAATTCACCATGATGCTTGGTAAATTGTTCCAGTGGTTAATTACTCTCACCTTTAAAAATTTCCACCTTACTTACTTATGTCTGAATTACACTTCAGCCTCCAAAACATTGGTTTTATACCTTTTCTCGGCTAGACTGAAGATCCACGATTAAATATTTTTTCCCCATGTACATACTTATAGACAGGGCCCCACTAAATTCACAGCCATGAAAACACATCACAGATGCCCATGAAATTTTGTGTGCTTTTACCCTATACAGATTTCATGGAGAAGACCAGTGTTTCTCAAATAGGGGGTCCTGACCCAAAAGGGAGTTGCAGGGGGGTTGCAAGGCTATCTTAGGGAGGTTGTGGTACTGCCACCCTTACTTCTGCACCGCTTTCAGAGCTATGCGGCCAGAAAGTGGCAGCTGCTGAAGGAAGGCCCAGCTCTGCAAGCAGCAGTGCAGAAGTAAGGGTGGCAATACTGTACCATACCATCCTTAGATCTGCACTGCTGCTGGCAGCAGCTCTGCCTACAGAGCTGGGCTCCTGGCTGCCAGCAGCAGCGCAGACATAAGGATATCAGTACCTCAACCCCCCCCCAATAACTTTGTGACCCACAACTCCTTTTTGGGTCAGGAGCCCTACAATTACAACACTGTGAAATTTCAGATTTAAATAGCTGAAATCATGAAATTTACTATTTTTAAAATCCCAGGACTGTGACATTTACCAAAATGGACCATGAATTTGGTAGAGCACTACTTATAGACTGTAACTAAGTCACTCCTTAATCTTCTTGTCATAAACCGATAGTAGGAATTAATAGAACAGAAGTACTTTATATCTCTTTTGCCTGTAAAGGGTTAACAAAATTGGTGAGCCTGGCTGTCACCTGACCAGAGGACCAATCAGGGGACAGGATACTTTCAAATCTTGAGGGAGGGAAGTTTTTGTGTGTGCTGTTAGTTTTTGGTGGTGGTTCTCTCTGGGTTCTGAGAGTGACCAGATGTGCAACCAGGTTTCTCTCCAATCTCTCTGATACAGTCTCTTATATGTCCAGAATAGTGAGTACTAGATAGATAAGGGGAGTTAAGCTTATGTTTGTTTTCTTTATTTGCAAATGTGTATTTGGCTGGAAGGAGTTCAAATTTGTATTTTGCTGAAAGGATTTTCTTCGTACTTGTATACTTAGGCTGGGAGGGTATTCCCAGTGTCTATAGCTGAAAGACCCTGTACCTATTCCATTTTAAATTTACAAAGATAATTTTTACTGTTTTTTTTTCTTTAATTAAAAGCTTTTCTTGTTTAAAAAACTGATTTTTTTTTTTATTCTGGTGAGACCCCAGGGGACTGGGTCTGGATTCACCAGGGACTTGGCGGGGAGAAAGGAGGGAAGGGGGAAGAGAGAGGTTGATTTCTCTCTGTTTTAGGATTACTTTCTCTCTCAGGGAGAGTCTGGGAGGGGGAGATTCAAGGAGTTTGAATCACAGTAATCTTCCAGGGTAACCCAGGGAGGGGAAGCCTGGGAGAGGCAACAGTGAGGGAAAGGGTTTTCTTTCCTTGTGTTAAGATCCAGAGGGACTGGGTCTTGGGGTTCCCCGGGCAAGGTTTGGGGGGGGACCAGAGTTTACCAGGCACTGGAATTCCTGGTTGGTGGCAGCGCTAGAGGTCCTAAGCTGGTAATCAAGCTTAGAGGAATTCATGCTGGTATCCCATCTTTTGGACGCTAAGGTTCAGAGTGGGGAATTATACTATGACACTTCTCTTTAAGCCAAAATAGATTGAGCTCTTTGAATCTATCACTATATGGCATTTTTTCTAATATTCAAGTCATTTGTGTGTCTCTCCTCTGAACCATCTCCAATTTAGCAACTTCTTTCTTGAATTGTGGGCACCAGAACTGGACACAGTATTCCAGCAGTGGTCACACCAGTGCCAAATATAGAGGTAAAATAAACTCTCTACTCCTACTCAAGATTCCTATGTTTATGCATCCCAGGCTAGCATTAGCTCATTTGACCATAGAGTCACACCAAGAGCTCATGTTCAGTTGATTATCCACCCATGATGCCCAAATCTTTTTCAGAGTCACTGCTTCCCAGAATAGAGTCCCCATCCTGTAAGTATGGTCTACAGTCTTTTTCCCTAGCTGTATAAATTTACACTTAGACATATTAAAATGCATATTATTTGCTTGTGCCTAGTTTGCTAACCCAGTCAGATAGCTCTAAATTATTTACCATTCCTCCAATTTTTTTTTGGTCATCTGCAAACTTTCAACAATATTATATTTTTCTTCCAGGTCTTTGATAAAAATGTTAAATGGTGCAGGGGCAAAAATTGATCCCTGCAGTACCCCTTTGGAAATATGTGCTCAGTGATAATTCCCCATTTATAATTGCATTTTGAGCTCTCTCCATTAGCCAGTTTTTAATCTATTTAATGTCGTTGTAGTTTTTTAATCAAAATGTTGTGCAGTAGCAAGTGAAATGCCTTACAAAAATCTACATGTATTAAGTCAACACTATTACCTTCGTCGACCAAACTTATAATCTCATCAAAAAAAGATTGCAAGTTAATTTGACAAGATCTATTTTCCATAATCCTAGGCTGAGTTGCCTTAATTACATTACTCTCCTTTAATCCTTTATTAATTGAGTCCTGAGCTGCTTCTTTATCTTGCCCAAGATTGATGTCGGGCTGACAGGTCTATAATTACCTGGGCCATCTCATTTACCCTTTTTAAAAATTGGCACAACATTAACTTTCTTCCAATTCCCTAGTGCTCCAAGACTTACTGAAAATCTGCTATTATCCACCTAATAGGCAGTACCATTGTCAGGATTCTTTTTGTTCTTAATTTAAAAACAAAAACAAAAAAAACAACCTCTCCTTTTTATTCCCCTTAACTCTGCTGGCCATAGAGTGCTCCTTGTGTCCCTTTGCTTCCCTTATCAAATTTCTACAATTCCTATGTTGTGATTTATATTTGTTGTTATCAGCTTATCCTTTCTTCCTTCCCTCCCGCACCTTGACTTCCTCTTTAAACCAGGTTGGATTTTTAAACAGTATGGCCTTCTTTCTTGAATGTGGCTTTGGGGGCATCTAGTAAGGTGTTTTTAAATGATTCCAGATGTTGTTCATATTTTTTTGGATTAACTTTTTCCTCTCAGTTGATTTGACTCATAATTATTTTCAGCTTTGTGAAATTGGCCCTATAAAAGCACTAAGTGTGATCAAGTCATGATCACTTGTACCTAAACTACCATTAATTTTTAGTTCTGTGATCAGTTCCTCTTTACCTGTTAAGATAAGGACTAATAAAGAATTCCCTCATTTTGGCTGCAACTCTTTTTGAGTTAGGAAATTGTGATCTATAATGTTTAGAAATTCAAAGGATGTTTTATTGCTGGCAGCATGAGACCTCCAGCATATGTCACTCAAATTGAAATCTCTCATGATCACACAGCTTTTTTTCCTACACACTGTAGATAGGTGCATAAAGAGGTGGTTATTCTGTTCCCTCGTGTGATTCAGTGGTCTGTAGCAGACACCAACTAATACCCCATCTTGTGATTTATCAGTTAGGACATTGATCTATAAACATTCGGATTATTTTTTTGAGTTATCAGTGACTCAGAAACAGATACTGCTATTTTTGACAGAGTGCCTCTCCCCCTCCCCTTTTGTCCACTTGATCCTTTCTAAACAGATTATAATAATCATGAATTTAAACATTCCAGAAGTATGAATCACCCCACTGGCTTTCAGTAATACCCAGTAGATCCAATTTATGCTCACAAATGAGTGATTCCAAGCTCCTAGCACTGGTGTATAGGCAATTCACGAATTTTTTCTCTTCATGTCCTTTGGTGCCTTGATTAACTGTGTTCTCAACATCTCAGTTTTGTGCTGAGTGCTCATATCTTCCCTCTTTTTACAGTCCCCTTTCTATACTTCTTTAACGCCTTCCTGACTACTCCAGCCAGCCTATCCTGAGGACCCTGTCTACTGAGGTGGAGATTATTAGAGCACAGTTTAAACCATACATTGCTCTTTGTTTTGGCAAATCTGTATTTGCCAACCTGGCTATAATAAGCAGGATTCCTTATATAGGCATCCTCCACACATGATCAGAGTTCAACGCATACTCCTGATAATATTTTGGCTACTGCTGTTATTATTCTATCCTATGAATGCAGAAAGCTCTATATTGACTATGCATTTGGGGAGGCTTAGGTACAGTGTCTGTTCCATTCAGCATATGAAATAGCTAGTGCTCATGAAACATGCCCCAGAAACAATGGTTTTAAGCAAAACTCTGAAAACCCTGGTGGGTGGGACTAAGACCTCACACTTCCACTCATACAGCTCTCCTTTTCAAAACCCTTGAATGCTGTCCATATGCCTTTCAGAGCTCATTATAACCCCAGCACCATTGTCGTTTTGAAGCAGAGGCCATTACCAGCCTCTCAAATGCATGTGATGTTCTGCTTTTTTATATAACTTACAGTCAGACACAAGATTGACACTGAGGCCCTATAGACTAACGGCCAAATCCTGCCCTTTGGATGTAGACATGGGCAACTCCAATTTGGGTCAGCTCATTTGCTGATGGGAGTTCTATGAATGCATCATTGAAAGCTCACTGAAATCAATGGGAGTCTTCATGGACTTCAGTGGCCTTTGAATCAGGCCCTAAATGAATTTTCCCACTATATAAAAATGATTTAGTTTATAATTGTATAATAAAGTGTACAACATAGAAAAAATAGATCCTGGATTTTTCTTCTTGAATAAAATACATCTTACTGAATAGTAAGATTCTATGTATTATTTCATCAAATTTTACAGACATATAATAGATGACAGACATAAGTGAAAACACAAATCACTGGGTGCTACTAACTAGAATATAGTCCTGTCATGTCCTATCAAAGAATCCTTTCAAACTATTTAATGTAGTCTTGAGTGGGTTTTTTTTCTTCCAACGCACATTAGATACTTAGGGTGATTTCAAAATGTAAAATAAATAAATAAATTAACAACCTTGGGTAGCATTTGAGACAATTCCATTTTGCTTTTATTGTGCCATGAAGGTTACACAAATAAAGTAAATTATGGACTAAAAAAAAAAAGAGCAACTGGTACAACTATCTGTGTTTTTTTTCTAAAGAAATTTAATAACTTTAGGAAGCTGTAAAACCTGGCAGGCATTGTCTTATGAACATTATCCAATAATGTAACATAAAACGTTACAGGAAGAATATCTCCATCATAAAGATGATTTTATATTGATTTCCCCCCTTTCATTGTTTAAGAGTAGCAAAAAAAAGGCAAAGATTGTTTACTCAGTACAGCTACAATGCCAACATGTACTGCCAAAATCTGTAATTGTCACTCTTCCAGTGGGACTAGCGGATTTAGAAATGTTTATATATTATCAAAATTAGGTTTCAAAATGAGCTATGGTATCTATAAAAAAGGGACAATATTATTTCAGAGAAACTAATTGGAAACTTGTTTTTGACTCAAGTAGTTATTTCCATTATGGTGAGCTGGAAGTATATGAAATTCACCTTTATCTTTCTCAGACTGGTGTCTGACGTTATTTATTCAAACTGAAATTAAAACCTGACAAAATCCCAGTGAGGCATTTCATACCAGTTAAAGATTATTCTTCCGGAAAAGAACTTTTGCTCAAAAATTTCATTATGTTGTTACAATTGTATTTATTAAAAAAATGTAATATTTAAGTCAAAGCTATCTGGTCTTTATTATATATTTTCTTAAAGCTGAGATTTTATTCCCCCCATGAAAAAAAAAGTTTATAGAAGGAGGTAAGCTAAATTATCAGCACACCTCAACATAATCTAGAATAAAGTGTGGTAATGCAAGTAAAACTCTCACTGCTTCCAGTAGCAGTGAGTGCCTCAGTTTCCCCCATGTGAGTTATTCTCACATAGCAGAGTGGAATCTCTGAGTTTTAATTTGCAATCTCTCCCCTCTGGATAGGGTTTGTTTTCTTGGAAGAAGAGAGCCATAGTTCCACCTCTAAACCTGTAGACCTCCACCAGTCTACCACTGGGAAGGAACTTCCATCTGAGGTCTCTCTTCTCCATATTGTTGCCCCCTCACTTCATGTTTCTGCCCATGGACAGTGCTTAACCCCAGGAGCCATTCCTACCATGGAAGAAGGGGTGTTCTTCCATGTGGAAGAGGATGCTGTACAACTGGAGACTTGTCTGTATTAACTCCTGAGGCTTTACCCCACAGGCTTATGTAAAGAATCTTCTAGACCCTAGCTTCCTCCTCCCTGTGGACTGAAATCTCAGCAGTCACCTGCAGAAAGATTATCTGAAGAAGCACAATCTACTTTATACAGTAACTTACCTTCCAAATGGTAGTGAAACTGCTAATTATTACTATTGTGGAAGAATAACACAGTCTTCACTCTTAAGTTGGTTGCATCATGTCAGAGACAGTTTATTCTCAAGCAATATTGCAAGGGGGAGAGTCGCAATGGCAGGTCTCCCAAAAGATAAACTATTAGGGCAAGCATTTATACCTCTTG
Source organism: Gopherus evgoodei (assembly GCF_007399415.2). Lineage (NCBI taxonomy): Eukaryota > Metazoa > Chordata > Testudines > Testudinidae > Gopherus > Gopherus evgoodei. Next base: position 34,007,910 of record NC_044333.1, on the reverse strand, counting down.
TTACATACAGTAATGATCAACAACTGCATTTTGTTTATACATATTCCTTCCTGCTATCTTACTTTTCTCAGCAGTTCTTGCTATAGTCTATGTTCCACTCTTATCTAACACAAGGTTAACCCTCTCTTACAGTTCTTTTCCGCTCACCCAAGCCCTGCCTGGAAGTCTCGCGTTATTAGTTGCTAGAGTTAACCTGACACTTGCTCTTCTTAGAAGACTAAGATGTCTGTGCTTTTTTCCCACTTCCACACCCTGCTTTGCCCCTTCACCCCCTGCCCTGCTGTTCCTCCATATCTGCCCCCGGCGAGGCACATCCCGCTCCCAGAGCTGTTTGCTGAAGCAGCCCCTGGTTGGAACCCTTAGCTCACCAACAGCCTGGCTGGCAGGCTCCTTTCTTCCCCCACTGCCTCTGGCTGGGCCAGTACCCTGGGAAAGCCCAGGATCCTCTGGCCCAGGGTTCTGGCCAGGAGGAGCCAAGCCCTGCATGTGCCAAAGCCCCACACAGGGCAGCCTCTCCACCCCTCAGCTAAGCTCTGGAGTGGTGGGGGGGAAGCAATTTCCAGCCTATTCATTCCCCAACCCTGCAGGCTCCACAGCAGCCTCCCCAGCAGGGGCTTAGCACCCTCTTCACCTGCCCCCCAACCCTGGGTCGTGACCCCAGGAAACCTGAGGTTGCTTCATCCCCTAGGCACCCTCCCCTGCTGAGCCACTTCTCTGGCCAGGTTTGCTCAAGCCCCTGCAGTCAGGTTCCCTAGGCCCTGGTGCACAATGCATCCTTAGGGCTTAACCCCTTCCTGCCGCGCTGTAGCCTAGGGACAGGAAGCGGCTGGGTTATGTCAGTAGCCAGCAGCCACCTGGAGGTGTTAGCTGCCTTTCCACACTGTGCAGGGAGGAAGGGACAAGCTGCTTCCAGCCACAGGAGGGGACTGCAAAGACACAGGTCAGGTCATTCCTTCTCCTTTTTTGCCCCCTGTGGCTGGAAGCAGCTCTAGTCCCTTCCCTCCCACACAGTGCTGAAAGGCTCCTGCTGGCCACATTCTTGTATGAACCCTGTCAGAAATCTGGGGGGGGGCATGTGACCCCATGTGCCCCAATACGTGTTGCTATGGGGAGAGGCGGCGCCAGGTACCAGAAGAGGCGGGTCCATCCTGGGGGCCCAGACAGGCATGAAGGGCAGAGAGCGCCAGGCAGGGAGAGTCAGGTCGGTTGGTCACCCCCACTGTGTGAGAGAGGTGTACAGGAGTGTGTGTGTGTCACCTCTTCCTGTGTGAACCCTAAAGCCTTAAAGATAAGATGGTAAATAAAAAGAATCCAACTACGCAATATTTATTTTTAACAGAGGCTCAGCCAACTTGATGATAATTTGAACATTAGAACTGCATAGTTCTGATTGATTGCTGTTGAACTCGCTTGAATATGAGTAATTTTACCAGGTGTCCCGTATTCAGCATAGGAAAATATGGTCACCCTAGATATGTGTCTCTCTCAGAGTGGGATTTGCCAGGTTGGGGACAGTCACCACAAGGTTCCTGGCTGCTGCAGCTTTTTCTGTCCCTCCCTGTGCCATGACCCTGCTGGACCTGCAGTGTTGTTCATGGGAGGCGAACGTAATCCAGGACTGCACATTCAGCCCAACAAGGACTTTTGGCTACCTCTGTCTCCTCCATAGGTTTGCATAGGAGAGGAATGTAGCAGGTTCTGAGTTTGTATATGTAATGGTTAAAAAAGAGCATTGAGTTTAATAAATTAGTGGCTGGCTGTAATGACCTGCAACCTATACGCATTTATTATGTGAATTTAGAGTGGTCACATCAGAGCTGACCTTTGGGGCCTGCAGGCCAAGGAAACCAACCTCAGCATAAGGCTCTAATCGTGGGTGGTGGAAGTCAATTTTTCGGCCCTTTTCCTTCATATATAACTGTTTCCTGTTGCAATAGCTAAAGATATTTAAAGGGGTAAGATCATGGATGAGTCTGAGATCCTCCTGCGTTTCAGAGGTGCTAGCTAGTTTTCACATTTGGGAGATTGTTTTACCTAAGTGTAAAATGATAATTACATGGGCAGAGGGTTGTCGATGATTTCTCCCTCTTCTCCCCTTAATTTGAGCGCACAAAACTTAATTGCAGTCTGAGATAATTTCTAGAATTCTGCTAATCCCCCGTTTTAGTTGCAGGGCACTGAATACTAATGTGATACTCTCACAAAAGGATAAATCCTGAATCCATTGATATCAGTGAGTTTTTTGCCTGGACTTCAGTGGGAGCAGGATTCAATTTAGATTCTCTTAACTATTTACGTGTGAATGAGTGAGCTGGTTTAGATAAATGAAGAGCCATCATGAACCTTCTCTCAGAACAGAAGCAAAACTTTCTTGGATGTTCTGAAAAGTTGGGAAAACTTCCCCCTCCTCCTCCCAAACCACTCTGCACTTCCTGATTCAGGACACCACAAAAGAGGCTTTTCTTTTTGTGAAATTCCCAGTCCAGCTCCACTGCCTAACTAATTTTAACAAACAAAATCAAAAGAAGTATATTTAAAAAACAAGAGAGGCATAACAAAAATAGTGCCATCCCTAGAGCAGTGTCTTCTCACTTTCAGTTGTCTCTCTGCCTTCCCTAACTTCCATCCCTTCACCAAACTCTGGTGTCAACCCACATTGCATTAAATATCTAATTTAGAACCAAATCTATGACTGTCTTAGTCCTCTGAGTACGCCTAGTGAGGTCACACCGGGAGACAGAGAGATATAGTGGACTAGCTACAGGGATCCTGAAGTTTTGCCCTTGACTTCAGTGTGTGCAAGATCTAGCATCAGGATGGGGACAGGGCTTTGATTTGAACCTCTTATATTGACTTACTGTGTGATCTTGGGCAAATTCTTTTACCTCTCTTCTTCAGTGTTCCTCTCTATGAAATAGGGGGAAAGCTACTCTCATTGTAAAGTAATTGGAGATCTATAGATACAAAGTACTATGTAATTGGTAAGGGGTGTTATTTGTCTGAGTAGGGTGAGCAGGATTTAACCCTTAAATTGTAATGTACATGTGGTAGGCATCTTGCCTTCATGTATTCATAATATATAAACACACTCATGCATACATATAGTCAAAGATAATTACTAATATTTCTAGCCCAACCAGATTACCTGAAATCTCACAAGAAAACCTACTTAGGCTTTCCACAACTTTGCAAATTTGGATAAGGATACAAGCAGTGACATTTATCTGATGTGAATGAAACCTCCAAACTTTTTGAATTTCAGTGATCATTGACATTTAAACAGTGGTTTGGCAATTTCTACTATTTAATACAGAAAGGAGAACCAGATCAGCTGCAAATTCTGTAGACTGTTTCCAAATAGTGCCCCCCATAGTAATTATTTAGAATGCAATAAAAATGCTGTTCGAATTAAAAAGATTAATTTACAACTCATGGCATGAGAAAATAGGTATATAAACCCAGATTTATCTGTCTGGATTGGTTCCCTCAGCCATGGTTCATAGTTCTTTGGCTTTAGCCAATTCTCCTTGGACCTTCAAAATGTGGAAGCAGAGATGCTCTGAGATTCCTAATGAAAGAATTTTAATGTCACAAGAAATGTCATTAAAACCACTCATTCTTTTAATAAGATTCTTCTTTGGAGAATGGGTTTCCAGCCTCTTGCAGCAGTGTTCCATAGAATATCTACAGTTAAGATTTGTGCCAGTGTCTGTATTACAAAATCTATTTCTCAAGGGTTTATAATTATAACATGCTGGGGGGAAAAATTACTGCTGACTGAAAATGAGTATACAGTGCCTCAGACTGGGAGGAAATCAATTTTAAGTTTAAAGAATCCAAAAATAATAAGGTCTGTGATTTTTATATCCTTTTCTCTGTGGTTCTGTAACTCAGTAAAAAAAAAATCACTTTGTAGAATAAAATGTCACACATTTGTTTAAAAAACAGATTAGAGAGAAAAATAAATAAGATACTGATTTTTAAGTGGCTACTGAATATTGCAAGAAAATAATGTAAAGATGAAATTTCCCTATAGAACCTTAATATACAAATCTTGCTTTAAACAGATATCATGATATATACCTTAAGGACACAGTGGTGATGTGGTTCACAAGCATATAAGACTACTCCAAGCAACCATGGAAATGGAGGATAGTATGTCCTATGTGAAACTTCTTACATTTCAGCTGCTTAGATGAGGGATAAAGAAAGTAGAGTTTCTTCTATTGCTTCCCAGCAGTGAAGAAGTGAGGAGGGAAGAAGCAGAGATGAATGAAGATGCAGAGAGCCACAGAGCTATGACACCATAACATTGCATTGCAGTATATCTGCTTTGTGACACTGCCTAGTCATAATACAAAATTGTATAGTGTTACAACATCACTACGATACAACCGTTGCGACATAACGTGCCAAGATGTTGTAGCTCTCTCCATTTTATATTGACTGAAGAGAGAACAGAATCTGCCCATGTGTTTCTAATAAAGACATCAATAACTGCACTTCAAACTACTAAAAGCTCCAGTTAATGCAAATATCACGATACCCTACAGTATTTAGCCTTTAGGTTTTAATTTATATCAATAAGAACAATAATGCTGCTGCTAAACTGCAGTATTGATGAAACAAAGACCAGCAAAAATACAAGAAGAGACAATGGAAAAAAGGAACTGCGTAAATTGCAGTGCAATATTTTTAATTTTATTTTGAATGTAAATCAAGTCAGTTTAATCCAATTAAGTATTATTCATTCTGCAGGTGTCAGCTCTTCCCCATCAGACAAAATGTTCTACTTTTCAATACAATATCCTACTTTTGTCTCACATTGACGGAGTCATTTTTCACACTGCACAGTGGGATTTAGGAGCTGATATTATACCATTGTACAAAGAACAACTAATATCATGTTTAAAAAAAGATACTCATTTTCTTTCGTTGCTGTTAATCATAGGAGATTTTGATGTATTTGCCAGTTATTTCAGAAGGTTTCTGTACATCTTCAGTTCTTCCAGGAACACAGAAGACCAACTCTATTTCCCAGCTTTGGAAATCATGCTTGGAGCTGTGATTCTTAAACCACTGACCCCCGGTAAGCCTGATCCAAAACCCAATGAAGTTTATCTGAGACTTTACTTTGTCTTCCATGGGCTTTGGAACAAGGTGTATATTTGCAGTTGGTTCCTCGCCAGAGTGAGTTGATTAATAACTGATGGTATGGAGTCCCCACAATTAAAAAAATTGTTTCAGCTCTCCATATTCTCTAAACATCTAGGTTTGTATAAGGTCACCCATCACCAGGGTATCTGGGACTTTCATCAAGGAAATTATCTGTTCAGCCTTTCTGGAGGTTCATACGGTTGACTTTATTTCTGTCCATGCATTGTATTTAATTAGTTTCTGTGTTTGTAATTTACCTTTCATGCTTGCTATTTAATGTGGCATCTTATATCAATAAACCATTGACAATCTGAATAATGTTTTGCATGTATTCTATTCTATTCAGGTTCTTATTCTGTGCCTGCCACCATGCTCTCTAAGAGCCTTCCAGAAGTGAATTAAGTGACATGAGTATCAGTTGTCTTGTGTGTTTCTCTTCCCCTCACCCCCACTTGTATTTCTGGTAGAGGGTGTATATTTTAATTAATTTTTATGTTCATTTCTATATAGTACATTTATGACTTTTCAGTGAAAGCATGTGCTCTACAGTGTAAGTCAATTCTGTCTTCAATGGTTTTGTGTTACATTACACAATGAAAATATACACTTTTTCATTTCCATTAAATGACTAAACAAATTATTTAAAAAGAAACCTCAAGGTGTGACACATGGCTAGAAAAGGTTAAACTGCAAAATAAAGGGTATTTCTGCAAAATAAATAACCCTCAAAAGACATGTGGGGAGATAATGTCTTATTGTTTATTTAGGTATGTATGAGTACGGTCAACTGATGTAATCAACAGTCCCTGTCTTTACTGTATTCTGATCATTCAGAGATCAAAAGAACATCCTAGCATTTAAATGAATTGTAAACATGGGATATCTCTGTATTCATCACTCTTTGAGATGTATAGCAATCTGTGAATGGTGGAGGAACAAGCAAATTGCCTTATGTTAATTCTGTAGCTAAGTACCAGTGATGGACCTCCTTCAAAGTCATGCTAATTATCTTTTGAACTATAATTTGTCAAAAAGGACATGAAATTGGATAAAAGATCCTTGAGTCCTGATTCTGTTATCTTAGATCTGCTTAGGCTTCATCAGGGGAAGTCTGAGTCACAAGATTGAGATCCCAGTTATGCTGGTATGCCCTGAATATGATATTTGCACATTGGTCTATAACCCATTAACTGAATTCTAAAGGAATTCTTTACAACTACAAAGCTCACCATCTCTGTTCTGAATCTGAACCTCAGTGAACTGAACTCATGTCTGTATGTATATTGATCTTTTAACCATTCTCTCTCTCTCTCTCTCTCTTCTGTTTTTTAACACATTTTAGTTTAGTTAATAAGAATTGGCTGTAGCGTGTATTTGGGTATGATCTGGAATATTCAACAACCTGGGAGGTAATGTGTCAGATCCTTTGGGGTTGGTAGAATCTTTTCTTTTATATGATGAAATAAGATTTTCAGGAATCTTCATCACATTTGACTTAGGTACCTGGGTGGAGGCCTGAGGCTGAATCACTTTAAGGGAACTGTGTTGTTTGGACTTCTGAGTAACTAGTAAGGTAATAAAGCAGCTGTTTTATGCTAGCTTGGTAAATCTAAGTATTGGAATATCCACCAGCTTTATGGGGATTGTCTGTCCCTTTGTTTGCAGTTCACCATAATTGGGTGAGCATAGCTGGCCCCCTCTGGGACCCTGGTCCCACAAGGGAACAATCACAAATGTATTTTACTCCTCCTTGAACTTTGAATGTTAGTGTTGCCAATTTAGGTCCCATTTGAAATGAAAATATATATCGTATGTGCGTGGGCATAAGGGAGAATATGCACAGCAGAAATTCAGGTTTATTCCTAAATCCAAAAGAAACTCAGCACACAAGCCATTCTTATGCACGGTGTGGGAGGATCATTGCTATATGGGTGTAGGTGGGCTCTAATGAACAGCATTACCGTACAACACCATGCATAATGACGGAAGAGTGTACTAGAATGGTGAATGATTGCACTGATAAACCTCCGTGGTGTTTTATACTGATTTGCTTGTTGCTCAGGAGCTTTTAAAAGACGGTTGCTATGACAGGCCTGAAGCTCAGAAAGGAGCTGTTGGGTTATGGAGGTGTTTCAGGATCAATATATCGGACACATTCTCAGCATTATTTTTTCAGACTTAGAGCTGGACTTGCAATTCAGTGCTATCAGGGTTACAACAAAAAAGTTGAATGTGTGCGGACGTCTCTGTGTTTATGGAGATACTAACCTTCACCTGCAAACTTATTCAACTATGACCTCATAAATCCACCTTTCAGGCCAAATTCAGCCCTGCTGTAAGGTTGCAAGGTTCCAGTGAAACCAAAGGCTTACACCACGGCTACATTTAATCCTTTCATAGCTAGTCCAGTAAAGAAACCTTCATTTATAAAGCAACACTGATAGATCATGCCATGTTTGTCAGGGGTGATGGAAAGTTCAAGTTCCAAAGAACAGAAAGTTGATCACTTATGATATTCTCACTATCCTCTGACCATGCTATGTCTGTCGGCAAGCAGAAGAAAAACTTTTCCTTTACTTGGAGCCATTTGCCATTTTTTGAGGACATTTCATTCCTAATCTGGGTTCAAACCAAATGGCAAGAGCCTAGACAGTTACTGTGATCTGCACCACCATGAGACAGACCCAGGAACCAACCTCAATTGCGCAGGATGAGAGATGCAGAATGAGATTCTCATCCCTTGGTATAGTTTGGTATAGACACAACATGTTTTACAATGAAGGAACCTAATTGACTGCTGTTTATCTCTTCTCTTATAGTTTGACCTGTTCTCTTTAAATGTCATAAACTGAGTAATCCTGTTTGCCTAACAGGAAAAACCCTTCATCATCATTGTTTTGCCTCCTAGCTTGGCAGTTGTGAGAACAAAACATATATGCAGACATGCCAAGATAAAGTCATGTGATAGCCCACCCACAAGCGCATGTTGTGATCAATGATTGAAGAACAAAGTTGAAACAGAAGAATTTGGAAAAACTAACTTTTCATAAGGTTTGTTCATCAGTCACGCATCACTCATTGGCCAGAACCAACTTCCACCCCATACTGAAGGTGTCTGGGCCCTAGCTCTATAGCTCAGGAGTTACCACATTGGTCTCATAAACCAGGAATCCCAAATTCAAATCTCACTGAGGCCTGGGTAGCGGTTTCTGGCCTGTAGTCTTGTCACTCATTCAACAGACACTCTTCCTGAACTGAATAAGTATTTGTTCCTGCTTCTCTCTTCTTTCCTAGTGCAGATCCAGAGCATCTCAGCCAGCCCTTCTTCATATTCTTTCTCACATTATTCCATTGCTTTCATTCCCTCTTCAGATGCTGAGTTCTGTTAGCTGGTACTGCTGAGGGTCACTGCGGTTCTTCTTTTCTCCTATACAGTGCAACTCTGAGCCAGTAAAAAAGGGCTTTCTCATAGTTTTGTAATGAAAAAATAACTTGGGCCTCAAAAGTTTAGCTACCTTCAGATGTATTTCACCTAAATGTCTGAACTTTTTTAGGGCTTATCTAAATAGAATGGAGCTTTGAGCATTTGTCCAGCAGCAGACAGGGCTTGTAAAACTGTGTGATAAATGTAAGCCTCCCTCTCTCCAAGACTACTGTGGGGAAAAGTTAAGTTAAAAATGATTTTTCAGTCCCTAGAAAGACAGACAGAAAAGGTTATTTAGGTTAATGGTCTTATATGTGTAAAAATTATTTGGGCTTATTAACATTCATGAATTGCTTATTAGCTTCCGTGAAAAAAGATGAGTTGTACCTTCAGACACCTTCATTTGAAATCTACAAGATGCTAATCACAACAATTCATAGCCAAAATGTTCAAAATTCTTGCTCTTTTTCATACCCCTAAATCCAGACTGAAGTCAATAGAAATTGTGGGTACGGTGATCAGTACTTCTGAAAAGCAGGCCACTTACTTAAGTGCTTTGTTGTAGATTTGGGGATCTGGATTTTCAAACCTGTCTGCCTAAAGTTAGTCACCTAACTCTGTATTTAGGCATCTAAATAAGTGGGCTGATTTTTTTGGAAAGTGTGTTGAGCACCTACAACTGTGATTACCTGAAACAAGAGCTATGGCTGCTCAAAATATTTGAAAATCAAATACTGAGTAATGTGTCTTAGTATGGATTTCAGGGCCTAACTTCAAGTGCTTGAGTGTTCAAATTTTGGCCCAACTTTCATTTACGGGGTTAAATGAAACTCATATTTTCAGAGAAATCAAGCTTTTCTGGACCTTCCTTTTAAAAATCCAGCTGAGTTTAATAATATATTCATATTCAGAGGCTTCGTCGCAGTGGGTTTGCGTTTGTCACGGCACCTCAATTTTTCTAATGAGCTGCTAATGAGAGGTCAATTACTTATGCAAATTAGGAAAACAGTCACTGAGGGGTTGCTGTTTTAAGAGGTGAAGTAGACTATCTCATAATGTTATGATATAAATCATTCTAGTTTTAATGAATGTTTTACCCTTTTTTGTCACAGCTTATTTCCTATTACTGACAAGGGTTTACAGATTATTCTGAAGACACATGAAAATGACTACCCTTGACTACATATTACTTTGTTATGAATTATTTACTAATAAATACAGTAAAATACCATACCATCCACTGATATCATTAAAAGTTGGTTCATATACCAATATCCCATTGTGCTGTCCTTCATGGATTAGCAACACAGGTGTTAGAAACACAGGTTTTGCCACATTGGATCAGAGCAGTGATCCATCATCTAGCCCAGTATCCTGCCTCCAGGAGTTACCACTGTTGATACTTCAATGGAAAGTTTACACACCCATAATGTAGCTGGCTAGCTGTGCAGTGTTCTAAATTGGTGATTGGAAAGTTTCTTCCTGGCCCATGAATGGATCCGCTTATCCATACTTGTAACAGCTAGTAGCTAACAGCAGAGTTTCAGTTGGAGGGGGAGATTGTAGGGGGGATTCTTTTTTTTCCTTTTTTTTTTCTCCTCTTGCAGTAGGGACTAGGAAGAGAAGACAATCGTGGCTACCGAGGCAGCATTAGGAGTGAACTAAGGAGTAGAGGAGACAAAGAACTTGATTAGATGCAGAAGTTGTGAGATGTATGTATCCTTGAATGGATATCTGATGGAAGGTACAGACGCATGAAATGTCACATGGCAGAGAGGATCCGAGGATTAGAGATGGAGCTGGGAACGATGAAGGAACGCATACGGGGAACTGAAGGTATAATGCAGGAGAGATGAGAGACAACTCAAGACTTGTGAACACCTGACAAACAAAAGGACCCGGAGGGTGGGTTGCCAGGAGAGGAGAGTGATCCATGGAAAAATGTGACCATGAGGATAAGGCAGAGGAAGAGACTGGCTAGTGGAAGTGAAATAGAATTGAGTAACAGGTTTGCTGCACTGGGGAACAAGGAGGAGAAATAGGGAGAAGACAGGGTGGCAAAGAAGAAAAGAAGGGAAGCCAGTCCCTGCAGAAGGGAATAAGGGACCATGGAGATAGTCAGGGATCGGAGCCAAAGGAAATGAGGATGATGTTCACAGGACTGTGACAGAGAACATAAGACAAATTCTCAACAACACCAGGAAGAGAGAGGTATTTGATCGGGGGCTCCATACTAAGAAGAATCAACAGGACTGTCACTGGACAAGATCAAGAGAACAGAAGAGTGTGCTATCTGCCGGGAGCAAGGATACAAGATGTGGACAGGAGGCTGAAAAGGATCCTAGTGGGAATGGGGAAGAATTCACTGACTGTGCTGAATGTCAGGATGAAAGACACGGCTAGATTCCCACTGGTATGGATCAAGGATGATTATGCAAGGCAAGAAGTGAAAGGTCAGGTGATCTTCAGCAGAATACTTCCAGACCCTGAAGAGAGAGAGGATAAAGGTGTGCCAAGATAATGAAGATCATCAGATGGCTCAAGGATTGGTGCTATGAGGAAGTTTTGGGGATGATCGACAGCTGGAAGGCATTCACATAAAGAAAACTCTTCTCGACTCATGGATTCCACTTGAGTACCTTGACTACCAGCTGCAAAAAAGGCAAATGTGATCCTAGGATGTATCAGGTGAGGCATTTCCAGTAGAGAGAGAGAAGTATTAATGCCATTCTACAATGCACTGATAAAGTCTCATCTGGAATACTGTGTACAATACTGGTCAACCATGTTCAAGAAAGATTAATTCAAACTGGAACAGGTGCAGAGAAGAACTACTGATCAAGGGAATGGAGGGCTCATCTTATGAGAAGAGACTGGAAGAGCTTGGCTTGTTTAGCCCAGCAAAAAGAAGGCTGATAGGGGATATAATTGCTCTTTATAAATACATCAGGAAAGTAAACAGCAGGGAGGGTAATGAGATATTTAAGCTATTAAAGGACAATGTTGGCACAAGAACAAATGGGTATAAACTGACTATGACCAAATTCAGGCTGGAAATTAGAAAGTTTCCAATCATCAGAGGAGTGAGGTTCTAGAACAGTCTCCCAATGGGAGTTGCGGGGAAAAACAACTTAATTAGCTTTAAAAGAGAGCTGTACAAATTTATGAATGGAATTGTATGATGGGGTTGCTTTTGAGGGTAGGAAGCAGGGCTTTGCCTTCCTCGGGATCCCCTTTGGTATGTGTCTCATATTCCTACAGCTCATGCTTCAGAGCTTCAAATAGTCACCTGCAAGAGTCAGAAAGGGACTTCCCTCACCCTGCCCAGTGTATTCTAGGGTTTATTTGGTTTTCTTCCTCTGAAGTTTTAGGGATGGCCACAGCTGGAGATTGGCCAGTTTTCTGAGATAGCACCAAGAATTCTCTCTCTCCCATACTTAGCTGGCTGGTTCTTGCCCACATGCTCAGGGTGTCATAAACAGATAGCTAAGGGTTAATGTCTCTTTCACCTGGAAAGAAGTAACCTGAAACACCTGACCAGAGGACCAATCAGAAAACAAGAATTTTTCAAATCTGGGTGGAGGGAAGTTTGTGTCTGAGTCCTTTGTCTTGTATCTGTCCCTCTCGGCTATGGAAAGGATTTTTCTATTTCCTGCTTTCTAATCTTCTGTTTCCCAGTTGTAAGTACAAAAAGATAGGTTTGGTTTTTTGTAGTTACATGTGTGTAGTTGCTGAAGCGCTTTGAATTGTATTCTTTTTAAATAAGGTTGTTTATTCATATTTCTTTTAAGCAATTGACCCTGTATTTGTCCCCTAATACAGAGAGACCATTTTTATGTACTTTTTCTTTCTTTTTATATAAAGCTTTCTTTTTAAGACCTGTTGGAGTTTTTCTTTAGTGGGGGACTCCAGAGAATTGAGTCTGTGCTCACCAGGGAATTGGTGGGAGAAAGAAGTCAGGGGGAAATCTGTGTGTGTTAGATTTACTAGCCTGACTTTGCATACCCTCTGGGTGAAGAGGGAAGTACTTCTGTTTCCAGGACTGGAAATAGAGAGGGTGGAATCCCTCTGTTTAAATTCACGGAGCTTGCTTCTGTGTATCTCTCCAGGAACACCTGGAGGGGGGAAGGGAAAAGGTTTATTTCCCTTTGTTGTGAGACTCAAGGGATTTGGGTCTTGGGGTCCCCAGGGAAGGTTTTTGGGGGGACCAGAGTGCCCCAAAACACTCTAATTTTTTGGGTGGTGGCAGCTTTACCAGGTCCAAGCTGGTAACTAAGCTTGGAGGTTTTCATGCTAACCCCCATATTTTGGACGCTAAGGTCCAAATCTGGGACTAGGTTATAATACAGGGTCTAACTGATCACCAGATGTGGGCTCAAAGGAATTATCCCCCAGGTCACATTGGCAGTGAACTTGGGGGTGGGGAGGATTGCCTTGCTCTGCAGCATGAGATGCCGGTCACTTGGCTGGATTATCTGGGTAATCTCACAATCAATTACTTGCCATTGCAGGTCCTTGGGCTGGTGCACCTCAGTCCCTCCTACTGTCTGCCCATGGCACATAATAGTTTAATTCCTGTGAGCTGTAATACTTTTGGTCTAATTTTGATGGTTTGGTTTAATATGCAGGTGCTGGGTGGGGTTGGTGGATGATGATATACAGGAGGTCAAACTAGATGATCTGGTGGTTCCTTCTGGCCTTAAACTCTGTGACTCTACGTTGCAATGATCAATGGTCATAAAACAATCTACCTGCAGCATATCAGTCTATGACCTCCAATCTCAGTGAATTCCACTGTAACCATTTTAGCAAAAGACCTGCCAGGACATAAGGCATATAAGAAGTTTGAAGTTAAATGTCACCATTGGCTTGATAAAAGTAGTGGTTTAATGATACAAATGCTTTCTTATGTACTTATGGATTTATGTAGCATGCTTCATCCAAAGATTCATAAAAGTAGGCAAGTATCTCATTTGACATAGTGAAACTGAGGCAAAAACAGCTTAATGGAATAACTAAGATTACGTTGCAAGTTAGTGACTGACTTGGGTTTACAGCTCAGAGGTCTAATTTACCACCGTGTTATTCTAACATAAGCAATTACATCAGATAAACCTGAAGTAACATAGGTATGAATAAGGCCAAGGTTTCTAGACAGCCACTCCCTGCTCTAATCAGTATCTCCCCTACATACATTGTTCTGCTGCCACTGGTCTTACATTAAAGACGAGCATGTTTGTTGTTTGATTTGCAGACTATGTGATTGTGGAATGCTGATTTAAATCAGGTCAGGGAGAAATATACTGTGCAGGGGCTTGGAAGCAAACAGCTAGCCATATGGAGAACATGTGTGACCATTCATGAGAGTAAAAAACATCTGCATCGCATGGACATGAGATTCTTTGCATCAAAAATGATGAGCCTTCTACCTGGACTTGGATAGCTGGTTCAGGACTGGGCGCACTCTGGGAGGTGCTCAATAACCTCAAGTCTGGCTGAAGTCAAAGGAATTTGGGGATGTTCAGAAGCTCATGGCTCATCATTTTGGTGCAGAGAAATCCACTCCCATGTGGTGAAATAGACCTCTCTGACTGATTTATAGCATGATCTTGAGTAAATCCCTTAAACACTTTATCTCTGTTTTTCCATGTAAAATATGATACTTGCCTACCTTTATAATTGCCTTGTAATGTTTGGCTGAAGCTTGCTATGTAGACGAAGGATTGTTGAACGATTAGGATGCTCACTTTAGATTCAGGAGACAGGAGTTTGATTCTCAGCTTTGCACAAGCTTCTGGTGTGACCTTGGGCAAGGAGTTTGCACAAGTCTCTCTGGCTCAGATCCTTAAAAGTATTTAGGCACCTAACTTCCATTAAACTGGGCATATGGGCCTCAGTTCCCTACCTGTAAAATTGGGATAATAGTACTTGCCTATCCTGTTGGAGGATGAATCCAATTAAGATGGTAAGGTGCTCAGATACTATGTGGAATCCATATAAGTACCGTATATAGACCAGGCCTATGATATGTTAAAGGAGTAGGTTTGAATCTGGTGTACTTTCCGTTTGTGTCATAATCTCTACATTATTTTCCAATGCTTTTTTGAAGTAGTGGCAAAAGGCTGAGTACACACAGCGAATTAGAGCTGCTTTTTCTACTTTAAAATTATCCGCTAGTTTGCTGTATCAAAAAGCTGTCTCTTTAAACAAATCACACTGTTAAAAATGCCAAGTTATAATTCAGCAACTAACTCAAACAATGACAATTTAATCGATCAGGACCAACCCTCCTGAGGAAAAAAATACAAAAAGCCTCCAACTTTTCATGCAATGATGCAACGTGAGTAGCTGAAACTATTAAAAGGTTCAATTGTTCTGGAACAAGCTTCCAGCATCAATGTTAAAGTCATGGGAGCCATTTATTGACCTTGGAAATTGCAAACCATCACCATTTCTTTTGGATTGCATTTTTGTACTTAACAAATGGGTTGTGGTGTTTTCCTTTTTCTTTTTTAATTGTGATTATGGCAAAGCCAGGAAGCTTAAGCCCTCTAGCTATTTTTCAAGGAAAGCAAAGAGACTGGCATTACATAAAGGCTTTTGGCTCTAGGCGCCAGCATCAGAAGACAGGCAAGTCATTGCAACATGGGACCAAACTTCTAGGCTTGTCTACATACCAAAGGAATAACAGACATCTGGAGCACTTCCAGTGTAGGAGGGGCGTTGAAATTAGGGAGGCAAACTGCTATTATGAGGCTGTTGCTATCCGTAAGCAGAAAGGAATTACTGTACTTGTTATACATAAATAGCCTCCCTGCCGTTTGGGCTGACAAACACTTTAGAAAAACTGTCGTTTCCCAGATTGAGAACAGATGTTTCCTCAGATTAACAACATCTCTTTGTCATTTTGAAACACTTTGCCGTATTTTGTTCCAAGGTGTATTCTAAATTCATGACTCTTCACTCTATATTTTGAGGCACAAGGTTTTGAAAATGCATTCAGAGGGAAACACAGATTCGACATAAGCAACAGGAACATGAAACTGTACATACGAGTCTATTGCCGCAAAAATGTTTCAGTTTAACTCCTATATAGGACTTAGCACTGCATACCGTGTGCACCCCAAACTCCCACTGCCATCACAGGAGTTTAGAGTGCACAGAGGAACGCAGGAGCTTGGTGTAAGATAATCAGATGTATATGTGTGAAAACTGCCATGTCAGCCAACACCCAGGATTTGAACTGGGGACTTCACAAACTAAAAGCATGAGTTCAAGCTAACCATTCAAACAAAGAGCTATAACAGACCTAATACTCTGCTGATTCAGAACAAAGCAAATTGCATACTGACCACTGAATTACACGTGCATGCATCAAAGGCTAATAATATTTTAACAAATCTCTGGCCACCTAGGACCTTCAGAGGTGTTAGAATGCTATACCAGCGGTTTGCTCAGAATTTCATGTCATATCTGTGAGAGAGAGAGAGAGAGCAGCTCTTCCCCTTTCAAAACACAGCACTCTACCCCTAAAGCTGAAAGAAAACTCATTTAGCTGCTATTTCTCTATAGAGCTTAGGATACACAAATAAGCAGTAGTATTGCATTCAGTGGAGGGCAGTAGTATGCAACCTACAGCCCATTACATCATCTTTCACAGTTTTCAAACTCACCACCAACACCTACCGCTGTCTCATTTGCTTGTTCTTAGACACACTTTGACGGGGTGTACTAGCCCTACTCCTTGCTGGCGGCATCACCAGCCCAAAGGAAAAGTATCACTGGGAAAGAGGGGCAGTAGTTTAGACCTCTGAGCACTGCCTAAAAAGGCCCCTCAGGCTCTGAAACCAGCAGAACTAACAAGATTTAGACATCCAGTGGCTAGAAAGGCCAAGAAAAGGCAGTAGCCAATCAGGATGCAGTAGGTGAAATTTTAAAAAAGTGCTTAAATCTTCTTAAGGGGAGTGTTAGGTGAAGTTGGGACAGTAGTGTCCTTGTTCTGAACCTAGACCTGGGCTTAACAAACTGACTGCATCTTCAGTTATACCATAGGACAAACTATTTATTTGTTGTGGAGTTTAAAAGCCCAGGTGGTCATTTCAATCAACTATTGAATTTCAATTAACTATTATATGGCTAGCCAGGGGCTTGCTGCACAAGGATCTTAGCACCTGGCGAGTACCTGGTATTATCCCTAATTACAATATAGTTGAGGATTTTGGCACAAATTAATGACCTAGCTGCCATACGTTAAGGGGCTTGTTTTTAGAGAAATAATCAGTTTAAAATATTCTGATGCCTTTAAAAGGCAACTCAGAATCCAAAGGTAGTTCAAAAGGAATCCTAGTAAATTCAAAGGCCAGTACAATGCTTGAAATAGGTATAGTGTGCTAGAATTACAATCATTCTGGAAGTATAAATGCACTTTTTAAAGGAGAGAAATAATATTAGCAAGTAGGTAACCTTTGCGCTATCTAAAACTGGAACCCAGTTGGCATGAAATCAGTTCACAAAGATCATTTAAGAACTATTTCACATTGTTTAAAGAGAAACTGCTCTTTAAATAATGTTAATTAAAACTTTGATTTAACTTTGATATTCACTGAAGAAAAGGACCTTCTGTCTCCTAGGAAATAACATCTTTGATCTGTCCGTTTAATGTAGCATCTTTGATGATTTAGGTTTTCTCTCCCCTGTGCTGTTTTGTAGGTTGAAAGCAGAGTTGCAATTTTAGCTGCCAGAAGGGGGCGGGTCCACTCAGAATCCCATCCCATCATTAGAGCCACTTCTTTTAATTCTTTCATTTAGACTAACCTCATATCATCAGAGGTTGAAGTGCTAGAGCCAGATTCTGCTCTCCTTGACATAAGTGTAAATTGTGAAGAGCTCCACTGAAATCAATGGAATGTTTAATCAGTGTAATACACAGCATGATCTTGCCCAAAATATCTGTCTAGCCTCCTCACCATCCAATTGAGGGATATAGATGCTCAGAGATGCAATCTAAAATTTTTCTTTGATGCTCTTTTACTGCCCAAGTAGATCATATGTTGAGGCACCCTTTTTACAATCTCTGCCTCTCCAGAAAAACATAACATCTACCATACTGTATTGACTACAAAACAGAGTGCTTTAGACTTGAACATATTGGGCCAGATCTTCATTTGATGTAAATCATTATACAACTACTTACACAAGCTGGGGCTCAGGTAAAACCAGTGGATGGTGGTGTGGAGGGGCACCAACACAGTGGGAGCTCTGGAATGGCACAACTGTCCTGGAGCTCCCCATTGGGCTGGCATCATGGCCCTGAAACCGCCCTACCCCACAAGGGGTGCAAGCAAAGAACAATCCCTGTCCTTAGGAGACTGCAAAGCCTGATGTTCTGGCTGGCCATGTATGAGAATGGGGTCAGATTTAAGGTGAGAAAGTTGCTCATCTTCCCCACCATTCCCATCCCTTAGCACATCTGCAGTTGATAACAGATTTAAAGGACAACCCAGTGGTGTAAATTATAGTACAATTGGCACCACCATGGTCCCCATGGCATCAACAAAGTGATATGTGCATCAACTGCATACAGAAAGGATGCTACCAAAGGAGCAGGGTTCATTGATCAGTGGGCATGGGCACAGGAATTCTAGCAAAGCAATAGCTCTACTACCAATAAGGTTTCGACCAGCTTTCTGTTTAAAGCTTGACTGTTCTAAGTGCTCTAAAACTGTATGGTTAAACGGATTGCCTTGAAATTTGGTGTGCCTCATGGCGCTGTGACGTAAGGCCAGTGATCCAAATTTGGGACCATTTGATCAAGGGGTCCCAGGATACAGCTGCCAGGGAAAAAACAGCTTGCATTCTGACAAAGTTTTGTTGCTCACAGATAGAGATCAACCCAGGGGTCAGATCATTGCACCAGGGTTTCAAATACCCAACAGTGCAAGGTACCTATGATAGCTAGAGCAATTTCCTGCAATATCTTTGTTGATCTTACTATATTAAATGTATGTATCATTGTGGGTCAGGGATTGTATGTAATTTCTCCCATAGAATTAAGAACTGGGGGTGGGGGAAGGGGGAGTGCTTAGGCAAATTCACTCAGGTTGTAACATCCCCAGAGAAGTATCACTACCTGGAAAGGCTCAGGTATACCAGTTCAAACTGGATTCCCCAGAGACTAACAGACAAAGAAAGAATTTTGGATAAATAGCCTGAGTTTAAACTGATACATGGCCTTCTTTCTGGTCCAGCAAATGGACAGGACTTTCTGTCCATAGGGGGCCTCAATCATTCCTGGGAGGTATTGGAAGGACTTTGGCCTACTGAGACCCCATAAGACTGATGGGTGACCTCTGGTAAGGTTTTGCATGCATGTAGGAAATCTTATTGTTTTTAATATGTTTTCTCTGTAATGCTTTCACCTTAAGAATAAATATACTTGCTTCTAAAAAGCTGTGTGGTAACTTATAACTGCTGGCAATTACATTGTTTGTAGCCTTCAAAGAAAAAGCGAAGCACAGATGACGGCCTGGTTAAGCAGTCTGGCTTGCTGGGAATAACACAGTGTAGGCAGGGAACTGTGCAGCCCAGAAAAAAAGCCCAGTCAGGAAGGAGAGAGATGTGGGTCTCGACCAAAGAGAGATGATGTTGAGGAGCCAGCGGCCTGGAGTGGCTGCCCTTAAGGGACCATGGAGGCGGGGGGAGAGGAGGATAAATTAAAATGTTCTTTGAAAAAGAGTTTGCTTCTTCAGCTAGGCACGCTAAGGCTTGTGGGTCCATTTGTAGCACGCTAAGGCTTGTGGGTCCATTTGTAATCCTAATGGAGTACACTGAGTATATGCAGAGAGACAGGCTAACTGTCTGGAAAATTATCACCGTTAGAACTTGGGTGGCTCTGAGGGGACTCTAACAATTATTAAAACTAAATAGCATCCCAGGTACTGTGAGGTTTGAATCCAGCTCCGGGCAGAAATCTCAAGTTTTTTTTAAAAAAATAGGAATATTGCTCCAATCTGCCTCTGTCACATAAGAATTCTTATTTGGGGAAATGTAATCTGAGTACAGCAGAATGTTGAGAAGGTGCTAAAACTGTGTTTTGAAAAAAAAAACTACATAAACAAATGCTGGCTGGGAGGGGAGGGTACTTGGGGTGGGAGAGTAGGTGGGAATAGAGGGAAAGGGACTAGGAGCTATGGGGATGGAAAAAGGAGGGGGACTAAGGAATGTGGGAGGGGAGGGGTGGAACAACAGGAATGGAGAAATGGGAGTGAATCACAGGAGGACTCGGGAAGAATAGGGACAGAGACACCTGTCCGACTCACGTTCCCCAGCCATGTATGTGCCACGCTCTATGGGCACCCCATGGACAGCTGTGTGACCTCCCCTTTCCCTGCACCCTGCATGTGCGCCAGGTTCTGGAGGGGTCTTACCTATCTCGGAGGGTCTGAGCCCCTCCCCTATGTGACCTGGGATCTGTAGGTCCCTGTCCCCAAGGTGTGTAAGCCTCTCCATACCCCTACCCATGTATGTCCCAGGCTCTGAGGCTCTCCAGTCCATCTATGTGGGTCTGGAGCCCCCCCTCCCCCCAGTATACCATCTCTGTGCCCCTCACATGAGCCAGGTTTGGTGGGGTTGCTGTCCTGAGGTCTCTGAGCCCAACTCTCCAGGATTGCCCTGGAGTCTCCAGGAATTAAAGATTAATCTTTAATTAAAGATTGTGCCATGGGATGAAACCTCCAGGAATATGTCCAACCCAAATCAGCAACCCTATCCCTCTTTATGTGAGGTAGGATCTAGGGGGGTGTCTCCCCACCTCACATAGTGCCTGAATTCTGCTCCCATATCTATGGCAGGCTCTGGGGGGCCCCACATCTCTATGGGATGAGACACCCCCCACCCACGTGAGCCAGGCTCAGGGCAGTTTGCTGGGGGAGGAAGGAATCTGAGCCCCTCTCCCTACCCCTGCCGGGGGGGGCGGGGTGTCTCCCCGTGTCTGAGCCCCACTCCCTGTCCCCGTGCATAAGCCAGGCTCTGGGGGGCCCTGCCCCTCTATGGGATGTGACCCCCCCGCCGCGTGTCGCGGGCCTCTTCCGCTTTGAAACACCGCCGTCCCGGTGCAAGCGGCTCCAGGCCAGTGGGGCGCGCTGGGCTGGGCTGAGCCAGGCGCGTCCCTGCTTCGCCTGCCGCTCCAGTCCGGCCGCAGAGGCCCCTGGGCGGAAATCTGGTCCTGCCCACCTCGCCAGCTCCCGGCCCGTGTGCGTGGCTGCCGGCCCGGCTTCTGCAGCAGGAGAGGGCGGGGATCGAGCGGGGCCTGCCCGCGGCCCAGGCCCGGCACCGCAATGGCCGGGGAGGTGAAGACCAAGCTGTCCAAGAACCTGCTGCGCATGAAGGTGAGAGGCGGCGGCTCGGCTCGGCTCGGCCGCCGGCGGGGGAGGCCGCTAGCGCGGGGCAGCAGCAGCAGGCCGCTGGGTGGGCCGCCGCTGGGAGCCCGGGCGGGTTGGGGGCGGATCGGAGTGAGCGATGTCAGGTCGCGGGTGGGGCAGCCTACCCCCGGGGGAGGGGAGAGCTGGGGCCCGGGGGCAGAGAGTGGGGGATGCGGAGGAGATGGGGGTTATGGCGGGAGCTGGGGGCCCGGGGGCAGAGAGTGGGGGGGAGGAATGGGGGTTATGGCGGGAGCTGGGGGCCCTGGGACAGAGAGTGGGGGGGGAATGGAGTGGGGAGGGGATGGGGGCCCTGGGGCGAGCTGGGGGCCCTGGGGCAGGGAGTGGGGGGGTGTATGGGGCGAGCTACCGCTTGTGTATGGGGTGGGAAGGGGATGGGGGTTATGGCGGGAGCTGGGGGCCCTGGGGCAGGGAGTGGGGGGGTATATGGGGCGAGCTACCGCTTGTGTATGGGGTGGGAAGGGGATGAGGGTTATGGCGGGAGCTGGGGGCCCTGGGGCAGAGAGTGAGGGGGTGTATGGGGCGAGCTACCGCTTGTTTATGGGGTGGGAAGGGGATGAGGGTTATGGGGAGAGTTGGGGGCCCTGGGGCAAAGAGTGAGGGGGTATATGGGGCGAGCTACCACTTGTGTATGGTGTGGAAAGGGGATGGGGGTTATGGGGAGAGTTGGGGGCCCTGGGGCAGAGAGTGAGGGGGTATATGGGGTGAGCTGCCGCTTGTGTATGGGGTAGGGAGGGGATGAGGGTTATGGGGAGAGTTGGGGGCCCTGGGGCAGAGAGTGGGGGGGTGTATGGGGCAAGCTGCTGCTTGTGTATGGGGTGGGAAGGGGATGGGGGTTATGTCAAGAGCTGGGGGCCCTGGGGCAGAGAGTAGGGGGTGTATGGGGCGGGTTGCCGCTTGTTTATGGGATGGGGAGGGGATGAGGGTTATGGGGAGAGTTGGGGGCCCTGGGGTAGAGAGTGAGGGGGCGTATGGGGCGAGCTGTCGCTTGTGTATGTGGTGGGAAGGGGATGCGGGTTATGGGGAGAGCTGGGGGCCCTGGGGCAGGGAGTGGGGGGTGCATGGAGAGAGCTGCCCCTTGTGTATGGGGTGGAGAGGTGGCCGGGATGGGGGTTGTGGGGAGAGCTGGGGCTTAGAATGGGGGGGGGTTGGGGTCGGGTATTGGGGATGTATGGAGCAAGATACCCCCTGGGGAGGGTTTGGCAGCAGCAGGGAATGGGGAGAGCTGGGAGCTGTCAGGGAGGGAGTGAGGGGAATTGGGATCAGGTGGGGGGGGCTAAGGGATAAGCTGTCCCCCTAGATAGGGAGTGGGGGTGGTGGTTCCCAGGTGGAGAGGTGATTGGGGGAGCCTACCCTGGTGGCAGAGCTGGGGCTGTGGGCTTAGGGAGCAAGGCTTGGGGGTGGTGACTGAATGTCTGGATTTTATAGGGACAGTCCCAATTTTTTAAGCTTTTTCTTACATAGGCAACTGTTACCCCCACCCCCTGCCCCAATTCTTCATGCTTGCTGTTTGGTCACCCTTGTGCCCCCTGGGTGGATTGTGGGACTGTAAGGCAAAGGCCTGGCATGTAGGGATGGAGTAGGGGGTGGTATTTAGGAGGCTTGGAGGGGAGGAAGGGCTAGTTGCACTGGGGTTTGGGGCTCATGGGAAGAGATTTGGGAAGATTCTGTATATGACATGAGACCTGTTGGGATGACAAAGGGAAAGATTGCCCTCCCATGTTGGGGTGGGGGGTGGTCACAAGGGGTCGCAGAGCCAGAAAAAGATTTTGTTTTAAATTGACCTATGCCCCGAGGTACACACATTAAGCTTTGTTTTACCAAAACTACTGCTCCCACATTATGATAAACGCCCCACCCCCACACACATACTGTGAAAGGATTGGGGAGTCACAGAAAGGAGACTATTCCCAGGGGTGGTGCAGATGGGGAAGAATGCCTCTTCAGGGTAGCAGGGGAGATGACCTTGGCCGTGGGGAAGCTGAAGTAGTTAGGGCTCTCCAGAGATGAGAGGATAGGGAGTAGGGCATTGGAATTGGGGGGCTGGCATGGATGCTGAGGGTGAGGAGCTGAGGATTTATGTGTCTGCCTAGGCATTTGTACATTGCTGCTTGCTATTGTACTTGGAAGTATGGGGGGAGGGTATAAAAGACTAAATGGGGCTAAGCGATATGGGGGGGTTGGGAAGCTGAGGGCATCTGGGGGCTTGGAAGGACATGGAGAAGAGCATGTTTGAAGGGAGACTAAACGCATGCAGAACTAGATCATAAAGTGGCTTTTGCAGTGTAAACAGGGAAGAGACATGGCATTATAACCAGCACTCCCTTCTCTGCTACAAGCTCTTCCACACCCAGACCAGCCTGCTCGGACACAAGGCTTGAATCAAGGTGCTGTTTCTGGAATTAGGGCCCTTGTCCTGAGTCAGTGCAAAGGGACCCATGTCATCAAGCTTGTAGGAGGCATAGACACCAGTGGTGTATATAAACTAAGCCAATGTATAAAATAAGCCACAGGGTGCTAAGCTTATTTGCGTAGATAAAAATGTGTAAATACAGTATAAACCAAAAACCTATTGTAAGAATTCTGTAGTAAATATGTAGTGTGGGAAAACCCTGTGTGAAAACAGTGGTCAAATAATATAATGAGAGATGAGGATTAAATGTTCCTTGAGATTTTGAGTGGATGGAAGGGGAGATGGACTCAGAGTGTCTGTTACTGTTGCATGATTCAGGATCCAAGCCTGGGGTCCTCATCTAGGTGGAAATTTGCCTGATTTGGGATTGGGTCCTGTACCGTAAATGAGACCCTGGCGCAGCAAATTAATGGATGAGCCATAAGTCATGGGTAAAAAATACCTGGCAAGGGACGTGCATGTAGAAACCTAGGGTTAACCACGACGATCTAATATGGGTTTAAACACAACTGTCCTTGTCTGCACTAAAGGCAAAATTGTATTTTAATTTTATTAGTTAACATGTTTTCTACCACAGTACATTTTCGCCAGGATAAACAAGGCCACACTTTTAAATTTGCCTTGTCTTGTTGTTGTCATTTCAAATTATGTTCCTCTTCGCCTCACTAACTGACTTAAATATTTCTTGGATGCATGTGGCCATGTTGATCCTAGGATATTAGACAGACATGGTCAGGATGAGGTAATATCTTTTATTGGATCAACTTCTGTTGATGAGATAGATGAGCTTTCAAGCTACATCTGAAGAAAAGCTTTGAAAGCGTCTCTCTCTCACCAGTAGAAGTTGATTCAATAAAAGATATTATGCACCCAGCTTGTCTCTTTACATTTTTCTTATTTGTTTTGGTTTATAAGGTCATTTATGTCCTTGTTAAGAATTTTTAAAGATATATATCATTGACCCTTTAAGGAAAAGTTAGTATC
Source organism: Gopherus evgoodei (assembly GCF_007399415.2). Lineage (NCBI taxonomy): Eukaryota > Metazoa > Chordata > Testudines > Testudinidae > Gopherus > Gopherus evgoodei. The sequence continues at coordinate 33,983,495 of NC_044333.1, read as the reverse complement.
AGGTAATTCTGGCTTCGCTTGCTCTCTTCATCAGTTCTCCAGCTTTCTCAGATGTTCATTGTTAGCGCTCTAGAAATATACTAAACAAGAGGGCACTGGCAATGATGGCATTGGAAGGTTTGGCTAAAAAAAATCCATAGTTCTTCTGTGGTAACTACTAAACTGATGACATTAAGTTCCACTTTGTAGTTGTACTACAAACACTAGAAAAAATCGCTGTGCTAACCCCCTAGTGAAATGGCATTTATAACACTGCCTTGAGTACCACGGTATCTTCACTTGTAGCCAAACATCTAACTCCTTAGACTCCCATAAGAAGTCTCCAGTGGTTTTATGAACTATAGGGTTCCTGCTGTTTTGATCCAGGAACATACTGTGAACTGCCTTCCTTATTTCAGCAAAATCTTGCATTAGCAAAACTGGGATTTCTTTGCTGAAAACCATCTGGAAATTCCTTTCTTCCCATGAGCTATCTGTGCTGGCCTCTTTATCATGATCATAAATGTTCAAACTCTTTTTCTTTATATTTTTAATTTAAAATACTCCCTTTGCTTGCCTCATTGGGTTGACCTGGCTTGACTTGAAATATTTCCTAGCCTTGGATTTTGTTGTGCACTTAATTTTTCTGGCCAGGCTTCCTTTGACTGCTAGAAGAATATCCTATAATGGTGTTAACTTAGACCATTGTCATCATCCTCCCCTACCCCCACTCTTTTCCCAACTCATAAATGTAGTAGCATGAGAGAGGGATATTAATAAAGTACCAACCTAGCCATCGCCCTTGGAATTGTGAATCTAGCATCAAGTCCAAAGTGAAATTAGTCTCAGCTCAGTGGCTAATGGACTCTGGTTCATGTCGTGTAATGCAACACATAATTCACTAGAGTACACACTGGCATGATTGATGCTCTCTCTGTTTCTGCAGAACAACACAGAAGCCGTATCGCCATTAATTTTTTAAAAATATAAATATTTAATAAATATTTATAACTTAATATAGCAGAGCCTTCATAGCTTGTTTGCTTCTTTTTAGTTGTGCCGTTCCTCTTTTAGCTTGGTATTTGGGACCTTAGCCCTTCAAAGTACTAAGTGAAATGAGTTTTGCAATCTCAGTTCAATCCTCAGTTGTAGCAGAGTTCACTTTCCATAAAGGTAGCAGAATAATTAGCACAATTACAAGTCGCTGCTCACCAAAGACTTAAATCTGTGTTTCTATGGAGGCTAAACTTTGACCCAAAAAAACACTCAGCATGTTTTATGTGCTTTGCAATTATTGCAATCTGTATTTTTTTTATCATTTTAAATGTAAGTGACCAGATATTTTTATTCAAGAGATCTCCTAGGTCATTTGTTCTTAGGAACGTAATCAATAAAAATGAACATTAATTGAATGCTTATAATAAAATTTCTCTCATTGAGATTCCAGTTTCCTTGATTAACATGTTTTTCCACAGAGTCCCTCATTTTACTCACTTCTGAGAAAATCTAGATACTGTAATTTTAAATGGAAGGCTATGACATGTTTTTGAATTCTTTCAGAATCTAAACTTTATTTAGTTAAGAAACTCACACAGTATGGGTACATATAGCAGTGAAAATGAGATGGCTTATCACTTTTCAGACTATGCTATAGAATTAATATATAAATTAAAAAAAAATACACAATGTTTTCTATAGCCTGAAAAGTGATAAACCAACCTTTAATTTCTGATTGTCCATTTATATATATATTTGTATGGGGGCGGGGAAGTAGTGGCACATTCCAATTTCCATCCACAAGCCAAGCTCTGTCTACTTGGGACACCAAAATGATTTGTCACAATAGATTGTGCAGACGTTTGAAATAGGGTCATGCATGCTCTGCTGTGCTTTGCTAGCATCTTCTCTGGTAAGGTTTGGATGTTCTCATGGTTAATGCCAGATAAAGGTGTAAGCGTGATAGGGATGTGCCTAAGGGCTTGTCTAAATACAGGTTGTACTGCTTTATTAGTGCAGTTAGAGGTACACCTGTCTCCCCTTCCCCTCCTCCTACTCCCCCTACCCCCCCCCACACCCACTAGGAATGCAGTTATACTTAGGGCTCTACCAAATTCATGGCTGTGAAAAATCTCTCCAGTGATATCTGGCTATTGCAGGGGAGGGGCAGGGCGAGGGGTGCTGCACTCGGGGGTTCCTACCATGCGCTGGGCTAGGGAGGGGCGAGACTTTCTCTTTCCCTGCAGTGGCTCCCACCGCTCCCTTACTGTGGCATGAGGAGGTTCCCGGAAATGGGTCTAAACCAGCCCTGGGAGAATCTCTTCCCCTGGTCCTCCCTGGCCTAGCAGCAGGAGCCTGGCACATGGTAGGAGCTCCGGGTTGGGGTGCTCCCGGCCCTGCCACTCCCCGGCTCCAAGCCAAGAACTTGAGGTTTAAGGGGACTATGAGCTGGCGGGAGGGGGAAGGGGACCACAGCACCCCCCAACCATGGGCCCTGGCCAGCCCTAACCCCCCGCAAAAGTGATGACCCCCACATGTCCTGTGTTCTTCACCCCTACCCCCTTCCCCCTGACATACACAGTAGCTTTGTGATCCCCCCACCCCGCCACAACACTCTTTTGAGTTGGGACACACATGGTTACAACACATGAAATTTCAGATGTAAACATCTGAAACCGTGAAATTGACTATTTCTAAAATCCTCTGACTGGGAAATTTACCAAAAAGGACTGTGAATTTGGTAGGGCCCTAATTATACTGGTATAAATGTGCTTATACCAATATAACTTATTCCCCTTCGGGAAGGGGAATAAGCTATAACAGTATAACTGCATTCACACCAGGGCTGGTATCGGTATTCCTGTGGATAAAAAAATCACATTCCCTAACAGACATATTTATGCTAGTACAAAAGCTGTCTGTAGACCAGGTCTGAGGCCCCAACTCCAATCATGGTGATGTCAAACCCTAAGCATTAATTTAAAAATAAATGTTTATAGCCTTTCTAGTTGTGGAGAAGTGAAGCTTCAATGTTTGGTCACTGAAATAGTTAACACTGACTTTTAATTATCAGAGGGGTAGCTGTGTTAGTCTGGATCTGTAAAAGCAGCAAAGAATCCTGTGGCAAGAATTTCTTTCAGAAAACAGGACTCCGCTGGCCATCACATACAGTCCCCAGCTAAAACCTCTCCAACACATCATCAGGGATCTACAACCCATCCTGGACAATGATCCTACACTTTCACAGGCCTTGGGTGGCAGGCCAGTCCTCGCCCACAGGTGACCTGCCAACCTGAAACATATTCTCACCAGTAACTGCACACCGCACCATAGTAACTCGAGCTCAGGAACCAATCCATGCAACAAACCTCGATGCCAACTCTTCCCACATATCTACACCAACGACACCATCACAGGACCTAACCAGATCAGCCACACCATCACCGGTTCATTCACCTGCACGTCCACCAATGTAACATACGCCAACATATGCCAGCAATGCCCCTCTGCTATGTACATCAGCCAAACTGGACAGTCGCTACGGAAAAGAATAAACGGACACAAATCAGATATTAGGAATGGCAATATACAAAAACCTGTAGGAGAACACTTCAACCTCCCTGGCCACACTATAGCAGACCTTAAGGTGGTCATCCTGCAGCAAAAAAACTTCAGGACAAGACTTCAAAGAGAAACTCCTGAGCTTCAGTTCATCTGCAAATTTGACACCATCAGCTCAGGATTAAACAAAGACTGTGAATGGTTTACCAATTACAAAACCAGTTTCTCCTCCCTTGGTTTTCACACCTTGACTGCTAGAACAGGGCCTCATCCTCCCTGATTGAACTACCTCATTGTCTCTAGCTTACCTGCATATATATACCTGCCCCTGCAAATTTCCACTACATGCGTCTGACGAAGTGGGTATTCACCCACGAAAGCTCATGCTCCAAAATGTCTGTTAGTCTATAAGGTGCCACAGGATTCTTTGCTGCTTTGACTTTTAATTGTACTCAGTGGGCACCTGAGTTAACACTTCATGGAGATGAAATGGGCAGCTCAAACTTCAAGCTATTGTTCCAGTCTCTCTGTGAACTCCTCAAACAGCATTGCATTACGCCATATCTATACTACGGTCATAGTGTAGCCACTTTCTACAGTTTTCCCATTGTTGTAGTTAATCCACCTCTCTGAGTGGCATCTACGTAGAGGGGTAAGTCAGCTTAACCGTAGCACTCAGCAGTGTGAATATTTCTTTAACAGTGTAGCTAGGTCTACACTAAAAAAGTTAGGTTGACCCATTTATGTGTCTCATGGGTGTGAAAAATCCACGCCTATAAATGATGTAGGTAAACCGACCTAATCCCTGGTGCAGAGACCGCTAAATCGATGGAAGAATTTTTCCATCAACCTAGCTACTGCTTCTTGGGAGGTAGATTAACTGCAACAACAGGAAAACCTCAGTGGTTTGAACATTGGCCTGCTAAACCCAGGGTTGTGAGTTCAATCCTTGAGGGGGCTATTTAGGGATCTGGGGCAAAAATCTGTCTGGGGATTGGTTCTGCTCAGAGCAGAGGGTTGGACTAGATGACCTCCTGAGGTCCCTTCCAACCCTGATATTCATAGAATCATAGATTATTAGGGTTGGAAGGGACCTCAGGAGATCATCTAGTCCAACCCCCTGCTCAAAGCAGGACCAATCCCCAACCGGCCCCCTCAAGGTTTGAACTCACAACCCTGGGTTTAGTAGGCCAATGCTCAAACCACTGAGCTATCCCTCCCCCCAATCCTTATTCTGTGGTTCGATGCTCTCACTGTAGTGAGTGGCTATGCTGAAGCACTCTAGTGGTGCAGATGCAGCTGGGCTGCTGCAGTGGTTTAAGTACAGACATAGCCTAATTTTGAAGTGAAAACCAGGTCTAACATTGACATAAAGGCTCACTTTGCAGCCTTGTGGGCTAGAGACTAACTTTATTTTTATTTTTAATGAAATCTGAGAATCTGGAGGACAAGGGGGTGCCCTCAAAAGAATAGAGTAAAAAAAACAAACGCTAACCTGGCCTAAGCCAGGTCCAGTTCGTCCTGACCTCTTTATGTGGTGGAGTGTAATCATTTGGCATCCAGTATGCAGCAACAGCTTTGAAATCATTAAATTTTCCTCAGTCCTTTGCCAAACCTCCAGGAATTGCAGGATGGTAATATGCCAAGGAAGTCAAAACTATCTCGGATATTACTAGAGTGCTGGTCACCTGGGTATGTAAGTGGCGATGCAACTGAATTGTAACATTGCAGTTGTTTCTGTCTGTACATTGGCAATTGCCCTAACGTTGAGCTGACTTTTAAGAGAGTCAGGCAAAACTTCTGAACTCTTCATGAAATACTGTATGAACAATCAATGTCAGGCAACCTATTAAATAATTGTAACTTACATATGGGAAAAAGAAACTTTATGCAGAAAAATCTTTGTGCATGTTTCTTTCAGTTCATGCAGAGGGGATTGGATTCAGAAACCAAAAAACAACTAGAAGAGGAGGAAAAGAAGATAATCAGTGAAGAGCACTGGTATCTGGATTTACCAGAACTCAAGGAAAAGGAGTAAGTTTGTCATATTTTTGCATTACGTATATCAACTATCTGGGAGGCAAAGCAAAGTGTTGTGTATTAATCCTTTTCTGTACCAGAAATACCTCAAGAATAGTAGTAACTCTTAGTGACCAGTAGACATTAGTAAAATAGATTGGTAGGTGTCGCATACTTATGCAGAATTTTATTCTAAGGAACCACTCTCAAGGTTTGACCTACTTCCCTTTATTTTTTTTCCTTCATCTGTATGTTTTCCTAGCATCAGTGTAATTATTTTCTTTTTAGTGACCAGGTGATTTAATGCTGCTTTTGCTTTTTAAAAAAAAAAATGGCTGAAACCATATAAATTAGACCCCAATCTTGCAATCAAGTCCATGAGAGATAATCTGACTTCAGCATGGAGCTCCACTGATTTCATTAAGGTTTCATGCGGGTATAGGAGTCAATCCATGAATATCCAGTTGCAGAATTCCTAATGGACATGCAACAATAAGGAAAATATCTTCTAGTAAGGGCACAAACTTCCATTCCTGCTTTCTGAAGAAGTGCTATAAACAGTAAGAAAACTGTTTTAAAAATATGTTTATTTTGTCCTTTAAAAGGGGAAATTTTTTTAACAAGAGAGAGTCTCTTCTTAACATCTGGAGTTCAGAGAATTAATTACATGTGATTAAAGTGAATAAGGTTACTGATATTTAGTATTTTACTTGTGCAGGGTGGGGATGAAGGGGTGGAACGCTTCTGTAGTACACGTATGTGATAATTCCTGAGGGCAGACTTCTTTTTGTTTCTTGTTTTGTTCATTAAAAGAGAAAAGAAAATCTTTGAAGAGAGAGAGAACTACATGATTTTATTTCCTACCAGTCTCTGCTAAGGCCAGCTCTACACTAGAAATTTGCTGGTATAAAAATGTCACCTAAGGGTGTGAGGTTTTGTGTGTTTGGTTTTTTGAGGGTTTTTGTTTGTGGGGTTTTTTTTTGTTGGATGAGTTTTTCAGGTGGGAGGGGAATTGGTGAGGGGCAACATTTTGTATAGCGGCAAACTTTTTCAAACATAGATCTGGCCTAAGACACTTAATTTTTTTGGTTTTGGTTTTGCTTTTTCTTGCCTTTGGTTATTGTGACTATGTTAAGACACACTGTTCAGACAAATACTTGTTTTGTTTGTTGTGCAGGAGTTTTATAATAGAAGAGAGAAGCTTTATGCCATGTGAAGACCTACTTTATGGCAGAATGTCCTTTAAAGGGTTCAATCCAGAAATTGAGGTACTGTCAAGTGTTCTACTTCTGTTAGGGTCATGTAGTGTATGTACCCCACACTGGCCCAGCAACCAAAGGGTTAATACAGGCACTGCCAGCCACTGCTGATTGGAAGCTTCACAGCAGCTGGGAGGGTTAACAGGGCTGGGAAGCAGATGGTTGGAGTGGCTACCAGAGGAGTGAGCAGGCTGGAGAAAGGAGCTCAGGCAGCAAGCTACTAAGGAGCTGCCCTGAGGCAACATCCCAGGAGGTGATGAATGGACCAATAAGCTGGAGAGCCTGCAGAGACCCAGGGGAAGGTAGGAAGATGCTCAGGGCACTGTCAGAGTTGAAGAGCCCTGATCCTGCTTACTTAACTTGAGGGCCCTGAGCTGGAACCCGGTGGAGTGGGTAGGGAATAAAGAAAGAGTTTTCAGACCCCTGGGCACCAGGAATAGACATACAGCCCCACTGGGGGCTGCACTACGCTTGGCCAGAGGGCATCGCACCAATGCACTGCCTCAGTAATGAAGAAAAACTATAAATTGGAATTAGATCTCAATGTGACTTCCATTAAAATCAAGAAGTGTCTTTCTGTTGACTTCAGTGAGAGTGAACTGAGCTTTATATACTTTGTAGCACGAAGTGGATTATTGCCTAAGTGTGTCCAATCTTTGTGCTTCTAATTTCAGCTCCGCTAGGTAGGATGAAAATGGTAATTGCCACCTCAACTCCCCTTCTTCCTCCTATTCAACATTCCTATTGCTGTTCAGCAAAATCAGCTGCTCTTTTAACTAGATTGTTGATACACAGTCATAAATTCATGTGCTGATACCTCTCTCTGTGCTCGCACTTGTTTTCAACCTTAGAAGTGGAGCTGTTTGATTGCAGGAATTTGAAAATAAATTAAAATGCAGGCAAAGCATACTGAAGGATTTTATGAAACTTTTGCAATTCTGCACTGAAAACACAACATTGTGGGGAGTATTTACTCTTGGTCACACTGCCTAATAAGAGCCTAGATACTGGATTAGTATTTAAGAGACTTGTTCCTGGTTCTGCCTTTCGTTTGCCCTGTGACCTTGGTACAAGTCTCCCTACACCTCTGTGCTTGATTTATCCAGCTGTGAAAGGAGGTCCTAATAATTAAAAAAAATCCGTGGATGAAAAGTGGTATATTCACTTGTGTGGTGTATGTTTGATCCATTTGAACAAATGGAGCCTTTCACCTCTGAGGTACTTTTACCCAGGTCAAGAGAGATGAAATCTGTCTGGGGCTATGAAATGAGTCTTTCCAGTCCCAGATTGACACATGTCCATGTCGCACTCTAGCGTCCGTTGGCACCCATGGTATTTATCTCAGCTGAATTCCCATCCTCCACTGAGAGATGGCTCCAGATTAGCAATAAGACATACAAGCAAGTGATATGGAGGAGTTCATGCTGTTTGCTGGTCTTCTGTCACTGCAGTGCTTTCTGCAGGCGCTGTCTATAAAATGTATTTCTACATTGTGATTCAAACCAAGATTTTGGAAATAAAAACTGCTATTTCTGGTAAATATCTGGCTTTTTCCCCCCCATATGTCAACAGCTCAATAGTTGCATGATTCCTATACATTTTTCTCCCCTCAGAGAACAAAGCCTCCATGTTCTGTACACTGCTCAGCAAAACAACTGCCCAGTCTCACTGCTCTCCCACCTTTCATCCAGTCTGGATCTTTAGTCATCATATTGCAGCTTAATTTAATAAAATAAAATAAATACCTGCAAATTCTCAGCCCCGTTTCCTGGAAACTACTCCTGTGAATAAGGTCTTGCAGAATCATGCCTTTAAAATAAAAACTCTTTTGAGCAGAGGTGTCTTTAACTTCTATTCAACGTCACACACGTCTATGATGCTATAATAGTAACAATAACATTGCCATTAATCTGTGTCTTGCAGATAAATAACTGCCTAAAATGAAAAGTTACTGATGCTGAATTCAGATCTAATGTGATTTAGGGGGAATTATGATTACTGTCTCGCCATGGTTGGCATTTTCACTGGCTTTTTTTTTAATGCAAGTAGTATTTTATTGTAAAGCTTTTCAGACATTCTCCCTGCTAAATAAACATTTTCAAGTAGTTTAGTTCCTAAATTTGACTCACCCTTAAGACCTGGGAACTATATACACTAGATTATACTTGACAGTGAAAAAACAGATCTGCTACATAACTTTTTTAAAAGATTTATCCACTGTTTTTGTAGAACCTACGATCAATAGTGCATTGCCACTTAAGTGCCAATAATTGTAAAAAGTGCTAAGAAAACCTAGTCCCAGATTCTAAGCACCCATGCTGGTGTGCAAACAAAAAATAAGTTGTGTTTGTATTAGAACAATTTTAAGATGCAGGAAAATTTTAACAAAATTCATTATTTGAAGTTTTGTAAGGGCTGGGTCATGAGCTGTTTTCAGGGCCATGCTGGGTTGTAGGGGGACAAAGACGCTCCCCTACACAAGCTATCTGAATCACTGTGGAGGTGGGGTAACAGAGGAGGAACTAAGCACCACCAGGTACAGCACTGGTGGAAATCACCACCACTACCAGCCCATGGAGCAAGGGGGAAGCAGCCAGTCACAGTTCATTCCCTTTTTTTCTCCCAGCAAAGCACGGCTATGTGTTCCCTTTTATTCACAGTTCATGGTAAATCCATGACCTAGCCCTCGGTTTATACTACAAACATAGGAAATCAGCTTCAGTTAAAACTCTGGGGGGGAAAGAGTCCTGCATGTCCGTTTTAAAAATGAGTTTCTTATCAGTAATATCTACATAATTGAAATTCTGTGAAAGAGTTAACTGTTAGACTTATTTCCCATTTCATTTTCAGAAGTTAATGATCCAAATGAACGCTAGGTACAAGAAAGAAGAAATTGAAGCAGATGATACAGCTGAGGCTGATGTATCAGATGAAGAAATGGCCAGAAGGTAATTTATGTTTTATGGCATAGTTAAAATTACCAAGATGATGTGTTGCTGCACTCTCATCAGAGTGTTTATAAAAGAGCAAACTTTTGTGTTGTGCACAAGATTTTTTTAAATAAGAATTTTGAAGATCGTGTTCAGTGGAATAGCTTCATTACGTCCTGGGGAAGTAACTTGGGGCCATTTTCTACCCTCTGCTACACCTTTGTATTCTCTACTCTGTCCCATACTGTGTGACAGAAGGCAAAACTGGCCCCTTAATACATTGATATCTTGATACAGGCAGTAGCTGTATCTCTTACAGGGTGCTGTAAGAGGAGTGACATTGGCAGTCCTCTGTTGCACCACAGATTTGTATTGCTGATAGGATTTATGACTTGCTATGCACTAGTTTGCTTTGATTTTATGAATAATAGTGATTGATGTATTAATTTAAATATCTTAACAGATATGAAACCTTAGTGGGAACTATCAGGAAGAAATTCTTGAAAAAGAGAGACCAGCGTGTGCTACAGGATGAAGATGAGAACAGTAACATGAGACCTAGCAAAGCTAAGAAAATGTTCTTAAAACCCCAGGATTGATGTGAACTGCACAACTGAAGCTAATATAAATGTTATCTACAGGGTGGAGTAACATGAACTGGGCAGTGTTTATTTTCCACCAAATAATGTGAGAGATGTTTGTAAATCTAAGTCTATTCTGATTGAAATTTCTGCTGTCCTCATGAGAAACATACTTTCAAAGTGGAGGCGTATTTAATGGATGTCATACATCCTTTCCCGTCTGAGCGCGTTGTACTGACCATGAGGCTCTAAGCCCATTAGCTGTGTAAATGTTGTGCATAAGTAAGATGGCTATCCCGTGTGTTTGAGAGCAACAATCTTTACGTTTTATGATGGTAATTGAACGCAAGTATTTCAACTAAAGATGAGCTATGGCCAATCTTATAAAGCAATTCTGCTTTCAGTGCTTTTTTTACTGTATAAGTTGAAACCCCTTATACTTTTTAAATTGAAAGAAATAGTCTGCAGAAACTTACATGTTTCTTTAAGCAATCTAAAAATAAGTTGAAAAAGGAACAGAGAGATTAAATCCATTTAGTTGAATTTTATTTTTTTTATAAAATCTATTTAAAGAGAAGTTTTTGTAATAGAAGCATTTTTTTCTAGAATAAGCTAAATATTTATACTGGGTGATGTTTTCACTTTGACACTTATAAATCATGATCTGCTCAATCTCTCACGTCCAAAAAAAAATGTTTGATGTTCCTTTGGTTGTGGTTTTCTTTTCTGGCAAAAATTTTCCAATCTTATAAACAAGCTCTGTGATGGCAGGATAATGACCGCTTCAGAAACACATCTTAAAGCTGAATAAAAACTTTTAAAAGACTTTTGTGTCTGATTATTGTGGTTCAGGTAATGTAATATAAACCCGGAGACTTAACATAGCCTGTGAGATGTTTAGTGTATTGTTTGATAGTGTTTAGATTTAGGCCCAGATTTTTAAATGTATTTAGACATTAATGCACACAACATTGCAATACCAACTGATTTAGGACCCTAAATCTAATTTTCAAAAGGGCTTTAGAGGTTGACAGTCAATGGGATTTAGGCTCGTAAATGCCTACATTCCTTTTGAGAATGAAATTTAGGATCCTAAATCAATTAAGCATTTCAACTCTGAGCACAGCAAAACCTCAATACCTTTAAAAAACTAGGCCTTAAGGACATGCCCCAAAATATTAGTTGAGTTGAAATGCCTTTTTTAGTTAGAAAGTAATGAAGCAGTTGGAAGCATTGTTGCACAAAGAGGCAGTACTGGCCTTCCATCAATTGGTGCTCTGGGCATGTTGAAATTTGTTGTCAGCATGTGTCAGATCTAAAATTATAGCAGTTTTCTGTATCCTACCCTTCAGCAAGAAATATGCTCTGTTATTTTATTTCCCTGGCTAGTTGTCCAGGATGCTGGCTGTCTTGAGAAAGGAGGGATTTCAAGGAGTTAGCTAAATTGAAGCAAGTAGTGGCCGTTCCATCACAGACACGAGTCGTTTTTTCTTTTCTTTTCTTTTCTTTTTGGAACAGCTCAGTGAAGCAAGACACGAAACTCAATTATATAAAGTAAGAGGCCGTACATCTACAGTAGTTTGCATGTATGATATATGGACTATAATCCATATATCAAAAGCACCTCATTAGATATTCAAGATGGATCACACGTGGAAAGAGAAATACACTTTTAACCTAGTAAGGGAGCTTCATAAAGGTGGAAGGTCTATGATTCATGATCTCATATAGGTTTTCAGAGCTAATTAAATGCTACTGGTTCAATTACTTAAAACTTGACTATATATAATCATCAATTGAACAAAAGTTAATGATCGCAAGACATTTTTCTTCCCAAATGTGACCTGAACTACAAATTGATTTATTGTTGCTCATCACAAGAAAAACTCATAATATATCCCATTATTCTTTCTTGCTTATTACTAGGAAATGACTACCCTGTTATATGAATAAATTTCTTTGGCGATGACAGGATTTCTGAATAATATTGCTAGGTATTTTGGGGAAACTATATTCTAGTGAGACACTAGTGACCACTAGATGTCACTAAAATTTTGCTTGGGCTTCAGGATTCTTGAACTGATGACGTTCTGTTGCTTTCACATAATCTTTTCTAATAGTTCCTTTGATTGAATAATTATTTGAGGCATGCATATAACAAAAAGAGCATTAATCTTTACACAGAGGCTTCTCTGCACAGAGAATGTATGCAGAGAGGACATCTGTGTCCTCCATTCCAAGGCAAAATAGCTGCCTGTGATTGGGAGAAAAAAAACAGCTCTGTAGTCAGATATCTCAGTCCTGGAGTGTACGCTGCATTGCATGTGTTTGTGTGGAAGGTTTTGAAGGTGAAGTGACATGAATTTCAACAGCTTCACAGAAAACTTACGTTCTGTTACTGGAGGGTTATAAGAAAATGCGTAACCCCACTACAATTATTAGCAGTGTATAATCCTTAAAGGTTGGTGCCCTACTGGCCAGAAGTTTGATTGAACAGCTTTTGATGATGGCTAGCTGAACTCTTCAAATGCAACTTTAAAAGCAGCTGCTGAGATTAGGGCAACCTACTTATTCACTCAGCTATCTTGGAGCATCAAGTGTATTGTAGAATCAGCAAAATCTAAGTGCCTAGTAGAAGTTGCAAAAGTGCCTAGATTCTTGTGAAAATCCCAGAAGGTGTCTCTCTGGTGCCTATCTGCATCTTTAAGTGCCTAGATATCTTTAAAAATCTGATCCTAGGCTCCCAAGTCATCTAGGTGTGTTACAGAATTTCTCTATACATCATTCCTTACTATAACTAGACCACTATGGAGGCTTAAGTTTAGACACAAAATGCTCATGATGCAAATCTACATTTAACCAAGCATTCTTGCCTTTATTACAAACTCAAAAATAGACCCATTGTTGTGGACAGTTTTGTTAAGCTGTGATTTTTAAAGCATAAATGGGCCTATTTCTCAATCAAAGAGGACCCCTTTTCGATTGAAGATGTAATTTGGATTTTAGAATGAGCATTTTTAGTTTGGAAGTAGCTGTTTTCTCAAGCTTGCAAATAAAGCAAAGTTTGAAGGAGGGAGGTGCATAAAACAGCAGAATTGTTTGTGGTGTGAAATGAATAATGTGTGGATTTGGCACAACTCTGACCAAGAATGAGACCCGGGGTGATGGTTGCAGTCTACAGCAGCTGGCATTCATGCGCTCACTGAGAGTTCATAGCAGTCAGAATAGTTTAAACTTTGTCTTCAGACATCTAGAACTATTTGTCCTGTCCTCTTTGAGAGTGATCTCTTAGGTCCAGTATCAGAGGGGTAGCCGTGTTAGTCTGGATCTGTAAAAGCAGCAAAGAATCCTGTGGCACCTTATAGACTAACAGACGTTTTGGAGCATGAGCTTTCATGGGTGAATGACATGCATCCAACGAAGTGGGTATTCACCCACGAAAGCTCATACTCCAAAACGTCTCTTAGTCTATAAGGTGCCACAGGATTCTTTGCTGCTTTTAGGTCCAGATTCATCATCTGTCTAATACTGCATTGCACGAGGAAAGCATATATCATTAGCAATCATCACTCTTCCTGAAGTGTCCTATTTGAGGTACACTGGCTGAGAGGAACCAGAGAAGGAATTCAGGAAAACTACAAAATTAGTTGGCAAGTCATCGGTTTCTTTTGCTGCTTAGTGTTAACAAAGAAACTGAGGCAGGAAACAATTTTGTTTTTATTCACCCTCTGTTTGGATGAGCTAGTCAGTCAATGCATTCAGCATCATTGAGAATGGATTAACAGCTTATCTAGCATGCTGTAAATAATTAAATTGTACTTCTCGGGATCCAATAGTATAATAGAAAACAAGCCAACCTGTGTTTTTATCTTTTTCTGTTTTTCCCCTCCAGAAGAGGCATTAAAACTTGGTGGTTTCCTTTTATGTTTGCTAGCTGTTGCCTGTGCAGTTTGATGAAATGAAGTGTGCAAGAGAAAATCTCTCAAAAATGATTAAATGATTTGTCTGAAATAATAATGCAACAATTGAGCTAGTTCTCTCTTTCCTCTCTGTGGTGCCAGTTGGGTTGAAATTTTTACCACTGCTATAGTTGCCAATGCTGGGAATAGATGAGGACTGCACAACTTCCCTTCTCTTCCCTTCTTCCTATCTTGTCTCTTTTGATCTAATTGATGCTGGACCTTAAAAGCCATAGCGGCAGAGTCTAGCTGAAGTGAGTGCTCGTCCTGTATCTTACCTCCACTGATCCAAGAGCTGATTAAACTTTGTTCCTTGTTGTTTTTTTAATTGCTTTTTCCAGTGGTGAAATGAAGCTTGAACTGGTTTTCTCCTGTTACTCACAGTTCTTTTCTGAAAGACACTCCACATACAATTGTTAATGGATGGTATTTTCCTTTGGGCTTTGGGCATATGTAATGGGCAGTTAGATTGAGATTATTCAGAGCCATCTATGGGTTTTGAACACCCAGCTCCCATTAATTTTACAATTATTCAGATCTCAGCCTGAAAGCAAAGTTGTCTTGTCTTCCTGTAAATCAAGATACCGTGCTTGCCTAATTCCAGATACATTTTGAACGTGCTGGGATATGGTTTTAGCAGTGTTGGTGCCATGTGACTTGCAACAGGCTGCAGCTAAAACGCTGCACAATAGTTTGGAGTCTCATTAAACTAGCCTGAAAGAGAGATGGTCCACTTTAACTTTAAAATGTATCACGGGGGAAAGGTGTCAGCTGAATTGCCCTGTAGACATAAGATCCCGTGTTTATCCGCATAACAGGAGTATAAATCTCTCCTATGCCTCCTGCCAGATCCTTTTAGGAATTAATCATTCCTTTCCCTTTCCCTGTGGGAAGGCACCTATCACAAGGCGTCCCTAATGGTATGAGGCTGTGGTTTGGTGACTCTTCTATTTAATACCATTCTTAGGCCTAGTTATCTGTCTTTCAAGAGGTTTGGGGTATAGTGTTCACAGCTAAACAACTACTATATTTATCAACTCTAAGAGAATTTGCCAGGCTGAAAAACTGATCTTTAGCAGGTGTAAATCAGCAGAGCTCCATTTGACCTGACACTGTAAAGCCAGGACCTGGTAATAATTGTCAAGTCTGGGGCAAAAATCTCTGTGGGAGAGTTGTTATAAATGATCGTGCAGAGGGTGGGTGGGGTGAGGACTGACCCATATGGAGCTCTACAGGGAATAGGCCCTTAGTAGACAGCAGGAGCAGTTAGGTGGCAGCAGAAGCAGAGGTGCCTATGGAGGTGACACAGGAGGATGGAATAACCAGGATGTCAAAGGCTACATTAAAGCCAACCAGAAAAGGAGCCATTATCAGCATAAAGGAGGCTACGTAGAAGAGAAGGGTTTCTGTACTATGGATTGTGAGCACCAGATGAAAATTCCTCCCAGCTAAAGAGAAAGTGGTGAGTTTTATTTGAAACACTTAGTACTTATCTGATATTTGGTGAATAAAAACTTAATTACAATTGATACTTATAAAGACTGTTGTTTTCATTGATTTTTAATATATTTTTGTATTTCATGAGAGTTTTGCATAAATCATGTTAGAACAAGGAAGCTATCCACTGAAAAGAAAATGTCTTGATTCTCTTCTTTAGCCTGCTATAGTTAAAAGCAACATGTAAGATTATCATCAGGAAAAACGACTAGAGAATTATTTTTCTAAGTGGTCTACTCTGTTAACTTTGTTTTGACACTGTTTCCCCTGCACAGTCAGTTTCTCTGTTTTTATGAGTCTTTCACATAGCATCATGACAGAGAGAAACATTTTTAGAATAGGAAACTGCAATTGCAAAACCACAGATATTAGAAGAGGGGACTCGTTAGTTAGACAAGGAGTTTCTTTAAATAGACTTGATTCAGTTGGATGCTTTTTATGCTCGTCACCTTGATAACATTCCCAGTTGTATCTGTCATTAAGGAATTTCAATTTGTGGCCATGTGGAATGGAAGTGGGCACAATAGAGAAACAAGTTTGGGCACCATATTACAATTTATCCTTTAGACAGGATGTGAATTAGTACCACTACAAAAGCATCCTAAGAAAAATGTGGACATACTAAACATAATTAACGTGTGTGGTTTGTTGTAGTAATCACAGAGAGAAATTGGATAATACTTTGCACTTGTAAGTCTGGGGACCTTAAAGTCCCCTACATACATGAATGAATTATTCCTCCTAACACACCCTGGAGGTGGGAAGTATATTATCCCCATTTTACAGATGGGGAAATGGTGTTGAGTGCTTGGTACTTCTAAATCCACAGTTCAGACCTAAATAAGTGGTCTGATCTTCAGGTGTCTAAATTTAAGCAGCCAAGTTTGGAAATTTCAGCCAGTGTGATTTCCCTAATGGTCACAGAGCATATATATGTCAGTAGCAGAAAAACTCCAGTACTCCTCGCCCAGTTGTGTTCTTACGCCACTAGAAAACTTTTCCTCCCTGGACCACATGTGCTCTCAGATCTTCATCCAGCCTCAAACCAGTCTCTAAATTTGTGCCCACAAAAGTGTGTGGGGGCTCCATTCATTCTCTCAGTGGTAACTAATCAACATGGACTCTGAAGTGCCTTTTTTTCTGAACTTGAGTTCTCATTTTAACCTGGTATTAACAGATTTTAGGTCATTTATTGAATGTCATATTAAACAGACTGTGAAAGATGCTGCAATTGCATAGAATTATTGTATGTTTTATGCACTACACTAAATCACGTACAATCCTTTGAGGTTAATTGGGACAAATTTTCTCTCTAATGTGATGCTGAATTTATCTTTCAGTGTCTTCTCCACCTCTTCATCTTTAAGATTAGTGAATTCTACCAGATCTGTGTTGTCCTTGTAGTTGTAAGTTGTCTCAATGAGTGTCCACCCAATTAAAGCTTGAAACCCATCAGTGGTCTGGAGGCTGCAGATTGACTTCTTTGTAAACAGGGAATCTGGAGATGTCTGAAGATATGTACATAGGAACTGGAAATCTCTGATTGTTCGTGGCTCAAGACTGAACAAGTAAATTTTCCTGCACTCACTCCTTTCCAGAAGATCAGAATTAGAGAAGCTTTGGTTGGGAACGTATTGTTTCCTTCTTGTTTTCTCAAAGTACCAAGTCCCATTGTTTTCTGTGAAGCGAAAGATGCCAGGAGTCTGAGGCTGGTCTTTCCCAGAAATAAGTTCCATTGGTTGCCAAATTTGATAGGATACACCAAAGCCTCCATCCAGGATATAGGTTCTATCATCAATATCCACTTTTAGCAGAAGGTGGGTCATGTGGGAAGCATATGTGTTTTGGTGCAGGTTGTATATATATGCTCCTAAAAGAGTGGTGTCATATCCCAGTGTTTTCAGCACCCAAGTTGGTTGTGTTCCATCCACCATCCACCATGCTTCTTCCTTACAATTTTGTTGTAAACCTGGTCTAAATCCAAGGTAATGATTTCCCCACAAAGGATGCTGAGATTTTCAAATGGAACAGCTCGGATGTGGTGCTGGAAGATTGCAGTTAAGGTTTCCAAATCATGTTTTTCATGGGAGCCTTTGTATCCAATTCTTGCTAAATATTTTTCGATGTACATATTGCCTGTAAAGGAAGTAATATTAACAAAAAGTTCATTATTTATGATGATATGAAGGGATTTCTTGTTGAGTTCGGCTAGTACAGATGCTAGGATCTACTGAACCCCAACAGAGTAGTATTGAAAAGAAAACCGATTCTTGTAGTAGAGAAAGGCAGGAGTAATGATAGGGCATGGATATTGGGATCTGAGTTTTGGTCCAGAGCCATCTCTTGACAAGGGTGGACACAATAGAGCAATTACCCCCTTGTGTGCACAGGCATATGTAAGGAAGATTTTTGGTATCTACGTTAGGTCAGTGTGATACCAGGACTCAGTCAAAATAGAACACAATTAAGAAACATTAACTGGTTTTTTAATAAGACAGTTCTCATGTCCATATTATCATCTGAAGAAATGATGAAGGAAGCAGTGTTATCTAGTGGTTAGAGCAGGCACTTAGGAGTCAGGAGTCCTTGGTTCTGTTCTTGAGTCTATGTTTGAGATCATAAGTAATCCACTCATTTTCTGTATGCCTCAGTTTCTTCATCTGTAAAATGATCTAATCCCATCTAGTTTGATACAGTCGTGACACTTTGGTGTTGGAATTAGGATTCTCAGAAGAGGCAGGTAAACTCCCAGAAAGACAAAGACCATAGCCTCTGTTCTCAGCCGTGCTCTCTCTCACGTAGGTGCAGATGAAGGGGGTAGTGGGCTGTTAGCATTCCAGTATCAGACAGCTGCAGTGAGATAAGCCTAGCTATCCACTAGCCAGGAATTGCTGGAGCACAGCACAGTGCAGTCATGTTCTTTCCCCAAACTGGAAAAGCTCACCACACAACCTCTGTGATAACAGCAGCAAGAGGTGGTATAGGAACCCATTACCTGGTTTTATGGCACCCAAGGATTCTCCTACACCAGAAAAATCCTCCGCTGGGGAGAACTGGTCCATATCTGTCCCTTTGAACCAGGCTTTCTCAATCCTACTAAGCACCCCCAGCTGGCATACAAAAGATCTGGACCAGTTCCATTATGTCTTCTTGAGTCTTTTGTGCATATGAAAAGGGAGCAAGATTCAGCCTATACCAAGCAAGCAAGTTTGAACAGCCCAAATAACTGCTCACTGTCAGCATTTCTGCATAGGAATTATTCATCTTGTTTTCCTGCCTTGCTGTGCAACTGAGAAGTCATGCATTGGAATGTTCTGACTCTTCTCAATGGCTTGCTGCAGTCCCAACATTCCAAGGGGGAGAGACAGCAAGTGTCTGTATGTTGCTCCGTTTGAAAGTGGGACCTGTGCACAAAATGCTTTGAAGGTTTTCTTACCGCCTGTCCCCTTGCTAGGAACACAAACCATTCCGAGCACTTCGTGTTGCTTCAAAGGTTTAATTTCTTGACAACTTGTAAACTTCCCTTGAAATATTTCTGTGTACACAATGAGAGCTCTATGGTAAGCTGATGTTTTGACTGTTAGTACCATTCTGTCAACTCAAGGAATCAATCTACTGCATTGAGATAAACTCATCAGGGAGCTGCTGAGTGTTTACTGCCAGATGAAATTTCTCAGGATGAATCATAAAATGGTTTTCAGTGACAGATTCATGCTATGCGTGGTATAGGCAACACGTGCTGGCCAAAGTTAGTAGAGAGTCCCAGCATTAGCAATGTGATGCAATCAACCTCGGCTGAAAGGAGTTTAGTGTTCAGGTACGTTTAAGTAACACCAGAAAATGGCCAAGAAAAGGATCGCGAGAGCAGCTGCTGTGAAAACTCTCAGAACCTACTAGAGTTGGAATGGTTTACAACATATGTTCTGATTTCTGCAGTAGGGACACCTTTGACTGTCCAGTGGAGATGTAACTATCCTACTCAATCAATTTCTGATCATTAAATAGTGAAAATAGGTCACACCAATATAAAGTAGGCCCTCTGGGTAATGTAAAACCTCTCTGCAGCTCCATGCTGTAACTGAACTGCATAAACTCTTAGGAGGAGCAGACTACAGTTATTTTGAGTGTGGAGCTAGTAGAAAGTTTTGGATAAAAACCAGAATATTTGAGAGATGATTTCACAGCTCTGTTGACCACAATTATACAGAGAAAATAATCAACAAAAGAAATTTTGAGGCCTGTCAGAAGTCTAGGAATGCCGATGCACATGCAAAAATGTGTGGGCATTGATGCACTATCTTTGCACATTCAGTTACCATGACTGTACACACTATCACAGTAAATCCATTTGCAAATGATCCACCATGCATCTAACTATTATTAACCCATTGTTCCCAGAAAATGGACCATTTTGCAGTAAGGAAAGCAAAGTCTGATAACTTCATTTTTTTTAAGTTATTTTTAAAAGATTGTCGTGAATTCTTACCCCTTTTCATATGAACTCTATTATTGGCTAGTTTATTTGTCTTTGCTTCCTTTATTAAGAATCTACTGCGTATGCAAAATTTAAAAATAACAAAAGAATTAATAATTTCTGGGAACAGGCTGTAGAATCTGGAACAAGTTTAGATGAATAGGTATGGTGCTAAAAATAAGAGAGAAAAAGCCAATACATATTTCTATTATTGTTTTGCCACTTTTGAGAGATGGCATTAAACCAACATGGCTGTGTTTTGTTTCCATTTCTGCACCATTTTTCATGCACCATTTTTTACAAACCTTAGTCCTATGTACGTTTGGATTGCATGTTTCTCCAGGACCTTAAGTGTACACAAAGAATTTGGTTTTAAAAAGGAGCTTACCTGGGAAAATGACCCAGCAACAATTGTATCAGGTTTTGCACCCGTTTGGGGTTTTTGTTTGTTTCTTTTTGGATCAGTAAATCAGGAACAGCCACGGATTGCAAGTCTTCCCCTCTACAAGCTTCTTTTTCTAACTAATACACATCTGCCTCAGGGCTGTTCAGTATTAGATCTTAAAATCCAAGAGAGGGCAGAGTCCATGAAATGAGTGCACATATTTGGATTTCATTGATCCATGAGCTAATTAAACTTTGTATCTTCCTTTTAAGAGATTTGTTTTGTTTTTTTTCCCACTAGTTAAAACCAGAATGAACTAGATTTTCAGTCCTCTCCCCTCAAAAAAATTCCATAGACATTCCTCTATAGCTGGATGATGTATTTTCTCTTGAACAGCAAACAATAACCACGGGAATTAGGAAAGCCAGTCTTCTCTTTCTTCTTAGTAAACTGAGTATATTGTCCAGGTGGTGCAGGGTCAATTTTCAAAGGACCAAGTACACAGAACCATTCTTCACTAACAGAAGTTCTTTTTTTTGGAATGTTTTTAAAACTTTCATTGCACTTGTCATAACCTTAGGGTTGCTGTTCCAGTTCCGGGCCTGGGACTGGAGATGCTGTGGCTGTTTCAGTGGTAGGCATGGAATCCGGGTCCACTACCTCTGTCTGGGTCTCTGGTAACACAGACGGGGCCTCTGTGGATGGCTCAGGAACAGGAATGGGTCTGGAAGCTTGCCTGGTTTGGCTACGGGTAACCATTCCCACTCTCTTGGCCTGCCTCACCTGGTTGGCCAAGTCTTCCCCCAGTAGCATGGGGATAGGATAATTGTCATAGACTGCAAAAGTCCACATTCCTGACCAGCCTTTGTACTGGACAGGCAGTTGAGCTGTAGGCAAGTCTACAGCTTGTGACATGAAGGGGTAAATTGTCACTTTGGCCTTTGGGTTGATGAATTTGGGGTCAACGAAGGATTGGTGGATAGCTGACACTTGTGCCCCCGTGTCTCTCCACGCACTAACCTTCTTTCCGCCCACTCTCAAATTTTCCCTTCGCTCCAAGGGTATTTGAGAGGCATCCGGGCCTGGGGATCTTTGGGGTGATGGTGGTGTAATGAATTGCACTCGCATGGTGTTCTTTGGACAGTTGGCCTTGATATGTCCCAGTTCATTACACTTAAAGCATCTTCCATCTGATGGGTCACTGGGCCGAGGTGAGTTACTGGAGACTGGTGAGGTGGAAGGGTAGGGTGTCTGTGGCTTTACTTGGGTGGTATGTGGGGTCTTTGGCTGTCCTCAGTTGTAGGGTTTATGGTCTGTGTGCCCCATGGGGTAATCGTTCCCCTTGACAGTAGCTTTCTTGCTTTCTGCCAGTTCCATCCATTTGGCTCCAATCTCCCCCGCCTCAGCGAGATCTTTGGGTTTTCCATCTTGTATGTACCGTGTGATGTCTTCAGGAACACCATCCAAGAACTGCTCCATTTGTATGAGGAGGTGCAGTTCTTCCAAGGTTTGAACGTTGTTTCCTGTTATCCAGGCCTCATAGTTTTTTGCAATGTAGTAGGCGTGTTTGGGAAATGACACCTCTGGTTTCCACTTTTGGGTTCTGAAGCGCCGACGGGCATGATCTGGGGTTATCACCATTCTGTATCTGGCCTTGGTTTGAAAAAGTTTGTAATCATTCATTTGCTGCTTAGGCATTTCAGCTGCCACCTCTGCTAAAGGTCCACTGAGTTGTGGCCTTAATTCTACCATGTACTGGTCTTCGGGGATGCTGTACCCAAGACAGGCTCTTTCAAAATTTTCCAAGAAGGCCTCGGTGTCATCCCCTGCCTTGTAGGTGGGAAATTTCCTGTGCTGTGGAGCAATAATTGGCGCCGAGTTGTTAGGGTTGGCTGGCACATGCAGCCCAGCTTTTGCCAAGTCCAGTTCATGTTTTCTCTGTTTTTCCTTCTCTTCATTCTCTTTTTGTTGTTTTTCCATTTCTCGGCGGTGGGCCGCCTCTTCTTCTGCTTGTTTCCTCCGGTAGGCCACCTCTTCTTCTTCTAGTTTTCTTTTGTGTGCTGCCTCTTTGATTTGTTCTTCTCTTTCTTTCATCTCCATCTCTTTTTGTTTTATTTCCAGCTGTCGCCTGTGTTCAGCTTCTCTGATTTGTTCTTCAGCCTCCATTTTTGTCTTGGTAGACATGGTTCCTGTTTTCTTGTGTTGGGGTGCCCTCCGGTGTTTATCTTCTGAACTGCAGGTTCTTCTTCGAGTGATTGCTCATATCCATTCCAGTTAGGTGTACGCGCCGCGCGTGCACATTCGTCGGAAAACTTTTACCCTAGCCACTCAGTGGGCCGGCAGGTCGCCCCCTAGAGTGGCGCCACCATGGCGCTCCATATATACTCCTGCCGGCCCACCCGCTCCTCAGTTCCTTCTTACCGCCCGTGTCGGTCGTTGGAACAGTGGAGCGCGGCTTAGCTGACCTCCACTTCCCTAGCTACTCGTTTTCTCGTATATAATTATGCAGTTATAACACTTTTATATATGTATATTTGTATGGTTATACGTTTTTCCTTTGCTAACATGGTTAGTTTAGTTAGCGGGGTTCAGGAAGTAGCCCTTCCATGAGCCCAGTGCCGGAGCCATGCATGGCTCACCAGATTTTCAAAAGGGGCCCGGCTTACCAGAAGCCGCGGCCGAAGAGAGATCTACATGACTCCTGTTTGAAGAATCACACTTGACAGATAAGTGCCCCATTTGCAAGGCTTTTAAGCCGAGAACAAAAAGGTGCGGGACTTTCACTTGCCCCTCCACCTTGGGCGCGGAGCGATGTTCAAGCGGCGGGCAGAAGCGCCTCCTCGGCACCGGACCCCGCCGGTACCACCAAGGCCTCCCGGCACCGACCGTCGCCGGCACCGATGTCGACTCGGCACCGTTCCCTTCTTCCGAGGTCGAGAGAGTCTACGATTCCTGCTGGTGCCTGGCGGCTCCCCGGCACGCGCCGTGGTTGAGCCCCCTGCTCCCGCTACTTCCGTGCCACCTGCATCGCAGCCAGAGAGCTCGCCTCAGTTGCGTTATCCGGCCTGCAGAGGCACCGATGACTTCGGCTCCGTCGATTCCAGTCCCCCAGGACCAGGGAATCCGGTGCCTGGCAGCTCCCCGGCTCGCGCCGTGGTAGAGCTTACTGCTCCTGCTGCTTCTGTGTCAGCTGCACCACAGCTAGACAGCTCGTCTAAGATGGCTCGCCCGGCGCCGACGACGTCGGCACCGTCGATCCCGGTCCCACGAGGGCCGTAGAATCCGGTGCCTGACGGCTCCCCGGCACGCGCCGTGGTTGAGCGTATTGCTCCTGCTGCTTCCGTGCCAGCGGCACCGCAGCCAGAGAGCTCGTCTAGTCGGATCGCCATGCGCTGACACCTACTACGGCACCGATGACGTCGTCACCGTCGATCCCGGTCCCATAAGGGCCGTAGAATCCGGTGCCTGACGGCTCCCCGGCACGCGCCGTGGTTGAGCGTATTGCTCCTGCTGCTTCCGTGCCAGCGGCACCGCAGCCAGAGAGCTCGTCTAGTCGGATCGCCCGGCGCCGACGCCTGCTCCGGCACCGATGACGTCGTCACCGTCGATCCCGGTCCCACAAGGGCCGTGGAATCCGGTGCCTGACGGCTCCCCGGCACGCGCCGTGGTTGAGCGTTTGCTCCGGCTGCTTCCGTGCCAACGGCACCGCAGCCTGAGGGCTCGTCTACGTCGGATCGCCCGGCACCGACACCTGCTGCGGCACCGATGGCGTCGGCACCGTCGATCCCGGTCCCACACGGGCCGTAGAATCCGGTGCCTGACGGCTCCCCGGCACGCGCCGTGGTTGAGCGTATTGCTCCGGCTGCTTCCGTGCCAACGGCACCGCAGCCAGAGCTCGTCTACGTTGGATCGCCCGGCACCGACACCTGCTGCGGCACCGATGACGTCGGCACCGTCGATCCCGGTCCCGCAAGGGCCATAGTATCCGGTGCCTGACAGCTCCCCGGCGCGCGCCGTGGTCGAGCTACTTCTCCGGCTGCTTCCGTGCCCACGGCACCGCGGCCAGAGGGCTAGTCTAAGTCGGATCGCCCGGCACCGACACCTGCTTCGGCACCGTCGATCCCGGTCCCGCAAGGGCCGTAGAATCCGGTGTCCGACGGCTCCCCGGCACGCGCCGTGGTTGAGCGTATTACTCCCGCTGCTTCAGTGCGGACGGCACCCCAGCCAGACGGCTTATCTAACTCGGTTCTCCCGGCACCGGCACCTACCGAAGCTCTGATGACCTCGGTACCATGGATCCCGGCCCCACGAGGGCCGTCGAATCCGGTGCCTGACAGCTCCCCAGTACGCACTGTGGTTGAGCCTGCTGTTCCCTGCGCGCCGGAGATGTTACCAACGGCGAGGGCTCTCAGTGCCATGACGGAGTCAGTGCTGCCTGACCCGGGCACCGCCGGTACGGGTAATACAGTCTCTTCAAGGGACTGTCCCCTGTCAGTACAGCAGAGCGGCACCGTCTATGATCACGGTCCCGCAGACGCGCCAAGTCCTGTCGGCACACCGGACACCACTGGCAGTCCCGGTACTGTTTTCCTCGGTACGGGTCACACTCACTGCACCGGTCGGTATCCCGTTCGCCGACCCGCTATCGGCACCGTTCCGACATCTGGCACCGGGGCAGGTACCTTGACTCCTGTAGCTCTTCTCCGAGCCTCGAGATCTCGGTCGACCTCCCGACACCGTTCTGGTTGCGGGTCTGGATCTCGTTCCAGGTACCGATACGCCTCCCGATGCCGGTCCCCGGTGCCGAGTTGGGCAAGGTCCGAGTGAGTCAGGGACTCGGCCCGTGCCCTCTTTTAGTACCTCCATGGCCGTCCGGACACGCATCCGTGTCACCCCATATGCGCGGATTTTATGCTCAGGACCACGATCCTGATATCATGGCCAGCGGGCGCCAGCCCCGAAGCGGAAAGAGCCTTGGCGAATGCAAGGTGTATTCTGCAGGGGCCCTGCGCCTCTGGGGTGCGAAGCAACAAGCCTTGCTTAGCTGCGATACTTATAGCACCTGGGTGGAGGAGTTTCTCCCTCGAACCTCCCACCTAGAGTTCGCTGCCGTCTTGGAGGACGGGGGAAAGGATTTACCCTTTGTTGGTAAAGGCATCTTCGCGGCAGAGACAGCCCCAGACTGCGAAGCCTGCTGGACAATAGGGTCCTAATGCGTCTCAGCATGTATACGCCTGCGACCAAACGCAGGCCTTTATGGCCCCAGCCGCCATACTCTGTGCCTAGCCAGAGGCAGAACTCTGGAAAACGGCAAGGCCAAGGTGGTCGCAGACAAACGTCAGGCCCCCTAAAAAGCCAAAGTCGAGGTCCCTCGCAATTACCACTGGGACCAAAGACGGACCTTCCAAGGTTCACCGGAGGGCGGTGTACCAGTCGCAGGACGGGATCCTGATCCCGCTTTCTCCTGGCATGGCCCCAGTTACTTTTAGGTCGCTGGGTCCTGCGCACGATGGAGCATAGGTACCACCTTAAAATTGCTCCAGCCCTGTCCCCCTTCAGCGGACAAAAGGGGCTAGCGGTTTTACTCCCGTTATGCCCTAGTCCCCCACTCGACCACAGGTCAGACCTTCCTGGTCCTGCATGGACTCAACCGGTTTGGGATAAGGTTGAAGTTCTGCATGGTATCCCTGGGAACCATTATTCCATCCTTGCCTCCGGGGGGCTACTATGCCGCCCTGGATAGGAAGGACGCGTACTTTTGCAATGCCATCTTCCCTCCGCATGGGAGATGCCTCCGCTTTATAGCCAGCGGTGAATACTCCCGGTTTACGGCCATAGTCGCCGCCTACCGTAGCTATGTCGGATATGCGTTTTTCCGTATTGGGACGATTCGCTTATCCGAGGAGACTCTGCCACACAACCCACTCAGCCGTGGGCATCGTCACGGTCTTATTCACAGATCAAGGCCTGATGATTACTATAGAGCAATCCACTCTGGTTCCCACGCAGAGGTTGGGCTTCCTAGGGGCTATCTTGGTCTCCTACCTAGCCGGAGCCTGCTTATCGCAACTGCGGTTTTAGGCGATGGCATCAATCATCTGAGGTCTGAAGGCTTTCCCAACGACCTCAGCTCGTTCTTGTCTCAGTCTCCTGGGTCCATGGTTGCCCGCAAGTTTGTAACCAAACACGCCAAGCTCCGCCTCCGTCCTCTCCAAGTCTGGCCCACCTCGGCGTACCGCTTGGACAGGGAGCCAATGGTCATGGTAGTCACCGTTCCCTCGAACGCCTTAGGCTCCCTAGAGTGGTGGCTAACCCCCTCCTTGGTGTGGACAGGATGCGGTTTCATCCGCCCCAGCCCTCACTGCCCCTGACGGCGGACGCATCATCTCTCTGCTCGAGTGCTCATGGTCACCTCCGAGCTTAAGGCCTTCGGTCTTCTAGAGAGCTGGCATTCCTCATTAATGCCCCAAAAATCAGAGTAGTCCGCCTGGCATGCCAGGGGTTCCAGCGGCAGCTGCGAGGCCGTTGTATCTCGGTGTTTACAGCCAACACAATGGCCAGGTGCTTCATAAGCATTCAGGGGGGACATAGTCCTCCCCCCTTTTTTGTCAGGAGGCCATCCATTTCCGGGTCTTTTGCATGGCCCGCTCGATGGAGCTGGCGACGTCCTTTCTCCCAGGCGTTCGGAACGTCTTATCTCTTTGACTCAGCAGGTCTTTCCTGTCTTACGAGTCATCACTCTGCCCCATGTGAGGCGTCCCGCTTTCCGGAAGTGGAAATGGTTCCTCACACAGACCTGTTCGCTCACCGCGAGTGCAGGAAATGCCAGGTGTTCTGCTCCTTCCAAGGTCTCTCCTCGGAATCGATCTTGGACGCATTCCTGATACCGTGGAACGGCCAACTGCATTATGCCTTCCCGCTGTTCCCACTGGTTCGTTACGTCCTGCTCAAATTCCGCAGGGGCGGAGCGTGCGTCATCATGATCACTCCAGAGTGGTCCAGGCAGCACTGACATACCACGTTGCTCGGCCTGTCAGCCCAGACCTCATCACTCAGGGCAATGACAGGCTTCGTCACTCGGACCTGCAGCCTCTTCGCCTCACGGTGGCTCCTGCGTACCTGAGTCGGGGTGACAGGCAGCCTTCCACCTGGTCAACGTACCGAGCCAGGTGGAAGCGTTTCCTTTACAGCTGCAGTACGCTCGATCTTGCTCCTGCTGAGGTCTCGATCCCCTCTATTTGGCCTGCCTCTGGCCTTCAGCGGCAGGATCTGGCGGTATCATCGCTGAGGATATTCTCAGCAGCCATCCCTACCTTCCAGCAGGCTAAGATGGACGTTCAGTGTCCCACGCTCTATGGGTTCGAGGTCCCTCAAGGGCTTGGAGCGCTTGCACCCTCGGGTGCGCCGCCCAGCCCCGCCCTGGGGCCTCAACCTAGTCTTGGCCAGACGGGTCTCTGAGATCAGAGCTCTTACGAAGGTTCCACAAAGACAAGGTGCAGTTGTGACCGCACCCGGCTTTCCTCCCTAAGGTGTTTTGGCCTTTCATGTTACCCACAGCTCAACGCAATGGGCATAACCTTTGCACTCCTTGGACATCTGTGGAGTGCTCGCATTATCTTGTGCTGACAGAATCATTTCCTAAGGTGCCCCAGCTCTGCCCCGGTAGCGGGCCAAAGGGAGGGCTTGCTTGTTTTCCTCTCAGAGGATCTCATCTTGGGTGATGGCGGACATCCCCACTTGTTCTGATTTGGCTCATATTTCACCAAGCCACATCACCGTGCATTCTACCAGGGCTCAGGCTTCATCTGCCGCCTTGCTGGCTCGTGTTTCTACCCACGAGACCTGTCGCGAAGCTCCATTGGTCCTCGGTCCTTACCTTTGCTTCGCAGTATGCTCTGGTTCAGCAGTCAAGAGAGGCTGTAGCCTCTGGCTCGGCAGTTTTATTCTGCCACATTTCACTCCGACCCCACCGCCTTTGTAAGGCTTGGGATTCACCTAACTGGAATGGATATGAGCAATCACTCGAAGAAGAAAAGACGGTTACTCACCTTTGTAACTGTTGTTCTTCGAGATGTGTTGCTCATATCCATTCCGCACCCGCCCTCCTTCCCCACTGTCGGAGTAGCCGGCAAGAAGGAACTGAGGAGCGGGTGGGCCGGCAGGAGTATATATGGAGCGCCATGGTGGCGCCACTCTAGGGGGCGACCTGCCGGCCCACTGAGTGGCTAGGGTAAAAGTTTTCCGACGAATGTGCACGCGCGGCGCGTACACCTAACTGGAATGGATATGAGCAACACATCTCGAAGAACAACAGTTACAAAGGTGAGTAACCGTCTTTTCTCTGTTGCCTCCTGAAGTCTGCCTAGCAACAGTGCCTTTAGCTAATCTTCAATGTTAAGTAAACCTGAAAAATCACTTTATTTGCATTTATATAGTGCTGGACTCTCAATGGGAGTGCTATTGTGTGACAAAAGACTCTTATTAGCACCTTAATGACTTCTTGCTTAACATGCAAGCCACAAACTGCCAGAGAGAGCAGAAAAAAAAATTCTCTCTGGTTCCCTTTTAAAACCAAACTGTTTCTCTCTGCTAAAAAGCCCTTAGCAGAGAAAAGAAAAATATAATATTCCTACTGGCTTCTGGATTCTGTCTATCTCCCACCGCTGCTACACCATGTCATAACCTTAGTCCCAGATTTGGACCTTAGCGTCCAAAATATGGGGGTTAGCATGAAAACCTCCAAGCTTAGCTACCAGCTTGGACTTGGTACTTGCTGCCACCACCCAAAAAATTAGAGTGTTTTGGGGCACTCTGGTCCCCCTGAAAAACCTTCCCTGGGGACCCCAAGACCCAAATCCCTTGAGTCTCACAACAAAGGGAAATAATCCTTTTTCCCTTCCCCCCTCCAGGTGCTCCTGGAGAGATACACAGACACAAGCTCTGTGAATCCAAACAGAGTGACTCCTCCTCTCCGTTTCCAGTCCTGGAAACAAAAGCACTTTCCTATTCCCCCAGAGGGAATGCAAAATCAGGCTAGCAAATCCAACACACACACAGATCTCCCCTGATTTCTTCCTCTCACCAATTCCCTGGTGAGTACAGACTCAATTTCCCTGAAGTAAAGAAAAACTCCAACAGGTCTTAAAAGAAAGAAAATACATACAAATGGTCTCTCTGTATTAAAGTGACAAAATACAGGGTCGATTGCGTAAAAGAATATTGAATAAACAGCCTTATTCAAAAAGAATACAAATCAAAGCACTCCAGCACTTATATTCATGCAAATACCAAAGAAAAGAAACAATATAACTTACTATCTGATCTCTTTGTCCTTACACTTAGAAACAGAAGACTAGAAAGTAGAAACTACTTCTCCAAAGCTCAGAGAAAGCAGGCAGCCAGAAAACAAAGACTCAGACACAAAATTCCCTCCACCCAAAGTTGAAAAAATCCGGTTTCCTGATTGGTCCTCTGGTCAGGTGCTTCAGGTGAAAGAGACATTAACCCTTAGCTATCTGTTTATGACAGCACTGACTGGATGTTTTATAGATAAACAGTGAATACCATGACAAATACATCTTAAACACAATTTTATGTATATATGAGAAAAAATAAGTCGTGTATTTCAATAATAATACTTGGCACTTTCCATTGCCAAAGTGTTGTACAGACCTTAATTAATTCTATCTCTGTGGAACAGATATTATCCCCATTTACAGAAGGCGAAAGTGAGGCAAAAAGATTGCTTCATCCTACAAAATGCAGGGCATGTTGGCCCTGATCCAGCAAAACACTTAAGTATGTGCTTAGCATTAAGCACATGAACATTTCCATTGACACCAAATGCTTAAAGTTAAACAGATGGTGGAGTGCTGTGCTAGATCAGGGTTATCATCAGCACCTTGCCACGATCAAGCCCTAAGTGATTTGGCAAAGGCTACGCAGTGCCTCATTGGCAAAGCAGGAATTAGAACTCAGGAAAACTTGGCTCCAGACTTTTAGACCATGCTGTTTGTCAAAGGTCCCAAATCTGCCTAGAACACTGAGACCTGACCAAGTGTGTAGCAGAGCCCGGGAAAGAATCTGGTACTTGGAAGATCTTGCAACCCCAAAGATACTGCATGGGGTTGCAATATCTGTTACATTCCCCCCAATTATGCAATCCTAGCTAAACCCACAATACTACATAAACTTAATGTATTTCAAGAGTATTGCAAGAAATGTCCATTTTATAGCTGGCTGAAAATTAGGCATAAAGAGGTGAAGGGTCACATTTTCAAAGGTGGCATCTAATTCTGATTGCCTCTATTTTAGATACCATGGGCCTGATTTTTCAGGAGCATCCTGAGCTCCTGTTTCCTTCTTTACAGTTGTAGGTGCTCAAAGACTTAGAAAATCAGGCCCTTGGCATTCAAAGTTGGGCACCCAAAATTATAGAGCATTTTTGAAAATATGACCCAATGTAAATTGCCCACTGTTTCTGATAAGGAAATGGAATTCAGGACTTCCAACTAGTTTTCAGTGTCATTTAATCACCTCCTACACTGTGGTGTGTTCTGACTAAGTCATAACCTCTCCTGGGTGGTGTTGTGGACTGCTGAAGAAAGACATCTGCTCAGCTATCAATTCCAGTCTGTTCAAGGATGTGAATAATTCATAAAAATGTACTAAGGAGGAGATGGAGAATTATACTGAAAATATTAGGACTTTTGTGATACAGCTTCACCTTTAATTTTGCACTAGAGTTTGGCCACCCACTTTAAAAAAAAAAAAAGGAATACCAGAATGAAAACAAGATCCACAGAAGAGGAACAAAAATTAATAGAAAGATAAGGCAATTTCCATATTAAGAGATTAAAAGGACTAGGAGGATTTGGTTCGAAAAGGGGAAGAAGATTAAGAAAAGACATGATACCAGTACATTAAAATTAGTAAATGCTATAGTTATGTTTATTGTGAATTTATTTGCTCAAGTTGGCAGTCAGTTTAGCATTTTTAATGTTAATTTTATGAAAGGTTTTACCTTGAGGTTATAAAAGCTCTATCTAGCATAGTTGTTTTGAATTAGATAATATCCACTGTGACAGACTGACAATATCCTGCACAAAGTCTTATGGAATTAAGATAAGTTTTATTGAGTGAGGTAAAATTTTACTGAATTAGCACCTGTGTGGTACATTGTATTAAACTGTGACTGTGTATGTGATGTTGTATATACCTTCTCTGACAGGGAGTGGGGATGCCAATGAACATCCCCCATTATCAGCCTTTGAAGCTTCTTCCCCTGCCCCAAGGAAAAATGCATATACTCTAAATACTCCAGACACCAACAGAGAGAAAATATTTTTATATAAAAGCCTAGGATTTAACCTGAGTCAGGGCTTTCTCCCTGACAGGCCAAATGGACAGGACTCCTGGTCCACAGAGGACCCCAATCCTTAGGGGAGGGTTGGAAGGACTGAGGCCATAAGACTGGGTTGTGTTCTGAGCTGAACTGTGATGAACATGTAACCAAAAGGCTGCGCCTAGGGTGAGGGAGTTCAAGTACTTATCCTGTCAGCACCCATGTTAGAGCTGGGGTGAACTCTGGTAAGCTTCTTTGCATGCGCGCAGGTTCTTTTATTGTTTTTGTATGTTCTCTCTGTAATGCTCTTTACCTTCAGACTAAAGTAGGCTTGCTTAGAAAACTGTGTGGTACTTATATCTGTAGCAGTCACTCTTTCAGTCTCTGAAGAGAAAGCAAGCAGCTCTGTTGAGGCAGACTTGGAAATACCCAGGGCCAGGGCCTCTGTGTCCTCTAGAAAGGCATTGTTGAGCAGTTGAGAGATTTTCAGAAAAGAAACAACTCTAAGCCCCCACTGCCTTTTTTTTAGATTTACACAACTCTGGGTTAGTTCCTAACCCCATTACACCCCATCCTCAACTGTCACTTCTTAATTGTTCATTTACTTGAGCGACGTCTTTTCTGTTCACCTTGTCCACCAGTGACTCCTATGAGCCACGGTCACCTCCCTCCTCTACAGGGTGGACAATGAGAGGCCCTCATGCTCATCAGTCTTCCTCATGAGCAGTTGGTTTTCACGTCCATGTGAAGTTCCAGGCTTTTAACCCATCAGTGATCTAGAGGCTGCTTTCTAAACAGGGAATTTGGAGATGCCTGAGTGTACATGTTTAGCCGTTGAAAATAATTTATAGTCTGTGACAGTGAATGAATATGTTTTCCTGACCTCTTTTGCTTCCAGATTATCAAGTTAGAAAAGCTTTGGTTGGGATTGTATTGCTTCCTTTGGATTTTCTCAAACTACTAGATCCCACTCTCTTCTGTGAAGTGAAAGACGACAGGAGTCTTAGGCTAGTCCTTTGCAGAAAGCAGCACCATTTGCTGTCACGTTTGACAGCGAGCACCAAAGCCACCATCAACTATATAGTATTTGCAACCAAAAGCCACCGTCAGCAGAATGATTCATGTAAGGAGTATATATTTGTTCTGTTAGATCATGAGTGTTTCCTCCAAGGATAGAGTCAACCGTGAAAGACCCAAAATAAAAGCTGATTATTTTCCAGGCACCATCCACCACATTTCTTGCTCACAGTCTTCTTGTAAATAGGTTCTATATCCAACTCGATGATTTCTCCACAGCATATGTTGAGATTTTCAAATGGAACAGCTCAAATGTAGTGCTAAAAAATTGCAGTTAAGGTTTCCAAGTCCACTTTTTTGTAGGAACCTTCTTAGGAAATTCTTGTGAAATATTCTCTGATGTTCATTTTTCCTGCATGAGTGAAACCACTCGTTATAGTTGTGCTGATCTCAAAGGATTCACCCGTTTTTGTAACACTGGTTGCCTGACCTGCAAATTTCCCCTTTACCCTTGACTCTAGTGTTTTGAAAGAAAGCTAAGCCCATGCAGGAGGTAAGAACAAAACTGAAACACTAGATTGGCAGGTGTTGCCTGTTTTAGAAACACGTATTTACAAGGCATTCTCAAAATAGAGATAAGGTTAGGAGCTGATGAGAATTGTGCACCACCTTCTCAGCAAACTTCTACAAGTAGGGACCATCTTTTTATTGTTTTTGTACCATGCCTGACTCAGTAGGGTCCTGGTCCGTAACTGGGGTTCCTATTGCTATTGCAATAAAAATAATAATAATTAGTTACTGATCCCTTCTCTCATCCAAACTCTGAATGGATTTGTGGTGTTTGCACTTTTTTCGATTTAATTTAACATTTTTCTGTGACACGATTTTTTCCAGAGCCGTTCAGCAATCTGTTATAGATTATTTTACTTTCAGTAAGAACTGTGGTCACCTTAGGAAAAAAAGTTCTTTTCTCTTCCAGAAAAACTTGCCAAGAATCTGTTGATTAGAATAAGGGCAAAGTAAACACCTCCCAGCTATGTCCATTACACTAACTGCACTGTGTGAATTATAACCAAATTTCATACACAGAATCAGCAACTCAGAGCTGTGCTCCTGCAGCTCCGAAATCCAGCAGGAGTTTTATAGTACTTGGTTGATGTTTTGTTGAGTATATTGTCACACCTACACTATGAGTCTCTGCAGTGTGCATGCATGAAACAGCCCGGTAGCTGAATACACACTCGGGACTGATTTGTACGACATAGAACAAAATGTTTCTGAACAGTAAAATGCTGTATTGCTTAAAGAAATATAAAATGGATTGCTTGGCTTGCCACGTGTATTATTAGCCTGTCTTGCAAAACTGCATTTCTCCAGCTACACTGCATGCACGTTGTGCAGTGAGATTAATGCTGAAGCCTATCACATTACTGGAGCGCAAATGGGCTAGAATGTGATCTAATGACAGCTTATGTGTTGGCACATTGTTCCAGCAAATTTACTATTGTCAGAGAGTGCTTGCAAATGATATCATGCCTTTTGGAGCTAACGGCGGGGAAAAGGAAGCACCACTTGTTTCTCAAAAGATGTTGACTGAGTGGAGAAAACCCAGAGAAGAGTAACACAAAGGAGAGGGTTGGGAGAAGTGACTACTGAGGAAAGATTAGGAGCATTAAATATGGACTGTTTGCCTCAGCAGCAATGAACAGGGAGAAGCCCATGCGTACTTGAAGGTTGTCAGCATTGAGGAGGAAAAGGAACGATTCAGCATAACAAAGGTTGCGGGCGGGGGCGTTGACTAGCAGGAATATAAATTAATATATGGAAAATGTATACTTAGCAGGACAAACGTCCTGATAGTGAGATGTCTCAGGCTATGGAATAGTCTTCCAAGTGAAGTAGTTGAAACTACATCTCTGGGCATATTTAAAGCTACTAAACTTGTGTTAATCTAAATAGAGAGATGAGTGGGGTTTTCAAAAGTCTCAACATTGGCATTGCTCCAATGGAAGTCAGGGAGAGCTTCTCCATGCACTCCCAGGAGAGTGGAGTTAGGCTAATGCTGAGCACTTTTGAAAATCTCACTCCAGGTGTACAGTTGGGAATAATGCTATCTTGGCAGGAAAGTAGACCAGATGATCTAACAGGCCTCTTCATCTGTAGCCTGTACCAGCCTGATGTCAGCTATTGGTTTCCTAGCAGCGTAACTCAAAGGAGGAGCAGGAGAGGGGGAAAATTATCACCTCAGAATAGCCAAAGCGATCACAAAAAATGTGGCAGCGCCTCTTTGACACCACTTCCTGCGTTGCCACCCTTTCTCTCCCTCCCTTTGTTTGAGGAGGGGGGCATTCTGCCACACCCCCTCAGCTATCCAGAGCTGCAGCATTGTCGCTTCACAGTCAGTCCCCAGGATGCTCTAGGACTCTGCAGAGAGTCTGTTATTTCTGTTCAGATTTTTGGTCCAATATTCATCTCTGTGTCATAAACAGATAGCTAAGGGTTAATGTCTCTTTCACCTGAAGCACCTGACCAGAGGACCAATCAGGAAACCGGATTTTTTCAACTTTGGGTGGAGGGAAGTGTGTGTCTAAGTCTTTGTTGTCTGGCTGCCTGCTTTCTCTGAGCTTTGGAGAAGTAGTTTCTTTTTTCTAATCTTCTGTTTCTAAGTGTAAGGACAAAGAGATCAGATAGTAAGTTATATGGTTTCTTTTCTTTGGTATTTGCATGAATATAAGTGCTGGAGTGCTTTGATTTGTATTCTTTTTGAATAAGGCTGTTTATTCAATATTCTTTTAAGCAATCGACCCTGTATTTTGTCACCTTAATACAGAGAGACCAATTGTATGTATTTTTTCTTTCTTTTTATATAAAGCTTTCTTTTAAGACCTGTTGGAGTTTTTCTTTACTTCAGGGAAATTGAGTCTGTACTCACCAGGGAATTGGTGGGAGGAAGAAATCAGGGGGGGGAGATCTGTGTGTGTTGGATTTGCTAGCCTGATTTTGCATTCCCTCTGGGTGAAGAGGAAAGTACTTTTGTTTCCAGGACTGGGAACAGAGAGGGGGAGTCACTCTGTGTAGTTTCACAGAGCTTGTGTCTGTGTATCTCTCCAGGAGCACCTGGAGGGGGGAAGGGAAAAAGGATTATTTCCCTTTGTTGTGAGACTCAAGGGATTTGGGTCTTGGGGTCCCCAGGGAAGGCTTTTCAGGGGGACCAGAGTGCCCCAAAACACTCTAATTTTTTGGGTGGTGGCAGCAAGTACCAGGTCCAAGCTGGTAACTAAGCTTGGAGGTTTTCATGCTAACCCCCATATTTTGGACGCTAAGGTCCAAATCTGGGACTAAGGTTATGATAGGGGGGCATTCTGCCACACCCCCTCAGCTATCCAGAGCTGCAGCATTGTCGCTTCACAGTCAGTCCCCAGGATGCTCTAGGACTCTGCAGAGAGTCTGTTATTTCTGTTCAGATTTTTGGTCCAATATTCATCTCTGGGTAGAAATGTCCACTCACTATGAATAGGCTGAGCTGTTCCAGACAGAACCTGGTAAATCTGGTTGGCCTGATGGGCCTGAATTGTTTTTTTAATGTGTGGCACCTACTTGAGTTTTACTTTGTTCAAGAAGCTATAAGTTCCCTGCTGGATCAGAGGTAGCTTTGGGGAAGAGATTTGATTCTACCTCTTAGTCAATAGTATTGGACTTAGGCTCTGCAGGTTACCTGCATATGTTGTCACTCATCCCGGAGCCATTAGCCGTAGTGCCATGGCCCAGTTGCAAGGAAGGATGGAGCTAGATGTAAACCCACACACCTACACAATCTTGCCAAACACAAGGGCGCACTGTGCTAGCCGATTAAAGACTGGCTTCATGAGTGTAGACAGGCAGAAAACATATAAGCCATGTGTCTTTCATTTTAAATTTCCTAGGGCAAGTGTCCCTTCTTGTGACAGGCTGGATTGCTCTGTGCAACTGTTCTCACCACATTACTGATCATACCGAAATGAGAGCAAGCCCTGGTATACTAGGTAGTCTCTGTGTTACCAGTTTGTGTTCTAAACCTGGATTGCCAAAAGTATAGGCCCTGAATCTGATCGCACTCATTTATTTTTGTTCCCACCACAGCAGGATTTCATTCAGCATTCATGGGATCAGCTAGCAAGATTCACACATTAATTCTCTCTCTCTGCAAACTTCCCTGGGAATATCTGTATCTTCTCATAATTAGAATGAATAGTAAGAAATAATTCCTCACTGCCAACATGCATGAAAAACTTGCAAAGTATGAGTCTCTTGCATGCAACTCAACTGTTCATTTGATGTAAAGTTGCATTGCTTCTGAGATTGGAGCTAATTTTTATCCACTGCCATTGGACATGCTTAATTTAAGTCTCAAATGTTTTAGCTTAAAAACACATAAACTTGATACTTTTACTTAGAAAAGTGTGGCTGCTGCCTTGCAACACATTTCACTCCGTTTATTTTTAAAACTTAAACTTCCCCAAAATGAATAGCAGAAGTAGGTGCAAGCACTGGAATGCTGCAGCCACACAAAAAAAAGTCATTTCTGTACGCCATTGAATGTATCTAACAGATTAAGTTAAGAATAAGACACCTACGCAATCTCCTGTAAACTTGCAGTGTCAGGCTTTCTCCTCTGGCTCTCTCCAAAGTTCCCTGAAAATATTTGCATTGGAAACTCCTGCTCTTAAAGGTGCAGGCCCCTTTTTACCATATAGCAGAACTGAGTGTTTCACTCTCTGGCAGAGCCATTTAGGGAAAGAGGGGTAGTGTCCTCTTGTGTGTTATACATTATTATTAATAATAGTTTGGTTTACTTGTACTGTCATAGCTCCTAGGACCCCTAGTCATGGCCTAGGACCCACTTGTGCTAGATGCTGTACAAACACAACAAAAGGTTCACAGTCTAAATATGTTTAAACTTTCAGCTTTGCACATTGGATCACCGTTTCTTTTGAGGACAGAAGCTCTCTAGCAATCCAAAGAGCGAGTACAGCACAGGCATCACCAGGGTAAATTTTCCTTATGCAATGTTCCAAAGTGCCCCCACAAACCTGCCCTCCAGGGCCAATCAGTCAGAGTAGTTCTGTCTCCATGGATTTCCAGTCCTTAGCCCCCCTGCTCAGTACTCCACAAGCCCCCATGACTGTGATGGTGGTGTTTGCATGGAAGACACCTGCCCAGACTGAGATGGAGAGCTGCCAATTCATTCCACTAAAGTCACTGATCTGCAGACAGGCTGGGCAACTTTTGAATGGGCAGTGTAGTGGTGAGGAGTTCTTGTATCCCTATATCAAGCCTTGGAGGCACCTTTGTTCATTCAATGGAAGGGGGGTTCTATTCCCAGCCAGCCCCTGAGGGTACATCTACTCAGCCGGCAGCAGCCCATGGCAGCGACCCTCCCAGGCCAACTCGACAGACACAGACTCAGGCTCCTGCTACAGCATTAACAGCTGTAAGAGACCGTGCTTTTATGTTGCACCTCGGGCTGGTGCTCAGGGTCTGAAGCCTAGGGATGGGGGTGGACTTCAGCTTTGGAACTCCAGCCCAAGCCTCAATGTCTACACAGCATTTTTCAGCACCATAGCGTGAGCCCACGTCCGTCACCCTGGGCTCAGCGGTTCACTGCTGTGGATGATGTAGTAAGCGTACCCTGAATTATCTGAGCCCATGTGGTTGCTCTGCCTTTAAGACTCCAACAGCTGAGATAACATTAAGAAAAGACCAAACCGTTGACATGTGAGAATGTGGGTTTGCTGAATGACCCAGGCTTGGCCCAGTGATCTCATCAGCTCCTCTCTGAGTATGTTGAGCAATAAGTCCGGAACAGTGGACACCGAAACGAAGTATTTAGCTGTGTAACAGGCCACAGGTTGCAGGGAGAGTGACTGGGGGAAGAGTCAGCTAAGGATATGTCTGCATTGCAGTCCTGGGGTGTGATTGCAGCTCATGTAGACATACCCAGACTAGCTCTAATCTAGCTAGCTTGGGTTCTGGAGGCATGGCCTGCCATGGCTTCACAGCTGGATTTCAGCTTGGGCACGTTTGCCTGAGCTGCCATCACATCTTGTGGTGGTAGGCAGACAAAACTACACAGGATCATTTCAGGGGGCAAGGCAAAGATGCTACATTTATTATGATAACAATTTGATCTATAACCACTAGCTAATACCTTCATACTTACACACACACCCCAAATATTCTGCAGCTGCTGCATAGTTACCAGTCCTGAACATAGCTTGAGTCTGTGGCTTGATTTTGCAGCTTAGGTTCATAGCTTGTGGTGACTAACTGGCCAGGAAAGCCAGGCACAAGAAAGGGTTGGGTCTGCCCTCCCATGCTGGCAGCAGAACGTTACCCTCCAAAGTCTTCCATCTCACCCATCCTTTTTTGTAGGCTTTAGTTTGAATCCAGAGTCTATAGGTCTTGCTGTGTCACACTGTCTCTGGGTTTGATGTGATTGATCACCCATCAATTGCGGACATGACTTTCAGCCTCAGACCTGGCTTTGATCTTCCTTCCATTGTACTTTTGTTCTTTTCTTTTTAGGGTGACCTTTTTTTACTTTGTTAGGGCTGTTGTCTGCATTTTCAGCTGTTGGTGTTTGAACTCTATTTCATCAGGACAGGCTGGTGCTGGAGGTTGATTTAATCATCCATACATACCTCATTCACACATCTAAACTAATAAGATTACAGCAGGGTTTTGCAAAAACGAAGGTTGCGGTAAGTTTTACAAAATGGAGTAAGCGTTGTAAAATGGAGTTTGAATTACAATATGGCAAACAGTGAACAGACGTAGACAAGTGTAGTGAATGGCACACAGTGAACAGAAGTTACAATACTGAAACAGTGCAAGTCTCAGTGATTTAATCAGGAATTGGATTGACAGTGAAACTTACAAGGGCAACTGGCTGAACAGCTTTGGCTCTTAACAAGCATCTTAACCGTCAATTAGCCAGTTATTGGGGTAACCAGTTTTGTGAATGAATGTTGTTTCATTCATAAAACTTTACTTATGAAGTTACATTAATAAAGTGAACAATTTAAAACAATTTCATGCATTAGTTCTACAGTGGCTGTGGAGATACCCTAAGAGATTGGTCCTTTTGGTTCCCTTTGCTAAAGCTGTTTTTGCAGGGTTTTGACACACTGGAAATATCTGTATGACTGTGTAGAAATCTTATGTCTGACTTGGTTTCCTCATTCAGGTTTATACTGCAGCCTGACCAGTTGCATAGAGTTAAATCAAAACAGACTGTAAAGGGGGGTTGTTAAGGAACCCAGGAACAGTAAAACAATGACACAGATAAGACAGTCTCTGAGGTGCCCACTTAAAGGAGTTAAGACAACAAGAGCTTGGCCATCAATTGGGGAAAGAAGCTGGAACCATCCAGCTTAAGATGTTTTTCTCTTCCCAGGGCTAAGACTGAGTTCAAAAGACCCTCAGGGGTTAAAAGCTGCCCTAGCAGAAAGGGAGAGAGGGGGAATACAGTGCAGGGATACAGAGTCAGCAGGGAGGCTGACAGACAGTCCTGAGAGCCAGGGTCTGCAGCTAGCTAGCTGTAACGTGGTACTCAGAGAGAATAGGGGACACTGAGGCTTAGTCATGTCTACCTCAGGGCTGGAGGGGAGTGCCAAGCATAGGTAAAACAGTATGTGTATAGGTATCTCTGTTATTTTTTAAATCTACTCTCAGCTCTGTGTACTGTTTGGGCAAATAAATCATATTTTGATTTAGAGAAATGGCTTCTGTGTCACTGCACAGTGTTACTGGCTCCCAAAGGAGAGCTCTGGCAGGATCAAGCCCACAGGGAGCTGCTGGTATCATGGTATACCAGGAAGGTATAATCCAGAGAGCCAGTCAGAAAGTGGTTGGATTGCACTGCAGACTCCTGCCCCAAGGAGGTGTGGAGGCCTGGGCCTGTCACTTGGAAGGGGTGCACTCAGGGGACTGGGCAAGGCTCTCAGAAGGAGCAGCTTACTTAGGTACTGTGACAGGAGGAGGGTCTGGAACTGCCCCTTCTCGGCCATCATATGAATAGCCCCTTCTCGGCCATCACTCCAGCCCAGGTGTGGGGAACCACATTAGCTGGTGGACTGGCTCACCACAAATTTCCGCATCACACTGGCTTGTGTCGAGCTGGCATGAAGTCCTGGCCCACCCTGTCCAGAGTACTATGCCTACTCCTAAGAAACCTTTCCCACCCACCCCTCAGACACATGGAAGTGCAGCGGTTCCCGCAAGCTGAGGGCATGCCATGGTGCGAGTACTGCTGAGTGAATTCACCGTAAGTGTGTGTAACTTCCCAGGTGCCCCTTGGCCAGCTAAGATGACCAGGTGGGTTCTGCCAGCACATAATCCCCAGACGTCAGTATTTCTGTGAGTAACATGTTATCTGCATGCATTATTTTGGTCGCTTGTAAATATGGGATATTTGGCCTCGTAGTTTCCTCCAGCACTTCTGGACTGAGCATCAGGCCTGTCAAACTGCTCCATCCAGTTTGGGGTGCTGAGGCTGTGTTGCCTGTATTTCCCCCATTCTTTGGAAACCCTAACATTTCCCATGTGTTGTTCAAACCATAGTTCCAACATGCCCACAATAACTTACGTATGTGCCAGAGGAGAGGAGCACTCTGCAGCCCAGTCTTTCAGGTAGCCCTCAGGCCCGCTGTAGTGTATCCATTTTCTATGTGGCCTATTGACTAGGATGCTATTCTGAGACTGAAGAGACCTGACTTCAAATCCTTGCTGTGCCACAGCCCCTCTGTGTAACTTAGACAAGTCACTTAGGCCCAGATCCTGAAAGGTATTAGGTTTCTAATTTCCATTGAAATCCTGAATACCATTGAGGATCTAGGCTTTAGTCTCTCTCTCTTTTTTTGTATGGGGGGAGATATACCTATCTGATAGAACCGGAAGGGATCTCGAAAGGTCATCAAGTCCAGCCCCCTGCCTTAACTAGTAGGACCAAGTACTGATTTTGCCCCAGATCCCTAAGTGACCCCCTCAAGGATTGAACTCACAACCCCTGGGTTTAGCAGGCCAATATTCAAACCACTGAGTTATCCCTCCCTCTCCCCACCTCACTTCCTCCTCTGTAAAATGGGGATAATAGTGCTTTCCTAGATATGGGATGCTTGTAAGGATAAATACATTAAAGATAAGACAGTTATGAGGGTGATATACGTACTTAAGATAGCTAGAGCTGATGTCTCTAATATTATGATGTGTGATGGGATACCCATGTTACTAGCTAGGCCCTGCAAGAATTTCATCTGGAGATCGGGACACCCTGCACTGTGCCTGTTTCTATGGTGATTCACTGTATGTTCTTGCTTTAGAATTTCATTTCCTCTTGTGGCAAGACGAGGGAAGGCATGAGCAGTTGTAAATAACCACCGCGTGTGTGCAGCCAAACTGACTGAATTCGTCATGTGAGAGTCTGGGGGCACTTGAATGTCGCAGCGGATGGTGCAGCAGGAATTTATTCTGTCTACGTGGAACACTTCACATTTCTGTTCCTTTAATCACCTTTAACTGATCTCAGCCCATTTTTGGGGACTGCTCAGCATTTTAATCATATCGTTCAAATGACACCACTGATGGACGGATGGAAAAATACCTGTTAGCTGAGTAAGTCAATTTCCCTGGAAGGAAAGGATACAATCTCCTGATAGAGGCCCTATCTGATAGTAAACTGATATTAAGCTTGATTTTAATGCAAAAGCTTCTTTTTAATAATTCATCATCAACAACCAGAATATTAAATGACTTTTTACGTGAAAAGGAATCTTGGCTGTTGGTCAATAAAACCAACAGAACACGGGTCACTTCCTGTGCCCCTCACATATGGAAGCAATCCCATTAACTCATGTATCAACTCCGTGTATGACTAAGATTTTGTAAGCCAGCAGCCCATTATTAACCAGTGCATACAATGGGTACAACCACGCACATCACACAACAAAATGGGCCTCAGATATTTTATTGTACAAGGCTGGTCTTCATAAAATATTTCTGAACATACAAATAATCATGACAAACAGAACAGTCTTTATGCATGTTTAGTTAACTTGGGCAGGGGAATAACAGCCCTTCCCAAGTCTCAGTGATAAGAGTAGGATCAACTGGTAGGTTGATTAAAAAGAAATGACCAAGTTCTTCCTGAGGGAGAGTAAAAGTCATTAGTATGATGACTAATCATCATAATATGATGAGTAGAAATCATATGCATTTCAAGGGGATGGTGGGTTACAGAAAGACCATGGCTGGGTCAGGATTATAAATGCAAAAATATTTGGTCCGTGCCTCAAAAATTGTTCCCTAGAATTGCCCGTTTGTGGTTATATTATGTGGATGCTGCAGATTTTGTGAGGAGCCACAAATGGGGCAGGAAATTCCTACCCCATGCTGCAGTTGTGTTCATCCATGGCAATTTTGATAGTTGCAAATAGTCAGTCCATAAGTACTAATCCCAGTATATCACAGGTGTGCAGCTATGTGACTACATAATGAAAGACCCTTTTCCTAATGCAATTGCGAAAGAGGGTACATGTAGGGTGACTGGGACAACCTGAACTCTGAATGTCCTAGCATCTCTGGCTATTAAATTTCAGCTATAATGTAGCATTTCTTTAGAGCCTGGGTATGTTTTGCTCTACATGGCAGTGCAGGGGAGCAAGGAGGCATAAGGGTATTCCTGGCAGGGCCTCCTCACTTTGCCTTCTGGAAAGGGCAGCTCCATGGGGTTAAACTTGCCTTCAGCCCACACACCCAACCCCACCCTATGTACCAGCCAGATCAGTGGAGCCCACACAGAGTGGAAAGTACTCTGCTATTGGCATAAGCTTGGAAGACTTAATTTATCAGTTGATGCCAGGGGAGAAGCAGGGAAGAAATTGTAGCTCCAAGAGTCACAATTTCTTTGCTGGGGTAGCACTGCTACATGCCACACCTTGTTTTATGCAAGGCAGACAGTGACAGCCTAGCCTTTCATTTTTTGCAATAATTGGATGCTGGGAAAGAGATTCTATTTGATGTAGCTGTAGCAAATTATATTCTGGCCAATAAACTAAACCATAGACAATCTGCTGTTGTTAACTGGGATGAGTTTATGATCTAGCATTACTCTGAATTTGTCTTTCACTGTTTTTTCCACCTCCTCATCTGTAAGTATCGTGGTTTCCACCAGATCCATGTTCTCCTTGTAATTGTATTTAACCTTTGTGAGTTTCCACCCAACTAAAGCCCACAGGCCATCAGTGGTCTGGAGGCTGCAGATGGACTTTGCTACGAACAGAGAATCTGGAGATGTCTGGAGGTACACATTCTGGGGCCTGAAATCTTCTATCTCTCTTGGCTCAAGGGTAAACAGGTACACTTTCTTACATGCATTTTTTTCCAGATTATTGGAATTAGAGAAGCTTTGGTTGGGATTGTATTGCTTCCTTTTGATTTTCTCAAAGTACCAAATCCCATTGTCTTCCGTGAAGCGAAAGATGCCGGGAACCTGGGACTGGTCTTTCCCAGAAATCAGCTCCATTGGCTGCCACATTTGATAGACCATTCCAAAGCCGCCATCTACTATGTATGCTTTCCCATCCAGGACTACCTTTAGCAACAGGTGATTAATATGATGATTATAATCATTTTCTTCTGGGCTGTAAACTTTTGCTCCTATAATGGTGGTGTCATATCCCAGCGTTTTCAGAACCCAGTATAAGAGATGGTTGTTTTCCATGCACCA
This sequence comes from Gopherus evgoodei, assembly GCF_007399415.2. Lineage (NCBI taxonomy): Eukaryota > Metazoa > Chordata > Testudines > Testudinidae > Gopherus > Gopherus evgoodei. The sequence goes on along the minus strand of NC_044333.1, from coordinate 33,938,729 downwards.
GCCACCACGTTTCTTCCTCACTATTTTATCATAAACTGGTTCTAAGTCTAACTCGATGGTTTCCCCGCAGTGGATGCTGAGGTTTTCAAAAGGAACAGCCCTGATGTGATGCTGGAATATTGCAGTCAAGGTCTCCAAATCTGGGTTTTTGTAGGAGCCATTATAAGAAATTCTGGTGAAATATTCCGTGATGTTCATGTTACCTGTATGGTGAGCAAACGAACAATTGTGTGTGTTTGAAATTCTTAGATGAGTGTCAACATCCATCATAGGAGCAGAACCTCTTTACACTCTGATTGTTTAAAATGACTAAGCCCCTTTCAGAAGACAAGGAGACGAGTTTGTTTGTTTTACCATTGTGCCTAGTGACTTCAGGTGTCCTAGGCACTCCAAGTACACATTTTAAGAGGTACTTCCTGTCCAGAAGAGCTTACTATCTAAATAGACCAGTCAGACAAAGGAAGTGGTATTGTTCCCATTTTTCAGGTGGGATATTGAGTCAGGGAGAAAACTGTGGCCCAGATTATCAAAGATATTTAGGTGCATACCTCAGGGAGAGTTAGATGCCTGAATACCTTTGAGGATCTGGGTTTAAAGAACTCACTCAAGGTCATAGTGGGAGCCAGAAACCCAGCACTCCTGAGCCCTGATCCAGTTTTTTAACTGTGAGGCCAGCCTTCTCGGCACTGCTTGGTTAAATATTTCCTGTGCTATTCACACTGGTTGGCAGAGGGCACTCGTCCCACTGTCTTCTGCTCTTAGTGCTGACAGGAGCTAGAAGCAGATTAGCACTCCTGGTGCTGTGGGCTTTCAGTGAGTTTGGCAGCTCCATTCTCCTCTCGTTAGCAGGGGTGAATGGGAGGGGCTCGTTTTCTGCCTCTTACTCACCACCATCCCTGGTGGCTCAGCTCCCCAGCTTTATGCCTCACTGGTCTAAGTGAGGTGTTAGGAGCAGGCAGCAGATGCTCACTTTCCAAAAGAAGGAAATCAAGGACTATGACAGAGCATCATCTCCACCATGGAATTTTCCCCTCCCACTACATAATGTGAGATACAGCAGGGAGGATAGGTTGCCCTTATTCTCCCTACTTGCTTTTCCTTCTCACAATCTTCAGAGGCAACCAGCAGGCCCTGTGCCTGGAAGTCAATGGTCAGGAATGGGCAAGTAGATCTACAACCCCTTTACCGGTCAACAGCAGGACCTGGCTCTTTCTGTCTGCACCGTTGTTCCTGACTCTTAGAAACCCTGGGGCCTGAGTGGGAATGCAAATGCACTGGAATTAGGGAATGCGCCACCCATCAATTCAACGTACTCTGGGGTCTCCCAAACTTCAGTGTACAAAGGGCAGTGTGGCCAACGAGACCAGGTTCTCCTTTCCACTGCTAGGGAAATGAAAGACAAGCCAACCAACAACAGCTGCAGATCAAACCAAGGTGCGCAGGCTAGCTGGCTGTTCCCAGAATATAATGTCCTGGGTGGGCACAGATCACTACTCAAGATCACAGCTCACGGTAAGTAATGTAGGAGAGAAGCCAGGACCTGGTGGAGAAAACCCAGAGGATTGATGACCCTTTGGGAAGGGAACAGGGATTTTGATATGGACAAATAGGCTAATAGTTATACCCAGAGGACCAAAGAGTTAAAACTATCAAACATCAGCCTACTCTGAGGATCAGATTCAGTATGACTGGTCAGAGCACAGATGATTAATCCAAGAGGCCTCAAACATTCTCAGGTACCTTCTGTGCCTTAAGATAAAGGTGTCCGAAGCCCAAGGGATAAAAGTCCCATTGTGCTGCTCTCTAGGTAGCACTTCCTCCTTGGTTTATATGATTTGTGTATTTAAAACTTACTACACTAAGGATATAAGAAGTATTCAATTGGGATAAAGTTATCAGGACGCAGTACTGAAAACCCCACAAAAACCCCATCATATGAAAGAAATGGGGGAAAATACCCCAAATATAAAACAATATTGCTCCCAATTAGGACAATATGCAGGCAGGGTCAGAAATGTTCCCAGCTGGTGCTGTTCAGAACATATAGAAATGTAAATTGTAGCTATCCCAGTATTGTCAACCCCAAAGGTTCAAATAACAGGCCCCCAAAATCACATGATTGGCTTAAAAATCACAAAATTTTAAAAAATAATAAATTTGGGTTCTTTTTATTTACGTTCTGGAACTGGTGCATTTAGGGGTCACATTTTCAAGCTTTTCCACAGCAACCAGGAGGGCTAGAAAAAAGATTTTTTTTTTAAATGAGATCTGAGATTGTCAATAACCTGATTCCAGCTTTGAAATTTTTAAGAAAACCACAAAATATCACAAGAGTTGTCAACACTGCTATCTTCAGTTCCTTTTGTTTCTTTTTTGGTAGAAGTAAAGACAGTATTTTAAATGATTTTTCTGCTTTAAGGGAAATCTTACTGTGTTGTTGCTACTCTAATTTTAAATGTGTTGAAAGTATGTTGGCTTTGAAAACAAAATAAAACGTATTATTGCTTACAACTATCAGGACCAGGCATAACATCAGAAGTGTCTGAATCTGTCCATCTGGCATGGTTATTTCTGGGTCACCTTTCACACTGGCATCTGAACCAAGCCAGATGATGTGAATGTGTATTCCGGCTGAGGCTGATAATTGAGAGAATAAGCCAGTAAGTCTGTTACACTGACACAAGAGAAGTCAAGTCTGAAATTGGCTGAACATTCCCTCTCAATTCTTATGCCGTGTAGCCATTTCAGGCAACGTTTGAATGCACATTTATGACTAAATCAGCCACAAAGATTCTGGGTTTAAAAGATGTCTTACCTGTAAAAACAGTTCAATCACAGGTGTACCAGTTTTCACTTTCTTGCTTCTTTAGGCACTAACCCGTCTGGCCCAGTTTTCAGTCCTTTATGTGGTGAAGTTGGGAACAGAGAACAGTCCTCCAGCTTCTCTTGAGAGAAACGCTTTCTTTCATCCGGTCACTTTCACTCTCTTCTGTAACTGATCAAAGTCAGAGGAGGGAGGAGTTCAGCTGTAGTGAGCTAGCAAATTTTAGTTGCACTAATTGGTTGTCAGGGATAGGGAGATGGGGATAGGGAGAGTTATTTGTTTCAATAACATTATAATATTGGAGGGTGGTACTTTTTTCAGGATATTAGGCAGCTAAGTGTTGATCAGGAATTTAGGGCTGAAAGTTTGTGAACAGTTGATCTGAGAAGATTTTCAGTTTGATATGTCACAAGAATGACAAGATTCTAGCACTGTTGAATACAAATACAACCCCTAGTGCTGATTGGGCAGCAAACCCAAATTCTTGTACTGTAGCGGTTGTCAGACTCTACCGGTGTGGTGCTCTGCTCTGTCCAATGTTGATAACAGTCAGCTGTGTGTTCCCTCTGTGTGCTGCCTCAGCTCTGCGCAAATAGCTGACACAACAGACTCCAAGACAACCCCCGATGACCTCAGACTCTGATAAGACACGAAGGCACCCGGCCAGGTTTTTTGTCAAATGAAACACAGTCTCTAGCTCCCCGAATCAAACGTCAACAGTTCTGCTAGTACATATGTGCTCCCTGACAATGGACACAGCTGTCAGTGGCGGGACACTCCACTGCCCCCTAGGCTGGACAAAGACACCGCCCCAAGGATGCATTCTTGTACACAGGTACAAACAAGTCACACCTCATTCCTTACATATTGAGGTGCAACCCCTCTACGTAGCAAGGTACAACCCCTCTGCATAGCAAGGTGCCGCTTCTTACCATGTCCATGTCAGTTAGAACAAAACAACTCCATCCATCATAGTACCCTTTTGCCCTGTCTTTAGGTGGGTTCACTTGTTCTTTGTTATCTGTGTGTGTAATGTGCAAGTATTGGAGTATTCTAGTATCATCCTGGCATATGTTTGTATCTCTAGTGTCCAGTACCTTTTAGGTATATGTATTTTTGCAACATCAGCCCTTTCCTTGCCAGCTTCTTCAAGCAGGGCCTGCCTCGGGCTCACAGCTTAACTTTGCTTTATGTTAGCAAAGTCTTGACCATTACTTTAGTTCAGGCCTTAGGCCTCATACTGGGCCTCTGATAAGGATTTATGTTTCAGGGCCTCATCTTACTACAGTAGTTTAGTGTCTAATTTGTTATCCCTTGTCTCTGCTACATTTCTTTGTGGATTACAGTAGATTTTGCAGAATACAAATTCTTTGGGGCTGTGTCTTCTTGGATGTTTGAACCATGTCAAGCGTTACGGGACTCTAATAGTGACTGGAGCCTCTGGATGCTACATAAGAATTAAAGAACAACTACTGCTATGTAGCATTCCCCCTGTCACTGAGTATAACTCATATTGCTTTCCACCTAAGGAGTAGTGTGAATCTTTCTAAGCTAAATCTCATTTTGCTATTTTCCTCCCAAGCCTCAGCTATTTCTAGATTCTTTTGTATTAATTCTCTGTGCTCAGCAACATCCTAATTTAATATCAACAAAACATTTCACTAAACTGCTGAATGTGCAGATAAATAAGTTCAGGCACAAATCTCTGTGGTAACCCGCTGCACAACCTGTCACACATCTCAGTACTTTGCTGCTCTTTGTCATTGCCATCTGTGGATGGTCTTTCACCCCATGTGACTGTGCTCAGGTCCAAGCCACGTTATCATCAAGGGAACAGGTGGCCTGACATAGGCAGACATCCCCTGGAAAGCTCCATGTTTGTAAGCAGACAAAAATAATTGTCTGGATTGCAACACTTAACAGATTTCACTGTCCAGGTTAGATCCTGTCGTACTTACAGAGTCAGAACCCAGTGTTTTACTGTAGAGCAAGCCAAACCCCAAGCAATCAGACAGCAATGTCCTCTAAGCATTCTTCTGCTTTTTAAATCTCGCTAGGAATTTCCCCATTTGGGGTGTTGTAGGAACGTGAGGGACTGATAGCACTAACTAGAGCCAGGCTCGGTGCCAGTCCAACACCTAAGGGAACCCATTTCCCACAACACAGTCTTTAACTGCTTCCTCCTTGCAGAACATTCTTGATGTCAGGGGAGATCTCCTCACACATTTCCCCTTCCATCCCTCCTCTGAGCCTTATGAAAAGCCTAGCAAACTTAGTGGGTCTTTCCACTGATTTCAATGGGCATTGGATCATGCCCTGAAAGAACCTGCTTCCCAGTGATATTCTAACTCAGAGGGAAAGGCTGACTGCAGCTCTCAACAGCAACTTCCCTTCATCAGCTAGAAAGTGTCATTCGGGAGCAGCACAAGGTGCTTGCTCCTTCCCCCAGGTCAGAAGCCACTGGCTCTGCAGGGCTGGGAAGAGGCTCAGGAATGGGTTCAAGAGGTGCATGCTGACCCCTCATATGGCAGCTGAGCTCCTGGGCAGCAGGCCCACTGCTGGCGGTGGGGACTATTTTTTCGCAGGGTAACCCCCCTGCTCAGTGTTGCGCTCTGTGTCCCTCTAGCAGTGGCTAGGCATGAGAGCGATGAGCCTGCTGCAGCACTGGCTTACAGAGAGAGGTCTTCTAGCTGAAGTAGAGGCTTATTCAAAGAACCAGAGGTGCCCAGGTACGAGCCCTTCTGCTGATGGCCCAGCTGGGCCCAGGTCATTACACAGGCTAAGTAGAACAGACTCACCACTCTGAAGTGAACAGAGCACCCTCTGATTCTTTACTAAGGATGATCCAGTCCTGCATTCCTTGAATACCTGAAACTTCTATTGCCCTCCGAGCAGTTTGGGTGGATAAGGGATGGCAGAGCGGGTCTGTGGCAGCCCCCGTGAAGGCATTAGGATTCAGTCACCACTGTGGGTCTTAAACAGGATGCTATTTTACCCCCTTGGGGGGTTAAAATGACAGCAAGCACCCCTGGCTCAATGCAGAAGGATACAGCTGAGTCTTATGAGTCCAAAGAGGTCCAAGTTCAGACTCTGTCACTGCCATGTGTGTCCTAGTGCAGGTCTTCTCAGCCCCAAATGCAGGGAGAGTACTCTCCTGCCTGGGATTTCAAACTGACATGCAGTTTGGGGGAATTAAAGCACAATCACTATTTTTAACAACCTGGCATTATAGAGACCGTGAAACTGTTCTATACATTGATATTTGTCTTCTCATGAAATTGTACAGCTCTAGCTATTTATACAGATACATTTAATAAATAGGCAATTGCAAATCTTTGCTACGTTAAATTTCTCCAATTTCTCTTCTTGGGGATAGGCAGGTGATCTGGTGTTTCTCTGACCACAGAGAACTCTCTATTAACCACATTCTCCTGTATTTCAGGCTGAAAAAACATGTTGTTTTAGATCATTCACATTAACCAGGCCTGATTGTAATCATTCACTGCATTCTTAAGAATTTGCAAGCCTGTTTTCAATAAATTATAGGGTTGGTCACGTTATTACATCCATCAGCATTTTAATTCATTCTCTTAACAATTTTAATAATCGAATTCTGAATACTGTATGATTAAAATGTTCTCTACCGGCAACATATTCTACTGCTACTGCTGGTACCACTGTGAAATCTTAATGGTCACTAGATGTCACTATAATTTTACTTTGTCTTCAAGCGTAACAGAGTGATGAAATTCTTGTGCACTCTGATAGGCTTATGTCAAAGGCTCCGTAAAAAAAACATTATTAGTGATCAGAAAACTGTTCCAAATATAAAGTTTACAGAAAAAAAAGTTGTCTCTAGTGGTGTTGTAGCCACGTTGGTCCCAGCATATTAGAGAGAGGTGAGATAATATCTTTATTGGACCAATAATTGTTAGTGAAACAGACAAGCTTTCCAGCTATACAGAGCTCTTCTTCAGGTCTGGCAAAGGAACTCAGACCTAAACACTTGTCTTTGGTTGAGCTATTACCAGTAGTTTTGAGGTTGAGTTGATGTGCAAGGAACTATCAATTTTTTTTTTTTAAAAAGAGCCTCAGTGGGGAACTTGATAGCCCAGATTTTCAATGTTTCAATTTCTCAGACCCAGAATATGACTGGACACAATTTACTTTTTTCTAATGTACTTATACCCCTTGTGAGTACTTACCATTCTGATCCTGATGGTTCCTATATATCTCAGGGTTAGCTATGGGACTTCGGACTTGTGCTGTAGAAACTGCTTGTATTTGAAAAGACGTCTGCTTAAGTAGCAAAGTTCAAGAGACTAAACTGCTGTGTCACTTTTGTCAACACATACGTTGTATCCCTTATCACAAAGCTCCACTCCTTCCCAGCCGCCCTCCACCTCTTCCCAGCCTCTTTCCACCCTCTCCCCCAAGCGCGCCCTGTCCATACTCCTCTCCCTCCATCCTAGCGCCCCCCGCAAACAGCTGCTCCATGGCATGCAGGAGGAACTGGGAGGGAGGAGGAGGAGTTGATCAGTGTGGGTCGCAGGCGGACATGAGATAGAGGGAGCACCCGCTCTCTGATCTGAACACTAGACCACACTGCCTCTCGAATGGTCCAAGGAACTAGTAAAAAAGTATTTCCCTGTCATCATTAGCAGTAGTGGTCAGGCACAAGGTTTGTAGGGCTGTGACAGAGTTGGTGCAGGGGACAGTTCTTGAGCCACCAGCAGATACAAAGGAGGAGAATAAAAAGAGCAGCCCCTAGGATGCCCATGGTGTGAGGAGCTGTGGGCCGAAACCAAGCTATAGAGATGACCACCGCCCACCAGCAGTGATTTCTATGGGTGAAGAATGAGTGGGCTCCACAAGCGGGACCTGGAGGATTACTAAGGGAGCCCCATGAGGTAGCACCTCCAATAAGAGGGAAAGAAAACACCTTCCTGTCAGGTAAGCGGGGAGATGTGTGACAGAGTGCTGGGAAACAGCACTCTGGGCACTGCAACAACAGCAGTTGCTCTGGAGTAGCCCTGATTAGGAAGAGCTGTGCTTAATTCATGGATTGGGATGGGCTGAGGAGAGTTAGCTAGTTAGCCCTTTACCCAAGAGGTAGAAAAGGCCATGTGTGGATTTATTCTCATATAAACCCAAAGAAAAGGGGAACTCTGAGCTATTGTTTAGTAGTATTCAGTTGCTGAACCAAACTATAATATTCATGGACATTGGCAAAACCCACCGAAGAGTATTTAATAAACAAATGGTGATCTCCTATATGCAATTTCCCAGTATAAGGGACAAAGAAAAAGACTTGGATGAGAGACTAATTGTAGATGGTAACTAATCCCCAGCACACTGATTCAGTCAGCAAATGCAGGAGTGGCATGTTAGGGGTTAAATTTGATAGACAAATGTGTGCTGTCATTTATTTGTATTTAGAAATGGCAACAAAGAAGTATTATTAAGGAATAGTTGATACAGGGTTTAATGCTGAAATTGAAAGAAAGACCTACATTTTATAAGGCTCAGAAAACCTCTGGGTGAGCGTTGAGAGGTTCAAATTAGTGCTTTGTTTCCTTTCTGATGATTAGTTTACAGGTTTATGCTGCCTGCTGGAACCCTTATCTATTCTTTGAAAAGAGCAATAAATTGCGTGAAAGGAGGACAGCCAGACAGCCTTCTTTCATCCTGGAAACGATCCCAGCTGTGAAGCTCACAGGGAAGAATTTATCCTGGGGTTCAACCCTCTTGGGTTGTTTTTGTTTCCACCTTTTTTAAGTTGTACAGATTCCAATCATTAAGAACCTAAAGGGATTGATACCTTTCCAAGATCATAATATTGCACTGGTAATTGGTACAATATGAAATATGTGACAACCACAAAGTAAATGCCCACTGTAGACGTCTCATGCACTTACCAGACTCCTGGTAAGATGTAAATCAATATAAAAGTTTTTGGTGAAGTCCTCAAGATTTTCAAGTTGGGAACCACTAGCTTAAGTGTAATTTTTATCATCTTTGTAAAACAAAAAACCAATAGCCCAAAGAGAGATCGTCATGGTTATATGAGAAATCAAATTGACAACAAATATTCTTTTGTATGATTATATCTGAAGTTCTGAGTATAGTGCTGTGGATTCAATTTAACTAAATATCCAAGTTAAAATAGTTACAAATTTAATTGAAGTTAGTTATTATTGTTTTAAGAATTGTAATAAAGTTGTTTAGTATCAGTGAGATGCTGAGTTATATATACATGCTTTTCCATATGGGAATGTCCTTTAACAATTAACTGGAGTTATGTTTTAGTATTAGAAAATAGTATTAATTCTAATCAAGTTGTTTATTGTATTAATTTTGGTTAATAAATAAGTATTTAATTTGAAATGATAAAAAGCATTTTAGTGTTTGGCATAGGAATGGTAATTTGACAGTGAACTCTGGAAGTTATCTAATGTGGAACAAAATTGGGTATAAAATTTCCCATATTGGAGGCTGGAATAAATACACTCACCTGGAATTAAAATTAGTTTTAAGATTAAAGGAACTTTTAAGAATATAGTACTATTCAGTACACTATTACAGCTTCTTGTTGAATATAATAATTAGAATTAAGGGAAAACAAAATTAAAGTAGTAATAATTCAGTTTCTATTACATTTTCAATGATCATTGAGGGTTCTAGATTCTAAAAGGAACTAAAGGTTTGTCGACACCGGAAATGCTTCAGCAGCCCAACTGCAATGCTGTAGTTGTGCCACTGTAGGACTTCAGTATAGACACTACATATGCTGATGGGAAGAGTTCCCCATCAACATATGTAATCTACCTCCTCGAGAGGCAGTAGCTAAGTCAATGGACAAATTCTTCTGTTGACCATCAGCTGTCTACACTGGGATTCAGATCAGCTTAACCATGTCACTCAAGGGTGTAGATTTTCCAGTGTAGACCAGGCCTAAGAATATGCCAAAAGACAGACCCTTGTGAGATTGTGATGGCATCAACTGAATGATGGGAAAGAATGCATAATACCTGACTTGTTTATGTGATAAAATTTATCACCTGTAGTCTGAAGGAGGATCATCCCCAAAATTTGCATTGTTGAGTGGTAAGTGTCAACATTAGAAACAGATCCTAAAGGGTGTGAGCCAAATCTATCAGTGCAACTGAATGGAAAACATATTCATAAAAAGCAGATTCTACCACAGGTTGGTAGAGGAGCAGCCTCACCTGAAAATCCTGAGCAAAGAATCGTGTTGTTCTGGACCTAGAAAGCTTTTCCCACTTCCTTTAGCAGTGCTCCTGAAGGGTCAACTTTCTCACCCTAAAAGAGAGGAATTTCTTTAACTGAAAGGAGCAAAGAATCCTGTGGCACCTTATAGACTAACAGACGTTTTGGAGCATGAGCTTTCGTGGGTGAATATTCTATAAGGTGCCACAGGATTCTTTGCTGCTTTTACTGATCCAGACTAACATGGCTACCCCTCTGATTCTTTAACTGAGTCCTTCATAGACAAAACATAAGGAAGATTTGGGAAAAAAAACTTTGCTAGAGGAAGGACAATCCAGCGGTTGGTTAGGCTGTTAGCCTGGGATTCAGAAGACCTGTGTTTAATTCTCTGCTCCACCAAAGAGTGGGTAAATCATTTAGAGGTACATCTATGCTGCAATAAAACACCTGGGGCACTGAGTCTCAAAGCATGTATCAGCTGACTTGGGCTGGCGGGGCTCAGTCTTCACAGCTTAAAATTGCAGTATAAACAATCAGGCTCACTCCAGCCTAAGCCTGAATAACTATATTGCGGTGTAGATTCCCACAGCCCGAGCTATAGGGAAGTGAAAAGCTCTAGCACTCAGTGCCAACAGTCCAGAGTTAAAGGGTTCATTTCCATTCTCTCTGATAGTTTAATTGTTAATCTGCAGCCATTCCAGGCAAAATCCAAAGACTAAAGATTTGCAGGAATGCTCATAGTACCAAACAGGAGCTTCTGTGACCTTTATGCACAACTGGCACAAGCTCCTGCAAGAGCAGCAAAATACTCCAATAGATTCTTGCAGCACATTCAAAGTTCATGGCATTCAAGCCTAATTTTCAAATCCAGCCTCCATGTGCAAAGCAATTGTGCGCATCGGTATGTACCCAAATACATACACACTCTGGCATGATGTCCAATTACTTTTGTGTGTACATAATGTGAGTTCACGTGTGTAGGTATGCAAGCATGCTAGATTGTGCACACATAAAAGTGCGCCAAGTGTGTGCCCCACCATTGAAAATCAGGCAGTTAAATGTCATCCTTTAAATCTGCATCTCTGCTAACCTGACAACCAGAGTAGGAATTAGTGCTAATTGGGTTGATGTATGTGTGAGCAACATGGGCATGTGTCCATTGGAGGCAGAAGTGGGATCAGGCAGCATCCCAAGACACTTCACCTAGACTAATAAACAGCCAGCATATCCAATCACCACCAATCTGGAGCACGGCAAAGTCAATATATCCGAGAATTGAATGTTTCTGTGTTTAATGGCAAACCACCCCGAGTCAGCTGGCCCAGCAGGGTATTAAAATATGCTGTTAAAATGATGTATGAATCCCTACACTGGATCAGTTCTTAAATTGATTGACACCAGTTGATCTCCACTACTTCTGTTTGTGAATCTGTCCCACTGTGTTTACTCTCCATGGGTCAATTTTTCCGCAGATTTCACTAAAATTGCCGTCACTTACCTCATCCCAGCCATGAATTTGACTATATGTTTCCTGCATTTCTTCTTTCCACAGGTACACAAGAGGGAAATTATTATACCAGCAAAAATCAATCACATGTGCGTTGCCCAAGACAAAGAGCTGTTTGTTTTCTCTTTAGCTGTAAAACTTTCCATCCAGTTCTGCTCTTTAAACTGATCATCTTTGTTCTTTCGTAACACAAGTTAAGCAGGTTCTCTGAGCCTAAGGAAATCTATGTGAGCATTTCATCTAGGTTACTTGCCTGTACAGATTCAATAACAGAAAACTCCTTCGAAGTCAGCTCCGCTTTAATCTCCATTTTGTCCTTGTACGTTGCCATGGCTCTGTTGTAAAGGTGTAATATATGGTATTTGAAATGCCATGGGTGATATAACACCATTGATTATTTTTCAATCAAAGCCTCACCTTTAAAGTCATTGGGAAGTGCTCTTTAAAAATCAGTGGTGTAATATGGCCCATCAGACCCACCATTCTGACCACTAGAGGTATCTGTTCATTCTACATTCCCAAAGGATCCACAGTATCTATCCCTTAGCCTCAGGATATCTATAACCAGCTGTGTCATGGAAGTGACGATTTTTTTTCCCCTAGCGTTATTCTGTTTCTTCTCTTGCAACCAGTACTATTCGTCTCTGGGCAAGAAGTACTGGAGACATCCTTATTTAAAGGATCTTTCCAGTTCCCCTTCTATCGCAAGATCCTTTTAACTACTGAGGCCCTGTTGTCTTTCAAGACAAGTCGAACAAAATAGTCTGTAAAAGCCAAGCTCTTCTGAGCTAAATTCAAATTTGTTTTCATTTGCTCGGTGAAACACAGTGTCTAAGTACAAAAGAAAACGTGCATGGTTCAGAACTTCATTCAAGACCGGCATGTGTAAAAATGATCTCCGCTGATTGCTTTGACTTGCAAATGTTTCCACTCAGAAAAGATGCTTGAGTTTTTGGGAGTCTTCATCAGACACTGGGACTGCCGTCCAGGTGCAATTTGACTACAATAGTATAGAAAGAAATGTGAAACCGCTGACGTATACGATCCATTCTTCTTCCATAAATACAGAAGAGAAAAGGGTTGCTTAGATACTATGTTCCAGTAATTGTACCTGTACATTTCTCACTTTGCTGCCTGCCAGTGATTAGTAATGTTGGTTCAGCTTATTGGTCTATGATCATAGTTTGCATTTGGAGGTAACAATATGGGCTCTTGGGATTAACGTGCTGATTTAAAACAAGCATGTTTACACTTTCAGTCTAATAATAATACATATGTTATATGCACTGGCAAGTGTCCAGACCTTGCCACCACATCCTACGTAACGCCTAGCTGATCTTTTTCTTTCTGGCCTAGATCCTCAGAGGTATTTAGGCACCTAACTCCCACTGAAATCCCTACAGCTCAGACTCTCATCCAGTCCGTCATTATCTCATGTCTTGATTACTGTCATTCTCCCCTCTAGCTTCTTGTTTCCTACACTGCACCCACCCCTCAGTCCGTTAAAATCACAGCTGCTCGGATCACCTTCCTTGACTGAATCACTTCTCTAGCTCCCTGCCATCAGGTGTGAGAGAGAGAACATCTTGCATTCCCTGGTATTGTATGCAACAGTATTTACGCATGGATACAAAGGCAGATAGTAACATCTCTGTGAAAATCATGCAAATCAGTCCATCCCCCCCGTTCCCTCACTCATCCGCCCCACACACACACACACATACGGCAGCCTTAAGCAGAAACTACGCTAGCACAAGCCAGAGCTACCTCTCAGATGATGCTGAAGCAGAGGAAAACCTACATAGGTTCTTCCATGCCACCCATCACTGGCATATCTGACCATGGTCTCTATTTTCCAAAAAGCAATTTTACTATAGTATAAAGGGCGAGGCTCAGGGCCACTCAGCGTCTTCCAGTTGCTTCTGGGCAATTTTCTTAGCTTGAGCTAGGAATCTGGGCGTCAAAATACTGAACCAACTTATGTGGGTGAAAAAGACAAGCTCTCCAGCTCTTCTTCAGGTCTGTGTAAGCTCAAAAGCTTGACTCTTTGGTCCAATACAATTGAGCCAATACAAGATATGACCTCACCCATCTTGTCTACCTAATATCCTGGGACAAACACAACTACAACAACACTGCAAACACCATGAATGGGAGGGACAGGCACACTTCTCTCCCTCTTCAAACCATGGCTTCCTAAAAGCTGGAGTTACAACCATTTCCTTTGTGGGCACAGACAGGGGAAAAGGAGAGTTTTCTAGAACTCCCTTCTTCATGATCAGCACTGCACCGGGTTCTGCCATTTTGGGTTTCAGAGATTCAATGATGGAGTAACCTCTACTTGGAATAGGGTCTCTGTTGGTTTCTACTGATCTCTGTTAGTCCGAAGACTGGTAGCTCTGGGGAAGGGTAACCCATGGATCCTTTGTTCTGTTCCAAAAGCTAAGCGCCAGCTGCTACCAGTAGGACCCAGCAGAAAAGTTTCAAATGTCCACAAAGGGTTATGTTCTTCTAAACCAGGTCTCTAATAAACATGTTGATTTCAATGAGAGCTAGGGACTTAAATACTTTTGAGGGCCTGGGCCCCTGTGTAACCTAGCACAGGCACTAATGGGAGCTAAAGCTAAGCCCCTAACCCTGCTTTAGGTAACTTTTTTATGCAAAGCTGTAAAGGTCTTGCTATTTTTCATTCTTGTTACTTTAAAATGAGTTATTCCACTTGTCTACCTATATTAATCCCAACACTTCAGGTGTCCTGATACACTGGATTATTTTGTTTGTTGCAGTGTTGTTGCAGCTGTGATGGTTCCAGGATATGAGAGAGACAAGCTGGTGGAGGTAATATCTTTTATTGGATCACTTCTGAATCCACTTTGTTTTGCTTTTGACATTCCTATTTGTGATTCAGTATACAGTGGCTTTGTGATCTGTATTCTGTCTGAATGGTCTTTCTATTTATCTATAAAGCTGCCATGCGAATTTAATCTGTTTCTTTGAAGTCGAACCCTTTTCATCTTATAGGTGAGCAGAAGAAAATTGATAGCTTTAAACTCTCTTTGAATTTTGTTGCCCAGCTGGAGGGAAATTAACCCTCTCTTTATAAATCGTGAAGCAGAATTGTCTTCACTGTAAATTTACGCCAGTCTGGAACACTGAACTCCACTTAATGCATAATGTCAAATGTGCAGACAAACTAGAAGATAATGACTACTGTGGAATGAGTATTAGTGATACTATTATCAATTATTATGGCCCTCAAACATTTCCTGTCTCCTTTCCTTAGGATGGTATTTTCAAAAGAATTCAGTTATTGGCCTAACTCTGCTGCCATTAAAATCAATAGGAGTTTTATCACTTACTTCAATGGGAGCATATTTAGGCCAAGGCTGGATGGATTGGAAAATCTCACCCTGGTGACACACTGTGACATTAAGCACAGCCCCAGGGCAGAGGGCTAGGGGCACCAAAGTATCTGGTAATGAATTGCAGCTGGCTCAACCAGTTCAAGCATACCCCAAGTCTTTAATGTCATGAAATGTATCTGGCAAGGTGTCAATGAAAACCTTATGACTCACTGGTTATTAATACCATCGAGTAATGTATACGCAAGCATCTGATGCAAAGTTATGGACACCAACTGAAGTTATAATTCTTAAAATGTGTTTTCCCGTCATGAGGGAATTGCCCCACCTTACACAAAGGAATGTCATTTCTCCACCTGCAAGTTACTTCCAAAGTACTTGGAAAGATAATGAGAATGTATTTACATCCCACATAAACAGACCCAGCAAGCTAACAAGGGGTGAAGGCAATTGTCACGCTATGGGGTGGGGGAAAGGAGATAGGCAATCACATGTCTAATGTTCATTCAGTTGCACAAGAAGGGGCAGAAACTAAATAATTTGCCTTTTAGCAGACAATCCAAGTAGGCGGAGATACAGCAGAACACTCCCTTCAAGACAGACTCCATGTTGCCTAATTCACAGCTGGAAATAGACTATTGTTTGGACATCTCCTTCAGAAGAATCCTCTTCAAGGATTCAGTGGACTATACAAGAAAGGGGCTGAGAAACCTAATGTATCTCTCTTTCACCTAAGAAGACAAGAGTACCAGCCTTTTGACTTTGGAGGATAGATCCTGACCTAGGAGCTCCATCAGCCATATTGATGGAAACGTGGTGAGGATTTTACCTTGAACCAAGTTTAGCTTGCTAATTTTTAGTTAGTAGAAAGCGTTTTATCTATGTTTCTCTTGTAACTATTGCCAACTTTAATCCTTATGCTTGTACTCACCTAACACCTCTCTCCTTGAAATGAAAGCTCACTTGTTTTCCTTTAATCCAAACCAGCCCAGAGCTGCATTTGAACTGAACTGTTTGGTAACTTCAGGTAAAGTAACAAACTGCTGGATGTTGACTCTTTAAAGAGCAGTGAATGTTAACATTCTGCTGATTCTCCGGGACAGGGCCGGACATTTCAGAATACGTGTTTTGGGGAAAATTCTGGGCTGGGGAGAGTGTGAAGTCACCTTACCAGTTGTTAACCATGGCTAGTGGGGACCAGCGGAAATCTGTAGTATTGCAGGCAGGCTTCTGGATCCAAAACATTGGACCGGGCTGCCCAATACACAGACTTAAAGCACATGTTTGTTTCTGACTGTGGACATCCCCAGCAGAGAGCTATAGTGGCAAAGTTTTAAGACCCTTTAAGGTTATAGGGTCAGGGTTGACAGCTCTTCACTGGTCTGGATTGCACCTCAGAATGTAACACACATCACATCAGTGCTATTTCATCTAATGAAGGATCCTAGTGTAACCCCCCATAAATCAGTAGACTTGCCCCCTTGGACCAACTTAAGACCTGGTGTAAGTGGATGTTAACTCCTTGGACTTCACTAGCTCCATGTGTTCTGGCCAAAAAATTAAGAAGAAAAACCACAAAGACTAAATTTCAGACATTGGGGAGGAAAGGAGAATCTTGACAGAGAGCCAGATCCTCTCCTGCTTTCTGGTTGTTTGTACTGCTCAGGTATTGCCACACAGTCAGCAATATGCCCTAATGAGCTGGCTGGAGATTTATGCCTTCTTAGGGAAATCCCCAGGAGGCATAAAGTCAGTATAGCCAGTTCTTATGCCAGCTGCTTCTGCCCCCCTGCATAGCAGACATGTGGGCAGGGTGGGGAAGCTGGGAGTTGGGTCACTGGTGCATGCAGTGCTGCAGCGATCCTGAACCTGATCTAAATACTGCCTGAGCCAACCCCTAGATTGAGCACAGTTTGAGCAGATGTCAGGCTGTGCTCCATGTTCTCTCCGAGGAGAGAATTCTTCCAGATTGGAGCCCGGAATCTGAGTTGGGGAAATAGGAGGGCTGGATTAACTTGTAATTCGTGACATGAGTGTGAAGGATTCACTGGAGAGAACTGAGAAATCATAGCAATGTGCTTTTTTTAAAGCAAAATAATTTTCTCCATTCTTTACAGAGCCATTTGGGTTGCGGGTGGATAAGTAGCAGAAGGAATTACAGGTGGGATGATTCTTCTCTCACTTATCCTTATGCAGGTGCAGAGGAAGGAGGAGCTCCACTGAAGTCAATGGAGCTACACCAGTGTAAATCAGAGAGGGATCTAGCCCTGTATGGTGCCTAGAGGATTTTATCACTATCTATAGGTATCATTTAAATAATTAGTTGATGATAGTAAAGCACTTTGAAGATGACAAGCACTGGATAAGTGCTGGGTATTATTATTTATTATTAGCTGTCAGTGATCACAGGTTTTGAGTTCCTTTCAAACTTTTCTTTTCAAAACTCTGCCCTCCTTCCATCTCTCCTCCGCCTCCCAAGAACTCCTCCTTCTCAGAGTCCGTCATCAAAGATGTGCAGATTATAGAAATGTACTGGTCCATTTTGTTGCTCAGAAGGCCAAACCCATGATGGATGGTTGCAACTGCATCACATCTATCATTTGGTTACATTGCTTGGACTAGTATTGAAACATTTTTCATCAAGATCACTTTTAAAAAGTAGCCAACAGAGAAAAATTAAAGGACTAAACCAAGTTAAATAATAAAAATGAAATCTTGTGTCCTTTTCACGTATCTAAGACTTTTCTTATTGCGTTTTACTGGGAAGGGAGGGGTATTAGTTATTTTTTTAAGAACCAAGAGTAAAATGTTCAAAAATGCCTAAGTGACTTAGGAGCCTACAGGCTTGTCTGCATGAGAAAACCACACTGGTTGAACTAAAGGTTAGGTGTGATTTTTAAACCAATTTAGTTAACACTGTGCAAACCTGTTTGAATGAGTGGCTTATTTTTGTTTCGCTTAAGCTGATTAAGAATCAGCTTAAGCGAAACAAAAATATGCCACTTTTAAACCAAAATGAGTGTCCACGCAGGGGCAGAAAGAAGGACCACATGGGGAGAAAGTCGAGGTGCGTAAACACTTCCCATCAGAGCTGAAGACAGGACAGTGAAGGAATGAAATGGTTAACCTTTTATCTCTACACCCTAGCTGTTACATGCAATTTCTGTGGTATATTCCCCTGTGTTCTCTCATTACTGAGTCATTCAGATGTCAGCAGTGTTTTCTGGATATCCATAGTATGTCTTCAGGGCATTTGTGCTTTTTTTACCATTGGAGTTAATAGGTAGGCAATTGCCTACCCATCCTCGGAAAGTCGTGAGTTCTGAGCAGTACCTTCAGTCACATTAGCAGCACTGGACATATTAATGTTCTCGAGGTCTGTGAGCTCTTGCATGCTTTATATTCATTGGCTTCTTTAAATATTTACATGTATCAGTAATAATTGCAGCTGGCTTTGTATTTACAGCATCTGTCATGCTGTGTTTGTTTTTGTTCTTAGTGGTGCAGTGACTGATGAATTCCCATACTCTTCTCCTCCCCTTGACTAGTGGAGGACGGACTGCTCTGTGACTGTGTTCTTAACGACAGGCTCAGGAGCACTTTGCCTAAAGAATAATTACGGAAGAAAATTACTGTTCTGAATCTTTCCTTTGCCTCCTCTCAGAAGAGTAATGAGGCATAGGTGGTGCATGGGAGGTCATGGGAGGGTCAGTTGACCTCCCAGATTTCTTGGCCTGCCAGCAGCAGGGCTGGAAGAAAGGCTCTGTCCTCCTGCTGGGCCTTCCACCTCCCCAGCATGCTCGACATCCATCCCTGGCAGCAACACCCAGTCGGGGAGCGGAAGGGCAGGACCAGCCTCTTCTCACACTGGCCAGGGGGCTAATACAATTTATTGTGGGGGTACTAAGAGTCATTGAACCAAACTATAAACCTTGTATCTGATGGAAAACACTTCAAACCATGGCATGTGGCAGCATCCCTGCCTCCTCTCTAGCACCTATGACACCAGCCATTCCGGGTTGCTGCTTTGTGCAATGTAGCAGCTGCCTGCGATAGCCCAGTTGGGGAGCCTGACTCCTCTGCTCCCCACCCTGGCTTGGCTGCCAGGGACTGGGGCCAAGCAAGCAGGAGCTTCCCATCCCCACTAGCATGTTTTTGCTTGCTCTGCTTCTGTCTCCGGCAGCCAGGCCAGGGCTGGGAGTGGTGGGAGCAGGCAACTGCCAACTCCCCAGCCGGCAGCAGCCGCCCTGCACAGAGTCTGCGACTTGCAGTGGCCACGAGAAGCAGCTCCATCCTGCTCCCTGCCCATGCCTGACTACCTGGAACAGGGGCTGAATGTGCTGGGGGAGGCTTGGAGGTGCAGCAGGAGAAGGACAGTAACCTGAGGTAACTCTGGTTCTAGACACAGGGTAGGAGGATGCTAGGGAAGGCTCTGGGAGCAGGATCCCTGGCCTCTGCTCAGCCAAGGCCAAGGCAGGCCCCAGCCAAGCCCAGAGGCAAATGCTCCCTGATCCTGTGGACCCAGGAGCCCGTGCAATTGGCTGCCCTGGCTCAGGGAGGTGGGGCTGGAAGTTCCTCCCAGAGGAGACACATTGAGTGGTCACTGGTCCTCCCCTTTACATTGTGCCCCTCCAGTATCAGGAGGCACCCATCGTCCGTGTAATGAGGGAAAGTCTCAGTCCTTGGCAACAGAAGCTGACCCCATAGTCTCAGGAAACACTTCCTAAAACATGCACTTGGTTGTTGTGAAAGTCGCTGGTGTGACAACTGTGCAATCTGAAGTTCTCTGTCAACACCCCAGTAGCAATGCAAGATTCTCCCACAAGGTCAGACCAAAGCGTATCAACAGATCTCTAGCGGTTACAGAGAGCATTTCAGCTTCCAGGCCTGAGCGTAAAACTGGAGTAATGCCACGAGGAATCAGGCCTGGGGATTCTGTGGAGATTGCCACCTTGACTGCTGGCGGTCAGCCACTACTCTGCTGACCATTTTGGGGATGAGGAGACAAGGCCATATAGCTCCAAATCATTCCATTCAACGTCCAATCAGCTGCCAGACAATAACAGAATTGGTCACTACCAACCTAACCATGATTGGCACTGTAGCAATAACCCACATAACACGTGCTGTGGCTGGCTTCTTGCTCTAAGTCAAAAAGTCAAGGTCAAAGAGACGATTACTCCAGTCCAACTTAAATGAGATGTGAAAATGCTTGTTAAGTTATACATGACAGCACCTATCGGTAAGTAACTTGGCTCTGAGAATCAAGATGTGCAGGTGATTTAGGTCACCTGGGTTTGTGGGACTGGAACAAGATGGCTGACTTGCAGGAGATGTACTAAACACACTGAGGAGAGGCAGCTGCCATTAAAAGTGACAGAAAGCTGATACAAGATGGTGATACAACCAGAACATAGACTATGTGTTGGGATATGTCTGGGTTAAGTAGAGACCTGGGAAGCTGCTAATGTGCTGACATGACATTAGGGGACAAAGGGATAAGAAAGCTGGAGGCTTTTGTTTAATAAATAAGTTGCCATATTTTGCCCTTCCCTGTTGCTTGTAAGAATTGATAAGTGTTGCAGCTGCATAAGAAATGTGGGGATCTAAAGGCTACCTTTGGGGTAAAGCAGTGTTATCTCCTCCTCCCTTCCTTTCCCAGCTACATAAACAAGCCCTGGCTTACGGCTCCTTCCTCCCTCCCCTGAGAATTGCTCATGGCCTCTTCCTCCCTCCCCTGAGAATTGCTGACTAGGGAGATTTGTGGCAACAAATTGTTGCAAAGAAATATATTTTCAAAGTAAAATGCCTGTGTAATATGTGTTATGCTGGGCACAATAGCTAGGGTGGGTTTGCTAACAAAATGGGTGTTTTTATTACTTAATAAGGGGTTTGGGGATGTTGTATGTAGGCATGTACATACTAACAAACAAAAAGAATGTGCTGTAGCTAATGCAGGGTTTACTGGACAATTGGGTCCAAGGGAACAAGTATCACAATAAAGAAGCCTGTACTCATATCCACCTCTGGGTCTGAGGCAAAGTTCCAGTGTGTTAACAGAGTGAAGTACAGAGTGCCCCATTGTACTCTTAATAAGTTGTGTCTGGTTGAACTTTAACTCGATGCACACAGTGAGTTAAAGTTTAATCACTTGCAGTTTATCATGGGTGGCTATTAATGCCATGTTTTATCAGCTTCTTATCTCCACAAGCCAGCCTTTCCCTAATGTGAAATACTGATGCAATTAGCAAAGAACATCTATTAGTTAAAGCATTTCAGGTTGGTCCTCAAAGTTTCAGAAGCAGAGCTATTAAAAAGAATTTAAGGCAGAGGCCAAAAACATAGGGTCCTTTTTTCGTTTGCAATCCAGCCTCTTTGTGCACTGCTCTGAGGACACGAAGTGGCTGGAAAGGTAGTAGTTGTCTCCAGTTAGTGATTCGCCCAGCTGGCAAAGCTAGCTCCTACACCACCCCTTTCCACAGACCAGGGGACAGGAAGGGCAGAACACAACCACACTGCTGAGGACCATAGGCAGCCAGCAAAACTTAGAGTAGACCTTAGATGGCTCTAAAGTACCTGGGGACAATATGTTTCTAGTCCCAGAATCAGAGGGCTGCAGGGGGCTTCTTTGCAATGCTTCTTTTCCCAGCTGCAGCCAGAAGATAGGAGTGAGAGAAAAATCTGGCTTACTGTCTTCAAAGATTGTCTGAGTGTGTGGCTTGCTTTCTTCAAGTAGCGCCACTCTTCGTCACATTGCTTTCACTGCCCTTCCCTTTGTTGATTTTGTCCCCAGCTCTCCTCGATGTCCTCCCACAAACACTTCTGCGGACAGGGAGAAGCTACAATAGCCCCAGTAATTTAAGCAAAGCCAATGCCAGTCAGCAGAAAACATTTGCTAATGGACGTAAACTTTGCTTGATGCCTGTTCTGCCAGGAAGAGGATGAAGCCATTGCAAATCTTAATGCCAATGGCTCTCTGGGCCTGGTTTATTGACTTCACCAGCATTTATTTGCTTTGTGGGACAATTAACTTTGTTTCTCAAGCTATTACAATTTTGAGTTTAGCTGAATAATCTTTTATGATGTTGATCTACTTTGTTGACTTGATTATGTTGTTTAGTTTGTTCCCCTCTGATCATAAACTGTTCCCTTGACCGAGCAATAAAATGAAAGCTCTTGTGTCACTGCGGTTTTTTATTTTTCTTCTTTTCTTGTTGGTTAATTCAATTCCCCTGCTCCATGAATGATGATATCCACTTCTTATTAACTGATCAATGAATGTACAGTGCATCCTAGGATTCAGCAGTTGCACCCCCACATATTCATTTTCACCACGCCCGGTGCTTGGTAACAGACACAGTAAAACCAGGCAGATGTTCACTCCAGCACGGCATTTGGAACTGGCTTTCGTTGTTGTTAATAGGTGAATGTTCTGCACTGTTATAAGAGAGCTCAAGCTATGGCTGTCAACTGGCCAGCACAGCCTAGGTAGGGGCAAGAAGCTGCAATCTCTGTCACAGGGAGGCTGGCCCTTTAAAGGGATATTGGCCTCAGCCCCATCTGGGACACAGCCATCTTGCCTCCCCAGCTGGGGAAAATGGGGCATGTGACCCAAACAGACTTCTGGGGTGGATAAGGAAGAGGCCTGGGCAATAAGCGGGGAGACTTTGGAAGAGTCCAGGATAGAAATGCTGAAGGAGATGGACTTCATCTCCAGCTGTTTGATGCGCCGGGAGCGCTGGGAGAGATGGACCAGGTATTGTCAGAGATCAGTCAGCTGAAAGGGGAGGGGAAGGACTGTGGAGTGAATAACAGACTGGCACGTGGCA
This sequence comes from Gopherus evgoodei, assembly GCF_007399415.2. Classification (NCBI taxonomy): domain Eukaryota; kingdom Metazoa; phylum Chordata; order Testudines; family Testudinidae; genus Gopherus; species Gopherus evgoodei. The sequence goes on along the minus strand of NC_044333.1, from coordinate 33,915,977 downwards.
AAGGAAGAAATAAAGTTTGGACTGAAAAGAGCTTGCCTCAGGGTGGGCAAGGATCTGGGGAGAGGCTGGTCACAGGGTGACTGGCTTTTTGAAGGGAGATGAGTCTCAGTCTCACCTGTTAAGACAGGCAGTGTGCCTCCTCTGGTGAGGGAAATGGATCAAGTGAGTCGATCAGGGAGAGACCTGGAAAGTGATAGAACGGGGAGAGACTTCCACAAAGGCTTGGAGAAGGCATGTGAGGAGACTTTGAGATCCCAGGGAAGAAAAGGTTCCAGCTAGGCAGGTCTGGGAATGGCTGCTCTGGGAGGAGCCGTGAACAAGCCAGAGGAGCCCAGGAGGAGCTGAGAGGAGACGATTCTATGGCCGGAAGGATACTCAGAATGGTGCTCAGACTAAATAATCTAATGATCCCTTCTGGCCTTAAAATCCATGATGAAAAAATATCTCTGGAAAACAGCTGGGAAACGGAGTTGAAAGGGAACATCACTGACTTTACTGGAATAACACCAATGCATTTTTACATGTGCAGACCCCAAAAATACAGGAAGCCTTTCACCTCCCAAGAGCCACTTTCCCACAGGGTGGAGAGATTGACGGCCCAGCCGCAGGAATGGCTCAGGCTGGTTTACTCTGAGTTTTGTTGTTAAGTATATGCGATCTTCTGACTAGGACAACTTGCGTTTCATGCAAACAGCCAGTAGACAAAGTCCCCTTACTACTTCCATACCCTTTCTCTTCCCATGCTGAGAAACCTCCTGTCCCTTAATAAAGGCAGTGCAAGGGGTGCCCTGTGATGCTTTCTTCTCTGCTGAATTGCTGTGAAGTTGCATTGAACAGAATAGTCATGTGTTTGCAGCAGCTTTTGAGCAATGTATTCAGTACTGAAGCATCTGACTTACCACATGGGAAGAGACAGCTCCTTAGAGGAGGCAGAGTCTCATTTTCCCACCGCCTACCCTGTAATTTGCAAAGTACACTTCGCTTTTTATGCCTTGCTGGGATGGTGAGTTTGACTCTGGCTGACAGCAGCTGTAATTGCCCTGTACAAAATAAAGTGAACTGTTGCAAAAGTTTAACTCAATTTGCTTGCTCCCTTTTTGCAGTGTGGTCTGTGTTCCCAGAGATCTATGCAGAGGACACACGAAACAACATGCTATGTTTCTACATGCCAGAGCCCGCAGAAGTCCGACGATCCCCTTGGTGAAGGTGAACGTGAATGTAATCTTTTTGAGAAAATGAACCCTAATTCCCATTTCTTCGTCTCTTTCACACTAGGAGACTTTGCTAGTAATTTTAAACTTTCCTGCTGTTTTGCAAAACAATCAGTTGTGCCATGTTACTAATCTAGTTTAAACTGGCAATTTAAATTAAAGGTGTTACCCAACCTTCCTTCTGCTGGGCCAAAGACATGAAAAAATTGTGAATCTAACTTCTAAAAAGTCAGAGTTATATCTATGTTGGTGCCTAGAGACAACACGTGGGACTTTGGAGACCTGATTCAATGTCCTGCTCTGTCACAGAGGTCCTGTGTGACCTTGGACATGTCGTGGGATTTAGGTGCCATGGGACTTTTGAAACCTAAACACCTTTGAAAATCTGGTCTCTATTTGCCTCAGTTATCCGTCTGCAAAATGGAGATAACAGCATTGCCCTACTTCACAGAGAAATTGTGTGGATAAATACATTACAGATTGTGACGCGCTCAGCTACTATGGGGATGGGGCCAAATAAATATCTAAAATCAACTCCTCTCTCCAGCCAAGCTCCTGAAATTGTTGGGTATAAAGGGAATGTCTATGCTGCAATAAAACACCCTTGGGCTGGCCCGTGTTATCTGATTTGGGCTTGGATTGTGGGACTATAAAATTGCAGTGTAAATGTTCAGGCTCAGGGTGGAGCCTAGGCTCTGGGACCCTGCTCCCTTGCGGGGGTCCCAGAGACTGGGCTCCAGCCCTATCCCAAACATCTACACTACAATGTTATAGACCCGCTGCCCAAGCCCCACGAGCCTGAGTCATCTGACATGGGCCATCCACGGATATTTCACTGCAGTGTATTTTACCCGGGATTCTTTCAACCCAAGCTCTTGGTAACTTTTACTCTGTGTGAAGTGGTGTCAGGAAATAAATCAGGGGAGACACAGCCGTCGGACCAATAGATGGCTGGCACAAACAGGACAACACAAGAGTGCTTTCACTTCAAGTTAAACTTTACTTAGTCTCAAGTGCTTACACATGTCCTCAACAGGTTAATAACACACCCCCAACCCTTGATAATTATCAAAGCTGAGTGTGGCTCTCAAGTAACACAGCAGCAGCCTCCCGGAGGCGAAATCTTCCGCCTGCCAGTGGAGACTGCAAGATGTATCCAGATGGAGAGTCCAGATGAGTCCAATTACCCCAAACGTTTCCCCTTATTTATACTTTAGTAATAGAATGACATGTCCTTTAAGGAAAATTTGTTAAGTAAGCAGTTTCAATGGTGAAGCAAGAGGTTTGTCATGGAGTGTGGGGGAGTCCGGCCCTGCACCCCTCTTCCTGGGACCCACAGTGACTCTTAGCCAGCCAGTAAAACAGAAGGTTTATTGGACAACAGGAACACAGGTTACAGCAGGGCTTGCAGGCACAGTCAGGACCCCTCCATCGAGTCCTTCTGGGCTTTCAGGGTGCTTGGATCCTAGCTAGGATACCCTGAATTCCGCCCACACAGCCTCAAGCCCAAACTCAAACTGCTTCCCTCCTGCCACTCCCTTCCTTTGTTCCCCTTCCCGGGCAAAGGTGTTGACCTTTCCCCTCCCTTACCTAGCTCAGGTTACAGGCTCTGGTATCGTCCATCCCCTAAAGTCCTCCCCTGCTCTCCCATCCCCACACAGGCAGCCCCTACTCCATCACAAGGTTCCTTCTGATTATTGATTAACCAGGTGTGGGTTTTTCCAGAGTTTGCAGCCTTGAGGCTCCAATAAAAATTCCTGGGGCACATCCTGCTCTTCTAAAATGCATGTATCAGCAACTTCAATACAATTCTTATCAGGAAGGGCGTGGGGTCAAGCTGCTCTTTCTGTGGCACCCCAAACTCCCTCCCCTCCTGCCTTGGTCAAGCTGCGACTGCTGAATGGCCAACTTACAGTCTGTTGACTTGGCTTCTTTTAGCAATAAGCCATAGTAGTTTCAGGCACTTTACTGGTTTGCTGGCATCTCCCCATACATCTAGACATACCCTAAGGGCCCTTAAGACACAAAAGAAAATTATTTCACCATTCATACAAATGCTCACAGCCAAAAGCAGAGCAATATAGCAGTGAAAACAAAAATGATCCCGCTTAACCTACATGAGGCATAGAATCCCAGAACCAATATAACAGATCAGGTCTCTATGTGAGAGGAAATAAGCTGATTTGTTACAGAATTACAGAATCAGGGCCACCAGATGGGGGGGACAATTGGGGCAATTTGCCCCGGGCCCCGCAGGGGCCCCCATGAGAGTTTTTCGGGGGCTCTGGAGTGGGGTCCTTCACTCGCTCTGGGGGGCCCGGAAAACTCTCGCAGGACCCGGGCCCCCGGAGCATCTTCCGCTCCCAGTCTTCGCCGGCGGGGAGTCCTTCTGCTCTGGGGCAGAAGGACCCCCTGTCGCTGAATTACCACTGAAGCAGGACCCAACGCTGAAGTGCAGCTGGGTCTTTGGTGGTAAGTGCCCCGAAGACCTGCGGCGGGGGCCCCCCCGCTGCTGAATTACCGCCAAAGACCGGGCTGCTCTTTGGCGGCAGATCCCGCTTCGGCGATAATTCGGCGTTGGGGGGCCCCCACTGCAGGTCTTCGGGGCACTTCGGCAGCAGGGCCTGGAGTGGGAGGACCCCCCGCTGCCAAATTACCGCCAAAGCGGGCCCCCCCCATCACTGAAGACCCCAGGCCCCCAGAATCCTTTGAGCGGCCCTGTACAGAATCCTAGAAGTGTCAAGAGTAGAAGCTGCAGGACCTCCATGGCCTGGTGGCTGGGACTGTTACCTTGCACTCCCCCATCTGTCTGTATTGATTTGTTTTCTTCTGAATGATATTTAGCTTGTAAATTTATAGAGATAGGCACCATTGTTTTGTTCTGTTTTTGTACAGCACCTAGCACAATTAGGGCCTGGTCTATGACCAGTGACACAAACAGTAAATAATAACAAATAGGACTCTGACATGTATTTCATTGTGGCATTCCCAATCCTAGATTCCATTTTTAAGTTGCTTCTTGGGTTAATTTCCTGGGACAACTTTTATTTCTAACCTCTGGTCTAGAAGGCTCAAAAACATAACATAAGAACATAAGAACGGCCATACTGAGTCAGACCAAAGATCCATCTATACCAGTATCCTGTCTTCCAACAGTTGCCAATGCCCCAGAGGGAATGAACAGAACAGGTTATCATCAAGTGATCCACCCCGTCCCCATTCCCAGCTTTTGGAAAACAGAGGCTAAGGACACCATCCCTGCCCATCCTGGCTAATAGCCATTGATGGACCTTCCTCCATGCACTTATCAAGTTCTTTTTTGAACCCTGTTATAGTCAGAGGAATGAGTCTCATGTACCATATTGAAAGCATTCATGATCTGGATCATTGGCACAGCCTCTGGCCAAGTCTAGTCTCCAAAAAAGCATGTGTTCCCATTATAGGATTCATCAATGAGGTTAGGAATGCCCCGGGCGGAAAGAATAGTTTGACAGCCTGTCTGAGTCCTTTTTATTTGGGGAGTGGCATAAATACAGGCAATGTCAAGAAAAGAGAATCCTTTATAACTGGACTGATGGTGAAACATCTATTCTTGGCTATCTCATAAAGACATCTTCACCGCCATCCAACTCTGTGCCATCCTGACTTCTGATTTACTGTGAAGAAATGGCATCCTTTCAGGAAGGAGGAGCAGCAGTGAATTGCAAGGAGAGCTAGTGATATAAGTTCTATCCAAGCTGCCTTTTCAACCACACTTATAAGGCAGGCGATGGACTGCAAGCAAAGCTATAATGTCTCACACTTAAGTGCTGATGAACCTGCCCTTCTAATTGCATAAAACATGTCTTCACAAAACTCGTCACTGGGTTCTGTGCATAAAGTCATAGATTGGACGGTCAGAAGGGACCACTGTGGTCATCTGGTCTGATGTCCTGAATAACACAGGTCATAGAACTGCTCCAAAAAGATGCCTAGAGTAGAGCTCTTAGAAAAATCATCCAACCTTGTTTTCAAAATCGCCCATGATGGCTAATCCACCACAGCCCTGGGTAGATTGTTCCAATGGCTAATTACTCTCACCATTACAAATTTCCACCTTATTTCCAGTCTGAATTTGTCTAGCTTCAACTTCCAGCCATTGCGTCATAATTTTCTAGTACTAGATTGAAGAGCCCATTGTTAAATAGTTGTTCCCCGTGTAGGTGTTTATGGACTATAATCAAGTCACTCCTTAGCCTTCTCTTTGTTAAGCTACCTGGTTTTCTAAGCTCTTTGCTGTACCCATATATGCTTGCCTGTGCATTTTTGACAGTTTCCTCCTGACTTGCATATCAGAAATGCAGGACCTTTGTTAGGTCTGCTTGTAAAGCCAGTTTGCTATGCATCAGCTTTTAATCAGTGTCCCAATGAAATCTAACTCAATCCATCTCCTTTTAAAGCACTGGGTATTAGACACATTTATTCGCTAACAGCAACCCAGTTGCTGTATCTCAGGGGTTCTCAGACTGGGAGTTGGGAATTCTCAGGAGGTTGTGAGGTTATTGCATGGAGTGGGGTCTCAAGCTGTCAGCCTCCACCCCAAACGCCACTTTGCCTCCAGCATTTATAATGGTGTTCAATATATAAACAAGTGTTTTTAATTTATAAGGGAGGGTCGCACTCAGAGGCTTGCTATGTGAAAGGGGTCACCAGTACAATAGTTTGAGACCCACTGCTGTAGCTCAACGAGTTTACCTGAAGACTGGCTGATGGCCAGCCAGCATATTTTTACTTTTCTATTTCCTTAGCTCAGTTACAAATTTTGTGGGGTTAATTTCAGTTCAAACTCATTAAAAGTTTTATTCTCCGGCTGATAGGTATCCTGTACATGTTATCAAAGACCTAGCTGCATCATTAATTGAAATTGGCTCCTACTATTTTTATCTTTTATTCTATACTTAAATATATTCAGAAATATAACCATTCTCTTTAAAAAGAAAGAAAAACCTGTTCACCACATATCAGTTAACCCCAACACCTCACATATTAATGGGAAATATTGCAGACTCAATCCTGCTCCAACTGAAATCAATGGCAAACCTGCCATCGACTTCAAAGAATGCAAGCCCCTCTATTTGCATACAATGTGAATGATACTTCTTTAAAATATTTAAGATTAGGCTTTCTTCTCTTCTAAAATGACACTAAGCAGTTGCTGGAAAGTAGCTGGAGGCTTCCAGGTGGAAGGAGAAACTTGCCTCCATTTTCTAGGCATAATGACCTCTGTCCTCTCCTGCACTTCCTCCTAGGTGAAACCCTCTGGGGAAGGCAGGATAAATCACTCCTCTCCATGACAACTTGCTTGAAGCTGGCAAGCTGTGGCATCTATTGCTAGCACTAGAGTTCCAGACACTAATGATATATCTACAGTGCAGCTGAGGTTTAATTTAGCTGGCTCAGATACCAATAGGAGTGAAGCTTCACAAACCCTGGATACTTCTGTGGGCAGCTGTCCCATGCTGAAGTCCAGGCTAACTGGAATATGTGGCCACTTACTTAGGTGCCTAAATCTGTCTCATCACAACGTTAATTTTTAAAAGCTAACTCCACTGCTTTCCTAGCCAAGATTGCATTATTCTGCCATTGTGAAGCATCCCTGGTTTTGTTTTCCAAGCATTTGAAGGGTTTATTTTCTCCTCACGTAGAAGGGCTAACCCCGAATGTAAGGCCCATTAGAAGAAAAGTTTTCCTTTTTGTCACATTGGCACTCATCAAAAGGGCTGTTCACATAACTGCTGATTCAGGGAGTTGCTTTTTAAAATAGGACTGAGCCCTTTACCCTTTTAGTGGAGTATTTAGTCTCCTAATATTTGGAGAGACAAATATGCTTTGAGAGCAATAAGCCATCATCTTATGGCAGCATTTCACATGCTTTCATTCAAGCCACTTCAAATAGCAAGGTAATAAAGAGTCTCTGTAGAGCGCATTTCATTTTCCGGATGCATCAAGTGATGAACAGTCAAGTTCTCTTATTTTTCAACCAGCTTAATAAGTTTAGTGTCAACGTCTTATGCTTCCTTGTCCACTAAAATGCCCAATCGCAATCCCCCAGCCACCACAATAACAGACTGATTCCATGGTGCTCCAGGAACAGAGCCTGACTCCTTCTGCCTGGATGGTGCCAGCTCTGTAGGGGTTGAGGAACAGAGCCCATCTCCCTCTGCCCATGTCAGGCTGGCTCTGTGGGGATCTGGAACCAAAGCCAGGTTCCCTCTGCCCATATCAGCCAGTTCAGTGAGAAGTTCAAGTAAATTTCTACCAGGATTTTTTTAATGTTGCATCCTGTTAGGCAAATAGACAATTTTTGAAAAGACTTTAGCCAATCAAAAAGAAAGCCATGCTTGTAAGGAAATGTGTGGGTGGGATGTTGCCTGTCCATAATAATTTGTGGCCCACACAAACGTACATTCCTAGCTACTCCAATGATGCTATGGAGTTATAGTGGCATAGTTATGGTGCCGTGGCTAAGGTGTTATACTCCCCCTAATGTAAACATGGCCCTAACTAATGCACTTTGTGATAAATGATTGGGTAAATTAGCATTCTCTAATCACAGAGAATAGTTCCATCTCCTTAATGAACTTGCAATGAGGTGTGGCATATACAGGATTTAGGGTTGCCCAGCCTGGAGTCTCCAGAAATTAAAGATTGTCATATGATGAAATCTCCAGGAATACATCCAACCAAAAATGGCACCCCTAACAGGACTGCATGTTACGACCAATCCTAGGTTGTAGCTGACTCTGTGAATTAAATAAACAAAGGCAAGACAGGATTTATTTGAGCTGGGTTGCAAATGGGTAGAATAGCACCGGGAGGGGAAACTGAACTGCTGTCTTCTCCCAACCTATGGGAAAATAGCCATTGAGATCACCCTAGCACAAGAGCAGTGTGTAAAACAGGTTTTTGGCACTGGTGAGACCTCAGAGGCAACAAGTTCCCAAGCTTCGTGGGAAAATGCCAGCAACATTTTGAAGTAAAGGGATTGTGATTCTTTGATGGTAAAACAATATTCGTGACACTCTAGGGGATCAACACTAATTACTTGACTGAGTTTAAATACGTTGACAACTTTTATTGGCAAACTTTTTAATTGTTGTAAGAGGAATTCATTGCAAGTGCAAACTTGCGTCATGAATAGGAAAGCTGAACTAGGTTCCTTGAAAGTTTCATAAACCTTTTGGGGAAGCCAATGTCTGAAGGGTTTTTGGTTGTTGGGTTGACTGGTGTTTTTTGTTTTGTTTTTTTCTTATTTATTTAGCCATTTGTGAATCTACTGCTTAATCTTTGGGTGTACTTGCAATAAACACAACAGGCTGGATACTGTTCTCAGCTATGCTACTGTAAATCTGGAGTAACTCTGCATTTACTGCTGGAGTTATTTCTGAGTTGTCCTGGAGATCAGACTCAGACCCAAAGACACTAAATGTGAACTAATGCAGTCAACATGACTCTTCTCCATCACACAGAAACACAAAACCCCACCATTGCCCAAACTGCCCTCCTGAAGATCAATAAACTCAGGGTCTGTCAGACCAAAGAGCAGCAAGTTCCGGTGCTCTGCCATCCGAGGTTACACCAGTATAGTACAGTCAGACTGAGCATCCTAGCTGATCCCACCTGCTCTTTGGAACCTGAGTCACTAACATATGCAGGATCCACCCATAAGGGCTTCAGCCAACACCTTGACTTGCCTCTAGAAATGAATCAGAAGCTAGTGCCCTCCCTGCAGCACATCCTCCTGAGAAGCACTGTTAAGCAAACGGGCTGCTACATTGTTGAGCAGCTGAAGTTTGTGTGGCCTTCAGGTGTCACCCAAGCAGCACAAATAGCAGTAATCCAGCCTGGAGCTGACAGAGACAGAGAAAATAGTGAGTCCCACAGGTAAAGTAAAAGCTTGTTCAGTGCTTCATACTGCCACTCTCTGTTGCCTTGCGCCCATTGCGGCTTAAAGCGACCTCTGTATGGTGATAGCCCTTCTTGTCAGTGACGGTAATGCTGCTTATGGTGGAGACATTGCAGCATGGTCAAGTGGCCAAGTCAGGACCAACAGCAAAGGGATCATGTGCTTTCAAAGGCTGGAAAGAAAACAGCTTAAATCCAAGAAAACCAAAGTCTTAGGGATTGATTTTCGCCTATAGAACTTCACTCCTGCAGGAGATAGGAATGACTGACCATTGGACCTCAACACTCATGCAACTTAATGCAAAACTCATTTATCTGATCTAGATATCCCTGAGTACACTCTACACACTGTACACAAGTTCAAGTTCATTCATTCCCTCCATACACACGCCACCGGAAAAAAAGAGAGTGAGAGAATCCTTGTGACCCAGCCGAGCTATTCGCCTCATATGCTGGGAAGAGAGAGCTTGTTATATTTTTTTAATATTGGAAAGGTGTTCAGATACTGTGGTGATTGGGAAGTTATAGAAATTCCTAGACAGAAGATGTCCCTAAGATGCGCTTGGCACACCAGCTCTGTTTTCTGGAAAGTTGGTAGGACTCTGGTTCTTTTTGGAGTTGGGTCATTGCTGCTTGGGCATACATGCCTTTAAAGAATTCAGCCAACACTACTTGAGTTGATTACCGTGCAACTGTGTGTTTTGAATATGGCCAGTAATTATGTTGTGAGCATGGCTGTCACCAGGTCCCATGTGCGCCTCAGAAATACATGTTAAACCTGTAGGCTGAGGATACTCATCTATCTTGTTGATTTGTTCCCTTTTTTAACCTTTTCCTGTCCTTGAGAGTTCTTGAAAGAGCCTTGGGGCGCAGTAGCGATGTCACAGGGTGATATTTCCAAGTTGCTATTTGTGTTTCTTTTATAACCCTCCTTCTTGCGCTGATCACCAAGTCCTCACCCCCTCCCAGGGCATTAAGCTGTTACCAGAGGTCTTGGGGATAGGAGGTTTAAGGGATATTGGGCTCGTGCATGTGCATATGTTTCAAAGGAGACTAGAAAAGAGCAGACTTCCTGCATGAATTTTTGACAAGATTTTCTGTGATAAAAAAGATTTGGAAAATTGCTGAATTTTTTAAAGCTCCAATTAGTCTTCTAATTCGTCTTTGTCAGGCACCCAGCAGGATTCCACAGCTGCATGCATATATATTAAAGGACAATAATTACATCATATTTGCTCTACTTTGGAGCCTTTTCTTCATCATCTTTTAATTAAATTAGCCCATCAGGAACTTCTCCTTAGGGCTATGAATTGTGTTTCTGTTGGAAATTAAAAGCATGAAGATATTTTCTGAGATACAGAATCATCTAAATGAAGGACTGGAAGGGACCTCAGTAAGTCATCTGGTCTAATCCCCTGCACTGAGTCCGGACTAACTATTATCTAAACCATCCCTGACAGGTGTTTATCTAATCTGTTCTTAAAAGCCGCCAGTGATGGAGATTCACAACCTCCCTAGGTAATTTGTTCCAGTGTGCAACTACACCTACAACTAGGAAGTTTTTCCTAATTTCTTAAATCTCCCTTGCTGCAATTTAAGCCCATTGCTTCTTGTCCTGTCCTCAGTGGATAAGGAGGATAATGTATCGCTCTCCTCTTTATAATAATCTTTTACATACTTGAAGACGGTTACCGTGTCCCATCTCAGTCTTCTCTTCTCCAGACTCACTCAAACACACCCAGTTTTTTCAGCCATTCCTTAAAAGGACTTTTTTTTCTAGGCCTTTAATCATTTTTTGTGGCTCTTTTCTGTACTTTCTACAATTTGTCCACGTCTTTCCCAAAGTGTGGTGCTCAGAACTGGACACAAAGTACTCCAGTTGAGGCCTTATCAGTACTGAGCAAAGTGGGAGAATTACTTCTCATGTCTTGCTTACAAAACTTCCACTAATACATCCCATCAGTTTTACATTGTTGACTCATGTTTAGTGCATAATCCGCTCTACCCCTAGATCCTTTTATGCAGTACTCCTGCTTAAGCAATCGTGTCTCAGGGCTTGTCTACATCACAAAGTTGCAGCGCTGGTGAGGGGGTTACAGCGCTGCAACTTAGGAGGTGTACACATCTGCAGGGCATCACCAGCGCTGCAACTCCCTGTTTGCAGCGCTGGCCGTACTCCCGTTTTGTCTCGGGTGTAGAGGATCCAGCGCTGGTGATCCAGCACTGGTAATCAAGTGTAGACACTTACCAGCGCTTTTCTTGACCTCCGTGGAATAAGCAGGTATCCCAGCATACCTGAGGAAGCCTCTGGTAATCAAGCAGGTCTCCTTCCCCAGTTTGCTCTCGCGTTCCCCGAACCCCCGAGCAAGCAGGTCTCCTTCCCCGCGGTTTGCTCTCGCGTTCCCCGAACCCCCGAGCAAGCAGATCTCCTTCCCCGCGGTTTGCTCTCGCGTTCCCCGAATCCCCGAGCAAGCAGGTCTCCTTCCCTGCGGTTTGCAGGGGGGTTCGGGGAACGCGAGAGCAAACCGCGGCGAAGCTGGTCTCCTTCCCCGGTTTACTCTCGCGTTCCCCGAACCCCCGTGCAAGCAGATCTCCTTCCCTGCGGTTTGCAGGGGGGTTCGGGGAACGCGAGAGCAAACCGCGGCGAAGCTGGTCTCCTTCCCCGGTTTGCTCTCGCGTTCCCCGAACCTCCGTGCAAGCAGGTCTCCTTCCCTGCGGTTTGCTCTCGCGTTCCCCGAATCCCCGAGCAAGCAGGTCTCCTTCCCTGTGGTTTGCAGGGGGGTTCGGGGAACGCGAGAGCAAACCGCGGCGAAGCTGGTCTCCTTTCCCGGTTTGCTCTCGCGTTCCCCGAACCCCCGTGCAAGCAGGTCTCCTTCCCTGTGGTTTGCAGGGGGGTTCGGGGAACGCGAGAGCAAACCGCGGCGAAGCTGGTCTCCTTCCCCGGTTTGCTCTCGCGTTCCCCGAACCCCCGAGCAAGCAGGTCTCCTTCCCCGCGGTTTGCTCTCGCGTTCCCCGAATCCCCGAGCAAGCAGATCTCCTTCCCCGCGGTTTGCTCTCGCGTTCCCCGAACCCCCGTGCAAGCAGGTCTCCTTCCCTGTGGTTTGCAGGGGGGTTCGGGGAACGCGAGAGCAAACCGCGGCGAAGCTGGTCTCCTTCCCCGGTTTGCTCTCGCGTTCCCCGAACCCCCGAGCAAGCAGGTCTCCTTCCCCGCGGTTTGCTCTCGCGTTCCCCGAATCCCCGAGCAAGCAGATCTCCTTCCCCGCGGTTTGCTCTCGCGTTCCCCGAACCCCCGTGCAAGCAGGTCTCCTTCCCTGCGGTTTGCAGGGGGGTTCGGGGAACGCGAGAGCAAACTGCGGCGAAGCTGGTCTCCTTCCCCGGTTTGCTCTCGTGTTCCCCGAACCCCCCTTGAAGCCGCCCAACAGTGCTGCAGTGTGGCCACATCTAACACCACTTGCAGCGCTGGTTGCTGTAAGTGTGGCCACTCTGCAGCACTGGCCCTATACAGCTGTACTAATACAGCTGTAACAACCAGCGCTGCAAAATTGTAGATGTAGACATACCCTCATTTTGTACTTGCACAACTGAATATTCCTTCCTAAGTGTAGTACTTTGCATTTGTACTTATTGAATGTTATCCTACTTATTTCCAGGGCCACCCAGAGGATTCAGGGGCCCTGGGGCAAAGCAATTTCAGGGTCCCCTTTCATAAAAAAAAAGTTGCACTACTCTAGAATACTATATTCTCATGGGGGCCCCTGTGGGGCTGGAGCAAACTGCCCCACTTTCCCCCTCCCCCTGGCGGTCCTGGGAAAAATAAACATTTAAAAACCTTCCGCATCTCGGCACAAACCCAGTTTTTGAGAAAACTTCTTTTCAAGTCACCTTTACAAGGTATCACTGGTTCTCAGCATCAGCTAGTGCTAAAAGGCACTAAAGCTCATTAAAAGATTTGGACAAATATTTTCTGTCAAAACTTTTTTTGGATCAAAAACTAGGGGATTTTAAAAAGCAGAAAAAATCAAGGACAATGTCTGCTTTCCTTCAGTGGAAAAGCTGAAATTAGTCTGCCAAAACCTGAACATGGTTTGGGGTTTCAGAAGTGTGTGGACAAATATTTGCTGCTTGCTGTGTTTGATTGTTTAAAGAAACAATAAAAAAATTCTGCTTAAAAAAAATATCCAAAACTTTTGAACCACCTCAGCTTGTGACCAAATGCCTGAGCCATCCAGTCAGTGATTTTTCCAGGTTTCTGATACTCTACTGGCTTCGTTGACTCATATCTAGCTCCATAACTTTGGGTTCATTTAGGTTAGAACATAAGAATGGCCACACTGGATCAGACAAAAGGTCCATCCTGGCCAGTATCCTGTCTACTGACAGTGGCCAATGCCAAGTGCCCCAGAGAGAGTGAACCTAACAGGTAATGATCAAGTGATCTCTCTCTTGCCATCCATCTCCACCCTCTGACAGACAGAGGCTAGGGACACCATTCCTTACCTATCCTGACTAATAGCCACTAATGGACTTAACCACCATGAATTTATCTGTTTCCTAAAGACTGGCTCCATGGGGTCCCTCACAAACTAGAGATAGTTACTGTGGGTTTGTTTTTAGTATAGCTTATGTACATACTGCACGAACTGAGCATTTGAGTTTGTTTCAGAATCTGGGATGAGCCTATGTTGTGAAAACTGAAATGCTCAAAATAGCACATGCATGTGAACAGACACAGGGTGCTAAAATTAAATTAACCCAGGGGGTCTCAAACTGGGGGTTGGGACCCCTCAGAGGGTCATGAGGTTATTACTGGGGGTCATGAGCTGTCAACATCCAGCTCAAACCCCGCTTTGGCTCCAGCATTTATAATAGTGTTAAATATATAAAAAAGTGTTTTTAATTTACAAGGGGGGGGTCACGCTCAGAGGTTTGCTATGTGAAAGGGGTCACCAGTACAAAAGTTTGAGAATCACTGAATTAACCCCTCTGGAGCCTCGGGGAATGCGGGGGAGCAGGGGTCTCCCTTGGTAGGGTTGGGAAGGAGGTAGGTGGTATAGGATATTGCTCTTCTCACCCTTCCTCATGACGCTCTTGGCTCTATCACTGTTAATCTAAAGTGGCTAATTTGAAATGAAGCTACCATCCTCTGACATGAATCTCCCTATGGCACTGAAATTAAATGTAGACTATAATTTGGCATTTGAGAAGTGAAAGGGATGGTAGCCCTAAGGAAAAGGATAACAGCTTGACTCGTTGTGTTAAATAGCTGTCTGCAAGCCTCAAACTGCTGAATGAGCTTTAGGTTAGGAAAGGCTGTGCCTCCCCAAACAGCCTGGCCCTGCCCCCTTTCCGATCCCCACCCACTTCCTGCCCCCCGACTGCCTCCCTCAGAATCCCCGACCCATCCTGCTCCTTGTCCCCTGACTGCCCCCCCAAGACCCCCTCAACCACCAACCCCGGGAACCCACCCCCCACAAACCCCCTCTGCTCCCGGACTGCCCCAACCCCTATCCAACCCCCACCTAGTCCTGACAGACCTGCAGAATGCCCACGATCCAACTCTCCATTTCCCATCCCCTGACTGCCCCCCCCCAGAATCTCTGCCCCCTCCCTGGCCCCTGAGTGCCCCATATCCAACCCGGCCCCCGCCTGGCCCTCGTCCCCTACCATGCCGCTTACCCCCACCTCCCGGAGCCTCAGCGTGCCACGTCCAGCAGCAGCCCTGGACATTGCTGCAGCGGCCTACTCCGGTGGGACCTGAGGTCACGGCTGTGCCCCCTTACCATGCAGCTCCAAGCAAGAGGAGCTCAAGCCCCTGCCCAAGCCATGCCACTTTAGCGCTGTCCAGGGCTGCTCTTGGACGCGGCACGCTGAGGAGCCGGGGGATAGGGGAAGGCAGAGGCGGGGCCGGGCCAGGGCCGGGGCCGGGGATGGGGAGAGACTCTGAAATTTTTGTGGGGGCCCCTGTGGGGCCTGGGACCTGGGGCAAATTGCCCCACTTGCCCCCCCCAGGCAGCCCTGCTTATTTCAGACCATTTCTCCAGTTTGTCAAGATGATTTTGAATGCTAGTTCTGTCCTCCAAATAGCTTGCAATCTATCCCAGCTCAATATTGTCCACAAACTTTAGAAGTGTACTCTTTTCCATTATCCAAATCATTTATGAAGCTACTGAATAAAATTGGGCCCAGGACAGATCCCTGTGGGACCTCATTCAATATGCACTTCGAGCTTAACTGTGAACCATTAATAACTACTCTCTGACTACGGTTTTCCAAACAGTTGTACAGTCACCATATAGTAGGTTCATCTAGGCTATATTTCCCTAGTTTGCTTATGAGAAGGTCATGGGTGATAGCATCAAAAGGCTTACTTAGGTCAAGATATGTCACATTTACTGCTTCCTCTCCATCCACTAGGCTTGTTAAGTTGGTTTATCATGATTTGGTCTTGACAAACCATTGTTAACTCTTGCTTATCACCTTATTATCTTCTAGATCTTACTAACTAATCGTTCAAATATTTGCTCCACTATCTTTCCAGATAAATTAAACTAACTGGTCTATAAGTCTCTGGGTTGTCCTTATTCTTGTTTTTATAGATAGGTGCTATATTTGCCCTTTTCCAGTCCTCTGGAATCTCTCCCATCCTCCACAAGTTCTCAGAGGCAGGGCCGGTGCAACCATTTAGGTGACCTAGGCAGTCACCTAGGGCACTAGTATTTTGGAGGGGGATCATTTTCTTCAGCAGCGACAGCGGAGGCCAGATATTTGGCCGCCCTGGTTGCCGCCGGCATTTAGGTGGAGGGAGTTGGGGCAGAGGAGCACGGGGAGGCCGCCTGCAGCAAGTAAGAGGAGGGAGAAGCACTCAGGGGACCTCCCCGCCCCAGCTCACCCCTGCCCCATCTCCTCCCCAAGCACGCTGTGGCTGCTTCACTTCTCCCACTTCCCAGGCTTGTGGCGCCAATCAGCTTAGATGTAGCAAGCCTGGGAGGCGGGAGAAGTGAAGCAGCGATGGCGTGCTCGGGGTGGCGACGGAGCAGGGGTGAGCTGGTGCGGGCAGAGGTGCCTCAGGGCGGAAGAGGGGGGAGCTGCCATGGGGGGGCGCCTCAGGGCGGAGGAGGGGAGCTGCAGCGGGGAGGGGGCACCTCGGGGCAGGGGCTCGGGGACGGTGGAGGGCGCAAGGTGGAAGTTTTGCCTAGGACGCGAAACATCCTTGCACCAGTCCTGCTCAGAGATAATCACTAGTGACACAAAGATCTCTTCAGCCAGTTCCTTAAGTACCTGGAGACTCTCATTAATAACCAAACTTCTATACAAACGGACTTCACTAGAATAAGACAGGAGATCTACATTACTCACTTCACCTCTCTTCAAAGGAAAAAGGACTGTAAGCTGTCTAAACTCCTACCTGCCACATGGGGCCACAACAGTGGTACCCCTAACCCACCCAGCAATATCGTCAATCTATCCAACTACACACTCAGCCCAGAAGAAAAGTCTGTCCTATCTCGGGGACTCTCTTTCTGCCCTGCCACCCCCACCAACATGATACAGTTCTGTGGCGATCTGGAAGCCTACTTTCGCCGTCTCCGACTCAAAGAATACTTCCAGGACAACACTGAACAGTGCACTGATACACGGGTGCCCTCCCACCAACAGCACAAGAAAAAGAACTCCACATGGACTCCTCCTGAGGGTCGAAATGACAGCCTGGACCTATACATTGAATGCTTCCGCCGGCGTGCACAGGCAGAAATCGTGGAACAACAACATCGCTTGCCTCACAACCTAAGCCGTGCAGAACGCAATGCCATCCACAGCCTCAGAAACCACCCTGACATTATCATCAAAGAGGCTGATAAAGGAGGTGCTGTTGTCATCATGAACAGGTCTAACTATCAAAAGGAGGCAGCCAGACAACTCTCCAATACCAAATTCTACAGGCCACTTCCCTCAGATCCCACTGAGGAATACACTAAGAAACTACAGCAACTACTCAGGACACTCCCTACACTAACACCAGAAGAAATCAACATACCCCTAGAGCCCCGACCAGGGTTATTCTATCTACTACCCAAGATCCACAAACCCGGAAATCCTGGACGCCCCATCATCTCGGGCATTGGCACTCTCACTGAAGGACTGTCTGGATATATGGACTCTCTACTCAGACCCTATGCCACCAGCACTCCCAGCTATCTCCGTGACACCACTGATTTCCTGAGGAAACTACAATGCATTGGTGACCTCCCAGAAAACACCATCCTAGCCACCATGGATGTAGAGGCTCTCTACACAAACATCCCACACACAGATGGAATACAAGCTGTCAGGAACACCATCCCTGATGATGCCACAGCACAACTGGCTGCTGAGCTCTGTGCCTTTATACTTACACACAACTATTTCAAATTTAATGACAATATATATCTCCAGATCAGTGGCACTGCTATGGGCACCCGCATGGCCCCACAATATGCCAATATCTTCATGGCCGACCTGGAACAACGCTTCCTCAGCTCTCGTCCACTCACACCCCTTCTCTATCTACGCTACATTGATGACATCTTCATCATCTGGACCCATGGGAAGGAGACTCTGGAAAAATTCCACCATGATTTCAACAGCTTCCACCCCACCATCAACCTCAGCCTGGACCAATCTACACGAGAGGTCCACTTTCTTGACACCACGGTGCAAATAAGTGATGGTCACATTAACACCACCCTATATCGAAAACCCACCGACCGCTATGCCTACCTTCATGCCTCCAGCTTCCATCCCGGGCACATCACACGATCCATTGTCTACAGCCAAGCACTGAGGTACAACCGCATCTGCTCTAACCCCTCAGACAGAGACCAACACCTACAAAATCTCCACCAAGCATTCTCAAAACTACAATACCCGCATGAGGAAATAAGGAAACAGATCAACAGAGCCAGACGTGTACCCAGAAGCCTCCTACTGCAAGACAAACCCAAGAGAGAAACCAACAGGACTCCACTGGCCATCACATACAGCCCCCAGCTAAAACCCCTCCAACGCATCATCAAGGATTTACAACCCATCCTGGACAATGATCCCACACTTTCACAGGCCTTGGGTGGCAGGCCAATCCTTGCCCACAGACAACCTGCCAACCTGAAACATATTCTCACCAGTAACTGCACACCACACCATAATAACTCTAGCTCAGGAACCAATCCATGCAACAAACCTCGATGCCAACTCTGCCCACATATCTACACCAGCGACACCATCACAGGACCTAACCAGATCAGCCACACCATCACTGGTTCATTCACCTGCACATCCACCAATGTAATATACGCCATCATATGCCAGCAATGCCCCTCTGCTATGTACATCGGCCAAACTGGACAGTCTCTAAGGAAAAGGATAAATGGACACAAATCAGACATTAGGAATGGCAATATACAAAAACCTGTGGGAGAGCACTTCAACCTCCCTGGCCACACTATAGCAGACCTTAAGGTGGCCATCCTGCAGCAAAAAAACTTCAGGACCAGACTTCAAAGAGAAACTGCTGAGCTTCAGTTCATCTGCAAATTTGACACCATCAGCTCAGGATTGAACAAAGACTGTGAATGGCTTGCCAATTACAGAACCAGTTTCTCCTCTCTTGGTTTTCACACCTCAACTGCTAGAACAGGGCCTCATCCTCCCTGATTGAACTGACCTCGTTATCTCTAGCTTGCTTGCTAGCACACATATATATACCTGCCCCTGGATATTTCCATTACATGCATCTGAGGAAGTGGGTATTCACCCACGAAAGCTCATGCTCCAAAACGTCTGTTAGTCTATAAGGTGCCACAGGATTCTTTGCTGCTTTTACAGATCCAGACTAACACGGCTACCCTCTGATACTATTCCTTAAGTATGTATTTCATCAGGACCTGAAGGCTTTGCTTATCTAAATAATTCTTAACTTGTTCTTTCTCTATTTTAGGCTCAGGTCCTACTCCATCTACTCTGATGTTCACTGTCTTAGTTATCTGATCACTGCTAACTGTTTTTGGTGAAAACTGAAACAAAAAAGCAGCAAAGAATCTACATTGTAACTCTACTCAGGAACCAATCTATGCAACAAACCTCGATGCCAACTCTGCCCACATATCTACACCAGAGACACCATCACAGGACCTAACCAGATCAGCCACACCATCACCGGTTCATTCACCTGCACGTCCACCAATGTAATATACCCCATCATATGCCAGCAATGCCCCTCTGCTATGTACATCGGCCAAACTGGACAGTCGCTATGGAAAAGAATAAACGGACACAAATCAGATATTAGGAATGGCAATACACAAAAACCTATAGGAGAACACGTCAACCTCCCTGGCCACACTATAGCAGACCTTAAGGTGGCCATCCTGCAGCAAAAAAACTTCAGGACCAGACTTCAAAGAGAAACTGCTGAGCTTCAGTTCATCTGCAAATTTGACACCATCAGCTCAGGATTGAACAAAGACTGTGAATGGCTTGCCAATTACAGAACCAGTTTCTCCTCCCTTGGTTTTCACACCTCAACTGCTAGAACAGGGCCTCATCCTCCCTGATTGAACTACCTCATTATCTCTAGCTTGCCTGCATATATATACCTGCCCCTGGAAATTTCCTCTACATGTATCTGACTCAATGGGTATTCACCCACGAAAGCTCATGCTCCAAAACGTCTGTTAGTCTATAAGGTGCCACAGGATTCTTTGCTGCTTTTACAGATCCAGACTAACACGGCTACCCCTCTGATACTTGAAACAAAAAAGACATTGAATATTTTGGCCATTGCTGCATTTTCTGTTTTTGACTTTCCCGCCTCACTGAGTAAAGGGCCTATCCTGTCCTTGGTCCTCCTCTTTCTTCTAATGTATTTGCAAAATGTTTTCTCATATCCTTTATGTCCCTAGCTAATTTAATCTTGACTTGTGCCTTGGTCTTTCTAACTTTATCCCTGCACGTTGGTGTCTTTTTTTATATATTCATCTTTTGTAATGTCCACTTTTTGTATAATTCTTCTTGAGTTTCAGGTCCTTGTCAATCTCCTGTTTAAGCCAGGGGTGATTTCTTACCTTACTTCTTATCGTTCCTACACATTGGGATAGTTTGCCCGTGTGCTCTTAATAATGTCCCTTTAAAAAACTGCCAACTCTCCTAAACTGTTTTTCCCTTAGGCCTGTGTGCCATGGGATATTACCTACCAATTCGCTGAATTTACTAAAGTCGGCCTTCTTAGAGTCCACTGTATTTATTCTGCTGTCTTCCCTTCTACCAGTTCTTAGAACCAGGAACATGCTCACTTTCACCCAAGCTGTCTTCCATGTCCAAATTCTCTACCACTTCCTCCTTATTTGTCAGACCTAGGGCAGCCTGCCCTCATTCCTTTCTTCACCTACTGTAATAAAAAGTTGTCTCTAGTGCATACAATAACTAGCTGAGTAATCTATGCTCTGCTGTTTTATTTTCCCAACAGATGGCTGAGCAGTTGAAATCCCTCATCACTACCAAATCCTATGTTTTGGATGATTTTGTTGGTTGTTATAAAAGGCCTCAGCCACCTCTTCTTCCTGGTTAGGTAGTCTATAGTAGACTCCTACCATCACATCACCCTTGACTCAGGGCAACACAACTCCACACTAAAAACCAAGAAGACAGACCCAGCACCTTGACAGTACACTCACCTCCCTGCTGCATTGAGCAGAAGTTGGGCACGATAGAAACTCTGCACCAACAGGGTCAACTTATTCAGGGTTCCTGAGAGCCTGAGTATAATAACGCTATACCTTGAAGAAGCATGGTATTTGCTTTTAGTCATACTCCCAGCTGCTAGGGCAAGTTAATTTGCAAAACTTGTTGGAAAACTGACGTCATGAGGCTAAGTCTTCAGGAAGCACTCTGAAAATAAAATTGCCAGAGAATATAGCTACCTTCAACCTATTTTTGTCTTCACTTCCGCATGCAGTGTTCATTTAATCTAGCTTCAAATGCAGCGCATGCACACACACACACACACACGAATTCTTCAATGCCCTTTAACCCCCATCACCACCACCACTTAAAATTGCAATGCCTGAAATAACCACAAAAAGCATATTCCCCCCCCCCCCCCATCACCACCTAACAAGGGTCAGTCAGTCAGGACAAGCTGCCACTTGCTTTACATGGAATGCTAAGGTGATATAATCAATTAATTCCTAATGTTAGGGCTATAATAGGTCAGGTTACAATGTCCTAACATTATAAGGTGCTAAACAAGTTTATGGTGTTGCCAGGAAGCTATGGGAAAAAACCATTCTAGGTTAGCATGACATGGGGCATGAGGTGTGAACACTGCTAAGCAGGTTCAAACATATTGCAGAAATGTCTATTTTAAATGCCTTGTTATCTTTCATCATTAATCATTTCTGTGCTTTAAATTTGTTTTCTTTATGGTTTAATCCTTAGCTCCTTTTATTTTTGTTTCATCTTTCCCTGTTATTCCAAAGCAGGAAATGCATGCTTTTTAAACTGTGAGATTATAGGGCCAATTATCCTTGAAGGGTAGGTGGTTATGGTTTGGGGGGAACTTTACCACAGAAGAAATCACCTAAATACAACTTTGTTTTTGCCTGAAGAAAGATCCCATCATTAGTATGTCAGGAGCAATCTCCAACTCTGAACTAACTTTGCTGAGGCCAAAGCAGTGAATCCAGGTGGGAGAAGTAAAGATGAAGCGCAAAAGAGTTGGCCACAGAGTGGGAGGCTGGCAGACAATTTTGGCATACAAATGTATGTGAAATCGGGGTCCTAAGTTATGTGTGACTACGTATGTAAATACACCCAGTTAGCTGATTTTGGTGGTGACTGATTCTCCCAGCGGATGGCGATTCAATCTGGATAAATCTGTGCACAAAGAATCTAGCAATCTGGCACAAACAAGTTCTTTTATGAATCCAGGTAGCTGTTGACTGTAATAAATACTGTAAGGTCAAATGAGCCTTGTTCATAAACTTTCAACACTCTCACAACCAGCTGCAAGTGGGAAATGTAGAGTTGCACGTACATAAACAAAGACAAAGGTGAGTCGATGCCAATGAACAGGGCACTGGCCCAAGAACAGAGTGCTATCTCAGGGCACGTCTACACTACAGCCCGGATCAATGCGCTGAGATAGAGCCACCAGCGGTCGATTTAGCGGGTCTAGTAAAGACCCACCAAATCTACTGCAGATTGCTCTCCAGTTGACCCCTGTACTCTAGCCCCCTAGGGGAAGAGTAAGGTAAGGCGACAGGAGCCTTTTCTCCTGTTGACCCCCCCCATGTTGTAGACCCCACAGTAACTCGACCTAAGGCACGTCGACTCCAGTTAAGTTATTCACAAGCAAGTCACTTCGCAGCTCTGCTTCCCCTCCCACCTTTGTCTATCTTGTGTATTTTGACTGTAAAATCTTCAGGGGGAGAAGAGGCATCCCTTGTCCACTACCTAGCACAGCAGAGTCCTGAGATTGGTTGATTATGTTACATCTAATTCAGATAGGGCAAGAATATCCATCTGAAATGGGGTAAGAGAGTGGGGTTTTGGTAGAAGGGTTAGGCAAGTGGGGTGACCAGGTCGTATGTTACCCAAACTGTCTACTGAATGTGCAAATATCTAGTCACTTATAATTCATTGTTACGGTATGCTCGGAGGTCAGTAAGTATTGCAATTTTCAGCAACATTGAATCTGATCTGTGAAGCATCTGAGGCGTTGCTATGAAAATGATCCCAAAACCCTAAAAAAAAAAAACATACCGCTCAAATTGGGGAGGAGGGGGCATATAATTTATACTTGGTGGAAGTGAGAAGGCAGAGTGGAGAGTGGAGGCTGCCAGCTGAACATCCAGCTCTGAAGGCATTGTTTGAATCAATGCTTACTGCTTTTAATGTTTACTGAGCGTTGCATGTTGATTTTTTTAAAATTGGTATATGTGCTTCTGTGGCCTGAGTATGTATGTGTAAACTACTACAGACAGAAAAAAGGGGGCGCAATCAAATAAGTTTGTGAACCACTGGTTTAGCTGTGTGTGTGTGTGTGTGTGTGTGTGTGTGTGTGTGTGTGTGTGTGTGTGTGGACAGTACCTTCCCTGTTAAAGGGTCTTAAAGTGACCCCCTAACCTGTTTACATCGGCATGTTGAAGTGTCTGAGGAGAGGCAGCATTGCCTTGGGGTTCCAATCTGGGTCCATTCGACAGTGCAGCCATGATTTCAGGTGGGAGTGGACGGCAGCGGTTGCCTAGCACAGAACATTCTGCACAATGGACAGGGAGGGGAAAATATGGCCAAGCACACTAGGGCAAACATAGCTGCTTTTACAAGGCCATGTCAGTGTCTGAGAAGGGGAGAGCAGACCACTTGCCTTAAAAACTCAGATGAGAGCCCTACACACTGAAGTGACTGGAACTCAGTTCACTTGCTTTGCCATGGCTGGTTTACTGTGACCCTGTTCCTTAGGCGCTAAGCCTGCTCCACTTGCATCCTTCTCAGTTGGCGCGGAGACAAATATTTGGTTCTTATGTTCCTCCTTGGACTGTGTTCTCAATTGACCTGAAGGCTTACAGAGGCCTGTAAACTTGCTGAACTCAGATGCCTTGGGCATTAAAACTGCCTATGTTGCAGTTTGCATCATGATAATTTACCCTCATGAAGGAAGTAAATGCCAGAATCATTAACTTAGTTTATGATGACTTGTATAACATATTTGAAAACCACAATTACCCCACCATCGGAGAGATTAACTGTTTGCCTCCTTTCATAGCGTGACAGAGATGCTTGGTTTACGCATTGGGCCATGCTCAAAAAATTAAAGCATTACGTTTATTGCTACATTTGGAGCCCAATGTCCTCACGGTTTTCAGAACACAACTCTATATGAATAATAAGCAACTGTTATCTTCAGCATAAATGGCAAATGTAATGACCATTGAAATTTTGCCTACTTTGTTATCAACATTCCAGGCATAAGTAGATCAGCTGACAGTAAGTTTCTGGACTTGATTTTGCTTATCCTCTGATTGCTTCTGGGTGGTTGCATTGCTGGTTATCCTTTCATAAATTTTAAAGCCAGAAGGGACCTTTGTGGTCATCCCGTCTGACCTCCAGTATAACGAACAGGCCACAGAACTGCCCCAAAATAATTCCTAGAGCAGCTATTTTAGAAAAACATCCAATCCTGATTTAAAAATTGCCCATGATGAAGAACTCGCCACAACCCTTGGTTAATTGTTCTCATGGTTAATTATCCTCACTATTTAAAAATATACAACCCTGTTTCCAGTCTGAGTATGTCTAGCTGATTGGTTTATTTATTTATTTTTATTATTAATTTGCACTAAGCAAGAAGGCACCCATTCTGTAAAGCTTTGAATTTTTTCTGTACTGGAAATGGGGTTTAATTCAGAAGTGGATCAGTGGCCCTGATAGACCCTTACAGGTTGTTAGGCCACATTCCCATTTGCTGAGAGAGAGCTAAGGAGGTGTACTCTTTATCAGTTATAGTAAGAAAATATAAATAAGAATAAATGAAACTAAATAGATATATCGGATTAATTTATTTGTATATTTTCAATTGGCTTAGGGAAATTTATAACAGTGCAATGATCAAATGAAAGTTACAATTAAGATTCAATTACTAAATCAGGGAATTAACAATAACATGAAATAAGATCAACAATTGAGCAAGTCATCTACTCAGCACAATCAATTATCAGATTATGAGGTCAGTGTAATACATCATGAATGTCACAAAAACTAAACTAAAACAAACCACTCAAATAGACCTAGTCTCTTTCTCAACCCTGAAATGCCACTACACTCCTTTGGAGCACTGTAGCTTGATTGATGTACTTGTGTGCTCCTCTTCCAGCTAACTCCTCTTCTTTCAATACAATGGTGAGCAGCAATGCACAATTCCCCTTGCAGTGGGATTTGTTTAAACTTTAGGTTAGTAACTAATTAATGGTGCCATTTTTAATAGATGTACCCACATACTACTACTTAAACATTCATACATTAACACTTCAAAAAAGCTTAAATGAATCAATAAATTGGCAGATGTCACTGGACAAGTATATTAAAAAGAAAGAAACAAAAGGGAAAAAAAATTATCTAGAACAGAAAAAGGAACAGCTCTTCAGCTTGCTTGGTCGAAGTCAGATGACATCTCGCTTGATACCACAAGCTGTACGGCCTTCTGGTCTGTGACGGTCTGAATCTATTCTTTCCTTCGGGCTAGCAGGGCATCAGCCATCTTTCTTGTTGTCATGACAACTTGAGAGAAACACGCTTCTCCCATGTTTACTTTAACCTTTAGGGATGTGATTCGAACTGGTGGCACCCCATGGCACCTCCCAGGACTCCTTCCAGGTGATTCAGGGTACAACAGCTCTCATATCCTGACAATGTGGTCCAAGTCAAGCTTAATCTTCGGTCCATTTTAGAGCCTCCCTCTCAGATGGCAGTTCTTTTGTTCTAGACTGAAAACACATGCTTAATTTCAACATATAGCAGCATGAGCTCAACATGCCATGGGTTTATATCCCTCCTCTGGGTTAACAATTGAGGTGTGCCCATGACTTCTAATCATTAAAGCCATGGACTTGACTTATGACCTACAGCAAACTGTCATTGCTTCTATGCCATTCACACAAACATTCACTCAGCATGTTCTCAAAATACCTATTTTAGGGCTCCTTTTATAATCCTTTTCATCTAAATCCCATTTAAAATAAAGCAAATTTGTTTATACACACTCTAGGTCTTTATGCCTTACATGTCACAATCCCAAACAAGAGATGTGTCCTTCCATACAAACATAAGACTGGCATACTGGGTTAGACCAATAGTCCATCTAACCTAGTATTCTTCCTTTGGACAATGGCCTATGTCAGATGTTTCAGAGGGAATTTACAGAACAGACAATCATTGAGTGATCCATCCCCTGTTATCCACTCTTGGCCTCTGAGAGTCAGAAGCTAGGGACACCCAGAATGCAAGGCTGCATCCCTGATCATCTTGGCTAATAGCCATTGATGGATCTATCCTCTATGAACTTATCTAATTCTTCTTTGAACCCTGCTATAGCTTTGACCTTCACAACATCCCTGGGCAAAGAGTGCCACAGGTTGACTGTGCGTTGTGTAAAGAAGTACTTCTCTTTGTTTGTTTTAAACCTGCTATTAATTTAATGGGTGACCTCCTAGTTCCTACGTTATAAGAAGGGGTAAATAACACTTCCTTAATCAATTTCTCTACACCATTCATGATTTTATAGACCTCCAGCATATACCCACTTCTTAGTTATCTCTTTTCCAAGATGAATAGTCCCAGTCTTTTTAATCTCTCCTCATGTGGAGGCTGTCCCCTACCCCTAATAATTTTTCTCTGTACTTTTTCCAATTCTAAAATACGTATTTTGAGATGGGGTGACCAGAACTGCATGCACTAATCAAAGTGTGTGCATACCATGTATTTATAAAGTGGTATTAAGATATTTTCTGTCTTATCTAGTCCTTTCCTAATGGCTCCTAACATTCTGATGGCTTTTTTTGACTGCTACTGCCCATTCAGCGGATGTTTTCAGAGAACTATACAGTGACTCCAAGATCTCATTTTTGCATGGTAACAGCTAATTCAGAGCCCATCATTTTGTATGAACAGATGGGCTTATGTTTTCCAATGTGCACTACTTTGCATTTATCCAGAATGAAAAAAGATTCAAGTTTTCCATTTCCTTGCTGTGCAATGTATACAAAGGTGTGTATGCAGCTTTGTCATAACTTTAGTCCCAGATTTGGACCTTAGCGTCCAAAATATGGGAGTTAGCATGAAAACCTCCAAGCTTAGTTACCAGCTTGGACCTGGTACTTGCTGCCACCACCCAAAAAATTAGAGTGTTTTGGGGCACTCTGGTCCCCCTGGAAAACCTTCCCTGGGGACCCCAAGACCCAAATCCCTTGAGTCTCACAACAAAGGGAAATAATCCTTTTTCCCTTCCCCCCTCCAGGTGCTCCTGGAGAGATACACAGACACAAGCTCTGTGAATCCAAACAGAGTGACTCCCCCTCTCCGTTCCCAGTCCTGGAAACAAAAGCACTTTCCTCTTCACCAAGAGGGAATGCAAAATCAGGCTAGCAAATCCAACACACACAGATCTCCCCCTGATTTCTTCCTCCCACCAATTCCCTGGTGAGTACAGACTCAATTTCCCTGAAATTTCCCAGAAAAGAAAACTCCAACAGGTCTCAACAAGAAAGCTTTATATAAAAAAAAAAGAAAAAATACATACAAATGGTCTCTCTGTATTAAGGTGACACATACAGGGTCGATGCTTAAAAGAAATATGAATAAACAGCCTTATTCAAAAAGAATACAAATCAAAGCACTCCAGCACTTACTTATATTCATGCAAATACTAAGAAAAGAAACCATATAACTTACTATCTGATCTCTTTGTCCTTACACTTAGAAACAGAAGATTAGAAAGCAGAGACTACTTCTCCAAAGCTCAGAGAAAGCAGGCAGACAGACAAAGACCTCAGACACAAAATTCCCTCCACACAAAGTTGAAAAAATCCGGTTTCCTGATTGGTCCTCTGGTCAGGTGCTTCAGGTGAAAGAGACATTAACCCTTAGCTATCTGTTTATGACAAACTTAGCTCAGACCAAGTTTGCCTGAGCATTCCTAAAACAGTCTACTACAATTTATACAGTTTTTTACCTTACAGTTGGTGCCTTGTGTTGTTTCTGATATGTAGCTAGCTCTACCACCACCCGAAATGCAGCTCCAAATAGCGAAACAATGGTAGGCAGAGTTCTGGGCAATAGCCTCAAGACTCCCACACCTTTTTCCCAGACATTGTGTAGAAAATATTTACTTGGGTTATGAAATTATCCTTATTGTATGCAGATTAAATGAATGATTTTACAGATAAACTCTGCTTTAACAGAGCCACCATCCAATGATTAGGTCTTCTCTTGATTCAGTTATGTCCCTTTACAGCTATAACAACCATGGAATCTGAAGGTATCGGCGATAGCTACATAAAGTGTGATGTTTAGTTTGCAGATCTTGGCGGGGGATGACTTTCAAGCCTCAAACTTTCAGCACTGCATCATTGTGTGGTTTTTTTTTTTATAACCACACTTTTCGCCTAACAATGTTCAATTTTTGTTTCAGTGTATCCATCCAGCTGTGTAACGCTCTCCATATTTTAGAGGACATTTCACACTACAGTTTCACCCTAAACGTCTCTGTGAGATTATCCTGCCATTTTTTGCTGCCTTAAATGCCTTTTGAACTACCGTCAGCTGCAGTAACTCATGCAGAAAAGCTGTTTCCCATCGCTTTTGGCAACCAAGAAAGGTTTCATTCTATATATAGGAAAGTGCCATGTCCTTGGGGATATAGGCACTGCTTGGGACAAATCTATCCCTGATGCAAGTCTGTTGAATACAGCTGGGGATGAATTAGTCTCCTTTTGCTTGGTCACTGCCTGTCATTTTTTAAATTCCCTTCTAGCCAGCACTGCATGGCAGATCTAAGAGAACAACCAGTTTGGTTGACTCAAGAAGACAGAGACCTCAACTACCCTGGGAGTTGCTCCAATTCCAGCCTTCAATATAGCTGCACAAATACAAACACCAGTGTAGATGGGCACAGTTGCCATTTATATCAATGGGATTTATCCCCTTTTCAAGCAGAAGCAGCCTCTACTTATGCAAAGAGCAGCTTTGCCTGTCTACACTAGGGTCTGCCATGGTGGAGATACACAATTGACTAGCACCAGGGCAGACTTTTCATCTATGCAATTCCTAAGAAGGGTCCCACAGCTTGTCACACATCAGAATGACACACTGAAAAATTCTTAGAAACATATTTACATCATCTTGGTCAGGTCTGCAGCACATGGGTATATCCATGAGTTGAGTTTCACTATGTACCTTGTAAAATGTTGTTACTGCCATACGAAAGAAGAAGATTACATGAGGTTGATGATAGATAGATAGATAGATAATCTTCTTTCACATGGCTGGTGTAGCGCAGCAACTACAATTTCACCTGAAGTTGATGGTGCTAAGTGGCTACATCAGGACTAGCAGAATTTATTGCAGTGATGCCTCCTTCATATTTATACAATGGGCAGTAGGTAGCGATATGTTCAATGGTCTGTCATGGGGACCCACACGTGCACACCAGGGAGTCCTTGATTTTTCCATTTGAGCATTAGATATCTGCATCTACCATGGCTGGTTTGAATTCAGTTGAGAGTTGACCAAGATGACCATGGAAGGTCAAACCGAGGAACCTTCTGCATGGGATCTGGCACAAGGTGCTTGTTTTTTAAGTCTTGTTTAGCCCAATCTGTTTTCCAGGTCTCCTTTTGATCATAGCCTGATTGCATGAGGCTAAACAGATATTCCCAGGAAGGCTTGCAGGACTTAAGACATTGTGGGGGGCATTGTCAATGTCTTGGTGAATAGGAAGACATGTTTTCCTAGATTCACTGAGCATCGTGGAATCTCGCAGCAGTTTGGCATATCAGTGGGGGAGCGACGTTAGACAGGACAGGTAGCCATGGTGTTGGAGTCAACTTAAGGGGTTCCGTGATGCACTGCCTCACTGTATTTAGCTGTGTATCCACAAGTCATGTGTGGCTGCATCTGCACCATACCTGTGCACAATATTCAGCTACTGAATATTAAAATGCTATTGCAGATTTCCGCAACACTGATGCTAATGCACCCCAAGTAGTACCTGCTAGTTTCTGGATTCTGTTGGCTCTTGTTTTTGTCTTTGCAGCTACCTTCTCAAGATGATTATGGAAGGAGAGGGTGCAGTCGAGTTTCACTCTGAGCTACATTGGAATATAAGCGTGTTGAACATTTTTACCACAGAAAGCTACCTTCAGTGTGTTTTTGGCACTCTTATTATCAAGACAAAATGTGCTTACTATTGTTTTTCCAAGTTTTGGAAATGTAATATTATTACCTTTGAAATGTGATTCCCCCCCACACACACAAAACTGAGTCTGAAAGTGTTTGAGGTTGGATATGATTGTGACACCAAGCTGGGACAGGACATTGCTAGCACTTTAGAGGTCAGGATTAGAATTCAAAATGACCTTGACAAATGAGTCTGAAGTGTACAAGATGAAATGTTATAAAGACAAATGCAAAGTAGTATACTTAGAAAGGAAAAGTCAAACATACAAATATGTAACTAGCAAGGTGGTAGTACTGCTGAAAAGGCTCTAGGGGTTATAGTGGAGTCAATAATGTGATGCAGTTGCAACAAAGCCTAATATTCTGGGGTATATTAAGAGGATTGTCATTTGTAAGACACAAGAGGTAACTGTCCCACTCCACACAGTACGGGTAAGTCCTCAGCTTGAGTACTAGGTCCAGTCCAAGGGTCCACACTTTAAGATGTGGCCAAATTGGAGTGAGTCCAGAGAGGAACAAAATGATTAAAGGTTTTGGAAAAAATCTGACCTATGAGGAGAGGTTAAAAAAACTGGGCATGTTTAGTCTTGAGAAAAGAAGACCCTGATAACTCTTCAGACACGTTAAGGTCTTTTATAAAGAGGACAAAGACCTATTGGTCTCCATATCCACTGATAATAGGACAAGTAGTAAGCAACTTAAGCTGCAACAAGAGAGATTTAGATTAGATATTAACCTAGAAGCTGTATAATGATAAAAGAAAGTTAAACACTGGAACAGCTTCTTAAGGGAGGTTGTGGAATCCTCATCACTGGAGATTTTTCAAGAACAGGTTGGACAAACATTGGTCAGCAGTGGTGGATTAGTCACTGGGGCGACTGGCCCTGGACCCAAGGCCCCAGCCAACTGGGAAGCCCTGGAAAAAAAATCCACCGCCAGGTGGCAGAAGCCCAGAGCCCCAGCAACTGTGGCAGGGGAAATCCTCATGCTCTGATCCCCATCCCCAGCAGAAGTTGTGGGACAGGGGAAGCCCCTCCCCAGCTTCCTCCCCAACCGTGGGGTAGGGCAGAAGCCGTGGGATGGGGGAAGTTCCCCCCCAGTGGCCCCTGACCCTGTCCCTGGCAGAAGCTGCAAGGTGGCAGGGAAATCTCCACCAGCATAACCCCACCCTGGGAAGCCCCCTCATGGCCCTCATCCCCAGCAGACACCACAGGATGGGGAAGTCCCTCCCACCAGCAGTCCCCAACCCTGCCCCAGCAGATGCTGCAGGACAGGGAAGCCCCCTCATTGCCCCCCAACCCTGTCCCCAGCAGAAGCCCGGGGTGAGGGGAAGCCTCCAATGGCCTCCAACCCTGCCAGTGTCTCGACTTCATTCCCAGCAGAAGCCGCAGGGTGGCAGGAGACACACCCATGCCCAACCCCATCCCCGGCAGAAGCGCCAGGCAGGCAGAGCAGGAGAAGCCCCAGTACCTGGACCGCCGCTGTGGCCCTGGGACTGGAGGAGCGAGGAGCTCTTTCTCCTCTGTGTAGCCTGGTCTTCGGGCTGCAGGGGGGTGGGGGCATAAAGGAGCAAACGGGTTGTGCAGGTGCAGTAGGCAGGGGCAGAATGGGTGGAGCAGGAGCAGGCTCCTGGCGAAGAGACAGAAAGGGGTGCGGCTGTGGGCAGGGCCACAGGCGGAAGGGGTGGAACAGGAGCGGGACCACAAGCAGAAGGGGTGGGCGGCTAGGTCCCCTTCGTCTGTCTCTGCTATTCAGGGATGCCTAGGTTTATATATATACATGCCTAGGTTTACCTGGTCTTGCCTCAGAGCACAGGGAGTTGAAGTAGCAGCCCACTGGAGCTCCATTCCAGTCAAACATTTCTATGATTCTATGATTGAGGGTGACATTCTGGCCCCTCTGCAGCCATGGAAGTTTTTTCTATTGCCTTCAGTGAGGCCAGGAGTTCGCCCTGAAACTGCTTTCCAACCGTGGAAGAGACTGTGAGGGGCAGACCCTGAGCTGCTGGAAATCAGCAGAGCTGCACTGACCCAAGGCAACTTCCACATTAATCCAGTTTAAACTATAATAGACACGAGCAAGGCCCTAGGCATTCTTCCTAATTCACTGTTCCTTTGATAGGCTCCAAAGCTCAGTCATTTTTAAATACACTGTTGTCATGCAGACATACTGCGTATATGTGTGTTTGTTAGAACCAGCTTGAGTCAGTGGAACTGGTTAAATATCAGCAAAAATTAACAGGACCATTCTGGTTCGAATGCACCTGGTTCTCGCTGGTATGGAAGCAACACAAGAAAGGCCACCAAGCTTCTTTTACCAGTTCCAGACAGTGTCTTGAGGGCTGCAGGTTTCCCAGGAGTCTTAGAAGGATTTTATTTCAGTAATTAGTCAGGTGTTTCAAATGAATGCTTTCAGGACACTACCCAACTGAGTAAACAGTTGCATCCACAGAGTGTAATTATATATATATATATATATATAGCTTAAGGATGTGAACAGGAAGGAGTGTTACCAGACCATTGTTATCCTAATAGTTGGAAATTACTTGTTTACAAATGGTTTATTACACTAGAGGGCAGACAGCCAGATGAGTTTCTCAATACATAGACCCTGGGTGAAATCATGACACTATTGAAATCAGTGGGGGCTTGTGAATTCAGTGGAGGCAGGATTTCACCCATTGGGTTTGGTGTAGCTATGGTAGACTGCCCTGGAAAGTAAAAATCATCGTATGGCATGTTATTACTTACATTTCGGCTCTTTTACATATTTTTCCTCCAACCAATCTTGCAATTGGGAGAGTCAAGCTCCCTGTATTGGTTTCCTGTTTTATATTCTAGCTGTTTTTGCCTAGCCACAATTTAATCACAGAGCTCACTTTTGTGAGTCAAAGCATGGTCAAGATACTAGTCCTAGCAGCTATCACATTTTGCACTGGTGTCAGTCATATGGCTCTGAAGAATATTCAGACGTTTATAGATATTCAGAGCGTAGGGTGGCTTTTTATCAAACTGTGCCCTGAAGTTATTTGCAAGCTCCCATGCATGAGTGACCAGAAAAATGTCATTTCCATGTAGTAGAGATTGATTCTGCTAGTGATAATTGTGTGTAAATTAATTGCGTGACTATTCGCTGTTGTTATTCGCACCACAAAGATGAGAACATGGTGGCATGAGCCAGTTGAAGGCTGTCTTTTCAAGAATCTTCCTATGGCACTTGGTAATTCTAATTCTCATTTCTCTTTTACTGGTATTATATGATTAATCAGTTACTCATTTGTTTATCCATCATTTAGAGCTGCCCAAAGTTTGGCTGTTAGGCCTTGTCCATGTCTGAATACTCAGGCAAGGGTGTTGTAACTTACACAACCAAAATGATAATCTTAAGGATGGAAATGGTTGTTTAAAAGGCCAGCTACATAGCGAGTATGTTGGAAACAGCTCTAATGACAGAGTAAACCCAAATTTGGAAGTTCAGTGATTACCAATCAGTTGCAAAGCAGGAAACTGTAAGAGAAATCAGGCTGACTTCACACCTTTCTGACCCAAGTGTCTGGGAAGAAGACAGATTTCTAAAACAACACCGACTGGGCTATGTATTTGATTTAGTTATATCTTTCTGTTGTGACAGAAATGAGCCTAATCCAAAGTCCACTGAGATCAACTGACGTCTTCATGTTGGCTTCAATGGATCAAACCATATGTTTGATCTGTGGATCAAACCATGATCCCTTTAGGTATCAGCTGCTTCCTTTGCTTGGTGTTTGTCACCGCATTAACAATGAGATTAAATAGGCAAGAAGAGGGTTCTGGGCTGCAGTATTCCTCCCTCCCTCCCCCAAGCCCTAGTCTGTCATTTTTTTACTTTACTTCATGAGAATGTGCTGTTGATGGTACAGGCAGCTCCAGAGCCATGTGTTTATCAACAATGTCAAGTATAACCCTGTCCAGTTTGCTTCACTATACAACATGAAAATCCGCTCCAAAGGCCATCTATCCCACCCAGCTGTTTTTGGTCCTTCAGGGGGAAATAAAATCCTTAGGCCTGTCTGTAAAACAGCTAGCACACCACCCATGCTATGCAAATAAGTAATACCATGTATCACAATTGCAAACCTGAGATTAAATGTGTGTATGAATAAAGTCAAGTAACAGGGCAAAAGTAAAAACTATTGTAATTAGGATTGTGTTTAGAAGGCTTATGTGATGGGCTGGAAGCTACTTATCGTTGGTGCATGGGAGTTTTGAAAGAGCCTAACTGATTTATGTGCTACTGTTCCTAGGCGTGTTAGGTAATCAAATAATTTAGGAGCAAAAAGCCAATTGATTTTTCCCATGAATAACAGTCACATGTTTGATTTTCAACAGGACTTGTGCTTCTATGTGAGGTAGCAGCAGGTTTTTTAAAAGGTATTTAGGTGCCTAGGTTCTTTTTCCCAAAATATCTAATTGCCTAAAACTCATTGATTTAATTGAGTGTTGCATGCTGAGCTGCTTTTGACAATCTGACCAGGCACCTAAATACCTTTAAAAATGTGGCCCTTGGTCACATGTTGGACTTTCAGTAGGACTTACACTCTCAGGTCATTTATTGTCTTTTGAACATCCATGCATCAAGAAAGCACTTATGGGCCTGCTAAAAACAGCCTTGGCTCTAAAAGTTGTTATTCTTGCTTCATTACTTGGTGTTGTTCAGTGAAAATCAGCATCACACAGACACAGAGTCTTTTGAAAATCAAAAATCTCACTTGCCAGTGAACACATACAAATGTTGAAGGTGTTTTTAAGTCCTGACAGGGAAACAACATCTCCACTTTAATTTTTAGGCCTCGAAAACTTTTTCATACATGTTCTGAACCCAAAGAGAGATGTTTTAAAGTAAAACTTAATTTGACCATGATTGAGTTATCCCATATATGAGAAGCATTTGGTCCCCAAGTACTTAAATAAAATAACTTTCTTTAGCACTCAAATAAAATGAAGTCTTTTAAAACTTGCCAAGAAACTAGTCCTCAGCGAGTGCAGTTGATATCGCATAGTGTGGACCCCACGGTAAGTAGATCTAAGGACATCAACTTCAGCTATGTTATTCACATAGCTGAAGTTGCATAATTTAGATCAATCTCCCCCCGTAGTGTAGACAAGACCTAAAATATACAAAGCTTCAAGATTAACCTCAGCCCCAATTGCCCAGCAGCTGGAATGCAATTTGACGAGCAAAGGGGCCCCAGTAAATTGCAATGTAGCAAACGGTGTCTTCACACAAAACCTTTCCCTGTTCTCCTGGTGTAATTTAAAATGCTGACAGAATTCCACAATCTGCCTACGTGTTCTTGTTTTTGGCCTCTGATGCCCTTAAAGCGCTGGGTACACTTTTGTTACTTTGCAGCTTACCAATATACAAATCGTAAAGCCAGAGAGGAAAATAGCAAAAGATACAAAGAGTTAGGTAAGCACTTTTGCCTGGAGTGTATAAACCATGTGGACTCTTTGCCAATAAAGCATGGAGAACATCATCTAGTACTGGAGAGAGGTCAGGCTCAGAATGAACTGGCATGTGCAGGAGGAAATTTTTGAGTGCTTCAATGTAGTCTTCACCATAATCTTTCTTCACGTCTGGTGTGAGATTCTCCAGAAGATGCTTTTCTTGCTTAGCCCACAACTCAGATGTACCCTGTATGCCTGGAATAACAAAGTAAAGTCCTTGGGCTTTGTACATTAACTTGACAATCCAGTTCAACTGGTAAATAAGTACATTGGGTCTTTTTTCCTCCATATCTTGTTCTGCACATCTAAACTGCATTAAAAAGTTTCATTATTTGATGGTAAGCCCGAAGTTCTTAAAAATATAACAAAAGTATTGCTACGTTTCAGCTAGAACAGGACAGGACAGCCTACTCTAAAGTATGGATTGAGGGACTTCACTCCTTTTTCATCTTTGCTATCAAGCTTGTACTTTGCTACCGTAAAGCATATCTAAACACAAAGGAAGAGCGAGGAAATTTTAGAGCCCTGTCCCTTAAGAAAAATTCTCTCAGTAAGGCCATTCCAAGTTATTTTCCCTGGAACGTGTAACGGGGGTTT
Source organism: Gopherus evgoodei (assembly GCF_007399415.2). Classification (NCBI taxonomy): domain Eukaryota; kingdom Metazoa; phylum Chordata; order Testudines; family Testudinidae; genus Gopherus; species Gopherus evgoodei. The sequence continues at coordinate 33,879,754 of NC_044333.1, read as the reverse complement.
ATAGATAAAGAAAATTCTCTTTGCTTTTTAATGTCTTTGTAAACACAATTTTTAGCGCTAATAAAAGGTGTTGGATAGATAGCACTGGAAACTCACCCCTTCCATTTTCATCACCAGAACAAGCACATCCACAGAGACTGGGAATGCGGGCGTCCTCATAATGCCCTTCTGCAGGCCCTCAACTGTGTTCTGTGGGGCCCATTCTCCAAGTACTTAAGCTAGCTAGCTAGATACCACTACTTCGGTCTCCACTGAATGCTTGAAATCTCTTCTGTGACTTGCAACTTTTGTGACATGGAAAGGAATTCTGTAGAACCCTGGTTTTCTTCTCTAACAGCATAGAGAGAAGAAGGATTTAGAGTTGAAAGAGCTATTGGAATGTGAGTAGTAGAGATTAAAAAGATAGGAGCCTCAGTTACACAGTAAAAATGAATAGCACCTTGAAACAATGCACCAGGCCACCCACTATGCAGATGAAACCCATTACACAGGAAAACTGTTTCATAAAGAGAATTAGAACAGTGTAGGATGCAATTTTACCTATTACTGGCCAGATTTGAAGTTCTTAATTAGTTCTTGTGGCTTCCTTAATCAAGTCAAACCCACACTGAAGTCTGCTTTTTATTTTTGGCAAGACAGGTAAAAGCAAAGAGAAGAAATGATTGCCTCCCCCATCAGGAATGACTGACAAACACTTAGACATGCCGCTGCTAGTCATTCACTACATTCTATTAATTGGGAAAGGCAAACTAAGGTTTTCAATCATCCCTTGATAAAATCATTGCCTAAAGGTTGGCTGCTTGGAAGCAAAAAAAATCACTCACTACCTATGTAGGGGGCGGTTGGTGGGGTATTTTTAATTCCCTTAAGAAAGCTGGATCTTAATCTGAGTAATGAAAGTGAAGGATGGGAAGTAACTGTAACTGCTGAGAATCATTCATGACTTTTACTTGAGGATGTTGGTCTACAGGGAATAATCTGAAGAAAGGAAGGAGAAGTAGCTGAAATGTCAAATACCTACATGTTTTGAAGCCGGCTGGATGAACTGCAGCAACTTTAATTCCCCATTTGGCAAGCTCCTGCCTCATTACTCCAGAAAACATGGACAGAGCTGCTTTTGATGCACCATATGCAGCAAACCTTGTCATCGGAATGCCTCCTACAGGAGCAATATAAACCATGATAAAGTTTGACTCCAGTGCTTTCTGGGCAACTGAAACTTTATTTCAGTAATATAAAAGAATGATTATAGCATAACCCAAAATTATGCAGCTCTCACTGAGGTTAAAGACAAGACGTCCTGGGACTCATTTTTTTCTGGCACAAAAAAAAAATCTCACATCAGCAGTAGCTCAAAGCAGCTGCAATCAGAGTCACACCTGGCCATCAGTCATTTTTAAACATAGGGAGAGTAAATTGTATTGCATTTTGGGATAACATCTAGAGAATCACAATTGCGGTTATGTTCAGAAAGGGAAATCACACAGATAACATGTTAGATAGTGTTAATAATTAAGCAATGGTGTTTTGTTCTGTTGTTTTTTATGGGTGAATAAAGGCAGAGGATTTGAAGTCCCTGTCAGTTACACAGTCTCAATTCTAGTCTTAGGCCATGTCTACACCACAGAATTATGACGACTTAACTTACGTCAGCATATAGCTACCACAGTTACTAAATCGCTTGTACATGTCCACATTTGGCTCCTTATGTCAGCAATGCATGTCCTCAACATGAGCACTTGTATCAATTATAGTGTCAGTGTGTGAGGCAGTGTGGGATGGCTCCCGGAGGCCAGTAACAGTGAATGTAAGCAACACAGCGTCTACACTGACACTGCATCATCCTAGTTACTTTGACCATATCTCTATACTGCTCTGCGAGGTGGTGTTACTAAATCGGCTTAGAGAAGCACTGACATCATCAGGAGTCAGATTTAACTGAAGACACTTCAACAGGTAGGTCAACGCAAGGCAGCTTATGGCAACCTGACCATGTAGTATAGACCAGGCCTTATAAAGCCACCTCATATACTGGCTGTAGGTTCTCCATCTGTTTTTAACACCTGCTTGAAAAAGGTGAGACTGGAGCTAGAAGAAATCTATTAGGCCAAACCAAACTTCGTCCAACTAAAAACCACATCAGTAAGGTGCTGAGAGCCCAAAGGTCACAATTATGTTGTATAAAAGGGAACAGATATAACAGAAGCAAAATCACAGGTCCCAGAATGCATTGCTCTATTTCAATCCAACTAGCCTTCCTTAGGTTCAAGAAAATGCAACAGCATACTGCATAATGGAAGAGCTGGAAAACAACAAGAATTTTCTTGAAAAACTCCAAAAGCAATAAGAAATTTTCATTTTTAACAAAATTAGGGGGAGGTTCCAGTTTTTCAGAACTTTTAGTTTTTGAAAACTGAAAAATTTTAGAAAACTAAATTTTTCTGTGAAAATTTTCCTTTTGACAGAAAATTTTCAACCAACTCTCGCATGGAACTTAAGTCTCCAAAGGCCATGATTTTACAGCGAAGAAGACAATGGCTGCAGGAGAGTATAGAACCCCCTGTGTCAGATCAGAATACTCTTCCAAAAGGTCATCAAGCCCAACCCCCTGCTGCACCCACGGTTAGTCTCACTGGTACTTGCAGTACATGCTCAAAATAAGACACACATAATGAAATGCATTGTTATTGTCGAAGAAAAACTTAGTTCTCGCTTTTTGTTTGGGTGCAGCAGAGTCAGATACTTTATTCTGTTTAGCAGCTACAACAGGGAGTGCACTAGGACATAGGGTCTCCCCTTCCTAGACAGATCTCTCAACAGGTAAACAATTACAACAAGCAGATTTACTATAAACCACCTAGTCATCTACTCAGTTTCTTACTGCAATGACCAAAGACACAGGTTAGCCTCAAATACAAGCTGAGAGTCCTTGTTTGTAAAACAGTCCAGTCAATTACTTATTGTCATCTGTATAATGTAATTGAGATTAACTCCTTCTTCCTTAAACCGACAACATTCCTTTCCTTTGAGGTCAGTCTAATCTTAACTCTAGTTAAAGTACACCCTTCCCCAAACCAAGCACAGGCAAGGACAGACTGCTTAATTCGACTTCCCTAACTGTTCTGCTAATGTTTTACTAAAAGAATGCACACCCCTTTAATATAGCATACATTTACCAGAACTGGTCAGGGTATAAATGCAGCCATGTAAATATTTATAAGTAAAGCATGTGTGACCAAAAGCACCCCTGAATTATTGCTCCTGTTTCCAGGCGATCACCCAAATTAGAAAAGTCAGTTTTAAAATGCTCAATACACTGTTTCCTTCACTGTAAAATTATAAGATCTCACATATATGAAAACAACACCTGGAGATAAGTCCATCATTGCACAGAAATGTGACTTTTTTCATTGGTTTGCTGAGAGAGTACTTAATTTTTGGGTAACTAAGTTAGGTGGAGCCACACACACACAAAAGGGTGAAATCCTGGATCCATCAAAATCAATGGCAAAATTCTCATTAACTGCCATAGGGCCAGGATTTCACCCAGAGTATGGGCACCTGAGTTTGCTTGTCCCGGACAGAGCCAATGAGAATTTGCCATATACACTTGTGGGAGCCAGCTAGTTGAAATACAGATCCCTTATTATGTCACATCATCTCCAAATTTAAATCAATGTGTTTAAAACTTGCATAAGCCAACAGTCATTGCTCAAACTAGTGAGGTGGATGATGGCCGCATGTGGGTTCTCAAGTACCACTTACATGCAAAAATTTGGCTCTTCGGTAACAAATAACCGTGCCTACAAAAATGTATTTGCAAACATGGAGGCTGGGATAAAAATACATCCCTCAACGTGAAGTGAAATCTTTTCTATTTAAAAAAAAATAGATATTTCAGGCTGGAAATTGTTAACAGGCTGTTCTGCATGAGTGGACTTCAATACTGTCACACACGGAACCCTCCTGAATGGACACTTATCAGTTGTGTTGTGTTTGGGGACCACCTCATTGGACCCACTGTGTTCTTTAAACCCAATGTGTCTAAACTAATTCAGAGGGTTCCTCAGAAGGATTGGGATGACACTCCCTTTCCACAGGGAATAGAGTTGCTTTTATCTAATGAAGACTGAAATATAGAAGAGAAGCTAGAAATGACAACAACACCAAATGATGTTTTTCCTTACCAGGGGACAATATACTGAACTACCTTTTCAAGTTCCCAAATATAATTCCAGGGGACTGCGTGTGGCTGGGGTTCCTAGGCACACTCCTGGGCAGATCTTCTGTCTAGCAGCCTTTTCAGAGAGCTGGGAAACTGCAGTCCAGTTGCCTAGTCCCTGAGGCTAATGCTGACCTCTCAGAGTTCTCCGTAGCTTAATACACTGTGACAAAGTTCCTCTTCTACCTTGGTGGGTCCTGCGCTTATTGGCAGATTTGCTCACCTCAGTGATCTTCCCCACAGTCTGGATCAACTCCTCCTGTGTCTGATCAGGAGTTGGGAGGTTTGGGGGGAACCCAGGCCCACCCTCTACTCCAGGTTCCAGCCCAGGGCCCTGTGGATTGCAGCTGTCTATAGTGCCTCCTGTAACAGCTGCATGACAGCTACAACTCCCTGGGCTACTTCCCTATGGTCTCCTCCAAACACCTTCTTTATCCTCACCACAGGACCTTCCTCCTGGTGTCTGATAACACTTGTACTCCTTAGTCCTCCAACAGCACAGCCTCTCACTCTCAGCTCCTTGTGCCTCTTGCTCCCAGCTGCTCACATGCACTTCCTCTCCTCTGGTTCCTCCTCACCTGACTGGAGTGAGCTCCTTTTTAAACCCAGGTGCCCTGATTAGCCTGCCTTGATTGGCTGCAGGTGTTCTAATCAGCCTGGCTGCCTTAATTGGTTCTAGCAGGTTCCTGATTACTCTAGTGCAGCCCCTGCTCTGGTCACTCAGTGACCAGTATATTTGCCCTCTACCAGACTCCTGTACCCCACTGATCTGAGTCTGTCACATACACCCTATCCCAGAACTCCACCTATGGGGGCACTCGGGGTCTAACTGTTCAGTGGCACACAAGTGAAAGCCAACAGACACACACACTCTGCACCTGACTGTAAACACACGTACTCTTTATTTAACAAGAGGGGTACACAGATCTAGACAAAAATCATAAATATCCCAATACACATTTCCCTATGTCAGTTTCCTCACCACCCTGGAGAGTTCTTTGGATTTGGTGCCCAGGATCCTTTCTCTACAGAATCATGGCTCTGCTCTCCCTCTCCCTTTCCAGGTCAGCTAGTTTTCAAGGACCGTGGTTGGTCCCAATATTAGACAGAAACTCCCCAATACGAAAGCTTCTCCCTCGCTCCTGCCCAAAGCTTCCTGATGTGTTGCTCTGTGAGTCCCTCATGTTTATATGTGCCATGGGGCACAGGCGCCAACTTTTGTTGGCGCTGGTAGGTGCTTGTGCCCCCTGCCCCGCCCTAACTCTGCCCCCTCACTGCCCCATTGGATCCCTCCCCAAATCCCTGCCCTGGCCCCACCTCTTCCCCAAGCACACCGCATTCCTCCTCCCCCGCCCTATCCCTCCCAGACTTGCCGCGCGAAACAGCTGTTTCGCGGGGCAAGCGCCGTGAGGGACGGGGGAGAAGCAGGACATGGCAGCCCGCTCAGGGGAGGAGGTGGAGGTGGAGGTGAGCTGGGGTGGGGGAGCGGGGTAGGGAGCTGCCGGTGAGTGCTCTGCACCCACCATATTTTCCCTGTGGGCGCTCCAGCCCCGGAGCACCCATGGAGTTGGCACCTATGCCATGGGGTGCTGGAACAATTTTTAGGGGTGCTAAGAGCCATTGAACTAAACTGTAAACCCTGCATATGATAGAAACCACCTCAAGCCAGGAGGTCCTGCAGCACCCCCTTGCATCCCTAGTTCCAGCACCTACATTTGCGCCCCTACCAACACCTGGTTTCTTTGTTCTCCTGTTGGGGATTTTCCACCTATCACGTCCAGATCTAGGCTTGCTACATTATTATATTTGTTTCTATGGAACAAGGTTAATTTCTCTATGATGCTACTGTTTTTATCCCTATAAAACTCTTCTTCTTCATTAGGGGTTGGTTACTGGAGGTAGTCACTGGACAAAATACATGTTTTATTACAGAGGCCTATAGATAATGAAATAATAAGCAGATGTGGACTTCTGAGAATTAGCAAACAGAGATGTATTGACTAAAACCTTGTTCAATAGTTACATCAGGTAAATTCTAAATAATTATTGGTACAGCACCATCAACTCAGAACTTCAGTTTAACTCACCTGCCATACTAGAGATATTAATTAGCCTGCCTTTGGATTTCCGAAGTAACGGTAAGAACATTTTGGTCGTCTCTACATGCCCAAAGAAATTCACATCCATACACTGCTTGTAAACACTCATGGGCAGCAGCTCACCATCTGCAGGAAACCCCAGGATCCCAGCATTGTTGACGACACCCCATAACCCTGAGGAAGAGAAGGAAATGTACGCTGCTGTTACAGAGTCCCCGCTGCCAAAGAAGGTTAAGTACATATAATTTCCCTAACAAAGAGAAAGCATGACTTCTAGTCTGAATGGCCCAGCCAAAAACAAAGTTAGGATGCCGTGTAATTGTAGGTACATACAGGGGTGAAAGTAAAATTGAAAACTTACCAGTACGGGGGCTGACTTCCCCCGGAAGGGGCGGGGCCTCAGGCAGAAGGGGCGGGGCTGGAGGTCAGCATCCCCCAGCCAGCCCTTCCAAATTGCCTGGCCCGCACCCCCGGGGCTCTAGTGGTGATTTAAAGGGCCTGGGGCTCTGGCCATTGCTGCCGCTACCGCAGCAGCGTCCAGAGCCACAGGCTCTTTTAAATCGGCAGCCCTGAGGCAGCTGCTCCTTTTCTCCCTCCTCCCCTGTTGGCAGCCTGAGGGGGGCAAAAGGGGCAGCGATGATAAAGCACTGATGCAGCTGCGCTTTAAGCAGGATCCTTTGCTGCAGCAGCACTTTAACATCGCTGTCCCTTTTGTGCTCCCCCGTTGGCAGCCCTGCCGCTAAGGACCCGGCAGGGCTGCCGATGGGGGGTGCACAAGAGGCAGCGCTTTAAAGTAAGGAAGTAGGGGCGGTACTGGCAGCCGGTACTGGCAGCCACTTTTTACCGGTATGCCATATCGGCCCGTAACACCTTACTTTCACCCCTGGGTACATGTGCCCACATTGCACCTTTCCTCCTCTCGGCCCACTAGCCACCTGTAACTAGTGTCATTTGATAAGGATCCTGTTTTTGGAGTGCTCCATAAAGCAAAAGTCTCATCTGTATAGCAATATAAATATCCTTAGCGGTACAGAGGTGGGGTGGGAAATGCAGAACACACGCACGCGCGCGCACACACATGGACACATTTTCAAACAGTGATGCAATGGAAGCTCCTTGCAAGAGGATATGCACACCACCCCACCAAATGTCACAGAAACCATACCTGTATTTTGCACCATCTCTGAAATTTTAAGATAGGCTTCCTTAATTTGTGCAGAACTGGTTATATCCATCTGTAGGACACACAGTCTCTGGGAACAGCTTCTTTTTAATTCTTCAGCCCCAGATCCGTTTTTATTTAAGACTCCAGCAAATACAACAAATCCTAAATTATCAAGGTACTTCGCCAATGCATGTCCAAACCCGGAATCACTCCCTGAAAGCACCAAGATGAGAAAGACACCTTAGGCAAAATAAAATACAAAAACTTCTTCCTAAACAGCTGTAAGAATGTTTGTTGCTGCTGTTAGTTTTTGGTTCCCTGAGTGTTCCGGAAAAATAATTGTTTTGAGTTGATCTGAAATAATTTTTTTTTAAATTTTCATTGAACCAAAACATTAAAAAACATTTGTCTGAGTCAAATGAAACATTTTGTTCGACCCTAAAAGAAACATTTGGTTTTGTTTGAGGTATTGTTTTTAATCTTTCAAAATAAAATTAAGATCAAATGAAGCAAATTTCAAAGTGAAACATTTCATATTGGGTTTTTAATTATTATTGTTTGGTTTTTACCATAAAACAATCAGTGAATTTGATACAAATTACTGACATATTTTGGGTCAACTCAAATCTGCGTGGTTTGGGGAAAAAGTTGACTGAAAACTTTCACCCAGCTCTTCATCATCTATTAAGAGTGATATGATACTGTAAAATGACTGCTGGGAAAACCATACATACATGCACATAACCAAATGGAGGCCGGGTAAAGGATCCTTAGAAATTTGGCCCCTTAGTGCATCGGTGTTTAACATGTAAGATAAGTAGGGCTGGCAGAATTCAATATTTTTTTTTTTATAATTTTGATGGGTAACAGATGTTTATTTCTAAGCATTTTTTTAGATTTTGAGTCTGTGTAAGGTCTCACAGTCGCAGGAAATTCTGTGGCTCGGAGAATTATTTAATGACAGTGTCCACAGAGATTCAAAAAGCTAAACCTTATAACCTTTCAAATGCAAACTGTCAACATCACATGTCAAAATATACGAAGCAATTATCCTTCAAGCAAACTCTAAGTTCTCAAGCAGCATTTTTCATACTTTACCTCTCTGCAGATTGTGGTTATTGATGAAAGTATTCTTCGTTGGTTTGTGTGTGTGCTGCGACATTGACATTTAATTACATTTATTGATAAAAATCTAATCTACTGAAGCCAATCTGGGAGATTTTAGGCCGCTAAAAGTCTGGCAGTGCAGCAGAGCTAAGACAGGCTTACTACATGCCTTGGCTATGTGCCACTCCCAGAAGCGTCCGGCATGTCCAGCTGCGGCTTCAAGGTGGAGGCAGGGCCGGGGGGGTCTATGTGTGCTGCCCCTACCCCGAGCACTGATTCAGCATCTCCCATTGGCCAGGAATGGGGAACCGCAGCCAATCAGAGCTGCGGAGGCGGTTCCTGCAGTAGGGGTGGCAGGTTTGTATAATTTTTGGTGGTGCCCAGAATGGGTCCAAGTCCCACCCCCCACACACACATCTGCCTAAGGCTCTGGGATGAAGTTTTGGGTGCAGGAGGGGTACGGGCTCTGGGATGGAGTTTGGATACTGGGTGCAGGGGGTGGGGGAGGGAATGTGGGGTGCAGGCTCCGGGAGGCAGTTTGGGTGCAGGAGGATAAGTGCTGCCCTAAAATCTGTAAGGGAAGACACTGCCCTCCTTCTGGAGATCATGCTTCAAGATACGACCGAATGGAGTACTCAGCACAGGTAGGAAAATAGGTAACAGGCTAATCCCACAGCAATTTCCCATCCTGAGTCTATGGAGATTGAGCAGCCAGAGGAGCAGTAGCCTTGGCAAGGGCCACCACACCATGGCAAGCCACTTGGATAGAGGAGCTGGTGAGGACAGCCTCCTTCAATGACACTGACCTCCTTGTAGACAGACTCACTAAAAACCTGTCTGCAGAAATTGTATCCGGGAGAGAGGGAACTCAGGAGAACACATCAACTGCACACAAAGTTCCTGCATGGAGACATAACAACCACCACCACCACCCCAAGAGAGAAGCCAGGAGAAGGAACATCAGTCACGGCTACAACCTAGCAGCAGCATCCAGGATCCAGAAGCGCTAGAGGTCAAACTGCCCTAAGACTACGAGAGAAATCCTTGATGGGCCCAGATCCTGCTGCGCAATCCTGCCAGAGAGACTATTCTTGTACTTCAAGGGGGTGTTTGACCGTGTAGCTCAGAATGATGCGCAGCGTCCAGAGTGTCTTCACCCTCTATCCCGCGTTGACTGTGCAGAGGACCTGGAACAAGACTTTACTTCATGGGAAGTAGAGGCCAGACTTACAAAGACCAAAAACACAGCCCCAGGAAAAGGTGGCAATTGCTAGAACATCCTGAAAAAATGAGACCTTGGCTGCCTGGTATTAACTGCACTTTTCAACAAATGGAAACAGTTCTGCCTTACTCCCAGCTCCTGGAAGAAATCTATGATGGGGCTCATCTCATAGATTTGTAGATTTAAGGTCAGCAGGGACCATTATGGTCATCTAATATGACCTTCTGCACAATGCAGGCCACAGAATCTCACCCACCCACACGTGTAACAAATCCCTAACCTATGTCTGAGTTACTGAAGTCCTCAAATCTTGGTTTAAAGACCTCAAAGGGCAGAGAATCCTCCAGCAAGTGACCCGTGCCCCATGCTGCAGAGGAAGGCGAAAAACCTCCAGGGCCTCTGCCAGTCTTCCCTGGAGGAAAATTCCTTCCCAACCCCAAATATGGCGATCAGTTAAACCCTGAGCATGTGGGCAAAACTCACCAGCCAGACACCCAGGAAAGAATTCTCTGTAGTAACTCAGATCCCACCCCATCTAACATCCCATCACAGACCATTGGGCATATTTACCTGCTAATAATCAAAGATCAATTAATTGCCAAAATTAGGCTATCCCATCATACCATCCTCTCCATAAACTTATCAAGCTTAGTCTTGAAGCCAGATATGTCTTTTGCCCCCCACTACTCCCCTTGGAAGGCTGTTCCAGAACTTCACTCCTCAGATGGTTAGAAACCTTCATCTAATGTCAAGTCTAAACTTCCTAGTGTCCAGTTTATATCTATTCATTCTTGTGTCCACATTGGTACTAAGCTTAAATAATTCCTCTCCTTCCCTGATATTTATCCCTCCGATATAGTTATGAAGAACAATCATATCTCCCCTCAGCCTTCTTTTGGTTAGGCTAAAAAAGTCAAGTTCTTTCAGTCTCCTTTCTTAAGATAGGTTTTCCATTCCTCGGATCATCCTAGAAGTCCTTCTCTGTACCTATTCTAGTTTGCATTCATCCTTCTTAAACATGGGAGACCAGAACTGCATAGAGTATTCCAGATGAGGTCTCATCAGTGCCTTGTATAATGGTACTAACACCTCCTTATCTTTACTGGAAATACCTCATCTGATGCATTCTAAAACTGCATTAGCTTTTTTAACGGCCATATCACATTGGCAGCTCATAGTCATCCTGCGATCAACCAATACTCCAAGATCCTTCTCCTCCTCTGTTACTTCCAACTGATGTGTCCCCAATTTATAACCAAAATTCTTGTTATTAATCCTTAAATGCATGACCTTGCACTTTTCACTATTAAATTTCATCCTATTACTATTACTCCAGCTTACAAAGTCATCCAGATCTTCCTGTATGATATCCTGGTCCTTCTCTGTGTTAGCAATACTTCCCAGCTTTGTGTCATCTGCAAACTTTATTAGCACATTCCCACTTTTTGTGCCAAGGTCAGTAATAAAAAGATTAAATAAGATTGGTCCCAAAACCGATCCCTGAGGAACTCCACTAGTAACCTCCTTCCAGCCTGACAGTTCACTTTTCAGTGTGACCCATTGTAGTCTCCCCTTTAACCAGTTCCTTATCCACCTTTCAATTTTCATATTGATCCTCATCTTTTCCAATTTAACTAATAATTCCCCATGTGGAACCGTATCAAATGCCTTACTGAAATCAAGGTAAATTAGATCCACTGCATTTCCTTTGTCTAAAAAATGTGTTACCTTCTCAAAGAAGGAGATCAGGTTGGTTTGGCATGATCTCCTTTTGTAAAACCATGTTGCATTTTGTCCCAATTACCATTGACTTCAATATCCTTAACTACTTTCTCCTTCAAATTTTTTTCCAAGACCTTGCATACTACAGATGTCAAACTAACAGGCTTATAGTTACCAGGATCGGTTTTTTTCCCTTTCTTAAAAATGGGAACTATGTTAGCAATTCTCCAATCATATGGTACAACCGCTGAGTTTACTGATTAAAAATTCTTGCAATTTCATGTGCCAGTTCCTTTAATATTCTTGGATGAAGATTATCTGGGCCCCCTGATTTAGTCCCATTAAGCTGTTTGAGTTTGGCTTCTACCTCGGATGTGGTAATTTCTACCTCCATATCCTCATTTCCATTTGTCATCCTACCATTATCCCTAAGCTCCTCATTAGCTCATTAAAGACTCAGGCAAAATATTTGTTTAGATATTGGGCCATGCCTAGATTATCCTTAACCTCCATTCCATCCTCAGTGTTTAGCGGTCCCACTTCTTCTTTCTTTGTTTTCTTCTACAAGAAAGGCGAGCAAGATGACCCCAGCAACTGGAGACCCATCTCTCTCTGCTCCACCATGTACAAGCTTTATGCCAACTGCCTCGCAGGTAGGATCACAGACTGGTCAGTGAACGGAGGAGCCATCAGCTCCATCCAGAAAGGCTTCATGTCATGTGAAGGCTGCTACAAACACAACTTTGTCCTTCAGACTGCCATCCACACAGCCAGGAGGGCACAGAGGCAATGTGCCATAGCGTGGCTCAACCTGGCTAATGCTTTTGGATCAATGACCTACCAGCACATTTTTGTCATGCTGTGAGAGTTCGGGATGCCTGAAAACCTTCTCCAACTGATTGGGGAACTTTATGAAGGTTGCACCACCACCATCCACTCCATCGAAGGACAGATGCCTGAAATTCCTATCCATAGTGGCGTGAAGCAAGGTTGTCCCCTCAACCACATCGTTTTCAACTTAGCCATGGAGTCACTCATTCAAGCCATCTCCAGCGGGCTAGGCGGTTTCCACCTATATGGCAACAGCGTGAATATCCTGGCCTACGCAGACAATCTGGTCCTGATTGCAGACAACCCTGAGTATCTCCAACAAATGCTCGACATCACCAGCCAGGCTGCCAACTGAATGGGACTCCACTTCAGTGCTAGAGAGTGTGCATCCCTGCATATCGACAGCAGTAGAAGGGACTCAGTCCAAGCAATGTCTTTTCAGATCCAGGGTGAACCTATGATCTTCCTTGAGGCCAGGCAAGCATACCAACATCTCTGCACCAGCCATCAGGCAGCTGGCGAAGAAGTGAATGTTTCTTCCCCAGAAAGCCAGCAATGAACTGGTGTACATCTCGCACAGGCAGGGCGGTGCCATCCCTCGAATGGGTGATCTGTGCAATGTTGCAGTGATCACTTATGCTTTACGCCTTCTGACATGCCTGGACACCATGGTGAGGAACATCACAGAAAGTGCTATGCGGGAAATCATCAAAAAGCCAATCGCCAGGACCCCCTCCAATCAAGATGTTGCCACTTACCTGAACAGCTGGCTGGAAGGCGAATTTGGAAGAGACAGGGGAGACTCTGCTTCACTCTAGACTTGTGCCCACAACACTACGCAATAACTGGAGAATCATATCGGCTGCCGCTGGATGTGGTATGAGGAACACCAGGAGTTGGGAGTCCTGGTGCCACAGGTGAAGAACACGAAACACACAGTCCTCACTCCGAAAGCTAGAACCATGCTGGAGAGGACCCTGAAGGATGCCATCTGCTGCCAGTATATGGAAAATCTGAAGCGGAAGCCAGACCAGGGCAAGGCATTCAAGGTGATGTGCAAGTGGGACGCCAGCAACCACTTCCTCCCTGGGGGCAGCTTCACCCAATTTGCTGACTTCAGGTTAATTCATAGGACCCATCTTAACTGTGTTCCACTGAACAGAGCTGTCCGGCATGGGAATTGGGACAAGCAATGTAGGAAGTGTGGCTACGCCAACGAGACACTACCCCACGTCCTGTGTAGTGGCAAGCCCCATTCCAGAGCCTGGCAGCCACAACACAATGCCATCCAAGATTGCCTGGTCAGATCCTCCCACCACCTATAGGAAAGGTTGCCATGAACTCCACCATCCCCGGAACCAACTACCAACTGCAACCGACATCATCATCACCAATGAGAACCGGAAGAAGATCATCATGGTGGACGTCACAGTGCCCTTCAAGAACAGGTCCCCAGCCTTCCACAATGCCCGAGCTCGAGAGGTGGAGAAATACGCCCTTCTGGCCGACACCTTGAGAGCTAGGGGTCGCCAAGTTCAGACACACACGCTGATTGTCAGAGCCTTGGGTGCATGAGACCCCAGTAACAAGCAAGTGTTACGAGAATGCGGAATTGGTCAACGCTACTCTCAGCTGATGCGGCAGCTCATGGTGTCAGATGCCATCAGATGAGCAAGGGACACCTACATAGAACACATCACTGGACATTGACAATACCAGGAGGGATGAGCTGGAGTGCCAACGAGAAGTGCAGTAAGGAAAGTAAGTGAAAGACTTCCCTGATAAATGGTATTTCCTAAATGGACAACCTACCCTAATTCTCAATTACTGAGGGACAATCTCCACTCATTGATATATTTTGCTTTCAACAACCAATTTTCTGTACAACTTTAAATGAGTGATGTACCCAGATACTTGGATGCTAATATCTAAACTAAATTCTTAAATGTATTCACCTAAATGAGGGTTATTGCTGATTATGTACTCTATGTATCATATGACTTAAAAAAAAATCTCTGTATTTGTGGATAATCTAAACACTATACACAGATGTACAGACATCCTTTTCTCGACTTATGTATTACATAATTTTTTTAACATTAGCTTTAATAAAGTTTTTAAATCTGTTCTCAGACATGCCAGAACAATGCATTCTTTGGATTCCCTCTAGGCAAACATGGAAAAGGCTGCATACGTCGCTAAGACCAAACAGGGTTTTTCTTGTTTCCATTTGTTGAAGTAAAATCCCATTTCTGTGCTGAATGCTCCACCTGCCCTCTCCTCTGCCCTGCCTGTTAAGTGAGAACATACAGTACAAAGATCTGTGATTAACTCAATTGTTAGCTAAGGTTTACAGCACAGCCTTAAGGAGGGAAAGGGTGAAGTGTTGGGGAAAGCGGACAGATTTAGCAATGACAGGGAGGAAAGGCAACATTTCTTTCACTTGATTGTTAGGCACCTCTCTCTCTTCCAACCAAGCTTCCAGCCAATCCACTTCCGTCCCTTACAAACCTGATTTGGGGCCAGCTCTGCTCTCAGTGAAGTCAAGGCACATTCCTCTTTTGAGATGGCTGCATTGCAGTACAGGAGGAAGTGATCTTTGTGCAAATTTTGTATTTCAGTTTAAGGTTTTGTAAAATTCTTTTTCTGGGTCTTTGGGATGGACGATGATAAACATGTAACATATAGATTTCAGAGTGGCATTGGCACCCTGTCATCAGGATTGTCTGGCTATGTAGACTCTCTCCTCAGGCCCTACGCTACCAGCACTCCCAGCTATCTTTGAGACATCACTGACTTCCTGAGGAAACTACAATCCGTTGGTGTTTTCTGGAAGATCACCATCCTCGCCACTATGGATGTAGAAGCTCTCTACACCATCATTCCACACAAAGATGGACTACAAGCCATCAGGAACAGTATCCTCAATAATGTCATGGCAAACCTGGTGTCTGAACTTTGTGACTTTGTCCTCACCCACAACTGTTTCAGATTTGGGGACAATTTATACCTTCAAGTCAGTGGGACTGCTATGGGTACCCGCATGACCCAACGATATGCCAACATTTTTATGGCTGACTTAGAACAATGCTTCCTCAGCTCTCGTCCCCCAACACCCCTACTCTACTTGCACTACATTGATGACATCTTCATCATCTGGACCCATGGGAAAGAGGTCCTTGAGGAATTCCACCAGAATTTCAACAATTTCCACCCCACTATCAACTTCAGCCTGGACCAGTCCACACAAGAGATCCACTTCCTAGACACTACAGTGCAAATAAGCAATGGTCACATAAACACCATCCTATACTGGAAACCTACTGACCACTATACTTGCCTACATGCTTCAAGTTTTCATTCAGACCACAACACAAGATCCATTGCCTACAGCCAAGCTCTAAGACACAACCGCATTTGCTCCAGTTCCTCAGATGGAGACAAACACCTACAGGATCTCTATCAAGCATTCTTAAAACTACCATACCCACCTGCTGAAGTGAAGAAACAGATTGACAGAGCCAGAAGGGTACCCAGAAGTCACCTACTACAGCACAGGCCCAACAAAGAAAGTAACAGAATGCCACTAGCTGTCACCTATAGCCCCAACTAAAATCTCTCTAGAGCATCATCAAGGCTCTATAACCTATCCTGAAGGACGATCTCTCACTCTCATAGACCCTGGGAGACAGGCCAATCCTCACTTACAGACAGCCCCCCAATCTGAAGCAAACACTAACCCAGGAACCAATCCCTAACAGACCCCGCTGCCAACTCTGTCGGCATATCTATTCAAGGGACACCATCGTAGGACCTAACCACATCAGCCACACCATCAGGGGCTCATTCACCTGCACATCTACCAATGTGATATATGTCATCATGTACCAGCAATGCCCCTCTGCCATGTACATTGGCCAAACTGGACAGTCTCTACGCAAAAGAATAAATGGACACAAATCAGACATCAAGAATTATAACATTAAAAAAACAGTAGGAGAACATTTCAATCTCCCTGGACACTCAATAACAGACTTAAAAGTGGCAATTCTTCAACAAAAAAACTTCAAAAACAGACTCAAATGAGAAACTACAGAACTGGAATTAATCTGCAAACTGGACACCATCAAATTAGACCTGAATAAAGACTGAGAGTGAATGAGTCACTACAAAAACTAACTTCCTCCTGCTGATATTCACACTTTCTTGTCAACTGTTTGAAATGGGCCACCTTGATTACACTGACCACATTAGCATTACAAAAGTGATTTTTCTCTCCCTTGGTATTCACTTCTTCTTGTCAACTGTTGAGAATAGCCCACTTCCACCTTAACTGAGTTGGCTCGTTAGCTCTGACCCCCCACTTGGTAAGGCAACTCCCATCTTTTCATGTGCTGTGTATTTCTACCTGCCTACTGTATTTTCCACATGATGCATCTGATGAAGTGGGTTTCAGCCCACAAAAGCTTATGCCCAAATAAATTTGTTAGTCTCTAAGGTGCCACAAAGACTCCTCAATAGTATAGCTTGTTCTTCATTCAGTGCAGCAGTGCCTGTGAATGCTCCCAGCATAAGGTAAAGCTCTTGTCTTTACATGCAATCACACAAATACTTTTGCACACGAGCAACTGCACTTAGGTGAGCACTCTTGTGACTCCATTGATCCACATATTTCTATGAATCCTGCCTGCAGGAGTGAGCTCGGTGAGTGTATTTAAATGGAAACTCTTAGGAACACACAGTATTTTGCCAGTTTCACAGGAAACCCGTTCTATAGCTTGAAGGACTCCCAGACCCAAATACATGCCACAGTTCTCTGAAATGAGTGACCGAGACTCAAATGCTATAAAATAGCTGAGAGGATGCTATGGACTAGCTGAGGAAGAGAAAGCTTTACATTCTGTGGGATGAATTTCTTCAGTACACGCAACCGTTTTCCTCCATATGGCTTCATGAGTCAGCATGTTTGATGTCAACTGGAGGGTTAATGGTACTAATAGTCAGATTAATGGTAGATTCTTCATCTCTTGATGTCTTCACATAAGGACAGGACGATGTCTTTCTGGAAGATGTGCTTTAGCCAAGCCCAAGTTATTGGGCCCAAACAGGAGCATGTGGGTGAAATTCTATGGCCTGTGGAGATCAGATTATATGATCTAATGGTCCCTTCTGGCCTTAAAATCGATGACCGAATCCATAAAGAAAGACACAAAAGTGCTTTGACTTCAGTGGGAGCAAGGCTGGCCCTGTATGGGACCGAGGTGGATTGGTTGGAAGCTTGGTTGGAAAAGAGAGAGGTGCCTAACAATCAGGTGAAAGGAATGTTGCCTTTCCTCCTTGTCATTGCTAAACCTGTCCGCTTTCCCCAACACTTCACCCTTTCCCTCCTTAAGGCTGTGCTGTAAACCTTAGCTAACAATTGAGTTAATTACAGATCTTTGTACTGTATGTTCTCACTTAACAGGCAGGGCAGAGGAGAGGGCAGGTGGAGCATTCAGCACAGAAATGGGATTCACTTCAACAAATGGAAACAAGAAAAACCCTGTTTGGTCTTAGAGTACGTCTTCACTACCGGCCGTATAGGCGGATAGCAATCGATTTCTCGGGGATCGATATATCGCGTCTCATCTAGAGGCGATATATCGATCCCCGAACGCACTCCTGTCGACTCTGGAACTCCACCAACGCGAATGGCGGTAGCAGAGTCGACAGGGGGAGTCGCAGATGTCGATCCCGTGCCGTGAGGACGGTAGGTAACTCGATCTAAGATACTTCGACTTCAGCTACATTATTCACTTAGCTGAAGTTGCATCCCTTAGATCGATCCCCTCCCTAGTGTAGACCAGCCCTTAGTGACATAGGCAGCCTCTTTCATGTTTGCCTAGAGGGAATTCCAAGAATGCATTGTTCTGGCATGTCAGAGAACAGATTTAAAAACTTCATTAAAGCTAATGTTAAAAAATTATGTAATATATAGGTCGAGAAAAGAATGTCTGACATCTGGGTATAGTGCTTAGATTATCCACAAATACAGAGTTTGTTTTTAAAAGTCATATGATACATAGTGTACATAGGAATGTAACAGTGTACAGCAGGGGCTGGCAACCTTTCTGAAGTGGTGTGCCGAGTCTTCCTTTATTCACTCTAATGTAAGGTTTTGTGTGCCAGTATTACATTTTAACGTTTTTAGAATATCTCTTTCTATAAGTCTAGAATATATAACTAAACTATTGTTGTATGTAAAGTAAATAAGGTTTTTAAAATATTTAAGAAACTTTATTTAAAATTAAATTAAAATGCAGAGCCCCCCGGACCAGTGGCCAGGACCCGGGCAGTGTGAGTGCCACTGAAAATCAGCTTGTGTGCCACCTTCGGCACGGGTGCCATAGGTTGCCTACCCCTGGTGTACAGCAACATTCCACAACAATTCACGGGCAAAAGTGAAGAGAAATACAGCCTGTTATTAAAGCTCTCCCTCTGGCCTTGTCTGTACCGGAGAAAGCAACATTGAAATTGTCTGGACAGCACCTTGCATCTACACACAAAATTGCTTCAGTCACTGGGGAGGCAACAATTGGTGCAGCTTAACACAGAAATGTGGGGGGGATAAGCCCTGCTTTCAAGTGATCGTGTGCCAGTCGGCATTGGAGAACCTCCTCCTAGGTCAAAGAGGACAGCCTATACCAGGGATAGGCAACCTATGGCACGCATGCCAAACGTGGCACGCGAGCTGATTTTCAGTGGCACTCACACTGCCAAGGTCCTGGCCACCAGTCCAGAGGGCTCTGCATTTTAATTTAATTTTAAATGAAGCTTCTTAAATATTTTAAAAACCTTATTTATTTTATATACAACAATAGTTTAGTTATATATTATAGACTCATAGAAAAAGACCTTCTAAAAATGTTAAAATGTATGACTAGCACACAAAACCTTAAATTAGAGTGAATAAATTAAGACTTGGCACACCACTTCTGAAAGGTTGCCAACCCCTGGCCTATACCTTTATTGGTTTAGGGCAGCCCTAGGGTTGATGCAAAAGCAAATCTTAAACCAACTGAAGGTGGCCTGGAACTTGATTCAATGCAATATAATCAGCTGAAGCACAACAGATTAATCCACACAATCTGGTGTAGATAAACCCTGAGAAACTGATGGGTTTTCAACAAAGAATGAGAAAATCTAAATGTCTTGCAAAAGGTATTAGAAAGAAAGAAAAGAGAAAAGAAACTCTCCAGAGCCCGGAGTGTAAACCTAGAGTATTGCTACAGATAATCAATTCAAGTTTGTGCATTCATTCACAATCATGTATTCCCTATTCACTCACTGCTCACATCCATCCTCATTCCATACACCACTACACATGAACCATGACTGGACGCAGCAGACAGAACTTGGCTGAGCTACAAGAAAAGATGTGACCTTTCTGCTGATGTGGTTTTATCATTTGTCTTTTTTTCATCTCAGAAATAACACTTGTCAATCCAAACTAAATTACTTTCCAAGTTTCTGTATAAACTCTTAGCCAAACAAATCAGCTTTACAGCTCAGATTCAATCCACCCTTTCACGCACAAAAAAGAGAAGGAGAAGAAAAATAAATAAATCTAAGGCTACTAAGGCAAAGGAGCAGCAGGAGATTGCTCCAGACAAAACAGCAGATTGAAATATTTAAATGACAAAATAAAAACACTTAACCAAAAAGCAGATGAGTAACATGTCGCAACTAGTTCACCATGAGCAAAGCTCATTAGTAATGTTATAAATATGAACTTCCATTGTTAGGAAAATCTCTCATTCGTTAATAATTTCACAGAGAGGGACAGACACTGTACACACTGTGTGTATTATTTTACTGTATTGAATTGGATATTCTTTGAGACTATGTATTGTTTAAATGTATAAGTCAAAAATAATTGTATATGTGTGCATAGTTTAATAAAAACATTCTCCAGAAGTAAACAAAGGCATTGCATTCTGGTAACATTTAAAATGCATTTACTCATTACAATCTTATTTCTAAAAGATTAAAAATCATAAGCAACATAATATGTATTTCACTAATAAATATGAGTTAAAGAAACTAGCAGTGCATCTTGAAAATCTATCTGTAAAATTTCTTTTCAAGAAACAAAGCCACTAAAAATAATAAAATAAGCACAAAGAATGTTTTCCTACATGATTTCAGAACATTTAATTACCTGGAAAAAGAATTCTGGGAAAATTAATAAAAAGAGTAAAAAGAATACAAGATATTTAGTAAATAACCTTTAAGATTATACAAATTTGTACAGCATATCTGTTTCATGGGGCAGATTTGACTTCCCAAACTTTGCATATTCCCTCTTACCTGTGATCAATACAGCTTTGTTGTCCACAGGTAACATTGTCTGAACTGATAAGTAAATGTTACAGATGAGACATGCCATAGAGAACAGGATTAAGCCTATGTAACTTTTCAGCATGACAAAACAGAGTATTTCCAATAAAAACAGCAGGAGGAGACCACGGGCAGATATACATCTTTTCTCCACCTGGTTCTTCTTGGCTTTGTAAAAGGTGATTATTCCAAATGCTGCAGTCATACCCAAGCAGAGCAAGACAGAAGGGTCAGCTGTAGAGATGTAAGTGTCCATTCTCCTAGAGAGAAGGCAGAACCTCATGCACTAACAGACAACAGTCTAGCAAGGTGTTGCTAAAGGCAGAGTGAGTTTTATATGAACTGGCTGAGGGGGTGGGGCAGGGAAAGGGGAATTGGTTTAGGATCCCGAAGTAAGAAAGAAATATTGCAAAATGTAAGACTGGTTTATGTGAATCGCTTCAGGTACCGGTATAAATACTAGAACACTTCTCCTTCTCACCTCTTATTTTTATTGCCTTTCAGCTCCACTTTGATACACTGGTTGGATAATGATTGACAGAGTCATGAATGAACATGAAGTAGCAAGCCCTGGCCTAGGGCAAAATGTAACTTTGACATGTCTGACACACTTAAATGGTGTTTCACTAAATAGAAAAAGGATTTCTACTATAGTTAAAACCAGGAGTGTCCTTCCTATGAATTTGGGAGCCTGACTTCAGTGGATTTTACTTCTGATTTACACCGGCATATGTTGAGAATCAGGCCTGTAGTGTTTACTCTCTCTAATTCAAAAATACACAGCTGTCATTGCACTAATGTTATCTTAATATTTTCTATGTTCCCATCATGCTATCATCACCCACTTTATCTCAAGGAAACACCAAAGCTAAACAAGATTGCCTTTCCTGGATTTAATGTGTTCCTTTGGATATTGACACATTCCATACCCGTATTCATATGATCACCCTGTTTTTGGCTGATTGAAATTGGAGGGGGTTTGCCTCATGTTTCTGAGAATATGATTCCAAATGAGCACTAGTCAACTAACTTCAGACCAAACCTTGGACTGAACTTTAAAAGTTATGTTAAGCAAGTTTTGGCAGGTGCATGCTGTTCAAAATTGTGTTCAGCATCATGAAGGTGTCAGACAGTTAATAAATTAGATAAGAAATATTTAACATCTATGCTGGGGTACCTTGAAGGTCTTTTTAAATTTAAAAAAAAGTGTATGCTAAAACAGAATTAACTAAAATGATTGAAACATCTCTTAAACCTGTATCTACATATTAACACTTTTAAAATCCTATTGGTCAATCATGTTATAAACAGGGATTACCCCAAGGACCTGCTAACATGATTTGAAAGGTGTTAAATTTGTGTCTACTACAAGTGCTAAGTGGTGTTTCAATCTTGCAGTTAATTTGATTTTAAGATGCACTTCTTTTTCTAGTCTAGACAGAGTCTGAGAGATTACTGGGTATTAAAGTACAGCTTGGTGGCATTTGAATCCAAGAAAAGATACAAGTAATTTTTCTCCATTCAGGACTTTAGTTTTAGGAGATGATATTTCTATTTGTCATAAATTCTTTTAAAAGCTAATAAAAATGTTGATGTATGGCTATTATCTAGTGTATGTTTCAGATGAGGTCACTATTCCTTAGAAGACCATGAGCCTAAAGGTTTGTTTTTAATTCATAACCAACCATACTAACTTATGTTAATTTACTTTGAACCCTATGTCAAAACAGAAAAAATTCAGGATTATAAATATCTAACTAAAAGTTTCATAAGTAAACAGGTATTTACAGAATAATTCAAATACAATCTGCTACTGTACACTTACTCAATCCAGAAAAACCTCTAGACAAAGGTATGACATTCAAGTAAAATAGCACTTTAGAAATAAATTAAAATGGAAATTAATAATAATAAAGGAACTCAGCAATTCAGGAAGTCACAGACAAGAGGTTTTTAAGTATGAAAACTGATCTTGGAATCAAATTAAGACTTGGGTACTTGACTTACTCTCTTTGAAGCTCCGTGGAGAGGTTCTTGGCCAAACACTTTCTCCTGGAAAATAAAAACCAGCATGAAATCAGATGGATTTTTTTCCCCACCAAATGTATTATTAACCAAGTCTGTAAAAATATATCTGTGAGCAAATATATTCATGAGTGGGAGAAAATATTAAATCATTTACTAGTTTGGGTTTACTAGTTGAGGGAAACAGTAACTGATTATGCTAGATACAAGAAGGCATAATTACCACTTCTTAAAATCAAAGATAATCTGTCTTTGGTCTACAAGAGCCTGATTTTGAGTCAGGCCTTCCCACACCTTCTAGCTGTGCATGTACAACTTTACATTTGGGTGGAATAACACCTTTGTGAACAGCTGAAAGACAGTAACTCCTATGTGCACAAAACCCATTTGGGCAGATAGATTTTGCACATAAAATGTCAATCTACCTCTCACACCAGTGTTAAGATCAGTCCTTTGGCCCATATTCAGCAACATATTTAAGCATGTGCTTAGCTTTAAGCACGTGAGTAGCCTCACTGAAGTCACTGAGACTACTCGTGCTTAAAGTTAAGTATGCGCTTAAGCACTTGGCTGAATAGAAGCCCCTGTGCACACAGGGGTTAGTGTATTGAAAGAACAGGAATAAAGTTGAACATATACAAGGAGTAGACAAGACCTGAAAATACACAACCTTGAGTCTCCTTTTTCTAATGGCTAATATGTACTTATGGGAAATAACTCCCATGGTACCAGGTATCAATACATTAGAAGGCCAAGAACTACATGTTACTAGTCTATCAGCTCAAGAAAAAAAAAAAGTCTCTTTGGTCGGTTATGTAAGTCTTTTAAATTTTCATTCTGAAAGATTTTGGCCTCAGAAATGCATTCTCAGACTTTACATTGCTAAGTGGACAGTAAACTCCTGGAGATCACTTCACAGTTAATACGTGGTAACCCTTGAAGCAGGGGGAAGGGGAAAGTAGCAGTGGGAGGGAAGGACTGAATTCCAACCAGCTGCAGCTAGTGCTGGTGAGACCAACCTGCAACAGCTGGGAGTCCACGAGCAGCAGCCCTGAGCCGGAATGGGAGTGGAAGTGGCTTCAGCAGCAGACAGAAATGTGCAAGGAGCTCTGTGGCATGGGCTAGAAAACAATCAGTAGTCAGGGCGTTAGCACGAGACAGAGGCAGCTTGCGTGACCGGAGCAGCTCCTATTTTGAAGACAGAAGGAATAGGTCCAAACGGACAGCATGGGCTGAGGGAGAGAGGAAAGAAGGCGGGGACTGGAGACTTAGAAAGGCTTTAACTCACATCCGCCTAAAAGGCCTGCAGCCACAAGGCTCTGCAAACAGAAGCTTCCACTGCAGCGTAGCACAATAATAAGAATAAATTGTAGTAATAGGCACTTCTATGCCAAAGCTCTTGAGAGGATCTACATACTCAGTCCCAGCCTGGGTTTCTGGCCAGGAATCAAGCTCAATTGCTGCATGGCAGGAATTGGGCTCACTGTCTATCTGATTGGCAGCAGGATCCTGACTCCTGAGTCCCAAAGAGATCCTGGCTGGTCTTCCTTGGACAGGGAGAGAGAGGAGTGAGAGCAGGCAGCAGGGACCAAACCTTCCTGGGTTGGGTGGTTGTCTAATTGTGCAAAATCTGGTCTAGCGCCTCAAAAAACGAACAAGTCACTTTTTCCTGGGTTAAATGAAAGTCCTTCTGAGATGTTTGCTCTTTATCTTGCACAGTTTGGTGTCTTGGTTGTGGGCCCTTGTGGTCATCTGCTTAGCAATGTCCACGAAAAGATCTTTATTCCAATGGCTGGTTACAGGAGCTTCTGCACCAATGCTTCTCCCCAGATAGTGACGAGATTCAGAGTCTGAGCACAGCTCCAAGCAGCTGCTCAGCACAAGTTGTAGGGCTTTTGGAGTTATATCACAGTAATGCTGATATACGCAAATCCTGGCCTTGTACCAGTTTTTAAACGGGGGTAGAGACAGCAGGTCAATTTGACACCAGAGCAGGAAAAAGCAGACAGGTCACTAACAGTTGCCCGCAAAGCAGTGTGGCATAGCAGTTGGAAGACTGCCAAAGTAGTGAGCAGCAATATTGCATGCACACATACAATGGACCAAACTAATTCACAGCAAAGTTATGGCTTGTCTACACTGCCCTACAATTCAGACTACAAGGATATGAGTAGCTGTGCTTACCAAAATGCTGCATTGTAACTAGCAGGAGTGGTCATTGTGGGTGCAACCTAAAAGCTTTCTATTTTGTGTTAATGTAGTCCTCTTCAACCAGGACTATATTAATGCAAACTAGGAACCTTTTAGTTCACATCTGCGGCATCCATATGGAGGAGTTGTAGGGACAGTGTAGACACAGCTTTAGTTCACCTTGAAAGAAGACTCGAGGGTTCCCAATAAATACAGAGTTAGTGTGCTATATTGAATGGTGCTGTGTGCATGCAAATGTTTTCAAATCGGTTTAATATGACTTAATCTGGTTTAAAAGCCCCTCATGTAGACAAGCTCCCAGTTTAAGAGTAAGACAGTCTAAGCAGTACTCGTCGATGGTCTTAATTTTTAAAAAATGTTTCTAGGGAAAAGGTTGAGTCACAGGCCCATTGGGAGTACCCATGTGTATATATATTACTGGAACAAGCAGTGTTTTATTTTTTACCAGAACCACAGATAAAAAGGCTCTCTAATTTAGGTTCATAAAAAAGAGTGGAGGTGAAGTTTAAAGACTGGTAGGCAGTTAAGAAAACCTGGCATATGAGAGCTCTTCCTAACTAGTAAAACCATGTGATAGAAAACGTGAAAAGAAAACAACCTGTGAATATACAAACTGAAAAAATGTCTATGTCTAAAAACACAGTAAATGACCGGTGCTCCCAAGAAAACCCTGTTGGGCAATATCCCATGGGTGAAACCAAATGGCTTAGCCTTAGCCCAGGGGCTCTCAACCTTTTCCTTTCTGAGCCCCCCTCCCAACATGCTATGAAAATTCCATGGCCAGCCAGTGCCACAACTGTTTTTCTGCATATAAAAGCCAGGACCAGCATTAGGGTGTAGCAAGCGGGGCAATTGCCTGGGACCCCCACACCACAGGGGTCCCCAACAAAGCTAAGTTGCTCAGGCTTCAGCCCCAGGTGGCAGGGCTGGGAGCCCTGGGCTTCAGACAGCTTTCTGCACTGGGTCCCAGCAAATCTAACACTGGCCCTGCTTGGCACTCCCCCTGAAACCTCCTCACAGTCCCCCAGGGGGCCCCAGATCCTGGTTGAGAACCGCTGCCTTAGCCCATATTGTTCCAGACTTACAAGCTATCCAGAGGGTTGACGATCACAATCCTGGGAGAACTAGGCCTAACTACAAAGCCAATGGTGCAGTTTTTCAGCTGAAGCCCTAGAAAGGGAGGTGGATTGCTAGATGGGCCTGAGAGAGATTCTGGTAAAACCTCTTTCAAAATTGTTTCATGGATTTGAACTTTTAGGAATTATTTATCTCCATTTGATTGAGTTTTCCTCCAGGGTACTCAACTTTCTAAGGACACATCCATTTAGTCATCAGGCTTTGAATCCTTTTTAGAGGGGCTGTGAAGCATGCACTGAGGGATTGACTGGCACATGGTCAAGTACTTTCCATTTGTACCAGATTAAATGTTATAACTAACATGTTAACTGCTAGTAGCCCATTTTCAGGCCCACGTTATTACTTGCTGAGAGCTAGTCCATTAGCCCTGCCTGTTTGCCCACTCCCTCTGGATTCTCCTTTACCTGAAGAGTCTTTATGGACAGAGTTTGAATCTCTTATTTTTGTTCTTCTGGGAGATTAATGTCCAAGTGGGTTCTGAGGATAAGGAAATCTTTAATCTTCCCTCCCACTGAGTAAATGGGGTTTACTCACCTTCACTTCCCCTTTGCTATTTCAAGGACAATTTTAAATAGATTTTGGATGGAGTTTTGAATGGTAGAGGTGGTGATTATTTGGAGGGTCATTTTAAAGCTCTTCTAGAGGGGCCATGGGATTGATTAATATCACAGTTGCAATTTTAAATTGGTCTTGTTTCTCAGGTGCTTTAGTGGTTTTTAAACTGGACAGCAATCATCAACTCCTAAGTAAATTTCTGCCCTCTGGCTAATTTTTCCCCAGACGAATTTTGGCTGATTGCATCTAAACTCCTGATTTTTGAAGCTATAAATTTGAAGCAAATTGAGAGGAATCCATTAATTGACTAAAATCAGAAAGAATTTATATCCAGTGATTTGTTAGTTTTGAAAAACCAGCTTTTGGACCTTAGTGATCCATCACAAGCCCTCCAAAGTATTGACTGAGATTATATTAAAACAAAAACAGGGTAATCTGACCACCTAAAAGAGAGATCTTCATCTTTCAAAAGATTTTTTTAAAATCCTGTTTTATTCAACTTGCTTCAGTCGTAAGAAACACCTTCAGTAGCAATGGCTGTCTGAAATAATAGTTCCCCTAATCTTATTAAGAAATTTGGTCTCCTTAAGAGGGAATATAAAAAAATTTCTGAATTAGAAAAAGTTGGATAATCAAAGAGCCCATTGAAGGAATTTCAACTCATGGCCAGAGGAAAAGATTCATCTGTATTTTGGACATTGGTGGCAACTACCTATGATACATGTAACTAGCTATGATTATAGTAACTAAAGAAGCCCTTATCCTCAACATGATTGGAAGGGATATTTTTTTGCCTTTCATGATACCCCATCTATCGACCATATGATACAGTCTAACTTCATGGACCCCACTTGTTGTCCCTTTCCAGAAAGACCCCAAGGCAAGTAAGAGTTTTGAGAAACCAATCACATCATAATAAAACTCCTCGGGGGGATTTTATCTCCACAGAAGTTTATGGGGACAATTTTGATCGGAGGGCCTCATTGTTAACAAAATTATTTACTAATATAAATAATACAGGAATTTTTCCACCAGGTTGGTCCACCAGTATCATTGCTTTTCTTTATAAAAAAAGGCAATAAATGATCCTGGGAATTATTGATCAATTAGCCTCTTAGATATGGGTTTTAAAATCTGTATCTGGAGAGATTAGAGAAGTGGGTGAAGAACTGTAATTTATTTGCAAAGGAACAAGCCAATGTCAGGAATGGCCACTCTACCATTGATAACTCTTTTGGTCTTTTTCTCATTTGATTCATAAATATTGCTCCACAGCGGAGATAAAATTTTAACAGCCGTTTTTGACCTGAAATTGCCTTTTGACTCCATTGACAGAGGTCACCTCGGAAAGCAACTTGTGAGGACTAGGCTAGATCTAGGGCATGGGTCACTTGCAGGTTTAAACTAGTGTGAATGGTGGATTCCCTGTAACCTGAAGTCTTTAAACCATGATGTGAGTGTTGTCAGAGGTGTGTTGTCAGATGCTACCAGTATGGTGCTCTGCTCTGCTTTCTCCTTGTTGGTATCACTCGGCTGCGTGCATGTGTTTCCTCTGTGTGCTGCCCCAGCTCTGCGCAGATAGCTGACACAGCAGACCCCAAGAGACCCCCCAATGACCACGGAGTCTGGTAAGGTACGAAGGCATGTCGGCCAGGTTTATTGCCATATTGGATACAATAATAGTTCCCTGTAGGTTTCTTAGCCTAACTCAGGGCATACTACGAATATGTACCCACAGTCAATGGACTCGGCTCAGTTAGTGGCGGGACTTTCCACTGCCCCCTCGGCCGGACAAAGACATCGCCCCAGGGATGCATTCAACAAGTACAAACAAGTTATACATCACTCCTGACGTATTGAGGTATGATCCCTCTACGTAGCAAGATACAACCCTTCTACGTAGTAAGGTGCCGCCTCTCACCTTGTACATGTTGGTTTGATCAAAACAACTCTATCCATCATTTTACCCTTTTGCCCCTGTCATTGGGATGCGTTGGCCTGTTCTTTCTTATCTGTGGAATGTTTCAGTATAAGGTGTTCTGGTACCGTGTTTATACTTCAGTATGCTAGGTGAATATATGTTTATGCATTATCAGCTCTTTCCGTGCCAGCTTCTGTGAACCAGGCTGGCTTCCAGCTTCCAGCTTGACTTTGCTTTTTAGCTAAGTTTTGACCGTTACTTTAGTTCAGGCCTCAGGCCTCATACTGGGCCTTTATCAGGGCCTTCACTTACTACATTCCCCCACTTTTTGTCTTTTTATGGGGAGGATGTTTACCCATCATCCCGGAAAAGCATAATGCATGGACTAAAGATAATCCAGTGGGCTAAATACTGTTATGTGGTTACCTTATTTTATTATTTATACACTTATGCCCCATTTGTTTTTTTAGTCTGCACATTTCCTTGCACGACTGTTAGGCAGATTCTATGATCCAATTATTTTTTAGTTCCTTATGGTGGGCCTGGGAATGTTAGGCTCGGGACCATAAGTACTTGGGGGTTAGTAGCCTATTTGGTATTTTATTGAGGGCTTTGTGGGGACATACAAACTATGCCCAGGATATAAATGGAGATTATAGAATATAT
The DNA here is from genome assembly GCF_007399415.2 of Gopherus evgoodei. NCBI lineage: Eukaryota > Metazoa > Chordata > Testudines > Testudinidae > Gopherus > Gopherus evgoodei. The sequence continues at coordinate 33,850,492 of NC_044333.1, read as the reverse complement.
GGCTTATATATTGGTATTATATGAGTATGAATATATGTATGTGTATGATATAATGAGTAATATATGAGTTTATGTATATATATATAACAATTTAACAATTATTAAAAATTTATTAACAAATTTGTTAGTCTGTGTGCTTTAACAGATTTGTTACTTAGTGTGATTTAGTTAGTATGCTTTAACTCCTTACTATGTATAAAAATGTAGTATTATGAGTGAGCCTTAGAGGCACTTCCAAATAATTAATGAATTATATGGATATTGCATATATATTTGTAGTGTGTATGGGCATATATGTATTGTTTGTATGTGTACATATGACACCAACTTATATCCAAGCATAACCATGTTTTTTTAGGCTGCTGGTGTACTTTGGCCCTTTTACTTTGGCGATACAGATAGAAACACACTTTTATTAGGGCAATTTCAGTGACCACCTTTCTTATTATTAGTAGTAGGCTGAGTATTTTGAAATACTGGGATAGGGGTTGTGATAGTGTGTCCTACAGCATATGAGAAGTAAAACAGAAATTTGGAGTAGTGACACTACCACTGAGGCCTTTATATATAAATATATTGTAATTAGCTACTACATAGTACTGTCTATTTATGTTATAGGTTACCCTTGCTGCTGGTTGTTACCCTTGGGTAAGCTTTACTGGGCAGGAAACAGAAGTGGGTAGCTTCTTTGTTCCATTGGTTGAACTGCTTTGTGATACACCAGTAGTTGATGTAGATGGATGCTGTCTTTCAGATAACCTACTGAACAGACAGTAACCAATTTATTAAATATTGCTGTGTTAGGATTTAGTATTGGTACCCAGGCACTAAACAAGATTATTTTGACTAACATGTGCCTCAATTAGGACGCAGTGTCGTTGACCCAAATTATGACTGGTACTAAAAGGGAATTTGTTTACCCAATTTGTAGTTACTGTGTAACTTAATTTTTTTTTAATTTTTTTACCAATTTGTTTTTTCCTTGCCTTCATGGTGTTGGCTTTCATTTGTTTGTTGATTTTTACCTATGTGTTGGTTAAACAGGTTAGCAAGGTTATACACGTTGTACATATTGTACAGCAATAATACAATACAGCAATAATACAGCAGTACAATGATAATACAGTAGTACAGCAAGAATACAGTTGTTTTTACACAGTAACCAAGTTGAAATTAAATGACAGTTTTTCTGGTTCAGCTAGTGGTTTTTAGCTGATTGTTAACTTAATTGTCCATATATGGTAGATAGAAGTGTATTTTGACCAGTTTTTTATTTATAAAGCACTTTATTTTATTTTATTTTTTTTATGCTTGGGGGTTTCTTCACTGTATACAGTTATTATTTGGTGTTTTTAGGGTGTGATACTTTTTGGCATTTTTTGTTTGTGGGATGCAACTTAAACAACTTTTGTTAGTTAACAGTAAAGTTTTTTTGTTTGTTTTTAGTAACAAACAATACACAGTTTTGACTTAGTTTGTTTACAATGTAATAAGAACAATGTAATAGGGACTGAGCCTTTTATAACACAAGCTATACCTTTGCAATTGTTGTATAGACGTTTATTTTCATTTGGGGTGCATTACTAATATTTAATACTAAATGTAATGCTTAATGGCTAAAATAAATGCTTACAATTTTTTATGAGAAGGTGTATTGTTTTCCCTTACTGAACACTTTGTTACAGCAAAAGAATTAGTAACATAATTTTAACAAGCTTTTAGAGTTAATTTGCTTGTGATACCAATTTTACTTTTGTTAACTGTTTAGAAGCACAAACCTTAACAACCATTGCTTCCAATTAACACAACAACAAAAGAAAAGTATATAAAATTAAACCAACTATAACATTAAACCAAAATAAATTTTAAATACATATACATGCAAATACTTTGAGGGTATACCTTCAAAATGCTTTGCTATGTTTGGGAGCCAAAGGTGGAAACCTGTTAAAAACGTGGAAACCTGTTGAAATTGTTTGGTTAGCTTTATCCATAAATTATTATTTTAAAACATTTTGGTTATGACAGTCTTATAACTATATTTAACAGTGCAAACAAATTTATAAAAAGCCCAAACAAGAAATTGACATTTTATTAATATTATCTTTACCATAATGTTGAGGTTTCCCCTTACATTTTTTCTTTGAATAACAATTAGAAAAAAACTTAAAAAACAAAACTGTGATCGATAAAAGAGAATTCTTTTTGTTTGCAATTGCATTATTTGTTGAGACAGAAATATATGTACATATATTTGTAACTGAAACCTTTTTGAACTTTGCACAAAAAATTGGTGTTAAAAATACTATGATTATACCCCAACTGTGATTTTAAAATAGTGTGGTACCACATTTCATATATTTTTAAGAGGTTATAAAATTGACTTTTGTTGCAACAAAAAATAAAAATAATTAAAAAAAAATTATCACGTGACACACACAACATAGACACAAGACACACACACAGGACATACAGGACAAACTTACAATTAAAAACAAATGGCGCCAGAATTCTATTCATAACTATACAAAATAACACCACTAAAAATAAAATTAAAAAGGGTTAAATATGTGAATAACAAGTTATTACCTTATTGAAAACTTGTAGCAGGAATTTGATAAAAATATATTAATACTGGCCAAATGTATTGTATTAATTTGGTAACAAGGAATTTTGCATTACTTTATATTTAACATTATTTTAAAACTCTGCTGTATGGAATAAGAAAAGCCCATGTTTCAAATATTACTTAGTGGTTAGGATTAGAAGCAGAGAATGCGTTTCTGTTGCTTGGCAACCATATCTTCAAGAAAGTTAGGAATAATTCCAGCTGTTGCATTCCTGAAGGGTTAAAATAATTAATTTACTGGATTTAAAGTTTTTACCTTATTTTCTTTTTGTTTCTTGTTTTGTTCTGTTTTTATTGCTTTATCTTTTGGAGGTTTCTGTAAAAACTATAACTTTTCACTTTTAAAACAAAGAGAAAAAGTAGAAGTGAAGAGAGGCGGGGGGAAAAAAGAGGGGGTAGGTGAAGAGCAACCTAGATAGGTAGCGAGACCTGAGCCAAGAGACATTAACTCTATCAAGGCATTTGAAAGTACAGACAGCAGCAGCAAGTTTAGCAAACTGAGAAAACATATAAAGGACAAAACTTAACTGGTATGTAAAAATATTTGAGAAAGAAGGTTTTATTTTCAGATATGAGCGTGGAGTGTGGAGGACTTCAGTAACTCAGCCAGAGGTTAGGGGTCTACTACAGGAATGAGTAAGTGAGGGTCTGTGGCCTGCAATGTGCAGGAGATCAGACTAGATGATCATGATGGTCCATTCTGACCTTAAAGTCCATGAGTCTAGAACATATGCTACTTTTCGGAAACCTTCATAGCCAAAGGGTAGCTGTTAGAATAGAGTGGCAAGGTAGGCTAACTGACCCTATTTCCACCACAAAGAATGTCCATCGGGATTTTTATTAGCACATTTCCACTTAAAATTTTACAGGCTGTGATGGCTTTAGAAGGGGTGCAGCATTTTCCTTTCAAAATTGTGAACTGTTGTGTATTGGTCCCTCTTTATGTACACAGCGTGGTTTTGCTGTCCCAAACTCCTCTGGGCTTGAAGCATATGTTAAAGGATTTTGGTTCTTTTTGCCAGGAATCCTTGTCCACAAATTATCAGAAAACTAAAGTAATTTCCTTTGACTGCAAAGCAAGGCTGCACAAATGGATGACTGATGCTCCATTGAACTTTAATAGGTCATGTTTTTCCCCTATGTTTGTTTTACATATAATAGCCAACAGGATAAACATCTGGAGGAAGTAATAAAAGAAAGCGTTAAGTTCTAGGCAAGCAGATCCAGGGGGGGTAATTTAATTACTCTTTCCTCTTAGGGGATTCAAGGCTACAATCCATGACCAAATATTACGTGGAGTGGAAATCTGGGGCTGGAAAACACGTAAGAGTCTTAGAAGTTGAGCAAAACCAGGTTTAAGGAGAATACTCAGCCTCTCAAATTTCACATCAGCTGCTATACTTAGAGTACAGGTAGGGGGTTGTGACATTTTGAGTAAAGCTCCGTGAATTTATATTCATTCTTGGCTGTGTATTTAGCTTATGAAATCAGAGCATCTTCCAAGGCAATGTCTGAAGGAACAATTTAACAAAACACATATCCTAAAGTTTCTCTGCCTTTTGTTAGTCCCCACTTCTCTCTATTTTTGGACTTCTTGGAACTTGACCTGGCAACACCTAGACAAAAGTGTGACATCTTTAATCGTGTTTAGAGCAGAATCTATTTACAAACAATTGGATATGGAAGATATCCCTAAAACAAATATCCCCTTGGCTTTTTCATTTAAAACAATATTCAGTTCTGAGGAATACTTGGACATTTTTAACAACAACATTTTAAGGAGAGCTTTTGCAGTTCTCTATTTTGAAGCTATGATAGATAAATTAATGAAGGATAGGTCCATCAGTGACTATTAGCCAGGATAGGCAAGGATGGTATCTGTAGCCTCTGTTTGCCAGAAGCTGGGAATGGGTGACTGAGGATGGATCATTTGATGATTACCTATTCTGTTCATTCCATTGGAAGACAGGATACTGGGCTAGATGGACCTTTGGTCTGACCCACTGTAGCTGTTTTTATGTTCTGATGTGCTCAGCCTATCTGAAAGGGAGGTACAGTATGCTGGTATTGAGACAATCATCTTTTCCTGTGCAGGTGTGGCCAGATCAAAGATGTAGCATACCATCAACTTTCTTGTGACCTGTACTGTCACCTAAGAAATAAATGCTTACCCCATTCCTGGCTCAAATGCCTTTTACCACAACAGCTAAAAAACAAAAACACTTGTTATGTAGTGAAAATATCTTAATTATATGGGTTGACATGCTATTTGCCTGGTTGGCCGCAAAAACAAGTACAAGTGAAAGAGAGGTTTCTTGTGCTCTAGATGAAATTATGTATTTTTAATTCTTATTTTATTTTTGTAGACTGTGCTGGTGGGGATGATGGGTTAATTTTGTGGGTTTTTTAAATTTTTGTATGTGTAAAATATGTATCCATTTTATTGAACTTTGTTGATTTTAAAACATAGTTATCTGATATTCATTATTACATAACACTAGGACACTATATTACTCAATTGGGTTTAATTTACGGTGAATAAGCAACTGCAGTTGCCCACTTTTGATATTATAAGATTTAATACTTCAAAAGGGAAAACCTCCCTCTCATTTCAGGCCCATCAAAACTGAGCTTTGTGCCAATCTAACTATTAGGTGAACACTTTGCAAATTTTGTGCAACAGACCAAGACATCCTGAATCAGTGAAACCTGTTTCCAACGGATATTTTCATCTCTAAATCTGCAGATAACTGTCTCCCACTTGCACGCTTTTCTGAAAGCTTAATTTTTATCAGCCCAACTGTTGCTATCCTCCAGCAACAAGGGGTTAGAATTAAGGAAGTCAATGGCAATCAGGCACCCTTAAAGAGGCTGGCCAAGAATCAGCTCTGTGTCATCCTCATAAGAAATTACATTCTCCTGCCTCTTTCCTGGCAATGTGAAATGGTTTACACGGAATTCTCATAGTTAGAGAAAGAACAGGACATATTAACTTATTTTAGTCCACTTCCTCTGACAACGGCCAATTGCTCCCACGATATACAAAATTCTAGCTCTTTGTACACATGCGGTGAAATCTTAGCTCCTTTGAAGTCAATGGTAGCATTTAAATGTCCCAAATAATTGGGATCCCACCAGCGCCGGCCCACAACATTTTGGCACCTGAGGCAGGACCTTAACTGACACCCCTCCGCTCCCTTGTTTGGGCCAAAACTTTGGAAGGTCTCAATTCTATCTTCTTCCTGTTCTACTCCTTTCATGGTACTGCTCTGCTACCTACCCCAATAAAGGAGAACTAACTACTTAAAATGCCTTGTTCAAAAATTTTAAGTAACACTTAACTTTCAAATGCCTGAACAGCAAATGTAACTTTTCTTGTCTGCATAGTAAACACTGGCATTTTTATCTGTTCGAATAATCAAAGTGGTACTTTCTGTGCCGCCTTGGTTGCAAAGATTTGAACTGCTTCCTGAAGGTCCATAGTCTGAGATGGTTGTAAGGCCAACCAGCCTCTCCTGTGTCATTGTGGAGCGTAGATGCATTTGGAAAGAGGGTGGTCATCTTATCTGTGCACATATTCCAGAACAGCCTTTGGAGTTGATCCTGCTGAAATGTATCTTGAAAGGGCTTTCAGTTCATCACCTAAATCACTCACATCAATATCAAGCATGTTATCATGTGTCAACACTGTCTCTAGTGTCCGGCATTGCTGGTGTAGGTCTTCTTCAAGTATGGGGAGGAGTTTTGGAATATCATACAACATCCCAAATATACTGCTGTGTTCCTTGAGCTGCATGAAACGTTCTTCAATTGACTTTATTACACAATCTAGCACCTGGTTAAAGAATTCAACTTTGAATTGTTGTTTGGGATCTCTTATGGGATTATCCCTTGCCTCATAATCAAAGTGTCTTCTTCTTCGGTGACTCTTGTATTCTTGAATGGGTGGGGAAAATAGCTTCAGTGTGAAGTTCCTCTGCCAACTTCTGTGCACTTTTCAGAATGTTTTGAAATCCCTCATCTGACTGGTGAGACTGTAGGTATGATTTTGCTTTGTCCAGTTGTTCCATTGTTCCAGATATATCAAGGTCAACACCTTGGAGTCTCTTGCTTACAACATTTATTTCAAACTATATGTCATGCCACAACACTAAGCCACACAGAAATTTGAAGTTATGTATGTTTCTGGTGATTCCATTTCCCCCTGCCACTGTTCTCCCATGAACAGTTCCTGTCATAGCATTATCCTCCATAATGGCAACTATGCCATCATCTATCTTCACATTTTGGTGTTTGACAGGCTTTATCGCCTCCACTCGACTTTCCCATCATGTGGCACTCAGTGGTTTCGGTGTCAGAGAGGATATTCCCAGATGTTGCTTCAAAATTTGCCATGAATGAGTTGATGCAGAGAAAAATACATAGATGCTTTGAATTACATTTAAAAATTCAGCAGCCTCACTAGAAGCTGATGCTGCATCACTGTCCACCAAGCTCAGTGAATGAGAATTGCATGGGACAAAAAAATCTCGAGAGTTTAACTCTCGGATCCATGTCTGCACTCCTCTGTTCTTTCCTCTCATGTTAGCACCATTATCTTAGCCCTGACCTCTCATGTCAGCTATCATTCCCATATCGTCCAGCTTTTTAAGAAGCACATTTGTCATACCAGCCTCTGTAGTTTCATCAATGTCAATAAATTCTAGAAAATGCTCTCTGACAGTCACCACTGCAGGGACATTTACTCTAGGTTCTGTTGTTGTTACAAAATGCACCATTAAAGTCATTTGTTCCATATGGCTGATATCAGGTGTGCAGTCCAGAATAACAGAGTAATATCTTGCTGACTTCAGATTTGCCACAATCTTCTGTTTGACTTTTGTTGCCAGTAACTGTATGATCACATTTTGAATTGTTTTTCCAAGGTAGTGGTGTGTGTACATTTCTTGGGTGGTGACTGTTCTTAGATGCTCCTGGAGTATAGCATCAAACTCAGCCATCAGCTCAACAATTTTAAGGAAGTTTCCAATGTTTGGCACATACAGCTGATCTGAAGTGCCACACAGTGCTAGGTTTTGGGTAGCAAGCATTCTCACAATGGCACCAAGCCTTTTTTCAGAACATTTTGCCATAAAGAGACTCTGATGCAATCTTTTCTTGATGCTGATCATCTATGGTGGCCTTTAATCTTAGTCTCATCTCAAACCCTTTCCACCTATGGAATGCTCTTTGGTGATTTGCTGCCTTCTCATGGCATGACAGATTTCTAGCCAGATTTTTCCAGTCCTTTGTTCCTGTAGAACCCAAGGTGGCTAGAACATTAGATTGGGAGGAAGGAAGGAGGACAGTAATCACATCACTCAACATCCTTTTGGGTTATCAAGAGCTGCCACTTACAGTAAATTGTGCAGATTTGTGACCCTCCCTCTATGTTAAAATGGAGAATGGCAGAGTTAACACTGACATTGAAATAGTAATCACTGGGCATCTCAGTTCACACCTTTCAGAGGAATGGAGTAGTACATGCCTCTCAGACCTATTGTTCGAGGCCCTCTGCAGACTCTCAAATATCTCTGCATCCAATAAACACAACTCCATTTTTTTAGATTTTCCTCACAACCAGAATAGCTAGACACTTAGGCTACGTCCACACTACAGAGCCTATGTGGCAATAGCCCCGTAGTGTAGATGCAGTGTACACTGACAGGAAGAGTTTTTCTGACAGCGTGGGAACCCCACCTCCCTAAACACTAGCTGTGCCAACAGATGCACTCGTATATTGGCATAGCTGCATCTACACTGGAGGTTTTGGCCATGCAGTTATGTTGGTTAGGGATGTAGTTTTTTCACACCTCTGACCAACATAGTTATGCCAGTTTAAGTTTTTAGTATAGACAAGGACTTTGTTGGATTTTTTAAATGAAAGCTGGGAATCGAGAACAAGATAACATCTTGAGAGGTGTCATTATGTCACACTGCCACATGGGCCAATCCAATCCAAGCCCTGGCAAAAGATAGATCTGCACAACATCTGTGGTGGCATAGGAAATCAGAGCCAGGTTTCCCAAAACCCCTGGCAGCCTTCTATACAGTGAAACATTATTCCTCTTTCAACTGAAGTGTCCCTATTGGGATATAGGATTATGTGAACAACTGTGGCAAAATGGGAGTTATCTGACACACAATCTGTTTCCTCTCACTTGAAAAACAAGTCATTTGGTTATGAATTGGGAATTAAGCCAAGGTACATACCCTGTTAAATAATCATAACCTCACCCTGTCCATATTCATTGACTTACCTTATTATCTGTATTAAATACAAAGTGCTACATACAAAGCATCACCCGCTATCCTTTCAACTGATTTGATTTTGTTATTTTTAACACTAGTTTGTGTTGCTGCGTAACTGTTTCAATCTCATTCTAACACTGTCAATGAGAGTAAGAAGAGTTTTAGCTAAATATCATTTTTCAATAGGAAAAGGCTCTGGCTGTAGCAAATATTAATGTTCCTAGTTGCAATCTGCTAAAATAAACCCAGTTTTTTGCAAGTCTAGTGACTTGTGCACGTTCATTTTGTGCGCTTACATATAAGCTGAACATTAAAAAGTATCATTGTTAGACATCTGGGTTGCTGTTTTTTAATACTTCTGTGTTCCTTTATCATACTGTTCATCTTAGATCTTGTATATTATGGACTCATTTAAGGGCACGGTTACACTTGCAGATATAGAGTGCTGAGAGTTAAACCAGCCCTCGGAAAGCGCCGTAGGGAAAGCACTGCAGTGTGTTCAGACTGTCAGATTCAAGCACACTGGCGTGGCCATATTAGCAGCTCTTGCAACGCCACCGAGAGCAGTGCATTGTGGTAGCTATCCCAGCATTCAAGTGGCTGCAACGTGCTTTTCAAATGCGAAGGGGGTGGAGTGTGACAGGGAGTGTGTTGTGTGTATGTGGGGGAGAGAGAGTTGGTTTTTGGGTGCAGAGAGTGTGTCAGCATGCTGTCTTGTAAGTTTAGACAGCAGCATTCCCCTCTCTCCACCACCTCTCTCTCACACACTCACAGCAAGCAGCATCCCACAGTAATGGTTGCTTTGTCCCAGAGCAGATAAGCATGCCAGATTTCAGAAATGGAGCTTTGAAAGGGCATATCCGCATTCCTACAGCCGAGTTCAAAACAATGACAAGAGTGGCCCCTTGACTTAAGAGGATTATGGGATGTTTCTGGAGGCCAATCACAGCGCAGTAATGCAACGCCTCATTCACATTGACGCCCAGGTGTTTCAGCCGAGGCGCAGTAAGCATTATGCTTCTTGTGGAGGTGGATTACCAGGAGCACTCCAGCTGCAGAGTCCAGACACTCTAAGTGCCTTGCCAGTGTGGATGGGTCAGGAGTTAGGGTGCCTGGGGCTGCTTTAATGAGCTCTAACTTGCAAGTGTAGCCAAGCCCTAAAGCCCTGATTCAGAAGGTGTTTAGCTATAAACAGATGAGTAGTCCCTTTGAAATCAACGGAACTATTCACAAGCCTGTGTGTAACTTTAAGTACATTGTTCATTTGGGGCCTAAGGGTATGTCTACACTGCAAAAACAAAACAACCCCCTCCCCCCCGACACACACACACACACAGAGGGCAGAAAGCCTGGGTCAGTTTGCACCCACTTCTCCCTCTCTGATTTCAGAGCTCAAGCAGGAATGTCTAACACTGCTAATTTTAGCCCTAAAAGCTGGCACCTGAGTCAGCTGATCTGGACTTTGAGCCTTGCTCCTGCCGGTTTTCCTTTTTTTTTTTTTTTTTTTTTCCTATTGCAGTAGAAGTACCCTAGGGGACCAAGCAACACAAACTAGACACTAAGGCCTTGATCCTGCAGACACATATGTACTTAACTATATGTATTAAGTAGCCCCATTGACTTCAGTAGAATGGCTCAAAAGCTTGGGGAAGCATGTGCAGGCTTGCAGGATTGGGACCTGAGAAAAGAAACTGCCTGAATTTGATTTCTTCCCATATTGTAAGTGTTTATCTCTACCATGACATATTCATCTTATTAAACCCATATAAAAAAAATTCATGCCTCAGAACCCAATTGCAACTATATTAGGTACTTAGATGTCTATGTGAAAAAGTCTGCAGTGCAAAAAAACCCTGAAGCTAGCTTTTATGAGGTTTTTACATGTTTATATGGTAAGGACTGAAATATTGCAAAGCTTTGTGGGGAAGGAAGGGCAGTCATATCTGTGTGGGTAAAGAGAAGAAACTTTTCTGACTACACTTCTATACGTCTAACAAATCATTCATGGAAGAGGCTTCCTGAACTGTGAATAATCCACCATGAACAGTTTCACCAATACTGTAAAGTATCACTTGCCTTTTAAGTTTCATTTCAAAATTGCATTTTAACACAGTGTCCTGCAACCTCAGGGCCTGACTCTGCCCCAGGATGCCTGCATTTAACTCTTACTGGAGTCAATGAGGGTTGCAAGATGCATCTTCAAAAGTGGATTCTGACCCTATAGCTTTAATTTACTCTTAGAATACAGCTCCGTGATCCATTAAACAAAATATATCTAGTAACCATCTATCTTTATCCATCAGGCTGAAAGCAGTTAATCAAACAGACTTTTTACTTTCTTCTTTGAACACAGATGCAGCCTTTCCATAATTAAACTCAGCACTGCAGCTCCCAGACAGATTAATTCTGGCAAGCTTGTCAGGCATGTCAGCTGATATACAAGATCTGTGTCTTGTCTCCAGGCTTTTTAAAAAACACGGAGAGGCTCTCTTAGAAGTGACTGAATTAACCCATGAAAGTGGTGCCAGAGTGCAGTTCTGTTCTGCAGTTGTAAGCAGGCTTTTATGGGCTGATATGTTTTTGGAACTCCTCAAAGCTCCTCACCCACCCACCACTCTGCACAGCCAGCAGGAGGGTCCTAGTAGCAATGTGTCCGCAAAGCGGAAGGGAGTGGGGGGCACCTGAACACACACTGCCTGCTGGATGTGCGTGGCTCTGCTAATCAACTGCACAGCTGCCCAAACGTGTAGCTTACAGGGAACACAGACCTCCATTCCTTTCCGCTTCTTCGTGTGCAAAAAAGTATATGGTGATTCTGCCTTAGGCAGGTACTACTTATGACACTCCTAGTACGTTCGGCTTCTCAGAAATGTGCTGTAGCGGCAGCTTTCATTCGAAGGAAGAATATGTAACTTTCTTATATTCTGTTTCTCCTGTGTACTTTCTCTTAAACCTTCGTTCATATTTGCTTCACTTGCATTACTTATGTGCTATCACAAACTCAAGGTGATATTGCCAACCCCACCTATTCAAAAACCATGAATCTGGCAAAAAAGCGTAAGATTGGTTTAAAGATCATGAGAGATCCTTAAAGTTAATAAATGTGAGGGTCTCTTTAGTTGCTGTCTTGTTTTTAAGCCTTTAGGGTTTACATTTTCAAGCTGTTCTTCCGAACCCCAACTAGGGCCTCATGTAAATCACAATTCCACAAAGGGCATGGAAATCATGAAGATGTCTCCACACCATGATCTTTTAAATATTTGCTTTTGAAAAGGAAAATGCCTATCACAAAGTTTTTAATACAAAAAAATTAACTTAGCTAGTCAATTTCAAGGACAAAATTAATTTTACACCTCAATTAAGTCAGTTTAGGACAAATGATTACTTGTAAAAGTCATTCCATCCTTGAAATTGACCAACATTACTTGTAAAATTAATTCAGTGCCAACTCTGTGAAATTCAATACTTGGCTATTTACACTGCCATGCATTTTCTAAAAACAAATTGTGATTTACACAGGGTCCTAACCAGGAAGGGTAGAAACTTTTCTTTTTTAAATGAAAGATCAGGTTCTCATGACCACAAGAACTGAGATTTTAAGAAAAGTATCAAATATTATGAGACTGGCAATAAAATCATCAGTAAGCAACAATTAATGTTCATCCATTAATTCTGAAGTATGAACACTATCTTTTATATAGTCTTGTGCTGTCTTACTATAAATGAGTCTTTTGTAAAAACGCAGGTAAAGCTCAATTACACTGAAGTCCCAGGGAACACCCAAAACTTCTATTAAATTGAGCTGCCATAGAATCAGTGGGAAATATATCACCTTACTGGGAAATACAGACTATTTTTTTTTTTAAACAGGTGTGTGGGTGGGGAATTAATTAAAAGTGGGGTTTTCCTCTGGCTACTACTTAATAGAAAAAATATCCCATATAGCTATTTTATGGCATGATATAGATAATGAAGACTTGTTCGAATACTTAAGCTTTAATGTCTCCCCTACCAGCAGGTATACACAATCTGATAACTAGCAAAACCCAAATTACCCAGCTCCACTACCCAACCCATTCCGTGATCTGAAGTGTGTGCTGGGGGCCGGGAATAATACAGCTGACACCATGACTACTGCAAGACTAGGGCTGCAGAAGTGCCAAATAGCACAGCTCTGGGAAGATAAAGAAAAGCACTTTTGTCAAGCCCTTTTACTCTGGCTTGGTGCAGGAAAGAGGCCACGTGCCCTTCACACATGCTGTAGTTTGTAATGCTCAGTGCTATGTATGCTTCCTTTTCTGTACTACACTTTTCTCCCTCATTCTATTAAAAAAGGAGAAGTACAAGTTTCTTTTTCACAACTTCTTTATTCCAAACACACTTACCAGACTTGTAACTAGTGGATCTAGGGACCAAAATGTTTTCAAGTCCATTAATTTTGTGAGCCTCACTTTTTGGTGTCTCAGCTTAAGCTACCTCAGGGGTTCTTTGCTCTTGTGTGGAGAATGATCCTGCCAGAGGATAGTTGGAGTGTGTTGACAGCTTAATAAACATTCATGTTCATAACCTGAGAAACTTCCTTTAAACATTTAATAATCTAGAGGGAGAGACTGCCTCTCCTTACGCAACCCTGACACAAATGTCATTAGGGGAACTCTTGCACTGAAGTTCTCTTTGCCGGTAGAAGAAACAAGGGGTACTTTTTTTCTTTTTATGAGGGCTTCCCACCCCCAACTTTGGAATTGACTCTCATTTATTGCCTTCAGGGCATGCAGCAAAGTCCATATTTTGGGGCAGATAGGTGCAGAAGGTCGAGGGATTAATAACAGGAATTTTTGTTATAAACTGGGGACGCATCACTTGGAAGTGACAGAGGAGAAGGACCTGGGTGTATTGGTTGATCACAGGATGACTATGAGCCGCCAATGTGCTATAGATGTGAAAAAAGCTAATGCGATCTTGGGATGCATCAGGCGAGGCATTTCCAGTAGAGATAAGGCGTTAGTACCGTTATACAAGGCACTGGTGAGACCTCATCTGGAATATTGTGTGCAGTTCTGATCTCCCATGTTTAAGAAGGATGAATTCAAACTAGAACATGTACAGAGAAGGGCTACTAGGATGATCCGAGGAATGGAAAACTTGTCTTATGAAAGGAGACTCAAAGAGCTTGGCTTGTTTAGCCTAACCAAAAGAAGGCTGAGGGGAAATATGATTGCTCTCTACAAATATATCAGAGGGATAAATATCAGGGAGGGAGCGGAATTAAAGCTCAGTACCAATGTAGGCACAAGAACAAATGGATATAAACTGGACACTAGGAAGCTTAGACTTGAAATTAGATGAAGGTTTCTAACCGACTGAAGAGTGAAGTTCTGGAAGTCCTCTTCCAAGGGGAGCAATGGAGGCAAAAGACATATCTGGCTTCAAGACTAAGCGTGATCAATTTATGGAAGGGATGGTATGATGGGATAGCCTAATTTTGGCAATTAATTGATCTTTGATTATTAGCAGGTAAATATGCCCAATGGTCTGTGATGGGATGGGATCTGAGTTACTACAGAGAATTCTTTCCTGGGTGTCTGGCTGATGAGTCTTGCCCACATGCCTAGGGTTTAGCTCATCGCCATATTTGGGGTCGGAAAGGAAATTTCCTCCAGAGCAGATTGGCAGAGGCCTTGGGGTCTTTTTGCCTTCCTCTGCAGCATGGGTCACGGGTCACTTGCTGGAGGATTCTCTGCACCTTGAAGTCTTTAAACCACAAGTTGAGGACTTCAATAACTCAGACATAGGTCAGAGGTTTGTTACAGGAGTTGGTGGGTGAAATTCTGTGGCCTGCGTTGTGCTGGAGGTCAGACTAGAAGATCATAATGGTCCCTTCTAACCTTAAAGTCTATGAGTCTATGAGACAGCTAGAGCTAGCCTTGCCAACTTTATAATTGTGCAAAACTGAACACCCTTGCCCCATCCTCACCCCTTTGCCAAGGCCTCATCCCGACTCCTACCCCACCCCTTCTCAGAGGCCCTGCACCCACTCACTCCATCTCCCCTTCCTCCATCGCTTGCTCTCCCCCATCTTCACTTACTTTCACCAGGCTGGGGCAGGGGGTTGAGGTGTGAGTTCTGGATGGCGGTGCGAGCTCTGGGGTGGGGTTGGGTATGAGGGGTTTGGGGTGGAGGAGGGGACTCTGGGCTGCGGCCGAGGGGTTTGGAGTGTGGGAGCGGGCTGGGGTAGGGGTGTGGGCTCTGGCTGGGGGAGTGGGAGGGGGTGTGATGGTTCTAAATTGCACTTTTATTTGATAGTAAGGGGCCTACAGCTTACAAGTTATTTAAAAAAACCTAAAATAGATAAAAAATGGTCCTATCTCGCAGGTTGCAGCCACATTATGAATGAATCAAGCTAACATTAAGTGACTTAGCAAATACCTGCTCCTAACAGATAAAACACATATTTCCTGAGAACAATATTTCAAAACCAGGCAAGAGATTATTGGCAGATGGGAGTTTATCACTTAGTTTGGCTATAATATTAATATAATACTTTACAGGTGACAATCACTGTATAACTGCAGAGTTCAAAGGGCTTTACCAAATGGAGGGCGTTATTTTAAAACTGTGCCGGAAGAGGTGCAAAAAGGTTAAAATGACTTCCCCATGATTGTATAATATAAGGTATCAGTGGCAGAACTAGGAACAGAACAAAGCCTTGGCCATATTAGATCATACTGCTACAGCACCAATTACAGAAAAAAAAAACCCTGTGCTTTGTTAAAAACACAATGGGCAAAGTAACTAACGTGGTAACTTTTCCCTATGTAACTTTATTCAATCAATATACCAAGAATTGTTTGGAATATAACAGATCCGTACATGTTACAAAATAAATTAACTATGGAAGTTAGAGCCTAGAACTGAGAACACTACTAGTGCACAGCATCAGGAAATTCAATTACAAGTTGCAACTCTTCTACAATTAAAATAACATTCCCCTCTACACAAAGTCATCCAGAAATTGAGAAAAAGTTCAGTTTCAATTCATCCATTGCATGTTTGATGTTAATTATACATAAATATGAATATACTTATAATTTGACTCCTACACATTGCTGTGACACATGAAGAGTTAAATTGCTGCAGGAACAGTTCTAGTATTTTCATTTGGCACAAATGCCGCTTTCATAGGCTGGATACTCTGTAAAAGATGAAGGGTAGGGGGAAAGAAAGGTATTTAAATGCAAGATTCAATCATCCTGGTTTTACTGTGTGAATTAGAGAAAAAACTCATTGCTACAGGTCATACAGTCAAATTCCACAGCTATTCAGTTCTCCTCGTTCCCCCAGAGCGGCAAAAATATTAATTATTTGGAGTAAATCATTTACAGCCAGAACCTAAGCATGCTTGGGAGATGCATAGAGCACTCAACTTTTGTTGAGGTGAATGAAAATTGAGAAAGTATAGAAACCTCACAGGAGCAAACCCTTAGCAAGTACTTATATGCGATTCCCAGTTCTTGCTATCATATAATTAAGTTGACCACATGCATAATGAAATAGAACTGCACAGGCAAGACAGCAATGCTATTGCATTACATAATTATAGCAGATGCAAAACAGTCAATCAATTAACAAACGGTAACTGGAACATAACAGATGCTTAGTTATTTAGAGTGGATAAAATCCCACTATACACCACATTTGAATAATGCTCATGTTACCATATTCTTGAGTGTTACCATTCCAGACAAAGCAAAGCAAACTGTACAGATAAGAGTTGCAAATGGAAAATAAATAGCTTGACAAAAAGAGGAAATGTTTGTAACCACGTAACCTTGCCATTATTCAGTGCTTTATATGGTATAATTCAAACTTGTCTCAAACTGACTTTACAGCCCCTGCAACTAACTATAGATGAGTGAGAAAGCAGCTGCCTCAAAGAAATTCATGGGTGTTTTTCCCCTGGTTTCATTTAGATTCCCTGGATTCTCAAACTCAAATTCTTTTGGAGTTTTTGGTATTGAACAAACTCCAAACAAAGCAAAGCCACTTGATTTTGCATGGGTTGGAACGAACCCAATAAATCAGTGCTGCTCAAAGATTTACGATATGATTGCTCTTTATAACTATATCAGAGGGATAAATATCAGGGAGAGGAATTATTTAAGCTCAGTACCAATGTAGACACAAGAACAAATGGATATAAACTGGACACTAGGAAGTTTAGACTTGAAATTAGATGAAGGTTTCTAACCATCTGAGGAGTGAAGTTCTGGAAGTCCTCTTCCAAGGGGAGCAATGGAGGCAAAAGACATATCTGGCTTCAAGACTAAGCTTGATAAGTTTATGGAGGGGATGGTATGATGGGATAGCCTAATTTTGGCAATTAATTGATCTTTGATTATTAGCAGGTAAATATGCCCAATGGTCTGTGATGGGATGTTAGATGGGGTGGGATCTGAGTTACTACAGAGAATTCTTTCCTGGGTGCTGGCTGGCTGAGTCTTGCCCATATGCTCAGGGTTTAATTGATCGCCATATTTGGGGTCAGCAGATTGGCAGAGGCCCTGGAGGTTTTTCGCCTTCCTCTGCAGTGTGGGGCACGGGTCACTTGCTGGAGGATTCTCTGCACCTTGAGGTCTTTAAACCACGATTTGAGGACTTCAATAACTCAGACATAGGTTAGGGGTTTGTTACAGGAGTGGGTGGGTGAGATTCTGTGGCCTGCATTGTACAAGAAGTCAGACTAGATGATCATAATGGTCCCTTCTGACCTTAAAGTCTATGAGTCTAACTTTTGGACAAATTTCCTTATGAGACATCATCACAAGTCCATAGTCAAACTTCATTGGGCACAGAGGTAGAATATCAGGGTGGAAGATAGTGGTGCTATTGTAAATATCAGACAGTAGTTAAGTATTTCAAATGCAAACCATTTTAGATTAAATGCATTTAAAGCAAGGACTCTTGCCACTGTTTCCGCATGAATGAAGTTTTAAAATAAATAATACTAAAACCTACCAGGGTTAAAACCTTCAGTAGCAGGGTCATCTCCTTGAAATACAATAATGAGTCCAACCATTCAGTAGTTTTCAGTAAGAATGGCCCTTTGATTTTACATTTTAAATGCCATCTTTTAAAAATAGACCATCCCCCTCAAATTTGCATCCATTGAAAAGGGTTTTCTCTTTTTGCTTTCACTTTCAATATTTCCTCTTTCCCCCTCTCTGTTACCAAACTATGTCTTGAATAATATAAACTGAGGTGTTTTTTTTTAGTAGTGGGTGGAATTCATATGCAGGCTAAGAACTTTGCATGTTTGCTTGTTTTACATTGTTAATGCTTGAAAATTAGGAGCCCATTGTCTAAACCGCAACCACTGTATCACAAACATGAGTGGCATGGCAAGTAGGACAGTTTGAATGCTTCTCATTTCCAGATTTGCTTTATCCCCAAGACTACTTACATTGTTTTTTGCATTGAAAACAATTTGTTAGATCTTTCCCAATTCTGTGTTACCATTCTTCCACATTTACCAATGGCTAGGACAATAAGCCCACCACCACTGCTCTATGACATCAACATCCCCTAAAACTATCAACTCTTCAGGATGGGCATTATTGGATCACTGTAAAGCTTCATGAATAGTTTGGATATTATATAAATACTAATTAATTTGTTTATTGATTCAGAAAGTGAAAGTATGCTCCTGTTACATCCTAAAGGATATAAAACTTAAGAAAAATAAGGGCTTTTAAAAAAAGAACCCAGAATACCTCTCTCATTTCCTCCACAAGACTAGATTCCTCTTCCAGTACTAATCGTAAGGTCTACTTATGTCACCAGCACAAGGATGCTAGGGATTCTTGTCAGATCAGGACACTGACAATTGTAGAAACACTGCTTCGTGAAACTAGGAAAAGATAGGTAATATTGTCTGCTGGACAACAGCACGGGACTTTCAAGCAGTTAGTAAGGAAGAAGAGAGATAAATACTGAAACTTGAGTCTTGCAGAAGTACCACTGGGATTGCTTTTCCAAGGATGAGGGCTCAGATTTGCTCCACTTGATCTTGTTTAGAAACTTTTAAAGTATGAGAAATACCTTGGATGTCCTTTCAGCATACTCTATTCGCATACATCAGATATCCCACTGGACACATTATAATTCTATATACCATGCTTCGGTTGGTCTGTCTCACAATCCTAAAGTTCTTATAAAATCCAGTCATTTTGGATATACAATCTTAGAAATGAAAGGCTGGAAGGCACCTCCAAAGGTGATCTAGTTCAGACCCCTGTGCTGAAGTAGGACCAAGTAAACTAGACCATCCCTGACAGCTGTTGTCTAGCCCTGTTCTAGAAAACCTCCAGTGAGGGGGATTCAACAACCTCCTTTGGAAGCCTACTCCAGTATTTAACTATCCTTATAAATTTTTTTCCTAATATTTAACCTAAATCTCCCTTGCTGGAGACTAAACGGATTACTCTTGCCCTGTCTTCAGTGGATATGCAGAACTGATTACTCTCCTTTGTATAACAGTCCTTAACATAGCTGAAGACTTAACTGATCCCCACTCTATCTTTGATTCTTAAGACTAAACATGCCCAGTTTGTGTTTTTCTCTCATAGATCAGGTTTTCTAAGCCTTTTGTCATTTTTGTTGTTCTTCTCTAGACTTTCCTGTTTGTCCACATTCTTCTTAGAGTTTGTTGCCCAAAACTGGACACAGTAACTCCAGCAAAGAGCTCATCAGTGCCAAGTAAAGAGGAACAATTACCTCCTATGCCTCAGATAGGACACTGCTGTTAATACATCCCAGAATAGAAGCCTGTTTTGCAACTTCACCACAATGTTGGCACATATTCAATTTCCGACCCACTATAAACCCCAGATCTTGTTCAGCAGTATTAGTGTTATTCCTCATTTTGTAATTGTACATTTAAATTTTTCCTTCTTAAAGTGTAGTACTTTGATTTGTCCTTATTTAAATTTCATCTTGTCAATGTCAGACCAATTATCCAAGGTCATGGTCCTCTTGAATTCTAATCTTGTCTTCCAAAGCACTTGCAACTCCTCCCACTTTGGTGTCAGACACAAGTTTTATAAGCAGACTCTTCACTCCATTATCCAAATCATTAGTGAAAATATTGAATAGTAACAGCCCCATCACAGACCCAGGTGACCATGCTAGGTACCTTCTCCCAGTTTAACAGCAAAATATGGATGGATTTCTCTGAAAAATCAGAAGTCGTAAGGATGTGCCCTTTGGGTATTCTCTTTTTCAATACAATGCACAAAGCTTCCATGCATATTTATTGGGGGGTGGGAAGGAAAGAGAATCCAGAAGTCGTGGAGGAGAGAGCTTCAAAAATGTAACCAGGAATACTCACGCTTTTTAGTTATGTCACACTTGTAATTGCTGAAATACCTCCCACATCACTGCTGCTTGTACCTACAGATTCACTGTTGGTGCACAGTTAATGCAGTATGACGTACAGATGAAAGAGAAAGTTTGCCTTAAGAAAGTTGCATATGTTGTACCTTACATGTGACCTGAAGGTTATGCAGCTGAGAGATTTTAATTTCCTCCAAGTAATCAAAGGAAGCACATCTCCCACTTTCAACAATTAGAGCTGAGGATTCATGGCAGGCTGATTTGACACAGCTCTCAAGATGAGAAAGTGAGGCTGTCACACAACAATGAAAACGTATGGATTCACAGATAGCTGCATGAATTACTAGCGTGTGATAAACCTTCTTTGTTATCCATTCTGTAGATCAGTGCATTTGGATGAACATCAACCACAATGGGAACTCAATTTATCATTAAACTTAATACATATTATCTCAGAATTATAATTAAATAATTGGAAGTCTAGTTTCAAGTGACTAAAGCCAAGAAATTCAAAATTGAAACTCAGATTCTGTCCTTATTTATGAGAACAGACACAGCTATGAAAATCTTGCATTTAAGTTTCTCTCTCCAACAATATTTTAAGTCTTTTATGGAAGTTTTGAATACATTTACTTTTAAATGGTTTGAGCCTCTTGGAAGCAAAACTGCTAAATCCTGTAACTTCTGCTTTCATAAGTAGCTGTGCTGAATTACCGGAACTATACACCAAGGATTGGGTCCTTTGTACTTAAAATTATAGAACATGAAATTAAGCCTCCCCCACCCCCAAAACACAGCAGCAATAACTGTACACTTCCCAATCAATGTATTTACAAACAGTAGATATTTGAACCTCACAACACTCGTGAGCCAGGAAGTATAGCACCCCTGTTAAAAATGGAGAAACTAGAGCCAAGAAAAGTTAATATCAACATTTTAAAGTTGTTCACTAATTTCAGGTGCCCAGCCTGAGATATATAGAAACGGTTTAAGAGTTCTTAAGCGTCCATTCACTTCTGCTGGAGTTAGTGCTCAGCATCTCTGAAAATTAGGCCCTAAATGCCTCTAATAGTGTCGCCATGGTTGGGTGCCCAACATGAGCAACCACTTTTGAAAAGTTTGGTTAAATTGACTTGTTCAAAGTCGATCAGTAAACATATGCTAAAGCTATAAAAGAGAAATCAGGAGTTCTGACCTTTGGCTGCATCTTCTAGACACTAACCTGTGGCAAAATATGTAAGATTTTTTTTAATTTTTATAAATAATCCCAACAGATAACAAAAATGCCTGCCCTGAATTTATGTAAATCTATATTTTTAAAAGCAGGACTTTGATAGAGGAAAAAAGGTAAATTTTTGATTCATCAGAACAAAAAACATATACAATATTTCTTATCAAGCCTGAATCCTTAGAATCAAGTTCATGTGCTAAAAATATTTGTGAAATTTTTTAGAACTGTTACAGACGACCCCAAAACACTGATTTTCTAGCAGTATACATCATATAACACCACACTGAAAGCCTGCTCTACATCCCAACACAGGCAAGAGCAACTATCCAACATAAATTGTACTGATTCTGGACTTGCATATCCAGAACAAAATAGCTAGCCTCTCTTTTCCTGTAGCTTGCTGGTATGCTATGAATGTGCTGCCCCTAGTCAGTAGTTAAAATGCAAGTACTGATGCTATGGTACCGATGATATAATTATGATAGTTCTGCAAAACATCTCTGAAAGGTGTTAAATCAGGTGTGTGGTACAACAGCACCATCTGCCAGGTCAGAGTGAATAATACAGTAGTCGCAGAGGCAACTCCCTAAATATTAAACCTACCACTTTGCTGCTGAAAAGTAAAACCCAGGTGTGTGATTGACTAGGTCATAGTATGGAGTCTCTTTCTGACTTGACTTTTGGCCACACATAAAAGGATATTCATTCAAAAACTTGATGAGAACATTAGAAGCTGAGGACTGGATTGGCACTGCTGTGCTATGTATGTTTGATATTCACTGGAAGAAATATATAGGGAATCATACACACCTCTTTTGTACTGTGTAATTCTAACCACCATAAAGCAAACTATTACCCACTACCTTTCATCCAAGGATCTCAAAGTGCTTCACAAACAGCTTACAGCCTCACAAGATTCCTGTAAAAAAGAGATTACTCCCATATCCATTTTACCCATGGGTAAACTGAGGCAAATAAAGTTTGGATGACTGGTCTCAGAGATAAGTTCTTTCACAGTAAGAAGAGAAAGGGATTTCAAAGTTGATGATGGTATGTGCCATTTTGACTGGGAATCCTCTGCTTTAATCATCAGCTCCCACTTTCTTCCAGTCAGTGCTTGAAGTATTGTTTGAATAAAACAATATACACACACACACCCCACACATATTCTACAGAAAGGTAAGTCAGAGAAAGAGTGATGAGAGAATTGTTAAGATGAGCAAATATCAAGCTATTTGAATTAGTGTAGAGAAAACAGCAAATGCCATTAACTTTAAAATCTTTTTTTCTTCTCCTGCTGTGGAACAAATAATTTCAATAATGAAAGGACTTATTCCTGCTGGATAGTTTCTATGCTGAGATAAGTGCATTATGGGGGGGGGGGGGTCTGCATGTCTAAACATAGACTTTCTAAGAGCAATACCATGTTAACAATAAAGACCCTTAGGTAAAGGCATGGTCTCAATTTTCAGGGTCAGACTTGTTTACATGCCAAAAATCTGTAAGCCACATAACTGATCCCTGTTTATTACTAAGTATTACTCCATAATACTCAGGAACCTCTGTCATGCAACAGGATCCTATTGTGCTAGGTGCTGCACAAACAGGACAAAAAGAATCTCTGCCCCCAGAGAGTTTAGAATCTAAGTATAATATAAACAGACAACAGGACATAGAGACAGAGAAGTGCAAGGAAACAATGAGACAATACTAGTCAGCATGATCAGTAGTGGCATCAGTAACCTAACCATGGTCAAGTATTCCTGGGGTAATTCTCTGCACTGCCATGTGCATGCATATTTGGTGCCCTGCCCATAGTTTTCATGTTTCTTTTTTTTGCAGAAAATAGCTTCTACTGAAAAGTTGTTGTAGTTCTGCCTTTTGCCCACCAGAGGATGCTGTGGTTCCTAGAACACAGCAACCACTCCTGGCCAGCCCCAGCTATGACAGGGAAGAAAAAGAGCCTGCCTTTTTCATAGCGCCTGTTGGACCAGGTCAGGCGACAGGGGATATGGGGAGACAGGTAGTATTGGGCTGCTAGGGGTGTCAGACAGGGGCTCATAATGGTTAGTGGGGGAGGAGAGACTGAGGCAGGGGCTGACTGGGAGTGGAGGCGCAGGGCCACAGCGGGGAGGGAGGTGCACATGGGAGGCTGAGGGGGTTGCAGGGACACATGGGCAGAGGGGGAAGAGGTGCAGAGCTACAGGGAGGAAGGCTGAGTAGGGGCACAAAGACATGGGGACAGGCCATGCAGGGACACATGGAGATGAGGGTAGGGGTTGGCTGAGGGGGGTGCAGGGCCACATGGGGATGGGGCATCAGTGGGGGTGAAGGGACACATGGAGGTGCAGAGACACATGGGGACAGGCGCAGAGGTGCCTGACTGGATGGGAGAGGCTAGAGGTCATCCAGGATCTGCATGGGGGGAAGCTCCCTAACAATCCCTCCCCACCCTGCAAAAAACCTGTTCCATACTTTTCCCACCTGTACCCAACCACACTCCAAATTCCAGGCTCCTTCCCAGGAATTTACTTCCCTCTCCCTCAGCTCCTCCGTTACCCCTGACTCCCGCAAGCCTTTGCACTGCTTCTGAGGGGTGAGAGAAATACGGTTCTGTACTGTAGTTTAAATGAATTATTATTCAGAGTTCTGTATTAATATACCTAGTAAGGAATCTATTTGTCAAAAAACATTTCCTGAATCTTTTTTGTTGTCTGTATTGTACAGACATACTTGCTGGCATGTATTTTGAAATAAATTACCAAAATAATTGAAACTGTTGTGATTATATTGTGTTATTTTGACAAATAAAATATGCCGAATTTTAAAATATTGTGTGCAGAATTTAATTATTTGGCACAGAATTCCTCCAGGAGTAATTTATAAAGCACCAGCCATCTGATGAAATCAAAGTGCTTTGTTGACATTAATGAATTTAGCTTCATAGCAGCAGATAAGTGCAATATCACCCTCACTTTATAGATGAGGAAAGTGGTCTGCTCAAGGTCACAAAGTCTACAGCTGAGTCAGCAGCAGAACCCATGTTGTCCAACTGTTTTATCCATAGGACCATCCTAAAAGTCTTCCTTTTTAAGAAGCATCAAGATTTATTTCTATTTCAGACATTAAAAAGCTCGCTCTCTCCTGCCACAATATACTCAATTATTTCCACCTGTTTTTGTATAATTTAAACCAAACTGTTTTACACATTTTGCAAGTCCATTAGGATGTTTTGGGCTCTCATGGGTTTAACACATTTGCAATTATAAGTCTTGTTTCCCTCTTCCCTCCAATTGAAGAGCCAAGGAAAACAAAACCAAAATTAATTAGTTTATATCATATCAAATAGCATAATTAAAGTTTATTCTCCCAATAAAAGTAAAACCAGTACGGTGGATTCTCATAGGAATTTATTGTCCTGTCCTCCAATATAGTATGGATGGAGGGGAGGGATAGCTCAGTGGTTTGCGCATTGGCCTGCTAAACCCAGAGTTGTGAGCTCAATCCTTGAGGGAGCCATTTGGGGAACTGGGGTAAAAATCTGGGGATTGGTCCTGCTTGGAGCACAGGGTTGGACTAGATGAGCTCCTGAGGTCCCTTCTAACCCTAATATTTTATGATTCATGCCTTGTGATTTGATGACAAAATCATTTTACTAATTAAGCATTTTAAAAAGCAGAGAATCAGCATGCTAAAAATTGGGGTATTAATGAGCTTGCTGCTCATTCTTTATAGTTTATGCAGTTCACTACAGCTGCTTACTTTGCTCCATTTAGCTGCTGATTAAAAAATCCCTATGCCTCACTGCACAGAAATTCAGGTTCATTTAAAGCCATGACAAATAAGACACCATTTACACAAGACATTTTACCATTTAAGGATTCCAGGTTAGAGAGCAATTCCTTAAAAGGGTTATAACAGCTTGATCCTCTTCACACAGGCAAGACAAACCATGTTATAATATGTTTGGGTCTCTGACAATGTTCCCTCTAATTTTTTCCATCCATGTGTGGAATAATTTTTGTTATGTGTGCCGAGGTAATGTGTGGATGTGCGCCACCAGCAGAAACAAAAAACCTAGATATTAAATATATTTTTAAAAGTTACCATAGGGATAATTACTCCAGCCAGGACAGATTAAGCCTTTTAGAACTCACTCCTCAAATAATTACATTTAAGTGTAAGAGAAATAAAAATTATGAAATGCATAGACCAGTCAAAAACTAAATTAACAGACTTTAAAGAATACAATTACAGAGAATATATGTGCATTGCAGGAAGTACCAAAAAGTAACACCACCACCACAAGTATATGTTGGGACATGAGAGAGATACAAACTGTGCGTGCACGGGCTGCTGGAGAAGTTTCTAAGAGATGCCATGGGCTCTTTAAGGCACTCATTGAAATCTCTCCGGCTCCTGACTGAGCCCTGTCCTCTCCTCCCCGCTCTGCAGAGATGGGGTACATGGGCGGGGTGGAGGAGGGAAAAGGGAGAGACAGACACAGACTGTGCAAGCTGGTTGCTGGGGAAGTCTCACTGCCCAGAGGCTCATTCAGTCCTCAGCAGCTGTCTCCTGCTCCAAATCCTGAGCCCTGTCCCCTCTCCCCTGCTCTGTGGAGATGAGGTACAGGGGGATGGGGACAGGGACACCCTGACATCAGCACCCCCGTCCCCTCCCGCTCTGCACAGCCAGCAGGAGGGTCCCGGGAGCAGCTGCAGGAGCAATGTGGCTGCAAAGCAGTGGGGCAGAGAGGGGCACCTGAACGAATGCTGTCGGATGTGCGCAGCTCTACTAATCAAGTGTGCAGCACTTGAATCACTCCTGGGCAGCTGCACAGTTTAGAGGGAACACAGGTCTCTGATATGTTGAGTACTTAAAAAAATAGTAAAATTTGAAGTGTGGACAAGGCCTATGTTTGAAGCAGTAAACCTCAGCCCACCTCAGCCAACTGGAATTAAAACTTGTGCAAGATTTCAGGGACGTGTTCCACCATGTAAGAACAAGGAAACTAGAATGAAAAGTCTATTTGTAAGATTATATGATATACATGACATTAGTAAGCACCCTTACAGTCTTAAGAAAGCCAGAGGTGTTATTTTATTAAAATGTGAGGCAGTATGGACTAGCTGAATCTCCATGGGGAAGGGCCCCAAAATCCTTTCCTCCTCGTACATGCCTGAGTTCTAAACCCAGCTCTACCACCATAAAATGAGAATAATATTTCTTCACCTTTCTCACATAGATGCTGTGAGGTTTAATGAGTTAATTACCCCCACCTCACCCCACCCACACGCATACAGTGCTTTGATTATTTGTGGGGTTACTATTATAAAAAATACACCACTGGCGATTTTAAGAGCAAAAGCCTAATATTTGTCTTCATTACAGTGTCCTATATTTATCAATATTTGCCAGTAGGTACCAAAAAATCTGAACTAAATTTCTTAACACTCCATATAACAGTTAACATGCTGAAGGCAAGAAAGGAATGAAAGTACACCTCTACCTCGATATAACGCTGTCCTTGGGAGCCAAAACATCTTACCACGTTATAGGTGAAACTGCATTATCTCAAACTTGCTTTGATCCACTGGAGTGCACAGCCCCACCCCACCCCGGAGCGCTGCTTTACCGCATTATATCAGGTCATGTGATATCGAGGCAGAGGTCTACATAAAACCATTACTTACAAAAGAGTTAAATCCTGATCCTACAAATTGCTCTGCATAAATAGCTTTGTGAGCCTACACAGAATACCACTGAGATCAATAGGACTCCATGCAAGAGCATGGCCCTCCTCATATACAGCATTGTGCAGGATCAGGGCAGTAGTTGAGATAATATTGCTCCACACTGTGCTATAAGTGTGTGTCAACATATTCAGGTGGAGGTGCAATCTGTTTTAACAGTACAAAGTACCAATATCGCGTCAGAATCCATTATGGGACAATGCTAGCAGATCTCAACTGAAATTCAGGGCTCAGTATCTTACTTTTCAAATGTTTACATATTAGGGACCAATCCTGCAAATAGTTAAGCATATGAATGAATAAATGTTCACAAGAGTACGCCCATGATACACGTATATAGTTAAAAGCCAAAAGAAATTTTAAATCAGGGGGCTAAAATAAATACATAATGCCTTATTAGTTTCAGATGTTATGTATAAATTTTACCTTGGAATACACTATTGATAAAAAGTGAACATTATTAAAAAGGTTAACAAATAAGGTACAATTAATGAATTTTTAACTTTCTTGGTTTTACTCTTACCAGTCATGAATCTAAAAATAAACAAAACAAAAAAGTAGCACATTTGTCCTACTTTCCCCTTAATATTTTTGAAAACTAGAAACTATTATCATGCTTACATGATTTAAGTAGTTCTGACACTGAATTGACTTTTGGAGTGTTTTCTGACATTCCCCAAGTGACTGAATACATGCCTCTGAAAGAAAGAAAAGCATTGGTAATGCAATTTTACATTGTTTTTTTTTGTTACGGTTAAGTTTTAGACTCCTTGGATAAAATTCTGACAAAGTACACTGATGTAAAGCTGTAGTGATTCTACTGAACTCTGTTACCATTATGCATCGTTTGCTTAGTAACAAACCCATATTAGCACTGTACAAGACATAAAAGGCTTGTTTACACTGGAAAGTTACAACATGGTGGAATGCAACTGTATATATTCAGGTAAAGGATAAGACGGTTGCATTTAACATTGTCATGTGAGCCCTGGCCTACACAGAGAGGCTAAGCCCTGTGTTAGTTACCCCAACTCCTCATGGTTGCATTCCTACTGCAATGTAACTTCCCAGTGCAAACAACTCAGAAGATAAAGTTCTTCCAGATTTACAACAATGTGATGAAAGATCAGGATCTGGCAACTTGCTCTAGATACAGAAAGTGATTCCAAGGGCACTGAATAACTAAAACAGAAGAACAGAGACACAGATTCTGGCCAGATAACTGTAAAGATAATAGGTTTTGAATTCTAAGGTACCACCTGATTTAAATTTCCCATTGTGAAATTGGCATTTAGGTCAGGCTTCACGGTCATGCTATTATTTCATTTAATTTTTTGTTTTACAGTAGTACCTAAAGACCCCAAGCATTTGCAGGGCTCCTTTCTGTAAGGCACTATACATACATATAGCAAGACACAATCCCCAGCTCAAGGAGCTTACAATCTAAATAGACAATACAGACAAAAGGTGGGAGGAAGTATTATTACTTATTTTATAGATTGGGAACCGAAGTACAGAAAGATCAAGGTTACACAGGCAGGCTGTGGCAGAGTTGGGGTAAGCCTAAATTCTTCAGACTTTGGGTGCCCAACCTGAACATCTTGAAGTGCCTGATCTGCTGAGCACCCACCTCCTGAAAATCAGACTTCTTTAAAGGGGCCTCAGACATAGGTGCCAACTTTTCCTGGCGCAGGTGGGTGCTTGCCTCTGGCCCTGCCCCCTCCCATCTCCTTCCCCAAAGTCCCTGCCCCAAATCCACCCCCCTTAGACTCCTCCACCAATTTTTCCCCATGGGTGCCCCAGCCCCAGAGCACCTACGGAGTCTGCGCCTATGGCCACAGATGGGGCACCCAAAATCACTAGTCACTTCAAACTACTGGCATAAACTAGATGTTCTGAGTCCAAATGTAGTGCCTTAACCACAAGGCTATATCACCTCTACTAGTTTCTAACACAGTTGCTTAAAACCATTGCTCATATCAGCCTTGATGCAGGATTTGGCTTCGCAGCACTGGTGATTGCAGGTTTCTCATGCAGACTTAATTAGGTAGCATGGCCATCTTCTACATCTATTCAATTGCGTGAACTATACATTGCAGCTGGATTTGGACTGCTCCCACAAGACTAAGCTTGGGAAGTTTTGAGACAGCATCCAAGTTACAATACCAGGCTGGGGTACAGAGGAGTCAGGTGGAGCATCACAGCAGAGTTTGAGCATCATGAAAATGTGATTTGCCCTTATTCAAAATGGGGACTTCGGTATAGTTCAGAAGTAGCCTCAGAGGGGGTCACTATAGGGAGAAAAGTGGGAGGCTCTGACAACCACCAGCCAGCACTGCCAACCCAGATTTTCTAATGTAAGAATCTAAGAGACCAGAGCCCCACACAGTATGTCTACACAGTGCCTTAAACCTGGGCATTGCTCAGGGTTGGGCCCGCTTCCATCCACACACAACTCAGTCTGACTCGGGTCAGCGAGCACACAGGCCCTGGTTCCTGGGACTGCACTAGCGGGCTGGGCCAAGGCCCATTCTGATGCCGGTCCAAGGCCCGTTGTTTTGCAGCGTGGGCGCAGCTCATGTCATGCCACATACCCCAGTCAGAAGGGCCCCCTGGGGCAGTGTGGACACGTTAGCACGGCTGAGAGACCCGGGGCCAGAGGCAGTTACAGTGCCGTGAGTGTGGGCGCTCGAGCCAGGGCTTGCAAACCTGAGGCCCCACGGCCCGGGTCTCCAGCGTGGGCACGGGGCAGTCGCAGTCCGGGGCTCAGCCATGGGGCGGGGGCTGACGGAATGAAACTGGGCGGGCCAGCAGCCCCGCGACTACCCATTGCCAACCCCCGACTAACCAGGGCGGCCTCCCTTACCCAGAGCCCGGTTGGCCGAGTCCAGCCTCCGCAGCACAGAGCGCAGCTCCCCCGCCTTCAGATTCCCCGCCATGGCCCCGCAATTCCCGCTCAAGGCCTGCTGGGAACCGCCATCTTGTTGTACGGAACCCGCAGCTGCGCTTCTAGGGGCCGCCCTCTTGCTACGCGAAACCCGCCATCGTGTTGTACGGACTCCCAGAAGGCTTTCGGACCCGACCTACGGAAGCCCATTCAGTTCATTACAGCCCATGCTCTGCTGGCTACGGTGACTGAGACACGCGCGATTGCTCCGCGCCTGTTGCGCGGCAAGGGCTGCGCGCGAGCGGAGGGGGATAGGGCGGTGAGAGGAGCAGCGCGGACTCGCTCTCTCTCTCTCCGGAAGCAGCTCACCCCGCGGGGCGGGGCTGAGAGCCCAGAACCGGCTGAAGCTGCTGGGGGCGGGGGGCTGCACCGTTAGCGTCCCCGGGCCGTGCAAGCTGGTGCCAGGGGGTCCGCAGGCCCCGCGTGTGCGGAGCCGCAGGCAGAGTCGGAGCTGTGCCTGCTCCTGGCGTCTGCCCCCAGCCCCCGCGCGCCGCCCTGCGCATCGCTGTGCCGTGTGCGCTCTGCTCCCGCTGCATCGAGCGAGGGGGGCTCGGGGCGCTTTGCAAACCGCGCCCCCCCGGCCAGGGCGGGGGTGCTGGTGTGAGGGGCCGCTCCCTAGGCAGGGGGCTGCGTGGCTGTCAGAGCGGACCTGCTCGGGGAAGGGATCAGGTTATGAACGCTTGTCTCGCCCTGGCGGAAGTGAGTCCAATGAAAGAGATTCCCACATCCGCCTTGTCTCAAATCCCCAGCAGGTAAACAGGGACTGCGGCCCTGACGGCAGCGCAGCTGTATCGCTACAGCCCGGCCGCTGTAAGGTCTCCCCTGTAGCTAGCCACTCTTTGCTCTCCTGCCGGCATAATTAAACCATCCCCAGCGAGCAGCCTTAGCTCTGTCCGCAGGAGAGCATCTCCTGCCGACGTAGCGCTGTCCTCACCAAGACTTGTTAGTGAAACTTATGTCGGTTTTTGCACACGCCTGATGGATAAGTTTGACAGACAAAGCCTAAGGCCTTCTCTATGCTAAAGGGAAAAGTGGATCTAAGCTACACAATATGAGTTACATGAATAGCATAACTCAAATTAAGGTAGCTTAGAGCTGCTTACCACAAGGTGCATGCTACACAACCTCAATGGAAGACATTCTCCTGTGACCTCCCCTTACTCTTCTCAATCAAGTGGAGTATAGAAGTAGATGCAGCAAAGAGTCCTGTGGCACCTTATAGACTAACAGACGTATTGGAGCATGAGCTTTCGTGGGTGAATACCCACTTTGTCGGATGCATCTGCTTTTACAGATCCAGACTAACATGCCTACCCCTCTGATACTAGAAGTACATGGGAGAGCAATCAGAATTTAGTGGGGCTTCATTAGACCCACTAAATTGACCGCCGATGCATCAATCGCCTCCGTTAAGTGTAGAAAAGGCCTCAGTGTCATCCACAGCGCTCCTCCCCTATTCCACTGAATGCATTGCATTGGCCGGCTTCATAGGTAGCATATGTATCTGGATACACATGTTGTTAAGGTTGTGTCCCAGGAAATAAAAAAGCCTGCAAATCTTATGTAGACTTAGGCATTTGTATAGGTTTATGTGCATGAGTAGGCCTGTGGACTTTAGTGGGAATGTGCATAAACCTATGCTGTGCTGAAATCATTGCAGAATTGGGGCCAAGAAAGCATACTGTCTAATGCAGGCCCTTTTGTTTTCCCTCTCTTTGAATATTTTAGGGATATTTACATGTAAGTATACAGGTGAAATATACACATAATACTTTGACAGGTATAATAGTTTAGGTAGGGAATGAGTATATAAAGGGTAGACCACACTTGGTGCCATTTCTACATAAGATATACACAAAGAAATATGTATATATGAGTACTTGGTGTATCATCACAGTACTCTGATAAAGCTTCAGGTACACAGATATTTGATTCAGAATTGTTATGCAAATTTATTCAGTGTATGAATTAGTGGCATTTCTATAGTACTGTGTAGTTTTGTAGTGAGTTTGATTGAATTATTCCATACATACCTGTGTAACATCAGAATATGGCTTAATTAATGGAAACTGATAACCCTCTTGCTTATTTGGCTATTAGTATTGAGTATATTAGTAATTGTCATATTCACAATGTGGTCTTTTTGTTATTTGTTTGTATTTGACTTTAGAAGAATAAAGGGGTGGGATCTAGTCCTGCATTACTTAGCAGATGATGCAGTCAGTCTCCTAAAATTAAAGCACAAATATATAACTTAAATTGCTAAATATGTGAAAATTACTTTTAATTATGCCGTTTTGTCATGCTTTTTTTTTTTTTTTAATCTACAGGTCAATTTGCTCAAATAAAGTAGTGCCAAAGGAAAAAGGATGAACATAGAAAATGTGACCAAGGAAACAGTCCTTATTACAGGAGGAGGTGGTTACTTTGGTTTCCGGTTAGTGTATAAAATATTAACTTTATTTTACATTGAATACAGTAGCAAACACTTTACCGTGCAGATCTTTTTAGTGAAGCGAGCGTGTAAGTACGATATCACAGGGCTCTGTTTTTTGTCTCTTAATGATTCCAGTGCATCAAATACAATGCTAAAGATCATGGGTCTGAGCCTCACTTGCTCTCATATTGAAAGGCTACCTCTAGTTCACCAGCTGTAAAATGAGTACCTGATTTATCGTGTTTGGGCAGAGGTGAGGTAAGCATAACTACATCTCCAGGGGTGTGGATTTTTCACGCACTCGGAGAGACATAGCTATGCCAATGTAAGTACTCCATGTAGACCAACCCTCAGACACCTCTGACCAGCAAGAATTCAGCACTGAAATAGTTTACAAGTTTCTTCTACTCATGGGTGAAATGTTTCATGTATCATTACACTATGTATAGCAGTAACATATGGTCTCGGTCATGTTTTAGTTTAGGTTGTGCCCTATACAAAAAGGGAGTTGACGTGATTCTCTTTGATGTCCTGAAGCCGGTCCAAACTGTGCCAGAGGGAGTGAAGTTCATACAGGGGGATGTCTGCTGTCTCTCTGAAGTGGAAAAAGCTCTGAGAGATGT
Source organism: Gopherus evgoodei (assembly GCF_007399415.2). NCBI lineage: Eukaryota > Metazoa > Chordata > Testudines > Testudinidae > Gopherus > Gopherus evgoodei. The sequence goes on along the minus strand of NC_044333.1, from coordinate 33,817,190 downwards.
AATCTGTGTATTCCATATTGCTTCCTATGGAATGTCTGGCAGGGAGCAGCTGAACCGAAAACTTATAGAAGACGTTAATGTGAGAGGAACAGAAAATATCATCCAGGCTTGCAGGAAAGCAGGAGTGCCAAGTCTGGTTTATACAAGTACATACAATGTAGTCTTTGGGGGCCAAGTTATAGAAAATGGGGATGAATCTCTGCCTTATCTACCACTTCACCTTCATCCTGATCACTACTCCCGGACCAAGTCTTTAGCTGAGATGAAAGTGCTGCAGGCAAATGACACAGAGCTTGGAGAAGGGAAAGGTGTGTTAAGGACCTGTGCTCTCCGACCAGCAGGCATCTATGGGCCCGGAGAGCAAAGGCATCTTCCAAGAATAGTTAGCTACGTTGAAAGGGGATTGTTTAAATTTGTATATGGAGACCCTCTGAGTTTAGTGGAATTTGTCCATGTAGATAACCTAGTTCAGGCTCATATCCTTGCTTCAGAGGCACTCAAAGCCACCAACCGGTACATAGCTGCTGGCCAAGCTTACTTCATTTCAGATGGCAGGCCAATAAACAACTTTGAATTTTTCCGACCTTTAGTTGAAGGCTTGGGTTACCAATTCCCAACTGTTCGTCTTCCTCTCTCCTTTGTATATTTTTCTGCATTCCTAACTGAAATGGTCCATTTTCTTGTAGGCCGCCTTTATAATTTTCAGCCTATTCTCACCCGCACCGAGGTTTACAAAACGGGTGTCACACATTATTTCAGCATGGAAAAGGCCAGGAAAGAGCTAGGGTACAAACCTGAGCAGTTTAGTCTGACTGAAGTAGTTGAGTGGTTTAAATCCCAGGGACATGGAAGAAAGCTCAGAATCTATACTGTAAAACATCTGATTAGGGATGGAGGGTTGATCTTGCTGTTGGCCGCACTGGTGCTCTCATGGCTTCCAGCAGCAGTAACACTCTCTGTTTGAAAGACGTTGAACATTGAGCTTGGGCCCTTTTTATAGGGTGATAAAATATGCAAAGTACTTGAAAATTAAAATAAAATTAGATCCCATTGTGTTCTCTTTAAAAAGTGCATACATTATCAGTGATGAAAATAACTTTGCCAGTTTCAAATGTTTTGGCATTCCAGAACAATATAATACATACCAGAATGTTTTAGCATTGGTAGGAAATACGTTTGTTTTATGTCTACTGAAAGGACTATTCAGTTTAAATGGATTAACAGTATTGATGTGTTTTTATGACAAAATTGTGTATATACTTATAATATAATCCACTGTACATTAAAGTGAGGCTGTACATTGAAATAATGGCATTGCAGGTTTCTATATGACTCTCAGTGCTTCCATATCAAATGAGGTTTTCTTTCTGAACCCCTTACATTCTTAACCTTCACGCTGAATGTTAAGCTTCTTTCCTTCTTGCCTATCATCACAAGAAATAAAGGTTCTGCAGGCCAAATTGGGCCCCCAGAGACATCTGCAATCCCATTGTATGAGTTATGCCATTAGTGCTTTCAGCAGCTTGCATAGGTCTAACTGGTTGGATGGTGATGCATAAGAAGAGAATCCAGCCCACGTTCTGAGTTGGAGCAAAGAACTGGAACAATCCATTTGTGTCAGCAGGGTAAACAGGTGTGATTGGTGAATATACTAGTAGAATGGAACTGCTGATTACAAGTGTGACATTTTTTGTGCACGGTCTCAAAGTAAAACCGCACTTTCATTTAGCAGAGTCACACACAGGTGTGAAGTTCAATATGATTGCAAATGGCATTTTGTTTTCAGTTATAGCAGCATGCTGCAAGATGTATAACCAAGAGTCTTAATTTGGCCTTTTTTACATTGAGAGGGTTATGCCCATGATCCTTGCTACTGAGCAGATTCCTGTACCCCTGTCCAAAGGAATTATATTCTGAAAAGTTCACACATTGCCCACTCCTAGTCTTCGGTACACACAGACCTGACCAAAAATGAGCCAGGATCTAAGAGAGCTAAAGCTTCCTCATGTACAGGGGGTGGTAAATTCACTCTAATTCCAATTCACACAGGGAATTTTTCCATTAGGATTAACATCAGAAAGGCTGAGATATGCCCAAGTGGTTAATCTCTGCACATTAGTCAATTTTGTCATACTAGATAAGATCTATTGTTTACCTTGTTTCAGTGTGACAAAGGCAATCATCTACCCTAATAGCTCTTACTGTCATAGGAACAGTGAATTAGGTAGCATGACAGGATCATCAGCTACTCTGATTATTCGTGGATTGTCTGAAAACATGCTTGGGAATATAAACCATCAGTTAGTGTCAAGATCTTGCTTAACAGTCTATACCACGAGTTACTTTTGGTCATCTCATAATGATCTGGCACATGTGTTAAACAGAAAGGGAGCATGTAGTAAATCCAATTAATCTAGGAAATTCATTAGTTCTAATCCTTACAACTAGTCTTCAAGTTCTTCAGCTCTAATAGAAGGTTTGATGATTTGCAAACTAACATTGGTGCAGCCATCTCTTCATTCAGAGGCCAAATTCATCTCTGGTATTGAATTAAGTGGAGTTACATTACAGAAGAATTTGATTCAGTGGGTGTATTTGTTATTAACCAAGCAGTATGCTTACACAGGGGGGGAAAAAATTAAAAACGGAACTGGAAGTTTTGGGAGTGCTTTTATGGGTTAAACGTATTAGATGTGTAATGTCTTATTTTGGAACACACTTCTATACAGTGGGCTAATCTGTAGCAATTACTATTAGAAAATGCTTGAAGAAGCTCACGGTTGTAGTTTTTTCCCAACTATAAAAAATGCTTATTTAAAAATGAACCAGTTGGTTGAAGTGTTAAGTAGCTGAGGGCCTCGGTATCATCAAACAGTTAAACACCATTCAATCAGCTGCCTTCAGCTGACACTGATTTTTGTATTTCATTGTTATTCAAGCTTCTAAAAAAAGTATGACAGTCATTTCCGTAACACGTATCAACCCTAAAGAGACTTCATGTTTTTATATGAGGAGCTTTGAACATTTTATAGTATAAACTTGGAATTCCACTCACAGCAGCACTTTTGAATAGACTGTTTTTCAGTTTACTACACGGGGGAAATACATGTTTTCACATCCATAATTTGCAAACAACAATTTTGTTCCTGCCCTTTATGTTGACAAGTCAAATTCACACTTGGCTTTTTAATCTAAATTTTAAATAGTCTCATTCTGAAGTTGGAGTTACCCTAGTTCTGATGTTTAAAAGAAATTCCCCAGCAATTTAAGTTCTGTCATCGCATGATAGTCTAGACTGCAGAGCTTATATAGAACTCACTCTGACAGGAAGGTGGGTGGCTAGCGTGAATACACAGGAGCAACTCTTGAACAACACTTATAGTCCATAACTTTTCTTCTTCAAGAGCCAGTGCTCCACCTAGGGGATGGTGGCTCAGGAGTTCTTAGCTAAATACAGGCTGTAGCACAGCTCTTCCAAACTGGGCATCTAAGGAGCAGCATGTGATGAAAGTGTGCATCAAATTTGAAGTTGCTGCTTTGCTTATCTCCACCAAGGGGCACCTGCCTAAGCCAGGCCACTGAGGCTGTGATAGCTCCCATGGAATGGGTGTTTAAACCAGGGGGTACTGGTTTCCTAGCTAAGATGGCAGCAGGGTTCTATACATCCTTCATGGGTCAGAGTACAAAGGAAAAGGACGGCACTTTCTTTTTCTTATGCCCCTCTTACAGAGCGATTCTCTCTCTTCCTACTTTTACCTTCACTGGCATTTGTAAGGACGTGCTGTGGCAAGACAGACATTGGCAGCAGAGGTTAGATCTGGAATTGGTGCCAGTGGTTACTATGCCAAATGAAGAATAGGCACGGAGGGGAGTGCTTCCTGCATTGTCACTAAGGCTATTGTGCCTAAATAGGCTGTACTGCTTTGCTCTTCATTGCCACTTTCAATTTAACCAGTGCCAGGCAATGCCAGATAAGGGATTCATTCTTAGTGGAAGATCAAGGCGATTCCAGTCTTTGGCCCATGTTAGAAGGCAGCACTGAGGCCAGAGCAGCGAAATAAGTCGTGCCCTGTATTTGAGGATCTTGGCTCAGAGCCTTGGAGGCAGACAATGAAAATCTGGGTGTTTATAATGCCTCAACGACAACTTTGCTGGGAACCTCAGGGAGACGTGCCAATATCTTGAATGGAAAGATTAACCAGTAACATTATTTCTAATGGGTGAAAAGGCCTGGATAGCTGTCTGGATAAAGATTATGTATAGCACTGGATTGCTTGTAGCCATTACAAATAAGAGCAGGCCTGGATCACTTCAACTAGATTTTTTGTTAGAGTAACAGCTCTGGGATCAGGTCCAGGATGAGCAGAACAATGAGGAAAGTAGTCTTTTCATGCAGTGAGACAAAATGCACACAAACCAAAGCAAAAAAACCCCAAAGCTTATGATTTGCTCCAGGAGCCTATCCCCAGTGCCTGACCAGCCTATGGAGCTCAGCTGGATACAGGAGAACTGCACAGAAGCAAGCAAGAGGAATCATTCTCTGCTTGCCTACGGAGCTGGTCCACAGCCACTACTCCCTTCTGTCCCCTGCAGGTGGAAGGACATGTGGATCCACAGAATGGCAGATCCTTTAGCTCCAGACCCTTTTCCTGACACATCATGCACAGGCAGAAAACACCCTCTTCCCAGCCCCCCAAAATAGCCTGCTCACCCACTCCCACAACCAGTTAGCTACATGTGAGTAATATAAGGCTAATGATGCTGACCTCCCTTTGTACAGCACTTTGAGATCTATGGATGAAAAGCACTGTATACGCTAGTCCATACTAGATCAGCATTTGGTATAGTCAGTAATTCTTCTGTCTTCCCACTCTTCCTAGTAAATAGAGCAAAGTACTGGTAATAGAAAGGAGTGAGGGACCCCCTACCTCTTTCACTTTTCAAAATCAAAATAGGAAACCTGTAGCTTATTAAGAAAAATGCTTTTAAACATCCCCAAAAATCAGCTGCAGATGTTCCATTTCAAATGTTTTATGATGATCCTTCATCTAAGCCAGCGCCACATTTTTTATTTTCCTTGCGCACCTGGGTAGAGATAATTAAGGTATTTTAACTCGCATGCTGTGCCACAATGTTTCCAAAATGTAGTACGTTATTTGTGTTGCCGAATGTGAATTATCGGAAGTACAGCTACAAATTGAAAAAGTATCTACTGAAATTTTAGAAAAGATGCCATTAAAATTTCTAGTTCTCAATGTCAACACTTGATGTGTGTCCCTCCTTTCCTTCTCAAAACATCTTTAGAGAGCTGAAGCAGTGAGGCTGATATTTATAAATAAGAAACTAACACACTAGAGATTCATTGAGAATTTATGGCAGCTGTTTAACCTGTCACAAAAGTAACAGATACCAATGCACGCACACACACTTACATACACACACGCACACACACTTTTAATGCACATATATACTTATTTTAAAAAAATAAATTAAATTTCAATTACCTCCACCCCAGTTCCCAGAGAACTGACTGGGTTTTTACACCCTCTGCTCCTTAAATGCATTTTTTTTTCCTTCAAAAATGTTCATTAATTTTCTAGTTACTGAAAAAGTTCCCACGTTTTCAACAATATACCAGATTGTTTAATCTAACAATATATAACATGATCCTCAAGGAATGTCGTTCTAAGCATTGGTGGTTTACACACATGGCAGAAATCCTTATCTTTAGTAGCTCTGGGAGGTTTGTTTGAGTCCAAGGACTAAGATCCCAATCCAGAGAAGCATTTCCATTAAGTCAATGGAATAACTAATGCTTCAGTTAAGTGTGCGCTTGGGACCTAAGAATGTAGATTAGCATTAAACTAGTTGGAACTCCTCAAAACCAAACTAACAGTTTAGGTTGCACATAGGGCAAGTGTGCACTGAATCTGAAAGCAAGCTTCCCAGCCCAAGCCACAGTTGCTCTGAGCTCCAGCCCAAGCTGCAGCATCTACACAGCTATTTGTAGAAAGCTAGTGTGAGCCCCATTGACATGAGTCTGTGGACCTGGGCTGGAAGGCTCAGGCCAGATTCTATGTAGACATGCCCATAAACACTGTTGTTACATAGAAGAAAATGTTGGCTCCTGATTGGTTAAAATAGTCATGTGATGAGAATCAGTAAATTTCTACTATTTCTGAGGAAGTAAACTATATTCATAGATTTAAAGGCCAGCAGAGGCCATTAAGATCATCTAGTTTGACATCTTGCATCACCCAGGCTACAGATTTCACCTGCATAACACGCAGCAACATGTAGCTGAACTAGAACAAATCTGTTAGAAAGACTTCCAGCCTTGATTGAAAGACCCCAAGTGACAAAATTTACCACATGAGCAGGTAACTGCGTGTGCTAATGCAAAGGGCATTTTCCTGTGTAATTAAGGAAATTGCATGTGCAGAAATTTGTTCCCTAATTTAATGTTTGGTGAACATCAGGATTCCTGTCCTTCCAAGCAGATACAGCCTTCAGTTTTGTCTTGGTCAGACTTCACCTCTAGGGTGAACAACATCTGACATACATCAATATCAACAGTATCATAACAGCCTCAAAGCCATGAAAGAACAGACATGGAGTTTACCCCGGCAAAGTATCTGCAGGTTTTTGGGTAAAAGTGTTCTAACATTAGGATAGAAAGAAACTAAGATAGAAAGAACTATTGCTCACTTTTGACCAGGCCTTGACTGCCTGCAAAATTGGTAATGCAACTCTTTTCCTTCCAGGTATAGTACAATATTTGGGAAGAATGATTCTTGCAAAGTAGCTCACTGTAAAATGAGTTGAATGTAAACATACATTTAAGGGCTTTTCTCACAACCAGTTTAACATAGCACATGTGCAGAGAATCTGTACAGGACACTTTGAAGTGCGGTGCAATGTGCTAATTCAGAAACATTTACACAGCAGTAGTAGACAGGAGTATAATTCATCATACACATGGTGCTCTGTGGCAGCAATGCATAGAACAATGAGAGAAGCCTGGACAGTTATGCTACATGGACAATTTATGTCCAGAAACCACAGCTGATGTTTTTATTTAGTTTTTAATTTTTGGTAGAAAATTATTGGGATCTTTTGCAAGGAGAATCTCTCATCTCTAGGCTCTAGAAGTCAAAACACTATACCCAAAATACTTCCCTGAGAAATGTGAACACAGCATTACCAGGGTGTTACCATACATATGACTCCGGGAGCTGCTCAAAGTGTCTTTTTTTTTTTTTTTTTAATTTTATTTATTTATTTATTTTTAAGGGAAGTGGATTTCCTGTCAGAAAGAACTTTGCAGGCATGCAGTTGTCTGGCATGCAAGGATTTCTGGAATTTTCTCTTTCCTGTCCTGCCTGTTAATTAACTGCCTGGCATAGAACAAACTCTCCCATGGCAGCCCCTAGACAATACAGTCTGTGGTGGTGATTTGGCAGGAAGCAGAATGGGGAAGAAATCTGAACCTACATGCAAAATGTTCTTTTCTTTTTAGTCCCAGGTTGTGCATCCCAACTCCATTTGGGGACGAAATAGTTTTTCGACTTATCAAGAAGGAGAAAAGTAGAGAGCTGCCTTTAACCTACTCTCCTCTCTCATCTTTTGGATTTGGTACCTGGTATTTCATTTCCAAAAAATGTACAAGAGAAGCCCGCATCTTCAGGGTATTTGTATGCAGAGGAAAATTCAAATCCCAACCCTAGTATTTCCTGACTCTCTGCTATAGCACTTCATAGGAAGTTAAATGAGACAGGACTGTCTTTCTGGAATAACTAAAACCTCAAGTGTGCTCCTTGAAATATCATTTGTGAATGCATAGTAGAATCAATTAAATGAATCTTGAGACAGCAGATCAGCAGAAGTGGTGGCAAGGGGAGCAAGGAAAACTGAAAACCGCTGAGGCAGTTCACTGTGCAATGAATTCCAAACCCAAACAGGCTTTCAGTGGTGAGAGATCCTGCACTATTTATGTATCACTTTAAGCCTTGGGCAATTACTTAGAAGAAAAGAAATCTCTTCTGTACTTATTTGAAATGCACATTCAAACATATAGATTGCAAAACTCCACCCACATATAGATACTGTGACTAGTTGTTTCTTATTAATGAGTAATGTCCTGCTAACATGAATCAATGCATACAAACATTAAGATGTCTGGTATCTGATACATCATCCAAAGACTGTTGTGTTCTTGCAGAGAAACAAACTTGCTGATCTAATAGGTTTTTTTCCATCTATAACTTCTATGTTTCTACTAGTGACTGAAGCCATAAGGATAATGTATCTGTCTGTATTTCTGCACAGTTATGTTATGGATTAAATATATTTTGGGAAAACAGACATTAAAAAAAACAAACAGTACTGTTTGACATTATCTTGTAAGGTCTGCAAGACTGCAGATGGATAGTTTGCAAACAATTCATTTGTATGCAGATTAGCAGCTGGAAAGATATGAGAAACGATGTTACACCAAAGTAAATTATCCAACTGGAGTTTAAAATACCTTTCCTTCCCAGGAGGAAAGGATAGCTGCTACTTTATGTATTAAAAATATTTTCTTGCACTGCCTTGATAGGGTTGATTTACATGACACAAAATAATGTCATATTTCTCTTTTTTAAAATTTTTCACAGAATCCAACAAATAACCCATCTACAATCTTGAAGTACATTTAGTTTTAGAAAATTAACTCATTCACTGGTATTAAAAAATGGAACAAGAAACATCTATCAGAAGAAAATACAGCATAACCATCCATTGCCCAGAATATTTATGTGTGGGATATACAGTCTGTTGTATCTGATGTCACAATCAAATTGTAAAAGTGCTTTTACAGCATTTAATAAATTAAACCTATTATCCGTCAATCATAAGGAGTCAGATTATTAATGTTGTGTGCATGTGTGCAACAGTTGTGAATGCCTAACTTGAACCAGACTTCAGACTACACAAATACTGTAGATGATTTGTACTTGCACTTTGGGAATTTTTAAGGGTAAGTTAAGCCTGCACAAATGCATGCAAGTTGTCTGCACACCCTGTAGCTGTGAAAAGCTGACCCCTAGTTTCCTTCTTACTCTTAAGATTTGTGATACTGGATGCAAATAATAACTTGAATATGCAGAAAATCTAGCCTGCACTGTGTGTATGCTTTGTACAGAAGATAAATTAAACAACAATGAAAATAGTTCCTCCTATAACAAGAAAATATTAGGAAACCCATCTTTCTTCTTCTTAGTAAATTCAGCCTGATGAGACCTTCATTGAGTATGACGATCAGAGTAAATTAATGTCTCGTCCTGAGTGGCTTTCTAAAAGGTGCACCAAAAGGAATAGCTTCTCTAGGAGTAGAATTTGCTGTTACTGACTTTCTTCTCCTTTAATCTTCAAGAAAAAGAAAATTAAAGTCAACAATTCTGCTAGGTATTCTGTGAAAAATACAAAAGGTCTACTCACTTAGCACCGTACAGCAACTAGTGGAACAGCAACGCTGTGTACTTCCGTTTCTTTTCTTTAAATTAAAATCCGAACACAGTAACAATATATATATGCATACAAAGATTGAAGTGCCATACTGTATTAAAAAAAGAGCCAAAAAATTCAAAGAACAATGTCATGGACATTCCCACAAAAATGCACACATGAATAACTTTCATCTCTCTCTATTTGCAGGCTGAAATGCTGGTCCTTATAGGAACATCCATTTTCCCATCTTTAAATATTTGGTCCCCAAATATTCCGATTTCCACACAGTTTGCTACAAGATAAATGTCTCTTGGGGTGTGCTTATAATTATGACAACATATACTTACAGCACCTTCCATTCAGGAATCTCAAACACACACCACACCCCAAGGAAGTGAGTAAATATCGTCCCTACCGAACACAGAGACTCACCAGTACACAGAAGTTATGCGGACTTCTGAATAGAACTCATGAATCTCAACTCCCAATCCTTTGCTCCTATCACTAGCCCATAATATTAACTAACCTCAACTCCCCACCTTTAGCTCCACCACAGACTCACAGGGTGGTAGGATAGTTGCCAGCTGAGTTTTCTTTGGATGAATGCCAGTGGCACCTTGCTCCTACTGACCAATCATAACCTAGCTGTGCATTGAGCTGTGGCATTGGTCACTTCTCTGGTTCTAAAGAGACATGAAAGACTGGCCTCTGATTGGCTGGGAGGAAAGGATTTGACCCCTCTCCCCACTTTAGGCTGGGGGAGGAGCAAAGATCCATCCATCCTGTTCTCCCTGTACCCAGCCATGAGCTGGGGCAAGGCTTAGGGCAAGGGGTCTTTTTTCCTTAGGATAGAGTCTGAGCATTTAACTGACAGTTCCATGTTGTTGCTAAGACAAACCATTGCGTTTTCATTGGTATTTAGTCTGGTCCCACATGTTCCAGTATGTTTATGTCACAATGCAGTCTTTATGGTGGGTAATTTATTTGGCTGTTTAAGCTGGATGGTAGGGAAGGGTCTAAGCTCGAAAGATTGTGGCATTCAGTGAGTCACTGGGACCAAGAGACTCATCGTCATGGGCTGCTGAAGTCTGGTTCAGTGGCAGCTCAAACTCCCTTTACAAGAATGAAGCATGGCTTCTAATCCAAGCCAAGTGGGTTAGAAATTATCTTAATAAAGCTGAAGTCTTTGTGCCATAAAGGACCTTTTAGATATGAGGAGCCTTTTGGGGAGGGCCCTGGGCAGAATAAAGGGGATCAACCTACCTCCTGCTGCATGTCTCTTGATACATTTGTAATTGGTTCTCATTCACACTGAATTCTTTCAGTAAGGCATCTCTGTTAGGGTTCCTTAAATTCTGGTGAGTGTCATACAGGAACAGCTGGTTGTTCAGTTCTGCTTGGCGCTGCCGAAGCTGCCGACATGATGAATAAAGCTCCTCTTCGCTTTCCTTCAAGAGGAAAAGAACATAAGAAACTAATTCAACGTCTTACACAAGCTATTGTTCCTTGATTTTTCTAACAAGTAGTTTGTAAATTCATTTTTATAAGACACATCTGGAAACAAAATAAATAACTGAGAAAACTGAAGAAAAGAAGATGCTCATAAAAATTAGCTTTTTTTAAAAAAGTAAGGCATTCACACACCATGGTGATCAGTGAGAAATAAATGGATTACAGAGAAAGCATTCCATGAAGTATACAGGCATGTTGAGGAAAGAAGGGGAGGAAGCTGTGTGTTATGACTGCAGTTATCTTCTAATAGTCTTGAAACACTGGAAAAAAATTTTAATTTTTGAAGGTTACATCTGATAGAGCCCAGTATGCAAACACTACCAAGGATGGAGCTTATTACTAAGTCTGCTTCCAATGGAGTTTCTTATTAAACTGCAATGGAAAGGTCAGATTCTTCAAACACCAAACATTAAATGGGACCATTCATGGCCCTTAGTACTATGGCTAGGGGGGCAGATCCTTCACTGGTGTAAACTGTCATAGCTCTATTGACTTCACTGCAGCTATGACAGTTTACACCAGCGAAGCATCTGTCCCATAGGATATGTCTACATTGCAGCCAGGAATGAGCCTCCCAATCCCAGCAGATACACTTGGCTAGTACACTAAAAATAATGTCAGAGGTTGCAGCTTTGGCAGAGACTCGGGCTAGCCACCCAAGTTCAGACCCAGGGGGTCAGGTGGGCTGGAGACTTCAAACTAGCATGCTAAAAATAGCAATGTGGACGTAGTGGCTCTAGTGGCAGCTTGAACTATGCTAGAGCAGGTCTGTCTACCAGGCTGAGGGGTCCCAGCTGCAGTGTAAACTTACCCTTAGTGTTTGCAGGATTAGGCCTTTAATTTGCATTTGTACTTGGATGTTGTCTTCTATACAAAGAGCTCTCAAAACTCTTCACAAAACTAGCAGTTAGGAAACCACAGAATACCCTTTGACCCTAGGAACTATTTATGGACTATTTTAAAACATTATGCACATGCGTAATCTCATCTGTGTAGTTACCCATCTGTGTAAATCTTGGCAGGACTGGGGTTTTAAATTCCACACTAATATCAAAACATCCCACACCAACGAAGAAACATGCAACCAGTAAGCAAGGCACTGTTACAGCAGACATACTAAGCTCCTTTCACCCCTCAGCCCACTGGCTCCCCAGATGCCTAAAACAATGGATGGGCTTCACAACATGCTTACCAGGTTGGCAAACTGTAAAATCACAAGCCCCTCCCCTCCGCACCCTACCCCCACACACACCCCCAACCCCCTGCACTACAGCTGAAACCCTGCTGCAGCTCCCTCTCTGAGGATGTCAAGGAGCTGAAGCACAGCCTCTCTGCTCTACCCTACAAACCATGCATTTTATAAATATGGAATAAAGGGTCTCGTTTTTAAAGGGAACCAACCTTGCCTCCTTCAGTCATAAATGAAGACATGCAAATAGCCAATTGCTGATCACTTAGACATCTACATGCCCTCATTTATTCTCACAAATAACTGTATCCACCAACGCTTGATTTCAAAAGTAAGATTAAAGTGGACACTTTGGGAATTTCTGTTAAAAACACAAATGCCAGCTAAACTGATTATAATCCAAAAATGCTTCAAAAACAGTCATACTTTCCACAGCAAGTAAATCAAATTTGCAAGCAAATAAGACATGCTTCTAAATTTAAAAACTTTCTTAATACACTTACATTTCCAGACTATTTGAAAAGACTCCAGTTAATTTCAGTAAGACCTGGATAAGGGCTAACATGATAATTTACACATTGTTACAACATTTTTGCATCTCTATGTCTCAAATTTCAAAACCATCTGCAAGCCGTTTCATAATTTTAGATTTTCTCTCCAAGTGTATGCAGATGGGATTTCTGTATAAACAGATCTGTTATTAAACTATAACATTTTATGGAGGATTTTTTTTAAAGCAGCATAACAGATGGAAAAGACCTTGATCATTTTTATGATGCTTCTAGATTGGTTTGGCAAAGGTTCTAAAAGTTTAATGACCATGGCAAGTCTTTGTTCGCTATAGACTGTCAAAAAAATCATCTTTGAAATTTCTCCCGCCACTGCATCAGCATCCTGAGGTTTCATCATTGTAAATATACATTTGCGTTGCATATAAATTTTGGTTTACCAAACTGGAAGAAAGGGGACTGAGGCTGTGAGATGTGCTATAGTCAAAGGACTTGCTGCTGAGAAGGCTGGGAGGTGCACAGCTGCTCTGAACAATACTTTAAAAGACACTACTGCCCCAAGCAAATAATAAGTTGGATTTTTTGAAAAAAATCCCAGACACTAGAGATTCTCAGCATATTTACATGTTGTGTATGGATATCACCTTGTAAGGCACTGAGTCACTATCGGTGGGGGGTTTGTAGGAGGTGGCAACACAAAGTTTTATCTAGACTTCTATGCCAGGCTCATCCCAATGGGATTTGAAACCTTACATGTTTAAGAACTTTTTTTTAAAGGATATACATTATATTTATTTATATACACAAGTCTCATATTATGACCCTCTCCCCCCTTGCGATCCCTTACCTATGGCGTCTTTTCTCCCTCGGAATCCTTCCTTCCCCGTCATGATCCTGCATTCCTCTTATTTCCCCTCAGACCCCATCATTGCAACTCCTCTTTTCTATCCCTTCTCCAGTGGGTAATGGAAAGCTACAATGGCTGCCAAGAAGCTGGGACAGGATTGCATACAGTCATTGCACAGGGGGTCTCGTGAGACTTTCTACACAACTTGGAAAAGGGCGTTTCCCAACTCTTCCCTATCTGATGCTTCTCCTGTGAAACTGAGCATGACTGTAAGTGCAATACCTTCCAGTTCAGCATCCACGTAGCTGCAGGACTAAATCCCTCCAGGGACCCAGTACTGACGAGAAGCACATAGTGTGCTACTGTAAGAAATGCAATGGCCAGATTCTGGTGTCAGTTACAGCAGCATGTGTTTGGAGTCACTCTATCAACTCCAATGGGCTTACACCAACGTAAAGTAGAAACAGAGTATTTTTTTCCTCTGAAATATGCAGTATGTGGGAGATCAATCTGAGTCCCTAGCATCTCACTTGTTTCATACAGTGTCTGTCAAGCCTGAAGAATTGTGACTTGAAAATATGGAAGGTGGAGAGAGCGCTAACTAGACAGGATGGGTCTAGTTTAAAGTACTGTATACAATAACTTTAGGTACCAATAGTAATTAATTGCTTGTGGCTCACCCACCTGCTTGGCTGATTCCGTGACTAGGGATTTGTAATTTTTTTTCCAAGAAGATGATTATGTGCACACAAAATTTTAGTGTTTCAAACAAACAGATGTTCTGTGAAGGCTTAAATGAGGCAGGTTTATCTGCAGTGGGATCCAGTGCTGTGTCTCTGGTTTTTATAAAATACTGGCAATTATTGTTTTTACTTTTGCTTTTGGCAAAGCCTTCTGTTTTTTCCAGAGATTGATTCTGAAGACTGGAGAAGGACTATATTCTGTCCTGAGTATCTACTGCCAAGTGAGGCTTCAATATTAGTGAGTCTTACCTCCAAGTGGGGCATACAAGCTTGAGAAGGGCTCTTTCCTACTGCCAGAGAATTAAATTCTAGCTGGTTTCATTCCAATCAAGGAGGCCAGCAGCAATGCTGCTGCATGAGCAGAACATTTTTTAAAAGAATGTCAAGTATCAAGAGGTAGCCATGTTAGTCTGGATCTATAAAAAGCAACGAAGAGTCCTGTGGCACCTTACAGACTAACAGATGTATTGGCGCATAAGCTTTCGTGAGTGAATACCCATGCATGTGTCTGACAAAGTGGGTATTCACCCACAACAGCTTATGCTCCAATACATCTGTTAGTCTATAAAGTACCACAGGATTCTTTGTTGCTTTAAAAAGAGTGAGAAATCTCTCCACCCAGACAGCGAGCAACTGAATTCACGTTAATGAACATTCAGGAACCAGTATGAAAGACTTAAGGGTCACACAGTATCAGGCAGAAATATACGAGCTGAATTGTCACCTCTTGGTTACCACAAAGAATTAACTGACCCATGCTCTGGGCGTAGCGGAAGTGATGAGGAAAGTGGAACACACAGGAAGTGGCTTTGCACTTACCAGAACTTGCTGCATTTCACAGAAAACCAGAAGGGAAGCCAGCTCTATATCTTCACTGTAACCATTTTTGAGAGGTACCGACCTAAAACCTGGGGAGAGGGAACACAGAGGTAATTAAAGTAAAGGAGGAAGGGATGCTTGCAGTTGGGGGCAAGCATGCATGGCACTGGGTAGATCCTTCCACTCTGCTCCATTCCTTGGAGCAGGCAGATCTTTGAAGTTTACAAGGAAGCAGCAGACAGAGATGGGATGATGAAGTTTTCCCACAGCCTTGCAAATCAAACCAGGTCTGGAGAAATCAGAAGTTAACTCAAGGGATGCCCACCTTTGGATCAGCTAAAAAGGCAAAGGTAGAAGTCAGGATAGCAGAAAAATCTTAAGTGATCTCTCCAGAACTCATTCTGGGCACACAATCACATTAATGAAATGAAGACTGTGGCAAAATTAATTAAAATCACAGTAATCATTCCATAATCAAATCATTAGAAGGTAGGCACAAACACTGCACCGCTGACACTGTTACCTCTCCAAAATAAACCTATAACTGGGTGTTGGGCAGGGTGGAGATCATAGATCCTTTTTTTGGCATTTGCTCTCTCCTAATCCGGAGGGTCAGATTTAAATCCATCAATCTCAAACTAGTGGGACCAAGAATGCAGGAGCTGACTTTACTTCCCACTGTGAAGCTGATCATATTGCAGTAATAGGTAATTCCATACTCACTTTCTCATTGCTGATACAACTCTTTCTTCTTGCAGAAAGAATGAAAAACAATTTGGTGGTGGGTGATTCATTTAAAAGATTATTTCCAACACGCCTGACATCCTAGTTCAGAGGGAGGGTGTGGTATTTTCAGTTCAAAGTAGCTATTTCCCAAGGGCCCAGCAGAATGGGCCCTTTACTACTTAAGTTTTGAGGGCAAATGTGCAGTACTAGCAGTTCTAAAGACCATGTTTCTTGCTTAACACTTTATGACACCCTATTGATCTTTACCTGATTTGATTCCTTTGATGGGGAAAGTGGCATGTGCTAAGAAGTTGGGGTCACTGAACATATCCTCCTCATAAACAACGAAGCGCAGAAACGCTAGGTTAGGATCATAAATTTCAAACTTCACTTGCTCTGGACAAGGTGCCCAAACTGGGTTAAGGCCATTGTCATCTGGAATGAAAAGAAAACTTTTGTGCTATGATGCAATCACTTCCCTTCATGCACATTTAAGTGTATATCCAAGGGCACATGCTGGGATTATACATGAAGTCTGAAATTCCTTATTCCACCTGTTTTTATATGCCCACTCAAGAAGTTCTTGGGGGGAGAAAAAAATCTATTAAAAAAAATCTAAATTTAAATACATTTCTTCATATTTAATATATTTATATAAACAAACTTCTCTGGACATCTATTTTTAAAAGGTGAATTGCTTGCCACGCATTAATGAAAAACAAGGCCCAGGTCTGAGTTTAAAAACTAGCGTGAAACATACCAAGTAGACAGATGTGCAACTATCCAGTTTGCATACTCATTGGTGGAGTTTTGTGGGGTCATCTGCATGTGTGCTGGAGGCCGAAAATCTGGCTCTCAAGGTTGATCACCAGTACAAAATATAAAGGTCAAAATACTCTTCTCTGGGGAACACTGTTCAGCTCTCTACTGAACAGTCTGCACTCATTCCACTCCCAAAATTTTGCACAGCCTCCTCTGTCACAGAGAAACAACAGTGCATCTAGAAATGCCAAAATCAGGCAATAAAATAGACAGCCAATCAGATGGCTTAAAGTAAAAAAAACAAACAAAAAAAACCATGGAGTAGGACCCTCACATTTAAAATTCGTACTCCTGTTTGGCTTTTAGTGTAACTTTGTCCCACATTTAGTAAATGAACCTCATTTGCAAACACAGCTCCATGAGATCACTGGGGCTATTTCCTTGACTGTTGGGCTCTGTATCAAGTGGACAGTACTTTGCATGCTCCATTGCTGTATTACCACCCTTCTTGTCCAAGATCTCTCCAAAGAAATTATCTAATCTTTGAACTCAAACCTAAATATAATAGCTCAGGACTTTAGAATCTTTCTGCTTGGAGGGCACCTTCAGAAATTGACTAGCATCTTCAGAGAGACAAGTTGGGTGAGGTAATATCTTTTATTGGACCAACTTCTGTTGGTGAAAGAAACAAGCTTTCAAGCTACACAGAGCTCTCAACATTGCATACAGCATCTTCAGAGACACTTTCAAGTTACCAATCAATTTAAAAATATGAAAATTACACACACAGCCAGAAACTTAACAGAAATGCACCTTAATATGAACCGAACACAGTTTAACACTTGCATGTTTTTCTGCCTGAATTTGACACATAGTGAAGGTTCTAAAATTAATTGGTTCTGAGGCAAGCATTAGGGTATTATTACATAAATCATCGGTTAAGAGCAATAAAGTCACCTTCTTCTTCTGGTATACGATGTTTGTAATTTATAGATAATGAAAATATTATTTCATGGAAGTCACGGATTCCATGACTTTCAGAGACCTCCATGACATTTTCCGCTTCAGCCCAGGGTTGTCAACCCCTCCCCCCGCCCATTATTTTTAGTAAAAGTCAGACATGTCACAAGCTTCTGTGAATTTTTGTTTATAACTTGCAGCCTGTCCCTGACTTTTACTAAAAATAACCGTGACAAAATTTTAACCGTGGTTATAGATAGCATGCATGATGAATGTCCTCTACCAATTTTATTTAGTGCACTGCAAGTATAACTCCACTCCCACCCAGAAGGTTGTGCAGATACTCACTCACAACAGTCGTCTTGACCTTGCTATTATCACATTCGGCCCCACAAATTTCCACCTCTACAAATGGACAGGCAATGCTTCTGCCAGGTTTAGGCAGATGGCGAGCACCTAAAACCTATAAAGGGACAACAGGTTATACCAACATTTGAAAAAAAATTGGCATGCAATTTATGTACTGCTACTGGTCTACAGAACTATTAAACAGTGCCACTGAAAAAGATAACTATTTAACTATCAAATAGTCCTCAAGACAGAATGCATATATGCACTCTCTCTCCAGTACAGATAGGTAGGTAGATGTGTTTAGAAATATATATATTTACAAAGGCACACGTATCACTTTCCAATATAAAATCCTGTTTTCAGTTGCTTACAACTTTGCCTAACACCAAGCTTAAATCATTCAAGCTAAAATTTTCCATGCTGAATATTTGCCTCAGGCTGATAGGGAGGAATGGCTTGTTTGTTTATTTTTAATTTTCAGCTAAAATGATTCAGCCATTTCCAAAATGAGACTAGGGAAAAATAGGATGTTTTGTCCATGTGAAAAAAAGCAACAAACCTCTTCTAACCATTTCATTAAGAAGCTCTAGCAACTCCGCTCTGGAGCAGGGACTTGAAATTTGGCAAGGGGTTTTCCGCTGTCAGGGAGGTACCCATTGACATCCTTGTGCCAATATGGCCAAGTTATAAGCCTCCGACAAAAATAACACGTTCAGAACAGACTCGTTAGAATTAAGCAGCTAAATTCTCCAGTAATTCTGTCTGTACTGGGCATGCTCCATCCCCTCACAGCTCTTATGTGCCAGCTAGACTGCATGTGCCTTCCTTACAGAGCGAGCGAAGGGTTGCGGGGAGGCTGAGCAGGACTTTGTTTACAATTGCTTTTCCCAGCTGCTAAGGGGCCACTGTGACACCAGACACAGAAACTGAAAGCAGGGAGGCTGTACCTCCTGTGCTCTCAATACTCTCCTGCAGGCATCATGGTGTAGAAGGTGCCTGAGAAAGATGCAGAGGAGTGAAAAATGGATAAGACGAAAGGGAGTGCAGAGGATGGACGATGTTCTGGGAATGAATCAGGGTTCTGTAGCAAAGGAGGTGGCTGTCAGTAGCTCTTCTGCCTCATTTATTACTGTCATTGGAAGAAATGAGGTGGGGGATTGCAGGAAGAGAAAGGATGCAGTGTCATGGTTAAGGAAATGGAGTGCCACCCTAGGTAACTGGATTCTATACATGTCTGTGCCACTGAGTGATTCTAAGCAAGTGGCCAACTGTTGGTCACTAATCGGGTGTTCATTTTCTGCATGCTAAACATGAGATACTTGGGGTTTGATTTGCAAACGTGCTGAGTGCTCATGACTGCAACTGAATTTGACTGGAGCTGTGCTCTGGGAATATGAAGTGCTATAAAAATTCTAAATATTCTGAAAAATCAGGCCCCAGTTGTCTCAAAATTGACGCCCAATTCAGTGGACCCTTTTGACAATTCTGGCCTTAATCTATCTGTGCCTCAGTTCCTCTACCTAATTTCACTGGGGAGTTGAGATGATTCATTCCTTCGTGTTTGTGGAGCACTCAGATACTATGGTGAGAGCACCTCAGAAACACCCATAAAGACATTAATTCTGTATTCAGAATAAGGTTTGTACGGTATGTGGTAATAAGACCTGGGGCCACATACTGAATGAGGAGGGGAAAATGAATATTGAATAACTACCCATTCACTGAATGAGGTGAGAGTCTATAGAAAAAATAGTATGTGACTATATAATTAAAGACTGTACCACAATGTATACACAAGGGGCGTGAATCAGAGTTGCACAGGCAAACATAATTCTGGCATTTCCTGATTTGTGTGTGCTTGTCTTTGCAATCTGAACATCTTTCAAGGTAGATTTTTTTTTGGATGCAATATATAGATACACACACAACCTCTCTTTCTTTCTTATCTTTCTTTCTCTCTTGCTTATATGCGTTCAAGAGTCTGAATCAAATTTTCAGCCCAATTTTAAGTGGGACTCCATTTTTGCAAGCACAAATTGCAGGTGTAATCTGGCATGAGCAATTATTTGTCACCATAGTTCTGGTTACTTGCACACGCTGGTAAATGCACTTGTAAATCAATGACAAACATCTAAGTGACCTAATTCATGAGGATAAATAATTATGGGTGCAAAAATGTGTCTGCAAAAGTGGAGGACTAGCTCTGAAAATCCAGCTCTGTACACCACACTTTCACAAAACATACAGAAGATGCCTCACTTCAACTGCCACATTTCCACTCTCAGGATGACGAGATAATAATGAGGTTCTATACTCTTTTAGCACTTAAATACTTTTTTAAAATGTATTTGTTCTTTTGCTTTACTTTTATAGCCCGTGTCATCATCCAAACTGCAGTGAGAAGTGGTTACAGTGTGTCTGTTCCTTACCATCATTTCTCATAAAACATATGCTATTTTGGAAGACATCTCTCTTACTGAATAGCAGCTGAGAACACAAACAAGTTCAATTTACAGATGGTGCCAGAACTCACTGTAGTGTAATCTTCAAACAATAAACTCTTTTTCTTAATGAAAAATGAGATTCTGAAAGGATGAATTGTACAAAAATAGCTGCATTTTCCCCTATCGTGTTAAAGCTAACTTTTTTTCTGGCTTAGTTTCTTTTTTTCCATTATAAAAACCTATCTCTGTCAAATTGGAAACCTGCTGAACTAATAAATCTGTTGCGAACCAGTCTCTAATCAGATCTTTCTAATGAGAACTAAGGTGGAGTTCAATGTAAGTTCATTTGATTTGATTTTTAATAGTTACCATATACATTCCATTTTTTTCTGTTCTATATTAATTGACGTGACAAAGAGAAACTTATTTCATTTCAGGGAAAGTGGCAGAATTAGTTTTATTCCTAAAACACTGACATTTAAATAAAGTATGTTTTGTCAATTTGTCACAGCTCTTGCTCTCAAAATAATAGCTTTATTTGTAGTCAGTCATATAGACCTTTACTACTTGTAAGAATATATTTATAAAAGAAAAGATTTACCCTCACTGTCAAAAGCGTCTGCAATTTCCTCTTTGATTCGCTTGGCATTGGATCATAGTCCTCATTTCGCATGCTTTCTGGCTGCAGAATATATCCAGTCCGTCCATTAAGTGAAAACAAAGCATGGTTTATTTGCATGTATTTATCTAGGGAGAGAATGAAACAGCCATGACAGTAGAGTTCCTCATTTTATTAAATCCAAAAGGATGACAGAATATCAGTTTGATGGCTCCTTAGTGCCATTCTCACTAGTTGCCTGGTCCACTGATTAGAAATCTGAAAGAGAGGCTTGCATTCACACTGAACTTCGTATCAAAGCCAAGAGAAAATTCTGTTAAGCCAGAAATGTTGTGAATTTCCAATTGAAAACACATTTTGCCTTGCCAATGAATTGGTCAAAATATCAATTCAGTAACAAATACAAGCTGATACCTAGAGCTGCGCAGAGGGAAGAAGCTACTTTCAGAAAACATCTTGGAAGTTTTGAAAGGAACAAAAATGGAACATTTCAAAATTCCCCATGAAAGAAAATTCTGGAATTTTTTTCCAGGTCAATCAAAACATTTCGTTTTGACAAAATTGAAATGTTTTGTTTAGATTCTGACCTTTTAAAAGAATAGTTTTATGATCATACAAAATTAATAAACAAAATGAAAGTGATCTCAAAATGAAAAATCTATACAATTCATATCCAAAATGTTGAAACAGGAAATGAAATTTTTGTGCACCTCACACAATTGTATGGAGTGTGTCAATTTTAATGGCACTGTGTATTCTGACACCAAAGTTTCTCCAACCAGCTCTTCTAGTATCTCTTGATCATTAAATGGCGGGGCTGCCCAGAGGGGCAAGTGGGGCAATTTGTCCCAGGCACTGGGCCCCGCAGGGGCCCCCACAAGACTGTAGTATTTTATAGTATTGCAAGTTTTTTTTATGGAAGGGGCCCTGGAAATTGCTTTGCCCCAGGCCCCCTGAATCCTCTGGGCAGCCCTGTTAAATGGAGTTACTCAGTTAATACAACCCAGTACATTGTGAGGTAAGAGGGCCTGGTCCTCAGCTGCTGTTAATCAGTGTCACTATCAAAATCAGTGGAGTGATGCTGATTTACACCAGCTGATGTTGTGGCCGTACATGCTGGTCCAACACCCGTCAAAGTTAAGAGAAAGACTCAACTATTTCAAAGGAGTTGGATCATGTCCCACAAGTGAACTCTGCAGGGTGTATGGATATGAATTTTCTGGAATCTGCCCTAGTAGCCAATCCACAGAGTCACAAGCAAACAACTAATATAGTTTCAATCCTCTCAAGCACTCGCATTCCTTCTTCCATCTATTTTCCCTCTTTAGTAAGATACCAACCACAATGACCAGGGTGGTGGAGAGACTAGAGGGGGAACTTGTTAATGGTCAGTTGAAAGAATGAAAAACAATTAAAGCTCCTCTTTATGAGAATATTACCTGGAGTCTGGAAATTAAGAGACACCATCTGGGCACCACAAAACCAGAGACGAAATGGGTCATAATTAGATGAATCAACTCTCTGTCCTTTAGGGTAGACCCGCGTCAGTCCCTTTTGGTTGTATTTCAACAGCTCACCAGGCTTCTGCCTGACAACACTTTCAGCCTTGTTTTCCACAAAAGAACGGACTTCTCTGAAATTAGGATTTTCTACACAGGGGGTGGGGGAGAAGAAAAGGGCAAAAAAAAGGAGAAAGAAACCACCATTTATTCTCCATTTCCACTGAAGCCTTGTTTTACCTCATCCTTTAACACAATAATTGACTTCTTGTTCATGCAAACACCACAAATTGGCTGAACATCAAGTTTGAAAATTAAAATAACCTGTCTGCCTGACAAGACCTCTAATTGCTCATTGTGGTGGGATTGGATGAAGGCTACAGTTCTCATCCCGTCACTGCTAATAATGCTCCTTTGAGCACTGCAGCACATATTTAAATAAGGCTTCCTTTCCTGTGTGTAAGTGGAGGAATGGAGGGCAAGCTATGGTTAACAATGCTTCAAACAATGACTGCAATTATAATGTCTATCTACATTGATGGCTTACTGCAAGCATTCACAAAGAATCTTAAGCAGGAAGGGGATATTTGTTGGGTACTCCATGGATTTGGTTGCAATAGCAAAAAGCCAGCAAGTAATCAATTTCAGGGCTTGTCTACATCAGAAAGTTGCAGCGCTGGTGAGGGAGTTACAGCGCTGCAACTTAGGAGGTGTACACATCTGCAGGGCACCACCAGCGCTGCAACTCCCTGTTTGCAGCGCTGGCCGTACTCCCGTTTTGTCTCGGGTGTAGAGGATCCAGCGCTGGTGATCCAGCGCTGGTAATCCAATGTAGACACTTACCAGCGCTTTTCTTGACCTCCGTGGAAGGAGGAAGTCTCTGGTAATCAAGCTGGTCTCCTTTCCCGGTTTGCTCTCTCGTTCCCGGAACCCCGAGCAAGCAGGTCTCCTTCCCTGCGGTTTGCTGGGTGACTCCGGGAACGCGAGAGCAAACCGCGGCGAAGCTGGTCTCCTTTCCCGGTTTGCTCTCTCGTTCCCGGAACCCCGAGCAAGCAGGTCTCCTTCCCTGCGGTTTGCTGGGTGGCTCCGGGAACGCGAGAGCAAACCGCGGCGAAGCTGGTCTCCTTTCCCGGTTTGCTCTCGTTGCCGGAACCCCGAGCAAGCAGGTCTCCTTCCCTGCGGTTTGCTGGGTGACTCCGGGAACGCGAGAGCAAACCGCGGCGAAGCTGGTCTCCTTTCCCGGTTTGCTCTCTCGTTCCCGGAACCCCGAGCAAGCAGGTCTCCTTCCCTGCGGTTTGCTGGGTGGCTCCGGGAACGCGAGAGCAAACCGCGGCGAAGCTGGTCTCCTTTCCCGGTTTGCTCTCTCGTTCCCGGAACCCCGAGCAAGCAAGTCTCCTTCCCTGCGGTTTGCAGGGTGGTTCCGGGAACGCGAGAGCAAACCGCGGCGAAGCTGGTCTCCTTTCCCGGTTTGCTCTCTCGTTCCCGGAACCCCGAGCAAGCAGGTCTCCTTCCCTGCGGTTTGCTGGGTGGCTCCGGGAACGCGAGAGCAAACCGCGGCGAAGCTGGTCTCCTTTCCCGGTTTGCTCTCGCGTTCCCGGAACCCCCCTTGAAGCCGCCCAACAGCGCTGCAGTGTGGCCACATCTAACACCACTTGCAGCGCTGGTTGCTGTAAGTGTGGCCACTCTGCAGCGCTGGCCCTATACAGCTGTACTAATACAGCTGTAACAACCAGCGCTGCAAAATTTTAGATGTAGACATGGCCTCAGTGTCAATCCAGGAATTTTTACTGATATTGCACCACATTCTCATTTACATTAAGATATCTTCATGTCACTCCAGTAGCTTCAAGGGGTCTTATTGTAAGTGACAATCAGACTGCTAGAGCAGAATATTACATAATGTAGAGCAAATCTATTTTAGCGTTGTTTTTTTCATAAATCACGAAAGAATTCATCTCATCTCTTAAAACAAAAGAAGCCAAGTGCACATTGATTTCTGGTGAGCTTCATAGTGTTATATTGGAAGAATGGCTTGGATAGACCAGATGGAAATTTGTCGCAGCTCCAAAGTATATCTTCTCCTACATCTTCCATCATAAAGGACAATGTCACTTCCTCAACCCATCAACAGACAGCATAGCTTCCCACCCTTTGTCACTATCATTTTATTAACTTCAGAAATGCAGCACTATGGAAAAGGAAAACCTGAATGAATCATTTCCAAGTTGTCCTTGTCTCCTCAGATTTTTTCCTCTTTCTGTATGGTCTCTTCTCTCTCTCGTTTCAGTAATTTGTTCCTCATTTAGTCCCAGACTTGAGCCTCGACAGGTTGAGATGTACGCTCAGAACAATTCTGATAACTCACTAGATTTTACCTGACATTTTATCATTTGAGCACTGTAATGCTCTCTCCAGTGTGCAATTCCAATTTGCCACTGAAAATCCTGCCTGTATAAGCTCTCTCAGCTCTCCCAGTGCAGAAAGGAGGTATTTTATTTTCAATTCTAAAATTTCAAATAAATGTTTCTTTGAACAGGATCAGCATGCAAGCAGGCAAGGTGAAATTTATTAATAAAAATAAATCACCTAAATTGTCCTTGGATTTGCTTGTAGGTTTGCAGTAGATTACCAAATCGGATAATTCGATGGCAATTAATTGATTCTTTTCCCAATACTTCCTCATATGCTCCTGTTTAAGATTTAAAAAATATTTTTAGATTGCACTTATGAAGAACATGATGGCACAATAAACTAGGACATATTCTAAAGAAAGGATGATTATGTTAAAACACTCCCAGCTCCCTGATATCATATTTAACACTTCACAAACATACTTGGATGTGACATATATTTAGGGCTTCTGTTTTTCAGGGTTTATTAGTATAATTTTGGGGGTTCATTTTTAGCAATTTGCGTTTTATGTAGGTTTCCAATAACTGGGTTTTTTTGGGTCTCTTGCTTTTATACCATAATGAGTAATGGATATAACATAATACAGTATATATTGTAAACAAGTAATCTCTTTGTAATGTTCCCTAAGGCGCTTTAACGTAGTGCAATTTCAAACAGAACTACATAAAAACACACTAGGGAGCCTTTAGTGCACACCAGCAGGGTCTACATGGACCAATTAATGCACAACATGCTATTGTGCTTTAGGAATCACACCCCTGTAGTCCACATTACTGCTCTGTATGGACAGGCCCTTAGAGGAAAATAACTATTTACAGTGTTTATCCAATATTTACTGAATAAAAATACCCATTTCAATAAAAATTTGGTTCCTAAGTATCTAAATTACTTTTCAAAATGAGACTTAGACATTGCAAAGTTGAGTGCAGCAACTGCTCAACACCTTTAAAAAACTGGGCCTAAGCACGTTCCTGAATTGGAAGAGTATAAAGAAGCCTGGCAGTTAAATTACTGTTTTTATGTACATCCACATAAATCTAGCTAAATTCTTGACTCAACACCGCATATAAATGCACAGACAAAAAAATGCAAAGCATAATGAAGTTCCTCTTCACTTATTTATGATCTCAATCAAGATTAAGTATCTCTTGTGACTCCAAGACTGAATTCCAGCTGCCTCCAAATGCAAAGTGCGCTGCTCCAGCAGTTCACTTTTTGCAAAGCAAGCCAGCGTTTCCAGGTATGAAAAAATAATTTGCGATCAAACAGGCATCATTATTGAAAAGTCCATAATCTACTGGAACATGAGATGGTTTAAATCTTGGTCTTGTGGGAGCTGAATGAGGATACCTGCAACCCATTCAAATGGGAGTTGGGAAGCCAGGCTACTCCTCACTTTGGCAGGCAGCAGCTAATCATGGCCATTGCTGGTGGAGATTAGAAGCCACTGAAGTCAATGAGAGCCCTGCATCAAGTGAAGGTAGAATTTAGCAGGAGGTGGTCAAAATTACATAAAAGATACAAGAAGTGATTGCAGAATAGGAAGTATAAATGGAATCACATAGTGAACAGTTACTAGCTTCAGTACAAAAGGCTACAAAGCAGTAGGAAATAGGAAATCTCCAAAAGAAATTCTCACAACAGCAGGAGGAGGGAGGAAAACAGGAGCTGCAGAAAGACGTTTTTCCAGAAGCAGTCACCAGATCAGAGACTGTGTGCTGTGGTCTAAGAAAAGCAAAGAATTTAGTATTATGAACTGACAAAGCCTTTGAGATGCACAGATATAAGCTATTCACCACAGTGTAACATCCTAATAGACATACAACTTTCACTTGAAAGCAAAGTTTTCACGAGCGACAGAGTGTTTCCAGGTGCTGTAAACTCATTCTTAAAAGTATGCTTTTAAAGATAGCTAACCAGGAACAAATACCAACAAAAACAGACCATTCCTAAGACACGGTTAGTGCTGATATAAAACAGGGATGAGAAAGTGGATAAAGCTCTGAGTTGAGAAGCTGAAGTGGAGGGAAATCTTCAGAGATCTGGAAAACACCCAGGTGAAGATAAAGAGAGGAATTCCAAACTGCAGATTATTACTTGTCATATATAATAAAGTTATTGGCACAAGTAGGAAAGTGTTTAACAAATGCATTCACTGGACAGCAGAAGTAGGAAGCAAGATTAGGAAGAGATGTTTAGACAAAGGAGCTCAAATAGCACATACACCTCTACCCCGCTATAACGCTGTCCTCGGAAGCCAAAAAATCTTACCGTGTTATAGGCGAAACCACGTTATATCGAACTTGCTTTGATCCACCAGAGTGCGCAGCCGTCCCTCACCCCCCTCCCCCGGGAGCACTGCTTTACCGCCTTATATCGGAATTCGTGTTATATCGGGTCGCATTATATCAGGGTAGAGGTGTACATTAGCAGACTTACTATAACACTTTTCAAGCTTGGTTCTCCACTGCCTTGCACGAGGCATGCCATATCTTACACCTGTGCAAAGTGGATGTAAAACACTACCATCATCATTTTTTAGTACTTCCTATCTATTTGGCATAGATGCAGGCAACAAGAGAAAGCATAAAGCACAGGAGACTCAGGTTATGAACTTGAGGGAGAACTCTGCTGAAAGTGTTAAAATTCTCTTTGATGGCTGATGTTCTGCTAACTCTCCTAAAGTGCCTGAAAATTTAGAAAACAAGACCCAGATTAGCAAGGTGTTTTACTTTAAGCACGTGAATAGTCCCACTGAGGCCAAGTCCTGTAAAATAAATATGCAAGAGGCTTCATGGGTTCAGGCTTTAGTGAAGCTTGGGGAGCTTAGGTGGTTCTCAAATGGCTGAACTCTCATTATTTCCTAATTTTATAACTATTCACTGCAAAATAAAACAAATTTTTTTTTCTACTGGCACCTCTTCTGTAGATTTCAGTGTGATTTTCCTGATGTCTTGGTACCATTCAAACAGCTCTTCCACTGTATCGGTTGCAAATTCAACAGGAGGATCTTCTGGATTCTTGGGTTCCAGTACGAAGACAAAAGCCTTGTCATGCTTCCCTTGTGGCATTTTCACTATTGGACAGCACAGTAACAGAGACATACAAAAAGTTATCAATTCTTTTAGTCTTAACTGCATGCTGTACGAGTGGTTGGTTCAATGTAGCAGACAGCCATACAGATTTCCACTATGATAAAATCTCTTGTCAGGCTGAATAGATAGCATCATCTTTCCTGCTCTAGGGGAAACAGCCCAAATAAAGAAGGAAAACCTAGGAATCCCACTACAAGCTCCAGAGGCTACGTACCGACATTGTATGTACTGAGGACCAATATGCCACGACACAGAGCTCCTAAGGGGTTGTCCTCAATAATCTGTGAAGAAACAATGGGTTTAATTTGATTCTCTTAATCTTTTCCCTTTTAATCAGTAATCACAGGATGCATAACAAAAATTAAACACAAAGTTAACCGCCTATAAATGCCCACAATGTCATAGAGAAACTGACGAAGACTCTTTTAAAAAGTTCATTTTTAGTGACACAATCTCTCATTATGGATGAAAGATGACTAGTGAGGCTAGGAATAACCCTGGTGAATCTGCGAGTCTTCAATTGGACTGGTTCACTGTTTTCCAACTTGCAGATGTTTGCCACTTGAATTCAGAAATCAAATGCAGTGTTTTGTAATGTAATAGTCAAAGCTACTGTTCTGGCATAATTGCTAATTTTTTAAGCTTTCCTTTACAATACCAGAAAGACCAAAGCATTCATATAAATTTCCCCACACACACCCAAGGGATCACTGATCTGAGGGTTCATCAAACATTTTATTTTAAAAAACCAAAAGGATTCATGCAATTTAATAACTGCCTACTCAGACTTTTGCTTTCATTTGTTAGATTAAATTGCTCTTTGTCTAAGACTCTGGAACACATTTTCCACATGCTTTTGGCAGGCACAGTTGGCTCAGTTATGTACTAGGTAACAGCGTATGAAAACAGCTAATTAGATTCATTTGTGCACCCTGTTTTCCCATTTGCAAATTAAGGGCTTATGTAGGGCACATAACTGTTCCACACATCTATCTGAAAATCTGACCATGTACAGTAACTCCTTACTTAACGTTGTCTCATCGCCGATCTATTAGAGAAGATACATATTTTAAGCTGCGCAATGTTTACTTATAACGTTGTTTGGCTGTGGGGGCTTGGAACCAAGGTTGGCTGGCAGCCCCCCTATCAACTTCCCTCCACACCCACCCTCAGCGCCTACCGCCCACCAGCGGCCCCAGAGGATCAGCAACTCTCCCCTCCCTCCCTGCCCACAGCAATCAGCTGTTTTGTGGTGTTCAGGAAGCTTGGAGGATGGGGAAGGAGCGAGGACATGGCATGCTCGGAGACAGGGGATGGAGAAGGGATGAG
Organism: Gopherus evgoodei; assembly: GCF_007399415.2. NCBI lineage: Eukaryota > Metazoa > Chordata > Testudines > Testudinidae > Gopherus > Gopherus evgoodei. The sequence goes on along the minus strand of NC_044333.1, from coordinate 33,787,885 downwards.
AAGTGGTGGGGCATGGGTGGAGCCTTGGGGCAAGAGGCGGAGTGGGTCTGATGCAGAGCCAGGGGTTGAGCACCCCCCAACACATTGGAAAGACTAGAAAGAGGAGCAGCTGGATGATCCATCCTCTTTCACACTCCAACTCCACCACCCAGCCAAGCTTCACAATCATCATTGCTGAGTACAGTATTGTTTAAAACTTATACTGTATATGTCTATAATGTCTTTTGTCTGGTGAAAAAGTTTCCCTGGAATCTAACCTCCTCTATTTATATTAATTCTTATGGGGAAATTGGATTCACTTAACATCATTTTGCTTAAAGTCGCATTTTTCAAGAACAAAACTACAACGTTAGGCAAGGAGTTACTGTATGCTAATCTTTAGCCTGCAGGGAATTGCTATGGCCTCCTTATAACGCATCCTATCAACAGCTCTCCCCAAATGCGGTTCCATATCGAATAACCTGCCAAGCACAACTAGTGGCATCAAGGACAGAAGAGAATTGTGACTGCACAGCCCCAAGGACAGCAAACACTATGTGTACTTTTCTACTCTGTGCTAAGACTGCATCATGCACAACATATAGTTATAATCCCATGAACGAGAGAAACCAGCTCAGTATGAAGAGGGCAGCATTGTGCTAATGGAAGACATGAACCAAACCCTGAATTCCTCACCTGGCTTTCAAGGTCTGCAAAGTTATCAGTTGACATGTCTTCAACATAATTAGATGGAAAATAATGTTGGACTTTTTCTCCATAGTCTCCTTTCCACCTGAAATTAAAAAAAAGAGACAACTGAAGACCTTCAAACACAGACCATTAATTAAGCAATAATCCTGAATAAATTGGTCATTAATCCCCAAGACCAGCTTGCTAGTTGGCCATTGCCAAAACAAAAGTGACGAAGTAGCTAAAGCGCTAACAAAGAGATCATTAATTGTGGTAGGTGATTTCAAAGGGATTGCAGCTGCAGTTAATGACTTAAGAACCTTCCCCTTCAGCACTAAATATGATTACGTGGTTGATTGCTTTGTGGAAACAAATAGAGTACGTTAGATTCCTAAGCATTCCAATCAATGCATAAGTCAGGTAGGAAAGAAAACTTGTGGGAGGATACTCAGAGGATGGAGATAACCTAAACCCATTTTGGTTTTCAAGGGGTGTTGTGCAAAGCCCGGAGAGGGATGCTGCACTGACACAGGGTTAGCCTTTGGAGGGTCTCCTGCAAGAAGTGGGTTTTTGGGAGGGATGTGAATGAGGAAAGGGAGCAGGCCTGACATTCTGAGATAGGGAGGCTGTATAAAGCATAGAATGTTGGTACGGGGGAAGGTACAGATATGAGAGTGGGAGAAAGCAATGAAGGGAGCACTGATGCTACAATAAAGGGTGAACATCAAAAGAATGTGGGTAGCAGGAAAAAAAAAAATCAAGCCATGCCATACTTGGAACCACTACTGCCAGCTGTTCCAGAGAGCACCACTGGTTTTCTTCATAGCAAGTTTTGCTATTCCCAGTGGAAGATTTTTCCCCTGCCCATTTCTCTACAAGGATACCACTTTCCTTTGAGGGCTAGCAATGCCACTACCTAGAAGAGACAGATGGGACTCCTTTCAGTTCCCATCAACCTCATTATTGGCTTGTCCACAATGCAGTTACCAAGTGATGCAAGTCATTCCCTCCTGGTAAAGATAGTGACCCCTGCCATCCCAGACAGCAAAGGATTGGACCTAGGACTCAAACCTGGATGTCACACAGCAATACAGAGTGCTATCCACAGGGTCACTCCTCTCAAAAGGTCTTTGATGGTTACCAAACACTTTACAGTACTTCTTCTCAAAAAGCCACGCAGGAACAATGTGTGTCAAGGTGGGATGCTGAGAAAAGTAAAAGGGGATTTTCTTTCTTCATCGACTCCTGGGATGTATAAGGAACAGCGGCTGGGTCAGAAGCAGAGATTTTTAAGAATCCCTGCACAAAGCTGAATTCATTTCCCCATCACATACACCCCATGCCGGCTCTTCTACAAGGAATCACTCTCCTTACCAGCCTTTTGTTTCCTTTGTGACGTTATGAATTAGGGCCCCTCTGCAGAAGCTCAGTTCATCATTTCTTTTAGCTTTATAGTCATATATGGCTTTCACTGTTCTCTGAGGCTTTAAAAGGAAATGAAATAAAGGGGTCAGAGAGAGGGACAGGTCACAAAATGATCAATAAATCCCTCAGAAGAAAAAAGAAATTAGATCTCTTTCTTTATTAGGCTTGGTAAGCTTAACTCTAAGGTTCCAGAGTGACATCTGCTGGCATAAGGGAGTTGCACTGTTTAACCAAGTACCAGAGAGGTAGTCGTGTTAGTCTAGATCTGTAAAAAGCGACAAAGAGTCCTGTGGCATTTTATAGACTAACAGACGTATTGGAGCATAAGCTTTTGTGGGTGAATACCCACTTTGCCACTGTTTAACCAGTATTCTTCAAACACCAGCCAAAAGAGAACTTCTTTTGTGGATGCATGGTTATATAACACAGAGAACCGTGAACTATCATCCCTGCTTACATACACCCAGATACAATCTGAGCCTCAAGGCTTGGGATGCAGTCTCGCTCTCTCTTCAGGGTATGCATCAGTCCTAACATCCCCTTCAAAACCTCATCAACACCACCACAGAATAATTTTTCATTAGGAAACCCAAGTTTCTATCAGGACAAGCAATTTCCTTATCTTGAATTTACTTCTACCGGAATTCTTTCACAGTAATTCACAAATCATTAGTCACAAAGAGAAAGAACTACAGCTGAATGTGCATTTACAGCCAAGATGGCTTTTGCAAGAGTTACAACTAAATATGTATTTACCATGCCATCTGTTTTTAAATGTTAAACAAATGCATAATAAAAGTAATTTTAAAAGTTCAGTGCTTTACAAAAAGTGTGCAAGACTGTCCATCTTCATTTGCATGCAAAACCCTGATCTGCACGAGTAATCATTTTTACTGGTGCATAAATGTAGGTTCAAATTTCCAGGCATATCCACACAAGCATGCATGTGAAATCAGGATCACCTAGGCACACTGAGAAGCCAGGTGCCCAATTTCTCATCTGGATAAGTAAATACTAGGTTTGCATATAGAAAATGCGTAGGTAAAATTTTGGAGGATGGGCTGAAAAAATTATACCCCTCTTGAGTTTTACCTCCCACCACAAGCCAGATACAAATATTGAAAGTACCAGAAAAATCAACACAAATTTTCTGACATCTTTTCAGACACCTACAGGAAGGTTAGTTTGAAAAATCACTTAACCATAAACGTACCACTGATGGGGTTATTTCGTTAGGCTCCACATACATCTTGACATCATAGAGCGAATTAATATCTTTCTCCTAAAAATGGAGAGGAAAAAACAGAGTCAAGGAAATATATTCTTAATCTACAAAAGGACTGTTCTACAGAGTAAGGGGCCCTCATGTGCTGTACACACGTATCTACAGTATCACTTCAGCAATTCAGAAACTGTGGCGCTGACCAAAGCTGGGAGCCCTGACTTCTGTTAGAGGCCCATTTCTATCACTAGCTCACCATGTAGCCTTGGGAAAGGCACAGGCAGGTTAAATGACTATCTTTGATCAAACAGTATTATGACCATACCACCTCACAGGAGTATTACTTAATTCATTAAATGCTTGTGAAGAACTTTGAATGCTGAGTGAGATTATTATGTGGAACTGAAAAAACTAGCAGTTGGTGCTATGGCTTTGGTTCTATAATCACTGCAGGTCTCCTAGCTTACATAAAGGGCTCTCTTTAATAGACAAAAAACTAAGCTGCAAAAAACTGCTTTGATGTAGGTGCTTACTCCTCCTCACCCACCAACCCCCGGCCCCACATTTGGAATTTTATCTCCTTCGTCTCCTACCATGGAGGAGGATGGTGTTTATCTTTCACTGAATCACTTCATTACAAAGGTAATCACTTGCCGTGCTGTAGCGCTCTAGCAGTTCCTCAGTCACAGGGTAACGCAGTTTCATCTTCCTATACAGCGTGTGCTTTTCATAGTAGGTCACCAGCTCGACTAAGCTTTCAAAATAGGCAGAGGTGCCCAGAACAAAGTGGCGGCCTTCTTGTCGAATTCTGAAGTGCTTCACTTTCCCCTCAGCTCTGTGGAATTAGTACAAGTGCTCTGATACTTTAAAAGTCACTGCGGCCTAATACAGTAAAACCTCACTTACCATGAACTGGATCATGAACTGACACGTTTTAAATGTATAACAAAGTTCTGCACTTTTCCAAAGCCTCATTTATCCAAATAAATTTCAGGTTCCCGCATTCAACTCACAAATAGAACAGATTCAGGAATTGTCTCACCCATCTCCAATATGTGAAGCATTGGAAATACCCTTATTTTTTTCCTGTTTTCATTTCCCCATTAACTCTCACACTTCAGACTCCTCTCAGCTTCACCAGTCATCTAGCCAAAAAGGATTTATCTGGACTAAGATTCTCTTCGGAAGCCTGTCACTGTCAATCACTTTTAAGTGACAAGAAGCAGTCTCCCCAGAAACAGTGGCTACTTTATCCCTACAATGCTCCTGATAGCCACTGCAATCTACTTTTAAAGGAAAATTTCCTATTCACTTAAGCAAAAATTTTGAATTTTTGGTAATCACTGTAAAAACCACCACCCAACCACTTTTTGATATATGGAGGATACCTACAAAATGTTCAAACCTATGAACTTTTCTGGCTATGAAGTGTTTTCATAAGGACACCACTGTATAGAATCCATAATGGACTTTAATACTCTATCTTCCCAATAGGAGAAAGATGAAACTAGAGCTCACTGCAGACTTGAGAAGTCTGGAAATCTTCAATGCAAAGTACATAAATAAGACAGCATGTATCTGCACTCCAAGACAATATTTTATACTGCATTAACAGACATGATTAAAGAAACTTAATATGATTCAAAATTGCAATAGAATATACTACAGTTCTTATAAACATACAGTTTCTCTTATTGAAACAGTTGTTTTAAAGCAGTTACCATTAGCAAGGATACTTAACAGCAGACAGATGGCAACTTTCATTTTTAGTGAGCTGCGTAATGTAACAGATGCTGAATGAATGAACCTCAAATTATTATGCAACTTAAGTAAGTTTCCTCTGGTCAGAGACCTGGGGTCTGTAGTGCTGATCTAGAACAGAAACTGCACTGGCATGCAATTTCACAGAAGCCAACAGAGGTCCACACGCACACTACAGTATGAGATATCCTGGGCCAAGTTTTTAGCCACACTCAAAATTGTCCACTCCATACGTGCACATATATTTTGCCCACGCATCCACTTATGTGTGCACATCAAGAAACTGTGCAGCTAACTACCCAAGCTGCAAGAGCAAACGCAGGTTTTATTCATGCAAAGGCTACAAGAGGAAGATTTGCATGTTCAAAACCAGAGAGCGTGAATAGCCCTATAAGTTGCACAGTCACATGTGTCTTTTCTTACCTGAATGTCATGGCAAATGAATCGGGCTCATCTCTCTTTCTAATCAGAAACGCTCCATCTCGAGGAATTCGCATCAACATGTCTTCTGCTTCTCCTCGACTTAGGTTACTGTAGTACCAACTACAGTAGAGGGAAAGAAAATGGACAAGCGATTACAAAGCTTGTCAAAGTGTCACTCAGTAAGAATAACTGGCGGTATTACTAGAATTATAGCTTGAGACATTACAAGATAAATTATACATTAGATTTTCCTCATCATGGCACATATGACAGCATCTTAAAGCAAAATACTGTAACACATCAGCTTATTTGGGGTGAAAACATCAGAACACCTTGTCTGCTTATAGTAATAAAACATAAATCAACTTGTCTCCATAGAACAGTGGCAGAGAATGCTGCTTTATCTGTTCATAACCAAATGCCAGAGTGGAGTCAGAGTTTTGACATGGAAGATTTTAAGGAAGAGTCCCGATATGGGCTAGAGAAAAACAGCAGACATTAGATACTTCCTTAGGACCAGATTCTGTCTCTCACAACTACTAGTCAAGATGAGTAACAATGGTAGAATCTGGCTCTGATTTCAGTGGAGCTAGAACAATTTACCTTAGTCGAGGCTCTCCACACAATAACGTAAAAACAAAAAACAGCTGAATCCTACAAGGCATCCTCAACTCACACTAACTTCAAAAGGTATCTCAGGATGTAGAGGACGGTACAGAATCAGGCCCCAGAACATGAAAACTGTCTAAAGTCATGGACATATGTTTTGCGCACAAAGTAATCTTTTTTTGATCTGTAGAGCAAACAATGGACCAAAAGTGCACATGGTGCATGAACAGTAACTTCTGAATTCCCCAAATTAGTTGCCAGACCACAGGCAACAACTCAACACCAAACCCTACTTGCTGAGTTATTTAAATTACCAAGCAAAGAAAGGGAGCTGGGAGAGGAAGGACTTGGTATCCTCTGGATGAATTACAGCTTTCCCTGTTTCTCTGAATTGCATACAGTTACCAATGAGCATCTACTTTACCACTAGCCCCCCATGAAGCCCAGAGTATAACCTGAATCTTTCATGGTTCTTAGTGTCCCTGGATGCATGAAATCAATGGCCATATATGACAACAAAAAGTTTCACACTTTAACATAACAACCCGAGCAATTCACTTCATCTGTACATACTCTTTAGTTTCATGAGGTTTGGGGTTAGGCACAGCATCAGTCAGACGCAGCTCAAACTCAGCACATCGCAAGTGGGCTTCCTTGTAGTGTTGAACGAGATCATAGATACTATCAAAGGTGAGGTTGTCGGTCAGGTAATATTTCATGGTATCTCCTTCACTATTAGAACGGATACGGCAATGCTGGACCCTACCTGATCTCCTTAAGAAACGAAGAGGGAGGAAAAAAAACAGTTAATAAAGACCGACGTTGAGGATGTTTTCTAACCTGCTCGTGGTTGATTCTAGTTTGTGAATTTATAAAGTCACAGCAAATCATGATGTTTCTTTAACAAATAATAAAATTGCTGGGAGTTGTTCTTTTCAACCTACAGAGTTTTAAACGTACCAATATGCATCGCTGTAGAATTAGCACAGAAGGCTCTCTCACCAGTAGCTCTATCTGATATATTGTTACTTACAACTCCAGACTGGGAAAAATTAGGCAAAATCTTCCATTTTTTTCCCCTACAGGGACACCCTCTTTTATCAACAAGATCAAACTCTGTCAATGGAAATGAACTTGGGAAACTACCTGCTCAGCTTGGAAACGGATGATATACACCAGTGCAAATGAGATCCAATTTTGGCCCACATACTGAAGAAATATTGTAACAAACTCTTCATGCTCCTATAGCTTTAGAGGAGTGGAAGATTAGACCAATTACCTATTCCAATCAATGAACATAACCCCAAATGGAGCCCAATCGTGCCTAGCAGCGTTAGACTAAATTGCACCTTAATCCAAAAAGTGTGATCTTTCCACAACTGCACTAAATCCCCCATTCCTACTTCCTCCCATAGCAGCTGTAAAATCATATTTTCTAAAAAAATATATTCTTATGCAATATAGTAGAATAAACACCACCAGTACCAAAAAAAACAACTATACCAGAATGACAGGGTGTAATCATTAGGGAAAGTTTCACTTTCCCTAACTAGGAAGGTTCCATCCTTGCCACCCATTTCAGCACAGTACTCCTGGAGCAGCCTCTCAGCAGTTGTTCTCCCCTCTTTCATTTTCCCATGGAACCATTTCTCGTTGCAGTGCAACTCTGTGCGTTTCACGTCCTAGATCACATGAGAAGAGTTTCCGTTTTACCATGACAATAAATGGTTCTGTCTCAGTTAAACAGACTTCTACAATGGCAGGTCAATTTTCTAGCTTCCCTGAACTTTCAATACCCTCAAAAAAAAAAAGAATGTCTAAAATCTGAAGTATGGTTTGCTATCAAATGAAAACAAACTTGGGCATGTGCTGTGAGAGGTTAGGGCTGCTGTGCACCTTTTCTTAATATTCCTCAAAAAGTTCTGTATCATGATTTTCATATTCCCCCTTCCTCAGTATGGAGAGGTTTATTATGGTTGTAATGCGCATTCAGGTAAGTCAGATCACTTTTCAGGTTGCTCACAGTCAAAAGATTTTCACCTTCCTAGACTTGTGCAAGTAGTTATGATCTGTGGCCAGAATCTTAAAGAACATACTCTTCTAGATCAGAGAGTCTTCTATTTTAGGATTTTTTGACAAGAGGATTTTAGCTAATCACAGCACTGAATAATCATATGAGACCCTCCCATCATTTAACCTGCATGAACAGGTGATCTGGCTTGCATGTGGCTGAACTGTGCATCCAGATGTTAGTGATGAAAGAGCCCACATGCAAACTTCCACGTTGACAGGTGGAAGCCAGGTTGAGGCATCGCTGAAATTCTAGCCCTTACTGAGTCCTGTGCCTCAGCTTTAACGTCTCTAAAATGGGGATAATAATTGCTCATCTCTGAAAGACCTTTGGATGACAAGTGCTATTACAGAGGTGTGCTGTTGCGCCTCAAAGATTGGGAGAGCAGTGGAATACGTACAGCAGTGAGGCCAGCTACCTAGTAAAGAAACTTGTCTAACTTATTTAGAGATCAAAGATAATTTTAAATGGCCCGCTCTCCCATGGTACCACTACTTTCAAGATAGGTATTATGTTTCTCAACTTTCTAGTAAAGTTGTCTACATAGAAAGATAACTTTAGTAGAAGCAATGGCATCTGGTCAATTAGGAAACAAAAACGTTATAATTAATTTATATCAATCTTTGCAGCCCTGGAGCTGCCACGGCAGGGAGAGGCACCTCTCACCTGGCCTCCAGCCCAGGTGCTGCTGCGGGGAGAGAGGGCTGGGGGGAGTCCTCTCTCCCCGCTGCATGCCCGGGGCAGTCTGCACTCCAAACCCCTCATCCCCATCCCCAGCCCCACCCCAGAGCCCATATCCCCAGCCAGAGCCCTCGCCTCCCTGCACTCCAACCCTCTGCCTAGGCCCTGAGTCCCCTCCAACACCCCTGCCACACATCACCTCCATATTGGTACACATAACAAAATTCATTCCGCACATGCAGTGAAAAATTAGAGGGAACATTGCCAGTCGCTAGAGAGTATGGGGATGCAATCCATAACCAGATATCACAAACCTGTTGGATATTTATTCCCAAATGATCCTTTGAAAATTCTCCTGGGGATTTCTAGTGGAAATGATCGCACAAAAGGAAATGAAGAATTAACCTCTCTTTTGTTAGTAGCTGTATGGCTATCGGCAATCGCTCATTGGAAAAGAAAGTCAATCTTACCATAAAAGAATGGTTAAAACAAATGAGAGGTTGTTGCTATGGGAAAATTAAAAGATTGATTGTGAACCCAGGAAAATAAACAAAATACTTAGATATTTGGTTCTCTCTTATTAAATACTCCGGCAAAGCAGATTCACCAGCAAACAAACCAGAACAAGTGTCTAATTGTTTTGAATATTAACAGTTGGTAGTCATGCTTGGTCTGTTAAATACACACAATCAGATATTTCACACAGTTTAATAAAATCACTAGAAACTACATGTCATAAGTGTTATAATGATGCTCATTCTAAAATACGGTAACACCCTGCTAGAGAGATCTGATGATTATATTCCTGTGTAATGCCTCTTAAAACAAAAGCTCACCGTTGTAATGATTAGTGTTTTGTTTCTGATATTTACACAGTAAGGATTTCTAAACCCATTAATGCTTCCTAAATAAACAGTAAAAAGAAAAAAAAAAGGCGTGCTATGTTATGTGTCATTATTTAATGAATCATCTTTTGTTTAGTCCTAGAATAGGAATAATATCCTGGCAGATGAATATACTGACAATAAAGCATTTGATATTTGTTAAACACACCTGTTTCAGCACTAAACTGCCCACAAGCCACTTCATTGTCTTGCATGCTCATCTACACTGGAAGTTAACCATGCAGTAAAGATGCTTTGTTTTACAGAAAACTGGGTTATAAAAGTGCTTAATAAAGACCCACATTTTCATTAAGTGATATTTGCAGGTGCACCCAATTATCTGACACAGACTCTCCACTGAACAATTGTACAGGCAAATGTTTTGTGAGTGCAAAGAAATGCATTTGTAAACATGGCAGGGGCAGTTTAAGAGGATGAATTTGACCTTAAATGTTAAAAAGCTTGATGTAAAACTCATCTCCCTTTGGTTTTATATTAAAGGGAGAAAATAATCTTATTATTCTCTTGATGTGAGCATGTAATTCCCATTGGCCGAGAGATAAGGAAGAATGGCACTCCTTCAGACAGTGTAATTCTTCTTTATATACCAGGAGTGGCCAAACTTACTGACCCTCAGAGCCCCGTAAGACAATCTTCAAAAGTTCAAGAGCAGGGGCACCCCTGCCAAGGCTTGGGGCTTCAGCTCCATGGGAGGTGCCTGCCAGGACTCTGGGCTTCAGCCCCTCTCTGCACACGGCAGAAGCCCCTACACCCTCCTCTGCACTGCAAGGCAGAGGTCCGGAGCTTACCTCCTCCCTCCCCCGTGTGGTAGGTAATCACCTTTAATGAATCATCATCAGCGTTCTGTTCTATAGCATCACTGAATGAGAGCTTTTCATCTGCTATGGCACAATAGTGCCGAGTCCATGCCTAGAACACAAAGACTAAGTGTTAGAACTGTTAACAACAGAAGAAGATAACACTATCCATAAAATTAAAAAGAGATAAAAATAGAACTACTAATCACCACCAAGAAACTGTAACAATAAATAGTAATTTAACAACATAACATCTTACGCAGTGTCTTTTCCAGACTCACTTCGGGTCACCTAGGAGCAAATATTTTTCCCTATTGCTGTTGAGAATGCTCATTTAAATCTCAAACACCAAAGAAATTAAAAAACCTTGCAACAAACTGCAGCAAACATCTAGGAAATAATACCTGTTCTATCGTATCCCACATGTAGAGTTCTCCTTGTTGCTTTTTCTCCTCTTTCTTGTCTTCTGGGTTTGTATCTACGTCTCCCTTTGGTCCCAATTTTTTATGCTAAAAAATATAAATAAAAATCATATGTAAGCCTGGTCACATCACCTTGGCACATCTTGGTAATATTATCTGATGCCTCCCTCCTCTCAAGCTTTTCTCCTTTGAGAGTGGAGGCTATATGCGGTCTTAAACATTAGGGGCAGTTTTCCGCACTGACTGCAACTTTAACCTGAGGGTTTGTCTGCATGGTAAGTTAGCGTGCACCAAGCCAGCATGTGAATCGACAGTGCACCAGCCTGTCACACACTGGACGTTGCTACAATGCAATAAGAACTACACACTAGGGCTTGCACTGCGCTGTAGCAATGTCCACACAGAGTCATTAGGGTTCAGCATGCTGATGTGCTGTAGATTTACACCCTGGCAGTAGCTTGCCACATAGACAAGCCGAGTGCTCCTCTAACTTCCTGACAGCAAGCTTCAGATGAGGGAGACAGAGGAGCAATTACTCTGATCAGAGTCCACAATTCATTAGAAGAGACAGAAAGTTAAATGACCTTCATGTGGTAAGGAAGGAATGAAGATAAAAGAGGAATAGTTGTCAGGCCTCAAGATGAAGAGAAAAAGAACATGAGTAAAAGGAGAGAAACTAAGGAGGAAATAGGAAAAGGATTATAAGAAGGAAACAGGTGATTATTTCTCAATGTGACCAAATCCTGCTTGCTTCCCATAGGGATATAAAGCCTTAACCTCTTTAGCACTACTACGATTGTATTGTGCAAGGGGTAAAAGAAGCAACCACAGACATAGAACATCAGGGTTGGAAGGGACCTCAGAAGGTCATCTAGTCCAACCCCCTGCTCAAAGCAGGACCAATCCCCTGACAGATTTTTGTCCCAGATCCCTAAATGGCCCCCTCAAGGATTGAACTCTCAACCCTGGGTTTAGTAGACCAATGCTCAAACCACTGAGCTATCCCTTCCCCCCAAGTGCATGCCATAGCGAAGTGCTCCATGGAAGATCTCTCTACAGCAGTGGGGGGGGGGGGGGTAACCAGGAGGATGAAGATGGGGACTCAGGCATGATAAGGGCACTTTAAGGGCACAGCCAGTGCACCTGTAATTACAAAATCCCACCTACTGGAAGCAAAGGGGCCACATGAGTGCTCAGAGATGGGGGAGGAAGAGGATTCTTGTTTCACAAATATAGACATGAAGCTTTTTATTTTTCAGTGGACCAAGTTTTGGCTGATGGAAAGTACATACAAAGCATATTCCAGTACCCTGGAGAAGAGGGTTTTCAGCTCGTGTGTAATTCCAACTATGATATATGGAACAAAATCCTCAGCTATAATAAAAAAAAGATGCAGCAAAGGTTTAGAACATCCCAGTGTGACATGGAGATATATAGTAAAAGGACAAAACAGGACCGAACAAAGAGAAAACAAAGTGAAGATACAACCAATGTGATTGATACTCCAGAGAAGGTTAAACAGAAGAAATGGCAACAGATGGGATATTTTATGACAGGAGGTTCCGAAAGAGGAACCAGACAGGGCATATGATGCATAGCAAAGTAGACAGGAAGGGTTCTTACTAGAGCTTGGCAAAACGAATTGACCATCATTTTCTCAGCAAAATAAATGTAGATTTGATAACACTGAAATGTTTCATGAATTTGTGTTGACTTTGCCAAATTGTTTCAGTTGGGGAAAAAAAATCTGAGAAAAAAAATCAAAATGTTTCATTTTGAGATTTGTTTAGAAACAAAATGTTTCAATTTTCTGGTTCAAATTTACTTAATTTCAGAATTTCCTTTAATTTTATTTTTAAAAAATCAAAATCATTCAAAATGGTTTAAATCAAAATGAAACACTTCAATTTTGTTGAAATGAAAATGTTTTATTAGGCACAAAAATATTTTTTTCAACTTTTCAATTTGCTGGGGAAAAAAAATTTGCCTTCACAAAAAAATTGTTTTCAATTCAACCCATATTTTTGTCCCCCAGAACTGCCAGTGATCTGAAAAATCTGTTATTCACTGAGCTCTACTTCTACCCTCAGTTTCTCATTTCAGGACAGTGATGGTCATTTTTGTAATTACATTTTGCCATATATTTATTCTTTAAAATAGATTAACGGTGTTTGCATTAAAACCACTTGCTTTCAAATATTCTAGTATCCAGATCCAGTCTGAAAGAACAGCAGCAAGTCTCCAAGCTTGTCTAAACAGTGCATTAGTCTGCACTGGTGAGGTGTAAAATCTAGTGTGCACTAGCACGTTGCATGTGAATCCAGCTGGCACGCACATTAACATAGTACTGTTTGAAATAGAACTATATTAACGTGCACTAGGGAATACTTAACACACACCAGCAGGGTCCACACAGGCCAGTTACTGCCTGACACACTAGTGCACACTAGAATTCACCCCTCTCTCGTATAGACTAATGCACCGTGCAGACTAGTCCTGAGTCATGGGCCACACCTCTCTTCTACACATCCAATAGCAATAGCTGAAATTGCAAATCATTACATTTCAAATACCTAAATAATAGATAAACCCAGGTTCAAATTCTCATACATCTGGTTAGTCCTTCTGAGATAAACTGAGTTCCGTGAGGTTCCCTGGGTCAGTCCTTCAGATAAACCCTTAAAAATCAACACTGAAGATCTCACTGGCATTTTTCTTCAGAGTGAGAGTTTACATGAATGTTCACAGACAAAACACACTGAAGGGAAATCTGAGTCATGGGCCAAAGCTCATTGCAAACTAGTGACCTGTGTTTGGGGATTCTTTGAGGCACTCTCAAGATAGGAAGTTGTCTGATGAAACTTTTCTCTTGCGCAGGTTTTACTGCAGTTTGCAAACCACTTTGGAATCTGTAGGGACAATGGTGCTATAGATACAGATTATTATGGCTACATGCAAGCAATTTCTCTTCCATGCTTTATATGGTCACAAAGTGTAAGGATTCACAGATAAGATCTAAACTTATAGATCAGAATGCTCTACTTTGTGCTCCTTTGTGACTCACAATGGAATGCCCTGCTGCCATTTACATGCATTTCCACGTACTGTATTTGCACTGAATGTGTCTTTTGTCTACAATTTTAGAATCTATGTTATTGTTTTCTAATAGGAGCTGTAAGGCAGAAGCCTTGATCAACCACAGTCGTCATTATTATTTTATTTTATGTGAAAACATGGTGAGTTTGTCCCAGTGTTCTTGCCAAAGTCCAGCTTTCTAATTTTCTGAAAACTCTGCTGCAGTTTTAACTGGAGAAGCTGTTCTTCTACTTACCTGAGTAAACACTGCTGTGCGGTACTGTTGGATCAAAATTTCTGCTGAGTTCCACTAGGTGGACTGAATGATTCTAAGAATAACTGATTCCTATTATTAAGGGAAACCTCCATTTTTCAAAGTTGCAACCTAAATTGCATATGTAAATCACATCCTTTACTCTTTTTGTGTGCCAGAGTGTTGATTTGCCTTTGCAATTTATAGAAGTGGCATCTTTTGAAAATTCAGTCTGTAAAGTGCTTTGTGATCCATTAGAATGAAATATTAATGTGATTTTCCATTCAAAAGAACACTTAACATTTTTAAGCACAATGTTATTGTGCAGAAGGTCTATGATGAGCCTCTGTAGCAGTGAACCTCACTGAAATTTAATGGTGACATTTTAGAGGCTGAAAGGTTTGCTGGGAGATCTTTAGGAAAGACATTTCTTCGGGCACTTGAAACAGCAACATTAATAGCAAAGAAAGCCAATAGCAAGCAATTTAGTATGTATTTTAATAAAACTCAGTAAAATGTTGCCAAATGATAGTCATGTGCACTTGGCAGCATGTACCCTCTTCAAGCCCAAAGCAGCCCCAAATGCTTTACAATTAAACCAATACTATGCAATCAGAGGCATGAATCTGTTAAGAGACTTTGTCCAAGGCCATACAGTGTCTAAGCAGCTAAGCCAGGCATCCTGGCTCCCACTCTCCAGTTCTAACTACTAAAACACACAGGGGACTCTTAGTAAAGGAAACATGCCTTGATGATGAATTTTTCTTTCAGCTGGATTGGCGACGGCAGCTGATCTGCACTGACTTCAATTGGTTTCATTAGGAGTTGGTTCCCAAACACCTCCTTGAATACTTTGGCCATGTGGCGCTGCTGTTCCACACTGCAGTGCTCTTCAATTGACAGGATCACTGGGAACCTTGGTACAAGAGAACAGAAAGGCAGAGGCAGCATTCAATTCCTGCTTCTGAAAAAGCCAGGGAAGGGGGGAAAAAATATCCAAAGCAAACTGAGGACTGAGTGGCTCTGGGGAAAGGCTGCAGATGTGCAATCACTGGATCACACCACCACCACCACCAAACATGAGCAGTGTGAGGAAGTGTCAGTGCATTCCTCAATACATTCACTATGCTGATGGTTTGACATGTCTGAAGGACTGGGACCCCCGTGTGCACTGTACATGGTTATCTGAATGTCTGATCATAGTGAGGATACCCATGCAGCTCAGTTAGCCAACTGCAACAAAGAGGCTTGGAACACCTTGAATATTAAGACGCCTTTTCTTCATTATTGAGCTCCCAAAAATGAAGTGTTTCCAAGCAAAATAACAATGTGCCAGATTGTGGCAACTGAGTACAGGCTCAGACTCATGTAGACGGCAACAACCCCAGTGGGAGCTTTGAGAGGTGTGTCAATTCTTAGCCTGTCCCATCCCCAAGAGGTTCTCTCCATATGTTCTCTCCTCTACAGCCAGCCAGTTACCTTGCACGGCGAGGAGTAAAGGAGCCTGCAGCCCCAAATCCTTCCTGCCAACAGGCAATACTTTTCCTTTTAAAAGGCGTTTTAACGAAGGGCCTGAAGAGGAGAGCTGAGACACTGCTGCAGCCCATGTTATCACTGCAGGAAGCATGAGCAGGGATTCCCCATCTCCTCAGCTGCAACCTCATCTACAATGGTAAGTTTGGGGCTGTGAGCTTCCTTCTCTCTGATGCTCTGCTCTCCAATTCTAGTATTTTTAAAAATCACATTTATTAAAGTTTTACAGCCGCAAACTCATCTTTACAGACAAGCTGGGAGATGGGGAGACTGTTGGGGCATTTCCTACCTACCCGAGCAGCATCCTGACATTTTGTGGGCCTTTTCTTGAAAATAGGATCTATTAAGATCTAAAACTCTTGGTGATTTACAAAAAAAAACAAAAAAACAAACACACAAACAATCACATTAGGGAAAAGACAGGCATCTTGGCCTTTTCAATTAACCAAACATGAAAGGTTCCTTTTCTCCTGAGGAAAGCTCTAAAATCTTCTAAACCAAGTTTATACATTAACAAAAACCCACTCTGATGTGACAAATGCATGATCCTTGATTGCCTGCACCACGTCATCGAATTTGATTTTTGTTGTCCGTGTCCATCCATGATAAATGATCGGCTTCCCGTCAGGACCATCCCAACAGTCCACTAGTGCAGACAATAGAAGAAATAAGAGGCCATCTAAATAACTCCAATATACAGAATACAACACACATACTTTTATGTTATATTAAAATGATTTGCTAAGTAGATTTATATCCCTCACAGAGGAGATTAAGTTTGCATAAAGTAATGGTAATAAAAAAAAATAGAATATGGAGGTTCTAAAAGCACACACAGCTAGGAACAGAAAAGTACGAGTTTAGGCAGCTGAATTCTGGGTTTACTAGTGTCCACCAGAGTTTAAAGTGGCAATATGCTGCTCCAAGAGCAGCACCTATCCTAGATGTACTGGAGAAGGGCACACTGGGGCTTAACCAATTAATTTGTTCATTCTGGTAGCTTCATCTCTGGTGTACACAGTGGAATAGGTTTTAAAAGAGCTGCTTGAATTTTAGTGTTTCAAAGGAATAAAAGAAAAGCAAGCGAGCAGGGAAATGATGGAATTCTGAAGGATATTGGTTCTAATAGTTAGCACATCCTTTAAACAAAAAAGGATTAATTTTGTGTTACAAAAACTACAAGTTTTGGTTTTGCTGTGCTTAGCAACCACAGGAAGCTATGCAAAGGTGAAGAACAAAAGCATTCCTGTCACAAACCACTCCACAAGCTTGTTACTCACGCTCAATACATCGACATCCCATTCGAAGGCATCTGATATAAGCTTCTGTGGAAGATTCACTTCGAAGCTGGTCTCCTGTGAGGTATCTGAATAGTAAAGAGGGACCATCAGAAGGAAGGCAACAATTTTTAAAAGGGCCCCATATATTCTGTTACAGAATTTCTGAATGTTGAATCTTTTTCTACTGTGAAGGTTTTGAATATTGAATTTTTGACTCTCTATGAAGTGAGTGGACTTCTCTGAATCAGATGCTAAAGCACCTTGGCATGGGTCAGATAGCAAGAATTTCCAAGAGTTCATTCATTGCCCTTTGCCAACTTTTTGTAGAGTAGAACATCTCTACAATATATCCAAACTCCACCAAGTCGAGGCGAGGTCAAACAGTGTACCTGTCTAGTGAAAGGGAAAGGTCTCCATATACTCCATAAGCCATTTTTTCCTTATTATACATGTTATTTAAATTCCTTGGGATATTTTCTTCACTTTTTCTTTTTTTAAAGCAATGTTAGATGATAAACTTCCCCATTCCTGTGAATTAACTTTCCATTTATGTTATGTTGCTGTTGCACCCAGTGCTGTTTAAGTATGAAAAATCACCATGACATAGATTTGTATCTGGCTTAACAGTTTGCATGCCACAGTTCACAGAGGACAAGTACTGAGAGCCTTACTACAGTTCAGAGAATTTCTACGGTTTTGACCAAACTTTCTCTGCATTGTGCTGACTGGATGTTTGCGAAGGAGTGGTAGGAAGAGAGGGGGAGGGTTGGAGTAGTTTCTTCACCTCAGTTTCACTCCACACCTGCTCCCCTTATCCTCTTCTCCCCTGACCTGTACCTCCTCACCCCAGTTTTCTTCTCTTTCCATCTAGCTGATCCCCAAGTAAATGCACTCAAAAAAATTAATTGTGGTACTAACATGACATTTGCTGCCATCAGACTGCTCACTCTGCTTGTGTTATACCCCTTCCCTTAGCCTGTGTGTGTCTTGTCTATTCAAATTGTAAACTGACTGGGACAAAGACCATCTAATACTCTCTACAGCATCTAACACCATGGGGCACCATTGTAACAAACATGATTCATAATAGTAAAATGTTTAACAGGAAACCCGCCCCCAAAATGGTAATTGCCAACAATGTATTAAACACAGAACACATTTTGGTTGTACAATAAATCCAGAACAATAAGGAAGATCAAAGTAAAGGTTGCTACTTTTAATTCCGCTTTCACATGCCTTTGTATAGCAGCACCGATGGTCCCTCTCTGCTAGAATCCTTGTCTCCCATACAAAGGCCATGTAGGGCTAGTTCCTAGCCAGTAGAAATGTGTTGTTTCAAGATCCACTAGCCACATGCTTCCTCTTCCCTGAACCACCCCCTTCTGCAGTGTGAACTGTCACAGAGCTTTGGTCTATCCCAGAGTCCCCACTCACACCAGTAGCCTGCTCTTCCCCCATCTTGCTCAGAACAACCATCGCAATTCTGCTACATTTCAGGTCATATAAAGGAGGACGACAGTTTCCCCAAAATGATCCAACCATGTTAAAAAGTTATATTACATATTATCTTGATTTTAGAAGCGGCCTGGGAACAAGGACCCCAGATGCTGTCACATGCTTCTTTTGTAAGTGTAGATAATATATAAGCTCAAAATACTATCATAATCCTTCTCTAGATGTTTACAATCTGGGGCCACGTCCAGACTACCCGCCATATCGGCGGGTTAAAATCGATTGCTCGGGGATCGATATATCGCGTCTAATCTAGACGCGATATATCGATCCCCGAGCGCGCTTATATCGATTCCGGAACTCCATCAACCCCAACGGAATTCCGGAATCGACAGGGAGAGCCGCGAACATCGATCCCGCGCGGTGTGGACGGGTGAGTAATCCGATCTTAGATATTCGACTTCAGCTACGTTATTCACATAGCTGAAGTTGCGTATCTAAGATCGATTTCCCCCCCGTAGTGTGGACCAGCCCCGAGATGCATGCCCAACAGATTAAAATGCTGTAATACAGGTAATGCTCAGAGTATCGGTATCTCTCGGTAAATACAACCCACCACAGTGAAAGGAAGTGGTAAATAACGTGTCCCATGGAGACACTCTGACAGAGGACTTTGACCCAAATTCTGCAGCCCAGTCTCAGGCAAAAGTCCCACTACATCTGGCCAGCAGGATTTGACCCTTTAGGCATTGTAATGCCCAGGCACAATGATGCTAACTGAACAGAGCTGTAGGTGTCAGGAGGAGCGGAAATTCCTTCATTAGCATGAATTTTTGCACCCACAGTCATTCAGTCCCCATCTTCTGGCATCAAGGAGTTACAGGAAACTCAGTGTGGCAGTCTGAGCTCAGCTTCTGGACTACATTCTTTTAACAAAGTTTCGTGTGCTCTTCTGTTGGGGGCGGGAAGGAAAAGTAGGGAAGGGGTTGTGTTTTCTGACACTATAACTCAGTGAAAAAGTGAGTGAGTCTTATCAGATGCAATTTCTCAGTAAGGCTTCACAAATCCAGTCTGAGCACCCCTGGTGAAAAAACTTAAACTAACATTTGCTTCTCTTAACATACACCAGGTCGCTCTGATCAGAGACAGTCAAGATTTTGGAAACTTACGTGTTGTGAGAGGAAGAAATCCAGTAGTGGGACAAAGGGTTATTCATATCCTGAGCATCTACTGCATCATATTTATCATCCCAAATACTGTTTTCTTTTGAGAAAAGATAAGTGAGAAACTAAAACAAAAAAAGAGAATGGATTTAAATGCATGCAATCAGAAAAGAAAAAAGAATTTAAACACTAACAACAGAGCTTAGAGGAACTGCCCTCTTGATAACAGAGGAGGATTTGCCCAGCAAATTAAATTTCAAGGAACTAGAAGAGAAACTTAAACATATATAGAACTATAAGAAAATATTTTATCTCACCTCATCCACAAAGAGGAAGGGCTCAGTAGTTTCTCTCATAGTGTCATCTATAAACTTTGTCATTCGTTCTCGGACTTTACTGAGATCCTGTGCCCAAGACTCCTTTAAATTAAGAAAAGTTTATCATTTAAGTTGTTTTATTTTATTACCAAAAAAGATAATAAGACTTAGTGAATGAAATTATATATTATGTAACATGAAAGAGACAGACAGACACCCATAGTAGTGATTTACTAAACTGCATTCTTCACTGCCTACAGTTAACAGAACTGCATCTTTTGATGAACCCATCCAGAAAGAAAGACACTCAGTGGTTCAGGCTACTGCTGCATTTAAAATCAGTGTCTAAGATCACATAACGATACTTGTAAGTGGGTGAAACCAGAATATCTGGAAGTTTTACAAATCTCTCTAGATGTTTGAGTTCACTGAATTTTTCTACTGTAATTTAGGTTCATGTTTTTTTACCCAAAGAATATTCAGGAATGGCTTTTTGTTAAATGTTTGTCCAGGGCCTAGTACTATAGTCTGGTCAGTGACTAGGGCTCATAGGCGTTACAGAAATAAAATAATAAATGATAGTTTAAAAATAAAAAATAATGTCTTTCCTAGCTAACAAAAGCCTATGTTATGTTTTAAGGATCTAAGATGCCCTCTGTCTAAATGCTAGGCTGTCACAGGTGGGGACTCTATATATGGGTGAAATCTTGGCCCTACTAAAGACAGAGAAAATCTTCATTTTGGTCTCTTCTAACTTTTGAGTGCTTGACTTTACAACCTTTATGCTCTTTCAACATTGTTTTGTAGGGGAAAAGATATTAGGTATTCCCATACAGGGAATGCATGGGAACAATGAACTTCAGTGTTTGATTTGAGTGTTCAAACAAATTTGCAAGCCTGGAGTTCAGTAGTGGCTGTGGAACGTCATAAAGCTTAAACATACAGAAGATCTCCAGACTTTCCAAAGATGTAGAATATGCACACTGTAATACAGCAGGCCAGCTTCAAAAATGAACTGCTTTGTTCCTTTAGTGAATCTTTGGCCTGACAATTTTTTTAAATCAATTTATTCATTACTTTATCAGTCAAACTAAACCATGCTGTCTGTGAATCAGGATCAGAACTGTTACAGATGAAGACAAGCCCCTTCCCAGATCACTGAACCCAACTGCTTGCAAGTACAGGGCAACTTCTTCAAAGAGAGCACCCATCAGGAGTGAAATTCCGGGCCTTTTCAAGTCAATGGCAAAACTCTCTTTGATTCCAATGGGGCTGGCACATCACCCCAAATGTTTACATTGTGCCAGCCACAATGAGGCCAGAGCCAAGATTTCAGTCCACATGTTTACGTGGTGCCACCCACAATGGGGCCAGGGTATCACCCTTGACATTTACATGTCAGTCAAGAACCACCTCCGTTTATTTAGAAGCTTAGCAGAGGCCAGAAAAATCCATTTGCACACCTTTTTGTTCTTTGTGCAGTTGAAAAACAGTAGCTCAATGAAAGATCACACTTTAATAATTAAGACCAATGCTCAGATTTAGCCCACAAGGTTCAATGCCAATTATCATCAGTCATTCTGTATGTCAGACTGTGACTCTTTGAAAAATACATAACGCTGTGAACCTTGGTGAGGAAGAATTCTGAGTTTCATAACCTTCTCACCTGCTGCTCATGTAGCAAAAATCTCTGGAAGTCATGCAAATGAACTGCTGAAGCATCTGGACGGTCAGTATTTCTAGACCAAAGGAAAGGGAAAATTTTTAGAAGAAATGTTTCATTAAAAAAAAAAAGGGGGTAGATCAAATATCATATAAGTCAGGGCCTTAGCAGGACCATGGTAGAGAACCAAATAAATTATATCATGAATTTACTTCATCCGAAGGGGGTCCTTCCATTATCTTTAACGGGCTTTGGATCAGGCCCCAAAAGCAGCTGTCTAGCATCTGGATCACAAGACTTTGAATCAGAGCTTCTGGGTTTCCTTCCCAGCTTTCATAATGATTCATTCTGTCACCCTGGGCAAGTTACTTAACTTCTCTCTGTTTACCTTTTTGTAAAGTTGAAACACCACTCACCTCACTAGGATGTTGTGCATCTTAATTATGGGACTATAACAATATTATTGTTGTAAATTATTTGCATAGCCATAATCCCATAAGCCATTTCTTCTGGATATTTATTGGATGAGCTGACATGGAGAACCAAAACCTGATGCCAGCAGTCCCAATGAGTTCAATAAATTCTACTCAGTAGACTAAAGAATTGGGCCCTATATTAAAGGTAACCATTTCTAAAGGAACTTCTCAAATGCTTTAAACAAAATTGTAGATGTAATGTTCAAAGTTATGATAAACTAGTTTCAGAAAAGTATAATAGCAGCAATGCTTGTCATTTTTATGCTGCAGCATCTCATTTCTTCAACATGCTGTACAAAGAGTTAATTTTCAACTCCCCTAAATAAATAACATACCCATTTTACAGAGAGGGAAACTGAGATTCAATGACATTCCATGATTTAGGATTAGAATTCTGCCCTGCTTCTGTCAAGTCCATGCACCACATGCTTCTTCAGTTAAAAATTAAACTTCTCCATCAGAAGACACAGAGACAACTTCTGTCCTAGGCTAAGCATGAGAAGCTCTGACTGAAATCCATCTGTGGGCAAGGTATTGGCACTTATCAACAGCTTCCTTATGCCACTCTTCCTCTGTCCTTACTCAGGAAATCTTCCACTGAAGTCAGAATTTTAGGACACGTGTCTTAAAATGTGAGATGTTAAAATTCATATTAAATGGTATATGAAAAATGTTCACTCATCATAATGAGTACCATAGCAACAAGATATGCCACCTCTGGTCACTAATGAAAATACCATTATAGAGAACAGTGACATCACTTACAAACATGAATGGACTTTGAGATTCCATGAAATCTTTGGGTATGCAAAGTCCTGAAGCGTTATAATCAACACACACATGCACAAAATTATAGTAACAGGAAATCTCACCCAAGAATGAACACAGAAGAATCCTTTTTGAATTCATCAAGAATCTTAAGAGGAGGAGAGAAAAAGAGAGACACACAATAATCAGAAATATCTGTAACTATTATCAGGGACAGAAATGTCTACTTGCATTTTATACAAGTTATGTTAGCACGATAAATTTTGAGTTAAAATGAAAGGTAAGAAACAACAGACTGTCATCTGTCGTGATTACGCTTCAGGCCTTCTCCATGTAAAAGCATACAATTCATAGCCAAACTTGGTTTTGCTAATGCACATAATAAACACAAGCAGTCAAGTTTCCTCCTAGATAGCCCAGAAAAACTGGAAACATGTATCTTGTATCATATTTAGTCAGCTGGCTACAAAAACTAAACTAAATGGCCTCCAGGTTGAACCAGCAGAGTACAGAGCTTGGGAAACTTAGTTGTAAACAGTAATTACGCAATCTGAGGAGTCTCCTTGAAATGATGCACCAAGAGTGTGGACAATCAGATAACCTCACTATACTGTGCTACGCTCTCCTCTTTAAGTAACTTTTTTCTGCTTAAGGTGTTTAAGTGAAGTGTCATGAAAAAAGGCACATCAACAAGGTTAGCTAAACAAAGAAGTCTTACTTCAAGCATATGGTTCTTTTTAATAGCATTTTACAGATCTACATTATAATGATTATGCTTAATCTGCAAAGCTGAAAAAGAGAACTACTAATAAACTATGCCCATGTACAACTGAGGATAGAAGGCTTTAGTTTTAACAATATCCTACATATTCGCAGGCACAATTAACAGGGTGCAGAAACTAGCATTCAGATATTTATGCCAACATTTTCAAACTTGGGTGCTTAAAGTGAGGCACCTAAATAAGAACCCTGATTTTCCGAGATGCTAAACACTTACAGCTCCCATTGACTTCATGAATCTGGATGGAACGAACATTTGGAAGTAGTGATCAAATAGCTAACCAAATAAATCGCTAGCATAATTCCATGGCATTTACACATCTCAGTGACTCTCACAAGCATGCCATGCAGTACACCAAACATCTCCAGACATAAGTGAGAATGGCAGTGGTCATTATTTGGTGATCATGACATGTCACCAGCATAATTTAAAGAGTATCCTTTGGCATATGGGATAAATTAAATTGGGAAGTCATGCAAAAACAAAACCCTTATTTCACTTAACATTTATTAATTGCACCTGACTAAGGCCATCCTACAAACTGGGCAGAAAGACTCACTGACATACAAAATCCCATTACATGTGTGCACACTTTCACCTTTTAAACACCCAAGAAGCAACACAAGCTTCTTATCTATTTATTTTATGAATCCAGTTATTGGCATTGGTTGTCACAGACACATCAAATACAATACTGTAAGTGAGGGCTTTTCTATGGTGGGGGATGTGAGGAGAAATCAGTATTCACCTTTTATTCAAATCAAGCAGGATAAGAGTATGTAGATTGACTATCAATCTATAAATGAGCTTACCGATTTCTGCTGTTCAAACATAATTTTCTTGTAGAACACGTGAAATTGTTCAAAGCTAAGTTCTTCTTTGGGAGCTCCTATTTCCTGTGAGGAGGAAGTATTAAACAGTGTACTTGGAATAGCCTAGGTTACACCTGTACAGCAAGAAATGTGACATACCCTTTCCAGGTGCCATAGTCTTCCAAGGCATATATGGCTGCCATACTTTTACTTTAATTGTTTTGACGTGATGGCTAATTGATTTCTTAACAATGACATTGATATGCTAATTGAACAAACAGAATCTTGATTTGTAACACACTGTTCCTGCCCCTCATCTCTGTCCACTACCCCAGCTCAGAGTACCAGCAGGCAGTTAGCCAGTTGCTCACTTAAGAAGACAGCTGGCAGATTCTGAAGAATGACTCACTCAGTGCTCATTAATCAGAGTACCAATAACTATAATTCAAGGCTTGGAGAATAGAGAGGTATAAAGCAGGAAAAATAAGGGGATCTTTAAGGTTCCTGCAGGGATGTAAAGGGGCCTCAAAAGTTATTAACAGTAGTTTACATTGAATAGAAACCAAAAGTATTGCTTCACTCATAATGCAAATTCTAGCCTTAAAACAGGCACTGACCATATCTTCCTACACATTTGCACAGTGCCAAAAAGAGGGCCATGAGCCTGATTTTGACTTCGGATAATACTGCAATATTAATACCAGTAATAAAGATAATTAAAAAAAACTCTTCTGCATTACATTCAAACCTAAACTCTGAAATTAACCAATATTAAACAGATTAAATCACACGATAAGAAGCAAAAGCCACAGGCAAGATGCTGCATAAAAGAGTCAAATATTTTCATCAAATATTGGACATCAGGTGCTTTGGATAATTACCGCAAATTTATCCTTCAAGAATTTCACACTGCCTACTTTGAAGTTTACTAAGGGGAGTATGGTCTTCAGTTCTCTAAGGCTGATACTGAAAAACAAGAGGGCAAAAACAGCATTCTGTTAGTATCTAGGTAACCTACAACTATCCAATGGCATATATTTTCATCAACACAAAAATTAAATTATTGATATATTTTTAAAACGTTCTCTGTCCATAGATCAATCCAAGAGCAACAGAAGTCTACTGACTTCTTCGAAAGTTGGACTAAACCAGGGGTAGGCAAACTATAGCCCGCAGGCCGAATCTGGCCCCCTAGCCATTTTAATCCAGCCCTCGAACTCCTACTGGGGTGGAGGGTCTAGATTAGGTGTTGCCCCGCTCCAGCCAGGGTCGGGGGCCACTCCACATGGCTCCTGGAAGCAGAGGCATGTGCCAAAAAAATAAAAACTGCACCAAAAAAATTTTTTTGCAAAATTCTGCATATTTTATTTGTCAATAAATAAATATGGAGGCTCCAGCATGGCAGTGGGGGCCACCACGTCCCAGGGTAGGAGATCACCCTGCAGCCCCACCCCAGGACATGGACTTGGCAGTGAGTCCGCATCCGACGCTGACACAGCACAAGGGCCAGGTCTGCCCCAGAAACACCCCAGGGCCCTGCCCCCTCCGTGCCAGGTGCACCAAGATAGCAAGAGAACAATCCATGTGTGGGGCAGACAGACTCAGCCTGGCAGGATCGAAGTGTGGAGAGGCTTAGTGTGAGGATCCAGCTGTGGGGTGAGAGGGTTCTGTGTGGGGCAATCTGGGTGCAAGTGGCTCAGTGGGGGGCTTGGGTGTGGGGGGGCCCTCTGGATGCACAGGGGCTCAGTGGGGGAGTGCAGGGGGGTCATGGGACCAGGGCCACCCAGAGGATTCAGGGGGCCTGGGGCAAAGCAGGGAAGCAGTGGCGGTACGGGTCTTCGGCGACATTTCGGCGGTGGGGGGCCCTTCAGTCGTTCCGCGTCTTCAGCAGCACCGACGAGCCCTCCGCCACCGAAATGCCGCAGAAGACCTGGAGCAACTGAAGGGCCCCCCGCTGCCAAAATGCCAGCTAAAGACCCAGACCACTGTCAGGCCAGGGCTTGTGGGGCCCCTGCGGGGCCCGGGGCAAATTGTCCCACTTGCCCCCCCCCGGGCGGCCCTGCATGGGACTCTGCAGGGGTGTCCAAGTGATGGTGGTTGGGACTCAGGGGGGCTCTGGGTGTCAGGGGCTCCGGGTGCTGGAAATGGGGTGGGGGTCCAGCTGCAGGGGGCTTGTTGGGGTGGTCCAGGTGTGGGAGGTGGGGGTCCTCAGGGTGGGGGTCCTGATGCAGGGGGTTCAGGAGTGGGGTCCCGATGCACAGTGGCTGACTGAACTGTAGAGCAGCTCCTTCTGTACAGTGACCTCTTCCCCTGTGGCTGAATGGAGCTTCAGACCTCCCACCTCCCTCATCAACTTCAGCTTTGGTTTCAGTGTATCTTAGATATTTTAATGGCCACGATTACCACAGTATCAGAGTGCCTCATGATCTTTAATTTACATATTCCCAGAACAGTGCTATCATCCCCATTTTATAGATGGGGAAACTGAGGCACACAGCAACTAAGTAGTCACATAGGGTGTCTCTGGCAGAGCAGGGATGGGAACCAAGGCCTCAAGTTCTAGGCCTTTGTTGTGACCCTTTAGATGCCTCTCAATAGCTCTTTCTGGACAGCAAAGGCCTAAACTCAGGACTGACTTCATTACTGCATATAGCAGCAAAGCTTCACTGCTGGGGCTAGCCGGGAAGTGTCAACTTTATAATTAACTGGCAAAAATTAAAAAAAAAAAAAAAGTTAATTGCAGCATTCATCTGTTTCCTGGAGTTTTCCAAAGGTGGGAATCCTCTCTGGGTAAAGTGAAAACACCACCACCACCTCACAATTCAGCACACATCCAAGGCAGATCAGTTACGTTACCTTCCAGTAATAAAACAACTATGGAAACTAACATAACCTTAACTAGATATAGTATCTGCTGAAGCTTCTTTGCCCTATGGCTTTCCTTTGTTTCATGGTTCTCCCCTGTTGTGGTGCTTTCTTAACAAAATGCATCAGCAGCAGAGCAGGTGCCAAGTGCAGTGACGTGATCTGGCATCCAGTAAAGAATGGTGCAGCTGGCACACTTTGTCCTCCCACTCCAGACTAAGCGAGTCAGTCTCTGATATCTAAAATCTCTCTGAGCCCTGTGACAGACCCAGACCAGTGGGGTACAGGAGTCTGGTAGAGTACAAATATACAGGTCACTGGATGAGCAGTTTTCTGTTCCCTGAGTAACCAGAGCAGGGGCTGCACTAGAGTAATCAGGAATCTGCTAGAACCAGTTAAGGCAGCCAGGCTGATTAGAACACCTGCAGCCAATCAAGGCAGGCTAATCAGGGCACCTGGGTTTAAAAAGGAGCTCACTCCAGTCAGGTGAGGAGGAACCAGAGGAGAGGAAGTGTGTGTGAGGAGCTGGGAGCAAGAGGCACAAGGAGCTGAGAGTGAGAGGCTGTGCTGCTGGAGGACTAAGGAGTACAAATGTTATCAGACACTAGGAGGAAGGTCCTGTGGTGAGGATAAAGCAGGAATTTGGAGGAGGCCATGGGGAAGTAGTCCAGGGAGTTGTAGCTCTCAAGCAGCTGTTACAAGAGACACTATAGACAGCTGCAATCTACAGGGCCCTGGGCTGGAACCCGGAGTAGAGGGTGGGCCCAGGTTCCCCCCAAACCTCCGAACTCCTGATCAGACACAGGAGGAGTTGATCCAGACTGTGGGGAAGATCACTGAGGTGAGCAAATCTGCCAATAAGCGCAGGACCCACCGAAGTAGAGGAGGAAGTTTGTCACAGCCCCTATGCTTGAGAACCCAGTTCCGTTCGTACCCTCCCATCTCTGTTTGTATTGCAATAATCTGCCCAGTACTACAGATTGCTTGCAGAATGGTGTTATTTCCTGCAACAACATGTTTTCATCCGGACAATGAGAAAACGTTTTATTTTACTCTTAGGAAAAGGCTAAATGAGAGGAAATGAATGTTATTTTCTGCACTGAACAAAAAGTACAAACATTAATACTGCTGGGAAAACGGGGTAGCTAAGCTTCATTGAAGTGCCACCCACCGAGCGGTTAATTTCCTTCTCAAAGCATCGTACAACTTACATCAATTCTAACGAGAAATTTGCAGCTGAATTTGCAAGAGAGCATCCTCTGCACTGCAACAGGCTATCCAGCACCTCGGCTAGCAGAGCAAGGATTCTCTCTCGCTATCACTCACCATAAAGGGAAATTTTGAAGTCTAAAATCTATGCCATTTTTTGCATGGGCCTGCAGTGAGCAGCTTCCATTTCCCACAGGAACCCAAATATGACACCTCCATAATTACAATATGCTGCAGCTTCCTCAGCCAAGAAGCACGAATCCTGAGGTAATTCTTAAGCCCTAGGTCTCCTCCCCTGACACATAACAAAGTAACAATCGTGAACCATCCGGCCAATTTCACCAAGTTATATTTACCAAAGCAAGTTCTTATCAGTGAGAACTCCGCAAACTCTCTGGAACACTGCCAAAGTCCTCAGTCTAATTCTGAAAGACCACTGCTGGCTTCCTCCCACCTCTATGTTTAAGGACTGTCTTGTGTTCCCTTGCCTAACCTACCCCATTTCCCAGGATCTCCAGAATGACCCCCCTCCATGTCCCTCAGACTGTTCCCCCATGGATCTCCTTGTCCCTACCTCATCTTCCAAGGATTCCCCTGTTCTTTCACCCAGTCATGCTCCCCCTCCTCAAGGCTCTGATTCAGTGTGGGGAGGAAGGACTGTTGTGACTGCTGCTGTTAGGCCAACTCCATCTGTGCCCCTCCTCACCCTCTTCACTCTCTCAGGCAGTGCTGGGGGCATAGCCAAGGCAGGAAAGCAGAGTCCCAGCCTCTGAGTTCCCACTTGATTAGCCTCTACAGAGGAAGCAGCTAGGTTCTGCTGGAAGTCAGGAGCTGAAAGCGGGAGAGGGAAAGCATCCCCTCTCCCTGCCTAAAACTATACTCATCCTAGTTCCAGCCATGAAGAAAGGGCTAAAAGCAAAATGATACATTTCCCTCTCTGTTACACTAGGTATATGCATCAGTGAATTTCACATGCTTGATGTCTCCATAACAAAACAGAACACAAATTACTAACGAAAGAGCAGGTGCAGTGTCCTGGATTCTCACGTTACCTAAGTCACATCTTTCTTATGCAAAGTGATGTTTGTTACTTCAAAATTCTACTCCTATACTTCATGTAGAAAAACTGACCATGAAAACTAAGCAAAACCTGAAAAGGATGAGATTCATACCTGTTCCTTCTAGTCTGGTCAACAGAGTAGATCTGCTTTCTCAGCCAGCTAAAATAAATAAATAAAAACAGAAAAGTTATTTTAAGAATTAAGAACTAACAGAGCCTGTTAAATAGCACAATTTCAGTGATGAAAGTAAGCAGAGATATTTAAACTGGAAATCTAGCACATTCTGAAAAATGAGTCACGAGCATTTTCAGGTGCTGCCTCTGCTGTATCTGCCCTGGTTAATGTTTGTGGCTTTAAAATAATATTTTCCCATTTCTAAACAAAATGTTTTTGTCTTCACCTTGTTGCTGTGTGACAAGCCCACATAAACAAGGGAAATGACTAACCAAACATATGGGGAACAATGAAAATAACTGGGCACAAAAGGGCCAGATCTTCAGCTGATGTAAACTGGCATAGCTCCATTAAGTCAATGGAGCTACACTGATTGACACTAGTTGAGGATGTGGTCTCAAATATCATCAAATGCATGAAGTAAAAATGAAAGCGAATCTGCTTAATCTCTTCTAGCTGTAGTAATCTTTTACCTATCTTAGGTTAAAAAACATAAATCAGACAGAAGTGTCAATTTTAGGGCCAGCATCCCTTTACTGATATTGGCAATACTGGCAGAGAAGATCTGTTTATATTGACATGTTTCACCCCAAAGGATAATCATAGCATTTCACTAAAAACCTCATATAATCTGTCTATACGGGAATCACTCGGTTGTTGCTGAAATGCAGACATCTCTAGAGTCATGCACAGCAACAGTATAACAGCACAGAGCAACACCATACACAAGTTAAAGACAGGAAGTGAGGAATACTTTTTCTCAGTTGAAATTGGATTTAGATGGGCAGGGCATCAACACCTGAGCTACAATTTGGACAAACCACCAAAGAAGACAGACAGGGTGGTAGGCCATGACTTTCCCCCTCTGTTAACAAAAGGTGAATGAGGTGAGAAAAGATTAGGTCTGGGAGGGACCTCAGGGGCTGTTGACAAGAGGGGGATTCTCTGCCCAGGGCTGGGTGATAGGAAGTGGGGGGGAAGAGGTTCTAGTTGTGAGATCCTGAGAAACTCTGGTTTACTTGAAACAGATGCCAACACACACATAGACCAGACATTCCCATGAACTTCTTAAAGACTTTCTTTGGCATCCAAACCTGGAACCAGGTATGTTTATATAACAAATCTACCAACCAACCATAGAGCCAAATCCATCACAGTGTAAGCAGCCATAACTTCATAAAAGACTATCAAGTGGCATATGCTTCTAGAAGATCTGAATTTGGACCACACTTTCTAGGTATAGCATGTGTCTGTAGAATATTGCTCTTAATGTAACTGACAGTCCACATTGGTTTCATCCTTGAAAATGTCTTCAGTTTTTCACTGTCAAATTGCAAAGAAGTGTCAAGCTGTTGAAGAGTCTCTCATAAACAAAGGCAGGAAATTCCACTTACCTCTCTGTGATTGCAGGTGTGGAAGCATTCATAACTTCTTGATGCAAGATATTCAAGCCACACAGCCATTTATCAGCATCATCTTTGGAATCAGCTGCAAAGATTAATACACTGTGAGAAATATTAATACATAACAAAGACATAATCTGTGATGTTTAGATAAGCCCTAGTGTATGAGATGGGTTGGCTACCCATTCTCTATGATAATCTCACTACAGAGCTTTACGCTGCCAATCCAACACATTCCAATGAAAGAATCTATGTTAGTTCTTAAGGATTAAAAAAAAACAACCGCTAGACCTATCAAAAACATCTCCTTTTAAAACTTTGTTCATCAGAATATAAGAAGTTTC
This sequence comes from Gopherus evgoodei, assembly GCF_007399415.2. NCBI lineage: Eukaryota > Metazoa > Chordata > Testudines > Testudinidae > Gopherus > Gopherus evgoodei. Next base: position 33,756,271 of record NC_044333.1, on the reverse strand, counting down.
AAAGCTGCAGCACGATTACTGCCAACCTACAACTAGGCACTCACTGTGATACAGCAGAATTTTTGCTTTTTCCATCTTCAGTTCTCAAGGTGACCAAAGTCCATGGGCTGAATGTAGCCCACAGCCACCCTCTCCTTTAAAATGAAAATGTGGCCTGTGGATACTACAGATTCCAGCATGCAACGCTCTAACCCTAACCCTTAACATTTCTGAGTGGCCTGCAAAACAATCCTTCATCCGGGCTGCCATAATCACACCACTATGCACAGTCTATGCCAGACTATGGTTTGGGGGGAAGTTAACTTCTTGTATAAGAGGTGTATTTGGGAGAAGAGTCTTTAAATTCCCTCAGACTCCTGCTGCAGAATTAGAGCTCAGATGTTTGTTCCTTTCATCCTTAACTTTACATTTTCAAGTCTATTTTCAGAAGGAAAATGGCTAGAAATTTTATTTTGTTCCAAAATGAGTTTGCATCTACACTTCTAGTACCCACAAACCAGAAGGGCCTGCTGGTGATGATCCAACCTGATCTGAATAACTACTAGTCAGATCAAGTTCATGCATGGCATTCTGGGAACTACAGTCCCTGTGGGACACAATTTTGTATTATTAAAGGTGCAGGCGGGCTGCAATTTTCCTTTCATGTTGCAGATTAGGCGCAGCCTTTGCAGCCCTCAGTTGGGCAGAATTTGGACAGCCCCGTGTTGCCGCATTCCAGTTCAAAAATTCATCAAAGCATCCCTCTACCAAAACAGTCCTCCCGAAGAATTATTTCCAGCCAATATCTCCAACTTAAGCAATTTCTGCAATATCCTTTAAAACAAAAACAAACAGTCTCTCAAAAAATACAGATTACTTTTAAAAGTATACTTTCAAACAATGCTGTATTCTCCAAAACTGAAGCCAGAGCCCAGCTTCAGAGCCCTGTGGAAATCTTTTTCAATTAGTTACATTTTGGGGAAGGACAGACACCAGTCTAACTGTCTCAAAGGAATTCTGCCCATAAAGAAAGCTGCCATTCCCCCTTAAGTAACAGTTACTTTGTATTGTTCTCAGAAACCAAGACAAAGTGCTTTAACAAAGGAAAGGATTTTCCTGATATTGAAAATATCAGTCATGTTGTTCTGAGAACCAGTGTTATGGCAACATACCTTCTGGTACTAATTGTTCTCAAAGTACTTGCAGAGACTAGATTCTGAGAAAAAAAACAAGGAGAAAATACAGCCCAACAGTGCTGAGTGCACAATTATATTTAAAGTGACACTGCACATTCTGAAATTTCAGGGATATTACGGGCTTAATCTAAATTCAAATCTGGTACATGGAGCCAAATTTTCACAAACAGCCATTAACTGTCAACACACAAAATTGTGCATGCTCCTTCACACGTAAACCCACTTTTGAGTACACCAATCCTCTGTGCAATACATTATTTCACAAGCATAAATATGGGGTTTGCTTACACACATGGGAAAGTACCTCAACTAGGGAGTGCATCACTTCCACATTTTAAAAACATCTCTATGGCTATTAGAATTATAATGCTTACAACACACTGATCACTTCTCTACTCTAATAGGAACTTCTTAAAAATTACTTCAGTTTTTATTACAACTTTGCAAGTGAATTTAATGTTCATGAAACTGACAATGTTGATCAAGCATAGGACCAAGGGAATTCCCATACGCAGTGAAACCAGCAGTCCATGTATTCCTGTACCAAGGAAGATTCAAGACCCCTTCAGTAGATAGTTATCCTCTTCTTCCTAATCTCCATTGATTTGATATTATTTTATGCCCTGAAGTATAAGGGTTTATATCACATCCTAGTTTTGGCTTTTTTTTTTAAAAAAACACCCTTTTTAATGTAATTTGATGATTTCATTTTCCATAAATATCCAATCCATTTTTGAAACTTTCTAAGCTTTTGTCTTCAGTGATATCTTGTGGCAAAGAGATTCATAGAATAATATTGTGTTGCACATAAAAAGTATTTCCTTGCATTAGTTTTCAATTCCCTGCCTTTCAATTTGATTAACATCCCTTTTCCTCATATAGACATGCACAGTCCATACAGTGCACTTGAGCATGCAATTCACCTCCTATTCCAGTGCTTGGCCTCTCACAGGGTCTGATCAACACTACAGAGTTAGATCAATGCAAGCCAGCTTATGTTGACCTAACTATGGAGATGCCTACACTTAAATTTCGCTCCCGATGATGTAAGCCCTAATAACTCCACCTCCATGTGGAGTGTAGAGTCACAGTTGTATAGCTAGGTCAACGCAATGTCAGCGTAGACAATACGTTGCTTACATCAACTGTTACTGGCTTTCAGAAGCCATCTCACAATGCCCCACACTGATGGTACAATTGATACAAGCGCTCCTGGTAAAGAAGCACACTGTTGACACAAGGAGCAAAAAGTGTAGACATGCACAAGCAATGTAATTACTGCCACAACTGTATGTCAACATAAGTTAGGTTGACTTAATTTTGCAGTACAGACATGGCCTAAGTAAACAGACTCTGCCAGTTGTGTGGTTGGTTTTTCTGATATGGTCACAAAAAACTAGGCTATGGATCCTAAATTCACCTTTACTTGTGACCCCAGGCAGGTTTCAGGCCCTGGGGTGAGATCCTGGCCACAGTGAAGCCAACGGCAAAATCTCCATTGACTTCAATAGGGCCAGGATTTCATCCAGGTCTCCAGTGCTAAAAAAAATCTCACCTGAGATATTTAATCAGAGAGGATCTACACTGCTAAACATGAGCGAATGAATAAAAGATATGTACTTCATAAAAAAGACTCTCTATAATGTTCCTTCTAAAGAGACATCGGACAGCTGCAGGGTATAAAAAAAATGGATCAGCAGAAACATACATATAGGGATTTACTATATATCTCCTGCTTATACCTCACACTTGTGCCTTACAGTGAGTGACAGGCATTTCATCTTCCTAAAACATACAGTGCTAGTGTCAAGGAGAGCACAAGACTGCTTGCAACAATTCAGACACCTAAAATGACTCATTAAACAACACAAGAAAAAAATCTCATCTAATTTATTATTTTACACAAAAATTACAAATGCCACAATTCAAGGACATTAAAAGCAGTAAGGGGAAAAGGGTACTCTCTCACACCCTCTTCAATTTTAAATGTTTGGTATGTATTAGGAAGGTCAGAAAGAAAAACAGCATAAGCTTTGCATTACTGCTCTGTCAATGCTATAAATCCCTACTCTGGAGGGTTTACTGTTTAAGGTTTAAAGAAGAAAGACACACACACACACACACACAAAAAGTACCTGCTAAGCTTAAGGTGTTGAGAACAAACTGGGTACCATAAAAAATAGTGAAGCAATGCTCTTTATACTGTGTTGCCTTCCCACGCTCAAAATCCTTTGCATTTTTCCCAGGGCGAATTTCCTTTATTTCCATCAGATCCACTGAAAGAAAATAGCATGTGTCAGTACAAACTGTGCTTAATAATTCCAGCAGAGATCAATGCAAAAAGACAAACAAGTCAAAACATTTATTATTATTATTGTATTAATTTATATGATTCTGACATCTGGGACTTGCAACTGTGGTGACTGCCTAAATGTGTTTGTGCCCTCAAGGCTGGGCTAGGGGAGTGTGGGAGAGGAAGAAAAGGGTAGTTTTTTTGCAGAAATTTGTTAGTCTCTACGGTGCCACAAGTCCTCCTCATTCTTCTTATTCCTGGGACCATGACACTCTCTCCACTGACCAAGTTATGTATAAAATCAGTAAACTCGACAGGAAGAGCTGTCCGCACACTTTTGCAGGTGTCATTTATTTTGGCACTGGAGTTCCCTTTTTGAGTGGCAAACTGTTTGGGGGGAACTCTAAATGGACCACACACCACCAGCTGATGTCACTTTATTTGCACCATGAAACCAACTCAAACTTTTTCTCGTCTACAGAACTTGAGCAGTTTTTGTGGGAAATCTACACTTTACATTTAAGTTTCAGAAATCTTTTTTTGGCTAAGCCTCAATGTAACCATTACAATATCTATGAACCTTCCTCTGCTCAGATCCAAACAGGTCTCTGCCTTTTAATACAACTTTTAGCACTGCTGAGTGACCTGTGCCTTCCCATAGAGCATAGCTACACTTCAAAAAATCATGAAAGGAGAACACTGTGCTGATATGTGGCCTAAAGTCAGTCCTCTACTTATCATAGTCTGAGGTCTGGATCAGCATAATATTTGTGAGGCAGCACTGAAATAGAATATGTGCACTCTTACGATAAGATATTTATTAGAAAACTGAGGAAGTGGTTTCGTTCTGCCCGTAGACTGGACAGAAGCACGCATGGCTCTTCCTACTTTTGACAGGTCAAGAGTTACTGGTTACAGGATGAGGAGTGAACAAAAAAAAAAGTTGCACAGCTGCTCTTGAAATGTGTTTATCAAACCATACAGCATCAGAGGAAATTGACTGGGAGTTTCTGTTTGTGTGTTTTACAATTCAGGGATACAGATGATGTATTTTAAAAGAGCACCCCGTTGCTACTAGATCACAACATATGAAATGTAGTGAAATAAAGAGGGAAAGGGCTGACCACCTGTTTCTAAAGCTCTGTGGGATGATTAATTTTTATGTGATGTGGCTTGGTGTGAGATGGTGAAGAGGGCTGATCAGCAAAGCTTGGATGGTGGAATATTCAAACACCTAGGAAGTTCTTATTGTGAGTGAGACTATCTCAGGCCAAACTTACTGCTCCATTTGGAGTTGTTTTTCCCAGAGATGACATTGCTGCTAGGAAAGGGGAAGAAAATGGTTATTATTTTGTATTGAAGTAGCCCTTATAAGCTGCAGCCTTTGACCAAGTCCCCATTGGAACATGGAACAGACAGACAGTTCCTGCCCCAAGGAGCTTTATTTCCCCCAGATATTTATCGGCAAGATAAAGTCACCACTCCTTCTCCCATACTCCACCCATCAACTCCAAGTAAGAATAGTGGGGAAAAAATAGATGGGAAAAATCTCCATCCAAATTTTTCAAAGGTGGCTGCATAGAGTAGGCCCCTAAATCTACATTTAGGCATTGAAATATGTAGCCTGAATTTTAGAGATGTTGAGCAATGAAGAGCTCCCACTGAGTGTTCAGCCCCTCTGAAATTCTTAGTTAAATACATCAAATGGATCTGAGCCTATCTTAAGGTGTCTGTGATGGGTTACCGTAGCGTCACAGTGTCCACATTTTAAAATGTTGGTGTTACTTCCCAAGCATGTCAAAGGGAGTTTGACAAAGACACATCAGGGTGCAGAGACAAGATTTCAATTCACAGTAAACCAACAGGAAACATTTATCAGATTCCCTGTAACTCTACTTGAGTGCCTTAACCACTCAGTCACCACTCCAGACCTCCAATCTTGAAGGTTATGGGTTTAGTCTTGATGGATCTCACAAAGAAAGGCAACCTTCAGTTCACCCAACTGCAAAATGGATACCTGATCCATGGAGTTAGGGCAGTCAAAGGCAGTCTGACATGATACTGGCCACATCACTCCCTTGTGTACTGTGGGCTATGAAACTGACATGCTTTAACCATGTCAGCCCAATAAGCCATTGGCTGGGGGAAACTTTGACTTGACTGTAACTCTACTGAACACCATACACAAAACACAGAGATAAAAACAAGGATTTCCCAACCCTAATTGTTGTTTCCATTTTGAGTTACTATTACCCCATACTGACCTCTGACACAGAAAGAGACAAGCTTGCTTAATTTCTTCCCGGTTGCACACATACACACCTTCTTTTCCCTGCATTATAACCGTGATACCTCACTCTCATGTTCTCACTCTCTCTGGTGTGTGTGTGTTATTTTGGTTAGGGGTGTGTTTTTTTTATTTTTTTACCAATATAGTTATACTGATACAACCCCTAGCATGGATGCAGTTACACTGATATAAGGTACAGCTCATTCTCCTTTCCTTACAGGAATAAGTTATACTAGTTATAAGCACTTTTATACTATCAGGGGTTATACACTTTTAACTATATCAGCATAGTTAAAGTGGAGTGAGTTTTGTGTGTGGACAAGAAGAGCCACACTGCATCCCAGGCTCTGCTCAGATGTGCTTTAGAATTCATTTAATTGGATGACAAATCACATAGTAAACTTATTACCCAATTAGAACAGGTTAGGGCCAGATTTTTAAAAAGTATTTAGGCATTGTTCTGCTCAGCGTTGCAATGCCTAACAGATTTAGAAGTCTATGTCATTTTCAAAAGGGATTTAGGCACTCGGTGAGCACAAAAAGACGTTAAAAATCTGGGCCTGAGTGACTAAGCTCCACCATGAAGGAAGATGGTTATGAGGGAGGGAGAACAGAAAGAATGAGAGTGATATAGGTCAACTTCCCTGTCAAGGGTTCAAATTCAGTATCTTTTATGTTCCTGGAATAATTATACTTTATTTCCCTTAGAAAAAAAGTTATATAGAACTTTATAGGGATGAAATCAATAGGTTGCTGTAGAAACTATCCTAAATTAACTCTAGAATATAAAAGGATAACCATTCTGTAAGCCTGTTTTTTAATCACCTTGTTGAATTTTATATAAAGATACATAATTCTGTGTTGAATTTTGATGATGATGATTAAAACTAGGCCACCCTATAGAAGGGCTATCCTTTTGTATTAAGTACTATAGGGCTTTCCTGTATGGCCTATATTGTGAATTGTGAGTGGGGACAACACACTGGGAAAAAGTGCTCTCCCTAGGGTACTGTCATGGTGAAAATCATGGGCTAGACCCTCAGAGAGAGAGAGAAAGAGCCACAACAGACGTGACCCTGCTGTTGTGCAGAGCTCCTCTGACTTCACAGGCATAGAGCTCACTGTAGGATTAAACTCTACAACTCCACTATCCAGACTAGCTGCCCCTGACTGAATGAGAAAAGGATACAGCCAGGAAAACGTATACCCTGGAGAAAGATTTTATTAAAAATGTCTCAAATTCAGTCCGATAAGGTTGCTGTACTGACAAAAGCTTATAATCAAACATCTATAATGCACTGGCAGTTGAACAAAATAGTCTTTTATTGGGAAATACAAAAACGGAAAATAACTCCTGCCCCCGCAATACTTGTAGAACGCACCAGAAATTCTAACATTTGCCACCCTCTCGCTGTCTTGAAGCATTAGACCCATTCATCTTCCCAATTGTGTGTTCAAAATATAAAGCCAAGATCCACCCCCAGATCTGCACACAGGATTCTAGTTACACCAGTATGTATGTCCAAGGGTAAATTTTGACACCAATGGCCTGATCGTGCTCCCACCATAGTTAATAGAAATAACACAGGGCCCAAAAGGTAGTACTCAGAGTTTCAGGCTCCCTGTTGGTCCATAAAAGAGTACTCAGAACAAGACAACTAGCACACATTCCAAGGAAATATATAATCATAAAACAAATCAAACAAAGCAACAGACTCAAACCCAGCTACGTGAGAAAGAGGAAAACCTCACATTTATTCCAATAAATCTTATGCCGGTTTGGACAGCCAGAACCCGCTAAAACGGTTTCAAAATGTCAGACTTCTAGTTTTCATTTCATCCATTCCATCAAGTGGCTATTTCTGTGAGGTTTAAAAGGATTTCCTTGGGAGGCTAGTCAGTCATTTTCTCAATTCTGACAACTTATTCAAGTGGCTACTTGTCCGGACTGGATCCCGAAGCACCTTCAGTTACCATAGTATTTCAGGCCCTGAGATGGACTTGTGGTGTAGTGGCCTGCGCATGAGGCTAAGATCCAGGAACTTTCAAATTCCAGTTCCAGCTCTGCCAGCGGGATGCACAGTCTTAGGCAAGTCTTAATTTCTATGCATTGGGAAGTAGATAAACAGAGATGTTGCATGGATTATATGCACAATGCCTCCAGGAGCTCCCATTGCACCAGGGCTCAAGTTTTTTGCCTGACAACTTTTGACCCAAGATTTCTATATTCTTCTCCATTCAAATAAGTTACCAAGAGAAATACTTATTTAAATAGTCACATTGTTCAAAATACGCATTACTATTATTTTGAATACAGTAGCGCCTAGAGGCAAGGAATAATCAGGACTGGGACCCTTATGCAGGATGCTGTATGAACTCAGAATAAAGGACAAAATTTACCCTCTGGATGTAACCAACAGTTGGAAACAGGACGCTTCTCTAAGAAAATGCATATGCATAGGCCAGGTTCGCCCCAGCCAGATGATTCCAAGCCTGATATATATTTATACATTGTAACCAATAAATAAGATAAACTTCAGAAATCCCTAAAAGCCATCTACCCAGCTGTTACCAACTGCAACTTCTCCTGTCTTGCTTACAACACTCCTGTTAATATATCCCAGAATGATGTTGGCTTTTTTTGTAACAGTGTTACACTGTTGACTCATATTTACCTTATGGTCGACTATGACCCCAAGATCTCTTTCCACAGTTTTCCTTCCTAGGCAGCCATTTCCCATTTAGTAGGTGTGCAACTGATTGTTCCTTCCTAAGTGGAGCACTTTGCTTTTGTCCTTATTGAATTTCATCCTATGTACTTCAGACCATTTCTCCAGTTTGTCCAGATCATTTTGAATTTTAATCCTATCCTCCAAAGCTCTTGCAACCTCTCCCAGCTTGGTATCATCCACAAACTGTATAAAAGTGTACTCTCTATGCCATTATTCAAATAACTGATGAAGATATTGAATAGAAGTGGACCCAGAACCGATCCCTGTGGGACCCCACTCGTTATGCACCTTCCGGCATGACTGTGAACAGGGCCGGCTTTAGGCAGATTCAGCCAATTCCCAGGAATCGGGCCCCGCGCCGAGAGCCAGAGCCCCGGCCGGTGCCGGAGCGCGGCAAGCCGCCCCGCTCTCCCGGCTGGAGCCCCAGCCGGTGCCGGAGCGCGGCAAGCCGCCCCGCTCTCCCGGCTGGAGCCCCGGCCGGTGCCGGAGCGCGGCAAGCCGCCCCGCTCTCCCGGCTGGAGCTCCGGGCCCTTTAAATAGCCCCCATAGCCCTGTGGTAGCGGGGGGCCCCGGGGGCTATTTAAAGGGCCGGGGCTATTCTCCAGGGCTCTCGCCGCTATTTAAAAGGTCCTGGGCAGGGTAGAAGCAGGGGAGCCCCGGGCCTTTAAATAACCCCCAGAGCCCTGGGATAGTGGGAGGCTTGGGGGCTATTTAAAGGGCCAGGGCTCCAGCTGCCTCTGCTGCACCCCCTGCCCTGCCCCCAGCCAGCTCTGCCCCCAGCCAGCTCTGCACTCCATGCCCACAGCCAGCCCCTGCCAAACCCCCTGCCTTGTCTGCAGCCACCTCCTGCCACAAACCCCTGGGGCCCTGCCCAAAGCCAGCCAGCCCCCACACACCCCTGCTAGCACCAGCCCTGCACGCCCTGCCCACACCCAGCCCCAAACTCCCTGCCCTGTCTCCAGCCAACCCCGCTGCACTCCCCTGCCTGAAGCCAGCCAGTTCTGCATTCCTCTGTCTCCAGCCCTCCCAACCCCTGCTGCATCCCCCTGCGGCCCTGCCTGAAGCCAGCTCACCCCACACACCCCTGTCTCCAGCCAGCCCTGCACCCCTTTCCCTGCCTGCAGCTAGACCCTACCTCCTGTCAGCCCCTGCCTTGCCTCCAACCAGCCCAATATCCACTGTAACCCTGCACACCTGCTTCAATGAAGGGGGCAGGGAGCAGCTGGGACCCACACATGTGCACACCCGCAAGGAGTGGCAGGGACCCACACAGGTGAAACGGCAGTCATTAATAAGCAATCAACAGCATATATGATGCAATGTACATAATATATAATTGTATTATTTATACAGTTATGGAAAGTAAATAATACATGGAAGAAATGAAAGGCTTTTTTTTTTTTTACACTTTTTTTTTTAAGTCATCCTTGCCAGGGCCCCACGGAAAATGCTCGAATTGGGCCCCGCGCTTCCTAAAGCCGGCGCTGACTGTGAACTACTGATAACTACTCTCTGGAAATGGTTTTCCAACGAGTTTTGCACTCACCTTATAGTAGCTCCATCTAGGTAGTATTTCCCTAGTTTGTTTATGAGGTGGTCATGTGAGACAGTATCGAAAGCTTTACTAAAGTCAAGATATACCATGTCTGCAGCTTCCCCGCATCCACAAGGCTTGTTACCCTCTCAAAGAAAGCTATCAAGTTGGTTTGACATGATTTGTTCTTGACAAATCTATGCTGACTGTTACTTATCACCTTATTATCTTCTAGGTGTTTGCAAATGGATTGCTTAGTTATTTGCTCCATTTTCTTTCTGGGTGCAGAAGTTAAGCTGACTGGTCTGTAAGGATCTTGAAGATCTTGTGAAAGGATTTGAAGGAAGGAAGAGTAGTGGCTTGATGGACAACTCCACAGAGGGTGTTCTGTGCATGAGAGGTAGGCATAAAAGAAAGTATAAAGATGCCTGTGTAAGATGTGGACAAACAGACAACGGAGGCTGACTTCATTAGTAGGGCAGGGCTGAAGTGATAATATATAAGAACAAGTAAGTAGAGAGGGAGCAACTGAGCTATGAACTGCCTTACAGGTAAGGACCAGGAAGTTTATCCAAACCCCAGTGAAGGCCATCAGAGTCCTTCTAAGGACATTAACAGGTTTAGGATTGGACACAGACAGGGCGCCAGTGCAAGGATGTTTCGCGCCCTAGGCGAAACTTCCACCTTGCGCCTCCCCTGTGCCCCTGCCCCAAGGCACTGCCCCCACCCAAGGCGCCGCAAGCCTGGGAGGCGGGAGAAGTGAAGCGGCCATGGCATGCTTGGGGAGGAGGTGGGGCAGAGGTGAGCTGGGGGCAGAGAGTTCCCCTGTGTGCCGCCCCTTCCCCGACTTGCTGCAGGCAGCCCTCCCCACGCTCCCCTGCCCCAGCATCCTCCGCTAAATGCCAGAGGCAACCAGGACAGCCGAAGACCCGGGTGCTGAGGTCGCTGCCGAAGAAAATGGCACGCCCCAAATCCCAGCGCCCTAGGTCGCCTAAATGGTTGCACTGGCCCTGGACCCAGAAGCCAGTTTTTGATGTGCTGGAGAAAGGGGAGCCCATGAAGGGACTCAAGAGGGGGGTGACGTGGTCAGAACAACATGTCAGGAAAATTAATTTAGGAGCAGTGTCTTGAACTGACCTGACGGAATAAGTAGGGTCTCAGGAAGACAAGACAGAAGATGGTGACAGATTATAAGACGTAAAAAGATAAGAAGTTTTGAAAATTTTAGTGGTACAGTCAGAGAGAACTAGATATGTAAGTATGGATAGGAGTACATGAACAGAGGCTGATTTTGCCTGTAGCCAAGTTTTACTCATGCCTTTGAGAAACTGATTTCAGAAAATATAATCAGCCATTTGCACTATAAAATGAGAAGGTTTCTTCTTGGGAGGGGCAGAAACCTGACTTGATCCGACAGACACACAGAACTCTGCAGTGTAGGAAAGTGTGCAAATGAGCACCCAGCGAATGTAAAAAAGCTTTTTTAATTTCCTTTTGCAAATGCACCTTGCTGTGGTTAGCAGAGACAATGGCTCCATTCTCACTTCCACATAACCCAAAATTAACTATCAAATTGTCACTGACAAAGTGTGCCACTGTACACCTGTTGTTTTAGTCAAAACATGAACATGGTGTGGTGTTGTGAGTGCAATGTTTTTCATTGGAGAGTAAGGCGGCCTGGCCACCTACAAACAGTACACAGCCCAGAAATCTCTCACACCTTGGTGTACATGCAGTATGAAAAATAAGTGGACTCAAGACAGTGCTTCAATTCAACCAAAAGCTGTCTGGAGCAGAGCTCTGGTAAATATTTCAAACCCATGTGGCAGAAACACCAAGCCACAAGGCCCGCCGGGACACAAGGCCTGAGCCCCAATGCCCTTAATGGGACATAAGCCCCAAGCCCCAGCACTCCAGCAAATACTCTATGAGAAATTAAGTCCTGATCAAGGACAGTAAAATTTAATGAGCTGTACTATGCTGTAGTGGACTGAGCAATAATTATAAACCACAAAACTCTTTGAAACACAGTTATAAAGCCTAAGGATTTGATACAACACAGAAGACACAAGGGCTAAAGCTCCAAATGAAAGGGAATTTAGCCATTTGACAGACTGAAACTAGTGGGAGATGCACAGCTAACACCCACAGTTTAACAAATTCAGGTCACAAGAGTACGGTAAGAGCAAGTACCATTTTCCTGACTATAACTATATTTTAAATAGAATACTTCTCACTAGGCAGCTCACAAAACTTCACTGAACTTTTAACAGTCCTCTCTATAATTTGGGATCTTTTAGATTAGGCAGCAGTCAATGTGAAAAGGCTAGGACTTGAAATTGTAAGGCCAAGTCACACTAGTCATAATGGTTTCTATCCCACTTTGTAACATTTACAACATCCAGCCCTCCAGACATTTTAATCTGGCCCTCATGCTCCTGCCAGGAAGCAGGATCCAGGGCCCAGGGCCTGCCCCGCTTCAGCGCTCCAGCCAGGGAGCAGGGTCGGGGGCTTGTCCCACCCAGCTCCTGGAAACAGTGACATGTCCCCCTCCGTCTCCTATGCGTAGGGGCAGCCAGGGAGCAACAACCGCTGCCCCCACCCCAAGTGCTGGCCCCCACAGTTCCCATTGGCCGGTAACCATGGTTAATGGGAGCTCCAGGGGCGGTGCCTGAGGACAGGGCAGCGCACAGAGCTGCCTGGTTGCGCCTCCGTGTAGGAGCTGGAGGGGGGACATGCCGCTGTTTCTGGGAGCTGCCCATCCAGAGCTTGCACCCCAACCCTCTACCCCAGCCCTGATCCCCTCCTGCCCTCCGAACCCCTCATCTCCAGCCCCACCCCAGAGCCCCTACCCCCAGTTGGAGCCATCACCCCTCCCACGCCCCAACCTCCCATTTCATGAGCATTCATGGCCTGCCATACAACGTCCATACCCAGATGTGGCCCCTGGGCCAAAAAGTTTGCCCACCCCTGATTTACATGCACACAAATAGTAGGGGGAAGGAGAATTCAATCCCAAGAAGTGAAATAAATTTTAAAAAATGTACAATTAATGGAAATGAAATCCTGAGTTTTGAAGAATAAAATACTGACTGAAGTCAATGGGAGTTGTGGATGCTTGCCGCATTTATGCACATTTATGGTGCAGAAGTGCTACAAAGTTGATTTAACGCTGTCCCTGTTTCACTGATTGGCTGTAACAGGAAGTCTGGCCTTTATAAATTAGCATTTAAACACAAAGTGCATGAGCTGCTGAGGAAAGAAGTGATCACAGAGGAGTTAAAGGCTACACATGTTCATCTTTTCATTTTACCACAGAAACCAAGCTCTAAATACCTAGCTGAAAAAAAAAAAAAAAACACATATCCACTCACACTAAAGCACTTGAAAGTCCCCTGGGTAAGAACTAAAATAGATCAGCTTCAAAAGAAAAAAAATGCTGAATTTTAACATCTCTTTGAAAAGTAACTTCATACAAATCAAAAAGTAAATTAACTTTTTAAGATGAGCTAATAAAACACTTCATTGCCATTCAGGATATACAAGAGAAGAAGTGATGGAATGCAATTTTGAAGAGATTGGTGTGGTAAAACTTTACATGTATGTATACATTGCTAATTAAGAAAATTCAGACAGATAAAAGAAAGAGTGGTAAGGCTCTGACGACCAAGAAAATAAAAGTTACTCCTAGAAACTGACATAATCAACCCTAAAATTCAGTCAACAGAAGCACTCCTATTGTTTTACACACAGTAAAAACCTTCACTTCTCAATAGGAAAATATGCAAAATATTCACCACTGTTTCCATAAGGTGTAGGTGGCATGAATGTTTATTTTTGGTCTTTAGAGCAGTTCATATGATGGGGAAAGAGATGAGAGTTTCCCACAACACAGCAAGTTCCCTTCAGCAAGATGATCTTGAGTAAAACTTTCAAAAGCAACTAAGTGACTTAGGTGCCTAAATTACATTTTCAAATGCAACTCACACGCTGAGTTAGCAAAATCCCAGTTATTTTCAATGAGATTTAGGCACCTACATCACTTTGAAAATAGCCCTCAGATGTTTTAAAAAATGTTTACCCCTGTCTCTGAAGGCTGGGGAATTGTGCACAATTGAATTGTTCTCTCATTAGAAGGCCATTAACCAGGATTCTCAAATTAAAATTAACAGTTACATTTTCAGAGACACACTTTGCACAACAGTATAAAGTTCATGAGTTATACAGATCACAATTTAATTTAAAAGAAAATCACCCTTAGTAATCAGAGTGGCACTATCTTTGGCATGACAGATATGACTGTATCAACATCTATGTCAAACTTCTGTCCAATCCTGATGGCTGCCCAGTCTGCCAGCTGGTATCCAGATAATTACACTAGGCGTCTGTGTAGTACAGCTCTGGCAAATATTGATAATCAGATATCCCCTTAAAAGGATGAAATATTGCAAGAGACACATTTCACAGGCAGAGTTCCCTACCATACAGAGTAATCCAATCTGAGAACGAGAACAAAGGCAGTGCAATCCCATGAGCAGAGCCAGAAACTGCAATATAGGACTCCTAGATTCTATTTCTGTCTGCCACTGATTCTCTGGCTTAAATTCACTCACTGTAAATACAGTAAAGTAGCATGAAAATCCCACCTATCCTCCAGAAAGGAATTGGAGGCTGCGGGGTTGGTTTTTTGTTTTGTTTTAAACAAGAATTCAGTGGAATTCCCTTTGTTAGGCAGGAGGACTCCCAAGGCTTCTCGACTGCATGGGTAGAATAGTGCCTATTTACATACTTCACAAAGCTCTTAAACCCACTTTTTCCACACTGCAGTTTCTGAATCTGTGTTTGTGCTCTCACAAAAACCCATACGGTTCATGATTGTACAATGGATAGTTGTGAGCTTAACCACCCAATTTACAAGCACAAATAATAACACCAAGCCCTTTTATAAAGCTTTCCATCAGTAGATGTCAAAGCGCTTTACAAAGAGGTCAGTATTATTATCCCCATCTTACAGACAGAGAAACTGAGGCACAGAAAAGGAAAGTCACCTGCTGAAGTCACCCAGCAGGCCGGTGAAAAAGCCAGGAATAGACCCTAAGTCTTCTGACCCTAATGCAGTTCTCTATCTGCTAGACCACAACGCTTCCCCAAATATTTGATGTTTGCATGTGCAGGAAGGTAACTGCAATCAGAAAACACAGGCCATACGTTATAAAGACATATTTACTTGCCAGTACTGGAAAGGGGAGAATTAAGAGGAAAGAGTTCTCCATAGCCAGATTTAATTTTTAGCTAGAATACTAAAATTATGTTCTTTTTACAAATGAGGAAACTGAGGCAGAGAGGTGTTAAGTATTTTATTTTACTTTATACTAAAATAAAATACGCTGCACTATGGCACTTTTCGCATCTTTCCACTACAGATGAAGGAAGTACCAGACAGCAGCAAGCACAATATTCTTACACTGCATCCAGGTAGCACTGGGCTGAAGAAAGAAGATATGATTAATATGCTCTACTCTGAGGCATATCAGTAGCATTAAAATCCTTAATTTGGATAGTTTATACTCCAGTGTTTAGCAACTGTTAGCCCAAATGGGTGTTCATGTCTGCCACTCACAAACACAGCTCTTTAACCTTCTAAGAAAAACAACAATTGCAGAAAAAATAAAGACCATTAGCAAAACCTCCTCATTGTTCTTGAAACTCCCCTTTGATGTGAGGCCTACCAAAACACACACCAGATAGTGGTCGGACAGCTAATATGCTACGACCACAGTTGATGAGTCTTCATAACCATCCCATTGCTGTCTTGACTCCCCACATCTGTTTGTCGTATCTACTTGTTGTCTCCAATCTTATACTTCAATTGTAAGCTCTTGGGACAAGTACCATCTTTCTAGAATGCGTTTGTAAAGTGCCTAGCCCAATGGGCCTGATTCAGGCTCCTAGAAGCTAGTACAATACTAATAAAGAGAATGATGATGAAAAAGAGGAAGAAGAGTTGGAGACTCAATTCCAAATGACATTTTGTGAGCTTTACCGTCAGTCTGGTTCTCATGCAGATCACAGACAGCTCATGAAGAGCTTGGATTTGCACAACGGCAAAACTCCATGTTTGTTGCAAACTCACAGACAGCTGACAGGGGCTGGATGTGGGACTAGCAGCCATACTGTGCCAGAAGTTTGCAGAAGGAGACAGAGAACAGATAATTTAACAATTGTACGTAATGAGAAGAGACCACATCTACACGCACTCCTCTCCTCCCAAACTGTCAGCCTCCCTCCCTCCTTGACCTCCCTTCTCTTCTGTCTCTCCAACTTATCCCTGGGTGGCATAGTTCATTCTTATGGCTACAATTCCCACCTTTACCCTGATGACTCTCAAAATCTACCTTTACCTTCTGTGCAGCCACACATAACTGACCATTTCTTTCATAGCGGACTTCCAATTGAAATCTGAACTTCTCAGCTTCCTTTCAAAACTTCCTCCTTCCATCAATGTCAATAATTCCGTCACCCTTCCTACAGCCCAGTGACACTCACAATCTGCATGTCAGCTGTATCTCTGCCCACTTCTCCCACAACCAGACCATCACCAAATCCTGTCACTTCTTCCTTTAAACTTCATCTTTTCCTTTCCATTTTACCGGCTAAAATCCTTGTCTGTGCCTTGGTCACCTCTTGCCTGGATTATTGTAACCAGCCTTCCTGTTACCTCACTCCCTGTTGTCTACACCTAAACCAATCCAACAGGTGTTTAGAGTTCTCAGAGGATGAGAACGATGCAACTATAGACCAATCTATCAGTAGTCTGGTGGAATGTTATAATTGCCTAGTTAGTATCTAGAACTATTGACATCCTAGCTTCTAAACAAAAGCTCAAAGGTTTTGGATCAGGGTGGACTGATTTGGATCAAAGTCGATTGATTTAAATCAAAGCAATTTAAATCATTGATTTTAATTCAGCAAGAAGGAAACCATGATTTAATTTATCAGTTTTAAATGTGTTTTACATTTTCACTTTTTAGTTATTTTCCTTAAGAAAGATTGATTGTCATTAGTTGGTAAAACATGTTAATTTGCAATTAAATATAGCCTTTACAGTAAATTTGGCGCTTCTTTTTGCTAACCAATAGAATATACTATACCTATACACATTTATCTATGCAATTACATAGCTTAACTTTATACTCTTAATTTTTATATTTTTATTGTGTCAGAATATGGTGACTAATCCATTTCTTAATTCTTTTTTATTTGCAATTTGAGTCAAGCTCTGTTTGGATGGAAATTCAAATTTAATTTAAAATGCATAAAAACAGCATTTTAATTTTATTATTAAATAAAATTCCCTTAAATGTGCTGGATTCGTAAGGAAAAAAACTATCAAACATAATTTTCATGTATTAAACAAGAAATATTATCTGTAGTTAATTAAACAAACTGACTGTTTCTGGTCACCATGTCCTTTAAGATTTTAAAAACTAGTAGGTCTCATCCTCTCACACCTAATTTTCATTCATAGATTGGAAAAGGAAGACAAGCTTTCCTTATTTTTCAACTCTCAGCTGGTTTCCTAACTTTGAATGAACTAATCATTGAACTGAATTTCTTGAATAAACTGAAGAAAATATTCTCTCTGCACCCACAGAAGAGGCTATTGTTTTCAAAAACTGAGTTAGACCCTTCTAGGAGCTTAGCTAATGACTTCTGCCAGTTCAGTAGTTGGTTTGGTTTTTTTTTTAACCTGGAAGCAAATAGGTACTGCTTAATATTTTTTTATTTAATTTAAATTACGTTAATAGATTATAATAAATTTAGGCCTTAACATACATTGTCAATTTCAAATTTAGTTTTAGAAATAACCCTGCAGTTAATTAATTTTTTTAAACCAATTAATTGGTTTGTTTGTTTTTTTAAAAATTGATGCTCTAGTTTGGATAACTTTAAAATCAAAGTCTTCTTTAAATTTGACAAGTGGGAGAGGGAAATATACACCTGGGAAGGAGCTAGTTCATAATATGTAGGATCAAACTACTGGCATTTATTGCCAAGAGCTAGCGAAAGGAGGGTCCCAAATTTTCCCCCACTTCCTGACTAGTAGGTGTGACCTGTCCCAGTTTTATAAACATTCCCACATATCTCAAAGTTAACTTGATTTTACCACATATGGAAGAAATAAAAAATATTGACAATCTAGGTCAGCTTCCTTTTTCTTAAAAAAAGATTGCAGAAGTCATTTTACAGAGGATAAGAGGTGCTCTCAAAATGGCCAAGTAGATAAAGATAGTCCACTCTGTTACCTTCAGCAAGAAGCTTCTTTTCAAAATATTTGCATGCATGCACACACACACACATATTTACTTTTTCACATTCAACTGAGGCTCTGTTACACTCAGATGAGTGTAAGTTCTCATAGCTGTGAATCATCCAGCTGGAAGTTAAGCAGTGGGAATCCAGGGAAAAGTTGGCAGAAAACTGCAAATCTTCCACTGACTCCAGCAGAACCTAGTCACCACAAACTTTCCCTCAAAGGCTTTCCAGGAAGCAGTTCAATGTAGATAAAGGATGAAACGGTTGTTACGGATTGGTCTCTTGGTGCCCTGATCTTCTCAATTGCTTGAGCATGATCCTGAGCAAGTCATAACTTCTCTGGGTCTCAGTTTGCTCATCTGTAAAAAGGATATAATAATACCAGGAGATTTGTGAGGCTAAATTAGACAGGCTTAGATGAAAATAGTCTAATTATTATTATTATAGGAAATCCTGTCTTTGGCTAGAAAAGACCAACAATTGCCTGTTACTCTCGCTGGCTGTTCTCATTTTACACTAATAGAAGAGGTTGGAGCAGAAAATATACTTTCACTAACAAACTCATGGGGGAAAAGATCTCCAATCTTTCATACAGTCCAAAGGTAGCCAGACACATAATTCTCTTAAATTAAAGGCCAGCTAGGCACTGCAAATATATGGCAGAACTGTACGGAAACCCCGAAACAAACAAGGCTAACATAGTTCTGCATGAGTTAGAACCTTGCAACTGTATCCCCAAATATCTAAGTTGGTATGGGCAAAACAGAAACTGTTGCTGCAAATTAAAGAAACAAATTAATGCACCCAATGTCAGACACTCCAAGCCTTCCTCTCTGGATTAGACCATACAACCACCATTATTTCAACTTTGCTACAGTGATTAAAGGATCTAGATTTTGGGCAGGTCTAACTGCTACGTCATCGCACCTGCGCTGCTATAATGTATCTAGTGAAGACACTATGCTGGGGTCAGCAACCTCTGGCACGCAGCTCACCGGGGTAAGCACCCTGGCAGGCCAGGCCAGTTTGTTTACCTGCCGCGTCCGCAGGTTCGGCCGATCGCAGCTCCCACTGGCCACGGTTTCCTGTCCCAGGCCAATAGGAGCTGCGGGAAGCAGCACGGGCGATGGATGTGCTGGCCGCAGCTTCCTGCCACCCCCATTGGCCTGGGATGGTGAACCACAGCCAGTGGGAGCTGTGATCGGCTGAACCTGCCAAGACGGCAGGCATACAAACTGGCCCAGCCCGCCAGGGCATGCCAGATGTTGCTAACTCCTGCTCTATGCCGACAGGAGAGTGCTCGCCTGTCAGCATAAATACTCCACCTCCGTGAGAGGTGGAAGCTATGTCAGTGGAAGAGCATCTCCTGCCGACACAGCACCAGCATGGATAGCGCTTAGGTTGCTGTAACTTGAGTGATGACTCAAGGCTGGAGCAGTGGAAGCATCTTGAAAGTGGGAGGGCCACAGGCACCTGAACCATGGCCCTGTCCCACCCCCCCAGCCCCAAAATCTGCCCTCACACCTTCCTTTCTCCCTGAGCCCCTGCCCTCACACCGCCTCTTTCCCCAAAGCCCCTCCCCCACGTCACCTCTTCCCCCGGGGCCCCACCCTGTTTGCTTCTCTCTGCTCCCTCTCTGTTGCTCGCCCTTATGGCTGGGAAAAAGTGGGAAGGGCATGGCCTCCTGGCCCACTCTGTTCTGGCACCCTGGCTCAGAGTCAGGAAGTGTCTTTTTCCCACCCCTGAGCAAGATAAGTTAGATCAACTTAAGCAGTAGTGTAGACCTGCCCTTTATGAGATCAACTTCCTTATCTTGAAGGCGTGTTAGACACTAGCAGCAGAGTTTGTGTCAAAGTTCAGGGTCCAGTAAAAATTCCAGTGGGAAGGTGCGTCTTTGTCACAAAAACCTTTCTTTGCACTCTCTCACATGCTGTCACTTCCACCCAGAATTTCTTGCCCTATCCTAAAATAACACTTTTTTTTAAAGTCTCAAAATGCTTTACAACAGCAGTATTATTATCTCTATTTTAAAGATGGAGAAATTGAGACACAGAGGTTAAGTAACATGCCTAGAGTCACAGAGGCAGAGCCAGAAATATAACCCAAGCCTCCTGATGAACAGTCCAGTGCTCTTACACCAAAATGACCACAAGGTAATCATTCAAATCTATCCTTAAAGCACACTTCTTCTGCAAAGCTCATCAGTGCAAATCCACTGAAGTAATATGGGACAAATACTCCTATTGAAATCAATGACAAGATTCCCACTGACTTTGGTGAACACAAGATGGAGCCCAATATGCACAGCATTACCAAAAATTTGAAATAAAAATAAAATGAAGGCTTCTGATTACTGGGTGATCCCACATACTACTAATGGGAGGATGTGATATTTAAGCAGAATGGGAACCAGTTTAAGGGAAAAGTTTCAGCTATCTGAAGTTAAATAATTTTTGGTTAATGCTGATATAGGATGGTTTTGAACTAGTGATTTAGAGCTGATTACCAATACCTTCGTCCCTCTAAAATATCTTATATTTAGGACAGTTTCTAAGGTGTCAGGAGGACTATCTGAGGTGCTATAAGAAACAGTATGTAATAAATGGGGGGTTAGGAAGGACCATTATTTTGCAACCAATTTCTGCAGATAAATTCATCTCATTGTTTTGTATCTTGGGGATAACATAAAAAATGTTTCTTTGTGCAAAACAAAATCAAGATGGCTAAAAACACCTCACACATGGGTGAACATGGCCAGTGCATGCTCAGATCTGTTTCTCACAGACAGCTATTTGCATAATACTTTGCGTTGCCACATAAGGATACACATGTTGTGGGTTTTAATTTTAATAAGTTCATGAAATCCTCTGTGCCCACCACCGGTTGTGAAAAACTCTCTCACAAAGGTATGTTATTTTCTTCAGTCTGTCTGGCTTTTAAACTGCACAGCAGGCTACGTTTGACTTTTACACAGCATAGCTAGCAAGATTGCTTCATAGGTTATTCTGCGTAGTAAAATATTGGGAGTGGAAAGAAAAAGAACAGTGGCACCAAGAACCTTTAAGGGACACATTAAATCTAGCCAAGCAGCCTGGGACATGGAGATGCTTGATTCCTCATTGGCAACCTCTCACTTTGCAACAAGAAGGCAAGTCTTGCTCCTCTGCAACAGAGAATGCAGCCACAAAGGAAAGCAAGCAACTGATCTGATATGACAATTTCAGCGGAGCTAGGATCCTGCGCATGCCAGCCACAGTGCATTTGCTAAGGCTTTGGAATGTCCAGTGCACCTAGTAAAATTTATTTTAATCCTCTTGCCCAATCTAGATTCCCTAGATTCACCTCAGATGCCACAGCACTAAAGCTAGACATTCTCCAGGAGACTGATAACGAACACATCAGGGGGTGATGTCTGCCTCTTCTGTCAACAAGGCACTTAGCAATATTAGTGCTGAGGGGTAGAGTGGGAAGTAAGTTGTGCCAGAAGTGCTGGGGCACATTACTTCCTCTTCCTCCCCCACAGAGCAAGGGGAAGCAGGAACAAGATTGCAACCTGCTATCCTTTATTCAGGCTGGATTGTAAAGTCAGACTTCCTCCCCATACACACATAAATAAGTATTCTTAGTCCCAAAGATATTAGCCTCATTTCCATTGGGGGAATATGCACAGGCCAAACACACAGGGCCAGATTCTTAGCAGCTCTAAATCAGTGTAGCTCTGTAGAAGTCAAGCGATTTACTTGATTTATTTCAGCTGTAAATCTAGCCCAGTGATCTTTCATTGACACAGCACTTCCCTCCAAGAGAACATGACTAATCTGTAACTTTGAGTGAAAGAAACACAGAAAAAGATTTCACACAAGACTATTTTTGTCAAAAAAAAAAAAATCTCCTTTGTACAGAGTGACATTTAAGTCATTGATACTCTCTATAATGAAATGCTCATCCAGTCAAGTTGGCAGAGGTGAGTTTTAAGTTTAAAATAGAATGTTAAATACCATAGTGGAGTTGAGGACTGAAAATGGAGATTGGCTAACCTCTGGGTATCATCATTTGCTATTATCTGTAAGGCCCAGGTCTCTAGGCTTTAACAGATCACCTCTTCTGGAACCAGGGAAGCATCTCCATCCAAAATTCTTTGTCCAGCAACAACCACTTGCATTGGGCTGGAAATGAAGTGCAGTTTTAGAAACTCCACCATCCCATTCAAGACAGACTGGCTCTTATACAGAAATGACCACAATTGCAACTCTCTCCAAGAGGAAACAGGATTTCAACCATACAAGCACTATCATGCCCCGATACTCAGGAATTATCTACACGAGAGATTCTTCAAGTTATACCAGTAGAAATAAACAGTTTTAATTATATCCATATATCCCCCCTGCATGGATGCACTTATTTCAGAACAAAAGTGGCTTTTTTATTAACCTTAATTTAAACCACTTCCAAAATGATAAACTAAATCAGAAAAAGGCCCTCATGCGTTGTTATCATAGAATATCAGAAGGGACCTCAGGAGGTTATCTAGCTCAATCCTCTGCTCAAAGCAGGACCAATCCTCACACAGATTTTTACCTCAATTTCCTTTAAGGACTCAACTCGCAACCCTGGGTTTAGCAAGTCAATGCTCAAACCACTGAGCTATCTCTCCCCCCATGAATGTCTATACATGGAATTATACTGGTATTCACAAACAAAAAACTTCATTTAACATTAATTAAATTTGCTCTCATCAATGAGCAAAGCTATGAAAAGTTAGGAAATACGAAGTGTAGGATTAAAAACGATTACAGTAGAAACTCAGAGTTACAAACATTAGAGTTACAGCTGACCAGTCTACCACACACCTCATTTGGAACCAGAGTATACTATCAGGCAGCAGCAGAGACAACAACACAACAACAAAAAAGCAAATACAGTACAGTACTGTGTTAAACATAAACTACTAAAAAAACCAGGGAAATCAGCATTTTTCTTATCCATGGTAAAGTTTCAAAAAGCTATATTAAGTCTATGTTCTGTTGTAAACTTTTGAAAGAACAGACATAACATTTTGTTCAGAGTTAGAAACATTTCATAGTTATGAGCAGCCTCCATTCCCAAGGTGTTTGTAACTCTGAGGTTCTACTGTAAAAGGTTACAAAGTCAAGAACTCTCAAGACAGGAAAAGCCAAAATGAACGCTGCCCATGCAACCAAATGCATACTCACGAGGGGACCAAATTATGATACAGCCTTTAACAACATGCAGACATGAAGCAGCAGGGGTTCCACAGACAACAGATTCCTTCACTACACAACCGATTCGTCCCCAGAGCAGATCCATCTTGTAACATGAAAGAATCGGGGGCCGAATTAAGGCAGTATGGGAACATTAATTCTAATACCAATTTGAAAATGCTTGACTTCGCAACCTTTTAATCCTTAGCTTTGTATTTTCTAATATATTATGGTTTCATTTATGGA
Source organism: Gopherus evgoodei (assembly GCF_007399415.2). Classification (NCBI taxonomy): domain Eukaryota; kingdom Metazoa; phylum Chordata; order Testudines; family Testudinidae; genus Gopherus; species Gopherus evgoodei. The sequence goes on along the minus strand of NC_044333.1, from coordinate 33,732,463 downwards.
TGAGAGCAAACTTAACTAATGTTAAATGATGTTTTTTGTTTGCAAATTTTCTTCATTTTTAACAGTAAGAAATCTTTTTCTGTATGTGCTATTTAAATAATAAGATCACTTACATATTTGTTGTCTTCAGTGTATATTTTATTACCAGGGTCATCTTTCAGAAGCTCCAGGTTTCACCATACTGTGCCATGTTGCCTGATATATTGAAAATTATTAAACTATATTCAAACCCCCCTTTTTTAATGCAACTTCAGTTTTGTTGCAACTTCTACATGACTTTTTTTTTTAAACTGTGTAATAGAAAACTGAGTAAGGACTCATTTTCTTGACCATTAAAATGTTCCAGATGTGGTTTTTACAATGTAAACATAATTTATAGCTGAACATTTTCTCTGTTTTATATTTACATATAGTCACAGGTATTTTCATTTTTTTATTTTAAACTATGATAAGCTTGGTATCTCTATGTTATAGCTCTGAAGTTATAATTCTCTTGGATGGACTTTTTGAGTTCCACTGATATTTAACCACTTTGCTAGATAAACTTTAGATTCATAAACTACCTCTACTGCCTCAGCAAAATGGAAGTCTGGATTCATATTTGTGAAAAAAGGGCAAAAACAAGCTTTAGTTTAAAAAACAGGTTTTCTTCATCTTAAGCAGAAACACTGTCAACCAGTCAAAGTTACAATAACTTTAGTTTCAAGCAGATCAGCTGTGATTTGTCATTAACATGAGCTACAGCAGGTCTTAAAGAAAAGGTCCTGCAAAATAGTATTTTACAATGGAATCTTTTGCATATATATGACTAGAGACACTTCATAGTCTCAAAATTCCATTGTTAAAAAGGGTAATTACATAACTGTGAAGTAGAATTGCATAAATACTTACACTTACAAGGAGAGAAGTAACATGGCCCTAAGGATAAATCATAGGACTAAGAATCAAGACACATGGATTATATTCCCAGCTCTGCTACTGACTCACTGTGTATCCATAAACAAGTCACCAGGCTTCCCTGTGCCTTGGTTTTCCCAATTTAAGTGTAAAATGGAGATAATGTTGCTCATCTACCTTTGCAAATTGCTTTGGCACATTTTTATGAATGAAAAGAGCTATATAAATAACAAAGATTATTATTACACAAACCACCAAAGCTACATTAAAAGAAGGTTGCAAAGTCAATCACTCAAAAGTTAGGAAATGCCCCCTTCTGTGTATGCATCATGATACAGTCTCTAATTGCATGATCGCATACTGTTTGTCTCAGACTTTCATCCGCCCACTCGCAGGCTCCCAGCACACTCACCTGTTTTGCTTCCTGGCTCCCAGTTCCAGTCTCTTTACCCAGTCAATCCCAATCGACCCTACCCTCCCAGTTCTAGTTTCCCTCTTCCCTACCCACTATCAGCCTCCAGTACAAATTTCTGCCCCACCTCCAGGCTCGTCTCAATACATTTTCCCTGCCACCTTCCCTTCGCACAGGTGTAGCACTTGTCCCCTCTGCATCTGAATCAAGCAGTTTTCCCCTCCATGCTACCTGGGCCCAGTAGGGAAGGCATTAAGAGCATAGGACATGTAGGCTCCCTGATGTCAGTTCAGGTATCCAGACCCAGGATGGCCCACTGCAGCCCAGAACTGCAATTGGAAGTAAAGTCCTGCTCAGCCTGTGCTGGAGCATGCTCACTGAGGACAGAATCTTTGGGGAATTTAGCTGCTAAAGGCTAAATCATGTCTGCTGAGCATGTGCAAACTGCCATTTTCCAAAGGCCTTGGCCTAACTTAAGTAGATTTGCACAGCGATGGCAAAAGGCACATCCCGGACACAAGGGCCACCTCTGTTAAATGTCAAGTCCCTGCTCCAAAGCATGGGGGCATTAGAGCTTTTCAAATAAAAGGTCACCAGGATTTAACGAGGGTAAAACAACATATCTAGCTTCACTCTTATGTCTGAAATTTAAAAATAATAAATAGTAATAAATAATAATAATAATAACAACAACTCAACCTGAGGCAGACATACACCATGGAACATTTCACCCCAAATGGTTAAAGTTTGACAAAGTTATAAGCAACTAAAAACAGGGTCTTGTAATGGGGGGTATCAAAGTAACCTTAATAAGTAGCACTACCAGCCCCGCCCACAATACAGTTTCTTTCATCCAAGAATCTCAGAGCAGTTTGCAAATATTTACTGATTAAGCTTCAGAAAGCATCTCTACCACTACAATACACCATTTTTTACCGCCATAACATTACTGTCATACTAGTACAACTAAAATAAAAGAATGGTGAATGAGGCTTCAAAATCTTAGATGTTAAAAAAGTGTTTCCTTACCTGTTTTATTCATAATAGCTTTAAAAAAAAACACAACACTGTGGAAGTTTAAAATTTATATTTTACAATTTATACATTTTTTTACAACTATATTCCTGACACCTAAATTGGACAATGAAACTGAACTTGTCGTTTTTATTGTTTACAGTCACTCTCACTTTCTGACTCTCTACCGTTATCAGAATACTGTTAGTGTTAAAATATCCAACTTTACAAGGAAAATATGTTTTCAATTTTATTTTTCAATTATATATCATTAAACCTCACATTCTGGACCTAAAATATTTAACAGCATCCCTTTCATCTTCAATTTCTTTATTGAAAGAATAAGGACGAGTCATGTGAAAGCAAGTTTGCCACTACCACAGATAGGAAAGGAGAAATTCTTCCATATATAGGGACAGGAAGAAAATGAAAAAAAAACTAGATAAAATATACATTTTAAAGTATCAACATACCATACTTATTTCTGGAAACGTGGATCAGAATTCATCATTTTAATGTCTTGAACAGGACTGACATTTATATATCATTTTCATTTTAAATGCAACTTTACAAAAAGAATGTAAAATTTTGTCAGTAAATGTATACTGGTAAGATTATTGTCTAATTCGTGTCTCTCTCTCTCACACCATTACAGTCCTTTTAACTATTTAAATTTCTTTTCTACAAAGTACAATATTATAATGAAAATACGCAGACAAAAACAGTATAGTGATAAAACAAATGTTCCTTGAAGTATGGGATCAGCCTCAGATATTAAACCAGAATTTATGCTACATAGAAACAGCAGCTAACTCAATACCTTTTAGGCCACAAATTGTGGTTTTCACTTTTACAGAAACTTGCACCACATTGACTAAGTATTTGCTCCTGATATTCTGCAATCAGAGATCTCCTATGATAATACACACACACACTTATATATATACACATACCATAAGGCTATGGGAAAGGACCAGGGAAAAATTACCCAAACCCATATATTACAGATTATGTCCCTAATTCTGCAAATTTAGATCCACCAGTTTAGAGCCCCACTGAGGTCAACTGGACTAACCAGATAGATTCCGTTGCAAAATCCAAGCATAAGGGACTTCCTGGGCATAACGAGAAAGTAATTAGCAGTTGTCCATAATGCCTAGCTACTACAGTACTTCGAATTTACTTCTACATTAGGAGCAACAGCAATACGAAGGAAAGTATTAGTCCGCTACTTAGTGGTAAAAGAGAGCTAAAATAGGACATCAAGAAGGCTGGAGTTCAATGCCTATTTTGTTTCAGTCTGCACTAAAATGGTTAATGGGGACCAGAGACTTAATATAATTAACATTGACAAAGAGTAAGGAATGCAAACTAAAATAGGGAAAGAACAGGTTAAAGTCTACTTAGATAAGTTAAATGTATTCATATTGGCAGGGGCTTATGAAATTCATACTCAGATACTTAAAGCACTGATGCAATCTTAGAACCATTAGCAATTATCTCCCAGAACTCATGGAAGACGAGTGAAGTCCAAGAGGACTGGAGAAGGGAAAACACAGAACCTATCTTTCAAAAGAGATAGAAGGAGGACTCGTGGCATTATAAACCAGGCAGCCTAATTTAGATACCTGGAAAGATACTGGAACAAATTATTAAACCAACAATTTGTAATCACCTAAAGGACAACAGGGTTACAAGGAGTAGCCAGCATGGCATTGTCAAGAATAAATTGTACCAAACCAACCAAATTTCCATCTTTGAGAGGGTTACTGGCCTAGTGGATGAGAGGAAGCAGTAGACATGATATAGCTTGATTTTAATAAGGCTTTTGACACAATACCACATGACATTCTCATAAAAAAACTAGGGAAATATGTTTCAGATGAAATTACTATTAAATGGGTGCATAACTGGTTGAAAGACCGAACTCAAAGAGTAGTTATCAATAGTTTGCTATCAAACTGGGAGGATGTATTTAGTGAGTCCCGCAGGGATTAGAGTCTTGGATTTGGTTTTCATTAATTACTTGGATAATAGTGTAGAGAACATGCTTATAAAATCCATGGATGACACTGAGCAGAGAGGGGTTGCTATTACTTTGGAGAACAAAATTAGAATTCAAAACAACCTTGACAAATTAAGAGAATTGGTCTGAAATCAGTAAGATGAAATTCAATAAAGACAAGTACAAAGTATTTCACTTTGGAAAGAAAAATCAAATGCACAGCTACAAAATGGGAATAACTGGCTAATTGGTAGTACTGCTGAAAAAGATCTGGAGGTTATAGAGGATCCCAAATTGAATAAAAGTCAACAATGTGATGTGGTTGTGTAACCCACACCTTCTGGGTGTGGTGTTCTGACCCATATAGTGGCACCAAGACCACTTAAAGAGAGAGTGTTAAATGCCTCTACTCTACAACTGTAGCTAACAGGCAGTTGGCTTTTAGTTCACGTGGTAGAGGCTCATGCACTAAGGTCAAGATGTCCCCAGTTTGATCCCGCCTGCCGATGATCAGGGTCTGTTGGCGTTACGAGTGGGGGCTCATCGCGGATTTCAATTGGCAAGTCTCTGAAGCTCAGGACACGCTTCCTCAGCTAGGGGAAAGTATGTAACCCACACACCTCTTGGGTATGGTGTTCTGTCCCATCTAGCAGCACCACCACCACTTAGAGAGAGAGAGAGAGAGGTGTATTAGCAGGATTGTCCTATCTATGTAAGACTAGGAAGGAACTGTCCTGCTGTACTTAGTACTGATGAGGCCTCCACTGGAGTACTGTGTCCAATTCTGAGCACCACACGTTAGGAAAATTTTAAACAAATTTGAGAGTCCAGAGACAAGCAACAAAAATGACAGAAGGCTTAGAAAGATTTAAAAAACTGGGCATGTTTAATCTTGAGAAAAGAAGACCCTTACAATGAGAGGGGACCTAATAACAGCCTTCAAATATGTTAAAGGCTGTTATAAATTGGATTAATTATTCTCCATGTCCACTGAAAGTAGGAGAAGTAGTAATGGGCTTAATCTGCAGCATGAGAAATGTAGGTTAGATATTAAGAAAAAACTTTCTAATTATAAGGGTAGTTAAGTTCTGGAATAGGTTTCCAAAGGAGCTTGATAAGAATGGGTTACACAAACACCTGTCAGGGATAGTCTAGATATACTTAGCCCTGCCTCAACACAAGGGTTGGACTTAACTTCTCAAGGCCCCTTCCAGTTCTATATTTCTATGATTCTTTTGTCCTTTTCTTTCAGATCCCAATGTAGTTTTTGTTGGATAGCTCCATTTTTGGTGTTATTTTTGTTATCTGGTTTTATTTTTTTAATTCATTGTGAGTTGAGTTGATTTTGAAGACTAAGAGATCCATGTATACAGAAATATTTTTTTTTTTTTGAACACAGAGCCTATGGCAACAAAGCTTTTGTACCAAGGAAACACACCTCTGCATATCTAGTAAAATGTAAGGTAGAGTTGCATTTCAGACCTCTGTACCCTTACAATGAGATTGCAATTAATGGAGATCCCAGTTTGCCATTGATACTCAGAATATTTTTCCCCTCTTATAATGAAATGGCTCAGAATTGAAAATATCCTAAGATGCCGACTCTTAGTATAAACTATTAATCTACAAACATTTATTTTTAAAAACATTAATGAGTTACAAGTAAAGAAAAACAACAACAAAGTTTGCAAATCGGCTTTCCCAACCCAGCCTCCCCAGTTCATCCAAACTGAACACACTGGGGGAAAAAAAGGCTCTAAGTCCAAAACCTTGTGTTAAGTTGCTTCCCAGTATGTTTTAAATTTGGTTGTGTGTGTGTGTTTTTAGTAAGCACTTACAGCCTGATCCTACTACTTTTAATTATGCAAGTTAGCCCCTACTCATGTATAAATAAGGTGGCAAGATCAGGATTTGAACCTTTAGCCTTTGACAAAAGGCTTCTAGGAAGAAAAGCCTAAGAGTAGCAACAAGTTAGGCAGCTAGCTCTGCTGAAGGCTAACTAGTAGAAGATATTTGGTCTACATTACAGTAAACCAACAGAGCTCGCAGAATGCAATGTTTAAAGTTTAATTATACTCTTGGGTGAAAAGATGCAAACTGTCAAATGCTGATCTAAATGACCCTTTTTCAATTACATTTATCAGTAATAAATTCTAAGTTCTGGCATGCCTTGCCAATACTCACAGAAACCTTCAATCTTATCAGCTGTCTTGCTCCAGGCCACCTGCCTGGTTTCCATTATGACTTGGATGGTCCTCCTTTCTGGAGTAAACTTCTTGAGACTGAACACTGTCATAACTGTTCCCAGCTCCAGAGTCCTTTTAATCTGGCTCTTCTCATACTCTGGCAGCAGTCCATAGTCTGTGCTCTTTCTGGACATTTTTTTAAATCAAATTTCATCAAACTGATATGTTCCTGATGTGCTGAAAAAGGAGAGGAGAGAAGTGAGCAAAATTTAATATTTAATAACTTTACTTTGTTTTATTTCCTCCGATTTACCAAAAAAAAAAAAGGTGGGGGGAATCAGTGTTGAAAAAAGTTCAGCATGAATCACTGCACTTTAGGTGCAAGCATACAGTCTCACAGCTATCTGGTTAACCTTGACAACAACAATCCTACTAGTCTGTGAGGTTTTCAAAGAGAAATGTGTTCCGTTGTGGGAGGGATCAGTGACCCAGTGCAGCAGGACTCAGAACAATCAGCTGGGTGGAGCAGCCTTAGCTGCTTAGCATTCAATGAAATATGATCTCAGATTCTAAACAACAAAACAACAACTCCACTGTTTCATCAACAATGCAACAATAATGACTATTTACCGTTCCACGGTAACATAAGGCAAGCTAAAGTCATTCTGGCTCAAATTTATAACAGTATGTGAACAAATGCTCTCCCCATCCCTTTGGCGTATGCAGGAAAGCTGGGATTGCAAGCATGCAAAGGTAGCGCAAATGCACCTGACCCTTAATTTGCATGCACACACAGTTATGAATGCGGTCTGTCTCTTTTAAATATTATCTGCAGCATTATGCAGGAGGCTCAAAATTATATTTTATACAGTGGATGATTTGATTCTCCCCAGAAACAACAGAGAAGACATGGGAGAGAAAACAGTATAAGAGGAGACATAAGGGATACACTCACTGTAAGCATAGCTGTGACAAAGAGGAGAAAGCATCTGAAACTAAAGGGAGAGATACATGTGTACCTGAGAGAAGACTGTGCCTATCTTATAACAAAGAAAACAGCTAAAAAGAATCAAGAAACCATAGGTGTGAGGGATTATTTTGTTCAAACTCTAAGTCTAGGTCTACATTAGAAACTTTGGCTGGTATAGGAATGTCAGTTAGAAGTGTGATTTGTTTGCAACATTTCCAGCAAAAGCCCTAGTATAATGCAGTTTATACTGGCTCAGAAATGCTTGTCAGTATATCTTATTTTGCTTACCAAACCAGTATAAACTATACCAGCAAAAGAACTTCTTTAACAGTATAAAGTGTGTCAACAACAGGAGCACTTGCCAGTATAGCTATACCAGTATATCTAGACTGGCAACATTTTTCTAGTGTAGATATTGATCCAAATTGTATTGCAGGGGTCGGCAACCTTTGGCATGCAGCTCGCCAGGGTAAGCACCCTGGTGGGCCGGGCAGATTTGTTTACCTGCCGCATCCGCACGTTCAGCCAATCACGCCTCCCACTGGCCGCAGGTCGCTGCCCCAGGCCAATGTTGGCAGCAGAAAGCAGTGTGGGCCAAGGAATGTTCTGGTCACTGCTTCCCACCACCCCCATTTGCCTGGGACGGTGAACTGCAGCCAGTGGGAGCCGCGGTCGGCCAATCCTGCGGACGTGACAACTAAACAAAGTGGCCCGGCCCGCCAGGGAGCCGCATGTCAAAGGTTGCCAACCCATGTTGTATTGTAACCACTGGAACCCGTTTCTGTGTTGTCAGTAAACTTTTCCATAAAAAGTGTGCCCTGGGTCCTTTTACACCACATAATAGTGCCTACAGGGTCTTTCTTTTACTAAGGTGCACCTCATTGACACCAAAAGGTGAAAAATAAGCTTTGAATCCTTCAGCGAATAATTCTCTTTTGTGAGGCAATCCAGAAATATCACTAGAGAGGCCAACGAAGTCTGGATCTGGTGAATTCAAATATTAAATCACAGGCAAATGTCCAGAATTTGGCCTCCTTTGGGTAGTCTCAGCAGATGTTAAATGACGTACCTTCCACCCCATGGCCCAGCTTGCCAACAACCATCAGAACGTTTTTTTTCATTTTTTTTAATTATGGTTTTACAAGGAGTGTGGGACCACTGACTCTTAACTCTTAGCAATTCTTTTTAATAGAGACACATATAGAGAAGGTAGCAGCTCTATTCCAAATATGAAACCACTACTCACTTTCTCTCCCTATAAGAAGTCTTCCCATTTTAGAATACCACCATATTTATATTCTATATCAGCTTTTTTCAAGTGTTCTGTTTGCAAACTAAACACTTCTAGGGCATATCGACACTGCAATTAGACACCCGCAGCTGGCCCATGCCAGCCGACTTGTAGTCACAGGGCTTGGGCTGATGTGCTGTTTTAACTGTGGTTTAGATATTCCATCTTGGGCTGCAGCCTGAGGGCTGGGACCCTCCCACCTGCAGATATCTACAATTAATCTGCAATTAAACAGTCCCACAGACTGAGCCCCATGAGCCCGAGTGAGCTGGTACAGGCCAGCCACGAGTTTTTAATTGAAGTGTAGACATACCCTTTCAGCCTGAAAGCCAGGATAATATGATTTCCCTTCCTATCAGGTTTCAGAATAGCAGCTGTGTTAGTCTGTATCTGCAAAAAGAACAGGAATACTTGTGGCACCTCAGAGACTAATAAATGTATTTGAGCATAAGCTTTCATGGGCTACAGCCCACTTCATCAGATGCATGCAATGGAAAATATAGTAGGAAGATATATATATACACAGAGAACATGAAACAATGGGTGTTGCCATACACACTAACGAGAGTGACCAGTTAAGGTGAGCTATTACCAGCATGAGAGAAAAAAAAAAAAAACTTTTTTGTAGTGGAAATCAGAATGATCCATCTGCAGTAGTTGACAAGAAGGTGTGAGGAATACTTTAGGGGGAATAAACATGGGGAAATAGTTTTACTTTGTGTAATGACCCATCCAGTCCCAGCCTTTATTCAAGCCTAATTTAATGGTGTCCATTTTGCAAATTAATTTCAATTCAGCAGTCTCTCACTGGAGTCTGTTTTTGAAGTTTTCTGGTTGTAATATTGCAACTTTTAGGTCTGTAATCGAGTGACCAGGGAGACTGACATGTTCTCTGACTGGTTTTTGAATGTAGTAATTCTTGAGGTCACCTTAACTGATAACTCTCGTTAGAGAGTGTGTATGGTAACACTCATTGATTCATGTTCTCTGTGTATATTTATAAACACACCTTCCTATCAGAAATCTCTAGAAACCCTTTACATCCTGGATCCTGGGTATTAAGAGCACAGTGGCTTAGGTATCAGTAAAGGAGAATAAGGCTCTTCAACACTTTTAAAGTATGCCTAAAATCTTACCATTCTTTAAATAATTTATCCCTAACTCTGAGTCTGGGCTTCTCCCAAGGTGCAAATGCAGCTTATAAACTGCTTGGGGAAAAGCCTGGATTATTTCTAACTGGGGTGAAAAGGGAAAAAAAATATTCTTACTCTTGCTCTGTCCTATAAAAAAAGTATTAAATTGACACTCAAGGGGGCCTTTGATGTCTGGGTAGAAAGTTGGCAGGGAAGAACCCAAATTAGTGTTTCTGTCTCTCTGCCACTACACTAAGAGCAGCTGAGAGGGCGGTAGGAAGGATGGTGACTGAAACTTGGGAAAATGCAAGAAAAGGCTGCATCCTGGATCAGATCCTCAGTTGGTGTAAACTGTCAAGGCTCCATTGAAGTTAGTAGAGTGATGACAATTTAAACCAGCTGAGAAGCTGACCCCATGGCTCAGAAGAGGACAAGACAGACCTCAGGGTAAAATACAAACAAATTGCAATATTGTATTTAATGTCAGTCTTTGCACTTTTAAAGCTTTACGACCATACAGTACTTACATCTCCAGGTGGTCACCTCATCTCTTATTTATGTGACAAGTGGCATGATGGCTGTCATGTACAGAAACAAGAGAGGAGACTGCTGAGACACAGTGCTTAATTTGTAATAAAACAGGTGCAGGGCCTCGAGCAATTAGGTTCCAGGGCTCAAGCAATTTTTTACATTCATAACCGATGCAGCAAGCCGAGAAGTGCCGGGGCTATGAACTGCCAAGCCTAGAGGTGCTGGGGCTCAGCCCTGGCACAAATTAAATACTGCAGAGAGACACAAGAGGCTCAATGCACATGCTGCAACTCCCATAAATATCAAGAGGCTTCCATGTCTCAGTCTCCTGCACATCATTGCAGCCATTAACTAATTACAGTCGCGGGTACACCTCACCCTGGTGCAGAATCCTGCATACAATGGACACTGTGGAGCCTACTCTTTCATCCACAAGCAAAGGAGGAAGTGGTTTTATTTTCTCACAAAAAGCAGTGGCTGTCACCACAGCTTTCTTGACATCCCTCTCAACCAGGGCCAGGAGTAGGACTTAAAGCCCCTGAGAGCAGCTTCAACCATCAGCTCCAGAATCTCTTCTGGTTCTCTTCCTCTTTCCTCAATTCACTACCCTTCACCGTGAGCAGTTTCAGTTTCCATTTGGATAACCACTCTGACTCTGCTGCTTCTCGCTTCCCTTCTGTAACCCCCCTTAACCTAACTTCCCCCCCATCACTGTCTCCTAACCTGATCCTTACTAAACACTGTTCTCTTCAGATCTCCCTCCTCCTCTCTCTCACCAACACTTACTTTCTTTTCACCATCTCATCATCCACTCTCCCAACCTTCTCAAAGTTCTCTGCTACAGTCACCCTTCTCTTTCAAATCCCTTCTTAAATAATAATACTTCACTGAATCCTTCCTACTGTACACTGATGAAGAAAATGATCTCTTACCTGCCCTGTTATCCCATTTGATATTAGTTCTAAGCTCTCTGGAGCAGGTACCATGCCTTAGACCATGTTTTGCAAAGCACTACAGAGGTTTGTGGTGTTCTGTACCCATTTATTCATATTAAATTCTTCTGTTAACTGTAATGGGAGTTATATATACCAATCCCCAGGGAATGATTACAGATTACCTATCAGAATATTGTGTGGGTAGGATTTAGCTGAAAGTGCAATTGACCCTTTTGTCTCTATAGGACTAATCACATAATTCATTCATGAAATAATAATGGATTCATATCTAGTGATCTACCCATAATCCCTTCTGTTACAGTGCCTTCCAATATCAAGAGATAATGTTAATGCGTGAGGGGGGGGAAAAATCAAAGGAAATCCTTGATCTAACTTTTAAACATGCTATACTGTTCTTGCTCTTGCCTTCCTTCCTCCCCCATCACATCACCCAAAATTAAGAACTGCATTCAATCAGGCCATAACTCAGATCTGTAGCACTGAGCCTTTAAAAAATAATTTTTAGGAGTTAATTTTTTTAATGCTCCACTAAATTATGCACAGTCAAGTGCCTGACTATCAAGAAAATGAGATTAATTTAGTAATCTAACAGGACAAACAGCAGCTGTAAAGCAAAACCTGACAAATTAAAGAATTACATGTATTTCATTTGAGGAATGCTTTGGGACAGTCTCTTAACACAGGAAGTTGCCTAGTAAGAATGGCCTTTTGTACACTTTTCAATGCATATGGTACTTTGGTTTTAATAAATTGCTGCTCCTACATTTTCTGAGAATTATAAAAGATTATTTTCCCCCCCTAAAGATGTAAGCATCTTCAGTGATTATTTTATCATTTATTCTACATCTTAAGATACATATGAGTGGTCAGGTTTGTACTGTACTCTGAAATCATCCTAAATTTAATTACATTTACTTCATGGACCAGACAAGATATGTTGGATGGACTACACACCTTAACATGACCAATGAAGGATTGCTCCCTACAGAATAAAACTTTCCACTACTTTTACTCCATATCATTCATCTTTCAGAGTGATCTACACGTTTACTTTAAAGTACTTTAAATGAAGTAAAGTTCATTTAAAGTAACATCACAATGAGTTTCTCAACTATTAAATTTATTAGACCCCTAAAGGAAGTGAAGAAAGCACATGAGATTAGACTGGGCAAAGCACAAAGTGTGTGATGTTTGTAACAATCATGCGCTGACAAGTATACATATACTATTTGACCTATCAGACATTTTTTTATCTATTCATCAAAGTATTTATTTATTATCACAGTATCTGAGCATGCCACAGTCAGTAGACTTTAGCCTCACAGTATCTCTGTGAGGAACAGAAATGTTATCCCTCTTTTACAGCTAGTGAACTGGAGCAGAGGGGAAAATAAAAGATCAGTGCAAAAGAAGTCTGTGACTGACCTGGGAATTGAACACAGGAACCGTTCTAAACACAAGTCTAATCCCCAATCCACCAGATTATCCCTTCCTACTCCCACAGTGTGATGTGGGCAGACAACTGAGTTGATGGGGGGGTCTTGCACACATCATACTGCAGGACTGGGAATGCTGAATGTACTGTATAACCTCACTAATTTGCACTAAAGGCTAGAAAAACATTGCAAATAACTAAGAACAACTAGAATGCAAACATAAGATATACTACCGTTATTTATTCGGGCAACGGTATTGAGTTACCCTTTGTTATAATGCTTCATAATTTGTTAAGACAACTTCTTGGTATACCAAGAGCTCTCCACACCTACCTGCTAACAGATCTTTGCTGGGGGAAGCAAAAGAACTGCACTAAATGCAAATTATAACAGGTGCAGGTTACTGCAATGCTGCAGCATTTATTATGATAATTATTTCTTGTAGTTGCTCCCATGATATGCCAGGTGCTTTCCAGGCATCCTAGGTGGGACAGGAAGGCCAGTGTGGCAGTAGCATCTGGAGATCTTTGACCTCAGGCAGGTCACTCATTATGTGTTTGCCCTAAATCTCCCTTTGTAAAAGGAGTTAGTAATACCTCCATTCCCCCTTGGTAAAAGGAGTTAGTAATACCTCCATTCTTTGTCTTAGCTATTTAGATCGCAAGCACTCCTTGGGTTTGTACAGCGCCTAGCACAGCTGTGCAGGGATCTCCGCAGAGGTTACCCTCAGGGTAGCTGACAGCTTCAGGCCGGCCAGAGGGGAAGGGAGAAGCAGCCCCAAAGGGCCTTTCTATACAAGTGCCCCGCTGCAGCCCCACTAACAACCCTGCAAGACCAAGACCAAACCCCCAGACCTTCGCTCCCGCTCCCCGGCTTGTCCGCTGCCCTCCCTGACCCCGAGCGCAGGGAGCTCCGGCTGCACCCGCCCCGCCTCGCTCGGGCCGCGCCTGCAGCTGTCAAAGGCTCCCGGCGCTGCAGCGTTTCCTTCCTTCTTTTTGCAGACCGGCCCCGGCCCCGGCCGCTGCAGAGCCCAGCGCCGGCGAGAGCCCCCGGCCGGGGGGCAGGTGCCGCCCGGGCGCTGGGCCGAGCCCTGGGGGGCGCTGAGCCAACGGCCGGGGGGAGCGCGCCCTCCTCCAGCCCCTCGCCCCCAGCCCCGGCGGCGACACTCGCCCGCCTCCTGCCTCACCTGGGCGCGGGGAGCTGCAGCCCCGCGAGCCTCCCGGCCGGTGCCCTACGCTGGAGGCGGCGGCGGAGCCAAGGGTGCCGGTGCCGGTGCCTCCCCCGCTGGCGCTGCCAGGCCGGTCGGTGGCCGGGACTCTCCGAGACTCCCCGCTTCTGCTTCTGTGGTAGCAACTGGGGGGGGTCATGTGACCTGCCCCGGCCACCTACTGGCGGTGCGGGGAGAGGAGCCTCGGCCCCGGGGGAGGCTGAGGCGGGACAGGCGCCTCTCTCCCCTCCCCCCGCCCCTGCCCCTCAGGGCGGGACCCCCGGGGTGGAGCCGGTTCCCCTCAGGGGCGGGGGAGGCTGGGTGCGAGTTCATGTCCCTCCTCTGGCCTCCAGAAACCAGGGTTTGGAAATCCGGGGCGGGGGCTTAATACGAAGCGCCCGGTCCTGTCCCGCCTGCCAGGGCGCTGGGCTGAGGGTGCGAGAACTTGTCTCTGCCCCCTGCGGGCTAGAAGGGTCACTGTGTTGGAGTAAAAGCTGAGCCTGGCACCGCTCCTGGGGGACGCCAGAGGCTGGGGCTTCAGGGATAAAGCTAAACACGGGGAGAAGGGGCTGCTGCAACACTGATGCAGGAGCCCCCAGTTCAGGTGGGGCTCTTCCATTAGCACAAAGGGAAATCCTCATCCCTTGAGGGCAGGGGTTGGGCACATTCTTTTCCATGTCCAATTCTTCCTTATTGCTTGAAGAAGCGGGAAGCAGTGGCAAGGGACTCTGCCTGACCTGCTCTAACAGCTCTTTGATCTCTGGTTTGAAAGGGATGGCCAAAAGACTGCAACCACCACCTTTTTCCCCAGGAACAACACCGGTCCTTAGCACCTGTCCTAGCTGGATGGATGACCAATGGGAAAAAGCATATAAACATATTGCCTGTAGAGACAAAATTGCTGCAGGTAACGGAAGCCTACAGATAGGGCATTATGTCACAGTGCCACACACCATGGGATCAGACATAGTGGCAGAGCCCAAGACATGCTAGTCTGGCCAAGCATGGATACTGACATGGTACCAAACCTACAAGAAACAGGAAGTAATAGGAGCAATGTAAGAGTTGAAATCACCTGTGATCCAAGTTTGACACAGATCTATTGAATTAAACTAGAGTAATTGCTATTTATTAGTGGATTACTCATTCTTTCTTAAATAGATATGTTACACAATACAATGAGTAGCAATGTACTAGCGCATTGTAAATTGCAGTTTGCTCACCAGGATATTCCAGGTAAACTAATGAAAGTCATAATTCATGAGTGGCTAATTTTGTAATTATGTATCACACACTATCAGTTCCTTTCAATGCATAGATTAATAGGTTAGCAGAAAAACAGGGTGGATAAAAATCAGTGAATTTTTAAAAAAAAAATTTTTACTTAAATTGATTTTTTATTTGATTTTATTTAATTATAACTTTTTAAAAAATAAATGTTTAAAATGAAATCTGAATTTAATGCAAAATATATTAGCCCTAAATTTATTATAATTTAGTTATAAATGTGAAATGTTTTGATGAGAAGTTTATGTATCAAAAACATTTAAAGTTTGTTTGTTTATTTAATAAAAATACATTTAATATGCTGTTTTGTGTGTTTGTTTAAATTCCAGTTACCATCCTAATATGGCACACAAAACATGAGCAAAAAGTTAATTATCTGGTAAATAAGCAATACATCATTCACCATTTTCTTACATACTAAAATTGTACAATTAATAAGAATCTGAAAATATTAATCTATATAATTACTTAAATAAATGTAGTTACAATGTACCCTCCTACATAGCAAAATCTACAATGTAGGCCAGAGGTGGGCAAACATCCAGCCCAAAGGACCGTCCTGCCCAGCTCTTGAGCTCTCAGCTAGGGAGGCTAGCTCCTGGTCCCTCCTGCACTGCGCCCCCTCCCCCCCAGCCTCAACTCACCATGCCGCCAGCGCTCTGGCTCGCTGCTCCTGGAAGGCCCGTTGCGGAGTGGGGGTGTGGATAGGGTTGGGGCAGTCGGGACAGGCAGGACCAGTGCAACCATTTAGGCGACTGCCTACGTTGCCTAGGGCGCTATGATTTGGGGGGTGCCATTTTCTTCGGCAGCGACCACGGCGGCCAGATCTTCGGCCGCCCCAGTCGCCGCTGGCATTTCGACTCAAGCCTGGGAGGCGGAAGAAGTGAAGCAGCCACGGTGTGCTCAGGGAGGAGGCAGGGCAGGGGTGAGCTGCTTCACTTCTCCCGCCTCCCAGGTTTGCGGCGCCAATCAGTTTAAGCACTGCAAGCCTGGGAGGCAGGAGAAGTGAAGCAGCCATGGCGTGCTCGGGATGCTCGTGCTCATGCGCGGAGCAGGGATGAGCTGGGGTGAGGGGGGTGCCTCAGGGCGGAGAGCTGCCACGGGGGGAGGTGCCTCAGGGCAGGGAGGGCGCAAGGTGGAAGCTTCGCCGAGGGCATGAAACATCCTTGCACTGGCCCTGGGGACAGGGAGCAGGGGGGACTGGATGGGTTGGGAGTTCTGAGGGGGGCAGTCAGGGGGCAGATAGGGGGCGGGGCTCAGGCTGTTTGGGGAGGCACAGCCTTCCCTATCTGGCGCTCCATAAGTTTCACAACCCCGATGTGGCCCTTGGGCCAAAAAGTTTGCCCACCCCTGGTGTAGGCAATGAGCAGTTATAAAATTTAGTTATAAAATTAATATATTTTAATGGTCATATCAACTAATGAGAATGCACATTTCCTTAGAAAGTAAGTACAAATGCAAAAGTTAACTAAAATTGATTATTTAAATTGAGGCTTTCCACTCAGTGATTTAAATCATGATTTCAATTGCTGATTTAAATCAATCCACACTGAAAAGTCAGTACAAATGGCAAATAACTGATTTTTTTTTTAAAGGAAAGATCAGTCTCATAAGATTGGGGCCAAGAAATAGAATCAGTCACTTACTGGTACTAGTTTGTCACACATTCATATATATTTCTCAAATAAACAACTGGGTATATAAACTAAGAAAAGTAGAAAAAACTCTTCCTGGACATACCAGCTAATATCCTTATCCCTTTGAAATGTGTCACAGAATTTCTAATGACCACAAGTACTCAGGGCCAGAATTGGACATTACATTCAAAAGATATCACCTCCAAAGTCCAGAGCCTGCATGTCCTACGGCTGCAGAATTTGCTGAAGCACCTACCCATTGCCATTCCCTTGATGTAGAATTGTGCTTCAGGGTCTACGTTTTCATTTACAAATATTTCTAGCCCTCATGGTTACAAAAGAAACCCTCCAAAACCCGAGCTGAGCATAAACCTATACATTGTTGCATACCACAGTCTATCGCTAGCCTGAAACAATAGCTCTCAGAGGTGTGGACCATGGGTGTTAACTGTGAAACTAAAGATGACTATTAAACTTTCAACATTGTTAACTATCTCACTGATGATGATTTTAGCAGAAGCATTCTGCTAACTGCTTCCCACACCTTTTCAGCTGCCAAAACTTTTCCCTTAACAACATCTATGATGCAGTTATGAATTGTCCACACAAAACTCTGCAGGATATAGAAAACTGAAAATGTGGAGGAGTATCAAATAACACAGGGACTGTGCCAAGGGTATTATTTATTTTCAGTTCTTAATCATTAAACCCCTTTATTTTTAATTTTAAAAGAAGCTGCCATTAATTTTTTAGTCAGTTGCTCAATAGTACAACCGACTCCTGAGACCTTGTTGTAGAAGTTAGGTCCAACTTATAGCATCGTATACAAGGTTTTGCCTAATACTATGCTAAGGCAGTGGTTCACTATTGACTCAGAAGAAAGACTAATACCTACTGAATCACCAACATGTTGCAGATTATCTTATGATAGCACCTCCACTATACTGCACCTATACTTTGTCTTAAAGGAGAAAAGTTAAATAGTCACAGAATATATTAAATATATGGAAGAGGATCAAACCATAGCTGCATACCACTACATTCCCAAGCTTTGTGGGATGTAATTAAGATCTCAGCCATAGGTTTGGTGAGTGTTTTTTCCCCATGTAATATTTACTTTTTGCAAACTCTAGGATTTTGCCCTTTACATTTGTGAAGATATTTGTGAGTAAAGAAAGACACCCACATCCACAAAGGGACTTTGAGGGTTAATCTACGCTGTGAAAAGAAACAAACAAAAAAGCCTCAGCAGTGAGTCTCAGAGCCTGGGGGTCTACAGACTTTGACTCATGCTACGGCAGTAAAAATATCTGTAGCTCAAATTCTGAGATCCATAGTGCAAGCCCCATGAGGCTGATTCTGTAGGCCTGGGCTTTGAGATTTGCTGCTGTGGCTTTATTTTTGCAGTGTAGATATATCCTTCCGTGATCCACAGATCCCAAGTTAAGTGCCTCAGATCTATTTGAATTGAGGGAGATAGGTGCCTTAGAATGGAATTCACAAAAGCCAGCCTAGTAGGCAGGGAGCCACCAAAGCTAGCCAGGAAGATGCCAATGAGAGTGGTGTGTTCTAAGTCTTGCTCCTCTCGTGAAGATAGGCATCTCTCTCTTTTTGCAATCCACAGCCAGGAACATTCCCCCTCTCGCCCATTTACAGCAAGCCCAGCTCTAGGCACCAGCCTTCCAAGCATGTGCTTGGGGCTGCACTTTTCAAGGGGCGGCACTCCGGTCTTTTGTGGACATCACTCCATTGTTTTTTTTATTATTTTTTGCTTCGGCACTCTGACCCTTTATTTTTTTATTTTTATTTTTTTTTGCTTGGGGTGGCAAAAAACCTGGGGCCGGCCCTGGTTTACAGAAGTCAGGTGGCTTAGGCACCAAGTTGTTTCTTGTGAGAATGAGTTAGGCAGGAGTCAGGCAGTTTAGGCTTGGAATTTCTTTAAATCAAGTGTACAAAAACTATCTGCAATTTGCATGTCAAGCACTTTGTAGGGAAAGGATGCAGTGCAGACCCAATCGGATGAATAACCATCTTAAAAAGGTTACTAGGAATAAGCGGAGAGCTATAGGGAATGGGGAAAGGTTTTGATCAGCAAAGAAAGCTTGGAGGTTAGAAAATGTGGGAATGAAGTGAGAATTGCTACAAGTCAAGCTGAATTAGCTCTTGCCAATGAAATTAAAATAAATAAGTTATATAAATAAAAAGAGAAAAGGAAGGATTAGGTTAGGCTGCTATGCAGTGTGGACGAGAGGAAGAGTAAAAATAACGTAGATATTGCCCAAAAACTAAATGAATACTTAGCCTCAGTTTTCAATAAGGATGATAATATGAAACATGACCATGAAGGCAGGACGGCTGATGGAAATGAGTGTATAGATATGGAAATTATCACATCTGATATGCAGGGAAATGTAAAGATCTTAATGCACTCAAATGGGGGGGGGGAAATAATTTCCATCCCAGAATATTTAAAGAACAGGCACATGAGATTACTAGTCCTATAGCAAGAATTTTTAATATGTTTATCTATTCAGAGGTAGTAGCATATGACTGGAGAATAGCTAACATTTTACCTATATTTCAGGAAGGAAAAAAATAATCTAAGCTATTACAGATCTGTTAGTCTGATCTCTGTACTATGCAAAGTTTTAGAACAAATTGTGATGGAAAGAATAATTAAATTCATGGAGGTAAATGGAAAAGGAGATTAATGCAACATTACCAAAGGTAGATCATGCCAGAATAACCTGACTTGCTTCTCTAGGGTTCTGCCTGTCCTTATTCCTGTATCTCTTAACTGAAAATGACATCCTTCTTGGATGTTTGTAGAATAGTTGGTACCAGGATAGGAGAGAGACAAGGCGGGTGATGTAATATATTTTATTTGACCAACTTCTGTTGATGAAAGATACAAACTTTCGAGTTACACAGAGATCTTCTTCAGGTCTGGGAAAGGTACTTAAAGCGTCACAGCTAAATACAAGGTGGACCAGATAGTGTTAGGTAATAAAGCAAGTCCTCACTCACCTCTCCAACACCCGAGGTTGTGCGGAGTTGGAATATGGGCCCACAATTCTGTCAGAGACCAGACACAAATGCGTTGATCAACGGGCACACACTACCCCAAAAGCTTTAGAATAAGTGTGGCCCCTTTATTAGGGGTGGGCATCAATATTTATACACAGAAGTAAACAAAGTGATTAACAAAAGATAATGGTCATGCATAATCAATCAAGATTTTACAGGAAGAGCAAGTTTAAGAAGTAAATGCATAGAGATAAAAGGCTAATGGCTACTTGAGGAAGGGGGTGTCATGAGTAGTTTGCAGGTCAGTGCTTTGTTCAAAAAAAGGTTCAGAAAGGATTATGCAGAGACGGCCAGTCTGGGTGTTTTTTGGTTCCAAAGTTCACCAAAAGTTTAGACCCAACATTCCTCCATTTGTAGCTTTGAGATAACTATTAATCAAAAAGCTACACCCTATTTCAAGATCTCAAGGGCCGCTTGGCAATTTCAGCCTGGGCCAATTCGAAGAGAGTAAGGCTTTTAGCTGAAGTGGGAAAAGAATAAACTGACTTACATGAGTTTATGAGGGAGGGGACACACTGAATACAGCAACACAGTATTATAAGGACTACCATGGCCCCAACAACACCCACCAAGAGGGTTTTAACCCACCCAAATCCGGGCAGCCAATTCCATAAGGCTCCCCACCAATCATAAGGTGGCTGGCCAGAGGAGTAGTTTTTAGCCATTTCCCTTAGGTGTTTGGTACGTTGAAAAGTGTCAGAGTAGGTGTCATTTACAAAAACACAGCATTCTTCATTTATGAGGGCGCAAGTTCCTCCCTGGGCTGCTAACATCATATCTAAAGCCATTCTGTTTTGCAAAGCCAACTGGCGCAGCTGGGACATTTCCCCGGCCTGGTTCTCAAATAGGGTTGCAGTTTCATTGGTCAAAGATTCTAATAGTCCCTGTAGACGGATGATAGCACCCTTCAAGCTAGTGTGACCAGCCCACCGCTGCCAGGACAAACCATCACGGAGATTAATATCTCTGTCAGTTTCACGGATGTTACGAACGTGGGGAAAATGAGGGGGGGTGAGGGAGATCCGAGAAGGCGGTGCTAGCCATGCCAAATAACATGACCCTGCCCAATCAGGGGAGAGGAAATAATAAGCCTTGGGCCCGCACACCCAGTATGTTCCATATAATGCGTTTTGGGTATTCCATTTCTCAAAGTAGGAGGTAACCCACCGCCCGTTGTACCACTGTTCCCCTGGTAACGCAGAGGGGTCGTTGTGTGAACTGCAGAGGCACAATTTGGTAGTGTTGTCCTCAAAGGGCAGTGTAGTACTGCTTGAGCAGTTGTAGAAGGCAATTGTGTATCCTTTAACAATTAGTTGGACACCCTCGAGCTCTGAGCAGGGCTTTTTAAAAACTGACTCTGAAAACCTGCCCCTCCATGAAAAAGTTGAAAAGGTTGGATCGGGGTGAGGGATCCACATATGGGATAAGTGGGATGCGCAAGGCTTGAAGCCAAGATTTTTACTAAAGGCGGTGCCATTAAAATATATGTTGCATTTACTTGTTCCCACAAAAGTTGACCCTTTTTCTTTAACAAAACACAGTGATCCTGTTTGATTGGTTACCCTGAGATATTTGTTAATTGGCACTTCTGTTTTGTCCCATGTAAGATTGGGTTGGACTGGATCTTTTATTCTAGTCGGTGGCATCCAAGTCATATTAGCAGTGGTTAGGGGAATGGGTGTGAAGGGGAGTCCCTGTGCTGCATTTACTGGAAATTGAGTACATACCCAGCAATCACTTCTATTTCCTAAAATACGAGTTTTAACCTCATGGGAATATCTAATAAAAGCATTATCTTCATAAGCAGAAAATAAACTGAAAAAGCATAAAAAAAAGACGGTTACTCACCTTTGTAACTGTTGTTCTTCGAGATGTGTTGCTCATATCCATTCCAGTTAGGTGTACGCGCCGCGCGTGCACATTCGTCGGAAAACTTTTACCCTAGCCACTCAGTGGGCCGGCAGGTCGCCCCCTAGAGTGGCGCCACCATGGCGCTCCATATATACTCCTGCCGGCCCACCCGCTCCTCAGTTCCTTCTTGCCGGCTACTCCGACAGTGGGGAAGGAGGGCGGGTGCGGAATGGATATGAGCAACACATCTCGAAGAACAACAGTTACAAAGGTGAGTAACCGTCTTTTCTTCTTCGAGTGATTGCTCATATCCATTCCAGTTAGGTGAATCCCAAGCCTTACAAAGGCGGTGGGGTCGGAGTGAAATATGGCAGAATAAAACTGCCGAGCCAGAGGCTACAGCCTCCCTTGACTGCTGAACCAGGGCATACTGCGAAGCAAAGGTAAGGACCGAGGACCAATGGAGCTTCGCGACAGGTCTCGTGGGTAGAAACACGAGCCAGCAAGGCGGCAGATGAAGCCTGAGCCCTGGTAGAATGCACGGTGATGTGGCTTGGTGAAATATGAGCCAAATCAGAACAAGTGGGGATGTCCGCCATCACCCAAGATGAGATCCTCTGAGAGGAAAACAAGCAAGCCCTCCCTTTGGCCCGCTACCGGGGCAGAGCTGGGGCACCTTAGGAAATGATTCTGTCAGCACAAGATAATGCGAGCACTCCACAGATGTCCAAGGAGTGCAAAGGTTATGCCCATTGCGTTGAGCTGTGGGTAACATGAAAGGCCAAAACACCTTAGGGAGGAAAGCCGGGTGCGGTCACAACTGCACCTTGTCTTTGTGGAACCTTCGTAAGAGCTCTGATCTCAGAGACCCGTCTGGCCAAGACTAGGTTGAGGCCCCAGGGCGGGGCTGGGCGGCGCACCCGAGGGTGCAAGCGCTCCAAGCCCTTGAGGGACCTCGAATCCATCTTAGCCTGCTGGAAGGTAGGGACGGCTGCTGAGCGTATCCTCAGCGATGATACCGCCAGATCCTGCCGCTAAAGGCCAGAGGCAGGCCAGAAAGAGGGGATCGAGACCTCAGCAGGAGCAAGATCGAGCGTACTGCAGCTGTAAAGGAAACGCTTCCACCTGGCTCGGTACGTTGACCAGGTGGAAGGCTGCCTGCCACCCCAACTCAGGTACGCAGGAGCCACCGTGAGGCGAAGAGGCTGCAGGTCCGAGTGACGAAGCCCGTCATTGCCCTGAGTGATGAGGTCTGGGCTGACAGGCCGAGCAACGTGGTTTGTCAGTGCTGCCTGGACCACTCTGGAGTGATCATGAAGACGCACGCTCCGCCCCTGCGGAATTTGAGCAGGACGTAACGAACCAGTGGGAACAGCGGGAAGGCATAATGCAGTTGGCCGTTCCACGGTATCAGGAATGCGTCCAAGATCGATTCCGAGGAGAGACCTTGGAAGGAGCAGAACACCTGGCATTTCCTGCACTCGCGGTGAGCGAACAGGTCTGTGTGAGGAACCATTTCCACTTCCGGAAAGCGGGACGCCTCACATGGGGCAGAGTGATGACTCGTAAGACAGGAAAGACCTGCTGAGTCAAAGAGATAAGACGTTCCGAACGCCTGGGAGAAAGGACGTCGCCAGCTCCATCGAGCGGGCCATGCAAAAGACCCGGAAATGGATGGCCTCCTGACAAAAAAGGGGGGAGGACTATGTCCCCCCTGAATGCTTATGAAGCACCTGGCCATTGTGTTGGCTGTAAACACCGAGATACAACGGCCTCGCAGCTGCCGCTGGAACCCCTGGCACGCCAGGCGGACTACTCTGAGTTTTGGGGCATTAATGAGGAATGCCAGCTCTCTAGAAGACCGAAGGCCTTAAGCTCGGAGGTGACCATGAGCACTCGAGCAGAGAGATGATGCGTCCGCCGTCAGGGGCAGTGAGGGCTGGGGCGGATGAAACCGCATCCTGTCCACACCAAGGAGGGGGTTAGCCACCACTCTAGGGAGCCTAAGGCGTTCGAGGGAACGGTGACTACCATGACCATTGGCTCCCTGTCCAAGCGGTACGCCGAGGTGGGCCAGACTTGGAGAGGACGGAGGCGGAGCTTGGCGTGTTTGGTTACAAACTTGCGGGCAACCATGGACCCAGGAGACTGAGACAAGAACGAGCTGAGGTCGTTGGGAAAGCCTTCAGACCTCAGATGATTGATGCCATCGCCTAAAACCGCAGTTGCGATAAGCAGGCTCCGGCTAGGTAGGAGACCAAGATAGCCCCTAGGAAGCCCAACCTCTGCGTGGGAACCAGAGTGGATTGCTCTATAGTAATCATCAGGCCTTGATCTGTGAATAAGACCGTGACGATGCCCACGGCTGAGTGGGTTGTGTGTCAGAGTCTCCTCGGATAAGCGAATCGTCCCAATACGGAAAAACGCATATCCGACATAGCTACGGTAGGCGGCGACTATGGCCGTAAACCGGGAGTATTCACCGCTGGCTATAAAGCGGAGGCATCTCCCATGCGGAGGGAAGATGGCATTGCAAAAGTACGCGTCCTTTCTATCCAGGGCGGCATAGTAGCCCCCCGGAGGCAAGGATGGAATAATGGTTCCCAGGGATACCATGCAGAACTTCAACCTTATCCCAAACCGGTTGAGTCCATGCAGGACCAGGAAGGTCTGACCTGTGGTCGAGTGGGGGACTAGGGCATAACGGGAGTAAAACCGCTAGCCCCTTTTGTCCGCTGAAGGGGGACAGGGCTGGAGCAATTTTAAGGTGGTACCTATGCTCCATCGTGCGCAGGACCCAGCGACCTAAAAGTAACTGGGGCCATGCCAGGAGAAAGCGGGATCAGGATCCCGTCCTGCGACTGGTACACCGCCCTCCGGTGAACCTTGGAAGGTCCGTCTTTGGTCCCAGTGGTAATTGCGAGGGACCTCGACTTTGGCTTTTTAGGGGGCCTGACGTTTGTCTGCGACCACCTTGGCCTTGCCGTTTTCCAGAGTTCTGCCTCTGGCTAGGCACAGAGTATGGCGGCTGGGGCCATAAAGGCCTGCGTTTGGTCGCAGGCGTATACATGCTGAGACGCATTAGGACCCTATTGTCCAGCAGGCTTCGCAGTCTGGGGCTGTCTCTGCCGCGAAGATGCCTTTACCAACAAAGGGTAAATCCTTTCCCCCGTCCTCCAAGACGGCAGCGAACTCTAGGTGGGAGGTTCGAGGGAGAAACTCCTCCACCCAGGTGCTATAAGTATCGCAGCTAAGCAAGGCTTGTTGCTTCGCACCCCAGAGGCGCAGGGCCCCTGCAGAATACACCTTGCATTCGCCAAGGCTCTTTCCGCTTCGGGGCTGGCGCCCGCTGGCCATGATATCAGGATCGTGGTCCTGAGCATAAAATCCGCGCATATGGGGTGACACGGATGCGTGTCCGGACGGCCATGGAGGTACTAAAAGAGGGCACGGGCCGAGTCCCTGACTCACTCGGACCTTGCCCAACTCGGCACCGGGGACCGGCATCGGGAGGCGTATCGGTACCTGGAACGAGATCCAGACCCGCAACCAGAACGGTGTCGGGAGGTTGACCGAGATCTCGAGGCTCGGAGAAGAGCTACAGGAGTCAAGGTACCTGCCCCGGTGCCAGATGTCGGAACGGTGCCGATAGCGGGTCGGCGAACGGGATACCGACCGGTGCAGTGAGTGTGACCCGTACCGAGGAAAACAGTACCGGGACTGCCAGTGGTGTCCGGTGTGCCGACAGGACTTGGCGCGTCTGCGGGACCGTGATCATAGACGGTGCCGCTCTGCTGTACTGACAGGGGACAGTCCCTTGAAGAGACTGTATTACCCGTACCGGCGGTGCCCGGGTCAGGCAGCACTGACTCCGTCATGGTACTGAGAGCCCTTGCCGTTGGTAACATCTCCGGCGCGCAGGGAACAGCAGGCTCACCACAGTGCGTACTGGGGAGCTGTCAGGCACCGGATTCGACGGCCCTCGTGGGGCCGGGATCCATGGTACCGAGGTCATCAGAGCTTCGGTAGGTGCCGGTGCCGGGAGAACCGAGTTAGATAAGCCGTCTGGCTGGGGTGCCGTCAGCACTGAAGCAGCGGGAGTAATACGCTCAACCACGGCGCGTGCCGGGGAGCCGTCGGACACCGGATCCTACGGCCCTTGCGGGACCGGGATCGACGGTGCCGAAGCAGGTGTCGGTGCCGGGCGCTCCGACTTAGACTAGCCCTCTGGCCGCGGTGCCGTGGGCACGGAAGCAGCCGGAGAAGTAGCTCGACCACGGCGCGCGCCGGGGAGCTGTCAGGCACCGGATACTATGGCCCTTGCGGGACCGGGATCGACGGTGCCGACGTCATCGGTGCCGCAGCAGGTGTCGGTGCCGGGCGATCCGACGTAGACGAGCTCTGGCTGCGGTGCCGTTGGCACGGAAGCAGCCGGAGCAATACGCTCAACCACGGCGCGTGCCGGGGAGCCGTCAGGCACCGGATACTATGGCCCTTGCGGGACCGGGATCGACGGTGCCGACGTCATCGGTGCCGCAGCAGGTGTCGGTGCCGGGCGATCCAACGTAGACGAGCTCTGGCTGCGGTGCCGTTGGCACGGAAGCAGCCGGAGCAATACGCTCAACCACGGCGCGTGCCGGGGAGCCGTCAGGCACCGGATTCTACGGCCCGTGTGGGACCGGGATCGACGGTGCCGACGCCATCGGTGCCGCAGCAGGTGTCGGTGCCGGGCGATCCGACGTAGACGAGCCCTCAGGCTGCGGTGCCGTTGGCACGGAAGCAGCCGGAGCAAACGCTCAACCACGGCGCGTGCCGGGGAGCCATCAGGCACCGGATTCCACGGCCCTTGTGGACCGGGATCGACGGTGACGACGTCATCGGTGCCGGAGCAGGCGTCGGCGCCGGGCGATCCGACTAGACGAGCTCTCTGGCTGCGGTGCCGCTGGCACGGAAGCAGCAGGAGCAATACGCTCAACCACGGCGCGTGCCGGGGAGCCGTCAGGCACCGGATTCTACGGCCCTTATGGGACCGGGATCGACGGTGACGACGTCATCGGTGCCGTAGTAGGTGTCAGCGCATGGCGATCCGACTAGACGAGCTCTCTGGCTGCGGTGCCGCTGGCACGGAAGCAGCAGGAGCAATACGCTCAACCACGGCGCGTGCCGGGGAGCCGTCAGGCACCGGATTCTACGGCCCTCGTGGGACCGGGATCGACGGTGCCGACGTCGTCGGCGCCGGGCGAGCCATCTTAGACGAGCTGTCTAGCTGTGGTGCAGCTGACACAGAAGCAGCAGGAGCAGTAAGCTCTACCACGGCGCGAGCCGGGGAGCTGCCAGGCACCGGATTCCCTGGTCCTGGGGGACTGGAATCGACGGAGCCGAAGTCATCGGTGCCTCTGCAGGCCGGATAACGCAACTGAGGCGAGCTCTCTGGCTGCGATGCAGGTGGCACGGAAGTAGCGGGAGCAGGGGGCTCAACCACGGCGCGTGCCGGGGAGCCGCCAGGCACCAGCAGGAATCGTAGACTCTCTCGACCTCGGAAGAAGGGAACGGTGCCGAGTCGACATCGGTGCCGGCGACGGTCGGTGCCGGAAGGCCTTGGTGGTACCGGCGGGGTCCGGTGCCGAGGAGGCGCTTCTGCCCGCCGCTTGAACATCGCTCCGCGCCCAAGGTGGAGGGGCAAGTGAAAGTCCCGCACCTTTTTGTTCTCGGCTTAAAAGCCTTGCAAATGGGGCACTTATCTGTCAAGTGTGATTCTTCAAACAGGAGTCATGTAGATCTCTCTTCGGCCGCGGCTTCTGGTAAGCCGGGCCCCTTTTGAAAATCTGGTGAGCCATGCATGGCTCCGGCACTGGGCTCATGGAAGGGCTACTTCCTGAACCCCGCTAACTAAACTAACCATGTTAGCAAAGGAAAAACGTATAACCATACAAATATATATATATAAAAGTGTTATAACTGCATAATTATATACAAGAAAACGAGTAGCTAGGGAAGTGGAGGTCAGCTAAGCCGCGCTCCACTGTTCCAACGACCGACACGGGCGGTAAGAAGGAACTGAGGAGCGGGTGGGCCGGCAGGAGTATATATGGAGCGCCATGGTGGCGCCACTCTAGGGGGCGACCTGCCGGCCCACTGAGTGGCTAGGGTAAAAGTTTTCCGACGAATGTGCACGCGCGGCGCGTACACCTAACTGGAATGGATATGAGCAATCACTCGAAGAAGAACATACAGTTGTCAGAATAAAGGGTCCTCTCATTTTTTTCGAGTTAATTTAAGTCTAATGTCTGAGAGAGGTAAGCTGGTCCACTGGTCGAAGGCAGTGTCCTCAGTGGTGACAAGAGCTGCTGGTCCGTCACTGTGGTCCACTACGGCTGGCTTGACGTGGGAGTGGTGGATCCAAGATTTGCGTCCTTCCAGGAACACTGCAGTCTGGGTTGTCAAAAGAACCTGGTGGGGTCCAGTAAACCTTGGCTGGAGGGTGTCGTCACGAACGAACTTTTTGGCCCAGATGAAGTCCCCTGGTTGGAACGGGTGGATTTGTTCCTCCAGCGGCACGGTCTGGGAAAACTGCGAGGCTTTCCAAAGGGTACGGAGGCGAGCCTGTAGGGAGAGAAACTGACACGCAGTCATATGATCCCCTCCCAATAGTGAAACATCAGCACGTGGTAGCGCCCCGCCTTTGAAAGGGGGGTGTCCATAGAGCAGTTCAAAGGGGGATAATCCCAATGCGCGGGTTGGGCGAGTACGAAGGTGAAACAGGACCAAGGGAAGTACCTGAGGCCACTTTAATCCTGTTTCCTGACAGTATTTAGCCAATGTAAACTTAAGTTCCCTATTCATACGCTCAACTTTCCCGCTAGACTGGGGGTGGTAGGGTGTATGAAAGGAGTGTGAAATGCCCAGTCCTTGTTCTAAATGGCCAAGGACATGACCAGTAAAGTGAGGTCCGCGATCTGAGTCGAGCACAAGAGGGATGCCAAAACGGGGTACAATATCTCTAAGGAGAATCTTCGCCACTGTGGCAGCAGTACAATTAGCAGTAGGAAAAGCTTCGACCCAGGAAGTCAGAGGGCAAACCAAAACAAGGAGGTGCTTTTTTCCAAAAGCCTTTGGCATATCTGCAAAATCAATTTGAAGATGTTGAAATGGAGCAGCAGGCGGAGGTCTTCCACCCTTAATTTTGTTAAGAGGTGGAGCAGGTCCATTACGCTGACATGTGCTGCATGCTTTCACTATTGATAGGCAATAGGGTTGAATGCCTGGAGCATACCAAAAGCGAGCGATAGTGTCCACGAGGGCGTGCGTGCCGTAGTGACCCCCTTTATCATGGTGCCAGCGAACTGCCACAGGGTATGTGGAGCGAGGGAGGCAGGCTCGGCCATCTGGCATAAGCCAGGTCCCTTTGACCAGAGTGGCCCCGAGGCTTTCCCATGATTTTAGTTCAGCAGCGGGTACTGGTACGGGGTGCGGTGGAGTAAAGGAGGAGGTTGCAATAGCCAATGTGGGCATGGCTAAAGGTAAGGTGGCAGCCTTCTTGGCGGAGGCGTCAGCCAGGGCATTCCCATGGGTAACGGGGCTGCTATCTTTAGTATGGGCCCGGCAGTGAACTACAGCCAGGACGGAGGGTTTTTGGAGGGCGTCCAAAAGCTTGTGGATGAGGGGGAGGTGCTGAATGGGTTTACCGGCAGCTGTCTGGAAACCTCGAAACTTCCAGAGGTGGATATGACAATGCACAACTCCAAAAGCATATTTGCTATCAGTAAAAATGGTAACGGTCTTACCAGCGGCCAACTGGCAAGCTCGGGCCAGGGCATAGAGTTCAGCGGCTTGGGCTCCCCAGTTGCCTGGCAGTGAGGCGGCCTCTTGAATGTCCCATTCAGAGGTGACAGCATAACCAGTGAAACGCTTGCCATCAACATAGAAGGAGCTTCCGTCCGAGAAGAGGATGCAATCGGGGTTGTCCAGTGGCACGTCAAACAGGTTGTCTCTTATCTGTAAGATGCTGGAAACTACTTCCACACAGTCGTGCTGGTCCTGGGGGACTGGCAGGTCAGGAAGCAAGGTAGCTGGATTAAGGGGTCCACACCTTTCAAAAATTAGGTTAGTGTCTTCTAAGAGTTCGGCCTCTAGCTGTTGCTGACGATGGGCCGAAAAGACTTGGGTTGTGCCCCTACGCAGAAGGGCTGACAAGGCATGAGAGGTCCAAACCGTGGTAAAATGACCCAGGGTTAGGCTCTTTGCCTTTGTGATCAGCAGGGCAGCTGCTGCCAGAGTCCGGGTGCAGGATGGGGTTCCCTGAGCGACAGGGTCGATTTGCTGAGAGTAAAAAGCAAGCGGGAAATGGTGGGGCCCGCTCAGCTGGGTAAGGACACCACTAGCAATTCCGCCCCTCTCGTGGACAAAAAGGTGAAAGGGTTTGCTGTAATTGGGGGGGCGGAGAGACATGGAGGAGGCCACACTGTCCTTGAGTAACTGAAAGGCTTGAATAGTGTCCGGGGACCACTGCAAAGGGTCAGGAGCAAGGTTAGCAGTGAGTCGGTGGAGCGGTTTGCTTAACTCCCCGCAGGACGGCAACCAGGGGCGACAGAAGCCAATTAATCCTAAGAAACCTCGAAGTTGTTTCTTGGTGTTCGGTAGAGGGCAGTTTTGAATAGTCTTTATGCGGGCTGGGTCCATCTGTCTTCCTTCTGGGGTTAACAGGAAGCCCAGATATCGGACCTTCTGTGAGACCCACTGAATCTTTTTAGGGTCTACCTTGTGGCCTCTGGTGTGTAGGTATAATAAAAGTGCCTTACCATCGATGCGGAGGGCAGCTTCTTCGCGATTACCTAATAGGATGTCATCTACGTATAGGACCAATGTGGATCCCTGCGGACTGGTGAAACCTTCCAAGTCGTGGCGGAGGCACTGGCTGAAAATCGTGGGGCTGTCTCTGTAGCCTTGAGGAAGTCGTTGCCAGACATAACTTTGTCCCTCCCAGGTGAAACCAAAGAGATACTGAGAGTCTGGGTGCACAGGAATGCTGAAAAAAGCTGATTTTAAGTCAATAACAGTGAACCATTCAGCATCCCAGGGGATTTGGCTGATGATAGTAGCTGGGTCAGGAACTACTGCATGAAGAGGGACCACATACTGATTAACAACTCGTAGATCCTGTACAAAGCGCCAACGAACAGGGTCTCCGTCCTTTTTAGGAGGCTTTTTGACAGGCAGTATAGGGGTGTTACAGGGAGTGCGCTGAGGGCGGACTAGCTTTTGTGCAATGAATCCCTCAATAATGGGGCGGATGCCCTCCCGGGCTTCCAGCGACAGGGGGTATTGAGGGACTGACGGAGGGGTTAAGGAAGGCTTTACCTGAATCCTTACAGGCTCTGCCGAAAGGAGCAGGCCAACATCAGTGTCAGAAATTCCCCAGAGGGTTGAAGGCAAGTCAGTGAGGTCAGGGGAGAGAGAGGGGGGTGTTTCCCAATTACCCTGAGTAGGGGCCGAATCTCCTAACACTGTCATCAATAATCCTACCCCTTCAGGAGTGCAGGTTAAAGTAGCCTCAAGCTTACAGAGTAAATCCCGGCCCATCAAAGGGATCGGACAAGCTGGGGAAAAAAGAAAACGGTGAGAAAAACATTTATCAGCATAAATAACATTCAAAGGCAAAGTGAGTCCCAGAGACTGTGGGTTGCCCTCCACCCCAGTCGCAGTTTTAACCTCAGAGGATAGCCAGGGAGAGGGGGCATGATTTAAAAGAGAGAAAGTAGCCCCAGTATCAATGAGGAAAGAGACAGGCAGTCCCTGGACTGAAAGGGTTAAACGAGGCTCTTCGCTGGGAGGAGAGAAAGTGAGAAAGGAGCCGGCTAAAGACATTAAGGAAATAAGACCATCACATTGTTTGCCTTCGCCCCCGGGGTACCGTCATTGAGGAGGCTGAGTTTGCTGCGGCTGCTGCTGTTTTCCATAGTTGATCCAGGCCTGGGGGATGGGCTGAGCTGGTGGTGCAGGGGTGTATTCCTCACTTGTGTAAGCATCTGCGGATGCAGCCAGACCTTCTGGGCGTCCCCAGGGGCATTCACGTTTAAAGTGACCAGGCTGTCCGCACTGAAAACAATTTCCTGATGGCTGGGGTCGCCAGGACCCTCTTCCCCGGGCACCCTGGAATCCCCTGCCACGGCCACGGCCTTTGCCTCGAACACCACCGTGAAAAGCTAAAGCCATCAGCTTATATTCTTCCTTTTTCTCTTTCTTTTTACTACTTTCCCTTTCTTTCTCCCAGGCAAAATCAGCTACTTCCAACACTGAAGTGACTGACTCACCTCCCCAACCAGGGCGAAACTTTAAGAAGTAATCCCTTACAGGGGGCACCGACTGATTCACAAAAAATGAAATAAGAGTAGGGTGGTCTGCTTCTCTCTCAGGATCCATCTGAGTGAACATTCGGGCCCCCTCCAATAGCCTCGACCAGAACTTTCTGGGCGGCTCATCAGATTCCTGCCGAATCTGCATGAACTTAGCCTGATTAGGCGAGCGGCGAGCCATTTCCTTGAGTCTCTCTAACAATCGCTCTCTATCTGTTCGCAGCTGAGTCAGCCTTAGCTGAGTCCAGTCTAGGGGATTCCAGCCAGCGGCCAGATCCCGCCTATCCATCCAAGTAACATTAGCTGCATTGCTATCTCCCCATGTCCTTTCTGCCATCCACAATCTACTACGTTCTTCTCCAGTCAAAACTCTACTTAACAACTGATCCACATCCGTATAAGTAGGATTATAACTTAAAAACAATCTTTCTAGAAGTTCTATGATCTTTCGGGGATTTTCCCCAAAAGACCCTGACAACTGTCCCCACTCTTTCAAATCCCATTCTAGCCATCCTTTATATTCCACAATACTAGCATGTTGCAATCGTCCATCATTGCTCATATAAGGTTGATCGTGCACCTGTAAAGGCATCTCTATAACCATACTTTTATTATTCGCAAGAGATTTGACAGAGACATCCTCTAGGCTATCCTCAGGGGGGGGGCATGCACCCTGCTGTACCTGCTTGGACCTAAGCCTAGTAACTACTCCTCCCAAGGTTGGCCCCTCCAATTCCTCCTCATCCTTCTGCACAAATTCCAATCTGGGATCCTGCAGATTCCCCTCTGCTACAAGGAGAGAGTTCCCCTGCGGAGGAATAGGGGCAGGTGCAGAGGGGACCAGCTGACGAGTCAAAACACGCCGTGGTCTACACCCTTCATCGAAATAACCTGGAGGGGGTTCACTCTCGGGAGAGTACCTGACTGCCATAATTTTTAAAGATTTCCACAGCTCTGCTGCTGTGTCCCAACAAAACCAGTAACATAACTGTCCCGGATGGTCTTTTTCGATCTGGCTCTTTACTCCTCTTAAGGCAGCCTGCTCGAAAGAGCCATACGAAGGCCACCTCATCTCCGAGTCGGCCAATACCGCGGTATACCCAGTCCAATTCCTTACACATAGTGTGTACAACTTCTTCCTAGACATTCCTGTCTGTACTGGGAGTTTCCCTTCATTCCATAACTTATTTACAATCCCCAACGGACTCTCAAGAGGCACGCTAGTCCCTTGACCCATGGTGTCTGACAGGAGCCCTCCAACTGGCGTTTACCCTGCTGTCCAATACACGACCCCTCAATATTGAATTGGCTAGGAGAAATCTCCTGTGGCGCCTTGCCAATTCATATATGAGTGGTCTGACCACTGGACAGAGGTACCGCACCAGAAGGAATCCCAGACGAGCCCCCAAATTGTTAGGTAATAAAGCAAGTCCTCACTCACCTCTCCAACACCCGAGGTTGTGCGGAGTTGGAATATGGGCCCACAATTCTGTCAGAGACCAGACACAAATGCGTTGATCAACGGGCACACACTACCCCAAAAGCTTTAGAATAAGTGTGGCCCCTTTATTAGGGGTGGGCATCAATATTTATACACAGAAGTAAACAAAGTGATTAACAAAAGATAATGGTCATGCATAATCAATCAAGATTTTACAGGAAGAGCAAGTTTAAGAAGTAAATGCATAGAGATAAAAGGCTAATGGCTACTTGAGGAAGGGGGTGTCATGAGTAGTTTGCAGGTCAGTGCTTTGTTCAAAAAAAGGTTCAGAAAGGATTATGCAGAGACGGCCAGTCTGGGTGTTTTTTGGTTCCAAAGTTCACCAAAAGTTTAGACCCAACAATAGCTTCAGGAGTTCTCAGGACAAATTATTTGGTGGCCTCAAAGTGTGGCCACCAACTCTTGCTGGTGGTTGCTCTCACACTTTTTCCTAAAATATTTAATTAGCTTTAGGAAAAACAAATCAATACGCACATATACATGTCCAAATGTTTGTAACTTATTTATTGCTAACTAATAAGTCTGTTGTGAAAAGTGATATTAACAAACATACTAGTATCACTTTTCACAGCAGACTTACTCAGCCCTGGGGACAAGCCTGAGGACAAATTAAGGCCTTGATGGGCGGGGTTAGGGGAGGCAGCCAGGGCCAGGGATGATGGGGGTGGATAGGTGGTGGCTGGACAGGGAAGACAGCAGGGGGCCGGAACCTGAAGCGCCACAGCTAGGGGACAGGGCCTAGGGTGGGATCCTGAAGCTCCGGAGCCAGAGCCTGCCTCCCACCACTCCAGGGCTGAAATCTAAAGCCTGAGCCCCACAGCCCTTGGGAAGATGGGGAACTCACCAGCTGCCTGCTTCTCCAGCATTTTTCCCCAGGTGTCTCCAGAAGGGGGCAGGGCTCAACCGTTGCTAAGGTCCCCAGCAACCAACACCAAGGTGGTGCATCCCAGCAGGTTGTGGCTGCAAGAAAAGCCCCTGGCAGCTGCATTTCAGAAAAGCTGGTTTAGCATAAGTAGTTAACATATATTCCAAGAGACCATTCAGGGTGAAGTGGCCCATTAAAGTTAACATCTCTTTAGATGTAAATTTCCCTGTTCCACACAAACCTCATGGATAGTATCACAATGTGCATGGCTCTGTGCTTATTACAGGGCCTAATAATCTAGATTGTATATCTAAATGCTCTGTTAGATTATATCTGGACTTCAAGCATATTGTACAGCTGCAGACATGTCCACATTCTGATACCTTGGATAATTATAGCACCATCTCACCACAACTTCTGTGCAGGTCTGAATTCAGATTCCCTTGAATGTGGTTTTCTTTTAAAGTGCTCTAGTAATTACTTGACTCAGTTCTTACCGATTTACATTTTAATCTTCATAAATCTTTGTAGCCTAATCGTAATATTTAAAAGTAAATACTGATTTAAAGTATATTATTCAAGTGTAGTAATGGAGAAGTTAATATGGGAGAGAATGGGTGTTGTGCTTTTTAATAACTGTCTGGGACATTTGTTTGAATCCCAAAATACTAAACTGCTGTTTTTATACCTACCATCTTCTCATCCTCTTATAATTTGCAAACCTTTATGAAATTGGCTTTTTTTGTTCACATGAATGTTTGTGGAATGGCTGTCCTTCATATGGATGCCCCATCCTGAAAGAAATCTTTTTTGAATCCACTCTTCTGGCCTTCAAACAACACCCCAACCTCTCCAAGCTGATCGTCAGAAGGAAGCTCCCCACAGACCAGGACACAAGAACTCAAAGTGACGCCAGAACAACAGATGCAAAACCTGCAGACATATCACCACTGCTACAATGATCATCATCCCCCACAGCATACCAATCAAGATCCATGGAACCTATACATCCTATCGCAACATGTGGTATACCTCATGAAGTTCACTAAGTGCCCTAATAACAATGATGTGGATGAGACCAGATAATCACTACTCTCTCAAATGAACTCAAACAGGAAAATGATAAAAGATAAAAACATCCTATCACCTGTGGGTGAACACTTTTCACAAAAAGAATGAGGAGTACTTGTGGCACCTTAGAGACTAACAAATTTATTTGGGTATAAGCTTTCATGGGCTAAAACCCACTTAATTGGATGCATGCAGTGGAAAATACAGTAGGAAGATATATATCAACAGAGAACATGAAAAAATGAGTGTTGCCATACCACCTATAATGAGACTAATCAAATAAGGTGGGCTATTATAAGCAGGAGAAAAAAGCTTTTGTAGTGATAATCAGGATGGCCCATTTCAAACAGTTGACAAGAAGGTATGAGTAACAGTAGGGGAAAAATTAGCATGGGAAATAGTTTTTACTTTGTGTAATGACCCATCCACTCGTAGTCTTTATTCAAGCCTAATTTAATGGTATCCAGTTTGCAAATTAATTCCAGTTCTGCAGTTTCTCATTGGAGTCTGTTTTTGAAGTTTTTTTGTTGAAGAATTGCGAATAGGTCTGTAATTGAGTGACCAGGGAGGTTAAATGTTTTTGAATGTTCGACTGGTTTTTGAATGTTATAATTCTTGATGTCTAATTTGTGTCCATTTATTCTTTTGCGTAGATATTGTCCGGTTTGGCCAATGTACATGGCAGACGGGCATTACTACCACTCTGAAACTTTTCACAAAGCGATCACTCTATATCTGACCTACCAGTCCTCATCCTCAAAGTAAAACTGCACAACACTTTCAAAAGACAAGCATTGGAGCTTAAATTCAAAACTGCTAGACACTAAAAATCATGAACTGAATAGAGACACTGAGTTTATAGACTATTACAAAAATCTATAACCCACTAATAACCCCCAGCCCAGATGCCTTTTCCCCCTGTTCCTTTCCCTCCTATAACGGAGGGGTGTTAATGGGCCCTTTCACCTTGTATGGTTCTTTGAAATATGTGTTAGCTATTTATACTAAACAATCCGTTAGACCATGTATTTAGCTGTGACACTCGGAGTACCTTTCCCAGAGCTGAAGAAGAGCTCTGTGTAGGCTCGGAAACTTGTCTCTCTCACCAGCAGAAGTCAGTCCAGTAAAAGATATTATCTTGTCTCTCTCATGTTCACACATAGCATTTTTCATCTGTAGACACAGGTGCCACCTTGGCAGGAGCTCAAGCACCCAGGAGAAAAAAATAAAGGGTGCTCAGCACCCACCAGCCACAGTGTTCCAGCCTGGGGCTGGCTGCCGATCACCTGTTCAGTGGGCAGGACATACTGAGGGGAGGGGAGGCAGAGAGGAGGGAGCGGCAGGCAGGCAGGAGGTCCTCAGGGAAGGGGTGGAGCAGGGGCAGGAAGAGGGCCTCGGGGGAAGGCACAGAGTGCGGGTGATGCATCAGGGCAGAATGGGAGTAGAGCACCCATTGGGAAAAATACAAGTCAGCACCTGTGTCTGATGCTCCAAAGAGTAATACGGGCAATGGTGGGAGAACTATTATAAACTGGCTGCTAGAATATTAACCACTGTGTCATCCAACCTTAACTTAGAGCAGACTTAGACAATACAGTGGCTAAAACACCAGCAGCTACCAGTTCCCTGTCTACACTTGTGCTTCTACTAGTAGTGTCAGCAGTGGGAAATTTTAAGCAAAAATCTAGTGACAATCAGGCCTCAGAGGAACAAGAGAAGAATGAGAAGACTGCAGAAGAGATGTCTATCAAGTTAGGCTCAAACAGCTCTAAACCTGTTTGAAAACAGCAGATGATATCAAAAGGGGGAAGGTCTAGACGTTTTTTGAAGAACTGATGTGATCCCCCTCCTTTCTTCCACACTCCCTAGACAAAGCAGCAGAAGTTCCAAATGGAGCTTATCTGAGATCACATGAAAGAACCGTACCCAAGATTTTTCTCATACACCAATAAGACTAAAACAGAAAAGAGCTTGTAAAGGACAATGTACATTTTTCTTTTATTTTTTAAGCCAATAAAGCAAAAACCTTTTTAGGAACAAAAGTGGTGGCAGATTGCCAGCTCTGATAAACCCAGCACCTGACAGTACTTTCAAGTAAAGAAGTGGAGCCTAGATCCACTGTTCAGTAACCCCTGGATTCCTTCATTACTTACCCATTGGCAAGAGCAGTGTGGTAAGCAAATACAGGAGTAGAAATCGCTCCATTACCATCTTTAGCCTCTTGCTCTCATTCATCATCCCTGTGAGCCGCCAGAGGTGTGTGCTGGAAAGGAGAACTTAATGCAAGAGGAATGTGGGGACAAATGGAAGTGAGCAAGATAATACAGAGAGGGCCAGATTGTGGCATTTAGGCTGTTCTGAGGGCAGTGTGGAGCTAACTTGCCATGGTGGGATTTCAGGAAGGATTGTGCGTCACTAGCAGAGGGGTATTCTTGGCTATCCAACGCTGGTGATGCACATGACCTACTCTATGCTTTTGGATGGTGTAGTATGCTCTCCTTTATGGGGGGCTATCTTCAGGGGTCACAGTGCATTCATAGCCCTGTTCTGTCCTCTCCAAGGGCAATTTGCACCCATGGGTGCACACAGAGTTTGCAGTCTATGTGCGTCCTGGAGCACAGTGACTGTGATTGTCTCTGGCCCTTCTACAGGCTGCACAGTCATGGGAGGGAAAATACCTTGCATTCCCCTGCCACATTCATTGATGCAAAGGTCAGACCTACAACAATTTTTTTCTGTATTATAACCACAATTTAAAAAAAAAATCAAACCTTTGAAGTTCACCGTGAGTTTCCCTTTATTAAAACCACTGTGCGGATTGTAAGATTTTTTTAAGAATATTGATGCCTTCCTATGATAATCACTGTATTTACTTCATGATACACAAAAGTACCCTCAATCCAGGTTTTTGAGCATCCTGTTGTTAAAAAGGACAGAAGAAGAACAGTGCATGCGGGAGGCAGTCAAAGCCCAATTATCTTATCTAACAGAACCTTCAGCCACCCATGATGAGCCACTCAACCCTAGTCCTGGAAGGAATTACTGCTCTACTGAGTCACAAAGACAGTTACATTGAGTTCTCTTTTAATCCTGTGCAAAATAATAGGGGTATGGCTACACTTGCAGATGTAAAGCACTTTGAGTTAAACCAGCCTTCGTAGAGTGCAGTAGGGAAAGCGCTGCAATCTGTCCACACTGACAGCTTCAAGAGCACTGGTGTGGCCACATCTGCGGCACTTGCAGCAGCATTGGGACTGGTGCATTATGGGCAGCTATCCCAGCATGCAAATGACTGCAACATGCTTTTAAAATGGGAGGGTTGGGGTGGGGTGGAGTGTGACAGGGAGTGTGTTGTGTGCATGTGGGGGAGTGTGGGTTTTTGAGGGCCTGAGAGCACATCAGTATGCTGTCTTGTAAGTTCAGTCAGCAGCAGACCTCCCCCTCCCACCCCGCCTCTCTCTCTCTCACACACAGCATTCCATAGTAACAGCTTGCATGCCGGCTGTCAGAAAAGGAGCTTTGAAAGGGCATTTCCGCATTCCTACAGGAGTTCAAAGCAATAACAAGAGCAGCCACTTGACTTAAGGGGATTATGGGATGTTTCTGGAGGCCGATCAGAGCACAGTAACGCAACACCTCATTCACACTGACACCCAGGTATTGTAGCCAAGATGCAACAAACGTTATTCCTCTCGCCGAGGTGGAGTACCAGCAGCACTGTAGCTGCGGAGTCAGAGCGCAGTACGTGCATTGCCAGTGTGGAGGGGGAATGAGCTGGCATGCCCAGGGCTCTTTTATTGCTCTGAAACTCAAAAGTGTAGCCACGCCCTAAGTGACATACTGAGGAGATACTGTAGACATTTAGGTAGACAGACAGCCTTTTATATTCTCCATTTCCAGCGAGGTAGAAGCAGATGTTAAAGCCTCTTATGCACATGGGATCTCAAATCAAGATCTGAATCGACCAGTGCCTTTGCATTGAGGGGAATATAAATAAAACATTTAAACACTTTCACTTTTGGCAACTCTTCACATGCTTAAAACTCCTTACCAAAAATGGAATTTGTAATAGCTGATGTTCAGAGAGGAAAAGAGGAAGTGATAAGAAAGAGAATGCACCATCAATCCTGAAGCATGACATTTCCAGCCAGCAATAATCCCTCTCGTAGCATCATTAAGGATTGGACCATGGTTCTTTCATTTACAGTGATGCCAACCCCATGCATTCAAAAATCATGAGTCAGGCCCCAGAAAACCACGAGATTGGCTTAAAAATCATGAGATTTAAAAATATATATTTGGGGTTCTTTGTCTTTACCTCCTGGTTTCTTTGCTTCCCATTTCCAAGCTTTTCTCTGCACCGCAGAGGGCTCGAAACATACTTTTTGAAAATTCAGTTTCTCATGGATTCTGTTGATTCCAGCAGTTGGGGCTTTAAGAAAAACACCAAATATCACAAGATTCAGGATAAATTTGTGAGCATTAGTAATGCTCATTGTTATCCCAATATATGTCAAGTACCTATCACTGTACTAACTGGACACACCTTATATGACTTGTAAGGGGTCTCTGACATTTCTATACAAGGATAGAAAAAGCACCACATTCCGCTACAACTGTAACTGCAAAGTAGAGCTGGGTAAAATTTGTCATCAATAAGAAATTTCAACTAAAGAATGGCTTGTCATCAAAAATGAAAATTTTAGTGGAATGCTTTCATTTTCAATAGAATTTTCCAGGTTAAAACCTTTTATTCCCCCCTCAAATCAGCAACCAGACATTTACTCTGAAAAAGACTTTTTTTAAAAAACCCAAAACACAAAAAAATTGGATTTGGGGTTATTTTTGTTTTGGGTTTTTTTTAAATGAAAACACAAAACCAAGAAAATTTAAAAATGGAATTTAAAAAAAAAAACTGTAGAAAATAAATGGTATTTTTCTACCAGTTCTTCTACAAAGATAGAGAGGGCCTGATCCTCTGAGGTGGTGATCACCCTTAGCTCCCACTGATTGCATTCAGCACCTTTCAGGATCAGACTCTATGCCCAGCTAGTATTGCTTAGTGCCCAAGAGCTGCTGAGTGTCCTGAATACCCATCGACTTCAGTGAGTATTGTAGGTGTTCAGCACCTCTCAGGATCTGGTCTCTCCAGAAAAAGCCCAAAGCAAGGTGCCTTGCAACGCTTGCTCTGTGTGGTTAAGTTTATGCTTGGATGGATTTCCAGCAGGGAAATAAGAATTAGCTCAAACCTTTTTCTGAATCTCAAACTAATCACAAATCATTATGGAGGTTTGAAAATTTTACAGACAAGAAATTGCTATTAAATTTTCAGGCACTTCTTGATTCTGGGCAGGAGCAGCAGGACCAATACCACATGAAAAACGATTGGTGAGATAGTCCCACCCTGACCCATACCAGAAAGAATCAGACTTCCCAGCACAGGATCCTTTTATGAGACCTCCAGAACCATCTCTTGATTGCACACCTGTCGATCAACTTTGTCTGCACAGCTGAACATTTGGGGTGCTTATCTCAACCAAACTGAACTACAGACTTTTAAGTTTCACTCATCTGCAGTAACAATTAGGCTCCCTTGCCCATGTGGGAGGTTTCCTTATTCCCATTCTAACCCCACCAGGCACCTGCCCTGGTAAGAGAAGCCAGAAAGGGTGCTCTGACTGTAGAGGCATTCTGCGATTTGACAATATAACTAGATTATGCCCAAAGGGAAAGTATTCTCTTTAACATCTTGATTGCTGATACAGTCAAGGAACACAGGGTGAATTAAAATGTAATTGTCCCAGGTCAATCCAGGTGTAATTCCATTCCCATCCTGTAATTGTCCAACCAAACTATCTTACCCTTACACAGATTTTTCTGCCCATACCCCCATGCCTGATCACGGTGCGGGCATCTCAGTAACTTCATCCCATGGCCTCCTGATTGCCAGCCATTCTGCAGAGAGCTGAGGCAGATGGACCCACAATGCGAGCATCTATTCCCACCCCAACTGTGGGGGGGAATCTTGGAGGCCAGCGCTTCCTGGTCCCAAATTCAGAGGCCACTTCCGACCTCAGGGACTGGATCCTGGTTTTCCAAAAATCTTACCTTGATCTGCCACTGGGAACAAAAACCCCAAACCACATGTTCAAAGTGGAGGAAAAGCATGGATTCAGTTCTCCCTGCCATCCCTCTTTCTTACTTCTCCTCCCAGGATATGTCCTCTCTTTTAATTGTTAAAATAAAAGTCTAGAACATGCAAGAAACTGAATGTTCACAGTATGAAGTATAGGCTTTGCCACTGAGTGTGCTGGGAGACTTTGATGGTAGCAATTTCACATTGCAGAAAATAGAAGGGGCTGCTCCTATCCAATGAAGATCTCATCTCATGAGTTAAAAAGCTCTTCAAAGACAGGTGGAGCAGCAGAAGAGGTGCTGTGAACAAAGGGACCAGATTCATACATGTTTTATCAATTCAGGCATGCACCTGACTGAGAAACTTGCAGAGTGAAGTCTACTGATCTAAGGCTATTTAAAAGCTGACCTTCACTCCACCTCTTCCAGGTTTTGAGAGATGGTATATAAGGTACGTACATGCCTTTTATGTCACCATATACAGTATATTAAACTACATTAATTGCACACTTCTCCAGAAAAGCCACTGGGCTAAATTATTCTCCCAGCATTATCTGGGTATGAATGTAAGGCCTTTGTTCAGCAAAGCACTTAAGCCGGTGGTGGGCAATCTCCAGCCCGCGGGCAACACGCGGCCTGTCAGGGTAATCCACTGGTGGGCCGCGAGACAGTTTATATTGATTGTCCACAGGCACA
The DNA here is from genome assembly GCF_007399415.2 of Gopherus evgoodei. Lineage (NCBI taxonomy): Eukaryota > Metazoa > Chordata > Testudines > Testudinidae > Gopherus > Gopherus evgoodei. The sequence continues at coordinate 33,689,943 of NC_044333.1, read as the reverse complement.
GCATGTCCCTGTGGCCCGTGCTGCTTCCCACAACTTCCACTGGCTGGGAATGGCAAACCACGGCCATTGGGAGCCTGGGGACAGTCAATGTAAACAAACTGTCTCATGGCCCACTAACAGATTACCCTGACGGGCCACAGGTTGCACACCACTGACTTGAGCACATGCTTGACTTCAATGGGCATTGACTTAAATGCTTAAAGTTTAACATGTGCTTAAGTGCGTTGCTGAATTGAGAAGGAAATCAGAATACATGGACAACCCACTGACATTCTGTAAATCACGTGTAAAGACAGTGCATTATTTTGAATATTTGATTCCTACAAGCATGACATACCATACAACGTCATAAAGCATATAATCTTCTATACAATAGAAATCCAGTCACAAAATAACTACGAAGTCAAGACATACCAGCACAACTAGCTAGCAGTTGAGAGTGTGGGCAAGGGAGACTAAAAGTGGTTTCAGCTGAGGTGTAAACCAGTTGAAGAGTACAGCCAGTGAGGCAGCAGAATACAGGAAGGAACTGGAGAGAGGAGGATATAAGGCCAGATTCTGTGAAGTGACAGAGGATGCATGCTAGAGGAGTGGGAGAAACAGAGACAGGAGCAGTGAGAGGTGAGGTACACAGCAACAAGGCCTTAGAGGGTTTTAAATAAAAGCAGGACAATTTTGATCAGGATCCTGAAATAAATGGAAACATAGGAACTGTAGTAGATTACAGCCAGGCTTTATCTATTTTGTAACTGACAGCAGGTGGTACCAGATGCTTCAGAGGATGGTGCAAGAAACCCTGTAATGGATTTGCCTGCCCAGGGAGAATTTTCCTCCTAACCCTCATTAGTCAGAGATTAATCTAGGTCCTGAAGCATGAGGTTTTGTTTTCTTTATAAATGTTTTATCTAGTCTAATGTAGCTGTAGATGTTCTCATTCAAATAAATGTGTAATCCTACTGAGCTCTTGGCTTCATTGATATCTTGTGGCAACAAGTGCCACAGTCTGTGTTAAAATAACCTTTTATGAGTAATAAATGCATAGTCTTTCAATGTTATTGGAGGTCCTTGTACTATGAGAAAATAGGGGCACCTAATTTAACTTTTCTAAACCTTTCATTATTTTATATACTTTTTGTTCTCTTCCCTAAACCAAACAGTCCTCATTTCCTCTTGCATAAATAGCTCTATGCCAGGGGGAATTAGTGGTGTTGTCTGAGGGGGACATTGATTAGAGCACAATTTTTTTGTACCTGTGAGAAGACAGGAAGCAATGTTCTGCACAGGCCATAGTCTAGGCGTGGCGGGCAGGGTGGAATTTACGGAGACCCTGGAGCAGGCAGTTGCAGTCATTCAGCTGAGAGGCATTGATGAGGATTTCAGCATGGAGGAGGCAATGGGTAGCACTGCTGCGTTAATGACTGGTAGATTTACAGATATAGAAGACATGGGAGGAGGAGGATGGTTGAAGGGAAGGATGTTGCCAAAAGTATGGATGGTAGAAGCGAATGGGACGGTTGAGTTATGGAAGGGGTCAGAGGGAATGGAATTGTCTGTGGAAAGTGCTTCTGTGTATGCAGTTAACCAAGGTAATAGCGGTTTCAGTTCTGAAAGTGCTCTATCCCCATGGCATCCAGATTATAAGAAGAAAGCCTGTCACTAACTAGCATATACACCCAACATAAAAAAATCCTAATGACCTCTCCTCCTCCCAGTCCAGTAATAAATACATTCGGAAAGAGGAAGAAAAGTGTTTCCAGCCTCCTCCAAAAAAAGGCCACGGGTAGACTATGTATGTTAGGGAGGAGACTGTTTCGAAGTAGCGGGCACCCATCAAAGAAGGCCGTGGTTGGAGGGGGGTGGGAGGCATCTGCCAACTGTACTTCTGTGTGCTGCAACGGCAGATTGAGGGCCTGGTGTTGATCTTCGTTTAAGTTCTCTACTTTACATTGTTAAACACAGCCTCACTATCCCCCGGAGACAAAGTCAGTGGGAAACCAGGTGTTGCCAGATCACCCTTGATCGTTATTCTTGCTTTTTTCAGAGAGAGAAAATAATGTGTGTGCACCAGCAGGTGGTTTACACTGGGTCAACCAGGAAATCTGTGGCTGGTTATTTTTTAATAGAGATATATTTTTATTACAGGCTCCAGGAAAGATCTGCCTTTTCTCTCAGATAAAAAATGTACATGGGTAAATTTTTTGAGATAAAAGCTACAGGGTGGCACTTGCTGTGAAAGGAGATCACATTTTAAGTTGAAGAACATGTCCATAAATGGAACATTGAAGCTATGAAACTATGAATTTTGTGTCTGTTATTAGTTGTGTTACAGTAGCAACTAGAACCCCCAACTAAGACCAGGGCTCCACTGTCCACATAGGAGGAGACATAACAGACAAAATAGGTGCTACAGTAACACAAATATATACTAAATAAATAAATAAATAATAAATGTGATGGGTGCAAGGAAATATTATTAGCTTCATGCTACAGATGGGGAACTGAGATACCGAGAGATTCAACGATTTACCCATATTCACACATGCTCTAGCAGGGCCAGAAATTAAACCAAATACTTCTGAGTTCCACTCCAGTGCCTTAATCATAAGTCCATGCTTCCTTTCTGCAGATCAGTGATGAGTGCAGAACAAGAGTGGATTATTGGGGCTGTGTTTCTCTGTTTTAAAATGTTTGAAAAAGCTGTTGAGGGGAAAGTGGGCAGAAATGAGGGAAGAGGAGAATGCTGTCATTTATTGGCTTTATAAGGGAAGTATTTTTCAATGGCTTGTGAGTTGGTCACAGTTCATTTCTGTAGAGAAGGTATTCACATAATCAAAAAGCCCTGAGCAATCATCAGTGGATCTGTCATTAACTGGCAACCTCTTTGGCCATCTCAGCAAGATGACCAAGAAGTAAAGGGGCATTGGAGGCTGAATTGTCCTCTCAATCAGCTGAGGTGGTCCTTCCAGGTTGGGGTTGAGGAATACAGGTAAGGCAATGCGGGAAAGCCTGAGCTGCTGGTTCCTGGTGATATCACTTTCAGGCACAAGGAACTCCACAGTGGGCCCTCTGCAGATAACCAGAGGATTTTCATATCTCAAGATATCAGTCTAGTCCCTTTCACAGTCACTATATTCACTACAGCTGAACATACCTTCAAACTAAAAAATACATTTCAATTTAACCATGTGTGCAAACCTTTCATGTGCATTTTCCACAAACATCAGATTAATTGGTGATCTAGCCTGGATAGTCTTGTAAAGCTAAACACAGAATGCTCAGCTTATCACCAACTGAGATATTTGAATGGCACATCTAGTTGGAATCTCTGAAATTTGAATTGCTCACTACATTGATTAGTTACAGCCATCTTCTAATCAGAGAGCAGAAGCAATGCTACTACGTGACTTACGTAGTTAACCAAAACAGTGTGAGTTTTGAAGTTTGAATATCAAATATTCACATGGGATGAACTATTCAGAGTGTGGGAGAGGGATGACATTTTGCTAAGAAATTTGTGAATGACTTTGACTAACAAATTCAGTTTGAGATTTCATAATCTGATTGCAAAGAAAAAGATGTGAAACTGGATGAATAAATTATTTGTCACCAATAATTCACTCAGACCAAATATTTGTGCTAAAAGGTTAAGAATGGAGCAGCTCCAGAAATGGTTCCTACTCCTCTCCCCTCCATAAAAAAATTAAACAAAAAGGAAAAAACCCATCAATTTTGATCAAATATTTTCATCAAAAATATCCAAGTTTCTACCAGTATTATCAGATTTAAAAAAAAAATTTTTTAAACAAAAACAGGATTTTTTTTTCACCGAAGTTGACCATTTCCTCAAAAAGCATTACCACCAGCAAACAGTGTTGATGGAAAAGTTCTGACTAGCTGAGGTTAAGAGGGATAAGACAAAGTTGTATTTGATCCTTGTTGCGTGTGGGTCTGTCACTTTGTTTTAGCTCACCTGCCTTGGAGGATATATGTAGGTAATGAACCCATCTATAAGCAGGTTCCAGTAGGACACCCCTAAATTGAAGGAGGAAAAAGAATCATTCTAGACAGGTTTCAGCTTGGAATAGACAAGAGAGGAAGGGTTCATATTTTCTTGTATGCACTGATGGGGTTTATCACAGGAGAAGGAGACCACTATGTCTCTGCTGTTGATTTTACAGGAAACGCTTTGTTAACAAATTGAAGCGACACTTTTAATAGCTGATTTGAACTGTTAAAAAAAAATCCCAAACAAAAGCCTCTGTTTCTGCAGGCTATGCTGACATGGACTCTTGAAGACTTAAAAATAAACTGTGGTTTCATACCACCAGCTTGCATTTTGAACACGATCTGATGTGCAGCTGAGGTATGACCACTGCTGAGCCATTAAAGTTTGTAGGGGGATGGAAGCAGCTCATTGCTTTTTCAGTAATTGCTGCTTCTTAGTTGAGCTAGGCAGTTCATAAATTTAGGCTAAATTCTTCCTAAATGTCCTTCTGAAGTCACTGGGAGCACTGGATGCTCAGCACTCCTGGAAATCAGTGGATTGCTTTTTGTTCCAATCTGACCCTAGCTTTTTGTTCATTGAGGATGATGGAGCTATTCTACCAGGGCTTCTGAAACTGAAGCTATTCTACTAGGCCAGCTGGACCCTCCTCTTTAAGGGGCATTCCACTACCCAGGAGCAACCACAGAAGCCGAACATAGCATCTGGTTGTATTATCTTGCTGTCTTGATGACCACAGAGCCAATATGGGGATAGCATGTGTTTTTCCCCATTGCTGGTCTGCCGATTACTTCCCCATCCCCAGCCTAGCATTTTTACCACACTGGATCCCCAGAACCCCAGAGAGTCCTCTGAGGAGAGAGGACTGACAGAGAGATGGCAAAGCCCCTTTTCTATGTGGGAGGTAGAGATCCGGATGTGAATTTTGGGGAAGAGTTGGGCCAAGAAAGATTATGGGACATTTTGAATGACTTCATTTGAAGTTTACAGCCAGATAGTACTGGGTGGGTGGATGAACAACATTTTACATATGATGAGGCTGTATGACCTAATAGATAGAGCATTGGACCTGGGACTCAGGAGACCTGAGTTCTGTTCCCAGCTAGTCTGCTAGGTGTCCTTCGGCAAGTCACTTCACCACTCTGTGCCTTAGTTTCTCCATCTACACAATGGGGATAATGATACTTAGCTCCTTTGAGTTTCTACTCAAAAGCACTACATAAATGTTCAGTATTCATTATTATACAGAGCAATGAAGTCCAGACTTAAAAAATTACTTAGAAAACAAATGTGTGTAAGCCCAGCACTCGTAAAACAATTTGCAATTCTGGTGACAATATGCCACTCCACCCCTATGAATATTTCTCATATCTCATTCAGTGGAACAAGAAATCATGTCACAGCAAGAGCAAATACTGACCAATCTGGTTGTAGTAACTTTAACATTTTACTTACTGGTATCCTACATGCAACAGACTGTGGAATAAAAGCAAGTCCATATTATAGAACTGGATGTTTGAAATGAGCATGATGAATTGAGCTTAAAAATAATCTTCATCCTGTCATGTACCTAAATATAAGAGAATGGACCAGACTAGGAAAAAATACTTGGTAAGCACCACTACTAAGAATGTAACACAAAAGGAGATAGCCAAAGTCACATTCCTGTTCATATATACAGTAGTCCCTGTTTGTTATATATATCCACTAATGTTGCCTTACCACAAGCATTATGCTTCATATACTGTCAGCCCTCAGAGCTACAACAGAACTTGCTTTAGCTTTGACTCCATTCCTGCTGGCTTAACTTTTCAGTTATGATTCCTGATACCATCTTTTATTAACCACAACCAGGGGCATCCCTAGCTATTCTGGGGCCCGAAGCAGCCCCCCCACGGGGGAAGGGGCAGACCTCTGCAGGGTGGCGGGGCTGGCTTGGGAGGCAAGGGGGAACAGACCCCCAGCACTCCCCAGTGGTGCGGCTGGGGCCAGGTCAGAGTGCAGCCCCATCCCTGCTGCAGTCCTCAGGGAAACAGGGGCAGGGCTGGGGCGGAGCAAGGGCAGGAAGAGGTAGGGGCTTTGGGGAAGGGGTGGAGTGGGGGCGGAGCAGGGTGGGAAGAGGCAGGGCTGGGGCAGAGCAGGGGCGAGGTGATGAAGAAGACATGGGGCAGAGGCTGGAGCAGCACGCAGCTACACAGGGCACAAGGAAATTCAGGCATCAAATTTCCTGGTGCCCTACGCAGCTGCATACTTTGCATGTGGATAGGGACAGCCCTGACCACAACACTTGGGAGAAGGCAACCCCCTTCTGCTTTGAGCTGAAGTGGTGTTTGCCTTGTTACACTGACATGAGATCATATTAAATGAGAAAGGAGGTTTTTGAGTTAAAGGAAAGGAACACTGGCAGAGAAATCATTGGAAAATGTTAGCGCACGGAGTGATCTGCTTCATTTGCTGAGCCAGTAGGACTAAAACATGCACAGTAAATTTCATACTGGTGGCATCTTGACAGCTCTGGAGGCCAAAGTCCTTTGTTTATTCACAAGGAGAAACACTAGCAGGCAACGCAGGCTCCCTCACACCACCCTGCCAATATGCCTATACCCTAACATGGATGGACTAACTCAACTGGGCAAGGGGCTAATTAAATCAGGAAGGCCAAATCACACTCAGAGTTGCAGCTAGCAAGAGATGTTAAGAGTAACAAGAAGGGTTTCTTCAGGTATGTTAGCAACAAGAAGAAAGTCAAGAAAAGTGTAGGCCCCTTACTGAATGAGGGAGGCAACCTAGTGACAGAGGATGTGGAAAAAGCTAATGTACTCAATGTTTTTTTTTTCCTCTGTCTTCACAAACAAGGTCAGCGCCCAGACTGCTGCACTGGGCAGCACAGTATAGGGAGGAGGTGACTAGCCCTTTGTGGAGAAAGAAGTGGTTCAGGACTATTTAGAAAAACTGGACAAGCACAAGTCCATGGGGCCGGGTGCACTGCATCTGAGGGCGCTAAAGGAGTTGATGAATGTGATTGCAGAGCCATTGGCCATTATCTTTGAAAACTCATGGTGACTGGGGGAGGTCCCGGATGACTGGAAAAAGGCTAATGTAGTGCCCATCTTTAAAAAAGGGAAGGAGGAGGATCCGGGGAACTACAGGCCAGTCAGCTTCATCTCAGTCCCTGGAAAAATCATGGAGCAGGTCCTCAAGAAATCGCTTCTGAAGCACTTAGAGGAGAGGAAAGTGATCAGGAACAGTCAGCATGGATTCACCAAGGGCAAGTCATTCCTGACTAATCTAATTGCCTTCTATGAGGAGATAACTGGCTCTGTGGATGAAGGGAAAGCAGTAGATGTGTTATTCCATGACTTTACCAAAGCTTTTGATATGGTCTCTCACAGTATTCTTGAAGGCAAGTTAAAGAAGTATGGGCTGGATGAAGGGACTATAAGGTGGATAGAAAGCTGACTAGATCGTCGGGCTCAACGGGTAGTGATCAATGGCTCCATGTTTAGCTGGCAGGCGGTTTCAAGCAGAGTGCCCCAAGGGTCGGTTCTGGGGCCGGTTTTGTTTAGTATCTTCATTAATGATCTGGAGGATGGCATGGACTGCACTCTCAGCAAGTTTGCAGATGACACTAAACTGGGAGGAGTGGTAGATACGCTGGAGAGTAGGGATAGGATACAGAGGGACATAGACAAATCAGAGGATTGGGCCAAAAGAAACCTGATGGGGTTCAACAAGGACAAGTGCAGAGTCTTGCACTTAGGACAGAAGAATCCCATGCGCTGCTACAGACTAGGGACCGAATGGCTAGGAAGCAGTTCCGCAGAAAAGGACCTAGGGGTTACAGTGGATGAGAAGCTGGATATGAGTCAACAGTATGCCCTTGTTGACAAGAAGGCTAACGGCATTTTGGGCTGTATAAGTAGGGGCATTGCCAGCAGATCAAGGGACGAGATCATTCCCTTCTATTCGACATTGGTGAGGCCTCATCTGGAGTACTGTGTCCAGTTTTGAGCCCCACACTACAAGGAGGATGTGGAAAAATTGGAAAGCGTCCAGCAGAGGCAACAAAAATGATTAGGGGGCTGGACCACATGACTTATGAGGAGAGGCTGAGGGAACTGGGATTGTTAAGTCTGCAGAAGAGAAGAATGAGGGGGGATTTGATAGCTGCTTTCAACTACCTGAAAGGGGGTTCCAAAGAGGATGGATCTAGACTGTTCTCAGTGGTCCCTGATGACAAAACAAGGAGTAATGGTCTCAAGCTGCAGTGGGGGAGGTTTAGGTTGGATATTAGGAAAAACTTTTTCACTCGGAGACTGGTGAAGCACTGGAATGGGTTACCTATGGAGATGATGGAATCTCCTTCCTTAGAGGTTTTTAAGGTCAGGCTTGACAAAGCCCTGGCTGAGATGAGTTAGTTGGGAATTGATCCTGCTTTGAGCAGGAGGTTGGACTAGATACCTCCTGAAGTCCCTTCCAATCCTGATATTCTATGATTCTATGATTCCAAGGGCCTGATCCAAATCCCATTGAAGTCTATTAGAAGCCATTCATTCCTCGGTTGCCCTGCAGCACTGCCTGCTATTCAGTGTTTACTCATATGTGAGTTAGAACATTTACCCACTAGGAGCTGGACTGAGGCCAGCAACTCACTTTACACAGGCTACTGAACAGCCTTTTACCCACCTTGATTTAAACCAGTGATCTGAAGGTGAAAGGCCTCTTATCTCTTTAGCCTGATCCACCCAGTCCCCAGCTAGAGGAATTCTGAGTATCAAAATAACTCATATGCTTTATAGTTTGCAAACACTTTGACACTTGTTTTTCGCTTTACTTAGACAACGCATGAGCACAAGCTCTGCCCTTTCTTCTATTGCTCACTCTGTTGCTCTCACTTTTAATTATAAATTGTTAATGACTCAGTGAGCTGAAATACAAGAGCTTCACACTGTTGGAATCTGTGACGTATGCTACTTATTTCAGAAAGTAATGAAGGCGGCATATCACTTTCATTTTGTGGAGGGAAGGGGGGTGGAAATTACCCAGGTTCTCTGATTAATATCAGTGAGGATTTCAGGCCAAGGAGAAAGGAACAATGAACGCTCCATCAGCAAGTGACCTTATTTCTATAATAGGCATTGTGTGCTCTTTATCTTGATTAAGCTATACAACTGGGGTACTGAACGAGGGTTAAGAATTCAGATCATGAGAATAATCTCTTCTCTCCTGTGCCGCTGATCTATATCTCTGCTGTGGCTAATCATCTTCTTTTATCTACCTCTTCTTCTGCGATATCAGGATACCACACTCCGCCTGCATCCTGCTTTTCGCCCAGGCTTCCTTTTTCAGGAGCATTGCCACATCTGAAGAATCATAGCAGCTATCGGCTGGGTTGCTTAGGCCCTTTGTTGCTGTCACTCACCAATTCAGCTTTTAAATTATCTCACTTCCAAAAGAGAAATAACAAGACGGCACAAAAATGGGACTGGAGCAGAGAAAAAAAATTTACTGTGCCATAAGATATATGCATCCAAACTGCCTCGGATATATGAAATAATATGTACTCCAGCACTGGCAACCATAATACCTTAATGCAAAACAAAAAGTCTCCCTTTCTTTCTCTGCCTTGGTTAACCATCCATATATGATATAGATAATATTTCATAATATAACATAATGTATTCTTTCAGAAGGATTCCAAAGTGCTTTTCAAAGTGCATCTATTCTTTACAGAGGTCAAATTCCTCTTGGGTGCAAAGCAGCATGTTCAGCAAGGCTACCCAGAGTAGAAAGTAAAGAAAGCCTTCTCCAAAGAAGTGGGGATTTTAGATAGGCAAGAATCTATGCAATTGCCCAGCAATTATGTTAATGTAAAATCTAAACAATTAATGCACAGACCAAGCCATCCTCCTGTTAGGAAACTCCACACACTCTTGCCTGTCACACCCAAGCATTTTACTACAGCTTTCTGTTCAGCCCATTAAAAAAGGAGATTCATGAAACCTTAGGACACATTGGGTGTCCTGCAACAGATGAAGGGCCCAATCCTGCAGGGCGCAAAGCACTCTTACCCGCCATGGAAGTCAGTGGTAATTGAACGCATTCATCATCCTGGTACCTTTTGTGTGAAATATATAATATATAATTCAGTAAGCCACATCTAAACAATGCAGCAGCTGTCATTTCGAACGACTGCCAGCTGGTGGCCATTCTGGCTCTATTTTGGTTTGCCCGCTGTATTGTATTCTTACTGTACAGTGGCACAGCTAATACTCAGAACATAAACATGTAAAGCGATGCAGCAGACTGAAATGGAGAGAGGAACTGCCTTTTCTTTTTGCTATTTCTAGAGGCAGAAATATCAGCAAACGTGAGGCCTAGCAGCCTGATCTTAGAGCTACAAGCACTTGAGTCCTAATTCTAGCACAGCCGCTGATTTGTTGTGTCACTTTGATCAAGTCACTGTGGGCATGCTTACACGGCAGGCAACCACAAGAGTTGCAGCTTGGGCTGGCTTTGATCTAGCTGTCACAGCTAAAAAGAGCAGTTATGTTGTGAGGGCACCAACCCCAGCATGGGTTAGAATGCAAATATGCACCAAGGATTTCAGGGGGCTTATATAGCTCATGCCGCAGTGCATGCCCACCGCCTTGTCATTGCTATTTATAGCCATCTAGCAAGATTAAAGCTGACATGGGTACGCCAACTTGAGTTGCAATCAGACCTTCAAGTGCAATGTTTTCATACCCTTAGAGACTGATTCAGCTCCCTCTGCAGTCAGTGACAAGACTCTCCTTGATGTCAAAGGATTGGGCCCAATCCTGCAAGGTGCTAAGTGCCTTCCAAGAGGTAATGTGTGCACTCAACAGTCAGTAACATCCATGAGCACTGGGAATGCTAAGCACTCTCCAGAGACACTTAGAGCACTGATCCCCCTAAGCTCGCTGCCTCAGTTTCCCTATCTATACAATAAAGATGATAATAATATATAATTACCTACCTCACAGGCGTATAGTGAGTTAATTAGTCCATGCTTGTAAAGGAATATGAGATGCCATCATACAAGTACTATGTGTTACTAGAAGAGGAAAACCGAAAACTTCCCAAGTGTGTAATTCTTTATGTTCAGTGCCCATCTGGAGAACACGAGACTTACCTGATATTTGTAATGAGACATACCAGGAACTATAGACTGTCCCCGAGCGTAAGAACAAATTGGCTTGGCTCACATAAGAGGCCTGATTCTCTGATGCTTTGCACCCCATGAAGTCATTTGTATCTGTGCACAGTGAGTGCAAAATGGAACCACCAGTTAAGATTGCCCAGGCGCAGTGGAATGCAAGGTGCAAGGTATATATTGCCAAAAAAATGATTTAACTCACAGTGAAAACTCTAATATGGCCCTCCAGAGCCTTACCATTTCATCCATCCATTCAGGTTAATAAATGCTTACTTAACAGACTTGCTTCAGATATCTTTCTACCTGGTTTCCAATGTAACTGGATTAAAGATCAACTTAGTTATTTATTAGCCAAACTGTTATACACTATCAGCTTGACTATGCTCTCAGACCTGCACAGCACTATATCTTTTAGAATCATGTGGGCTCATGTTTGTATGGACATGATATGGTGGTTTTAGTTCTTTGCATGTTAAATTTTATTGGCCGTTATACAACAGGCGCGCTCTGTGGTCTTCATAATCTCTACAGAAGGTACACACAAATATGCAGTAGAATGCAAATTTTGTCAAGGGATTTAGCAACAGGGAAGTAAACAGCAAAGACAGCATGCAAAATCCTGTATTAAAATAAAGCTAACACAGCAAAAGCAAGGGACTAAAATGTTATAGCTAGCAAGGGATATAGTGGGGGACTTGTGACATACAGTACCATATTGGCTGCCGGAATCCCGAGAATGGGTTAATAATGGTGGGTGATAGTCCTACCTCTGACTCGTCTGAAGGCGTTGTTTCCACATAGTATTTGGCAACATCTTTAATGAGGTATTTTTGGCAAAAGAATGTTCACCAGCAGAGCAATGGTGGTGAGTAACTCTAGCACAAACAAAGCTTCCATCACACTTTGCACAGTGTCTTTTACAACTGCTTTGAGCAAGGTCAGATGCACTGTTGGTAAAGCTGTCTCCTGGAACCCTGTCAACACTCATGCTTCCACCGTTGTGACCCCTGACAGAGTGGCAATGGCATTAGAATCAGTGGAAACAGTTTTGTCAAAAAAAAAAAAAAAAAAAAAAAACCAAACCAACCAACCAAAAAAAATCCACCAACAACCATCTCGCACTGCCTACAGGCCCAAATTCTGCTGTTAGATGTGTGTACATGGATCCAGATAATTTCAGGAGGAAAAAATAAGGATGCTCTTGTGTCTAAGGCTGACTTCTACATGACTTTAGGCAAGTCTCCTAACCTCTCTCAGTTTGCAACCAGAAAAGCAGACAATTATATTTACCTACCTTCAAGGTTGTTGGAAGGCCGAACCAATTAACATTTGTAAAGTGCTTTGAAATCCTTGGATGGAAGGCGCTATCGATGGGCAAAGTGTTGTTATAATGGCAGCTGGGTGCTCAGCCAAGGGCTTTTCCTCTTTATGTGCAGATTTTTGTTGTTGTTTTGGAGTGGGGAGAGCTGTTTGTTTTGTATTATTGTGAACTTAAACAGCAGAGCTGAGCAGATTACAAACATCAGAGTTAATATTGTAATTTCTTATTAATAACATATTTATTAAAGCCAGTTTCAGAACAAACACTTTGAGAGAATCAGTTGTTTGGTGTTATTAATATGCAAAGCTCACTTTAGTGCATAACACCCAAGTTTGTACAACCAGCTGCAACCCTGTCTTAAACTACAAGCATGAAAGGCATTTTATTCAATACATCCGTTTGAATTTGACACATGGCCTGGTTTTTCATTACTAGTTAATGCCACGTGAGGGCAGCAGAGATTGTGAAATGAAGAGACTGTGTGTATTTTAATAGGGCTTTGCAACTGGTTCTACAAGCTGAGATGCTACACTACAAAGTAGAAGAGGAATATCAGTGGAAGAAGGGGTTTCCACATAACATAATGCTGACAGGATCAGCCTCATCTTGCAGAGGAAATCTCTACTGTTCCAAGACGGATGATGCCAACAGAGAGCAGGGCCTAACCTAGATCCTTCCTGCTCTCCTATGCTCTTGGTAATCATAGAGTCCAAACCCTTGGTTGAGGCTTCCCTAGGTTTCAAAGGGGGATGGGGCTGAGGATTTTATGATATTTCTGCACATCTGCCCCTCCTATTGGTGGTGCTTGTCCAGATTTAGTCCTTATGGGATGACCTGGCCCTGCGTAATGTAGCATTAAAAACTATAAGATTAGGGTTTCAACCATTAATGTACAGGATAAATGTACACTTTGTACCCTGGTCAGATACACTAATATACCATATATCTAGGCTGCATCCAAAAATTATGTTAACAGAACATTAAGGTTGCACCATTAGGAAATGGCAGAATTCAGGCTGCCTGTGTAATAAATCTGGCCACCTGTGCATGTGCATAATGCTACAGTCCTATATTTACATGGCCCCATACTATTTATTCCACAGGATCCTGCCCTCATTCAGTGCACAGGATGGACTCTGCTCAGGTGAACAATCAGGGTTGTGAAGTGATGCAGACTGTTGTCTGTAGGACCCCTGCCTTATGTTTTGCAGCAGCTGGATGGTGTGGACTGAATAAGGCTATATCATTCCCTGGCTCCTATCTTTCCCCCCATCAGCTCTCGTTGCCCTCCCCCTCTGTTGCTAACAACCTCTGGCTCCTGCAACCCCCTCCTTCCCATTCTGCTCCACCAGTTTCTCTCCCCTCTGCATTCAAATCATGTGGTTTCTCCTTCTCCACATTTCCTGGGCACCCACAGGGTACCACTGAGAGCATCGAACAGACAGTGTTCCTGCTCTGAGTTCTGCAGTCCAGCACCACAGCAGATCCCAGCTGCTGGGAAGAGCAATTTCAGGGAAAGTCCTGCTCTGTCTCTGAAGCCCTGGACTGGAGCACGCTCCCTTGCTCTGTGTGGGTGACGCATGCAAAGGCTGGTCAACACCCAGGGGCTGGAGCATGCTCAGTACAGACAGAATTTTTAGAGAAATTAGGTTCTAAATAACAGTCTCCAGACTCTCTGCTGAGCATGTGCGAACTGTGATTTTCTAAGGGCTTATCACTTGGTGAAATTCGGCTGGATTTTCACATGAACAGTAAAAGCACCTCCCTGACATCATGGAAACCCCTTGCCAAATTTCAAGTCCATGCTCTGAAGCATGGAAGCACTAGAGCAGGGGTCGGCAACCTTTCAGAAGTGGTGTGCCAAGTCTTCATTTATTCACTCTAATTTAAGGTTTCGCGTGCCAGTAATACATTTTAATGTTTTTAGAAGGTCTCTTTCTATAAGTCTATAACATATAACTAAACTATTTTTGTATGTAAAGTAAATAAGGTTTAATTGTTTAAGAAGCTTCATTTAAAATTAAATTAAAATGCAGAGCCCCCCGGACCGATGGCCAGGACCTGGCCAGTGTGAGTGCCACTGAAAATCAGCTCGTGTGCCACCTTCAGCACCTGTGCCATAGGTTGCCTGCACTAGTGCATCTCAGTGAAATGGAATTCTTTTTAACTATAAGGAAAAACAATGTATTTTTCCCTAGCCTTCCTCTGAAAAATAGCTGAACTGTTTGACTGGTAATTCCTCCCAAAAATTCAGTCTGAGGCAGACAACTGGCATGGAAAATTTCTTCCCAAACAGTTCAAGTTTGGCAGAGTTGTAAGCAATCGGTGCTTAAAGTCTGCGGTTGGAACGGGGTAGGGTGGTGGTCAGAATGGGTCACAGACATGCCAAAAAAATAACTAAAAATTGAGCAGATTCCTGAGGGGCACACTTTAAGCACAGTCTTACCAAAGCTTCTGCTCCCAGATTCTGATGGTCTCTCCCCACATATACTTTTTACAGACCACTTTAAACACTAAGTAACGGAAAACAGGGTGTTATAACTGGAAGTGTTAGGCAACCATAGCTACAGCTGGAGTTACTGGCTTCACTGGCAAGGAGCAAGATCAGCATATCATCAGTTACAAGCAAAGGTAAAATAACTCAAAGCACCGACAAGTTAATGTGAAGATTTCCATGCTCTTAGGAAATCTAACTGCAGATCTGAAGCCACACCTTGAATCTGATATCATAATCCCGTTGCTCCCATGTAGAGAGTGAGAAGAATATCAAAATCAAGATCCCTTTTGAGGGGCCAGAATCAATGAAGACATTAAAGCCCTGTAGAAAGCAAGAGAGTGTTATTCAGTTAGTCTAGGTTACAGGTTCTGAGTTTTCTAAATTCATGCTAATTACCACTAGATGGTGCATTGTACCACGGAACAGCAGGCATTCAAGTCCAAAAGCCATGAAAATAACAAAGAGGGGTATGGAGTCTTTGTATCTCAGCATGTTTGAAACTCTCAGCCTGACAACAAAGGCTTGTGAAGGCTGAGAACCATCATGAAGCAAACAGAAAGCTTGTTACTATTATGATAAAAACATTATTGCTTTTGTGGTGGTGGAGATACTTCTGAAAGGTAACTAGGTAACAGGGAGTAATGTTGCTTCAAGATGTGGGTAGACAATGAGTGCTGATCCAATGAGATTGTGGGTGGGGGTGACTGTGCGTGTGTGTGTGTGTGTGTGTGTGTTTTTCATTGGTTGAGTATGTTGCTCCTCATTATCGTGTTGGGGGGTTCTAAGGGTTGGAGTCTATCTTGATTGCATAAACTTGAATTAATGTCTCTTAATAGGCACAGTCGAACAGTTAGACACAGGAGCCATATTTCAAATTTGCTTCTGGCCCCTGTAACACTATGACCCCCAAATAGCCATGAATCCTGAGCTTTGACTACAAGGATACATCATGCCTCCCCTCTCCTCTAAGAACAAGGATCCATAGCTGAACTACATCTCCCATGATACACAGTGGTCATCTGACTCCCACAATGCACCACATTGGTTCAGCCTGAGGAATATTGCTGTGCATCACAGAAGATATAGTTCATTCAGGGAATGCAGTTTATAGAGCAGCCTGGGGCTTGAGGCATGATGGCAGGTCTGGTAAACACTAAACAATATCAAGCTGACCCAATAGGAAATGTTTTGTTTTGTTTCAACAAACCGAATTACCATTTGAACCGATCCCCCACAAAACAAAATATTTCATTTACTTTGGCCAGTGGAAAAATTGAAAAATTATAAGAAAATTAACTGATTTTGGAGAAATGGCATTTTTTGTCAAAAATATTTTGATGGAAAATTCCCAATCAGTTTTACTAAGTAATTCACAAGGTACAATGTTGACAACCCTAAAGACCATGTAATTATGATGCCATAATGACTGAAGTCTATAAAGGCTGCAACCCCTAATTCTAATACACAAGGATGTACGTTGGACAGCTTACTGTTAGAAACGGGTATAACTTGTCCATAATTAAAATCTCACAGTACTCTTTTTTAAACTGGATTATAATCAAGTCTCCCCCTATAAATCTTCATTTTGGTTACCTTGCTGATGTGAAAATTTCCTGTCTGTGAACTCGTTTGCCTAAAGGTTCCAAGGGCATCACTCTTTGGCATCTTTGACAGCTTCTCTGCTCTTTATTTTCTGCTCAGTTTTATTAACAAGTCAGCTGAGTCGCTTATTCATCTGTTCAGTGAAAACCACATGGTTATTTAATATTTGAGGAAAGAGACCTGACTGTCTACGGGAAATACTGACTATTGCTCTAAAGACAGAAAAACTTGTAAGTCAAAATCTGGAGAGAGAGTTTTCAGATGGAAGATGCTGACCAAATGGAATGTTGTTAGTGCAAAAAGTAAATATCTTGAATTATATACAAATATTCAGTTTCTAGGACTGTGTGACCCGATGTTGCAGTCCTTACTTGAGCATAATGCCTGCTGAAGTCAAATCATATCTGTAAATTAGAACGTGTTACAGAAATGTGTATTATTAGTCTGATTTGTAAAAGAGGTATCAACACAATCTCAATTAAAGGCAACATTATGAAAAAAAGACAGCTCAAAGGGCTTTTTTGCTGAGTAAAGACTGCACCAGGTGAATATTCACCCAAAATAGTGATTTAAACTAAGCTAAGTTAAATTTGCCAGAACTATATTTTGTGCAGCTAATTATATGTGACTATTTAACCGCAATTCTAAAATGAATTCAATCCTCAACCTCTGACAAATGCTGATACTTTTACACGCAGCTTGTCATAAAGAGAGAAAATGACATTAATGGAGCTTTTCCTTATGATTCGCTATGATTTTGTTTGTGAAACAGCGTTATGATGCAAGTAGAATTTTTCTTATATTCATGGTATGAAGACATTTTGCAGACGTCAGCTGCATTGTAAATATAGATGCTCACAGCTCAACATAAGAAAACAGAGTTAGACAGCTGCAACAGTATTTGGCTGGTTTAGATAATACAGCAAAGACATAACAAAATGACACATTGTGTAGCCAATTGGGTGGCTCAGAGGACTGGTAATGGATGTGGAATCTTTTACCACTAATGTACCAGTTCAAACCTCACCAGGCTAGTAGTGACGGAGGAGCTGTACCATCTGAAGGCAGTTTTGTGGGCAATGTAAATCCATTCCAGCTCATAGCAAACAGGAGTTCGTATCACAAAACCACCAGCGTTCGTATGTTGGTTGTAAACCTCAGCAGACATGCCAAGGATTGAAAGAGCATGGAGACTGCACTAATCCTCCAGATCAAAGACAAGGCACATTCCTGGGCAGTGTGGGAAAGCCTGTGTTGTGCTGTACCAGTTCTGGGGATAAATCTCCAGTTCTGTCAGTCTAGCACTGAATGCATGTTAAGAAGCTACTGGGACAAGCTCACCCTGTTTATGCCAGGGGATGGCTGTGCCACTGGTGAAGGCTGCAGCTGAGCCGCTCGGATGAGCACATCTTCTGATCACTCCTTCATTGGTAACTCTTTGGCAGTGGGGATGGCCTCTGCCACTGCAACTTTTCCTTCAGGGGACAGAGCACTACACTGTGCTCAGAACCAGATTAACCCATAGGCTAATAAGGCTATAGACTTAGGCCCTCCTATTTTTAGACCCTACTGGTCAGGCAGGGGGCAGGATCAGGGCCGGGTGAGGGGGAGAGAGCCTGCTCACGCAGAACCTGCTGGAGCGCTCCTGCCAGCAGGAAAGGCAAAGCAGCCCTTGGCTTGGAAGGAGCTCAGCCAGCTGCTTCCTCTCCCTCCCATCTGCATCTCCCCACGCTGCAGGAACACATTGCCAGGTATCTGGTTAACACTGGTCACCGGACACTAAAAATCCAGTTACCATGGGAACCCGTGCCAGCCATGGGTGTAGTTTGAGCAGGCATTGTCTCCTCCCCCTCCCGTGTTCCCCACCCCCAATTTCTCCAGAGTTCCGCTTAGCTGTCAGCGAGGGAAGAAGCTCCCTTTATTCCTGTCCTGGGGGCTGCCTCCTGGGTCCTAGTGCCAATCACCGTCATCTTCTATGTGTGCTGTGTCCTGTTTCTGGACAACTGGTGAGTGCCTGTGGGTGGGCAGGACAAGGGGATGGCGAAGGCGAGAGGCAGTACCAGAACAGTAGGGTAGGAAGCTTACATAGCACCTGCCCACACTCTATCCAACTCCAGCCAGAGCTATTGCCCCTCCCATGTATAAGGAACGAACTCCCACACATTTGTAGGAAAAACGAAACAAAACATCCCATTCTGGATACCAGTACTTTAACTTTTACAGAACCTTCCATCAAGGGGCTTCAGACTGATGTTGCACTGTGTTCAATACTAAAAATCAAAGAAATCCAATTTTTTTCTTTGATGTTTTTTCTGTACTGGGGTGCACAGGCAACCAAGTTCTTCCTTATGCTCAGCCTAGCTCCACAGGCCAACGCAGCTTTGTACTTTTAAGGGGTTGCAAAAGCACTGGAGAAAGCTCAATACACAATGTTGTAGGTTTTTCCCTCCCCTCTCCCTCAAGGTTTCTAAATCCACGTCTTCGCAGGCTATGATAGATAGACTGGCTGAATAGGCTAAAGGCAGGTTCTGTCCATTTGCTGGTTCTCTAGCAGTTCAATCCATCATAAAAGTACCTCACTTTTGATTTCTTTTGAGTTTCATTCCAAAAACTTAAAGATAAATAAATCTGAAGTTAGTCCCCATTTTTCTGCCCCAACTCAAACTGGAAAATGTTGGGTAAACGTGGAATGTGTCTGATTCGAGAAGGGAATGAGAACACAGGCCAAATCCTGCTGACAGTTACACCTGAGTAGCCTTATTGACTTCAGGGAGAATGGCTTTTTGCACAAGTACAGATTTTGGTCTCTTCTGTTTTTTCACTCCTGATATAAGCAAAATCTCATTCACTTTCCTCCCCTAAACTCTGAGCACTTTAAGGGAAAAAAAATAAGCAAGGTCTGCTTGATTTACATATGCAAACAAAACAGGAAGCTCTCCCTTCCTTCTACACCAGCCTTAAATAAACACCAGGCCTGATGTAACCAGGGTACCACTACAGCAGCCTGGGTTGGACTGTTCTTTTGAAATGTTTTTTTTTTTTAAATGTCTTAATGTTTCTTTTAAGATGCTGATTTTCAGTGAAGTCTTTCTGTTCAGGGGGGCAGAAAACACAACAGGGAATACTCTTTTTTGTCAGCTCCTAGTCATTCAAAAACTGAAAGTCTTTAGATTAAGTTTGTTTAATGTTTGTACAGTGATTTTGAAGAGCTAACATAGTACAGAAGTGCTAAATATTATGACCGGGCAACCATCTAAAGATCTGTGTCACTTCTAGCTGTTACCTTTTTCTAACAGAAAGCTTAAAACAAACAAATGCAAACTGGAGGGGGATGGAGCACACAGAACTCATGCTTAAAAACCTCATGTCAGAGCTGCTGATCACACATTCTAGAATAGACAATACTTAGTCCTGCCATGAGTGCAGGGGACTGGACTAGATGACCTCTCAAGGTCCCTTCCAGTCCTATGATTCTATTTTATTATTCTAATTGTGGAAGAGCTTGGTGACAGAATGGCCTGAGGTGGTCAATCACTGGAGATTAACTACACAAACTGGGTATCATCCCACAGATAATATTTGGGTTCAATGTGAAAACTGTATTTCATTGTCCTCAGCCAACCTAACACTGGGAGGCAGCTTTCAGAGCAAGACGGCCTAAAGTACAATGCCACCCAATGTCCTTTTCCCACTACTACTTCCTCTACTTCAGTGGATTTTACTCCTGAGAGGTTTTCTTTTACATAATAAAAGCTGGCTGCCTCCCAGACTGCAGTCAGAGTGAGATAGGGTGTGTGGTGTAGAGTCCATAGCTTGCGGGGAAAACACCTGCAGGGCTTGGCTTTGCACTGTGCCATGTGGAGAGCTGAGGGTAAAAGCACAAGGCTGAATGAGGTGAGCAGGATGGGGAATGTAGCAATGTTCAAAGTCATAGCTGAGCACTCCACTACCTCGGAGGAAGGAAGCCCTAAGAGAAGGACAGCGTAGCATCCCTCGTGCTACCTCTTACTCAGAAGTATCTGTTTGAAGAATTGAGTGTCGCACAAGCAGAATAATCTTGTTAATTTTACATAAATAAATAATATGTAAATAGGTGTGTAGAGAAATTTTGGATTACTTCTTTTTTTTTTTTGCAATATCTAATTCATACTGGGGCCCTTCCCTCCCATTAGCCTTAGGTCCCTCATAACCTTAATCTGGCCCTGACTTTGGTGTATTTCACTAGAAGGGAACATGATGCAGAAGTGATTCTGGGCCCATTTCCTAGACAACAATATCCTTTTGTGACTCACTTAGGGAATGATGATAAAAATGGGCCACAGGAGTGCAAAGTTTCTCTTTTCATTTCCCCATTCAGCCTTTCCCTAACCATGCTGATAGAGTGCTCACCTTTCCCTGTAAACAGTGAGGTCCCAGTCCTGAGTCTGGATGGAAGTCAATGGGATGTGCCATTAGCTCTCCATTAAAAGAGAGATGGACGTGAAATTGAAACAGGACATTATATAAACTGGAAATGAAAAGGGGATGTCTCACTTTCTGCGGCAGATCAATTTAACATGCAAATGCACTACTCTAGTCCAGTGGTTTTCAAACTTAGAAAATTGTTGATGCCTGTGACCCAACAGAGCTGGGGCAGAGGGGTTTGGGGTATGGGAGGGGCTCAAGGCTGAGGCAGAGGGTTGGGTGCAGGGGTGAGGGCTGCAGGGCAGGGATGAGGATGAGGGGTTTGGGGCGCAGGAAGGGACTCCAGATTTGGGAGGGCTCCAGGGTGGGGCAGGGGGCTGGAGTGCGGGAGGGGGTCAGGGCTCTGGGTTGGGGGTGCAGTGTCTGGGGGGAGGCCAGGGGTGCAGGAGGGGGCTCTGGGTTTGAGGGGGCTCAGGGGTGGGGCAGGGGTTTGGGGCACGGGCTTACCTCAGGCAGCTCCCAGTCAGCAGCGCATTTGGGGTACTAAGGCAGGCTTCCTGCCTGTCCTGGCACTGCAAACTGCACTGTGCCCCGGAAGTGGCCGGCAGCAGGTCCGGCTCCAAGGCAGAGGTACACAAGCAGCTCTGCTCGGCTCTCACCTGCAGGCACCCCCCCCCATCAGCTTCCATTGGCTGGTTCCCAGCCAATGGGAGCATGGAACTGGTGCTAGGGGCAGGGGCAGTGCATGGAGCCCCGGGGGCCCCCTGCCTAGGAGCCAAACCTGCTGCTGGCCACTTCCAGGGTGCAGTGCAGTGTCAGAACAGGTAGGAACTAACCTGTCTTGGCCAAGCAGCACTACCGATGGGACTTTTAAATGGCCTAGTCAGCAGTGCTGACCAGAGCTGCTGTGACCCAATGTCTTACATTCCACAACCGAGTACTGGGTCACGACCCGCAGTTTGAAAACCACTGCCCTAGTCTATCAGGGAAAGGGAGCTGCAGCTGCCACTCTCTGAAAACGTACCATTTAGGAAGAGGAAATTCTAATAGATTTCTGGAGGAAAAGATTATTTTTTCTTCCCCGACAAGGACTGCTGAACAGAGGTGATGCAGAAACTCATTTCCAGCATCAGTAATACCTGCTGTCTTTGTGTGACCTACTTATTCCATGCTGCCTGCACTCACAGGTTAGGCAACAGTTAATTCAGGGCCTGTAAGTGAAAAGTGTCAGACAGTGACTGCAGCGATAATTATCACGTCTGATGAACCAAATGGAAAAAATTACTGCCCCGTGGTAGAGATCCCTGGGCAATACCCCATTTCAGATGCATGTTTAAATACATATCGAATGGAAAAGCAGCCATTTTCAGATCTAAATATAATCTTTCAAATCAGTTTATCAGCTCAAGCACAAGTGTTTTCTAATCTGCCACAGCAAACTGCTGAATGTATTTTTTTAATATTATCACGTAAGCTGCTCCTTCCATCACCCAAAAGCAGCTGCAATATCATGCTGTGACCCCACATGACTGAGTGCATGTGTGTGCAAGAAAGAATGCAAATGTATTGCATTGTATACACTGAGGAAGCACTGACTTCCCCACTGACCTTAATGTTTGCAACACAACATGTATGCTGCAAAATACCACTTAGTATTATTTTAGGTCTCCATTGTTCATGTTATTAGCAGTGCCTTTCAATCACTCTTTTGCCACTTATTTAAGGGCATTGTTTAAGGGTCGGTGTTTATTGTCACACTTGCTGATGCCACGGTTCTTTTTCCACCTGGAACGAAAAAAAACAACAAAACAAAATAAACCCAGCATGGTTTCTTGATGGGATCCCACTTCCCAGTGACACAAGACACGTCACCCAATTCACAAATTAGCCAGCATCAAAATCATCCAGAATTATCAACAAGAAATAGAAACACAGATGGAGACGCTTTCAGCCAGAGAGTCCATTGAGGCTTATTTCCCCTGTTCTCCTGGGGTCCGATTCTGAACGCTTTATTTATGTGCAATAATGCCTCACTCCACAAAGCGTCCCAAGGAATCACTGAGCTTCATTGCTACACTGCAGAAATCTTAATGCGTGCTTTGGCAACATTCCTGTCTAGCGCGAATTAAGGTGTCATGCCGCACTCCCACACACAGCCACATGTGGAAGTTGATGCACGCTGGTGCAGTCAGAGTAAATCAACAGAGCACACTGTAGCATCCTAAGGAACACAGTTGGCACCTGTTAGGTGAACTGCCAATGAAACATACAACTTCCCTTTGATCAGGAAGCTCTGCAGCTGATCTCCAGTCAGTGAACAGAGCTGACCTGTCCCAATCACAGCATGGTAACATCATCAAGTATTTAATAGGCGTTTACTGATCACAATTTAAGAACTTGTGTTGGAACTCTGTATTGCTATTTATAGTATTCTAAAGCATGGCTGCACACATGCTTAGAGAAAACCACCGATATCATCCAATGACGTCAATGCTATTTCTCCAATGGGTGCACTGACTTCATAATCGCTTCTGGGTTCAGCCTATGATCTATGAAAGCTGTCAGAGGTTTGGGTCCTAACCACCTGACAGAGAGAAAGAGAGACAAGATCCCTCTCTACCTTCCTGAGCAAACTTGCTGACAATCCCTCGATATGAATGCATGCGGGCTGAAGGCCAAATCTACAGCAACTGAGGATCTGGCCCATGCTCTCCTCAGCAGAGCCAAGGCCTTTAGTGTTCTCTTTTCTCCCTGCTCCAAGACAGCCCACATCTATTCACTGTTAGGGAACGATGCAGGCCTGTCTCTTTCCTCAGTCTTTTGCCTAAGTGCTATGGCTGATCTATGTGATCTATGATCTATATGATAATACAGGGAGTGGTCTACGTATAGTGATCCGTTCATAGTGATAAGTTTACTAACCAACATAGGCACTGACTCCGCGCTTAGCACCCACCAGCAGCCAAGTTCTCTCCGTCCCCCCAGCACCGCCCCCCAGCAGCCCCGCCAATCAACTCCTTCCTCCTCCCTCCCAGCGCCTCTCACACATCATGAGCACCTGTTTCACAGCATACAGGGGAGAGGGGGAGGAGCAGGGTCAGGCACATTTGGGGAAGGGGGGGTGGAACTGGGCAGGAAGAGGCGGTGTAGGAAGAGATGGGGTGGGGTGGGGACTTGGGGGGAGAGGTAGAGTAGGGGTAGGGCCTGAGGCTGAACGGGGGTTGAGCACGCCCAGGGAAATTTGGAAGCCAGTGCCTGTGCTAGCCAATAAGCAACTACGGAAAGGTCCTTGGAGACTGCTATGGGCCAGATTCACAGTAAGAGCATTACTGTGGCTCTGGCTCCTGCTTCTCTATGCAGTAGTAACAACTTAACAGCAGGATGATGGTTTCAGCCTGCCCTGTTTCTTCTATGTAAGGGACTTGAGAGAAAAAAAACAGTGATCTCCTATTCTTCACTTAGGCCCCACACTCTTAGGTGGGACTTTCAAGTAAACTCAAGCACACTAAATGCCTAAATCCCACTGAAATTCCTTTTCCTTTGAGAATCCTGTCTTAAGTCTCATTAATTTGGGTAGGGGAAATTCAAATTCAACCCAATGTCAAGGGCCTACATAAGGTCCTCTGTACCCTTAACACAAAGCTTTGGTGAGGCACAGGACATTTCATATATTCTATTGTACTATACTGAACTAAACTAGGTTGAATTTCACCCTGACAGTAGGAATTTATACACATACTCTGTGAAAGACCCTTTCCAAAGGGGAAAGAACACCACACTTCTTACTCACTGATCTGACTCATAAACATTTAAGATGGAGGGTTTTTTTAGGGCTGCCCATCCAGTTGCTCTCTCTTGGGTATTTCTAACGCATCAATCACCACCTTCACGCAATATCTAAATGCCGTCTCCAAGAGTTACATCAAACACATTCTCCAGGTGCTTTTTTTTTTTTTAAGCAATCAAATACCATGTCTGATTCCCTTTTCTGGAAAGATTTTTACTTGAGGTCCACAACACAAGGTTGTTAGCTTTGAGTCTTCCTGCTGGGGAGAGTAGAACTAATCACGTCAAGCAGGAGCGGTGCCAGGGTTTTTGGCGCCCTAGGTGGGGGTCCTTCTGTGCTCCCTGTCGGCGGCACTTCAGCGGCGGGGGGGGAGGGCCTTCCACGCTCCCGGTATTTGGGCACTTCAGCAGCGGGTCCCAGAGCGAGTGAAGGACCCGCCGCAGAATTGCCGCCAAAGACCCGGAGCGCAGAAGGACCCCCCGCCACCGAATTGCTGCCGAGGGCCGCAAAATGCCGCCCTCCCAAATCCTGGTGCCCTAGGCGACCGCCTAAGTCGCCTAAATGGAAGCACCAGCCCTGATGTCAAGACTTGGAGGAGGCCAATGGGGAGCAATTCCTCCAAATCACATGACTTTTTGTCCAATTCCAGACATTGCTCAAGTACACGGCTGATTGCAGCATTTGTAGAAACAGTTGATGAAAGAGGATGTGGGCTAAGTCTTAGGCAGATTTAAAAAAACAAACAAACCTAGAAACACACACAGGACTTTGCCATCTTTGTCAGGATAGTGAAACAGCAGTGAGGAGAAGACAACCGAAGGCAACTCTACTGAAGCAAATAGGGACAAATTCACCCCTAATGTAACGCTAATGAAGGCAACTTGTCAACCAAGTTGTTTACCTGCCCAGTTATTTTTCCCTGGTTGTCCTCTGACTTATGCTTACCAGGGTGCAGAAACATTGGGCCGGATTCTCAGCTACACTAAGGTCATTCAGGCAGAGTAAAGGGGCCTTAAAGGAGGCAGAAAAGACTCCCTGGAAATACTTCATGTGTGAGGGGCCTCCCTGGCCAGTGTAGAGTCATTGTAAAGGCTCTACAGCCCCAGCAAAGAGGCAGGTCAGGGCCTGACCAGACTGCTCTGCACTATGATTATTCTCTGCTGTCCGGGCCCCGTACTCATAGACTCATAGACTCTAGGACTGGAAGGGACCTCGAGAGATCATCGAGTCCAGTCCCCTGCCCTCATGGCAGGACCAAATACTATCTAGACCATCCCTAATAGACATTTATCTAACCTACTCTTAAATATCTCCAGAGATGGAGATTCCACAACTTCCCTAGGCAATCTATTCCAGTGTTTAACTACCCTGACAGTTAGGAACTTTTTCCTAATGTCCAACCTAAATCTCCCTTGCTGCAGTTTAAGCCCATTGCTTCTTGTTCTATCATTGGAGGCTAAGGTGAACAAGTTTTCTCCCTCCTCCTGATGACACCCTTTTAGATACCTGAAAACTGCTACAGGGCTATAGAGAGCAAAGCATATGTTAGAGCAGCAAAACACCACATACGTGTTGGCTTGCACAAGCAGACAGTGCATTCAGAAATTGGGTGCACGCTTAAAACTTCTGGCTCTGCCTGCTCCTCTTCAAGGGCTTGATCCAGCTCCTACAGAAGTCAGTGAGACTCTTTCCACTGAGTCTGGAGGGAGTTTGATCCAGTCCTTATTCCTCAGGGTAATGAATGATTTCGTTCACTGAGAGTTAACTCCTCACCATAACTCAAGTAATTTACTCCAGGACCATTCACAAACAGATGCCCCTGGCTTTTGAGGACATTCTTCTCTCACACATATTAGGAGACTTTGGTATGTGTGTGTGTTTGTAGGGGGGGGGGGTCATGCTCAGAGGCTGAAATGGAATCTGATGCCAGAAGAAGCCGGAGCTCTGTAGCATGCACACAGAAGTCAATGAGGCAATCCAGATACTTCATGATGACAAAGTTGAAGGAAAAAAACAGGACTTGCACTCAAATGAAGTGTTCTTATGAAACAAAACATTGCACCAATACAAGATGTGGTGTAACGTGAGCTCAGCTGGGCCATTCTGGGTATGGGTCACCCTTAGGATTTGCAATGAAGTTAATCCATTGGGCTTGGATTTTCAATGGAATCCAAGAGGGTTAGGAGCCAAAGGGAGTGACTTGCAATGGGAATTGGGTGCCTCAATTCCTTTGGCACCTAGGAAAATTGCAGCCTTCATATTCATGAACAAGAGTAAGAAGCCACCTGGCGCCATCACGAGTAGCATCCTATAATCAGTGAAACCACCAGCACCAGAATTATAGCAGGGCTTTCTTGCCCAGATAATTAAAGAATATTCGTGAGATCTCTCATTATGGGAAGTCAGACTAAATGAAAGTCCTGAGAGTGATATCTCAATCTGGAAGCAACAAGGACCCCTCAGCTATGCTGGTGACTAGGGTGACCAGATGTCCTGATTTTATAGGGACAGTCCCGATATTTGGGGCTTTATCTTATATAGACACCTATTAGCCCCCACCCCCATCCCAATTTTTCACACTTGCTGTCTGGTCACCCTACTGGTGACTCTCTTTTTCGTGTACTCTGATCACAAGATGGAGAGACAGTCACTCATCTTACCACTTCCCACTGCCAAACGTCTCGTGTGGTGGGTCACCAGGCTTGTGATGTCATACATCATCTACAGTTAGAGAAATACACAGAAGGTAACATATTATAAAAGCAGACTGTAACAGACCAGCAGCAGTGACTGCCGAGGAGAAGGCAGGCTGGGAACCCAAGGTTCTGAGAGAGAGATCCCAAGTTAAGGAACATTTTGTTATCTTTCTGATGCTTTGTTAACTGTTGTCATGTGCCTAATTACAGGAAAATCGACTCTGAGAAAAGAGCCATGACTGGCTGATGTGGTGGGGCTTTTTGCTGAGCTGCTTCTCCAAAATACAGACATGTAGGCATCCATCTACTGGATTTGCAAGCACCATGAACTAATTAGATGTCTAAATGCTATCATTTGCACTCACAATTAATTTAACCTGAAATTTTACACCTACAATTGGTGGTGGATGCAAAATTAGTTGAGATCCTATTCCAAATCTGTCCAAAATTTTCATCTGTGTAGTGCAGTGTTTCTCAAACTGGGGTCTCTGTAGGGAAAGCCCCTAGCAAGCCAGGCTGGTTTGTTTACCTGCCCCCTCCACAGGTCTGGCCAATCGCAGCTCCCACTGGCCACGGTTCACCACTGCAGGCCAATGGGGGCTGCTGGAAGCGGCGGCCAGTAAATCCCTTGGCCCACGCTGCCTCCAGCAGCTCCCATTGGCCTGGAGCAGCGAACCATGGCCAGTGGAGTTGCAATTGGCCAGACCTGTGGACGGGGCAGGTAAACAAACCAGCCTGGCTTGCCAGGGGCTTTCCCTACACAAGCAGTGACCCCAGTTTGAGAAACACTGGTGTAGTGCTAAAGACATTAATCCCGTAAACATTCTTCTGCAGGAGTGGTCTGTTTTACCTGATTGGGACTGAACTGAGCTAACTAGATGTCTTACCTTAAGGATGAATTCACAATAAGCGAACTGCAGAACTAATATGACAACAGAGACAATCCCAGATTGCAACAAATGTCCCCATGTTTTAACCCTAATCTGTTACTAATCCATTGCTCCCACCCCCTCCTGAAATCCTCCTAGCACTTCCTGTCTTATTATAAATCTAACCTGCATCACTGTATGGCACTGCAGATGCCATGCGATGCAATGAGGCTTGTGGCATGTATGCAGATCAAAGAGGAGCATTTTGCCCTAGTTAGGAAATTGCTGACACAGTCAGCAGTGCCAACAGACAATGCTTCATTTTTTCCTTCGGACACCTTCCTTTGGGAAGAGAATTCGTCACTGCTGAGATCAGTACGCAGTTACCTTATTTACTCTCCTGGGGTAGTGTGACTCAGAGGTGAGAAGTGCAGTAGGCTGAAGGGATCCCATATTCCCACCAAGTGTCAGTATGAATCACTCAGAAGGGAGCTTCTGCCAGGGTCCCTTATGGATGCCTGCTTTCGCTTACATTATATGCTGTGGACTATCCATGGACAAAAACAGCTACAGTGACGCACAGTCGCAGAACGACATCAGTGCTCCCTCCTGAAGTCTCACAAACCTGGACACTTTACCCTTGATCAATAATCATGTTGGCAACGTAAAGTTTAGGACTTATACAGCCAGCAGGAGTTCTTCTTGCACAATTTCCCTGCTGCTGTTCATGAGGAAATGGCTGGATACAGTCAGAGCTGTACAAGCAGATCTATCTACAGACAAAGGCAGTATTTTGATTTCTGCCAAATGTATATAGAAGATTAATGTTACAATAATGAGGCATCTTCCTTACCAAAAAATAATGGATGATCCGAAGCAAACTAAGAACATGATTTCCATTGCATGCTGATCTTTGGGTTCATTTTGTTTTTGCCCTGGTCATCTGTGGTTTGCATTTTCAAAACTGCAATAAATAAAACAATGTGAGCATGGAATGTTCCATTCCAAACTCCTAGAGCAATAGAACAAGCCTAGAATTGGTTTTCTTTGTTTGTGATGGTGTTCACCTCCCCACCCCCATACCTTTCTCCCATTAGCAAATATCACTTATTGGCTTGATGCAGGAATTACTGGGAGAAATTCTGTGGTTTGTGTTAATGGGGGAGGGATAGCTCAGTGGTTTGAGCATTGGCCTGCTAAACTCAGGGTTGTAAGTTCAATTCTCGAGGGGGCCACTTAGAGATGTGGGGCAAAATTCAGTACTTGGTCCTGCTAGTGAAGGCAGGGGGCTGGACTGGATGACCCTTCAAGGTCCCTTCCAGTTCTAGGAGATAGGTATATCCCCAATTATTATTATACAAGAGGTCAGACTGGATCATCTTAATGTTATTTCTGGACTTAAAAAAATCTAGGAATGAATCATTCCTACACTGTCCTTCACTCCATCCCTGTCACCCCCATTTTCCTTAGTACACCTGTTCCAATGGGGGTCACCATTTTCCCTCCTCATTTTCTCCAAAGCTTCTCACTATCATATTGGCCCATCTCAGGCTGCAAAGAGAAAGACATTGGCAGGGAGATGGCCTAGATGAGTCTCTCATTGACTTCAACCATAAACATCCCTGATTCAGTTCATCGTGACAAAAATTCACTTCCTGAGACCAGAAATCTCAGTATTCATCTCTAACAGGAGTAAATATCCGCTTCTCATCGATACCTCTAGAATGGTTTCCTATTATACTGCCTGAAAAAGACCAGTGCTGGCATAAGGGCCCCTTATTCTTGTTATTGTCCAAACATTAACTTATCAGTAAATGGAAAGAATTTATATCAGTGCGTCCATTCGTAGTTTTCATTTGAACAGTCTATACAGTAACAGTAGTGACCCCGAGTCAGCTATTTCTTTGCAGTTAATGGATTATGATCTACACTTTCAAAAATGACCATTGAATTTGCCCAACTTGGGATACTTTAAAGATTCTTGACTGTCAGAGGTTGGGTCCTCAACACTTACTAAAAACTGGGCCTCTTCAAGGTGTCAAGCTCAGCACTCAGAAATGGGCCTTCAGTTTCTCCAGCAAGTAAACAACTGCCAGGAAGTGTCCTCTGTTTCACTCACTGCATAATTAAACTGGAAAGCAATATAATTTCATCCAGAAACTGCAGTATGGCTACTTAGATTCATATATTCACACACACACACACACACACACACACACACACACAGAAAATCTGGCAAATAGTTTTCACTGGCACAGAGTGCAGGTGGAATACCCATGCGTCTGTGCTTACACACGTCTCTGGGCCTAGAGACATCATTTGCCACTGAATAAACTGGGTCTGTTCCCAACTTTGAAAAATAGTCCAAGGTGACCTTCTGTCTTCTCCATTCATCCACATGAAAACATAGCAGTGAGTCCACAGATGATATCCCTCATTTTTTGGAGTCCAGCATAAGGAGTTTGGCTGCACTTACATATTTCCTGGCTTTTTTTTTTCTTTTTTCTTTTTTCTTTTTGCTTTTTCTTTTTCATAATTGGCCCATCTCATTTGAATTCTCCTTGGTGACATGCCTGAAGAGGTTGATTAATTGCAGACCCCTAAGTCCTCAATCAGGCAGTAGCTCACATTCCCAGCAGATGTTTCTTTTTAAGACGGAAGAGTTCTTTTCTCTCCAGCAACAGCTCAATAGCCAAAATCGTGCCTTTTAAAATAAAAGCTGAAGATCTGACCAATTGTGTAGAGAGACGAACACAATTTTTTCTATCCAGATGTGTGCGGTTCTGTTCCAGTCACATTTTAAGAGATACAATGTATTTGCCATTATAAAATCACTGAAACTTCGAAGGTGCTCGTCAAAATTCACTAAGAAGTAAGATTGTTCACTGGGTGATCTGGGCCTCATTCAAAGCCCATTGAAGTCAACAGGTGCCTTTTCTATTAATTTCTATGGGCTTTGGATCAGGCAGTCTCTTAGAAGGGAGTGGACCTGAGTTTCGTTTTCTGCAAACCTGGACACAGACCTGTGTGTGTGTGTGTGTGTGTGTGTGTGTGTGTGTCAGTGAAGGATTTATTTGTTGTATGTGGTTTTGACCCTTAGCCAGGAAAATCTATTATTTTGAGTTCATTCAAATCCAAAACCTGCGCCAACTAACCCAAAGAAGAGTTGGACAAAACTCATATGAGCTGAAAACACCCTGGGTCAAATACTTTACTCATTCAAGTAGCTCCATGGAAATCAATGGACCTATTAAGGAATGCAATGACCCGTGGTGACAGAAGTCAATGGGAGTCAAGTTCTACAGGATTTGGGCCACATGTTTTGCATACATATAATGGAGACATGAACATGTTAATTTCCTAATTAATCACTCTTCACAGTCATCCTGAGCCAAAGAGTATTTGTTGGTACTCTCTCACTCCTAAAGAAAACAGATCAGAAATATGACCCGTTTGAGATCTGATCAGTCCTCCCAAAAGGGTGTCACAACATTAACATGAATTAGATAGTAATTAGCCATCTATGATATTCACCCATTAGGCACTCAAAACCAGGACTTAGGAATAAAATAAGAAAGGGACAGTTAATGTTTAGGAGTTTTGCATTCATACAGGCCCTGATCCATAGCCCATTTGAGTCAGTGGAAAGGATGAATCATGAGAACTTTGGAACTTAGCACTTCAGTTCTGTTTTTTCTGGCAGACCGCAAAATGTCCAAGATGTAAAATAAATAATACAATAAATAAAATAATAGTAATCATAATAGCAGCAGCAACATTGAAAACAGTGGCAGAGAGCTTGTTATAAAAGTCAGTTACCTGGACCCTTATGACTTGGTTCCATGATCCAGTAAGTGTTGATGTCACATCAGGTTGGAACAGGTCATAGTGAGATTTCTCAGGACATAAAAATGCTTAAAAGCGTAGGGCTTGTCCACACTGACGTTTAGTCCACAGTAAGCCAGGGGGAGGCTTGTCACACACTAAGCGGCTGTGGGAACCTTGCTCCAGTGCAATCAAAGTTCCTTAGTGCTCTGTAAAACAGGAGGCTGTCAAAGTGCATGATGGAACTCTTAGTGTATGGTGGCAGAGTTCACATGGCTAGAAGATTCAACACCGCAGCTCGCTGTGTGCTAATCGATCATGTAGACAAGCCCACAGTCAGTCATTAACTACAGCTGGTTGAAAAAAATTGAAATTGTTGATGAAAAAAGGTACAATCTCCTCTCTAATTTTTTCACCAAAAAAGTTCCAGTTTTTCAGCTAGCTCTGTTATTGACTGTTCTCCTTCTCCTAGTGAAGGGAAGTATCCAGCAGATATTGATGCTATCAGTGGAACTCTCCCTATTAAGATATGCAGAGAACATTACTTCTCCATGTTCCAGAAATGCTAGCCCTAGTGTGTCAGAGGAAAGTTGCAAAGATCTTGCAAAACAGACAAGATATGAAAGGGATCATTGCCACATGGAAGAAACAATTATACATTGAGCTCTACAGAACTCAGATCATTCTCTTGTTTTTGGCAGAAACGAGTCATTTTGGGGAAAGGACACAGTAACTCAATTAATTGAATTTCCTCTGAATTCTTCTCTTCTGGGTGCTGGTGGAGGTTGCTCCCCCTATCAAAGAAGCTGGGAGTTTCACACATTTCCAGGCTGAGTTAACTGGTATTGTGTTCCACCAAAAGTTGAGGTAGAAGAGCCTAAATGGTTTCTCTACCTCTCCCAATCCTGCCTGCCAACCCTCCACTTCCATCTCAAAGAAGCAGAAACTCCATGAAGTCTACACAGAGGGGTTTCTGTGGGGTGGGCATGAGAAAAGCAGACAATGGAGAATGGGTGAGGCCTGTCCCCTTTCTGTGAATACATGTCTCTCTTCATACATGGACAAGGCTTTAAGGAAGGTGCATGCAACGAATCATACATGCAACGAGATCCCTTACCATGATCTCCATTCTATTGTCTTAAGAGGCATTTATCCTCTGAGATGAATGGGGACCTGAACTGTAACATACATGGCCAGATTCCATGAACCACCTGGACTTAATTTGACTCAGTTTTGTTCGAGACTATCAAGAAACTTTGTTCAGTAACCAGTCAAATTCCACCCCTTTGTCTGAGTTTTCTTATGAGTTTGCAGGTTCACAGGAACACAAAGCAAAACTCCAGAGATGTGAATCACAAGAAGTGAAACAAACACTAATGAGGAAGTTGGCATTAACCAAGCTGCCTGGTTTCATACAGCTGAAGAGGCAGCGCACTCATGTTAATGCACACGTTGATTGTCACCTTCAGAGTAAGGTGCAGGAAATGTCCGGACAATAACTCATGGGAGATCAAAGAATCCAGTAGCTCCGTTAAGTCGCTTCCATTCACTGTGCAAACATGCCAGTTGCCCCAGCTCCCGCAGGCGCTGAGAACATGCATTACCTCCCAGGAGCATCAGCTCCTGCAGGATGGAATTAGAGGGAAAGGCCTTCAGATCTAGCGGTGCTGCCAGAGGCCACGTCAGTAACAAAGCTGTGATGTGTGCTCGAGTGTGATACTTGCATTGTCACTTACAGTGGTTTCCTTGGTAGCCAGTAAGCGAACAGCATTCAGGATACCTAAGTGAAGATTTGGTCACCATGACAACACTGATGTCATGGGCTTTGTGGCTGAGAGAGCAGCGGTAACCTCAAGTGTGACTTTTTATTTCCTTTCTTTTTTTGTGCATTCAAAAATAGAGAGAATTTGGAAGGGGCAGCATAACGAAGCTGCAGTGTCGCCCTTGTTCATCAGCCAGTGTATCATGACACACAGAGTTTGGGGCTTTTGGGCACTGGCTCAGCTGATGAGGAAACACTTCACTGAGAAGAGAAATACAGACAGTACTCCCTGGGGTCAGGGGTGGGGGATATGAGGGGGCAAGCTCCCTACTGGGCTCTCTCTCCATCCCAGCCCCCCGGGGCCAACCCAGCAGTTGTTGCTTGTTCTGCTGGCAAGGAGTGCTATATGTGCTGGCTTCCTATTCAAGCAGCTTCCCCCCTGAAAATCTGCTTAACAAATCAAACTTTGCTCACTATACCCCCTCCTCACTATTCACACTACACACACTCTTTCTAAAGATCATTTTATGTGCACAGGCCAGGCCAGACTGTTCCTTCTTGGCTAGAAATCATTAGTTCCCGAGCAGTTTCCCAGACAAACGGCCCAATCCTGCAAGGAGCAGAGAGCCTTCTGCAAAGTCTCAGATGTTCTCATTCCCCTTCTCCCCCCTCAACCATGCAACATCATGGAGGGAGAGGTGCCAGTCCCTGCTGTCCTACCGTACCAATAAGCAGACTTCATGTCACAAATAAACCCAGCTGATGTCAGACAAATTGTGTGCATGGGCATATTGTCACAACTAGGGCAGGGAAGGAATCAACCAGCATGATACCAGCACTGAACCATGCCCACCATTCTGTGGACAGCTGATTATAGGTATGACAGGGGGTCAAAAGCAGAATCAATACCTCTAACACTGGATACCATAGGCTCACTATTGACATCCTTCTCCTTTTTATCTTGTAAACAAAAATACTATAGCACCTTCCTGTACTAAGAGTATAAATTACTTCCTGCTGCCAACATCCTGATAAATTGTCAGAGACTGTTTTTCTGAACAATTATTTGACTCTTCCTGGTTAAGGCAGGCCCAATATGAAAGCAGTGAATGGGGCAGTGTCTCTCACATCCGACTTCTCTGCAAAGAGCAGTGTTTTTCAAGTGAGTAAATACTTGCAGATTTAGCTACAGAGAAATGCAAAACACGCATTGTCAAATGTTATTTTAAGGTGGAACTGTCAGTGCTTGATTACTCTACAGGGAGCTTAACGTTAATCTAGGGATACCTCTTAAGGTAGAAAACGTGAAAAATGGGAGAATCTATGCAATTGATACAATTCCCTAATCTGAATATTTGATAACTATGAATAATTTAATTTGCATAAATGACGCAGGCTGAATATTTGCAACTCAGAAGCTCTGCACTGCATCATCCCTGCCTGCCAGCCTTGGAGCACCTTGATAAGCCAAAGCAGCTAGTATTTTGCGGGAGAGGGCAATGTACTTAATTATACGCTTGTGGACTGGAGCAGGACACCACATCTGGAAAGAGGTAGAGAAACCTGAACTGAGTAGAACTGACTGAACCAGGGCCAGAATCCCCAAGTGCAGCTGTAGTTCCAAAGGTTGACCTGCACAATGCCAAGAGAAGCAGAAACCCAAGCAGGGAATATAACAACAATCCTTTGGACTGCTAGTGCACCTTCCACAGGAGGATCCATGCAGAGAGCTGCATTGCTTTAAGAAGGCTCATGTGAGCCATCATTAAATGCAGGCAAGGGCAAGGTGGTTTTAGTTGTTAGATTAAAGTCCTGTCAGGTATTTAATCCTGCTGCATCATGGGGGAGAATGAGCATCTCTTGAGATCCCTTCCAGCCCTATATTTTCTCTGTTGCCCGAGGTAAAGGGTGATCAGTATAAAAATCTTTCACTGTGCAATGCTTGCTTCCCCTGTCACTGCATCAGGCCCTGTTGCCTTTCAGCAAGCTGAGTATCTATTCAGAATGTGCTTTTCAAGTATGAGAAAACCTCGTCTCAGCAGCCAACCTAGTCCACCCCATTACAGAGGGGTTGGTTTTCCTCTACTTCCTAAGAAATGAACAATGGCCTCTCTATCACCATGGTATCAAGATGCTGACACTGCTTCTGTTAGGAGGGGGCTGTATGAATAAGTATAATCCTCATGGCTCCAACCCTCAGATCTGCTGGGTACAGCTGCAAGGTGGGGAACCTTTGTACCTCTCTGAGCCTGAGTCTGACTATTCCTGGCTGGCTAAGGCCCAATTTAAGGGCTATTTACGAGTCAGGAATTGCTGCAGTGCCGTGTACTTTGGTTACAGCCCCATCTATCTCCAGGAACACACCTGGCAGGCCACCTAGGCTGGGCACAGCAGGGGGATGCTGTTTGAGCTGACTACACTAGACTCCATCTGTTGGGAACCCCCCAACATGGAAGGGGAAATCCAGTTGCCTTGCAGCTCCTTTGCACCACTAGAGCAGTGGAAAAGGGCCATAGTTGGGGTCAGGATTAAACCCAGTATCTCAGGGATTGGAACTGTCGAACTCAATCAGTTGGAGCTAGCCAGAATGAGAGCATTTGGTGTCTGCTTTGTAATTGCCGTTGGGACCCCCTGGCCCACACTACGTTTTCCTTTACTTCAGCTAACCCAGCTGCCATGTTTTTAATGGCACTTTATTATTTTTTAAGACTAAATCTATCCTCAAATGAGGCCTGGCCCATTTTTAGCTGGCTGAGAAGGGAAGCGGCCGTCTGTTGCTGTGTTTAAGTTGGATTAGTCGAAAGACCCCTGGCATCGCCAGCCTGCCTTGCGGATTGAAAAAGACGACGAGAGATTATTTTATTGCTGCTGTGCTCTCCAGGAAGGTGATGCAAGAAATCATGTGTTCAGCTAGAAGTGGCTCATTTTCTAGGAGAAAAAAATGAGTGGGTTTCTTATGCCAAGGGCATGCTGAAAACTATGTGTCACCAATGCTCTGCTGCACTACAGCTGAGGCTGAGTGAAAACCGGGCCTTGTAAACATTGCTTTTTCACTACCCAAACTGGATAAGAGAGGATGTAAGCTGCAGGGCTTAGCCTTAGGCTGGATTCTATTACCGGTGCTGCCATGACTTCCTGTGGGTGAAATTCCCCCCTAGGCAGAGGGCCCGTACGAGAGCCATAAGCTCTTGGACGTCAGGACTTTTTTGTTTCCTGTGTTTATACAGTGGGTATAGGGATCCTGTCCATGACGGATCCGTAGGTGCTACGCAATACAAACAACATTTAATAAAAATAATACGCATCATTTCTGTGCCACTTAAAAGGCTTAATGAGGACTTAAGATACGTAGGCCTTTTGCCAGCCCTCGCTATAGGCCTGAATTTTATGCAGGGTGACCTTAGGCAAGTTCCTTAACCTGCCTGAGCCTCCTTTTGCTATTATTGTTAGCCCTTGGCAAGGGCCAGAAGTCTGGCTCTACTTCATCAGAGACAGTATAACAAACGTCAGCCATTTTACTGGATGCCGAGGGCCAGCCAATCAACATATTTTTTACTATCTCCACTTTGAAGCAGCTGCTGGGTTAATGAATCGGCCACCTGGTTAATGTGAGGGAGCAGTGTTAAGGCAGCACCTTATAGGCCTGCTCTATACACAGTTCGTGTAGTGGTATAACTGCACTGGTTAGGGCATGGGTTTTATTTAACCGATTAACTTGTACTGAAAGAGCCCCCCAGTGTGGGCACAGTTGTACCAGTATAAAGGTGCCTTACATCAGCATAGCTTATTCCCCTCCCATACGGGAATAAGGCCAGATGTACACTCAAAAGTTAAGTTGCCCCAGCTACGTAGGTCTGGGATGTGAAAAGCTCACCCCAGAGTGAGGTAGTTAAGCCGACCTGACCCATGGTGTAGAGTAGACAGTGCTAGGTGGATGGACGAATAATTCCATCTACCTAGCTATCGTCTCCTTGGGCAGTGGATTAACTGTGCCCTCTTTCATCACTTTAGCAAGTATCTACACGGAAGCACAATAGTGGTGCAGCTGCCTCTTGTGAATAAAACAATGATCATGTGAAACTCGCATCTTCTGTTTTATTATTATGCTCCCTTTGAAATTCAAAAGACTCTTTTGATAAATGCGCCATCCCCTCAGGTTCACAACACAGTATTTTACTGACCAAATAACAGTAATACCTCACCTCCTATACAGTACTTTTCATCAGTAGAACTCAAAGCCCTTGACAAAGAAAATCAATAGCATCACTAATCTCATTGTCATTAATAAAATTTGCCAAGCATATGCCTAACTCATTATTTCCCCATTTTAAGTACACCCAAAAACCAAGTTGGAGCACATAACAAACATGCTGAAAACACTTTACCTGAAGGAAAACTGGCAATAAGTTTTAGGCCCTATGTTTAGGTTTTTTTGTTGGAAAAAGGGTTTTACACAACCTCACAGAAGCATTTTCACATATTACTGATGTTATTGAAAATGGCAATGGGAGCTTTGCAAAGAGAGGCGAATCTAGTCTGGGATTTA
This sequence comes from Gopherus evgoodei, assembly GCF_007399415.2. Taxonomy (NCBI): domain Eukaryota; kingdom Metazoa; phylum Chordata; order Testudines; family Testudinidae; genus Gopherus; species Gopherus evgoodei. The sequence continues at coordinate 33,651,451 of NC_044333.1, read as the reverse complement.
ACTTTCTTAACTCCTGTGTGAATCCTAGTCTTCAACTTCCTCCTCCTGTGTTTAACACTGTGCTAGTGTATGCCAACTGGGAAGTGAAATTAACAAGAATCTGTTTACTATATTAACAGAAAGTGAAACAGACTAGTTTAGTTTCACGGTTCAAACTGGGTGAAAAGTGCCAAATAAACAGCAACATAAATAATGGACAGTAAATGAAAGTTTAACAATTCTTTGTTTTAATCCATGAAGGTGTTATTAGTAACCTGGATATAGATATATTTGTATATTATAAATGTTATACCGGTAATGTTCCTTGAAGATTAAATGAGCACTGTAAGATGTGTGTATATGTATTTGGAGCCCTATTACAATACTAGTTTCCATCTAGTATTTTAAAAACATATGTATGATTTCTAAAAATAAGCACTACCTACCATCTTGACAGGAAAAATGCCTGTATAGCCAATACTATTGACATAAAGTATATTCTGAGACATGTTATTAATCAAAGTGGTTCCTCTCAAATATTTACCCAAGATATTCCCTAGTCAATAGAAAGGAGAGTGAATGGAAAAAATGGATGTTATAGATGGCACTAAAGCAAATATTTTTATGCATGTACTATATTTAGTTGGCAAAAAATCATTAGAAACTCAAGATTCAGAGCAATAACAGTTGAATGATGGGTTCCAACAAGGACATCTGGTTGGCTTTACAAAGGCTAAGAGTGGTCAAAGTTGTCTTTCACATAAAAATAATGGCAATACTGTGGTTTAACTGTTTATAAATGTAAAGAAAGTAAGGATACTCAGGAATGAAGAAAGTGCACTTTCTCTGACCTGTGGTGTTGCGAAACATTTAATAAATCATATCTATATATAGTGTGTGCCTGTGTTTCATACAGTCACATACACCCAAATAAAAACAAGAAAGACTGGTTAACTGATCGCTTTTAAGAAACCTGGAAGCAAGAACAGGACATGTTAACTGGATATGCAGTAACTGAATACCCTGCAAACCACTAGAGTTGATCTCTTGTTCTGATACTGTCTCTCAAGACAGAATAAAACCCCACTTACCTTCACTGATGGTTCTTAGTCCAAAACCTAGACTAAATCTTTGGAAAATTAGGGTTCGCTTTTGTTCATCCTTATTTTTCAGTCTTAGCTGGACCAAAAGACAGCCTGCAAACGCAAGGCCTTTTTTCCAAACCCAAGAAATCCATATAATTTGTATGAGCATCCAAACATCAGTGCTATCTGAGCTGCACCCATTACTGGTGCCAAATTCAGCATAAAAGATTTCCATGCTACAAAGAGACAGAGGAGTTAGATCTGAGCATTGCAGTGGGATGAGGCATTCAGAAGATGCCTTGCCTGGACCTTTTTATGCTGGAAGCTGGGGCACAGAATGCTGCTGGGGAGTGGAGAGCACTCTAATATATTACATTTAGCTATGGTTCAAACAACCCATCTATGTTCAATGTAAAAACCTAGGAAACAGAGCCAAAGGTTGGACGACGGCTGCTGCACTCCAAGGCTCTGTGCTAACCTTCAGGAGAGGGCTCCTGCCTCATGAGCGATCACCAAGCAGCTGAGAACATTGAGTCTTTCATGCTCTTATTTAAAACTTTTTAAGGTGCCGCCTGGGTAGGTGGCTGCTAGAATGACCCTGTGCTGCTCGTCACCAACCCTCACCTGGCACAAGCAAAGAGCCAAGCTGTCACTTCTGCACCCCTAAGAAATTAAGGGTAAATCTTTGCCTGATTTCTGAAGCGGATTTTAGGAAGGAGGTGGTGGGTATTTTATTTCATATGTACCCCCATTCTCAGGGCCCCAAATCCCAGTCAAGAACTCAGGCAGGCCTCCCATTTCACGTCACTCCCTACTTGCCCAGAAGAATTACTCTAGCGTATCTCAAGGCACTCTCTTCCCCTTGGGGTTGAATGTGATGCTGCCACAGAATTCCCAACTCTTGGGAACCTGGGGAATGGCAGCCCAGGCCCAAAGACAGAATCATGCACAGCTCTAGGCAATGCCCACTGGTGATGAACGATACTCCGGGCTCCATTTCCCATCAGTTGCACACACAGCTCCCTTTTTATTATAAGGCACCCCCGCCCCTGCCGAGAGCTTGCACAACTGCTACGTTTCTAACGGACATTTCACCCAGAAGCAAACCCCAGGCACTTGGTGAACTAGAATGTAGCAAAGTGGCAGAGACACTGAAAACACCTTTTGCCCTCTGTTTTGTGTTGCTGAGGCCCACGGAGATGACAACAGACAACTCCTACTCCGGCCTCAGTGCAGCATGAACTGCAGAGGGACTGGCCAGGAGATGGCGTGCCCACGCTCTGTATATCTGACCGAAAGCATAGCAGGTCTCTATTTTCCATTGGAGAGCAAGCACTGGAACCATGGGACGCTGCAGGCATCTTTCCTGTCATCCCTTCCGTCAAAGGTGTATGAGAGTCTGCCAGGAGGGTTACGGGGGAGCTGCGGGTTAAAGTGTTTTCGGTGTGTTGGTGACACCCAGCTTGTATAGCTCCATCTTGTCCAGCCCATGGGCAGGCACGGAGCTCTGGGACCAAAGGAGATTGGGGTAAGTCTTGAGAATGACTCCAGGCGCCTGGCGCATAACCCTCAGTGGAATACAATAGAGACCATCACTCAAAGAACAACTGTTCTCCTCAGCTGCTGTGGTCCTGACCCAAAATTGGCACTCTGCCCAGTAGGGGTCCAGGACAGGTAGTTCTTGGAGCCTGTTAGCCAGGGAAGTGAAGCTGGGTCGAAATCACTCTCTGGCTTGCAGCTCAAAGCTGTGGAATGGCTCTTCGCTGGCTCCTCGCATGCTCTGCCTGAGCTGGCTCGCTGCTGCTGAGTTTTCAGGCCTTTGAGCGCAAATTTGGCTGGCTGAGCCAGGCTTGAGTGCTGGTTTTCCAGCTTCTCCTGCAGACGGGAAATACGTTGTGGAAATGGCTGTCGGGGTGTATGGGAGTTTGACTCCAATTCCCATCATTCCCTAGGCTTCCAAAATACCATCCATCAGTTCCTGCACTCCAGTGCTTGAAGTAGCTGTACTGGGAATTATGGAATAGGTACCCAGATGGCAGTACACCACAGCCCTTCTGTTGACTGGCCATAGATAAGTGCACCTGCAGCAGGATGCCTACTGAGGATGCACTGCACTGGTGCAACTTATCCCAGAGCTATCCCACCAGTTCCAGTGAACACTCTGATTCTGTAGCTTGGACAAAGCTCTGGACTCGAACCCTACACGCTTCCATAGTTCCCTCTGACGGGAAACGTGACGGCTTTTGGACAGCTCACACCCCTCAGCACACAATGGGGGAGGGAAGAAAGGGATCCTTGTGAAGGGTTGGAACCACCTCCCCATCCGGGATGCCACCTGAATGTTCCGGGGTCCCACTGGATCTACCCATTCCACCAGCCTGAGTTTCCTCATCTTATCCTAGCTGTGCCAAGCTCTGAAGCCTTGTATAGTGCGCACCCTCCCCCCCCCCCCGCCAGACACAGGCCAAAGTCAGCTGTGCATTGGAGGATTCACCAACTACTCACCTGCACTTCCCTTTTGGGGAATAAACCCCCAAAAATATTGTCTTGTGCTGTATAGAAAGATCTGCAGAGCACAAGCTCAGAACAATAGCCCTCTCCCTCACAGCAGAGAGATATGTACAGCTGGTTGCCCCCCAATAAATGAACTGCACAAACTGGGTTATGTTATAAACAAGAAATAAGTTTATTAACTATTAAAGGTCAGTTTTAAGTGATTATAAGGGATGGCAAACAGAACAAAGCAGATTACTGAGCAAATAAAACGAACCACACAAACAAAGCGTAACACATTCAAGAAACAGGTTACAAAATGTAATTGCTCACGCTCAATGTTGTTTTGGGCAAGCTGCAGAGTTTCTATAGCTCAGAGTTCCAGTTCTTTCTTTTTACAGACTAGATTCCTGTCTTAGTCTGGACTCAGCCTTTCCCACCGCTCAGTTCCTTTGTCTCTTTAGGTACTTTCAGCTGTCTCTCTTCTTGGACAGAAAGGCAATGGAGAAGAGTCCTGTTTGCCTTACTCGCCCGTCCCCAGCCTTAAATTGAATTTTCATAAGGCAGGCAGCCTTTGTTACATAGTCAATATTCCTAACTCCAGATACAGAAATGATACATGTATACAAATTGGATAATCACATTCGGTAAAATTATAACTTTTCCAATGAATTCTTACATGAGCCATCTTGCAAAAAATATATCTTAGTTATGTCATATACAAATCATAAGCATATTTCTAGAAAGACTATGAATCACGTCACAACCATATCCAACTGAAACTGCAGAGGGAATTTTAAGGAGGCAGAATGCAGTGCTAACACCTGCCAGAAATCTCATCAATAATTGCTGTGTGTGATGTCAGCGCTTATTAGTCCATTTGCACAACCCTCCCACTATTTGCCAGATCTGACAATAACGAACCTGGTGTGATCGCTGGAAAGTTCTAAGATAGTTTCTTTGCTGTTGTCACTGGCTGGATGCCTAAGGCAACTTGCACAGACATGACTACTGAAAAGTTAGCAAGACCACAGATATCCTTCTGTTTAATTACAGATTTGTCATCATTCTAGCTTTTTTTGGTTTTTGTTTGACTTGCCATCCTGGGGAAAAGAGATGAATAATTATGAATGAGCAATTACTGGTCTGAAAGTGCTTTATGAAGAAAAAAAAAAGTCAGGGGGAGAATCATTTATTCTTCAGATGGGGAAACTGAGGTACATAGAGAAGTAATTTGCTCAAAGTCTCTCTCTCTCTCTCTCTCTCTCACACACACACACACCCTGGAATATAAAACCCAGGTCTCAGGATTTCCAGCCTTTTGTTCTGTCTACCAGTGAATATTACCAGCCTAATAAAGGTTGACCCCCAGGTCTCCTAGATTGCAGTACACCGCCTTGACCATCCTGAGTCCTTAGGCTCCGACATGTGATGGCCACATTTCCATCTTCTCGAAATGCCGGCGAGGGAGTTCAGGCTGCTGAAATCTGGGTGCATGGGCTGCCTTTCTAAATCAGCAAAAGCTGGAGCTGTTAATAAGCAAATGGTCTTCTCGCAGTATGTGAAGCGCATGGTTTGTAATCCAAGCCACCTTCTCCCGGGTGCTTTGTGAGACAAGCGGCCATACCTAGCAGTGCTTTGCATCCTTTAGAAAAGCAAACGCTTTATTCAGTTGCTCGTGTAAGATTCTGCTTGGCACATCAGCATCGTGTTGAAGGAGCAGGATGGGTAAGGCCACCAGCTTGGGGCTCTCCTCTAGCCTACCAAGGAAAGAAGTGTGAGTAGTTAGTGAAATCTTATGAAAATAACAGGGCCCAGAACCTGCCAACCACTCGTATTTCAGCTTTCAGAGGGAAAATGCAGCTGCTTTTCTCCCTTATGAAACTACTGTAGCTAATTCCCATGGCCGCTGAGGACAGGCTACTTCCACTGGGACTAGGGAGCAGCTGCTATGGATCACTGTGCTAGGAAGTTGTCCCAGGCAGCCAGGAAAGTCAGGTTAGGCTCTTGTTTGCAGTGAGGCTGGAGTGACTGATACTGTCTAGCCCCTGTTGGATCCCTCCCCACCCCACCATGCTGAGCTGTCAGGTCCACCCACTTCTTCAGGAAGGAAGCGAGTCTACATCAGCAGAATGGTTCTGGGGACTCGGGGTAAAGAAGCCAAGAGAGACTCGGTGAAGCCAGCCCAGCCCAGCCCATGAGTAAGTAGGACATGCACTGTCTGGTGTGGGGGCTCTCCCAGGAGACGGAGAGGCAAAGGCGGGGGCGTCTGTGTGAGGGGGAAGGTACTTGGAGGATTACACTCACCCTCAGCATACTCACTTACTAGTGATTTCAGAGCTAGAACGGTGGCTCAGAAGGAAATGTGGGGTCTAATTTTGGCACAGTCCATGGGGACAGGGACGGGAGATGTCTGCCCCAAGGCCACCCAGGAAGGCTTTGTCAGAGCATGGATCAGAACACCAGAGTTCCTGGCTCCCGTCCGGTGCTCAGCAGCTAGACTGTGTGGCTTTCTTTCACTGAGAGACCAGATCCAGTAGATCTCTAGTGAGGACTATAAAATGCATCGCACAGCAGCTTGGCTTTGCTCATCCTGGGTTTGCTCTTTCAGCTGCCTTGAGATGAAAGGGCTTTGGGAAACTTTTCTGAAAGGTTGCTTCACTGATTCGCCCAGCAGGGTCCCCCCATGAGCCCCCACCCCAGCCGAGGGCTTGCCAGCACACCACATCTGGGTAGAGCCAGCCTCGTAGATGCCACCTCCCCACTGGAAACGCACAGACCAGCCTCTCCTCCCAGCTGCAAACAAGCAGCCCCTGCCCATCCACAGCTGCATGAACCCCGAGTCTTTTCCCATCTGCAAACAACAACCCCCACCCTCCCGCAAGATCTTTTCATGGCGCTTGGGGATGGAGGGGTTGCCACTCTTGTGTCACATGGAGCCCATAGAGCCCAGGGCAAAGCTCCCATTTATTCATTGGGAAGAGGAGAAGGTCTGATTTCTCCATTTCGGTTCATCGTTGTCCAGCCTGTGCTTCCCCCGCTGGGAGGGACGATTCTCAAAACACTCTTCTTCAGTTGTGTACAGTCTGAGCTCTGGAATAAGGGAGATTTGCACACGTGGCTCTTACGGCCTGTCTGAGCAGTAAGTGACTCTGAAGGAACATGGAAGCACTAGCCGGGGTGAGAGTGAGGATGCGGGGAAGCCGGGTTCATCAGAGGCAAGGAGGATCTGATAATTGTCTATACGTGGCACTGCCTTTGTGAGGCCATGACTGAATGCTTTGCTCGCATCCTGCCTGCACGCTGTGTGGTGAGTTATCTGTCACGATGGGCAAATCTCCACAGGATCAGGGAGTCCATTTGGATGCTTTCCTGAAGCTTATCTCCAATTTATCAGCAGCACTCTGGAGCCAGAAATGCCACAGTGTTTCCAGGGCTTCCTGCTTTGAGTGCCTCACAGGAGCTATTTGCCAGGTGTGTGTAGAGAAGACCTGGGTTAGGGACTGGATGGTTGGCTTAGGGAACTCGTATATGAGCCTGTCACCCACAAGTCACCAATTCAAAGCCAACCAAGGTTGGCAATAGCTGAAAGTTGTTTCCATCCAAAAGCTGTCTGGTGCCCTATGTGAACTGAATTTGGCACTCTCAGTGTGGTGCTACATCTTAAAAATCCACCCATACAGCTGCTCCTGTGACAGCAGCCCCCAGTTTTGTGTGTATTAGGAATGCTTCAGCAGATAATCAGTTCTACTGGAGGTGCCAAGGATTGAACCGGCGTGGAGACTTAACTATCCTCTCAACTCTAACCTCCCCCCCCCCCCCCCCGGTTAAGGCTGGAGGTGGTGAGGAAAGCTGGCACTGCTACTTCCCAGGCTGCACCCAGCCTCCAGAGCAGTCAGTCAGCTTTCACAAGGACTAATCCATACAAAGACCAGTAATAAACCAAAGCAATGTAAGTGCAGCCTCCAATTCTTATAATAATGCCTAGCTCTTACATAGAGAGACAAGGAGGATGAGGTAATATCTTTTATTGGCCCAAGTAATATAATATCCTGGGACCAACACAACTATACCACGACCGCATAGCTCATATCTAGCACTTTTCATCAGTAGAGCTCAAAGCACTTTACAAAAGAGGTCGGTATCATTATCCCCATTTTACAGATGAGGAAATTGAGGCAAGTGGCTGGTAAAGTGATTTGCCCAAGGTTGCCTGGCAAACCAGTGGCAGAGCTGGGAACAGAAGCTCCCACCTTCTGAGTCCCAGCACAGTGCTCTAACCTTATAGTTTGACTTACTGGTTATGTTCTATCTACTTAGGCTCTTCTATTGATGCCAATCACCTTTATTATTGTTATTGTTTGTATTGCAGAAGTGATGAAGCCCAAAGTGAGAGTGAGTCTCCATCGTCTTAGGCGCTGTACATACACAGAATAAGAAACTGCCCCACCTCAAAAAGCTTACAATTTATATATAGACAAAGACGGTGTTATTTTACCAGAGCGGGAGCTGAGGCAAAGAAATCTGTGGCAGAGCAGGGCATTGAACTCAGATCTGCTAAGACCCAGTCCAGTGCCTCAACACAAAGTCATTCTTCGTCTCCTGGAAGTATCAGAGATATTCCCCTGCCACCAGCCCGTGCGAGAGCTTTAGTTAAAAAAAAAGCACAAAGCATGCAGCTAAAAGATATTCACTTACAGTTTATTTTTGCCTGAAATTATTTCACATCTCTTTGTACACAGCTACAGAACAGTAGTAAACCATTGGTAAAAGCAACAGTGCTAAGGAAAAATGTTGGCATATTTTTTCTTTTATTTATTTTATTCTTTTCTTCCCGTGCTGTGTTCTTATACAGGTTTGGGATTTGAGGGAGAAAAAAAAAAATACCTGGCATACTAAGTGAGTTAAGACTTAAACCAATTGTTCTCTCTCTCTCTTTTTTTTTTGGTAAGAATATTTGGGCAGGGTAATCTATCTAGCAACAAAGTAAAAAAACAAACCCATAAAATAAAAAGCCCCCCAAACAAACTAGCCCCGCAACAAAAGCCTGGCTTCCATTGAAGATATATATATATTTATATATATTTATATATAAAAAAATTACATTGGCTGTATGTTAAATCTTGAGGTGCTCAAGAATAAAATAACAGTGCTAAACTGAAAGAAAAAAATTAAAAAAAAACAAACCAAGCTGCTCTGTACAACAAAGGCTCATTATGAAAAAAAGTCAACAGCATATTTATAAAAGAAACCACAATTTTTGTTTATCATTTTTTAAGCAATTGGGAGGGTGGCGGGGGACAGAGGGAGAGAGATCTGGAAAGTAGTGGTCACATGTACAGACAGGGCAGAGCTATTAGATCAGCAACAATGTTATTTCTCACTCTCCCAAGAGGAACATGCAAAACAAGGCGCGCATGATGAAAGGAAAGAGGGAAATAAAAAGCTTATGCACGAAATTCCAGGAAAACTTTTCTTTGAAATATTGGACGTAAACAGAAAATGACAGAGGTGACTTGTGAAATTTACCAAGTTTTGTAAATATCTCATTGGTAAAATGACTGACACGTTTCCCTGCCCCCACCCAAACCCCTAACCCTGATATGACTTGAAAAGGCTCAGAGAAAGATTTCAGTCTTTCAGGAATGAAATTTATGTTTTTATTAATACCTGCGCCTTTCCCTTCACCCCCCCTTTTGAGATATATATATTTTCCCTTCTGACTGCATGATGTTAGAGGCATTTTTAAATCAGAAATGCAATGGGGCGAGTGTTCTGACACAGAGTGAGATTATAGTACGGTATGCATTACTAACAGGCAATTCCTCAAGGAGGGCTTTAAAAAAAACCAAGACAGCAAACTAGTTAATACAGTACTATATGCAAAAAAAAAAAAAAAGAAGAAAAAGTAAAAGGATTAACAATTCATAAATAAAAGACAGGTCCCAGACCTGTTATTTGTGAACCATTTTCTTAAATAGGTGCATTATGTAAATCTTATGTACAAAAAATTACTTTGCATAACAATTGCAAGGACACGGGGAGAGGTGCAAATCATGTGGGTTGTTTTTTTTAATCTTCTCGATGTTTTACAGGTTGCCTTCCTGGAACAAACACGGTGAAGGAGGAGGAGTTTCTAATGGATGAACTCCAGCTGAGGGAACCCAATTAAAACCATGAGAAATTGATGTATTCTGGTTTTTTCCTCCACACAGCATAAAACACAAAGGCAAATAAAATCCACAAAAGATGGAGTTTTTCCCACTCTTTAGAATCCTCTTGCTGCTACAAAGTTGTTTTTTTTTCCAATTTAAATTATGTTGATTTTGAAATTACAAAGCCAAAAGAATTAGGCAGGGCCTGGGCATGCTCAGTTCACCCTCCCCCACACACAGCGACTCCTCTATCTCACAACCACAACTGCTAGAAGTGAAGTCCCAGAACTCACTGCTCTACAGGTATTAGCCAAAAGTTGTTTTATTTTCTGGTTTTGTTTTTAAAATCTTTTTCTTCTTGTCAGAAGCTAAAGAGAGAAAGAGAGAGTTCACCAGGCTTCGGTGTAGCGCACATCCACTTCTTTCAGGTTGGGCAATTTAGCCTGGTTTGAAAGGGGAGGAAAAAAAAATCTGAATTACTGATAAGATTGCAGGTTCTCACAAGCTTGCATTGTCAGAACAATATGAGGGTTGATGCAATGAGCGAAACCAAATAGTCACCCCAGAAAGGCCCTGATCCTGTGAACACTTAAGCATGTGCTTAATTTATGCACGAGGAGCCCTATTACCTGTAAAGTTAAGCACATGTGTAACTGCTTGATGGATTGAGGCCTTATTCAAGAAACAATGAGAAACTCATTTTAAAAAGACGTATGAGACCTGGTTCTGGTCTCAGTTACAGCAATATAAATTAGGAGCAACTCTACTGAAGCCAGAGGGATTATACAGATGCAAGATAAGGACCAGACTCTGGTCTTTAGTTCTGGCTATAACTGATTAACACAACCTGCTGTATGTAAAACCTTAAAATGACATTTGTAAAAGCAATCAGCTGACACTACTGTAGTCGCAGAATAAAATACACAGCATCACACACTTCTCCCTCGGTCTGTCGAATCCTAATTTCCTTCCCCTATCCCCCCTTACAATTTATTATAAAGATCCCAAACATCGTTAATGACCTTTAGTCTAATTCTGATCTCACTTAAAGTGTAGTTCCATCAACTTCCCTGGGGCTACTCCCAATTTCTATGGATGCAGGTGAGTTCAGACTCAGGCTCTTTGTGTGTCTATGGTCTCTTACTGCAACTGTAGAATTCTCTACAAACAAACAATTAGACTAGCGCCTTTCAGGGTTGTTGACGTTTCTAGGAGTGATTATTACCTCTGCATTAAAGTTTATGTGCACATATATTTTGATAAGAGCTAGTCAGAAGATTACAGACACTGCAAGCAAATCATTTTTCAGTTAGGCAATGACTTCAGTTGTGGGTGTTTATTTATTGTCTGGTTCAACCAGCCTAGTACGTTTGTGGGCGTCTGTGTGCACGCAAGTGTGTTGCTGGTGGAGGGGGGTGGACAGGAAATGTCATCATCGCTATAAGGGCTTGGGGACTGAATCCTCCCAAAGACGCATGGGGTGCCGAGGAAAGGTTTTTAATCAAAAATATACTCACTTGGAAATGAGAATTCCCAACAGTTACAAAACCAAGTGCCTAAGGGAAAGCTGATCTCTCTCTCTGAAAAGTCACCCTCTGCCTGGATTTTTTCCCCTACTACTTTTACAAGTGTCCCTTCAGATGAATGGAAGTAAAAGGAATCAAAAGGAAAAATGATATGTGTCTCTGTTATTTCAGCTTGCTTAATTTTGTGCAACTGGCAACACTTCACGCAGGTTTTGCTGTTTGCCCCATAGTATCACTTGCGTGTGTGGGTCTTGCCATGTAGTATCTGGGCAGCGCAGAACCAAAACAGGAACATGTGACTGTTAAGCCACAGAAACTGTCAGGAGAGCTCAGGGGCTGACGTGGGACCAGAAATTCTTTTAACTCATTCATTTTAACAGACCATGTTTCAGGAGAGTGTTGTTTCTTTCAGAGCCCAATAGTCAGTGACCATGACCATGTGTGTACATGACAAGTAAATGACAATTTACTCAAGCAAGTACTTGATGCAAGTGCAAATGTGTTAATTGCATGTACAAATCAGGTGTTCGGTGGCATGTAATTTTTTACATGCACAATTATGATGCACATGCACATTAAAGTTTGGAAAAGCTAGCCCTGAAAAATCCATATGATAATAGCCCTGTGACCGGGTCTATATGTGAATTCTGTCTCCAAAGCAAGAACTAGGAGGTATATTTGCAATGAACCCTCAAAGCAGTTTTTAAATTCAGCTGGTTCCAGGACTTGTCTAGAATTCAAAGCTCAGCCCAGGTTTGTGACCTTTTTGAGTGAACCTGGGAAAATCTAAGATTTTGACACAAAACTCGATGGAACGAGGTGTTCCATTTTGAGTGTCTGAGTTTACAAATCTCCAGAGACATGACTCACTCAAAACCGAAATGAAGAAAAAGTCCGTGTGAAGTCATGAGAAACAGAACCATTCCGCTTCACACAGCCCTTGTTTGAATCCACCCGTGGCTGCTTCCCTACCCCTGCTCCACTCCAGAGCATTACGTCACCCTGTCTATGAAGTTCCAAGAAGAATGCGGACAACAAACTCTGAACATGGCAAACCTTGGTGTGTGAGGCAGTGCACGAGTGGGCTCTGTTTAAAGAGGAGTTCTGCCTTTATAAACATCTATGTAAAAATGGCACCATTTTGCCCAAACAGTCTAATTTTCTGTATGCATTCTGAGTCAGATCTCCTAATTAAATTGATACTCCTTTTAATCCTGGTAGCATCAGAGGGCACACGCAGCTCTGGAAGAGGGAACTAGAATCTATTCTAGCTTGTGCATCATTAATAGACCTGATTAAAAATTCTGCGATAGGAACATTTCATTTCTGATGGCACATAAACCAGAAAGAATTCAGCTTGAGTTTCATATTCCCAGCTTTTTACTTGTACATTCAGCAGACTAGACGTGGGTGTCACTGCGAGACAAACACAAAACCTCCCAGTGCTATTTCTGCAGTCGCTTTTCCTCAAAAACCCCACAATTTACACTGCACAATGTGCTTTTCTTGACTTAAACTTCCTGGGCTTGTTACACTCTGTTAAGATGCTCCGCACAGACATCTGAATTTAGGCAATGCCCATCTCTTCTTCTGGAGTTTCCAGATTGTCCATTTCTCTATGACTACAGAACATCTCTTTTTTCAAATAGGTGAAATACAAGGTCTCCCCCAAGGCTGCCCCACTAATCACCAATGAAGAGGACAAAAATATATAAAGATGCCGCCACCAATCCCAACACCAGCGTAAGACTCAGGACACCGCTTCCTTGATACACATTATACTGGCCTAGGCTATCCAAGATCTTAGTATTTTCATGCTGATGCTGTCAGTATTCACAGACTACTGGTTGACTTTTACAAAGGGATCTCAAAAACTAAATACCTTGAGATCTTCATAGGTGTCGGCTGAAAGTTTGGTGCTGTTCATATTTAAGCTACACAGGCTTTTCATGGCTAAAAAAAAGAAAAAACATACAGAGAGATATTTACGGGCTGGGTTATCTCTAACCATTTAATAATTCCGGTTTATCTACAGGGCAATGCATATACAAAGAGTGGTTTATATAGGCCCAGTTATTAAGAATAAAATATGTAACTTCAAAACTGGGCAATGGCAAGACCAGTGGACCTGAGCATAAGGTAGAGGTGAATTACTACTGGGGGGGGAGGGTCCCATGAGGGACACCAAATCCAGCACCTATTCCTGCAGGCTGGGGAGATTCAGATCCCCGTTTTTGCTACTTGTGCCAATGGAAAGCCAAACCTGTACACCCACTGCCCTCTCTAATCATCGCACAGCGCAGAAATCCTCGTCTTTGACACACACGAATTCCCCGAGTGTATTTGGGTGACTTACAGCTCAGTGCCAGCAGCCCAGCATCTGTGACGGGGGTCTCACACAAGTTGAGCACTTGCAGCATGGTGAGATGTTCAGAGAGAAGCCGCAAACCTGCATCTCCAAACTGCAGGGCACAAGCAAACTCCATTAAAAACAGGTAGAATACTATTCTGCAAGCAACTTGGCTGGGTATGTGGCATATTCAGGGTGTGGTCTGCATAGGAGACTTCAACCCTCCCACCCCCCAAAGATTTATTACAGTCTCGGATGAAGAAGAGAGAAGGGTGAAGGAAGTATTATCCACATTTCACAGATGGGGAACAGAGAAATTAAGACACCTGCTCAATGCCATAAACATGTTTCTAGTAGTTTTACATTTTTAAAACAGATCTCCTGAGTTACAATCTACAAGGCCATTCCTTCGCTGGATTGAATCCTTTGAAAATGTGCCCCTCTAGTCTATGTGAAACAGGCATATGGCAGTCTCAGCCCAGTTCCCAACTGTATCACACCAATTAGCATTAGCTGGCTACTTTGGTGCCAGGAACAATATAGTATTGGTAGGGCAATGGTCTTATTGACTCTGATCTCTGCTATTTCCAAATTCTATGTCGCTGCACAAAATATTCAAAATCAAAGGCAAAATGGCTTCAAATCTGGAATCTCACATTTCAACTTAAAAAACAAAAACAAAAAACCACAGAGGATTATTTCACCCCAAAATTTGTGCATTTTTGTGTGTGCAAGAGATCAGACTCTTTGTCCAACAAAAATGAACTCATTTTGAACAAGAGGCATCTCCAGAATTCACATATCAAAAGTCTGAACATTCTGGTGAGACATTTTGTCCAATTTTGCACCAAAAAAGGGACATCTGTTGTTTGCAAAACTCAGTAGAACAAAATGGCAAAAATGCTCATGTGAAATATTGAGGAGAAAGATTCACAAATTTTTCACAGTCAGATTGGGAATCAATGCACTATTTCTGGTGAGCTCTACCATGAGGGACAAAATCTATTCAATATTGGACCTTGGAGACCAAAAACCAGCATGGAATGTAAAGAAAAATAAAATCTTAAATGCCTTTCTTGTTAAATGTAGGGTAATTTAATCAATTTGGCCTCTTTCTGTTAACAAAATCACCATCAGCTGATTGCAGTTTCCTCACATGTATTCATCATTTGATTTTTCCCCCTCTTCTGTTCTTGTTTTTTAAATGTTGGATTCATCACAATTCACAGATGAGTCACTACAAGTAGCTTGAACATTATCTACAGACTGTGTTGAGATTGGTCAGATAAATAACATGGAATTGTCTCTCTTTCCTAACTGAATGAAAGCAGTAGCATTTCCGAGCAAAACACACTGACATCTATGATCTAAAATTTTGTTTCACAAAGTCAAGACTGGAGCACTTGAGTGTTGATAAGCAGCAATCACTAAAGAGGTGTGATGTGACCAAAGAAATTCATTTCAATGTCTGAAAATATTTGCCGAGTTCTGCATTGCAGTTCTTACCCCGAGATGACAATACGCCTTCGAAAATAAGGAAAACATGGTTGACTAAGCCATAAACCAGCATATAAAAATAGTAGGAAGGCAAATGCATTCTAAAGAGGCCTCTTCACGCATCAGAACTCACATTCTTATCACAATGACATAACCTGCAATTTCAGAATTAGTCAGCACTGCTTCCGTCTCAGTCCTTCTGTCTGCAAAACACATACCTGAGTTGACCACAGGTTCAGCTGCTTGAGCGAAGGCAGTTTGATGAGGTGCTCAGCACAGGCACTCGTTACATTCGTGAAGGCCAGGCTGAGGTTTTCCAAATTTCCAAAGGATCCTGAACTTAATAACCGGGCCAGGTCCGCATCCTGAAAGCAAATATCAGTGTGATAAACAGGAGAATACTCAGTCTGCAACCATCTGCGGTAACCTGACTGGTATGCTGGCCAGTAAGTGTTGCACAATTGTGCCACATGTTCATAGCGATAAACCAGAACTACTCTGTATGGTTACTTGTTTGGCAAAGAGCTGAACACTTGTGGCAGCACTGCCTCATAAACCCTTGGAAAATGAACCCAGCTGAGTCTAACATTACAACAAAATCTTCTTTGCAAGTGTTATTAAGGAAGCTGCGGGATTCATTGTCAGATTACCCACAAGACATGTTATTTACCCAGATCCAAAGTCTATTCCATTTCAAGTTCTAGACCCCAATTCTGCTCCGCTCAATTAACTGCTTCACTGGCATTAATCAAAGTGTACGTCATTGTAGTCAACTGTAACGGTGATTGTCTGTTTCAAACTTTCAAATGTAAAGTCCAGAATCAGACATTCTGAAGTTTGCTTAAGTTTTCTGTAAAATCCTGCCCTCAAATCCACACACCAGATTCTACTGTAAATTCCAAATCTACGCATGGATACGACTCTGACAATCTGAGTTGCACTTGTAGTGGCACTAAAAACTACCGCACAGACCTAAAAGTGCAAGTTTCCCTTTATTTGTGGAATCCCCAATGGAACGGCTGTCCTTTAGACTGGACAAACTACTGGGGCCAATCTCTCCCTGTGCACCCTGTGACAACGGTACATCAGTATGTCTAAAAAAGGAACAAAGCCTATTTTTTCTATTAACAAGACTAACTTACTGTGGATTTGGATGGCAGTGTTAACCGTGTGGGACCACCTTTCCTTTGCTGTAACAGAGAACATACTTAGGTTATACAGGCCATTGTCCACATTTCAGATCTCAACCACAGTACAGCAAGTTTTTAGTCAGAACATGCCCTGCCTCAGTTCCTAAGCTTCTTGCCAGTTCACCCACCAGCTTGCCTTGTTCTTCTAGGTGGACTGAAATTATTCTCAAAGTATGCAGCAGCAATGGAACAAAGATAGGTTTGTTGCTGCTGAAGCGAGCTCCATGTTCGAGCACTTAATGCTTTTTGGTGCAATGCTCTGCCTGGGTTCAACCTGGCAACATGAGGTTAGCCTCATTGATGAAATAACCCTGTGAAGCGGGGATGAGATGTAGGAACAGGGTAGGATTCTGCTGCTGGTCAGAGCATTCATTGTATTTTAGTAAATCATTGTCAATCTGTGCACATTCTTTCTTTGGACAGAGTGGAGAGAGAGACACACAGACAGACAGAGTGTGTAAAAAGAGATAGAATGTTTGGAAGGATCAAGAGGAATCACTGCAAAATGGACAAAATTCATTTTGAATTTGTAACTCTTGTGTTTAAAACCCGGAAACTCAAACACGAGGAACTTGTTTACAAGCTTTAATGCTGCTTGAACTCATCAGACCATTTGATTTAGGCCTCAGGTCCATCACCTGGGAACTGAACAAAGCACTAAAGCTGCATCCCAAAGATGATGATGTGAAGTTCTAAGCACTTCAAAATGCCAGGCTGTGCTGCAACCCAAATGCCACCTGTGTGTAATAAGGTAGCAGGATGTGACAATATGACGTACAGCCCGATGTCACCATTGTTCTTTACGCTGATTGGAGACAGGTTATTGAATCTCATACAGGAGCATAATATGTGCTCAAACTCACAGAGAAATCTCACACTAGGGATATATGTACAGTGAAATCCTCTGATTACAGTTCCCACTCTGCTGCTCCAGGGAACTTCACACCCTGGTTGTCTTTCCTTTGTACCTCCATTTCTGGAGAGTCCAGGCTGCTATGTACTGTGGCAATATCATATGCAGGGCGACATACCAGTTCTTTTAATTCCCTCTGCCTGTCACACAGCTGTTCATACATTCTCTTTCCCACGTCCGTGCTCTCCAGGGTTGAGATGATCTGGAGCTGCGTGTCATTGTTGTCGATGATGTTATATTCCAGCATCAAGCACAGAATCTAGCAAGAGAAGAAAAAAAGATCACTCACTGGGAGCTTTGCTGTTCATTTCCGATGAATATCTTGATTGTGGTGAGTATCCTGGGATAAACACAAACTACAGGGTGAAATTCTACAGTCTGCATTATTATGCAGGAGGTCAGCCTAGGTGATCTTAATGACCCCTTCTGGCCTTAAAATCTACAAATCCTAATTTGCTGATGGTAAAGAATGGCTTTTGGTCTCTGAACACTTGACCTATCCACCCTACCCTCTACGTCTGTCCTCTTCAGTCATTCAATATCACATGGCAATTAAAAAACATAGCTTTTCTCTCCTGATCATTTTTGACTGGATTTCCTCTTTTTACCAAAATCTATTTTAAAATGTAAAATTCAAGCATCAGAAGAACTCAGGCAACATAGTATTCAACTTCAGTCAGCAAATCTCCCATTATTGAAGGGATTAATAATAAATGATAACAATACCTAAAGGCTCTTCTAGAGCATTTTTCACCAATCGCTCTCAAAGTGCTTTTACGAATAGGTCAGTATCATTATGTCCCATATTAGAAATGGGGAAACTGAGGCATAGATCAGTGAAGTGACTTGCCCAAGGGCACCTAGTAGGGCACTGGCAGAGCAGGTCTGCTGAGTCCCAGTCAGCGCTCTATCCACTAAGCAACACGGCCACTTCTTAATATAGATACTATTAAAATTACCTGAAATAAATGAAATAAGCTAATGAAGAACTAAAACTCCTTCTCCCTATTTAATCATCTCATATTTCCCTCTGAACCAAAACATGAAGCTACATTTCCAAAGGAGCCTCCTATAAAAGGCACCCACAAAAATGACATGGCACACCTATTAGTGTAAGACCAATATGCCACTCCATGCAGTAAAAGTGCACGTTGGTGCAAACAAATGACAATTTCCAATGCACTTTTTACCTGGATGCTAATTTTGCAGGTGCAGTTTAAAATACTCTTTCTGAAAGTGTGACCCCATAAAATATATGCTTAGCTATGAGAAATACAGGTTTCTTAACATTTGATGGAGCCTACAGATGGCATTTGATGTATAAAAGTTATGCAGGGCATCTGAATGTCTTTAAAAGCTTCCGTCCTGTCCTGCACTATGTATCTCCCCCTTCCATACACTGCTGAACTAGACATCAGCCTCATTTCTTGATTCAAAAGCACACAACATCATGGAACCTCTGACTGACTACAGTGAACATCCTTCCGAATGTATCTACAGCCACTTTTCATGTATCTCATGCTCATAATTGTGGCAAAACAATACTTCACGGCAGCCACATAATCAAAAGAACAGAACATCCCTCACTATTTGTTTGATTTTACTACACAATAGTTTTAAAGTTGGCCTAATGCTTCTATAATCTCAGTAGGGCTTGTTTTGGAAGAGGCAGTTAAGGATTCTGATACGATTTATTGCCCACAAAATATATCAAAGGCCATGTCTACATCTAAAATTTTGCAGCGCTGGTTGTTACAGCTGTATTAGTACAGCTGTATAGGGCCAGCGCTGCAGAGTGGCCACACTTACAGCAACCAGCGCTGCAAGTGGTGTTAGATGTGGCCACACTGCAGCGCTGTTGGGCGGCTTCAAGGGGGTTCCGGGAACGCGAGAGCAAACCGCGGCGAAGCTGGTCTCCTTCCCCGGCTTGCTCTCTCGTTCCCGGAACACCGAGCAAGCAGGTCTCCTTCCCTGCGGTTTGCAGGGTGGCTCCGGGAACGCGAGAGCAAACCGCGGCGAAGCTGGTCTCCTTTCCCGGTTTGCTCTCTCGTTCCCCGAACCGCCGAGCAAGCGGTTCTCCTTACCTGCTTGCTCGGGGTTCCGGGAACGAGGAGAGCAAACCGGGGAAGGAGACCAGCTTCGCCGCGGTTTGCTCTCGCGTTCCCGGAGCCACCCAGCAAACCGCAGGGAAGGAGACCTGCTTGCTTGGGGTTCCAGGAACGAGGAGGAGCAAAACCGGGAAAGGAGATCAGCTTGATTACCAGAGGCTTCCTCCTTCCACGGAGGTCAAGAAAAGCGCTGGTAAGTGTTTACATTGGATTACCAGCGCTGGATCACCAGCGCTGGATCCTCTACACCCGAGACAAAACGGGAGTACAGCCAGCGCTGCAAACAGGGAGTTGCAGCGCTGGTGATGCCCTGCAGATGTGTACACCTTCAAAGTTGCAGCGCTGTAACTCCCTCACCAGCGCTGCAACTTTCTGATGTAGACAAGCCCTGAGTGGTTACTCTAGGAATTACCTCCACCATGGTCTGATTGCCCCTCAGAGCCAGGAGCATGCAGGGTCCAAGTTTGTTTTCAGCCAGCGAAAGCAGGAATTTTTTGGTCTTATAACAAGACCCCATTAAAATATGAACCTGTTTAGAAGAGAAGAGAGGCAGAGATTAGAGAAGTAACGTGGATGTCCCTAAAACAGTCAAAGAGCCACATCCCATCTACCGCAAGGGAAATGGTAGCAGTCAGCACTGTGACAAAGAGCTTGCGATATTTCAATAGCTTCATTGCAAAGGCAGCCATCTTTGCATTCCTGAATGATCCCTTGATTGCTCGTTGATTTCAATGGGACTAATTCACTGAGAAAGGTGCTACCCAGCATGAGTCGTGGAAGCAGATTCTGGCCCTTAGTGAATATAGGATTAATGAAGGAGCTGAACTGACAGTACAGGAAAAGTCCTCCAATTACCCAAGGACAGGTGGGCAGTGGCAGTGGAGTCTTCCCCACGGAGCCCTGATCTGGAGGGACAGGAGAGTAGCCCAAATGCAGCTTTCATGCTCATTTGTAGCTCAGTTTCTCTTCTGGGATGGCCAATAAAGAATCCGGGTGAAGTACTGGGGTGGTATTGGCCATCAACCCATTTCATAGAGGCCACTGGATCACTGCTGATGGCTTTTGGTTCGTGCTGCTGACCTAGTTGGATGAGAGCCTCTGAGCGAGGCGAGTAAGTCTTTCTGACAAGGGGCACCACTACCTGTTCCCTGAAACAAGAGGTGAGCCTATCAGAGTGGCTGCTTGGAAAGCTGGGGTGTGCATGTGTGAGGAGAATGCCTTGGGAAGGCAGGGTTCCCCCACAGAGGTCACAGGAGTCAGCTGAGTCAGAAGCTGGGAAACTTCCACTTCCTTTCCCATTCATGAGACATTGTTTTGCTTTCTCTTTCACACATTTTTCCCCCTTGAACATAAGACTTCACTGAGCCCCTCTTCTTTCTTCTCTGCTGAGTCATTCCACCAGCTCACAGACTCCATATTCTACGGTCAATCCTGGAGCAGTGACATCACAACATACGCAGAGATAGTCTTGTGCCAGGAATGCAAAGTCACTTGCAAAATTCAGTCAAGAATCTGGACTCCTCTCATAGAAGAGAATGAGAAAGACCTTATTCTAATTCCAAGGCGTCTGGAATGGAGAGTGGGGGAGTCCTGGACTTCTCGCTCACCATGGCACTGCACATAGAATGCTATTCAGAAATCATGCATTAGCTTCCTCGCAGAACAGTGTGAGACTCTTTACAGCTTCTCCTGGGCCAGGCTGACACTGGGCACAGCATGCAGTGAGAGCTGCATCTCTCTGGAACTAACAGCATGGCTATTCCGCAGCAGATAGACCATTTCGACAGTGGCCACATACATTGCATAAGACAGAAGGAAAATTTGGATGTGTGTGTGCATGCAAAGAATACTATGCAACAGATGGAGGACAAATGGGGTTTGAGGTATGATTTCTATACAGACTCCATATAGGGTATGGCCACAGAAGCTCATGGCCTTAGAGGAGATCCATATTATAAGCTTTGCCCCGGGCCTCATGAAGTTCCTCAGTGCTACGGCGATACTGGACTCTGCTAGAGAACAGCTGAAACCTCATGGAAAACACTGACAATTATTCTACAGCAGAAGCCATTCTGCACACAGAGTAGATCATATACTACTGTATCTTTTTTCATGCCTCATTTTATTGTCAGCGAGGACTCTCCATTAACAAAGGATCATTGTTTCCTAAGCGTTGATTTGCTGCTGCTGTCTGTAAGCGAGGTGCTCTCCGAGCCAAAAGGGTCTAAATTTTCAGGCAAGTGTCCCTATTAATAATTTTTTTTAAGATCAGGAAAAAAAAATACTAAAATGCTAAGGTTCAAGTCAGAATAGGATTTTTTTTCAAGCTTTACAGTTAGTCATTCATAGCTCTTTATAAATATTTATCAATATCCTTGTAAAGAGCCCAGGCTATGCCATAGCGCTATGGGCGAGGAGCATCATGCTTTCTCATGCTACCTTGGGCTTGTCCATGCCATGCAGTCACAAAGCTCCCTCAAGAGCAATGATTCAGTTTTAACAAAGACTAGGATTAGGACCGGCAAGGACGGAACGCAGAAGAGAAAAAGCTAAATTGTGACTAGGATCTGGTTCACAATTTGCTGATCAGCTTGAGTTTCAGTGACTGTACAGATGGGCACGTAGGTACTTACATCACCCAAGAGGATCCTTTTCAAAAATGCCTATGGGACTTAAGCTCCTCAGTTAGTGGCAGATCACGGTCGGATCCGAGTGTCTCACAAACATTAACACAGGTCTCCTCACAACAGGAAATGGGGAAGGACTATCTTCCCACTTTACCTTACACATTGGGCACAGAGGGACGTAAACGGCTCACATGGGAAGTCTGTGGCAGAGCCAGAAAATGAACTCAGATCTCCTGTGTCCATTACCATGATTTCTAACAGTAACAATAACTGGCAGAGCAATGCTGATGTTCTCCAGTTACATCCCCGAGAAGAAAACAGAATATGAAAACATATAGATGGAGAGGAGACACTAGACAGAAATGTTAAAATGTGTGTGATCCATTGGTTCCAATGTTTTGGTTTTGTTGAAAATCCACAGTAACCTACAATCCTCAGACTGAAGGGGTGGATATTATTAATAAAATCCCTTCAGGTGCCTGTATTTTACTGACAATCAGATCATTAATGGTGATCACCACCCAATGGGAGTTTTCGGGGTGGGGGTGATACCAATAAAATAAATGGGTCAAATTTTCAAAAATGAGAATGCAAATTCAGTTATTTGCATGTGCAAGCACATCCGTCTGTCTGTTATTGTGCTAGTGCCCGTCTCTGCCATACAAATGCTCAGTCGGCATGTGCAAACATGTGGATGCCACTCCTGCACTGTGTGAGACAGCATCTACTTCTAAAAATGGAGCTCCTAACTTCCTTTTAAAAAACACCCGCTTCTGTTTGTTTTAAGGCTGTGTTGAGGGAGCTTAATTAATGATCTATAAACACTACATGTATGGCTTTCTTCTTAACATACAAGCCAAATTGCCATTGTAAGTGAGAACAATGGATTACAACTGGTCATATGAAGGTTTGGATTTACTGGTTAAACAGTGATGGTTCACAGTGTAATAATTTCGCAAGACAGGGACAAAGTAAATAAAGCTACTTATCACCAGATACATATTGGCTAAAGACTACTAAGAAATTACTAAACTCACGTTATTGCAGACACGTACCATACTGGCAAATAGTTCTCCATCGTCATCACAGGCCACTCCCCCAGGACTGTATAGCTGGAACCAGCCATCTTTGCCAGCCCGCACACTCAGCAAACACGAGTGGACCTGCCAGATAAAGCAAAGACACTTGGAAGGTTAGGGTTAATTCCAATATTCTCAGCACGTCCAACATGTCACCTAGCATCCCCAGAGCAGCCACTCCACAAAGCAAGGGGGATGCCTCTTTTGGTGTTAATATTATTATTTACAGAGCTGCAGGCAATTCATGATTTTTGCATCACTCAACAGAATCAACACTTTAACAAGGAGTGGAACTCTATCAATGCTGGCTGAACAGCTCTTTTCATTTCCTTCACACAGAGCTCAAAACAGCATTAATCTAGAGCAGCTCCACTAGAAAACAAAAGGCTTAAACGCCTGAGCTCCCTTCACCACGTGTGTCTTCATTTCTGGTGTGAGCCGAACACCAACCGTGGCAGATTGTGGCTTGCTCATTTGACTTATGAAATTTTGTTCTTCTTCCTGCTGCTATGAAACCTCACCAGGTGCAAGGGATGAAAGCCAGGAAAGAGACAGCAGCAGAGACAGAAAAGGCAGAAACTGGGCAGAAGAACTGGCCCAAACAACTGACACTCATTAGTCCAAATGAGGCTCTGCGCATGCCACTGCCATTGTAGCTTCTATTATATCTAGCTCCATGGTCTTTCAGAGGAGTCCTCCCGCTTCTTGGACTCTGATGCATTACAGCAAGCAGTCTCACTTGTGACTTTCTCATTTGAATGGGCATAGCTTTATTTCAGGTTTTTGGTGAGGGGGAGGTGAAGCTAATTAGCTTGCATTTGGGTACATAATAATCTTGGGCCAAATTCATCAGTGGTGTAATCCTATAGAAGTCAATGGAGTTACCCCAGAGTGGCGAGTTTGACTCAGAGAGTCTAAAAAAACCCCGACTGCCAAAAATTCTCGGCACGGACAACAATTCAGGTTCAGCTTGCTCCTGGCCTGTAGTTCTGTGGTAGCTCTTTTTCACTGCATGCTGATATAGAAGATTAATGGTGAGGAGAGGCCCTGTCTGAATCAGCTGCAGCTGACTATGTTAAACAAGTTACATATGTGGCTGTGAAGCAGTCAGCCTTCATGACGCAAGAGCTATGCACTGATTCCAGGAATACCCTCCTTTGCTCATGAGAACAAAGTCACTGACACCCAACGAAACTGAAATGCAGCTAAACAAAAACTTCTTGTTTTGTAAATCACAGGATCCAGAGCTTGCTGCTCCCCTGTTTTCAACAGATGAGGAAGAGCCTGAGGGAGCATACAGCAAATAGGAGAATAATTCTTGCTGGTTGCACTTTACTGCAAAGCAATGACATCATCAACTAATTTCTGCCACAGAGGATGGAGGACATGTTTATATACAAGGCAAGAAGCCATTTATAATACTGCAGCCTATATCCTGAATGCATTTCGGCTCTCTAGGTGAATCAAGGGCAGCAGACTGAGAACTACACAGTGCTCTGGCACTTGTACTACTTCATGCAGGAACGTTTGACAAGTGCACTCACAATCCCTTTGATTATTACTCTGCTTAAACTGGAAAAAGAGACTCACTTCTTGTCTTGGGTCTTCCGCAAATCTCTGAATCACATATTTCAGCTCCCTAAAAAAAAAAGGATGAAAGCCAACAGTTGATTGGTTGCAGAATTCACACAAGCGTCACATTTCTTGTGGCTTACACTTTAAATTTATATATTTGCAGTTTAGAGAGAAATAAATGGAACAGCGTTCACAAGACGTAGGTGGTCTAAAAGTGATAGTGCCTATTTAAACGAGGCTTGGAAAGCTTTCGATGATGCACAGTGACAAATTGTTTTGTAAATTCTATCAGTATCAAATGTCTTTAGTCCGTGGACTTTTGCTGCTGCAGTAAATTACAAAGTATACCACATAACTTTATTACTAACAGAACATAGGCTCAGATCATCACAGACAAAAATATTGGAGACAAGACGCCAATCGACCCACCCTTGCTAGTGCTGACTTGTTCATGGTATCACAGAAAGGCATTTTAAAGAAAAACACTTACTTTGTAAATTTCTCATGTGCAAGAGCCCTGCAATTAAAAACAGAAAGATCTGAGAATTTGATTGATTTATTTATTTTTGCAATTCTTACCAACGCATTCCCTAAACATGCAAAGCAACTGCAGCCCACATGACATAAAAGGGACAATATTGCAGACATAGACTGAGATAGAAAACTCCCTTCATTTAACAGTTAATGAAAAACTAATAGCACCAGGACAAAATCCAGTCGTTTTTCCCAGTCTTTATTTAGACAAAATTCCCATTAAACTTAAATGGAGGTTCATGTCAGCAGAAAGACTAAAGGACTTCACGATTTGGCCACTGAACCTAGATTTGTAAATAGAATTTTGGCTCCTTTAAAGACCCAGGTGCGTTCTTCAATTGCACTGCAAGACCTGGTCACAACTAATCAGTGTCGTACATCATTAAAGCAATTGTTGGTCACTTTGTAAAGTGCACTGTATCATGGTACTGAGTTATACTCCCCCTCCGGGGAACCCCAAGAAGACTGACTCAGGGAAACGATGCCACTGTTTCATATTTCCCAAGCCATCCTATAGCCCAGGTAGCATGATGCAGAGGAGTTGGACCTTGCTACTTCAAGGCATTGGGTCACTGGGGGACATGATAAGCTAGCAAATTGTACAATTATAGGCTGTAATGTTCACCCTTGGAGAGTTAAATTTTATAAACACTAGTGCTCATTAATAGGTTTCCGAGGGAACTTGGCTGCTCCTTAGGTGGCAGGGCAGATTCTTCTTTCTATCAAAACACCACAATACAGACAATTAAAGACCTGATCACATGGATGAAACGTCCTTGGATAGTAAGTCATGTGCTTCCTCCTCCCCCATTACAACTCCCCTCCCCAGTGTATCAAATTGCTCATTCCTCTCCATGACTGTCTTGGAAAAAGGGGGAGAGGGACACAGGGCCAGGAAAAATTCATGCTTCTCTTTTTCTGTGGCCACATGGCACAAGTTCTCCAGTGCAACAAGGTTTAACAGACTGTAGAGATTGTACCATAAAACAACCACACCAACAGGGATCTCAACAAACAATCTGGTGCTGTGAACTTACTCCTTGGGAAATGGGATAGGTTGAAGCAAGCTGGCCAGAGCTGGTCTCCAGTCATCATAGTCCGACCTAGGAGAGGAACATGGTTATTAGCACCAAGATGTTTTAATACAGACTGTCAGCAGTTGGTTCAATGAGTCACAAGTCATTTACTGTAAGCAGCAGCAACTTCTCTGATTTACTGAAGCACTCTAATGATCTAGGGTGACATTTTCCCTTTTCATTTTCAGCATGTTCTCCAGCATGGCATAATAAATCACATATTTACAATGAAATGCTGAGACTTGACCTCCAGAGTCCTCCTCCATGTCACCGTAAAGACGTCAGTTGTTTACGAGACCTTCTAGCATTTAATTGCTAGGTAATATTTTCATCTAACTTTGAACTGCAGTCACCAAGCTGTTATTATTTACATCTCCACTGTGAACTTTTATCAGACTTCTTTTTTTTTTTTTTAAATGGTGGAGGGTGTGGGAGGAGCCAGATTACAAAGCTGCCTTCACATTTGCCCTGCAAGTACCAAGCGTGATTTTATGGCTTGGTTCATAAAGGAATTACATAGAGTTAATTTGAGATTTCTGTGAACTTCACTTGGTGCGCACTCATAACTCATTAGACCGTTTTTCCTTCCGTCTCCTTGAGGCAGCCGCTCCATTATACGACAAAATGGCATGCAATCAATGGAATAACAGGGTAAACTCTCTGCTCCAGAGAGGAAAGTATGCCCAAAGAAAAAGAAATTAAAACACTCGGCACATGGGAAAGATGCCATTCAAATCAGACAAAGACCAAGGGATGATTTAGATCATGAAAGGGAAAAAGACAGCATTGTCATTTTGCAAAGACATGAGTTTTTGCACAGATACATTTTGTTTTGAAAATACTTCAGCAGTGTTGTATGTGTGTCTGGAGAGAGGGAAGGCTTAGCAAAAGAGGGTAGAGGACAAGAGCTCTATTTAAGTTGATCTCACACAACAAAAGGGAAAGAATTCATAAGTGGAAATATCTCCCCTCTGTAAAACATTAGTAGGATATATCCTGCTACTTGATTCATTTTATTTTCATCTTCAATGTCTGTAGACATAGTTGACCTTATCTGAGGTGCCTTCCAAAAGGAGGATATTCACGTGAACAGGGCTAGAGGGAATGATCGGCTTCAAGCGCAAGTGTCCTTCGCTGGAAAATCAATTCCCTCAATCTGCCCACCAGGTGGGAACTGCTCGAATGGATGGGTCAATAGGGAGAAGCAGGGAAGGTATGTTTTGGATGAATAATACTTCACACTCTTTCATGAAAGGATCTCAAACGACAATTAGTTAATTAGGCCACACAGCATGCTGTGTAAAGAGTATTACTACAACCATTGTATAACCATTTACAGATGAGTCAAATGAAGCAAAGAGAATGTAAATGATTTGACAAGTCTGTGGCAGAACTGGGACTAGAACCCAAGAGTCCTATGCCCAGTTCTCTGTCCTAAATACTAACACTCTCACTTATTATTAATAAGAAGTCCAGGAGCTCCTGGCCGAAACATAGGCCGACCGCAAGCTACGCTCTTAATATGAGACAAACACTATGGAAGATCTAAAAAAGACAGCATAGGAGAGATTTTAGCTCTTCCCAGCACTGTTGCCTTTTAGACTGGTTTTAAAAGCTAGGAGAGTAGGGACTCCAGCTTCATTTCAAACTTGGCACAAGATTATGATGTCTCTTTAGAGATGAACAAAGCGTAATGTTCTCGGATGTTCATCGTGTACTGAGAGCACTAAGATCACACTCCGTTAACAGGCAATAAACACAGGCACCCACCCAGCAGTTATTAAAAACAAGAAGTTCTGTCCCAGAGAGAAGAAAATATAGACAAGAGCTGTGTCCACAGGGCCTAGCAGCCTTCCCTAGTGGAGCCAACCCATCACATATAAAACAGATTTTCCACAATCTTTCAGATACGCAGTTTAACATGCAGTAAAATCCAGTCCACTAAACATCAATGATGCAAAGAAAATCTGCATGCATGAATATAGGATTAACAACAACAATGGAAGGAGCTGATGAAATTCCAACGTGAGACAATCAAAATGATCAAATTAACAAGGGAGGTAAATAAATATAGCCAAGTGTATTATGACTCCAGCTCACTGGAAAACCTGGCACTCTTTTCTGCTATGGCATCCAGTTCTTTAGAGCACCAAACACCACAACCCCTTGGGAATTTGAAGGCATAGAAAACATACATGAGTGATCCAAGAGCCCTGTGAGCTAGGATAGTCCCATATCCTAGTGGTCTCTCTTTCACCCTACCATGTAGAAGACCTGGGTTTGATTCCCACTTCAGGCACATTTCCATCATATGACATGTGTAACTCAGTGAGGAAACATGATAATGAAAGGCATGCATTTTTGGTTCCGGTACTCCAGAGAACAGCCTGCTTTTTCATGATCATATAATCAGGTAGCATATTTACATTCTGAGGCGCTCCTCCTAGCAGGCAAAGGGTCTCAAATATTGCGGCCAACATAGAGTTTAGGGACATGATTTAGAGATTTCTCCCCCTCTCCTCCCCAAACGCCCTTGTCAAGAAACAGTAAAAGAAATTGGCGTAAGGTGGCAGCATGACTCAGTTTTCTCCAGGACTTCAAACAAACAACAGTTGAGAATCTTGGCTATGTCCTCTAATAAATCCACCTTGTTTACTTCCCCCTTGTTATCTTCAGTACTTGAGGCACAAAGCAAATCTCATGTCAAGGTATGGTGCTCTGCAACAGAAAGCCTCAGGTCTCTGCCACTGATTCTAAAAGGCACAGGCCTGATCTTGACCCCTGTCACGCTGGTGTAAATCAGGAGCAACCACTGAAGTCAGGGAAGTTACACTGGTATACAACCAGCGTGAGACCAGAATCAAGCCCACTGCAGCTACAGTGCTCTTTGGGCTTTCATTCACAGTTTCTTCCTTAAAACACACAGCACTTTTGTGGACTGTGAGCACAGCTCTCAGCACTGCCAGTTTTACTGACACTAGGCAAGAATGGCACTGAGGCAGCTCCATTATGTGCTTCAGAGGAGCAGGTCCCAAAGAAGGAATTATTTAGAGGAGCAGGTTTGGTTTCCCATCATCTCCATGTAGGAGTAAATACCTTCCATTGTAATAGCAGCTGGGGATGGGCCTGCTTGGAAGCATGACTGGTGATAATGCAAGAAAAAACAGTCTGCACCAACACAGACCCTTTCATTAGAGAATCTCCAGGCCCTTTAACAAACAAATATTAATTAAACCTCACAACAGGCCTGCGAGATATTATCCTTATTCTACAGATGAGTAAACTTAGGCACAAAAAGGTTAAGCAAAATACATCCAGGCAGTAACAGAGGCAGGAATTAATCTTGGGAGTCCTGTGCTCTAACCACTAGACCTCTGTACAAGACTGACAAAGCCAAACACCTACTGGGCACTGTTTATTCACCGTTTGCAATTCATACTCAATCTGCAGCTACGTTTTGAAAATTGTCACTGGACCTATAACTTGCTCCCAAATAACTTGAGATTAAATACTGTAGAACCTCAGAGTAACGAAATGACCGGTCAACCGCACACCTCACTGAGAACCAGAAATATGCAATCAGGCAGCAGCAGAGGTTCTACTATACATATACTGTTGATGTTTAGATGCAGTACAACCAATTAGAAAAGTGATCCTTTAAACCAGGAGACAGACGATTGCCAAAAGACTGGGCTAAGAAATTCAAGGCTTCTTCAATACACATTTGAGTTAAGCACCTAAAGATCTTTCCCAACATAAGCTTAAAAGTGTAAACCTACTTTGAGGTTTAATACATGAAGTCGCTGTGACATCTCAGGTTAAGTTTTACACTGTGAAAATCCTTTCTTGTGCAATCTGGAGAGTTGTGATTATTAATAATATGCACTAATCAATTTTTTTGGCTGATCTTCAAAGGAAATTGGGAGGAGGAAAAAAAGCAGCTTATTAAAGGGGAAGAGAGAGTGAGACATTGCAGACAGAGTCATGCAGAAATCTGTGACTCTCTCTGTTAAAGCTGGGATATTATCTACTTCAAGCAGCACGTGTTATTAGTGGAGGAAGGTCTATGAAGAACATTAGTAATAAACCGGATTTCATTTTAAACACTAGGAAAAAAGCAAACTACCTTAAGTGAACTATTTAGATTTTGGACACAGAAGTGTAATCTGAACATGAAATACAGGTAACCTCTTGTCATGTATCTAATCTCCCTTTCTAGTCACTCTTGCGAATTGGTTGTATCAGCCAAATCATGACTACGGAATCATGAAATAATAACTGCAGAAAAATAACAAGAATAAAACTAAAATTTATTAGCAGCCTCCAGGAGTGTCTCATTCTCCTCACACCAACTCCCTCTTCAAACACATTCTCACTCTCTACAGATCACCTCAGGTTACTGCACTCACAAGGCTGATTTTTTTCTTTTGGTCCCTGTAAAGCTCTGAAGCCCGGCTGGGCAAGTCAGGGGTGTTTAAAACAGGAAAAAGGAAGGGAGTTGGAGTATCTCTGGTTGAATGTTAACAACCACTGCAATGAGTCAGACAAAGAGGCTACAGCAGGGGAGGTTAGTGCACAAAGACACAGAAGGCATAATGAAAAGTGCCTATGACAAAATTTCCGATGTAGTTGTTCAATGGTTGCTGAACTGAAAGCTCCGACTTACTAATCACAACCCTTTAATCCCATGGAGGGCCTCTGCGAGAAAGAAGCCCCAGTGCAGCCATTATTCAGGATTTCAGCTTAAAATCTCAAATCACGCAAAAATGAATGTCAGGATTGTGTGTTACTGAGCGTGCAGCCATCTCCAGAGTCCATGGAAAGCTAGGGGCAGACTGGGTATCAGGGTGATAAATACGTGAAGGCTGTCAGAGTGACCACTTGCCATTGCAAACAATGTTAACGTACCCAGAAAACCGTCTCGCTGTCAGTCCAGAATGTTAGCCACCAACAGTAATTAAATCTCTGCCTAAACTGCCTTTCCCTTAAGGCCATCACAATCATCTGCCTGCAGACATAATACATTTTCCTTTCCCGGTATCGCCTTTCACCAAAATGAAAATCTGCTCACATGTCATATGCAGCGCAAACAATTCAAAACATATTAGCAGCCCAGGGCAACCCTGATAAACATGACATCAGAGAATCTGCTTGGGATATTCAGAGTACGGTGCTGACCTATTGGGGAATGCAGAGGAGGCTGGGGAAGCTGCAGTGGATGTGTGCAATCAGAGAACCTGGAGTTAGAGGCAGTGTGGATCCAGATTTGGACCAGCACTTCAGGGCTGAAATCATTTTTACTGGGCACTCACTTGGGTCAGTAGGAAAATGCTGCTGCCATTGTCTGAAAAAGGAGCCGGAAGTCTCTTATGCTCGGCATTATTGTTTTAAAGGCAAATGTAGTGCTGCTGGATCGACAGCTCTGGAGAGTGAAGTCCTCTAATGTTCCCATCAGATACAAAGCTCAAATAGCAGCAGTGTAAGTTTCTCCAGGCATCTCTGCCATTGGACTTAACTCTGTCCTGTGCTTACCTACATGCATAGCTCAAGTCGAAAGATATTTAGGGCTCTTTTAAGTTTCAAAAGCACCAAGCACATTGTGGACAGCAGTGGAAACAAATAATAATAAAGAGGAAAGATGGTCATGAGAAAATTTACAAGCACCGTGGCTGCTGCCTCTCCTAGAGGCTTCTGCTCTTGCAGCTGGTTTAGCAGGTCTTTTCACTTATATATTAACCTGGTTGACAATAGTAGATGTCTCCAGACATGAACTGGAGAACACTTTTTTTTTCATAACATAAAAGGTAGGAGAACTCCCACATAATCTGAAGACTAAGCAATCCCAGAGACCCCTGCACACATGTGAAGCCTGCAACTGGTGCCCCAGTGAGTTAGGTTGCAGGCAGCCTTTCCTCTGCTGTGGATGTACAGACCTCAATATGTGAGCTTAATCAGCCAGCTGAAGTGGAGATACAGCCAAATCTGTCAGCAGATGTTTCCCTCCTTACAATTTTGCAACTGGGAGACGACCCTTGCTGACATTACGCTGGAAATTTGCTCCATGTGGAAGAAAGTTTTTGCTGTATGGGAAACTCTTCAGTGTACGGGAATCATCGTCACTTAAACCAGGCACTGGACAATGGCAGGCAGCTCTCGGATGCTCTAATTGAATATTCTCAACTGTAAATTTTCTACCAATTTACCGTAGATTTAAAGTAAAAAATTAAGACTATTTGTCTTTCAAAAAAGGGGGAGGTGGGTTGGCTGGTACTGACGATATCATCAGGGTCCAGGATCTGTGGGAGTCTATTTGACACTGAGTTTCAGCCATCACTATGGGGACAAAAAGAATACTGTATTCCAGGTGAGAATGCAGCTTCTTTAAAATCTGCCCTAACTATTGCTCAGCTGCCAATACCTGTCAAACAATTAGTATAGGTTTTTCTTTTGTATGATGATGATGATGGTGTTTTGTTACTCTGGTGGATTTAAAAAAAAACAAAACAAAAAACAGAGTTATATATATTTGGATCATCAAACATTCCTGGTTCTATCACAGTCATCCCAATGTGGATGAAAAACTGAACTTGGTTAGAGATGAATTTTGTCAAACAGGTGCTCAAGCTTCTGTGTTGCAAAAGTCTGAGTCATTCTAGAGCAGAGGTCGGCAACCTTTCAAAAGTGGTGGGCCGAGTCTTCATTTATTCACTCTAATTTAAGGTTTCGTGTACCAGTCATACATTTTAACGTTTTTAGAAGGTCTCTTTCTATAAGTCTATAATATATAATTAAACGATTGTTGTATGTAAAGTAAATACGTTTTTTAAAATGTTTAAGAAGCTTCATTTAAAATTAAATTAAAATGCAGAGCCCCACGGACCGGTGGCCAGGACCCAAGTAGTGAGTGTGCCACTGAAAATCAGCTCACGTGCCACCTTCGGCACCCGTGCCATAGGTTGCCTACCCCTGTTCTAGAAGTTACTGAATAACTTTACATTTTAATAGCTCAAAGGTTCTTTGATTCAAAAGTGCCAAGTTGCCAGGAAACAGAAGAACAGGAAATGTCCTCTACTGAAGATATTGTTAATGATTCTTATTTGTGAGACTTCGAATAATTAGCCTAAATAGATTACTCCCTGACGCCCTAAGTTAATTTTATAGTAATTAAATAAATAATGAAATGTTATTGCATGTAGAACTTCCTAGTTCAGGATGGGTTTGAACAAACACCCAGAATGACAGAAGGACATTAACAGGCAACTCTGTTAGTAGTCTCAGTAGAAAGGAGGGCTAGAATGGGAATAGAAGGGCATTGGAACTATATTAAAAGTGGTGCCTTTTTTGTCAGGGTCAGGACATACCGGCAAGGCAGACAGAGGAAACTTGCACTGGTTTTCCTGTACCCATTGGTCATGTGCTGTACCCATTTTGTGGACTAGGGTCTCCAGGGTGGCCAATTCAGCAGCACACATGTGAGCGTGCACACCCCCACGCACCCCTCCACACACATACACCAGCAGTAATGGCTCCCCATCCCCACTGTTTCAGTTGAGGAGTTTGTTGAAAATACCTGTCGATCATGTCACCAATTGTATATTAATGTACAGCATGCAATGAAATCATGGTTCTTTGTACAAGACTTGAGAGCGATGCAGATGCATCATATGGGTAACCTGAGAGTTGGAGGTAGGACGCAAAGAAGAACAAGTCCATTAGTGAATGTGTTTATAAAATGTGTGTCAGCTGCATGATGAAACGAAAAGAATAAACCATCGATGCTTAATGAGAAAAATGAGTAGTGCCCAAGATAGCGTTGGGACTGGGAGTTCATGGTGTTTACGGAAAATATCAAGAGTCAAGGGGACTGGGATGAATATGATGTATGTCTGATGCATTACCTACGCACACACAGGCTCTCAAGATACCAGGTAAACCAAAGCCAAATGCTGTGTTGATCTAACACTAACATTTCTAAAGGGAAGGAAAGAGGAGTCTAGTCAAAGAGGAACCTACTCAAAACTTTGTACTACAGCAGCTTGCTGCTAAAAAGAATGATGACAGCTCCATCTTGGATTTAACTTGCCTTGCCAATAAAATGCATAGCCCACATTTTCAGGATCTGTCTGCATATAATCGAAGTGTGCAATGTCTGCAAGTATACCTGCAAATGTGGTAACGGCATATACAAAACATACTCGCATATTTTTATAATTCTGAAAACGTGGGCCTCTGCAGGCTTTTGTTTTTAAGAAGTCCTCAGTCATCACATTTTGATTTATTTAATTCCAGGGAGTATATTTTAAAATCTTGCCCATGTATTTGGTGAAACTCTGGCCTTGCTGACGTCAGTAACAAAACTCCCATGGGCTTTGGCAGAGTCAGGATTTCATCCACAATGCCTTGTAACCCAAATATCTCAAACATCAGTTATTTGCCCCTTACAACACCTTATACGATTACAACATTAAAAATGTGGAAACTTTAGTGGGTTTTCCAGCACCACTTTCATTTATTTATTTATGAGCATGAATTTGATCTAGTTGGTATTACTGAAACCTGAAGGACTGTTTTGCATGATTGGCATGTTAAAAATCAAATGGTTATAACCTATTTAGGAAGGACCGAGTGGGCAAACGGGGAGGCGGAGTGGCACTCTATGTCAGCAATGGCATTACCTGTTTCCGAGTCACTGACAACACAGAAGAAAATGATCCTGAATGTTACACATCAATGTGCTAATAGATAAAGCAAAGATGGGATATTAGTTAATGTCTGCTACAGACCATCAAATCATACTAGGGAACAGGATGACACCTCTTTATACACCTATTTATAATGTGCAGGGGGAAAAAGGCTGTGTAATCATGAGGGATTTCAATTTGAGTGACATATGCTGGAGGTCTCATGTTGCCAACACTAAAAAATATTTCTAAATATTATATATGACAATTTCCTAACTCAAAAAGTGTTGCAGCCAATACCGGGTAATTCTATACTAGACCATTTCTTGACAGATAAAGAGAAAATGATCACAGAACTAGAAACTGATAATAGCTTAGGTACAAGTGATCATGACTTGGTCACATTTATAATGTGTAAACAGAATAAAGTCCAGACCAGTAATATATATACTTGGTGCTTTAAAAGGGCCAATTTCACAAAGCTGAAAATAGTTATGAGCAAGATCAGCTGGGAGAAAGAGTTTAATCAGAAAAATGTGAATGATAATTGGGTTTTGTTTAGGAACACTTTGCTAGACATCCAAAAACCGCAAAACAAACAAACAAGGAGGCTGTACTGATTTAAAAAAGAAAAGAAAAGACCTGGTTAGAGAGGAAATGAAAGCAGCTAAAAAATAATGACCATAAGGAAGAGCTTTTAAAGTATATTTGGAGAAAAAAAAAATCCCAACAATGAATGGTATTGCTCCATTATTAGAGGGAAATGTAGAATTATCAATAATAATGCAGAAAAGGCAGAATTGTTTAATAAATATTTCTGTTCTGTATTTGTGAAAACACAGATGATATAGTCATGTCATATATGCTAATATTCTTCCCATTCCACTAGCATCTCAGGAGGACGCTAAACAGCAGCTACTAAAGTTAGACATTTTAAAATCATCAGGGTCCAGATAACTTGCGCATCAAAGGGTTTTAAACGACCTGGCTATGGAGCTTTCTGGATCATTAATGTTGAATTTCAATAAGTATAGGAACACTGGGAAAGTTCCAGAAGACTGAAAGAAAGCTAATATTGTAGCAATATTTAAAAAGGGTAAACAGGATGACTTGCGCTGTTTAGGCCTGTCAATCTGACTTTGATCCCAGGGCAAAATAATGGATCCGCTGATATGGGGTTCAATTAATAGACAGTAAAATAATTAATGCCAATCAACATGAGTTTATGAAAAATAATCTTCAGATGAACCCTGGTACTTTTTTTTTTTTTTTTAAAGAGCTTATAGGTTTGATTGATAAAGATAATAGTGTTGATGTAATATACTTACACTTGACTTGGAACCCCACAACATTTTGATTAAAAAACTAGAACGATATAAAACTAACATGGCACACACATTAAATGGATTAAAAGCTGGCTCACTGATAAGTCAAAAAATGTAATTGTAAATGAGGAATCACTGATTGGGTGCATTTCTAGTGGGGCCCCACAGGGATCAGTTCTTGGCCCTACACCATTTAAGGGCCTGGAAGAAAACATAAAATCATCACTGATAAAGTCTGCAGATGACATAAAAAATGGGGAATTGGTACATAATGATGAGGACAGGTCACCGATGCAGAGTGATCTGGATCACTTCGTAAGGTGGGCACAAGCAAACAATATGCCTTTTAATATGGCTAAACAATCTGGAAACAAAGAATGTAGGCCATACTTCCAGGATGGGGGACTCTACTGTGGAAAGCAGTGACTCTGAAAAAGATTTGGGGGCCAATCAGCTGAGCATGAGCTCCCAGTACAACACTATGGCCAAAAGGGCTAATGTAATCCTTGGATGAATGACCAGGGGAATCTCGAGTAGGAGTAGAGGGGTTATTTTACCTCTGCATTTGGCTCTGATGCAACAGCTGCTGGAATAGTGTCCAGTTCTGGTGTCCACAATTCAAGAAGGATGAATGTTAGCCACCAATAATAGAGAAGAGCCACGAGAATGATTAAAGGATTAGAAAACATGCCTTACAGTCATAAACTAAACAGATCGAGCTCCTTTGAGTCTAAAAAATAGAAGATAATGGGTGACCTGATTATTTTCTATAAGTATCTATACGGGGAAACAAATATTTGATAATCGTCTCTTCAATGACAAATTCAGACTGGAAATAAAGTGTAAATTTTAAACAGTGAAGGTAATTAACCACTGGAATAATTTACCATGGGTCATGGTGAATTCTCTATCAGTCCAATTTTAAAACCAAGATTAGATGTTTTTCTAAAAGATCTGCTCTAGGAATTATTTTTGGGAGGTTTGCTGGCTTGTGCTATACGAGAGGCTTAGGCTAGTGATCACAATGCTCCCTTCTGGCCTTGGAATCTATGACTTACGCTGTAACTCAGAAGTAGA
Source organism: Gopherus evgoodei (assembly GCF_007399415.2). Taxonomy (NCBI): domain Eukaryota; kingdom Metazoa; phylum Chordata; order Testudines; family Testudinidae; genus Gopherus; species Gopherus evgoodei. The sequence continues at coordinate 33,614,181 of NC_044333.1, read as the reverse complement.
ATTGAGTGTAAAACCCATGTATCTTGACATGCAATCCCTTTGGGTCACACACCCTCACTGTCTGAATACATGTTTCACTCTAATTTTTCTACTCTACCATGCATCTCATGTCATCCCTTGATTTTACTTATGCACCCAGTTGATGATCTAAATTTCTACCCCAAAAATCAGTTCTGAAAATCCTTTCAGTATCAATCCCTCTTGAAAGTATACTTGCTCCAGTGAAACCTATCCAAAAGACTAGCCTGATTAGGCAACTTCATGTCTCAGAGACCATGTCAAAATATCCCCAAGTGTATGGAATTCAATTGTAATTCATCTTTATCACAAGCATTCTGTAATGGTTTCTTGAGCAGTCATTTATTTATCTGGGTTTCACTGTACCGCATGGACCACCTAATAAACAGTAGTTTGTGAGGGAGGGAAGCCTGAACCACCTATAAAACCCAGGCAGACTGAGTGCAAAACGTTAAAGGCTCAATCCGGTAAAGAGGTGAGTTCCTATTGAGGGACACTTGAGCTCACTCAACTCCTACTGAAGTCAATGGGAGCTGTGGTGCTTATCACAACACAGGGTCTTGGCCTAAGGCAGGACTGTGTCTCTTAAAGCTAGTAAGAGAAGAGTTAGTTCCACCCCCTGGAATCTGTGTTCAATAATCTTAAGTGGTCCAGAGGGGTGAAATGGGAATGTTTTGTGGGTAATAAATGACTAATAGCTGCCAGCAACAATATCTTGTCTCATGTACAAATAAGCTTTCCATTTTCATCCTCCAAATACTATTTTTAGAATTTATTGGCAGCACTAGATGCCTCTTTCAGACACTGGACTTCAGTGCTAGCGTTAGATTTTCAACCCTGTCTTATCCTGCCGGCTGCACACAGATGTTGGAGTTGACAGACATCTGGGAAAAGCCCCCTAACTGTTAAGATGACAATGTACGAAAGGCTGTAAAAAGTCACTCACAGCATTTTGAGTATTTCCACATAGCAGCCGAGGATCCTGTCTGCCTGGGCACTCAGCTCGATGCTCATAGTGCTACAGGTGGGGCTGACCATCAGGCAATCAATCAGATTGGGCTCACTATCATTGCCGACATTCGCCGTCATCTTCTGGTTAGCTGTGTTGTTACGCTCCACTTCCACGTGGATCTCATTCGACGTGACAATGACCGATTTGAGGCGAGATTCACTCAAGGTGGCCTCTTGAGAGACCAGGTCGGGACTCGTGTGGAGAAGCCGGAGGGGTAAGTTAGGCTTTCGGTCACATTGCTGCTGGCAGCCATTCCGAATTTCCTTCAGGCTTGGAGAATTGTCTCTACTGCATTTTAAAGAGAAACTTATAGCATTAGTAGCCAAACATAACAGACATAAGATGGGGAAGACAGTGGGGCTGAGAAACCAAGTTCTGCTGCTACTGCCTGCCGTATTTTACCCCAGCCCATTTGATTACGATTCTCCTTTTTATTTGGATTACAAAACTCGATGAAAACTATTAAAGCCCCAAAAGGACCATTCCACAGGCCCTTATAGTGCGAGGATTTGTACTTTCCATCATTCTGACTGCTATGCCAGCTCAACATAAAGGTGCGGGGAACACCGCACTCCCACCCGAGTTACACGAAGCTGACGTGAAATTCATGTACAAGTGTGCAACTAAATATAGTACATGTCCAGACTCTGGTCTGCAGTCCTCTAGTTAGGAAATTTTGCTGGTTACTAGACAGCCAGCACACATGGGGAAAATCAGATAAGCATAAATGAGTAGGAAACAAAAACAGAAAGAGCCTTTGACGTTGACTGAAAAACGTAAAAGCACGTCAGTAGCCAGACACCAAACCCATTTTAACATCAATCTTGTGGTAGCACTGGAATCCGACCAGTTAAATGTCTCATGACAACAGACTGTGGTTGGAAACCAACCCAGGTATGGACCTAAATTTACACTACTATTTACAGGCGGCTGCCTCTCAGATATCGACACCTCTTTAGAAATCGCCGGTCTCCTGATTGTTAGTATAGCTCACTGTGTGGGGGAGACATTCACTGTGCATCGGAGTTAAGGAATTCAAGTCTACACTTCAACTAACTCGTCGTTCAGGTTGTGAGCTGTCCCAGTATCATGAACACACAGCCCCAGACTGGAAGGGATCTTTGTGTGGATGCCTGGGAAGCCTCTTACCTTGTGCATCTCTATAGGACCTAGTCACAACTGCAGGTCTCTCCTACAAGGTGATGGACAGAAGGTGCTAAGGAAGATGAGCACGATAAGGTGTTGAGCTTCACCATCCTGAAAGATGTTGCAGCCTGCACACACCCTTTCTATACTGGGAACTTGTGAGAAACCTCACATCTGCATTATCTATCTCACAGTGAGTGGATTACATTGAGGGGGACTAGCCATGGGAATCAAGGGTATTCAGCACTCACAGGACATGCTCAGTTTCTCACAAGATATGTGGGAACAAAAACAACACCTGATTCTGTTTATATACATACATACACCCCCCCCCCCATCCCCACATAGCAGTGTTTGTAAATGAGCAGAATATAGTCTGGAAAAGTCATACTGACCTGTTGATAAATTCCTCATAACAAGAATAAATGGCTGCTAAGCAGACAGCTACAAGATTCGGCAGGACCCTGGGATGGGGGCATTGTCCAGTGGGACCGTGCATGCTGAAAAATAAAATAGAAACTACGGAGGTGGGAGGAAGTAACCAAAAGGCGACATTACTGTAATGAAGGTGTCTCTAGGTGACAACACTTATAGGCAGAGAGGGGTCCCAGAACAGGGAATAGAGGTTCGGGGAAGTTCAGGGAGATTGATTTAACCCCAGAAATTCCTACTGAATATGACTGCATTAAGATCTGGATCAAGCAGCTCTTGAGTTTATTTACTGCAGCACTGTTGTAGCCCAGATGAAGAAAAACCACCGTGAAGGTTCACAAATAGCAGGGTGCTAGATAAGAGTTCTCACTTAAGGGCCTGATCTGAAGCCCACTGAAATGAGTAGGAGTCTTCCCATGGACTTCAACTGGCATAGCATCAGGCCCTCAGTAGGCAAATTTGTGCTGATGAACCTCCAGTTTTTCCTGGTGCTTGCTAGTACTGACAGTGTTTCAACAAACATTGGCCACTCCATGGTTACCCACAAGGAAAATTATATTTTGTTCCTGTCTTTCATCTCAGCCACAAAGAGGAACATGTTCACAGGGTTGGAGAATACCCCATAGAATTAACTGTAACTAACCTATGAATGAACTTCTTCACCACCTCCATGCCGGCATTCAGTTCATTCAAAGCCAGAATATACTCCTGAGTAAACAGCCTCAATCGAGGGCACTTCCCAAAATCCTGTCCAAAAAGGAGACACTCAGTGAAGCCGCTGAAACATGCCTGCAATGTATGTTAAAACTGTGTGTTTTCAACAGAGATCAGCCCAGGGACATTTGAATTCATTTCATCACTATGCTGACATCTTCAAGAGAACGGCAGGTACCACTGTTCATTGACCATACATTTAGATTAATAACAAAAATGATGCCATATTTTCAAATTCTGTCACCCAAGATACACCTTTGAAATATAGGTTCACATGCAAAAAAAAGATCACCTTCCATGTCAAAATGTAGCACTTATACATAAGTTCCAATTTGCACACGCACGGCCCTCTTTTTGCATACTCAAGTGCAATTTCTTGGAGCCACAGTATATCTTTTAGGAAGACACCCACTCTTGAGCTAAATACTGAATGCTGGAGAATGTCCTAGGTAAACTGTTCCGGTGGTTAATTACACCAGTTGCAATAGTTGACCAGGCAAATAGTCAGTTGAGCGTGTAATTGTCAGGAGTTTTCAAGCAAATAATCACATTCAATCTTTAAAATCCCAGCCCTCCGTTTTATAAACTGGTCCAAAGGGAAATGCTTTGAAAGGTATGGTCTGATGCAATTTGGAGGGGAAAAGCATGCCCAAAGACATGCTGATTTGGAAACCTTTGCAAACCACGACCAGCTTCACCGTATATCACAGTATGTCTGGAATTCCATTCTCTGGCTCCAGTCAAATTAGTAAAAACATGACAGCTCATCTTCCAGTGATGCTACCACAACCCCTTGATAAAATGAGTTGTCTTATGTACATAAAATATAAATTATTCAACATACACTCTAACATTGCTATAAACCCACCAAAACCAGAGCGCTCAACTAGAAGCTATTCACAGATTTCTCTGTTCAAATACATTGGGCCAGCTTAATGGATTCATTTAGCCTAATGTCCATGTTAACTTAGGAAAAAAGGCAAAGCAAGCCAAAAAACAAACCAAAAAATGCTTACATGCAAACACACAGTCTGAGTTGGCAAAGAGCTGAGCATCTCCTGGAAGTCAATAGGTGCTGGGGGTGCCCAGTACTCAGCATATAACAGGATCAGGCCCACTGCCTTTCAATCACAGGCAGATCCAAAATGCTGTGGCCAATAACATCAGCTCTTATATAGTCCTTTTCACCCATAGATTTCAAAATGCTTTACAAAAGAAGATGAGTATAATTGTACAGGGGGAAACTGAGGCACAGATCTTGAAGCAACTTGTCAAGGACGACAGAACCAGTAACAGAGTCCAGGTTTCCTGACTCCCAGACCAGCATTCGCCGGATTTCTAAGTGGCCTGCTAATGCTATGAAATTAACTCTGGGCTCCTTGCTTCTCTTCCCCAAGACCATGTTTTTATATACACACATACGAACTCTAAAGAGACTATTCAGAGTATAATTCCCCAGAGAGCAGTAAAGTGCCCATATCCACTCCCACTAATATTTAACACTGTAAATTCTTCAATTACACACAGAGGTAAAAAGGCATGTTGATTTCCAATCTGCAAATGTGAAGTATGGTAAATAGGAGCAATTCTCTTAAGCTAACCAAATACAAGCAGCACACTGTGCATTCAGATTTTATTTGAGACCCCACAAGAGCACTGGATTTTATTTATTTATTTATTTTTGGTGGTGGTGGTGGTGGTAGTAGAATTTTTAATGGTCTGGAATCCAAGAATAACATGTATGGAAAATTTATCGAAGGTTACGGCATATTCAAAAATGACATGTCTGGAGAGAGCGGGCACAGAGCCAAGAATACAGCCTGCTGGCCATGTCGGGTTTGTTAGTTCTGAAAACTCAAGGAGTTCAAAAAAAACAGTTGTATAAATAAGAAACATGAAATGTTTTACTTGAGATGTATGTTGTGATCCAGAAATACTTTGGATGTCGTCTATAATTATAACAATGAAAACAAACCCTTTGTGCAGTTATAAAAGCATGAAACCCATTCCAGGGATCACAGCAAACTGCAGCTTTGTGCAATAAAATCTGCTTATGCAAATTAGAAACTGTACTAGCAGCACTAGTACCCTTCAAAGAGCAATAAAAGCACCTTCTCGTTCCAGAACAAGACAGGCAGTCCTTAGTGTTGCTGGGAAGTGATAACCAGCTATTGGGCTCCACCCGAGATGGCTGCACTTCTGGTATTAATTGACATGCCTCGTCATAAGTACATACCAATAAAAATGAGAGGTCAACATTTTCCGACTTCAGGGAAGCATTTTCAAAAGTACCTAAGTGCGTTTAGTGTCCATCCAGCTTAGATGCTTTGAGAATCTCAGTCTGAGTGCCCAAAGGTAAGCACCTTAGATGTAGTGCATGGCTACACAGCCTAAGGCCATGTCTACATCTAAAATTTTGCAGCGCTGGTTGTTACAGCTGTATTAGTACAGCTGTATAGGGCCAGCGCTGCAGAGTGGCCACACTTACAGCAACCAGCGCTGCAAGTGGTGTTAGATGTGGCCACACTGCAGCGCTGTTGGGCGGCTTCAAGGGGGGTTCCGGGACGAGAGAGCAAACCGGGAAAGGAAACCAGCTTCGCCGCGGTTTGCTCTCTCGGTCACGGAGCCACCCAGCAAACCGCAGGGAAGGAGACCTGCTTGCTCGGGGTTCCGGGACCGAGAGAGCAAACCGGGAACGCCGCGGTTTGCTCTCTCGGTCCCGGAGCCACCCAGCAAACCGCAGGGAAGGAGACCTGCTTGCTCGGGGTTCCGGGACCGAGAGAGCAAACCGGGAACGCCGCGGTTTGCTCTCTCGGTCCCGGAGCCAGCCAGCAAACCGCAGGGAAGGAGACCTGCTTGCTCGGGGTTCCGGGACCGAGAGAGCAAACCGGGAACGCCGCGGTTTGCTCTCTCGGTCCCGGAGCCAGCCAGCAAACCGCAGGGAAGGAGACCTGCTTGCTCGGGGTTCCGGGACCGAGAGAGCAAACCGGGAACACCGCGGTTTGCTCTCTCGGTCCCGGAGCCAGCCAGCAAACCGCAGGGAAGGAGACCTGCTTGCTCGGGGTTCCGGGACCGAGAGAGCAAACCGCGGCGAAGCTGGTTTCCTTTCCCGGTTTGCTCTCTCGGTCCCGGAACCCCGAGCAAGCAGGTCTCCTTCCCTGCGGTTTGCTGGGTGGCTCCGGGACCGAGAGAGCAAACCGCGGCGTTCCCGGTTTGCTCTCTCGGTCCCGGAACCCCGAGCAAGCAGGTCTCCTTCCCTGCGGTTTGCTGGCTGGCTCCGGGACCGAGAGAGCAAACCGCGGCGTTCCCGGTTTGCTCTCTCGGTCCCGGAACCCCGAGCAAGCAGGTCTCCTTCCCTGCGGTTTGCTGGGTGGCTCCGGGACCGAGAGAGCAAACCGGGAAAGGAAACCAGCTTGATTACCAGAGGCTTCCTCCTTCCACGGAGGTCAAGAAAAGCGCTGGTAACTGTCTACATTGGATTACCAGCGCTGGATCACCAGCGCTGGATCCTCTACACCCGAGACAAAACGGGAGTACGGCCAGCGCTGCAAACAGGGAGTTGCAGCGCTGGTGGTGCCCTGCAGATGTGTACACCTTCAAAGTTGCAGCGCTGTAACTCCCTCACCAGCGCTGCAACTTTCTGATGTAGACAAGCCCTTAGTGTACACACACATAATGACCAGACATCATGGCGATGGGCACATTTTAGACAAGACAGCCAGCCAGTTCATACATAAGGGATCACAGTGACAGCTTTCCTAACCAACCAAATACATACAACATCGATATTTACCATGTTGTGCTTGAGGATTCTCTGTACCACCGGTGTGAACACTTCTATGACAACCATGGACCGAGGGCGTTCTCTGCAGTGCTGCAATGAGAAAACATAAATACATATGGAGCCTGGAGGAGCCCTAGCCTTTACCAAATCACTGTCTGAAACCTGAGACAATATCAATAATATATTTAGGTCTGCTCTACACTACAGACCTATACCAGTATAATGTAACTATGTTGCTCCGGGTATGAAAAATCCACACACCCCTGAGCGATATGGTTATACTAACCTAACTCCCCTGTGCAGTCAGCAATATGTTGGCAGGGGAGCTTCTCCCACGGACATACCTACCGCCTCTTAGGGAGATGGATTAACTAAGCCAACAGGAGAGCTGTCTCCCATTGGCTTACATGTCTTCATTAAAACACTACTACACTAAGGCAGCATTTTAAGTGTAGACTTGCTCTTAGTCACCAGGAGCCAATTTGGGATTTTAGATGCACATGCCCTAGAGGGCAGGCACTGGCCCTACAGGTGGTTAATAACAATGTGTGAATGACTTTGATAAGTTTCTGAATCCACCAATCTGACAGTCTTTCCTTACAAGTGAATTACCCGGTAATCAAGGGGACCTGATGGAAAGCATATATCCAACTGTTAGCAAAAAGACTTTAAATTGAAATGTCAATCAGTTTAGAGAGGAAAATTAAAGTTATAGCAGCTTTTTCAAATTCAAAGGCCTTTGGATCTAAAGTCCAGAACGCTAGTAACACACACACACACGCTTGCAGGAAGAGGACACTGTAGTGTATGCCCCACATCATGATCCATCAGAACCCGCTGGTTCCAGTGGCACTTACGCTAGCAATGGGACATACAATGAGACATTGCTGTGTGTCAGTGTTTGAGGATTATATTCCTGATGTTTAATACTATTTTATAGTCTGGCCCATTAAGAACAGGGATCTCGCTGGCCGTCAATCAAAGACAGAAACCAACTGGGGGAATCAGTTCAAGAGATTAAGAAAAATAAAAAACATCAATGAGACATCAGACAATTAATCTGTTCTTAGTACCTTGCAGAAGAATTCACAGAGGTCAGGCGGAGGGTGATTGTTTTCCAGCAAAGGTGCAATTGCCTTGAAAATAAAAAGTTAGCATACTTCAATTTGACTTCATCACACAGGCCAGCCCTAATAAAAGAACGTCAGGAGTGAGTATATTTTAAAACTCTTTAAAACAAAGACCTGGATAAGAAGGTGACTGTAAATTTAGCCTAATGCAGTGTTGTTGTAGCAGCGTCGGTCCCAGGATATTAGAGAGAGAAGGTGGGTGAGGTAATATCTTTTACAATAAAACACAACATGGTAAGTATCGACATTATAGATAGCATTACAATGAAAGATACTGCCTTATCCATCTTGTCTCTCTAAGTTTAATTGGATGTTCTCAGGATTAAGTTACATATTTAGGATTTTAGGGAGGTTTCTTTTGTTTTTTGGAACAAAATCTACCACTAATAGAAATGTGGTTTGTTTTTCCCAAGTGTTAATAAGGAAACTAAGGTTTGTTTTATTTTTAAATTATGGGCCTAAATTCATCCTTGTTATAAGCCCACTGGGCAAATTTTGCTGTCAGTTTCGCCAGTGTAAATTCAAAAGTAACACCGCTGAAGACAATAGGTTACTTCAGATTTTACACCAGCATGAATGAGAGCAGAATGTGACTCGCTGATTTCAGAGGTATTACACTAGGGATGAATCTGACCCACGATTAAAGTGGCACTGCCACTTTATTTAAAGGGTTCTAAAATATACTTAAACACACACACGTTACATCTTTTATAATGAGCTTATGCTCAGATGTTACCACCCAGTACAAAACAGACTCCTCTTGCAGGGAATGACTGATTTCCTTTAATTTTACCAAGATCATCACAATGACACTACTGTTTTTGTGGACACTCTATAAAAAAGACAACATGAGTCTAACTTTCCAAAAGTTCAGGTTAACCTTTCTTTCTCCATTGCTAGGCAACCTGATGTGGTTATGTACTGTAAATATATTACAAGTCATACCTGCCACTGTGCGTGTAATGAAATTATGTTGCTGCTGTCTCCTTTGTAAATTAGAAAGCATTACTAGAACAATGCATTCTCCGTACATGATGATGCCTTCAGGCTCTTTCAATCTTGGAGTAAGGGATTCCCGGTACCAATTTAAAAAGTAAAACTCTTTAACAGCAGCTAGACATTTGTGTATTAAACTTCTGAACGACAGGCATTCTACCTGGATGGCATTTCAGGGTTTTGCTAATGCAGCCTGTTTGGTTTTATTTGTTGTTTTTTTCCCCGCTTCCCACAGAAGTTCAGTTCAAATTAGCCCATCAAAATCACCATGAATCACAAACACCCTCTCAGCCATAGGAGAAGATTAACATGAACTTCTGGAATGAAAACCAAGCACATCTGCAAAGTGCTGCCTAGATTTTACATAACACTGAAGCAGCTAAAGCTGGCTATTGTGCAATTCCTCTCCCTACAGCTGTTTATTTCTTCACTGGTCATGGTCCTATAGCAATATATTCTTACTGCAGTACTGTAAAAGTGGTGCACTCTTGCTGTAATATTCAGCTGGACTATAATATCCTTGCTACATATTCAACAGTTAACTACATTAAGGACTCTACCTGAATTTATCTTTATAATAATTTGCTATAACATCCATCCTCCTCCATCCCTCTGATAAATTGTATTGAAAAGTCACGGTGAGGGTTTTATGCCTGCCTGTTAACAGAGAGGTTATCAGATCATAGTAGTTGAAGATGGAATTGCTGTTTGGTGGCTTGCATCAAATAAGCTTTGTCATCTCAGTCCAGTACCTAGTGCACAGATGTCCACTTCACAAAGAGACAACCAGAATCGGCAGTCTCAGAGAGGCTGAGAGTTGACTGGACCATGGAGATTCTCCAGTAAGTGATCTCTCTGGAACAAGGACAGTGTGGGGGAAGCCTGCATTCCTCTGCTCAACCTATGCCTGTCCTGTGGATAAAGAGAGCTTTGCTCTGCAGGGCTGCCCATCTGTTACCTTTTGCCAGAACTAAATTCAGATGCATTCCACACAGACCCCCACTCACCCAAAAGAGATGGAACTGGACCAGGCAGAGAATTGGTTTGTTACTCTCTGGCAATTTGGAATGAGAATCAGCCTGCTAGCTAAATCTAGGGCAAGGCACATGGCTTCCTCTATACAGGTAAATCACTGAGGCCACAAATATTTATAACTACCACTACTGCTAAGTAAATAAATAATAAGAATAATGCAAGGCTGCTGCTATATTTGCAAGAGGCTTAAAAAAACCCAGAAATTGTATTTCTGTTAATGACTGATGCACAGTCTTCAGAATTGGATAAAGGTCAGAATAGTTGGGGGGGTTTATTTGTTTTTCTAAATTCTAAGATTTTCAAACAACAATTATCACTGACTGGCAACAGGAAGTCTAAATTAACCTTAGCACTGAAGTAAAATGAAATCTATAGTGAACTTCTGAGCAAATTGACTACCACTTTAGAAACTTATCATAACGACTGATACCAGCCAAAGTGGAGTCCTGAGCAGGAGTTAAGTGTAATTCACACCTAACCGTGGCTACACTTTACGTCATGTTGTTTTGCAGGAGGATTCATGGAGACATGATATGATCAGGTGGTGGTGAAGTACTAGATAAGATTACTAAAAAAAAATCTGGAAATTGTCAGCAACTGAAACTAAATTACAATGTTTGGGAAGCAATTTTCACCTCTGATCAACTGCTGGATTTGTTAAGGTTTTATATTTGCTTGCATGGGGAGGAGGGCTACCTTTTGCTTCAATTATTTATGTATCCAAATAAATGCACTGTAGGTAATCAGAGAAAATGGAAGACAGCATTTTCAGATCCCCTTGTGTACATGGGTAAAAGCAGACACACACATTCCCACACTTGCAAGGGCAAACACATGCTCACACACCTTCCACATTCTAGCCCCTGAGTGTGCACAAATGCACAACAGAACACTAGCTCCCTGAGGAAACCATGGCACCCGCAGGCTGCGAGGGGCCAGATTTGGCAGGTGCGGATATTAACATTTGCAGTGTGCAACCATGTGGGGAGATAATTCATCCTAAAAGTTCTACAGAGTTTTACACACATTAATCAGGGATCTTTTATTGTTATTTATATCAAACAGGAAAAAGAGGACAACAGAAATGTGAAAAAGTGAATGGGTTAAATGGGTGTGACCCTGCACCCACTGAAGTCAATGGTAAAGCTGCCACTGATGTCAATGGAGCAGGAGCAGGCATTACAGAAGCCAAAACCAGGGCAAAATGAAACAATCAGAAACACAGAGTGACCCACAAAACTTGACATAAGGATACTCACCACAATAATGCTCTCATGGTCTTGAGTGGTTAAGTTGGTGTTCTGAAAAGATTAAACAGAAGAAATCAATGAGCTAATTTTATTTTGAAACTGACACTGTCAATGCACACACCTCAGCCAATGCAAATGAACAAGGACAAAGGTCCAATTCTGCAATCACTAACAGGAATAAAATCAGGCTCTATTAAAACCATTCATTTAATGCACATTATCAATCACTTACTATCGGGACCAAGCTCACTTCCATTTCTCACAAAAGGATGCTCAGCACTTACAGGATCATGACCCTTGGATTTACAGCCATGCAGCTTCACCTAAACGTTGATGCTCCCTGAGATACAAATTAATGGAAACACTGAACTAGTGGGAGGTATTTCTTTAAAAATGCTTTCTAAATTTCAAGATTTCAATTCCACAGAGTGAGTTAATAAAAGGTTTTCCTTGACGCTCTCTGCCATGGCTGGAGGACTAACTGCAGCAGTTTGCCTGTAACATGGAGCAAGTTTTCCACCAGTACAAACCGTGCGGGGCTTTGGAGCTCTGCTCTGACTCTGCTCCAGCTCCAGGCAAAAACCTGCAGCTCCACTGCTCCAGAGCTGCTCTGTGCTCCAGCTCCGGGCTCCGTTCCAAAGCCCTGTGTGCAGCAACTCTGAAGTCAACTAAGCCGCATCAATTTACTCCAATACAGTACACCTCTACCCCAATATAACGCTGTCCTCGGGAGCCAAAAAAATCGTACTGCATTATATTGAACTTGCTTTGATCTGCTGGAGCGCACAGCCCCGCTCCCCCGAGCGCTGCTTTACCACATTATGTCTGAATTCATGTTATATTGGGTTGCGTTATATTGGGGTAGAGGTGTATTTCCCTATGTTCTCTGTGTTCCACAAGGTGCTACAAGGTTAAAATAGTGCCACAACCTTAGTGCACCAAAGGAAAAGCAGCTCTTTTTCTGCTCATCACAGATCTACACAAAAATGCAGCCTACCCTTCACCCAATAGATACAAAATTCTGACATGCATCACATTTTATTTTTGTACCAGAACTGAAACAACCAGAGAACAGGTACTAAGGGTAAGAAGGAAACCCATTTCAAAGCGAGTAACAGATTAAAAACAGCACCAAATGCTACAAAAAACAAATGGGGACAAATGATATCAAACCTGCACAGAAGTGGACCATCTATTTGACACAGAAATGGGGGAGGCTAAAACCTCTGATATCTCCATTTGAAATTGCAATAAGAAAAGTACTGCTTATTAGACTTATCAGTGTTCACATCCCACTGATCTGTTGTGAGAATGATCTAGTCTATTACATACAAATAGAGCCCAACTAAGAACCCAATGAAGTCAATAAGAGTTTTGCCATTAACTTCAATGGGCTATGGATCAGACCCATAATGAACGAGTTATCGACTAGGAATACCTAGGGAGTAGGCCACTGAAATCAAAAGGAATCACGGTGCATATTCAAGGGCAGAATTTTGAACTTGAGTTACAACTTTGGGGTAGGGGCAGGTTGTTAAGTGTTTGGTTTTTTCCTAAGAGAAAGCAACAAGATGGGAACATCCTCATGGTCTTACCTCTGAGAGCAGCTTTGAGACAATCTCCAGTGGTGCTTGATGGATGGAATCATCCTGTAGTGGAGAGTTTAGCGCCATGTCCACCAGTGTCCTAATCTCCTTCAAAACAACCTCCCAACGGCTTGGGTTACTAAGCACTTTCTTGTACTTGTAAATCTTCTTCTGCAAGAAAATATAAACAACAAAATAGATACCATTGTGAGTCTGTCATGATAAGGAAACCGCAAGAAAACAGTGGCTTCCCTAAATCTTTATTGTAAAACTTCTTCGCTTTTGTTTTTTTGAGGGGTTTTTTAAAAGAAAAATGCAGTGCTCAAGCTCTTTCAAGGGGGAAAAACAACCTCCATGTGTATAAATTTGCAGGTTCACAATTCCATGGAAGAAATGGGTTATGGCAGCCACATTTTTGCTTTGGTTTCAGAGAGGGTTGCCAATGTTCTAATCACATAAAACCAAACACCCCTGCCCCGCCCCTTCTCCGACGCCCTGCCCCTGCTTGCTCCATCCCTTACCCTGGCGAGCCGCGTGCCAGAGGTTGCTGACCCCTGGCCTAGACTGTGTTGTGCTCATATATGGCAATCTTTGGGGAAAACCCCACCCTCCAAAATTTCAAGAGTAACTGGATAGAATTCTAGAAGCCTAACAAAATGATGAGAGTAAAAATATCACCCCATGTCATCATGATGGCTACCTTAGAAACCAATACTGATTAGCCCAGAACCCTCAATCTCCATTCCGATTCACAGGCCCAGAAGGAACACAGCCTGTGCTGACAACTGGAACCTACTTGCCACTCCCCAGGAGTTTTTGCTATAGCTCGTTTTCCTTTTTCATTTATGCCTGCTTACAAATCTGATCCTGTGACTGACGTGTTCAGTGAAGTCCAGATACATTCTCCCTCTGGTTGGAGTAAACCATACGGATAGACAGTTCCTCAGTTTGTACACAAAACATAGAGTTATGCACACACACTCACAAATGGACCCACACATTTAACAGCTGCAATAGAAGCCCTTTGAAAAATCACTCAACGCAGACTATGAATTTAACACTGGTATATAGGCTAGATATCAGCATCATAAATGTGAGATCTAGACACAGCTCTCCAGCATTCTCGTTCAGAAATGCTTTGCCGATGTGTTAATCGGCATTTTGCCCGTTCACTAATACAACGCAGTCCTTCCAGAATCATCGGTGAATAATCTGGAGCTATCTGCTTATTAATCACTTCTTTCCCCGGTGTGGCATCAGCTTTAACGGTCAACACAAGAGCGCAATCTACCCCAATTGTAGCAGAATGCAAGGGGAGAACAATGAAGAAGAGATAATACATCTCACATACCACGTTTTGGCTCTTCACAATGATGAGTCATGGCCTTAGTGCTATATACACAGGCTGATGAAGTATTCTATATCAGTGATTTAAATACACTTTTCATTTTAATTAAATTTATACAAATGAAAAAGCACAACGGCAGCCACTCTCGCTTGCAAAGCATTTTGAAGATATTGGAAAGTAAAAAGAAACAGGGGAAAAAAAACCTAGCCTGGATACGAAACATATTTCAGATTTTAGAGGGGAGTAAATGCCTTTAGATTTGAAAGCTCTTTGGAGCAGCCCTTTAGGGCTTCTAAATTACTGAGCACATTGTCATCATTTAATTATTATCATTATAGTCTTTTTTTTAGGAACCATAACATGATGCTCCCATAGAGATTTTAATTTCGCTTATTTATTTAATGGTTCTCTATACTTTCTTTTTGTTAGCCTGGCTACAGTACTGAATTAAATCTAATCTTTCTAGGCTGATCAGTCAGCCCGATAACCCTAAACTACTAATTTCTGGCTAATTATGCACAGTGAGCAAAGCATCCTAAACAAAGCAAGCTTAGCAAAGGGTTTTCGACACTGACATTTTACACTTCTGTCCTAGGAAATAAGCACATTAAATTCAAAGCAGAAACCAGAGGATGACAAACCAACAGAAAGCTACCAGCTGGGCCATCCCATGCATCCACTCCTCCCTCAACATTCGGCTCTTCTTTCCTTCATCACCCCCACTCAGAAGGCTTACAGCAATGTGGCTTACAGCAAAGGGCGGGTGCTGCAGTCTGAAGGGGAGCCACTGCAGAGAACCGTACTGTTCGGTGGGACAACCTTACCATGCAAACCCTGCTGCAGCCGTCAAATTCTCCCATGCAGATACAAGTGAATCAGAAATGGTTTCCATTCAGATGTGAAGCCATATATAGGAGAAGAAAGAGGGAACTGAACATCCTACCACGCAAGAGAGACCTACAACAATTGCTGCTGATGCCAGCCGGACAGCAACCAAAAGGAAGCGTCGAGGTTAGGCTACCTCTGCACACACGCCGTGGCAGCTGCAAGCGAAGAATCCAAAGGGCTCTGTATCCGCTGCAGCTTTCCAGGACAAAGGGGTTTAATGTGCTCACATGACGCACTGCTGTCTTTAAACAATGTTAAAGGATTTCTGAATGATGGTGGGAAATCAAAAACAACAGCATCCCCGAGAGGCTTGAACTCTGCTACCCCGAACCTTTGTCCATGGTTTTGCTGCTGCTTTTGTCAGCATAATGTTATTTACTGTTGAGCAGCTCATTGAAAGCCTCAGTTAAAGTCTGAAACCCATCAGCTGGTTACCAGAGCAATTTGGTTTACATCAGTGAGCACTCGACCAAAGCTAAGCCATCTGTCCTCTTACTTGCACTGACTTGTGAGCAAGCAATAACGAGCACTTGGGCGGGGGAAAGGGGGGCTGTGGCTGAGGACCAAGAGTAGACACAGATCCATTTAAGGATGCAAAATGTCCATGTGTTTGGATACAAAATGTGCCTCTAACTAACAATCCCCACCTTGCAATCCAGATAGTTATTGTCACATTTAGGTAGTTTGTCCTCCCTGCCATGTGGCACAGCCCTTTAAGAGTTTGGGGGTGCCCTGATTCACAAAGTCTCAGGAGATGGGGGGGGGGAGAAGAAAGAGGATCCCAAGAAGAAATAGCATTCAGGAGGACTCCTGTTCCTGTGTCTAAGAGCCTGAAACCTCACAGAGAGGGCAAGGCAAGGCTCCCCTCTCCCTCAGACGGTAAGGAATGAGCTGGGAGCAGGTGCCAGCATCAATGCTGCCCTCTCCCTCATGGAAGGGCAGATGCCTGCCGACACTGTGGGAAGCAAGACGCCTGCTGCAGGGTCCTGAGACAGCAAGGAGCAGACACCAGTAGATGGTTGCCAAACCTGCTGAGCCTGTGAGGTAAGTAGTGCCAGCTGAAGGAGATAAAGTACCACCCAGCTCCAGGAGGAGAGTTGTGGCTCTTGCCATAAGGAGAAGACAGAGACAGAGATGTACATTGCTATCCAGAACCAGGAGAGCTGGGAACAACCTAGGTGACAGGCCTCAGAGAAACTTCGAGAGCCAGAAGCACATTTTGTTTATTTGGGACTTGTTATGGCCCTTTTTGGTATAAGGCTTTGTAATAAACAAGCCCTATGAAGGGTATCAAATCAAATCTCAAGCGTGCCTGAAATGGAGTTATTGACTACCTGAGAAGAAAAACTGAGGGAGGGAATACCCACAGCTACATACCAACTCAGCAGAGGGTACTACAGGGCAGGCATGCCCTACGACCATCCGATCCCACAAAGCTTCACTGGCACGAGTAACTCTTCAAAGATAATGGAGCTGTTCGTGTCAGTGAGGCTTTGCCGAGTGGGCCTGAGCTTTGCAGAATGTTTATGGATCCTCATCCTGAGCAAGGACCAACCCCCAGATAGGCCATAGCAGATGCCTTGTGGAAACAGTTGCACTGTGTTGCCAGTCATGCAGGCAGATTCAGGTCTATCCTGTCTAGGCTTTTCTACTGACGTTGTTGCCATAGGATTTAGGCATTAAAAAAAGAAAAATACATTCAGTAGGGATGTCTTCGAAAGAAATCACATCTCAGGTGACAACACACACAAACAGGCCCCAGCAGACTGCACTGTGACCCTGCTGGCTGTTGCCCAACCAGAACCACAAAGCTTTCTAACACTATTCCAGAATTTTTCTGCAATGGCTTTTTTAAATAAGCTGTTACACTTGAAGCGGAAGTGGAGGGAAGCACAAGGAAAAAATAATAACACTTTGCATTTATAGGGCACCCTTTCATCCAAGGATCTCAAATAACTTCCATTAGTGAAGCCTCGCAGCCTGCCCCCAAGAGTCCAGTAAGCCTTATTCCCATTTTACTGTGGGAAAAACTGATACTCTCCTAGGTTTGTGTGACACACAGTGAGTCTGTGGCATGACTTGTGATTCACACTCTTCTTCTACCACCAGCAGAGCACCCTGCCTCGCACGCAGAGAGCTGAGGACAATAGGTTCAGAATGGGAGAACCCAGGACACAGAAGATTTTAAAAAGAAATCCTATACATAATGAAGTTACAAGCCCCGAGAGCCTAATCCTGCAGCCCTTGCTCACTGGAATACAGCCCTTACCTATGTGAATGGGAGTAAGATCAGAGTCTAAATGCACATAAATGAAAGGAATAATCTCTTCCTGGGATTCTGATGTCTCTAGATCCCCCAAGGAGACATTACCCTTGGTATGATGATGATGAAAAGATGTTGGTCTCCACTGTGCCCAAAATCCCATTCCGCTTGCTCACCGCTGTCGCAGTCCAGGAAACATTCTCAGTTCTTGACAGCCAATTTCCCTCAGGGACCTGAGGCATTTTTGTGGTCTTAATAAAGAATAAAGAAAAAAACAAAACCACAACCTGGAGTGTCCTGTTAAATTCTAGCACTCGGACTCCAACCATTACAGGATTTCAGCGGGGATCATCTTTCCCCTCTCTCTGCTCGACTGCAGGTGAGCTAATTGCTCATTTCTGCAGACGCACTAACAGTACACCATGGCTTCCCCAGGGCTGTGTGCGCCAGAAATTACTGATTTATTGCTCAGCTGAGAAAGGCAGTTCCAGCAAATGGGAAAATGGCAAGCTCCTTCCCAGCTCACTGCAAGCCAGCGCTAAGCCAGCCAACGCTTACAGTTCTATTCTGACGGCAAGATGGAATAGTTATAAACTTGGGCTGCATTTCCAAAGTGCAAATGACTCAGGTTTGTGGAATGCACAACACAGAAACTGTCACACTGCATTAACCAATGGATCAACTTCTTAACAGCTCTGTGTAAGCTGCTGCACAGATAAGTAATTTGCAGTGTACAACACACAAATTTTATTTGTTTTACTAAACCCAAGAACGTATTCTTGAGTACCACCTATTGGCCCTTAATCTATTAACTAAATATACAAGTGTGTGTGTACACACGCACACACATATGTACAGCCATAAAGCATTTAGTCCAGTATCCTGTCTGTGTCAGTGGGTGACATCAGCTGCTTCAAAAAAAGGTGCAAGAAATTCTGTAATACATAGTTAAGGTATAATCTGACCCTAAGGAAACCTTCGTCCTGACCTCCAAGAGTTAGAGGTTGGCTTAAGCCATGGAGAGTGTTTTCTGGTCAGGGGTGGCTCTAGGGATTTTGCCACCCCAAGCACGGCAGGAAAGCTGCCTCCAGAGGTTTGCCTGCCACCCTAAGCACGCGCTTGGCGTGCTGGGGCCTGGAGCCACCCCTGTTTCTGGTAAACAAAGCTCATATCAACAGCATTTGCTGGCTCCAGTCCTGGGCCCTAATCCTGCAAAGGAATCAGCCTGCCGGGAGCCCATTCCAGTCAATGGGACAGTGCATGGGTACATATCCTTTTGCAAAATCAGGGCCTTGTATATTGATATGACTGAAGCGGTAACCCTTTCATAACTGTCTGGATGCCCTACCTATAAAGCATACGTGACATACGGCTCTCTGGGGCAGCTCTGTTTGCGTCAGCAGCATCATTTAACACTTTGCTTCAAAACATGAGTTTTCTTCATTTAAATTTTGCCCAGCCCTAAATGTTGAAGAATGCCAATTCCCACACACCACATAGAAACGCATGCTTGGGGCAGGCTGGGCAATGACGACTAAATTCCCACAAATAACCAAATACCAAAGAAATGCGTTGGGGCAGAGAGGGGAGCTTTTGGAGCTAGGGATTCCCTGAATCTCCCAAACTATTTCTTGAGGTTTGCAAAGCCAGTTTGGATTTGTATAAAACGTTGTATCCTTTCTTCTCTCATGGCAAGTCCTCTTTTTCAAAATCTTGATTTTAAACTTGATTTTAAAAAAGTGAGTCCTGATTATTTACATTACATTATATTGGGGCCCTGTTGTGCAAACACTGTACGAACACATACACACTGAAAGACAGTCCCTGCCCTGAAAAGTCTACGGCTTTAACAGACAAAGGGAGGGGTGAAAAAACAAAGGCAGAGAGGTGGAGTGACTTGGCCAAGGTGTCACAATGAGTCAGTAGCAGAGCTGGGAACAGAACACAGGGCTCTTCCCTCCTAGGTCTGTGCTTTAGACATTAGACCATGCTGTCGCTTTAGTCCAGTGCTCTCTATTAAGTACAAGAGAAGCCTCACACGTCTGAGCTAGGATGGCAAAAGTAGGTGGGATATATACAGCATCAGCTGCATTTTCCTTTCAGAATCTCTCCCCTCATTCTTCCCCCTTTTCTATCCAATCTACCTGGATTTGTTTTCCACTATGCCCCACTCTCCCCCTGGCTCTTTCTCTCTTCCCCTTCTCCAGTCTCTGCTAAGCACATATTTATTACAAAACCCCCCAAACTTCCAAAGCAGAACACTCCACCGCATACAGTTCTCCCCCTAGGGAATGGCTGCAACAACACACACGACATATGTTAGTCATGTTGCTTAATACTCTATGCTTGAATACTATGGTGATGAGTGCGGCATAAATACCTATACCAAATCAAACAGAACAAGAACTCGAGGACAGCTGAACTTGTGCTGAACTTCCAGAGCCAGGAAGTTTAGGCAGGTTCAGCATGAGGTGAAAGAGTTCAGCCGTGGCTAATAAACAAGCTGGACTATGAAACAGATGCTCCCCATTGACGTCAGGGCTCATCTTTCCTTGAGAGCCTGTGCTGGAAAAATGGAAGAGCAAAGTTGGTTTCCACTGCTGTTCTGGCCATTACAGACGAGAAAAGGAGACGAGAAAGGAGTGCTGGCACACAGGTAGCACACTCATCAATCCATGTGCCCCTGGATGGCAGCTGAGTCCAAGTGCATCACGGCAGGGTTATGCTGAGGGAAGCCTAGTAACAACTTCGCTACTCACAGAGCGATCACCCTCCTCCTTCACGCAGCAGTGGCTTCAGCTACTCAGCCAAGGGTGTGTCCTGTCCTCTCAGATGAAGCAAGGCTGCTCTGGGACTGAAGGAGCAATGGCCAAAAACCACCCATGGGAAACATACATAGAAAGTGACTAGCTCGCCTGTACAACAGCAAAACATCAGGGGGGCCAGTTCCTCTCTAGTGACATTTGTGTAGGCTGTGACCACTCGAACCACTGTCTCCCACCTGTGCACTATAAGAATACATGCAGAACACTAATCTAATACTTCTGCTCTGTCCTGGGAGCGGACCCCGATTGCTTCTCTGTTTCCCCCCTTGGGATCACATCTGTCCTCCCACAAAGCCAGAGAATCACATCACCACTCACGTGCTCTCTGTGCAAACATTGGTATTTTACAAACAGACGGCGTCCTTCTCCCCGTGGATCCCAAAGTGCTTTACAAATTACAGCCACAAAGGCCACCACCAGCCTGCAGCCACTTCTGCTGAGAAGATAGCAACCAACCTGTACGCAAGCATGGGAAACAAGGGGAATTTAATAAAAAGAGGCAGAGGCCAAGAAAAAGAGTCCTATGGGAACTTTAAAGATCCATAAAGGACAAGCAGAATTTTGTTTTTTTTATGTACTGTACTATGGTTTTGTATGAAAAGCCATTCGAAACCATTTGGGACTCAATATTATAGACCTTGGAAAGCTGAAGTAAACTGCTACCTTGCTAGGATTTGAACTCATATATTCTACCACTGGCCTCTGACATTCCCTGTTTTAACTTGCACTGATTTGATTCCACTCTGTCCAATACTGAAGGGTATTTTTAGTGCGCTGCATTCGAAAACTCCAATGTGGGGGGTATGTACTGTACCTTCTCACTTCCGCTTATGGGAAAGCCCTCTGGCCAGTAAATCCCTCGTAGCCTCATATGCAGCCCCCCTATCGTGATGGAACAGAAACATAGCTGGCAGATCCTGAGCCACACCTCCCCAGTCTGTGCATTCGAGATGCTATTCAGTAACGATCTAACAGAAGGCCAGTTGTGGCTTCAGCTGCACTTTGCATGGATTAATGCGGTTACTATCGTAATCAGACCTGTCCACAGGGGAGATGTTTTTTGGCAAGGCTGACCTTGATGCATTCCCCGAACCCTACATCTCCGCTTCCATTTCCTTTTGGCAAATGCCCCCATTCTTCAGGCCTCAGTTCCAGCACCAGCTTTACACTTCAGGCTGGCAAAACATCAGTTTTCATTCTGCTCACAGCAACTGCTGTCCCATATTTTTCATATTACGGTGCCAAACAAGGCTTTGTTTTTTAATGTTGCTTTGGCTATGCAGAATTTCACTGCTACTGCGGAATGTTTCTAGCAGAAACATAAGAGAACCCTAGGGCTGCAATAACCATTCACACAGGAACAGCTGGACCCTTGGGTTGCAAATTCCATGTAGTCTTTCCCATAAGAAAAAGTGACATTGACCAAGTTTTCCCATATTTTTTAAATGCAAGACAGAGGGCCAGATTCACCAGTCCTATGACAGCAGCCAAGAGTCTGTGACACCTTGCAACAGCGGTAGTTGGGTGGGGTTGAGCTGCAACAACCCTCCCTTGGGGTTTTCAGGAGATGAGGGCAGCTTCAAGCTTATGGCCAGACCTCTGTGGAAAACTACCCCACAGAGGTTGCTCGATGCACAGAATCAGACCATCTCCCAGCCGTCCTGCCAAGCCAGCACTATCTGCTTTAAGGGCTGCACTGGCCTCTCAGAGTACATCAACACTAGCAGCGGCATTGCATGCCCGACTAGCATGGGTAGAAATCACCATGTAGATTGTGAGGCATGGTGCAGGTGAGCAGAGCACCCTACAAGCCTGAACTCTCCACAGCTCTCTACACACCCACCACTGCCTAGCTCTTTATAGCAGTGTAGTGTCTCTCTGCCTCAGCCTTTCCCTGCTGCCTCCAGCCTGCCTGAATCTTTCACTCCCACATTTAGTTACACCTCGTAGTGAGCATGGATGCAGTCTGCCTTGCACTGAGGTGTGTAGCTATGTACACACCACATGCCACTGCAAGTGTAGACAGGGTCTTACTCACCCCAGTAGAGGGGAGGTTTCAACCACTTTCTGGCTTTGCAATCTCCTCCTGGGGCAGATCCCATTATTGCCTACTGCAGGGTACTTGAACCTTCCTGTGAAGCATCTGGTGCCGCAATAGGGTCCTCACAGGATACTGGACTAGATGGGTCACTGGTCTCATCCAGTCTGGCACTTCCTGTGTTTCCATGATGGACTTCCCACCATTAGGGGATGCTGTTATTGCCACGCAGTGCCCATGTTCTAAGCTCTGGGCCAGTCACACATGGACAGTTATGTACTGTAGCTAAAAGAGAGATCAGACTATCAGCGAGGTATGTAAATTATAAATTACACCCACATCGAGAGAGTTAGCAGGCTGAAGGCAATGCATGGGAATGACAGTCTTCAAGCAATGCCATACAAGAGGCAGTGAGTTATGATGGAGTTACAGCACAGGTCAAGAAGTGAATGTGAGACATAAAACATGGCAACTGTAACCAGAGAGGAGCATTAACTGTGGCTGCCAGTACAGTCTGACTGCTCACCAGGAAGGGAACTTACAACGCAAACAGCCCGATCTATAGAGAGACCAGGCATTACTGACTGGGCTACAGGACACAGCTGACACCAAGTCGAAGAGTGTCACTGGTATCCAGCTTTCTAATGCTGCTTCAACATATCATACAGCCGCTGGCTGTGTCTGTGGAGTCTGATCAGCGATATCTACCAGCTACCAGCCTGATGTGGGAATGAGGGACTTACGCACTAGAAGAAAGGGACAATATGGCCTGATCATTACTGCACTTTGACCAGTTTTTCCAAGTAGGAGACTGCATCCAGGCCACTGTGGAGCACAGCCAGATAGCATCCCTGCTGCAGAGAAACCCACAGCCTCTGGCTTTGCACACTTCAGATTCCACGCTATGAGGTGGAATCCAGTCGTCTGGGAAACAGGATGCTGTGCCAATGGCAAGACTGCAAAATAGATGCCAATCATTTCAGGAGGCTAAAGATTCAGCTGGGAAAGGAATGAGACCCCCTCACCACCTGAGAAAGCTCCCTAAATTAGCACTAAGCACTCTCTAGTACTGCATATTTCGCTAACCAATAACGAGAGCCTCCTAAGACGAATCCATGTCAGCGCTATTTCCTCATCTAAGGGAACACTGGCAGATCAGGTGGCAGCCAGCAGCATGCAAAGCAGTTACATTTCCCAGATATACAAGCCAGATTTAAGGGACACATTTGTCACCCCCTTTTTTTCCTTTTTCCTTTTAGTTTCCATAATGTGCAGCAGTCCCTCCCCCAAACTCTCTCCTGGCCCCCACGCTGTCTCACCTCCTGCAGAAGCTTGGAAATAGAAATGCATATACTTACCTATTTTGTTTCCCCTTCCTTGGCAAATGTATTTTTTTTGTGGGTGTTTCTAGCTCTGCACCACCATAAATGGCTTTGAAATTGACTTCTCTCTCATGTGCACCTGCATCATCGATGTCGTCAGCAGGAGAGATGTGCACGGCTCAAGGAACGTGTTTGTGTCAGAAAGCGGCTGCTGTTGCAGAGGCCTTAGGGAGAGCTCAGATACTGTATACTGATGTGATACCCACAAGCATCTTAAAGGAACTTTGGAAAAGCAGTCTATTCCTTACTGCAGAGCACTGTATTGCCGTTTCCTTTCTCACAAAGAGAAGTATCGGATTTCAGAGCAGTATTCACCTCCGAAATGATTCCATTGCTTAACTCCGTTTTTTACCTCTCAGCTCACTGCACAAGATCAGCATAAAACCTGAGATTTCACTGAATCTACTGCAATTTTTCTCCCTTATGTAAATGCTGCCTGACATAGCAAGATAAACCAATATTTCAATGGCCTAATTCTGCATTCATTTTGCACCTAAAACTCCTGTTGTGACCCTGGGAATTTTGGGGTGCACAAAGAATGCATCCTCAGGATCAACGTCAGTCTTACTTTTAAAGCTAAGCTGGTTTAAATAAGTCACTCTCAACAATTCCTTTGTTCTTGATGCATCTTACCTTTGCAAGGGTCGCTTAAGTGTAATCTAGTGTTCTCATTTCAAAACAGAGCTGTACAAAGCACCTGAAAATATGCTGCAGTGAATAATAATGACACGCTGGCCACTTGGGGTCGAACAGATTTAAACAGCTTTTGCTATCGGTATTTTTTCTTTCTTATTTTAGTTTTTAAAAATGCTACTTCTTCAGAAACGAAGGACATATTTAAATGACAAACAAGCTGAGTGTCTGGAAATTATTACAGGAGAGATAACAGATAATAAATATGGCAACGTGCAACACATTTCATTCCATTTGGTTTGGTGGATGTTAAAGGTAATTGCTGCAATCCTTTAAGCGGGCATGCTGCACGCTAATTTTACATTGGACACAGCAATTTTATTGTGGTGAATTCAAGACACATGATGATGAGAAAAATATGAAAAGAAGAGAAGGAAAATTTAAATTATTTTTGTCCCCCTGGAGCTGTGTGGCTACCTGGGCTAGGAAGGATCTGGTCCTGCAGCCAGTGAAACCAACTGCAAGACTCCCACTGATATCAGTGGTGCAGTATTGGGCCCTAAAGCTGCTGCTCCTACAAGATACCAAGGACCTTTCAACTCCCATGAACTTTAGTAGGAGAGAGTGCTCAGCACCTTGCAGGATCAGGCCCTACCTAAGACAAATTCTGTCTGTCAAACTTCTGAGACAGATTTACATGACTGATTTTATCAGGAGATAGGACTGTGACAGGCTACAATAAACGTGCCAAGACCATGATGGCAACGAATGTTACCAGACGTGGGTATCACACAACACTGCAAACACTCAGACATTTTCGACCCAGGCAAGCAGGTTGGACAGAGTTATTTATTCTAAGATATTTGAGCTTCATGTGACATGAGACAATAAAACCCCAAGTAAAAAAGTCCTGTGGTGCAAGGTTTATTTATTTATTTATTTATTTTAAGAAGGCCTAGATTGTTCCTGGAGATGGCTATACAAGAAGGGCTGTATACTGAACTGCTCTACCAGCCTGCTCCGGGGAAAATGTATTCTGCCCCTGAAAGCACCACTGATGACACACTGCTTAATGCAGTAGAAAAATGATGCTATCTAATAAGACCACAATTAATGATGAAATCACACAGCATATTTCTAAAGCCAGTTCTGCTTATGGTCGCCATTGTCACTGTCTGTGGAATGTCAGAGGCATTCAACTTCACACCAAGATTAGTGCCTATTGTGCAATCACGTTAAGCTCTTCTCGATGGCTGTGAAACATGGACACTCTACAGCAGGCACCTGAACCAACTAGAGCACTTTCACATGTGCTGTGTCTCCTCTGTATCAAGTTTTCGGACAAAATCCCAAACATCGAAGTTCTAGACCAGTGCTATATGACTAGCGTTCAGGAGCAACTTTGCTGGGCTGATATGGCTTGATGATATGCAAACATCTATACCACAATTGTAGCCCGAGCCCCACAAGCCCCTGTCAGCTGACCAGGGCCAGCTGTGGGTGTTTAATTGCAGGGTAGACATAGCCTTATTGGCCTGTCCGTCTCAGGAGAGTCATTCAGAGAGCAATGAGGGAAGGAATCTTTCCCTACTACAGAGCTGGAAAGGCAGCTGGTCTGGAGACTAGCAAGGGAGATTTCACCTGTCCCCAGAGGTAAAGGGGGAATTTCAATCAAAGCAGACAAGGACACTTTCTAACCTTCTGTAGAAAAGAGAAAAGGGAGACGCATTATCCTGGGCAACATCTTAAGTCTGTTCAATACAATTCTTGAAAAAGCCGCATCAGGAAGCTGAGTTTGACTGAGGAGCAGTGAGCTTTGTGACAAAGTACAGTCCAAGATTAAATCACGGGTTCTCGCATCCAGTGGCTCATGTGAGAAGGACAAGTGACAATTACACCTCATAGAATCTCCCTGGAGGAGATCTCCAATGCTTTCCCAAAAGAGACCTCCTCAATGCTAGGGAATCTAGCTCTCTTGAGTCATGGTCTAGTTTAGGAACCCAAGGGGAGGTTGCATTTTATTACAGTTATAAAAGAGGAACTGAAAGAGTACTTTGCAAACCTGCCGAGACATAGGGTCATTGTGACCTGGAAGACAGAACTGCTTAGAATTAGTCATCGAGTGCGTACAAGAGAACTGTGCAACAGCAATTCTCCAGCAGGAGTCTGAGCGAAGCAGCAGCGCACCCCAGCTGTCCACTGCTCCACTATTCCAAAAGAGCAATGGAGAACATACAGTTGCCAGACTACAAACAGAGGATCAAGGCAGAGCCCTAAGAGCATAATAAAAGCCTCTGTGTTTATTTAGGTGGGGGTTCAGCTGTACTTTGTTTGGTCATTGTATATATACACACACGACTGCAAACTTGCCTTGAATTGGCTTAAATTAGGACATAGACATAAGGTAATAACTACCTGTGCTTTGTTTCCACTAGGATTTCAAAGCAAAATCACTAACGCACATAAGCTACCTTGCTGTAAAAACACATCTTTTGGGGCAGTGAAGACACAGCCTTAGTGAGACTTCTGCTCCGGTGGGGACAGTGTCATCCAAGAGTGACCTCACCCAGGTGCATTGACTGTGGAAGCGATTTTGCTCCAAATGCATAAATCACTCCCTTTGTGCCAGTTCTTAAAAAGCTGCGAGGCCTCATGGAAAACACTACAGGAGTCTCCTTTTAGAAACAATTCTGCTAACCTGCCAGCTGTTTTTTTGTTTTTCATTTGGTTTCTTAAAGAGCTCATCCTCACCTTGCAGTTATTCTCAATCTGAGAGCAATGTTCTCTGCTTCTGACATCCCAGTCACCCTCAGCAAATGATCGCAAAGTCAGAAACAGAAGGTCAAGGCCAAGAGTCTCCAAGGAACTGGCAATACTAGATGGCTGGATTTTGGATTAGGTGGAGCACAATGAGTTGCAGGAACAGAGAAACTCTAAAAATCTCCTGTGCTCATGAAAATGCCCTGAACAACAGAAAATTGGAGGTGGGGTTCTAAATATACAAAAAACATATGCTAGGCAAGTAGAACATTTTCTGAATAACATTTTTTCCCCAGGATGTGACCCTTCAATTCATAGACTTGGTGGTAACATCAAATCACAGTAGAAGGAGAACAGGGGAATGCTACCATAGATCCTCAAACAGGCAGAGGGGGCAGCAAAGAGATGGCATTTCCATTCAAAACAAAACATAAAAATGAATGTTAAGTTCCGGCAGCAAGAGGGTTTGGAGCTGGAGAGGCAGTGTTGCCTCATCCTGAGAGAAAGGCATCAGGAGTCCAAGGTTACTGAGATTTAGTCTATGTTCTGCTGGGAGCAAAGCTACATACACCGAAAGCCTCTTACTGGCATAAAATGCAGCAGCTCATCTGCTTAACACACTCATTTCCACGAACAAATCACCCTCATGCCTCACTCTCTATTGGTTGCTTACTAAATTCAGAGTCCACTTCAAGATCCTAGATATTCAAAGCCCTACATGGGATTGGCTCCAGGTAACTAAGAAGTCACCTCTCCCTCCGTGATCCCCCATAATAGATACTTGTATATTTCACTGGAAGGGGCAGGAAAAAAATTTCTTAAGGGCTGGACCCAGAGTGTGGAACTCACTCCCGTAAGACATAAGAATGACCACAGGGCCTCTTCACTTCCAGAACTAAAGACAAAACTAACTTACTCAATTTAGCTTTCCCACAATAAATTATTCATGTGCTCACAGAGACACGGAGGAGGCCTTCTCCTCTTTCCTCCTCTACCTTTATGTCTATTAGGCCTATACTATGCGTTTAAACTCAATTTAGCAGCGTTAAACCGAACTAAACCTGCACGCGTCCACACAACGAAGCCCTTTATATTGATATAAAGGGCTCTTTAAACCGATTTCTGTACTCCTCCCCAACGAGGGGAGTAGCACTGAAATCGGTATTGCCATGTCGGATTAGAGTTAGCGTGGCCGCAATTCGATGGTATTGGCCTCTGGGAGCTATCCCACAGTGCAACATTGTGACCACTCTGGAAAAGCAATCTGGAATCGGATGCACTGGCCAGGTAGAGAGGAAAAGCCCTGCAACCTTTTGAATTTCATTTCCTGTGTGCCCAGCGTGGAGCTCTGATCAGCATGGGTGGCGATGCAGTTCCAAATCCAAGAAGAGCTCCAGCATGGACCATATGAGAGATACTGGATCTGATCGCTGTATGGGGAGAAAAATCTGTTCTATCAGAGCTCCGTTACAGAAGACGAAATGACAAAGCATTTGAAAAAATCTCCAGGCTATGATAGACAGAGGCCACAGCAGGGACTCAGCACAGTGCTGCATGACAAGTGAAATGGAAAGCCAAAGGATCAAATGAACGCTCATGGAGGGAGGGAGGGGGTACTGAGGACTCCAGCTATCCCACAGTACCCGCAGTCTCCGAAAAGCATTTGCATTCTTGGCTGAGCTCCCAATGCCTGAAGGGTCAAAAACATTTTCCCGGGTGCTTCAGCGTGTATGTTGTCAATTTACACCCTTCTGCCTCCCCCCCCGCCCCCCCGAAAGAAAAGGGAAAAAATTGTTTCTCGCCTTTTTTCAATGTCACCCTATGTCTATTGAGTGCTGCTGGTAGACAGGGTGCTGCATCACTGAACACCGGCATCCCCTTCTGGGTGGCAGATGGTGCAAAATGACTGGTAGCCATCGTCATCATCAGCCCGTGAGTGCTCCTGGCTGGCCTCGGTCAGGTCGGCTGGGGGCGCCTGGGTAAAAATGGGAATGGCTCCCGGTCATTCCCGGCAGACGGTACAAAAGGCTTGGTAACCGTCCTCATCATAGCAGCTGGAGGCTGAGCTCCATCAGCCCCCCTTTTCATGTCTAAAGAAGATTCTGTACTCCTGGGACTATAATAGCAGCAGGAGGCTGCCTCCCCCTCATTTTATCTCTAAAAACTCAGTGTTTCTTATTCCTGCGTTCTTTATTACTTCATCACACAAATGGGGGGACACTGCCACTGTAGCCCAGGAGGGTTGGGGGAGGAGGGAAGCAACGGGTGGGGTTGTTGCAGGGGCACCCGCTAGAATGGCATGCAGCTCATCATTTCTGCGGGATCTCTGGGGCTCTGACCTGGAGCGGCTGTGCTATATGGTTCTCTAGTGCCCTTGCCCCATATTCTAGGCAGGACTGACTCTATTTTTAGACAAAACATAAAGAAGGGAATGACCCGGGGAGACATTCTCATTTTTGTCCATGAGCACCCATGACAGCAACAGACAGTACAAAAGGATTGATAACTGTCATTGCCAATTTCCAATTGCAAATGGTGCAAAATGCCTGATAACCATCATTTCATTGCCAATTTACAATGGCAGATGGTGCAATAGGGATGGTACCCGTCTCTGCAACTTTGCAAAGGCAAATGAATGCTGCTGTGTAGCACTGCAGTACCGTGTCTGTCAGCAGCATCCAGTACACATACGATGACAGTGACAAAAGGCAAAACAGGCTCCATGGTTGCCATGCTATGGCGTCTGCCAGGGCAATCCAGAGGAAAAAGGGCGCAAAATGATTATCTGCAGTCGCTTTCACGGAGGAAGGACTGAGTGACGACATTTACCCAGAATCACCCGCAACACTGTTTTTGCCCCATCATGCATCAGGATCTCAACTCAGAATTCCAATGGGCGGGGGAGATCGTGGGAACTACGGGACAGCTACCCACAGTGCAACGCTCTGGAAATCGACGCTAGCCTTGGTACATGGACGCACATCGCTGAATTTATGTGCTTAGTGTGGCCACGTGCACTCAACTTAATACAATCCGTTTTACGAAACTGGTTTCTGTAACATCGGAATAATCCCGTAGCGTAGACATACCCTTAGTTCCTGAAAACTCGCTAAGGAAAAAAAGTGTCAAGTTCTCCGTTTTATCAGATGCCTAAGATATTCCTACAAGGAAAACAAGAAAATGGTCATGACACATTTGTTCTGTCTTCATACTGAAATGTGATGTCTGCTGCAGTGAAGACTGGAAAACCCACCCAAGAGAATGGCTGAAATCCAGGAAGGATTCCAAGGAACAAGGAGCTCTTTGAAGAAGTTTGATATGAAGTGCGTCACATGGGTTTTTAATGCATTATCACATGATGCCAGAGCTTCCTCTCTCAGATCATTTGCCAGGAGATTAACCGATGTCCCCATACCAGTTTCAGTGATGGAGCTTTTTAGCCATCACCTCTGGTAAGTTTTCTGATCTTGTGGTTTCAAGACACTTTTTACCCCGATTTAAGCCTGTGAAATCCTTTGATGCTATCATTTAAATTCTATATAAACCTCACTCCTGCAACAGCGCTATTTTTAACCATTGCCATAGTGACAATGCCGTAAGGTGTTTCACACAAGGCTACACCACACTTTTCAGAACAGTGTTTCTCAATTTAACCTTCTCTGTTTGCAATATAAAAATACTGAACTTCCATTGCTAGGGCCAGATTCCAATACTTTTACTCTTTGGGCATAATTCAGTGGGGCCACTAGTGGAGTAAAGTGCTATTCATCATGAACAGGGGTATCAGAATCTGATCCCTAGCAATTCACACTGAGTAGTACCTTACACTATGAGTGGTTCCATTGAAATGCGGAATAAAGTACTATCTATAGTGAGTAAAGATGTAGCAATTGGACCCAAAAGGACAACAGAAATACTCATGAATCAGTGGGCCATTAGCAGCTGATATTTGACCCAAAATATAGGTTTTGTTAAAAACAAAAATTCTCACAATGGAGACCAAGAGTTCCAAGTCTGTACTTGAGTACTGGGGGAAAATGTTTATTTTAAATGTTATAAGCCAAAAACTGCAGCATTGTGCCAGTTCCCAGTGCATGAAAACCGAACAATGAATTTGGAAAGGAATATAAACAAAAGTAAAATTGACCAGTCTATTTTCACTGTCCAGGCAGAGAGAACTGTAAAAAGTAAACAGCGTGATTTGCGGAAATGAACGGCCACTTGCTAGCAAGGGTGGATGAGCTACATGTCTGGTGTTTCCAGCTCACAGAGGCACAAGTGGGTAATGCCCAGCCCAAGTCATGCTTCCCACTCTACCACAGAAGACCCAGTATGGTGCTTTTTGCAATGGCAGCTCAGGAGACTAACCACAATCCTATCAGGTCTGCAATCAGCATTCTTAATGCCAGTTTAAAGAACATGAATGGCTACATCCCAGGATGGTGATGGTCACTCTTTACCCATGAGAACAATTTAAATGCAACCAAACCCCATAAAACCTTTTGATGTGCATCTTTTCTCCTCCTGTGTAAATCTCCATCCTGCCCTCTGGAAAACCAGTTTCCCACTGGAAAGATTTATCTTGATTCAGTGCAATTTTGTATTCCTCAATCAAGCATTTCATTATTAACAACATTAAAAATGAGTATTGTGATAATGACCAAAGCCCTCTAGCAGTGCTAGCTGCTGTACATACACACACACATACATACACACACACATACAGCAAGAGAAACCTGGTCCTTGCTCTGAAGAGCTTGCCATATGCAAGAAATACAGAGTAAGAGACAGATAACGTATAAGGAAAATGCCAAAGGTCCATATCTTGTTATTTATATTTTCCCCTATATGAAACCTTTCTTTATTTTCCTCAGCCAATATGATGAACACAGCTGAACTCTCATGCCCTTTGTCCACCCTGCCTACCTCAATGAAATACATTCAGGTTTAGCATGAGGGGAAAGGGGAATAAAAGCAGCCAGTCAGATGATACAGAATATTTATTCCCTTCTGCAGTAAAAAGGGCTTCCACAGATTTTAACACTGACTGTCATGAGACCAAAGCTGGGCGTGAAGTTACGGCACTGGACTGGGAACTTAGGAGACCTGATTCCGTTTCTATCTCTGACACAGACTTCCTGCGGAATTTAGGGCAAGTCACTTAGCTTCTCTGTTCCCCAGCTGTAGAACAGGGACACTATACTTCCTTTCAGTTTTGTCTATTTAGATGGTAAGCTCTTCAGGGAAGGAAAAGTATGTACAGTGCCTAATACAATGGAGTCCTGAGTTCAGCTGGGACTGAACCCCAGGCACTAACACAATACAAAGAACATATAATGATAGTAAGGCTTCTCAGTGGAGAACTACATTAGACATTTGCATCTGGGTTCTCCAGACTTGCATAAATGTTTAGAGCTATATTACCAATGAGAGAGTGTGCTGGCATCAAGGTACCGTACCAAAGTATCATCCAGCAGAGCAACCAACCTATTGTAAAACAGATGCAGGTATTACCCTACCAATCGGCCTGTGGTGAACACCACCTTTCTGAATCACCAGGCTTCCCATTTCTTTGCGGGTTCCCTCCAGATCAGCGTAGTCACCATACCAAGCAACTTTCCACACGAAAAGTAAGTTGACAGCTGAGTCAGAGTCACAGGTGGTAGCAGAAGTGAGCTGACAAATTTGTATCAGCAGCAGCAGCGGCAAATTCTGTAGCTGCTCTCTAAGATGCTCAACTTAATCCTGTATAAAAGGGTGGCTTGCCCCTTTTTGAGGTAAGGCCTGGGGTCAAACAACCCTAGTTACAAAGTAGGCACACCTGAGTAGGCCTTAGATGATTCCCCTATAACAGCAGCAGGAAGCTGAGGGGATGAGGGGGGGAAGCGAGTGATCGAGAGAGAGATGTTCAGGGAGAAACAATCAGAGGAAGCTGGGGTAGAGACTGCAGAAGAGCTGCAGCAAGCAAGCAGGAGACCTTTCGTTACGGGGAAGGGTTTGAGCCTGGAAGCCAGAAGGCTAAAGAAAGCTAAAGACAATGGAAGGCAGGCTCCCCAGGTGCAAGACGGAAAAGACTCCAGCCAGGTAGGGCCTGGGAGGGGCCTGCCAAAGCAAGAAAGGTCCCAGGCAGGTAAGCCAGGGAGTAGAAACAGAAACTTTTTGTTTGTGTGGACTTTTGCCAGAGTTTTAAATGGGGTTTGGAATTTTATTTTGAGTTTATTTTCTGTTAATAAACCCAGACCCCAAGGAGGGGCATTTCTGGCCACAAATAAACTATGGGTGAAGTTTACTGAGGAGCCCAAGAGAGGAAATTGAGGTGCGGGGGAGCCACCTGCAGGGTCACCTTATGACCCCCAGGGGGCACATGCGAGGAGGCCACTCATTGATATCCTGCCTTTGCCCTTGCTTCTATTGTGAGTTCACTTGAATTGCTGAATATGTTCCAAGGTAAACAGCATAACATTAGTGGGTGTTTTTCCTCTGAAAATTTAAGCAACCAAAACATTAACAACTATATTCCAGCAAACAGGAATATGTTAGGACAAAGTATATGGGCCAAGATTTAAGCTCTGCCATTGTTCCGTGGAAACGAATTGCTTCCTATTCCTGGCAAAGGGAAGGCCTTTCAAATCAAGATAATGTTTTATTCTATTAAAAAGAAATTTAAAAAAAAGCAGCAGAGGAGCAAAAATAAATCCTTCTATACAGCAAATGTCCACTGAGGTTAAATTACTCAAAGTTTCCCAGAATGAAAGGCTTGCTTGCAAGCACAAAGCTCATCCTTAAGATCAGCTCCTAGAGAGCAAAGTTGTCTCCATATTGCTGGAAGATGTATGAGCGAAACAAACCATGCTAGCTACGGTTTTTCTTTGCTGTTTAAATCTTCAGGAATGGACTGTACCTTTACCATCTGCCCAGTGATTGGGGCAGGGTGCAGCTGAGCTGCACCAAGAGCGGACCAGAGACATAGTGAGCATCTGATTAATTCTACCCTCGGAGGAGGTAATCTTCTGGCCCACACCACCAGCCTCAGCTCTCTTGGCAGGCACACTGGGTGGGGTGGGAGAATCCACCTAGTCTTTGTCCCTCTTGCTCACTCCTTGGCCAACAGTGCAGGAGGGGAAGTCGCAGCACATGGAACCTTCATGCTGTGACCCATGATGCCCCCATATTCTACTGCAGGGCTGCATAAGCAGTACGATAATCTTGCCTTCGAGGCTAATTTTACATCACTCATACGCTGAAATATTGGTAAAAGGAAGATGAGGCACAGTTAGGTGGCAAAAGCAGAAGTGCCTTGGCTTAGCACAGCCTTTTCACACAATGTTATTTGTCAGCTAAATGGACATGGACAACAGATAGAATATTCCGCATGGTCATGAGCTGGGAGAGGGTTAATAACTCCTTAACATTTGGATCTTGTTGCTGAGAACTTGGATCCGTTCAAAGAATGGGCTTGATCCTGCAAGGTGCTGAACACCCTGGCCTCAATCCAGCAAAGTACTAGAATTCAATGGGATCATTCAAACAGTAAGGCTACTAAACATGAGGAAAATTGGCAGACTCTGGCCCGTTAGCTGTAGAGCATTGAGGTGTCACTGCATGAAATCTGATGCTGACCTGCGAATCATGGTCATCATATAACACAGCCAAACAGACTCAAAATATTGCAAAGATGCATTTACTTCATTTGTTCCTCCCGCTAATTTCTTTAACATCCTTATGCCTCACACTACAGCTGTAAGATAGATATTAGTATATCCACACAGGTAAATCAAAGCATAAAATTTAAGAGCGATTTATCCCTAAATTCTCCTTTTTCTGTTTTATTCCCTTACTCCTAATCATCCATTTGTACTGCCCTGTACAATTCACCTGTAAGTAGCTGGTAAAAGAAGTTGGTAACTATACAAAACACAGCAATAATCTACATTTTCCTGGGTAACTATTTTTCACAATCCATGCTATCAAAAAATGCCAACACCAAAGCAATTCTATGGGAAGGACTTCCATTTATTTTCACATGCACTTGTTGTGGGCAGAATGGAATCTCGATAAGCGACCAAGTAAGAAGTCAACCTGTTGGACTGCACTGGAATGCTTCCAAAGAAAAGTCCTCTGCTTATCTCTCAGCTCCAAAAAAAACATACAGGAAAGTTATTGTTTCACACCGTGGGGTTTATACACATAACAAGCCCATTCATTCTCAAGTAAATGTCTTCATAGTCAATTTGGACATGTAACAGAATTCATCCACAGTCCTTTAAAAAGTCACATTTTGGTGGTTGGGAATGATCTGTTTTTGACATATTATGGTGTAATTTGTGAGCCAATTTGTTTAATAATCCCATAATTAATCAACCTCATTTCCAATGAACATGAAAAATTACCCAAGATTCTTGGATTAACACCACCCAAGGCAGCAAGTAATTCCAAATCATTTAAAAGCATGAAACAGATTGATAAGCAGACTGATGCTACTTACAATGAATAGGCAACTTTAAAAGGTACCCTTGGCCCAGTTTCACATGAGTAAATAAACAAGTACCCAGTTGGCCTAGAATATCTCAAGATTAGGCTGTTGTCTGCATTATTGTAAATTTCTATACATCTACTAGATTCTGTGGCACAGAAACAAGTGGGCTCAGTTACTGTACCACCTGAAAATGTGTTTGATACATACTGCCTGGAGGTTACCACAGGCTGATAGTGCAAGGCTATCCTAAGCTGCTCAGTTTGTGGCCTTGTCAGGGTTTAGGGATTCTGGAGGGAAAAGACCCTTCTCTTTAGACAGAGGACATGGCTGCAATAGAGCGTGAAGAAAGACAGAAAAAAAGAAGTCATCACCTAAACCTCAACTGGAAGGGACTTTTCTTCATTTGAATAAGTTGAGCCTAACCACCAGGGATGAAGAAATGATGCATCTGAACACCTGGGTCAAGACGAGGTCAAGTCACTTAATTTTTTGCTGTGGCCCTTCTTGGCATTTGCACTTCCACAGCACCATCTATGCACAGCTCACAGGGTGTACAAGAGAAAGGGCACTTCATAGTTACAATTATTAAGGAAAACAGTGAATGCAAAACCTACCTTCCACTGCAAAGAATGAAACCACTGATCCCTCAGGTAACTGTTTGCAGCCTGCAATTAAAAACAAAACACATACAAATGGAACCATTAGATTCTGTTAAAGCTCTGGAACGTTGAGCCAAACACAAGCGAATCACCTGCGTGTTCTTTAAAACCCTCCAAGCAGCGCACAATTGCGTGGATTTGAAACCTCTGACCTGGGCTCTCTGCTCTAGAATTATCAGCTTCAATCCACACCCTTCATGAAAGCGGAGGAGAGTTTTAAAAATCTACCAAAGACATGGGTTTGCATTATCATCCATTTGTTTTAACAGGCAGCAGTGACAAAGACGACATTACATCTTCTTTAAATTTAAAATATTAAATATTTACCTTTAAAAGAAAAACCTAAAAAAAAGCATTAACTTCAGCGGATCCAAAACCCTTTGAGCTTGATGGAAAGATTCCCATTAACTTCAATGGGCTTTTGATCAAACCTATGGGGATAGCTCAGTGGTTTGAGCATTGGCCTTCTAAATCCAGACTTGTGAGCTCAATCCTTGAGGGGGCCACTTAGGGATCTGGGATAAAAATCTATGTGGCGATTGGTGCTGCTTTGAGCAGGGGATTGGACTAGGTGACCTCCAGAGGTCCCTTTCAACCCTGATATTCTATGAACTATATGCCACTAGTCCTCTATATCAGATCACTACCCTGGATTAAAATGCTGATAATATTTTGCAGATAACTCCACTTATGCACCATCCTCCCTTGTTCCCCATTCCCCAGCTGTGATCTAGCTACTTGAGTATCGTCTTGGCAACAACAACGACAACAGAATGCAATGAAAATGTTAAAGAAAACACACACATAGTTTACAGCATCTGCATAGTCATTCTCAATGTAACATGTGCATCAGTTTTTATCCATATTAAGCAGAACTGCTAAAAATTCCTTGTGTTCAACTAAGGTCGCAGCCAATAAAGAAATAGTTCAATGCTCCCAAAGGTCACAACCTTGATACCAAAAATTATAAAAGCAGCTACACTGACGTAAATCCATTAAGTGCACAGAAAAGCGTACATGTCTTTCCAGGGCTTCCTGTACATTAGAAATATTTTGTGTGGGTTTGCTTTTCCAGCTCCATCTCATTTCTTTTCAGCTGCTAGGGCTTTTTCCTTGCAATTAGGGATGTTTTAAATGAGTAGTGAAAATAGCAGCATGATCAATGCAAGTCCTTTGTAAGTAAATGGGAAGGTTCTTCACCGGATAAAAATGCATCTCCTTTCAGAGGGGCTTGTGTCCTGCAAGGCAAAGATCCTACAAACTATTTCCCATGCACCTGAACAAAAGTTAAAGCATCTTGTAATTATTTCTCCTCT
Source organism: Gopherus evgoodei (assembly GCF_007399415.2). Lineage (NCBI taxonomy): Eukaryota > Metazoa > Chordata > Testudines > Testudinidae > Gopherus > Gopherus evgoodei. The sequence goes on along the minus strand of NC_044333.1, from coordinate 33,576,490 downwards.
TCTCCACCTTTTTGGATAAGTGTTAAAACCTAGAATGCATAATTAACTTTATTCCAAGCTAAAGGTAGCTAATGCTAACCAGAGCAGCAAAAGTTAAAGTTAGGGTATGGCTACACTTGCACTTCAAAGCACTGCCGCGCTTTGGGGTAGCTTGCAGCGCTCAGAGCTGCGCTCCCAGCGCTGCAGCATGGATTACACTGAGGCTTTACAGCGCTGTATCTTGCAGCGCTCAGGGGGGTGTTTTTTTTCACGTCCCTGAGGGCGAAAGTTGCAGCGCTGTAAAGCGCCAGTGTAGCCATGGCCTTAGTCTAGGTACCAAATATGCCACTAAACTGAGGGTCTGATCCTGATATCACTGGTGAAAATCAATCATGTCTCACTAACTCCAATGGAGTAACGCTGTTTTAACAGCAGCATATTATCACAATCAGCGGCTCACCTAATGCACAGTGGATCATCAAACAAAGCGGATTTCAAAGAGACTAAGCATATTATCTACTGGTCCTGTTGATCTGGCTGGAAAACGGAATGCCCATTCTGCCAGAAATTCTGACATTTCAAATAAGAATGAAAAACTAAAATTTTGAAATTTCTCATAGAATGGAAATACTAAAAAAATACGATCTAAATACTTAAAATTTTGATAGTATTGAATCATTTCATTTAGGTAATGTCAAAACATATATTATATATAGCACTGTAGCCAGGCAGTTACCCCACTCCTGAGAGTAAAGGCTGGGTTGATTGGGAAACAGCCACAGCTGGGGCCACGCCCCAATCAGGCCACATCTGGCCCTGTTATAAGGGCTCAGGGAGGAGCAGGGTGAGTCCTTCTCTCTCTGGAGACAGAAGGACCTAGCTGCCTGGAGGAGCAAGGGTACCTGAGGCTGAGCAGTGCTGGGGAGCTCCAGCCTAGCAACTCACCAGGCTGAGGCTTTTTTAAGCAGATACTGGGGTTGGAGAGGGGAAACCTGGGGATAGGCAGAGGCAGCTGGTCCAACTCCCATGCCAGTGATGAGTGGCCATTTTGGACTGCAGTTTGCCCCAGAGAAAGGGGGCTGGATGACGACTGGCAGTAGCCACTGAGACAAGGTGGAGATAGAGGGTTGGCGGTTCCCCAGGGAAGGGAGCCCCAAAGCAGGGGTATTGCAGAATGCAGAACCCCAAGGTAAAGGGCACCAGGGTCCTGCAGAGGGCGTGCCGGGCTAGACAAGAGCTAATTCCCAAGACGACCAGCAGGAGGCGTCACACTGGTGAGTCTCGGTTTGCTACAAACACCTATTACAATTAATATTTTAATATAATAAAAATTTTTTAATGAAATGAATCCAAATGATAAAAATCTAAACATGTTCTGACAATATCAAATGAAAAGAAAAAAAAAGTCAAATCTGTTTCAATTTTTCCCATTGAGTATTTTGTCAAAATACACATGTTCCTACAAAACATTTTGATTTTGATTAAACTGCATTTGCTGACCAAAAATTGTTCTGTGGAAAATTTTTCAACCAGCCCTAGCTGACTGGACATATTGATGGTCATGTACTCCTGAGGACTGAAGTTCAAAAACTGCCCAAAACTTTTGTATCTTGTTGTAACAAAAGCCAGCTGCAGTGCCAGAAAGTCTGTCTGCCTGAAGATGGAAGAGGCAATCCCTGGTCCTGAATTCCACCCCGCTGTTCTGGCCCTGAATGTAGGAAGACATTCTCTATGAAGACACCACCAGACAGCCACAGGTGTTCAGCAAAACAAAAACCTATAGTATAGAACTGTCTGGCACAGGTACACCTATCAGGTACCATGCTAGACTAGCAAACACACTGGGAGATAAGAAAACAGCAGCAATAGAATTTCAAGACCAAAAACTAAAATGGCCTAGAATAAAAGCACAAAAATACATTGATAAATTGAAATGATCACTGTTCCCTTCTAGGCCCTTGATTAAAATAGTAACATTTGGTACCCCTGCAGTACCTTCTGTCCAATCACTTTACAAATATTAATTAAGCAAGCAAGCCTCATACCCCAGAACTAGCAGCAGAGCTAAGAGCAGAACCTAGGGGTCCTGGCTCCCAGGCCCTTGCACTAACCACTAGACTAGACTAATATTTCCTCTTCAAGAAGCCAAACGTGTGTTCTGAAAGCACTACTTTGCTATATGGACTATGCCCATGCAGAAACCAAGGGCTGATTCCCCCATGCCTCCTTGCTCCAAATTGATTAATTAAGCTCAATATTCCAGCCAGCAAGCAAGTTCTTATTTTCTGTAGGTTTGAGAATGTGTGTGTAGCATACAAAGGCTCGAGGGCATGCTATATGTCCATCAGATCTGAAGTTTCCTAAAGGAAAATCAAATATTAGCTGAGCATGTAAAAGTTCTATTAAATTACTAGCAAACAAACTTTCTAGATAGCTATTGTTTTTACACTGATAACAACAACATACACTAGTTTCTAATACTACTAATTATTAATAGGGAACTGCAGGACTCTTACTCCTTAAAAGGGCAACGTCAACTTGTTTTAGGTCCTAGATTTGATCTATGATGTGATCTGAGCCAAATGTAGGTTCTTGACCATTTGCATTAAAGGAAAAAAAAATCACCATTAGACGTTAACTACCCTTCATTTTCCAGACATTGGAGAGCACAAGACCATCATAAACACCTAGAAAATCAATATAAGCAAGTGGGTTTTATGACCAACATTGCTCCTTCTGGAGCCTAGACATAACAGGAGGTAGGCATTTAGAATAATCTCTTATCCAGGTTTTTACAGACAGTATACACAACAAGAAATAAACAAAAGGCTGAGACAATACTTGACCCACAAAAACTGGAGGAAAAACCCAATGACATGGACTGCTAAATGTGAGAGCGCAAAACCAACAGAGGAAGAATTTATATTCAAATTTGAGAGGGAAACACAACAGAATTTTTTAAGAAAGTAGATCCAGCGATGTGCCTAAACTGCAAGCTTAGATTCAAAACTTTGTGCAGCATTCAAATATGGTGTTTTAGTTTAACCTATTATACAGAAAGGCCATCAGCCAAATCTTCATTTGGGTCTGCATCTGAATTTGGAGTTTAAACAGCTCCAGAATTTGGGACTTCTTGGATTTGGGTTGAGACCACTTCTAAGAAAAACTACTACAAAGAAGATGATAGTAAACACAAAAGCAGAAAACAAATCTTTAGGAAGTCCCGGTAGGTCTACCACTGATCGGGAATGAATGGTATCAGGACCTTATCAAGTCAATGCTTGTATCCCAGAAGCTCACTCTCCAAAGTGCTACGCCTGGCTAGATCAAATTTAGTAAGCTTAACCACTCTTATCTTGCTGGGGCTGTTTTGACACACACACTCTCTTGCCCATACTCGGCAAGACTGGACAGGCTATAAAGCTTAATCTTCCCAGTACATGCTTCCTCCTGCATATTTCCAGAGAACTGCTAAACCACAGTTATGTCCAGGAAATGTTGGAACTTTGGCAGAGAGATGAAATTGCTCACTGTTGCAAAACGTTCTCTTCTTTTAGGCTTATACTGAAGAAAGGGTAACTGGGCCTAGGTGATACTTATCAGGTTAAATAAAAGTTCAACAAGACACAGATGTAACAGCAATATCTTTTATGACTCAGGTGTTTATCTAGTTTGCCTAGGCAAACACCTTCTTTGTGTGAACAGTCACAATAAGTGTTTGTGCATGCACTCTCTGCAGTTGAAAAAAGCAGTCCTCAAAAGTGTATTTCTATCACATGAAAGCTTTGAAGCTATGGTTCCACTGAATATCTAAGTTAGGTTTGTTCTGGTCCAGAATGACATCAGCATGTATCTTCAAACATTAAGTTATTGATTTTTAATTGTTTTTGCTAATGCAAAACATGTACAAACACGCACACAACTCCTACAATTTCCTTGCCTCCTCTGTGCTTTTGTTTGCCATCCATCAAATGGGTATAACAATATTTTTCTACCTCACAGGGATATCATGAGACTTAATTAATGTTACTAAAGCATTCTGAAAATCCTTGAAGTTTATGATTAGTTTTTATTATTAGGTCCCTCCTCTCCCTTAATGGACCTCATTTTGATCTCTGTACTTAGGTAAAGAAGAATAGTTGGAGATCGACACCTACATAGGAGATTCCTTATGCACTTTTGGGCCAAACCCCCAATGAGTAACATCAGCACAGTTCCATTTCAAGAGCTTGTCGTCCATGACTTCAGTGAGATTACTCACATAAGTAAAGTCACGCACATGCTTATGTGTTTGCCAGACTGTGATTTAGCTCAAAACAAAATCCTTGATTTAGTGAATCAGCTCCTAGGCCAATTTACACTGGCTGAGGATGAGACCCATAACTTTCATTCAGCTTTAGGATACAATGAAGAGGTGAGATTGAGCCATCACAGAGTTTAAAACTTTATTTTTAAAAGTCATGTTTTAGCTAGCTATTTTAGCTGCACTGGGGAAGTTTTTCTTATTATCTCTGTCTCATCTGTACAGCCAGTACTATTCTGCACCAGTTATTTAAAAAGGGACATTTCCAATTTCGAAGAATTACACTTATGTCTGGCAATGTTTCAGCTGCCATTTTCACATTCAGCCTTTAAGATTAACATGAATTAAAGATAAGACACAGAATAATTCCCTCATTTTCAGTCTGGTTAGTTTGTGCATCTGGCAGCACTTTGCAGATAGCTGGTTCCACTATTTCCTGTTCATAGTCAGTTAGACCTCAATGCAGCAGTGAGCTGTGTGCATCAGTCCCACGTGACCGTGCAGAACCCTCATTAGTTTCTGTGAGGTTTGGTGCAGGAGTCCGGCTGTTGGGTGCTGATTGCATCCGGGACTGAAGCTTCAATTGGTCACAGAATATCAGGCTTGGAAGGGACCTCCGGAGGTCATCTAGTCCAACCCCCTGCTCAAAGCAGGACCAATTCCCAACTAACTCATCCTAGCCAGGACTTTGTCAAGCCTGACCTTAAAAACCTCTAAGGAAGCAGATTCCACCACCTCCCCAGGTAACCCATTCCAGTGCTTCACCACCCTCCGAGTGAAAAAGTTTTTCCTAATATCCAACCTAAACCTCCCCCGCTGCAAAAGACGGTTACTCACCTTTGTAACTGTTGTTCTTCGAGATGTGTTGCTCACATCCATTCCAGTTAGGTGTGCGCGCCGCGCGTGCACGTTCATCGGAAACTTTTTTACCCTAGCAACTCCAGTGGGCCGGCAGGTCGCCCCCTAGAGTGGCGCCGCCATGGCGCTCTATATATACCCCTGCCGGCCCGCCCGCTCCTCAGTTCCTTCTTGCCGGCTACTCCGACAGTGGGGAAGGAGGGCGGGTGTGGAATGGATGTGAGCAACACATCTCGAAGAACAACAGTTACAAAGGTGAGTAACCGTCTTTTCTTCTTCGAGTGATTGCTCACATCCATTCCAGTTAGGTGACTCCCAAGCCATACCTAGGCGGTGGGGTCGGAGTGAGAAGTCGCGGCCCGGAGCACCGCAGTTCCGAAGGCCGCATCCTCCCTCGACTGCTGGACCAGGGCGTAGTGGGAAGCAAAAGTGTGGACCGATGACCAGGTCGCTGCCCGACAGATTTCCTGGATGGGCACACGGGCTAGGAAAGCCAGCGATGACGCCTGCGCCCTGGTAGAATGCGCAGTCACACGGCCCGCAGGGACATGGGCCAAGTCATAACAAGTCCTGATACAGGACGTAACCCAAGAGGATATCCTCTGGGAGGAGATAGGAAGACCTTTCATACGATCTGCTACCGCCACGAAAAGCTGGGGGGATTTTCGGAAGGGCTTAGTCCTGTCTATGTAGAACGCGAGAGCCCTACGGACATCCAGCGAGTGGAGCTGCTGCTCCCTGCCTGAGGAGTGAGGTTTTGGGAAAAAAACCGGAAGGAAAATCTCTTGGTTGACATGGAAGGCTGAGACCACCTTGGGCAGAAAAGCAGGGTGTGGCCTCAGCTGCACCTTGTCCTTGTGGAAGACCGTATATGGGGGGTCTACCACAAGAGCTCGGAGCTCCGACACCCGTCTAGCTGAGGTGACAGCCACTAGAAAGGCAGTTTTCCAAGAGAGGTAGAGCAGGGAGCAAGTAGCTAACGGCTCAAAGGGGGGCCCCATGAGTCGGGACAACACCAGGTTAAGATCCCAGGTGGGAGCAGGGGGACGGACGTTAGGGAATAAACGTTCCAGCCCTTTAAGGAATCTCGACACCGTCGGGTGAGAAAAAACGGAGCGACCGTCCGCACCCGGGTGAAAGGTGGAGATAGCAGCTAGGTGGACTCGCAACGACGATAAGGCCAGACCTTGCCCTTTAAGGGACAAAACGTAGTCTAATATTTCGGAAACCGAAACTTCCATAGGGCGGAGATTTCTCTCTACGCACCAACAGGAGAAGCGCTTCCATTTCGCTGAATACGTGGCTCTTGTGGACGGTTTCCTGCTGCTCAAGAGCACCTCTCTCACAGGCGTGGAGCATCGCAGCTCTGGGCCAGTCAGCCACGCAGGAGCCACGCCGCTAGGTGCAGCGACTGCAGGTCTGGGTGACAAAGGGTCCCGTGGTCCTGGGTAATCAGGTCCGGATGAAGGGGCAGGGGAACTGGGTCGGCTATGGCCAAGTCCAGCAGCATGGTGTACCAGTGCTGCCTGGGCCACGCCGGGGCTACCATGATCACGAGCGCCTTGTCCCTGCGCACCTTCAGGAGGACCTTGTGGACTAGAGGGAACGGGGGAAATGCATAGTACAGGTGGGTCGACCACCGGATGAGGAAGGCGTCCCCTATCGACCCCGGTTCCCTGCCCTGAAAGGAGCAGAATGCTGGGCACTTCCTGTTCCCCCTGGACGCAAAGAGGTCCACCCGGGGATAACCCCACCTCCGGAAAATGGAGAGAGCGACATCCGGGCGAAGGGACCACTCGTGCGACAGGAAGGATCTGCTCAGTCGATCTGCCAGAGTGTTCCGTACTCCAGGGAGGAAGGAAGCCCTGAGGTGAACGGAGTGGGCTACGCAAAAGTCCCAGAGACGTATCGCCTCGTGGCACAGGGAGGAGGACCTGGTGCCGCCCTGCTTGTTGATATAGTACATCGTCGTCGTGTTGTCCGTAAACACGGCGACACAACGACCCTGAAGCTGATGACAAAACGCTTGACAAGCAAGGCGGACCGCTCTCAACTCCCGTATGTTGATGTGGAGCCCCACCTCCTCCTGGGACCACAGGCCCTGTGTCCGCAGGGTCCCCAGGTGGGCCCCCCAGCCCAGATCTGAGGCATCCGTTGTCAGGGATACCGATGGCTGAGAGGGGTGAAAGGGAAGACCCGCACATAACACGGACTGGTCCAACCACCAGCCGAGAGAGTCCAAGACCTTCTGGGGGATTGTGACTAACATGTCTAAAGGTTGCCTTTGCGGCCTGTAACGGCTGATAAGCCACAGCTGGAGAGGCCTCATGTGGAGCCGAGCGTAGCCAGTCACAAAAGTGCACGCTGCCATGTGGCCTAACAGGGTTAGACATGTCCTTACTGACGTCAACGGGGCTGACCGCAAACGCTGAACGATCGCCGCCATGGTCTGGAACCGTTGCAGAGGCAGCGAGGCCCTGCCCATCGTGGCGTCCAAGACCGCCCCGATAAATTCCACCTTTTGCGTGGGCCTCAGAGTGGATTTGTCTGTGTTTATCAGGAGGCCCAGACTTGCAAATACGGCGGTGATCAGGCGGACATGGCTGCTGACCTGCTGCTCCGACGTGCCCCGAATCAACCAGTCGTCCAGATAAGGGAACACGTGGACACGGTTGCGTCGAAGATGCGCCACGACAACTGCCATGCATTTTGTAAACACCCTTGGGGCCGTGGACAGGCCGAAAGGGAGGACTGCAAACTGATAATGAAGAGCCCCCACAACGAAGCGGAGAAAGCGTCTGTGGCGCGGCCAAATGGCAATATGAAAATACGCGTCCTGCATGTCGAGGGCGGCGTACCAGTCTCCCGGATCCAGGGATGGAATAATGGTCCCCAGGGATACCATGCGGAACTTCAACTTCACGAGGTATTTGTTGAGTTCTCGCAGGTCGAGGAGGCCTGAGGCCCCCCTTGGCCTTGGGGATCAAAAAGTAGCGGGAATAAAACCCCTTGCCTTTCTCGTTTTCCGGAACCGCCTCTATGGCTCCTTTGCTGAGGAGCGTCTGCACCTCCTGTCGAAGGAATTGCTCGTGAGAGGGGTCCCTGAAGAGGGACGAGGAAGGAGGGCGGGAAGGAGGAAACGAAACAAACTGCAGGCGGTATCCCGTCTGCACCAGGTTTAAGACCCAGCGGTCCGATGTTATTTGGGACCACGCCGGGAGGAAAAACGAAAGGCGGTTTGAAAACGGGGGGAAAGGATCCATAGGGGAAACTGCTACAGCGCCCTCGGGCGCACCTTCAAAATGAAGGCTTAGGACCAGGCGGGGGTTTCGAGGAGCCTTGGTTCTGCCCCCCTTGGTTCCCAGACTGCCTGCGCCTGCCGTTCCTGCCGCGGCGCCTGTAAGGGTCCTGCCGCTGGCGGAACTGGGAAAACGGCCTACGGTACGGCTGCTGCTGTGGCCTAAAGGGTCTACGCTGCGTCACGGGGGTGTGCATCCCGAGGGACCGCGCAATGACCCGGTTGTCCTTCAGACTCTTGAGTCTGGGGTCTGTCTTTTCCGAAAACAGGCCCTGGCCTTCGAAAGGAAGGTCCTGTATCGTGTGCTGGAGCTCTGGCGGAAGGCCGGAAACCTGCAGCCAGGAGATGCGACGCATCGTAACTCCCGACGCGAGGGTACGGGCAGCCGAGTCCGCAGCGTCCAAGGATGCTTGTAAGGCCGTGCGCGCGACCTTTTTGCCCTCGTCCAGGATGGCCGTAAACTCCTGGCGAGCATCCTGTGGCAGCAGCTCTTTAAATTTGTCCACTGCCACCCAGGAGTTAAAAGCGTACCTGCTCAGCAGGGCCTGCTGATTAGAGACCCTGAGCTGCAGGGCCCCAGCCGAATATACCTTACGGCCAAGGAGGTCCATTCGCCTGGCCTCCCTGGATTTGGGGGCCGGAGCCTCCTGGCCGTGACGCTCCCTATCGTTCACCGACTGCACCACCAGTGAACCGGGAGTCGGGTGAACGTGCAAGTATTCATACCCCTTGGAAGGGGCCATGTACTTTCTCTCGACTCCTTTCGCTGTCGGAGGGATGGAGGCCGGGGACTGCCAGATAGTATTGGCATTGGCCTGAATGGTCCGTACAAAGGGCAGGGCGACCCTGGTGGGAGCATCCGAAGAGAGGATGGTAACAATCGGGTCCTCTATCTCCGAGACCTCCTCTGCCTGCAGACTCAGGTTTTGGGCCAACCGCCTGAGGAGGTCCTGGTGCGCCCTGAGATCCAGCGGGGGGGGACTGTTGGAGGAGGTACCCGCCACCGCCTCATCCGGGGAGGAGGATGAGGAGACCCCAGGCACGATAGTGTCCAACTGAGGGTCTTCCTCAGCCCTCGCCTCTACCTCCGGAGCCACAGCGGAGTCCTGCTGTTTGGACCCTTCCTCCGCCTCCGGGGAGGGAGGGGGGCGAGACAAGGAGGCTTCAGGGGCCCTACGCTCCGCATTCGCCGGTGTGGGAGGGAGCTGCTGGGGGCCCTGGGCCTGATGGTATGCCCAGGGTGTCCAGAATCCCCACTGTGGTGGGCCTTGGTCTTCCCGCGGCGGATCCCCGAAGAGCGCCGCCTGCCGGTCGGTGCCGAGCGCATACGCACTGTCCGCCTGTGAAGATACGGATGGCTGTCTCGAGGGCCACGGCGGGGCCGACCCCGGATGGTACGGGCCGGCGCGGGTCGGCACGGAGGATCGTCTCGGTGCCGGGGACCGGTGCCGGGAGTCGTATCGGTGCCGGGACCGGGACCGGGACCTGGATCTGTCACGGTGCCGGGATCCTGAGCGGTACCGGGTGTCGCTTCGGTAGCGGGACCTGCCACCGGCTCGGTGCCGGGAGGTCGACCGGGACCTACCACCGGCTCGGCGCCGGGAGGTCGACCGAGACCGGGACCTGCCACCATCTCGGTGCCGGGAGGTCGACCGGGACCTACCACCGGCTCGGCGCCGGGAGGTCGACCGAGACCGGGACCTGCCACCAGCTCGGTGCCGGGAGGTCGACCGGTGCGGCGAGTAGCGATGGGACCTGCTCCTGGAGTCGCGGTGCCGGTGACGCCGACTGGAGCTTGACCGCGACCGTCCGGAGGTCGACCGTTGCCGCGAGTGCGACCGGTGCCGCTGAGGGGAGCGGTGCCGGGACTGCGAGCGGCGTCGGGATCTGGAGCGCCCAAGACGTCGGGACCTAGATGGCGAAGGACTGTCTCTGGGCGGCGCCGACATCATGGGCTTGCCCCTGGACACGACCCGCACCGGAGGTACCGGGGGTGGCAGCCGAGTGGGCTCCGTCAGGGCAATAAGGTCCCGAGCCGAGGCGAAGGTCTCCGGTGTTGATGGGACCACTATCTCAACCCCAGATCTCATGGGGGAGCTCGGCAGCACCGGACTCAACGGACCCGCCAGGCCCGGAGTCAACGGTGTCGACGGTGCCGGCGGTGCCGCGGCCGATGTCGAGGCCGGGCGCTCAAGCCGGGTCTGCCTGGCCGGAGTAGCAGACTTCGACGGCCTAGGCTGTGATTCCGGTGCCGGAGAAGGTCGGTGCCGAGGAGTCTTCTCGGTGCCGGAGCGATCCGGTGCCGGTGCCGAGACCACGGTCCGCGAAGTCGACGGGTCAAGTGCCGCCTCCATTAGGAGAGTTCGGAGCCTCTGATCTCTCTCCTTTTTTGTCCTCGGCTTGAAAGCCTTACAGATGCGGCACTTGTCAGACCTGTGCGATTCCCCGAGGCACTTCAGGCACGCTTCGTGGGGATCGCTGGTGGGCATGGGCTTCTTGCAGGCCGCACACTGTTTGAAGCCCGGCGAAACAGGCATGAGCCTGGCGCCGGGTGCCGGGAAGGGCTAAGCCCCCGGCCAAGAACTATTTAACAACTATTGACTAAACTATTTACTTAACAACACTAATTAACACTATATAGAACTAGAGATAAGCGATTGAAAACTAGGAGAGCTAGGGACGTGGAGGACAGCTAAGCCGCGCTCCACAGTTCCAACGACCGACACGGCGGTAAGAAGGAACTGAGGAGCGGGCGGGCCGGCAGGGGTATATATAGAGCGCCATGGCGGCGCCACTCTAGGGGGCGACCTGCCGGCCCACTGGAGTTGCTAGGGTAAAAAAGTTTCCGACGAACGTGCACGCGCGGCGCGCACACCTAACTGGAATGGATGTGAGCAATCACTCGAAGAAGAACTTGAGACCATTACTCCTTGTTCTGTCATCAGATACCACTGAGAACAGTCTAGATCCATCCTCTTTGGAACCCCCTTTCAGGTAGTTGAAAGCAGCTATCAAATCCCCCCTCACTCTTCTCTTCTGCAGACTAAACAATCCCAGTTCCCTCAGCCTCTCCTCATAAGTCATGTGCTCCAGCCCCCTAATCATTTTTGTTGCCTCCGCTGGACTCTTTCCAATTTTTCCACACTCTTCTTGTAGTGTGGGGCCCAAAACTGGACACAGTATTCCAGATGAGGCCTCACCAATGTCGAATAGAGGGGAATGATCATGTCCCTCGATTTGCTGGCAATGCCCTACTTATACAGCCCAAAATGCCATTAGCCTTCTTGTCAACAAGGGCACACTGTTGATTCATATCCAGCTTCTCGTCCACTGTAACCCCTAGGTCCTTTTCTGCAGAACTGCTTCCTAGCCATTCGGTCCCTAGTCTGTAACAATGAATGGGATTCTTCCGTCCTAAGTGCAAGACTCTGCACTTGTCCTTGTTGAACCCCATCAGGTTTCTTTTGGCCCAATCCTCTAATTTGTCTAGGTCCCTCTGTATCCTATCCCTACCCTCTAGAGTATCTACCACTTCTCCCAGTGCAGTGTCATCTGCAAACTTCTGAGAATGCAGTCTACGCCATCCTCCAGATCATTAATGAAGATATTGAACAAAACCAGCTCCACAACCGACCCTTGGGGCACTCTGCTTGAAACCGGCTGCCAACTAGACATGGAGCCGTTGATCACTATTTCAAAGAGCATACCCATTTCAAAGAGCAGAGGACAGAAAAACAAGTCAGAAAACAGGAAAATGTGAATGTAAGATCCTAAAAACATAGCAGCAGCCTGTGTAGGACCTGAAACTCTTTGTAACTATTTTATTTTATTATGACGACGACGAACAGGTAGAAAACTGAAATCAATGGAGCTATGACAACTGACATCAGCTGAGAATCTTCTTCTCTGTCTGTAAGTCAACATCTATCAATGCCATTTTGCCAACAGCTCTATTCCACTAACTTATCCTATCACACTGAAGTGTCACACACTGCTGATCTCTGCATTATTCACAAGGGTACAAGAAATGGCTTGTCCAGATAACAAAATGTTACAACAACAATTCTCCTTATTACAGTGCCCTTTATGTACATCATCCTAAAGAACTCCTCAGTCAGCAGCAGTCCTGAGAAAATATCAGCTGGCAATACAAAGTGGGGTTTTGTGATCTGGGTTCTGTTGTAATTCTTCCCAGGCTCTGACTTTATTCTGTCTCTCTCTCGGTAGGTTTTCCTGCATTTTGTCTGTACTCTCCTCCAATAGGTAAGACTATAACTGTACTGCAGGCTTCTCTGCACCAATGGTCACACTAAAAGCCAATTTTAATACAACGGAGGGATGAAACCCAGATTCTTCATGCAAAACTCAAGTCAAAAGACCTTTCACCAGGGAACAAAATCCTCCCTTCTAACTCAGAGTCAGAGTGCACAGAAGTAGCACAACCAGACCCCGGTCACTATTACAAACCTGTGTACAATCCCTGCCTCCTTCCCCAATGCACAGGAAGTGTGAGCAGTGCACTGACATCATTTGCAGATCCAGGTGCCAGACACTCTCACTCCCATTGCCCAACTAAAACCCCACATACACATGGGAGTGAACTGTTCTGGAACCTCTTCTCCCTGCCTAGCAGAGCCACAGTGGTTCTGCTGAATTCCAGGCCTTCCATGAGCCCAGGCATATCAACCTAAGGATACTGAATGGATTTGCTACTAAACAAAACCCAGACTCTGAAAGGGAGGATTATATCTGGACTAATAGGCTTGCTAAACTAAAAACAGGTACCAAGAAAAAAACATGGATTAAGGAAACAACAGGCAAAGGCATTCCCAATTCAGCGGAAATATTTGCCTTGGGGACTCCCTGACAAAACACTGAGCTCACGTAGGAGCCAAATATGTGCAGTGAGCTTTGTCTTTATCAGGGCTTCCTGTTCTGTTTGTTTTTCCTTCTGACAACACCTGATTGCCAAGAATAGAATAAAACACTGCACATTATGGATGGGAGAACTCTCTTTATCACAGTTAGACCCTACTTGAAAAAAACCAGGACAAGACTTAAAATTTCCTGAGATTCCAGGCCCATTTGGCTCTGGCAAAACCTGAGATGTGGACTGCAGCCTGCATTTGAGGTTAAATGGTTTGTACAACTCCATCCTGTCTCGCTTCCCCATCTCTTCCACCCTCCGAACAACTCTTACACAGCTCTTAAATTGAGCCAACGCCAAATTCCCCCACCCTTCCCAACGACACAGAAGTGTAAGCTGCGATGGGAAGGAAAGGGAATTAGATCCTCCCAAGAAATGCAAACATGTGTTAGGAGTTTGGGGTGGGCCAGCATGGTTAGTAAGTTGTGGCAACTTTAGCAATGAAACTTCTCATTTGGGTTATTTTATTATGAACAAATGCTTGTGACCATCAATGTGCATTGTGCTCTGCAGACAAAAAGCAGGAAGACATAATTTAGCGCTAGCACAAAGAGACCTTGCTACCACTGATGCCGCAGGGAGCTACTCCCACTTCCTCAAGGGCTGAATTTGGTTCATGCTCCCTGCCTCAAAGAGCTTGCAATCTGCATACCAGGTCCTGCAAAACCTGCCAGTGGAACTGAGGGAGAAAACAAGTTTGTCAGAGTTCAGTGCTTTTTATTAGAACTGGGAATCGACACATCTGGCAAAAAAAACCCAAACAAAACATCCGCGTCATCATCATACCAGAGTGTCTGAGAATATGACTTTTAGTGACACCCACAGAGCATGGTGAGGACTGAAACAAACACTATGCTTCAGAAGCAAGACTGAGTGCAAACAACTGGGTGCATACAGCAAAATCCATGTGTCCTGGGGACACTATGATCTGTTTTGCAGAGAAAGAGAGCACAGAACGTAAACTTTAAATTGTTTGTTGCTCCTGCCATAGATTTCCTCCTTAGATATTGCATCATTATTTAAACTGTAGGTTTTGCATCTTGATTCTCTAAATATTTATTATTTTATTTTAAATATTATTGTGCAGTTGTGAGCATCCTATAGAACTTTCTGTATGGGAAGTCCATAATTATACTGCATTCTGGCCTGGTCACACTGGATCAATCAGGATTGGCACCTACCGAAAACATATGGGAAAGCTTGCATTTAGTTACATTCAGTTTCCCATAGTTACACTGGAGTCAGATCCCGATAACAAAGTCCAATATAAACACCATGGAAGCTCAGATTAATTCAATTCCTTCATCATTTACTGTGAGGTCATATTGCGATACCAATTTTTCAGAGGAATTACTGTGCATGCGAAGCATCCACTTTTAGATGTTCATTTCTCACAATTATATTCATTTGTTTTTTCAAATAACAAACGGCAGGCTGCTCCAGATAAAAATCTACAATGCCTGCCAAACTCCCTGTATGCTCCACAGGGTGCTTTGGGTTCAAACTTGTTATCATTTATAATAGTAAATAGATCAGTAAAAGAGGCTATAAAGAGAATGCTACGGAATAAAGATTCAGATATTAAATTTAACAGAAAAATGATGTACAAATTAGATGACAGACATGGATGCTAACACCAATAAGTGAAGTTGAAGAATAAAAAATAATTATGGTGTCATATGAAAATACTGAAGTTGTCCAACTCCACGGGCTGAGCAGAGTTTCTCTCCAACAGATTCTATTACTTAATTGGATGAGGAAGATTCTGTGGTTAGGTTGCTAGCCAGGCCTTGGGTGATAAGGGCTCAGCTCTTTGCTCTACCAGAGACTTCCAGTCTCTTAGGGAATGTCTCTACAGCAATGCAAAGTACGCCCGCAGCTTGGGTAAACTAGCTTTATCTGCACTAACATGGCAAAAAATAGCAGTGTACATGTGCTGGTGCAAACTTCTGCAATATGGAGGTTTTGGGGAGCCTAGTGCCCCCCCCATTGTCACGTCTACTCTGCTACTTTTAGCAATGCTAGCAAGGGTCTACCCAAGCTGCCGTCCCATCTTGGATCGCAGGGTAGCCACATCCACAGTATCTCTACACCTCAGTTCCCCATCCGTACAATGGGGATAACAAAACTTCCCTGCCCTAAAGGGGGATAGGTACCATAAAAAGACAGAGTAAAACAAGGCCAGGTTGTGACTCACTGCTGCCTGGGAGCACCATGGCTCTCAGGGCTTGTCTACATCACAAAGTTGAGGGCTGGTGAGGGGGTTACAGCGCTGCAACTTAGGAGGTGTACACATCTGCAGGGCATCACCAGCGCTGCAACTCCCTGTTTGCAGCGCTGGCCGTACTCCCGTTTTGTCTCGGGTGTAGAGGATCCAGCGCTGGTGATCCAGCGCTGGTAATCAAGCGTAGACACTTACCAGCGCTTTTCTTGACCTCCGTGGAATAAGCAGGTATCCCAGCATACCTGAGGAAGCGTCTGGTAATCAAGCAGGTCTCCTTCCCCGGTTTGCAGGGGGGTTCGGGGAACGCGAGAGCAAACCGCGGCGAAGCTGGTCTCCTTTCCCGGTTTGCTCTCGCGTTCCCCGAACCCCCGTGCAAGCAGGTCTCCTTCCCTGCGGTTTGCAGGGGGGTTCGGGGAACGCGAGAGCAAACCGCGGCGAAGCTGGTCTCCTTCCCCGGTTTGCTCTCGCGTTCCCCGAACCTCCGTGCAAGCAGGTCTCCTTCCCTGCGGTTTGCTCTCACGTTCCCCGAATCCCCGAGCAAGCAGGTCTCCTTCCCTGTGGTTTGCAGGGAGGGTTGGGGAACGCGAGAGCAAACCGCGGCGAAGCTGGTCTCCTTCCCCGGTTTGCTCTCGCGTTCCCCGAACCCCCCTTGAAGCCGCCCAACAGCGCTGCAGTGTGGCCACATCTAACACCACTTGCAGCGCTGGTTGCTGTAAGTGTGGCCACTCTGCAGCGCTGGCCCTATACAGCTGTACTAATACAGCTGTAACAACCAGCGCAGCAAAATTGTAGATGTAGACATACCCTCAGTGTTTCACCCTGTGCAAACTCTGCACATGCAATTATGTGCGTGTGTTTCTAAAAGCCTGGGCCATCAAGTCGTTATTGCAGGTTTGTGCTTTCCACTGTCACCTATACGTGCATCAATTCAGTCTTAACAGTAAAACTACGTAATATTAAAAATAAGATTTCTACTTCTCATTATCTAATGGATTATACGGTAGAATCTAGACATAAAAATACCAAAAATGAATAACTATATTGTCACCTCATTAGTAGCTCCTTTCTACCATAAAAAAATTATCTCTAAACAAGCTTCCATTCTTCTCTGCTCCCTAACCACTTGCATTACATCCTTGAACAATGAAGCAACAGAAGAGCTATTAGACAAAAGAAAAATTCCATTTCTTACAATTTTGTAAGTATTTTATACTTAGAAATACTGCAAAACAGTCTGGAAAAGTGAGTTCCAGAGCACAGAAAATACATTTGTATTTATACTTCCAGGTTCTTCAATATGAGTGGAGCGTATCTTAAAAGTGTTTCCACCTCTTTTGCTTGAATTTGCTCCTGCTGTCTGTCCTGCATTACCCTATCATCGGTGTTTAGACTTGGGGTAGAATGCACAGGGCTCATGTCTTACAGAGCAGTGCACTAACTGTGCTGGAATGGATTCTTCAGGTTCCAGATTCCAAGTGTTCCTAAGCCTCAGCACACACTGGAAGGTTCATCGCACATGGGCTGCATCATTTATACAGCTGGCAGGCAGGGAACGTTGTCTGTCCTAGGTCGTTTCCCACACTCTTCCCCAAGTCCCAGTCTTACCTTGTTATTTTCAAGGAATGCTATGAGGCTGTTTGGGAGGGTCAGAAGGGGCCAACTGTGTGTCAGAAGGGGGGAAAAGAGGGAGTTCCTCCTGAAAGGTTCGGATAGTTGAATTCTAACCTCCAAGTGTCAGTCTACTTTGAATCAAATTTCAGAGATCATGTTGGGAATCTCTTGCACCCCTCACATGGAACTCTTCAGCCCACAGTCCTAACGCATAAGCAAAGGCAAAGATCACAGTCCAGAACCCCAGCTGGTGTAAACTAAAATGGAGTCATGACAGTTTACTCCAGCAGAGGATGTGGTCCCAGATGTTCCCATGTACGACTCTTACTGAGAGCAGAAAGTATATCTGCTGTGTTGAAAATCATCACAAATCAATATATTTTTATGGCATTCCAACACCATCCCATACCCCAAGCACTGGAACAAAGTGAAGGGCTAACATCAGGGTCTGAGCAATGAGATGGATCCTTAGCCACTGGTAAATGACTCTGCATATGAAAGGACCTGTCTGAAGTAACTGCAGAAGACAGCCAGAGTAATATGAGTGTGCAGAAAAGGACCTAGGGATTACAGTGGACAAGAAGCTGGATACGAGTCAGCACCGTACCCTTGTTGTCAAGAAGGCCAACAGCATATTGGGCTTTATTAGTAGGAGCATTACCAGCAGATCAAGGGAAGTGATTATTCCCCTCTATTCGGCACTGGTGAGGCCACATCTGGAGTACTGCGTCCAGTTTTGGTCCCCCCACTACAGAAGGGATGTGGACAAATTGGAGAGAGTCCGGCGGAGGGCATTGAAAATGATTAAGGGGCTGAGGCATATGACTTATGAGAAGAGGCTGCGGGAACTGGGGTTATTTAGTCTGCAGAAGAGAACAGTGAAGGGGGATTTGATAGCAGCAGCCTTCAACTACTTGAATGGGTGTTCCAAAGAGGATGGAGCTCGGCTGTTCTCAGTGGTGGCAGATGACAGAACAAGAAGCAATGGTCTCAAGTTGCAGTGGGGGAGGTCTAGGTTGGATATTAGGAAACACTATTTTACCAGGAGGGTGGTAAAGCACTGAAATGGGTTACCTAGAGAGGTGGTAGAATCTCCATCCTTAGAGGTTTTTATGGCCCGGCTTGACAAAGCCCTGGCTGGGATGATTTAATTGGTGTTGGTCCTGCTTTGAGCAGGGGATTGGACTAGATGACCTCCTGAGGTCTCTTCCAATCCTGATATTCTGTGATTCTATGATCTAGCGTGACTCATCCTTGTTGTCCAGAACAGATTTAGAGTCACTCTGTTGTTCCATGTTCTTACAGAACCCTATAATATGGAGAACACACTTCATTTCAGTGTGTAGTTTTGGGTTGTTAATCGGCATCAACTGGGTGCAACTTCAAGTCAATGCTACTTCAACCCTGAGGAAAGTCAAATGGAGTTCACAAGAAGTTACACACACACATTCCTTGTGAAGATCCCTGGCTTCGATTTTCCACGAAGCTTATGGGCAATCTTAAACCACAGCTGCACAAACCATGTCAGATGCAGGTACCTGATGCACAAATGGAAAATTAAAAACTCTCTACTGTGCACCTGTGGTCGCCCAGAGCAGATTGTGGAACATATCACAACTCAATGCCCAATTCACAAGTACGATGGAGGCATCACAGTGATACACTCAGCTATTCTAGACACAATTATCTGGCTTAGCCACCTAAATGTAAAATTATAATTATTGTGCTACATCTACACCAGCCATAGAAAGCAGATGACGATCAACTGGTTTATTTTCTCCTAAAAACCACGACTGTTTATCCCTCGAAGAAGGAAGACGCTTAATGCTTTTTCCTATGAAGATTGCACTGCAGTCTGCTATTGACCAGCTTCCCCGATAGTGCCTCAATATTTAATCTGATCAATCAAAAACATTGGAACGTCAGGTACAGCTATCTATCATCTTTCGTGGCTCTGACGGACAGCTGATCAGCACCAGGGCCATAAGTATACAATTAGAAGAGGTATTACGTTCTGCCACTGCAGCACTGTTCATATCTTCATATATATTACTGAACTACTTCCGGAGCTGTTGTGGTATAGTAAAGATAGAAATGCAACTTCCATTATAATCACCCTTCTGTAGTTTCTCATATTTTCACCAGAACAATTTCCTTTCGGGCTGAAATTTTTCATGAGTTATCTCCAGTTCAAAGATACTCTTTTTTCCCTCTACAGTTTCTGCGGAAATCACTCAGCCATTTCTGAATTCTACACATATGAAACACACATTCTTGTCCACATATTCCAGTCAGAAAAAACAATGCACACCCAAGAGTCAACAACTACTGAAACTTGATCTGTTCTGCAGTCACCACTGAGATCTAAGGAATGGCCAAATTTGGAGAAAACGGGGTCAGCAGTTTTGAAAATATGATTGCTGAAAGAATTTTTTTTTTAAGTGCATATACAGCTGGATTTTCAGTTAGCTTTCTCTTCTTGATCTACAGCAGTTTCAAAACTCAGGAATGTGGTGGAGCGCTCTGCTCTCAGCTAAACTTGCAATGACCTTAGAAAGCCTACAAAACCTTACAAATACATGAGAAAGTGTGGGATAATGTGAAAATAAAGGAAAAGGTGGTGCCTCCTGTTTAGAAATAGGACTTAAGGAGGACTGAATACAGGAAACTATATACTATATAGCACCACAGCACAGCTGTAAAACATCTGGAGATAGTAATCAGCATGTTACACAACAACCAGATAGAGGGAGTGGGGAAACGTGCCCAAGGACACTATCATCATATGAATAGCACTTATCATTAGACTTGTCATCCAGAGATCTCAAAGCACTTTAAAAAAAAAGTGAGCATCCCTATTCCCAATTTCAAGGTGAGATAACTAAGATACAGAGATTAATGGCTTGTTTTTCAGCCATTAACACAGCTCTTCAGGACGTCTCACCCAGAGTTATACAGCACATCAGCTGCAGAACTCTGAAAAGAAACCAGGTCCCGAGACTCCAAAGTCAGGGCAATATCTACCGAACCATGCTGTTTCCCTGAAGCTCCTGTAGATCTCATCTGAAATACATGTCTATTAATGTCTGTCCTCCACAATCTCTTTTTTCTGAACCATCATGTGATGTGTGGGAGGGACCAACTTGCTTGTTTAAATTGAGAATGCTATGAGCAAGTTCTTAGAGTAAGACAGACATGCAGTTGAGGTGTACTTGAGGGCTGGCTGTTTTTAAATAAATCCTAGCATTTTAAAGAACTACATAAATATTTCTGCCCCACATCATCCCCTTGGTCACCTATCCACAAGGTGGTAATGGAATTGTCCCCTTCCAAACAGATAATTGAAACTTCAAACAGTTGAGCCGCCTGATTAGTTGAACCTTCTACGGTGCTTTTTTCTCTAAAATCTAAAAGCATTCAATCTCACCTGAAGTCTTTACATTACGAGTGGATGTCTTTATAAAAGAGATTATTTAATTTCACTGGAAGTTCTGTACTCAATGCCAGGAATTACAGAGTGAAATTCTATAGTCTGTGTTATTAAAGTGGTCAGACTAGATCATTATATTGGACTCTTTGGGACTCAAAAATCTATGAATTCTCCCACAAAGCCCCATCCTGTTTATAAAACCTACTGCAAGTTTAAATCATCTTGGCCCAAAAATTCTCATTCTCCACTATCACTTAAAAAAAAACATAGCAGGCACAGCAACCCAAACAATCTTGAATGGCTTTGAATGTGTCACCTCACACAAATCTGCTGGTAAGTAACCAACTTGACCACAGTATATTATCTGCCCAGTGTCAGCCTGGCTAATCAGGGCTAAGATCTCAGACTTAGCAAACAGAGAATCAAAGTGATTAATAGAGAGTTGTTCTTTCATGTTTACTGTACCTGCAGTAAGACAGTACCCCCAGGGATTGTGAGCTGTAAACAGTACTTAGGGGCATTCTCCCAGGAGAGCAGCTGAACGTCTTCAATAGCACTGTAGGAAATGGAGTTTTCCATATACCCAGTTGGCTGCAAGAAAACAAACAGAGAAAGAATAAGCATTTACTTACTCATCAAAAGTTTCACAACATAGATTCAAATGCATTATGCCACTGAAACTGGTCCCATTGTATTTGGTCCTGGGAATAGTTATATAGCATCTGATTGCCTTTGATGTTTTGAGCCCATAAGGAGTGGATGACGGGCAGCAGGAGAATACACACCACTAGCCATTCCCCTCTGGAACGTCAGGTCCAATTCCTGGGGAGGCCACACATGAAATTGTTCGGTGGCCTCACATTTGCTCCACCTAATCATCATGAAACCACTGAACAACACGGTGGAACTGGAAGTTTAATGAGGAGAGAACCTGATTCGACCCCCTGCTGCGTCTGGAGTCAGGAATAAAGTGCAGAGAAGCACATGGTAGGAAGCTTGAGAGAAGCTCCTTTACAGGTCATTCTGTAGAGGTGTTATCAGTCCATCCCCCGCACTTATAGGAGTGTTAAAGTCACAAAGGAGTAGACAAAAACCAGGAAATAACTGAGGTTATTAATCAAGCCTGTGGATGAGGCTACGGTTCTTCATCAAGACTGTCTACATAGCAGCAGAAAGCGGCTTCCCAGAGACGGACTAGCACCTCTCAAACGTGTGCATTCAACATAGCAGCGTGGCATCTGTGTGATAGCACAGGCTAGCTGCCCAAGTATGTACCCAGGAGGTGGGTGGGATTGATACTTGGGCCACTAACTCAAGCTGCTGCCCATGCTGCCACGGCCACATTGTTATTTTTAGCATACTAGCTTAAGCAGAGCTGAGGTACATTGGTCTATCTGTGCTGGGAAGCATCTTCCCCGTTGCTGTGTGGACAAATCCTATACAAAATGTGTTGAGTTGGATTGGTTAAATGAATTTGTGAGCTCAATACTGAGCAGGATTTGAATTGAGATATGTATGGGTGTGTCTGTAAGAGGAAGGTAGTTGGATTGTACTGACAAAATAGCAGTGTAATATAGCTTAACTTGGAAGAATTTGATTTTTTATTAATGGAATACCAGTAAACAGATTCCACCGTACACTCTCACAAACCGATGAAAAAATATTTCCATCGATGATCAATCAAAATTTACAGATAGGCAAAGAAAGAAATGTTGCTTGAGAACTTAACAGAGTTTGATTTAAGGATATTTACATTTTATATTTTGACCATTTGTGTTTTATTTGAATCTCAACATCTATGTAATTAACTATTTCCGACACCCCTACCCCATTGTCTGATCCGGTCCACAATTTCCCGCAAAGCCGAAAATTTAAATCCATAAAAATAGAGGGGAAATGCTTAAAATAATCAGTATTATCTGCCAAAATTATAAAAAAATGTTCTTCCAAGCCTAAATGTATTGTGTTGGTTTTATTCTATGTGTTTTTGTTCTGCCTTCTGCTTACAAGGTTGACCAAGTACATTATCAAATCTAGAACACTACATCTATCAATGGGTCTTTGGGCTCCAAAGGTGTCTTCTACACACCTGGCACACTTAACTAGCAGCTTCAAGATTTATAATGAAAGGCAGCCCCACACCAACCTGCTTATCATTTCTGCTACATTTAAATGTCAGTTTCCTGAAGAGGTTGCCTCTGCCTGATTACACGTAAGAGTCAAAATTAAACAAACCAAAAGCCAACCAACATGCTGCAGTTAAATATGTGATATGAATCAACAGTGAGGAATCTCAAAGTTAAATACAAAGCCGGTTTTCTAACCTCCCTTACCAATCTGAGGTATTAGAGCAGACACAGTACAAACACCACTAGGATATATTCTAAATAGTCTGCATTTTATTATTTTCACATAAAACAAAACATATTTAATACTATATACACGCCACACTCATTATATACACACCCATAGATATACCAAGTAGGTATACACACACATTCAGAGATATAGATGTACACAGACACACACAACTATTTGAGTTAATCCAATGCTTCACAACAATCCTGAGACACTCCACTAGCTGCACTAAGGGCTCATGTAGGTGGAGAAATTGTCCAGCGCAGCTAGTGGAGTAACTGTTCTGCTATAACTAGGATGGTCAATTTCTCCATAGACAGGCCCTTAGACTGACCCCTGCTTGCAATAAACAATAGGTGTTTATTATTCTTAATTATTTTCTGAGTATTTCTGGTTTATGTCTAATTTACATGTCCTGAACATATTACTCCCCCTCACCCCCCAGTTTAAATTATGTTAATCACAGTCTTGCAATAGGCTATAAAGAAAAAAAGAAAAAAAAATCCTGTCAAAACTAGGACTACCTCTGGGGCAAACAGGAGCAGCTCTAACAATCACAACAGAGGATCTTGTGGGTGAGTGTGAAATAAGCAAATTCCTTTCGGAATATAGCTACTTTTTAGCTGCACTACTTCCTTCCATAAGGTAAGTGGGCGGTGTATATGAAAAATCACACTCACTTTCACTCTTTAGAAGTATACAGAAGCCCCATATAAAATGTCTACCAAAATGAGGTAGATGCCCCTATAACACGAGATTACCACTACAAAACCATCAGCAGTCTTTTTAGCAAGGAAAAAAAAACAGGAATGCAGCTTTAAAAAAAACCTCTTAAAAAACATTTCTGAATAACGCTTGTTGTGGAAGTTTAAATTTTATACCAACTCGCGATGAAAAATTTTCACTGTCTCTTTAACAAAAGTTTGTTGTGCAGGAAGTATGATAAACTTCTGTTTATTCATTTACCCACAATATTGTTCCATGCTAGTGACTGGCGTCCCAGTGGTTTCTGCTGAAACTGTACGTCAGACATTGCCTACTGGAGAGTAATTATCTTGTTCTCACAGGAAACCAAAAGCCCAAGACCCTTTAGAGATCAAGACGACAACATTCAGGGAAAATGTGAAAAACAGCATGAGCAGGGTCTATTAGGCTCAGGAGACGAAAGTTTTCAACAACATGCTCTGAAAGAATGAGGGGACAGGGGTAATCCAGCACCAGCAGCAGTAAATATCAAATGAATAGGGCAGGAGCAATGCAAATTGTACTCTAGGGCCTCCATCCTTTGCGGTGCTGAGTGCCCTGAGCGCCCAATTCCCTTCAAACAGGAGTTCAGAGTGCCTAGAACCTCACAGACTCTCATCCTGAGACAAAGATTTTTCCCATAGCTTTTCCCATAACTGCCTTTTTTAAACAGTCACAAAGATAAAACTCACCCAGTTCAATCACAGCTCTGTAATCTTTCAACAACTAAATCTCATCCCAAAGACCAAACATCAGCTGATATTCATAAATCAACACATTTAGAAAGAGTAAGATAATGTACAACCCTGCCTTCTTATTAAAGGATCAAAAGAAAACCATTAGTCATTAATTGGTTTTTCTGTTTTGTTTTATTCTCCCACAGCCAGAGCATTTTTTACCTTAGGGGCTAATTTATATATAATTCAAATATCACTTCTGCCTCCCCCCTGCTCCCCTCCAAATGCACTTCAACACTGTTTCAAATCTTCCGTCACAGAGAATGGATTAGATTGTGTCACAGTTTCGAGGCTAACCTGTATCTCCCCTCCCCACTTGTGGCCACTTAGGTCTCATGCCTCCGTCTGTCTCCTCGATAGGGACCCAGATCTCATTTCCTTCTGACCAGGGTTACAAGGCTGCACAGCTCCCTGCCTTACACTGTGATATGCCCCAGCAAGCCCGTCAGCCTAGCGCCCAGCACCTGTGCTTTGCTTTCTCTCCCAGGACAATGACAGTGTTTTTCCCAGTGACTGCACAGCTGTTCCAAAGCAAAGCACATTTATTCTTAGAGCAAATGCATCACCAAGAAATCATACACAAAACAATCAAAGGAATTAAATGCTCACTAAATCAGGAATCACCCATCTCCAACATGGAGAGTCTGCTAGGCCAAAGTCTTTCTCTTCCGCCCTACAACACCAAGTCCTGTGTCTGCTGTAACAAAAGGAAGGCTCTGGGTCTGTTTAAACTCAGACTTTTATACCAAAAACCCTGCTTTGTCCTCCAGCCTCCAGAAAACAGGTAAAAAGTGTCCCTCCCTCTATACTTAGGAGGTTCAAGCTTCAAAGGCTGAATATCTTCATAGCCCGCATTGGGATTTTGCATTAATCACCCCCAAGTGATTCCAGATTACAGAGGAAACACCACCCACCCACCGGAATGAGCCAGCAACACACAAATACACATCCCCTGTACTCATACAAATGGCTATGAATATTCTCCAGTTCGTACTGTCCGGCCCATCTCATCATAAAGGCTTTGAGGGTTTTTCAGGCTTTAAACACAAAATACAATATAGTCCCCAACGACACTGCAAGGGGTTGCAATATCTGTCACAGTTGTGCTTTCACAGCACAACCCTGTTAAGGAAATTTACATAAATATAAATTAAAATTTTGAAATGCCTTCCATTTTAATGATGTAAAGCAGTGGTTCCCAAACGGGGTGTTACAGAGAGTTCTTGGGAACAAAATTCCCTAATGCGGACAGAGCTGTCCATAAGGACCCCAAGCAGCACGGGGCAAGCAGCCCAAAGCCTCTGGACTTCCAAGAGCTAAGCAGATCAAAGCAAGCATATCTATCACACTGAGGAGATTTAAACTTCAAAACTCCTTATAAGAAATTGAAAGGGAGGTGGATTTTTTTTTGCTGTTTTAAAAATAAATAGGCAGCTAGTATTGGGTTTTTAGTTATTATGAGGAACAAGTTTAAGCTTTGTTGTAACGTGCGTTGTTTGCCTGGACTGCACACAACCTGAATGATTGTGTAGGAGGAACTCTGAGTTGGCTTCTTAAATACCTTTATGCTGTTTCACATCTGATACTCCTTGATGAAACATAGAAGCCTTGTCTTATAACAGGCTTATTCAAAGTGCTACAAGCTACGGAAGTGAGATCTTTGAAGAGTGTTGCTGTTTTCATAATGTAATAAAAATATTGTAATGATAAATAATAATAAAGTGTATAATAAAATGTATTTTTATGATGTGCTTATATTTCCAAGATCACTACTTTTTATTATTTATACTCAGGTAAAGGAGAAAATCCCTGGAAATATTCATTTTTAGGAGGGGGTTCATGAGAGTTGACATTTTAGCGAAAGGGGTTCACAGGTTGTTAAAGTTTGGGAACCACTGATGTAAAGCCATCTTAGCAGAATGGGAAGTCTCTCTTAGATTTGACATATTTCAAGCCCCAGACACCCCATATAGATAGCATCCTCCAAAATACCACATCTGAAAATTTCAATTCTGTTTTACAATAGAAACTGCAGCTTTACTGCACAAAGACCCTTGAAATGGTGTTTTTAGATACTGTTACATACCCAAGGCCACATTTCGCACTAGGTGCTGTGCAGAGGTGCATGATACCAGCAAGAGCTCTGGGAGACTACCGTGCCTGAGTCCCACACAGCGCTTCCCAGAGCTCTAGGGAGCTCCATTACCACCACACCATACCACCCTTTCAGGAGCCAAGACTTCATTACTTCCCAGGCAGTGCCAGCTTGGCTGGTCAATGCAGAGAGGCCTTTGCCACTTTGGAGTAGCCAGCACCACACTGGGAAGCCCAGGAACTATACTGTGCCTATCCACTACACTTGGGAGCAAAGGGTTCTTTGAATTCACCTTCATGGGACAGAACAAAATTTAGCTTCTGTCAAGAAAAAAAAAATTAATTTATTTTTTATTGTTTGTGCAATTTTTTTTTCATTTGTACATTTCACTCGGCTTCGACAAGGAGTTAGGTTAGTCAGTTTCATGTGTGTGTATAGTTGACAAGCTCTTTGTTGTTGCAACATGGCAGGGAATTTTTAAATAAAAAGAAAGGTGGATATAAGGTGCATAGAAAGCTGGCTAGATTGTCGGGCTCAATGTGTAGTGATCAACAGCTCGATTCTAGATGGCAGTCGGTATCAAGCGGAGTGCCCCAGGGGTCGGTCTTGGGGCTGGTTTTGTTCAACATCTTTATTAATGATCTGGACAATGAGATAGACTTCACCCTCAGCAAGTTTGCAGATGACACTAAACTGGGGGGAGAGGTAGATACGCTGGAGGGTAGGGATAGGGTCCAGAGTGACCTAGACAAATTGGAGGATTGGGACAAAAGAAATCTGATGAGGTTTAACAAGGACAAATGCAGAGTCCTGCACTTAGGACGGAAGAATACCATGCACCACTACAGGCTGGAGATTGACTGGCTAAGCAGCAGTTTTGCAGAAAATAACCTGGGGATTACAGTGGATGAGAAGTTGGATATCAGTCAGCACTGTGCCCTTGTTGCCATGAAGACTAACAACATATTTGACTGCATTAGCGGGAGCATTGCCAGCAGATCGAGGGAAGTGATTATTCCCCTTTATTTGGCACTTGTGAGGCCACATCTGGAGTACTGCGTCCTGTTTTGGGCCACCCACTACAGAAAGGACGTGGACGAATTGGAGACAGTCCAGTGGAGGGCAGCGAAAATGATTAGGGGGCTGGGGCAAATGACTTGTGAGGAGAGGCTGAGGGAACTGGAGTTATTTAGTCTGCAGAAGAGAAGAGTGAGGGGGGATTTGATAGCAGCCTTCAACTACCTGAAGGTTCCAAAGAGGATGGAGCTAGACTGTTCTCAGTGGTGGCAGATAATAGAACAAGGAGAAATGGTCTCAAGCTGTAGAGGGGGAGGTCTAGGTTGGATATTAGGACAAAACTATTTCACTAGGAGGGTGGTGAAGCACTAGAATGAGTTACGTAGGGAGGTGGTAGTGGAATCTCCTTCCTTAGAGGTTTTTAAGGCCCTGCTTGACAAAGCCCTGGCTGGGATGATTTAGTTGGAGTTGGTCCTACTTTGAGAAGGGGTTGGCCTAGAGAACCTTCTGAGGTCTCTTCTAACCCTAATCTTCTATGATTCTATGAAAAGGCTTTTTATTTAAATTAAAGTTAAATCATGGAAACATTTACATTTACATTGGATTTTATGAAACCCATTCTCCCCACAAAATGTATACATAGGCGCCGACTTCGTTGGTGCTCCGGAGGTCCACGTGGAAAAATTAGTGGGTGCTCTGCACCCACGCGCAGCCAAGCTCCCTTCCCCTCCACCCCACCACCTCCCTGCTCCTCCGCCTACCTCCCAGCACTTCCCGACTGCTGCCGCCAAACAGCTGTTTGGCTGCTCCAAGGGCCGGCAGAGTGGGAATGTGGCGTGCTCAGGAGAGAAGGCGGGGTTGAGGCAGGAATGTGGGGAAGGAGTTGGGAGGGGGCAGAGTTGGGGCAGGGACTTTGGGGAAGGGATTGGAATGGGGGCGATGGAGGGGTGGAGTCGGGGCAGGAACGGGGGCAGAGGAGGGGTCCAGCATCCATCAGCAGGAGCAGAAGTCGGCGCCTGTGGGCATACATACATTCCCTTCAGTGTAAAAAGAACAGAGAATTTGTCCTTTAAAAAAAAAAAAAACTTTGCATTTCGTTCAGTTTATAAAATCATAAAGCTTTGAAGTCAGATGACCTTTTTTGACCCAGAACAACCAGATACCAGAATACAGAGTAAATCAAACTCAAGGATTAAATGCTCATAAAATTGAAGAAACTTTCAGGCCCAAATGTAAAGTCAGCCTTCTTTCAGCTTCTCTGGGAAGCAGCAGCAGCCTATACAATTAAACAAAAATCTGTGCACTTGTTTCCATAGGAAATTTACTAAAAAAGAAAGAATAAACATAACATCTACTGTTAAAATGAGGCTTGTATGCATTTATTCACATCATAACGTACTAAATCTTCAACTGCATCATTTCTACAAGAGACTGTCTAGAACATATGCACTATACAAATACAGGGAATCATTCACATAAGATGCGACAGACAGATGCACATATGTACTGGGGGTGGATGATAGGTAACCCTAAAATAGCCTATGACTTTCCCAGTGAGATACCCTGGGTGGAAAAACATGCTATTCTAACACACTCTCCATCACCATCAGATGTCTATGTCTCATTTGGCTGTTCTTGGGAGTAAGGCATGTAAATCCATGCAGTTCAGGATTCAGAGTAGCAGCCGTGTTAGTCTGTATCCGCAAAAAGAACAGGAGTACTTGTGGCACCTTAGAGACAAACAATTTATTTCAGCATGAGCTTCCGTGAGCTATAGCTATGCTATATTCTATTCATCCGAAAAAGTGAGCTATAGTTCATGAAAGCTCATGCTGAAATAATTTGTTAGTCTCGAAGGTGCCACAAGTACTCCTGTTCTTTTTGCAGTTCAGGATGATGAATATGCCCTATTATGTATAGCTGTCCATATCTGTATTAGTGCCTAATCTGGTAGGGTGCACAACACCTCCTGGGAAATGCTGACTGCCCTCACCTCCAACTGAAGTGGAGGTGAGGGTGCTCAGTTCGCACCTTAAAGGGTCACGGACTAAGGAATTCCTGACAATGGCAGCCAGCATGAAGAATCTCTGACAATACATGAATACATCCTATGGCTCAAGAAAAGAAACAGCATATTAGAAATTGCCCCTTGTCCCTACAAAATTCAGAGCAATTAACATCTGATTTGGCCAAGTATAAGCGACAGGAAGACATTTATCAAGTGCACCTATTGGCAATGTGAGATCATGATATCCAGCTCAATACACTTTGGCTAATTCTTGATATTGAAGAAATTTATGGTCATTCATTTGTCATAACAGGTGGAAGTCAATGTTAATCTCATGATGATTAATATGATAAGAGGGAGAAAATCTAGCAGCAGGACTATACACATACGTCCATGGTAACATTATTGTGCAATGACATGGAGAATATGAGTTTTAGGTTTTCCTCTGAAGCCCAACCACCTTTGGATTTAGGGCAGCAGTTCTCAAACTTCCATTGCATCATGATCCCTCCCCTTCTGACAACAAATATTACTACACGATCTCAGGAGGGGGGGTCCGAAGACTGAATCCGCCTGAGCCCCGCTACCCTGGGCAGAAAAGGGAGGCCAAAGCTGAGGCCCAAGAGCTTCTGTCCTGGGCAGGGGCATGTAACCTTAGCCCTGGGTGGTGGGGCTTCAGCTTCAGACCTGGTGGGGCCCAGGGCCAACACCAGCCTTGGCAACCCTATTAAAATGGGGTCGCGACCCACTTTGGAGTTCTGAATCAGTTTGAGATCCCCTGATCTAGAGCCAGGATTCTTCACTAGATGAATCCTGGGGTCTGCTGCAGTACAGCAAATCCTTTTCTAGTCTGACTGTTAAGCAAAAGTTCTATCACACTGCTCCACAGCAAAGGAAACCACAGAAGCTCTTTGGTTCTCGACCAGATGCGCTGGAGTCAGGGAAATGTGAGCTGAGGAGCACATGGAAAGGTCTGTGTTTCAAAGATGGGGCTATTCTTGTAGAGGGTTGACATTGTGTGTCACTAATTGAGGTAAAGCAAAATGCACTTTCCTGTGTGCCTCTGGGTTGCTTTGGTCACTAACTTTTTTTTTTTTTTTTTTAAATACCTAGGGGAAAAAGTAACACTATCAATGTGATCACAGTGGGCTAGATCTTCAATGCAGCTATACCAATTTACACTAGCTGAGAAGCTGGCTCCATGTTTACATACATTATGCACACACGTGCTTTAACCTAGAGAATGCTAATGAACAACAACAGGGAATTCTACCACATTTATCCATACATATGGAAACACACATGTCCAATGGTTGATTCCAACATAAAGTAGTTACTATTTGTATTACTGTCACATCAAGGAGCCCAAGTCATGGACCAGGATCCCACTGTGCTAGGTGCTGTACAAAAACACAGAACATAAAGATGATATCTGCCCCAAGGAGCTAGTTTACAATCTAACTTACTATGTGATTTAATTAAGCAAAGGCCCCGATCCTTAGTTGGTGTAAATCTGCACAGTTCCAAAAGACTGCTGTGAAACTACACTGATTTACACCAATCAAGAATCAGGTCCAGAAATTCATCTGAATTTTAGCTCGGCAGCAGATCGGGTGCAACTACGCTTTTCCTCCAAATATTTAAGCATACGTGGGATTGCAGGATGTTACATTAAAATGTAACACTGGCATTTAACAAACCAAAAACGTGGAGCATCATAGACTGCACACAAAGTACTTTCATAATTTTGCAATGCGTTTGATGTACCAATCCCATGCAGCCACATGTGATGGAGAGAACAAAACTGTCTGTCATGCAATTGACAAGAAAAGCTA
Organism: Gopherus evgoodei; assembly: GCF_007399415.2. NCBI lineage: Eukaryota > Metazoa > Chordata > Testudines > Testudinidae > Gopherus > Gopherus evgoodei. Next base: position 33,545,066 of record NC_044333.1, on the reverse strand, counting down.
GTCTCCACCTCAACATGAAATAATCTCTCCAATGTCTGAGTCATCAGAGCAACAACATTGGGGGAGGAAGGGGGGAAGAAGATGGAATAAAAAAATCTTGAGAGAAAATAAATGCAAATTGCTTCAGAAGTTGAATGAATATAAATATTTCTATTAATCATATTTAATAAGCAGCTAACAGCAGCACATGAGCTGACACTCAGACTTACACTATTACCTTGCATCCACGTGAAAGCAATGATTTGGATATGAAAAATTCTTTCTTAGAAATTCACCATCAAAGGGGGGGGGGGGAAGCAAGTCATTTTACAAGAAATGTGCTGTGGGAGAGGAGTCAAGTGGGCAGGAAAAAAAATGTTAGTAGGCTGCTTAAAAACCAATGTTATAAAATCCATGTATGCACTTTTTTTAATAGGGGAAGGGAGTTATTTCTTTCATTGTCAAACCCAGATGAGAAATCACCGAGAGCATGCTGTTTTTATTTCATCTACAGAATTATTTGACTTTCAGACAGTACAATGAGATGCGTATCTTAATGGCTTTTGATGATGCACAGCCACCAACAAGAATACTCTGCCTGAGCAGCTCATAAGAAGTCAATGTCCTGCTTTGGGAAGAAGGTTAATGTGACAAAATGACACCAGGGGGATCTTTAAAGTATTGAACGATTATGGACCAATGGGCTGGCATTTGAAAAGCACACTCTGCATGTATGCTGGGAAGTCGTCCCTCCATGTCTCATGCTACTGCCAACCAGTATTGAAAACAGCCAGTCTGCTGATGTGGGGGGGAACCATCCATGCACAACACGTGCTGTATAAAAGGAAGCTGACGCCTCAGAGAATTAGGAACTTGATCACATTTTGCAATTAAGTCTGTTGAACTCTATTGATTCAGTGCACACTACGGGATGATCATCAGTGGAGAGAAGTGGGAAAGAGAGGGAGCCATACTTGGTGCAAGCTATTATACATGGCAAGGTTTTCTAACACAGGCCAAGCCCAGGTGGAAGCTTTGTTCTCCAAGTACCGGATCCTTCAACTCTCATAGGCGTAACAGGAAGCTGTAAGCCGTATGACAAAGACATATAGGGACTGCTCAGCCACAAGGAGTTTATTCCCATAGAGAGTGTATAGTTGAGCCTTTACTGTAAAATACTTTGTAATTATAGGGGGGAGGGATAGCTCAGTGGTTTGAGCATTGGCCAGCTAAACCCAGGGTTGTGAGTTCAATCCTTGAGGGAGCCATTTAGGATCTGGGGCAAAAGTCTGTCTGGGGATTGGTCCTACTTTGAGCAGGGGGTTGGACTAGATGACCTTCTGAGGTCCCTTCCAACCCTGATATTCCATGATTCCACCAGAAGATTCCAAAGCACTTTAAAAACTCCAATCATTAGTCTCACAACAGCCATGGGAGATACCAAAGATAGAACACAGAATGTCTATACTGGGACAGACCAGTGGTCCATCTAGCCCACTAACTGGGTCAATGCCAGGTGCTTCAGAGGGAATGAACAGAGCAATTATTGAGTGATTCATCCCCTGTCATTCAGTCCCAGCATCTGACTTAGAGACATCCTTCACATGGGGTTGCATCCCAGACCACCTTGGCAAATAGTCATTGGTCAACACATCCTCCATTTACTTATCTAGTTCTTTTTTTAACCCTGTTAATAATTGTGGCCTTCACGACATCCCCTAGCAATAAATTCCACAGATTGACTGTGGGTTGTTCCTTTTGTTTGTTTTAAACCTGCTGCCTATTCATTTCATTGGGTGGAATTTAAAAATTCCAAACTATTAGCCTCACAACACCCATGTGAATGATTATCCCCCATGTACCGATGAAGAAAGTGAGCAACAGAAAAATTACTCCACAGGGATTGTGAGGGCTCAATACTTCTGAAGGTCATGCCCTAAATGACCTGCCCAAGGTCACACAAAGTTCGCCGTATCCTAGACATGTGATTTAACTACAAGTCCATCCTTCTTACCACTTGAATTATCTTACTGTTTCCTAACATGGGCAATCATTTATCCTAATGCATGGTGCTTAGCTATTAATATCCATATTTCTATACATTTTGTGATTACTATTTTCCCCTCCCATCCTTTGTAATGTCTAATAAGACTGTAAATTCTTCAAGGAAAGAATCGTTTCTTACTATTGGTATGTAGCACAACTAGCACAACGGGGCCCCCATCTCAGTTGAGGTCTCCAGGTGCTATTACAAAACAAACAATAAAAAACAACAAGACGGTGGCAAAATAACAGAAAGGCTGATCGATAACTGGGTAGAGGTTGATGTGTATTTAACAACATCAACACAAACAGTATATAAAGCACAGAAAACAAATCTATACATTTTGATTGTGTCCCTCCCCCTTCCTATGTTGTCTGTCTTCTTGGATTGAAAGCTACTTCGGGCAGGGAAATAATAAACAACAACAGTAACAGCAGCAACAACCACTCATTGCAGAAGCTGCTGGGCTCATGTACAGATTTGCAAAATAATTAAATTATATATATGCACATTTTAAAAATCATACCACTCTGCCCTCAATAGGCCGCATCAATAGACAAGCACCCAAATCTCTAGCTAAATTTCCATAGCAACAGCGATGTGACAGAAAACACTCCATACACAAACCATTGAGTCAAGGCTGCCCTCCGTTTCCAATTATCTTCAAGCCAACGCTTTGTGAACAGACTGGCCTTGCACTGTGCCATGAAATGCATCAAACTCAAGTACTGGCAGACTAGCGAGGCAAGCCAGCACTACACTCGAGGACGTTCTGTTGTGCACTGACCCCGAGGTATCGTCTAAAGCTCAACTAAAATGCACTGTAGCAAACTGTTCACTGAAAGATGTTGCATTTGCACAAAGAACCGTCATCCCCTGGGCTCTTCTAAACTGATTTTAGGGACAGGTACTAGGTGTTTAGCTCAGCACCATATGAACTGAGGAAGTCTATAATGATTTCTCCCCAACATGGATAGGAAACCACAACAACCACTGCAGAAGCACTGGTTCAACTAACCTGTAATATACTGACTCTGTTGTGGTTCAGCCCATACAAAAATAAAGGACTTACTACTACTGCCAGCTAAGGGAAATCTCCAACAATTGCACTGTCGCAGCACGTCAGTTACAGGTCCGCCAGCTCCATATCAATGGAGTGCTTTATGTTAGGAAACTACACCAAAGCTTCTCATTTCAGCTAGATCCAGACCCTAATCGGATAGATGCTTTAGAAGTCCAAGAACATAAATACAACTAAAATTGTCAGGCAAGCCATGCAGACTCAAAGTGAAAGCCAGCAAGACAACCATCTGTTACGTGCACTTAACAGAAGCCCTGCAGTGGCTTCTTTGCTACGGGTATCTCCTAGCTCGCATCTGGGAACTGCTAACAGAAGAACATCACCTAGTCTCAAATATCAAGCTGGTACACAGGAAGAAAATCTCTTAAGCACCAGAGACCAGGCCATATACAGTTTACATATGCTTTACTATGAAATAAAAACCAGCACACATCTCTATTTAATTTTTTTTTAAGCTCTAACAATTCAGAAACAACTGTTTTAGTCAAAGGCAGTAACACACTGCTGTTCCATAATCTCTTTTCTTTCAAGGACACCAGGAAAGCCAGAAATAGGCAACTTTGCCAAAAGAAAAATCTCCAGATAGTGGCAACAATTCCTAGAAGGGTGCTGGGACTGTCACCCCTTGCTTAGCATAGATCAGCTATGCGTCTTTCACGCAGGATCCCCACCTATCTATGCCAGGAGAAAACTTTGGCATTTCCAAGGGGATTTCTCCTTGCAAGTCAAGTACCCAGTGCAAGGGTAGATGGAATGGTGGGGGAGAAGTTGCAGCCAGCACTCAGCCCACAAACTCAGCTATAAAACATTCTGCATATATATAGTCAAGCACGAAAAGGTGCACAGGTACCAAATACAGAAGCTGTGCAGATGTTGAATCATCCAGGATCCCACATCCTGTAAAGTTATTGATTTGTGTCTCAGACTTTGGCAACCCTTGACAGCCCTCACTGTTTTCTTTACAGCACATCACAGCTTGTTTCTTATGGTTGTTTGTTTTCAAGACCTGGGATTTAATCACTGCCAAGCAAGGACAGCTAAACATAGCACAAATGTGCTGCACTTTAAATGTCTCATTCTTTGGTTAAACAAATACCCCCAAAGGCTGACCACACAGTCTATAGTTTCCAGCATGCAATGTTTCATCTCAATCCAGATAGAGCAGTGCATAGTGGAAGCTGTAGTCTCTGTGGGCCAAACCTCTGTATTAAAGGAGTAACACAATTGATTCCCTTTCATGTAAATTAGGTGCAAGCCATGAGCTTCCAAACAGTTGTCAGTGTAACCTTCTACTGAATGAATTATAAACTCCCCACCCCCTCTTGGCTTGAGAAATATTACATAAGGGGAAGGACACCATGTTTTGTTTCAAGTGTCTCATCTTTATTAGACAATATTGGTATTCCTCATGAGGATTTTAATTAATGCATGCTCCTATGGCTATGTCACTGGTTTACTTTCACCACTTCCACCGCATTACAGAGAACACACCACCACTCCAATGGAAAGCACTCTTTACTTATTCCTTCTTTTAAACAGGAAGTCTTTGGTAAAATTGCGATTACTCAATCCCTCCTCACACTCTCCACCTATCACCTCCTTCAGTGCTGATCCTCCTCCTCGTTTAATGATGACTGACTTGTTTGGATTGTAGGGAGTGTTGCTGTTTAAATATAGGGTAAATGAAATGTATGATACCTGCACCACGAAGGGTGGGGTGAGGAATGGCAATTGCAGTGTAAAAGTGAATCAAGTTTGAGAGATGTGTCAGTTTTCTGGTAGAGACACAATGGAGATGACACAGAGTATCAATTAGATTCCAAGCTGGTTTTGTTAAATCTTCTTTACCGCGCACAAGAATTTTCACTGGTTTCTCTAAAAGTGCTTCTTTATCTTCATTTTTTAAATGAAATTCAACTAAAACAATAATGGTTTGTGCTGTAGGGATGGCAAACTACAAGTTGATGCGAAAGATGTCCATTTGGTAAACTTGCTAATTTTAATGTAATATTTATAAGCATTAAGTTTTTTCCAAGATAAAGATCTCATAAAATGAAAATAAAGACACCTGCTTGGAAAAGGTGTTATATCACCATCGTAACCAACATTCTTTTAGCAAAACTACACCCAGAAACCCCACATTCTCAGTAATGGCCAGTCTTTCATACTTCAGTGGTTCTTTTGAAGCAGAAGAATAATTCTATAGAAATTACAACACACCTTCTGGGAATTTAGGTCAACTCCAAAGATACAAAAACTCTCCAATTTTCTTAAGCAGTCTTTTGTTTATTTGAATCTGGTTTATCAAGCTGTCCTATTGTCACCCAACCACATGACTTTATCAGTTTAAACCTTCTCCCTCCTCTTCTTTGTTAAATCCACTTATTAGGTCTACACTTAAAATTAGATTGTAAATCCACTGGCATAGGGAGAGTGGGTTGCTATGTGGTCATTGAGCCTGCAGCACAAAGGGGTCCCAAACCTGACTGGAGCCCCTCTTCATTATCATACACATAATTAGAGGGTACATGGAAGCCCAGAGGAGTTTTGTCATGAGACTCTACAGATTAGAATTATACATCAAATTTTGACACAGGCACTCTCCAGAAATCCCCCTACTATGTGCTGAGATTCACAGTATATCACCGAGTCCCTACACCTCACAGTACAGGAAAAATACACTTCTGTATGCTAAAACATGCTCACTGTTGAGTACATCCATGTTCATGTATACACCACACACACACACACGCCCCAAGGGTTTTTTTTTTTAAATCTATTAAGTTGCTTCTAAATTAAACAAGCAAAGTTGGTTAAGCACACACACATTTGGAAACAAAAATAAGGAGTGAACTATTAGATGATTTTTTTTATTTTTTTTTATTTTAAAAAGCATCCAGCAGATGAGACCTAATGCCTGGATGAAGTTTGGCTGCCCATGTGCCAGAATAAACGTTTCTTCCCAGCTGGACCCTCCAATCAATAGGCACCCCCACCCCACTCCACCCCTTCCCCTGCCTGCCCCCCGCTCCTTTCCCCCACCTCCCAGTGCCTCCTGCATGTGGCTGAACAGCTGATCGTGGCGGGCAGAAGGCGTGGGGGGGGGGGAAGAGAAGAGCTGACCCACAGGGCTGGCTGCTGGTGGGTGCTGAGCACCTTCTATTTTTTTCCCTATGTGCGCTCCAGTTCTGGAGTGCCCATGGAGTCAGCGCCTATGCCTGTTGTCACTTAAATAACAGTGGTAATATAAAACCAGAGTTCTGTTTAATTCCCACAGAGGCAACAGGCCATTTCATCCACTTTATACTCCGACCTCTGGTGATAAATATTAAAAGCTGGAGTCAGCACGACCTGCTCAACAATCACTTGCCTGATCACACTGGGTTTAAGGGATACATCATGCTGAAAAACATACGTCATGTCTTTCAAAATGAACCTAGAGAAAGTTTTATCCTTGGGGATAATTACAAGCCCTTGCTCTGTTTGCACACAATGATCAGGTTGAAGGCACCGTGACCACTCTCTGCAGTAATGTTCTGGTTTTCAGTTCAAAGGCACCGGGAAGCCAGTGGTTTCCTGCGAGCTGTGTGTCAGTGCTTAATTCCTTTGGTAAGAATTTTTTTTGCATCTAAAAGGAAATAGCTTATTTTTGCAAATCCTTAAATATCACAGCTACAACCTTTCAAGCAGGGCTTTCCGCTCAGGGAGGGAGAAGAGAAACTTCTCAGAGCTTTCACCAGAGAAACACACTGAAGAGCAGTGAAACCTGAATTGTCATCAGTGACTTCTTTGGCCACAAAACACAAACACCGAGCCAGCCTCAGCATCTCCTTTGGGAAGGTGTGAGGGTACCAAAACCCCCTAGCACGGGTCTGCATCAGAACACTGAATTCAAACACTCTGGAGCTGAATCAAGATATGAATGTCATCATTAGGGCCTGTAATAGGATTAAAACATGTTGGTACTCTCTATATCTGAGGCACAGCCCCATAGTTCAAACAGCCCAAGTTTTGGAAGTGTTTAAACTCCAGACCCGAACCCAGATCCTGGCTTATGCCCATTTCTACTTGCACCAGCTATACCTAAACCATATAAACAGGGAGATCTTCCTTGCTCTCCTCTTTTTAATATTGAAGGTTCACAAATATCACTGTACAATATGGCTCCTTAGAATCACAATGGTACCAGGGATGGAAGAATTCAGCTCCTTCTCCTCCAAAAGCTCAGGCCCCCACCACATGAGCCATAACTTCTTGGGTGACACCTTTACTTTACTACTTTTAGAAGCAGAGGTCAATGACACACAGATGAGCAGTTCTGATTCCATCCAGCAGAGGGCAGTGGTATACAAAAGTAGCCCTCAGTATTCAACAGTGCAAGGATTTATTTTTCATGCTGATATGCCATATGTTTTATCCAAGAAATACAACTCAAGTTAAATATGATCAGACAGAAGATTTTCATTAATTTGCTTTTAAATATCAGCACTCTCCTCTCTAATCACCTTGGCTATGTATAGTCCCAGCACTAGCACCTTCTCATGGGACTACGATGTTTGCAGTTGTGAAGAACAAAAATACCTACTTTATCGGAAATATAATCAGGGCAGCAGTAAGAGGAAAAGGTGAGCATTGTGAATGTTTTGGCTCCATTTTCCTACCTGCACATCTTGGGTAACATTTACAGAGGAAAGTTGTATATAGAGATTGTTTATCAGTTCTTTTCTCACATAGGAAAAAATAAGTTATTGTAAAGCATCTGAAAATAAGGAACTGCAACAATGTCATCTTTTCATAAAAGAACAAAGTTATTGGCAAGCCCTCTTTGAGAGTCATTAAAGAGTTTTGGACAAATGTTTTTACTGGAGAGAAAACTTACAGCTTGCAATAATAAAGCTCCCCTCTTTCAGAAATTCTCTCCCCAGCACCCTGAAGAGAGGGGTCTGGCTGATATTTGCTTAGCTTTCTAAAAGTACAAAAAAATCATCTCGCTGGAAGCGTAAACAGTTTTTCTCATTCTCTTGCAAGAAATCTAAGTTTTATTAGAAATGGGCCTGAAGCAGAAACACAGACCCACATCCAAAGTTTGTAGCCTGGATTCAGCCCACGAGAGAGGTTCAAACACCCCAACATTTGGGACAGTTTGGATTACAACCCAGATTCCAAACACCCAAAGTTTTGAAACATTCAGAGCTAGAACTCTGATTTGGGGGCAAAACGTTCTGATCTAGATCTGAAGTTCAGGTGCACAGTTTCAATTCTGCTCATTACAGGTATATGAGACCCAGACCTCACGTTTTAGTTTGGCCCCAATTTTAGTATCTCTACAGTTAGCAGCCCTCTTTCAAACTGGAGAACAGAGAATTCACAGTATAGCTCCAATCACTCTTGCGAGGTGGGAATTATGCATTTAAAAAGCATTCTTAAAGAAACAGATTTTCAAAGGTGCAATTACATACCCACCCCATTTGCACAGATCTGAATCTCATGGCTATGACCTACGGTCCACGAAAACCCAGCAACAGCAAAATCGCAAACTTTTGAATATCTGGCAACTGGCTAGGTCTTCCTCTTTATCTCAGCTCTCTAGCTGTGCAGTCTCTCTACATGCCTGCTCATGGCAATGATACAGGTAATCATCTTGCATACTCCTACATCTTGGTGCATCAATTGTTTAAATTTTATTAACATTTCCATGCGTGCGTTAATTTCCAGGATCTCATTCATCCAGGAGGCTACCAAACATAGTGTTCCCATCTGCTGTCGTGACCTCATAAGAATCAACAATGCAGTAATAATGCCTCAATGGCAACAGATGTACAGTCAATCTTGCTGAATTCTAACAACACTTTTTGAAACATAGTCTGCATCTATAATTCTAGAAGTAATGTAACATTCATTAAATACACCAGTGCCTATCTATAAACGTATATATAAATAGCAGATATCTACATATAAGATGTGCACATATACAACATTACACACACTGCACATACATTGTACAATATACAGGATACACATTTACAAATGAAAGTTAAACCTTGAAACAATGCTAGCTTATTTTTAAAACCAGAGGCCAAATCCTGAAGTGCTCCTTCAGTCCTTTCTCAGGCAAAACTTTCAATGACCTTCGTAGGATTTACTCATGTGAGCAAGATGAGCAGGGATTGGTCTTTCAGTAATTAATGGCTATGGAAATGAGCCACAGGATAACTGTTGGGGCTTATCCTGCCAGCATGTATTCATGCATATAGACCTTCTTCATACAAGCAGCTCCCTTGATTTATATAGGACCATTTATTTGAAGATCAAGCCCCGAGTTTAAAACCGAAAGCAGTTTAATTATGGGCTTGATACAGAAGTTACTAAGTGTGGTTCTCTGGCCTGTGGTCTGCAGGTCAGACTACATGATCATAACTGCCCCTTCTGGCTTTAAAATTTAAGGGCTGGTCCACACTACGGGAGGGAAATCGATCTTAGATACGCAACTTCAGCTACGTGAATAACGTAGCTGAAGTCGAATATCTAAGATCGGATTAGTCACCCGTCCACATCGATGTTCGCGGCTCTCCCTGTCGATTCCGGAACTCCGTTGGGGTTGATGGAGTTCCGGAATCGATATAAGCGCGCTCGGGAATCGATATATCGCGTCTAGATTAGACGCGATATATCGATCCCCGAGCAATCGATTTTAACCCGCCGATACGGCGGGTAGTCTGGACGTGGCCTGTGACTATGAATCTTAATTAAGTGTCACAACCATTCTATTTCTCTAGTAGTTCTCATGCTACAAGAACCCCAAAATGACAGTCGCGTCTTCTTCACCATGAAGTGGCTTCATAAGTACAGCAGGATCTCCTAGCTGCCATACAGAGCTATTTACAAGGCACATTATGAGAGCTGTTTGTCAAGCTTATGAGCTATTCAAATGTGGTAGCCTTGTCTGTCCATTAAAAATACAAATAAGACACGCTGGAGATGAGGTTTTCCACCAGACAAGTGTTTCTCAACCTGGGGGTCGGCTGCAGGACTAGTTTAGGAGGCTCGCAAGCTGGGCCAGGGCTAGGGGGTAGGAAGCAGGGCAATTGCCTGGGGCCCAAGCCACAGGGTGACCCATGAAGCTACTTCATATGTTTCAGCCCTGAAGCCCCACCTTTGGCACCCCAGCTAAAGGCCCCTCCTGCCCCTCAGCTTAAGATACGAGATCACAATTTTTTCTAATGGGGGGGGTTACAATTTTTTTTTTTAAATCTACAGGGGGTCGCCAATACAAAAAGGTTGAGAAACACTGCACTAGACAAAGACACAAAATACTATGCATTTGACTACTTGTCACAGGATGAATCTATTTCTAAGCACATCTTTCATTCCTTGGCACAGGATGAATCTATTTCTAAGCACGTCTCTCATTCCCTGGCACAGCTAAATTTATATAGGAAACTCACGTGTAGGCCCTCCTATTAGCTCCTGTGGTACAAGACCATTCTTTGAATATTCTGATCTGAGTTCACACATGCAGAAGGCCCCTTAAAAAGGCATTTTTGCTTTCTGCACATCCTAATTAAAATGCTTTTAGATGACCAACAATAATATAAGAAGTTTTGATGGAAACTATTGGGTCACTATAGGCCAAATCCTACACTCAGCCACATCAGTAGTAAAGATTCCAGTGACATCAATGGGAATAAATTCTAGCTCAGTTACAACTACCCTGCATCATAAATATATTAAAAAACCCTACAAAGGGAACAGACATGTTTGGTAATTTGTGCTTCTCTATAAGATATTATGGATGGGCTTGGTTGTTGCTGTGGGGTTTTGTTGTTGTCTTGAGATCAAAAAGACATCTGATAATCCATTTTTATCAATTAGTCACATTGATCAAAGCACATTTATGGTATTTGGGGACACCGGGATTAGCATGTGCCTGCACCACTAAAAGATCTCCCAAACTAAATATGCTACAGGCAGGATCAACACTTGGGTGGGAGCTGTCCTAGGAACTTGTGGGTACTGCAGCAAGTGGTGATGGTAAGGCAGGAGGGGGCACTTTTCCCCCCTTTAAGTCAGTGGTGAGCCTAAAATGACAGAAAAAAAGGGACAAAGTAAAGGCACGACCATGTAAACTCTAATTACAAAGAGCACTAGAGGCCAAATGCCACTCTCAGTTACTCTAATATAAAGTCAGTCTACTGTAGTCAAGTGGTGCAGCTGCTTTTAGAAAAGAAAAAAGTGTGTCTTTCATTATTCAGTTGATATGCAGTATCTTCCTAATGCTTTTCAAGGTCACTATTCTAATAGTGCTACTTTGCACTTCTCTATCTTCCTTATTCTCATGATCTCAGAGCATTTCAGGAATACAAATTAAGCTGCACAGGAAACCTGAGAGTTAGGTAAAAATTAGTGCCACTGGAAGATGGGAAAACTGAGCCGTGGGGCTCCACCGACTTCCCATTCCTTCCTGTCCCAAGGCTCCTTCTGCTGACTTTTGCAACAGACTCTCAACATCAGCAGCAAATATGAGGGTAACTCTGCAAATCAATGTGGAAAGCCATCAAAATTTACCTCCCTCAATAGTTCTCCAGAATTCAACAAAAGCAAGCACCTTAGTGTTGCTCTGATTCAAATGACAGTCTTCAATTTCAGGCAACAGAGAAAAGGCATAAAAAGCCAAATTACTGACCTGGCAAAATACAATGGCAGCTCTCTCATATTCTCATTCAATAATGTTGAATTAAGCAAGTTCATAAGCGCAGCATTCAGGGCCACGCACCAAAACGGAAGAGCAAATCCATTATGTGGTAGAAGGAGTGGAACATAACATAATCCCTTGGGATGAATTTTAATCCTCCTGTATTAAATGAGGTGTTTACATTACAATAAATAACGGATGGTGCACTTGCATCACTGGAAACCTCCCTTGCTGGAATACTAAAAATTTCAGGGCCTTGAAACAAAAGAATGTCCCTCCTTGCCCTGCCTTTTCTTTAGGGTTTTCATGTGTCTCTCAAGAAGCAAATGAGCTATTTGTTCTGATACTGTTCCAACATGATTGCATCTCATTGTTTGTCAGAATTGTTAATGTCCCTTTGCAGCCAGCCTTAGTCCTCAGGTCTTTATTTCATTTATCATTAGAAATAAAGAGGGGCCAAGTTTTCAGCACGCCAAAACCAAGTTTCACCAAATGAGTATTCAAATGGCATCTAACTATAGTACTCAATTTGTGCAAATGGCGTCAGCAACTGTTTCAAAGCAGCAGGAGACTGTCGGGATCTAACCCCTTGACTTTATTTCAATGACTAACTTGACTTATGTCTAAAATTTCCTTTGTACACGAGAGGCAATTTGGGACAGTGGCCTTAAGAATTTGAGAGGGTTGTTTAATATCCACCACCTACATGGCAAAAAAGAAAAAGAAAAAATACCAAGGCACATTTTTTAAAAACTTTTTGTTTTTGTTTTATTAATATTTTTCTGAATGCTAAAGCTTGGGGTTTTTCTGTGCTTGGCGGTCTCCTTTGGGTCTGCATATATATAAATGGCCTATGGTTTCTCATGCTTTGCTTCCCATTTAAAATAAAACACTCAAACAGTTTTATTTTTGTTAAATATAGTCAATTTTTCTGTATTCTGTCATATTTCTGAATAGAGTGGTTTATTTTTCCTTTTCAACAGAGATGGTGTTGGGACGAAAGAGGGGTGGAGAAAGAGGCGTTTGGTTTTTTTTTAATCAATACTCACGCTACTTAAATTATTAGAACTTTTTATAAAAAAATTAAAATTCCAATTTACTTTTCACCATCAGTGCTGCGTGTTTACGTTTTGTGCTTTGCTCTACAAAGACCATGAGACCAGGCTGTTTAATTTCCCTTTTAGGTAGTGAGTTTTGATGTCTGATTTTAATGTAGCCGCACATGTGCTGTATTTGAGATTCCAAAACTGCAGCGACTTTTTTTTATTTAAAAAAATCATGGAAACACTTCTATATATGGATCCAATCCAATTCCCACTGAAGTCAGGGAAGATTTCCCCACTGATTTAAATGGATTTTATTCAGGACCTACATTAGGGTTGGCAAGTCCTCCTTTTGTTTTAAGCAAAACTATATTTGAGGCTTAAAGCTAGTTGACTTTGTGCCCTCAAAACTGCCCTTCCACTCCAAAGTTGAGTTTCTGACATTTCACCCCGCCAATCATCCCAGTGGAACCAAAAGGACTATGCAAGGAGCAACACTACATGACACAAGGCCATCAGAACATACACCAAAGTGATTTCAACCATCAGAATCTAAAATTATGAACAATCTCAATGATGCATAGACATTTTCTTTTAATATTTAACTCAAGAGATCTTACTGTGCAGAAAGAAGTACTGTAGAGTTGGGGGACAGGGGCTGAATATTCACATTCCAGCAGTATCTTTCATTTCTTCTGATAAAGCAGGTCGAAAGCAGGGGAGGTATTGTATTTACTATTCTGATATCACACGCTCTAATAAGCAATTTTTGAAGACATCTCATTGTAGTGACGTGGTGTGCCTTCCTACCAAAGATTATGGAATTGCTTTCCACTAAACAGCTTCCTCCCTCACACGACCTTCCGGGACCCAGAGAAAAGAATAAGGATGCAGTTGAACTCTGCTGCTAACACTCCCTAATTATTTCAAAAGAAACCAAAAGACGTCAGCAACTGGAGTTTCTGTTCTTTCTTCCACAGGAAAAGAGGAAGACCCTGTGAAGAACAAGCCACTGGATCTGATCTCATGTTAGAAGAAGTCAAGTCCTTGGCCCACCATGTAAGGGAGATAAAGACTGACCATGCAAACTGCAAGCAGGTTTTGTCTGGATTACTTCAGCAAAATGGTTGCATTTAATGTAAATGAATGTACTATGACTGAGACTCTCCTCTCACACACATCTCTGCAAGTAAATGCATCTCTACCCCGATATAACGCGACCTGATGTAAGGTGGGTTCGCACACAAGGCGGTAAAGCTCTGACAAGCATGTTAAGAGTGCTGGGCCAGGCCAGGGCCGAGGGATTCAATAAGGGGCAGGGGGCTTCGAGGGCAGTCAGAGGCTCCTCCCTCCAGGGTCTAGGGGGCAGGAGCTGTAGGGGGGCACTTTTGGGGACCCCGCAGTCCCAGAGTGGCCTGGGGAATTAGTGGGGGGGGGCGGGAGCAGCCAGGTCTGCTTCTCTCGCCCCAGCCATGTTGCTCGGGGGAGGGGGTTTGGGGGAAGGGATCCCCCTCGTACTCACGAACAGTGGCAGAAGTGGAGCAGCCTGGCCCCAACCCACTGCACTCTGCTAGTTCTCAGCCGCAGCGCTCCGCTTCCCGCCGCCGGTGAGTATAGGGGGAGTCCTTTCTCCAACCTCCCCGCACTCACCTGCAGCGGGACGCAGAGCAACATGGCCCCAGCCCGCTCCACTTTCCTTGCCCTGGCCCCTGCCATGTCGCTGGGGGGCGGCTGGGGAAAGGTCCTGCACTCACCTGCCCGACAGGAAGTGGAGCGCCACGGCTGGGAACTGGCGGAGTGGAGCTGGCTAGGGCTGGGCTGCTCCACTTTCCGCCGCCGGTGAGTGCGGGGAGGTTGGGGAAAGGATGCCCTCCACATTCACCTGCGGCAGGAAGCAGAGCGCTGCAGCTGGTAGCTGGCGGAGTAGAGCGGGCTGGGGCTGGGCTGCTCCACTTCCCGCCGCTGCCGGTGAGTGTCTGTCGGGGGTGGGGCAGGTGGCTAGGGATCAGAGCAGTCAGGGGACAGGGGGATTGGGTAGGGTGTGGGGTCCTGGGGGTGATTAGGGACGGGGGTATCTGGAGGTGGCAGTCAGGGAATAAGGAACGGTGTGGGGGGGCAAAGCAAGTTTGATATAATGCAGTCGTACCTGTAATGCAGTGAGATTTTTTTTGTCTCCCGAGGACTGCATTATATCAGGCTAGAGGTGTACTGCCTCTTCCACTGGGCTGACTTTTTCATATCCAAGATCGATAAATTAGACACTTTTTAATTGCATGACAGCTACTGACATTAGAAAGAAAAGTTGCTGACTGACTCATAAATCTGATCAATGTGTTATTCCATTTCTGAGTAGCTTTGTGCTGGCTTCCAGTAATCTGTCCTACTGGTTTTAACTAGGTACTTTTTTCTTTCAAAGCTCTTAACGGCTTCAGGGTCTCGTGTACTTCCCTTTTGCTGATGCAAACAGGACTAGACATAGCTCTTTTCTAATGGCAAGCTAGAAGATCATTTTAAAACATGAAAGCTACAGGGATCAACTCTATATAACAGTGACTACAATTTCTTGGAGCTCTGTCTGCATATGTAAAAAGTGAACATCAGCAGTGCCCAGGACATGCAGAAAATAACCTATAACTTCAAAGTGCAGCGACCCCTAATATTTTTGTCTGCCAAACAAATTTTTATCAAGTGGCAGGATACCATCTCCTGCCAACCAAGAGAGCTCCTTGTTTTGAAAGGGCAGCCAATGGAATAAACGTAAGCGACCTCAAACAATGTTAACAGTCGATCTAATTCAATGCAATCATGTCATAAATTGTACTGGTGTCAGCTTTTGATTAAGCACAGGATACTACGCCCTTGAAACACAGAAGATGAATGTTCTGAATAACACAATACATTGCAGGTACTGTGCCAGCCATGGGTTGCTGTTTCTTTTACACAGGAAGAGCATGGAGGAAATTGCAATCTGCTGTCCATACAGTAGCTCTGATGGGATCGGAAAGAAATGCATCCCATAATATGTGGGGCATCTTTTCTATCCCCACTCTGACAGCTCCTTGGTACAGACATGATTCACAGGCTGTGTAAAATAACAGATGGTTGTCAATGGAGAAAAGGAAACCAAGGGCATCTAGATTATAAATTGATTTGTCTATCCTACTTAATTTCTGCGAGATAAAACCTTGTAACACAGCAAATACTAGGCAACCATATGTTCTTCTTTGTAGGAAAGAAACTGGCAATAACTAACGAGCTCTTAGCATAATCACAATTGGCACTGATTGCCAGCAATTGGCAGAATGAGGACAGAGGCCAAGGAATGTATGGGAATCATGTCTGAAAGCTCTACCAACTCTTAAAGATTGTCCTAATAAGCGCAGTATCAGGTGCAGAAAGTTTCCAATGCCCCTGCTCATGCATTTCCCGTCCTGTGGATAAACTGAAAACTACTCCTGGGGCTGACAAATGGGCACTTTTCACTAGGACGAAAATTAATAAATTTTCATTGCCACAACATATAAAACGTAATTGATCACTGCCAAAAGGGCAGGCTGACTTCTAGGGAAGGAAAGGATCATTTTAAACATCAAAAGATGGTGCTGTAGCTGTAGAAACGTTCCCCATTTTCATCACAGAGTAGGCTTGTCTAATCGTATGGTGGGATTATTTGCCTTCGTTACATATATGTGGTCAGAAAGGCAGTCTGCATTCCACTGGTCACTTTCCAAGGGAAGGCACTACAGATCAGCACCAAGAATCTGTCACTGCAGCAAACAACATATAAAAACATTACAGACCAGTCTGTGCCCTGCCACCCCCTGTTGTGGAGATCATTATTTTCAGAACTATGGGAGAGATTATATATATCAAAGGAACTAATTAAACCAGTTCCATAGAAAATATATGATCTATTTCTATGTAACAGTTACCTTCCGAAAATACAGGCTGCAGCTGAAATTATTTGGAGGACGTTCTATGGCCTGTGTTATACAGAAGGTCAGATTAGACTGGGGTATACAACCTATGGCACGAGTGCCAAAGGTGGCACACTAGCTGATTTTCAGTAGCACTCAAACTGCCCAGGTCTTTGCCACCAGTCCGGGGGCTCTGCATTTTAATTTAATTTTAAATGAAGTTTCTTAAACATTTTTAAAACCTTGTTTACTTTACCTACAACAATATTTTAGTTATATATTATAGACTTATAGAAAGAGATGTCTAAAAACGTTAAAATGTATTACTGGCACGCAATACCTTAAATTAGAACGAACAAATGAAGACTCGGCACACCACTTCTGGAAGGTTGCCCACCCCTAGACTATATGATCATGATCAGTGCCGTCTGGCCTTGGAAACTAAGAATCTATGAAAATGTTTTGCTTTAGAGTTTTTGAAAGAACAAGTGGTATACAGTATCAGAGGAGTAGCTGTGTTAGTCTGGATCTGTAAAAGCAGCAAAGAGTCCTGTGGCACCTTACAGACTAACACACGTATTGGAGCATGTGCTTTTGTGGGTGAATATCCACTTCATTGGATGCAAGTGGTATATAGCATCTACTAAGCTGGGAGCATCTAACAGGATTAGAAGTTCACGTTTTAGGTGGGAATTTAGGGAGCTTCAACTGGCATAAATCAGGTAATTGTGTAATCAGCCAGTTGTAGCCACTTATGCAGAGGCAAGGTGGCCTTGATGACAGAGCATCGGCCTGGGACATAAGAAAACTGGGCTCTATTCCCAGATCTGCCATAGACCTATGAAGTGATCTTGGCCAAGCTGCTTCATCTAACCATGCCTCAGTTTTTCCATCTGTAAAATGGAGGGGACTGATACAGCCCTCCGTTGTAAAGCACTTTGAGATCAACAGATGAAAAGAGCTTATTAATTATTATTATTATTGTGCAACAAAACAATTTGCACAAACAGCTGGAGAAACTGAAAATCTGCACCATTATTTCTAAGTATTGTGTTCAAACTGGTGGTGGAGGTAAATGACAAAATGAAAAAAAATAAAATGAAAAAAAAATTAAAAAACCCTAACTTTTACCACCATTCCAAATTATTTTCTAGTAAATGTTGCAACTTAAACAAAGAAAGTAGGAGGCAAATCTAGGAATTTACTTGCATCTACGTCATTTCCCTGACCTATATATTACTTTACCAAAACATTTTACATGCCGACACAAGCTTCCTGTAACTTTAACCACTGAATGATGAAGCATAGCTGTGCTTTAACAGGTCCTCTAGCTAAGTGCATTACTGCACACACCACTACATATGACACCCAAAACCAAATCCCAAACAAGTCTTCTAGCTTTTCTAACTCTACTTTTCTGTGTCTAAAAACATACTTGTAAGTTCCAGAGAGACTGTTCCACATGGTTTCTTCTGAAAGGTGCAAATAATTATATTGTTTTTTGCAATGGAATGCACTGTATTTCCCACCCCATTCTCTCTCTCTCTCTCTCTAAGGCCAAATCCTGCAGGCTTTTCTCAGTAGCTTGTCCAAAAATAGTTGGCTGGTCTCAGTCCGCTTGCTAGCAGTCACCTCGCAAAAAACAATATAATGCTTGATCCTGACACCTGTGCTGACAGTCGCAGCAGAAAGGCCAAGGACTGATTGGCATTGAGTCTCTTAGAGGTGATCCTTTCACAGTGGAAGAACTTGGATTTCTGCCACTCTGTCTTTACTATGCACAGATGATGTCACTCTTCAAGGCTGTCAGTTAGTCCCTTCATCAGCAGTAATTTCACCCTTAAAAAGCATACCTGTCATACTATGTATAACCAAAATGATCAGACTCAATCTCCAGTGCAGCAGCCAACACTGGCTTTGAAATGGAAACTAAACCTATGATTTATTCAGAGTGTACGTGCAGGGCAGGCAGGTACAGGCTTCCTTGATTCTGCAGGGAAATACAGTATAGGGGAGGTAGGCCATGCAATTCAGCTCAGCACTTGGTCTCGCCTTTCCACACACCTTTTGACAGGATTAATTCTGTGGAAGGGCCAAAATGCTTAAAAGGTGCTCTAATTGCTCACCGGGGTTAAGATTGAGATGACCAGTCTCATTTCAGGATGCAAGCAAGAAATGCAGTCTATCTAGGAAGCAGCTATGGTTTGGGTGTTGGGACTATATGTAGCTTTTTTCTCCAAATGCTACAAAGACAGCAGCACCAACCACATGAACTGACACAAACGTGGAGCCACCAGTTCCATAACGCTGATAAGAGAGCCCGCTTTTTAAAAATTGGGTTTAAAACTAACACCACAAGAAGTGGGGGAAATGATGTCTACAGGCCATAATTTAAAAAAAAAAAAAAAGGGGGGGGGGGGGTAAGTAGAGCACGTATTCCCGCAAGTTCTCCTGGAAACTACTCACTTCAACAGGCTGAACTGTTACTGAAAGACACCTCTGGGCATCACTCACAACAAAGATCTTTGTCAGGTGTGCCTCTGAGTTTTAACCTATATAACAGTCACATCTCATAGACCACCAGCTCAATGAATACTTAGGAAGATGCATAGATCAAAATTAGACTTCCCCAGTGTTCAAAGGGTTAAACTGGATGATCTCATCTCGTATCACAATGATCTGAAACGAAGAGATAACAAAAATGCTACATTTCTCTTCCTCTGCCTCAGATATGCCTATTGCTGCCTTTAAAAACAAACTAATTGAGACATAAAATCCATTTGGGCTAAAGCAAGGTGCATGCAGCAAGGGACTTTATTCCCTGAGCAGCAGCAAGTTATTACACCACTTATTCCTCCTACTCTCTTAAAAACAAAGCAAACCTAGAATCCTGTCAGAGAAAGCGGCTTTCGCCGCATGGGGTATAAATCTGTAACAGAGTAAAGACCCTGGAAGATCATGTTTCCCAAGAGCGATCTGTAGTATACAAGCAGTATGATACAGTTGAATTACTCCCAAATGCACTACCAGGTTACACTCAATCTAGTTTGCATACTAAAACAGGGAGTAGATAACAATACTGGGTCCTTATATAGCCCTTTTAATCAATCAGAACATCTTATGCACATTGTGTAACCCTCTCCCACAAAGCTCCTCAGCTAAATATCATTACTCCCATTTTACTGGGCAATTGAGGCATAGAAATGTGAAGTGGCTTATTCAGGTCTACACAGTCAGTAGGAGAGCAAGAATTAGGTTCCCAGTCCCCATCTCTTATCACTAGACCTCCCTGCCATAATTTGTCTAAGGTCTGTGTTCTTCCCTCTGAACACTTCCAGTACACCTTATAATTGGCGTTCCACAGAAGATGTAACAACATAGGGCTGGATTTTACTCTTTTCCTCTCAGTATCTGAGCTTTATCAGATCTCACACACTGGGTGACAAAGTTAAAGACAAAACAGCACAGATTACAAGCAGCACTCTTGTCAGGGGGCTATGACTGTGGTGGGGAGCCAATAACCTTTCAGAGATTCAGTGATAAAAACACAGCCATGCCCCAGCTGTAAAAACCACTGTTGCATTTCCCCCTACACCCCGCCCTCATCCTTTACATTTTCTTTAAAAAAGTGAAACCTTTAAAAGGACAGGGGTCATTTCTGATGCTCATCTCCCTCTTGTTTATTTGTATTAATACCTGGAGATGGGCTTTAAACATCTATGCTCCCTTTGTCATTGTGTTGTTCTTTCACACAATCCAATAGGTACATCTGTTCGCATTTATATGGAAAACAAAAAATATTTTGCAGCCCGTGCCAAATGTGGGTTACCAGCACATTATCATGTGTGTGCTCACGCTGCACTTAGGGATCCTTGCAGAGACAGAAGGCAGTAGTCAAACACAGAGTCAAGACGAGCCTGTTTTAAAGAGCTCAAACATCCAAGAACTCTACACAGCTTTACAGTAGCTGAATTGTCTCTGCACCCTGAAGTCAGCAGCATGTGTAGATCTTGCTGTGCAACCACAAAGGGCTGTCTCCAGTGTCAGCAGGCTAGTCATTTCAGTGGAGGCAAAAGTGCTGCTTTGTTTGCAGCTAAGTGGGTGACTTTTCAGCATCTCCCTCTGCCTCAGGGAGATACAGGAAGCAGGCATGGAGTGACCAGTCACTCAGTGTATGCCAGAGGCCAGCTGGCCAAGAGGGAGGTACTGGAATTACTCCGCAGTAGAGAAGTTAGCAGGAACAACAAGAATACATCTCTGATGTGTGGTTTACTGGCATACGTGATAGATTTTAAAGTAGGGAAAATGATGCATCATCCAAAAATTCTTTGCTCTAATGTAAATCGTCTATGTTTACTGCAGAGCATCCACCCAGGACTCACATTTTTTGCCAAAGCTGTTCCACAGTTACCAAAGGTAAAGAACACAACAAAAGCAGTAAGGGCAAACACCTGAGCCTACAGGTGGGGAGGTGGAGAGCAGAACCCCTTACGGGCATCTCAGCACAAGTCTTAACTACCTTATATGGTAAGTGGGCATTTGAGTGCCATTAAATTCAAGCCATCATAAGAGACTATAGCACAAACATCTCCACCAACCCCCAGACAACCAGAGCAAGGAAACGCAAGCTCAAAATATCAGAGACATTAGAGGGAGATATCAACAGTAGGGATTGGTTGCTGAGGAACACAAGAATCATTCATAAACATAGTTGTTCCAATGCAGGGCCTCAAAAGTGTAGTCACTCTATATTTACCTAGCTTCTTTATCTAGCATGGTTAACACAGAATGTTTGCTTCAGATTTAAAAAGAGTACAAAGTACCACAAGTAGGAGCAATGGAGATTAAAATTTAAAAAAAAAAACACCTAAATAAAAAGATTCACACTGAAATGATTTACACCGAGAGAAAAGAAATCAGGGAGAAGCTAAGTTAAGATTCTTGGGGTTCAATTTTCCTGCTGCAGGATATAATTAAATCCCATGGACTTCAGGAGAATGACCCTGACCCTGACTTCAGAATGAATGACCCTGTTGCAATGCTCGCAATACACACTATTTCTAGCTCCATCTTTTTTTTTTTTAATTTTTTTTTGGGGGGGGGGCGCTTTTATTGTGAAATGCTGCTGTCTCTGGTGCTCTCCACTGAGTGGAGAGGAACTATCCAAAGGTCAGCACTACCCAGCAAAAGCAAACAGAGGAAGACAAGACCATGCCAGTGGAAGAGGAGACATGTATTAGGGGCTCCCTTTTGTATGCAGCAACTGTCTCTATTGTAATTGATTGCAGCATGATGGGAAATGGCCGTTAGTGAATGTACAACATTGGGGATTCTGTCTGCTAAGACTGTTGTTGACTGGGTGGAGGTAGTGGTTGTCCTCAACTCTGACAAAACGTTAACTGTGCTTCTCTGTGCAAAAGATAAGCAGGTTCAAATTCCATCTGTTAAAAACCCCAATAGGAACTGCAAGGCACAGACAAACAGATCGATTGGTCTTTTATAGTAACAAAGAGTAGAGGAACAGGAAGCAGAGGACTTCATATTCCCATGCCTGCAGTTAGCCAAGAACTGCATCTCCGCTCCTAACATTAACTTGGTCAGAAATCTGCTGATCCCATTAGCCCAAAAGAGAGAGAAAAATGAAAGAGAGCACATACGTATACAGAGAGAGGGAAAGAGAATTCAACATGGCAAATGGTTAGTTCACAGGGTTACAACCTAGTTAATCAATTCTGCATTTTTAAATAGAAAATAAAAAACAAAACTAAAGGATTATCTGACAGTTAATGCTCAGGACAGGGAGTCAGGAGACCTACCATAGACTTACCATGTGACCAAGTCACCTAGAGTCAACATTTTCAAAAGTATCCATTTCCCATGCCTGGAGTTTTTGGTGCCAAATTTGGGACATCTGGCTCATGATTTCTGGAGATGCTGAATACCTGCAGCTGGCACTAACCTCAGTCAGGAGTTGCAAGCATTCAGCACCACTGAAAATCAGGTCTCAAACTGGGCACCCAAAGATTGAGCCCCTCTAATTAATAGTCACTTTTGCAGATATGCGCTTTAATTTCTGTCTCAGTTTCCCTACACATTAAATAAGCCTACTAAAATTTAGCTACAAAGTGGCACTATGAGGTTAAATTATTTAAATATTTGTAATATGTTTGGATGGAAAGTACTCGAACAATTGCAACTGTTACCATTTAAGAGACGTACTTGTGGCCAAAGACAACTATGGACTGTAAAAAGAAAAAAACCTGCAATGATATATTTTGCATATATCACTTGAAATTTTTTCCCCCCTTTTCCTTTCATTTAACGCTTTGGTGCCCCTGTTTGAGATGATGGCAGCTGTCAGCAGTAACAGTGAAAAAAATTGAAGTACAAGAACATTTATACCATGAGGGTAATGTTAGATCTCAGCAAGCGATTTTCTATCCTACTCACACAGGCTGCATGAGCATACATCTATATACACACATAAAGGACTCTGAAAGAAGTGAATCTTTTGACATTTTTTACTCTAATAATCATAAAAGCACAGCTCACTATGAGTCAAATATTATAAGAAATGACTGGAGCTTCAGGTTCTACCTGTAAGTGTTATTTAAGCAGCAAACATAGTAAAGTGATGATGATCTCCATTCAACCGTACCTACTTCATTGGTAATAAGCGACATAATGAAGGGAGGGTGAGCCCATAAACCCAGGGAGGATGTAAGCCAATATACATTATACATACCGTCTCACTTTTGTTAAGTTAACAACAAATGAGGGTTTGGTCCTAATGGAAGCTGGGTATTAGTCACATCAGACCAGTTTGTTTCCCACAAGTATCTTTTTTTTAAAAATATATAGTTTCTAAAAATAAACCTGCTATCGCTTCATTTTACATTAAGAGGGAAAAAATAAATCTGGCTTTGAACTTCCCAGTTACTGACAAAGATTTCATGACGACGTGCTGTACGTGTTGAGTATCAAGGTACTAAGCTTCATATCCTCTGAAAGTCACAAAATGAAGCCCAAGATTAGTGCATTAACCTCCGTATTGCCTGGAAAACTAGGTAGCACCTACAATTCTTGCCACAGCGTCCAGCCACTGTGACAAATTGTAGTCAAAATCTACCAAGAAACTCACGTCATTGCTGGCTTGTATGATGGCAGAGGACAAAGTACATTTCTGCTCCTCCAGTACCGTACCTCTCTACTCCTTGCTTTCAGCTTGGCAGTTTGCAAGAAACTATATTCACAGTGTGTAAAGATGGCAAAATGGTCTGAAGGATTCTGCAGTCCCGGGATAGCCTATTTTTCTGCAACTCCAGAATCTTATTCACATCATGCTGTCATTCTTGGTAAATGCTCTCCACTAAACACAACTGTTTGAACAGAGAGCCCATGTCAATGAGCTGGCAGTCCTGCTAACATACTACAGGAAAAATCCTGCCAGGGCTGGGAAGAGAAGGTAGAAGCCTGCGGTGTTTTTAAGGGAGTGTTGTATGCTCTGGCCATCGCATTCAGTTACTGAACAGCTTGTACCAACATAGGTGAATATCACTGGCTCCCTCTAGACACTTTAGGAGCATTTCTTTTCTCTCCAACACATGCAAATAAATATGTCTGAGCCACAAAAACCAGAATAGTAGTAACTAAAAGCTTGAAAGTGCAATGCAGAGGCTCTTTCATTAATATACTGAAGAGTGCACAGATACTCTAGACTGTGTTACAAATTACACCAAGATTCTGATATACTTCCGTACCTTGAGTAGTGGGCTGAGAGTACTACTCAGCATGAAGAAAGCTTGCACAATCAAGGTGTCAGGATAGTTTTTACCTGGGTCAGTATTGCTATCTCATGCTTTTTGCATGCAACTTGTGTTTCAACCACAGGTGTAGTAGACTATATGTAGGCAACTCCACTTAACTGTGTTGTATTTGTCTCAGACCTGCCTTGAAGTGGTTAAGAATATGAGACAAAGCAGAGAAGAGAAATGAAATGGACTGAAAGAAATGCAGGGTGATGTTGTGAGCTGAGCTGAAGGAACTGTAGAGCCCCAAATACATGCATTCACTAGGAGATCAATTACATGGGCTGCGACCTTCATGAGCGGAGGCTTTTATTCAGGCTGTTTTATAACCCTTTCACATACTCATAGCAAGTCATTACAAGTTTTCTCTCTCCCTCTCTCTAAAGAAAATGGAAAGCTTTGTATTCTGTTAACAGGAGCAGGAATGGTTCTATAGGCCAGGAGATCTTGTGATATCAGGGGAAAAAATCACCTCTCTGTTCATATTTCAATGAAAATGTTTTCACAGCAGCTCACGAGAGAGGAATGAGACTCCTGTACATATGTACTATAATGTTAAAAACGTCTGAACTGTCTGATTAATTGTCTAAATTGGGTCACAGAAATGGATTAATGCTGGTTGAGCGTGGTCTTTCAAAAACTATTTTGTCTATCTGTAGTAATTAAGAACTCCTGTCTGTTCCTTTGATTTTCCACCCACCAGATGAACCCTACCCAGCAAGATGGCAGTTCCTGGCAGCAGAGGCTGGCACAAAACAGCAAAAAATACAGATGCCCATTTCCCAGCTCAGTGAAAGAAGGGCGTATTTAAGGCAGATAAATTACACTGTCTTTCTCGCAATGTTACTGTGCGAGATCTCTGCCTCTCCTCCATTAAAGCCATTATACGAATGACATATTAGGGCAACCCAATTTTTATATCACACAATTACCGGAGTTGGGCTAAACAAATAAATGTTGTTATACAAACTGATCTTAAAAAATGTCATGTCATCATAAACGTTAGAACTGGAAAAGACTTAGGAAAGTACCCAGTCCATCCCCATGCCAATGCAGAAGTCTATATCGGATGTCACAGAAAAAGGGTTGGTCAGGCCTGAGATCTGTAAATATTTTCCGGATATCTCTCACCATCCTAAAGCAGATCTTATTCACATGCTTTGGGACAATGCTACAATATATGGATATTGAGAAGAGATAACTCTTCTGGATATGAATTTAACAGCCAGCGCAGCCATCTACAGACTAAGACCTTGATCCTATGAGCCCATGTATGATGCATAGTAAGGACTGAGGGCTTCCGTGTTCTAGTTCAAGTGAGCGCACAGGCCACATATGACAGCAGGCAAAGGTAAGCGCTAGGTCATGTCAGCCACACTGAAGGGAATTAAGGCTCATGCCCATTGCCCACAGTCAAGAGTGCAGGATAAAATAAAGATTCAGAGTGTGGGTGGAAACTTCACCTACAGAAAACATGAGGCCAGATCTTCAGCTGGCTTAAACGGGATTTATACCAGCTGAGAATCAGCTCTCAGGAACAATGAGCAGAAATGTGGTCCTTATTATGCCAGTGATACATTTAGCTCTGCATTCCTCTCTGAGGCCTCATTCATGCAACTAGGCAGTAGTAGTTCAGTGCTGATGCAGCAGCACACATTCATACAGGATCAGTTTTGCTTGTACTCTCTGTCCTGATCAGCATTTTTTAACCTTGCATTTATAATCACAACTCTGTGCACTAGAGTTGATGATAAAACAGGGACAGGGGAAATTTTTCCACAAAAGCCTCTCTGACATTTTTTCCAACATTTTCCTGAAATTTCAAAATGCAAGCTATTTTGCCCAGCTCCACTCTGCACCTGTAATGTGCAAGATCAAGTGGCATACCAGATCTGAAGAATGTTCAATCCAAGAAAGCAACCTGGATGCAGATTTGAATTAACTGTAGTACAGCTGGTCTGAAAATTCTCATTAAGATAAATTTTAGATCTCCCCACAAAAATATTCCCCATTTTCCAACCAGTTTTAATGGCAGTGATTAAGTATCTTAAAGCATTGGTAAGACAATGCTCCTCCAACAGAGGCAATAATAGATTACTAATCTTACAGTGCATCTCTGGAGAGAACAATTTATAAAAGACAGGTTATTTTGAAAGCACATAGATGCCATTTATGGATTATACTGATGGGTCCGGGATTGATTATGAAAATACACTGCGTTACTATATCTGTTGAAAGGATTGCTACATAAGCGACAGCTACCTAGACTTGTTACCACATGGCATTTTGATTAAAAATTAGAATGATACACAATTAACATGGCACACATTAAATTAATTAAAAGCTGGCCTAAATTGAAGCTAGACAAATTCAGACTGGAAATGAAGTGTACACTTTTAACCCTGTGGCACCTTAAAGAGTAACAGATTTATTTGGGCATAAGCTTTCATGAGTAAAAAATCCACTTCTTCGGATGCATGGTGTGAAAATTACAGATGCAGGCATTTTCAGAAACAGATGCTGTAATTTTCACTCCATGCATCTGAAGAAGTGGGTTTTTTTTACCCATGAAAGCTTATGCCCAAATATATCTGTTAGTTTTTAAAGTACACCTGACTCCTCATTTTTTTGTGGATATAGACTAACACAGCTACCCCTTTGATTTTTAACTCTGCGTGTAATTAACCATTGGAACAATTCACCAAGTGTCATGGTGGATTCTCCATCACCAGCAATTTTCAAATCTAGACTGGATGTTTTTCTAAAAAGTATGCTCTAGGAATTATTTTGCAGAAGTTCTATGGCTTGTATTACACAGAGGGTCAGACTACATGATCACAATGATCCCTTCTGGCACTGGAATATATGAAAATAAACATTCTGCTTCAAGAAATAGATTTTTGCCCTTGTCTCTTTGGGTGAAGGAAGGATGTATATTTTCCTGGAGTTCGGTTTTGTTCTTTGGATCACTTCAGGGTTTAGTTTAGAATTGGGTTGTGAACATAACACGTGGGTGTGTTTGTAATTATTATAATTTGCTCAATCTCACTTGCTGTATACGCTCATCAGGAGGAGCAAGGTTGGTCTGGTGGTTAAGGCACAAGGAAAGGCTTAAGTCTCAACTTATGGGAATCAGAAGGCTTGGGTTCATTTTGTTTTTCTACCTCATGAAAAACCACACATTTTACATTGACTATTAAAGCAACATGCAATAAGAGTCAGACTCGCGCCTACCAGAAAAAGAAAGTTGACCCTAGGGTTAGAAACCTATGATAGATACTGAACTTTAGGTTAGCAAATCAAGGGCCCAAATTCTGATCTTACTTGTTTGTACTAGTTTTACATAAATGAAACTCCTGATTTACACCAGCAAGAGGTGCATCTCTTTCTCCAGCATTTTTCTTGGATAGAAGGACCAGGTGGGTAGCAGCATCTGGTATTATAGTAGTTGTAAATATTTAAGACCTACTGCCAGCAGCTGAAAGGTCAGTACACTATGCCAGTTGGTGTTAAATATTATGTCACATATTTTAGGATGAACAGATTCCAACTGGTAGTGTGATTCAGACTAAAGATGTGAGCAGACTCGGAGATCCCCTCCTGTAATCCTGCGATTAGAGCACTTCATATACATTAATTTAATGCACCACACCTTACTGATTTTATAGATTTACAGCTCTAGGAGGATACATGTATTTTAATTTGCCTTCTCTATCAGCATGCAATTTAAGAGTCCAACCTATCTACAGTGCACTTGCTGTTACAGTGACTTATCAATGTTAAGTGTTTTATTGCCCGTGTGTCAGAGAGTTACTGGTGGAAGAAATGACAAATCAAGGAGTAATTTCAGCATATCAGAGAAACCCCCCATTTAGTTTTTCACCCTGGGTCAGACTGTTCGAGTTCTGGAATTTATGGTTCCAGAAATTGACAATAATAAAACCAAGGTTATCACAGAACTCTAGTTAATCTATAATCCTACAGGAACATTGTAGCAACTACATACAGACTCATATCTATACTGCAGTTCATTAAGTTAACATGGTGCTAAAGCTGACCAGGAAAACGAGGATAATAAAAGGTCCACCATTGTTGCACTGCATAAGACTTAAATTTGCGGTGCCAATTTTATACACACACACACGTGTACGTACACACACTTTAAAAAAAACTGATTTTAAAGGGAATTTGGCACTTGAAAAAACCAGGGTGATTGTGTTAGAGACTCGAAGTTCTCCTCAGCTGATGTAAACTGGGGCATCACTAATACATTCAAATGGAGCACTGCCAATATCCACCAATCTGGCCCTGAAGTTCTCTATTTATTCCATCGAGCAGGTACAACACCGGCAGCAGCTGTGGAAAAGTTGCTCCACATTGACTCTACCAGAGTGCGTTTATTTTAAGGGCTGGTGTGCTTTAAGGGATAAAGTTTGGTGTTTCTTTTTACTCTGTTGTACAGCCCCCTACATGCAAAGGTAAGCTACACAGATAAAAAGTGACGAAGAGTCCTGTGGCATCTTATAGACTAACGGACGTATTGGAGCATGAGCTTTCAAGGGTGAATGCCCACTTCATCAGACGCACCCAGGAAAGCTTATGCTCCAATACATGTGTTTCTATAAGGTGCCACAGGACTCTGTTGCTTTTTACAGATCCAGACAAACACGGCTACCCCTCTGATACTTTACACAGAAAAAATTATTCTAAGTAATACATGACAGTTTGGAGAAGGATTTCATTTTTCTTTCTCAGAAGTGTGCCAGGCTGGTTAGTGAGGGAACACTCATTCTTACAATAGCTGTGCTCTATTTTAAGGATGGTCAGGACTAGGTTCTCTTTAATTCAGATCTAGGAAGTACACACACACACACACGATTCTCCAAACCGGTCAACACCTTGCAGCTTCCAGTGAGAAGAGTGCCAAGAATTGTTGAAAATCTATCCATTTCATGTAAGTGCCTATATGACAGCAACTGATGGTTCAATTTTTCTGATAACCTGGTCTACAGATATGCAGTAAAACTTCAGAGTTACTAACATCAACGTTAGGAACTGATCAGTCAACCACACACCTCATTTGGAACCAGAAGTACGGAACCAGGCAGCAGCAGAGGCAATTACAGTGCAGTACTGTGTTAAACGTAAACTACGAAAAAAAATGAGGGGAAAGTTTAATAAAAGATTTGACAAGGTAAGGAAACTATTTCTGTGCTTGTTTCCTTTAAATTAAGATGGTTAAAAGCAGATTTCTTTTGCATGGTAAAGGTTCAAAGCTGTATTAAGTCAATGTTCAGTTGTAAACTTAACATTTTGTTCAGAGCTACGAACATTTCAGATCTACGAACAACCTCCTTTCCCAAGGTATTCGTAACTCTGAGGTTCTACTGTAGATACATTTGACTTTCACTGGGGAAGAATTATACTACAGTTCACTGACTGTTCTGTATAGTCTGTGGCTCCCATAAAACTGCTAAAATGAAACTAGAATTATTTTCACCCCGAACTAAACAATGAATAATCTCAGCCTCATTCTCACACTATTTAACTATATTGCCCAGATCAAAATTTCCCCACTTCCACCCTGTTATGGTATAATTCCCCACTCTGAACCTTAGCGTCCAAAAGATGGGGTACCAGCATGAATTCCTCTGAGCTCAGTTACCAGCTTAGTTCTTGTAGCGCTGCCACCAACCAGGAATTCCAGTGCCTGGTACACTCTGGTCCCCCCAAAACCTTGCCCGGGGACCCCCAAGACCCAGACCCTCTGGATCTTAACACAAGGAAAGTAAACCCTTTCCCTCACCATTGCCTCTCCCAGACTTCCCCTCCCTGGGTTACCCTGGAAGATCACTGTGATTCAAACTCCTTGAATCTCAAAACAGAGAGGAAAATTCACCTTCCCCACTCCTTCTCTCTTCCCCTCCCAGATTCTCCCTGAGAGAGAAAGTAATCCTAACACAGAGAGAAAACTAACCTTTCTCTCCCCCTTCCCTCCTTCCTCCCCACCAATTCCCTGGTGGATCCAGACCCAGTCCCCTGGGATCTCACACCAGAATAAAAAAAAAATCCAGGTTCTTTTAAACAAGAAAAGCTTTTAATTAAAGAAAAAACAGTAAAAATTATCTTTGTAAATTTAAGATGGAATGTTACAGGGTCTTTCAGCTATAGACACTGGGAATACTCTCCCAGCCTAAGTATACAAGTACAAATTAAAATCCTTTCAGCAAAATACAAATTTGAACTCTTTCCAGCCAAATACATATTTGCAAATAAAGAAAACAAACACAAGCCTAACTCATCTTATCTACCCAGCACTCACTATTCTGGACATACAAGAGCCTGGATCAGAGAGATTGGAAAGAAATCTGGTTGCACGTCTGGTCACTCTCAGAACCCAGAGAGAACAACCACCAAAAACTAACAGCACACACAAAAACTTCCCTCCCTCAAGATTTGAAAGTATCCTGTCCCCTGATTGGTCCTCTGGTCAGGTGACAGCCAGGCTCACTGATCTTGTTAACCCTTTACAGGCAAAAGAGACATGAAGTACTTCTGTTCTATTAACTCTTCACTATCCGTTTATGACACACCCTAACAAACAACAAACAACAAACAACATTTTAGAGGATCTTTAAAAAGGAGTAAGAAAGGGGGAGGGGGAAAGAGAACCTAAGCTTTATGTATACAGGCACAGAATAGAATTTGGCTCAGGATATTCCACACCATCCAAAACCAAGCTGTTACTTCTCACAGCTGCCTTAGGTAAATGATGAAAAGTAATTCAAAGCTGAAATCAGAGCACAGCACCCATATAAAATGATCATTTTAAAGAGGCTTTGTGAAGGGGCAGTTGTTTTCATTGCTGGTCAGGCCTGGCTGTGAAAGAATTTCAAGCAGCATGACCTATTTCTGTGTTTTATCCTTTCCAAACCCAACAACAGCTGAGAACACACGACCTGAGCTACTCAAGTGACAAACATGAGTTAACTCTGTCCAAGTATCTCTGGGTTCGTCAGCATGGTTCAAGCCTCGAGCAACATGACACAAAGATATAAAAACACCATTTAAAACTGCAATTACAGCAGGTTATTATGAAAATAAAAACTCCATGCTCCATACTTAGAAATCCAAGGTAATCTCCATCTATTCTACCTCTCACAATTCACTCACCTCTATACAAAACAGGTAGATTACTGAATATTTCACAAAGATTATTTAGATACCGTTGCTGTGCATGAAAAAGATCGTACTTATACTCAGCTCTGTCCATACTGATACATAAACCAAGTTAAAGTACAACGGTGTTAAAAAACTAGCATGGTTTTCACATTATTTGGTGTCCAAGAGGAAGATTGGGATATTTTTCAACAACCATATTCGCTGAAATCATGCTGTCAGATAGCAGTTCTCAAACTCTTCCATAGCACTGTTCACATCATCATAAGAGAGAAATGTTCATGCAAACACTTCCCCTCACATTCATGGTTTCACTATTACCTCTGCAATGGACGGTCGAACATCATCCAGCAATCGTTTCCATTGGGAAAGTATTTAATAGCTTGTTTTTTTAATAAAGGTAGGCTCCTAAAACAGTGGTCCTGAGCATCTAGAAGCATCCTTTGACTTCACTGGGATCTGCTACTTGCTCAGCACTTTTGAAAAATCTGGCTACTTATTTAGGTGCCTAGTTATAGATTTAGAAGTCTAGTTTCAAGGCTCCTAATGCTTTTTAAATCTTGGCCAGAGAGGAGAACTAGCATTAGGAAATCTCAGACCAACAGCCAGGGGTACCACGTCTGCCACACTATCTGATCACATTTCAAGCATGCTTGGACTCAGGAATTTCTTGATTTGTCTGTTTGCATCTTAGTCTTTGAAGTATTTAATGGAGTTTCCTGAATTTATATGCATAATGGTTGCTTGCTTGCCTGCCCTTCACTGAACTTCTAGACATGTTGATTTTTCTGTTTAAGCAGGTTAGGTTTGCACTGGCAGATGGACACTGTTATATTAATTAAAAAATAATATAATTAATGTTGGATGAGAATGAAACAATCTTTGAAGGAAGAAACTTCTAATATATGAGGAGAAGGGAATCAATTAATCAGATAAGGAGATAGTAGTTACTAGTGTCCTTATTTAGAGATATTTACTTTCATTTTTAAGACGACTTTTTGTATTGCTGTTACTACAGTACAGGTTTCTAATAGATATTTCATTCATTATACCTAGTACACCTGCATGCTGGAACCATTACTCAAAATGTATAGCAATTAATGGTAAACCAAGTGATTTAAAATTTACATTGAAGATGTACCAATCAAGAGTTACAGAACGGATAAAAATAAATCCGAACGATCTTCTATCATTAACTTCTGTTAGCAAATGTCATTTTCCATTTCTATTGACTTGCAAAGTCTTACGAAGTCCCTCTATTACTCCAGTAATCCTTTCCACCATTTAGTTTTGGATTTTTCCTACACAAATCCCATAATAAACAGATGTGTTAATATTATCACTAACAACAAATATCCGCTCTGAATAAATCAAACGCTACTATTTCCCATGGAAATCATTTCCAGATTGAAAGATGTGACAGACAAGAGATTAGATTTTTAAAAATCTAATCTAGTGCTAAATCACATGGTCTATTGCTATTGCTACTACAGTATCACAATTACATGATTATACCAAGTAACGGAAGATAATTTAGGCTGTGTAACTGAAAGAAATGGCGCACACTTTTCCTTTATGTGCCATGAAACCCAGAGATCAGAAACACCGCATGTCTTGTAAATCTACAATATGATGAAGTAAAAGGATGAAACTGCCCGATAATCAGGTTACACATATACCCAGTCACAAGCCAATAGCTTTGATGAATCAACACAAACAGGGAAGGTGCATGGGTACTAAAATAGGCCCTGATCATTGTATGCACGAGTAGCTCGATTGATGTCACTTGCACTACTCACATGCATAGAATTAAGCAAATACATGAAACACTGTAGGACTGGAACTTGGTTTTGCTATTCCTGTTTTTCCTCTAAGGTAACTATTGCCTTACAATAAAGCAGTGATGGGTTGTACCTACAAAACTTCAGAACTGTATCCTGATATTTGAAACCCTCCCTAAAGTTCACTGCTGTTTCATTTCAGGCTTGGCCCTAAAATTAGGTTCAAGGAATGTTTCAGTGAAGAGATCAGGGCTCAGTCTGGGGAAATGCTCTTGGACCATTCAAACTGTGATAGGGGAGAGAGGGCTGGAACTGGCCCAGCAACATGTGCAAGCATACGTATGCAAGATGTTCCATGATGTATACAAAAATCCTCTCCTCCCTTTGTCCACCATATTGTTCAGAGACCCAGTTTCACAGGGACTTTTACAATAAATTGCGCTATGTAACTACAAACAACAGACTGCAGGGTTTTACTGCAAACTGATTCCTTTTAACACAGTCTATTTTTATTAGTCCATGTATGATTCAGGTTTTTTGTTTTCTTTTTGTCCTCCTTTAAATAATTATTTCCTGAGTATTGCTCATTACCAGCATACGATTTAGAGCTGCATTTGATGAGGGGCATTAAAATTGATTTTCCCACTCCTGTTCCATTTTTACTCCTTTCATTTTGTAATTATTTTGAGCAAATATATATATTTGTACAAAATCTTCCTGTTCCACATCTTTCTTGTGAAAACATAAAAGATTATCTAAAAAGGGGAAAAAAATGTCTGGCCAGATGATCCTTATTTGATCACTGGTTTCTAAGATGCTTCCTCTATATGTACTGCTGCTTCTTATCCCCCTTCCTTGGGTTATGTTCCCGTTTTCTAGCCGTGGCCCAAGGCTTCAGTTCTGCAAAGCATTTAAGCATGTGCTCATGTACTTTGCTGAATGTGGGCCCAACTGTCGAATCATGCAGTCAGATGCAATAGACTGGCAGACTCTCCACCGGTCAAGTTACATTGCACCATCTCTGTTGGACAGGCCTTAAATTATAAACCTAGGGCCTTGCCATGTCTTATGTAACTGCTCAGCCATTTAAATCTCCCCCGGGCCACTTCTGAAGAGCAGTATAAGGAACATTAAATAGTTGTTTAAATGAGAAATAGCCAAACCGCATCATTCATAAATGTGTGTTACTAAAGCCTGCTTTGAAGTTATAACTACTGAATTTATCGCAGGACAACATTTGTTTTCAAATGTAAATTTGAACAGGAAGGATATCTGCAGGTGAGAGGTGCTGTCACCAGAAATGGATTCCTCCTATTGACCCACTAAAGAAGCAGAGCACAGATGCAGCATTGCATACCTCCCCATACTGCCCTGGCAATGTGCCTCAACGCGGAACAAAAAGGGATTAACCCAGGGGAGGGCAAACTATGGCCTGCAGGCTTTCAATCCGTCCTGTGGGATTGCCAGCCCTGTGGCACAGCGGGGCTAAAGCAGGCTCTCTGCCTGCCAGGGCCCCGGGCTGCTCCCAGAAGTAGCCGGTGCCACATCCCTGCAGCCCCTGAGTAGGGGAGTGGAGGCAGAGGGCTCCATGCACTGCTCTCACCTGCAGGCACTGCCACTCACAGCTTCCATTGGCCGGGAGCGGGGAACCGCAGCCAATGGGAACTTCTGGGATGGTACCCGCAGGCGAGGGCAGTGTACAGTGTAGTCACCTGCCCCACCCCAACCCCAGGAGCCACTGCCAGACACGCTAGCCACTTCCAGGAGCGGCGCGGGGCCAGGGGAGGCAGGGAGCCTGCCTTAGCCCCGCTGCACACTGCTGCCACCCCAGAGCCACCCGAGGTAAGCAGCGCTGGGCTGGAGCCCGTACCCTGAACCCCTCCTGCACCCTGCACCCAAATGCCCTGCCCTTAGTCCCCTCCTGCACCCCAACCTCTTGCCCTGAGCTCCTTCCTGCACCACAC
The DNA here is from genome assembly GCF_007399415.2 of Gopherus evgoodei. Lineage (NCBI taxonomy): Eukaryota > Metazoa > Chordata > Testudines > Testudinidae > Gopherus > Gopherus evgoodei. Next base: position 33,509,578 of record NC_044333.1, on the reverse strand, counting down.
CCCAACCCACTGTCCCAGCCGTACATTCAAGGCCCTTCATACAATTTCCCCACCCAGACGGGGCCCTTGGGCCAAAAAGTTTGCCCACCCCTGGACTAACCCCTGCAGGTACAGATAGAGAGGAGTTTGATCTCAAGGGTCCATTTGTTCTTTGGCCTCTCCAGTGCATTTGACAATCAGGGTGCCAAGTATCCACAACTTCAATGGTGGGGATTTTTTGTTATGTAAAATGCTTGGTCACTAGAATCTACATACTCAGATCCACCAAACTCATGTCATGTATGAGGAGAGAGAGAAAAGTCAGCTGGTAAAAGCTTTCACTCAAAAAACCCTTACGTTCATTTTTGGGTGCATTATGCAGCATAGCAAGAGATTTCATGTACTGTCTGAAAGTAAAAAATTGTTAGAGGGTGGGATAAAAAAAGACTATCAGATTAGCGCTTTACAAGTGAAGCATGAATTTAAGAAATTTAAACAGCAAGTATTACACTTCAAAGATATTTTGAGATCAATCAGTACTCAACTATCCACTTGACCCATGAAATTAGTTAGTTCAGCCCTGGATCCAGTGAATCATGCACCAGCTTAGTCATCTGTTAGTCTCTTTTGGGTAGGTTTTGTGTTTTTTTAAACTAAGATGTAAATCAAAAAAAATCAACACTAAAAAGGGACCTGTGACATGCTAGAAGCCAGACTGGCAATACTGATTCCAACAAAGATCAATACTTCCACTTGACAGTGTTATGCTATGTCTAGAAAGCACAGGGAGCACAAATGATATCAAACAGACTCACTCTCAAACTCTTTGAACACAGCTATGCACACAATAGCAATGATTGTACTGCAAGCATCGAGTAGTTACTGTCATAACTTCCTCTGGACCAAAATTCTGGCAAGTATTTATGGGCAGAATAATATCACTTTAAAAAGTGGGCCAGTGCATCCATGGATTTCCCTTTTCCTGCCCTATGCAACATTAGTGCTCGTCTGGAGTTTTTCTGTCTCTGTTTTATCCTTGCCAGTCATCCTTGGAGCTCTTCACAGAAAGAGGGGAATTCAGAACCACCAATGGAATTTTATTTCAAAGCTGGGGACAACATTCCTTTTAGCATGAATGATCATGATTTTTAATTGCCTGAGAAACAATCCCACTGTAAAAATTCTCCTTCAAGACTCTGACCCTTAAAAATAAAAAGTAAGGATTGAAAACAAGAGGATGAGGGAAGTAGAATTCAGTATGCAATCACTTATTGCAGCAAGAGGCAGCTTGGTCCAGTGATGAGGCACTGGACTAGGGTTCTATTCCTGGCTCTTCTGCTGACCTGGTGTGTGATCTTGAGGAAGTCACTTCACCTCTGTTTACCCCTCACCTTTAGGCACTCAGATTCTATTATGATGAGCTGCTGTACAAACCCTAAGATCATTCCTCAGGAAATTATCACCTAAAAGATGCTAGATCTGTCGAAATGGATGTCTGAAATTTTGCAAAAAATCTGCAATGGTGGGCAAAGCACAACCTTTCATAAAGCCTCCAAGCTTCTCAGCAGTCAATCCCTATAGCCTGAATTTATCCAGCCGGCTTCCTTGGAAATCCATGTGATGAGATCTCACAGCAAATGATGAACAAATTATGGGTAACAGATGTGCGCTTAAGTCTGACGTGCATTTTTGACTCAGTGGAAATCATTTTAAATGCCATGTGGGAGTACTGCTAGGAAAAGGATAAAATGAAATTAAAGAAATTACATTAAAAAAATCAAGTCCCAAAATGACTGGACTTTCACCCGATTTTAACTCTGGGTATAATTTCACATGAAATATCAAAACCTTCTCAAATGCCACGTATATGAAGTACCATATCACGTCTGAAGTCATACACCAGGCAGTCATAAAAGAATAGGCCTCAGTTATGGAAAGAGTTTAAGAGGTAATGTAACATTGGGGTCATGGCTTTCACATCTATCCTAAGCGTGTTTTGCACGGAACTACTCCTTTGAAGTTGTGGCTCATTTTGTACTGTTTAAGTCTGGCTACCTTGACTTAGCAGGGTTGTTTGTTTTTAAAATCTTCACGAAAATTAGGCTGAATTTTTGTTAAAAAAAAATCCTCTCTCTTCATTCAACATACCAGAAATGCATCTTTTGCTGGCCAATTATACCAGTGCTTCAATCCACTGCTTACAAAAACTGTCCAGAAAACTAGAGGGGGAACTTCTGAAATTAACCTCAGCTCAGCAGTTTATTGTTGTATTTCAGGGTAGGACTTTACATGCCGTGGAGACAAAACAGATTGGGAGTTCAGAGAAAGCAGAACCATAGATAAGGAAACAAGAAAAATGTAAACCCATTTGGGATTGTCTGCAGATGTTGTTTTAATGAATTTTTCTTTGTTTATTCTTAAATACAGGAATAAGCGAGCATATGAATAAAGCATAATTATAACATTTAGTATTTACATAACCCTTCACATCTAGGGCTTGTCTTCAGTGCATTGTTAGCTCAAGGTATAACAAATCAAGTTTTGCCCCTAAACCAACTTTTGTTCACACACAATAATCACTAGCTTGAATTAAGTGGTGCTTTAAATGTAAAATAGCTGGCCCATCTGGTGAGGTGGGCTGAAACTGATGCATGGGGGATGCAACAGCTCGAATTACAGCAAATCACCTGCTGCCAGTCCAATCCCTCTGATAATCCAATCCCTCTGTGTAGCAGAAGGTTGTTTCACTTAAATTTGCTGGAGCTAGGTGAGGCTAACCAAAGAGGAGTAACTTGAATTAACTGTTACCGTGAAGACAAGCCCTGGCAATGCTGTGAAAATAAGAGCTGATTAATTCCCACAAAACCACTGCGCAGTGATTAAGAAAGATCAGCACCATTTTATAGGCAGGGAAACTGAGACAGAGGTGAGGAGTGAATATTACCATTTAATATTTTCAATGGAGTAGCACAGGGGCAGGCAACCTACGGCACGTGAACTGATTTTCAGTGGCACTCACACTGCCTGGGTCTTGGCTACCGGTCTGGGGGGCTCTGCATTTTAATTTAATTTTAAATGAAGTTTCTTAAACATTTTTAAAACCTTATTTACTTTACATACAACAGTAGTTTAGTTATATATTTTAGACTTATAGAAAGAGACCTAAAAACCTTAAAATGTATTACTGGCACGCGAAATCTTAAATTAGAGTGAATAAATGAAGACTTGGCACACCACTTCTGAAAGATTGTCGACCCCTGGGGTAGCATCTAACAGTTCCATTGAGGGCTCTAGGACATTAGGCACCATACGCACAGAATTTTCAAATGGCAAATGCCACAGAGACGAAGGAAAATATGTTCTAATTCTGCAATTCCTTACCCAAATGGGCCATGGTCTAGCTTATGGTAATTACAGTGAGGGGGCATGACAGACTCGTTATCAATAACTTAAGGTGCAGGTTATATAGCAGCATGTTCCGCTAACACTGTATGCTGTGCAGCATCTGAACTTGCACCCTCAGGTATAAATTTATAACATACTTTTAAATTAGTAAATGATGAACCAATGCCTAGGTCAGAGATACTTCAACAGGGTGAGATAGGTTATAGGTAATCAAGGCAGGAAGACTTTGAGGACAGATTCTACTCTTTTGTTTATACTAGAGTTCATTTTAGAAATGGTTCCATATTGGTCAATGAGGTACATGGTATAAAGCAAAGACTAAGGCTAAACTTACGTCAATACTATTGTCAGAGAAGTGGTCAAAGAGAGGCAGATAGATGTTTAAACAGCTGCTAACCGAATATGCAGATTGGTACCCTGAACCCATTTTGGGATGTTAATCAAGTTACTGCACAGAACTGATCTAATGTGTAAGAAAATTGTTGGCATGGATAGATATTTAGCAGGCATGTCCGTGGCTTATCCAAAAATTGCTTTTAGCTATTTTTTTCGATTCTAAGATTGGTTTGCCAATTAACAAAGGTTTCTTAAGCTACAGTTTTGCTTTTTAAGTAAAATAATGAACACTTTGAACTATTTACTTCTGCTTTGATCAGAGATTTGTATGAAAAATTGAAAATCCCTTTACTATTTATATATCATGGGATGAAAGCTTCTAAGGAGAGGAAATCAACTTCAAAAGTGCAATAGGGAGAATGCAATTTCAACAGAATAATATTGTTTCCTAAATTATATATCATGCAATTTGCCCTTTTTCTATGACTTGCATAAAGTGTGTAACGCCCAGAATCTCTCACACCTAAAAATGGGAAACATACCCACATCAAATGTATTACTGCAGAGAGAAGGGGAGAAAAGAGCAGGTATATATTTAAAGGGTCACCACTGTCTGTGTCAATTTTTCATACATTATTGTTAAAAGTAACATCTGAGATTACAGTAAACTGGGTGTTATTATGAAAAGCTGAAAAAAGTCACTATTCAATGTAGTCAAAACAAAGCAACTAAAAACGTTAGTATGCATAAAGAATGGAAAGGGAAATCATTCTGAAAATATTATAATGCCATTATGTTATTTATTACTTATACTGTAAGCTCTTTGGGGCAGAGACCATCTTCCTGTTCCGAGGGCTGGTCTTCACTACTGGGGGATTGATGCTGCTGCAAGCAATGCAGTGGGTGTTGATTTAGCAGGTCTAGTGGAGACCCGCTAAATTGACGACAGACCGCTCTCTGAGAAGAGTTAGGTAAGTCAACAGGAGAGCATCTCCAGTCGACGCGGTGCAGTGAAGACACCGGGATAAGTCGACCTCAGCGATGTTGATTCTAATTATGTTATTCATATAGCTGGAGTAGCGTAACTTAGGTTGACTTACCCCAGTAGTGCAGACAAGGCTTGAGTATGTACAGCACCTAGTACAAGTGGAGCGAATGTCATCCAAATAGTAAATAAATATAAATTGATTATATGCTCTCACCTGTAGCTATGAGCTCCAGTCTAGTATCCCTATCTCAAAAAAAAGAAGTGCTTCGGAGACAAGCAAAGAATATAATTAGGTGGCATTTCTGGGAACTGGGTCTGCTCCATATTAATCCATTGCTGTAGATTATGATTGTACTACTTCAACACAGAACTCAGCTGTGCTGCCAAATAATGAAGAATAAAAAATGAGGAAAAGCCAGACCTCCAGTACAGCTTTCTGTCTCAGGGTGAGGAATTATGCAGTAATTCCAGTTTTGAGATCTACTCCTCGCCCAAACACAGTTTGATTAGTGACTAGGGTTAGTAGACTTTTAATTGACACTGCCTCAAAAAGAGGTCACTTTACAGATTGGCACTTTGTTAACATATGTAAACCAAAACATTTGTACCGTTTACCAAGCAGAAAGGCATATATAAAAGAAGCATTTAAACAACAAAACAAATGACTTTTCTGGCTCCATGTCATTGCAACTTGTTACCATAGAAACCACACCCTGCATGGCTGCTATGGTAACTATGCAGTATGGCTCATTTTTGCAATTAATGATCCAAAGGGACAGCACTTCAGGCATATTTTTAGGCCAGTCTAGAGAACCTGAAGTAAAAGAAAAACCAACAACTAAGCAGCCATAGGTGGTTATGAACTATTTGTGATGCACCTTCATGCCCCTTTAGGAAAAAAAACAACAAAATAAATTCCTTCTTCCTCAGAACCAATATGGCTTAAAACAGCCCTTTCTCTGCAAGTCTTCCTGGAAAACAACCATTTCCATTAAGTGATCTGTCATAAACAAGAGAGGATCTAACACTGTGACAAAGAAGGTAACACAGCATAAGGTAGTGCCTTAAGCTTTCATCTTTGATGCCTAGATTCAAATCCCATTTCAATCTTAAATGAAAACATTTTAAATGAGTTGATCAGAATCTGAATAGAATGTGTGTGTTTAAAGACAGGTAGTAACTGGACGCATCTTGTATGACCTGGATAAAGCTTTAACCTTATGCGTTTCAGGGAAGGGAAAAAGGCCTTTTACCACATCTAACCTGCACTCAAAACTACACCTCTGCTGCCATTTAAGTCTTACTATGTAAATTGTTTTAAATGTCTTCTCAGTTGCTTGCAGAGTTCAAACTTTGGTCATTATGCGTCGGTAATGACTCATAAATTCCTAAACCCTGTTGTTCTTGGCAAGTGTTTTTGCATAATTACTTCTTTTGTAAAGAGTACACTGCTATGTGGAGCCTTCTGGGTGTATTATAAATGCTGTTTCCTTGTGTTTTTCCAGTCAAGGGTTTCAAATCAGACAGTTTTTGATGCAAGTTTTTCACCAGGAACAGATCTATTAAGAAGTGTGTTGTGTAGGAGGGCAGGTTGAATTAATGGAGAACAATGACGCTAAGTCAAGCCTGCAGTGGTGCCCATCAGAAGCTATTCACTAACCTGAATAGGATTCATATTCTTTCTATCAACATTAAGTTTTAAAATGTCACCAATATACACTGTAAAACCTGTATAAGAGACCTTGTCCATGCTCGGCAATCTCCCTTCTTAGGAGGCCAATCCAAAGTATCCTGAAGTTCAGAAAAGTGATACAGCATTTGTCTATTAGAAGGCCCGTTTCTGTTGGGAAAGCAGTTTTTCTTGATCACTTGAGTGGTTGCTTAAAGAGATTCCACTGGATGTTCTAGCCAATATTAATTTACATTCAGTAAACCATGGGTTACATGATAACTTGGACTCCTGAGCTGGAGGTTTCTGAAAGTGCCTTACGGACTATTAATTACAATCTGAACAGAACAGTAGATGTACAGGGCACTTTGCAGCAATTAAAACATACAGTTCAGACCCCAAAAATCAGAGTCTCGTCTTTGAAAACAAGTATAGTGCTAACAGCAAGCAAGTAGTCAGATTCTCAGCTGATATGCATCAGTGCGCACCACTGACTTCAATGAAGCTATACTGGTGCAGCCCAACTAAGACGCTGGCCTGTGGAACTTATGTCGGCATAGTTAGGGTTGGTGAACAGGCAACTTTTAAGTCACAACTTGATAATCTGAAATCTGTATGTTAGCTTTCCAGGATGCTGAGCGAGTCAGGATTTTTAGTGTGCATTTAGTACACCTTTCTAATGCTTCCTTTTGAATAGTGTTGGTGTAGCCATGTTGGTCCGAGGACATGCGAGAGCTCTGTGAAGCTCAAAAGCTTGTCCCTTTCACCAACATCAGTTGTTCCAACAACGGATATTAACTCACCTACCTTGTTCTTCCTTTTGAATCTCGTTTTGTCATTTTTTTCTTTTTATAATTTCCCTTTGCCACAATAAAGATGAATGATTGAGCTAGTTTCCTGCCAGTTCACTCTGCTACATGATACAGCTGTGTCAATATGAAATCCAGATAAGCAGACAAATTGTGTTAAGTTTAGTATCCATTTACCACAGATTTCAGTAGAGATGAAAGGAGAAAAACTGTACTATGCACTTTAGTTAAGGCATTCAGTGCAACCTCTCATAGTAAAGACAGGACAGAAGTGAAGAGTCCATATGCATTAATTTCAAAACAAGAATCTATTCCAATTCTCTTCAAAAGGGGGGCCTGCTGACAGCTCTCTCAAAGCATTTCAATCTTCCCCCACATCACCCTGCTTTGGAGAGATCACCTCTCGGCCAGTCTGTTCAAATTCTGGCCTCTCTGGTAAGACAGTCAACAAAGGGTGCCAGTTTTGGTGGTGGCTCCATGATACGAACACTCAGACGGAACTAACCCCAAAACAAATTTTGCAGCTGCTACTGAAGAACCTTTGCACAGCAACAACTGCTGTATTCTCTACCGAGCTAGCCAGGATTTTAACCAGTGACCTAGTGGCTAAAATGTCTGTTTCCCATTACCAATTTCCTGAGCCACTCCCAGCTCTAGTTTTAAAATTCACATCTTGATATTGTTTCATCTTATTTTCTTAAAATGTTTTCTTTAAAAAAAATTAAAAGAGAGCATTATGAATTGCCCTCTACACAAGAACTTAAAAAATGCTCAATGCAGATACTTTGTTACTATCATCTCTGAAAGTTTTATGGCTGCTAAAGCAAGCAAGTACTAAGCAAACCAAGCTGTGGATTGCCAGTGCTCCCTGCCACCTACATGTTTTATGCGCAGATTTTTTTCCAACTTGTAATTCCCTCTCCACACACACTGGTTAAAGGCAGAACAAACTCAACAGTTAGCCCCAATTTTTAAAAAAAAACAAAAAAACGCACCATAACATGTATAAACAAAAGGCTTCAAACAAAAAGGGAGCATTCCTAAATACTACTAGAAACCCAGAGGCTATAAGCAGAAGGTTTCTAAAAGCACTTGGATGCAGTGATGATGGGTGCTCTATAAGGACTTGTTCGGATTCCCATTGAAGTTAATGGGAAAACGCCCACTGAATTCAGCAAGAGATGGATTAGATTTTAGGGGTTCAGTCCTCCAAAGTGCTGAGTGCTTTCAGCAACAATTGAAGTCAATGGCAGCTGAGGAACCTGAGCATCTCACAACAATGCTAAGCACTTTGCAGGACTGAGCCCTACATACCTAAATATATAGCTAGCTATAGATACAGCTAGATTAGAAAGTACCTATCAATGAAGCCATTCAGTTGTTTCCCTCAAGGTAATGGCCTCACATCTTATTCCTGTCCCAGCAGCTAATGGTGGGTCTCTACTGAATCATGGACAAATTACATGAGGGTTTCACAGATACAAATTGACTGGATGCAGTCCTAGATATTTGCTGCCAGAAAGCACCAATTCTACCTGTGGTTTTCAGGCTATATGGTGCAGCCAGAACTCTATATGTTCATCAAATATATTTTGAAGTGTTTCAGCTACAATGGTACCTATCTCATAAGACCTCAGGCTGTATGAGAACCTCATACCTATGTGGGGCGAAATACATGAATAAAATAAATTTTCAACCAATAATAGAGCAAGCAGCAAAAGCTGCAGAGACTTAACCAACTCCAGCAAGCAGTAAAGTTGGAAAGAGCAGTTTGATGTGAAGAGTATCATCAAACCTAGAAGAGGCTGGGGGTACGTCTACATTACAGGATAAATTCGAATTAGCTAAAACTGATTTTATAAAACAGATATTATAAAGTCGATTGTGCGCGTCCACACTAGGCACATTAATTCAGTGGTGTGCGTCCATGGTCCGAGGCTAGCGTCGATTTCTGGAGCGGTGCACTGTGGATAGCTACTGTAAAAGAATGAGGCCAATAACGTCGATTTGCGTCCACACTAACCCTAAATCGATATAGTAATATCGATGTTAGCGTTACTCCTCTCGTTTTGTAGGAGTACAGAAATCGATTTAAAGAGCCCTTTAAATCGATATAAAGAGCAATGTAGTGTGTACGGGTGCAGCGTTAAATCAATTTAACGCTGTTAGAATCGGTTTAACAGCGTAGTGTGGACCCGGCCTGGGAAACAGAGAGAGGGAAGGTTCCGCTGCAGGTTTCTGAATCCAATATCTGATCACAACAGAACTAGTGTGGTGCTTAAACAAAATGAAAGTACATGTCAGGACCTGCAGGTCTATACCACAGTCAAAGAGGGGGTGGAGGGGGTGAGGATCGTATATCAGCCTTTAAAACCTCATTTCTTTGACCCTCAGACTCTAATTCCAAACTTGACTACAGCTCTGACATCCAAAGGTGCCACCCAATCTCCAGTTAATCAAAGGGGAGCATTGTTTAAGCAGTCCCCCTTCTCAGTACTCCCAAAGCCTGGCTAGGAATTTGATCGGTCAGGGCTGTCAACAGATCCACTTCTCGCTTCTCTTTTGCTATTGTTTTATCAGGCATAGCTCAATAAGTCTGAAACACAGACAAAGCAGAGCGATATTGAGGCTGTTTAACAAGAGCTATACACTGATCTTTGCCTTGGTGACTTAAACTAACCTATGCAGCTGCTGGCAACATAGACCTGGTGAGGCCATGTTTTATGCTCTTAAGTTACCAATTATAGTGCATTACTGTTAAAAGCAGAGGAAACAAAGTTTAATTAAGCTTTTCAATCAAAATAAAATCCATTTACCAGACTTCTTTTCCATCTAACCTAGTATTTTCTGATCTCTGATTTTTGAATTTGCTGGTGGGAAGATAAGCGAACATTTTTTCCCCAATAAGCACGAAAGATCTAAGCCATAAACTGAACACAGAGAGGCCAGTGGTAAGCAGTGGAGGAATAATTATGTCATTCAGAAATCAATTTAGCTTCAGGAAGAAGTTTATTGCAGCAATTATCTTAAAACTGGAGTGAAGTCCATGCAAAAACCACTGAGTTAGACTCTGACGCACACCACAGAATGTTTCATTTCAGTAATCTCAAATCAACTATCAGAAAGTCACCGCTATTATCACTCTCTGAATAAGGGACTAAGTGAAAATGATGCATCTTTCTTTCAGTTTTCCTATTACTTTGATTGGGAATGTACAACTCCATAGTCCTGTGGCTCACTCTACCTGAGATCTGCAATTTTCAAGGCCATCTTCATGAAATCAATGCCCAGTCTTTTCAACCTGGGCTTAACCTTTGTTCACTTGCTTGTGAACAAAGCACCTTAGATAAACAGCACCAATTTTTCCTAAAGATACACCCATCACACACATCAGATTTCTGAAATAAAATATCTGCAGCTTGATCTTATGAGGACTGATCTGAATTTATTCAAGCCTTTCTTAGGCAATTCCAAGATCAGAAGAACAGCTTGTCTGTGCACCAGACACTTTAGCCTAATCTACCTAAGTATGTAGATCAGGTAGCTCACCACAGTACCTTGGGGCCCAATTCACCAAGGTCCTAAATGCCTTGTGCTGGAAGATGAGTACCCTCAGCTCCAACTAACTTCAGTGGGGTTTGAGGGATTCCTTTATTAGCAGGATCATACCTCCAAAATGGATGACAAGCCCAGAAAAAAGGGTGACATGATCCTCATATATGCATGGCCCTGTTTAATACAGCGAACTCTTCTTCCAATGTACTGAACTAATTATTTTTATCTATCTATAACTTACAAAGGGGAACTGCATTTCCTTCTTAACTCCAGCCTGGCTTGTATACTGTGCATTCTGTATAAAAGCCCTTTATGAGACATGGGACCTTAATCAATACCAAATGTGCGACAGAATCTCTTTGTTTCCTTGGTAGGTTTATCTATGTTTGATGTTCTTCAATATGATCCTGTTGGTGATTACAGCTTTTGCTGTATTGGGATATTATGGTGACAGGTATTGTAGGTAATGCAGACTGAAAGCCGCTCGATGAAGTGGAGGGGAAGAGAAGGTAACAAGCCCTAGAAAAACACATTTGGGCCAGGTTTTGACTACACCAGTGTAAATTAGGAGTAACTGTCAAAATCAACAGTGAGAGCCCTTTATCTGCAAGCTAGCCCTAATAAGCACTGCAATGGGAAGGCCCCTTAATTAAAACCTGGTGTGGTTGAGCCACATTTGGGAGGAGATAAAAACTTCTGATAGTTCTCTTGACTGCTACTTCAGTCTCTTCCAGGTTGCTTATCAAATAAGTGTGAGCAGGTATTTTCTAATGACAAAGTGGGAGGTGGCCATGGAAAGGAGCTCAATACAAGTATTACTCTCTCATTTCAAACGTACTTCCTGAATGTTGTGAGGAATAAATCTCTCGTGTCATATATCTCGCATAACAGTTCACAGAGCAGGGGGCCAAGACATACCAGGAAGATTTGTCTGACAGCACTAACCATTTTCCCTTCCCTTGCATCTCTCTCCCTCTCTCTCCGTCACATACAACCACATGCACCCCCTTCACCCACACACCTGCCTCTTGAAAAGGACGGGGGTTCCGATAGGCTTAGAGAAGACAGTATTTCAGTAGCTGAGGTTCTGCATCAGTCTCATACTCACAAGTAAAAAGACGACATCTTCAGCCTACAGAAAAATAAATGAATTGTGAAAGAATTAGCCTTCCAGTATCACAGTGCTGTTACCATCATGGTGTTCCAGCACACTGCTGAATTCTCGAATGGTACTGAGGGAGGTATCCACTGCTTTGCAGGCAAGCTCATGACAGACGACAGTCAATCATCCCTTCCTTGCATACTGCCTCAAAAAACACCTTTTCCTTCAGGCTCCCCATGGCTCTCTCCTCTTCCTTTTCTATCTGCAGTGGCAGATGCAAAGAATATCCCAGTCTCTGATCTGTGTCTAAATCTCCCTGCAATTCCCTTAGTGTACCTACAACAAAGGCAGAGCACAGAATGCCACTGCACAATGGTCTCTTCCCTGTTCCTCCCTGCTCCAGATTCTCTCTTCGAGACTCTAAAACTCTAAGAGTATGTCTGCACTGCACACTAAACCCAGGCTCTGAGTCAGGTTTGAGCCCAACCCCCCTTGGATCCACACACAAATCAGTCTTGACTCAGGTCAATGAGCACTCAGGATCCATGTCCAATGACCCTGCTAGTTGATCAGGGCTCAAGTCCTGCTGCAACTCAAGTCTAAGCCCTGTCATTTTGCAATGTGGATGCAGCTCAAACCACTGACCTGAGTGTAATATGGACATGTTAGCATGGCTGAGAGACCTGGGTCCAGCAACTGTAAGCCCAGGTTTACAATGCAGAGTGAACACTCAAACACAGACTTGGAAACACAGAGTCCACAGACCTGGGTTTACAGTGCAGTGTAGTGAGCCCCTAAATGGGATTTTATTAGATTGCTGTTCCTCCCCAGGGGCTTCTCTCAAAGAAGGCAGAACCCTATGGTTTCCAAATCCAATGGCATCTCAACTTAGACCCCTTTGGAAATTCCAGCTTTTACAACTAAGAGAATTAAGTGCCCACAGCAAGGATCGGCAACCTGGGGGCGGGGGGAGGAGGGATAGCTCAGTGGTTTGAGCATTGGCCTGCTAAACCCAGGGTTGTGAGTTTAGTCCTTGAGGGGGCCACTTAGGGATCTGGGGCAAAAATCAGTAATTAGTCTTGCTAGTGAAGGCAGGGGGCTGGACTCGATGACCTTTCAAGGTCCCATCCAGCTCTGGAAGATAAATAATAATAGAAGATATACCTATCTATTATTAACTTGGCATGCAGCCCACCAGGGTAAGCCCCCTGGTGGGCCGGGCCAGTTTGTGTACATGCCAAGTCCACATGTTCGGCCGATCGCAGCTCCCAGGGGCTGCGGTTCGCCGCTCCAGGCCAATGGGGGCTGCGGAAAGCGGCATGGGCTGAGGGATGTGCTGGCCGGCGCTTCCTGCAGCCCCCATTGGCCTGGAGCAGCAAACTGCAGACAGCGGGAGCTGCGATCGGCCAAACCTGCAGATGGCGGCAGCTAAACAAACCAGCCCGGCCTGTCAGGGGACTTATCCTGGTGGGCCGCATGCCAAAGGTTGCCGATCCCTGTCCCACAGCATTCCTAAAACTAAAATGTTTGGGTCCATTCAGTAAGCCAAAAATCAAAAAGCGTAAATTTCAAGTCAGTTTCATATGGAACTGCATTTTCTACAGTGGCACAGTGCCTCAAGGGAATTATAGTTTGGGATCCTAATGGTCCCATTCTCCCCCATGGGCCAGGCTCCCTGACCAAGCTACATTAATGTCACTCCCATGAAGCACCACACAGTTCAGTTAGTGGGAAATTCATATTGGACATACAGTCCCAAAGGAAGCCTGGCCCACAGGAAAGAACGGAAACTACAAATCCCATAAGGCAATGCCCTGTTTGGGGAATGCGCTTTACGCTTTTTTGGAACTGAGTAGAGTTTGAACATTTCAGATCAGTACAAAACCATTCTGATTTGGGTCAAACTGACCCACAATGAAATACTCATTAGGATATTTCCAGACAGAAAACTGAAAACTGAGAAGCGAAAAAAGAATATAAAATCTTCTCTCAGAAACTTTTCATTTTGCAGGAGCTGCATTTTCACGGGAAGATTCCCAACCAGCTCTATCGAAAGCTCTTGAGTGCAGATACTTCCTGCCCTCCTTCCCCCAACTCCACCTCTCTCCGAGAATACAAATCTGCTCTTCCTCCAGTAACAATATTTATCCCAAACACTAGACCAGTAATAATGAATGGAGCCTCAACAACCTTGTGAAGTAGGTAGTGCCTATCATCCCCGTATAGATGAGCCAACCAAGGCAATTTGGTTAGGGTCATGCAAGAAGTTTATTCCACAGCCAAAGAGAATCTAGATCTTATGGCCCATAGTTCTGTATTTTACCCACCAGACTGTCTTCCCCTACTGTCACTACCTTTCACTCTGCAGATGACTAAGGCAGGTGCAAATGACTACATAACACTGAGAAGCACTGACAGGATATGCACACCCACAGGAAGCAAGACTCACTTTTACAACAGTTCCCACTTGGAGATGTGCAACAAAGGCCAACCTCTGAAAGCCCAGTAAAAGTCCAGAGGTGGTTCCTAAACCACAGGCTGACTGGCAGCGTCTCCTGGGTCCAGAACTCCCACCTGGATGGCAATGCTGTCCGTCAGGACTGAAGCAGTTAAGTTTTATAAAGAGACAACAATCTCCCTTTTAAAACTGCTTACTGTGTTCAAAAGCCAAAGCCAAGACACCAGGAACAGGAAGTAGGATTACTGTAATACATGTCACTGCTTCTAGGTTCCCCTTTTTTGTTGTTGCTGAATTACTGTAACTTACATATTTTCGGGATCTTTGATAGAACAACAAGAACATCATTCTCCAAATCCACTGAGCTGAAAAATGGCATCACCCCCTGTGGACTTTAATTAATCACCCAATTCAATGAAAAGAGAAAAAAGCTACTGTGGCTTGAATGGAATAACACACAGCATTTTAAAAAGTTAAGCCAATCTCACATGCTTATTGCACTGATGCCAAGAGGTCTGGTTTGTTTAAAATTAATTTGTTAAAGCAGCTGTTACAGTACTCACCGTCACCCTTTCCCCTAACTTAGCGCTGTTCATGACAGTAATTTTGGCAAGAGTATGATTTAGCAGTAGTCACACCTACCTCTACAGTAAGTGCCATATGACAACACTGCTTCAAAGAGCTTAACAAACATTCACTAGTTTATCCCCACAAAACCCCTGAGGACATCAAAGTATTATCTCAATTTTTTGGGTGGGGAAACTGAGGCACAAATATTTCTCCCCCCCCCCATCAGGCGCCAATCCCAAAGTAGCAGAAGGAGTCCATATTAAAACTGCAATTAGTACTGGGAAGTTCCATAGTTACAGTGCTGGCAACAGCACCAATGCACTGTAAAGAGATTTCAACCCTCTGTTACAGCACAACACTTTACCTAAGAACTCTAACTTATGTGAATTGCAATGGTACCCAAGAGGCCACATTGTGTTTGTATTGTGCAAATACGCTGCAAGTGGCAATGTATTTATGAGAGAGAGTGAGAGCGAGAGAGAGTATGGCTTTGGCTACACTGGTGCTTTACAGCGCTGCAACTTTCTCGCTCAGGGGTGTGAAAAAAAACACACCCCTGAGCGCAGCAATTTACAGCACTGCGAAGCGCCAATGTAAACAGTGCCCCAGTGCTGGGAGCGTGGCTCCCAGCGCTGCAAGCTAATCCCCTTGGGGAGGTAGAGCACCTGCAGCTCTCCCAGCGCTGGTGCTGTGATGACACTCACTCCCGCAGCAGTGCTTTGGAGTTTTGAGTGTAGCCAAGCCCAGAGACAGAGTTAACATTTATTGAGTGCCTGCGAGCTCAGAACTGTAAGAAACAGGTGAAGATACAGTGACTTACTCAGAATAACCACAAATATAGTGATGCCCGGTTTAGAGCGAAATAGAATGAATGCCCTGAACTCTTTAAATAATACACTGCCGTGTGCAAGCTGCAATTCTGGTTACAGCAAGCTTCCTACTGGTAGTAATTTCTTCCTTTGGGGAAAATGGCTTAATTTTAAGAGAGTTCCAGGCACTACACCTGCCTCTGAGTCCCACTGGCAATTTTTGTGCTTTTACAATCACGTCCTCTTTTTTGTTCTTCTCCCTCCCCCTACCCGTCTTTTTTTCCCCCCTTGTCTTTTTAATGTTTGTCATTCCCCTACTGCTGTATGAAAGACTCCCATACATAGAAGAGGAAATTGACTCACTTCATGAGGAAAGCATTAAAACTTTATAAAGAGTGATTTTAATTTATAGTCAAAGTAAATAAACTGGAAAAATAATTGCCCTAATCACATTATGTAATTTTAACTTGTAACTACAGTAGGCAAAGCAATTTCGGACAAACGTGACTTTTAAATTGTTGCTGTTCCTTTAACATCAGATTGCTTTGTTATTATTACTTTTAATTTCCTGTTAGCTTCGATAATGATTTTCAAATTATTCACTGGGAAACAGACACCCAGAGTTATCAGCAGAGCGATTTAGGAAGTGGTCAACATCAATGCTAATAAAATGTAAGAAAGGTTTAGTGTGGCAGCATATGGGTATCAATAATAAAACACCATCAGGCAAAGTGAAAAGCCACTTCCTAAAGTCCACCCATAATCTCCATACACGACGAAACAGCATACAAACAGCAAGCAAGGAAGCAATATATTTTAAGGAAGGTATCTAGTGAAACTAGGCACTACATTAGCCTTCAGCACTAGAGATAGAGATCCTAACTGATATGGACCCATTTTTCTACAGCCTCTATTATACATTAATACATGTGGCTGAGGAAACAACTTCAAAAAAACCTGTGCTATCTCATGAATGGTATAAGTGAAGGAGTACCCAAATCAGCTGCCTGAACCAGTCAAGGTTAACTACCAACAGTACCAAATTACTTCTGGTAAGTCACCCACAACCATGGCACATTTGTTGATTAGATTTTTTTTTTCTTTTGATCAGTGAAACATAGAAAAACCAGAAAAGGACTGTGCGACACTATAGTTAAATGTTGACCTTTATTTTCCACTGCCTTGTATTTAACACTATAATTATTTCATGTTTGTACAGGGCTTTGAATACATAAATCAGTCAATGAGTGCTAAGAATTATTATTTTTCACACAAAAAATCCTTTTGGACTGATTTTTTTTTGTTTGGAAAGTTTCAGCAAGATCCCTTGAGCCCTCTTTAAGCTGTAAGCCCAGGGAAAAGATAATTCTTTCAAGGGTTCAGACGTTTTTGCTTTTTATAATTCAAAGAGAGCTTGAACTAAAAATCTTATGGCTTGCCACAGAGACTCAGTCCTCAATAAGGATAACTGGAGTAGATGTATTTAGTAAAATTCAGTTTTGAAATGATATTATGGGCCTGACACAAAGTGCACTGAAATCAATAGACAGACTTACATTGACTTCCACGGTCTCTAAAACATGTCTACATACACACACAGCTATCCTTTCTACTCGGGGGGGGGGAAAAGGAAAGGGTGTGAATAACTAGGTTAAAGTAGATGACATTCTATGTAAAACAAAAAGCATCTGCTCCGTTCTTCAAAGTATTTCTTTTTCCACTGTCCTATAACTCAAAAAAGGGTTAAGGAATTTTGTTGAGGATGGATGGTCCTATCGCTAATGTACCCGACTGGGGTTCAGGAGATCCAAGTCCAATTTCTGGGTCTGCCACAGACTTCCTACACAACCTTGAACATGTCACTTAATCTCTGTACCTAAATTTCCCATCTGTAAAATGGAGATAATACCACCTCCTAATCCCAAAAGGGTGTGGTGAAGATAAACTGATTCATGTTTCTGAAGCACTAAGACACTGTGGTGACTGGAGCTATACAGCTAATTAGACAGACTAATGTGGTGTGGTCTAAAGGATTTATAGGGATGAGTTTACGATGGCTACCTTACAAGAAGCAAACCCTTGGGGAGCTATGCAGGTCAGTCCAAATGAGTGGCAACAGATGTCTATGTACCACACCCACCATCACATATTTTGTATTGGCTACATATTGTACAAAACACTCATTTTAGAAAGATTTCTGCTTGTGCTAAACTTTTACAAGGGAAGGCTAATAAAATGCATGTTATTATATGGCAACATTTCAAGAGTTCTCTCTTTAGTACATAGATTATTTACACAGTAAATAAACATGTTTTCTTCAGAGTGATATACAGTATGTCTATATTGCAATAAACACACCCAGCTGGGCAGCAGGATTATAAAATTGTAGTACAGACATTCGGGCTCGGATACCCTCCCCCTTCACAGGGTCCCACAGCCCAGGCTCCAGACCAAGCCTGGACATCCACATTGCAACTTCGCAGCCTCACAGCCCCAGCCTGAGTCAGCTGATGCAGGCCAGCCATGGGTGTTTTACTGCAGTGTTGACATACTCATAAAGTCTAAGAACCTGATCCAAAGCCCACTGGAATCAATGCAATGTCAATGGGAGTCTTCAGTAGACTTTGGATCAGATCATAACGCCCCAATCCTGCAAATACTTCAAAAACTGATCTGAGGGATTACTCACTAGCATAAAGCTAGTCTCTCTTATGGGTTTGCAATATCAAGAGGATGAGAGTGCAGTGAGCATCTGCTAACAAGAAGGGCCCCAATGACATCAAATACTTGTTTGCAGGGCTGTAGGGAAGCGGCTCCGGGGCTCAACCCTCCTTGCGGGCGGAGGGGAGCCACACCGGTCCACCGCGCTCTGTTGACTCGGGGCGGAGTGAACCCACAACAGTTAGCAAGTGGCCCCGGCCCTTAGGCAGGGTGGGGCAACACACACAGTCTACGCTCAGGCCTTTCAGCAGGGCTGAGCACAGGGGAACAGTATATAGCCTCCACAGGTCAGGGGAGAGGGAGTCTGCCCCCCTTGAAGGGGTGGCAGGGGGAAACGCAGGCTCTCCCTCTCCACTGCATTCCGGCCCGGGGCCCTAGCAGCAGTTAACACTGCTGACGGTCAGTGGGGAGTCCTGACCGAAACACACTGACATCGGCTCAGGTGAGCCTGCAGCCTGATTGGGGTCAGCTGCCCCCGGGCCACTTCCAACCTCCCCCTCACTGGATACCTGCCCTCTGCCGGTGTCGTCCGGTGGGTCCCAGACCATGGGTTCCTCAGGGTGTGCAGCGTCGGGAGGTCCAGTCCACTCCTCGGGGTACCGGGCGTCGGGAGGTCCAGACAGCTCCTCCACAGGCCGAGCGTCGGACCGCTCAGTCGGCTCCTCTAAGTACTGGCCCCAAGGGAGGTCAGGCCAGTACCCCTCCGGGTACCGGGCACGGGGTAGGCCGGGCCCAGCGGAAGCTCAGGTCCTAGCGTCTGCCTTCTCTGGCAGCCTCCTCCTAACTGAGTGCTGGGGTCGGGCTTTTGATTCGGTCCCGCCCCTTGACTTCCGGGGGCCGGGGACAGGCGGCGGTGTCCTTGGACTTCCTGTCCCGCCCCTTGACTTCCGGGGGGCGGGGACAGGGGGCGGGGGCTCCACCCATGGCCACGCCCTTTCTGGCCTGTTCTCCTCAGGAGCGCGGGGGAGTGGGGCCCCCTCGCTACAAGGGCCCATTCCTGATGGGTGAATACACAGATTGAGGTCTTCTTGGCTTCATCAGTGCCAGTTCCTAGGCACCCTACACTCCCCATGAAGTCAATGAGATTTCAGAACAGTCAGTATTTTGCAGGATCAGGCCCCACATGAGCTGGTGGAGGATTTTTCAGGATCTTAACTTCACTGTTAAGGTGGTCGACACCAGCAGTTACATTTCCACAGTCTCCTTGCCAGCAGTCTGTCTAAAATTAGCATGCACCCATAGCAAGCCAGTTTTACACACACACCAATAAAATAAGTCTGTTTAAATTTGAATACAAACAAAACCATTTTCTCAAAATATCCTAAGGGCCTTCCTTAGTTTCAATCTATTTTTTCTACAATTCAAATCATTTTGCTTTTGTTCAGCAGGCTTCATAAATTCAATTGCAAAGTTATTAGCCAACAACGCAAACTGGGGCTTTCCACTGGTGGTAGTGATTATTTATATTTAAATCATTTTTATTTTATTTGACCTTCATACAAACTTCATACAAACCCATATGAAAACAAATTTACAAGGGTAAAATTGCAAGGGGAAGCCTCCAAATTTCCTGAACGTGTCAGTCTAAACCAGACTGTTTACATGATTTTAACACAGCTTTTTAAAACAGGCACGTGCATTCTCTCTATACTTCAATCTTACAATTGAACTGGATAGCGTGAATGCAACTAAATTGGGTTCACTTGTGGAAACTGCTGCTCGCAGATAAAAGAGGTGGGAACAAATAGCCAAGCTTTACTTTGCCTGTGTGTCATCTTCCTAATGAATAGGAGTTTGCCTAGTGCAACATACTAACAAAGAGGTACAGACAAGCAAAATATTAACCAGACTGTGATGGTATAGACTAGATTAATATGCATTGACGCCTAGAGGCAAGGACAAACATCTTCCCAGACTAGATAAAGCGACATTACCCTTGTAGTTTCTCTTTTAACTCCGAAACCTCCATGCAAGCCCTACAGAGATCGCTTCTCATTCTCCAGCCGCTGACCCCAAACACATGCTGCAGCGGCTGCGTGTGCTGACGGAGGCTAAGCAGGGTATCAGTGTTATATTTACTATCACTGTGATGACTACATGTGTAAGAAATGCATTCTTCCCATCACTTTGCTATTCCTTAAGGAAACCTGAAGGGGCACTAGTATAATGTCTGGCACGAAGCAGATACACTATCACATTTCCCACATTCAAAAATCCTGCTGCCAGAGAAGCATGAAAACTGCTTCCTATAGCCTCAGAGATGGGAGAGAGAAAATTAAGCAAACTCAAAACACAACAGTTATGCTGCTGATCCGTACAGGAAGCTAGCTGAAAGCAAAATGTGTCCTCTTATTATCACCACCAGCAGCAGCTTTCTTTATTTTCAGCCTCAGTTTCTTTATCATCATTCTTTTACGGAGTAGAGTCCATGTCCATCCATCCCTGTTTTTTAAGCCCCTAAGATAGCTAGTGATTCTCTGTATTTGCAAACACACATTTAAAAATTGCAGCTCCTTCCCCGGCACCTCTGCTGCTATCCAGCCTAGCACTCTCTATGGAATCTGACTCTACCATTTGAGGAGACAAAAGTTGAGAGAACTCCCCTTTTTCTGATACAAGGAGGTCACTGTTGGTGTAATATAAACCACTGGCAGCGCTCTTCTCACCTTAGAAGATATATACACAGTCCCAGCAGTGCTCCGAGCCAGGAAAGCCAATGATTGCGGCACACAAGCCCCCCAAGCCTGCCAAACAAAAAAAAGCCAAAAGTAAATTTATATATATATATATATATAAACATAAACCAGGGTCTATGGGAAGTACCATAAATGGTTACCATGGATATCACCACAACTAATAATAACGTGCAGTTTAATAAGCTGCGCACAACAACAACTGAGTCAGGCTGCCAGAATATGCTCCACGAGGGTCTACCCCTAAAGGCTAGCCTGGAGTTACAGCTGGTACAGAACATGGGCTTCCCACTTACTTGGCAGCTTGAGCCCTAAGGAGCATATGCCTACCTGTTCTTCACAGAACACAGGTGCAAATTCAAACAGTGTGGTCTCTGTTCTATAAAGCCCTCTACAGTCTAGGTCCTGGCACCTTTCTCTTTACGAACTAAGTCGATTGCTGGACTCTAGTACACTGGCTTCTGCTGACACAGCTTCTAAATAGGAACATCATGGGATTAAAGACAGGCATTTTTGCTGGAAGACTCAACTCTTGATTTCACTTCCTGTCATGCTGACAGAACTCGTTCACCACCTTCCAAGGCCATGGCATAAGGCTAGTCTGTATGCTTTCCTGAGGTCCAGTGGCTGGCTTAGATGTGTTGAGGTCTGCTGAAGATAGGAGTTTGCTATTAACAGACATTGCCCAATTTGCTACACAGAGATTATTACTCAGGCTAGTTGGATGACTTTGTGACAAAGTGTTGCAATGGATTTCCAGCCCTGAAAGATGGGACCTTTCCTTAAAGCAAATGCCTTGTGACCCCATGTCAGGAACCCTGCTCAGCCAATCCTCCTACTATGAGGCATTTCCACATTACTCATTCTTGACAGAGTTGCTAGGACAAGCTAAGGAAGGGTACGTCTAGCACAGGGATCCGTAACCTTTAGAATGCGGCCCACCAGGGTAAGCCCCTTGGCGGGCCGGGCCGGTTTGTTTACCTGCCATGTCCACAGGTTCAGCCGATTGCAGTTCCCACTGGCCACGGTTCACTTACCTTGATGGGCCGCATGCCAAAGAATGTCAATCCCTAGCCTAGCATGATCACAACTATTTCAGAAAAATCATGGGTAACAAACCATGCGTACAGAAGCCTCTGTTAAGTGATGAATGAATTTAAAAAGCCTACTGGGGCAAAGATCATCCTTTCTACAGCATTTTTATGGCATTTCCCTGTACATTATCTCATTTACTACTGTCCCTGGTATTCACAGTTGCATAATAATTCCAAAATTGTACATCAACTGCTATAACATAGCAAGCAAGAATGCCTAGGAACATTTTACCCAATTTAGACTATGGTACTACATGAAAAATATGATAATTCTATACTCACAGCTGCTTTGGGAGAGTAAATCTAATGCTAATGGGAATCAGCGTGGAGCAGAAACTGTCATTTATTATATATTTGTACTGCTCCCATCACTATGGGGCCCTGAGCCCCTTGAGGCACATAAGCACTATTGCAATGTAAAAATAACCACAGGGTTTTTACACAGGGTTCATAGAAAAAAAAAAAACAGAAAAAACCCCATCTTAATCATCTAGTCAGACCTCCTGTATAACAAAGGGCACACAACTAGAGCATATCTTTAAAAAAAAATCTTGATTTTTAAAATTACCAATGATGAATAATCCACCACAACCTTTGGATAGTGTTTCAATGGTTATTTACCCTCACTGTTAAAAACATACACCTTATTTTCAGTTTGAATTTGTTTAGCTTCAACTTTTAACCATTGGATCCTTTAACACCTTTGTCTTTGTCATCCTTTACTTCTGGGAAATGCTGGCTGGTCAATCAGGGTGAGAATTTCAAAAGTATTCAGCACCAACCTAACTTGGCTGTCACTGAAAACTTCACTAAGAGCAGAGGTAAGCGAAGGCAAAACTCTTCGCTATGACTAATGCAAATGTGCCCTAACTGGCTCCAGAGACTCTTGCATTCCATCTGTCCATGACCCCTCCTGAACAAACACGATTAGTTGCACCAAAAAGGTGTGGTGTTTTGTATTGAACATGTACATGTATTCGCTACAGGCCTGGTATAAAGCTCACTGAAGTCAATGGAAAGAGTCCTAAAATGACTTTTGTATCAGGCCCTAACAAGCGGCTAGATGTGAAGTAGTCATTTTCCCTTATGACCTAACTGAATTTGATTTCCCAGAAAGTAAAAGCTAAAGAATCAACCCAGAAGTTCCCAACCCAGGTGGCTGCAGGACTCCTAGTGGTTAGCAGAGAGTTGATGTATAACATGGTGGTAGCTTCTTCCTCATGTGGCAGCTGCTAAACTGCATTAAAAAGATAGCTAAAAATAAATTAAAATACTGTCCTAATGCTGCTGTGCCACATTAGTAACTGCCATTGCTACCACAGGAAGTTATGTAATGGTAGAGGAGGTGGCTCGTGAAAGCATAATTGTCATTGGCACACTGTATGCCACATTCAACACGGAGTTCAAATAGTGTGGAAGGCTTAGATACAAGAGAGATAAGTGCTTGTATAAAAAACCTAACACAGATTGGAGATAGCCTGCTTACCCCAGGACTGAATTCTGGAGGTGGCCTGTTTGTTTGTTTTCCCTGGTAGCAATGGCTAGATGTCTCAGAAATTAACTCTTTGTATGAGAGGATTAAAAAAATATTTCTCTCCGGTGAATGCTTAACAGCCACCACAAAGTAGCCTAACTGCCAATACCATGCATCTCTTCCAGTACACCTCTTTTTGGTGATGTTACAATGTGCACCCCAACTAACACGATGGTAGTTGGGACAAAGAATCACAGGAAACTGGCAGCTGTCCATTGTGTTTTAACAGGCACTGGGTCCCAAGGAACAAAGTTGCTTCAGCTGCATGGATGTCGCACAAGCCGTCTGTTTAAACATTGCAAAGTGGTAATCTCCTGCTTTTGCTACTTTGAAATTGAGGAGGCAAGGGAAAATATTTGAATGTGCAGTCCTGAGGTCAGAGCTAAAGTTTGATTTGGATTGGTTTGGATTAGGGAGAAATGTCCAAGAACAACTCGTTGATTTACTTTATTTCAGGACTTGGCACACAGCTTGGACCAAGTTCAAAATCAAAATACGCTGTGGCCAGAAAACACTGCAGAAAGAGCAGAGATAGGAGACATCTGGACTGTGTTAGAAACTTAGAGCCATAAAGTCCTTTAAAAATATTCTCTCATCATGTTGTGACTTCTCTTGTTTTTGTTTCAAACTGTTTGAATGTTCAAGCTGCATTTCATATTAAAAGTTAAAGCAAACACACCCGTAAGGTCAACCTAAGCAGACTGCAAATTAGAAAACCAAGAGCATTCTAGTGAAACTGCACTATGGTGGAACGTGGATGATCTTATTGAAAATGAGCATTTTCAGTTTAAGATCTACTTGAGTGAAAACTGTTTAGACAAGGACTGCTTCAAACCTGGCATCCAGCTCATTTACTGTTCTCCTCCAGCTCCAGACAAACTCCATCAATTTTGGATCAAGCCCACAGATTTGAGGCAGTGTGGTACAATGATTAACACTTAACACTTATCTGGTGCTTTATCTTCTCAAGACACTGTACTTTTTTTTTTTTTTTTTAAAAAGACAGCTTAAAAAAAAATCACACTTCTGTCTAAAGGGTTACACTCAGGGTAGTTACAAGTAACACCTAAGAGCTACAACTGAAACACATTAATGAAAAATATTACCTGTCTATTTTTTCAGTTTGTTTAACTCAGTGCATTTGCCAAGTACTAGGTGTATAATCAGCTCCACTGTCTCTGCTTCTCCTCTTCTGAAAAGATACTTATGAACATTAACAAGGGGAAAGGAGGTGGAAAAAAGAGACCCAAAACACTTACACATTTCTAATGTCTTCAAGAACTATTTAAACAAAAAAATCAGGGGACACGATTTACAGGGTGCTCCATTAGAAACTGTGTGAGTTTTTAATTTTTTTAAATTAGTCAATTGAAAAAAATTAAAGTTGACAAAGTCTCTTAACTAATTATTAACCATTAAAAGACCTATATGAAGTAGGTAAGTATATTAACATCTTCTTTCCCATGGGAAACCACCCAGAGTCACCAAGCAGACCCACACAGAGAGTCAGCGGTGCAGCTGGGAGTAGATGTCAGGAGTTCCTGGCTCCTAATCCTGTATTCAGTACACTGGTTTCTTAGGGTGCATCTGAACTGCAAACAAGTAAATAAACAACCCAACCAACCCGCAGAAATGAGTCTCGGAGCATGGGTCAACTGACTCAGGCTCACACTATGGGGTTAAAAATAGCAGTGCAGATGATCCCGCTCAAGCTGGAACTTGGGCTCTGAAGCCTGGCGCGGGGAAATGGGTCTCAGAGCCTGGACTCCAGCCCAAACAGGAACATCTACATTGCTATTTTAGCCCCATAGTACAAGCCCTGCAAGCCCAAGCAAACTGACCTGGGCTCTGAGATGTGTTGACATGTTTTTGCTGATTTGGGGGTTGTTGTTTTTTGTTTTTTTTTGCAGTGTAGACATGCCCTTAGATCTAGGAAATGGAAAACAGGACTCCCAAGTTCTATTCACCTTTCACTAATCATTTATTCTCTTTCTATGAATCATTTTACCCTCCAGTAAATTCCTAACTCACAAGGATGTTATGAGACTTAATATTGGTGAAGCACATTAAGATCCTTTAGTGAAAACGATAAATTTGCAATATGCTTTCTTAGCACAAGTGATCATGGCTCCCCAGTGAACAGCCCCCAGTGACTAGAACAGCCTATGTACAGCTACTGGAGTTCTCCTTTAAATCAAGCAGCAGAGCCCTGGGATATGGTGCTGAAGGTCCCAGGTTCAATCCCAAATTACAACTGTGATGTCTGTATTCCCACAATCAATCATGAGGTTCTTAACAAAGGAGTCTAACCCTTTAAAATCATTGAGCAGGAGTCAAGTTATGAAGAGAAGAGGCTCTTATATACATGACACTGTGCTTCCCAAAGCTCTTTGCATGTGTGAAAAATAAAACTGATCTTAGCTTAAAAATATATTTGCTCTGAACAGCGCAGAGCTTCCGCCCAAAGCTCAATTTCCGATAAATGTTCAAGCAGCACACTTCAAAGAACAACAGGTAAAAATGGGTATCAAGAGACCAGCCCTGCACAGCTGTGCTTAATGCTGTAGCTCACGTTGAAGCTTAGCTATATTCAAAACAGACTTGTGTGTGGAAGTTTTTAAAGTATTTTTCATCAATGCAAACGCCTTTTGAGTGGGTTTTCACTTTGAAAAGCATTATTTTCCAATGGCAAGGAATGTTTAATTTGTAAGCAGTTTTCTATGTTCTCTGCAGGCATGTTTATTTCAGCCTGCTCGCTGGGACACAGCATCTCATCCTTCTACTAAGCACGCCCGGAGACTGACCTGGCACCACCTCTGCGTTCAGCCACACTCCATTTCCAAGCAACTAGGCTTGACGGTCAGATAGCAAACTGAAGCGGGCAGGAAGGCCAGACAGTAGATTAGCCTGGATTATGCTTGGCTACACACGTGGGAATTCTGGAGACACCATGGGACCTGTCACAAGGTGAGCTGGCCATTAAAGGATACAGCCACACTTAAACAAACAAACAAAAGCCCTTGCAGCAGCAAGTCACAGAGCCCAAGTCGACAGACTCAGGTTCATGGGGCTCACACTATGGCATGAAAAATGGTAGTATATACACTCCCATTCAGGCTGGAGCCAGGCTCTGAGACCCACCCCCCACTCCAGGATTCAGAGCCCAAGCAGTAATGTCTACAGAAGGGGTTGGCACCCTTTCAGAAGTGGTGTACCGAGTCTTCATTTATTCACTCTAATTTAAGGTTTCATGTGCCAGTAATACATTTTAATGTTTTTAGAAGGCCTCTTTTTATAAATCTATAATATAGAACTAAACTATTGTTGTATGTGAAGTAAATAAGGTTTTTTAAATGTTTAAGAAACTTCATTTAAAATTAAATTAAAATGCAGAGCCCCCCGGACCGGTGGTCAGGACCCAGATAGTGTGAGTGCCACTGAAAAATCAGCTTGTGTGCCGCCTTTGGCACGCGTGCCATAGGTTGCCTACCCCTGGTCTACACTGCTATTTTTGGTGCAAGCCTGAGTCTGTAGACCCGCTGCCATGGGTGTTTTTTGCACCGTAGACAGTTGCCTCCCCAAGTGAGGGCAATTAGTAAAATTACCTGACAAAAGGGATAAAAAGAGAAGTCCTGGCAGTGGAAGAGAGTTTCCTTCTGAGTGTAAACTGGTTGCTGCAAGCATGGAAACAAAAGCCCGAGAGGGCTATAGGGGAGTCCAAGAGCACGGCAGAAAATATAATAGTCTTTGGCTACGTCTTCACTACCTGCCGTATCGGTGGGTAGCAATCAATTGCTCAGGGATCGATATATCGTGTCTAGATGAGACGTGATATATCGATCCCCGAACACGCTTATATCAATTCCGGAACTCCACCAACCCCAACAGAGTTGCGGAGTCGACATGGGGAGCCGCAGACATCGATCCCGCGGCGTGAGGACGGTGAGTAATTCGATCTTAGATACTTCAACTTCAGCTACGTTATTCACGTAGCTGAAGTTGCGTATCTGAGATCGATTTTCCCCATAGGGTAGACCAGCCCTTTGATACTCTGGAAGCGATGAGTTTTGGGGGCTTAGACAGAGAGCCAGGTCACATTTCTTGCAAATCTGCCAAACTCCCTAGGCCAGTGGGAATCCACCTGTTCACAGGTTTACACTTAAACTTCCTGACACCACTTTGGCAATGTAAAGTGGCCTTAGTGCAAACAAGGATCCAGCCCCATGAACTGACAGGCCCTACACGAAAGCTGTGCTCAGCTCATTAGAAATGCCTTAGGTTAGCAGATAAGCAGTGTTTGGTAACCATCTTAATGCAGGTATAAGTAAGCCATGTAGTACCTGAATTCGTCAATACTTCATTGGCCTGAATCTCCTCTGTCCTGCACCCTGAGCAGTAATTTACCTCAGGCAAAGTGGATGTAGCATTTTACACTCACTTTGGTGGAGTCAGACTTCAACTAGTCTTAATCTAGCTCATTTAAAAAAAACTGATATCAATAAATGATCTCTTATGTTAAAGGCTGCACAAAATCATTAAAGCAACAACACCACAGCCAATATCTAGGAAAATGAAGTTTTGCAGGCTCCAGTCCTGCAGAAAAATCCATTCCATCCACCTCACCTTGAAACAGTTAGGCCCAATACAAAACTGTTTGCTCTCCCCATCCCCTGCCTCCATAACTGAGACCAAACTGCAAAAAATCTAGATTTCACTTCCTGCCACTGAACTTCATGGGGAGGACTAGGATGTCTGGACTCTCAGTTGTGGTTTGAGCCCATCTGCACTCTTCAAGTATAAACATCTTCATTGAAACCAGACTCATCCTGCACAACCATTCATTTAGTGAGCTCATCTGCGAGAGACACAGACTGGCACATTTCTATGACAACCAAAAAAAAAAAAAAACCACCTTGGCACAAGCTAAGCAGCTTTTTAGAGCCTTCCCATTGTTCCCGAGGCTGCTTTCACTTCCTCTTGTACCTACAGCTCTCTCGAATGTATCGCAAAAAACAATGCCTTCATGAAATGGACCCATTTATTTCAGGATTAAAAATAAGATAAGATATTTATGTACGGTTCTAATGAGGGGAGAGAAGCTTTCAGATGGGGGGGGGGGAATACCTACTAACAGTAGCAGCTCCTATCTAATCTGAGCCTGAATCACACACACACACACCACACACACACACACACACACACACACACATACACCCCCTGCTGAAGAAGGAACAAGCCAAACAAAGACAAGGTCAGACAACCACAAAAGCTCGGAAAGTATTATTTCTCTAAAGCAGGATCTCTGCTAGGAAGGATTCCCAAAAGCCCCTTTTTCCAAAAGGAATCCAGATGGCTGATCTTGGGGGCAAAGGGGGGGGGGGGGGAGAGGAGAAGAGAGAGAATCTGTGCATTAAAGGCAAAACGTACTGATTTCTGCCCTTTCAAAAAGTGCCCTTTTTAAAAATCCAGCCATTTCCCTGAAAAATTCTTCTGCTTCCCAGACCCAGATCTGATCATGCTTCCCTTGGCATTACACTAATCATAGTGATGAGCACTGCTGGAGCTAGGAGCATTATTAGCACAGTAGAACTGGGATAAGATTCTGACCCTCTAGGCCTTGAGATTCTCTGGCTGTCTTCACTGCAAAAATAAAAATAAAAGTGTGTGTTTACACCCATATAGCTAACTAAATAAAAAATCCTAGTGGAGACAAGACATAAGCAGAGTTTACCTCTAGTGAAATTACCAGAGCTAGTCAAAATCAACCTTCTACCTCCCACTGACACTTTACTAATGTCATGGAGATAAAAACTATCCACGCCTTATCTCCACTAGATAGCTATCTTGAGCAAAAAACATACCCCTATTTTTTGCACTGAAGACACAGTCTTCATACATTCAACTAGTATTTCTTTTAATTAAAATACATCTGTTAAAAAATACACACACTAAAGCAGTTCAGCGCTGGAAAAATAAAAGTTAGGTTTCTGACATTCGCTGTAAACAAATGCAAAATCTACATTGTGCTTACGTCTGTTACTACATCTTCTCAGGTCAATGACTGCCAATCACCAAATTCACTAATTATAAGTAGTTAGGATTGTCAGTACTCGGGGTACAGACACCAACTCACTGATGTTGCAGAACGCATTCCCAACAAAAGGAAAACATGCTATGAATAAAAGCAATGGAATGGGTGCACCAGCAGCCCCATGGGCAAAGCTATGAAAGATGTCAGAAGAATAATTTTAGTTGTTTACTCCCATTCTCTCCCCACTCAATTCCTCCACCAATTTTTAGACTTGGACACTCTGCCAGGATCTTCCTCTAATGCTCCCTGTGTTCACAGTAGCTGGGACCACAAGATCACAGTAATAATGAGACACTTGGACAGAGACATGATTTTTTGATTAAATCCTAGAAGTCTCCAGTGCCATATTTTCTGTCGTGGTCAGTTTTTTCTACCCAGATCATTTAAAGACTCTCCAATCCCATGCGTACTGCACCCATCAACACAAAGATTTTCATCTTGACAGTGCTTTGACTTGATCTTTCACTTCCAAGTCATTTTAGTTAATTTGCTTCATGCCTTCCCCCCCCGCCCACCCCCAAGAATTCAGAGGACTGAGACGCTGCCAAGCTGAGTGAGATATTCCCAAAGGCATAGATGAAGGAAAACTCAGGGCTTGTCTACATCAGAAAGTTGCAGCGCTGGTGAGGGAGTTACAGCACTGCAACTTTGAAGGTGTACACATCTGCAGGGCATCACCAGCGCTGCAACTCCCTGTTTGCAGCGCTGGCCGTACTCCCGTTTTGTCTCGGGTGTAGAGGATCCAGCGCTGGTGATCCAGCGCTGGTAATGCAATGTAGACACTCACCAGCGCTTTTCTTGACCTCCGTGGAAGGAGGAAGCCTCTGGTAATCAAGCTGGTTTCCTTTCCCGGTTTGCTCTCTCGGTCCCGGAGCCAGCCAGCAAACCGCAGGGAAGGAGACCTGCTTGCTCGGGGTTCCGGGACCGAGAGAGCAAACCGGGAACGCCGCGGTTTGCTCTCTCGGTCCCGGAGCCAGCCAGCAAACCGCGGGGAAGGAGACCTGCTTGCTCGGGGTTCCGGGACCGAGAGAGCAAACCGGGAACGCCGCGGTTTGCTCTCTCGGTCTCGGAGCCAGCCAGCAAACCGCGGGGAAGGAGACCTGCTTGCTCGGGGTTCCGGGACCGAGAGAGCAAACCGGGAACGCCGCGGTTTGCTCTCTCGGTCCCGGAGCCAGCCAGCAAACCGCGGGGAAGGAGACCTGCTTGCTCGGGGTTCCGGGACCGAGAGAGCAAACCGGGAAAGGAAACCAGCTTCGCCGCGGTTTGCTCTCTCGGTCCCGGAACCCCGAGCAAGCAGGTCTCCTTCCCCGCGGTTTGCTGGCTGGCTCCGGGACCGAGAGAGCAAACCGCGGCGTTCCCGGTTTGCTCTCTCGGTCCCGGAACCCCGAGCAAGCAGGTCTCCTTCCCCGCGGTTTGCTGGCTGGCTCCGGGACCGAGAGAGCAAACCGCGGCGTTCCCGGTTTGCTCTCTCGGTCCCGGAACCCCGAGCAAGCAGGTCTCCTTCCCTGCGGTTTGCTGGCTGGCTCCGGGACCGAGAGAGCAAACCGCGGCGAAGCTGGTTTCCTTTCCCGGTTTGCTCTCTCGGTCCCGGAACCCCCCTTGAAGCCGCCCAACAGCGCTGCAGTGTGGCCACATCTAACACCACTTGCAGCGCTGGTTGCTGTAAGTGTGGCCACTCTGCAGCGCTGGCCCTATACAGCTGTACTAATACAGCTGTAACAACCAGCGCTGCAAAATTTTAGATGTAGACATGGCCTCAGTTATAACTGGATCTAAAAGGTACTTTAAAAGGAAAAAAAATAGCCATCTTGTCACAGACTACGATATGTTGATACAGGCTGATGGTGAATAACATCTTACTCTAAGAGTTGTGCTATTGAAACCAATAGGACCACTCATGGAGTTAGCTGCTAAAGACAGAAAGAGATATCAGAATCTGGCCCTAATATTTCAGTGATCCTCCCAATAAGCTCCAAATTGTAGATAAAGTCATAGCGGCAGGGGGAGACAGACTCCTTTATTCTGATCAGGTCAAAGTGGTCACAGAATGGACCACAGGCTATATATGACAGTCAGCTTTTACACAGATTTATACCCCGACGCTTACCCAAGATATAGGAAATCCTTTTCTAGCTAAACAATGAAATCCACAGTAACACAATGACACCTTTTTAAACAAGTAGCTATTACAGAGGAACCACTTCCCTGTGCAATGTTTCTAATGTAATAAAACTGCCACAAGGATAAAAAGTTCCAGTTGTGAACCTCAGATTGGAAGCGCTTTCCTAAAAGGTCATGTTATAAATTATGGCAAATGCCAAGAGACTCATTATACTGTGGTTTTCATCTGGGTCTGCAAAGGGTGAGGCAGTCGGAGATGCAGACACTTAGAAAAACATTTTCAAAAAGCAGTGACTGCCTGTGGGTGTCCAACCTGAGACACCTTGGGCATGATTTCCAGAAGCACCAGGCACCCTCACCTCTAGCTGACGTCCAGGAGTGGTGGGGCTGCTGTGTTTGTTCTGTGCAGGACGCACTGAAACTATCCACTTACATATTCAGGATATACCACATTCTGCAGATTTGAGCCTGGTAGAGACATACTTCACCTCACACAGGCCAAGGAGCACAACACTACGTTTACAGCTCTGGGCAGGGTTCCCTATACCTGGCCTTGCCTCACAGATGTAAAGATATGCCACTTCATCCGAGAGCGATGTAATCCAGACAGACAGCAAATCAGCTATAAACAGGAAGCATCCCTCCTCCTGCCGCTGCCTACTTCTGCAGTGAAGTGCGAAGAGCTCCTATCTGTACCCTCCAAAATATATTTCTTTATGCAGCTGCTTCTATAAATAACAGCTGACATACGATGACAGGTTCATAGAGAACAGAGAAACTAGGTAACCTAGCCCCTGCATATATTCGTAAATTTCATCTCATCTTTATGAAAAGTGCCTCTGATCTCTATAAAAGGAAATAAGGCTACTGATGAAGACAACATGTGACATGACATTAAGTAGTTAGTGCATCCCTAAAATTATTGCATTATATATGGAAAAGACTTCCAGGAAACTATCTGCAGCTACAAGAGTCCCTCTTCCCATTGCAGATCCCTAAGAATGACTCACCTCTCACACCGCATTTTAGCTTGCAGGCAGATAGTTAAGGACTGTTCTAAGTGGATTTCTCTCCCTTGGAACCGGTTAGCTAGACTAGATTGGAAACAAATTTGAAACTATTGCCATGATTATCTTAGGGTTATTTTATTTTCTGCACAAGACCAGCCCCAGGCTTTAGGAAAACGATTTTCTTTCACCTCCCCAAACTTTGCACGAACTAGCCATATGCTAAAGGAGATGACGCCTCTCCCCCACACAGAGAACCACTGAAGAATTTGACATGTTTCAGAGTAGCAGCCTTGTTAGTCTGTATCCGCAAAAAGAACAGGAGTACTTGTGGCACATTAGAGACTAACAAATTTATTTGAGCATAAGCTTTCGTGGGTTACAGCCCACTTCATCGGATGCATGCAGTGGAAAATACAGTAGGAAGACACACACACACACACACAAACACAACATGAAACAATGGGTGTTACCAATACACACACTAACGAGAGCGATCATTAAGGTGAGCTATTACCAGCAAGAGAGAAAAAACACTTTTTGTAGTGGTAATCAAAATGGTCCATTTTCAGCAGTTGACAAGAAGGTGTGAGGAACAGTTGAGGCGAGGGGGGGGGGAATAAACATGGGGAAATAGTTTTACTTTGTGTAATGACCCATCCACTCCCAGTCTTTATTCAAGCCTAATTTAATGGTGTCCATTTTGCAAATTAATTCCAATTCAGCAGTCTCTCACTGGAGTCTGTTTCTGAAGTTTTTTTGTTGTAATATTGCGACTTTCAGGTCTATAATCGAGTGACCAAGGAGATTGAAGTGTTCACTGACCAGATCACAAACTTTGTGACTTTGTCATCACCCATAACTATTTCATATTTGGGGACAACGTGTACCTTCAAATCAGCGACACTGCTATGGGTACCCGCATGGCCCCACAGTATACCAGCATTTTTATGGCTGACTTAGAACAACCCTTCCTCAGCTCTCGTCCCCTAAATGCCCCTGCTCTACTTGCGCTACACTGATGACATCTTCATCATCTGGACTCATGGAAAAGAAGCCCTTGAGGAATTCCACCATGATTTCAACAATTTCCACCCCACCATCATCCTCCGCCTGGACCAATCCACACAAGAGATCCACTTTCCAGACATTACAGTGCTAATAAGCGATAGTCACATAAACACCTGACTGCTATACTTACCTACATGCCTCCAGCTTTCATCCAGACCACATCACAAGATCCATTGTCTACAACAAAGCTCTACGACACAATTGCATTTGCTCCAACCCCTCAGACAGAGACAAACACCTACAAGATCTCTATCAAGCATTCTTACAACTACAATACTGACCTGCTGAAGTGAAGAAACAGATTGACAGAGCCAGAAGAGTACCCAGAAGTCACCTACTACAGGACAGACCCAATAAAGAAAGAACAGAACGCCACTAGCCGTCACCTTCAGCCCCCAACTAAAAACCTCTCCAGCGTATCATCAAGTATCTACAACCTATCCTGAAGGACAATCCATCACTCTCACAGATCTTGGGACACAGACAGTCCTTGCTTACAGACAGCCCCCCAACCTGAAGCAAATACTCACCAGCAATCACAGAACACACAACAGAAACACTAACCCAGGAACCTATCCTTGCAACAAAGCCCATTGCCAACTCTGTCCACATATCTATTCAGGGGACACCATCCTAAGACCTAATCACATCAGCCACACTATCATAGTCGTTCATCTGCACATCTACCAATGTGATATATGCCATCATGTGCCAGCAATATCCCTCTGCCATGTACATTGGCCAAACCAGACAGACAGTCTCTACGTAAAAGAATAAATGGACACAAATCACACGTCAAGAATTATAACATTCAAAAACCAGTCGGAGAACACTTCAATCTCCCTGGTCACTCAATTACAGACCTAAAAGTCGCAATATTACAACAAAAAAACTTCAAAAAACAGACTCCAATGAGAGACTGCTGAATTGGAATTAATTTGCAGAATGGACACCATTAAATCAGGCTTGAATAAAGACTGTGTAATGACCCATCCGCTCCTAAAGTAAAACTATTTCCTCATGTTTATTCCCCCACTCCCCACTGTTCCTCACACCTTCTTGTCAACTGCTGCAAATGGACCATTTTGATTACCACTACAGAGTTTTTTTTTCTCTCCTTCTGCTAATAGCTCACTTTAACTGATCACTCTCATTAGAGTGTGTATGGTAACACCCATTGTTTCATGTTCTCTGTGTATATATACACACACATCTTCCTACTGTATTTTCCACTGCATGCAACCAATGAAACGGGCTGTAGTCCATAAAAGCTTATGCTCAAATAAATTTGCTTGTCTCCAAGGTGCCACAAGTGCTCCTGTTCTTTTTAAAGAATTTGGGGCAGTCCAAGTGGAAGGTGAGAGGAAATCATAGCATTTCCCCCCAATCAGTTCTTCTGTTCTGCCTGTCCATATCTCATGGACTAGACAAACACATCTTAAGACCAGAGAACCAACGAAATTACCCAGAAATTGCAGTGCCACGTGGGAGACTGAGTAAATTCCCTTCAGCCAGTGAGAGGTCCACTCCTTATACAGTAGATTGCTGGGATAGCAGAGTAGCCACATAACTGACACTAAGCTTGGAAAAAGAGCACTTTCCTCAGGACACCAAAAGCGTCACCTTTACTTCCCTTTGCCACCTTAGGAGCCGGAGCAGTGAAAAGTCTCATGTTGCTCTCAAAGTGAGACCTATCCTATGGGGAAGCACCCGACTGCCTTAGAAGTCAGCCCACAACCCACTCTCCCTTTCTACCAAGATCCCATGAAAAGAAGCAAAGTCCAAAGGACAACATGAACAATTTTCTAAACAAAACCATCCAACAGAGCAAAGCCACAGAACCATCTAGGCCCCATGTGTGTCATTCCAAGGAGCAACGTGATGTGAAATATTATGCTGATTAAGTACTACCTAATCAACAGTCTATTCACATCAGTACAGAGACACCGTCCCTGTCTACTGCAGTTCACATGCAGTGCTGTCCAACTGTATGAAGGTGGTTCTTTGTTTTGAGAATCACACACACACACACCCCCCCATGGGATCATGCAGGCAGTCCTTAAGTGGTCAAATAAAGGTTGTGACCTGGGTCTTTATAGCTATTCCATGTTAATCTGCACACT
Organism: Gopherus evgoodei; assembly: GCF_007399415.2. Classification (NCBI taxonomy): domain Eukaryota; kingdom Metazoa; phylum Chordata; order Testudines; family Testudinidae; genus Gopherus; species Gopherus evgoodei. The sequence continues at coordinate 33,473,443 of NC_044333.1, read as the reverse complement.
GAGCATACATCCAGCTAATGCCCCATGTACAGATCACTAGGTTATTGACTGGTGTGGCTATTGGGGATGAAATGCACAAACTCCTGACTGCACAGTTAAAGTTTTGTGCACTTTCACTTACACATACACATGCACATCTTTAAAAAAAAAAAAAGAGTCAGTCTTACCATAAACAAAGACTAATCACACACCTTGAAGAGAAACTCAGGTCACTGGGCTGAGGAACATACAGTAGCTAATGTTAAACGCATTTATGTTAGTGCTAACTGCAATGCAAACATGGCAAGAACTTTTCAAAAACAAGTGCGGCAAAAACAGGAAGTGAATGGGAAAACTTCACAGTGTTTGGAAACAGCAAAGGGTCTGCACTGTTTTTTCTTGCAAATCCAAGAACAGTCTGGCAATCTGAAAGCTGAGCACAGCAAGAGTCTCAGATCAGGAACAAGAGTCACGACACCAACTTACAAGACCTCAGGTACAGACTGTACAGTCAGAAAAACACACAGACAAGTTTATTTCCCTCATCTCTGCAGAGATAATTTGACAGGCAAAGAAAAAAAAACAACAGCCTTTACAAATTCCATTATTAAATCTAGATAATGCAATAAAATACTGCATCTTCATAGAAGATCAGGTTGGAAGAGACCTCAGGCGGTCATATAGTCCAACCCACTGCTCAAAGCAGGACCAATCCCCAGACAGATTTTTACCCCAGATCCCTAAGCGGCCCCCCTCAAGGACAGAACTCACAACCCTGGGTTTAGCAGGCCAATGCTCAAACCACTGAGCTATCTCTCCCCCTCCCCCAGCTTTTAAATGCTGGAGAAAAAATGGGTATGATAAATCAGAAAGCATGAGAAAATATGGGCAACCCAGCAATTTAAATACAAAAAGAATTAAAAATTGAGGCCAAAAGTTCATTAACAAGGGAACACACACACACACACACACACACACACACAGATACAGGCCTCATCACACTGGGACTCACATCAGGCGGCCACATTTACACCATGGTAAGAACCTACGCTGTATTTAGGCCCCTAAAAATCTTTTTACACAGATCAGTCGAAGGTTCTTGCCTCACAAGAACACTTGAACCATCAACTCAAAGACCGCTATTTTCATATAAAGTGGGTGCTGACCTGATTTCTAACTGCCAGCCATTTTGTTAAATTTGCTTCATGCTGTATGATTATTGAAAAAAAAAAATCCATACAGCTTCAATAGCACCAGAAAACTGCATGGCAGAGTGGGCTGTTCTTGTGGGGCACAGATGAGGCAGGACCTGTTAGGAATGAAGGCAAACACAGTACAAATCCTCAGCTAGCGCATATCCGCTCACTGCAACAATACCAGTTTACACCAACTGAGAATCTGTCCTATAATCTTCATTTAGCCAGATGGGCACCAGCTAGGAGCTCAGTATTTCTCCCCAGGCCTTCTGTCTCCAGTAAAGACCAGTTTATACACGGTCAAATCCCACCCACGTTGGTTGGCTTCACCATATTTTAAAAAGTGTTAACCTGAAAGAGTTCAAGCCTAGATACTGCTCCGATGGGAACATGAGGAATGGCTTGCCGTAGATTAGACAAAACCACTTTGAGCAAGGCCAGAGATAAAAGGCATCCAGAGAAAGCAATTATTAATCAGGTGCCTAACAACATGCCAGTAGATAAAGGCGAGAATAAGGAGGCAGTCTCACTATTAGGGTTTGCAGACAAAGCATTATCACTCCTCTTACCGTCAACATTTAGTACAAAACTGTACATACAGCAAAGACTATTTCATTTGAATTTCAACTTGTTACTTTTCTGCAGTTGATGAAGCATGAAACAAATCACCCAAAATGCATTTTGTAACTCCAGCAAATGTGTTTCCCATCAAAACAGAGACTCTTTGGCTGCATCTGCATTTTCATCTTCAGCAGAAGAGTTCTCTTCCAGCGGATGTTTTAAATTTTTCTCAATGGTCACATTATTTGGTTGGAAACCAGGCATGTTCTTTGGTGCCAGGACTCAGCACAAACCATTTGCTCCTCTGGGAGAGGAGGAAAAGTCTACATTGTATTTCTGGAAACCATGTTACTCTCTATTTCAATCACAAACTCCCCTCCCAAATCTAAGTGAAAGATAAATTAGAGTACTTGAGAACCCTGAAGAGTGGGAGCGGGGGGTGAGGAGGAGAAGGAGAGAGGGAACAAGCCAACAATAGAAAGATTAATACTTTGCACCTACAGAGCACCTTTCATCAAAACACCTCATTTCCACACACTGGGAGAGGAAATTTGCTGATGTATGTCATAATACAGCTCAAAGCAATATTATCCCAGCGCAGTTCATTAGTCATCCTTTGTTTACTCCTGACGGAATTCAGAGCCAAAAAATTAAGAATTCTGCACCATAAAATGACAAATTCTGCCTATTTTATCAAAACACCACAAAATAATCACACCATTTTCAATTATTTTGGTCATTTATACCTATCAGCAAGTATGTCTGTAACAATACAGACAACGAAAAAGATTGAAATGCTTTTTGACAAAGGATTCCTTATTAAGCATATTAGCACAACTATATGGCTCCACAGCAAACGAGAAGGACAGAGGTTCGCATGCACACCCAGCCCTCCCTCCCTCCCTCCTGATCCAGACTGGGGGCAAAGTAGGCTAAGCCCAACAGGATTCAAGTGTGGAGGGGCTTCAGGTGTGGGGCGAGAGGGTTGTGAGTAGGGAAATTTGGGTTCGGGTGGCTCCATTGGGGAGTTCCAAGTGCAAAGGGACTTTGGGGGGGGGAAGGTGGTGGCTGGGGCTCGGCAGGGATCTCAGCAGGGGGTCTGGGTGCTGGGAGAGTGGGGCTTGATGGGATGGGAGTATGGGTGCAGGTGGTTGGGACTCAGCCAAGCAGGGTCCTGGTGCTGGGATAGGTGATGCATGGGGGCTGTGCAGATGGGGGGACCCCTCCCTATGCAGCAACCCCTCGTCCACAGCTGGAAAACAATGGAGGCAGGAAGCGAGGTGGACGGGTACAGAGCTTCCTGCCGCCGGGATAGGTTCCTGGAGGTGGGTCTGACCCAACCCTAGCCCCAAAAGCAGCCCGTGCAGAGAAAAAGGCAGTCCTATTCCTCCACCCACAGCCCAGCCTGGACTGCTGGAGCCAGGCACACGGTAAGAGCCACTGGCTGGCATGTTCTCAACCCAGCCCCTTCTCAGCAGTGTGGAAGAGGGACAGAGAGAGCCCCGGCCCCCCCACCCCCATCCCGAGACAGTGATTTACGTCACCTCTGGTTGCTCCCAAAGCCCAAACCAGATGCCCCACAACCTCGACCATTACCCAGGAGGGGCGCATGAATCAATTTTTCTTTAGGCAAAGAATAAAATCTGTGGGTGACATTAATTCTGCACTTGCACAGTGTTGCAGGATTCCCCCAGGAGTAAATTTGTTACCATGCAACCGAAGTCTGCTTCTCTGAGTGTAGGAGCTATGAAAGAATGGGATAGAAGCACCTCTAACCTTCCCCTAAGTAAGCAGGTTACCATACTACTGACCCCTCTGCCTGAGCTAGCAGCTTCTTATGTGTTCCTGTAGGTTCCTACTATGGTGAATGGGAACAAAGAGAAATATGCCAAATTCCTCCCTTTTCGTTCTGTCAGGCCCACGAAACCTCCTCTCTTCTGCATTAGTCTGAGTTGAGGTATTACTCTCTGTGAAGCCTTGCTACCTATTTGAAGGAGTCACTTTGTAGTGCCTGGTCAATCTGAACATTTCACTGATGAGAGGTCAACAAAAGCCACTAAAGTCACTTAAAGGCCACTGAACAGACTGTACCTGGTAACCATTTCTGATTCCCATGAACTTGGGTTGGTCTCAATTACACGTTGGAAGCCTCCAAGTCCCATTCCTAATCCTCTGAGTCATCTAGCTCCCCCCAAATATCAGAATTTTTATGATAAACTACAAACATAATTCATGTCATACTTGGGGGATTGCTAGAGTGTTTCGAGGCAGTTCCCCCCCTTTTTCTTTTTCAGAGCCAAGATGTTGAGCAACGCAACTCTAGGTGGTAGAAAAATTCCACAGCTAGAACCAGAGCATCCGTGAAACCACTACATCCAAGGAAACAATTGAGTCACAATTCTCAGTCAGTGGCATCAAATGCCCAGACCTGGCACACTACAAGTCAATGCACAGAAAGCTTCCTTTCTACAGCAATGTACCTAAGCTGCCCAGAACCACCCCAATCAGAGGTTCCCGATGCTCAGCTGATATATCTTTATATAGCCCCAATGAAGCTACACCAATTTACACCAGCTGAGGATCTGACTCTTAGATGTATTATTTAAGAATCCACACAATCTTTTACATCTTGTATCCTGCCTTCTTACTTTTATACACAGCAAGGAGCAAGCACGACATTTTGAAACTCCTCTGTAAATATTCTTTCCAAATCATTCCTAGGTTCAACACACCAACCTCTAATATTTGTGTTTGGCAAAGATGGTGCCCAGTACCCTGTTCCTGTAATAATGAAGCAAGATCTCCCTCATTAAATAGGAGAGTTGAAAAGGCTCAGTGTAGTCAAAGTGTCACTGACCTACTGTCTGGATCTGGAATCAATCCTGAGAACCTGTGAAGCAAGAGTATATCGGTACATTGTCAGAATGAGCTATTAGAAGAAAACACACCATTATTTTAGTCAAGAAAACAGTAAATGCTCACAAAAATCATCAGAATTGTCTATCTGCACACACAATTACCTGGTTTACATGTTCAATGGTAGTAACTATAAACACAAATTAGGCAAGCACTCTGCATAAGCAATTGCCTGCCAAAACTCTGGCCCACAAAATGCACATATAATAAATAAAGCCACTGCGTGCATACACTCTATCTATGGGTGTGTATGATTGACTATACAATAAGTGTTTACAACAGAGAAAAAAATAATTCAAAAGTGCCTGTAGTTGTCATAAATTTAGATTTTGTTACGAGTTCATAAGAAAAATAAATGCAATCTTGGTATTCCTGAAATAAACAAACTAAATTTCAACTTCCTTCAGGTAATTGTTTCCTGAGTCATCTGTGACTTCTCAGTAAAGAAAGTTTTACTAACACTAATTCACAGAAATTTTTTCATGGTTTTAAAATTTCAAAAGAAAAAACAATTTTGTTTTGTTCTGATAATTTCAACATCTCTGGAGTGCTAGAAAACCAGGGAGCAGAAACCTTTTCTTGCCAACTGTTCAAAAATCCTGAGTTTGGCCCCAAAAATTCATGAGATTGGCTCAAACCTGATGAGTTTTAAAAAATAATATATTTGAGGTTCTTTGTTTATCTGCCTTCTGGTTTCTTGGTTCATGTTTTTAAGCTTTTCTCCACCACTACAAGAGCTAGGAACTTACTTTCCGGAGAATCTCATCAATCTCTCAATTCCAGCAGCTGGGCTTTAAGGAAAACATCATATCATGAGACTCGTGATAAAACTGCAAGATCTGGCAATACTGGAAGCTCTTGGAAAGGGCGTGAGAACCAGAAAGGGACCCAACCAGGCTAGTTTCATTGTCCAAGCTGATTGAAATGCAAAAAGCAAACAGCATTGGTGGAAAAGCCAGTAAGATGTTTAGGCTTGGCCCTAATGCAAAAGCACTAGGGAAAGGAGAGAATGTGGAGGGACTCTTCCCACTTTATGCATCCCATGCAAAGCCCAAACACAAGAGCAGTCCCTGAGCATGGAAGCTACTCCCACAGAGGAGGCAGGATCCTGGCCCTACCCTACTCATCTCACACTAGACAGAAAAAGAATGGCTACAAGCTCAGAACGGAGCAGGCTATATCATCCTCCCATGCTCCAGGGAGCTGGGAGTTGCACATTTAGAGGCACAATCCATGCACGAGCTGCTCCTTGGGGCAACATGACTGAATGTCACCATCAGGCCTTTAAAATGCTGTCAGTGCTAACAATTGCACAAGCTCTAAAATGTAACGGGAGTGAAAATGGCAAGGACACATTTTATACACGTAAATGCATGGGCAAGTATAGATTTTAAATTGACAGTATACTCAGAAGACATGACATAAAGGGACAGAGGTGAAAGCAGCAGTGAGGCTGAAGCTGGCAGGATGCTTTTGGGAACTTTGAATAAGGAGGATGTGTTCGCAATACAACATTCTAACCCAGAGTCATTTAGAGAAACACTAGAACCCATTTCACTGAATCAGACACAAGTTCAACAGATCAGCTCTTCTCTCTGCTTTATTCCTTCCCCTCAAGACACAGCAAATCATGACAAGGGTCATTGGGAGATTGTCCCCTTCCTCTTGCTCTCTCTGCCCTCAGGTTTTTATTTGCTTGGGTTTGAAAACGGATCAAAAAAAAATCTCACTGCTTTGTAATTATGTTCATTACCATCATACCACAATCCTGTTTAACGATTACTACTACATTTCAACAAATCATGCATATGCCCCCAAGGTGCTGGCCCTGCTCCACTGGGCTCATTGGTTCATTAAAAGGATCACTGCAGTCAGCACTGGCAGCACGTAATACTCTGCAGGAGCCTACAGGACAGAGACTGCTATTAGCCCCGGCGCAGGGGCAGTCGTTCCTTGTGTTTTCTTTCCAGCTTGCTACATGGGAGTAGGGCTAGCCATAACCCCGCCCTCAATCTGCGCCTTGCCACAGGACTGTATGCTCCCAGCCATTTCATGCTAAATGTGTTTACAGACCGATTGTGTCAGGCTGGAAGGTTTCTGGTGAGACTCTCACTGATAAGATGGCCAGTTACCCAAGGGACGGCTGGAACCTCGCTGCTCAGCACTCTAGACCTCCGATCATCGAAGAGCAGGACTCAGGCTCTATCAGCACAGAGGTAGGTGAGCCTCACCAGTACTTGAAATCAGCCACGTCCACCAACCAGAAGAGGTTCCTTTGATGGAGTTCTGCTCATGAACATTTTAATGAATGTTTTTGGCTCTATCTGGGCATTGCACTTTATCAAGCTGCAGGCCATTCATATATGAACAATTCCCTTCTTGCATTACTCTCTTAACGTCAGTGACACCAAGGATGAATTTGGCTATTTTCGGTTTAGATCTTATTCATTAGGAAGGTCACAGGCAGCCAACAGAAATGTTTCCGGTGTCCTATCACTTATCCCAGATGACCCAGGGAGTCAACCCAAAACAGCAGATGCCTTATTTGGTTTCTCAGAGAGAAGAGCTCTCTTGAGTTGAGCTGAACTCCGATTCAGTTAGAAAAGTCTGATTAAAATAGCCTTTATGCCTCCTAGCTCTTGTACCTGGCTCTCCAGGTTCCAGCCCCTTTGCATAATTCCCCCGTTATTGGGAACTGTTCCATTCATTACATGCCAGTTTTAATACTGGAACATTCAAGGAGATGTTCCCTTGCTGCATCAGAGTGCATGGATTGCCAACTGCAAACATTCAAAAATTTAGAGCCAGGCCTCAGTAAATCATGAGGTTCATTTTAAAATGAATTTGGAGGAGGGATTATTTGGCATCTGGTTTTAGAGCCTTCAGGGCTTGTGTTTTCACACTTTTCTCCTCAACTCCACGAGTTAAGAGTTTACTAGTCATCGATATGTTTTGTTACAATAGGGGGTTTTTTTGTTTGTTTTTTTAAAGTCTGGTTCTCTCCCTCTTTTCCCCCGTTTCTCGACATCAGTCTATACACCACAAACCAGTATCAATCTGGCCAAATCCCAGATACGCTATATTTACTAAATGTTTGTGTGCGCGCGTGCAGGTACATTCTATACATATTACATGTATGTTTACATAATTCATCTACAGATATGCATACATGTGTTATAATGCATACAGAATTATACACTACGCATGTATATAGATAATTACACCACATACATACACAGTAATGTTGTAACACTAACCAACAAGCCAAAATCTGGTTTCTCAACCATCACCATGAAGTCTTTTCTTTCATTCTTTACCTGGAATAAAGAGTTATGCAGTCCTAAATAAGGTGTGCTTGTGAGTGTGAAAAAATAAGGGATTATGAGAGAAAGCATTTTATTGTATCACATATTTAGAGTCTGCTAGCATTCGCAGACTTCAAAATAATAAACAAGTTGAATGTAGATTTAAAAAAAAAAAATCTGTGAAATTAATGAGTTCCAGAATCATTCTTCACAGTTGTACTAAATCTGTTTGTCTTTTTCCTCCAGTAATTCTGTGTGAAATCCTGGCCTCATTTAAATCAATGGGATTTTTGCCATTGATCTTACTGGGGCCAGGAGTTGTCTCTCTTCTTTACAGTCCAAACCTATAAACCGATATGGTCATAATGCCAACACAATGGTACACACCATCAGATAGCCTTTTAACTGAGCCTAAGTATAATATTTAATAAGTGTTCTACCAGGGGACCATATTCTGGACTAGATGAGATAACAGGTCTTTTCCATCACTAGCTGCAACATTCATATTAAAAAAGAAAGATGATCGCACAATCCCTTGAGGACCTTCTCCTCCGAGATGCTGAGAACCCTCAATTCCCACTGCAGAATCAGACTTCTATTCAGTACACAAGGCAACCTGCAAGCTTCCTCCTGGGACCTGTCATTATGTAATGGTTAGCACTGCATCTTTCCTCCAATGATAAATAAGATACATAAAACAGAATGGAATTTTTGAGTGCCTTTCTCGTGCATGTCCATGAAAATGTAAAATGAACAAATGAGGATTTTTACACTACTGGTATTAAAAGAGTTCTCATCCTACTGAAAAAATTTGGCTTCCGGTTGGGAATAGCATTCAAGTTCTATGACAATACCATGGCAGTACTGGATACATAGATACCCTGTTGTTTTACTTTTTTGAAGATAATCCCTAGAGCAATGTCTGATGGAGGTGACACCTTTAAAGAAATAACCATGTTAATTTTTTATAACAAAGTTATGACTAAGATAATAATAAAAATATGACCTGTCATTTACAGCAGAACAACATCTAACAAATCATTTACAGGACAGTTGGATTTTTTTTTCAATGCAGATGATATGTTATTAGTGAAATACAGAAGGACCAATACTTTGGGCATGATTTGCAAGAACCTTCATGTTACCAATGGTTATGTACACATTCCAGAATTAATTTTTTTTTTTTACGAGCCTGATGAAACTATTCTGATGGCTGATACAGGGCTTAATCATATTGTACGACTAAGAGAACACACCAACATATGCACGTATGGACAAACATATGCATTACACATTTATGTATAACAAAGGAGAGCATTAATTGGAAATATGAAATATTTTGACTTGCTACTCTCAGATACATTATTACATAAGGAAAACTGAATATAGTATTTCATTTTTATGGTGCACTAGAAAAGTATTCTCTTAAATTTATTCCTGATTCCATATCTGTCCTGATTCAGGGGCCAAGCTTGCCTTACTTATGTTGGCAGAGTCCCATTGATATCAACGGAATTACAGATTTTGGAACATGAGGAGGAGTTAGGCACTTTCTTACACAGGTGCTGGAACTAGGGGTGCTACTGCAACCCCTGGCTTGTGGCTTGAAGTGGTTTCCATCATATACAGGATTTATAGCTTGATTCAATGGCTCTCAGAACCCCCACTATACAAATTGTTCCAGCACCACTGCTTACTTGGCTTAGTAAGTAACTGTTTATTTTTATTATTATTTTAATTAGAAACTGGGGAACCTGATGGTGTTTGGATTTCAGGAACCCTCTAAACGTGGTTCTGTTTTTAAGTGTATTGTGAAACTTTCAAGTTCTGCATAACATTTCCCCCTTGATCAAATTGTTTTCCAAGGGAAATTTAATGTTTAAAACCATGTTTGTCTAACTAAATGAGAGCCTGTGCTCAAGAAAACAAAAATTCTTGCTTGACAGCAATTCTTTCCTTGATTTTAAGGCAACAGAGGAAAGAAAAGTTCAAAAAACATGCAACACCACAATAGCTTCCATTTGGTCTTGAAAAATGAATTTAAATCTCTGTTCCCCCTTTCCTAATTTCAAGCAAATTTTCCTGTATCTACTTCATTTATTTTTGATCACATATAAACACTTATCTAAGCAGTGAATATATATGCAATTCATCAGCTCCCTGGGTGACTATAAACTTCCATTCTTCTTTTAAATATATTTCTTTACTTAAATATATTTCCCACACAGAACAGCTCTGAATACTCTTCAGGATTATTTCCAGTTCTGAATGGGATTAGTTATGTTCCATTATATCCAACCTGCCTGTAAGTGAAACTAAAAATAAGTAAGAAATGTACAAAAAGAGCTACTTTTTCCCCTCAAGGAACTGGATGTTAATGAGTAATTTCATGCTTGCAATTATGCCTTGTCTTCCCAGATGGAATTACTAAGAGTATGTCATACCACAACAGTGAAAATGAACTGCTTACTTCATCCTCCCTTTTTGCTGTATGCATGTATGTTACACGAAAACTCCAGGGACTAAAAACCAATTGCACTCAGAGTAAAGTCTGCCAGCGAAGGAAGAAACCAAAAAAGAAGACACACAAAAGGGCAAAGTAAGGAAGGAAGAGATTCTACGTAAGTCGAGTTTAGACAGGCACCTGAAAACTATTGAAAAGTTCATTTTCATCTCTGTACTCAAAAATGATTAATTCTCATTCTCCTCATAACGATTTAGAGAAAAGAGGTTAAATTGGATTTTATCATCATTTTTTTTTATTACAATCATTGCCACTAACCAAATAATCCCTACACAAAGGCAGACCCTATTTAAAAAAAAAAAATCCCAGAAAGAATATTAGCAAATGCACTGTCATTTGGAGTCTGATAAATGTTTATAAAGCAAACAAACATAATTCCTCCCATAGGGAGAAAGTCAGATTTGTCCCCAAGCAAATTGTTATCTGGCAAATGAAGTTTGTAAATATTAAAATGTCCTATTGGGACATTTGGCATTGAAAGATAGAAAAAGAAAACTAGCTACAAAGCTGACTGATATTAAAACAAAAAGAAAAGAAAAAAAAATCCCTGCACAGCAGCAGCATAGCCTACACAGGATGTATGTGTATTCATGAAACTATGCCATGTATAAAGCAAATCATCTGAAGAGAAATGAGAAACAAAACAAACAATAGAAATAAAATACAGATCAGGCAAAATCTCAACATCTACAGGAAGGGCTTTGTCTACCCTACAGGTGCTACAGCCGCACAGCTCCAGCACTGCAACTGTGCCACTGCAGCACCATAATACAGACACTTCCTACAGAGATGGAACTGTTTTTTCCATCATGGTAGTTAATCCAGACCACCAAAAGGTTGTTTCGTCCATCAGCCTATGCACCACTACATGGGGAGTTAAGTCAACCTAATTACAGCACTCAAGGGTGCACATTTTTCACACCTCCCAAGAGACAGATAGCTAAGTCAATTTAATTTCTCAGTGTTGACCAGGGTTAAGAGGGTCTCTCCACTGTAGAACAGAGCATGGTTTTCATGTCTCTAGTTTGGAGGTCATGCCAACAATTTATCATAAAATTAATGTAAAGTGATTCCAATTTTTACTTTATACAGGTTAATTATAATTGAAGCATTTACCATTCACAGCATTGAAAAAAATGTATCGTGATTTTTGTAAAGGTTGTCAGTTCTGTCACTAAAATAAGATGGCCTGAATATTTCTGAGCCAGAATGCATATTTTCCTAATTAAACAATGGAAATAGTCACCTATCTTGACAAAACAACAGATCCTGGTTTATTATACACATTTCTACATGGAACAGTGTCTATCAGAGGTACAAACAACAGATGGACAATCCAGATGCAAAATAACCCAATGCCTTGGCTTGAGTTGGTTAGCAAATAAAAGTTTGTGGGGGTGGATTTCAGTCACATATGTCCCAGGAGATAATAAAAAGGATATCCAATGTCTGCGACTAACAAATCTCTTATCCATACCATTTATGCGCAGACCTGGCTACATCAAGCTTTAATATTTTAGCTCCCCCCACAACTTTTGCTTTCAAACACAGGCTACAGTGAGTTTGTTTCCTGGTTCAATTTTATTTCTCTGATGTAGGATGCGGTAAAACTCATCGTGCCACAGGATTTGCACAGTGATGATGCAAAGATTAATTAGTGAATGTTTGTAGAGCACTTTGGACATGGAAAGCTGCAAGTGTTAAAGTAGGCCTGTTTTCAGATGTGCTGAGTGCCCACAATGCAGCCTCCTTCAGTGGAAGCTACAGATGGTTCAGCAGCTCTGAAAAAAAGTCAAGCCTCTTCTATTTAGATACCCAAGTCTGGATTTAAGTGCCTAATTTTAGGCACTCAGTATGTTTTTCAGTTCTACCTTATCTTGAAACCAGCAGTGATTTCTGTTTGAATTGTACACACCTGGCATTTTACAAAAATAAATTTAAATATCCAAGATCAAATGTCTAAAAACATGATTGAATACAGATCCACACATTCAGGCAATACGTACATAATTATGGGGAATATTCTGCTCCCCTTGCTTGGCTGAGTAATCCCTTGGAAATCAATGAGGCTATCTACATGTACACATAAGGCAAGCAGGACTTGGCCCTAAAAATACTGTATTTACTTAGTGAACTGGCACTGAAAAATGATAATTTCAGGTGTAAGACCTAGCACAAATAAGCACCACTCAACAAAATGGAGTTCTCACAGAAAACAATGAGACCAGCAACATGAGACATTGGTGCATGGAATGACAGAGTGATTTAGTATATTTCTGTTAATTATGCAGCTTAAGGAGACAGGATGAGAGAAAACCAGGTATTAATTAGAGAACTAGCATAAACTGAATGGGAAATTCTTTCAGAAAGTACTATCCTAGTGTCTGAAATAGAGTTAAAACTTTGCCAGAAAAAAAGAGGTAGTGTGCGCTCTTTGCACACATAAAAATTAATCTCTGGTGTATTTTTATTTTCTATTTTTTTTAATATATTAAGCACAAATATGATTGCCCATATCAATATCAGGTATGGCACCTCTTTTCTCCTTTTCAGATAGTATGGCCACTGCAAAGAAAATGCCTTTCGCAATTAGTATTCAACTTCCGCTCTGCCCCTCGGAGTATCATCACAGAATGATGCAGAACCCAAACTTGTTCTGTACTTGTGTTTCCTTTGGGAGATTCTCCTTTAATGCTTCACTGCCTATTGCTTCTTTCCTACCAGTAGCTCAGTTTTCAGGGAGAGGTTAATATTCTTCTGGGCATGTGAACATCCTGGATAACTTAACAGAACAACAGAAGATGGCACGGTGGCAGCATGTTAGGTATGAAAAAGAACCACATCAGGCCCTTCGTGATGGACAGATGGTCTACCTACAGATAGCTCCCGCGGATGATCCCGCTTGAGATACTCTGTATGTCAGAATACTGTGTTAAAGACATCTTGAACATTTACATGTGTGCTGACCTCATATAAAGTTACATCCATGTTTGAAATAAACCTTCAAATACACCACTGACTGAAGGAAACTCATCCAAATAGACCACTGATGGACACCCATATAGAGGCTAATTCCCAGTCCCACACTGTGAGAGTTTCCTATCAGGACAGAGTTAAGCCAATGTACCTGGTCTATTCTACAGAAGATCCACTGAGAAAAAGAAGTTATTTACACAAAAATCAAAAAGCCAGAAATAAACCACTATCTATCTAAGGTCTTATATGACTGTAAATACAATGTGTGCAAACTCATTAAATTTCATTGGTTCATACTGCAGCACCAAATCCCATTGGATCCTTTTAATGTATAGATACCGCATGTTTTGTGTGTGTGTAATTTTTTATTATATGCATACACACACACTCTCCACATTTTTAAGGCTACTATATATTGCTATGCGTACCTTTTGTGTTGGTAATATTTGCTTACAACTTGGTTTTCTACATTGTCCTCAATGAGGGAGAGAAAACCCTAAAAGAGACTACCATATTTCATTCCACTCTGTCAGTGTCTGGATGGGATAGGATTAGTGACCACCAAAATCAGAACCAACAACAAGGCCTAGACCAAGACAACATATTCACAGTCCATATTAAAAAGTATCTGGTTTCAAAATTAAAAGCATCCTGTCTCCCTCCTCCCTACCTCCAACCTTGCCAATACCTCAAATGTCATATGCAGATTTTAGTTTAGATATTGTTAAAATATCCTAATTTCACATCACTGTCACATTTCCAGGGGACAAAACCATAAAAACATCACACAGAAAATAAAAAGGAGATTTGCCTTTAAAACTCAGTAAAATTACAAATTAGCAAACACAATTTATAGTTGCAAAAACAAACAAAAAAAAACCAACAACAGGGTTTTGGACATTGGGGTTCATTCACACATGTGCACGCACACACACACAGAGGGATAGGGAGGAACAGATTAATTTTTCATTTTCCAGTCCTGTGCAAAGAGAATATTTATTTTCCATCTGTTATGATATGTACTTACTTTTCTTTTTTACTTTTTTAGTTCAATGAGATTTGCTTTAGTAACTTTTTTTTCCCATGTTATCATGGGAACTGGGGTTTTAAAAAAAAATTAAGGTAGACATCGCAAGATTCAGACTTGCCTGGCATTTTTGAAAGCAATATACAATTCTGGTTATACATTACACACATTCGGGCAATTGATTTTAAAAGCCTAACATAGGTATCACCAAGCACTCTGCAGCAGGCAGGCTTTTGTAGATTTCCTAACCATCCCCAAGATGTAACTTAACATTGATTTTCTAGTAGACTGTCGGTGGACATAAAATTGAGCTGCCTGCGTTGACGAAGAGGCACATTCAACATTCATCTGACAACAGGGCTGTCTTGTGTTACAGAGAAAACAGAGCCAAGGCATTAAAACCAGCAGCGGGGAGCTAGCTCTGTGTTGCAGGACAGGAGTGTGTCCTGCTCTTTGAGGAAGATATGGAGCATTTGAGAACAAGGTACTTACTGTAGCTGAGGCTAAGCTGTTATCTGCCAGGGTTACATGATGAGGCTCCCACCGCCTCAAAAATTTGGAGGTGAGGATCTTGCTCAAAAATGTCCGGGGGTGTCTGATGACACAAACCTGGATGTCCCCCTCTTGCAGCAGTTTATACCTCATGCCATTGCAGTGCAGAAGGGGTCGCCGGCAACGCGCAGCACCCATTTTACTCCCCTCAGTAGCAGACATTTCACCCAGCAGCGGCTTGCTCTCCTCGATCTGTCGGTGATCGCTGCCCCCACCCGAGCTGCCGGTAAAATCCATAGCAGCTTTGGCTTCCTGCTGAACGTCAACCGCCTTTAAAAAAAAAAAAGGTTTAAAAAATAATAATAAAAAGCCCCCCCCCCGCAAAAAAAACCCGCCGGGGGGAGGAGGAAAAACTGTCCAGGAGGATGGGGGCGGGAACGAACCACCCCCAAAAGGGGAGAAAGCACTTGTTAAAAAGTCCTTGTTCCAACTCCAACCAGCGCGTCTCTGCCCTCTTGTCAGCGCCGGCCCGGCTTCCCCCGGCGGGCTTCACTGGGCCCGATCCATGCTCCCGCGGGGCGCGCACGGCGGGGCGCAGGGGCAGAGCCAGGCACGGGCGCGGGGTAACCGACGGACGGGGCAGCTGGCCGCGCGCGCGGCGCAGGGCGGAGGGGAGGGGAACCCGCCCTGAGGGGGGGGCGGGGGGAGCGCCGGTCTCTGCCCCGGACCCCCGGGGCTGCGCGTGTGCGGGGTGCGCGTGCAGCCGGCGCGGAGCCTGGGCATGTGGCTGCGGCTGCCGGAGAGGAGCGGAGTGGCCGACAGATAGTTGCAGCAGCAGCCGCAGCGGCAGCCAACCAGGGCGGCTCTGATTGGTCCCCTCGAGGTCATGTGCGGGGCCCCCTCTGACGTCAATGGCCGCCGCAGACTGCGGGGCCGTGCGCTGCCTGCTGAAGGCGGCCGGGGTGCAAAGGACGGGCGGGGGCACGTGCCCAGCGGCGGCGGGGAGCGCCAGCGCTGCCCCCTCCCTTCAGAGCGGAGCCCCGGCGGAGTGCAGGCTGCAGAGCGCGGGGGGGGGGGAGATAATGAGCGGGAAAGGCACGGGGGAGGGGGGAGCGGTTGGGGTGGGGCAGAGGGATCAGGAGGGAGGACAGGGGAGGCTTTGTGGCAGGGGGAGCACAGAGGGAGAGGGATGGAGGATGGGGTTGGGGTTGGGGCAGGGGAGAGGGATGGGGAGGGGTTGGGGCTGGGGGATCATAGTGAGGGAGGGGTTGGGGTGGAGGTGAGAGGGATGGGGATCAGGGGTGGGAGAGGTTGAGGCAGGGGGGAGCACAAAGGGAGAGAGGGATGGGGGAATCGGGGTTGGGGAAGGAGGGAGGGAGGGAGGGAGGGATTGGGGCTGGGGGATCATAGTGAGGGAGGGGTTGGGGTGGAGGTGAGAGGGGTGGGGATCAGGGGTGGGAGGGGTTGGGATGGGGGGAGCACAAAGGAAGAGAGGGATGGGGGAATCGGGGTTGGGGAAGGAGGGAGGGAGGGGTTGGGGCTGGGAGATCATAGTGAGGGAGGGATTGGGGTGGAGGTGAGAGGGATGGGGATCGGGTGGGAGAGGTTGAGGCAGGGGGGAGCACAGAGGGAGAGAGGGATGGGGGATCAGGGTTGGGGCAAGGGAGAGGGGGTGGGAGGGGTTGGGGCAGGTGGATCATAGGGAGGGGTTGGGGCGGAGGTGAGAAGGATGGGGATCAGGGGTGGGAAGGGTTGGGATGGGGGGAGCACAGGGAGAGAGGGATGGGGGAATCGGGGTGGGGGGAGTTGGAGGAGGAGGAGGCAGCATTGGAGGAGCAGGGAGCAAGGGAGGGTTCGTCCCAGAAGAGGCAGGGAGCTTGGGGAGGTTAGCATGAAGCTGGGGTGCTGTGCAGCCAGAGTAGGCCTAACAGCCCCCCTCCCCCTCATCCCAGGCCATCTGTATAGCCAGCCTTCAGCCACTGGCACTGCCTTGCAACATAAGCTCTGCTGGGTCTTCCCCTTTGGGACAAGTTTGCTGGCCCTTTGTGGAAGACCCAGCCCCCTGTCCTGAAGGGGGGGCTTGCCTCTGTCCGTTTCTGTTAACATACTGGACAAAAGAAAGTCCATCCATTCCTCTTCCCCCCACCCTTGAATCACTCTTTCAAACAGCACCAGCACAACACTCATGTCAAGGCCTTGGGAGATCAGAACCTGAGATAGATACTTGGCCCCCGCGATGAATGAGCAAGAACGAAGCTGAAGCTGCACAGGGTGAATTTTGAGGTTCCTGGCTTTTGTGTCACCTTGTGTTGCAACCAGCACAGAAAATAGTACAGGAAGCCCGTAACAGGCTGGTTGCAGTCACTGCCATAGTGAGTCTGCTTAGTGGTGTTCTTCTTCCGGTCTCAGGAAAATTCTGGGAACTGAAACATCACCCAAAGTACAAGACATGTCAGCTGGTGGAGCATTGAGTCCAGATCCCAACAAGATGGCGCGTAGATACGGTGATCAGCATTCTAAAAATATCTCAGCGACAGAGGGGTAGACGGATGCTTAAATAATAAATAACCCCTCGTAAGCCCCATTTTTTTCCAGCATACATACAGCCTCAGAAGCAGCTGTCAAATGGCTGTTAACAATAGGCTTGAGAAAACCACTCTGGAAAAAAGAGGAACTCTCCAGACCGTCTTCCTTCTCTTTAAACCAACCTACTTTGAGAACAAGAGATACTAAGGTGAACTTCCCCTTGCTTCCTCTCACCCTATGCTTAGAGACTGTTTAGGCTCATGGTAAGAGACAGCCCCTGCAGTAAGTGCTTGCAATCTAAACAGACCAGACAGACAAAGCTCAGAGGAGGCAGAGGGTATGTCTATGCTGCAATTAGACTCCCGCAGCTGACCCGTGCCAGCTGACTTGAACTCTTGGGGCTCAGGCTGTGGGGCTGTTTAATTGCAGTGTAGATGTTCCGGTGTGGTCTGCAGCCCAAGCTGTGGGACCCTCCCACCTTGCAGAGTCCTACAGCCCAGGCTCCAGTCCAAGCCCAGACATCTACACTACAATTAAAAAGCCCCACAGCCTGAGCCCAAGTCAGCTTATCTAAGGTCACACTGCAGGTCAGTGCCAGAAACAGGAATAGAACTCAGGTCTCCTGGTTTAGTACTCTGTCTGCTAGGCCACATTGCCGATTTCCAGTGCTTTCAAACCTGCACTTCAGAAATCACTAAAAATCACTTTAAAATTTAAAAAAAAAAATGCTTAATGAAAGAAGTAATGGCCATGAAAACAAGGATAGCCCCACCCCATCCAGCCTAATTAAGATGGCCTAAATACATTCCTCTTTTGCAGATACAGAAGCTTTTTTTTCCCCTTTAGGCTAATTCAGTTGTGATGTGTATTGTTAACGAGGATGTTCATCTTCCTGCTCTAAGCCCACAAAGTGAGGCTGACCCATAAATGCTGCCCTTTGGATATTTCTGGCTAGGAATCCAATCTTAAACACACTTTTCATGCATTTCCAGTACTTAGTCTCTTGGCTGTCTACGTTAGGGCAGGTTCGGTCCCCCAGCAAGGGCAGACTGGCTAAAGAGGGCTGACAAAGCCAGGGAAGCCAAGCCCGGTAATTTGTACCGGCTTCCCCCACTCTCTCGTCGGCCCTGGTCTACGTTCAAGTCCATCAAGTGTTCTGAACAAAGTCCCTCCTCAGTGCCAAAGCAGAAGCACTGGCATCACATGCCTTCTTATGCTTGGTAGCATCCATTAATAACTGTGTGTTAAAATAAAAACAATGTGAATTCTAGAGGAAAGAAAGACAGGAAATCCATGGGCACTTCTGGCTGCCAATAACGCAGGTTGTATAGCAATGGGGGCTTGGAAAACCCATGAAAAACACTTGAGATGCCAAAACCTACACAGCAGAAAGTACTGCCTTCAGGCACCTTCTGTGAAAGCAAACCCAGAGCAGGCAATGGCACCACATCACAAACTAAATGGGGGGCAGCGGGAAGGAGTGACTGTAAGAGAGGCAAGATACAAAAATGCACATGCCTCGAGGGGTTTTACCCCAGTTGGGTTTGCAGTGCACTTGCATAGGTGACAGAAAAAAGAGATTAAAACATTGCTCATTTGTTTTACAGGAGGCTACAGTGTTAACAGATGTTCTGACAAACTCTTAGCCACAGTCAGCTCAAGCATGGGGGCTGTGGGGAGAATCCACTCTTACTATCTAGAGCCTGGAAATGAGCATCAGGAATTCCCAAATTGTGATTCTGTCTGTCCATCCAGGTGCTACACAGCACAGCTCCTTGTAAAAGCTGATCCTTTCATCAAATTTCTACTGTTCTGCCTCAGTTTCCCAACCTGTTAGATGGGGATAACAGAACTTCTTACCTACCTTAACAAGGGTCCTGTGTGGCTTAATTATTTCATTAGTCAATGCTTGTAAACTGCCATTTTTGACTCGGAGCAAATCCCTGCTTGAGTCAATTCATTGTCACAGCAATGCTGTATTATTTTAAATGTTTTGAAATTAATCTTTTGATGAATTCCCCAATTTCAGAGATTCCACTGAATGCATGAAGCATCCAACAGTGCACTGTTACCAGAGATTTTAAGGGTCCAAAGTTTGTTTAAAATCATAGTTGTCATAATCCCAGAGTGCCAACAAACCTTATCAAGATCAGGGTTCAGAATTTAACTTGAAACAGAATCAACTACCCAGGGGAGAGAGGTGAAAGCTACATTGTTTGGGACATTTGAAACTTGAACAGATAGTCCTGGAAAAATGTCTTGTAGGGCACAATCCTGCACTGCCTTGGGGAGATGGACTAGATCTGAGGTTCTCTGTCTGCAGACAACTGTATAAAACTAAAATGCTCTTGTAGAATCACCTCCCTTTTCCAACTCTAATCACTTACTGTTTGATTCTCAAAATATTTAATTCTGCAAATTGCCACAGGTAAATCACAGCATGGGGGCAGCAGGACTAGATGAACTAAAACTGATTATTTCCCATCTCTGATGAGTATGATTCTCCTGCTCTTAGCTTCCAAAATGCTATTTATTTGTTTTCTGTATTTGGTCTCTTGTGTTCTCCACTTTCCTGGCTAGTACAGATAGCGCTAAACAGCCAGTTGCAGGCCAGTACCAACTACTCAGTCAGTATACGCTTGAGTTACAAACCCATCTTTGTTTCCCTGCACACAGGATCCATACTCTCAACTGCTTGATTCAATACAAACAGGTTTTCTTTTTATCTACAGCCTTGAGGGTCCACTTCTCCCTCCACTTACTCCCGCATCATCCCAAGTGCCTGGGAAAAGACCCCAGCCCAACAAAATTCATAAAGCTGCCACCTTATCCTCCTTTAAATCCCTCATCAGCACTTTCCTCTGCTATAGTGCCTGCAAATCACTCCTGCCTGGCATTGGTTAAGCAAGTGGCATGCTGCAACTTCTGCTTTTCTGCTAAACTTTGTTCATGTTATTGTTATCTCATCCTTCCACCCCACCCCCACTCTCTCTGTTTCATCCACCTGTCACATCTTGTCTGTCATGTAGATCATGAGCATTCTGGGGCATGGACTGCCTTCTTTTTACATGCCTGTATAGCACCTACCACCATGGGCCTGATTGAGTGTGCCTAGGAACTACTGAGATACTAATAATATATACAGATAAGAATGCCAAGAGAAAATACTTGTGAGACAGAGCTATAAACCCAGCTCAGCAGGAGAAATGTCTGAAATGTCACTAAAACAGAAGAGGTCCAACAACAGAGGAATAGCACAAGGGGGAGAATTTCATCTTCACAGGCTGAACTGACACAGTGGGGAAGTGAGATTCCAAGAGGGGGAAATGCTGAAGGAGCCAGACTTTTTATAAAAGATCGGGAAAAAAAACAGACTGGGAAAGGGGGAAGAAGAAGGTGGAGATAGTGGGGCTATTAATCTCAGATAGCGTGATGATGGGGTGCCACAGAAGAGAGGATAGAATGACACCACTGATTATTAATTATGTTTGTAGCACCTGTAATAAGAAGTGTGATGCACAGGAGTGAGTCAGAACTTCACTTCCTATCTATGGTGTTTAGATGGTGCTTGTGATTATTAGAACTGGGAGCACTGGCTGTTGGGAGTCTGAAAGGACAGGAAACAGGAAGGAGGGGGGAGGAGTTGAGGAGGCTGAGTGCGAGTTACAGAGGGTGCAGAAGCAGCAGCTTGGTACAGAAATTTCCACTGTAAAAATAAAGTCCTGTTGAAGCTGTTAGTACCTTGCCTGGTTGATACAACACTATCCTTGGTCACATGACATGGGTCAGAGTTAGAAAAGGCTGTGTAGACTCCTGTCCTATGGCAGGATGCATTATGCACTGATTGGGGCCTTGTACTAAGCACTGTATTTGTACTATAAACCCAGCGTCCTAGGCCCAAAGAGTTAACCGTCGTATGAGTACACAGCAAAAGCTGTGCATGGACTAGCCTATCTGACCACAGAAGCGTGTTTCTGGGTTACAATGGGATTACATTATGTGAAATTTGGAAATTTTTATGATGAATTAATTTGGTTTTTGGTGTGCAGACATGGCCTGTGGCTTGTTCCTTGCAAAATAGTAAAAGAAGGCAGAAAGGGAGCATAACACTTCACTGGGATTTTTAGTGGAACTGAGGCAAGATTTGAGATACAAATGCAAGAAAAAACGAGAATAGAAGAGATCAGAAACAAGAGGGACCCTGTCTTAGAATCAGCTCCTGAAGCCTTTTTAAGACCTTGCCTGTACTGCAATGTATAACAACCATTGTACTAGTGCAACCCCGTGACCTGTAAGCTAGTTTACCTGATGGGTTAGCTGCACCAGTGCAAATCATGGGTTTACATTAGGTTAGCACATCCACACTGGAGGTTTGCACCAATTTACTTGGATGCAGTAGGTGAACACTAGGGGTTTGAATTGCACCAGTTACATTGGTGCAGGACAGCCACATTAGGGGTTTGCACCAGCAAAGCTGTATCAGTGTAAGTACACTGGTGGCTGAAAATCCCTGTGTAGACAATGGCCTGGGCTATGATACAAAGTTAAACCACTCTCCCCACCGAGCCGACGTAGCTCTGACGACTAAACACCCTGGATAGACGCAGCTATGCCAATAGAAGAGTGCTTCTGTCAGTTTAGCCAATATGGTTCAGGAGGTCATATTACATGCCAACAGAAGCACTTTTATCAGCATGCACTGTACCTGCACGGGATGTATGCCGGCCTGGGGACACCAAGATAGCTATGCTAGCAAAGGCTCTATAGTGTAGACATCTTAGACTTACTTCAGACCATGGATAGCAGGATTTGGCCCTAGTTAGTTCTGCAGTCGGGACTAAAGTGAAATCAGAAATGTCCAAACCATGACCCCAGTTTTAACAAGAGAACAGGAAGGGTTGGGTGAGGTCCATGGAATCAAAGTACTGGAAAGAAAGGATGAGTAGGGGAAATGAGATTGTTTTAAAAATAAATATAACATTTGCCAAAGAGTTTGCGATGACAACAAGAAATACAGACACTCAGAGGAAAACAATGCCATGCAAATGACAGCAAGGGTATAGAAAAAAGACTAACTGCAGGTAGAAATAAATCACCCAATGCGTAGAGAACTAGGAGATTACAGACTGAAAGAGTAAACAGTTTAAAGTAAGGCTCCCCTTCACATTTTGTTTTGATTAAACCTGCATGTGGAGCCCTGTGAACCAGAGACAAAGGAATTCAGATGGAAAGCCAGCTCACTTTGTGTGGCAGCTTCAGTTAACTTGTAACCAAGGCTGAAACAGCACCTTATGTGAGGTTACAGGACAGCAGTCATTAATTAACTATAGTGTTTCCTAGGAGGATAATGGGTATGTGGGAGGAAACTTGCCTGATCAGTATGAGGCTGTGTAACTGGAGTTCTGGGAACAATCCCTTGCAGTATCAGAGGTATGACAGTAATCCATTTCCTAAGGCGTACAGGATGCCGCCAAGCCATTTTAAGGTCAAAAGAATAGGCTGTACAGTTGATGGATTTTAGCACCTGCAAATGAATATCCAAATGAGAGTTATGGAATGAACGGTGGGCCCAGCAGCTAATATTGCCATATTCATAGGGGCAGAAAAGAAGATATGGGTTGCTCACAGAGAGACTGCTTCCTATAGTTTTGGAATGCAAAGTCCAGAAGTCATGTGCTGCCTGGGAAAAGGGAGTGGCTTCAGTAGAGAGGGTTACTCTTGCCCTTCACTCTGATTTAGAATATAAAAATACATAGGGTCATGCATTAGTCCCAATGGGTTAAAAAATAGTCACAGGAAAAACTGGGCCCAGGGAGATGGCACGTTTGAAGTCTTGGTGGAAGTTAGTTGTTGCCACTGTGACTGCCTTCCCCAAACATTCTGCTGCATTTTCAGTCACCTGCCAGCGCCAGTGCAGATTTACCCATCCGGCTGTCTCTGTGATGGGGTGTGTGTATATCTGCGTGACTGAGTAAATGTGTCTGTGTGTTGGTTTGCATCAGTGTGCATCTCCGCAGAAGTGTCTGGCTCTGTGCTGCTGTCACTATGTGTCAATGACTGTGAGCGTGTGCTGCTCATGTTTTATGTACGTGTGGCTTTTGTTCTAAATGGTT
The DNA here is from genome assembly GCF_007399415.2 of Gopherus evgoodei. Lineage (NCBI taxonomy): Eukaryota > Metazoa > Chordata > Testudines > Testudinidae > Gopherus > Gopherus evgoodei. The sequence continues at coordinate 33,449,828 of NC_044333.1, read as the reverse complement.
CCCTCACAAAAGCAAGGAGTCAGACGTCCATGAAATTGTTCGTTAAAACCAAGACAAGGCAGGAAGAGATGGCAAGGGATAATTTACTGTAAAAAAGAGGGAGATCTGGCTATGGTTAATCATCTGCCTCAGTATTCACAAGAAAGGCTGGGGGAGTTAACTCCAGACATGAAAATGTCCCAGGGGAGGATAATACACACCATGCTGGAAGAGGTGATGGAGCTAGTAAATTATCTGAAGGCTGACAAAGGAACAGAGCCAGATGTGACCTGACCCTAGAGAAAGAGTAAAAACAGGGAGTGGACTTTTCCCAAGAGACAGATACGAATTCCTTGGAACCAAGGATCTGCCTTATGGAGAACCAGACCCCTGCCTTTTTGAAGCTCAGAAATGGAAACTGGCTTCCCTCCTGATGCCTTGAGAGAACAGGGATACTCCGCTACCATTCACACACTGACTGCTGGAGCACTGGGTGCCTAGGAGCCCAACAATGAGACTGTGTTCCAAGACTGTAGGGTGCACTAACACTATACCCAGATGATGGGGTGGCTGATGGTTCTGTCATGGGCAACAGTTTCAGACAACATCTGTATTGAACATATCACTGGACGCCATCAGTATGAAAATATTATGATCCAGCCCATTAACTGTGTAGCGATAAGACTGATGGATCTTTTTGAATTGATTAAACTGATGAACTTCTGTATGTTATTAACCCTCATTTGTATTTTCTACCACAGGCTATTTTCAGTTCAGACATTTTTTTCTTTTCGTATTCATGGTTATAATGTCATTTTTTTAATGTACAGGTACTGTCATGGCATGAGTATTTGTAATATGTATTCAACACTTTTTGTTTGATAATTTAAAATATTTTCTAATCAAGTTTTAATCTCTTAACGGCTGATGCATTCTCTCCTCATCCTGTACTTGCAGGGACACGAACTCAATGTTCTACCTAACAGGTCTTTTCTCTAGCCTACTGCCACACAGAAATACTAAGAGATTCAGTCATTGGATGATTTTCAGTTCCTGGATGATAGAAACTAGAACTCATGTTACTTCAACCCCATGGATAGTATCTTAAGCCACTGCCCCTCCCCACTCCGCCTCCTTCCAAAAAGCCATACACAAACACTATTCCCCACATCCCCCAAAATATGATCCTGTACTGAAATGTTTGGAGGTTTACCTGGCTACCCAGACCATGTATTTGGGTTTATGCTAGAGCCCCCACAGAACCAATACCTGACCTTAATAGTATAAACCTTTGATGATTTTATCCATGTCTAGTATTTACAGGACATTTTCCCCGTATTTTCAGATAGCTCCCCCCTACACACACACACACACACATTTTAATAAGTTTTCTTCCATTTAGTGAGTGCTTTGAATAGCACATGCTTTAAGTTACTGAAACAAGTTCAACAGCCATCACTAAAACAAGAGCACTCTCCAATTTGCCACTTTATTTGTTTGAAAGTACATACAGAAAGGTACATGGAGACCACATGGTAGTAAAATCCATCAAAGCATTCCTGCTGCAGTTGCCTCATGCATTATGATGTGATGTGTCATTCAGAACCATTGTTTTCAACAGGAAGCAAGTTTGACCACCTTTGTAATTTAGATGCTGGGTAATACAAAGGGGTGTGGTGTGCAAAGCAAACAACACTAGACTAACAGCTCTTTCTAATGAGCAGCCTTTTCATTTATAGTCAAGGAGCAGAACGGTCTAACAGATCGAGTCAGGAGACCCTGAGTCTATTCCCATTTTGGCCACTGATTCACTTTGTTACCTTAGCCAAGTTCGTTAATCTCTTTGTGTTTCAGCTTTCCAACTGTTGAGTAAGGAGAGAAAAGCTGCTCAGCCACTTTTTTAAAGGCCTTCCGAATTCTGTGTAGTGTGATGTAACTAAAGTGGAGCGATGTGGGAAAATTAAGACCATTCTATTGATTTCATTTTTTCTTTAAAACTAATTAACTAGGTTTACTGGAGCCGGGAGTGCAAATTCTCAAGCTGCTCTCTTCTCTGGTTACTACAGAACTATAAATCTGAGGTGACAAGAACACAGACGGGTTTTATTTCTCACTTTGTGTGATGACAATAGGGGTGGAGAATATGTTTTTCCAGGAAGAATTTACATCAGAGAATTTGTTAATAAAATCTCAATGGGTTAAATAAAAGCCACATTTTAACTGGATTATAGGAGGTGACAGATATAAGTCCCTTGCTCTATGCACTGCTGGAAGGCACTAAGATACCTTAGTGAAGAGTGCCATATAAGAGCTTGAATAGAGTAGAATAATACTGAAAATAGAAGATGGTGGCTGAGGCTCAAGATGAAACTTGAACTTGCAAAACTGAACAATTTTTTCTCCTGGGTTTTATTACTTACAAGTAGTTGTTTCAGCATTTAGCTAGAGCTGCTCAGGCCAAATTCCATTTTGGGTTCCTCTGAAATTGTCTGCTTAATCTCAGCTGGCTAAGTGACCAATAAACTGCAGATTGGAATGGTATATTCTGGACTATAGTGGGAATGGTATAGTCTGTCATCCTGCCATGCCTCCTGCCAAGTTATCTTCAGCACAAAGCCCATGAGTCCTCCAAGCCTACAGCCAAGCACGAGCACCATCCACCCGACCACTAGAAACCCTATAGTGGTAGAGTGAGGAGCACTGGTTGGCTGGAGGTCATAGAGGCACAGAGGCTGAGGCCAGGAGGGACCGTCAGATCATCCAGCCCACCCTCCTGTACATCATAGGCTACCGAACACTATCCAGCCACTGTTATACCCAGCTCAACAACCAGAACAAAATCAAAGTCTTATAGCCCTCAGGAGACTAAACTTGTGTGCCACTGGCTGAGAACAGGAGGGACTGAGGTGCAGCACTGCCTACGGTGCCTGTAATGGCAGGGAACCAATTAAGCCCTGGTCTACTTTTAAATTTAGATCAACTCAGCTGTGTTGCCCAGAGGTGTGAAAAATTCACATCCCTCAGGGCCATAGTTAAGCTACCCTAATCTCTGGTGGGGAGGCAGATAGGTCAATGCAAGAATTCTTCACAGACCTATCTACTGCTGCATGGGGAGGTGGCTTATGTACAGTGATGGACAAAATCTTCCATTGCTGTAGGAAGTGCCTGTAGTGTAATCATGCCTAAAGCCAGTGTGTTTCCTTGTAAAAAACAAGGTGTAAGAATGCTCTGCCTCTTTAAAGTCTAGACATGAACACAACAGACTATCCCTCAGGAATTAGCCCATTTTAAAGACAGTCAAGGAGAGATGAACCCAGACGAACCCCCTGGATCTGAATGCCCCCAAACTTTCCTGAGTTTTGTGGCTATGCCCCCAGATCAGTGGTGGGCAACCTGCGGCCCATCAGGGTAATCCACTGACGGGCCGTGAGACAGTTTGTTTACATTGACCATCCACAGCTGCCAGTGGCCAGGTTACTTCATTCATAATTTGGGAGAGTTCCCCTCCCACCAAATCCTCTACATTCTCCCCACAGCTCCTTACCTGGGACCCCCCCCCAGGTCATCAGTATCTAATGAGGCTCATCAGCATTCCTTCCAAGAACACCTGCTAAGCCACCCAGCCTAGTTAGCAGAGAACTGGCTGTTTGGGGCAGTGCTTTTAACCCTATCTCTGCTCCTGTTTGTGGAACTGCCAATCCTTCCTGCCTAATCAGATGTAAACAAATAAAAATGCCTCTTTTATAGAAGGAAACAAAGAGGATGTTTAATCCAATGGCAAAAGACAGCAGCCTAATAATGTAATTGTCAAAATTCAAAAAACAGTTGCTTTAAATAAAGGTATAATTAAAATGAATTTCCCTCCCTTTCCATTAGCTTTGATTGTGTTACTATGCACTGGTGGAGGGCCATACTCTGGGTAGCTCACATTTCTGGGATGCAAAGCGGCTTGTGCGAGAGAGATCTCTTAGACTGCTCTCTATGGGGAGCCAATTTTGGGGGTGGAGCTGACCTCTGGGAACTGAGTATTTGTGTTTGGAGCACTAATTTAAAAAAGAGCGGATTGTTACATGCCATTTGTAACCACCTCTGCTCAAGGACAGGTGTACACGGTGTAAATGAAATCCATTACACTAAGAAAATATCCTGACTATACCACTGATTTCTTTTCCAGCAGGAAACTGAGCTGCAAAGCCCCCCAAATCTGCTACCTCATAGCAGAAGGGCTACACAGCATAATAATGAGTCACTAGCAGAGGAAGGACTAACGCCTTGTGGTACCTATCCAATTGCTGCAATGGATTACCTGCCAAAGATTGCTTTTCATCATCTGGAGATAGTTCAGCTGTGCCAAGGGATGGTGAATGAACCCTCGATAAGGAAATCACATAGGCACTGGTGTGGAACTTCAAACAGGCAAGTCACTTAGGGCTAGGTTCTTACTTACCTAGCCACACAGGGAGGGAAGTACGTAAGCTGCCTTGTGCCTCTCCTCACACTGTGACTCTGGCTACAATGGGAGAGCAATTAATTACTCACTTAACACTCCCTGTTGTTCACAAGTGGGTGGAAGGGTGGGGAGTGGGAAGAGCCTTGGATCCAGTTACAGCAACTGGCCAGAGGTACTGAGAGAGTGCCTGTCTCCAGGAAAAGGAGTGAAGTATCTTCCTTTCCTCAGCACGAGGGGGGTAATTGAGCCAGTAGCTCTAGCTCTGAGACAGAATTCATTCCTTGTTCTTCTGATTTGGCACAGCTGCACTGTGGGGTTCATCCCAGAGCAGTGAGGGGTTCTGCCACTGCCTGCCCTGTAGCTGTGGGTGCTTAAATGCTACACTGCCGTGTCTCACAGCCCGGACATCAATAGCCAGCAAACAAGCACCCAGGTCAAACCTTGGCCTCCACTGCCCAGTTACTGTTTGCAGATGACCCCAACACCCTGCCAGGCCCAAATTTTCCCCAAATCACCCACCAATATGGCAATCAGCTGAGGTTCCCAGAACTGCAAATTCCTGTGTCACCCCCTCAGCCAGTGAGAGCTTTGCTACTGCTAAGCTGTGGGACACTCCCTGACACACCAGCTGGTCTTTCTCTGCAAACTCTTTAGGACTCTGCCAGTCTAAACCTTGCCTTGCAGGTACCGATCAATCAATGCCTGTTTTCCTGCAGCGTCCGGCTGGCTCATCAAACACTCGGATAAGTCATTTGCTCCTTTAAAGAGACAATACTCTGCAGTGTGTTAATTTAATGGAGCTTTGACAAACCCTCTTATGCCAGTCATAGTGCTGAATCGGGATATAGTAAGAGTAAAGCAGTTTTAGTTAACACAAGGACATAGGATTGAGTGATGCCAAGTATAAGGAACCAAGATATAAAGGCTTACAGGCAAACAAAAGTAAAAAATACAATTCTATGACTAAAACTTAATTTTAGCAAGTCACTATCTTTGCCTAAGCAAGTTTCTCACCCAGACTCAGTTCCCAGAGACTTCAACCCCCCATCTGTGAGTTCAGGATCTCTGGCCCCTTGAGTCCCACAAACGATGGATACCAAAATGGCTTTCTGTTTCTATCTCACAACGTTCACTGACCCTGTTACAAGAGGCAGGAAGGCTTCTGGTTTTTCTTCCCCTCCTGTTGACTTCCCATCTCCCTGCTGATTAATATGTAAATAGGGCTTACATTGTCTTGATTCCACAATGCTTAATTTACAGTGGAGACAAGTAGGTAGCTCCCATCCCTTCTGTCTGGGAGAAAACCTGTTTCTCCCTGTGTTTGGTCAGACTTTAAAGTATAATATCAGTGAGCAAAAGTCCTCATATGATGGTTCATACTGATATTAATCACCAGTGGATCTCAAACTTTCATAAAAGACCTTACTTGATACACTTTTATAATACAATAATATTGTATATAATCAATTGATTCAATTGCCTATTCTTTGAAGTTCAGCCTCACCCCCATCTTTGTAACCTTTGAAATGTATTATTTGAAAAGTAAGCCCAGCCCAAGCTTCTCTCTCCTGCTGGGGTGTGGAGGCCATGCTGGCTTGCTAGCTTTGTTTACCTAATATGTAAATGTACCTTCATTGCTCTACCTGATGACCAGGCTGGTGAGCCAAGCAAATACACATTCCTTTGTGTAAGGCAGACAAATGTGTTTATGCATTGCTTGCCAAACACATCTTAATATAATTCTGGCACATATTTATGTATCTTTGTGCACACCCCATATGTGTATCATGCAATGATGTTCGGGACCGGTGTGTTACCAGTTTGTATATGACACTATATGACACCTTTTCACTCTAGATGATGACAACAGTGTGTTAGGTGTAATGAGTATGTCAAGCCTGACAAGAGTCGCTGACACAGAGTAGCGAATCATCAATGGGTCTCTGTGTCACAGATGCATTGTCTCTTCTTCAAGGCAGATTGTGATGTTACAGTTTAGCCTTTAGGGTTTCCTCCTGCAAGGTGCTGAGTGCACTCAACTCCCCCTGAGGTCTGTGGCCATAGGGCCAGTCCTGCAAAGGGTTGAAGGCCCTCAGTGCCCACGGGTACCTTGCAGGATTGGGCCTTAGGCTCTTTGGGCCCCTGTTTAAACACCAATAAAACAGGTATAAATACTGCCCAATCTCCCCGGAATGGGGAACAGCTTAATTACTGTTTGCACACTGGGGGGACGGGGATGCTAGTGAAGGCCACAGCACCATTTATTACCCAAGCTCCTCATGAACGTAAATCGGGACAGGCACATCTTTTGAAGTGACTGGTTTGAATTTGTGGGGCAGGGGAGAGGAGCAGAGACTCAGCCGCAAGGAATCATAAGAATGCAGGTGTGTACTCAAGGGGTGTCTCGCCTGAGGAAATTGGGCAAAGGTTTCCTGGAAGAGCAGAAGAGAATAGGCCAGGGAAGATGGGAGCGAGCTGGCCGGAAGAACTAGGCTGCTGCAGCCATCTCACCTCGTTCACAGTCTTCCCAGGCCCCAACAGGATATTGCAGCACTAAGGGCCGGGTGTAACCTGCAAGGGCAAGGTCCCACCACAGCAGGTTGAGGCCTAGAATTGTGCTTAGGCCAGCAGAGCACAGAGGAGTGGTTCTGCTAAGGGCAAGAAGCTGAAAACAGAGCCCTTCCCACAAGCAATGTCAGCAAGCTAGGAACTGTAGCATTTCCCCTCAGACACCTCCATTCTCTTAGCCCGCACGGTTGCTGCTCCCATCTGGGGTACTTGTATGTCCTCCTGTTACCATGCACTCTGAACACCTTGTCCCCTGTAAAGTATTTATCCTCACAACCTCCCGGTGAGGCAGGACAGGGCTTTTCTCCCAGTGTACAGAAGAACCAAGGGACTAAGTGACTTACCCAAAGCCATTCTGGAACTCTGGGGTGGAACAGGAAATTACACTTGGGTCACCTGAGTATCAGGCTAGGACTCTAACCACTGGCCCATCCTTCCTCTTCCTCTGTATCTGCCACAGGGTCCAGTAACAGCCTGCCAGTGACATTACCCCTCCCCATTGCTGACAAACACCAGGTAGCCATGGCATTCACTTGCCCATAACAAAGACAAATCACAGCAGCTGACCTGAGATGGCACCACCATTAACAGAGGGAGGTAGGTAGGATCTTACTTGTTTGACTGATCTCTGTAACCAATTATCTTGTTAACAAGACTGCCACATTTGCAGTATTTATATGCTAGGCCCTGGGAAGAGGGGAGTGTCTCATCCCTCACTAAATACCCGCCTCTTTGCTGCAATTGCAAAACTGAACTGCCAAAAACTGAACCAGGAGAAAGGGTTTACTCAGGTCAGTATGTGAAAAAGGAGGAGGGAAGGTGGCTATTAATTAGAGCAGGGGATTGAGACTAGAGATGGGGGGGGGGGGGAATTTGATGCTGCTTTTAATCACTGAATTACAATGAGTTCCCTATATGTGCTGTATTGTCGCCATTCTTAATATTAATTTGAGCCAGAAAGGGTTACTGAGGAGAGAAAAGCAGCATGCTGTTGCAAGTTCTCAGACTTTCATTGTGAGCTCAAGATGTCTAGTGGTTACCTGAAAGCTCCTGGAGTCCTGTGATTTTGGGGAGAATCTCTGTTTTCTTTTTTTAAAACATTTTTGTTGCTAGCCTTTTTGTTTAGAAAACACAAACACTGAAAGGTGCCCATATGAGACTGCCACTCAAAGTCCTTAAAAATAGTATTATTTTTAAAATCTCACAATCTTCAGGCAGTTTTCATGATTTTATTACACTGACGCTAATAATGCCACTGGACTCCTTGTTGTTTTTGTGGTTACAGACTAACACAGCTACCCCTGGATATGATAGTCAAACTTACCCCACATTCAAGCTTTATTTTGCCAGTCGGCGGAGTGGTTTGTTTTTGCTGCATACAAATACCAAAAGGTCATGAGCAATGGTATCTGGAGTAAGCAGTAAGAACAGGGTTGATTTTAATAACTACGCACATCCCCAAGAGCAGAAAAACGTGATTTGACTTGTAAATGGCATAAACCTGTCATAGCAGCGATAGGAGTCTCACAGGCCCGCAATGCTGCCATCCTGCAGTTTGCAGAACAGAACGGCCCTATTCACTCATTCAGCAGAAACAAAAACTATTTTCTCCAGGTCTTATTTTATTTTTTAGCAGAACTGGTTAAAAAAATAAAAAAACGTGCAAAGTTCTGCAGGGAATTTGTTCTCCTTCCCATGAAAATATCCTGACCTATTCTGTTTTTTAACAGGACAAACTCTAAATCCAAACGGAGCCCCCTCATCCAGCAGTTTGAAAGTCTGCACAGCACCTATTGCAGTCAATGCAAGAACTACTCCTGTGCTTATGTTTTGCACAGGGTCAATGTTTGGAGGATCAGGTCCTCACTTTGTTTACTTATTTCTGACTAACCATTGAGAGCCTCACTCAGTGCAAATAACTGCTTTCTGCATAATGCCAGGATTTCCTGGAACTTTGCATGACCAATTGTAGCCAAAAGTGACTGGACTGATCTCAACACGTCACACATGCACACGGGGGGAGGGGGTGCGTGTGAGTGAGATGGAGTGGGCTGATTTTCCTTTATTCTTAAATTTGAAGAAAATCAAATATACAAACATGTCTGGGTCTGAGTGGGCTGTTTCTAGAGTTCCCCCATCTTATCCTTAGACTCTACCAGTGCCCCAACTCACAAACCTTTCTACACATTTGGACTGGAGCTAATGAAACCTACTGATTTTGGCTTCTGGCATGAGTCATCCAAACAGCCCTACTGCTTGGTGTGGAACCCTCAAACCTCACACCAAGGCAGCAGCCCAGCTGACTTTAGCATTAGCACTGAAAGAATCTCAACAACTTTGTGGTTTGGATGAAATCTGGATTCTTGTTTGAAAGTCTTCAGTTGATAGAATTAGGCTAGAGAAATCTCCTGGGAAGCTACGTTCTCACTGCACTTTGGCACCTTCACTTCACTTCTGATTCCAGCTGGGAACTGGAAACAGAGCTTCAAAGGGGGAGGAGGGGGCTCTAGTTGAAGTTCACTTATACGAATGGGCAAAGGGGTGGAGTGTTCTCATTGTTCCATCGCTCCTTACTAACCCTGTGCTGAAACTAGCCTGCAACACACTACTGCGCTGCTGTTACTGAGATGTTCTTAGCATCTGACTAATACCCAGACATTGGTGAGTCCCGCTTCTGGGTCATGGTTTTATAAGAAGAACGTCAGCATAAAGAAGAACAAACACAAAGGATCAGTATCACCACAGGGTAAGGTTTGAGGGTGGAGCTATTTTAGTTAGTCATCTGAAGCATTAGGTTAGAAAAGAGAGAGCTTTGCAATTAGTCACCACTAGAGGAAGACTGTGGGATTTCAGTCTTTGCTTCCAGCACTCAGTCAGTCAGGCTAAAACGTGAACTTTCAACAGGGACTTGCTATATAAACACTGACTAGGGTAGTTGTCCCCTTAGCTGACAGAAGACCATTTAATGAAGAAAGGATGATATAGGCCTGTGTTACACGCCACACCCCTAATTCATGAAAAGTATTGGGATGATGCAACACTTTATGAGCACAGCATATTTCTCTGAGTAGATAGCTTAAGCTTAGCCAATGGCCTATACCTGAAGGGTGTATTCCGGAATGTTCTTCCTCAGCCCTTTGCTAGGTTCATTTCTTACCGTGGGAGCTGCACAATTACTTACCTGGAAACCGGTTTTGTTTTCATTGCATTTATACAGTCAGCCTCACAATTCAGTTTTCTTTAAAAAGCAGGTCGAGTACAAGGTCCCCCTCACCCCTTTCTTTTTCATTGTAATAAAGAGGAGAACATAGGAAAATCCAGCTCTCAGAGCTAGTTATGAAAACCAAAGGTCTGGATTATGATACATCAAAGGGAGACAGTAATTACTAACTCTCCATTTTTACACGTGTGTGATTCATGAACTGCTTTAGGAGCACGAAGAAGTGATTCAGGATGGCTCAGACCCAGGTAAAAAATTAAATTAACAGTAATGAGCTGATTTCCATAGAAATGGGCTAATCTCTAACCCAGCTGTCAGTGCCAGGCAGGACCAAGCCACCTGGGAAATAGGCTTGATGTTTGCAGCTCTTTGGGCCTGCAAAGGGCAGACCTTTGCTCCTGGCAAGAGAAGGTGTGGTATGAGAATTTAAGATGAGGGATGGGTTAAAATTCTATTTGACTACATTTCATGCTCTAAAAGCAGGTGGAACTATGTAGATTTAGGTGAAATGGGTAGCTGGCAACTTGTGAATCAATTAAAAAAATAGTGTGCTATACAGGGTCCGTCAGTATTATTCTGGACAGTGGAAAATGCAAAGAGCCATTTTTAAAACAAAAGTTGAAAAGCTTTGTTAAGATTTTATTGCAAACAGTGCATCCAGTTCGGTCACTTAGACAGTCAGTCCAGCACCTTTCCCCAGCACTAAGCATAGACAGGCTGATATTCATTCAGCAGCACAGTAGCTACAAAGGTACCTGGATGCAGAGGAGCTGGGGCAGTTCTGGTGCATGGGAAAAGGTGGCCAAGTGGCCATGTAGGAGGACTCCATATTTTCTGCATTTGCAGAGCTGAGCTGTGCTCCAGGGCCATGTAAACTAAAACTGGGGTGGATGGGGCTTGGGTGCTGGCTAGGAGAGAAGTGTATGATACGATGTGGAGAGGGAGTTAATCAGTGGAATTGGGGTCAGGGGGGCCATGTTCCTTGGTGGGACTGTTATTGGTGAGACAAAGACACCAGGCGAACTGGGGAACACAGGAGTGCAGCTGAAAGCAACCCAGCCACATGGATAGAGCAATCCCTAAGGTGGTGTTCAGCTTATCCTCCATTTGGCTTCACTCATTGCTAATGAAATGTGGTGGCAGGCACTGAGCTGTGAGTGCTCTGCAGTGCCACAGGCAGCAGCATGAACCCTGGAACTCAATCTGAAGCTCCCTGGAGGCCTGGATTGTTCGTGGTGGATGGAGGCATGTGAACTGTACCCTGACCTGCTGCACAGGAGAGTGACAATGGCAGGAAAGTACAACTGTTACTTTACCTTATTGAGCAACAAAGAAGCTCTACACTGCCTCAAGCCTCACAGCATCCCTAGGAGCCCAGGAGAACTATCGCTCCCCGTAATCGAATGTGACTGTGGAGTAACACAGGTTTTTCACTAGAGACCAATGCAAAGGGGAGTGGATAGACTCCCCCAGTTACTCCCTTATGCACACTGGCTGATACATGCAATTTTGGGGACTCAACAGACTTAATTTGGAACAGGATACTTTGAGGTAAGTGGGATCAGCACCTGCCAGTGATGTCTCCTTAGACAGATGCTCAGACATGGGCAGGGGTGGCTCCAGGCACCAGCATGCCAAGTGCGTGCCTGGGGTGGCAAGGCACGAATGGGTGCTCTGCCGGTCGCCGTGAGGGCGGCAGGCAGGTTGCCTTTGGCAGCATGCCTGTGGAGGGTCCGCTGGTCCCGCGACTTCGGCAGACCTCCCGCATGCTGCAGCCGAATCCGCAGGCAGCGGGACCATGGACCTCCCGCAGGCAAGCCACCAAAGGCAGCCTGCCTGCCGTGCTCGGGACGGCACAATACCTAGATCCTCCCCTGGACATGAGACATGCAACGGAAGCCTTAAGAGGAAGGATGAAAGCCCTGAAAGGCACAACACTCCCAGATATACATATAGCGCTACAACAGGTAAAGAGAGCAGGTGGCCAGGGTTCCATAGTGAGATGTATTGAATGTGGGAGACAGCATGAGTGGGTAAAGCCAGAGAAGCATCCCGCACTCGGACAGCATTGCAAGGAATGTGGCAAGTTGAACCACTTTAGCAGCATGTGTAAAAGCAGAAGCAGCTCTCAGATAGGGCTTGTCTACACTACGCAACGGATTGGCGGGCAGCGATTGATCCAGTGGGGGTTGATTTATCACATCTAGTATAGACGCAGTAAATTGACCGCTGAGCACTCTCCCGTCGATTCCGGTACTCCATCAGAACAAGAAGCACAAGCGGAGTTGATGGGAGAGTGTCAGCTGTCGACACCACGGTAAATAGATCTAAGTACCTCGACTTCAGCTACTCTATTCTCGTAGCTGAAGTTGCATATCTTGGATCGACCCTGCGCGGTAGTGTAGACAAGCCCAAAGATTCAGTCAGATTCGTATAAGAGAGGGAATGGCAGCTCTGACATCATGGCTCTCTCCTGGAGTCTGAGAGCATGTCAGGTCCAGGCTGTAGGGACAAAAAAGCAACAGGAGACCATACCAAACTCTTTGCATGCAGCAATGGTAATAGGGAAACACCATGTGCGATTTCAGCTGGATAGAGGGGCCTCCTGCAATGTGATTTCTCAGGGTGAACTAGGCTTGAATATGCTCAATACAAAGAGCTGTTACAATTTAATAGTGTACAACGAGACCATAATGCAGCCCATAGGAAAATGTGACCTCATAGTAACTAACCTGAAAAATAATATATGGTACCAGCTGAAGTTAGAGGTGGTGGATGACCACAGACCCCTCTTAGGAAATACAGCCATACAAGCCATGGATCTGATCAGAGTGCAGCATCAGAACTTTATAGTTGCAGCGCAAGTTGCAAAAGGAGGAGACCGATGGAGACAATTGCATAGGGGGATATTTTCAAAGGCAATGGGTGTCTTGTAGGAAAGCTGCAGTTGGAAGTAGACACCCCACAGTGGAACCTGTGTGCTTATCATGAAGGAAAATTCCAGTAGCACTACGTAATCTAGTATGCTAGGAGCTCAAAAGTCTGCAGAGCAGGGGTACCTAGCATCTTTAGCGATCACTACAGCCTGGGTAAGCAACAAGGTGCTAGTAAAGAAGTCATCGGCAAATTATGCCTCTGCATAGACCCAAAGTCACTGAACTGGGCAATGAAAGATGCCACTATACACTGCCCACAACTGATACCAGAACTCTCCAAAGCCAGAATCTTTATGGTTTGTGATGTGAGAGAAAGATTTTGGCCCATAAGCCTGGATGAAGATTTCAGCAGGCTGACAATCTTTTGAAACACCATTTAGTCATGCCAGATAGCTGCACATGCCAGTGGGCATAGGCTCAGCACCAGAAATGTTCCAAGGAACTCACTCAAGCACTGGAAGGACTCCCTTGGGTGAAAATAATTACAGATGGTATTCTTATTATAGGTGAAAGGAGTAATGGTACAGAAGCTGAACAAGACCATGACTGAAAACTACAAGCTTTACTAGAGCAATTTGGGAACAAGAACATAAAATTCATCTCAGAAAAAATATGACCCAAACTGCGTGGAGTGATGTATGTGGGACACCTGCTCACTGCCGAGGGCCTATAAGCAGATCCCAACAAGATCAAGGCAGTCAGAGGCATGTCTGCTCCAGGGGATGTGAAACGGGTACAGCTCTTCATAGGAATGATAAATTCTCTGTCCAAATTCTATCCACAGCTGGCTGCAGTAGCAGACCCTACAAAACAGCTCACAAGGGAGAATGTTGAGTGGGACTGAGCAAGTTCTAACAGGAAGCATTTGACACACTGAAACAAATGGTAACAGATGCCCCTGTCTTGAAGTACCACCAGATCAGAAAGTCACTGACACACCAGTGTGATGCTTTGGAGACAGGATAGTATATAGCTTTTTTTCCTGTTTTGCTGGAGCAGCTGGTCACTTATGCCAGCAGACCTGGGTCAGACACCGAACAGGGGTACAATCAAATAGAAAAAGAGCTTTGGCCATGGTCTTTGGAATGGAGCTATTTCATCAATACACTCTTGGCCACCCATTTACAGTGCAATAGACCACAAATCTCTAGAGACAACCATGGCAAAGCCCCTTCTTAATGCTGCAAAGAGATACCAGAACATGGGATTCCAGGACAATTACTGGTGTTAGCCAATACCCTGAGCAGGGCATATATGTCCAGCATCAGCAAGTTAGGGGTAGGGGATGAAGACATTGAATCCATTAGCATGTCACACTATCTCCCAGTTCCATAAAGTGAGGCTGGTAGAAATCAGAGAGCCTATGGAAAAGGATGTCCAACCACAGGCAGTCAAGAGAGAGATACTGGGGGGGAATAGTTCAGTGGTTTGATCATTGGCCTGCTAAACTAAGGCCATGTCTACATCTAAAATTTTGCAGCGCTGGTTGTTACAGCTGTATTAGTACAGCTGTATAGGGCCAGCGCTGCAGAGTGGCCACACTTACAGCAACCAGCGCTGCAAGTGGTGTTAGATGTGGCCACACTGCAGCGCTGTTGGGCGGCTTCAAGGGGGGTTCCGGGACGAGAGAGCAAACCGGGAAAGGAAACCAGCTTCGCCGCGGTTTGCTCTCTCGGTCCCGGAGCCACCCAGCAAACCGCAGGGAAGGAGACCTGCTTGCTCGGGGTTCCGGGACCGAGAGAGCAAACCGGGAACGCCGCGGTTTGCTCTCTCGGTCCCGGAGCCAGCCAGCAAACCGCAGGGAAGGAGACCTGCTTGCTCGGGGTTCCGGGACCGAGAGAGCAAACCGGGAACGCCGCGGTTTGCTCTCTCGGTCCCGGAGCCAGCCAGCAAACCGCAGGGAAGGAGACCTGCTTGCTCGGGGTTCCGGGACCGAGAGAGCAAACCGGGAACGCCGCGGTTTGCTCTCTCGGTCCCGGAGCCAGCCAGCAAACCGCAGGGAAGGAGACCTGCTTGCTCGGGGTTCCGGGACCGAGAGAGCAAACCGCGGCGAAGCTGGTTTCCTTTCCCGGTTTGCTCTCTCGGTCCCGGAACCCCGAGCAAGCAGGTCTCCTTCCCTGCGGTTTGCTGGCTGGCTCCGGGACCGAGAGAGCAAACCGCGGCGTTCCCGGTTTGCTCTCTCGGTCCCGGAACCCCGAGCAAGCAGGTCTCCTTCCCTGCGGTTTGCTGGCTGGCTCCGGGAACGCGAGAGCAAACCGCGGCGAAGCTGGTCTCCTTTCCCGGTTTGCTCTCTCGGTCCCGGAACCCCGAGCAAGCAGGTCTCCTTCCCTGCGGTTTGCTGGGTGGCTCCGGGACCGAGAGAGCAAACCGGGAAAGGAAACCAGCTTGATTACCAGAGGCTTCCTCCTTCCACGGAGGTCAAGAAAAGCGCTGGTAACTGTCTACATTGGATTACCAGCGCTGGATCACCAGCGCTGGATCCTCTACACCCGAGACAAAACGGGAGTACGGCCAGCGCTGCAAACAGGGAGTTGCAGCGCTGGTGGTGCCCTGCAGATGTGTACACCTTCAAAGTTGCAGCGCTGTAACTCCCTCACCAGCGCTGCAACTTTCTGATGTAGACAAGCCCTCAGGGTTGTGAATTTAATCCTTGAGGAGGCCATTTAGGGATCAGGGCGGAAAAAATAAAACTGTCAGGGACAGTACTTGGTCCTGCTAATGAAGGCAGAGGACTGGACTTGATGACTTTTTAAGATCCCTTCCAGTTCTATGAGATAGATAGGGTGGCCAGAAGACAAAAGGTAGGAACAGAGCCATATTTTCAAATTAATGATAAAATGAGAGTGCAGAATGCAGTTATATGTTGAAGACAGAGAACTGTTTTCCCCACCTCATTGCTTAAGGATGTCATGCAACAAATACCTCACACCTGGAAACAGACAGCTGTCACATATGGGCTCGAGCATGTTTACACTCACCAGGAACAGATACATTACTCTGCTCCTTGATAGAAAGGTGCAACATCTGCCGGTTGTGTGATAACCACCAGCACACAGAGATTCTGTTACCACATGAACTGGTCACCCAACCATGGGAAAAGGTGGGAACAGCCTCATTTACCTTCAATGAAAAGCAATAATTAAGTGGACAACTATTCACATTTCTGGGTGATCAATGCCCTGCCTGATACAAGAAGCAACTCAGTGATTGGAAAACTGAAGGCCATTTTGCAAGATATAGCATTTCAGACCCAGTATTCACTGACAAAGGATGTTAATGAATCTCGTAAGAATTCAAGGAATTTGCACAGGAATAGGAGTTTGACCACCACACCTTCCCCCCAGCATACCCTTAGAGGTATGGTAAGCTGGAATCAGCTGTGAAAACAGCTAAGAGACTGTTGCACAAGCCTGCTTCTTCTGGTTAGCATGTTTGGCACACAGGAATAACCCAACATAGGGGTGCCAATGCAGTCCAGTGCAGCTGTGGATGGGATGAAGGACCAGAACCCTGCTACCAAGGAAGGAAGAGCTGTTGCAGCTAGAAGGATGAAGAAACTGCAAAGAGGAGATGGCCAGCAACAGGGCCGGCTTTAGGCCAATTCCATCAATTCCCCAGAATTGGGCCCCACGCCTAAGAGGGCCCCGTGCCCAGTGGCAGAGCCAGGGGGAACACAAGTGGCCGAGAATCCCTTCCCTGGCTAGAGGCTCCTTTTTAATTTTTACTCACCCAGTGGCGCTCCGGGTCTTCGGCAGCTCTTCGGCGGCAGGTCCTTCACTCACTCCAGGTCTTTGACAGCACTTTGGCGGCAGGTCCTTCAGTGCCCCCAAAGACCCGGAGCGAGTGAAGGACCCACCACCGAAGACTAGGAGCGCCGCCCGGTGAGTACAAGCCTGTGTTTTTTTACATTTTTTTTTTTGTAGTCATCCCTGCCGAGGCCCCGTTGAAACTGTTTGAATTGGGCCCCGCACTTGCTAAAGCCGGCCCTGGCCAGCAATCAGAGAGCACAATCACCAGAATACAATAGGTCAGCCAAGGATCTACCAGCCTTGGAGACAGGCATGTCCATGAGGAGCCAGCCATTAGAGAGAACCAGAAGGAGTCGTGAGGGGTACGGTGTCAGAGGACGCGACAACACAAGAGGAACGAGTGATCCAAAGAAACAGGAGGCACTTACGAGCCAGCAGACATGACACCTAAGTTCCCTCTAAGCTGGGCGGCTGCCCAGCAGGCTATCAAGTGCCACCTAGGTCAGGTATAGCACTTCAGGTGTCCCTCTCCCCACAGCCATGCTGCTCCTGCCCTCTGCCTTGGAGCTGCTCCTGGAAGCCTCCTGCTTGCTGTGCAGAGGAGGGAGAGGGGGACATTGATGTCGGGGTGTCCCCCATCCCTGTATCCCATCTCCACAGAACAGGGCAGGATATGACAGGGCTCAGGATGGAGGGAGCTTGCTGGCAACTGCTGCTGTGTCTGAACTTAAAAGGGCATCATACTTAAAGGGGCAATGCACATCTCTCTGTATCCAGCAGCGGCGCCAGGGTTTTTGGCGCCCTAGGCGGGGGGTCCTTCCGCGCTCCCGGTCATTGGCGGCAATTCTGCGGTGGGGGTGTCCTTCCGTGCTCCCGGTCTTCGGGGCACTTCGGAGCGAGTGAAAGACCCGCCGCAGAATTGCTGCCACCGACCCAGAGCGCGGAAGGACCCTCCTCCGCCGAATTGCCGCCGAGGGCAGCAAAATGCCGCCCTCCCAAATCCTGGTGCCCTAGGCAACCACCTAGGTCACCTAAATGGAAGCGCCGGCCTTGTCTGTCTCATACACACACACGTATTCTTTTTGTTGTTACTTCTTGATACTTCTTTCAAAGTGTGTTATTTTAATCTTTTGACTGGTCTATGCATTTCATAATTTTTATTTCTCTCTTACGCTTCAATTTCATTCTTTGAGTAATGAGTTTTAAAATGCCTAACCTGTCCCAGCTGGAGTAATTATCCCTATGGTAACTTAAAATATATATATATATATATATATATATATATATATATATATATATATATATATATATATATATATATATATATATATATAGGTTTTTGGTTTCTACTGGTGGTGCACATCCGCATATTACCTTGAGATGGTGCATATAACAAAATTCATTCCACGCATGGATGGAAAAAAATTGAGGAAACATTGCATGACACCCATATCCCGCAGCTCTCCCAAGGAACTGCTTTGTCACCACTAAACCACCCATGCTCATTGAGGAACAGCAAGAACAGGGAAGCTGGGAGGAACTGTAAACGTGCAGTTATAGTGGGCCAAGCAATACTTCCTCCAATATATTTCATACTACCCATTTTACTATCCAGCTTGGTAGAGATTGCAGTCAATCTAGCGGCTGAGGGAGGGCCGTGCAATTTATTTTGTACACAAATGGCTAGATTCACAAAGAAATTTAGGCATGACGATGTTCAGCCTCACCACACCTAAGTTTTAGGGATCTAGAAAATCGCTGGCATTCCCAAAGCCTGTGATCTAGGCTTCCTGTACGACGACATTCAATGCCTTGGCTCCCTCTACAGTGAATGGGGAGAGATAAGCACCTTAGAATGGGATTCACAAAAGCCAGCCAATGGGAGATGCCAAGCTGGGGATGTGCGCTATGCCCCACCCCCTCTCAGAGATTGGTGCCAAAATCCAGACTGCAGGGAGGCATCTCCCTCTGCTTGAGATTTCCCGTTGCAACCCTCATGTGGCCATTTTAGCCAGGAGGAGCTCTCTTTTGGCCCAGTGGTAGGGCACTCCCCTGGCAGGTGGGAAATCCCTAGGTCATATCACCCCTCCGCCTGAGGGAGCGAAGGGATTTGAACTGGCATTGGCTAGCTCTCAACTGTGTGCCACGGCCAGTGGGATAGTCTGAGGGGCTGTCTCATTTCTCCTGTTGAAGCTGTTCCACTGTGGCTAAATCATAAAATTCATTGGAGCAGGGGGATTGGATTCTGGGTCCATCAGGTGAACGCTCTAACTGCTAGGCTGCAGTGTCACCTGCAGACTTACTCTCTCTCTGGCCCAGCGCTGAAGCTGTTGTACTGTGGATAACTGGGGAATGAATCATTGGGTACACACCCACTGGGCTAAAAGTTAGGAGGGAGGTCATCCTTATCCTCCTTCCCGGACATTTTGTGTAAGCTTGTCTATCGGGGCCCGATCCATCAGGTGAGCTCGGAGCACACTTGCCAGATCAGGCCTCAGAGGCAAGTTAGGCAGAGGAATCCCTATTTGCCCCCATTTCTTTCATTGCCAGCATTCTGGGGCTTAGGCGTCTGGCCGCCTGGCATGGGGCCGCAGTGCACGTGCATAGAGGCAAAAACATAGGTTCCTGGGGAACTTTTACTGCAAAAATTTAGGTGAGGAGCAAGTTTTGGTGCCTACAGAGTTTGGCAGCAGCTGAGTAGAGGTTGGTGAATTCTACTGGAGCCTGATGCTGGGCTTTAGGCATCCAAGTCCTTTTGTGAATCTAGCTCAAAATGTCTTCCACACAGGCCAGTGTTGCAGCACGACTGTAAATGTAAACTAGGGTTGCCAACCCTCCCAGTTCGCTGGGAGTCTCCTGGAATCAGGGTCTATCTCCAGGAGGATACTGAAGACAAACCGGGAGATTTTAGGCTGCTAAAAATCCAGTGGTGCAGGGGGGCTAAGGCAGGCTCCCTGCCTACCCTGGCTCTGGGCTGCTCCTGGAAGCAGCCAGCACGTCCCTACCGGCACTGGTTGGGGACAAAGGGTCTTTGCGCACTGCCCTCCCCAGTGCTGACTCCTGGTGATTCCTGCAGGCAGGGGCAGTGCACAGAGCCCCCAGGTCCCTCCCCAACCCCCTACCCCAGCCCAGAGCCCCCTCCCACACCCAAACTCCCTCCCAGAGCCTGCTCCCTGCACCCCCGTCCACACCCCAGCCCAGAGCCCCCTCCAGCACTCAAACTCCCTCCCACAGCTTGCATCCCATACCCCCTCCTACACCCCAACCCCCTGCTCCAGGCTCAGCCTGGAGCACCCCCTCCCACACTCTGAACCCCTCAGCCCCAGCCCAGAGCCCGCACCCTCTCCTGAACCCCAACCCCGGCCCCTGCCTCAGCCCAGTGAAAGTGAGAGCCAGTGATGGAGGAAGGGGGAATGGAGTGAGCAGGGTGGGGCCTCAGGGCAGGGAGTGGAACAAGGGTGTTTGGCTTTGTGTGATTAGACAGTTGGCAACTCTAATGTAAACACGGGTGTAAATGACACAGCGGTGCAGGTAGAGTAAGGGGAGGGCTCAGGGCTGTAACTGAGATTTGAAAGCAGACAGAAAATTTCAAAGGCAGTTTTGGGCAACAAGTGCTGCCAAGGTGCTGCCAAGACACTGTGAAAGAGCAAAGGGAAGGCCAGTGGCGAGAGAGCTAGGCACAAATGAAAGGAGCCGAGGAGAGGCCATCACCAGCCCATTGAAGGCTGGAATGCAAAGGCAGACAGCGAAATGAATGGGGAGCTGGTGGAGTTGTCTGAGGACAGGTAGGATGACTCTCTCTCCTCGGACACATGAGGAGGTGGGTGGGCGGCAGCACGCTGCACGTGGGGCTAGTGTAAGTAACCATAGTAATGTGCTCAGCTGAGCATGGAGCTTCAGTTGGGCAGGATTTAGCATTTCAAAGCACAGTTCTCTTTTGTGACTCCTACCAGAGGCTTAAAATAGACCACTGGTTATTTATAGAAGCTGTGAGAGCTAATCCTGCTTGGATCTCTTGAAAGGAACCATATGATGAAGGGGGTTGTAAGTCATATAAGGCCCAGATCCTCAAAGATATTAAGGCACCTAACTCCCATTGAAATCAATGGAAATTAGGCACCTAAATACCTTTGAGGATCTGGGCCCTCAGTGTATTTGGGGAAGCCAGAGCCCCAGGGGAAGTTAGAATAGAGTCAGTGCTGCTGCACCTTACACTCTGGCCCCTGCGATGCTGGAAAGTAGAAATAGCCATAATGCAGTGCACTAGTGCCACCTCCTCTCCCCACCCTCATTGTGTACCTATCATTCCTGGGAATAAAGATGGTGCTGAGCCCAGGGCCGGCACTACCATTTAGGCAGCCTAGGCAATCGCCTAGGGCGCCAGAATAAATGGTGGGCGCCGTTTTGCCGGAGGGGGCAGCAGGCGGCTCCAGTGGAGCTACTGCAGTGGTGCCTGCGGAGGGTCCGGTGCTCCGCGGCTCCGGTGGAGCTGCCGCAGTCGTGCCTGTGGGCGGGCGGGCAGTCGGCTGCTCGTGCGGCTCCAGTGGACCTCCCACAGGCATCTCTGCGGCAGCTCCAGCGGAGCCACGGAGCACTGGACCCTCTGCAGGCACCACTGCGGCAGCTCCAGCGGAGCCGCGGGACCAGCGCGCAGGGCAGCGAAACTGCTGTCCACCTAGGGCGCTCAAACCCCTAGCGCCGGTCCTGGCTGAGCCCTAATGCTAGCACTATATCAGCCAGGGAGGCCCCCTGCACAGAAGGGATTCCCAAAGGTCTTTTCCATCTCATTGTAAAGTCCCTTTCTGCTGCTGCCGCTTTAGTGTAACTGAGATCCAGGCCTGTGGCCTGCTTAGGATTAAAGGTAGCTGGAGTAGGCTGACTGGTGGCAGGCAGCTGGGGGAAGATAATACTTTTAGCTGATCCTACACACAATTATTTAAAGACAGAGCAACAGAGGCCAACATAAGTGATGTCTGGTTTTCTGGACTGAAACTACGGCAGAGCGAGATTTCAGACTTCTAGTCCTGAGGTCTGTGGGGGAGCCATATCCTCCAAGGTGAGACATGGAGGCTGCTGGCAAACTTGCTTTGTTTCTCCCTCTGCTCTAGGAGAAAAAGGTGCCAGTCCCTACACCCTGCTGGTTGGAAGAGCTGGAATGTACAATGCAGCAGGCACTTGACATGGGCTGATTGCTCCAAGCGGTTGGAACACCTGGGATGAGCTGTGTGACCCAGGTCCAGTTGAAGTGGGGGCAGCTCACAGTGGTTTCTCCCAGAGACTGATGTGACATGCACAACTCTTTTAGGCACACTTGCCAATTTTCACGTGGTAAATAAGCACCCGACTTTCACAATAAGCCAAAAATAAGGTAATCCCATTTCAAAACAAGGCCAAAACAAGCCAATCCCTATGAACCCTAACACTCTATGTGGCTAGATCCCCCCGGCGTGCAGTCTGGGACTGTGGTGGGGCTGCTGTGCACCCCTGGCTCTCCCCCCGCCTTGCCCCTGCTTGCCAGGAGCCGATCAAAAAAACAAACAAAAAAAAGCAGCAACAAAGCTATAAGCCAAAGACTAGCCAACAAACAACTCACAAGCCAATTAAGCCAAAAGCAAGCCCAATTTCTGTGTTTTTTTCACGGGTTTGGCATGTCTGATTTTAGGTACATTAGTTCAGACAGTTCCTGCTGATTCCACACTGCAGTGCCTGTCATAGGGGAGTTACCCCACCTGCTTGCTCCCATCATGGTCCTGCCAGGTCTACAGGAGATCCAGAATGAACAGGGATGGCTTGGTTGTAAGGAGTGCACTGTACATGTAGATTTGCCAACATGCTTCTGTCACAGGTGTTGCTGTGTGGATGTATGCAATTGTTACCCTGACAAGCAAGACATTCTGTGTTCCTCTTGACTGTAACTAACGAGAGTCACTGATATGCAGCACCTCACAGGATCAAGCCCTTAGACACATCCTGAGTTTAAGGAAAACATGTAACTCAGGCACCAGTCACAGAGCTGAGGTGGGAACAGCTTGGAAGGGAGTTAGAGAAAAAGAGGCAGAACTCCCTGTGATGTCAATAGAAAGTATGGTGGGTCAGGACGGGGCTCAAAGGTGGTTTATAATCCCCTTCCCATTCCCCAGATCCTACCCTGGCTGTATACCAGGCAGGATGTCTGGAATAAATTAAAGCAGCCTAAGGA
Organism: Gopherus evgoodei; assembly: GCF_007399415.2. Classification (NCBI taxonomy): domain Eukaryota; kingdom Metazoa; phylum Chordata; order Testudines; family Testudinidae; genus Gopherus; species Gopherus evgoodei. The sequence goes on along the minus strand of NC_044333.1, from coordinate 33,426,727 downwards.
CTACTCTAAATTACACCATTTGCCAATGTTCCAGATGGACTGTAATGGCTGGGGTAGGACAAGGCAACCCTAGTCACGACCCCTACGTCTGCCACAGTATGGTTCTAATGAAGTGGAGAATGTGACTTTTTGTGACAGAATTACAGAATCCAGCCCTCCCACCCCCAGTTAATGATACAGCCCAGCCCTCTCTGCAGCATCTGCTCTATGATGCATACATGGTAGAAGCTGTTCATAGGTCTCTGTTGCTACTGCACATGCGAAGACACAGGGGTAAGGAAAGTTTACTGCCCGTTTGTGGTCTGAGCGGCTACGTCAAACAGCTTTTTTCTGTAATGTTGCAAAAACCTGATAGCACTGGGTGTTCCAAAAGAGGCCTCGGTGGGGTGTGTGTGTGTGGAATCTGCTTTCCTTTTCAAAACAAAGAACATCAAAGCTGCCCTGAAAAATTAAAAGCTTCTGGCTAGAGTCTTAATATATTAATAAAAAGCAAAACATGGATCCATTTCAAAGCACTCTTTCCAAAGATCCTTGCTGAATATGAAATGGGAAATGGTTCATCCTAGGCACTAGCAAAACAGCAAGCCTTGCTTTTAATATTTTTCACCTGCAAGCCTGGCCTAGCCTCTGGGCTGATGAATATTGTGCTCTGTGGACTAATCTGATGATGTTGCACAGCAAGGAAAGAAAAAATGTTTCAAAATTTGGAAAGAACTTGGAAAAACTAGAGTCACATGTGACACTTCCCTTTCCCCAGAGAGATAGGATTGCTGCGTGGCTTTCCCTTTCCTGACGATAAGCATATCCTGGTGGATAAAAATACATTTGTTCTTACCGTAAATTCCCTTTTGCCAACTCCTTCATCCCATGCTGGGTGTTCGGGTCTTAGGCCTCCTCACAGGCATAGGAAGACCAAGAGCTTTGCCTGTTTCAACTCTGAATAGCAAAGGGAGAAACAATAATAGCCTGAGCCTGCTCCCATCAAAGTCAATGGCAAAACACCCAGTGGCTTCACCTGGAGCAGACGCCGCAAGATCTAGACCACGGCAACATAATACACCTCTAAATTATTTATTCTTTCACAGGGCCCCATTGACTTGACAGCAAATTGGACCTCAATTCTTCAGCAACTTCAAATACATGAAAGAAAATGGAGGACTTTGTTGAATTAAATCTGATCAGCAGAATCCCTTGTGTTGTCTAATTAAATCCTCTTTCCCTACATTTTCAATGTGCCACAGATTTCTGTCCTGGCAATGCAGAGCTATGCACCACAAAGTGGAGACAGATGGTCTAGTGTGCAGAGGTTTAGCCCAGTGATTAGGGCACTTCCCCAAAGTGGGGACACCTGGATTCAGTTCCTCTGCCTGATGTGGAGAAAGGATTTGAGTGGTGGTCTCTTACCCCCCAGGTAAATGCCCTCACCACTGGGCTAGCTTCATTCTCATGCTCTCTCTGGCCAAATGCACCTTTAATTATTTGATACAAAGCGGAACAGCTTCAACACAGGAGGGAGGGAGGGAGAGAGAGAGAGAGTGCGAGTGCCCTGTCCCAGAATGCCCTATAGCTGAGCAGTTAGGACACTCTCCTGGGCGACTCTGGGTTCAAGTTCCTGCTCCACATCAGGCACAGTGGGAATTTGAACCTGGGCCTCCTGCATTCCAGGGGAGTGCTCTAATCGCTGGACTATAGGATCCAAAAGGGGGCTCCCCCCCAGTGTTTTGTGGTGGGCTCAATCCAATAGGCATGCTCAGAGCACATTTACCAGCTCAGGTCCCACTGCTGAGACAGGCAGGGGATTGCATAGTCTGAGGATCTCAGCAGCAGAAATTTAGGCGGCAGCTACATCAGGGTTTTGAGGATCTAAATTTTGGACCCGAGTGCCTAAACCCATTTGTGGCTCTAGCCCCGTGCATGTTACTAGCCAAAAGGCACACCAAAGGAGCAGACGTGATACCAAAGGAGCTTGGGCTAGGAGTGCTGTGGTGGCCGTCCACTTAGCCACTGCGGGCAAGGCATTGCCGTACTCAGCTAGGCCTAAGGTGCTAGGGAAGGCAAAAAAAAACCATGACGTTTTAGGAAGCATTGAGGAAGGGGCAGCATGGGAAGGTAGCTCTGCAGTTAACAGAACACACACCTCAGTGGTCTGTAAATACAGTAGGTGTCTTTCCTAAGCAGACATGAAAGGCCCATTGCTCAAATTCATCTGGAGGACAGAACTGCTACGTAAAAACCTTTCATATTAAGTGCAAAAGCTACATAAACATGAAGCACAGATCTAGACTCAACTGCTAGAGAGGTTGGTGCAGACAACCTGAGGGCTCGAGTGTAAACACAGGCTCGATGATACAGAATCTAATGTTGATTTACTTTTGTTGCTGGTGTTCCCATGGTTATTGCTGCGTAGATGAGCTCTGCCATATCTCCTCTGTCTTACTGAGACTTGGAAACAACGAGGAGAGGTTAAACTTGGATTTATCTTCGTTCTACAGGCCGGAATCCTAACTGCTACTGCGTTTCCTTTGCCTTTCATGTACAGTGGAGATATTGCTCCCCCGAAGGCTTGAAGCTTCTATTTTACCACACCCAGAAAGTGGGGGCTTGTTTTTTGTTTAATTTTTGAACCACAAAGGGGTCAAAAGCCGAATGATTTGCAAAGACTGCAGGTAGGAAAGTCCTGGAATGTACAGACATAGCACTTTCCATGCAAGAATCTTAGAAATACTTGGCAAAGGATGGGGGAAAATGGAGGAACAGAGAGGTTAAGTCACTTGCCCAAGGTTATACACTGAGTCAGGACCACAGATTTCTATGCTCTAGCCATGTGTCAGAGAGTGGATGGTATAATAACCTGAACCATAAGATCTGAAATACAGAGTCTTGCTGGAATTACTGACAGCACCTTGTCCTACTAAGATAGTTCACTGCCAGTATCTATCTGGTATGCAGTGTATGGCACAGGAGATCTTTGCCAAGGTGTGCATGGGCATTGAAGAGCCCAAGGCTATTTTCATTATCACAGTTTGGCCTTTGGAGACTCAGAGCAAAATGTCGCCCTCTCACCAGCATTGGATGTTGCCCTCCACACTAGAGTTAGCTGCATTTCACTGCATACAAATTATTCTGAGACTTTAGGAAAGAAAGACTATTTATGGATATATGCAATATAAGGTCTGTAGCTTGGTTTTGCTCTCTAAAAGAGAAATTATCCATCGACTGATAGAAGAGCTTCCTTCCAAGGACAGATTCCAATGACATCAGGGGAAGAGCATGCAGACCCCACCATGAAAGGGCAACCTGTCTGCTTTTTAGTATTTCTCTCAGCTAAACACAATCTGAGCAGAGCACTCCTCTTGCCGCTTAGCCATGTTATAGGCAGATGGCTTAAACGGATGCTGAGCTGTGTATATCTGGAAGCAACCTGATATCTGGTCACAAATTTGTTATTGGACCTGAATTCATTCAGGGAAGTAGAAACTGTTTTAGCCATATTGGCATAAGAGGACATTAACCGGGCAGCCTGGGCTACAGCTGGCCAGATCCTAGGATGGCCACTAAGTCTATCCTCCTCAGACCCCTCTGGTGCCAGATCTGCAGTTTGCTGTTTCCAATTTTGGTTTTGGAGGGTTGGGATGGAGTAGATGCAGAGAAGAAAAGGTAGGAGGACATGGGCCTGAGTTTCAGACTCAGTAAAAGGCCTTTGAAATTAAGCCTAGGCAGTTCAACAGGACACACGAGGGTGGCGGACAGATTCCATACCCTAAGGAGTCCAAATTCTGCCAGAGTTGCAACCAAAATAGCATTTACCTCCTGCATGGACAAGGCATCATTTCTGGAATTCCAGTGTTCATATCACAGAGTCATATCTTCTGAGATACGGAGTGCTTCCCACAAGGCCCTGAGCATCCTCCAACTCTCACTTGCTTTGACAGGAACTTAGCACCCCGCAGGACTGAGCCCTAATGGCTCTCTTGGTAAGTAAGAGACACAAGAACAGTATAAACTATTTGCTGAAACACAGCAGAGAGATGACATTCCTAGTACCAAGTCAGTCACCGTCTATCGATGTTGCTGCTTATCACATTCAGCTGAAGATCTATAAGCCGTACACCAATGTAGGGCTACTGGTGGTTAAACTGTGAGTTAAGCTGTTTAACACTAATTTACCAGTTATTCAAAAGTAATTGGGCCAAACAGTCTCAATACAAGCATGTGAAATGTTGGAGCTGCACCCATGTGCAGCAGATCTGAATTTGGGTTCTAGTTTTGGTTTCTTTAATATACTATATTGCATAAAGAAGCCATTCTAGAGAAGGGTCTGGAGAGATGTGCCTCCAAAATGGTCAGAGCCATATTTTCTTCATTAATGGCAAAAAGACAATCTGGGTCGGCTGGAAAAGAAGTCAGGTTTGACTGTTTGATCAAATGAAGAGCCTGGGACAAAAATTCAGGGCTTCTGGTGAAGAATAAAGTCTTGCTTCTCTAGTCTCACCATGACAACTGATAAGCTTCTGATTAAATGAGAAGCAGCACAGAAGGAAGGGCCTTTTTCAGTCATGCACACTCTTTCTAACCTATAGAAGAACTTGTGACTCTGACACTAGTTAGGGTTTTTGTTACCTAGTTCTTCAAATTGCATCCTCTTGCTTCTCCCAAGATCCATCCTTGTGAATTTCATCTATTACCCAAATCTAATTTTTATTAAAGATGTGTAAGCCCCAATGGTCAAAGAAAGTGCAAAATGTATCTCTATCATGTACCATTTACAATGTTAATAATTAATAGATGTTGTTATAACCATGTTTCAGAGATGAATATTGAGTGTTAGAAATTATTATAACTATATCAATAAGTGGGGTTATATATGGCCATAAGCAACCTATTGACCTGGACTAATAGTTAACTATCAATCATATACTAACTCCTAATAAATGGAATATTATCAGGCTTTGTATTAAAGACAGAATGCATACATACCTTTTGTACTTTTTGTGACCTACTTACTATCTATTTCTCTATTTTTCTCTGTTTGTTAGTTTGGTAGAAAATTTCGAAAGTGCCTTTGTGACTTATACAATAGATGTGTTTTTGAAAACACATTTGGCAGCACTTTTTGCATAGTAAAGCTTTCACTGCGTGTGTAGATTTTTAAAATGTTTTCCTCCTTTTCTGCTGCTGCATGAAAACGAGGCAGGAAAATGTGAGTGTAAAATTATAAAAATTGGCAAAGGGACCCAGGGTAAGGTGGAGCATCTGAAAATGCTAATCATTCTTTTTTTTTTTAAATGACTAGATTTCAAGTTGTGTCCTCTTTTTAACCTTCCATTTAAAGAAGAAAAAGGGAAACACTGAAAATTTCACTTGAAATAATCAATTTGGTGGTTCAGTAATCATGTTTAAACGAGATCCCAATAACTTTGAAAGTGAATTCTGAACTACATTTCACCATTTAAAAAAATCAGAAAAATAGAAAGCTGCATTAGGTATAACAGAGTAATTAACAAGTCTTCAAACTATTAATGTTTTATTTGGTTAGTTTATTAAACACCTTTAAGACAATTACTTTTGGTCTGTACCCTTCTAAAAAATATTTCAAGTTTTGAACGGACCTCCAATACATAAAGCAAAGGTGACTTTACCATACACAAATTTCAGATCAAAATACAACACTCTGTTTTCTGACATTTATAAAACCCGGTCAATACAAACTACATTAAAAAAAGATAAAACACTTTCACTGATCCTTGGTAAAATATTACAGCACAATTTGCACATTGGCAACTAAGTCCCCGGAGCACAATTCATGTGCTTTTAAATGGGAACTTCCCCTCAGTTACTCAACATTATACTGAACATGTAAACAAAGTAAGTGCTACTTAATCCAGGAAAGTTTTTGTATCCCTTTTTGCATCATTAAAACATGTAAACCAAAGAACAATTCTGCAAGAAAGGTTACTGATAAGAATCAAGTAATTGCTCCACATCGTAACTGCAAAGTTATGCAGGATTACGCCATGAAAATAAACTGATGGAGGTGGATCAGAGAGTTTGTTGGGAGATTTTATGACAAAGTAAATTCAGCAACATATTATTCCTAATAGCGTATTATAAAGCTCTGAAATTACATCCCCACAAAATTATTTGAGGGTACAGCTTGAAAAATTACCAATTTCAACACTTGAAAGACATTCAAGTACACACAGTCCTCTTTTAACTGTTAATACAATTTGTTCCATTGCAAAACCCATTTTTTCAGCAGGTCACAAAGTACCATTAAACATTGCACGTTGAAAAAAAAAAGAATACATGTTAGCATGAATAATGTTTGTTAATAATTATTCCTAGGAGCTTGGACTTCTGCTAACCTATGAAAGATGCGGAATCTCTTATTAAGCAAAACACGCCAACAAATCAGAAAATATATATAACTATAATGAAAACTGAAGTGTGAGTTGACAAACATTCACTTGGAAGTCCCTAAATAGCAAACATAACCATAACCATCTTTGAGAAGATAAACTAAATCAGAGTAATGACAAAATATAAGATATCTGATTTTTGCAAACTGTATACCTTATGTTGTATAGGCAATTGCTCATGCAAATTAGTTGTGCGATTCATATTTTCTACCTGCAGTTTTCAAAATCAGTCTTTTTATTTTTCCCTGTAATAGTTCTCCAATAGCCTAATTTTGTTTAAAGTAATTGAAGTTGAAATTAAATTGTATAGTTTCCACTAACGCTAAAAGAATATTGTGCATCAGTTAAGGGAAAATATATAAACCAATCCAATTACATGAATATTTAATTTTTTCAATACATCTCATCTGGTTCTAATTAAGAGCCCATTAACTGGGATGCCATAAGAACTCTGGAACTTTTCAGGTTCGTGACCATTAATGCCACAATGATCTCATGAAGGAAAATTGCATACTGCACAAGTAGTACGTATTATGAAATTAGCACTCAAATGTAAAAACTATAGGATGGAAAGAGATTACAACAACAACAACAACTATAAATTTGGTAACTTAGTTGGTCAAATATGACTGAATTACTGCACACTGCTCTTTTCAAAAGATAAAGTATTCCCGAATTCAGCCCACACTGCTAGGATTATTCCCTTAAAGCTACAACTCCATTCTATAACTCACTATACTGACACTATGAAAATACGTGTGTGTGGGTGCGGGGGTGGGAATTAATGTACAGGGTTAGCTAGGGCTTTGTAGTAACTGAATGGAATGGAAGGAGGAACCATGGGAAAATTTCATGATGTATTTTAAAAAATATTACTAATAATTTCTAACACAAAACAGTAAGTATATTTTGAAAAATGCATAAAAACCCCATCAATACAAAAATCCCCACTAAAATTACATAGCTAATGAATTTTAATCTAAATATTTTATGTGCTTTTCCTATAAAGGCCACTTTGACATCAAAGTACAAAAAATGTACATTTCCCAAAATAATATTTCTCAATTAAAAATATTGGATATGGAAGCATAAGAAACTTCTAATCTGCTAACAATGTGGACTGGCTACTTCTAAGGAAGAAAAATATTTTCTAGACACTAACATTTTCAGTAAACAAAAACAAAACACTTTCTGATTTTGTTCTGATTGCATTGTTCTATAGAAGAATTTGGGTTTAGGACTGAAGTGAAACCAACAAGACATTTTATTTCATCCAAGCAGAGTTGATTTCAGACACTTCACAGTGTGATATGTCAGGTCAGAGGGATATGTACAAGTAAACAAAGGCTAACCTGAATTTAAAAGGGCAAAAAAGAGTAATGGAGATTAAGAAAGAGGCATGGGGTAAGGTAAAAATATGTTCAGTAAACCAAAAAGTCCACCTGGAGGTTAACATAGAGGTGAAAAGTGAATGCAGGCAAGAGGTGGTAATTGGAAGAGGATAATTTACCAGTAGAATGTACAGTTAGAGGCAAATGTTTTCTATTTTCAGTTCCGTTGACAGAGGGATGAGTGAAAGGCGATAGAAACACAATAAGACAAAACCAACTTTACTGGAAAACAAAATAGCGACAGAACTCAGGATCTCTAGCAAGACTCCGGTGCACACAGGGTCCATCTCTGAATTCTGATGCAAGTGGTACAACCAAAAGAGTGGCAGAAATTAAACAGATTTAGGCTGGGTTTTTGGTATCTAACTTCTTTAGGCTCTTTTCAAAAGACCAAGCTACCAAGTATTTCTGAAAATATCAGAGGCACCAGTGGATGACATGGGGATACATGCAAGAGCTACATATACCTGGAAGGATCCAGCAAGTTACAATGGCCCAATATACCACTGGCATAAAGGAGTACAAATGCTATGAAGTTAATGGAATGACACTCACTCTAACTGGTGGCAGATCTGGCTTCATGTCTAGAAGCTCTGCTTCACAAGGAAGAAGTTATTGGCAATAGTAATAAGAGACTGCCTAGCAGGACACACTGGGAAGTATATTATTTAAAGAGTCAGAATGCTTAACAACTCAGAGAAAAATCTGGCAGGAAGCAGTGGATGTAGTTTATTTGGACGTGAGATTTTTGGGCACCAGTCCATCAAAAGCTTTCCTAATCTAAGGTCAGCATGGTATAAAGAGACAAGTATTTGAATGGTTAAGAAAAAAAAAATCAAAGCCAAAACATGCTGATATTAAAAAGTTAGCACTTATATAAGTTTTATCTTCAAAAAGCTTTAAACCATTAACACCCTCATTTTGCAGATGGAGACAGAACAACCTGGGAAGACATTAAGGTGAGAAATCCAACCCCACTTCCATGGCCATGGCAGGCCTCTCATGCAATAGAGCTGTGGTAGGGGTATGGTGGGAGGGGAAAGAGGACTGTGCTTGGAAGAGCCACAGACCACATGCACCTCTGTGTTGCAAAAGGCTCAGCTCCATGGTGATCCTTGTGTGACTGCACAGATCCTCAGTTGCACAGATCCTCCACTCCTTCCCCTGTGGAAGAGGCAGGGTAAGGCTAAAGAGGATTCCTACTATCATGAGTCACGGCTCTTCCAGCCCCTCATCTCTCAAGCAGATACACTCAACCCCAGCCCGATTCCCCGATTTGGCCCTGAGTGATTTACACTATACAATTTAAAGTCAATTAATGAAGATTCGGAGTGGGAATACGATGGAAATAAAAGATCAGTTTCCATAAATTACTAAAAAAAAAAAAAAAAAAATCCAAGTTAAAACCTTCAACAACCAGCAAGTTTATAGAATGACAATCTATGAACAATTCAGTGACATATTAACCTTGTTCCTAAACTGAGACTATGTAACCGACCAGATGAGCATGTCTCTAGAGAACTATGCTTGAAGACTTTCTATGGGAAAGCGACAAGACATTTTCCTTGACCCAGACAGAGTTTTACAGGAAAGTCGTCATAAAATAGTGCTATCATAGCAGATATTGATGTAGGATACCGCAGGAGTAGCACCATGCAAAGGCTAGACATTGTGGGGATGTCAGCATTCTGATTTTTCTAACATTACTTTCACTGAATGACTAATGCAATTATAAATGCTCCATTGAGATTGTTATTGCATTGTCCAGTGCTAAAACATAGTAAGGAAACAAAGTGGGTGAGGCAGTATCTTTTAATGGACTAACTTCTGTTGCTGAAAAAAGACAAGCTTTTGAGCTACAGAGAGCTCTTCTTTAGGCCACCTGAAGAACACCTGAAGGAGGACACCTGAAGAAGAGTTATGTGCAGCTCAAAAGCTTGTCTCATTCAGCAATGGAAGTTTGTCCAGTAAAAAATACTACTTCACCCACTTGTGTCTAATATCCCAGGACCAACACAGCTACAACTACACTGCAAAATATATATTAAGGGCCAAACAGGGACTGCACATGATTCAGCCCTAAGACTGGACCAAATAAAAAGCATGAATTTTTTGTTATTATTTATTCTTTAGCCCCACCCAACAAGATCCACGATATTATATATACCGGGTTTAAAGAAGGCAAATCCTGAAGACAGAGTATGGAGGAAAACAGTGACTTTTCTTTTGAAGGTCTGATTAGAAGAATCTCAAATAGCCAGACTCCAAAAGAAAAAATCATGAAAAGTAAGTGTTCAAACAATTAACCACAAAATGTACACATCCCTATAGTTTTTTTTCTGTAAGTTTGTAAAGAATTTAGCTGTCAAATACTTCCTAATATGTATTACAACATTTGGTAAACTCTCTTGTAGTAAGACTTCCATATCCTTCACTCCCAAATTTCCAATACCTTCTGCCAACATGGCAATACTGCACAAGAGGACAGTTCATTACTCTGCCAAGGGTGTTAGACAGCAGGGCTGAATTAATTACAGAACCACTGCTTGCAGGCCCACAAACCAAAGGGAGCCCTAGACTTATCCTAGTCTTGTTCAGAACAAAAATGTTTTAAATTGTTGAGATTTGTATTTTGTTGCAATGTCACAAAGAATATTCCATTTTCATAAAAGGCCTGTAAAATTTTACTATTTCTCATTTACACTCAAAACATCTTTTTTTGAGCAAACATTCTAGCCTTTTTTAATGTCAATATTTTGAGCTTAAGCGATCTTGTTTGGAACATTATCAACCTTCTCAATGAAGAATATGAACATTTTGAATTTTTATATCCACGCAAAAATTGTGTTTTACAAGATTTCAGAGAATGGACATTAGACAAACATGGTGTTAATTGCAATGAAATTTGGAGAACTGAAGCAAAACACTTTCATGGTTTCCTAACGTCCTGCTAGTAACACAGCAAAGTAAAATCACATCAAACTTCAAACATTATGTCATAACGTGTAACGCCACCTACATCTTATATCCCAGGACTTGTATATCCCATTTTTTCTTGCCCTGCTACGTAGGAAATAATGTGGACCCATCATTCAGAGAGCTGCAGGAGGCAATGGCCTTCCATGCAGAGGTCATGTCTACACTGCAGCAGGGAAACGTAATTCCCAGTTTGGGCAGATATACACAGCTCTGTCTAAAATCGTGGGTATGTACAGGGGCAGCTAACCAGAGCCATCATGGTCACACTGCTCTTTATAGCATGCCACCTTGAGCAGAGCTAGCTTGTGTATGTCCACCTGAGCTGGGAATCTCACCTCCCAGTTGTAGCACAGATGTATCCTGTCAGCAGGTTTGGCTCTGGTGCCCCCTCCTTCAGCTTTCCTAAAACAAGAGGAAGGTTCTAAGGTGAAGAATAGAGATGCTTTAGGTTCCGTTACTTATTGGTGAATTCCCCAAGGGGTAAGTGAACAATGCATATAATGCCCATCCCCCCTACACTTAGGGGCTCCCAGCATGGAGGATTCTCAATAAGTTTGTAATGCTTGCCATGGGGGCAGCTGAACTCATTTTATGTTTGGAGAAGTGACATGGGCTCATAAATGGCTATAATCCCATGATTCTTCCCCTCCCCCAACTGGTGCAGGAGTAAGAGCTTCTATGTTCTCCATGGCATCAAAAACCTTTTATAATAGTCAGTTACCAATTCCCCAAACTGAGCTAATGATCTTGATTAAAAGAAAACAGGATTAAAATATAGCTTTTTATCCCTTAGCCAGCATTTAAGGGACTTGCTCATCAGACCCACTAAGTCTGTTTTGAGCTCCTCTGGGAGTGCAAAGCAAACAAAGCTATACCACTTCAAGCTGGCACCACACCACATAAGTGGCAAGGCTGAGGGAAAAATATGTGAGGGTGGAGGGAGGCCATATCCAGAACTCCACTGGGGTGCAGTGGTCCCTAGCTGATATAGTGGCCCTTTGTAGGCTAAGTTGCACCCGGGACTGGCCCAGCACCCTGAAAAATCAGGGAGCCACATGGATGGGAATGCTCCCCACAGGCAGGATGCAGGATACACCTCCCAAGTGCAAAGCAGATGTACCATTTGCAGGAACATGCACAGTCATTACAATTTTAGTTTAACTGAGTTAAATTTATCTGAACAATTTAAGATGAATATTTTGAGGGAAGCTTCCTTTGTGAAATATTTCATATTTTGATATTACAAAAAAGATGTGAAGGCTATTTCTTAAAATTTGCATTTGTATCTTTAAGGCCCTTACAAGTTAAGGAGCTGTACAAAATTCAAGATAATTGCATATAAGCACTGAATACTCAGAAAAAAGCACTAACAGTTATCAATTTACTAGTGGCATTTTAACAAGTCAAACACAGTGTGTAAGAAATCAGAAGTGTGTCAAAACAGCACCATTAGGAAAGAAAGAATGAATTGGTTCCTTTTTATTCAAACTGAACGGAAGCTGGATACCTGAGGTTCCAAAGTAGGTGGCAAAATCATGTTCTCAAATCTGGAAGATATTCTGCTCTTCCTAGATGGGCAGGTTGGGAATTCCAAACATAAAGGGCCTGATCCAACATCAATGAAGTCAATAGGAGTTTTTCCAATTACTTCGAAGGAGATGTAATCAAGTCCACACACAGAGCAGAACATACCGTAGGACTAGACAGAAGCTTGCCTCACTGGTCTAGTTCACTTACAAGTGCAAAGATTTTAAAGTACTTTCCTATTTAAAGCCATAAGATCATATGCCTTTGCCTGCTTCTTACATTTACAACTACAAAAGTTTATTTACTTTCAAGTAATTGTCTTGCAGCAGCTGCAGGAGAACCCCTATGCCTGCTAGTGAAGACTAGGGTAAACTATCCTTGAACAATGGCAATATTCCACCCTGCTTCCCATTTGCATCTAGCCTTTTGTTAAAGGATAGAATGCAAGCTAAAAAAAATTCCACAATTTGGCAAAGTGCAAAAAATAAAATAAAATAAACCACTGAGGTAGCTGGGTATAAGAGTTTATCCCCAATCAAAAAAAAAAAAAATCAAAGGACAAATTATGAAAAAGACAAATACTTCCTGCTACAAATAAAACATACGTGGAAGCGTGCTACACATGTTCTATCCATAGACCGATCATAGGTATTAGGTGAACTATAACCCATACATGTTTGATGGAAAGCAAGTCTTAACTGAAAATGCACAACTGAATTATTCAGCTAAATGCAATGCATAGCATAGAAGAGAGTACAAAGCCAGTGGCAAAATGCCAGTGTATAGAAAAGTAGAGTTGTTTGTGGCATACTCCATTCAAATTTAGGGATTAGCACTGGGCTGGAGTGGTAATAGAGCCATGGTGCTAGCAAAGAGAAAAATGGAGAGGGTAGGAAGTAGTTAAATAGAAGGCCCTCCACAAGAATGGCCAGAGACCTGTGACCCTCTGATTCCATAAGGTTTTGAAAGCTGCCCCTCTGGATTTCCAACCAAGGTCTGCAAATCCTCTGCCCCTTGATTAAACAATTGGTCATTAACACCTGAAAGTGAGCTCTAGGCCCAAATTACTAGCTGTGCTGAATATCTGATGGGTGCAGTTGAGGAGAGGGTCACAAAAGAAGCCAGTTGCAGCCCGTTTTCTACTAGGTCAGGCCCCTAGAGACCAATCTGGCAACTGAGGATCACTGGAGCACTGGATCATTCTAGCCATGGTTTCAATGCCAGGAACTGCAAAGAAGGCAGCATTTATGTGAGAATTTATGGGCCCTTTGCTCTGGCCTGCCACAAGGCTATAAGCGCATGTCCCTGACTCTTGGAGCTTGATATTTGCCTCCTCACTCTCATGTTTAATATTAATGCTATATTTTAAAAGCCCACTATTAGTACTGTGTAAGATCTGAATCAAATGCACTTAAGTATCAATACAATATTGCATTACTCTGCATAACACTATACAGTCTCAATGAGAAACATATTTCTCTAGTATTAAAAAAAAAACCAACCTCCAGGTATGATGAGAAAAAACTACTAGGTTTTGGAACCTCAAGGAAAAAATTAAATTCAAATGGGCCTGAACATTAACCTTTTTTTGCGCCAAAATAAGGATGAATTGTATTTCAGCAGATCATCCACAAATCATTCTGTGTGTGTGTTACAGCCACCAACCAAAAAGTTTAACACTAATTCTGAAAGCATTTGTTCATGTGATTGCATCTCTTGATTTCTACTGAAAACGATCTGAAACCTTAACAAGTGCTTTAATGAAAGCTACTTTAGTACAACTTGATTACTGTACCAGACATCCTTCTGTGCCCCCCTGCTGGCTCTTAGTCAATATACAAACTTCAGGGAAGCTAGTAAATTTCTTGTTCCAAGTTTTGGGGAACAAAGTCTTATTTGTTTGCAAAGCATTTAGAGTTAACTAGTTCTTATTCTAATAACGAAAGGATGAAATTAATTTTTCTGCTATAGTGCTACATTTTTTTAAACTTAATTAATACAAGCAATAAGCGACACAGCTTAGTTCTTACCTTTAAACTAGAATCTATGTTTTCCTATTGTGCTCCATGAATAAATTAATCAAACAGATGCTGCCGAGCTGGAGCTCTCAAACACATGAATTCACTAAAGAGAGAGAAACTCAGGAACAGCCAGTGATAAATATGTTGTAGCCTATTACCTATTGCACATTAAGACCCAGATTTTCAGCAACGGTCTTTGATTTTAAAGGTGCAATTTTGTGCAAAAAAATGGTTTTTAGCCTGCCATTAATTAAATGCAGGTGTCCACGTGCATGCACAAGATTACATCAATAAGAACAGAGACAGAGCTGGGACCTGGTTTAAAAATCAGGCCCCCAAACTGGATTTAAATTAAATACAGCTTTAAAAAATACATTAACATTAGCATTGATATGGAGAGGGAAGGGAAATCAGATTTAGAAGTACTTACTATGTATAATTTAAAAAATTTTTTACATTTTCATAACTGATCACTGAAGTAACACTATAAGTTAGAGTTTCTTCTAGAGATAGTAATAAGAAAGCGTCCCTCTCCCAAAAAGGTCTCAATACGGTCTCATTTCATTATTAAACGAGAAGGCTATATCTAGCTGATTTCATAATTAATTTACAGTCTGAGCAACTCTGTGACAGATGTATATGGTATTCACATGCTCATCCTGCTTGGAATTGAATAATAAAAAAAGAAAAAAAAAAAAAAGACACCACGCAACAAGATTTAAGCTATTATGTTGAAAAGTTCCAGCCCTTCCAGTTTAGTTTTAAGGCATTACAACATGGTCTTTCAGGTGACCTCCAATTATTATTGGATAAATTTCCCCCTTAGCTTTAAATATTTATGATAATTTAATTTTTATAAATAGCATACAAGCTACCTATTTTAGGGTTGCCAAGAAAATTTAAGGGATTCAAATCACTGAAATAAATGTAAAGTACCTCACCTGTAGGTAATGCCTTATGATTTAATGCATTTATTACCACAGTCCCTGTTTCACCTAACAGAGAAAGCTTTGTGTCTGTTTAATTAGGCACTTGGAAAGGTGTTCACTAGTCTTAAAGCATATATTAATCTAAATTTTATTTAAAAACTGGTAACTAGTCCAACTATTAAGTTACAGAAATGTCATCTGCCATTTTGCCAAAATCAGTAGGGCTGCCATGTTATTACAGCATTTAGTAAAGTACAAGTGGTTCTTCCTAGAGTGATTTAAATTTAACATTGCACCCTACTGAGGTTTTGTAGGTAAACTGTGTATTCAAAAGGCCCAGCCTACCAACACACCTTAGAACACTTGCTTGTGCATTCTGAAGTAAAGCCTATTTATTTATTTATTCCCTCTGGACTAAATCCAACAAGGAGCCAAGTGCTATCAAGTCAATGAACACTGAATGCAATCAGCACTTCATAAAATCAGGCCCTAAATCTTATTGGATGAGTGATGTAAGTATGGTTGCCAACCCTCCAGGATTGTCCAGAAGTCTCTAGGAATTAAAGATTATGTCATGCAATGAGACCTCCAGGAATATGTCCTACCAAAATTGGCAACCCCAGATGTTAGGCATATGAAAGTAAACACTGTGCCTCAAAATATATGTATATTTTCCATTATAATGTACAGTAGCATGCTACTGAAACATGGACCCTACCTGGTAAAGAAAGCTTTTAATCACACTAATAAGCAAGAGGATTGCAAACATTAAAGAAGTTACAGTACTAATGTCTGTCTAGAGCTGAACACTTGCCACCAGTTCAACATCACCATAACATCAACAGCACCAAAATCCTGCAAATTAACCGAGAATCGGTGCATTCTAAGTGAAAATAAATTTATATCTAATGAACCCAGGAGACAGAATTTATACACACAGCTCAGGAACAAAATAAACTTAAGAGAAACCCAGACAAGATGCTTAATATGTCAAGAACAGAAAATATCCTTATCCTAAATTAAATGCAACACCACAAAACTTCTTGAAAAGTGTCATTGAGTGTGGCACAAGAATACACACTGGTTACAATAGAAGGAACTGTAGCCTATGAGTACGTCTGTGTCCCTGTTAATACTCACATTTGCTGTGACTTAACCTGAGACACAACCTTCCTTCTGCAGGCGAGATTAGTTAAAATGAATTGCACTTTATCCAAATATTATTATTGTCAGCTGCCATTTTTTATTTACATGCATGTAACTAGTGCCCTAATAAAGAGCAGAGTGACCATATGCATCACATGGAGTGATGTTTCAAGGCAGCAATGTAGAGTAACACAAACCTGCAGAACAGTATTAAAAATAAAGAGATTTACAGTGTTTAAAAGTAGCATTAATTTAAAAAAAAAATCACTTTTTTTAAAACACAGTGAATTTTAAATATCCCTGTAACAGAAGAATAGTGTATTACCTGTATATATAGAGAAAACCAAAAATTTGGCACTTATAACAGCTTTCCTTTTGTTATTGCATACTACACCGTGTATGGAAAACACATAATACCAGAAACAATCATTCTGTATAGACTGTATATTTATGGAACTACTGAATAGAGAAACTGCACTTAAAACATAAAAATTCACTTTTGACCATTGTGCAATTACCAAGACATGCAAGCACAAGAAATATTAATAAAATAAAATTAAAAAAAAGTACTACCACTTAACTCCTTTGAAATATTACTAACATCTCTAATGGAAACTAAACTGCCTGGGATTTTTTGGAAGGGGAACCCAATGCATAGAGGTAAAGTATAGGGCTGCAGTAGCTTTGATGAATGTCCACCTTTTATATTTTCAGTGATAACTCCGACTCATAAGACAGCGTATGAACATACTTTTGAGTATTATGATTCCACAGGCACACAGAACCAAGTTTGTCTGCAGTGATTAATAAATAGGATTTTAAAAATTGGGATTAACTTCCAGATTCATTTTCTTTTCTTGTTAGTTTTAAAGAGAGCTTCAGGGCTACTGCAAGTCTCTTGACTGAAGACAAGTTGACATGGCACTGTCAGGATAAATCATGTGCTGTTGCTGGTAAAATATTAAAAGGAGAAATGACCTGTTTTGCTATAGTTAAGCAGAGGACTCTTAACTAGAGCTATATAAAGGTTAAACAAGCAAAGAGGTTGTGAATTTGAAATCCAATCTAGCATTGGATGTTCAGCAGCATAAATTTCCCATGAGATTATACACTGTGTAGAAACAGACTTGGGTTCCCAGGCTTAAAAGACCAGAGACTGGTTACTACACTGATGCCATGCTGGTTGGCTGGGGAGGTAAATGTGCCAGGTGGATCTTTCTTTAGCCTTTGCCAGAAACCATGCATTGTACTAGTCATTTCTGGTTTTGAACTTTTCCTCTACTCCTCTAGCAAAGAAGCCACAGGCTTACACTCTTAAAATAGGAATATGACAGTGCCACTATGATTAACAATGCAGAACCATTAACCCCTTTTTATTTTTATTGATTTATTTTAATAACTTGCCAAAACATTCACATTTTATTCTGAAGTTCTCAATTCTGGGGCTCCACCTTAAGGCAAATTTTTTGGGGTAAAGTGAACAAAATCCTCTTTTTATTTATTTATTGTAAAGTTCAACCTAAGGGAAAGAAACACAAACCACCACTATTCCTATTTAAAAAAAAAAAAATTGGGCTAAAACAAAAATGGCTGAAGTTTGAAACTTGATCCAAACAATTCTCACCAAAGTCTTTGATTTTACAAAAAATACTTTTGATTCAAGACACGACCATTTAAAAACTGCATACTAAGCATGCATGATAGATATTTTCCTTAACGCATGCACTGTGTACACAGTAAGTTAGTTAGCTGTACGCTTAAATGTACAATTATTGATTCAAAGAATTTAGGCCCCAATCCTGCAGTAGCTCATAGAACTATTCACATGTTTAAAGTTAAACGTATGTAGGTGTTTCAGAATAAGTGGCTTATATTCCTCTGTCAAATCCAACAAAGTATTTTAGCTGCACAAGACGATTATTTTATTTTCCTTTTTTAGAAAATGCAAAAATAACCCTAATGTTAATCCTACTTTACCTCGTTAAATGTAAACTAACATTTTACTTATTAACTTTTGCCATAAAACATGGCCAGAGCACACAGAACTTGGGATTTATTTAAATTTATTTTGTGCATTTACTACCCAGTTTTGCTGGGCGATGAATGCCATTAGCTCTCACTAACTTCAGTTCTCAGGAGGTACTTCTTGCAAGATATTAGATAAAGTTTTCAAAAGTATCTACATTACTTGGGAGCCAAAATTCATTTTCAAAGTGACTTGGGTACTTAGGCTCTTTAGACTTAGATCATGTCTTCACACAACCGCTATAGTGGTATAGCTCTGGCTGCTGTAGTGTGGATGCTTCCCATATCAATGGAAGGGGTTTTTCAGTGAATATAGTTAATCTACCTCTGAGAGGCACTAGGCAGGTCACCAGAAAGCTCTTCTGTTGACCTAGCTGCGTCTACACCTGGGGTTAGGCCAACCTAACTATGTTGTACCGTGCATACAATTTTTCACAGCACCACTATGCAACGTAGCTGGGTTGATCTAATTTTAAATGAAGACCAGGGCCTTAGGTTCCTAAATAACTATATCACTTTTGAAAACAGAACTTATGTCATTTTGGACATTTTACCTTAAGCCTTTAATTTATAAAAAATGGGAATCTTTACAAAACTTTTTCAACACAAAGTCTAAAGATGGAAACAGCAGTTTACATTTTTGTAATAAAGCATAATATAACAAATCTGAAGACAAATACTAAGTCAAGTAAATTTCTACTACAATGTGTAAAAAACTATTAAAAATATACTGATTAAAAATAGGTTACTGTATACAGTTCAGATTCTGCAGCACTTCAGCATTACAAAAATCAAGGGGCTAAATTCTACCTGCAGTTATTGATTTAACTGGATTATTCTGTTACCATTACAGAAAGATGATGAAAATTAGTAAGTCTTGGAATGTTTCATTAAGGAAAATTTACATAGTTGAACCCTAGCTATTTTGTTCTAGTTGTGGTCTTTATTTGAGAAGATTACTTAGGATAGATCAAAGGAGTTAATCTGGATTTATACGTGTATAACTGAGGGCAAAACCTGGCCCACTGATTTTTGGTTGAGGTCCTTCAAAGTTTCAGAGTGGAAAGAACAGTGTCTTGTAACAGTACCAGCAACACTACAAAGTATTAGAAGAATCTTTAGGGTGGAGATAAGGATAAGATTCAACTGCATTTCCAGCTCCATTTTTTTTTCTTTCTTTTTTTCCCCCCCCTAGTGTTGTGTGTCACCCATCACAAGTAACAAAAATGAAATTAAGTAATGAGGTAAAGTGTGTTCTACCAGCAAATTTTTCCTACTAACATAACTCAATTAAATATTACTCGCAGTGTTAACAAGACTTAAAAGGAAAAACCATAAAACAAATTCTTCACTACAACTGCATTCTAAAACAAGCTTTCAAAGCCAAACAGCAGTAATCAAGACTCTGTACCTTAGCACAGAGATCATTAGTAAACCAACTTCTGATCCCAATATAAGTTACCTGTACAATTTCCTTTAAAACAGGAACCTGAAATCAAGTTTTCCACAATACATATATATCCTTTTTAATGCCCCACCTTTCCTTCTCCCCTTTTGCACAAATACATGTCCTCAGCACGGCAAACTTGCAGTGATTTTTAAGTCATCTGAAGGGAAAAGGAGTCCTATTTCTCTCTGAAAAGCAACTCGTGCTGCATTCCTTTACCAGCCACAGTAAAGGTGTGACATATTCCACGCCTCAGTCCTTCCCTCTATTTCAGTAATTGCAGCTTCCAAAATCCACACAAAGAACGCATGCTGGCCCACCAACACACGGAATCTTCAGACCATTTGAATGACACAGTGTAGAAAAACAATTTACACATCTATAATATATTGTAACTCTTAGTTCAATTTTAAATATATTTAAAAGATCCTTAGGAATGAAAATATTGGAAATGAATGAAAAACATATGTACACCTCCACCCTTGTAGGCACAGACCTTGACTAGTGAGAAAGGGCTAGAAATAAAGGTGCAATAACCAATATCTCCCTCCAGCTGATTCAGATGAAGAACAGTCTTGCAGTATACCAGAGAGGCTGGTTTTCATACAGCGTATCTATGTACTAAAGCTATCCAGTTGAAGATAGCATGCTAACTAACTCTTATCAATTCCCCTCAGGGGAAATGCACCTTAATTTTTTTTTACTTTTCAATACAATTTGTTATATTTCTCATTCATTCCTGCTTCAGACACAAGGAACTCCTTCATCAGTGTAGTTTAATTTTTTAGATAGTTAGGACTGAAGGTGTTCCCTTTGTCATGGTATTTTTTTTGTTTAATATACAGCTATTTATCCCCCAAACAAGAGCTGAAACTCAAGTTTTTAAGCATTTTAAAACAAACAAAAACAGATACCATACCAAAGCACAGCATATAATGTAAGTTTCAGTTGCAATAGCTTTGTTTTTCATTATATAAAGCTATGTTATGGTGGATTGTGTCAGGTTCTTCCCATCTTCTCCATTTTTAAGAGGACTACTCATGGGGAAGGAACACGAATACGGAACAATCCTTGCTGAAGCTGCAGTCGGAAAAGCTTGCAGTTTGCAATCCGCAGGGCTGCGCAGCCAGTGCGGCGAAGGTCTGATGGGAATAATGGTTTAGTATGGTGCCAAGTTCCTGTGCTCCTTTTAAACTCTCTAACGTAGTCATAATTGGTACCTAAAGTTAAATAAAAAAAAATTCATTGCACACTCAGTTACACAGTATCAAGCAATTTAAGTCTAATGATGCCAATATATTTCCAGACCAAATGGAAAACAAAAACTGTTCTGATCAATTTCTGAATATGTTGGCAGAACAGTTTTCAAAAGAAAGTAAAGCTAAGAAAAACCTGAATTTAAAAGAACAAAACTAAGGAAAGAGCAGCAACAAATTTGGGACCCATTTTACCTTATTTTCTGAAAGTTCAGCTACACATAGGTAGCCATGAAAGTAAGTTAAAAATCTTTCAAGAACCAGTAAGAGGTAGGTGACATCAAGAGTAATTAGTTTCAAAACATTTGGTACAGACAATGCCAATTTTAGAAGCTACAGTGTTTGAGGATTTCAAAACACCAGTGGGATGGGTTCTTTGCTGGAAGATGGAGCATTCCATGTGAAAAAGAACATCCAGGAAAAAGAGGTTTTGCAATTATGATTAAAATATGTATGTCATGTTCATATGAAGCCTCGTTTCTGTTGTGACAGATCATCATTTTGGGCACATTCCAAAACAAATAATTATAATACAGGCCATTGAAAAAACGTGGAAAACAAAGTGAGACATTCACCACAAGTAAGGAATAGGTCCATATACTTCAGAAGCTAAAGAGAAGTTCTTTGGATGTACAAATCAATATCCTATACAGGACGTACTGAACTAATTTTCTAATGTTTCAGAGACCAGTATCCCACTCTAATCATTACTGGAAGTGCCGTGGGTATCTGCTCTTCTTCCTTTAAACTACTATAGAGAGTTCTTAGTATTTACTAGGCAACTCCGTGCATCAGATGTAAACTGCACATTTATAAAATACTTAGGAAAAAAGAGCCATATGTGTAAAACTAAGCTTTTGATCAGTTATGCAGATAGTACAAACACTCATTGCCATGTTTACAAACAATTACCTCCCAGATTTTTATTATATTCAATGTGTTCATCTGTCTCTTAAGAATTTCTTGAGAAATAAAAAAAGTTACTTTTATAAATGTTTATAGTTTTTAGAAAAATTACTTTTAGAACATGGTTCTCTGCTTTTTCCTCATTCTTCCTCTTCTTCAGCATTGCCATTTTGCTTTAAAGCTATAATCTACTCAGTTACACATCATGAGTCAGGATTTTTTTCATTCAAACAGTAAAATATTACATCTTGAAGAGATAAATTAGTGTTTAGTTAAACTTGTAACACTAGTTTCTAAAAAGTTTCCTACATAACTTCATTATTCCCCTTTCTTTCAAATGTGTGGTGATTGTCCTTAATATATATTCTCTTAGCAACATTTACTAGTGCAAAGAAGCAATGACATCGTTGCAGAAACCTCCACAGCATAATCCTACTACAAGTTGTTATTGTTACTCAATTTGTAGGCTAGTCAGATGCACAGAGTTGCTGACCTACCAATGATATTTTTGAGGAACAGATGACGTTGCTTCTATATTGTACACACACAAATCCAAGAACTTGCTATTAGCCTTGGTCTATTTTCCTAACCTTAGCAGCAGTACTCAACCAAAATATCCTAAAAGAATTCTTAAAACTTCTGAGGGATTTTAGATCATGTTGGTGCTCAGAAATACAAAAGTAGGATTTCCAGTCAAAAGGCTAAATTCTGCCATTAGTTATCAGTTAATTTAATATAACACCACTCCCTCCCCCCGAAGGCCAATGGCAACTGAGAGCAGAATGTGACTCAATCTTGAAACCTGGACCAAAATATGAAATCTTACTCTTTTATTCTAAGAAGTCAATTTAAATAAATTTTAAAACTTAAGAAAATTAGAAGAAAACAAACAACCTGAAGTTACTAGTTTTGATTCTAACCTGTATCAAGATCTCCAATGACATAAATACTGGCCCCAATAGGTACAGCTCCATACACAAAGGAAGAACTGGCTGGGATGCATAAGTTCTGATCATTTAGATAAATCCACCTGTAAGAAAAGGCAAAAAATTTGTATATGAATTATTGACAAGATCTGAGAGCTAAAAACTCAGAAGCTTTTTGACAAACAGTTTTACCAATTATAAACTTAAGCAAAATCATGCAATCTAACATTTTAGAAAGAGGCTCCCACTGGAAATTGGGCATCCAAGTTCCTTAGTCCTTGTCTATCAGCAAAAATATTGTAGAATAAGCTATTCAATTACTCTACAACAGCTCCCTGTGTGGACGTTATTCCAGAAATCCACATGGGGAGCTATTCTGAAATAGCTTATTTCACAACAACTATGCTGGTCAATTTCCCTGGGTAGACAAGACTTAGCAAGCTTTGAAAAGTCTCAGTCTAATACTTGCTTTTACATCTGTGCTTATTTTAGGACACAGTACAGGAAATAGCAAGCTCTTATACTATGTTTTTGTTACCAGACACTCCCCATATCTCCCCCCTTAAAATTCTCATGCCAACCTTGTAGTCCTACTCAGTCATCGTCAGAAGTAAATTACTACTTAAGAAGTGTGCAGCAGTTGATGGGTTTTATTTTTCAACCAGGAACAGGACAGTAGATACTCTGAGACTGCTATAGGATTTTTGGTAAGTGAATGAAATGTCTAGCCTTTTCGGACAGGAAGACAGTTTTTCCAGTTTTATATCATGCTCTATTTGGTTTCCACTCCCGTTGAAATACTAGGAATCACAGCTGTTTCCTCATTAAAGGGATCCCCCATCTTCAACGCTATCTCAGTCTGACTTTCCTACTGACTGAAGACCAACTGTTCCTACAAATACCCTTGCGAGCCAGAAAACTAATGTGTATTCATCACAAATATGCTGACAAGACTGGTTTATACAGTTGTCTGCTTGCAAAAATACCTGAAGTACAGAGCTGCCAATTTAATTGTCTCTTCCATGGTTTTGAAGTAAACCTCTACAGATTCCTGCCACATTTCTACAGATGCTGATGTACTTCTATTTACAGTTCAGTGCAGCAGCATCAAGACTACTTAAAAGTAACCTTACAAGGGCCATAAAAGACAATATGGGCAAGGACAAAAATATTTGAGGGAAAAAATAAAAATCCACAGGAGTCCTGAAGATTTTAGATAAAATGCCTGGAGATTTAAGGAAAAATATCCCCACAGATGATGCTGACTCTTCTGTATTCCTGTACTATCCCCATTCGTTACTCAAAAGTAATTCTTTCTTGATTCAACTCAGTCAATTTGAGGGGAGCTTGATAAACAAATATGTTACTTTACAAGGAAACAGAACTATTTGTAAGGGCTGATTAAAACTAAGAATTAGATGCCTACATTTCTACTTTGCTCTGAGCTTTCTGTATCATATGACAGAAGCTCACGCCAGTCTCACGATTCAGTACATTCAGATTTATATCTTTAAAACAAGCAAATAGCATCATACTTTGTTTAAAACAAGAAGAAAGGATGGTCTTGTGCTCAGGTACAGGGGTAAGAGTCAGGAGACTTAGGCTGTATTCCTGGCTTCTTTTGGGCAAGTCACTTAATCTCTCCAAAATATCCTTTCTAATCGCCACTGGTCTGGAACACCTTGGTAAACATAGCAGTGGATTACCAGGGTCACAGTGCTACTGCTGTAAATAATTTATTTTAAAAACCATCCCTTTACAGAAGGCCAACCTTTAAACCGGAGGGGGGGGGGAAGCACACCAGTTAGTGGGCTAAAATTTTTAGTATCTGCCTCTGTGTTGAAACTGTTTAATGGGCTCAAACTACTTTGGAAATATCTTTAGAAAAGTGATTCTGGGCCGCTACACTTCATTCAAAGTTTCATCCAGAGTAAAGTTTTATAGCACAGTTATAAATCCCTGAAAAAGATGTGCCTGTAATTGAAACAGATGTTCAAACTTAAGAGTGGTGTAGCAGCACAATCAGCAGACCTCATAATTTACCATCAACAGCTGTTGCATCATTTCACCTTGAATAACGCACCCTTTTAAACTCATAATTTTAGTTCTAAACTGCCATGTATATATTGCATTCACTTAATCAGCAATTCAGTTATGCAGTACTGAGGTTTGTCTATAGAAGGTTCATTGATAGAGTAATAACTACATTATTTCCCTAGTTGATTTGAAACATTTGAATTATTACAGGAAGGATGGTAGTTTTCTTTTCACTGTTTACAGGCAACATATGTAATACACATTGCAACTGCTACCTTTTCCAGGGATCTGGGAGGTGGTGGTCCTAAAGTGCATAAAAAAACCCCACCAGCATGTCCAACTAGAGTTGACACTAATGTCAGTGATAGGACTTCTTTCCTCCAGCTTGCATTCACGCTCCCTGCCACATCAGCCTTCCTCAAGTGCTGTCTTAAGATGATGAGCTTTCAATTGTACCTTGAAAGTTAACATGGATGGATAAGTAAATTCTAAACTCACTGGGCCCGCCTTTACACAGAACAGCCTGCCAACAGCTCCCTCCTATGGACCAAGGGAAGCTCCAGCTTCAGTGCTTCCACTGATCTCAGCTGTGGTAGTATGGTATAGAGAGAGGCAGGGTTTTTTAGTCTGTTCCCACCCCTTAGCCCCCCCCCCCAACTTTTATGAAAGGTGGATACAAATATCTGCTCTGCCTGATTCTCTCCATCCCCCAAGTTAACTTGACGCAGATTTTACCATCCTATTGGGTCTCAAAGTCTAGAGGTATAGGTTTCAAGGTCCGCTGAAATTTACAAAAGCTCCAATTACTCTGCTTGTGGCTACTCACTCTAGTTCCCATGGAAACTTATAGTGAATCACTATAACCTGGAAAAGGGACTTTTAGGTCTAATTCCCCACTGCAGTGTTACTTTAAAATGGTGGGGCTTTAATCCTTTATATAGCACCAACTGGTACAACATCTGGGAATCTCGCATTATTTAACAAAAAAAAACACATACACAATGTAACTCATGTATAGGGAGAAAACCACAGCCAGTTCTTCAGGAGCCCAAGGACAACATTCACAATGAAACAACTTCTCCTACCACAGCACTCTAGAAAAGCTCAACTCGGAGGCCTACTAGAATAGTTGTGTTCACAGTGTCCTGCAGGATACAAACTTGTGAATCAGAAGAGAGTTTTACAGACAAACACCCTCTGCTGCAAACACAGTTTCCCTTCTGTACCCCTGTGGGAGCTGTATCGAAACAACCACCTAGTGTTTTTGGCAGTTTTACCTCTCCTTGAATGAATGAAGGGGATTCTGCAGAAAGCACCAGATCTCATTATAGCTGTCATTTATGGCTAGGGTGACCAGATGTCCAAATTTTATAGAGACAGTCCTGATTTTGGGGTCTTTTTCTTATATAAGCTCCTATTACCCCCCACCCCCATCCCGATTTTTCACATTTGCTGTCTGGTCACCCTATTTATGGCTGCACCTGAAGAGAGATGGGCAGAAGAGCAACCTTCTACCATCAGCTACCCCACTACAGAGCAGACACTTTAGGAGGGCAGCTTCATTGGCTCTTCCACTTCCCTCACTAAAGGAGAGTCAGGGAAGCATAGATTCTAAGATTTCATTTTTGCTTACATCTACTGCAAGGAATGGACATACTAATATTTTCACTACATCTGAGAATCTACTTCTGGATTAGATATAGATAAACTGACAAAAAAAATTGAATTTGAATAAAAGGCAAATAAGATGGGAAAATTTAATTTGATTTACAATAAAAAATAAGACTACTTTGAGTAGGAGGAAGTACTAGGGTTGTCAACCTTCCAGGATTGGCCTGGAGTCTCCAGGAATTCAAGATTATATTGTGATGAAATCTCCAGGAATTTGTCCAACCAAAGTTGGCAACCATAGTAAGTACACCAATACAGAAAGGTATGCTGAATATGCAGAAGTGTGAGAACTTTTCACAACTACACTGAAAACATGTTCTTTCTTAATGGATCTGATGTCAGTTTGTGCTAGGAAATCATGTGAATCAGTTAAGATTTTAGGTTCATTTACGCCAGAAACTTAAGGATTATGAGCCTATGTGACCCTAAAACTAGCTGAGAGCCCAACAGCTTTTCTACTGTGGATTGGAACCAAAAACAGAAATAATAGAAGCTGTAATTGCTCATGAAAATTACATATTTAAAAAATAGCCAAAAACTTTTCCGGAACAATTACAGCAGTTTTAACAGTTAAGCAAGGAAGCAACAAAAACAGGAAGGGCCAGGGGTCATTTTTCATCAGAGTTTGATTAGATTCCAACTTACTGTAGGTTGCTTATTTGCCTACTGTTTGCACAGTATGCAAATATACTGTACTGAGAAGGTCACAATGTTCAAGAGCTACAAAGTACGCTTTTGTAAGGTTACTCTTTTGTGCACTTATTTTCTGTAAATGGTTCTGCTGAAATCAAACTGAAGGAAGAGGAGGTGACAGCTTTCTTTGTAACTGTAGACAGAGCTGACAGATGATACGGCATGTAAGACTACAACATATGTTTGTACGTTTTCATTGAAGATGACAGGGGAGGGAGAGGAAGCTTTTCATTTTTTTAAAGCAATTCATAAATACAAAGAAGAGATAGCCCAAACAGCTGTAATTCATAAGAATTGGTAAGGCTTCTAATTCTGAATTAAAAGTGAAGTACAGAGACAGAATACAGTAGTTTACATTAAAAATACACTGTCTAAAGTGTGTACCTACTATGAACACAATCCTTATAAATAAAAGTATCTATTTTCAATTTTAGTTTATATGTTTATGCATAGTCCATATCTCCTTTATCTCCAGGATACTGAAGACATCCTTGTCAATTTCATGGGAGTATTTTTCTGCCTCTGGTTATATTTTGTGGCAAATTAAAAAAAAAATCCATGCACATCCTATTTAAATGCTTCTCTCTCTATCAAATACTGGAATATTATAGAAATTGGTCATTTTTAAAAATTCAGTTTAACAAGGCATCACTTCTAAAACAAAAATAAAAAACTCGAAAATGCACACATTTTAATAGTGCCTTTCAACCCAGACACTATCAAAGCAGCTTAAAACCAGTGCACAGAGAACCAGTGCAATGCAGCAATTTATGAGGTAGAGGGCAGAAGCCAGGAAGTCAGTTTTCTTTCAGAATGTGGCACAACCTGTTGGAGGAATGAAGAATTCTTATGCAAGATTTAGGGCCACTCTGTAAGTTTCTGAATGGAGCCATAGGATCCCAAATATTCACATTAAACAGACAACATCTTTGCTTAAAGTCATCACCCAAATTCTCCCATCCCCACACCTGATACAGCAGGGTAAGCTGGATGTCACTCAACAGATAAAACTTTGGAGGGATGAAAGACTGAGTTGCCTTGACCTGTGGGTCTTGAGAGTTCAGACACAAAGTCTGATGCTAGATCACAAAGCCACCCCCACCCCATCTTTTCAAAACTTTCTTTAAAACTATCTAAATATATCCACATTGTTTTAACTAGGACATACAGTTCATGACCAAACTCAAACAATGTGGATTATAGAACAATCTCAAGAGACCTAGAGCGCAAAATACATTACCTACATATCGTCAGTCAAATTCATATACCTAGATGCAAGATCATTCCAAAACCAAATTGATTTAGAATTTTAAAAAGTGATATTTTCAGATATAGCAACACTTAAGACATCATGAGGACTACTAAAACTATTTAACCTTATCCACATCATATTACAATCTATGCTGACACTCCACCTTGCTTCTCTTTAAACGCTCTGAAAGCTATTTTATTAGTTGTCTTCATAATTAAGTTTGGTACAGGTCCCAACATTTAGACATTTGTTTCTAAAATGCCTCATCTGGTATGAAGAGATGTAGGCAAACTGCTAGGCATTATAAAAGTTTGTGACAACAGAAAAAGATATTAATTTGGGTGGGGGCAGAGGGAGAACTATGAACACTAAAACCACATGTGGCACTTACTGGCAGAGTGAGATAAAGGCATTAACAAATTAAGGCCTCACTCCTGCAATTCAATTCACACCTGCTGCTTCCATACCAATGCACCCTTGAGCCTGGGGCTTCTTGTGGGTGTAAAGGTCTG
The DNA here is from genome assembly GCF_007399415.2 of Gopherus evgoodei. Taxonomy (NCBI): domain Eukaryota; kingdom Metazoa; phylum Chordata; order Testudines; family Testudinidae; genus Gopherus; species Gopherus evgoodei. Next base: position 33,397,590 of record NC_044333.1, on the reverse strand, counting down.
CCTGTGCAGATAACAAAAATGAGGCCCAAATTCTCAAGTAACAAGATCCAGGAGTTAGAATGAAGGGGTGAGGGCTGTAGGAAGGGGATTGGATAATCCTGCACGTATATGTTGCTATATAAGTAATAAATATTATTAATATCAAATGGCTAAGTTGACAGCTGGGGATTTATTGAGAAATATTTGTTTCCATTCACAAAGGTGGTGTACTTCATGACAATGTACAGACTATTCCAGCATCTGCTACCTGTAACTAACCTCAAATTGCCATGATCTGCAAGTATGCAGCAGCTGTCATTTTAGAGCTGTTGGGCCAAAACAGGCAAAGTTTTTGTTGTTGTTTTTTTAATTCACTGTTGGGGCCCACTTACAATTTGATTGCCCGCTATGAACATATCAATGAGAACGTCAGAATCTTCCAGTCAATAGTCTAAAGATGTTTATTCATGCAGCAAACTGTACAAGGGGATGTTGCTATCATCACAAGTGCCAGAGAAGAGAAAACATTTAGTTTCTGTCTACACAACAGTAATTGGCTCGCTGTGGTACGGTACACAAAAATCAACAGATAAAAGAAAAGTCCAAAAGGTTTTTTGTAAGTATCTTGCCAAAGTATGTGTATTATGCACTAATCTCATTGCTGCTGCTCCATTTAACACAAGAGGCGAAATCCCAATTATATTTCCTTAAACCTAACACTCTGGATAGCTGTGTCTCATGCATACACACCAACATACTGCAGCTTTAGTCAGAAAATAAGTGGGTCCAATATCATCCATGCATTTTAACTAGACAAAAATTTTGACGTGTACTGTCTTTCTAATGTTATTGGGATCTGAGATGTGTTTTCTTTTCCTTTATATAAGAGAAGCCTATTTGTAGAGGCATCTTCAAAGTATGCAATTTCCTTCACAATACCCCTACTGTGGGAACAAGTAAATTATCTAATGACAGTTAAGAGAAGATGGATTAATTAGAGGCAAACAGGTAAAGATGTAATTTTTGTGTATATCAAAAGTAAGGACATACTGTTGAATCAGTCTGTACTATGAGGAGCAAATGTTACCCAATTAATTCAAAACCCATGCTCAGAGTTTTAGTGAAGTTATAATGATGTATATAACAAAGCACATATTTTATATGACACAAGTGGAAGATCCTGTACTCCAAGCAAAGCAGTACATATTTTTTATTATTAGAATATACTATTCACAGATTTGAACAATTATTTAAATTCATCCTTCCACTCAAACTCAGGTAATGAAAAGCAGGAACGGACAAGGCTGAATTAGATGAGAAAAATGACAGCTTTACGTTTTTCCAGGGGTAGCCAACTTACCCTCATTTTGAAACTTAACACACACTGTATTATATCAGAAACACGATCATTTAATTATACCAGCAATCTTTCTTCAAAGAATATGAGCACTATCGAGGCACTATAAAAAGTGTTTTGTTTTGTTTTGTAAAATGCAGCCTCTTTGTATACAGTCTTTTTTAAATAGATGCAACTGCAATAGTTACAACTTCAGTGGGCTCTAAAATGCTTTAAATGACTAAGATGAACTATATTCAAGTTATGCAGCATTCTGAATGTATTTGAACTACTCAATGACTGCTTATCTTCATTATCAAGATTTATACAACTAAAATATCACATGGTTATATAGCACCCTCTTCTGGTAAACAGCATTATAAAAAAAAAACAACAACTATCCCTTCTTGCTCTGGTGACCAAAGCTACCGTACTGTCCAAGACAGGAAGTATAAGTTACTAAGCTGGAATATTACCATCATTTACTTCTGGACTATGGGCCAAATTTTTTATCTTGGTCTTCATCATTTCTCCATTTTTGCAGGTACCAATAAACTAGGCATAATTTTATACTTGTGTTTCAGGATGCTTAGAAGTGCAGGTCCCTAAATGCACTCTCAGTTATTGGCATCGGCAAGACACAGGCTACTGTCTGAAATCCCACCCCAGATGACGACTAAAATGAAAGGGAAGGTTATTTTTTTTTGGGGGGGGGGGAAAGGAGGGGAAGAGAGGGAAACTGACCTTATAGTCTTGAGAGAGATTCTTTAGAAATCTGACAAGTTTAATGAACATTGACAGTTAAAGCATTACTAATTTGTCTTGTCCTTTACTAGTTTCACAAGAATCAATACCAAATCTTACTGTAAGAATCCCCTTAACTCTATGTGCTGAATAGTTATAGCTTTACTCTGTTGAATAGAATCTACTGTGGTTCCCTCATCTAACTAACGTCTCTGCTTCAAAGTGTCATCCCTGGAAGAATTTTTAAACCATTGCCAGTTACCAACATTTGTACTAAAATCACTAAAAAGCAGTGACAACAACTTACCTGTCATCCCATCCATATCCAAAATTTGGATAGGTCAGGGTTTTCCAAACTTTTTAGAAACTTTAACATGAATCAATCAACATTGCTGGAAGTTTTTAAATTATCATGTTAACATGGGATCTGGAGTCCTACTCCAAATAACTTTTGAAAAACAGATGCATCTTGGAAGCATTTCAGTACAAAAGAATGGCAGTCAGTGGGGGTGGGTATTTAACACAATTTCAGAAGCTAGATCTTTCTTTTCTGAGTCCCCAACTCCCTTGCCATTTTTGTTAGGTTTATAATCACGGTTTTCCTAAAACCTCTCTCCCCCTGTATTGCTATGTGAAGGGACCATGGAAGCACCAGGAGAAACCAATTATAGTTAGACTATACACGAACAAACTGGAAAAAATAGAGAAAAAGTTGTTTTTCTTTTAGGTTCTTTCAGTTATAGTCATCTTGGGTTTTACATGTAACAACAGGTAAAACATTGTCATACCGAAGTTGACAATATCACTTTAGATCTACATCTTCAGACATAAAAATCAACCGAGATCCCACTATTTTATTTTCATGCTATGGAAAGCCCACAAGTCTTTATATATAAAGACAAGGTCTTGAGACATGAACATTTTTATCTCCTCTATCCCCACCAGTTCACTCCTTGCAACTCTTAGAATTTCTGACAATGGCAAATCTTGTTTCAGATTATAAGAACTATAGCACATTCTCTCTCTCCTTATTTCACTATAAATCAGGAAACAGCAGATATTAGCCCTTGTAAATTATGAATAACCAGGAATTATGCATAGTCATCAGCTTGCTAACAGCCACTTCCTTTGGTAAAACTGATACCACAGGTAGAAATATCTAGGTCAGTTTCTTTGAGGTAAGAGGGACAAGAATAATTGGCATTTGTTGAAAAATTACGTGAATTGCAATGCTCTATTACACCACAAGGGGAAAAAAAGAGGGTAAGAGAGGCGTTAGTGATTTTCTAGGTCTACAGCCAGAACTACTTACCTTTTAAACTCATCATGATAAAATTCAGATTTGCATGTCACCATCTCACTGGCCTGATTATCATCACGACTTCTGACTCCACCAAACACGTAAAGCTCTGAGGCAACTCCACATGCCACTGCCCCAAATCTGAGGGCCAAAAGGAGACGGAAACAAATAATATTTAATCTGTATACCCATAACCTTGTACATGCCTTACCATAATTCTCTACCTCTTTCATATTCAGCAGATCAAGTATGAAGAAATATTTAAAACCACTTAAAAATCATTGTACAAAATAATAGAGCAACAGAGTATCTCTTTGGAAACAAAGTTCTAAGTTCAAAGTCAGTATGAATTCAAATACTGACACAATACCATTTTTTCCCCCATCCTGTAGAATAGGAGTAATTCTTGCAATATCAGGAGTCTACATGAAACAATCATATCTGGTCACAGATCCTCAGCTGCAACTGAGAAGTATCCAGTGCTCCTAGGAGCAAAGGGGTCAAAGGTGGCTTTGACCATGGAGTTCTCTGAGAATACTGCTCTAAATTGCAGTAGCAATAGGAGCACCAAAGGACTGTGTCAGCAGCCAGAAATCACTGGGGCCTACACCATGGTGCCCTGGCTATCCCATTTCCCATACTACCTCTCCAGCACTACAGCTGGGATCGTAGCTACTATGACAGCTTCACGCCACCCAACAATTAAGTGAGACACAGGGAATCCACCTCGAGGCCTCTTTTGCCAACTTTAGGACTGCTGTGCATTACCAGGGTGGCACAAAACAGTCCCAATTTACAAAATGACCCAGGCCTTAGTGTTAAAACAGCTGCACAAGCTGTTGACTAGCAAACATACACTAATGTCAGACACACACACTGCCACACTGAAATTGATACTAACAATCTATTAGTTTCTTTAAAAATAAGTGCGTTTGGACCATGTTTTTAAATCCATATTATTTTTGGTTTCAAAGGATAAACAAAGTGTCCTTGTAACCTAGATGTGCATGTGCATCTTATTCACCTTCTCTCTTTTAGTGGACAGATGGCTGTCCATTGCTGAGTCCTAGGGTCGTAACATTCAACAGATTCAAACAGTTTTCCATAGGAGCCTCCACCCATGGCATAGATTTTCTTCTTCATAGTTGCATAGCAGCCAATCTTTAAAAAAAGAAAAATCAGAAGTTGAAAACTGTAGTACCTTAAACCAACTATGTTCAGTGTTCTAGATGTAGCAAAATCATTGTTCAGTCATCAGTCAGTCTCATTAATACAACACAATCTGAGCAGTAAGGAAGCAATTTCTAACAATACATAAATAATACTGAATTTCTAGTTTTCAGCAAAAGAAAAACATTTGTTTGCTTGGAAAAGAAAAGAAAACAAGTTGACACTGAGTTACACACCCCATTTTCATTTAGAATTACTCTGTAGAAACAGTAGAACAAGTATCCCCTAAAACTGTTCCTTATAATTAGCTAAAAAATATAGGACTTACAATGGATTGTGGCCACCACCATAAACAGTCCAATAGCTCATTAACTTCTGTCCAAAGGATAAAAGTACACCAAGAGTGAAAGTAAAGCAATTTTCACGTTGGGCCGCAGTTTAGTTTGTACAGTGACTCCTACATTTTAAACTCATTTATTTCCATTTATTATACCTTCTACAGTGATTCCTGAGGTTCTCTTCAACCAAATGTGTTGACTGTACAAAAGTGCATTACTAACACTTTGCTTAGAAAATAAAGCTGATGAATTAGCTGTAGGACATATTAGCTTTTAAATGTTCATTAGTCAGACTGATGTAGTTACACTCGTTTTTCTTCAATTGTATTTATTTTTATTAACAACATATAAGAGATCAGACCAAATAATATTTTACGTTATTTTGAAAGGACAGTATCATTAAACAAGTAAACATGCATAAAAAAGCCCAGCACAAGTGCCTTCTTTCGCTTTAAAATTAATCACCATTCATGAATTTTGCATCCAACGGAAAGATAAAAGCTATACAAAGAAAAAGACATTTGTTTTACCCAAACTGCATCTCAAACAGCACAGTCTATAAAAATTTGATCTAGAACAACATTTTGCTATAAATTGAGAGGAGACTCCTCTTCCCCCCCCCCGCCATGTTATTTTCATTGACTTCAAGTAAAAGCTGTAATATAAACAGTGCAAGTATTTGACTAGGGACTTTAAAAAGAGTTTAACAATAATGCTTTTCTAAATTATGATGTAGTTCTTACCTTTCTAACCATGGTCAGATCTGGCTGCTTGGTCCAAGTCTTGTTATAAATGTCATAGCACTCCATAGAGCGTAGCTCCCTTTCTCTATCCTCACCTCCCAGAATATACAGAATTCCATCAATCTCCACCAAACCAAAATTATGTCGTGCCTATAGGAAACACCAATAAACACTGTAGTAGCATATTTACAATAGTAATGGCTGTGTAATCATTTTTAATACCTGCTCTACCTGCAGAAGTTTGTAACTCAGATCACCTCTGTTAAAAAAAGTTATAATGCAAAATATCAAACTCTGGAGCAAGTTTTTTATTCTCTAATTTAATATAAGAGCCTAATATAGGACAAACAAGAGCATTAAAGTTAAAACAGAGGTTCAGCAAGTGAATAGTAACATGTTTCTTTAGTATTCAAGAATCTGAGCTATGGATCACGCTCCATTCTTCAACTAATCCAGAAGCAAGAATTTCCCCTTACAGTGACCAGGTCTGGCTTATCAATGCTGCAGATAAACAATCTGGACCCATAATTCCCCATTGGCCCAGCTCTCTTGATGGTAGCAGTGGTGGAACCTGTAGTTTAGCCCAAGTGCACGTGTTTTTAAACACATGTTTTCTCTAACCTTATTCACAGTAGGCTGTAAAAACACTGCTACTGGTTCCACAGTTACCACCAAAAAGAGCTATGCTGAAATCCCCTCAGGTGCAAGGATGAGTTATTTAATAGAAGGCCTTTGGTAAAGAAAATTCTGGAGCACAATCAACAACTTCTTAAATAAAAAAAATTCTATACCTGCTTAAAAAAATCAGCACCCCAAAAAGGTAACTTTCAGGACTTAAATTTATATATAGTGGAATAGTCACTTTTTGATGGCACCTAACACATGAAAAAAGAACCCTGACCCTCAGCCAAGCTGGCAAATTTACGATAAGGTTCAAGTTACTTTCCATGTGTTACTCATTTCATGTGCATCCTTCTGCATGGTCCAATCCTGTCATCATGTTAGATTCTCAATACTAATTTTATATATACACTTTTTTTTTTTTTTTTTTTTTTTAAAGGCCAGTAAACTCTAATGGGTTACTTTATGAACAGAACCAAACATCAGAGTTCACAAGAAATTCTGCATCTCAGCTCCATAGCTAGTTCTTCAGTAACAACCAACGTTTTCCAGTGGCTGCAGTTATTACTAATCCAAGCGTGGCATCTAGGAAATGTATGAGAAAAACAAAAATCTGCACCATGGCTTTGATTCGATCAAGTGCAAGCAGCTAGAAAATCAATTGGTCTGACCTATACTGCATTCTAAAAGTGCTATCTGTCCATGATACTGTACTTATATGACCCCCCCCCCGCCCATAAACATAGCATCTGAGTGCCTCCAAATATTTTAATGTATTTATCCTCATAACATTCCTGTTAGGTAGGGGATTACCATTATCATTTTACAGACAGGCAACTGAGGTACAGAGAGGCCAAGAGACTTGCCCAAGGTCACAATGGAAGTTTCTGGTAGAACAGAGATCTCCCAAGTCCTAAGCTAGTGCTCTAACTACCACACCATCCATCCTCTACTTTTCAAAGGAAAAATAAACCCCATAGAGTTGAGTAGTGATCTTGCCTCATTCATTGGTGGCAAGGAACTCCATGAATTGGTATCAGGATCATATTTTTCTCCAGAGCTCAGAGTTTCCTTATTTTCATCTTGACCTCCAAGTACAAACAAAGATCCTTCTGTAAAACAAAGTGCATGTGAAAATTTTAAAATGGAAGTCACACCAATTCTCATCACAGGGCATTGAGCTACATCTTGGAAATCACAAGTTCATAAAAATGCCTATTGGACTCCAGACTGGCAAAGGGTAAAGAATGTACTTTTCCCTGTGGTTTAACCCATCAGTGCAGACTCTACAGGCCAAATTCAGCACTGGTGTACTCAGTGCAACACAACTGAAGTCACAGTGTGGTTACCTGAGTAAAACATACCCACAGCGACAGTTTCAGCAGACTCCAACAAAATATCAAATTATGATTCCAAGATATTCACATCAGAGGGAACCCTCACAAGACAAAGCAACATGCTGGGGGAAGGTGGGTGGGAGAAAATGAACAGGCTCTAGTGTAGCTTGCTCTAAGAAAGCAAACTACATTACAAACTATACCCCATTTTTGACAATCTGGTGAGTTTACACTCCACTGGCTTTTTGTTAAAATAACATGCTGTCATTTACCTGCTGAGAGTACTCCATGGTTGATTCTTGGAATACTCATAGGGGCAAGTTCAATCCAGAGTTGCCTATTAGGATCATAAAGAGGGCACATGCATCGCATCACAGCTGTTGGTTTCCGTGACCTGAAAAAGGAGGAAATTATATACACACACACACACACACACACACACACACACACACACACACACACACACCTCGATATAACGCTGTCCTCGGGAGCCAAAAGAATCTTACCATGTTATAGGTGAAACGCGTTATATCGAACTTGATTTGATCCGCCGGAGCGCGCAACCCCGCCCCCCACCCCAGAGCACTGCTTTACTGTGTTATATCAGGTGGCGTTTTATGTAAGTATTCAGATATATCTGAATACTTACAACACGGGGTCACTAAAATTGCTTGATTAATCCTGTATTTTAAGTATAGATTCATAAACATGTGCATCTGGAAAATGTCACAAAGACACGGTCCCAGCACAAAAGAGCTTACAATCTAAATTTGTAAATGTACAGGCAAGAAGGAGGGAGGTGGGGAGAATATGCGATGCAAGGAAACTAGCTATGGCCCTAGCTAGTGAGGAATTTTATATAAAAAGCAGATTATACTATCATAGAACATCAGTATTTCTTCTCCCAGTAGAATGAGTTTTAAATGTAACTGAACACGATGTGCTACTGAGTTTTTCATCAATACTGAGCAAAAGTCAGAGCTGGGTCAGCAAAGAACAATTCCCTCCTCCCAACCCCACAAAATACTTGAAAAAGGAAAGGAGAATGGGCATTGTCACCTTAAATCTCAATGTAACAAACAGAGAATCTACTCTGGCATCACAGGTAGGTCCTGATGCTAAAGCAGAGATCTGATGTTATTAAAATGTAACACTGATCTGAGGAAAAAAAACCTGTAAAATAAATGTTGCTTTTGGTGTTCCATATTTATTCTTAATCAGGACTTTCACATCAAACCTGCTCAGTTTACAAAAGTCTGAACAAAAAATTTTTCTGGCACCAGCATACGGTACCACAAAAGTTGTCTTTGGCTTTCTACCTCACTAACTATCAACGCTGAGGACGTTTTAATCAGAAGTTTGCTATGGATCTACACTGCTATTATAAGGACTCTCAGAAACCTCACTCAGTCAATCAATGGACATATGATTAAATGTGATTAGAGTAGTTTTTGTTTGTATGGTGCCTCGAATATGTAAAGCGCTATGATAATGCTACATATTTATTTGTATTTTAATACTCAAAGATGGATTTTCAGAAGTTTAAGTTAAGTAACTTGTTCACTGACTATATTTGACATTCTAAAATGGATCAAACATAAGGGTGTTCTAGGCACATCTAACCATGCTAAAAAACAAGTTTTATAAATGTGCCCAATTAATTCAACACTAAATGGGTTAATATTAACTTCATTTCTTTATCAAGAAGAAGATTGGACATACTGGGTCACAGCAAAGGTCCATCTAGCCCAGTATCCTGTCTTCTGACAGTGGCCAATGCCAGGGAATGAATAGAACCGGCTATCATCAAGTGTTCCATCCTCTGTCACCCATTCCCAGCTTCTGGCAAACAGAGGCTATGAACACCATCCCTGCCCATTCTGGCTAATAGCCATTGATGGACCTAGCCTCCATGAACTTATCGAGTTCTTTTTTTGAACTCTGTTTGTAGTCTTGGCCTTCACAACATCCTATGGCAAGGAGTTCCACCGACTGACTGTGCATTGTGTGAATAATACTTCCTTCCGTTTGTTTTAAACCTGCTGCCTATTAATTTAATTTGGTGTCCCCTAGTTTATGAGTTATGAAAAGGAGTAAATAACACTTTCTTATTTATTTTCTCCACACCAATCATGATTTTATAGACCTCTATCATATCCCCCCTTAGTCATCTCTTTTCCAAGCTGACAAGTCCCAGTCTTATTAATCTCTCCTCATACGGAAGCCATTCCATATCCCTAATGATTTTTGTTGCCCTTTTCTGAATCTTTTCCAATTCCAATATATCTTTTTTGAGATGTGGCGACCACATCTGCACGCAGTATTCAAGATCTGCATATACCATGGATTTATAGAGAGGCAATAAGTTACCATCTGCTCACTAATTGCTTAAATAATACAAGTCATTTCTGTCAGTAACGTACTGAATACTTACACTCTTTCTTCACCACCAACAGTCACTATACACTCAGAATAACCTCTGGGTTTGAAAGAAGCCAACATTGCTTCCCCCTGCTGTGGTGGAGTGAGTGGAATGTTGTTACATTCTTTGACAATCTCCCGTACCAGTGGTTCACTCATCATCTGTTCACGCAAATAAGTTGAATCTAATCCTGAAACCCACACTGCTGACATGACATCCTTCAGGTGAACCTAGGAAACCAGAAAAATTCAAAATTTCCAAAACAGTTTAAAAAACAAAATTCTGTCCACCATACTTTAGAATATAGCTCCAAGGGAATTCTTATGTGCTGTATTTATTTTAATATACAGAAAATACTGAAAAATATTTTATGGATAAAAACTTAATTTATAAATAAAACTATTTTAGAAATCACAGTTTAAGTTTCTATGTCTTGTGGCAAACAATGGTTACTTCCCCTCACCCAACAATAAGCTCATATATCAAACACATAAAGACTAACAACTGTGTTACTTCATTCGGTGTTTTTATCTGCAAACAAGGGGAGGATGCAGCTACAGTATAAGCAACACTTCAGCTCAACAGCTCCCTATCTACTTTCCATCTTTATATACAGTGTAATATCTAAATCCTAGAAATGCAAGAATACAGGAAAAATAAATTATCTGCACTGTATTCCCACCAGGTAATTTTATGTGAGCCCAATTTACTAAACTAACTATGTAATTTAGTGCACACTAACCTTTCTTAATTCTGAATCGTGGGAGATCCATCTAATTACTGCTTCAAATACATATCTTTCATTTCCAACATTCAGCTTTTCCAAGGATAGCACTTCTTTCAGTTTTTGGGGACTCAGTTCCAGGAACTCCTCTGTGCTGCTGACATCTCGGAAGTGAGTTTCCAGATACTCCGAGGCAAGGTAATAAACGTGACGCAAACAATAGTGCAGTGCAAAGTCCCGAATACCAATACAGTTCTCAGCAGCTATACAACCTTCTAAAAACTCACAGCAGAGGGTTTTAAGATCTGTAAGAAGCAGGAGATCAGCTGCCTGCAGAACATCTTGAATAGTGTCTTCATTTAGCCTGATCTGCAAGAGTTTATTGTAAAAAGTTACAACTACAATTCACAATCTGATATAACTTTATAACTGATTCTTAGGGCTGGTCTACAGGATCACTTACGATGATATAACTTACATCGCTTAGGGTGTGAAAAAGACAGCACCCTAAACGACATAAGTTACAACCACCTAAGTGCTGTCCACACTTTGTTGAGGTGGAGTAATTATGCCAACAGAAGAGTGCTCTCCTGTCAGCATAGCGTGTCTTCATCAGATGCGCTGCAGTTGCGCCAATGTAGCACTTCAGTGCAGACTTGCCCTTAGTGGGTGAATAATGGAATGTAACATGGGCATAGAAGATGATTCGAAACTACCATGCAGAAGGATAAAGCCACTGCTGGTGGGCAACTTAACTGGGGAGAAGGGGGGTGCAAGCTGGGTAGAGGGCATCTGAAGGGATGTTTTGTCTGAAGGAACAATGGAATTGTTCAACTTATCTGGGAAAATGAACTATATTTTGCTGGTAGGACAAATCAGCACACACAGAAAAGAGACAGAGCCCCAACTGCACTTTTTTCTTCTTTACAGAGGCCTTGATGATGAAACTATTTTCTTAAAAATGGTTTCAGTTAACTAAGAGCCGATGCCACCTCATGCCTGTTTGAAGACCTGTTTGAAATTAATTCGGCAAGGTCAGTCTGGTTCCTGATGGACAAACCAAAAGCGGATTTTAATCTGTGTTTTGCTGGGAGTCTTAGTAGTGACTAGGGAGGACTGAACGGATGTGGAGAGAAAAAACAAACAAACAACTGTGTCAGCTTAAATGGCTGGAGTTGCTGGATACCAGCAGGGCAATGAGGTGGGAATCTCGGACTGCCCAGATGGAAAATGTTCTGTGAAGGTCTTCAGCCTCCCAGGCTGCCAATCCAGACACCTTTCACAAGTACCAAATCACACATGCTTTAAAACTAACTCAGTGAAGAAACTAGTAAGGGGTTTTTTTGGTTGTTTTTGTTTTGTTTTTTTTAAAGTTTAACATTTATTGTTTAAAGTTTGTTTCTTGGGATATACCACATTAAGCAGAGCAAGAGAACACATCTGAAGTGCTTACAATCTATTTTTGGTTCATACCAGTAGCCTGCATTCTGGCGTATAGAAGTCATTTCATAGCAAAGACTCAAAGCACAAAGTTCACTGTTGCTGCCTTTTTTGGATGACAGGATAAGACAAAAAGCGGGGCTTATCTCTAACTGGTGCTGCTGAATTAGACAGTGAGAGATGCAATAATTCTGTTAAGCACCATACCTGCCCACTGAAGATGTAATCCAGTATTTCTCTCATGATTTCGACAGATATCCCTTCAAGTTCAATCTTATATGTAGATCCATCATCCTTTGGAGGATTATAGTTCAATTTTGTTCTGCGGGGAAAAACAGTAACTAATGAGTCTGCAGTATCTGGTTACCAAAACATCACGGGTAGTAAGTACTTCCTTGCAGAAGCTCTCAAAGCAAAGTACCAGGATATTGTTAGAAGAAAGGATATCACAAAAATACCTACACAGATGCCTGAGCATTCCAACAGGTGTTAGGATCTGAATCTAGAGGTAATGTATATAATAAACAGACTTTATGCCAGCTATTTTGGGGAAATTAGGTTAATATAATTTAAGAGGCTAGTCCTATTAATCAGGAATCATGATTATGGCTACATTTTAGTCACAGGAATTTTTAATAAAAATAATGGGCAGGTCACAGGCTGTAAACAAAAATTCATGGCCTGTGACCTGTCTATGACTTGTACTATATACTCTTGCAGAAACCCTCCTATTAATGAGACAATGCTGTTTAGAGGTTTCAGATCTAACCAAATGTACGACTGTCTAAACAGTGTCCTATTTCAGGCCATAAAAATGGTTAACCTGAAATCACTTACTTCAGCTCAAATCCAAACAACAAGAACAGAAAAAAAAAAATCAATCTTGAGAACATTGTACTTTTAGGGGTTGGGGGATTATGTTTTTGAGAAAAAGTGCCAATATAATAAGCCCAGGAAAAAAATTATATATATATATATATACACACATTCAGAACCATGAAAATGCACACTGAATATACCCCTTTCAATATTTACTCTATCCCCATACGCTATCCTGAGGACAACTGGAAACTATAAGACCACATTATTTATCCATTAGAAAGGTTCACTTTATCAGTGAGGACAAAAATGTTAATAAATTAAGATTAAAAGTAAGCTATGTGATACAGAGATAAAGAGGTCTTGAAATTTCTATTTGTTTTTAGTGTGTTTTCAGTTTTTCAGGAAAAAAAGTAGGTACAGATATGGAGGGTGGGCTGTGCATAACTGTGAATTTCTATAATTTAATTTTAAAAGTAAGATTTTGAAATTGTTTAAATAGAGATGTTTCAGCAAGTAACTATACACGGCTGGTGGAATAGCAGATATTTAATTACAATTCCCAGGACACTGTTTTATTCTGAGTTGCATACTTGCTGCATAGTCACACATATCTAAGTGACTGGGGAGGCTGACAGTTATTAGCAGCAAACCAGCATGCAGAGATTTACATAATTAGTTTGGGTTGTTTCATTCTCTAATTTGGGACTTGGCAAAGATCTTTTCTCTGATTGGCTCCTATACAATACTCCGAACTTTGGAGCTGTTTGGCATCAACAGAGAAGGCTGCATCAGCTTTTCTTATTTCAGCTAAAGGAAATAGAACACTAAGATTTACATGCAAGACAACCCTCCCCACCCCGCAAAAAACAACACTCCATTATATCAAAACAGCAAAGAAAACATTGTATCAACCAATACAAAGGGAACGAGGGTAGGGAAAAAGGGGTGAAGTGGAGTTTTTGTTTGTCCACTTCTCAACTCTGCCCTCCCCTTCCAGGCCAACAAGTTTTTTCCCCACCAGAACAGCTGTCCTATTTGTTATTACATTGTATGCCCTGGGAGTAAGTACAGCCTCTTGATCCAAATTCACCTTTGAAAATTATGTATGCAAAAGTATATTGCTGTTATCCTGGGGAGAAGAGGCCAGTTGACTGAAGAGGAAGAGTAGAACAAAAATAAGGGAGAAACGTTACGAGGATTTTTTAAACTATTTTCTTAAACCATTCAATTTGCAACAGGTCGGCAGGTTCGGCAGACCGTGGCTCCCACTGGCCACGGTTCACAGTCCCAGGCCAATGGGGGTGGCGGGAAGTGGCGTGGGTGAGGGATGTGCTGGCCACGGCTTCCTGCCACCCACATTGGCCTGGGACGGCAAACCGCGGCCAGTGGGAGCTGCGGTCCGCTGAACCTGCTGATGCGGCAGGTAAACAAACTGGCCCAGCCCGCCAGGGTCCTTACGCTGGTGAGCAGCGTGCCGGAGGTTGCCGACCCTGGACTAACACATGTTTGTGGTAGTGACTCAATCCCAAATTAGAAAGTGAGCTCTACCCAATACTAGTTAGAGGGATTTGAACATGCCAAGGCAATACGCCAGACTCCCCATCAATAATAAGCATTGAAACCTCCTCTGCAGATATAGGTACAAACCTACTCACGCCCAGGGCCAGCTCCAGGGTTTTTGTCACCCCAAGTGGTGGGGGGGGAGGGGGGGAGCCGCAACTGCGATCGGTGGCAGCTCCACCGCGTTGTTTTCTTCTTCGGCGGCACTTTGGCAGCAGGTCCTTCCATCCAAGACGGACCACCACCGAAGAGCCCCCTGCCCCTTGGCTGCCCCAAGCACCTGCTTGCTGAGCTGGTGCCTGGAGCCAGCCCTGCTCACGCCAAGACACAATGAAGGCTAAGTTGGTCTCCTCCCAATTCAGGTCCCACATAGCGTTTATGAGCCATCACAGTGCCACCTCCCTAAGCCTTGTTTAATTTTACCATTAAAAAGCTAGACATTTGATAACGTGTCTCGATTTATAGCTATAACACTTTCCTCTCATCAAGCTTGAATTTTGTGCATGCAAAACTTTTTAGATCATATTATAAAACAGGTCAGACATAGAAACATGATGAAGCAGTTTAATGCCACCCACCCCCTCCTCCAAAATACATGTTACAATGAAATAAGTAGGATTTATTTTTCAGGTCACACCCCGGCCCTTTGGCAGCACACATGGAAGCTATCTGTCTTCACCACACCCTGTAGGGTGTGCCAGCTTTCCAAATATTTTGCCTACGTACTTAGTTTTTAGGTGTTCTGAAAAGAATGAGCAATGTCAGATCCCAAGGCAAAATGATCCAGACAACAGCGCAGTATAAAAAATAAAATAAAAAAAAAAGGGAGAGGAAGGAGAATTGTTTTGTTTTTGTTTTGTAAGGAGGAGGATTGCATTTAGTTTAAAGCTTTTCAGAGTACAGAAAAAAGAAGCTGGGCTAAAAATTAGATAATTAAGTTTTTGCAGATTGTAGGAGGAACAAGACAATTCCTTCAAACAGCAGCCACAGAGACATAGCATTCAGCATGTTTTTCTACCACTATCAGCATTTCCAAGTTAGGGCCCCACTTCTATATGTCAGCAGAATTTTCCGCTTCATTTTACTGTGTTTTAAAGGCATTGTGCTGGCTCATGATTTCATTTGCCCCACTATAAATCTGATATTATTCTACTTCAGTCAATGGATTTAGGATTTACAGCCAGTGTGGAGTAGAATCTGGCCCTCAATCTCCAGTCAAGTCTGAGGCCTTGTCTATAGTTGGGTTTTAGCCATCAGTGGCAAGGTGGATTGATTTAAACCCCCATGTGGAAAGCCTTGATTTAAATAATCATTTTAGTTAACTTTTCCATTAGTTCTTCAGTTATTTTCTAAAAAAAAAAAAGATGCACTCTCATTAGTTGATATAACTACTAAAACATGTTGACTTACAACTAAGCAGTGCCTTTATATTAGATTTAGTACATCTTTTTTGCTATCTAGGAGGGTATGCTATAACTATATACATTTATTTAAGCCATTATATATCTTATTATTTTCAAATTCTTATTAGCTGTACATTTTTAGTATGTTAGAAAATGGTGAATGATGGGTGGAATCATAAATATTCATAACTTGAGAAATGAGCTAAGCAAAGCTTAGGGAGAGAGAGACTATAAAATAGGCACACGAGACGACTGGGGTGAGCTCAATGGATGATCCCAATGATAGTGTATCTTGGAGTCAGAGGCTGGCTCCCAATGCCTGTGATGAGTTTTCCAGTCTCTTGCACCCAGTAGGATAGCCCATAGGTCCCCACAGGATCAAGCCCTTAATACAGTACATGACCTATTGTGACATATTTATAAAGCTTGATCTCTAAAGTGAGATGTTTTCCCGATTTTTCTTTATATAATAGAGAAGTAGCCTTTAACTAAAGTTTTTGCTAAAGGTTTATGGGGATTCAGCATATTTATTTAAATGTTTTAAGAGATAATAAATTAAAGCCTTAACATATTTTGTAATTCCGATCTTAAAAACATTTTTTAAAAAGAAAGATTATAATTTAAATAAAATAAAAAATATCCAGTGTAAACAAATTAATTTTCATTTTTTCCCCCAAGAAAATCACTTCTTTTTATGCACCCTTATCAGTGGACAGAAACTACTATAGCTATTCCAGTGCAAAACCCAAGCATAGACAAAGAAGCTACAATTTGCAACAGTTGAGTTCATCTTGGTACAAATTGCAACTTTCCTGGTCTTAAGTTTATGGTTTGTACCATTTAGCTGCACAGGTTGCTGGCCACTGATGGGAGAAACATAACTAAACCCAACTAGAAAACCTTGTCCACCCTACAAAAAACCACAAACACGCTCATTAGTCACAAAAAGTGTAACTGAAAGTGTTGATCACAGCCTGTCTTGGTTTGAACTGTGATCAGAACCAATTAAGGTCTAGGTATATTCTGCAGCATAGACAAGGCTTAAGGCACATCCTCTTATATTAGAAGCACATTTTAAAAATCCTTAACCTTTTTGTGACAATGCATTTGTAAAGTGACCTGAACTATTCTAAAGTAATCTTTAAAAAACAAAAATACAAAAACCCGTACAATATTATTCAACAGGTAACAGCTTAGCTAGTATAAAAAATACTAGTCGTCATTATATCTCTCTGGTTAACTTTAACTTAGCATCTCGATTATAAAGCTTCAAGCCACATCCTCCTGCAGGTGCCACCTAAATTTGGTTTATATATAGCTCATGTTTCCTAACTGCCACTTCATAACAACCTGAAATTGAAAATAGCTTGCAGACTCTTACTGAAACATTTCCATATACATTAGGCATCATTTTGAAACTATGACTTGCCTACTTTGTCATCTCCACTTCTGTTCAAAGGACGACATTCCTGGAGTTTGGCTCTTAACCAAGAGCTGGGCCTTTGCCTTGCTAAGGAATACACATAGTCTGCCAGTTTGTTAACTCTGCTCTCAAACATCTTACCAACAGCTACTAGAAAGGAACAAGACCAACTACAGATTAGGGTTGCTAAATCTACACATTATAAAAAAGAATATTAAAAATCATAGAACGTCAGGGTTGGAAGGGACCTCATAGTTCAACCCTCTGCTCAAAGCAGGCCCAATCCCCAGACAGATTTTTGCCCCAGATCCCTAAATAGCCCCCTCAAGGATTGAACTCATAACTCTGGATTTAGCAGGCCAATGCACAAACCACTGAGCTATCCCTCGCCCCAACTCCCTGCTAACAATTTAGAACTTGTGACTTGATGAGATCATCATCACTGGAAAACAATATCCTTAATGAGTTACCAAAGAGAACTTTTTTTCAAGTACTTTATACATTCCCATCCCATCACTATGGCACCTGAAAGAAGAAAGCAGCACAGTTTAGCCAACCTTTATAGCAATTGTAGAACGAAGCAGTGTAAATGAAAATCAATTATTTAAAAAAACAGTGTGAAGACGGTAGTACAATCATGTCACTCCTTTGTAGATGTGAGAAGGCAGTCAGCTGGACAACTGAGATCTTGGGAGGCTACGAAGAAGGAAGATGAGACAGTCAAGGAGAAACAGAGCTCAGATGAGGATTTCAGCAAAGGCAATGATGTATACAGCCAGCATTGCAGAGTGCAAACTCACAAGATATTGTGTATGTCTGCGCAGCAAAGAAAAACCCATGCCAGCTGACTTAGGCTCCAGGCCAAGCCCGGAAGTCTACACAGCAGTGAAACAGCCACACAGCCAGAGTCAGCTGGCACCGGGTTTTTCTTTGTTGTACAGGCATACCCGCTGAGGTCAAGACATAGAAGGATTCAAAAAAGGAGTATATTTTTGCAAAGATAGCTACAGTCACACTAGATAGGAGAAAATCGTAAAAGGTATACACCCCACATGCGTCAGGATTTAAACCTATCATTAGGTATTTGGGAATAGGAACAGATTTCCCTTTTATTATTCCATAACTGTACACAATAGGGTTTCTTTCATTTTCCTCTATGGCATCTGGTACTTCCGAAGACAGGATACCAGACACTATAAGTCGGTGGTCTGATCCTGGATGACATTTTCTGGGTAGCGACAGGCTGATTTACAAATAGAAGTGTGGTAGAAAGAAAGTTTGAGATCAAGGAGAACGTACAGTGGAAGAAACAGTTGGTCTGAACTGAGAAGGGAGCTAGAAGAGAGTTCTATTTGACTCTCAATTGGTTTCTCAAATTTGAATTATCTTGTCCAAATAAAGAAAATAGTCTCTTTGTATGTGTAGAACAGGACATTGAAAACAAAATCAAGTGTATCAGTTCAACCAACTCTGCATCTAGGGTATTGCACAGATCTTCACCAGTTCCATGGCTCTACATTCTTAAGGACTTGAGCAGTAAATATATATTTTTGGAATTTATTGTGTTTAATATGAAAGATGACTGATTAGTAGACACTCATATTGTAGCGACCTCTGTCTCTTTAGAATTACAACTTTTTGTGTAAACTCAAAATGGGTTAGAGCCACAAAGGGATTTAGGCACTTCAGTCCAAAATTTAGATTCTTAAAACCCTGCACAGCTGATGTCCAATAGCCTAGACACTTAAAGGCCTTTAGGTACCTAAATTTCAGCCAATGAGGCCTTCTTTGTATAGTCCTGCTTTAAGAAGCCCCTAATTAACATCTTTCTTATCAACCTTAGCATGAGCACTGTATACTCCATTACAACTTCATTTTATATATCATTATGCTCCACCATACTCCCATCCAAATAAACACACTCTTAAAAGGCACTTCTCAGGATGGCCAGACACATTGAGTTTCTAGGCCAAGCTACTTTTTGGGATATGGTAAACCAAACGAAAGTTAGAAAGTTTTTCAGAAAGTCAACAACTCAGATACTTCTTAAACAGCATGCTTGAAAATTTAACTCCACTTAAGTCAATTGGAATTTTTTCACTGACTTCAGTGGGACCAGGATTTCTCTCAATTACTTTTAAAACAACTTTTGTGATTTATTCCTAACTTCCTAGAAAAATTCTACCCTAAGATGCAGTATGTGCCATTTCAGGGAGATTGGTAGAGAAGACTGAAGCTAAGGTGAAAACTAGCTTCCCATCCCTGGACTACAGCATGGCTTCAAACCCTGCACACTGAAGCATGTGTTACATCATGGTTTGTGTGTATGTAATTAAAAAGTAGATGAGCTGAAAGGAAGGGTGGGAGTTCAACTTTGGACTGAGGGTAAGCATAGGAAATTTCAATCCCTAAAGTTAGTTTTATCAGTACATGTCGGAAAAAACAGGGCCTTGTATCAAGAGTGCTTCTGCAACTTTAACTACAGCAGCATTTTGCATTAAATTACTTCATTGTTAATGTCACAGTCTCATTCAGTTAAGGCAGTGGTTCTCAAACTTTTGTACTGGTGACCCCTTTCACATAGCAGGCTTCTGAGTGCAACCTCCCTATAAATATATAAAAACATTTTTAATTTAACACTATTATAAATGCTGAAGGCAAAGCAGGGTTTGGGGTGGAGGCGGACAGCTCACGAACCCCCATGTAATAACCTCGCAATCCCCTGAGGGGTCCCTATCCCTAGTTTGAGAACCCTAGAATTAAGGAGACTGTTTTCAAACAGAAATGTTTATGAAACATCTACAGAAATTTTGTAACTGCAGAGAGAAACTGAACAAATGGAAATTTAAACAAATAAAAGCAGAGGAGATTCCAGCACTCATGAGGAAAAAAGACAACACTTCTATTAGCCAATAAATGCTGTAAGACAAATGATACTGTGGCTGCTATATTATTTTCCTAATTAAAATCTTACATAAATTCTAAGACTGATTTTGAAGAGCACTTGATTATTAAGTCCAGTGTTAAGCAATGCTTAGAACTAAATGATTAAAATGTCTTACTCACTGTATACATCTGTCTTCTCACAGACTCCACAACAACAAATCAAAACGCTGTAAATCAATTGTGCTTAGGATAGAAGGAAACATGGAATTAATAATGTGACACAAAGCCTTTCACAGTTGGCCTCCAATTCAAATCCAGTCCAATTAAATGTTGACAGAAAGGGGTTAACATCCTATGGTTGTTTATTGTTAATAATGTATATTACAGTAGTGCCTATGGGCCAATTAATACAGCCCCATTGCACTAGGCACTGCACAAACGAATAGTAATCAGTCCCTGCTCCTCAGAGCTTACAGTCTAAATAGACAAGACTGACACAAGATAAGGGAAAGAGTACAACACAGACAGAGTGAACTGCGAAGGCAGCAAACATCTTGTTAGTTTCAAGCCTTGTTTTATTTAAGAGCCTCCATGAGATTAGTTGGTCAAGTTTTGAAAGGAAAAGTTTGCACATGACCAAAAATATATAAATAAACTACAGTATTTGTTTGCCTGAAAGCTATTTCCATGACTCTGGGGTTAGAGTTAATTTTAAATACATTGAAAAATAGTGTGTGCTTATTTTTACATATACCAGATTATTGTACTGGAGACAAACCAAATCAGATTACTAGAGAAAAAGTAAGATGTGGTAACAGGTACATTACTAAATTAGGAGATTATTTAGTAATAGCACCATGTGCATATGTCTGCTGCAGTTAAGCACAGCAACAATTTGAAAACGAAGGACAAAAACACGTCCATGTAGCTGAAAATCTAAATTTCATTTCAAATACAATACTTAACACTTCAAAACACTGACTGTATAATAAAGCTTATTTTATCTATAAAATATGACTTCAGAAGAATGTTCTTCGTTGACAATAATCCTCACAGGCATAAACACAGCAAGGTCTACCATAAAAGAAAGGAACTGATTTGATCCTAAGATAGGATCATTTTCAGTCTCCTAGGCGATGTCTTCACTGCAGTCAACTCAGGTGCTTGGCACCCAGGTCAGCCTAGATCAGTTTGAGTAGCCATAATGCACATCCCAAATCAAGTTACTGCATCCTCAGTGCTGCAATCACATGTGTGTTGCTAGGTTTCTGGGTCATATCCCATGTGCTGCATGCAATAAACTGAGCTGCTGTATAATTTCCCCAGTGAATTGTGGAAGAACTTGTCTGTCCTTCTGAGTACATGGGAGCAATTGTGGGAAGGCACTGGAGGACTATCCGCACTCAAGTGATTTATTCTTTGTCCTCAGTGCAAAGTGGGCCAGTTACTAACCTGAGTGAAAGTGGCACCTGGGCACTAATCTACATCCCCAGTCAGACTAGCTAGCCCAGAATTTAAAGCATCACTAAACTCAGGTGAGAGGGTTGTGTGTGTGGACAAGTGGGGGCCAAGGGACAACACTCAATAACAGCCTGAATTAACTGCAATGAAGATGTACCCAAGAGTTTAGCCCAGTGCAAATAGTGTTCTCTTTAATACGCTATTACCCAGGTTAGGACAGATAATCTTTGCATGTTACCTACTGAATGTCACTTTAAAAAAAAAAAGGCAAAAGTGTTCACATCACTCAAGGACAGAAATAACTTTTAAAGTGCTTTAAGATCCTGTGAGGAAAGATATAATATAAGTGAAAATATTAATTTAAACAGCCCGAAAGCATTGTGAAGTAGAAAAGCATTATTATCGCAATTATACAGATGGAGAAAATGAGGCCCCAGGGGGGTAAGAGTTACGTTTTCAATGAGTCTCATGCAAGCACAGAGCACCGTGTGTAGGCCTTTGCAGGCCCTTGTTGTTCTGCATATGTAAGACAGTTAAGATTTTCAAAGATTTAAGTATGTACATTGAAAATTATGGTAAAGCTACCAGCCAAGAATCTTAATACAAATACAGCTTATTCCAGTAAAAGAATGCTCTTGCTGGTATAGTTTATACCAGCTCACTGACGGAAGGCAGGGAATCCTAGTGGTCAGAGCAGGGGTCTCAAACTCTCGGCCTGCGGGACATCTGCAGCCAGCGAGCCTCCACAATGTGGCCTGTGGGGCTCCAGCAGTTTTGAGGCCAGGTCTCTCCCTTGGCCTCACCCGCTGCCTCCGGGTGCTCCCAGCTCAGGGGCCCTGACAGCGCAACAGAGCTGAGCAACATCTGTCTGCTCGCTCCAGTGGCTGCCAGCCCCTCCCTGCAGCCTAGGGGCAGGGCAGGGTTGTGCCTCCGCACGCTGCCCCCACCCTGAGTGCCCCTGAGGCCAATCAGATGCTGCGGGGACAGTGCCTGGAGGCAGCATGCTGCTCCCTCCTGCCTTGGAGCCCCAGGTAAGCACCACCCCCCCATCCCTCTCCCAGAGCCTGCACCCGCACCCCCTCTCCACATACCCTCTCCTGCCCCCTAACTCCCTCCCAGAGCCTGCACCCCTTCACCACCTCCCACCCAGAGCCTGCGCCTGGTCCCCACATGCCCTCCTGCCCCCAAACTCCCTCCCAGAGCCTGCACCTGGTCCCCATACCCCCACAGCCTTCAAACTCCCTCCCCACACCCCCAAACTCCATCCCAGAGCCTGAACCCCAGACCCCCACTCCCTCCCAAACTCCTTCCCAGAACTCAACCTCTCACCTCTTCTACACCCAAACTCCCTCTCACAGCCTGCACCCTAATCCCCTACCCCAGACCTCCTCCCCCACCCAAACTCCATCCCAGAGCCTTAGGCAGGTGGGAGGTGGATTTTTTTTTGGGGGGGGGACGGAATTTGGGGACGGGGGGACAGGTTCTGGGCGGCATGAATGACATTGGCCTGCTGGAAGGATTTGAGGACTGGCACTGGCCCTAAGGTAAACTGAGTTTGACACCTCTAGGTTAGAGTATTGATTGGGACTCAGGAGACCCAGATTCTATTTCTGGCCTACTGGGTGACTTGGGCAAGCCACTTCACCTCCCCGTGCTTCAGTTTCCCCCATATGTAAAATGGAGATAATGATATTGATTCATTTGGTACACCACTTTGAGAATTAATGATGAAAAACCCTATGAAAGGGGTAGGTATTATTATTATTACACTAGAACTTTTGCCAGTATAAAAATGTTATAAGAAGCCATCACACTCCTAACCTGCAGTATAGACCTAGCTCTATTCACTTTCCCTGGGTTGTGTAACAGAGTCCCTTTTGACAAGTCAAGATATCAAAAGGACCACCTCTAAAGGGGGCAAAATGGTATGCTGTAATTCTTCTTTGCTCAAGCCTAGTGCTGTACCACAAGATTCAGGTGCCAGAGATGCAGGTGAAGTCTTCTGCCTCTTGTGAGTGAGAAACTTTGCCCTGGTTACACACTGTGGCACCAGATAAATGTGTGCATGTATAAAGTACTCACCCAGCCTTCCTGGATCTCACTGCCCTCCTAATATTGCAAACGTGATTGGATGAAAGAGTCTTGACAGGCCCCCAGGACAACTCAGCAGTAAAGACCTTATTGCCACTTCAGTCAACAAACATTTATGGATTAAGCAGATTTCTTTTACTTGCATCCCAGCTAATGCAATATAGGTGCCCGCAGGTAAGCAAAGGCAGATAGGAACTAGCATATGTTAACCTTCTGTATGGTAAGCCTGTGCAGTTTCAGAATTGCTGCATATTTGCCAGACCCTTCTTTCCTTTCCTTCAGCAGCTGCCATTTTTAACTGCAGTGGGTAACCGGTTTGTCAGAGGGAAACCAACTCATCTGTGCCTCCTGACATACATGTGCCAGAGTCACAACTGTCAGTGTAAGCAATCCCCATGCAAATCTAAAAACAGGCCATATACCTCTCTTTGTAGCCATGCCAGTGCATCAGCATACATACACGTATGTGGGATTTTCTGAGGGGGTGGCTGGGCATGAGCCAAACCTCTCTCTCTTACACACCCTAACCTAAGTATTTACATGCTGATTTGGGCAGATAGTACACAGCTTTGAAAATCTGACCACCAGTGACTTGCCCAAGATTTCAGTGCATGTGACACAGCAAGAAATAGAAACCAAAACTCCTGTCTCACTCCTGTGCTCTAACGATTATCTCCACTTCCTCCCAATTTGGTTACATTTAAAGTACCACCTCACATACTGGATAAGTACAAATCTGATTTCCCAAGAGTAACCACCAACTTCTTCCTGGCTAAGGTAAGGTCCTAGAATAGTTTAATTAATTCTAAACCTTAAACTGGGACCTATATATGGAAGTGAAGTGAACCTCTATTGTGTTGAGGCCTAGGAGATGGTGTCTGGTACTGAGTTCTCAAGACAGACAAACAAGGCCTCATTTAGAATCCTTAGTCTAGGCTTAAGTTGGATGACTTCAAGCTCCAGAACATCCTGCAGTGACACCAAATTTAGCAAACATCAAGCAGCTCTCAGAAATGCAGTACCATTTACAAATTAATATGGTTTGCACAACAATAATGGGACAAGTGTTCACAGCACCTAGATAAAAGCTAAAGATGAGCTACAGAGCAAAGTAATAAAATCGCTTTAACTTTACCACTCCTTTATGATGCATAAAGATGACCTCACATTATTTTTAAGCTGTTTTTTGCCTTGGTTTTAGACATTCTACATTTCATAAATATACACAGTCCCATAACATCTCAGTCACAGGCTACTTCCTAAATTTTACCTTTAGATGCGAAGAGATAATTCCCTTAGTTGCCATGACCTATTTCATCTGAAAGGAAAAACTACTGAACTGTCAAGTTCTGCTAGACACTTCTGTTCTCCAATGCCAGTTCCCTACCTTACCAGTTTTGCTCAACTAAAGACCCTGAGAAGTCAGGGAGTCAGGCTAGACAGCTGGGATAAGAAAAGGAGAAGAGTATAGGAGGCAGGAAGAAGGGGGGGAAATAGGGAGATGAGCAGCATGGGTAAAAAGTGGACGGGGGGAGGGGGCAAAATTACAGTTTCTGTCTCCGAGTTTGGTTTGGAGGAACCTGATATCCGTATTATGGTTGGTTATACGTTGAAAGCCCAAGGGAATTCACTGAAGAGATGAGAAAGCTGAGAGAAACATGATATTGGAGTGTTAAGATATGTCAATGAAAGTTACTTTTAATTAGCAAGTTTCTTGTGCAAGTGGGATTTGTGCTTAAGTAACCTTAACTCTTCTAGCACATATCCATGGGTGCAATTCATGTGCTCTTAAAATGCATGATATTAAATTTTTTCTTCCACAGAGAGCATCCAAATTGATCTTAAGGTATCAATAACTCTAATATTTCAGTTAAAAAGAAGTATAGGCTTTTCAATTGCAAAAGTAGCCTACTTAATGTAAATACATACACTGTCACCCTGGTTAAAGCAGCCTTGCAAGAATATGACGTCTCTAAACCCCTCTCGGCAACCTAATAACCTCAGTAAGCCATTAACTTCAAATCCTACTGGGAACTATCTATCTAAAATACTAACAAAAATTAGTAATTCTAAGAAATATTCAGTTGGCAACAAGGCATTTAAAATATTGGGCCAAATTCTACCCATATTACTCACACTTATTTCAAACTCATTTCTTTGATTAGCCTATCACTGACCTCTCGTCCTTAATGTGGACAGTTAAAAAAATGGATAAAATGTTTGTTATTTATACATCTCATTTTCTGTCACTGTCGCCTGTTTTCTATACCCTCTCTCTTCTTATCCCACTGTGTGTGTCACACCTAACTTTAGGCCCCAATCCTGAAAGCCAATCCACACAGCAAATCTTTGTGCTCTTGCAGAGATCAGGGCTTTAGCATTTAAGTTGAATGGGTAGGGATTAGTTCTTTTTTGGTCTCTCAACTATTATGCAGAAGTAAAAGTACTACAGAAATAATCATGAAGTCAAATTTAAAAGTTACAAAGTTGGTGGGTGGTTTCATTTTGTACATTTTTTTTTAGTTTTAATTGCTAAGCATGTTGAAGATATAATACAATATTTGAAAAATACAGTACTATCTGAAGCCTGTGAAGAGTTGCCATAAATACAGTAATACTGAGGGGAAACAATTTCTAGAACGCATTTTAAGGCATGTCTACACTGCCCCACAATTTGGTCTACAGGAGTGTAGATAGCAGTCAGCACCAAAGTGCTGCACTGTAACTCCCCCATGTGGATGCAGCAGGCACACATTAAAAGGTTCCTAGTTAACATTAACATAACCTGTTTGAAGAGGACTATGCTAATATATAGCACATTGGTGCACACTGCTATTCACATCTCTGTAGTCCAAACTGTGGGGCAGCAAAGACATGCCCTTAATTCTGACAGGGCTGATGCACGTAGTCTCCTGTAGGCACTTAGTAAAGTTCTAACATGTACAATATGTGATGCACAGCATTGTTCCAAGATGCTCAGCTTCAGTGAGTCTGGGTTCATTTATGTGCAAGAACTTCAAATGGTTTGTAAACTCTTGGACTAAATTAAACTGAAGTCTAGAACTGAGTAGTATTGCCTGATGGTTGCTTGAACAGTAATCTATCACATATGAGTACTTTCTGGGAAGTACAATTGCACACGTCATCTACATCTAGCCCAATCTATGCAGATGCTCATAGCATCTTTACAGGCAAATATAATTTGAGCAGATCTGAGCGAGTACCCTAGTATTAAGAGGCCTACCATCATTTGGGATTTACTTTAATACTCGGCTGTATACTGCCTCTTCAGGTACAAGGAAAGAATTGAACATTTGCCACCTGCTTACAGTGGAACAATCCTTGAAAATGTTTAAAAAATAATCTATGGAAATCATTTTAGTTCATGTACTCTCAGTCACACATTGCCATGTACTGTAAATATCCTGCCATCAAAGGCAAAATTGTCACATCGTTGGATTCTTAAGCTCTGACTACAATAGGAAATTTTCCAACTGCTAGCAATGGCTGCACCTGAACCCAGTGTAATTATGGATTAATTGTGAGCACAGTCCAGAATAAATTGTTTAGCATCAATTCAGAAACCAGGATTGTGTTGACTATTGTCTGTCCTGTCCTACACTTGCAGTTAAACTGTGTTCACCACAGTTTTGGTTGTACCTGTTGCTGACACCCATTGCCAATAACGGCCAGTTTTCCCAGTGCAGACTAGGCTGTGGTATATCTGGTGAGATCCAAAGAACATTCAATTATATTGTTAGGGTAAGAGAACTGCAAAATTTTGTACAAAGAAAGAAGCAGCCCATTCATATTGTGTTTAAGTTAAAATAGGTGTATTTCAGAACCAATAAGTGTTTGCTGGAAGCTTACATATTGCCAGAAATAAAACAGTGGACATCATCTGTGACACAGGCAATACATTTAATGCTAACAAGTTGTTTTTTGTTTTTTTGTTTTTTTTAAATCTGTAAACCAACAGTGAAGTAGGATAATGACTAGTTTACAAACTCTGGAAGAGCCACACTGTCACATGAATTTACAAAAAGCAAATAACCAATCCTAGAGTGCTGACTTTGTTTAGGGCATGTAACAGACAATAAACCCAGCTTTTATAAAGGTGAAATTACTCAGCATATGTGTATTGCTCTGAGAGCACTACAGAAAGTACATACTATTGAGAACAACAAACCATACTGAAACAGTGTTCTTCACTTTCATAATCTCCCTACCACTCAGTATTAAGTTTTGTTTTCCCGGCTTGTTGGTTTAAATCATGCCCTTATTATTGCCTAAGTAGTCGGAAAGAGACAACATGGGTGAAATACTATCTTTTATTGGACCAATTTCTGTTGGCATGAGAGACAAGATCTCCAGCTTACACAGAGCTCTTATTCAGGTCTGGGAAATGTACTCAGAATGTAACAGTTTGGGACATTTTCTGTTTAACAAACAAATAACCTCATAATAAAGGCATGAGTTACTGCAACAGAATATCATTTTTCCTCCAAAGGCATTTCAGACCATTCTACAAATGCTCAGTTAATTTTAATCAGCTTGAATTGCAGACTTGATCCAGTTAAACTTTCCTTTTATAAAAGCATATTTTTGTGTTTTAATCACTAGACTGTAGCAGCTCTTTCTTTGGAAGGGTAGAAGTACACACTCAGGAAAGTATTAAAAGCCTTCGATTTCATTGACAGCATATCTATACAGCAGATGGTGAAACTTCCATCTCAGCTGTTTACAACTTGTCTCCCAAATATAAAGGGCAATTAGATTTCTTCCTTAAAAACAAAACAGCTTTTGTTTTTAAGTTATGTGACCACAAGTACACACGCACAAAACCCGACCTTATAATTATTTTCTCTTTGGAAAAAGCTAAATGGATGAGGTTTCTCCCCTTAATTTTCAAAAACAAACATTTCTCTCCCCAGCTGAGATCGCGTTTGCCAGGTTGTAATGGAAACAAGTTGATAGGCACTTAAATAAATAATATTGGTAAACAAACCAAAAATCAGGCTTCCTGTGTCAATTGACTGGCGGCTTCCTAGGAACAGATGCGCTGGGCGGGGAATTGGCAGAGCCATCACACACACAGCAAGTGCCCAACGCTGCAAGGCCGGCGCACTGGGCTGAACTTGCTTTCCAGGGAGAAGAACCTGGGCGTTGCATGGCCCCTGTGGCCGAGCAGCGGGCTAGCTCGCGGTTCACCTTCCTCCGCCGACGGGGCCCGTGGGCAGGTGCCTCTTAGGGAGCGGAGAGGCTTGGCGCGGAGCCAGGGCGCGAGCGCCGCCGTTGTGCAGCCGCCTCAGCGCCGGCCGGGGCCCGCGGCCCCTTTCCCTCACCAGCACGCCAGGGCCCCGCGCCCCTCCGGCCCGTGCCCCAGGACCCCGCTCCCGGCCCGCCCCTGGAGCCCGCTCACCTGATGTAGGGGCTGGCGGCCGCCAGGATGTTCTTCTGCACCGGGATCTCCTCGCCCTCCAGCACCAGGTGCGCGTCGCAGAAGCGGCTCTCCTCGCGGAAGGAGCTGAGGGCCCGCAGCAGGCGCGCGGCGTGCTGGGGGTCGCTCACCGCGCTCTGGCCCGACATGCCGCTGCCGCCCGGGGTCGAGTCCCCACCGCCCGCCAGGGCCACGGCTGAGACCGGGGCCGGCTTCGTCTCGCTGCGGGCTCGCCCGCCTGCCGCGTCCCGCTCCTCGGTCCCCTGACTGCGCGGCTACCGGCTTCCTCCCTCACCGCCCCGGCACCATCGCTCCCGGCCCGGCTCGGAGCTGACATCATCTCCCTGCGCTGCCCGGCCCCGCCTGGCGGGGAGGAGCCGGAGAGCCGCGCGGGGCGGCGGGGGAAGCGAGGAGGACTCTGGCCCCCCGGCTGGGGCGGGGCCGCCGCCCTGACGCTCGGCTTCCCGCCCGCCAGTCGCTCCCCGCCGCGGCCCATTGCTCCCGCCCAGCTCCCCTCCTCCCTCGCTGGGTCTGTCCACACTGCGCCCCTCTGCTCGGGGCTGAGCCCAAGCCGCCTTCAAGGGGCCCGCATCAGGCTGACTGGGGTCAGCCAGCGCTCAGGCCCTGGCTCCTAGGGCTGCGCTGCGGCCATGGGTCAGGGCCCCAGGCTTGTTGTGAGTTAGGTACAAGCCCTGTTGTTTTGCCGTGTGGATGCTGCTCAAGCCATAGGCCCGAGTTAGAACAGCTGCCTAGTGCCCTGTGGATGTGTGAGCACATCAGGCTCTTGGTGTAAACACAGGTTTACAGGGCATTGTGGGGGCTCAAACATGGGCTTGGAAACAGTGAGTCTGCAAGCCCAGGTCCCATAGACCTGGAAGTACAATGTAGTGTAGTAGACATACCCTCTGAGGCCTCCCCCGGCTCCCACTGCAGGACATAGGAAGCAGGGATCTTCCTGCTGGCACCAGCTGTTGTAACTGCTCTGACATGGGAAAGAAAGTGATTCCCAAAGCTATGACCGCCTTCCAGCTCTCTGCCAAGGGCAGTTCTGAATTCATGCAGGTGGAACCTTCGGGGTGTCTGGTGCAGGGTACCTTGGCCTGGACAAATTGGATAAATGTTTATTTTTGAAAATTTAGGGGAGAAGCATCATCCATTTAGCTTTTTTGACATTCAAGGGATGGGACTGAATGCAAAGCATTATCCATCTGCAGGGCCAGCACCAGGGGTTTTGACGCCCCAAGCAGCCAAAAAAAAAAAAAAGCCGTAATTGTGATCGCGATCTGCGGCAATTCAGCGAGAGGTCCTTTGCTCCGAGCGGGAATGAGGGACCCTCTGCCAAATTGCCTCCGAATACCTGAAAGTGCTGCCCCGCTCTAGAGTTGCCGCCCCAAGCACCTATTTGATAAGCTGGTGCCTGGAACCTGCCCTGTCCATGTGGGCTTTGTCTAAATGAAAAGTTGTATTTGTTTAACCAAAGGTGTGACATTGCACTGATGGGAGAGACCAGGGGAAGCCTACATACCAAACTGTAGTCCCAATGTAAGGTATGGGAGGGATATAGATGATTATCACACTGCCTTTGAGGAGGCTTGCAGTTTGATCCTGTAGACCAGCACCACTGTTGTCAACCTCTTGGTCCCAAGGTGATAGAGGCATATAGCCAGATGGATGGAGTTGGTGATTCTGGGGACTATGAACAGTTGAAAAAGGCTCTACTGATTAAGCTTGGATTGACACCTGAGGCTTATAGGAAAAAGTGTCTGGGTCTGCAAAACACCAAATGTGTGATACCCCACAGGGATCAGTTCTGGGTCTGGTTCTGTTCAATATCTTCATCAGTGACTCAGATAATGGCTTAGAGAGTATACTTACAAAGTTTGCTGGTGATACCAAGCTGGGAGGGATTGTAAGTGCCTTGGAGGATAGGTGATAGTTAAGGGGGAGATATTCATGCGTTGGAGAGATTGTGGGGTAGAGAACTCTTGTCAACCCCTGTGTGGTAAAACTCCATAAAACACAGAAAGGGATGTACAACTTGGGTTAAGGTTCCAAATGTGAAACCATGTGCCCTGCCTATGGCTTGCATCCCTGTACAGACACAGAAGTGATTGGTAGCAGGGTTCTTCATGATCTTGCCTTTGACATCCTCCTTAGGAATGACTGTATCACTTTAAGGCAAAACACAGTGACTCTTCTTGTAACAGCCAAGGGCTTGAACCAGGCGTTGACGGGAAGCCAGAGGGCTGCTGCTGTTAGCCAAAATGCAAATAGAGTGGCTGGCAGGGAGCAGAAGGGGTTTTCTCCCTTTGCAGTAACACACAGGAAAGGCTGTTAAGCTCAGGTCACCTTCCTGTCTGTAAGCACATACCTGAAACTGAGTGGGGTAGGAGGAAGAGCCCCCACCCATCTCCACACAGGAGGTATCAGTCACACTAGCTAAGGAGTGACCTCCC
This sequence comes from Gopherus evgoodei, assembly GCF_007399415.2. NCBI lineage: Eukaryota > Metazoa > Chordata > Testudines > Testudinidae > Gopherus > Gopherus evgoodei. The sequence continues at coordinate 33,365,894 of NC_044333.1, read as the reverse complement.
TGGAGACCAATGCTATGACCAAAGGCACAAGCTCACTGCCTATCCTTACAGGGAAGCAGAGGCAGAGCTGAGTACAAAGACGCATGCAGAGAAGGAGGACTGTCAAACATGTTTGCCCTGTCATAGCACGAGAGAAGCCCCAGAGATAAGTGAAGCAGCCAGAATACTGCTGCTAGTAAAAGAAGCATCTTGTCATGTGGTGGCCATAGACATGGTGGGTTCTCTTAACCAAGAGATCCCCAAATCACTGCCTACCTGGAGTGGGGAGGGGGCAACAGGTTGATCCCAAAAGGGGAAATGTGTTCCTCTCATATGCACAGTTCTGAGGTGAAGACCCAACTCCAGAGGCGGGGTCTGTCAGTGCTGGGGAGCACAGTGTTACCCTGCCTCTCCAGAGCTCCCGAAATATGGCTGGGTTAAGATGAGCTTTCCAGGTGAATAAACCTACCTGGATCCCCCCCAAATGCTCCAGGGCTGGCCATTTCCTACCAGCATAAAGGTAAGGACACCCTAGGCTGCAGCCAAGATGGCTGACACATGGAGGAATGTGGGATTACTGCCCTCCTCACACCCTGGAAGGCGACAGGGAGGAGGTGATGGCAGGATCCCATTCCAGTTTCAAAGCTAAAGGTTTTGGGATGGCAAAAGAGAAGAGGAGTGCATAAAACTCCCCATGTGCACCCTGCTAGTGTTATCTATCAGACAAGTCTTAAGGGGAATGTGAAACTGCTCTGTACTGTGCTATGGAAACTGCTCTATGTAAGAATCTTGAAAGTGCCCAGTAGGATAGCTACCAAGTGGACAGTAACTATGCTGTAACCTCCATGAATAATGATTGTGAGTTCAAAATTCCCTAGGTCACTGACTAAAGTGACCCCATTCAGTTTGCTCTCAAAGGGGGAAGAGATGTGACACAGAGGGAATTTTTAATAATATTTTAATGAATAATATGCCTGCCAATAGTAACTTGACTAGAGATTGCTATCCATTCATTGCCAAAGGGTTAAACAGCTGCTCTTGGGCAGAGCTGGAGACCTGAGGGGAGAGAGTGTGTCACAGAGAGAACCATCTGGAGTAATATGAATGAGTCATTAGAGGACTGGCTGAAACTGACCCATATCAACTGAGGATCAGGAAAGACAATGGAGTCCCAAGGACTGAACAGTTCACACTTAACAAGGGGAAACTCCGTCAAGCAGGTGGAGCACATGAACCCACTGTGGCACTGCAGAATGAAGTGGGCTGAAAAGCTGTGGTGCTCCAATTGACTAACAAATTCTATTCTGTTTTGAAAAGGCTGCCTGGTATCACTGCAGATACTCGCTGAGGTGCATTGGTCACTGAAGAGCGTAGAAGTCTCTGTCCAGAAGTCTGTTTCAGTTGGACAGTCTGGACAGATCTCACAGCATAAAACAGGAGTGCTGGAGCCCAAATGCTCAATCTTGGCAGCTTTGAGGCCATCTGACCTACCCTTAGGAAGAGTATGACCCCTGGGTGTCTGAACACTGAATGGTTCCTCCAACAGACTATTTAAAAGTGGGAGCATAGCACAGATCCTGTGGATCTGTGACTGGTGAACACAATGTTTACTGACATTTACTGATAAAAATCTAATCCTTTCAAGTCCATTTATAGCGGTATACCTTATTCCCCTTCTCTTATGGGAATACATTATACCAGTTATAAGCACTTTCATATTGGTATAACTACCTTCACATGAAGGGCAGTTATACCACTTTAACCATACTTACAGTCAAGGCCTTACACTGGTTTAGCTTGTCCCAGGGCACTATCACACCTCTAGCTAAAGCATCCCCCAGGACATGTATACCTTCAATGATAGCATGTAGGGTTTGAAAGACGTGCACTCAGCCCCTTCCAAATCCTACATTCTATTATTGAAGGTATACATGTCCTGGGGGATGCTTTAGTTAGCTAGAAGCACACCACTTCTGTATATGGCTCTGGGGTGCAACACCATGAAGGCAGATTCTATAGATCACACACACTGCTTTAAAGGGTCATGTCATTATCAGGTCACTTTTCAGCCCAGTGTTCAATTTGGGGAGTTGTAGGGGGAAAGGTTGTGTTTGTTTTCCAGTTATACAAACATTTCTGTTGGTCTTTAGGATTGTAAAAGTTGTAAAAACAAAGTTAAAATGGTCAAAGTTCCCCACACAGCATCTCCAACCAAATAATGCCATATCCTGTCTAGTGCAGGAGACCCAAAGAAGAAACACTCACTTATCTTGCTGAAGCTGAAAAAGGGGGAAAGCAGAGTGAAGAAAATTTAGATTTAAATATTCTTCCAGGTCTAATCAAAGTGTTGTTTGCAACACAGGTGAGGAAATAGTTTTGTAAAATAAAAATAATTTTGGCCTGTGTTCCTTTAAAGTGAATTTGGCATTGAAAAAAGGTGACGGTTTGACCATAGTTGAAGGACACAGGAGAAAGGTGGCAGCATGACTGTGTTAGAGATTGAAGAATTCTGCTTCAAAACAGCTACAGCACAGGCACTGCTGGGCAAGCTTCACTAAATTTTCCTGCCAATGTGCCTCAACTTTGACCAGGATCTGATTGTTCTCTCTCTTTGCTCATACCATTCAATTCTTGCCAAAAATGGGGAAGGGATGGAGGGTTATGGTAGTTTTTGTGCTGAGGGCAAAGTCTTAAACCATCAATGTATTTCATGTTACCCAATGCCCAATGTGAAATATATTGGTGGTTTTAGTCTAGCTCTATTTTTATTTGGGAAATGAAATGGTGGGTTTAGTCCAGCTTTGATGGACTTGTGTTCTCAGCTCAAAAGTTAAAATATAATTCCACCTCTTCCTCCTCATTGATAGTCTCAGGAGAAGCCCAAGGACTGAATGGGTTTGATGTCAATGAGAATTTATGGCAACATGTAAGATTGGACCTTCAATTCTTATCTACCAGAGCTATTGGGTAGGAGGAATCCCTGGAGGCAGTATTGCTTTTAAAATGGAGAGGCAATAAGCTGAGTCAAAAATAAAATAAGACTGATGGGTCAGTTTTTCTTTTTGGAGGGTTCTGGAAATCAGTCACCCGAATTCCCGTTCACATCTTCAATCTTTTTTATTCTGCTTTTTACAATATTTATACTTTTTCCTGTAAAATCTGATGCTTTTGTTGGAAAGACATCTTTTCACATTAGGAGAAACTAAAGGCTTTAAGCATTAACAAGAAAAAAATTAAGAAAATAAGAAATAAATAAAGCGAGATTCATTCATTCTTTTCAGAGCCGCAGCTGGCAGCTAAAGTAACATTCCCAGAAAGGAACTAGAGGCTGGCCTGATGGCCTGATTTCAGCTGATTCTCCTTTCTTTAATAGCATTCAGTGTTTAAATGACATCAAAATTACAATTGGGCACTGAATAAAAATGCCTTAAAAACTGTGATGATACTCTATCAAAGTTACAGTGTGTCTGATCTCCTTATATACCAGCTCAGATGCATATTTTTGTTACTCGCTTTTAAAGCAGAGATATCAGAAATTATTTTTAAAACAAAAATGTACTTGAAATCAGGAAAACAAAAATTCATACTGTCTTTTAAAATATGTTAAGTGTATGGCTTAAACAGCTTTATGGCATCTTGTTCAATAGTTCTACCGGAAGAATCAAAATGTAATAGTCTTAAATAAAATTTTAACATGTGAAGATGAAATAATCAGTGGTTTTGCAAAGGCAACTTTCTCCTCTCTGAGTCGCACAGTATGTCTAGACTATGATATTTTCTTCATGAAGGCCCAGATCTAGTGATGGCACTGGGAGATATGCACCATAGACCCTGAAACAGCAAGGCACTGAAGCAAGCACTTAGCTTTAAAATAAGTGAATATGCTCGCTGAAGCCAAAACTTACAGTTAAACACTTGTTGATGTGCTTTGCTGAATGGGTGTCACAGAACAAGAATATCATGCTGCAGGTTTGTTGTGCACATCTAAAGAAAAGACTGTTGACAGAAATTGAATATGTGCTTAATGTCCTTGTACAACATAAAAGAAAGAAAGCACAAAAATAGTGGGGACTATGTTACTTAGAACCCCAGCAGTGAAATACTTTCCAGTACATGGCCGTGTGATATAAAACATGGATAAATATATAGTTTTAAATATCATCAGACTAAATCTTCCAGTTTGGTGCAAGGTACTGAGTGGGGTTGGGCTGGGGAGACCCAAGGAGGTGCCAAGGCCCCTCAACTGTTGAGGTGAGTGGTAGTTGCAAGCACTCTGCACCTTGCAGTATATATATATGAATGAAAGGGACATTATTACTCATACTTTGGGGCTTGCACAACCAAGGGAGTAGTGTTTTGAATAAATTAGTTTGAAAGCTGTCATTAAGTGGCCTGGTTTATTTAAAAATAAATAAGTTGTTATGTTTCTACTGCCACCTGCGTGGGTTATTATGTAGGGAAAACATGGTTGTGTGTCTGGTTTTCCTTCAAATTATTAAACCCTAACTTGGCTTCCTCATATAGTATATGTAGGTCAATAAGGGAAGATGTAACAAATAATACACAGTTTTAGTAGGACAAAATAATGGTCCTGCTTTGCTATTTATCCTTTAATGAAACCTTTGGGTTAGTTGATAAAGATCATATGAGTACTGGTACCAGTTAGAGGGCCAATGGTCACATCTTTGGAGTAATTATATACCTTATGGCCTGATTCTGCTGCACAATAATTTCTTGTTTTCTAAATTCAGGTGGGGCCAGTTAATCTATATTGCTACAGTTTGAGGGCACTAGGCCAGATTGTCCTCTGACTTATACTGGTAGTCTCTTGATCTATATTGGTGCAAGAGGGGAAATCAAGCTCTTCAGTTTTGTTCAAGGTGAAGAATGGCAGGGGTCCAAGTCATTGTGATATACATCTGATTACCACATATCCTTTGCACAGGCATAGATTTATGCCAACTTGCCACACCAGAGTAATCATTGAGCCCTGTCCCAGTCTGCAAAATCAAACACCCCTTGATATTTTCAGCCTACAAGTGACAGTGCTGTCATAATCAGCCACAAATTACATCTTAAAAGAAGAAACTTCTTCCACAATTCTGCTGGAGCAACTTTTGGGGTGATTTTATTCTTGATCAGGGATCAATGTGGATGGGTAGGTTGGGAATTTAAAGAGTTATGGCCCAAACCATCTTGCTTTCAAGTCAATGGGGGCTGGAGTACACTTTGAGGTTGAGTATCAGAGGGGTAGCCGTGTTAATCCGGATCTGTAAAAGCAGCAAAGAATCCTGTGGCACCTTATAGACTAACAGACGTTTTGGAGCATGAGCTTTCGTGGGTGAATACCCACTTCTTCAGATGCATGTAGTGGAAATTTCCAGGGGCAGGTATATATATGCAGGCAAGCTAGAGATAATGAGCTAGTTCAATCAGGGAGGATGAGGCCCTATTCTAGCAGCTGAGGTGTGAAAACCAAGGGAGGAGAAACTGGTTTTGTAATTGGCAAGCCATTCACAGTCTTTGTTTAATCCTGAGCTGATGGTGTCAAATTTGCAGATGAACTGAAGCTCAGCAGTTTCTCTTTGAAGTCTGGTCCTGAAGTTTTTTGCCTGCAGGATGGCCACCTTAAGGTCTGCTATAGTGTGGCCAGGGAGGTTGAAGTGTTCTCCTACAGGTTTTTGTATATTGCCATTCCTAATATCTGATTTGTGTCCATTTATCCTTTTCCGTAGAGACTGTCCAGTTTGGCCGATGTACATAGCAGAGGGGCATTGCTGGCATATATTACATTGGTGGAGGTGAAGGTGAATGAACCGGTGATGGTGTGGCTGATCTGGTTAGGTCCTGTGATGGTGTCGTTGGTGTAGATATGTGGGCAGAGTTGGCATCGAGGTTTGTTGCATGGATTGGTTCCTGAGCTAGAGTTACTATGGGGCGGTGTGCAGTTACTGGTGAGAATATGTTTCAGGTTGGCAGGTTGCCTGTGAGCGAGGACTGGCCTGCCACCCAAGGCCTGTGAAAGTATGGGATCATTGTCCAGGATGGGTTGTAGATCCCTGATGATGCGTTGGAGAGGTTTTAGCTGGGGACTGTATGTGATGGCCAGTGGAGTCCTGTTGGTTTCTTTCTTGGGTTTGTCTTGCAGTAGGAGGCTTCTGGGTACACGTCTGGCTCTGTTGATCTGTTTCCTTATTTCCTCATGCGGGTATTGTAGTTTTGAGAATGCTTGGTGGAGATTTTGTAGGTGTTGGTCTCTGTCTGAGGGGTTAGAGCAGATGCGGTTGTACCTCAGTGCTTGGCTGTAGACAATGGATCGTGTGGTGTGCCTGGGATGGAAGCTGGAGGCATGAAGATAGGCATAGCAGTCTGTGGGTCGAAATGACAGGCCAGTCCTCGCCCACAGACAAGCTGCTAACCTGAATCATATTCTCACCAGTAACTGCACATTGCACCATAGTAACTCTAACTCGGGAACCAGTCCATGCAACAAACCTCGATGCCAACTCTGCCCACATATCTACACCAGCGACACCATCACAGGACATAGCCAGACAAGCCACACCATCACCGGTTCATTCACCTGCATGTCCACCAATGTAATATACGCCATCATATGCCAGCAATGCCCCTCTGCTATGTACATCGGCCAAACTGGACAGTCACTACGGAAAAGGATAAACGGACACAAATCAGATATTAGGAATGGCAATATACAAAAACCTGTAGGAGAACACTTCAACCTCCCTGGCCACACTATAGCAGACCTTAAGGTGGCCATCCTGCTGCAAAAAACTTCAGGACCAGACTTCAAAGAGAAACTGCTGAGCTTCAGTTCATCTGCAAATTTGACACCATCAGCTCAGGATTAAACAAAGACTGTGAATGGCTTGCCAATTACAAAACCAGTTTCTCCTCCCTTGGTTTTCACACCTCAGCTGCTAGAACAGGGCCTCATCCTCCCTGATTGAACTAGCTCATTATCTCTAGCTTGCCTGCATATATATACCTGCCCCTGGAAATTTCCACTACATGCATCTGAAGAAGTGGGTATTCACCCACGAAAGCTCATGCTCCAAAACGTCTGTCAGTCTATAAGGTACCACAGGATTCTTTGCTACTTTGAGGTTGGTAAGTGGCTTTTAGCTGAATCTGAAAATTTTCTTCATTTGTACTGTTTCTCATTTTAAGCAGACAGCAAAAATCATGTTAACACACCCAGCATTACATAGCCCAACTATGTATGGAGCAGCTCAGGAATAATAAAGCGATGAATAAAGAAAATAAGTCTTACAATGACTTTTCACCATTTTTCTACCTTCAACATAAATCCCAAATACTAATTAGAAATTAGTAGAACAATCTGAATTATTCTTGGAAAAGATTTTCCTGTACCACATTTTATGTCTACCAGTGTCAGAAAGTCCCAAAGTTGACTAGGTTAAAGAAGTTGACTTGGTTAAGGATTACATTTGCTGTATATTGACTACCAAGTCTATGGTAATTAACATGAACAATGAGTTTTCTACTACAGATGGAGTCCAAACCCCACATCGTTACTAAAGGGAAGCCTGCAGTGGTGGTTAAACACCTGTTTTATGATTTGAAGCCCAACAAGTTTTAAAGATGAGACTTATTTTACATGACTGTTTGCAGATAAAGGATAGTAGGTTGGCTTTCTTTTAAAATGGCACTCTCCAAAGAATGGAAGTAATTACTCTTATTTTAAATGTAGTTTTCCAAACTGGTGGTGTTATTGTGTTACTTATAAAATGGCAATCAATCTGTTCCTTAGTGGGTAAAGTTCTAGGGCACTGGGAGTGGAGTGGTGTATGTGTGTCTTGAAAACCTCAAAGACTCCCATTTGTGCATGCGCATCATTAGGGTGGAAATCTATTCGAGTGAATGCAAATAGTTGGATGCCAAAAATTGCATGATTAATTCAGAGTCTGGCTTCAAGTCATTTTGCTGTTGTGGGCCTCTGCACATCTGCACTGCAGCTCCATGCCACGTGTCTGAATGCCTATGCCCCAAAGTGGTGCACAAACTAGGGAAAAGTAGGTATTCCTCTGCCTACATTGCCTACAGGCCTGATCCTGTAAGTGTGCTCATAGCTCACTTACTGAAGCAGGCCCTTATAGAGAAGCTTGCACAAAATGAGGAGCTACCTCATCATTTTTAGCCCAATATTTAGGGTACTCAGCTGGGATGTGAGAGACCCCCAGTTCAAGTCCCCCTCCACGTGATGGGGAGAAGGGCTTTGACAAGGGATCTGCCAGGGTAAGTGCCCTAACGCTGGGCTGTGGGGCTCCCTCAGTCCTGGTGCAGATGCTCCGCTGTAGCTTAGAGCAAGAAGGAAGGATTGGGCCAGAGGAAGAGAGCACACAATGAGTATGAGAACAACTCTCTCTCCTGGTAGTTAGCACAGTCACGTGGGAGACCCAGGATCCAATCTCCCTACTCTATTGACTTTTTAAAATTATTTCTCTACAGTGGAATAGCTTCAACACGTGAGACTGAGGGAACACCCTCCTCAGAATATCCTACAGCCCAGTGATTAGAGCACTCACCTAAGAGGTGGCAGAGCTCTGTTCAAATCACCCTCAGGTGGAAGGGGGACTTGAACTGCATCTCTCCCACATCGCAGGTGAATATCCTAACTCCTGGGCTAAAAGTTATGAGGGTGGCCTGTCTCTGCCTCCTCGCTAAAATACCATAGGTGCCTTATGCCAAGCGAGGGTTTGAAGCAGAGACTCCCAAGCAGAGGGAAGCACCTCCCTGCAGCCTGGATTTAGGTATCTGTTGCCAAGATAGGGGCAAGGCTTAGCGCATACCCTCAATTTCACACCTACCATTGGCTGGCTTCTGTGAATCCCATGCTGAGGCACCTGTCTCTCTCCATTCATTGTATAGGGAGCCTTGGCACCGACCTCAGGCCTTGTGGAGCCCAGTTATTTTCTAGACACCTCACCATGCCTCAATTTCTTTGTGAATCTAGCCCTGTGACTCTGTGCATCTTCGTTAAACACGTTATATGTTCTTTGTACTTAGAACGTACATTGCTAATTACAAATAGGTAGATAGTTTTCCTTCCACTTTTAGCATAATGTGTAAGTTTAAAAATAAATATGAAAAAGATAAATCTGCAATTCAAAAAAAGCTATTGAGCAAAGAACAAAGACAAATAAAAAATCCTCCCCCAACATTAGAGAAATCTGCAGCTTAAGTGCCCAGTTACAGTACAAAAAGAGTCATATGCTTCCATGTTGGTCTGCAGTGCTTTAGCACCTCTGGGCTCTAACAATTTTTTAAGTGCACAGTTATACTTGCACTGCAGATAGGATCTAAATTATCTCTCTTGAAAGGAGGGGGTAAGGTAGGAGCAGTGGAAATTTACCAGATGTAGAACAAAGGAGGCCAGGTGATGAGGAGAGGTTTAAAATAAAGAAACAGAGAGGAACAGGGGTCACATGGGAAGAAGAAACATAAAGCAAGAGAGAGCAAGGTCAAAGAGCTGGGTAAGGGGCACCAGGAGGGAGAGGTCACATAGCATATAGAAACTGCATAGGGCCAGGAGTCCTTGCCTGCTTTCCTGAGTTCAGATGGTCCCAGGGACTCTGGACAACCCAAGGGATTCAGACTCCACCCAAAGAATGGCCTGGGGTAGTGTGGAAACTGAAGCAGGGACATGCATTTGTTTTGTATGATCTGTACTTTTCTGTGCTTTTGTATGATTAAGTAAAAAAGAGCATGAAGGTGTTAGACTGTGCAAGGTGTGTGATCATAATTGCTGCATCCCCCTGAGAGAGTTAAACCGTCACCTGAAGTTTCACCCCTTTTGAGTGGAGTTCTGGGAGGTGGGTGCGTTTAAGTAACTGGGATAGCTTGAGGGTCAGTGCTGGTTTTGAGAACCTGGGGCAGGTAAGCTGTGCTGCCTCATTTCCAAGAAGGAGGCCCATTGCTTGAGAGTCAATGCCCAAGAAATGTGCCAGAAGGGCCAAGGGAGGAACCAGTGCCAGAAGGGCCAAGGGAGGAACCAGTGAGGCAATCAGCTGAAGCTTCAGAAGCTTAACCCACCCCAGGAATCCCCAGCAGCAGAAGGTTGGATCCCTCAGAGCAGTCCCAGTGGGTGACCAGGAAGGGGCACTCATTAGGTTTTGTAACATTAATGGAAGCAATTCATTAAACATAAGTATCTGAGCTCTGCTAGTAATACATGCATAAAAATGAGAGGTTACAACATTAGAGGTAAAGAGACAAATCACCATTTATCTTTGAGACAATGCAGTTAAATGCCATATCAGATATTCCTAAGGGAAAACAATTACAGTGCAAAGGAAAAGATTAATTTAAATACCATTAAAATATGGTAATTATGTGTTAATAAAAGCATATGTTCCATTTGAAATTGTTATTTAAGCTTGTTTCTTCCACAAAGGACACCACCCACTCCCTTTTTTTAATGCCACAAATGATTCATACTGCAGAAGTTTTCTAGGCTCCTGATCAAAAAGCTGCAACACTTTAGACATTTCACTTTGGTCTTAGTGGAGCTTTAGAAATCAAGCACCAAAGAAACAGATTTCTATGAATCATTACTGCTGTTGCTCATACTTAAAAATATCAGGATTTCTGACAGGCAAGAGAGAGAATTTTGATCATATGCTGTCTTGAAACAATCCATGAAAGTTATACAAACTGGGCAAACCTGACTCATGCTGTATGCCATATTGTAAATACAGTACCACCCCTTTATCAGTGTAGTCAGGTCACATATGGAATAAAACACAGCTCACTGCCACTAGTGTATACAACTTGTAAGGTGTAAGAAAAAGGAGTGTTCAGAATTGAGCTTTTTTTTGCATTCTGTTAAATGTTGTTTTTTTGCAATACTTACTTGCCTGTTGTGCATATCACTATTATTTGTAATGAAAAGTAACTTTATAGATGTAGTATTTGGTTATTCTTTGCCATGACATAAGGTGGTTCACAAATGACAAAAAGGAGTTTTCTTTAGGGCCAGTAGGTGGGTTGTCACATTTTAATGTTCACATAGTAAGATGAAGAGTCTTTTATTCATGCTCTGCATTCAAATCCTTCTCTGGTATGAAGATTCCATGCAGGTCCAGATGCAAGTCTACATCAACTGTGGCCCGTGCTATCTCTGTGAATGTTTTAGCATCCAAGATGAGCAGGAAAGGTGCTTTCCTGGGATCTGATGTCACAATGGAGGATAAAATAAGACCTAAAGTATAAATAAGGAATGTATTTTAAAAAAGAGAGAGACAGACAAACGGAATTGCTTTCCCAAATAGAAAAGGCAACAACATCAACTGATAAGTCTGGATAACCAAGGACAGCAATGAAAACTGCTTTGTGGATTAAAAAGTCTAAGAATGCTAAAAAACTAATGAATGCCTCCATCCTGTTGCTGGTCTGCCTGGTGTATACCACAAAGAAAAGATGCCAAAGCAGTAGTCTCAATTAAGTATTTAATTGTGTGCCCACATCACAACTGGTAACATTGTTGGGTATCTCAGCTGTGAGGCTAGGGACTTGAATGGGTCCTAAAGACTGCACTCCTCACCCACCACTGCAAGTGGTTCCTCCAGAATAGCACTGACAGGAGATGACATGGGAGTTTGCAATACTACTGGATCTGCTGGCCCTGGTCTGTAGTTAGATGGCTTCAAGCTTTAGGACATTCAGTCTAGCAGTTTTGAAGAATTCTTTGATGCCAACCTGCTAAAAGATGGCTCCAGTGGGCTACATGAAAAATCCATTTATTTTTAAAGTCTAGCTTGGGAGCATACATGTGAGCTGAATTTGGCTCATTGTTCCTTTGCAGGAGTGGAAGGAGGCAGTCATATGCCCAACTTTGAAGAAGGGTGACACAATGAAATGTAAGAACTAGCATGTCATCTCCCTCCTCATTACAGCCTACAAAATCTTATTTTGGATACTCCTACATAGACATTGCTTCGATAGAGGAAATAGTAAGAGATTATCAGTGTGGATTCTGGAAAAACAGGTTCATTGTGAATCAAGTATTTTCAATTCATACACTACTCGAGAAAAAATAGGAATATGATCAAAATACATAGTTTTTCTAGACTTTATAAGAAAGCATATGATAGTATATCACAAGATGGCCTCAGGGTTTTTTCCACTGACAAAATCATTAGGATGGTACAGCTGGTACTAGAATGATCCTCGGAATGGAAAACCTACCTTATGAGAGGAGACACAAAGAGCTTGGCTTGTTTAATCTAACCAAGAGAAGGCTGAGGGGAGATATGATTGCTCTCTATACATATATCAGAGGGATAAATACCACGGAGGAAGAGGAGTTATTTAAGTTAAGCACCAATGTGGATCCTAGAACAAATGGATATAACTGGCCATCAACAAGTTAAGTCTTGAAATTAGGTGAAGATTTCTAACCATCAGAGGAGTGAAGTTCTGGAGCAGCCTCCCCAGAGGAGCAGTGGTGGGCAAAAAACCTAATTGGCTTCAGGACTGAGCTTGATAAGTTTATGGAGAGGATGTAGGCAGTCCTGTCATATCAATGGCATGTAGCCAATCTGCGACTGCTAGCAGGAAATATCTCCAGTGGCTGGTAATTGGACACTACATGAGTAGGGTCCTGAGCTAAGCATATCTTGGATGGACAACCTTATGGTCTTTGACCTCATGGCTCACCAAGGAGAAGATGGAGGAATAATACTGAGAAAGATCTAAGAGCACTTAATGTGAATGACCATTAACAGAAAAAATTACCATTAATGAGGAAAATATGCCATTGAGAGAAAGAGGTTAGGGCAGATTGTGAAAAAAGTTAAGGACCTCCATCGCCATGGTCTACAGAGCTAGGGAGAAATAGTAGCAGACATCTTTGTTTGCAGAAGCACAATGGCTGAGGCTAATTTTACTTACCCCATGGCACTGTTGCTCAGTGAAACAGATTTCATATTAAAAGTCAATGACAATAAAACAGTTAAAATTTCGGATTCTTCTTTGCTAGTCATCTTGATAGTAAAGGGCTCTACATACTTGTATATATTTTTATCTCCCGTTTCTTACAAGAGCAGTCTTCTTACCATCATCTTCTTCTTTTAAATCAGGACTGGGAACAAAGACAGGTTCGGCTGGCCAGCAGTGCTCCTCCTCCCAGATAAGCTTTTTCTTTGTCAGAACATCAACTTTTGCAATCTAAATTATTAAGACAAAAATCACTCTTCAGTCTCCATTCTAGTTCTTAATTTCAAAATCATTCTGTGTACCGTACAACAGAGTGGCTGGGTAAAATGACAGAATCAGTACTGCAAGTCAGGAAGCAATGAGACTTAATTACTCCAGCATGCCACAGATGAAATATTTTGAAAACTTTAGGCTTCTCAGTCGTGTTTAATGGCTGTATAGCCACAGAATCTTGTTTGTATTTAATAGGAGACAATTTCACTTTAGAGACTTGAGAGCAGAAATTGATACTGTTTTACAACATTAGAACTGTACCTGTCAGCCAAGGATCTCAAAGCAGTTCACAAACATTAGTTAATTATTTAAGCCAGATGACATCTCTGTGTCAAGTGAGTCAATAATATTATCCCCCCATTTTACAGAACAAGAGCCTGACACATAAAGGTTAAGTGATCGCACAGGGCACTTATAGCAAAGCAAGGAATAAAAGAACCTCCTGAACCTTAGTCCTGTGGTTCAATCATTTTCTTTGTGTGACATCAGTCTTTACAGAGTTAAAAAGCTTAAGTAGTTAAACAGGATAAAGATTAAAACAAAATCAAAGAGACAAGGCGAGTGAGGTAATATCTTTTATTGGACCAATGTCTGTCGGTGAAAGAGACAAGCCTTTGAGTTTACACAGAGCAGAAGAACTCATTGTCAGCTTGAAAGCTTGTCTCTTTCTCCACCCAAGGTTGGTCCAATGAAAGATATTATCTCACTCACCTTGTCTCTCTAATATCCTGTGACCAACACAACTACAACCACGCTGCAAAAAGCAAAAACAGTTCATTGTGATGGTTTAAGTAGGTAATAACCCAATGGGGCCAGGATTTCACCCATGTACTGTAAATATAGCAGTAAATATCTCCGCATCTCAGCAACGGGCTAAGTGCCTGAGCAACCCAATGCCCAGTATGAGGGTACGTCTACACTATGGGATTATTCCGATTTTACATAAACCGGTTTTATAAAACAGATTGTATAAAGTTGAGTGCACGCGGCCACACTAAGCACATTAATTCAGCGCTGTGCGTCCATGGTCCAAGGCTAGCATCGATTTCCGTAGCGTTGCACTGTGGGTAGCTATTCCACAGCTATCCCATAGTTCCCGCAGTCTCCCCCGCCCCTTAGAATTCTGGGTTGAGAGCCCAGTGGCTGATGGGGCAAAAATCATTGTCGCGGGTGGTTCTGGGTAAATGTCGTCAGTCATTCCTTCCTCCGGGAAAACAACGGCAGACAATCATTTTGCGTCCTTTTCCCCTGGATTGCCATGGCAGACGTCAACCATGGAGCCCATTCAGCTTTTTTTTTTTTTTACAGTCATCGTATGTGTACTGGATGCCGTGGACAGAGGCGATACTCCAGCGCTACACAGCAGCATTCATTTGCTTTTACATGATAGCAGAGATGGTTACTAGTCGTTCTGTACCGTCTGCTGCCAGTGTAATTTGGCAATGAGATGATGGTCATCTGTCCTTCTGTGCTGTCTGCTGCTATCATGGGTGCCCCTGGCTGAGATTGGCCGGGGGCGCAAAAGCAAAACTGGGAATGATTCCCGAGTCAATCCCTCCTTTATGGTTTCTAAAAATAGAGTCAGTCCTGCCTAGAATATGGGGCAAATGTACTAGAGAACCAGTGTATCAGAGAACCAGAGAGCACAGCCGCTCCGTGTCAGATCCCGCAGAAATGATGAGCTGCATGCCATTCACGGGGGGTGCCCCTGCAACAACCCCACCCGTTGCTTCCCTCCTCCCCCACCTTCCTGGGCTACCGTGGCAGTGTCCCCCCCATTTGTGTCATGAAGTAATAAAGAATGCAGGAATAAGAAACACTGAGTTTTTAGTGACATAAAATGATGGGGAGGCAGCTCCCGGTGCTCTGATAGTCCAGGCAGCACAGAATCTTTTCTTTTCACATGGAAGGGAGGGGGCTGATTGAAGCTCAGCCCACAGTTACTATGATGAAGACAGTTACCAGCCGTTCTGTACCATCTACTGGGAATGACCAGGAATCATTCCTATTTTCACCCAGGCACCCCCGGCCAGCCTCACCTGAAGCCAGCCAGGAGCACTCACGAGTTCATAAGAAGGACGGTTACCAGTCCTACTGCACCGTCTGCCACCGGGGAGGGGAGAGGAGCGGATACTTCTCTTCACTGCCGCAGCATCGCATCTACCAGCAGCATTCAGTAGACACAGGGTGACACTGAAAGAAGTCAAGAAATGATTTCTTTCCCTTTTCTTTCACGTGGGGGGGAGGGGAGTAAATTGATGATCTATTCCCTGAACCACGCCGGACAATGTGTTTGAACCTACAGGCATTGGGAGCTCAGCCAAGAATGCAAATACTTGTCGGAGACTGCTGGGGACTGTGGGATAGCTGGAGTCCTCAGTACCCCCTCCCTCCCTCCAGGAGCGTCAATTTGAGTCTCTGGCTTCCTGTTGCACTTGTCACGCAGCACTGTGTAGCCTGTAGATTTTTTTTTCAAACACTTTGGCATTTTGTCTTCTGTAACGGAGCTTTGATAGAACAGATTTGTCTCCCCATACAGCAATCAGATTCAGTATCTCCCATACGGTCCATGCTGGAGCTCTTTTTGGATTTGGGACTGCATCGCCATCCGTGCTGATCAGAGCTCCACACTGGGCAAACAGGAAATGAAAATCAAAATTCTGCGGGGCTTTCCCTGTTCACCTGGCCAGTGCATCCGAGCTGAGATTGCTGTCTAGAGCGGTCACAGTGGTGCACTGTGGGATACTGCCTGGAGGCCAATACCATCGATTTGTGGCCACACTAACCCTAATCCGATATGGTAATACCGATTTTAGCGCTACTCCTCTAGTCGGGGAGGATTACAGAAACCGATTTAAAGAGCCCTTTGTATTGATATTAAGGGCCTCGTAGTGTGGACGGGTACAGCATTAAATCAGTTTAATGCTGCTAAAATCAGTTTAAACGCGTAGTATAGACCAGGCCTGACAGAGTTACTATTTCACATTCAGCTCCATTATCTTCTGTATGCATCTGCACTGCTAAAGGTAAATCACTGTTCCCATTCTGAATCCAAAATCTGAAGAGATCCCTGACTTAGAACTTAAAAGATATTTAAATGAATTACAAGATACAATATGCAAAACAATATCAGATGTCTTCATCGCACCTACTGCATATCACAGATGCCCAAAGGATTAGGCAATGTAAAAAAACAAAACAAAACAAAAAACGCTCTAGCAACAACTAGGATTTTATTTAAGTCATTTGTAAAGGAGAATTATCTTTGTTAGAAATCACAAACTTGCTGATTTGTTTGAGTTAGTGTCAGATATGCAGACAAACATTTTATTGCATCATTGCCTATTAATATTACAGATCCAACTTTATTTTGTAATCAGCTGGGATAATTAAAAACAGGAACAATTAGTGAACTCTATCTACGTGGCCTTATAGTCTCTCAGTAGGTTTTAGGATAGATTTTGCTGAATGAGCAACAATTATCAAGAGCCAGCTTGTCTATAGAACTTTCTCCTACCCTCAGTTAATAGGATTGTCCAGCTTACAATCTACTTGTGGTCTAAGAAGTATCTCTTTAAAAACTGGTATCATGGAGGAGTGTGGGGCTGGAGCTCTTCCAGTCTAGGGCTGGTGCCCCAACACAAGTTAAAGCTTCCTGAAAACGTCAGAGTGATGAAACAAGCATCTCTGTATGTAGTAATAACACCAGTCCGTATTCTCAGCTGGTGTTAAGTGGTCATAGCTCCATAATTAAACTACACTGATTTATAGCAGTTGAGAATCTGGCCCAATTAGTTTATTTTTGTCATGTGGGCAATGTAGGACTTATGTCCTTAACTTTTAATCCTTCTGCTTTTAAGTGCCGGAGTTTGTAATTGTGATACGTAAACATATTGTTGTGACTTACTTGTTTAAGAAATGTGGATTTTTAAATTTTTTTGGAGCATTCACATTACAGAGCAGAACCACAGGCTAGTAATGTTCCAGTTCTGACCACACAACCAGGCAGCTTTGCTATGGTTGTATGGATGTAGGTCAGGGCATAATTTGGAACATGTATGTTAGCTAGTGAAATAAACTGCCTTCACTATTTGCACACTGTTTAATTTGATTTGGGTTATACGAATACAGTCATGCAATATGCAATCAGTGTTATATTATACCTTTGTGGGAACTGGACTCCACCGAACTTCTGTTGCATAGATATATCTGTATTTTTTGCCATTATAATCATAGTTGATCCGAGGCAGCTCTATTCCTACAGGTAAAATGAAACATAGATACTGGTAACAAGGAAGGAAAATAGCACAACTGTACATCTAAGACATGTTAAAAAAAATGAAGCACATATAGTCAAGATCTTCAGAAAAGATCTTCAGTTAACGTCTGCAATATATATGCCTTGGCAGGGTCTAAGTTAAATTTGCTTAGACTTTATGTACAGATATATGGATATATTTTTAAAAAACCGAAAGCTGAACAAGTATATAGGTGATACAAATTCATAAACCATTGACATTTCACTCTCATGGTTTAGCCACAGCCTCATGATCCCCCAATGTATTTATATTCTTACTATTCAGTTACCTTTCATTTTTCCATAAATACATAGTAATATAGTGTGCTTACCTGCGAGGTGCAACTGGAGATCTCTTCCCCAAATTAAATATTGATAAATGTATGCATATAGATAATCTTGCATATTTAGATCCTGTGATCTCAGATCTGACCTGGAACCTTAATGTCATGATATTTTGAGCATTCGTAATCTACCTGTTCCTTGAAAAGATATTTACATTAATTATTCATTTAGCCTGGATCTAGCAGTTAGGTCACTGAGGTGAACCCATGTGGCCATGCGGAACCTCACTATTCACCTCCAGGACCTGACTCCTAGATCAGGGCTAGATTATATTAGTAGGAGTTCTGGAACAATTTTTGTACTGGGGGTATTAAAAGCCACTGAACCAACCGTAATCCCTGTATATGATGGAAACCATTTCAAGCCACGGGGTGCTGTCACACCTCCAGCACCCCACTTTGAGCACCCCTGATATCATACTAGTGTCTGTTATTATAATGCACCCACATTTAAGGAAATACAATGGATGATTTTTAATGAACGCGTCTCACCTTCACATAATGTTTCAGGCTGACAGTAGATGCTTCCATCTTTTTCTTTCAGAGCAGTTGCCGTAGTTGATGGAAGTTTGACTAAATTAGTACCTACTTCTGCATCCTGCAAGAGAGAGATGCTAAAAACAACAAGACACTTCAAAGGACATATTTCTAATTTAGGACTTTCATCAAGGTTGATTTTACTGTATGTAAATTGCTATTAGGTTCCATTTGGCATAAGCCAGATGATCCAACTTCAAAAGGCTGCTTTCTCGGAGGCATTTCTCTTGCATTATTAGACTTTGAGCATTTCCGTTTAAAAGCCCTTAATTTGCAAGGGATTCTAATAAATCAGCTATAGGTCAAACTTGATAAAGGTGTCAGCCCAGATGCTATTTTTGCTTTATCACAGAAGCAGTGTAAATTCATCATGTTATTTGGGAGGTAGGGCTTAAGGCTGGGATTTTCACAGTCATTTAAGAGGGTGAGGCACCTAAGTCAATAGGGCTTGGACTCTCATATCCCTTCAACTCTTCTGAAAATCCCAATGTGTTAAAAAATTAATGTAATGGCTTCTCATTATAAGTGTGTGTGTGCGTGCGCGTGTGTGTGTTATCTAGCTCATGTATTATCCTCAGACAATGTTAAATAGACACCATGTACATTGATGCCATTTGGTGTTTTTTAAAAAGCTTAACACTGATATTTACTTTAATGAAAATGCCACTGCGTGTTCACATTAGTAGTTCAATGAGATTTTTCAGTATAGTGTCTTTCTGTACAACAATCCTGAATTCTTAGATTGCAAGGTAGGAAGGCAGGACAATTTGATCAGAACCATCAAAAGAATGCAAGGACGGCCATACTGGGTCAGACCAACAGTCCATCTAGCCCAGTGTCCTGTCTTCTGACAGTGGCGGGTGCCACATGCTTCAGAGAAAATTAACAGAACAGGGCAATTTCAAGTTATCCATCCCCTGTCGTGCTTCCCAGGCTCTGACAGCGGTAGGTTAGGAACACCCAAAGCATGGGGTTTTATCCTTGACCATCTTGGCTATTAGCAATTTATGGACCTCTTCTCCATGCATCAAATGTATCTTCCTGCATTGCTACAGGACTGTTTTCATGGCATTAACAAGACCCAGTTTCCAGGGCGTAACAACGCAGACAGTATCAGCCATTCCAAACTGAATCAGGCTGAAACTTGCCTGGCAAGTTGCTGAGCAGTAAATGAGTTTTCCCTACAAAACAATGATGTAAAACAGTTAAGCTGTTTCAAAACTATAGAAAGGTTTGATTCTTTCCCCAGCTTTAGTAAAACTCTCATTGAAATAAAAATCCCATTATCGTTATAAAATTACTATTGAAAATCAGCTAAGGGTTTTTTTTTCAGGGAGGGGTTGGTGAGTAAGTTGTGAGGGTGGGGTGAGGGAGGATTTTTTATAGGCTTCCACTAATGTGCATCAGATTGTATGTGCAAAAATCCATGCTTGTACCTGCCAATCAAGAGCCATATTGATACATTTATTCATGTGAGGTAGCATCTTGCCCCACAAACAGTTCCATTGACTTTGAAGAGACTAGTTAAGTTGAATAGGACCTTTCTCCATGAACAAAGGAATCAGAAGCTGGTCCCAAGTAACTGCCCAGTGCTTGTGCAAATATAAATCACCCTGCGCACACAAACAAAATTACATACCCCCCAAATTTTGTGGATATCATTTAAAAAAAAAATCAGGAATTCGGAAGTGGCCTGGCAAACCAATGCTTCATACACTTTTTCATTTAGTGAATTATTCAAAATTACTGCTCAAATACAATAGATTAAATGTTACCTTGTCAAACCCCAGAGGAACCACAAATCGCTTGCAGGCTGGTATGGAAGTGAGTTTGGTGTTTTCCTCCAAGTCTTCATTCAGGTTTTTTAAATAGAACGTTTGATATAGGCTATTGTCTGAATAGGAAATTACATCAACAACAACATGGCCGTCCTCCTCATAAGCATTCACATGGTGAAAAAGGACCATGGCATCCGTATAAATCTTGGTGGATATATCCTTTTTGGTCTTTTTGTCTATGAGGTGAATCCAAGTCTGAAAGATGTCAAACACGCAAATGTTTAATAAGCAGCAAATACTTATTTAAAAAAAATGTTATTTCATTGCAAACCAGTGTTTCCAACTCGATGATGGTACATTTGCTTTGTTTATAACACGGGCAGGCAACCTATGGCATGCGTGCCGAAGTCGGCACTTGAGCTGATTTTCAGTGGCACTCACACTGTCCAGGTCCTGACCACCAGTCCGTGGGGGCTCTGCATTTTAATTTAATTTTAAATGAAGCTTCTTAAACATTTTAAAAACCTTATTTACTTTACATTCAACAATAGTTTAATTATATATTATAGACATAGAAAGAGGCCTTCTAAAAACATTAAAAATGTATTACTGGCATGCAAAACCTTAAATTAGAGTGAATAAATGAAGACTCGGCACAGCGCTTCTGAAAGGTTGCTGACCCCTGGTTTATAATGATGTATTTGGAGTACTCAGGTTGTGCCATTAAGAGGCGAGATTCTGGGTAAGAGACACAGCACAGAGCATGCAGGCTGGAGGTGGGGTGAGGCAGCAACTTTCATCCCACCTTTACACCTTCCCAATGCAGGGCTGCTCTGGGAGCTGAAGTGGCCCCCATAAAAAATAAGGACCCCTGGGAGGTGTCTAAATTACAGTCACCTGTCTCACCTGACCGGAATCTCCACAGCGCTACATGCATAGGTCCAACATGCCCTCTCACACATGGTTCCAACTCTGACATACCAGGGGCATCTTCAGAAGACAGCCTGCAGTTGTGTTCTTCTGTTTCTGCATTAGGAGAATTCTCCCTCTGCCGAATCCAGGGTTTTTAGAGTGCCATTATGCCAATCTGGCCCTCTTGCGTCATGTAAGGGAGCCAGAATGGGGATTAGAATCTCACCTAAAGTGTCTACACCTATTGACCTAAATTTGTATACTATTATATAGTATGTTGTTTAAACTAGAGGTGATTGTACGTGGTTACTTTACACGACAGATGAGCAGAATCTCTCTGCTTGTGTGGGATATTTCTAATAGTACTCAGTACTATCCTTTTTCTCAGGTGCCTCAACACCAGAGATTTACTTATGGGAATTTTAGGTGGGGTGGGATAGGAATCTTAAGGAAAGATCCTTCTATCTACTGAAAATATATATAGGAAGAGAGGGGAAAACACATTCCTCCAATGGGAAGTGACTGAACTTTGCAGCCAGGGAAAATATAGTATAGAAGGGGAATGGTTATTGCCCTGGCTTCCCTCACTGCTTGGGACGTAGTAGGAAAGGTACCTTATCTTCTTTATGGAAAGAAAGGCAGGACGCCCAGTTGACACCTCTGAAGTAGGCAGTTGCCAACTTGAGAATGTCCAGTTTGAATGGCTGCTCTACGAAGATGATATAATTTTCTGTAACTCCAAAACTGTGATAGTAGCTTGGGTGAAGGAGAGACTGGGAAGGGATAGAGCACAACACTTCCAGGTGTTTGAGATAGGATTTCTTCTTTTCTTTCTCTAAACATAAATTAGAAAGATAAACTGTAATTATGTAAATAATACTTGCCACTCAGTGAGATTCCTTTGCATTCTCCTCTTAGGGGCCAAGTTCCTTCCCTTCTCCAGGATTAGCAAGGGAATTGGCCCCCTAGCCAACAACCACACAGATAAGACCAGGGCCATCCATGCAGAGGACCTGAGCCATTGCAGTTACTCCCAGCCCCTGGGGAGTTACTTTCAGGCCAATGCCCCTGAAGTTCCAGTATGGAGGGAACAGAAGTTAAGTACCATATGTACTGACAGCTGTACAGAAGGGACTGTATGGCCCATGCTAGTGTAACCTCTTGGTGAGATTGTGCTTCTGGTCACCCTCTGTGCCACAGATGATGTGAGTCTATTACAACCCTACCTACCATGCCTGTCTCTTAAATTGTAGCTGTTCATTCTTTTCCCTCTGGAGGGCCAAGTTCAATCCTGGTGTGTTGGCCATAGGGTATCAGCTACATTAGCAGCCAGGCCCTGCCCCATTGCTATGTTTAACAGAAATGCACAGAAAGTAGATCACCGTGAAGAAGAAAAGGTGAGTGACCGTATGAGCTGTGATGCAAATGCAAAGAACCCAATGAACAGCCTTTGCTTTGGTGAGGGCTAGCATGGGCAAAGCTGGTGAGAAATGGGACCTACATACAGTTTCATGTATTATGCCTGGCTCTAACCAAACACTGTCTGTCCCCACTTTTATAAGCATTTTCACCCACTATCCTTTTCCCTGAACATATATTTATAAAGACAGACACATTTTACAAATTCAAACACCAAATACTTCATGCTGGATACATTTTTTTTCTGTGCATCATCCCTTAACATATCTCACAACGCAGAGAATGGCAAGCTAGGAGTAGGGACCAATCCTTCTGAAACAACAACATTCTTCTGTACTGAAATATGAACAGCAAAAGGTGATAAAGATGAACGTTTTCAAATACCAACTACCCAACCAGGCTGAGCCATTAGTTCAGGAGTCCCATCTGTCTCTTTTTCTAATGTAATTTACATGCAGTTACACACCACCTGTCACCTTAGTGAAATGTCAAATGTCTTTGTACAAAGAAGTGATGTTAAAAAACAAACAGTGATTCAGTTGGTTTCTAGACCATTTGTGGCACAGCCCTCCACCCTCAAAAGAAAACAACAACAACAACCTAACAAGGAACTCAGACACTAGCAGAAGCCATCTCTTACCTGGCACTGAGGAAGGAATCTTAAAAATAACATATTTTGTCTTCCCCTTGTCAACTATAGAGGTGCCCATATTGAGAACATTTCCAGCGCTGTCATAATGGGGATGAGAAGTCGCCAGGTTCACCGCTACATATTTATTGTAGTCAGCCTAACAAAGTGACAGCATACGGACTGATAAAGAGTATGTGAAATTACTTAGCCTACACCGCAAAAACTATCACCACCTTTGGCACTAGTGGCCTTCCCATTGGCAACCCCAGCACAAAGGCCTCCCAATTCAGGAAACAACTTGCTTAACTTTCAAGTCTTTAAGTTAAAAACATAGAACTCAGGAGGACTTAAGCATGTGCTTAAATGATTTCCTTATTTTGGGCTTGAATGGGTCATGGATGCTGAGCTTTTGATCCTAAAGGTCACCTCCAGGATGAGGCACACGGGATGAAGGTTTCTGTAAGTAAAGGTAATTGCCATTGCCAATCTCTCACATAGCAAGGCTGTTAAACCAGCAGCTTTCATGAGCAAAAAGATTTCTAAGTTATTTAAAGTTGATAAACAGTATTATAGCAGGGGATAAGGACTGGGAAGTTACTCATAATGGAAAAGATTAACTACAAACCACGTCTTAATGCATTTAGACTTTTTTAGAAAATTAAAAAAATGTCTTGCATAAGGAAATTCAGATAGTATAATGACTGAGGAAGTTGTGATACAACTGGCCTAGAGAATTAATTACACATTATATAAATTGTTGCGTAATAGGGCGAACTCTTAGGACTATTAATCAAAACGAATAATCCAAAATAATCAGATGCCATAAGCACAAGATCTGACATTATGCCTACAGCCAAGTAGGATTATGCACAAGTTAAAACTGCAAAAGCCAATACTTACCCTAAGACACTGGTGATTTTGTAGTTTGAAAGAAATGAAGAATAAAATATTGTAAGTTAAAAATAACTGACATTATAAGTTGGCATCTACAGCAACTACCTCAGTCTCCAGGGCTCCCAAATGGCCTATTCTGACACAGGAAGCACAGGATAAAAAAAAATTGATCTTTCCACATTTATTTATGTCAAATTTGGCCGCCTTTAACCTGACACCCTGGGCTGTAAAGGTCAGCATGATACTATATTCATTAGCAGATAAAACATCCATGTTGGATACCACGTTTTACCTTCTCTAATGTCTCCAGAGTGTGAGGATTAATTTTCCTAATGAAGTTAGTCTCGCTTGTAGCATAATAATCCTCACCAGTTTTCATAATATTGATCAGGCAGTTGTCTGTGAACTCAGGAATGGTGTGGGACAAGTAGCAGAATGCCCTGTAGGGATGAAAAATTTCATATAAATACATTAATATTTGAGAAGATCAGCTATTTAATAGTCACTTGAGCTCTCAAATAGAACAGAAATGATCATGGCTCTGTTTGTTACTTGTCTTGTGTTATCCTCCCCTTCAGCCACTCATAGAACTGAAAGTTGTGCCTGCTACTGGAGAGCAGGATGTGACCTGTATGCAGCACAATCATTGGAAGTGGGTTTATTATTTAATTTGTACTATCTCTGCTGGCTGCTTCTACAGCAACACAGTACAATGTTTTGGGCCAAATTTTCAGCGACTCTTAACCCAATCTGGAAGTGTGAACACACATAACTGCTGCTTTTGCATGCACAAACAGTTCATCTAACATCTGGTCAATCCTGCTCCTATTGGAGTCAATGGCAAAACAACTATTGACTTGAATGAGAGTAGACACTATTTTGTGTGTGTGTGTGCGTGCGTGCGTGCGTATGCTTCTGCATACAGCTAGAGATCACATTTTGAAAGTCTGGCTGGTAGGTCATAGAGATTGGTAACTTTTTCAATAGGCTTTGGTAAGAAAGTGGTGGATTAATACTCTTTCTGACAATACATTTTTATTCCCAAGAATATTCCCTATCATATTACAACATATTAAAATAAAGACTTTGGGCATAAACTGCTTGATAGTTTTCTGTAATACTTGCTTAAAGAAATCAAAAGATTTATTAGAGCACTGCAGGTAATAACTCCAGCACACACAGGTAGGACTTAACTTTGTAGTTGTTACTTGCAATGTGCCAATGAATCCTTTGATTTCTACAAGCGAGTATTAAATTTTAAAAAATGTATACAGAAACTGGGAATCAGATCCCTAGCATTGCCAATGGCATGTCAATTTTAAACTTACATACAAACAGAGGGGCTTATTTTGTATGCGCAGAGGGGGAATAGAAAAGCAGTTGTGTTGGAGAAATAGAAAGCAGAACCTCGTTGGAAAAACATTGCTTACTTGGCAAATAGGTTTTTGCATGGATCTGGATAAGCCATAGTTCCAAACTCTGACACCACAATTCTGTTTGCTTCTATATTGCAATTATATGTGTCACTGCGGAGGTATTTACTTCTGTAGTAAACTTCGCCTGACAAAGGGCAAACAAAATCTTTATATTACATGCATACTGAGAAGATATTTATTTTCCTTAGAAAATTAATATAGAACACCTGGTCAGATAAAGAAATTACAGTAGAACCTCATCTGGTTGGCCTCCAGTTAAGCAAACTATGGATTGTTTTCAACCTCTCATTTTTCAGAAGGTGTTTTTTGTCTCTGAAAAATTTCAGGGGAAAATGGGGCTGTGCTGTACTTTATTCCTATTTTTTATACTTATAGGCTGTCAACACTGTTAGCCCAAATTTAGACTTACCCACGTCCCTTGGTTCACAAAATGTTCAGGTAATATTTTGTGTATGGGGTGTTGAGAAAAAAATTTTAAACTAAAAATGCCAGCACTTGAAAGCAACCCTATATTAACTTATCTCCACGTGCACATGAAGGAGTAGGAAGAATAAATTGTAAATTTCAAGTTCCTAAGGAATTGTTACAACAAACATTGAAGGAGTTCTAAAATTTGAAAAACAACGTGATTTTTTCCTTTTTAAATGTCCCACTTTACTAAATTTGACCTTTTAAGCTTTTAAAGGCAGATCCTTTAAACTCATAATGATACTGTCACTAAAACAGCCCCCAAGAAGAATCTGTAATTTCTCTGATGATGATTACAGAGCAGAAAGTTAGGTCATCTAACCCACCCCTAGTCCAGAATAATCCTTTGTTACATTCATTAAAACCTTCTCTCTAGAGCTGGAACACTTGCTGGCAGCTATTTATGTGCATTTTTTATGATATTCATCGTTAACATATGAGAACACCTGTCAAACAATGAATTACGCCTCACAGCACGCCTGTGAAGTAGGGAAGGATTATTATTCTCATTTTATAGGAACTATCACAGAGAGGTGAAGTGACTTGCCAGTCATCACATAAAAAGTCTGAGGGAGAGTCACACACAGAACCCAGATCCCTGAACTCTTATTTCTGTGCTTTAATCACCAGCCCATGGTTCCTCCATCAGGATAACAGTTTGTATCTCCAGACATAATGGGGGAGGTGTGGCAGAAATCAATTTTCTTGGCAAATTTCAGTCTCCAGTGTTTGTAAAAAATCAGCACTCTTCTAGGCCTGAAGCAATGCCTGTATAGATTAAGCCACTTCAGGCATATGGGCTTGTGTGTTTGAACAAACACAGTTCCCTTTGCTTTAGGTGATGCAATAAACTGGCAGTTTCAATGTCTGGCCATTTCTGTTTATGGCTGTGTTCTTAAGAGGCACTGAACTGGGCAGGCAGACAGGAAACGTGTTTCTGGAATCTCTCATCCCAACACAGCAATGGAAAATAAAAAACAAATGGGGGCAGGGAACCCAATTCTCCTACAAAGCTTGTATGTTGTGCAGCCAATAAGCACAGTGAAAAACAGCGCCCATTATGTTCTAAAGTATGTTCTATTGTATGGTAGGGTTGAAATTAAAAAAAGATTGGTATGGACAGAGGAAATATTGCTTCTGATCATTTCCACCTTGCCTAAGGGTGGCAAGTAGGATTTGGACAGTCATTTAAGTATTGTTTATATAAGTGCAGTAAATATACCTGAGACCTGATTTGCAAACTACACTGCAAAATGGCCTAGTTTCACTCATGGCTGCTGTTGTAACTAGGTTCAAATCCTAAGAAGGGTGTTTAGCCCATCATGTAAATAAGCTGTTTGCTCATGTCAAATAAACCTCTGTATGCGATGGAGTTATTAAATATGTGGAGATATATCTATCTCATAGAGCTGGAAGGGAGCCTGAAAGGTTGTTAAGTCCAGCCTCCTGCCTTGCCCCAGATTCCTAAATGGCCCCCTCAAGGATTGAACTCACAACTCTGGGTTTAGCAGGCCAATGTGCAAACCACTGAGCTATCCTTCCCCCCCTGAAATTATTAGTGGATTCAGTTTGGAATTGTGCAGGAAGGGCCAGTTCTACCATTTTTGCTGCCCCAAGCAAAAAAAAAAAAAGCGTCTTGGACTGTGCCGCCCCAAGAATGGATGGAATATGGCCCCTTAGCATGTGCTGCCCCAGGCACGTGCTTCCTCCGCTGGTGCCTGGAGCTGGCCCTGTGTGCAGGCTACTGGGGCTCTGGATGGAAGCATAGTAGTAAAGTCTCTATACCTCCTGAAGGCACCGTGGCTACCTTCAGCTGTGGTGCAGGCAGAAGCTGCTATGTGCTTCCAAAGAGCTGCAGAATGGAAATTGTAAATGGAAATGCAACTTCTATTGAGAGCTGCATTTCTTAATCCTTTACTTTAATACCTGCTCAAAACCATTGTATATAGACCAGTCAACCAGAAATCCTCCCCTAGAGTGAAATCTTGATCCCATTGAAATCAGTGAGAGATTTGTCATTGGCTTCAGTGGAGCCAGGATTTCACCCCAGTGTAAATATTCTGTGTTGCACAGCTCTATGCATAGTACCTAGAGCACAAGCCTGTGAGAGCCTCAGACACCTCAGCTCCCATTGAAGTCAACCTCAGGAAGGGTCGAAAGACCTGGCCCTTTAATGGCTGCTAACATCCTTGGGGAAAACATAACTGACTCACTTTTTTGGAAATATTTAAATTAGTTACTATGAGCCAGCTTTTTCTCTGCATTAGAGCAGGTTTGTCTCATGCCACCAGCATAAATCTGACCTAAAGCCAATGCAGCTGACCCAGGGAGAGTCACCCCAACGTAAGGGGAATTATCTTGTGCCGCTGAGCAGTTCCTAGGCAGCTCTGTTCCCTGCAGCCAGAGAAGGGCTGTAGCTGGAAGAAAAGGGCATATCTGGGCATTCCTGCTGCCCAGCAATCCTAAGGTTCTTGAATGGCTCTTTGGGGCCAATGGCAGCTGGATGCAACTTAGAGCAGCCTTTAGCAAGACTGATCCAGCACAGAAACCTCAGGATCAGGGGAACATGCAAGGCTGATTTTAAGCCACCTTTGCACATTCCTCTTCTGAGATAAGCACAGCATTTCCACCTCAGAGAAGGAAAGTTGCACTGAGACGGGCAAGACCACCACCCGTTCTTTCTTACCACCATTGGCAGCTGTGTCTGTAAGACTGCATTGACTGTCCTGCCCTTCATTTGATGTTCACTAGCTACACTGGCCCTTGTTAGTCCGATGTTTTGCAGGACCACATGTCTAATAGGACCTTTAACTAAGCATCTGAAACAATTCAATGTATGAGTATTGTAAGCAAACTCCACTCACAGTTATAAAACCTTTTGCTCCTGTTTATAGACCAAGACTTGTTTTGGATGCTCGTGCTTTAATGCAGCCACCTACCATTTTTAAATGTAAAACTGTGCATCAGAGCCAAGCCATCAAACCAGTGGTTATATTGGGTTTCCCCCACTGTATGCATGCCTGGGCCATTGCGAAGAAGAATCCCCTGCAGCCAGCTTGGTAGCTCACCTGTAAAGAAAAAGGACACAGTTCATTTCCACTCCAAGTCAAAGGTGACCTTGTGCACTAAGGGACAAATTTCCAAAGGGAAGCAGGTACAGGGAGGATGCAAGTCAGGATTTTACAATTACATATTTGCTCATGCCATTTAAGTATGCCTATGTGGCCCTAATTAAATGCAAAACTGAAAACATGAAAAGAACAGGAGTACTTGTGGCACCTTAGAGACTAACAAATTTATTTCAGCATGGAAAGTACAATTTAGATGGGGCTACTATAAGGTGGGTGCATAACTGGCTGGATAACCGTACTCAGAGAGTAGTTGTTAATGGCTCTCAATCCTGCTGGAAAGGTATAACAAGTGGGGTTCCGCAGGGGTCTGTTTTGGGACCGGTTCTGTTCAATATCTTCATCAACGATTTAGATGCTGGCATAGAAAGTACGCTTATTAAGTTTGCGGACAATACCAAACTGGGAGGGATTGCAATTGCTTTGGAGGACAGGGTCAAAATTCAAAATGATCTGGACAAATTGGAGAAATGGTCTGAGGTAAACAGGATGAAGTTCAATAAAGATAAATGCAAAGTGCTCCACCTAGGAAGGAACAATCAGTTTCACACATACAGAATGGGAAGAGACTGTCTAGGAAGGAGTATGGCAGAAAGAGATCTAGGGGTCATAGTAGACCACAAGCTTAATATGAGTCAACAGTGTGATACTGTTGCAAAAAAAGCAAACATGATTCTGGGATGCATTAACAGGTGTGTTGTAAACAAGACATGAGAAGTCATTCTTCCGCTTTACTCTGCGCTGGTTAGGCCTCAACTGGAGTATTGTGTCCAGTTCTGGGCACCGCATTTCAAGAAAGATGTGGAGAAATTGGAGAGGGTCCAGAGAAGAGCAACAAGAATGATTAAAGGTCTTGAGAACATGACCTATAAAGGAAGGCTGAAGGAATTGGGTTTGTTTAGTTTGGAAAAGAGAAGACTGAGAGGGGACCTGATAGCAGTTTTCAGGTATCTAAAAGGGTGTCATCAGGAGGAGGGAGAAAACTTGTTCACCTTAGCCTCCAATAACAGAACAAGAAGCAATGGGCTTAAACTGCAGCAAGGGAGATTTAGGTTGGACATTAGGAAAAAGTTCCTAACTGTCAGGGTAGTTAAACACTGGAATAAATTGCCTAGGGAGGTTGTGGAATCTCCATCTCTGGAGATATTTAAGAGTAGGTTAGATAAATGTCTATTAGGGATGGTCTAGACAGTATTTGGTCCTGCCATGAGGGCAGGGGACTGGACTCGATGACCTCTCGAGGTCCCTTTCAGTCCTAGAGTCTATGAGTCTATGAGCTTTCCTGAGCTACAGCCCACTTCACGGAAGCTCATGCTGAAATAAATTTGTTAGTCTCTAAGGTGCCACAAGTACTTCTGTTCTTTTTGCGGATACAGACTAACACGGCTGCTACTCTGAAACCTGAAAACATGAAATTACCTGAACATAATTTACTAATTATAAGAGATTGATGAGGGAGGAGCATTTTCTTCCTGAACTTTCATTTTAAAATTATCCATCTAATCCCAATTTGCTATTACCAGCAAAAGCCAGGGTTTATCAGAAATAAATTATAGGAGTCATTTATAGATCAAATGCCTCTCAGTGGCCAAGATGCCAATGTAAATTGAAGGCTGGTTGAATTCCAGTAACAATCCCACTAATAAAATTACACAGTGTAATGAAGTGTCATGATGGCAGTGCTTTAGAACTCTAATAATGTCAATTCTGAGAATATAAATAAAGATTATAAATATTGTATTGTACATAAGTGCTGTCCAGGGTTGAATGCAAGCTATAGGGATTTGGTGATTTATGACACATGAGGAACAAGAAATCAGCTAAGTTACTACGTTAGTCACAAAAAAAAAATCTTTGCAACCTTAATAAGGCTTTTTTGAAGAAAGTCAAGCACTCACAAGTTAGGAAATGCCAGAATTAAACTTGCCTGTTTTTCCTTTGTCATATGCATGTGCTATTGACTTTAATTACTTTATCACATTCTATTTTTTCCCACAAGATCTCTGCCTCGGTCAGTGCGCAAAATAGATGGCACTCATTTAATGAGAAGCTCTTCAATATTTTGTGTCTTCCTCATTGTTCAATGGGAGACCCTACTACACACTCTTTAAACCCTGCTCTGAAGACAGAATTATTAATAGAGCTGATCAGAACACTTTCGATGAAATGTTTGTCAAAATATCTGGTTCCATCAAAGCTGAAACATTTTGCAGGGATGTACCGATTTTGACTAAGTTTCCAATAAGAAGATTTTTGAGGTCCAGGATGGTTTTTCTGGTCACTTCCACCAAGAAGCATTCCTGATCTTTTCTACCCAACATATGGCTGTTTGAACACAGTTCTGGTTTGTGAAAGTGGTTGAAAGGTTCTGGTTTTGTTCCAATGCAGAATGAAAACAAATTGTGAAACCTTGAAAGCTGTCTTGAAACTAAATGGTCATCCTCTAGTCAGCTCTAATTATTCATTGCCTCATAGGCTGTTTTGTGAAATGTATTGCTCTAGTATCTGACTGCTTTATAAACATCAATTAACGTATTTTCACCACACTCCTTTGAGATGAGGAGCTATTATTGTCCCTATTTTACAGATGGGAAACTGAGACACCGAAATTAAGGTCAAAACTATCCACCAATTTTGGGTGCCCAATTTAAGATACCTATGACCTGATTTTTCAGAGTACTTAGTATTATATAGCACTTTATGTTAAAAGCACAGCTCTCATTGACTTCAACTGCAGCTGAGAGTGCTCACCATTTCTGCAAATCAGATGCTCAAGACAGATACCCAGAAAATGAGGAACACACAGTTAGTGGACACTTGTGAAAAGTGTGGTTTAACTGACTTGTCTAGCATCACACAGGAACTCATTCAGCTGCCTTAACCAGGAGCCCATCCTTTCTCTTCCTGCAATCCCCTGCTGCCTTTGCTACACACCTTCCAACTTCTGCAACAAGTGAAGCATGGGTCCTACAGAGAACCGTCTCCTTCACTGTACAGCCCTGCTCTGCCCCAGAACAGGTCCATCCTGAGTACAGAATGAGGCTGGGGTCCTGTGGGAAAAATAATAAAAGGCCATGTAATTTGTGAGGGATATTGGTCCATTTGAGTGAAGCCTGGTGTGTAAAAGCTTTAATTTTCTTTAGTAGGTATACATTTTAATTCTTTGTCGTTTAAGTAGGATTTGTTATTAACAGGCTCTAAGGCCACTCTGTCTCTCTGCCTTGATGCAAAGAGGAAGATGACCCTTCACCTAATTAAGCCATGAAAAACTGGTTCCCTAATTTTTTGCTGGTGCAAAGGGCAGTTGAAAAGGGACCTCTATGAGTATTTTAAGAAAGGCTGAGCGGGAATATGAGTGGGTGAAAGGCAATGGCAGTCACCACTCGGGCATAAGTCACCCATAAGAATCTGTCAAGGCCCTAGTAAATTCAGGGCCATGTGCACTCTTAACTGTTACTCCCTCCAGAGGAGCAGAGTGGACTGGGATACTTCCATGAAGCAATCTCCTGCTTATCACATTTTTCGAGTAGCCTACGCTTGTGGTCTAGTCTAACGCTGGTTATTAGAAGAGAACGTCCAGTGAAAGGAGAGACTTTCCAAACTGACCAAGAGCCAAGCTTGCCCATCCGTGACTGGGAGAGGACTATGTTTCTGGGTTATTAGATTTGTGGTCCCCTGATTTGCTCCAGGGAGGTGTCATAAGGTCAAACAAGCTAAAATTCACCACCACAAGGATCCAGGTAGATGTGGAGAATGGCATGTTCCTCCTAGTCCACCACAATGTCGCCAAGGGCTGATGCCTTTGTTTTCTGTAGGCTAGATCTAAGGAAGAGGTGACCAAGACCACTACTGGCTATGTCAGCCTGACCAGCATAGAGGAAGCCCACCGGTCAGCAAGAGGTGCCAGCCAGAGATACCATCTGTTCCCCTGACCTGCAGTTCTGCGCTGGTGCTCTGAAGGCCACGCAAGCTGAAGAACAAATCTTTTTCTTTTATTAAGTAACTTTCTCTTTTTCCCTCTTACCCTATTTTGTTATTGCATGGAGACATCTGCCAATATTACTGATTTTTCTCTAACTCTTTAAAGCGTGTATGGCGTGTGTGTACACACACTGTTCACATGTAAGCAAAAGCATAAGTAACACTACATGCCATTAATCATTTCCCACATGGTAAGTGAGTCCTCCCTTAAACCATTTTGTTAGCTGGTTTGTATCTGTATGCACCACTCTGCACTAAGAGGGAAATGGAGAGTTGCAGATCTTTGATGTATCAAAAAGTGGGGAAATTAGCCTGGAACTGAGCAAAAAGAGGATCCACATGGCCTGAACTAGGGTTTAAATTAATGAAAGGGAAGGTGAGGGACCAGCCAGCTCCCTTCATCCTACAGACTCTAAAGGGGAGGGACATATGTTCTCCCCTGTTTAGCTAGGGCCAGCTCAATTGCCGCCAGTGGCACTTCAAGGACTGAGAAGGAAACAACACTTCCTTAAGCCTCCAGCATTTACTATTTGAAAGAATTGACTTGTTGTCTTAATTTCATGATTGATTACCAGCTGCGTTCATCTGCTGATATAATCAGTTGGTGATTCCATTTCACATCATTGTCAAAGTGCTTCATTCCAACTGTGACCTTGATGTGATCATTTGTATTGCAAGGTTTTACTTAGTTTAGTAAAAGTTTAAGTAATTGCCCTTTAAGTTTAAGTTTGCTTGTTTATTAATTTGAAGAAGGGGTGGGTGTTTTCCTCCCCTTCAAAGTTGCAACAAGGGCCAAATAACCTGAAGGGCAAAAGTAATTTAGTAGAGTATTTGAGGGCCATTTGGCTCTGTTTCCAAATAAATATCTATCTTCCTCACAAAGACTGCATCATAATGCATATTCACAAGGGGTCAAAATTAAGGTTGTAAACAAACCAAAAGTAAAGCTATTCCATCATGTGACATATTTTGACACCCTCACGGTCAACATGAAGGATGGAACCTTTAGAGCCACCACTCAGACCTCAGTCACTTCAAAAGTCATCGATAATACAAGTAGATTGTTATCCTCTGTGGACCAGCACTAGAGGGGGATGATACAAACACTTTCATGATGCATTTCACAGATATTTGCTAACAGCAGAGGAATGGCGAGACTCAGGAGTTATGAGTTCCATTCCAGGCTCTGGAGGAGAGTGTTATCTATTAGGCACAGACCTCTGCCTGTTCTCCCCAAATGTGACTCCTTCTGCAACACCCCTTCCAGCCTGTCTCTTCTGCACATCTGGATCATCATCCCTATCCCATTCTCCTTGCCTGTCCACTTCCAGTCAGCACTAGTCCTCAGGCGTCTCATTTCAGTTCCAGTTTCTTTGCCCAGCAAGTCTTAGTGTCACCCCACTGGAATCTCTGTCCCAGCCTTCCCCCATTCCAACTCCTAGTCCCAGTCTCTTTAACCAGATGTTCCAAGTCCCAGCTCCTCAAGTAATCTCTCTCTTCCCTACCTTGGCCTCCAGTAATGCCCCTCCCCACATTCTCCATCCCCACTTACTCCCATTCATCCTCCCGGGATCTTTGTTCAATGTCAGTGTGACCCCCCCCAGCTCCTTGTCCCAATCTCTTTGCCTAGCCAGTCCCAGTTCTCCTTTGCCCCAGCTCCTCGTCCAATCTGTTTTCCCTCCCCTCTGATCTCTTTCCTCCTGCCCCACTCATTCTCAGTTCTCATCTCTGTGCCAGCCAGTCCCAGTCTCCTCCCGGCTCCTCATGTGATTTCATTCTCCCTCCATTATTGACTCTCAGCCCCCTCCCTCGATTCCCAGTCCCTCTCTCCTTCCCCCACCCATTCAAGTCCCCCATGGTCTCCATCCCTGTCTCCACCTCAGTTCCAATCTCCTGGCTCAGCTAGACCCAATCTTTTCCTGCCCCACCTTGACTCCCAGTTCCCCTCTACTCGTCCCACCACCAGCCAGCCTCCATGCCCTATCTTCCCACCTATTCTCCTCTGCCAGGTCTGTATTTGAATCCTGCAATTTTCTCTTCCATGCTGCCTCAGCCCAGCAGGGGGCGTTGACTCTCCTGGGCTCTCAATCAACCTACTTTCAGTTCTGGTGCTTGGATCTGGACTAGCACAGCTCACGGCAGCCCAGAACTGCAACTACGGACAGTCCTGCTCAGCCCGAACTGGAACCTGCTCAGAATGGACGGAATCTTCAGGGAATCTGAATGCTAAAATTCAAGTCTTTACTGAGCATGTGTGAACTCAGATTTTTCAGAGGCTTATAACTTGACCAAATTTGAGTGGATTTTCACAGGGATAGCAAAAGGCACATCCCTGACACAAAGGCCAACCCCCCGTTAAATTTCAAGTCCTTGCTCCAAAGCATGGGGACAGGGAGCAGGACAGGCCTAATACCGTTAAAAAAAAATCACCAACATTTTTGAAAATACGCAGAACGTCATCTTGTCCTGCCAGCCTGGTTCTCAAAACTGGCTGAACAATTCTGGATGACATTTTTCAAAAACATTCAGCCTGAGGCAGACACCCAGCATGGAAAATTTCAGTTTGGCAAAGTTGTAAGCAACTGAAAACAGGGTAGTATAATAGAAAAAGTCAGGCAACCTTAATAAAAGGCGATTTTATCAGGCCGGCCTTTAATACATTCCAAGAACATTTATTTAGCTAATACTGTATACACAGTACTACTATTTATATTGTAATCGGTCCAGTCCTGGACCAGGATCCCATTGTGCCAGGCACAGTACAAACACACACACCTTCATATGGTATTAGGTTTGAAATTCTGTGCAGGGGGGAGAATGGAGGAAGATAGATGCACATTTGACTGTTCTAACAAGAGCTACAGAAGACTCTAGGCTCTGACAGACAGCATAAAAACTCAGTGATCATATTGTGGCTGTTATCTGCTTTTGTGTTGGCACGTGTAAGAACCCATCGCTGAAGTATGGGTGGGGGGGTATATGTTTTTATTATTCTAGTTTTCTCATGTACCTCCCTTTAGTCTGTAAGAGGGAGCCATACGAAGAAAGTGGCTCTCTTCAGTATTGCCACTAGAGGGCTGAGAGTAGATAAATAATGTATGTTTAATATATTTTTTTCAGATTGCAAAAGCTTTATTTCTTGTTAGACATATAACAGAACTTGATGGGAAAAAACTACAAGAATTCATTCTCTCTCACCTTCCACCTCACTGCCCCCCAAAAGGATACATATCTGGAGGGAAGGAATGCTTTAGATACCTTCCCTGTCCCCCCCTACAAAAAGTATATAAGATGCGTTACTGCAGAGTTTCCCAAGGCATGGGGCAAGGGACTAGGCAGACACAGAAGATGTATCAGTTAAATTAAGTAGGTCTCTACCACCACATGGTGGGATTGCTTTCATTCTTCATTAAGTGGGGCTCAGCTGGAAGACATTGTTACGGTATGTACACAATACTGTATACAATAGAAGTGTTACTTTGCACACAATGAAGAAGATTATTTCTAACACTGATCTTGTATGTATTATTTTCATTCTCTTGGCGAAAACAGCTAGTATCCTAATTAAAATATATCAACACCACCACCTCCATAACAGCATTGGTTGTTGAGGCACCATCATAGATGAGCAATCAACCAATTGTCTCCACCCCTGATGATTGTGTGTCAGTGCTTGAGTCTCTGCAAAGTCCATTCCTGTCTACACTTATGTTGTCAGTCCATCTCTTCTCTGTCTTCCCCTGTACTGTCCCTTGGAAGATGATCTTGGATAGGCTAGATGATCTTGTTACATGGCTGTACCATTTCAGCTTGCGCTTCTTCATGGACATCAGGAGG
Source organism: Gopherus evgoodei (assembly GCF_007399415.2). Taxonomy (NCBI): domain Eukaryota; kingdom Metazoa; phylum Chordata; order Testudines; family Testudinidae; genus Gopherus; species Gopherus evgoodei. The sequence continues at coordinate 33,328,999 of NC_044333.1, read as the reverse complement.
TCTTCAGATGACCCAGCACATTGGGTGACAATGTTGCGGACCTCTTCATTAGAGATATGGTCGAAGTAGGAGATACTTCCGTAGAATCCTGGGTCTCTCATCACTACTACCTGTATTTTCCATTCAAGTTTTGCCATAAGGGTCCATGTCTTGCACGCATACAGAAAAATGGAGATGACCAATGCTTGCAGCAGTTTCAGTTTGGATTCCAGGGAGATGTTCTTATTCCTCCAAACTGGCTTTAGCTTTGCCATTACTGCTGCTGTTTATGCAATTATTGCCAGAATTTCTGCTTTGGATCCTTCATCAGTGATGATTTACCCCAAATATTTGAAATGTTTCACTGTCTCCAGTTCTTGTCCACTGACAGTGACGTGAGCTAATCCCGTCACGTTTGTCATCAGCTTGGTTTTCTCTGCTGTGTTTTTCAGAGGTTTCATCCAATCGTTTAACAAGGTTGGCAAGTTCATCTTCACTGCCTATCAGGCCGTCAATGTCATCAGCGAACCGAAGATTTGATATTGTTTCCACCCCACAGTGCTGACTGTGCACATGTGATCTTTTAGGGCATCATTCATTATGTGCTCCAAGTATGTTGACCAGTGTGGGCGAAAGAAGGCAGCCATGCCAGACTCCAACAGTGGTGCGAAACCACCCTCCTGTTGTGCCATTGATGAGAACTGCACTGCTGGCCTTGGCATACAGTTGTTTAATGGTAAGAATAAGCTTATGACCAACATTGTACTTCTTCATGGTTGCCCAGAGAGCTTCATGCCATACTCTGTCAAATGCCTTCTGGAAGTCAAAGACATGGTAGATGTCCTACTGGTGTTGTAAGGACTTCTCACATAGAACACGAAGGTTGAAAAATCTGTTCTGTGGTACTTCTTCCAGCATGAAATTCAGCCTGTTCTTCAGCGATGATGTTCTCCGCTTGTGGCTTCAATCTGTTCAATATGACTTTCAACATCACTTTGCTAGGACGGCTAATTAAGCTTATGGTCTGGTAATTTTGACACAATTGCAAGTGGCCTTTCTTTGGCAGAGGGATGATTAGTGACTGTGTCCACGTGGAGGGCCACTCACTGGTCTGCCAGATCTTGCTGCAGATCTTGGTGATTACATCTATTACTATTTGTCCTCCGAATTTCATCAATCAAGACAAAGAAGGGAAAGGACTTACAGAAGAAAGGGACATCAATAGGTGGACACACTACTGCTCTGATCTATACAACCACCAGACAAATGGAGATGCTAGTGTCTTAGACAGCCCAGATTCAGAGGAGGATGACTTTCCAATACCGCATGAAGCGGAGAGAGTTGTGAAATCCCTCAAGAACAGAAAGGCTACAGGTATTGACAACATCCCAGATGAATTGATTATTAAAATATTTACAGGCTATAAAAACTTCAGAGGACAAACTCCATTGGCCTTATTCACACAAGTAGTCCCAGTGGAGTCAACAGATCTACTTTTTGAAGTAAAGTGAGCAAGATTTGGACCTAGATACACAGAATGATCCAAAAGGTGAAGAGCTCTGTAAAAGATAAATGGGGAAAGGGAAGATGATAAAGCAATAGAGTGACGAAAAGTGTTCAGAAGGAGGAGGAGTACTCAAGAAATGATATATGGTAAGAGATCCAGCCATTCAAGTTACATACAGTACAACATTTTTGCTCATCAGTATATTTAGTTGAAGTAGTCCAGTATAAACATCTGACAATAGGAATGTTTATCTAACGTTCTTATTAGCATAACAGAACGCCTCAGGTTATGCAGTCTCCAAAGACAGTATAGGTGACTGTGGCCCTTTGTAGTCCTCCCAACAACCCTACATGGGGCATTGGAACAGGAATCTGTGCAATGAACTTAGCCCACTGGCCATGACCCAGCCAACCCTCATTTCTGCCACACCACTGAGGATCAGGCTAACCTGCCTTCCCTACCATGCAGCAAAACAAATTAGTATTTCTGCAGCATTTGGGGCCTTGTCCATCCACAGACGATTTGGCCTTGGTAAAGCTATTCTCTGCCCTTGGATATTTCACATAAGAAATGGGAACTTTGCAATTCAAAGAATATCTAGACTCAAGTTAAAAGAGAGACCTAATTAAAGCATGTTCTCACATCAGATTAAAAATACTCTAAAGATATCTGAAGAGTAAAACAACAAAGACAAACCTCTTTCAGTGGCATATAATATGGAGCAAGGATGGTTTTGTGGTTAAGGTATTGGATAGAGCTTTAGAAGACCTGGTTCAATTTCTAACTGCCACAAACTTCCTGCATGACCTTGTACACGTTACCCAGGGCCACATTTTAAAGACATTTCGGTACCTCAAGATGCAAATAGGCACCTAAGTACATTTCAGGATCTGAACCTAGCTACCTATAGACACAGCTACACTGCAAAATAAACCCACGACAGCAAGTCTTAGAGCCTGGGTCAACTAACTCAGATTCATGGGGCTTGCACCACAGGGCTAAAAATCAGTGTAGGCGTTCCCGCTCAGGCTGAAGCCCAGGCTCTGAGACCCATCCCTGAGTGGGAATGACTACACTGCTACTTTTAGCCCCCTAGAGCAAGCCCAAGTCAGCAACTCGCTGCTGTGGGCTTTCCCCCCCTACCCCTCAGTGTAGATGTAGCCTATCTGGCTCCTGAGGCACCTAAGTCCACCCTTTTGGCACCACTTACCTTTTCAGATCTGCTGCTCAGCTGCTGCCTAACGCTGTAGGTGTTTAAATTTCCACCAGTCAGCATTTGCTTAGCTGTCTATGCACTGAAGCCACTTCACAGGTAATGAGCTGCTTGCAGCCCTAGCTCAAGCCAATGCCCTGAAGCAGGATTCTCAAACGAGGCACGGGAATGCCTATCTTGCCAGCAGAGGCCAGTCAAGTAGGCAAGTTCGGAGCACACCTAACATAGGGTGACCAGATAGCAAGTGTGAAAAATCGGGACGGGGGTGGGGCTGGGGGTAATAGGTGCCTATATAAGAAAAAAGCTCCAAAAATCAGGACTGTCCCTATAAAATTGGGGCATCTGGTCACTCTAATCTAACATCTGTTTCCTACCAGCCCCCTGCAACAGAAGGAAGCCACTGATGCATGGAGGTGCAGCAAAGCATTTGCACAAAAGGCAGCCCAGGGCACTGGGAAATATAAGTGAGACAGACAGCCACTGTTTCAGCTGCTAGTGCATGGGCTACATAAGCAGGTGACCTGTCTTAGGCCCTAGTTCCAGGAGAGGATTCATGGCTGAGGCTCCCAAGCAGAGGTCAGTCACTTAGATACCTAAGCCCCTCTCTTCTCTGCCCCTCACCTCAGCATATCCCTCCAGGTTAGTTTAGGCAGCTTCCTGCTCATCCGTCCGGCTTCTGAAAATTCCTTCCATACACGAAACTTTCCTCATGCATTATACTGGGAGGGATGGAGCCTAACTCACAGCTGAAGATTCCACTGAGCAGCAGGGCACCTCGAGGTCAAACATTGCAATGCTGAGCAGAGTAATGCCTAAAGTACCTCTAAGGATCTGGACCCTAGTGAGATTTTTTCCCTCCATCTGCAAAGCGGAGATAAATAATATTTTCCTATGTCCCCTGAGGGATGTGAAGATTAATCCATAAATGTTTGGAAAGTGATCAGATATTACAGTGATGAAGTCATGTTAAATGAGCATGTTATTAGACAGGATAGCACAGTGAGTTACCAGTGAAGTTCCTAGAAACAAAGAAAGCCAAATAAAGGCCTCATAGATGGAGACTGAGATCAGTACATAGAGTGAGTGATAATACAAGCCACTGAAAAATACACAAACGGGAGGTGTGCGTAGCTGACTGAAAAAATATTGAATGTTTAAAGATTCTCTTTATTTCCACAATCAATAAGTAACTGGACCACCATCCGTTTTAAGTGTGTTCCATTCTGAAAAGTGACTTTAAAAATTGGCATTGTGGGATTGTGTATATTGTCTCTGCACCATGACCTAAACCTGGAATCTGAGAGTCAAACTGGGTCCTCTAAGGCACTGCATCTCTACCAATAAAGATTTTGCAGTTGAGGTTTTAAGCAATTCTGGTTGAGGATTGCAAGCCAGAATTCACAGAATCCAGTTCACCCCTTATTTGTGTTAGCCACGATTATAGGAGTGAATGGCAATACAATCTTGTTTTTGTCTCTAACATCAGCAAATGTTACTCTGAATTCATACTGGGGCAGATCTGTTGATTAAAAAGATGCCATTTCTGCCTACTTGCTGTTCCAACAACAAAACTTTTTATAAAATCATTCACCTTGCTGCATCACAAAACTCTTTAGAATGAGATAAAATGTGGCAATCAAATCAAGGCAAAAATACTAACCATGGGAACAGTATCTACTGAAATGACTTCACTCAAAATGCATTAAAAATATTGATTTTCATTAAATCACCATCTTAAATCACATGACTTTAAATTACCCTGACTCAGCAACACCGTTCCTTTTTCTCTGGCTTGTTCTGGCCTCTTTGTAATAAAGCCACTGGGCATTAGTTATGTCTGCCTTTCTATTTGTCTTTAGAAACAGCTCTACAAAGAGTTACAGTCCCTCTCTCCATCTCCAGGAAGTGAAAATGACAATGTCAGCCACTCCTCTGAACTGAACATGAAGACAGTGACTAGAGGCTAGTGACTGACTATGGAAAGAGGGAGAAACTGAAAGGACAAAGAGAAAGGCGGGTGGGGGGAAGGCGGGGAATGGGGGTTGCACGAGATTTGAATGCACCTGACTTTGCTGGCAACCACGAGTTTCAGTGACTCCTTTTCAAACTTACTTGCAGGAAACGTACACCCGGAAATGTACATCCAAATATGTCCATAAAGTGAGAAAAGACCTGCAATTCGGGGGGAGAAATAAGATCTGATCTCAATCTTCTAAACAGCCATTCACCTCTCTCATATATTCTCCCTTTCATTAGACCCAGCTATTCCCCTTTTCATTGTTGTCTTGGGGAAACAAGTGCTAGATTATTAACTCATTTGAAAACACAAAAATACCCACCCAGTTTGGAACAGATTTTCCTTACCTTTCACCTCTGCTTTTATGGGCTCTGGGTGCTCCTCTTTATTTCTACCAAAGATCACATCCATGTCTGCTGCACTTACACAACCTGTATATCCTCTGCACAGCTGGTGCTGCTCCTGTGGTCCCCTCTCTGAATGGGCTGCGAACAGCTCTTTCCTGTTATTTATAGGCCAAAGTGTGCCTCCAGTCAGCTGCTGGTGGCTGATAGTTTGTCAATTTACAATAGCTGTTCTTTAATCCTTAGCTCATATAATACTATAATTCTCTCCCTCCCGCTCCACACTTAACTCTTTATCTCTATTCCTTTCACAGACAGAGAGAACTAATTCATTTGCCTTTTTGCTCATGATTGAACAAGAAATCAGTTCAGCAAGAGGCTATTGTCTGATCCCAGGGATTCTGAGAAACTTTGGATATTAGATAGGGATCCTTGCCCATATGACAATGCTGAAGGAAAGAGTAAAAAACCTCCACCTGCTACTGTGATCCTGTTTTTTAGGGAGCTAATAAAAAAAAAGTCTCCAGAGCTGATCACAGCCTTCTCTTTGGAATACAAGTTTGTGCCATTCTAAGAATTAGCAGGAAATGATCAGTGCACAGCTCTGTGCTTTATTTTTTGAACAGACTGTTGAAAAGTAAGCTAAAGGGCACCTCTCTGAATGAGGAATGGCTGTCTTCACAAACAAGGGTTGTAACATCGCTCAGATCATGTAATGGTGAGTAAGTGGGGTTAGGGACTTCACTGCTTTAGTTTCAAGATTAGATTCTTAGCTGATTCCAGTGTTGTTCATTTTGAAATCCTCCCGTCAAAGAATTATTTCAATATAAAGCATGTGATTGCAGAGCAAACCAAGGGACTATATATAACATGAATGATAAGACTCCTTGTACAACTGAATATTATACCACTTCATGTGAGATTACCTTGGAAGTCAGAGACTTATTTGTTCCCATATGTTTAAATCACCTCCTAATAGCTGATTAAGCAATGAAAATATTTACATGCTAATTTTATGTAAAATGTAGCTTTCATTACCTATGACAGCTCTTGCTTGCTTGTGAATATTGCTCCTTTTGTCCTTACTTGCAGTCTTCCCACAGGTCTGCCTTCACACTGCACAGTTCAAGGCAGTCATCATGCCGTCTTCTCCATTTGGAGAACATCTCACATGCTGTGGGTTCCAAGAGAAATAAAGGATAATACAATAACAAAATACAGCTTCTAAATATGGAAATAAAGGTGCTTTGCTGGAGTCTGTAGCATTAGTGAAGAAGCACCAGGATTTTAAGTGAGGACTTGAGAGGGGAGGAATCAAAGATGACGCTCCATCACACAGACTTATTAATAGGTTTGTTAGCAGTGATAGAGAATGCATAATATTTGGGAGGAAAGATAAGGGGCCTGATTCTCACACTACACCCCTTTTTCCCCCCTGTGCAGGAGCCTCTCTTGCAATATAAGGCTCTCCACTGGCACTGTTCCCTGCCCTGGTGAAGAGGGTATGGTCAGACTGTACTGCACAGGGTAAATAAGGGAGCAGGGGAAGCAGATCATAAAGCAGGCCTGAGTCTGATCTAAATTACATCAGGAGCCAAAGAGGTCCCTGCACAGTCCCTGAAAATGGGGAGCACAATGATGGCTTAAAACCACCTTTGCTCCTCACCTCCCAAAGGCCAGGAAGGAAGTAACTGAGAATCAGCCCCACAGAGTCTGAGCCTGTTGCAGTTAAGCTGATGATGAGACAGCCTGTGATGTATAGGAAGATTTGCAAATCGCCAGCAGCAGTTGCAGCAATGAGAATGGCTGAGAATAAACCAGAGAGGAGGTGTAAAGGGAGAAAAGGAGGTGGCCAAGGACAGAGCCATGTGGGAATCTCACGAAAAACGGGAAAGAGGAGAACCCACTAAAAGAAATGCTGAAGAAACTGTCAGAGAGGTGAGAGGAGAGTCATGAAGGTCAAAGGAGAGAACAAGACACTGAGGAAAGTTTGATTTTTAAGAACAGGCTGGCCAAGCACCTGTCAGGGATGACTTACTTTTACTTGGCCCTGCCACAGCACAGGAGGATGGACTAGATCCCCTCTCGAGGTCCCTTCCAACCCTACATTTCTAGGAGTGACAATGTAAAATCAGCAGAGAGATCCAGGCGCAGAGCCAGGTTTTGCAATGAGTCATTGGTCATGGGCTGGAGAGTGAGCCCACCCCGCACTCACCCGGCATTCGGGGCTCCAATGATCACAGGGCAGGGCCCAGCTCCCCTCTCCACACGTTGAAACCAGGCACAGAAGGTCACGGCACCTCAGGTTTGATACAATGTCCTAATTTGAATAATCAATATACACATTACCTTGTTTACAAAAGTTATCCTCTCACAAATTCTTCAGTTCCTCATCTCCCACCCCTTGTCAAATCCATCCTCAAGTTTCCCCTCCTTTCTCTCTCCCTGGATTTCCCAACTCACCACCCCACACTGGCTCCTGTCAAGTTTCCTCCAGGTCCCCCTTTTAAGCCCCTTTCCTGCACCACCTAGAGCCCCCATTCCAAGATTCCCCTCCACCTTTCTGTCTTGCTCTCTCTCTCTCTGTGTCTTCCACTTTCCCCATCCCCATTCTGCCTCTTCCCATCCCTGAGCTCCTCTCCCACCTACGGCACAGTCCCAAACTACGCACAGTCAAAGAGCAATGTATTACATCACACGGCCTGGCATTGCTCTCACCGTATCTCTGTGGCTGTGGACAGCTGGGAGCTACACTCAAGGGGTGTAGGGGGTCTTTAAGGCTAGTCCTGGAGGACTGCTAGACTAGAGCAAGCTATAGCCATAGAAATGCAGTGGAGAGCTCTCCAAATAGAAACAATATTTGGGAGCCAAGTGGAAGCCACTCAGAGTCAGATCCCTCCCAGCCAAAGGGATGCTTTACATTTCTGAGCACTTTTCCTGGAAATAGAGTTTAGCAGCCGTTTAATACTCAGTTCAGTGCAAACTGTTACCAAGGGGAGCCAGACACACAACATACGTCTATATTAGACAATGTTGCACTTCTTTTCTAGCACAGGTGCTAACAGTGAAAGCTATCACGCTGGCCGAACTCAAGACATTTTGTGCCTTTCTCCTGTCAATACTAGCAATGACACTGTTACTAAAAATAATGCCACTGCACCAGTGCTGACCAATGGAAACAAAATTTTCCAGGCCAAACAAGGCCCAGTCTTGTTCAAACTGTAAGCATGTTTGCTTTTGTGTATGAAAAAACAGTAGTGAATGTTTCACACAGATCTACTTATAGCTGTGTGATAATAAAAACGTAATGAAGCAATCTGTTACCTTTGGACTTGTAGTTTGTCTACTCAAAAAGTAGATTAATATCCTGCTAAGCAGATGGGCAATGATATTATTGCTTACTTGTGTTTGAAAATACATATGTTTATCAAAATCACTTTAATTTCAAGCAGCAAAGAATCCTGTGGCACCTTATAGACTAACAGACGTTTTGGAGCATGAGCTTTCGTGGGTGAATACCCACTTCCTCAGATGCATGAGAGGAAGTGGGTATTCACCCACGAAAGCTCATGCTCCAAAACGTCTGTTAGTCTATAAGGTGCCACAGGATTCTTTGCTGCTTTTACAGATCCAGATTAACACGGCTACCCTCTGATACTTTAATTTCAAGGTCCTTCAGTGGTAAAAGTCAAGTTATCATCAATACTTGTAAGTGAAGGTACAAATTGTTGGATTCAGTTTCTAACCTACCCTGACTACATTTTCCCGTCTATTACTTTACCAGATATGGACTATAATAGCAGAACTGACATCTTACTGAAATGATATTGACTGATATCTTGCTGTGCCAGGAGATGTACGCTGTATTTTTTTTATCTTTGTTAACTATTGCCTTGTGAACTTGATCTCCTTTTGAAAGAAGAAAAAAAAAAAGAACATTCAGCTTTATCATCATCTGTGAATAATTCCTATACCCAGTGTAAATACTTATAAACAATTGACATCTACTGATAACATCCTTAGCTATAATATCAATAGCTAAAATATTATTATTGGACTTGTTTACCAATAATGTTTTGACCAAAATAATTGTTCTATAAGGAATTTTTTTTAAAATGAGACTTCTCTTTTCCTACATTCATCTTTGTTCATTCTACATATAGAAGATGTTATCAGCAATATTAAAATCATTTAATTAAATACTCCACAAAACCGTTAAGGGTATGTCGACACAGCAAATAAAAGGTGTGTTCTTAACTCAGATTAGCTAAGCAGTTTTAGCTAACTTGGGTTAAAACAGCAGTGAAGACAGCACCTCCGCTTTTAACTCATACTAGCAGTTTGAGCTAACGCCTACATGGAGTTAGGGTTGAACTCAAGCTGCTAACCTGATCTAAAGGCCAGGTAGCTGTGTTTTCACTGCTATTTTAACTCAAGTTATTTGCAGCATAGACCTACTGAGAGTAAAGGTTTCTCAAGGCTATTACCAATTGAGCCAACATTAATATCTACACCAATCTCAACTCATTCAGTCATCAAGACACCCTAACGTTCAATGACTGCTGATTCCACAACAGCCTTCTCCTCCATTCCAGCGTGTAACCAAGCACAGTTCATACCTTCACTTACTCACTATCAGACTCAGCCACATAATCCTAACAGCAACCTCCAACAACGCCAGGGCCATTTATGTGTTTTAATGTTCAACCAGCATGTTCTAGAATTTACCAAGACATGATTCTGTCTGTATGAGTATGGAGAATATATCTAAATCTCACGGAGGCTGGAGTTAGGCTGTGTGACTAAATGAGATTGTGATGAATGGTGGAGGTATGAAGGCATCTACAGTAGAAAAGATCAACGGGATTCCACTGTATTTCCTATTATCTTCTGGTTTACAGTGTAAGGTAGAATTTTAAAACCCCAAAGTGTTTTTTTCCCTTCATTGCTGACTGAAAAATTAAATGCAGACTAATTCATAGCTGTTTTCAGGCACCCTGCTGCCTAGCCCAGTGTGTCCAAGTGGCTAAAACAGTGGACTAGGACACAAGAGTTTGGGTTCTACTCTGTTCTTTGTCATGGGTCTGCTGCATGACTTTGAGCCCTGTACCTCAGTTTCCCCATCTGTATGGATATAATGATATTTATCTACTTTGGAAAGTTGCCATCTACTGATGAAACATATTGTAGAAGAGCTTTATTAATTATTATTATCATTATTATTAATGAATCCCATCTGTTGTAATCCTTTTCTCCTGTAGTAACTGACTCCTGGCTTTATATCAGCTGCTCTTCTCTAAGCTCCGCAGTCGCTCAATAAGCAGAAGAAAAACTAAGCACCAGTTTAAACGTAAGAAACAACAGGTCTGGTTCTGCTCTCACACCTGGGAGAAGTAGGAGTGACTCCACTCATGTCAGTGGAGTTGTAATGGCTGGAAGTTCTGAATTAAGCCAACCTTTTTGCAGCTCTGTCCATGCTATGGACAACTTTGTGTCCAATCATTCTTGTCCAACACAGCAAAGCTAGTTAATATTTTACCCAGGGAGGGGAAGTTTAGAATGATAAATTTGCAGCCCAGGTCCCTAATTAAGATACCATCTAAATTGTACCATTAGTGAGCTGTCAGGACATATCAGCAGATATCCCATACAGCCCTTCCACGTGCTGAGTTCAAGGCTAACCCTGATGCTCAGCGCAGGGGACATAGGACCAGCATGATCACGAGATACTCTTTGCACACAATTCTCCCCCAGTGACCTTGGCAGCAATCAAGTGTAGGAAGGGGCAAGAGATGCAGCAGTCTCAGCTGGGGAGGGAGTAGGAGACTGCAAATTGAAGAAACTTGTATTACTAGACCCTAGACAATTTTTAAATTTTCTCTAAAAATATGCCGAGGGCTGAATGGAAGACTGGGAGGCCAATCTTCCCCAGAAAGCAACCATGCCCTATTCTCCTAACCGTCCCTTGTTACAAGAGGAACGTTACATTTAGCACTATGCAGCGTGGTAGCCACAAGATGGGTGCGGTAATATCTTTTATTCTTTATCTGTGAAGAAGAGCCTGTGTAAGTGCACAAGCTTGTCTCTCTCACCAACAGAAGTTGGTCCGATAAAAGATAATACCCCCCCACCTAGTCTCTCATTTGGCTCTCACCCCACATAGGCCTATTTTGTTCACTTGTCTGTGATGGTTTATCACTCACTTGCAGAGATGGGTGAATAATTCCCAATGAGTGATGTATCGAATGCATTGCACCTCTCCATTTGCAAATTGTCCATGAGCAAATCTATTTGCTGTTTGAACTTTTTCACCAAATACGTCATTTTAATTTATGGAAAAGGGCCCTGCAGCTTTTGACTTTTTTTTTTTTTTAAATCAAAACAAATAAATTAATCACTTCAGTGGCTAATTTTTTGTCTGAAGCTCATTCACTCACCTAACAGTGCTGTAGCCACATTGTCCCATCCATGGCATAAACACAAAGGGATGTTAGATCCCTATCAGCTCTGGCACCACTAGACTTATAGTGCAGCTAGGCCCTAAAACATTTTGTCAAAAAGTACGTCATATTACAAATCCTTTTTTCCATATGAAATGAGTGAATTTCTCACCAAGGTTCTGATACCAGCTTCTCCACGTTCTAGTGTCCAAAACAGGAATGCAAGTTAATTTTTGTACCCAGTAAAGATAAGTTATCAAGCAAGAGTTAATTTGCTAATTAAGATAATATCTCAATTGCCCTATGGCACAGCTCACTGTGTGGAACAGTCCAGAAAACTGAAAAAAAACCTGTCAGCCAGCAACCCAATCAGATTCTGTGCTGTGCCTCTCAGGAGGTACAGAGAAACAGAGGAGCAGGTGGAGAGAAGATGGCTCCAAACTCTCTTGGCTACTTCCAGGCTGCTCTCTGGGCGGCATGGCCTTTGCACAAACTAAAGCAGCCCTAGATATTATTCTCATTGAGGGCAGACTTACCTGCTTCCTTCTGAGCTGTTCTGCAGCCCCTCCTGCTTTCAACATACTCCTGTCTCATTCCCAGCCAGCTCCCAAGGGCCGTACCCAAGGGCAGCATAGGGCTGTCTATGTTGGCCCTGCTCCACTGAAGGTATTCCCTAGAGGGTTGTTGCAGCCCCTTCATGCCACTGAAGCAGAGTAAAGTGGCTGGAGCAGGGCCTAGAATCCGTCTCAAGGCCTTTTCTTCAAGGTTCATTCTTGAGAACGAGAGGGTGGCGTCTACAACAAGAACAAAAACCACTTGAAAGCTTAAAATAGACAGAAAACGGCCCAGCATGGGGTTCACCCCAGCTCTGCAACCCATGTGTGTAGAGCCTGTCTTCCCAAAGTCATTCTCCCTTGCAAGCAGCTAGTCTTATAGCCCTTCCCCCTGAGCGTATGTCGACGGGTTGGGGGAAACTGAGCTAGAGTTAACCCCTCAGAGACCAAAGCACCACTATTCCCACCTTAAACTTGGGTTCAAAGTTAACTGGAGCATCCTTACATCAGACTGGCCTGGAGAAAACCTGGTTTTGTGGTTAAAACCCCACACGAGGACTCAGGAGTAGAACTGGTTACAAATTGGGAACATATTTTACAAAAGAATTGGCCCCATTTTGTGTTGAAATATTTCGAAATTCAAAAAATTTCAACCCAGCTCCACCCAAGAGGAGCTCTGGGCTCAATTCCCTGCTCTGCCACAAACTTGCTGAGTGACCTTGGGAAGGTCACTTCTCTCTGGGTCTCAGCTCTCCATCTGTAAAAGGAGGGTAACAATGCACTCCTTTTCTGCCTGGCTCTTTAGATTGTTAAACTCCGTGAGGCCAGGGCTGTTTGTATAGCACCTACCACAATGGAGTTCGGATCTCATTTCAAGCCACTGCTGTAATATTAAACAATCAATGGTGATGTTGTAGTCAGGATGGGGAGAGGCTGCCCAGCGCAGCACTCAGGTAACCCCACCCTATGGCAGAGTTTAGGACAGCGCTGGGTAAATATGTAATAATATGGGCTAGTAACAGTGTGATAGTCTGAGCACAGGGCCAGGATAAGCACCTACAGACTCAGCAGTTACAGGGAAATCTCATTTTTCGGCCCTTGAGTGGAAGCAAGTATTAAAGTGAAAGTAGATTTAATGAGCTAATGGTGGGCTATGAATAGGTTTCAGGTGCTTGGTTTGCTTGGTTTGCTGGTGCCTAGAACCAGCCCAGGAGGTGACTACTGGCCAGGATCCCAGCTCTGAAGGCAGCACCGCTGCCAGCAACAGCGCAGAAATAAGGGTAACAGCACTGCAACCCCCCTTACAATAACTTTGCAACCCCTTTGCAACCCCACACCTCCTTTTGGATCAGGACCCTTTAGGGTGACCAGATAGCAAGTGTGAAAAATTGGGACAGGGGGTGAGGAGTAATAGGTGCCTATATAAGAAAAAGCCCCAAATATTGGGACTGTCCCTATAAAATTGGGACATCTGGTCAGCTTAGGACCCCTACAATACTGTGTAATTTCAGATTTAAATAGCTGAAATCATGACATTTACAATTTTTAAAATCCTATGACTGTGAAATTAATCAAAATGGACTGTGAATTTGGTAGGGCCCTACCCATAGTAGAACATCATGGCTGCTCTAACCCACACTGGGGGCAAACCAGCCCATTCCAGGTTAATGGAAGCATATTGCCTCCCCCCTTGGTCCATGTAGCATGCTCTGTGCCAGCACAGAGATCAACTCCCCTGTAAAGACTTTGGAACTGTTTTCACCACAACTAGGAGACCAAAGTTCAAAAATATGAACCTTAGAGAACTGTAGATGCTTGGATGAGTCACGCTTTCCTTACAGGAAAGTTTTGTAATAGAACGGAGCTCTGCAGTTGTTTGACTATAACCCTGGGCTGTGGCTGTAGTGCAGCACAACTATTCTGAATGAGGAGTAATGGTTTATATTTCCAAACAGCGACCTCCGGTTGCGGTTGCTCAACTTGAGACACTAGGACCCAATTTCCACAGGGGCCAAGCACCCACTGAAGTAAATAGGAGTTGTGGGTGCTCAGTATCTCTGAACTATCAGGTCCAATGTCAAGCTAAGGTTCCAAAAACTGATATGCATTAACCAGCCTCAAGGGTGCAAAAATAATGAGTCAGACCATGAAGTATCATGAGATTGGCTTAAGTATAATGAGATTTTAAAACTAAACGGGTTATTTTTGTGAATCTTGTTGTTTAGCCTTCAGGTATCATATGTTCAAGCTGTGCTCCAAAACCATGAGGGCTAGAAACTTTTTTTTGGGGGGGGTGGGGGTGAGAGGGCAATGAAAAGTAAATTGTGATGGTCTCATAATGCTCCAACTCTAGGAACTGGGGATTTAAGTAAAAACACCAAATATCACAAAACTTTCAATAAAATTGTGAGAGTTGGCACCTCTGGTATGTCTATAATTATTTAAGGTTTCTGGTAACCAAGGCCTGATTTAAGCAAAATCTCACACAGCAAGTCAAGGGCAAAGTAGGGAATAGAACTTGAAAGCGCTGATCCCCAGTCAATGCGCTAACCATTAAACCACATTCCCTTAACAGTCTCCCATGTGTATTAATTTTTTGTTTCCATGTGTTTTACATCAGTCTGTGGTCAGGCCCCAGTTCTAATCTCCCATCAAAGGTCAGTTGGGGCTTATGTGAAGCCAAAGAAAATCATTCCTTCTTAGAAAACCATCATTTATTTGCCTGAAATGCCCTCTCTGTGCCTTTGGGATGGCTTCTCAGATAAACCAACATACACAGAAAAATAAAATGTCATCCAGCACCTAAACTGGTTTTCCAGGATCTACCCACTGACACTCTCCACACTCTTGAAGAAATGGAAAGCAGCGTTCTTTGCCTACAGGGGCGGCCCCAGGCCCTAGCACTCCAAGCATGGGCTTGGGACAGCATGCCGCGGGGGGTGCTCGCCGGTCGCCGGGAGGGCAGCAGGCGGCTCTGGTGGACCTCCCGCAGATGTGCCTGTGGATGGTCCACTGGTCCGCAGCTCTGGTGGATCTCCCACAGGCGTCCCAAAGCCGCAGGACCAGCGGACTGTCCGCAGGCATGTCTGCGGGAGGTCCACCGAAGCCACGGGATCGGCGACTGGCAGAGCGCCCCCCACGGCGTGCCACCGTGCTTGGGGTGGCGAAATGGCTAGAGCCGCCCCTGTTTGCCTAGGAGGTTGCCCTCTGTAGATAGGCCTCATTAGTAATAAAACACAGCTACCTGGGCTCTAGAGGGGTCCACCTTTCTCCTCTCAGCTCCCTGGAAACCCTCCTGAGGTCTAGCTGCTCCTGGAGCCTGTCTAGGCCAATGCTGTGTCCCTTCATTAAGAAAGTTGAGGCACAGGTGTCTGATGACTAAGTAGAACCCCTTTGTGGCCCTGAAGAGTCATGGAGCCCCTACGGGTATGTCTACACTGCAGATGGGAGAGAGTCTCCCAGTCCAGATAGACAGACTCAAGCTAGCACACTAAAAATAGCAGCATGGACATTGCAGCTCGAGCTGTAGCTTAGGACCTCAAGACTAGGGGGCCGGGTGGGCTTCAGAACACAACATCCACCCTGTTAATTTTAGCACACTAGTTTGAGTCCCACTCCTGTGATTCTGTCAACACAGGCTGGATGGCTCCCTCCCAGATGCAGTGTAGATATACCCAGAGATTTCAGGATAGCAATTTGCTGTCAACATTTTAACACAGTATCCCTCAAAAATGTTGCGCAGCAGGCAGTGGTACGTACCCTCTCTGCAGGTGGAGCTGGGGAGGTACTTAGATTGAAGTGTTTCTATTGTTCCCCATTATTGCTGACTAGTCCAGCATTTTTCTGCTGCTGAACTGGACTCATCCTTCTACCTGGTTTGCCCAGTGACATCACAATCCAGGGCTTGTGACAAGTGTCAAAGGGATGGCATCTGCTGGAATTTGGTATGGCTGCTTCACATGATATAGTCTATTCTCACATCACCTGAACTGGCCTATTGACATCATATAGAGCCATTGCCAGGAGGATAGAGTCTGAGTTGTAGAAATTAAGACTAGCCAAATAGGGGCCAGATTATTAAAAATCATTTAGGGGAAAAGGCCAAGATTTTCAAACACAACAATGTTCTAACAAGTGATTCAGGGTGCCTCCATTTTTGGCAGCCAAACCTGAGACACCTGAATGGGGCCTGATTTCCAGAAAGCGCAGAAACCCTCTAAAAGAAAGGTCCCTTTAAAACATCACAAGCTCAGCACCCAACCTTACCCATAGCTCTTGACCTCTAGAGAATGTCAAAGACTTCTCCTCCTGCTGGTACACCCCCTCGTGGCTGGGACAGCATAGCAGGCTCTTTCTCCATTGAGCACCTAACAGCTACTCCAACCCTGCCATGGTCTCTCTTCCAGTAACTCAGCCAGGTCAGCATTTAGTTGCACCCCTTCCAGGATAACAAGAAGTCCAACAGATAAGTGTCCATTCTCTCCATCCAGCCCACAGTCCTTGATCTAGGCCCAGTGGGTCATATACCCCTTCCTCTGGGCTTCCTCCCATCCCTTCCCTTCCCTTCTTAGAGACTTATGCCACCTCATCAATGGCAGACAGGAGAACCCAGGTTCACCCTCAAAACTGGATTCCAGTCAGGGACCCTAAGACAGACAGTCAAGAGTCAATCCCTCCCACTCCTTGCTGCCATGTTCCTAGACTTATTCCTATCAAGCTTGCAAGTAGGGCTCTCCCACAGCTTCTTCAAGCTTACCCTTCCCACAGGGGCTTGGATTCACAGGGCTCTCCTCTCAAATCCCCCAATAAATCCCAAAATAAGAGTATTAACTTACCCCCCCCACCCTCCTCAGGCTTGACTTTGCATCCCTCTTTCAGCCCCCAGTGGAACACCTCCAGGACACATTCCCCTCTCTTATCCCAGAGAGAGACTGTAAAACTCCTTCCAGCCTTTGTGAGCCACACTTCCTTTCTTTATAGTAACGCCAGCTCCTCTCCCAACTGGGATTCATCAGTAATTGGGCCTGGCCAATCCTCCAGGTGCAACCAGGTACCTTAATTGAGAGTTCACCTCCAATTAACCTTTTTTGTGCCAGTGTAGTGTAGACCCCCATCACACTTCCTAACAGTCTAGCAGTTTTCTTTCAACTCAATAACTACCACCTGCAAAGGTCCAAAAGGGGAAATGTTTTGCAGGGTGCTTTTGACAACCAGACCTTATTTCACTGTGTGTTTGTACCAAGGTCTTTTCTGATGTTTCAGACAACACAGTGATTTCCTCCAGAAGCCGTCACTTGATGGCTACCATCTTGTATAAGCTCTAGGACAGGTTAAAACTCTGTAAAGATCTGGAGGACCCCTAGACACAATTCTCAGAAAGATGACAGACCTATTCCAATAGGAGCAAGGGAGTTCACAAATGAAGTAGTTATTATATTGCATCTTAGAGTGAGGGTTTGAAAATATGGGAAAGTTTTGTCACTGTTATAGTTAAAGCTACAAGACACAATCACTTTGCAAACTCCATTTCATCTGGATTAACGTGCTTTAGATTAGCAAGTCATTGGGACAGAACACATGCTATAGGACTGGCTGGTCTCAGACAGACAGATATATAACACAACAAGGATTAACATGTCCTGCCCTTTCTTTCACATTTTTAGAGAGTCTGTCTGAATACCTCAGTGCTTCGCAAAAGGCAAACAAAAAACAGAGTGAATGACTCTAGGCATACCCAAAATCCAGATATCTGAAATGTTCCATTATGGCTTATACTTTCCTGCTGAAACCAGAGTGTTGTACAGTGCTTTCAACACCTACCGGTGATCGACTGCACGTCCAAAACCTACCTGGAACAATGAGGGAAAGGTTTAATTAAGCATTTTTATGTCTCCACATTGAAATACACAAATGCAGATCGAGCAGTCAGATACACCAACCATAATCTTTTGTATTTTTCAGAAGCACATGGCTATCTGATCTACTTTTGTTACTCCTATGTATCCCCATTTCATACAGTCCAGGAAAACAACAAACTATTGTATCTCGGTACAATGAAGCCTCCAAACGAATTTCTATCTGGAGGAAGATATTTAAAATGAAGATAAGTTTATATGGTAAGAAAAATTTTAAAAATCATGTTTTTTACAAAGCATTAAATTCAAGGGGCACTTTCCACTTGAAATCTGGTCAGTTTCCAAAAATTAATTTAAAGGAGTTTCAGGTACTGCATCTGTCCCTGAAAAAAAAACCCTGCTGATTTTGGTGGCTTTACAGAGATATTTTGCTATCTTTAAATGTTTTTCTCTCCCCTGGTACCATGTGAAAGACCCACACAAATACCAGAAAAGTAACTGAGTGTTCACGGGACAGTGAAATGCACAAAGTCAGCAAACTTCTCTAATCTGCTTCAGGTACAGGCATTTGATGGGTTACTCAAGGCAACAGCAGATTAAAAAAAAAATCACACAGCTGTAGAAACTGCCAGCTGTGGATTGTCTGGAGAACCTGCTTGATTCTTTAGGCAGCTCTACTCACCATTGTGCTCTTACAGGCCTGATCCAAGGTCCACTGAAGCCAAAGAAAATACTTCCCTTGACTGCAATGGACTCTGGATCTGCTGCATCAGTTCTGCCTGTGGCATCTCTAATTCTGGCATTTCTAACAGGATCTGCGTGAAACTAGATTCTCAGCTGCAGAGAAAGGATCAAAAGATATGAAAGGATCAATCCATATCTCACAAATATGGCAGTGTGTATCATTTGCAGGAATTGCATATTCCCATATCACTGAGTCAGACTCAGTTGATAAAGCACAGCCTTCTCTATCTGGGCCTCCTCTCTGAAACCTGTGCTTTCAGAAACAGCATCTGTTCCAGCTTCTTAGACCAAGTATAGCTTCCTCAACACTAGTCAGATCAACAGGGCATGGGAGGATTAAGGCCCTTTCAGACAAATGTAATTCAAATGTACAGTATTGAACCAAGTAAACAATGCACACATTCAGCTCCGCACCTCGTGACAAACCTTATAGTGCATGATTTTACCTTAAAATACCTTAGTTCTTCTGTGCCCTGCTGAGCTAGTTGAGTGGCTGGGAAGGGGAGTTGTAGGACAGTCTTTGAATTGACACTCATACTGTGCTCATGGGCTGCAGTGCGTACGGTTTTCTTTGTAAGAAAGGCTTGAAGCATAAGACTTAAAAGTGTCACATTTTTGTAAGACATGATTTATCATCGAATGTAAGAGCCTGAATCTCCTTTCATTTACACTAGTGTAAATCAAGCAACCACACTGAATTTGGTGGAGTTACACCATGTAACACCCAGGAAAATCAGGCCCTGAGATTCTAGGGTAAAAAGACCTTTAATCCTAGTGGGCATGCAGACTTTGGGAAACGTGGAGGACATCCTTCGCATGCAAGCTCAAAAGCACGTATGCATTTTAGCTCATAAAGACTGTGGTCTAGCTTCTCAAAGGCCATTCCATTACCTCATATTAGGGTATCAGATCCGCCGGCTTACAATGTAAAATTAAGGTCCCCAAGACATACAATATTGCCTTGGTTATCAGAAATTTGAAAAACAAGTTTGTTTTAACATTAACTCCCTCATCCACTTTCTCGTAAAGCTACAGGCAGCAATGATCAAATAATGGAGCTCTGTTTAGCTTCACAGGGGATCATGCAAGCCTTTTCTTTTTTGTCACCAGATATGGAATTCGCCTGGGTTGTTTACTTGTTTTGAATTTAATGCATCAAAAATCTCAAAGTGAAACTTAATTGGAACAGCTGAGAGTCCCCAGGCTGTGTGTATGTTAAAACAAGAGCAGAGTGACTATCATATGATAATTATATATATCTTACACTAGCATCCAAAATCTGAAAGAATAATAAGAGAAACTCAAGACAATTAGAAGAATCTAGATGAGCAGCTTGGTTCTTTCCCATCTCTATAATTTCCTGTCTTCCTAAATTCTGATTTTTCTCATTCTTCATTCATTCCTACTGATTACAGCTCTTTTTGTTGTTGTAAAGCACTCACCCACAAATGTTCAGTACAATGAATCCTTTGATGGGGAGGCGTTATCTTAGCATACCATATGCCCAATGGCAACATATATCAGCTTTATCTTTTCCTCTCATAGACGAGGTGAAAAGTCTAATGACCACTATGCAAACTGGCTTGATTTGGAATGGGACATTTACACAATGGTTCTCATATATCGCCCATTGCAGCGAGTTAGCCTCAACACTTACTGCATGTATCCCCAGACGCAATAACCTTTATTTATTAGGAGCAATCTGTTCCCCATGCTATTGCTGGTATTATGTGACAAACAGCAAGGAGGAAAAAGAAAGATTGACGGCGTAACAGGATGACAGCCCAAGCCTTTGAAGAGAGAGGGACAAAAAGCATGGTGATGTGGTACATAACACCAGTGCTATGGAGGGCTCCAACCGCTAAGCTAAGAATGTGGCTTCTAATCACTGTTCTCACCTCTCTCGTTCTCCATTCGGCTGTGGAGGAAATTGCTCTTGAGGAGGGAATACCCTGTTCAAAGTACCAGGTGGCTTTCAACCTTTCGTGCTATGAGTTTGTGAGACTCCAGCGCACTTTCACGAGCGCTCAGAGCTGGTGTGAGAGAGGAGGGGGGCACCTCGTTTTTATTGAAAATGAGGAAACTCAACAGTTCTTGCAGAACCATATCTCCGAGGACAGGGAGTGGTGGATAGGATTGACCTCAAGTTCCCTTCTGAATGAAACTACAGAAGGTAGGTGATCTCAAAAGAGAAATAGTGCCTTCTTTTAAGTTAGGTTGCAACTTGAAAGAGCTACTACATCGCTGTAGTGATACAAGGAAACCCTACTGTAGGGTTCTGCTGATGAGAGACTCTTGTTCTAGTATCATCAGAGGACATCTAGGGGCATATACCAATATATTACAGAGCTGCTTCTATTATGAGAGGCATCAGGATCCTCTGGACCATGAGGCAGGGGCTCAGGGTTTTATTCCCAGCTCTGCTACTGACCTGATGTGTGACCTTGGACAAGTCACTTCACTTCTTTGCACTTCTTGTCCCCCTCCCATTCTTTGCCTGCCTTGTGTATTTTGACTGTAAACTCCTTGGGGCAGAGACTGTCTTCTATGATGTATTTGTATGGTGAGTAGCCCAGTCAGGCCCAGATCTTTGGCTGGGGCCACTAGATCCTATTGCAATACATATAACTACTACTGTTATATGGACCCTATCTGGAAGACCTTAATGAGGTCCTCTTCAAGTTGATGGCACATTTTAAACACGCTTACATATCCACACTCATGTAGACAAGACCATCTCAAACACAAGGCGGGACCTAATTTAATGGCTAGGGCAGGAAACTGTAAGCGAGGAAACCGGGTTTTTACTCATAGCTCTGTTACTGATTTTCTGTGTGACCTGGGGTAAAGTCATTTTATCTCTCTCTGCCTTAGTTTTCCCATCTGTATATTGGGGATGGAACAATATTTAATATCTACTGTCTCAAAAGCTGTAGGAATGTTATGCATTTAAGAGAAGGAAAAACCAATGTCCTGTTTGTTTTCTGCTTAACTCATCTCAAATGCTTTATCAAAGGACTGCAGAGTTGTTCATCAGTCGTAATAATGGGCTAAATCCTGCTCTCCGTAACTCCAGTGTAAATCCATTGTAGACTTGCTCTATACTACAAAGTTAGAGAATGAAGTTAGCCCAGATTTTCATTGGTATAGCAGAGCAGAATTTTGCCCTTTTTTATAGATATGTATACACACAATATACACATATATACACACAAACAAGGTAACGGAGTGAAATGTAAGGGCTTGTGATATGCAGGCAATCAAATTAGATGATCAAATGGTCCCTTCTAGCCTTAAACTCAATGAATTTATAAATGAATATATATGATCCAGTACCTAAACGCGATGCAAAAGGATACATTTCCTTAATGAACATCACTGAGACTTGGAAGACTCTGTTATGAAAGGTGCTAGGCATTGAAAAATACAATTTTAGATGAATACACCCAGAGTCCCTTTCCAGGTCTTCATCCTCCCTCTTCCAATGGTGCAAGCCGAGCTCTGTAATGTACAAACAATAAATTCCATAGGCTTTTCAGGAATAGGGTGACCAGATAGCAAGTGTGAAAAATTGGGATGGGGGTGAGGGGGTAATAAGCACCTATATAAGAGAAATCCCTGAATATCAGTACTGTCCCTATAAAATGGGGACATCCGATCACCCTATTCAGGAACTGCAGATAAGCATTTCCATCAAAATGCAGTTACATATGTTTGTCTGACAAATAGTGGTGTTTCTCCCCTCAGTCATGTTTATGAGAATGTATTCTTATTTAAATGGTGATATAATAGACTAGAATCCCCAGTCCACCTTATGTGTCCATGGATCCCTGAGACATAGGGATTGGCACAGGTTGAGGGGTGCGTTTTTGTGGGTATCCTATGTTAAAATGTTGGAAGTACCTCACTGTTAATATTATTATAATTCTAATCCCAGGACAATTATTCAGACAATTATTGCAGTGGCTTGGATTTCCATGGGCTCAATACCTGCTCAGGAGGAAAACCTGAATCTCTGTCAGAACCACATGCCTACATTACTCCAGCATAAGCATCTGAGAGGCTATATAATGTTGGTGCCATCTGTCTCATGACAATGGGCTTGATCCTAGCCCCGCGACTCAGGCACAGCTGCCGTTGGCGTCAGTGGGAGATTTGTCTGAGTAACGACTGCAGGACTCGCCTTACAGCTGTGCTTCTCACTGACAATAGCCCACGTCTCCCACAAGGTGTGGCTCGAGCCTCTTCGTTGGCACTTGCTACTTGGAGTGGCTGTTCCCCTCTCCTCATATGTGTTGGGTCCTGGGTTCTTTTTTGTGATACCTGGTCCCTCCCCCCAAGGGGACCTCCTCATTGGGCTGAGACACAAAAGGGTGCTGTCTCTTGGGAAACTGAATTAGTTGCCACTGCTGGCAAGGAGTATAAAACCCAATATACAGGAAACAACAAAGAACATCAACACAAACCCCAGCAAAGAAATGCCACCAACCAACAGTATAACAAAGGGGAACTTTACCAGGAGCAGGAAATTAGGATCTGGGGAAGGAAAGTGTTAGGGTTAATTAACAAGTACTAAAAACATCACCAAATTTCTCACCTTCCACCTCTTCCCAACCCCCATCTGGCTCCCTGGCACCTTCCCAGGCAGATGGTACGCTGAGGGGTTGCTGCAGCACTGTGAATGTTGGCTGGCTTTAAAAAAGGATTCTCTTACAGGATCTTTGCCTCTGGTTGGAGCAAAGGCCTCTCCTGACTCCCCAGGCTGCAGTCCTGTGTAAGGGGACCACATTTGTTAGATGGAGAAAAACCACAAGAAAAATAAGGCCCAGCGCTTTATTTTAAGGGCTGTTTTAGGGAAACGCCATTTCCCTTAGCTGCGCATATCACAGATTTTTCTCTCAAGTGTACATTTCTACTGCCCTCAAGTACATAATGCAATTGTCATGCTTCAATTTAATGTTTAAAATGGTACTTACGATACATATCAATAAATCTCAAAATCAGTGACAGGTGGTCACCCTCAAAGGGACAAAGCAATGAAATAAGAGATGGTCCCTTAACATAAGGGATGGCTGCTCAACCTGCTTGGCTGGCTCTCGGTAGCCGACTCGGGTCTCTGCCTCTCAATGCTGGTCTCTGCAGGGCTGGAACTGCCTGCCCCATGCACTAGACCTTACAGAAGTTCAAAGACTCCCTTTGTGGGGTAGGGGTGTTAATCAGAGACTGACTCTAAACTGTTCTTCTTCTCTCTGAGCTGCTCCCAAACTCCAAATTGAAACTAAAACATGCCTTTATGTGTCTGAGTCAGGCCCTCCTGTCCCAGAGCAGCTGAGCAGCCCTGACTCAGCACTGGCCCAGCAAACTGTTTGACCCTATTACCTCCCTACTGACCTAAGCAGGAGTTTCTAGTCCATTCTGTCCCAAATCCAGGCTCTAGTAGCCTTGATTGTTGTAGTCTAGACTCTGGAGGCTCAGTCGAGAGTTGCAGGAGCTGGCAAACTCCAACTGATGGTTACAGACATTTTCGATGTGGTTTACTTTGTTCACAGGATCATTGATTTGGTTGGACACTTCAAATATAAGCTACAGCAACTGGCATGAGGATCAGCCATCTCTCTTAGCCAATTGTGGATACATCCTGAAGAACTCTGGCTATAAATGGGGCATGACAGAAAACTGCACTCAGGAGTTTGACTTCATTTGTGAATTTGGTAAGATGCACAGCAGATGGTGCTAGAACTGAGCATGCTGTATTTCAGGCAATGTTTAAATTACCCAGGATTTGTTAAAGTCATCATTCAGGAAATAAATATCAAGCTTATTTTAAAAAAAAAACAGAAAACCCAGGCAGCTGTCCCCTTTGCCAATCTGCTGGCAGAGGGAAAGATCCAGAGAGGGGTTGAGCACCAGAGTCAATGGGAGTTGTGGGTACTCAGCACTTCGATGGTTCAGGTTCTAATCGCGACAAAGGAAGTGGTTGTTATATGATACGGATCTTGATTGCAACAAGGGGCAAGGATGGGACTACTAAAGTCATTTCCACATGTGCCCAAAGCCAAGAATAGAAGCAGGTTCCAGAGATGAAAGGCCACTGCATTCACTCACTATGCAACTAGTGACTGGTTAATTCAGACTCTGAACTCCTAGGAGCACAGGAATAACCGGAAACCATTATCTGAGCACATTCCTCTTGCCTTCTCTCAAACCACATCTGTTGCACGGCACTGCAGCCTGCAGTTTCCCCTAAGGTAAGGAGAGGGACTAGAACCTGTAGTTCCCTCTGGCTCTCCAGCAGGAGACCAAACAAATGCAGCCTGTGGTGCCTAATCTTACCACCCAGGTAAATCCTGGCTGGGATCAAGCAGCCATGGAATGGAGTGCTGACTATACTAGTTCCTCCAACATATACACCCACATATAAGGAGAATTTGTGCTTCTCATCGGTTTCATGTGAGTGAGGCATTTTAAGCTGCTCATTTGCATAAACTTGAGCTAAGGTCACGGGCATCTTAATATTATTCAAGATAGTTTAGTCCAAAGCAGACTGCGAGGAGTTAGGGGGGGATCTCACAAAACTGGGTGACTGGGCAACAAAATGGCAGATTAAAATTCAATGTTGATAAATGCAAAGTAAGGATATTGGAAAAAATAATCCCAACTATACACCTATAATGATGGGTTCTAAATTAGCTGTTAGCACCCAAGAAAGAGTTCTTGGAGTCCCTGTGGATAGTTCTCTGAATACTTCTGTTCAGGGCACAGCAGTGGCCAAAAAGGTTACCAAAATGTTAGGAACTATTAGGAATGGGACAGAAAATAAGACAGAAAATATCAGAATGCCACTATATAAATCCATGGTGCAGCCACACTTTGAATACTGTGTCCATTTCTGGTTGCTCCATCTCCAAAGGATTTAATGGAACTGGAAAAAGTTCAGAGAAGTGCAGCAAAGACAATCAAGGTTATGGAACAGCTATAAAGGGGAGACTAAGAAAGATTAGGGCTGTTCTACTTAATAAAAGAGATGACTAAGGGGGGTGGATTATGATACAGGCCTATAAAATCATGAATGGTGTGAAGAAAATGAGCAGAGAAGTGTTATTTACCCTTTCGCACACTACAAAAATGTGGAGTCACCCGAGGAAATTAATAAGCAGCAGGTTTAATACAAACAAGAGGAAGTACTTTTTCACACAACACATAACTAACCTGTGGAATTCATTGCCATGGAATGTTGTGATGGCCAAAACCATGACCAGATTTTAAAAAGAACTGGATACATTCATGGAGGATAGGTCCATCAATGGCAAATAGCCAAGATGGCCAGCGGTTCAACCCTATGTTTAGGGCAACCCTAAACTTCTAACTATCAGAACCCGTGAAGATAGGGGTGGATAATTTCAGAAGTGCCCTGTTCAGTACACTCCCCCTGAAGCTCTGGTATGGGTCACTGTCAGAGATAGGATATTGGACAAGATGGGCTGACTAACACGGCAGCTCTTTTGCAGCAGAGTCTGGTTGCAGATTGACTAATATACATGAATCCAGTGTTCTGGCAGAGGCTGCTACAAACTCTAGCAATGCTCCTGCCCTGCTCCACTATCAAATACAGTATTTTATGTATTTAAAATTAAAAAGGAAATTTTTCTTTACAACCAGAATTATCACCCTTCTCTTTGGAAGGAGGTCAGCGTTCATTATGATAGGGCCTAATCCAAAGCTCTTTAAAATTTTAAATTGATTTTGCTGCAATGGGGTTCGGATCAGGCCTTTAATGAGCAATATTAGAGTTGAAACAGATTAATAACAATGGGTTCCATTACCTTATTTCTTCATTAACCCGGAAATGAAGTGTAGAAACTCCTGGCATCAATCAACCATTTCAGAGACTGATCCAAATCACTGACTTGTCTTTAATATCTCCAGTCCATATCCACCAAGGCACAAATAAACTTCACTAATAGTTAGTGCAGGGGAGTGGGAGAGCAGACTAGGTTCTTGTATCAGTTCTGCATGCTATGAGTCTGATCCAATGTCCAAGGAGGTCAATGACAGTCTTTTCATTGGCTTCACTGTGTGTTGACTTGAGCCCTATGTGATCTTTAGCAGCTCACATAACCTCATTGTGCGTCAGTTTGCCCATGTGTAAAATGGGAATCGCAGTATTTACCACCCCCTCACAGGGCTATGGTGAGGGTTGAATCATATTTCTAATATGCTTGGAATCTTCAGCGTGGATGTCTATGAGGTCTGACAAACTAGTCTATATGCTCAGATACCAGGGCCGACTCTAGGCATCAGCAAGCCAAGCACGTGCTTAGGGTGGCACAATTTCAGGGGCGGAATTCTGGACACTTTTTTTTTTTTTTTGCATGGGGAGGCAAAAAACCTAGAGCTGGCCCTGTCAGATACAATGCTGGTAGGTGCAGTATAAAAGCACAGATAGATAGATGGCCTTGTAACTAAGCTTTCCTCCCTTCTATTGTTCTTCCCAGAACTTTTCATGCTTCTCTATCTGCAGTTAAAGCTCCACAGACCTTGTGGGATTTATTCTTTCCATTTCGCTGTTAGATGCATAATAAACCATAGCACTATACTGTAGTCAAAATACACATTTCTAAACAGGTTTTGAACGGATAATGTTACTCAATTAATCCAACTTTTTTTAAGCATAAATGCCATGCAGAACTTGTTGAGGGAGCAGCTATAATGACCACCTTCTTTGTGGAAGGAAAAGAACAACAACAACAAAAAAAAGCAGTAGATAATAGCCCCAACTAGAATTTAGCAGCAAATTATGTTACAAGCTTATTTAGACCGCTTTAATCTGTAATCTGGTCATGTTGCTATAGATACAGCAAGGCTTAGATTTAGCTATTAAATAAGGATAGCACACAATTACCACAGTGTGCACACACTGGCACTGCTAATCAAGGCTTTCAAGAGGAACAGTCACAGTTGCCATTGGAGAATGATGTACTTAAATCTGGGGCAACTAAAGCAATGTTCTTCTGTGGCTCCCGTAAGTGATACCAAGGGTTTTCAGGCATCTTCTTTCTTATATAAGTTCAGGTCACTGGAAGAATCCTAGACAGTTATCAGCTTGCCCCTCAAAGAATAAGGTATGTGTGTTTAGGGGCATGATCCTCAGGGACAGCTCTGGCTTTTTTGCAGCCCCAAGCCAAAAAAAAAACAACCTGCGGTGTGGCCGGAGCAGCAAAGCAGGGGGGAAAAAAACCCTGCAGGGCAGTTGGAGCCAGGGTGCAGGCGGACTCCCTGCACTGCAGATGTGCCCCGGTCCAGCGGAGGGGAGGAAGAGGGAGCAGGGGGGAGAGAGAAAGGGGGCGGCCAAGGCTTCAGTGGAGTGCTCGCCACGCGGCCTGACCACCGCACCGCCTGCCAGGTGGGCTCCGTGCTGCTCCGGTTGACGGGAGGGAAGGATGCGGGCTGTCGGGCTTGCTGCAGACCTGGCACTGGCTAGGGCAGACAGAGCACGCAGCCAGCTCCTAGCAGGGCGCTCCCTTCCATGCTACCGCCCCCTACAGGGCAGCCAGATTGGTGAACCAAAAAAAAAAAAGGCAGCCGTGCCACCCTAGGATTGGGCGGAATGCCCCCCCCCCCATAGAATCTGCTGTCTCAAGCACGAGCTTGCTCAGCTGGTGCCTGGAGCCGGCCCTGATGATCCTGCTATGCTTACTCACCCACACAGTCCCATGAAGTCAATGGGACTTCACATGTGAGTAAGGGGTGCTCCCATGAGTAGGCTACAGTCAAGCCCCCTGTTGAATAAGTAGACTCTTCTCCTGGGCAACTTTCTGAGCCTAAAGCAGATCACATATTACCTAGGGGCTGTTTCTGATCTTACAAGTAGCCTGAATCCTTTAAGTATTGCTGGTCAAAACTTTTAAATGAAAAAATTTTGAATGAATTTATTTTCAATGTTCTTCATTTTGAATTACCTTTTAATTTTTTCAAGAAATTAAGTCTGTAAAAATGTTCTTCTTTTGCTTTTCAGAACAAAAAAAAGATGGTTTTTGTTCTTTGCCCCCCTTCTGTTTTCTTCTCATTTTCCCCCTTTTCTTCTTCTTTTTCTTTAGTTGTTGTTATTGTTCTACTGGGTGAGAAGAAAAAAGGGAGAGAAAGGGGGAAAACAACGAAAACTGAAAATTTTTGGTTTACTTTTTTTTGTTTAAAAAAAATTGAATAAATGAACTCAAAACAAAAGGCATTATTCATTAAAAACATTGATGAAAAATTACAGACAACTTTACCTTTTTGTTTTCCATCCCAGTGTCATTTAAACTAATTTTTTTTAATACACACACTCAGTAGAGCCTTCCACACCTCACTTCCTTCAAACCGCAAATACAGTTTTTGCTCATTCTAACAGGCGTTGTGGAGCCAGCATGCTAACAGTTGAGACTAAAGCAAGAGCTGATCAAAAAAGGGGGAGGGAACTGCAGTTTCCCCAAAAAATATCCCCCCCTTTTTTTCAGAAATTCACAATTCTTAAACATTTCAACCAGCTCTGTAGTTGTTCAAAAATGGAGACAGTTTAATGAAAATACCATCTGAATTCCCGTTTTTTTAAATGTTGAAATTTTGTCAAAATTTCATTTTTTTTAAAAAAACACTTCAAAATAACTTTAGTTGAGACCCACTTTCAGGAATCACCATCATTTCCTGGGCAGGATAAGACCACACAGATTCCTGGTAGGGGCGAAGCTGTTCCTAGTCCCTGTGGAAGAGGATGCACTGTATATCCTTGTTTGAGATGACATCTGCTCTTCTATTCCCATCAGAATCTGGCCAGAGCATTGCTTGTGATAACTTCAATGCCACCATGCAATGTGGATCAGGAGAAGTCATTCAGATTGTTGACAGTTTCTATGGGCGGAAGACCCCTCACTACTGTGTATTGGAGACTCCCTTCCAGCTTGATATGGAAGAGGATTGTAGCTGGACCAGTGTCAAGGATGAAGTAGCAGGTAAATATCTCATTGCAGCATTTGTCAGAGTTCTACAGTAAGCACTACATTGTGTGGTACCTAAAACAACGTACCTTGCTTTATGTCTGTGGATGTTCATGGGTCAAATTCTGCTCTCAGTAACACCTGTGCAAGGCCAGAGTTGAGTTTTACATTAGTGCCACTGACAGCAGAATTTGGCCCTTTACTGGCAAATAAAAACTACATATACGCAAGCTTGAGTCTAGCTGCCTTCTCATACGTAGCCTATTGTCCAATGGTTAGGCCACTAATCTAGGACTTGGGAGATCTGGAGTCATGTCCCTATTCTGCCAGAGACTTCCTGAGTGACCTTGGGCAAGTCACTTGACTTCTCTGTGCTTCAGTTTCCCATTTGTAAAGTGGGGATGATAACAATACTTTTCTGCCTCACTAGGGTGTTGTGAGGATAAATACACTAAACATGGTGAAGTGCTTTATGCTGTACTGATGAAAAAGCTTTATATAGAAGCTAGGTGTTATTACTATTCAGCTATGCACTTCTTACGTTTTTAGTTTTATTCATTTTTTCACAGCATGATCAAAAGCTTTCACTCTCATTTCATTGCAGTTTTCTCATCGGTAGAGTTTAGGTTCCTGCCTTGTTCATTCTTTCAATCAGACTAGGAATTTATGGAACACATTTAATTGTTTATTGCTAAGGCAGAGCCCAGTGACCGTTGAAGTGAAACCTCATGGAAGAAAAGTACATGCAGGTGAAAGAGACTGGTATTTATCCACCAGATTTTAGGCTATCAAGTTTTCTGTTCACTTGGGACTTTATTCATCCATTGTTCCCTTTGCACAAATCCTATTAAAGTCAATTACTTCCCACATTTCTCTTGTCTCTCTGCCATGGAACCTGCACAATATCATTGACTCTAATTCATTATTTCATCCTTATGTTTATCTTTCCATCCTATTTAGTTAACATGTCAATTTCATCTACTAAACACCTAAAATTAGGGGTCTACTTTATAATTGACATAACCATAAATTCAATGCACATCCTAGTTCCTTCCACTTTTGTAATAGTCATAAGTAGTTGGGTTTTTTTGCTGGTCTCCATCCAAAGCATGACTGATTCAAAAAATCATGCAGCTTGTCTGATCATCTGTTCCTGCCCCTCTTTTCCCCATTTTTCCATTTTGCTCAGAAATTGATGGCATGAAAATGTCCTTTTTTACTTCAATACCCACCTTTTGTGAGTTGTTGTGAAATTTAAAGTTTGGTACTTTAATCTATCAAATGCCAGTGCACATGAGACTGTGATGCCTTCCAGGGCAGTGTCATGGACTCCAGGCATGCCAGGTGGCATCAGATGGGACCTTCTTTGGAGATCCTTGTCCTGCATTGGGGAGCTACTTGTCTGTTCAATATCACTGCATGGAAGGTAAGTATTAAAGTTGTAGCCATAGTGCCCATACTGTATGATGTTTTAACATTGTGACTGGTGACATAGATCCTTAAAATAGTTTTAGAAGTTAGAGACAGGTCTGAACCAAGAATATCAGACATGGATCTGAAATTCCAGTGTCTGAGGAGGTTCAGATCCAGCATTCAGGTTGGGATCCATCCCACAGAGAAAGCCCCAAGTGGAGAAGTTCCGGTCCAAATCAAAATTTCCCCCAGATCTCAGGGGTTCTAGCTGTACTGTTCCAAGTTCAGGTCCAACTTTAAAGACAGACATTTGCTTTCTTTTATAATTTAATTGTAGGCG
Source organism: Gopherus evgoodei (assembly GCF_007399415.2). NCBI lineage: Eukaryota > Metazoa > Chordata > Testudines > Testudinidae > Gopherus > Gopherus evgoodei. Next base: position 33,297,620 of record NC_044333.1, on the reverse strand, counting down.
TGTGAGTGAACTCAATACTTGTGAAAGATGCTGGCATGTTAGCAGTGGAGATTTTAATGTATCCACACTTAACCTTTCTGCCAATGGCATTGGCAGCAACGAGGGCCAGATCCTTATTTTAGGGGATTTTCAATAATTTCTTCATTTTTGGTTCAAACTCTCATCCAGTAATCTGGAAACCTAAACCACTCTGGAGCCTTTGCTAAGCAAATCTGTACTCACTCTCAAGCACAGAAGTTTAAACAAATGAATTTTAATAGGGGGGAAGAGAAAAAGAAAGGCCAGGTTGAACTAGGACAAATATTTCCAGTTCAATACCTTCCACCACCATTTACCTCGGGGTGCATAAATCACAGTCCCAAACAATTAGACCATGAATGGCTGATGCAGTTTGTTCTACCTCCCAGCCTCCCATTTCAGTTCTTTGCTCCCCAGCTTCCTCACTCTTGGTTTGTGATTCCAAGAGTCCAGGAGGACAATCAGGGTCCCTGTTTCATAGGCAGCTCTCTGATTTCAGCAGCTAAGACAGGGAGATCTCACCAGAGTCACTAGGCTGACAGACTGTTGCTATGAATTCCTCTGTTTTCGCTGTAGCGCAACTCCTCTCACTCTGCTGCTCTTCTATTGCAAGCTGTGACATGCGGGTGAATCCAAATGCTGCTTTGCTCTGCCTGCTGCTCATGTGACAAAAACTGCTGCAGGGCTCTGACCTCTGCTTGCCACTAGCTAGACAACTGGAAGCCTCTGGTGAGCTCTGCTCCCCTAATGCAATTACTGCTCTTAGCTCGGCTCTTCTAGATGTAAGGGGACCAGTGGTGTTATGAACCCCTCAGAATCCCTACCACGCAGGAACAATGCACGTTCTTTGCCCTTTCTCTCTGCTTTGTCTAGGGCCCCTTACCCGACTAGGATTGCCAACTATGACTGAAGCTATTCCTGCTATTTTTCCCCCAATATGACGTAATGTCATTTTCTTAAAATAGCCTATCAAAATCTCCCAGATTGCTTTCACTAGTCACCAGGAGATTGATACCGATTCCAGGAGACTCCAGGCCAATTCTGGAGGGTTGTCACCCTATACCCCACTTCAGCCAACATCACTTTCATCAGGATGACCTCATACCCAGGCTTTGCCCAGGCGGGTTCCCAACAGAGTAATCTCAAAAATATGGGCCCCAAGTACAAAACTTAGTCAAATTATATATCCCAGTGTCCCCAAACTACTTGCAGTTAATATGTCAATAAGATAGTGCCTTGCACAGTTGACTCCCCTTGCTCTCCAGTAGATGACAGCAGAGAACAGAGCTGATATTTAAATGAGGTACTGCCTCATTTAAACTCGCCTTGCTCTCCAGCAGATGCCATCAGAGAGCTCACTCAGTTACCTCCCATCTCTGGTCGGCGTCAAGCCACAGGGCTTACACAGAGAATAGGTGTAGCTGAGGCAGTAAATAGCACAAATATCCTCAAAACTGCCTCAACAAAGAGGTTCAGCTGTGATAAAGAAGGGCCACTCCTAAATTTCCATGGCCCATTCAATCCTTGGCTTCTCTGCTAAGAAGTTATCAGTTAGTGTGACATAGACACTTGTCCCCTCAGAACTGAAATGAGTCCACCAAACAGCCCTCAGATAGTGTTGAACTGGGCTGGAGTAGGACCAGTGATCCAGAGGTGAATCTATAACCTACTACCATTGCCCTGAGCTATGCAGACCCCCCATGTTTTTTCCCTTCAGCTCCGTATTCTCAAGGAAGGCTAGGCTGGAACAGTGGAGCACACTCTGGCAAAGGACATGGCTAAATACAGATTAATTGCATAAGAAGAGTATGCTTAACAAGAAAGGTCACGTCAGATAACAGCTGTATAGGCAGGGGTGGCTCCAGGTCCCAGCACACCAAGCACGTGCTTGGGGCGGCAAGCCATGGGGGGCGCTCTGCCGGCGCCGCGAGGGCGGCAGGCAGGCTGCCTTCCGCAACTTGCGGCTTCGGTGGACCTCCCGCAGGCATCCCGAAGCCGCGGGACCAGCAGACCCTCCTCAGGCAAACAGCTGGAGTCAGCCTGCCTGCCATGCTTGGGGCGGCAAAATCCCTAGAGCTGCTCCTGTGTATAGGGCTTTGAATAAATATATATGACTAGGAATCTCAAGTATCTACAAAACACTCAAGAGTATAATGCTTCAACAGGAATCATGACAAGCAAACCCAGGGAAAAATCAGCTTGGTACTTCATGTCTTTAATTCCCTCAATTGTCTTAACAAGGCAGCATTTATAGAGCAACTGTGCTTCAACTAAGTCCAGATGCGAACAATACATGAAAACAAGTTTGCAATGAGCAGGTGATGACGCTGTTCTCTGTGCATTATGTTTTACAGGTTTGCAACTGGTCGTGACTGAAACATGCTTTATCTTTGAAAATATTACAGTTTCTCTGAAATGGCTACTCTCTCCCTATTCTGGCAACCTCTCCTGTATCATTAGCACTGGAGATGGACACACTATTGATCCCTATTACCCTCTAACGTAAGATGAAGCTTTTATACATGATTTTACAGAAAGGCTAAGGATTTTTTAGTTTTAGAGGTTTGGGGGTATTTTGTGTTTCAAGTAGCTTAAAATGAGATGCTGTAAACAAAGCAGTGACAAGACATGCAGGCAAGATGGGTGGATTTTGCTGTAACTTGCTTTGAAATTGTTAAAAGCAGCAATGCCTATTCTATCAAGCTGCAGCCATGATCTTTCATCTGCTCAGTATGATTGAATTCCGTTTCCTTCTAGTGGACTTTAATCTAGATTCTGTACACACAAAATCACTGAGAAACTTGCTGCCCTTCTGAGGAGAAACTGCCAAGGAGCTTAAAGCTAATATCTTGGGTTTTTTTCACAGTATTTTTCCATACTTGGTATTACTGAAAATGGTTCCATGGTGCTTTGTTTATCTTTATTGTATTCTAATTCCATGAAAACTTGGATTCTTCATTGCTGACAATTTTAAATCAATAATGGATGTTTTTCTAAAAGTTATCCTCTAGGAATTATTTTGGAGAAATTCAATGGCTGGGGTTATACAGGAGGTCAGACTAGAAGGTCACAGTGGTCCCTTCTGGCTTTGGAAACTATGAACTTTTTCTTTTAACCACCAAATAGTTTTCTGCAGTATTTGAAAATCACACTTTGCTGCATTGTTCTAGTGCAGGGAAATCCAGAGAGGGAATCAGCTTAAAAACTCATCCATCTACTTACGTAATCCAAGATGAGTGAAATGAAAAATCAAAGAGCAGAAAGGGCAACAAGTAAAGTGGCTGTTAAACATCCTTTCAGTGTTAATAGCTTAAGATGTTATTAATGACACAGGTAAAGAGCTTTATAAAAAAACCCAGTATTATTTTTAGTTTGACTGTATCTCAGCAAGTGAACATTATTTTTGTTACCTCCTTCCCTCGATCCCCCACTAACCGGGTTTGTCTGTTTCTGTCACCTCTTGTGTCCTGTTTGACACCTAGACTGGACGTGCTCTTGGGCAGGGATCATCTCCTATGGCCTTGTCTTACTCAGAAAAAGTGGTCCAGCTGAGGTTGTGCTTTACCCATCTCAGCTAACTCATGTTAGCTAAGTCCTATCTAAACTTAACCTTTTTCATAGTCAAGATAAGACCTTTATTATGTGTCTATACAATGCCTAATGTAATATGGCCCTGACCTTTGATTAAGCTTCCTAGGTGGTACTGTAATAAATAAATAGTTAATAAATAATTGTCCCAGGGATATTTATTTGCATTCCATGGTTTATCTCACCTCCTTATTCTGCTGTGGGCATTGAGCAGGGCTAGACAGCATGGGGAAAGATTTTCAGAAGCCCATAAGGGAAGTAATTGGGACTTGTGATCCTAAACCCCTTAGGTGCTTTGGAGTATTTCCTCTATGTTGTTACAAAGCCCAGTGGCTGCAGGAGCCTTTTCTCTAGTAGTGTGCCTACCATTGATGCTGCTAGTAGAGCTGCACCAGTGTTAACAATGAGAAGACATTTTCGCCAACAAATTCAAACTGTCATAAGCAGGACATGGACAGTCTGAGCTAGTGGTTGGAGCAGGAGTTGGGAGCCAGGTCAGATACCAGGAGATCAGATTCTGAGATATACCAGAGGGCAGACTGGCAGTCAAGAGGCCAGCAAGGTCCGGTTACCAGAAGATCAGAGTCAGGCAATAGGAGTAGGTAGCACCAGGGAAGCAGTCCGGAGGGCATTCACTTGCACGGACAACTTCCTGTTCATGGTTTAAATAGAAGCAGGGAACCAATCAGGACCCGCAGTGTTTCACCAATCAGATCTCAGGACTGGAGTCCTCTGCTGGAGTCCAGCATCTAGTTTTGAGGACTTGTTAGCAAGTCACTGGGTGGCAGGTTGGAACTTACTGGTGCCTGTGGACTGGGCTTTGAGGTCTGCAGTCCCCGACACAAGCATAGATAAGACCATGCTTAGGGAGAGGAAAATAGGCCAGCACTGGGATGATCTTGCACGATGCTGAGTATCCTCTGCTCCCACTGATTTTAGCAGTAGGTTAAATGGAGATGAAAATTTGGGAGGGAAGAAATGTAGCGTGATCATCCTTGACATACTGTGTTACGACATATGAGCTAGGGACAGGGAGACAAACTTAAACCTGGAATAATACACAAGCAAAATAGGAATCAGTGTGATTGCAGGAGATAATCTCCCTTAGAAACATAATTCAGGAATGGTGGCCATTGCTTTCAGATCATACAGCTATAAATCTCTCAGTGCAACCTTCCATGACTATTGGATGTCCCCTTTGCATTTTAAGCTTGTCCAGCAATGTGACACACCAGTATACTTCTCCTGGAGAGTTTACTGTCTTTGTGGAATGCACAACCAGTGAATGGCACGTTACAGCACAAAAACTGGTGACGGTTCAGGATAAGATGGATCAGCTCAGCATTACTGGGTGCTACAGCAAGTACGAATCAGGAAACAGTTCTCATTGCAGGACCCTGTATGGGGAGATGTTATGGATCCAAGTTGAACTCAATGGAGGTAAGAGTAATCAGTTTGCACAATTGAGTAGCATGTTCAGTGGGCACAGGCAGAATCTCCACTAAGCAAATGTGTATTTTTTTAAATGAAAGCTTTCACTAAATGTTAACTTTCTCAAACTAACTTCGCCCCATCCCTGTGCTAGGAAGTCTATGTTATAGCTTCTGCAGCACTTCAGATGTGAGCACAACCCTTTTTCTCTTCTTGGTATGTCTGACAATCAAGGAGCACACAGGCCTAAAGAATACACCCTGCTCTTATTGGCACTGTGTTTCACAATTAGAGCAGGAGCACTGGGAGACCCATCTCTTGGTTTCTAGCTCTGCACCTTGAGCAAGTCACATAACCTGGCTGTGCCTCAACTGCCCATCTGCATAAAAAATATAGCAATATTGACTTACCTCAGATGGAGATTGTTAGGATTAATTCATATTTGTAAAGCATTCTGAGAACTTTGCTCTCAAGGTTCTCAGCTAACTTACATCAGCATACAGCCACTACAGTTATTAAATTGCTTGTGTGTGCACACTTGCCTCCTTGTGTCAGTGGTGCGCATCCTCACCAGGAGCACTTGTATGGACTGTATTGTCAGTGTGGGGCAAAGCTGCTAAATAACTGCAAAGCATGATAACTATATATTAGAGCTGGATGAATAATTCATTACAAATCATTTATTAGATGAATTTGTCACAGACTAATTTTTCTCAAATGTATTTGTTATTCAAAATTATTTACAGAATAATTTCTATAGATGGTTCTTGGTCTGCAGCTTGTGTTGAACATTTTAAACTATCAATATTCATGCTGTTTTGATTGGACACATAGTGCTTGATCCTGCCAGGGAGCCAGGTGAACGTTCTGGCTCCAATCCAGCAAGGCACATAAGCATGTGCTTAACTTTAAGAACAAGTCCCATTGAAGTCAATAGGGATATTCAAAGCCTTAAAGTCAAGCATGTACTTAAGTGCTTTGCTGAATCAGGGCCAAAGTGCTCAGCATCTTGTAGGACCATGTCCCATGACGTATCTCTAGTCCTTGACTTGGTGATCAGAACTCTTAGAGTAAAGTTTCTGGTCTGCATGCTCATGATTAAGAATTCAATATTATTTGCTTGAATTTTGTTGTTTTCACTGACATTCCTTGCTTCATTTGTTAGAATATTCATAAAAAGCAAACACAAAAGGGGTACAAAAACAGATGAAGTGAATGAATCTAAAAATTGAGATGAATGTTTGCAGAACTTTATTGCAATAGTTGCCTGGCTCAGTTATATGCACCTGAATGTGACAAGGAACAGGTAGAGTTGGATGATCTGTGACCAAGTTCTGAAATCCTACTTTCCAGGTACTGGAGTGATCTACACTGTAACAGCTGACAATACAACTCTGATTGAATCCAGCGCAAAGGAAGGAATTGTCCCTCACAATCTGACGCTTGATGGTACCTCTCAGCAGCTGATTGGCCCAGGGGCACATCAACTGGAAATTCTGGCGACCAGCAACACGACGACATCCGAGATTTCTGAAACCATTGCTGTTCATTTAGTTGAACCTATATCTGGTCTTCAGGCTGCATTAGCCTCCCACACACTGGAAATGGGAAAAGACCTGGAGATAAATGTCTCTGTGGCTCATGGTGTACCAGATAAGCTGAAGTTTGAGGTGGTCGGGTCTAATGAAACTTATTCTCATCAGAAAGACAGCCCTAAAGGAAAATCTAGAATATACAGTATTCCTGTTCATACTGAAGGTACAGCTCCCTAGCATGTTACTTTTTCCCATACACAAAGAGTCTGAATTTTTTTTTTTACTTTAGATTAAGGAAAGCAAGAAAGAACAAAAGTCAAATCTCCATGCGAAAGAGCAGTGTCTGTATCTTCTTTGCAACAGGCTGCAGCAATTCTGAGAACAAAATAGCTGCTGTCTCTGCACACAGATTGAGTTCAGATAGACTCAAAGGTTTCCTACATAGAAAACACGAGCATCACAGTTTCAGAGCTATATAGGCCACATAGCAGATACTGTATTTTTTTCTCTCCTTTAATATTTCTTTGTAATGCTTTAAAAAGGCAAATCAATAGTTACGGTCAAGTCTCAGTTTGACAAGAGGCTTGTTGTGTGTCTGTAAGAAGGATGGGACATGCAGCTTGCTGTGCCCTCGGTGTGGCAGCTGTGCAGTTGCATATTTTCTGTTGACACTTCTTTGATTCAAGCAATTATTTTTGTGCAGCCTAAAAGCTCAGGGCCAGTTCTATACCAGTGTGACTCCAGTGATTTGACTGGTGTCAGGTCAATGCAAACTTGGTATAACAAAGTGGAGAACTGGGCCTTCAGTCTCTTTTTTTTCTAACAAATACAAGATCTGACACTTAGCAGCTGTGTATGCCCATGAGCATTAATGCATGGTAATGACCAGAGCTGGGCTTTCTGGCATTGCAAAACATTTTACACCAGGCTTCGTACCATGACAGTGGCAGCACAACTTTCAAACTCTTGATGTGAGACAGTGCGGTTAAAGTGTTATTTCTGGTACCTGGAGTTTGGAGAGGGCCCCACAATATCTGCAAGGCAACTGAGGGGCACACACTGTGCAAGCACGTTTCGCTGGGAGGGCAGGGGGACAGTCCTAACAGACTCAGAGCGAGACTTGAGGCAGAAGCCACATTATCTGGATGGAGTTGCTCTGATGTGGGTAGTCTTGGGCTGGCAATCACACTGGAAGGTTGTGTGTTGGCCCTGACTCCAGCTATTCTGTCTCCCGGGTGGAGATATTGTGAAAAGCTGCAAGTGTAACCCTCTCCCACTCACTGTGGTGCTCTCTCCCCTTCTAGTGGTGGCTGGGCCACACAGAGAGGTTGATAAGCCTGCCAGAGCTTGGCAAACAATAAATTTTGCCTTTTAGCTCAGGCAGGTGAAGCTCATGCTTTTAGATTCAGAGGTCACGGGTTCAATTCCCACTGCTGCTGACTCACCCAGAGTCAGGGTGTTACAGAACCCTATAACAGGGTGGAGTTTGTGATACAGTGAAGTTCAATTTGAAGGCAGGCAGGTTACAGTGTTCCTGGATGTAACAATACCATGGGATAGTAGGTGCTCAACTGTTTTCTGGGTCTGGAATAGGTGTAAATAAAACTGTAGTTGGAGGCTCAGAAGAGGGACAGAAGAAAGAGTTCTTTCCTCTGGAGCGAATTTGACTGAATTTTATTGGCCAATAATCATAATTCTTGTAAAATCTCAAGAGCTAAATGATCAAATAACTCCTAAATAACGTATTTTAAAGGCATAGTTTATTCCAGTATTGCCTAGTAATTCACAAAGGAGGAAGAGGATTTCCTCATGAAGGCCTGGAACACAAAGTTGGATTTTATGACTCAAACATGTAGATCCAGTGCACTGCTGCTGCTAATGCCCGATCTACCTTTGGCACCCTGTCCTTCCTAGGTACGTTTGTGGTCAAGGTGCTAGCTATGAATGCCTTCTCGAACATGAGTCTGGAGATTGGGAGCATCACCGTATTGGCCAACAATTCTCTTAAAGAAGGTAATAATGCTGACCTACCACTGCTGTTTGCAATCATATTCTGTGACCCTTTACAATAAATCAGTTCACTGCACTGAGTGTTTGCAGGGTCTGCATATAGGACTCTAATAATTGCTTCCCTCCTGAGCCAGTGTTGATAATCCTCTTGGACTCTCTGGGGAAAGAAACTAGAGCCTACATATATACTAATTGACTCTCTTGCTGCTAATCTCCGTAGAGAGGCAAGAGACTGACGAGGCATGGAGAAGGAAAAACATGCTCCTCACCCAGTACAGGTGTCCCCTTGTATAGAGGAGGAGGCAGACTGGCTATGCAATACATGGAAGCCGGCATTGCTCGTTCTGTTATTGTCTCATTCAGCCCCAGCTGCACTACAGAACCATTGGAAGTTTTGCCACTGACTTCAATAGAGCAGGATCAAGCCCTATATAAGAAAATGGACTTCCAAGGACTGTCCATTATGTACCTCTTACCAGCTCTCAATTCAATTTTAAAAATCCTTTAAAAAAAACAAAACAGTAGCTTCTTATTACTGTTGCCTAATCAAGAGAGCTACCCTGGCTTTGAAGTAGTCCCAGGTTGGGGTCTCTCCGCACAAGGTTACATATTGCACATGTGCTGTTTGTGCTAGAAAGAATTAGCTACAGATGTGGCCTGGGAAATACCTGAATCTCAGCATAACGTAAACCGCTGTTGACAAATAACATGCTGCTAGATAGCTCAAGTTGCAGCTACATTCCTACTAGTGTAAAGATAGTGATACACTTGATCCAATGAACTAACGGGTTATTGTAATAACACTGAGCCCTTAATTTCCACTGCTCTTGCTCAAATTGTCTTTGCACTCCCACTTAAGCTGCAAGCTTTTTGGGGCAGGGACTGTCTTTTTGGTCAATATTTGTAGTTAGCACAATGGGATCCTGGTTCAGCATTAGGGCTCCTATGCACCATGGTAATACAAATAAAATTCTGATTTTTATTTCACTTGCACCAGTTTAACTCCATCAACTTCAGTGAATTTATTCCTGATTTACCCCACTGTAAGTGAGAAGAGAAGCAGGACCCTCTTCTTCATATTGCTTGTTGTTATTATTTTGACCATTGCAACATTTCTGCTTATCATAACCTGGGAGCTTGATTCCTGTAACCCTGACTTTCAAACAGATTGCAGGCAAATCATGATTTATTTAAGTCATAATGCTCAGTCACTGCTGTCTGGCAGCCTCACAAATGGCAGTAAAACATTCTGTTATCTTCTTTATATTTAACAGATTCGTCTCAGAACAGAGGCAAATCCAAAGCAAACATCCGAAAGACAAATGTGAGTATTGTTCAAAAGGTATAACCTTAGGTGGAAAAGCTAAGAAATATCTCTTGGTTGTTAAAGTACTGCCTGAAGAACATTTGCAACACACATAATTATGGACTCGATTTTTCATGTTGCTGAGTACCATCAACTCCTGTTGACTTTATTGGGGTTAAGAATATAAGAACAGAACAACCATACTGGGTCAGACTAAAGGTCCATCTAGCCCAGTTTCCTGTCTTCCAACAATGGCCAATGCCAGGTGCCCCAGAGGGAATGAACAGAACAGGTAATTATCAAGTGATCCATCCCGTCGCCCATTCCCAGCTTCTGGCAAACAGAGGCTAGGGACATCATCCCTGCCCATCCTGGCAAATAGTCATTGATGGACCTATACTTCATGAATTTATCTAGTTTTTTTTTAACCCTGTTATAGTCTTGCCCTTCACAACATCCTCTGGCAAGGAATTCCACAGGTTGACAGTGTGTTATGTGAAAAAAATACTTCCTTTTGTTTGTTATAAACTTGCTGCCTATTAATTTCATTTGGTGACCCCTAGTTCTTGTGGTATGAGAAGCAGTAAATAACACTTCCTTATTTACTTTCTCCACACCAGTCATGATTTTATAGACCTCCCTTCAAAACCATTATTTAAGCTGATTGGGCCCTGATTTTTTTAGCCCTGGCTCTCTCTGCTAATAGCACACCGCAAATCCCTTTTTCTTATTCATTATAAAATAATGAAAGGTTAGACACCTGTTCACACACATTGCTGCTCTAATTGGTACTCTCACTTCTTGTTTAGGATGACAAAAGGAAAAATAAAATATACATTAAACCTAGTCGCCATGTGGATCCGTTCACCACAGTTACCCTTGACTGGCCAGATGACAATGATAATTCTACCTTCACCTGGGAATGCGGTATGTGCAGTGCATGTTTTGACTTTTTCCTACCATCAGCTAGCTGCCTAATGGTAAACTCCCCATCATACTGGATGTGCTGTGCCAGACTGACTGTAAGAGTGTATAGACCCCACCTGGCTTTAAAAAAAAGCTACATGCTCATTGTACAGTCAAAATATCACCCTTCATGCTAATTTCACAACACTACTACATGGTCCCCAGTCTAATCTTCTTCCTCGCGATGGCTGCTCCTCGAGCTCCATCTCTCAGGATGTGTATCCCCAACGCTGAGCCCCCTCCACCATGGATCTACTGCCACCTGACCCATATTCAGAGACTTATGAGCCAGCAGTAATTAACTGGCAGCTCCCAGCCGAGTTCCAATGCCTGACAGCAGAGGGTGTCGGTGCTGCCAGAGTATCATATCCCCTTTTTACACTGAGAAGCAGGCCTGCTGTATCTGAAGCTGGGAGAGGCTTCTATTTTTCAGCAGCAATGGAAAAGCATTCAGGGTTTAAAATTGGACCGGGACCCAGGAGATCTGGGTTCTTTCCATTGCCACTGTACAGGTGGGCCACTCTAGTTAAGTCACTTCACCTCTCTGTGCCTCAGTTTCCCCATCTGTGAAATAGGGATAAAGAAGCTCGCCTCCTTTGTGAAGCATTTTGGGATCTATGTCTGAAAATTACTACAGAAGAGCCAGATATTATTGCCAACATTAAAAAGGAAATGTCTGTGCAGGGGCTTGCTGGCCTGGGTGGCAGGAATGTGTGCAGCATCAAGTAATTCCCACTGACCAGAGCATGGCACAGATCCCACCTGCCTGCCTGCCCCCGCCAAACTCAGCAGTGACCCTGCAGGTGATAGTCAGAAGCCCTGGAAAAGAAGAGAAGCAGGACGAGCAATGTCTGTATGTGACTGCCAGACAAGAACTGCGCCCAAAAATCAGGTCTGCCTTGGAACCATAGTACTTATTTCCCATTCTTATTGCTACATTTCCTCCTGCAACCACTGAAATCAATGAGAGTAATGTGCCAATTTTCAGCGAGGCCTATCTGCATTTTTAGGCACCTCAATACCTTTGAAAATATGGCCCTTAGGAGCCTAAGTTTCATGAGACTTAGGCCTGGTCTATGCTACAGACTTAGGTGGATGTAAGCTGCCTTATGTTGACCCAACTGTTAGTATCTACACTAAAATGCAGCTCTCATTGATGTAACTCGCCCACTACATTGACTTAATAACTCCACCTCCGCAAGTGGCATAACACTGAGGTCGATGTATTCAGGTTGACACAGTGACAGTATAGACACTGCGTTGCTTACATAGACTGTTGCTGCCTTTCAAAAATCATCCCACAATGCTCCACACTGGCAGTTGAATTGGTGCAAGCGCTCCTGGTTAGGCTGTGCACCGCCGACATAGTGTGGACATGTAAAACCAATTCAATTACTGCAGGGGCTGTGCTTCATTGTAACTTAGGTTGATGTAATTTTGTAGACTTGCAAAAATTTGTATTGTAAACTTAGACTTCTAAGGCCTGGTTAACACCTCAAAGTTAGGTCGACTGAGGTACATTGGTCAGAGGTGTGAATTTAAGCCAACATAAGCCTCAGTGTAGACACTGCTAGGTTGAGGGAAGAATTCTTCCATTGACCTAGCAACCTCCTCTCAATGGGGTGGATTTAGTACATCAACAGAAAACCCCATTCTGTCACTGTAGCAAGTGTCAACCCCTCAGCTGTGCTACTGTAGCAAGTGTAGTGTAGACACATCCTCAGTACCTCTGTTCCTTTTGAAAATAGGACATTGGCTCCAAAGTCACTTGGGAGTTTTTCAAAATGTTGCTGTTTGTGACTTCTGTGTACCACCTGCCTCGTAACTCACGAGTTAATCAGATTACAACCAAAAGATGGAAAAAATCGGGTGGGCTTTTAGCTGGGAGTACTGTCATCTGTTGGTGCATAACTATTGGCTTGCCTTCCTTCTAGGTGTGAGACAAACTGCAGGCTAGTGAATGTCACTGCAGAAGTTGTTTTGAGAGCCACCATGCAGGAAGGCTCCCAGGCTGTACAGTATAACTGGTATTTAGATAACACATTCCAGTCAAAGGTGAGATGAGTGGGTTGGTCAGGAATGCTGCACCCACAAAAAATAAACACTCAGATTGAAAGGAAGCCCTTTGAGGTAAGGGTGGGGGTTGTCTCCCTAGGTACCTTAAAGACATTTGCTGCCAGTGGAGATAATCATGATAATTGCATGTGTAAAAGCAGGCACCCAGTTGCACATGCATTTTTCACACAGATTTCCAACCTTGTCATGTATATTCAGGTGGATGAATGTTTCACCAAATATCATTCATTCTTTGTCACTATTAGTACACTGTATTGCCATGTACCATAGCAGGAAAAACTCCTGCTGATGTCAAAGGATATGTTTTTTGAATAAAGGCTTCAGGACTGGGTCTATAGACAATGTAGCACACAGAACTCTCTGGATGGAAATCACAGTAAACAGCCTCTTCTGCTTTGTTAATTTTCCTGTTGCGTTTTCCAGCCTCCCTCCCTCCCTTCAGTCTGCAGTCTGAAGGGTTTCCGACAGAGCTCCTTGACTTTGCTTCAGAGCAACAGATCTACATTGGTATTGAACAGCTCCTTTCTGCAGGCACACGGAGAAGCATTTCGAATTAAATTAACAGGTGGGGAAAGCCAGAGTTCGAAAACTCCACTGAGATACAATCTCTTTGCAATGTGGAGACATCGTACATAGTAGGAGAAGAAACATCTTAAAGGACATATATGCTATTAAATAATTTGATACACTAAGTGCCATTATGTTTACAGTGACCTTTTTCTTCATTTTGCCAGACTATGATGTATAGTTTGGTACCCACACACACAAAGCACAGAGTAGAGGTGTGGCAAAACTGCAACTGAAACACATCCCTGGGGGCTATATGTGGTATTGCAATAGCTTAGCCTCCGTTTGTCCCATGGTTTCTATGGCCAATTTCAGCCATTGGTGTGATCTGGCCTTCCTGCCAAACCAGGTAACAGAGTCCAACTCTTCTCAGAGTCTCAGAGTGCTTCACTTAATGTCCACCAGAATGTAACAAAACAACGGAGTCTTCAGCCCATCTGGGCTCCGCTGGTCACCTTCTTCTTTTCAAACCATCCCAACACCAGCCCCAGGTCCTGGATTTCACGCTTACTACCGAAGGTGGTCACACTCTACCTCCACCCATGGTTTCAGGCAGGCTGCAGTCCCTGATCAGCCCCTATCTCCAGTCAGGCTTCCAGCTCAGCCCTCAAGAGAAAGCTCTCAGCTACCAATCCTCCCTGGCCCCTCTTCTGGCAGACCTTTGCTTCTTCCCTTATGAAGACCCAGCCTAACCGTAGCTGTGTTTGACCACCAATTGGGCAAGATCCCCTTTCAGGCAGGAATGCTGGAACAATTTGTATAGTGGAGGTGCTGAGAACCATTGAACAAAACTGTAATCCCTGTATATGATGGAAATCACTTCAAGCTAGGGGGTGACTTCAGGTGCAGCCTGGTAGGTTAAATGGCCTCTCAGGCCACTTAAACTTTTGTCTCCTTGTAACTGGGTGGCCCCACCCTCACAGCACCTCCTGCTGGTCACTTTGAGAATTAGCTCAATATTCCAGCTCGGAGCGCCCTCCGCAGGCCAGTAATCCACCTGTCCCAGCTGGCCCCCGTGTCACTCCCTGGATCCGGTGCCCTTTTACATGGGGTTCTGCCCCCTGGCAACAACCCCTTTTCCTTAGGGATTCCCCTCCCTGGGAACCCCCCGCCCTCTATCCCCACTTTGCTTCAGTATTGGCTACTGCCAGTCATTGTCTAGCGCCACGCCCTGGGGCAGACTGCAGTATCAGCCACTCATCATCAGCAAAGGGGTTTGGACCTGCTGCCTTGGCCTACCCCTGGGCTGCACCCTGCAACCCCAGTACCTCTTGGCCTAGTCCTAGGCCGCAGCCTGAGGCTTTCCAGGCAGGAGCTCCCCAGCTCTGCTGCCTTTCCCCAGCCCTGCTCCACACTAGGTACCTTATCTAGTTCCCAGCAGCCAGGCCCTTCTCCCTCTACAGCCAGAGGAAGCCTTTGCTTCTGGTTCCCCTGGCCTTCTTATGCAGCCTTATTGCTCAGTTTGGGGCATGGCCCCCAGCTGCAGCCACTCCCGCCATCAGCCCAGGCTTCTGGCTCCAGCTACAGCCCCCTCCTGGGCTGTTTTAAGCTGCAAAGGGCAGGAGCGGGTAACCATCCCACTACACTCCTGTACACCCCACACAAGCAGTAATTTGAGATGATTGAGGGCTTGTCTATATGAACACTTAGTTTGTGGCAAATTTGAGGGGGGGTGGAAAATCTACCCCACAATAGCATACTATGCACCAGAGGTCTATGTGGACTCTGCTGCCATGTGCTAAAAGTACCCTAGTGCACTTTAGCTTACTCCCATTTCAAAGCGTAGTGCCCAGCCGCAGGGTCCTTACAGACACTTAGTTAATGGCAGGCTGGTGTGGGGCAGATTTACACTCTAGCTTGTCACAAACTAAGTGTTCGAAAAGACAAGCCCCGATTCAACAACCCTAATCCAAGATGATGTTAATCATCTGATTTAGACACATCTGGAAATAGCCCTATGATGAATATTCAATTTTATAATCCAGCTTCTCTTTACAAGGGGAATAAAACCATGTTTGTATAGCACTGTCTATGCTATAGATTAGCCTATGAAGGTAACTCAGCTCTGGTTAGACAACATTACCACTCCCAGAGCCTGAACAAACTGCATCATTATTAGCGTACGATGCTCCGTGCTGCTGAAAGTCGTCAGATGATCATCACTGGTGTTTTCCCTCTGAACTTTCCAGCAATGACTCGGCATGAATATGGCGATGAAACCTACATTGTCAGCATGGTGCCCTCACCAGTGGTCCCATTCTGTGCTGTATCTCCCAAGGAGGGATCGGTGCTCACCAGTTTCACAATCTCCTGCAGTACTGCCTGCTCCAAGGACTCCTGCCCCGCTGCACCCAGCAGACTGCTCACCTACTGCTTCTACCTCAAATCAGGTAAGTTCTGGGGCTGGTTTGTTTGAATGGCAGCTTCCCTGTGTGTGCACCCAGCCTTGTACTTCCATCACTAACAAGAGCACAGGTGTAACCCACTTCTGCTGCTGGCCAGATAATAACTGGCATGATTCTGATACCCTCAACTCGGACAGAGTAGCCTCTTGTTCTGCACATAGGGTTGTTCACTTTAAACTGGTGGAGTAAGATACAGCCCTTGCTCAACCTGGCCCTATGACAGTGGAAAGAAAAAACAGGTATGAACGGGGCATATATGTGTAAGAGGGCCATGACCTTTATGATTATTATACCTTAGCCTCCATTATACCTTAGCCTCCAATGATAGAACAAGAAGCAATGGGCTTAAACTGCAGCAAGGGAGATTTAGGTTGGACATTAGGAAAAAGTTCCTAACTGTCAGGGTAGTTAAACACTGGAATAGATTGCCTAGGGAAGTTGTGGAATCTCCATCTCTGGAGATATTTAAGAGTAGGTTAGATAAATGTCTATCAGGGATGGTCTAGACAGTATTTGGTCCTGCCATGAGGGCAGGGGACTGGACTCGATGACCTCTCGAGGTCCCTTCCAGTCCTAGAGTCTATGAGTCTATGAGTCTATGATAGGTTCCCTTTAAAAACTGCAGGAGATTTTTAAAGGATCCCTTTAAGGATTGTGGAATCACCTTAGGCAAGTAATCTGAATTTAAGGGTCATTATCAATTTTTCTCCAGAGGAGCTATTTTAATTTTGCAAATCAAAGCAAAGAGATAGGATTCCATGGTGATAACTACAGGCCCAATCCTGCACAGTGCTGAGTGCCTCTTTGGAGGATGCTGAGCTGTTCAGTGGGGTGTGAAGTGTATGATGAGTAACTGTCTTTCCTCTTTCAGGCTCCCTCCTGAACTGTGGCCCACATCCTGAACTCCTGTCGGTTTATCTTCCCCTTGGAGAAGAGGAAAATAACTTTGTTTTACATGTTACAATTACTGTCAGCAATAACTTTGGTGACACAGTTCAGACTGATGCTACTGTCAAGGTACACGGAAAAATCATTTCCCTTCTAGGCCTCTCATTGTCAATAGCTAAACCTGTGATTCTGGGGAATTGGCCACCTTCCAGAGCCTCCTCTCCCCATTTTATACCCATTACTCTCCTGTGCTCCACAGCCACCATCCTCCATCCTTCTGACTAAGGAGGATTAGACAAGCTTCCTTGTAGAATCCCATGAGCAGCCAGCAGTTTCTTCCATCACAATTTGTTCAGGCCAGAATTTAGGGAGACAGTGAACAGCACAGGCTATGTATAGTTAGTCTGGGAGTTAGAAAAACCAGATAAATACCAGAACCTGTCTCCAGGGGGCCCAATAATAAATCTTGATACTTATTAAAAGAATGTGCACCACTGCTTCATCAGTGTTACTCACCGGAGTTACTCATCACTCCTCTGACTTCAATGGCATCATACTGGAGTAAGACTGAAGTACTACAAAGGTGAATTGGGCCCTTTCTCTCTTTTCTAACATGAAGGATACCACTACCTATCAGTATCTGTCTTCAGTCAGTCAGGTGGACCAAACCAGATGCATCTCTAGAAAAGACTAACTGTTTTGTAAGTTAAGAGTTGGAAACTTTTGATCAAAACATTTTTTCAGATGAAAACAGAAATGTTTTTTTAAACAAATGTTTCTGCAAACGTTGTTTTCTTTTTCTTGGGTGGTTCTAAAGATGGTTGGAAAATTTAATTGGAAAAAAAAAATCCCTGAAAACAGGGGGAACAGCTTCTTGATCAGCTCTTATTATGATCATCGCTAGAATAGTAATGGAGGTTGTGAAAGGGTAATAATACCAGCAGGCAGCAGTAACAAGGCTGTGGGCATGTCTAATTGCATCATCAGGTTCGACGTGAAGATATGAACACTGGGAACCAGACCCTGCAGGCCACTCTAGCTGAGAAAGCAAATGCCATCTTAAAAGAAGGAAACAACAGCATGTCCCTGTTCCAGCTGTATAAGTCAATGTCGTCAGTCCTTAATCAGGAGAGCCAGGGAGAGGCCTTTAATACATCTCTGCAGACTGACACTCGAAGGGAGGTCAGCCACCTGGTTTATTTTTTTACAGTACAATGATGCATTTTCCATATTCTGTAAAGACCACAGACGATTTCTTGAGTAGCTCCAAGGGCTGACAAACCTCCTTCCAAAGTCAATGGGAGTTGTAGATTCTCAGTATCTCTCAGGATTTGGGCCAGCATTTGCCATAGGTTTCAGCTAGAAAGAAGCAGTTGTTCATTTCTCACCACTGGCCCTTCTGAGTCATTGACTTTTCACCCCTTCCATATCAACATTCTCCTTCTTGGCTATCCCAGCACCACCTCCCTGAGTGCTGCTCATGGCATTGCATTTACCCAGAGACTGACTGCGGGCAGCCAGTCCCTACTAAAGCTAGGGCACTGGCCCACCAGCAGCCAGTGGGGGATGCTCAAAAGAGGTGAAATATCTTCCCTTCCCTACCCCAGATCCCTTAGAAATAAAAGCATTCCCTCTGTGATTCTCCAAACCCTCTCCCCCTGGGCTGAGGTAGTAGAGTCCCAACATCTGTCTTGATTCTGCAATCCCTAAGTAAAACTGCATGCTAAAAACATCATTCATGTTGAATTTAGTGGGGATCTCTCAAGGGTGAGAGTATGGCTGGAGCAGGGAACTGGGGGTCAGGACTCCTGCATCCTATTCCCAGCTTGGCCACTATTTGTGGACTGGACCTGTTTGCCTGTGTGTGTTACATACCTCACAACAGTGGGATGAGGCTCAATTCAGGTGTGGTATGAGGCTCAGTGAAATGTTTCCACTGCTTTGAGCTCCTGGAGGGAAAGAGGCTAGAGAAGTACAATGTATGCTGAATTCATCAGCTATGATTTGTTGTTCTTCTGAGCCAATAGTCTGCAATTCTGCTTTCAGTGGAGGTGGTATTTATATACTCAGGCCTATACATTCATCCCAATGGGTAGGAATTCACACAAGTAGTTTTCATTACTGTTAATGGATGTGATGTGTGTAAATCCCCTGTGTCTCAGAGTGACAAAATATCCCTGTGATTATACAGTCAATAGCTACGGAAAGTGGCAATTTGCAAGTAGAGCTAATGCTAGCTTGAATTATCCATCCTGGGGAGCTTGTTTCTGCCATTAGATCTATAGCAAACTTAGACTGTCAATATCCAACAGTATTTACATTTACATTCTCAATTAACATCTTTGTTCCTGTCTCTAATTATCTCCTTTCATCCCAAGCTGAGAGAGCTGATGCTGACAACTCTGTCTGCTGTTAATGTAACATCGATACAGACTGCTCTTCAGATGTCAGAGGTACTGAAAGAAGCCACCTACAGGAGTGAAGAGCTCTCTTCCTCAGCACAGGTAAGCAGAGCTTTGATCCACATCTCCACCCCCAGAACCACACCCCCTGGCCCTGGGAGAGCATCACTATGTGCAGTAACCCATTCTTCATTTAATGTTTCAGAGAGCAGAGATTGTGTCAGGAGACAGTATTGTCTAGAATGGGAGACGAGGAATCAGGACTCCTGGGTTCTATTCCTGGCTCTGCCACTAACTCAGTGACCAAGCTATAAAATAGGTATAATAATACTTAGCTGTTTCACAGATGAGGTAATTCATTCATAGCTATAAAGCACTTTGAGATCCTAGGATTAAAGGTATTGCTATATAAGTGCAAAGCTGAGTTATTCCAAAATCCATTTGGCTTCATGCTTGTAACTTCCTGGCATTTGCCTTACTGTCATGTACACGCTCCCACGGAACTAAATGTTACAAGTAGCTTTCCACAAGAGGAGTTTCACAGCAGCAGTAGCTGGGCATAGCTGTTCAGCTTTACCATAATTGCTAGGAGTCCCTGAATGTTACTTGAACGTTATATAATCAGTAGATGGTGCTGTTTGTTTCATGGTTCATCCCAGTGTTTCTTGCGCTATGCTGTTAGGGAAGTGAGTCAATGGGGAAGGGACAGAATAATTCTTTTGCAGGCTGTTTTCCCAGCACACTAGCAATAAAAAAACAACAGTTTCTCCTGATTTCTGAGACAGTTTCAAATGCAGCCAGGAAATGATGCTGGAGTATTTCAGCAATGGCTAGTAACCGTAGTCAAGACAAAAATGTAGCTCAGTCAGATTCATGAGCAGAAGGTTAAGATTGAAGCTGTTGGGGTTGCAGATCTGAGGGATAGGCAGTGGCTGCACTGTGTAGTAAAATTTGCACAGCCTCTTGACCACTCTGGGCCTGGCTCCTGCCAGTGTAATTATTACCTTGGTTTCATGATCACAAAATAATCAGTGTCTATACTTACGCATAAAAGGGAATGCACAACACCCTTCTATCTTCACATGGAGCACAGGCCATGGAGAAAAAAATTGAAATACATTTAACAATATAGTAGCATTGCTTGGGTACCGTGACAGGGACACTCATCTCTCATGGATGTCTCCTGTCAGCTGGGTGGGATGCTGCAATCCTATTTCTCCCCCGCTCTGGGCACCCCCGTAGGTTGTTCACCTCACTAGGGGGGTCTTTAGTGGCTCAACCCTCCAGTCCAACAGCGAATGGACCCCTAATGGTAGCAAAGAATTCAGCACACTGTCTGCCCTCACCAGTGTCTTCAGCCCTTTCTCAGGGCCCCTTTAAATCCTGCCTTGCACTTGGGCTTCCCAACAGAGCCTTGTCTCCTTCTTGGTTCTTAAGCCACTTTGCTAGAGGGCCAGTGGAGGGGACCTGGGCCTGCCCATTATTATGAGTGCTAGCCCAGGGGTCTTAGTCAGAGCAGCCCTGTATGGCTTCCCTCAGTTTGCTGCTGCTGTTCCCTGGGCCTTTTCCCCTGTAGCCCCTTTCTCTTCACCCTGACATCAGGCCTGAATGTCTCAACTCCTCTTCCTCCTCGCTGAATGCAAGTACCACCAGAACCCATCTTGTGGCTCTCACATGTGCTCCTGTGACCAGGAAGGGGCACCCTTCCTTGCTTCTCTAGTTCCAGCCAGGAACTAACCTGCTTAGCCCCTACAGCTCCTTTTATCTGAGCCTGATGGGCTATGATTGGCTCCTTCTATTCAGCCTGTCTAGGCAAGCCTAAAGGAAACACCTTTGTTGCTCCTTCCTGGAGCAGTGTGTGGTAGGACTGCAGGGCCTCCAGCAGAGGGCCCCAAAAGCCCAGGTACACCCCGTCACACATACAATACACCATGGAATAGTCCATCTGTCTTTCTGGCTCCTGCCACCCTCAGATCTGAGCACTTGAAACTAGCCAGGGGCTCAGTCTTATACTGTTGAAGTCAATGGGAGTCTTGTTACCAATGGGGGTAAGGTTGTGCCAATGTCCCCAAGTTAGGCAACTGCATATAAAACATGTCAAACTGTTACAGTTGCCTGGATTGTTCTGCCAGCTCATAGCATCAGGTCCTGATCCTGAAGGGTGCTGAGTACCCTACACTTCCATTGGGCACAATGGAAGTTGAGCACTTCCAGGTGTTGCTCAGCATCTTTTAGGATTGGGCCTGAAGGGTTGGGATGTGATATTCTCTCTCTCACTGAGCAGTTACTTAGGGTGTAAACTGTGTGGGGCAGGGAACACCTGTTTGTTCTGTGTTTGTACAGCACCTAGCACAGTGGGGTCCTCGTCCATGACCAGGGCTTAGGCACGATGGTAATACAAAGACATAACAACAGTAAAAATACCTTTCTCTGCAAATAGCCCCATTGGACTATTCATGTTATATAGCGAGAACAGTGGCTCATTTTAACACCTATTATTTTTAATACACACACACACATAACTATTTCCCCTTATCGCCTGTTCAGGTGGAAGCCAGTAACTCTCTCAAAGATGTCAGTGAGTTCTTACTCACTGTAAGCACAGAGGACAGTGAGGATTACCAGAAGCGAAAGGACGCAGCTGGCTACCTGTTCAACGCAGTGAGCAATGTACTCACAGCTTCCATACAAAATGGGACAGAGGATGCTTCCTCATCAGAGGTTGGACAGGTTGTTTTCATGTGGCTCAGTTTCTAATATAAAGTGCATGTGTGTCTGCCTGGTGTGGAAGATAAAAAAGCCCTTCTGACTTGTGCATGTTTGAAAGTGGCGTTGCTTAGAGTGCACTGGGGAGCAAAGGGGTTAGGCTGAACATCAAGGTAAATAGAATGGGGAGATTTTGTTAGATTATAGAATAGTCTCCTAAGGGAAGAGATAGCAGCCTCTTAAAACTTTACTTGAGATATCTGAAAACAGACTGGACAGAGTAGTATATTACAGAATATACTGTAAGGAGTAATATTTCCCCTAGTGGATAAATTAGATCATCTATTGTAATAGGATTCTTCCATGTCTGATTCTGTCCCTCCCTACTGAACCAAATTCTGAGGAAGTTACATGTGCTCAGTGCGTCTGAGACTTTAGCTCCACGGACTTCATCAGGGGAGTAAACTGAAATCAGTTACCTTACTTGAACCTTCTGAAAAGCTTCCGCCTGATTTTCTATTCAGATTTATGTTATGGGTTTTTCATACTTCTATGTGAATTATTACAAATGCCTTTGTAAGCATTTTAATTCCATCACTGTGAGTAGGGTGTGATATTAATCTAATTCGAGAGGTGAGGATATGAATACCTTATAACAGGGACAGCGCAGGGTATTCAGTATAGAACACAAATATGTTAATGGGATGCTGAAGATACTAATTTTGACAGAAGAGAGACAAAGTGATCTGATGACCAACTTAAGGGGCCAGAGTTGGCTAATGGCTAGAGCACAGGCTTAGCAATCAAAAGTTCTACATTCTAATCCCAGGTCTGACACTGGTCTACTGTGTGATCTCCAGACAATTTCACTTAAACTCTCTATGCTGCAGTTTTTCCATTTGTAAATTAGGGATCATAACACTCCCCTGGCCCAGGGTGGTATGAAGGGTAAGCAATCGGGCCCTGATTCAACAAGGTATATAAGCATGTGCATTAAGCACAGAATACTCCTTTTGAAGTCATGTCCAAAAGAGACTATTCACATACTTTGGCATAAGTAACTTCTGAATCACAGCCATAAAGTTTGTGGTGCTTTGAGATCTTTGGACAGAGCAGTGTATTTTAAGATTATAATTACTATTATAATATTTAATTTGTTCACTGTATGCATTGCTCTCATGAGAATTATGGATATGGTCTACACCAAGATACCCTTTTCATGCTTTCATAATAGACTGACCTTTGAATCATCTATCTATCTATCTATCATTTTGCACTATTCCATCACTTTGGTATCGGACCACCTGATACTTCATTCTGTCATTCACTAATAGTACTTTTCCAATTTCTCAGCAGACACTAAGGCTTGTTAATTATTTCTTACAGTCATTTTATTGCTTATAATAACTTTAATTGAGGTTACCAAGATTATTACCCAGTCTTCTGCCTTAAAAAGAAACACTGAAAATTAGAACTAGGGAAGCATGGTTATAAATTCAGACAGATCACAAATGGAAATTAATGCAAAGAATGTGTTCCCTGCTCTTTTCAAATAACAAGTGCATATCAGGAGACTCCCTTGTCCTTTCCAGAGTTTGGTCTCACACCAGCTGTTGGACACAGTTGAAAACCTGCAAAGCACACTCCTGATTGGGAAACTGCCAGATGATGAACCAATGGTATTGGTCGCTCCCTCTGTCGCAATGTACATAAACAGGTAATAGTCAGCACATTTCAGTCATGGCCTGTCCTTCTACATGCCTTACAATCTCCAATCATTCTCAAGGAAAATATCTATCATTTTCTCATTAAATGGAGTCACCCACCCAAATGTTATACAGATGGTAACAAATCCATAGGTGCTGTGAAGTTGTAATTGGTGATCCTTTGTAAAAACAGTTTTAACTCTGACTAATTTCAGTAAGACTAGCTGAACATTCTCATATATGATCTGTAGCAAGAGAACGATTCTCTGGGATTACATAGGTCAAGCATCACCCTCTTAAATTTGTAGATACACGGAAAACACTTGTTGTAAAAGGCTAATTTTTCTTTCTTTTTCAATGTTTGCTGATGCTGCTGTAAGTAAAAAATTGTCACAGGTTTGGGCAGAAGAAAATGTGAGTTCTCAGGTCATAAAATCATCCCCAAATCAGTTTACTTAGAGCATGATTTTCAACTATGCAGATCACACTTGACATGCAATTGCTCATCTAATTTGTGCAGATGCAACAATAGTGCATAGAAATCAAGTATTTGTTCATGTAAATGGACATTTAGATGCACTTGCACCTCCCAATTCACAATAGGAGTATAACTGCAAGCCCAAATTAAGTGCGCAAGTGCAGATGCACATTTTTTAAAAATCATGTCCTTTATTCATTACCAGTGGCATGCAGAGCATTACAGAGAGCAGAGACAGGTCCTGAAGTATTTGCCAGAGGAGTTAGAAATGGTTCTCCAGCCCAGTTACACTCACTCAGCCAGGAAGCCTTTCTGGATGTAACATCAACTATGCTTAGCAACCCTGCACTGTGCTATTAATACTTCTGTCTTTGTCTCCATCTGTTCTTATTTTCTCTGCTTGTGTCTGACCGCAATTCTGGACAGGTTACAAACAGACAGCATGGATGGCACATCCATTAACATCTCTGATTCCAGCTCAGCCAGCTTTATTCTCCCCTCTGCCTCCTCTCTCAGTGTCTCAGGAGACAGTGACGAGACTGTGGATATAAGGGTAAGTGACTGTTACTCTGACTTGACATATTCGATAAACTCATTAATTCTCTTGCTCTAATGAGTTTGGAGCCTTTTCTCCTTTCACAATGATCGCACTGGCACGTGTGGTATCCTGGTTCTTGGCCCTCCAATTATGTCAGCAAATTCACGTGGAATTTATCAGGCCGGAGGAGCCTTTTCCTTTTCTGATTGCATGGGATTTGGTGCAGGTAGTTGAAGGGAACTAGGAGCTTACTGGAAAGGCACTTCCCATCACAGTCCTTGCCTATTTCACTGCTCTCTCAGCTGCCCACAGCAATGGACTCAATTGATAACTCTAACCCCATTCACCATTTGGTTGCATTCACTGTCACGAGGAGCCAGCTGATCACAGTGTCTATACCATTATTTAACCAGCAGGCTTGAAACATTATTTTCCCCAAGCAGCATATGAGTCAGTTGAAGCTACTCAGATCCTGTAGGGAACAATAGGGCCCCAGATTTCCTGCCAGTTGGGTGTCTTCCATTGTCTGATCTAGGACACACTCTATTCCCTAGTACATTTTTGTCTCGTTATGATATTTTTATATTCCTCTTTCTCAGGGTCTCCCGGGCTGATTCAAAACAGTCGGCTTGGCAAAATCCTATACACTGTTGTAGTCTAAATGTCTCCTTCCAATTCCTCCTCTCTATTTCACCTCTGTTAACTCATGATCCCAAACTTACTAACATCAGTGGAAACACTCCCACTGTCTTCACAGGCTTTGGCTGTCCCTCCTTTTTTCCCTGCATCTGTACTCATAACTCTTAACATACTCTGATATGCACCTCAGACAATAGACTTATGAATGCTGTCAACTCCAGTAATTTCAGGAGAGGCACAGCAATTTGACTTTGATGGAATAACTCTGGATTAACCCTGGTGTGACTTAATTTGGCCCCAGATATCTATATCAGCGGTTCTCAACCAGGGTACACATATCTCTGGGGGAACGCAGAAGTCTTCTAGGGAGTACATCAACTCATCTAGATATTTGGCTAGTTTTACAACAGGCTACATAAAAAGCACTAGTGAAGTCAGTACAAACTAAAATTTCATACAGCAAATGATGTTTATACAGCTTTATATACTATACACTGAAATGTAAGTACAACATTTATATTCAAATTTACTTATTTTATAATTATATGGTAAAAATGAGAAAGTAAGCAATTTTTCAATAATAGTGTGCTGTCACACTGTTGTATTTTTATGTCTGATTTTGTAAGCAAGTAGTTTTTAAGTGAGGTGAAACTTAGGGTACACAAGACAAATCAGACTCCTGAAAAGAGTACAATAGTCTGGAAAGGTTGAGTGCCCCTGATCTAAATGACCCATGAAAAAGATTACATATGAATGGAAAGTGATTGCTGCATGCTAAAGATACATTAGAGATGTGTCTGAGCTGCAGTATTTATATGCAGATCACATTCCAAACTTTCCCAAAATGTAAGGTCTGGGATTGGTCCATTATTGAGATGAGGCCAGCTTCAAACTTGGATCTGGAGCCGAACTTCCCTGAAGTCCAGGGTTGTTTGGCTCTTGGGTTTGGTTTTGACTTCATCTCTAATCTACATGGAAATATAAAAATTGTGACTTTAATAAAGTATCTTGTACAACTCAAATGCTGCTTGTCATTCATGTCTCGCTGTAGATGGTGAGCTTTGCAGTGAATCCCTTTTCCTTAAGTGACACCAGTTTTGAGATCAGTGGAACCGTGGGAGGCCTAAGTCTTACCAGCGTTGATGGATTGGTCATACCAGTTAATGAACTTACTGAAAACATTGAGGTAAATCCAATCCTCTCTTTCAGTGTGAACTGGAGTCTAATTTGATCCTTGGGTTGCAGGTGCTCTATAAATGTCAGTTGTGTTATCATCATCATCTCCTCTCCAAGTAGCAAGCTCAGTAGAGAAATGGTAATGTTGTATTTACTCTCAACACACAAAGAGAGAGCATGGTGCATGCACATGCTAGGAAGGACTACATATGGTTTGCAGGATGAACACAATAAGCACCTCTTTCACAAGGTCTATGTGTGGGGCCTGAAAGTGCATCTTGTTTCTACATGTGATTCAGCCTTTCCTTCTCCTTTATCATGTGGATGAACAAGAAGAAACATGAGAATCCTACTGGCTAAGGAAGATGGCTGCTGGCTATGGTCAGCCTGAAACATACTGTGATGTCTAAATAATAAAACCATCATAATCCTACCTCAGGGTAGGGCAATGAACTTCATGACCTCTTAAGGC
The DNA here is from genome assembly GCF_007399415.2 of Gopherus evgoodei. Taxonomy (NCBI): domain Eukaryota; kingdom Metazoa; phylum Chordata; order Testudines; family Testudinidae; genus Gopherus; species Gopherus evgoodei. The sequence continues at coordinate 33,270,713 of NC_044333.1, read as the reverse complement.
CCCTTCCAGCCCTACATTTCTCTGATTCTCTCATCTCAATATTGCATGCCCATATTACTATCTCCTAAGCCTCCTAGCCCATGTGTAAAATCATTAAACTAATGCCTAAATCATTCAACAATGAATCTACATATCAGTTTGTGTTTCAGGATGACCATAATCTCAACTCTTTCGATTTAGCAGGTATCTATATTGTTACTCATCTGGCAAACACAGTCTGGAATCATTTTGATGAGTAGCATGCCATTCATTTCCTAAAAACTCACATATGGAACACTTGCAAATGTACTTCAAGCCTGCCCACATTCCTCCTTAACCCATGTATCCAGTCACCATAGAGCTTTGAGATGAACCAATGTAGAGTTGATAGACAAGCTTCTGAAAAGTCCATAAGTATCAAGCAAATTGCATTTGAGCAGGCATACAATAGGAAATCTTATTTATGGTAGCTGTCCACCAGGATGGATTTGCTTAGGAATGCTTTCCCTATAGTATGTTTTGAAAGAAGAAATCAGAGGGTTTTTAGAAATAAATCCCATAAAATGTGCTTTGAACTTAGCATGTAGCTGCATCGTGTTACTACGTAATAGGATCCAGGCACTGTCATACATTTTTAGGAATGAATCTCTGTGTGTTCAAATATAGATAATGCTGCCAAGATTTTCAGCACCTCAGGAAAACAGGAGCCTATTGAATCTGGGCAATATTAGTGCTCTCCAAGTCAATGTCACCTCAGAAAATACATCTCTAGTGATCCACCTGGAAACTGAACAGGATATTCCACTAATAGTGTACTTGGGATATGGCTACCACCCAAATGAGACTAACTATGATATGAAAGCTCATCTGCCCCTTAAGAAAAACACTGGAGGTAAGATCATTTACCAGGGACATTTGATTCTGAGCACTTTAGGCTCATCTACAAACTACATGAGTACCCTTAATTTACACTTTCCAATAGAAGCTGATCACACTCAATATGAGCTCTTAGGCCCAGATCCACAAAGGTACTTAAGCTCCTAACTTTCACTGATTCAAATGGAAATTAGGATCCTAAACACTTTTGTGGATCTGGGCCTTAATTCTCATATATAGTGCTGTCATCCAAATTTTTTACAGATGAGAACAAACAAATTGTAGAGATGAGCTCACACTCAGAAGTTTGGATGTGTAAATGGCAATGAACCTCCTCAAAGTCTGAAAGTTCCAATCTGTGTCCTGGTTCAGGTCATCTCTAGTAAACACTTTGCACAAACAGAAGCAAAGAACAGGTGCTTTGAATAATTAACCTTATTAAATTAATCAGAATAAAAACCTATACTGATAGTTGTTCTGATAACTGTTCTGTTATTCTATTTATTTTATTTATTGTAATGTATACAATATATCTGTGTATTGCTGAAACAAATTCGTTCTTACATAGCCTTCAACTAAAATATTTCTGTTCAAGATAAGTCAAACACATGGGTTCTTAGCCCAGAAGAACTCATTTTTGGAGAAGGGACTTACTATCTCATGATGGAACAAGACATGGAAATGGATTCTACAACCAACAGTGATCTAACCATAGCTGTCACTTCCTTTGTATCCCAGTGCGTGTTCTGGGATGAGCTTCGGGGCAACTGGAATAGCTACGGGTGCCATGTAAGTAGAGACAAGCAGAAGAATGTTGCCATGGATCTTTCCTCAATACATTTCAAAGCCAGACTAGGTAACAATAACATCTGGTAAAATGAATGAATTCTTGATAACACCATGAAACAAGACCAGTTTGGGATGGTAGAAGGTCATAAAGCTCAGGTTAGTCCAATATAAAGTGGAACTTAGATACGTTTTCTCTAGGACATGCTTCTAAGTGAGAAGTGGTTGAAGCATTTTGAATGGATTATGTTTAGTACTATAATACCAACTTCTGCTTAGGTCTTAAAGTCACTGTCCTCTACTGGATTTTATAGGATCTGCTCACATATAACAATTCTTCACACCTAGCTTTCCGGTTTCTTTAGCTTGCTAGATAAGTAAGCTGTACTTTGAAGCCGAAGGTTGAGAAAGTTGTGAACATGATCGTTCTTTGGCTTTCAGGTAGGTCCAAAAACAAACCCCAGCAGCACCCAGTGTCTCTGCAACCACCTGACCTTCTTTGGGAGCACCTTCTTTGTCACGCCCAACACCATTGATGTCAGCAAAACAGCGGAGCTTTTTGGCACATTTGTGGACAACCCCGTGGTAGTGACAACTGTGGGCTGTATCTTTCTTGTGTATGTGCTGGTGGCTATTTGGGCTAGAAGGAAAGACATTCAGGATGATGCCAAAGTAAGCATTGTGCTAATAGATAGTGTGATAGGAAGTATTTCCCATCTGTCTGGCCTGCTCTGCTGTGATCACATTAATGCAGCCACTTAGGACAGAGTGAGTGGTCAGCACCCTTTGGAGCTGATACCACTAATTCTCCATAAAGGGAATGGATGATCCAAGAGTGATTAAAGATCTTGCATTGAATTGTGTAATTTTTGTGTAATGTTTTTGTCATCTTCAGTGTGTTCCCGGCAATATACATGAAGAAGGAGGGAGTCTAAGGTTTTAGTGGTTTGCTTTCATTAAACTTTTACATCAAGAATATAACACAAGACTGAGTTTATCACTCAGGGTGTCCCCAAATGCTGTGCATCTCTATCTCTCTCTAGCCTACTTCTAGACATAGCCAAAAAATTGAAGGGGAGACAAAAACAGTTTTTGTCTTAATATTTCATGGAAAATTTTGGCTTACTGCAGAAATTTAAATACTGAAAAAATGGGGGGTTGGCCAATATATCTCAGCTTTCAAACATTCATCTTTTCAACAACAAAAATAAGCATTTTCCATGAAAAGTAGACTTTTTTTTGCAAAAAAAAATTGTCATAAACCTAGTTTTTAATCAAAAAACAATTTTGACATAAAATTTTCTACCAGCCCTACCTACTTCCCCTTGCCTCCACACTTCCTGCTAGATAAATGCAGTGTCCACAAGATGGCACCATGCCACTTTTCCCATCCAGGATCCCAGAGAAAGCCATGCTCCTGGCACTGTTACTATTTTACCATCCATAGGATTCTTCCAGTGGTATTGTCTCTCTCTTTCCAGGTGAAGATCACAGTGTTGGAGGATAATGACCCCTTTGCTCAGTATCGTTATCTTGTGACAGTTTTTACAGGGCACCGTCGAGGGGCAGCCACAACCTCCAAGGTACTGATGGAATTACAGATGTGTTGGTATCTTCTGAATGTTTAATAGACCATCAGCATATAGAGCTCCAGCTTCAGAAATATTTGTCACATCAGGAAACTGACCTTGTCATATGTAAGCCTAACATCTAAGCGAGGCAGCAGGCTACCAAAGAGAGCTTTGGCTCCTCCAAGGGAAAGAGCAAGTAATGAGGTGTCTGGGAAGGGGACCTCTGGATCTGAGTGGCAGAGGTAACAGCAGCAGTATGCTGTGCCTGGCTCTGCTACCCACAGTGTGAGGAGGAATGGGAAAGTCCAGAGGATTCACTGGGCATGATTACATCTGCAGCCTCATTCACTCTGCTGCAAAACAGGCCGAATGAGTGAAGCTCTCCCTACATGCACAACAACGTAACAGCAGTTGCTTTTATGTTAGTCAGCAGCTGCAGCAGCTTCCATTACACTCAGTTCATAGGATTTGTCAAGCCTGTTGTGACATCCTGCCAACTGTTGGCCAATGCCTGAGCTCTTGACTCAGTTTTCACTAAATCCCTGTGCAGGGCAGCTTGGCTTCAGTGGGAATTTGCCAGACCAGAGGCTCAGTAAGGAGTTCAGTATTGGGATCCAATACAAAGTACCCGTCTCCAAGTCATGAATGCAACAAATAGTGCCAAGCTGTCAATTATCAATTCACTCATCCAGTACGTCTTTCAGGTGACTCTCACCCTTTATGGCCTCGAAGGAGAGAGTGAACCGCACCACCTGACTGATCCTGAAACACTAGTCTTTGAGCGTGGAGGAGTGGATATTTTCCTGCTCTGTACCCTGTTTCCTCTTGGGGAACTGCAAAGTATCCGATTGTGGCATGATAATTCAGGAGACAGCCCATCCTGGTAAGCAAGGGAAGAGGCTCTGAGGAGACAGAAGAATATCCTTTCTGATACCACTTTTCCCTTCTGTTGCACTTGTAAAACATTCATGTAGTTATCCATATCCCACCCTAGGAAGTTGGAATGTGTTATCTCCATTTTGCAGATGAAGAAGCTAAGTCACAAGTAGACTCTGACCCTTAGCCTGACACCCATACTCTCCACGAGTTGCACTTACAGTGACCTGACTTCCATAGCATCTTCCGCATATGAGTTAGTTCTTTATTTTTATGGCACAGGTATGTGAATCGTGTGCTGGTCCATGACCTGGCTCAGGATCAGAAATGGTATTTCCTCTGTAACTCTTGGCTGGCCATTGATGTTGGAGAGTGTGTCCTAGACAAAGTGTTCCCAGTTGCTACTGAGCAGGACATGAAGCAGTTCAGGTAACTTCAGCCTTGCGTTCCTGTTGGTTATTCTCAGCAATCCATTTGAAAAAAGAAGGGATGCAAAAAGGGCCTAACCCTCATTAACTTCAATGAGGGTCTCAGCCTTGACTTCAACTGACTTTAGACCAGAGCCAGAGGACTGCTAAGCTGCATCCGACCGTTAAACTTTGGTATTACTGCTCTGAGGAGAGGGGAGAAAGACAATTCAAAGTACCCAATACAAACCCCAGCACCAAATCCGCTTTACTATGTGTTTTTCCTGACAGATTAATAGAAATTGCATTTGATGTGTTTGGTCCTCACCCTACAATTACAGGGACAGGAAAAGACGGTTACTCATCTTTGTAACTGTTGTTCGAGATGTGTTGCTCATATCCATTCCAGTTAGTTGTGCGCGCGCCGCGTGCACGTTCGTCGGAAGATTTTTACCCTAGCAACCCTGGTGGGTTGGCTGGGTTTCCCCCTGGAGTGGCGCCACCATGGCGGCGGATATATACCCCTGCCTATCCGACCGCTCCTCAGTTCCTTCTTGCTGGCTACTCCGACAGTGGGGAAGGAGGGCGGGTTTGGAATGGATATGAGCAACGCATTTCGAAGAACAACAGTTACAAAGGTGAGTAACCGTCTTTTCTTCTTCGAGTGATTGCTCATATCCATTCCAGTTAGGCGATTCCCAAGCCTTACCTAGGTGGTGAGGTCGGAGTGAGATGTCACAGAAAGTAATACTGTGGAGCCAAAGGCTGCATCATCTCTGGACTGCTGAACCAGGGCATAGCGAGAAGCGAAGGTATGCACCGAGGACCAGGTAGCTGCGCGACATATCTCGTGGATGGGCACGTGAGCCAGGAAAACAGCAGATGAGGCTTGAGCCCTGGTAGAGTGCGCAGTGAGGTGGCTCAATGGAACGTGACCCAAGTCATAACAGGTGCGGATGCACGATGTCACCCAGGATGAAATCCTTTGTGAGGAAACGGGAAGGCCCTTCATGCACTCTGCCACCACGATGAAGAGTTGAGGGGTTCTGCGGAAGGGCTTTGTCCGCTTGATATAAAAAGCGAGTGCTCTACGGATGTCTAGGGAGTGCAGCTGTTGTTCCCTGCGCGATGAATGCGGCTTCGGGAAGAAGATCGGAAGGAAGATCTCCTGGTTAACATGGAACGCTGATACCACTTTGGGGAGAAAGGCCGGGTGTGGACGCAACTGCACCTTGTCCTTGTGTGTGGAAGACAGTATATGGAGGGTCCGCCACAAGAGCCCGGAGTTCAGAAACCTGTCTCGCCGATGTGATGGCTACAAGGAAAGCGGTTTTCCAGGAGAGGTAGAGAAGGGAGCAAGTCACTAATGGCTCGAATGGGGCTGACATAAGTCTGGTAAGAATCAGGTTGAGGTCCTAGGTTGGGGCGGGGCGGCGTACCTGGGGGTAAAGGCACTCCACGCCCTTGAGGAATCAGGATACCATAGGATGAGAAAACACTGAGCGGCCATTCTCCCCTGGGTGGAAGGTAGAGATGGCCGCCAAGTGCACCCTCAAAGATGATATCGCTAGGCCCTGTTGTTTAAGGGACCAGAGGTAGTCCAAGATGGTAGTGATGGGGTCCTCGGCAGGAAAAACGTGCTCTGCACACCAGCATGTGAAACACTTCCACTTGGCCAGATACGTTGCCTTAGTAGAAGGTTTTCTGCTTCCCAGGAGAACTTGTTGCACTGGGGCAGAGCAATACAACTCAGACTGGGTCAGCCACTCAAGAGCCATGCCGTGAGATGGAGGGACTGCAGGTCTAGGTGATGCAGTTTGCTGTGGTCCTGAGTTATCAGGTCCAGGTGCAGAGGTAGTGGGATAAGGTCGGCTATTGACAGGTCTAGCAACATAGTGTACCAGTGCTGCCTGGGCCACGCTGGAGCGATCATGATCAAGCGGGCTCTGTCTCTGCGTACTTTCAGCAGGACCTTGTGGACGAGCAGGAATGGTGGAAAGGTGTATAGCAGGTGCATCGTCCACGGTATGAGGAAAGCATCCGCTATCGAACCCTGTTCCTTTCAAGGCTTCTCACAGAATATCTGACATTTCCTGTTCTCACGGGACGCGAAGAGGTCTACACAGGGAAATCCCCACTTCTGGAAGACCAAAAGAGTAACGTCCGGGCAAAGTGACCACTCGTGGGAAAGGAAGGATCTGCTGAGGTGATCCGCCAGAGTGTTCCAAACCCCCGGGAGAAAGGACTCTATGAGGTCTATAGAGAAGGCTATACAAAAGTCCCAGAGTCGTAAGGCCTCCTGGCAAAGGGTCGAGGACCTTGTCCCGCCCTGTTTGTTTATACAGTACATGGCTGTCGTGTTGTCGGTGAATATCGACATACAATGGCCCTGCAAGTGCTGTTTGAATGCCTAGCAAGCAAGGCAGACTTCTCTCAGCTCCCGGACATTGATGTGCAACGCCAGTTCCTGAGATGACCAAAGGCCTTGAGTGCATAGATGCCCAAGGTGAGCACCCCAGCCGAGAGATGATGCGTCCATCGTCAGGGACGCAGAAGGCTGGGGCGGATGGAACGGCAGCCCTGCACACACCAGGGATGGGGTCAGCCACCATTCGAAGGAGCCTAGGATGCTCGGGGGAATGGTGACGATCATGCCTATGGCATCCCTGCCTGGTCGGTACACTGAGTTGAACCACGACTGGAGGGGGTGGAGGCGCAGTCTGGCGTATTTCGTCACAAACGTGCAGGCCGCCATGTGACGCAGGAGACCGAGGCAAGTGTGAACTGAAGTCAACGGAGCAGCTTGCAGACTTTGGATGATGGCCACCATTGCCTGGAGCCGGGGCAGCGGTAAGCACGCCCTGGCGAGGCTGGAGTCCAGAGTGGCGCCAATGAAGTCTATCCTCTGAGTGGGAGTCAGAGTGGATTTTTCTGCATTGATCATTAGGCCTAGATGTAGGAAAAAGGTCCTTGACAATGCCGACGTGATGCGTCACTTGTGCCTTGAAGACTCCTCGGATGAGCCAGTCCTCTAGATATGGAAAAACATGTACCCGACGACGGCGGAGGTGGGCGGCGACTACAGCCATGCATTTTGTAAATACTCTTGGGGCTGTAGAGAGGCCGAACGGTAGGACAGCGAACTGAAAATGTTGGCAGTTGACTACAAACCGGAGGAACCTCCTGTGAGGTGGGTAGATGGCTATGTGAAAATAAGCATCTTTCACGTCGAGGGCAGCAGACCAGTCTCCAGGATCCAGGGATGGGATGATGGCTCCCAGGGATACCATACGGAACTTCAACTTTACCATGCATCTGTTGAGTTCCCGCAGGTCCAAGATAGGTCTGAGACCCCATTTGCCTTGGGGATTAGGAAGTAGGGGGAGTAAAACCCCTTGCCCCATTTGTGTTCCGGTACCTCCTCTGGCTCCTTTGGCGAGGAGCGTTTGCACCTCCTGGAGGAGGAGTTGCTCCTGAGAGGGGTCTCTGAAGAGGGACGAGGAAGCGGAGTGGAAGGGGGGGTGAAATAAATTGGAGGTGGTAATTTCAGTGTGCGTAAGACCCAGAGATCTGACGTTAGCTGGGACTATGCAGGGAGGAAAAGGGAGAGGCGGTTGGAGAAAGGAGGGGATGGATCGTTTGACGATACTGGTATGATGCCTTTGGGCGCACCTTCAAAAGGAGGGTTTCGGCCCTGTGGAAGGTTTGGAGAGACCTTGGTTCTGGCCCCCTTGATTGCCTGACTGCCTCTGGGGACCGGTTCTACCCCACCTTCTAGCAAAGTCCTGTCTTCGTCTAGGCTGAGGGTAAGGGCAGTATGGCTGGGGGTGGAACGGCCTGCGCTGAGTCACTGGCGTATGCACGCCCAGCGAGCGCATGATGACCCTGTTGTCTTTTAGGCTTTGCAGCCTAGGGTCAGTCTTATCTGAAAATAGGCCTTGCCCTTCAAAGGGGAGGTCCTGGATAGTATGTTGGAGCTCCGGGGGAAGGCCTGAGACTTGCAGCCAAGATATACGCCTCATAGTCACCCCGGAGGCTAGGGTCCTGGCTGCAGAGTCCGCCGCGTCCAGGGAAGCCTGGAAGGAAGTTCAAGCACCATTTTTCCTTCATCCAGGATGGCCACAAATTCCTGACGGGAGTCCTGTGGGAGCAACTCCTTGAATTTGTCCGCCGCTGCTCAGGTATTGTAATTATAGCGGCTAAAGAGGGCTTGCTGATTAGCCACGTGGAGTTGGAGCACCCCTGCGGAATAGACTTTGCGGCCCAGCAAGTCTATGCGCTTGCGTCTTTTGATTTCGAGGCTGGGGCCTGCTGGCCATGGCGTTCCCTCTCGTTGACTGACTGGACAACAAGGGAGCAAGGAGGGGGATGGACATATAAATATTCGTAGCTCTTGGAGGGCCCCATATATTTACATTCCACTCCCCGGGCAGTAGGTGGAACAGAGGCCGGAGACTGCCAGATTGTGTTGGCATTGGCCTGGATTGTCCGTATAAAGGGGAGGGCCACTCTCGTGGGGGCATCTGATGTTAAGATGTCCACCACTGGGTCCTCCACCTCCGGAACCTCTTCGACTTGCAAGTTCATATTCTGTGCAACACGCCTGAGGAGGTCCTGGTGGGCCCTTGGGTCGATCAGTGGGGGGCCTACCGATGACGTTCCGGCTACCGCCTCATCAGGGGAGGAGGATGAGGAGAGACCTGGGACAAGTGGGTCAGTCAAGGGCTCCTCTGGGTGGACAGCCTCTGTCTCCCTCGGGATGTGGGAGTCCTGTGGCTGGGTTGACACTTCCTCCGAAACAGAAGGAGGAGGGCGGCTAATGGTGGTCTTTGGCACCCGGTGCTCTGATGTGGCTGAGCGTGATGGGTCTGGATGCGCACCTTGGGCCTGATGGTATGCCCAAGGTGTCCAGAATGCCCACTGTTGAGGTCCGTGATCCTGAGCCTGGGGCTTGTGGAATAATGTGGCAGGCACATCAGCGTCTCTGTCCTGGGCATACACACTGTCCACCTGGGAAGACACGGACGGGTGCCGGGACGGCCAGAGAGGAGCTGAGAGACCGTGATAAGTGTCCCTCTGTCTCACCGTCGGTGATCTCCTCGGCACCGGGGATTGGCACCTGGAGTCATACCAGTGCCGAGAGCGAGACCGGGACCTGAGACTGGCACGGTGCCGGGAGGTCGACCTGGATCTCGAATGTCAGCAACAGGAATGGCTGCGAGATTCGTGGTGCCGGGAGCAGTGCCGGGAGCTGGATCAGTACCGAGAGTACCGGGTCGGAGGCCGAGACGTCGATCTGTGCCGCAAGTATGACCGGCACCGGATAGGTGAGCGGTGCTGGGACTGCAAGTGGCGTTAGGACCGTGACCATATATGACATCGTGAACGGCGCCGGAATCTGGATTGTGATCGATGCCGGTCTGCAGTGCCGATGGAAGAAGGTCTCAATATAGCCAGTTTGCCTCTGGAGTGTAGTACCCACACTGGCGGTGCCGGGGGTTGAGGCAGGACAGACTCCATCATGGCTATAAGGTCCCTGGCTGCAGAGAATGTCTCCGGTGTAGAGGGGACCGTAAGCTCAACCACAGGCCTCGGCGGGAGCTCTCAGGGACCGGATCAACGGCCTTCGTGGGACCGGAGTTGACAGTACCGCAGCAGTCGGTGCGACGGCAGGTGTAGGTGCCGGGCAGTCCGAACGAGGCTGCAACTGTGGTGTCAAGGACACAGAGGTAGTGGAGGGCTTCGACCTCTTCTGATTCGGGGAGAGAGATCGGTGCCGAGCAGGTCCCTGCGCCGGAGATGGCCGGTGCCGCAGTGTCTTGGCGGTGCCGGGATGGTCCAGTGCCGGAGGAGCGCTGCTAACAGATTGCTCAGCGCTCGGTGCTGAGGACAGAGGGTTCAAAGCTGCCTCCATGAGGAGATTCTTTAAGCGAAAGTCTCTTTCTTTCTTTGTCCTCAGTTTAAATGCCTTACAAATACGGCACTTATCCGTAATGTGTGATTCCCCAAGGCACTTTAGACACGCGTCGTGGGGATCGCTTGTGGGCATCGGCATATGACAGGCCGAGCATGGTTTAAACCCTGGTGAACCGGGCATGGGCCCCGGCACCGGATGTGGGGAAGGGCTAATGCCCAAATCCCGCTGAACTATATACACAATCTATCTAAGAACTATTAAACTAACTATAACTATAGATAAAACCAACTATATACAACAAGATAGTGAAGAACAAGGAGTAGCTAGGGGAGTGGAGGACAGCTGAGCCGCGCGCCGCTGTTCCAACGACCAACACAGGTGGTAAGAAGGAACTGAGGAGCGGTCGGGTCGGCAGGGGTATATATCTGCCGCCATGGCAGCGCCACTCCAGGGGGTGACCTAGCTGACCCACCGGGGTTGCTAGGGTAAAAATCTTCCGATGAACATGCACGCGGTGCGCGCACACCTAACTGGAATGGATATGAGCAATCACTCGAAGAAGAACTACATTTTAGGCCTCTGCAAAAGGCATTGGTCTCATGGATGCATTTTGGGGGACCCAGCTATATCCAGTGCTAACAAGACCATCTCACACAACCCAAACAATGAGAATCCTGTTGAGTATCATCTCATTATTATTTAACATCTGTATTGTGGGAGCACTTAGAGATGTCAGTCAGCACGGGGCCCCAAACTGAGCTCTATTTCCCCCTCTAAGACTCATAGACTTTAAGGTCAGAAGGGACCATTACGATCTTCTAGTCTGGCCTCCTGCAGAGCGCAGGCCACAGAATCTCACCCACCCACTCCTGTAACAACCCCCTGACCTATGTCAGAGCTATTGTAGTCCTCAACTTGTGGTTTAAAGACTTCAAGCACTTCCTTGCTTCCCCCTCCTTCTTCCCAGTAACCTGTTTTTCATGAAGACTTCCAAGGGTTTCCAGGACGGGCACATCTGGTATTCAATTTTCAACCGCTCCCCACGAAGCACCTTCACGCGAGCCCAAAGAGTATCATGCTGCTTCTCCCTGCTGCTCTGCACCATGCTGACCAGCATCATGTTCTGGGGGGTGCCGAAGGACCCAGCTGAGCAGAAAATGGACTTAGGTAAGTGTGAGTGACTGCTCGGACTAAGCAGGGGGAAGGGGAAACAAGGAGCCAGGAAGCAGTTTCAGTGGGGATCACTCAGCAACAAAGTTTTTCCACAGGTGAGGGGCTCTAAGTCTGACATTTTCACTTTGCTCTGGGACTATTTTTACCCTTCCTCTCTGCCTGATGGCAGGTAAGATCGAGTTCACGTGGCAGGAGGTGATGATCGGTTTCGAGAGCTCCCTCCTCATGTTCCCCATCAACCTGCTCATCGTGCAGATCTTCAGGAACATCCGACCCCGGGTGACTAAGGAGCAGGAGAAGAAACCAGGAAAGAGTGGCCGAGTGTCTCCAAACCTGCCCGCTCCCCCTCAGGCAATCCAGAGTGTCACACTCACCCCTGAGGCTGTGATAAAGGCAAGTCCCTCTGCGCACGACCTCTTACAGGGAAATACTTGAGAGTACTGATCTGTCCCAAGGGTGTACAAAATACATTGCACTGCTCCCTCCTGGTGGGTGTATGCATCAGTATGAACTCACTGTTTATTCTGTGTGGCAAGAAAGTACTATTTTGTCCAGATGTGCTTCATAATTCCTTAAACATTCACCGAGGGGTGTCTCTCTGTTATAGGCCCTCTTGATTCTGGGGGATGGAGTTAAAGAATGAGGGGTACTTAGCTAGTATTATCATTGTCCGGGTCAAATTCTCCATGTAGGGGACTCTCACTGATTTCATGTACCTCCCTAAGCAGATATTGAGCCTTATAGGTATGTACTGAGGGACTAATATCACTGTATTGTGTGGTGACAGTCTAACATCAAGGAAATGGATAACATTTGTCCCCATGATACAACTAACAAAACAAGACATACATGTAGTCATGTTGCTTAATGCACAACTGGAAGGCGCTCTAGTCCTATCATGATGAACATGGTATTAGAATCTATATAGAATAGAATAGACTTCCCAGCCCAGGTGAATTGTGTGTATTTTCACATCCTGAAAGCTTATATTGTTGGACTTAAACCTGTCAGATCAGGATTGTCCCATGAGACTGTCTAACCCTGTGAGAGTTGAAGACCTTATTCACGCTGGGACAGCGCCGTAGCTTCAGAATCAGTGCAAACCCCATTGTAGATGTGGTGCACCAGTGAAGCTTATCTTGGTTTCAAACTACATCAGAGTAAGTAACCAGAGCCACTAGGTGACTGCCATGCTGTTGCTGCATCTTCCAGGATATTAGGAGAATTGCCAATTCACTGTTTAAGACCCTGAAGACTCCGCTACCATCCTCAGAAACAGACCTTGGAAGATCTACTGACATCAACACACTGTTGGCTTTGGTTGAGGACATCATCTGCCAGCAGAACAGAGCTGGGCAAGAGTTTTATGATGAGAGTAAAAAGAAGGATGATTCTATTATCATCACACTAGGGTCTGTAGATATACAAGGTAAACTAAGAAAAGCCTCACTGAAATGCCTGTAAGTGAACCCACCGCAATCACTAGATATGAGGACCACTCTTACTTCATTTTGAGTTTAGAACAGTTCAGTGAAAACACCATGTTTCCTTTGCTGTAGAGTGAATGGTGGCTCTCCACTGTCCTGCTTTTAAAACCAATGCAGGCTTTCAGTGTTTACAACGAGTCACTGTCCACGTAGCATCAAGATCCTCATGTCTCAGTGCTTCCATAACCGTGTTGTCCTTTCCCTCATCCTTCCTCTCCCTGTGCTGTTGTCCCCTCCAGTTCCAACTCAGGGATTGATTCTGCCACCTGGGCTCATGTTAAATATTACCTTAGTCTGTAAATTGCCCCACTGATTGCAATCCCAGCTTGCCATTGGCTTTTTCAATAGATATATGCAGTTACAGACTGCTATGGTAGCCTATGAACAAGGATGTTTGACTTGTTGGACTCATCTGTTGAGGTTCTGAGGTCATTGTCATAAAATGTTGTTTGCCAGGTGTGAGGAGAATGCTACTGCTATGCTCGTTGTATAAGTTATGAAAGCTAGATTATTAGTATTAGCAGTCACCATAGATGTGCATGTCACCTTCAGAGTAATTCCCTGCCCCGAAGAGTTTACAATCCTAAACCCTGATTCTGCCACCCTTATTCATGCTTTATTCCAGGAGCAGCCTAATTTATTTCCCTTTTTCCCCTCTCCCTCATTTCCCTGGAGAAAAAACAAGAAGCCCAACTCCAGAGAAAGGAATGGGTGAAAGGCTGAAACACAGTGACTACAACCGCTACTTGTACATGCAACTCCAGCACGTAGAGATGGAGTTGGAATTACTGGGACCTCACAAATTCCAGAAGGCTCAGAGTTACATCCAAGCTGTTAGGCAGGTCCAGCACATGAAAGGCCTCCTGGAAAGACACCTCTGCTCTTCAGGATCTATCAGTGAGAGGTAACAATCACCCATATCATTGGTATACATAGAGCCGGGTCACTGGTTCAAATCCAGCCCAAGCTGGTGGTGATTGAAAGTCATTACCAGCTGATGACTCCTTGATAATTATATAAATATTCTTGGAGGAGCAGCAAGGGAATTTCAATGGAATGAATACTGCATACTGGGGCAACTCATCACTCTTTTGTTTATACATTTATGCCTCCAAAACTAAATGTTCTAATGTAGTAAAACATTATAGTAAAGAGCTGAGGACAAGCTCTGAGCTCCAAAGTGCTCAAGAGTCTGTAAAAGAATGGATGTGCGGGAACCTGTTAAACAACAGAGACAGAAATGGGTCAGAAAAATCTGATTTTTAAGTAGGAAGTATTCAACAATATAGTGATGCTGCTCTTCATGGGCTCTATAGGGGCATCCAACAGCTACAGTGTAGTGGTGGGTCTGTCAGCATCTACATTAGAAATCCTATTATTCTGAGGTTTTAGAAATAAAGCCCATAAAATGTGCTTTGATCTTATATCTGTATACCTGTTTGTATCTGTATACCTGTGATTTTTATGCCTGTATTCTCCACTACCCAGATACTATTTGTATCATTGTATCTGTCAAAATAATTGGAAAATAGTTAATAGTATCTAAAATCTGACTTTCACATAAGATGTTTCTTACCTCTGTTAAGTCCAGAGTTTGCTGTTGTGGTTTGCTTCTGTCTCACCAGTAAAATGAATCTCTCATGATGGTTGACTCTCTCCAGGTGCTCCCCTACTCCAAGTTTCTCTGGGGATGGCAAGAAAGGTTCCTCTTTCAAAGGCTTGCCCTGGTGGTTTGTTTTCATTGGCTGGTTCCTCATAGCTGCCACCAGTGGTGTGTCCGGATTCTTCACCATGCTTTATGGACTACATTATGGCAAAGATAACTCCATCAAGTGGCTGATTTCCATGGCCATCTCCTTCTTTGAAAGTCTCTTCATCACACAGCCCTTAAAAGTAAGGTCACTATCAATACAATACACTGGCTAGAGAAAGGCTGATCCTGCAGCCCCCCTCAGACACATCACTCTCATTGAAGTGAACTTGAGTTTTACATTCAAAAGGACTGCAGGACAGAGCTCTTAAGCAAGAGATCCTTCCTGTAAGTTAAGAGTTTCATTACAGTTGAGTTATAATGGCATGTTGATTTCTCTTGGCAGGACTCTTGTTCCCATTTGCTTCGTTTCACCTTATTTTGTCTTATTTTGATAGCTCCCAAGCTGATGAAAGTTTCTAGTGGGAAAGGTATGGCCAGAGGGCAAAACCAATCACAATTAGTGAGATTCACACAGCATCTTGGGGTCCATTCTCATTCTGATTTCTTGTTCATGGAATTAGCCTGTGTTTATAGAGCAAATTAAAAGGCAAGATTCTCCTCCCCAATCTGCAGTGCATGGATCAGAGACGAGCATTTAAGACAAGGTCTAGACCTCTCCTCATGCAGAATGTGCAGACTCTGAATGAATAGTTAATGTCTTCCAGGTGTTGGGATTTGCTGCTTTCTTTGCTTTGGTTCTGAAGAAAGTGGAGCACGAAGACGAGGAAAACACTGATGTTGATGGGTCTCTGTCTGCACCAGGTAATTGTGTGTCAGATGTAAAACACATGGGAACTAATTAAAGAATGTGAAATATCTCATCTGAGACTTTGAAGTGCTTTATTCATGCATACGGTCAGGGTAGACAAAGGTGACCAACCATCTGTAACCTTTGTCTGCTGCTGATCCCTAGGCCTGCTGCTTTAATTTACACCAGCTAATAAAACACAGACCAGGGATCCCTGGAATGCCCAGGGGATCTAGCTACATAACTTGCCCTGAGCATGTATCCAACATGCCCTCTAGATTGTGGGTGGGGGTGAAGGGAGGCAGCTACATTGGATCTGTTAGTTTGGGATTTCCCCATGCTTGAGGAATTCTCAGGTGCCCCATTAGGGCAGCTTTAGGACCCTTTTGCATCTTTAGAGCATAAAGATCTATAGGAGTACAGAAAATCTGCTGCAGGCACAATGAAAAGGAGAGCATAAAACCTGATCGCATGTTTACTTAGGAAGAAACGCTACATAGCACGTAACAGGGAGGCCACAAAACCAGAAAAGGAAAATCCTTGGATCAAAAAGAACTGTCTATCCCCATGTGTCTTTCATCTATATCTCAGCATACACCCGTTTGACCTAGCACTGTTGTGAGATTGCCCTTGTAACTGGATTGGTATAATACTATTATCTGCGACTCGTCTAATTTCAGGAGTCTGATGTCAGACCCTTGTTCTCACCATCACTTGCTCTGTCCCCTGTCAGAAGCGGGAATGAACCATGTTCTCATTCTTAGTAGTAATAGACCAAGAACCGTGAATGGGTCCTGCTGCTATGGCTGATTGCTGTTGCCTTCCACACTCTCATCTGCATGCCGCAAACTTCAACAACTGTGTTACAGTTTCAATATCCAAGGAATAGAATTCAGAAGAAGGGAATAATATTTAGCAGACTAGCTGAAAAAGTAGAAACTAAAATAATGGAGTAGGATTTCAGAAGGATGCAAATATGAAGAAACCAATTTAAATGATCCAACTCTCATCCAAAGTATAAAAAACAAAATTGCATATGGAAAAAAGAATGCACAGGGAATGCACATAGCTTTCCAGTTCCAAACACAATGCAATTTACATTAGTGCTGGGCTAACTCCCCAGTGTTTTATATCATGGATTGTTTTGCAAAAACCTTTACAACAACTCCACAACTTAATGAAAATGGATAAATTCGGCACAATGTGATATGCTGCACTTCTCACTAGATTTTGTAAACACTGGCCTGAAAAAATATCAATAAAACCCAGCTTCTATCTTAGAGAAGTTCCCTCCATGTTCTTCTTGCCATTATACACAACTCAAGTTTACTATTGATTTAACTTCTCAGAGGCTGTTCTACCCAAGATGGAACTGATGTGCTACAGTTTCCATAACGCAACTGGTGGCTTATGTGGCCTTAATACACTTTATTTAAATGTATTGTAGTCAATGGGAGGTCCATTGTCCAGTATGCAGAGTGCTGCCTTAATACTACAACTCGCTACCACAGTTCTCAGGCTTCTGACAGGCACCTTTTACTGGGCAGGCTCTGAAGAGTCTTTAGGGCACCTCCATCTGCCTAAGTAGACGGCCCAGTGACACAAACTGGGCTCTTGGCTCTTACTCCCCTAGTCCCTTTGGCTACTCTCAGATTCTCTAATCTCAAAAGGGGACAAGGATATAGGCACCAGCTGCCTACTTGGCCTGCCGGACCTATCTTAGCCAGCCAGTACACCAGAGTCACTGTCTCCTTGTAAGCACAGGGCCGGGGCGGAGGGGGAGGCTGGTAAATGACCTTCCCAAGGCCAGATCCCCCCAAAAGTTTCCAGGAGTCTCCTCCATGAGCTGTTGAACCACCCTGGACTCTCTCCTAGAGCTGCTCTGCTACTGCTGGGAATTTCCCATTTTTAAGATCTTATTCCACCTTTCAGATGTATTGGAGCATGAGCTTTCGTGGGTGAATACGCACTTCGTTGGCCCACGAAAGCTCATGCTCCAATACATCTGTTAGTCTATAAAGTGCCACAGGACTCTTTGCTGCGATTCTGCCCTTGACATGACTGACAGGGCTGAGGGGCAAGGCCAGCTTCCCCAAGGCAACTCTGTAACCTCTTCCATCACTGAGCAGGGTTTAGATACCCCATCACACTCCCTCCCCAATATATCACAAGCGAGACATCCCAGCAAGGAGTCATGGACCTGCCAAACTGGTAGAATCAAGGAAGTGGTGCTATTCCCCAGAGAGAGGGGCTTTGTGTTTGATTTGCTGTTTTCTTTCAGCCTGATCTTAAGAGGCCAGCAATATCTAGGCCTGCTTTAATTTATTCACCAAGTGGGGAACGGAGGTTCAGTGGGTAGAGTAAGCAGTTTTCACCAGGGAAATTGCCTTTTGCGGTAGCAATTGCACCAACCTCTTACAAAGGGTATGTCAATTTCTGGCACTGGACTGGACATCTGCCAGGCTTCCCTCTATCTTTCTGAAGTGTAAATCCTGCTGCCTGTGATCAGCCCTGCAAGCCGTGCGCAGGTCATTCCCCATTGTGTTGGGATCTATTTTTATCTCTCTTCATCTGAATCTTCTTTTTCCCCTTCTCACAACCCAGGCGGGTGTTAAATCATTTATGATTCTTGATATTTGTAGCCTGTTTGAGCTAAAACCCTCGGTTCCTTGTCCTAGCTAGTCGGTAAGTCTCCATTATTTTCCATTTTCTGGATGTTCAGCTTTTGCTGCTAGGCTTAGTTATACATGTATAAATATACCGTGCATGTAGGTACCATATGTACATACGCTGTGGGCCAGAGTTTGGGGGCAGATCCTCAGTGGGTGGAAATTGTCTTGGCTCAGTGAACTCTGATGGGACTATGACAATTTACACCCGCTGAGAGTCTGTCCCATGTGGCTTTATCATTCACTGCTGCCTGAGATGGATGTGGGGGGACACCGCTCTCCTGGCAGTTCGCAGAGGCACTGCGGGAGTGCACGCAGGGATTGCAATGGCAGAATCTGCTGGCCTGTGCTGAAAGGGGCTGGGACCAAGGCCCCAACCTTCCCAGCTATCTTTGAAGCCTCTGGTCCTGCTGCTAATCCCTGCCCCACTGTATTAACTGCACAGGGCACAAAGACTGGGGATATGCTGCCTACCCACTACCTCTGTGGGCTGGCAGACAGAGCCATTTCCTTTCTGGCTGTTCTGTCTCCTCCCTCCCTTTGTTCCTATTTGTCACGGTAAAAATAATACATTTTTCTCTTTTTTGCTCTTCTGCATGTTTTTTGCTGACTTTTCTCTCTCCCCCACTCACCAGAAGGCTTCATGCTGCTGGGCATTGGATCTGTTGGGGTGGGGCATCCTTTGGAGCTACCCAAGGCTGGACTGAGAGCCAGGGAAGCAGAGAAGAGAAGTCTGGACTTTTGAGTTGTGGCCTGAGCCTGCAGCCCTATGTTTATAAGTTACCCCCACAGCTATCTACATAAGGGGCACAGTGGGAGTGGGGAGGGAAAGTCAGCAGCTTTCAGACTGGTCACGTTACCTGCAGAAGTAGCAGCTTGTGGATCTGGTAGTTTTCCCCCCAGCACAGATCCTTTCCTCAGCCCTTCACTTCCATTGTCCTTTGACCTAGTCTGTTGCCCCAGCCCAGGGCTGCTCTCCTCTCCCCCGCCCCAGATGAGAAACCCTTTATAACTAGAAATGTTCCCCTGAAATGGTTGGGGTGCCCTAGAAATAAAAAGCAGGGCTTGGAGGAGCTGCTGACATGTTGACTTTTATTGTTCTTATACGCAGGCAACTCAAACCCTTTATTTGGAGCTCGAAGGGATAGCAGAAGCAACATCTATCAGCCACCCCCTGCCACAGACATACAGAGAATGAAGAACAATCACATCAAGGAGCAGAAAGCCTTTGCCTTAATCAGAGAAATACTGGGTCTGCAATCTGCCCACAAATGATCTTGTTTTAGTGACAAAGTTCTTTCATGTGTTTGCAAATCAGTGCTGATATTATCCTGTTGGACTCCTTGGGTGGGGAAGGGAGAGCTTTACACAGGCATACCTATTGGATATATGGATTGTAAACAGTGAATTCAGAGGGTGAAAACAATAATGGGGTAATAGCTGGAGATGCCAGTGGGGCTAACGGGGGGTTTTCTGAGGAAGGGACAAACACGGCTTGCTTGTATTTTAAGAGAACAGGCCAGAGGAGTGTGAGAGTTTGTGGAAAAGGCAGAGGGAGAGGATGAAGATTTGTAGTGGGGAGAAGGTGGGTTTGCTCCTTCCTGTGAGCAAGAATTACCCATAGCTAATATCCTAGGCTTAATTCTTGCTCCCTCTAAAGGCAAAGAAAAAAAAATTGCCTTGACTTCACTGAAAGCATCTTTGAGCCTCAGGTCCTTCTTATAGCCTGAGTTACTGCTGGTGTCCTACTCATTTGCCTGTTCTTTTCTTGAACCCTACCGAGATTCTGACTGATGTGATGGGGGAAAGACACAACAGTCTATGCCAACCCATGTAAATTCAGCACTGATTTGATGTAGTCCAGAGAGAAACATTTTGCCAGACATCTTCTTAGCCTAATACTAAGTGATAATAGCAATAATTGTCATGTTGCTTTGTAGACAAACAATATCAGTTCTAACCTAAAAGAATGTTTGCTGTTCTTTCTAGCCTACTTGGGATTTTTATGGATGCTACTGTTGGTTGCCTATGGACAAAGAGATCCCAATTCCTACTACCTGAACAAGCACATTGAAAGCAGCTTTACGGATGGGTTTCGGGATATCTACTCTTATCAGGACTTCTTCACATGGGCAAGAACTACCTTAGTCAACAAGTTATATGGCTCATATCAAGGTGCAGAGTTCTGACTGGATTTCACATTGTTTGACTTGGCATTCAAAACTCTGACTTTTGCGCATGCCCCCAACTTGTCCATGTGCCTTGGGCTTCTGGGGAGGGACATTAGGGTGCAAGTCTGGTGAACTGATGATTTACACACATTAGTGTCATCCAGTATATTACCTATTAGCTGATCAATATCTGCATAGCTGAATGGATACAACTCAGACAGTGCATTAAAAACACAACAGGCCAAATTCATCTCTGGTGTAACTCTACATAATCTGTGTCTAGTGTTGTACTAAAATATGCCTGGTGGTTGTTCCATGATCTTCTGTCATTTAAAACAAGGCCAAACATCTAGACAGCAGCAGGAGTTAGTGATACTACCAGCTTTCCCTCCAGATCTGTGCATATGGCTTAGGCTACCAATGAATACAAGTATTAGGGAGCAGATGAGAACCCCATCAGGGCAAATCCCAAAACATAAATTTAGCCCATTTTTGGTGCTCAGAAGTGTCTCTGTGCTATTGAAGTGCATTGGCAGAGTTGTGTATAGGGTAACTCTGATACAATAGACCAAGACTCCTGAGCTCTAGGTTCTATTCCTGGTGCTTACCTGTGGGGTGACTTTAGACAAGTTGCTTCCCCTCTCTGACCCTCAGTTGTATAATGGGGATAATGATACTGACTGCATGTGAAATACTTTGACATCTATGGATGAAGAGTTCTATGTAAGAATTAGCTCTTATTGTTACATTATGCTTAACTCAAACCAGGACGATTAATCCTTTGTTTTCTTGAGTATTAAATAAAACAAAGCCAACGTGAATTTAAGAAACAGAATCTAATAATAAATGAGACAAAAAAATATTTCAGTGAGGAATAAATGGGAGTTGAGACTATATTGATTGAGCCTGACATAATATCAACATTGACTCTTTTACATACCTCTTTTAGGCTTCATTACAGATGGCAACTCCAAGTTGGTAGGCAGTGCCCGAATTCGTCAAGTGAGAGTGAAGGGGAACACCTGCCCGATAGCTCCCAAACTGCAAGGCTCGGTCCAAGAATGTCATGCTTCGTATTCTCCCCAAGCAGAAGACACGTCAGACTATGGGGAACACTGGAATATCTCAGCCTTCGATAACTCCTCTGACTTGAGTTCTGCATGGCAATATCAGAGCCAGTCCAAACTTAGAGGGCATCCAGTGTGGGGCAAACTTGCCATCTATAGGGGAGGAGGATATGTGGTTCACTTAGGAACTGATCCAAAGAATGCAACCAGGTAGCATTTTTATTGTGTTTGGGTTTTGCTACTGTTGTGGTTTTGATTTGATTCATGTTTTATGTCTATTGTCACCTTGTGTTACATCACATATTAACCAAAATCCAATCCAGGATTATAACCTGATTTTCTAAGATTAGAACTATGTGCATGTACATAGAGTCCAGATTTACACTAGCAATTATCACACAATCAAAAAAATTAGAACTGGAAAAGACCTAGTACTTCCTCCCAGTCAGTGCAACATTACTCCCTCTTCCACACACTCCAGATTTTGGTTTAGTCTACTTTTCAATACCTAAAGCAATAGGTTTTCTACCTCTTCCCTTTACAGATCATTTCACAGTTTAACTGAATGCCATTGTTACGAAATACTTCAGCCTAAATCTTCCCTTGCTCAGGTTCATCCCATTAATCTTAATAAGATCTTCTTAGTCAATCCTAAACTTTTCATCTCCCTCCTCAGTGTTTATGCTCTGCAGATGATTGCAGACAATCATATCCACCCTCTAGCCACAGTTAGTGGAGTGAATTGTCCATTATAGGAAACAATCTTCTGTGTTTGTGAATAAAAACAGAGATTGCTTCTAGGAATGAAGCAATAGAAAATGGAGGCCTTGGAAGTTTGAGGCTTGGAGACAAGAGACCTGTGTATTACCAACAGGAAATAGTATCCACCATAGAATATCAAGGTTGGAAGGGACCTCAGGAGGTCTTCTAGTCCAACTCCCTCCTCAAAGCAGGATCAATCCCCAGGCAGATTTTTGCCTGAGATCCCTAAACGGCCCCCTTAAAGATTGAACTGACAACCCTGGGTTTAGGAGACCAATGCTCAAATCACTGAACTATCCCTCCCCCTAGTGTTGGAAACCCAAGTGTACCTATTTACCTACAGATAAATTAGATGTTGTTGGAGATGGCTGGGTAAGTTCCTATGCAGCTTGGCATGGCAAAAGCTAACTGATCAAGCCAGTATCTTGGCTTCAATACTAGCCAACACCTGAAGCTTCACAGGAGAGTAAAAGCACTAGACTAATTGTACAGTGTAGACCATAGAGGGACAGAGAAATTCCTCAGTTTGGACCCACACATCAGGTGTCCTTTGAAAGTCCCTGCCTCTTGTCCCCACTTTCTGTATGTAGTTTCCAAACAATCCTACCACTCGTGTAACACCACACACCTCTAATACGAGTCAAAAGTGATTAGTCACTCTCTCTTTTGTGCACTCTTTGGCAGAATTCTCCAATATCTCTTCAACAACGTCTGGCTGGACACCTTCACAAGAGCAGTGTTTGTTGAATTTACAGTCTACAATGCCAATGTGAACCTGTTCTGTATTGTAAGCCTGATGTTTGAAACAAATGCATTAGGTAAGAGCCCACTTTAAATTCTAGCACTTTCAGCTCTTGCACTGCAGTACACAACAAGCAACAGACTTAGGGAGGAATTTTCAAGAGAAGAGAGCTGAACACAGTTTTATTTTTTCAGGGGCCTTCTTCACGCATGCAGAACTGCAGAGCATCCGGCTCTACCCCTACACAGATGGTCTGCACATCTTTGTTGTTGCAGCAGAAGTGATTTATTTCCTATTTATCATCTACTATATGGTAGCACAGGTAAGACCCAGCAGAAGCTTCAGTTGCCATGTGTCACTGGATCCGATTCTGATCTCAGTGACAAGGGTTTTACATCGGTGTAATTCAAGCCACTTCATTGGTGTTGCTTCTGACACAGGTGCTGGAATTAGGTGTGCTGGGGGTGCAGAAATACCCCCTGGAAGTGGTTTTCATTATATTCAGGGTTTACAGTTTGGTTGAATGGCTCTTTGCACCCCCACTATACAATTGTTCCAGCCCCCCTGCCAGCGTGAGGTCTGAATCAGATCCTGTACCTTTCATAAATAAAGGAAAGGGAGGATTTCTCTTGACTGGAGTGCATGCTGGGAAGGAGGTAACTAGAGAACAGCACAAGAACTGGTTGAGCAGATGTGCAGGGGTCTCTTCTTGTGCAGAGGGGACCCTCAATTCCAAATATTGGACTGAACTGTTTGTAGCTCCAGGAAGAGCTGGGGCTGGATCAGCAGCCTAAGCAAAAATGAATGGAATCAAAGTTTGTTAGAGTGACATGGCAGTGATTATTTGATCTACCCTGCTCACTTTATACAGTCATATTGCTGAGATTCTTGCCAAGGGCTGTTGGAAGTGAAACTCCTGTTTTTACAGGGAAAGCTCATGAGGGCTCTGAAATGGAGGTATTTCCACAGCAAGTGGAACCTGCTAGAGCTGGCCATTATACTGATTAGCTGGAGCACCCTATCAGTATTTGTGAAGAGGACAATCCTGGGGGCACGTGATATCAGCTACTACCAGCTTCACAAGGATGAGTAAATGTTCCATGACTGCCTTTCTCTGCTTTAGCTAGTACCTCCCTTGTTTTCCAGCACCCCTGCTGCCTGATATATATGCTCTCCAGAAGTAGCTAAATTTTACTGGTGGATGACATGAATCTGTATGGCTGTATTATGTAATCCATGTAAGGATTTTAGGACTTGGATTTATGTCAGTGACAGGAATTAAAGCTACCTCACTTGGGGAAATGCTGAAGGACAACAGGCATTAGCACCACTTCCCCTAACATGGGGTATATGAAAGTGATGGGTCTTGCTGGTGCAGACCCTATATGAGTATCACCTGCCTTACCCTCATCTCACTGCAGCTACCCTGGGTAGGTACATGGCTACTGTTTAAGAGCTCAGAGCAGAGCCAGACACAGCAATATCCTAAGACAGAAATTAACAAGCCAGTCACAACAGAGAAGAACTCAACAGGCCCATGCAGATTTGAGACACCTTTGTGGTATGCTGTTGCAAAACAGAGTAATAAAGATAATATACAGCCCCTATAAGCACCAAAACACAAACATAACTGGCTTCTCTCAAAGCCAAGCTATTGTAGCATGCTTACTTCAGCCAAGAATGTCCACCAACCAGTCCTGCTCTAGCCTTATTGCTAGAAACTCCTCCCCCTGTCACTGTTAGATTTATTACCCAACTTCCTGCAGCACAATCTTCATATAGAATTTGCAGAGCATTAGTTATTTCTCCACAGCTGGCCCAGCCTTGCTATCCTGCAGACCTAGGAGGAAACCTGGGTCCCTTTCAGAGCAAGATTGTAAACTCCTTCCCTGTCAATCTCCAGAAAGGGTCTATGCACCCCATTACACTACCCAACAGTAAACTCTAAGCATTTGCTTTAGGTGCCTGTTACTCCAGGATTTGCTGAGTAAGAACTTCCTGGCCTGACTGAGTATTAGAAGTACTCAGGCTTTAGTCTATACCTCAGATAGGCCAGCCGACTCAGATGTAAAGCCATCACCATGCACAAGAGACTCCTGTGTGAGGGGAGGGGAGGAGAGTTAGGAGCAACACCTGAGTAAGAACCTGAATTAACTTTGCAGTGAAGACAAACCCTGACTGACCAGTGCCACCAGCATGCTTGTTAATCACAGTACACAGAAATGTTCTGAAAGTTTTTCATGCATTGTTTATTAATCTTTTCTCATAGGTGTGTAAGTTTCAATGAAACAGCAACAGCTGATGCAGCTCTTGGCTACTTAATTGCTTTCCTGGTGCTTCTCTCTACTGTGAAATTGTGGCATCTCCTGAGGCTCAACCCTAAACTAAACATGATCACCTCCACCTTGAGGAGGGCTTGGGGTGACATCTCTGGATTCATCACTGTTATTTTAATCATGTTCCTGGCCTATTCCATTGCTGTGAGTATCTTTATGGTTCCTGTTTGCAATCTGCTAGTTGCAGATAATATGAATAATTTCTGAATAGTGAAAACAAAGTGGCTCTGAAATGTAAGATGAAAAAGCTGTCCACCTAGATCTTGGGTGAGTAGTTGGATGGCTGCAATATGCTGCGGGAGGATCCAATCTCCAGCATATGAGTGGCAAGTTAAAATATCCACTTATCTGCTCTTTTGCAAACTGAAATGAAGTTCAACAAACATGATAAAAAATATAGATTTCCTGTGCATGATGTATGTGTGTCAAAGAGCAAAGTACAGAAATATACCGGGGGGGGGGGGGGCAAAGATCTTACAGGACAACTAAACAGGGGAGAGTGATTGACTGACAGCACCAGATATGATATGGTCTGGAACATGTAAAATAAACATAGGGAAGATTTTTTTGGGTTCCTGCCCATTGCTGGTTCTACCGGAATAAAGTTCATTATTATGTAAATATACTAGTTTATTCAATCAGGTTAATGAATTACAGCACTATGTGTATTTGTTTTTTGAAACACTGTATGTACATTACCATTAGATATAGAACAGATATGTTCAATCTGTCACTGAAAAAAATTAGGTAATAATTAGAACTTCTCCAAAATAGCAATAAACCACATCTAAACCCTAATCTCAAAGAAGGATAAAGCACTGAACTGGAACTCGGACCAGGGTTCAATTTCCAGCTCTGCCACAGACTTCCTGTGTGGCCTTGGCCACGCCAGTTAATCCCTCTGTGCCTCAGTTCCTCATCTGTAGAATGGAGATAACAGGTCCAGTTTCTCATCTACTTACACTATAAATTCTTTAAACTAAGACCCCCTTTTATTAAGTATGTGAATGCCCAGCACAGTAGGGCCCAGTGTTCGTTGGGTACTATTGTAAAATAAATCTCCTGAAACCAAAACAAACTATTTGCATTTTCTCTTATAAATAGAAAATAATGTATCACAGTAGCATCCAAAATGCACTCTGCTCTGTATAGGCACAGAGGAAAATGTGGCTCCTACCCTTTAAGATTTTGCAATCTTTGTTCATTAACAAATTAATTGGAGAGACATAACTAAACATTCTCCACTTCCTTCCCTATGCTGCTCTATAGTACTGCTGTGTATTAAACACCAGAGGTGACTGCATTTCAGTGACAGGTTAAGTGGTGTGTGTGTATATAGTTTGTAGAATATTCTGAGATCTTTCAAGAAGGCACCATTGATCTGATACTGATAAATGCTGCACACCCACAAGACCACTTGAAGCTGATAGGAGCTGTAGGTGCTCAGCATTGCTGAAAAATCAGGTTTTTATTGCAGTTATGGCCATCCATCACTTGCTTCCTTGCTACTGAAGGAAACCCAAAAAGCTGGTTCCTTAATTCTCTCCCCTGCAAACACTCCTGTTATTGACAGGGAAAGTCAGGAATTGAGTAAGGTGACTTGTTTGATAGGTCCATTACTCTGCATGTGGATCATGACCCAATCATAGAAGGAGAAGTAACTCACAGAGCCTAGGTTCTTGCCTACTCCATGTAACTTTGATGTCAGACCCTAAATGGATAACAAACCTTGTGATTATGATGCAAGATCTACCTTCTTTCCTTTGCAGACAAATTTGATATTTGGCTGGAAGCTGCAATCCTACAAAACCCTCTTTGATTCAGCAGAGACAATGGTCAGCCTTCAGCTGGGAATCTTCAACTATGAGGAGGTACCAAATCTATCCTTCAGAGATTTATTTGCATTGTGGTAGTACCTAGGCTGATAACTATCTTTTGTACAAACACAGCACACACAAAAAAAGACAGCTCTGTGGGGCAGAAACTAAGCTGCTTTTATTTGCAGACAAATAAAATGAAAAACTAAACCCACAAAATCATGTTATGATTTTCTATACTGAGGGCTCAATCCAGCTCCCATTCAAGTCACTGAGAGTCTGAGTGCAATGGGAAGTGGATCAGAGCTATAAAAGCAGCCATATGGTTTCAAAGTGATTTTAAACTAAAGAAAATGAAATATGAAAAAATAGTAAAGGCTCCAGGTAAGAGCAGTGTGTGTCTTGTCTGTAACATGCTACATTTGTGCTGCTTTGCAAAATGACAGCTGCCACTGCAGACATCTAGAAATGTACAGGTGTAAAAACAGAAAAACCTAGCCTCCTAAAAGTTTGATTTAAAAAACCACCACTTTTAAATATTGAGTTTAATACAAATTCATAGAGGTAGACCTGAACTCAAATCAGACCTGAGCAGTCCCAGAATTTGGCAAAGTAAGGGTACAAAAAGCCAGATCAGAATTTTATAACTGTGGCAAAGTACCTTGTCCTCAGCAGGCTCAGTCCTCTTTAGCTTTGGAGATATAGGCTTGGGCAAAGCAAATCCTTATAGGTAGCACAGGGTCTGGCTATTCCTTCCTCAGTCAATCCCTTGTACTTGTTTTCCTTCCCTTCTGAGGAGGGACTGCAACTTTCCTTCCTAGAAGGGTTTGGTGTCTTGCTGTACCTAGTCTACTGGTAGCTTCTCTTATCCCCTCCATTCAGGGGAGGGTTTAAAAAGGTCTCAAGCAGTTGGAGCCAGCTGAACCTAATTAGTTCCCTGGTAACCCCTTTTCCAGCTGAACCTTATTTCCCCGTGGTTCTCCCTCCTCAGTGGATAGGGAGAGGCCTTTTAACCCCCTGGGACTAATTCTCCCTCAGTAGCTGTTTGTCCTGGGTTTACCACATAACTGACACTCATTATTTCTATCCTCAGCAAAATGTGTGGTGGTAAGTGCTTATCCCTGTCCCACAGAGATGACAAGACAGCAGAGGCATGACTTAACAAGGAGAAAACAAGACAATAGCGAGGAGCTGGAGTGGGATAGGGCAATAGCAATAAGAATACAAAGTTACTCAGTGAAAGTAGCACACAGTTTAGTGGAGTCAAGAGAGTGGGACTCGTGTTTTAATGACTAAGTGGATGTTTTATGTAGCTAATTTCATGTACAAATTGCAGCAGCAGTGGGGTTTCTTATAAACAACAGATGATCTTATTTGAGAAGAAAAAGTGCCAGCTCTGAAATGTATTCACAACTGCAGAAAAGCAGATAAATAACTCAGTGGGGCATTGTGAAACTAGTTTGAGAAATCAACACAGCTACATTGGAATGTTTTCCCTTTCTAGCAGAAACTCAAAGAAAGAACGTTGCTTCTGACAATCTCAAGTTCTGTCCTGCTGAACTCAAATCCAAATAGTACAGATAACACTACTTCATTTTTAATAAAACATTGAATATTTGATGCTTTAAAGAGAGACGTGCTTAATGCTCTCAGACAGCAAAAAGGGAGACTTTTGATTAGTGTTAGACATGAGTCTGATTTTTAAAAGCTCAACTGCCTGCTTTATATCTGGGAGCACTTTCTCATCAAGCAATGAGAAAGAGACTAGGGTGAAATATATTTCATACCCTATTCTCTATTTCATTTAAACCCTCTTGAACCCTTCATTAAGACACATACTCAGGTTTTAAATAGCCACCTTTCCTGCTAGCCAATGCAAAATTATTGTATGGTTCATCTAGACAACAGACATTACTTTCAGTAGTCTATATGCACCACCTGAACCACAGACCAACTTTCCTCTTGGGGCGGCTATATACGTACACCTTCTGCTCTCCAAGGGGAGTTGCGTTTGCACAATAAGGGACAAATGTAATGTCTGGATTTTTAATACATTTTTAACTCCCTGATCCTCTAAGAAATATTATTCCATGTTACAACTTTTTTTAGCCAATTCTTTTGTGGATTAAATTAGTTCCTCTTTGTCATCTTTTATGGGCTTCTCTTCATTTGGTACTGAAGGTTAGTTTGTAATCATATTATAGCTTCAAAACTTGTCTGTGTGATGCTAATCGCTGTGACTCTTCACCTTTGACATAGTTATCTTGTACATGCCAGCCTGTCCTTGTATGAAATATTTGTCAATCAATAAATATTTGCCCAAGCCTGCAAACAGTTACTATCATGTGTTATATTTGCTACTGTGAGAAATCTCATTGAAGCATTGTAAGCATGAATCCCAGTAGTAAGTGTTTGCAGATGTCCCTTAGCCTAAAAGGAAAAAAAAAAAAGTCCATTTCACATAGGGAAGCACATTTTCAAAAGGAATTAAACTTGTAGATACAGTCAATACAGGCAAAAGCTCATGCTTTTCTTGTGGACTATTTGAAAAACTAGTCTAGCAGAAGACTGGATGGTTCAGAGAACTGACAATGGGCTTGAAAGGTGCCTCACCTCTTGGTTCTAGGTTCAAATCCCCACTCCCAGATTGCCACTTATGAAAAATTGTTGCTAACTGACTCCTATTTCATAGTTCTGATTAAATGAGTTTGGTGGGTCTCAGTACAGGCTTGGTTTTACAAGTGTCCATGTCACTATAATTAGCCTCAGCAAAGAGGCCAATGACTGAATACATATGGAGACTGACCTGTCCTTTCACTACAGGGGCAGACTGTCAGGAATGTATGGTGAAGCTTGCACTGCCTGTGCTGTTTTGTTCTAGGGATAAGCAGAAGCCTTTGGTCTCCAGGTCTGTCAAGCTGACACCTTCATAATCACTAAATTCACACACATTTAAAAAACAAAAGAAAGCATGGCCCATAATACATACGGATGTATCACATGCATGAAAGCATGTTCTATCAACTCTGATGTATAGTACATCATAGCATGAAAATCACTCCTGGAGAGAGAAGAAACCTATTGTATACTCTATCAACAACTTGGATGCCCTCTTTAGGGTTTTAAGTTGACCCTGCTCCCAACCTTTTTCTTCTATAATAAAAGACATAATGCCATATTTTATTTATTCTCCAGGTCTTGGACTATAATCCAATTTTGGGCTCCTTCTTAATAGGATCCTGTATCATTTTCATGACATTTGTGGTGCTCAATCTGTTCATTTCAGTGATTCTGGTTGCTTTTAGTGAGGAACAGAAACATTATCAGGTATGTTCATCTAAATTGTTTTATTATTTAATATTTACATTACAGTAGCACACAGTGGCCTTAATCTGGATTGGGATAGTTTACTGTGCTGCACAAACACTGATGAGGACACAGTGCCTGCTTTTAAGAGTTTACAATCTATTCCAATTAAACACATTTTAGCTTTTGTAAAGTTACACTGCTCTTTTCAATTCACAAAATCAGATTTTCTAAGTCAGCCTAAATTTTATTAATAGAAATATATACACTCTTAAAACAACTTGTGCACACAAGTCAGGTAAGCATCTAGCTGCCTACTTTTTGTGAATTAATCTTAGTTGTATCTGTAATTTCTATTATATGCACCTACACCAAATCCAGCAATTTCAGTTTAGGTTGAAATCCACTGAAGTCCATGGCAAAGCTTCCTTTTGAGATACTGATATTGTGGTATGAAATTCTCTTTGATACTATACATGAAGGCCGTGATTAATCTGTTGTATTGTATGTAAAACCAAGGGAATGGAAAACAGAACAGATTGTTAATGTAAGCACTAGATGCATGTATGCAACTTCCACTCACTTTACTAGGAGTTATAGGCATGCATCTATGGGAACTGTCGGGTGTATAGCTAGCTGATGAATTTCTGACCCTACTGAAGTCAATGGCAAAACTCCCATGGACTTGAGTGGAGCCACGTTTTCAGCCAGCATGTTGCAACAAGCTGAGTTTTTTTTGAAGTGATGGTGATATTCTGCCTTATTCACTTGAATCCATGTCTGTTTTACCTACAGTATTTACATTCTCTACGTGTAACCTTGGCCCAACTGAAGCAAATGGTAGTTTGCCATTTATGTCAATGGAGCCAAGACTTCACTCCATTTATTTAAACTACCAATCCATACACAGCTTCAGCAACATGGGGTTTTATTTTTGTCATATTTTTAGGCTTCAGAAGAAGAAGAGATTGTTGATCTAATGCTGATGAAAATTTTCAGTTTCCTTGGGATTAAATGCAAAAAGGAAGAGAAGCCGACCAATGTTGACCAACTGAAAGAAGCTGCTAGCACTTGACAACCATAATGACCAATTGCTTTCTGTAAAGTCTTTCCCTCTATCCATTTTAAACTACAGCTACTGTGGCTGGACTTAGATATTATGGCTCCTATGTGTAAAGTGGTGTCGTCTGCAGAGCTGTGACATAAACAGGAATATGTTCAATAATAAAATTGTGTGTTGTATGATGTTATGGGATATTATCTATGAACTAACAAATCTAGAATAATGTGTCCAAATATGTATATTGTCTTATAATTTCTGTAAATTTACTGTCATGTATTTAATAAATGCTAAATGTTCACTGCAAAGTTTATCTAAATTATTTGATCATAAAATCACCAAGCGATAGTGTCCCACTTATTCAGTCTGTGATATAAATGTCTTAGAAGGAATGTGCATTTAAAATTCAGCATCTCTCTTTGCATATTCAACGTGGGCCACATCATCACAACAACCAGGTCATGCAGGGGAGTACTAAGGTGCAGGACCGGCGCTAGAGTTTTTCGCGCCCTAAGCGCACGGCCATTTCGCCACCCTGCGCGCCGCTCCTGCGGCTCCAGTGGAGCTGCCGCAGCCATTTCTGCAGAAGGTCCGTTGGTCCGCAGCTCCGGTGGAGCTGCCGCAGCCGTGCCTGAGGGAGGTCCACTAGAGCCGCGCGGGACCAGCAGACCCTCTGCAGGCACAACTGTGGCAGGTCCACCGGAGCCGCCTGTCCCCCCCCCCGGCAAAATGCCACCCCCCGAAAATCCTGGCGCTCTAGGCAATTGCCTAGTTTGCCTCAATGGAAGCGCCGGCCCTGCTAAGGTCTCTTTCCCTGGAGCCATTATAGCTTGGGGACTAACAGAGATCTTTCAAGAGACAAGGTGAGTGAGGTAATATCGTTTATTGGGTAAGTATCTGTTGGATAGTACTTCCCAACTTGTCTCTCTAATATCCTGGAACCAACAGGGCTCCTTCAACACTGCATGCAACACAGATTTTTGTTTTTTGGGGGAAGTGGGGTACTTAAGGATCATCAGACTTAATGGCCTTACAACTTGTGGATAATAGCTTCAGCCTGAGTCATTGTCTTCCCAAGTATCACTGAATCCCCACTGACTAAGGCTGTGTCTACACTGCCACTTTCAGTGCTAAAACTTTAGTTGTTCAGGCATGTAAAAAAAACACCCTAAGGGACAAAAGTTTTAGCACTGAAAAGTGTCAGTATAGACAGCATTGTATCACCAGGAGTGATAAAGCTACCACCACTCATTCGGGATGGTTACTTTTTATCGCCTGGGGAGCTCTGCCCACATCATATCACATAAACACCCCCTCTCCCCCTTATATGTTATGAGTAACAAGTAACATCTGAGGCCATGTCTACATCTAAAATTTTGCAGCGCTGGTTGTTACAGCTGTATTAGTACAGCTGTATAGGGCCAGCGCTGCAGAGTGGCCACACTTACAGCAACCAGCGCTGCAAGTGGTGTTAGATGTGGCCACACTGCAGCGCTGTTGGGCGGCTTCAAGGGGGGTTCCGGGAACGCGAGAGCAAACCGGGGAAGGAGACCAGCTTCGCCGCGGTTTGCTCTCTCGTTCCCGGAGCCACCCTGCAAACCGCAGGGAAGGAGAACCGCTTGCTCGGCGGTTCGGGGAACGAGAGAGCAAACCGGGAAAGGAGACCAGCTTCGCCGCGGTTTGCTCTCGCGTTCCCGGAGCCACCCTGCAAACCGCAGGGAAGGAGACCTGCTTGCTCGGGGTTCTGGGAACGAGAGAGCAAACCGCGGCGAAGCTGGTCTCCTTTCCCGGTTTGCTCTCTCGTTCCCCGAACCGCCGAGCAAGCGGTTCTCCTTCCCTGCGGTTTGCAGGGTGGCTCCGGGAACGAGAGAGCAAACCGCGGCAAAGCTGGTCTCCTTTCCCGGTTTGCTCTCTCGTTCCCCGAACCGCCGAGCAAGCTGTTCTCCTTACCTGCTTGCTCGGGGTTCCGGGAACGAGAGAGCAAACCGGGAAAGGAGATCAGCTTGATTACCAGAGGCTTCCTCCTTCCACGGAGGTCAAGAAAAGCGCTGGTAACTGTCTACATTGGATTACCAGCGCTGGATCACCAGCGCTGGATCCTCTACACCCGAGACAAAACGGGAGTACGGCCAGCGCTGCAAACAGGGAGTTGCAGCGCTGGTGATGCCCTGCAGATGTGTACACCTTCAAAGTTGCAGCGCTGTAACTCCCTCACCAGCGCGGCAACTTTCTGATGTAGACAAGCCCTGAAGTCTATAAAAGTATGGTAAGTAAAGAATAGCACGTGACATGGGGTACGGCAGGTGCTGAGTTAACCACACACCTCAGGTGCACAGGAAGGCACAAAGGCCAGCTCCTGAGAAGAGCAGTTAGGCCAGGTTTACACTAGGAAATTAGGCTGGTATAACTTTGTTGATCAGGGATGTGAAAAATCCACTGCCCTGAGCGAGGCAGTTAAACCAGCCTCACTTCTGGTGTAGACAGCACTAGGTCAACAGGAGAATTCACCCATCGACCTAGCCACTGCCTCTTGGGAAGGTGGATTACCTACACCAACAGGAGAATCCCTCCCGTCGGCATAGGTAGAGTCTTCAATGAAGCACTACAGTGGATCAGCTGCAGCATTCTAAATGTAGACAAGCTTTTGGTTTACATCACTTGTGCTTCTAGTAAATTAGTCCACTCTAAAAAATGGCAAAGCTAACTTTTAGAGGCAAGTTTCCAGAAAACTTCCTGAATTATTCTCACCAAATTTGCTAGCAAATCCATACTGAACAACCCACAGGGACACAGTTACCTGATTCACATGAGCAAATGACATGTTTCTGAATAGGCCTTTTGAAAAGGATGCCTTCAAAATAATAAAAATAAGTTATGTGGGCTGGAATCTTAGTTGGCCAATCCAATTGCTCCTCAGTCTTGCCCCTTTCCTAGCTCTCTGTTATAATAATAAAATCACAGTGTTGTTAGTGTGACATACACATCTTTGCATCTTTTAAGCTTTGAAAAAGTCATTACTAGCTACCTTCATTATTTTATTGCTGTTATTGCATAACAATATGAGTTATATTCTCCAACTGATTTTGTACACAAACTAAGGTAGTAAGAAGTTACCACCAGCTTTCCTTCCATAGGTAGATTCTGAACAGAGTACAATGGACACTCACAGTCAGAAACATACAGCCAATGAAAGTGAAAATATTCAGTGCCATGCTAACGTGGTTATACAGAATTTTAAATGAACGTTTTTCCACTCAGTAAGTGGCAATCATGTCTCATAATGAGAATGCTATTGTGATAGTGTCCAGAGGCCCCATTAAGAGATCATAGCCCAACTGCATGAGGTGCTGAACACAAATATAAGTAAGAGTAGAGGCCCAGAGAGCTTGCAATCTAAGTATAAAACAAGAGATTACAGATAAATAAAAGGGGGGAGGGAGAGGGGAGACAAGAAAAGACAATTATGACAAGTGCCTCCACTGGTGCAAGTTGCTGAGGGAGAGATTTGGAAGGTGTATGGCAGGAAACACCAGTCATCTGGTCCTCCTGCATTACGGAGGGGGATTCTAGCCAAGCACTTTCTTCAAACAGTGAAGAAAACGGAATATTATATCACTAGAACAGAGAAAAAACCCCACTAGAGACCAATAGGTTCTGCAGGGGATTAGCCCCTCTGGATATCACATCTTTACTGTACTGGTGATGCCCATAATTTTTGTTGTTATTATTTTGCTCTCTAAGTCCCTGATTCCACAATGAGAACCATGCAGACGGTTCCCTGCACCTACATGGAGCACAATTTCTGCCTGAGCACATCTCCTCTGATAGCATGTTATCTGGTGGACTCTGCTGAGGAGCTCAGCTGCCTTCAGATATGTCTTTTCACATACTGGATCATGGCTACAAATATGGGAAGAGATTTATGATAGCAGATAACAGAAAATAACATAAGAGCCAATGGAGGGAAGCTGAAGATAGACAAATTCAGACTAAAAATAAGGCACAAATAAATGAGGGTAATTAACTATTGGAACAATTTTTCTACGGATATGGTAGATTCTCCATCATTTAAATCAACACTGGAGATCTTTCTAAAAGATATGCTATAGCTCAAACTAGGGTGACCAGACGTCCTGATAAAATCGAGACTGTCTCGATATTTGGGTGGTTGTCCCGCGTCTCGATCTTTGGTCAGGACACAATGTGTCTGGATATTTCGCTCCGCCGGCAGCATTGGTGTTTTGGGTTTGTTTTGGCTTTGCGGCAAACTCACTCCCCAGTTCTATCCTCCCCCCACCTCCTCCTTCTCCCATCACAGCCCCTGCCCCAGAACCTCCTCACACCTGGCCACTCCCCAGTTCTGTCCGCCTCCCAAAGCCCCCCCATGCCCACATCGCTCTCCCATCACAGCTTTCCTCCCTCAGAGCCCCCTCACACCCACTCCCCAGTTCTGTCCTCCTCCCACAGCCTCCCCATCCCCACACCACTCTCCCCTCACAGCCCCCACCCCCCCTCAGAGCCCCCTCACACCCACTCCCCAGTTCTGTCCTCCTCCCACAGCCTCCCCATGCCCACACCACTCTCCCCTCACAGCCCCCACCCCCCTTCAGAGCCCCCTCACACCCACTCCCCAGTTCTGTCCTCTTCCCACAGCCTCCCCATCCCCACACCACTCTCCCATCACAGCCCCCACCCCCCCTCAGAGCCCCCTCACACTCACTCCCCAGTTCTGTCCTCCTCCCACAGCCTCCCCATGCCCACACCACTCTCCCCTCACAGCCCCCACCCCACTTCAGAGCCCCCTCACACCCACTCCCCAGTTCTGTCCTCTTCCCACAGCCCCCCACGCCCACACCACTCTCCCATCACAGCGTCCCCCCCTCAGAGCCCCCTCACACTCATCCCCAGTTCTGTCCTCCTCCCACAGCCTCCCTATGCCCACACCACTCTCCCATCACAGCCTCCACCCCCCCCAGCCCCCTCACACCCACTCCCCAGTTCTGTCCTCTTCCCACAGCCCCCCAAGCCCACACCACTCTCCCATCACAGCCCCCACCCCCCCTCAGAGCCCCCTCACACCCACTCCCCAGTTCTGTCCTCCTCCCACAGCCTCCCCATGCCCACACCACTCTCTCATCACAGCCCCCACCCCCCCTCAGAGCCCCCTCACACCCACTCCCCAGTTCTGTCCTCCTCCCACAGCCCCCCACGCCCACACCACTCTCTCATCACAGCCCCCACCCCCCCTCAGAGCCCCCTCACACCCACTCCCCAGTTCTGTCCTCTTCCCACAGCCCCCCACGCCCACACCGCTTTCCCATCACAGCCCCCACCCCCCTTCAGAGTCCCCTCACACCCACTCCCCAGTTCTGTCCTCCTCCCACAGCCCCCTACACCCACACCACTCTCCCCTCACAGCCCCCACCCCCCCTCAGAGCCCTCTCACACCCACTCCCCAGTTCTGTCCTCCTCCCACAGCCTCCCCACGCCCACACCACTCTCTCATCACAGCCCCCACCCCCCCTCAGAGCCCCCTCACACCCACTCCCCAGTCCTGTCCTCCTCCCACAGCCTCCCCATGCCCACACCACTCTCTCATCACAGCCCCCACCCCCCCTCAGAGCCCCCTCACACCCACTCCCCAGTTCTGTCCTCTTCCCACAGCCCCCCACGCCCACACCGCTTTCCCATCACAGCCCCCACCCCCCTTCAGAGTCCCCTCACACCCACTCCCCAGTTCTGTCCTCCTCCCACAGCCCCCCACGCCCACACCGCTTTCCCATCACAGCCTCCACCCCCCCTCAGAGCCCCCTCACACCCACTCCCCAGTTCTGTCCTCCTCCCACAGCCCCCCACGCCCACACCACTCTCTCATCACAGCCCCCACCCCCCCTCAGAGCCCTCTCACACCCACTCCCCAGTTCTGTCCTCCTCCCACAGCCCCCCACGCCCACACCACTCTCTCATCACAGCCCCCACCCCCCCTCAGAGCCCCCTCACACCCACTCCCCAGTTCTGTCCTCCTCCCACAGCCCCCCACGCCCACACCACTCTCCCCTCACAGCCCCCACCCCCCCTCAGAGCCCTCTCACACCCACTCCCCAGTTCTGTCCTCCTCCCACAGCCCCCCACGCCCACACCACTCTCCCCTCACAACCCCCGCCCCCCCTCAGAGCCCCCTCACACCCACTCCCCAGTTCTGTCCTCCTCCCACAGCCCCCCACGCCCACACCACTCTCCCCTCACAACCCCCGCCCCCCCCCCACACCCACTCCCCAGTCCTGTCCTCCTCCCACAGCCCCCCACGCCCACACCACTCTCCCCTCACAACCCCCGCCCCCCCCGAGCCCCCTCACACCCACTCCCCAGTTCTGTCCTCCTCCCACAGCCCCCCACGCCCACACCACTCTCCCATCACAGCCCCCACCCCCCCTCAGAGCCCCCTCACACCCACTCCCCAGTTCTGTCCTCCTCCCACAGCCCCCCCACGCCCACACCACTCTCTCATCACAGCCCCCACCCCCCCTCAGAGCCCCCTCACACCCACTCCCCAGTCCTGTCCTCCTCCCACAGCCTCCCCACACCCACACCACTCTCTCATCACAACCCCCGCCCCCCCCGAGCCCCCTCACACCCACTCCCCAGTCCTGTCCTCCTCCCACAGCCCCCCACGCCCACACCACTCTCCCCTCACAACCCCCGCCCCCCCCACACCCACTCCCCAGTCCTGTCCTCCTCCCACAGCCCCCCACGCCCACACCACTCTCCCCTCACAACCCCCGCCCCCCCCCGAGCCCCCTCACACCCACTCCCCAGTTCTGTCCTCCTCCCACAGCCCCCCACGCCCACACCACTCTCCCATCACAGCCCCCACCCCCCCTCAGAGCCCCCTCACACCCACTCCCCAGTTCTGTCCTCCTCCCACAGCCCCCCCACGCCCACACCACTCTCTCATCACAGCCCCCACCCCCCCTCAGAGCCCCCTCACACCCACTCCCCAGTCCTGTCCTCCTCCCACAGCCTCCCCACACCCACACCACTCTCTCATCACAACCCCCGCCCCCCCCCAGCCCCCTCACACCCACTCCCCAGTCCTGTCCTCCTCCCACAGCCTCCCCACACCCACACCACTCTCTCATCACAACCCCCGCCCCCCCCGAGCCCCCTCACACCCACTCCCCAGTTCTGCCCCCCCCATGCCCATGCCCCGCCCCCACACGTACCCCCAGGGCGGGGGGCGGATCGCGTCGCTTAGTCCCGCCCTCGGCTCCGCCCGCGGGGTCAGGCTCAGCGCGTCTCGGGACTCTGCGGGGCCGGTTCGCGCCGCGGCTCGGGGCGGCAATGGCGGCGTTGCGAGCGCTGCGGAGCCTGGGGGTCAGCCTGGCTCCGCGCTGCCCCGGCCCCCTCATCTCGCTCCGGACGGGCTGGCCGCAAGCAGCCTCGGCCCGGAGCCTGGGCACCAGCGCGCTGCTGAGCTCGGGTGAGTCCGGCGCCGGGCACCGGGGATGGAGCAGCGAGGGCGGGCTGCGGCCGGGCCCACATGGCGGGAGGCCGGGCAGGGGCTGGAGGAGGGGCCCCGGTGCGTGTGTGGCCAGTGCTCGGGGGCCGGGGGTGTTGGGGCAGCCGCAGGGGGGCCTCCGAGTGCATGGAGGGGCTGGTGCACGCGAGCTTTAGGGCTGGCGTTGGAGCGCGGCGCTTGGTGCACGCAGGAGTGGGAGCTGCTGCTGCGTGCAGTGCGGTGCACGCACCCCTTACTTTGTTGGCAACCAGCTGTGTCCCACAGTGGGGTTTAAGGCAGGGGTCGGCAACCATGCATCCGAAAAAGTGAGCGGTAGCTCAGGAAAGCTGCTGAAATAAATGTGTTAGTCTCTAAGGTGCCACAAGTACTCCTGTTCTTTTTGCGGGTACAGACTAACACGGCTGCTACTCTGAAACCTTTCCGAAGTGGTGTGCCGAGTCTTCATTTATTCACTCTGATTTAAGGTTTTGTGTGCCGGTAATACAGTTTAACGTTTTTAGAAGGTTTCTTTCTATAATTCTATAATATATAACTAAAGTATTGTTGTATGTAAAGTAAATAAGGTTTTCAAAATGTTTAAGAAGCTTCATTTAAAATTAAATTAAAATGCAGAGCCCTCCGGACTGGTGGCCGACTTCGGCACTCGTGCCATAGGTTGCGTACTGCTGGTTTAACATCTCAGGAGAGCGAGGCTTACTGCAGTAGTTTCCAGCCTTTTTTCCTGAGAGAACCCTGGAAAGTTTTCAAAGGGAGGTGCGGACCCCTTTGGAAATCTCAGGCATAGTCTGCGGACCCCCATTTGAAACCCACGGCTGAGAGGAAAGGGGAAGAGTCCTGTTCTATATGGCAAAGCGGGGAGCCTAATCCAGAACGCCTGACTCCCACTCTCTGAACGCCAGAAATCTGCCTGATTCATTAATCTGCAGAAAAGGGGATTTATGCCTAAAAATCATGCATTTTTAAAGACGTAACTTTTAGTGACACAAAAAATGGAGTGGAGTCAAGTTAGTAAATCATGTTCCACTGTGTGTAGCCTGGTTTAAAAACAACACAACATGTTTTGCAAAATGGACAGTGAGCCATTATTTTGGTCACTGATGCTTTCTCTGCAGTAGTAAACATCTCACCTGTTTTTATCAATAGGTAATGCTACAGTGGGGCTACTACAGGTACAAGTACTAGCTAGACATGGTGCAGCCATTTTCATCACTATGGCATAATACGACCTCTTAGCACTGCTACCCAAGTGACCACGTGGTACTTCTTGCTGATGTTAGTGTGCTCGAGACCTTACATGGTTTTACTTTATTATGCATAGTGTGCTATAGAAGTTTAAATGTATACCTGATCTAAAAGAAGGCATTGGCAGGCTTTTTTGTAGACACAGGCCCTGAACATTGTTACATATTCACTGATAGCTGTCATATACATATAGGAAAAGATGACTGATTAGGCACTGATCCTGCAATTCTTACTCAAAGTAGATCAGGGATCGGCAACCTCTGGCATGCGGCTCCCTAGGGTAAGCACCCTGGTGGGCCAGGCCAGTTTGTTTACCTGCCACGTCTGCGATCGGCCGAACCTGCGGACGCGTCAGGTAAACAAACTGGCTCGGCCCACCAGGGTGCGTACCCTGGCGATCCACATGCCAGAGATTGCCGATCCCTGATGTAGATCCATAGAGCCATCTAGGAGGTGTCAACAGGTGAAGCTTGGATGATGCACCAGTCAATGTGA
Source organism: Gopherus evgoodei (assembly GCF_007399415.2). Classification (NCBI taxonomy): domain Eukaryota; kingdom Metazoa; phylum Chordata; order Testudines; family Testudinidae; genus Gopherus; species Gopherus evgoodei. The sequence continues at coordinate 33,229,954 of NC_044333.1, read as the reverse complement.
TTACAAGTTTAAGGTGAATGAATCATTAGACTTTCCTCTCAATGGACTATGTGAATTTAGGTCTGAATGAGCTTTATGCAGGCACATTCACAAGAGTACGGGAGTCCACTTGGACGGAGCTACTTGCAGGATCAGGACCCTGAACCCTCTCTACTTTAGGGAACTTGGACCAGTGTAACTATACTGCTGTAGCTATGCTGTACACTGATATGAACACCTAGTGTAGATGTGCTGCACTGGTGCAAAACTGGGCTTGCAGCAGTGTGACTTACTCCACTTGTGCCTAATGTAGGACAGGTACTTTGTCTTAGAAGACAAAACAATGGGGTATGTTTCTCTTTTTGACTTGGTTTACCATGCTATAAAGGATTTCTGGCAAATAGTGTATTACCCATGAAGTTCTTAATCAGAAGCAGGCTTCTAGTTTAAGGGTACTTGCAAAGATGTTATACTGCTGCGTAACTGTGAGAGTGTTTTGAAGTCTTGCGCTTCCATTACTGATCTATTTATTAACTCTTAAGAAAAGACCAGTACCAAAAAAAAAAAAAATCAGAAGTCAATACATAATGTCCTAGACAAAAGAGATGCAGAAAAAGGAGGAGGTGGGAAGGGATGTGATGACAGGTTTATAAGAGCAATGACCTCCAGGTACTGAATTTCCTGGCAGTTAATAGCTAGCTGGGTTAAGGACCTGAGGTATTCCCTTGTGCCTTCTTGTTCCATGTAAATAGTGGGGAAAAAATGGCTTTCTCATTAGTCACTCCTTGCTTAATTACAAGAATGATTCTTGAATCATCTCTCATCATGTCAATCTTTCTAATATATGGGGCATTTCTTCTGTAGATATATCTTGTATGTAATAATTAAATCACACACTTCTTTATAGAAAAAAAATGAAAATCTATATGCCATTGCTGTTTGTGATGGTTGGCTCAGGTTGTTCTCACTTTTAGGGCATGTCTACACAGGAATGCTTAGGAAAGTTAAGCTGAATTAACTGAAGATATGAATTTAAAATGAATCAGTTAATGCCAAAGCAAATTCACTTTGGAAGTGAATTAAGCTGAACAGAACAAAGGCCTCTTTACTTCCCAATGAGCTCATCCACCTGGGTTTAACAAACTTTAAATTCATGCCTTCAGCTAATTCAGTGTCATTTTCCTGAGTCCCCCTGTAGACGTGCCAAGAGTTTTCAGTAATAATAATGAACTGTTAATCTCAGGTTTTTGTTTTGTTCAACGTTTAAATGTTCTTGAGACCATTCCAAGCAAGGTTATTTATTAAATCTCTCTACTGTTATATGAATTTAGAATGTTTGTTGCCACAGTGGACTACAAGGGCTTTTTGCTTTTCTTTTTGATGTGCTATAAAGAGCAATTTACAGACTGTTCCAACAGTTCAAAACACAAGTTTTTAAAATTTTGTTTTATAATCAAATTTTATATATGCTTGTGTCTCTTCATGATTTAGTGGCTGTCTTGTGTATGTGAAATATATAACGTTTGTGTTCAGCTAGGGCTTGAGATCTGCTTTGATCATTTGTCTTCATGGGTCCTGGAATTGCAACTTTAAAATTAGGGGTTTACAGCAATATAGTTGAGGTGCAGTCCAGGAGCCCAGCAGGTTGATAACAAAAACTGCTGAGTTTCTTCAGGCAGGGGGTTACAAGATAGGGAAAACTTTTAGGCAGCGTAGTGGGGATTCTGTAGGGGACCAGTGGCTGAAATGTCATCCTACAGGAGAAGCCAAAAACACAGGGAGGATCTTGGAGTCAAAAAGGAAAGCCAGATAGGAACATGAATTACCTGGCCAGAGTGAATTGCTATGGCACAGGTCATACAGAAAGTTTGGTTTCATAAATAGTCTTTTCCAGTTGTCAGAACAGCCCATGTCTGATTGGACACGTAGTGAGTCAAGGTGAAGAAAAAGTACAAAATTTCCCCACTGCTGCTGTATATTCCCCTCATTCCCAAATGTGGCAGATGGGGGGAATAGATGAGTAGAGGGGAAAAGGAGCAGACTGGAAGTTTAAGAAATAGGATGGGGACCTGTTAAGAAGAGGTTGGGGATTAAAGGTCATGGAGAAGAGAGGTTTTCAAATGGGATTCCAAGAGGGAGAATTAAGTATGAAGAAGTAGGGCATCTGGAACATCAGCATGGAAAGAGGCGCACTCAGGAGAGAATCAGAGTAGTATTTGTAGAATACATACAGAAGTATGAGTGAGAATTGCTGTGAAGTGATCAAACTTTAACTGGGTCTTCTATATAATTGTCTATTAAGAACACAATTCTCTGGTGACCCTGCAGTAGTTCACAGCAATTATATAAATGTCCCAGAAGCTGATCCTGCAATCCATATTCCTGTGGGGTAATCCTTACTTGCATGAGTAGTCTGATTAACTGTAAGGAGCATAAGGTGCAGAATCATGCCTCTTATCTGGATTTGCAGAATGAAGTGAATTCAGTAAAATATGGACAGTTTGGGGGATTCAGTGATCTTATTTCCATTTTTTTAAAACAAAGTGTGAATTGTTGCAATAACGAATGTACTTAAAAACCATTATGGTTGAGTTTCTGCAAGTCGAAATAGTTTTTCTGCAAAGGGGTAGTATGACATCTCCATGTTATCTAAGAGAGTTCAAATATAGTGCATTGCATGAGGCACTGTTAAAGTTGCAGTGTTACAGAAATGTCATTAGGGCTGGCTTTAGTGGGAATAATGTGGAGAATTGGCGTAATTAAACAATTCTGAATTTGAGGGAGAAACCTTGTAAAGTTGTGTTGGATACACATAACAATGAATAAAATTCTTAAACTGTTATTTAATTAATAGTACAGTCTTTTTTCCAACAAAATCCCATCTGGTGGCGCTTCATGCTCCACACTTTGAGCTGGTAGCTTTAAATATCATTTCCTATGGCATATTTAGATTGTCCAGGGCCAGATTTTGCCATCTGTGATTAGGCCCCTACTGTGTCACTAAAGATGTAAATCAGGCCGTCTTTTTTTGTAATGAATCTAAATGCTTCGCAATTCACGCTTGCTAGTTATATATTTTGGCATCTAAAGCAAAATGATGCGATTCTGATGCACATTTCAACACCTCACATATGGTCTGTGTTAATATAAAACATAATAGCAGCACTTACAAAAAGTGCCCCAAACATGCAGTTATTACCATAGCTGAACAATAATATTCAAAGCCAAACTCAAGAGAAAACAGTGTTTAGAACTGCCAGTATATTAAAGTATTTATAGAAGTAAAATGTCAATATTTTCTGAGATATCAAATCTGTTTCATTTTAGCCCGCAAATTCACAGACAAGCATGAGTGGATATCAGTTGAAAATGGTATTGGGACTGTAGGAATCAGCAATTTTGCACAGGTATTGATTTTTTTTGTTGTCCTTCAATATTTACTTGTACATTCCTGCTCTTGTCCTTGAACTTTGGATTGTTACCCTGTCCTTTTATTATTTTTATTGCATATACTGTACACTTGAAGCATATTATGGGCTTAGATCTCAAACTATTTCTAAAATACATTATACCGCTTCAGCATTTGTGAATAATTTTTTGATCATGTTAGTTCTTCATTGGATTGACTTGGACTTGATGAGCATCTTAGTTGTTAAATCAGAATAATAACAAATCAGATGTATTACTCTTACTGTTTTAATCTTGTTTTTTACTTTCTTTATAGGAACATTAGACAGCATGAGGAAATTATTGCATTGTACGTGTTTACGCCAAATTTTGCTCTTAGTTTTACCCTTTGGATTTAAGTGGAGTTGTGAACAGGAATAGGATTTGGTGCAGAGAGTCTGTAATGTGTGAGATATTCATTAGCATCCTCATCTGTGATGCTTACCAACGATATTGGACTATTAGCTTTCAAATCCTTGGTTGGGGTATTTTTCTAACTTTATTCCCCGTTATGATTGGTCAATAGGATGCTAATTAAAGGTGTGCATTAAAAACAGAAAATCCAAAGAAACGTGCCTAAACCTGGTGGTAACCAAATGTGGGACATTGATGTATAATATATGGGACAATGTCAGAAGCTCTGAGTGTAGTGGGATTCATGTTCTTTAGGATAAATAGCCTTTCTGTAATTTCAGCTTTCTGAATGTAAATAACATCTATTATCATAAAAGATCCCTAGGTTTGTGTGGGGTAGACATAAATTTGGGTCTTAGAGGGCTTGACCTTGCTCCTGTTGAACTCAATGGCATAAATCTCAGTCACTCAAATGACCCAAAACCAGTCAACTGATGAGTACTGTGTACTAGGCAATGAGTAAATTGTCTGCATTGGGTAGACTAGGACTCAAATATTGCATGGTCTTTCAAATGACACAAACAGTAAATGCTTCATGCTTTGGGGATCAAATCTTAGTTCCCTGACATCATTGGGAGTTTTGCTGTTAGGACCCATATTGGTTCTATAAAGATCAAGAAGAGTTCTGTCACATCGTGCCTGGAGGAATGATTATGTAATTCTTTCTCATGGACTCATAACACAGTTGTAAGCTTATTAAAACCCTAATATATGAATACATCTTGCAATTTAGAGAGCATGAGAAGCTAACTAGTTTGCAAATTGTGTATCAAAAAATATGATTCCTGTTAAAAGTGTGCAGCCTTTGAGTGGGATGGGCACCAACATTAAGCAGAGGAATATAATTTTAGTCTAATCAGTTGTGTAGTTACAACCTTAAATCCCTCCTCCACATGCTCATTTAGCTTTTACTAGTGTATATTCCTGATGCATTTGGTTTGTTTTTAGGAAGCATTAGGAGACATCGTTTATTGTAGTCTTCCAGAAATTGGGACAAAGTTGAACAAACAGGGTAAGTATTTTTATTTTAAGCTGTTAACTTAAGAATTGTTATAGCAATAGTTCTTAATCTAAACTAACGTAATTATGCCGCTTCCTCAATTCTTGTTTTTCATATAGTTAAACATTGTTTGTTTGATGTTACCCTTGGATCCTGTCATATTTAATTTCATTTATATGGTTGCATATAAAATATGGATTGTTCACATTTTTAAGAGACTAAAAGCCTTATTTCTAAACTCTTAATGTTAGAACAGAGCAAATAGGGTTCTCAGATCTTGCTTAATAGGAGAACCTGCCTTTAAAATTGTAAAGAGACACTTAAAACCAGTTGTTTAATTTAAATGTTTGCTTAAATTTTTAATTATATAAGTTTAAGTAGAATTGCTACAATAAACTTTTAAAATTGTACAATTTTCCATATTGTGATTTGACAACCTGCCAGTGCATCTAGATGACTTATTTGTTACAGTTTTGCAAGGTACTTTTTAGTTGTAGCATTAATCAACACAGCAGCTGATGTGGTGCTTTACAAATTCGAAGCTTTGTACAAACCTTGACCCTCTGGCAAGTCACCAGAGCTGGAATTAGATTTTGATAGTTTCCAGATTCCAGTTCCATGTTTGGCCCATGCTGCTTCTCAGTAATTTAATTATGCATTATTAAATTATAAAGTGTGTAATAACTTGTAAATCACTACAAAAGAGTGAGTGTTAGCAAGCAGGAGGAGGCTTTTCCTTTGTTTTCATAAGGAGTGCTGGTGTTCTGGTACATGTTCTAAAAATCATTCTGGCCTAGAAACATAAATAATCCACCATGGACTACAGACGCAGGAAATTGTATTACAAGATTACAAAAAAGGTAAAGCAGCAGGACCTCTATTCTGAAATCCTTGTAGTGTAAAATGTCTGCAGCAGACTATTTTAGCCACACTCTCTACAGAAGGGCCTGAATGTCAAATGTTGGAGAAAGGCCCTTTGCTTTTGGGCTTCTAATTAACAAACTCAAAATTTTTGTTTTACTTTATAGTGAGAAAATTCATTCCTCCTAGTTCCTATCTGGTCCACCATCTCGAATGCTGATTCTGCACTGTGCACATCTTAATTCCAAACTCCCGGACCCATTACATTCTGTGCTCATATCAACCTGCTGTTCTGACAATTCCATGTTCCTCCAGCCTGTTTCTCGTTTCATTACAGTGTACGGCTGCTTTCAGGAACATTTTGCCACCTGCCATTTTAATAACTGTATAAAAATATGGAAAAGGGGGTGAGCAATTCACTGGTACCCACTTCTTGATTCTGAATACTAAGGGATTTGTTCTTCACCGAGTGCATGTACATTAGCTCCTGATGGTGTTTCTGAAAAAGTGCCTTGTCTACACTACCAAGTTTTGTCGGCAAAGGTTATGTCACTTTAATTAAAACCGCTGTTGCATGTCAACGCTATGCTCCTTGTGTCAGCAGAGTGCATCCACGCTAGCAGCTCTTGCATCGATACAGAAAGCAGTTCACTGTGGTAGTTATTTAATGTGCAAGTGGCTGCAGGATACTTTCGGGAGGGTTTGCAATGCCTGATGGGGAAGGTTTAGCGTCACATGATGCATGTTTCTCAGTCGCATCCTAGTAGATTTTCAGCCATTTTTCAACTGAAGTGTAGGGGGAGGGAGAGATGACAGGTTGACTGACCTATCCTGAGGTTGGGGGGGAGGGACCCCCCTCGGCTCTGCTCGGCATAGCAGTCTCTCCCCAAGCAGCCCTCTCTGCCAGCCTGCCTGCCTTGGTTCTGAGATTCCCTCCCCGCAGCCTTCTTAGCTGCTGGGAGTGAAATGCTGAGCAGCTCTGTAAATTCTCCGTGCTGAGGAATGTCAAAGCAGCACAGCAGTCCCACTCCCCGCAGCAGACCCCTGGGTTCCTACTGCAGGACAGAGCAGGAGCAATCCTCTAATGATCTGCTCTCTGTTCCCAGAGCAGCAAGCTCAGCTGTCAGATATCCAGAGCTTTGAAAAGAGAGAGGTACATGCCTGCAGGGCATCAGAGATCAAAGCAGTGAGCAGAGTGGTCACACGGCAGGCCTTGTGGGATACTGGCAGAAGCAAACACAACACAAACAGCAGTGTCTACACTGACGCTTTATTGCTTTAACTTTTCCACAGAAAGCTTTATGCCTCTCATTGGGGTGGTTTTATTTTGTCAGCAAAACAGCAGAGTTTTGCTGCCAAAAGTAGCAAGCTTTTGCCAACCAAACTTTGTAGTGTAGACAAGGCCTCAGTGTGTTAGGAAATCAGAGTTCATGAGACTAATGCTTTGACTATTTCACAGGCAGATTACTTGAGGAAATGGCTAGTTAGCAACTACTCAGAATTTATATTTATACTCTGCAGCAAAGGGCTGGATGTGGCTACTGGTGCCTAGCCCCTCTTTGCTGGTCAGAAGTTTTGTTGTAAAGCATTGTAAATAGGCTTGGCAGAATTCAATTTTTGTTTTTTATATTTGACAGATAATACTGATGTTTAAACATTTTTTTATTTGATCTGTTCAGTTTTGCACAATTATACAAAATTCTGGGCTTGAACGTTTTTTATGTTTATCAATTTATTTGTAGAATTGCAGAAAATTATGGGGGCGAGTCAGAGGTAGCTATTTAATGCCAGTAGATATCCTTCTAATAAGAAATCTAGTAAGTTCTCAAGGTCTATCTGTACATTTTAGTTATCAGTGAAAATATTTTTTTGTTTGTGTGCAATGAAATCAATGTTTACTGACATTTATTGATAAAAATTGAATTCTTCCAAGTCTAATTGTAATTAAGGCAACAGCCCCCAGGATGAGCTAAGTGACAAATTCCCATCCTTTGTGCAGTAGCAGGTAATGTTATCCCTTGACTGCCCCTTCATCCAGAGTACATAGTTCAAAAAGAAATTTTTGAAACTTGAAGCCTCTAGTCATTATAATGAAACCAGGGCCTTATCTTCAGCCTGTGTGAAAGTCTCATCCTTTCTTTCTTGTTTAGTTTCCAGAGACTTAGCAGGGCTGGGTCATCTTTAAAACTTTTGTCAACAAAAGTAAATCATCCATGTCTTTCCTTTTTTTCTTAACACAATCCTGTATTTCAGATGAGTTTGGTGCTCTGGAAAGTGTGAAGGCTGCTAGTGAACTCTATTCTCCTCTCACCGGAGAAGTAACTGAAATTAACGCCACTCTTGCAGATAATCCAGGACTCGTCAATAAATCTTGTTATGAAGATGGTAAGGAGCTATTGTTTCACTTTCAAGGAATAAACAGTACGTCTATGATTAAGATTCAGATGGTGTTTCTATCACAAGCAGATCTTCTGTTGTCTATATCTCCAGTTTAATTATTTGGAATCTAAAAATGTGACATGGAGGGAACTTGGCCTAGTCTACACTACAGAGTTAAGTCAACATAAGGCAGCTTATATAGACTTAATTATGTCAGTGTCTACTCTGCTGCCTTGCTCCCGCTGAGGTAAGTGCCATACTACACTGACATCATAACTCCACTTCCATGAGAGGCTTAGGGCTTATGTCGGGTAGTTAGGGCAACGCAGTGTCTGGACACTGCGTTACTTATATCAGTTGTTGGCTGTCATTCCTGTTAATTTCACAGATTCCTGCTAGTTGTGAAATTAACTAGAAAGGCTGGAAAGCTCCCTACTGCGAACCCTGTACCTGGCTCAGGCTGTCACCTCAGGGCAGGTGGAGGTCCCCAATTAGAGCCCGAGAGGACAGCCGGGCTCCTGGCAGAGAGCTCCACACTGAGCTAAGAGTCCAGGGGGCTCACACTGCCCCTCTTAAGTCAGCAGAAATGCTTCTGGTGAGGACACACACCAGTGACAGAAGGAGGGTAGTGTGGATGTAAACAACTGCAGTAATTACTTCAGTAGTTGTAAGTCCACCTAACGTAGGTCTACTTAAGTTTGTAGTGTAGACATGCCTCATGTCTCTGAACATCCTCTAATTCCAATAAACCCTATAGTATGAAATTGGTAAACATTTTAGTCCTGTCATCACTAGGAAATTGACCTGTTGCTTACAACTTCCAGAAATGTTCAGCGCTAAATATACTGTGGTTGAGTTTAAATCTCCTTTTAGAGTGGTTATATTTCCTCCTTTAAGGTTAACAGATCTTAAAAGCATCTGAAAATTGTTTTGCGTATACTGGACGACCACGCTCTTGAGTCCATTCCAGTTTTAAAGAGCTGTAGGTACATGGGGGTGAACGTAAAACATTATTTCCTCAGTGTTTGGATTTAGATGCCTTTATTTTAATAGGTCTAATTAATTTTTTTTAAATGTAATTTAATTTCTTATTTACAGGTTGGCTTATCAAGATGACTGTGGATAACCCTTCAGAACTTAATGAACTGATGAGTGAGGACGCATATGAGAAATTTATAAAATCCATTGAGGACTGACCTGGAATGCTAAAATAAACCACTACAAAACACTTACTTCAGCGTAGTTTGTCATAGATTAGTGGTATACAGGAGGTCTGACATTGGGCAGCTTGAAAAAATTGCATATTCCAGAAATTTTGGATAACATTTCAAGACAAATATGCTGCCTCTGAATCGTGTTGTACTAAAGAGCAATCCTGTGACAATCAGAGATTGCAGATAGGAAAAAAAAAAATGCTTAACATTTGCTCCTTGTTGCTAGTGATTTTTTTAGTTTACTAAACTTAATTATGTAACTGTCAGTTTGGAATGTCATCTAGAGTAAAATAATTTTAGTTCCTAAAAATACACACAAAGTGTAGCATTGTAACATGCAACAATCTTAACAGCAGCATGGTAACTGTGTTAGCTGTCCAAATACATTTACATAGCTAACAGGTTGTGATACGAAAGCTGCATCAGGTTTCAGGTGTGCATAGCAAAGTAATCTTTAAAAAGTTTAGTTTAGTTAAAATTTTCTACAGATAAGTCTAAAGCCTTGCAGCAGACTAGATAACAGAAAATAAAAAATAACTGACTTTACCACTTATGTTTGCTGTTATTTTGTATTCCATGTACCATAACCCATTTTACATATTTTTATAAAGTTTGGTATCCTGTTTGGAACTTGCAAGATTAACCTACCACTTGAACAAACTTGGGACTCAAAATACATGCAACCCTTCAAAAGCTCGGGATCTGTATATTCTAACTATGCATTTGCGTGCTAGAATGACTAATCTTATTCTGACACATACGTGATAGAAATGCAGCCCTCTCTAATGTTCTAACACTATCTCATGCCCTTCTCAGCCAAAACCATGATGGGTTAAGAGGACCTGAAGTTTCAATAAGAGGCCAGCTATGCCTGTTATGTATACAAACTGAAGGATAAGTCCAATGTACTTAAAAAGAAAACTGATATAGGATTGGGGGATGGGATAGATGGAAGTGATGTGAATGAATAAGTTTGAGAGATGAGAAAAGGATACAAGCACAATTCGACTGAAGGAAATTACCAGTATACTTCGCTCTTCATACAAGTCCTAGAGCTGTTTGGATTTCATTGTTTTTCTCTAATTCTTGTGCAGAAAGCATTATTTACTTCTATTAAAAATAATGTTAAAGTTCAGTATCTATCAGCTGATGGTTAGGAAACAGCAGGTTCTACCTATTCTTTAATGTGACCCAATTGGGAAACGGTTGCTTTGATCATATGCGAATGTTCAGGATTGTGTATGACATCCTCTTGTGTAGTGAAGAAAAGCCACTTGGGGACTACAGAAATGTCAAGCTTTTGGGTAAGTGGGTAGGGAGTGCCATCATAAGGAGATTAGTAACTGTTTAAAATGTATTCACCTGCAATAGTACCACTTGTTATAGCCAGTACTGCAAGATGGCTGACAATGACAGGAGTTATGCAGCCTGAGCCTAATATAAGTAGGCTGTGAAACATAGTATGTGACCTACAAGTGTTAATTTGCCATGTCAGAATATGCTGAGAGTATTATTATGAAGGGGTCTTGCCTGGGTGTACTACTGCTCTTGTTCCTGGAGTTCTGCAGTGAAGTCCTTCCACTGTGTAACCAGTCTCTTGCTGGTGTTCATACTTCAGTGATCCCTCAGGGATGGCACTGGCAGTGAAGTCTCTTTCATTCAGATAGGCAATTGTCTTGTATCTGACTCTCATAACCTTTTAGCCCTGTATTATAAGGGCTGTCCTAGGAGGCTAGATCTAAAATTCTATACTTAAAACCTTTTTAGGTGATCCAGATGCCAAAAAGCAACCTTCCTGATTCTTGACTGCATCGTCTTCAGCACATCTTAGTATAAAGTCAAGAAGTTTGTCAAGAATAGGGACACTCTTACAGCCAGAGAAAGAATCCACATAGTCCATATGTTTCCATACCTCAAACTACAGTTTGTAAGGACTGTTGCTGTCTTTCTTGTAGATCTGTAATGACTTTATAGAAAATTCTGTCCAAGAATCATGCCTTTGAAATAGTAACACAGTGATAGACAATACTATCAACAGGTATGTGAATTCAGGAGTGCCTAAGACCTACTTTTTAGGAACTATTTGTTTTAAGCTTTCAAGTAAGTGAGAGATAATGCTACTAAAGGCAGTTTTTCTGAAATAAGTCATTTCCAGTAATATATGGAAATGACAATGTCCTGTTTCCATGGAAGAAGAACCGGAGTACTTTTGGCACCTTAGAGACTAAAATTTATTTGAGCATAAGCTTTCGTGGGCTACAGCCCACTTCATCGGCTGCATAGAATGGAACATATAGTAAGGAGATATATATATACACATACAGAGAACATGAAAAGGTGGGAGTTGCCCTACCAACTCTAAGAGGCTAATTAAGAGAAAAAACTAGCCCATTCAAGTTCAGCAGTTTCTCATTGGAGTCTGTTTTTGAAGCTTTTCTGCTGCAAAATTGCCACCTTTAAGTCTGTTACTGAGAGGTCACGTAACTATTCTTGAAAGAGGTTCTAGCTGGGAAACTACTATTTCATAGTTCAGTCCTTCTTTACCTGGGATTTTTAGTGTCTCCTGACTTTTCTTTCAGCGTGAACTGCAGTCACTGAGGTGCCATATAGTGGCTTGATCACCTGTCTGGGACAAAAGCATTCTATATTCTAATTCTCGCTGCTTGGCTGACTGTGTGACCTTGGGTAGTTCATTTAATCTTTAGGCTTCAGTCTCACCATTTCTAAAATGGAACTACACACACAAAAGTATTATGAGGATAAGTTAATGGATATTGTCAGAGTGCTTTAAAAATTAAAAAGCAATTATGCAAATACAAAGTATAACAATTGGGTGTCAATGGGCCTACCTCATTGTTAACCCAAATCCGTAACAGTCATAACCCATGTACTAATGCAAGGTTTTGCATAAAAATTGAGGGCAGAGAGGAAGGACAGAATAAAGTAATTCTGAAATATACGGCTTATCAGGAATTACTAACAAGAAGGGAATCTATTCTGGGATACAAATTTCCCTTCTCTTTTCTGCTTTCCATAATTGGGAAGAAACATGTATTATGTTTTGTGAATATAACATCAAGTGTTCTGTTATAGGGGTGTCACATTTAGAAAACAATAAAAAATTACATTTAGCAGTTTATAGCCAAAGTGTATATACAGTAGCATACTAAAGTATAGTATTATATAAGATTGAGAGATGGAAGAAAGCCATTACATTGTCCAGACTATCCTGCTGCCAATACAATATGTCCATTGCCTTGTCTAGGTTAATATCATATAACTCTAGAGAATCCAACACTTCCTTTGAAAGACTAGCTAAAATTCCTAAATGGCTTTAGTAATAGGAAATTCGTGGACAGAATAGACATGTTGTTGGCTAAGTACATCACACGGTTAGAGCATGGTAATACTATAGGTGTCGTGTTGAAAGCTGTGCCGTGGAGTACGTATAACTATAAATACGTATACAGGTCTGACTGATTCTCTTGGCTTGTCTGGAAATAGAGGCAATAGCCAATAAGCCAGATTTCTCCAGGTGAGCTTTCTGAGAAATTTAGGTACACTTGTCTTAGTGAAGTAGACTTCATAAAGCACTGATCTGACCAAAATGGAGGCAGGGAGAGAGATGACTAGTGTTGGAGCTGTCAGCACAAACTGATTTTTTTTCATAGTGTCTAATTCCTTAAAAGTATTTTATATAAATTTATTCAACTCTTCACCAAATCAGAGAGTGTCCTACTAAAAAAAAGTCATTTTTACTCAGAGTATTATGGGACCACTAGAAAAAAATTGTTAATCACACAGTTAGATCTAGGATATAATCCTGCTCCCGTTGAAATCTAGGAATTTACCATTTACATCAATGGAAACAAGATCAGGCTCCTATTCTGTACAGCAGTGTTCCCTGGCATGTTCTCTACCATTCTCAAGAAAGTTCTCCAGGCGTTAGGAAGCACAAAGTCCTGGGATTTTCTGACGAGCTGCCCAGTCAATGCAATCTAAATCAAAGAGGAACAACAACAAATTAACAAGCTCTTGTTTGGCTATCTCTAATACAATTCCTTGCATGCTCACATATTCAGGCTCCTTGGTGAACCCCCTTTTAACTGCATTATGTAATAATTCCAATATATAATTATATCCCTGTGTATTTTTAATCTCTATTTACCCTCCATTTTGCTCTTTGACATGAGAAATTCATACCACAGAACAGTTTTTTCCCACTTTCTTTAAAAAAAAAAAAAAAAGGCTGTGTAGGGCATATGTTTATAAATGTATATATTCAACCTTCACATAACAAAGTTGTCACAAACCAAAGAAGCAAGGAACTATTGCTTAGCTACTTCAATAGTTTTAGAACAGAAGGTGCTCTTGCATACAATATGATCGGTAATACTTGGGCACATTGTGCTGAGTCAAGTGCAACAACTTGTAGGCACAAATATACACCAGTCACCAGCATGTGCAACAGGAGTGAAAATTGAACTTTCATCTCCAAGACCTGTGACCTAGGAAAATCAGTTCTACTAGCTCAGAACACGGAAGGGAATGCAGGCACATAGGAATAAATCTGACATTCCATCCACTAGAGGGCAATGGTGATTTATACACAAACCAGTAGATTATGAAAAGATGGTTGATTTGCAGGCACAAAGATTTTACAAGTTTTTAGTCTAAAGCTTCCTTTCCTACTTCAAAATAGTGATTTGAAAATAAAAATAAACACACAACAATAGAAAGACAGACCAAATATCACTGGTGGAAGGTGACATAAAAAGGCTTATTCATTATAAAAAGGCAAAATTCCAGTTCATGTTCCTTTGAGGGTCATTTTCACAACCCCAGCTATTCTTCAGGTTGTAAAATATGGTTGCCAATGTATAATTTTGCCCATTTTCTTTATGGAAGCTCCACTGGAAAACATGCATAATTGGAACCTGAAGCTCCTGTGCCTTTAGTAATGCCGGTTTGTCATGTACATGCAAAGCTCTTCTAAACCAGAAGATTGCAGCTTTCACAGCCGTCAGGATCCTTGGCAAAGATGCCATCTTCTTTCTCCTTCCCCTTTCAATTCTATTTATAGTCTTATTTGCAGGTGGGATCTCCACTAAGAACAAACATTGTTATCCAAAGAATACAAAACACAATCTTCAGGCTCCGGTTGGCCATGATACACACTTTCTATACCTATTGACTGTTGATCAGTCTCATAACTTTTCTAAGGACATTTTACATTATCAGAGCAGCTGTTTTTCAAAGTCCATGAAGATGTCCAGTTTTCATTTTTGCTCTTTGGTGCTGAATTCTGGGCCACAGCAGCAAATGAAAGTTTATTGGAGGTACTTTGATTCACACTTAGAAATTCAGGGTGAGTGGTAAATGAAGAAAAATTCTCAGAACCTACTTTGGCTGAATCAGCCTCCTTGTGTTTAGCAGGTGGCCCCGCACTGGGACAGAGTTAACCCTTCCCTGCTGGCAGAGAAAGCCATGCCCCTGAGGCTCTGCTGGACATGCTCCCACCAGAAGTCAAGCATAAAAGCCTGCAGAACTGGTCAGTCAGGGCTGGTGGCTGTGGAAGGGGGATGTCCAGGGGAAGCTCCAGCCCAGGAGCAGTTGCAACCTGACAAGAGGGAGATGAGGACCCTGGAAGCAGGCCCAGAGACTGGCAGCTGTTAGGGAGCGCCAGGTGCTGAGGAACCTGGTACCACATGGATTGCTACCTTTAAAGAACTGGTAGGAAGTGACCCAGGGAAGGGAAGGGGAGTGGTATCTACCACCACGCTGAGGGCAGTGTGTTGCGGTAGGATTCCCCGCTGACCCATGGTGGACCATGCCGTCACTGGGTCAGAGCCCTGTGAAGGCGGGTGGGCCCTGGGCTCCCCTACCAAGGGGTCTCTAACCCCCCCCCTTTGTGACAACATAGTTTGCTGACCCCTCTCTCACCCCAGAGGAGATAGATGGACTCTGGCTGCTGGGTCATGCTATCCCCTGAGGGGAAGAGAATTTAGAGACATTCTGGCCATTAGGCCACACTGTTTTAGGAGCACGCTATAGAGATTCTGGCTGCTAGGCTGCGCTAGCCTGCCATGGGAAGAAAGTGTAGAGAGGCTCTGGCCATTGGGTACCACTGCTTTAGGAGCACACTATAGGGACTCTGGCCGCTAGGCTGCACTATCCTACCAGGGAAGTGGATTTAGAGGGACTCTGGCCATTAGGCCATACAGCCCTAACTACCAGGGAGTTAGTAAGACTGACATAGATGCAGGGAGATGGGGTTAACCTCCCTCCCCTCTTGAAACAAAGGGGTTGATGAGGTACAAAACCTGCCAAACACCTGAAGAGACAAAGATAGTTCCAGATCTGTTTGGAGTCAAATGAGGGTAGAAGTACCTGAAAAACACGGAGAATAAAAATGTGCTCATTTGATAAGTTAAGGCATTTTACCTTCCTGCATTATTCCTTAATCTTTACAGCAGGGGTGGGCAACCTGCGGCACGTGAGCTGATTTTCAGTGGCACTCAGACTGCCTGGATCCTAGCCACCCGTCGGGGGGGGTGGGGGGTGGGGCTCTGCATTTTAATTTAATTTTAAATTAAGTTTCTTAAACATTTTTAAAACCTTATTTACTTTACATACAATAGTTTAGTTATATATTATAAACTTATGGAAAGAGACCTTCTAAAAACGTTAAAATGTATTACTGGCACGCGAAACCTTAAATTAGAGTGAATAAATGAAGAAGCTGCACTTCACTTCGAAAAGGTTGCCGACCCCTGCTTTACAATGCAGGGTTAAGTATCCAAGCATTACTTGCCCTTCATTCACTGTTCCACTGTCACAGATGACACCTTTCTGAGTCCAGGTATGAAATCAGAGACATAGGGCATTTATATTTTTACCCTTAAAATATTTGTTTTCTTTCCCTTTAATCAGATGGGTGCAAAACAGTCGCCAGAGCCTGGAGAGCATATAAGAGTCACTTACGACAGTACCTGAATTCACCTTGTCTAATATCCTGGGACTGACACTTACTTAATTGTCATTACTTAAACGGGCTGCTGGGATGTAGTCAAGTGTGATTAAAGTCTGTGTCCTCTCCCTCATAGCTCTCTTAGCCTGCATTATAAAAGTCATGAGCTTGCTCCCAGACATTGGTAGCCAGAATGACAACTTTCTGAGCTACCACCTGAGCCAGAACTCAACATTTCTTAATGAAATGCACTTTGAAAAAGGATGAACCTGTGATTAAAGCATAGGACTGGAAGTCAGGATATCTGTCAATTGCCTACTGTATCATGGCTTCATGTGTGATCTTTAGAAAGTTACTTAGCCTCCTAGTTCCTCTAAAAAATGGGACAACAATACTTCCCTACCTTGCATGGTTTTATTAATGTCTATAAAATGTTTAAGATCCTTGGATTGATAAATCTATGCACGGATTATTATCAGAGAAAAAACATCCATTCACCAGTGTGACATTCAGCAGTGTGAAACTAAGTTAAAGTAATAATAATAATGCTCTGCAGCTCTGTAACATCTTGTACCTGGAGATCTGAAAGTACTTTACAAACACTTATTAATTAAGACTCAAAGCGCCTGGGAGGTAGGTGACTTGATATTAATTTTACAAATGAGGAAACTGGCATAACACGAAGACTGTGACTCCATAGTCATACAAGCAGAGCCAAGAAAAGAACTCAAGAGTCCCAACTCACAGTTCCCTGATCTAACCCCTAAACTTGTAATTATTTTTCTATAATTATAGACTTCATAAAGTTCATCCACTGAATTGTATTTTTGCTGCATTAATTTAATTCATCTCATCTCTATGGATTATCTTTGTAAATAATTTTTCTACATGCTATACTAATGGTGTGTGCTGGGTAAGATTAATCTCTTTTTAACCGAGGGCATTTTTAAAAACATCTCTGGTTACACTCTTTAGTACCTCTATGGCACTCACAATAGATCTCTAAATAACATTCCTGAGCAAAATAGGCCTTTGGTGAAAGAATCTCACCCTAGAGGTTGGATCATTTCAGTAGTGCTATGTGTGTATAGTTTGTAAAACACTTTAGATTCCCTCAGGATGTAAGGCTCTATACAAACGTATTAACTATTATCATTCACTCCTGAGGAAGCACGATCATATTCCAGCAACAGAGAAGGGAATTATTAAAAATTAATGTTGCATCTACAGTACTGAAAAATGAAATCAGGTTTGCATGATAGTATTCCTTTTGAGAGCTAATGCTGTTATATTTACCCATGCACGATTGTTTTTAATTTGTCATCAGACATGGATGCAAAACATTCAGTACCAGCTTCACTATCAAATTAAATTAGTAGTAAGACAATTACTTAAGCAACTCTGATTACTGAGCTACAACGATGGCACATCTCCATTTCTTAAACACAGCACGTGTGCAGGGCTGGCCTTACCCTGAGGCAAACTGAGGCAGCCGCCTCTAGTGCCAGAGTCTGGGGGGGTGCCACTAGGACCCAGAGTGTAGAAAATTGTCTGCTGCTGGTGCATATGTATTCTCTCTGCTCTAGATGCACAGAGATGGTGGAGTGCTGTGCTGGAGGAAGGAGGGCACAAGAGACATGACAGATAGGCAGGAGAAAAGGTGAGAGGGAATAACAGGGAGCTGCAGAGAGAGAGAGGAGGAGCAGCCTCTTATGCACCTCCCTACCACCCCTAGGAGCCTGGACTGATTAACACCAGCTTCTCAGGGAGCTTCCTGTTTCCTGCTGCTTCCCTGAACCCACTTGAGGAGAACAGGCAGTTAACTGAACTAGTAGGAGCCAGTTAGGCCCTTAAGATACTGATATCTTCCCTCACTCAGGCCCTGCTACCAGCCTGCTTATTTGTCCCCTTCAACTGAGTGTTGAGAGCCGCTATAGCTGGCACAGAACAGCAGTCATGAGTGAACGAAGAAAACGCCCCTCTGGGGCAGCATTCAGAAAAAGAAAGAAAGCAAAGGAAGCTTTTCTATCTAAGCAGGAAGGAGCTCTCCTGAGATACAGAGGCACAAATGTTCACGGTGAGTCTTTTGGCCCCAGTGAGGATGTGAGTGGTGAGGAGATACCTGATCTTCCAGGTAGTCAGAGTGCTGGTGACCTGGCAACTACTGCAGCATCCATATCTCCATCTCAAATGGATGTAACCATGCACATTCTTGAAGAAAAGTGTAGATCAGAGAAGACTGTGGTGAAGGTCAAGAAACAGCTGCTGCTGAGTTTAGTTCCTTAAGTCTAGATGATCCAGGACTGTGGACCCACTTGAGCAGTAGCCCGAGGGACTTCCTTGTACTGCATGGGCCACAGCAAGTGAAAAACTTCATTTCCCGAAGACAATGAAAATAGAAATTTCCATCCAACACATTACTGGCGTGAAATACCCAATGGTGACAAAGTGGAGAGGCCATGGCTTATGTACGCAAAAACCTAGAATGCTGCATACTGTTTTTGTTGCAAACTCTTCCAATCTAATGTTCCAGACACCTTGGGTTCTACAGGAACAAAGGACTGGAAAAATCTGGCTAGAAATCTGTCATGCCATGAGAAGGCAGCAAATCACCAGAGAGCATTCCATAGGTGGAAAGAGCTTGAGATGACACTAAGGTTAAAGGCCACCATAGATGATCAGCATCAAGGGAAGATTGCATCAGAGTCTCTGTACTGGCAAAATGTTCTGAAAAGGCTCATTCTCACAATGGCAGTGCTTGCTACCCAAAACCTAGCACTGCATGGCACTTCAGATCAGCTGTACGTGCCAAACATTGGAAACTTCCTTACAATTGTAGAGCTGATGGCTGAGTTTGATGCTGTACTCCAGGAGCATCTAAGAAGAGTCACCACCCAAGAAACATATACACACACCACTACCTTGGAAAAACAATTCAAAATGAGATCATACAGTTACTGGCAACAAAAGTCAAACAGAAGAGTGTAGCAGATCTGAAGTCACCAAGATATTACTCTGTTATTCTGGACTGCACACCTGGCATCAGCCATATGGAACAAATGACTTTAATGGTGTGTTTTGTAACAACAACAAAACCTAGTGAAAATGTCCCTGCAATGGTGACTGTCAGAGAGCATTTTCTAGAATTTATTGACATTGATGATACTACAGAGGCTGGTATGACAAATGTGCTTCTTAAAAAGCTAGAAGATACAGGAATTGCAATAGCTGACATGAGAGGTCAGGGCTACAGTAATGGTGCCAACATGAGAGGAAAGAACAGAGGAGTGCAGACACAGATCCAAGAGTTAAACCCTCGAGCTTTTTTTGTCCCATGCAATTCTCATTCATTGAACTTGATGGTCAGTGATGCAGCATCAGCTTCTAGTGAGGCTGCTGAATTTTTAAATGTCATTCAAAACATCTATGTATTTTTCTCTGCATCAACTCATCAATGGCAAATCTGGGAACATCCTCTCTGACACCGAAACCACTGAGTGCCACATGATGGGAAAGTCGAGTAGAGGTGATAAAGCCTATCAAACACCAAATTGGGAAGATAGATGATGGCATAGTTGCCATTATGGAGGATAATGCTATGACAGGAACTGTTCGTGGGAGAACAGTGGCAGAGGGAAATGGAATCACCAGAAACATACATAACTTCAAATTTCTGTGTGGCTTAGTATTGTGACATGACATACTGTTTGGAATAAATGTTGTAAGCAAGAGACTCCAAGGTGCTGACCTTGATATATCTGGAGCAATGGAACAACTGGACAAAGCAATGTCATACGTACAGTTTTACCAGTCAGATGAGGGATTTCAAAACCTTCTGAAGAGTGCATAGAAGTTGGCAGAGGAACTTCACACTGAAGCTATTTTCCCACCCATTCAAGAATACAAGAGTCACCGAAGACAACGACATTTTGATGAGGTGGCACAGGATAATCCCACAAGAGACCCCAAACAGCAATTCAAAGTTGAATTCTTTAACCAGGTGCTAGATTGTGCAATACAGTCAGTTGAAGAACGTTTCATGTAGCTCAAGGAACTCAGCAGTATATTTGGGCTGTCGTACGATATTCAAAAACTCCTCACTATACCTGAAGAAGAACTATACCAGCAAATGCAGGGCACTGGAGACAGCACTGAGACATGATGACATGCACGATATTGATGCGAGTGATTTAAGTGATGAACTGAAAGCCCTTTCAAGATACATTTCAGCAGGATCAACTCCAAAGGCTGTTCTGGAATATATGTGCACGGATAAGATGACCACCCTCTTTCCAAATGCTTTTGTTGCTCTGTGCATACATCTAACACTTCCTGTAACAGTTGCCAGTGGAGAACGCAGCTTCTCCCAGCTGAAGTTAATAAAAACAAATCAGCACAGATCTGAGACAACAGGGAGAGGACTCCAGGGAAGGGAACTGTACACTGAAGATGGCTGAATACATGTTAATCTGGGGGGAATGTTGCTATCTAGTTCCAAGTAATTTAGCCCAGATATCACAGGACAAAACTCCACCAGAGAGGTCCTTTGGGGCCATCTGCCTGTCCCAAGTCAGGATAAAGGAGGAGGGTTGCATGTGGGGCTAGCAACTCCACCTCGTAAAAAATCAACCTGCTACAGAAATGACAACAGAGACTTTTACCCTGGAAAAAGAACGGTCTTCAACTCGAAGATGCATGACGCTGGGTAGTAAAAGCCGTGAGGAAGCCACTAAGCTAATTACCCTTCTTGCAACCAGGAGGATTACCATAGGCACATGGAACGTGAGGACCATGTATGAGTCAGGAAAGACAGCGCAGGTTGCAGAAGAGATGAGGAGCAACAACCTGACCCTATTAGGCATTAGTGAGACAAGATGGACGCAAGCAGGACAGAGACGACTGTTGACAGGAGAGCTGTTGCTGTATTCAGGACATGAAGAGAGCAACGCACCCCACACACAGGGAATAGGCTTCATGTTGTCCAAGCAGGCACAGAGAGCACTGATTGGTTGGGAGGCACGTGGTCCCAGGATCATCACAGCATCCTTCAGAACTAAAATGAAGAGGATTAAGATGAATGTTGTTCAGTGCTACGCTCCAACTAATGACAGTGAAGAGGAGGACAAAGATTATTTTTGCAACAGACTCCATAAAATATTAGAGATTCTCCCAGACAAAGACATCATCATCCTTATGGGAGACTTTAATGCCAAAATTGGACCTGACAACACATGATACGAACAAGTCATGGGGACCCACACTCTGGGAGAGATGAGTGAGAATGGAGAGAGATTTGTGGATCTGTGTGCACTTAACAACCTGGTCATAGGAGGTAGCATCTTTCCTCATAAGCGGATCCACAAGAGTACCTGGGTATCACCAGCAGACATGACAGAAAATCAGATCGATCATGTCTGCATTAGCAAGAAGTTCAAAAGATCCTTGCAGGACGTTAGAGTTAGAAGAGGAGCAGACGCGGCGTCCGACCATCACTTAGTGGTGGCCAGATTGAAGCTGAAGCTGAAAAAGAACTGGATAGACGCGTCAAACAGAAGAGTGAAGTACAACATCAGCCTTCTGAAGGATCATAAGACCAAGGAAGATTTTGGACTGACGCTGAAGAATAAGTTTTTAGTATTACAGGATCGGTCTGAGGAAGAGGAAGACAGTGTACTAAAACAGATGGCAGAAAGTGAGAGACACACTTAGGTCAGTATGCCAGGAAGTGCTTGGAATTAAGAAACACCAGCAGAAAGAGTGGATCACAGCAGAGACCTTGATCAAGATAGAAGACAGAAAGAAGAAGGCGGCAGCAGTCAATAACAGCAGGACTAGAGCAGCAAAGGCCAAAGCTAAAAAAGAGTATGCTGAAGCCCATAGAGCAGTGAAGAGGAATATCAGGAAGGACAAGAGAGAGAGTATGTGGATGAACTGGCAGCAGAAGCGGAGCAGGCAGCATACAGCGGTAATATGAAACAGCTCTATGATACTACCAAGTGACTGTCTGGAAAGTTCAGCAAGCCAGAACGTCCCGTTAAAGACAAGCAGGGAAAGTCTATAACAGGAATAGAACAACAGATGAACAGATGGGTGGAGCACTTTGAGGAACTCCTGAACAGACCAGCACCACCAAATCCACCAGATATCAACCCAACCAATGAGGACCTCCCAATTAATTGCGATAAACCAACCAGAGATGAGATCAGAAAAGCCATCACCATGATGAAGAATAGGAAGGCGGCTGGACCTGATAACATCCCAGCACAGACCCTGAAAGCAGACCTGGATGCTTCAGTGGAAATGCTGTACCCCCTCTTTGAGAAGATATGGGAAGAAGAGGTGATTCCGGTAGACTGGAAAGAGAGATATCTCATCAAAATCCCCAAGAAAGGAGATCTTAGCAACAGTGCCAATTATAGAGGAATCACACTCCTGTCGGTGCCAGGGAAGGTCTTCAACCGAGTCCTCTTAGAGAGAATGAAGGATGCTGTCGATCCACAGCTACAAGATGAATAGGCAGGTTTCTGGCAGAATAGATCATGCACGGACCAGATAGCAATGCTTCGCATCATAGTCGAGCAGTCTATGGAGTGGAACTCCTCGTTGTACATCAACTTTGTTGATTATGAGAAAGCATTCGATAGCATGGATCGAGAGACCCTCTGGAAGCTCCTTCGGCACTACGGCATCCCAGCAAAGGTGGTCAACCTGATCAAGAACTCATATGACGGTATACACTGTAGAGTGATCCATGGAGGGCAGCTTACTAACAGCTTCCAGGTGCAAACTGGAGTCAGGTAAGGATGCTTGTTGTCACCACTTCTCTTTCTCCTCGTCATCGATTGGATTATGAAGACATCCACTTACGAGCGTAGGAACGGAATCCAGCGGACGTTGTGGACCCAGCTTGATGACCTGGACTTTGCTGACGACCTTGCACTCCTTTCGCACAGAAGACCAACATAGTGGCAGCCATGTCATCACAGGTTGGCCTCAACATTCACAAGGACAAGACCAAGGTCCTTAGGATTAACTCCATCAGCAATGACCCAGTCACACTGAATGGAAGCCCCCTGGAAGAAGTGCAGTCCTTCACCTACCTAGGTAGCATCATCGACCAGCAGGGTGGCACAGAAGCAGACATCAAAGTAAGGATTGGTAAGGCAAGAGCAGCCTTCTTACAGCTCAAGAACATCTGGAGCTCCAGAGAGCTGTCTTTGGCAATAAAAATTCGACTGTTCAAATCCAATGTGAAATCAGTCCTAATGTATGGAGCTGAAACCTGGAGGACAACCAAAATAACTATCAGGAAGATCCAGACCTTCATTAATAGCTGCCTCAGAAGGATTCTCCAGATCTGCTGGTCAGACACCATCAGTAACATCCACCTCTTGGAGAGGACCTGTCAACTCCCAGCAGAGGAAGAAATCAGAAGGAGAAGGTGGGGTTGGATAGGACATACACTACGTAAGCAGCCAACTAACATCACCAGACAGGCACTGCGGTGGAACCCCCAAGGCAAGCAGAAAAGAGGCCGTCCAAGGAACACCTGGCGATGCGAACTTCAGGCTGATAGCAAAAAAATGGGCTATACCTGGAACCAGCTAGAGCGAATGGCCCAGGATAGAGGACTCTGCAGATCTGTGGTTGGCGGCCCATACCCTGATTGGGGTGACAGGCGTGAGTGAGTGAGTGATCACAGGACAAGGAAGCCTTAAATTTACAGTTTCTTTATTTTATAAATCTGTGGAGAAAAATGATGAATTTCAAAAGAAGAGATGGTAGTGGTGAAGGGGGTGGAAGGACACAATAGATAATTTGCTCTGTGGTTTGATCCACTGCAGGTGCAGAACTAGGTTGTATCACTGCTAGACCTATAGCCCGGTGAATCCAGGATCAGCCCTACTTTCAAACTTATTGACTGAGCACGTGCACAACTGCTGTGGGTCACATAGGACAGTTGAGAATTCAGCAATGTTACAAAACTTGCAGTTGCCAAGATTGTATAAACAGCTGCTTTGGGAACAGACAAGTACCCGCTGTCGAAGAACCATGGAGGATGGAAAAACGGATACGTTCAGGATCTCCTATAAGAGACTTTCAGATTGACACACAAGCTTGAACTGGAGCAAAGGAACATGGAAGCTGAGGAGTTTTTCTGCTTGGTTCTTTCCTCACTGGAAGATCATAAGACTGGCAAAAGTCTGAGGTGGCATCATGTATAAAGAGGGGAGAAGTGAGTAGAAGTACAGAGGTTATTTTACATCTGTATACATCAGTGGTGAAACCAAAAATTGAATATTATATCTAGTTATTATAAAAAGGAATAAAAATTAGACATGGTGCAGCAAAGAGCCACAAAAATCATTCAGGGGCTGGAAAAAAATGCCTTATAGTGAGAAACTTAGAGAGCTCAATGTTGATATTCTTTTTGATAATCTAAAGAGGTGATTTGATCCCAGTGTCTAAGTACCTTCATTGGGAGAAAATACCAGGCACTAAAAGGGCTCTCTAATATAGCAGAGAAAGATACAACAAAAAATAATCACCAGAAGTTAAAGCCTGACAAATTAAAATAAGGCACATATTTTAATTGTAAAGATGATTAACCGTTGGAACAGACTGCTAGGGAAGTGATGGATTCTCCATCTCTTGATAGCTTCAGAGCAAGACTAGATGCCCGTTCTGGAAGATGTGCTTTAGTCAAACACAAGGAACTGGGCTCAATAAAGGATAACTAGGTGAAATTCTATGGACTATGTTATACGGGACAGACTAGATGATCTGATGATCCCTTTGGGCCTCAGAATCTAAACATTAACTAGCAGTCCAAAGTTAAAGAAGGAATCTGCAACATAATGTGCTGAATTTGAAGTTTGTATATTTAATTTTCAAGATATATTTATGTTCATCTTCACTTAATGTCCTTGTTCAGATCTAGTCCTTGTATTGCTATCATTTGTTATCCTAATATATACAATTCTTTCCTGGTTTCCCAATCATGTATATTGAGCAGGATGGTAACGTTTTGTTCCTGCATATATAACTTATCTTCTGGCTTTTAACATGTTCCACTATCTTGGAGGAACTGTCCTTGGTGGGAGAGAATATTCAGTGATATTTAGGTTTGGTTAATTTCCCTCACAGTATCACTGTAATGGTGCTGGGCCCCTGGGCTATAAAGGTGCTGACTCTGTTCAAGTATTCAACATCATTTGCTATCAGACCATTTTCTTGTACATTTGTTTACAGTCTTTAGTCAGGACATGGAATGTGTTTTGCTTACAGATATATTTTCATACAGATACAGAACTTGATTTAGATTAGTTTCTAACTATGAAAATGATTCCACAAACTCAGAGGGTGATTCTGTATTTCTTATTTCAGAGAAGTAGTCTTGCACAAGAATTCCCCATATGTAGGGGATTGTCATGGATTTGCCACAGAAGCTCCTAAACCCAGGACCGGCGCTAGGGGTTTGAGCGCCCTAGGCGGATGGCAATTTCGCCCCCCTGCACGCTGGTCCCGCGGCTCTGCTGGAGCTGCCGCAGTGGTGCCTGTGGAGGGTCCGGTGCTCCGCGGCTCCGGTGGAGCTGCCGCAGAGATGCCTGCGAGAGGTCCACCGGAGCCACGCGAGCAGCCGACCGTCCGCAGGCACGCCTGTGGCAGCTCCACCGGAGCCGCGGAGCACCGGACCCTCTGCAGGCACCACTGCTGCAGCTCCACCAGAGCCGCCTGCCGCCCCCTTCGGCAAAACGGCGCCCACCATTTATTCTGGCGCCCTAGGCAATTGCCTAGGCTGCCTAAATGGTAGCACCGGCCCTGCCTAAACCACTACTCCACCTTGCAGCCAATGCTGGGTTTGAAATTTGGAAAAAGGATTAAGATTGAGACATTCCTATGCCCTGGAAATCCCTGGCTGTTATAACAGCCCCCTAACTTGTGCTGTTAGAGCCCAGCCCAGAGCAGCCTCAGGCTCAAAGTCATATTTGCAGAGCTCCCTTCTCAGCTATACTAAGTGCTCCTCAGCTGCAAGCTAAAAGCTGGGCAACTGTATTGATTCTTTGTTACCATGACAAAAGGTGTCATTCCTAATTCAGATTAATATTTTGTCTTGATTATATGGTGTTTTGAATGACTGTAATTCAAAACATTCACAGGGAATTTTTTTTCACTTCTCCATGGACTCCCATAGATTTGTCATCTCTAATAAATATCTCCTCCTGTGTTAATACACATTTTCTGCTCCCTCATGCTATATGGATCTTAGCTGATTTCCCTGACAATAATCATAGAATCACAGAATCATAGACTTTAAAGGTCAGAAGGGACCATTATGATCATCTAGTCTGACTTCCTGCACAACACAGGCCATGGAATCTCACCCACCCACTCCTGTATCAAGCCTCTAACCACACAAGTGTCTCCGGTCATGTCAGCCAATCAGGATTGTGAGTGCAGATTGGTTATGGCAGGGGTTCTCAACCTGGGGGTTGGGACCCCTCAGGGGGTCATGAGGTTATTACATGGGGGTTGTGAGCGGTCACCCTGCACCCCAAACCCTGCTTTGCCTCCAGCATTTATAATGGTGTTAAATATGTAAAAAAGTGTTTTTAATGTATAAGGGAGGTTGCACTCAGAGGCTTGCTGTGTGAAAGGGGTCACCAGTACAGAAGTCTGAGAACCCCTGGGCTATGGGAAAGAGCCTAGGGCAGTGCTGTTGAACCACCACTTGCAGTCCTTGAGGCAACAAAATGTGGCTGCTGAGGGCAACTGTGTTAAGAAGAAGAATTTGTATTTGATTATGAATTGAAAATATGTTCCCTCAGCTGTGACTTAAAAATGAAATATTTGTATCAGCTTAATCACTATAGGGAGGAGGTAGAGGATAGACAGTATCTTCCTATCTGTCTCTCATCTTCCCTGCAGCCATATAAGCAGCTCCGGTGTGAGCCAGAAGTGCATTATCAGCTCCTATCCCTTCCCTATTGTAGCTGCTCTGGCTGCCTGCTGCTTTGCAGGAAAGGGAGAACAGTAGCTCTGCTTGCACCATAGCCTGCTCCCTTACTAGGCTGTGGGAGCCCCTGCAAAACAGGATGGAGATCAGGCAGATCCAACTGAGTCTGAAGGAAAGTTTAATTAGGATGTCTCCCTTCCTCCAAACTACCACCAAAGGATAGCCCAGGAAAGGGCAGAAAGAGGAGAGACTGAGAACCAAAAAACAGGATAATCCCAAGTAATAGACTTGCAGTGCAATGCAAGGAAAGGGAGACAATCAATTCTTTACCCTACAGCATTACTTATAACCCCTTCACCTTTCTGAAATAATAGATTGTCCCTTCCAGCTGAAATTGGACCCCGCTGCTCTAGATCATGAACACATTAACTCTAATTTCTCTCTGCTTGGTAAAGCTAATTTTTCCTTTCCTAAATATAAGGTCAAGATGGTGAAAAACACATTTAACAACAGATTTTTGTGGCTCTCAGTCTGAACACAAAAAGCGATGTTAAGAGATGGACTCACTAGTAACCACACTCCATGGGAATGTTTCAGTCTAACGTGTGTGTGTGTTTGAAATTGTGCCGATTTTATCTAGAAGACAACAATCTAATTTGTACCTAGTGTTGGAAAAATCTTTTCCATACAGAACTCAGTAATTCTTTGCACTTCTTTTAGAACCATGTAGAAAAGACTTATTCTTCAAAATACAGCAAACCATGTCTACTGGAATGTTACCTAAGTCAACCAGACATTAAAAATTTGAGCAATTGTAACTTGCCTGGATATACAACTACAGAGTTTTATGGAACAGCAAACAGGTTAATGGGAAAGAAACCAGAATGCCGATCCATTATTTAAGAGAGGACAGAGCCTGTGGGTTCTTAATTCACAGCAGTAGCATGTAACTGATAGAAGCCTTAAAGCAAGAGGAAAGAATCTGACAATTTAGTTTCCTGGGCAAACTAAAATATCCAGAGGTTCCATCCTATAAACACTTGTAGATAGTCCTTATCACTAGCATAATCGTACTGACTTTATTGGAATTACCTGCCTAAGTCAGGATTTCAAAAATTGGATTTACCCCCAGAATGCAGGATACTCTTCATTTAAAAAACAAAACAAAAAAAAAACCACACCTGTAGAATTACAAACTCTGAAACTTTATCATTTAAACGCTATCATTGTAATCCAAATATTGGGAATTCAAATATTCTGCTTGTTTTAAGAATCTGCTTTAGAATTATTTAAAAAGTAGAAGAGAAATTACTTTTGAGCCAGAATCGTTTTCACTAATATTTGTGATATACTGTAATTTCCCTAAAATAAGCAATTTTCACTGATGATCATATTATATGACCAGTGACAATGGGAAATTTTGCATGAGACATGTTGTAGGCAACTTCTTTTTCCTTCCTGTAACTAAAGTACAATTTAGATTCATCTTATTATCCTGTGACCAATGGAATTTTCTCCCTAATCTATACTGTGCACATTACCATGATATCTGAGTGCTTTCCATATTCTAAGTTATTTTAGCAAGAAGGAACTTTGTTTCACCCTATTGGTAATTTTGGCTAATAGCGACTTCTGCATTGATATTTTTCAGGGATAAGAAAGTCAAATAAAATATTTCAAATTCTATTTGTTTTTATTATCCTTGAGGTTGAGTACTTCTTTCACTCTCCCATCCCTTTGAGATGACACAGGACAAAATGATAATAAATCCATTAAGGTTCTCAGCCAGATCTCTAACACTGAAACCTCATCAACTTTTTACTGGATGTTATTTTGAGGTTTATAATAATAATTTTACATTTTCAATCTGAAAAAAATACTGACAAAATAAAACAGAACCGCCTGTGCTTCATGCCTTAGTAATTCATGTTTTATTTAAGCATTGTATAGAGCTGGATGCTAGACAAATTTCTTTTGAATTTTTTGCTTCACTAGTATTAGAAGCTTTATCCTTTAAAGCAGAGAGGTAAGATGGGGAAATTCTATTCTTTGTAAGAGAGATCTTCTACCCTAATATTTAAACAGTGGTATATTATGAAACTTCATGGAAGATCACTGGATTTAAGAATTTATAATTTATGCTAACAGTTTTCTGTTACTTTTAACAAAGTAGATGAAATGATTGTGTTGGGAGGTGGGTTTTAGGATTATTAGGAACTGAGGAAAGGAGGAGCCTATACAGGAAGGCCGGTTTCCATCTAAACTAAACTGGAACCAGACTCCTGGCATATAAAATTAAAAAGGTGATAGGAGTTTTTATACTAAGGGCTGGGGGAAAGCTGATAGGTGTGGAAGTGCACATGGTTCAGACAGAGACTTCCCTTTAGAGGAGGATCTAGTAACTGGAAGTCTCTATATCCTAGTAAAGAGGAGAGGATAGAAGCTGATAAAGTAGAGGTAGGAACTGAAGAGAAACAGTCAAATGAAAGAGTCTCATTCAATCAGATCACAAAGGCAGACAACTAAATATTGACAAGTTTTATAAGTGCTTGTATACAAATGCTAAACTAAGATGGGCAAACTTGAGGGACTGGTATTAAATGAACATATTGATGTAATAGGCATCACAGAAACTTGGTGGAATGATGATAATCAGTTGGACGTGGCAATACCAGGGTAGTAAATATATAGGAATGAAAGAGTAGGCTGGGTCGGTGGGGGTGTGGCACCATACATCAAATATAGTCAATGAATCAAACTGTACCATAGAATCTCTATAGATAGACATTCCATGCTTGAATAGTAAGAGTACAGCAGTAGGAATATATACCCACCACCTGACCAGGATAGTAATGGTGATTGTAAAATGCTTAGGGAGAGGAGAGAGGCTATAAAAATAGAAAAAACTCAATAAGTGGGGGGGATTTCAATTATCCCATTGACTGGGTACATGTCACCTCAGGATAGAATGCAGAGATAAATTTTCTGGACAGCATTAATGACTGCTTCTTGGAGTGGCTAGTCCTGGAATTCAGAAGGGGAGAGGCAATTCTTGATTTAATCCTAAGTGGAGCACAGGATCTGATCCAAGAGATGAATATAGCTGAACCACTTGGTAAAAGCAACCATACAGTAATTAAATTTAACATCCTAATGGGGGGAGGGGAATACCAAAGAAGCCCACCACAGTAGCATTTAACTTCAAAAACGGGAACTACACAAATGAGGGAGTTAGTTAAAAAGAAATTAAGGAACAGTCACAACACTGAAATGCCTCAAGCTGCATGGAAACTTTTAATAGAGGCTCAAATTAAATGTATATTCCAATTTAAAAAAAAATAGTAAAAGGATGAAAAATGCCATCATGACCTAAAAAACAAGTAAAAGAGGCAATTAGAAGCAAAAAGACATCCTTTAAAAATTGGAAGTCAAACCCTAACGAGGAAAATAGAAAGGCACACGAACTCTGGCAAGTCAAGTGTTAACATAGAATTATGCAGGCCAAAAAAGAATTTGAAGAGCAACTAGTAAAAGACACAAAATCTAGGAGGATACCGAATGTGATACCATTTTTTAAAAAATGATCCAGAGGCGATCCTGGCAATTACAGCCCAATGAGCCTAACTTCAGTACTAGGAAAACTGAAATTATAGTAAAGAATAGAATTAACAGAGATATAAATGAAGACAATTTGTTGGGGAAAAGTCAACATGGCTTTTGTAAAGGGAAATCATGCCACACCAATCTATTAGAATTCTTTGAGAGGGGCCAACAATCATTTGGAAAAAAGACTGCAGCAGTGGACATACTGTACTTGGACTTTGAGAAAGCCTTTGACAAGGTCCCTCACCAAAGGGTCTTAAGGAAAGTAAGTAGTTATGGGATAAGAGGGAAGGTCCTGTCATGGATCAGTAACTGGTTAACAGACAGGAAACAAAAGGTAGGCATAAATAGTCAGTTTTCAGAATGGAGAGAGTCCTGCAAGGACCTGTACTGTGACCAGTGCTGCTCAACATATTCATAAATGATCTGGAAAAAGGGATAAACAGTGAGGTAGGAAAGTCTGGACACTATACAAAATTATTCTAGATAGTTAAGTCCAAAGCAGACTATAAAGAGTTACAAAGGGATCTCATAAAACTGGGTTCCTGGGCAACAAAATAGCTGATGAAATTCAATGTTGATAAATGCAAAGTAATGCACATTGGAAAATATAATCCAAACTATACATACAAAATGATGGTAAATTGTTACCTTTCAAGAAACAGATCTTCAAGTCATGGTGGATAGCTCTCTGAAAATATTTACTCAATGTGCAACAGCAGTCAAAATAGTGAACACTGTCAGGAACATTAGGAAAAGAATAAATAGTAAGAGAGTATAACATAATGCCACTATATAAATCCATGGTACACCCATACCTTGAATACTGCATGCAGTTCTTGTCTCCCCATCTCAAAAAAGATATATTAGAAATGGAAAACAAAGAAGAGAAGAGAAACAAAAATGATTAGGTGTGTGGAACAGCTTCCATATGAGGAGAGAATAAAGAGACAGACTCTTCATCTTGGAAAAGAGATGACTAAGGGGGCATATGATAGGAGTCTATAAAATCATGAATGGTGTGGAGAAAGTGAATAAGAAAGCATTATTTACCCGTTCACATAACACAGGAATCTGTGGTTACCTGATGAAATTAAAAGGCAGGTTTAAAATAAACAAAATAAAGTACTTCACACAACACGCAGTCAAACTCTGGAAATCATTGCCAGGGGATGTTGTGAAAACCAAAAGGATATTAGGTTTCAAAAAAATAAATTGATATGTTCGTGGAGGATAGGTCCATCAATGATTATTAGCAATCATGCTGTGGGTGTCCCTAAGCCCCTGACTGCCAAATGCTGGAACTGGATGACAGAGGATGGATCACCTGATAATTGCCCTGTTCAGTTTATTCCCTCTGATGCATCTGGCCTTGGCCACTGTTGGAAGACAGAATATAGGGCTAGATGGACCATTGGTCTGACCCAGTATGACCATTCTTATGTTCTTATTAGACGAATGATTAACCACAAAATACATGCACGCACACACACTTGGGGAGAGATGAAATTAGTGGCAATAGTTTGTTTTCGGCCTTTCCAAAACGACAGTGAAGAGAGAATGAAAAAGTGAAGACAATTAAGTGTACTCTCTTGTAAAATGATATACCCAATGCTACAGATCAGTCATGGAACTTTTGTTATTATTGTTATCACACCAAAAATAAGCCAAACTGCTGCTGCTTCTGCATCCAGCAGCTACCATTCTTTTAAAGTTACAAATGAAAAAGAAAGACAAATTAGGCATCTCACATCCCCACTCCTTTTATCATTGTTTTTTCCACGTATACAAAAAGCCTGAAAGGTTTTTATCTGTTTTTTTTTGGTTAGAAATTCAAGTCTTGGCTGCCACAGAAGACTGAGACTAGTGAAATTGTGACATTATATGAGGCAAAATTGAGAGCTGAGCAATTGAGAGAAAAATGCAAAATCAATACTTGGGGGGAAAAGGATGTGTTGGTTAAAGTTTCAGCACCCTTGCCTCTTCACAGCTGAAGTGCACAAGCTCAGTATATCCACCAAGTGGTCCTCCAGCAGCCTGGGTAAATTATACCAAATATTACTGATATTTCTAAAGTCAAACAAAGCTCACACCTTCAATCCTTACCCCTTCCAACCCTCAAAACAAAAAAGTGTTCCTTCACTTTCTAGCACCTAGAACAGGGGTGGGCAAAATACGGCCCATTTAACATTTCTGTCCAGCCTGCCATGACTAACATTTCTATCCAGCCTCCTCTGACCCCACGCGATCTCTGAGTCCAGGCTGCTAGAAGTCCCGTGGTGCAGCGGGGCACTTAGGCAGGCTGCATGCCTGCTGTGGCCGCATGCCACTCCCGGAAGTGACCAGCTGCTTCTGGCACATCTCTGCATGCCCCTGAGCTGGAACATGCCTTTGCAGCTGGAGAAGCTGAAAGCAGCCATGAGGTTGCTCCAAATTTATGTTGGGGGCTGTACTCATGCAAAACCAATCCTCAGGATTGAAAAAAGACACAAAAAGCCCCCTTGCTACCTTTCCCCCAATCTGTACCTAAAGCTCACTGAGTTCAGGTGAGCATCTGACCTATGGAGCAAGAAAATGCTCTACAGAATGTGTCTGTAAGATGTGCTGTGATACAAGAGTATGAAAGTAAGTACATCATCATTTTTTTACCAGCTTAGAACCTGGCATGAGGGCTCCTTGCAGCTGGTAATACTTAACATTACTTACAGTAGCAGAAAAGGCCAGATTTTCAAGAGAGCTCAGCAGGCTACAGCTCCTATCGAGAACATCCTTAATGAAAGCTGCTGGATGACAAGTGCTTTGGACGTCTGGCACCAATAGTAGGTTCTGGGAACTTTTGAAAATCTAGCCCAAAGGGATAAGTCTGCCCTCACAGGTGCAGGTATATTGCCCATTGCCTTCAAACAGTTGTATGGACGTATAAGAGCACAACCTTTGGCTATTAATTTTTTTACAACCTGCAACTAATAGAACTTCTTAGCTCATCAGTTCAACAAATAGGTTTATATAATTATCACACTCACAGTTTGTACCACACATCTTTAATGACAACTAATAGTTACATGTTTATAAATATACCTTTTCCATCATAGTGACGCAACCAGTGACTAGGTATGATTTAAGTAGACAAGATATGTAATGTTGTAAGGCAAGATAAATCACATTTCTATTCACAGGTTTCAAAAAGAGCAAAGGCATTAAAAACCCAGAATCAACTTTTTATATTACTGACATGAAATAATTTTTTTAAAAATTAGAAACAGCGAACCAAGATTAACTTTTGAAGTGCAAACATTACAGAAAACACTAATATCAAAGCCAATTTACTAGTCCATGTTCAGAAAAGACAACTTTTTTAAAATAATGTCAAAGTGAATCAAAATATATAAAAAAAGTTATTACAACAAATTGCATATGTTGCTGAAAGAATGTAGTCTTGAACAGCTAGTGTCTTCATTTGTGATTAGTGAGAGAAACAATTTATTTAACACTGTAAAAGCAAAGTTTGTTTAGTTCAAACCATTTTAAGAGTGGAAGACACCTTATAATATAGGCCTTAATCCTGCAATTGGATCCATGCAGGAAGGCCTTTCCATATGAGTAGAGCTCCTTGGATTATCAAGGGGTGAAGTCCTGGATCTACTTAACTAAATGGATTTCACCCAAGGGCACTGCTCACATGGATCTGATTGCTGTGATTTTTTAAGATCCACATCAGCAAAGCACTTAATCACATGCTTAAACTTTCAGCAGGTGAGTAGTCCATTGACCTCAGTTGTACTACTTATGTTTAACTTGAAGCACCAGTTTAAGAACTTGGTGGATCAAGGCCTGAACACTACTCAGTGTATTTTTAAGGTATAAAATAATAAATACTACAATATTAATAAATAATAGTAATACCATATTTTGGGGGCTCAAACAAAGCAGCTTATTTGAATAGCATTGCAGAAAGGATTTATTTACCAAACCTTCTGAAATGCTATTTTGTTAGTATCAACTATAAAGAGCCTGATCCTGCCCCACTGAAGTCACCTAAAGTTCTACCACTGATTGCAGCAGGAGCAGGATAAGGCCCACAATGCAAACATTATTTAAGAATATGTTTTTCTTACCAAGTCCTTTCATATGGTATTATAGATACTATAGACCAATGCAGGAACATTAACTAACATTTCAAGTTAATCTCTAAAAAAATAGGTGTACCACTATATTGCATAGAAAAAAATCCCTAGTATAAATATGCTTACACTGGATATGGAGGCTTTTTGCCTGCATTTTACTAGAGCAAAGCCCATATATTTTAAGTAGTACAATTCACATTTAATGATGATTTCCTTGACTATGTTCTTTGGAATTGCTAGTGTATGTATTATTTCAAGAACATTTTTTATTCTGCATGCTATTGTTAAGTATTCTAAGACAATACACATTGTGTGTTCTTGAGTTTTACCGCAAATTTAACTATTTCCACTCCCTAACTTTATAGTGAAAATGTTTGTAAGGCCTTAGAACAACTTCAGACCTAACAAGTTTTCATTTCAATTATGTAATTAATGTTAACTGGTGAGCCTTTCATATATCAGAGATTGCACAAATAAGTTGTGGACAGTATACCTAGTCATTAACGTTGGTAAAATTGCTAAATTAATGCTGCTAAAAAACCATGCACATTAATTTAAAGGTAGAAGAAATTTTGTTCAGAGACATGTTTCTTATAGTGAGCACTTGAATCTTGTGGTAGAGACTGTGCAAAGAAATGAAATCCA
The DNA here is from genome assembly GCF_007399415.2 of Gopherus evgoodei. Taxonomy (NCBI): domain Eukaryota; kingdom Metazoa; phylum Chordata; order Testudines; family Testudinidae; genus Gopherus; species Gopherus evgoodei. The sequence goes on along the minus strand of NC_044333.1, from coordinate 33,194,361 downwards.
TCCATAAATATCATGATATGTATTATGCACCATGCAACTGAAACACACATTTAAAGGAGGGGTAAACACTACACATCAGCCTTGTAAAAAAACTAGAATTTCTGATTCCACCTAGAATATACATTTAGAATTATATCTTTATAAAAAGGTGCACATGTTGAATAAATATATTTTATAACAAATTATGGTCACAGTATTCCTTTCTAGACAATGACATGGTTTTATACGGTTACCAGGAAGACATTTCTCATTAGAGCACCTCTCATCACAATATAGGAAAACAGTACCTAATCCTTCTGGCTGCTGCACACTGCTGGCACAGTAGAAAAAATGTCAGCGGACTGGTATGAATTCTTAGGTTTTTGTTATAAAATGCATTTTAATGGGAAAGCCATGAATAGACTGTTCAAAAAATAAGAAAACTAATTAAGGAACACATTAGATTTCTTATTAGTCATTCTTGAAAGGCACCTAAAAATTCATTTTATGTTTGAACATATATTATAAAACAAATTATGAATGCTACAATAAATTAATTTACATTTAGAATTATATAAATTTAACAGATTTTTGGCTCTAGGCTTGATCAAAACATGCTTCAAGCATTTGATAAAAAGACCAAGGTTATGCATGAACAAACATCTGTTCATTCAAGTGATTCAATTTTCCAAATACACAAAATCAATTGTGTGTTTATTCTTTTGTTTAACAACATGTAGAGGAACAGATATACATACTCAAAAAACCACTTATGATCTGTCCATTATGACTATTTGCAGGTAAAAATTAGCTTATCTTAAATAATTACATTGAAATTGACTGGGCCAATGTTTCAGTCATTGATTTTAAATACTTATGGGCATTATTATCATTAGCTAATTGAGGTTTAGTTTATAGTTACCTGAGTGTCACATTTCCTGGCATTCTGTTAAGGATTTCTAATAATGACTGAAAGAACTGGAAAATATAGGCATAAAAGGCATTAGAATCACATGTAACAAATCCACCGAGTTAAATGTGAAGCAGCAGACATCAATGTGCATCACACATACAGTACAATTTGACTTACAGTACAAAGTACCATTATATTGCACAATACATAACATGGCACATTTCAGAAATTCTTGCACTGTATACAACAAATACATTTTTACATCTATGACAGACAAAAATAATGAATAATTTTACTTAAAAGTAAAATGTGTCATTAAATGTTATTGCCTTGGCAAGGTCATTCTAATATCAGTTGGAAAGGATGCCGTGATAGATTGACACAACTCACAGCTGACAACTTTTCTAGAAAATACCATCTGCAAAACATTCATATATTCTTAAAAAATACTTTTAATGCTTTACCTTGGCAGTATAGTATTATCTTTATTTTGTGAGACTGTACACATTTGGTTTTAAAAAGTAGGCCTGATGCTGCTCCCATTAAAGTCAGTGGAAGTTTTGTCATTGACTTCAAAGGGAGCAAATTCAGGCCTATTTTTTTTTTCAAAGCTGTCATATTTACAAATATTACATTGACTGCCATTCTGTAGCTACATTTTTTCATTTCCTACGTATCACAGTGCTATGTAGCAACCCAGATCTGGTATTAGGCTGAGCATATAAACATATGGTAAGCATACATAAATGTTGTAGCTGGGAAAAATGCTCACTATCAGGTCATTGGAAGTCTAAACAAATCCTCCTTAAAAATAAACTATTTTAATGAAAATTAAACTAATTCAATGCATGATTAAAATAATGTAACTTTAGCATATCACTGAGATGATTTAAATACCCAACAATGCATTGTAAGCCTGCTCCTGCTACCACTCAAATCAATAGTAAAACTCTTCAGTCAAAGCAGAAATGGTCCCAATATCAGTCTCCCAAAATTTGGAAAACACACAGTGTAAGTGATTGTTAATAACTAGATTTTAATATAAGCTTTTAGAAAACTACTGCCTATCCTTACAAATTTGGATTCAATCATGTAAACACACACATATTTAACTTTAAACACATGCATATATCTACTGAAGTCAATCTGCCATGTGTTGAAGTCAACAAAGTTACTGAGGTGCATAGAGTTAAGTATGTTCATAAGTGTTTGCAGGGTCTAGGGACTGTTTTTGCAAAAACACTTCTAGCTTTGCCCTGCTCGGAAATGCAAAACGAACTGATAAGTAACAGCTGGCTTGCGAGTTGGATTTCACAGTTTACATTTTAAAGGAGGAAACCCTGCTTATCTGCTATAATATGTTTACAATACTTCTGCTGAATAACATACACCTAGTTTTCCTGGCTAGGTAAGAAGTTCACCTGCCAGATTTATATTTGAAAAATAACAGGACAAAATCAATAATATATCTGATCAGCATTACACAGCTTACACATTTATACCCCAATTCTGCAAGCAAAACACCAGGTGAAAGCAACAGCAATTTCGCCTACATTAGGACAGCAGTCCAAGTCAGAACTACTGTGTGTTGATTATTAAACAAGGTAAAACTATAACTTGCTAATAAATATTTGATGCATGTGCACCAAATATAGGTTTTCTGAATTTAAAAAAAATTAAGATACAGTTTATGAGAATAGATATTTTTAAGTTAAACATCTACAAACACTGAAATAATCAAACAGCACTCAGATGCAATCCCTTTAAGATAATTGTTTAAAATCACTATAATTAAAGTCCTTCAGAGCTGAAAATGGTTGTCATAGTTTTCATATTTCCAAAGCCATTTTAAAACTGTATTACAGTAAATTTTTCAATCTCCATAAACAAATAATAGCATACATAATGTTTCATATGGGTAGATACTAGTCAATTTTTTTCCAAACAGCAGTGTTTTCATTTGATTAATATTCTGAACAACATATATAGAACTGCATCTGTTACAAAAAGTATAAGCAAAAATATGCCAGAAAGCCATACCACATACATAAAGAGATATTTGCCAAGTGTTTCTTCAATTTTCAAAAAGTGCTCTTAAATGGATAATACTCTCTCCCTCCCTCTCATACTAAGGCTCTTAGCAAACTGGTTAACTGAAAAATATTTAGCATATCCTTATCAAAATATACTTTCTTATATAATTTAATCGTGAACAATATAAGGCCTTGATTCTACAAGCATATGTATGCTTAGCTTTGCACACAGCGCATAGAGTTAAGCACATGCATAAATGCTTGCAGGATTGGGGCCTAAATATTCCAAATTGTGAAATACACAATAGGACTTCGATAACATGTGTGTATTACTAGGTCTTTATTAAAATTAAAGGGATTGGAAGACTGGTTTGGAATAAACAAACAATACCACCATGTGAAATGCTGTTTTGCTATTATTCTTCATGGGACTAGAAGCAGATGTAACTGAAATCAGGTGAGAAATCCTATTCTCATGACATTTCCAGCACAATGCTTATACCACAGATCTCCTGAATCTGAAGTAATCAAAACAAACGTTTGGACCCTTATCTGAATCAAACAATAAACTAGAAACCTTGGGAATCATCCTGCAAGATGTGGAGCACTCTCCGAGAGATGCTGAGTGCTCTTAACTCCCACTACATTCAACAGAAGTTGAGGGAGCTCAGCATCATGCTAGATCAAGTGGCTTTGAAGATTTTACTATTATTACTGACATAAAAGTGTTACTAAAGAACATATTCAAATGTCCACAAGACTCCATCCTAATGCAATACATAAAGGATCCAAAACACTTAGGCCCAATCCTGAAGCCCACATTCACATGAATAGTCTCATCTAAGCCAGTCATACCACTCATATGAGCAATGCGCGTGGTGGCCCCATTCCTACTCACACACACACAAGTGTTTGCAGAATCAGTGCCCTAATTTGGCCCCAATACAATTCATATTCACTAAACGTCTCAGTAAAATGTATTTTAAAATGAAAGAATATACTGGCCTTGTTCACAGTTAATAAGACACTAAATGCAAATTGAAAGGCAGATATTAACGTATGTTTTAAAGTAATTTCACATCCTCTAAGGCAGGGGTGGAAAACCTGCAGCCCATCAGGGTAAACCGCTGGTGGGCTGCGAGACAGTGTTTACATTGATCATCTGCAGGCACGGCTGCCCACAGCTCCCAATGGCCGTGGTTTGCCGTTCCCAGCCAATGGGAGCTGCTGGAAGCGACGGCCAGCACATTCCTGCAGCCCGCGCCACTTCCTGCAGCTCTCATTGGCCAGGAATGGTGAACCCTGGCCACTGGGAGCTGCGGGCAGCCGTGCCTGTGGACGGTCAATGTAAACACTGTCTTGCAGTCTGCCAGTGGATTACCCTGAAAGGCTGCAGGCTGCCCATCACTGCTCTAGGACAAATTGGCATCTGGAAAAAGACCCAAAGGACGGCCAAACTGCATTTCAAGGATGTATGCAAGTGACACCTCAGAGACATGGACATGGATGTGGACAAATGGAAAGATCTCACTCAGGAGCACAGCCTTTGGAAACAACAGCTCAGTAAAGGCCTCTGGAGTTACAAGAGGAAGAAGTCCAACTTAGCAGAGAAGAAAAGAGCTCGCACAAGGCAGAGCCAAAGGGTAGAAACACTACCTTTAAATGTGACAGATGTGGCAGAGATTCTCTCTCTCGGGTCTCTTCAGTCACAGCCACGGTTGCCATAAAACCAACTGAGGAAATTCTCTCTCTCTCTCTCTCTCTCAGGGATGCAGACCCATGGTCTCTCGAGACTGAAGGATGTCTACTACTAATTCACATAACCATTTTGTTAATATTTAATTTTGCTTTGTCTAAATTTAAAAGAAAATATGTCCTGTCATAATGAAGGAGATGTAGGGGCCTTTATGGAATCAGTGGGTTAGTGGAGTTATATTGGACAACTTTTTTCAAAAAGGCAAAACTCCTGCACTGGTACGTCAGCATAAAAGATTAAATTCAAACTGAAAAGCACTAAAAAGGATAGGGATGGGATGCGAAATATAATTATGGGATATTGTAACGTGTACTGAGAATGGGCTCAATCCTCAATTTTTTTTCAAGGCAAATCCCCATTTGCTTCAGGGGATTTAACAACTCAATCCTGCAAATATGCATGCAAGTAACTTTACTAATGTGAGCAGTCCCACTGAGAGCCACATAAGATTTTTACATAAATATTTACAAAAAAATATATTATGTAATTTTAAAAACAAATATCAGTTGAACACAAGTTTTTGAAAACCAGTTACAGTATCCAACATTTGTCAAAACGTATACACAATTAAAAACTATTTAATACTAAACTGGTTACACCAAGGATGGAAGTTTCTAGCCTAGATTTTCACATGTGCCAATTTTCATGTGCCTGATATAAGGATGCATATTCTGTATGCAAACATGGACTTGAAAGACTGAATTGGGACTTACATTGCAAGCACATCCAATTTGTGTATTTGCAAATCTAATCCTTAACTGACCGTGTTTTAATGCACAGATCACAGTGCAATGGACTGCATGGACACAGTGGAATTGACACTTAACAGCAATTTGCTTTCTCAGCACTCTTCTAAATATTTTTAAATAGGTAAAACAAAGTTATAAAATGAAAACCTTTATTCTAAATTGAATTATTTTTGTAACATGAGAAATAAACCCATGCAAAGGATCTTCTGGGCTCCACCACTCAGCATTGGTTTGGGCCCAATACTGTAGTATTTGCTCACTGAAGTAAAGTCCCAATCTGGCAAAGTAACACACCTGAGTGGATTCCTATGCCCACATAACACTACACTGACATCAATGGGGCACTGAGCAGGGGTCCAAACTGTTTATGAATTTGCTGGATTGGGGTCTTACTTCAGTCGGATTACTTCAGTGAGCTAGGGAGGCAGGATCAGGCTCATTATCTTATTTGAGCTCTGTGCTTCTAGGGCCTGATCCAAGTCCCATCAATTTTAACGGGAGTTGGACTTGGCCTCCAAATCACTGGAGCTGGCTTGCTTGCACTCCACCTTCCCAGTGATGACTAGCAGCTAGACGCCATATAAATACAGAGTTCGCTACAGATTATTCTGCAATTGTCCAATCCATACTTTACAACAACTTCTATTATAACAACAAAAATGTAGCAAACTTGAGGTGGAAGATATGGTGGAACTCACAAATTACAGTACAGGACTTGCACACTTACGCTTTGCTTTTGCAAAGAAGTTTGAAATGTTTTCCCCTAAATAAAGTTAAATACAAAATATAAATAATTTATATTTATTTGTAAACAGAATTCAAAAAATATTTTCTTGTGAAATATAAACAAGCATTTTTTAAACTAAGAGACTGACTAACTGCAGGGTAAACTATATCCGTGAGAAGAGTGGCAAGATTACAGTGGAGCGGATAAATGACAAGGCAGAAGAGGATAACTGTAGATAACATTGAAAAGTATCTCAGATCCCCCAAGATCTCGTAGAAAAGCTCCTTAGTAATATTTCCAGTATATCGAGTACAAGTTTTAGTGGAATAAAAAGAGAGATTTGGATGGACCTGCCAAACTGTACTTGCTCCTATTCCCCAGTCCCTGGCCATGGAATTCTTCGCGGGCTGGATGTGCCGAAGTCCGCCGGTGGCAGCCCCTTGGGGTCTAACACAAAACCCGCTCGATGCTCCAGGGGAAATTCCTCCCCCAGCCGCCCGGCCTGTGAGAAGTGCGCCCCGCAGCCGCTGAAGGCTGCCGAGCCCGGAAAGGGCGCTGCGGCGGGAGGGTGGCCTAGATCCGGGAGAGAGCTCGGCTCTCCCCGGCAGCGAGCAGGCGACGCTCAGCGGTCCGGCGACAGGCCACTCAGATGAAGTGGATCCAGGCGCCGCCGTCGGGTTCCTCCGTCGGGGAGGTGGCGGCCCGAGCCGCGCGCGGCCGGCCCCGCAGCCGGTAGTTGAGCCCCTCGTTGTTGTCCCAGTACTCGGTGCCGGCCACCCGGTAGCGCACGGCGAACTCCAGCGTGCCCCCCGCGGCCGCCGCCGGCAGGCGGAAGGAGAAGCGGTCGGTCAGGCCGTCGGCGGGGCCCGGCGACAGGTAGGCGGCCGCCACCTCGGCGCAGCTGACCCAGCGGTTGAGGGTGTAGCGCACGGAGACGGCCTTCTCGTAGGCCAGGTTGAGGACGCGCACGGCGCCGCGCAGGCCGGCGGGCTCGGCCCGCACCCACTCCAGCTTCACCTTGTGCCGCCGCACCCGCTCCGCGAAGCCGGGGCTGGCGCCGGGCTGCGGCGGGAAGAGAGGCTCCAGCAGCGGCGACGGGCCGAACAGCACCGGCTCCAGCTCGCCCAGCGCCGGCGGCTTCCTGGTCTTGAACAGGTCGGCGGCGCGGGCCGGCAGCGGCAGCGGCACCTGGGGCAGGTCGGCCTCGCAGAAGTGGCGCACGGAGATGAGCTCCAGGCCCAGCGAGTCGGCGAAGCGCACGGTCTTCCTGCGGGACGGGCTCTGCTGCAGGGCCGGCCGCAGGCTGCGCTCGCCGGGCGTGGGCAGCGACTTGGCTCGCCGGCGCAGCGTGGGGCTGGGGGGCACAGGAGGCACCGAGGGCTCCCGGCCGCGGGAAGGCTGCGGCTTCTCCCCGGAGGCTGCCGCTTCTCGGACCACAGGCGTGGGAGACGGCGCCCCTTCGCGCTCCGGGCTGCAGTCCCCCTTGCAGTGCTCGGCCAGGCTGCCATAGAGGCAGGCGCTGCAGCTGAAGTTCCGAGGCAGATAGAGCCGAGGGGGAGGCGTGGGCACTGAAGTGTGTAGCGAGGTCGCCTTATCCATGGGGGGCGAGAGGGCGACTAGGATGAGCGAGGCGGCTGCTGCTAGGGCTGAGCCCAAGTCTAATGCATGCCCAGAGCTCTCCGTTCCCGCGGCTGCTGCTAGGGCTGAGCCCAAGTCTAATGCATGCCCAGAGCTCTCCGTTCCCGCGGCTGCTGCTGGCTGTTCCGCGAAGCTCAGCGGCCCCCTCGCTCTGCTGGTTGTGTCGGGCAGCCTAGAGCATGATGCCAGCGGGGGCTCTGTTCGAGCCTAGTGGCTGGTACTGACCCGCGCGCCCGACTGCTGCTGGGACGATCTCAGAGTCTCCTGTATGATTCTTCCTGGGGAGGCGGGTGCTCTCCTCGCTCCAGCTGCTGGGTCTGGTCGGGGTCTAGGAAACAATGATGCCCGATTATTTCGGAGCTCTAGCCGATCCTGCTGCTGCTTCTTTACCGGAGCCTAGCGTATGATGCTGCCGGGATCTGTTGCCAGACAGCTGCGTGTGCCTGCGTTATACCGGTAGCACTGCGGTATCCATTAAGATTTGGAGAGAGACCGTCTGTGACGCGCTCCGGCTCCCTAGCCATTGCTGACGCACTGGAGTCATGCAGAAAATTACGCATCTCCTGTCCCTGTGTCATCCTTTCTCATCTCTACTTTGCTCTCCGCCCCGTCATCTCTTCCCTCCCACCGTCTCCGTTGTCCTCTATCCCGCTATCATCCCTCCCCCCCCTGGTTTTCAAGGTTCTTCCACCCACCCTTTTCTTCCTGCTCTTATTCTGGGTCTTTCCAAAAGGATCTGATCCCCCTCCCCCTCCAAAAAGGCGCCAGGGTTTCCCCCGTGGCAGCATTACAGTGCCCTGCTGCAGCACTCTTCCTATACGATCTGTTACAGAAATAGCAGCGCCAAGAACGATGCAAAGTGCAGTTCTGAAAGGCAAAATGCACTGATAAGAAACAGCTGGCTTGGGAGTTGGATCTCGCAGTGTACATTTTAAAGGCGGAAACCCTGCTAATCTGCTATAATGCGTTTACAATATGTCTATTGAATAACGTACACCTGCTACAGTCCAGCTAGAGATTTGTGTTTGTAATAAAAGCTAAATCCCAGTGTAAACAAGGATTGATTACAAAATATGAACAGTTTGATCCTTTATGAAGTTAATTAGATTAGCAAACGGTATTCAAACGAATTATATTTTAATGAAGCCCAGCTGGTAGCTCTTTCTCACAAGAGGTTCAAGGAGCCAACAGACTACTCACAAAGATGTTTCGAATCCAGACTCTATAAACTGTAGTAAACAAACATTAAAAACAGCAATCAGACAACAGAATAAACATGCAATGTTAATAAAAAACCTGACACACAACTCTTCAGTTTCATTTCTAAGCAGGGTTGTTTACATCATCATTAACTCCAGCGCTCCCTAGTTCTAGAAAGTCTAGGGGCTGACTCTGTGGGTGATGACATTAATAATGAGACATGTCAGTACAACAAGGATTCAGAATCTAAAAAGAAAACCCCCAACAACAACATCCCAGCAGAAGACAGGGAACAGTTTTTCTATTGGCTTAAACCAAAACGGTCAGCAACTCAAAAGGGAGTTTTTAAATTACCTCCTATGGTTATATCCAGTTTTTCTATCTTTTTATGCTGGATGAGTCATAATTGGGGAACAAAAAAGGAATGTCCAATGATGTTAAATGTGACATTGAATTTGCTTCATAATGAACTGAAGTAGCCTTGTAGTCAGAACAAAAGGAGGATCATTTTGGGCAGTATTCATGTGAAAGTAAAACAGTAACAGCAACTGTTATATTTGAATTCAATTGGCATATACACTAGTCTAGTATATTGAGATTGTCTCCCTTTTTTGTCCCTCATGCTGCCTTCTTGCGCTGGCCTTTGCCCCCTCCCACCAGTGCAATTGAGACATTAATTAATGTCTCAAGGAAACAGCACAAACCCCTGCCTGCTTTTTCTGTTTGCTTGAAGCTGGGAATGGGGGACAGGCCTTGGATCACTTGGATTATCCGTTCATTCCCTCTGAAGCATCTGGCATTGGCCACTGTCAGAAGACAGGATACTGGACTAGATGGACCTTTGGTCTGACCCAGTATGGCTGTTTGTAAGTCCTTATGTATTTTGATCTGTGCACGTGAATGTTGGAGTAAAGATTATAGAGGCCCAGGCAGTGATTAACATACATTTTAGTTCCATAAAGCTTATATATACTCTGTTCTAACCATTTATTTTTACTGATTTTTATCCCTAATCATGGGAATGGTCATTTCTTGTCTGTAATTCTATAAGAAATTAAAATGATTAGTGTCATGCTTTTGCTTATGTTAATTACTTTAATTTCACAACCACTAAATTACACAATTTTTATTTGTAAGATTAATAATGTTCAATAAACTAACCCTATGTATTCATATCACCTTCTGGAGCCTCAGGTTTGATAAACTAAACAGGCTTAGATCTGTTAACTACTTGCATGGGAAACCCTCAAGGAAAACCTTAATAGTAGAGGGTGGGGTGATTCTGTAGATGGCATTCTTCTCTTTCTAGCAATGTCCCAGCATGGTGCCAGAGATCAATGTGAGTTTGGAGGTGCTGTTTATGCAGTATGATAGTCAAATTCGGAGGCCAGTTCAGACCAATGAAAGGTTGTGTCACTGCTTGTCCTGTAACTCTGAGTGTCTTAAAACACTTGGAAGCTGTAGCTCCCTGTCTGGATACTCCCAAACAGCATACACTATTGTTGGTGTCACTAGGCATAACCCTAGGTAACTCGGGAGGGTGGAAGATCATGAGTGCCAATGAAGCCCTCCTGCTCAGGCCTCAATGAACCAATCAATGTTCCTCCATGTTAAACACTTTGTGTAACCTAATGTACTAATAGCTGCAAAAATGTAGTGTTAGAAGTTAGTTTTCGGTTGTAACAGCCAGTTCTCTGCTGTAATACATTGAAGCTAGGCTAAAGCACGCTCAAGGCCGTTTTAAGATACAGTATACAGGTCTCAGCAGCGGAGAGGAGGGAGGAAGGGGGAAGACAAAAGATTGAGTGAGAAAAGATACTGCAGTTGGATGGGAAGGGAGGGGGGAGTGAGAGATTAGCTAGTCAGCAAGAAAAAGTTGTCAGAAAGCAACTGGGATATAAAAGGAGGAAACTGCTTGTGTTAGGTGTGCATGATTTGAGGCGTTCATCTCTTTGCACCACTTTGAGATCTCAAATAAACTTTGTTTGCTTCTCTACCCTGGTGTGTTTATTGGCGCGGCACACCGGGAGACGGACCCCCCCACTGTTGCTTGGCCTCGGGCACTATCTGTGCCGGCAACACTATGTTGAGCATCCCTGGTCCAGCAACTCTGAATCCAGCAGCCTGCTTGTTACATCATAGTCACAGTCTGGTTTCTACCAGCCTTGGTAACTACCAGCTATGTGATCCCAAAACATCCTCATCCTGAATTTCCCTAAATTGCCCTGAAATGTTCAACCCTCTCCTGGAACATTCAGAGGAGTTGCTCTTTTAAAGAGACAGAAGCACTGTTTATTTTAGCTGAAATTAATAAGAAGTTCCGTTCAAACATGGCACAGGGCTGGTGTAGATTAAAAGTAAAACAAAACTACGAGGTTTTAGGTGAGTTCAAGTACAAGGGATAGAGACAAAGTGGTTACAAGTAAATAAAAGTAAAATAGCTTTTTAGTGACTAAGACAACAAGCTATAGCCTTGGTTCAAGGTATATTTCTTATCAGTCTTTCTTCTTTCCAGACAGGTCTGATTTTCTCTCAGTAAGGATCTTCCACAGAAGTACAAGGTGCTGGTTTTCCTTGTCTTGGAAGGTGGAAGATCTTTGCATAAGCCGGTTTCTTACCTATATTCAGTTCCCAGAGATTTAATCCCCTTTGGTTGAAGAAACCATTTTTTTCAGCTTGCAAGAGATATGGCCTCTTGTATGTCTGTCCAGTGCTGGATTCCAAAATGGAGTTGTCTTGATCTTATATCTTCCAAAACTCACTCTTTTGTCCCCAGGCTCAGGATGACCCCATGGTGTTCTTCCCTTCCTGGGGACTTCCCATCCCCCTGCTGATTCATATGTAAATAGGACTTCTATTGTTTTTGGTCACACCTGGCTTAATTTCATTGTCAAGAATCAGAGCCACTACATGCATCCGACGAAGTGGGTATTCACCCACGAAAGCTCATGCTCCAATACGTCTGTTAGTCTATAAGGTGCCACAGGACTCTTTGCTGCTTTTAATTTCATTGGAGACCAGTAGATAGCTGCCTTCCCACCTGTCTGGAAGAAAACCTGTTTCTCCCCTTCTTTGGTCACAGACTTTAAAGCATAATATTAGTGAGTATTAATTCCTCATATAGTGTTAGTACATACATTTTACAATGATATTAATTGCCACTGCATCATTAGCTTTCATGAAAGACCTTACTTGATACACTTTTATAACCCAGTAATATTGCATACAATCAATTGATTCACTTACTTATCTTTTGAGGTTCAGACTCCAAGTGACTATTTCCCCCACTCTCTAGGTTGATGGCTTTGTTTACCTTTTATGTAAATACACCTTCACTAACTCTGCCTGATGACCAGGCTGGTCAGCCAAGCAAATACACATTCCATTGTGTAGGGCAGACTGGTCTTACGCATTGCTTGTCAAAGACATTGTAAGAACATAAACATAATTCTATACATACCCCACACATACATTATGCAAGAATATTAATGATGAGTGAGTTATTTGTTTTCCAATGATATACTGCATGTAACCTTCTGGGTACATATCTTGACAACGGTGTGTTAGGTGTAGTGAGTATGTCAGGCCTGACACGGGTTGTTGACACAGAGTAGTGAACCACCAGTAAGCCGTTGTGTTACAGATATAAAGAGATCATGACTACTTGGGGTCATCAGAGATCGTGTAATACTTTACATGGCAGATGTACTTAGGATTTCACTGCTGCTCTTGAAATCTTTCAAATCATTCCTCCAAAGTAAATTACCCAATCACAGAAATGAGATGAGTGGAAAAATTAGTGCCGCAAAAAAGATAAGGAAAATGCCAACTCAAAAACAACTTCAGGCCAGCCAGGTCATAGCAAAGTGAGAGGCAAACAAACACACACTATTTAAAGATGTTCCTTGGTGACAACACTGCTCACAGAATGAGTGTTAAATAAAACACTCTCAGTTCTTTTACTCTTCTCCATATAGAACCCCAAAGATCTTTTAACCTTACAAGAGAGCGAGAAGGGCTTACAACGATGGGCATGTGGATATGGGGGGGAAATGGTGGTGGTACAATAGACTCAATAATATGGGGATCCATACCCACCTTGGAGAAGAATCTCAGGCAGGTGCGGTGGAATATCCCTAAAACTGGGCGGGACCACTCCTTCCCCATGGCCCCCCTGGCACTTCTCCTTCCCCTGACGTTCTGCCCTTGCACCACCTCTTCCCCTGAGGCCCTGCTCCCGTGCCACCCCTTCCCCAAGGCTTCCTCCCCCCCAAGACCCTGTCCCCCACTCACTCCTCTCTCCCTCCCCCTGTTGCTCACCGTTATGGATGGTAAAAAGTGGAGGGGCCATGGCCCCCCCTTGTTCCAGCATCCCTAATCTTAGGCTATGTCTACACTTAAAATGCTACAAGCAGCTGTAGTACTCCAGTGTAAATACTTACTACAGTGACAGGAAGGGTTCACCCACACTGCTAAAGATAATCCACCTCTCTGAGAGGCAGTACCTATATCAACAGAAGAATCCTTCCGTTGATCTACCGTGTCTACACTGGGGGTTAGGTTGGCTTAACTATGTCTCCCAAGGCGTGGATTTTTCCACACCCCTGAGAAATGTAGCTATTCCAATGTAACTTTTCACTGTAGGCCAGCCATTAGATGAGTTCATAGTGCTACCGTATCCTCCTAAAATTAGATATAAAGTGGAACAGTCGAAGCCTGAAGATCACTCAGTCCCCAAACTGAGGTCAGTGCCACCAGGAAAAATGACCTTCCTTTTAAGAAACTTGAGTTCATAGGTACTGAGTAGCTCAAAAAGAGCTTTAGTGAGTTGTGTCAGAATCACATTAATATCCTAGGAGCTTTTAGAAGTGTCAAATAGCACGTAGAACTGACAAGGGGCTTCAGAGACATTGACCTATCTTTGATTAATTTATGGTAGGCCAAAAGAATTGCCAAATGAACGTGGCTGGAATTAAACTTTAAGGTAGATTTAGACAGATGAAGAAAGATTTTTTTCCATGAAGCAAGAAAAGGGTCCATTTGGGCTTGCTTGCACCATGCCACAGAACTTTTCTACTTATAACTTTAAGACTTTCTAGTGGCTGGCTTTCAAGAGGCCACCAGAACACAAGCCAGCTTCTTGGACACTATGACGTCATGCTCAGGACACCCAAAAATGTGAGCTATTGTGTCATTCTTCTGACAGAGCAGGAGTGAGAACATTGCTTCTGCTAAGCTGTGTGTCTGCCCCCAAATACATCACCCTGTCTGCCTTGCCAGCAAACTCTAAGACTCAGCCAATCTAAACCTCATCTTGCAGGAAACAATCAGTGAACCTCAGTGTAAGGATTATTAGAAATCTTAAAAAAGAAAGTTAGCTTAAGAAAACAATATATATACTAGTAAGAAAGAAAGAAGCCCTAATTCGCTAATAAAGACCATGAGAATAAGAAATTATAAAACTACAGTGTAGTGTGGGAGGGATGTATAGTTCAAAAAATAACTAATAAAATAAAGGGTGGCAGTAACAAGACAAAATAAAAATGTCTTAAAAGAAACAAGCACAAACCTTTCCACTGTCTGCTGGTTAACAAAGAATGGGGGAGGAGATAAGAAAGGAAAGCCTTAGGGGAAAGGAAAATGATAAATCAGGTTTTAGCAAATCAGATGAAGGATCCAGCTTTCACAGGTTTTAAAAGTGCTATGCCCTCTCTCCCCTCAGTGATGGATCAGTAAACTAGCCATTTTGCTCCCCTTATATTACTCAAAGTCCATGTTCTCCTCCTGAAGAGCCAGAAAGGGCTTCAGGGTGCCTTTTCTGTCCCCCAGCCTGATTATTAAATAGTCTTCTCCCACACTTGTTAGCTTGATAGCTTTGTTTACCTTACATGTAAATGTATTTCTGCTTTACTCTGCCTGTAACCTGGTCAGACAGGTAAATATACATTCCTTTGTCTAGGGCTGGGTGGATTTTATGCTTTGCCTCCCAAACACATTTTAAGAACATATTTCCATCATACATTTATAACTCTTTGTACTCGACCCATACATACATCACACAAAGGTTTCCGGGACCAGCGTATCACCAGTTTAAAATATGATACTTTATATCAGAGATTCTCAAACTGTGGTCCACGGACCACCAGTGGTCTGCAACTCCATTCAGATGGTCCCCGGATAGTTCCCTCAAAGGTGCATGCCTGGGCGGCTGTACACAAGAGAATGAAGGGCCACCCACCTAACTAGTAGCTGTGCAGGCATGGCTCCACTAATTAGGTGCCTGGACCCTGCAGAAGATGCACATGTAAGCTGAGGTGGTGGCCTTGGGGAGAATAGGGGGTAGGTGGGAGGGGGCAGTGGAATGAAAAGGGGGAGTGGATTTGGGACATGCATGGCTGTGGCAGCCAGAGGAAGAGGCGACTTTCCCCAGCTCCAGGGCTGCGGCTGCCAGAGATCCGTCTCCTTCCCAGCCCGGTGGCTGCTGCGGCAGAGGAGAGAGGGCATATCCATCACATTAGAAAGGTAAGACTACTGATATTAAAATATGAGTTGGGTGCTTTTATTTATAGAACAAAAACACCACTAATAATTGTTACGTATTTTTTATACAGCGCTTTAATCCAAAGTGCTTTACAATGCTAATGGTACAAACAAGAGCAATTTTCAAGTGGTCCGTGAAAAAAAAGTTTGAGAACCACTGCCTTATATGACACCTTTGAGATATATATTATGACAACGTGTTGGGGCAATGAGTGTGTCAGACCTGATGTAAGTCTGAAAGTAAAAATCAGGCCACAAGACCTAAGTTCCAGAGCTTTCCAGAGATTGGCACTCCCAGACCAGTGGCAATGAAAGTGCCACATAAAAAAAAAAAATAATAATAATAAAAAAAGAACCAGATTTGACCAGATGGTGAGAGGGCCCCTTTATCTTGTCCATTTGTGATGCTGTCAAGAACAGACAAGATAAAGAAAAGACGCAAAGCACATACCCTGTGGAGAGCTCTTTTACTGACCTGTCAAGAAAATGCAGACTGGAAAGTTTCAAGAGTGGTGGTTTTAGTCTTGAGTGGTACAGTCACCTTAACAAGAGGCTTGGCTTATGCCTTGACCCAGAATTGAAGTCCTCAGGGATCTTAAAGTTTATAACTTAATGAGGTCTCTCTGTCTCGCACTAAGGAGCACAAGAATAAGAATCCTGCACAAATAGTTTTCATCCTTATATATAGACAATCTGTAGTATCCTATGGTCAGTTCTTCTGGATGACAAGTGCCATTTTAAAGTAAGATATTACTATTATGACTACCAACAATTTGGTCAATAATATTTAATTAGCTATAATATAAATACAGTATTAACAAAAATCTGTTAAAAACATTAAGGTTGCAAAGTCAAGCAGTCAAAAGTTTCGAAATGCCAAAATTAAGCTGGCAGGGAGGAGAGGATCGATAGCACAGGAAAAACAGTCTCCCTGCTTTCAGTTCTGGGGCCAGACATACACCCTGCACAGCCCACAGTTTCAGTTGCTGCAACATGCTCAGTGCAGACAGAATCTTCCGGGAATTTAACTACTAAAGAACTCTACTGAGCACATGCAAACCGCAATTTCCCAAGGCTTATATCTAAGACAAATTTGGGAAGATCTTCACAGGACCAACAAATAAAATATTCCTGACACAAAGGACACCCCTCTGCTAAATTTCAAGTCCCTGCTCCAATGCTTAGTGGTACTGGAGCTTTCCAAAGAAAAGGTCACCAGAATTTTTGAAAGTGGGCAGAACAACATATTTTCCCATAACCTTGTTCTCAGAAACAGTTGAACCTTTTGGCTGAAATTTTCCAGAAAAATTCAGCCCAAGGCAGACACCTGGCATGGAAAATTTCAATCCAAACAGCTGAAGTTTGACAAAGTTAAAAGCAACAGAAGCCAGGATTGTACAATGGGAAGTGTTGAGCAACCTTAATAATAGGAAGTGCTACCAGTTCTGCGAATAGATACACATCAAGACTCAAATTCTTAGATGCATGCATGTACTATGGCACGTACAAAAACTGCATATATACAATCGGTTGTGTACATGCCATTTAGGATTTGTGGGTACAAATCCACACATCTGTGGAAATCCTGACTTATTCACAACTATTGAAGATTTGAGTAACCAGGGGTTCAAGTGTAACATTATATGGATAACAAGTGGTCTGTGTTAACTGTAAAAGTCAACTGCTGAACAAGCACATTTTATAGTGATGTATTTAGGACATGAGCCAGGGTACTTTTCTAAAGGATAATGCCATCAACAGACTAATTATTCAGTCACTTTGTCCTATCCTGGCCCCCTTGAAGGAATGCTTCATAGGGACTAAAACAGTATGTTTTTATACGAAAATAGCATCTTTGTGGAAAAAGCCATTTTAAAAAGTTTTGAATGGAACAGACCATTCAAAATACTGAAATGTTTGTCAACAGTATGACAAATAGGGTGACCAGACAGCAAATGTGAAAAATCGGGACAGCGGGTGGGAGGTAATAGGAGCCTATATAAGAAAAAGACCCAAAAATCGGGACTGTCCCTATAAAATCAGGACATCTGGTCACCCTAATGACAAAGAGGATGAGTTAATATCTTTTTTTGGATCAATGTCT
The DNA here is from genome assembly GCF_007399415.2 of Gopherus evgoodei. Lineage (NCBI taxonomy): Eukaryota > Metazoa > Chordata > Testudines > Testudinidae > Gopherus > Gopherus evgoodei. The sequence goes on along the minus strand of NC_044333.1, from coordinate 33,176,722 downwards.
TTTGGTGGGAGAGATAAGCTTTCAAGCCACAAAGAGATCTTCTACTGGTCTGGAGGTGATGATCTGGTTGTATTCCTCCATTATGTTCTTCAGTCTCCTTGATTCCAGACACTGCAGGAAGCACTGGGTATCAGCACTAGGGAATGGGAGAGGATGGCTGCATGATGACGCCATAGTGGGTGAGAGAGGGGTGCCTTAACAACAGGGATGTGCCAGGACATAACTGAAGTGGTCACTGCTTCATGGGGGTGCCCATTTTCAATATGTAGAATAGATTTAATTTTTGCAATTAGAATTGTAAGAAGATAAACTGGATTAATGTACAAATCCTATACAGCTCTGAGACGTCACATCCCTGCTACAGACATAAAGTATATTGTGATTATATTGGCTTTTGAGTTACAGTCATGGTTCTCAATATGCGAAACCAAGAGGTGAGATTCTGCTTTCACTTACATCTGTGTAACCCTAATGATGTCAACGGGTATATTAGTATTTGGTCAAAGATTTTTATATGCAGAAGCTGATCAGTATCTCTCATTTTAAATGGGTTTAATGTTGATATTTACATTAATAAACTGTAGATTTGGCAATGATATATTTGTACTGTGTGAGTGCTGGCATGTTTTTTAAAAATTTCACTAGATTATTTCATTCTGAAGATTTGGTCAGGTTCTGTGTTGTTCAGAGAAGCAATAGAGCACTGTTAAATAGGAGAACTGCCTAAGATCTTACCAGGTTATGCAGCCCTATCAGAAGATGAAAGTTGTGTGAAAAATTGTGCTCTAGTGAAAACGTGTGACCCCGAATGAAGACTAGTGAATAGTTTTTCCTAGAGGGCTAATGTAATCTAAAGAGAAATGTAGCAGATTTTTTTAAGTCAGCATCCAAATAATCAAGGAGTTTAAAATTGTCTTTTTTTATTAGAGTTAAGCTTAGCTTATACCATTGTAAATCTACCACACTGTTTTGCTTAATGCACCCTGAACAATTTTACTGGCTATGCATTAACCCTCTATGTTGCTGCTAAGTGACTGGCCTAAGAGTTCAGAAGGGAGAAACAAAAATTCTAAGATTTAACAAATAAGATCAATGGGGAAAGGACTAAAAACTGAGGAGGCTAATTCTGGAGAAAAGATCATACAGAGACTGATTTTGTAAGTAATTATGCAAGCAGTTCCACTGATTTCAAAAGGACTGCTTGCTTGAGTAAGGACTAACTTATATGAGCAAGAGTTTGGCAGGGTGCAGTCCCTTACTAAGGACAGCTGCTATACAGATTTTCCACAACCAGGCCTGAACAACTGCACCTTGATCTTTCCATTCCTGACATAACAGTCCAGGGCATCCCTCGAACTGAGGCTGATCATCACAGCAAATTGTGCGATGATTTTGTAACCAAGGATGGGTGTCTCCAAGTCACATCCTCTGGTAATAGTGCCTCTGACTCCAAAACTCCAAGCCATATTTATCAAACATCCACATGATGCAGAAGCTCTGAATCCCTCACTAGAACAAATTAATTATCTTAGAAATAAAAATACTCTCATTTTGGAATCAAGTATAGTTTTCACTTTCGTATTTTAACAAGATAGGTCAGGCACCAATTCAAAACTTTCCTACACCTCAGTGTGGTACAACAAAATGCAGGAGATCATTTACCTTTTCAGATTAATTTCTTAGTCTCTTTATTGTCTCATTTTTGTCCTCTGTTCTTTTCTTCTGCTCTCTATTTTCCACGTCTTCTTGTCTGGCGCTGTTTTTCCCAAACATTACTCTTGTTTTCTATTAACCTTTTCTCTCTCGTTATTCTTTGTCACTCTTCTCCTTAAGGGGTTCTCCACACTACCTTATTTTCTCCTCCTCTCAAACTGCTCAGTTACAGATGCCGCTCCTAAATGCCCTGTTCCAACATCTCAACTACCATTCTTGACTTCCCATTCCCAATGGCACTACCTCATTGACCAGTGTGAATGGATACTGATCTGAACATTCTCCATGTTCTCTAATCCAAATGTCAGATTCCAACTATTTGGTCCAAACCCTCTGCCCACAATTGCCCAGTTCCAGCTGCCTCTCCTAGATGTCTAAATATTAACTGCCATAGACCCTTCTGCACCCAATATTTTTAATCTCATTTCTGGCCAAAGAGGCACCACTCGAAATTTTCTGCTGGCTGTGTGAATGACAGAGAGGTCATAGGCCAACTGCAGCTAAAAATGTTTACTAGAGACACCAAGTACTTTTTCACTTCTGCCCTACAGCAAGTTTGAACCTAGCTCTTCAGAGGTGGAAGGCCCAAGTGTCCACAATGAAGGAACGGGACTGGAAAAAGCTGCTCAGAAAAAAATTGATCCCACAAGGAGTCCTTGCCAGCAGTCTGCCAAGTCTTGCTTATTGGGAAGTGAAGACTTAATTCCTGGACAGTCATTCCAAGGAGCTTTCAAAGCATCCTTCTTCTGCAATGTGGTGTTTTGCTGAGCGTGTTCAGTGCAGCATTTACATGACATTGTGATTTGCTGAAATCTTTACTCACATAGTCACAGCCTGAATCAGCCCTGTGCTGGGTTGAGGTGACATCACCCTATGGGGGCATCAGTGCAGCTGCCCATCCTGCAGCACAAACGAGGAACAATGGCCAGCGGGATGGCCCAGGACTGTGACCTGGAGCACGGTGGGCTACAGGTACAATGCTAGCTTTTGACAGGCCATGAAAGTATCTCTCAGCTAGGCCTTTTGGCCCTTTCTGTGGTGGTTGGGAAAGCGCAAGCAGACCAAGCTAGTTCAAGCTTCCACACTGGCACCCTCCTCTGCCTCCTCCTCTTCTGTTCTCTTGCTTCTTCATCCCTCCATGCCCTAATCCTCCTGCCACTGCCCCCTCCCTCAGCCCTGCCAGCCAATCCAGCCCTCTCTCACTCCTCACACTGCCCTCCCCCTTCTCCTGCTTCCTCATCCCTCCATCCCCTAATCCTCCTGCCACTGCCCCTTCCCTCAGCCCTGCCAGCCAATCCAGCCCTCTCCCACTCCTCACACTGCCCTCCCCCTTCTCCTGCTTCCTCACCCCCCCATCCCCTAATCCTCCTGCCACTGCCCCCTCCCTCAGCCCTGCCAGCCAATCTAGCCCTCTCCCACTCCTCACACTGCCCTTCCCCTTCTCCTGCTTCCTCGCCCCTCCATCCCCTAATCCTCCTGCCACTGCCCCTTCCCTCAGCCCTGCCAGCCAATACAGCCCTCTCCCTCCTCACACTGCCCTCCCCCTTCTCCTGCATCCTCACCCCTCCATCCCCTAATCCTCCTGCCACTGCCCCTTCCCTCAGCCCTGCCAGCCAATCCAGCCCTCTCCCACTCCTCACACTGCCCTTCCCCTTCTCCTGCTTCCTCATCCCTCCATCCCCTAATCCTCCTGCTACTGCCCCTTCCTTCAGCCCTGCCAGCCAATCCAGCCCTCTCTCACTCCTCACACTGCCCTCCCCCTTCTCCTGCTTCCTCACCCCTCCATCCCCTAATCCTCCTGCCACTGCCCCTTCCCTCAGCCCTGCCAGCCAATCCAGCCCTCTCCCACTCCTCACACTGCCCGTCCCCTTCTCCTGCTTCCTCATCCCTCCATCCCCTAATCCTCCTGCCACTGCCCCTTCCCTCAGCCCTGCCAGCCAATCCAGCCCTCTCCCTCCTCACACTGCCCTCCCCCTTCTCCTGCTTCCTCACCCCTCCACCCCCTAATCCTCCTGCTACTGCCCCTCCCTCAGCCCTGCCAGCCAATCCAGCCCTCTCCCTCCTCACACTGCCCTCCCCCTTCTCCTGCTTCCTCACCCCTCCATCCCCTAATCCTCCTGCTACTGCCCCCTCCCTCAGCCCTGCCAGCCAATCCAGCCCTCTCCCACTCCTCACACTGCCCTCCCCCTTCTCCTGCTTCCTCACCCCTCCATCCCCTAATCCTCCTGCTACTGCCCCTCCCTCAGCCCTGCCAGCCAATCCAGCCCTCTCCCTCCTCACACTGCCCTCCCCCTTCTCCTGCTTCCTCACCCCTCCATCCCCTAATCCTCCTGCTACTGCCCCCTCCCTCAGCCCTGCCAGCCAATCCAGCCCTCTCCCACTCCTCACACTGCCCTCCCCCTTCTCCTGCATCCTCACCCCTCTATCCCCTAATCCTCCTGCTACTGCCCCTTCCCTCAGCCCTGCCAGCCAATCCAGCCCTCTCCCACTCCTCACACTGCCCGCCCCCTTCTCCTGCTTCCTCGCCCCTCCATCCCCTAATCCTCCTGCCACTGCCCTCCCTCTGCCCTGCCAGCCAATCCAGCCCTCTCTCACTCCTCACACTGCCCTCCCCCTTCTCCTGCTTCCTCACCCCTCCATCCCCTAATCCTCCTGCCACTGCCCCTTCCCTCAGCCCTGCCAGCCAATCTAGCCCTCTCCCTCCTCACACTGCCCTCCCCCTTCTCCTGCTTCCTCACCCCTCCATCCCCTAATCCTCCTGCCACTGCCCCTTCCCTCAGCCCTGCCAGCCAATCCAGCCCTCTCCCTCCTCACACTGCCCGCCCCCTTCTCCTGCTTCCTCACCCCTCCATCCCCTAATCCTCCTGCTACTGCCCCCTCCCTCAGCCCTGCCAGCCAATCCAGCCCTCTCCCTCCTCACACTGCCCTCCCCCTTCTCCTGCTTCCTCACCCCTCCATCCCCTAATCCTCCTGCCACTGCCCTCCCTCTGCCCTGCCAGCCAATCCAGCCCTCTCCCTCCTCACACTGCCCTCCCCCTTCTCCTGCTTCCTCATCCCTCCATCCCCTAATCCTCCTGCCACTGCCCCTTCCCTCAGCCCTGCCAGCCAATCCAGCCCTCTCCCACTCCTCACACTGCCCTCCCCCTTCTCCTGCTTCCTCACCCCCCCATCCCCTAATCCTCCTGCTACTGCCCCCTCCCTCAGCCCTGCCAGCCAATCTAGCCCTCTCCCACTCCTCACACTGCCCTTCCCCTTCTCCTGCTTCCTCGCCCCTCCATCCCCTAATCCTCCTGCCACTGCCCCTTCCCTCAGCCCTGCCAGCCAATACAGCCCTCTCCCTCCTCACACTGCCCTCCCCCTTCTCCTGCATCCTCACCCCTCCATCCCCTAATCCTCCTGCCACTGCCCCTTCCCTCAGCCCTGCCAGCCAATCCAGCCCTCTCCCACTCCTCACACTGCCCTTCCCCTTCTCCTGCTTCCTCATCCCTCCATCCCCTAATCCTCCTGCTACTGCCCCTTCCTTCAGCCCTGCCAGCCAATCCAGCCCTCTCTCACTCCTCACACTGCCCTCCCCCTTCTCCTGCTTCCTCACCCCTCCATCCCCTAATCCTCCTGCCACTGCCCCTTCCCTCAGCCCTGCCAGCCAATCCAGCCCTCTCCCACTCCTCACACTGCCCTCCCCCTTCTCCTGCTTCCTCACCCCCCCATCCCCTAATCCTCCTGCTACTGCCCCCTCCCTCAGCCCTGCCAGCCAATCCAGCCCTCTCCCACTCCTCACACTGCCCGTCCCCTTCTCCTGCTTCCTCATCCCTCCATCCCCTAATCCTCCTGCCACTGCCCCTTCCCTCAGCCCTGCCAGCCAATCCAGCCCTCTCCCTCCTCACACTGCCCTCCCCCTTCTCCTGCTTCCTCACCCCTCCATCCCCTAATCCTCCTGCTACTGCCCCTCCCTCAGCCCTGCCAGCCAATCTAGCCCTCTCCCACTCCTCACACTGCCCTCCCCCTTCTCCTGCATCCTCATCCCTCCATCCCCTAATCCTCCTGCTATTGCCCCCTCCCTCAGCCCTGCCAGCCAATCCAGCCCTCTCCCTCCTCACACTGCCCGCCCCCTTCTCCTGCTTCCTCATCCCTCCATCCCCTAATCCTCCTGCCACTGCCCTCCCTCTGCCCTGCCAGCCAATCCAGCCCTCTCCCCACTTCTTCTGCTCCCTGAAGCCTCCCTCTACCCCCTCCTCGTCCTCCCCACACGCTCCCTGAAGCCTCCCCCCGAGCCCCTCCCCCCAGGCTGTTTGTGTCGCACCTCGCACCCCATTGCCCATGCGCTCACTTCCGCGCTCCGCCCCCTCCCCCCGCCACCGCGTCGCCCAGGGTAACGGCTTTGGGTGGGAAGGGGGCTGCGAACAACCGCCGCAGCAGAGCGGCCTGTGCGGCTGAATCTCTCCGCGCCCCGGGACCGAAAGGTGAGGCGGGAGGGCAGCACGAGGGGCAGGGGAGAGCCCAGGAATGGGGGGACGAGAGGGGAGCCTGGTGAGGGAGGGAAGGAGTGCGGGGGGGGCAGGGGAGAGCCAGGGAATGGGGGGATGAGGAAGGAGCCTGGTGGGGGAGGGAAGGAGTGCGGGGGGGGGCAGGGGAGAGCCAGGGAATGGGGGGTTGAGGGAGGAATCTGGTGGGGGAGGGAGTGCGGGGGGGGGCGAGGAGAGCCTGGGGATGGGGGGGGACGAGGAAGGAGCCTGGTGGGGGGAGTGTAAAGGGCAGAGGAGAGCCTGGGAATGGGGGGGACGAGGAAGGAGCCTGGTGGGGGAGGGAATGCAGGGGGGGGCGAGGAGAGCCTGGGGATGGGGGGGACGAGGAAGGAGCCTGGTGGGGGGAGTGTAGAGGGCAGAGGAGAGCCTGGGAATGGGGGGATGAGAGGGGAGTCTGGTGGAGGAGAGAGTGCGGGGGGAGGAAGGGTAGGGGAGAGCCAGGGGCTAGGGGGATGAGAGGGGAGCCTAGTGGGAGAGAAGAGGGGGGCAGGGGAAAGCCTGGGAGGAGGGGATGTAGGTGGACAGGGGCTGTGAGAAGTGGCTCAAAGAGCAGCCTAAACTAAGGGACTGGTATAAAACACCCAATCCTGGTTCTTCAGTTAAAAAACTCCTTTTGGGGTTGAGTCTTCAGGGAGTGCAGTGGTGCAGAAGGTCTAAACTCCTTGCATTAAAATTAGGATATCTGAACAATAATTGCCAGATTGATCATTTAAGACACAGATCTTATTGCAGTTTTAAAGGGTAGAAGCTTGGGGCACTGGGATCTTGATGAACTCCTCCAAGAAGAGTGAACTAGATTTAGAAAAAAGCATTACCAATAAGAAAGCAGAAGAAAGCAAGTGGCAATGTATCTACCCAAATGAGAGGAGAGAGAGGAATCACGTTTATACTCTTCTTGACATCAGCGAGAATGTATTTGAACAAGATGAAAGGTCCTTGGAATATGTCATCAGGACAGGATGGGAAGAAGCTGTAAGTTACATTTTATAACTTGAAAAATGACTTAGTAGCTGAAAAAAAATCTCAAATGCAGTTTTGGAACATTTGCTAACAATGGCTATTTAAAAATTCATTTGTTTTGGTACAAGGTAGTTTGAAAAGTCAACAGATACTGGTTTGGATATCTTAAAGCAGGGGCAGCCAACCTGAGCCTGAGAAGGAGCCAGAATTTACCAATGTGAATTGCCAAAGACTCACAGTAACACATCAGCAGTTCCCCCTCACCCCTAGTGTCTCCCACCTGCCAGCAGCACTGCTGATCAGCCCCAAACCCTCAATCCCTGCACCTCCCACCCACCGCGATCAGCTGTTTGTGGTGTGCAGGAGGCTCAGGAGTGGGGGAAGGAGGAGGTGCAAGGGGAAGGTGCAACAGACTCAGAGGAAGAGGCAGGGGTCTTGGGGGGAGAAGTGGAGTGGAAGTGGGGCCCGGGCCCTGTGCAAAGCCAGGGCTTGAGCAGTGAGCACCCTGTAACACATTGGAAAGTTGGTGCCTTTAGCTCCAGTCCCGGAGTCCGTGCCTATACCAGGGGCCACATATTAACCTCTGAACAGCTGCATGTGGCTCCAGAGCCACAGGTTGGCCATCCCTGCCTTAAAGCCTCTAAACCAGAGTCAGAGTTGAGAATGTGGGGAAATCATGAGAAATCAACAGTTGATTGTTTTAAACAAGATATTTAACACTACAAATGTTTTAAAAAAAGAAAGCCTAGAACTTCAAAATAGTTGCAGGGAACTGCTTAAAAAGCAGAGGAACTTTAAGAACATACTGAAAATATTGTTTAGGGTTTTATTTTTAAACTAATAGAGATCTAGTTTGTTACAGCTGCAGATTAATCAGCATGAAATGGAATATACAGAAAGGACCAAGAACTGCAACCTCCACACAAACCAAAAAGCATCATGGTGCTAATCAATGAACAATACCTGCGTATGGGGGGGAAATTAGGATAAAATGCTTTGCTCTAGGTGCAGAAAGACAAGAAAATGAAGTATTCTGTTCCTCATTTAGTATGTGTGGTAGAATGAAGAAGCAAGATCATTACATGTGAAAAACAAAATAAACTTAATCATTAGTTAATCTATAGATAAACTAAGCTGTAAACAATCCTTTGAACCAATTAAAAATAAGATGAGCTTTGGGGAAATCAGACACTTGCCATCTTTATTTTTAGTTTAGTATAAAGGACTGATCATCTTCCTCTAGTTCCTTCAACCTTTGTAAAGTGGACATACAATTGCCATTTTACAAGCCGCTGTCTTGTAACAGACATATGGAATACCTAAAAACCTCACTAAACCTTTAAGTAAGTTCCTCTCCTGTAGCTACAATGAAGTTGAATGGAAGGAATATTAATAATAGTTAGCATAAATGGTACTCACATCTTTGAAGTAATCCTGATTAAAGCTGCTTCTCACCTTTTTACCTTACAAAAAGATGAGATTCTTGAAGAAAAGGCAAGTAGGGTTGTGATGGTTTAGTTAGCTTAAGAATTTGGGGTACATTATCCATTATATCAGAGTAGTAACAAATAGTTCAGCTGTGGGATAGATCACTTGTATCACAGAGGGAAATGGCTTTGGAGGCTTCTGGTTTTCTGTAGTTTTAAGATTATGAATTTTTCAGAATGACTCTGTGAGTACAATAGGTTCAAATCTTGCCATTCTAGGGTAGGGTTACCATATATCCAGGTTTTCTTAGATATTGCCTCTTTTCCTATGTACGGGTGGATTTGTCAAACAGGAAATGTCTGGGATTTTTTTTGGAGCAGAGCCTGCAGCTCAGAAAGAACCCCGATTGGACTGCTTCCCGATTGGTATCTCCCCTGCAGCAGCAACTGTTTGGTCCATTCCCCTGCAGCCAGAGCTGCTGGATCCTGCCCACACAGACCTAGGGAGGAGGTCCATAGGGAGGTGCTGACTGAGAGCTGTTGCTACGTCCTGGGCTTCTGCCAGCTATTCTGCCACCATGACAAGGAGCGACACTGCCTCCCACCTCCAATGAGTACCACTGCCACAGGTATCCCCTGCAGCTCCCCCAACTGTACCTCTCTCAAGTTTCCCCTCCCAATGTCCTCTTTTTGGGAATCTGAAATATGGTAACCCTATTCGAGACAGGCTTAGGTGGTTAAAAATAACTCAGATAAACAACTGTCTTCTATCCAGTGTTAGGTGTGGACATACACCAAAGACATTTTGGTGTTAAAGTTGTCTTTCCTCCTAGTGATGCAGTCTTCTAGACTGGTTTCTTGAAACCTATATTTAGCGCAGACCTATCTGTATAGAAATGCTGTTGTTGTGGTTAGGAGTACAGTTAGTGGGGTGAGAATAGTGTTGGATAGTCTGACTATTTTGTTGTAACTCTTGATTTGAGTAGATATTTCTGGGTCTAAGTTCTCTGGTACCTGCTCATGTAACTGAAAACTAAGTCTTTCTAAACTTTAAAAGTGTGATTTACAAAGCAGTTTAGGTGCCTAAGTCCTGTATGCAGCACCTCTGCACTCTGTGAAATTCCTGCTTGTCTGCTACCTAACCCTGGAGACTAGTGGTTTTCAACTGGGAGTCCACAGACTATGTTTGAGGGGGTCTGCAATAGGTAACTATGAAAATTAAATTTCAGATTCCAGGAAAGACATTCTGTTTTTCTGATCAAAAGTATGTGAATCCCCCCACCTACAGGACAAAACCTGGAAGTGTTATCATTACCATAGAAGCTCAGAGTTTTAGCGCCCTTTCTCACACTGCATCAAATGCTGTGCTAAGCATGTGCAACATTTATAATTGAATTCTGTTCAGTCAGTTTTCAGTCTAAGACTTCTGTGTTAGGGGTCCAGGGACCACAGATTAAATTTCCAAGGGGTCTGCACCTCCATTTGAAAACTTGTAGGGGTCCATAGATGAGAAAAGGTTGAAAACCACTGCTGTAGACGCTTAAAAATTCACTCTGCCTATCTTTCCACTGTAAAAATTCCCCAGCTGCTTAAGTTTTTTAACTCTGGGGTATGTGCCCTGGTGATCCACTCTAGGCATCCAGATGCTTATCTCCCACCTTGGCCCCAAAGTGATTCACAAGCCAGGAGAAGGTAGGTATTTGGCTGCATAAATCACATATGGGGCCTAAGCAGCTAGGTGGCCTTTGAGCATGACTCCCAGATCAGGTCTCATTCAAATTTATATCTCTTCCCACTCGTTGCTTTTTAATGTAAATGGTTCTCTCATAATATGATTAAGTCTTTCCCATTTCCTTGTACTTTGGACTGTGGTGCAAAAAAAAAAAAAAGCAAAAAAAAAAGCTTTTCTCTTCTCCCAGATTGGTTGTGAAATCAGTTCTCTGTGTAGGTGCTGTGCTTTTTGTGTCCTGTTTCCACCTGTAGTTTATGGTCACTACTATATTTGGTAAGAGTCTGCCTTAATTTTTCACATTAAATTGTGCAGAGATAGGCTGCTAGTGTAGAGCTCTGAAAAGGGATCTTGTAAAATGGAATTTCAGTTTTTGAGCTCTTAATTTTAAGCAGTCAGTAGCAAGTGATGTGGTTTTCTCCACTCAGCTGGAAGTTTGTCCTGTTTGTTGAAGCCTGCAACAGATTAATATTAGTGAATCAAAACCTAAGTAAAATCCACTCCTAGTCAGCAGCAGAATGTATGTTGTTTTGAGGGATTGAAATGGCACACTAGAAATGCATTTGTTTTGTACATGGATCATAAAAGAAACATCACAATTCTGTTCTGTACTCAGTTTAGTAAAGAAGTGGGAACTAAAGAAAGCTATAATAATCTCAGATCCAAGACTTTTTGGGGAAGAGAACATGTTTTTCTTTCAAAGATAATATAATGCAACAGAAATTGGATTTTTCATGGTCTTGGATATCGCCTCTGAGGCTTGCAGTGTAGGGCTCTGTAGAACAGCACTGCAAGCATAAAACTAAAACTAAAACAGGCATGAAAATCTATGGAGTCCACTGGTTTTTGTCAATAAAAAACTTCTTCGAACACTGTCTTTCTTTAAGTGGGCCTGTCTAAGAATAAAAAACTACTTGTTAATTTGGCCCAAACAGTAAACCTAAGTAGCATCGTGAGTGCTATTAGTTAACCATTACTGTTACATGTGTACATAGTTATTTTTTTTTCCTTGTGAGGAAGCAATTAGTATTAACATATTTCTCTGTTCCCAGGTGCAAGGCTGGGGTAAAGCTGCACCTTTTGCCTGCCTTCAGTTGCAAAAGCAAGCCAAGAAATCAAGGGCAAATGAAACCATCAACAGTTGTCTGTTTTGCTTAGATATGAGACAAAATAATGACAAAAGTGCGAGCCAAGAAACCAAGATTACAAGAGATCAATCAAAATCTGATTGCAAATTAAGCACATGTGCTATAGATGATACCATTTCAGAAAAGAAAGAAGTTCCAGTCCATTCTAGTGAGTCTTCCAATTGTTCTACAACAGATGGAACTAAGAGAGAAAGTTGTAATGGCAAGTTATGCTCTATTCAGACATTTCAAGGTGAAAAGAAAAGTTTGCCAGTAAAGGAATACAGCATATGGCAACCAGAAAAAATGAAAAACCCAGAAGCCCTAAAAAATAAAGCTGTAAAGACCCCTGAGCCTACTATGCCTGCTCCAGATAGCTCTGAATCTTCAAACTTAAAGTCTTGGTTGGTATTGCCACCAGTGAAAGATGCAAGACCAAAAGATAGCGCAGATCTTTCTTTTAAGAAGAGTATAGCAGCTATCTCCCAGGCAAATCAGAAAACGCTCAATGCTACTTCAGATGAGACTGCTTCTGGTAGTAAGGGTACTAAAACAATAGAACAAAAGGTGGGGAAAGAAACCGACTGTATCATTCATGATACAGTGAAGGAGAAACAAATTCACGAACCATCATCCTTTATCTCAAGGCTTCCAAAAGCATTCCTGCAAGGAGGCCCTGAGCAGTTACGTTGGCCCTGTGCTCTTTGGCCAAATAGAAAAATTACAACCACTTCTAACTTTGTTTCTTTGAGAAAGAACAGTCATCTTGCTAACATGCAGTTTCTGCATACAAAAGGAATACAGTGCACAAAACATGATGAGATCAGAGGTCCTTTCACCAACAGTATTAAAAACAGAAGTCTCTCAGAGGCCAAGCAAGGAAATGAATCAAAAACACAGGCGGTGCAACTCCTTCCTGGACTATTCCCTTCCTTAACGGTCAGCCATGTTGCAATAACCACAATGTCTTCTAGACTGACCTAACATTTTTATACTGTAACTTCATGTCATTTTCTTCTATTTGTTTGAACTCATTATACGATGAGAAAAGGATTGAAGATACATTGTACTTGTGCTCCTGTGAGCAGACTTGCCATTTGTTAATTTCTGTAGGTGCTACTTATATGTATCAGTTTATACTACTATGCATTCCTTCCAAATAATTTAATTTCCAGTTTATAGATTAACTATCTCTGTCTATGGTATACAGTATGCTAATTCCTCATTGCCCCATACTAATTTATTTAAGGTTCTACTGGAACTAAGTGCATTCACCTCATTCAGGTGCAGCCCTCATGAACAATTAGACTGTGGGGCAAGCTGGGGTGTGAATCTACCCACACCAGTCTGCCCTGCTCTAACTATTCATGTACACCGTGCTGCTGTATGTTAAGTTTGTTAGAGTGCTTTGGGTTAGTCCTCCTTAGCTCAAAGCACTTTAACAACCGTTAATGCACACAGACAGGTAAGAGAATGATAGGCTAGCGTAGGGTAGATTCACATCCTGGCTCGCCCCTGTCTAATTCTTCATGCAGACAAGGCCTAAGTATGGTCATAGGGTACTTGGCTCAACAGTGCATTTTAGCACAATCTTGAGATCATCCCTATTCAGCGTGCCATTTAAGAATGTTCTTTATTTTAAGGATGTGCTTCAGTTTCACTGAGATCCATTGGGCTGAATATTTGCTTAGATGCTTTGCACAACTGGGACTTAAAAGAGCAGCAGAACTAGTCAAGTAGCCACAGGAATAGCAGCTCTTTCACAGTGGCATGGTTAAATGTTCAGTTACCACATTTGTCCTGATTAGTTTAAGTACTATTAGTATTTTTTTTTGTGTATGCTTCCATGTTTTGTTTTCATGTTTTATTAACAGAGGCCAGATTCATCTATTATTAAACAGAGGGACTTTACTTTTAACACAAATAAAACTTGATATCAGATTTCATTTTGACTAATTAGCTATCATAGTTTCCTCCATGAAATACAGGTTAAATTTGCATTCACAACTTAGGACAGCTTAAATAAAAATTATCCACATCCACTATGACTGCATGTTTCTCACTGGTCAAAGATTTTCTGTGACTGGCAACCACTTATTTATTCTCTTCCCCTTTTTGATGCATTTGACAGTAACTTGGAAGTAATAGGAAAGATAATACCAGTTAAAAATTCCCAAATATCATGTTCCACTGTTACGCCAGAGCTCTAAACTCACCATCTAGCTGCTTTAAGATTCAGAGAATCAGTCATTAGAGATTAAAGTTAAATCCAGAACTTATTTTTATAATACATTAGTTTCAAAGCAGTTTATAGACTTCTACATATTAACTATTTACTCACTCTTATGTATGCACTGCTTGAGATCCAAAGAGAGAGAGAGAGAGTAAGCTCTTTCCAGGCAGCAACTTGAAGCAAAGGCTAAGTAATGAAGGGACTTTTTTATTTTTATTTTTTTAAAAGCTACATGAAGAAATTGCCCACTATTGATGTGCAATAACCTCTAGGGGAGAAATACAGCAGCCTTTCAGTAACACACACCACTGTTGCATAATAGTTTAGGGCAGATGTGAATAATTTTGTTTTCCAATAGAAATTATTGTGGGAATTAAAGCAGAATGCAATGACTCATACCATCACTGTTATTTTATGAAGTGGTCAGGCCTTCTGTTTGAGCTTTAACAGCTGCAAGAGATCACTTGAAATACAATATAATGGTGTTAGCGTGGAGGGAAGAGTGCCACCTACTGAATGTTCAGCTAGTTGGGGTGAGAGGGAAACTCATACCACACTAGGTGCTAGGCATTCAACTCTAAGTTGAGATGAATTACTGCCTTTAAAACAACAAAAAAAAATCCTTCTTTTATATGACTTCCTTTTCCTGAAGAGTGATTTTGGAAAATAAGCCCTTTTGACAGCAGTCACTGGTGGCAAATTCCATACCTTGCGATAAATTTAGAGAATACATAGTTCTAAGATTATTACTTATATGAGTTTGGGTCAGACTAGTGAGGTCATCCTCAAAAGGGAACAAAATCATCAGTTTGATAGCCCAGCTTTTGCAGAGGATACTGGGGCAAAATTACTGAGCCATTATCCCTTACAAGACCTGGTGTTTTATTTCAACGAGGCTTTAGCCTGAATAATGATTATAGGATTTGTCCCTGTATTTCCAATGTAAGATTCTTTCCTTCCTTCCTTCCTCTCTCCCTCCCTCACCTTTCCTTAAACATTTAGAAAAGTTCTTTTTATAGTGTCTAGTTTTGAAGACATATGATATGCTGTTGTGCATATTTACTGGTAGAAGTTGTGGACATATGTGAACTACCACAAGAAAGATACATTTAAGTAGAAATCCAGCCAGGACAATGAAAATGAATTCTTCTTACCTACATTCCTTTCTGGGAAGCAATGGATTTTATGGTACATATAGCATAACAGAAGAATTGAGTGCTTTGTATTATAACTTTAGTTCACAAATACTGTGGCAAGATGGTTAGTTTTTCCACTTGATGCTCTCATGCTTTTAAAACAGGAATGGGAATATGCAGTTATTTATTCAAAAACAGAACTGGCTGTAAATAGTCCTAACGATTTCCACTCATTTTTTGTAGAGGAAATATCTATTGTGTTTTGTTTACAAGAATCAAGGCAATAGAAAGTCCAGGGGTCTGTCTTAACTATGCAATTTGATCACAGTACTACAGTTGCACATGTCCAATAATATCTGTCAGAATAGAGACATCATTCTGTAAGTCAGTTCTCTCTCTCTCTTCAACATCCATTTTATAATAGCCTAACTCCCTTTTCAAAATATGCCCTCTTGTTCTGTATCTCCACTTGTTTTGTGCTTTTAGGTGGAAATACCCTAGCCAGAAGGACAACAGATGCAATCTGCCTTATTTCTATGGTCTTAATTAAAAGTAGCAGTGGTAGTAAATTCTCTACTGATTTATACTATAACACTGTATTTAAATGTAAAATATCTTTTTCTGTAGAAATAAACTGATATTTATATGAGCAGGAATATTTGAGATATATTTGAATAAGCACTACAAGTAGAAAGCTGGTGTCTCTCTCCTAGTCCTCAATATTGTACTTAATTTTAAAAATATGCTGCAAGAGAAATATCAGAAAGCCATTAAGACCAAACAAGAGCCTTCAAAATAATCAGAACATGTAGAAAGAGCAAATCAGTCCAAAATCTGCTTTCCAGTCCAAAATCTGCTTTCCAGTCCTCAGACAGTACTAGATAGCGCTATTTAAACATATAAGCACCTATGAAATTACTGACATTTCCATGGCCTGAAAAGAGGGAAGATGGTGTCTGTCAGACGATTGAAAACACTGATGCCTCAAAGAGAAAATAGAAAAATGATCTACTAGAAGGAAAAAGTCACAATATCCATATTCAATATAGTAATTAAATAAACTTGCATTAACTGGATGTCAGCACAACTGATAGTAAATAACTTGACAGATGATAGGAAAAAGACTGTGGTTGCAGCAGAAACTTATGAGCCTTGCTGCTGCAATATCTAAGTTTTATGGGTGTATTAGATAAAGAATGACTTTAAAAATGAATGTACAGATATTTTTAATCACCTTGATTTTTTTCTTAGCCTTTGTATTTCACTTTCAGTAAGAGTACTTATTGTATTTGTGATAATTAGTTTTATATTCACACCCCCTTGTAGATCTAATTTACATTTTATAAGTTTATTAGGTATTTTAAACGGCAACTTTGGTAAACTACAAGTAATAGTAACAAATACAAATATTTTAAAACTCCAAACAAAGTAAAGATCAGAAAGGGAAAAGGACATATTTCCCTACTGTTAGAGTTTGACTAGCACCTTTCATTTTGGTCGGAGAATTGAGACTGGGAGAAAAGGGGGTCGTAAATGTGCCAACCAAACCTTGGGATAACATCAAAGTGTTTTAGAGGCCAAAAACCACTCAGTTACTTATTTATATCATTATAAACAGCAAAATTTGGCACTAAGATGATAAGAATTATTACAGCTACTTTATAGGCCTCATTTATGAGAGGTAGTAGGCCAGATTCTGATGTCAATTACCCCCAACTGAAAAACAAGAATTTTTTACATTAGAAATATTGCACGCTGTAAGCCTGTGACGGAACCAAGACTAAAACCCAGCTCTCTTGCCTCTAAATCTTGTTCTCCAACCATAGAACCACCCTTCCTTCCCTCCACTGTCTTCTGTGGAGTTGTTCTGGATTTAAGTTGGCAAGGCTGAGATCAGAATTTGTCTCAGAGAGTAGAATGCAATTCTGGGTGAACTTGGAGATTGTGCTAAGGAGTGGAACACCACAAGAGTTCCTCTGAGTGAGTTTCAGCTTCCTACACAATTACAGTTACAGGTGAGGATTTCATGGCAGATCAGAAAAATTCAAGTGAGCCTTTGCAAATTAACCTTCTCAGGTTAATTTGGGTTGGAAGGAAAAGTTTTTCTTTGGCAGGATGATATGAGATGTTGAAAAGTCATGGAAATCTGTGAAAGTCATGTCCCTACGTAACTGCCTCAAAACTTGCACAGCAGTCATCTCTTAATATGACCTCAAAAAGAGTGAAAAGGCCTGCAGTCTCTCCTGCAGATTTAGGACTTGCAGGAAGAGCTGAAAATAACTTTTATAAGGGAGGTCAAGAGGAAAAAAGTCCTTTGTAAATTTCAGGTGCTTGGGCTCTAAAGAGGATTTGAAGAATTATAATCAATATCAACACCACAAATGCATTTAGCTATTGCATTAATGATTAGGTTTTTTATTTTTACTGTTACAAAATCCACTTGTATTAATGTACATTTTACATGCTTTTGTACCTCCAGGTAAAAGACTGGGGTAAAGATGCTCCCTTCACCTGCTACCAAGTACAAAATAAGTCTAAAAAACCAAAGACAAAGGAAACAGTCACTCATTTACCTCACATATATATAGCACCATCTACCAAGAAAGAATTGGCCCAGGCAACCAAGTTTATAAAAGATCGATCAAAACCTAATTGCAAATTAACCACACATGCTGTGAGAGAGAGAGTTTCAGGAAAAGAAAAGGTTCCAGTGTGTTGCAAACAATCTCTCAGTTGTGCCCCTATGACCAATAGCACAAAAGGAGAAAGAAGTAATGACAAACTGCATGCTATTCAGGCTTTTCAAGGTGAAAAGAGTACCAAGAACTTGCCAGGAAACAAGTACAACAAAAGGCAACTGGAAAAGCTCATAAGCAAAGCCCTGAAATGTAAATATATGAGTCTGCCACATGTAAGCCACGGTAATCTCCATGAAAACCTGAGATGTATGACCTTAAAGACATTAGTGGTTCTGCTTCAACTGAAAGAAACAGCTCCCTGTTTGCCTTTTTTAAAGACAAGTAAAGCAATTTTCATCCAGGGAAATGAGAAAAGTCTCAATACTGCTGCAACTGAAACTGCTTCCTGTATCCTAGTACTAAAACAAAGCAAGAGGGTGAAAAGTGACTTGTTGACAGCATGAACAATACAGAGATGGATCAAATAAAATCAATACTACCATTTTTTGGTCCCTCACTTCCAAATGTTTCATTCTTTGAGAAACTGCATGTGTCCTTTCCACATTAGGTGTTTGGGTGCTCCAGTGCACAGTTGGAGATTTTACCCTGAGCACCTTCTGCTTTCTCACACACACCATACAGGCATAAAGAGCCAAGCTGCCAGAGACCCTCTTCAGTTCCTTCCTACCACCTGTGAAGGTTGATAGAGCTCCTGGTCCTTGCTTCTGCAAGTCTGTACTTGATAGCTGTAAAAAGTACCTGTAGATAGTGTCGTGAGTTTAAAAAATAAGTTTTTGTGATTCTGGCAACTAGTTTGGGTGCTGGCCACAGTATTGGTGATATGCCATGTTCTCCAGATTTCAAGCTCTGCCACTCTTGCGGTAAGATAATGCCTAATAGTGACCCTCCCTGTAACTGCCTTGAATGCTTGTGGGAAGCTCTTGTGAGTGACAAGTGTGGCATTTGTAAGGTCTTCAAACCCCATTCAAAAATATCCATTCATTGAATTGGCACTGTGGCCTCCATCTCACCCCTCTACCACTGTCTGGGTACCCATCACATCGGCGTCAGTCAGTAGTGCATCTCCAGTCTACTGATACTGAGAGGCAGATCGGCATCACAGGTGCCAACAAAGGGACATTGGAAATTGCACTTAGTACCAGGGTCCTCAAAAGATTCAAATACGATAAGCTCTTCTAAAGAGGAGGGTGTTCAAAGAGGAAGCACCTCTAAACAGGACAGTTCATTGACTCCAAAGCCCAGTGCAGGCCTATTGAGACCAACTCCTTGAGCACCTTCATTGGCATCTCCTTGTGCCATGTGTCTTCCCAGTACTATCTACTCCTGAGGTGTTTGATGCCGTGAGAGAGTTGTTACAATTCTTGGTGCCATCATCACCGGTTCAAGAGACTCACTTGACACCAGCGGCTAAGACACCCTCCGGCACCTTCACCTCCTCACTGAGCAGCTCCAGGATGCTAGTTAGGCTAGTACCATCTAGGGGAAAACCACAGATGATCTCCCAGGAACCCCTGTCTTTAGAGTCTGAGCTTCTTCACTGGCACCAATCAGTATCGCATCAGCTTGGTATCTCAAGCTTGGTATCTCAAGAAGAAGCTTCTTCCTCACCAGATTTTGAAGTGAGATCCTACATATCCCAGCCTAGTCAGTCCCATCCTGAGAGGGGCCCTGATTTCTGCATCAGTATCAGCTGGGAACTTATAGAAGGGACCTTGGAATTATTTATGTTTGGGGACTGGGCCATACCAATGGAGAGTAGATCTATTATAACAAGGGACAACAGAATGTCACCAGTTTTGCTCCAGAGCAGGACATGCTGTTCTCCCATCCCTCTCCTGACAAGAGTTCTGCACAAGGACAAGGCCAGTCTTATACTAATGGCCCTGGCTTGGCCCCATCAGTGCTGGTTTAAACAGCTCTCGGACCTCTCAGTCAGTCCCTGACTGTTACTCCTGCTTCACACAGACCTAGTTTTGCTGAATCACAGCCACCTCTTCCATTCCAACCTTCATGCTCTTCACCTGATGGCCTGGAGACTTCATGGCTAGCACCAGCAGAGGGGTTCTTGCTCCAAAGAAGTGCAGGAAGTACTGAATAGTACAAAACAATTAACAAGGACAACTTACCTGGCTAAGTGAGAGTTTTTCCACTTGGTCGAGGCGAAAAAGAGTCTCCCCCATTCTTACTTCTATTCAGAAAGTGCTGAACTATCTTTTCTATCTGAAATATCAAAGATTAGTTATCTCCATTAGGGTACACCTAGCAGCTATATCAGCATTTCACCCTTGTGTGGATAGCCACTCCTTTTCCAGCCTGATTTTGTAAGATTTTAAAAGGGTTTGGATAGGCTGTTTCCACATGTAGAGTCCTATTCCAGCATGGAGACTGAATTTAGCCTTAAGGAAGCTGATGGGTCCCACCTTTGAGTCTCTAGCGACCTGTTACACCTTTCAAAGAAAGTGGCACTTTTAATAGCCATTCCATTGGCCAGGAGAATAGGGGAGTTTAGGGCATTAGTATCATATCTGCCATATATTTTTTTTTAATGCAGATAAAGTCTACCTTTGTCCGCATCCAAGGTGTTTTTCTCTCTCTCTCTCTCTCACACAAAGTGAACAGAACAGGAGCACTTGTGGCACCTTAGAGGCTAACAAATTTATTTGAGCATAAGCTTTCGTGGACTACAGAGAGTGTATATATACACACACACACACACAGAAGATGCCATACCAGCTCTAAGAAGCTAATTAATTAAGATGACCTGTTAGCAGCAGGAAAAAAAAATTTTGGAGTGATAATCAAGATGGTCAGTTACAGAAAAAAAGTGGTCTCCTCTTTCCATGTAAACCAACCAGTTTTCTTAACCTTCTGTAGGATCTCACTTTGCAGTAATAAGGGAGAGGAGTCACTTCAAACACTAAATGTTGGAAGAGCGTTAGCATTCTATTGGAACAGACTAAAAAGCCTTTCAGGTCTTGGTCTCAATTTATTGTTACATTTGCAGACAGAATGAAGGGCTGCCTGGTTTCCATGCAAAGGATTTTTGTTGTAGATCTCTAGTTGCATTTGCCTATGTTATCAGTTGGCTAAAATGAACCCTCAGGATACAGTATTGCATAATTCGACTAGATCCAAAGCAGACTTTGTGGCATTTCTGGCTTGTGCACCTGCACTTTGCAGAGTAGCAACCTAGTCAGCAAGTCACATATTTGCCTCCCACTATGCAAGCTCTCAGCAGTCTCTAGATTGTTAAATTTAGATGAATGGTCCTCCAGTCCCTGTTCAAATGGACTCCAAACCCACCCCCAGATGGGACAGCTTGAGAGTCACCTGCAAGGGACTGGACATGTGCAATCACTCAAAGAAATAAAAATGGTTTCTAACCTTTCCATAAGGTGGTTGTTCTAAATGTGTTGCACATGTCCATTCCACAACCACCTCTACTTCTTCCTCTCTCTATCAGGAGTCATTCCAGCAGTAAAGAACTGAGGGGGGTCTGGGGCAGCTTGGCCTTTTATGCCTGCATGGTGTGCAAGACACAACAGAAGGCACTTGGCCCTTCCTGATGAGTACTGCTAAGAGTAAAAACTCTGACAACTGTGCACGGGAGCCCCCAGACACGTACAGTGGAATAGACATGTGCAAAGCACCTTGAAGAACAATAGTTACAGAAAGGTTAGTAACTTTTTTCCTGCAGGATGACCCTAAGCAGCATCACTGGCATTGAGTTCTGTGAGAGACGGAAACACTGCAACTAGTTCTAATGCTGTTGCCTTGGGAGAGAACATTCAACTTACCAGCATGCAATTTCTGCAAAGAAGGGGAGTGCAGAACACTGAACACAATGTGGATAGGGCTGCTTTCATTAACAATAACAGAAAAGACCAGACTCTCAGTGAGGCCAAGCAACTTAGTAGGTCAGAAATTACAGATCCACTTGTCTCAGAACAGCTATTGCCTTCTTTAATAGTCAGCAAACTCACAATCCCTATGTTGCCTTTTAAACGGTCTACCCTCCTCCCGCCCTTTTTGGGACAACGTAACTTCACAGCAATAAACTGATTTGAGCTCACTGGACCAAATCTATTCAGTTTAGCAGATATAAATCTGGAGTAACTCCACTAGTCTAATTGAATAGAATTTGAGCCCACAAGACATATTATGCCCACATCTGCTGCTGATCACATGTAATTATGTAAAATAGTTGAAGTATTTTAAACGAGGATTTAATTTCTAGCTAATGATTGAGCAGTGACTTCTTCACCAGAATATACATGATGATTTCAGAGAAAAGTTCCAACACCAGCTCTAGAACAAAGGGAAGCTGACAGGTAGTCAGGGCTCCAAAATAACACACTTTAAAAAGGTTGACCAGACCCATATTGTGTTTCATGAAAACACTCAATACAATTCAATTTACTGAAGTAATTGAAAGGCATCACTATGCACTTTACATTTCCCTGCAGATGCTTGCAACCAAAATACTGCATCCAAGTATTAGGCTATGAGAACAAATGGTAATTTTTTTTTAAGTGTATTTCCAGCCACAGCATCTCTTTAAACAGATAATTTGACATAGGCAAAGTGCAGCTGAGCTGGGCAAATGCAGTGCTAACGCTTCAGGGGTTGAGCACCGTCCTAAGTTACACCTCTGCACCACAACTATGTCAGAGCAAGATCTGACCCCATTATGGCCCAATGTATGTAGACAGGAGTTTCACATACACGTCTCACAGCCCTGCATAAAGCATCTGCACTAAAGCAAACCAGTTGAACATTTACTTTCATTTGTTCTCAGTGCTCTGACTAAGTGGGGACTTAGGCAGGATACTGGTACAGAATATTGGGGCAAGAGTAGAAAGTAACTGTTTTACCTCCAAAAGAGTACTAAGTTGGTGGAAAAACTGCACTGGGCATGTGAGAGAAAAGAGATAACAAGTGGCTCAAACCAGCATCCAATTATTCCAGCCCAGCTTGATTTGTATGCAGAGTATCATCCACAAAGGCAAAATTATAGGTTTTAGTTGTTTACAATTTTGTTTCTACTTCTGCCCATTTAATATATTAAAACCTGACTTTCTCCTGTGGTATTTTGAGACATGAGTTTCCAATGAACATTAGACTGAGGTTTCATGTAGCCATGGCAAAGTCCAATCTTCTTAGTACCCGGGAAGCTAAGTATACATAAATGTTTGCATTGTGTCTGTACAATATCTTCAGGATGAGACACACTGGACTTCAATGCAGCAACACTACGCAACAGTTCAAGGCAAGAAAATACTGTATCCAATTGAAACTGGATGGGGAAATAAGGAGGCAGAAGTGTCACCCTTTTTGGACTTAATGATGAGAAGTTCCACGGGCTCTTAATGACAAATGGTCAGAGCCACAGTTAAACATCTCTTCTGAAACACAGCCCTGCCAAGAGCATTGTGCTCCTGGGGCATTAGGTCAGTACCGATTCACAGGCAGGAGTGACAACTATGGCCAGCAGCTGGTTGCCTGGCTACATTTGATGATGTGACAGTTTTAAGAGTGCCTATCACAGTTCCATAAGTAAAGTTGACTTTTGATCTGAAAACAACTATTTGCTACACTGAATACAGTCTACCCTTTCCAAAATTACAGGTTTTACTCTTTGGCTACAGAATGAATGTTCTGAATATTGAGTAAATCTCTCACAGATAACCCTTTTAAAAAAAAGTTATGAAATTTAGCTCCTTGTCGGGCTATTTTTTTTTAATAATTCTCCACACTTCCTATACAGGTAACACATTGAAATTTAGGGAACTAGAAACATTTGACTGTTTTCAGGATTAATGGGGTTTTTACCCTTCATAATAGTGTCTTCTTCACCAGAGGCTGAAGAATGTGGAATACCAGATAGAACTGTCTTTTCAAAAATAACCATCATTTCTCATTTCTTCTATAGCTCTTATAAGTAATGCTCTACTGCTTTCCCGAACAGCAGGTACTTTCTGGTGCCAATTTAGGCACAGTCATACAATAAATACAGGACAAGAATCAGATTGAAATTAACTTTACTCCAACATATTATGCACCATTTACAAGATTACTTAAATTCTTCATTGGTGAAAAGCACTGTAACACTTATGAGTAACTTACTTGTAGCTTTATGTATGTAACAGTACAACTTTAGAAGGTAACATGAGACAAATGCAAAAAAAAATTTTGGCACAGAGTTTTTTTGCATGCATTATACTAAACAGTTTCACAGCTATTAAGACAACGTTTCTTCTTTGGGATTGCCACTTGTAAATTTTATATAAAACAAAAAAACCCCTTGCTTCTGGCTGTTTATTACAATTTAATTGGCTAAAATGGCAAAAGTCAAATAGGAACATCCTTCTGAAACTAAAGTTTGTCCACTAGAAGCTAGGGTGACCAGATGTCCCCATTTCATAGGGACAGTGCCGATATTTGGGGCTTTTTCTTATATAGATACCTATTCCCCCTCATCCTGATTTTTCATACTTGCTATCTCGTCACCCTACTAGAAGCTCAAACTTCATATGGTGAGGGGATGAAATAGACTTCTGATATTTCAAATGCGGTTGACAAATCTAGCTGCTTCAATATGCTTTGGAACAGACTCATCCATGGAGTTTTGTACTTACCCATTCCAAATAATTTAAAATACAAGTGAAACAATCAGATGCTAAATTATAGTAAGTGGTTAAAATGAAAATAAGGCCTGCTTGAAAACATGGCTCATAGCCCACCTCTTCCATATGTGCTCTTGCAAATATATGTAGAACAGTGTCTGCTCTGCAGCCAAGTGAGTGCTTGAAACATGTACTGGCAAAACTGCACATTCCAAAACAGAGGCCACTGTTTGAAACTTATTAATCCACTTGATGTATTGTATCAGCAGCTTTTGAATCTAATGTTTTCCACCTAAAGGCAGTATAAAGGATGATTTATGGGACTGTAAGTCAGAAGCAGCTCAGCAGATTGCTGATATTTTTAAGTAGCAGAAAACTCATTTGGGGATTTCCACTACTCCAGTTTTTAGTGAACTGGAAGAGTTATGCACACACAAAACAGACAAACTTTGCATCAACCTGACTGCAAGTCAATACAGAGTTGAACAATCTGGCCCTTTGAGTCTATTAATTGCATAGCAACGGAATTTTAATAAGAGAACGCACTCTAGCTGTAGGCTGGCAAATTCTTTCACTGACTTGTTTGCCATTCAAGCACGTAGACTTTAATTCACATCAACTACACCTCTACCCTGATGTAACGCAACCCGATATAATGCGGTAAAGCAGCGCTCCGCAGGGGTGGGGGTTGGGGTGGGGGGGCTGGGCTGTGAGCTCCGGCGGATCAAAGCAAGTTTGATATAACGCAGGTTTCACCTATAATGCGGTAAGATTTTTTGGCTCCAAGGACAGTGTTATTTCAGGGTAGAGGTGTACTTTAAAAAAAACTTTGGAGGTTTAGAGAACCACTGAAATTCCTGCAAATTTGCACCATGCATTCAGAAAATGTACAGTCACTAACATACCCTCTGCCCCCACATATTTACCACCTAGTGTTTATAGAGAGCGTTATGAATGGAAGCCTGTTTGCAGTAGGTTTGTTGAGACACAAGCACAGCAGCATTTTTAAACAAATCAAAGTGAGACTACAAAGGCCCACCTCAAAAAAGACATTTTGATGTATGTTTATTTGGAACAACAGAAATCTTCACGTGAAGGTTGTGTTGCAAAATGACAGAGCATCCCCAAATTAGATTAGAGCAAAGGAAACTATAGAGAATTACTCTGCACAGCTTTCATGATAAAAGATCTTTTAAACATAATCTGGTTGACCTCAGTGTTGTAATTTCAGCACCAGATATTTCTTTAGTAAATTAAGAATGATTTACATTGACTGAACAAAGCATACCAATATTATCCACCTCCGTGCTTTATTCAAATACGTTCTACACCCGTAATTTTATATTAGATAATCTTTTAATTTAAAACCTCAACTCTTCCAAACATATGCATCTAAAGTTAAGAATGTGAGCAGTACCACTGAAATACATTATTCACATGATTAACATTAAAAATGTACCAAAATATTGTCAGGACCAGGACCTTAAATAGCAAACACCAGTCATTTTGTTAAGTTAGAAACATACTCTTATCTTTTTATGCTATTTCAGAGTAACTACAGGTAATAATCTAGATGTACACATGAGTAACAGTGGAATTTAGACTCTTAAAAAAGGCATGGCATATGTATACTTGGAGGCAACATTTTCAAGGGAAATTTATGAAAATGTAATTTGGAAAAAAACAGATGTGGATCTGGAATGGTTTATAGCTTGAACAAGTTCAGCGAGACCAGTTTTACAATCTTAGTTTCTTTAATCTATTTAACTCTTAGCTGAATATAAATGCTTTATGCTGCTTTAGGATTTCAGATAACAGCGAAGAGAAAAGTTTCTACACACCAGCTACTTCATTTTGTGTACATAAAAGAGTACATGTATATTTAAGAGAGTTAGATTTATTATCCTAGACTGCCAATTTGTCAGGCTGAAGAAACAAAAACTTCCCTGCAATTTAAACAAAGTGTTTTTTCAAATAAGCTCAAATAAGTATTTAAAGTGTATACACATAAATGGATGCTTGCATATCTCCACAGTATAAACAAACATGCCTCCTCTCTTATCAGGGCTTAACAAACTTTTACCAATATATAATGACACCAATAAAAATGCAAGGCAACTCATTGTTAAGTTTGACATATTTAGTTTTTCAGCTGTCTTTTTGCTTATATTTTGCAGAATATAAGAAAGGGGCTGCGTCCTGAACTTGTTTAGGTCTCCTTTGGATTAATGAATGAAAGTGCAATATGTTTAATTTGCATACAAGTGTCAGTATTCTTTCAGACGCTAAAGCCAGTTTTTTGTTTTGAAGTTGATGTATGCATATGTTCATGTCCAAATAACTACATATGTGCACATTACTAGTATGCCACTTCCCTGCCCAGGTGCATGCAAAATACCCTATTTACAATAAAAGCATTCAAATCCCTAAAGTATATAAGTTAGAAGTGTCTACAATTGCATGACTTCTCCATTTAAATGTTTTGTCCTTGGTGTTTCTCAGTAAATCTGCATGCCATGACAGTTATGTGGCTGTATCCAAGAGACAATATAGACTAGTCTCTGGCTTGCTTTTACTATCCTTTGAAAAACTGGATGCTTTAGACAGACAAGGTAACATGCAACTTTATTTACAGGCAGCCAAGGAAAGTAGAACACCTTCATCTTAACTCATGCTTCAGGGCACAGTAAAATGATTGTGACAGACCAGGGAAGAATTCATCTCTGGCTGAGAGAAAATATTGTATGGTTGTCTAAAGGTCCGATCCAAAAGCCCACTGAGAGCAACAGAGATACTATCTACTCCAAGGACTTTGGATCAGACCCTAGAGCATTTTAAGGTTTTTCCTTTTCCTCCGAAGGATCAGGTAATGAGCATTGCTAGCAATAGAATACTGGATTTGATTAACCGGTTGGCTGATTCATAATGGCAAATCCTATATTCAAGTCCCCCCCACAAACAAACGGGTCATGTTATGCATGATTAGGTGACCAATCACAGCACATGTGAGTCTAGAATGGAAGTGGAGTTCAGAATGGTCTAACACAGGCATAAGAGATCCAATAGTTGCAAGGATGAGAATTGGGATAAAGCAGCAAATGCAAGAAAATAGTGCAAGTATTACTATTTGGAAAGAAGTTTGTATGGAGAGGCTATGGGGAAACCATAGGTGCCAAAAACAAAGTCTCCCTTTATTCACCAGCCAGCCCATTACAGCCAACAAAAGGGTAGTGAAACATCTAAGTCATTGTTAACAATACTGAAAAGAATCCTGCCTAAAATCAGTTTTGCAGACTGACACACTTAAGGTAGTTCAAATTATTTTGGAAGGGCAGGGCAAGAAAAATTGAAACTGAAAAAAAAATAGTTTGGAAGAGTTAAATATTAACTGAAGATTTCAAATCAAGTTTTAATGCATTTGTTGAGTGCCTAGCACAATAGGGCCAAATTTGGTTGTGACCCCTTTTGTCTAGTACAAGTGTTAATTAAAAAATCCAGAACTAGGGATAACTTCCTTTAGTGTAAGGCATTTTCCACAGCCTAATTTTCAGGATTTCCAATGTAAATAATTTTCTATAATCAGAATGAACACATCACATTTGTTTAGACTGTAGGTAACTCTGGGACTCAAGTGACCCATGTCCATCAAAACAAGGTATATTTACTGTTAAATGGTTTTCATGCCACTGGATTTTATTTAACAGTTTCAAATTGTGGTAATACCAAACTCAGTTAAGGTAATAGCCCAGTATCAAATGTTAATCCTGTGGGGCTGGGAGGAATGGAGCCAAATTCAGCATCAAAGCCCTATTGTATTAGTGTTCTTTGTAATGGCCTATTTTAGAGAACTGAAATAAGACAACTGTTCACAGGAATCAGCAATGTAAACTCACTTCTATTGAAAAAATGCTGCTGGTTTCCTTTAAGCCACAGTCACTGGTAACAGTGCATCCACAATTCACTCCTTTGTAAAAAGAGTTTTAGGCTTAAACCAAAGAAAGGATAACCTGCGGCTCAGCATCATGAGCCTGTGGGGTTGCTAGCTATTTTACTTGGGTGGCTAGTAGTGGGAAACTTACCTGCTGTAATTCCACTCTCTGAACACAGAATTTGATCCGCACTCTTGAGTTTTGGGCTTCTGGAACAAAACCTGAACTTCCAAAATGTGAAGTTGTGCAGGGCCACTGAGTCCTCACAACATCTCCTCTTCCACAGAAGGTGGTACGTTCCACCTCTGTACAACATGCTTGCTCCCAGTTGCTGGTTCTTTCTGAGCAAGAGGTTGAAGCAATTACCTATGAGAACTTATTTATCTAACCACTTCACTTTGAGATGTCAGTATAATCAGTGCATCAGTTGGATGGCCACAGCCATCTATGCACTAAGAAATGCATTCTCTGGTTCTACAATAAAGCAATGGGAAAATACTCTTAAAACCAAAGCATACACATTGTTACAAATAGTAACAGATAAGATGGATTCATCCAGCCATACTTTATCTGTCTCTCACAAGAATTGGATGGGTGAGAAGGAATCCAGTCATACATCTTCAGAGAATCAGAATTACATGCAAGTAATTTTCCCTTCTCTCAATATACTATGCTGACTGGATTCCTCCTTCCAGAGACCAAGAAACTTGACGGAAGTTTCCACAAAGCAGCAGACTCACCAAATTATGGAGAACTAGAATGGCGAAAGGCAGTTTTGTACACAGGATTGTGGAGACTTCCAGGACACTCCCCCAGCTTGAAAACGTCAGGGATATATATTAAATAGGGGACAAGGAGCATAGGGCATGCATTGCAAGACAGGCATGCAGAAGGATTGTTGTTTACATTACACAATTTCAAGCAGGGGTACAGATGACCACCAGCTAAGCCTGTTGGCTTGATTATAGCACATTTAAGAAAGCAGGAAAAGCCAAAAACTTCCCCAAGACTGATTTGATAAAGGAATATCCTGCAACAGAACAGTCACCTTCATCTAGCATATTGGTTAAGTCCTACATAGTAAAGAGGGAAACATTCTCAGGGTATGGGTACATTTGGAATTTCAAAGCGCTGCCTAGTCAGAGCGGCAGCGCTGGGAGAGAGCTCTCCCAGTGCTGCATGTAAACCACATCCCTTATGGGTGTAGCGTGCAGTGCTGGGAGCTGCGCTCCCAGCGCTGCTGCCCTGATTACACTGACGCTTTACAGCGCTGTATCTTGCAGCGCTCAGGGGGGGTGTTTTTTCACACCCCAGTTGCAGCGCTGTAAAGTGTGAATGTAGCCAAGGCCTCAGTTTTGCACTGGGAGCGGTGACCAGAAAGGACAGGCTATGGATCATAGACTCATAGACTTTAAGGTCAGAAGGGACCATTATGATCATCTAGTCTGACCCACATCAGGTCTCCAGAAACAAAAACTTCTACACAGATGAGTGACTGGTTAGTGTCAAACACATACCCAATACCTCCCCTCTTCCTGTGAGTAAGCAAGTGTTCCTTTGCCTTTGAAAACTAAAAGCAGGGTCTTGGGTCCTTATTATTACTAGTGAACAAAATACGCTAAAGAGTTGATCTGGGATCTGTGCATGATTTTTAAAATGACCAACTAAGGATATACTTGAAGGGATTTGCCGAGTGCTTAATCCAGCTGCCCCCTTTCTGCTGCAGCCAAAAGGGTTACTCCTTTAGTCAATAAAGCAACTGGACATACACCAGCTTAGTGAGAGGCAACACACATTGAGGACAAGATACTCAAGTTTGAGAGAGAGAAGTCAAAAATCTAGAGCTCAATAATGACCCTAGATTAGTAAACATGCCCCAAGGCTACCAAAGAATAGACCAGAGACTGCCCTGAGCTCAAGTAGCCAACACACATCCCAAATACATCTACAAGTAGAGAATGTGGCTACCTAAAGGCAGTTACCAATTGGACAGCACAGGAAGCTGCATAATTTGACTTAATAGAATTTGAATGAAGGTCTGGTGACAACAGTTAAGGGAGAGAGGCTCAGGTTTCATCATTTGTCTATATGAACTATGTATTTTGTTCTTTGAACTTCAGGCCCACTGGAATCATGTCTTATAGTACATCCAACCACAAGAACCAGAATACTACTGCAAAAATTAAAATTCAAGTTTCACTATGGTCTGAGCTGGTACCTGCCACCTTCTGGCAAACAGAACACAGTGTCTCACAGTTCTCTCAGTTTATGAAGGCTGCAGGACTCAAGGTCTCTGGACAGCTCAAACTGGGTACACTGGTGCAAAGCACAAACCTTATCTTCTCCAAGGCAGACACAGAGAGGCAAACCTCTCCAACAAGTTGTTCTTGTGCCTGGGAGTGCTCTATGATACACTGATGTCTATGTATCTGACTTCCTCATCTGGAGGAATCATGATGTCCAGTGCCCCAAGATACCTACAGACAATGCCTTACTGATTGGCACACTACAGCAGTGCCCCAAAATGCAACTCTGAAACACTGGCCTGAAGAGTGCGCTGCAGAGCCATAGAAATTGGTGTGCCTGGGAGCTCAGGTATGCAATCCATCCACTGCACATCACACTAAGCTACCCCCATCACAGCAAAGTTTTGGAGTGCTAATACAAGTGATCATGCAACAGTTGGTGTTGGGTAAAGGCAGTCTGAAATGCTCCGAGGCAAAGCAATTCAAGCCATGAAGAACTCCTCCATAGAGAAGCCATCAGCACCTCAAATTTACTTCCTCGGCACTAGTGCTGTGGGTGAACACCTGCCTAGTGCAGCAGGGGAACACCTGGACAATGCACCCATACATCGTGTGAATTACTCCATAGTGTTGGTACCAGATATGTTAAGGGTGATCTCTTTGTACACCAACAGGCCAATGCTCCAAGTCCCCTCAAAGCTACCGACTGGCACGCTAGTCAGAAATACACCAAGCCTCTGTTCCGAGGTACCACCATGTAGTGCTGACCCAGCATATTGGAAGTAGGAACAGCAAATGAGCTCCAGAGCTCCAAGATGTGCCTGTGTTGGGAAAGTATCACTGAGGCGCCCAGCTCTGATGTGATACAAGATTATCTGCTACGGCATCAAGCTCCAACGGCACAGCAAGCCCTGATCGCTCAATGGTGCTGTCAGTGCCCTGCAAGTTCACCATACTCTGATGAAATGGGAAGGCAATCTCGGCCCCAACATTACAAATTCCTCTGATATGCCGAGCTCTGACAACACACTAAGACAACAGATCTTGCTCATGTGTGGAGGCATTCTGACCCCACTGCAGTACTACAAACACCATTGGAACCACAACCATCTGAATCCTGGAATTGCACTGCAATTGCCACTACCACTCAGGCTGCACCAAACTAAATCGCACTTTGAGTCTCGTACCAACACACATAGAGGATTGTGCCTTTTATACACTGATCTTCAGAGCTGGGCCCTTTCCTTAAACTGGAGACAGGAGAGCATGGAATTGGTTCCAAATATTTCTGGATAGCACACACAGGTGCTCTAAGGCAAGGCACAGCTGCTACCAGTCTTCCAGACTGACCTTCAAGGCAGAACTGGATGATCCTGAAATAAAGTTACAAGAAAATACAAAAGTTAGCAACACCTCAGAAATGCTAAAGAAAGAAAGAAAACGTGATGCAAGGCTGAAGACTGGAGCTCACAGCAAAAATTCACATCAGAATAACTGCCCCTCCATTGAAATACATGACTGTTATAACTGACCAGTTAGGAGAAAACAGTAGATGACGGCAATCTCCATGCTTCGAGTATCATCAGCTTTTAACTGCTGAAGGGGAATGCTTTACAGTGAAGCCAGGGGCAGGAGTGGCTGCTGAGCCCACTGTGCAGGGGAACAATGTACCTGCTGCTATACAGGGAAGTCAGCAGCCTCAAACACTCTGAGCTTTGGGAGTTCTACCTAGTCTTGTTCCGGAAGAGTAAGATTTAAGAGTAGTAATTTAGTCAACAGGCTATCAGAGAATTCAGTCATTACAAATCTAACAGTTTCTATGGTCTTTGGAAAGGTTCGTAGTTATAGTATAACCAATATACTATTCCTCAAATTAGCAAATAACTGTGCTATTGGTAGGTGAATTACAGTGTAACCTGATGATTTGTTCTGATCTTTCACTCAGACAGTCTAATATTTAGAATTTTCTTGATTTTGTTTGCATCAGAACCAGAGTTTCTTGCAAATCACAGTTTAGGAACACAAATCCCTCCTTGAAAAGTCCAAAAATACTTTAGACCCGGAGGCTGCTTTATTACAGTATGTGCAGTGAAGTTACTGCATGATAACTTTAAGAGTTAAGAAGCTCAAAAAGTTTTTATACCCCCTTACCACCAATGCTGATTATACCAATTCAGAGAGAAGTAAAAATAAGTGTCGCTACTCACATTAGTTGCACTTTAAATTATAAACGCAATAATCAGAAAATGTGTGTTCCAGCTTCATTTTTGGGAGAACTGCTTGGAAACTACATCTACTAATAAATTCCTCAACATCTCTTTTTGTATAGGACAGGTAAACCTTGCCATATTATAATCTAAGACTTTAAAAAACAAGAAGCAGCTTATGCCAATAAGGGCTTTTTTGGTGAGCAAGATGTGTCAGAATTAGATAGGCCTACTTTTGCGTCAAGACAGTAAGCCTAGGTCTGAGCCAAAAGTATACAGGTATAGACAAATATAAAAGCCTGAACTGAGGTTCAATGGACATGTTGATATAGCTTTGTAACACAGATCAACAATGGCAGGCACCACGAGAACATTCACTTTAAAAGTTCAAACTTGCATTAACAGGTTACAAAAATGTATACATATTCTATGTTTAAGTTACATATACAACAGCTTAAGTACTTTATGCATGAAAAATTTTTTTAGACCAACTGCATATAGGCAACTATATTCAACATAGATAACTTGGTCAGTCCCTTCTCCCGCCCCTCACCCCAATAACTTAGTTTCAAACCACAAGGAAAACAATTTTATTAAGTAGTACTCAATGGCTTGTTCCAAACTTCTGACAAACCAAGGAACACAATTCTGCACAGGTCTGTGTTTCTACTGAACTGAACTGTGACTCCATTGTATTCCAGGCCAAGTCAGCCAGAAGAAAGTCATCCATAGCTGTCTGTGTCTCATTGCTGGTAAGAAATAGGCTTCCAAGGGTCTCAAAGCAGCTATCCATAGTCTGTGTTTCAGCACTATTCAGCTGGACTTTATTTTCTATATTTTGACAAGGTATATTTTTAGCAGCAGAGGGTATTTCTGTCTGAGTTTCGGTATCAGATGAGTCAGTGCTCATGGAGAAGCTGGATTGCTTCAAAATACTTCCCAAAGGCAAATGGGTGCTACTGTCTAAGAAGGAATTTAAGTCTGTCTGTGTCTGGGTATCAAACATTTCCAAACCTAAGAAGTTGGAATTTCCTCTGCAGCTATAGGATTGAGTGGCACTGTCCGAAAAAAATAAGTCAGTCTGTGTTTCAATATCCAGAGATTCCAAGACTGGCTCAGAGTTCAGGTTACCAAGATCACTCTCCTCAGTTTGTGTTTGAATATTGGAAGCTGAAAAGAACTCTTCAATGTCAAAGTCTATTCCTGTGCTCTGTGTAGGGCCAGATGGCAGATGTGTATCAGCCCCTGAACTAGTATCAGACAAAAGACCACGATTATCCAATGTCTGGCCAGACATGTTACCTGAAAAGATGTTTTCCAGATCACTTAGTAAGTCCATTGTCTGGGTTTGATTATCTGTCATATTTTGCTGTGGGAGTATATTAGTCTGTGTATGGAAGTTGATAATGGGTTCAGATTTTATTGTATCCTCACTCAGGGTCTTGCAGTTACTTCTTTGTAGCAATCTTTGATCTATGTTTGCAGTCATTAAATTGTTTTCTGAGAGCCCAATCTGGGTTGAAACATTGTAAGCTGAATGAACACTGTCAAAAATGTCATTGCACATTACAGCTTGGTCCATTTGTATTCTTCCATCAACAGAGTTTTGTGTTCTATTGGTTTGAGTTTCTCTAGAAACACCACATGACTGGAAACAAGCCTGAGCAAAAGCATCAGTCTGGGCAGCTATGGATGAAGTCAGTTTAGAACTAGGCAGCAGTGTCTGAGTCTGAACACTAACTGGTAGCGAAACCTGTGAACTGAATGTCAGGTCCGTCTGAGAGCAAGAGGATACAGAAGAATCAGGAGCCCAGGCTGCAGCTGGCATAAAGTTTTGTGAAATGTAAGATAAGTCAGTTTGTACATTTATTGAAGAGATTTTATTCTTGTGACACATGCTCCCCAGCTCTTGTACTGTATTATTTGATGTGATCTTACCCAGACTGACTTGGACGCTGGTGCTAATTGGTTCAACATCACCAGAATTTGCTGGTTTCGAAATAGGCACTGTGTCTTTAAATACAAGTGCTTCAGCCTCCAATGCTGGTATCAGAATTCCTATAGACTGAGGTAATAAGTGAACAGTACTCATAACAGAGCCTTGATTATCAACAGTCACTACAACAGGTTTGACAGAGGAATCTGTTGCTGACACAAAAATAGGCAAGTGAGCAAACTGCATTACTGGAAGTTTAACCAAAGCTACTCTGGGCTTTGGCAAAAGCATCTTCGGTGTACACTTAGGCTGTGAGAGCGTTTGCTTACTGACATTAGAACTGCAGGAGCCTTCAAAGGAGGCCATTAGTTTCATTTCAGACGATTCCAAGTCCTGAGTGCAAGTACCACTGGTGCGTGCATTGATGAATGCTTCACTCGCTTTCTCTACCAAGTGCTGATTGGAAACCTCAGTGCACATTTTCCTTTTCTTACTAGGTGGATCCCTGTAAACATGATACATTAAGAATTTATCTCACAGTTTAGAGACCAACAACAAAATCCTCCCTCCCAGCTCTTTCAATCATGGCACTAGACCTTGTGGGAGTGGAGGTATAAGTTAAATCCTTCCGTAGGTCTGAATTGGCAGAAAAACTAATCCTGATCATGAGCTTTTCCTTATTAAAGTTAAAAAAAAAAAAAAGAGAGAGAGAGAATGAGGAAAATGCTAAAAGAGTAACCTCTCAGTATTTTGGGTTATGGTGTTTAAGAAAACGTTCAAAGAGATAGTTACAGTCTTACAGAAAATTGGAACCTAGATTTTCTAACCCATGCATAACATGAATGCACAAGTATTCTAATCTTGTAGCATTTCACTCTGCAAAATACATAGTAGGATTCAGTAAATAGATTGCTTCATATATGCACACTATTAGGAAAATTTAGGCACCTTTTACAGATGGCAATTTTTCATACTTATCTTTTTATTAACTGCCAACCATTGTCTTACTAATGAAAGCAACTGACACATATGGTGCCGTATAAGTGTTAAGAGTAAAAATATGTAATTAACATTGCTCACTTCAGGCTACAGAACTGTACTGGGTGTGCACATTCCCCATCCAAGAGCATTCCCTTTTTACTTTTATAGCACTGCAGGTCGCACAGTTCCAACAAAAATCAGTTGCAGTTCTAACAACAAATGCAATAAATGTCACCAGCAATAAGAGGACCACAGCTAGTAGCACTTCTTGTGCTAGACACTAGAAGCTCGATCTTACATAGTACTGGATATGCAATTCCCTTGCCATCAATGGAGCTAGGACTGCTGTAAGTAATGGAAGGAAGCAGCAGCAAAGTGCATTAGTGTTAGTGGGAGTAAACTGCATATAGGTAGGAGATCAACCGAAAGGAGTTAATTATGAGGCACATGTAGGAAGAGGTCATAATATAAAATAAATTAAATCACTTAATCAATAATAGCTTCACTGTTACCTGTGCTCTGCAGGGATCTCATGGCCAGTTCGGTAAACATGAGACAGTAATGCTGTTCTGCTGGCATAAGGGCACCCACAAGTACACTGGAAAGTCTTGCCACAGTCTTCTATATGTCGTTTCAAGTCCCATTCCGTGCCATATGAGTTGCTACATTTATCACATTTGTGCTTCTTTTCAGCATGCATTTTCATAAAGTGCTAAAATTCACAGTGAAAGGTAGACAAGTTAACAATACAAAGGAATTGGTTAAGAGGTCATTTCTTTACAAGACAGATACAGTGTTAGCACATGCAAACAATTTAGGAGATATGCTCGTCTTGGAGAAGAGTGAAAAAACTATCCTTAATTAGAAACAGTTTTAAGAATTCAATAGAAATATTTAGGCATTTCACTGAAAAAAGATTTAAAAATTTAAAATATTTTCTTGCACTGCTCGAGGAATGAACAATACCATACTATTCTAAAGCAGTGAGAACTACAGAATGAAGAGAAGTCTAGTTTCATTGTCCAAGTTAAAGTGAGGGCAAAAAGTAAACAATGAAAAGTAGCTTAAATTAATTTTAATAGTTTTTATTAGTTATTTGTACAAAAAAAACTGTAGTTTAAATATGATTTTACACCATCATTGACCTTCTAATTGATTTCCATTGTTTTACTTGGGAATAAGTCTTCATGCAATACCAGAGAATGAACCTGTTGGCAATCTCATACACCTGGTCATTAATTTTATATCATCAATTCCCACAGCTGTTAGTTATAGATTAAATACTGCCACTTAACATTTACAGGGCCTCCTCCTGTACCATTGACATCAATGGGAGATTTGCCATTGACTTCAGTGGGCACAGGATCAAGCCCACAGTGCTTCTCATTCAAAGATCTTGCTGTTTATTAACGTTATTTAAATAATCAAAATTCCCACCCTGAAAGAGGCACTCTCTCTCTCCTTTGAAAAAATAAAAGGACTAGAACAAAGAGGAGAGGCTAAGTGAGTTGTCCAAAGTTCCCAGAGCAAGTAAACAGAACTCTTTATTTATGGCCCTGCACGCTAGCCACTAAACCACATCACTGAATCATGCAGCAGACTGACACTGAAGATGAGTCACAAATGTTGGCAGTTGGATTTTCAACAGAATTTAATACTTTTCATAAAGAATGCATAAGTGACTTTTTCTTAACAAGAGATCATCCTGATTAACATGCAACAGAAAGTCATCTGTGTAAAGACGTCAACTCTTGAGACAAAAGTACAGGAGTTAGTCTTATTTCTTATCCATTTAAGATGGCTAATAATTTTAAACCAGCTTATTGCCCTTGGACTTTTTGTTATAATTGGACATTTATGGAAAAATGTTAACCACACGTAACTCTTTGGAAAATCTGTATCGGAATGACCTTTTCTAAGTTGTTCATTTTTTAATCAGTTGTTTTTTTTAAATGAGAACATGCCAGTGCCTGTTAGACACAAAGGCCCAGGTCTTCCAAAATGGATGTGCAAATTGCCATCTGCACACAAACTGGTGTTTCTCCACACACTTGCTCTTCAACTCAAGTATACAGGTTGGGATGTCTGGCACGTGTGTTTGGATATAGGAAGGTATATGCACTCTTGAAGATTTGGCCCATGTTGTCCCCAGATTCCTCTTATACTATTACTCAAGGAAAAGTAGTCCAGAAAAAAAAAATACCTGTTTTACAAGTGAAAATTGAGAAAATGGTCTGTTTGGTCCTCTAGGGCAGCCTTCAATAGGACAGCAGTAGAATTTCTGTGTAGTTTTCAAACCCTTCCTTATTGAAGGATTTATTTTTCCATCCTGAAAAAATACATTTTCATTAAAAGTTGGCAAATGGGTCTGTACTATTATTAATACAGTGTTCAGAATACAGATTAAACTTTGCTCAACATTTACCAGCCTTGACATTCAAGCTGAAAACTCTTTGCTAAGTGAATTGGTAAATTACCCAGCTCAAATGGAATTGCTTATCTGTTCAGATACTATTTTGTAACTATACCAGCAGAACTCTTCAGGAATCACAACTGATGATCCGAGAGCAGTATACTATTATTTTACTTCCAAATATTAAATTCTCCCCACCATACAGGAAATACTTTCAGAATCTAAACAATTTACACATGCTATTTCTTAACTTTTCAGAGTCCAAAATGAACGGAGCGAAAGCTCCAGCCTCTACACTGCATTTCACTAAATATTTACAGTGTTCCAATACACTGTAGTTTCAATTTTTCAGAATTGCCTTATGCTTGGTGTTTCCAGCCGGTAAGGTTTCTACTTTATAATTTATATTTGCCTGGAACAATCACAGCACCATCAAAGTTGTTGAAGCAAGTAAAATTAAAGAACAAAAGTTCCATGTGCCACTTAGTAAACTTTTTGTGTGTGCTTGTATGCAGTCTAGATGTTCACAGCACCATATTACAGAACCAGAATACCATTAGGCACAGATTCTGCTTAGTTGTCTCAGGAAGAGACATCTCCCTCATCAAGGAAGATTCCCTCAGTCTCGACCACAGTATTCTGCTTTCCACATATTTCAGCCACCTGTGCCGGGACACTTAGGGATAGTAGCAGGTTACTAGTTAAGAAGGAATTTTGGAATAAAATACTCAGCTGCACCTGAGCAAAACACAGTGCTGCTAGGAAGCATAAAGACAAAAGTAGCACCTCTTTTGTCCCTCCAGATCCTGGAACTGGCTGGGGAGCCAAAGTCCAGGCACTATAATCCTGGAGATCTCTCTCTGGTACCAACTTCTGCAGTGTGAAATTAAATTTAACTTGATTTGATGCCTCTTTTCATGGGGGCTGACTGCTAATCTGATGTTGGATCCAGGGATCAGCCCCATAAGGCCTCCCTGATGAAGGCACAGAGCCTCTGCTGCTTATCAATGCAAGCTCAAAGTGTGAAGGCCCTATAAAGAGCAGCAATCCAAGTAATGGTTTACCATCTCGAGCAGAATAGCAGGTACCCACATCTGTCTCCAGAACATAGACAGACACATCACAACACTGCTTAAATATACCCCTCTTACCAGAGACCTCAGAGCCCTGATAGACATTTTAGTAATAGCCAGAGAACCTTAGTGCCAAAATAAAAACCTAACAGTACAACAGGGCAACACCAAAAGTTGAGTTTGGTATTAGAAAGACCCAAAGAAATCACCCTGGGAACAGAAAGAAGGTCCCTGCACCTGACCACAAAAATGCATAAACTGAGGTAGTTTGGGACTGCACAACATTTTTATAATGTCTGCTTCAAACATCTTAAGTGAGACGAGTGCTCATGCAGCTCCAACAGGCATCGTCTTCCAGAAAGTTCCCGCAGCATAGCATGGGGCGAATTCCACAAACAGGAATAAACATGCCACATTAATTACCTCATTTTTGTCAAAGTGAAGCTTTAACAGCTGCCAAACCAAGATAAGTTATGTCTTCAATGAATGGAACATAATCAATGCTATAAACGTTTGTCAAGCAACTTATGTTTCTACACATTCAAACCTGGTTTCTAGTAAAAAACGTTTATGAATGAGATGGTCAACTCTCTCATTTCACCAAAAGAAAACCTGACAGATTCTTGAACTTTGTCAATTAAATGTGGGGCTTGGGATTCATCTTTGGTCCCCCTACTCAGTGGAGGCTTCGGCTTTGATCTCCCCAGCCAGGCAGTGGGTCTGAGGTGGGCTCAGGCTTCGGTCCCCCACACCTGGGGCCATGTAGTAAATTTTGTTATCAGAAGGCGGTCATGACGCAATAACATTTGAGAACCCCTGGTATGGTAGGTGTCTAAAGAAGCAGACAGTCACCTAGCGGGATTTTCAAAAGTGCCTAGACTCTCTAAGGTGCTTTTGATAATTCCACTAGGTGATTATCTGCTTTTATAGGCACTTAGTTAGCAAGTTGGACTTAACTGCTTGCTAAAAGGGTTTAGTAAAAGAGGTAAGCTGTAAAACAATGCTGAATATGGAAAAGGCAACTCTACATATATTGGTAAAAAGTTTCCTTAGTTGGGACTATGTGTATGTAGCTCTAAATTAAAGTATCAGTCAGTCAGTCATGACCAGATAAAGTGTCATTAGAATCTGTATCTCCAAAAATCTAATCTCCATAGACACTGTGTGTCTGAACCACACCAGTGTTCCAATACTAGCCTGAGCAATTACCAAAAGGAAAGTTGAGTACAAGGAATCTCATGAGTGTACCCGGCACTATGATAACAGTTCTGAGAGCTATTACAGCAGTTTATGTGGAGAAAGAACACATTGTATTTTCTTCCCTGATAGCAAACTTGGAACACAACAGTTAAATACTGCAGTAACTGTGGTTCAAAATGATGGCCCACGTGGATCCAGGAGTGCTGCGTGCACCGCAAAACACAAGTTCGGAATGTTTAGAAGAACAATGTCTGCTGAAACTGCGCACAAACCCTATATATCCATTGTGTCCCTCAACCCCAGGAGGCATCAGCTGATGCCACTCAATTCCTTCTAAATCCTTTTGAGCCAAGATCCACATAGGCCAACTCAACCAATAATCAACAAATCTAACTGGCTATTTCACTAAGAAAATATGAGGTTTTGGTACCCAGGGAACTATTATATGTTTGTATTCGTGTAGCACAATGTGGCCAGCGCCTCCAGGTGCCACAGTAATACAAATAATGATAAAATGATGAATGATCTTTAGAAAGAAAAAACCCAAGCTGCTCTTAACAGTATCTGTTATTCTTGAATCTTTTAAAAATATATATTAAAATATACCACACACAAATACCACAGAAACAAACCAAACGCTAAGTACGCATATACTGTTAAAACAACTTTATATATTTCACACTGAAGGGTGTTTTAAACAAAAGAGCTGTTGCTAGAAAATGCATCATTCTCCCTATTGTAATAAAATAAACATGATACACTAATCTAGAACAGCCCATCAACACCTATATAAATCTTTACAGTATGCTTTGAACAACAGTGGTTTAGAAACAATTGGACAGTTTACTGAGTTTCTAAAGAATGCTAACCCTTGCAGAGGGCCTCAAAACTGAGAATGGGAGCTCCCCATCTAGATGTTAGATATATCAGAAGGCAAGGAGGACCCAGGGGATACAGATGTAGTGTTAGACAAATGGTAGGCAGCCAATGCTCAAGTACTCACTTGGGGCCAGGTTGGGAGCATGGGTCAGTATGTAGACCTGGTGTGTATTACTTTCGTGCATGCACAGGGCTGCGAGCACCAGAGGTGGCAGTCAATATCAGGACCAAGTGGATCTACCTTAAGTGCAGACTTCGGTACTTGGAACCGACGGTCTTAGGTGCATACCAAGAGCTCCATAGGTGCCGACCATGTAGGTGCTCCAGGGCTGAAGCACCCACAGGGAAAAAAATAGTGGGTGCTCAGCTCCTCTTCCTCTCCCCCAGAGCCTCCTACCCCCTGGCAGGCCCCACCAACCAGTGCCTCCCGCCCACCACAATCAGCTGGAACTGCGGGGGGAAGAGGAGTGGTGGCAAGGCATACTCAGGGAATGGGGCAGAACGAGGGTGGGAAGAGATGGGGCAGGGTCTTGGGGGAAGGGGTGGAGCGGGGGAAGGTTCTGGGGTGGAGCAAGGGTCAAACACTCCCACAGAAAGTGGAAAGTTGGTGCCTCTGAACAACCAGACATGGTGCATGCTCAGATCTCAAGGGGTGAGGAATAATGGGGACAAGCAGGGGTATCTGGCTCTACATTTGCTTACATCATGCATAGTGCTGGAGAGTTTGATTCCATGGCCTTGCTCAGGTGTATACTAAATGCCAGGAAGGTTTTTTTGGACATGCAATTGTAGAAAGGAAGTTCAATATGTGGGCCTTCATTGGGTTAGGGGATTTTTGAGGGGTGGATGGGAGGGCCTGGTTAGACTTGCTTCGGTGTATGTTCAGGAACAAACAAAATACAGGGTTAAGCACCTGGACCTGGAGGATCTTGCTCAGGAAGATGCTCATGACAACGGGGATTCGGTATCTGGACCCAGTGGACTGGGGGTTAGTACCTGGACCTGGTTGGGCTTGTTCAGATGCACACTCGGGGCTGGGGGTAGACAATATGAAGGGTTTGGTGTACATGGGCTCAGGTAAGTGATCAGAATAGGGAAGGTTTGGTACTTGGACCCAGTGAGCCAGAGATGTGTTGATCCACTGTACCTTGTTCAGCTGCTTGGGGGTGGGATAAAAGGGGTTAGGTATACAGGCCAGGTGGGCTGGCACAGGGTCAGTACCAGCTGAGTCTTGCTTGGAGTTGGGAATAATAGGGTTTTGGTACCTGGTCCCGCAGGCCAAGGGAGGGGGGTCTTGCCCAGGCGCACGCTCGGGGCAGGGTCAGGGGCGGGCCGGTAGCCGGAGCCGCCGGGCGATGCCCAAGGCAGGGGAGGATTGTAGCCAGACCCGGCGGGCCGGGGAGGGTCAGTACCTGGACCCGGTGGGCCTTGCTCAGGTGCATGCTGAGGGCCGGGCTGTTGGGCAGGACCTTGCCGCAGCCGGGCACCGTGCACAGAATGTTGGTCCGCACGGCCCGGGACAGCTCCGTCACCGACGGCCGCACGAGCTCCCGCGGGGCAGGGCGGTCCGTGTCAGGGGCCGCAGCCCGGGGCCGCCCCGGCCCCTCTCCGCGCCGTCCGGGCTCTGCTGCCGCAGCACCTGGCGCCGCCATGTTGTTTTCGGCCGCTTACAAACCAACCAGCCTAGCAGCAGCACTTCCGGGTGGGCGACGGAGACAGCTCATCATTAGTCATCTTGTAATTTGAATATTCATAAAGGGCGTGAGGACGCTCGGCGCTGGTCACGCCCCTTGGCACTGGCTCCGCCCACAAATACTCCGCTCCGCTCGGCATCGTCTCGTCTTCAGTTTTCATTCTGCCGCGGGGCTGGGCCAGGCCGGGCCGCCTCGTTCCCGAATAACCGTCACTCTCCTCTCACGGTGGGGCAGGGGGCGGGGAATGAGGGCTC
Source organism: Gopherus evgoodei (assembly GCF_007399415.2). Lineage (NCBI taxonomy): Eukaryota > Metazoa > Chordata > Testudines > Testudinidae > Gopherus > Gopherus evgoodei. The sequence goes on along the minus strand of NC_044333.1, from coordinate 33,133,737 downwards.
CCGCTCAGGGTGCAGGCTCTGGGACTAAGGGGTTCGGAGCGCAGGAGATCAGGGCTGGGACAGGCAGCTCCCGGAAGCAGCAGCACGTCCCCCCTCTCCTCCGCCCCATGCAGAGGTGTCGTCAGGCAGCTCCACGCACCGCCCCCGTAGCTCCTATTAACCACTGCTGGGAACTGCAACTAACTGCAGAGCTAGCACTTGGGGCAGATGCAGTGCATGGTGCACCTACATGTGGGGACAAGCCACTGCTTCCTGGAACTATAGCAGTCAGAGAGCCTGCCTTATCCCCTCTGTGCCATTGGCTGCACTTTTAACTGCTTGGTCAGCAGTGCTGACCACAGCCACAGTGGCCCTTTTTGACCAGGCATTTCGGTCAAAAAACGGACATCTGGCAGCGCTAATCCTTGCTCTGTGGGTCATTGACACAGTAGGGCACCCTATCATCATCAGGCCCTAGGTTGAAGCGAGATCAAAACATCACCGCGCTGCAAGGCAGCAGGCTAACGAGAATGCAAAGATCACTCTCATACTGCAACAGATGAGGGATCAAATTATCATTAGAGGATAAGGTGATTAATGATGTAAGGTTAAGAAGCCATGACACCATGAAGGCAATGGGGAATAGATTGTGACATGGACTAACCAGGTAGCATCAGCCAGCGGTTGCAGCATGAAGGGATGGCACAATGTAACATCAAAACCAGGGCCATAACTAGGGTAGGGCAAGAACTGCTAGGGGCACAAAAATAGGGCAGTACAAGACCTGGACCAAAGTCCAGGGGTCTAGTTTGGAGAGGGGCATTGCAGGAGCCGAGGTAGTGGTCCAGAGCTGCTTCTGCTAGGTGGTCACTGCCTCCTGGCTCCTACGGCTAGTCCTCTTCCCCTTCTATATATGCTGGGCACCCTATATGGCCACAATCCTGTTTTCTCTACAATGGGATAGGGGAAAGGGTGGCGGGGAAGAGGCAGGAGGGAAGGAAGGGGGATGGGATACAGCAGGGGGAAAAAGGATAGAGGAACATGTGGGAGTAGAGGATTGTGTAGGGGAAGTGAAGAAAGGAAAGGGGATGGGGTGAGGGGAGTGAGGAAGAGAAGGAAGGGAATGGTAGGAAGCAGGAGCCCTGAAGTGGCCCCTTGGCAGTAGGAGCTAGGGCTCCCCCATTAAGCCAGTTAAATTGCCACCAGCTGCCCATCTGCAACACCAACCCTCCTCCCCCCAATGGCTGCCCATCTGCTATACCAAATGCCCAGTCACTGGAGGTGTTTAAGAACAGGTTATACAAACAGCTGTTAGGGATGGTCCATTCTAGTTAGCTTGGCCTCAGTGGAAGGAGTTGGGCTAGATGACTTTTCTTGGCTCTTTACAGACTCAGGAAGACAACACTCAATTTCGAATATACCTCAACTGCCATAAGGGTGAGAAACTCAAATTTAAAAGCACTTAAAATTGAGATTGTGAATGCTATTCTATGGCAAAGGGTGAAGGCCCTAACAAATTACACAGCATTAAGACAAATGACATGGCTGGATTTAAACCACACTACAACTTTAAGACACTCTATAATTTGTCTCCCACTACATCCCCATACTCACTTCCTAAACCTTCATTTTCTCTCACTGAGATGACCATTCACATCTCTTTGCCTCTTATCTCCTATGCACCAATTCGGGTTGATTAAACTCAGGTAGGCTCTCTTTCTTTCTAGCAGTAATCATATTTTGAAATATCATAGATATAGAGAGAGAAAAAATGAGCTATCAGTTTGATCAACTTACAAGCACACAGCACAGTTGTCGTCAGGATTCTTAACCCATTATCACATCCCTTCATCAATCCAGATCCATGCCTGTGCTTTGGTGCCAGATTCAGCTTTGACTCTTCTCCTATGATGTAACTTCCAAGCATATTACTGGTAAGAAAATTAAAAAAATACCTAATTCTCACATACATATTTTAAAAAACCTAGGTAGTATATTTGATGTAAATGGATAAGCTAAGGTAGAGAATTATTGAAAGACTGTATAAATGCTGCAAATACAAAATAAACTATTATTTCCAGCTCTCACATGGGGGAGGGATAGCTCAGTGGTTTGAGCATTGGCCCGCTAAACCCACAGTTGAGAGTTCAATCCTTGAGGGGGCCATTTAGGGAACTGGGGTAAAAATCTGTCTGGGGATTGGTCCTGCTTTGAGCAGGGGGTTGGACTAGATGACCTTCTGAGGTCCCTTCCAGCTCTAATCTTCTATGATTTTTCATTGGCCTTGTAAACCTGTATTATCCAGAGTTATGGATATGACAAGGTAATCTTTATGCAAATATAAGGATCTGTAGATTCAGGATTAAGGACTTTTTCCATTTTCCTCTTCCAATTATGCATTTGCACAGCAAAACCAACCTTTAAAAAAAAAAAAAAAAAGGTCCTTAAGTCTATGAAGGAATACACTGAATATATGTTTATTTTTATCTCATGTAGTTAGTGAAATTCTTTTAATTAACTACATAATTATCCAGACTCAGAACATTCCTGAGGGTTATAAAAATTTAGAAGTTGACAGCATGGTTTCTCCTTCAGGCATTAACAGAAATACTGCATTTCAAAACATTTGAATCCACTTAATGTATGGCTAATAAATTATATGAACATTACCCATAAATCTTATACTTTGAACGTATGTCCTCCCATTATATCAAAACAGGAAAACAGACTTCTCTAAATGAAAGGAGGAAAGTATTAAAAACTACTGATTTTATTCCTCACCTTCTCTCCTTGTGGTTAAAAATAAATGTTACATGAAAATCAGATCTGGGTGTGAAAACTGAGTTTAGATACATATTTTTTCTACAGTAACTGTGTTTCTTCAAGATGTGTTAGCCACATGGATTCCACTCTTGATGAACATGGGCATTGTGTGCGCGTGAGATTACATTCTTGAGGTCGCATTTGTGCCCAAGTGCCCTTGTGCTGCACCCACACCAGAGAACATAAAGGGCAGAGCAACCCCAACCATCCCTCAGTTCTTTTGCCAATACTCTGGGATTCTGTAGACTGGGGGGTGAGGGTGGGGGGGCGCGGACTAACAAGCAGTTCCTTGTCTGCTTGGAAGTGGGTATTAGGAGTCCTACTTAAACAATGACTGTAGGACATGCCAACCAAAACAGGCACTGAATCTGGAAGACTCTGTTGTGATGGTGGCAGACTAGGTCATGCTGGAGTGTGTTCAGGTCAATTCACTTGTGTATTAGTATAGATCAAAGTAATGGTTAAATGTAATGGGGTGGGTGGTTTAAACTTCCTGAAAACGAATGGGCTGTTATTTGCATTGGTTTTCACTTATCTATTCCTGTTATAATGTAATGGTAAATATTTACATAACAGCCATACTTGAGTCAGACCATTGGTCCATCTAGCCCAGTATCTTGTCTCCCTACAGTGGCCAGTGCCAGATGCTTCAGATGCACTGTGTACACATTGTGTATACATACCCCTGTAACTAAATAACCCATCAAAGAAAAAACAAACAACAAGCCTTCATTAGTATTGTACAAGTTAAGGACTTTAACAGAAAATGCTGATTTCAAAGGAAGTGGCCATTCTGTGTGATGGTTGGAGGTCAGAAGACTAAGTGCATTCCTCACTCACTGTCAAAAAAAAAAGCCCACAGCTTGTCACTGTGCAGTAAATAAGGAATGGGCTCACTCACTGAACGAGGAGGAAACAAAATATCAAATAGTTCCTCCTTAAGAGAATATCATCGATCCTGCGCACTGAATGAGGCAGGGGTTCTGTCAAAAATAGTATGTTTTCAACTAATTAAAGATATCAACGTATGCACACCAGGGAGCCAAATTAAAGTTGCACAGGTAACCTTAATTCTGGCATTTCCTAACTTTTGAGCGCTTGACTTTTCAACCTTAATGTTTTAAGATGTTTTTGCATGTTAATTCATTCTAGAATGAACGTATATTAAGTCTGCTGAGAATTGCTGAAGATAATCAGAAGATAAATACTTTAGATAGGGAACTTTCATTCATCATTTGTGGATCATGCTTTTATAAGTAGTCTTTCCCTTCTTATGGGGATTGTGGAGAGGCCTTAGTTTGGATCATGAATTAAAACAGACTCTTAAGAATAGTAAAAGCACAATATTACACTGAAACACTTGCAATTCTGCTGAATTTTAGTTAAAAGAAACGTACTTATAAAATAGCCGCATAGGTCCAATAGTGTACAATACAGAGGATTCAGTTTATAACCATTACAAAAAATATTCAGTATAAATGGGTTATAATGAAGTATCTCAAGCCAAACAAAACTTCAATCAAGAAGTTCTACTTTAAATTTTTATTAGTCCTTTCAAATGTAACAAACACACAAAACATAACAAAAGAGTTTGGTATGCTATACCACAACCCTTCTGAAAGATAATATCCATATGCAGAGAGAATTTAAGTGAATAAAACGTGAATACAGAGAATACATCAACAATAAATTGCTAACCAACACAGAATCTAAGAGACACATTTTGAACAATACAAGTGATCTTCAAACCAAGTCAATTACATCTGTAACTTAAAATATTAAATGGGTGAAATTCAAAATGTCTGTTTAATTAACACTTAGAACTTTACTGCAAACCCTATTTCTGCTTTAACACTACATTAACTTGGTTCTGCAAATCTTTATGTACACAAAGTCAAAAGTTTTAGTGTGCAAGGAGTGTGGCAGGATCAGACCCTAGAAAGATACGCATTCAGAAACACTACTTCACAAAATCAAAGTTATACCAACTGCATTATGTTTTACAATAAGATCTATGATGAAATCTCAAGATAGTCAAAGAAAAAGACATATGTATAATTAAAAATAGACAAGTTTGTTACCTGCTGTTGCTCTTAGTGATTACAAACTTTGGGTCTGATATTACATCCATTAAGGTCAGATGGAAAACTTTGCTATTGGACTTCATTAGTAGCAGATGGTCTTATCTTGAAAGGACTACCTTTCAGTGAGGTATAAAACATGTCTAACTGTACGCACATGAATAGTTCTACTGAAGTCAATGGGACTACTGACATGTTCAAAGTTGGGCATGCACTTTGATACATTGCTAAACTGGGGCCCTAATGCGACTATTTAGCAGATTACAGTTAGTATTTGTTGTCAGGTAAGTGTATATAAGTTGGGTTTTGCATCTCTCAAGTCTAACTTATTTCACACACATAATGAACAGCAACTCACACTTAGTGGTCAGAATTTTTTTCCCTTACCATCTAGATTAAAGATTTTGTAATAACTAGGGATATGTGCACAGCCCTAATGATGCATTTTGTAGGCCCTTAATCTCAAGAGTGTTACTTCTTTATAATTTACTCTTAAAATGTAATTTGCTTCAACAGAAAGGTTCAATGTCTTTTACTCTTATGAGGAAACTTAAGTAACTATCTTTACTTGTTTAGCTACCTAGTTACTCAGTCTTTTGATAAAATAAATAATTAAAAACCTATTGTACATTAAGTATCACATCTGTTTGTTAGACATTTAGCACCATTTTAAGGATATGAAAAATATGCACCAAATGTCTGATACCAGCTTTTGCTAGTGAATCAGAAACCCAAAACCTCATTAAAAAATAAAACCTCATTAAAAATGCATCTCACTATCAATGAAGTCATGACAATAGAATATTGTCATAGGAAGGAAGTCTTCTGTTGAAAATGAAAACATCAAGGTAAGGCTAGAATGTTAGTTTTCCAAGTAGAGTATATTGGTCTGACAGTCTCACTCAGAATTAATATCTAGCATCAAAGATGACACATTTAACTGTTTTGTTAAGTGGTGCTAGTACAGTGAAAGAATGCTAATCTGCCATATTACTTGACTTATTGCATTCTGATTAGATCTGTTCCCTAATTTGTGTGCATCCACCAAATACATTATGATCCATAGAAGAACTTCAATGAACTAATTTAATTAGCTGAAACAGTAAATTCAGCTATCTGCTAGATGACAGGCCATTAGTCAATCTTATTGGCTAACCCATTAGTTAAAAATGAACAGTAGGGAAAAAGTACTACCTTAAATGTAAACTATCATTTAAAATGATACAAGGGATTACCAAAGAATAAATTAGTTTTAAAAATGGTTCTGAAATTTATCTTTTGATTAAACACGGTAGGTAAATACATTATGTATACAATTCTTTGCGAATGATTCTTTGCAGTAAAAAAAAAAAAGTCAGGGGCCTAGACAGCTTGCTGAAAGTATACCTTTTCGCTCTTTAATTTTAAAATAGTTCCTGGCTTTTTGTGGTATGCATGTAAGTAATGGTGAAAGAGGTGCATCAGCCATACCTGAAGGGAAGAGGGGGGGGAAAAATAAAATAAAATCATAGCTTAACTCATCCACCATTTTATCTTTCACATATGATTTAGATTAAAGGTATAAATCAGTATCCATGTTCAATCATCGTAATGCTGTAAGCAAATTAGACATAAACTCATGCTTTTGTGCAAATCTGGCCTCATCTGCTAAGGTTATTTATAAAATAATTTTTGTAGTTCACTACATTTCTATTTATATGTACACAGAATAAGATTAACCACTCAAATATCCCTTATGAAAGATATGCAAGCTAAACTGAAGACTACGTAGTAAAATAGTTCACCTATTAATATTGTAGCACTCACCTGCTGGTGCTAAGGATTTCAATGCTTCTAAAAGATGGGGACTGGAAAATTTGACTACACATCTGAATGGTTCTTTTTCAGTCAGAATGTCCATTTCAGGTTCACCTTTAAACATTGTTTCAAGCTGTGAATACAAAGCATTCGGGTGTCCTCAGCGAGGATATGCCTATATGTACATACTATTAAAAAACAAGGCAATATGAAAACTAAAAGCCCTGCTTTTTTGTCGGATGTGTCTTCTCTTCTCTCACCTGGGAAGAGACCTGTGAGCAATTTATGGCAACATGCCCTTCAATTTAACACAATACAAAAATGGGCAATGACTACTTAAAACTTGGCTGTCATAACTGTTGTGCTAAACCATAAGTCAAGCATTTCCTGGTGCTAAGTGGTGACTTCCTCAGGGCACTATCCCTGTTAACCAGATATCCAGTTGACCCTTTTAAAAATTGAAAATAGGCCAGTTAGTGTTCTGTTATTTATTTTTAAGTATTAAAGGAAACTACAGAAAGGTTAAAAACCATTAAATTCTTAATTTAAAAGTAAGGCTCTCAAGAGATTAAAAAAATTAATCACGATTAAGCATACCATTAAACAATATTTTTGGATGTTTTCTACATTGTTGAATATATTGATTTCAATTACAACATAGAATACAAAGTTTACAGTCCCTCACTTTATATTTTTCTATTACGAATATTTGCACTGTAAAACACAAAATAGCATTTTTCAATTCACCTAATACAAGTACTGTAGTGTAATCTCTTTATCATGAAAGCTGAACTTACAAATGTAGAATTGTTTTTAAAAAATGCATTCAAAAATAAAACAAAAACAATGTAAAACTTTAGAGCCTACAAGTCCACTCAGTCCTACTTCTTGTTTAGCCAGTTGCTCAGACAAACATGTGTGTTTATATTTGCATGAGATAATGTTGCCCACTTCTTGTTTACAATTTCACCTGAAAGCGAGAACAGACATTGGCATGACACTGTTGGTAGCTAGTGTCACAACATAGTTACATGCCATATGCGCTAAAGATTCATACGTCCCTTCATGCTTTGAGCACCATTCCACGCTGATGATGGGATTTGCTCAATAACAATCCAAAGCAGTGTGGATCAAAGGATGTTCATTTTCATCATCTGAGTCAGATGCCACCAGCAGAAGGTGGATTTTCTTTTTTGGTGCTTTGGGTTCTGTAGTTTCCACATCGGAGTGTTACTTTTAAGACATGTGGAGCATGCTTTCCAGAACTCATCCCTCTCAGATTTTGGAAGGAACTTCAGATTTTTAAACCTTGGGTCAAGTGCTGTAGCTATCTCTAGAAATCTCACATTGGTACCTTCTTTGCATTTTGTCAAATCTGCACAACATGTGCTGTGTTATCATCTGTGACTGCTATAACATGAAGTATGTGTCCGAATGTGGCTAAAAACAGAGCAGAAACATATTATTCTCCCCCAGAGGCAAATTTAATTAATCCATTTTTTTTTAAATGAGCACTGTCAGCATAGAAGCATGTCCTCTGGAACGGTGGCCAAAGCATGAAGGGGCATATGAATGTTTAGCATATCCGGCATGTAAATACCTTCCGATGCCGGCTACAAAAGTGCCATGCAACACTAAGAAAGAAGTGGGCACCATTATCTCCCGTAAATGTAAACAAACTTGTTTGTCTGAGCGATTGGCTGAACAAGAAGTAGGACTGAGTGGATTTGTAGGCTCTAAAGTTTACATTTGTTGTTACATAACTTCACGCAAAAACAAACAAACAATCTACATTTGTAAGTTACACTTTCACAATAAAGACTGCACTACAGTACTTGTATGAGGTGAACTGAAAAATTCTATTTCTTTGATCATTTTTACAGTGCAAATATTTGCAATCAAAAATATAAAGTGAGCACTGGGGAAGGGAGGATAGCTCAGTGGTTTGAGCATTGGCCTGCTAAACCCAGGGTTGTAAGTTCAGTCCTTGAGGGGGCCACTTAGGGATCTGGGGCAAAATCAGTACTTGGTCCTGCTAGTGAAGGCAGGAGGCTGGACTCTATGACCTTTCAAGGTCCCATTCCAGTTCTATGAGATAGGTACATCTCACTGGTACACTTTGTATTCTGTGTTGTAATTAAAAATCAATATATTAGAAAAATACCCACAAATATTTAATAAATTTCTATTGGTGTTCTATTGTTTAACAGTGCGATTAAAATCGTGATTAAGTTTGAGTTAATCGCGTGAGTTAACTGCAAATAATCAACACCCTATTTAAAAGAGATTTCAATTACCATACATGCCCTTAGACTGTCAGCTTTTGTTGTTTCGTAATCAATTTCTTATTTAAAACAAATATTCTCCCTATTTGCTGAATGAAAAAGACTCATGCAAACAGAAAACGTAAAACAAATTAAATTCTCAAATATCTTTCAGTTATAATCATCTCAAGAGTTGCTTGGAACCATAACAGGTAAACGTTTTCAGACAGAAGCATGATTTAAGTTAAGAGTCCTTTTAACCCCTTTTGAGTTAAATACAGAAAATTAATATTCTCATTAACTAGGTTGTGGGAGAAGACATTCCAATCACAAATTTTAGCTAAGAAAAATCTACTGCCTCCTGTGAGAGATTGCTAGATATGCTAGAGAATACATTAGGTAGGGACTATAAGTATCAGAAGAATAAGTCTGAAAAGTATACTTTGAACAGCTTAATTTCCCAAAATTATTTATGCTATAATCTCTAGTAAGGGATTCTCAAAACTTCATTTCACCACAACCTCCTAACAAAAGAGTTTCCACACGACTCCAGGATGGGGGACTGAAGCCTGAGCCTGCCCAGGCTCTGCTGCCCTGGGCAGGGGTGGGGGCAAAGCCAAAGCCTGAGCCTCACTGCTCCAAGCAGGGGGACCAAGGCTCATGGGTTTCAGCCCCAAGTGGGGAGCCTGTAACCTGAGCCCCACCACCCAAGGCTGAAGCCCCTGTGCTTCGACTTTGGCCCCGGGCCCCAGCAAGTCTAACGCCAGCTCTGGCAACTCCATTAAAACGGGCCCTGACTGACTTTAGGGTCCCAACCCACCGTTTGAGAACTGCTGCTCTAGAAAATCCAGTTCTGGTCCAAACTGGGACAGACCTCCCTATCCTCTGAGGCTTTCACTCTAATTCCTCACTTCACATTTCCACTCCCAAAATTTTTCGCCTTTTTCCTTCATCAGGCGTATTGGCTGCCTGTGTCTTCCCTTGCTCCTTTCCTTGCCTGGTATTTCCAGTCTGGATTCTTCTCTCAAGCATGGCTCGAGCCACTTCAAGCCAGTTCCTAACAAGAGCTATAGTTAATGTTTTAAAAGAGCAGCTGCACCAACATGCTGCTTTGATTGGACTTCTGACTTCAAGTCTTTGGCATACATTTTTAAAGTTTGTTTACGGAGCCTATTATAATTATTTTATTTATGCCTTTCAACAACCTGTTTTTAGTGTAAATACATTTTTGGGAAAAATACCTTCTTAATGAAATCGGGGGTGCCCTGACGTGAAAACAATTCCCTACTTAAAAAAAAAACAACGCAGTTATGTCCACTGTATATAGTAAAACATTAAGGGTCATCTCTTGGAATCCCTAATGATACATTAATAGTTTTGTTATGAAGAAGGCTGTGAGTTTGTCACAGAGGTCATGGATTCTGTGATCTCTGCAGCCATCGGTGTGGCTGGCCATGGGGCCACCTGAGTAGCTCAGGCAGAGCCTGGGCCAGCTGCACCAGTTGCTGTTGGGGCAGTCTCAGGGCACTGCATCCCCCTCCCCCAGCACCAGAAGTTTGGGTGTGGTAGGGGGGGTTAAGGGCAGGGGGTTGGGGCATAGGAGCAAGTGAGGGCCCTGGGTGGCGTTTAACTCAGGGAGCTCCCCAAAAGTGGTGATATGTCCCTCCGTCCCAGCTCTGCCCGCAGACTCTCCTGCCCCCCCCCCATCCCCTCCCAAATTTAGTCCGGGGTATATAGTACAAGTCATGGATTGGTCATGGGGCTGTGAATTTTTGTTTACTGCCTGTGACCTGTCCATGACTTTTACTAAAAATACACGACTAAAACATACCTGTAGTTATGAACAGATATTTTTCAACATATTATTGAATGTTACCTGTACTCTGTATAATCTGGACTTCTATTTCACCAGTACTTAAAAATCTCATTTTATTTTAGTACAACATCCAAAATAGTTTGGTCCCAAGAGTATGATCAAATTAAAGTAACTATTACTCAATTAGTGTGGATCGTGCAAGACAGATTTGATCCAGAATTTTAAATATAGCTTCTTTGGGCACTAGATCCCACGAATGGAGCAAGAGCTCTGCATTAGAAATCTATAATTGTAACTAGTTTATGAAAAATATCTAGTAACCTTTTCTGCAAAAAGTTGGAAGAAAAACTAGAGTTTTTTTTTTTTTTTTTTTTTTTTACAATTGTGCTTTAACACATCTACCAATTAGTCGTTTTAACCAAATTAGAAGGATTAAATGAGTTTATCACCTTATATTGTGCAAATTCTATTTTTGGTTGGACACCCTCACCGAAGACCTCCTGATTCACACTCTGAATTCTCTCTTTTTCCCTTTTATTTTCTTGAATTATTCTCGGATCCACTGGAGGAGGGGAAAAACAAACACACTGTTAACTCTCATATGGCATTGTTTAGCTATTATGTACACATACCATTTCTTTGGGAATTATTTGTAGATGTGACACACCCAGAATAGAATACAAATTTTAGAGAATGCACAAAATGATTCATCACTTAAACCAACTCCAAACTAATAAAACAGCCAGACCAAAAAGTGGAAAAAGAAAAAAAAGTTTAGCATTGTGTACTTTGTGGGTGGGGGAAGTAAAGTCATACACTAACAATGTGCCTAACTCCGGGGTCGGCAACATTTCAGAACTGATGTGCCAAGTCTTCATGTATTCACTCTAATTTAAGGTTTTGCATGCCAGTAGTACATTTTAAGGTTTTTAAAAGGTCTCTTTTCATAAGTCTAGAATGGATAATTAAACTATTGTTGTATATAAACTAAATAAGGTTTTTAAAAATGTTTAAGAAGCTTCATTTAAAATTAAATTAAAATGCAGAGCTCCCCAGACCGGTGGCCATGATCCGGGCAGTGTGAGTGCCACTGAAAATCAGCTTGTGTGCCGCCTTTGGCACGTGTAGCATAGGTTGCCTACCCCTGGCCTAACTCTAACCAAATGCTATAAGCAGCTTGATGCTCCTAAAATTAATCCATCCAAGCTTTTAGAAGTTTGACATTTAAAAAGTAATTCGTCTATTAAGATTCCTTTCTAGGAATTACTTAGATATAATTAGCTGTTTTTCAAACAGCCAAAACAGTGCTAGGTAAGTCATAAGTAAGTGAAGATATTATTTCCTGACCTAAAAAACAAACTTAGGAAAAAATTTATTTCTTGACAAAAAGGTTATAAATCTGACAAGTTCCCACTATGCAAAGGTAACAGCTTCAGAACTGCATGTTGGATTTCTTAGTTAAGGCAACCCTGCAGAAGCCTGCCAGAAATCAAACAAGCATGTTATCTCACAAAGGGAAGAAACTTTACAGCAGCTGTATAAAAAGTCTACCTTGAATGTTTTGTCCTCATGGATCCTACTTATCATGAACATGCATCTCATATGTGCAAGAACAAACTCTTTTGACCAGCAGCGTTCACTGGGGCTGTGCTTGTGCTCTACATGTTCTCCCACACAAGGACAATTAGGGCACTGTGGCCCCAAGCACTTGCTAATTTGTCTTCAGAATCAGTCTATGTGGAGATTGAGTCAGAATGGAGGGTAGGTCAGAGAAGCCAGGTGGACAAAACATTTCAAAAAAAAACCAAAAAACAGTTATTGTAAGATAGTGGAGTCTATCTGACCAGCCAAGCTAGTATAAGTATCAGAACCACAACATGAGCATCCAAATGATGTTCGGTGACTTAGTAAACAGAACTCAGCCAGCCTTGGAAAAAGAGTGGAGGTGTAGTCTGGCAAGCAGCAATCACTACAGTGTATGTACTATACTATGAATGTAATATAATAATTACTTGACACTTTATAACAAGAAACATTTAAAAGACCTGAGAACACAAATCTGAAAAGTAATGATAAGCCATATATTTAACCCCCCCCCCCCAATAAAAAAAACCACACACCTTTTTCTGGAGCAACATTTCTTTCTTGTAGAGGTCTTGGGTGATATGTTTGGAAAGTCTAAAAACAAAATACAAAAAAAAAAAAAGTGTGGGAGGGAGGAGGAACAATAAGGTCTTTACAATCAGTTTATTTCCAGTTCTAGGAGCTCTCGCTATAAATAGCTTCCAGATTTCCTTAAAAAACCTTCTGAAACAGAGTGCTGTCCTTGCTTTTACCAATCATGGGAAGTTAAGAATCCGAAATCCTAGTTTTGGCAAGTGACGTATTCCCTGACTATACTCAGAAAACATCTCTGTATTTGGAAGTGTTCTTTAGACAAGCAGAGTAAATACCTATTCTAATAGTTGCCAAGCCAGTACTTTATTAAGACCAATGAGGCAGTAATAATACAAACCCTTAAGATTAAATAATTTTATCCAATTCTATGTCTTAGTTTAATTGGTAATTCAGGAATGCCTCTAAAAAGCAGTAGGTGGGAAACTAGGTTTTAGATCACCATTTTATGTTACCTCACTGAAAGGCTGTCCACCTCAGTAGTTCAGTATTACTGTAACATGATGAATTCTTGGAAGAGGTTTCCCCCACCTGGTAGGAAGTCTAGAGCCAGGCCTGAAACAAACCCCCCCTCTCTCCCAAGACTTATCTAGGAATAAACTTGAAAAGTGACTCACCTGGCTATACCTCTTGAACACAATATCTTTAAGGGAGTCTATACAACGGCTTCGGAGCTCCATTTCATGGATGTCATGGTAACTGGAAGCATGAACTAGTGCCTTTAAATAAAAATTGAAATCATCATCATTACTTCTTAAGTCACCCTTATATTTACAATAAAATGTAACACACTCCTGGCTAATGCAACATTTTTATTCAGCTATTAAGTTGTAGGTTCTGTTACCATCACCTAAGAGGATATGAAGTAAAGATACCTTGCAAGGTAACAGCGCATCCGGTTCAGAGATTTAAAATTATCGTCTAATAAAAGCACAAACTCACGTTATTAAATAAAATTTCTATAGAAAGAAAAATCTTAAAGGCAGTTATTCTACGTGGTTTGTATTTAAGGAGTTTTGGTATGGACTTTAAAGTGGTATATGAGGGGGCACCAATACTGAAAAGATCTCTCTCAATAGACGTATGCACTTGTGCCTCTGAACACCCCTAGTGAACTCCATTTAGGGGTCTAATCTAAAGATTGTGTTATGTTTCCAGATCAAACAACTATGTTACAGATTTTCTAGTGCGATGTTTCCTCATACTTTCAACAATCCTCTTTTGATAACTAGAAACAACATGATGGACATCTGTAACAGTCAAGTTTTCTCTATACCTGACAAAGCAGAGGTAGGTTGCTCCTAAGACTGGAAACGAAGACATAGGGAGTTTGCGAGTGATACACGACATAAGTAGCTTTGTACTGGTTTGGTTTTGCATACTGTGTTCCCCAAGCAATTCGAATCCATATTGCATTATCCTCATATTCTCTGAAGCTGATAGTCACCTGATTAGAAAAAAATCAAAAGCTACAATTTAGTTAGGCACTCGAATCAGGAGACACCAAAATTAAGGTTGTGCGGATTAACTGTTCCCCTGTGTTTATGCATTACATTTAGGTACTATACGTGAACATGCGATATGCCACTGCTGATGAAAGAGAAACATATCCCATCGACTTCCACAGCATTCTTTCACCAGATGGAATTTAGCCTATAGTATTTAGAAAATACTTTTACGTTAGAAGAAGTCTTTTTCTTTTTTTAATAAATGCAAGCACCCTTATTGAAAGCAAAGGTAGATAGCAGCAATACCTTTGTAGTGACAGTAACCCAAGTGCTTCCATTCTAATGAGCCTATTTCACTACCCATTTTACAGGTGTGAGGTTACATTACAGTAGTAGCTTTTCAGCCTTAGGACTGAATATATTTCAAAGAGGTCAATGTCCACAGTCAATGCTTTGGGGTAGTTTCTCTGCCCTGTTCCATTTTCTTTTACCACTCGGGTTGCAGTTCAACTGGTTATTGGCTTTCAGCTTCACCCACCCATACCAAGTTACCCTGAGTGGCTGTGCGGGGAAAGGAAGCCACCCTTTGTTAGGTGCTCTTGTAGGTTCAGGCATAGCTAGTCAAGCTCCTATACTGCTTCTAATGGGGGACGGAAGGAGGCAATTGGCCAGTCAGTCATTTTTTTCTCCTTCCCTTGCAGTGCAGGCAAACTGCTCAGCAGTTGCATCAAGAAAGAAAACAGCTGCTGACAATGCTCCTGAGTCTGCAAAGGAAGCAGTGTCCCCCTCCAATAGTGACAAGTGTTCCATATACTGATGAAAGAAACACATTAAACTGATAATCAGATCAAACAAAATGTTCATACGCATTCACTCTTGATAGCCATGAGTAGCTCCCTAGGTCACATGTTGGACACTACTTCATATAGTATGTGACCCAAGAACACTACCATCTACTAGACAATGTAAAATTTTGCCAAAATATAACAATATCAGGGCCAAAACTCCAAGACACAGAAAATATGCTCACTAGGGATAATACATTGAAGCATAAGCTACAGACCATGTGCAAGAGCAGTTTACTATTTCTGACTCCATTTTTACTACTGGTGCTAACTTCAGAATCGTGCATACACCCTCACACTTCCACTCTCTGTTTTCTGCTTATTGATAAAAAAAGTAATCTGAGTGGAATTTGAAGTAGCCATGTAATTTGTTTGGTGAGAGATGTTTATTAGTTAACAGGAGTTGTTTTATTGATTGACAGATTAGAAGAGTATCAATTATGTCCAGGCCACATGAACACTCTAGCTTTAAAGTCTCAGATGTATCTGTCCCAGACACTGCACTCTTCTGGCCTATATGAGCAACATTCAATTTTTCTATATAGCAATGCTTTTTGAAGCTATATTTATCTAGTTTGTGTATTTTCTGAAGTACAGGCTCAAACTTGTTTTCCATTATTTGCCAGTAGATGAGTGTTACTTAGTACACGTCTACCCCAATATAACATGGCCCTACATAACGCGGTAAAGCAGTGCTCCCGGGGGGGTGGAGCTGTGCAGTCCGAAGGATCAAAGCAAGTTCGACATAATGTGGTTTCACCTATAAAGCGGTAAGATTTTTTGGCTCCCAAGGACAGCGTTATATCGGGATAGAGATATGCTGAAAACATACAAAATTGGAAATACAACTGTATTTCTCTGGAGCCTAAAACAGGTAACGCTATATTTTAAGACAGAACTCTGCCACTTTTCACTTCCCTCAACAGAAAAAAAAGCAAGTCTGAAGGTAAACACCACTACTGGGGCAGTACATATAGTTCTCCTTGGTATTTCACATACAATCCCCCATGACTCCAGCAATTTACAGATTTGCTTCAAGTTTTGGTTAGAAAGCAGGGACAAAATCAAGAATTATCTTCCTAAAGACAATATAATAACCACACTTTATATTGCAGAGTTGCAACTCATTTAGAATGGTTTTATTCTTACATTTTTCAGAGCTGACCGAAGACTTCTCTTAAATTTGTATTTGAAATCTGCCAAGTTAAAAGAGTCAGTTTCTTCACCTGTTATACAAGAAAAGATACCATTTATTGTAAACACAAAATTATGACTGTTAGACATAATTTGGTCTGTTACAGCAAAATGGTATTACAGTGATGTAGCATCAACCCAAGAATTTAAATATTTATTGTAACCATTAAATATATAAAAGTGTGTCAGTTTAATCTCTCCGGGGAGTTTCGGCACTTCTGTTTTTAGGACGTGAGCACTGACATACCACACACGCACACGTCTCTTACCTTATACTGTCTCACCTTAACAGAGAGACTAATTTATTAACATAAATACATTTACTTAATATAATGAATTGGATTTTCCTAACAATCAGTATTTTCATACACCTGAATAGTCCAAAATTGAGGGCGTAGGAGGAACCTGTACAAACCGAATAATGGCATTTATAAAACTGAGGAATGAGGACTTTCCTATGAGTGAGAATCCTGTAGAGGTGGTATCTTTAGAGAAAGAGGTTTACCTACCCGCTGCTTTGGTCATTTGGTAAACAGTCCAAACTTTCTTGTTCCGATAGGTGTGGTTGTCTGTGGAGATAAAAGTTGTCCAATGATGCATGGACACAACTGTTGAGTAAACTACTGACATACATTATTTGTGATCACATCACTTTCAAACAAACAACTGTCCTCATATTCAAAAAAAGTCCTAGTGATCAAGACTGTCCTAAGCTGCAGGTAGTTTCTAGTCTACGAGTAAAATAGGCATCTTTATACAGGAGACATTAAAATTTGTTGTATTTTGGTTAATTAATTAATGAAGAGGTAACTTCCTCCCAATTCACTCTTTAAAAAGGACTACATGCAGGTTACCAAAACTCTTTCTTAACTTGAATTAAGTTGTTTAGGGCAATTAGAGAAAAAAAGACAGACAAGAGTTTGCCAACTTATAAGTACATAGTTATCAATGTATAGGAAACAGCCAGAGCAACATGCAACTAAAAATTAACAAGATAGCAATTTTGGAATCACTTATACTTCAGTTTTCCACATAAACAAAAGTTTTTTATATATATATTATAGAGAGAGAGAGAGAGAAAATTTAGAGAGCCACCTTGATTATTAGAAGCTGATGTGCCATACGCTGAATTAAACTAACACTCATATTACTCCTGGGGGAATTCTGCACCAAAAAATTAAAAATTTTGCAAAATTCTGCATATTGTGTCAAAACACCACAATATAATAACTCCAGTTTCAATTATTTTGGTAATTTATTTCAAAATACCTGTCAAAGATGTCAACAATACAGACAACAGCAAAAAGAGATACCCCCAGAAGTAGAGTGCTGGAGGGGGCTGTGTGGCCCCCAGAGCCCATTCCCCCAGACTCCCATCCCCCCAGAGCCCAGACACCCCAAACCCAGCTATGGGGTGGCCCCCCAGTCCCCAAGCCCAGCCACAGGACAGCCCCCAGCCTCCATCTCCAAGCCCAGCCACAGGGTAGCCTCTAGACACCAGCCCCCCCTCAACTTCACCAGAGGTCAGGCGTGGAGCTGCCCCCGCCTTCCAGAGACCAGGCATGGGGCAGCCCCCGGCATCCAAGCCCCTCCCCCCCGCAGGCGTGGGGCAGCCCCTAGCCCCCCCTTGCCCAGCCACGGGGCACAGCCAAGCCCAGACACCAGCACCTCCATAGCCTTTACACCCCCTAACTTTTTCACTATCCCTCCAGGGGACATGTGGTGCAGCCCTGCTTTTCCTCACCCTTTGCCTAAGCTGGCTGGGTCTCCCAGGCCTTCTCCCGAAGGGGGATCAAAAAGCATGCAGCCTTAAGCCGTGCATTTAAGCACTACACTTGTTGCAAGCTACGCTCTGCAGAGTCCAGCATCCCCTAGTGGTGGCCATAAATTCTGTGGGGAAAACAGGGAATTCTGCAGTGGCACAGAATTCCCCCAGGAGTACCATATGTTCAAGACAATATTGTTTTTAGTGTGCTGATCATACTAGAGAAAATTTTTATTCCTAAATTTGTAATAAAGTCTTGGATTTGATCTATAACCTCAGTGTTATACAGGATTAGTCATCTCTAGTCAGTTAACATATGGGCAAACATGTATGATTTGTTGATTCCCTAGAATTTTAATATAAAATGGACAAAATAGATTAATGACTGCCTTTTGGAGCAGACCTGCAACCCACAAGGGGAAAGGCAATTCTTGACTTAATTGCCAGTGGAATATAGGAACTTGAACAAGAGGTGAATAGTGAACCACACAGTAAGAAAAACCAAAAAATGTCACCATGACTAAAAGTAAAAAAGGCAGTTAGAGGCAAAACGGCAAATTAAAAGTTGGAGGTCAAATCCTACTGAGGAAAATAGAAAGGAGCAAAAACTCAAGTATAAATAGGCAGTCCAAAAAAGAATTTGAAGAGCAGTTAGCTAAACACACAAACTAACAGCAAAAAAATTTGTAAGTACATCAGAAGCAGGAATCCCACTAAACAACCAGGAGGGCAATTGGATGACTGAGTTGCTAAAGGAGCACTCAAAGAAAACATGGCATGGCAGAGACGCTAAGGCCTTGGCTACACTGGCGCTTTATAGGGCTGCAACTTTCTCGCTCAGGGGTGTGAAAAACACCCTCCCCGAGCGCAGCAAGTGTCATAACTTTAGTCCCAGATTTGGACCTTAGCGTCCAAAATATGGGGGTTAGCATGAAAACCTCCAAGCTTAGCTACCAGCTTGGACCTGGTACTTGCTGCCACCACCCAAAAAATTAGAGTGTTTTGGGGCACTCTGGTCCCCCTGAAAAACCTTCCCTGGGGACCCCAAGACCCAAATCCCTTGAGTCTCACAACAAAGGGAAATAATCCTTTTTCCCTTCCCCCCTCCAGGTGCTCCTGGAGAGATACACAGACACAAGCTCTGTGAATCCAAACAGAGTGACTCCCCCTCTCCGTTTCCAGTCCTGGAAACAAAAGCACTTTCCTCTTCACTCAGAGGGAATGCAAAATCAGGCTAGCAAATCCAACACACACAGATCTCCCCCTGATTTCTTCCTCCCACCAATTCCCTGGTGAGTACAGACTTAATTTCCCTGAAATTTCCCAGAAGAGAAAACTCCAACAGGTCTCAAAAAGAAAGCTTTATATAAAAAGAAAGAAAATACATACAAATGGTCTCTCTGTATTAAGGTGACAAAATACAGGGTCAATTGCTTAAAAGAATATTGAATAAACAGCCTTATTCAAAAAGAATACAAATCAAAGCACTCCAGCCAGCACTTATATTCATGCAAATACCAAAGAAAAGAAACCATATAACTTACTATCTGATCTCTTTGTCCTTACACTTATAAACAGAAGACTAGAAAGCAGAAACTACATCTCCAAAGCTCAGAGAAAGCAGGCAGACAGAAAACAAAGACTCAGACACAAACTTCCCTCCACCCAGAGTTGAAAAAATCCGGTTTCCTGATTGGTCCTCTTGTCAGGTGCTTCAGGTGAAAGAGACATTAACCCTTAGCTATCTCCAGTGTAAACAGTGCCGCAGCGCTGCGAGCGCGGCTCCCAGCACTGCGAGCTAATCCCCATGAGAAGGTGGAGTACGTACAGCGCTGGGAGAGCTCTCTCCCAGCGCTGGTGCCGCGACTACACTCGCACTTCAAAGCGCTGCTGTGGGAGCGCTCCCGCGGCAGCGCTTTGAAGTTTTGAGTGTAGCCAAGCCCTCAATAATCCTTTGCACTGGCCTCCACTGCAGAGGAAGTGAGAGAGAGATTCCCATACCTGAGCCATTCTTTTTAGAGGACAAATCTGATTGACAGCTCAGTCTGAGACAGTCCGTAGAGGAGGTTTGGGAACAAGTTGATAAATTAAATAGTATTAAGTCACCGGGACCAGATGGCATTCACCCAAGAGTTCTGAAAGAACTCAAACATGAATTTACAGAACTAT
Source organism: Gopherus evgoodei (assembly GCF_007399415.2). Lineage (NCBI taxonomy): Eukaryota > Metazoa > Chordata > Testudines > Testudinidae > Gopherus > Gopherus evgoodei. The sequence continues at coordinate 33,113,381 of NC_044333.1, read as the reverse complement.
TAACTGTAACTGATCAGTTAAATCAGCCTGTGTACCAGATGACTGGTGGATAGCTAATGTAACGCCAATTTTTAAAACAGGATCCAGAGGCGATCCTAGTAATTAGACGCCTAACTTCACTATCAGGAAAAGTGTTTGAAACTATAGTAAAGAACAGAATTATCAGACACACAGCTCAACATGAAATGCTGGGGAAGTCTACACTGCTTTTGTAAAGGGGAATCATGTCACATCAATATATTACAATTCTTTAAGGGTGCCAACAAACATACGGACAAAGTGATCCACTTGATATAGTAAGCTTGGACTTTGAGAAAGCTTTGACAAGGTCCCTCACCAAAGGCTCTTGAAACAGTCATGGGATAAGAGGGAAGGTCCTCTCATGGATCAGTAACTGGTTAAAAGGCAAAAAGAAAGGGTAGGAATAAATGGTCAGTTTCCACAGTGGAGAGAGATAACAACAGGATCCCATAGGGATCTGTACTAGGAACAGTGCTGTTGAACGTATTCATATGATCTGGAAAAAGGGGTAAAGCACAAGGTGGGAAATGTATGCAGACAATACAAAATTATGTAAGATAGTTAAGTCTGAAGCAGACTGTAAAGAATTACAAAGGGATCTTACAAAACTGGATGACTGGGCAACAAAATAGCAGATGAAATTAAATGTTGAGAAGTGCAAAGTAACGGACACTGGAAAACATAATCCCCCACCATGCAGTCTAAATGATGGGCTCTAAAGTAGCTGTTACCACTCAAGAAGACAGACTTTGGAGTCATCGTGTACAGTTATCTGAAAACTAATAGCTCAATGTGCACAGCACTCAAAAAAGCTAACAATGTTAGGAACTGTTAGGAAAGGGATAGAAAAATAGACCAAAAAAAATCATAATGTCACCATATAAATCCATGGTATACCCCACACCTTGAATACTGCATGCAGGTCTGGTCACCCCATCTCAAAAAAAGATATTAGAATTGGAAGAAGTACAGAGAAGGGCAACAAAAATGATTAAGGGTATGGAATAACTTCCATACAAGGAAAGATTAAAAACAGAAACTGTTCAGCTCAGAAAAAGAGATGACTAAGGATATGATAGATATTATGACAGATGTTTATAAAATCACAGAGTGGAGAAAGTGAACACAGATGTGTCATTTATCACTTCACATATCACAATAACCAGGTGTCACCCAATGAAATTAATAGGCAGCAGTTTTAAAACAAACATAAGGATGTACTTCACACAACGCATGGTCAACCTGTGGAACTCATTGCTTGGGGATGTTGGGAAGGCCAAAAATTGTAACTGGGTTCAAAAAAGAATTAGATAACTTTGTGAAGGACAGGTCCATCAGTGGCTATCAGCCGAGAATGTCTGGGATGCAACCCCATGATCTGGGTGTTCCCTAAACCTCTGCCTGCCAGAAGCTGGTACTGGACAACAGGGGATGAATCACCTATTAAGTTGCCTGTTCCGTTCATTTCCTCTGAAGCATCTGGCACAGGCCACTGTAAGAAGACAGGATCCTGGGCTAGATGGACCATTGGGCATACTGGGTCAGACCATTCTTAACATACCAATATCTCATAAGGGCAATTCTCTGAATTAGAAGTTATTTGATAATGTCAGACAAAATATAAAGAAAAAGGTATTTTTAACTTACAAATCATGTCTAGGATGGCTGCTTGCTTGATACTTGCAGAGTTTTCCTGCAAGACAATATTCAGAGTGTATGGTGAACCATAGAGCCAGAATTCTTTATAGCACTTCATTAAAATTGCAGCTTAAAGAAACACTGCCTGGAATTTTAGCCCCAGAATGCAGATACTGTTAAAATTACTTAGATTGCATTAATGGCCACAGAATGCTAGGCAGTTTCTAAACACAGGAAGACAAACTCCCTGTCACAAAGAGCATACAGTCAAAAAAAGCTTTTGCCAACCCAAAATTAGCAAGTTTTCTTAAACCAAAAAAAAAAAAAAAAAAAAAAAAAAAAATCATAATATTTGAGAGAACTTATGCACTCCCTCTGCAGAGGCTGCAGTTTAAACACTGCTATTCTGAACCAGTACACAAGACCCAGTAAGTGAAATTAACTAACTTTATTATAAACAGAAGAGAAAATGACTAGTGTTTCATTATGCAAAACAAGTAAAAGGTGAACTATCATTTTCTTCCCATTAATTTTATTTAGTTTTTAAAAATTCATGCCATCTGAATAATCTCAGATACTCTTATGACAATAGAGTAAAGAAGCTTCTACAAAACACCCTCACTATTTTAAACCTGGCATTTGTTATCCCACTAAAAGTAGTTTAACAATACTATTTATGGCATTTAGCAAGTCTTTTTGGCTTGCACCTGAAGCTTGCATATTAATACTATAGATAAGAGATCTGTGGAATCATGAAATTCCAATGCCTTTAAAACTGCGTAACAAACAGCAGAATTTAAGGGAATATATGATAACTGATTTCAGTTTAGCAGCCGTGTTAGTCTGTATCTGCAAAAAGAACAGGATTACTTGTGGTACCTTAGAGACAAACAAATTTATTTATGATAACTGAGACTCCATAGAGGCCAGCCCAGGGGTCTCCCCATGCAAATGCAATTGTAGGATCAGGCCCCAACTGTGAAACATTATCACAAGCAGTGTCATATGAGGAAATTTTGTTTTACATCAAGTGAAAACAAATCTTGGAAATTGTTCCATCTAATGTGCTTGTTTGTCCAAACAGAAACCACAAACCTCAGAAATAACACTACAGAATTCCAGAAGAATAAAAAACTACAGGCATTCTACTCCTTAAGAGAGAGACAGCATTTTAGGAGTAACATAGGTATGTCTTAGCCTTCTAGATCTCCAGATAGAATATGTTTAACATTCAGATTCACAAATACAGAACTTCAGAACAGCTCCATCCCTACTGAGTGGCTGGAATCTACCCAGTGACAACACATAAATCTTTGAGTAACTGTTAACAATAGCAGGCTCTAATCTATGATTCAGTTAAAGAGCAAGGAATAATTGAGTCCAACTGTGCCTTCCTATGGGCCAGTTGTGTACCTACCGAAATTAGTTAGGCCAACTCAGTATTCATATACTATATTTCTCAGATTGGAAACTATTAACCTGTGCCTGGATTAAGGAAAATACAGTTAATTTGAGAATGAGAACATTTTCCTTCTTAAATGTGTGCCACACATTACAAAGACACCAATACATGCTTCTAGTATACCATCCTGCCATTATGCAAGTATAATGAAAATGTTTCAGACAGACCATTCACAATGGATGTTATCACCTCACAAAGCTCCACCACTTCTTGGGAAATTTTTTCCTTTATCTGATGCACGTTAATGGTTTGCAGCTGCGTCTTGGAGAGGAAGTCCCACATCGTTAGCATTTCCATGATTTCATGGCGTGGGATTTTTAGCACAGTCCTTCTGATATACTCAGCAACTGTCTCATCCATTGTGAAGCCACTTTAAAAAGCAATATTAAAGAGATATAAGCCAATGACGAGGGAAGGTGGGGTGTGAATTACTCCATCTGGTCTGTGCTGTATACTCCCGCTGAAGCTCTGGTACTGGCCACTGCTGGAGACAGATCATTGGTCTGACTGGCAGTTCTAATGCACACACTGCAAAGAATCAGCGTGTTTCCGAGGCTTAGGACACCTGCTCCTTTGAGGGAGTATCACATCACCAGTGCTTCTACATCCTGTGAAATTTCCCAAAATCTGGGAATTTTTGAGTAAAATGTTTTGAATGAAAATTCCCAGTTTCCCAAGTCGAAACATTTTACTCACAAATTTCCAGGTTTTGGGAAAGCAGCAAAGAATCCTGTGGCACCTTATAGACTAACAGACGTTTTGGAGCATGAGCTTTCGTGGGTGAATACCACGAAATACAGGTTTTGGGAAGTTTCCCCGAATACAGAAGCACCGTAAAAAACGTTGGGAATCTTTCACCAGATTTGGGAAACTCTTAGGTTGGGAAAAGTTGGCACTGCACATCAGCTGCACCTTAACCCTACCCTGACAGACAGAAAATGCCCCTGTTCTAGCCTCGGGGAGTCACCGCCCACGTTGCTCCGAGACTGGCCAAAGGACACGCCTGAGTCCCCGCAGCAAATTCCGCCAAGCCGCTGCTCTGCTTTACGGAGGGCACGAGACAGCTCCATGCGGGCAGCTCCATGCGGGGCACGGCGCAGGGCTCTATTGCACGGGCCTGTGCAGAGCCCTCCTCGCCGTCCCCTGGGGCTGGCTCTTGGGAAGCGGGTGTGTGTCAGCGGAGGGCGGGAGGCGCGCCGGCCTCGGAGCGGCGAAGGCCGAGGTTTGGGGGAGCCGGGCCTCCGGAGGCGCTCGCTCCACACGAGGAAACGCCGCTCCCACGGCAGAGCCGCAAAGGGAAGGCCCCGTGAATACGCGCCGCTGGGGCCCCTTCCAGCTACGCGGGCGGGGAGGTGCTGCAGCCCAGGGTGCAGGGAAGCCCCTCCCGCGGGAAATGGGGGTCAGTCACAGTCCCGGGCAGGGCACGGAAAGAGGGACCCCGTGACGCCCCAAGAGCATTTCCTCAGGGCCCGGGCACCACCCCGCTTACCTGTCAAGGGCACCGCGACGGCGCCGGCCGCTCGCCCACATCTCGACAGAGCAGCGTTTTTCGGGCTCACCAAACCGCCCGCTCCTTCCCGCCAGCCACGCCCGCGCCTTCAGCGCACCCAATCATCCAGCTTCCTGTATTTGAATGGCCCAATCACGAGCGCTCTTTCCTCCCCCGTTGGGACATGCGCGTTGTGAGAGTTGCGTCCGGCCGTAGGCTCCGCCCCCTGTGACCACTTCCCGGCCGAAGTGCTATCTATTTCCGGGTCGTGACCGCGCTCCTTCTGCCCTAGCCGGGTTGTACGGGTCAGGCCTGAGGTGAGGAGCGGCTGCCGCTGGGGCCCGGCTTTTTCTTCTGACGGAGTTTTCTTCTCCCCGGGATTGGAGTAAGTGCAAGGAGGCTGAGAGGGGAGGGGCCAGCCGCCCGGACTCCTGCCTCTTAACTCCCCTTCCCCTCTGACTCCTCTTCTCCCCCGCCCCCCCGGTGTTCACTCCTCTCCAGTTCTACTTTCATACTCGCGGGAGAAGTGAGTGGCCCCTCCCCCAGCATGCGCACGGTCAGAGCATGGGGGGTTGGAGGGGACTAACCCCTCCCATCCTCTCACAGAGAGGAGAAGGGTCTCACCCCCACCCCCCATCTGAGGGGGATAGACACTCCCATGTGCCCAGGCACACGCAAGAAAAGAGGGTTGATTCCCCCGAAGAGGGGAGAATGAATCTCTCCAGGCCCCTACCACAGGAGACAACAGGGGCCCCTGCCGCAGAACAAACAAACCATCCTTTCTTCTTTAGCTATGGGTACAGTCAGGCTGCAGGTTGATCTGCCGCATGCTGGAGCGAGTGACATGGCAGTGAGGTGAAGATATAAGCAAGGTCCAGACTCCAAGAGAAACATTTTTCACACAGCGATACCAATAATGATAATAAGGAAATGGAAAAAGATGTTGCAGACTATTCAAAAGCATCTGGTGGCTTGGCTTTGGCCTACTGTCCACCTGTTGTCTACCCTGGTTTACCCTACAGCTTAAGCCTTAAAATATGGGAGCAGGCTATCCAAACTGGCCAGCCCCCTCCTCCGTGTACCTTTTCTTCTGTTTATGTTCCTGTGTGGAGCCCACCCCTGGGGTCTCTTCATTCTAAAATGGCTTGCATTCCTATTGGGGCATGGTATGTCAGCCAATATGGGTGTCAACAAATTTAACAAACCATTGTCTGTTTCTAAGGATTACTTGACAACTAGAGGAAAAATAGTCTTACAAAAGAATGTCTGTAAGAGTGACTGCAAAGAGAGAGAGAGAGAGCTAGCTGCAATAAACTTTTATTATACAACATTGATTTCCAAAGCATGATTCACTGCATGTGGCAATAAAGTGTTGAAAGCATTCAAGGAAAAAAAAAATCCATTACATGAACTGTCATCTTTCTATGGTTCTTATCTAATGAATGCATCTTGACAAGTAGAGAATGGCCTGGCAAAACACCTGTCAGCAGAATTGATGAAAATATACCCTTGCAGTTTCATTTGATAATCTACTATCGTAGTAAATAAAGCATCGAACATTTGTCGGTTTGTTTAAAACTTACGGTGTTCAGTAGAAACAGTAGGTCCTTAGGATGCCCTAGTCCAGGGCTGGGAAAACTTTTAGGTCCAAGGGCCACATCTAAGTGGGGAAACTGCATCCAGGGCCATGAATGTAGGGTTGGGGCCATTGGGTGGGATGCAGGAGGGAGTGGGAGGTGTGGGATGGGGTGTGGTGTGCAGGAAGGGGGGTGGGGCACAGGAGGAGTGTGAGGTGTACAAGGGTGCTCAGGACAGGGGGCTGGGGTGCAGAAGGGCTCAGAGCAAGGGGTTGCGGTGCAGGAGGGGTGTGGCAAGGGCTTGAGGTGCACGAGAGGTTTGGGGTGCGGGCTCCAGCCTGCTGCCACTTACCTTGAGCAGCTTTGGGGTGGCAGTGGTGCACAGGTGGGGCTAAGGCAGGCTCCCTGTCTGCCATGGCCGTGCGTTGCTCCTGGAAGTGGCCACCACCACACCCCTGCGGCCTCTAGGGGAGAGTGTGGGGGGGAGCAGAGGGCTCTGTGCACAGCCCTTGCCTGTGGGTACCTCCCCTGAAGCTCCCATTGGCTGAGGTTCCCTGTTCCCAGCTAATGGGAGCTGCAGGGGAGGTACCTGCAAGCGAGGTCTGTGCGCGGAGCCCTCTGTCCCCCACCCTCCCAGGGGCCACAGGGGCATGGTGGTGGCCAAGTCTGGGAGTGGCGTGGGGCCAGGGAGCCTGCCTTAGCCCCATTGGGGGTGGCAGTCCCACGGGCCGGATCCAGCCTGTGGGCCGTAGTTTGCCCACCCCTGCCCTAGCCTAGTGTATAAGATGTATGCGTCCCAGCTTTCACAGATGTATCCCAATACAACACACAAATTAACTGTAATATAGTGCATTTGCTGGAAAATGTAGGGGTTATTCTTAATTTGCCTAATACGGTGTCTAGGTATAATAGAATAGTGTGATGTTTATATATTCTGACATAGCAGAACATACCCATATTGCTGAAAATTAAGGGCAGATTGTCCTTAACTTTGAGTTCTCTGACTCATTTCCAATGTTACTTGAATTGAAACTTAATTACTAGCTGCTTTTATGAAGTTTTCAAGCACATATCCTTTGTTATATTTTCTTTAGTAATTTGTATGAAATTTAACAGTTAATATCATCTACAACTTTGCATCCTTGACATGATAGATGTTTTAAAGTAGTACTAACAAGTAGTTTAAGTCCAAAATCTATTTTTTTGTCTTTAAAGTTGTGTATAACATAATGAACATGTTAATTCAAGTTAGTAAAAACAGTGGTAGAAAGCCAAACAGTATAATTAGTGAAAACTCAAAAACCAAATCTTGACCAATTTGTTTTGCTCTTCTATTGAAAAATGATAAAATAAACTATCAGTGGTGAAAAATAAATTACCATAGGCAATTTGGTTAGCTATACTCTTTCTAGAGTCGTCATTAGTTCTTACTTTTCATGGCTACTACACCACCATGTGGACATCCTTATCCTTTTTGTAAAATATTTTGCAAATGCTTTAAAAGCAGGATTGATCATCAGACAATCTAATAACACATGGAGCTCAAATATAATAAAAACGTACTATGGGTCAGCTGAGGCCATGTCTACATCTAAAATTTTGCAGCGCTGGTTGTTACAGCTGTATTAGTACAGCTGTATAGGGCCAGCGCTGCAGAGTGGCCACACTTACAGCAACCAGCGCTGCAAGTGGTGTTAGATGTGGCCACACTGCAGCGCTGTTGGGCGGCTTCAAGGGGGGTTCCGGGACCGAGAGAGCAAACCGGGAAAGGAAACCAGCTTCGCCGCGGTTTGCTCTCTCGGTCCCGGAGCCAGCCAGCAAACCGCAGGGAAGGAGACCTGCTTGCTCGGGGTTCCGGGACCGAGAGAGCAAACCGGGAACGCCGCGGTTTGCTCTCTCGGTCCCGGAGCCAGCCAGCAAACCGCGGGGAAGGAGACCTGCTTGCTCGGGGTTCCGGGACCGAGAGAGCAAACCGGGAACGCCGCGGTTTGCTCTCTCGGTCCCGGAGCCAGCCAGCAAACCGCGGGGAAGGAGACCTGCTTGCTCGGGGTTCCGGGACCGAGAGAGCAAACCGGGAACGCCGCGGTTTGCTCTCTCGGTCCCGGAGCCAGCCAGCAAACCGCAGGGAAGGAGACCTGCTTGATCGGGGTTCCGGGACCGAGAGAGCAAACCGGGAACGCCGCGGTTTGCTCTCTCGGTCCCGGAGCCAGCCAGCAAACCGCGGGGAAGGAGACCTGCTTGCTCGGGGTTCCGGGACCGAGAGAGCAAACCGGGAACGCCGCGGTTTGCTCTCTCGGTCCCGGAGCCAGCCAGCAAACCGCGGGGAAGGAGACCTGCTTGCTCGGGGTTCCGGGACCGAGAGAGCAAACCGGGAACGCCGCGGTTTGCTCTCTCGGTCCCGGAGCCAGCCAGCAAACCGCGGGGAAGGAGACCTGCTTGCTCGGGGTTCCGGGACCGAGAGAGCAAACCGGGAACGCCGCGGTTTGCTCTCTCGGTCCCGGAACCCCGAGCAAGCAGGTCTCCTTCCCCGCGGTTTGCTGGCTGGCTCCGGGACCGAGAGAGCAAACCGCGGCGTTCCCGGTTTGCTCTCTCGGTCCCGGAACCCCGAGCAAGCAGGTCTCCTTCCCCGCGGTTTGCTGGCTGGCTCCGGGACCGAGAGAGCAAACCGCGGCGTTCCCGGTTTGCTCTCTCGGTCCCGGAACCCCGAGCAAGCAGGTCTCCTTCCCCGCGGTTTGCTGGCTGGCTCCGGGACCGAGAGAGCAAACCGCGGCGTTCCCGGTTTGCTCTCTCGGTCCCGGAACCCCGAGCAAGCAGGTCTCCTTCCCCGCGGTTTGCTGGCTGGCTCCGGGACCGAGAGAGCAAACCGCGGCGTTCCCGGTTTGCTCTCTCGGTCCCGGAACCCCGAGCAAGCAGGTCTCCTTCCCCGTGGTTTGCTGGCTGGCTCCGGGACCGAGAGAGCAAACCGGGAAAGGAAACCAGCTTGATTACCAGAGGCTTCCTCCTTCCACGGAGGTCAAGAAAAGCGCTGGTGAGTGTCTACATTGCATTACCAGCGCTGGATCACCAGCGCTGGATCCTCTACACCCGAGACAAAACGGGAGTACGGCCAGCGCTGCAAACAGGGAGTTGCAGCGCTGGTGATGCCCTGCAGATGTGGACACTCTCAAAGTTGCAGCGCTGTAACTCCCTCACCAGCGCTGCAACTTTCTGATGTAGACAAGCCCTGAGATGTCTAAACTTGTTGCTGGTTTTTGTGTTATGTTGGATGAAAAACATGGAGGCAGGGTTTAAGGTAGAATCTATGTAAATGCAAGGGTTTCCCTGAGGTGAAAATAAATCAGGTGTAGAATTAAACCCCCTAGGCTTTCCACTATCTCCAAAACTGAGGAATATCATAAGGGCCCTTTGTTTCCTTAATATGTGTGTGCAACATATTTATACAGACTGTGTCAGAAAGTTTAGGGAAAAAGGCATCACAATGCCTACTATTAACAGATATTTTCATGAAGTGTGTGGGTGGCAGGGGAATCAAGGAAAGCAGTTTTATCTGGATTTGAACATTCTTCTTCAGTGCCTTCCATCCAAATATGGAAACATGTTTCTCATGCATTAGAACAAAGTGAAACTTGCTGAGATTGGACAATCAAAATAGATTAGTCAATGGAAAATAGCTGAACAAACAGTGTCAGCGATACTAAAATACTACTTAAAATATAAGTGTTTTTAACAGTAATGCTTTTAAAAAATATATTTTAACTTGAGAGCGTCCCTTTAAATATTAATGGGAATGACCTATTATGCGGGAATAGTAAACATTTTATTTAGGTGTCATAGGACATTTTCTATTCCTTTGGTTAAAGGATACTGTCAACCTGAATTTTCCAAATCGATTTTTTTTTAAATGCAAGTTTTTTGGGGTATCCTTTTAAACAGCATGTCCTCAATTGATCTTTTTTTAAACGATTCACAAAGGGTTTTTTTCTGTTTCCCTGCTAATATTATAAGGGTCAGCAAGGGCAGATAGGTGGCCCATGAGCAGCAATATCAAACATACTTGTGGCCATCTCCCTCTGGGTGATGTCTGCCTAACAGCGACAGTACTGAAATAAGACCTGCTAATTTCTGAGCTGCTTGTTGAGAACTGCAGAAGAGTCTCTGTGGTTAAGGAACTTCCATCCATATGTACTGACTCTGTGAGAACTCCAGCGCTGGAGCAGCCCCAAGAAAAAAATAGTGGGTGCTCAGCACTCACCGGTAGTCCTGGCAGTCAGCTCTTCCTCCCCTCTCCTAGCTTCTCTCGCTTGCCGTGATCAGCTGTTCAGTGGTGTGCAGGAGGCACTGCGGGGAGGAGGGGGAGGAGTGGGGCAGGAAGAGGTGGAGTGGAGGTGGGAAGAGGCAAGGTGGGGGTGGGGCCTTGGGAGAAGGGATGGAGTGGGGACAGGGCCTGGTGTACAGTAGAGATCGAGCATCCCTGGGGAAATTAGAAAGTTGGAGCCTCTGCTTTCATCCTATGTAGCTGTGTCTGGTCTTATGAAGGTGTCTGGGGAGGGAGGGAAGGAGCACTCTATGTTCCTGTTCTTCCTCAAACCCATGCTTGGGTCTGGAAAGTGAAGGAACCAGATTTCCCGGTCTTCTCCCCCCTAACACCTAGCTCGGATTGCTTCTGGCTCCATGTTGAGGTCTGGGTGGGGACCAGATGGAAATGCTGATACAACGTAGTTCCTGGTTTCTTGCCCTCTACCCTAGCAGGAAGAGTGTAGCGGATGGCAGCATGCTCAGTTACTTGGTCCAGTATTTGGGGACTACAAATCTGCCTATTTATGTTATGTTTTTTGTCTATTTTTTGGACAGTTAGTATCTTATCATGAACTTCCTTACACTCGCAGATTTCTTATTAACACAACATCGTTTCAATATTTGTTGTTTTTTTTTAACTGAATACAAAGAATAGATATTCATTTCTTGGCAACCTGGGAGAATCAAGGAAACTTTTTATGAGAAAGTCTTTATGAGCTTAATATAACTATATGTTTCAAGATTGTTGTTGTAGGGGAATGTCTCTATTTTTCTCTTACAACTTTAAATGAAGACATTAGTAATTGGAATTTTGAAAAAAATATATTCAGAGGGATTTCTGAATTAGATTTTTCTTTGGCAAAAAAAGGGTTAATGGACAGTCCCAGAGGAGTTGAAGACTACTCCATTTTTCCTGGAAGGAGATAAAGACAAATTTAATAATAATGCTGTATTATAAAACTTCTCCCTTTCTCAAGTAAGTCAGGAGTAAAATTTATGCAGTGTTCTTGAATATCTTGAAGTTGAAGATACAAGCTTGACACCATTTTAAATCTCTTCGTGAAACTCAGGGAACAGTCTTGCTCAAGTTCTCTGTGGACATATAAGTGGAGGCGAATAAAACAGAAACTAAAAGAAAACACTCCACTCTGGGTTGAGTGAGTGAAGTACAGTAACAGCAAAATTGGTAGAGTTGTACTCTTATTGAATTTTTCTGTCAGAGGAGAGGTAGAGTTTTCTGATCAGTGCTAATGAGAGCGAGTTTTTTAGGTATCATTCTTGAATGCATTAGGAGGAGTGTTGTAAGCAAAACACAAGAAGCAATTATTCTGCTGTACTCTGTGCTGATTAGGCCTCAACTGGAGTATTGTATCCAGTTATGGGTACCACATTTTAGAAAAGAGCTGGACAAATTGGAGAAGGTCCAGAGAAGAGCAACAAAAGTGATTAAAGTTCTAGAGAACATGACCTGTGAGGGAAGATTGAAAACAATGGGTTTGTTTAGTCTGGAGAAGAGAAGAATGAGAGGGGACATGATAACATTTTCAAGTACAAAAAAAGGTTGTTACAAGGAGGAGAGAGAAAAATTGTTCTCTTTAATCTCTGTGGATAGGCCAAGAAGCAATGGGTTCAAATTGCAGCAAGGGTGGTTAAAGTTGGACATTAGGAAAAACGTCCTCACAGAGTGGTTAAGCACTGGAATAAATTGCTCAGGGAGATTGTGGAATCTCCATCCTTGGAGATTTTTAAGAGCGAGTTAGACAAACACCGGTCACGGATGGTCTAGATAATACTTATCCCTGCCATGAGTTCAGGGGACTGGACTAGACTCCAGTTACTCATATTGACTGCTGATCGTTAACTTAGAACAAATCAGATTCCAGCTATGGAGCGGTGAGAAATTGCTTGGAGTGATGTATTGCAGCACTAATCTAGGTAAACTTCTCTATTGGTGTTTCACATTCAACTCAATGGAGTTTTTTTTGTGTATGGGGAGGTAGTGAGAAGATAAATCTTATTTTTTCTAACTCACATTGGGCTGCATCTTGATGTACAGGTTTTCATCTTTCATGCAGATTTATGAGCAAAAAGAATTTCTAAAGTTATTTAATTGCTGTCGTGTTGAAACATAAACATTTCCCAACTTTTTGCTTTTGTAATGCATTAGAAATAAGAACAAGTACTTGGTCCAATCTGATCCACAGCATATGCATTGTCTACCCTCTCTGCCAGTGCTAGATAATTTAGTAGGTCTCTTCTATTTTTAACATATAGGGGATTCCTGGAAAGATTTCATTTAGTCCCAGCTGCTTATCAGCAAATAAAACAGTTTCTCTTATATCTATTTGTCTTAACAGTTTGTAAAAATAGAGGGTGGAATTCTCCTGTCCCTCTGCAGTTATTTTAAAATAAATGTTTGTGCTTATTAGGGGTGCCAAATTGAGAGAATTGAATATATGAAACTATCAACAGAACAGGTACAGCATAGCCATCAGCAGCAACTTCCCCACATTGTCTAGAAGTCAGCATGCTTCAATTGTTAACCTCTTTGTGGGGGAAATGAAGAGATGCCATATGTTAATAACTTTTGGTTGCTACTATATTTGATCCTGTGACTTTCAGGTGAAAGACTGTCTTGTCTTAGTAGTTCCCTAAGCCATCCAGTCTTTCTCCTTTTCTTCAGTTAATACTGATTAATGTCCACCACTGTTTGCGTGGTATGGATGCTATAAATGTACATCAGAGGAGGATAGTTAGTTTAGCTGTAGGTATACTGTCAGTATTGCATATAGCAGCACAGCAGGCCCAGAAAAAAACAAAATAGCCATTCTTTCTGGCTATAGTAGATGGAGAGCTGTGATAGGTGAAAGCCCTCCCACAACAGAATTGCAATTAGGCTATCTTCCCCTTATTGCATACTCTCTCCTGTTGCATCCTTATACTCTGAGACCAAGTCTGTACGGTGAAAATACATTGTTTGAAATTGGTTAGTTAACATTTTCTACTAATATGATGTTACACATATCTTTAGTACCTAGTGATGGCAGGGACAAATCCTGAAATGTTTAGCTGGTCATGGTTAACTTCTAGTGACGGAATATATAGACCTCCTCTCTGGTCTAGCAGGAGAGGACTGTTTAAGAAGGGACATAGGTATTTGCAGTGATTGCAAAGACACTTAGGAGGAAAGTGGAAACAGTTTAGAGAAAAGGAAGGGTTCCTTTCTCACTTCATATAAGATGTCAGTTGCTGGAAGACAGCCGAGAGGAAGGAGTCATTCTCTTGGCAAGTTCTCCAATGTCTAGTGAAGCCTCAAGGAGAGGACTGTAAGATTCTTCAGCTCAGGGAAATCTTACTGATAGGGCTGGAAGGACTGTGAGGTGACTGGGCAAGGTAAATGGACTGACTTGTGAAACCAAGCTGACAAGGGTAGGAACTGATTATGATGTAGGTGAGTCAAGCAAACTGTTTGTTCCCCTTTTCAATGTTTGTTTTATTAAGCTACAACAAGAAATGTTAAATGAATCACCTGTGGTTGGGATATGAATATTTCTAGAGCCCAGAAGGATGGGAAGCTGAGGCATGGTGGCACACTAAGACTGGAAGGGGAGTGGCACCCTGCTATACCCCGAGTAAATACATTAATGGAATCCTATTTTCCCTGAGAAAAGGCCCTAGTGCATTAAAGTCCAAGGCTCTCAAACACTATAGTGATGGGTGCTTAATAGGAACCTAAATAGATTATTATTATTTATTTGGCATCTTTCTCCATCTCTGACTACTTAATCACTCTCTAAGATATGCCAACTAGGGAAGAGCAGTATGCATTTTTTCCTTTAGTGTTCAGTTATACACAGGTTTCTTTAATTTTTATTATCTCGGATCACATGTTTTGTTAGTATTACTACCTCATCATTTAATTTCAAACCCTAACAATTTACAGCTTGAAAAAAGGCAAAAGCACTGACACTCATGCCATTGTAATTTGACAATTAATAATTAAAATATAATCCATTGAATGAGAAATTCCCTGTTAGAACAGTTAATAAACTATGCTTACTGTCCATGCACTGTTTCGAATCAAGTTTCAAATAGCTTCTTGCTCTTAATTAAAGATTGCTGTCTTGTTGGGAAACTTCCAAGAAGGAACAATTTAGTGTGACTATGTCTTGCTACTTGTAATTATACAGGATTTTAAAGACTTGGCATTTTCTCTCTGTCCAGCTGGCCTTAGTACTGGCTTTACTGAACTCCCTTCAGAATACTGCTAGGATTATCTTCCTAACTTGTTGATCTATCCATGGCCTTCTCTCCATTGGCCCTTCACCATTTACCTTGGCCCTGTCTACCAGATTGCTAATTTATTGAGCCATTAGCCTCCATTTTTGCTTTGCCAGCAAAGGCATTTTTGATTGGCCACCTGTTTTTCTCCTCTGCAGATCTCTGTGCATGGGAAGAACTTCCATTCAAAACTAATTAAGTTATCACCTTTTTCTAAACCCTTACTTTAAGTCTACCTCTGCTGTGATGCCTGCAAATCACTACTGTCTCACACTGGTTGGGCAAGTGGTAAACTGTTAATTTTGTTTTCTCATACTCCTATTCGCTCCCTGTTTCTGTTTGGTTCAACTGTCGTGTCCTCTTGACTTCAAGATTTAAAAGCCATTGAAGGCAGGATATGCCTTTGTATCTAGCACAATGGTGCCGAGACACTTGTTTGGGATTCCTCGGTGCTAACTACAGTACAACTAATTTTTAAAAATTAATACATCTCACAATCTTTCTCTGTAAATAGTCTATTTCTAGTAGTTTTCTGTCTAGTTTAAAACTAAACAAGACGCGATATATTGATCCCCGATAAATCGATAGCTACCCGCCAATACGGCGGGTAGTCTGGACATACCCAAAGATGTCCTTGTTTTGCCTCCCCCCTCCGTGTTTGCTTCTCATTGGGATTTTGAATACCTCCTGGACATATTGGATAATGTGTTTTGTTAAAACTTAATATCTCAGATACCCACATTTCCATAAAGCAGGTTACAGCTTTCCACTTGGTTCCCTCTGGTAGGCCTATGTAGGGACAATTTACTTAGAGCAAATAATACCCAGCATTGCTAAATTATGGCAAAGAAAACTGTGGACCTTAAGAGTGATTCAGAATTTTGACCGTGGGCTATATCTTTGAGGCCAGATAACATAGTCATCCATCAAGAATGATAGCTTCTCAGAGTACCAACCTTAGCTTTCAGATTCCCAGATATGACCTCTTCTTTTCCCATCTCTCTCATGTTATCTAAGTGAGCATATAGTAAGAAGCATTGATACCTGCATGGTAATTTTTGATTGTCTGTTCCATTAAAAGCTTGTTCAGAAAGTTGGGAGGGAACTGACATATCAGTGTTTATCTTTAGCTCCTTTTGGCATTCTCGGCCAAACTTATTACACAACTATAGTCTGTATTGTGGTTGCCAGATATGGAGAGAGAAATATGGAAAATTAACAAGATTAGCAAGATTCATAAAGAGAAATCCTAGGAGCTTACCAATTTGTATCCTGTCTCAGCAGGTAGTGCTGCCCATGATGAAATATACTAACATCTCTAAATAAATGCACAGGCTTCATCTTTTATATGTCTCTCCAAATAATCACTTCCAGATCTTAATGGTGTTTGCCTAGCATTTTAAAGCCCATTTTTCTCCCAGAGCAATTGCTCTACTTTCCTAATATTATCCGTGTGCTTTTCTGCTAATATTTCTTTCAAAGCAATTGCTCGTTTCCCTTGATATTCTTTATCCAGCATTTCTGTAAATAGATCTCTCAGAGCAATTTATACATATAAACAAAGTTTTCCAAACATTTACTGCTAAAATTTCGTTCAGCATCACTCTGTTCTTAATATCTTAGTAAGTTTTCACCTGTGTTAAAATTCTACCTACATTGATTTGTTCGCTACTGACAACTGTTTACTATCTCGAAATAACTTTTTTAGGGTTTTTGCAAAGAAACTAGCAAGCTTCCCCCAATGCTCCTGTCACATAGTATTCCTGACCACCAGTCATTGTACATTTTCTCACATGTAGGTCTGTCACATCCACCTTGAGATCATCAGCTCCCCTTTCTCTCATAGGCTTACTCGTGAACGTAAATAATACTTAGCATTTAAAGCACCAGTTATTCAAGGATCTCAAAGCATTTAACAGATGCTAATTAAATTTTCCATCCATCATTGGAGGTGGCTTATTTTACCCATCTTATAAATATGTTAACTTGGTACACATACTCAGCAATGCAATTTGAGATTACTGACTAAGCTTTGAAGAATGTAATGATGAACTGCAAGCATACTCATGTTGTGGCCTATCATGAAATATGTTACAATGAGGATATCTGGTTAGTCTCCTCCAAAGAGTTCATTGTGTCAGGGCTATCAAAATGTTTTTCAGGAGTGATAACTTTAAATTAGATTATTCTTACTTTGTTTGAACACGACTTTATTTGGTAAATTAATGACTGAACATTATCTGATCAGAGATAATTTAAAGAGGACTAATGTTACAAAGCTGAGTGATTATGTATTCTGTAATCCTAGGTGAAGTCAATGGAACAACTTGCGAATAAGATCTGGCCACTAAAAGACTTACTGGGGAAATGTAGCTTTGAACAGACATGTGTTTATACTATCAGTGCCTTTTCTAACTTCATATGAAAATAGTTTCTTTATATGAATTACACCACTAATCCATTCTAAATAAAGAATGGGACTGACCTTTCTCTTGTCATGCTTCCCTCCCTTTTGTTGTTCTGTTTACTTCATTGGAGTGTTAGTCAGTGCTTTCGATTTCTGAGGCCTTGTCCACACTACAAAGTTTTGTCAGCAAATGTTATGCTGTTTTAATAAAAGTGCTTTAATTAAACCACTGTTGCATGTCCACACTAGCTCCTTGTGTTGGCAGAGTGCATCCACACTAGCAGCTCTTGCATCGACACAGAGAGCAGTGCACTGTGGTAGTTATCCCACTGTGCAACTGGACACAGGGCACTTGGGAAAGGTTTGCAATGCCTTGGTGAGGCAGGAACACTGTCACATGATGCAGGTTTCTCAATTTCATCCTTCCAGGGGCATCCTAGTAGATTATCAGCTGCTTTTTCAACTGAAGTGGGGTGGGGTTGGGGGGAGAAGAGAGTGGTGTGTCTAAGTTGAGGGAGACAGCAGGCTGACTGACCTATTCTGAGGAAGGAGGGGGGGGACACACACCCCCAACATCAGCCCCCGGCTCTGTTCCACACAACAGTCTCTCCTGAAGCAGTCCACTCTGCCTGCCTGCCTATGGTTCTGTGATTCCCTCCCCGCAGCCACCTCAGCTGCCGGAAGCCCTGTGAGCTCTCCCTGCTGAGGAATGTCAAAGCAGCACAGCAGTCCCTCTCCGCTCCCCTAGCAGCAGTCTTCCGGCCACTGTATTCCTAGAGCAGGGCAGAACAGGAGTATTCCAATGATTTGTTCTTTGTTCCACAAAGGGAGCAGCACACTCAGCTGTCAGATGCTTCCTGGAACTTTGAAAGGGGTGAGGTGCATTCCTGCAGGGCAGCAGAGATCAAAACAGTGAGCAGAGCGGTCATAGCATTGTGGGATACTGGCAAAAGCCAGTTCTGTCAACCAACCAACCAACCAACCAACCAGTGTCCACAACGACGCTTTGTTGCCTTAACTTTGCTGCAAAAGGCTTTATCTCTGGTTGAGATGGTTTTATTTTGTCGGCAAAACAGCAGGATTTTTCCACCAAAAATAGCTTTGTAGTGTGTACACCTCCTGACAGAACTTCGTAATGTAGACAACACCTGAGAGAACTGATCAAGATGACACCACTGGCAGAAGACTGACTGAGACGGCAAGCTGGTTATCAAATCGCTGACACGCACCACCAGTCAATCTTACACCTTTTACAGTAATACAAAATCACTGATGAGTGCTCAGAAATGTTAGCTAATGCTATTAGAAAAATCCAGGGATAAGTTAGTAGAGCCTTGCAAATCCACAAATATCCACTCTCTGTATATCCACACAAGGCTCTACAAATTAGAAACACTGACTTACTATGGTGTGCAACCAAAAATTGGTAGTGGCATGGCTGAGTTCTTACTTGAATCACTTAGCGCATGTCTACGCGTAAAGGCTGCAGTGGAACAGCTGCATTGGTGCAGCGTTTCAGTGAAGATGATACCTGCACTGACGGGAGGACTTCTCTCCTTGGTGTAGGTACTCCACTTCCATGAGAGGCGGTAGCTATGTCAATGGGAGAAGCCATCCTGTCAACTCAGTTGTCTACACGGGATTAGGTTGGTATAACTACGACACTCAGGGGTGTGGATTTTTCATACAATTATACTATAGTTATACCATTGTAAGTTTATAGTGTAGACCTGGCCTTAGTTGGATGCAGTACTGGGACTGTCATCTGCAGTTTTCGGTTCACTTGTTAATTTGCTGAAAGGAACCTTTAGCAATGTGTGCAGTTCAAATTTTGCTGCGTTAAGAGTATAGTGTAGTAGTAGACTTGCACACAGTAATGTGGAGGAGAGGCTTGAAAGAAAATACCACAACAATTATATTAATGTGGAGGACTGTTTAAAACACTTCAAAGAATGTAAATATTGTTCAAGTGCTTGCTCATGTTGATTCCATGTTAGTTGTGTGTGCACCACATCCATTTGTGTCCCATTATCCCATTACCCAGCAGGCACAGGATGACTCAAGCTTCGATAGAGTAGTGCTGCAAGACCGTGAACTCTGAGCCCACCTCCAGGGAAACCGCTTGTGAGTCACCTAACAAGGAATCGACATGAGCAAGTGCTCAAAGAGCAAAGAACTGTTGTTCTTTGAGATATGTTGCTCATGTCCATTCCATGATCCACCCTCCTACCTGTCATTGGAGCTGGTAGCAGGAAGGAACTGAGAAAGTGTAGGGCTGGTGGCGGTTCATATATTGACGCATGAGCACAGCACTCCAGAGGGCACCAGAGCCCACCCTATGGATACCACTAGGGCAGGGGTAGGCAACCTATGGCACCGGGTGCCGAAGGCGGCATGCGAGCTGATTTTCAGTGGCACTCATACTACCTGGGTCCTGGCCACTAGTCCGAGGGGCTCTGCATTTTAATTTAATTTAATTTTAAATGAAGCTTCTTAAACATTTTAAAAACCTTATTTACTTTTACATATAACAATAGTTTAGTTATATATTATAGACTTATAGAAAGAGACCTAAAAACGTTTAAATGTATTACTGGCACGCAAAACCTTAAAATAGAGTGAATAAATGAAGACTTAGCACACCACTTCTGAAAGGTTGCTGACCCCTGCACTAGGGGAAAAATTTCCATCAATGGTACATGCAGTGTGCACATGCCAAACATGGAATGGACAGTTAAGAAAGGTAGGTAGCTGGGTTTTTTTCTCATTGTGGCAACAGGGAGACTATTTCTGAGGCTGGAAAATTAAGAGGCTTCCATGTTGCTTGAATTTGTGTAAATTTATTTTGTGAGCATCATAGACTGTTAGGGTATGTCTACACACCAATGAGACACCCGTGGCTGGCCCATGCTAGCTGACTCGGGCTCCTGAGGGTTGGGCTGTGGGGCTGCTTTATTGCTGCGCAAACTTCTGGGCTCTAGGACCCTGCGGGGTGGAAGGCCCAGGCTCTCGCTTGGAAGTTTACACAGCTGTGAAATAGTGCTGCAGCCTGAGTCCCTGGATCCTGAGTCAGCTGGTGGATTTTTCTTTGCTGTGTAGAGACGCCCTTAAGGCTTAGAGTCCCTGCTGGGCAGTGTATTCGCTTGACTGAGAGTGTTCAATCTTACTGGCCCCAAACTTCCCATCACCAGTTCAGTTGCACATTTGGTAGAAATAGTGGAAGCACTAGTGCAGACAAGACTTTAGCTGAACATAATCATTTTAAGCTCTGTTGTTTAACCTGAAAGTCTAACTCTCATCTAATGATGCTTAAAATGTCAACTTTGATGATACAGTGGTTAGAACAGCAGTGGTTGCCTGGATCATGGTTTAGACTAGCATTCTCACTCAGGATACCTATTGGGGCTGAAAAGTTGTAGAATTCTCTGCCATTCTTGGGGCGGGGGGAGCTTAGTTTAAACAAGGTCTAAGTGACTGGCCTCTGTGAGAGGAGAGATTATTTCTTAAAATGACAACTAAAAATTAAATAAAATATCACATTGTATAAAATACTGACTCTTTCCTTCCTCCTTAAAGGGATACTGCTAGATACTTTTGGGTCCAAAATTCAGCTTTTCTGTGTGGCTTTCAAAAAGAAAATGTCAAAAACTTGAGTGAAGAGGACTTCAGTATAAATGTTTTGTTTTATAGTGACGGAAGGGGTTGGCTTTAAACATAAAAATGAATTGTTTGTGCCCCAAATGTTTCAGTGCTATTCTATTGCAATGGGAGTAACTCACCATGAGACTGAACATTCTGTTTTCAATGTCCAAGGGAGTGAATTACCAAAAATAAACAAAACACACATGATTAACAGTATTTGATATTTGAAAATCCTTTCAGTTTTAATTAAAGGCAATGGTAGTGACATAGCTAAGGATGGAGATGTTGAAAAATGACTTTTGACCTCATGTCCCTCCATTTTTATGACAATTTCTATTAGGGACTGGATTTTAGGATTTCTGTTAAAGGGTGGTTCACCAAATATTAACTCCTTGCCACTGGTTGAATGGATCCTTATTAAGTGGAGATTTTGCTTCTGGCAGAAGTCATTGCTATTTATTTCATTAGACAGTACTGTTTCTCTGGGAGATGTCCCAATGAAGTTGCCTCCTTAGTTAAGCACAGCCTCTTGCATTAAAGACAAGTTAACAAGTTTTTGTTCTGAGTAATTGCTTATGAAGGGAAGGTTAGTAACAGCATCAGATGCCAAAGCTCTGAGGTAACACTGAAGTAGCTATTCTAACTACACTGAGAATTTACAGCGCTCAGGGTTGTGAAAAAACACCCCTTTGAGCGTAGCAAGTTTCAGTGCTGTAAAGCACCAGTATAGACAGTGCATTAGCGCTGGTAGCTAAGCCCCTTGTGGAGGTGGCTTTTTTAGAGCACTGGGAGAGCTAAAGCGCTGCCACGGCAGCACTTAAGCATTGCCAGTGTAGATTAGCCCTGATAGCTTGCAATATTCCCTTCAGTCCCAACTGTTGTCAACAGTTACTCTTGTATATATGTTTATTCCTATGTGGAGTTCTTTGAAGAACTGATTGCGGGGTCAAGCACTTACTCAGCAAATCTAACCATGATGTGGAAAGTGTGATGCTTTGGGATTCACCTAGGCCAGTAAGGGGTTCAGTCTTGCAACTCTGGGTGCCTTAATTGCTATACAGCTGTGACTCACAGCCATGTCACCAACAGCCACCATACAAACAAGAAAGCCTCACTCTGGCTTCCTCTGCTCAATTACTCTTTGCAGGAGGATCTCAGAATTGTCCCCAAAAGCATTTCTCAGCTGCGCTCAGCTCCCTCTCATGGTAGCACTCATTCTTCCAGTATGGCTGACCAGTCTTTAGCCAGGATCCAACACAGAGCCCAAAGCACTTGGTTACTTTGTCTGAAAGGTGAAGGATAAAATGACTTTTGCCTTTGCTTATATCTTCCCAGAGTTTACTGATCCTGTTCCACAAGGCAGGAAGGCTTCTTGTGAGTCCAGTCACCAATCCCATTGAGAGATAGGGCTGGTCTACGCTAGAGTAGGGGATCGATCTAAGATACACAACTTCAGCTACATGAATAACGTAGCTGAAGTTGAAGTATTTTAGATAGTTACCTACTGTCCTCACGGCATGGGATCGACATCTGCGGCTCCCCCTGTCGACTCCGCTACCGCCGTTCGCGTTGGTGGAGTTCTGGAGTCGACAAGAGCTCGTTCGGGGATCAATATATCGCGTCTAGATGAGACGCGATGTATCGATCCCTGAGAAATCGATTGCTACCCGCCGATATGGCGGGTAGTGAAGACATAGCCTAAGTGATCATCTTCCCCAACTTGCTTGCCTGATGGCTTTTTTTTTACCTTGCATATGAGTGTGCTTTTCATTGTCTGAGGTCATACCTTCATTTACATTGGAGACTGTAGTCAAGCCTGCAAAACAACATTGCTTTGTCTAGGACCCACTGGGATTAGGCGCTGTCTGCCAAATACATTTGAGGGGCATATTTTCCAGCATGCAAGAATACTAATGATCAGTGAGTTACTAGTTTTTGATACAAGACACCTTTTAAATAATATCATGACAGTAGTGTGTTGGGTGCACACAAAGGTGAGCAGGCCAGTTGAGACACATTGCTACATACCAGGAAGCCCCTTGCCCTGTGGCATTGGGATGCTCTTAGGGTCACAGAGGGCCCCTCTCATAACAGATTATTTATCTTCGGTGTTAGGTCATGTCTCTTCATGGAGCAAGTCAGTGGTGTAGCTATACTGATATGCTATATAGCAAAGCCCTCCTAGTGTAGATGCAATTGTATTTGCAAAGCTGCACTTTGACTGGTATAGTTTATATTGTTATCCCCAAACAAAACAAGCTATACCAGTAGAAGTATAGTTTTGCCAGTATAACTGTGTCTACACTAGGGGCTTCTGCCAGCACAGGTATGTCAGGGATCAAAACCTCTTCACATCCCCAGTTGATGTAACTATGCCAGCAGATGTTTGGAGTGTAGACATAAGTTTAGTTTAGCTTCATGTGCTTTGCCAGATTTCTGGCTGTTGAATAGTGTGCAGTAGGAACAGCAGTTATCAACATTTATTTCTTAAGATGTGAAGTGACATGAAAGCCTCTTTTTAGAATGGGGATGATCTAATTTGTATTTCCTTGTAGCATTCTATGGACCAGATCGTTCTAATAAGCAATGAACTATTTTTTTAAATGGAGAACTTCAGTCAGTGGATTATGTATTTGAATTCAGTATGTCAACTGTTTAGATCACCTTTAATCAAAGTGTGCTGTGCAAATATGGTAGATGATAATGAGGCTTAGGGTATGTCTACACTGCAAAATTGTTGACAAAACTTTTGTCTTTCACAGGTACTTAAAAAAGCCCCCCCCCCCCCCCCGCGAAAGACAAAAGTTTTGCCGATGCAAGTAGCAGTGTGAAAGTGGAATGCTCCTGCCGACAAAGCTTAACGCTCAGAGGGGCTGGAAGTATTTTGTTGGCAGAAGTGCTGACAATGAGCGTTTACACATATTGACTTCTAGTGACAAGGCTGTGTTGACACAGCCTTGTTGTTAAAAGCTGCGTGGTGTAGACAAGCCCTTAGTTACCACTTGAATAACACGTGCTTCCTGCTAATTCACTGTGTGTTTTTATTTTTAGTTTCCCTGTTGTTTGGGGGATTTGTCAAAGATGAACTCAGATGATTACATGTCTTGGAGTGGAGCTAGTATCCTTTTATGTAACCTCTCTAGAAGTCTTTTCCTATTATACACATTTATGTAGCAAATATGATCTTGATATTTACTACTTGCTGCAAACTTTAGCCTCTAAAAATTGAAGTTTTTTGGTGTAAGTAATGTTTGTCAAGCACTCTGAAGGAAAAAAGTGCTGACAAGTGCCAAGTTATAAACATAACTGTAGTCAAATGTAATATATTAACTCTCTTTTTGTAATTTTAGTAACTAAGAGAGAAGACACTTTTAGCTAAGATATGATAAATATTTTAGAGCAATCCTTTTATTAGAACAGGTCTGTACTTAAAACGATGTGCTATTGTAGCGCTTTAGAGAAGACCTTGCTACGCTGACAGGAGAACTTGTTCCGTTGGCATACTTAATCCACCTCTGTGAGAGGCGGTAGCTATGTTAACGGGAATGATTAGAGCTGAAAAGCTTACAAATATAACTTGTGTTAATCAATTTGCTATTTCATTTACACTCTAGACAAAAAAGCTGATTGTTACTGTTATTTTTGTTAGCATGACACTGTTCATTTGGATTGCAAGCAGTTTGAAGTAATATTTAAATCCCCTTCCCAAAACTATTTATTAAATTAAAATCAATCACTGAGCACTTGTATTAATATTAGATTTTGTTACAGCAGTTTAACAAAACCTAAAGTGTGGCCTTAGTAAGATTCCTTTAACTATTTTATAATTAACAAGAAATTTTAAATTGAATACGCAGTATTTTATTTTTGAGATGTGATTTTTTTTGCTTAATCACCAAGTACATTTTTGTAGTACTGTAGTTGCTAAACAAAATCAGAATATGTCTGTGTCCACCAAAGAGTAAAGCTCATTTCTATTTTGATATGCTAGCACCCTTCTGGATGTATGTGGTTTTGCTCACTTATCTTTCTTCAGATACTTTTAAATCTTAGACTTTTATCTATTTTATTCAATCTATGAAATGATTAAAAGGTGCTGGATTGATACCACCATAACTGGCTTTTTCTCTTTTCTCACGTTGTGTTCTCTGCCTCTTCAATTTCTTTGTCTTTTCTTCTCCCATTTATGGCCCCTTCCCCCCAGTCTCGCTGTGTGCCAGTCTCTAGTATTATGCAGTGATTTGCTCCTGCACCCCAACATATCCCACCACTCACTTCCTCTAATATCTCTAAAGGGATAGTATTTTTACTTGGTTAACATCCAGTGATTTCATTGGAGTTGAAGGTGCTCAGCACAATGTAGGACTGGACCCAGTGTAATCGAAACAGGGGATTATGGACTTCCCTGCTGGATCAAGACAAAGACGATGTTCCTTTCTGAAGGACTGAAATACCATACGCACTGCAAAACTTCCAGATACAATAGTTATTAAGGATGACTGTTCGGCCTTAATTTTTCTGCTTTTGTGTGTTTTTTTTTTTAACCCCTTGGGATAAATTTTAAAAGTATTGCATAAGGCTTTATTTTGTGATTCCTGTTAAAGTAGTGGGTGTTGCGTAGCCAAAATTCTGAGTGAAGTACAGGGAAATGCTTCCAAAGCATATCAGTGTAACTTAGCTACTCGAAGTTTAACCCTCTTCACCACCATCTCCAGTCAGTCAAGATCAGTTAATTAAATTTTGCATTTTAACTCAGATACGTAGGCACAAATAAAAAAGCCAGTGATTCCAAGTACTATAGAAATACCGGAATACCAGGTGACATATACTGCCCTATACCCACATGGGTAGTGGACGTGTAGTGAAAATAGATCATAGTTTTATTTTTTACCTTCTACTAAAGAAGCTAGAAAATGGAGGAGGAACGGACAGCAGCAAGGAGAAAGATTATTTCATCTTCAACTCCCAGATGCCATGAAACACATAGGCGTCTTGATCCCACAAAGTTCTTTAGTATGTGCTTAACTTCAATCATGTAGGCAGTCCATAAATGAATAACAGAAAGGCAGAGGCATATGCTGCATTTTCTTTTTTAACTACCTACTTTGTTAAATCAAATTATAACCTAAATAAACAAATTGGACTGTCACTGTGTTCTGGTTTTGATTAAAATTAAGTTATTTCTATTAGTGAACTGCAAGGACTTCCTAAGTAGAGATGTGTTAGACTTTAAGATGAACTTTCATGTGTTAATATTTGCAGGTGGAACATTTTTCAAATTGTAGTCCATGAACTGCACAAGCTACCCTTAACTCAAGATGCATCCAGACTTGTCTCCTCACCTGCACAATGAAGAATGTAACCTAGTTATCAATCTGCTCAAAGAGTGTCACAAAGAGGTAAGAGTTTTGAAAAGTAAAACAAGTTGTGTGTGGGAATTGAGTGTCAGTATATTAGTGAGAATATTATTTCGTCATGGAGTGACATCTCCCCTTCAGGCAGAACAACCATGAGCTGTTCTTCCTCCCATCTGTCATACATGCACTAAACCTACCATATTCCAGCCATCCAGGAGACAGATGGCTCAGTCTGTTTGAAAGTAGGTGCTCTAGGCTTATTGAAAGTGATAAGAAAATGCAGAGTGCCTGACACCCACTGTGTGGAGAGTTGAAAATTTAAACAGTTGCTGGGATTTCAATGAGACCTGCTGTTAGACTTCTATATTTTTAATATGGTTCAATCAGCACCATCTAAATATATAATCTAGCACATTTCTGTGAAGTGGCTCAGAGGTCTTTCATTTTTTCAAGCAAGTAGAAAGTTGAGATCACCTACTTGGAAAAACTCTTTACATTTTCATTGGCTGTGCTGTAAATCTTAAATGTCGAAGAGTCATCCTCTATATTCAGAAACTAAATAATATATCTGCTGTATGCTATATCATTGCTAAATTATTTTCCCAGTTGTTGGTTTTATTCTAAATCAGTGTTGCATGCAGAAGTATTTCTATATCAAGACATAAAAAGTCAATTTAATTTCAATTGTTTTCACTAAGATGAAGAGTAAATTTAAATATTGAATCTTAATGAGCAAAGCATTGGCTTGCCCTATTACACATTGAATGAAATATCTTCATCTCAGGTTGTTGCAAAGATTCAAATATGATGTTTCATGGAATCTGTTGCTTTAGAATTTATTGAAACTACTAAATTCATTCATCTCCTGTCCTTTAATGTTTCTACTAGAATTTTTAAATAGCTTCAGAAGTAAAAATGTTAAATTTAAAACTGCATAAACTTGAATTGGACTAGTAACATAGAAGGTATTGGGATCACAATTAAGGCTGAAAAGAACCTTAATCTACTCCGAAAGAACACTGAAGGGAAATGGTGAAATTGATTAAGCAATTAATCAAGTATAGAAAGCAAACTGCTAGATTTTTTGTTCAACTAGTTTTAGTTGTAGCCCCTGGATGTTACTTATATTTCTAGTATGTGCAAAATATTTGGATAAAACTGATTTTCAATTTGGTCATTTAATCAACAAAATTTTTTTTTAAATGGCTGTGATTTATAAATCACAACAAAATATCTTAAGTACAGACTTAGTTTTAAGTGTTTTTTACTAGCAGTGTGAGTATAATGCCATGTCAGAACATGATGTTCTGATGGACAAAAATTAATGTTTGCATCATGTCAGCACTGGTATTAAGATGTGAAGAGGCATAATAGGCACTCCCATTTAAGAACTGATAAATAGCCATTTGTATTTAAGTGGTCAAGGGCCACTTTTGTAAAGTGGTGTTGGTAGACCTGTAATTGAGAATGAAAGGTCTGAGCCATTATATAACAATCCTTTTGAGTCTTGAAGTCCTTCAGATATGAAGTATTAGTGGAATAGTTTTAATTCATGATATATTGTCAATAGATGAGTGTGGGACTATTCCATTGACGTTCTTTTGGCTTCATATGTCTTTAAGATGCCATAAATTATGTGAAATCATTACAATAGTACTGAAAGTTTAAAATATAGAAAGAACTTTTGGTTACTCTGTTTCAGTTGTACATACCATATATAACACTAGTCTACAATTTTTGAGAAGTCGTCTGCTTCAGACATAAATGTGATATTTATTATGTATTTTGATATGCTGATTTCAAATATGACAATTAAAACAACTGATTGGCTACTGTTTCTAAGATATTTACATTTTTACATTTTATGTCTATATATATTGTATATATGGTAGAGTTTTAATCATAAATTGTAAACCTAGGTCTTCATGTATTTATGGTTGCTTTACATGATAATATTTCCCTGTCCTGTTTATGTAACACTTTAAAAATCAGCAAATGGGTTATATAAATAAAATTTATTATGAAACAAAAGGCAAAAAACTATTCTCTACATAGTTTAGTCCTATTCAGTGTCTACTCGGCGCTTCTTGGCTTGTCTCTTGTCTTCATTAAATGGAGCATCTCTTGTCACTGTCCAGCAATAGTCTGCAAGCATTGATGGGCTCCATTTGTCCTGATAGCCCGCCAGGAGATTCCACTGCTGTAGTCTGGAGCCCAACAGCTCTGCCTTACTCTTGGGTAGTTCCAAATCCCTGACAAGGTCATTCAGTTCACCTTGTGTTATGAGGTGTGGTTCAGAGGAGGAGGATGGGAGAAAATGTGGGTTCTGTGATACTGATGGTTCAGGACCAGAAGTTTCATCCTCTTCCTCATCTAACTCGAGTGAGAATGATTCTGGTGCATCAGGAACGGGCAGTCCTTCTCCGTGGGGTACTGGGCGTATAGCTGATGGAATGTTTGAATAATGCACAGTCCACTTTTTCTTCTTTGACACACCTTTCCCAACTGGAGGCACCATGCAGAAGTAACAATTGCTGGTATGATCTGTTGGCGCTCTCCAAATCATTGGCACTGCAAAAGGCATAGATTTCCTTTTCCTGTTCAACCACTGGCGAAGATTTGTTGCACAAGTGTTGCAGCATATGTGTGGGGCCCACCTCTTGTCCTGATCTCCAATTTTGCAGCCAAAAGAAAGGTGATAGGCTTTCTTAACCATAGTGGTAATACTGCATTTTTGTGATGCAAAAGTCACTTCACCACAAACATAGCAGAAGTTATCTGCACTGTTCACACAAGTACAGGCATCTCTGCTCACTTTGGCTAAACAGAAATGTGTCCCTTTGCAAAATCAAACACTGACAAATAAGAGAGCACGACACTGTATGATTTCTAGAGCTGATATAGGGCAATTTGTTCAGCAGAGTGACGTAAGCTTCGTTATGATTGCATCATCCATGACTTCTAGGAATAACATGATGCAATTCATATCGTGTATGACGCAATACCAGCTTCAGATTGCATCATTCATTGTTTTTCTAAAAAGCAAGTACTGTCCAAACCTGTCATAGATTTATTCATAGATCCAGTCAAAGATGTATTTTAGTCATTTCTGGTTTAAATTGAGATCCTTTCCCTTTATAACTCACTTACCGTCCGCCATTCCCAAGTCAAGGATCGTATATACTGACCCAATAGCATATCTTGAAAACTAGAGCCAATCAACAATTTTAAGCATCATTTTCATTCTCAGTGACCCAGAATTAGTAAAGTTGGACTACATTTATTTCAGAAGCATTTTGGCTGTAGAGCAGTGTAATTTGTGGTTACTTTTAAAAACCCTGCTCATTTAATTTCATTCTCATGTTTCAAAATTTAGTAAGACACTGGTTCACAATAAAAGGCACCAGTACTTCAAACTTTTAGTTTATAAGGACATATTTTAATTAAAGCTAATAAAAAAGTGTGATTCCTCCTGAAAATGAGTTCGAGCTAGGAAATCTGGTGAGATCTGGACTCATCCGTATGTGGATTTCCTCCTTCCTTGCTGTCAGAGGTTTAGTGAGGGGACAACAGCTACTCCAGGCAGGTTCTTTGGCCTTCTTTGCAGTAAACAATACATACTGTCCAATGCAAGCAATTTTGTTATAGCGTATTTTGGAATAGGGTGTATATAGGGATTTCTTTTTGTAAGTTTGTGCAACCATTCTCCTGTTTGGTGGTGTATCTTGGTTTACTTGTAAATCAATCACACAAAGATTAAGCAAAATGGACAGGAATATTTTACAGATTAATACACTGGACATAATTTGCACATGTTTTAATTGCACCAAAATGAGGACAGATAAAATTGTCATATCTCTCCACTATGAAAATAAACTAAGGAATGGCCTCCTTTGTGATGACACGGACGTCTGACTCAAGCATTTTGGGCCAGATTCTGATAAATTCCTTCTGATAATAGCTTTATTCAGGGTGTTTTACTCCACAGATAGCTCCTTTGCGTTCAGTGGGACTGCTCACATGATAAAGGTATTACTCACCATGAATATGAGATCAGAATCTTGCCCTTTGGGAATAGGTTAACAGGCTGTAGAGTCTCTGTAAACAATGTTGTGGCAACTATACACTCTAAAACTACAAAAATTGGTAACTTTTTTCCTTTTTTTGGATTATTGCTTCAATCTGCCTTTTAAAATAGAGATAATCTGAAATTTACTTGTGCTGAAAACTTTCTGTTGGTGCCCAAATGTGCACTGTGCTGTTTCATATGATGAGTGGGGATTGTGTAGTAAACTCTTTAGCACTATCATAACTCTAACTCTGCCCTCATGGGAACTTGAACAATTCCATGGGCAATATCATCCCAAACTACTTATTAAGTAATGTGACTCATGTCCTCCATAATTTAGCTCATTAAACACAAGAGATTAGTTTTCATTCACAGTCTAGATAGTCAGCCCAATTTCTCTAGCAGCCCTTTAGAGGATAACTTCCAGTACTAAAGGGCATACTTCATTAATATGTATATTAGTTTTGCCTTTATACTGTATGTAGGAACAGATAATTGCTGTTAAAGACAGCCATGTGCCCCAACTTCATTTCATTTGTGTCCCTGCTCATCAATTTAAAGCCCTAGTCCACTGGAATCTGTTACTCAAGTTCTCACATAGTACTACTTGACCACAGTATGTTCTCTTTAAATCTTCTGTTCCTGTGCTCTCTCTAAATTCTTCAATTATCATGAGGGAGCCTTGCCTAGAATAGCTGCAAGTTCTGAAATTGGAATGGAATGTCCAGGGTATCTTCTCTGCATTTCCTCCAAATTCTGCAGCCTCGTTTGTCTGTGCAGTCTAAATGATCTAGGGGTAGTCTGAGGTGTTGCATGGGCATACAGTTTTCCTCATCCAAGTTAATTAAAAGCGAGTAGGATTCTAACCAGGTTCCTAATAACTAAAACCAGGATAGGGAGTTCCTCTCCATATCAACTTCAGCAATATCAAAGGAGGTTGCCAATAAAATAGCTGCTCACATTTAATAGGAAAGTAGAAGTAAAACCAAAACACATTTTTATTTAGACACTGCAGAATCCTAATGTCTGGATTTTGTAATCACCTAAATAAAATACTGTAAATAGCATGCAGGTGAAAGGGGTGGGAGAGAAGAAAAAGCTTGGTTTGTTCTGCCTAGTGGTGTGTAAACTGATTTGGCTAATAAGCTTTGACCAGAGAATCCTGTTGTATTCCTTTCATTGTTGGAATTATTGTTAATCTGCTTTCCTCTTATAATTTTATGTTGTATAGGTTGGTACAATATGCCTAGTAAAACTGTCCATAAACTTTAGAAAGGACTTGATTTGAATATGCTCTTCTACTTGAATGTCTTGGCAACAGTGATTTGAATGGATACATTGCCTATTTAAGCTACTAAAGGACTAAGAGTAGTGGTAATAAATTGATGCAAAGGATTATATTTTTTTCAGAATGTGTTCTTGGTTTGATTGAAAGACAATGTCTGCTTGGGTGAAGGAGGACTTCATTGGTTCTTTCAGCTTTGTGCATAACTATGAAAAGAGAGGTGTTTGCACACTCTAGAGTTTCCGCTATGAAGAGAAAATGTCTGTCACGGACAGTTCAGTCATAAGGAAATGATGTTTTTTATCTAAACTTTAAAATAATTTAGTGAAATATCTTACTTTGGAATGTCAGATTTCACTGACTTTACCCTCAGTGACTGAGTCACTGAAAACTCTGGCCAATACCTAACTAAATCGCCGTGAGTGTAAGCTTCTATGTAGCTGAATTCAATTCTCTTAAAAGTGATAACTTGAATTGGGCAGTGTGGGAGAACATCTCCACAGAACTCAGTTAAATGCATTTCATTGCTGAACTGAAACATGTCTGCTGTACTAAGTTCATATTTATTGAATAGAAGCTGTCAGGCATGCTATTTGTACAGTGTTACCTTAGACACTTTTGAAAGGTAAATTATTGTTGTGCCAAGTGAGAGCTTTAAAAAGGCCAGTATTTCTTGCAGATGTCAGCTATAGAACATATGGTTTTACAAACACTTCACTATTAGGAGAGTGACAGCCATCCTGGAAAAACTGAATTTCCATAAGTTGACCCATAAAAAAGCTGACATTTTACTCTCTTTGCAGACTCCATGTTAACTAGATTTAAAGCAGTAACATTTCTTTTCAAGCTGGAATTTAATTTCACTGACACAATGTCCATTGTTGTGCTTTATCTTCAAAGAGTTGAAATATAATAGCTCTCACTAAACTTGAAATCCACTGATAATATAGATAGTGGATCCCAAAACATCTCAACAAAGCATACTTTAAAATGTAAGGAAAATCTCAAGATTCAAGAAGTTGTCATGAACATAATCAGTCTCTAGTGTGAATACAGGACTCCATGGGATATGAAAGAAGATAATGTAAAGGTCTAGTTGAGAGCCATCTCAGCTTAGCATGACAATGCATTTCTTCTGAATATTTCTTGAAATTTGATAAATAATTGTAAGAGACTCAGACAGGTGTAAGTCAAATTCCATGCCAAGTTATGACTAAAGAATATACCCATCTTTTCTATTGCATGTCTTCGTCAGCAATATCCATTAATTTGGTGATACGTGCTTGGTCCAATAAGCTGTTTAACTCCATGCTATGAAGCCAGGATTTCAGATTTGCCTCAATCATTCTCTGAATCTATATAAACAAGTTAATTTCAAAATCTTTATACTTGCTGACTAAATCTGATGTCTTCTTCCTAGTTACCTCATCTGTTCTCATCAATTTCATGTCGTCTGAGACCTTCTAAATTCTCCTCTAACTTTCCATGAAGGGTTGGCTCTAAGTGAAATAATATACTTTCAGGGGAGTTTCTTTACATTAACTTCAGGTCCGTCATCCTGTCACTCTTGCTATTTTTGTAGCTTTCCTTTGCTGTTCTGTGCCTCAGCTGGGCTTGCGGATGGTATACTTATAAGTCTTAAGAGCAGGATTCATTACTGTTTGTCCAAATGAAGTCCCTGGCAGGATGCTGCACCAGAAAAGAAATATCTCAAGTGCACACATACAGCAGGTATAGTCTCACTTTTGAGAGTTGAGGTGTTGCCTCTCTTGCACCCTTTGGACAACTGTTTGATCTCTTTTTGCCTTTGCAGCGAGAAGCATGACACTTCCTTCTGATTTTGCTGGATGGCTAACAAACTTGGCTTTCAATTGGTAGAATACATACACACTTACATCCAGCTCTTTCTTGCAGCTCTAATAGAACCGTTCCTTTTCTTTGAATTAACAGTTAGTCATTTATGACTACAGCCTTTTCACATTACAGTGAAGCTGAAATGTTACACATTTAGAAGTTAACAAGATATGTTCTATGATCAGTCTTATTTGACAAATAAATTTGATTGCCTGTGGAAGAGAGGGGAAAGAATAATTCTGCTTTTTTAGCTTGCTCTCACTCCTGAGTTTCCAGAGCATATAGCGAACATATATTATAAAATAATACTGTGGGTGTACAATAGCATCTTTCAAACTGAAGTGAGATGCACATTACCTGAAAAGGTTCACTTGTGAAACAAGAATAATTTAGGCAAGAAGTCTTAAAGAGAAACTATGAAGTTTCATATGAAACATTTTTCTTATTCTAGCTTCATGTTACTTATTTCCCCCCTCTTTATTTGCAATATCCAGAAGCAGACAGAGTATAATTTCCTATCAATGTCTTGCTCCCCGTTAATATTTCATACTAGATCTATGGAAACATGTACTAGGGGAGATGAATCTGAAAGAGCATGAAGTTTGTTGAGGAGAGAACATGTCCAGACATCTTGTGGCATGCAGTTTCTTCTTCACTGGTTTCACTTTTTCTGGTCACTTTTTCATTGTGCTCCCCGTAGAGGACTGACAATAGTCATCCTCTAATCTTTTTTTGGATTTATTTATTTTTCTGATTAAAATAATTAATTTTTGCTGAGATGGCTTTCTTTCTTTCATAGATTCTTTGGTTTATCCCTTTCTTTCTGAATATTTGTCCCCATGTTGCTCTGCCTTTATCTAGATAGGCACTAGATTCAGCTACTGCAGCCTTCACGTACTGCTGTCACTCTCTGTTCTGCCAGTGTTGTCAGCTTTGGGGCCCATTTTGTCCACTTCTCTCACACAGCTGTCTCCATACTTTCTTGCAGCTCTTCTACACAAATTTTTACTCCTGGTAGAATTCCGCATCACTACAGAATGCAGAATGTTGCAGAATTCCCTGTTTTCCCTGCAGAATTTCTGGCCGCCACTAAGGGCTGCTGGATTCTGCAGAACGCAGCTTTCAGTGAGTGGAGCGCCTAGTATGGTGGTGCTGGGGGCTGTACGCTCTTTGAGCTCTTTGAGCCTCATTCTCCTGGGATGGGAGAGGGCCTGGGGGATAAGCCAGCTCTGGCAAAGGGTGAGGAAGGGCAGGGCTGCACCACACCATGTCCCCTGGAGAGGTGGTAAAGAAGTTGGTGGGAGTAAAGGCTCTGGGAGTGCTGGTGTCTGGGCTGGGGGCTGCCCCATAGTTGCACTCTGTGGAGGGGAGGTGGTGGTTTCTGGGCTGGAGGGTGTCACGTGGCTCGGCTCCAGGGGTGTCTGGGCTGGGGGTGCCCTGCAGCTGGGCTCTGGGGGGATGGGAGTGCAGGTGTCTGAGCTCTGGGGTCCCCACACAGCTCTCTCCAGCACCCCACCACTAGAAATGACTTGTAGGTGTTTAACTCTCTACTTCTGGGGGAAACTTTTTTGCTGTTGTCTGTATTGTTAACATACTAGCTGACAGGTATTTTGAAATAAATTACCAAAACAATTGAAACTGGAGTGATTACATTCTGTTATTTTGACAAATAAAATATGTAGAATTTTGCACAGTTTTAATTTTGTTTGTCTGGAATTCCCCCAGGAGTCACAAATAGATGACCTTCCCAAGCTGCTCCATGAGGCCATTCCCCTTTTTCCACAAAATCCCTCCTGATGACTCAATCCTTGTATGATGCCTACAAGAAATAAAATAAATCCCGTATCTTAGTTATATGTTTAAAGATCGCTTTGTTATTCCTTCATGCTATACACTAGCCTTCACTGAGTAAGCACATCATCTTACTGATGTTACCCCTGTTCTTTTCTCTCTGCCTTGTAACTCCCCTTGTTTCACTGTATCTGAAATTAGTAAACACCTCCGGGCAGGGATCATGCAATCTTTATCTATGTTGTGAGGCACCTAGCACACGCTTGCATGCTTTAATTAAATAAGGCTGAGAATATATAGTGCTACTCCTACATTCTGAGATTACCTTTAATACAGTAACTCCTCGTTTAACGTTGTATTTGTTTCTGTAATATTCTACTTTAAGCGAAATGATGTTAAGCAAATCCAGTTTCCCCATATGAATTAATGTAAATATGGGGGAATAGGTTCCAGGGAATTTATTTTTTACCAGGCAGAAGACGACATATATATTTCCCAGGGAATGCCTTGCTGCTAAATGATGAACTAGCACTCAGCTGTGCCCTCAAGGGTTAACACGTTGTTAATGTAGCCTCATGCTCTACAGGGCAGCAGGAATGGAGAGAGGGGAGACAGCATGGCGGAGAGAGGCAGAGATACACACCGTGTGTGAGAGAGAGGCGTGTATTGCCCCTTTGACCCCACTCTAAGTACACTGCCTTTTTAAGTAGATCATCAAGTTGAGACAGCAGCTGTTGCCAGCAAGCTCCCTCCATCCTGAGCTCTGTTGTGTCCCCCTCCTTACCGTCCCCGGCTCTGTGGAAATGATGTACAAGAGCCAGGTGGGGACACTCTGACATTAGCACATTTCTTCTCCCTCCCCCCCGCGCCCCTTCCCCACTGCACAGCAAACAGAAGGCTCCTGGGAGCAGCTCCAAGGCAGAGGGCAGGAGCAGCACATGACAGTGGGGGGAGGGACACCTGAACTTCCTGGCAATTGATAGCCTGCTGGGCAGCTGCCGCACAGGGAACTTAGGGGACCTGATGGGAGGCTGCCGGTTCACCTTGGTTCCAGGCCCCCACCGCTAGCTGCAACAGGCTGCTCTTTCTGCAAGCAGGGGACAAAGCAGGTGGCTACCAAACAACATTATAAGGGAGCATTGCACAACTTTAAATGATCGTGTTCTCTAATTGATCAGTGACGTAACAATGAAACAAGGTTAACCGGGATGACTTTAAGTGAGGAGTTACTGTATTAATGTGTTTCAATCAAAAGTATATACAGACATACAAAAATATGAATCTGTGCTGAAGTTTTGTAATATGTTTTGTGCCATGTCAAAAAATCAACATTGGTTAAGAGTTGAACCTCTATCCTCGGGAGCCAAATATTTTTATTGCGTTCTAGGTGAAACCGTGTTATTTCGAACTTGCTTTGGTCTGCTGGAGTGCGCAGCCCCCTCCCCCCCGAAGCACTGCTTTGCTGTGTTATAGCCGAATTTGTGTATTTGTTTTGTTTTTTTCAAAGCCTTCTTATGTTTCATTCTTCAAATTTACTAACTGCAAAATAATACTTGGATTTCTAAATGGGCAGGTATGGTTGTACAGAAGTTGTAAAACATTTGGGCTGAAACTTTGACAATCAGTGTGTCTGCATGGGAATATTTCTGTGCTGCTTCATTAGAAATAATTTAGCTCTTTCTCATACTGGAAAAAATGGTTGCTAATACTAAAAGACTTTAGCAAGAGGAGTGTAATATTTACTTTTAAAAGAATTTTGAATTCTTCTAATTCAGGAAGACTAAAACCTCTGGAAGATAATCAGTGTCCATGTATGTACATATATACGGTAAGCACGTTTGCACTTGGATGATGCACTGTATCTAAATATAAATGTAAATCTATAACATTTTTGTAATTGTAAAATATTGTATATTTTGACATACTGTAAACAACTATCTAGTGCTATAATAATGCACTACCGCGCAAAAACAAATTTACATCCCTGCGAAGGCTTAATTTATGTGCTAAATATTGGCCCTTTTATACTGTGTGATGAGTTGTTTGCTGTTGTGGTATTTAATAATGGTGAGGTAAGCTGTAATGTCCAGTACTAAACATAAAGGGCTGAGTTAAGGGTAACAATTGCAGTCATGACCTGTGAATTTTTTACCATTTATGTGTGGAGGTGTTCACTTGTGATAATCGGACCCCATTCGTATTTTACTTAATCTGCAGGACAGAGTCAGGAAGGGTTGGCTATTGGTATGTTCACGTGATTCACAATAAAGATAACTCATTTTGCTAAAGGGATTATGTTATGGCTATCTGGGGTGGGGGGTATTGTAGCATAACACTTATTTTCAAATTTCTTCCCTCCCCCTAAATAGGGCTCTGTGGAAATCCTACCATTCCAAATTTATTGAATTAATTCTGTCTGCCAACTAAATTTCTTAGTTAGAAACCCCATGAACCAAATGTTTATATGTAAGGAAGAGACTTTAGGTGACGGTGTGAGTGAACTACAGCATCTTAAATACTCTGCGGAGTATTCATGTTGAGTAGATAGCTTGCAGCATTGCACCTTGGGAAGAATGGAGTAAGGCTAGCATGAGAGCTCACACAAAAATCAAAGTGCAGATATAGGGTATATTCTGTTAATAATTAAACAAAGTCTGTACTAGTTAAAATGAAAATGTTCTTTTTAAACATGATTTGCTTGTAGTAGAGTACAAATTGGGGAGATATTTTGGACAAGCACCACACTCTTATGTGGCTGGGATGGTATGCAGTTTAATCTGAAACTAGTTCTGGATTTACCTCTTAAAGCTGTGAAGGAAAAGCAGTATACACATGCTGTGTGTGATGCCATCTGATGTCCTCCTATTAAGTACAGGAAGGTATAAACTAATTAATTATAGCACTGCTACAGTGAAGTGTCTGTCAGCATCTTCATTAACCCCTTCCTATTCCCAGGAGTCTGTAACTCTGAAATTTGTAACTATGGCTGAAATTTGACATGCACATTAATGGTGTCCCACCCCACATATGTGTAAATCATATATTTGCTTATAAGTCACAGGAATGCAAATAAAAGTATTTACTACAATTTAAACAAGAAGTAAGTGTCTGGTTTCTATTGTAAATAGCTTAGAGTTCAACAGTCAATATTTTTTCTTCATAGAAGCTTATTTTTGTAAAACTAATTACTAGCCTGATTTATTGAAAACAACAGTTAACATGGTCTCTGTATACCACACATACAGGCTAATATATGCATACTTCAGCAGAGATGTATTGCTCTTCATTAAAATACTGTGGACTTCACCATACTTTTTCAGTTTCTGTGCTCCTTATGGCACCTCCATGTTGAATGGCGTGGATAAGCAAGTTGGGGTATAAAGGCAGTTACACTAAAAGCCCGTCTTTTTTAGAGGCATCTCTGTGTACCAAACCCTCTTTGTACTGTTTTTTGTTTCACATTCTATTTTGCTACAGATGTGTTCTGCACAAGGTGGGCTAAGCAGACTCAGTCTAGCCTATGGTTGCAAGTATTTTTGAATCTGAGTTTTTGTAAGTTTTTGAGTAATTTGGGTGTCTTAGGGCATAGCTACACTTGCAGATGTAGAACGCTGTGGGTTAAACCCGCCTTCGTAGAGTGCAGTAGGGAAAGTGCTGTAGTCTGCCCACACTGACAGCTTCAAGCGCACTGGTGTGGCCACATTTGTGGCACTTCCAGCAACATTAGGAACGGTGCATTATGGGCAGCTATCCCAGCATGAAAGTGACTGCAACATACTTTTCAAATGGGATGTGGCGGGGTGGGAATGTGACAGGGAGTATGTTGTGTATATGTGGCGGGAGAGAGAGTGAGTTTTTGGGGTGCTGAGAGTGTGTCGGCATGCTGTCTTCTAAGTTCAGACCCCCCCCACACACACTCAAAGCAAACAGTAAATGTTTGCTTTTTTTCGTAGCTGATAAGCAGCTGACTTCTCCGAAGTGGAGCTTTGAAAGGGCATTTCCGCATTCCTGCAGCCAATTTCACAACAATGACAGGAGTGGCCATTTGACTTAAGGGGATTATGAGACGTTTCTGGAGGCTGATCACAGCACAGTAATGCAACACCTCATTCACACTGCCACCACGGCGCTCTAGTGGGAGCGTCGCAAACGTTATTCCACTCGCCAAGGTGCAGTAGCGCTGTAGCTGCGGAGTCGGAGCGCTCTACGTGCCTTGCCAGTGTGGACGGGGAGTGAGATAG
The DNA here is from genome assembly GCF_007399415.2 of Gopherus evgoodei. Classification (NCBI taxonomy): domain Eukaryota; kingdom Metazoa; phylum Chordata; order Testudines; family Testudinidae; genus Gopherus; species Gopherus evgoodei. The sequence continues at coordinate 33,073,971 of NC_044333.1, read as the reverse complement.
GGTGCCCGGGGCTGCTTTATTGCGCTGTAACTTGCAAGTGTAGCCAAGGCTTTATATAACATTCTACTATCAAACCACTTGGTACTGTCATCTTGATTATCATTCTATGAAAATGGTACTTTTAGGGGGTGCAAGCATGTTTTAGGACAATGCACTTTGATGTGACATGGCTTCAAAAAGTTTTTACTTTAGATGCCATACTTTCATGGCAGACACTTGACTTATTTGGGGAAGATAGCTATAGAGAGTCAATCAGAACAATGGCCATAGTTTCCCCATCAGTATCTTAGAAATGGGATAAGATTTAAATATATATAAAGCCCCAGAAATTGCCGTGATGTGACTCTTAACCAGAGTGAATGCAGTCTCAAGTCATGGGCTTGGTGAAATGGGAAATTAGGGCTGATCTGAACGGTGGGTTGGAGGGGCTTACCTTCCATTCTATTTTGGGCTATGTCCACTTCTGTAGTACCAATCTCCCTCTGTATAGCAGCTTCACATATTTTGGACAAGCAGCACACTCTTATGTGGCTGAGATAGTATGCAGTTTAATCTGAAACAAGTTCTGGATTTACCTCTTAAAGCTGTGAAGGAAAAGCAGCGTACACTGTGCCTTATCCTGTGGATTGAGCACATCCCCTCCACAATGGTTGCAGGTTCTCTCTAGTCAGAAGAATCTGTTCCAGAGACTTTTACACACACGAGCAGTTCCACTGAAACTAGCTATATTGTTTGGTGAGTAAAGGTTACAGAATTGGCCTTAAAGTTAAGAAGTACATACTTTAAATATGTTGTCAATAAGCTACGCGTCTGACTTCAATTTGTATATCTTATTTAAGAGTCTGATCCTGCAATCTGTTGAGTGCCTCCTAACACGTTGAACAACTCCCAGTAAAGTAAACAGAAGGGTAAGCACCATCAAAGTTTGGGCCCTAACTGAGTAACAATGCTTCCATAGAAGTAGCTCTGATTTTTAGATAGAGTAAATTATCTTGAAACTCAGCACACTTCTACAAGGGAGGAAGTGAAAGGAAGAATAGAACACAATATGTGCTACAAATAAATTTCTAAGATGCTGTAATGCTTTTCAAGCAGAAACTTTGAATTATATAACGTAGCAAATTGTGTTTTCTCTCCCATAACTATTTAGCACACCTTTTTGAGATTTTTTGGCCACTGCAATGACCTTGACCGTGAGATGCGGAAATGCTTAAAGAAGGAGGTAAGGTTCTAACTTCAAATGTAACTGAAACATGTAGTTTTCAAAGGTTATATTAAAGTGGATAGCAACAATGCAGTTGTGTCTTTTATCTAGTATTTGTTGTGAGAAAGGTCTCTGCATGGAAAATCGTATGTGCAAAATGAGAGACTAGGTAATGACCCATCTTTGCAAGGATACAGAATCAAAGTCCTTTGTCAGCAGTCTTATTTCTGTAATCAGTAGTAGGTTTCAATCCTGAAAATGGATCCCTGTGGACAGACCTCTGAGCTTGCCCCGAACACTGCGAACGCCAACAGAGTGCCATAAGGGCATAGATGTCCACCTTTGTGGATCCAGTTGCAGGATAGTGGCCTAACTTTTTTGATACTTTTTCAGTTAAATGTAGACTCTGATATTGTATAAAGCACTAGTTAAAATAACCATTGAGTAAATTTTAGAATATTACTCATTCTTCCATAAAATTGAATCAGTAATTATCCATTTTCTATCTTGCTACCCTTACTTTGGGTTAGCAGCACTATTAAATAGCTCAGAAGTACATTATGTACTTTTTGATTCACAAATAATTATAGTATTTTTTCCATTCTCTGTATCACCCAGAAAGATCTTTTTTCATTAACACTCTTGTTTGGCAATTACACTGTTAGTTGCTTGCTTTGTAAGTGTTTTTAAGCTTGACAATATGTTGGTCCCTCTTCAGCAGAAATGTTAATTCAGCTCTAGTGCACATGAAAACAGAACTCATTGTGACATCATGTTCAAAAGAAATAGTGCCTCTTCCACTCCAGTGTTTATTTTTTATACCAAAGGCAGGAGTCTTTTCTAGAGATCCAAAAGTAGGCAGATATGTAATCCCGCCCCCCCTCCCAATGCATCTCTAACAAAATAAAATGCTTCCAAACAGGAACTGATTAACGTTTCACAGATTTTTCCTGCTTAAAAAATTAAAAATAAAGCAAATTTCCTTGGTATTTGCTTTTCATAGGATACCTATGTGTGCATTATACAACATGAAACGGAATGACCAAGTTCTGTCTGTCAAGCACTACTTGAGTTATTAGCTTCAGTGAACTATTCAGTGAGTCGCAGAATTGGGCCTTAAGTGATTCCTATAGATACAACATTCCTGCTCAGGACTCTGCTTATTACAATACTGTACTGCAGATAAAAGAAAAATGAAAAAGTTTAGTTAATAATCCATAGTGGAGCACCAGCTCTCCTGTAGCTAGGGTTGAGAAGCCATTTGTGCTTCAAGGATGAGTCTAAGTACTCCAAAATCTGCATGGTTACTCGGCTAGCTTTGAAACTCAGCATACCTCATGGAGATGCAGGGTAGACTTATGATCCAAATTTGGGGTCATTTTTTTTGTTTAGATGAATTTAGTCTTTGTCTAGTTCCCTTGCATCTGTTTATAACATTCATTACTGAAAGCTACTTGACTTACTTTCTATTAACATTTGTTGTTATAAGTTATTGTAACATTTACAGTTTACAGTTGAGGTTAGAATTAGGGTAAACTTGTAGGCCCAGTTATCACAACAGGATCCACTCTCATCTTTACACTTGTAATGTCATGCCTGGTTGAGAGAACTGGTATATTCAGAATTTGTGTGTGTCAAATGATAGAATGCAGAATTGTGCATATGCAGAGTTATATGTGCTAAGTTAGTGGCCATGTTCTGAAAATGTGGTTTTGAAAAGCCAAATACTGAACAGCCAGAATTGCTTGCCCTGCATTATCAATCTGTGAGAATGCTACTTCATCTGCTTGAACTCTCATGGCATGCTTTAATAAACCTTCTCAAACTATATGAAAAATAAGAATAGATATTGTCATGGTGCCTAGAGTGGGTCACAGCTAAGAATGCCAAACTCAGGACAAGCTGTCAGAAAACAGGACAGACGCACTCAAACTGGTGGTATATTCTACAGTTAGATTTTACTAAGCCAGTAACAAAAGCGTACCCCTGGATCACTATATTAGTTTTACCAAGGAGTCACATACAGCCTCCTTAGCATTCCAGTCCCTTATAATCACCTAGACAACTTGGATTGTATGATGTAAGGTTATTAAATGCAAAAACCACCACACATTAGGTTCTTCTGGTCCTAAAGGACCAGTCACTCACCCCAAGTCTCACCAAAAACAGCTATTAGCCACTCCTTAGTAAACTAACCAAAGATAATTGACTAAGAAAATAAATGAGTTATTGAAGAGATTAAAACATAGATTCAGAGTCTGTTAGAATCCTTTTCACAAGTCCTCATGGCTTCCCAAAAATCAATTCTAGGAATCTCTGTCCATATGCTTAGAACTCTCCCTGCCAGAGTTCAGGCAGTCCAGAAATGAATCAGAGATAGCAGGATTGTTCCCATGGTACAGTATTTGTAGTTGAAAGTAACTCAGTGAGGGTTACTATCACAGCATTGGTTTTTCCCTGACGAAGAATAGGTAATGCAGACAGTTTGTGAGTCTCCATTGTTAAACCAACGACCTTTGCTTTGAAGTTAACTGCCGACTTCTCATGCATACACAAATAGTTCAATTACACCGATTTACATTAGGCAATTGCTGGCCATTCATCAAAACATGAACAGATAAGTGAAGACAATACAGGAAATATTGATTTGTTCCATGCAGTGTATACGCATCTTTGACCTTAAGGCTAATTGAGTATAGGATATAGACAGATGTAAACATACAAGCAATATTTTCCTTGATTTCTTATCAACATCAGTGAGAGGGCTTATGTCTCCCAGCTAATTTAACATCCCTTTGACACCCAAAAACAGTTGAAATGGCCAGATTAAAGGCATGTCAAGAGGCATTGCAATGTAAAGGTTACACACAGGTGAACTGAAGTATATAATTTACCAATCTTCCAGTACAATTCTAATTTTTTTCCACTGAAAGAAAGTAGACTGTGAAGTATCTGCTCCCTTAAATTATGGCTACAGTGATATAATAGTGTAACTGCAACTTCCTAAAAGGGTCAGAAGCTTGTTGGTGTAATTAGTTGGCAATTTCAAAATATCTTATTTGAAATTACAGTAATGAATATACATGGGTGGAAAAAACAGAAAAAAAACCCATCTGTGAATTAGTATGTACTTTAGAACCAGCAGAATCGAAGTACCACACCAGAAGATACTACTTTTTTTCTTGTGTCTTATCAACATGAATGGTAAGCATATAGTATCAGGAACAATGTACTTTAAAAACAAAGCTTCTCTTCTTAAGCAAAAATACAAATAGCATACAATGATGGGAAGCTAAATTTAAACCATATGCTATAAAGAAATATGTACTTGAGGTGGGGGAATACTATTTGCCATAGTTTTCTTCAGTATTGGAGAGGGGTTGTAGTTTTGTTGTTTTCAAATGAGGTCCGGGTCCATGATTTCTTGGGTGGTAGCCAGGTATAAATATGAGCAATATTCTGTCATAAAGTAGGTCCATTTTTCTATTTTCAAAATCTTTGAATTTACTCACACAGTGTGGCTTTTTAAATGTAACTCTTCTAGTACTAGTCTTTGTTAATTTAGGAAGCTGTGTAATCCTTTGACATTTGTGAGTGGGAATATACATCTTACACAAGGAGAAATCATATACAAAGTGGTTTGAAACTGTTCAGATATCACTTGCATGTAATATCTCAGTCAGTGTGACATTTTGTGTGGTTATAAATGCACTTCACTTCACTTCAATCAAAATCTTATTTGGGGACAAACCAAAATGCTTTCGTTGTTAAGACCTATTGCCGCAGTACTAGTTGTGGAGGCAAATTCTGGGAGGATCTTTCTTCCTAAGGACAGCATCCAAAGAAAATTTGTATTTTTTATTGGCCCTTGACACCCAGTGTGTGTTTATATTGGAAGACGCAATAAATCGATCCCCGAACTCCGGAACTCCACTAGGGCGAGAGGTGGAAGCGGAGTCAACGGGGGAGCTGCGGCCATCAATCCCGCGCCATGAGGACGGTAGGTAAATCGAAATAAGATACGTTGACTTCAGCTATGCTATTCCCGTAGCTGAAGTTGCATATCTTACATCGACACCCCCACAGTGTAGACCAGGCCATAGGTCAGCTTAAATACACTGCTCGGGAATGTGTGGATTGTTCACAGCCATGACCAATGTTGCTAGAACGACCTAATTGTCTAGTGTAGACCAGGGCTGAGTTTAAGAAATATAAAAAATATTTTATTATAAGCACTTTCTAATTAGGTATTGGTAGTCAGTCCCCCTTGTGGATCTGCTTTTAAAATGTATATAACTAAACTGGCAATACTTAAACTTACGGCTGTCTGGAAGCTATTGTAGCAGTAAACAATTTGTTGCTCTTTGAAAGTTAGAAAAGCATTGCAGATTCAGGCAATTGCTTAACACAGACTGCATTTTTCTAAATTTAACAGGAAAATAAAAATAGTTTGGGCCCAGTTGTAGAAAACAGTGATGGAAAAGACCTACCTCAAGTTGTCTAGACTCCTATTAATGCTAAAGATTATCCCCAAAAGTATACTTGTAAGTACATTGTCTAGTCTAGTATGAAATTCCTCAAGTGAAAGGTTTTTCATCACTTCTTTGGCAGACTATTGCACAGTTGAGTCTTTCTCTATTGAGACCTTTGAGGACTTGTTAGGAAAGTGGGGCTGAATGCGGGAAAGTTTCCTTTTCACTATGCTCCTTTAGTCATCCTAATCCATTTCCCCCTTTTTTAGTCTTCGTACTTCTCAGATATTCAGAGAACTATCACTTTTACTTGGTTTTGTAATTGTGCTAAATCATGCTGTTTTGATTTATGGAGAAATTATATCTAATGCCTCCCTACTCCTGTCCCAACCCCCCAGTCTTTTTTGATTTTGTTGTTGTTGTTGTTCTTCCTGAAATGTATCAAGTCTTTGTGCACTGGGGTACCCAGAAGTGTACATAGTATTCTAGGTGTGATCTTACTTGTGCCATATCATCAGACATGTCTGGAATTTATTTAAATATGAATGAATGTCCTGGAATAAAATGAACTTGAGAATTGAATTGTGTAAGCTACAATTTCCTACATGAGCTTACTGAGCTCTTGCCAGTTCTGATGTTAGTCACCAAGACTGTCTGTTGTGGTCATCCAAGACACCGAAGGTGGCCAAATCTCTTGTGCATTTGTTCCAGACTGCATGAACTTCATGGGGTTATTCCAATTTGTTTCTGGCTCAGCTGAGATCAACAGTAACACTTGAGAGATGAGTTTTTGGAATGGGACATTGTCAGGCATCCGGTCATGATCATTGGATCCTTTAAGCTGAAAACAAGGCTTTAGGTGTCATTGCAGGGAGATTCTGTTAATATGGCATGTCCTAGCAGGCTGGCTCCTGTTAATGTCCAGATTGCTGATAGGGAATGTGTTGCTCAGCCATTGGGCTACTAAAGGAATATTATAACTAGGCTAGGCAGAATTAGATTTTTTTTTTTAAATAATTTTGGCAGATAATAGCAATGTTTGCTTTTAAGCATTTTTTTCTATTCAACTTAAATTTTCACAGTTGCAGGAAATTGAGGGTAGGGTCAGACAGTAATTATTTAATTTATTTATTTAATGACAGTATACTTTGAGGTTAAACAAAGTATTAAAGCTTTATAACAAAACACAAATTGTCATCATCACATATCCAGATATACAAAGTAAATATTTTAAAATCAGACTAAGTGCTCCAACAGTATTTTTGTTACCTTGCCTATCTGTAAATTTTGGTTATCACTGAAAATAATTTTTTCGTCAACCCATGTGTGTGGTGAAATCGATGTTTCCCGACAGTTACCAATAAAATCTAATCCTTCAAAGCCTAATTTATAACCATCATCTGCCTAATAAAATATACCAGCAGGAGCATAAAGTTGTCGTATCTTTTTGGCTTAGAAATGCATATGTGTGGATCATAGATACTTAAGTTACAACAAGGACAACTTCATGTCCAGGATGGCTCCACTACTTTCTGCATCTACATCTTATCATTAGGGAGGAATTGTCTGGAGCAGTGCCTTGGCATGGTGCTTACGTTCTACACAGGTGCACCTCTTTAAGTATCTTCATGATCCAAAGATAGCTATATTTCTCATCCGTGAGATGGCTTGGTAGATAAGTTTCCTCCATAAGCATGTATGCTGTACTATTACTAGAATTGTTGTTCAGTTTTTGTACTAATTTCAGACTGAGAAAAATGCTTTTTATTATGAAACAGACCCTTTGTTAATTTTAAAGTAAACTGAGTCAATACAGACATGAAATAATGAAAATAACATTCAGTGCAAGCATAATTTGTAGGGCTTTCGATTAATCGCAATTAACTCACGCAATTAACTCAAAAAAATTGATCACAATTAAAAAATAACAATCGCCATTTTAACCGCACTATTAAACAGTAGAAAACCAATTGAAATGTATTAAATATTTTGGATGTTTTCTACATTTTCATATATATTGTATTCTGTGTTGTAACTGAAATCAAAGTATATTTTTATTACAAATATTTTCACTGTAAAAATGATAAACAAAAGAAATAGTATTTTTCAATTCAACTTATACAAGTACTGTAGTGCAATCTTTGTTGTGAAAGTGCAGCTTGCAGATGTAGATTTTTTTTGTTCCATAACTACACTTAAAGAACAAAATGATGTAAAACTTCAGAGCCTACAAGTCCACTGTCCTACTTCTTGTTAAGCCAATTGCTAAGACAAACAAGTTTGTTTACATTTACTGGAGATAATGCTGCCCTCTTCTTATTTACAATGTCACCAGAAAGTGAGAACGGGCATTTTTATATGGCAGTTTTGTAGCTGGCATTGCAAGGTATTTATGCTCCAGTTATGCTAACCATTCGTATGCCCCTTCATGCTTCAGCCACCATTCCGGAGGACATGCTTCCATGTTGATGACTTTGTTTAAAAAAAAAAAATGCGTTAATTAAATTTGTGACTGAATTCCTTGGAGGAGAATAATATGTCCTCTGTTCTGTTTTACCCACATTCTGTCATATATTTAATGTTATAGCAGTCTCGAATAGTGACCCAGCACATGTTGTTCATTTTAAGAACATTCCCTGCTGATTTGACAAAATGCAAAGAAGGTACCAATGTGAGATTTCTAAAGATAGCTATAGCACTCAACTCAAGGTTTAAGAATCTGAAGTGCCTTCCAAAATCTGAGAGGGACGAGATGTGGAGCATGCTTTCAGAAGTTTTAAAAGAGCAACACTCAGATGCAGAAACTACAGAACCCGAACCACCAAAAAAGAAAATCAACCTTCAGCTTGTGACAGCTGACTCAGACAATGAAATGAACGTGCATCAGACTGCACTGCTCTGGATTGTTACTGATCAGAATCTGTCATCAGCATGGACGCATGTCCCCCTGGAATGGTGCTTGAAGCATGATGAGACGTAAATATCTTGCAACGCTGGCTACAACAATGCCATGCGAAAGCCTGTTCTCACTTGCAGGTGACGTTGTAAACAAAAAGTGGACAACATTATCTGCTGCAACTTGTTTGAGCAATTGGCTGAACAAGAAGTTGGTCTAAGTGGACTTGCAGGCTCTAAAATAGACATTTGTTCAACTTTCATAATAGAGACTGCACTACAGTACTTGTATTAGATGAATTGAAAAATACTATTTTTTACAGTGCAAATACTTGCAATCAAAAATAAATCTAAAGCGAGCACTTTACACTTTGTATTGTAATTGAAATAAATATATTTGAAAATGTAGAAAACACCCAATAATATTTAAATAAATGGTATTCTATTATTGTTTAACAGTGCGATTAATCGCTCAATTAATCTTTTTAATCGCTTGACAAACTTAATTTGTCAGTCAAAAACACTTGTTTTCTTCCCAAAAACACTTGTTTTCTTGATAAACCTGTGCTGCATTTTAAATTCAGTGACATAATTTATCTATTATTCATTTATTTCCTTGTCTTCCAGTATCAAGAAAACCGAGCCAAGAGCCGGGCACATGCTGAAGAGATGTGTCAGAGGCTCACTAATGCTTCAAAACACTCTGAGAGCTGAGCTATGTTGCAGCTGGACAGCTATACATCATATGGACATTTGGCTGAAAGCTGAAGGAACATCTCTTGTTTTGTCTTCTGTACACTTGGATATAAAATGCTATTTACTCAACTGCTAATATTTGTAATAAAAATTTCTGAAGTTTACACTTATTGCTGACCAAGATACTTTAATTGTTTGGCGAGAAATTTAGTCACAGTTTCTCAAACAGGGGTCGCTGCTTCTGTAGGGAAAGCCCTTGGCGGGCCGGGCTGGTGTGTTTACCTGCCCCGTCTGCAAGTCTGGCCAATCGCGGCTCCCACTGGCCAATGGGAGTTGCTGGAAGCGGCGCGGGCCGAGGGACATACTGGCTGCCGCTTCCAGCAACTCCTATTGGCCCGGAGCAGTGATCCGTGGCCAGTGGGAGCCGTGATCAACCGGACCTGCGGACGGGGCAGGTAAACACACCGGTTCGGCCCGCTGGCGGCTTTCCCTACAGAAGCGGCGACCCCGTTTGAGAAACTCTGGATTTAGTGGACTATAACTGATGTTTCTAGGGTTGCCATAGTGCAAACAATACTAACATTTGAGAGGAAAACAGGGTTAAATACAAAATAATAAGCTATTGTTGGACTCCTAAAACAAGATAAGCTATAAACTGGCACCTTTAAGTAAAATAAATTGGCTACAAAATCTTAACCTGAGGTTTCATCATCTTTTTAATGTTACTCATTTAGTCATAGAAGTCATAGATTATTAAGGTTGAAAGGGACCTCAGAAGATCATCTAGTCCAACCCCCTGCTCAAAGCAGGACTAATCCCCAAATGGCCCCCTCAAGGATTGAACTCATATGTCTCAAGTGTTTTTTCTCTCCCTTTTTAAAAAAACAAACCAGCTTGAGAAAGGCAGGAGAAAAAACGATCTTCTTGTGGTTCAGTTGTTTTATTCTTTAATCAGAACTAATCCACTGTTGTGAACTGTGTGTGGGTAACTCCATTTGGGGTAGCAAACTGTTGTATATTGATCCCTTTAGAGGGACAATGGACCTAATATATCTGGACTGCCCAGGAGAAGGGTGGACAGTGCAGAACATATGTTTTTTTTGGGAAATCCGGGACTGGGAATGTGTTGGAGTCACCCTGCAAGTGGTGACTAAGGCTGGGGGGAAACCACAGTGTGACCGATGTGTGGCTGGCAGGCTGCAGCTATACACAGACACTCAGGGTGTGACCTGCATGCTGGTAGGCTCTTTGTGGAGGATAAAGGTTGCATATCAATCCATGGGTCCTGCCATATGGGTGCCCTAAAAGCCTTGGCCCATATATAAATAAAATTTATAAATCCTACAAATGCTTTTGGTTTAATTTCTTGCACTCTGAGTGTGCCTGAAATCCAACCAATGTCCCCTTTCTCCAGGCAATCGTAGTAACAGCACGCACAGACATGGTGCACAGTTGGACATGAATTTTTAGGCCCATTGATTTTGAGCTAAACTTCATGAAAATCAGGTGACATTCTTGAGAAAAAGATGTACATAAAATATTGAGCATTATTTGGTGCACACCCTAGGAATGATGAAAGGAATATGAAAAAATGCTAAAATATGCAGCTGGAAAGTTAGAAATTATGCATATTATAATTGTAAATCTCTGTAATGCAAGTATTTCTGATATGTTATTTATAGACTTTGGTAAAACACTGTGCCACATTAATGAAATGCCTTCAATAGTCTGGTGTTGTTTAACGCTGGCATCTCTGCATTTTAAAAGGACATTGGCAGTACATATGATGTAGGCTAGTATGAAATTCAGTGTGTATTCAAAATAGTGTGAAATACATAGAATAGATAGGATTGGGGAATAAAATGGGATCAAAAAATCTGACCGACTCTAAGTGTTTCTCTTCATTTAAAGAAAAAACGTAACCCACTTCATTTAAATACAAGTGTTGTCTGTCTGGACAGTTAATGGATTTCAGAATTGTAAATCTAAATTGTGCATTTAATTTTATTGATACCCACTGTAAATAAGATGCATACCAGTTATTTCTGGCAGTTTTTCTCATTAGAATTGCTGATTATTTGTAACTAATATGGAGCATTTCACCTGCAAGTTGCATTTCAAATCCTATTCAGGGTGCTAAGAGTAAATTATCAGATAGCTCTTTGCTCTGTCGAGTTCCTGATAAAGATAAGCGTTCCCATCAAAAAAGCTACTAGCCACTGAATACATAGAAAAGTGTGACTGTTCATGGAGACTGAACTATTGCCTCACTTCCTTGGAGGTTACTATGATCAGGTATTCAATGGACAATGCAGGGAATATTGCCCAACTGAACCTCTTGTGTGGCAAATGGATTGTTAAGCCAACACCTTAAAGGGTCTGTAAACTCACACCAGCTCCCAAAAGCCATTCATTTTGCTGTGACTCAAAATTATAATTGGTTGAAAAAATACTTTTAAATTTAGGCTGAAAACTGCACTTGGTTTAAAAGTATTCTTTGAAAAAGTCAGCAATACTTCTAGAGCTTCAAAGCCTGAGATAGAATATGGCTCTAAGCAGCAGGATGGTGTGGGTTTTTTTGTTTTGTTATTAAATCACTAGATAAAAACATGCTATATTTCAAAGATGTAAATGTGCAGAAGGATCTTTTGGAGGATTCATTATCTAGAAAAGATCACGCTGATGGCTTCACAAAACTCATCCCCAGTACAGTACTTAAGCACCTGTAATCTGATGATTTGCTTTTTGGCTCAGGGAAAAGAAGCTGAATACGCTGTGAGAAGCTGGGCGTGTCTCATAGAGGCTGATGTATTACAGTCATTAACAAAGCATTAATACTATGAAATATTTCCTGTTTATGAAACAGAATAAAAGCTCCCCCCCCCCCGGTTGCTTCCCAAAAAGCAGTCTAGTTCCCAACATAACACTAATATGTCTAATATGCTGAAAGATCAGAAGTGCTCTTTTGGTTGTGTGAAATTGGTGTTTTAATTGTTTGCCTTTAATCCTTGAAATTATGAGCCATCTATTTGCCATGAAGACACTATTGCACTTGTATAAAAACATGATGAAAACTAGGCTTGACCTTCATCCGTGACAACATGGGGCAAGATCATTTTGTTGATTTTGATTAAATATGCAGAACTAATTACTTCTCCAGAGCCATCTTGATACGGTTATTTTCCACATTTTGATCAACAGTGCTCTTCTGTTTTCATTATACAGTTATTTCCTTTCAAATTGGTGTTTTGAAATGCAATCCTTAAATGGTAATGGGAATACTTTCCAAACACAACTTGCTAGATAGTACGTTGCCACTTGCAAATGATTCTCTCTGTCCCTTCAGATGTTCATCTCTTTGTTTAAAAGACTGCAAGGAAGAGCACCACATCTGATTTAGAATTTTAATATGGTTATGGAGGCTTTGCCACCATGCTGTTGTACTGTTTTTTGTTATAATGAAATCTGCTAGAAATATGCTTTTGAAACTGAAAGGATTACCCTTCCAGAGAAATAGGTATGCAAAAGACAAGTCATATCTACTAAACTGCAACATGCTGGATTTGTATATTCTAAAATGTAGCTCTTTCAGTAATGTGGATTGAACTCGCTTGTGCCATTTCACTGTCAAAAATAGTTTTGTTTAGCAGCAAAACAGCTTCTGTCTAAACTGGTTGCCTTACATGTATCTGTAGACAGGCTTTGATTGACACAACTTACTAAAAACATTTAGTGTCACAGTGACTGATCACCTAAGGTAGGTATATAATCTAATTTTATTACATGTGCTTCCAGCAAGTGTCTGAAGTAATTGACAGCCATATCTGTGATGGGCTGTGAAGAAAGATAAAGCAGGGGGAACTGTTATATACTGCGCTAGAAATAACATTTCTAGCATACTGACTACTCAGCCGGAGCACTGTGCCTTCTTTTCCTACAGTGCTTTTCAGTGGTGCCATGAGTCTTGCTGGACCTTTTTTATCACTGCTGAAGCATTGCTACTCAGTTAATTGGAACATTAGGTATACTGACACCAATTGGAAGTTACATGCACTTCCCCGGCTACTGCATTCACCTGAAGCTTGTTTGTTTAGTTTTAGGGCTATTAAAAAAATAAAGTTTGGGGCTCAAAAAACCCTACAGCCTGCTGTCTAATAACTGTGTAACCAACAGTCCCCAACAGTGGGGCATTACTTGGGCATAACTGATCACAGCCTGAACTAAGGGTCCTCTACTTGAAAGCAAATGCCAAACTGCCCTCCTTGGACAGTATTACTCACCCTCCCATCTCAAGAGCTGTAACTACAGAAACCTATTGAAACAGTCAAAATCTAGTCTGAGCCATAACAAGTGAGATTAATTTGTTCATTCACTTCTCTGCCCTGCTGGGCTAGTTGCTCCTGTCCTATCCTGCCCAGCCCATGTGTTCTGTGTGGCTGCAGCTGCATGGAGAGCTGCACAACAGCGTCACTTCATGATCACTGCTGTGGACCAGCAAGTGGGAGAGGTGAGGCCAGACTGGAGCCAGACAGCAGTAGCCTAGACCGGGCTCCAAGGTGGTGAGGGCAGCTCCTTGAGCCCAGCAGCAGCCACAGCCTGTAGCCTATCCAGGCAATGCAGGAGCATCCCATCTCCTGACTCCCAGCCTAGGTCAGGGTGCTGCAAGGGGAAAATGATGATGGAGGTGGATGAATTGGTTGGGAAGGCAGACACCCAGAATAACTGGGGAAGGGAAGGTGATTGCTCCAGCCCCAGTGAACCTAGAGCAAGTGGCCAAGGCCTTCAGCAGTGATGAGTGAGTTATGATGCCTCAGTTTTGGAATCCCAACGTGACAACCCCTGCAAGGGCCTGTTGTTAAAGCAAGGGCTCAACATCCCTCCTCCCACCCCTGCAAGTCCAGCCCTTTTCATACAAACCAGGCACCCAAAATCACGTGTGGAAATCTTGGCAGTTGCTCTAGGAGCTGTGGGGAAGGAGCCCTCATGGGTTTCCCAGGCCCCAGCCAGAATGGTACTTCAGGGGGTATGAACTACTCGGGAGATACACAGCCCCCTCAGTACAAAGAGAAGTCATGGGGGATGAAGAGACCAGGAGCAGCTCTTCTTTTGAGCTACCTAAAATTTATATCTCGGTTCTGCCTGGAGGCCTCAGGTAGGGTCTTGTTGTACTGAGCACTGATCATGACGGACTTGCAACTCAGGGGTCATGATCAGATCTAAGGGTGTCACACCCAACCTCTTTCTTTTGATGGCTAGATTGGGGGGCCTGAAACCTTTTCCTATTTTTAGACTGTGGTGAGGTTTTAAGAAGGTTGAAAATCAAGCTTGTACATTCTAACTGCTGTTGGTAACAGGTGAATCCCTTTCAGCGTTGATGCTTGAATGTTTAAATATAGATGCTGCCCCCTCAGATATTCCTTTGTAATTTGAAAGTGTGTATTTTTAAATTTGACTGTGTCTTGAAGCATTCTGCATTTTTTATTGTGGTGTTTGTTAAATAAAATTCTTAGCTGAGATGAATAAATGATGCCCAAACCCATTCACATTTCTACCTCCTTGTCTTTTTAGTCTACTTGACACCCCATGTAACACTGGTAGAATAAGTAACTTAAGTTGAACTTTGTCATACTCAGCTCTTGTCCCACAACTGTGTTGATTTACAGCACCTAGCACAATGATGCTGAGATACATGACTTGGAGCCACTAAGTGCTACCACCATGCAAATAATATAACTGCTGATAAACAACCCTAACTTTATAAATGCTCCTTTTCTTTCTGTTTGGCAAGGATAGAACACCTAACCTCTGACTTGTTTGGGTTTTTTTTAAATGAACTGGCATCATAGGACTATATAAGGGTATTTTGGAAATTGTCCTCATATGTACAGAATACAGGTGCTCCTATCTGCAATGTTTTCAAGTGTATTTTAACAGGCTGCTTGAACTTGTTGCACTAGTTGTAAAGCCCATCCAGACATACAAGGTCATTCTATAATTCATATGCATTGCACTTGCTTTTATCTATGATTTTATATTTGGGATAAAACAGTAGTCTAATGTATTTTGTAAAAATAATTGTATCCAGTTTTTAATACAGCACATCTCAGACTTTCAAACCCCCTCAGATTGTGTTCTTGGTTGGTGATATAACCTATTGCTATGAATTGAAAAACTATCCAGAGTCCCTTTCGATATTATAACTTTTTTCATCACTTACAGCTAAAGCTCATAGAATATTTTACTGTATTTCATAAATACTGGGTGCATAAATGTGAATCTCGAGTAGGAGTAGACAGTTATTTTACTTTTCTATTTGGCACTTGTGAAACCACTTCAGGAATATTGTGTCCAGTTCTGATGCCCACGATTCAAGGATGTTGGGGAGAGGGTGTAGGGAAGAGCCATGAGAATGATTAAAGGATTAGAAAACATGCCTTACAGTGATAGACTCAAGGGGCTCAATCTCTTTAGTTTAACAAAGAGAAAGTTAAGGAGTGACTTGATTACAGTGTATAAGTATCTACGTGGGGAACAAATATTTAATAATTCAGTCTAGCAGAGTAAGGTATAACACAATCCAATGGCTGGGAAGTTGAAGCTAGACAAATTCAGACTGGAAATACATTTTTAATAGAGTAATTAACCATTGGAACAATTTACCAAGGATTCTTCATCACTGACAATTTTAAAATTGAGATTGGATTTTTTTCTAAAAGATATGTCCTAGGAGTATTTTGGGGAAGTTCAATGAGCCTATTTTACACAGGAGGTGAGATTAGATGTTCACAATGGTCCCTTCTGGTATTGGAAGTGGTGCATTTGCTTTTGAATTCTAGTATCACTGGTAATACACCTATCATAGAGTATTTTATACCCAAGCTGCACTAATTTTAAAGTGGCTATAATCACATACTCTCTAGATAAGAACGTTAAATCAGCATGCTGGCATTTACTGCTTGCTGTGCAATAGAGAAGGGTTATGACTTGGGGGATGCCAAGGTTCTTGATTCTCATTTAAAATGAACAGACAAAAAAAAATAACAGAAACAAAGCAATTCCAAGTGGAGTTACAGGTTTTTCCATTATTGTCCTAGAATGTGTGTTTGGGGGGGAGGGAGCTAGCTCAGTGGTTTGCACATTGGCCTGCTAAACCCAGGGTTGTCAGTTCAATCCTTGAGGAGGCCACTTAGGGATCTGGGGCAAAAATCAGTACTTGGTCCTGCTAGTGAAGGCAGGGGGCTGGACTCAATGACCTTTCAAGGTCCCTTCCAGTTCTAGGAGATTGGTATATCTCCAATTATTAAATTAAATTATTAAAATGAAATAGAAAAGTACAGTATATAGCCCCTGGATGTTTACAGTATGTTACTATTTGCCATCATGTTGATGGATCAAGGTGATTGGATTTTACTGAGATGACTTTTTTTTTTTAATCAGGTAAAAGTCTTGAGCTATATTATCCTGGAAAACCTCCAATCAGCTCTTCAACCCATCTTCTGATACATAGCCATGCTGCAGAAAGGTCTGTGGGTTTTGTTTTTCAGAAGGACCAAGAATAGATGGCATAAAGGCTAGAGTAGTAGCAACAAGGGAATCTGAAACACCAATCCTGGTGTTTGAGTCTCTGCTAGCAGAATGGTGCTGCAGATGGAACTCAGTTCTGGCAGCCCCTTGGTCTTAGATGTGCCCCATAATCCTTTGTATTGGCTGTCATATCACTTTCCAGTGAACCAGGATTGCAGCTGATAGGAGTCTGGAAGACATATGGGAATTACAGTTGTCTTCCTTAATGGTAAATTGCTGGGAGGAAAGCACCAAGTTGGCCTAGGATGCCCTGTTGGCCTAGGATCGCCCTGGCATCATATTTTTCACAAGTCATTAGTGTTGTTACTTCTGCTTGTTTTAGGAATGTCAAGAAACAGGACATATTTCTCTACTTGTAAGTAAGATCCTAAGTGCAGTTAACAAAGCGAAGGGCCTGATAGTTCAAAGCACATTTCTTATTGCTCCTACATTATTTTAGCCTCTCTGATTGTCAGTGTTGAGTTTGGCTGTTTTGAGCCACAATGCTTGCTTTCTGTCTCTCAAGGAGAATGGCATTAGCAACAGGAGTGTATTTTGACACTTTTTAATCTTAATATATCTTTTCCTTTTAATATGCTGAATTAAAAAACCCAAAGCTGAAATAGAAAATGATTCCTATTAGTAATGTGTTTCTGCCTCCTTAGGTCTCTGAGAGCCTACGCTGTGTAGGAGACAGCTTCATATAATGTAGACAAGACGCACTTTCATCTTGAGGGATGGTGGCTCCTTGTTCGCCAGCTTTACTATTTGATACTCTTTCACTGTTTGTTGGGCTAAATGCACTGGCCATTGCCATTTAGAGACTGGAGTTCAAATCCAGCCTTGGCTCACTAGTAGAAAAGAATTTGAATCTTATCTGCATCTGCAGTTTTCACACTTCACAAAAACTACCGCACAAACTGAGCATGATGTTTCATCCAGTAGTTAATGTTGGTGATTTGAAGTAGTAAAGTACTATGTATGAATGTTAAGTGTTCCTTGAATACAAATAATCAATACAATATTAACACTGATATTTTGAGGATGGTGATATACAGTATCTTTTTCTATTATATTAATGTTTCTGTAAGGATAATGGTTCAAGAAACTACAGATTGCTCCCTAAAATGTATCAACGGTGCTCTTTCTGCTTCTGGTGATGATGGTAGTGGTTCAATATTTGTATGTGGTTCCTTGGTGTGCGTGGCACCTTAAAACTGAGCCAATAGTCAGCCAGGAAAGACAGAACTAACTCATGGCTACTTAAACTTTTATTGTGGAGAAAAAATGTTAGCTGGTGATTGGGCCCAAATCAAAGTCCTGGATCTTGCTTTTTGTGGTTACCCCTTCTGTCGGTTGTAAGCTGGAACAACCCCCTGGTTCCAAGCACCTCTCATCTTTGGATGAAGCTGTGGGTTTGATATGAGATCTAAATTCTTTGGCTTGAGGTCATCTTTAATTTTATCAGTCTGCATGAAACAAAGTGTGAAAACCATTTGAAACTGTTGGTCATGGCAGCAGCCATTCCACTATAGCAGAATAAGATACTCAGTTTTTTGAGAAAATTTAGTACCCATGAAAGTGAAGGTCTCTTGGAGCTGGTTAGAGGTGGTCATAGTGCTGGCGTGTTTATCCAGGCTTTTCCCAGATAATTGCCATTGCTGTTTTACCCTGACGTGCAACATTAACTATCATTTCCAGTTCTGGGATCTTCTCAGTCAGAGACTATCAATTATATTGAGTTGTCAGATGGTATATAATGATGATGATGATGTGCATAAAATTGAGTGGAGGAAAGGGAAGGTAAAGGATGGGGTCAGATGCCCTAGAGATTTCTGGTTATAAAATGGCACCGGTGGCTGTGTGTTGACTGCCATGTGGACAGCAGGGAAGCTGTAGCCAGAGCTGATGATTATTTGTCTGCAGGATTTGTTGTATTTATTTAATATCCGGGTTAGTTCATTCAATTAGAAGACATTTAGGCTTTCTGCAAACGGCTTTCCTGTTGGTTTAGAAAGTGGCATTGGGACCAGCCTAGGGTATTGTGTTTTGCTGAGGGGGAGCTGGGCTTGATTTCCCCATTGTAGGCCCTCTCTTCCTAGTCAGCAAGCAGCAGCTGGGAATGCTAAGACACAAAAATAGAATGATTGATTATTTTTAGATGAGCTACATAACCTACCGTTTATAAAGTTTAAGTTTCACCTTCTGTCTGGCCTCTTTCAGGTCACTCAACCATCTCTCTTTTGTTGTCTTATCCGTTCCTCTCTTAACACCTGGCCTGCCTGCTTCCTTGGGCACTTAAGTGCTGGGGGGAGAAGGGTCTCACCTTGACAAGAGCTGAGTGCACTCAATGCATTGTCAAATGAAGGCATGAAGCAGCTGGAAGGAGGTGCTCAGAACATGACACAATCGGGCTCCTACGTTCAACGCTGCAGAACAAAGAGTGTATTGAGAAGACTGGAGTTGTTACAATGCATCCAGTGCAGACAACAGCCAGACAGATGTTTGTTTTGGTGTTTGATTCCTCATGCTGAGAATATTCATCATCATTTACTTTAGCAACATTTCCCTCAAATATATATACACCTCTACCCCCATATAATGTGGTCATGGGGAGCCAATAATCCCTAATGCATTATAGGTGAAATGCCGTTATATCGGAGTAGCATGGCAGGGCTGCAGCAGTGATTTAAAGAGTCCAGGGCTCTGGCCATGGGGAGCCCCAGGCCCTTTAAATTGCCAGCGAGCACTGCTGCCGCACCCTGGGGTAGCAGCAGCAGGGCTCCAGCGATGATTTAAAGGGACCGGGGCTCCCCGCAGCAGCCGGAGCCCTAGACCCTTTAAAGCGCTGCCGGAGTCCTGCTGCTACCACGCTATATGCGAACCCGTGTTATATCGAGTCGTGTTATAGCGGGGTAGAGGTGTAGGTAGTTTTCTTTTTTCCCTACAATTTTTATGTGAATTTCAGTACTGCTGACCTTCTGCTTCTCAATGACACTGCAACAGACCAGGAAGTGCCTCCAATGGCAGAGAGGCAAAGAGTTTAAAAAGAGAGATTTTTTGGCGAACCAGAAAACTGGACTGTGATGGGAGGCTGGATTGCTAGAGAAATGTGTTGAAACCCTGCGATTCTAGCCAAAGTCTAGAATTTCGCCAGCTGAAAGGTCCTTTGGGAAAGTTTCACACTGTTTGGATATCAGGAAAAGTCTGTTAGCACAAGAGACTGTTATAACTTGGGTCCATGGTTTCAAAGATAAGGATTTCATTGCAACAATATGAACAGTTCCAAAATACAATAGTCAGCTGGGAATACTTGGGCATTTACAAGAAAAACTTATTAGTCATTGTTGTTTCGTCATAATAGAATGGGCTGCAAAAACAGAACAATCAGATTGGCTGGACCAAAATTCCCAGCAGTAAAACTCGTGTAGTAGAATTCCCAGCTAGGATCTATCTAGTTTCATAAGTTTCCTTTATAGCCCACCAGGGACCAGGCACCAAAAATAACAGCTGTAACATTTAAAAAAAATGTATTTAATCCATATGACGTACATTGCTTGAAAGTACTGAAATGAATGGGACTGGGCTGAGTTATGCTACCCACTAACAGAGCTGTTGGAGTAGGGGTGGCAAGTATAATACCAGTGACCTGGAGACATTGACCATGTGTGGCAGTCTGGTTTTTACCAGTTACAATGGTGATGAGATTAATTCTGCCACAATGGAGGAAATACATTATGCCAACAATAGTGTGCTAGGGCAATAATCTGTAGGAAAGTGCAAATCTTGGAGGAGTTTGCCTGGCTTGGTAAATTTATTGTACAGGTAGAAAATCCTGGCTCATGAATGGCTGAAAAGAGTCATGTACTGCATCAGGAAGTTACTTTTATAAAACACCAGCAAAAAACTTCACTGAGGTTACTGATAGAATGGAACTATTTAAACTAATCAGATCCTTTGTGTAAATCAGCTGTTTGCCGACAAACTCAGTTGCAGCCAATGAAAGTTTTCTCTTCTGAACTAAATAGCTTTTTCTGGGTATCTAATTTCATCTGTCCTTTGGAGTATCATTTGCAGTGTTATAGCTGTGTTAGTCCCAGGATCTTAGAGAGACAAGCTGGGTGAGATAATACTGTTTGTGGGACCAATTGCTATTGGTGAAAGAGACATGCTGTGTAGTTTGAAAGCTTGTCTCTTTCATCAACAGAAGTTTTGTCCAATAAACAATATTACCTCACTCAGCTTCTCTCTTAGGAATTGCAGTTTAGAAGGAAAATCTCTCCCACATGTGAGCTTGGTGCTTTTCTTTCTCTATTTTAATATAATTGTTGTTACTAATATCACTTGTTTGTATTGATAATACAAGATAAAAATAGCAGCGAGGCATAAACATGCAAAATCCATCAGTTACAGGGTGATAGACATATCTTAGATGCACTGGTTGATATGATTAATGTAGCCCCCTATTTTTTTTTTTGTATCAACACAATGGAAAGTTAAATTATTGGAGAAATAGGCAGGATTGAAAGAGGCTTTTGTAGGAAAAATGAGAAGTTCAGTTTTCATATTTAGTCTAAGAAAGTGGTGAAATGGGAACCAGAGTTGAGGTCAGGAAGGGAGAACAGTAGATTTGAGGGTTATTGGTATCTGCTAGGTAAAAAAAAAAAAAACCCCTCTGGGAATAAAGGAGGGCAACCAGACGACAAGTGCAGAGAATGTAAAATAAGGAGGGGGCCACAAACAGCTCCTTGGGAAATGCCAAGAGAATCTACAGAACATAGTGTAGAGAAAAACTAGGCAGAAAAGGAGAAATGGCAGGTTGATACTGTGAAAGGCTGCAGAGAATGAGTATGGATAAGACACATTTAGATATACAAAAGAAGAGTCTGTTAGTTAGTGACTAATCACTATAGTTTCCAGGGGGGTGGGGGTGGCGATTGGAGGATATCTTTCGATAGAGTGGCTTGATGGTCTTTTGCCATTAACTCAGTGATAATGATTCCTTGGACGAAGAAATTCTTCAGCCCCCATACTCTGTGGGTATTTAGCATAGGAGATTATATATATGTGTGTGTGAGTGTATATATATATATGTGTGTGTGTGTATATATGTGTGTGTATATAATACCTTCCCCTGGAAATTTCCACTACATGCATCCAACGAAGTGGATATTCACCCATGAAAGCTCATGCTCCAAAACGTATTAGTCTGTAAGGTGCCACAGTACTCTTTGTTGCTTTTACAGATCCAGACTAACACGGATCCTTGACCCTCAAGTCCTTATGTTTTTGTAATGTCATAAATTAATACTTATTAAATATAACCTCAGTGGCGGAGCTCCAACCCTTCTTTGTAAAGCAGCTTACATTTATGTATTTAATACAAAATTAGGAGAATTAATAGTGTTAATATGTCCCTCAATGTTTGGAGTATTTACTGTGAGATACTAAACTACCAGCATTTTACATTTCCCAGAAAATTAGTTTTAAAAATAATTCTTTAAGAAATCCTTTTGAAAGCGCCTACAGCTGGCAATACCCCAAATACAGATTTGTTAAATTATGCCACTGTTCTTTTGTTTTTCCTGAAGCTGTTTTCTTGTTTAATGCAAATCCATTTGATAACATCTTCCCAGCTTTCTGATATGTAGTGTATAAATATTTGTGTAGCATTCCATTCTATTTTGGATGTTTAATTTCAATTTCCCTTTTCTTAGTTTTGTTAAATATTGGAATGTTTAAGTTATTTTTATAAATGCCATGTACAATTCTGTCTTCCTTTCCCCTCTTGTTTTCTCTGCATCTTTAGCAATTCTCTCTATTCTCTCAGACATGCATCTGAGGAAGTGGGTATTCACCCACGAAGGCTCATGCTCCAAAACGTCTGTTAGTCTATAAGGTGCCACAGGATTCTTTGCTGCTCTCTATTTGGGATTCAACTCTGGTAATTGAAATATTAGAAATGAAACCATTTTTTTGGTCATTCATTCCATCACACAAGAGTTTGGCACACACAGATACATGTCAAAAAACAAAATGTGAGACTAAGACCCTGAGGCTCAAAGGTCTCTCTCCCACATCATGGCAACCTCCTATGGATGAGGATGGTTGGATGCCTTCAGAGTCCATCAGCGCTGCAACTACATTCCATCTTATTTTTATAGCCCCCATGTAGCAAATCACTAAACAATAGTTACAATAGCAACTGTCAGTCTATTTCTCAAGGCTGGGTGCCTAAATAGCACATAATTTTAGGCAACCAGTTTTCAAAGCTAGGCCCACAATGACCAAGACAATGATTAAATACCAACAAAAGCTAGTGCCTTCCCCACTCCCCCCACACTGCAAACACAACAGGCTCAATTTTCAAATTAGGGTGCAATTGTTATTTGCCTAAATTCACGCTTAGGCTCCTATATCCCAGTTTTAGATAACTTAATGAGCATCCATGTTAAAGCACCTGGGCTTGAAGACTAGACTAAGACGGGGAAAGAGGAGGGTCTTAGTACAAGTTTTGACGCAGAGTTCAAGGGCAGCACAAATCAGACCCTTAATTTGTGTGCATGGAGGACACGTCTCCAGATGGTTTGCTGGTAACAGTGATGTTGTGTGTGCGTGCAATATTTTGTTTGCTGCTCTAGATAAAGGTAAAATCTTTCCCATTTCATTGCAACATTTTATTTGCTTGACTGTTTAGACATGTTGGACCAGCTCTGGATGTAAAGACATGACAGACAATGGAACAGAAGTGTTGGACAGTATGTTAGGTTCTTTTAGTTAATGTTCTACTCAGATATTTACCATCTGTGTGTACTTCTGTTGTTTTTTTAATTCCTTGGGCACTGTGGAAAGACTCAATTGTAAGCAACTTTGTCTCCAATGTCTCATATTGTACTATAAATGTGCGTATGGAAGCTTCGTAGTCCTTGAACACCTACAGAATAATAAGGCTGTATTCCCTGTGAAAAGAGGTTGGTTAAGTGTTGTATTTATTAGCCAATGGGTCAAATTAATCACTAGCTGAAATTCCCCAGGAATGCATTTGGCCCAATGTTTCTAGTGTATAGTAAGCTATAACAGGAGACTGAAAGGGTTAAAAGTGTTGGTTTTATATTAACATAAAATATATTGTCTGCGTATGTGTAAGAAAGAGAGAAGTCTGTTTTATTAGTGAGTCAACTGCACAGAAAATTAGGAGCAGAGTTCAAAGAACATATTTAGATCAAGTCAGTAGCATTTGTACTACTTGGACAAAAGCCTACAGAGCATGTACTGTGCATAAATACAACATTACCAGTTTCAGTAACATGATGCAATACTCTTATGTGCCTCACATTGAAGCTGAGCTACTGAAGTATAGAGCTGAAGCAAAAATTAAAGCTCAGGATGAAATTAAAAGTTGTGGCTTCAGGATGCAAAGATCCTTCATTTCTGAATTTAAGCAGACATTATCTAATCTGAGATTTAGCATTCAGGATACCGACACTTCCTTTAATCCCATTAAGGAAGATCAACTATAAAATGAACTGGAGACAGAATTGTTTTGGATCTTAAGATTTTAGCAAAAATTGGGCTGATTCTGAAAGCCACCAATAATTTAATTCCAATCTCCTAGTTATAGTTGCTAGACACTTTTTTCTTGATTATTTTTCTTTTGTAAAAAGCAGGTATGTGGATGAAAGGCACTTACCTTGAATGTATGAAATAGGAAACTTCTTAGAATGATAGCTAGATAGGCAATGTCTGTGCCATGGACCATCATGCAGATATACCAACTGCTGAACCAGAAGGCAGGTGCACAAGAAATGCAGAAAACAACTCTGAGGCAGACACTTTAATGTAAATTATACTATGTGTTGTGTTTAATATAGGAGTCTTCAGAAGCTGTAAATAATAGTTTATAAATAAAACTACATGACTGATCTGGATACATGGATAAAATCCAAAAAGACATAAGAGTTAGGTAAGCTTTCCAGAGTGGATCCCTTATCTGAGACAAAGCACTTCCCTGCAAAGTTCAACCTAATAGAACAGAAAAGGGAAGAAGAAAAGCTTATAGCAATTACCTATTGTGTCTTAAGACCCAAGGAAACAAGTGTAGTTGTTCACAATGAGTCAAAATTCTGTTCTGTTACCTTGGACCACTTTCATGGAAGAGAATTTAGGCCAATAAATGGATTTAAGACATTTTCCAGAGTAACCTGAGTTCAGAGGCAACACACCAAATAAGAGAAAGTTGTACAATTTACTTGACAGCTTAAGTCAACAAAATTGATTGGTGTACTACAGAGCAGAATGTGGCTAAACCACTGTTAGATTACGTAAGAGAACCTTTTAACTAAAGGCATCTACTTACTGATTGAGATGTGTTGGTTGAGAAATTCATAGCAGGAACATAGATTGCTAAAAACATGAGGGCACATTAGCTTCTCCTTTGTCAAACTATAGTAACAAAATCCCTTCAGATGCCAAGAGCCTCAATTCTCCATTGCCCTGCATTTGTGTAGTCATTTGCAGCAGTGGACTGTGGTGTAGCAGTCTACTATTCTGATTTGCTGACAGTTTACACTGAATTTTCACTGCTCCATAAGGTGCAGGTCAATGGAAAAATCAGGTCCCAAGTCTTCAGCCATGACGTCAGTAAAACAACAGGAAACATTTGCAGTATTGCCAACCTCAAGAGATCCAAAATCAGGAGTCAGGTTAAAAATATTATAAACCCAAATTAATGATTAAAAAGAAGCCATTCCATCAAATCATGGGTTTTAGTGTATTTTTATTTTAATTTCCCTCTACTCGTTTGCCAATGTGTGTTTGGTAGTTTCAGGTTGAAAAGTCAACCTTTAGGGCGCACAAAAATGTGTCTCTTCCTGGCTACTCAGATGAAGACTCCACTTTCCCCTGAGATAGGGGAGCTGTCATTCATTTCCTATTACAGTCTTCACTTTCTCCCTTCTTAGTTTCCCACTTCCTCCCCATCTCCCTCCTCAACCTTCCTCCCTGATTTGCGGGTCTCTGACTACCCCCTCCTCCAGTCTCATGCCCAGTTAGCTGCACCTTCATCATAAATTAGACAAAGAATCATATTGTTATTTTATAATATACTGTACAAGGGCTATAAAATGAAGCTGGAAAATGAACAATGACTGTCTGAGAAACACAAAGCACTCTCTATGTGTAACTAGTTTTCCAATAAAGATTTGTGAGCAGCGACCATCTTTACAATATCAGCCACCTTGAAAATGGCTGGAAAATCCTTACCCAAGCAAGGCTGGATATTCCTCAGTGCAGCAATTGTATTTATAATGCTCAGATATTTTTTCTAAAAAATTTCACTCACAAAGCATTGCAAAAATTGTAAGTCATTCTGCTTATAATTTTGGTAACAAAGATACTGAAGTTTTTTTAAATCTCTTCTTGCAGGGAGCAAGATCCCATGACTCACAATCAGTTTGCAAGAGTTGGCAGCACTGCATATTTGGATATCAGAATGTAATTAAATAAGTGGAGGCTGTTAATCCAAAAACTGGAAGGTCAGACAAACCTGAGGATAAAGGAGTGCTTGTTTATGTAGGTTCTTAGCCTATAACATGACATAGAATTTGTCTTAATCCAAGGGTAAATCAGATCACAATGTGGCTTCTCGCATCTCCCCTGACTTAAAGAACAACCTTAGCAACCAAGGTGATGAAAGTACGAAGTGGGTGTCTATTTTAATTTATAATACATCTTACTGCAATATCCAGCAGCCCCAGTTGGGACTGGAGTGTCATTGTGTACTCCTGAAGGTATTCTGTGCCACTGCACACATGCAGAATTCATATCCTCTGCAGATTTTTTTTCTTTGCAGAATATAGATTCTGCTGGAGAGGTGCTGCAATTGCACCTTTCTCCCACCAGGGGCAGCTGTGGCACCAGAAGAGAGGTCAGCCAGCTGGCAGGGGGTAGGGGGAGAGACTGCATTCCTCACAGTAGGACCAGCTGAGGAGGCACAGGATGGACAGAACAGAGGACACAAGGCTACCGAGAGTCACAGAAGGGCTAGTAGGGAGGACAGACTGGGGTGCAGGCTCAGGAGCTAGTGGGATGACAGCATTGAGTCAGGGGCTGAATGAGACAGGGGCTGCAGGGCCACATAGGAAAGGGGGCAGATGTACCTGAGAATAGGGGAGGCTAGGTGGTGAACCAGAGTCTGCATGGGGGAGGCTCCCCAACTCCCTAACAATCCTTCCCCTCCCCCCCAGAATCCCCCGTTCCATACTGTTATGCTTCCCACTGACATAGAGCTGTTGGAATAGGGGTGGCGAGTATAATAGCAGTGACCTGAAGACCTTGACCTTGTGTAGCAATCTGGTTTTTAACAGTTACAATGGTGATGAGATTAATTCTGCCACAATGGAGGAAATACATTATACGAATTATAGTGTGCTAGGGCAATAATCTATAGCAATAATCTGAGCATAACTCAGCTCCTCTGCAGGGCCGGCTCTAGGTTTTTTGCTGCCCTAAGGAAAAAAGTTTTTGGCTGCCCCCCACCCCAGCCCTGGGCTCTCACCCCCCCCACCAGTGCCCTCCTCCACCTGTATCCCTACCGCCCCAGCAGTGGGCTCTTTCCCCCACACCACCTGCCACCGCAGCCCTGGGCTCCCCCACACCAGTGCTGACTCCGCCCACTCCCCCCTAACCTCCAGCTGGTCTGGCGCTGACAGGGTCAGGGTAAGCAGAGAGGCACCTGGGCCGCGCCTCAGCCCAGGGTCCATCCAGGACCAGCCGGGACCCAGGAGGGCAGAACCGGGGGACTGCCCTGGCAGGGGGCTGAGGAGTCGGGGCAAGGTAGCCTCGGAAGGAATCTATTTGTCAAAATTTTTTCCTAAATCTTAGTTTTTGTCTGAATTGTTACAGACAAACTTGCTGACAGGTATTTTGAAATTACCAAAAATAACTGAAACGAGCATGATTATGTGGTGTCATTTTGACAAATAAAATATACCGAATTTTAAAACAGCGTTCAGAATTTTTAATTTTTTAGCACAGAATTCCTCCAGAAGTAATTGTGCCAGGCACTATATGAACACAAGAGAAAACCTAGTTTTTGACCAAAGAGTTTTCAAACCACTTAAACACCTTTTGCAGCTTCTCAGGGAGTCTTGCTGACTCTTTCTTTAGTATGGGATGATTGGAAGAAGTCAGAGCAAATGGCTGAGAGAAAACGTAGCTGGCTCCTTACATTCTTTTGGGAATGAATGAATACCTGGATTAATTCAATGAGCACTGTTCCTTTTCTGGGTGAAGTTTGACGTAATGGTGCATTTAGTGTAAAAGCCAACAGTGTAAGAGACGGAGAGAGAACCTAAACAGATAGAGGCAAAAAAAAGTTTCTCACCTGGAAATCAGATTTTAAACCTAACAATCTCAAGTGGATTAAATTCTCAAGTAGACTAAACTGACGCTGGTGAAACTGGGCCAGCCAGTCATTGGAAAAGCTGTTCTCACTGGCCTCCTTACACATTTTTCATTGGTGCAGGTGGACACAGAGGCCTTTCTAGTCTTCCATGTTGCTTGAAAGAGAGTGAAGCCTAACCTCCACTCAGCTGATTGATTCTTCTATCCTTATTGATGCTGAGTAGTACTTCAGTGTGTAAGAAGTATAAATAGTTCAAACCCCCCCCCCCAATAAACCAAGACACAGTTAATTCCATGTACATGACCCATGGAAGAGGTTGAAGATTAGCTGAAAGCTCATCTGTAGTGTGAATGTATTGTAGGTTTCTAAAACGTATCTGTCTTGTATTGACATAAGGAAATTAAAAAAAAAATCTTGCTGTGCCATTATGTAAAACAGGAATAATTTCATATTTCATTAAATATGACAAAACTTGGGTTCAGAATCAATAGCTACAAAGTTACAAAGGGCCCCACTCTGCCCCCCTTACTTACGCTGACTAGCGCCTAGTCCAGTATTTCAGGAGGTAACACTTAAAAGCGTAATTAACTGAGTCTTTGCGACAAAAGCATGGGGACTGGGTCTGGATGTCGATGTATCATAAAGTAGAGGGAGATGAAATTGAGAGGAGTATAATTCCAGAAGAATTCCACTGATTATAGTGGAGTCACTCTGGATTCATATTGGTATAAGTGAGATCTTTCAGGATGTATACCCTGAAGGATGTTGCAGAAATAAACTGGTGTAAAGGCATTAAGCTTACAATAAGATAGTAATAATATAGTAAGGATTGAAATGAAATTACACACTTTAGCTAACCAAGATGATCTCAGAAGGGGTTCACATATACAGATAGTGTTTGAACCACTTTAAATTCATAGATATAGTTGATAAAGGAGTCATGAAAGCATGACTATACAAAAAATGAACTTGAAACAAAATGCTGATAACTTGAGGAATGTACTAAAGAGAGAAATTGGCAGAGATAGGAACATAATTGAATAACATAGGAGAATATATAAAAACAAACCCTGGACAGCTATTAGGATCAAATAGAAATCACTTGGCTAGAACAAGAGAAATGCAGACCAGGACTATATAAAAATGCTTTAGGGAGAATAAACAATATGGCTCTTGTAAAGTTATTCAAATAACCTACACCTACTAACTAAAACTGTTTACCTACACAGCAAGGACTTGAGGAAGATTTTCAAAAGGCACAAACAGGAATTAGATTTAAGTCAACGAGAGTTGGGCACCTGTCCCCTTGGGCTGCAAACCAGGTAATAATAAACCATCATCCTTGCTTCACACTGAGAAGAATTGATCAAAGAAGTGTTATTTTATAGGGTTGCCACAAACTCCATTTAGAGTTGAGGGACCAACGGAATTTGCACTCTCTAGGTTCTCCTCTTTAAATCTGATTTTCAGGTTACAAAAGAAGTTAACTCTGAATGACTGGTGACAAGAGCAGCATTCCACAGGCTCTGGTGTGTGCTTTCAGGGCTGAGCCTTGCTGTTCTGAAGGAAAATCTTTGTGGGAGACAGGTTCAGGGAGAAGAGTATCCACACAGGTGTTTATAGAGGGATCCCTTGTTTTTGCACCTCTGAAAATGGTGATGCCGGTATATTAAGAGCTACAATCCCAGTCCTGCAAAGAGAATGGCATGCCTGAACCCCTGAGGGTTAACAGAACCTGCATGGTTCTCTTTGCAGAACTGGCGACCAAGAAACCACCAGGTCAAAGATGCTACAAAAAGCATCAGCTTTGAGCAGGTTATCATCATCCAAACAGATCAAGAGGAAGACCAATGGCAAACAAGCAGGAGTGTCATCAGAAAGACCCAGGTAAAGAGTGGTATCTGATCATGCAGAATCATAGGGCCAGATTGCCATCACCCACAAAAGAAAACATGGGGAAAAGAAAATGCTGCAAAGTTTGCCTCTCAGAGCTTCCCACTGAGGGGGTGGGACTTGTCCCACTGCAAAATGAGCAAGGACGTTAGTGTGTAAGATCCTCTGTGATTTCTCTAAACCGTGCTGCAATCTGCCAAGGCTCTCTGTGTAGAAGACCTGCACCCCCATTTTTCTCTCTTCCTCCCTGCAGTGGAGATATGCTGGCAGGGTTAACCCTAGTATCTCTACAAATGGGTTTCACAACAGGGAGGGACTGGATGGTGAAAGCAGTATGGCCTCAGGCTGTCATGACTTGCCAGCAGATTTTGTGCTGGATCCAAGGAACTATGATCTTACATACTGTTCCTTTGCTCCTTTTCCCACGCCTGGCTCCCCAACCCTGTTGAGGGCTCACTTGAGGTAAGGGGCAATCTCCCCATTCTGCATGGGGAGAGGGAGATGTACACACAGAGAGTACTCTTCCCCATGTGGATCTAAGGTGGGGGGAGGGGGATAATCCAGCACACAAGTTTACAGACAGAAAAATCCTATACGCTCCCCTAGTCCATTTGCCAGTGGCCCGGACAGGATTATTCTCTATAGCACACATAGTTGTGGTGCAGTCTAGTTACACTGACCCTTTACTGCTTGTTTGTTGCTTCACCCTCCATCAGTGCCTAGGCAGAATTTGCATGTTCAACGGTTTGAATGCACCAGGTGCAAACAGTCTACTGGTTTCAATGGGATATTTATAGAAGACACTAACACAGCAACATTCACAAGGTGCAGCAAAAGGAGCAAGTAACTGCACCTACTTTTAAAATTCAGCCATGGAGAATTCCACTTGCTTTCTCACCTGGGGTAACATCTCTTGATGGGGGCCAAGAAAAATATCTTGTATTATCCACCTACCCCAGTCTTCTTCCTCACTATTAGAGGCAATGCCAGAGATTGTACCTGTAAGGCACCCCTGTGCAGAATGGGTGAGCATCTCTCTTGTCCCGGATGTTTCTACCTAGCTGTAGATGTTGCTATAGCACTGGTTGGGAGCACAAGGTGAGGTGCTCTGACTGTTTGTCTTAGGGAGGTGGCTCCCCAGCTTTTAGGCATGACTGAAGAAGGCAAACAAAATAATCCTGCTGTTTACTAAGCCGTCCTGGCTCACCCCAGTGTTTCTCACAAGGCAAAAGGTAAATAGTCTTTGGGTAGGGGTCTGAGAGGTCTAGGCTGAGGGACCCAGGATTCAAAAGGGGAAGATAGTCCTGCCACCTCACCATAGGGTCCAAGCAACAGAGGTTTGTAAACCGGGCCAGATTAACCTTTTGTGGGCCCTCCTAGGGGCAATGGAGCATGGCGTGGAGAGGTAGGTCCCCAGAGCAAGGGGTCAGCCGGTGGCAATGGGGCATGGCATGGCAGGGGTGGCTGCCTAGCCCTGTGCTGCCAGTGTGTCCCTTCCCCTCGGGGCAGGCCCATGCCGCTATGCCCACTTGCCTGGAGAGGCCCGCCAAGCCCCCCACACTGGTTGAGACTGGCCAGGCTTCTGCACCAGTTCCAGGTAGCTCAGCTCCAGGGAGATGGGCTGGGGGAAGCAGAGACTGCCTAGAGCCCGAGGTGCACTGGGGTTCAGCCAGGGGGCAAAGAGGAGCCGGCGGGTGGGGCCAGGGGTGGAGAGGCACCCTCGGTCAGCTAGCGGGCAGACCAAGAGGAGCAAGTGGTGAGTGGGGGAGCAAACGGGCTGGCAGAGTCTTGGGGTGCATTGCAAGCGGAGCAGGCCGGGGTCCCTTCTGAGCATGGACCCGACTCCATGGCACCACTGGTGCCATTGTAAACCCGGGTCTGCCTGTAAATAGCTCTAGCTGAGCGCCACTTTGCTCTGAGCAGGGATCCTCCCTTTTAAGCACCCATCCATCTCCAGGCTTGCTAGGTCTCACAGCTGTGCTGGGATGGGGCTAATTGTGCCCAAAGGAGCTCTTTAACCCTTTCCTGACTGGGATGGGGCACTGCCCCACCATAGGCAGTTAACTAGATATTGGTGCGTTTGCCAGTACTCTTCATGGTGATGTTGCTAGGCAACTTTAAAACAGCTTATTTCTCATTTCAAAAAATGGTTTGTGGTTTTGTGTGAGGGGCTTCAAGTTTGTCAGCTTTGGTGGGGTTTGTGGGTAATTAGCATTTGGTGCCAGAGGCGCCTAGGATTTTAAATAGGCACTCCTTGTTATACCTATACAAATAAGAAATAATTCATAAACAAGCTCCTTACCGTATTATATGTATTTTGAAGCTTGGAATGAGAACCCAGACATGATTCAAAAAAGCTGCTGCTCTGATGTCTACTCCAGTTTAATCTTTTTCAGTCCTTTCTAAATGGGACTATAATCAAAACGAACACATGCAGCCCTAATAAAAACATTGCTTCTGATATTTTAACTGATTACGATACATCAACAAGGAAGGAAATGCAGTGTACATTATATATGTGTAGTGATAACGATGAGGAACAACCTTCTATTACAAGGCGGGGGCGGGAGAACAGGGAAGACTTCCTATAGCCATGAAAATGATGCTTAGGTAGATTTTTAGGTATCTGCCAATAAGCCCCCTGAGACATTAAATTTTGTGCATTATTAGAGTTAGTTTCCTTATTCTTGATTCCTTTTCTGGAATCACAGGACTGGAAGGGACCGCAAGAGGTTATCTAGTCTAGTCCCCTGCACTCATGGTAGAAATAATTATTATCTAGACCATCCCAGACAGGTGTTTGTGAAATCTCTATCACTGGAGATTAAGAGCAACCCTCCAGGCAATTTATTCCAATGCCTAACCACTCCAATAGTTAGGAAGTTTTTCCTAAAGTCCAACCTAAGCCTCCCTTGCTGCAATTTAAGCCCACTGCTTTCTGTCCTATCCTCAGAGGTTAAGAACAATTTTTCTCCCTCTTCCTTGTAAAAAACTTTGTGTACTTGAAAACTGTTATCATGTCCCCTCTCAGTCTTCTCTTCTCCAGACTAAACCAACCCAATTTTTTCCAATCTTCCCTCATAGTCTTTCTATACCTTTAATCATTTTTGATGCTCTTCTCTGGACTTTCTCCCATTTGTCCACATCCTTCCTGAAATGTGGCGCCCAGAACTGGACACAATACTCCAGTTGAGGCCTAATCAGTGCAGAGTGGAGCGGAAGAATTACTTCTTGTGTCTTGCTTACAATACTCCTGCTAATACATCCAAGAATTATGTTCCTTTTTTTGACAACAGTGTTCTGCTATTGACTCATATATAGCTTGTGGTCCATTATAACGCCCAGATCCCTTTCAGCAGTACTCCTTCCTAGGCAATCATTTCCCATTTTGTATGTGTGCAGCTGATTGTTCCTTCCTAAATGGAATACTTTTCATTTGTCCTTATTGAATTTCATCCTATTTACTTAAGACCATTTTTCCAGATCATTTTGAATTATAATCCTATACTCCAAAGCAACCCCTCCCAGCGTGGTATTGTCCACAACTTTATTAAATGCATCCTCGATGCCATTATCTAAATTATTGATGAAGATAGTGAACAGAACTGATCTCTGCAGGACCCCACTCCTTCTGCTCTTCTAGCATGATTATGAGCCACTGATAACTACTCTCTGGGAACAGTTTTCCAACCAGTTATGCCCCCACCTTGTAATAGCTCCATCTAGCATTTCCCTAGTTTGTTTATGAGAAGGTCATGCGAGACAGTATCAAAAGCTTTACTAAAGTCATGTATACTGCTTCCCCCCATCCACAAGGCTATCAAAGCTATCAAGTTGGTTTGACATGATTTGTTCTTGACAAATCCATGTGGACTGTTACTGATCACCTTATTATCTTCTAGATGTGCGAAAAATGATTGCTTTATTATTTGCTCCATTATCTTTCCGGGTACAGAAGTTAAGCTGACTAGTCTTTAATTCCCCTTGTTGTCCTTATTTCCCTCTTTATAGATTGGCACTATATTTGCCCTTTTCCAGTCTCTCCCGTCTTCCATGACTTTTCAAAGATAATCGCTAATGGCTCAGATGTCTCCTCAGTCAGCTCCTCGAGTATTCTAGGATGCAATTCATAAGGCCCTGGTGACTTGAAGACATCTAACTTGTCTGTTATTTTTAGCTTGTTCTTTCCCTATTTTAGCCTCTGATCCTACCTCATTTTCACTGCCATTCACTATGTTAGACATCCAATCACCACCAACCTTCTTGGTGAAAACAGAAACGAAGAAGTCATTTCCACATTGTCTGTTGTTTTCCCCCTCTCATTGTGTAATGGGCCTATCCTGTCCTTGGTTTTCCTCTTGCTTCTAATGTATTTGTAGAATGTTTTCTTGTTACCTTGTATGTCTCTAGCTAGTTTAATCTCATTTTGTGCCTTGGCCTTCCTAATTTTGTTTCAACATACTTGTGTTATTTGTTTATATTCATCCTCTGTAATATGACCTAGTTTCCACTTTTCTTGATTTTTAGGTCATTGAAGATCTCCTGGTTAAGCCAGGGTGGTCTCTTGCCCTACTTCCTATCTTTCCTATGCAGTGGGATAGTTTGTTCTTGTGCCCTTAATAATGTCTCTCTGAAAAACTGCCAATTGTCTTCAATTGTTTTTCCCCTTAGACTTGCTTCCCATGGGATCTTACCTACCAACTCCCTGAGTTTGCTAAAGTCTGCCTTCTTGAAATCCATTTTCTTTATTTTGCTGTTCTCCCTCCTACCATTCCTTAAAATAATTAACTCACCATTCATGACCACTTTCACCCAATCTGCCTTCCACTTTCAAAATCTCAACCAGCTCCTCCCTATTTGTCAAAATTAAATCTAGAACAGCCTCTCTCCTAGTAGATTTCTTCGCCTTCTGAAATAAAAAAAAATGTCTCCAGTACATTCCAAGAACTTGTTGGATAATCTGTGCCCTGCTGTGTTATTTTCCCAATAGATGTCTGGATAGGTGAAGTCCTCCATTACCACCAAGTCCTGTGCTTTGGATGATTTTGTTAGTTGTTTAAAAAAGCCTCATCCACCTCTTCTTCCTGGTTAGGTGCTCTATAGTAGACCCTTACCATGACATCACCCTTGTTCTTTTACCTTTTTTATCCTTACCCAGAGACTTCTAATCTGCTGAGGGTCATACCTCGCAGTATCATTAGTGCCCATATGAATGAATAGCATGAGGTAGTAGTCAGAGGGCTGGATGATCCTTGACGATCCCTCCATAACATCTCAGATAGGGGCCCTTGGCAGGCAACAAACCTCTTGGGAGTCATGTCAGAGCAACAGATGGGTGCCTCCATCTCTCTCAGAAGAGAGTCACCAGCCACCACAACCCTAGGTTTCTTTCTGGGAGTGGTGGCTGCAATCCTCTCAGCCTTGGGGGTACATGGCTTCTCCTCTTCCACCTTTGGGGGTGATTCCTCATCGTTCATTGCCAGGGCAGCATAACGGTTTTCCATCACCATGATGGATGGGAGTAGGAGTAACCAGAAGTAACCAGCAGCCAGTGTCCTCCCTGTGACAGAGTCATATCCTCCTCCCCTGGTGGTGTGACAGCAATTCTCTCTTGCTGGATAGGGTCCTCAGCCTTGGATGTCTCCATATGAATAGTCTTGAGGAATTCCTCGTGGGCTCGGATGTGCCTCAGCCTAGCCACCTCCTCCTGTAGCTCTCTCACCTGTTTCCAGAGAGATTCCACCAGCAGGCACCTTTCACACTAGATGGTCCCCCCCCAGCCTGGCTTTCTGTGAGTGGGAAATGCAGTCCACAGTCTCTACAAGTCCACACCGGGATCTGGGTAGAGGCATCTATGGTTAGGTTGTCTGTCTGGATGCAGGTGGAGGTGGAGGAGACAGGAGCAGCGCTAGCACTGGCCATGCAGCCCTTCCTAACCATAGTGATTATATTATGACTCCCTCCCTCAAACTCCCCTGTTTGCTAGCTCCCATTGGTTGCTTAGCCTCTGGGTTTTAAG
Organism: Gopherus evgoodei; assembly: GCF_007399415.2. NCBI lineage: Eukaryota > Metazoa > Chordata > Testudines > Testudinidae > Gopherus > Gopherus evgoodei. The sequence continues at coordinate 33,037,825 of NC_044333.1, read as the reverse complement.
GCCTTCTTTCCTAGGTCAGTCCTACCCACTCATTTATCACACAAGGGGAGGGTAATCAAAGGCTGATTGAGGCTGATCAAAGATGATTGAGGATGATCCAGGAAACAAAGGCAAACAGTCCCCAGACACACAATCCCAACTGACCCTGTAACTGAAATAACCTGAAAGAGAAAGAAAAACCACAAACAGCCAAACAAAGTCACTCACCTCAAGACTAATACTCGCACCTTGCTTGTTCAGCAGGGGGATCTCGTTCTCCCCTTCTCAAACTCCCCTGTTTGCAGTCCCCTGTTCGTTAGCTACACCAGGTCTCCACTCTCTATGGATATCTTCCACTTCTGCTTTTCCTTACCTGTGGGGTCAGCTTATCAAACTGTGCCTATCAGCTGCAGGTTTCCATAGAGACAATCAAAGGTGTGGTTTACAGGTGCTTCTATTGCTACTTATAAGCCTCTAGAAATGTCAAATGAAGGTAAGAAGTGGCTGGTACTTGTGGGATGCATAATAGGAAGTCTCCCCCTGCTGCTACTTCGATGTTTGAAACATTCAGTTTTTAAAAATCATATGCCACTTATGGTTATGGGTTTCCAGTGAGGATCTCTGGGCCTGTGACACCCATTTTGTTTTCTAAGGAGCCAGTCTGTAGCCCTTGTGGTGTTGAGGATTCTTTCCCCTGCCCCACCCCGTTGCAGCCTTTGCTATACTTCAAGACAAAGGAGACTGGGGGGCCCTTTGGCCCCAATGAGCTCAGTTTGCGTAGCAGCCAGAGGTTGCAGTTTTATTTGTGGTGGGGTTACTGCCTCTCCTCACTATGTATGTGCATATACCTGCACACGTTCCACAATCTCATTACAATTTTCAGGACAGATGTTTGGAATATAATGTTATTGTTTTTTTTTAAACAATAGGGTAAAGTAATATGATTTCTTTTCTTAGGTGAAGGAGATGACTTGATGGTCTAAACGCCAGGGGACCAATCTTTGAAAACCTGCTGCTCTCTTTAGGAATTAAAGATTCAATGGCTTTTTTCTTCAGAGCAGGGTTTGGTCTTCAGTGTTTTGGTTGCCTCAGTGCTGACCTCTATCGCAGAATGGCTGCAGTATTGACGGCACAAAGCTGTTGAGGAGTGTTGAGATGACAGCTACTGTATCAGTGTAAGCTGTCATCAGTGGTGGAAGCACAATGCAATGTACGCTTTGCCTCCTCCACCCTCTTGTTGCTTTCAGACACGTGTAATATGCAGAATAAGCTGACATCATCTGAACATTCTAAGTGATGCCTAAGTCCCTTTCTCTCTCCCAAGCTGGCAGCAGTTTCAAAAGCAGCAAGTCAGCTGGCTGACAATCACCCAGGAAGAATTGTGTTTTGTCTTCTATTAAACTGTGAATCTAGAGGGGCAAAGAGAGGAATGGGCCCAGGTTCAGTAAATAAGAAGAGCCCCGGAGGGTTTTGTGCCCCAGAGTTGCAATCTCACGTGTACCAGCAGCTGAATCCCTACTTCAGCATAAATCGCTGAGTAGCTCAGTATACCTTTTATTTAGCTGGATATAAATAAACAGCAGGCTATGTGAAAGAAATAACACTCCAGAGAAAACACAATCCTAGCGCAATTAGAGCATTTCTATTTAGATAATTGCTCGCTGAAATTGTAAACTTGGATCTAATCCTCAAAGGATCCAGAAAATTGGCAGTTCCAGAAAGATCTCTATTTTCTGTTCCTAACACTGAATATCTTTGTTGCCCATCCCCCCAAATGCAGGTATGTCAAGTTAGCCTTTCTTTCTGTCTTATCAAGAATGGTGCAAAAAATGAGGAAATAAAGGAGGCCCTTGTGGTAATCTAATGTTTTGAGGGAGTTGTGGGGGAAATGACAGCAACTATGGTAATTTAGTGAAAAACATGACCTCATGCAGCCACAGAAGGGTTTGCTCTCATTATGGGTGCAGACAGGACTGTCACTAGGGCATTGGCAAGACAGACAGTAATCTCCAAAAACAAGTTCTTACTTCAATTAAATAATTCTCTCTCTCCCTCTGTGGATGTGTTTGTTTGCTGTGTGCACTTGGGTTTTTTAACCAGGAAGTCTGACCTAGTGCTTAGAAAAGGGACTGGAAACAATGTTATACTCTTGGCCTTGCTACAGACTAGTGGTTTGACCTAAGGTAAAATACTTCACTTCTTTGTGTGTCTCTTTCCCCATCTGTAAAGGGGGGACATTACCCAAAAATGCTCTGAGGTCCTTGGTGCAAAAGATACTGTACAAGTACAAAGCATTATTATTTTCACTCCACTAAGTGTCTCTCTCTCCCTGTGCCTGCCCTTCTTATAAATTGACCACAAAAAGTTATCAGAGATATGACTTAAATTGAGACCCTCAAAAACCAGGAAATTCTGAGTTCAAAGAGAATTGCTGCCATGCTACTCATCACAGGGCTCTAAAAACTCAGACAATGAGAAGCGCTTCTTGCCAGAAGGAAACAGTTTGCAAGTACTGTACTATCAAAAAAACAGATCTGTCCTATAATCCATGTGACTGCTTTGTTCAGTCGTGCTTTATTGATTCTGTTTCTTTCCTCCACCAACACCCTCTTGTGCCCAGACATCTCTGCACTTGTGGTATCTAAGCCTCATGCCTTCTTCATGGGTAGCTGCCAAATGGGGGATTTAAGGATGGAACAAGAACTGGGATCTTGGAACTTCTTGGTTTTCATGGGATTATGTCAGATATTTTAATAATAATTTAAACCCAGATTTGTTGACTAGTTTAAAAGTGGAGTTAATTGACAGAAAAAATTACGAAGCCAACAAGCTCTGTGGGCAGTACCTTTGCGATATCCAAATGTTGAAAACTGGGTCTATATTATACAGTGAGAGGGATTCCAGCTCAGAAAAATCAAATGTTATCCTCACATATGACACACAAAGCCTTACTGATGTTGGAAGCAAAATTTGCCTCTAATTTGGCCACTGCAATTTTATGAGTGTAATTTTTTTCCATGTGTGCAAGTTGTTCATGGTTGTTAAGTTATTCAGAGCACCCCAAGGCGAACTTGGCTCCATGACCACATACACAGAGAGGCAAGGCCCTCCTCAGAAAAGTCTAGAGTCTACACAACAAGGGATGACAGAATGGTGGGGTGGGGAGGAAAGACAGCGGTTATAACAAGATTTATTCAGCCTGGTCCTAGCCCTGCACTCACTGAAGTCAATGGCAAAGATCCCATTGGCATCAGGCCACAGGAATAAGCCTTAAAAGACATGCACAGGGCATAGCTGAATTCATATATTAAATGTACAATAGCTTTCCTACCCTTAAAAAACTGGAAAATGAGGTTATTATGGATAATTCAGGTATTTCGTGTCTGCAGATGAAGTGGATGTTTTCCATAGGGTTTACATTACCAATTAACATTCCCAAGTAACGAGCTATAATCTCTCCTGAGAAAATCTGCTTCATTTGCAATATATTTCCCAAAAGAAACTCAGACCCCCATAGAAGATATCTTCTAACATATATGGGTTGTTAGGGTATTTGGGTTAGAAGATAGTGAGGTCCCACAAAGGGGAGGGGTTTGCCTGCCTGGAGCAGTTTGTAGGGTTGGTGTTAGGGTGACCAGGTATCTGGTTTTCAACCGGAAAACCTGGTCAGCACTGCCGACCGGGTTGTTAAAAGTCTGGTCAGCGGTGCTGCAGCACTGAGGCAGGGTAGGCCCTACATGTCCCCGCATTGCACCCCAGAAGTGGCCAGGAGGTCTGGCTCCTAGGCGTGGGAGGCAGGCACAGGGATCCACGCACTGCGCTTGCCCCGAGCACCAATCAATGGGAGCTGGGGAGGGAGGCGGTGCCTGCGAGCGAGAGCGGCATGTGAAGCCTCCTGCCCACCCCCCTGCCTAGGACCCGGATCTGCTGGCTGCTTCCGGGGCATGCGCAGAGCAGTGCCTGGACAGGCAGGCAGCCTGCCTTAGCCCCCTCACTGGGCCGCTGACTGGGAGCTGCCTGAGGTAAGCCCACACCCTAACCCAAGCTCCAAATCTCTTGCCCCAGCCCTGAGCCCACCCAAACCCAGAGCCTCCTCCTGCACCCCAAACCCCTCATCCCTGGCCCCACCCCAGAGCCAGCACCCACAGCCCACAGCTCCCACCCACACCCCAACTCCCTCCCCTAGCCCTGATCCTCCTCTCACCCTCCAAACCCCTCAGTCTCAGCTTGAAGCTCCCTCCTCCACCCTAAACCCCTCATCTCCAGCCCCACCCCAGAGCGCTTACCCTCCTCTGCACCCCAACCTGGAGCTCCTCCCACACCCCGAACTCCTCATTTCTGGCCCCACCCCAGAGCCCACACCCCCAGCTGGGGCCCTCACCCCCTCCCTCAGCCCTACTCCCAATTTCGTGAGCATTCATGGCCCACTATACAATTTCCATACCCCAATGTGGCTCTCAGGCCAAAAGTTTGCTCACCCCGGTCTAGAAGGGTGCCTAATTTGCATCATGATTTGTAAAAGGCTGATTGATACTTGTGACACAGTACATGATACGTTGTCCATCTGCATGGCCTCTTGGGAAGTACAGCTTCAATTTTCTTTTGGAACCCCCTTTAACGTTTCATTCAGTGATAAATAAGGGTGCACAGAAGCCTTTCATTTATGTATTTCAGTAGAGAAGGGCTCTATGTTGTTTTGCAACAGAACTGAAAGCACATTTAAACTAGCGCTGACAATACCATGTCATCGCTACTACCCCAAAGCAGAGCTGGTGCTTAGTTAACTCTGACACTGCAACTGAGAAGGCATAAAATTACCAGTACAATAAAGGGGGTGGATTCTGACTAAGATAAAGCGTGAATGCACTAAAATAAGCAAGAGGACATCTGAGTTGACTGTAGAGTCTTAGCATTCAGCATTCAGCAACCCTTAGCTCTCATTTTAGTAGTGGATAGCTGAATCTAACATGCCTGGAAAGTTTTCACCAGTCTTTTGGTTTCACTCTCACTCACCTTGGCTAATGGTACATCCTTTCCTGTCACTGTTCTAACAAAACCCTTTTCTCATAACTTGTCCAATCTGAAAAATAACCACGCTGATTCAGATACTGCAAGGCAGATTTCAATTCATAGACAAACTGCCTTCATGACTAAATCCATTTCAAGGAATGACTTGAGTCATACAGTCCATGGGTATTTACTGAGGTTGCAGTAAAAGGCTTTTGTTAATTGTCCTTGTCCAACGATACAGGGTCTGGTTTTTTTCATTGCGCAACACTTTGTGCAGTTATTTATATCTGTGAAAATGTGTAAAATGCTTCCAAATCAGAAGGGTAGCATTTTGTACTCTACTCTGCAGAGGTATAAGGGCCAGATCCTCAGTTAGTATAAATAGTGCACACCAACTGATAATCTAGCCCATAAATGTCTGCACAGGATGCACAGAGTGGGAGACCACTCCACTCCACAGGAGAATATATAGTTTCCTCTCGTTTGTTTCTCTCTTTAGTAACCTTAGTCCTAAACCCAGCTCTTACCTCACTGCTGTTCTCCATAAGCATGTGCTCACAGGAATAGCTCTACAAAAGAATTGCAGAATATTACAACTTTTACAACTGCAAATACCGTATGGTATTAGCTGGTAAGAGCTGGTGACCAGTCCAAGGTCAGGAGTGCTGAGATGGAGCCGAATTCAGCTCCCTCACAGCAGCATAAATCAGGACTGACTCTTTCTGTAACTGAGTGGAGAATCTGACCCATTGTCTGTAGTTTCCTTTGGCAGCCAGAGGCCAGAAAGGGATGTCCCCACTGTGGGTATGGGGACAGGTTTATTTTGTAGAACTGCAGTCCAGCTATCATTGCCAGCAGGATCCAAAGCCATGGAGGTCAGCTTGTATTGACTTGAGCCACTGAACTGACATGTTTTCACAGCCAGATCTAAGTTAGATTTTCCTCCTTGTTTCCGTTCATGGCAGTTATGTATTGATCACAGACAGTGTGCTCGGTGTTATATGAACACAGAGGGCATTGTTCCTCATAGATGGGTTGTAAACAGTCAAAATTATAGACGCCTAAAATACAACGGATGTCCATTCAAACTTGTGGATAAAGTGACCATGCAAAAGCTATACAGATGTGTTTGAAAGAAGAAAGAGAGGTGGTTGTTGGGGTGTGTAGGAAAAGGAGGGGATGATCCATGGTGAGAGTAGAGGAGGGGTAGTTAAAGAGGAGCAAAGGGCCTGAAAGGATCAGCAAGAGAAAAAGGGCAGAGATCTCTACATGACAAGAGTTGAAGAGGTTGAACTTGATGGAGGAAGGTGGGAAGAAGCTAGTGAAGGAGTCACAAATGTTTTTTCGTATAATGAAAGGATACAGCAGAGAGGAGGAAAACATTTTTGCAGTGGTTCTAGTCAGTCAGCAAATTCCTTCTTGAGCAAACAAGCAGTAAACTTGTGAAGGACTTTATTATAAATTACTTATATAACAGTAGGACTTAGAAGCTGCAGTTGAGACCAAAGCCCTATTACACTAGGCATCGTACTTGCAACACAGTTAGAGGCACACTCTGCCCTGAAGAGTTTATGATCTAAATAGGCTGTACAAAAGGTGGGAGAAAGGAAGCAGATGAAACTATGGTAATTTATTGTAAGATTCTAAACAGGGCAGGAACAGTATGCATAGTGTCTGAGGCTACGTCTGCAATAGAGTGTTTTAAACACCAGTTTATTGGTTGCCATTTAACTCGAGCTTGTTAACACATTGGTACCTTGTTCCAGTACGCTAAGGGCATGGCTACACTTGCAGATGTAGAGCGCTTTGAGTTAAACCCGCCTTCGCAGAGCGCGCTAGGGAAAGCACTGCAATCTGTCCACACTGGGAGCTGCAAGCGCACTGGCGTGGCCACATTAGCAGCTTTTGCAACAGGCACAGAGAGCAGTGCATTGTGGTGGCTATCCCAACATGCAAGTGGCTGCAACGTGCTTTTCAAATGGGGGGTGGGATGAAGTGTGACGGAGTGTGTTATGTGTATGTGGGGGGAGAGAGAGTGGGTTTTGGGGGAGCTGAGAGCATGTCAGCATGCTGTCGTGTAAGTTCAGACAGCAGCAGACCCTCTCTCCTCCCCCCGCCTCTCTCTCTCACACACAGCATTCCGCAGTAATGGTTGCTTTGTCCTGGAGCAAATAAGCATGCCGGTGGTCAGAAACAGAACTTTCAAAGGGCATATCCGCATTCCTGCAGCGATTACAAAACAATGACAAGAATGGCCACTTGTCTTAAGGGGATTATGGGATGTTTCCGGAGGCTGATCAGAGCGCAGTAATGCAACACCTCGTTCACACTGACATTTGGGCGTTTCAGCCAAGGCACGCTAAGTGTTAATCTTCTGGCCGAGGTGGAGTACCCGGAGCGCTCTAGCCCTGGAGTCTGAGAACTCTATGTGTCTTGCCAGTGTGGACGGGTAGTGAGCTAGGGCACCCAGGGCTGCTATAATGTGCTCTAACTTGCAAGGGTAGCCAAACCCTAAGGTTTGTGATGTGTCCAGACTAACGTATAAATGTGTTACCTAATTTAAGTTAATTGACAATCAGTAATCTTGAGTAAACAAACCCTCAAGAAGAGTTTCTGCTCTCCTTTTGCCTCCCTCGATCCGTCCCCTCTCACCAAATGTATTTCATGTTGTGAAAAGAACACATTAAATCATTTTAGTTGGTCCAAAGGGTGTATTTTTGGAGGCTCAATGGTAGTCTTTTGCATGCATGTGGTATTTTTATCATCCAACCAGGTCTCAACATGCAGGAGTGTTGTCACATGGGGGATAAAGCTATCTCTGGGGTGGGAGGTGGCATCCAGGAAGCACAGAGCAAAACTGTGGAGTGGTGGAGAGGCTCAAAGTCCATCTAGAACTGTCAGGAGCTTGGGTTTTAGGGTCTTAGCTGAAAGACCATCTTGCCTCTTCTGCGTGCATGTACACACAGTGTACTGTGAATGTGCGCCAACTTCCTCCTTGCTTTGGTCATGCTTAACCCCAGCTCTGGCCCAGGCCCCATCTCCATTCCACCCCTTCCCCTAAACCTCCATCCCCACTCTGCCTCTTCCTACCCAGTTCCACCCTGTCCCCTGAGTGTGCCCCATCCCCACTCTTCTTCCTCCCACCCAGTGCCTCCTGTGTGCCGCGGAACAGCTGATCCATGGCAGACGGGAGGTGCTGGGAGGGAGGGAGAGGAGCTGGCTGCCAATGGGTACTAAGCACCCACTATTTTTTTCCAAAGGGTGCTCCAGCTCCTATGGCACTGTATGATGGAACTCCAGGGGTCAGTCCCTCAGCTGGTGAATTGTCAGAGCTCCAAAAGGAAGCTATAGCAGTTTGCACCAGCTGAGTATCTGCCCTCAGGTATCTACCTCAGCTTGATGAAGGACCTTGCTGGGATTCACAGCTGTCCTAAGTGTGTCCAACCTGATACTGACGCTGCCTCCCCTTGTTACAAAGGCCATACTTTCTGGCTTGACATCTTGTGAGAAAAGTGTGTGCTGGGTTTCCTCTGCATGAGGGAGTCTTTGCTGGAATGGGTTAAATTCCTCATCTCAAGACTTTCCCAGAATGCATTAAACCATCTATTAATACTAGGAACAAAGGGTGACTTCCACTCAGCTGCGATTGTTATCCAAGCAGCGGACAGGAGGAAATTGAAGAGCTCTGAAGGTTTTGGTCTGAGCTTGTTGCCATTGTATTACAGAAGTGCAGTTGCAATAGCTAGGACATAATCAGCTTTTAGGATTCCATTATAGCAGGCTTTTGAACTAGCTTCCCCAAAATTTGCGCAGGTTTTACTGTTCTTTACTCATGATATGTTTAAAAAAAATAGAACACAAGCAGAGTATTAAACAAATTGTGGTTATCATTGGCACAGCATAGGCAATAAGTGTAATTTTGAACATGACAGTATTATCTGTTGTACTCCAGAGCTGAGAAAAAAACATCTTTCCTATGTTGACAGAAGCAATACTAAAACTTAAAACATCATTTCCTAGGTTCAGTAAAGCAAATTGACTGATGTATTGTCTGCTGCAATATATATTGCCCCAAAATTGATGCTTCTGTTTGTTTTTTTTTATATCTAAACTTTAGTGATTTGTCTTCCTTATGAAAAAGAAAAGATGCAAGGGGGAAAAAAAAGAGATTCCATTACCTGCCTATAATAAAGTCTTTATTTTTATTCTTTAGTGCAAATATTTCTTGATAACACCATACCATTTTCTAAGCTGCTTCTGAGGAAGGAAAAATAGCTTTTAGCTTTGGAAGCAAGAATTAAACAGCTTGCCCTGGAGGGCTCTAAAACAAATAGCAAGGGTCACCGCTGCTATAATTATTCGGTCTGGTGTTTTGGGTTTGGAGAAAGTAAAATAAAACAAACTGAATCCAATCCTATGCATTGGTCTAGTTTAGTCTAGTTGACAGAGACTTTCCATCTACCCCAGGTCATCCTTGATTGTCCTTGAAGGAGAGGTTGACCTGGGGTAGATGGAAAATCTCTGTCAACTAGTTTCTATATATCTAATTATCTAAATCTAATATTTTCCTTTTCTTAACTTACCACTTTTTATTCCCTGGACAGAAGCTTGGGTTATTCCTCATTAAGCTAATAAGAGAAGGGTTGGGACTAGTATACTTACTATTCCATATGAGAAGTGTTAGTTTAATGCAAGGGTTCATTACTATCTGAGGTAGCTCAGTATGCTCTGTGCATTACCTGCTTTTTGCATATTTTGGCTAAACTAATATTTCCTTGTACAATATTTTGTATCAGCTAAAATCACATCCCTACAAAGTGGGAACGGAAAAGAAAAAGCATCTCCAACTGTAATTAGTCTTCACCAGCCAATACTTAAGGCTTTGAGCATGCACATTTAAAGTCCTTTGGGACATCTCCTTTACTAAGTTCTTCATTTAAACTTGTTGGGAACAGTCTCTCAGACTCTAGAGATCAGAGGAACAGCAGTCTGGTGTCTGGTGCTAGCTGGCTAAAAACTATTGGGTTAGGTTTCTGAATCAGAAAGCCATTTTAGAGAAAATAAAATCCCACAAACCTGAACCTTTGCCCTGTATTAGAATCGATTCTTGCTGAAGTTCTAAAATGTTTAGTAAAGTGTCCATTCATGTCCATTTTGTGGCCAAGATCAGAACCTGCTTATACCAATATACCATGAGAGAAAGTGTTCTAAGAGCAGAAAGCCCATTATCACAAGTTTTCCAGCAATTTTTTTGCAGATATTATTTAATATTACTATTTATTTATAATATAGTAGCAGCTAAAGGCCTTAACTAAGTTGAGCCTGTACACAAATATAATAAACAACAGTTGTTACCCCAAAGAGCTTGCAATCTAGGAGAAACAAGAAACTCTGTAGAGCTGAGTGCAATTTGGAATTCCCATCCTGTGGCAAATTCAGGTATTTCAACATTTGTTTTTGGCTCAAATTGGGAGGAAGATTTTAAATTTCGATTTCTTTCATGGAATGGAAATTCTGAAAAATGAGGGCTCAGAAATGTCAAAACATTTTCTTCCAGAGCTTTCAAGCAGTTTTTCCCCAACATTCCCAAAATATTAATGTTTTGATTTGTTGCTATAACCTGAAATGCTTCATTTCAACTAAGTTAAACTTTGAATTGTATTCTCTCATTGTGGTGCATTCCCTTATGGGAGTTGTAATTCAGAAGATGGATGCCCCTGTTTTGCCTTAACAACCAGGCTCCCTGCTGCACCCAGAATTGTGACTCCCATGATGCACCATGCAGAGGTCGGTCAGAAGGAAATCAGTGTTGCCTTACGGGATGTGTAGTATTCCAGGAAGTTCGCCCATAGGAGGGAATGGGGGTTCAAACTACATCTCCCATAAGACAATGTGCCTAACAAGGAACTGCCATTTAATGTTTGGTTGATCTGATTGAAAAGAAAACATTTCTGGTCAGTTCATCAAAATGAAATATTCAGATCGGGGTCAAATCCAGCCAAAAGCAAAAATATTTAATTTTGTTTTCCCAATGGAAAACTATTTTTTTTTTTTTAGGTAAAGACAAGATTTTCTCACCGAAGTTTTGATTTTTCAGAAACTGCATTTTCGTGAGAAAATCAGTTTGATGGGAAATTCCTGGTTATTTCCAAAGTTCTACCAGTTGGAATAACCTTTGGAACTTTTATTTTCTTATTGAACCGAACCTTTGTGAAGGTTGCTCGATCTACTCTCTCTGCCCCTGTAGTACCATCTGTGAGGATCAGCTGCTACCAATTACATCCCAATTGATTATTTTTGATGTTTGAAATTCAAAATAGGCTCGCCCCAGGCCACTCCTGTGGGGGTCCGTAAATTGCAAAAGGAGTGTACAAAGTGTGTGTCAGCTGGGCGAGGAGTAGAACCACTGCAGAGAGGAACTTTGCAGCTTCTTGCACACTGAAGATTTCTGCAAGAGGTGCCTCCAGCTCATGGCAGGGGTTGGAGGGATTGTGGATTGGCGAGGGCTGTTGCTAGTGAGTCTGTCCACAGCACAGATCCACTCAGGCAAAAGTTTACCATCTCTGCTACTCCCTTACACTCTGCAGTAGTGGTTGTTTGCCATCTTTATGGATGCCCTGGTGAGCACCATGACTTTTTCACACTACCAGGAAAAGACACTTGCTCCGTTTGCTTTTTTTAAAGGGATGTTTGTTTCATTATTCTGGCATCAACTGTAGAAGCATATTATATACTTTTAAAACTTTGAATTCTTGTTCGTGTTAGGAAACAAACCAGCGACACATGGTTTGAGGAGGCTAGCCCCGTGGTCCTGAGGCCCTCTCCCCGAATCCCGCATGAGGCCCTCTCCCCGAATCCCAGAGCCCTAAGCTCCCCATTTCCCCTCTCGCTGCCGGAGGAGCCCCGGGCCAGAGCAGCCCCAGGCATGCTGTCCTGCCCCGGGGCCAGAGCAGCCCCTGCCCAGTGTCTCGCGGCAGCAGCTGCAGCCAGGGGAGGCAGACCCTTCCCTCGCCTATTATACCCACCCCCCCATTCAGTGTCACAATGTTAAATGAAAGTGCCTACGATTTGTAAAGTGTCATTACTAGAGTTTAGTACACACAGCACATAAAAAGCATTTCGGCAGTGCTCAGTGTTAATCCAAGCTTTGCAACTGAAGACCAATATAAACCAGGTGAAAGATTAACATTTTCTTAGATCATCTTCTTCCAGAAAAGCTACTGTAAAATGCCAATAGCACAGAGCTTGGAAAGTAATACTTTCTCTTGGAGAAATGATTTTCTAGTACAGCAGAAACCAATGCATCCAAAAAAAAAAAAAAAAGAAAGAAAGAAAGAAAAGAAAGGGAGGAAAATATCTTCTACTAAAGCTGTATCGATCACACTGCTTGGTGTTGGAGGATTTCTTGCTAGCATTTCTGAAAGCACGTTGATATTTTATGATCAGAGAGCAGAATAGTTATAAAAATCTGATAAAAATCTGTTACATGTTGTGAAATTAGCTACACGATTTCTTCTGGCTGTTCTGTTTTGAAATCTGTGAAATGAAAATGTGCTAGAATTTGTTGTTGAATCACCTCCTGGACAAAAAGACAAGGTGCTTTAATACAAGTAGATAGTAGGTCAGATTCTCAGCAGGTGTAAATCGGTGTAGCTCCATTGATTTCGCTGGAGAAAAGGTGACTTTATACCAGCTGAGGATCTGGCCCCAAATGTGGTTTACCATATTTGAAGCAATGAGGATTTTTCTCAGTCTCAAAGAATAATTTTAGAAGAAATTAGGGAACCAATAAATGGTCTAAATCTTTTTTTATTGTTATCTTTATTAACAGAAAAAATCCATTTGAACAGCATGTAAAAGAAGTAATAGCAAATCCTGGCATAAAATTTGATCTTCACACATTGCACTCCTTATGAAAATCACCGAAGATATAGCCTGGATCATGTATCTCATTTTAACACTGAAACCCAGTTTGAATCATTGATGTTTTATCAGCTTCCTGCTGTGTTCATTCATAACTGGAAATGGATATTGACTCTCAATATGTTTGGGTAGATTAGTACTGTTTATAGTAGATGATACAGACTGGTAAAATGTAGCATAGTTTCCCCAAATCAGTAAACAACAAGAAATTGGTTTAGAAGGATTTATTTCATTTATCCATTTGGAAATAGGCAGTGCATTTGCCTTTCCTTGTATTAAAATATGTTATCTTGATAAACTATTGTAGTGATTCTCAAAGGAGTGATCTTTTCAGTTACCCCGCTCTCATTTTCTGATGTGGAAAGAAAAATGGAATGAAATGAGTCTGTTGAATTGAATCTGAATATTGTTACGTAAATGCCACAACTGCAGTCCAGATACTTGTCAATGTTTCTATTCCAGATATTATATTAGAGCATTTTACTAGATAGAATGCAGTGACTGTAGCAATGGGGCTTTGGGTTTCCATCTGGGACTGCAGCAGTAGTCCAGTGATCAGAATACAGGAAGTTCTAGAATCTAGGGTATGTCAGTGCAAAAGTGAAAGTAAAAGCATGCTATAATTCTGTGTGTGCATGTGTGTGTGTAAAAGAGAGAGAAAAATGCATCCTGGGCTGCTGTTTAGCACGCACACTCTCTCTTTCCATTGTATCCTGTGCTCCTCCCTCCTCCTTTCAGCAGTGGCAAAAACACTTATTCCATGTGCTTGATGTGTGTTGATAGGATCAATGACCGTTAGGGCATTTATAGTCTGAACCTATTTAAAAGTAGTTGTTAGGCTTTCAATGCCTTAAAAAAATGGGGGAGGGGGAGAAACAAGCTTTTGTCTGTGCCCAGCCTTTTTTCTGAGGCAGAAAGAGCCTTTCTTTAGCTTTCACCCACTGTATAGCCAAGTGAAGTGACAGTAAAACGCTGTTATCCTGAAAACCCATATAACTATATAGCAGAAGGAAGGGGAAGGTTGCTGCCAATACAACAAAATGTTCAACTTCAGCGCCCTTCTTGCAATAGATGGATCCCTAATTTGTTCCCTGCGAATCCACATTTATGTACTTGTCCTTGGAAAGCTGAAGTCCTTATTGCTGGCTTTGAAGTTGCTTCTGTGCTATTTGCGTTGCTGACTCAAATATTTGTGGAGAGCAAGATCCCTTATAGAAATATATTATAATAATGGTCCAAAACAATGCAGGTTACAAATTACCATTACTCTGGTTTATTGGCCATTTACCATAAAATACTGCAGTTTTTGTAAGGGATGTGTAGTTAGCCCTTTAAAGCTTTATTGACTAGAAGTATAATGTAAACTCCCAGTCTGGGTGCTTTTTGTGAGAGCAAGCAGTGTAACCTAATATGGCTCATATTATTTTTTGTGTGACAGTATGTGTGTAATACACTGGCTTAATATGTGAGATCATATCTCATTCTGCTGCCTGGTCTTGTTATTAGAACAGCCAGCTACTTACTCAGAGTTAAAGAAGTTCTCTTTTTAGATCAAGCAGTAGAGACCTCTTATGTTTTGTGCAAGAAGTCCACCTTTCTACCCTTTCTGAGAACTAGGATGTCAGTGCACTGATATAGCTGACATGCATCTGACGAAGTGGGTATTCACCCACGAAAGCTCATGCTCCAAAACATCTGTTAGTCTATAAGGTGCCACAGGACTCTTTGCTGCTTTTACTGATGTAGCTTGTTATATATGGGCTTAGGTGTAGCCCTTCAGGGACACCCTCAGCCACGTGCAAAGAAAACAGTTTTTTTTAATAACTCCATTCAGCTCCTGGGATCTATTTCTGCATCTTCTCACCAGCTAACTCCACCTTCCTGGATTTGTTCAGCGATGTCACCATCCATCATTTGTGACATCATAATGCATTATCATGAAAACAGCTGTGAGGTGTACAGCATCACTCAGTAAGGCAGGCTGAAGTCCGACGGGAGAGTATCTGTTTACACAGTAGTACTAGGTGATTAGGAAAGATGGAGAAAGAGACACAAACCAAATCCTGATAGTTTAATTAAGGTTTAATAAAATATTAAATATTTAATGTTTACCAGAGCATGGATGTGGTTGTACTAATGCAGAGTGTTGATTTGCCATGTGTCCCAAAGGCATATTTAGTCAGGGGCCTAAAGCTTGTTTAGGCTGTCAAATTATATTGGGCTTAATAAATTCTGTAAAGATAAGATAAAGATAGGGAGGAATAAAAGATAAGCTGTCCACTTCTGAACTTCTGTCACTTGGGCCTGTTTACAATGCAGCCAAACATTAATTAGGTACTTCTTTAGAGAGGGGAATGGGGGAAAGGGAGATTAATTTAAAGTTAGTACCTGATCCTGCAGGCGCTAGGTGCCCTCAGCTCCCAGTCGTGACTGAGAGCTCTCAGTGCCTTACAGGAACCTAGAAGGAGCATAGGGCTTTTCACAAGTTGTCTATATTCAGTAACTTGCTATCCAAATATCTCCTCATATGGTGATGTATTGCATCACTATGAGACTGTCAGTTTTATGTTGTAGAAAGCATGTGGCTATGATTCAAGATGGAAAAGGTTAACCACGTGTACATGCATACACAACATTTTGATCTTGCCAGCTGTAGACAGGAGGTTACTTAGTCTTGGTCTGTACTATGTAATATATTAAAGTCTTATTGTAACTTTACCTTAATAAAAAGTTAGGTCAACATAGCTACATTGGTCACGGCTGTGAAAAAATCACATCCCTGACCAATGTAGCTATGCTGATCTAACCCCAAGTGTAGATGCAGCTGTAACTAACTTCGGAGAGATGGAGATCTTACACTGATGGAAAAATCTCTTCTATAGGTGTAGGTTGTGTCTGTACCACAGGTTTCTGCTGGCATAGCTATGCAAGTATGGCCTCCGTAATGTAGACACAACTTTAAAGCCTGAAATGTTGTTTAGTTAAATCTATAACACGACTCTCCTCACCTCCTGACGCTCCCCTGGAGAGACCTGTCCAATGCAGTAACACTGGTGTTTGTAATAATGTGCATTTAAATCACAAGCAGACCCAAGGAAGCTTTTACACATGACAGTGAGAGCTGATCTAAAGCAGTGATGTGAGCAGGTGGAAATAAATTGTAAGCCTCAGCTACTCAGGGATTATATATTTTTCCAGATACTCAAAGAAATGGGACAGTTTGTTTAGAGACAATATTTGATGACACTATGCTGTTTGTACAGACAATCTTTTATTTATGAACCTTTAGCTACACTAAAACAATTTATATTATACTGTTAATAGATATGATATATAATATTTGCACTGGATCCACAGAGAGGAAATACTAAGTGGACAGATGTCTTTATTGGACAATAATTCAACTGAGTTCACTTGTGTGTGTAGGAGAGGGGCAGTATGAGCCGTTGTTAATCACTGACAAGGGCCCCACAGTGGCAAAAATTTGGCATGCAAAAGAGAGAGTGTAAAGGACATGTTAGAAGTGACCAGGTCCAATATATATCTGCTTATGGGGTTCGATGTTTTTACTTAGGGCGTTTTAATCTCAGCTGTCATCTTATAGTTGACTGTTCACATTCCCCATTTCTGGGGCAGACTTCCAGCTGTGGCCTTCATCTGTATACTTGCAAAAATGTGCAAGTTGTACAATCTTTTGTGCCTGCAAAATTACTCATTAACTCATTTTCTTCATGGGCATTCCTCTTGTTGCGTATGAACTGGGGAATTGAGCCCTTCTACCAGCTGGTTCACAGGCACCGTTATGCAGATGTGCATGCAATTCTGCAGGTGCAAACATTTGTGTGCACCTTTTTATAAGAGACAAAAATCAGAGGATTTGAAGCCTGGGGAAAATGTGGTCTTGCAAGTACAGGTATCCACTGGGATTGTTCATAGTGATCTCAGGTGCTGTGCAGTGGACTTGAAGGTCAAAGCTATTCCAGCACGCACCCTGTTACAAATGTTTGCTCCTTGTTGTACAAGCTAGCATTGTGAACTTTCACACTGACTGTTACACTAGCTGCCATTAAAACACCCCCAGTCTTACCATTCTTGAGCATGCACAGTGATGGAAGAAACACTGCTCAATAAACAAAGCAGCACCTTGAATGTTGAAAATAGGGTTCAGAGATAATCAAATGGTTTAATTCATGCTGTTGGCATTCTCAGGTGTCTTCTGCTTAAGTGCTATTTTAATGGTAGCTCATGTCATAACCCCTCTGGATTTTCAAAGCATCATTGAAAATAGCCTGATGGAGGGGGGAAAAAAGCAAAACCTTGATACTTCATACTGCTGTCTGGATGAACAAAGTTGTTTCTTTTAGAAGAAACGTTTTCAGGGTACAATGTGTCCTATAGTATAAAGTCTTCTGAGTAGTAAATAGTATAGTTATGGTTATGCTGAAACTAGCTGGCATTATAACTCGCTCTTCTCATATGCTAAGAAATTTTTTTTCCTATTTGGCTGAAATTTCTCAAGCTTGGAAGAATGATTGTGTTTACATTTTCAGCAAAATCAGTCTACCTTTCTGAAATTATGCAAAGCTTCTTATCTGCCTTGAATCCAATTCACAGTTGCCTGAATATTTTTAATATTCAATGGGGACACATTCAGACCCCTTGTCTCCTGACATGCCCTCTGCAAACACCCCCATCTCTTTACTCCATTCCTCTAATCTGTGTCTCCCTTTTGTCCCTGCCCTCTTAGCTCTTCCCCAGTGAGGTCCCTTTTTCATACAAATTACCTATGAAGGTTGTGGAATCACCATCCATGGAGGTTTTTAAGAATAGGTTAGACCAGCACTTGTCAGAGATAGTCAAGATAATACTTAGTCCTTCCTCAGTGCAAGGGACTGGACTAGATGACCTATGGGGGTCCCTTTCAATCCTACATTTCTAAGATTTCTAAGGTTTAGAGAGCTCCTTAACAAAGAGAAGGTTAACGGGTGACTCTATAAGGGGGAAAAATAATTGATAATGGGCTCTTCCTCTAGCAGAGAAAGGTATAACACAGTCCAATGCCTGGAAGTTGAAGCAAGACAAATTCAGACTGGAAATGCAGCATCAAACCATAGGAACAACTTACCAAGGGTCGTGGTGGATTCTTCATCACTGGCAATTTTGAAATCAATATTGGATGTTTTTCTAAAAGATATACCCTAGGAATTATTTTGGGAAAGTTTTGTGGCCTGTGTTATACAGGAGGTTAGACTAGATGATCACAATGGTCCCTGTCAGCCTTGGAATCTATGAATCGAGGATGGATTTCTACTGTAAGAACATAGCAAAGAATTTGAATTGAAGACGATAACAAATACATAGAGCAAGAAGATACCAGAGTGAAGGAAAAATCCCTCCCATCCCCACAGAATTGCACAAAACAAACTACACCGAAGAGAGAGAAATCTAGAACGCCATTACGCAAGACGACAGCCCTGTAACAACCAGCATAGTATGACTTTATGTTGTGCTACTGTCAGAGTTCCTTTTCGTAGTGACAGTAGTACTTTGTGTGCATCAACCAAGTGTGATGTAAAACGAGTGACCCAAAAGTGCTGCTTCCTCAACACGGTAAGCCTCAGGGGCACTTAAACCGAGAAACCAAACCACAGCATTCCAGGGTGCAGCTGCAAATCTGGTAGGTAAACGGGAGCACAATCCCAAGTCAGTACCAGCAGGTCCAAGCAAACAGACATACAGTTTAAAAGGGATGCAATTTTAGGTATGAATTACCAAGGGAAGAGACCATATGCATTTAGATGCCTCTACATCTTTAAACATCAAGGAAGTTCTAAAGTATATAGGAAATGCCCTAGCCACCTTGAGAAGAAAAGGCAAAACCTGCCTTTACGAGCATCATACGCATCATCCTGCATGTTTTTTGAAACAGAAGATTGCTGCTTCAAGTGAAGGGCTGGCAGCAGGATTGAAGTGATGGAAGGTGAAGACTAGCATTGTGAACACTCCCCTCCTGGGTATGTCTAGATTGCAGCTGGAGCTGACAGCGAGCTACAACACAGGCTGTACAAACCCACCTGGAACCCTAGGTAATTCCTTGAGAGTTATAGTCCTTGCTGAAGCTCGCACTGCTGTGGCTAAGTGTTCTGGGACCTGAGCTAATAAGGTAAAAGGTTAGCTCTGGTATGCCTGCTCAAGCTGCAATTACACCCGGTGACTGAAATACAGCCATAACTGTTATCAGCTCTGCCAACACGCTTTAACCCTTATCAGCCAAAGTGCTGACCTTAGCCTCTGCCAGCTTTGCCAACCCTATGCATTCAAAAACCACGAATCAGCCCCCCCCAGAATAATGAGATTGTTAAAAAAAAAAAAAGTCTTGATTTTTAAGCAAAATTCATACATTTGAGGATCTTTTTATTTGCGTTCTGTTTTCCCAGCCTTTTGGGTAGTTTGGATCCTGTTTTAAGTTGTTCTCCACAATTATGAAAGATAGAAACTTGTTTTCTTTAAAAAAAATGTTAGTAAAGATTTTAACATAAGCACTTGACTTCAAGAGTGCGGGCTCTACAAAAACACCAAATATTCCTAGATATTCCTAGATAAAATCACAAGAGTTGGCAACACTGCCCAGAGACACCCAACCATGCTAAACTGCGGTGAAGTCTGCGATACTCAACATCCTCTAGGATCTAGTCACTGATATGTAAGGTGAGTTAATTTGGTGATGTGTTGTGTCAGAGAGAGTACATTCCCTATTTCCAGGAAAACACTGTTTGATCTTAAATCAAATCTATATAAAGTGCACCCAAGGATTAGGATAGATATTTTATAAATGCATGTAATAAAAGACTGAAGCAAGCAAACTGCTTTCCACTTCTGTCCTATACCAAATTTAAACCCAGATATTTACTGCTGAAAGGCTAATGCATTAGTTTTCTGCATCATAGCTCTCTCATATGTCTTTCACCCATATTTTCAGCTGCTTGTAGGAAGGAGACCTGTGGACTAATGGGAACACATTTGGTTGCAGTAAAGGAATCCCCTCAGGTTTAAAGTACCCCATTAATTCATAGTGGGATTTTTTAAAAGCATCTGTGTCTTCATGGGAATTTTTCTCCCAGTGTTTACATGTTCTGTGTGCCCTTATAATCATGCCAGCAACAACTTTTATGGAGACTTTTCAGATGCGTTTTATCAGCCATCATGCTGTTGATACCAATATGTTAATTAAGAGACTATTATGAAGGTATTGAGTAATCTCGCTTTGCAAATGTTAATTATCCAGAATCTTTCATAAAATATTTGATTCTTAAATACTCTAAAGGGCTGGAGTCATGTTACTGAACAAGGAGCAACATTAGCCTATGATCATATCTGGGAGTTAAAAATGGGCCAGATCCTCAGCTGCTGCAGAAGGGCAGAGGTCTAATGAAGTCAAAGAAGAGGCACCCATTTTCACCAGCGGAGTATATGGTCCTATAAGTTCAGCTAGTACTCTGAAGCTAGTCAATTTCTAATCTTTAACATTAGAATGATGGGTTTTTCTAAGCTGCCAGCAAAATCTATTTCCTTGGAGTTTTGGTTATGCAAGGAGTGCAGGGTTGGCCTGGCTAAAGAAAGGATATATTGGTACCACATGACTATTATTTCCAAGAGGTTAAACGTTCTACTTTTTGATGGCATGACCAAGAAAGAATCTTCCCTTGTGATACAGCCAGGTACCTTCTTTTTCCTTTGGATTCAGAGAGCCCATTTTACCATGTTGTAGACCTTGGAGATTGCTGAGCATTGCTGCCAAGAAACAAGAGCAGCAGCTGAAGCAATCTAATTCTGCATCTTGGTTTTGCTCAACACTATTTCCTCAGTCACCATGTTCCATCCACTGCTTCGCTTACATATTATGCAATGTGCACGGCAGTTTGTTTTCCATGTTTTCTATTTAGTGCAACAGCAAATGTAATCAAAGTCGCACCTCCAGTACCTTCAGGGTCAAAGTGAAGAGAAGGGTACACAACATTTTGGAAGGTAATAAAAAGAGGTGCATCTTTGTAAATATCTTTCCTCATTTCCTGATTTACTGGAGAATAGAAACAAACAGATCTAATTCCCCTTTATCAGGCGCATATAACTTTCATAAACAATATTAATAATATTTAATTACCATAACAGCAACTTTCATCGAAGGTTTTCAAAACACTCTAGAAACACTGGCATTCAGGATTGGGTCCATTATTTAATTTAGTCAGAACTGCAAACCCCCCTTGAAATAAGTGTTATAATATCACTGATTTTACCACTTTGATGCTTCTGGATAGTTTCAGATCAGACATTATTTGTGCACTGCTGGTGACTCCTACTACTTAACTCTAATGGAAGGCAGATAGTTGTCTATTACCCAATGGGTAAAAGGTGCATATTTCAGTCCTGGCACAGTTCCAATTTAATATTAATAAACCAATTCTTATTTCGTAAGCGCAGGCAATATCCTGTAAAACAGATTCTAGGAGGAGACCAGGAAATTGGAAAATGTTAACATTAATCACAAAGTCCTGCTTATGAAATATTAATTGTTAACAATATTAATGGGTGTATTTAAAGATATT
The DNA here is from genome assembly GCF_007399415.2 of Gopherus evgoodei. Lineage (NCBI taxonomy): Eukaryota > Metazoa > Chordata > Testudines > Testudinidae > Gopherus > Gopherus evgoodei. Next base: position 33,016,310 of record NC_044333.1, on the reverse strand, counting down.
TTCATTTGCTCCTACATGTACATATTGCACACTAAATGTATCTACTGTATATCTCATACACAAACACATATGTTTAGTAAGAGCTAAGTATTATTTATTATTAATGGTAGTTCTAGTAAACCTCTTAATGGCAACATTTCAATAATATATAGTCACAATATCAAACATTTTAGTATCCAAGCAGTTGTCATCTGTAGTTTTAGGGATTATTACCAGAACACTATAGTATTTTTAAAAGTGAACCATATGGTAAAAGAGATTTGGTTTCTCCCTTTGCTAATTCTTAATAATGTAGAAAGCCTGTCTCCCTTTAAAAAAAAAGTTTTTTTTCCCCTACTTGATTTTTGTATTAGATGTCTAAGGTCCTCATTTCTCTGTTCATGGCAAGATCTTTGGAGAACCAAATAGTGATGTCACACCAGGCATCCTAGAACCTGGCCTGCATCTCTGTATTGCAAAAATGAGGGGAATTTCCAGGCTCTTTTTAGCCCTTTTTCTGTGAACAAATTACCTACGAACAAATTATTCTAAGTACGCTTTTCCAACCAGCTGTGCACCCATCTTATAGTAGGTTTGTCTACTATAATATTTCTTTAGTTTGTGTATGAGAAGGCCATGTGAGACAATATCAGAAGCCTTACTAAAGTCATGATATAACTCATCTGCTACTTCCCTCCATCCAAAAGTCTTGTTATGCTGTCAAAGAAGGATACTAGGTTGGTTTGACATGATTTTTCTTGAAAAATCCATGTTGCCTGTTACTTATGGTGTTATTTTCTTCTAGGTGCTAACAGATTAATTGATTATTTGCTCCATTATCTTTCTAGGTTCCAAAGTCAAGCTGACTGGCCTATAATTCCCTCAGATAGATTGAATTCCATGAGTCTATCACTATGAGGCATGTTTTCCAATCCTCCTTTAATCATTCTCATAGCTCTTTTCTGAATCCTCTTCAATTTATCAATATCCTTCTTTAATTGTGAACACTGGATCTGAACGCCATATAGCAGCAGTTGTCGCAGCAGTGCCAAATACAGATATCCTGATGATGTAATTTCTTTTGCTGAATATACATACTTTTTCTTTCCTTATTCAGTTTTTCAATTTTCTGTTGGGATGTGAGTTTTCCAGCTCCTGTGTTTATGGTGTGACATCTTTTCTTACTTGAAAGTTGGCTGAGCCTTTGCCAGTACCTGCTGTATGTTAGTTTGTTATGTGCCACTCTTTCTTGGTTTTCCCCACAAAGCTAGCATCGCCCTCTCCTGTGGTATTCTGTACATACATGTTTTGTCAACCAAAGTTGGAAATGGGATTTCTTTATCTTTTGGCTAGGAAACTTTGCCTTTTACGGTGTAATATTTGGAGGCTTTTATTTTCTGCTGCATCTTTCACTGCTCTGAGTAACATACAATGTGCATGCCTTGTGTAGCGGGGTGGTTACCCGCTCCTTCCCTTCGGGGCTTGAGACAGCCCAGGAGAGGGCTGTCTCTGGAGCAAGAAGCCTGGGCTGATTGAGGAAAGTAGGCTCAGCTGTGGCCATGCCCCAATCAGGCCCAGCTGTCCCCTATAAGAGGCTTGGAAAGCCCCAGGCTGCAGGCCTGACTATAGGCCGAATAGGTGCAGGGTTGCAATGGGGCAGCCCATGGAGAGGCAGAGGCAGCAGGTCCGAAGCCCTTTGCCTGTGATGAGTGACTTATGCTGCAGTCAGCCCCAGTGAACGGGGGCTAGATGGAGACTCCGGCCAACTGGCCTGAGTAGCCAAGACTGAGGCGAAGTGGGGATAGTGGGTGGGGGTTCCCCTGGGAGGGGGAGACCCAGAACTGTGGGGGTATTGCCAGGAGGCAGCAGCCAGTAAAAGGGGCATGGGAGTCCTGGGAGGGACATGGGGGCCAGCGGTAACGTGGATCACTGGCCAGCAGAGGGTGCTCTGGAGGCTGAAAGCTAATTCCCGTGGATAACCAGCAGGAGGTGCCACCGGGTGAGTCTGCACACTTACACTTGGCACTCCTTTCCTTTTTTCCAACAGGTGTTTGTTAGTATCCCTTAGGACTCCCGTCGAAGATGCTGCTGGACCCGTTGCTACTCTATCCTCTCATTGTTTGTGCATTGGGAGTATAAACAGAATGGATATTTTCAGTAGTATTGGAAGTTTGATCCATCTGAGAGGGAACACTCAACACTGATAACTGCAAATAATCCTTAAAATAGAATAATAAAATCACCGAAGTGTAGGACTGGAAGGGACCTCAATAGGTCTTCTAGTCCAGTCCCTTGTGCTCAGGGTAGAACTAAGTAATAACCAGACCATTCCTGACAGGTGTTTGTCTGTTGACTCTGTAAGAAGTCTTGGTGGGGCTCCACGTTTATTGTCCATTAGCAATTTCCCCCTCAAATAGCTCAGTTTACAAATCATTGGTATGGACATTTAAATCCTCTAATTCTCTTCTACTTCTCTAACCCGCAATGGGAACAATTTAGCTGAAGGATGATACCCCATAAAAGTATATCTCTGCCAATCCTACCCCGAAGTACACGTGGACAATGGATGCTGTAGTCCATTTTGCCCTCATTTAGATTAGCATAAGCCATTGATGTTATTGGGGATAGATGGATGCAACTGAGGATAGAATCAGGGTCAATTTTTTTTACTCAGATTGGATTTAACCCCTACTCAACACTGGCACTGACCAAATGCGTCCTCATTAGAATAAAAGTTGTTGCTAATTCTTTACCATTTAAACAACAGTCATTGCCGTTTACCATCACCAACTGAGACTGGTTTCAGGGAAAGCAGCCATCCTAATTAAATGCAGCCCAATTCATAAGGTATTGTAATATTTTAAACTAAGCCACTTACTTAGCAAAGTATATGTGAAATCATCTAAAATATTATTTTCTGATGCTCTCTGCATAAAAATAGCTGAACTCATTCAAATCAAATTTTATACAATAATTAACATTTCCATCTGGGCTGGAAACCTGTGTGCCAAACTTCAGCCCCAGGGGAATTAAAACAGACAAGATGTAAAGCCATCAAAACAGACCCTTTGCCATGACAGTGTTGCTAAATTAACACGAGTGTCAACTACAAGTCTCTAGCATTTTTGTTTGATCTCTGCTGCTTCTGATGTGTTCAATATGTTGCAAGTACAGTATATGCCTGTAACCTCTGTGGATGTTGCTCATCCCATCCCCACTCCATCTGTCCGATCCTGTAAGTGTTTCATAAGGGGAATGTTGTGGTAGACTGTAATGTACAAGTTGTTTTGGGTAGTTAGACATGATCTTGTTCTCTTCCTCCAAGTCTCTTTTTGTTTTTTTATGAGTACACAGGATCTTTGACGTGTGACTGTTAGTTATTATATTTATTATTTTGTATTATGGCAGTGGCAGGTGATTCCAACCAAAATTGGCAGCCCATTATGCTGGATGCTGTACGTACATATAGTGATAGACAGTCCCTGCTCCTAGGAGCTTACAGTCTAAATAGACAAGACATACAAAGGGTTAGAGGGGAAACAGAGGTTAGAGGGGCAGCAGAAGTCAAGTTCCTTGGTACATTTGGTTGCAAGTGTTCAGCAACACTGTATTTTAAAATATGGTTCGTCTAAAAATTGACTGTGTAAAAAAGGCTTGTTGGGGCTCCATCTAATTCCCACCTCAAAGAGCTCAGCTTACAAATAGTGTGCAAAGATGTCTTTTCTAAATGCCAGCCTGCACACTTATCCTGGGATAAGGGACTCATTCTTTCCTTCTTATTTTTCCTCACCAGTAATAAAGATTCTCTGGACAAAATTCAGCCTTTGGTTACACTCGGTTACCATTGTCACACGACTCTCTTAATGAAAGCTGTCTCACCATTTGAGAGACTGGGATAAGGGCTGATTACGTCAGAGGGGTCACCCAATGAAATGAATAGGCAGCAGGTTTAAAACAAACAAAAGGAAGTATTTCTTCATACAATGCACAGTCAACCTGTGGAACTCTTCGCCAGAGTATGTTGTGAAGGCCAAGACAATAACAGCGTTCAAAAAATAAATGGATGGAGGACAGATCCATCAATGGCTATTAACCGGGACGGGCAGGAATGGTGTCCCTAGCCTCGGTTTGCCAAAAACTGTGAATGAGTGACAGGGAAGGGATTACTTGATGATTACTTGTTCTGTTCATTCCCATCCACTCTCCATTTTTGTTCAGGCCTAATTCGATGGTGTCCAGTTTTCAAATTAATTCCAGTTCTGCAGTTTCTCATTGGAGTCTGTTTTTGAAGTTTATTTGTTGAAGAATTGCCACTTTTAAGTCTGTTATTGAGTGTCCAGGGAGTGGATGGGTCACTACAAAAAGTAATTTTTCTCTCTGCTGATACTCACACCTTCTTGTCAACTGTTGGAAATGGGTCACCTTGATGGCATTGGCCTCATTAGCACTACAAAAGTAATTTTTCCTCCTTTGGTATTCACCCTTCTTGTCAACTGTTGAGAATAGGCCACTTCTACCTTAATTGATTTGGCTCATTATCACTGACCTGCCCCACACTTGCTAAGGCAACTCCCATCTTTTCATGTGCTGCAATATATACACATGCTTACTGTATTTTTCACTCCATGCATCTGATGAAGTGGGTTTTAGCCCACTAAAGCTTATGCCCAAATAAATTTGTTAGTCTCTAAAGTGCCACAAGGACTCCTCATTGTTTTTGCTGATACAGACTAACATGGCTACCACTCTGAAACCAGTCTCACTGATGTAAGTTGAAAATTATTTTCCATGTGCAAAAGGGGAATCTGTTTCCACTTGAGTAGTTAACAAGTTTACATGGAAAATCTGTGCTTGAAACAGAAGTTGTAAAAACGTACAGGTCCTGATTCTGCTCTCAGGAGTCACTCCACTGAAGTCAGTGGAGCTGCTCATGTAAGTAAGAGGAGAATCGGGCCCTGTGAATCACATCAGCTCTCTCAATGGTGCATACACCCTGGGCATACAATATATAAACTAAAATTTTATATCTATATATCTGTCAGGCCCTGCAGGTCTCAAACCCAGGAAGCTGCTGGGACCAGGGTCCAAGAAACTCCCACCCCTGTGCTCAGACTGGGAGAGCTCCATTGCTCCTGATTGGGCTCCAGCCCCTATTTAAGCCAGAGGAAGTTGTCCATAAATGAGCTTCATCCTGTCCTGGACTGCTTGTCTGATGTTTACCTCTGCCTGCCTCCTGATCCTGACCTCCTGATATCCCGACTCAGCCTGAACCTGGTACTGCCCCCTGGTTCCTGCCTTCTGATTTGGTCATCCGAACCTGACCTCCTTGTATCCTTACTTGGCCTGAGTCTTGGCAACTGACTCTTGATCCCTCTCCTCCAATTTGTGTCTCAGTTCTGATCTCCTGGGTTCAAACCCAGTCTAATTCCCAGTAACTGGCTCCTGGTCCTGCAACCTGTGCTCAACACTAACTTCTAGACCAGGCCACCCATTCCCTGACATTACCGCACACACAAGGCCAATCAAAACGCATCCTTGGTCATGTTAACATAATTTAATACATTTCCTCAGCTAACTAAGCAGTTATTCCTTACACATTCCAAAGTCCTTGATTGCAATGGGATGCACAAGGATTGCAGGATCAGGTCATATAAAGTAAATCTCAGAAGTGTTGTAGCTGCGCAGCCCCATCCCTTTCCCCCTCCTCGTGCATGATAGTGGAGACTTGGAGTGAGGAATGAGCAGATCAGGGGAGTCCTAGAACTAGCTGCAGAGAGGAATGGGAACCCAACTGTGACTGGAGCCAATAGAGTGTTGTAGTGTCTCCATACATATGTCCTCGGCCTGCTGTGCATCCCTCTAGATCAAGGTTTCTCAAACAGGGGGTCTTCGCTTCTGTGGGGAAAGCCCCTGGTGGGCCAGGCCGGTGTGTTTACCTGCCCCATCCGCAGGGCCGGCCGATCGCGGCTCCCACTGGCTGCGGATTGCTGCTCTGGGCCAATGGGAGCTGCTGGAAGTGGCGCGGGCTGAGGAATGTACTGGCCGCCGCTTCCAGCAACTCTCATTGGGCCGAAGCAGCTATCTGCAGCCAGTGTGAGCCGCGATTGGCCGGCCCTGCGGATGGCGCAGGTAAACATACCGGCCCGGCCCGCCAGGGGCTTTCCCTACAGAAGCGAAGACCCCCTGTTTGAGAAACACTGCTCTAGATTTTAGACAGGCTCCAGATCTATTCCATAGGGGGACAAACTCTTAACTCCTAATGCAGTAACATTGGGGGAGGGTTCCTCCCTTACAGCCCCTCATCCATGGGTTGTCTTGCAATAGGAGGCAGTACAGGCCATTGACTTCATTGGGACAGCGTGAGTGAGTAAAGTGACTCACATGTGGATGTGTTTGCAGGACTGAGCACTAAGATAGAACTTGTTCTTCTGTTGTTTGCTAGAAATCCATCTCCACTCCTGAGCAGAGTCACCTCCAAGTTCACAAGTGTAGTATGTAAACTACTGCTAAAGCAAGACTAGGCACCGGATGACTGGAAGGTAGCTAATGTAACATGGATTTTTTAAAAAGGATCCAGAGATTATCCTGGCAATTACAGGTCAATTTGTCTAGCTCCAGTACAGGACAAATTGATAGATACTAGAATAAAGAAAAGAATGATTGGACACTAGCTGATAGATAAGCATGACTTGTTGGAAAAGAGTCAACACATATTTAATAACAGGAAATCATGCGTCACCAATCTATTAGAATTCTTTGAGGGTGTCAAAAAGTATGTGGGTTAGGGTGATCCACTGATAGTGTACTTGGATTTTCAGAAAGCCTTTGACAAGGTCCCTCACCAGAGGCTCTTAAGCAAACTAAGTAGTCATGGGATAAGAGGGAAGGTTCTCTCATGGATCAGTAACTGATTAAAAGATGGGAAACAAAGGGTCGGAATAAATGGAACAGTGGAGTCCCCCAAGGATCTGTATGGGGACCAGTGCTATTCAACATATTCATTAATGATCTGGAAAAGGAAGTGAACAGTGAGGTGGCAAAGTTTGCAGATGATACAAAATTATTCAAGGTAGTTAAGTCCAAAGCCGACTATGATGAGTTATGGGGGAATTCACACCATGGACAACTGGACAACAAAATGGTAGATGAAATTCCATGTTGATATGTGCAAAATAATGCACATTGGAAATAAATAATCCAAACTACAAATATATAATGATGAGTTCTAAATTATCTGTTACCACTCAAGAAAGAAATCTTGGAGTCACTGTGGATAGTACTCTGAAAACTTCAGCTCAGTGTGCAGCAGCGGTAAAAAAAAAAAGCCTCTCAGAATATTAGGAATTGTTAGGAAAGGGATAGAAAATAAGACAGAAAATATCATTATGCCACTGTATAAATCCATTATACTCCTGTAGGGTGTCCAGTTCTGATCACCCCATCTCAAAAAGTATATAGTGGAATTGGAAAAGGTTCAGAGAGGGCAGCAAGTATAGAAAGTATAGAAAGGCTTCCATACGAAGGGAGACAAAAATGATTAGGGTTGTTCAACTTAGAAAAGAGATGACTACGGGGGAGATATGGCATGGGGTATGCTGTCCCACTGATCTAGTAATGTTTTACACCCACTTTGCACTGGTGTAAATGGCTGTGCAAGGAGTGAAGGAGTGGAGAATTGGGCCCTTCTAGTTTTTCCTGTCACAATAGAAGAATCTCTGAGAAACAGAACTGTACAAGAAACACCCTGCAATGCAGCATGTTTTAAAAGGGATTCAGTAATAATGATCCTTTTTCAAATCTTGCGATGCCATCATATGTATAAAACACAGGACCGGAAACCTATGAAGTAAAGCCACTCACACAGAAACCCCTCTTTGTACTGGGAGTATCACAGACCATTTGAGTGATATGTTCCTCATTAACATGTGAACCCTTCTGTACGTATGGGCAGTGTGCAGTGCCATAGCTCCCAATGAAACAGCTGTCATGAAACCACTCTGTGCTCAGCGGCCGAGCCGTCGCTTCCAGCAGCTCTCATTGGTCTGGAGCAGTGAACCGTGGCCACTGGGAGCCACGATCAGCTGAACCTGTGGATGCGGCAGGTACACAAACTGGCCTGACCCACCAGGGGCTTTCCCTGCACAAGCAGCGGAACAAGTTTGGGAATCACTGCATTAGGTGAATCCTTAGAGGGCTGGATCCTAGGCATTATAGCAGCTTTGCTTTCAGCGATTAAAGCTGGGATTAGAACTGAGGAATTGCTGATTCCACCTTCTTCCCTCTGACAAGTAAACGTTGCTGCCTCTCAAGGGAGCAGTGTTCATTTGACCCCTAACCTTGAAGAAGCGTGAAAAGCCCCTGGTGGCTCAGTTGGCAAGATTTTTGGCTTACTCATTATGAGCCTAATGACCAAACAGTGGACTTGGATGGGATTGTTTGCCAGAATCTGAATCCCTGACAAGCAGCTTCCTGGAGCTGCATACAGAATAAACAAATGAGGGGCTAAGATAGTACAGATCTTGAATAATTAGGCATGGGAAGAGATTTACATGAATGCCTTTATCCATTTAATGAACCTCTTGTAGAAAGTGAATACCCTAGAGCTTGGAGGCAGCATATGTAATCACTAACCAGAAGGCTAGAAAGACACAGCCGTATCAAATTGCTGATCTTTTTGGTGTAGCTGAGAATATATCCCTTATTTGGAGACACATCAAAATCACATCTGGTTGACTGCGAATAACTTACTTTTAGAAGATGGTAATTAACTTAATTCTAACATGTCAAGATCGCTGGTTCATAGTACTCAAATAATTTGTTTCATGATAGAAACTCTTATGCTAGATGCTGCTGTTTATCTAACATCTCAAATAGGTAACATTAGCTGAATAGCCTCATTCCAAGTACATCCCTTACATAAAAACATGAGACTGGCCATACTGGGTCAGACCAAAGTTCCATCTAGCCCAGTATCTTGTCTTCCAACAGTGGCCAATGCCAGGTGCCCCAGAGGGAATGAACAGAACAGGTAATCGAGTGATCCATCCTCTGTCACCCATTTCCAGCTTCTAGAAAACAGAAGCTAGAATCATAGAAGATTAGGATTGGAAGAGACCTCAGGAGGTCATCTAGTTCAACCCCGTGCTCAAAGCAGAACCATCAGGCTAGGGACACCATCCCTGCCCATCTTGGCTAATAGCCATTGATGGACCTATCCTCCATGAATTTATCTAGTTCTTTTTTGAACCTTTTATAGTCTTAGCCTTCACAACATCCTCTGGCAAAGAGTTCCACAAGTTGACTGTGCATTGTATGGAGAAATACTTCCTTTTGTTTGTTTTAAACCTGCTGCCTATTCGTTTCATTTGGTGACCCCTAGTTCTGATGTTATGAGAAGGAGTAAATAACACTTCCTTATTTACTTTCTCCACATCAGTCATGATTTTATAGACCTCTATCATATCCCCCCTTAATCGTCTCTTTTCCAAGCTGAAAAGTCCGAATCTTATTAATCTCTCCTCATAAGGATGCTGTTCCATATTCCTAATAATTTTGTTCCCTTTTCTGAACCTTTTCCAATTCCAATATCTTTTTTGAGATGGGCAACCACATCTGGCACATAGTATTCAAGATGTGGTCATACCATGTGTGACGATGTATCCCATAATGCTTTATGGGAATATAACATAACTGGAATATGTTTTACGCTACATGTGCCATGTAAGTTATCTCTGTAAAGGTTATGGTCTACTGAATCTATTCATCCTGTTTGTACACATATATCATTTTTGTACTTGAAGTTATGAATATTGGCTTATACTTGCTTGATTTCTAAGTAAGATTTGTAAGGCATTTGGTCAGCTTCTTTAGACAGGAATTTGCAAAGTTAAGTGCCCAATCAAGAAGCACTTAAGGAACAATGGATCTTGGAATGCTCCAATCCACATAAGAAGTCTACTTGAGGACGTTCAAGGTAGCATGTGAACCATGGCTGCTACCTGTAGTTCTGAGTCATGCATGGACATGTGACTTGCCCATGTGGCTCCAAAACTCCATCTTGGAGCTAGACTTTGCATAGGAGCGAGGAGGGGGTCTCCACCCACAAGAGAAAATCTATTTAAACCCCTGGGAGACCTCTCCATTTGGTTTTCAGCTGGCTAAAGAGAGCGCCTCTTCACCCCCAAGGATACCTGAAAGGAACTGGAACAAAGGACAGTAACTACAGGGGGTGTGAATGATTGCTGGACCCAGACTAGAAGGAGACTAGTTTATAAAAGGAAGTTTACTGGAATTCCTCTAAGGGTGAGGTTCTTATCTGTATTTTTTCTTACCGTATTAAGCTTAGATTTGCGTGTTTTGTTTTATTTTACTTGGAAATTCACTTTGTTCTGTCTGTTATTACTTGGAACCACTTAAATCCTACCTTCCGTATTCAATAAAATCACTTTTTACTTATTAATTAACCCAGAGTATGTATTAATACCTGTGGTGTGTGTGCGTGCAAACAGCTGTGCATTTCTCTCTCAGTGTTATAGAGGGTGAACAATTTATGAGTTTACCCTGTATAAGCTTTATACAGGGTAAAATGGATTTATTTGGGTTTTAGACTCCATTGGGAGTTGGGCATCTAAGTGTTAAAGACAAAGACACTTCTGTAAGTTGCTTTCAGTTAAGTCTGCAGCTTTGGGGCAAGTAATTCAGACCCTGAGTCTGTGTTGGAGCAGACCGGCATGTCTGGCTTAGCAAGACAGGGTGCTGGAGCTCAGAGCTGGCAGGGAAAGCAGGGGCAGAAGTAGTCTTGGCACATCAGTTGGCAGTTATTTGCCTGTGCATGGGAGTAAGAGGACATATTATGGGTAGCAGTATGGTGAGGGGACGGCAGACTCTACAAAGCCACTATTTCTCCTCTTGTGTAAATGGACGGGGTGTTGGTGTTACGATGAATAAGTGAAGCATTCGCTCTCTCCCCCACAACATACCAGCCAACTCCACTGATCCAGATATAGGGATGGTGCAGATTATTTCACCCATGGAACAAGGGGGCAACCAGAGACCAGACGTCTCTCTCCAAGAGTTGGTTACTGGTCTGGTTCTAATAGCAATACAGCCACACATGGCCTTTTTCTCAGGGTTTGTGGCAAAACCACAGCTGATCCCCTGAAAGTAGGTTTTTGAAGCTCGGCTTTGAGAATTTTGGGAAGTATTATTCTGGGGGCTGAGCACAACAAAAATCACAATAATAATATACTGATTTAATAAATACTAAAAGGCTGACTTAAACTGACGAGAGTCAGGGGGCTAAATTCTGCTATCTTTACTCTGCAAAACTCCCACTGACACAAATGATATTTTTACCTGAGTAAGGAGTGAATAAAAACTTGAGTGCAGTAGAAAAGACTGTATTGCTTGGCTCAGGAGTTTTCAAGTCACCCTCTTCATTGCTGGCCTCTGCTATAGTTTGCTAAAGGGAGGTGCAGTGGAGTTCAGAGAAGACGGCGGGATAATATGGAGCAAGATCTAAGAGCTCTTAGAGTGAATTACCATCAGTGGGGAAAACGTGCCCTTGACAGAGAGGTAGAGGCAAATTGTGAGAGCAGCCGAGGATCTCCATGATCTATAAAGCCAGGGAGTGAGAAAGTAAGTAAGTTTTGCACTGGAATCCTGGCACTCCATTGTTGATGTACTTGATGCATGAGGAGACATTGGAGGTAGTGTATGTACTATGTATAATTCTGGAGTGGTATCATCCTTCCTGTCCTGCAGGAAAGGGAGTGTTTGCTTTACAGGAACTTCATGTTATTCCATGGAAGTTGCCTGCAGGACAGGTAGGATTATAGTCCCCTCCAGGGTTGTATCTGCTACAGTAAGCAGCATAATTGTTGTTTATTATTTTTGTGCTGGGAGCTTCACAGAAACCAGTAAAATGGCATTCTGCAAATGAGTTTCTATACAAAAATGATGTGTCCAGTTTAAAGTCATTCAAACAACTGAGCCTAGCATATGATAAAATGTAAACTCAAAAATGTTTATAGGAGAAAAAGGGATGTTGTATGCATTTATGTAGATATTTTAGCACACCTATCTTCAGTGCTTATCCTCGTCAATACAGACTTTCCTCTACAAAAATTATTTCCTCTTTTCTTCTGTGTCCCTGTGTCTTTCCCTCACAGTCCTTGTCTGGTAATTAATTTGTTCCCTGCTAAATGACAAACTGCTTCTTTCTTGTTATTTAAATGAGAAATTCCATTCTTACTCAAAAAATACACTTCGACTGCTCCAGGTGAAAATTACCATGTCAGGCCAGATGGACACAATAATTGGAATCCAACACAGCTCTGAAGTATTCTATTTTTATGATAAATCAGTAATTAGCAAATTTGTAAAACTAAAAGAAAGAACAGTATGAATTAAAGCAAAATGTTCCAAGCTCAGTGCAAATGGTATAAATGCTAGCGCTGGTTGTCTCTCCAGCTTTACTGGTAACTTGAAACCCTCTCCAGGCTGTGATTGCAGAGCTTTTTGACTTTTAAGATGGAGAAATCAGACTTGAAAGACATACTCAGAACTGTGTCACACTTTCTTAAGCTCAGACTGTGAGAGTCTTCTCAACAGTAGCAAAACACTGGGAGGAACAGGGGGTGAAATCCTGGTCTCACTGAACTCCCTGAACTCAGGGGGAGTTTTGCCATCAACTTTTCAATGGAACCACAATTTCACCCTGGTGTTCTCCTCTTCATTGTCCTAACCTCCCATTCTTCCATGTTATGGAGTCTTGGGTCATTTAGATGATCACCCAATTTGCGTGCGAAAATGCTTTCCCATGGTGTCCATGAAGTCCTCTCATGAGCTATTCCCTCATTTTCTTCCAAGCCTCTCCTTGCTCCTCCCACATGTAGTATTGTCCCTGTCTAAGGACTAGGGCTCAACACCAGAAAGGGTTTGTCATAGTGAGATAGTGCTTTGGGTTGTTTTTTTAATGCTGCCTTTGTTTGAAAACATTGATTTATTGCCTGGATCTTTTCTTTCTGGTATCTCAAACAGAATGTGTTCTTTTGTCTACTTTTCTCTAAAGGGAGGATCTTTACAGGCATTGGGTTTGGTGAGTTCCTCTTCCCTGTAACTTGCTAGTACATTAACCTATACCACCACCGCATGCTCCAGAGGTGATTTATTCTTTTCAGCTGTACGTTCAGGGAAGACACTGTAGATGGACAAACTCATCTCTGTCAAGTCACCCAAAGTTTCTACAGGGTTCTTTCCTTCTAAAGAGCACATTTCATCTTTAGACTTCTAAGAAATTCATCCTATCCAGCTGCAGTTTCTTCTGAGGATTAAACAGGATACACCTGAGATAAAAATTTTAAAAATATCATTAGTAAATGAGGGGCATTTTTCCAAAAGCACTTAAGTCAAAGGTTACTCGGATAGGTGCCAAGGAGCCTAAGTTTCATTGAAAATCATTTGGATGTAGGCTCCCAAATGCCTACATCACTATTGAAGGTGGAATTTAGGCTCAATCAGGGAACTAGTGGAGGGTTAATTCCCAGTTCAAGGAGACATATCCATGCAAGGGATGGGATAGCTTAATGGTTTGAGCCTTGGCCTCCTAAACCCAAGGTTGTAAGTTCAATCCTTAAGGGGGCCACTTAGGGATCTGGGACAAAATCAGTATTTAGTCCTGCCTAGCAAAGGCAGGGGGCTGGACTCAATGACCTTTCAGGGTCTCTTCCAGTTCTATGAGATAGGTATATCTCCATAAATTATTATTTTAGCTCTGATCAACCTAGCATGCTAGAATGTGTAGCTGTGGCAGCACAAGCTATAGGAGGAGCCAGCCACCCCAAGTACATGCCTAGTGTTTTGGACGGGTATGTACTCAGGGCAGCTAACCCCTCCTGCTGCTTGTGTCACTCCAGCTTCACTTATATTTTTAGTGCGGTAGCTTGATTATAGCTCATGAGGGTATGTCTCCTCAAGCAGGGAATCATACCCCCAGCTTGAAGTGCAGACATTTCCTTAAGTCCTTTAGTCCCAGACTCTGATCTCTTGGTTTCCAACCCGGCCTGGTTCCCAGCTCCCACTCAGTCCATTAAGTCAGAGTGCCCATGTCCCAGGCGTGAGAGTTTGCATGGACCAGTCAGGGCACAGAAGTGGGCCCAGGGCTGGCAGAATGGATCTGGTTAATTATTTGGGAGCATTGGACATGCTCAAGAGAGCTGCCTGCTTTCAGGCAAACAACCAAGCCCGGTTGTGCAGCTGAGCTCAGGAAACCAACTATTGCAGGAGCAAGTCAAAAATGCTGCAATCCAGGCATGCTCGCAGAGTTCTGTTCCCCGATACAGCAAGTCCGAGGTTTTATAAAGCAATGTCACTGCCTGTTCATGATGCATCCTCAGTCTGATACTACTGATGGTGCAAAGGAAAAGGGCAAATATAGTGCCAATCTATAAAAAGGGAAATAAGGACAACAAGGGGATTTACAGACCAGTCAGCTTAACTTCTGCACTCGGAAAGATAATGGAGCAAATAATTAAGAAATCAATTTGAAAACACCTAGAAGATAATGAAGTGATAAGTAACAGTCAGCATGGATTTGTCAAGAACAAATTGTGTCAAACCAACCCGATAACTTTCTTTGACAGCCTTGTGGATATGGGGGAAGCAGTAAATGTGGTGTATTTTGACTTTAGTAAAGCTTTCGATATGTCTGACATGACCTTCTCATAAACACCTAGGGAAATACAGCCTAGATGGAGCTACTATAAGGTGGGTGCATAACTGGTTGAAAAACTGTTCCCAGAGAGTAGTTATCAGTGGTTCACAGTCAGGCTGGAAGGTGCATAATGAGTGGGGTCCTGCAGGGATCGGTTCTGGGTCCGGTTCTGTTCAATATCTTCATCAATGATTTAGATAATGGTATAGAGAGTACACTTATAAAGTTTGTGGACGATATCAAGCTGGGAGGGATTGTTTTTGAGGATAGGATTAAAATTCAAAATGCTCTGGACAAACTGGAGAAATGGTCTGAAGTAAATACAATGAAATTCAATAAATACAAATGCAAAGTGTTCCTTCCTAAGTGGAGTAATCAGTTGCACACATACAAAATAGAAAATGACTGCATAGGAAGGAGTACTGAGAAGAGGGATCTGAGGGGTCATAGTGGATCACAAGCTAAATATTAGTCAACAGTGTAACACTTTTGCAAAAAAAGCAAACATCATTCTGGGATGTATTAGCAGGAGTATTGTAAGCAAGACACGAGAAGTTCTTCTGCTCCACTCTGCGCTGACTAGGCCTCAACTGGAGTATTGTATCCAGTTCTGGGCGTCACATTTCAGGAAAGATGTGGACAAATTAGAGAAAGTCCAGAGAAGAGCAAGAAAAATGATTAAAGGTCTAGAAAACATGACCTATGAGGGAAGATTGAAAAATTGGTTTTGTTTAGTCTGGAGAAGAGAAGACTGAGAGGGGACATGATAACAGTTTTCAGGTACATAAAAAGTTGTTACAAGGAGGAGGGATAAAAATTGTTCTTCTTAATCCCTAAGGATAGGACAAGGAGAAATGGGCTTAAATTGCAGCAAGGGCAGTTTAGATTGGATGTTAGGAAAAACTTCCTAACTGTCAGAGTGGTTAAGCACTGGAATAAATTGTCTAGGGAGGCTGTGGAATCTCCATCTTTGGAAGGTTTTAAGGACAGGTTGGACAAACACCTGTCAGGGAATGATTTATATAATACTTAGTCCTGCCTTGAGTGCCGGGGACAGGACTAGATGACCTCTCGAGGTACTTTCCAGTTCTATGATTCTATGAAAGTTGAGTCTGGTCATCAGCCTGCTGTCCAGGGAAGCATTAGACTGGGCCTCCCTCTTCTTGGAGTGTGACAACTTGATACTGTCAAGCTGGGAGGTCTTTCTGCAAGCCATGGTGGTGCTATTTGATGATCTACACTGAGCTTGAATGGTGGAGGCTGCCCTAAGGATGCTCCAATGGGCAGGGCACCATAGCCATCTATGCAGCTCAGTTCTGCAGCCTCATGGCTGATGCAGATTGCAATAAGGCCGTGCAATGTACCAGTTCCGGTGAGGCCTGTGAGAAGAAATTAAAGATGAATTGGCCCAGATGGAGATGCCTGTGAGTCTGGATGGCTTTGTGGCTCTCATCGTCCGTGCAGACAACTGGTTACAGGAATGAAGGAGGAAAAAAGAAGTGTCTTGCAACTCTCCTAACCTCTGTTCTGTTACCTGTTGATCAGTGCATCCCACCGAGCTGATGCATGTGGATGTATCCTGTTGACAACTCACCCCCCATAGAAAAGGAATAATGATGCTGGCATCCAGGGCCATTCTTAGGATTTATGGGGCCCTACGCAGCATTATTAAACTGGTGCCCCATTAATTCCAGTGCGCTGAGGGGGCACAACCACCATGCCTGCCTGCAGGCCCCCAGAAGAACCCCTCCACAATTGCTGATGTCCTGGGAGCCAAGGGGCGATTCTCGCCCCCGCAGGAGTGGAGAGGCCGGCCGGTGAATTTGGCGGAACTTTGCCCGACTCACCCTTGGAGCTGGCCGTGTCATAGGGGTCCGTGGAGCCCCACGCCCAACCCAGCTCTCTAGAGTCCACCTCTGCTCAGCCCTTCCAGGCTGTGTCATAGTCCCCCTCGCTGCTTGTCCACCACCGCCGCTGGCACCATGGTGAAGTGCAGCATCTCAGGGCCGGGGGACCTGCAGGGCTGCGGCAGCTCCTCCAGTCCTGTGCGGCTCCCCCTGGAATCGGAAGGATCGCTGCCAGGAGTGGATTCATCAGGCCCAGGAAGAAGTGAAGGATCACCTGGAAGAAGCAAGACCAGACTATAAATGGTATGCAGACCAGCATTGACAGCAAGGCCAAACCTACCCAATGGGAGAAAAAGTATCTCTCCAGGGAGCATCTCCACACAGACAGAGCTGCTAGCAACTTGTGGTTCCTTGGCTCTTTTAACATCCTGTGACAGGTTAATCCAGTCACTTTTGATCTTCAACTACCCCACTCTCTGAAGACTTATCTGTGCACATATCACTTTTGAAATCCTACATGGAAAACCCTTTCTCTCGCAGAAGCCAGCCACCTCCTCCAGCAGTACAGGTACAAGACCATGAGGAATACATGGTTCACAAGATCCTGGACTCTAAATGTAAACATGGCGGGTTCTGGTAGCTTACTGTCTGGGAGGAGCATGGTCCTGTGGAGCGTACCTTGGAGCCAGTGGAAAATATACACTTCACCCTGCACAAGTGTTCCATAGGAATCACCCCCGAAAGTCCCATTTCACCCTACGGCACCCCTTAGTGAGGGGGTGATGCCAGGATTTGTAGGTCTCAAACCCTTGTCTAAAGGCTCTTACTCACAGTTGCCAGAGCTAGAAGCTATACTCTGACAGAGGACTCAGGTCCTCAGATCTGATTGGCAGAATGGTGGGGGTCTTGACCGGTTCCCTGCTTGTATTTAAACTGAGCACAGGAACAGGAAGATGTCCATGCAACTCAGTTTCCCTTGCTTAGGACAGCCTCCCTTGTGCTGCCTGCTCCTACTTGCTGTCTCTGATCTGCTGATAGCCTGATCCGGCCTGCTTCCTACATAAGAACAGCCATACTTGGTCAAACCAAAGGTCCATCTAACCCAGTATCCTGTCTTCTGACAGTGATCAATGCTAGGTGCTTCAGAGGGAATGAACAGAACAGGTAATCATCAAGTGATCCATCCCCGTTGCCAATTCCTGGCTTCTGGCAAACAGTGGCTAGGGACACCATCCCTGCCCATTCTGGCTAATAGCCATGGATGGAGCTATTTGCCATGAATTTATCTAGTTCTTTTTTGAACCCTGGCACCTGACTCTTTTTTTGCCCTCTGGCATATCTCAGACTTTGATCTACTGGTATCCAAACTGACCTGGCCTGGCTCCGAGTCCTTCTCCAGCCACTAGATCAGATTGACCACATCTCAGTCATGACATTTAGGCACTTTTGAAAATTTTACCTGTTATTTCTATGACTATAATATCTTAGCATTTCATAAATATTTAAAAATGAAAATAATACTCTCTCCCTTTCTTTCTTCCCTGTATATATTATAGGGCACTATCTAGACAATTTGGATGCAACGTTACATTTTGTAAAGGGAAGTTATTATAAGCGAAAGCTCAAAAAGACTGGTACCCAATTTAAAAAAATTCCAATTAAAAAGGGAGCTGTTAAAGTAATAAGCACTCCTCTGCAGTTTTTGAAAATACAAAGAAATGAAGTGTCAGTGTTTTTTATCCAAAGCAACTGCTCACAATGTATAAATTGCAGCACTGAAAGCTGACATGTCAAACTGAGGCATGGTCTACACCTAAAGCTTAGGTTGACCTAGCTATGTTGCTCAGGTCTGTGAAAAATGTTATGCCTTGTGTGACATAGTTATGTTAGGTCAACCTAACCACCACTATAGGTGCAGCTAGGGCGACAGAAGACCTCTTCCGTCAATCTAGGTACCACTTCTCGGAGAGGTGGATTATCTACATCTAAGGGAAACTCGCTTCCACCTATGTAGGAAGTGTCTACACTACAATAGCACAGATGCAGTGTAGGCAGCCCTGAGTGAAAACAGAAGTAAAATTGACTTTGTTGATTTCCATTGTTCCCGGTAGGAGAAATGCTGAAAGGAAACAAGGAACATAAGTAGTGCTATGTAAACTAGATTTTTCCCCTGTAATAATCTGAGGGGGTTTTATTATTGTTAATGAAGGACCGTGTTTGTGTACAACATACGTTTTTTAAAGTTGACAGTGTCGTTAACACTACATAAACACCACATTTAGGAACTAGCTTGCAGACCGTGTGGAAATGATTGTCTTTTAAGGGAAACTGCAATGTGTTACCCCATGACAAGAGTACAGTATTTCACTACTAAATATAAATCAATAATTGTTGGCCTATGGTGCTGGTTAAACAAGATTAAATTATATGTGTGTTCAAGTCCTCCGAGGATGATATTATAAGTGGCCTCAGAGGAAAAGTTCTATATAAATGCAACCACAGAGCATTACAAACATCAATTAGGCCTCCGAGTGTTAAACATTGATTAGGTCTCATAACACTCCTGTGAAGGAGACAAGTATTATTTCATTCTCTTAAAGCTGGTTAGACTGAGGTATAAAAATTTAAGTGGCTGGCACCGGGGTGGGCAAACTTTTTGGCCTGAGAGCCACATCGGGGTTGCAGATCTGTATGGAGGGCCAGGTAGGGAAGGCTGTGCCTCCCCAAACAACCTGGCCCCTACCCCCTATCTACCCCCTCCCACTTCCCACCCCCTGACTGCCCCCTAGAACCTCCAACCCATCCAACCCCCCCTGGTCCTTGTCCCCTGACTGCTCCCTCCTGAGACCTTCTCGACCCTAACCAATCCCTCAGGACCCCATCCCCTATCCAACCTCCCCTGCTCCCTGTCCCCTGACTGCCCCGACCCCTATCCACCCTCCCGCCCCCCAACAGGCCCCCTTGGACTCCATCTATCCAACCCTCCTGTTCCCCATCCCCTGACCGCCCCCCCGAGCTTCCACCCTATCCAACCACCCCTCTGCTTCCCGCCCCTTATCCAACCCCCCCAACCCTCCACCCCCTTACTATGCCGCTCAAAGCAGCATGTCTGGCAGCCGCGCCACCCGGCTGGTGCCAGACACACTGCCCTGCTGCCCTGCAGGAGCGCACAGCCCCGCCACCCAGAGAGGGGACAGCAGGGGAGAGGCTGGGAGCAGCCTCCCCAGCCAGGACTCAAGGGCCGGGCAGGACGGTATCGTGGGTCGGATGTTGCCCGTGGGCCGTAGTTTGCCCACCTCTGGGCTGCCATGAAGTCATGTAGCAAGTCCAATCAAAGCCAGGAATAGAACCCAAGAATCTTGGCTCCCAGTCCCTTGCTATAGATGGCTGACCCCACTACCTACCAGTGTCTATAACTGTAAAGCTAAGCACGTTTTTTTGTGTGATAGCATATGACTGTTTTCTAGTTCTTTTGTTTAAATTTAGCTTCTATGTTAAAATGATAATTTAATGGAAGTAAGCACTGGTGTAAAAAAGTGTCTGGATGCCTTTGGAAGTGTACACACGATTTATCCTATGCAGCTTTCCATTAAAGTGAATTTCAGCATTTTCAATCTTTTCTTTATGATGTTACTGTCGCCTCTGAGTAAATAATATTTGTTTGTCTAATACTAGTGTACAGTACATGCTTCCATGCATTTATACAAAATAAATTGTAAATATACAAACCAGTATTGCCAACCCCAACTCTTCAAAAAGCATGAGGTATTTAAAAAAAATAATATTTGGGTTCTTTTTTTTTTAGCCTTCAGATTGCTTTTAGGTCATGTTTTCAAACTTTTCTCCAAAACCATGAAGGCTAGAAACTGTTTCCCCATTCTCCTAAGGAAAATCTCTGTCAATACTTTGCACTTTTAGTCACTTTTGTCTCGGTGTTTGTAGACAAAAAACAATAGGTTTTCCAGTTTTGGAAGGGGCATGTATGTTTCATCCCTTTCAGCCCAAGAGATGCCAGTCTGTGAGGTGAGTTAGTGTTGCACAGATTGTGGAAGTTAGATAATGTGTGCAGTTAAAGAATAGTAACGACCAAGGCCCTGACACTGCAAGTCTCCAAGTACATCAAGAGTTAAGGGGAGTTTGTGTGGGTGCAGAGATTTGCTTTTAGGGTTGACTCCATATTGTTTGTGGTCCTTATGCAAAAAACTCCCTCCTTTGTATGCCCCATGCCAGGGGGTGTGATGGAGTATATAAACCCCACACTAGGCCAGAAGGGGCTAAGAAGTGATTCTGGGTTTAGGTGACTCCACCCCACCACACCTGTAGAGCCTGCTGCAGCTGATGAAGGAGATTAACAAGGTGGGGAGGGGAGGAAGATGAAATGGCAGAGGAGGAGAGACCTATCTTAGGAGTGCCTGAGTAAGGGTGAGTCCTGCAAATGGTAGCTACTCTAAGCCTTAAGAGTAGGGGCCAGAGAGGAGACCCAGGTGTGAGGCAGCTGGGAGTTTTCTCTCTTGGGCTGAGAGAAGCCTGAGAGGCAGAGTCCTGAGTTGGAAGCTTGACAAGACAGAGGCTGATCAGGGACTGCAGCCTGCCTGAAGCTGTGGGCAGAGGGAGAGTGTGACAGCCTCAGGTAGTGGGAGTGAAACTTGGGCTAGTGTGAAACTGAGCTAGCCTGGAAGAAGACAGCAAGCAGCTGAGCCCAGGTGGGCTGAAGATTCAGTTGTTTGTGCTATTTTTGGTTGGACTTTAAGTGCAAGACTTTGAGGCCTTGTGGGGAAGCCAGTAGTGGGAAGCAGCCCAGGGAGGCAGCTCTGAAGCACTCCAGGGTGTCTTAGCACCCTCGGTTAGAGACTGATGGAGAGGGAGGGCCTGGGAACTTGTGGAGGGGGCATAAATCCCCCTACCCCTGGCAGAGGAGAGGCTAAAGACATTGTAAGCCCTGTGTTAAGGGCATGCCACATACGGGGGCCCGCAGGTAGGCTGAAGACCCTTTCTTTTGTGAGGCTATTGGCCTCTATGTTTTGTTGGACTCTGTTACCCTGGAAGGGGGTGAACTCAATTGTCAACCCAGCCAGAGGGCCGAGTCACTACCTACCAAAAGGTGGTGAGGGATGCTGGAGACGGGGGAAGAGTTGGGACCCAGTGACCTTACCACTACGCAGCACCACCGGTAAGCCAGGCCTCATCACAAGAGGTTTCTTGTATTCCTGTTCTGCTTAGGGGGAACTAAGTGACTGCTCCCTCTCTATGACCCCGAAGTCATAGAGAGGTCAGAGAGGAGGCACTCAGCATGGCACAGCCTGCACATCAGCTCTATGCATAGAGGAATCCACAGGATTGTGCCCCTTTTGAAATTCCACTGGGATGGTGCTGCTCCACACTGGCTGCAGCACAGGGCTCTGTGCCTCTTGCACAGTACAGTCCTGTGTGCAGAATCACTCTTCCAAAGCCAGATCTCTTAGCACAGCCACCCCTGTATTTAGAACTGCATCATTGCTGGCAGTCCTGGGCTCTAGAGCAGCATGAGCCATATTGTGTCATACTTTGTATGACTTGCATATGTCAAAACAAGGGTGGTAGCAATGGTGGAGTAGAAGTAGTCTTAGAAAATTATATTGAAGACAATGATTCTTTGCTAATTTTCTTGGATGTGAACAGAAGGTCAGGTAGAATGAAGTCAGACTCATTACATTACTAACAGCAGTTCTTGTTGCTCTGATCTTTGCAATTTTTGGATGGATGATTAGTTTTAAATTTAATGTCTTCTCATAATAAAAACCTCGATATGCTTAATTTCTTATAAAATGTAGGAGTCTATTCAATGTTTTTACCATATCACTTTATAATACCCCCTTTTCTGTATGGCATATATTTACCAAAATCATTTTGATTCCTGTAGAATTTGAAAATCACTAAATTGCAATGAAGTTTCAATGTTTTTATTCAAAGCAGCTTTTCACAATGTATAAATACTGCATATTAACACACATGAAAAATACAACTTCTAAGGCACCCAGAAATGTGTCCATACACTAGTTACAGGACCATCAACAAATATATTGTGTACAATTTGATGTAGACAGTCAATATTTGATATATCAAGATACAAGTCCCTCCGTACTGTACCAGTTTCAGAAAATATTTACAACACTGTGATTGAAGGGGTGCCTGTACCCTTATAATATTATATTATGTACTCATCATTACAAATATTAGAAACGGTTTTAGTCTGTTCCATAACATTCTGACAAAATAACGTAAGGGCCTAATTTGCAAAGTTCTACCTTTAATTTCTTGTGCAAGTTACTAGTTTGAAATCAAATAAATTTACATAGACAGATTTTGTGAATTTTTGGTTCTTTGCTTCATCTCAGAGGTTTGGTAATAAGCCTTACCAATAGACATGCCAGCTTAGCAGAACATTGCTCATTTTCCAATAGTCTAGTGGATACATTTTCCCCCCTTATGCTTAAAATGAATGAGAATGAAATGTTTGTAGCAGGAAGAGACCATTTGATCGTCACTATAAATGTCAGACTAGTTGATTTGCTAAGTAACTAATGCTTTGTTAGAATAATGTAGTTCTTTGGTCCTTTGTTTTTATGGAAGGCATAATATTTTTATTCACTAGAAATCACAATCCTGTCAACCTGTAGATAAGTTAGGGAATGACTTTCAGTGTAGTATTAAAGTAGTGGAAAAGAGATTTAATATGGCTTAAAACATACAGTTAACTGGGTAGACACAGATACCACATCCAGGATACCGAATACTTAAATGTACTATGATTAAGATTGTCTATAAGTCTCTTATGTAAACTTCTTTAGTGTCTCCTAAAGAGTGCTGGCTTTAGCCAGATTTGACTTTTATAGACCCAGCCACAAAAAGCCTGAGATTAACTACTGTGGTTGGGAAAACAATATGCACAGTTTATATAGAACAAAGCCCAAACTGACAAGTCTCTAACTATGTTGTTTAAAAAAAAAACCAAACAAACAACCCGTATTATCCTTTTCACAAGAAAAACTTAAGGCCCTGTACTCTGATTTTGCCAACTGTTTTGCAGAGATTATTTGGGGAAGTCCTTAATACTACATATGCCGTTGTGAAGTTTTAAGATTTGTTGTACCTAATGGTAAGGCTTATTCACAAATGCAATAAATTTACAGATTATACTTTAAACTCAGTTACTTCAAGGCTGGCAAAAAACAAAACAAAACAGAAGACCTGTGCACCCCCCCCAGCAAACCTGTCTGTATATCCCTAACATTAAAAGAGCATTTTATCCTAGTGAAAAACTATTGGCACAAAACCTATATACTATAGATTAAAAGAACAATTAATAGTAGTGAAAAAGATTGCCTAAAACGCATACCCTAACCTACCACAGAAATATAAAAGTTTATATTCTGAAAATATATACTGTATTAAAGTTTGTAAGCTTATTCATTTAAACAGAAATGTACTGAAGTAGTAAACTAAACAACACTTATCTACAGCAAAAAATATACATGCAAGACATCACAAAATAAATTGCTTACCTTGAATATCTACAAATGCAAAACTGCAGATTCTTAAAGGATTGTACAAAACAATTTACACAAGAATAAAATAACATACTTAACAACAAATTGCATTTATTTTTTTAAATACCGTGAATATTAGTAAAGGTACCCAGACTAATATGTACAGTACATCTATGTATCTGAATAGCAAGTAAAGACTGAAACAGAAGAGAAAAATCAATTCTGAGCCTTAAATACTCAAAAAGGAAGCTTTTGAAATTATTAGCCTTTTTCTGAAAGTAAAACAAATTCTATGGCAACTAGATTGTAATTGTTTAGATGTGAATAATTAAACATTAAATATGATTAGCGCCTTTTATGAAAAAACATATTTCAACCATTCCTTTGTCAAACAAAATATTAATATGAATATTTGAAAATGCAATTGAAATGGTGCATTTAAAAAGTTGATTGAATTATGATTCTTTTTTGTTCTAAAACCTTCTGTGATAAAACACATCTTCATACCGCAGAGAGCAATTTTCCTAGATATATCAACATGTAACAAGCACAGTATTGAAATAAACTTTCTAGTATTTTACTGACACATTTTACATGCCCTGGAGTTGTACCTCTCTGAACCAGTATAAGGAAAAATGAAAGTTGGGGCATCATGATACTTTTCTTGATTTTTCTAAAGTCTCATACTGGAAGCCTGATTGTACAAACACTTATGCACGTGACTAATCCCATTGAAGTCAGGGGAACTACTGAAGTAAGTGACTTGTGTGCATGCTTATATGATTGGGTTCTATGGCCCTGATCCAGCAAAGGCTTTAAGCATGTGTGTAACCTGGTCACATATTTAAATTTTGCTAGGGGGCCTAAGAAGTAAGCAACCCTTAACATATAACAAGTGCTGTATCAACCATTTTCATATTTTTACTGAAAGAATTACACTTTATTTTAGACCACTGAAAAATAAGAGTCACTCCATAATCACATACAATGTTGCATTTCGAAGACATTTAAACAAAGTCTAACTATGGGTCAGATTCTGCCATTTTTTTTATTTTAAGCAGAAGAGGGGGAGGGGAGTTCTGACTTCAACATAGTGCTCTGCTTTAAAAAAAAAAATCAATGGCACAATTTGGCCCTAGGAGCATAAATAGAATGTAAATGGAAGGTATTTTACTTTTAACTATGAAAACCGAAAAGATAGATGGACTCTGTGGAAACCTACTGCTCACTAGAATTGCTGGCTTGCAATCTCTCACAGACTTTATTGAGACTCTTTTTTGAAAGATTGTAAGGAAAAAATGAACAAACCCCTCAGCTCACTTGTGGTTCTTTTAAACTGTAATCTGGTCAGTGAGCTCAAGGATGGAGAGCAAGTGCACAAATCACTAAAGAAACAAAGGTGCAAATTTTCTGCTTTGAGAGATTTTGATTTGGGCATACTAACATGGCAGTTCGATTCACTGAACATGTTCATGTTATTTCCTCCCTAACTGCCTGCTTGACTGTTGAATCCAGGGTTCAAAAGTCAGTATCGCTGAAAAGTATTACGGTCACATTTTAAAAGAGCAAATTAGATTTTTTTTTCCCACTTAACATGGACTGTTTTTATGGACAGCCATAGATTTTTTTTTTTTTTTTTTGCTTCCCCATAACCAGATTATGGGATTGCCAGCAATGGAGTATTGGAAAAGCAAAACAAAAACTGTTTCCACCCATTTCAAAACCTAGCACCTTTTTATCAAACTCCTATCCCAGACCCAGACGCCTCCAAGTATTAATTATCCCACAACTGAGCAATCAGGCAGATAGACTAAGGCTCACAAGGGTCGGTTTGTAGACTTCAGACCAAAAAGAGATGTTTAAACCTGAAGAACGCTATGATGCCACATAAGGGCACCACACACCCTGTTATTAATGTCCAGCTAATAAGAAAATAGTAATCTTAAAGCATTTTGTTGGCAAGCCCTTCAGTGCTCCTCAGGAAGGCAGGAAGTGAAGAGAGACTTGTGTGGGACTCACTATTGGAGCTTCCACTGATTTTCCTTAACAAGTTTAACGAACTATGACTTGACTTCAATACATCTTTGTACAATTTCACACATAAAGGAACATGTACATGGCTGTCACTTTTAGTGGCCAGACATTTGGTGATTTCTGCATGTTCTTTATTGTATACACAGCTCACTGTTAAAAATGCACTGGGCTACTTACATTCTCATGTGAAACCATTAATCCAGTCAAGGGAAGTATGAAAATAATATCTATATGATCAATAAACAGTTGCATACAAACATAAAATAAATAAGTTAAATAAATTCAATGAAAGAAAAAAATCCTAGTAGGTTTTTTTCTTTCAAAACTAACTTTACATATTATACATATAAATTATCAGGTTTTTTCCATTACATTGTTAGAACTTAAAAAAATAATTAAAAGATTTCTGAAGTATAATAATCTGGGTCTGCAGAGTGTTACTGTGACCTGATTTTCAGATTGAGCCCTCAGTGTCAGCACAGACATTTGTTGCAAAGCAAGAATAAGTTAAAAAAAGGACAGACAAAATAAATCATTACAGAGGGTGTGCCTTACTGGGCCACAGTAGTGCTTTTCAGCACGTGGAATGTACACTTCTAACTGGATGAGCTTGTGAATGATGCAGCACTCAGCAGAATTTATGTGCGCTGACCAAGCCTGCCTCCATCTTGATTACACAAAATCAAACCAGCTAGAAGCAACTGTGTAACTTCTCAATTTAACTCACAAGGAAATTGACACAACCATATGTATAAGATACACTGTCACAAATTCATCTCAAGGATGCATTCCCTCCGCTTTTCAAACACAGGTAATGGTTGAACTCTGTTTACACTTGGAATGTTTTCTCTCAAAGTTAAACTGTGACTTCAGACTTCATAGATTTTGTCTTGCAAGTAGCTGAATAATGAATCCAGTCCTTTGGAAGAACTCCACAGCTGTTTTAACATCTGACACTCTTTTTCATTCACATCTTCAAGTCCAGATTTCAGGAAGCTCCGCACCAGGCATTTAGACTCTTCTAATACCTAAAGTTAAAATATTAGCAGTTATTTTTTTAATTTAATTTTTGATCTGCTCGACCTATTATGGACAGCAGTATTAACAGTGTTTTAACACTTAAATAATTATCTCTGTGGTGTAGAGAAGTTGGACCTGATTTTTCAGAAGTATTAAGCAGCCACCACTCCACCTGAAGTCAGTGAAGGTCGCTGATTCTCAGCACAGAGATTTGTATTTATGCTCTCGTACCATGATTTCCAAAAGTAAATAGTGATTTCAGGTGCTTCCATTATTGCGGGCCTTACTTAGGCCACCTTAATTTAGAAACTGTCTTAAGCCAAATTAGGTTGTCTCTCTTTACATTTTTTTACATACAAACCCCAATAGGAACTCTTATTAGTTAAATGAAATTGGGATATGTTCCATGCTTCACTGTGTTCTAAAGGTAGAGGGTTAATACAAGATGTTAGTGTTTGCAGAAAAGGGAGACAAAATGGAGCAAGCTCTACCAAACAACTGAGTCCTAGACTAAGGTATCCTCTCAGTTTTGGACTGTAACTCGTTACTATTCCAGAACTGTGTTTCTTCTCAATAGACTGTAAACAGGTCAATTATAAGCAGCAGGGTTACTGGGTTTTTTTCTGTTTGTTTTGTATTTTTATGCACAATTGTCCACAATGAGCTAGAATGAGACCATTATATTTGTTCTACTAGACTCCTAACTCTTTTATAACTTTTAAACCTTTTGATA
Organism: Gopherus evgoodei; assembly: GCF_007399415.2. NCBI lineage: Eukaryota > Metazoa > Chordata > Testudines > Testudinidae > Gopherus > Gopherus evgoodei. The sequence continues at coordinate 32,988,458 of NC_044333.1, read as the reverse complement.
GGTAGCTCATGCTTGGTCATATTATAGAAGTAGGGTGGGAAGAGACCTCAGGAGGTCATCTAGTCCTTCCTTCAATCTAACAGACTTCAGTAGAAGATGCTATTGTACACCTGATCCGTATGTGGGGAAATGAAGAATGCAGGATGAGATTCAGAGCAGTTCCCATTTCATATAATATAGGATGTATCAGCCTTATCCAATAAGCTTATGCTGCATTTCCAAAGACCAATTCATGGTGGGTTTAGTTCTGAGTGTCTTTTCTGAGATGTAATCTACACCTGATTTAATTAAAAATCTTCTGTGCCTCTACTGTGTCTTGAATGACAAGTCTTCTAAGTGAAGTCAAGGAATGCTAAGAGCATGGCTACACTGGAAACTTCAAAGCGCTGTCACGGGAACGCTCCCATGGCAGCGCTTTGAAGTGCGAATGTGGTCATGTGTGAGCGATGGGAGAGCTCTCTCCCAGCGCTCCTGGTAATCCACCTCCATGAGGGGATTAGCTCTGAGTGCTGGGAGTGTGGCTCCCAGTGCTCGGAGCCTGTCTACACTAGCACTTTAAAGCGCACAGACTTGCTGCACTCAAGGGGGTGATTTTTCACCTCCCTGAGCCAGCAAGTTAGAGAGCTATAAAATGTAAGTGTAGACAAGCCCTAAGAATGCCAGGGGCATGCAGTATAACTGAAAAATTAAGTACAAATGGCTACCAGTTGCTTTCATTTTGTCAGTGCTTTTTTAGGGAGGCTGTGGTTTTCATTGTTACCGTTTACATTACGTTTCTTTTAAAAGCTTAGATAGGGCTGATGCAAGAATATACAAGCCTCAAGGAAGAGGGCCTTGGAAAGTGAGGGTTATGCAGGAGTTTTAACAGCCACTAAGCTGCAATCAGAAAACAGGGAAGTAATAACTCCTTGGACCGATTTGGCTCCCAAGATCCTTGTATGGATCTCACCTCTCCCACATGGACCTCAAGAGAATGCTCTGTGGAGTCAGAAACTATGGGGGCAGGGGAAGAGAGAGGGAGGGAGTTGGCAGTCTGGTGATTGGATGAAAGCAGGAGCTGGGGACATACATTTTCCCATCCCTTCCACTGGCTCCCCTTCACTGGGGTTGGGGGGTGTCCCTTTTTTAAAGGCTGTGACAAATGCATCTCCATTGGAGCTGTGCTGCAGGGAGCAGAGAGAAGCTTCAGGGAGGGACAGAGAGTCTGCACAGAGGTGCAGGTCTCCTGCTGACTCTGTGTATGGATCCCCCTGGTTCATCAGTGAGCCCTACAATCCATTCCATATTGGGAAGTGAAACAACCTGGGAAGAAATCCATGAGCAATCCTTGCACAGACCTCCTTCTATTAGCCCTTCCCTCCAGAGGTTTTACTACAGGAGTTGAGAATCTAGTTCTCTAGTACATGACTAGCCCTTGTAGCACACATTCCCTGTTTTCAGTGAAGTTATACTTATAAATTCCTTTTGCCTATAACTGAACAGGTTTCTATTTAATTCCTTAATACGAGTTGTAGTCTAGCAGATAGAAACAAAAACTGATAGAGTTCTTACCACTGCGCTGCAAGATGCCATTTCTTTTACTCTCAGCATCACTTCTTGACTGAATGTTGTTGGCCAAAATACTTGTGACACAAGTCCTCTGCTGCAGGCTTCCTGTGCTGTTAGCTTTCTCCCGCAGAACAACATTTCATTTGCCTGCAAAAGAAAAGGCTCTCTCAAGCTCCTGGGTGGTGATTTCCTTCTGTCCTAGACCACATATGCCTAGTGCTATGGTCAACTAAGACTTGCAAATATTTTCATCCTTCTCCTTAGTGAGAAGTACTTATAAAGTGTTTTTGGCAGTGACATCTAAGCATTGTATGGACAAATTAAAAAAATACATTAGCTGTTCATATCAGCATATTGATGTCAGTGATTTTTACAAGAGTAACTGTCAGTATATAGGCAATGATAGAACACTGATCCATGACAGCAAGTATAAGCTATTATGGGGGTCAAATTCTGATCTTTTTTTACACTGGGGTAAACTAAGTGACTAATGGAATTACTCCAGATTTACACTTGTGAAGCAGACAGCAGTGTAAAGCCCCAGTGTACCGCATTAACTATTAGCTATTGCACGAGTCTAGCATGGTGCAGAAAGATACTTTTAAACCTCCCACATTAGCTTTGCCAAAGCAATTTGTCCCTTTCCTGACATATCCTTGAAAGTGGCCCCTCTTCTCATGTCCCTTGGGTCTCTCTTAACCAGAGACTGTAAAATGTGTCAAATTCTGTGACAGTCATAAAAACAGTGCAAAACAGTATGGAATTAACCAAGCCCGCTGAGCAATTCTAGGAGAAAAGTGCCTTACCAGAGCAACACCCAGTATTTGTGGGAATGTATACGATGAGCAGCCAGCTGGAGTGAGTCGGATCGTCGCATATGGGGTCTGAAACCAAGCCTTCTCGCTTGCCCAAACGATATCACACAGTGGTAAGATAGATGCTCCCAACCCAAGAGCTGGGCCATTGATAGCAACTACAATTGGCTTCTTAAATTGAATAAAAGCTTTTACAAAATCCCTAAAATAAAAAAAAAGGAAGTTCTTGAACAGGGAAACACTTAAATTAGTTCTTGAGTTTAAACTATGTATCTGAAAACAGATCTGAATGTCAAATGCTTTGCTCAGTTTTTATGCCTTCTACTGGGCCTTTCCCCAGATGAACACTTCAGCTGATTTGTCTGTAATTAATTTATAAGAATACTATGGCATAGAAAATGATTTCTCTTAAATTGTATTTGGTTTGTGTAGAGTAACTGGAATGCCTGGAACAGGGTACCTTTTTGCGGTATGGTTAGGACTAGTATTATTTCTGGACCAGTAAGTGATGGGTTGTATACTTAGTGGCTCTCACTCTATTCAAGGAAGGCCAGCATGGACTCAGGTGGTCGTGCTTAGCTAACTTGATGGAATCCTTTAAACATATTGCAGAATGAAAGAGGAGGGAAACTCAATGGGTGCACTGTTGTATACTTCTGTAAAAGAACCCGAGACTCTGCATCAAGATTAATGGTAAGGTATCCTCCTGAGCCATGGAACAGAGATAAAACAGGGTGATCTAAAGAGTACACACAAGCTGAAAGAGAAAGACACAGAGGGGAGCCGCAGATTGGAAAAAAACTACGTTGAAATGAGATTATTAGAGTGGTATCCAGAGGTCACATGCTGGATCTTTGTAAGAAGTGATTTAGATTAAGGTATAACAAAGACCTCCATGTCCCACCTCTTACAACAAATTTGAACTGATGGAGGGGGGGGATAAAGAGGGGAAGCGGAAATAATGCAGTCAAATGCAAAATGGATTGGCTTATTTAGGTGAGGGCTAGAAAACGGTAAATTTAGTGCAATAAGAGCTTTGAAATAAGTCACCTGCCTTCTAAGAACAAAGGGGTATGGAATCTGTGTGAAATGGAACAGTCTGCACACTGATCAGGAAAAGTGTGGGTGTATTTATGGACAAATTATGGGTTCCATCAAACCAGTGCACAGCAAGAGAGAAGGCAAACAAAATACTGAATGATATTAGCAGAAGGAAAACGCAAAGCAAGAGGTGATACTGTTACTGCCCAAGTCTCATATGGAGTATGTTGTGGAAGAATGTGATTCCTTTAAAGACATTTGTCCTTGGATGTGCTTGCAGATTTCCTGTTGAGATCAATGGGACCTATACTTGTGCATCTGAGAGCAGGATTGGGATGCTGGAGATGATAGCAGATCTCATGGAAAGATTAAGGCACTGATTTTAGCAAAGCACAGGTATATGCTTAACTTTAACCCTGTGACTAGCCCCACTGAAGTCATTGTGACTATGGATTGGGATATAAGAGAAAGGGGTTTATTTTCAACAACAACGAAATAAAAAAAGAGGCGACTTCGAGATGACCCAATATTAGCGTTTACAATGTATGAAAGGGACTGACAGTGACAGTGATGTTTTTTTTCAAAGAGGTAGTATAATCAATATTAAGAGGCCTGAGTCTGAACATGAGAAAATAAGGAGTGAATAGGGAGGTCAAGAGCTCCACCTCATACAACTGACAATAAGACAGAACAGGTTACTAGACAAGGCAAGTAGAGTACGGAGGAGTACTGTATCGATGGGCTCAGAAGGCAAAGATGTATTACTGGAAAAGGAGGGGACTAAGGGGAATTATATCACGCTTCGCTGACCAAAGCAAGGCCCAATGATTAACTTAAGGCATTTCTCTGCCTGTAATGTGACAAGCTTGATCAATTTCAAAATTTCAGAGTATTCTGGGCACCAATGGGCACAAGCCTATTGATTTTTGGTACAGATCAGAAACTGGAAAAGCCTAATGCAGAGGAAAATCAAGACTCCCACACTGCTAGGTGCAGAAGACAGAGGAAACTCCCTTTGCTCCTGCAGCTGCCTTCACAGATCAGAGGCAGCAGCTAAACATGCTGCATGGGGAGACAATCTGCAGCCTGGCAGAAACAAGACAGCCTTATAAGGAGAAAGGGGGACCCCAGGAGAGGAGAACAGAATGTGAGGGGACATTCTTAGAATTGCACTGGAAGTTGTAAATACTGTTGCACAGTGGAACTTATTACAGTGAAAAGGGAAAATGTTATGTTTGGAAGGCTTTCGTTTTTACTACAGGAGACGTGAAAATATGGTCTTCATGTGCACTTTTGAATCTTGCAATGAGCTTGGCATGGACACAGCACTCTCATTGCAGGATCAGGGCTTCTAGTCTGTTAAAGAGCCTGTGAAACAAACGAACTGCAATCCTGTTGTTTTAGGCTATGATCAACATATGAGAGCTATAGCACAGACAGAAGGAATACACTGTGAGAATTCTTCTTTTCATCTCATAATATTGATATGAACACATTCCATTCTCAGCTGATACAGAGAATGGACACGGGTAAGTTACTATACACTGGAGCACCCTAACTACTGACAAAGCAACATTTTCTCTCTCTCTACAGTGTTATTTTGTGTCAGTCAGTTAACTGCTTCTCCCTTTTCAGGGAATGATTGAGCAACAGAAAAGCATTGACGGTTAAGTTAAAAGTTTATGAATATTGTATTTCCATGCTCATAAAATCTAATCTGACTGGGCCAGAATCTGACATTCTTGCTGAGAGGAATGATGTTGTTCTGAGACTACTACTGATTTTAACATAAGAAAGGGTAGCAAAATGGACTTGATCCACACCCCTTTTAAATAAGAATCCAATTGACTTCACTGCTTGTTGTCAGGCCCTATATGAGGGACATACCAGATTTCATTGAGCAGTTTATATGGGGCCATATTGCAATACCCTTCCTTCCATAGATTGTAAGCTACTATTCAGTGCAACTGGAGTAAGGCACTACCAATGTGAGTCAGAGTATCGCAGTCTGGTCCATACTTGTTTAAATGTTGAATGGATATGTATGACTCTATACATCTATAAGATTTCTGAGTGTATAAATATGTTTATTTAGTCATTCATATTTATAAAATAAACATTAAACAAGTATTTACATATTGATTGTGTATATATGTATACCCACACACACACACACACACACACACACACACAATTTCATACATAACTAGTGATTTTGATACACTTTGAAGGCGCCTGATTTTCTGAAAGTGCTGAACATCCATCCCAGAAAAAGTAGGCCTCTTTCAGGAGTCCTCAGCCTCACAAGACACTTCTGAAAACTTAAGCCATAATATTATATAATTAAATTTACAAGACATTCATTTTTCTCTATTTTAAGTTTCAGAAATATCTACTAGAATTATCCAAATTGTACTGTAATAGTTGTGACAGATACGGCAATTTCCTGTGTATTCTTGGGAGACCTTACTGAATTAAGTTGAAGTGTCTTTGGGGTCCATTGTATTCAATGCAAATCTTATATATTTTGGTGAGCAGGGACTGTATGTAACCTCTCCAGGAGGCAGATGTGATGTGAAGCCAGGGAGTTTCAAAGGTCTAAATTAAAAATGTGTCAGAGAAGAATGGATTTTGGGACATTAAATGTGAGGTATTCCTCAGGAAATGTACTTAGGGAGAGGTTAGTTCGAATTCCCCACTTCCAATTATGCAAAAACTCAGCCTTTTGAAACTATGCCCTGAGGAATGGGTAATTGTCTGCTGATTATCTGTTCCAAGAGACTGCAGATCACATGCCCAAGCTGTATAAAGGAATAGTTGTACTGCAGTTGAGATTCTGCTTCTGAATTTGAGACAGTTATGAACATATTACCACAGGGAAAACCCAGTTGTGGGTTTTGAAGGACTGACCAGGGCTCACGGTTGGACCTGGGGTGAGCTCTGGTAAGCTTTTCAGCATGCAAGTAGATTCTTTTATTGTTTTTAATGTTTTCCCTGTAATGCTTTTATCTTAAGAATACATGTGCTTGCTTAGAATGAGCTGTGTGATAACTTATAACTGATGGCAATACACAGGTGGCAGCCCCCAGGGAGAGAGAAAAGCACCAACACTGGCTTTTTTGGCAGTCTAGTTTGCTGGGGAGATCACAGTGTAGGCAAGGAACTGTATAACCTTAAAGAACGCCCAGTCAGGATGGCGTGAGATACGGGATCTCTGCCCAAGAGAGGTGACTGCTGGGACCCTAAGAAATACAGGTGCAATTGCCCTGAAACTGACAATAGTCACTGCAGTAACCAAGACACTGGTAATGAACAGACTGAGGTCATTACTAAAATGGCTTGGCTTCCGTTAGATAATTCTGTTGATTTATATCATGAAACAATAAAACAAGTTGTCCTAATATAGCTGAAGTCCAGATCTATAGCAAACCATCTCCTTTAGTTGGATTCCTTCATAATAATGTCAGAATGTACTGCATAAAACTTGAAAACTCTCAAAAGAGGAATACATATTTGTAGGAAATAATAAGTCTGAGCCAAGTCCTCAGCTGGTGTAAAAAGATGTAGTTCTATTGACTTTAATGAAGTAACACTGATATACACCAGCTGAAGATCTGGTCATCTATTTATACCACTGTGGATAATGGGAACATTTGATGGTTTATAGTGTAGACTGATTTATAGACAGCACTTCATAAACCCCGGATTTCTATTAAAATAATCTATTTTAAACAAAACCACATTTTAGTTATGAAAATAGAACTACATTTACATATAAATTACATGATTTAAATGTAAGAAAAATATCAGAAACCTTTCTAAGAAGGTTCTGAAATACATTAGATGCCTGCTGTATTAATATAACACGACTAAGTCATAGATCCCCATTTGTACTGAAACTCATTAAAATGATGATAACTGAAACAAGTAAAATATCTGGCTTTGAGGAACAATGTTAAAACATGAAGCCACAGCTAATTTAAAAAACAAAGTTACATCTCAATTTGAATTTGAGACTTGAGGAAGAATTTTGAAATACCCTGAGGTAGTGGAACTAAATAAATCTTAACACATTGTACTGGAAATAAGAGTTCTGTCTCATAAGAAAAAGCTACAGCAAACTCATTCCTTTTTCTTGTTAAATGAATTTGTAGGACTAAAATTAACGTACAATCAACACTTAAATATATAACACTCTTGGACCTGACAAATATTTTTTATAATCACACACTGCATTTCATAATTTAGAGATCATATGTAAGCTTGGGTCACCTTATAGCTTCTGCAATCCTAGTGCTTTCTTTTCTTCTGTCATTGGATAACCTGCCAATTAAATATGAGTAATCTAGGCCACTACAGAATACACTTCCCACTGCGCTGAGAAGTAAGAGTTTACTGTCATCAGCTGATGCATTGCACAATGCTCTCCGAACTTCCTTCATGATCTGTGGATAAAGAAAAGTAAACAATTCGACATGCATGCCTTTGCAAGATAATTTCTCTTGCTTTATAAAATTGTACTTGTTGTTAGAGATGTATATTTTGGCCACTGTAACTTAAGTACTTTGAATTATAATAGTGTTTACAAAGCCCTTACATCTTTGAAGTGCTTTGCGGACATGCAGTAATTCAGATCCATTTTTGACAATGTGGCATTTCTTCGCTTATCCTTTGGGGGAAATTCTGGTTACCTATTGATATTTATCAGATATTGTTATTCTATTGATATTTAACAGATTTCTTGTTTCTTGGCTCTTGTTTTGCTCCTATGACTTTTTAAAAAATAAACGGATATACATCATTGTACCATCAAAGTTGTTACCACAGCAATAGCAGGGTAAGCTCTGTGTTTGAGTGAAATATATAAACCCTGGCCTTCGGTTCTTCCACCAGTTCAGTTAGGGCAGTCTGTATCAGTCAGGTGGAACAATACAACTTTAAATGCTCAGACTTATGGCTAATTTATCGTTTATAGTACTATGGTCAGTGACATTTTTAAAGTCTACAAATGCTATCGTAATAAAAGCCAGTAGAAAGGTGACTAATTTACCGCTTGATTTACTATTAGATCAAATTATTCATAAACACTAGTCAAAATCTTTAAGACCTTGATATACTGGTGTTGAAATAAGAGACTATTATTATTGCAAGCACAACATTTTTCCTAACCATTTTAAGAAGGGGAATAATATTTCATACATTTCTGCAGGTAGTTTTCATTCCGGCCCTGACTGAACAAGGCATGTACACACATATGTAACTTTAAGCATGTGAGTAGCCCTGTTGACTGACTACTCTTGTTGACTTTTATGTGTGAAATCCTGCCGATTTAAATCAATGGGAGTTTTCTTATCGACTCCAGTCGGACTAGGATTTCATTTAGTGAGACTATGCATTTGCTTAAACTTTTGTACATATTTAAGTGCCTTCTTGATTCAGGACCTAAAGCATGATGGGCCAAATTTTGCGCTCATTTATGCTGAAAGATTTGATGTACAGGGAAATTTTCAAAGACCGCAAAATTTGGCTTGATGAGTTACAGATGTAGAGAAATAAGACATTCAGATGGCAACTACTACTTTTCACTACGTAATGCTTGCAAAGTGCTTTACATCTCTGAAGTGCTGTACAGATATGTACTAATCCAAATCGATTTTAAAAAATGTCACTAAATGTACAGGTGCAATTTTATGCATGCCACTCTTCCTGGACAGGCTTTGCACACACAAATTCTATGATTTATGGCAGTGTTTCCAAAGCTTGTGATGCGGCTTGTATAGGGAAAGCCCCTGGCAAGCCGTGCCGGTTTGTTTACCTGCCGCATCCACAGGTCCAGCCAATCATGGCTCCCACTAGCCGCGGTTCGCTGCTCCAGGCTAATGGGAGCTGCTTGAAGTGGTGGCCAGTACATCCCTCAGCCCGTACTGCTTTCCCTACACAAGCAGCATCCCAAGTTTGAGAAACACTGATTTATGGGAACAAGCTTGCATTTGCTTGAGCAAATCATGTAGCGTGGTGTCTACCTGATTTGCATGTGCAAACACAAAGATCTGAATTCTAGCATGTATAAAACTTGCACATGAGAAATGGAAGGGTAAGTTTTCAGAAGATAAAAACTCTTTTGTAGGTGCATATTCGAGTGTTTACAATCCTGACTGTGTGTGAAAATCAGGTAGTTATAGGCAGAAGTTCTCTCAGCTCTGTAGCTAGAATTCATGTACAAAAATGGCAGCACTGATTTTGTGAGGGCAACTTACACCCAAATCATGGAGGCACAGGCTCAGTCCTTTTGAGAATATTAATCCACACTCATGCAAAAATGCAGCTGGGTAGAACAGCATATGCAAATTTTGTTGTAGCTGTGAAGTGAGAACAATCTTACTCAAAGTTTTGCATGTGATTTTAGACCTGATCAAAGCTAAACATTTATTTCAGAAGATACAGAACTGTGTAAGTCAGAGATCTATTGGATTGACTAGTCCAACTCCCTGCTATTATAAGATTGCTCTCATCAGTCTCTTTTTCTAATGTTTTATGTTTCCCTAACACTGGGACTTCCACTATTTCCTTGGCAGATTCTATAATGTAGTCAACATGTTTGGGCAATATTTTGTGTGGCCAAATTAGAAGCAACACTTCCTGTTGATCATAATGGGGGGCTTTGCTTCAAATATGATGATAGAATATGACTCTCCTGTCAGTTAGTTCCTCCTGATATTCAACTGCAATGTTCCCATCCCCATATGTTTATATGCACATCTACAATTTCTCTCTTCCTTAATGTTATCATCCTTCAAATACTTGTTTTGCTCTTAGCCCACATGTATATCTGGATCTCTTCATTTTCCCACAATAAACTTTCTGGACTTAGGTTTAAATGGATCAAATCATAGAAATGAAGGGCTTGAAGGGACTTTGAAAAGTCAAGTCCAGCCCCTGCGCGGTGGCAGGACCAGTTAAACCTAGACGGTCCCTGACAGGTGTTTGTCCAAGCTGCTTTAAAAACCTCCAGAGATGGGGATTCCACAGCCTTCTTTGGGAGCTTAATTACCCTTATAGTTAGAAAATTTTCCCTAATATCTGAGCTAAATCACCTTGCTACAGGTTAAGCCCATTACTTCTTGTCTGACCTTCAGTGAACAGTTGATCACATTCCCCTTAAAAGCAGTCCTTGACATCTGAAGACTGTTATCGGGTCCCCCCATCAGTCTTCTTTTCTCAAGTCTAAACATGCTCAGTTTTTTTAACCTTTCCTCATAGGTCAGGTTTTCTAGACCTTTAATCATTTTTGTTGCTCTCCTCTGGACTCTCTCCAATTTGTTCACATCTCTCCTAAAGCGTAGTGCCCAGAACTGGACACAGTACTGCAGCTGAGGTCTCACCAGTGCCAAGCAGAGTAGGATAGTTACCTCCTGAGTCTTACATACAATCTCCTGTTTCTACACTGTAGAATATTAGCCCTCTTTGCAGCTGCATCACATTGCTGACTCATTCAACTTGTGATTCATTACAATCCCCAGATCCTTTCCAGCAGTACTAGTGCCTAGCCAGTTTATTCCCCATTTTGTAGTTGTGCAGATCTTTCCTTCCTAAGCGAAGTACTTTGCTCTTGGATTTAGTGAATTTCACATCTTGTATTCAGACCAATTCTCCAGTTTGTCAAGGTCACTTTGAATGCTAAGCCTGTCCTCCAAACTACTTGCAACCTCCTTGACACCCCTTGCAGCATGGTGTCATCTGCAGATTTTATAAGCATACTCTCCACTCCATTATTCAAGTTGTTAATGAAAATACTGAATAGTATCAGCCCCAGAACTGACCCCTGGGTGACCCCACAAATTTCCCCTGAGAGTTTGACAGCGAATCATTGATAACTACTTTTTGAATAAGGTCTTTTACCCCATTTGTGCAGCTGCCTTATAGTAATTTCATTTTAGACCACGCTTCCCTAGTTTCATTATGTGAATGTCATGTGGGACTGTGTGAAAAGCCTTACTAAAATCAGGGTATAACACATCTGCTGCTTTCCCGTGTCCACTAGGTCAGTAACTCTGTCAAAGAAGGAAATTAGGTTGGTTTGGCAAGATTTGTTCGTGATAAATATATGCTAGCTATTCCTTTATAACCCTATTATCATCCAGGTGCTTGCCAACTGACTGTTTAATAATTTACTCTACTATCTTTCCAGGTGTTGAAATTAGGCTGACCGGTCTATAATTCCCTGGGAACTCTTTTTCCTCCCCTTTCAAAGATACTATATTTGCCCTTCTCCAGTCTTTGGGGACCTGACCCATCCTCCAGAAGTTCTCAAAGATAATTACTAATGGTTCTGAGATTGCTTCAGCTAGTTCCTTAAGTACCTTATAATGAATTTCATCTGGTCCTGCCAAACTGAATACATCTAATTTACTTAAATATTCTTTAACCTGATCTTTCCCTATTTTGGCTTGCATTCTTTCCCCCTTGTTGTTAATATTAAATGTGTTGAGTATCTGGTTGCCATTTAACTTTCCCTGGTGAAGACTGAAGCAAAATAGGCATTAAACACCTCCGCTTTTTTGATGTGATCAGTTATTAGCTCTTTCCCCCGATAAGCAGAGGATCTACACTTTCCTTAGTCATTCTCTTGCTCCTAATGTGTTTAAAGTGCCTCTTCTTATTGCCTTTTATGTCCCTTGCTAGGTATGCCTTAGTCATTCTTATTTTATTCCTACATGATTGTGCTATTCTTTTATACGCCTCCTAAGCAATTCGTCCTCATTTCCACTTTTTGTAGGATTTCATTTTGATTTTTCAGGTCATTAAAAAGCTCCTGATAGAGCCATATTGGCCTCCTACTATGTTTCCTATCTTTCCTTCACATCAGGATAGTTTGCAATTGTTCCTTTAATATTGTTTACTTGAGAAACTAACAGTTCTCCTGAACTCCTTTTTCCCTTAGATTTTCTTCCCATGGGACCTTACCTACCAGTTCTACAAGTTTGTTGAACTCCATTATCCTTATTCTGTTGCTCTCACTCCTTCCTTCCCTTAAAACCATGAAATCACCCAACATGCCTTCCACCTTCAGATTCACTTCCAATTCCACCATGTTGGTCAGAATCAGGTCTAAGATGGTTGTCCCTCAGGTTACTTCCTCCACTTTCTGGGACAAAAAGTTGTCCCCTACACATTCCAAGAACTTAATGGAAATTTTGTGTTTTGCCAAATTACTTTTCCAACAGATGTCTGGACAGTTCAAGTCCCCCATTACTACTAGGTCCTGTGTTTTGGATATTTCTGTTATTTGTTCTAGAAATGCCTTATCCAGCTCCCCTTCCTTATTTGGTGGTCTACAGTAGACCCCTACCGTGATGTCACCCTATTTTTTACCCCTTTTATCTTTTTACCCAGAGACTCTCAACTGGTCTGCCTCCCACCACCTCCTGGACCTCAGAACAAATATCTGTTTTGATGTGTAAAACCACACAGAAGGGCAATTTGAGAAAAGGTTTTATTAAATGTACACAACACTCCTCCCCCATTCCAATTTTTCTCATCCCCCCTCCCCAGTGCTGAAGATTGATTGTTTGTTTGTTTGTTTACAGAGGGAGCCGAAGGACTTTAAAAATCTGTCCCTGGGAACTGATCCCTGGGATCAAGGTGAATCAGAGGAGGCCAAATTTCTGACATTCAGGGAAAACATTTTAAAAATATAAATGAGAACTTATTTTCTCCCCTACAGATGGGACATAATTCATATTAATATAAACACCGAAAATTAGAAAGGAAAAAACCCCCCAGAAAGCCTATCGAAGCCCTTCCAGGCTCCTGATAATTTTTGTTGCTCCTCTCTAAATTTGTCAATACTACTTTAGCAAAGATGTGCTCAGAAGCTAACAGAGTATACTTGGATTACCAGAATTCCCTGGTTCTGTGATATGATGCCTGTGCAGCCTAAAATGCTATTGGCCTTTCTACTATTCCATGGTGCACATTTGTCTCTAGCTTGCAGTTCGCTATCAGACTCTTTTAAGCCTCTTTTGGCATTATAGTTTCCCACACTTCTCATTGAATATCTGTGTTTTAGATTGTTTTCCTACAGATGTTTAAACATACATAAACAGACATGGCATACTTATTGATAATCATACAGGACGAGCACAAAATCTACTTCTCGGACTACACAACTACGTATTTGCTAGCAGTGTTCCAAAATGAATATCATTTTGGTCCAGTTCATGTCATTGTTTTTTTAAGCAGAGCTCCCCACTGAACTCCATTTAATATATTCTGTCTGTTTCCAGACTCTCTGTAGGTTCCCATGTACTATTTCTCTGGCCTCTCTGGTATTGGCCTCTCTGGTATTTTCACCTTCCTGCCACTTAATATAATTTGTGAAATTCATTAAAATGTAGTTTATTTTGTCTCCCAGACCAGATCCAGCACTGATTCCTGCAGGAGCCGAGTAGATATCTTCCCCAACTCAATACACTGCTGTTTATCATTTTAATTTTCTTTTATGACCCTTCAACCAGTTTTCATTTGACAGGAGATTATTCCTACCCAAGTCCTATTTGAATTAATGATTTAACGTTATAAACAAAAATTCACATGACCAGATCCTCAGCTGGTGTAAATCAGCCAAATCACCAATTTAGGCCAGCTGAGGCTCGGTCCTGCATCTACTGCTTTGCTGAAATCCAAATATATTAAAACTACTGCTTTCTCTAGATTGATTTTTTTTTTTTAAATAGGACTACAAAATTAGCAATCAGGTTTGTCTGGCAAGATTTCCCTTTTATTAACCGATATAAAATGTATGTAAACTGCTAAAAAAAATAGACCACTATCTTTCTAAGAGCTTAGTTGAGTTATTTCTCCTCCCCCCTCCCCTTCTTACAAATGGGTGTTTTCAAAGACTTCTCTCTAAACTTTGCTTATATTCAGAAAGTCTCAGTGAATCGGGAATTTATCCCTAAATTCGCCTACACATAACCTGTATAAATCAATAGAAGTACCAGGTTTAAAAAATTAAATTTCATGTATTTATTTGAAACGCTAACAGTCCATTTGCATATATAAATATAAAAAGAGAAACATTCTCTAAAAATGTTACAATGAGCAACCCTTGGTAGCATTTTTATAACTATTCTGCAGTGATTACTTTGGACAGCCTTGTTAATTATACATGTAATTCTATTATTTATTGATACATCGGCACTCCTGTAAGCACAGAGTCCTTTCCAGTACAAGGATATCTGATAAATTATATGGGGATGATAAATCCTACTGGAATGATAGGGCAATACTTGTGATTGAAGTTGCCATGAGAAGCAATCTGTCTGCTAGGAGAATAATAATACAGGTAGCTGTCAGCTTGAACCTACCATATTTCATGAGAAGAAGAGTGCAAGTAAACCAGTGATGTGACATATATCTATAACACTACAAGCATTGCATTTTTTTCATGTCTAGAAGAATGAATGTTGGTATTTCATGTGTGTACCTCCACTTTCAGTTTTTGACTCATAATGCATATGGAGTAGTTCGGTCAATCTTTACTAAAGCCATCAACAATCTAGAATTTATTTCTCATTTACTCTTCTGCTTTTTAACTCAGTAAATTATTAATCCCCAGAAGTATTTTTACTCTAACTAGGAAGAATAAAAACAATGGATTAACCATGTTCCTGGGTTTGAAACAGATTTTGGATTACCAAAAGCTGTTGAGTTTAAAAAACAATAACAGAGGTTTTCTATATATTTAGGTAATAGACTTTCAAAAAAGTTTGAATCAAATCTTCAATATTAGCAAGTGACTTGTGAAGTTAAATAATCCATTGGTAGAATTTATGTTGAAAATTTGCATGACTCTCTTTAAAAAATGAAATAAAATACCAAAGCAAAATTATAATTTTTCAAAATGAGCAATGTCTAGTTAAAGATAAAAGGAAATAATTCCATTAGTAATCTGAATCTTTTTTCGAAAACCACAATGGCACTGAGCCAGTTACAATCAATGCAGATCCTAAAAGAAAGGAACATAGACATGTTTTATGCTAAAACCAACTGCATGAACTTCAACTGTGAGGTAGTTACTAGCATGAATTATGATGTTCCATTTAGTGTTAGCTTATCTCCCTTTACTCGTGATATCAACAAGCCTAGTGATAATAAATTGAATTGCATACCATAGTTGAGGTTAATCTTTTGTCAGGCAAATGTTTGCTTGGCTCTGCTTTGACACGTGCAGAAAACTCTATAATATAACCTTTGGGTTTTTAGACATCTTTAAGTGGGGATAAACAGAGTAAATCACTAGTTTAACAAAACAGCTAAAGCCCAGAGGGAATCCAGCTGTGGCTGGGTCAGGAGGAATCACAATGGAAAGCAGAGAAGCTAAGGAGAGAGTGGGCCTTTGTGTAATGTATAGTTTGATGATTCTGGGCTGCACAAGCCTTGCTGCCTTGTCTACTTACTCCACTGATGGTAGCGATCATGGCAGCTCCAGCTCAAGTTTTAACTTCCACGTCAGCTAGACCTGCTCTGAGCAGATTTGAGCAAACATTTTTTCCTATGTTTCTAATAGAGTCTGAAATGATTATAGTAACTTTTATCAAAACCAAACCCTCTTCTCCACTGTCTATAAGTGTTCTGCATGTGTGTGATTAGCTCTGGTAAAAGGTTTCAAACTGACATCCCTGGGGACTGAAGCTCTGTGTTCACCCACAGAATATTGTCTCAAGCCGCCTAGGGAAACCACACACCAGGGACCAGAGGTTTGCTCCATACTGCATGGCCCTTGGTCTCTTTGCCGAAATTGTGGCTTTTAAACACGCAAAGCTAGATACCCTGTTACTAAGCCCCGACCATGCAGACCTTAGATATTAATGCAGCTTTAGAAAGAAAAAGGCTATTTATTTCCACGTTTCCGACTTCAGCCCAGCCCCGGGAATCCTGTCAATGCTGCGGATCTGAGAGAAGGAGCCCACCATATCTGTTTATGTGGTTCATGCACAGAGGTGGGCTGCTGGGTTACAGAAAGATTCAAAGGAGTAGGCCAGGTATGGCTTCTCTGGAGAATTCTGGGCTCTAGCCACACTGCTCCATGAACTTGAACTCCTCTTGGTGATCTGGGGGATGAGCTCTCAGGGCCAGCAACACAAAGCTATGTCTGTCTAAAGTTAACATGGCAAGTCTTTGGTTTGCCTCAGTCAGCAGTCATTTATAGCACAGCAGTCTCATACTTATACATAAAGTTGTTTGCCTCATAACGAAGTGATGGATTCTATAGGAATAATGGATTTAATGTAATTTTTATAAGTATAGTGAATTTGGTGCTCGATAGGATTTACCTTTACTATAGTATTCCTTATCATTTGGGCCCTACCAAATTCATGGCCATGAGAAACTATAACTGGGTTAAAAAATAAAGTTCATGGAGGGATAGGTCTATAATAGCTATTAGCCAAGATGGTCAGGGACACAACCCCATGCTCGGGATGTCCCTAAGCCTCTGACTGCCAGATGCTGGGACTGGACATCATGGGATGGATCACCTGATAATTGCCCTGTTTTGTTCATTCTCTCAGAAGCATCTGGCATTGGCCACTATCAGAAGACATCTATGAAATCTGATCTTTTGTGTGCTTTTATGCTATGCTATACAGATTTCATGGGTGAGACCAGCGTTTCTCAAAGTGGGGGTCCTGACCCAAAAGGAAGTTGCAGAGGGGTCACAGGTTATTTTAGGGGGGTTGCAGTATTGCCCTTACTTCTGTGCTGACTTCAGAGCTTGGTGGCTGGAGAGTGGCGGCTGTTGGCCAGGTGCCCGGATCTGAAGGTTGCGCCCCACCAGCAGCAGCACAGCAGTAAGGGTGGCAATACCATCCCATGCCACCCTTTCTTCTGTGCTGCTGCCTTCAGAGCTGGGCAGCCGGACAGTGGCAGCTGCTGACTGAGAGCTCAGCTTTGCAAGCAGCAGTGCAGAAGAAAGGGTGGCAATACTGTACCATACCATCCTTAGATCTGCGCTGCTGCTGGCAGGGGCTCCGCCTTCAGAGCTGGGCTCCCGGCCTGCAGCCACCACTCTCCAACTGCTCAGCTGTGAAACAGCAGCACAGGGTTACGTATAGCAATACTGCAACTCCTTTTTGGGTCAAAAATTACAACACCGTGAAATTTCAGATTAAAATAGCTGAAATCATGAAACTTATGATTTTTAAAATCCTATGACCATGAAATTGACCAAAATGGACCATGAATTTGGTAGGGCCTTACTTATAAATATTACAAAAACTGAGGATGGTAAGTGTCTAGTTTTGTATGGTACCAACAGTGTTAACGTCTCTGTGTATGTGTCCCCAATATGAAAGACAGAGTACATTTCCCACTGGATCCTAACTATTTAGGGGGTGGGGGAAGGTAAAATTTAAGGCCTAATGTGCTTGGCAATGCTTTTAGCTGTGTTCAATTATTGGAAATTAATTTCAAAATGACACATTTGTTACTTAATAGAAGTCATGATAAACAAGACAAAACAATCCTAAATCCTAGATGTAGAATGATGGATTCAATGGAAATCAATAACATCACTTATACAGAGACACTGAATCCCTGTGCATTTGAGTGCAGGGTTGGGGCCTCAGTTTGTAAAGAATACAATGCCAAATGTCAAATGGACAATTAAATAAAAGCAGTGAAGGATTAAGATGACTTTTAATTTTTTGAATTTTTATCCTGAGATAAGATCCTGATTTGTGTATAAATCATTGCAGTACTAATCAAACATATTGTGCCAGATTTCCATTAAGGGTAGTAATTTTTATATTTGAACAACTATTTCTTAAAACTGCAGGAAGAGATTCGTGATCATATCTTTTCTTTTGGGAGAGATTATTTGAAAAAATATTTTCCATTGCATATAACAATTGGATCCATCTGGATAAAATTCCAAGCATGGAAAGATGGAATATTTGAGCTCCATAAATTTTAAAAAGATATTCAGTAGGGTACCCCACCCTCTAAAAATACAGATTAAGAGTTGCCTTTAATTTTCAGGTTAACCACATTCCCATCTATTAAGATGGATTCCTTTTGCTTTTATGGCTACATGCTTACCTCTGGGGTCAGTGCATTGTTATCTGAAGTCTGGCTGGAGAGCAGAATGTGTGTGAAACCATCTTCTTTCCGGACCACAATGTCCCTGAAGCGACAGTTACTTTCATTTTGACGCACGCTGTACCTTAGTCTCTTATCAAAGACATAATCTTTCTCCCCATCCAGTTTCCTTTTCACAGTGCTGTGCAGATTCAGGCCTCCGTTGGCCAGAGAGGAACCTTTCAAATGCAAACAACCAAAATGGATACATGTTATCATATCTATCCCTCCAAAGAAAACAGTGTAGTGTATCATTAACTTGAATTTCACTTGATGTCTAGATCATCCTATTCCAAGGGTGGGCAAAAATGTGTCCAGCAACCAAATGTGGCCCACGAATTCTAGTGTGTCCTCTGACTGTTCATTTTTACTACAGCGGTTCAGCCTGTGTATCCCAGCATGAAATGCTCTATCATGATCTGAGCAGAAGACCACTCCAATTTAGATCAATCATTGCATTTTGGAACTGGTAGTCTCAATAGATATGCCTGTAGTGGAAAATAAGAGCAGCTGTACCCTGCTCTTTTATGGGAATTTGGGGTAACCCTCAAGTTCATGGGAAAATTCTAATTCAATTTTCCTTGGAAAAGCTCAGCATGATTGACTTAGTCCATATCACCTCTTCCTAAGATACAATTTGTTCCTTGTTTACAGAACTAAAGCCATTGCCAACTCCATTTGGCAACTTTAATGTAGGAACAGGATCCTCAATTGTACATCTCTATAGGGACTCAGAGCAAGATAGAACAGTTCATATCAAACATTTACAGCTAAGCTGACTCCACTATCATACTCCTCTTCCTTAGAATTCCAGCAGTCACCATTAAAGGTAGTATTTTACCCACTGTTATCGCACTATGGTATCTGAGATTATGCTCAAATTAGGATACAACTCGATACAAGGTACTCCATTGGAGAGGCTTCAGGGAAAGGCAAACATATTTGTAAATGTGAAGTTTGTGTCCAAGAAACAGAGTCATCTCATGACAAAATGCTGGCTTCCTTGAGGTCCCCTGATCTGCTTAACTAATGCTCCAGTAAAGGATCTACATTTTAAACAGGATGACAAATTAACTTTTTTTTACTGTTAGCAGCAAGACTTTGTATTGCACATTATTGGGAAAATATTACTTCTCCTTCAATGGAATTGTGGAACAGTAAAATACATACTGTCCTCATATTAGAGGACATATTACACCACGTATATACCCAAGAGAAGTGCCAAAAAGAGGATAGCCATTTTAAAAATTTGATCACCCTTTTTAGCATACTATGAGAATGAGGGCTCTCCAACTAGGAAGCCAAAATCATTAGCCAGGTTCTTTGAATATTAAGCTGATCCTTAATAAGTAATAATATATAACGAAGTAGGTTAATGTCTTCTTGTAACTTTGCATTAATAAAAGTCCCCTCCCCACAAAAGGGGGACTAGGACACAACTGTGGTATCTCATATACCACTGTGTAGTAATAGAGGTAAATACTGACTTTTTAATCACCTGTACTTTTAACATAAAACTGCAAAAAAGGTATTAATGCTGATGCCATTTTGCAGAACACATATTGATAGGAAAACACCAAATCAATGACAAGAAATACATGCTTCCTCTTTAAAAACAAAACCACCACAACAAAACAGCATCTTACTGAGAAACATACAGTTTATCCTGCGTTCTGCTTGCAGCAAATTGTAACTCCTGCTTTGTTCATATTTATAATTCCTATGGGATATTCAGGAAATATGTTGTCATTAGTAACAATATACAAGTAGGTCAAAGGCTGTGTTATGGAGTCATAAAAATATCCTAAACACATGCTTTCTGTAAGTCTCCTTTTTGCAGTTACAGATATTTTAAATGTCATTACCATTAAAAATGATGGGTGAATAAAATAATTAGATAAGTTCATGGCGGAAAGGTCCATCAATGGCTATTAGTCAAGATGGTCAGTGTGTCCCTAAACCTCTGACTGCTAGAAATTGAGACTGGATGACGGGATAGATGACTTGATACATTTCCCTGTTCTGTGCACTCCCTCTGAAGCATCTGGCACTGGCCACTGTCAGAAGACAGGATATTGGGCTAGTGAACCATTGGCCATACTGGATCAGACCATTCTTAAGTTCTTATATAGACTGTACAAAAGCAGAAGTTAAAGTTGCTTAATTTACTTGATATATTGGCCATTTAAAAAAAAAAAAAAGAGGGGGAGATGGTCCCAAAATACTCCAAATGTCCAGGAAGGAAAAAGAGGAGTACAGTCTGCATCCAAACCTGAATCTGTATTTAATTTTGTTCTTACTTCTACAGTAAAGTAAACCAACCTCCTGGTTTTGGTATTAAAAAGCTAAAGGATTTTTTTGAGGAGGAGGGATGGAAATTAGGACATGGATGTAAATTTCGTAGCTTAGATCTTCTTTGTCCAATTAAAAACGCATTGTTACTGATGACTGTAATGATGAATTTATAATGAAAAATTCCCTAACAGGAGCCAGCCATCTTCCTTAGATAGTCTTAGTATTTCCATTACTTGATGTCTGAGTAGCTAATTCAACTACATTACTAGCCATCACTAAACCCTGGACTCTGCAGATGTTCATGTCCTGTAAAATATCTCTTTATACTCTGCAATTATTATATTTAGTACTAAACTATATTAAATGTCTAATAGTATTCAGCTGATAAAGTCTTGCCTGATTTAATATATACATATTTGTTAATTTTATTTTTTCAGGGATTCAATAAAACACTTTTTACAGTTAAATTATAAACACTCTCGCGTAGAGCTCTAGCAGATATATTCAATTAAATAACGGTTTATTAACTGAAACATTAAATTTAAATTAGTTCCTTAGTTTAGAAAGAATATTTGAAGCCTTTAGGTTTGTTTTTTTTTGACAAGAATTATTTTCAAATGTAAAAATCCCAAGCCAACAACACATGTCATTTAATGCTTGAAATTTTAAAAATTATAACTTGTACATTTTTGGCTTCTTCCTTGTTTATAGTGACTCATTACTAGAGCACAATGACTTGTCTGGTAGTTTATTCCTTTTTTTTCTGTTCATGAATTATTTGCAAACTGAGGTCTCAATCTTGCAAACACATATGTGCTTAACATTAGACTGAGGAGGAGTTCCATGGAAGGCAGTGGGAGTATTAATGTGCTCAACGATAAGCAGTGTAGAAGTGTCGGCAGCACTGGTGACTGACTGGCTTTTACAGATTTGTACAACATTCAGAATTGTTCACAAATACTTTGTGAAGGCATTTCAGCCTGTCATTGTTTGCAACCAACTTCCTTTATCTAGGTCTTCATCTATTTTCTGTTCGCTAACAGTATATGTCATCTAGGATGCATGGTACTGTTTCTTGTGCCTGACTAGAGGACTGTAACTTTTTTACAAACAATAGATGGGAAATAGGGTCCCCAGGTGTCTGGTTTTCAACTGGAATGCCTGGTCAAAAAGGGACTCTGGTGGCTCCAGTCAGCACCGCTGACTGGGCTGTTAAAAGTCCGGTCAGCGACGCAGAGGGGCTAAGGCAGGCTCCCTGCCTGCTATGGCTCCTGGAAGCAGTGGCATGTCCCCCCTCTGGCTCCTATGTGTAGGGGCAGCCAGGGGGCTCCACATGCTGCCCCGCCACAAGTGCCAGTTCTGCAGCTCCCATTGGCCAGGAACTACATCCAATGGGAGCTGCGGTGGCAGCGCCTGCAGACGGGGCAGCACGCAGAGCCACCTGACAGTGCCTCTGTGTAGGAGCCGGAGGGGGGACATGCCGCTGCTTCTGGGAGCTGCTTGAGGTAAGCACAGCCCAGAGCCTGGACCGTGACTCCCTCCTGCGCCCCAGCCTTGATCCTCCTCCCATACTCCAAACCCCTCAGCCCCAGCCCAGAGCCCCCTCCTGCACCCCAAATCTATCATCCTCAGCCCCACACCAGAGCCCTGTACCCCAAACCCCTGCCCCAGCCCAGAGTCCCCCCCACACTTTGAACTCCTCACTTCTGGTCCCACTCTGGAACCCACACACCCAGCCCAGAGCCCAAACCCCCTCCCAACCCTCTGCCTCAGCCCAGAGCCCCCTCCCATACTCCAAACCCCTCGGCTCCACCCCCCAACTTGGAGCCTCCACCTGCACCCCAACCCCCTCATCCATGGCCCCACCTCAGAGCCCAGCTCGAGCACTTACCCTCTCCTGCACCCCAACCCCCTGAGCCAGCCCAGTGAAAACGAGTGAGTGATGGTGGGGAGAGTGAGCGAGAGAGGGAGGGGGAATGGAGTGAGCAGGGACGGGGCCTCAGAAGGGTCAGGGCATGGGGTGGGACAAGGGTGTTCGGTTTTATGTGAGTAGAAAGTTGGCAACCCTAATGGGAAAGCAAAGAAATTTCAAGAGGGCTACTTGAATAGGTGGTCTTGTTAGGAAAGAAGTCAGACATGACAGTCATAGTTGTTCCTTCTGGCCTTTAAATCTGTGAACAACTTCTGGTATGAACCTTTAAGCAAACTTATACTTAGGTATTCATCAATTTCACTTTTCACAAACATTCTTATAAACAAAATTTCTTGTACAAACATTCATGTGAAATGAATAATTGGACTTGTGAATAATTCTCTTTCTTTTTTGGGGTGGGGGTGGGGAGGGAACAAAGATTCCAATACCACATTTATGCACTATTTGCTCTGCTTCGTGCTCACTATGTTGTTTGGTCCATCTGGAAGCCTGCTGGAGAGGGAGATTTTGCAATAAAGTCTAAAGAACTTAGGAAATTAGATGCAAGAATGGACATGAGATGGAAGCAGCCTTGGGCTAACTGCATTGGTAATCTGCATACTATTAAGGAATAAGCAACAGCTGTTCTAAGTACAGATGGTAAGGGAAGGGTGGGGGCTTAATTCTGAAGGGAAATCCATCAAAACAAAAAGCCTCTCGTCAATCAGTTTATCATCATCATTTGTTGCATCTCATTTTGTTCAAACAGTGCGCCAAGTGGGGAAGTTAAAGATATGACAAAAGAAGCTGTTAACCTCACAGCAATTATTATAAGCAAAGTGTATGTCAGCTGACAGGATTTTAACCAACAGAAGGTCTACATGCAATCTACAATGGCACCTATGTTTTCTAATTTATGTTTTCCTCAAATGACACTGAAGACTGCATGTAGACCTTCTGTTGGTTAAAATCCTGTCAGCTGACATACACTTTGCCTATAATTTTAGGTTTCATGCAAAGATTTACACCAATGCAACTAAAATAGGTCTGGTCGTTTTTGTATGAAACCTAAAACTGATACAAATACCAATAACTATCCATGGATTATCTATGGGAGGAATGTCTGATAGTCTCATGATAGTGCAATTCTGTATCAAAATTCTGAACAATGTTGCCTGTCTGTCAATATCAGTATTCCAGCATGGAATGCAGACACTCATCTCTAGTTGTTGGAACCTAAACATAATTTAGTTATCTACTTTGAGATGGGCCAAGACAGTGAATATCAATGTTTGCAGCTATAATTAAATAATGCGTCTTCCTCCTGAACATTCAGCCTAAACCAAAATGGTGCCTAACTTTTTTTCACCTGGTTAGTACATGGTAGGGTAACAGTTAACACCTTAATATGTCAAGATGAAAAATGACTGTGGCATGGAGTACAGCTAACCATCCCCTAAACAATGAATAATGTATGTGAAATAAATTAGAGATGTCACAAAGAAACACAGGAAGCTTTAGCTACCTCTGAACTTGGTTTCCCAGCCTAAGCACAGAGATGAAAATTTTAGTTCAGCTTTTTGGTGCTGTCAGTTTATATGTGAAAGAGAGCATGAGACAATATTTCCTTAATTTACCTAGGTCTATACATTAAATACCGGGTTATAAATAATCTGCAATAAAACTTGTGAAGGTATGAGTAAGAGCCATGTAAAGACTGGGAAGAAGAGCTAGTAAAAGTCATCAAAGGAACAAAATTTATATTAGTCTAGGGATCCCAGCTGACTTCAGGGCCACATTATGCTAAGTGCTGTACAAAACTCATCCCGATAGTCATACTGTCTAAAAAGATGAAACAAAGGGTGGGAAAGGAAACAGACGTGACACACTTAAGGTCATACAGCAGTTCAGTGCTGAGCCAGGAACAGAACCCAGTCAAATGCCCTATGCACTAGATCACACTGTCTCTCTAGCTACCCTGTTAGCTAAGAATTGATGAGTAGGGCCCTACCAAATTCATGAAAAACGTGTCACAGACTGTGAAATCTGTTCTCCTCCAGTGAAATCTGATCTTTTGTGTGCTTTTACCCTATACTATACAGATTTCATGGGGGAGACCAGCGTTGCCCAAATTGGGGGTTCTGACCCAAAAAGGAGCTGCAGGGGGGTCACAACGTTATGGGGGGCGGGGAGAATCACAATTTGCCACCTTACTTCTGCGCTGCCTTCAGAGCTTGGCAACCGGAGAGCAGTGGCTGTTGGCCAGGTGCCCAGCTCCGAAGGCAGCGCCCCACCAGCAGCAGCACAGATATAAGGGTGGCAATACCATCCCATGTGACCCTTTACTTCTGCACTGCTGCCTTCAGAGCTGGGAGGCTGGACAGTGGTGGATGCTGACTAAGGGCTCAGAGCTGCAGGCAGCAGCGCAGAAGTAAGAGTGGCAGTACCATACTATGCCACCCTTACTTCTGTGCTGCTGCTGGCAGCGGCTCTGCCTTCAGAGCTGGAGCTGGGTTCCCAGCCAGCAGCCACCGCTCTCCAGCTGTGAAGGCAGCACCACCGCCAGCAACAGTGCAGAAATAAGGGTAGCAGTACTGCAACCCCGTAGCCCCTACAATAACTTTGTGAACTCCCCACAACTCCTTTGGATCAGGACCTGTACAATTGCAACACTAAAATTTCAGATTTAAATAGCTGAAATCATGACATTTTAAAAATCCTATGACCGTGAAATTGACCAATATGGATCATGAATTTGGTAGGGACCTAATGATGAGTCTCCCATACTTTAACCAAGTTTGTTACTCACTTGTTGCAAGAATGTTCCAGAAGAGAAAATGAAAGTATGAATGTCCCAGAGACAGTTCTGTTGCATTAAACTCTCAGGAGTGTTTTTCGGTAATAGTTTTAGAGCCATGTAATCAATTACGCATCTGCAGAGTTCCTTAAATCAACACATTTCTATCCAGACTGAACTGAGAAAGTAAGACAAGGTGGGTGAGGTAATATCTCTTATTGGACCAGATGTCACAGCTAAGTAAGGTGGAACAGATTGTTTAGTATAAGCAGTTAACACACATGAATGGCAAATAATTGGCAAATGAAATTTAATGTGGATAAATGTAAAGTAATGCACATTGGAAAAAATAACCCCAACTACACATACTATATGATGGGGGCTAATTTAGCTACAACTGATCAGGAAACAGATCTTGGAGTCTTTGTGGATAGTTCTCTGAAGACGTCCACGCAGTGTGCAGTGGCAGTCAAAAAAGCAAACAGGATGTTGGGAATCATTCAAAAAGGGATAGAGAATAAGACGGAGAATCTCTTATTGCCCTTATAAATCCATGGTATGCCCACATCTTGAATACTGCATACAGATGTGGTCTCATCTCAAAAAGATATACTGGCATTAGAAAAATTCAGAGAAGGGCAACTAAAATGATTAGGGATTTGGAACGGGTCCCATATGAGGAGAAATTAAAGAGGCTAGGAATTTTCAGCTTGGAAAAGAGGAGACTAAGGTGGGATATGATAGAGGTATATAAAATCATGAGTGGTATGGAGAAAGTGAATAAGGAAAAGTTATTTACTTGTTCCTATAAGAACTAGGAGCCACCAAATGAAATTAATGGGCAGCAGGTTTAAAACAAAGAAAAGGACGTTCCTCTTATCACACAGCGCACAGTCAACCTGTGGAGCTCCTTGCCTGAGGAGGCTGTGAAGGCTAGGACTATAACAGGGTTTAAAAAAGAACTAGATAAATCTAATGGAGGTTAAGTCCATTAATGGCTATTAGCGAGGATGGGTAAGGAATGGTGTCCCTAGCCTCTGTTTGTTGGAGGGTGGAGATGGATGGCAGGAGAGAGATCACTTGATCATTACCTGTTAGGTTCACTCCCCCTGGGACACCTGGCTTTGGTCACTGTTGGTAGACAGGATAGTGGGCTGGATGGACCTTTGGTCTGACCCACTATGGCCGTTCTTATGTCAAAGGGCCATTCAAGGTGAAGAGGCATGTTAACACCCCTCCAGTTATAGGTGGGTGAAGAAAAGAGGAAAAAGGCAGTGGGAGTTAAGGGGTTTGGGATTATTATTGTATTTATGGTTTATTACTGCAACGTGTCTATTCAGTCCATTGGAAAGTGTTGTTGTGCAGGTTTCCCTTAAGGATGAGGACTGATAGGTCAGATCACTTTGTAAAAAGTGCTCACCCACAGGTGATGTGTTTTTATTGTTATAATTTTTCCTGTGAGTTCATTCGAGAGCATAGTGATTTGTCTGGTTTCACCCACATAACCCTCCACCCCCAGCTGCCTCCCTCACCTTCCTTCCTCCCCCTCTCCATCCCCAATGGGAGGGGTGTTAACAGGCCACTTTACCTTGAATGGTTCCTTGAAATGTGTTAACTACTTATGCTAAACAATCTGTTCCACCTTGTGTTTAGCTGTGACACTTTGAGTATGTTTCCCAGACCTGAAAAAGAGCCCTGAAAGCTCCAAAGCTTGTCTTTCTCACCAACAGAAGTTAGTCCAAGAAAAGATATTACCTCACCCACCTTGTCTCTCTAATATCCTGGGATCAACTTGGCTACAACAACACTGAGAAAGTGAGTATTTTTGGTTGCATTTTACTGTTTCCTATAATGAACAGAATAAGGGGAATAAAAAGAAAGCAGGAAACTGGATTGATAGAGAGTATTTAAATTAAGGACACCATGACACTATGAAGGTTTTCATAGTGGAAAGATACAGAGGTTAGTGGTACACAACAAACAGGCATTCTTCAGCAGATGGTGTGCAGAACTAGAGCAGGGCAGGAAGAAGACTATTTAAAGGAAAAATTTGATGCTGTCAAGGAATTTGACACAACAATCTCTCTTAATTGCAGTATCATGAAAGAAGCAGATAAGAAATGGGATAACAGAAGACAACAAATGTCATCAGAATACTGCTTCAAGCTACAGAAAGTTTTTGAACAGCTATTACAGAGTTTACCTAGTGTTTGTTTTTCCTCATGGCCTGGCCTATTACAGTCATTCACAATGCAAGAGTCCAGACCTGCAAGGCTAACAGCACGCATCTTCTCGGCAACATCAAAACAACAGGTGTTCCGAGTTTATGGTGAGATGCAAAGGAAACAAGAGAGCAGTGTACATTAACCTGCAGCACACCCTTACACTTACTGACAGGAAAGAGCTGAGAAGAGGTGGCTATTTCATGGGAATTACAATGCTGCGTGTTGAAATGGACTAGCTAGTGTATATGGCAAGTGCAGCCCCCTAGTGGACAGAACAAGTGCAGCTCAGGTCATTTTGATCTATGTTCTCTAATGTCCACCAGGCAAAAAGCTTTTACCCTAATGGAGGCAGATATAAGTATTCATAGAGTCAGTTGTTACATGGTTCTGTTCCGCCATTCTAGGTAACAGAACTAATAAAATACAGTAATCTTGTGATTAAGGAAAATTAAGAGTAAGCGGAGGAATGCAGAATGGAAATTTGTTTTATTTTGGTAAATGTATTTAAAGGTGGGGTTGAACATTAGAATTTTAAAGATATAGATATTAATGTACATTATGAGGTGCTTGAAGCTTTTATCACCAGCTGTTGATTCCCTTAAAAGATAACAGGAGAAGATGGTAAGCACTACTTGTTCTGGGCTTTCAAGGTTGGGGCTGGATTCTTCCCTTCGGCAGAGAAGTCTATGAAAGAGGCAGTATTTTTTCCAGGCAATTATCTCCTCAAGGAGGGAGAGTGCAGATGGTAGGCAAAAGGTGTAGTCTCCCAATCCGGCAGATCCTGAGAAGAAAGCAAGTCCATGGGATGCAGAGGCAAAAGCTGTGTCTGTGACTATCCCAGCTGCTCTGCTGAGTCTGACATGGCTGCACAGTGGTCCAAACCTCCAATAATGTGCATGCAGGTATGTGTGTGCATGTCCACATACACATATCTACAAGTACACTATGGGTCTGTTGGTGAAAATTGTATCTGTGGGGTGTGCAGGTGATAGCCCATCCAAGTGTATGTGTCCAAAGCGGGGCATGCATTAGTGGAGGCCACTTTAGGGAGCCATTGAATCTCAGTCCCCGAACATATTTTATTTCTATAGCACCATTAGTATGTGTGGTATTTTATAGACAAAATACAGGTTATTTAATTATAGGGTTACTCAGCTTATCGCATAAATTTAATTATCAGGTTAATTCAATTATTCATTACTGCTATAGTATGAAAGACACTTTTGGTTCAGGGGGATGGAATATGGGGCCTTTCACTTCTAGGCTATGGGGTGGACTATAACCAAGATTGGGGATGACTGAAGACTTAGCTGCTGTCCTATGTAAAAGGAATTGGTGATGTCAGTCCAGTACTAAGTGGACATATGCCCTTATCACAACTGGCATCTGTATTACTGCTAATAAGCCTTCCTGTAAGTGTGCAAACTGAGGGGAGAACATATTAGTCTCGGCTGGATATGAATAGCAATGCAGATTTCTTTGATTTACCTGTGGTTTCTGTCACACTCTCTAATTTCTTCCTGACAAGGAATGGAAGAAATTTCAAAGCCTATAGCAAAAAAACTTTAAAAAGCATTACTTTTAATCAGTCTTGCCTGCTCCTCCTCTCCCCTGTTTTCTATCCCTTCCCCTCTTATTTTAGCTGCATAGTTTGTCCCCTTTTTCTCTCCTCCATTGTGCATGTTGACCACTGCAAAGTGAGACTGGATGGAATCATCAGCTCAGGAGTGCTGCTAGACAGAACTTTTGGAGGAGATGGATCTAAGCTCAAAATGTAGAGATCAAAATTCAGCTTCACTTTGCTTCTGGTTGCAGGAAGAACAGAATGGAGTGAAGGGAGCAAGACAAGAGTGTAAAGCACAAGAATAGAAGTGATGGAGATATACCTATCTCATAGAACTGGAAGGGACCTTGAAAGGTCATCAAGTCCAGCCCCCTGCCTTCACTAGTAGGACCAAGTACTGATTTTGCCCCAGATCCCTGAGTGGCCCCCTTGAAGACTGAACTCACAACCCTGGGTTTAGCAGGCCAATGCTCAAACCACTGAGCTATGAGTTGGGGAGAGACAATGTAAAAATCGTTATAAAGAAATGTTCTCAGATAGTTCGGGCCATCTGCTGTTATGCCATAAGCCATATCCGTAAGTGTCTGCATACCTAGGAGCTCAGGGCGAGGAAGGGCTTTTTTTTTCAGGACAGACTTGTCAAGAGTATTATTCCAACAAGGAATGGGAGATACACTTTTTTTTTTTCCCAGTGAGGACAAATGAAAGTTTATTTGCCCCTCGAGATCTCGTTTTATTTTCCCCTTTTAACAAAATGATCTTAAAATATAAAAGAAAGGTATGTGTAAAAACCACTGCATTCTGAATAAATATATTGTGTACTGGAAAATGAAAATGGATTAGGAGCAATAGGCATTAGAAACCTTCACTCATTAAAACCTATAACTACAAAAAAGAAAAAAACAACTTAAATGTTATACACATAACACAGCTGAAGCTTAATTTTCAAACAGACTCCTTCACCCAAACCCAGCAAAGCACAGAAGCCCAGGCTCTCAGCTTTAAGCATGAGAGTTGCCTCACTGAAGCCTTTGGGATTACTCATATGCTTAAAGATGAGCATTCTCTGGACCGGACAGGACATTTGGATGCTCAGATTGGAACATAGATGCCTTATTTTCAGCCTCAGACCTTCACTGGCTAATGTGAACATTGGTGCATTAATGCCTGTGGGCGCACTTGAAAGGGTTCAAGTTAATGGACATTTCGGTAAGTTTCACTTGTGAGGCTTTAAATTCCCAAAATCCAGGTGTGAACTTCTTATGCAATACCCAAATAACAGCAATGGTTGTGTAGTGTGGCAACTGCTGGGGTAACTATAATAATCAAGGTTATGGGATTAGCAAAGAAATATACTGAATACTCTCATGTCACTGAAACAATACCAAAACGGAAATTAAGGAATTAAAAACACCTTGATGGCCATGATGAGGCAACCCAGTATGGCTATGTAAAAGAATACTGCACCTCTCTAACCTACTAGAGTTCTTTGAATGTGTGCCCACAATGTAGTGGATAATGGAAAACTGGGTGATATAACATGATTTATGTGGAATTTCAGAAAGCCGTGACAGTCATTCACAAGAGGCTATTAAGGAAACTAATACTATCACGGACTAGAAATTGGCTAATAAAAATAATGAGTGGAAAAGAAACCATTTGTTCCATCATGGCAAATGATTAACAGTGGGCTGCCCTAAGGACCTGTAGTAAGACTGGTCGGTTTGATATACATAGACACCTCTACCCCAATATAACGTGACCTGATATTAACACAAATGGCTATAACGTGGTAAAGCAGCGCTCTGGGGGAGCGAGGCTGCACACTCCAGTGGATGAAAGCAAGTTCAATACAGTGCCGTTGTAAGATTTTTTTGGCTCCCAAGGACAGCGTTATATCGGGGTAGAGTTGTAAATGATCTGAAAAGGAAGTGAAGTGATAGAAACATCTTCAGTGAACAAAATTTGATTAGTGGAGACTAGAAGAGATTGTGAAGAACTAGAGAGAGAGAGAGAGAGAGAGAGAGAGAGAGAGTCCTAACAAAGATATGTGAATTGGCAACACGATAGCAGATGAAATGCACAATGGAAGGAATTTGAACTACTCATACACATTGCTGGATTCTAAATGAACTGTAATCACTCGGGAAAAAAGATTGGTGGGTCATTGTGAACACCTCAATGAAAACCTCTGCTTGCTGTGCAGCAGCAGTCAAAAAAACCAAACAAAATGTTAGGCAGTAAAAGGAAAGGAATAGAAAACAATACTGAAAACAGTGTAGTGCTATTATATCAGTCAGCAGTACAGCCTCACCTGGAATACTGTGTTCAGTTCTGCTCACACTGTCTCCAAAAATATACAGCAGAAACAGAAGGGGCCACAGAAGGCCAATGAAAATAATTAGAAACATGGAAAGACTGCTGTAGGGGGAGAGATTGAAAAGACCTGGCACTCCTTGGCTGACTGAGGCGATGCATGATAAATTGGTTGCCCTATTTACCTTTTCACAGAATATAGGACCAAGTGGATATTCAGTGACATTGAAAGGGAGAAATCGATCAAATGAAATACACAACACACAATTAACCCAATTTAACGATTATGTTAAACAGGATGTTTTTTTTATAAGGGGTATAAACTCCATTCTCCAGGGCATAAGCCAACCACTAACTACTGGGGAAAGGAATAAACGTTCCCTCTGGGCAGGTTATTATAAATTGTCTACTACAGGATTCCTTGTACCTTTCAATGAAGTGTTTGCCTTGCACCTTCCTATGAATCAAGTCACTGTCAAGAGATACTGACTTCTGGGCTCATCTGGAATGGCAATCCTGAATAATTACCTCACAAACGTCACTAGTGGCAGTAATAAGTACTGTAAAATTATTCAGGCACATTTATCACAAAGTTTAGGCAACAAATTAATACTAAGATAGTTTCCAAGATCCTGCCTTTTCTGGAGTGCTGGGCCAGTACTTGTGGAATTGAGAAGCAATTAGTATATTGGTAAGAGGTATAGCCAGAATTTCAAAGTTGTATATACCTCAACTGTCACCTCCACACCATTCCTCGGCATCCCTCTCCCACAAATACCTGTAAATAAAACACACCAGAGAGGTGTGTGACACAGTCCACATTGCCTCACATGACTCATCAGGAAAAGGGAGGGAGGTGAAGAAGTGGATTGATGGAAAATTGTGTGCAGAGTCTGGACTTTTTCATGTGCTTATTACTCATGCAGTATGACAATAACTTTTCCATGAATTGGGCTCTTTGTTATCAATTGCCATAATTAAAACCCAACAGAAAGGACTGTTGCTGTTTAAATCACATACCGATTCCATTCACAACAGGCACATCATTATTAACTTCCAACATGCTGGGCAAATCATGTTCTCCTTCGTGGCCATTTAAATCCATGTTTTGCTGTTGTGAGCCATTCCCAAAATGTCTAGAATCTTTCTCGTGACCAGCATCTCCGTTCTGTAGGCCATTGTGAGGCTTTTTCAATGGCATGATCTGTAAACCACTAGGCGTAGTTCGGTAAGTCACAGTTTTAGCGGCCCTGTCACCAGCAGGTGCCGGCTTTGCTGTGTACCCTCGTTTCTGTTTTTGAAGAGATGGGTTAATTCGCTTTCTTTTATGTGTTGACCCTTTGGCCTTCCCAGATTCAGAAGGTCTGTGTGATATTTTCTCAACAGAAGACCCTCGGCTTTCCCGTAAAAATTTTGGCGCACTGGTCTGTTTCCCATGTTTTGCTCGCTTTTCTCTAGTGACACGTAGTCCATTGAACTCATCAATAAATTCCTCACAATGCAATAGGTGATGCTCAGGTTCCCAAGTGTCCTCATTGCTTCCATAGCCTTTCCATCTGATAAGATATTCCCATTTGCCCTTTTTGTTCTTCCTTTTGTCAACAATCCTCTCAACCTAATAGAAAAAGAGGAGATACCATTAGCTGTTAGAAAGAAAAACAATTCAGACATGAAAAACATTTAGGGCCTGATCCTCAGTTACACTAAGGTGCCTTTACACTGCCAAAGGCTGTTTACCGGGACCTTAGTAGAAATGAGAATCAGTTCCCTATTGTGAATATAAACTGATATTGCATTTCTAAGCAGGCTAAACAGAAATTTTGCCAAGCAGATCAAATATATTCTCATTTTTAGAAACCTCTCCAATCCCCTTCCCACACCTGCAGTCCCATCAGATCCTCAATAGACCCTGGCTGACTGCTGATGTGGCCTACCTGCATATACTGCTTGATATTCCATTTATGTATCACAGCTAAATGTCCTCATTTGTCAAAGAATGCTCACAAGCAAATCTGGCTGTATATGTAGAGGAACTTTGCTGGCCCATTGGATATGTTAATAGCAATCCCATTTGCAGGCACTCATCTGTTTTCCCTGTGAAGGAATCTTAACTGTAATAATGTACAACTGTTTTTTCTGAGTATGGCTAACTCTGGGAATATATGAGGCTTAGGATCAGTAAAGAATGTGTGTTACCATTGAAACTGCATTTCTCAAATGAGACCATATTGTCATCCTCCTCAACTGTCTCTCATTGAAAAAAGCTAAAGTAGCTTTTGCTGCACTCTTTACACATTGAACACTCTATTCTGTGTGTATGTATGTTCTGATAGTGACAGTTCTCTTATTACCTGAACTATAGGACCCCCAGCTACTTCATCTCTGAAACTGTCTCACAAAGAAATTGTATTAAATTGTGTGGTCATCCTGAATATTGAGGGCCACATTTGCAACATTGTGTGTGTCCTTTTATATTTGTCAGCTCTCCCAAAGTCAGATTTCTCTATGGATGCAGTGTTTGCACTGAAATTTGTGCACACACATCAGTGTATGTGAACTTAGCACATTTATTTTTGAAAATGTGGTCTCTGGTGACTGACACTAAACTGAAACTAACTGATTTGCATCTGACACCAAACTCAATTCAGGTCTCTAAATGTATAAAGCGAAAGTTAACAGTACTGGTATAGACAAAGACAAAATTAAATGGGTTAGTGCAACAACTTTTATTGGTCCCCTGAGGTGAAAAGTCGCCATGTTTACGTGCACTGTACCACTTCCCTCAGCTTATTTTCACTTCCCCCCGGCAAAATTAAATACCTGCTTAACAGTTATCTACTATTAGCTCCTTAACTACCCTTTAGACTACAAAAATGTCCAATTTAATTCATTTTGCACATGCATATGTTGATTTGTTTGCACAATTACATTTTTTTCCATGCATAAAATTGATGGCATGATTAAAAAAAACATGCTGAAAAACTGCTGACCATGATACTTGTCAGTAATAAATTCCAAGAAACCTTTGTCCATTCTTGGGCAGCGACTGTGTCTTCATTTATGTTTGTGCCACTCCGAGCACACTTATGGCCGTCAATGAATAATAAAAGAATATAAGCAGCCTGCTACTTCTACCTGCGTCTTTCAGTGATGCTTCAGTTTTAGGCATATTTTAGGCATCACAATTACTTATTTGATAGGGTGTATCAAATCATTGAAGAAACTGAGCATCAAAAGGAGATAGTGATTAGAAAGGGGAAAGCTGGTATTTACACATTTTAATGGGCAACTATGGGAAAGAGAATACAGATTAAATGCAGGACTTTCCAAGGAATTTGAATCTGCGTGTTTATCTCTGAACATGCACAGTTTTAAATCAATCTATTTAGTGCAGCATCAATAGAATCCTGAAGGAAAGACATCCATTTGGAAATAGAAAATAATTCATTAGAGTTAAAGATTACAACTACAGTGCAACACCCATTATCAGCAACTGAGGTCTGTTTCTTAAAAGGTATAAAACAAAAGTGTCCAATGCTTGTCCAGGTTAGATATAAAACCAATCCCACATCTTTTTATCCATTCACAGCTCAAAATTATGTTGAGATGTAGTAAAGGGCAAGAGTCTGTATTAGTAATTTATGTTAAAATACATTACATGGTTATTGTAGGTTTCCCCAAACTAAGCAATATAAATCCACACAATTCAGATTTAAGGTTAAACTTGAGGCGAGGGGGAATCAAACATCTTAAGTTATTGAACTGTACTGTTAGGATACACAAACAACCTTACACTGCATTACACCAAACAATAAGATATGGTTAGGATTAAGAAATTTTACTGTTTGAGGTCCAGTTTAGTTTAAATTGATTTTTAAAGACATTCGATTCTTTTCTTTTTTCCTTCCACATGATGTCACAGCACTAGCAAAAACACACTCTCTAGTGCCACCTGTCAGCTGCCAGTATCCCTACTGCACTGGCTTCAGGCCAGAGAATAATCCAGGTAGATGACTTTTGCCTGGCTATAGACTGGGGCAGTACATCCATAGTCATCCTGTTGGACCTCGCAATGGCATCTAGTAGTATTGATCCCCAAACACTACAGTCCCACCTCCAAGAGGCAGTAGGATTGTAGGAGACACCTCGTGATAGCTTGAGGCTGAGAGGGCTGTGATGGGAAATTGTTCCTCCATCTCCACTGCACTCAGCCATGGAATCCATCACGGCTCATTCCAATCTTCTTTCTTATTTAACAGCTACAGAAAACCACTGGGGAAACAGATGAATCAACATCTCCTCCACACTGAATATAACAGCACCCTCTCCCAGCTTTCGCATGCTGATATAAGTACAATGATGAAGAGCAGCTGCCTAAAGTGGGATCTAGGCAAGGTGGAGGTGATTTGTAGGGAAAGAAAAAGCACTTAGAAGAACTAGCCTCTTCCACAAAGTCCAATCTTAAGGACATCTTCCCTCAGATAGTTAAATTGCTTTGAAGCGTTGGGATCCTGTTGCATTTAATATTACCAGATGTCCACATGACACTAGCTGCAAAAAAACCTACCCACTAGCTGCAAAAAAACCTACCCTACCCTACCTAATCTGTCTGTGGCTGGTTAGAAAATGTTGTAGCAAATTATGGAACGCAGTCCTGGCCATAGTCATCCACACATTCATACCTTGATTATTGCAGCACACTGTACCAAGGAAAGAAGTCATGTGTCATGGACAAGCTCCAATTGGTACAAAATTGAGAAGCCCATTTGCTAAGTAACAAGGTTGCTGTGAACACATCACATCACACTGGTAATCTTCCCATTGTGTACAAAGTCCAATTCAAGATCTCTGTCTTGATACACAAAAATATTTATCAGGCTGACTCTACTGATCTGGGAGATCACCTCTCCCTTTGCTACCATGACCTTTGCAACAGCTATGTTCCACCAGAACAATGGAACTGTTAACCATTAGAGAAGGCTGATTACAAAAGACAGATCGTTAACAGGACCGAACTGTGGACCTCACTCTCACAAGAGACAGAGATGACAAAGGACCTCACAATTTTCATAATTACATACAGAATATTTTTTCAACCTAGCTTTCCCATAATAAACTCACAAACAAAATTTCTACTAACTACTCAAGTGCAATCCTACTTCTGAGAAGGAAAGAGGCCATTTTTTTTTCTTTTTAACATTTGGGAAGTATTCAGATACTTCAGCAATAGAGCACTATAAATATTTACACAGACAAGAAGGGCCAATAGGAGGACTCCATTCCTAAGGAATAGCACACTAGCAATGGAGAATATTATAAGTGGTCCACACAACACACAATTGCTTCCAGTACAACATAGGAGCAGAGAGACAGACATGAGTATCACGAATATACATGTGCAACAAGAGCGCGAAAAAAGGCACCAAATGATGCACAACACATATGACTAGATACCTGCCTACCCCTCCCTGCTGTCCCTTTGTGCACTATATCCTTAAGCACAATTATTGGGCCTTTCAACATGGCCCCCTTTCCCCAGTGGCTTCATGTCCATCATTTTGCCAACCCCCTTCGAAGTGCTGCTTTGCCCTCTAAATGTATTCAACAGAAGCAGAGCAGTGCTTCCGTTTGGACATGAATTTCATATCTGTTCCCCATCACGTAGTACAACTTCCACCATTTCCCTTCAATGTGCAGTGAACACCAACAGCACAATTGGCCATATATTTTTTCTAAAATGATTGGTTTTAATTTCTACTAAAGCAGTTGAAAAATGCGCTGTACAAATCTTCTTGCGTTTAGTGTAAGCTTTCAGAAATTCATAGGAATTTTTCTTAAGAAATTATTCTGACAACTAGTGATTAATGGAAATGATATTTTAGTTTTTCTCCCAGAATACACAATTTCTGTTTAAGTAGAAAGATCTGTTACTTCCACTTCTTATTTTCCGTATTTCCAATCAGTTCACTCTTCAATGAACAATGTATAACATCTGCAAAAAGCAGTCTTGGTAGTCTTGTATTTGGCACTTTAAATTTATTACATTTGGTTTGGAAAACTAGATGGTTATTTCTATTAAAAACTACATTACCTAATTACTTTGCTGTCCTATTTTTTATAAGCACAAGTACATTGTACAAGTATTATAGTTAAGAGTGTCAGAATTTTACATGTGTCATTACTTCCTTTGACTATACAATAGGCATACAAGCTAATACTGGGTGAATCAAAATGTTACTGAATATGTTTTAAGAAAAGAAATGGAATGCAGCCATGACATCTGTGGAAATGCATTTTTAATGCTACTTTTCAACTTTCAAGTGTGGATGATTCATAATCTTAGCAGTATTCTCACCTATATAGGTTAAGAGGAATGACAAATGAAATAACATCCTTTTTGACTAAACACATATATGGGGACACAGTATTCGTATTAGATCAGGAAACAATGGTACAGATCTGTAGAATTTTGTAAACTAAAATGTGAATGCAGAATTTGTGCATGCAATTAGTGATTGCATGAGCAAATAACCAGTTAAATGTAATTAGTGAAATTGAACAGGTCATGTCTATACATGTTCTTGAATTAGCACTTGAATTTCTATATCAGTGGTTTCCAAAATTTGTATAACATGGACTGCCGAACAGAGATGATACATACTGCATACACAGCATGCACATTTTGCTCATTCATAAAAAATACAACATGCAAATCATTTGTTATAGAAGTAGATCAAATCTCAAAGAAATTGTAGGTTCAACCCTTAAAAATTAATTTTATCAGTTCAATGACGTCAGGCATTGATGTATAATTAAAGCACTGTGCATGCTGTCACAAATCAGATAATCAGATGTATACAGCATATATAAAACTCTTCACATTTCAGCAAGACTACCTATAATTCAGCCTGCCTAATCATGGAAACAAATCACCTTTCCAATAGGATATGGTTGGAAGATTACATACCTAAATCCTGATTTCCAGAATGGGCAGAAGAAATCACCTCTTTTGTGACCACATCTATCTGTATGTGGACAGATGCTGTAAATAGTAATCTATGGCACCAAAACAGCCCCTGTCAACGTGCAATGGGGAGGAACAGACTGACTTCCTGGCATGGACTGGGAGAACTGCCTTTCATTACTGTGAGTTATAGTATTTGCACTACTTTTGTGTGTCTCCTTCATTTTGAGTTTTTGCCCTACATTGTGTGCCAATATATTGTGAGAGATGGAAAGGGCTTGTGAACAAGGTGCCAAAGGAAACAGACAAAGACCATCTGATCCAACGTGCTTGCCTTTTAAAAATTCATTATTGTACTAACTTCCTGCTTTTTCCACTCGATCACTTACAGTCCTCGCTTCCATCACCTTCCTTTGTAACTCATTTCTGATCTTTGGATTTAATTTACAGAAAGCTGATTGTCCAAACACCTGGGCAATGTGTGGTAAAAATACAGGACCAGTTTTTCAACAGTGCTCAGTGAGCTGAGTGCTGGGCCTTTCTTGAAAATCCAACACAAAGTTTAAAAACTAGAAGAGATCCAATGACCCACCTGAAAAAACGCTCCCTACTGGACCTGCATAGTGAAGGAAAGAGGAAAAGCTAAATAGCTACGAATATATAAAAGGAAAATTTACTTGTTCTAAATCACCCACAGACAGTACTTCAGCAGACATCTTCAGGGAAGAAGTTCAACAGACAAAGTCCTGGTGCTAACAAGGCTCAACTTCTGCTTCCCTGCTTCTGTTTCTAGGTTTACCAATTTCTAAACCTCTGGAATCTCTCCTGAAGTGAGTGAACTGTTAAAAATGCCCCTGAAATGTTCACTGGTTTGCCTGCTGTGATGTCTTAGAACAGGGGTTCTTAAACTGGGGTCAGGACGCCTCAGGGAGTCGCGAGGTTATTACGTGGGGGGTTTGTGAGCTGTCAATCTCCACCCCAAATCCCGCTTTGCCTCAAGCACATATGAAAGTGTTCAATATATAGAAAAGTGTTTTTAATTTATATGGGGGGGTCACACTCAGGGGCTTGCTATGTGAAAGGGGTCACCAGTAAAAAAGTTTGAGAGCCACTGTCTTAGACGACTACAAAGGATACTCAGAATATAAAAGTGAAACATTGAAATTTCAAAATAATATTTGGAAATACGTATTTGAAATGTTTCTATGTGTGTATGGATATGAATTGGGTGACTGCGTATGCCTGGGAAGAGAGTGAAGCGCAGGACCAGGAGGGGTCAGCCATTTTAATAATTGCATCAGGACTAGAGGTTGACACAAGGGGCCAGAAGGAGTTTTCATAAGCAAAGATTTTTTTAGAGGCAGTCTACACTCTTATGGTGTACCTGGACCTCTGGTTCTGACAAGAAGTGTACACATTAGAGCAATGTACTGTACAGTACACACCCCTCCCCTCCCCCCATATTATCAGGGCCTCATGTTTTGCCTACTTTAGGTACACTCTATTCTCTTTCCTACCATGAGCATAGTGTTCAACTCCATTGAAGAAAACGAAGCATAAACCTGACACTGTGTGAAACTAGGCAATACAATTTTCTCCCTTCCTTTGTGTCAGGAATCTTCTGGTTTTCTGAGGCTGAAATCTGGGAAGAGAGCTGGCCAGCCTCTTTATACCAGTATACACCAAAGGAGACTACGGCCCACAGCCTGTTGTGTTTGAAAAAACCAAAACAGACCACAACTATGGCTCTTCCATCCACGCTCACATCGCTACCTGCCTCCTAGCATGTTTTCTTAGAAGTCCTATCACTATCTGAAATTCAATCTCTTTAAAATTGAACTACTCATCTTGCCTTCCAGTTTTTGCTCTCCTCTGCCTCTTTTCACTATTTCCTTTTGACAACTGCCATTATGTTTCCTGACTTCATTCCCATAGTCTCAGTGTAATCTTCTCTCTCTCTCTCTCCCCCTTTCTCTCCTTTTCCAACCACTTCCAGTCTCTTACAAGGTCCAATGCTTCTTCCTCTAATATCTTTTCCTTGCTGTCTCTGCTACCAAAACCTATTTTCATTCCCATGTCTTCTCTCATCTTGATACTGCAACTTTCTCCTGGACTGATCTACTTGCCTTTCCCTTTTACCTATTCCAATTTGTCAAAATGCCTGTGTTCAAACCATATTCCTCTCCCACCCTAATCTCAAGGGGATTTTCTAAACCACTTGACTGCATTAGTACACACAAAATACATTAGCATCCTTCAGAAAAGTCCACAGTGCTATGGTGCCTTTCCCATTGGGCAAGGTCAATTTAATTTCAAACGCAGATAAAATGCCATATCCACCCTTCCTAGCTTTTGTGGATTTTAATTTTGTCATCAACTTGTAGCTTTTGAGGGTGTCTTGCTAGCTGGACTCTCGTCTAAAAGCCTATATAGAGGGTTCCAACGTACATTCAAATGAAAGGCAGATTCTTAATACAATGTGTGGATTTTGAAATTCCGTCTGCCATTGTATTGGAAGTATTAATATTTAAATTATGAAAGGAACACTGCCAAGGCTGCAGGCAGGGAAAAAAGAGACCAACCATGCTTTTACTTGTGGGTGTACATACTGTAGCACGACCTATGGTAAAAATGCTGTGTTTGCTGACTGTCCATGTGAGCAGTCAGGGTAATGAAATATACAAGAATCCTACTCTGGAAGAAGGGAATTTTTGTATAATTCAATACTGTGACTACCCTCAAGAACAGAGCCAGAAAAGGGGAGTAGTGGTATGACAGGACATGCACATGTTTGTGTTACACACACACACACACACACACAGACAGACTGTGCCTGCGTGTTTTCTTGATAGGTTGCTTAGCAGAACAATTGGTAACTCTTACTTTTAATTATTTTTAAACAACACTGACACTCTTATTTTGGAAAACTGATTAGTTTTTCAGGATTAAGAGCCATGTCGTTAGGAAAATTCTCTGTTTTGGATAGATTTAATTTACATAGACTACATTTCTTGTACCTAAAAAGATTAAAACATAGACCACACCCTTGCACCGTTACATCAAAAGGACTAGGATGCATATGAATGAGGCTTCTTTAGGTTAATCAAAGAGTAGTTGATTAGAATTTTCAAAAGTAGTTGCTAAGTAGTTCTGTGAAGTAATCTAGTCTGTTCAAAAATAATACTGAATGCAATAAATTCCCACCAAAATAATCACATTCCCTTCTCTCATAACAAAAATGCCTGTCTAAATAATTCAAAACTCACTTGCAAAGCATCAAAGCACAGAGCACAACATGTGGAAAGATAATAAAGATGGGTTTCCCACTTATTTTAAAGAATAATCATGCAATTGCATTGCCAAATGACCATTTTCTATGGCAGGGGTAAACTGTTCCCTTGTACAGAAAGTAAGTCAACGAATGTTCTTCAGTGTTTATTTTTTTTTACAAAAAGCACAAAATAAGAAGCCAGGCTTCCCAATGTTTCAGCTTCTGTTGGATAAAAAATTAGAATTTGGCTATGATTGCACATGCGACAATCCTGCTAGTATAAGTTATTTCAAAATGAAGCTGTTAGAATTCCACCCAAGGCATTTGAGTTTGATGACGAATACTTATTTTTATTTCACTACTAAGCTACAGATTAGTTTTTACTGTGCAACTAAATTTGTTTTGCAATGGTGTAGTGCATACTTCAAATATGGAAACAATAGATGTGTTTTCAGTTTACATGCTAACAAAGGAAAAAATAAGTACAGGTTCCTATTTACTGCTATAAGTGGGATTTAAAAATAAAGGCTGTACATTGTGTTAATGCAAAAGATTTGAGAAGTGGATAAACTTTGTTTTAAGTACAGCTATGTTTCTATGGTCTATTTTTGTGACTAATATTGATGAATATAGGAGAAATGAGACATCAAAATATTTGTAAAGCACTACAGTGCTTGCCTACCATAGGAGATGCAAGTTTGGCTTTCAGCTTTTATGGGCCAGATCCTCAAATGGTGTAAATTGGTATAGCTCCTGTTGAGTTCAACATACCTATGGAGTGTTGGGCCAGCTGATAATCTGGCCCATCTGAGCTCAATCATATGTACTGAGGGAGTGAAACATGAGACAGGATGCAGGTGCACGAGGATGCAAGAGTTCATTACAACTTCGATAAGCATTAAGAAGTAAGGGCCTGATTCTGAATACACTTACTCTTGCTTTCCAAGGAGGGATACACAGAAGCAAACTCCGTGAATCTAAACAGAGGGACTCCACCCTCCCTGTTCCCAGCCTGGAGAACAGAATTACCAAGAGCTAATCTTTCTTCCCCCCTCACCCAGAGGGAATGCAAAGTCAGGCTAGTAAATCTAACACACACAGATTTTCCCCTGACTTCTTCCTCCCACCAATGCCCTGGTGAGCACAGACTCAATTCCCTAGAGTTCCCCACTA
This sequence comes from Gopherus evgoodei, assembly GCF_007399415.2. NCBI lineage: Eukaryota > Metazoa > Chordata > Testudines > Testudinidae > Gopherus > Gopherus evgoodei. The sequence goes on along the minus strand of NC_044333.1, from coordinate 32,945,396 downwards.
AGAAAAACTCCAACAGGTCTTAAAAAGAAAGCTTTATATAAAAAGGAAGAAAAATACATAAAAATGGTCTCTCTGTATCAAGGTGACAAATACAGGGTCAATTGCTTAAAAGAAATATGAATAAACAGCCTTATTCAAAAAGAATACAAATCAAAGCACTCCAGCAACTATAAACATGTAAATACAAAAGAAAAACAATAACCCTTATTGTTTTTATGATCTCTGTACTCACAACTTGGAAACAGAAGATTAGAAAGCAGGAAACAGAAATCACTTCTCAAAGCTGAGAGAGAGGCAGACAGAAGACCCAAGAACAAAGGACACACACACAACAAACCCTCCACCCAGATTTAAAAAAGTCTTGTTTCCTGATTGGTCCTCTGGTCAGGTGGTTCAGATTACTTCTATCCGGGTGAAAGAGACGTTAACCCGTAGCTATCTGTTTATGACAAAGGGCCTGATTCTGAATACACTTACTCTTGCTTTCCAATGCCATAACTCCATTAGTGTCAATGGAGTTGCTGCTACTTTACACAGGTGCGAGATCGGAATTATTTTTATTTCTCTTGGTTTTAAAATTAGGGTACTTGAGTGGTGGTGACTTTTTTTTTTTTTTTTTAAACTTCACAGCTGAAGGGCTTGTGCAAAACACTCACTGGTTGCCTGCTGAGATACCTTGACGATAAGAACATACACTATTATTACTCAGTATTTCACTGAAAATGTACAAATCTTTCTTTAATTGAGAACATTTGTTTAATTAAAGAAGTTGATAAAGTCTGCAAAGAATTAAATATCTATTGATTCTTCCACTTTACTGCCCAGTTCTACCGACTACACTATCCTCCTCATTGCACTCCTACTGACCAGGAAAGCATGTAGGGACAGACCCTTTGCTGGTGTACACTGGCACAGATCTATTGAAATCAGTGAGGCTATACTGAGGCCAACCGAGGCTCTGGCCCATTGTATTTTGTTTGAGAATCTTAGTTTTATCTGCTAAGGCCAATTTACCTGAAAAGAAAATCTGTATCAACTGAAGAATCTGAAATTTAAAGAGGTAATTTCAAACTCAGCATCACATAAAAATACCACTGTACTTGACTGCTTATACTAACTGTTTTCATAGGATCTGGCTATATTTTCTTTCTGCCTAGGGCCCGATCCCGCTTCAATGGAAACCAATGATAAAATTCCCACTGCCTCCACAGAAGCAGGATTTGGCCCAACTTCAGGCATACTACTCATGGCAATGATAATAATTCAAGTAAGAAGAGGTGAGTAGGATGCAGGCTGGATTTCAAGACACTAAGAGGGCTGGTATTTCTGTGACAGCAGCACAGCTCTAACAACGGAATATGCTGGAAAGATGTTGACATTAGTCATGTTTTTAAATAGGTACAGGAACATATTAGAAGCAATTAAGCTTTTCACTAGCATCAAACTAAATGCTGGGGGTTATTTTACAATGTCCAGAAATGCAGGAAGTAACTATTAGTTTACATAAATGCTGTACCTGAAACCATTAGCATTAATGAGCTCTGCCTGTTGTCTTTCGTGTGCTTCTATTTCCCCATTCAGTTGCAGGTTATTTAGGTCTCCTGTTCTTGTAAATTTCTTCCAGTCTTTTTCCTTTTCCATTTGGACCTGACTAATGCCCACTGAACCCAGTAGAAATACTACTAGTCACTTCAGTTGGACTCTATTGCCTCTATCTCATAGATCAGCCAGAAGTGGTGAGTCAGTGAACAAAGATAATCATGAAGGTGCACTTTTAATGCTATATTAATAACAGTTTGAACTTCTGGGCTGTAGTGCCCCTCTTTCAGCATCAGTAATAAAACAAGCCTCCTCACTCCTGTGTGGCAGGTAAGTATTTGTATAGCTTTCTGGCACAACAGAGTGGAAAACGCAAGCAAAAAGAGGGTAGAACCCAACTTTTGAGAAGTGTCTGCTCATAGTGGGTGAGCCCATGGATCTAATATTCAGAGGTACTGAACACCCACAACTCCAAAGAAGTCAATAGGAACTTTATCTATTCAGAGATGCTCTTTTCTTCCAGCTTCTTGCAATGGGACATAGAAGTAGGTATTCTTCTGGGGCAGTTTCTTGGCTGTGGAGAACTTATGCGCTAGGTATAAGACAAGAAACAACAGGTGGATACAACAGATAGGTGAGGGGAAGTGCAAGATAACAAGATGATACTGATCAGCACAAGAATAACTACCAAGAAGGAAGAATAAGAGACTACTATCCTCTCAAAAACAGCATTCAAGTGAGCAGTGTCACTGGGCAAGATTTGGACCTGTTATCACATTAGCTTCTGTGGAGTCACTCAAGATTTACACTGATGTAGTTAAGATCAGAATCTATCCCAATGTAAAATCAATATATTATGGGAGCCTGGAAGGAACAAACTACTACCTTACTGATAGTGCTAAAGACAGTTATGAAAGTTGTCAGCAGATTTCAGGCTGATGTGTTTCCAAGAATCCACAGAATAGCTGATTAGAAGCTACATTAAGAGACTGGCAGTCTGCAAAGGCCAGGAAGCAATGGAGCAGGAGCATATTTAACTGATTTGATGTAAGTACATGTTCTGGGGTCATCAGAGGCAATGTGTGTGTTAAAGACCATTTCCTCACAATGTAAATGAAAGACCACTTGCTATGGAGAAGCCTTAACGCTACTGTGCTTGTACAAGTTGGATGTGTGTGAAATGAGCCATGTTCTGACTCTACACCATGCTGCATGGCACGCTACAGAGCTTATGTCATCATGCAGAAAGTAACACTTTGTAAATTCAGAATAGAGTCCTCCACATTAATCAGTCTGAACTCTCTGCTATTTTGTAAGACCAAAAACAGGCAGTGAAGTCAGTTCTTTCCATCACCCCCCATTACCCATAGCTAGAGTGTTGAATAAAGAAGTTATTATGTAGTCACATAACTCTGATGGCAACAGAAAGTGAAGTACAAACACCACGGGGAGGATAGAGTGAGATTGGTACGCAGTAGAGTCAGACAATCACATGTTCCCTTCTGCTCTCCTCAGGGACAGCTAAACAGACCCTGTTGAGAGGCCACTTTGGCAATATCCAGAATCTTCAGCTTTTCTTGACCCCACTCAGTCTGGTTTCAGCCTTGGTATTGTACACAAGCCAAGCACCATTAGCTGTTGCTTGCTGGTTCTTTTAGACCTGCCAGCCTCCTTCATTATTCTTGATCATGAGGTTTCAGTGTCATGTCTGCAGACCTCCCAGGGATAGACAGTATTGCTGTGAAATGGATCCATTCTTTCTTCCTGAGAAATCTGACAGGGTAGTATTAAGAATTGCTCATCTGTCCTGAGGGCTCTCCCATGCAGAGTACTACAGGGTTTTGAAGTGTTGTTCATCCTGTTTAAAATGCCTATGAGGCTAATAGGCAGGTTAATGAGGAGGCCTGGGCTACAATGACTGTATGCTAATGACACCCATCTCTGTGTCTCCTGTCCCTTTTGTTTAGCACAGACTGATATGCTTATAATCCTCCATAACATATATATATTTGTAACATGTTTATAATATCTATTAATCATTTACTAACTCTGTATAAACTATTTATACATGGAACTTTAATATAAAGTTTGGCCAAATTTTCGGTGGTATCTGTAATTAGTTAATGTGATTGAGCTAACAGATGCCAGGCTTAGGAAGCTGCTGGCAGGGGATTTCCCATGAGCAACTCTGGAACTTCTTTCCTTCTTTGATCCTTGATCCAGGATTTGTTGACTTTCAGGTCATACTGCAAGAATCAGCTATTCTCTCAGACATTTTAGGGCAAGAAAAGACTGGGCTGGTTTGTTACAGGGTCTTATATAGGTTGCATTTTTAATCACTAAATAGGCAATTTGTGATATTAAATGGGCTATACACCGTGAAGTAGCTATTGCTGCTAAAGTCCCCTCATTAAAGGATACAGAAGGAGTAGTCTATTTTTAGTGTTTGCTTGGATGTTTAACCTAGAAGCAGTTTTGTCCAGTAGATGGACCACTGGATTGGAGTTTAGAAGACTGAGGTTCTATTCTCAGCTCTGCCATTGACCTACTGGGTGACCTTGGACAAGCCACTTCACCTATCCGTGCCTCAGTTTCCTCATCTGTAAAATGATACTTGCCTTCTTTGTAAAGTGATTTGAGATCTAGAGATGAAAATTACTACGACAGATAGGTGGTATTATCAGAGGTTGTGAAGGTACTATTAAATGTCTATCTCAATCCGTTCGTAAGTTGAAAATTATGATGAAGAGAATGTGTGAAGCTATTTCTTTGGAAGCCTAGGAAACAGCGTAAAATGGAAGAAAAGAAAGATAATTAATTTATATTGTCTCTCTGTATTTAGCATTTAGGCCAGCTGATACCTGCATTTAGCATTTATGTGAGTAAATTATGCAATGCAGTGTTCTGAAAAGACCAGGAGGATCCAAGTATTCTAGGAGGGAACAGCAGGTTCATATGATGAATGCAAGTTTTTCTTTGCTGAGAGGAAAAATGTACCATCCAGGATTAGATGACTATGCAATTATGTACAGAATTTATGATCCTATATCAGCTTGTCCTCTGCTCCAAAGAGTACATGGGTTACAAAGGCACATATAGGAATAATAATGCCAAAATAAGTGATAATGTAGAAGGTGAAGGGATATCATATGCTTATAACTGCAACAGAGCTACTACAGGAAGCAAGGTAAATATTGGGGAAAGCATTACCCATATTATGGTTTTCAGGTGCAGACTAATATGAGGAACTTAAATCTCAATCAAGTTAGAATCTTTATAGGAATATTAGCTAGCCTTCCAGATAAGAATAAGGCAAAATATATTTTACATGGATTTACTAAGAATTTTAAGAGTTGTGCACATGTCTAAGAATGTTATTTCTGTGCTGTTTGAAGAGGAATCAAGAATCCACTTTACATTTGCAGATCATGAGAAAATGATCTGTAGTGAAGTTGACCATTTGAACAACTGTCTTTTAATAGAGAACTTCACCACAAAGCTCAGTGTTCCCAAATTATTGATCTTTGACATTTAATTTTTATTGCTTGTAAAGCACTATACACAACTATGGTACTCTATGAATAATAGTAATAGCTATTAATAATAGTAGAGATGTAACTTGGGTCAATGAGCACTTCATGATGTAATATATTGTGTGCCACAATGATCCAACATGTATATTTGGTTAAACGCGGATGACAAAATACAATAGTGAACTGGCTTTTGGATTGTAAGTATTGGTGAACACAAAAAATGTCAGATTCTCTATTGCTCTGACAAAGACCTTCCCCTGGGCTGTTGAATGTCATATGCGGTGTTCAAAATATACAATATGCAGTGCAGGGGCAAATACAAGGCATACAGTTCAGTGTGCTACCTTATCTCAATTTTTTCTGTTTTGCTGATTCTGCTAATACAAGCAATTGCAAATCAGTATATATTTTAAAAGAGTAGTACTTGGGAGCTGAGAGTTACTTTTAAATGGAAGTTTGAGATTCTTTAAACAAAAGTAATTAGTTTTTCAAAGATACATAGTAGTTAACTGATAGCCACAGGAAAAATTGGGAAATTTATCTCTTTATTGATGGAAAGAATGCTCTAAAGCAGAGGTGAAAGTAACTTAAAGGACTTACCGGTACGCCGGAGTCCAGAGTGGGGGCGTGGCCTCAACCGGAAGAGGTGGGGCTTTAACTGGAAGAGGCGGGGTCATTCAAGATGTAAAGGCCCTGGGGCTCCGGATATGGCTGGGAGCCCCAGGGCCTTTAAATCACCCTGGAGCTACCAGCTGCAGAGGCGGCTGGGAGCCCCGGAGCTCAGGGGCAAATTAAAAGGCCCAGGGCTCTGGCCGCCGCAGAGCTCCGGGCCCTTTAAATCACCGTGGGAGCCCGGCTGCCAGAGCTCCGGTGGGGATTTAAAGGGCCCAGGGCTTCCCGCAACATGAAGAGTGAAATGCAAAGCAGTATTTATAGATTTAATTACTCCTAGACGTAAAGGCCAGAAGGGGCAATTATGGCCATCTAATCTGATGTCCTGCATTACATAGGAATGAATTTCACCAAGTTATTCTTGCATCAAACCCAGAACTTGTAGTTTAGCTGGTGCATATCTTTCAGAAAAACATCTCACCTTTATTTGAAGATTTCAAGTAATGGACAATCCACCAGTACCCTTAGTAAATTGTTTTAATGGCTAATTATCCTCACTTCTAAAATATGAACCTAATATCTAATCTGAATTTGTCTACATTGTCTTCCAGCCATATGATCTTGTTATGCCTTTGCCTCCTAGATCAAAGAACTCTCTACTATCAGAAGTATTCTTCTTATGCAGGTTCTTGTAGATGATGATCAAGTCACCTCTAGTAAATTTAACTTCATAAGTCTCTCATGGTAAGGCAAGATTTCCAAATCTTGAATTCTTCTTATAGATCTTTTTTGAATCCTCTCAAATTTCTCAATACATTTTTAAAAAGTGTAGACACTAGAACTAGACACAGTGTTCCAGTGATGGATTGCTGTTCATCTGGAACCTCACCTTCAACCTTCCCACCTTGGGCGACTCTGCCAGGAGTGTGAACTCCAGATAGCATCACTCTCAGAATCATGGGAATGATTAAGTTGCTCCACCACATCAAGGTCACGATCCATTAGGGCTTTGTGGAGAATTCTCCTTAAATTTGGATGCCTGCCAAAATTTGTTGCCATCTTCTGATTCCTCCATGACAATATGTCTATGTTGGTTGTCAGCAATGGATCTGAAACAAACCCCTTTCTAGTTAAGACAGGAGTTAAGCACAGCTGTGTTGTCATGCTAATCCTTTTCTCCATCATTACCATCACTGACAAGCTCTTCTCCTGACTTGACATCCAATTCAGAATGGATGGCAAGCTCTTCAGCCTCATTCACCTCTGATCCCAGCCAAAGACTATTACTAAATCAATCATTGAGCTCTAATACGCAGATGACTGTGCCTTGTGTGCCCACTTGGAAAAAGATCTTCAAAAAATAGTCGACACGTTCTCTGCGGCCTATAACCAACTTGGCCTCACACTCAACATCAAGAAAACTAAAGAAGTCCACCAACATACTCCATCCACATCACCAGGATCCTGCTCTTGTAATTCAGATCAATAAAGAGACACTGGAGAATATTGAGCACTTCCTTTACTTCGGCAGTCATCTGTTGCAGAAAGCTGACACCAATGAAGAAATTCAACACCGCCTTCAATGCACCAGTGAAGCTTTTGGACATTTGAGAAAACATGTCTGAAGATTGTGACATCAAGAATTAAACCAAGCTTCTTGTGTACCAAGCCATTGCTATCCCTGCACTCTTGTATGGTGCTGAAACCTAGGTCATGTACAATAGACACCTGAAGGTTTTTGAACAATACCATCAGTGGTGCCTCTGCAAGATCTTCCGAATCAAGTGGGATGACCAACATACCAACATCAGTGTTCTGTCCCAAGCCAAAACCTCCAGCACTGAAGCTATTATCTTCCACCACCAACTCTGTTGGGCAGGTCATATTCTTCAAATGCCAGAAAATCGACTCCTGAAGCAGATCATGTTCTCACAATTGAACTATGGCACACAGACAAGGAGTGGGTAAAAAAAGCATTTCAAAGACACCCTCAAAGCCAACATGAAAGAGTGCAGTACTGACATAAACTAATGGGAAAACCAAGCCCTTGACTGACAAAAATTAAAAAGAACCATGTGGCAAGGATCCCAGTATTTCAGAAAACAACAGGAAATGGAGAAATGGGAAAGGACTCAGTCCGACTCAGCAATCCAGATCTGCCCCTTCCATTGGGAAATGTCTGCCCCAACTGTGACAAGATCTATGGATCCCAGATCAGTCTCATTAGCCACCCACGGATCCGCCAGCAATAACTGGCTACCATTTTAGGAAAGACAACCATCCTCGAATTCTGAGGGATTGCTGACGTCAGTGATGGTATCATCGATATCATAAAGAGAATATCCCATTTCTTTCTCTACTCAGTATTCCCCTATATATCCAACAATTGTCTTATCTGTCTCAGCCACAGCATCTTATCCCTCCATCAATCTTTGTGTCATCAGTCTTTGTGTCAAAGTTTACAAGCAATTATTTTATACTTATTATTGAAAAAAGCTTTCAGAAACATTTTTCAGGAGATGATTCTTCAAACAAACATAAACAAACAAAAATCCTTTTGCTCCCTCCTTGATAAAGGTATTGACTTTTTAATAGATATTTTGAAAGATATTGTTATGAGGCCAAGAACAGATCCCCACAGGATGCCTCTATAACCCCCACATTTGATGAAAATTCCCCAATAATGATGATCCAGGCTGTTTAAAGTAAGTTAAATAGATGGTCTCCATATTTCTGTAAATGCTTAAGACTCTCAGAGCTAATATGATGGTGTAGTCTAAAATATTGTATCTTTTGTAATGAAGCTGTATCAGCCGGCTTCCAAAACACTATCTCCCAGGTTTGAGGGGTCAATGCACATTTTTAAAAAATTAGGTATTTTTTATACCATTTTAGGAAAAAGAGCTGTTTCCAATAAATGTACTAGTCGCAACATTTTCTTTAAAAGGTTAGTTCAATTCAAGTTACCTATTTTGTCTCTGTCTTCTATTATTTTTTTAAAATGTTACATTCTTTTCAGAAAGTGATGAATTCCAATTACAGACAAAAGAAAGTTTTGAGTATAAGGAAGCAGGGTGGATTGATTTAAATTGAAGCAATTTAAATCACCGCTTTTAATCATGATTTAAATCAACAATCAGGAAACCTTGATTTAAATAATTGATTTTAATCTTGTTCTGCATTTGCACTTTTTAGTAATTTTTCTAAAGGTTGATTCTCATTGGCTGGTAGCCATTAAAACGTATTGATTTACAACTAAATGTAACCTTTACATTAAATTTAGTACTTCTGTTTACTAACCAGGATGATGTACACATTTATTTAAGCAATTATATAGCTTAACTTATATTTATTCAGAGTCTAAATTTTTAATTTTTTATTATGTGAGAAAATGGTGAATGATGCATTTGTTATCTACTAAATAATTAATTTTTTATTTGTGAATTGTGTCAAATTCAATAAATAATGCATAAACAGCATTTTAAAATGTGGTTTTTTTAGTTAAATAACTATCTTTAATATGCTGGATACATAAGAAAAAGGTTTATCAGGAAGTATATCAAAACATATTTTGCATTTAAAATGAATTGATTTGTTAAATAAAGGAAGTATTAGCTGTAGTTAGTGCATGTAATATTGTTTCTGGTCACTGTGTCCTTCAAGATTTTGGAAAAGGTCAACAAGCTTTTCTGCTTTTTCAACTACTACAGGTTTCTTAACTTTAAATGAGCTAGTCACTGAACTACACTAATTGAATACACTGAAACTAAGAAAATATTCTCTCTGCACTTGTCGAAGAGGCTATTGCTGTTGAAAGCTGGGTTAGCACTTCATCTAATCTGGCTCCAGGAGCTTGGTCAGTGACTTCCCCTGGTGCGGTGGTTTGACTTTCTTTAAATCTTGGCAGCAAATGTACCACTTAATATTATTTAATGTAATTTAAATCATTTTAATAGATTGTAGTGAATTTAGCCCTTAACATAGGTTGTCATTTTCAGATTTAATTATAACTATGCTTATTTCCAACCCCCTCCCACACTTGTATTTAAATTAAAAAAATAATTAAAAAATTTGTAAATTAAAAAATTGATTTTTTTTAAATCACTGATTTTCATCTACCCTGCAAGGAAGATGTTTAATACTAATTTCTCTGCCACCATTGTGTTGCAGCTGTGAAAAAAGAGTTTTCAGCTGGTAGCTGTCTAAATTGCATCTGGAACCATGTGTTCAGTCCTATTGGCTAAAGGAATAGTTTCCCCATGTTGTCCCATATTGCAGTGGTTCTCAACCAGCGGTCCAAAGCCCCCTAGGAGGCTGCGAGCAGGTTTCAGCAGGTCTGCCAAGCACGGCTGGCATTAGACTTGCTAGGGCCCAGGGCAGAAAGCTGGGAATGCAGTTGGGGGCCCCAAGCGCCACCACCCGGGGCTGAAGCCGAAGCAACTTAGCTTCGTGGTGCACCCTGTGGTGTGGAGTCCCAGACAATTGCCCTGCTTGCTACCCCCTAACGCTGGCCCTGGTTTTATTTGCATAAAAACAGTTGTTGTGGCACAGCTGGGCCAGGGAGTTTTGACAGCATGTTGGGGGGCCTCAGAAAGAAAAAGGTTGAGATCCCCTGCATATTGTATCACTGCACATACCTACAGACTTGCCCACATTCTGCTTTATATTTGCATAAATCTTAACCTTTCTTTCTAAAATAGGATGACAATTCACACCTTCCTCATTTGTATTTCAAAATCCAAGTGCTTATTGTTTCTTTGAGTGTATTTAAACTTCCTGTTTATGCATGTCTAAGTCACTAAAAAGTATCTAAGTAACATAAATCCTGCAGAGTTTAATAATCTGCCTTTTTAAAAATCAAGTCTTCTTTGTGTTGAATTTTTGTAAAACTCATGTGGTGTATTCGAGAATCTGTTCAGAACTTAGGTGGTTGTAAAGAATATTTCGACATGCACGAGTTTTAAAAGGATACACCTAATGTGATGATCAATATGTAGGGAAGGAGATAAAATGTATTTTGTATTCTAGATGTCTGTTTTATTCAAATTTCCAGTTTGGTGCAGAACTCATTGGAAGAGCTTGAGCTGAGTTGGTCTTTACACAGCACTATCAAGATCGATATCCCTTCAATATACCTTAAAATAGGAGAGGCATGGTTAAAGCTGACCCCTGAAAAGTTTTCACAAGGCACAAATAATTTCCCTCATAGTTTTACGCTGAATGAAGGAAGATTTCCTTCTGGAATTAGAAAGGTTTATCACAGGCACTTTTAAAAGACAGCTTGGTGAGACTGTACCACTTGGAAACACATAAAGTCATCATTGGAAATGTTGTTGTTTAACTCCTAGAGCAGACTGTGAATTAAGAAACAAAAATTTAGTAATTGTTTTCCACTGAAATTCACCACTAGCGAGTTTCCACTGAAATAAGCCAGGTCTCTGCATTTCAGAGCTCAGTGAACACCACAGGGCAAAATAACTCAGGTAGCCTCACCTTGTTGGTACATGAGTTCACTGGTCCTGGCCAGCTTTATATGACTGATAAAATATTTTAGTTCACTACTTAAAACGATCCCTCAGAAGTGCAGTTGTCAAACTGAGTGCCAAGAAGGGACTTGAAATGGCTATCTGAGAAACTCTGTTTTCTAATACTTTTAAAAGTTTTCTAATATTGTCTAGGAATTTTATAGTTTCTGGAAGCTGCCAATAATGTAGCCAGTTTTACTGATACCATTTTAATGTCCTTAAAAGCATGTCCTAGGTTATTACACATTAATTGTTTGAACGACTACTTAGAGACTTCAAGTCTTCAAACCAAGTTTAAAATTAAGGCTTGATGGGAATGTTCACAGTGGTAATCTACAAAGAAAAATGTGCATATATCCGTACTTACTAAAACAAATGGTCTGTAAACATCACAGAGGGTATATAATTTTCATCTGTTAGCTATACTTACAGCATGGGTCAATACCAAACCTTTCCAATTTCTAGCCATTTTCTCTGAGTCACTGTTGTGAGAAAATATGTCTGTTTGTAATATGTATTTTTGTCTAATTGGTTAAAACATCAGTATTTTTTTTGTCAAATACACTCTAAAAGCAAAGAGCGTGTCCTGCCATTGATCTGCATACAAAACTTCTGTGAAGTCCAATTCGAGTTCCAAAGACAGGATGATACAGGACACAGCATAAGATGAAGGAATACAACTTTGGTACTTTCACTAAAGTAAAAAGGGAACAACATTTGTTGGTCACGGATCTAACAGAGCTGGACCAGCACTTGTTGGCATTCTGGAGGTCATCTGAACATCTGTTTAACAGAAAGTAGGCTACCTGCCTACAAAAGCTTCCCTGCTTGACTGTAAAAGGTTTCTCTGGGTCTACAGCCACAAAAACATGTCCTTATTATCAATGCCTCAATCTTCATACAGTTGCTTATTATTATCCCCATCTCATGGACAAAGCATGTGACCCATCCCCAGTTAATTGCAAAATATGGCAACTCTGCTCAAAGGGATGATGTTGCAGGTGGAGTACCAGCATTTTCAGTGTGACCCACAATAAGGTACAAGTTGCCTTCTGACATTCAATCAGCCAGGGAAGAATTTTAGTAAAATTGGGCCCGTGGAAGTGTCCTGAGCTGACAAATCTATTTTAGAACTCACTAAAGGCGAAGACACTGGGTTGAAGATTTCTCTCCCCCAACTCCCAGCAAAAGGGAGGAGGAAGGGATTTTGATCACTTGGAAGGAGTCCCTCCTCATGTCAGCTCTGGTGATCAGGAACAGGAAGCCCTAAATTACCTGTCCCTGCTGATCAGGAAGGTGGCTAGGATCCACCTATCTCCCACCGTTGTGCTGCACTGGACGGTTACTACTTCCTCGGGTTGTGAACACTAAAGTGAAGGGAAAAGCAGCGGCCCAGCTCAGGCACAAGGAACTGTGTAGTGGAAGGGAAATGGGAGCCCATTAACATGAACACTTTTCCTCTTCTTCACTCCCCCAAAGTAATTCTCCAATTCCCCGCTATAGAGCTGTTTTTTTCCCACGTGTGTTCTATTGCAAGTAGCCACCCTTTTCCTTGACTGGATCAGGCTGCCATTCAGCTAGCATCCACATGGCCTTTTGGGGCTTGCACAGGTTGGGATGTTCTCTCTTGGTTGGGCCCTGAGGTAGTACTGTCTTGTTTTCGCTGTCTGTTTGAAAACCCCTCTAAAGGGGCTTCATAAAGAGAAAGAAAAGAAAAATCAGACTATAGCATTAGCAAGTTATGTTTTAAAGTATGTAAATGACATATTCCCCTAAGAAACACTAGAATCTTTTATATCAGATCTTTCCCTAATCATCTGTGCTGAAGGCTGTGGATGATGCCTTAGTAGAAGTCAAAAAGCATTGACATTACACCATTATTAGCTTTTGATGCATCATTTAAACTATGCTAAGTTCATAACTATGCAGAACCAAATCCCTGTAGCGCCTTGAAATGTAAGGTCAATCATGTTCAGCTGAAGGGTTTTTTTAATAGAATTTTTACTATACTTAGCTATAAAGCTTTTTATTTGTTATATTTACCATGCTTTTCAGCTTTTGGTATTAGTAGATATGACTCTGTGATGAGCAGGAAAACTACCAGCCAGTACAGCAGGGGTTAAAGAGAGCCTTTGTGACCAGCTAGCCGCACCCCACTATACCTGCAGCCAATGCCAGTCTGGAGGTGGGGAGAAAAGAAGAGAGACAGACTCAGTTTGCGGCTAATTGGGGAAGAAGCGGGAGCTAACTGCCCCCCTACTTGAGGGGAAGGAGTGCTAGCCAGTCAAGGCAGCCAACAGGGAATAAGCACTGTCTCCCCAGCCAAGGGAAACTGCGAAGGGAACCTAGGAGCCTCCAGCACCTGAGACAATGAGTGAGTGAACCCAACAGACATTGTGGAGCTCGCCCTCACCGACTTGCGGCTGCCCTGCCTGAAGAAGCCTGGACCATGGTAGGGTGTTGCCCAAGACCCAAGAGGGGACCCTATAAGAAGCAAACCACCCAATAAACTGAACTAGAGGGGTCATACCCCAAACTGAACAGACTGATAGGAATTATCCTAGGGCAGTGGATTTTGCCTCTCTGCTAGGAGGGACCTTCCACCCCACCCCCATTCAGGGGTAGACATATACTGGTCCCTGGACTGGAACGCAGTGGAGGGGGAGGGCCTGGGTCCATCTATGCCTTAAAGACTGAGGCTCCTCAACCAAGCAGGGTACTGAGAGCTACATTCTCTAACCATTAGGCTGCCTGGCCCTCCAAGCTACCTGTTAGAGTATTATTACTATTCCAGTAAAGAAGAATCAGTTGGAGAGGATATGAAAAGTTAGGCCTTACTGTTACTATTAATAGATGTAAGTCTTAGCAATCAAATGAATACCTAGTCCTGGAAAGGTGATACACCAAATATTACAAATCTAGTGGGACACCTCCTTAATCAAATGCCATTGCATTTAGAGGTGCATTTGTTCAAATACACATTCAACACATCCCTACTGTTCTGGCTTTAGGTCTTAAACAAACTTTAAGGTATGATATTCTGGTACACATGCAGATTAAGATCTCATCAGATAATTACTATCATATTTCAGCCCATGAATAGCAGAGATGTTGCAAGATTTTGGAAAGGCCATCTGCTGGGGCCAGCAGGAGCAACAGCAAGTGGAAAAGCACACATAGGGGGAGAATGGGGTTGTATGTGGATAGACACTGTCAGATAATGACTGAGATACACAAGAAATCAGTTTAATTTGGGAATCTAGAATTTCACTAGAAAATGTAATGCTGAGCCAAAAGTGGTAGCTGTTACTGAAGGAATTCTGGTTGTAGCCTGAGAATGGAAGCAGCTACCAAGAATTTTCTCCTTAGTCTGTAGACTGTGATTTAGTCACAAATCCTGAAATGGATTGTGAAGAATTGGGGTGTGAACATTCTAACATTGAAGGACAGGGGCGATAGTCCAAAAGCAGTTGGGTAGCACAAGTATTTTTATTGTTCATTATGCAATGTCCCTCTTCTCTGTGCACTACACAGGCTACCAGAACAGTTGTTGACAGCCCTGGAGAAAATTTGCACAGTTAAGTGTGCAAATAGCAAGTCCAGTTCACAAGCAAAAGAAGCCTTTGTTTTCTAACCATGGCAGGTTGTCAGTGACATTTGATTAGAACAGCAGAGAAAATAACAGTGGCACAGTTGTGGAAGAATTTAAAACACAGCCCACACTGGATTATCAACAACTGGTAACTACACATGTACTACGATATTTGATACCAAGTCTGATAATGAGAGCTGTGCTAGCATTGACAATCACTGCAAATACTTATCTTTAGTGTCAGAAAGCAAGTTTGTTGTTGCAGGGTCAGAGAATATTGATGGGGAAAAGGATCCTGCTTATGACAAAGCTGGGAAAAGGCAGACAAATTACCCATCCAGGAGAGATTGTCTTACTCCACTTCTCTTAACAACTCCTTGAAGGGGCAGCAAAATCCATAGTTCATACAAGCTCTGAAACAGGTCTGACCCAATGCGTATGGTGAGCAGTGATGTTTATTGATGCAAGTGTGTCCTACTGATGTTCAAGCAAAAGGTTGACAAGAACAATTCACATGTTACATGTGAAAGAAAAAAAAAGTTGCCTCCTTAGTAACTTGTAATTTCGACAGTGATCCACTTGATAAATGTGGTGCAACATGCTGTTTGTAAAGCCTTCCTCAGCAGGGAGAGATGGCAAGGCCACGCTGGCACCCTTGCTTTAATCTGTCCTCTGATGCAAGTGCATGTCAGTGCATGGGAAAGGCACCAGAAGTCATTTATTGCTGGAGAGGACACATAAGGAGAACAGGCAGGGAGGAGACAGTCTTCTTGCTCTGACATCAGAACATTCTTTATTAACTGAGGACATGGGAGGGGCAGATTGTTCTACTGCCCCTTCTGCTACTGTCAGGTCACAAAGCAGTATCCCTGGTACTAAATCTGAGAGCATTATTTATTCCCTTAGTGCCCCCCAAATTACTAACAGGCCACTAATGGATTCAGCAAGATCTGGAGTAAATTCTGAAAAAAACTGATGAAGGGAGAAACCTGGTGCAAAGCACCTGTTTACTAAGCAAGTTACTGAGGTCTTTGCTGCTATGAGAAACAGGCCCTGGTTCTCATGGGGGTCTTCAATCATCCTGGCATCAGCTGAGAGAGCAATACTACAGTGAACAGACAATCCAGGAAGTTTTTGGAGAGTGTTGGGGACAACTTCCTAGTGCAAGTGCTGGAGGAACCAACTAGGGGCTGTGCTCCTTTTGACCTGCTGCTCACAAACAGGGAACAATTGGTAGGGGAGGCAGAAGTGAGTGGCAACCTTGGCAGCAATGACCATGAGATGGTCGAGTTCAGGATCCTGACAAAAGGAAGAAAGGAGAGCAGCAGAACACAGACCCTGGATTTCAGAAAAGCAGACTTTGACTCCCTCAGAGAACTGAGGGGCAGGATCCTTTGGGAGGCTAATATGAGGGGGAAAGAAGTCCAGGAGAGCTGGCTGTATTTTAAAGAAGTCTTATTAAGGGCGCAGGAACAAACCATCCTGATGTGCAGAAAGAATAGCAAATATGGCAGGCAACCAGCTTGGCTTAACAAAGAAATCTTCGGTGAGCTTAAACACAAAAAGGAAGCTTACAAGAAATGGAGACTTGGACAGATGACTAGGGAGGAGTATAAAGATATTGCTCGAGCATGCAGGGGTGTAATCAGGAAGGCCAAAGCACAATTGGAGTTGCAGCTAGCAAGGAATGCAAAGGGTAACAAGAAGGGTTTCTACAGGTATGTTAGCAACAAGAAGGTGATACTCTTACTGAATGGGGGAGGCAACCTAGTGACACATGATGTGGAAAAAGCTGAAGTACTCAATGCTTTTTTTGCCTTAGTCTTCACAGACAAGGTCAGCTCCCAGACTACTGCCAGGGCAGCACAGTATGGGGAGGAGGTGAGCAGCCCTCAATGGTAGGGTGACCAGATGTCCCGATTTTATAGGGACAGTCCTGATTTTTGGGCCTCTTTCTTATATAGGCTCATATTACCCACCATTCCCTGTCCCAATTTTTCACATTTGCTGTTTGGTCATCCTTCTCAGTGGTGGACTATTTAGAAAAGCTGGACATGTACAAGTCCATGGGCCCAGATCTAATGCATCCAAGGATGCTGAGGGAGTTGACTGATGTGACTGCGGAGCCATTGGCCATTATCTCTGAAAACTTGTGGTGATTGTGGGAGGTCCCAGACGACTGGAAAAAGGCAAATATAGTGCCCATCTTTAAAAAAGGAAGAAGGAGAATCTGCAGAACTACAGACCAGTCAGCCTTACCTCAGGCCCTGGAAAAATCATGGAGCATTTTGGAATCCATTTTGAAGCACTTGGAGGAGAGGAAGGTAATCAGGAGCAGTCAACATGGATTGACCAAGGGCAAGTCATGCCTGATCAACCTGACTGCCTTCTATGATGAGATAACTGGCTCTGTGGATATGAGAAAACTGGTGGATGTGATATATCTTGACGTTAGCAAAGCTTTTAATACGGTCTCCCACAGTATTCTTGCCAGCAAGTTAAAAAAGTATGGATTGGATGAATGGACTATAAGGTGGATCAAAAGCAGGCTAGATTGTCGGGCTCAACAGGTAGTGATCAATGGCTCAATGTCTAGTTGGCAGCTGGTATCAAGCGGAGTGTCCCAGGGTCGATCCTGGGGCTGGTTTTGTTCAACATCTTCATTAATGATCTGGATGATGGGATGGATTTCACCTTCAGCAAGTTCATGGATGACACTAAGACAGGGAGAAGGGTAGATATGCTGTAGAGTACAGATTGGGACCAGAGTGATCTAGACAAATTGGAGGATTGGGCCAAAAGAAATCTGATGAGGTTCAACAAGGACAAGTGCAGAGTTCTGAACTTAGGAAGGAAGAATCCCATGCACTGCTTACAGGCTGGGGACTGACTGGCTAAATGGTAGTTCCACAGAAAAGGACCTGGGGATTACAGTGAACAAGACACTGGATATGAGTCAACAGTGTGCCTTGTGGAGGGGGGATTTGATAGCAGCCTTCAACTACCTGAAGGGGAGGCTCCAAAGAGGATGGAGCTCAGCTGTTCTCATAAATGGCAGATGACAGAACAAGAAGCAATGGTCTCAAGTTGCAGTGGGGGAGGTCTAGGTTGGATATTAGGAAAAACTATTTCACTAGGATGGCGATGAAGCACTGGAATGGGTTTGTAGACGGGTTCCGCCGGGGCTCGACCCTCCCTGAGGGGGAGGGGAGCCACAGCGGCCTCGCTGTCTTCCCTGCAATTACAATCTGCTCTGGCCTTTCGGCAGGTCAGAGCAGTGCCAAAGTCAAAAGGGGCCCAGCCCTTGGTTCGGGCGGGCACCAAACACAGTTATAACCAGCTCTGGCCCTTTGGAGCGGGGCAGAGCAGTGACAAAGTCAGAGGGGGCCCAGCCCTTGGTTCGGGCGGGGCACCAAACACAGTTATAACCAGCTCTGGCCCTTTGGAGCAGGGCAGAGCAGTGGCAAAGTCAGAGGGGGCCCAGCCCTTGGTTCGGGCGGGGCACCAAACACAGTTATAACCAGCTCTGGCCCTTTGGAGCTGGGAAGAGGGGGAATCTGCCACCCGGTTACGGGTGGCAGGGGGAACGCAGGCCCACCCACTCCTCTGCGTTCCAGCGCGGGGCCCTGGCAGCGGCCGTCACTGCTACCGGTGGTCAGTGGGGATCCTGACCGAAACACACTGACATCGGCAAGGTTAGCTCTACAGCCTGACTGGCGTCAGGCTCCCCTGGGCTACTTCCTAGCTCCCCCTCTACTCCTACCTGGTCCAGGGCCTCTGTTCCGGGGACGTCCAGGACCATCGGTTCCTCCCAATCCGGGCTGGGCGGCAGGTCCGGTAAGGTTTCGGGGAATGCGGGCCAAGCCTGGTCTGGGGGCTCCTCGGGGCCGTAGTAGGGGCGAGGCAGCTCTGGCGGCTCCTCGTCGTAGCGGCCTCGAGAATGCTCCGGCGGCTCCTCGTCGTAGTAGGGGCGAGGCAGCTCTGGCGGCTCCTTGTCGTAGTAGGGGCGAGGCAGCTCTGGCGGCTCCTCGTCGTAGCGGCCTCGAGAATGCTCCGGCGGCTCCTCGTCGTAGTAGGGGCGAGGCAGCTCTGGCAGCTCCTCATCATAGCGGCCTCGAGAATGCTCCGGTGGCTCCTCGTCGTAGTAGGGGCGAGGCAGCTCCGGTGGCTCCTCGTCGTAGTAGGGGCGAGGCAGCTCTGGCGGCTCCTCGTCGTAGTAGGGGCGAGGCAGCTCTGGCGGCTCCTCATCGTAGTAGGGGCGAGGCAGCACTGGCAGCTCCTGGTCTCGGCCTCTGGCTCGGGCAGTCTCCCAGTTATGGGCGTCAGCGGACACGTCTGCTTCTGCCGGTGGCAGACCTGCAACTGAAGGCTGGGGCCCGGCTTTTATTCTTCCAGGTCACCGCCTGACCCTCTTAGGGGCGGGACTTCCACTCAGCGGCCCCGCACCCGTGGATGACTGACGGGGCTCGACCCTCCCTGATGGAATCTCCTTCCTTAGAGGTTTTTAAGGTCAGGCTTGACAAATTCCTGGCTGAGATGTTTTAGCTGGGGTTGGTCCTGCTTTGAGCAGGAGGCTGGACTAGATGACCTCCTAAGGTCTGTTCCAACCCTAATCTTTTATGATTCTATTATTCTAACCCTGTGACCCTTTCTGTGGGAGATCCATGACTTCCACAATATACTGCAGACGACCATGCCCTAATATGATATGCCAAACAGTATTTTAAAAAAACTGTGCCAGAACCATTCCTTTGTTACTTTGTGTGTAATATAGGAGAAAATCCTCCCAGTGTAACATTACAAGTCATTGATCACTAACACTCTGCACCAGCCTGGAGCCCCCTCCTGCATCCAAACTCCCCCCCACAGCCCACACCTGTCACCCTCTCCTGCACCCCAATCCCCTGCACCAGCCTAGAGACCTCTCCTGCACCCAAACATCCTCCCAGAGTTTGCACCTCTCACCCTCTCCTGCGCCCCAACACTCTGCACCGGCCTGGAGCCCCCCCACCCCAGTAGCTAATTTTTTTCAAGCTTTTCTTTCCCTCCTAGTTGCCTCAATCTCTTTTCTTTAGTTTTTCTTTTACAGATAGATTAAAACAAAACCATTCTGTATTTCAGCCATCAACCCCCTCCTCATTCATTAATAGGCTTCCTTTCTTCCTCATATTCCCCAATCTCTGATATTTTTAAAGGGATTTTAATCTACTGAATCCTAACATTAACAAATTCTATTTTCTGCTGCCCTTAACTTTTTCCTGCAAGCCTTAATGGACTTCGTGCGCTGTTGTTTGGTTATCTCCCTTCTTTTTCATTTCCTGAACAAAGCTGTTATCCTCACATTTGTGAGTTGTCTCTTATGAAGTTACACTGCTTGTTCCTTGCAGTCTTCTTTTTTCACAGGATTTTTTTTTCTCTGGTGTCTCTTAGATTCTCCAGTCTTTTTCTACACTCAGGGATTTTCATACTTTTTCCCACTGCTCACTAAAATTTCTTAGTTCTCCCAAATTTGCTGCTTTGAATTCTAATCCTCTAGTTCTGTTGCACTCTGTGAAACATTCCTTACTATACTGCATTCAAGTAGCTTGTAATCAATAGCTCCAAGAACTTTCTTGTTATCCTTGTGTTCTCGAAAAGTTCCTTTTCTTTTGTTCTCACCAGCAAGATGACGATCCAGGATAGTTTTTCACAGGGTTGGAATCTCCGCTTCTTGACTCCTTGGATCAAAGTGCTGTCTTCTACGTAAGCTGGGAGTAAGGACCTTTTGAATGTTGATGCACATTTAGCCATATTGGCTACCCAATAGCTATCTGGGTAACTAACTTGTTTCTTGTGAAAGGTATTCTGCAGTACAGAGTTCGCTGAAATTTGTGCCAAAAAGTTTTCATTCTTGCACTTCTCCAATCCTGAGGATTTGCAGCAAATGGCCATTATATTTTCTTTTGTCTTTCTCTTTCTGTATCTCTAAGTATTTCTCTACTATTTTTGCCACTGAAGTGTATTTCACTGACTTGGTAAATATTATACTTCCTACTCCCCATTGCCACTTCCTTTTCTACACAGAGTGCATCTGACATTCCAAAATGGGAGTAAATGATCATGCCCCAACTGAGATTGTTATGCTCCAGTTTTCCGTTATTGGACTCAACCCACAAAGTTTCAGGTATGTCCTCTTTGTCATAATCTCCATAATTTAGTATTACTTCGGGAACTTCTGGGTTATTTCCCATTCTCCTTGTATTTTTGTGGAGACACTAGTACATGAATGCACCTTTTTCTATCATTCCTGTCATTCTGATTACAGTACTTAACTTGTGATGCAGACTGTATTCCTCATCTGTCTTATGGTGTAAGATGAAAGTACATATTTGATTATTGGAGTTATGCTAAAGCATCTATTCTCACATGTGACTACTTCATTTATAGCTGCCATAACAATACCTGCCATTTTTGAAACTGGGAATTTGTTACATCCTTGTTTAAGTGGAAACCATCAAATACAGTCTCTTCTCATCACAGAAGGCATTCTGATGATCCATGAACACCAACTCTCCTCCATCCATGCTTCTATCCATTAACCTCCAATATTTTCACTCTACTCATACTTATCATCAGAAAATTTTCTGAGATGTTCACCTGCCTTGACTCCCTCTTCAAAAGTGCCAGAAGTCATTCTTGATTCTAGCAAAACTCCATTTGTGCACTTTGTTCCTACATGAACTACACTCAACAGGAACTCCCCAGCAGTATTCAGGAGATGCTCCACCTTTCTTGTCACATTTCTGACACTGAAACACCTGCTTTCCTGTCACAATGAGGTTTCTGAAAGAGGAATTCATTTATATATTCATTCAGTATATTCATTTGTTAAATGTAATGATTTTTATACTACATCTTGTTAATCAATCCTATAAATTAATGAGGTTTTAATAATTTAAGACATTCTGTTGTTAGTTTGAGGAAACTCCAAACACTCAACATTTTAGGGGAAGATCCATCTCCCAACATTAAACATTAAAAAAAGGTAATCTTCAATAGATACAGTATAGAATTCAGTTGTCTGTAGTTATCAATTATAATTTAAACTGCATTAAACATTAAAAAAGGTAATCCTTTTACCAAACCTTATCATACAGTCATGTTCTTTTTGTCCTCCTTCCCCTATCATGGATGACTAATAAGCTATGTGAACAGAAGCTATCTCCTTTACAATCAGCCTGTTATACTCACTGATGTCAGAGCATAGCTCATAACATCACTGTTCATCATAGTGAATAAGAATGTGATGCTGTAAAAAATGAATTCTGGCCTCACTGAAATAGAGCAGATTTGCTGGACAAGAGGTAGCTGTTTACATTAAAACATATTGATAATCAGCATTTATAAGAAGGGTAATAAGGAAAAAGTATATACCCATTTAATAAGGTTTCTGTGAAATGTTACTAAAATAAAAGTTTGAATACACTACCACTTTCACACAACAGCAAACTAGGTCTTTTCAGATTAAAGGGAAGAAAACATAAAATTCTATAGAGTGTGATACTTCTGAAGAGGCACCTCAAAATCTAAATTAACTGAAAGCCCTGGAATAAATCCTCCCAGCACAGATCTTGAAATGATTTTTCTATTCAAAGCAAAATTAAAAAAGAGGAGAAAGATATTTTAGGCCATTAGAAATACCTTCTTTCATTAATATATATTTACAACAACATTGATTTTACAAGTTAACTCATTCTACACGTATCACTAAAATGCCTTTTTAATTTATCATAATTTCTTTAGAAGGGATTTTCAACCAGAATTGAGGTGGTCGGTCAAGTTTATTACTACTGTCTATTAAGCATAACATATTTGCACATGCCGCAGCATGTGGAGAGTCTGGGTGACACTGCCGTCCATAGGCAGCTGAGGATGGGCTACCTAAGTTGTGCCAGAGGTTGCAGCAGCCTCAGGAACAACCCAGCATGAGGGGCATACAAAGGTGGCTTAAAGCCAGTTTAGTCCCCACTCCCTCTGGGTTGCAGGTTTTGTGCTGGACCTCCAAGAGGCACAGCAAAAATCACACCCCAAGTGATATAACAGCAGTTTGCAAAGAAAAGGATATTTTTGGCAGACATTGTTTCAGCACTATTTTCATTGTCATTGTCTATCACTAAGTAACCCCATGCTATTCATGTATCAGGATTTACTCTAATGGGTGATCTATTTCCCCTGCTTTGCTAAGTTACAACAAGAATCACTGGCTCCTACACTGTCCATCTGCATCAACCTAAACAACGTCAAGAAAGTTATGAGAAACGTTAAATATACCCTGCAATATACAGGTCACTGTTTAAATTATAACTAATAACTACAGAAGACTGAATTCTACTGTATCTAACAATGACAACATTACAGTTGGTGTGTGATAAAAGAAAATAGACACACCATATTTCCCCCACAGCCTTACAACACTAGCCATTTATACGATAAGGGCTTTGGAATAAACATAGCTATTGTGGCACTGTTGTTAAACAAATTAGAAGACCAGTTTTCTTTCTCTAGGAGACAGAAAGAATAATCTTATTTTTATTTGTGTAAAACATGTTGGGGCTCATACAGTTTGATCATCATTTCTACCACTGTAAATATTACACATTTAAATGGTTTGATATGAACTTTACATAATTCCACACACTTAAATAAAAAGAATAGTTAAGTCTTTCATCCAGTTTATGGCATAAAATATATTATAAAATCATTTCCCAAAATATATATGTAAGAGGTGACAACAAATAATCTACACTGATGAAAATATACAAAGCCAAGAAAATGCAACAACGTTAAAAGTCAAATGAATGGACAAAGAAACATTATTCACTGAGTAGTTAGCCATTACAATTCCGCCTTTGATGAAAAAAAAATCAGCTAATTTTTCTCAGTATCAGATCACATTTGAATTTCACAATTATTTGTATTAGGTTTGTTCTAAATATATTTTAACTTACAAAACACAAACAATTACATAATTACATGACAATTTTGAATAAAACACCAATCTAAGTGCAATACATTTTGTATTTTTACATTTTTGTAGTTCACCAAAATGCTATCAGAAAAGTTATGATGTGATTATATATGTACCTAGACAGTGAAAGGAAATATACTGAGTTTAATTTCTTTTGAGAAATGTAGTTCATTTTGTATACTTAATGGCAGTTTAACTATAATAGAAAGTATATTTCCAATAGTTTATCCAATCAGGAACGTGGTTATCTCATGCACATTCCTGAGTTAACCTACATTTGGAGGGAATATATCATGCTCTGGATGAAAGAACTTCATCAAGATGATCATAAAACACTAATGCGATAGAAAATCATTTGGTTTACAATAGGTCTTTTCATAATCAAAAAGTCCCAAGCAATTTCTAATGCAATGAGGAAGTTGGATACTGGTAACACAGTGAGAATGTAGGTAAAATGACAGTTGTTGCTCATAGTAATGTTTTACATAGCTTTTGACACCAGAGTCTGGTACTAAGCTTAGTCCACACTTAAACATTAGATCGACCCAACTACATCACTCAGGGCTGTGAAAAATTTTGTGCCCT
The DNA here is from genome assembly GCF_007399415.2 of Gopherus evgoodei. Classification (NCBI taxonomy): domain Eukaryota; kingdom Metazoa; phylum Chordata; order Testudines; family Testudinidae; genus Gopherus; species Gopherus evgoodei. The sequence continues at coordinate 32,921,003 of NC_044333.1, read as the reverse complement.
GAGTACTGTACTATAGTTAGGTTGGCCTAACCCCTGGTGTAGATGTGGCTTGGTCAACAGAAGAATTCTGTTGACATAGCTACCCCCTCTTGGAGAGATGGATACCAATTTACACCAGCTGAGAATCTGTCTTGATATACTATATTTTTCTGCCCTCACTCCAAAATAATTTTCATTATTTATACAACCATTTGCTCCTGAAGTCGTCATTCTCTGCTTGTGACATCACACATATTCCCACAACAACCAATTGTTATGTCAATAAAGAGGCTTGGAAATAAGTATATTTACTTCTTAAACAAACATTCTGTTTTCAAGTAAGTTACCTCTGTAATGAAAGAGGAGACCGTGAAATTGTTTTAAAATAGATTCCCCCTTCCCAATGTTTTCCATAAGATAACAACAGTTTAAAGTGTGGCTCTGTACTGAAAAATGACTCCATGAAAAGAGCATTGTGTGCTTCCATCTTTATTACGGACTGGTAATCACATTAGCTCGGTTTACAAACCAAAAGTCAATTTCTAAACCCTAGTTCTGTAAACTCAAAGGGGAATGTGAAATTCAAGTTGTAGTCTTTCTGATTTACACATCAAGACAGGTTACAAATATTCAGTGGGCCATATTTTGCCCTCATTTACATCTGTGGAGCACCATTGTTTTCAGATTCTGTCCTCACTGATAGCTGTGCAGTGAGTACAGGTATAATTGAGAGAAGAATTTGACACTGCAACTCACTTGGAGCTTAATTAACAATCCTGTTGATGAGGTGAATGGGAATAGACTGCAACTCACTCTCACATAGCCATATTAACAGGAGTAAAATGTAGTTAAATCTTATTTTTGTCACTGATGTAGGTAGACATGAATATACATTGGCATTGTATCTCTTGATTAAGACAGTTTCATTTTTAAAAAGTCACTTTTCCAAGTAAAATAGCACTTTAGTGGCTAATAGTTTTAAATAATGATGAAATTACTGTGGTCCAGAGATATCTACCTGCCACATTCCTCTTGAGAGACTTAGCTGCTAATTCATTACATCGCTGAATTAAGATGCTGTTTAATAAACTACCATAACTGGAATTCCCAATAGTTTTAAAGAACTATGAGAAAATGTTTAAGTTTTGATCTCATTGTTCCAAAAGCTCTGATTATGTTGGTTTATTATAAACAATGAGAAAATATAGAAAATTTTAGATCAAAATAAAAACTACACTTCAAAACAAAAATGCTTGTGATCTTCAAAAGCTTCTGCATGTTATTGATAAATGATATCAGATATCATCATCATAAACCAGAGCTTATGTTTTATTGCAGTAAATTGCATTCTCTTTGATAGAAAAAACTTGTGTGCAGTGGTTTGAAGTAAAAGTTTTGTTTCTTATACTGTCATCTCATATTTAATACCAGTGCAGTAGCCTTCTTAAGCAACCTAATTCTGTTAAGAGAAGGTCTTAAGTGTTGGAACTGAACTCAAGATGGAGAATACAAAAGGATATACCAAGGCAATGACAGCAAAACTCATAGCACCAATGAGCAATGTTGAAATTTACTTTTATTTTACCTATTCTCTGTTACTGAGATTAATAAAGACATTATATCAATACATTCAACAAGCTGTCTAAACCAGAAAGCTCAACAGTGCTATGCTACTGAAGGTCACTGTGCATATGCTGTTGCTAAAACATGTATTTAAATTTTTATTGGTCTAAATACCGTGCTGTGTATTTCTTAAATATTAAAAAAGATTACATCTCCTGAGAAAATATCAACATAATAAAGAACCTCCTCACCCTCCAGGAGAAGCTCAGAGTCATAATTACGTCAAAACAAGCAAACAAGAACTGGCCTTTTGTTCAACCTGTGAATGCATAGCTGTTCTTGAGATTCTATTCTGTTCTATTCCGGTTCTTACACTGTGCTCATCATCGTAATATCTGAATGCCTCTCCCCACTTCCATTTAATCTAAAATTTCTTAAAGGGAAAACCTTGACTGAATTTCTTCACAAAAAAAGAATATTTGTTTCTGTTGTCTTCAAAATTAGCACCTACTTTCTAATAATATCTGATGCAAGATATTCTCAAGTGTAGCACATCTGGATTCAAAGATACACAAACCTAGAACCCTATTATCAATAAGCACAGAAGTCTCTAAGGATGCTTTTCATTTTGTAGAATAAATGGAAACTAATTTGTAATCCTAAAGAAATAGAACATATTTCAAGCAGAGATGGCTAGAAGCCATTTGATACTGAAAAGTGTAGCAGAACAACATAAAATATTATTGTTGTTTGGCTGTAATCTTCATTTCCTTTAAGCTCGACACATGCGCTAAATTTATCTTCAAGTCAATACCGTGTTGAAAAAAAATCTGTTTTTAAAATAATTGACCAATACAAAATGGATGAATTGTTATATATATAAAATACATATCTAGTTTGCACTGAATTACATTTCTTATATGTTACATAATATAGATACAACCAAGGAAAAATGTTTACATGGGTTAGAGAGGTGGTAATACAGTGTACTCTTCTTAGTCATAACTACTGTAACCGTAATTAGCTGTAGTAAAATAATTTTTAAACAATACCAATTGCTTACTAATACAGAGGTAACTGCTCTTGCCTGATTCATTGAACTTCAGTAAAAATCTCTGAAGGACTGAGATATTGTTAAAGCAGTTCTACACATACTTAGTAGATTCATAAGGTGTATCTACAATTAAAAATATTATGCAGAGTGCTTTAAGCCCCAGATCATTCAGAAGAGCAACCTGTTAAAGGTGACAATCATAAGCTATTTAATATGCATCTTGACATCAGAACATTTTAGCCGGCCAAAAAAGCAACAAAACAATGTCACATACAACCAACAAATAAGGTATGGACTCCAAACACACCACATGTTCATGGTGATATCATCTCTCATGCTACCTAACTGATATTTGACATCACTACCCACACATCTGTTAGAAGCCTCTTTCTAACGACTTCAGAAAACCCAAAGACATCTTTAGATGTGGGGAGTTGTGTGCGTGTGTGTGGGAAAGTTCAGCAGTTATTTAACCAGAGCCTAACAACTGCCACCTTGCAGCATATCAGAATATAAACTATTCAGCTTTCCAGGCTCTGGCCCCAGTCACAAGTACCTTCACAATAGAAAGGTTTTTACACCGCATAGATTGAATTGCTAACATAAGCACTATATATACGTTTCCCAGCAGCTTGACATAAATGCAATGATGTAACACCATGTACCATCTCAGACATAGAAGAGGTGGAGATCCATTCTTTCATTGACCTTCTCTATTATATATTGATAAGCAAAAACAGCCCAAAGGGAATGATCAAGAATAATCCACAGGCTGTAAACTACAGCATTCAACATTGCCTAAATTAAGTTCATGGTACTGTCAAAGATGGTTTCACAGCTAGACCTGAGCCTTTAAAATGATCATGCTTCGATGTGCTTCCTAGGTTGCAAGTCTGGATTTCACATAGCATTTTCATGGCACGTTGTTACTTACAAAATTTCCACACAATACACAATATTAAATGCAGAGCCCATCTCCCATTTCTATAGGCTATCTGCTCATTCAGAGTACCACAGGACTCATAAAAGAGCACAGATTTTAATTAATGAATAGGAGCTGTAATAACACAGCCAGTGTCAATGTCAGCGGTATCTGTTTGTTTCCTTCCAGAACCAATCTAAACGTACTGAAATGTCTCTGGGATGCAAGATTATCTAAAACTTCTCCATGCTTCCCAGAAGTTACAAATAGACAGTAAAAGAAGAGCCCAAACCAAACCTTTACTTCACTGAAAGTTATGGGCCAAAGTCATCCTTGATAGATCTCCCATAGACTACAATGGAGTCAGAGCACAGATAAAGTTGACACAATGCCGTTAATAACTAATTACAAACTGACACTACAAAATCTATGAAGAACCAGGGAAAACAAGCTGACAATATTAATTTAGATCAGTACACATCTCTGAGCATATCTCACCTATAAGAGTCCAAGTTCTACTTACTTCAAGGAAACAAAGTCCAGTTCAGCACAAGAAAAACAAAACCGATCAATATCGTACATTAATTACACCCTGTGTTTGGGGATTTCAAAGGCAACAGCCATGGTAAAAGGGAAAAGTTGATCACAGATCCTGAGAGTTTTGGATGCAAGACCCCAAATTCTATGATTAAAATAGAGAACATGCCTAGCTACTCTTACTGCACCAGACCCAGGCGCATCCTGGTATATGAGCGCTGCAGAAACCTTGACACTTGGATGGAACTGGAACATGACAATTTTTGGTTGCAAGTCTCATATTGTAAACAAGAAGTCAAGCCATTCCATTTTCACTGAGAAAAGGTGGACCTTGATGCATCCTGATTCAGTAGCAGTTATAGGACCAGATATGATTTTTTTTTTATTTCAATGATGGAATTTGGGGCTTGGACCACATTTTGAAAAGATTCAGCTGGATCCATTCGCTGGCCCCAGGTATTTGCAGTGCCTGGGTCCAAATTCTCTTGTGGCCCAGCAGGAGGGACTAGACTTACTCTTGCTTTGGATATTTAAAATTAGGTGCTCGGGGTCAAAATTTGGCTGGATCCAGCAAGACCCTACGGCCAGATTTGGTTTTAGTCGGAAGTCCAGCGCTTTTTTTTTTTCTTGCTTTTTTTTCTGGCGCAGTAGGAGCAGCCAGACTTGTGCATGGTACAAATTGGGCGCCTGGAACCAAAGACGAGCAGGATGCAACGAGCTCCAGCTTTTCCCTTCCTCCCTTAGCCGCTGAGGTCCAAGCAGTCACCAGGGACCTGCCAAACTTTGACAGCCACCCCGCCACCCCCCGGCCAGCTGCCCCGATCCCCTCCCCGCAAAGCCCCCGATCTCTCCCCCACCCCCAGCCTCCGCCTCCAGCCGCCCCCCAGGCGCAAGGTGAAGCAGCCGGGCGTCTGCTCCTGCACTTTGCACGGCCAGGCGCGGAGCCGCCTCCATCCCTGCGCCTTCCTCCCCAGCAGCGCCGCGGCGCATTTCCCCTCTCCTCCGCACTAATCTGCAGATTCAGCACGTCCAGCGCCGCCGCTGACTTTACCTGGACTTTCTCCACTCTCCGGGCGGCGGACACCTCCCATCCTACCGCTAACTCCGGCTCGCGCTCACTCCTTCCTCCTTCTCCCTCCTGCAAGGCCTGCTGCGCTCCAGCCCCACGGAAAGTAGGGAGCGCCAGGGACGGAGGGAGCCAGGCAGGGGGAGGGAGGGCAGCGCTCCATCCCGGTCCCCCCACCCCAGCGCACACGCCAGCCCGGCTGCCCCCACCCCCGCCTGGGCGATTTCCTCCCCTCTTCAGGAACTAACCAGGCTCCGCTAAGCGTTTCCGAAACAAACCCCCCGCTGCTGCTGCTGCTGCTGCTGCCTCCCCTCCCCTCCCCAGCCGCCCTTGCCCGCCGGGCTGCGGCGTGCGGCTGGCCCGGGGCTGCTCCCCGTACCTCGTAAAGGTCCCCCGAAGCCATGCTGGGCTGCGGGACTTGGCTTCTCAGCTGCCGCCTCGCCACCTCGCCCTCTGTCTCCCCCGCTCGCCGTGGAGTAAACTGTGTTTTGCAGAATGACAGGCGCTGGGGCCGGCTGTGCGCAGAATCAGAGGCGAGGAGAGACGGCGAGAGAGGGAGGCAGCGGCCGGGCGGCGGGGCTGGCTGGCGTAACCAGCTCTGGAGCGGGGCGCTGCGCTCTGTGGCTTCTCTCGCGCCGGCTTCAGCCGCCCCCCTCCCCCGTGCCCCCTCCAGCCTAAGGGAGGGCGAGGAGGAGGCTTGCACCCGACACACGCCGCAGGGAAAGTCCCCGGGCCCTCCGACGTGCCGCCTCCCCGGACAGCCGGGTGCGCTTCAAACTCTTTCCACGGCCAAAAAGGAAAGAGCGAGGCGGGAGCCCGGACCTGTGGTGTCACCACGGCGGCACAGCCAGGGCAGGGCAGCTAGACCGGCCTCCAGCCCAAGGTCAAGGCAGGCGGTGGGGCTTGCAGGGTGGCAGTGGAGGGTTAGGGGTTTCTGGGAGCACGGGGGAGGTGGTGGCTGCCATCTCCCTCAGGGACAGGGTGCCGCCATGAAGGAACCCAAGGTGGCCAGGGCTTACTTCAAGCCCCATCCACCCAAGGACTGCTATCCAGGACATGGAGGTCTGATAACCCTCAATGGCCACCTGTAGGGAACCATGAGGAGACAATGGCTCCCTTCCAACCCCTCTGCCCTTTCCTTCTGGCCCACTGGCTGCTGACTTCCTCCATGTCCCACCGCATCAACGGCCACCACCAGGAAAATGGAGGTTTTTTCATGGCTTCTTTCAACCATCCCACACTTGGAGTGGCCATTATCAATGGAGCTGCCCATGACTGGCTTCAAGACCCTCCTCCAGTAGATACAGACAGGTAGTCAATGTCATGAAACAATGTCTTTATGGAGAGCGAAATACGGAACAGATTCTCTGTTCCACTTTGCTCCTTTCTTGGAGCATGGAAGCCGTACCAACTTGCTCTGAAAGGCATTTACTCCCTTCTTCCCAGCTCACACCCCCTTTATTTGAGGTGAGGAGTCCTTCAGAGAAATTTCTCAGAAGAGGAAACTTGCTAGGTGCCTTGTGTTCCACCTCTGCTTTGCTTCTAATCTGAAATGTTTGGGAAACACATTAGGGTTTGGATACCATGCAGAGGATGAGGGGGATCCACTGAGTGAAGGAGTCTTAGATCGTGAGTAATGTCAGCCTGATACCATTTTATTAGATCAGAAAGGTGCTAGCAGACTAGGATGGATCAGCTTTGCCTTTGGGCAAGGTTGTCCAGGAAAAAAGCAACTGGGGATTCCAGCTGAATGGATTCTGATGGGACATACTCTAGAATGCCCAGACTAGGAGTTTTCCCCCTTGACCTGTTTAGCCTCTATTCTCCAGGAATGTGGTGAACACCCATGGAGCCTCCGCTTTGCATAGGATGGGATGGGAGCTGTATTTTTTGTGTGCAAAGAAACCATCCAGAAATGGGCTACATTTTGGAGAAACTGATTAAAATGTTAGAGGAGGCAAAAGACTCCTTTGCAATTGGGTGCCATTACAGTAATATAAATGATTCTCCTGAGACTTCACAACCCCAGATCTACCCAACCAGAGGGACTTATCCCCCCAACTAAAAAGTGATAATCTTCTCGGTAAGAGCTTTCTTGACAATGGAGAAGAAAGCAAGTAGATTCTGGTTTGATAAAACCATTTCATCTTGACTTCATAGAGACCCTGTTGTCAGCAGCACTGTGTTACCTGGTTTCAGATTTGATGTTTTCACCTCTCTACAAGGCACCATTGACCTGTAAATAGCGTGGTCCTTGTCACAGTGCCTGGACAGATGACATGGATGCTGTCAGGTGTGGCTATATTTTCGCCCTGTTTTCTATTTGCCCTCACTTGGTTAGTATTTGTCATTTTGGTTGTCCGATCTCATCCTTTTGAATGTTTCTGTAATACACATGAATGTGAGATTTGTTAAGAGAAAGAAATTTGAATAGAAGGTGGAAGCCAGTGATTAAATATTATATAATAATTCTACATTGTTACTAGTAAATACGGTTATTTTTGGCATTGCATTGTCTTCTGAATTTTCATTTACAATGAAAGATTCAAATAGAATAAGTACTAAATACTGTTGTAAGTAACAGAAATTTACCAATGCTCAGTACTTACAATTGATTGTGTATTCTCTTTTACCATGACAATAGGAAATATTTATATATATCTTGACTGACTATTCAGCCTACCAGTATCCTGAATTGTGAATATTACATCTAGTGATTATGAACTTGCCAGCTAACCAGATTAGTATTGACATTTGGGTCAATAAAAACTATATAGAATAGTATTTTGGAGCTTAAAGCCATTTATGATTCATGTGGTCTACTGGATGATATAATCAATTTTAAATTCCTAAAAACAAAGCTAGATTGTTTACCGAAAAGCTCTGTTCTGGGCTTATCAATTTGCCAGCAATATTTGAATTTTTTGAGATCTGATATTTAAGTAGTAATATGTTGAAAGGATTAAGAAATATCATAAACTACCCATGAATGGAGCATAATTAGTAATTGACACAGTAGAAATGCCTTTATGCCCAAGAAATATATTACTTGATAATCACACCCAATGGTTTTGCCTTGATGTTATTGTAGAACTCCTTTGTCAGAGAACAAATACATTATTTTGTGCTAAAGTAAACTGAGATTGGTAGTTTACGATAGCAACTCAGCTCTTTAGAATGCTCCCTGAGCAGAATGCTCCTTAGATGTAGATAAATTTTAATTAATTGCCCTTAAAAGTCTAGTTTGCGGGACACATGCCTACCATTGTGCTTCTATCCACAGCAAAAACCCCAAAATGACAGTCAAAACAAGTGAGTCACTTCTCAAGTGAGTCCTATGACTTCCGTTTCATAATTTTTTCTAAGAATTAATTTCAAAGATGTCTTAAAAATATCCCTTCTCTAGTTGTTGAAGAACATGCATTGATACCTCTTCGTACATCTCAATAATCTAAACGATATCTCTAGTCTTTCATGTCATCTTGTTATTAAACCAATGAGAATTTGAACAACCACCTTCTAGTCACACTTGGAGAAACTTCTAGGACGTGGTTTATATTTTAAAAGTGCTTGCAGAAATATTACATTGTATTTAGGTTAAGTGAACATTGTCGATAAAATTGCTATAGAAGATGCTATAGTACAAGTTGGATCATAAGCCAGGCAAGCATTACGTGTTGGATACTTTAAAAAGAGGAATGCTTTAGTGAATACTTTGAAGAGGGGAAACATCTTTTTCCTGATTACTCATTCCTTGTTTTTAGAATATGCAGTCTCTTGGGTATGCAGTAAAGTGTGAGTCAATATTAAGGAGTAGGAAGAGGACTTTTATGGATATTTAACCCATGAAAAGTTGATTATGGTCTCAGTGTTTTTTTCTCTCCTATAAGTAAATTTGGCAAAAAAAACCCCAGCAAATGCATGAGATGTTTATCCGCTTAGTGAAACACACACTTGTTTTTAATGCATCAGTTTGTATGACTAATATCCATTTGAGTCTTTCTGAATAAACCAGAAAGAATGTCTGACAACAATGGAAATTTATTAATAAACTGTGTTTCAGTTTCTGTGCACAGTTTTTACAGGGAGTAATTTTTTTAAAATCTCAACAGTTGTTTTTAAATTTAAGAATATACATTTTTATTCTGAAGTCAAGTTACTGCAAAATTACAGTTACGTTGTAAAAATCATATATTTTTGGACACTATTACAAACACTAGACTAAACATTAATTGCAAAATATGCACTTTTCATCCTCTTAATCATGTCCCACTCCCTTCCATTTCCCGTCCTAAGAGACAGTGGAAGGAAGGCAGAGAGATTCTGAGGATGATGTAAAGTGATCACACAGTCTTTCTGGTTTGATTAGATATTTTGGGTTCCAGCAGTACTCCCCATTCAATATCTCTCAAACTGGCAGAATCTTTCAAAATGGAAGAAACTTGTTAAGTGAAACCATTGTACTATTTTTAGTTTAAAAATAAAGAGAGTAGCATGTCTGTGATATTGATTTATTGATTGTTCATAGTATGCTCAATGCTGTGTAAATACCGTATAGCCAACAATATAGTTCCTGCCCCAAGGACCTTACAGTCTAAGCCCCAATCTTGCAATGAACTCTGTGTGGGTGGGCCGCTCTACTCCTACGGAACCCAGTGCAGGATCAAGGCATAAGGGCATAAACCATACATTTAATCACTATTGAGCAAAATGCTTTCTACTGTGATTAGTCCTATAGACTTCAGTGTGTCTGCAATTGGCAGTAAATAGTAAGTCTAGCAGGATCAGGCCTTAAATTAGAGACAGGTAATACGGTCTTACATATAGGCTATATAGGGTAGATGGTGGGGTGTTTGTCAGGTTATCATAGAGAAGCACCATAAATAACTGAATTGTGTTTTAAAGAGCAGTGAGAATGAAAAGAGGAAAGACATTAGGTGAAGAAGGAGAGGGAGTGAGTGAGTTACAATCTGGGGCAGGAAGGAAAAAGGGCATGAAGATAAGATTGGAGAAGGATACAGAAGAGAGCATTCAGGAAGGAGGGTTAGGATGAGCAGAAGTAATGGGAATGGGACTAGGGGACCAAGAGACCAAAGATGTAGGTAAGGACACAGCTGTGTTAAACCTTGAAGATGAGAAATTTGATAATGATGCAAAAAGGAGGAGGGAAGCCCTTGAAAGGATCTGAAGAAGGGAGTGACATGATCCAAGTGGAACATGAGAGTGGAACATGAGAGCAGCAGCAGTAATTTGGAAATACAGTAGAGGAATGAGGTGAGGAAAAGGAATCCATAAACACGGAGATTTCAGGAAGAAAAGTTAGAGGTGACCAGAGCATGGACAGATGTCTTAGCAGTGAGGGTGAAGAGGAAGGAATGGGTTTTAGAGATCTTGTAAAGGAAGAATTGACAGGATATGGCAATTGTCTAGTGTAGAAGAGAGGAATGTTTATTGTCACACCACTGTTTTGCACTGGGTGATGAGCAGGAAAATGGAAGTTTTGACACAGCTGGAGAAATGCAGTTGGTGTTCACATGTTGATTTTGAACTGGTGAGGAAAGATGCCAGAAACACTGTCAAACGCATGAGACCAAACAGGTTGGACAGCAAGATCCAGGAATCATCAACTTAGAGATGGTAGCTAAAAGTGCACGAGTAGGTGAGTATGAAAGCAAAATAGGAGGGGATCAAGTTTTGAGTCACTAATTTGCACATTTTGTAGAGGGAAAAAATGAATTTGAAAAAAGGAGTATTCTTTATAATCATGAAAATGCTGAACAGTCTTCATTTCAAAGGTAAACAAATGGTTGTGATCATTTGGTTCTGATTCTAAATTCAAAAGATGTTCACTAAATTGTATACAATGCAAATCTTTATAAATTAAATAAACATTTAAAAAGGCTACCCAACATATCACAGTGTATTTAAAACAAATATAAGCTAAGAATAAGTAATACAAATATCATTTGAGAAAATGGACAGGATTCCATCCATCTTTTTAGGCATTAATACTCTAACAACTTCGTATAGAACTTAAGGACAGAGTGAATCTAATGATTTTCATATGCAACTGAATGGAATTCTTCCAGCATTGAAAATATACTTTAATTGCAATTGTTGTTAAGAGCCACTTTAATTTGTACAACCCTGTTCCATTAGAGTATGCTTGCGGCTTTTCACAAAACTTATGGTATGGCTTAATAGTATAATAATTTTGTCTTTCTGTTTTGTGGGAATAATTCAACACTTTGACCCTGGATGTGTGAGAAAATGGATGCTAAGAAAAATATCTAGTAAACTATCCTGAGATGTCTGTCTTAACAAGCCATACCCTGAATCAGAATCTAATAAGACAATGTTATGTATTCTTACTGCCATCCATATAGCCTTAGGAATTAAGGAGGAGGAGGCCTGACTACCAGAGACTGGAAATCCATTTGTATACAATACCAGATAAGTGACAAGGAAATGGGTGGAGATATTTTTTTCTAATACTTTCACTTAATTTGGGATTAGTTTGAGGGGTTAAAGATAGAAATGAAAGACAAAAGGAATAATAGAGGAAGATGGACCCTATTGGACAGTTATCTACTTTGGAAAATGTGTCAGGTCAGAGACAGCTCATAGCCCTGATATTGCAAGTTAATCCATTTGATCTATTGACTTTAATGGATCTCTGTCCAGCATAAGGACCTATCAATTGTTATCCCCAAAACAGAATTTGTATACCCCAGAACTGATAACCTGTTTATTTGTTATAACCCATCTGTTTTCATTAGGTATGGGTATCCAAGGTGCCTAAGGAAATACTTGGAGGACGCGGATGCAGCCTTCTGATAAATGGTTGACACATGCAGTATTATTTCTCAAACAAGATGCCTTTTATTGATACAAATAAAAGTCCTTGACAAAATAACAATCTAAACTCGAATCCCTTATAACAAGTTAAAGTAATTCAAACCACATTGTCTTATAGTTATAAATGATACGAAGTGGCCGGTCCCTGCTTACGGTGATCAGTCATTCATGCGTAGTTAAGAGCAAATTTTAGATGTTCATTAGGTTTTACATATATGAATCCCTTTCACAAGCAACACACATACATACATTTTTATTAACCCCCCCACACACTTATGTACATTAACATACATATTATGCTATAACTATTACTTTGACAGACTTACTCAGATGACTACACAATATCTTCTCCTGTTATTTCTCTCTCTCACACTTCTGATGCATCCTTCTCTTGTCATTCTGCTTGCAGCTTCTCCTTCATCTCATCCTCACCACCTTCACACCTTTCTCTGCCTTCTTAGCTCTCTGCTCAGCTGCTTTCTCAATCTCTTTTCAAGCCTGTCAGCTCTCAACTGTCAGTAGTCAACTGCCACACTGACCTTTATACTATTTCAATTCTATTTTTAAACATGACATCATACCATTTGACTATTATTTCTATCTGTTAGTCATGGTTTACCACCTTCTTTTCTCACCAATTCTACTATGTGACCTTTAGTCTGTATTCTAAATAGCTCACAGTGTTATGATCTGTTTATCACCTTTTCTCGCCAATTTGGTTTTTAGTGCTATGTGACCTTAAGCCTCCATTTAATAATGGAGTGATGCTTGCTTATTTAAAATGGAAGCCAGGGACACAAAATGGAAGCGAGGGACACAAAATAGAGTTTCTCTGGTATTACTATATGGATCAGTTTGGTGGACTGGAACTGTATAGATAAAATCAGGAAAAGACTCAGAGAAGGCTTATTTAAAAAAAATAAGGCATGGAGTGATGGACTGTAAGAAAATAAAGCAGAGATACTATATGCCATTGCTATGCCATATAGAAAAAGAAAGGACAGAAATTATCCTAGAGACATCACTAGAGAAGGAGACATCACTGTCAAAACAGTTTTCTGGAACAAATGAAAGTACCATTCTGTAATGGCAGTCACTGAAAAGAATAAGAAAACATGGTAGTGGGAGAACTTGTCGCCAGGACAGATAACTCATGATCAGTTTCTGATGTGAGTCAGTGGAAAGTACATTGCTGATTCATTATCATGACAACCACATTACAGCCACTGCAGAAGATGTATTACCAGCAGGTATCCCTGTTCTAGGACAAGAATGATCATGAAGGACCTATCCAAACCCCATTGAAACTAATGGGATTTTTTCCTCTGAGTTCTATGGGCTTTGGATTGGAGCATGGATCCTACCCAGGTTACTAGTTAATCTCTCCCTCTTTTTTTTTTGATTCCCTTAGCTGTATTTACCATTCATTGTACCACCTATAATCTTATTTTAAAAGTGTAGGCCACCTTCCTGCACTAATGCCAGAAAATAATTACTTTCGTTTCTTCTTCGCTATTGAGATATCTCTTACCTAGCTTTCCACCTGAACACACATGTTCTTTTTCAGGTTGCTCCCTGTGACGCCAAGAATACATCTTTTCAGATTCTGCTCCATCTTGTTTGCAATTGCAGTTGTATCTACTCACATTTCATGATAGAGAATAGACAGATGCCAAAACATTTTTGTTTAAGCAGACAGGAGGCTTGCTCCATAGACAAAATACCTAATAAAGAGGGAAAATAGTAGGACACGTAGATCAGGTGGTTGTCAGTGTCATATGGAAAATTACTGTACTATACTACAAAAAGCTTTTAAAAATGACAGTTCAATGGCTGAATTTTTGCAAGAGTGAGGAAATGCTCAGATGATACAAAGAAGGGGCAGATGAGAAGCATTCTTTTTTAAGGTTTCAGAGGGGTAGCTGTGTTAGTCTGTATCAGCAAAAGCAACGAGGAGTCCTTGTGGCACCTTAGAAACTAACAAATTTATTTTGGCATAAGCTTTCGTGGGCTAGAACCCACTTCATCAGATGCATGGAGTGGAAAATACAGTAGCAGGTATATATACATAGTACATGAAAAGATGGGCATTGCCTTACCAAGTGGGAGGCAGTCTAATGAGACAACTCATTTAATTCTCCAGTATGTCCTAAATATAAAATGAGAGAACATGGTCAAAGACATTAGTTAACTGTCTAACTTTTATAGGAGTAGAAATTTGCAAGTCTGAAATGGATGGCTATGGTGGTCTATTTATCAAGCAGAGGTGACACATATTGGAGGGGCATGGAGAGTCACGTTCCCCCCCCCTCCGATTTGCTGATTGTCTTCTACTGAGCATGCTCACATGGACTGAGCATGCTCAGTAACACTGCTGAAGCTGACTGCCCACTCTCGGCAAACATGGGTCATGTCTGCTATCAAGCAGTGCATGAAATAATATAAACAGCTTAGAATTGCAGAAGTTATAATGGAATAAGGAAATTGAAACATATGCCATGCCAAAATAGAGAAAATGTTAAGAGTGAACATGCTGTCTGGACATAGCCATACTGGGTCAGACAAATGGTTCATTTAGCACTGCATCCTGTCTTCCAACAGTGATCAGTGCCAAATGCTTCGGAGGGAATGAACAGAACAGGAAAATTTACTGAGTGATCAATCCATCCCCTGTAGACCAGACCCAGCTTCTGGCAATCAGAGATTTAGGGTCACCCACAGCAAGACGTATTAGTATCATTAAGAAGGAGCCATCTGTAGACAGACAAGTTGGAAAACACCAGTAGAACTACCTGAACTAAATAAGAGTCACTTCCTGAGAAAACATCTGCCATCTTCACCCTACATACCAGTAGGTCTTGATATAATAAAGCACAGAAATAGGTTGATAGCTTGTCCCTCCTGACATTTCATTTTCAAACAATGTAGTACCCACAAGCTTCCAATATCTACTACTATGTAGATATTTCAATTTATGTTCATATTTCAGGGATAATAACATTTTATATGTTAACCCAGAGGATGTTTCTTCTTTGTTCATTTTTCAGTCATGGATTCAAATTAGGGGTCTGTGTTTTTAATTGCAGCCCACAAAAATTCTGTTGCACACGTAGTATTTGTTACAGTGGCACAATAGCAAGAAATCTGTGTGTTTAAATATGCCAGTGGCTCTGAAGCCAGGCCAGGACACATGTCATTTCAGAAAAAAGAACCGCTAAAGACATATTGATGCAATTTCTTTACTAATGGGCAGTACACACAAAGAGTAATGCAAAAATCATAATTTTCTTGTATTTATTACTATGTTTAATATTAACTATTTGCACATGTACAGTTTCTTTCATCTGAGACTCTCAAAGTACTTTCCATATGTATGGTGGTTTTATTATTCCTAATTTATGGATGGGAAAGTTCAAATGCAGCAAAGCTAAATGATTTTCCCAAGCTCATGAAGAGTTGCAAAGACAGGGATGGAACCCAGGTCTCCTAACTCTGAATAAATTGTGTTTCCTGCATTACTATTTTATTTTATTTTTTATTTTGAAGAAACCTCTCTTGCAGTTAAAGAGGTCCTGGACATTGGAGAATTACCATAGATATCACTTTGATTGCTTTTAGGAAAAACACATGCATTGGAACCTCAAAATAAATGGGGAAAAAAGTGTGGTTGGTAAGGATTGCAGTAGTGGCTCAAAATATTACTATTGTGAACTAGACATGAATAATCTACTCTTGTCTAGGAGCTTGAAGCAAAGGTCTGTTGGATGTTGCCAAACATGGAAAAGATTCTTTAGGCTAGGCAAGAGGAAATGGAGAGCCTTGAGTCTATATGAAGTCTATTCTGAGATTTATTCTGTGATTAGTTATGTAGATGGAGGCTCCAGCTGTCTTGTTGGCCTTGTGGGTATTTATGAGAAGTTTGTGAAACTGGAGATTAAAAAAGGCAGAAATAAGTGCTTGTCCCTTTTGATTTATTTTATTGAATATATTGTCTGTTTTTAGACAGTAGACTGTATATGGTGCTTTATATTTTAGTCAGATCCATATTCTTTAAAAATAGTAATTTATTACATGTTTATTAATTACTTATTATTAGAGTGGGTGCACTAAAATATCATCAGCTAGTAGAACTCTCCATTTATGTATAGGGAATATTGCTGGAATTGATAGTAGTTATACAACAGGAATTATGTTTTTAAGTGTGACCACTGTAAGTGACTATTCAATGTTATGATGCATACTTAAGTATGCTTATTCGTGGGACCAATCCTCAGGACTACTATTGAGAGTAAGGATTACAAGACTGGGCATTGAAAATGGAGTAAAATAGCCTAAAAATCATTCTCATGCAGTTTTTATGAAAGAGAATCTGCAAAAAAGCAGATATCCTGTTGGTCATGTTCTCAGATATTAGGTAGGTACTGCTTATATACTGGGATGCTTAGTCTGTGAAATTAAATTCAGCTGTAAATTTCAAAATGTTGAGAATTTCAGGTGGACTCCACAAAGGTACTTGGATGTGTAAGTCCCATTGTTATGCACCACTGCGAAGCACAAAACTCTTGCTTGGCTGCCATCTAGCCCTACAGATGCCTAAATTCACTCAGTGCCAAAGCTTTTGTAATAAAAGCTCCTTAGGAACTTATGTTTCTGACTCTGAGCATGTGCACTGCTGCTCCCTCTAGGTGCCCAGGCACCTATCTCTCATCTAAACCCCAGAGCAAGTCAGAAACAATAGGCGGCAGGTTATATGGGCTCGAGGTGCCCGGGCTCCAGGAATATTCAGGATTGGGGGCCCTGCTCCAGCAATATTTGGAGCTGGGTCTCTCCCCCGGACCTGCCTCGACCGGTCTCGGCCCGGCCCCCGCGGGTCTCCCCCTCCGCCCTGCCGCGTCCCTGCCAGGAGCGGGTCCCGGCCTCCGCCTTCCACCCCTCCCCCTGCGTCCCCCCTCCGCTGCGTCCCTGCCTGCTTCTGCTGCCAGAGAACGGCTCCCGGCAGAACTGCTGTCTGCTGCCCCAGAGTCCTAGCGCCTGCCATCCACTAATGGCAAGGCAGGCTGCCCTTACCCTGCTCTTCTGCCCTAGCCCTGAGCCTCTCCAACGCCGCAAACCCCTCATCCCCAGCCAGAGCCCTCATCCCCCTGCACCCTGATCCTCATCCCCAGCCAGAGCCCTCATCCCCCTGCCCCCTGATCCTCATCCCTAGCCAGAGCCCTCATCCCCCTGCACCCTAATCCTCATCCCCAGCCAGAGTCCTCATCCCTCTGCACCCTGATCCTCATCCCCAGCCAGAGTCCTCAACCCCCTGCACCCTAATCCTCATCCCCAGCCAGAGCCCTCATCCCCCTGCACCCTAATCCTCATCCCCAGCCAGAGCCCTCGTCCCCCTGCACCCTAATCCTCATCCCCAGCCAGAGCCCTCATCCCCCTGCACCCTGATCCTCATCCCCAGCCAGAGCCCTCATCCCCCTGCACCCTGATCCTCATCCCCAGCCAGAGCCCTCATCCCTCTGCACCCTGATCCTCATCCCCAGCCAGAGCCCTCATCCCCCTGCACCCTAATCCTCATCTCCAGCCAGAGCCCTCATCCCTCTGCACCCTAATCCTCATCCCCAGCCAGAGCCCTCATCCCCCTGCACCCTAATCCTCATCCCCAGACAGAACCCTCATCCCTCTGCACCCTAAACCTCATCTCCAGCCAGAGCCCTCATCCCCCTGAACCCTGATCCTCATCCCCAGCCAGAGCCCTCATCCCCCTGCACCCTGATCCTCATCCCCAGCCAGAGCCCTCATCCCCCTGCACCTAATCGTCATCCCCAGCCAGAGCCCTCATCCCTGCACCCTGATCCTCATCCCCAGCCAGAGCCCTCATTCCCCTGCACCCTAATCCTCATCCCAGCCAGAGCCCTCATCCCCCTGCACCCTGATCCTCATCTCCAGCCAGAGCCCTCATCCCCCTGCACCCTAATCCTCATCCCAGCCAGAGTCCTCATCCCCCTGCATCCTAATCCTCTGCCCCAGCTCTGAGCCCCCCTGCATCATGAACCCCTCATCCTCAGCCCCAACCCTCATTCCCCTGCAGCCTGATCCTCTGCCCCAGCGTGCACCACCTCCCCCTTCCCACACCCCCATCCCCAGCCGAGCCTGCACCCAAACTCCATCCCAAAGCCTGCACCCCTCACCCCCTCCTGCACACCCACCCCCTGCCCCAGCCCGGAGCCTGCACCCAGCACCCAAACTACTTCCCAAAGCCTGCACCCCTCCTGCACCCTAATCCCCAGCCCAGGACCTGCACCCCAGACCTCCCCCCTGAAACTCCACTCAGAGCCTTAGGCAGGTGGAGGCGGAGTTGGAGGGCGGAGTTGGAGGGGGCGGGTTCTGGGCACCACCAAAATTTCTACAAACTTGCCTCCCATGGTCAGAAACTGTGGAAGATAGGCATTCAGTGTCCTTAGTTGCTTGTGCAGGCCCAATCCAGTAGCTGTGCTTACAGGCTGTGAAACACCACACAAGATGTAGGGAGGAAGAAGCAGACCTCCTGTAGCTTAGGGTACGTCCACACTACAGCCTAAAATCGATATTAGTAAAATCAATTTTATAAAACAGGGTTTATAAAATCGATTTTACGCGTCCACACTAGGGCACATTACGTCGGTGGTGTGCGTCCATGGTCCCAGGCGTCCATCGATTTCAGGAGCGTTGCACTGTGGGTACCTATCCCATAGTTCCTGCAGTGTTCCCTGACCCTTGGAATTATGGGTTACTACCCCAGTGCCTGATGGGGCAAAAATCACTGTCATGGGTGGTTCTGGTACAGCCTCACCCCCTCCCTTCCTGAAAGCAGCAGACAGCCATTTCGCGCGTTTTTTACTGGGTGAAGTGAGCATTTTACAGCAAGCATGGACCCTGGTCTGATCAGTACCTTGATCGTGGACGTTGTAAACAGTTCACGCATTCTCGTGCTGTCTATGCTGAACCATGAACAGCAAATGCAGGAGAGGATGCTGCAGCGATGGCAGCGCAGCGACGAGAGTGATGAGGACCTGGAGACTGAGTTCTCCGAAACCGCGGGCCCCTGCGCTTTGGAGCTCCTGATGGTAATGGGGGAGGTTCTACCCATTGCTCGCCAATTTTGGGCCCGGGAAACAAGCACAGACTGGTGGGACCGCATAGTTTTGCAGATGTGGGACGATTGACAGTGGCTGCGGAACTTTCGCATGCGTAAGAGCACTTTCTTTGAACTTTGTGACTTGCTTTCCCCTGTCCTGAAACGCCATAATACCAGGATGAGAGCAGCCCTGACAGTGGAGAAGTGAGTGGCAATAGCCCTCTGGAAGCTTGCAACGCCAGACAGCTACCGGTCAGTCGGGAATCAATTTGGAGTGGGCAAATCTACTGTGGGGGCTGCTGTGCTGGAAGTAGCCAAAGCAATTATTAAGCTGCTGCTACGAAAGGTTGTGACTCTGGGAAATGTGCAGGTCATAGTGGATGGCTTTGCTGCAATGGGATTCCCTAACTGTGGGGGGGCCATAGATGGAACCCATATCCCTATCTTGGCACCGGAGCACCAGGGCACCCAGTACATAAACTGCAAGGGGTACTTTTCAATGGCGCTGCAAGCACTGGTGGATCACAAGGGACGTTTCACCAACATCCACATGGGATGGCCAGGAAGGGTTCATGATGCTCGTGTCTTCAGAAGCACTACTCTGTTTAAACGGCTGCAGCAAGGGACTTACTTCCCAGACCAGAAAATTACAGTTGGGGATGTTGAAATGCCTGTAGTTATCCTGGGGGACCCAGCCTACCCCTTGATGCCATGGCTCATGAAGCCATACACAGGCAGCCTGGACAGTGGTCAGGAGTTGTTTAACTACAGGCTGAGCAAGTGCAGAATGGTGGTAGAATGTGCATTTGGGCGTCTCAAAGGTCGCTGGAGAAGCTTACTTACTCGCTCAGACCTCAGCCAAACCAATGTCCCCTTTGTTATTGCTGCTTGCTGTGTGCTCCACAATCTCTGTGAGAGTAAGGGGGAGACCTTTATGGTGGGGTGGGAGGCTGAGGCAAATCACCTGGCCGCTGATTACGCGCAGCCAGACACCAGGGCAATTAGAAGATCTTACCAGGAAGTGGTGCACATCAGAGAAGCCTTGAAAATGAGTTTCATCATGGGCCAGGTTATGGTGTGACTGCTGTGTTTCTTTCCCCTTCATGAACCTCCCCCCCCATGTATTGACTCCTGCTGCAAGCAAGCTACCCTCCACCCTTCCATAACAGCTTGCTTATGGAAATAAAGTCATTCCCTGTAACCAACCCACCCTCCCACTGTCTTTGAATAGCATGTCATTATAAGAAGAGTAAGAGAAATGAAAAGGTACCCCGGGAGTGGTTTGGGAGGAGTATAGGAGGGAAGAAAAAGGCCATTAAGGGCATTTCAATGTAATGACAGCCTTTTGGTTGGACTGTCCACGGGGGTGGAGTGGGCAGGTGCAGAAAGCCTTCCCCCACGCGTTCTTACACATCTGGGTGTGGAAGATATGGGACATGGTGAGTACTGAGGGAGGTTAAACATGGGCTGGAGTGGCACTCTGTGACCCCGCAGCTCTTCCACCAGACTTTGGAGGATGTCAGTTTGATTGCGCAGCAGCTCCAGCGTTGCATCCCGCCACCGCTGATCTTCTTGCCTACACCTCTGATCTTCCTGCCGCCACATCTCATCTCGAGCGTCCCTCCTGTCCTCACGTTCACTGGCAGCATTCCTGTACTTTGCGACCACGTCTTTCCATTCCCCCAGATGAGCTCTTTCACTACGAGTTACTGCCATTATTTCTGTGAACATCTCCTCCCGGGTCCTCTTCTTCCTTATTCTCCTTATCTGACCTATCCGTCGGACTAGGGTAGGGAGGCTTGAAAAATGTGCAGCTGCATGAGTGGGGGAAAAGAGTGATAGAAGGATCATAAGAGATACATTTCACAGAACAATGGTTATACTCTTTCAGTGAACTACACTATTCACCATACGTAGCACATGTCACTTCACTACAAGGTCGCCTTTGGATTCTTTTAGTATTTAGTGCCTGCGGCTGTGGTCAGAGAGCAACACAGACGCAGGTCCGGGGATTACAAATCAGCTTGCAGGCGGACATGGTAAGGCATACATCTAATGGCAGTTAACCGTACAACCTTTTTTATTCCCCCCTACCACTGGCTATTACCAGGTAACATTCATGCTTGGCAGCCAAACTGCTAAAAAGCACATCTTTTGCTTCTTTTCTTATGCCATCAGAAAGGTTAAGCACTAGAGGAAAATTGTGAATGGTTCCCCCCCCCCACTCTGCATGTCTGCTGTAATGGCAGGTCACTGAAACCTTACCACCTCCCCCTTCCCCCCTCTATGCCTTGGCAATTAGCAGCGAAAATTCCTGCTGCCCAAATGCTAAAAAGGTCAGCGCCATTAGAGACACCTCCCCGTAGGAATGTGCTGTTTTTTAGCTCCCCCAACATGGCTAACTGCTAGGGAAGGTTTTGTTTAAAGGCGCAGGAAAGCAGCAACGAAGGAATGGTCATCTCTGTTCCCTTAATAAAATACATTACTTTTTACCAGGAGACCATGAATGATATCACTCTCCTGAGGATAACAGACAGAGAAAAAGAAATTATGCTTCTTGAATGCCAGCAATCCCCGGGACCATACGCAGCTAGGCATTGTCATGCAATGATATCCGATTACGTGCTCCAGGCATGGCGTGGTAAAGTTTCATACCATGGTGGACGGAATAAGGCTGCCCTGCCCAGAAACCTTCTGCAAAGGCTTTTGGGGTACCTCCAGGAGTGCTTCATAGAGATGTCCCTGGAGGATTTCCGCTCCATTTCCCAGACATGTTAACAGACTTTTCCAGTAACTTTAATGCCAGCTACTGCATGCAAGCCCTCATGGCAAATCAATCATTAAAAACACTTGCTTTTAAACTATGTTTTTTATTTAAAAAAGTACACTCACCAGAGGTCGCTTCCATGGCTTCATTGTCTGTGCTAGTGGCTTGGGAGGGCTGCGATGGTAATTCTGTCTGGGTGAGGAAAAGCTCCTGGCTGTTGGGGAGAATGGAGTGCTGTGTGGTCTCTGCCATCTCGTCCTCCTCTTCCTCCTCCACATCTTCGCCGTCCGCAGAACCATCAGCAATGGCTGAGATTACTACCCCCACCTCTGAATCCACAGACAAGGGGGGGCTTGTCGTGGCGCAGCCACCTAAACTTGCATGAAGCTCCGCGTAGAAGCGGCATGTTTTTGGCCCAGATCCGGATCTGCCATTTGCTGCTTTGGTTTTCTGGTACGCTTGTCTGAGCTCCTTCACTTTAACTCTGCACTGCACCGAGTCCCTGCTATGGCCTCTCTGCCTCATGGCATTAGAAATCTTTTCAAAAGTTTTCTCATTTCGTCTACTGGAACGCAGTTCTGATAGCACAGAATCTTCTCCCCATACTGCTATCAGATCCAATAACTCCTGTGTGTTCCACGCTGGTGCTCTTTTCCTATTCTCAGGAGACTGCATTGTTACCTGTGCTGCTGAGAGCTTCACGCTGGCCAAACAGGAAATGCAATTCAAAAGTTCCCGGGGCTTTTCCTGTGTACCTGGCCAGTGCAGTAGAGTTCCTTTACCTGTCCAGAGCGGCCACTGGTGCACTGTGGGATACCTCCCGGAGGCCATTAACTTCGATTTCCGTCCACACTAGCCCTAAATCGATTTTGTAAAATCGATTTTAGGGTTACTCCTTTCGTTTAGCTGGAGTACAGAAATCGATTTTAAGACCCCTTAAGATCGATTTTAAGTGCCTTGTAGTGTGGACGGGTACAGCGTTAAATCGATTTAATGCTGTTAAAATCGATTTAACACTGTAGTGTGGACCTGGCCTTAGTGTATAGGGTACTCATCCAGGATGTGGGAAAGCCCTGGTTCAAGTCCCTTCCCCCACTCCTTCTAAGTGAGAGACAGGATTTGAAAAGAGATCGGTGATCTCTCAGGTGAGTTCTCTAGGTTGTAGAGTTACTCAATGCTTTCTGTGGCCCAGTTAGTTTAATCATTCAATTATTTAATTAAAGTGGAACAACATCAATGGCAGAGATTGAAGGAGAGCCACATTGGAATATTTTATAGTCTAGTGACTAGTGTAGTCACCTGAGGTGGCTGATCCCTGTCCAGGCCCTTCTCCCACTCAGGAGGAGCAGGGACTTGAACTAGGGTCTCCCACATCCTGGGTGAGCATCTATGACAGAGTGCTGGGAATTAGCAGGTGAGTGTGCACGCTGATCACTCTAGCATTAATTGGCTGCTCCAGAGAGGGCTGATTGGGGGGATGAAAAGTAATTATAGTAAGCTAGGTGAATTAAGGGATTAATTAGCCCCTCAGCAGAGGACTGATAAAAAGGAACAGGAACAAAGTGAAAGAGGGAGGAGCATGGAGTCAGAGAGATCTGCAGGAAGGGAAATGTCTTCTCTTAGACCCTGGGAAAAGGTCTGAGGATACAAGGGACATTGTACATAGTGTTGCTGAATTAAACTGTAAAGATGTTGGTGGAGGGATCTGAAATAAACAGCACAGTGTGGATATCTAACCAATGAGGTCTGAGCAGGTTTCTGTGATACCACAGAGCAGGGGCAGAGTGCCAGCCTGTCACAGCAGCCTATCCACTTAACTAAAGGTTATGAGAGAGAGTGTCCTCCTCTTCCCCCTCACTGTTTTGTTTCAAGGATTGCATGTGTCTTAGGCATACGGTCACCTGGCTCATGGACGGCAAGCAGAGATAGGTGCCTCTCGAGCCCAGATTTAGCTTTGCCTAGCTTTGTGAGATGGGTGGGGCTTAGGCCACACCCCTCTCCTCTCTATGTCCTATTGGCTAGTTTAGGCCTCTCTCCACCTATTGCTGGCCTTGTGGAACACATTCTGAGGTGCTGATTGGTCCCTATTAATTGAATAGAAACATAGGCACCTAACTCAGGCTTTATGGATGACGGAGTTGTTCCTGTGATTTCCTAAGTCAGTTGTGGGCAACCTGCAGCCCATCAGGGTAATCTGCTGTTGGGCTGTGAGACAGTTTGTTTACACTGACTGTCGTCAGGCATGGCCGCCTGCAGCTCCCGGTGGCTGTGATTCGCCATTCCTGGCCCATGGGAACTGGCAGCCAGCACGTCCCTGCAGCCACTGGGAGCTGCGGGCAGCCGTGCCTGCAGATAGTCAGTGTAAACAAACTGTCTTGCAGCCCAACAGCAGATTACCCTGATGGGCCGCAGGTTGCCCCCCACTGTTCTAAGTGCTTAAAAGCTAGGTGCCCTGACACTCAGCATTGTCTACATCCCTTGTGGCTCCTACTCTTTATTTTTATAATTTTTCCACCCAGAATGACTTAAATTTAGTAAAAAATTGAAATTCATCCAAAGAACTTGACCCTTTCCATGTTAAAAGTGATTTACAAATAGTAACCAATCTAATTTACCTTGTTTTTAATGGAGATTATATAAGGGTGTGGCCAACTATCTCTGTCTGTGATAGGTATTGGCTAATCCACCTGCTTAATAAGGTGGCTTTCTGGGGTAACAATGAAATGACTTCTTGGAACCTGAGTTAAAAGGAATTAACTAATACGCTTAATTAAAATTAAGAGCCTGATTCTCCTCATATTTCCACTAGTGTAAATCAGGAGTAACTGTGTAGAAGTTAATGAAGTTCCATTGATGCAAAACCAGAGTAAGAAGAGAATCAGGCCTGAATCTTTAAACACAAAAGCAGGCTTCCAACACAACTAAGGTCTTTAAATACAAATTGGGACATCTTAACAGCTTGTAAGCTAGATTCCCAGAAGGTGTACATTGGTGACTTCTGTGAAGCTACACCTGTTTACATCATCTGAGAATTTGGTTCAGAGTCTTCATCTGGAGATAAAATCATGTGTGCCGGCAGCCCTCAAGGAGAGAGCTTTTATCAGCTGAGTTTCCATCATCCAGTCTTACTCCACACTCTTGAGCACATTGACTTAAAGAGCACCTGTGTACCAACAAAGTCACAGTGTAAATGGCTTCCAATCCCACTATTGTGGTTTATACTATTTCTTCCTCACTGATGGAACAGTCTTTGACACTGACTCCCTACCTCCTCTTTTCCTTTGTCTGGATTTTACCTTTAACTTCTGTAATGAAGGCAAACACCAGAAGTGAAATCCTACCCTCCTGCTCTTCACCATTGAAGTCAATGGGAGTTTTCTAATTTAGTGAGTCCAGGATTTCACTCCAGCTGTCAACATGCTTCTTAGAGACAAGGTTTAATCCTTCTGTCTGCAAAACACGTTGTTAGGTCTGCATGTTGAGTTACAGGGACATACTGAGAAAATAATTAGAACCCAAAGAAAAGGCTCTGAGATTTTTTTGCAGGATCCTTAACTGCAGTCATCAAGGTTTTTTTTTTACTTTTTGACATTTTTAATTTTTAATGTCATGTTAGTACACGGGTATACGAAATAAAGCGATCAAATTATCTTGTGTGGGTGGAGATTATCTACGGTTTCGAACAGCAAATAGTAATTAAATGGGGTGGTGGCAGAATGTACCCTTTACTAGAGCAGCTGCTATCCACATTGTTCTACTGTCTTCCTTCACTGCATTTTGTACAAAGTACTAGTGCAACTTTAAAGAAAAGAGGAAGGGAGTAGATAAAGCTGCCAGATAATCATGAGAGTGTTGTGCATGAGTTGCCTGTGTTTATTATGATATGATTGTGTTGCTCTCAGACTAATAAAATGTGTGATTGCAGATCTTCTGCTAATAAAGTAAACCTGTAATTGGGCATTCAGAATTTGTAAGTGGCCAGTCTCTGAACTGTGCAGCTGTATGTTCACATCTGCAGTGGTGCGCGCGCCTGTAATCCCAGCTACTTCGGAGTCTGCAACTAGCGGATCGTTTTGAGTTCAAGGGTTCTGGGCTGCAGCATGCTATGCTGATTGGGTATCTGGTGCCACTGACAGCCTGGCCAGCAAATGGTTGAAAGACTAGCTAGAACAACACAAATGACATGTTGTGATCAGCACTCTGTGAAGGCTGATGGACCGATCAGTCAAGATGATGTTCGCAGCTATACCTTAATCTTTAGGTGTAAAGATATTCCTAAATCCACTTTATGAAATTTTCTGAAAGATCAGCAGTTCAAATCCATTTCAGGTCAAATAGTGACCCAAAGATGTAATAATCTGACAGCTGTTTGGTGACTTGCGTGAAGTGAGTTTGGGGGCCTCAGTCCCATTTGTACTGGATGTTTTCCAGTTCACAAAAACCAGTAACTCTTTTGGAGGCAGTATTAGAAGACAGGCCAGGGACTGAATGGACATAGCAACAGAACTCCTATCACCTCTGGTCTTTGTAAGCCCCAAAGGCTTCATAGGTCACTCAGCCTGGGCAGAGTTTATTTTGCAGCAGAAGTCTCACTTTCCCCCCACATAATAAGCCAGTTTCTTGGTGGCAAATTATAGAGCTGCCCAAGAGGAAGAGAGATTGTACCAATGAGTGGTAAACTAACCTCTTCTGCCCCCTCAGCACAGTCCGTTTGTCCACTTCCTTCTTAACAACCTTTGGGATTAATTTCTCTGCGTAGCTTCATTTTAGGGACAGCGGGTGGTTGGGTCCAGTTTATATGCTGAATGTAAACAATAACAACAAAATCAATGGGAGTGAGATTAGGCCCCTGAGGGCCCTCTCTTTCTAATGCAGACTCTGGTCCTTCAGTTATGAACGAGTCCAGCCTCACTACTCTAAATGTTGTGTTTTGGGGGTCTTTGCTAATATAGGAGAATTTTGAGGGGCTTCTACCTCCAATACGGTATGGGCCACACAGCTACTTCCTTCCTTCTTTTTTATTACTGACTACAGGCAGGGAGCTAATAGCATGGAAGAGCTCCAAATGTCTTGCTATGCCCATGTTCAAATCTTTCCTTAGCTGACGCTTATTCAGCCATCCAGGGAAGAGCCTGATCCTGTGTTAGGACATGAGGGACAGACTATGAATATGAAGGGGGCAGTGTCATCTCTGCAGAGGCAGTATGACTCTGATGCTGAGGCTCATTTTGCCTGGGTCTGTTCCTAGGGGTTGTAAAATGCCAACTTACAGGGGAAATAGTCATTTGTAACAGTTTGTCACTCACCTATGCCCGAATGTGTGATTTCACAGGATAAAGAAAAGGCACTTCTCTAACCTGAGGGCTGAACAACCTTTACAATAATAAGCTTCTGCTTGGGTATTGTGTAGTGGTATCTGAGTGATGTAGTTCATGAAGCAAGACTGAACAAGAATACCACATTACAATTGGTAAATTTATTTTTAAGGTACTAATTTTCTAACTTCCATGTCTGTGATAGATGATGTGAGAACAGTCTCAAGTACACCCTGAATACTAAATTATTTATAAATGCCACTTCCCACCTTCCAGGGAGGAAACACTGCTGCCCCTTTTCACACCTTTGCTTTTCTTTCATGCACTTCTCTTCTAGTTCCTCTGCTGAGAAGAGGTGGGACAGAGTTGAGCATCTCCTCCCTGCCCACAAAGAATGAAATGAGCAGGAGGAGATGCTACTGCTGTCAGACATCTTGCTCCGAATCTCAGGGAAGTTCAAGCACCATATTGGGATGAATATATAAAAATATTCCAAGAAATAAGAGATGGAAAAGATTTATTACTGTAGGTCTCTCTCCCTGGCCAGTATGAGATTGTTCTTCCAATGTTTGGTCCATCTACTTTCAGTTGTCCCAAGCAATGAGGTCTTCATCAGTTCCACACACTACTAGATCTCACCATTAGGAAGTCTTTCCTAATGCTCAGCCAATGGTCCCACTTCATGCCATTATCCTTAATTACATGTTATTTGCCCACTCCTAGACATCCCCTCCTAGGCATTTTCTCTTCTTTGATTCTTTGTTTTTGCCCATTTCTCTCCCTATAAGTATATCTATTGTGTTCATCGTTATGTTATCTAGGGACCATGTTCCAGTGCCAAACATAAGAGATATGTAATATTTTGCTAGAAGTTGGAACTCCCCTTTAGGATCTAAAGGCCTTTGAGATCAGTAGGAAAGCTCTCATTAATTTCAGTAGGATTAGGATCAGCCCCTTAAGAAACTATCTTTGTGAGCACAGAGGTTTTACTCCTACACCAAATACCTCAGGGCTCATCTGCTTTGAATGCCAATGAAAAGATATGGGTCTTGCATTGTACCCTAACAGTGCTGGTTTCATGTTGCTCATCATTCCATTTCTTCTTTCTCTTTCTTATTGTGTGTAAATCCTCCCCTCTTTCCACCGCCTTTATTACCACTTTCCCTCCCACAATGTCTCTGACTATTCTTCCTCATCTCTCTCTCCCTGACCCTTCCCAGAGTGGAAGGATCTCTTGATCCATGTAGTAGGGGAAGGGGTGCTGAAGCTTATTCAGTCTGGCTTCATGAACTACATCACTCAGATACCACTACACACTGGGAGATATCATTTGGAGTGGAAGAACCTGTACCCACCATTGCTCCAACAGCTCATACACCTTCCCAGTATAGCATGCACTACTGCTGCTGCTTGGGTAGTAGTATGCAGCTGGCTCTTTAGAGAGTTCATGTTCAACTCTTATTTTGGCATGATCCTAAATTTTTCCTGAGCAACGCAAGCAAGAGGGGGGAAATGGTCATTTGTAACAGTTTATAAATTAGTGAAACCTGAATGCAAAAGAAAAGGCACTTGTCTATCCAGAGTGCTTTCTCCCTACTGAATTTCAAGGCCCTGCTGCAAACTATGTAGATTTGTGAGGTTTATAACAAACCAACAATTATTTGCAGAATCTTTTATAATGGAAAATGGTAGGCAATATAAATATAGAGGTTACTAAAGGCAATAATGTTAAAGTTTTAAAAATAATTTCTGCCTTTGAAAGGATAAACCAGGGAGAAAAATATTTATGTTCTGACTGTCGAGCAAAGATTTGGGTAAGCCACATACATGAAGATGAATCATGAGCTGGTTCATGTGAATGACTGTTGATCCAAGTCTGTTCTGTAGCAATTAAATTCACAGATCAAAAGCACAGAGCAGTTGTTTAACTCCCAAGAAATGGGAGATGTGTTTGTTCATCAATTTATTTCAAGAGTGCTTTGTGAGCCTTTAAGCTAAAAGGTGCAATATATAAAAAGGTACATTTTATGATTTTTTCAGATCCAGAGGGGTGATGCACTGAACTGAATTTTCCTGCTCTACTGCATAAAGGTTCTCTACTGACACACAAACCTTTTATTGATGCAAAAACATGCAGAATTCCCCCTGGAAAAAGGATAACAAAACTGGGGAAAGGTACAGTATATGCTGAACTACAGCCACTTTTGCATTCAAAACCATTCAGATTCCTCCCATCTTTCTCTGGCAACTGTCCTTTCTCTGGGAACTGCTTTGGATTGGATTTTTCCCTGTAGACACAGGAGAATGCAAATTGCACCTCCCTGTTCCTGTGGTGGCAAGTGTGCTGGATGGGAGATTCCCCTAGTGCAGGTGGTAGTACTGCAGGAATGGCAGGACTGAACTCCAGCAGAGGTTTCTTAGGAGCCCTTCAGTGAAGGTTGCCTGAGAGATGCTGTGATGGGTCATGTGTCCCATACTGGCAAATAAAGGATTAATTAGTGCCTAGGTAGCCCACAGGCTACACCTGGGGGAGGGAAGAAGGGCAGGCCTAATTTAATATCGCCAGCTGAGAAGGAGGATAGGGCACCATACAGGTAGAGGCTGGGAGCAGCCTTGAGAAAACTCTTCAATAGAGAGTTGGGAAGAAGGTGTAGTGGTGGTTGCAGTCCTTCTGAGTGATGCCAATAAATGGGAAAAGGTAGGAGCAGCCCAGGGAAGTGGCAAAGGATTGTAAGGAATATCCCTTAGCTGCCTAACACACAAGGACCCTCCTTTAACTCAGAGGAAAGGAGAGAGCAGACCTGGGTTCTCCTCCCCTGCCCCCAGCCATAGTGTAAGTACAAGCCTCAAGACTAAAAGAGGCAAAGATTGATGGGAGCTGAAGGCCTGTCATAAAGGTTATTAGATGTTGGGTTTTTTTCTGTCTGGACTTTTCTGCTACCCTGAATGTGAAAGGTGACCTGGCCGGAGAGTTGGGCCATAGTAGCTGCAAACCCAGGACCATAGGGACTAGAGTGAAAGAACACCACCAACTCCTTATCATGGTTTGTGGGGGTGTTTCAGTGGTGATTTTACCCCCATTATAGATGCTTAATCTGTTCCTCTTCCACCTGGATAGGTGATGCTCCTCCTGAGCCAATCTCATCCAATTTGGGGCTGCCTGGGCTGCTTCTGTGCCCTCTCAATGGAGTGGGATTAACAGGAAGCTGGCAGCACTACACCGCTACTTTTGGTGAACATACCAAGGTCAGTAGCTGCTAGACCCTTAATTAGAAAAGTAAAACTCCCTCATGCAGTTGCTCAAAAATTTTCTGTCAAAACTTTAGTTTGACAAAAAATGGCTTTTTGAATAAAGAGAAATTTGTGTGGCCAAAAAATTCTGTTCTTGTCAACAATTTGAGGGTTTTCATCCAAAAAATGAAAATTTGAAAATGTAAGTTTTTGGCAACCAACTTTGTTTTGGTTTTTGACAAACATTTTCATCAACATTTTTCACAGGATAAAAATATTACTTCGCAACCAGTTCTGCTCCCTAATATTGGCCTTTTCAGGTAGGTAGAGCTGACCTGTTAAAGTCTGAGTCTATACAGCTTCAGTGAGCAAGGTAAAAACTACTTTTTTACTCTCTAGGCTTTCATGATTGGTCAGTGCAGTGCTTCAGTGTCAGCTGTAGGTTATAAACCATTTTTTTAAGACAATAGGAATAAGACCACCCCATCATTACACATGCTTACCAGCATTTCTTATACAGAGAAAGCTAAATGTTCTTAGAATGTTTTTACTTTAGGGATATTCTAATTTAATTTTTGGTAAAAAGTGTTAAAAGAAAGGTGGCCTGTCTTCTAGCATACAGTACAAACACTGAAGTACTCCAAAGTGCAGTAGGGTGCTTTAGGCTGCTAATAATTGAGTGATCTTTATGTTAACACAACTTGCAAGAAGATTTAATTCCTCTTTAGTGACATTAATATATACAAGAGTTATATTAATAAGTATTTTGAGTCATAGCTCAGCTTTAAAATGTAATTACATGTTCCTCATACTGTTGCTATAGTCCAATAAATTCTGTCTTTTCATTCAAAAATTGTCTATGGTGAAACTAGCTGCAGTTCCATTCTTTATTGCCCATAAAGCCATATCTTGAAGTTATTGGGTTTGCACCAGTGTAGCAGAGCGCAGTGTGGCAGCACGTGACAAAAACTCAGCTTTCCATGTATTGTTCTTATTGTAACTGACAAACCTATTTTTCATTATTTCCGTATCAGAAAAATTAAGTAAAATGTGCAAAATTGTGTTTTTTAAACCACAATTGTTGGAAAATAACAGTAATGGAAAATCAGATTTCATGAATAAAAGAGAGTCTGTGATTAGCTGTTATATGGGCTTGCTCCATCCTTGAGGACTAAGGTAAAATTGTCATGTCTGAATACCAATTTTAGCTGGAAAATAGGAGTTTCTTGGCAGGAAATCATGCTTTTTTTTTTAAAAAAAAAAAGCCACGACACTTTATTTTTTTTCAGAATGAGTTGAGCTTGAAAAACATGTTGGGGATATGTTCCCTCTTCTTTCTCTCCATTAAGAAGTAAGTTTCTCATTGAGAGTTCAGAGAAAATGTATATTCTGGTATGAATAGGTACTTCTGCCCTCAGGTTTTACCATTATTTTATGTATGGCATATTGAACTGGCAGGGATAGAATATTTTATTTGCACTGCAGCTACTTTAAAAAAAAACAACAACAGACATGGGTTCTGTGGAGACCTCAGTTTGGTATTGCTGAATGGGGTGTCAGTCAGCTGTTTTTCAGAACATGGTATTCTGTGTAGGGAAGGATGAGTCAGCAGGTTGTCCAACCAGAGTGTTCTGGGATAGCTGGTGCAGTTTAAAAAAAAAAAAAAAAAAAAAAGCCACAGAAGTCAAGGAGTTTGCCTTCATCAGCAATACTTAGATCAGACTGTGCAGACTCCTATGGAATCTTCAAAGTGAAGGGAGAAATCATTGCTTATGGGTGCTTCTGGCTGCTGTTCTCGCCACAGCCTGGCCTATTGTGCCCTTGTCAATGACTCTTAAAAGTTTGACTTTCCAAAAATAGCACAACACATTTTGCACCTGTAACTCTTTTTACTTACAAACAGCTGGGCATGCCTTTGCTAACGCCAGCACGTGTGTGTGTGAGTGTGAGACAGACACTAACATCTGTGCACACAAATGGGTTTTGCACATGCCAGTGTAATCTCTAGTGTTGTGCTCTGTGTCAAGTGGTTAGTCCATGTAATGTGCACATGCAGACCTATGTGTGTAAAATGTCATGTGCACACAAATGAGATATGGATAAGGTCATAAGAACATAAGAACGGCCGTACCGGGTCAGACCAAAGGTCCATCTATCCCAGTATCTGTCTACCGACAGTGGCCAATGCCAGGTGCCCCAGAGGGAGTGAAGCTAACAGGCAATGATCAAGTGATCTCTCTCCTGCCATCCATCTCCATCCTCTGATGAACAGAGGCTAGGGACACCATTCCTTACCCTTCCTGGCTAATAGCCATTAATGGACTTAACCACCATGAATTTATCCAGTTCCCTTTTAAACATTGTTGTAGCCCTAGCCTTCACAACCTCCTCAGGTAAGGAGTTCCATAAGCTGACTGTGCGCTGTGTGAAGAAGAACTTCCTTTTATTTGTTTTAAACCTGCTATCTATTAATTTCATTTGGTGACCCCTAGTTCTTGTATTATGGGAATAAGTAAATAACTTTTCCTTATCCACTTTCTCTACATCACTCATGATTTTATATACGTCTATCATATCCCCCTTTAGTCTCCTCTTTTCCAAGCTGAAGAGGCCTAGCCTCTTTAATCTTTTCTCATATGGGATCCTCTCCAAACCCCTAATCATTTTAGTTGCCCTTTTCTGAACCTCTTCTAGTGCTAGAATATCTTTTTTGAGGTGAGGAGACCACATCTGTACACAGTATTCAAGATGTGGGCGTACCATGGATTTATTTAAGGGCAATAATATATTCTCAGTCTTATTCTCTATCTCCTTTTTAATGATTCCTAACATCCTGTTTGCTTTTTTGACCGCCTCTACCCACTGCGTGGACATCTTTAGAGAACTATCCACGATGACACCAAGATCTTTTTCCTGATTCGTTGTACCTAAATTAGTCCCCATCATATTGTATGTATAGTTGGGGTTATTTTTTCCAATGTGCATTACTTTATATTTATCCACATTAAATTTCATTTGCCATTTTGTTGCCCAGTCACTTAGTTTTGTGAGATCTTTTTGAAGTTCTTCGCAATCTGCTTTGGTCTTAACTATCTTGAGTAGTTTAGTATCATGTGCAAACTTTGCCACCTCACTGTTTACCCCTTTCTCCAGATCATTTATGAATACATTGAATAGAATTGGTCCTAGGACTGACTCTTGGGGAACACCACCCCTCTCTATTCTGAGAGTTTACCATTAATTCCTACCCTTTGTTCCCTGTCTTTTAACCAATTCTCAATCCATGAAAGGACCTTCCCTTTTATCCCATGACAGCTTAATTTACATAAGAGCCTTTGGTGAGGGACCTTGTCAAAGGCTTTCTGGAAATCTAAGTACACTATGTCCACTGGATCCCCCTTGTCCACATGTTTGTTGACCCCTTCATAGAACTAATAGATTAGTAAGACACAATTTCCCTTTATAGAAACCATGTTGACTATTGCTCAACAGTTTATGTTTTTCTATGTGTCTGACAATTTTATTCTTAACTATTGTTTCGACTAATTTGCCCAGTACTGACGTTAGACTTACCGGTCTGTAATTGCCAGGATCACCTCTAGAGCACTTTTTAAATATTGGCGTTACATTAACTAACTTCCAGTCATTGGGTACCGAAGCCGATTTAAAGGACAGGTTACAAACCTTAGTTAATAGTTCCGCAACTTCACATTTGAGTTCTTTCAGAACTCTTGGGTGAATGCCATCTGGTCCCGGTGACTTGTTAATGTTGAGTTTATCAATTAATTCCAAATCCTCCTCCTAGTGACACTTCAATCTGTGATAGTTCCTCAGATTTGTTACCTACAAAAGCCGGCTCAGGTTTGGGAATCTCCCTAACATCCTCAGCCGTGAAGACTGAAGCAAAGAATCCATTTAGTTTCTCCGCAATGATTTTCTCGTCTTTAAGTGCTCCTTTTATATTTTGATTGTCAAGGGGCCCCACTGGTTGTTTAGCAAGCTTTCTGCTTCTGATGTACTTAAAAAAACATTTTGTTATTACCTTTTGGAGTTTTGGCTAGCTGTTCTTCAAACTCCTCTTTGGCTTTTCTTATTACACTCTTGCGCTTAATCTGGCAGTGTTTGTGCTCCTTTTTATTTGCCTCACTAGGATTTGACTTCCACTTTTTAAAGGAAGTCTTTTTATCTCTCACTGCTTCTTTTACATGGTTGTTAAGCCACGGTGGCTCTTTTTTAGTTCTTTTACTGTGTTTCTTAATTTGGGGTATACATTGAAGTTGGGCCTCTATTATGGTGTCTTTAAAAAGAGCCCATGCAACTTGCAGGGATTTCACTTTAGTCACTGTACCTTTTAACTTTTGTTTAACTGACCCCCTCATTTTTGTATAGTTCCCTCTTTTGAAATTAAATGCCACAGTGTTGGGCTGTTGAGGTGTTCTTCCCCCCACAGGGATGTTGAATGCTATTGTATTATGGTCACTATTTCCAAGTGGTCCTGCTATAGTTACCTCTTGGACCAGCTCCTGTGCTCCACTCAGGATTAAATCTAGAGTTGCCTCTCCCCTTGTGGGTTCCCGTACCAGCTGCTCCACGAAGCAGTCATTTAAAGTATCGAGAAATTTTATCTCTGCATTTCGTCCTGAAGTGAAATGTTCCCAGTCAATATGGGGATAATTGAAATTCCTCACTATTATTGGGTTCTTAATTTTGATAGCCTCTCTAATTTCCCTTAGCATTTCATCATCACTATTACTGTCCTGATCAGATGGTCGATAATAGATCCCTGATGTTATATTTTTATTAGAGCATGAAATTTCTATCCATAGCGATTCTATGGAACGTGGATTAGCTTAAGATTTTTACTTCATTTGAATCTACATTTTCTTTAACATATAGTGTCACTCCTCGCCCTGCATGACCTGTTCTGTCCTTCCGATATATTTTGTACCCCGGAATGATTGTGTCCCATTGATTGCTCTCAGTCCACCAGGTTTCTGTGATGCCTATTATATCAATATCCTCCTTTATCACAAGGCACTCTAGTTCACCCATCTTATTATTTAGACTTCTAGCATTTGTGTACAAGCACTTTAAAAACTTGTCCCTGTTTATTTGTCTGCCCTTTTCTGATGTGCCAGATTCTTTTTTATGTGACTGTTTATCATCTGATCTGGCCCTTACATTATCCTCTTCCGTCCTCTGTTCCTGACTATAACCTGGAGATTCCCTATCATCAGACTCTCGATCTGCAAATGAAATACTAACTTCAGCCACTGATGAACAAAGACAGATCTTCATCTAATTATGGGGCTTTCAAGTGATTAAAAAAATTAACCGCATGATCAAACAATAAGATAATACAATTTATTTAAATATTTTTGGATGTTTTCTACAATTTTAAATGTATTGATTTCAATTACAATACAGAATACAGTGCTCACTTTATATTTTTATTACAAATATTTGTGCTGTAAAACCAAAAGAAATAGTATTTTTCAATTAACCTCATACAAGTACAATAATGCAATCTCTTTATCATGAAAGTTGAACTTACAAATGTAGAATTACATACCAAAAAAAACCCCTTCATTAAGAAAAACAATGAAAAACTTTAGAGCCTATAAGTCCACTCAGTACTGAGCCAGTCACTCAGACAAACAAGTTTGTTTACATTTGCAGGAGATAATGCTGCCTGCTTCTTGTTTACAGTGTCACCTGAAAGTGAGAACAGACGTTCGCATGATGTTGTAGCGGGCGTTGCAAGATATTTATGTGCCAGATGTGCTAAAGATTTTTATGTCCCTTCATCTTCAACCACCATTCCAGAGGACATGCGTCCATGCTGATGACGGGTTCTGCTCAGTAACAATCCAAAGCAGTGCGAACCAGTGCATGTTCACTTTCATCATCTGAGTCAGATGCCACCAGCAGAAGGTTGATTTTCTTTTTTGATGGTTTGGGTTCTGTAGTTTCCACATCAGAGTGTTGCTCTTTTAAGACTTCTGAAAGCATGCTCCACACCTCATCCCTCTCAGAGTTTGGAAAGCACTTCAGATTCTTAAACCTCAAGTTGAATGATGTTGCTATCTTTAGAAATCTCACATTGGTACCTTCTTTGCATTTTGTGAAATCTGCAATGAAAGTGTTCTTAAAACAAGCAACACGTGCTGGGTTATCATCTGAGACTGCTGTAATATGAAATACATGGCAGAATGCAAGTAAAACAGGGCAGGCGACATGCAATTCTCCCCTAAGGAGTTCAATCAAAATTTAATTAATGAATTTTTTTAACAAGCATCATCAGCATGGAAACATGTCCTCTGGAATGGTAGCCGAAGCATGAAGGGGCATACAAATGTTCAGCATATCTGGAACATACATACCTTGCAATAATGGCTACAAAAGTGCCATGCGAACACCTGTTCTCACTTTCAGATGATCTTGTAAATAAGAAGCCGGCAGCATTATTGCCCATAAATGTAAACAAACTTGTTTGTCTTAGCAATTGACTGAATAAGAAGTAGGACTGAGTGGACTTTTTGTTTTTGAGTGCAATTAAGTAACCAAAAAATGTACATTTTTAAGTTGCATTTTCATGATAAAGCAGTGTTTCTCAAACTGGGGTCGCCGCTTGTGTAGGGAAAGTCTGTGGCGGGCCGGGCCGGTTTGTTTACCTGCCTGGTTTGTTACTGCAGGACAATGGAGACTTCTGGAAGCGGCGGCCAGTAAGTCCCTTGGCCCGCGCCGCTTCCAGCAGCTCCCACTGGCCTGGAGCCTGGTTTACAGGGCAGGTAAACAAACTGGCGCAGCCCACCGGGGGCTTTCCCTACACAAGCGGTGACCCCAGTTTGAGAAACACTGTGATTAAGGGCTTGCATTATGGTACTTGTATGAGGTGAATTGAAAAATACTATTTCTTTGGTTTATCATTTTTACAGTGCAAATATTTGTAATAAAAATAATATAAAGTAAGCACTGTACACTTTGCATTCTGGGTTATTTAAATCAATATATATGAAAATGTAGAAAAACATCCAAAGATACTTACTACATTTCAATTGGTATTCTATTGTTTAACAGTGTGATTAAAACTGTGATTAATCATGATATATTTTTTAATTGCAATTTTTGAGTTAATCGGGCGAGTTAACTGCTATTAATTGACAGCCCTACTAATTAAACCTAGTAAGACATTAGCTCTAATCTTCCTTTTGTGTTTAGTGAAATTATAGTTCTTTACATCCCACATCATAGTCACTTATATTGGAAGCTATAATGTCACAAATAAGATCTATGATATCAATTTGCTATGGAACAAAGATTTTGTTAAGTCCATTCTTTTTCATGATAAAGCTTATATATCTTCTATTCATGACTGTTAAAGACTGATATATACATCTCTACCTCGGGAGTCAAAAAATCTTACCGTGTTATAGGTGAAACTGCGTTATATCGAACTTGCTTTGATCCACTGGAGCGCGCAGCCCTGCCCCCCTGGAGTGCTGCTTTACTGCTTTATATCTGAATTCATGTTATATCGGGATAGAGGTGTATTTAACTTGTTTATATTTCCTTCGTAAGGAAAATGCTGATTAAGAAGTGCTGTGAAAAGCAATTTTACTTTTCCTGTGGTCATTGCCTTGCTTTTTGACTCAAGTTATTACTTACATGGTTGCCATATTCCCAAAACCCCATCATAAATGAGCTCTAAAACCCAGTGGTGTGTCCTGGTCAGGTAAATGAATGAAGACAAAATACTCTAAATGATCTTGCTGTTCACATTTCATATCCAGTGTGTTTTATGTCTGGTAGACAAACTCAATAAATGTTATGTTTTATGCATTTGTGCCACAAATATTCCATTTGATTCCTAATGGTTCATGAAGTACCTTCTGCAAACCATTGAGGGGACGTCAGACTGAACCATGGAAAATATATTCCCTACTAAATTCATTTTTCAGTTTTACTGTATCATGTTTATCCTGTTCTTACTTTTCTAAACTGTATAGATTGCAAATTTTTATATTTTGGACCTGATCTGCCTCTTGTTTGTAGAAGTCACGCCACAGAAGCCAGCACATTTACACTGACACAAAATAGGTGTGAACTGGGTTCTTTGTATATTGCTGCATTCTAACCTATGCAATCTTTTATTAACATAAGAATAAATACTAATCCCTGTTAAAATTATACAGGTCTTGATTTTTTTTTTTAAACATACAGAATGAAGACAGTTTAGAAAATTGAGTCAGAGTAGGTTTGAAATATATCAGAGAGGTCTCAGGCCAGGAGGCTAATGTGCTGTTAAATCAACTACAGCTTGCAGAATGGATCACCCATTGTTCCTGATATAACATGATCTACAATTCCTGACTTGGATGGCAAAAGTTGAATGAGGCTGCTGTAACAGAGGACTAACCCAACTTCAACTTCTTTTGGCATTTGTTCATTTAAGTGAGAATCCCACACCCCTTTCCAAGACTGTTTTAACATAGAATTTTGCATTTTCCCCCTTTGTTTTTAAAGTGCAGTTACACTCTGAAAAGTGACTGTAATGGTGACATTGTGGAGTTGTTTCTCAATAAGTATATACATACTGCTTATTTCACTAGGAAAAAGATGGGAGTTTGTTCTGCCTGACATTGCTGTCTGTTTTGTGATATGTAAATCAACTGTCTCTCTTCTGGCTTGGGCAACATTGCCAGTTATAAAGATCCAGCATTCAGAACTTAGTTAATAAAGTTTTTGTGGATGATGCAGGAGTGAGAACAGACCTTAGCTTGCTCTTCCTTAGCTCTATTGTCTCTGCAGAATAAAGAATAGTAAAACCATATTTTTATCACCAAAGCAGGCTAATGTCAATTCTCTGACCATAATCACAGTTTAAGGCAGTATTATTTATATTAGGTCAGATTCAGTCATATTGAATTACATGTCTATATATTTGAGAATATCATTGTAAAGACTAACATAAAGCAATTCAGAGGACTGTAGAAAAGCTGAATATCTAACTTGCTTTAAGTAAGATTCAGTATGCGATTAAGATTCAGATAAACCGGTTTCATCTTGGGTGGAATAGATTTTCATAAATGTGGAGCATAAAAAGAAAAAGACAATAAATTCTAAGTAGAAGATGGTACATTTTGAATGGCCAAATATACAGTGAGATCCAAATGGCTGTGTTAGTTCAGCATTTGCTTCAGTATTTAGGATGACTTATTTCCAGAGAATTCCCTTAAACAATCTACTTTGTGTGTGATGGAAAGTTGTAGATCACCGAGGCAATGCTAATATCTTGCATCTTAGTTCTGCTGAACAGACAAGTACTGGAATAAATAGGATTATATGCAGCCAGGATGTTGGCAAAACCATGGCTATAGAATGCTAAAATAATATGGTTTAGTATTAATGAAGAATTCATCTTTTTGAGAGCTCATTGGATTTAAAGGATCCACCTGTGGGGTCTAGCAATGCTTTTTGTATGGGCTCTGTAAGGAAGACTTACATAGCATGCATATTTTGACAGGAGAAACCAGGGTGAACAGAGTGTTGCATGGCAAAATTATACCAGGAGGTGTTAACTGCAATTTAGAGTGAAGGCCAATAAGCACCAATGTGTTTCATGCTCTTGTTAAATAGTATGAAGTTATTTGACAATCAAGGTTAGAGGACGTGAAACAAGTAAGGACATTTGGAGAAATGTGGGTAAAGACAAAAGCATTGGTACCTGATCAGCACTGCCACTGTATCCTTGTTAGTTCAGAAAAACTGCTTCTGACCTGATCAAGGTTCACTGAAATCAGTGGAAGAGTTTCCACTGATTTCACGCTGATTTGAATCAGACCCGTAGCCCTATGCAATGCTTATCAAGAGTGTCTGGAAATGTGTATAGAGAAAAGAATAGGCCCTCCCTTAGTTGTTTAGGGAGCTCCTTAGAAATTTGTACTTTGGCAATGAGTACAGTCCTCTTCAAATTAACATCGTTTGATCAGAAAAGTACATGTAAATCCTTTAAATATTCTATTAAATCAGTTGAAGTATCCATAGGCAGCCCCCCCAGACAAAACAAAAAGTTCTCTGAATGATATATTTTGGATAATAGAATCAAATCAGCAGAAAAGGTACAGAAGCAAAAGCAGATGAATCTGACCCCAATACATTCATATTCTGTAACTGGGGGTGGGGGGAGTTTCAGAAGACATATGTCAGTACTATGTAAATCCTTGACTGATACAGTGCCCAGTAGGCATGGATTGCAAACAATGTGTGTGTAATTAATGTGCAACTATCTGTTCAGTCACCTTCAATGAAAATGGTGGTAAGAGGTGGCACAGTATCTTATTTGATTGGCTATTGCTAGAGATGATGGCATTCAGAAGTAAGCTGTTTTAAAGCCTGTGGAAGTTCACTGCTTAATGAGTGTCATATAATCAATAATCACAAAGATTAAAGATTCAAATGTTGGACTTTCATTGATAATCATCTTCAGTGCTTGCTCTCTGTAAAATGTTTAGGATCAATGGTATAGCAATAATCAGCATACAAATTATTGCCTCCAGTGAGGTCAATGAAATATTTCCCATTGATGTTAATGAGAGCAAGATTGAGCCCAGAGTGACAGTCTACATTTAAAAATTAGGATTAAAGTAATTATAATGGAAAGACTGGTAGTCTCTTCAGAGTTAAGGTAGTAGGTGGTATTCCATAATAAAGCAGGATCCAAATCTAGAATCTTCCAGTCCTTATATTATCAAAATTTGAAGGATCAGAGGGTAGCCGTGTTAGTCTGGATCTGTAAAAGCAGCAAAGAATCCTGTGGCACCTTATAGACTAACAGACGTTTTGGAGCATGAGCTTTCGTGGGTGAATACCCACTTCCTCAGATGCATGCATGCATCTGAGGAAGTGGGTATTCACCCACGAAAGCTCATGCTCCAAAACGTCTGTTAGTCTATAAGGTGCCACAGGATTCTTTGCTGCTTTTACAAAATTTGAAGGCTAATTCTGAGGGAGAAAGAACTTTTCTGGAAACCTTGGAGGAAATTGAACAAATGCTTTTC
The DNA here is from genome assembly GCF_007399415.2 of Gopherus evgoodei. NCBI lineage: Eukaryota > Metazoa > Chordata > Testudines > Testudinidae > Gopherus > Gopherus evgoodei. The sequence goes on along the minus strand of NC_044333.1, from coordinate 32,879,543 downwards.
CATCTGAATTAATTTTTGAATGGCTGACTGTTCAGTTGTTGTGAAATGTTCAGTCCAGGCTTCTCTCCATCTCTGAGCCTGTGCAGTTTCAAAACACTGAGTCCATTGACCTGATGAGAAGGATGGACAAAGGACGCCAGATTTTTGAAGCCATATTTAGAAGCCTTATTTTGCTTTGACAATACTGGTTCCCGTCTTCACTCTACAATGTTATGGCAGGGATTGTTCCTTTAGCTCGAATAAAGACTCCTATGAATTAGAAAGAGCCGCAAATTGCTTGTCAATCAGCTCGGACAAGGCAAACCAATGCTCTGTATTTCATCCATTGTAAAGTTTGTTACATCTTCCTAGTTAGATTTAGGAAATGTAGTTTCCAAATCCTCTATAGCTCTTGGAAAAAGCAATTTGTCTTAAAGCTGGTCTTTCTTTTTCAGTGTGGATAGCTACGCAGTTCTTCATCTAAGTGTCTCGAAGCCTTTCCTCTTGTTAGGTTCAACCCCAAACTGGTGGGAAGGTCCATCTCTTACTTGTTATGTAATAATTTTAAACTACGTATTGCCTTTTAGATAGAACTGGTCAGAGAAATTTTAATATTCTATTGGGTTATTTGGTTCTGAAATGGTCATTTTTCCCAGACATTTGTTTTGAAAGAAAATTGTGGGGAAAAAATTTCTGAAAACACAAACATCCCATGATGACATTTTTGGAACAGATGTTTCAATTTTTTGTTTTGGAACAAAATTTCAATATGAAAAGTTGTTTATATAATATAAAATTGGAGGTGCCTTTGGCATTCTGAGTCAGCCTTGCAAAGCAGTCTAGAATAAAGTTCATCACGTTAATATCTTAGTGCTAAATTCTACCTGGCTTTAATGGAGCTGTATGGATGTGACTGAAGGCAGAAACTGAAACATTTAATGAGCACTCAGGAGTCAGGTTTTGTCAGGAGTGAAGAGAGTATTTGTATTAGCTATGTGAACAGTCATATCACACTGGGACTGCTCAGGGTATGTCTGTTACAAAATTAGGTTGATTTTGCAGAATTCGATTTTTAGAAATCGATTTTATACAGTCAATTTTGTATGTCCCCACTAAGCACATTAAATTGGCAGAGTGTGTCCTCACTACCGTGGCTAGCATCGACTCATGGAGCAGTGCACTGTGTGAAGCTATCCCATAGTTCCCACAGTCTCCACTGCCCATTGGAATTCTGCGTTAAGCTCCCAATGCCTGATGGGTCAAAAACATTTTCATGGGTGGGTTTGGGTACATGTCGTCAGTCTCTTCTCCCTCCCTTTGTAAAAGCAACTGCAGACAATCACTTTGCACCTTTTTTCCTGAGTTAGCTGTGCAGACGCCATAGCATGGCAAGCCTGGAACCCGCTCAGCTCACTGCTGCTGTGCAAGAATTGTAAACACCTCGTGTATTATACTCAGTATGTACAGAACCTGGCTAAGAGATGGCAGCATGAGGACTATTGTGAGGAGGACATGGACACAGACATTCCTGAAAGCATGGGATGTGGCAATTGGGACATCCTGGTGGCAGTGGGGCTGGTTGATACAGTGGAATGCCAATTCTGGGCCTGGCAAACAAGCACAGACTGGTGGGACCGCATAGTGTTGCAGGTATGGGATGATTCCCAGTGGCTGTGAAACTTTCACATGCATGAGGCCACTTTCCTGGAACTTTGTGAGTTGCTTTCTCCAGCCTTGAAGTGCAGGAATACCAAGATGAGAGCTGTCCTGACAGTTGAGAAATGAGTGGCAATAGCCTTGTTGAAGCTTGCGACGCCTGACTGCTACTGGTCAGTTGGGAATCAATTTGGAGTGGGCAAATCTACTGTGGGGACTGCTGCGATTCAAGTACCCAATGGCAATCACTGACATTCTGGTATCAAGTGTTGTAACGGGGAAATGTGCAGATCATAGCGGATGGCTTTGCTGCAATGGGTTTCTCTAACTGTGGTGGGGCGATAGACGGAACACACATCTCTATCTTGGCACTGCACCACTTTGCCAACCAGTACATAAACCGCAAGGGGTACTTCTCAATGATGCTGCAAGCACTGGTGGATCACAAGGGACGTTTCACCGACATCAACATGGGATGGTTGGGAAAGGTGCATGACACTCGCATCTTTAGGAACTCCGGGCTGTTTGAGCAGCTGCAAGAAGGGACTTACTTCCCAGACGAGAAAATTACTGTTTGGGATGTTGAAATGCCAATAGTTATCCTTGGAGATGAGTCTACCCCTTGCTCCCATGGTTCATGAAGTCATACACAGGCAGCCTGGACAGTAGTAAGGAGCAGTTCAACTATAGGCTGAGCAAGTGCAGAATGGTGTTAGACTGTGCCTTTGGATGTTTAAAAGCTCGCTGGTGCTGTTTGTTGACTAGGTTAGACCTCAGTGCAACCAATATTCCCATTGTTATTACTGCTTGCTGTCTTTTCCATAATATCTGTGAGCATAAGGGGAAGAAGATGTTATAGTGGGGTGGGAGGTTGAGGCAAATCGCCTGGCTGCCAATTTTGAACAGCCAGAAACCAAGGTGATTAGAAGAGCACAGGGAGGCACGCTGCACGTCAGAGAGGCTTTGAAAACCAGTTTCATGACTGGCCAGGCTGTGGTGTGACAGTTGTGTGTGTTTCTCCTTGATGCAAACCTGTCCCCTTTGTTGATTTTAATTCCCATAAGCCAATGACCCTCCCTCCTTTGATCACAGCTGGCAAAGGAAATAAAGTCACTATTGTTTTGAAACCATGCATTCTTTATTAATTAAAAAAAAGTGAGATAACTGATAGGGTAGCCTGGGTGGGGGAGGAGGGAAGGACAAGGCCACATTGCTTATTGTAGCCACACTACAAATCAAAACTGTTTGAACAACAGCCTTCTATTGGGCCATCCTCTGGAGTGGAGTGGCTGGGTGCCTGGAGCCTCCCCCCTGTGTTCTTGGGTGAGGAGGGTATGGAACTTGGGGAGGAGGGCAGGTGGTTGTACAGTGGATGCAGCGGCAGTCTGTTGACTTTCCTGCAACTCCACCAGATGCCTGAGCATGTCCATTTGCTCCCCCATTAGCCTCTTCTTCTCATTGCACTCACTTAATGCTTTCCTGGACTCTGCCACTGAATGCCTCCATGCATTCAGCTGTGCCCTATCAGTGTGAGAGGACTTCATGAGCTAAGAAAACATGTCATCGCGAGTGTGTTTTCCACCCCCTCGCCTTCTAATCTGAGATAACCTCAGGGATGGAGATGATGGGAGGAACATAGAAACATTTACACCTGCCGGGGGATAAAAAGGGAGAGTAAAATTTAAGATGATACATTTCTGAGAACAAAACGGAGACTCTTTCACAGTGAATCAAGCAATGCACAGCAGACAGCACATGTGCTTTAGGTACAAGGTCGCATTTTGCCTTTTATATTGAGCATCTGCTTGTATGGTGACACATCACACATGGCTCGGCAACAGAATTCGGTTTCCAGACAGCCATGGAAAGCCTAAGGGTATGTGGGTTTGGCCTCTAACAGCTTCATAACATGTGGGAATGTTTCCAAAAAGCAGCACCCTCCTTTCCCATAGCAAGCAGTGCTGATTGGGTTTGCCATTGAAAAGGAGGGGCTGCAGTTTTTGGTTGACTGTGCAGAACACACCTCCCTCCACCACTCCGCGTGGCTTTTTGAGATGATCTCTTCACTCTTCTCCCCCTCCCCCGCGTGGCTATTCTCAGGGATGATCCCTTTTAGCCAGGTGCAAACAGCCCAGCATGAACAGGGTCCTTTTACTGTTCCCTTACAAAAAATTCCCCTATTTCAACCAGGTGACCATGAATGATATCACTGTCCTGAGGCTAACACAGAAAGATATAGACTGAATGTTGCTTGAATGCAACCAAAACCCAGGACCATTCGCTGCTATGCTTTGTGCTGCAGTGATTCCAGACTACTTGCTACTGGCTTGGCGTGGTAAAGTGTTCTACCGTGGAGGATGAAATAAGGCAGCCCACCCCAGAAACCTTCTGCAAAGGCTTTCAGAGTACCACCAGGAGAGCTTCATGGAGATGTCCCTGGAGGAGCCCTGCTCCATCCCCAGACACGTTAACAGACTTTTCCAGTAGTTATACTGGCTACGAATGCATCGTAAGTCTTCAGGGCAAATCAAACATTAAACACTATTGCTTTAAAACCCTTTATGGTAGTTACAAATGTGCACTCACCAGAGGTGCCTTCTCCACCTTCAGGGTTGGGGATCCCGCCTTGGGAGGGTATTGGCTCCAAGGTGATGAAAAGGTCCTGGTTGCCAGGGAGAATGGATTCACCGCTTGCTTGCTGCCCATTCTCCTCCTCCTCCTCCTCCCCTTCCACAAAATCCTCTTCTGTTGCATGAGGATCCCCACTTGCAGGTGTCCATGGACAGTGGTGGGGTAGTGGTACGGTCCCCCCCTCCAAATGTCATGCAGCTGATCATAGAAGCGGCATGCATGGGGCTCTGACCCAGAGTGACCATTTGCCTCCTTTGTCTTTTGGTAGGCTTTCCTGAGCACCTTGACTTTCACACGGCACTGCTGGGCCCCTCTTGTAGCCTCTGTACATCATGCCTTGTGCGATTTTGGCATATATATCAGCATTTCTTCTTTTTGATCGGAGTTCTACTGCTTCTCCCCATACAGCAATCAGATCCAGTGTCTCCCGTTCGCTCCATGCTGGAGCTTGTTTGTGATTCTGGGACTGCGTGGTCACCTGTGCTGCTGAGCTTGCCATGCTGACGAAACAGGAAATGAAATGCAAAAGTTCTGGGGCTTTTCTTGTGTACCTGGCTGGTGTATCAGAGTTGAAAGTGCTGTCCAGAGCAGTCAATTGGAGCACTCTGGGATAGCTCCCGGAGGCCAGTAATGTTGATTTGCATCCACACTACCCCAAATTCAACCAAGCAAGATCAATGTTAGCACTACTCCCATCACTGGGGAGGAGTAAAGAAGTCGATTTTAAGAGCCCTTTAGGTCAATGGAACGGGGTTGTTTGTGTAGATGCATTCATTATAAAATCTACCTAACATGGCTAAATTTGACCTAACCAATAGTGTAGACCAGGGTTCAGTCTTCTCAACTAGCTCACTATGAGCATGCCTAGAGGCTGAATACAGGTATTGGCATAGTCATTGTCTCCTTAGCTTAGTCATCTAGTAACTTGACATCTGCCCTCAGAGAACTTGCTCTTTTAAATAGTTTTCATGCCTTATCACGTCTGTAAATTAGGTGGAGAAGGGTCATCAGGTTTAATTTCTGGCTATTTTTGAATCAAGATAGTCTTTGGAATGAAGAATAGTATATAATCTGACCCTCCTGACTTTTCTTAAAGGAACATCATAATAAATTGAACTTACATTTGAGTTAAATAAATACTTATTTATCTTTAATTGAATTATTTAATCTGGAGATGTTTCCTAGAGCTATTTAAAGACATGATATTCTGATAGTTCTAAAGGGTTACTTTTAGAGCTTGTCCCAAAATATTTTTGGGGTGGACATTGGCTGAAAAAGATAAAACACTTTTCAATAGCAAAATGAACATTTTTGGCTAACTTTTGGTTTAATACAGAAAATTTTGATTTGGAAATGTTGTCATGATGCCTTGTGGTGGTAGCTTAAATTCATGAGAGGGCTGGAGCAGCTTTTTGTCATTGCAAGATAGGTTCCAGCCCTAGTCAAAACTGCTACCAAGGAAATCGTGTGAATTGACAACGGAACATAAGTAGGACTTAAGTGGTGCCTGGGCCTTGTGTTAATTTGCTTCATGAGTGCATTTCACCCATTGGGAAGAACTTGCCCCTGTGTTCCAGGTCTTTCAATTGGCCTCCTGGCTGGGACAGATGCTTTTGGCAGTCCTGCACTGATTCTTTAGGTGCATCATTTTCCTCTGAAGTATTGGGCCTGTTAAAGGCAGTATACTATGTTAGATAGACCAATGATCTGTTCTTATATGGTTATTCCTAGGTTCAGATGTATCTCTTGACAGCACCTTTTTGTGTTTTTCAGGACCCTGTTAACTAGTGATTACAGTGAGAATTGTCCTTAACCAATCAGGCAGATTCTCCAAAGTTATTGTACTTGTTTTATTCAGAGGCTCTTACAATGTGCTTTTCACAGTTTGCCTGTCCCAGTGATAACTTGGTTTGCAACCGGGCAGTGATTCACACTATGGGAAAAGGCCTGATCCAATTGCTACTTTCAGTTTTCCGACTTCTTGGTGTCTTGCATGCAGTTTCACTTAGAAAAGCTATTCTTTTTTTCCTTCTAACCCTCCTGTGCATCTCACCACTTGCTCATCTAGTTCTCTCTTCCCTGGCCTCTCACTTTATCTGACAGGAGTCAAATCGGTGAGCTTACAGTCCAGAGCAGCTTACATCTGACTCTTCCTTGTGCATCTAGATTTTTCAGTCTTTTTCAGACTCTTAGAAATTTAGGGTCCTCAAATTCTTTTCCACCTGGTTCTAGCCTAGGCATGTCTGCCTTATGTTTGAGCCCAACAATGAGGAAGTATAGAAAGACATTTGAAACAGCATTGGTACAATAACTCTGCTTTGCTTCACATAGGATGGCTGGTTCCCAATATACTCAAGGAACAGTACTTCATGCCTCCCGGCTCCTTCATTCCTGTGTTTGGGGAGCAGACTTTCCCATACACATAGAGCAACATGGTGTGCCTAAGCGAAAAGTATCAAAACAAAGATTATGAGCAGGAAACAAACAAGCCTCTAGAACCTTGACAGGAATCTACGCAGGAAATCCTCAAAACACATCAACTTCATGTAGTGCAAAGCCAAAAAGCCTTTTCAACCACAGTGACCCACTCACTCGGAGGTTTCATTTGATTGTTAAATATTGTTAGTTATCATACGAGGAGCTTAATATTCGGTCACACTGTTTTGAGTAACAACTAAATTGCAGTGTTTACTCCCTCCCCACCACCCCCATAAACACTATAATAGATAAACAAGAACAAATACATATTTTAGATTAAACTGGCATAAAAATGCAGATAAATTACAGAAAAGCCAAATTTGAGACATAGATAATCTATAGAATGTTGCAACAGATGTGGGGAGGGGGACACAGATTGGTAATATTAGTATGTGATTCATACCCAATGGCTGGAGAAAGACTTAAAAGTAACAAATGAAGGCAAGTAATATTTTTCTGTTGCGCTGTGAATTGTAAGAAGGTCACTATAAATAGTAGTTTTGGCTGGGACTTTTGGTTTCACAACACATGTATTTTTGTCACCATGGATTTCCTATGTGACCAAGAGGAGATGCTAGAAGCTGTGCTTTATTACAGACAAAAGTGTGTGGGGTTGGTGGGGGAGAGAGGGAAGGAGTCCAAACACTTGCTTAGGGGTGGGTTTTATCATTTGTACTTGCTCTCCAAACGGTACACTGATCTCAAAATTATTTTAAATTACAGAAGGTAACAGAGTCCCTATAGACTGAGGACTTCACATGGCGAAGCCCTCCATCATTGCCTGGTGCATCAGAATGTGACAGATTTCCAGGTACTTGGCCTATGGACATATCTAAACACAAGTGCTGGAACTAGAAGTACAGAGTGTGCTGCTGCACCCCCTGGCTTGAAGTGGTTTCCATTTAAATAAAGGGTTTACAGTTTGGTTCAATGGCTCTCGGCACCCCCACTATACAAATTGTTCCAGAATCCCTGTATCTAAAAAAGGATTTGTCTTCTCTCAGGAACCTTTGGCGTTATAACTTTTAAAATTCTCTATTTTAGGTTTTCAGAAAAGTGCTTATCACCCTGTTAATTAAATGCTCTTAGAGGTCTCAGACCAGTGGGAAATCAGACAAATCCAGGGTCACATGCTGCCTGCATTTATGTGCACTTAAATATTGAACAATTAAAACCAATGGGAGCTTTGTATATGCAATCAGTAGCAAAAATGATACCCTGATGAACTCCACAAATTGGGTATTCTTGTAATTGTGGCTACTAGTGAAGTCAATATTCACTGGGCAAAACAGAGAGCAGAATTTGGCTGCTATCTTCATTAGATTGACATTAGAATGATGCAAACTAACCACAGGTCAAAGATCCCTTTGAAAAAGAAGCTGTATATTCTTCACTGTGAATTCTCTTGCTTTTGTGCATAGGAACCAGGTTTTATGGTATTTCATGTAATATTAAGCATGATGCTTTTGGGGGGGGGGGGGATCGATAAGTCACAGCCTGGCGGACTTGTGTATGAGGAAATCATGGAAATAATCTCCTTGCAGAGAGCATAAGTGCAGTACTTGGGTAGGGCCTGTGTCTACTGGCATTAATTTGAGAGTAAAGACATTTTGTGTGTGTGACAACAGAAGAATAAAAATGACGCTTTTAGCAGCGGTTTTTATAGTATTTTTTTCTGGGGTGATATGCTGGTGACATGACTGATGTTTTTTAAAATTATATTTGTTTCACTGTGGCATTGATGTTATGTTTTAATGCTAATGTGCTGTGAGGGTTTGTGTCTCAGAGGTTTGTCCACAAAATGTACAGTGTGTGGAGAACATATATAATGTACCAAACTGTAAGATTTGCTATCCTCCCGTGTCAGTAGAAACAGCATCTGATATATGCTGGAATCTCGCAAAGGGACATCTAGAAAAAAAAGGGGGGGGAAGCATTGTCTTTATCCAAAGCAGATGTTTGACATCTTTCATCCCCACCCACAACAGATTCCACATGGAGTCCTTTCAGGATCACACCAAGTTCCTTCCAGTTAAGTTAGGGTGACCAGGGGGCTTTTTCTTATATTGGCACCTATTACCCCCCTATCTCCTGTCCCGATTTTTCACACTTGCTATCTGGTCACTTAAGTTTAGTCATTGCTTTGCAATAAAGATGTTTACTTTTGGTTGTCTTCAGCTGGCAGTGGATTAGGTGTAAATTACTTGATGTCTCTGTTAGTTCTTGAGCCATAAAGGGTATGTCTTCACAGTGCTTTAACATGCCTGTGTAGTCGCAGTACCAGTGCTGGGAGAGAGCTCTCCCAGCGCTGTAAAAAATCCACCCCCCTGAGGGGAGTAGCTACCGGAGCCGGGAGCGTGGCTCCCAGTGCTGGTGCACTGTCTACACTGCCACTTCACAGCACTGAAACTTGCAGTGCTCCGGGGGGGGGGGTGTTGGGTGTTTTTTCACACTCCTGAGTGAGAAAGTGCAGCACTGTAAAGTGCCAGAGTAGACAAGTTTCAACAGGAAGTTAAGAAGTTGTCACACTTTCTACAAGACACTATGCAGGGCCATGTTTCCTATTGACTTCCACAGACTCTCTACTACACAGAGAGAGGCACTTGTTGCAGATGCTGAGACAGAGAATTTGGACAGGCTAGACTACTGCAGCACAGTGTTTAATTTCTAGATTATTTCTTGTTGGTTTTGGATGTTCACCACCTCTGAAAGTCATTCTCCATGTGTCTCATGTTGAGCACCCAAAATCAGTGACCATTTTAGGAAATTCTTCATTCAAGTGTTTAGTGGAAGCAACCAAAATATGTGGCTAGGACTCAGTTTTCATATCATAGCAGATACTTTAATCTGTGTGTTTGCTGCTCTGTTTGTAGATATTCTATGGTGTCCTCCCAGCAGTTTGCTAACAGTGTCTGTACGTTTTTTGGCTTTATCTAGCTACTTTGGGTTTCAGATCAATAATGCTGAATGTCCATTAATGTTATCACTTCATCAAATAGTCAATTAGTTCAAAATGGGAATCCTGAATGTGCCTTCCCTTTGGCCTTTCATAGCCTTCTCCTGCCTGGAGGATTATCACAGAGCTTTCCTAGCATCTCCCTGCCTGGCTGCACTTCTACGTAGTCTCTGCTGAGTTTCTTTGGATCATCATCCCTGCTATGCTCTTGTACCAGGGAGGAGGAGCATATGCATACTGCAAGTGCAGGGTGGGAATAGGCTGGGAGGCAAATGAAGAACCTGAGGAGGAGCAGATGAGTAGTCTCACCCAAACACAGGGTTTTCTGCACAATAGGGAGCATCTGAGAGGTCAGTTACACCTGGTGGGTGTTTTTTTGGCACACAGGGCTACAGACCAGATAATTTCAAACCAGCTGGCAAACTTTAATCCACTTTCTCTCTCTTGAAAAAGTGTTTACCATTAGCAGAGTCTTATGAAATGCAAAGGGTTTGTGATACAATAATATTGTAATAGAAGATCAGACTAATTCTTTCTGGTACATTAGACTTCTTTTAAAAATGCTTTCCCAAGACCAAATCCATGTGAGTATAAAAATCCTTGATGTGTGGAGCAACACAAATATATGCACTTTGCTATCTACATCTGTGCATATAGTTTCTGTGACTGCACGTACATAAAAGCAACTATGAGAGCAAATGGTACTTTTGTGCACAAACTGTGTGCATAGATCTTTAAGAATGACTGTCAATATTTATTGTATGATTAGCAGTTATAATTTCATGATTACTCATTTTCAGCAATATATCCAAATTAGATTAATTTGCCTCCAGCTTTTTGCTTTGCAAACCATTATGAAATAGTCCTATAGCATTTAATAGAGACAAAACTAGTAGGGTTCTACAGGAACTTCATAGGGTTCTATAGAAAGTCTTAAAATAAATCACAGGATGTAATAGTAAAGGAAATAAAGACAAGTACAAAGTACTACACGCATATGCATAGCTACAAAATGAGAATGCCTGACTAGGCAGTAGTACTTCTGAAGAGGATGGAGGGAGTGGGATATAAGAAATTAAATGAATTAACATGATGCAGTTGTGGAATTCCCATCACTGGAAGTTTTAAGAGCATGTTGGACAAACTCCTACCAGGGATGGTCTAGGATGGTCACAGTGGCCCAGACTAGGTGATCTCATGAAGTCTCATCCAGCCCTATGTTTCTATGATTTTAGGATATCCCACATAGGGTTTTTGAACCATGCTATGAAGTGCCATACTGAGGATATCATTCTCTTATTACTCTTTCCATACATTTTTTTTTAAATCTTGCATAATTTATCATTTTTCTAATTTCCATAGGATTTATTTTAACTGGAGCTTTTAAGTCCAGTTTCTGACGGCAATGTTTGTTACTCTGTTTTGAAATAGTTTTTTATGTGTTCTCCTTTTAAAAGAAGTCTCCACTGTCCAAACGGCTCTCCACAGGAGTGCTCTGTGTCAGTGACTGAAGTATGTCTCTAAGGGATAGGAAGATTGGAAGACCAAATGGAAGGAAAGAAATGAATGAGATGTTTTGTGGGAAAACACACACAATTTCTGTGGGACTCAGATGAAAAGGAAAGGATGAGAATAGCTGCCTCCCCACCAGGGGTTAACACCAGAGAGACAAAAGGCCCTTTGTGCCTTCCTACATGGGGTAGATGTTTACCATGCAGCCTTGTTTACACCAGTAAAATGGTGCTAGGTCACCATGACAGAGCTTCATACCTCTCAGCTTAGTTGGACTGAAATATTATACAATAAGAGAATTGCTCTTCTGGCTGAGCAAATGTTGTCCAGAGTGTGCTATGATAAGTATCCAAAGATAAATGAGAAAACAAAACAAATAAGTTCCTGTTGCCCAGTGAGTTCAGATGAATCGCTCATCTGGATGTGGAAGCCTGATCTGTGGCCTTGCACCCGCACATAATTTCTGATAAATTTCAGTCTAAAAATCTTACCTTTTTTTACAGGCTTAACTTGGTGTCCTGCAGGCTGCTGGTCCTGATCTAGCAAAGCACTTAAATACAGGTTTAACTTCAAGAACATGAGTAGTTCCATTGAGCTCAGTGGGTGTGGCTAACCAGGCTGTGGGTGGCCATGCCTAATGGTGGAAGCAAGAGTTTGGCCTACTGCTTACAGCTGGGTCCAGGCTGGGCAGAGTCCAGGAAATGAGCCGAGGGTCAGTACCAGAGGGACGGAAGCCAAATGCCAGAAATGAGAGTCAGCCAGAGTCATAAACCAGAAGCAGAGCCATGGATCAAAGCCAGAAGTCTGAAGCCAGAGGGGAGCAGGTCCTGGAGCAGAGCTGGAACAGGGACTGGGGGCAGGACTTGAAGCAAGGGCTGGAACAAAGCAGGAGCAGGGACTGGAACAAGGGCAAGTGTAGTTGCAGGCATGGATAGTATGCATTGAGCAGCCACTGATCCACTTTGGGGCCAGGCTTATAAGCAAGACAACTAGATAAGCAGCCAGCTGAGGCTGTGGCCATTCTGTCAGTTCCAAGACAGTGCAGCTGGGCTTACTTGTTGCCTAGCAAAAAAAAGTCAGGAAGGAAGCAGGGAACTGGGGACAATCAAACCTGTTCCTCAAGACTTCATCAGAAAGGGTTTCTACTCCAAGTACTTCCTGGTCCCAAAGACAAGAGAAGGGTGGAGATCGATTCTAGACCTTTGGTCTCTAAATGCTTTTAGACTCCAGGATGGTCATCGTAGCAATGAACATTCTGTCATTAGATCCCAGAGATAAGTTCATCACCCTCAACCTCCAGGATTCCTACTTTCATGTAGCCATACACCCAGCATACTAGTACTTCCTCAGGTTCATAGTGGGCGCTGATCATTGCCAGTACTGGGTTCTGCATTGCAGCCTATGCACTGTCCTGAGAGCCTTTGCCAAGGTCCTCTAAGCCATTGCAGTCCACCTCAGTTAGATGGGTACAGCCATTTCCCCTATCTGAATGACTGACTGCTCATTTTTTCCTTTAAGTCCAGTCTGCCACCAAGAAGGACTTAGCTCTGTTCCACTCCCGAGGCCTTTGCTTCAACACAGAGACATCAACCCTGATGCCCGCAATGCATAGACTTTATCAGGGCTACCCTAGACTCTGTGGCACCCAAAGCATACCTACCTGGAGACAATGTCTGACGCTGTTTGCCACAATGTCTGATCCGAACTCCACATTACAGGAGAGCCCATGAATTGTGACAAAGCCTTGCTTTCTGCTCCTGGGACACGTGGCAGCCTGTACTTTCATTAAACCCCCAAGCAAGACTGTACTTCCGGCATCTTCAAGCCTGGCTCAAGACAGCTTTCACTCACAACAGGCTGTCCAGGGAGGTGTCAATTCCTCAAATGGTACTCGACTCCTTCAGTTGATAGAAGGACCCACAAAAAGTCTGTATGGGAACCCCCTCCTCACATCAACTTCCCACACACGTTGTCACTATGGATACCTCCCTTCTAAGCTACAAATTCGTACAGCCTGAGGCAAATGGATTCCTCAAGAGTTGTGCTTTACATCAACATCCTTGAATTTCAAGCAGTCGGTTATGCCTACCTTCAGTTCCTACCTCTCCATCTGGGGCCAATTGGTCAGAGTGAGGCTGAACAACCAAGCAGCCATGTTCTAGATAAACTGCCAAGGAGGAGCAAAATCCTGATCATTATGCGAAGAGTCAGAGCAGCTCTGGAACTGGTGCATAGCCCAGTGAATTGCAGTCTTGGCAGTCTATCTGCTGGGATCACAGAACACCACTGCAGATTCACTGAGCAGAATTTTTCATCAAGACCATGAGTGGAAGCTGACTGATGTGATCTTTCAAGAGATATGCCTTACTTGGGTCTTTTGCAGGCAGACCTCTTTGTCATGCCTTGCAACTCAAAATACCACTACTTTTTCTCGGGGGGACATGGTCACAATTCCTTGGGAGGCACCACCTGCCTCTTGGCCCTAGAGTCTTTTTATAGGCCTTCCCTCTACCTCCACTGATACACGAAGCCCTGCTCAAATTGGAAACAGGAAAAAGCAGTTATTTGTGTAGCCCCAGCGTTGCTGAGGCAGATGTAGTTCCTGACCCTGACCTAGTTGGTGACACACCCACCTCTACACCTTCTTCCAATGACGGATCTTCTGGGTTTCAGCCCTGGGTGGCTGGGCTCAGGTTACAGGTCCCCTGCCTCAGGATGAATCTCTTGGGCTTTGGGCCCCCACCCAAGGTGACGGGACTTGGGCAGGCTCAGGCTTTGGTCCCCCCTCCTGGGGTTGTGTACTAATTTTCATTTTCAGAAGGGGATCACGTTGCAATGAAGTTTGAGAACCCCTTACTTAGAATAGAGGTTTCCATTAGCTGCTCAAATAGAATACTTGTTGCTGAGGTCAAATATTGTGCTATTAAAAAATGGCTGTCAGCAAGCAGTATGATTCTATTTGATATCAGATCCTCAGTTTACACTAATGAAAAATTAGATGCTTTACCAAAGTTGAAGATGAAAGATGGGGTTTTCAAAACTGCATACTATTTGTCTAACTGTTCCCGTTGAAGTCAGTGATAAATCACCCATTGGCTTCAATGCGAGCAGTGTTAAGCCAATGCTAAGTGAATTGAAAATTCTATTTACTATCCAGTAAATGAAAATTCAGGCAGCAGTTAAACTACCCTTTAATGTTAGACTAGATTTATGAGGAAAGGATCAAAGGCTCTTCAGTTAAAATATATATCTAAATGAAGAATCTGTTAAGTGGTGGCGAGGGTAGGGGGGGCAAGGAAAGCAAATGCAAATGAATGAAACCAAAATGGTATGGAAAATGTAGTTAAGCAGCTAAAACTTGTTGAATGCCATTAACCGACGCAAACAGAGAGAAACACCTTACACTGTTATCAGAAATGCTGAGAATAGTATTCGTGCTAATATGGTGGCTCTCAAAAGACCTTAATTTGTATTATCCTCCATTTTACATGACTTACATCTTTCAATGCATAAGGGAAAATAATTATTAGATCCAACTTATTAGCCTTTCACTCTATCTATTGTGATTGGAAAAGGTCACCTTCTGTTGGAGAGGAAGAATAGTCTATTTCAAAATTATCCTCTGGCAAAACCCAAGGTCCTTATTGAATTTTATAAACTATTTAAAAAACTTAGTTTCCATGTTAGTTGATCTCTGAATCAACTCTCTGGGATGGATTATATCCTGAGATCCTGACTCCATGCACCACTCAGGTGGTATAAAGGGCCTAGATTCTGTGCACAAATTTCCAGCAGAGAATTCTCTTTGCAGCATCTGACCTGGACCTAGGCCCCGAACCTCTGGTCTCCCTTCTCTGTTGGCACAGGGGACATGGCAGGTATGTGGAGTGGGTGTGACAGACCTCTCAGACACTTGTTCCCCATTTGTTCTACACCAGTGTCAGAATTTAGAACAGCCTGGAAGCAGTTATAATCACTCTGGACTAGGGGCTGGAATCTTTTCTGCAACTTCCTCCTGCCTCCCTATTCTGCACTAAGTAGAGCTTTGACACAGAAGAGAATTTTCTCCAATTTTGTCTAATAATTTTCCTTCAACTGTGTGTCTCCATGTCTCCAACACGATTACTGATAAAGGTCTCTAAAGAGCGTGACTCATATATGTCTATGTATCTATTCAACAGGAATACAAAAGTCTTATCCTAAATTTTAACATGCAAACTAGACGAATTTCTCCCTGGATGGTCCATTATGATCAAGTAGGATTATATGGGTGAGACATGGGCTTTATTAGAACACTAGAAGTTTATTAAGCGCAATTCACATCACTAACCTGAGTGATCCTTTCCCTACACTCCAAAAAGGCCTTTGATTGTGTTGTGTGGTCATTACTCTTTTACTGCTGTAAAGTCGGGGGATTTGGGCCAAAATTCCTTACTTAGATAAGATTTCGAACAGCCAAGATCCTTATTAAGGATTATTAATTTGACAGTTTTGGCGTGAAACCTGAAGGTAGGCAGGGCTGTCCCTTATCTCCATTATTGTTTATTCTGACTATGGTAACTCTCTGGTTCAAAGAATTAACTCCAGCAGTTGTAGTAATGGTATAAAAATCAGAGCTATTGATAATCAGCATGCACTGTATGCTGGTGACTCATTACTGATGGCCAGTTCTCTCAGCATATTGAAGTGTAATTTTTTTGAGAATTTTTCTGCATTCAAACTAATTATAACAAGGACTTACCGAGGGTCATTTAGATGTACGTAAAAACAGTGGGCTTCATTTCAATTAAATATTTAGTACTTGATGGAGCCAAAGAATCTTTATTCCCTTTTAGCTATTAAACTTAAAAAAACCTTCTCTAACTGGAATAACCTATCATTGTTTTCTTGGATTATACCATTAAAATGAGCTTTCCTCCTGTATTAATTGTTACAAGTTCCTCCAGTTACATTTATTTTAAAAAATGCAGCATGATATATTAACATTTATTTGGAAGGCTAGAAGATACACAAATAAAGGTGATGTCCTTTAGCGAAAACAACTTTTGTTCTAATGTGAATAAGATGAATTCATGTGAAGTGACTGGAGTTGTGCCATTTACATGAGCAAAAATTGTGGCCCTCACTGATGATTTGGCACTTCCAAACTCTTAATTCTTTACTATTTGACGGCACAGTTGAGCTAGTTAGCTGCCTGATGGAGGGCTGACAGCTGCAGATTTCTGCAGAACGAACAGGAATCTCAGGCTTCTCCCTTGAATTTATCCCTTTTCTTCCAGGGTCTAAATTTATCCCCTTGGTAATAATTAACTCCTGTTACTTGCCATACAATGATTATATAGGCAAGGGCTGCTACCATTCTAATATACCTTCCATTACTTGCCTTTCTTTTGTAGTAATACATTGTTTCTCCTGGGAGATTGCTGCTTTGGCACAATGTCTGAGCCTTCATGTTTACAAGCTTACAGGACATCTTCAACAAAGCTGTGTACTAAACATCCAGAAGTTGAGGAGAGTATCAAGTAAAACATTAGCAATCTGCACAGGGTACTTGTTTGCTTCCTCCAATAGAGCCAAATTCTGCCAACCTTTTGAAACCCCATTGACAGGGGCGGCTCTAGGGATTTCGCTGCCCCAAGCATGGCAGGCAGGCTGCCTTTGGCAGTTTCCCTGCGGAGGGTCCGCTGGTCCCGCAGCTTCCGCGGACCTCCCGCAGGTCCTCCGAAGCCATGGGACCTGCGGACCCTCCGCAGGCAAGCCGCGCAAGGCAGCCTGCCTGCCGCCCTCGCAGCACCGGTAGAGCGCCCCCCGCAGCTTGCCGCCCCAAGCACGCGTTTGGCATGCTGGGGCCTGGAGCCGCCCCTGCCCATTGATCTCTGTGGAAGTTGATCTTCAAACAATATTTTTTGCAACAATCATGGGCCACCTGCTGTTTTTTAACACAATAAGATTAAATTATTACACAGGTTAAAAGAAAAATGGATCTCCCCCACCCCCCAACCTCTGGAACTTCTTGTTTACTTTCTTGGATGAAGACGCTTTTTACTATTTGCAGTAATAATAGTTTTTTCACCAAGACACCTTCAGCCAGTGGAATTCTCCATTGAAAATACTGTTGACTCTCTCCTCACAACATGTTTAGTTCAAGAGCTCACTACCTTTCATCCTGGTGCACCAAAGTCTGAAATCACCTTCTGTGTCACAGAAGAGTTTGATAGCCTCCAATTCTTGATCTGTAGATCTGGTGGCCTCTAATTTGTTCTGTAGTAAACATTTGTCTACAACACAAAAAGAGCAAAAATTTGACATGATCAAAAAGGCCTAGGGCTGGAATGTTGCAGGTCAGGGCTGAGCAGTCTTGGCAGACATTTATGGTAATGTTTGCAAAGAAATTACCAGAGGAGCATTGTGCTATCGGCTTCTCTCACTTCTGAGAAATAAAATTCACTTGGCCAAACTTTCTGCTCTCAATTGCACCAGTATAACTCAACTGCAATCAACGGGCTAAAGTTAAAACATTGTCTGGCAGAAGTACATTCAGGATTCTGAGAGAAGGAGTGGCGCCAAAGAGGCCAAGGTAGTGTTGGCATTGCCAACACCTGCATTTCATTCTGTATGCAAAGATTGCGGTGTCAGCTATAATTTAATACTTTGACTTTTTGGCAAAAAAAAAAAAATAAAATAAATCAGAAGGTTCTGCATTCCTGAGGCAGGATTTTGTTCGTTTTAGGAGCAAACGTCCCCTTTTGCCAACACTGCGAATGCTCTCCCTGTCTCGCAGCCTTTTGTCCTTTCACAACTGCATTGCACAGCAGATAAGTTTCCTGTAAAGTGACAAAGAATGCAAGTCTCTGGTGTAATTTGTATAGCAGATTTCAGGTCTGCACTTTTAGTCTAGGCAAACATCTGAACTTCCATGGATGAAAAATCGCTTGCAGAATTGGTCCCTTAATTGACAATGAAATAATTAAGTAGATTGTATTTAAACTGGGTTTTTTCTTTTTTTAATTATTTCACACTGCACTTCATTTAATTAGGCCTCTTTAAACATACTTGTGGGTAAAGCATGTATTTGTGGTTTGAATAGAGAAAGAATAATCATAGTTCTCTTCAGTTTTATTCTCTTCAAAGATACATTTGAAAAGTCAGAACTTCATTTAACCTAGGCTGATTTTAATCTGCCCTGTTTAAGGGGCAGAGCTATTCTGCACTCACCCAGTAACAATCCAGGGATGTAATCATGCCTAAAAGAGCCACCTTTCTGCGTCCACTTGTGCCAGGTGGGTAGTCCGTATGAGTAGCAGACTTCCACCCCTCTCCACTATGCTGACTCAGCTATGCTGGATGGTGTGTTGGGCAAAGCTGGCAGGATAACCCCATGATCCAGTCTTCTATTATTAGACACTGATGTAAGTGACCGATTTAAGCCATTGCTACTAAACTTTAGTGAAACTACTTCCATCATTGCTTGATATGTACTGGCCTGCAGAGCAAGAAGCTTTCAGAATTAACCCTAAATAAATACTTTTGTTATTACTGCGGGCTGTCTAAATAATAAAATCAGAGCTGTTTGTACTGAATGCTGCCTCAATATGCACACATTGGTATGCATTTGCTTCTGTTTAAACAAATATAACAGCAAACACTTAATACACTTGGTATAATATAACAGAATGTTAGAGATGTGAAATCTCCTTTCCCCATTTACTACAGAACTAATAGGCTTTACCTCTGGCATGAAAAAAGGAAAAAAAATTAAGGATTGAAGTGAATAGGTTGGTTTTTATCAGAATGGAAAATCAGTGTTAAGTTTTCATTTGAGATTTATCATCACTAAATATACAGAGTATTGTTACTATATTTATCTTATTTTTGTATTGCTGGTATTGGAAAGGATCTAATGTAAATATTTATCAGCTCTAAAAAATCTTTGAAATTATTAATATTTAAAAAAAGCTATCCTGTTTTTGAAAATAATCTGATTAAATTGAATAGAGTCTAAAGAATTAGGAAAAGCAAAGCAATTCAGTAAGGAAATAACTTGTATAACTAGACAATATTTTAATAGAACAGGACTATTTCCTGTAGCATAGAATTCTTGCAGAGTATTTCGAACAGTTGAACTCACAAAAGGAAGTAATTTGCTGTTGAAAATAAGAACACATGACAGACACTGCCTATACTGATAAAAGGGTAAATACATCACTTGGTAAAATTGATATCTGTAGTCTAGTTAATGTAAAGGCATCAGGGAAATTTAATGGCACTGCATGTTTTAAATTAGTTTGCAATTTTAGAAACATGCTGAAATACCATGTCCAGTTCTGGTGTCTACAATTTAAGAAGGATGTGGAGAAATTGGAGAGGTTTCAGATAAGAGCCAGGAGAATGAGTAGAAGATTAAGAAGTATGCCTTATAGTGATAGATTAAGCTATTTGAGTCTATTTAGTTTACCAAAGGGAAAGTTAAGAGTGACTTGATTAAAACTATAGGTACCTAAATGGGGGACAAATGTCTGATAATGGGATCTTCAAAGTAGCAGAAAAAGGCATAATATGATCTGAAGGCTGGAAGTTGAATCTAGACAAATTCAGACTGGAAATAAAGTATAGATTTTTAACAGTGAGGGTAATTAACCATGGAACAATTTACCAAGGGTCCTGGTGGATTCTCCATCACTGGCAACTTTAAAATCAAGATTGTATATTTTTTCTGAAACATCTACTCTTTGACTTATTTGGGGGAAGTTCTATGGCTGTGTTAGACAGGAAATCAGACTAGATTATCACAATGGTCCCTTCCATCCTTGGAATCTATAAATCAATTAAACAAAAGAAGTTTCTTGATGCTTCAACTATCAAATTATAATTTACAATCTAAATTTTAATAAAACCTCTACTGCATAAAAATGTTTTAATAGTCTAAATACGTTTTAAAAACCTCCAGATAGTTAGCAGATGTGTTAAATGCATTTGATCTCAACAAATTCATACAAGGGCTTGAGGCAAAATCAGAAACTATTTAATTTTCATTTGAACCATAGTGACATGATTTATTTAGATTAGTTATAGATAGAGTGGCCATTATTATGTAAAAGTAGGTCCATAATTCTGGAAAAATTGTATTTGTAATTATATAAATTAGTAATGAGTGTCTATTTTAACTGATGCAGCAAAGGCCTATTCCTGGTCTCAATGAAGTCAGTTGGAATTTGGTATAAAAGTGAATGGGACAGGACTGGGCCTCTGTTCTGGAGCTCTTTTGTATTTGTATATTGCATTATGATTGGCTACAGATTGGTTTCTTGGATGATTAAACTGTAAATGTTAAATCAAAACAGCTTCACAGTCCTTAAAGAACAGCAATTAGTGGTTGCAGTGTGAGATGATTGGCGTTCTCACTGGAGTCTGAAGATTTGCCATATTTGACTGACTTTGTTTCTGAAGTTCACCCCTTGGCTATGGTCCCCAAGGGCACTGTCCACCTGCAGAGACTAACCAGAGCTCTATCTGAGCCCCCTACAGGGGGGCTACAGATATGTAGCACAGGAGGTTGTCACATCAGTTCTATGCTACCTAGGATGCTTGGCTGCTTTTCAGTCCCTTAGCACCACTATTACAGTTCTAACCAACTGGATTCTAGCATAGAAGCTTGTTCAAAATGTACACAATGGAGTTACTTCAATCTCTGATCACATATGCTCATGTGTAGCTGGGACTCTCATTAAAAGGAAGGTTATTATTAAAATGAATTTATTTCAAATTCTATTGATCAGAGCAGTTAACTTCCAGTTCCTCTCCAAAAGTAAAGCCTTTTAGAATAACGTCCTTTAATAGCAATATGCTAGAATTTACCCCAGTTGTTTACTTATTTAGCATGTAATACTTAACAGTTTGTGTATATTCATGGAAAAAGCACAGGAAAAATGATGATGTAAGAGCTACTTTAGCTGCCGGCAATCTCATATGCACTGGCAATTTAGGTGAGTATTACACAACTATTCACTTTGCTTTTAAAGGAGGAAAAATCAGTTACCAAAGCAACTATTACATTGTGTGCTACTAATGCTATTTTTGAGGTAAAGAACATCGTAAAGGTGCAAACATAAATATGCTTTAGGAACTCTCGTACTTTTCACAATTGGAAGAAAAAGTTCTATTATAAGCAAACTTTTTAAAAAATCTAGACCTTCTTGCTAACTGTTCTGAATTATATTTTGCTAACCAGTTTTCATCCCCATTTTTGGTTTGAGGCTATACCGTGGATAAGTCAAATGTGAGTTTAGATATAGAGGTATATTCATATGTGCGTAGGGTGACCAGATGTCCTGATTTTATAGGGACAGTCCCAATTTTTTGGGTCTCTGTCTTATATAGGAACCTATTACCCCTCACCCCGTCCCGATTTTTCACACTTGCTGTCTGGTCACCCTCTATGCGCTCATTTCTGAGCACTCTAGCATTGAGTATATATCAAGTAGCATTAGCAGCTCTGGGGGTGCACTAAGCATTGCTGCATTTTATATAATTACTGAAGAAGTCTCCATATAAATACAAGCGGATGACTATTAGCTGAACAGATAAAACAAAGGGCCTTCCTATCATTACTTGTAAATGTTCAAAGCAAAATGTGTTCATTCCTTGCCATAAAGCAAATGCTAAAGAATATAAGATGTTTACATAATATTGCTATTGGATGAAAAACTCTTGTGGTGTGTCACAGTTGAAGATAATATCACATGACATAAGTTACAGTAGATTGCTTCTGTCCTAAACACAGTCATGACCTAGTTGCAAAACTTGGAAATGCTTGTTATTACTATGTCAGTGGCAGTCCAAAGGGCAGAGGAAGACATGCAGTTTAAGGAGAACTGGATTTTATTAATCAAACTTCATCTCATTCTAATACCTTGTCCATGAGCAGATTCTGATTTCCTTGCAAATACTTTGGAATAACAATTAGATTCAAGACGTAATTTGTGCAAATATCTTGGTCTGTAGCTCATTGTAAGCCATATATTGTGAATGTTCACTGTCAAACTGAGCTGTTTTTGATTGGACACATGCATGAGGTGATACTATTTTCTTCCTTGATTGGAGGAAAGTAATGCTTAGAATCAGGTTTCTTGTGCCAAGTCTCATTATCATGAGTCTGAAATTCCCTTTCTGTTTAACATTCTGCTAATTCTGCTTAAAATGTACTGTTTCTGTGAGCCTTTTTACCAACAAATCAATTTACTAGATTGTTTGCAGTATTGATTCCACCCTTCAGTTACCTGCATGACCAGCTTTACTCAAGTGGCTAGTCCTACTGAAGTCAATGGGACTACTCAGTGGCACGCATAGCTGTATGCACATGATGCACAATGTGTACCATTGGCAGGGGCAGGGCTACCTGGGGGGCAAAAATGGAAGTTTTGCCCCAGACGGTCCCTTTGAGAGGGTCCCCAAAGTGAGTAACATTGTGACCTGGTGCACTGATTTGCAACACTACTCACTGACATTTGGCCTGGTGGTCCCTCTATCATTGTGGAATTGGTGGACTGGCCAAACCTGAGTTGTGCCATGCTAATTAAAATGAGAGTGGTTCAGTTGTGCTTACCATGTGGAAAACCTCTGGAGCTGCCCCTGGGACTACTCACAAAAGTAAAATTACTCATGTGCTTATGTGGTTGGAGGATTGGGCCCAGAATGAGCACAAAAGAGGCTCAACACTAAAGCAAGTTTACAAAAAAATATCATGTATGAATAGCTTTGGAAACTTTTTTTTTTTGGCAATATTTGCCCGGCTCTGAGCCACAGGTCTGGTGCAAATGAGCATGGCTGCATCGAAATCAGTTGAGTCATGCCCATTCAGACTAGCTGATGAGCTGGCCCTTTCATTTTTAAGATTCATTGACCGGGGTGGTGTTATTAATCAGTCCATGAAAATTGTTCACTTGTGTAAAGCTAGAGGATTAATAGAAAAAATATTTGGCCAATATTAGTATTCGATGAATAACAGCAAAAATCAGTAAATACGTTATTCATCTAATAGTATACAGCCAGCTCTGCTTGTGTGCCTCTATCAGCATCATGTGTACTTGAGTCAAATCATTTCATTTCCCTGTGCCTCAGCTTTCCCAACTGTAAAATGGTGGTAATGATAATGACCTCTTTTTGTAAAGCACTTTGAGATCTACTGATGAAAAGTGCTAATAAGAACTAGGTATTATTATTATACAGCATAGACAGGCTTCTATAGTGTAGTATAGAGGAGAACATAAGAACGGCCATACTGGGTCAGACCAAAGGTCCATCTAGCCCAGTATCTGTCTACTGACAGTGGCCAATGCCAGGTGCCCCAGAGGCAATGATCAAGTGATCTAACAGGCAATGATCAAGTGATCTCTCTCCTGCCATCCATCTCCATCCTCTGACGAACAGAGGCTAGGGACACCATTCTTTATCCATCCTGGCTAATAGCCATTTATGGACTTAACTACCATGAATTTATCCAGTTCTCTTTTAAACACTGTTATAGTCCTAGCCTTCACAACCTCCTCAGGTAAGGAGTTCCACAAGTTGACTGTGCGCTGCGTGAAGAAGAACTTCCGTTTATTTGTTTTAAACCTGCTGCCTATTAATTTCATTTCATGACCTCTAATTCTTGTATTTTGGGAATAAGTAAATAACTTTTCCTTATCCACTTTCCGAACATCACTCATGATTTTATATACCTCTATCATATCCCCTCTTAGTCTCCTCTTTTCCAAGCTGAAGAGGCCTAGCTTCTTTAATCTTTCCTCATATGGGACCCTCTCCAAACCCCTAATCATTTTAGTTGCCCTTTTCTAGTGCTAGAATATCTTTTTTGAGGTGAGGAGACAGCATCTGTACACAGTATTCAAGATGTGGGTGTACCATGGATTTATATAAGGGCAATAATATATTCTCAGTCTTATTCTCTATCCCCTTTTTAATGATTCCTAACATCCTATTTGCTTTTTTGACCGCCTGTGCACACTGCATGGACATCTTCAGAGAACTATCCCTGATGACTTCAAGATCTTTTTCCTGACTCGTTGTAGCTAAATTAGCCCCCATCATATTGTATGTATAGTTGGGGTTATTTTTTCCAATGTGCATTACTTTACATTTATCCACATTAAATTTCATTTGCCATTTTGTTGCCCAGTCACTTAGTTTTGTGAGATCTTTTTGAAGTTCTTCACAATCTGCTTTGGTCTTAACTATCTTGAGTAGTTTAGTATCATCTGCAAACTTTGCCACCTCACTGTTTACCCCTTTCTCCAGATCATTTATGAATACATTGAATAGAATTGGTCCTAGGACTGACCCTTGGGGAACACCACTAGTTACGTCTCTCTGCTCTGAGAATTTTACCATTAATTCCTACCCTTTGTTCCCTGTCTTTTAACCAGTTCTCAGTCCAAGAAAGACCTTCCTTTTTATCCCATGACAGCTTAATTTACATAAGAGCCTTTGGTGAGGGACCTTGTCAAAGGCTTTCTGGAAATCTAAGTACATTATGTCCACCGGATCCCCCTTGTCCACATGTTTGTTGGCCCCTTCAAAGAACTCTAATAGATTAGTAAGACATGATTTCCCTTTACAGAACCAGGTTGACTATTGCTCAACAGTTTGTTTTTCTATGTGTCTGACAATGTTATTCTTAACTATTGTTTCGACTAATTTGCCCGGTACTGATGTTAGACTTACCGGTCTGTAATTGCCGGGATCACCTCTAGAGCCCTTTTTAAATATTGGCGTTACATTAACTAACTTCTAGTCATTGGGTACCAAAGCCGATTTAAAGGACTGGTTACAAATCTTCGTTAATAGTTCCGCAACTTCACATTTGAGTTCTTTCAGAACTCTTGGGTGAATGCCATCGGGTCCTGGTGAGTTGTTAATGTTGAGTTTATCAAAACATCCTCTAGTGACACTTCAATCTGTGACAGTTCCTCAGATTTGTCACCTACAAAAGCCGGCTCAGGTTTGGGAATCTCCCTACCATCCTCAGCCATGAAGACTGAAGCAAAGAATCCATTTAGTTTCTCCGCAAAGACTTTATTGTCTTTAAGCGCTCATTTTGTATTTTGATCGTCAAGGGACCCCACTGGTTGTTCAGCAGGCTTCCTGCTTCTGATGCACTTAAAAAACATTTTGTTATTACCTTTGGAGTTTTTGGCTAGCCATTCTTCAAACACCTCTTTGGCTTTTCTTATTACACTCTTGCACTTAATTTGGCAGTGTTTATGCTTGTATATGAGTCCTGCAGATCACTTCAGGAGAACTTCTTTTTCTTAATGAAGATTAGACTTCCTGGGAACTAAGTAACCAAAGCTCATCAAATGTTCTGCTGCTTCTCTGTAAACTGTAGAAATCAAATATTACTCTTCTGCAGAAAATCAGTGAGGTCTTTTAAATTATTTAATTATTTTAAATGTGTCATGTTAGAAATAGATGCAATTTTTTCACCGCTTTAGGGCTTTGCAATCATCTACACATTATCTGGTTGGGGTTTTTTTTTAAATGCATCTGTTTTAGTTTCTCTTTATTCTTTAAGTGCATAGTAAGCACTTTTCCTGGCTCCCTCTGCTGGCTATGAGACTGGCTTGGCTTTCTTTCAGTATGATACTACTTTTGCTGATTAAAATAGCTACAGTAGCTCTGTGTCTTTCTCTTTCTCCTTCCCCCCCCCCGTTCTATGAATTTTTTGCTTAATTACACAATTATCTTCATGACTGATTCTACTTTTCCAGTATATGAGTCACATATTAAAAAATGAAACTGTATTTTTTTTAAAAGCAATCAATCACACTGCATTGAGGAAAAGGAGAAAGAGAAGGGAGGGAGAAGCAGCTGAGTTATTAAAGAGCTATGGCCATTGAGAACTAACTTTTGAAAACATTTAAAAGAAAATAACCGTTAACAAATGGCTAACACATGCTCTAGTCATGTTATTTTTATTTGTTTTTGTTCAGTACAATCTATTTTCTCATCACCGTGGATGTGATTTCTTGTATCTGTCTTAGAATAACATAGCACTTTTCATCTCTAAAGCACTTAGCAAATATGAACTGATTAGTTCTGATAATTCCCCTGTGAACTAAATAAGAAAAGAATATCTCCATTTTACAGATGGTAATGCTAATCTAGCGAGGGTCAGTGACTTTCCCAAGGCCAAAAAACCCTCAGTCAAAATAAATAATGTAGAATACTGATTTTCACATCAGCAGAAGCCTAGTTTGTTGTTTGCAAAGTTGCATGTGTAATTATACACTTTGTGTCTAACTGGCCATATGCACATGAAATATGAAGGTTGCATGCACAGTTCTTGTAATTGGAATTGCAAAATAGCCGACCCTATTTATCTTTTAGTTTTGTAGTCTAAAAGATGAGATGTAACAGGTGGATGAAACAGACAAGCAGCAGTGATGGTCAGGTAAGGGTCATGGGGTTCCAAAAAATGTGTGCAATTCTTAGCCAGTCAGGAACAGTCATCACAACTGGCCACCTTCCTACTCAGTATCAGGTTGCAGTTTTCTGTATGCACTACAGAAACAGTGAATTTTGAAAAGTAACTTGAAGGAAGATAAGATTGTTGTCACTTTGTGGCTTTTGACTTATTTTGCCCCTGGTACTGTGAAAATCAGGCCTTTTATGTCAGGAGCAATGTTAATTTATTACTACGAATATTGTGCTCAAATGTCAAACTTAGGTGCCTAACGTTATCATAAGTAACTTTTGGGTGCGATTTTCAAAAACATTGGCCTAACTCATGGACTTTATTGAGGACTTTTACAAATCTCATCCTACATACCGAAATACAGAATTTAGGCATGAATTCTAGATGCCAGTTTGAAAACTGGGGAGAAGACAGGGGGTGGGAATTAGGAATTTAGGAGCCTAAGTTTAGGCTATTCTTGAAAATCCTTGGGCTTGTAATAATATACTTTGTGCATGAAATTTTCAAAAGCATGTAAGTTTCTTAGGAGCCTAAATCCTAGTAGAATTGCATTTTCCCCAGCTCAGTTTTGAAGAAGAGGACATGTTCCCTCATGTATGCCTAATAGTCACATTTACTGGGTATTTTGCTTGTTGGATCTCTTCCATGCTCTTCACCATGGAGGATGACTTCTTAGCCTCTGTAACAAGGACCCCTGAAGTTAGAATGAGAGTCACATGCTTACTGACATTTGTGTACAAAGGATGATTTCAATACATATCTTGGAATTAGAGTAATTTCCAGTGTGATCCCTCAAAATAGATCATGAAAATTAAAGTATTGGGGCCAAATTAATCATTGGTGTAATTCCATTTACATAAATTGTTACACCATGGATGAATTATTTATTATTACTATCACCACAAATATTTGCTGTGCATGGTAGATGGCTGTCATGGTGGTATCTGGGTGCCTGTTACCTCACACATTTGGAATTTCCTGTGAGTACTCTTTCTTGAGGAGTTACTGCAGTTTCTATGACCAGGGAAGTAGGAGCCTATTTACTTTTGTTGATGGAAACGTAGGACCTGGTTGTCATTTACACTTAGGCCCCTTTACACCATCCTGGCAATATGAAACTTACTAAAAAGGCATAGAACAAGTATGACTAAATTGAGGCTGGACATAAAAGATGTTGACATCTGACTGTGCTTCTGTTTCCTTGACCGTACTTAGAGATTGGGTTGGGATTTTCAGAGCTGTGCAGGGGATTTAGCCACATATCTTCCATTAGAATGAATAGAAGGAACACAATCTGTTAACTAATGGAAGACATGTGGCCAATTCCCTTGCACTGCTTTGAACATCTCAACCTATTAGCATTGCTGATGGAAACAAGATGGCTGGAAGAAATAAGCAGCGAGAATGAATAGGAGACCATAGTGAAGCCCATAGTGTATTAATGGCATGTGTGTGTGCGCCTGCATGTGCGTGAGAGAGAGAGATTTCTCTCACTGGTAAGAGGCTTAATAGCTTCTCCTCTATTAAGTTTTCCTTTGAAAAGGAGGATCTTTCAAATATTAAAACACATTTCATTATATTTCATGTGCCTTTTCATTCTCTTCATGCACTTTGTGTTTGATAGATTTGTCTTTTCACCAAGGCTCCTCATGTGACAGATTATATCTATGTATCATCCTGCCATTTAATCTGAATCAAAAGGAATAGCTTATCTAATGTGACAGGTACAGTCATCTGTTGTCAAAGCTGTGACAGTGCTGACCAGGATTATTTGGATGAATGATCATCTTGATGTTGCAATATGGAAGGTGTGGGCTTTGTGAATAAACTGGAATAGCACAGAGAGATGGACTGCCTCTGAAGTGGAAATGATAGGATAGACTGGATGCTAATGTAATATATAAAGACATCAGAAACTGACTAGGGGTATTAGGATAAAGAGTTTGGGGATGTTAGTGAGTGTAATGGAGGATGTGTGAAATATATACTTGAACAATCTAGGAGAGGTTATTTGGAATAAAGTAGAAAGCAAGTACTTTTTTTTTTATGCAAGTAGGTCATACATCTTTCCTTAGCACTGCAGTGATTTCAGTTACCATAAAGTGTGTTGGGCTACTGATAATGGAATCTTTCACTGATAAGACTCAACATGTATATTCCTGGAAGCAACATCCAACTGATGGAACACTCAAGAGGAATATAAATTTTCCTAAACATATTCCTAAGCAAATGAGCTGAGCATGAAAATAATTTAAAACTGATTTGATATCTTGGCCGTGGTGGGCTCATCACTGTTACATGTGAAACACCTATGAGAGTGCAGTGGCTACGATGAAATTTATGAAAATTAGCAGATAGGGCTGGAATTTTCAAAGGAGCCTGAAGGTGCTCTGATTCCAGGGAAATTGAATGGGAGTTGGGCACCCACGTTTATTGGGCTCCTTCAAGAACCCAAGTGTAGAAAAAAGTATGGGACTATTCAGAGCCCTAAATCACATATCTGATCTGGGTGTAAAACACCCAGTTGTCTGCATTTGGAATTATGAATGTGGATCAGAGGCAGGAGGGAAAGGAGAAGAGGAGTGACAAGATTATGGCGATCAACAGATGGCTCAGGCATTGGTGTTACAAGGAGGGCTTTGGGATGTACGGTCATTGGGAAGCGTTTACGGACAGACAACTGTTCGCTCAGGATGGACTTCATCTAAGTAAGGAGGGAAATAGAATTCTAGGATGGAGGCTCGCCGACCTCATCAAGAGAGCTTTAAACTAGGAAGTTGGGGGAGATGGTTGGGAGATGTTCAGGAGATCTCCACACCGGAATATAACCTGGAGAGGGAAGTAAACAAAGTGAGAGGGGATACCCTGGCGGACCAAAGACTTGATCCAAGGAGAAATAGTGGAGTAGAAACCAGATTAACAGGTGATGCTGGTGGTAGAAGGTCTGTGCACGACGGGGGAAAGAATGTCATTGACGCTAAACGCCAAAAATTAAAATGTCTGTACACTAATGCGAGGAGCCTAGGTAACAAAATGGAGGAACTCGAGCTACTGGTGCAGGAAGTGAAACCGGATATTATAGGGATAATAGAAACCTGGTGGAATAGTACTCATGACTGGAGTACAGGTACTGAAGGCTATGTGCTGTTTAGAAAAGACAGGAAGAAAGGCAAAGGTGGTGGAGTAGCCTTGTACATCAACGATGAGATTAACTGTAATGAAATAAGAAGCGATGGAATGGATAAGACAGAGTCTGTCTGGGCAAAAGTCACATTGGGTAAAAAAGCAACTAGAGCTTCCCCTGAGATGGTGCTTGGGGTGTGCTATAGACCACCGGGATCTGATTTGGATATGGATAGAGACCTCTTTAATGTCTTTAATGAAGTAAACACAAAGGGGAAATGTGTGATTATGGGGGACTTCAACTTCCTGGATATAGACTGGAGGACGAGTGCTTGCAAGAATAATAGGGGTCAGATTTTTCTGGATGTGATAGCGGATGGATTTCTTCATCAAGTAGTTGAAGTACCTACGAGAGGGGATGACATTTTAGATTTGGTTTTCGTGAGCAGTGAGGACCTCGTAGAAGAAATGGTGGTAGGGGATAACCTTGGTTCGAGTGATCATGAGCTGATTCAGTTCAAACTAGATGGAAGGATAAACAAATGTAGATCTCGGATTAGGGTTTTCGATTTCTCGAGGGCTAATTTTAAAGAGTTAAGGAAATTAGTTAGGGAAGTGGATTGGATGGAGGAACTTGCGGATTTAAATGCGGAGGAGGCCTGGAATTACTTTAAGTCACAGCTGCGGAAATTGTCGGAAGCCTGCATTCCAAGAAAGGGGAAAAAAACCCTGGGCAGGAGTTGTAGGCCAAGCTGGATGAGCAAGCAACTCAGAGAGGGGATTAGGAGAAAGCAGAAAACTTACAGGGAGTGGAAGAAAGACGGGATTAGCAAGGGAAGCTACCTTGGTGAGGTCAGAACATGTAGGGATAAAGTGAGAAAGGCTAAAAGCCGCATTGAACTGGACCTTGCAAAGGGAATCAAAACCAATAGTAAAAGGTTCTACAGCCACATAAATAAAAATAAAACAAAGAAAGAAGAAGTGGGGCCGCTATACAGTGAGGATGGAGTGGAGGTTAAGGACAACCAAGCATGGCCCAATATCTAAATAAGTACTTTGCCTCAGTTTTTAATAAGACTAATGAGGAGTTTAGCAATGATGGAGGGATGATAAACAGGAATGTGGATATGGAGGTGGATATTACCGCAACTGAGGTAGAGGACAAACTTGAACAGCTTGATGGGACAAAATCGGAGGGCCCGGACAATCTCCATCTGAGGATATTAAAGGAACTGGCGCGTGAAATTGCGAGTCGTTAGCGAGAATTTTTAAGCAATCGATAAACTCGGGGGTTGTGCCGTACGACTGGAGGATTGCTAACGTAGTCCCTATTTTTAAGAAAGGGAATAAAAGTGATCCGGGTAATTATAGGCCTGTTAGCTTGACATCTGTAGTATGTAAGGTCTTGGAAAAAATTTTAAGGGAGAAAGTAGTCAAGGACATAGAGGTCAATGGTAATTGGGACGAATTGCAACATGGATTTACTAAAGGTAGATCGTGCCAAACCAATCTGATCTCCTTCGAGAAGGTGATGGACTACTTAGATAAAGGAAATGCGGTAGATCTAATTTACCTCGATTTCAGTAAGGCATTTGACACGGTTCCGCATGGGGAACTGTTAGTTAAATTGGAAAAGATGGGGATGAATATGAAAGTTGTAAGGTGGATAAGGAACTGGTTAAAGGGGAGACTCCAGCAGGTCGTATTGAAGGGTGAACTGTCAGGCTGGAAGGAGGTTACTAGTGGAGTCCCTCAAGATCGGTTTTGGGACCGATCTTATTTAACCTTTTTATTACTGACCTTGGCACAAAGAGCGGGAATGTGCTAATAAAGTTTGCGGATGACACAAAGTTGGGGGGTATTGCTAACACGGAGAAGGACAGGAATACTATTCAGGAAGATCTGGACCACCTTGTAAACTGGAGTAGGAGTAATAGGATGAAATACAATAGTGAAATGTGCAAGGTCATGCACTTAGGGATTAATAATAAGAATTTTAGATATACGTTGGGGACGCATCAGTTGGAAGCGACGGAGGAGGAGAAGGACCTTGGGGTATTGGTCGATAGCAGGATGACTATGAGCCGCCAATGTGATACAGCTGTTAAAAAAGCAAATGCGATTTTAGGATGCATTAGGCGAGGTATTTCCAGCAAGGATAAGGAAGTGTTAGTACCGTTATATAAGGCGCTGGTGAGACCCCATCTGGAATATTATGTGCAGTTCTGGTGTCCCATGTTCAAGAAGGATGAATTCAAACTGGAACAGGTCCAGAGACGGGCTACTAGGATGATCCGAGGAATGGAAAACCTGCCTTATGAAAGGAGACTCAAAGAGCTTGGCTTGTTTAGCCTGGCCAAAAGAAGGCTGCGGGGGGATATGCTTGCTCTATATAAATATATCAGGGGGGTTAACGTTAGGGAGGGAGAGGAATTATTTAAGTTTAGTTCTAATGTAGGCACGAGGACGAATGGGTACAAACTGGATATTAGGAAGTTTAGACTTGAAATTAGACGAAGGTTTCTAACCATTAGGGGAGTGAAGTTTTGGAACAGCCTTCCGAGGGAAGTAGTGGAGGCAAAAGACTTATCTGGCTTCAAGACTAAGCTGGATAAGTATATGGAGGGGATGTTATGATAGGATAGTTTAATTTGGGCAATTGATCTTGGATTATCACCAGATAAGTCTGCTCAATGGTCTGCGGGGAGATGTTGGATGGGATGGGAACTGAGTCACTGCAGAGAATTCCTTCTTGGGTGCTGGCTGGTGAGTCTTGCCCACATGCTCAGGGTTTAGCTGATCGCGATATTTGGGGTCGGGAAGGAATTTTCCTCCAGGGCTGATTGGCAGGGGCCCTGGAGGTTTTTCGCCTTCCTCTGCAGCGTGGGGCATGGGTCGCTTGCTGGTGGATTCTCTGCAGTTTGAGGTCTTCAAACCAGTTTTGAGGATTTCAGTAACTCAGTCCTGGATTAGGGGTTGTATAAAAGTGGATGGGTAGGGTTCTGTGGCCTGCCTTGTGCAGGAGGTCAGACTAGATGATCATATTGGTCCCTTCTGACCTATGAGTCTATGAGTCTATGAGGATGAATGAAACCTTCTTCTTGGAGATGACTGAAGAGAAACAGAAAACATAAACAGCACAGTAAAATGTTGAGGGAGGTGAGCAGCATGTACTCTTTAATACCCTGTAATGATTGTACCTATCAACAATGAAGATGGTAGATTAAGGGACTCAGGGGTGGCTTCAGGCACCAGCGCACCAAGCGCATGCCTGGGGTGGCAAGCTGGGGGGGCAGCCTGCCTGTTGCTGTGAGGGCGGCAGTCAGGCTGCCTGCTGCGGCTTTTCTGTGGGAGGTCCACCGGTCCTGTGATTTCGGCGGTAATTCGGCGGTGGGTACACCGAAGGCGCGGGACTGGTGGACCTCCTGCAAGCATGCTGCCAAATCCGTGTTACCAGCGGACCTCCCACAGCCACACCGCCAAAAGCCGCCTGACTGCCATGCTTGGGGCTGCAAAATACATAGAGCCGCCCCTGAAGGGACTGAACATACCAGGGAGTAGCTTTATGGATCGGCTGCACAGTAGTGGAAGAGGCAGTGGGTCATGTGACTGTGGCAGTATTGTCAACTATCCCAATTTTACCATATTTCATTACATTAAATGCTTTTCTTAAAGCCCCAGCTCTTGAAATTATGTGAACATAATCATAGAGTTAAGGCCAGAAGGGACCACCAGATCTTCCAGTCTGACCTTCTGTATGTCACAAGTCAAATATGTGAAAACCTCAGCTTTAATTTAAAAAAAAATTTTTTCTAGCTCTCAAGGTTGCAGAGGAAAACCTTGAAAATGTGACCCAAATGCACCCTGAAGGCTCAAAAGCCAGAAGGCAAATAGGAATCCTACATATATTTTTTATTTTGCTTAAAAACCATAAGAGTAAAAAAGAACAACCTCAAAATTGTGGGGTGTGTGACCCATGAGTTTTGAATGCTTGGTTTGCAATACAACTGTGAGAGCTCTGTCCAAATGGTATTTTCTATTTCTTTCCCAAAGGCAGCAGCAGGATGGAAGGCTGCTGAGATCGTCGTGGTGGCTCCTGGAGTCACAAGGATGGCTACAGGGCACTTACAAACCTGGTGCTGCCAGAGATCTTTGTAAGTTAATGTTGAATTCTGTCAGAATTAACCTGCATGCTCAAATGTTCCAATGTTATGTGAATGTTACCCAGGAGGATGACACTATGGAAAGTGATCTCCTCTGGCTCTGCGTGGCCACTTCCCTCAAACTGTGTTGCCCAAATGTTATGTGGAGCAGCTGCCATTGTTGTGTAAAGAGGTGGGGTGTGGCTGCAGAGGCCAAATATTGTTCTCCATTTTGGAAGGCATGGTTCTGGACTGCAGGAAGCTGCAGGCTGCAGCCAACACCCGGTTGTTGTGGTAGTTGTGATTGGTATGTAGTGTTTAAATAAATATTATGTACTTAAATACAAGATCTTCGTGTCTTAATATGGAGAAAACCACAAACAGTCAGTGCTAATATGTAGATGCCTCTGTGGTACTGGAGGACAAGAGAAGTAGCATCCCTTTTCTGACAATTTCCCCCCACCCCACCCCAGTTTATTGATATTTCTGCTATATTCAGGCCCTATATGCTATTTTTTTGATTATATGCTCTGACCTTGAGGGTACAATTGACATTAATGAGCTGTAAATGACAGATGTGGTGACAGATGACAATGTGATCAACCAAAGAAATGGGAAACAGTATCAAGAATAAACAGACAGCTGCAAAGGACATAAATGATCTGGTAAATAGTGTCATCGCACAGGTTTTATTTTAATTACTGCATTGCAAAAAAGATAATCGGAGCACCAGATATTAGCATAAGGTGGCTGAGAATATTATAGCAATTAGTAAACATTTTTTCAGGGATATACACAATAGGGAAATGAGGGAGAAAAAAGGATTCATTTATTTATTTGAGAATGACAGTGGCGAACCAAGTGAAAGAAGATAAGGGAACGGCATAGATGTTAAATAGGTATTATGTATGCATTTTTTTTAACAAAAGAAGGGCAATTGGTATTTTCATGAATCACATGAATAATGGAAGAAAAGATTTATTCAAAGGTCAGGAGATCTTACATTAAGAAGGTGCAGGGTTGTATGACATAAATCCAAAGAACTTGCTAAAGGAAATAGTCATGAAAACTGGTAGGACTTGAAATTCTTCCATCATGTTTCCATCTGGATGTGTGTGGCTTGTTTCACCCTTGGCCTTGTGCCGCCATTGACAGCAGTAAAATTGTGTGCAAAATTGGTGTGAAATGCTACCATTCTGATTTGGTAGCTTTTTATGGTCACTGGTGTAGATGATTGCACAAGGTGGAGGGCAGCAGTGAATCAAGCCCGTAATGTTTATAAAAAGAGGAGCTAGTAAGTAAATCTTCACAAAAGATTTGACAAAGATCTGAATGCAGAAGTAGTGATTGAACTGGGGGAAAATTTATTCCAAATGCACTGACACTTGTTTGGAGAGCAAGGTAATAAAGGGTACCAGGAATGAGACATTATCTGTTGAGTTTCCTTGGGCATTGCACTTGAAAAGGTGAAAAAGGATGATGTAGGACAGAGCCTGAGCCAGGAGAGGAAGGATGCCCTGACCACTGAAACTTGGGAAACTGCTCCCCACAGACTATCTATGTGACATTGCACAAGTCACAGCTTTTGTGTTCTCTATCTGTAAAATACTTCCCTGCATCACAAGGGTCTTGTGAGGATAAATGCATTATTCTGGAGAAATGGTCTGAAGCAAATAGAATGAAATTCAATAAGGACAAATGCAAAGTAATCCACTTAGTAAGGAACAATCTGTTGCACACATACAAAATGGGAAATGACTCTCCTAGGCAGAAGTACTGCAAAAAGGGTCTGGATCAGAGTGGATCACAAGCTAAGTATGAGTGAACAGTTGCAAAAAAAGCAAACATCATTTTGACATGTATTAGCAGGAGTGTTGTGAGCAAGACAAAAGTGCCACATTTCTGGAAAGAAGTGGATAAATTGGAGAGAGAGAAAAGCAACAAAAATGATTAAAAGTCTAGAAAATATCATCTGTGAGGGAAGATTGAAAAAATTGGGTTTGCTTAGTCTGGAGGAGTGAAGACTGGGAGGGGACATAACAGTTTTCAATTACATAAAAGGTTGTTACAAAGAGGAGGGAGAATAATTATTCTTCTTAACCTCTGAGGATAGGCCAAGAAGCAATGGGGTTAAACTGCAGCAAGGGCAGTTTCTGTTGGATATTAGGAAAAACTTTCTAACTGTCAGGATAGTTAAGCACTGGAATAAATTACCTAGGGAGGCTGTGGAATCTCCGTCATTGGAGATTTTTAAGAGCAGGTTAGACAAACACCTGTCAGGGATGGTCTAGATAATACTTCAGGTTGCTTTGAGTGCAGGGGACAGGACTAGATGACCTCTCGAAGTCCCTTCCAATCCTACAATTCTATGATTAAAGATTACAATTCACTCAGCTATTCGTGATGGGTGCCATATAAGTACCTAAGACAAATAGTAGTGTGTAGATATTAAGGTTTGAACTTGCTTCCCGTGCCCTTTACAGAAGAGCATAAGAAGGGGCATACTGGGTCAGACCAATGGTCCATCTATCCCAGACCATCATTGTCTTCTGACAGTGGCCAATGCCAAATGCTTCAAAAGAACAGAACAGGGAATTCATCAACTGATCCATCCCCTGTCATCCAGTCCCAGCTTCTGGCAATCAGAGGCTTTAGTCTTCCAGTTGAAGAGTTGATCTGGCAGACAAAGTTATAACAAGATCCACTGGTTGGAGGTTGAAGCTAGACAAATTCAAACTGGAAATAAGGTACATTTCTGTCATTGATGGTAATTAATCATTTATATAATTTACCAGAAGTTGTGGATTCTCCATCATTGGCACCTTTTAAATAAAGTTTGGGGATATATCAGATATGCTCTAGTTCAAACCAGAATTATTTTGGAGACATCCTATAGCCCGTGTCATACAGGAGGCCAGTCTAGATGATCACAGTGGTTCCTTATGGTCTTGGAATCTATGAATCTATCTTAATTTCCCGAAATGTTGCATCTAACTCTCTCCTTCACACCTCCAAAGATGATCTCCTAATGACGTTCTTGAAGAAAATGGGCTAAAGTTCTTACTAAAGGTTAAGGCTTAAACTGCACTCAGGGTTAGGAATTCCTGCTTGAAGTCTAACTTTAATTTTCTCTTTCAGGGTGTTAGACCCTAGTTTAGTGTTTGTTTGTTTGTTTTACCTCCGTCTTCTTTTTTTGGAGTTATGTTTGGCCTTCTCATTTCCAACAATAGTCAAGAAATTTCTCATGGGAGGTCTACACTAGTAATCTCTAGAATGATCAATTCCCTTGTCATGGTATAATTCCCCACTCTGAACCTTTAGCGT
The DNA here is from genome assembly GCF_007399415.2 of Gopherus evgoodei. Lineage (NCBI taxonomy): Eukaryota > Metazoa > Chordata > Testudines > Testudinidae > Gopherus > Gopherus evgoodei. The sequence goes on along the minus strand of NC_044333.1, from coordinate 32,842,267 downwards.
CCAAAAGATGGGGTACCAGCATGAATTCCTCTAAGCTCAATTACCAGCTTAGTACTTGTCGCGCTGCCACCAACCAGGAATTCCAGTGCCTGGTACACTCCGGTCCCCCTCAAAAACCTTGCCCGGGGACCCCCAAGACCCAGTCCCTCTGGATCCCTCACCGTTGCCTCTCCCAGACTTCCCCTCCCTAGATTACCCTGGAAGATCACTATGATTCAAACTCCTTGAATCTTAAAACAGAGAGGAAAATTCACCTTCCCCACTCCTTCTCTTTCCCCCTCCCAGACTCTCCCTGAGAGAGAAAGTAATCCTAACATAGAGAGAAAATTAACCTTTCTCTCCCCCTTCCCTCCTTTCTCCCCACCAATTCCCTGGTGAATCCAGACCCCATCCCCTGGGATCTCACACCAGAATAAAAAACAATCAGGTCCTTAAACAAGAAAAGCTTTTAATTAAAGAAAGAAAAAACAGTAAAAATTATCTTTGTAAATTTAAGATGGAATATGTTACAGGGTCTTTCAGCTATAGATACTGGGAATACCCTCCCAGCCTAAGTATACAAGTACAAATTAAAATCCTTCCAGCCAAATACACCTTTGAACTCCTTCCAGCCAAATACATATTTGCAAATAAAGAAAACAAGCATAAGCCTAACTCGCTTTCTCTACCTAGTACGCATTATTCTGGACATATAAGAGACTGTATCAAAGAGATTGGAGAGAAATCTGGTTGCACGTCTAGTCACTCTCAGAACCCAGAGAGAACAACAACCAAAAACTAACAGCACACACAAACTTCCCTCCCTCAAGATCTGAAAGTATCCTGTCCCCTGATTGATCCTCTGGTCAGATGACAGCCAGGCTCACTGAACTTGTTAACCCTTTACAGGCAAAAGAGACATGAAGTACACCTGTTCTATTAACCCTTAACTATCTGTGTATGACATGCCTTCTCTGCAGTTATACCTGATTAGTACACTTGTTTTATTTCCTCACTAGACAGGTCAGCATGGACAGGAATGACCCTTCTCTATTACTATTACTTGTTCAAATGCTAAAACAGCTCAAAGCTGATGCTTAAGTTAAACAGTAGCACATAATGACCCAGATCCAAGGAGCACACAGTGCAAGGTGGGGTGGATACAAAAGTGGTGTAAAGCTGTGTGTTTTTCCTTCATCTTGAGCTGGCTGTGTGCTGGGCTGCCCCTCCCCCTCCAGTGTACTTTAGAGAAATCTTCACTCTGCTTTAAGGTAACTGCTAATGGTTCCAATACAGGATGAAATCCTGAACCTATTGAGGTCAATGACAAAACTCCCACTTACTTCAGTGGAGCTGGGTTTTCACCCACATTTTTTAGTTGGGTAATTATTGATTATGTAAAGCCAGAGAATAGAACAAAATAAAGAGAAAAGGAATTTCTATGTATTTCCACTCTCTACCTCCATTCCCACTCATTGAAATAAATCACTGAAAAATTGTTCAAGTTTTCCTCCTATTTAAATTTTGGAGGAAAGGGAGACTGTCCCTTTAGGGGACAGTAAATGGGAAAATTAAGAGGACTTGTGTAATTTTGTGAATGGAAAATTTTGATTGGCTGAATGTCAGGTAAACATTTGAACTAGGTTGCTGAGATTACTACTAAGTGAATTATGGAGGTTACTGCTGAAATTGTTAAGTGAAAGACCATGTGAAAGAAATTGCAGCATTGCTGATACAGCGACTTACAATTTTTTTTTGGTATGACTTAATGCTATCAAACCAGAGCACTTTCAAGCTTTTAATAACTTGCGCCAGCAAAATATTATGAGTGGTTTTGGGTTTCCAACCCATGGAAACATCTCCATTCTCTGCACATTATCTTTGTTAGTGAAAGCTGTCATCAAGGCTATGTTGATATCATGTTTGTGATAACTCCCTGTTTTCACATACTTGTCACAGTTTAAAAAAAAAAAATTATCTTCAGCTGAAAATTTCCTAGCTTGGGTAACAGCCCCAAAATAAATTGTTTTGGAAACTCTGAGCAAAATCTGCTCACACATTTTGAGGGATATATGAAGTGAAAAACAACACTTTTTTCTATTGTAAAAAGGTTTACAAAACTCAAAACTGGAAAAATAACTGCATTTCATAGAATTAACTGTTATAGCTAACTAGGGCCGATGGGGAAACATTGTGGGGAAAGCTCCAGGCCAGTGGAGTTAGCATGCTGTTTACGTTATCCTCTAGTCCCATAAGTTGTATTTATGGTCTCATGAACACATGCTATTGATGTTAGTTGTATAGTTGCCTTTCTTTCATTTCACTGAGACTTTCTGTAGACTAGAACCAACACCTGTTGAAGTCAGTGGAATAACTACCATTGGCTTTAACAGGAGTTGGACGAGGCTTTAGTTACATAAATTATCCCTGGGCTACTTTTATTCTACAATGAAATCAGTAAAGAATAGTGTTTTAATTGCCTTTTAATTTTTTTCTTGAAAAAATCAAACAAGGAAAATGAATCTAAATAATAAAATAATTTGCTATTAAAGTTGCAATTTTAAACACTCGAGTGTTAGAAAAAGTAAAACTTCTCATAATCTTAATCTATTGCTTGTTCATCAGTAGTTTGCTATTAGTATTCAGCACTCAGAACTCAAGTTGTATTAATTGGATTTGTAGGTCACATGGAATGTTTCTCTGATTGGAAGAGAGCAACTTTTACAGTCGAGTTTTTAATTGTGGATACTTGAAATTATAGTTTCTCAATATGATTTCCTCAGTTGTTCTGCAACATTCCTTTAAAACTCAGTGTTCCAGTGAACATTTTTCATCTGATAAAATATTAATGGGAAGTAATCACAGAAGGCTGCAAACACAGTCAAAGCAGATTTGTTTAAAAATTCAGTGGCATATTTGTAGGGATTTGTTTTGGATTATTTGTCTGGCTCTAGTTTATCATTCAGTCAAAAATGCAGGATGGTAACTTCAGGGCCTTGTTCCACCTCTCTTCCTCGGGATGAGTCACTCCATGCACCCATCCCAAATGTTATGATTTCAGTGGCATTACTCAGATGGTTAGGTACTGTATTACTCAGCATGAATAAGAGTGGAAGAATCAGAACTTTAGAATAACAACATTAACTGAGTGGTTGTAGCTGTGTTGGTTCCATGATGTGAGAGAAATAAGATGGGAGAAATAATATCTTTTATTGGACCAACTTCTGTTGGTGAAAGAGACAAGCTTTCATTAACTGAACATTAACTGAAACAATTTTGCTTTTCTTAGTGCAAGCCAGCTGGATATGGTAAAGGAGAGTTGGTTTATGAGTTTGTCCTGGATGGGTAGTTCAGGGCTATGATTCAATATAGTGGCCATACCCACTGCCACCGTAAAATTGCTTGATTTAGTTGTAATTGATGGATTTAGCAAATTTCACTTCATTTTATGGGTTTGTGTGTCTGGAATCCTTTTTTGGAGTGTTCTGAACTATGCAGGCACAATTGCTTGGCTGTTTATACAAAGAGTTTGTATTATTTGGGAGCTTCTTTTGGAACTGGAAGAGGAAGTAATCTAATGCTGCAGTATTGGTGGAATACCTGAGCAACACACCCTGGTTTGCATACTATCCCTTGATCTTGCAGTTTGAGAAATTAGGATTGAAAGAGTTTTGTGTTATGCAGTTGGAATGAAACTGACAACTCACCTTTATTTCCTTGAGGGTTACAGATTAAATAAATCACTTAAGAATCTTTATCGTAGATTTTGTGAAGTGATTTTCTTTTTGATATTACTGGCTTGGAGAAACTATGGTATTTCTAATCGCTGAATACAGTAATATACAGGTAAGACAGAGTTTCTTATATAAAAAATTAGAATAATATGTTTTCATGTTTGATTATTTTAATTTAGTTTTCTAATTAAAAGTGTCATTTTATTTCTACTTGAAGAAATTAAGTATTTGTGAGGAGTTTCAATCATGGTTGTTTTAGTATTTAAATAAGGGTTAAAATACATTTTTCATTTGAAGAGAGAGGATTTCTCTCTCTCTCTTTTTTTTTTTAATTTTTTTTCCTTTTTTGCTCCAGAGAAGCTTAATTGTTTCATGGGCTTAAACCAAGACAAAAAAAGTTGGTTTTTTTTTTTTGGCAAAATGGCAATTTTTATGAGAAAATGTTCATGTCTATGCAAATTTTCAATGATTTTTTATTTTGTTGAAAAAATTAAATTTGATCTTTTTCATGGGAAATATATATACACGCACGCGCGTGCATGCACACACACACACACACACCAGCTCTACTAAGTGATCTGAACTTTTCATGGAACTTTTAGATCATCCCAGTTGAATTCTTCCTATTTAATTTCCCCATTTTATGGAAGATGCCCAAGGACTTCTCTTTCTCATTGACTTTTTTGGCTGGTAGCTTGTCACACCCAAATTCTTCTCTGGTATCTTCAGGTGTGTCGTGGTGGCTATGATCTTCCCCCAGAACAGCTGGATAGTAGCTTGGTAAACATTTCTTTCCTCTCCATCTTTTTGTAGCACCACTCAAGTCCATTTCTCTTCTCCATCTCCTAAAAGAGTGGGATCACCCTAAAGCAGAAATTGAAGATAATTTGGGTTGGGGAGCCCTTTCCTCTTAATCCAGTGTGAGGTTTGGCCAGTATACTGTGCAATATCTTTAGACTAGTGCTTATTTTAGTTTAGATTCTAAATTTGAGTTCTAAAACCAGGCAAAATTTCAGAGCGTTTCCTCTATATCCAAATATGTTTCCCCAGTCCTAGCCCTGATGAACAGTCTCATTTATTTGAGGTTGATCTTTACACATATTCCAGTCTTGAATTTTTCTAAATTATTCGTTGCAGCTTCCCATCCTCCTTTTTACTGACGTAGGGAGCAGTGTTACTATCTCAGCTATGGAAACCTTGCCAAAGAGTAGTAAGCATAGAATCTCTGTTTCCCACTTTGGCTATAACAAGTGATTTGGGGCCACAGCTTCATCTAATTAAGATAATTCAGTGAAAAAAATGTTGATGTAACCTTAAGCATCTGAAAATCTTGGCATCATACTTGATCTGAATAAAGTGTGAAATAGCTATTGCACATCTCACATCTCAGTCACATAAAGCAGCAAGTGTTTTTAAAGTGATACCATAGCACTAATGATGAACATAAGTCAATCTGAGTGCTATAGAATTATGAATGTCTTTAAAAAAAATTATGAATGTAGTGTTCATAACGGTGCTAGATTAACAGCTCTAGAGACTGAATTTTCCTACTCACGCAACAGGCAGCAATGGCTTCTCCTCAATGCAGTAGTCTCAGTGGGGTTTTGTGCATGCAGATTCTGTCACCTGTGGGCACCATTAGACTCTTTCTATTGATGAGCAGGTGTCAAGGAGGCCCATGAATACAGGTGTGTGCATGAGCAGAAGTGGAGGCTGGAAATAAAGCTGTTATGTTTGTTTCAGACACTCAGTATTTTAATTGATACTATTTACATATTGTACCTATATAAAATATAATCACTTGTCCTGTATCCCTGTCCCTAGTCACACTTGTCACCTTAGAACCTTCCTATATGTTTGTGTCTCTAGTCTCTATAATTGATTTATCACCAAACCTGATCCCCAACAAGTCTCCGTGCTCCTTCTCAGACCCTGTTTTGTTTCCTATTTCCATCAGTTCCGTGACTGAATCAGCCCATCTAAATCCATCCATTTGTTTTCTTCAGCCTCAGATGCCACTGCCATGTTCCTTTCTTTCTGCTAATGCTGCTTAAATTTGTCTTATAATTTCTACATGAAGATGGCCTCATGGTTGAGATGTATCCAATCCTGTTTCTTATTTTCAGTGTACATTCATGGCAGCTCTTCAGCTCTGTTTGCTATCCACACACCAGTCCTACCCTTTACTGTTGTTTCCTCATCACGTAAATGTCTGGCTAGATTGATTGATTATACAAATGTACTCTAGGAACTCTGGCATCACAGAATCAAATAGCTGCAGCCTACCACACATAAAACTGAGGCTGAGTTAAATGAAACTAGAATGAAATGCCTGCTTTTAGCTAAATGAGCATTAGAATACAATAACCCATGTTGGATGAGATTTAAATGAGTTGTTTAAAATCATTGCTTGTTTTCTCTCTTAACCAAATGTGCTTCTGAGCTGAGAGGGTGAATTTGATATCAGTCTGGATATGAAACTCCAGATTGTGATGAATGTTCTATGATTTTATAGGTAATGCATACCTAGAATGGTATTGTTGCTTTGAAGTTAGAAATATAAATTACAGTTTGCCTAGGGATTTGGAATATAGTCAAATGGCTTTCCTTTTTTTAACCATATGAACAGCAAATATAAATTCATATAGGCTGGATAGGGAAAACTGAAAAGTTCAGTCCCTGCTCTGAATAGTACATGATGTATTCTATGGACACAGAGGGACAGATCCTCAGCTGGTGTAAATTGGCATAACTCCATTGAAGTTGAGATGTATTCAGGACAACAAAAAGGTTTGTTTTGTCTTCTCTCCCGCGCTAAAATAAAAACCATAATTTTTATGAGTATCCTGGATGAGTTGTTTTTCCAGTTGGATTTGAATTCAAAGATGGTCGTTGTTCACTGAACTTGGATTGAGACGGTATTCCACACATAGAGGAAACACATGTAAATACAAGTAGAAGGGAGTGGAAGAATGCATCAGATGTAGATACTATTTTTTTAAAAATAGGCTGCGTAGCATAAGACCCTCTCTCTTTTTAGTTGGGGTACTTCATGACTTCTAGTATCAATGACCTATCTTTATTATAATAGTAATGCCTAGAGGCCCCAGCCTTGTGCTAGAATTGTATAAATGCATAGTGATCAAAGTGAAGTGATTTGTGCATATTCATGCAAAAGATTAGTGGCAGAACTGGAAATGGAGCCCAAGTTATCCAGCTCCCAGTCTTTTGCCCTATCCACTGGACCATTATCCTGTGCCTAAAGATCTCATGCTTCTTTTAACACCTTAAAGCAATAATATTTTCTATGAGGCTACTTTAGAGATATATACTAGATATTAAAAAATAAATGTAAGGCTCATTCAATTGATAATTTTAGGTTTGCAGTAAATAATCTTCCTGCATATATGGGTATTTGTATAATGTACAGTAATACACATCTCTTCTAGTCTTTCCTATTTTGTTTATTATTGCACTTGTGACCAACTGTGTGGGTCAGCATTAGTGATTTCTGGAAAGCTTTCAGGGTTTATTGCTGTTTTTAAAGTGGTCTTGTTACTTAACCTCATGCAACTTAAAAGGTTTTATATTTTGTTAGCTTTTTGTGTGTATGCATAAATAATCCTAAACCACTGACATTAATTCAGGTAGAATGGTCTGTATATGTACTTTGGGTCTCTCAAAAAAACTATCATGTACAAGTATATAAAAACAAGGTCTGCAAATATTATACATTTCTCAATGGACTAGGATGTGCATTCTGAAATGCCACTTTTAAATTTAGGAAAAGTATGCTAATGGAAATCTGACTGTGTCTGATAATCTTAGAAATAAGTGTATTGTTTGAGACAAACTGACCATTTATCTGAGAAAAATTAAAACAAGAGATAGCAAATAAAAGCACTAAGTTACCCTGTCAGAGAAGAAAACTGGCACAGAACCTTACTCTGGGTGAGATACTTCGCAAAGCACTCATTTGGAGATGTAGTCCATGAGATGCCTTTTCTGAATATGTCAGAGGGCTAAGAATACTAACTCTAGTGGCTATATATATATTTAAATGAGCAAAGGAAGAATGAGGAAACTAAAGAGCTGTAAATCTAATTTCAGATCTGAGGAAGATGTTGGATGCATAAATAAGTTATAGCTGTAAAACATTTAGGGCATGGCTACACTTGCAGGTGTGCAGCGCTGGGAGTTACAGCTGTCTTCGTACAGCTGTGTAGGGAAAGCGCTGCAGTGTGGCCACATTTGCAGCACTGCTGGGAGTGGTGCATTGTGGGCAGCTATCCCACAGAGCACCTCGTCCCATTTTGGCGCCATGGGTTGTGGGAAGGGGATGGAAGGGTGCGGGTCATTCCGCTTCCTGTCCCAACGCCCCGTGGTGCATCGCTTCACATCCCAGCAGTCACTGTTTTTCCGTCCACGTTTGGCGCTATTGTGAGTCTCCCAATGGTTTCTGTGCAGCGCGATTTCTGTGGGAAATGGAGCCCGAGCTGCTGAGGACTTCGCTGATGAGTGTTGCCAGCACATCACGGGTGGCAGTTGAGCTATTCCTTCAGCTCCAAAATGACAGTGAGGAGTCCAACGATGATATCGAATCGCCTGACGCGTATGACACTCAAGTGCTTTTGGCATTCACGGAAATGCTCAGCACCGTGGAACGCCGCGTTTGGGCTTGAGAGACAAGCACTCAGTGGTGGGATCACATCGTCATGGAAGTCTGGGATGACGAGCAGTGGCTGCAGAACTTTCAGATGAGAAAAGCCACTTTCATGGGACTGTGTGAGGAGATCGCCCCCAACCTGCGGCTCAAGGACGCGAGATTGAGAGCTGCCCTGCCAGTGGAGAAGCGGGTGGCTATTGCAATCTGGAAGCTGGCAACTCCAGACAGCTACCGATCGGTGGCGAACCAGTTTGGAGTGGGAAAGTTGACCACTGGAATCGTGTTGATGCAAGTTTGCAGGGCCATTGATCGCATCCTGCTAAGAAGAACCGTGACTCTGGGGAACGTGCAGGACATTCTGGATGGCTTTGCACAAATGGGTTTCCCTAACTGTGGAGGGGCGATAGATGGGACGCATATTCCTATTCTGGCACTACCCCACCTAGCATCCGTGTACATTAATCGGAAGGGGTATTTCTCTATGGTTCTCCAGGCGCTTGTGGATCACTGTGGGCATTTCATTGACATTTACACAGGCTGACCTGGAAAGGTGCATGATGCACGCATCTTTCGGAACAGTGGCCTGTTCAGGAAGCTGCAGGCCAGGACTTTTTTCCCAGACTGGAAGATCACAGTAGGGCACGTCGAAATGCCCATTGTGATCCTTGGAGACCCTGCTTACCCGTTAATGCCTTTCTCGTGAAACCGTATACAGGGAAGCTTGACAGGAGCAAGGACCTGTTCAACTACAGGCTGAGTCGATGCAGAATGACTGTGGAGTGTGCTTTTGGCCTTTTAAAAGGGCACTGGCGTTCTCTTTATGGGAATCTAGACTTGGGGGAAAGCAGCATCCCTGCGGTTATAACTGTGTGCTGTACCCTCCATAATATTTGTGAAGGGAATGGACCTCCGAGGTTCAACGCCTGGAGGCTGAATTTGCACAGCCAGAGAGCAGGGCTACTAGAGAGGCCCAGCACAGGGCTACAAGGTTTAGGGATGCCTTGAGGGAGGAGTTTGAGGCTGAATGCCAACAGTAATGTTTGGTTTCTTGCACAGGAGTGAAGTGCAGTGGTTACAATGATTTGCAGTGCCTCTTTTTTTACTGGGCTACGGTATCTTACACTTTCTGCAATAAAGAAAACTGTTTTGAAAGCCACGAATTCATTTATTGAAAAGAAAATAACTAAAAGGGCAGGGGGGTGGGGTGGTGAACTGTACAGTCAGAGGTTTTAATATGTCCTGTCTGGAGTGCTGTGCAATGACTTCAGGATGAAAATGCTGCATGGTGATGGGGGTTGAGTGCAGAAGGTAAGGGTCATAGTTTTCAGGGCTGGTAGGTGAACGTACAGGTGTTGGGGGCAGCTGCTGGTGGTAATAACCTGGATGCTAGAGAAGTGGGTTTTGAGCTGACATTGGGGCACAAGGGAAAGAGCTTTGGGACTGGGGGCGGGACACACGGTAGTGCTCTGCCTGCATGGCTACGAGTGACTGGATACAGTCTGTTTGGGGCACCAGGATGCTTATCAGCTGCTTGGTGCTTTTATTCTTAGCTACTGCCTTTCTCCTGCTTTCTCTTTCCCTCCAGTGCTGCATTTTTTCCCTCCATTCCTGGAGTTTTTTACTCTCTCTGGCAGACTGATTCATAACTGCTTTCACCATCTCTCCTTTGCTTTTCTGTGGCTTTTTTCTCAGGTTTTGTAGCCTTTCAGCAGTCTCTGATCCAGCCAGTGGGGTATTCCAGGACACTGTTATTACAAAGACAAAAATTGAAACATTTAACAGAGAGGCACCATTGTGTATAATCGCAATGAAGGAGTTTACAGTGTCACTTTAGCATACTTTTCACATACCAACCAGAGCACAGAGAACACACAGCAGCGAAGAAATGGTGAGTAACGGGGAATCAGTGCAGGAGTTAATTAATCCTGGAAGATATCTCGCTGCTGTGGGTCACCTGGGAAGGGGGACTGATTGGGTCAGGGCTGTACTGGGGTTTCATTGCACTGGGGAAAGCAAAGTGCTGCAGGGGGACCTACACTGAACACTATCCCAACATTTTCCACAGGAGTTAAACCTGGAAGATATCTCGCTGCTGCAGGTCACCTGGGAAGAGCAGGAGGGTCTTCTACAGCAATGCGGATTCCGCCCTGGCCCCTATGCAGCTTGCCTGTGTGCAGCAATGGTCCCCCCACCCCTCGCGGCACAGTGGCGCGGACGTGTTAGCCTGACTGGGACAAGGATCACAGTGGCTCTCCCTATAAACTTGCACAAGCGCATTGCCCACGCTCTGGCAGAAACTTTTGAAGAGATTACTGAGGCTGATTACCGTGACGTGATAGACCACATCAATGGGCTATTCCACATCTAGGCATGCATGCATAACCCCCCCTCCTCTCCCAAAACATTTCCATCCTGAAAATAAAAGTTGCTTACCGGGAACCTGCTCCTCTGCTTCTCCTTCACCAAGTTCCAGCTGCTGCGACTGGCTACCTTCCTCCTGGCTTGAGAAGAGCTCCTGGCTGCATGCCTCCTAGGACTCCGGGGTGTCTCCCCCCACCCCAGTACCCTCACTCTCGGTTTCCTCTCCTCCTTCACCTCCTCCTTTCCCTCCTCTCCCTGCTCTGAACTGTCCATCATGGTCCTCGGATTGGCAGTGAGGTCACCCCCAAGTATCGCGTCCAGCTCCTTGTAAAAACGGCAGGTCGTGGGGGCAGCACCTGAGCGGCGGTTTCCCTCATGGGCTTTGCAATAGGCACTCCGCAGCTCCTTTACTTTAACCCTGCACTGCACCGCGTCCCGGTCATGGCCCCTTTCCAGCATGGCCTTTGAGATCTGCCCATAGGTATTGTAATTCCTACAGCTGGAGCGCAGCTATGACTGCACAGCTTCCTCCTCCCAAACACTGATGAGGTCCATCAGCTCGTCATTGCTCCATGCTGGGGCTCGTTTGGCGCGTGGAAGCATGGTCACCTGGAAAGATTCACTGATTGATTGCACTCCACACCTGGGTGAGCAAACAGGAAGGGGATTTTTAAAATTCCTGGGGCATTTAAAGGGTGGGTCACCTGAGGCCAGGGCAGTAGAGTGCGAACTGATGAGCAGAGTGGCTGAACAGGCATTCTGGGATACCTCCGAATACCCCGGAGGCCAATTACAGGACTTTTGGTGGCCACACTTGCGGAGCAGTGCTGCATCACCAGCGCTGCAATCCCTACACCCGAGGCAGAGCAGGAGTACGGCCAGCGTTGCAGCCAGGGAGATGCAGTGCTGTATGTGCCTTGCAAGTGTGGACGGTGAGTAAGTTGCAGCGCTGGTGGTGGGTTTACAGCGCTGCAACTCTCAAGTGTAGCCAAGCCCTTAGACCTGCAGAATTAATTATGACTCTAATTGAACGTTGAGAATGAAATCCTGCTATGACAATAGTTACAGCACTGACCAAGGCCAGTCCAGGTGTCACACAGGGTTTTCAGAACCCAAAGCAATGGTAACTTAACTGTTTGTTCAGATGGTGTCATGAATAAATCAAAGGGGACACAGCTCCTCCGTCTGATAAATGATTGGTACAAATGAGTGCTTTTGCCTAAAACTACTTTATTAGGTCTCAAGTGCACACAGGCGTGCACACACACACATACATGCGGGCGTGCGCGCGCACACAAACACACTGTAATAATAGGTTCCCAAACATTTATTTACCCAAAGTCTGAGATGGTTTTGATTCATCAGCAACCAGACTTCTGGGGCCCCTCCTTCCATCCAGCTGCTGGGAAATTTAGGTGTCAGCTCCTTGCCCAAAGTAAAGCTTCCTCGGACTGCTCCAAAACATGCTTTCTAACTAAACTTTTTATAAATTTTCTCTGGACAAAGCACATAACTCATAGGAGCCCCTAATAGGCTAACAATTTCTCTAGCACCAGCCAGTAACAATTCATTATTCTCGTTATCAGCGAAGCAGCTTCAGCAAAAAAACTTAAAAACACAGACAACTAGAATCAAGGTCAGTTTTCCACTTTCCCTGCTCCCTTCTCATGAATCTGTCTTTTCACTTTATCTATCCTAGTCAGTAAAACTTCACCTTGCAGCTGTTTTTGTCTGCCTAAGCAAGGCCAAATTTTTCTCCTGGCTCTGTAGTGTCCTTGCTTCCAGTTTGGGGAGGGAGGTTAAGTGCACAAGATGGCTGTGGATTATATCAAATCCAGTTCTGTCTCAGCCCCATTTTCATAATTACATTTGCAAGAATGTGTGTGCAGAAACTGTGCATGCAGTTACCTAAAATGTGTATGGAAATAAAAGTAATTGTATGTACAAAAGGCCAGGTAGACATTTAAAAGGTCACTTGTACATGCATTTCATTATAATTTATGTAGTTAGTTGCAATAATTGCATACACAAATTATGCACGCTTGTTTTTTCATGCTTAATTGTGAGTATGCGATCTTGAAAATCTGGGCCCATGGAAATGTTAAGTTTGACTTCTAACTTTCTCCCACATTTTTCTTTATGTCCTTATTTTTTAGGGCTACCTGTGGTCAAAAATGTTCTTACAATTGCTCATATTGATGAAGAGGTAGCTGGTATAGATTTCTGGTCTGTTGTTGTTATACAGGAATATGGCAGAATGTGGGTAAAACAGAGCAGGATACGTACAATTCTCCCCCAAGGAGTTCACTCTCAAATTTAATTAATGCATTATTTTTTTAACTAGCACCATCAACATGGAAGCATGTCCTCTGCAATGGAGGCTGAAGCATGAGGGGACATATGAATGTTTAGCATATCTGGCACGTAAGTACCTTGCAACACCGGCTACAGAAGTGCCATGCGAATGCCTGTTCTTGCTTTCAGGTGACACTGTAAATGAAAAGGAATCATCAGTATCTCCTGTAAATGTGAACAGACTTGTTTGTCTTAGCAATTGGCTGAACAGGAAAGAGGACTGAGCAAACTTGTAGGATCTAAAATTTTACCTTGTTCTGAAAATGTAGAAAAACATCCAAAATATATTTAATAAATTTCAATTGGTATTCTATTGTTTAACAGTGTGATTAATCATGATTAACTCAAAAAAATTAACTGTGATTAAAAAAATTAATCACGTGAGTTAGCTGCGATTAATCGACAGCCCTAAATATAATTTGTTTTAGATTTTCTAAACTAGATAAGTGTATTGCTCAAAGGTGTGAATTCATGGATGGACAGTACTAAGAAGAAAGGTGCTGTAATTCTTGTTATGCTATTTGTGTTTGCCTTGAATATAAATAAGGTCAGATTATATTATTATGGCCTGATCCCGGAAAGCACTTATGCTTTTGTGTAATTTTGCTGAAGTGAGTAATAAGACTGCTACTCACCTGACCGATATTATGCACATGTTCAAGTACTTATTCAGGATCAGGTCCTAAATGATGATTTACATAAGAAATGGATAAAGCAGTGGTTCCCAAACTCGTTCCGCCGCTTGTGCAGGAAAAGCCCCTGGTGGGCCGGGCCGGTTTGTTTACCTGCCGCGTCTGCAGATTCGGCTGACTGTGGCTTCCAGTGGACACGGTTTGCTGCTCCAGGCCAATGGGAGCTGCTGGAAGTGGCGCGGGCCAAGGGACATACTGGCCGCTGCTTCCAGCAGCCCTCATATATTATTATCACAGATGGAGAAGGTGCTGCAACTTCAGCCATTGTAGATGGTTGAACTGGTGCCAAGGTAGTTTGAGTTTATTTTTTGTAATTCAGAAGTTTATATTATTGTCAGGGCTGCCAAGCTATTTGGACAGTAATTGCGGAGATTAGTCCTATTCCTCACAAAGAGAAGCTGAAGGTTTACATACAATATTTCCTGTTTTAATTACAGCAGAACACTTTTTTTATTATTGGATAAGTTGTATATGCTATTCTGCTCTGCGGTTTTCCTATTTTTCCTGCTAACGTCTGTAAATAACTTTCAGCTGTCTCTATTGATTCCCCAGCTGCTGCTAATGTTAGAAACAGATGAGTTTAGAAGTCAGCATGAGATAACTGGAACAGAACTGCAAATACCTGTGGAGTAGTCTGGATGCCCCGCTTGCTCACAAACACACCTCTGGTCACACAGAGACTGGAAATTATTGACCTGAGAGGATTTTCCATAAATCCACAGCAAACATTTATGGGAAAACAAAAGACAAAGGAAGAGAATTTCAGGCTTTACTTTGTGTCCAACAGTGAATTCTCTTCCTTCACCTGTCTCATCTTTTATTTTGTCCTCTTTAAGGGCTTGATCCTATACCCACTGAAGTCAATGGCAAAACTCTCATTGGCTTTAGTGGATGAGATTGGAGTCTATGCTAGGTTGATTCTGGTGTTTTATCTCATCAGATAATGGATCTATGACTTAAAAGCCAAAGACATGCTTCTGCTTCCCAGTTCCAAAGATGACCCATACCTGCTGATAATGATGGGAGGCAGAGTGAGGGCTGCAGCTTCAGAGATGTTACTGAGCATGCTCAGTCCATATGAGCACGCTCAGTACAAGCCAAGTAGCAAATCTAGAGGGGACACGTGACCCCACATGCCCTTCCATGTGTTGCCTCTGCCCAGTTCTATATAGACTGCTCACAGAATAAGGGTTCTACTCAGTGTGAATAGAATGACCGAACTCTAAGGGCCTCAGTCCATTGACTATAACAGGCTTTGGATCAGACCCTAAGTGAGTAATTTCTCCTTTTGTTCCCTTTAATTACATAGTTGCCTTTTATTCCTTTCATGTCCAATTAGCCACCTCCTTCCCTCTCAAATTCTGCTGTCCGCCACCTCTAGCCTCTTTTCCCAGGCCTCCACTTTCTTTTTCATTAGCTTTTCCTTTCCCTTCTTTTTGTCATATTTATTCTTCACCTTCTCCTTTCTGCTTCTCTCTCATGAATCAGCACTTCGGGAAGCTGCACTTCCTGCTAGACAGGGTGTAATGTTTTTTTCCCCAACTGCTCTGGGAAGGTGTGGCCCTGAATCAGTAGGATTCAACAGCTGGTTCTTATGAATACTGCAGAGCTGAAAGTTTACTAAATCTCTGTTTTATTTTATTTTCTATGTTGTGCAAGTTTCTTTGGCAGAACAAGGATGCTTGGAGTGGCTTGTGAGAAAGATTTAGATTAGACTCATGGGTGGATGAATAACTCTGGTGACTTAATAAAACAAAAGTGAAACAGTATGGATGGGGACCAAAAATAATGTTGGAGTGCAGTTTTAATGGCCCTTGTCCAATGGTCACCAGAGTCAAGGGGAATCTTTCCTTTGACTTCAGTGGGGTTTGGATTAGGCCCAATTAGAATACAGTAAGGAAACCACTTCAGAGAAGAGACCTAAGGGGTCACTGTAGCTAGTATGCAGTAATCTCAGAAAAATATCAGGCAATAGTTAGAGGCAAATAAGACACATCAATCATACGAAGCTGCAACAGTTATTTCGGCACTAGGGCATTGGTCCTTATGTCTTGTAGGTGGGTGTGCACCAGTGTACATCCTACAAAATGAGACACTCTATCTATGTACCAAATCCTGTGTATCTGTCTGGCATAATGTAATAATGGGGTCATTTTTACAATGCAGCATTTCCTCCACAGCATTTGATCATGGCTTCTTCTCAAACTGTCAAGTCTTGACACATTTTGTTGGGTAACATATCACTGTCTGATAGGAGAACACTTCAGCCTCCCTGGCCACACTATAGCAGACCTTAAGGTGGCCATCCTGCAGCAAAAAACTTCAGGACCAGACTTCAAAGAGAAACTGCTGAGCTTCAGTTCATCTGCAAATTTGACACCATCAGCTCAGGATTAAACAAAGACTGCGAATGGCTTGCCAGCTACAGAACCAGTTTCTCCTCCCTTGGTTTTCACACCTCCACTGCTAGAACAGGGCCTCATCCTCCCTGATTGAACTATCCTCGTTATCTCTAGCTTGCTTGCATATATACACCTTCCCCTGGAAATTTCCACTACATGCATCCGACTAAGTGGGTATTCACCCACGAAAGCTCATGCTCCAAAACGTCTGTTAGTCTATAAGATGCCACAGGATTCTTTGCTGCTTTTACAGATCCAGACTAACACGGCTACCCCTCTGATACATATCACCGTCTGCTTTACTGATAAGGAGCTATTTGGTGTCTAACTTCAAAGTGCATATTCATGAATGGAGACAAAACAAAAAAAAATGTCCCTCAGGAGCCATTGCCAACAAATTATTGAGGAAGACATTCACGATGAGGTTAAGAAAGTCAGGAAGGATGCTGGAAAATTGGAGGGATCAGAGAAGAGCTGTGCGACCAATTAAAGGATTAGTAAATATCTTTATAGTGATAGACTCAAGGAGCTTTATCTATTTGGTTTAACAAAGAGAAAGTTAAGGGGTGTCTTGATTACAATTATAAGTACCTAAAAGGGGAACAAATATTTAATAATGGGCTCTTTAATCTAGCAGAGAAAGGGGATAACGTGATCCTGTGGCTGGAAGTTGAAGCTAAACAAATTCAGACTGGAAATACGGTGTACATTTTTTAACAGTGAGAGTAATTAACCATTGGAACAGCTTACCAAGCATTGTGGTGGATTCTCCATCACTGACAACTCTTAAATCAATATTGGATGTTTTCTAAAATATCTGCTTTTGAAATTACTTTGGGGAAATTCTATGGTCTGTGTTATACAGGGGGTCAGATTATATGATCATTAATGTTTCCTTCTGTCCTCGGAATCTATGAATATATACTGGGATGTTGCCATGACCAGAAATCCCTGACAAAATGGCACACTCCAAAGGTTAGAAATTAAATGATATGATTTGTACAAATACTCCATTTTATTCATTAAGTGCTCAGGTACTAAGGTGACTAGCGCCATATAACTAGGTAGGTAAATGCAGGAAGTAATGACATCTGGTTATCCTTCCGACTCTTCACTGGTGCAGGAGTCCATGCTAGCAGATCTGATTGCAGGACTGCAGTCGTCAGGGTATGTGACTACTTAGATTATGTGCATGTCTTCTAGTTATCTATCTATATCCATTCTATTACATACTGTATTTTCATTTGTTTTTGTGTATAACTGGGTGATGGTAGGAGAAATAGGCAGATAAATAGAGAGAAAGGGTGACGGGAACGGAAACAGGAAGCAGCGAGAAGGGGAGCTCTCTTATCCTCTGAGAAAGGTTGGTGCAGCCTATAATACACTTACAAAATTAAACCGCCACACTAGTTTATTATTTCCTTTACTAATATTCACAAAATTGTGTTGTTATTATTTATATTTCAGTAGGAAATATATTTTACTTCATGCTGTGCAATTTGATTTTAAAAGGCCTGGAATTAAAATACTAGATAAATGATTGTTCCCTTTACAAAACTTTAATTTACAGTGATGGAAGTTCATTTGCACAGCACAAAGTTTCGTCTTTCAGAGGTTTAGCTATTAACCCTCAGACAACTCATTTTGCAATCATGTCTGAAAAAGTCAGTAATAAAATGCTAATAATGGCAAATTAAAATGGGAATTTTTAAGAAATAGGACCATTTAAAATGACTAATTCAGCTGAATTAATTAATATTAATATTTATTAAAAGATAGAAATTTCCTGGCCTCAATTTCAGCTCTAGGTAACTGTTAATATGAGATGTTAAGTGAAAATATCAGATCTTAATTAACAAACGTGATTGATTCTTGTGGTAGAAGTTTAACTTGATCAGACTATGAGGTTAGAGCTACACTGTTGAGTCTGACTGTTCTAACAAGTGGGCTGGGCTTAATGGCAATCTCAAAAAGTGTACACTTGTCATTTTTTGCGGGAAAAGCTGATTTCCTTTACAATCAGACCTAGGTTGTATCTTTACAATCTGTCCTGAGTAAAGAGCTCCATGTAGCTGTTCCAGGCGAGGGTCACAATTCCTTCCCTGCTCTGGGAACGAAGTTAGTTTCTTCTCTCATCCACCCGCCTCCCCCATTTTTTTGTTTTTTGTTTTGTTTTTGTTGTGAAGTAGCTTACTCTGTCCTGTGCATCTGGCAGCCAGCCTGACTCATGAGTGGGATTGAGGAGCTGGGGCTTCTCCTTTTCCACATCCCTATCTATCTTCCTCCCCACTCAGTTGCAGCAGGGAGTTTTGTGAGAATGTCCCCTGCTCTGCCTCCACAACTGCAGTCACAACGTGAGCAGGAGTGAGCAGCAGATCTCTTGCTTGCCTGTGTGACTGAATAAGGGCTAGCCCTTTTATGTCTACACTGCAATTAAACACCTGTGACTGGCCAGTGTCAGCTGACTCAGGCTCACGGGGCTTGGGTTATGATGCTGTTTAATTGCAGTGTAGGTGGCCGGAGTCAGGCTGGAGCCCAGGCTCTGGAGATTATGTCTACCCTGGAATAAAAGACCTGTGACACGGCCATGGCTGGTCCAGGTCAGCTGACTCAGGCTCATGGGGCTTGGGCTGAGGGACTAAAAATGTATGTGTAGACATTTGAGCTTGTGAGGGAGAGGATCCCAGAGCCCAGGCTCTTGCCCAAGCCTGAACATGTACACCACAATTAAACAGCCCTGTAGCCTGAGCTTGAATCAGTTGACATGGGCCAGTCACAGATGTTTAATTGCAGTTTAGATATACTCACAGTATACTTTGGTGATTTAGGGCCACCTTCCACCGTCTTTCCTCATGATTGTGCAGCATCTCTATTCTGTGAGCAGCCCCATGGAGTTCAGTGGGATTGCTTATGGAGCAAAGCACTACTCTGTCTGAGTCAGGGTGGCAGAATTTTATTGAAAGAACTATTTCATTAATTCTTAGAAACCTATAGTGTCAGGTTTCATATGTCACTAGTTCTTCTGAAGATTGCCCCATCATCCTCTCTTAGATGCCTTATAATGTCCTTCACTCCTCCCTTGCTTTATTTATATCTAACTTGTCTTAAACACTCTGGCCGAGGCCATTCTTCTGTGCTTTACTGTTTCCTGTCATTTTCTTTTCCATATAACTTCATTCTAAAATCTCTCCTATTCTCCCCTAGACCTGTTGTTTTATACATACCATGTGCTGCTTCTTTAATCTATCTATCCTTGATTAACTCTTGCACTTCTTCACTCGTTTACATTGCCCTCTAATGTTTTACTCTAGCTTTATTACTACATGGCATGCAGAATCCTTGGGCATAACATATCTTCTTAGTCGTTTGTGTACCCTCTGCTGCTATCCCATTGGAGCAGCAAAGAATCCTGCGGCACCTTATAGACTAACCGACGTTTTGGAGCATGAGCTTTTGTGGGTGAATACCCACTTCGTCATGCATCTGACGAAGTGGGTATTCACCCACGAAAGCGCATGCTCCAAAACGTCTGTTAGTCTATAAGGTGCCACAGGATTCTTTGCTGCTTTTACAGATCCAGACTAACACGGCTACCCCTGTGATACTATCCCATTGGAGTTCATCAAGAACTACTCCATGATTCATTCAAAATTTGCTCTACTAAAACTTAACATCCTTTTTTATAATTCCATTTTTTGACTTCCCCAACCAGGAAGATGAAAATTCGAATTACTCTTTGCTGTTGAAAATTCACATTTTTTTCATTTCACGAAAAGTTTTCTTGTTTTGCAAAATGTCTGTATTTTCTCTGAAGTTGAATGAAAATAAACCCAGTACATTTCAGCTAAAATAACCCCACAACTCTTGGTGACAAAATGTTTGCCCAGCTTAGTCACAGTCTTGAATAATGCATGACTTAGGAAGATTTCAGTTCACTTTGGTAAACAAACAATTTAATCAATATCACAACTTCCCTTTGACTGTAGGTAGGCAGCAGAATAGCCTCTTATGTTTAGAAAGAGGCTAAAGGAACAGCTTGATTTACCTGGGGGCAGGTGATTCTTTTGACAGCCTATTAGCAATTGGGTGCTGAGACAAAAGGTGGTTCCAGCTGTGGGCTGCTAGAGCCCTGCCTGTGGAAATTACTTAAAAGCTTCACTCATAGAGTTCTGAAAAGAGGGGAGGGTGTTGGTTGGAAATGCTATGCACACTTCTTTGACCTGCCTTTAACATAATAGTACATGTGGCCAAAATGTTTAAAAATAAAAACAAATCCAAAACCAAAATCCTGTGCGCACACACAGTTCTCCCCCATGGGAGAATGGATAACAGAGAGAGTGAATCACATGTGACAGTTGTTAATCACATCACTTAATGCACGACTGGAACATGCTCGGGTGCTCCAGTCATGAGGGTGGTATAGGAACCTATTCAGAATAGATTTATAGAGCTGGTAGTGCCACCTCAGGCTGCCCAACAGTTCTTATTATAGGACCCGTTTTTTAGTTACTTATAACTTCGAAAACTAATCATTTGGCCTTAAATTTCCCATGGTGGGTGTCTGCCTCAGGCTGGCTTTTTTCTTTTGTCTTTTTTTTATTTTTAGGGAGAGTTTCTGCTAAACTTTCTGAGACCTGTTCAAAAAAAAAAGTGCGTGATCATGTAATTGAAGAGTATATAATAATTGGGCCAAGTTAAGGTTGGGCAGAGAACTGTAATTCTGGCACTTCCCAACTTTAAGTGCTTGACTTGCAAATGTAATGTTTGTTTAAAGTATTTGTGTGTGTGTGTGTGTAATAGAATAACAACAGGTTAGGCTTGATGTAATTTAACAAGACCAGCACATCTGCATGCACTTGTACAGATACGGAGACTGCTGGTATGACACAGGGTAATTGTTTCCTTCAAGGGAGGAGTTCAAAAGTGATTTGGCTGAAATGGAAGGTTGATTGTTTTGGAATGTTAGTAGCAAATTTTAAAGATTTAACTTATATCTTTTTTATGGATCATGCTGACTCTATGCAAATGCTTTACACTGAAGAATATGGATTTGGGATACTTTTATTTTGGACTGCTCTAATGGTCAATGCTGGGGAAAAGGTATTATCCCCATCTGTAACACGGGGGATAGCCAGGCCAAGTGACTTGCCCAAGATCACATAATAAGTATGTCCAAGAACTGAGACTAGATGCCAGGTCTCTTGACTCTCACCCAAGAGGTTATCTCACTGGACTAGATTCCTACATCAGTTTGCTGCTAGGTAGTCTTAGGCCCAGAAACACCCATGGATTTCTTGCCCTGTTAGTAGCTTGGCCTATCATGAACTGAAGGATTCTAATCTTCATAAGGCAGGGTACCAATTACAACAACTTTCTCAGGATCTAGAGCAAACAGTCAACAGGTCCCCACAGCCTTTTCTTTCCCTCTAGCTTTCTTTGCCCTGAACAAAGTACCTCTTCCAATCACCTCACTGAAAATCAGGGGAACCTTTCCCCTCAGTTTGAAATAAAAATCACTCTAGATCCCAGATTGGTCCCTAAGTCAGATTTAGCTGCTGCCTTAATTCTTATACAAAACACACTTCAATAGAGGCATAAATGGAGCCGTCTTAGCAAGGTGCAACAGCGTTTCCACCAGAATTTGTAAAGCTTTGGGGTGGAATTAGGACTTATCAGACCACTTTAGGAGTAAGATCAACCAAGACCTCAAGTCTGAACATTGGTAAAATATTCATTGTTTGTTTGTAAGTAGGATGATGATCTGTTTCACCAGCACTGTGTGGGGGAGGTTAGGAAGTGATGGCTGGATTGAAACAAACTATCCCATAAGGCATGTCTGATGCCAAAGTTTTCGGAGCAGGATGCGATGCATGTCAATGGGGCCCTAGCAGCTGTATGGAGGAAGCTTCATTGAAACCAATAGGATGCTGTATGGGTGAAGAGGCTCACTTGTGAGCATCAGCATAGGTGAGGTCTATTCCAATATATACTATCTGAATGGGTTCAGCCTTCTCTTCTACTCCTCTAAACTGCTCAAATGCTAGTCTTGGGAAGGGGGAACCTTCTGTCACTCTCTCTCTCTCTTTGATCTGTGTATAGATTGATCTTTCTATGGCTTATGCTCACATGTGTAGGAAAATCTCTGCCCCTTGCCCCACTCTCGACCACCACACATGCATCGTCTCTCACCACTATTTGTCACACATTTTTAAAGTGATGCTATGGCTATGAATTAGATTATTTTCTCACACACTCTTAGTACTGCTCCTATCTGAGAAGGTGGGGAGGGCAAGTATGACATTATAACGTTTGTAAATATTCTGCTGGAAATATGTTCTCAAAGTATATGATGATAAAGTACTTAAAAGATTACCCTCCCACTTGAAAAATAGCTCTAGAACGAGAGATGACGTGCACAATATTTATAAAGAAAAGCCATGGAAAGTCTCCTAGTTAAATGAAAGAAGATAAAAGTAATTTAAAGGCAGGCACACTGGAAGCAGCTGTTGATTTTAAAATGAATACCTGTATTGAAGTGCTGGAGAATTTTAAATAAGCTTTGCTAACAAAAATCCCTGTGAAATCTTCAGCTTCATAGCTAAAATAATTGAAGGCATATTAAATTTACCCTTAGGACTATCTGTAGGAAACCCTTTTAATAAGATCTATATTTAACAGATAATAATGCATTTACAGTGGTCACAGCCTACCTAATAGAGCAGTAATAGATGTACTGTGTATTTGATCAATATCTATGAATAACAGTTCTTTTTATTAACTATAGTGGCACCATAGTTAATTTTCAGCCTGCATTATATGGATGTCTACATCTTGCCTGACAAAAAGCTCTGATTTTTTTTCTCAAACAACCTAATATAACTACCTTAATAAAGTTCTTTAAAGCTATGAGCAACAGCCTATTATATTTCAAGTGTCTAATCCGTTCTCAGCATAATGCATTTTCACCTGTTGATGGGCATAAAAGCTGCTTGACAAATATAAGCAAAAGTCAATAGGAAAGTAAAACATAACAACAAACAATGTTTGGCAAAGACCTTCTTTCTGCACACCTTACAAATTATCACTGCTTCTAAATACTATTAATAAT
The DNA here is from genome assembly GCF_007399415.2 of Gopherus evgoodei. Taxonomy (NCBI): domain Eukaryota; kingdom Metazoa; phylum Chordata; order Testudines; family Testudinidae; genus Gopherus; species Gopherus evgoodei. Next base: position 32,818,970 of record NC_044333.1, on the reverse strand, counting down.
TCTGTCAATCAGACCTACTGAGTTTGCTTTTGGTGAAAAATAATGAAAAGTGAAGTATATTGTTACTCCATAATTCAATTCAAATAATCAAATTACTGTGTAGTTTCATGGTTAGTGCAGGAGAGGGGTAAGTTTAGTGTTCTTGGGTTCTATTCCTTCCTTTGCCACTGACTCACTGTGTGACCTTGGCCACTTCCTCATTTTCTAAAACTAACATTAATTGCTCTTTGATTTCTTAAATTTTGGACTTCAGATTCCTCTTTGCTGTCTTCTCTTACTGCCTCCCCTTCTAGAACCCTGGCTGAGTTAATCTGGAAAAAGGAAGCACTAGACCTGGGTGGAAGAACAATTTTGGTTTTTGGAGGCTTTATATATTTAGAAATTCAGTGTTCCAATTTGGAACGAAACCAAAAAAATTGAAATTCTCCATGAAAAATAATGGTACTCCCAGCTCTGGGGCTGTCCCAAAGCAGTGTACCTTGGAAGCCCCGGGAATCCTGGCTGTGAGCCAGTCCATCAGGGGAAGCCTAGAAGCTCAGGGTCTCCAGCAACTTGGTAGGTGGACTGCTGAGGAACTGGGCAGTCAAGCTGGCAAGAAACCAGGCAGGTTTTGAAATCCACCTGGCATGCAGAGTTCTGTCAGAACCTCATCTAAATCAGATCGTCTCTATGGAATGTGTTGATTTTGTGCATTGGCAGATTCTGATGAAACTCTTTTTCAGCTTTCCGTAAGAAGCACCTTGTCAGAGAGGCAGATAAATGGGCACAGGGTCATTTTAAATTCAAATTCAGATGCAGGTCCAGATTTTGAACAGCTAAAAATTCTGGGACATGTGAATACAAGGAATTTGATTTGGTCCATCAGACAAAGTATTTTTTATTGTCACATTCCTTGGTGTACATACAAAAGGTCCCTTCTTCTCAATGCTGAGCTTTTATGAAGTAGTCCCAATTGAGTCAATGAGACTGCATGCATGAGTAAATTCTCACCAGTGGCAGTATAGAGTTCATAGTCTGGTAGCCCTCTTAACCTAAAGTTAATTGAGTTTTTTGCCCATTAGTAGATTTGAAACATAATTGCCTGATATTTCTAAAGTAATGAAATCTCCCTCTAAGACCATTCTGAGAACTCCTGCACAGTTGGCTGAATCAGTTTGCAGAGCATGAGCTACTACAGAATCTGAAGCCAGCTGCTGGAGATCTCCCAATAGCAGCATCAGACCCATTCCTCCGTGTGTCTGGATTTACTTCTCAAAGACTGTACAAGTGTCAAGACAGCCACATTTATATTCCCAGTTGCAATTTACTGTATTTCTCATGATATAGCCAAGTCTCTAACCCAGCTATAATAATTAATATAAATTCCTCTACTAAGAAATTATGCTTAGTCCAATGGAGGATAAAAAAAAAAAAGCCTTACAACAAACTAGAAAGTCTTCAGTATTTTGGAGTTTAATTGTGTTGCAAGCTTGACAATCAATTTAACTGATTCTGTGGCTGGCCTTTTAGTCTGCCTCAGCCAGAGCCAGGAAAGTCAAGCCTGAGTTGTGCTGCTCCTGTGCTACAGGGATTCATGTTTAACAGATTTCTTTGTGCTATTGAACTGACAATTCTTTGACCACCTCTCAGGCTGACATTACCTTTCCTTGCCATCGGTGTCAGAAGCTACCTTGCATCAAAATCAATGGATGTAGCAGCATTCCTGGATGAAAAGTGTGTCACTAGGATGTACTATACCAGTCCACAGTCCAGTTCTGCTTTCTCAATATTCAGGCAACATCCTCGACTTGCAATGGAAGGAGGACAGTTCCATAAATGAAAGCAGTTTCAGCCCAAATGGTCCTATTATTATAGCTGATAATAAATTAGAGATGTTTCAGGGAAATGATGTTTAGATCCAGGCCCAGATTAGGTTTAGACTGGGGTTTGCCGTTTGGTTTCAAGGCCGAAAGCTTTTGTTCACATATGATAATGCTAAAATCCCGGAGGAGTTCTTGTTAGATATAGTCTGCAAATAGTGTAACTCTCATGACATCAGTTAATCTAGTGAGGTTTCTGCTATCCTAGAGCAGAATCATGAAAGAATGAGTGTGGTTTCATTTGGAACCCTTGGAAAACTATTTTAAAACAAAAATTCCCTGCTGAACATCTGTGAACTGTTATTAACTGATTCCTGCTTAGTACTGTACCATACAAGAACGCATGTTGCTCTTTCTCCATAGAATGAATCTTCAGTGTACAGCAGTTTCTTAGCCTCTTCAAGTTGTTGACCCCTTACCTGAAGTAAAAATTTTAATGATCTTCTTACATTTACACAAAAATCAGAGTATGATATCGAAGATAAGTCTAGATAATTTGTGTTTTATTTCAAGAGGTTTGATGGAGCTTAAGGGGTAAAGATGTGCAGGGATTGGGAGAAGCGAGATTTTCTTTTCTTTATATTGTAATAAAATTTTCAACACTTTGTGACCCTCTGATTACATTTTGTGACCGCACTACGGGTCATGCCGCATACCAGAGAAATACAGATGTGGAGTATAAATGTACCACTAAGTGGTCTCCATCATCACGTGGAAACGCAACATGTTAGAAAAAAACATCAACCTTAGGTAGGTTAGCCAAAACTGAACAAATCAGGCAAGAAGATAAACCAAAAAATCCTTTCACCATAGAAAATAATTCAGCAATAATTGACCCTCAGCAAATCAACAGTAGTGGAAGCAGTTTTACACAAATCAAATTTCTTCCTGTTTTACTCTGGGGACATCCAGCTACTTGTTTTATCCAGCAACTCACCTGAGAATTCCATCTCCCAGTAGAGAGGATTTCCCACTCAATTTCACTCTTAATTTTCCAGTATACTGGATCACTGCACCTGCTGTTTAGAAAATCATACTCCAGCACTTTCAGGCAGTGTGCAAAGTATCATCATAAAGGTATTAATTTGCCACCTTGCATTGTTCGACATTAGTTCTTTGCTCAGTGATAATGAAGCCAGAAGGACGGAGTCTGTGCCACAGGATTCTTTCGCTTGTGCATTTATTGGGGCAGTTGATATGGACACTGTCAAATAGAAACCAATTTAAAAAATTGCCTGTGTTGTTAATGTCATTTCAGATTGTTGCTAACATTGAAAGACTTACAAAATCTACCTAATTTAATTTGTTTTCTGTGTTATGACTTATTTAGGAGGTGTCATTATGAGGAGCTGAGTCCATCCTGCAAGGTGGTGTTATACTTGTCTATCTTATACGGCCCCCATTGCTATAGTATCTGAGCATCTTAAATTTTTTCATTGTATTCATCCATACACCACTCTTAGGAGAGAGAGAAGTACTGTTATCCCCATTTTACAGATGGGGATCTGAGGCACAGAGACACTTAAATGCAGAATCCCAAACCACTGAAGTCAAAGGAAAGACTCCCATTGACCTCAGTGAGCTTCACATCAGGTCTTAAGTTATTTGCTAACAGTTATACAGTAAGTCTATGGCAGAGCAGGAAACTGAACCTGCATCTCCTAAGTCCCAGGTAATACCCTAATCACGCATTGAAGCCAATGGGAAATTTGGCTAATTAAATGAAAAGCTGGGATGTTTCAGGGGTCCTGAAAAGCTTCTGAAATGTCAAGACATTATCTGAAAACTCAAGACTGTCCTGGTAAAATTTGGACTTATGGTCACTTTACATGAGTGATCCCATTGACTTCAATAGAACATTTACATAAGTAAGAAATGATTGCATGAGTACATATAACTGAGTCTTAGTTTCCCCATCTATACAATCAAAATAATGCCTACCTTTTAGGGTTATTGTTTGGCTTAGTTAATTTTTCTACAGCACTTTGAAAATGCAAAGTATTGCAAAAATGCAATGTACTGTTAGTGCTTTTGAAAATTAATTCCAGGGGCTGAGAACGTGCTGTTTGAATGAGCAAGGCAAGCAGGGTCTCTTGAGTCATATAGTCAATTTTTTGTCCATTGATCGCCACAGCTGTTCTGTACACGTTAGTACTCATTCTGTCTCAAGGTTTCTTTTATTAAGTGTTATACAAACATGAGACTGTGTAGGTTCAGATGTGATCAAAATGATGTGTTAAACTGTAACATTACATCAAGCATGAGTCATTTGTAGACATACACGTACCTAGCAGATAACCAAAAGGCTCAATTGTGGCCTTTTAATAGCCATTTTAAGGACTGGATTATTTAAACTGTATATTTTTGCTTGCGTTATTGTTTTTGCCAAATTGATATTTTATCCAATGCATAAATTTGGGCAAAAACTTGGCTCAGCTAAGGTGCAGGTCAAAACACTCCTGAGTTGATTGAAAAGCATTTCCTCAGAGATTGATGGCTTTTTACTTTTGAGGCAGTTGAAGTTAGTTTCCCAGTGCAATTAGCTACCAGCACCATACTCTGTCATATAGTACTTCTATGGTAGATTTGGAAAGGGAGGAGTGGGTAAAGGTTCCTTGTTTTTTTTGTTTCATTTATTTCCTTCATTGATCCAACATGAATGACCAAGATATTTGTTCTTATTTTTCCATCCCTTTTCAAATCAGAAAAGCCTGTTAGGTCATCTTGTCCACGTCTCAACAAATGTTTTCATCATGTGGAGCACATTTTTATAGGATGTCTCATGGACTGACTCCTCTCCTAGCCTACCCACAATTGCTTGGACCATTACTCCTCACACACACGATTATGGAGCATCCCACTGGTACCCTTATGAGGATGGAAGATTCTGTTCTTCCTGTCTGCCCAGCCTGTTTGTTTGGGCTTGGTGCTGGGTAAAATATGTGGCTCTGTGTTTGCAGTAATGCTCTGGGTCCCTGCACTGGCATTTTGAATTTGAGGGTGGCTTCATTATAGTGCCTAACAGATGAACAACAGTGGGCTCAAGAATAAAGAGATGATTGCTAGTGAAAACAGAGCATCTGGTGAATAGCTTCCTGTGGCTCTACTAGCTTTTTTCCTATTGTTGTCAGAACCTGCTCACTTCCTGTAACTCAGTATGATGTGCTCTTGTGTATCACGCTCTAAATCTAGATGAAAGAGGGTACCTAACTATCATTTCTTCTCAGCCATTACATCCTTCTCCTGAAGACTGACAGGTCTCTCCATAGATCTGTTCTTGATAGGACAGTTTTTAATGTTGGGTCTTATGTCTTGGTAATTAGGCTCTTGATTTTGGTGGGCAGTTTTCTCTAGTGTGCCTTTTCGCTCTGATGCTGTAAATAAGTGCTTGTAATCATATTAACAATTGTAGAGAAATAAGTTCTCTTCTGGCAAATTCAGACACATTAGTGTGTGCTGAGCAGTAAGGCAATAGACCCAAAGGTATGCTGTCTGCACATCACAGTAACACACAGCTGTGTCAAGAGTCACAGATTTCATTTTGCTGTAATGAAACTAGCTTGCATTACTTTGTGCGAGATAAGAAAGACGGATTGTGATATTTTATTACACTGTCAATCAACTGGTAACCTAACTATCCTTTGTGCACTTGGCAATAAATGTCTATGGCAATGTGGGGGAAAAAAGCAAAACAAAATAGAAAACCACACAGTTTTAGAAGGCATTTATCATAAAATGTATAAAGCTTGCTGTCACCTTCAAGTAGAATAGAAAACACGCACCAAATCAGTTATATTGTGAAATATCAAAAGCAGGTAGATTTCATGAATATCTATAACATACTGGGCATGGAACCATTTTTATAAAAATGGAGATAAAACAGTGGAAATTGAATAAATTTCTTTAGTACCAAGAAGTTTTTACTATAGAAACACAATAATTTGTTTCAGCTACACAGAGTTGCAGACATTTACTATCTTGCTAATTAAAGACATTACAGCTAAAGACTGAGCTGTCAGAGAATACATTTAAATTGTAGGAATTGACAAAAAAGTCTGTATTTTAAATGATCTAACTTTTTCTCTCCTGGAAAACTCCTTTGAGATACCTTGTTTTGTTTACAAATGATTCTGGGGGCGGGAGGAGGGTGGCACATGGCAAACATGGGCAATTACTTCACATGTTCATTTCAATTATAATCCATTCAGAATGATAAACGAAATCAAATGCAATTTATACAATCTAAAACATTGCAGCTAAAGCTTTTTAAAAATTATATCTGCGATCTGATTTGACATAATATCCCTTACAGAAATGCCCAATGTTGTGTTTTATATATAGTCATAGGTTCCACTGCTAGAAGGAACCATTGTAATCTAGACCGGCTACTTGCATAACACAAGCTACAGAATTCGCCCCCCAAAATTCCAAAAGCATATTTTTTTTTTTAAAAATCTAATCTAGATTTTAAAATGGTCAGTGATGAAGATTCCACCATGACCCTTGGTAAACTGTTCCAATGGTTAATTACCCGCGCTGTCAAAAATTTACACCTTATTTCCAGTTTGAATTTGTTTAGCTTCAATTTCCAGCCATGTTATACTTTTCTCTACTAGACTGAAGAGGCAGATACTTAGACTGTAATCAAGTCACCCTTTAACCTTCTTTTTGTTAAACTAAATAGATTGAGCTACTTGAGTCTGATATTATAAGGCAAGTTTTCTAATTCTTTAATCATTCTGGTGGCTCTTCTTTGAATTCTCTCCAACTTATCAACATCCTACCTGAATTCTGGGCATCAGAACTAGAAACAGTATTCCAGCAGCAGTCAAGCCAGTGGCAAATGCAGAGGTAAAATAACTTCTCTTCACCCTCTTCAAATTTCTCTGTTTATGTATCCAAGGATCACATTAGTTCTTTTGGCCACAGCATCAAATTGGGATCTCAAGTTTAGCCAATTATCCACCACAACACCAAAAAATGTTTTCAGAGTCTCTGCTTCCCAGGATCAAGTCCCCCATTCTGTAAGTATGTCCTACATTCTTTGTTCCTAGATGTATACCTTTAGCCAAATTAAAGCACATATTGTTTGTTTGCTTGCACCCAGTTTACCAATCAGTCCAGATAGCTCTTTATTAGTGACCTGTCCTCTTCATTATTTACCACTCCCACAATCTGTGTCATCTGCAAACTTTATCAGGGATTTTATGTTTTCTTCCATGTCACTGATAAAAATGTTAAACAGCACAAGGTCAAGAACCAATCCCTGGAGGACCCTATTGGAAGCACACTGGCTTGATGACACTTCCCCATTTACAATTACATTTTTAGACCTATCAGTTAGTCAGTTTTTATTTCATATAATGTGTGCCATTTAAATGTATGTCATTCTCATTTTTTAATCAAAATGTTGTGTAGTATCACACCAAATATTTAACAGAAGTCAAAGTATATTACATCAACACTATTCCCTTTATCTCCCAAATTTGTAATCTCATCCAAAAAACATCAAATTAATTTGACAGGATCTATTTTCCGTAAACACATGTTGATTTGCATTACATTATTCTCCAATTTATTAATTGAATTCTATATCAGCCACTCCATTATCTTGCCTTGGATCAGTGTCAGGCTGAAAGGCCTATAATTACCGAGGTCTCCCTTGAAAAAAAATTGGTACAACTTTAGCTTCCCTGCTGCTGCAAGGCTTATTGAAAATCATCATTAACTCTCCGGAGAGCTCCTCCCCCCAGCTTTTTTAAAACTCTTGGATGCAAGTTATCTGGACCTGCTGATTTAAAAATGTGACTTCCATAGCTTCTATTTAACATCCTCCAGAGAGACTAGTGGAAAGAAATTGGTCATTTACTAACAACTAGCACTGGCGAATAAGGAGAGGTTTCCATGTTGCGGTGAAGTATGTTAACTACGTTTGAAAATGGAATAAAAGGTAAATTGAGTGTTGTAATGTCATCCTGATGAAGGAAATAGACCTAGTTCAATTGGAAGCTTTTTTTGTTCTAGGCAAAGGGATGAACACTATTAAATAACAATATTAGAACCTTCCTTTAATGGGGGAGTGCCAAAAAGAGCATAGGAGATAAGAGATCTGGTAAGAGACATTAGTCACCAAGAACAGGTACTGTCCAAGGGTGCACTGGTTTAAAAAAAAACAGTGGGTAAACAAACCTAACACTGGACTCCATATTCCTAAAATGAGAAGTGAGTATATTTCATTTACCTGCATTTCCCTTCAGCTACATTACTGGTAATGCCTGTGATCTGGCTGGAGACCAATAGTTGATGAGGTTGTGTCCCTGTGGGTATATCTGCACTGCAGTTAAATACTAAAGGCTGACTTGAGTCAACTGACGGGTTCGTGGGGCTCAGGCTGTGACACCATAAAATTGCTTTACAGATGTTTAGGCTCAGGCTGGAACCTGATCTCTGGGACCCCCTCAGGGGGAGGGCCCCAGAGCCCAGGCTCCAGCCTGAGCCTGAAAGTCTACAGAGCAATTTTTACCCCTGCAGTCTGAGCCCTGAAAGCCTGAGTCGGCTGACTTGAGCCAGCCATGTTCAGGTTGTGGATCTTTTATTCCAGTGTAAACATAACCTATAAGGCTTCCTTATAAAATAAAGAGAATAGGTCAAATTCTCTGCTTTTGTAAATTGTTGCATTTCCTTAGTGCTTGTCTACACAGCAAATTACTGCACAGCAAGCCATTGTGTGTATCTACAACACACCACCTTGCAACACAGTAATGTCTCAAGTGGATTGTAGCAGTTCCACATGGGACGTTACTGCATGGTCACCTTGTGCTCTGTAGATGCACACCCTGGTGTGCTGCGCACTAACTTGCTGTGTGGACAAGTCCTTGTACAGCAGTGCCACTCTACTTATTTCTACTAGCAGAGAATTTGACCCTCTGTAAATGGAAAGCATGTAACAATATGCAATAATTTCATATACAAAATTTCTTGCACAAATAAGGATATCAGACTGAAAATGGCTTGAAATTTAGTCCAAAATACTTATAGTGTGTAGAGTGTTTTGGTTATGAAACTCATGCCCACGACAAAGCATTTCTGGATGAGATATTTCTAGGATCAAAAGCAAAAATTGGCAAGTACTTATCGGGGTAATCTCCATGTTGGAAGTAGGCTTATAGTCTCAGATGTCTAAAGATAGTTACATTCCTACAGAGATGTACTACATATTTTCTCTTGTTTCTTCTGTATTTCAAAATCACTAATTCTCACCACAGTTTCAGTTTGCCTATATGCTCTACCTAATTATATTCTCTGGATTTGGGCACTACATATGGTGGTAACCAATATTTTAATGATTCAGAGATTTGTATCAATATTCTTAGATGCAATAAGAATTGAATTTCAGGATGATGCCTCTTGGCCTTTTTAGAAAATCTCCTTGAGTTTTTTTGCATACACTGACCTGCCATATTCCTGTTATCCATGTCACAGTGGAAAATCCCAGAAAAAGGCCATCTGGCTGAACCTTATTTATTATTATTGTTACTTATACTATATTAGTACCTCGATGCCTCAACTGAAGTAAGGGTCCCATTGTACTAGGACACATAGTAAGAGATAATCCCTTCCCAAAAAGCTCACATTCTAAATAGACAAAGGGTGGGAGAAAGGGAGCAATATTATCCTTATTTTACAGGTGGGAACTGAATAGAGAGATTAAGGGTCACACAGGAAGTCTGTGGCAGGGCTTAGCTATGAACTGACATTTCCAAGTCCCAGTCCACTGCTTTAATTGCAGGAAAGAGTGAAGTGAAAATTCATTTTACATTTCTTCCTAGTAGTGGTTACAAGGTGAGAGTTCTGCTAGCTGTGAGTAGAGAAGAATGAAGATAAGCAAACAAGCAGGTGCTGCTTGGGTACTGTACATTTTCAAATTCCTACAGCACTGGGGCTTGATTCCACAGGCATTTCTCAGCCAGAGCAGCTACGGAACTGGGCCTTCGGTGTATATAGTGTTTGGACAGCAAATATTGAAAGTAAACTCCCTTTCCCATATTTTTATTATTTTTTTAATCCATTTCATTTTTTTACCATCTGGGACATTATTTCCTCTCCATTTGTGCCTGGAAAAATGTGATAGAAACTGGCAGTTCTGTCTAGAGAGATGATTTCCAGCTTTGTATTAATGTTTTCAGTCAGTGTTTACAATGTACGTGGCCCAAATCCTGAGAGGTGCTGAGCACCCACGCTGCCCTTTGAAGATACACTGAGAACCTGCAACTCTGATTATCTTGGGATGGGATTTCCTAGCTAACATGTCTATGCTTATCCTCAGAGGTGTGGATTGAGACTCATTAAGGCTACAGTACTTACGATTCATGTGGCATTGGAGGTGGGTAATTCATGAGGATTTTATCTTTCTTCCATGTGTCTTAAGGGCTCAGATGAAACATGACTCAGGCAAGCTTGGAGTTTGAAAGAGGTGTGTGTAACCAGACTCTCTAGATACAAGAATTAGTTGTTGGAAGAACAAATGACTCCCATCTCTGCATTCAGCTGGGTGTTTTTGAATGACATGCCGAGGAACATGGACAGACTGACCGGAAAGTGACAGCCTGCTTTGTTGCTTGGTCAGACCAAGGGCTTAGTAACTATCAAATGCTTTGTAACATAAGCTTTGTGCCTTGCTAGCCATATTTTTTGTAGTACTTGTTTGCGTGGATTCACAATTCAAACAATATTTATCTCATACTTTTCTCTCTGTTTCCAAAACTTTGCCAGTCAGGACTGCAAGGTGACATGAATTGAATGAGTGGAAAATGTTAATTTGGAAACAGTCTCTAGTGAGCTCTTTGAAACAATTCTGACCTGAGAGGAGGCTGAATCAAGGGACAGGTAATTGTTTGAATACCTGCTCTAGTACAAAGGGGGCTGAGAGATTGTAAACTCTTTGGGTTAGGGACCATCTTTTTGTTTTGTGTTTGCACAGAATCTAGCACATTGAGGTTTCATGTCTGGGGCTCCTAGGTGCTAGCACAATACAGATAATACATGACGATGATAATTTTCCTCCCTATACTATGTCCACAGGGGAGTAGGCATGGGCCAGTTTGGCCATACGATGGCCGAATGACCTGATGGGTGATAGGCCATTTTGCAGTTCACCATGTGGTCCAGGTATTCTGTGGAGTCCTTCTTGGTAACTTGTAGAATGAAATATTTTGAGAACCAAGCAATGGGGGATTGGAGTGCTAGGTATGAGAAAACATAAGAATGTCTGGGCCTAGAACTGGGGCCTGCAGAGGCTGAGGCAGGTGCTGGTTCCAGGGGCCTTTGAAGGGTTGCCAGTGATGTGTAGTGGGAGGCTAATCCCAGCAGGAAGTCCTGCTCTAAGGGGCATGAGCAACAGCCCTCTGCTTCCCTGATTGACTTGCACCCCCCATATAAACCAACAAGTCATTTCTGGTAGTTGTTTGAGCAACACAGACTTCCAGTGGTCTTCTGCCTCAGACTCTGCTTGCTGTTCCTTGCTGTGATTCACCTGGATCACAGACTCTTGGCTCTTGATCTTGCTCCAGCTCCCAACCCTGATCTTGCTTACTGTCTTTGGCTTATTGCTGACCCCAAAGAGAGATCCTGGCCTGGCCTGACTCAGCCTGACTCCAGTTCTCATCTCATGCTCTTAATTTGGTAATGCACTATGACACTGTGGGTTTGACCAGGCCTGGCCCTGGACTGATCATTGACTCTTCGGCCCAGATACCGAGCAGCTCACCCCATACCCACAGGCCTCCTGTGACCTGGCTGTGACAGAAAATCTCTCTCCCCTCCTTAGTGATCTGGTAAAGGCTCGAAATGCTTCAGATTATTTTTTAAACTTGCTTTTAAAAGTATGTTGTTTGAAACTAGAGTTGTTAAAAAAAAAAAACCAGGAAAATTATTTCAATGAACACTTTCCAAACCAGTTTCAGCTGAAACTGCTTTTTACTGGTTCTATCCCAGGCCTTGTTTGCCATTGGGATAGTCCAGTGTTTCTCAAACTGGGGTCGCCGCTTGTGTAGGTAAAGCCCCTGGCAGGCTGGGCCGGTTTGTTTACCTGCCCCTTCCGCAAGTCTGGCCGATCGCGGCTCCCACTGGCTGTGGTTCACCGCTGCAGGCCAATGGGAGCTACTGAAAGCGGCGACCAGTACGTCCCTCGGCCCATGCTGCTTCCAGCAGCTCCCATTGGCCTGGAGCGGCGAACCGTGGCCTGTGGAAGCTGCAATCAGCCGAACCTGCAGACATGGCAGGTAAACAAACTGGCCCGGCCCACCAGAGGCTTTCCCTGAACAAGCGGTGACCCCTTCTTACCTTATTACAGTCTATAGTGCTTCACTCAACTCAGGAAGATTCAGCTGGCAGAAATTAAATTAACTTGAAGACTTTTCTTTTCTTTTCTTTTTTTAAACAAACTGAATGAATTGCATGACCTGGTTCAACACTGATTTAAAAATACCTTCACTAAATTATGATAATGGGCTATACTGAGGTCTCATTTAAACTTGTAAACGGTGAATAAAAGATGGAACAGCATATGATTAAATGTTAATGAGGAAAAGTCATATTATCCCCAGACACAGCACACAGCCCATGTTAGCGGTTAGAGTTATACACATCTAAAACAGATGCCTTTTTCATCATTGTCTCTGTGTTACACTTCTCTGGGGATATAAAATAACATTTAAGAATCCTCCCCAGGGTACATTCGTGAAACGGATAAGACAATTTCTTCAGCTAGATTGCAGCTGTAACTCTTTTCAATTGTAATTGCATGCCGGAGAGGTGCCTTGCTGGCCACAGCAACACTGTTCTTTACGTTATTTTCTTTTAAAGGAGAAATAAGTATAAATTTGGTGTCTGTTTGTAGGTTGTTTCTGAGGTGTCTCTGTGTGAACTCGACATGAGAAGGCCATCCTGATGAGACACAATGCCAAAATAAAGAAAAGATGTGGTTTCCTTCTTTGGCAATCTGTTTAGGGTTACATATTTATGTTACGACAAGCTGTTTTACATTTGGAAGTCTATAATGCAGTCATCTCCACCAGTCAATTCTAGATGAGTGTCTATAATCAAACAGTGATCTCTTTGGTTAGCAGCTTGTTTTCCTCAACTGCTCCTTTATGTCTGTATATTTTTTGTTTATGGTAGAGAATGAAATATTCTTTGTTCAACCTTTGCAGTGTCTGGCAGGGATATGGAAGGAGGTGCTGTGCTAAAGCATAACCCTATATACAAACTGCAAAAGGATTCTTTATCCCGAGAAAACTTGTGAGATGGCAAACATCTTACAAATACTGTAGTATAATTTGATAAGGCTACAGCTTGATTAATGACAAATTAAACCACATAAATTAAAATGTCTAAATTAACAACCTAATAGTTGGCATTGTGTTCCAGTCTTCATTGTCACAAGTTGACTTTACACATGTGCAATGATCTGAACTGTTCCTGGGACCAGGTAGAGCATAGTAAAAGGGTTTGCAAGTACAACATGTCCTTGTCTAGAGTAAGTGACGAGACTGAATGTATTTACTCTTAGCAGATCTTAGAAGCTAAACAGTCACAAGCCTAATTCATACTTTGGATGGGGGACCACTGGGTGTTAAATGTGCTAATGTTCTAGTTTAACAAATATCTAGTTCAACCTCGCATTTTCAGGTTAGGTACAAGAATCTCTGGGTGAATTTGTGTGCTCTGCAAAATGACATGACTGTCCCTTCTGGCCTCAAACACCAATGAATCTGTAATATTTTCAGAAAAAGAAGCCAAAAATTAGACTCCTAAATAAGTAGTTTGATTTGCAAAAGTGCTGAGCACCCAGCAAGCACCTTTTCAAGTTAAGTACTCAGTGTTTTTGAAAATGACTGCACTTACTGAGCAGCCTAAATATGGGCTTAAGATCCTGTGTCTTGTCCCTATTAAGTATTGTTTTATATTAATTCTAGGAAACCTTTGAGGTCTGTTAAATAATTTGCTGCATGGACATAAAAGCTGATTGCCTCAATAAAATTGCTTAGTCTGAGTTTAGTTGAATCCAGTGGCCCAATACTGGAGTCAGAGACAATGAGTTAATTCATCTTCACACGCTTCATATCGTTTCCCTCAAAGCATGACTGAACCAGCCCTGAGATCATTAATCTACAAATATATTTTCTATTAAAAATGATACCACATAAATTTAGAACTTATAAATATAATCCAGCTCTTTTACTTATTTTTTTAAACAGAAAACTATCAATCAAATTGGGAGTTGTAATTGTTGGTGAAGTTTCTCCTTATAAGAAACAAAGTGAGCGTGGGTTTAACCTGCTTAATGGCTCTTGTACTTTCAGAACAATAGTCTTTTATATATGGCAGAAAGGTGCTGCTTCAGCTGTCTGACTGCAAAGGAGGGCTTGTATTAAATAGTCAAGATGGACAAGCCAGGTGGTTGAATGTTAGGATAGATTCCAGAAGAAGGTATATGAATTAAATATGCAGCTTTCCATCCGGAAGTCTAGAGGGTTAAGAATGGTACATAATGCTGCTTCATTTGTCAGGTTATTTACTTAATTCACAGTTTATCGCAGTTGGTTCTGTACTTGATTAGAAGTACCTTTTGGAGAGTCTGTAACCATACAACCTTGAGTAGCAATCCTGCTCAGCTTCACAGTTAACCAGCAGTGAGTTGGGTCATTTGTTGCATTGGAGACAAGCAAAATGGCACTTTAGGGGCTGCAGAAAGTGTGCTAATGATTCAGCAGAAGTAAATTGTGTCATGGGCACCTGTGCTTCTGGAAGTCTCTTTAGATGTGACATAATAGATGTGACATAAAATTGAGATCCTGATCATTAGAGATGCCATTGTAACTATTGCAAGGGTAATTCAAATTCCAAAGTTGGTAATTCTGAATCTTTCTCACTCTGTCAGAGTTTGCATGGGGCACAAACAAGTCCCCATCATCCTTGTCAGTCCTGGGCAAATCTTTGCGTGTTCTCTCTGTTAAGTCCCAGAAGTTTTCCCTCTCTGCGTACTGTTCAACAGAGGGACTCTTTTGGTTGGCCTTTTTGCATGTTTCTGCAGCTGCCCAATCACACACTTGCCATGGCTTCATTCTTAGCCCATGTCTCAGATAACTTTGAAGAGAAAGGATTGTTTAATTTTCTGATGAATCTTAGCCTTTGTTATAAATTAATACAGTGTAATACCTAATATTTTTCTGAAGCATTTGCTTTCTAAGGCATTTAGACATCTCTGCCTCTGGTGGACTTCCAGCTTTTATATCCAGATGTTGAGGTGGAAATAACTTTGAGTTGAATATTCATACTTTGGTCTTCAAGTTGTAGATTTTAGATATTCAAATCTTGTTTAAGTTTTTTGAGTGCAGCTGTTGCTTTGCCAATTTGTGACATTATTTCCTTCGGGATATATCCATTGATTGGCACATTACTACCAAGCACGTGAATTGATTCACTTCTCATATTCCTTTGCCTTCTAAAATAATACTTGAATTGGGAGTTGCTGGGATTATCATTAGATTTTTTTTTAATAACTGATTAATAATCTCATCTCTTTTGCAAGGGTGGACAGTCTTTCATTCTTCACTTGCATATTGGCTGAACTGCCATTTACAGCTATGTCACCAGCAAAGTCTAAACCATCCAGTGTACTGTTATTAAGCTATGCAGTGCCTGTGTTATATACATTTACACTTCCTCATAATGAAGTCAATGGTAATGCCAAACGTCAGAGGTGAGAGAATGCCACATTGAGCTATTCACTCAAATCTAGTTTATATTAATGGTGCAAGCTGCACCTTTGATATAAAGGCTTGATAATTATTTTTGTTGATTAATCATAACACTTGAAGTTCAAGAGTGAATGCAACAAAGGCTTTCCAAATGTTTTCTTAAAAATCTATGAAATTTATGATGAGTGGTTTTTGCCTTTCAATGCTCTCTCTGATGATTATTCTTAAGGGAAAATCTGGTCTACATACAGTCTTCAGGGATGAAATCCAGCATGCTCTTACCTTTGTCTCAGTCACTTTCTTTCTTCTACTTAAGATGATACTATGATTTCATTTTTATTGTCTTTCTTTTTTTTTATGTGAAATGTTACGAGATCTAATTGAGTGTTTAATTCCTTTGTCCAGGTCAATAGTTTCTTCTAATGTTAGTCTGTGTAGCATCTCCTGAAACTGCTCTGCCCATTGCTTTTTGCTTTTTCTGTTGTTAAAGTCTTTCCTTTGTTTATCCTTAACGGGTGTAAGTTCAGCAGTAGCAGCTGGCACTTCATTGGTAAAGTGTGTCACTATTACCTCTTTCAGCAGCTGTTCAGCTTCTTTGGTGATGTTATCCTGTAGCAGGGTGGTCTCCCGCTACTGCCCGGAACGGCTTAAAACAGCCCTCGCAGAAGGCTGTGGCAGGGGAAAGGCTGGGTTGATTGGAAAGCAGCCACAGCTATGATTGGCTTAATGAGGGCCCAGCTGGCCCTTATAAGAAGGCTGTGAGCCAGAGGCCCAAAAGGAGTCTCTCTCCAGGCTGGGAGAGAGCAAGGCCTGGCTGCTGGGAAGCTCAGGGTACCTAGAGTGGGGCAGGGCTGAGGAAAGGCCAGAGGGGCTGGGGAGCTCCAGGCTGGCAACTCCCCAGGCTGCAGGGCCTTGTCCAAGGCCCCATAGAGGCACTGGGTTGCAGAGAGAGGCAGCAGGTCCAGACCCAACCTTGCCTATGATAAGTTGCTGACACTGCAGTCTGCCACCGTGCGCGGGGGCTAGTTGGTGACTGGCAGTAGTCTACAACTGAGGTGAGATGAGGACAGAGGGTTGGGAGTTCCCTGGGGAGGGGAGACCCTGAGACTGAGAGGGTATTGCCAGGGGGCAGCACCCCAAAGGTAACAGGGCACCGGGTCCGGGAGGGACATTGAGGCCAAGCAACAAGTGGGACACCGGCCTGCAGAGGGCGCTCCGGAGGCTGGAAGAACTAATTCCCTGGACAACTAACAGGGGTGAGTCTCATGTTGCTACATATCCATAGACTTCCTCTTGTCTTTTCTTGTGCTGCTTTTTACTAATTTGTCCCTTTTTTTTAAATACAGACTTTTTGCTGCTTTTCTTTTTAGAGGTGTTTAAGGGATTGATGCTTGCTTTGGATTGTTTTTCTTCTTTAATATAGTTCCACATATTTTTAGTTATCCATGCTATAGGTTTACTTTATCTGGAAACCACCTGCCATTGTTGTGGTGTCAGATATTGCCACAGAGAAAGGACCATGACATCAATGCTGGTAATTGCTTTACTTAATTTACACAGTGTATCAATTGTGACACCCATATATAAAACTAAAAACCACATAAAGTAAATGATTTTCCATAAAAAAATGCCCTAAAATTTTCAAAGAAATGCCTGGGTTTAACTACTGAATCACTATTAATCTTAATGTGAGTTAATTCAAACTGAATGGCTAAATTCTATGCAGCTCTTTGAAAATGGGAAATTTTTATGTCAGTATGAATTGATGGTGGAGGTGAAACATTTGCTACCTTTTTATACCATCTGTCAGTGGAAAATTACTCATCTTCAACTAGTTAACACTCCCACTCTTTCCCCAGCAATAAATGAGAGAGTCTGGAATGGTTTTCATTATCTAGCTTACACATCGGAAAAATGAAGGGCAAGAGGAAGATGAGAAACTAGTTCCTCTCATGAAACATCCAGTTTCACTTCCAGTGTGGCTCTTCAAATTCACATTCTCAGACATGCTTACCCAGTAACTTTCAATGCGAAGTCCTTAAGGGGATTTCCTACATGAGTGTTGTATACATTAAGCGGAGTTAGCCCTTCTCTCCCACTTCTGTTTCTTGGGGTGTTTGTGTACTGCATGCTTCACACACATGTTCCGCGGGTAGATAGACAAATATGTACCTTTGGTGAACTTTGCCCCAGAGTGATATTAATTCCACTGCAAAATGTTGACACCACACTTTATGTAGCACTTAAGTCTCACTTAGTTCCTTAATATGATTCTTCCATAGTGCATAAGGATTTTTGCAGGCTCCCTGCATTGGGGTAAAGTTAACCCCTTTTCTGCAAGTTAGAAAAGCACTTGTATCCTCCCTAAGTATAACTGCACCATTTCCAATACAATTGCAAGCCATATTTAAGTAACAGTTAGTTATCACCTACAATATCTGGTCTTAGGCTTTATGGTTCATGACATTCTTCCATCATATTATCTTTTCTCATTATTTATGCCTTGAATTGAATCTCTGACTTGTCGTCACCCCAAAAGAGATACTGAGTTCTTTGTCTTTAGCAATTTAAGCTCATGCAACTGTGGTTGTGTATAGGATCATAGTTGATTTTGTAACAGGTGTGTCCTTAATGACATTTCTGAAATGTTCAGTGATGGAATGAGTTTGGTACTTTGTTGTAACACAAAGTATCTTTGGAGATGTCTCTTAACAATACAGAATCTACTGTACTGTTACTCACAATACTAACAGACTGTTACCCACAAAGGGCCTACCCTTGTAGCCCCTGTAAATGCACATATTGTTCAAAAATGCATTTTGTTGTGCAGAGGAATCCAGAAAGAAGAGATGACTTTCAGTGGGTCTCTGCAGCCCCATGTGTAACATGAAGTCATCCTCTCTCCATTGGAGCATGCGAGAAGTCAGGAGCAGAGCTGTTAGTCAATGAGCTATGCAGATCTTGTGGGCTACAATCCTATATGGGGACCTCTGAGACCTCCCATAGTTTGTAGATTTACACGTTGGAACTGCTGTAAAGCCATGTGACTATTACAGTTGTCCTTCCTTCCTCCTATTTTTTGTTACACTTGCTCATTATGCCTTGTCTCAGATTAGACTGAAAATTCTTTGGGGCAGGGACCATGTCATCCTATATGTTTGCATCTAGCACAATGTGGTCTCAGTCTGGATTGGGGTGTTTGGGTGATAATGGAATACAAATAGGTAATTATACTAGTTTCATTGATATAAGACTCAGACTCTTGCATTTGCCACTCGCTGTTCCTCAGGCCAAACTCTATTGTTTAAATGACATTAAGTTGTTGTTTATGAAAAGTATAATGTTGGGAACATTTTATTGAATAATAGGGCAAAACAGAAGAGTAGTTGTATTTAAAATGTATATGACTGGAAAGATTGGAACTGCATCCAAATACTGAGTTTAGCTTGCTTGCTTTGGGAGAGGATCAGCAATAATGTGGCTCCAGAGTAAAATATTATGATTTAACTGTCTATTGTATGACTGATGATTCTGAAAAGTTTGACAAATGACAATAACTCCCCAACTCTGACTGATGGTTTATGATTTCTTGTAATACTCTGAGGTATGGAATCTTTTTTCAAAATGATAAGAATGATAAGAACCAAATGAGAAGAACTAAAGACCAGTTTTATGAAGCATATGGGATAGAATTAACCCTTCCTGCAAACTTTTTTAGGAGTAGCACAGCCTGCCATACTACGATTTGAAATTTTTTGCAACAGATTTGGTAGGCTAGATGTTCCTTCTTTTATTATGTTAAATAGTTTAGAAATGATACTCTTGTGGAAAAAAAAAAGAAAAGAATACCCTAACCAAACATGTAATTAATAACAACTCTTACACATAATAACATTACTATTAATATTCCCTTCAGAGGTTTTATGTATCTTAATGTCTTGTATAGATTTCAAACAGCTGTTAGCTTGTAAATCAGGAATAGTATTAAGCATTTTAATTTATACAGACTTACACTTCATACATTTCTTTAACATGGGTAAAAACAAGGTGCTTGTTTGATATGCAGATGCTTCCTGTTTTGTGACGTGCTTTTTGTCTTGTATGACGCCAGGTGCATAGAAAGGTGCAGGCTTGCACACACTGAATATTGAGTTTAATGATGTGCTGCACTGTACAATTTCCAGTGTCCCACTAATAGATTTTGGGCCAGATTTGCTGAAAAACCTCAAGAGGGATAAAGTCAAAAGGGAAAATCTGCAGGAAAACTCATGGAGTTTCCATGGTATCCTTGATTAGGGAAATAGGATTGTCATCCTACAAAGGCAAAGAGGATTAAGACTCTACAAATGCTTGAATATCCTGAAATCTGCAATGAAATCTCGTGGATATTAGTGCCTCTCAATAGGCTGGGGCATGGAAAAATCCTCAGAGCAAAAAATATTCAATTTTTTCCAAGTGATGACCACTTTTACCTGCTACTGCCTAGAGCACTTCTGCTGGATGAGACTGCGTGAATGCAAATAAGCACTGCAAGAAAATCTCTTCACCAGCCCCTACAAAGCTCTTTATTCTGCAATCTTTCTGCACTATAATAGGATGACTATCAAGAGTTCTCTGTTTTGTCATATATATATATATATATATATATATATATATATATATATATTTCAGTTGTCACTGATAGTCTCTATACTAGTTTGACTCATGCCAATAACTCATTATGGGTCTGATCCCTATTCCACTGATATAACTGAGTTATGTCATTGATTTCAATATGAGCAGAGTCAGGGCCCAGGAAAGCATGCTTAGGAATCATGTGGTGATTGAGGACCTGAGGAGTCATTGTATCCCATTGACAGATGTAATAGTACAGTAGTTTCTCTAGCAACAACATGGGTCCATTAGTCTCTATATGGGTGCACTAAGTCACTACTCTGATGGTAGGAGCATGAGGAGCCCTGACTTCAAACTGTATAAGGAAACCAACCATAACACAGATATAATCCTCACTGTCTTACAAAATTTCCACTCCCAGCCTCCAAAGTCAAGGCTTGCCAACATGACTGGCATTTGAAGGCAAAATCATAGCCAAATGAGTTTACAAGAGAGTAATGTAAAAAGCCCACAAAGCATACTGACCTTGTTCGCTAAGAATAGAAAGTCTGTCCCAAAACCACCTAGAGCTGGAATTACAGCTGGGGAAAAAAATGCAGGGAACATGCTGAATATTATTGTATAAGATTAGCTGACAAACTGGGATGCATATGGAAGCACCTTCCTACACAATCAATGTTTCAGCCATAGTTGATCATAAATTAAACCTCCATGATAGTAAGGTACTGTCATGGCTATACACCTCAGAAGCAGGAAGAACCAAGTGTCAAATAGTACAATTCCAAAACAAATTAAAACTACCATATCTCCTGTCAGAGCAGGATTGATCAACTCTCTCATAACCAAAGACAGCAATCATGGAAATGTTTTGAGATCTCTGTAGCAGCAAAGCTCTTGTCTCAGGTGGTTGACCTGTGACACAATTACTATTTATTTAATTTTGAAACAATGTTAAGGACACTTTAGTGTGCATGTCTACGGGTCTATTTCTTGCTAAACACAGATTTTAAAAATATCACCTACTAGCTTACTTAGCAATGTTAAGAAAGATCAGAATTACTTGATACGTGATAGTCAGACTGTTTTCATGCCAGGTAGCTTTTCAGTTCAACTGAGGCTAGTGTCTTAATCCTTGTCTGTGCTGCGTCTGCTTTCATTGTGTTGGTGCAATGGCCACCATCATGGCTGCCATCAGGGATTGAACTAGGAGCCTCCAGAGCTAAAAGCATGAGTCTCTCTCTCTACTGCTTGAGCTAAAGAGCTGAGTTCTCTGGATAGGGCTGTAATAGTCTCATATCCTCTGTTATTTGGGTATGGGGGGGGGACATGTAACACATTGAGCAGTTCATTATGCTGGCATAATGGGGCATGGGAGAATCACCTTAGCCTAGGAAGATCCTCTGGTAATGTGGATACACTATAGTATCTCCTACACAATCTAATCCTGAGTGACAACATGTGAGACACGGCCAGTGAAAATAGGTCATGAGTGGGGGTTCCCCATGTTTCACTGATCCCTGAATCTCAATAATGTCCCCTTGGGATTGATGGCAGCCAAGCAAGGTCCTCAGGCCCAGCTTGCAGCCAAACCTGGATCAGATGACTTAAAGCCTCCTTTGCATACCTACCTCCCCAAGTTGTGCTGTGCACCCCTTAATTGCAGCTGATGATTGGTGGCCACAGTGTTGTAATGAAAAATGTATTTGATTAATTTTAGCCTGTGTCTGTAATATCTGTGAGCAGATTACTTTCTCCAAGATATTCATTATCCAAAATATTTGACTTTTTTTGTAGATTTAAAAAATATTGTATCAGTTCTTTGAGCACACTTACTGTTTGATATGCATTAGTTAGCTGTGGTTAGTGACAGACAAAGTATTGGTTTTTTTCCCTTCTCGAATGGACATACCAGTTCTTCTGGCACAAATACACATGGCAATGTAAAATAAGGTTTCCATGAGACCTTATCCTTACAATTATGAAACTCACTTTCTGCAAACATTCGTGCCAGTTAAACTTAATTGTTTAGAACATAAGAATGGCCATACTGGGTCAGACCAAAGGTCCATACAGTCCAGTATCCTGTCTGCCAACAGTGGCCATGCCAGGTGCCCCAGAGAGAGTGAACCTAACAGTAATGATCAAGTGATCTCTCTCCTGCCATACGTCCATTCACATATTTGTGTAAAGCCAAACACAAAAGGGGTACAAATATGGTTAAACTGAATTTATTTAAAAATTCAAATACAAACATAAAGAAAAATGTTCACTTCCTTCTCCCAGATTTATTTTTAATTGACCATTTTCAACGTCTCCTAGAGGGTCCCTCTTCTGTAATCTCATATCATTAAGATACAGAATGAAGATTCTGAAAGGATGTGGTATACCAAAGATCTGTGTAAAATGTACAGCTTCATGCTAGAGAACTACTTATTTAATGACTTTGTTAACACAAAGGAAGCTGACTATATTTAGGTTACAATATTTTCACACTGAGCCAAGCCTGGTTATAGCTAAGCCATGTGCCTATTGTTAAAGTTACTGCTAAAAATAATCATATTTAAAGTAAGCGAATGCAGCAAATTTTAGTATGTAAAATATTCCTGCAGTTAATGTCTATTCATTAGAGAAGTTGCAGGAAGTTGCCTTCTTCATCTGCAGGTTACCAGTATGAACAGAGGTGTATGTTGGATACAAGGCAGCCCTATTTTTCATGATTTAACATAATCCCATGACTTTGTAGTCTTCCTTACTTTAGCTGTAATCCTTACAATTTAGTAATTACCCTAAAAGCCCTTTCCTATTAAACAGTGGAATGCATTGCTTAAAATTGACATTGTAACACTTTGCATTGTAAGTCCCTGTTATTAGTTGCTTATAACTTTGCCAAACTATTACTGATTTGGGCTAAACTCTTCCATACTTGGTGTCTCACTCTGGCTAAATTTTTTTGGGAAAGTTTCACCAAAAATGCTAGAATCACTTCAGAGTATGAAGTTAGGGGAAAATAGGTAGTTTTGACAATGTTAAAAATGTTCTAGCATCTCCTGGATTTGGACCAGAAACTTTTTTTTGGAAGAGGGATGGTCTTGGGGTCAGGAAGATGCCTTTTACTGTTCCCCGTGAAAATTCAACTATATTGGGTTGTTATACACCTCTGCAAATTGCCATTTGCACATGCTCAGTAGAGCGTGCTTGTTCGAGGCTTGCCCCAGATGGGACACGGCAGCAGCAGCCGCCTCGCTGACATGTATGATGGAGTGTTTAGCTGGCAGTCAGGAGGAGATTTATCAGTTATAGCATCAGTTCTTCCACTTGCTTATTAATTATTCTGTATTAAGAATTCTCTGTATTCAACACAGCTAATTAATAAGCAAGGCACCATCGCCCTAAGTTAGGGGGCAGCCACATTTTTTGTAAGTGCAAATCACTCAGTTTGGACAGTGAGACTAGATAGGTCAATTTCTTATTTACAATCAGTCTGGCAACCAGGCACTAGCTTTCTGACACTATGGGGGAATGTTTCAATTAAACCAAAACACAAAAGTAATTGAAATTAAAACAAAAATCCCAGAAATATTTCTATTCCAATTAAGGTTTAAAAAAATTGTCTACCATTTATTTAAAATGCCCAGTGTTTATTTTGGTCTTCGTTGTTAAAGTTTTAACACAGTACCTATTGCAGTCAATGGCAATCTTTACATTGATTTCAGTTGGACCAGTCCCTTTAAGATTAATGTTTATCACTAGTGAATTAGTACATGGTCCCAAAGGGAACAGAGCTCCTGCAACTCCAATATGCCTATAATAAGAGTGGTGGGTGTTCATCACCTCTTGAGAGTTGTTCCCTAGGGAGAATTAGAACAGGAAACGGCAACTGTGAAAACCCTATTTTAGGGAAAATCCGTGTAAATGTGAATTAACTAATGTAATACAGCTATTCATTTTTGGTGATAGTAGCAAATTTTTCTATCAAATGAAAATGCAATAGAAAATCAACGGCTGGAACATTCCTTCTTCATTACTTTTGGCTGCCATGCTTAGAGTCCCTGAATTTACTCAATGCATATTTTTTTTATATGCCACCTACCATACCCCCTCAGGAAGAACATGACTTGGACTGATATGCTCCAAAACAAGAAGAGAAATGGCAAATAGGTTACAATAACACTTAGTGATCACAGAGTATATTCCAGAGGCCTTGAGAATTAATACAACTGACAAGCATGATCTGAAAAATAATTAATAACTCTTTTGCATATGATTGTCAACAACATGATAAAGGACAAGCCCCTACTTGCGGTGGGGTATATTCATTTCTTAGACAAGAACTCCTGTAACTTTGCACCTAGCTAGAACAACTGTAGATTGACCTCCTGAAAAACTCTTACTCCTTACGATAGTGTTCTTCACATTTAATAAGCTTTGAGCACATTAAATGTAAAGTATAATACTTTACAAGGTAATACATAACTAGAGAAAGTCAACTGAAACATAAAATTTTCCAGTGTCAGTTTGAAACAATTGCAAGACATATAATGTGCTGCGAAGGAAAGATGTGATCACTGATTGGCTGCAAGAGACTTCACTGAGTCAGATTAGCCAGCAAATTATTTTTTTCCAACAGATATTTCTATACTTAGATATATGGGAAAAACAAGGACAATTGTTTGTTCCCATTTCAGTTCAAATGTACACGACATTGAAGTGGTAACACCCAGTTTCTCCACTTCCATGGTTCTAAAATTAGAAACATCATTTTTACTCCTCAGATAAAATTCTTGTTTGTTTACAAAAAAGAATCTTGTTAGAGATGGGTCATCATGACTCTTGCAATTGTTTCTGATTCACCAGCTATTGTAAAATTAATCAGTGTTTTTGTTTTTTAGCCTGCCTAAAAATCCAAAAAATTCCTATTGAGTTTCTATGTTCCAACTGACAATATTTTGACTCCATTTTACTTGTTCACAATTTTTTAAAATGCTCGTTTTTGGATTATGCAAGGCTGAAAGATTCTGATTTTCTCACTTTAAAACATAATTCACACATTTTCCCCATATAGATAAGTAACTCAGAAATATCTGAACTTTGAAATATGGCATGAATTCACATAAGGCCGGATGCTGAACTCACTCAGACTGCTTTTACACTGATATAATAATTCATTTGACTTAAATGGAGTTCCTGCTTTTCAGTGGTGAGATCAAAATCACACTTATAATTTGACTCCTACCTTAATGCTGTCTGTGTTTTACTTTAGAGAGATTTTCATGATGATTTTGTTGCGGCATAATGGGGATTGTTAAACATGGAGTTTCATTCTGATTCAGAAGCATCAATTTGATAGCCATTATAAATGGATTATTTAGTGAGCCTGTCTCCCCTTCTCTTTCTCCTTTATTCCATTGAAACTCTTACCAAATTTAATATGGGAAACCACGGCTGTCAGACAAAACTAGATACCAGATTATTACTCATCTACTCGTGCTGTGCTATCTTTTAATATCAAAGAGCTTATGAAATTCATGCTGATGTATTATTCTGAATAGTTTTTATATTGTAAATACACATTGCATGCATCCTCTAAATGAGTATTTCTGATGGCAATGTCATGGCAGTACTATCCTGAAGCCCTTTTGCCATTTCTAGGTCACGCATGCTCGTGTGTACACAGTCTCCTATTGCTGTGAATCAGCCCTTTTTAGAGGAGGAAGTCTGGCAGGGGACAGAGGATTGTGGGTTTTTGCTGCAGCCATGAAAACTTAGAATACTTCTGTGGAAACCAAAGAATATATCAGCGTTAGTCTAGTCTGCAATAGCCTTATTCAAATCTGGGTCCAAAGCCAAATTTCATGTAGTTTCATTGCTTTTTACTGGTAATGGATAAAGTGCAGCTGTGACAGATTCTGGACTCTCTATTTTTCACTTTTGAGAACTGGCTGAAAGTCTGTTCCAGTGTCAGAGACACTGCAGGGCTCTGAAGATGCAGTATGGGACAAATCCCATTCTATTTTATAAAGCAAGCTAGTGATTTCTTATCCTGGCCATACATTCTCCTCTACTACTTAGTTCTCTGCCAGGGGTAGGCAACCTATGGCACGGGTGCTGAAGGCAGCACTCGAGCTGATTTTCAGTGGCACTCACACTGGCTGGGTCCTGGCCACCAGTCCGGGGGACTCTGAATTTTAATTTTAAATGAAGCTTCTTAAACATTTAAAAACCCTTATTTACTTTACATACAACAATAGTTTGGTTATATATTATAGACTTTTAGAAGGAGACATTCTAAAAACATTAAAATGTATTACTGGCACGCAAAACCTTAAATTAGAGTGAATAAATGAAGTCTTGGCATCCTACTTCTGAAAGGTTGCTGACTCCTGGTCTCTGCCATGATTTTTTTCCTGCCACAACATTACCAGTATTACACATATAAGTACCATTTATTTTGTTTAACAGACTATATATAGCTGAAATATTACCTTTTTACAATTGATTATTTCTCAAACAAGCTCAAGCTCTTTCCTCTGCCTGGGGTGTTTTTCACCATGCTCTTTATGAACTAAAAGATTCAAGAAACACAGGGGTTTGTTCATTTATTCTAGATGTTCATGTGGTGTGCATCTTAGTGATAGCCTTTCTGTACATGGCTTAGATTGAGACAAAAAATTCCTGAAAATATGGAGCTAATACCCTATGAAGGCCTCCCTTAGCACCAAGGATGAAATCTTGGTCCTATTGAAGTCAATGGCAAAACTCCCACTAACTTTAGTGATAGGGTTTCGCCTGAATATTTTAAAAGGACAGATGTGAGGAAGGTATTAACAGTAGTTTTGAGGCCATCTGGGTTTCAGAAAGAATGTAAAAGTTGGTCATCCAAGATCTTCTTTGAGGAAACATCCTGTAGAATTTTGTAGAAAGTGATAACCTATTTAACCATCCTGAGGAATTTAATGGAAAATGTATCACCCTGTTATAGAATTCTAAAGGACTTTAAGCCCTCCCACCCCCGACAAAGTATAGAAAGGAGATAATCCCCTATTAAATTATATAGAACCTCAGAGTAATTTCTATAAAATCTTCTTTGGTTTTTAGAGTAGTTTCCACAGAAACCTATTGGCTTCATGCCTATTAATTGCTGAGACTTTTCCTTATGGGAACAGTCTTCCTTATTTAAGGTAGTTCATCTTCTTTTCTCCTTACATGCTGGTCTCTTAGTCAATTGTCTCAATAGTTCTTGAAGCATGTCTGAAAGTATTTCTTTTGGCTCCCATGCTACCATATCTCTGCCCCTCCTTCCCCCCCCCAAATCCTGGGGAGTCTTATGGAGATAAATCCTGCAGTGTTTCTTTTCAGAAGTAACATAGCAGGTTTCATGAGCAGATGACTAGACTATACTGTATGTTCAGTTAACTATCCACCACAACGAGTTTATTGGATTTTATGATCCAACTGAGTCAGCATAAGGCTAGCGTGCCACTGCACAGTTTACTATAGCTAAGATCCTTTCTTGAATAACCCATCAAGGCAAGGAAGAGATTAACTAAAATGGGAGATTAGGCTGCTTGGTGTATCAAATCTCTTAAAGCCATTGATTTAGCTATTAATATAGACTACAGGTAATATTTTAGAGAAGTGTTACTAGGGTCGGTAGGACTGCAGAATAGTAGTGGTAACACTGTGCATCGAGGGTTAATATTTACCATTAACAACACAGGGTGAAATTTACCTCTGCTTGTGCAAGGAGATGCCAGTTGCACATCACTGTGCCTAAGGAGTGACTTGTTCCAGGGAAAGGGAAGACAATGTTGCTGCCAGTGTCTTTTCTTGGGGGGGTTCTGCCAAAAGGAAGCAGCTTTAATTCTCATAAGAGCCCCACTGGCAGAGCTGCAATGCAGATGCATCTCATGGGCAGTCTAGCCATTCCCCACTTTCTAGACAGCAGTGGTCAATTTTCAGACAGCATGGGTCTCCCTGGAATTTCTGCCACTGGAACTCCTATGCCAGGGTCTGTGCTGGATTTTTGTTGGTACTCAGTAATATTACCGATACTTTAGTGCGTGGTCTCATTAGATTTTGACTGCTCTTTCCCCTTGATCTAATTTCCCAATTTCATAAGCTGATCTGTACTGGCGGTACCTGGAGCAGCTGTTCCAGACATGTACAGGCAAGGGAAGTGGTTGCATAGCAACCTGCACCAGGTGGAGCGTCTCAAGATAGCTCCTCCCTTCTGTGTAGATTTTTCCTTAAAATTTTTCACAGCTTGGTGACAGAAGAATCAGATCCTCAGAGGACAAAATATAAATAAGCATTTTATTTTTAGGGGGTGGGGGACCCAGCAGTAAACTAGGGAATGGTGGAAGAGTTTGCTTTGTAGATAAACAACACTGGCTGAATCTGCATGTTTTCCACTACAGTATTATGTATGCTTCTTTTATAAATCCAAACAACCAATCTCTCTGCAATGAAATATGGGTATCAAGGGCCAGATTTTAAAACATATTTAGGTACCTAACTCCCAATGAAATAAAGACCTTTTAAAAATCTGGCCCTATATCCCATTTGCCTTACCCACGTAAGTAGTTTCAATGACTTCTGTGAGACTTCTTCCATTAGTGAGTGAGCATGATTTAATCTTAAAGAGAACACCAATAACTTACGAAAAAAATTATTACATTAATTAGTGATGAAACACAAAGGATTTTAGAAAAAAATATTCCGAAGACCTACACAACATACTAGAGAATAATATTGTTTCTGTAGCTTCTTTTAAATATCTGGTAACACCTTATATGAAGGATCCATTTATAAATGGTTAATAAATGAATAATATAAGTTATAAGCACATTAGAGACGTAAGTAGTTTGCGGCATTGATAAGCAACTTAATAAGTTATAAGGAACTTAATAAGGTCTCTAACAACCATTTAATAGGACTTATATTAATAATTTTTTAACCTTTATAAGCTATTCATAAAAGAAACCTTACTTTAAAGTGTGACCAAAGAGACTATAGAATTTGATAGCAGGAATATAATTTTCTGTTCAATTCCTTAGTGTGTTTCCAAACATCCATGAAAAGGTCTATTTTCTGTTACATTCTACTAGGATTTTTATCTACCAAATTTTGTCACAGTAACACAAATACAGGTCTCCTCCCTAGTGAAGGTCAATTATTTTAATACCTCTGTACCAAACTCTGTAGTTGTTGCAAAGGCAAAACTTCCAGTAGGCTGAATGGGGGTTTTGTCTGCATTGAGTTACCTGGCCTGATCCAAAGCCTATTGAAGTTAGTGGTAAGATTGTCATTTACTAAAATGCTCTTTGAATCAGGCTCATTAAGAGCCAAGTATTATTATTTATTAGGACTCAGCCAGGGCTGCAGGCTGTTAGAAGTACCACCTTTTAGTGGAAGTTTAGTTGATACCATTAATACCACTGAGTATCCGAGAGTTTTTTTTCCAATTAGAGAAGTGGCAGAGGATGTGGAAAAAGCTAATGTACTCAATGATTTTTTTTGCTTCTGTCTTCACAAACAAGGTCAGCTCCCAGGCTGCTGCACTGGGCAGCACATTATGGGCAAAAGGTGACCAGTCCTCTGTGGAGAAAGAAGTGGTTCGGGACTATTTAGAAAAACTGGACAAGCACAAGTCCATGGGGCCGGATGCGCTGCATCTGAGGGTGCTAAAGGAGTTGGTGGATGTGATTGCAGAGCCATTGGCCATTATCTTTGAAAACTCATGATGACTGGGGGAGGTCCTGGATGACTGGAAAAGGGCTAATGTAGTGCCCATCTTTAAAAAGGGAAGGAGGAGGATCTGGGGAACTACAGGCCAGTCAGCCTCACCTCAGTCCCTGGAAAAATCATGGAGCAGGTCCTCAAGGAATCAATTCTGAAGCACTTAGAGGAGAGGAAAGTGATCAGGAACAGTCAGCATGGATTCACCAAGGGCATTCCTGACTAACCTAATTGCCGTCTATGAGGAGATTACTGGCTGTGTAGATGAGGGGAAAGCAGTGGATGTGTTGTTCCTTGACTTTAGCAAAGCTTTTGATATGGTCTCCCACAGTATTCTTGCCAGCAAGTTAAAGAAGTCTGGGCTGGATGAATGGATTTTAAGATGGATAGAAAGCTGGTTAGATCGTCAGGCTCAACGTGTTGTGATCAATGGCTCCATGTCTAGTTGGCAACCGGTTTCAAGTGGAGTGCCCCAAGGGTCGATTCTGGGACTGGTTTTGTTCAATATCTTCATTAATGATATGGAGCATGGTGTGGACTGCACTCTCAGCAAGTTTGCAGATGACACTAAACTGGGAGGAGTGGTAGATATGCTGGAGGGTAGGGATAGCATACAGAGGGACATAGACAAATTAGAGGATTGGGCCAAAAGAAACCTGATGAGGTTCAACAAGGACAAGTGCAGAGTCCTGCACTTAGGATGGACGAATCCCATTCACTGTTACAGACTAGGGACCGAATGGCTAGGGAGGAGTTCTGCAGAAAAGGACCTAGGGGTTACAGTGGATGAGGAGCTGGATATGAGTCAACAGTGTGCCCTTATTGCCAAAAAGACTAACGGCATTTTGGGCTGTATAAGTAGAGGCATTGCCAGCAGATTGAGGGACGTGATCATTCCCCTCTATTCGACATTGGTGAGGCCTCATTTGGAGCACTGTGTCCAGTTTTGAGCCCCACACTACAAGAAGGATGTGGAAAAATTGGAAAGAGTCCAGTGGAGGGCAACAAAAATGATTAGGGGGCTGGAGCACATGTCTTATGAGGAGAGGCTGAGGGAACTGGGATTGTTTAGTCTGCAGAAGAGAACAATGAGGGGGGATTAGATAGCTGCTTTCATCTACCTGAAAAGCGATTCCAAAGAGGATGGATCTAGACTGTTCTCAGTGGTACTTGATGACAGAACAAGGAGTAATGATCTCAAGTTGCAGTGGGAGAGGTTTAGGTTGGATATTAGGAAAAACTTTTTCACTAGGAGGGTGGTGAAGCACTGGAATGGGTTACCTAGGGAGGTGGTGGAATCTTCTTAGAGGTTTTTAAGGTCAGGCTTGACAAAGCTCTGGCTGGGATGATTTAGTTGGGAGTTGGTCCTGCTTTGAGCAGGGGGTTGAACTAGATACCTCCTGAGGTCCCTTCCAACCCTGATATTCTATGATTCTAAGGTGAAAGTGGTCATCTAATACATATATCACCTGTTACTTCTGCAGTGTCACAAATCTTATATCTCATACATAAGCAAGTATAAGGAAAGCAGACCACATTGGAACATCCAGAGTCAATTGTAATTCCACAAACTTGATGTGAGGCAGTGCATCACAGGTTTGATAGGGGAACCCACGCCCACTCCCTCCACTGGGTTCCAGCTCAGAGCCCTAGAGCTTGATAACTAGGATAAGGGTTCTTCAACTTTGACAGTGCCCTGAGCTTCTTTCCACTTTCCCCTGGGTCTCTACAGGCTCTGCAGCCTGTCAGTCAGTTCATCTCCTCCTGGGCTGTCACCTTTGGGAAGCTCTTTACTAGCTTGCTGGCAGGACCTCCTTTTTCCAGCCTGTTCACTAGTCTTCTAACCACATCACCCTCACTGTTTCACACCCCTTTTATCCTCCCAGCTGTTGTGAGGCTTCCAATCAGCAGTGGCTGGCAGTGCCTGTATTAACTCTTTGGGTACTGGGCCAGTGTGAAGTACATACACACCAAGACACTTGGTTATTAGTGAAATTAACTTGTAGTGACTTATTATTCTGCTCTTGCAGCATGCATTACCAAAAAGTGATGATCCCTCTATTTGTGTGAGAGAGAAAACTGCCATTCAAACAGTGCTTTCACCTTCTTTGTTAAAAGGACAAGCAGATGTTAGGTAACACTCTGCTAGCTAATGATTAAGATTTATAAATGCTAGCAATGTATATTCCAGAGTGGTAGGTGCATTTTCTGTTAGAGGCAGATAATGACATCTGAAATAAAAAAAAATTGTAAGAATTGCTTCACTGAAATCAGCAGTCATCAGAACAAAATTAACATGCAGAGCATATGTCTAATTCCTGAAAGGATCTGAATGTGATGGTGTAAATAGTTCTTGCACTATACAAATAGAAGAACTTAAAACAATTGAGTAAGGAAATGTAAAATGAATCATTTGCAAAAAAGGAAGACATTAACTATTCAGCTGAAATATCGCAATTTGCTCTAACATAATGAAAACATTTTTTACAAATGAAAATTCAACTAATTTAGCTTTGATACCCTCTCCTTGAGTAATAATTATGCATCATTTCTACAGAAATGTTCCTCTCATAAGCAATCTGAAGATGAGAAACTGTATTACTAATTTTTCACTTTTTGTAATGGTTCTAATCGTCATTAAAGACCTTAATTATGATTCAGTTATTCAGTTTTAGAAAAGTCTGCCAGCTATGCCAAATTACATATGGATGGATATACGAGCTTCTGTGGATGTCTCATTGCCAGGGACTTACACTTATAATAGAAGATTTTTTTCATGCAATGTGAGTAAAACTGAGAATTAAAGCAACTGAAGACCCATAGCTGTCATTGACTGAACCACTTTGTTACATTTAATAGTACTGGTAAAACATTCTTTCTACTCTCATCAGTACAATTTACATCTACTTGCATTTCCAGTGAAGATGTTCCTATGGACAATATTTGTCCAACATGAACCTTATATAATAGTGATATCCCATCCTGTGCCTGCAAATAGGAACACTTATTTCTGAGACCCACAAAATCCATGCTCTAAGTGGTATAAGAGAACTATTCCTTGATTCACAATTTTGCCAATTATTTAGTTTAATTCCCAAGTGATCTGTGATAAGCTTCATCATACACACTAAATCAGTGGGTTTATCTCTTGAATTTCTGTGATCAGCTTCCAACCAGCATAATTACTGAAATCCCTCTGACA
The DNA here is from genome assembly GCF_007399415.2 of Gopherus evgoodei. Classification (NCBI taxonomy): domain Eukaryota; kingdom Metazoa; phylum Chordata; order Testudines; family Testudinidae; genus Gopherus; species Gopherus evgoodei. Next base: position 32,785,797 of record NC_044333.1, on the reverse strand, counting down.
TTAATTTCCAGTTTCCCATTCACCGGCATATGTCATCTTGGAACACCAGGGAGATGATTTAAATGGCTATCAGCATCACTCCTGAGCACAATGATTTTCTCTTACTTTTCCTGCTCAGTTAAGGATGTGCTTTCTTTATTAGCTTAATAAATAGATAATTAAGGATCTTCATTTTCTATGCTTGATACATGGTCATGTTTTACTAGCTATTCATTCTATTTATAGTTTTTTTGCATTAATATTTGATGCATTTTGTATATAAATGGCAATGCTTAACATATTTCATATCACTGTTAATATATTCAATTTGCATATGTTATCCCAGGCTGATGACCTAGTAGGGATGAAGTTTTTAAAAAACTCATGGTATAAGAGTGACAGAATAAGGTGTGCTAAGATCATGTCTACACTTCAGGGACTATTGTGGGATAGCTGGTCTTCTGTTGACCTAGCTCTGTCTACTGTGGGGGCTTGGTCAGCATATGGCACTCAGGAGTGTGTATTTTTCACATCCTTGAGTGCTGTAACTATGTTGACCTAAACTTTAAATGTAGATCAGGCCTTAATCAACAAAAATAAAATCTTGCCCAAAACCAAAAAACATTCAAAGAATAGAGGCGCCATCTTGAATATATATATATATATAGTGTATTCTAATTCATGCCAACCTTCACTATCAACATACAAAGAGGCCCAGATTAAGCTGAAAAAACTAAGAAATTCAAAGATGAGAATGATACTTTCAGTTCTAATAGACAAATCAATATCAGTGCATCAGTTTATTTGGAAACAAAATCCTCTGTTGATACAATGTGTTTTTCATTGCATAAGCATCAGGGAAGTAATTACAATTATTTATGTTGCATAAGACATATTAGGCTCTTGGCTTTGATCCCTAGATGTTGCCACACACAGCAGTGTAAAGGGAGTACAAGCTAGTAATTTTCTACCGAGATGGGTTGGTTCCTGAGCTAGAGTTACTATGGTGCGTTGTGCAGTTACTGGTGAGAATATGCTTCAGGTTGGCAGGTTGTCTGTGAGTGAGGACTGGCCTGCCACCCAAGGCCTGTGAAAGTATGGGATCATTGTCCAGGAAGAGTTGTAGATCTCTGTTGCGTTGGAGGGGTTTTAGCTGGGGACTGTATGTGATGGCCAGTGGAGTCTTATTGGTTTCTTTCTTAGGTTTGTCTTGCAGTAGGAGGCTTCTGGATACACATCTGGCTCTGTTGATCTGTTTCCTTATTTCCTCGTGCGGGTATTGTAGTTTTGAGAATGCTTGGTGGAGATTTTGTAGGTGTTGGTCTCTGTCTGAGGAGTTAGAGCAGATGCGGTTGTACCTCAGTGCTTGGCTGTAGACAATGGATCGTGTGGTGTGCCTGGGATGGAAGCTGGAGGCATGAAGATAGGCATAGCAGTCTGTGGGTTGAAATGGCAGGCCAGTCCTCGCCCACAGACAACCTGCCAACCTGAAGCATATTCTCACCAGTAACTGCACAACGCACCATAGTAACTCTAGCTCAGGAACCAACCCATGCAACAAACCTCAATGCTAACTCTGCCCACATATCTACACCAGTGACACCATCACAGGACCTAACCAGATCAGCCACACCATCACCGGTTCATTCACCTGCAATGTAATATACGCCATCATATGCCAGCAATGCCCCTCTGCTATGTACATCGGCCAAGCTGGACAGTCTCTACGGAAAAGGATAAATGGACACAAATCAGATATTAGGAATGGCAATATACAAAAATCTGTAGGAGAACACTTTAACCTCCCTGGACACACAATAGCAGATCTTAAGGTGGCCATACTGCAGCAAAAAAACTTCAGAACCAGACTTCAAAGAGAAACTGCTGAGTTCAGTTTATCTGCAAATTTGACACCATTAGCTCAGGATTAAACAAAGACTGTGAATGGCTTACCAACCACAGAACCAGTTTCTCCTCCCTTGGTTTTCACACCTCAGCTGCTAGAACAGGGCCTCATCCTCCCTGATTGAACTAATCTCGTTATCTCTAGCTTGCTTCTTGTTTGCATATATATACCTGCCCCTGGAAATTTCCACTACATGCATCTGACGAAGTGGGTATTCACCCACGAAAGTTCATGCTCCAAAACGTCTGTTAGTCTATGAGGTGCCACAGGATTCTTTGCTGCTTCTAGTGTTAAAGAGAAATATTAGGATAGCAAGATGTATGATTGGAGTAGGCATATTCATTTTTTGCAATTTATAATACATGAAGAAAGTGCCTGCATGCTACCCTGTGAGTCCTTGATATTGTTTAAAGCAACTAAATCCAAACAAGCAGCAACTCCTAGAAAATCTCCAGGACAATGCTCCCAACACAAGATGGGAATGACAGGCAGGACTTTCATCACCAAACCACCATCCCATCATGAAGTCCTCCTTCCCCCTCATTAAGCCCCAATCAGCTCAGCCAGCCAGGCAAAAAGGATAGCATACCTCATGGGGCAACAATTCCAAATCGGTTTGTAGCAAAGGCAGAAGCTTATGCTACAGATGAGAGCCCTGTATAGAGAATGCTCTCCTGCCAAATCCCAGTTCATAGAGTGGGATCCAACTCAGTTGCCTTCGTTGGTTGCAGATGGGGCAGTATTGCACAAGGAAACAGGTAGTCTTTCATGTATGCAGGTCCTGAGCCATTTAGAGCTTTATTGGTTAAAATCTATAAACTCCACCTGGAAACACAATGCCGACCATACGCAGCTTCCAGAGCACTGATGCCATGTGCTCACAGAAGATGCACCACCGGCTGGCTTTAAGGTGCAGCCTTAAACCTCTAATTAATGAACAAATAAAATTTGAAATTGTTTCTCAAAAAAGAAAATGCAAAATGAAAATAAGTGTGAATGTAATGTTAGTGCTTTCTGGTTTCCTAACAGGCTTTCCTGCTTCTCCTTTATTGTTTACTTAGCCTGTTTGATTGCTGCATGACTCTAAGTCTATTTGTAGATGGTTTAAGTTGGATACATAGTCTGTTTACACACATGGAGTCTCAACTTTGACTTGCGTGCTGTTCTGGTAAGAAAACGTGTAAGAAAGTGAGTATATGTTCCTGGGGTTTTCTCAAGTTTCAGTTGTCAGACGCATAGGCAGCATGGAAAAGAGGTTAGGACTGGCAGGGGCTATATTGCAGGGAGGCTGTCACAAGTGGGTGGACATGACTGAGTGTTCCAGGGGGAATATTTGTAATATGCTGTTCAGGGAGTTACCTGCATGACTCTATTTAGTGAATGCTTGGTTAAGATGCACCTTGCTGGAAATTAAAGCTCTATGGTATCATTTAGCCACCCTTGGAAGAAAAAGACTCAAAACTATAAACCTTTTGGAATTAAGTGATTAATTCAGAGACAACTTGGGAAAAAATTTGAATCTCTGCATATTTCATATACACTATGTGTAGAGATGAGCCTGAACTAAAATTCCATATCTGAAGAACTCTGGCTTTTGATAAAGTGTGGATCTAAACCGAGTTATGAGGCATGGCTGGTCTTTATGTCTGCAGTGGGATGAACCAAAGACTGGTCAGCACTGGGGAAGTTCAGGTCTCTAACATCCCCTCTAGCTTCCTGCCTGTGAATTTGGAACAACCAGATAAAGATGCTGCCCCCAAGAAACCGTACACTGGATTTTACATTGAGCCCAGTGCATTGATCTTCCTGGTTTTGGTGGGAAGCAGTAGCAGCCACCCAATTCTTATTATTCATCCAACTCTGACCTACGGTTTGTCTCAAGGACGAAAAGACTTCTCATGCTCGAAACACATACAACAGAGTTGGATTTTCAGGTTTTTACCCAGGTTTTTATTGTAGGCCACTTCCTCCTCCTCCTCTTTGCCTCCTTACTGAAGTCATGTCTACCAGGGAGAACTAAGGCAATTTGGCCTTTCCTGAGGCTCCCGTGTAGAGCTAAATAACCTTACCAGGTCACAGACTCTTGTAAACTGCACTTCACCACTTGTTGGCACTGTCCAATGTTCATCCTATAGAATGTTGTCAGTTCCAGGCAGAAATCACCTGGCCTTTTTGAGAGACCAAACCTTTAGCACTTTTAGGTACTTGCAAAATCTGAGCAGGAAAGAGCACAATTATTTTTTCATGACTCAGAAATTATTTTCCTATCTGCTGAGTGTCTCGGAACTATGCAGTTGGACATCCTGGAAATAATCACTAAAGACATTAAAGGTAAAATGAGCCCCACTTCAGTTGTTTTAATTCTTAATCCCCAGGAAATGTACAAAACAGACATTGTGTGACATCCTGGTCCCAATAGAGTCAATGGCAAAATTCCCATTGACTTTGGGGATCCAGGATTTAATCCTTTTTCTCTACTAACTCTAATAATTGAAATTTAGGAAGATGTGGTAGCAGATATTGGTTAGTATTTTAGTTTTAAGGTATTACATATAAGTATACTACATTGAGTATGACCACTTACTTTGAGTTGTATAGGTGCCTGATACTAGTGCTCTTTAAACACTACAACAAGCATAAACAGAACAGTACATTGTTGCCAACATTTGCAAGCAGTAACACTTACAAATATTAATATGAGCAAACCCATATATTTTTATGCTTTTTATTTCAGGCCTCTGAAAATTCTCTGAAAGGTTACTAGGCCAGGGACTAAAAGTGAATCAATTAAATAATTGCTGAAGCGAGTTGCTGACCACAGTAATTAATTGCTAGTGTATTCATTTACTGTGAGAGGAGCAGAGGAAGGAAAATATTTCACTGAATTTAGAATTGTATTTATTCATATATGCATTGTGGTGTTACAGCGGAATTATTTTATCTGACACACTGGAAACAGGCTATCTCTCTCCCTCGCCTAGAAACTTGAACTGTGTGATGCTACTATGTGACCTGCTGCGTAATGCACAGAACCTTCACTCCTAGGAATGCATTCAGAGTTAAAGTTGGTGTCTTACAGAGCTGGCATTCACATTTGAGACTCTAATGATCAAAATCCTGCCACAGAAATAGGAAACATAAGTTGGTACCATTCATGCTTAGTCAGGGGGACCATCATTGTCAATTCAGATCTCAGAGGCAGTTTGGAGGTGGACTTGAGTCCCCAGATCAGTGGCCAGTAGAGAATGGGTCCATCTCTTCATCTGTCTCCTGGAGGAGATGCGGGAGCAGGCCAGCCTGTCTTGTTTTCCAGTTTCTAGTGCAGCACTGGCACCAGTCCACAGGCAGCTGCTCATCCAGCATTCCTGGCTAGAGGATCATTTCAGCAGCTATAGTGTCAGCCAAGAGGAATCAAGAGGGAAAAGGAAAGTGGAGTTATGAAGTGAAAACCAAGAAAATACAAATTCCAGACAGCTGTTGCAAAGTGAAGGTGGGTGGCGGCAATACACTAGTTTATTCACTGAGTCTGCTGCATAGTTGCTAACAAAATCTCACTGATGCAATTCGGATATATTTTTTCTGAACAGTGTAGTACTACTGGCCTTCTATTGTTTGCATAGTTTGTGATATCTGATGTTTTTCAAATTGATCTAGCTGTGTATAACTGTTTATTTCTTTCAGCAATTTAAAAAAGATAGATCAGGCCTGGATGGAGTCTTTAGGTGCAGCCCTAAGCAAGGGGTGGTGGGTAAACAGCATCACCTCAGGAGTATGCCCAGAAAACATTGTGTCTCAGAGGAATGATATCCTCCCTGCTTCTCCTGTGCTCTGACATTCACCAGTAGGAAATAACAGGCTCCAGGGGACTCAGCTATGACAGCTGGCATGTTGAAGGGGAGGCGCCAAGGCTCCCCTCATTCTACATCCACTTTCTGGGGGTGAGGAGGAGGAAATAGCATGTTGGATCCCTCAGGATCAGGTAGACCGTGCAGCAGTATGAGCGGGAGGTTCTTACTTTCCTGTGCGAGTGTGTAGTCTGTCCAAGCACAACCTAACCCTAAATAAACAAGAGCCTGATTCTGTCCCCCTTACAAAATAAGCATACGCTGCTCTACGGGTAGCTGCATTGATTCCAGTGGGATCAGTTGCAGAATAACGGTTACCCTGTGTTGGCAATGTGTGGCAGAATCAGACCCTGCATGATTATTTTTCAAGGCTTAAAAATAATCCAGCAGGTTCCTCTGTTGTTCAAACCAACAGTCTACACAAAGTTGGTTAGATTCTTTTTCCTCCCCATCTGAGGGAGGAAACAAATAGAAGCAATGACAAAATGATATTACTCCATATTAACATGACTGCTTCTAATTTGTGAGAATAAATGAACCTCATTCAGTGTTTTATTTCTCCCAGAAATTCTAAAATCAATGCAAGATATACCATAAATGTCATTCTGGGCAGACAGTCATTTGAGGTAGGCATATAACTCAAATATAGCTTGAGCAGAATTCTCACCAATTTACCAAGTAATAATCCAGTCAGAGTCTGTGATAGGAACATTAAAAAGAAGAGACACTAACAGAGGTAGGAACAGATGGCATCCATGATAACAATGAAATAATAATAATATAATATTTTAAATTAATCAATGTTGGCTTTCATTCTGAAGAATCCCACAATGTTTTACAAACTATACACAAGGATTCTTTTATCCATTAACTGAAATGCAGCCCATCTGATGTGAAATAAACAGTTTGAGACAGGAAGCAAAACAGAATTATAATCCCTTGATTCTGCAGTAGGAATTTAGGTAGATGGAATCTATCTGTCTGTCATTGCCTGTGGCCCATGGTACGGCACCATGATAGATCATTATTGTTTGAAACCTCCATAAATGATCTCACTTTCTTTACCAGGGTTGTTTGTGCTTGTTTGTTAATAGCTAGAAATTATCAGGACCTTGGTTTTAAATCCCATGCAAAAGATGGTACTCCCAGAAAGAGCACTTCCTAAGAACTCGTATGGACATTAGTTCACTGCTTCCTTCTAGAATCTGGGAAGGATGCTAACTCCTGAATCTCTACACTATTCTCTGCGGGACATAGGTGCTCTCTCAAACTACTTTTCTGGCCCAATCTTGTTTGAGGCCAAATTCTGCTCTTGGATAAACTGGTGCAATCTTATTGGCTTTCGTAGGGTTTTGCGAGGGTAAGTGAAAACAGAATTTGCTCCATAACTTTTGAAATCTGATGGGATCATAAGACAAAGAGTAGTGGTTGATGGTCATAATGAAACAGTCCCAGAGAATGATAGGGAAATGTATATAAAGAAATGGAAAATATTTGAAGTAGTTCCAATCTTGTGCCTTCTGTGTAGAATTTGCAGTGGAAAAATGTGTTCGTTTCAAAATTTGAATGAGTAGACATAGTTGTATTAGTGCTCTTTGTATTAACCTTCTGAGAACATTCATGCAATCAGGATTTCTTAGCACTACTCCAAGCAAGTAACAGAAAAACAATATTATGTGATGTTTGTGGCCAGTCACAACTAAGGACACAGCTCACATGATGAAGTTCACATAGAAAGTTAGACATTCATGAAAAAATATTGTTGAATAATGAGTGAACTTGAGACAATTGGGATCAGTTCACAGATACCCATAAAACCAAAAATGAGACAAAATTAAATAAATAAATGAATCTTTAGTATTTGTTCACTCTGCCCTACAGGAGTGATACACAATGTTTTCTATACCAGGACCTCCTTTTCCATAGTGGGAACCAGGACTCTTGTCTAGCCAGGACCCCCCTCCGATTTATTAACATGGTAAGATCAAGTCACAAATCCTCTGACACCTATTCAAGACTCTCCCAGAGGTTATGCCTGCCCCCACCTGAGAACAGTGCTCTGCAGTGTTCCTTGGTCTCCTTCTGTTCTCACTGCAAATGGGGCATCTCTCTATTAAAATAATAAGCCTTTTCTGGAATTAACTGGTGGAGCTCCATTTACTTCAAAGGAACTGTGCTAATTTACACCAGCTGAGGATCTGGCTGTAGATTTTTTTTGAAAAGGGATAAGATATAGATATATTTCATTCATGGGGCTTTATTGAATGACGTTCTTAAAAGTTCTCAAGTACCCTAGAACAGACTCTGTGTGTGTGTGTGTGTGTGTGTGTGTAAGTAAAGTAATGATAGCTAGTCCTGAGGGATACAGCAAAACCCACATCTGGCTTTTCCTATTTACTGTTGTCAGGGCTAGAGCTTGAAATGCATTCATTTTGTATTTTATTACAGATTATAATTAAACACAGAAGTGAACAAGTATCTCTCAAACAGCATGCAGAACACACTGTGGCCATTTCTACTGGGAGGCAGTCGGAAAGCCAATGGAATGAATATTGCTGTGTACTCAGCTATATTTGTTCAAACATGCTGGGTGACATCCTGGCTCCACTGAAGTCAATGGCAAAGTCTCATTGACTTCAATCAGGCCAGGATTTCACCCACTATTTTTTCAATCAAGCCACATGCATTATTTTGGGGAGAAAATTGTACATTGCAAATATTAGCACATAACATAGACTGAAGATGCTCAGCGTATGTATGTTGGGGCATAAAAAACAGAAATCTGCTCTTTGGTTTGCATTGTTAACCCACTGATACGTGTGTTACTTGTCTGCCTGTATGCCTGATCTGCCGAAGATAGGCCTGTCCGAAGGGGCTTGGTTCTTTAGCTCTAGCGGTAGCAATCTGTGCTTTTCCCTGGTTCAGTCTGTGGTGCGTTAGCGGAAATGATGACCATTACATGTACTTACTTTATGTCAATGGGGCTGACCTATACATAATATATATGCACACACCCCATGCAGGATTGGGCTCTTTGACATGAAATATCCCTCATTATCAAGCACATTTTTGCACTCATGTATCCAGACTATTTCAGGCTTTAAAATGACCAATTTGGATTTAATACTATTTAAAGCCAGAGTGCTGTATTGCTAAGGATTTTTGCTATTGTTAAGCTAGAGCCTTTTGCCTCTAGTTCAATCGTTCAAATCTGTCCAGAGTCGCAAATGACTGGACACTGTTACCACCTGGCAACAGTGGCCTATATGTAATGAATATGGTGGTCTTGGTCTAGTTTCTGGTGGACAGGTGTCCATTTCATAAAAATCCATTGCCATTATTTTCATCTATTATTTGTATTATCGTAGCACTTGGGAGCCCGAGTCATGGACCAGGATCCAATTGTGCTAGGCACTGTACAAACACAGGACACCGAGATGTCACAACTGGCATCCTTATTGGCATTATCTACAGAAAAGCCAAGGACTGAATAGACTCAGAGCCACTTGCCCTTTCAAGCTGGCTCCTTCAGCTTGGGTTAAGGCAAAGTGAAGAAGCAGTGTGTAGTAGCTTGCATTGCCATTGTCTATGCTGTATCTGTTCTGTAAATACAGGACTCCAATGTCCAGGCGTGTCAGTCCAGTACTATTACCATGAAAAGATAAACAGAATAAAAAAATTCAGAAGCAGCTTAACCCAACTTAGAAGAAGCAGGTCATTCGGTAGCCTGTTCTCTGACTGTTGTATTGGTGATTATTTTGTCCGCAGGTCTATCTTAGCCACGCAGACTTACAGTTTGTAAGGAGGAGGTCTGTAGGCCTATATACATGAAGACACAAGTTCCTGGCTGTTTTAAAACCTCAAGACTGACCAAATGAAGAAAAGGGACTGAACATTAAATATAAACTGCCCCTAACTTGTCCATCTCCCCTAAATCTCCTCTGGGAGAATAATTGTCTCTGTCTCCTCTAGAGTGATATTTTCTCTTACCCTCTGTGGTGAGACCGCAGAGAGCTGGCTGACCACATTAACTGCTGCAGATCATTCTGTTTGCTGGCGATTAAGAACATCCAAGGTATCTTTTTTTCATGCTTACCACACAACTGAAAAAGCACAAGGTTGAGGTATTTTCTGAGAGCTGCATTATGCCTTGCCCGGCATAGTGCTTTGATAGGAGGACAAATGTTCTATAAAAGTGCAATATTTATTATTTCTCTAAAGTGAATTGGCTGCATTTAACTTAAAACAACAAGACTAGAGAACAGGGGGAAAATACCCAAAGATAAAATAAACCAAAAAAATATGCAGCCCAAAATAAACACAAACATTCCGTGATGTGGTACAGTCACTGCTTGTGCCTCACTTCTCCACAGGTGGCTCATGCACATCCAGTAACTTTGTTTATATTTTGTGTATTAGCAGATGGTTCTTTGATATAGAAGAAAAAGTGTTCCGACGTCAGATTTAGTCGGTATCGTGTCTCTTTTTTGAGCTACTAAACAAACCAAGGAAGGAAATGTGTAGCCACAATCACTTTCAGCAAAGGGCTGGGGGAAACAAAGAGAAAATCTTCATGAGTTAACGTATGGTCAGATTGACAGTAAGTGGAGGGGAGCAGTATATGTAAATGTAAGGGCTCCATAGACTTTAACTGGATAGGGTGTAGTTTTGTTATGAATATTTTTGAACTAATGTCCAAGAGACTAGGGTCCAACACATGCCTCTGTCACAGACTTCCTGTACGAGCTTGGGCAAGTCACTCAGTCTCTCTGTGTGTCAGTGCCCGCTCTCTGAAATGCTGAGAATAGTATTTCCTTCCTCCACCCATTGTCTGCCTTGCCCATGAAGACACTAAGCTCTTTTTTTTTTGGTGGTTGTTTGTTTTTTTGGGGGGTTAGGGGGGAGTGAGTATTCTTGATATGTGTTTGTACAGTGCCTAGTAGGTCAAATGGACCCTGACTTTGATTAGAGCCTGTTGGGGCTAATGTAATACAAATAAACCTGATCTGAGTGAATAATTTGCAACAAATAATTTATTAGAATAAATTAACCTATTGTATACTGTTTGGCAAATGCTCCATCTGTGAGCACACCTGCTTTCCTTTTATTTGTCATTTGAAAGTATTGATGACGTTTTGGCGATTGTGGTTGTTTTTTTTTAAATCTGTGTTGATCTCGAACAGTTCTCTGCAAATATTTGAGATTCAGATATTCTATTTGAGTTGTTTTAGTTGTGGTAGGTCAGATAAATCATTCTCTTGGGAGTGTTTGTTGATTGGATTATTGCACAAACGCTTCTGGCATTAATACTTTTGTGGAAAAATCTAAAATTCAATTTCTGTGAATTCTTGCACATGCAGCTATGAAACTCACTTTGTGTGAACTTTCATGCCAGCAAAACTTGATCTTGTGAACGTTCTCTGAAAGGGAGGGGTGAAGCAAATTAATGCATATAAAATTAAAACAGCAAATATTTGTGGAAAATTTTTGAAAAATTACCCCCAGCTCTAGTTGCAACTTTTTTTTCTGTGCAGTAAGCAGAGCTCCACTGACATGGTTGTAGGCAGGACCCAAGAACAAGTCAAATGGCTGAGCCAGCTAGATTTGTTCTAGGAAGTCACCATGGAGAATAGGTGATAGTCTGATTTAATTGTTCATTTTAAAAAAGGCTCAGATTGCAACATATTTGGTTAAATGTCTCTACTTCCATTTGATACAATTAAAGTTTTTGTGCTTTTCAAAGGAATTGGTTTAGCATATTTCTTTTACAAAGGGAGAAATGAGAGGGGAGAGAAATGAGACTCAGAACAGCCCGTCACAGGCTGACCTACTTTTTTGACCAATCTCTGCAGCCTGAGCTGCTCTTGTGTTGACAGTATACGTCTGAGCTAGAGCAAAATTAGCAGAATTAGTGGCCTTAGAGATTGGCTTCAGAGTAGACAAAGGGCTTGATGGCTTTTATGGGGCTCTTGGGTGTGCGAGGACTGCAGGATTAGGGCTAGAGGAAGTTTCTTCTGGTAAATTCTTCTCTTGACCCTTTTCCCCTATGAAAGCTAGAACAGAGTATGCTCATAGCATTGGACATTGTTTGACCAGCGGGCCAGATTTTCATCTGGCATGGCCATACAGTGGCCCTAATGCTGGTATCACTTGTTCAGAAAGGATCACCCAGTTATATGGGTGACATTCTAGTGGCGTACAACTGAAGTAGTAGCTCACAAAAATAACACCACACCCTTTCTGCTGCCAGCATAACAAGGAAAAAGGAGTGTGCTCATAAGAACGAGGATATGACTGGGATGGCCCTCTGCCATACCAGTGTTTGGCTATATTTTCAGCTCCTTGGGACTGTTTGCAGATGACATAAGCTAGAGCAGCCCTAGAGTTCCTCTAACCCAGAGCATAGAGACCAGCCTGGCACATAGCTGGAACAAGGTCAGGGGAATGCATAGATCCTAACTTTACAGTTTTACATACACATGAACTTCCATAGACAGACACACCCACATCTTCACCTGTTCTCTTTGGAAATCAGCCATACCCCAGGATCTCGCTCATAATCTTTCTTTCTCTTTCCTGACATTAATCCTTGAAATGGCCTAATTTGCAGAAGTGATGCACACGTACAGCTTCTGCAGCTCATAATGGAGCTGCAGGTGCAATCCCCTCAGAAATTCAAGTCACAGATCCTTCAGGCCAGTGTTTATCCCCATGTTGATTTCATTATTTCAACCAAAAAATGTCTAGAAACTGATCTACACTTTAGAAAGCAAATACTGTTCTTTTGCCCTCAAAAGCCTCTTGTCCTTTAACGGAAATTAATAGAGTTTTAGTCTTAGAAGCATATTGCAGCAAACTCTGATACCATGACTCTCCACTAAAGCATTCTTTTCACAAACCAGTGTAATTTAGAGTGACATATTGTGGCTCACCCTGTTCTTTCTCATGGCTGGATGTGTGAAACCAGTTGGTAGTGAAAGGAACAGTCTTCTAAAATGTTACTTTCTAAAGTACTGTATTTGCATTTGAAAGCATATGTTGCAACTGATGTTTCCTTTTTATGAGTCTTTTTGCTTTGGGTCCTCTCTGATCCTTATGAAAGGATATAGTAATCTCAGTTAGTAGTAAATGCTGAGATTTATTTGGGTCATAAGCACATAAAAGTGACCTGAGTCCCTCAGCCTCTGGTGAAAACAAAACAAAAATGAGAAGTCAAATCATAACTTAAATAAGACTAACAAGATCTGGTGAAATCTATTTACTGTTAGTGCCTATAACAGCATTTTGCCTTTCTTGTTTCCCTTGTTGCTGGAAACTTCACATGAAATTCAGTCTCTACAGGAATTTTCAAATTCACTCTGTGTAACAGCATGAGCAAAACCTTCTGTTTTTTTTCATGAGAACTCCGGTGTGGGTGGAAGGTTGGCATGTACCATAGCACAGAATATTAGTTTTCTAGAGGGAAAATGTACTTTGTGTATCACAACATCTTTCTTATCTACCTGAATTTTCCATCTATATGATCGTGAAGACTCTGATCTGACAAGAAGCTCTGTGGATGACTTCATTGCAGCTCTGCATGGATTCATTCTGAGGCCAGGATTAAGGTCATAAGCCATACATTATGTCACCTTGGGGGAGGGGTGATTAGCATACCTGAGACATGAAGTAATGTATTGGTCACACATTTCCAGTAGCACCTTACACTGGGCCATAGAAGCTGTGCTTCAAGAGATTTCATTGTTGGTGGAGAAATGATGGTGTTATATTTTTAAAGACTTACTTTTTAGTTTTTAGGGTTTTTTTAATGAAACAGGCACGAGCACCTAGTTTGGTAATAGTTCTGCTGAATATAGAGACCACAGGTGTTTAGGTAATTACACTGCATTCTTCCCTTGCTGCCACAGCGAACCTCGTGGGGGCACTGTGAGGAAAGTGGGTGTAGTTGTGACTGATGTCTGAAGGAAGTGGGGAATGAGATCAGAGACAGTCAGTTCAAGTACGTTTTACAGTTCAAAGAGAATCACAGGACATCATTTAGCTTTTGGTTCATTCCACTTATCATTTTTTTCAGGTGCAGCACTGTTTATTCTTTCTCATTACTTTTCACCTATTTACTCCTAAGCCTCTGATGAAATAAGTTAGTGAGGGAGTCACTGTCAACTGAGACAAGCAGTTAGGAAGTCCTGGATTCTAATGCTGATTTTCATTCTGACTCACTGTGTAGTCTGGGCAAGTCACTTAACCTCCCTGCTAAATTCCCCATTCTGTACTGCAGGAATAATAGCAGATCCATCTCATTAGCTAGTGTGAGAATGGATCAGCGGATGTTTTCAAAGCTTTTTACAAACATTAAGTGATATTTTTTATTATTGTTTTTTATTACTGCTACTGTTATTAATTGAGCTATTATTATGATCATGCTTGTTAAGCAAATGAGGGCTTAGTTTAATAAACAGTTAGTTTATTAAATCTTCAAAACGCTACAATTTCTACCATTGCGTTATTTGTTTGTAAACTTGTAATACAAATAGTCTGTCCTGTGATTGAAAAATCAAATGGATGCAGTACAAGTATGATGCATCTGTAAATGAACCAACAGCCCGATTCTGATCCCGCTTTTAGACTCATAGACTCTAGGACTGGAAGGGACCTCGAGAGGTCATCGAGTCCAGTCCCCTGCCCTCATGGCAGGACCAAATACTGTCTAGACCATCCCTGATAGACATTTATCTAACCTACTCTTAAATATCTCCAGCGATGGAGATTCCACAACTTCCCTAGGTTTTACAGAAGTTTGATTTGAGTTTGCTTTTAAATTTGGGGAGAGCAGAATCAGGCACCTTGTGTTTTCATTATGACCATGGAATTATAAAAAATTACTATTTTTCAGTAGGAGTATTGCTTCCAGCATTAGTAGGACAAATTGACCTTTCTAGCTTTTTACATGAGTAGACTTTCCCTTAGGAAGTTAATTTTAAAATCTTGCATCAAGGCAAAACAGAGTGGAGTTAGGCCTCTTTTTCTGAGTCTTCAAATGAGTACAGCTCCCATCACACTGGATCAGATCAACTACTGCATAATGACTCCATCTGTAAAACCAGCATAAGACTACTGAACTTTTTCCTGGTCATAGACCTTTTAATAGAAGAGCCTGTTCTATTAGAAACCAGATGTAATGCTGACTTCCCAAATTCTGTAATCTGACAAGTGAATTAATGGACCTTATATTACCCATAACAGGCTGCCAGTGTAAATAGCAAATTCATATTTTGACCAAAATGTTGTGTAACTAATAGAGAGGGCTCTAAAGGAAAGTGATGCTATTGGCTCCTGGCAGCTTTTTCTTGATATAAGAAAACAGCAGCATTGTTCCCTCTCTCTGTAGTCTCATATCTGAGAACCACACAGCACATTCTGAATTGCACAGGAGGGATGGAACAATCTGTATTGTGGGGGTGCTGAGAGCCATTAAAGCAAATTGTAAATCCTGCATATAATGGAAACCACTTCAAGCCAGGGAGGTGCAGCAGCACCCTCACACCTTCAAGTTCCAACATCTATGGAATTGCATGAGGGAGATTACAGTGTATGGCTCAATGAAAGCTTCTTAGTGAAACCTGAGACCATAAGAATGGCCTTACTGGGTCAGACCAAAGGTTCATCCAGCCCAGTATCCTGTCTTCCTACAGTGGCCAGTGCCAGGTGCCCCAGAGGGAATGAACAGAACAGGTCATCATCAAGTGATCCATCCATGAGTGTCGCTCATTCCCAGCTTCTGGCAAACAGAGGCTAGGGACACCACACCTTCCCATCCTGGCTAATAACCATTGATGGACCTGTCCTCCATGAATTTATCTAGTTCTGTTTTGAATCCTGTTATGGTCTTGGCCTTCACAGCATCCTTTGGCAAGGAGTTCCACAGGTTGACTGTGTTGTGTGAAGAAATACTTCCTTTTATTTGTTTTAAGCCTGCTTCCTATTAACTTAATTTGGTGACCCTTGTTCTTGTGTTATGAGAAGTAGTAAACAACACTTCCTTATCTACTTTCTCTACACCAGTCATGATTTTATAGACCTCAATCATATCTCCCCTTAGCCGTCTCTTTTCCAAGCTGAAAAGTCCCAGTCTTATTAATCTCTCCTTATACGGAAGCCGTTCCATATCCTTAATTTTTGTTGCCCTTTTCTGAACTGCTCCCTTTTATTATTATTTACATTACAGTCGCCTCTGCGCACTGCGATGCACACCCCATTGTGCTAGGCACTGTACAAACACATAGTGAGAGAAAGACCCTACCCATAACTGTCTTAGTAGACAAGGGTGGGAGAAGAAAGAGATGCACTGAGATGAAGCAAGTTGCCTAAGAATTACAGACTGCAGTTCAGTTTAGCTGTCAAATATGCCTGCTCATCAAGGGCAAGTGCAGACTTTGTGTCCCACTATATCATGGCAGTAGGGGCAGACAGAGTCTGGCTCTTAGTGTGCAGATCCCTCTGAGAGGGTCATCGTCCTCACCTGACATGGAATTTCAAGCCCCAGGTGAGTAACTTGTCATAAATATAATGACCCATCGACCCATAAAATAAACAGAATTCTCTGATATGAAGATCCAAAATTATCTGTTTTCATTTCCCTGACTGATCCAGGGAGATGAGAGATTTTCTGGCTATCCCAGAAGGAGGCCAGAAGAGACTGGATGCAGTTTAACTAGGCTGCAACTTTATTCCTAAATGTCACGGAGTACCCAGTAGATAAAAGTGTACAGTGCAGGTAATTCCATAATCATTTACATATACCTGCAATGGGGGGCTGCTGTCAGGCCTCCAGCCAACCCATTGTCTGGACCTCACTATCTCCCACCTCTTCAGTGGGGGGCTATAAATGACTGGCCATACCAGTCATAGGACCTCTTTCAGGTCCTTTAAAGAATACCTCTCTTAAATCCCTTACCAATGCATTTTATCAGACCACTGCATCCCTTCCCTGTGGATCCACCCCATACTTACATAACAAGTTGGAACATCCATAGCCTAGCCCCTAAGCTAAGCCCCACTAAGCCCCTGGCATGCTGTGGGGAAGATTCAAAATCCTCCACCTCACCTTGGCCAATCCAGTGGTCAGGAAAAACATTCCTTCCCAGCCTTTGAGAAGGGAGCAACTAGCATAAGTTCACACCAGATCATGAAAAAACCTGGGGGCTGTAGCCAACGAAAGCTTATGTTCAAATCAATTTGTTAGTCTCTAAGGTGCCACAAGTACTCCTGTTTTTTTTTTTCTGGAATTGAACTACTTCAATAGGTGTGAGGGTGGGTGCTGCACCACCTGGCCCAGGAAAGGAGGGCTTTTCCAGTGCCTAAATAGTTTCCCCTCTCTTCTGGTCACCTGTGGGGGGATGGGTCAGCATCCCCATGCTGACAAAGTCTGAAGCTGCCACAGTGAGTCATTCTCTTATCTAGCCCTTCAAGGGGCCACATACCTTTTCCTACACACCAGACAACAGCCCCCACAATGTGTGGTGAGGTCATTCTCTTGTGGCACTTTATTGATGCAATTT
Source organism: Gopherus evgoodei (assembly GCF_007399415.2). Classification (NCBI taxonomy): domain Eukaryota; kingdom Metazoa; phylum Chordata; order Testudines; family Testudinidae; genus Gopherus; species Gopherus evgoodei. The sequence continues at coordinate 32,768,509 of NC_044333.1, read as the reverse complement.
GACCTTGTTGAGGAATGAAGCTCTTCTCTGATGCGAGAGGGGTGTGTAGGCGTGTGTGCGTGTGAAACGCTCTTACTTTGCCTGTATTCAGTATTCTGGTAACAGATCACACTGACAACCAAAAATAGCAGGGCCTGAAAATATACTCACAAGAATGATTGTCATATGAGTAAGAATAGTTTCTGTTTAACCCATTCTGTCATCAGCTCAGCTCACTGCAATCTTCTGATCTTCCTCTGGTGCTTTACCATAGCCCTTGGCCAAGAGTCTATTCATGAAAAGTAACAGCCTAATAGTAATAAAATAACTCTCATGCTGACAGTATGCAACTAATGTGGATTAAATAAAGTACATTTACGTTGTGTAGCAAAGCAAATGTATTGCTTCAATAATAGTAATGTACAAGCTCTCTTTAATATGGCATGACTTTGACTTTTGGTTACTCTATTTTTCTGGCTGAATTCCAGGTCCAAACTTCTGTGCTGATTTACTCCCTCTGCAGCTCCATTGGTTTTATTGAGGTTGCACAGAATGTAAATCTGACCTAAATTCCCCCTGCAGATTCAACTGGTTAGTCATCTATGCTTCCAATACAAAATTATTAAACACATTGCACATTCCATTCCAGAAGTGGCTGCAATGTAGGGAAGGATGAAATTATTGGTATAGTTGTTAGTATTATTTATTTGTATTATCATGAGCCCTAGTCATGAACAAGGATCCCATTATGCTAGAAACACAGAAAAAAGATGGTCCCGGCACCTAAAGAATTTACAATCTACACTGAGACAAGAGATGTATACAGACGGTACAAAGAAATCCTCAGACAGTATTGTTCAACGTGACTGGCAGTGGTGTCAGAACACCAGCAGTCTAATGGTTGTAAATTTTTTTGTAGGCATCATGACAGAGGAGAATTTTAAGGAGGGATTTGAAGGAGGATAGTGAGGTAGCTTTACAGATGTTTATGGAGAGCTCTTTCCAAGCATGTGGGGCAGCATGGTAGAAAGCACACAGGTGTTTCTCTGAAAATTTAACACATGGCTGATGGAAGCAGTCATTATGGGCTGATCGGAGATGGGAGTTGGCATCTCAATAGTGAATGGGAGATGATAGGGTGGGGACTGACTGTGAAAGACCTGGAAAGTGAAGACGAGTAATTTGATCTGAGAAAGAAGGGGGAGCCAGTGCAGGGATGCAAAGAGAGGTGAGATGTGTCCCCCCAGCCTGCAGGTATATGGGATCTTGGGGAGCAATTACCACTCAGCTGGGGTTCCAATTAATTTCTTTATTAAAGGGAAAAAAAGGAAGTGGTGAGAATTTAATAATGAAATACGATGGGATGGGATGTATAGGGTGTTTACAATAGACAACGATGGGGGGGTTCTTATTGAACAGTGTAGGGAGTTCTAATAGTGGGCTACAGCAAGCGGGGTTCAGCACAATGGGATACAGTACAGTCAATAAGCAACGCTAGATACAGTGTGGAAATGCAAAGCGTACCCAAAAGAAATGCAAAATAAAATGGTAGCTTCTATATGAGTTAATAGCTAGATACACAATGTAACACAGTGGCATTAATGTAAATACAAAGTATATCAGAAAAGTGGAGGCAACCAATGGGGTGTTATAATTACAAGTAAAATGTGAGTTACAGTACAACAATACAATACCAATATAAAGACTGGGTCAAGAAAAGGAGGGGGGGAGTGAGTGATTAGTGGTATGCAGACGAGCGGCTGGAAGCAGCGAGAGACTCTGAAGCCCTGCAGGGTAAGGACAACGGAGCAGTGTGATGGTGATCTTCGGTAGGGGAGGGGCAGCGGAGAAGCGTAAAGAAGGGCTAGAGAGAGGTTTAAGCAACAAGCGGACACCAAAAACAAAGGTAAAAAAAAATAGCAAAGGGTTTGGGAAGTTTCACAGGGGCAGAAGCAGCAAGGGGGTTGGGAAGTTCGGAGGGTGATGCAGACGCAGGGGGGAAGCAGCAAAGGGTTATAACAGGGAGACACGGAGAAGCACACAGAGGGGGAGATTGGAGCGGGGGAAAAACAGACACAGGAAAGTTCAGGGAGAGATCGGGACAGCAGGAAGGCGAATTTAAGCAGCAAAAACCTTATCTATAGTCACGGAGAAGTACACAGAGGGGGAGACTGGAGCGGGGAAAAACGGACATGGGAAAGTTCAAGGAGAGATCGGGACAGCGGGGAGATGAATTCAAGCAGCAAAAACCTTATCTATCTTAACCAACGACTAGGCAAAACAACAAATATCACAATTCTAAGCAAAACTATAACAAGCAACTATACGGAGCAACAAAACAGTAAACTATAACAAGGCAGGTGAACTTACAAGCTCTACAATCTTAACAAGCTATGACTTATTGAACTAAAAAAAACCAAAACCTATGGTGCACCTTATGCTATGGGGAGGTTACAGAGGGCAGAGTGGTATGTGCCCAGGATACAGCTACCAAGGAAGCCAAGGGATACAGCTTAAAGCAGGGAGCCCCGAGGCAAAGCCTACAGGAGCAGAGCTTAGCAGCGGCACAAACTTATATTTAACAGAAAAGCGCTGCGGAGTTTGAGTTCTTTTTTTAAGACACAGACCAAGGTTTAGCTTGAGTCTGTGTGCTGGGGAAACAGAGCCAGCAGCTAAAGTAATAAAATAAAAGTATAGAAAGTTTTACAGAGGGATTCTTACCAGTCCCCAAGGCAGCACCAAAGGCAGAAGCAGCAGCAACATCAGAAGAGGCAAGGAGGGCTCGGTACAGTCTCAATAATCAGGAGATCTCCCAGGTAGCAATTTGTTCTTCGTGGGGGGGGGGGCATTCAAAAAACGGAGGTACGCTCAAAAATAAAACGAGAGCGGAGAAAGGACCCCCCAGAACCCCTGGCTGATCAGACCAGGCAGCAATGCAGGAACCTTTCTGAGGTGTGTTTCAAAAATGTCTGGTTTTAAAGGCAAACTTGGGCAGTTTCCCGCCAGTAATCCTGATAGGCTCCCTCTGTCACAGGGGAGGGGGCACAGGGAAAAAACTGAAGGTAAGCCCAGAGACATGCCTGGACATAGTCCTGTGCAATAGGTGACTCAAGAGCACATGAGGCCTATGACTCATGCCCAGGATCTTAAAAACACATTAGGTCTTGCAGCTCTGGACATTGCCTACCCTACACCAAGCCCAGCCTCATAGACTCATAGACCTCGAGAGGTCATCAAGTCCAGTCCCCTGCCCTCATGGTAGGACCAAATACTGTCTAGACCATCCCTAATAGACATTTATCTAACCTACTCTTAAATATCTCCAGAGATGGAGATTCCACAACTTCCGTAGGCAATCTATTCCAGTGTTTAACTACCCTGACAGTTAGGAACTTTTTCCTAATGTCCAACCTAAATCTCCCTTGCTGCAGTTTAAGCCCATTGCTTCTTGTTCTATCATTGGAGGCTAAGGTGAACAAGTTTTCTCCCTCCTCCTGATGACACCCTTTTAGATACCTGAAAACTGCTATCATGTCCCCTCTCAGTCTTCTCTTTTCCAAACTAAAGAAACCCAATTCCTTCAGCCTTCCTTCATAGGTCGTGTTCTCAAGACCTTTAATCATTCTTGTTGCTCTTCTCTGGACCCTCTCCAATTTCTCCACATCTTTCTTGAAATGCGGTGCCCAGAACTGGACACAATACTCCAGTTGAGGCCTAACCAGCGCAGAGTAAAGCGGAAGAATGACTTCTCGTGTCTTGTTTACAACACACCTGTTAATGCATCCCAGAATCACGTTTGCTTTTTTTGCAACAGTATCACACCGACTCATATTAAGCTTGTGGTCTACTATGACCTCTAGATCTCTTTCTGCCATACTCCTTCCTAGACAGTCTCTTTCCATTCTGTATGTGTGAAACTGATTGTTCCTTCCTAGGTGGAGCACTTTGCATTTATCTTTATTGAACTTCATCCTGTTTACCTCAGACCATTTCTCCAATTTGTCCAGATCATTTTGAATTTTGACCCTGTCCTCCAAAGCAGTTGCAATCCCTCCCAGTTTGGTATCGTCCGCAAACTTAATAAGCGTACTTTCTATGCCAACATCTAAATTGTTGATGAAGATATTGAACAGAACCGGTCCCAAAACAGACTCCTGCGGAACCCCACTTGTTATATCTTTCCAGCAGGATTGGGAGCCATTAACAACTACTCTCTGAGTACGGTTATCCAGCCAGTTATGCACCCACCTTATAGTAGCCCCATCTAAATTGTACTTTCCTAGTTTATCTATAAGAATATCATGCGAGACCGTATCAAATGCCTTACTAAAGTCTAGGTATATCACATCCACCGCTTCTCCCTTATCCACAAGGCTCGTTATCCTATCAAAGAACGCTATCAGATTAGTTTGACACGATTTGTTCTTTACAAATCCATGCTGGCTATTCCCTATCACCTTACCACCTTCCAAGTGTTTGCAGATGATTTCTTTGATTACCTGCTCCATTATCTTCCCTGGCACAGAAGTTAAACTAACTGGTCTGTAGTTTCCTGGGTTGTTTTTATTTCCCTTTTTATAGATGGGCACTATATTTGCCCCCTTCCAGTTTTCTGGAATCTCCCCCGTCTCCCATGATTTCCCAAAGATAATAGCTAGAGGCTCAGATACCTCTTCTATTAACTCCTTGAGTATTCTAGAATGCATTTCATCAGGCCCTGGTGACTTGCAGGCATCTAACTTTTCTAAGTGATTTTTTACTTGCTCTTTTCTTATTTTCTCTTCTAAACCTACCCTCTTCCCGTAAGCATTCACTATACTAGACATTCCTTCAGACTTCTCAGTGAAGACCGAAACAAAGAAGTCATTAAGCATCTCTGCCATTTCCAAGTCTCCCGTTACTGTTTCCCCCTCCTCATTGAGCAGTGGGCCTACCCTGTCCTTAGTCTTCCTCTTGCTTCTAATGTATTGATAAAAAGTCTTCTTGTTTCCCTTTATTCCCATAGCTAGTTTGAGTTCATTCTGTGCCTTTGCTTTTCTAATCTTGCCTCTGCATTCCTGTGTTATTTGCCTATATTCATCCTTCGTGATCTGACCTAGTTTCCATTTTTTATATGACGCCTTTTTATTTTGTAGGTCACGCAAGATCTCAAGGGTAAGCCAAGGTGGTCTTTTGCCACATTTTCTATCTTTCCTAACCATCGGAATAACTTGCTTTTGGGCCCTTAATAGTGTCCCTTTGAAAAACTGCCAACTTTCCTCAGTTGTTTTTCCCCTCAGTCTTAATTCCCATGGGACCTTACCTATCAGCTCTCTGAGCTTAGCAAAATCCGCCTTCCTGAAATCCATTGTCTCTATTCTGCTGTACTCCCTTCTACCCTTCCTTAGAATTGCAAATTCTATGATTTCATGATCACTTTCACCCAAGCTTCCTTCTACTTTCAAATTCTCAACAAGTTCCTCCCTATTTGTTAAAATCAAGTCTAGAACAGCTTCCCCCCTAGTAGATTTTTCAACTTTCTGAAATAAAAAGTTGTCTGCTATGCAGTCCAGGAACTTATTGGATAGTCTGTGCTCCACGGTGTTATTTTCCCAACATATATCGGGATAGTTGAAGTCCCCCATCACCACCAAATCTTGGGCTTTGGATGATTTTGTTAGTTGTTTGAAAAAAGCCTCATCCACCTCTTCCACCTGATTAGGTGGCCTGTAGTAGACTCCTAGCACGACATGACCTGTGTTTTTTACCCCTTTTAGCTTAACCCAGAGACTCTCCACACTTCCGTCTCCTATGTCCATCTCCATCTCAGTCCAAGTGTGTACATTTTTAATATATAAGGCAACACCTCCTCCCTTTTTCCCCTGTCTATCCTTCCTGAGCAAACTATACCCATCCACACCAATATTCCAGTCATGTGTATTATCCCACCAAGTTTCAGTAATGCCAATAATGTCATAGTTGTATTTATTTATTAGCACTTCCAGTTCCTCCTGCTTATTACCCATACTTCTTGCATTTGTATATAGGCATCTAAGATACTGGTTTGATCTTGCCTCCCAGCTTTGCCCTGACTCTCCTTCCTCTCTGCCATTATAGCCTGTGCTCCCTCCTGTTTCCAACCCATCTCCCAGGTCTTGTTCCCCACTTACCTGTGGGCTTTGCTCACCTGTCCCCGTCGAACCTAGTTTAAAGCCCTCCTTACTAGGTTAGCCAGTCTGTGCGCAAATAAGGCTTTTCCCCTCTTCGAAAGGTGAACGCCATCTGTTCCTAGCAGTCCTTCCTCGAATAGCATCCCGTGGTCGAAGAAGCCAAAGCCCTCCTGGTGACACCATCTTCGCAGCCAGGCATTCACCTCCACGATGCATCTGTCTCTGCCCGGACCCCTACCTTCGACAGGAAGAATCGAAGAGAATACCACCTGTGCTCCAAACTCCTTAACCCGTACTCCCAGAGCCCTGTAGTCACTCTTGATCTGCTCAGTGTCACACCTCGCAGTATCATTTGTGCCCACATGGATGAGTAGCATGGGGTAGTAGTCAGAAGGCCGGATAATCCTCAACAATGCCTCTGTAACATCTCGGATACGGGCCCCTGGCAGGCAGCATACCTCCCGGGATGAACGGTCAGGGCGACAGATGGGTGTCTCCGTCCCCCTCAGCAGAGAGTCTCCAACCACCACTACCCTACGTTTCTTATGAGTGGTGGCAGCAGACCTCCCAGCCTTAGGGGTACGAGGCTTTACCTCCTTAACCTTTGGGGGTGATTCCTTTTCTCTCCTGTATCAAGAAGAGCATAACGGTTATCTTTTACCACAGCAGGAGGGTTCGCAGCAGCGGTGGAGCACTGCCTGCTGCTAGAAGTAACCAGCTGGCTGTGTCCACCCTGAGCCTCCTCCTCCACTGGTGTGTCAGACACACCCTGAGGCATCTCCTCCTCCACTGGTGTGTCGGTAGTCCTGTCAACTGGGACAGCTACGTCAGCTGTCTCCACATGGATACTGTCCAGGAATTGCTCATGGATATGGATGTTCCTCAGCCTAGCCACCTCCTCCTGTAGCTCTCCCACCTGCTGCCTGAGAGATTCCACCAGTAGGCACCTTTCACATTGGATGCCACCCCCAGCCTGGATATCAGTAAGTGGAAATTGCAAATTACAGTCTTTGCAAGCCCACACCAGAATCTGGGTAAAAGCATCCATGCTTTGGTGCTCTGTCTGGCTACAGGCGCAGGTGGAGGAGACAGAAGCAGTGCTGGCACAGGTGTTGCGGGTCCTCCTCACCATTGTAAGCCTCCCTCTGTCAAACTCTCTCAAATTCCCGTCTACAGCTCCCTGTCGGCTCTGCTCTGCTGTAAACAGAAAGGTTTTGGATGTGGCTCAACGAGGTGATAACAGGACTAACCCTTTGAACAGGGCAGTGGTCCCACTTAGCATGCAGCACAAGTGCCCATCCCTTTGAGAAGGGCAATGGCTCTTGTTAAACAACTTAAGGGGCCCTCCCTTTGAGACGGGCAGTGGCCCTGGTAAACAACTTAACAGCCAGGGAAGGGCGGCCACAGGAGAACAGAAAACAAAATGGAGTCTGGGGACAGCTGTAAGAAACAAAATGGAATAGGGGATAGCTGTAACAGACAAGATGGTCAAAGCAATGGGCTAGGGTTATGAGCTTATTCTGAATGAATATGGGCCGTGCAGGATTGCGTTCGACAATGCCAGAGAAAAGGATGTTGCAGTGATCAAGACACAAGATTATGAGAGCTTGGTTGATAGCTTAAACCAGTGGTGAGCAGCCTGCACGTTGGCCTGTCAGGGTAATCCACTGACAGGCCATGAAACAGTTTGTTTACATTTGCACAGTCGCCCGCAGCTCCCAGTGGCCGTGGCTTGCTGTCCCTGGTCAATGGGAGCTGCAGGAAGCAGCAGCCAGCATGTCCCTGCATCCCACACTGCTTTCCACAGCTCCCATTGGCTGGGAATGGTGAACCGCGGCCAGTGGGAGCTGCGGGCAGCCATGCAAATGTAAACAAACTGTCTGTTGGCCCGCCAGAGGATTACCCTGATGGGCCACAGGTTGCTCACCACTGGCTTAAACTATGTGGATGGATGAAAAGGCCATATCTTAGAGACGTTATGCAGAAAAAACTCTACATGGTTTAGCGATAGCATGGATGTGAGGACCTTGAGACAGTTCCAAGTCAAAGAAGACATGCAGTTTATGAATCTGAATATCACGAGAGAACATAGTCAAAAAGCAAAGGAGATTACAAAATTGTAAGAAGAGAAGCATGGTTGATAGTATCTAGGGTTACCAGATAGCACTGTGAAAAAAACAGGACAGGGGTAGGGGGTAATAGGCGACTATATAAGAAAAATGCCCCAAAACAGGACTGTCCCTTTAATAATGGGACATTTGGTCACCCTAATAGTGTTGAAGGAGACTGACAGGTCAAACAGGATGAGGACGGTTCTGAGACTTGGCTAGAGAGGTTCTAGGATGGAACTGGAGGAGAGGAACTCCAGACAGCGATTGCAAATAGTACCTTTAATGAGCTTAAAGATGACAGGGAGATGGAATGGTAGTTGGAGAGGCAAGTGGGGCCAAGAATGGATTTTTTAAGATGAGAGAGACTGCAGCATGAATCTATTGTGTGAGGGAAAGAGCCAAAAGGGAGTGAGACTTTAAGAACAGGAATAGAGGATGAGGATGAGAGTGAGTCTGAGTGATATTGAATGGGATGGGGTGACTGGGGCAAATGGAGGGGATGGGGAAGAGAGCAGACACCATGTTCCCATCCAATGCATATAGTTAAATTTGTAAACCATTTTGGAATTGGTTGAAATGAAATGCACTCTAGAGGGACCAATATTTAAAAGCCAACAAGGGTCTGTAATGGTCTATATTTGTCAAAAGTTACAATGCAGTGGTATTGGAGATTTCCCATTTGCTTCTCTTCTAAGTGTGGGGGTAATCTCTACTACAACACTGGGATAAAGTTTGGATTCTTTAATGGCAAGGATTGTATATATGAAAGCTATCAAAATTTTCTTTTGTTTTAATCTGTTTATAGAATAGGAAAAAGTTAGTACTTCCATACTTACCCACACAGCAGCTGTTCATGGTATTTGAGATGCATCATCTACCCAACTGCCCATGGTTTCATTTACTGCAACCTTTTTTTACCCATATGTTCATATTGTGCCAGATTCACCAGCCCAGGAACAGAGGGGGTGCATCTTATATCTCCCGTGTTCAGGAACTGCTGGGGATGATTTGGTCCCAGGCTAAAGCAGCCCTAAGAACTGCTGACTTGCACACCTGTTGCAGTGACCTTTCTGTGTGATTGCAGAACATAGAAGTCCCCTGCATAGAATGCCCTTGCCATGGCTTCTCCAACCTCTGACATGTCCCCTTCCTTCTCCAGCCTGCCCCACCGAGAGACCTCCTGTATCTGGAATATTCCTAGAAAGGGAAGTTTACAACTGTCCTTTGGCTCCTTAGTGCTGACCTAGCTGGTGCAAAAGAGCCACAGGGCAGCTAAAAATTTGACCTGCGTATTTTTGTATAACACTGAATGTGTCACCTAATAGGAGAGATCCTCCAGATATGACATTGCCATGGCAGCGATCCATGTCATCAACCCAGACTGATGCAGTGATGACATCAGACATACCCTTCTGGAGGCCAAGCATAATGTCATTCAAAGGTGTGGGCTCGGTAGGTAAGAATTCTCAGGCCACCAGCAAATGCCCTGGTAGTTGAGCAGACAAGCTCAAGCTCATCTGGGAACAATAAGGAGTTGTATCAAGCATAGTGCAGTTTCCATGTCTATTTCAAGTACAGGGGGCCTCCGCAGCATAAATAATGGGAGTAGAATAATACCCATGTGCATTTTTATGCAAAATATCCTATGGCTTAAAGCTGCTGAACATACAAATGCTACATATTGCCTTTGTGGTGTGAATCCAAACCACATCTAGCTGGCAGTTATAAATATACTTTCTCCCTCAGATTGAGGAATACCAAGGGGATGCAATTGGATAAGAACTGTTCCACTAAAACTAGTTTTCTCACTTGGTGCATAATGATATCAGAATGCAAAAGGAATGTGTGGAGGAGTACAGCTGGCAGGAATACATAAGCTTCAATTATTCTGTGTATATTTACTCTCTAATAAAGCACCTTTTTTAAAGTGCAGGTGATTTGTGTGGACATTTGTTTGAATATTAGTTTCAAGCACTTTCTACTACATGAGCAAATACAAATAGTCAGAATGTCACGTTCATGACAGTTACATAGTTGGTTGGTGGGCTGGGCTTTTACCCTATCTTCTTTTATTGTGGTTATTTCAGAGCATTTGGCATTTACAACCACTTTGCTGAGTGCTGGAAAGTAAGAAATTGGATCTTAAAAACAAACAAACAAGCCACTGTTCATGCTAATACAAACAGCAAAAAAAAACAACAGCAAAAAACAGAGAAGGGAAGGCAGTATTATATGCGTTACCCAGACTTGTTTACATCCTGATTTTGCAAAAGTAACAGCTTGACCCCAGCATAACCTTGACATCTACACAGTAAGAGGAAACACTATGTAAATTAGTACAGTAAAAACAAAACAGGCAGGCAGAAGTTTGAGTGCACAAAAAACTGGAAATAGAGGCTTGCCAAGTGCTTCTTCATGACAGGGTTTGCATCAGCACAAAATGCAGTTCATCCATGAAGTGCAAAGGGCTGGCAAAAAGGGGAGTAACTAATTCTGCAAGACCATGCCCATTTTAGATGCTATGATAGTAGCAAACTTCCTCATCCAAATCTCCACCCAACCCTGCCTATTCAAAATATTAAACCTGTGGGACCATTCCTAACCTGATGGTTAGGGCTTCTGACATCCTTCCTCCTATTTAGATATTTGTGGGTAAGATGCTATTCAGCAAGAATAAGAATACCAGCATCTGACTCTACAGGTGAAATACACCCCAGTATAAAGGGCCAGCACAAGAGCTGAGCACCACTGAAGTCACACGTATGCCTTATTTCAGTGGGGCACAGGTCTTCACCCTGAGAATTAAAAGGGTATTTTCTCAGCACTTGTGTGTTTTATACATTTCACTATTCTTGAGCACCTGATGTTTCTAGCTTGTTTCTCTTGTTACTTTTCTTTACATCATCACTATATCTGCTCATGGATAAAAAGAAAATTTTATATAACACATTTAAATAAAAATATTTAATAAAAGCACTAGTTATCAGGGAGGCCACAATGCTCTTGCCTCAGGTGCAAGCTAAGCCCAGAAAAATTATTCGACCATTGAAGTGACACATGATTTTATGAGAACATTTAAGAGAAAAAGAAAGTGTCAAAAGTGGAATGATCTCCAGTCAAAAGTCAAGGACAGTGCAGGCAGTTAAGGGACAGGGGTAGGCAATCTGAGCCTTCATAAGGATCCTTCGATACTGCTAGAAACATCAGTAATAACTCTTATCAGCAATGTGGCAGTTTTCTTTCTGGGTTGAACGTGAAAATACATGCTGAGCTAATTATCATTAGCACCAATGGAGGAAGCTTAGGGAATGGAGGACTTTGGTGTTATAAATCTATTCAGAAAAGAAATACAGGTCACACTTAATATTAAGGATATATTTATAAATAATTCTTATAAATAGTTAATAAATGATTAAAAGATGCCTTAAGCATTTTATAGGCATGAATAGTCTGCGTTACAGATAGTTATAAGCACAGCAGAGTGTGTAATTAATGGATATAAACCACAGTTAATAGGGGCAATCTGTTGATTTGTTGGACTCTATAATGATAGACTAGTTGCTTATTAAAGATCTATTACCTATTTATGAACACATTATGCACATGCCACTATATAAAGTATCCAAAATGGGAACGTTTGGCCTGATTCTGATGATGTATTCACTAGTTTTAATGCCATTGGCTTCAGCAGAGTGACCACTCCCAATTTATACTGGTGTAAGTGAGATCAGAATAGTTCTGTTGTTTGCAGTAAGGGAGAAAACAACCAGAAGGAAAAAAAGTAGGATGGCCGAGAAGCTATGAATGCTAAATATGAAGAAGGGGAAGAGGGGTTTCAGCAGGTTCTTCTTGGTCATCTAATGCTTTTTTCTTCTCTGCCCAACATGCTGTAGCCCAAGGGCAATAGGCAATATCAAGTTGATGGCAGGTCCCATCTGTTATGTGCACAGTAAAAACTGGTTTTCCTTTCAGTTATAGAAAGGATAATCAAGAGCAACTTTACTGAAATCAATGGAATGATAAAGGTGTTTGGCTGGTGGGAGAGCAGAAGCAAGGAAAGTAAAACCTCCCTACTGCATGTGAAAAGTCTTCTGACTCCCATAGAAAGTTTGTCCTGGAGAAACCATGAAATCAGCTAGTTGCCAAGTTTAGGAGCAGGGTAATTTCAGAACCCTCACATGAGAGCAGATTCTGTTGTTTCAAAGTTTTAAAACCATGGCAAGGTTAATCCTTCCATTCCCATGTTGGTTGCTCGGAATTTTTTCTTGAAATGCTGATCTACATGGTAAAGATCTACCAAAGGGTGGGTTCAGGTTACAGGAAGCAGAAGGACAGTTTAAAGCCATCTTTGCCCTTGGTCCTCCATTTCTGCCAGGATAGACTAGTTCAGAGAGACCCTATATCTTGGTCAGTTCTTTCTTCATCTGTGACACTGATGTCTAAACAAGGAGATATATGTAGCCTGATCATGCTGGCTTGCAATCTATAAGCCACAGGTGGAGGACTCTAAACTTTATTTCTCTTGCTGTATTTTATCTGACCTGTAACTTTTTTGTCTTATTCTATCACCTTTTAGATACACTAAATTAACTTTGAGAAAGAAAAAGCAAGATTAAAAAAACTGATGCTATCACATCTTATCATGTAATATGCGAGCATACAAATGTTTTCAAAATAATTCATTAAGGGTCAGAATCTGATACCCTTACTCATGCTGAGTAGCACCTTACTCTAGGAGTACCCCCATTAATTTTGATAGGACCACTATAGCACTAGATACTATTCACCATGAGTAAGGGGGGCAGAATTTAGTTGGTAATGTGTCTGTACTATAATATTGCTCTCTGGCAACATTAAATCTAACGTGAACTCTAACTGCAAAAACAAACTTCACTCTCCAGCATTCTGGGAACCACTAAGTTCTGGTGAGTTTTTAAAAATTTAGCTTTGGGGTTCACTCAGCCTTCAGATTTTGGCCATGAGAGAGAATTTTGCTTGAAAATAAGTTTATGAAATAACACTAGAAGTGCAGATTCTGATTATTTAATTTGCTTGGTGGTTAAAACAAACTATTTTCATCCACTGAGTAGTTCAGCAGATTTACTTTATTTGTTGCATAAACATTTGTCTGGCTTCTTTTATGATTTGGTATTAAAGGGAATCAGTTGTCAAACCCTCTTTCTACTGTGTCTGTTTAATAAGGAAATATATCATGAGAGTGATCAGAAACTGAATTCTAATAAAATGCTGGTACATTACTAAGCAGAATATAGTTTATTGTTCAAGATGACAAGTAAGTCATGGAGTTAAAAATAATGAAATGACACCACTGAGGAGTAATTTTTTTGCGGGGGTGTAGATTTTAGCTTCTTAATACTGTGAGCAATGAGAAGCACTTGTTGCTTTCTCAGTATTTTTAGAGAATGTCAAGATAATTTAGTTTGATAGTGTCAATGTGGAACTGACACTGGTAACTCGTTTTCTTATATAATGAAAGATGTAGTCATCTCAAATAGTGGATCAATATTTTCCCAATTTTTTTTCAGATATCTTATGATAAATTAGACTTTAATTATTGCTGACTCTATATTTATATTCTTTTCCGTCACACATCTGTACATAAGACTTTCATTATTGTTTTTGATTTCAGTGTACTGAAGTGTCCGCACAATTAGATCTCAGTTTTAATTTATTGTGAGACTTCAAGCTGGTTGTATAAATACAGCTTTCATAACTCCAAGCACCACTTATTTGTGACAGTTTCTATATGATTTTCATTGTTTGAGTTCACTGCTAAATTATCTGAAAACATAGTATTATGACTAAAGGCTAAATTGGGGCGCTGATAAAAATGCATAATACTTAAACAGTATTACTGACTCTTGATTTAATAAGACAGCACTACTCAGATGAATATAATTTGAAAAATGAAAGTAGAAGGAGAAAATAATTTGCTGTCCAACTACCATGAAAACATTGTTTTGTCAATTGCAGTAACTGTCATCCCAGATGTGTTTGAACCTGCATGCGGAAACAGAGCAATGTTGGACAGGCTGCTGTTGGACAAATAAACAAGGGATGAACATTATACACATTATTGATACGTGTTTTGTTTACTAGTATTGTTTATTTGTACTATAGTGGTACTTATAGGTGGATTATAGGTTACAACCAAAATCAGGATCCCACTGTGCTAGTTGCTATACATACACACAGCAAGAGATGATCCCTGCCCCAAACAGCTTACACTCTAAATAAACAAGACAGACAAAAGTTCATTAGCCCCATTTTACAGATGGGGGACCGAGGCAAAGAGAGATTAAGTGCACACAGGGAGCCTTTGGAAAAGCCAGGAACTGAAACCAGAATTCCTGAATCCCAATCCACAAATTTTAGATGCAAGACCATCCCTTCCCCCTAACAAAGACTGTGTTTTGAGTGTAACTGGAGATTTAAAAAGTGTGGGAAATCTAATTAGTAGTGACCATGATGTACTAAGTAAGTACTTCTTTAAATAAGGTGAAAGTGAACTCCAAAGGGGAGAAGTTAAGAGAAGATGTTTTATGTTGGTAGAGGATAATTTTAAGATAGTGTAGGAAGTGTAAAACTTTGTCTAAGTGATGAAGGGAAAAGAAAATGCTGATTTGACTTTAATTTATGAGGGGGGGGAGGAAAACAGCAATGGGCAGAGTAAATTAAAATAACTTTTCACTCACTTGTGATTAAGTATTGACATGGAAGTTCACACCAGATTTCTGTCAGGTCTCTGCAACATTTAAGCACCAACAATGGTGAATAGACAATGGTGCAGTGTGAGCTTCATCTCTGGATTTCCTTGTTTGGGGAGAATTTGATCTAAATGGGAAGAAAGAAATGAGGCAACGCCTGTAGGTCATACAGAGAAGGTCATAGCTAGAGCATAGTTGAGAACCAGCAGCTGAACCAGCGCTCAATAAATTTCACCAGGGAAGGGCCTGACTAAAGGAAAATGGGGTTAATTATTAGATCAGTATGAACTGGGGAGAGTTAAAGAGATAATTAGCCCATTAGCTAGCAGGGCCAGTATAAAAGTAGATCTCTTCCCTCTCTTCTCTCTTTCAAATGGGGTTTGTATGTCATTGGAAACAGGATTGCTGCACAGTACTGTTAAGGGTGGTGTTTGAGATAAAACAAATTATATGTTGGTGTTTACAAACTGGAAGTTTTGTAGTCATTTGTACAAGAAGATAGAAGCAGGGAACCACACCCTGTCACAATTGCGTACCAGTGGAGATGGAGCAGGAGTGAACATTTGCAAGTCTATTCAAATATGTGCTGCAAGTGTCTATGCAGATGCAAAGAAAATGAGAAATATCGTACACAAGTTGGCCCCAATTCAGCAAAACGCTGAAGCGTGTGCTTCCATCTATTCCTACTCAGAAAAGAATTTAAGTATGTGCTTACCTTTAAGCATGTGCTTCATTTCTATGAAATTCAATGGATGCTTTGTTGAATAGTGATGGTTTTCTGGATCAGGGCCATACAGAACAGAAACAACATTGTGAAAATTGTGGAAATAGGGGCAGTGTCCTATTCTAGGGCAATACACAAGAGCGCAGAGCTGGACAGAGAAGTGTAATGCTATGGTTGTCTCATCTATCATTAGTACTCTGTCAGCAAGAAACTCAGTCAAGGAAAGAGACCTGTAAGAGCCATAAACAAGATATTCTGAAACAAACAAGTTCTTCATAGAGTATTAGACCAACCTCACATCTCCCCCTGCATAGGACAGATTTTTCTTGTACAGGATGGCTACCTGTGCTTCACCCGCGGAAACTTATGCTCCAGTATGTCTGTTAGTCTATTAGGTGCCACAGGACTCTTTGTCACTTTTTACAGATCCAGACTAACACGGCTACCCCTCTGATATTGTGCACATGCTGTTATTCACAATGATTTTCATTATACAATCAAAATTTGACCTGATTTTCTTTTTTCCTTGTTTTATTTCATTTAACCCTAGTGGTTTGTATCATCCCATAAAGACTCTCTCCACTACCTCACTCAATCATCTCTGCTTGAATCTCATAGCTATTTATATTATAGACCACAAGGATGAGTGGTGGCCCACCGATAACCAGCTGAGATGAACTGCATAAACCATTCCATGCTTTCAATCTTTGCATGATATTTTTCTTGTTCATGTGAAACAATAATAAACTTCCTGTGCATAGGTGCTCAGCTTATGTTCATTTTAAGCTGTGGTCATATCCTCAACATGAATTGCTACTGAGTCTATCAAAATGATGTCACAATAAAAGTGAGTATCTTCAAGCCTGCCCTTGTACCAAATGACAAAATAAAACTCCTCTCCAACAAATTCTTGCTCCTTGTTAAATATAAATACTCTGACTCATGTTCTTTGGTTAGAATAAAGGGTGTAGCACTCTATATGCATTTCGGACTGAACATTTCCGTCACATATAGTTTAATTAGTGTAAAGCATGGAGAGTAAAGTACAATCTTAGTTGTTTGCTTTGCTTGTTATGGAGTGGGCTGATGGAAAGCAGAAGGTATAAATAATGTCAAGTTGGTTAAAAAGTAAGGATGATATATTCTATTCAGAAGATTTTATTTGAAAGTAAAGGAGGTCCTAAATTGTTTCTGTAAACCAAAGCAGGCCAAATATTTTTTTAAAATCTATAGTTTGATGACTAATAGCTAGAGCTGGTAAAAATGAAAACCTATTTGGGGGGAACTTTTTGCAAAATTTCAGAATTGTTTCCATTTTGTATTGTTTTTTAAATGAACCCACTTTTGTTTTTGTTTTTAAAAAATCAAACGCTCAAAAATTATCCCTGATTTTTTTTTAAAAAAAAGCTTCCCAACATTCTCAAAAACATCAAAAATGTTATAGAGCTGGTTAACAAAATTTTCATTTTAGTCACCATTTCAATAACAGTTTTCAGACTGTCTTTTTTTTTTTTTAAAGGACAGTAGAACCTCAGAGTGATGAACTGACCAGTCAATCACACACCTCATTTGGAACCAGAAGTATGCAATCAGGCAGCAGCAGAGGCAAATAGAGTACAGCACTGTGTTAAACATAAACTACTAAAAATGTAGGGAAAGTTACAATTTTTTTTGACAAGGTAAGGAAACTGTTTCTGTGCTTGTTTCATCTTAAATTAGCACTTTTCTTCTTGCATGGTAAAGATTCAAAGCTGCATTAAGTCAATGTTCAGTTGTAAACTTTTGAAAAAACAAACATTTTGTTCAGAGCGTCATAAACAGATAGCTAAGGGTTAATGTCTCTTTCACCTGGAAAGGAGTAACCTGAAACACCTGACCAGAGGACCAATCAGAAAACAAGACTTTTTCAAATCTGGGTGGAGGGAAGTTTTGGGTGTGAGTTCTTTGTCCTTTGTCTTGTGTCTGACCCTCTTGGCTATGAGAGTGATTTTTCTATCTCCTGGCTTTCTAATCTTCTGTTTCCAAGTTGTAAGTACAAAGATAGTAAGACAATAAGGTTTATATTGTTTTATTTTGTATTTACATGTGTGTAGTTGCTGGAATGTTTAAATTGTATTCTTTTTTGGATAAGGCTGTTTATTCATTTTTTTCTTTTAAGCAAATGACCCTGTATTTGTCACCTTAATACAGAGAGACCATTTTTATGTATTTTTCTTTCTTTTATAAAGCTTTCTTTTTAAGACCTGTTGGAGTTTTTCTTTGGTGGGAACTCCAGGGAATTGAGTCTGCAGCTCACCAGGGAATAGGTGGGAGGAAGAAGTCAGGGGGAAAATCTCTTTGTGTTAGATTTACTAAGCCTGACTTTGCATACCCTCTGGGTGAGGGGGGAAGTACTTGTGTTTCCAGGACTGGAAACAGGGAGGATGGAGTCCCTCTGTTTAGATTCACGGAGCTTGCTTCTGTATCTCTCTCCAGGAACCCAGGGAGGGAACACCTGGAGGGGAGTAGGGGAATGGTTTATTCCCCTTTGTTGTGAGACTCAAGGCATCTGAGTCTGGGGGTCCCCCAGGGAAGGTTTTGGGAGACCACAGTGTGCCAGGCACTGTATAGATTCCTGGCTGGTGGCAGTTTTACCAGGTCCAAGCTGGTAACTAAGCTTGGAGGTTTTCATGCTAACACCCATATTTTGGACGCTAAGGTCCAGATCTGGGAAAAATGTTATGACACAGAGTTAGAAACATTTCAAAGCTATGAACAACCTCCATTCACAAGGTGTTCGAAACTCCGAGATTCTACTATATGGTTGGTTTGTTTTTGTTTTTTTTGCAAAATATGAAGTTTACCTTTTTCACAAAAATTTGTTTTACAAATGGCTATTTCTATGGGGAGAACTTTCATTTGAAAGATTTTGATCAGCTTTATTATTAGCTTACTTAATTTAGGAAAAAATCTACATATATGTAATTTTTACACTGTATATTATGTAGTAAAATTAGAATAGTTTTAATTTAGGAGAGCTGGTAGTGACCTCTCATACTTAAGTTGCCTAACACTTTCCATTCTAGAAGTTTATTCTGAATTTCCTATGAGAAGCATTAATGCCTCTGTTGCTTGCAGTAGCCTTTAGATAATCAGCAGGGAGGACCCCCCAAGCTGTGGACGTGCTTTCTCTTTGTCCCTTGAAATTCAATTCATATTTAGTTCTGTTGCAAAATGTTAGCCCCTGCCCAAAATCACAATTTCTCTTCTCTCATATAAGTTCCTCAGGAAAATTTTATCAGCTTTCCAAAATCGCTGAGCCCTAAAAGGTCTAGCTCGTGCTGCCGCTAAAGCAGCAATAGCCATTGACTACATTGTGCTGGGAGCGTCTGAGAGCTGCCAGATCAGCTATAACAGGTGTGGGGGTGGTGGGCACACTCAAGGCTGAGCTTCCCCCATGAGCCCCACTCCCACCTTATCTAACGCATGGCCCCAGCAACTCATCCCCCCCCTTTGGGAGCATCACATGGATGCAGCACATGATATCAGCAGCCCATCCCCCTTGACTCTTGGATAACAGCCTTCTCCTGCTACCAGCTAATGTAGTTAGTCCTGTAGCTCTAGTGGTAGAATGACCCTGCTAGTGATGCACGATGATGGTGGTTGGGGAAGATTTTTACATTTGTGCATAATAAAATTATTTTTTACCTTTATCCTTAAAAAAGGAATTAGTAAATTGCATACAAAATACTTTAAATTTGTTAGATTGCAAAGTGAAGTCCTCAAAAGTTAGGAAATGCCAGAATTATGCATCCTTATGCAGCCTTAATTCATCCCCCACTGTGTTTGCTAATTATATAATAATTTACTGTTTTTCCCACAGGACTCTGGCTCATTCAGTGCATACACTGGATGCACAAGAGGGCCAAATTAAGGTTGCCCAGGCAACCATAAATCTGAGATTTCCTCACTTTGCAAGTTATATAACATTCTTGTAGTGTAGTTTTTTGTGTATGTATATAAATTTTATCTATGGCTAGTACTTACTTCTTTCAGATGACACTGGTACATTCATTGAATCCCCCCAGTGGTTCTATAATTGTTATCATTAGAAACAGTTCTTGGGCAATGGGTTGGCAGTGCTGGATTGCAGATGCAATTCTTCACTTGCTGAGTCATAGCTCCTTTGCTTTTTGATAAGGCATGTTTCACTGGTCACGTGTCACACTCTGTGACTGTCAATCGCAAGGTTACGTTAACTCATCACAGGTCTGGAAAGACTCAAGCTATTGATAGTGCTCTGCCCAGTGAGATCGTTTTAAAGTTTTACCTTATCTCTCATTACATATACTAGACTCTTTTATGCAGCGTTATTGTGGGCCCACCTCCTTGTAAAATAAGCAGCAGACTTCAAAATGATGTCATGCAGAATCAAGATTTTTGTACAGAGAAATATTCTTGTGGGTTTAAACAGTCAAGTGCCCACATTTCAAAGTAGCCTATACATAGCCATTACATCTTCTTAAACTATATTATACATACAAATATTTGGGTGTGCAATTTTGGTATTCCAGACACAAATCAGGTAGGAGACCAGTATACATTGGGTATGTTGACATTTTCTTACCTTATTTGTCCGGGCATTTTATATTTGCATATGCACCTGAGATGCTGACTACCCCAAACTGATGCACCAAAAAATACATAGTCCAAACATTGCCTGTGCCTTTTGATGAGTACGAACATAGAAACAGCTATTGAAATGTTGGCCTCAAGTGATAAAAGCCAACGTCCAACTTACTGAAGACCATACAAAATTGGATCAGACTTTTATGTCTAATAAATGAGCATGTCCTTTAAAAACTAACTTTTCTAGGAAGATTATCCTGTAAAAGAGAATACCAGAATCCTGCCTTACAGAAGACCAGCCATTATTCTATACACAGCCACTTCCTGCCACTTTGTGTTCACAAAATCCCCGCCCTCCTCATGCTTTCCTCAGTTGGCATGGCAAATCAAAATTAATACAAATTAAATCAATTAAATTTGTGCATAACACCACAATCAGAGGAATGTGCTACAAAAGTTTGTGTTCATAGAGATGAGTCAATTGCTTTACAATTTTGATTGCATTAAAAAACTACATAACAAAAGTGATTCACACTGAATAATATTTTATTTAATCAGATATGTCCAATATATCACCCAATCATATTGCCTTCTAGAGGGACAATATGCAGTATAAAACAGTGTGAAAACTGTTTCCCCAATGTTTTCTAAAAAGAATCAGCTTTTAACTAAACACTGCTCACTTTTTCTTGAAGAAAGTGCTCTTTATCCCAAGATAACATAAACTTGGTTTGAGGTGGAAGTTGTCACAGTAACTAATTATTTTTTATTGAACAACAAGAGTAAACACAATAGCTGCAAGCTCTTCCCACCCTCCCCTCAGCATATCTTGGCAAGCAAATAAAAATATCCCGGGTGCACCATCAACTAGGGACAGTCCTCATACTTGGGGCTTTGTCTTATATAGGTGCCTATTACCCCCTACCGCCAGTCCCAATTTTTCACACTTGCTACTATCAACATATGCAGTCATCTTCCCCACCCCCCTCAGTTTTTTTCTTTCAAATTTGACTAGATGTACACTTAATTGTGGGTCAAAATGGGACATACAACTTTCTTATTTAGCTTCTTCCTGTACTGAAACATCCTTATTTATATTGTTATACTGCCTGTTCACTGTGATTATTTAGGTAATTATGGTCAAAGTTTTCCCTAGTTACTATCCATCTTTCAGCCTACTTATATGGCCCTCATCACCATAGTAGGTTAGCCTCATGCAACTCTGGCTTCATGAATTCAAGTTTTCAAGTAAGGCGTGAGTAAAGACTGAATGAGGAACACAAAATTTGACAGGATGATAGGATAAGCATGATAGGGAAAGGAAAAAAACACAACAGATGATTTTGAGGTGATCTCACTCAGGTGAGTCAAGGTTGCAAGATCAGATCCTAACTTAAAAAAAAACCAATCTAGGGTATACAGTAAAAATGAAGTGACTCAGCAGAAATGGGGAATTCAGGCAAGAGTTGGTGTGTAATAGGCTACTGTAGACTCACCTGAGTGCCTGTTGTTCAGCTAGCTTGAAAGTTGACCCAATAAAATATATTTTTCCTCAGGTTTCCTTGTCTCTCAGGTTTGTGCAGGCACTTTATCCCTCAGTAGTAGTTCAGTGGAGGATCATATTCTGTAATTACAAAGCCAAGAAAGTAAGGGTTTAGAGCCAGACATTGTTTTAACTGGTTCAAAGGATAGTGATTTGAGAATTTTTTTGTTAGTAGAAAAATTCAAAAGATTATGGTGTAATCCAGCTCTCTCTGAAGTCAGTTGTAAAACTCTCATTGACTTAAATGAGGCAGGGTTGAACCCTAAGTGCCTGATTCAGTGCCCATGGAAAAACTCCTATTGACTTTAATTGGCACTGGATTGAATTCTTAAGGGACAAGGGCGAAATCTTGAACCCACTGAAGTCAATGGAAATTTTGTCATTGATTGTAATGTATAGAAAGCAAAAAATAAGACGGCAATAGGATTTAACCACCTGAAACATTAAACAGTGTCATGAAAAGTAAATCCATAACCATTAAAACTGATAATTGTATGTCCAGTAATATAGTTTTGGACATTTTAAATCATAAACAGAGCCACTTGTAATGGCAAATATCACATTATTTGGGGAAGATTGGTGTGTTGTAATGAATTGTATCTGTATACCTCAAATACAGCATGACATTCATACATATAACTGAAGACCATTTGAAAGGCAGTGGTAATGGCAACCTCATTACATCTATTGCTGCTTGTATTTTCAGTTATACATGTAGGCTTATTTGAGGATAAATTGGATACACTGCTAAAACCGAACTATTTAAAGAAATTTTTTCTTTCTACAATGCACATGACTGAATGGAGAAAATTTGCTGCTCAACACTACAATTTATAATGAGCCTATAACTGAAGAGCATTGATTTAATTCTATCTTCATGGGGGTGGGGGAGAAGGGGAATTATCCCTCAATCAAACATAACCTCAAAGTCAGTATTTTGGCTTGGTTTGGTTTAGAGTGGGTTGAGCTAAACCATTTAATGTCAGATATAGTTAGTAGAGCTGCAGAAATTACAGGATCAAATGACACAATATTCAGTGAAACTGAATTGCATGAGGGGTTCACAAATAGAATTAATACTGCTTAACGTTACTCCTACATTTAAAGCAATAAGAAGCCAGGGCTAATATTCCTCTGGATGGTAACATTCAAGTTGTATAAAGCAGCACTTGGATGAGAAATCTGTGAGTAAAACCCAGGTCGCTGGAAGTGGTTCTCATGATTTAATATCTGAGACCCTTTCATCTGAGTCATTATTAAACCAACATCTCAGCATGGATATTAAGGGTGCATTGTGGTACTGAAGATAATGGGTCAAATGAGTCTAACATCACTGCAGTCAGTCACGCCAGGGATGTATTTCTCTCAGCATCTTTTGGATCTTTTGGAAACATAAAATGAAAGATCTACCCATTTGTTGCTACTAAAGATCTAATGATTCTGTTTGCAAGAGTTTGGACACTGATTCTAGTGGCCCAAATAAATTATAATTTGACTGACTACATTCTGCTTACCTAATTTTCCCCTTGCAGTTTTAGCTGGATATAATATTCTTCAGTTCTTACTACACATATATAAATAGCTGCCATGTTCTCTCCAAAGGTGGGTGAAGTGATTCCTGTGTGCATCTCTGTGTGTAAAAAGTTAATGCTTTCTTCTATGTGTGAGAGAGAGATACAAAGAGAGAGGGAAAATGCCAGTGCTGGTTGGAAAAAATCCTATCAAATTCCTGAAATTTTGATTTTCCCTCTCTAAACATATTTTTTCAATTTACAGAAATGTCTAGCTTTGAAAATAATGTAAACCAGTTCTAGCATGCACATATATACGTACGTGTGTGTGTGTGTGTATATATATATATATATATATATATATATATATATATATATATATATATATATAAATAAAATAATTACATTAAAAACATTAAAGTTGCAATTGGTCCTAAGCCCATTGGTCCTAAGAACATTAAAGCCCATTGGCCCTAAGATGGGTCACTGAGCTCTTATGGAGGGAGAATCAGGGCCGGTGCTACCATTTAGGCAGCCTAGACAATCACCTAGGGTGTCAGAATAATTGGTGGGCGCCGTTTTGCCGGAGGGGGCGGCAGGCAGCTCCGGTGGAGCTGCCGCAGTGGTGCCTGTGGATGGTCGGCTGCTCGTGCGGCCCTGGTGGACCTCCCGCAGGCACCACTGCAGCAGCTCCACCGGAGCCGCGGGACCAGCGCGCGGGGTGGCGAAATTGCCGTCCGCCTAGGGTGCTCAAACCCCTAGCACCGGTCCTGGGGAGAATTAAGAGGTTCTACCACCCTTTGGGATCAGGAGTTCTCCAGGAATGGGCTACATGACATATTATTCATATATAACAATGAGGAGGGACCTGGTGTAAATAGGGTACTTTTACTGAAGTGAATGGGGTTAAGCTGATGGAAGTTCATGAAGAACACTAGCTAAAGATCTGGCATTAAATATTTAATGATTGTCAGAAGAAGGTTTGTTTGAGAAACCCATACCTGTGCCCTTACGTATGACCCTCTTATCTTGGTCTTTGCTCAGCTGAGTATGACTAAGATACCTGACACTCATTGTCAAGTCCTGGTCCTTCCAGTTTGCAGCTTAGATTTCCTTGGAACACACTAGTCTATGTCTCTTATGATATGTGTGTTTACAGCTTCTGAGGCAAAAAGATAAAATTCTGGTTAGGAAATGTTGTCTGTGACACGTATGAAGTATGTGCAATATATATATACACACACCACATTGACCTACATCTGAATATATGTTAACATGACTAACTATTTGGTGCAATGCCTCCTTTGAATTTCACAACTGATAAACCACCAGTGAGAGGGACTATTGTTTTGAGGTGCTGAGATAGATCAGAACCATTAAGGCAAGCAATTTATTTCGTCAGCGTTTCTGCAGCAAACTCTATGGAGAAATTGATTTCCAGAATAGATCTAAATATCTTCCAGATTAAAAAACATCAGTCAATTTTATTAAATATGGGAATTAATGCCACAGTCTTACTGAGCAGCTAATTGAGATGGAACAGGAGCATTCTGCATTTTGATGGCTTCAGCATAAGGCAGTAGAGCATATCTTCTCTAAAAAAAGGTTGTGACTGTTTAAGAAGGCATCACAGATTTACTGTAGTAAACACAAAGTGATGCAAAAATATTAATTAAATTAGCCGTCTGGAATATGCCCAATACCTTTAAAAAACATACATGGAGTTCTTTTAATATTGGTCATTGTAGAAATAATGGACACGTTCAAGAAATGTTGAACATTCAGCAAACTGATATAGAAATCATGCCAACAAGAGATGGACCATTATGTGATGACAAACTATTATGGAATCTGTGAAAAGGGGCCATTTACTGGAAAGACACATGCTCCCTCAAGATTTTTCATCTTGTTTCTGGCATTGTGTATGATGCAGTCTGGACACCACTGACATACACAATACTTGGAGGACATAATTATGGCAAAGAGGGCCAGCATCAATTGGTGCAAATTGGAAACGAAGTCAGTGAAGCAACACTGATATAGACTAGCTAAGGATCTACCTCTGAATTTGGTAGTAGGTTGTCATGGCTTGCTAAAAAAATATGTTTTTATCTTAAAACTAAAAGTATGTAGCCGAGACATTGATGAATTACCATTATATATTTATATCCAGTCATACCCTACAGAATACCAAAGATCAGGTACTGCAGCATTTACTTTCATGAGTAATCCTTATTCACGCTTGTAGTCAATACAAAGTCAGTAGAAGTCAACCCTCATGTGAGTAAGGGTTGTAGGATTAATTTTGACCAGCTCTAGCTATTAGACATCAAACTATAGATTTAAAAAAAAATCTGTCCTGCTTTGGTTTACAGAAACACTTTAGGACCTCCTTTACTTACAAATAAAATCTTCTAAGTAGAATATATCGTCCTTGCTTTTTAACCAACTTGACATTATTTATACCTTCTGCTTTCCATCAGCCCACTCCATAACAAGCAAAGCAAACAACAAAGATTGCACTTTACTCTCCATGCTTTACACTAATTGAACTACAAGTGACTGAAATGTACAATCCAAAATGCTTATAGAGTGCTACACCCTTTATTCTAACCAAAGAACATGAGTCAGAGTATTTATATTTAACAAGGAGCAAGAATTTGTTGGAGAGGAGTTTTACACTGACAGAATGGTGAAAAGGAGCATTTGTGTACATGGGAATCAAGCATTGAGAATTTATTGCTGCTGTTTTTGTTTGGGGAGGGCGGCTGTCTGTTTTCTTGAAATACAGTATAGTGTTGCTTATACTGTAGAGCTGACCCTCTTAAAACTCTAAATCTAGTTTTATATTAACCCTCAGGAATATCTGACTATATCATGAATATTTGTTGAGAGATTCATTGGCCCTGTAGGCAACGGCATAGGCCATTTTTCCTTTGGTATTGGGTTATGTTACTGGCAAGTGATGTGAAGATCTGTTCCTGGAATGGTAAATGATGCACACGGAATTCCAGCACTACTGCTTTAAGGACAAAAAAGTTCTAAGTTCTGTGATATTGCTCTTGGTAACCAGAAATGGGTCTAAATAACTTGGGAACGACAGAAGGAAACTAGATTGGGTCAGTTAAATGTCACAGACATCACCACATTCATGAAATAGAAGGGTAGTGCAGTAGCCCTTAATTCTTAATAAAATGTTATCTTGTGTATAGATAACATCTTTATTTACGGCACGCAGCTGCAGAGTTACTATCCCCTCAAAAGGATTTTAAGTGAGGAGGAGTGGAAGCTTACTGAGAACTGACAATAGAAACAAATATCAGATTTGCATTTCATAATAAAGACCAAATTATACTTGAAGATCTTGATTTGCTGAGTATCGGAGGTTAGTTCTGTTCTATGTAAGCTATATCTTGATCTGTAGATATTCTCTGAAGCAAGTTCCCATCCAGATTATAAGCAGAGGAAACATTATTGATAGCCTGCAGGGGAGACATTTGTTGCCATTCATCCTCCCAAATCCTGCAATTCTCTATAGAGATTTGTAGGGTGGTCCCTCTTGGCCCAATTGTGCTATGGGATCATATTTCAAGTTCTCTGATAAGATGTAGTGAGTGCCCTCCAGAGAAGTTTTAACTGGCAAACAAAATCTTACATAGTCAGCAATTGCATTCCCTTTCAAGAATAAGTATTAGGCACTCAGGTACCATGGTGATGGAAGTAGTGTTCAAACTTCATCGGACAGAATGATGATGAATCACTTTGCAGTCTGCTTCAGAGGAGTGGATTTGTTACTGCTGCTTCTTTTTTTGTTTTTTAAACTTATATGCCAATAAAAAGCCCATTAAATCACTCTGCATTACTTTCTGGAAATTGGTACCAAATGTGTGTAGGCTGTGCCCATCACTGAGCCCAGTTTAGTTGTATTAGTTGTGAAGCTAAAAGAAGATGGGTGGAGAAGGGGTGGTGCACAAGAAGCTTTAAGCCATCTAGTTGCCCTCAGGATTCTGGACAGTGTAACTAAGGGCAAGTCTGCATAGCCAGTTAAGTCGATCTAACTGATGTCATTCAGGGGTGTGAACTCCCCCCCCCCAATGTGACACAAGTTTTGTGCTGTCTACACTGTCTCCTGCAGATGTAGCTTCTGCTTCTTGACAAGGTGGAGCATTTATGCTGATGAGAGAGCACTCTCCCATTGGCATAGAGCATCTTCACCAGATGTGCTACAAGCTGTGCCACTGTAGCGCTGCAGTATAGACTTGACCTAAGGCAGTTCAGGAGGCCACGCTTCATTACATCTATCTATAATGATCAGTGAGCTACAACACAGCCCTCTTGCCCCAGACATGCCCCCTACTCCAGGGCATGCAAGAGGTGCTGTATAAGACAGCTTTGGCTGTGTTATGTAGTGTTTGTGGTTGGGGAATTCTCCCAAGGCCAGGAGAATTTTGTGGGCCCCGTTCACTGCTTTTGTGTAGCATATAAGGGCCATAGTAGGAAAAAGAATCCTTCCTTTTGTTTTTTAAACTTCAGTTGGGTCTCAATTCTGCAAGATACTGAGCACTCTCACTTCATTTCTTGCAAAAGCCTTAAGCACATGCTTTAAGTTAAACATGTGAGTAGTACCTTTGGCTTCAGTGGGACTACTTTTGTGTAAGTGCTCTGCATGATCAGGGCTAGCATTCTCAGCATCTGTCAGGTTTGAGCCCTTGGCAAGCAAACAGCTCTATTACTGGATACCATGCTTCTGGTTGCATGTTGGTTAACAATTGTATGAACAAGGAAACAAGCTTAAAACTGACTTCATTTGTAGTTAAAACAGCTACCAGATATGTGCAGAAGTGACCTTGGTTAAACAGGGCACCTGAGACAAGAACTTGTAACTGTGCAACAATCTCCTAGCACTGCACTAGTCGCAGTAGTGGAAGTGAGCTCACCTCCTGGGTGAGGAACGATGTGATTGGTCTAGATGTGAGATGGCTACAGAGACATAGTCACTCATACCTGTAAGGCAGTGGTTCCCAAACTTCCACTGCTTGTGCAAGGAAAGCCCCTGGTGGGCCGGGCCGGTTTGTTTACCTGCCGTGTCCGCAGGTCCGGCCAATCGCGGCTCCCAGTGGCCGTGGTTCGCTGCTCCAGGCCAATGGGAGCTGTTGAAAGTGGTGCAGGCTGAGGGACGTACAGCAGCTCCCATTGGCCTAGAGCAGCAAACTGTGGCCACTGGGAGCACCAATCAGCCGAACCTGTGGACGCGGCAGGTAAACAAACTGGCCTGCCAGGGGCTTTCCTTGCACAAACAGTGGAACGAGTTTGGGAACCACTGCTATAAGGTATAGAGTCTTAAAATCCAATCTTGTCCTGCAGGAATTTTCTGTCTAGTATGGTGAATTGCGTTGAATAACATTGAATGCCTGTAAAAGAAGACGCCTCTTTCATGCAAGACACACAGCTTTTTAAGAGCCAGCGATAACATGATGCAAAATACTGTGATAGTCTCCTACTACAACTAATCTATGACAGTATGACCAGGCTACACAGTGTTACAGGGACAAATGAGAGCAGAATTTTGGCTCTGGGACTCATACAGTATTAACAAGAGTGGCCATACTGGTTCAGTCCAATGGCCCATCTAGCCCAGTGTCCTGTCTGCCAACAGTAACTGATGTCAGATGCTTCAGAGGGAATGAACAGAACAGGGCAATTATTGAGTGATCCATTCCCTGTTGTCCAGTCCCACCTTATGGTAGTCAGAGGATGGAGTTGCATCCCTGGTCATCTTGGCTAGTAACCATTGATGGACCCATCCTCCATGAACTTATCTAGTTCTTTTTTATAGCCTTGGCCTTCACAACATCCCCTGGCAAAGAGTTCCACTGGCTGACCATGCATGGTGTGAACCCTAACCCTAACCCTTTTTTGTTTGTTTTAAACCTGCTGCCTATTCATTTTCTTGGGTGACCCCTGGTTCTTGTGTTATGTGAAGGGGTAAAACACCTCCCTATTCACTGTCTCCATACCAGGCATGATTTTATAGAGATCTATCATATTTCCCCTTAGTCGTCTTTTTTCTAAGATGAACAATCCCAATCTTTTAAATTTCTCCTTATATGGACATTGTTCCATACCCCTCATCGTTTTTGCTGCTCCTTTTCTGTACTTTTTCCAGTTCTAACATATCTTTTTTGAGATGGGGGCTGACAAAAACTCCACACAGTATTGATGGTGTGGATGTATCATGGATTTACATGATATTTTCTGTCTAAATCAACATATCTGTGAGACAAATCCTGAATGCCTTACTCAGAAACAGATTCTGCAACCACTGAGTAGTATTTTCTCACATGAGCACTCCCAGTATAATTAGATGTTGTGGTGTAAGGGACCACAGCATAGGCAGTCTAGCCTAGCAGTCACAGCTGGACTGGTGTCACAAAAATCAAAGATGGTCACGAGGCAGTACTCAGGGAGATGGAATCAGTAGTTAACATGCAGGGTCAGAATCAGGCCGGGGTTGGAGATCAGAGATAGTTACCAGGCTGGAATCAGGAGTCAAGGGTCACAGTGAGGCTAGAGTCAGAGATTGGAGATCAGCAAACAGGATGAGGTCTAGAGTCAACAAGCCAGAAGTCTGCCTACTTGCCCAGACAACTTCCTGAGGCACAGGAAGTGAACAGGGGCCAATCAGAAAGCCACCAGCTGCTGCCACTGTGGTTTCTTTGGGCAATACTTCCTGCCATGCCTAATTTCTACAGTGCTTCTTGGGTGTGGCTATACTGTGCATGGCCTCCCAATGGTGATGTGGGAACATCAGCTTCTGCAGATATAGGTTTTAATGCCACATATTGTTATGTGCAAAACCAGGCAATTATTCAGCCGCGATTCAGGTAAAATTGTCATTGATGTCAGTGGTCTACATCCTGAAGTCCTCCCTCTGGACCAGATTGTGCCTAGCTGTTCTGCCTATGGACAAACAGGATCTGAGGAGGAGTGTAAGGAACTCTCCTCATCTCTTTCACCCAGCACAGAATGCAGGGACTGTCTTTTACCTTGTCCCCATGCTCCAGAGGTGACCTTGGAATTAATAATCTTCTGAAGGCGTGTAGTAGCAGGTATTCTCCCTCTTGCTTCTTTGGAGCCTCTGGAGCTCCACACAGGGTAATGTAACTGTAGCATGTCATAATGGAGGGATGTCCCTAGAAAGTATCACTGTGTCCTCAATATTTACTCAGTCTTCCATGGGAGTCTGACTGGGTATGGCCAGAATAGGAATTTATGGATTTGGCTTTACAGTTGTGCTTGGCCAGATGTAGAATTATTTATCACTGAGTACCCTATAACCTGGGACTTGCAAATTTACAGATTACCCCACCATTGTTGAATTTGTTTCATGGTAAAACAAAAAAAAGTACTTCAGTTAGAGCCATTCATTGAGATCTTAAAGTACTGGATATTTTCCCATAGAGCACAAAAGAAGGTTACAAAGTAGATTGTTTAATGCAGGTATTGAAACTACTTTTTAGCATCTCCTATTTTGAGCATTACTAGGATTAAGAGAAGAGTTCAGGATCTGCTATATGTTTAGAATTTTTTTGGCAGGATGGAATTGCAGAACCCTTTAGCTAAGCAAAGAAGGTAGAAAAATTAGAAATGACATATTTAGGAAGCCTTAATAAGACAAATAAGTCAAACTAAGCATTGCCTGGATCCAACTCCCAGCATATACTGCTTCTGTGTATGAAGTGCTAGATGTAACTTTAATTGGAGGTTAGCAACTTTTGAATAATGTTAAAGAATAGAGCAGCCATTGATGTTATGTTGTGAACTTGGCAAAGATAATATCAATTGAATGAGTGGGTAGTATTACTTATTCTTATTAATACGTTTATATAAAGGCTTGTCAAAACACTATCTCAAATATCTAGAAGAGCAGTTGTAGTTATAGCAAAAAGCATAGTCTGATCTGATCCATACGTAACTTTTAATAAAAGTACTCTCCTTTTGCTAAATTATATTTCACGTGTGAAATTTTAGGACAATAAAATGTGGAGTAATTCAAGAATATAACATAACTAAAATAATATAATAAATTATATTCAAGACTTTTTTTCTCATGAGCTCTTTTCACATACTGATGGAAAATAGCCAAGAGGCAGAGCAGGGAATAGAAGTCTGAACTGTTGAATACTTGGACACAGCTTGTCCGAAGTGCACCAAACAATTCTTCACATTTCACTGTACTGGTAAAATTTTAAAGGGCTTCTACATTTTTATCCTACATGGATTTTATACAGCTTAATACATGAACACTGTATGAATAATAAATTGAAAATGTATTTGTAAACATTGCCACAGGCTTCTTCTTTGTGGCTTTGTGTAATAACTGACTCATTTTATGGACAAATATGCTTTAGATTAGAATCTTCTGGCTATCATGCTGGGGCCAGCGTAACTTCTCTAGCAGATTCCAGGTATTCAGACTGTAAAGCAATGAGATGCATCAATTTATTGGCCAAGATTTTTTTGTTAATATAGAACTGTATGAGTGTTTCACCGAGATGGCCATTGCTGCACCCTGGCTCCAAGCATGTGCTGCCACATCCAGTACCAGTTAAGGAGGTTTATTCTTTTATAACAAAGGTTAAAACAAACAAACCAGAATGCAATCTTAAGTCAGTACCTAGGCTTCTGAGCCACTTGGCTTCTGGGCAACCCTTCCCAAGGGTCTCCAACACTCCAAATCCTGGCAGCTTTCTAGCCTCAACCAGCTCTGCTCCCCTCTTGGAGCAGCAGCTGCAGGGCTGCTTCCCTGAGCCCCAGCTTGCTCCCAGGGACTCACCACAGGTATTAATTCTACTCCTCTGTGGCCTTTGCTACCAAGGGCTCAGCTTGTTGCAGGCCTCCTTCACCACTAGTAGCCTTTTATAAGATCAGGCGTGACCCATCCCTCTTTAATTAGCTAGATAAAGCTCATCTGCTCCAGTCCAGGAGCACTGGGCCCAGTCTATCCCCAGAGACCAGCTGCCCTGTGACAGAAGAGTTGAAAGATGTGCATGCTATTTGAAAGGCACGGTTTAGTGCTCCACAAACTCACACTTCATCACTCCTGTAATCTCTGGAATCAATATTTGAATAAGCAGCTGTAACACACTGTGTTGAATAACTGTTGGGCAGAAAGTCATTAGTTTTAAGGGTTTATATTTAATCAAGGTACACTGATACACAGAATGCTTTCTGTAGGTATTTGCCAAATGCTCTCTCTCTTTTGGCAAACAGATTTGCATATCAAAATTGGCCTTCAAAACATTTTTTTTCGGGCGGCGACATATTGAGTCTTTCTATTTTTTTTCTAAGTTAAATGTGAATTGTTACTGTCAAGATCCACACACATCTACAACGATCCAGAATTCAGAGAGAGACAGAGACCATCTGATATATCAGTTATTTCTCTTACTCCTTAAAATGGGTTTCCCCAGGCAACAAACTGATCTTACCTGACAGAATATAAGTAATAAACAGTTACTAGAGAGGGGCAGCCTGCATAATTCATAAAGAAAATAGCAGCAGATGAAAAATATCAACAAGAAAACTGATGCAGGGAGAAGTGTCATGTGTCACGGACAAACCCAGTGCTTTCCTATTGCTCCTGCAAAATGTTTGAGACGAGGATATTGTTGTCTGGGATGGTGGTCAGTGCCCCAGTACTGCAGTGAGCTCTGCACAGAAAGAACCCCAGGTCTATGGTGCTCTGGGGGGCATAAGGGATCTGCTCATGTGAGTGCCTTTTGGGACTTCTACAGGAATTCTGTATGTATATGAGTAGATAATCAATACAAGGAGCACTGTCTACTGGCCTTTGGGGTATTTAACACTGTTCATATATTTGTAATGTCAATAAAGTCATTGCGGTTGTGCTGTGTAAATGGCTCCCAGAGTACACAAGGATCAGGATCTAAGATTGAAGTTAGCAATAACTGAGAGATGCTTCTCAGCTAACAAAATATGTTTTTTCTTTAAATGAGAAGTGTAAGGTCTCTGGCACTGCTGAGTACTCCGTACTTTAAATCTTAGCCCCTGGCAAGAAAAACACACAGAAGGGTCGGGAAGCTCCGTCTACTTCAACTCACAGAATTTTTATTTGCATCTGACAACAGGATGGGGAGGATTTACCCCACAAAGGGATAGGCTCTTCTGACCTGATCATAATGCTTATGCATCACTTAAGAACTTTGGGTGAAGGAAAAAGGTCTATGGGCTTAAATGGGATAGAAGTGTTACATAGGCTTTGTGCTGGTATAGCCCATAGGGCAATGTGTGTTACATGTCCCCTTTGTAGTATAATGAGTGGAACTGAAGAAAGGGTCAGGTTTCAGGAGGGACCTAATTTGGAGTGACACCACAGACTCAGGTATACAGGCTTATGC
The DNA here is from genome assembly GCF_007399415.2 of Gopherus evgoodei. Classification (NCBI taxonomy): domain Eukaryota; kingdom Metazoa; phylum Chordata; order Testudines; family Testudinidae; genus Gopherus; species Gopherus evgoodei. The sequence goes on along the minus strand of NC_044333.1, from coordinate 32,734,735 downwards.
TGTGCTGCTCCCAGACAAACACAGACCTCTCAGTGTGCAATGCTGCCCTCTGTGTACACACAATAAATATCTCTTTCCCACAATCTGCCTGTTTGCTGCATCACATATTGCTAATGAAACACCCTTCTATTGCTGACCTACAGAGGATAGGGATCTCTTAGAGCTCTCAGCTTGAGAGTCTGGCTGTTTAGCTCTAGCAGTAAAAATCCATGTTTTTATCTCTGTTGGTCCGTTGTCCAGTACCTAGTGTTGGCCCTGGTGACAGCGGCGCTACTGGTCCTCTGCACAGAAGCACATTGCACACAATGTGACTAAAGGCAGAAACTATAGGATGTAGTGATTTGCCCTACATCAAGTCTGGAAGGCCAGATCAAATCTCAAGAGGTGTGAAAACCACCCATAGTTATGACTGAAATTAAAAGCTGATGATTGAGGTTAGATGTACCAAATTTCAAAGATATACTATGATGGGGCTAGAGGAACAACATGTTCTGTATTGCCATTTATTTCTGTCTCCAAATTATAATTGTTGTTTTTTTTCTTCTTTGTTTTGTTTTTTCTTTTCTTTTTTAACTTGAACAAGGCAGCATTCCAACTCAGACTTTAATTTTCAAATGAGTTTCCAATATTTCCCTGGTGCGCATAACATTACATTTATAAATAGAAACTTACTATGAAGCAGAACATCAATATGTAATCCAAATCCTTGTAGTTATGCTTTACATCCCATTTTTAGCCCTTTCACTTTATCAAGCTGGAATTTTTTTTTTCAACAGAAGAATTTCACAATCTAACCTAAGAATTTTAGCATTAAATGCATCTAAAGAATTTCACCCAGTGAACCAAATATAATATTTCTGGAGGCTGGAGAACAGTATTTGTATTTAGCAGAAATTTAATAGTACAAAACACTGAATACTAGTTTATGAAATGTCATATTATATAAAAATATGTTAATAGAGTTATGTTCACTATATACGCCAACAAAAGCTTAGTCACAAATTCAAGGGCCAATTTCAGAGGAGAATCTAAGATGTTATAACTTACATCATTTTTTGGCTTCAACAACATATATGTTACACTAACTTAGACTCCTGAACACAAGATTCTCAGCTGGTGTAAACTGCCAATGGTCCACTGCGACATCTGGTTCAGATTGTATAGATGAACACAGGGAAGTATTTTGGGATCTTTTGTGATAAGTGCAAAATGGGCCTGATCTAAAGCCCATTGAAGTCAATGGCAGTCTTTCTATTGACTAATGAGCTGCTTCCCGACCATCCAAAAGACTTGTTACCCTGCCAAAGGAGGATTTTAGGTTGGTTTGACATGATTTTTTCTTGACAAATCCATGCTGACTGTTACCTATCACCTTATTTTCTTCTCGGTGCTTACAAATTGATTGTTTGATTATTTGCTCCATAATCTTTCCAGGTACTGAAATTAAGCTGAATGGTCTGTAATTCCCTGTGTTGTCCTTATTCCCCATTTTATAGTTAGGTATTGTATTTGCCCTTTTCCAGTTCTTGGGTATCTCTCCTGTCCTCCACAAGTTCTCTGAGATAATTACTAATGCTCAGAGATTGTTTGTTCTTGTGCTCTTAGGAAAGTTGGCAGTTTTTTTGAAGTTTACTGAATTCTTTTCCCCTTAGACTTGCTTCCCATGGGATCTTACCTACCAATTCTTTGAGTTTGCTAAAGTGTGCCTTCTTGAAGTCCATTGTCTTTATTCTGCTGTTTCACCCCTACCATTCTTTAGAATCATGATCACTTTCACCCAAGCTGCCTTCCATCTTCAGATTCTCAACTAGTTGTCAGAATCGAAACTAGAGAATATATATATTATAATAAGTGGAGATATACCTATCTCCTAGAACTGGAAGGGACCTAGAAAGGTCATTGATTCCAGCCCCCTGCCTTCACTAGCAGGACCAAGTACTGATTTTTGCCCCAGATCCCTAAGTGGCCCCCTCAAGGATTGAATTCACAATCCTGGGTTTAGCAGGCCAATGCTCAAACCACAGAGCTATCCCTCCCCCATCTCCCCTAGCCTCTTCCCTAGTCACTTTCTCCACCTTCTGTTTTAAAAAGTTGTCCTCAGTGCATTCCAAGAACTTGTCAGATAATCTGTGCTCTGCTGTATTATTTTTCCAGCTGGTGTCTGGGTAGTTGAAGTCCTTCATCACTACCAAGTCCTATGTTTTGGATGATTTTGTTAGTTGTTTAAAAAAAAGCTCCATCCATCTCTTCTTCATGGTTAGATAGTCTACAGTAGACACCTATGCTGGCATAACCCTTCTTTTTTACCCGTTTTATCCTTACCCAGAGACTTTCAACAGGTCTGCCTCCCTCTTCTATCTCAACCTCAGTGCAACTGTATAGATTTTTGACATACAAGGCAACACCATCTCCCTTTTCCTCTGTCTGTCCTTCCTGAACAAGCTGAATCCTTCTATATCAATATTCCAATCATATGAATTACCCCACCAAGTTTCTGTGATGCTAATTATGTCATAATTGTTGTTGTTCATCAGTATTTCTAGTTTTTCCTCTTTATTCTCCATACTTCTTGCAGCAGCATACAGACATTTTAGACATCTGTTAGATTTCCCCTCTATATTCCTCATCTCTTTGTTTCTGCTTTGATTGCCCATGTTAGCCCCCTCCTCTCCGATTCAAACCCTTCACCCAGGTCTCCATGTTTTGGACTTACCTGTGAGCTTTAGTCTCCTGCTCCCATCAAATCTAGTTTAAAGCCCACCTGACTAGGTTAGCCAGTCTTTTATCCAAAGATATTCTGCACTTTCCTTGACAGATGGACCCCATCTCTGCTCATTTGTCCTTTTTCTTGGAACAGGATTCCATGGTAGAGGAAGCCAAAGCCTTTCTGGTGACACCATCCATGCATCCACTGATTTACCTCCATGATATGACTGTCTCTGTCAGGTCTCTCCCCTGGATTGGAATGATAGATAAAAACACCACCTATGCCCCCATATCCTTCACCTTCACTCCGAAAGCCCTTTAGTCGCTTCTGATCTGTTCAGAGTCATACTTTGTAGTATCATTAGTGCCCACATGGATGAGCAGCATGGGGTAGTAGTCAGAGGGCTGGATGAGCCTCAACAATCCTTCCATAATGTCTCGGATGTGGGCTCCTGGCAGGCAGCACACCTTCTGGGATGCTAGATCAGGCCAGCAGATAGATGCCTCTGACACTGACAACCACTACCCTTTGTTTCCTTTTGGGAGTGGGTGGCCACAATCCTCCCAACTTTGGGGGCACATGGCTTCTCCCTGTCTACCTTTTCGGGAGATTCCTCAGCCCCCATTGTCAAGGCAGCATAGTGGATGGATGGTGTGCTGGGACAAAGGTGGAACACTTCCTGCTGCCAGAAGTAGCCAGCAGCCAGCTTCCTCCCTGTGAAGGAGCTACTCCCTCTTCCCGTGGTGGTGCTAGTGCAGTCCTCTCCAGCTGGATGGTTTCCTCACCCTTGGAGGTCTCTGTATGCATGTTTTCAATGAATTCCTTGTGTGCACAGGTGCTCATCAGCTTAGCAACCTCCTCCTGTGGCTCTCTTTCCTCCTTCCTGAGAGATTCTACCAGTAGATAACTCATACGGGATGCTCTTCCCCGCCTGGCTTCCTGTGACAGGGACTTACAGGCCACAGTTTGCAAATCCACACCAGGACCTGGGCAGAGGTAATCATGGTCTGGTTCTCTGAGTGGCTAGATGTAGATAAGAGATTTCTTGGTGTATTTCAGGTCTTTAAAGACCATCTTTTCATTTTTGGGGGCTTGACTTGTGATTTTTTTTTTTAACGCCTGGGGGTTGGCAAACCTGTTCTTATGAGAGCACTCCCACTGTAAGGCTTTATCTGCATGGGGAAACTGACTGGAACAACTGTTGCAAAATAAGCTCTTCTGCAATAGCTGTTTTGGAATAGCTCCCCAAGTAGACACACTTATTCTGGAATAAGAGAACCTTTATCTGATTTAGCATAATCTGCTTCCAAAGCAATAATGAAATGGCTTGGGGTTTTCTGGTGCCTGAAATTATTTTGGGCACTGTTTTCTACCTGTGTCTTTTAATATGTGTGGAAGATTGATGTTTATCTGCCAACTGTTTGTTATCCGTTTTAGTGCCACATGCAGAACATTCCGTACTTAGTTACTTAGAGCAGTGGATTGTCAAAATGGATTTTAAAAATAGCATTGTACTACGTGGTAAAAGCCATACAACTATTTAGGTGAAATTTTTTTTTTAGCTCAGAAAACTAATAGTTCATAACTAATTGAAGTTCAGACTGAAGCCTCAGTTGAATCAGATGAGACATTGTCAGGGATTGTATATACTTCTGTTTTGTTGCCAAAGACTTGCAAATACACTGTGCAGATATAAAGAACCTGTCAGGCAAGATTTCTAGCAGGCTGAATGCATTGAGAAAAGTTAGTTAAAGTCTAAGCATGAGTGATAGTGTTTGCATAGTAAAGCAGTGATTATAGCATTGCTGGACCATAAGGATATGACTAATGCTGTACAGAGCTGGTAATGCTTACGAAGCTTGAAAAAAATGTATAACACAAATTACTTTTCTCCCCAGAAAATGACATTTAAACTGTACCCAGAGAAACTGAATTGGCTCCTATATGAAACCCTGCAGAGAAAAAAAAATGTGCCAAAGACAGACAAGAAGAAAGTACAGTTGTTCACAAACATGTTAATGCTAAGCTTGGCCCTTAGTCAATCCTAGAACTGTGTGGGTAGTCAGATACGAGTGCTGCCAGTTCTAAAGTCTGCTGAATATCCCCTCTAAGATTCTGAATGGTAGTTTGGAAGTTTCTTTCCACTCACCCTCTCATCTCAAAGTCTGTAGGCTTATATTTTAAAGATTGATTTTAGACATCCACAGACCAGGAGGGCTCAAAGGGAGAGACATTTTCAAAAATGACCAAAGAATGTAGGAGCACAAGTCTTGCTGACAGTGAATGGGATTTGAGTACCTTATTCCTCTGGACAATTTTGAAAATCTTTCTATTGGGTTACCCATGTGATTGCGTTAGTTGCAAGGCCAAATGTAGGTTTAGGAGCTTAAAATTTAAGCTCCTGTCTTTTAAAAATCTTGGCCCTAATTTCTGGCAAGATAAGGGACGGGGCAGTTGAACTTATTACGTGAAAATAAATTAAATTCCCCCCCAATAAAAATAATAAATATGGTAATTATAATAAAAGATTACTGGGTTCAAACCTTGGTAGGTACTAATTTTCGAGTGAGCATGAACCTTTATGGATGATGCCGGACCAGATAACCTCTCGAGATCCCTTGCAACCCTGCATTTCTATGATTCTTTGATTTCCAAGTGAGCACACTGCTCTCACAAGCAGCAAATATTTCAGACAGAAATTGATGGCACCTCTTAAATAATTTCTCTTTCCCCATCAGCAAAATGGGGATATAGTCATGCCTTGGAATGCACTTTGAGACCTTGAGATGAAATGAAGCATAGAAATAAAACATATAATTAATCACAAAGCGATCATATCTTTGTTTGTAATCAATCTATGTTGTTTGTATTTGATCAGTTACTATATGTCATCACAGAAGGATGGCTTATCTCTTTAAATCCCCTCCCCCACTTATCCTGGATTGCAGATGCTGCTTAGAGTAATTGGGATGACTAAGGAGCACCTGTGGTATAAATACACCCTCTTAGGAGATGTGTACACAGGAGGAGGATTAATTTCGGAAACTGATATGCTCGGGATGGCTGGAAAGGAGAATGTACATCACAGTAATGACAGACTGAAAAAGCAAGAAAACAGCAAGGAATGGAGAATACAGTGAGGTAGTCTGCATAATCTGAACCCCATAAACAGCTCTAAATTCCTGCTCTAGAATGGAGTTTTTTGGCATTTAAGTACAGTAATAACTAGGTGAAGAGGAAGAGACATTCCCTTTCAAATTAGAGTAGTTTAGCTACTTAGTTAATATCTCTTGTGGGTTCTCTTTTCTCTCTAGTGACCTCATTAATTTGGTTGAGGTAACTATTTATGTTGTAGGTAGAGAGATCTGTTAGGGATGTAATCCTACAGATTCTAGGGTTAGTGGAAATGAATATGACACACTAAGTGTTTGTAGAGGTTTTACATTCATTTAATTATTATTGTTTGTCTTACAGTGTTGCCCAGAGGTCTAATCAAGATCAGGACTCTGATGTGCTGTTTACTATACAATCATGAGAGAGGATCCCTATGTCTCAGAAATCTTTATTAGCTAAGCACTATTGGAGATGTCGGAAACTCTGTTTACTTGAATGCAGAGGATTTAGATCTTTGAGAAAAGTTTTTGTCAGCTGGGTGTAGGCTTCTTTAAAAAACCACTATCAGTGCCAAACTCAAAGTACTTTATTACACACTTCCTTTTAAGTTTAAAAATAAATTGAACATTTCGACTTTTCCAGTTTTCACATAGATGCTGATCCTTTGAGTTCAGTATGGTTGTGGTAGCCATTGTTTTCAGCTTCCACCTCTGAGTTGCTTCCATATTTTGTAGTAAAGTACAGCTATTTTTTCTTTGAGTTTTAGTTAGATACACACAGTACCTGTTCTTAGTTGAATTCCACCAAGTACCACCCCAGAGACCTCGATTTAGGTCCAAATACTCGTTTGGTCTAACCTTCTGATCTTGCTCTTTGACTCCTAATGCAGAAAACCTGGATTTGTATGGTCATATGTCCTGGTATCTGTACCATTTCAGGCCAAGTTGTGGGTACTCAGGATTTTTAATAATCAAGTCTTAGAGGTCTGAATTTGCATAAATATTTTGAAAATAAAGCTACTCTTAAAAGAGAGCTAGCATACATTCAGGATTCACATGGAAAGTGATGCCTTTCCTCCTACCCTCCACTTGACAATTTATTTGCTTATTATTTTTTATCTGCCATGAGACTTTTTAAATTCGTTATGTGAATGTATCAGTTTCTTTACAATTTCTCCACCCCTTCCCCACACTTATTCCTATTTCAAATGCTAGATGCTGATAGAAAATAAAAAGGAAAATAGACAACATTTAGCTGAAACATGCAGTATAAGCTGTGTTATCTGGCACTTTATCAACCAGAAAGCTCTATTAACTGGCATTTCTGATATCTCCCTATACAAATCTTCAATCTAGTAACCGGGACTAGTAGGTTACCGGGGACCAGGAGGTTATGCAATTGCGCATTCTGCACTCTACCTTTATGCAAAAGAGACAGAAGACAAGACAAGATGATATCAGGGATTTATTCAGAAAAGCAGCTTCCAGGATGTGTCAAGGATCATTAACGATTCAGCCCAATCTCCTATACCTTCTACATCTAGAGTGATAACTGATGTTGATAATGATGACTTGGAGGCACTGCAAGATCCAGAAGTGCCTTCTGAATCATCAAAGAAAGATTAAACTATGTTCAGTATAGTTTAATGTTGTATATTTTGAGTGATCTGGGTGTACGCCATGCACTGTCCAAAGTGATATGGAGTGTCATAATGTAACCTAATGTATAGAAAACTTTACCTGTATATACCTAAGTGCTTTGAGAAACTGACCACTCTACAGTTCAATGCTACTACTGGGTTGGTAAGTACCTGTATACTATTTTATACTTAATTTTATTGTATTCTAATTCTTTGAAAATTAGTATTCCATTGGTAAAGTAGAACTCTTAGTTAACCAGAATTTTTGATTAACAGAAGCCCTCCATTTCCCCAACATGCCAGATAATACCGTATTGAGGTTGTATTCATACACATTCAGTGAGGATTTTTGTACTATGCATAAGTTAATAAATAATTATTTATGCAGAGCAAGGCTACTTCATTTTAAAGGCAGTTTTAATGTGTTTTTACAATTGTGTCTTTCTCTCAGGTATTCTTTTCCAGGTTGGGACAAGAGTGAGATTCTCAACCCCTCCCTGACTCCTTTATGTTGCAGCAAAGGGTCAGAGTGGCATATAAAGCCCCACATTCAGCCACTCTGAGGATTTCCCCAGAGCAGGCACTGTGGAAGACAGCTGTAAAACTGCTTCTGGAGGACTCCCTTGAGCTCTGTCCCCAGCATGGCCTAAGGCTTTCAAGTGGGAGGAGTGCGTCAAGGACCTTTGTGCTGCAGAGAGCACATTCATTGTTGTGGCCAATAGGGCAGGCTGGGGAGGTTGATGTATCCCTAAGGCTGTCTAAATTCCACCGGGGGGCTTCTCTAGGTCCCAGAGCAGCCCAAGATTGGGAGGACACAAAGGTGGCTTAGAGCCACCTTAGCTTCCCTCTCCTCCTGAGCTGTGAGGCTCAGCACAGACTCTTACCCAAGATCTTTTCTCCTCAAACTTCCTCCTTTTGTTTTTTGTGCACTGGGCCAAACTCCCCTTCTCCCAAACTTGCAGCAAATTATCAAAGAAAAGTCATTCCAGTTAGGGACTGGCAGACCAGTCATTCCAGTTAGGGACTGTGTACAGGCCCATACTGGTGGCCACTTCTTACTGATATAGAATCATAGACTATTAGGGTTGGAAGAGACCTCAGGAGTTCATCTAGTGCAATCCCCTTCTCAAAGCAGGAGCAACACCAACTAAATCATTCCAGCCAAGGCTTTGTCAAGCCGGGTGGAGATTTCACCACCTCCCTAGGTAATCCGTTCCAGTGCTTCTCCACCCTCCTAGTGAAATAGTGTTTCCTAATAGCCAACCTAGATCTCCCCCATTGCAACTTGAGACCATGGCTCCTTGTTCTGTCATCTGCCCCCACTGAGAACAGCCGAGCTCCATCCTCTTTGGAATCCCCCTTCACTCTTTTTTTTGAATTGAAGGCTGCTATCAAATCCCCCCTCAGTCTTTTCTTCTGCAGACTAAATAATCCCAGTTCCCTCAGCCTCTCCTCGTAAGTCATGTGCCCCAGTAAATATGCTGTATCGGCCTGTACCAGCCCACTTTCATCTCTGCCTTTACCTTTCCTTAGAATGGAATTGCAACCAAGCCTGCCTTGAGGTTCTGAAATGTATAGATCCCTTAGTTTTGCTCTGCCATCCTGGTGGAGCTCTGTTGAACTAATTGGGCAGCACTCTAAAGGATTAGTTTGTGTTTGTATGTGCGAAAGTACCACAAAGGCATCTTATCTGGTATTTCTGGCCAGAACCACAGCACCAAACTTTTCACAAGGGAGGCTGTTCTCCCAAAATATCCACTCTTTCTTCTCTTTGCTAATTTACATGAACTAAATCCAAACCCGGATCTTTAGAGGTTCACTCATTAGTAATTTCTGTATAACAAGAATCAAATCTATCAGACACACACTCAGTTAGAAATATTTACAAAAATGTGTTACACAAGCTTCACATAGCTAAGTGGTTTTCCAGGAACAAATGAGCAATTACAATAAAAAGACTGTTGTAGTCCACCACAAATCATGGCAAAATAGCTCAAAATACTATAAATAAAAAGGAAGTTGTATGCTATTAGATTAATAGCAAAGAAAGAATGCTGGCTATGTAGAAGACAGAGCTAACATCTCAACACAAAGGTTTCTTCCTTTAAGCCTCGTTCATACAACAGCTAGAAGTCATGATCAATAATAGAGCTATCAACATAGATTCTGATGCTGCAGTTGGAGGCAGGCAGCCAGACTGCTGAACCCGTATGGAGCCCCGTTAGAGCCAATAGTCTGCCTGTGTGCTACCAATTGCAGGATTGGGGCACAAACATTACTATTGACTGATGTAAATCACTTACACCTTGTAGCGGAGTGGTTACCAGCTCCTGCCCTTCGGGGCTTAAAACAGTGCAGGAGAGGTGCTGTGGCTGGGGCAAGAAGCCTGGGCTGATTAAGGAAGGTAGGGTCAGCTGTGGCCAAGCCCCAGTCAGGCCCAGCTGGCCCCTATAAGAGGCAGTGAGTCAGGAGCCCACTCAGTTTCCTGCTGCCTGTAAAGGGAGAAGGGTCTGGTTGCAAGGTGCTAAATAAGGAACCTAGATTGGAGTAGGGCTGGGGAAGGGTCAGAGGAGCTGGGAGCTCTGGCCTGGAAAGCCCCAGGCTGCAGGCCTGGTAAGGCCTATTAGGTACTGGGTTGCAGGGGATAGCCATGGGTAGGCAGAGGCAGCAGGTCCAAAACCGTCTTTGTCTATGATGAGTGGCATACACTGCAGTCAGCCCCAGTGAGCGGGGGCTAGATGGGGACTAGCAGTAGCTGAAGATTGAGGTGAAGTGGGGTTAGTGGGAGGGGGTTCCCCTGGGAGGGGGAGACCCTGAGACCGAGGGGGTTCTACAAGGTGGGGCAGAAACTCAGTGAAGGAGCACTGGGTCCTGGGAGGGACAGGGGGGCCAGAGTGAGGTAAGGCAGATCAGTGGCTTGCAGAGGGTGTTCTGGAGGCTGGAAATGCTAATTCCCAGAGACAACCAGCAGGAGGTGCTGCAGAGGTGAGTCCACACCCTGATTGTACATTCCTATCCATGTCGGACTTTGAGACTCTGCCTGGATACTGGGGTCTGCCTATGTGGGTCTAGTTTGCAGGACTGGGGCCTTTTTGTATCAAATAAATAATCATTCTAAATTAATATGTAAGCAGGGTCTAAATGAATGCTTCCTTGACAGCTAGCTGGGAGGGGGGGAAGACGTGTGTGTATGTAAATATAGGTTGCTCCTGCTCTGATTAGATATTCAGCATATAAAGCAGTGTCAAAGTAATCAATTTTTGCTGGTGTTGGGTACAAATCACTTCACTACTGAATGCAGAGGTAGTGAAATGCTGTTCCCAAAACATAACTATTGTGGGAATATAGGGAAGCAGGACTGCTTAACCTGTCCCAAATGAGGGGAGTCACCTTCAGCTGAAAGGATGTCGTTAAGCCAGGGGCTTGAATGCCAGAGCCCTGTGAAAGTAAGAGGGGTGGGGACAGGAATCCCCAGTTAAGAGTCTGCATGCCCTCATCAAGGGTCCTCCTTAGACTGGTTTAATCTGTTCTCCCCACTGTTTAAAGAATAAAGCTAAATAGGCTTCAGCAGGAGCCCCTTTGTTATGTTTCATGCTCACTCAGAGCTGAAAGAACTATGTTTCTACCCTGCCTGCCAAGAGAGAAATCACTGAGAGCTGAAATCACCTGAGAGGGGCAGTGTTTTGCCCAGCCTGCACAGAGCTGAAAATTACTAAGATACTAATGTGCAGAGATCACAGGCAGGTGGCAGCAGAAGGCTGGTGAATGAGTTGCTGGTGCGGAGAAGAGGCACAATGAGTGGCCAGCTGGGTGTCTGGTGGAGAGTAGGTGACCAGCTGGGTGTCTGGTGGAGAGGCATGGCAAGAACAGGAGATTAAATGATATATGAGGGGAAGCAGTTTCACAGATTTCCGTGAAGGGTCCATAATACAGGAGCAACATTGATGTGGTTGAGGTAAGCAAACAAAATGAGTCATTTAAAAGCAGCAGAACGTGACCAATGAAGCCATCACAAAGTTGCTTTCCATTCAACTCCCTACTTTGGATGGGAATTAAACTAAACCAAATTAAGGCTACTTTAATTCTGAATAAGAGTCCACATGGGTTTAAAGTGGTTTAATAAATATACTTTAAAAGTTATTTTGGATTAATTTTTCTGACTGCCCCGTAGTACCTAAAAATAAAGGCCTGGTGCAACTCTCACTGAATTCAATGGAAAGCCTCCCATTAATTTTAATGGAAGTTGGATCAGGCCCTTAATGATGCATTACAGGTGTACCACCAAAGCCATATATAGAGAGAAACTATTATCTCTCTGGTCTATGACATGATGACTTTCTGCATGCAGCCTAAAACAGCAATGGTTCTTTCAGCAGCTGCCATCTCATGCTATAGTATTCCTCCTTTCCTCTCTATTCATCAGCTAAATGTGCTGGGCTGATTTGATAGCACCATTTGTAAACAAGACAAAAATAAATGTCTGCAACAAAGAACAGACTGATGCCTTTTTCAAATGGCTTGCTGTGTTTCTACCATACCCATTTTTAGTCTGTATGTTTAGCCAGCCATTATGGGTGGGGCGTACCTAGGGTGACCAGATGTCCCAATTTTATAGAGACAGTCCTGATTTTGGGGTCTTTTTCTTATATAGGCTCCTATAACCCCCCACACCCATCCCAATTTTTCACACTTGCTGTCTGGTCACCCTAGGTGCGCCAGACTTGACGTTATAGGAGTTAGAGTGGAGATGGCAGCAGCAGAGTTGGATGAGGGTGTAAACCAGTCCATCTGGTTTTCCAATTTCCGTTCACCATAATTTATGGGAGATGACATCACTTGCTTTTTAAGGATGTACTTTCTAATAAGCACATTGCAAAGTGTGGCCAATAGCATTGCCTGTGTACATTCCTTTTGAATTTCTTGCAAGCTGGCTCATCATTTAGCTACTATACTCCATCATTTCTAGTATTAAATATGGAGATAGTCAATGAAGTTTGTTTCCCAAGCTGTAACACACTTACATTTAAGTGTAACTTTGTGTTTGTGCCTGACATATGAGAGCTCACTTACATGGCTGGCAAATTTCTACCTTCATACTATTTAATACTCTCATTACATGATGCCAAACATCTGAAAGGTAGTGCTTTGCAGAGGATGCGTCCATTTGGGTCCATGGAGTGTTTCATATGTGAAAGGAAACCAAAAACATGCAACCTTTTATTAAAGTTCTTGAATGACGACAAGATTGTAATAATTGGTATTAAAAATAAACTTTTGGCAACTGTTCCTCATTTTAAAAAACTCAATGGACTTCTGATATTAATCAGATTGGGGTCACTGCCAGAGCTGGACATTCTTTCTGCATATTTAAATTATTTAAGACCTGGCTATTTAAAATCATTTAGAAAGCAACTCTATATTTTTATTTAACCATTTTTTATGTTCATCGCATACCAACAGAGAAAATAGCTCAAAACATAAAATACTCTTGCTGGAAGGTTGCAACATAACACTACTTTAGTTCTTAAAATCGGGAAGTGTAACACACATGAGCCAAAACAGAGAGAGAGAAAGCAGGCTGCTCCCTCAAGCAGAGAAGCACAACTCACCCCACCTTACTATAGGCTGGTTCTTTGCTGACTGAATGTACAGGACCCAGAAATCACACACTTCCCACTATAGAGGTCCCTTGCCTGTAAGCAAGGCCAGGAAGCCCCTTATAATAACTTAATGGTAACTTGTAATTTTAACACTCAATGAGAGCTGGACAAATACTATAAAATATGTAAATATTCTGATTTTTAAATTTATTTGCATAGGCAATGTTTGTGCCCCCTCTGTGTTCACTTTCCATGAATATTCTTGCAATTGAATTGTGCAGTCTATTAAGAGACACATGGAAAGAGCTCATACACTCAAGTACTTGTGGAAAGTGAATGCTAAATTTGTATAAACATCCAAGCATGCAAATTTAGCATTCCCTTGCAAATATGCTTGTGCAAATATTAAGCTTGCACCCTGGGAAAACTTGTGGGAAATTTTAAATTTGCTTTCTGTGAATATTTGCCCCTGAAAATTAATTGTAAAGCTGAGCAAGATATTTTAGGTAACCTTCCACAGCTGAGTGGTATATTATCACATTAGTTCTGCTGTTGCAAATGTACACAGTTAATGATGATGATGTGTGTATCTGTTTTAAGTGTTAAGGAATTACAGTATGACTCATAATGATCCACTTAGATTGATCAGTTTTTGGGTATTTGCAACAAATGAAAATAAACGAATTGCACTGAGAGAAATCCTGGTTATTTTGGGAATTATGAAGTGTCACAATTCAAGTCACATTAGATTCAATTTACACTGTCTGTTTTGAAACTGTTATGTAACTGAGTCAGAGGTAAGTCACTATGCCCTGTTTTGCATACAAAGAGCTCCTAGAGTGCACAGGACAATGAGCCTTGTTGCCTATAAATAAAGTTCAGGTAAAACTGGACAAGCAGCTTGAGTCTAACATTGGGACAATCATCTCATGTTAGTTTCTTCCAGATAGTTACAGAGGAGTCAAAGCATGAGAAGTGAACACTGTCATCCAGGGTGTATGCTCATTAAAATAATCAGAGACCGCTCTTCTACATAAATCATTCCATACTCTTAATTAACTATAGTATGAGCATTGGGGAATTGATTATTTTTATTTACCTAGTCATGTACCTACAATATTTTGTGAGGTAATGTAAGAGGACAAATATCTTTGCATTGTTCATTTGCATGAACCAATTAACTTGCAACTAAGCCTCCCATTCAGAGGCTAGGTCTGCACTTGGGGGGGAGAGTAGACCTAAGATACGCAACTTCAGCTACGCTATTTGCGTAGCTGAAGTTGCGTATCTTAGTTCGATTTACCTGGCCATGAGGATGGTAGCGAGTTGACCACTGGTCCCGCGTTGACTCCGCTTCCACCTCTCGCGTGCAGTGGAGTTCCGGAGTTGACGGCAGAGCAATCGGGGATTAATTTTATTGCATCTACACTAGACGCAATAAATCGATTCCCCGGTAGATCGATCACTACCTGGCAGGTAATGTAGACATACCCAGAGTTAAGGTTGAAATTATGGACTCATTCATTCATTGTCCTGAACTCTAGCTGCAGTGTGTGGGGAGGTGAAGGCATAAAAGTACAGGATAAACCTGGTCTGTTAGTGCAATTTCAGTTTTAAGTTGGACTGTCCTTGCTTGATGGAGCCAGGCCACTAATATTGCATAAATGTATGGTGGGCATTCATACCACCAGGGTGGCAGGGTTTGTCCTGAGAATGGCAGCAGTGCTGATGGAAGAGGTTTTTCATTAGTCAGTTATTCAAAACAGAGGAAATTAAAGGAAAGGTAATGGTCCTTCTCGAGGCAGCTCATATGGGACTGAATCTGGAATAATGTATTCATTATCTGGGGACTCCATTATTAGGAACATGTGGGCAAACTAGAGGGCCGTCAGAGAACATGAACAAAAGACAGGAATGGTTTGGAGGAATTGGTTTCACTTTATTCAGTGTACTGAACAAGATGTGTAGCTTGGCCGAGGGATGACTAAGAGGAGATACCGTAACTATTTATGAACAGGTGAACGGGTCAGTACTGAGGAGGAAGATGAATTGGTGGATAGCAGTCGATTGGGACTTGAGACATAGGTGTAGTTCTCTGCTGTGCTATGGACTTTCTGTGTGACCTTGGGCAAGTCACTTAATCTCTCAGTGCCTCAGTTCCATCTGTAACATGGGAAAAACACTTCCTTACCTTAGAGGGGCATTGCAAGGATAAAATCCATTAGCGATCCTGAGGTGCTCAGATATGATGGTGATGAGGGCCAGATAAGTACATAGAGAAAGAGACAGAATTTTTCATAACCAGGGATAAATGGGATTAAATTAAAGCCACTAATACAGTTAGCTTTTACCCTACTTTTCCATATGCTGGTTTTAAGTGTGGTAGCTGACTGATTTGTAGGGGACTGTTTGCAGATTGGTATGAGTGTGGGTTGTGAAAGGAGGTGAGCAAACTGGCCAGCCTGCTTGCGTTCCAGATTTATTTTTTGTCAATGCCCTTCTTGAGCAAATTTTCTGAGATCACGCATCAAGATAAGCTTTTCCCAAGTGCCACTCCTGCAAGTGTAACCTGGAATCTGATGATAATTAAATCATGTTCTGCTTAATTTCTAATTTTAATTTAGGATTTTGCTCTCCCATTTCCTTGTTTTTGTTTCCTTTCTCTCACAGCCAAGAGAAGCCTTCTGCCCTCTGTAACAGATCTGATTTACAGTGGTTTAGGCATACAAATACATGCTATTTGCATGCCTAATTTGCTGTTATCAGATTTTCACACACACTTACAGTAATTAGACATGCAAATGACCAGTTATGCATTTAACTGGGTATTTACATGTGCATTCACAGCAATTGTGCACAGAAGAATGCATTTTTGAATGTGTATTTTAAAAATCAGGATTCTAAAAGACTTCTGCAAATTTCTTTATTCTCTTGTCTTATATCCTATATCCCTGTTCTTCTTGTCTGTTTCTACAGACTTTGTTGTAAGTGATGATGATCTCACAAGGGTTTCCCCTCCTTTAAACTAGCATTTTCAATCAACACAAGTGAATCAAATATATCCTTGAGTTCCACACTTCTTATACCACCAAGTAATCTGTCCATTCTAATTTAAATCAATATAATTACTCAAAAGAGGTCACCAAAGAAACATGATGGGCCAAATTTATCCCTGATATAACTTAATAGAAGTCAGTAGTCCTGATCCTCAGACCAGACTCTAAATCACCTTTACCACTTACCTTACAGCCTTTGACATAAATATAGCAGCTAGAGGAATGCACTAACCAATGCATGTAGGTGCCTAGCAGTCTTTCTGCTGGTCCAAAATTGCCAATATGCTCCAGCCTCATATCCTCATTCTTCATCGCACTACTTCCCTGCCCTAGAGCGTGGTGTGGGTGTACGTGTGCGCGCATCAGGAGACGGGCGGTGGTAAAGAGAGTAAAGATAAAGCTGTGCTTGCTTTATGTCACGTGGGGATTCCTCTCTATCACTACTGCTAGAGTGGCACAAAGGAGACTTAACTTGGGCTGAGGATCTGGCCAGTGTATTAACACGTATGAGAATTTGGCCCCATATGACCTTTTGTGTGTGTAACAAGTTGATATCTAAATTGTTCAGCATCTGACTTCTGTATCATCCAGGGTAGAAAGGTGTTGCAGCCCACTTTCCAATCTTCCAGTTATGTTCTCCTCCACCCTGTTTGACTGTCCACATCACTGCCCTGCAGTCACACTGTGAAGAGAGAACTAAACCAAATTTTTGCATTGTGGCAGTCCCTCTGGCCATTTCAGTGAGCAACCTGTTCAGCCTAGTGAAGGATCAGCATCCCAGGTTGAGAACAGGTGACTGTAAATGAGGGCTTCTGAAATTCATTAGCATGCCTGCTTCTCTTCCCCAGAATTGCTGCCACTTTGACAAACAAGGCATATTAGGGCCAATAGTTCATCTGAGATTGGCATTGGGCCCACAGTACTGGACATGAATGGTTGCTGCAAAAGGATGTCATGAATCAATTAGGCCCAGTATGATTAATTTAACATACTGCTAAACAAATTCTGCAGGCAATTACCATCCAGATAATTTATAACTCTTGGAGATAGTGCCTAAGCAAATCCCAGATGAGAACACTCTTAAACTCTGGGTAATTTAAACTTTGAAAGTTGAATCCCCAAACACACACCATCTTTGCAACTCGGGCTTATCAGTGTGATACCTCTATTAAACACAGTGTAAAAATGCATGTCAAATGACAATGACCATAAATATATGGTCATTAATATGAACAGAACCATCTCAAATGTAATAAGTTATATAGGGTTTTCATTTAATGAATACTGAAGAATTAAAATATTTGCTATTTTATTTACTAAAGGGAAACACAATTGTTGACAAATTTAAGTTATTTTCTTCCCTTAGGGTTGGTCTTCATTACAGGGAGATAGATGCTGCTGCAATTGATGCAGCAGGGATCGATTTAGCAGGCTTAGTGAAGACCTGCTAAATGGAAGGCAGAGAGCTCTCTGGTTCACCCTGGTATTCCAGTTCTCCAAGAAGAGTAAGGTAAATCAACAGGAGACCGTTTCCCGTTGATACAGCACAGTGAAGACACCAGGGTAAGTTGACCTAAGCTACATTGACTCCAGCTTCATTATTCACTTAGGTCGACTTACCCCCATAATGAAGACAAGCCCTAAGAAGCATTAAATGGAGGAAGAGATAATATGCTGTTCAAGACAAGAGAATGTTGGTGCAGTTTTGTTGTAGCTGTGTTAGTCCCAGGATATGAGAGAAACAAGGTGGGTGAGGTAGCATTTTTTTGTTAGACCAACTTCTGTTGGTGGAAGGCATGAGCTTTGAGCTTCACAGATCTCTTCTTTGGGTTTGAGGAACCAGAGTGCCTAAGCTAAATACAAGTTGGGACAGAATAAGCATAAGGGATTCACACATAAGATATATGTACAAGAGAATGTACCAGAGCTCAGTTGTCTTAAAGTGCAATAACAGACCTACCACGTCTTGGAGACTTCTTTAAGGTCTGGCTGCTGACTGGTGCCAAGGCCAGACAAGGTGGGTGAGGTAATGTTTATTCAGGACTTGAAGAGCTATGTGTAAGCTGAAAAGCTTGTCTCTTTTGCCAAAAGAAGTTTGTCCAATAAAAATTACTTCACCCACCTTATCTCTCTAATATCCTGGGACCAGCATGGCTACAACAACACTACAGACAACCAAAGACAGAGCAATTTATCTGTGCTACGGGTTTTGCCCTGTGCTTTATTTTGATTGCGCACAGTTTCTTCAACAGAAAATAAATGAGTAACATGCTGGCCACTGCAAAGAAAATCTAAGGTTAATCTGCTTCTTCCTTACTAGCTGGTCACACTGTCAATGAAAAATATCTTCCCTGTACGGTGTTTAAACAGCATGTCCTGAACAAGTGGAACGCCACCCACTTTAAGCTTGAATGAATGTCTGAACAATATGAAGCCACTTACTGCTTTGCAGTGCTGAAGGTCAATGAGGAAGGACAGTCTGTAGCTATCTGTCTTGTAGAAAGTTTTCAGCATTCCAGGACCTTTGGTAGAGGCCACAGTATTGCCGAGCTGCAAGGAGGAATCAATTTGTACCATTGCTACTACTGTGGTGAAACAAACATTATGACAAATGGTGTCAAAAGAAGTTAGCTTCAGGACAGCACATGCTATTGCTAGCAAAATGAAAGAAATGTACACATCAAAGACAGATGTTTTCTGTACTGGGATTCATGCTAAGTTCCAGTTAGGGTCTCATGGACCTAAGTGCAAATGCTGCTCAGGACTTATTTTACTCCAGGTTCCTAACTCTTGAACTACAGCTGTAGCAGTATTAGGGCTTTTGGCACACATTTCTGCAAATCTTACCTGACTTCCAGTAGAGAGCAATGATAAGAAATAAACTGCAATGGGTGAACTCCTAGCCCCATTGAAGTCAATGCACCATACAATAGCCTATAATATAGAAATGAACATTTCTCTGCCTCTGGCAGTTATAGCAATATGATTTTTCCTAAGATGCTGGTCTGGACTGAGAGCAGGCTTTTTACAGAGTCAGAGCAGTAAAAGGGTGATTTAGGAATCTGTTTGATTTCTAACATGTGATAAGGTGATTATAGTTTTAAGCATAATAATTCTGGAATATATGCCTCCCCCCCCCCAGGCTAAAAGCCCTGCTCACCTGAAATCTCACTGAGGAGTAAGTCAATGGGTCAGAAACACTCTAAATATAGAGTTACTCCATTGACTTCAGTGGAATTGCTCTGAAATTACAAGTGAGATTAGAATCAGGCACTCTGAATACTCATAGTTCTCAGGATATCGGGAGCATGTCTGGGAAAACAGTTTGACAGGACCACCTCTGGAGTGAATCTGTTTTTTTGCCAGCCTGGCTGTATATCTTCCTTCATGACTAGCATCTCAGTATTTAAAATGACAGCTGACAATTTGTCGTCTTATTTTGATCACCTGGCTTACTGTTTCACATGAGAGACTGGAATTCAGCAATTTCTTTTCCATCCTCATTTCCTTTTCATAGTCTAAAAACTTGTTTTGGTTTCCAAAACTACTGTCATTGGATGCGAAAAGTCATTACATTATTTCTGTAGCCTCTCGGCCACCAGCATCTCAGCCATCATCTGTCATTCTCTTCCTAGGGGACTTTCTTTACTCTTTCAAATGTACATAGGCCGGAAAGTCTTGATTCATAGGAGGAAAAAGCAGAGAATGTTTAATGATACATCTAGCGGCCATTGCTGAATGTTTATAGCAGCAACTCATGAGTGGTCCAGTTTAGTCTCATAAATTGCAGATGCTCTAGGATCCTGTGTTTTTGGTTTTCCCTTTGCTTTGTATATATTTCTCTTCTTAGTAGCACTCTGCTGAATGATGCCAGATGTCTGAGTTTTCACATTTCCCTCACCCAGTTTCCAGCTCTCGCTATCAAAAAATGAAACCAGATCCTGGTAATTAAAAAAAAAATATAATAGTTTGATTGTAATTCAGCATTTTTAAAAAAACATTTGTGATTAACATCTGGATTCAGGTTTAAACTTCCTTTCTCTTTTCCTTTTTTATGCATGCAGACACATGCATGATAATTGCATACGCCAATAACTGGTTAGATATCATTTGACCAAGTGTCCAGTCAAAATAACTCACATTTTGAATGTCAAATACTTGTAAAAAACTGCTCACAAACCAACTACAGAGCAAGCACCATCAAAAGGAATTATTTGAACAATATGAATAATGAACAAATTTTAAAAAGATTATAATCTGTTTGCAGAAAGGTCACAAATAGATGAAAATACAATATTAATAGAATAGAATAATTGCTATAATTTATTCAGATAACTCTAGTCTGAATTATCATTTTATTTTTCTAGAATTACAGTTCTGATCACAATATAAAGTATGAAACTCAGCTAATAAACATCCAGTTTAGTGCTGGTGCATGAGGTGATAACTTGCCTTGGTTTCAGATCAGTGAATAAAATGACATGCTGGATCTTTGAAAGCCATGGACTTTGTTTTAGAGTAGTTGCTTGCTATGTTTACTGATAGCTATTTTATGCTTCCTGTTTACTGAATTTAGTTAGTTATAGCATAAGCTACACATGATTATCTTCTCAGTAGGATGCTAAGCTGACAGTGGTCAAGTTTAAAAGTCTGTGTAGCTGCTATTAGTCAGTAAAATGATCAAGAGGTGCATTCATTGGTATAGTGGCAAATCAGTGCTTTAAACAAAAAAAGCTTGTGAAAATGTTTAAACAGACTTTTGGATAACTCCATCTAATCAGTAATGAGATGGTTTTAATCATTAAAGGCTAATGTGTGGAGCGGGAGAGTGGAAGGCCTAGGGGAAATGTACAATTGGTGGTTATGATATTTATCGGAGTATTGTCAACTAAACAAGGAAAAAATCTGATGTTTGTAACCTTGTTTCTTCACTGCAGCAGTGCCACCCGAGTTTTAAAGCATCGGCCATTTGCATTAGAAACTTCATTTCCCCAGGGTTTAATAATGTCATTTCAAACTGTATCAAGCTGAAATTGCCTTATGTCCTTGGCTGTGACTCAAAATTAATATTCCTTTAAGTTGAGCTTTCCATTTTTTATGCAGAATTGCTCTAAATACAAATCCTTGGGTGTTTCAGATGTTTCTTTCTAGTGTGGTGCTGGAGAAACAAATAGCTGAAACTTGAAAACTGCTTTTCAAGCCTCTGTGGCCTGAGGCTGCTGAAGTCAATGGCCAAACCTTCTTTGACTTCACTGAGAACACAGTCGAGCCTTTACCCTACCAATGAGTTTAATAGCTTTGATGCTTGCGAACAAACAAGAGAATGGCAAAGGTACTTAATTTTGAAGAGTGGTTGCTCTCCGTGGCCTTTGGAAGTCTGCTTAGCCCCCCACATGATGCACAATTCTCACGGTGCACAAGCTATACAAAATACGGTTACCTTTGAATTGCATAGAAAGATTACTTTAAAGCTGCACCAAAGGTGCCCCCACTTATCTGGGATTTTGTGAATTGAAAACATTCTGCACTGATTAGCTATTTAGATTTTTAAAAGGGAACAGATGAGTCTGGACAGGAAGTGCTCTCCTTTCTTTCACTTTCATTTTGTAAAATTGATTTGACAGTGACAAAGACCTCAGAAATAACTAGTTTGTGTGAAAAATTATATGCAAAATAAAATTTACTTGTTGCCATAACTCCTGGAGTAAAGTACTACACAGGAATGGATAAGGGTGACAGAATCAGACATTTAATGCTGATTCTACTACCTTTAATCATAATAGGTAGCACTTGACTCTACAATAGTCCCATTGACTTCCATAAGGGACTACAGTCAACATCAGCAAGGGATCAGAATCTGGTCCTTGGATTTTCAACTCTTTTTTTAGTCAGGGACTGTGTCACTTCACTACTGGAATGCACGGGGCCCAGATACAATGCTATGCAAAGATAGAATAATAACAATGTTGTTGTTCAGATCTTGGTTTCTAAGTGGACATCGTTGAAAGGGATTGTTCGTGGCCTGAGAATTACCTGTCCTTTTATTTTATATCTTGTCTTCCTGCTTTTTTGTTTGCTGCTCTGCTGTCTGAACAAGATTCTAAATAGATAATAGTCAAACACTCCAATAAAGACAGAAAGGAAAGTCTGAAACAAACCTGATGAAATGAACAAGTGACATGGGAAGTGAGCATGTTAATGAAAACAGAACCACACTTGTGAGCAACCAGCTGCTGTAGTTTCAGAGGTAGAAATGACCACAAGCCCAGGGGCTATAAGAAGGAAAGTTGTGAACTAAGCATTCACCACAGAATGTTAATAATTAATGTAACAATCCAAAATGGGGGGGAAAATGAACACTTAAACCCTGATGCATCTGGAGGAGTGGGTATTCACCCACGAAAGCTCATGCTCCAAAACGTCTGTTAGTCTATAAGGTGCCACAGGATTCTTTGCTGCTTTTACAGATCCAGACTAACACGGCTACCCCTCTGATACTTAAACCCTGCTACTATGGCCTGCGTTTGTTTGTGTATGAGATAGAGATGCGGGTCCTCAACACATCATGAGCCATTCAGGTATACTCTGGGAATAATGATTGCATATTGATTTTCACTGTATTCGTGGATTGGAAAAATCAACAAAAAATTTATAGCGATTATTTCTAATAACAGGCCAGAGACTGTCTGGGAGTGTGAAAATAATTGAATATAAATATGCAGTTGGGCTCTTTAGAGCTAACATAAACAGATACTCATTTAGCCATCTCATTGGCCTAAACAGTGCATGCAAACTAGTATCCACAAATATTTTTGCCTACTAATTGCAGTTTCAAATTCAAGTTCAGGCTTTCAAAATCTGGGCTAAAATTTTCAAAATTGCATTAATGACTTAGTCTCCTTAATAGAGAGAGAGGAGTCAATGAGACTTAGGCTACTAAGTGATTTAGGCACTTTTGAAAATTGCCTTCTGTCCCATAATGTCAGTGTCCACAGGGTCTTGCTGGGCTGATCTTTATAGTTTACATTGCAGTAATGCTCAGTGGTTCTGACCAAACCTCATTGTCCTGAGCAAACACATATTAAACAGCAATCCCTGTCCTGAAAAGTTTACAATCCAAGTAGAGGAGGGGAAACAGGCACAGAGAAGGGAAGCGACTGGTACAAGGGGCCACAGCAGGTCCTTGACAGAGTTAGGAATAGGACCCAGGTCTCCTGAGTCTTAGTCTGTGGAGTCCACTTTTAGCCATCCTCCCAGGCTCTGACTGCTTTGAAAGCAAGTGATACATACACAGCTACATCACAAGCTGTTAGTGGAACTCCATTCTTGATACCTATTACACTTGTTTGTCTTGGTTTTGGTTTGGAAAGATACTTGACATAGGGATGATCACATTTACCCAGACCTTTTGACCCATGTTTAGTCATTTTTTTTTAATGAACAATACCAATATCCTGCACTGTTATCTTGTTATGAGGTGACTTAAAAGGGCAGATATGCTGGAGCATATTCTTGGAGTCATAGCATTAGTTGGCTTTATCCTGTAGACATGGGAACTCTGATTCATTGTTCAAGGTCTGTAATGAATAATGCATTATAAGCCTATTCACTAAGATTTCCTGTGTGTTATAGTATTAAAAATGTCCTATGCACAGGATTCATAATTGTCCTTTATTATATTTAGCAACATAAGTAGATAATGTCTATTGCTCAGCCAGCACACACACATTCTGATGTTGGATCTGTTTGTTGTTTAACATTTTCAGAGCATGCTGAGCAGAGAACTTCATAATCTATTAAAAATTATTAATGAAATTTAAACACAATACTATGCATTTCCCAAGAGAGAGATTCCAAAATAAGCTCTGTATTTAAATGCAGATACATAACTGCAATACATAAACCTATGTATTCTGAGGCTGAGAATGCTGCTCAGAAATGGCCAGGCTGTATTGTGGGTTGGTGGAGAATATGGTGTTAAAAGACTTTAAGCTGTAGATAGGTCTGGTAATATTATGCAACACATTAATACACACAGTCAGCTTTATGCTGTGTTTTTGTTGGGCAAAAATTAAATCTTGGCTTGTCACAGTATCAACTCCTGATCAAGATAATGTAGTATGTAGCTCTTGAGTTTAATATGCAGAAGAAATTGTTTTTAGAGCAGATGAATGAATCACCAGATGATTGATTTAGTGAATATGTAAGTGGGCAAGGTTTATGCTTTACATGGTTCAAAGTGTTGAATCAGTTACTAAATCTTGAATGGCTAATTGCAAATCCGTACTCAAACAGCACTGGATCGTGGATAGTGTCTGTTCATTGCATATCTACTGGTGCACTTACAAAGTAAGTTAAACCTTGAAAGATTTTTATATCAAAAGGAACCTGATTCTGATCTCACTTACACCAGTATAAAGCAGAGGTAACTCCAATGAAGACAAGATCAAAATTAGGCCCAGAGTCTGTACAAAAGGTGCCCAGGTTTGCAGTGATGTTAGAGCTTTGTGTTTTGTGATGTGATCTTTTACTATACTTGGCACTTGTTGACACCTTTTGTTTAGGGTTTCAGTGGAGGCACCAGAGATTGAACCGGCAAGGAAACCAAACTGTCTGCGCACACATACACAGGTGGTCCCTGCATGTTTGTGGGTCGGTGTAGGGCATGGTGGCTGCCCTTACTGAACCTATTGTATGGACTAAGGAGGATTCTTCAGACTCCAGTGTTATCAGTGTGGCACCTTTCAGTAGCATTGGAGTAATTTAAAATTTGTAAAGAAATGTGATAATTAACTTGGAGAAATAGCTTTTTTGTTACTCCAAAAGAGAACAGGGTTTTGGGTTTTAGCACTGATAATAGAGACTCTGTGTGAAATCCTGAACACTATGCTAGTGTTTCTGTATTTGTGTGTGGGTGTGGATGTGTGTATAGCCCCACCACAAACACCCCTTGTGGACCGGACCAAGAGTCTGATCCAAAGCCCACTGAAGACAGTGGAAGGACTCCCATTAAATGGAAAGATTCCTATGATCTTTAATCAGGCTCTCAATGCTGTAGTCCTTATTCAGGCAAAACTCCTCTTGAAGTAAATTGGTCTTGACCATCTGTATTTTTATACCACTGTTATCACTGCAGTCTCTGAGCACCTTCCAGTAGTGCATCAACCAGAGTGACTACACATCTGTCACTTGTTTGTTCACTCATCCTCTCTCCAGGGGGAGAAGCATATCAGTGGAGTGTCTTTTTATTTGGTGGGTTGGTTTGCTTGTTTAATAGGAATATACCTGTTGCGATGTGTTTGTTAGAGAAGGCAAGGTCAAAGAAATTCACCTTGCACTTGGAGTGGAAGGAGGTGAAGTTTGCGATGGTTCTTGGGGGAAATCTTTCCACCGTCCCAGGCTGCCCCCAGAAAAAGTTCTCTCTCTCCCCTCCCGCCCCAGCTTTACTGCTATTGTTGAGCTTCACGTGTAGTGTAGATGTGCTAAATCGATCCCCGATTGCTCTCCCATCAGCTGCTGAACTCCAGTACCATTTTCCTGCTTATCTGGTCAACTAAGGGTTAACTATTTGTTCTTTCTGTTATCTGCCATCTAGTGGCCAGACTCTAAAGTGCAGTAACTAAACAAGTGCTTATTAACGTTTTCTTTTTAAATTGTGCATTTTAATGCAAAAATCGATCTTCATGTAAATGAAATTTGAGATTTCACCTTAAAACCAGGATTATTTCTTGAGTAAAAAGCAAAACAAAAACAAATTCCTCTTCTTCCCCCCCAAAAAAACTAACAAAATTCAACAACACCCTTTCTTCATTTTCTCATGCTGGATTATAAAGTGCAGTAATAGATTCCTCACTGACAATAGCATGTCAGCTCTCACCTCTGGGCCTTCCTCTTAGGCAGCCCACAGTGCCATCTGCAATAACTGACACTCACTCCACAGGGCTGAGAAAGTGCTTGAGGTAGATTTCTGCTAGAAATTACGAGAGAAGGATGTGGAGATGTTCCGGTTTAATATCCGCTCTTTCTTATCTATATTAGAAATGGCTATCGCTGAGCATGCCTCAGCAGAGCTGGAATTATGAAGAACAGCACTCTTTCAGATGCTTAAATTTTCTGAAGCCACAGTAATACTCATGAGCAATAAAGGACCATAGCTGGGCTATTGTAGTGCATTTTGTGCTTTATACATAAGTGAAAGGAGGAGAATCAGGCCCTTAGGCGGTCAGGTCTTCAGGTCAAGAACTGTGTCTTGTGTGTATAGAGAGTGCCTAGCACGTTGTAGATGCTACTGGAATAATAGCAAAATCCAGTTGTACAATCTGCCTTGGAGAATATTCTGAAATGAGCAATCTGGGATTGGAAAGAGGCTAGACTAGATTCTCCTCTGCTTCTGAATTATGCTTTAGTGCTAAACATCTTTTAACAACGTGCACAACAAATGAAATCCTTGTTTAACCAGGGATGGCAATGGTGCCGGAACAGTCTTCTAGTGGGGGTGCTGAGAGCCATTGAGCCAAACTTTAAGCCTTGTGGAAACCACTTCAAACCAGGGGGTGCAACAGCACCTAGTTCCAGCACCTATTAGGGATAGTCTGCATTTTTCAGCCCATTCCCTTAAAGGAGCTAATACCATTTACAATTTCCTCTTCCTGGTGCAATCACATGTGCTTGAAATATTGCTTTCAAGGGTCCACTTAGCTTGCCAGTTTAGTTCCAGAGTTTTATGCTGAAATCCATGCTGCTTGGCAGACAAGCAGATAATTCAGGTGGTGGACACTAACCATAAATTGTTGCAGATATCTAGTAGATTAGAACGAAACTGGCAGCTTTTCACAGTTGGCAATAATAATTCCTTACTAAGACACCAGCTCCATGGCTATCAGTCCATTACTAATTGAAATTTATTTTCCTATGCAGGATGCATGTTGAATAGGTTTGAATAAACATTTTTCATTATATTTAATCTTTATTCGAATCTTGTGTTCGGGGTTCTGGCCAGTATTGGAAACACTAAAATACCATGAGCCACTCATACCCCAGAAATCTCATGGAGGTCTTTCATGAGATTTCCAGTAGAATTTTGCAAACCTTTACAATATACGATGAACCCTTTTATTCCTGCATCAGAGGGGGTGGTGTTAGTCTGGATCTGTAAAAGGCGACAGAGTCCTGTGGTACCTTCATAGAATAACAGAAGTATTGGAGCATAAGCTTTTGTGGGTGAATACCCACTTCATCAGACTTTGTTTTACTCCTGTTTTACCTAAGGTCGTCATTGGCAATGTACTTAAGTACATGCCTGCCTTTAAGCACATAGTTAGTTCTGTTAATTTTAAAGGAACTACTCACATGCTTAAAACTAAACATGTACTTTAGTGCTTTCCTGAACTGGGGTCTAAGTGCAGAGATTGGAAGCAATTTTGTATGACAGAGTTTCTGACTTAGTGGATAAGATGTTGGACTACCACTTGAGACACTGGTTTTAGACTAGCACTGCTAATATTGTCCAACATAGCTTTTGGCAAGACCATTCCGTGGTTGCCCATCTGACATGTACATTGCCCTTCTGGTAAGAGGAATGTAGTACACCTTTACCCCAATATAATATGACCTGATATAAAATGAATTCAGATATAACGCGGTAAAGCAGTGCTCCGGGGGGGCAGGGCTGCACACTCCAGATCAAAGCAAGTTCGATATAACATGGTTTCACCTATAACACGGTAAGATTTTTGGCTCCTATATTGGGATAGAGGTGTAGTAGGAATAATTTCACCAGGCCCTGGAGTTTCACGTCCACTTTTCAAAAAGTTGCTCTGGTTGGTCTGAATGTAGATTGCCATGTTTTGTATCCATCTTCTTCTTGACTTAACTATGGACTTCATAGACTCCAAAATAAGTGGAGCATCTGCTGCTCCTATTAACTTAATCCTGAGTAAGGAGTGTAGGATTCAGCCCACCCATTCTACAGTGCTTTTAAAAGTAAAGCACTATAAAAGTGCTATTTTACTATTAAATATACACCATATTGTAAAATTTGTAACCCACAACTGCCTATTTCATAATTTTTGTTGGTCTCTACAAAGATTTCTGCCCCAACTCCACCAATCATGTCTAAACAAGACATCTTGAGTTTAGTCCATAAGCTGCTGCTTTATGCGATCTTGAGTGATGAATGGTATGGCCTAATATAGTCTACCTCTAGAATACAGAGCATTGAGGATGTGTCAAAAGAGAACTCTCCTAGGTACAAGAGGTATAGACTCTGGACTATGGGTGTGATATTTTTCCCTTCCCCTGTCTCTGCCCCCCCCACTTCACAGCAGGGTGTGGAGAGGCAGAGTGGCCTCCATGCAGGCTGGAGAGGGAGGGATCGCTACACTCCCTCTGGTGGGCAGAGCTGAACCTGCACCACCCCCTCACCGGAAATACCAGGGCAGGATAGGAAGTAAAGGGTATAAAAGGAGGTCTCTGCAGCTCAGTTGAGTGGGAGACAGGGAAGGAGATGGATGCCTCTGCTCTGTCACCTGGGGGCTGAATTGGCGCTCTGCAGCACCCCGCCCCTGGAGGAGACAGACCCAGAAGAGTAGTTGCTGCGACTATCATTCACTCTGTACCCAGAGGACCTGTGGATTCCAGAGATACCAAACCCCAGGGAAGTACGAAGTAGCCTAGGACAGCCCTTGACTGTCTGGCTATGTGGCTGACTGCTTCTAGGTCAGTGTGTTGCAGCTGGATCCCTGCTTACCCACTGGGAGACCCCTCTGCCCTGGGCTGGGAAGTGGTGGAGTTGGGTGGGCCTGCATCCCCCTACCCCTGCCACCAGAGTAGCTGACCCCCCACCATATGCCAGACATACCGTCTGGCAAGCTAGGATGCTAGATTGTGTGGGTGCTCCCTCCTTCTGGAGCCCCTAGACTGGGTGCTCATCCTTGCCTAACTGAGTGTTTGCTGGCTGCCTTGGCCCACAAGCTGAGGCTAAAGCCTGTTCCTGGCTCTGCCCCACCCAAAGGGCTGGAGCCCCAGACTGTCTGTGTGTTAGATGGCTGTCTTGGCCAGGAGGCTTAGGCTACAGGCTGCTCTCTGCTCGGGCTCTGCCCAAAGGGCTAGAGTTCCAAACTGTTACGTACTGACCACAGCTGAGGGGCAGCGAGCTAAAGACTCCTGTGTGCCCTGCTCCACCCAAGGGTGGAAACATGAGCACCCGACTATTATTTCTTGTTTGCCTCTGTTAGATGGGCCCAGACCTATAGACCACTTACAACTCAGCCCCGCCAGTGCGTCCCGAGGGTTACCACCCAATACAAGAGGCAGAGTGGCCTCCCTCCCCACTAGTAAATTGAGAATAATTCCATTGAAATCAATGGTGCAGAACCAATGCAAGTGAAAAGTGAATCAAGCCAAATGCTGATTTTCTTTGAAAAATATTCATGGTATGATTCAAGAAAAGCTCCAAATCATCAAGTAAGGTGTGAAACACCCAATGCAATCTTGCAAGAGTATTTGCCACCCTTGCTCCCAAGGCCACGGCAAAGTCATACAACTGAGCCTTGTTGTTGTGACCTAAATCTCTCTAGTAACCAATACAACTCTGTGTTTTAATTTGTCCAGGAAAAGAGAGAATTATTGTACTGCTGTTGACTCCTCTAATTTGACTCCCTGAAATGCAAAAAAATATTTTGCAGCCCAGGTAATACTAATCTCTAGACAATCATGGTAAACAGAACATAATAAAAGGGCAACCACCAGTATATTTGTACTGTATTTTTTTTCTATGGGGCCAATCCAACAGCTATATCTGATGTTAGGGACTACTTATGCACATAATAGAGGCAGGACTTGTCCCAAATTAGGGACAGCCCACATTGACTGAAATGCTGCTGTTGCCATGTCACATTGAAACCAGGTGCATAACTCTTGGCAGTAATAGTAATGGTGTCTAATTGCATTTTCAGGTATTTTATTAAGCTGGCCTTTTCAAGTTCATCATTAATATTTATGATCAGACAATGTTCCTTCAGGGACTCTGGTGTTGTCCAAATGCTCACCTTGTTAGGTTAAATTTACAGCAGGATGTGAAATAAGAGAAGACTATACAGAACAGATGTTCAAAAAGCTTGCTTTTAAGAGTTCTAATTTGTGTGCTAATAAAGATGTCTTCAGCACATGTAAAAAGTTTTTCACTGGGATTTAGACTGGTGACTATTAGTAACACATGACAAAAAACGAAGATATGAAACTTTAGTCACTAGCACTGAAATATTGAGTATGGGGAATTCCTGTTTGTTTTTGGTGCTTTCTATATGATCTATGAACACACTAAATTCTGTTAGCAAATATGGGATCTTTTAGCGTGCTGTGACTGAATATTTAATACCCTCTTTTACACTACTAAATACTTCTAAAAAAAATCTTCTGTAGCATGAAGATGCACTGTTCTTGTTTTGGCAAGAGGAGTGACTTGTAAATTCCTACCGATCTGCAACAGTGATCTAATTGATTGTCATCTGATTTGTCATGTACTTCTTGTCAGTTGTAGGGAGTTTGTGAATCATTCTTTCATCGATTCCTAAAGAAGAATTCTAACAATGCTTCACTCATGTTAAACCACATCTACCTAAAATTCAGGAAGGTTGAGCTGAAAGTACATTTGAAAAAGTGACCTGAATATTTCTACATGCAGAATGTAATGTACACTAACTCATTAAGTGCACATCTCATCCAGCTGAATTACACATGCCCACAGCCCACTTTGTAACAAACTACAACATGCAAATGTATTGCTCAAAGATGTTTATGCTAAGTGGCAGATAAGTAAAACTTGAAGCGGATAAACAACTGGCTTGCATTATTATTGTAAATGGGACAGATGACAGGCACTAGGTGGTGTCTCAGGAGAGCTTCAACATTTGTCAAAAATAAATGTTGAGGCAAAGCCAAGATGTTTGTTGTATTTTTAAAGTGGGAGAATGACCCAGTGACAGATGTCTATTGCAATTACAATATTTTATTTTTATCATCCCAAATGTGTGATGTGATATTTTTGTCAGATGGATGTTGGAACACTTGAGTGATGGTTGCTGAGAGAAAAGCAGCATTCTGATTAACTCAGAACATGCTAGTTTAGTTGATCAGCCAACCATTATCCATAAAATTAGTCTGTTAAAGAATACTATGGATGTCACTGAAATTCTTTCTCCTGGTTAAAGGTTATCAGGATTCTAAATACAATTGGCTAGTAGAGATTACACTGGTGGTTCTATCACCTAAACACCCACTTCACCATAGCCTGAGCAGTCTTAAGTAATAGTTTTGCACTGTAATTTTAAAATTACATTATCATTCTTTGATTCTGCTTTTCCTTCTGTTACTTCCCCACCTTTGTTCAGATGAATCTGCTGACAGCAGATTCCACTGAGATTATGGATATTCTCTCAATTTTTACTTTTTTCTGTTGAAAAACCACAGCTCTATCCAGTAGCTTTCTAACAGAAAATGGAAATAAAAACAGCAGGCTATTTCATTATATATTTATAGTCTGTAATGAGAATGTTGCTAATACTGCATATACTTGCACAGCTTGTAAGGAGCCTTGGTAAAGACTACAGTGTACACTCAGGAACAGAAAACTCAGCTTGCAATTTCATGCAATTGTCACTAGTTACACTCCCAACAGTGGACCAGACTTTGCCCTCAGATCTGCATCCATGACTCCTGGGGCTTCTAACATGAGTTGTGATGGGAATGAATTTGTGAGCATTATTTGGACATTTGAAGATTGCATATAATGACTTATAAACCATTTCTACACATTAGAGCCCCTTTTCGGCAATTACGTCTGTGCTTACTTTTGAACATGGGCTTAAGTCTCATTTCAACTGGCTTTAAATCCATGCTTAAATTTAACTTTGAACTTAAGTTCATCTCTATTCAATAATGTACTTAACCCCTTCAAGTACTTTGATAAATTGGGACCCAAATCAAAGTGAAAATCAGTTGCTTCAAGAATATCAGATTAAAGTTTGAAAGACGTTTACACACACAAAAGAGAGATAACAGAAGTGAAGAACAAATATTGCCATGTGCAAAGCTTTTCTCTATGCATGAGAGTACAGCCATGTCTGACTGAAGGACATTTTTCATGGCACTGGAAGGTATTAAGAGGTGATGCCATCTGATATTTTTGACAAGTTTAGTCCTTACTGTGTAGTATTTTCTAACTTCAGCAGTTTGCTGGAGTAATATAATGCAAAAACAATATATTCGATATTAATTTAATTATTAACAAAAAAGAAAATCTAAAATAGACAAGAATGGGGCTACACTTCCTCCCTTCAACACTGCTGTGACTGTTGATCTGCAGTAGAATTAGTCCAGAAGCTAACTAGAGGAAGTGAAAGGAAAGCCAGACACACTGACTTTGACTTGTTACTTTGGCATTTTGGGGGATATCCTGTGTATTTCTTTTATGAATAAAAGTTAATTAGACATTTGACAATGACTGGCTTGCTGTTAAGAAGCATTACTACCACAGAACTAGGGAAGGTGATAAATTGAAAACTTAGTTTTGGTACATATTTGCCAGCATTCATTAATGAACTGTTGTCACTTTAAATTTAGAACTAATAATTTAGATGAAAGACCATAGGAAGTAGGGAGTGTTTTCTTGTACAACACAGAGTACATTAGCAATGTTCAAACATATGCTCTGCTTTATTTTACTTCAGTATGTAAAGAGATTGATTTGCTATATTTATTTCCATGTAATGGTCCTTTTCATGACAGCCATTCATATTTTCAACTGTCACCCAGCAAATGGATATTATACTGTGGCTGTACCATCAATAACCATCCCTTTGGCTTCTGTTATTCCCAAGCAACTGGATTCATTTTCTCCCTGGGTCTCTTTAGCCAGGCTTCCTACCACTTCTAATTTCCAGATTGTTCCTACCCCCTGCCCCATGATGAAATATCAGCATAAAACCATTCTTGACCTAGTGATGCTAAAAAAGTTTTAAAGAATTTTAAAGAATCATTAGTAACGTCAAAATCTACATACACTTTAACTGTCTGATTTAAAACAATGGTCTGAACAGGTTTCCAGTTTTGGAGAGAACTGCAAGATCTGTGGCAGTTTTGCAAAATATGCTGGAAGAAATGGCTCACTATTCAGTACATGCTGGATCTGAAGGTGGTCACATCTGAGTGTTTATCTGATGAGTTACTTAGAGGCACTATCTAGAATTGCCAGTAAACACAAATTAAGTTTTGCATTAATTCAAGGTGGAAGGGCCATTCTCATCATCTGGACCTTTCTTCAGCTTTAAATATTTAACTGAAGCTGTTGTGATTCAATTGTTCATTAGAAACTGAAGGGTACTTAAGGTGGAAGTAAAATTATTTCTTTAGAATGACCAAAATGCAGAAGTTACAGAGACAGAACACAGTCCTGTTTAACCCAATGGAACCGAGATGAGTAACCTATTTAATCCTGTATTCTTGAGTTTACATGGGTACAGTTACAAGTACATACACAAGTTACTAACTTCCATGAAATGTGATTCCTGCTTTAAAAAAAAAAAAACAAAACCCACCTAAACTTGTGATGTAAAGAGAATTCTTTAGTTCCAAGAATTAGCCAGAAAATCCATTAACAAAAGGTAACATGGTGCTCTTCTGAGTATTTATCTACAAATACAATGTTTGTTTTGCTCAAGCATAAGTTAAAGTACAGCTACAACTGAGAATATTAGCTTGGAAAAGTTTCAGCAATGACAAGTTACATACATTATGTAAGAACTCAGTGGTATGTTTGAAAATAATCAAAGGATTATGACTTTAAAAAGTACAGCTGCATTGGTATCTCTAAAAATATTGTTGCGGCAAGTCTATTCACATGGGTTCTGAATAACAATTAGAAGATACTCCTTATCTGTGAAGAGATACAAGAATATTGTAATCAAAATCAAGAAAAACAAACATTTAAATTAATATTTCAGAAATATTAACATCTGGCTACTGGTTTACTAGTAGTTTGCCCTGATTGATTTATTCCTATCTTAACAGAAATAAATGTTTGAATTTATACCCTAAAACATGCTTGACAAAAATGATTTCAGTCTTTTACTATTAATTGTCAACTAATTGGTATCCCGAAGTAATAGGGCGCGAACAAGCTTATATCGGTTTTACACCAATGTAACTGCATTGTCTTCACTGGAGTTACGTATGATTTCTAGTAGGAACAGTGAGATCAGTGCAGCCACTTTGCACTGTGCTGCGGTGGAATCTGACGACAGAATCAGTATATCTGGCACTGTGAGGATTACCTCAATGTAAGGGGTATTATGGTGGTACAAGTATAGAGAATCCAATGCCATCTCCCTCCCTACTGACAGCATTAGGGGCAAGGTTGGGTCATCTTTATACCCTACACATTCTCAGCTGATATTTTTACCCATTCGGGTAGTTGGCAGCCAGCATAATATGCTGGGGTACCAGTCTAGCGCGCACACAGAATCACAGCACCTTTGCACTCCCTGTCCTGGCTGCCTCAATTTGTGGTTTATGCTCCTTGGCCGTAGCTAAGGATCTGGCCCCTTATCCATACTAATTAGGGGAAACAACCCAAAGCAAATCAACAACATTTGTACTTAAGATGAATAAGACAAATAAGTAATTCAATCATAATTGTTATATTAGTGGTGCTAATACCACTTGTGTGATCAGTAACCTATATATTGTAAAAGAAACACTTATGAACAATGAGAAGCTTGGTACATACTGCACAGTATCAAATTAAAAATCTGTTCTTAGAAACAACAATAGATGGATGATCATTAGTGGTTCGTTTGGTATTTGTGAGAAAAGTGAACACATTTGCTGTGTTTACTAAAAGCTAATTAGCTCCAACAGGAGTGTTGTAAATAAGATACATGAGGTAACTGTCCTATTCTACTCAGCATTGGTGAAGTTTCCACTGTAGTACTGTGTCCAATTCTGGGCACTACAGTTTAGGAAAGATGTGAATAAATTGAAGAAAGTCCAGGGGAGAGAAAAAAAAATGATAAATTTTTTAGAAAATCGGACCTCTGAGGAAAGGTTTAAAAAAAATTGGTCATGTTTAGTTTTGAGAAAAGAAGACTGAGGGGAGAACTGATAGCCTTTAACACATTTTGAAGACTTGTTAACAAGGGAAGAGTGAACAATATTTATCCATATCCACTGAAAACAAGACAAGTAGTAATGGGCTTAATTTGCAGCCAGGGAGATTTAGGTTAGCTATTAGGAAAAACTACATAATTTTTAAGCTCTGGAATAGGCTTCCAAGGGAGGCTTTTAAGAACAGGTTTGACAAACAGTTGTCAGGGATACTTGGTCCAGCCCAAGTGCAGGAGGCTGGATTTGATGACTTCTTGAGATCCCTTACATTTCTGTGAAATCTGGTCTTATCTTCTTGCTCAAGTCTTGTATACTATAATCCTTATGCATCAAGATGCTAGTGTAGCTGTCTATGTAGACAAAAGAAGTGAACAATGCTGTGCACACCCTATCCAAATATAAAGGACTTATAGCAAAAGCAAGAAGTTACCTCTTACACTTTTGTTTTCTTATATCATACATCTTCTTCAGTAGCTTTGTGCTTTGAGAAACTTACAGCACAAAATTTTAACAATATTTTAGGAATAGAAATCTTAAATTACCTGGGGCTACCATGATTTCATGTTTCTTAGATCTGATCCGAAGAAAGGTTAGATCATTCTGAGGATCTATATCTCTCACTGTGCTCCTCGCTTTCATTGTGAGCTGATGAAGAAGACCTGCATATTGTACTGTTGTAGAGTTATCTAGAGTTGTTCTGATTGGAATTCCTGGAAACAAACAGGCATATTAAAGCAATTTTATTATTAAAATCTTTTAATGTCTGTCACATTAACGAAGTGGCAAACAGAACAAGAGAAATTTTTCATTATATTTTGGGTTTTATATTGTATATGAAAAACAATTACATTGCTTAATACTAATACATAAGGCTATGATTTTTTCATGGAGGTCCCAGAAGTTAGAGAATCAGTGACTTCCGTGAATTCAGCCCCAGCAGCTTGGAGCTGTGGGGTACCCCTGCTGCCTGGGGGGAGGTACTTCAGAGCTCTGAACTATGTGGGTGTCAGGGGGACCCTTGGAGCTCCTGGTTGCTATGGACAGTGAGGGCCTGCTTGGAGCAGGACCCTGCAGCTGCCCAGCCTCTGTGGGCATAGGGTGGACCCCACACTTGAGCTCCCCATTTTGCCATGTCTAGTTTTCCTAAAAATCACGGACAGGTCACTGGCTTCTATGATTTTTTTTAATTACCCGTGACCTGTCCCTGACTTTCACTAAAAATATCTGACAAAATATTAGCCTTACTAATACATACAGCCAAATTTCAAAAAGGATCTCCGAACCTGAAGTCAATGGCAGTTAGATGCCTAGAAGCTTTTGAAAAATCTCACTAGGTGTCTGTCTATATCTTTAGACATCTAAATACCTTTAAAAATCTAGCCCACAGTACTTACATGTTTCATTGGGTCATCTATTTAAGATTACATTAAATGTTGCTGCTTTTTACATATTTTTACTATGAGTATTTTAAATATAAACCATCTAAATCATTTTAACCAACTGTATATAATAAGCATTTTACATGTTTAATGATGGAATAGGATTGGAATTTTATAATTTGTCAAATACCAAAGGAGACTATGGTAAAATGGTGTATTTGCATTTGGTGAGCATATTGCATCTTCTAGAACTGCTCTTTTAAAATTGCAATACAACATGCTGACAATAGATAGTCTACATTATATAGATCCAAAATATTACGAATGTTTGACCTACTACTACAAGTCTGACAATGTAACATCAACATTCATTTTGATGAATTAATTGTAATATTCTGTCAAATAATTATTTCCATATCTGTAGACTACGCAGTCAGAACAAAAGATGTCTTTACAATTATGGTGTAACTGCAAAATTCAAAACTATTAGGGCTTAATATTTTTGCTTCACTTATAAAAAGCTACCTTGCTTTTGGACTGCTTCCAGAGGCGGCATGTCACAAGCCTGTGAGACAATACTCCCTATTTACATACTGATGATGGTACAGCTCCTAAATAATGGATAGAATTTTGCATATCCCAATGCCACAAAACATTTTAACATTGTAAATAATCCAGAAAGGAGCATTTAAAATTTAAGAGGAAGGAGTGACTGATTTTATGAGGAAAGATTAAAAATACAAATATTGTAAACCTTGGCTAAAAAAGTATTGAAGGAATATAACAACTTTCAAATATATTTGAAGGATGATATATGAAGAAAAGTGAAAATACAAAAGGGAACAATTGGATGAAAGTGATAAAGGGAACATTGACGACAAATATTTGGAAAAAGTTCCAAAGAGTTTAGATCTCTTAAACTATTTCCTAATCTCTTTAGAAAAGCATCCCTTGAGCAATTTAAACCCAAAATGATCGGATTTTTTGATTATCTTGTTCAAGGAAAATCTTTCATTGCAAGGGGATATAACAGGATGACCTAATAAATATATTCTCTCTCTCATATCTATGAAACCTTAGTATGTTGAAACTGAACTCAGGCAAATTTGGAAGTAGGGATTTCATAAGGACAAAGACAGGTGCTCTCAGGCACTACATTAGTGAGAGAACATCTACATAATCACATTGTGTAGATAGGGCAACAGTCACTTAAAAAGCAGCAATGAATAAAAATATCCAGTTTAGATGACCTTTAAACCAAATGACCATTCCAACAAACTCAGCATCTCTAATAAAATCTATCAGTCTCTAAAGGTGTAAATAAAGTGAAATGTCTGGCCAAAAATAACCTGAAAATGAATGGCTGACCTTAGTAATTTCCCTAGATTTAAAAGGAACTGATGCTCAGTTTGTGGAACAAACTGGATATTAACAGAGAAACCACCAGGGCAGATAATTTTTAAACTAGTGATCTTGTGTGTGAAAGACAGAATCAATCTGGAAACATTTTCAATTCAAACAATTGAATACAGCTCTATCAGGTGTAACAAACTGTACTCTTTTCTTAAATTAACTCTACTACATATTATTTTAACAGGATGTATAATATTATGTGCTTGTTTCAGGAATTTTATCACCATTTTATTTATATTGTTAACCACTTTAAAAGAAAGATGAAAACAAGTTTGTTCTGTTTAAAAATAGGCACTTTAATCTCTTTTTAGAAAAATGTAGACACCTGGCAAAAAAAATAAAAATGAAGTGGCTATTGGACCACTAATTCTAATTGGTCTTCTGACTTCAAATACTGACTTCTTTAAAATAAATATGCAGTTATTTTTCATGCTCCTGGATGGAAAGGAACAGATTTTCAAACAAGCTAGTCTTACATATTAAATGTATATTTGTGTGACTAACTTGTTTGAAAATCTGTTCCTTTCCATCCAGGAACATTAAAATAGTCATTTTTCAAGAAGTACATTTAATTTGTGTGGGCAAAGTCTCAGGTAACTGTACATGCAACTAGTGATTCTGGATAGTTGGGGAACCAGTTACACAAATCAGGCATGCAGTCATGAACCTGACTTTCTTGAAAGGTGTGGCCTGGTCACGCTAGCTTTCTCGTATCTTGGATATGCCCACAGTTTAAGAGCGAGTTTGTTACATTTGCCCCCAATATAATTAGATGCAACATCTCTGAAGTAAATGCACATGTCCTGGGAGATCCTTGATTGACTCTGGCCAGAAAAGATTCTAGCACAGGGGTTGGCAACCTATAGCACACGAGCCGATTTTCAGAGGCACTCACGCTGCCTGGGTCCTGGCCACTGGTCCGGGGGGCTCTGCATTTTATTTTAATTTTAAATGAAGTTTCTTAAACATTTTAAAAACCTTATTTACTTTACATACAACAATAGTTTAGTTCTATATGATAGACTTATAGAAAGAGACCTTCTAAAATTGTTAATGTATGACTGGCATGTGAAACCTTAAATTAGAGTGAATAAATGAAGACTCGGCACACCACTTCTGAAAAGTTGCTGACCCCTATTGTAGAGGGAGGTGAGGAGATGGCAGCTGGAACAGAACACAGGGAGGGCCTCATGCTCTCTATCAGTGCCCCAATGGGTCAATCCAGAGAGATGGTGTTCTGACCTGCCTGTGCAAGGAAACTGAGACCCAGAAGCAGGAATATGATGATGATTGTACTCTGTTAGTCTTTAAAGATACTACAACCATGATAACCTCTAAACAATGACATAAGAGCCCGCCTAAAAGTGTAGGTGAAGATCAGGTGCATTAGCAGATCTGTGAGAGAAAGCATACTGTACTTGTATTATGTCAATGAAGCGGTGCTGAGAAGACTGCTTTCTTTCATGCAAACAAGATTCACAATATTTGAAAAGTCAAAGTAGAAACTCAAACTTCCATAATCTGAATAAAAAAAACATTCTTCCTTTAAAAATTTAAGACAACAAAAATAAGAAAAATATTGTTTCCATAAAGTAGGCAACATTTTAAGCCAGGGGTCAGCAACCTTTCAGAAGTGTTGTGCCGAGTCTTCATTTATTCACTTTAATTTAAGGTTTTGCATGCCAATAATACATTTTAAACCTTTTTAGAAGGTCTCTTTCTAGAAGTCTATAAAATATAACTCAACTATTGTTGTATGTAAAGTAAATAAGGTTTCAGAATGTTTAAGAAGCTTCATTTAAAATTAAATTAAAATGCAGAGCCCCCTGGACTGGTAGCCAGGACCTGGGCAGTGTGAATGCCACTGAAAATCAGCTCGCGTGCAGCCTTTGGCGCCCGTGCCATAGGTTGCCTATCCCCGTTTTAAGCACTACTGCTCTTGAAATTAACAAAGTTTAAAAAATATTGGGGTTATTCTCCTATTCAAATATTATGGATGAACCAATTAAACATCCATCCATAAGAACAAAAAACTAAAACCATCAATTAATCTACAAATTCCAAACACTGATCAGTTATTCTTCCATCACCATTTAAATGGTTG
Organism: Gopherus evgoodei; assembly: GCF_007399415.2. Taxonomy (NCBI): domain Eukaryota; kingdom Metazoa; phylum Chordata; order Testudines; family Testudinidae; genus Gopherus; species Gopherus evgoodei. The sequence goes on along the minus strand of NC_044333.1, from coordinate 32,694,562 downwards.
GTTTTCTCCATAGTTTAAGTGTGCAAGTTAATCAGGGCATAATTGCTCACTGGACCAAGTCACATAGTATTATTTCTAAACAGTTGTCCAAAACCAAATTGTACCATCAAGCTAGTAAACAGTTAATAGAAAGACACAAATATGCACAGGCACAATACAATTGTTCAATTACTGTTAATGTCAGTTCATGCATTTCTCTCTTGACCTGCAACAGCTATTCTGTGACACGGTGAACCATCTTTGAGCTGTCCAGGCATGTAAATTAATTATCTAGATTTACCAACCTCTGAAAGAACACTTCTAATTTCCTCTTGGTTTTTCTCCCTTCTGTTGTTGAACTGCTACTAGGGCAACAGATAGATACTGGGTTTATTTGGATTGTGAAAGTGACAAGGGATTGTCAGAGCTTTAGCACAGTATATTCAACTATTTAATGCACTGTTTGTTTTTTCTTGGGGTGGAGGGAGAGACTAGAATAAAAATACTCTGGATCAGAACTTTGGCCCCACAAACAGGCTTCAGTGAACAACTGGGGATTCCTCCAGGAGCACAGGACTGGCAGATCTGACTACATCCCATGCCCCACTCATCCCTACTTGCAGCCCTCTACGTGAGGGTTATGGTCAAGGACCAGGTGGCATAATACAGGAGCCACTATTTCCACCAAATCTCTGATGACTCAAGGAGACACTTGAAGACCTCTGAAATAGTTTAAGTTAGAGCAGCCCTGAGGCTGTTGCCCAGCAGCCTAAGCCTAATTTCTAGCTGTGAGATATTTTTCTCTCAATACTTTTTTGTCTTTTTTTGGGGGGGGGAATGGGGAGAAAGTGAGTTTCTAATGTATTTTCTTTTACAATATTATTATGTGAAACAGGTTGGTATGAAACAGAGGAATGATTCTAAGAGGGGCTGTTTACTGCTTCCTTTTCACCTTCTGAGCTATGGCAAGGGCCAACCATTCAGTACTGTTAAGTCTGGCCTTTCAGCTCTACATCATATGGTTGAATTTTCCTAACCCACATTTGGCTAAACAGCACACTTTTTAAAAAGCCATACAAAAATGGTGGTCTCTGACCAATTCTCACCAAGACTTAATGGCAGATGCTGTAGCAAGGTATCAGACTATAAATATTGTTTCTCAGACCTGAAGAAAAGATCTATGTAAGCTCAAAAGCTTCTCCAATAAAAGCAACTATCTTACCCATCTCATCTCTCTAATATCCTGAGACCAACACAACAACAATGCATATATTAATAGTTACTAGCAGACTATAAAGTATTATAAAAATAGAACTAAAGCTGACCAAAAAACCAAAATGTGATGGATTTTTAACAAGTGCTTCTCCACTTAATTCCTAATTCAGAAACTTCTGGAATCTGCCATATTTCTGGCTTTCAGTATCTTGAATTAAAAAAGCTGCAGCATATTAAAAATATAAAGTCAGATTTACAGAAGTGTGTGCATTTTTGTTGCACAAATCAGGGTTTCCATGCATCAGTTCTGAATGTGCATTTTTGAAAGTCTAACCTTTAACAATTACATTTTTGCAAAATATCGTAAAGTAGTTACATTGTTTAATAACAAAGGATATATTGCAATGATTTAAGTGGTTACATCCAGTGCCTCTTTGAAATGTATTTTGGATTTATAAACGGCAGTATGTTTACCTTCTGCATTTACAACAATAGTTCCAATAACCCCTTTGTGTGCCTGAATCCTCTTTAGTGTTTCCTCTACTTCTGCCTGTAAAATGAAATCACAATTAACAGTCTGTAATACTGCTATGTCCCAGCTCTCTCATGAGAGAGAGAGAGAGAGTGTGTGTGTGTCTCCCTCCTCTCCCCACATTTACACTCATGGAACCCTACGGGGGGCTGACTAGCTTCTGGGTTTTCATCCCTGCAGAAAAGCGCTGCGAGCCAAACCACGAGGATCTGTGCAGCGGCATTTGCGCAGGCAGTGACTCGAGAGGAACAGGTAAGCACATCCCACTGCAGGTGCCCTTCGGGGCAATGGCGCCTGTAAGGTGCTCTAGTCTGGCAGAGGGGTCAGGTCCCAAGGACTCTCAGTGGGGGTTTCCTCACCGAAAGAAGCGGATCTAGGGGAGCGCGCACCATGTCCAGCACTGTGTGCTATAGGGCCCGCTGTGCCCCCCAAGAGCTGGCTAGTGACTGCCCCCCCCCGCCGGCTGCTGGCCAGCGCTCCCGCAGAGTGCAGCTGGGGGCCTCCCAGGCCCCCGAACCTGGGGCTGCCCAGCGCCCCTCATGCCCCGCTCCACCCCGTTACCATGGCCAGGGACGCGCAGCAGGAGTCGCCCGCGTGAGACCCAGACTTTCTCCTCGCAACGGTTGCTAGGGGGCAGTGCCGGAAGCGCTGCTGGGAGCGGAAGTGCGGGGGGAGGGCAGAGGAACAGCCCGCCCCCTGCGAACCTCCTCCTCTCCCAGGTACGCGCCAGCCGTCACCCGCTCTCCAGTGACGCGCCCCAGCAGCAGGGTGCTCTTTGCTGTCACCCCGCAGCTGGGGCGGTGGGGCCCCCGAACAGCTCCCTGCGGGCGGAGCGGCCGTCAGCCCCCCCGCCCCCGGAAACCCAGGTCCTCAAAGGAAAAAACCCAACCGAGACAACCCCCACAGCCAATGAAACTAACACACCCAACCCAGACAACCCCCACCCCACGAAACTAACACACCCAACCCAGACAACCCCCCCACCCAATGAAACACCCAACCCAGACAACCCCCCCACCCCACGAAACTAACACACCCAACCCAGACAACCCCCACCCCACGAAACTAACACACCCAACCTAAACAACCCCCCCACCCAATGAAACACCCAACCCAGACAACACCCCCCACCCAATGAAACTAACACACCCAACCCAGACAATCCCCCCACCACCCAATGAAACTAATGCACCCAACCAACCCTGACAAAATCCACCACCACCATCCCCCACCAAACCTGACAAAACCCACCACCATCCCCAACAAAACTAACACATCTAACCAACCCTGACAAAAACCATCACCAAACCCTACCACCCAGTGAAACTAGCACACCCAATCAACCTAGACAAACCCCACCACCACCATCCCCCACCAAACCTGACAAAACCCACCACCATCCCCAACAAAACTAACACATCTAACCAACCCCGACAAAAACCACCACCAAACCTTACCACCCAATGAAACTAGCACACCCAATCAACCCAGACAAACCCTACCACCACCATCCCCCACCAAACTCAACCAGCCCTGACAAAAAATCACCACCCCCCACCAAACGAAACTAACACACCCAACCAACCCCAACAAGAACCACCCCCACCAAACCCCACCACTGAATGAAACAAACAAACCCAGCCATCTAACAAAACAAAGGCACCCAACCAACTCAGACTAAAGTCACCACCACCATCCTCTTCCTGAAAACCCCAACCAATCAACCCAAACGAAAACCACCACCAGCATCTTCCCAAACAAACCCAACAAGTACTACCACCAAAAACCCAGTACAGAACAATAAAACCTTCTGGAAAACCAACCAAGCAAAACCAGAAAAAACAAACCAAATAAAAAAAACAACCCACCAAAAAACCAGTTTGTTGCTATTCTGCAATTGGTGGGTCCTTTATTTAAGTCTACTTCATTTAGAAACTTATTAATGAGTAAATTAAAATAACACCTGTGTATAATGCTGTTGTATTAGATAGGACAGCCCCACATATTGAAGTTATACTTTTAATTTCTCCAAACATGGGCCATATTTTGGTCTCTTACACCAGTGTAAATCAGGATAATCAAATTGATGGAGTTTCTGTGGATTTACACTGGTGTAATTGATTTCTGAATATGCACAGGAATGGGTTCATATGAGTGACTGGAGTTATGTCCAACAGTATGATGTGCATTTTATGTGTAAACAGAAAGGAATTAATTTTTCTGCAAAATGTTTAATTCAGACCTACCAACTATGAAATCTGAAAAGATGCACCCAGTTTTCACATAATAGAAAGTACAATGTTCTGAATCCTTGGAATTGAAATATCCCTTCAAAGATTTCCTCATTTTTAAACAATTGAAAGCACTGGTGCATGATTATTGAATCTAACTGGAACATCTGGCTGGTAACTTTTTATTAGCACAGTTCTGTAGATGTTTTTGAATTAAAAGGCATGTATTATATTTCAGGGGTCTAATGCTGCAAAACCTTATTTTCAGGAGTGATCCTTACTCACACAGTCCCATTGCAGTCAATGGGGGTTGAAGGATCACATCCTGTAAGTGTAAGATACTAATGGGCTTTCATGGGAAATTCTTTGCCCGGTGCCCATCCCAAATAACTGGGATTCAGTTGCAGAGATCTATGGAGGTAAGAATAAGGAACCCTCCAGTTTAGCAGCTACTCCATCTTAAATGGCCCTTGAATACCTCCCTGCATGGGGTATAGGCTCTTTTTAAAATTATCAAATATATCTTTGTGGGGAATCCTACAAATGGAATTAATGTGATAGTAAGTGAGAAGCAGATTTAATTGCAGAAGCATAATTTATGCCCAGCATTACAGTTTAAAATACACACCCTTTTAGAGGTAACATATTCTGTGTCATTATTTAGTTCAAGCCCTAAATTTTAGGTTTTTAATCTAGACAAATAAAAACAAAAGAACTAGCTTCTTGATTACTTTTTAAATCAAATCGAAATCAGCTTTTAAAAATGTTTATACTCCCCTGCTACTCAGTGATATATGTACCATTCCACAGTACTGTAGTTACACCTGAAAATCAGGAACTGTCCACAGACTAGGACCCCAAATGCTTGCCCATGTGCAATGGGGCATACAAACTGTACACCAGGCAGAAAGGGGTTAAAGAGCAAGGAAGAGTTTAGGCAACCCTGCACCTGCACAGCATGTCAGGCTTGGAGGAGGAGGAACAGCCCCCCCTCCCCCCCCCAAGGAGCAGAAATCTCTCATTCTTAGTTCCCACAGGAAGAGTGTGGCTAAGGACAAAGAGTGATTGCAGTTAGGAGGAGTTTCCTGAGCAGAAGATGAGCTAGACCTGAATAGCTATCTTAGGACTTCTGTCAAACCTGAGCAGTAGTCTAGATGGTAGGAGGCTGATTGAGAAACAGAAGGTCCATTACTAGCCTTTTACTTTTGTTAGTTTGGTTTCCTTTTTCAGACATTTTGCAGACTCCCTCCTTCCCTCCAGGAAATGTTTAAGACTGTAGGTTTTTTTTTGTTTTGTTTTCCTTTGTTTGCTTCTGAGACTGGGAATGGCCCAGAAACAGACTGAGGGAGGAAGCAAGGGGGTTGAGGCTGTAGCTCTTAACTACTTCCTACAGGTTCCTTGGACTAAACCACAGGGCATACGGAGTTCCTCCACAGGCTCACAGACAAATGGGTGGAAGGACTATTAAGCCCTTCGCAAGTCTGAAGACCTGGTGTGAGGTTGCAGGACTGTTGTTGCATTGCACCCTTTTTTACCCTAGAAGGGATGGGTTTGAACGTGATCAGTTGGAAGGCTGAGTGTGGGAAGGGCAGGAGAGAGGAAGACCCTACAATTCTGTGCCTAGCCACGAGGCGCATGCTGGCTGATTCACTCTGTCATACCTTGTGAGTAACTTTCAGTATTGCCCACCCTAAACAATCATTAAACTGGAATAATGCACAAGTGAATCAGATGTTAAAAATCTAGATATTGCTTTATTTTTATTTAAATCACTGGGGAGGGGAATTGTTAGCATGGCTGAGAGCACAAAGAGGGTAGAATGTGACTGGAGGTTTTTATATGTGTTGAATACAAAAGTGCTCAAGTTTCATATTGTTTGGTATTGTGCATTCTAGAACAGTGTTCATTTTTACCAAGTGAAAGCAAGGTCATGACACTTGAACTCTGATGGTCCAGAATAGCAACAGTTAATACCCTTCTCCCCCGCCCCCCAAAAGGACAAACACTCCTATGAAGAATCATCAAGCTGTGTGTTCATGAAAGATAGAAAGAATGGTTTTATATTTCTGACCACCATTGTCCTTGAACATCTGAGAAGGATGTGCACTTGTGATGGAGTGGGTTAGCTAGGTATGACATACCCAGATGGGTTGTGTAAAATGATATTGAAAGCATGAAGTGGGAGTGAATTGCTTGAAGTGGAAGAGAGCACAAAAGCAAATTAATAGTTTTGGGTGTCATGGGATGTGCAGAATGCCAGGGAATATAGTGTAGAAACCAGGCATGTGCCCTGTGCCTACTTAAGGATCAAAGAGGAGGGGAGAGAATCTCTCCCCAAGTTTGGTGAAATTCTCTTCATTTTAATGATAGTCATATGAACAGTTTTCTTTTTGGGAATAATATGTGAAGACAGTGCATGTGTGGCATAGTAAAATGAATTACATGGTAGCAAACTTCAGCTTAGATAAGGGTATGTCCAATAGTAAAGACTCCAGTGCTACAAGACTAATATTAAGCTAGTGACTTTCATTTTTTATATACCTCCTTCAGTGCTAGGAGAAAGATGTGGGGAATACTGATTAAATAGTTAGTTAATTAACAGATGAATAATTCTCATTCCTGGTGGACCCAAAACTCCCTACGGAGATTGAACAAAGCCCCATAAGCCACAAGGGCCCTTGTTAGACGGTGGGCTGGCACATGTGAATAAATGAGGAAAAAGTTTTGTCTCCTTTTGTTTCCTTCAGCTAGCTCTGCAGCATTGCAGGGGTGAACTTCCACCCTGTAGTAATTCTGGCCTTGCTCATGGACTCACATTGGGCTGTAGCCTGCAAGCCCGTCAGAAATTATTTCCCCCTTAGTCCCTGTTCAACAGGATGCTGAGCTGGGATTTCCATGTAGCTCAGCATAGTACCTTGTTGTAGTATTACAGATCCCACTTACTGGACGTGCACCGTATCACAGAACCAAAGATCAAAAGTCTGGAACATGAACACACAGTTCATCAAAGCAAAGAGAAAATAAGAACTAAGAGGGGAATATACACTTTAATTACTGGGCATGCAAATGACTGTGAGCTTTGTGGCATATTTAACAACTTGGTTTATGGAGTTAAACTGTAGAACCTGCAGTCCTAGAGCAAAGGAAACCTTCATGTGGTCTGAGCAGTCAAACCTTTAGGGGCCAAAGGGATGGATGGAAAAGACATGGAACACACACAACAAAGCAACCTGCTGGACCTGGTCATTTCTTCTTGGCTTGCAACCACGGATAACTAGCAACGTCTGTTGGTGAAATAACAATGACAAAACATAGTTCTTTATTAGTCAGCTGAAGTTAGTACCTTCCCATTGAAAATTTGGTCATGTTCTCTGTAAGGGAAATTACTCTTAAAGGGTGTAATTCAGGAAGCCTGAGTAAAGCCAGTAATCCTGCAGGGTATGAACAACGCTATTTGTCAGGGCACAGATGCAGACTGTTTCCCCAAACCCACTTGCTGACAATAGATATTCTTCCACCATCCATCTGCTGTAATCTTATTTTGGTAATTCCAAAAATTGTAAGCTATAGTGAGATTTTTTTAATAAAAAAAACTATATGAACAGATCCATAACTTAATACAATTCTATAGAAAGTAGAATGAAAGGCCTTTCAAAATTTTGGGTGGCACAAAGATAACTTATCACAACTTCTAAAGTTGACGCCACTGGCTATTTGGGTTTAATTTTTTATCCTCAAGAAATTAACTTCAGGTAAATTTTGAGTTTCTCTCTCAAATCCTCTAGATGGTGCTACAGCTATATCCTATGTAAATGATACTATGCTTAAGAAGCTGCTAGCTATCAAAACAAATGTTTAACTTGGTAAATGCCAAATAATTTTGTTCAGGCATTGTATTACAGTATTAACAGATTCTGCTATGATACTCTTTACAGATCTAGTCAGAGAAGAATCAGGGTACAGGAATCACGTACCCATTGCTAATTAGAAAGGGTGGAACACTTTTATATCTAATTAATTTACCTGTAGGAAGCAGTTGTGTGGCCAGATCATTCTTTGAAATTTCCATAAAAATAACTCCTTAATGCTTCCATACCTAGAGTTCTATTGAGGGCAGAAGTGACCAACTAGTGTAATCTGTGCTGCTGATTAAGTGAAGGCAATCAGCTTCTTAAGACTCTCAGCAGATGTTGCTGCTTTTGTATGCTAATAGAAAACTTTATGAACCATTTCCCTTCCTCTGAGAGCAGATATAAGTACATGAAAATCACTTCTTATAGCAAGAGCAAATTGATAATAACCTTGGCTCCGTTGTGAGGCAGAAACTGTATAGACACTTCATTTGATAATTGCTATAAGCTTGTGCAGAGCTTTATCAAAATTAATATTTGTTATTCTGCTGACTTTTCTCCTATTAGAGCCAGCACTGAATAGTAAGCCCATTCCTACCTGTCACTTTAAATACAATCTCTGTCAGCCTGGCACTTTTCCAGCAGACTGATATATGGATCCACGCTGGCAGGTTTTTTTGCTATAGTCCCAGGTGTAAGGAAACACTCAACCCTTTGCCCCACAAACTCTTTCAAAGGGGTGGAAAATTTAGTCAGAAATAAGCAAATCAAACTTAAGAGTAGACGTCTCAGGGAGACTCCGTTATAAAAGCGAGTTGCTTTGTGTGGTCTGCAGAGAATATGAGTAGGATGGCTTATGGTTAAGATTTAGTCACAAGCATTTTTAGTAAAAGTCAGGGACAGGTCATGGGGAAAACAGGAAAATTTCACAGAAGTCTGTGACCTGTTTGTGACTTTTACTAAAAACATGCATTGCAAAATAGGGAGCTCAGCTGAGGGGTCCTCACATTGCCTGCTGTGGCTGGGCAGCTGCAGAGCCTCGCTTGGAGCTCTGGGGTTCCCCACTGCCTGCAGCAGCTCAGAGTTCCTGTGGGTCCCCCTGCTGCCTGTGGTGGCTGGGAGTTCCCAGGGGCCCTAGGCAACTGGGAGCTGTAGGTTGCGGAGGGACCCTACAGCTCTCAGCCACTATGGGCTGAAGTCACAGGGATCTCTGGAAGTCACAGATTCCATGACTTCTGCAACCTCCGTGATAAAATTGTAGCCTTACTTATGGTTCAGGAGGAGGGTCCAAATGAGGTATTCTGCAACACAACTTGTTGATGTTTCCCAATCCTGCCTGGCACAGAAGGGGCCCCTCCTAATCAGCAGGAATTTTGAGCAAGGATCAGTGGCTGGGATTAAGATTAGCCTTTGTTATTGGCCGTAACTTGAAAGGTGTTTTTTTTTGCACATAGCTATTCAGAAAATAAGTGCTGAAGGAACATCATGAGCATGGAGTTACAGTTTAAAACTTCTGTTCACATGGATAATTGCATCCTTTCTGAGGTAGGCTGGCATCTTGCACTTCAGATGCTTTCTGAGGCTAAAAATGCTTTGGTAAATGTTTTCTAAATCAATAATTTAAAATGACTTTGTATTTCTCTTGTATAAGATAAAGGAAAAGTGCTGTCCACTCAAGCTAATTAAAAAAGCCTACAGCACTCCTCATAACAGTAGGGGCTTTAGTTCCTGGCCAAATTCCAACTTGGGTAGTGACAACCACAAGCCCTCTGTAGCATCTGTTATATAACATGGGAGTGATTCTCAGCTGAAGCCAATTGAGAGATGCCAATTTACACCAGATGAGGATCTGGTCTAATATTATTTCCTTAAACTATGATGTAGTGTTAAACTACTGTTGTGTTCCACTCAAAGTGGTTTCAGTTCAGTGAACATCTGAAAAATTTGCATATTTGTGTGATGCTTTTGAGATTTTCAGGATAACAGTTGCTTAGTGTAGAATCTCTCAGTTGTTATATATACACACAGTGTATTGCCGCACAGGTACAAAAGTGGCCAAAAAATTAGATGGCTCACTGCCTTCTCTCTCTACTCCTAACCCTAAACCCTGGCTAAATTTTAAAAATCTCATTAAACAAATGCCTCGCACAGTCTCCTTAAAGTGACTAACCTTGAGATTTGGCAGGTCACAGGTGATAGTGAGAGATGGAGACTGGGGCTAGAGTCCTCCCGCCCTAGGGAATTCAAATCTGAGAATAGAGTGTTCCAGCTGGCTGTAATTGTAACCATGGGAGATAAAGGATTGGAGGAATCTGGGATGATCATCTGGGAATACAACTAGATGTGAATAGGAAGCCTCTGCAGAGTTTGGGACAGAGGTGTATTTGCATATGCTGACTTTCCTAAACAAGTGAGTAGCTTGTTTCCATGGTATGAAGTTTCTGGGTCTTCCAGGGTATTCTCAATTAAAATGCAATGTAGTAGTCCAATATTGCTTCCTAGTTTCAGACAGGACAAGAAGTAGGGCTATAAAATTTAAAACAGCTAAACAGTAAGCATTAGTCTTACCAGTTAACCCACCCTAACAGTTAACCCACATCCACTGATGCTGGCCCTAGGCTGGCCAGAGCAACCCCAGCTCCACGCCAGCTGGAGCAGCCCTAGTCCCTCTCCCTTTAATGGGTTAACTTAGTGGTTCTCAAACTGTGGGTTGAGACCCCAAAGTGAGTTGTGATCCATTATAATCAGGCCATCAGGGCTGGCTTAGACTTGTTGGGGCCTAGGGCTGAAGCCCAAGCTGCACCGCCTGGGGTCAAAACCAGAGTGCTTCAGCCCTGGATGGTAGGACTCAAGTTAGAAGCCTGCTGCCTGGGGCTGAAGCCCTTTGACTTCAGCTTTGGTCTCCCCTCTTGGGGCCGCAGGGCTTGGCAGGCTTAGGCTTTGATCCCCTGTCCTGGGCTTGTGTAGTAACTTTTTGTTGTCAGAAGGGGGTCGAGGTGCAATGAAGTTTGAGAAACCCTGGGTTAACCTATTAAATGATATTATTTTAATCGTTTTAATAGTTAACTTCTTAAACAATATTTACATCCCTAACAAGAAGTAGAAAACCAAAATAACATAAGAAAAACAATATTTGTGATTCGGAATCCTGAAAGAATCAGAACAAATATCTGAACTTTCAAATACTTACTGAACTGAATTTCATGAGGTTTTCTCAGCACTAATGATTAACCTTAAAGATGCTCATACATAAAGTACTTAAGGACTCAATTTGCCATCAGTTTTCCTAAAGGTCTTGGTTGCTTTTAAAGAGACTGTTAAGGGCCATGTATGATAGTTCCTGAAAATATCACTGGAAGAGTGATGAATGAGCTGTCCTGTAATTATTTCTCTAAGTAAAAAAAACAAAAAAATTAATCCACCTATATCGTCATAATCTGATGATTTGCTCTATGTGGCAAAGTCAAATTTCCTGGTTTCCTGGAAGACCAAGTGCAACTGTGTATCTTCTTCCTCGCATCACTGATGTGTTTTGAAAACCAGACTTGGCTACCAAAGAGACTACCTGTCTCCCTCAGTGCTGCTACTTGAGGGTAGCTGAGGTGTTCTTTTGCTAACAACTCTTACACTGGAATAGTTGGGAGACAGAGTGAGGACAGTTCTTGGTAGAAGGCCCTTTGTTCTTGCATTCATGTTCCTTAGTTGTCTGCCAGAACCCAAAGCATGACCTTCCACCAAGGTGTTAAGTCTGTCTGTTTCTCAGCCTTTGGAGGGAATTATAGACACCATGTTTGATGTTGCAAGAGTCTCTTTATTTTGCTGTTGGCTAATGAATTGTATATATTGTTTTAACATATCTCCCCACCCCCCCATATGGATGCATGGACTATATGGTTGGGTCATTCTGCAAATCAAAACAAGAAATCCAGCAGCTAAACCAGATATTTCAATGGTGATATGTGGTCAGTGTAAAACTTCTCAGAAGCAATGGGGATATACACTAGATTTAGTTATTGAGTTGTTTTGTAAGTGGGCAATGCAATCTGCCTAGTCAAATTCCTTCCTGCCACTGTAACTTAGTGCACCCTTTAATGCTTTGGTCACCTACTCTGGCTTCCTGATGGTTTACTAGCAAAATACATGATTCAGTTCAATCCCTCTGCAGCTAGTAAGCTGAAACCCAGCCCCCAGCAGAGAGACAGGTAAATCTGTTTCTATTTCCCTGGAAGTGGTGTGAGAATAACCTTCCTTTGATAGACCTGCATTTACTTGGTGCTCTCAAAACTGAGTGCTGTACTGGTAAGCAAGTTACTAAATAACATAGAACTTTGACATCTTTGGAGAGGAACCAAATGCTACAATGGGGTACTATAGTTTAAGCAAAATTATTTGTCATCTTTCATGTGATGGAAATGTTCCATGGGCTTTTCTATCTCAAACAAACAAATAATAGCCATTGGCACATGAAATGTAAATGAGGATGTATGTTTTCCAAACACCACTCGTGTTGCATTGTTGATCATGACTCATGGGATTCCTTGTCTGACTTCAAATGGATTTTTTGATGCATTGTCAATATCACACAATCCACGATGTGGAGTACAGCAGCTTCCAGTGCCAAACGTTGAGCCGTGTTGCTGAAGATACTGATCCAACTATCAATCCATCCCAGCTTTCCTTTCCACTTTGACTATGTTACTAATGTCTCTCAAACCAGGTCACTGTTGTCTACTCCCACAGCTGCATTTTGGCTTCTTTTGATCTGATGTGATCTCTTTTGAGTTACACTGTAATTTATTTATTTAATAGACACATTTGAAAACATCTCTCACGTTCACTATTAAATTTATCCTTGCAACACCCCGTGAGGTGTGGGGGGATATTATGAGATGGGGAAAACTTTTCAAAAGTGCTTATGTGTCTCAGAAACTGGAGTCTCATTTTCAGAAGTGACTCTGGCACTTAAGAACCTAGTATCGCTGAATGTCAGTGGGAATTAGGCATCTAATTTGCTTAGGCGCTCTTGAAAACATCACCTGTAGGTGCTTATTTCATTTTGAAAATGGGACTTGTGGTCCTTAATGCCTTTAGGCTTTGTTTTTAAACTTCCCCGTAGAAAGCAAGCCATTTGCTCAAGATCGCACAGAAAAAATGCAACAGAATCTAGATCTCCGACCTCCAGCCTAGTGTCTTACCTGCAAGACCATTCTTCCTTTCATTTCAAAGAGGAAGGTGTGGACAAGGTGGGATCAACCTACATGAGCAACAGTGGCCCTTAACATTTTATCCAGTCACCTGCCCCGACAATATTAACAATATTTTGGTGCTGATGTTCCACTATGGTGATGCACTGGGAATAGCTCAGCGCTTAGAGGGATACAGTCCCCCTCCTTCATGGCACCACCTCTTTTCTTCTGACTCTGCATCTCCTTCTCCCAGATTTTCTAGCCTGCTACTCTCTCTTGCTGCCCTCTGTTAGTCTACTAGTTGCTTTTAAAGGCCCCTCTGCCAAAATGGTTCTTGTAACTGATGCTGCTCCCTGTGACAGATAAAACAATGTCCTGCAATATCTTTGTAGATCTTATTCTATTAAGCTTATGTCTCATTGTGGGCCAGGGGTTGTATGTAATTCTGTACAGGAAGGTGACCACAGCCCTCGAGGAACTAAGAACAGTAGGTAGTGAGTAGGCCTATTTGCTCAGGTTGTAACACCTCCAGAGAGGTACCCCCACCTCGAAAGACTCACATATGTTAATTCACATTGGATTATCCAAAGACCCACAAATAAAGAAAGGGCTTTTGGATGAATAATCTGAGTTTAAACTGACTCAGGGCCTTGTTTCTGATCCAGCAAATGGATTGGACATTCTGTTGGGGGTGGGAAGGTGGGGAAGAGCACAATCCTTTCTGGAAAGGGTTGGAAGGACTTTGGCCTACTGACGCCCCATAAGACTGATGGGTAACCTCTCATAAGCTTCAAGCATGGATATAGGAACTCCTGTTGTTTTAGTGTGTTTTCTATGCAATTCTTTGCATTTAAGAATAAATGTGCTTGCTTATATAGAGCTCTGTGATAACTTACAACTGCTGGCTATGACATTGTTCATATCCTTCTAAAAGTAAGCAACATGCCTGGTTAGCCAGTTTGGCTTGCTGGGAATACCACAGTGTAGATAGGGAACTGTGCAGGGTGGAAAAACCCAGGTCGGGGGAAAGAGACATGGGTCTCTGCCCAAGAGAGGGGCTGGAGCCTAGAGTATAACCCTAGTGGATTATGGAGGGGGAACACAGGTGCAGCTGTCTTGAAATGTGACACTCCCCTTCCCTACATTCCTGCTTGTATGCATAGCTCTCTTCAAAATGGCACCTTTATGAACACTGTTGCCAGCTCTGACCTCACAGGCCTGTACATTAATGTATCCTTGTGGGTGGATTTTTCTGCTTCTTGGAATCTGTTTCAAGTTTCAATAAACCACCCTAGAAATCTTCCCATAGTCCAAAATTTATTGTGAAAGGTAATGTAAGAAAAATGGCTGGGTTTTATGTTTTTGCTTCCATTGATGTTATCTCTTTGCAGCCAGCTGTGCTACAGTGTTTATTATGCAAAGAATAATTATTTTGATTATTGGCAATAGGCTCCCTTCTTACAATTTAAAATTCTTCATTTTGGAATTGTCTCCTCACCTCATCCACTGTAGTTACATATGAATGCAAATTTAAAACACTTGCCAGTATCCTTACTCATAGCAGCTGTTATGGGAAAATAACAGTATAAAGTTCAATAGCAAGTTGATAAACTATTATCACCATTTGTAAGAAGAGAAGATAAATATGATCAAACAATAGAGTCAGATACCTACAGCAGAAATCATTTTAGTTATTAAGAGAATGATTGCCTGAAATCCCATAAATACAAGCAAGACTGCTACTCAACTCCATTCAAATTTTGTCTAAAAGAGGTTTTCAGAATGCGGGTCTTTGATTCTCCAATAAGTATCTAATTTTGTTATGTAAAATGCTATGTAGCAGCACACTGTTACATAGAACATTATGCAAAATTTGTATGATGTATATATAACCCCTACTGTTCACTTAATAAAAGGAAAGTACAAATACATCTCATTGCAGCAAGATTAGCTTAACAAATTCATATTGCAGAAATAAAACGATAGAATGCCATCTAAGGTCCATCCTGTGAGGAGATAAGTTCCCTCAATGCCTGTCGAATTCAATGTTTGTTTATTTAGGACACTCAACACTTTGCAATATCAGACATTTGCTGGGATAACTTCTTGTGATATCCCCCCGCCCCACTCCCACTCTTTAAAAAATACAGACTACTAAGTATGTGCAGGGAGACTTGGATTTTGTTTCCCCTTTTCTCCACATAAAGATCTTTCTTCCTCTTCACCCCCTGCCCATAGCTTTTTCAAGTTGTGAATGAAATAGAGAAAGAAGATTAGATCTGATCAACAAAGGCATAATGCGAATAGCAGAGAGTAGAAGGCACTGCTTTAAAGCTTAAGTTTGTGTTTTGGCTGGCATTGCTTGACATAATGAATTTTAGCTCAGTCATGCTGGGCTGAATGGGAGACTTTAAAAAAATACCTTTTATTGAAATGAGTACACAAGGAGTATCCTAGAGATTCTTGTTACAGCTGCAAGGACTTCAGTTTTACAAACATAGGGAACATGATCCATTTTGGAAGTCCCAGTTCATTAATTAAAAAACTGAGCTGATTTTAATACAGCAGTGCGCTGTGCAGGGGTCCTCCCATATATATCACTGTACAGGGCCATATAGAATTCCCGGAAAGGAATACTATATTTTATACTATTGTATCTAGTCAAGGATTCTTGTTACTTGAGGGCTATTATAAAGTGGATCTTCATTCATGACTCCCTGTGAGACTTCTGACGTCCGTGCAGATGCTTTTGGGACCCCCCTCTGACACTTAGCATGGTGTAACGTAAAACTGCATAAGAGAGAAGAAGATAGATGTTTGTGAGGAGTAATCCTTAGGAGTGTGGTGTAGAGCTGATGTATGTGCTAACAAAGGTTGTCTTATGGCAGGGCAATTCCAGCTGCCTTGTTACAATAGCTTTAAATTGCCTTTGCACCACTTAACATGAGCTAAGGTTCCGACTTTGGGTGAGAGTAAAGGTTTACAGGTCTGAACCCTTCATCGCTATGCTGTATAACTGAAAAATTATTAATATTTAAGATCAGCCCTGCATTTGAAACTTTTGTCAACTTAGAACAAACTTTTAGACAGTAGATCTTTCTGGGGGAGGGGGGAAACTCTAACAGATGTGTTTGAAGCAGGTTGCTTTGCTGTGACAAAAGTTTCATGTTTCAGTGAAAAAATAATCTTGGTGTAAGATGAAGGTTGTCCAATTAAAATAAAACAGGCAACGAAACCGTTAAGATGCCTACAGCAGCGTTGTGAATTACATTGCATGCCTTGGGAATTATGTGGTATTTATTTAAAAATATAGGATCCTGCTATGTATTGTACAAAGTGAAGGGGAAATCTGCAGTTTCGCTGCTTGCTCCGTCTCACCGGGGCCATGCAAATGCTCTTTCATGGGGACAAAAGGTAAAGCTTCTATATTGGAGAGGCGTGTACCATGTGCATTCTGAGGTGCCCCTACTGGCCTTCTTAGTAATGGTGTTTATGGGGTCAGGATGGTGTCCCAGTAAGCAATCGTTGGCAAAAGAAGACAATCATTACATAGAGCCAAAAAGGAAGAAGATGGGCTCCATTGCAACGTTGAAAGAAAGCAAGTAGGCAGGTTGCAAAGTCAACTCAGAATTTGGACCCCAGCACATTGGAGTGATCCTTTTGGCTCACACCCAATCAGTTCCTTTTTATGATCTTTTTATGTGCATGTAAATACACCCCACCCACCTAATCAAGGTTTTTCTTTTAAATATCCTGAGTAGCAGTCTTTGTACCTTGCCCTCTTTTGCCTCTGAGTACATTTAGTGATCATATAATACTTTCTGTCACAGCCATTGCAACACCTCTGTTGCACTCAGTGTACTCAACTTCTTAAATGGTAGAAGGATGACAGTGGAGTGTACATGTGAATATAAAAACTGCCAGTGGTGCTAAGAAAAATCAATACGTTAGTTACTGAAAAATATCCTTAAGAAACGCAGATCTGCTTATTGGAATTTTGTGCAGTTACCTGCTACTAACTAAATCATGCAGTGGTTCTTCTTGCAATTGTGTCCATTTCAGAAAATTAGTGTTTATCAATAGTAATACCTGGAGAAAATTGAATATAATATAATAAAGAATAAGAGATTCTCCTTTCTTGCTAATGCATAATGAACTTACGTGGTAAAAGCCTGACCCTGAAATCAATCTTCATTCCCAATGTCACATTAGAACAAACCAGCGGTTCATCTAGTCCAGTACTTTGTTTATGATAGTATCCAGTACCAGATGCTTCAGAGAGAGGTGCAAAAACACCGGAAGTGATAAGTTAGGGAAAATACTGTCCATAAAGAAAGTGTCTTCCTAGACCCTCTGTCAGAGGTTGGCTTATTTCCTGAAGAATTAGGTTTTTTCAATCCCTCAACTCCAGTTGAATTCACCGGGAACCAGATCTGAGTTCTAATAATGGGTCTGCTCCTGACTTGTGATCTTGGGCAAGTAATTTCATTTATCTGTGCCTCTTGCTTTCCCTCCCAATCTTTGTCTGTTTTGTCTACTTAACCTGCCAGCTTTTTAGGGCAGAGAGTCTCTCTCACTCTGTATGAACAGTACCTAATACAGTGTGGCCCTGACCTCTGTTGTGGCTTCTAACTCCTACCATAATACAAATACAAAGGAGTGAGATTTCTCACACACAAGGTTGCAGGCTCAGTCTCTGGGCTTAGGTGCCCAGTTTCCATGTGCCCTTTGATAGTCACAACCTGACTAGTCATAAGCTTAAACAAATCCACTGCATATCAGTTGACCCAATCCTGCTACAATTGCAGTGATGCAGGACTGGCCTCTTGGAGAATAGCACAGGGAACATAACCCTAGAATCACTACAAGAGATCCCAGAAATCTTCCTTTGGAACTTATCCAAATTTTAAACAAAAGGAGAGAGATTTTCAGTGCAACACATTGGGCTTTGGGGACAAGCAAATTCAGTAGTTAACAGTAGCATGCCTAATTCTCTGAGCACTGAATGGAAATATGCACACTCATCTCTTTGTTCTTTACTTTATTAAGACTATGTATAAGCATGGGCTGGCAACAACGTAAATAAACTAACCGGATTAGCTAGTGTGGAATGAAATGGGTGTGGAAGCGTTTTCCTCTCTATCTAATAGGGACACTTGGAATAGAGTTAGTGGGTTATTAGTTTCTTTTTATTGTAAATATAAAGTAAATTAAAGCAATAGTTTTAATTAAGTTTGAATTGGCTATGGTTTTAAACCATTTTAAAGGCCACTTGAGACACTCAAGTTGCACTTAAAATCTAATATTGTAATTAGCGACATCTACATGCATTATAGTGGTAACTGCACTTTAATGAATTTATTCAGTCCTAAAGAAAACTACAGTATCTAAACACATCCGAACATAGAACTTTGGCTTCAGCTGTATTTTTATTCCCTCTATCCCTGTGTAGTTTATCTGGCTTTTTAAAGTAGAGCTTAGGTGACTAAACTCATGGTTGAGGATGTTGGGGCTGCTAGAAATTAGAAGCATGGAAAAACTATAAATGTACAACTCACTTATTTTTCCATAGAATTAAAGCTTTTCTTTAAAACTGCAGCTTCTGGTCTCTTCTTCCATCTATTCTTTTTAAGGTCCTTAATGGTCCCTGTCACTGTTATCTCAGAATGCCTCAGTCTCTACCATATTTCCCTCTGAACACCCCTATGAGGTAGGGAAGGACCATTATCGTCATTTACCCGGTTTCTAGTACCCTGACCATGGACCATCCTTCCTCTTACTGGACCATCCTCCTTCTCCTGCTGAGGTAGCTTTCCTTGCAGAGCAAGAATATGGTCAAACCAGCCCTGGAGAAAACTAGATACAGAGAAAAAAATAACTTCTAAACCTGGCAAAGATTTTTCTACTCCAAATGCTAAATTTCACTGAGCAGACTGAGAAATCGCCAACTAGGATAAAAAGGTACCACTAATATTATCTATCCATGTCAACTCAAATGTACCCAACATAAGTTCTTAGGCCCTTCAGTGAGGACCATGCAAACAGAGCCCCTGCCCCTATATGGAGCCCCATTGAATTTATTAGGGTTCCACACAGGGCCGGTGCAACCATTTAGGCCACCTAGGTGGTCGCCTAGGGCACTAGGATTTGGGGGGTGCCATTTTCTTCGGCAGTGACCGCAATGGTCAGATCTTTGGCCGCCCCGGTCGTTGCTGGCATTTAGGCGGAGGGAGCTGGGGCAAGGGAGCGTGGGGAGGGAGGGCCGCCTGCAGCAAGTAAGAGAGGGGTGGCACGCAGGGGAACTCCCCGCCCCAGCTCACCGCTGCTCTGTCTTCTCCCCAAGCACGCAGTGGTTGCTTCACTTCTCCCGCCTTCCAGGCTTGTGGTGCCTAAGCTGATTGGGAGGCAAGAAAAGTGAAGTAGCGACGGCGTGCTCGGGGTGGAGGCAGAGCAGGGGGGAGATAGGGTGTGGGGGGGGTGCCTCAGGGCGAAGTTGAGGAGCTGCCATGGGGAGGGCCTCAGTGAGGAGGTGTGGGGGGGAGGGTGCAAGGTGGAAGTTTTGCTTAGGGCGCAAAACATCCTTGCACCGGCCCTGGTTCCACAAAGTTATAGGCATCTACCGATGTTGAGCTTACTGCCAGATCAGGGCCTTACTTTCTCTATGTATTCTGAAGTAGGGACCTTCTAGATATATTGATTGGTTGGAAAAGAGATTGGGGTTGCCTTGCTTTTTCTCTCTCTCTCCTTGACTTTTCCCAGGCCACCTATTATCTCTCTATTACTCTGATGCAGTAAATGTAGTGCGGCTCCTTACCTCAGCCTCAAAAAGCAGCAAATGAAGAACTTTTAGAGAAGAGCAGAAAAGGGGTAACCTTTCTAATTGAGTTCTTAGAACAACCTATAGGATTCTATGCCAGAGATATAATTCCATACTATAGGCTATGGGTTGGTGGCTATTCTATAGAAGGGACATCATGGTTTATCAAATCCTAGGGAGGAGATTCTGCCTCTTAAATGTGAAGCATAGAGCTTGTATCCTTTGACGAAAGAGCTTTGGCCTGAAGTCACCTTTGTTTGCTTGCCTGATCCTGTACTGCTTCAAGGGCTAAAGAGGCCCCTGCCATAACTGAGACAGTCCTGGAGTACTGTCTAAGATAAGGCACTTCCATGGGCTGCCCTAAGAACCACAGTGCTTCCAGGAGTCTCTGCAGTGCTGCATGTGGTGGACTCGCTGCAGACAATACACCCCAGCCCTGCCCCCAGGATGCCTCCTATGCTAGGGCTTGGCATAGAGAGATTCCTGGGAGTCAGTCTTCAGGTTACTGTCCATAGTGGCTGTACTGGGGGAATCCTGCCTGGCAGGAACTAGGTCTTTCAGGGCTTGTATATGCAATATAAAGGGTCTGGAGTCAGGGTTGGAATCTCACCTGAGGGTTTTAGAGTAATTTATGTAGAATCCTATAGGTTTAATCTTTGGACTTTCCCACAAGGGCTTTCGTCACTGTACAGTTGGTACAAAATGCGGCACAAATTGCCTGGCAAGAGTGCTGTGGAATACCAGACCCTTGAGACTGTCCCTTAAAGACTGAATAGTATTGTTGGGTGAACTATTCACAGCCAACAACTTAGTCAATGAAATTATCCCTTTGTCCGTTCAGAGATTACTGGCAAGCAGGCATTTGAACTTGTTCATTATCCAAAATTTTCAGTGAATGGCTTATTTAAATACGTTTCAGACTCAGTGCTGCTGGCAAACTCAGCTCTACGAGTATTGCTTTAAGTAGTGCTGTTTGTAGCCCTTATAGAAAACTCCTACAGAATTCTGTAGAGAAATTTAATGTTTTAGAAGAACCCATAAGACTTAATAGAAAATTATATCCCTACTATAAAATCCTACCTGGTAGTTTTAAGTTATTTATAAAGTTTAGCATTTTCTATTGAATTGTCTCTGGTTTCTTCCCTGCTAAATTCCATCACTTCCAAACTTTCTGTCATGTAAAGGGCCTGTAAAATAAGTATAAATCTTTTGTACATTGGCCTCATTTGCCCTTGAGTATGTTTACTCAGATAATAAATTTACAATTACCTATTATTAGCAGTGAAAACTGGCCTATGTGCAAATGAGAATCAGGCCCTAAATTTTTTATTAATATCTCCCTCTCCATTTCCATCCCTTCCTACAACTCTCTCTTCTTCTGTCACAGTGGGAGAAGTTTCTTGTCTGTTCTTCTCATTTCACCCATCCATTTGCCCCAGTGACCCTATCTCATCTCCTGATCTAACTCTCACCCACTCTCATCGTACTCCCCTGTTCTTTTTCCTAATCTTTTACCCTCTTCTGTCTCTTTTCCTCATGGTACAAGCATGCTTAGTCTCTCCCATCTTAAAAAAAATCCCCACTATAGGAGCTTTAGATGAAGAGGCAAGTGAGATCATAACCGTTCTCTCTTGAATCTCTGTATTCATTGAACATGCTGTCTGGAGTTCCTTGTCTCCAGTTCTGTCCTAGATCCTCTCCGTTCCAGTTTGTAGTCCACTAAAACAGGCCTCACAAAAATTTATCATGACCTTTTCCTAGCCAGAGTTCAGAACCAGCACTCTATCTTGCTCTTCCTCCTTAACATGTTAGCTGCTTTCAACTGTTGACTATGCTCCTCTTCTTGAAATCTGGTCCTCCCTAGGTATCTGAGACTCAGTTCTGTCCTGGTTCTCCTCCCACCTCTCTAACTGCATCTTCATTGTGTCCTTTGGAAGAGCCTCCTCATTCCCATGCCAACTTTCTGTGGGAATTCCACAGGGCTTTGTCCACAGTCCCTTCTCTTCTCCCTCTATAAATTATCCAGAAACAAATTCAGCTACCATCTCTGTGTTGATGACTCACAGATTTCCCTGTCTCCTTCCATCCAAAATTAGCCTGTCTCTGACATCTTGTGGATATCTAGTAGTCAGTTCAGCTCAACATGGTTAAAACTGAGCTTTTAATATCCCCCTCCTCACTACTTCCTTTCTTTATCACTGTGGACAACACAGCCATGTCTATATGTCTATCCATCTGTTGCCTCTTGTAAACTCTCTGTTACTCCGGGCTATAATCTGAGTGTTATCTTTTACTTGGTCCTCTGTCTAGGTCCTCATATCCAGACTATATCAAAATCTTGCTGATTCTTTCTGTATAACATCTAAGATATTGTCTTTTCTATCTATCCATGCAGTAAAAACTCTTGTTCAGGCTCTTATCTTCTGTCTTGATTATTGTAACATCTTTTTCTTTAGTCTTGACAAATAAAATCCCACCTTGCTCATCCATTTAGAATGCCACTGCAGAGATTACATTCTTATCCAATCCCTTTGACCACATCACCTCACTCTGCATCAATCCACTGGCTTCCCCATTTTCTGTCACTTCAAATGTAAGCTACTTGTCTTCCCTTTTAAGGACCTTTACAACCTATCCTGACTCTACCTATTGCATCTCATTCAATATCAAAATTGACTCTTGCTTCCAGTCAGCTGCTGATACCAGCCTCTCTAAGAAATTTGTTAAATATCTGAACAACAACAAAAAAATTGTGCTTTCTCTGGGTTTGCTACCTGTGAGGTACAAAAAAACAGGACACCAGGGATGATCCTCAGCTCACAAAACTGGACAGCTGCCTGTATGTACTGAGCACTCTTACAGACTTCCTGGGACAGTTAGCTCAAAAAAGAGATGATCCTGGGAAAATCTTGGACAGTTGGCAACCCTAGCTTCCTCTAATGCTGCCCCTCATGCTTGGGAGGAGCTCCCCAAAACATCAGCAAAACAAATGCATTATCCTGCTTCAAAATCCTACTTAAAACCCCACATTGCTGTGTTGTCTATGAACAACTTGACAACCGTTAAGCTGATGTTGTGCTGAAGCCATAGCCTGTCATGTTGACAAACTGTCCTTTTCTCTGCCCTCCCCCACTCTAGGTCCATCTGTTTATATTGCAGAGTGTCTGGGGCAGGAGCAATCTTTTTGTTCTGTTTGTACAGTGCTTAGCGCAACGAGGTCCTGGTTCACAATTAAGGCCTATGGTACAGTAATACAACTTGATCATAATTGGGAAGATGAACCCTTGCATTCATCATAGAGAATTCCTTTTCTGTGTATATGCTTATCACTGGATTTCACGAGCATGCTCAGAATGCCCTGATGTCCAGTTGTCAAATATGGCATGAGGAAGAGGTGCCCATTAAAGTTAGAGATGGCCCTGACTTAAAATCCAAGATATGAATACACCTGAACTTTAGAAAAAACTTCGATCTTTGTAGTTTGGTCATTTCTTTAAGGTAGTGGAGCTGAATCTCTACCCCAAGGTTAAAACAAGGTAATGGAGTAACTCTGAATTTAAACAGAAATATGCCAGTTTTGCACTGTCGTCATTCCATTTAATTCAGTGGCGTTATGTTGGTGTAAAATAAAAGATATTTAATACTATTAGGTCTGGTTTTTTTTTTCTTGCACCAAAGTAAAACCAGTGTATTTCCATTGTCTTCAAAGATGTTTATTCCTGATTTATACTGGTTTAATGAGAGTAGATACAGGCCCTTTTTAGGTAGGAATTGATCCTAAACTATAGCCCTCTCCTACAGTAGAATACATTGTATAAATAGCCTTCAGGTGGAAAATGTATACACAGTGAACACTGGCTATGTTATGCAAGAGCTCCTTTCTGGTGGCACTCCTTATCTAAATAAATAACATTTTTTCCTTGTCTTGTTAATAAAGTGCAACATTAGCAAGTGTGAAAAGATTTCCTACAGGAGTAGAATGCAATACTGTCTTTTCAGTTTAAAAGCTAGTAGCAAAGTGCTGGACTTCAACTGCAAGGAATGACAAGCCTATCTTATTCCTCATCACAGTTTACTTTTACATTGACTTTTAACTCCCACTTCTTGAAAAGGAGTTTATTCCAAATATAGCTCGAACCAAGAGGTGAAGAAATCTTGTTCTGTGAAATAGTTCTAGAGTAAAGAAGTACTGTTAGAACTAATGTAAAGAGCTACACAAAGGGAGACATTAGCAGTGCATAACAACATATTTTATTAGTCCTACAGATCCCAGAAACTGTGCTACATTTTATTGGGTGCCATCTACTGGCACCTTTTGTTAGTAACTATTTACATATAGCTTGGTGTAGATACTTGTGTAACAAGTATCTATATCAGCTAGTCATTAGGGTTGATGGGACTGAGCCCCACCATTACCCCAGCAGGCTGCCTTGCAATAACCATGGTTTGATTCTCTTCTGTTCTACACCCCTGCAAACTCGGGGTAAGTTCAGTGAAAGCAATGGAACTGACCAGTATCAATGGGAGGAGACTCAGGCCCACTGGGGATCTATGCCTCTGGCATGGGCTGCTGTAGTGCAAGGTGCAGTATGATTAGCTGCTACCAGAGGCTCGACCAGCACATGGACAGTAGAGAAAAGGAAGTGCAGAGCAGCGATTGCAGCCCCCTCATCAGTTAATTGAGAGTAGCTATGCCCCCTGAGTGTGAGGCTCTCTGCAGTGCCAGTAACAACCTACTCCTGCTCCTCGAGGCCCAGCAATGGATGGTAAGGAAGTTCTGAGCTCCAAGGGCAAAGGTCTGTGAGATGGAGTGAATCCCCTGAGTATGAGGGTTCAGATAGAAGGAGATGGGTTCTGAGTGGGACAAGCCCTAGGAAAGGGTAAGGCGAGAAATGTCTGAAAACATTAAATGAAACCTCACACACAAATGGAGTTCACTCCAACACACCATTTTTTTGACCCGCTGTTAACACTGGGGAGGGGGAAGTGATTTTTTTCTGAGTATATGGGGAAAGGGGTTGGAGAGTATTGCAGAACTTGGGGTCAAGGGAGCTGTACAATGCTGTGTAGTAAGCTGGAGAAAGCTCAGACTCTCTTCCCAAAGGACCCAAGTCTGAGAGTCTGCTGGAGCTGGATGGTAGAGAAGGGTTTTTGGTTTTGTTTTTTTTTAGCTGGTTTAGAATTCTGAGAAGGTGTGTGTTGAGGCTAAAGGAACTTGGTTGAAAGGCTGTAGGGTATAGAAGGTGGAGGAAAATTGTTCATGTGTGAGGTCATACAATGAGAGGAAATCAATAGTACAGAAAGAAGGGTAACAGCTAGACTGCATGGTGAGAAAGAAAAGGCTGTGACTGAGAGAAAAGAATAAAAGGTTTGGTTACAGAGAGATA
Organism: Gopherus evgoodei; assembly: GCF_007399415.2. Taxonomy (NCBI): domain Eukaryota; kingdom Metazoa; phylum Chordata; order Testudines; family Testudinidae; genus Gopherus; species Gopherus evgoodei. The sequence continues at coordinate 32,669,364 of NC_044333.1, read as the reverse complement.
AATATTGCTTCTGACTGAATTATGTCCCAGTTCCTCAAAGGAAGAAGGTGGTGGGAGAAGGACGAGGGTACACTACTGTTTTCCTTATACCCAGCCACCCTGCTCCACTGCACTCTTCTCCTTCTCTCCCCCCATTCTCACTTCCATTGTTATAGGTCTTTACTTTGAAAATCTGGTCAATCCAATGGAAAGCTGGTGTGCGTGTTAGATGGCGAGGGATGCAGATGGTTGTAACTCTGTTATCTACAGCCTGATGACTTATTTCTGGGACCAGCCCCTGTTGCTCATAGCCTACCTGCCATGTACCATTTTTGGAAACCTACTGAATAAATGTTAATGTACTAAACTGTCTAGTCTGTAGCGTCTGTGGTCAGAATTGTGACAGAGCTCATAGAAATGCACAACAAGCTACCACACCTGCAGATAGTGACATTTCTATTGTATCTGAACTTCAGTGCTCAAGTATATCCACAAATCCGTATCCCTTTCTAACATTTTTATTTTAGGTCTTACCATGCAGAAATACCAGGTGATTTACAGGCATTATGTTGGATTTTTGTTTTCTGGGAGCTTCAGGCTTTCAGTGCCCAACTTGCAGGATCTGGGACCTGATGGTTTTACTCTGCAGGTAAAACTTCCAGTTACATCAATGCAAGTTACTTGCTTAGGTCAAGATGAAAGCTGATTCCTAGCCTCAAGATTATTTTCCTTCTTAAGATCTTCCTTTCTTGTTAATTCTAAGAACTCAGAATTCTGTAGTGGTTGTGCAAACACTTGCTCTGGACTAGGCTGCAATTGCAAACATGCTCATGGGATTATGAATTTGTGCTGTGAACAGGCAAGGGATAGGGGATGGCTATGAAGGAGAGCCCCATTAATGAACACGTCTTCAGTAATGGGTTTTTTTTGGTCTGTCAGGAGAAGAATTTTAAATGTTGACACCTGTCACAATAGCATTACAGGCTGTGACCATTAAGTACAAATTTAAGCAATACTGGAATGTAGCCCAAGATAATAGTATAATCTTTTACAGCAAAAATAAATACAGACTATATCCTGAAACACTGACCTCTAGAAAACCATCTGACAATAGATCACATTAATTAATGGCATACTTTACATGTGTTAGACTTTAATTGGCACATACTGGCATTTATTTTCCAAGAAGAATTCATACTATTTAGCCTTAGAGTGTTAGTTTCTTGAAAATGACCTGTGAGTACAGGTTGGTTAGAGGAATGCCTATAACGTTAGGAAATAACTAATGATGCTGCCTAGTTAGTTCTGTCATTGATTTGTCCTGATTGCTTCCCTGTGCAAGAGAGTGGTAAAGAGCTAGTTTAAAAGAGGAATGGGTAGCTTTTAGGAGATCCTTTTGACTTGTGGGTAAAATAAATTTAAATTGATCAATTTATTTTAACCCATTCTAGTTGAAAAGAATGTTGGAGAAATTCCATGAGTGTTAATTTGCTACATTATTAATTAGTTATCTGAAAATTTCAGTTCTTTGTTACTGCCATTGTTCCTGTGCTGAGTCTCCTATCTCAGATGTCACATCTGTGGAGGGTAATTCTGGATAAATGACAGGTCCCACATTTTCAAAAGTGTCCATGCCAAAGCTGATATGGCATATATTTGACTTGTATGTACAATACCCAATGACATATGTCAATTGAGGTTATGCATGTGCATAAACATGTGCCTACAGCCAGGAATGCACACATCAGAAAATATGAGCCTGACTCTAGGTAATTTGGTAATCCCCACTTTCTTATTGATCATTGAGACATTTTAATAAAAGAAAATGGCTTTCTTTAACCTTTCTTTGAAAAGGTAGCTTCCAAAAAATGTTAAATAGGTCATGTGATCAATACTATACAAAATAATGTATTGTAGATATGTAATCCAGATGCCTAGGGGTTAATGCATGGTACCTGAGGAAAGCTTCTTAAAGGGCACTACACATATTCTTGGACAAAATCCACAGCTAAGATTTTACTTTAAACATTATGTGTTTTAGATTAAAAGATGATGGCCATATGGTCAAAATAAGGAGTGATAGGCTGTCAAGGTCATATACCTTATCCCTCAGGCTCACGAGTTTTAAAGTGAGTTCCCTTCATCTGACTCCTCTTTGGGACTGACTTGTCACAGAACCTAGTGAATGTCCCCTTTCTGGCCACCCACTGGGACTGCTGTGAGGAAAATCCAAGCCTCTCCTGCTTGGGATCCCTAGGGTGTGTTGAGCTTATGAAGCCTCCGCAGGCTGCAGCACTGGTTTCTCCGTTGACCTCTCTGGCACATTTCCTGGGCACTACGTCTGTCATCACTTTTCGGCAATGGAACTCCTCAGCCCACTTGGCCTGGGCTCCAGGACAAGCGATGACCCCTCCAAGATACCCCAGTTATTAAACCCACCCTCTCCCAGAACTCCACCCAAAAATGCAAAGATTCTGGTCACAGGTTAACTCTCTCAGGGACATGCAGTAGTTGTAAAGCAGTCTCACACATACATACACTCTCATTCACTTTGCACAGTCTTACACTTTTATGCTCCTTTATACTTAATTATATAAAGCACAGAAGAGTACAGATCATACAAAAGATATACTAAACGCATGTCTCTGCCTCAATTTCTTCACTACTCCAGGACATTCTTTGGGCTGGGATTTGAGTCCCTTGAGTTGTCCAGAGTCCTTGGGCCGTCTGGGCTCAGGAACGCAGGCAGGGTCCCCTGTTCCATGCAGTTGCTACATGCTCGGTGACCTCTTTACCCAACTTCTGTGACCATGCTCTCTCTCTGTTCCCCCCGGCCCCCGCCCTTTCCTCCTCCTGTCTGGTTTCCCCTAGTCTCTTATTTATTTATTCCCCTCTTGGTCACTTGATCTTTTTTTTGTTCTACACTTAGCAAGTTTTCACTGCTCTACCTTCCTCCGTCCCATCGGAAAGTAAAGCTAAATCTGGATTTCTAAGGCTTGAGATGCTTTTTAGCATAACCTTTCTGAGGGCCAGGTACCATATTCATCTGAAATATTTCCCTGTGTTCCTGCCTTGTGATCTGTCACAGTGGTGGATCCCCATATACATGGAGGCATTCACGACACAGCAGTTTTTCAAAATACAAATTGACAATATCAGCCAGAATTTGTAAGTTGTGCAGCCATAGCCCCAATTCATCACATGACAGAATAAGGATATCTTTCATTTGCTTATTTTATTGGATCATTTAACAAGGCTGAGTTGTTTTGTAGGCTTTGTAATGGTATGTTTACTATATTAATTATAAATGCAGACTTACGCTTGGCCTAGAGCCAAGTCTTGGTTAAATGTCTGGAAATAACCTGGTTACAGAAACCTGGATGTTGCTGCATGGGAGACATTTCACCAGTTGTTTATAATGGTGCATTTCGAACCACATCTCCTAAAAAAGAATATGTTTTAGAAGTGTCCAAACTCTGATGAAAGCTATGTTTTCAATATCCTGGAAAAAGGACACAGTGCACTGTATGATCTTAATGCCAGACACTTTCAGTGTGCATGGTTCTGTGGCAACTTGATAATTACTTTATATTAAAAAAAAGAGAGAGAGGAAAAAAAAAAGGCTTATCTTATTAATGCACTAGTGAAAAGATGCTTGATATATGCTTAGCAAAGAATTAGTAAACCAATACACAGAACTGATTCAGAAAATGTTCATATATTCAAAGCATCATACTAAGTGCTAAGTGTTGTTTGTTCACTCTAGTGCAATATCTTAAATGAAGGAAAACACAACAAAATGCATACAAATTCCATTGTATTAGCCATCAGGTTTCTAGTTACAAGAATAAGAATACTTTCTATGTTCTTGTGTGCGCTATAGCATCTTTGTATGATCATCTGAGTAATTTTTGATCAAATTACTGGGCTTTTTTTTTTAAAGTGTTTGTCTCAAAGAGAATCTTTCAGTCCAGCCTATGAAGCATGTATATTTTATGATAATGAGAAGCTCTTCCTAATAAACTAACATAGAGCATCTGGAAACATAAAAAACCCATTAAAATGGCTGAACAAATGCCCTTTCCCCAATCTGAGACCATTAAAATTTATCAGTTCCAAAGCAGCATGTGAACACTTTAAAAATCATATTTGGAGCAAAAATGCCAATGATGTTGCATCAAACTGTAAAATCTCTTCCGACCTCTGCCCCATGCTTTCTGCATACAGAAACATGCGAACTCTGTTGCTTTAGAATGCATTATGCACAGCATGTTTTATTACAGGACTAAATTTCCAAGGAAACTGTTGCATGTGTAAAGCACAGCTGTGATTCTGCGCCCCCCCCCCCCATATGCCAGTTTTCAAAAGCCAATAGGTACTTGCGGACAGATTGAAAGAAAGGCCTGATAAGACCCTGTCCAATGCCTGGGAGTGCATAGATTGTTATAGGCCTGATCTAAAGTTAAGTTTCATCAACTTCAGTGCCTTTTGGATCAGGTTGTACCTGGATGTGCAGAGAAAACATACCAAAGTGCTTACAGTCCAAAGAGAGAACTGATGAAGGGGTGTGGGGACACAGGATAAAGCATAAAGGTAAAGTGGAGTGATCTGCCCCTCCCAATGGGGAAAGGAGAAGAACCTCCAGCTGCACCCCCTGCCCTTCCCTGGAGCTGCTTCTCCTCTGGCTCCATCCATCCTGCAGCATCCCGCCAGAGGACAGGGCTGAGGTGGTATAGATGCTGGAGGAGCTGCTGGCGTTCTGCTCCTTTCCCTGCTGAGATTCCCGGGAGAGCCCTGAACTACGGGGCTCAGCGAGGAAAGAAGCAGAACATGGGGCCACCGGGTGGCCCCATGCTGGCAGCTCCTCTGGTGCGGCTGTACCACCCCCCTCTGGCGGGACTGGCTGTTGTAGAGATAGATGGAGGAGACCCTACATGGAAGGGCTGGGGCAGTAGAGCTGCGGGCATGGGGGGCGCCTGGTGGCTTCATGTTCTGCTCCTTTTGCTGCTGTCATTCCAAAGGCTGCGGCATAGTGGGAGGAGGACAGAGTACCCCCCTCCCCAGGTAATGGGGTGGGACATGGGGAGGGGACAGGGACAGCGTGGGGGCCCCGGGCTGGCAGTGGGGCGGGGAGGGAAAGGGTCATGTGAAGGGTCACCTGAGGAGGTCACATGCCCCATGTGCCCTCCCTTCCATATCGTTAAGAAATGGATTTCACTTGCACCACTGCTTGTCTAATCTTATTAATTATGTTCTTGCATCGTTTTTCTTCAATAATAACAGTAAAAACCTTACAGGCCTGATTTCTACTCTCCCTTGTACTTGTCTTATACTCTTGTAACTCGATTGATTTCACTGCGGTCTTTCCAGATTCCCACTGGACAGGAGACTCAGGTCCCATGTTTCCATTTGCTGCTTGATTTTATGCTGCTTACATCTATCACTGACTTTGATGTCTTGTTCTATACTTCCACCACACTTTATGAAATGTAACTGAATTGTTTGTTGTTTATCACTCTCCCAGGGTTCAGCTGGTGCTCCCTTGGTTTTGAAATAGCAACTCTGACACAGCTCATTTGCATCAGTCTATCACCACGTCTCTGAGAAATTGAATCCCCCCTTTTTTCTCTGTCATATCTGTATTTCCTGAGCTATACAGGACAACTTCAGCTAATCTTTAATCATAATTCATACCTCCCTCAAACATCTGAATTATTTTGGTTGCCCTCTGCACCTTTTCAGTTTCACAAATGTTCTTTGCTAAGTGTGAATGGAATGATACATAATATTGTAAACTTGTGCCTTATAATGATGCCCAAACAACTTGAGAGGTATAAATAGGGGTAGGAAGAAAATAAATTTCCTCAAGATCTTGTTTGCCTATTTATTCTTTACCTGGTAGAGTCTCTCTGTGTTGTCGTTCCTACAAAAATAGATAGCGCTCCATCTTTTTGACAAATGTACAATAACACAAAATAAAATGAAAAACAACCAATGAAATGAAAAACTCACTTTGCAGTAGCGGCTCCTGCCTTGTGGGATTGAGCTGGGCTCTCTGTTCTGGATGCCATTCAGGTTTGGCCTAGCCGTACCTACAAATTTGAGTGAGTGGTGCTGTGACCTAGAACGAAGGGGTCCTGTGCCACTCACTCAAATCTGGCCTGGCTACTCCGCACTGGTCATGATGGAGGGGGATGACCAGGCTGAACCTGAGCCGCACTGCAACCCTGTGTGCTGGGTCACAATGCCTGGAGCAGGGAACTGGGCCTAGCCCCGGAGGACAGGATTTGCCACTGTGGGGTGAGTGCAGGACTGGCTTTCTCTGCAACTCCCTCCTCTGGGGGCATGAGACACCTAAGTAAAATTTCTGGAGGTGCTATTCCATAGTGAATCTCTTTTTCAGAATTGTTTAATTTTAAACAATTTATAGACCATATATTCAGGAATTGCTTTATTTAGCAATGAAATATAATTGCATCTGAAAACTTGATCACAGAAAGTTTTGATGAAAATGACCACAAAAGAGGTGCGGCCATGGTCCAAGCAAATTAATTTTAAAATGGGAGCAAATATTCGCAAGAAATGATTTGCAGTATTTGCTCAGCTTTACTATTTTTTTTTATTTTTTTAATTATTGCAGTAGTGTCTAGAGGCCGGATCTGTTATTTTAAGCACTGCACAAACATAACATAAAGAAAGATCCTGCCTAAAAGAGCAGGTTACCTTTTATCTCTAGTTCTCATTGTTCTTTAGCCCCTGGAACATATATCTCCAAAAATCAATAAGATCCTTGTGAATATGAACTCTTTCAGACTCGGGGAGCTTTATTCAGGGTAACTAAATGAAGTTTATACTAGTTTCTTGTCTTCCAAAAATAGCATTCTGTCACCTTTGAAAAAATATTCCTAGGGAAATAAATATATGTCGTTTCTTTAAACAACTTCTGGCATCACAGTGAATCTGATTGGTATTTTCCTTTTTTTATAAATCCCTTAGGAGAGAGTCAAGTCATGTCAAAACCTTGTTGTTTATCAGATGATTACATCTTTCATTATAAAGTTTGTATAAAAGAACAAATTTGAGTTCATCTTTGATCGGAGGAAGCTGAGTTCATTCATCAAGACCAATCAACTCAAAATGTTTTCACTGGAAGCACTAGTTCATACCAGGCAAGAGAACTACTGCTTACTGTCAGTCAATATGAAAGATGCTTCATTTTACATGCCTCAGCCTCCCAGGAAATACCCTGACCTACTCAAGAAGAGTCAAGACTCCCTGGAATATTGACAGGTCCTGAGATATGTACAAAATGCATTAACACAGTATCAAAGTTACCTAACATGGAGAGTGCTGGTACATAATCTGTGCTTAGGTAACTGAGAAGCTGGGGACCTTGCTTAGGCTTGGTAGGTTTTTGGTTTTTTTTTAAATATTTTTTTATAAGTACCCCCCTCATCCCTTTTTAGGAAAGAAAATGCATACAGTGATTCTTTTATGCAATTTCCTGTTCTATACAGTTCCTTTCATAGCTTTTGAAAAATATGCTCTCCTATCATGTTTGGAAAAAAGTACAGTCCACAAAGGATCAAACTGAGCCCAAATCTCCTACTTTAGACCATAATGCAAGACTAGCATTTCCCCAAACAGCCATGTGTCAGGGCTGCTCAGGTGGGGGGCAAGTGGGGCAATTTGCCCCAGGTCCCAGGCCCCACAGCGGCCCCCACGAGAATGTTGGAGGCTCCCCCCAGGCCCTGCTCCCGCCTCTGCCTTCTCCCATCTTCCGGCACCTCAGCGCGCTGCATCCAGGAGCGGCCCTGGACAGAGCTAGAGTGGCATGGCTCGGGCAGGGTGGTCATGCGACAAGGAGCAGGATGGGTCAGGGATTCTGAAGGGGGCAGTCAGGGGGCAGGAAGTGGGTGATGGTCGGATAGGGGGCAGTGCCAGGCTGTTTGGGGAGGCACAGCCTTCCCTACCCTAAAGCTCATTCAGCAGTTTGAGGCTTGCAGACAGCTATTTAACACAAAGAATCAAGCTGTTATCCTTTTGCTTAGGGCTACCATCCATTTCACTTCTATGCCAAATTATAGTCTACATTTAATTTCAGTGCCATAGGGAGATTCATGTCAGGGGAGGGTAGCTTCATTTAAAATTAGCCATTTTAGATTAACAGTGATAGAGCCATGGGGGAGGGATCACATGAGAAGAGCAATATCCTATACCACCTTACCTCCCTCCCAAACCTACCAAGGGAGACCCCCCCACCCTACATTCCCTGAGGCTCCAGAGGGATTAATTCAATGGTTCTCAAAATTTTGTACTGGTGACCCCTTTCACATAGCAAACCTCTGAGTGCGACTCCCCCTTATAAATTAAAAACACTTTTTAAAATATATTTAACACTATATTATAAATGCTGGAGGCAAAGCAGGGTTTGAGGTGGAGGCTGGCCGCTCGTGACCCCCAGTAATAACCTCATGACCCCCTCAGGGATCCCGATCCCCAGTTTGAGACCCCCTGGGTTGTGTCCATTCACATGCATGTGCTATTGTGAGCATTTCAGTTTTCACACCATAGGCTCATCCCAGATTCTGGAACAAGCTCCAATGCTCAGTTCGTAGAGTATATACATAAGCTATACTAAAGACAAACCCACGGTAACTGTCTCCAGTTTGTGAGGGACCCCATGGAGCCAGTCTCTAGGAAACAACCTCCATGAATTTATTTAAGTCCATTAATGGCTATTAGCCAGGATAGGTAAGGAATGGTGTCCCTAGCCTCTGTCTGTCAGATGGATGGCAGGAGAGAGATCACTTGGTCATTACCTGTTAGGTTCACTCCCTCTAGGGCACCTAGCATTGGCCACTGTTGGTAGACAGGCTACTGGACTGGATGGACCTTTTGTCTGACCCAGTGTGGCCATTCTTATGTTCCTAACCTAAATGAACCCAAAGTTATGGAGACAGACAGTCAAGGAAGCCAGCAGAGTATCAGAAACCTGGAAAAATCTCTGACTGGATGAGCTCAGGCGTGTGGTCACAAGCTGAGGAGGTTCAAAAGTTTTTTCGATTTTTTTTAAGCAGATTTTTTTATTGTTTCTTTAAACAATCAAACACAGCAAGCAGCAAATATTTAGCCACACACTTCTGAAACCCCAAACCATGTTCAGGTTTTGGCAGACTAATTTCAGCTTTTCCATTAAAAAAAACACAACAAATTTTGAAGGAAAGCAGACATTGTCTGTGATTTTTTTCTGCTTTTTAAAAACCCCTAGTTTTCGTTCCAAAAAAGTTTTGATGGAAAATATTTGTCCAACCCTTTTAATGAGTTTTAGTACCTTTTAGCACTAGCTGATGCTGAGAACCAGTGATGCCTTGTATAGGTGACTTGAAAAGAACTTTTTTCTCAAAACTGGGTTTGTGCCAAGATGCAGAAGGTTTTTAAATGTTTATTTTTCCCAGGGCTGCCTGGGGGGACAGGGCAACTAGGACAATTTGTCACGGGTGCCGCAGGGTCCCCCACGAGAATATAGTATTCTATAATACTGCAACTTTTTTTTTATGGAAGGAGCCCCTGAAATTGCTTTGCCCCAGCCCCCTGAATCCTCTGGGTGGCCCTGCCATGTGCAGAAAGATTTAGTTATAAGAAATGACCTTCAGAGAAGAAAGGAGGAGAGTAGTATTCTCTAGAGATAAATGGCATATTATAAACAGTATGTGGTGCTCCAATATTGTGATTGTGAGCTCTATAGAAATATCTATAAATAATAGTATGAGACGCCCTGAACTTATGAAAATAAATAAACCCCGCAAAAATATGGGCTGACAAGATGCAGGCGTCTCTCCAAATCTAGGTCACTCTTCCTTTTGTCACTTTTGTCTGTACCTGGAAAGATAATGGAGCAAATAATTAAGCAATCAATTTCCAAATATCTAGAAGATAACGAGGTGATAAATAACAGTCAGCATGGATTTGTCAAGAACAAATCATGTCAAACCAACCTGATAGCTTTCCTCAACAAGGTAACAAGCCTTGTGAATAGGGGGAAAGCAGTAGACATGGTATATCTTGACTTTCGTAAAGCTTTTGATACTGTCTTGCATGACCGTCTCAGAAACAGACTAGGGAAATGCAGCCTAGATGGAGCTACTGTAAGGTGCATGCAAAACCTGTTGGAAAACAGTTCCCAGAGAGTAGTTATCAGTGGTTCACAGTCAGGCTGGAAGGACATAACAAGTGGGGTCCCGCAGGGATCGGTTCTGGTTCTGATCAGTTCAGTTTCTTCATCAATGATTTTGATAATGGCATACAGAGTACACTTATAAAGTTTGTGGATGATACCAAGCTGGGAGGGGTGCAGGTGCTTTGGAGGATAGGACTAAAATGCAAAATGATCTGGACAAACTGGAGAAATGGTCTGAAGTAAATAGGATGAATTTCAATAAGGACAAATGCAAAGTACTTCACTTAGGAAGGAACAATCAGTTGCACACATACAAAATGGGAAATGACTGCCTAGGAAGGAGTACTGCTGAAAGGGTCTGGGGGCCATAGTGGACCACAAGCTAAATCTGAGTCAACAGTGTAATGCTGTTGCAAAAAAAATGAACATCATTCTGGGATGTATTAGCAGGAGTGTTGTAAGCAAGACCCAGGAAGTAATTCTTCCGTTCTGCTCTGCTCTGATTAGGCCTCAACTGGAGTATTGTCAAGTTGTGGGCATCACATTTCAGGAAAGATGTGGAAAAATTGGAGAGAGTCCAGAGAAGAGCAACAAACGTGATTTAAAGGTCTAGAAAACATGACCTATGAGGGAAGATTTGAAAAAGTTGCGTATGTTTAGTCTAGAAAAGACTAGACTGAGAGGAGACATAACAGTTTTCTAGTATGTAAAAGGTTGTTACAAGGAGGAGGAAGAAGAATTGTTTTTCATAACCTCTGAGGATAGGACAAGAAGCAATGGGCTTAAATTACAGCAAGGGAGGTTTAGGTTGGACTTTAGGAAAAACTTCCTAACTGTCAAGGTGGTTAAGCACTGGAATAAATTTCCTAGGGAGGCTGTGGAATCTCCATGATTGAGATTTTTAAGAGCAAGTTAGACAAACACCTGTCAGGAATGGTCTAGATAATTAGTCCTGCCATAAGTGCAGGGGACTGGACTAAATGACCTCTTGAGGTCCCTTCCAGCTCTATGATTCTATTGAGTACATATCATCTATTTTAGGTTGTACATTAGGTAGAGCAGGGACCTTGTCTTATCAATCTATACAGCATCTAGTACACCATGGCTTCTGTACAAATAACACTAATGTAGTAATGAGTATTGCTGAAGTATCAAGAATGAAAGAAAAGTATCAAAGTAAACTAACTAAATAAAGTGTATATCTTTTTAAAATTTAGGGTAGAAACTGTTAGAAATCCAAAAATCTGTTCAGATTTGAACTTTGAGAAAGTTCATTCCTGGATTCAGAACCATATGCAAATTTCACAGTGGGTCACCATCTATATAATGGACCAAGCAAAATGTTGGAAGTATGAATCCAAAGCTTTCAACTGAGGCCAAACCCTTCAGACATTATAGGGAGTTGAGAGGATGCAAGAGTTTGAGTTTTGAGCTGCCGTGGTTGGATCTAGAAATGGACTTGAACCTAAACTTCTGCAGTGGTTTCAGAGTTGCAGTTTGGGCACATTGGAGAGATTGGCCCAAACAGTGAAGTTCTGATTGAATCCAACCTTTCTCAAAATTCCGGACAGGGGTTCAGGGCCCATCTCCATATAGAATGGTTGCAGAATGGCCCAAGGATATCTGCATATAACTTTAAGTTCTAGATGTGAGAAGAAAAGAGAACCTACTGGAATGCTGATTGCTTTCTTGATCACTTGTATTTAACTTTACTAAATCACTGTACTCTTGAAGCATGTTTTTGTACTTTCGATGATGATCTATATTGATATGTAATTCATGGCTACAATAGAGCCACAGCTAACTACTACCCTCCTCCAGTGTTGAATTAAGAGCACAGGTGAAGTTCCTTCTTTTATTCAAGAATGTTCAAAAAATTCCAAAACCAAATAAAGAGGAAATCCTCTCTCTAAATCTGTTGGCTTGGATCTTCGATTTCCCTTGTGTAAATCTTGAGTGATTGTGTTGAACTCAGGTCAGATTATGATCTCCCAAACACCACTACCTTCAGTGGCATCATACTGGTGTGAGAGTGGAATCAAGTCCATTGTTGCAGTGGCAGTATGAAATTCCTGGTCTCATTGTCAACATCCTGTCATTATAGAAACCTTGGGAATGCATTTCCCTCCCTCCCTCCTCAAACACTATTAATGTGGATTAGTGAGGTTCTTCTGCAATGGCTTATAATATTTTTGTATTCAGTAAATAATTGCAAGAGTGTAGAATTGGAAATGTGCATAATCTGCTTTGCTGTGCTTTTTGGTACCTTTTCAGAAGGGAGCTAGATTTGCTTTGTTATTGATGAGTAGTCTTCTGAATGGCACTATGCTATTGAACAGAGCTCATTGGCTATTGATTTACATTATTTAACAAAATGTAAAGACTTTGACCTTGTCACACTCTTCATAAACTAATTTCTGTGCAGTGCACATAAGTGATTGTGAAATTCTCATGCAGCTGGTTAAGGTGTGTGAGTCTCTCTCCTCCCCACTTCCCCCACCCAGAAAAAATACTTATTGCATGATTGTGTGCATGGATATTTACAAGTTCAATCCTTTTATGAGATGTTTGCAAATATTTGGATCTGGATAAGGATTTGAATTTTGAATGCCTCCAAATTTATGGTTTTTGTAGTTTGGGGCCACTTCTATAAAAGACCCCCAGAAAATCCACTCTGTTTCTTTGTCTATAAGGTGCCACAGGACTCTCTGTCGCTTTTAACAGATCCAGGCTAACACGGCTACCCCCTGATACTTTGTTTCTTGGTCCTCAAACATTAATTTGGAACACTGGAAAAGAGAAGAAATACATAATCTCTTTTAACTGTTAAGTATTCTATTCTCAAACTATATGCAATAAATGAGGGAGATTTTCAGAACTACAGTTTGTATTGATTATACAAATGAATTGATTTATACTTGTTTAATAATATGTATAAATGTCAAGCAATTGGATTAGCTGACAGAGTGGCATTTATTCTGATGATATACCTACTTGGAATGTTTTGTAGTTTCAGAACAATAATATTTTATTTCATGGGTATTGTCAGAACTTTTGCCCACACGCATGGGTAGCAGGAACTTCCTTCTGGCTAGATACAGTCTTGATGTCAATATAAGATAATCTTGTTTGTTTGTTCTTGCCTTAGTCCCATCTATATGGGGTCAGCTTTTCAAGTCCTCTCCATTCCAGTCTGTCTTGAAGCAGTTTCTTGGAGGTGCCACAGCTGATCAAATCCTTTAGTGTGGTATCCACCTATCTCGTGTTGGGGCTTTCAACCTTATTCTTATTCTCCACTTCTAAATATAACACCCTGTTTCCTGTATATTCTTCTGATCTTTTCACATGCCCAAGCCAACTAAGCCTGGATTCCTTCAGGTTTTCTATAATTGGTACTACCTTCACACTTCCTGTAATTTATTTGTTCCAGACATGGTCCATCCTTGTAATTTCCAGCATCCATCTTAATGTGTTCATTTCAACTGTGTTCAAGATCTGCTCCTGTCTCTTCATCAGTTCCCAGCATTCAGAGCCATACAAAAGTGCAGGCCTAATTACTATCTTGTAGATCTTACTTTTTTCAATTTTATAGGCATTCTCCTATTGCAGATCAGTCTGCTCCATTCTCTCCATTTAGTTCATGCCCTTCCTGTTCTGCTTATAAAACACTTTGTTTCCAATTGTATTAATTAAGATGTGCTAATGTTTCATAATGGTAAATACTTTGTTTCCAACTTGTATCTTCACTTGGCCAACCTTTTTAGAGGTGCATTTTTGCAACTCTGTGCAAAAGCTAACTTGTGTCACCGTTTACATCAAAAACAATGAGGAGTACTTGTGGCACCTTAGAGACTAACACAAGTATGGGTATTATGTAGTGCCACAAGTACTCCTCCTTGTTTTTGCTGATACAGACTAACATGGCTACCACTTTGAAACCATTCACATCAAAGTCTGTGCTCAGGAAGGTGTTGAAATGATTATCTGCATGTGCACAGTATTATCCCTCCAGTGTGAGGATTTTCAAAGCATATAAGTATTTTAAGGATACACACTTGTGGGAGGAGTCGGGGTATTGGGGGAAATGACTAAACTTTGTTCTAACCTATTCCTCTACATGTGCCAGACTATCACATTGCTTGATAGAACCAGATCCAGAATGGAACAATGCTGCAACACCATTAGAAAAACAAGAAAGGTTAAAAGATTTTTCCAGGGTCTCTCCATATTGCACAGTCATCAGTTCTATTACCAGAATGGCTGCTGGAACATATTTGAAGATGCCAGTGAGAATATGGTCTCTCCTCTAATTAAATTCTCATCTTTGTCCAAATGGTTGAAGGGCAACTGTCTTAAACCTTTGAACTTTATTTGTAATACAAAGCTTCAATTAGATAAAAGACAATAATTAGCAAATCTTTTATCTTTGGGCATAATTAAATCTTTAAGAAGGACATCTTAATCAATGACTTGTAATGACAAGCTCATAAATTAATTAACCCTATCAATGAGTGTCTGGCAGGAATCGATGAGTGTTAAGAGAGATTCAGGATGAGGGGACACCACTACAGTAACACTGTAGCTCAATTCAATTTGGTTTAAAGAGCCTCATCTATAAAATATGAGCTTGTTCAAAAGATGATGTATTATTTAAGGGAGGATCACTAAAATATTAACCTCTAAATTGGTAGAGACTTTTTTTTTGTACCTTACAGCTTTTCTAATGTTTAACCACACACCCTAATTGGTTTGTCTGGGTTCTATGCCAAGAGGAATATTTACATTTACATCATTAGACCATGTTACCTTTTTTTGAATTTCTGGTGATATACAAAAAATGGGCAAAACCAACACACAAACTATGTAAATCTTTTAAAGGAGTTGAGCTCAATCCTGTAAACCCTGACTCAGTTGAGTCGTCCTATCAAGATGAATGGAGATACATACATGAGTAACACTGCTTATATGAGTGAGGGTTTGCAGGATTGGATAGGTGTACTTTTTTTATTGGGCCAGCTTTTTCAATCTTTCTTTTATTTTATTTTTTAGTTTTATTTCTTCCCTTCCCCTTTTTTCCTCCCTTTCCCCCTTCTCTGCTATCACAAACAAAACTTCTACTGGTTCCAGTGTACAAGGACTGGAAGGAGGAAAAAAATGAGTGAGGACTTCAGGATTTGGTTCTTTTGTGTTTTTGATGATGATGATGATGATATCTATGAGAATATGAGCTCTGAAATATGACATCACTTCTGTTACAAACAATATACTAAGAGATTATGCCCTTTCATGTTTTATGACTAATAGAAATGACTAATAAGAAGGTGGTTTGGGATTGTAATTTGACCGTGATTCAGCCCCTCAATATGGCAAGAGTTTACAGATATAAAACTCTAGATGCAGATGTTTTCTTGGTCCTAAAATAATGTATATCAAAATATAGGCTCTTTTTTTTTTTTTTTTTTTTCTCGAGGTTCTCCTTTGCTGGGCGTAATCCAGCATGTGTACATGATGCCTGCTAGGGATATGTCACTAGAGAGGTCATATATAGTTCAGGGTTTCTGGCACCATATGGAAGGGTCCAATGGTGGTCAGGCTCCTCTGAGAGGCCAGTTGGATGGGCAAAGGCTTCTTCAGAGACAGCAAAGGGGGCCTCAGAGGCTTATAAATAACTACAGGTTGGAAGCACACTACTTTACCCTAGCAACATCAGTAAAATAGACCTTCCTACTCCCCCATTCCCCTTTTTATTTTGATCTTCTGGCTTTGACTGGCTTGAGGAGTAGTCTGGTTGTACTATCCTCTGTGGCTGGAACAAGGCCTGGGCCTAGGTTAATACTTACAAACTTAATACAATATATATTTAAATCACATATCTTGCATTGTGACTAACCTATAACCATCCAATCCCCTCCCAAATATTTTACAGGTGATTAAAGTATATATGAAGGGGAAGTCTATTGCCATTTGAAGTCCTTTCCAGTGGTATTCTAAAAGTGTGTTTGCCTTGCATTTTATCTGGCATTTCAGGTTGGTTAGGATTATCTCAATGAAAACTGATTTTACAGTATGATTTTGACTTTTAAAAAAATAATCCTATGTGTTTAAGATTAGGACTCCCTTGCTCAGCCAGTCCTAAAGCTTCCATACAGAAATGAAAGACTAGGATTATCCTTTGGTAGTAAGAGGTCCATTCATGCCAGCTATGGACAAAAGAGTTGGTGTTTGATAAGTCTATCTGATTAATGGCTATTGCTATATTTTGGAATTAAACTCAACATATGTTTTGCTTAACCTGTAGTATTAACTAACTACTTATTCCTTACCATGTTGATACCCAGCACTGCAATCTTGTTTCATTTTTTGAGTGGTGAATATCTTCTAGAAAGATCTGCTTTTCATCTTGGTGAGGGGAGCAGTGGGTATCAGATAAAGCTTAAATGCAAATGTATTTTGAAGTGAGTAAGTTGGGGGGGTTGATTTGCAACTAGTTAAAGAGCTGAACGGAAGGTTACAGATGGAAACTACCTCTCAGATTCACAGTGCTCAGGCCTTTCATTCAATAAAAGAAGTGTAGTATCATATATTAGTAGCTAGTTTACTACTTAAAAGAGAGACTTATCAAGACAAGTCCCCCATTCTGTCAATCCTATGGTGCTTCCTCTGACAGGGAGCATCTGGATCTCCTCTCACCTTGTAAAGGTCAGTTCTGATCCATGTAAAACTACAGTGTAGTTTGCGCATCTTTAGACAGAATTGTTCACAGCCTGGATATTTTCTGTTTTTCAGGCTGCTGATAGGAATCTTCAGATACATTCACCTTTCAAAGCTGTCATCCACATTGTCAAAACTTACATTTAACAGGTTTCAACTCTAAAAGTCCTCTTATCAACATCCTCTCGTCTTCACATTAGGACTTCTGAATGACTGCCTTTCACTGCTTAGTTTGAAGAGGGAATCCTTTACTAGTTCTCCTTTAAAAAGCCTATAGGGTCATTAAAATTATTTGAATTTCTCTTACTGTTTCACCAGCTGCCTGGTTCAATGCATGATAAATTGTAACCCTTTCTATAGTAATCTCAGCATTTGTTTGGGAGTTAAATAATAAATCTTTTCTTTGCTCTCAGACAGGAGCTCTAACACCTGCTTAGTTCACTGAGGGGTTTGTTTTAGGGAAAAAATGTGCATTCTCCCAATGCTCTGATGTAGATGGGGAGTTTATTTTCTCTGTGTTCTTTACATGCCATCAGATTTCTCAGGAGTCTGCAATATTTGAACCTTTGTGCATTTTGAAAATGCCCTCTTACTCAATGTATCATTTTAGAAGTATTGAGTGAAGTAGGAGCTCCTTACCTACCTGTTTCATTTCTGTGGCTCTCAGCTGAGCGTTTATTACAAACACGATGGGTTTTTATGATGCTCCTTAATATGTCTTTACTGTATATTACAGTATCTTCATCCTTTTTTTCAGCAGATTGAGATTGTCTAGATTTTTTTAGTCTGATTAAATCATCTGATTCTCATGCCAGTACACCGCTACCTCAATATAACGCCACCCGATATAACACGAATTTGGATATAATGCAGTAAAGCAGTGCTCCAGGGGATGGGGGGGGGGCAAGGCTGCGCACTCCGGTGAATCAAAGCAAGTTCAATATAACACGGTTTCACCTATAACATGGTAAGATTTTTTTGGCTCCCAAGGACAGCGTTCTATCGAGGTAGAGATGTATACATAAAAATGAAAAGACTGAGAGAGAAGGAAAAAGGGAAGGTACAAAGAACAGTATAAATACAGTAATCAAAGTTATACATATGGAAGGAAGGGAGATAAGAAATACTAGAGGTGGATAGATCACATTTAGTGGAAAACTAGGTCAGGTTTATGTTATGTGCCTTTTTATTTTTAAAGCAAGAAAAGACTGGTACCCCTACCCTTAATTTAAAATAAATCTTAAAGTATTTTTAGAGTTTACAGTGAATACTATTATAAAAATGAGATGCCTTGTAGTTTATATTCTATAATATTTATTGTACTTCCTATGTAAATTGTTTGGGAAATGCCCCAGTAAAGGAAAATACGGTGTGTCTGTGGTTCTTGAATGTTAATTTTTTTTCATGGCACTGACTGTTTAAACAAAAATATCAAAAGTACCGAATAGAGCTTTTTTGACCACTCAGTCTAATCACAGGACAAAATGCACAATGTAGAACAGAGCAGACCAATTTAAGCAGAGGTTTAAATTGCCCTCAGTGTGTAATTTCAGTAATTACTCATTAAAATATTTCCAATAACATCAGAAATATTTTTAAATAAATTACTTGACAGGTGCTTTTGTGACTTACTGGCTCAATTTTATAAACTGTACCAACAGGGTGACCAGACATCTCAATATTATCAGGACTGTCCGAATATTAGGGGCTTTGTCTTTTATGTAGGCAGCTACTATCCTTTGTGTGCCCCCCACCGATTTTTCACACTTGCTATCTGGTCACCGTGTGTACCAATAATAGAAACAAAATCATATTGAGTAATTTTTTAAAAAAATCACAATTCATCAAATATATATTATTTAAAGAATATTATCTAAACCAGCTGTGGATCTAAAGTACTTTACCAGACCCTGCAAGTAGTTAACCAAAATATGGGCCTGTAAATCAACCACCCGAAAAAGTCAGGGTCAGCAAGGTTTGTCCTCAAAGTTCCTTTCTTATAACAAGGAAATAAAAGAAGGTAACATTGACTGAAGGAAAAGGAAAACTTCCCAGCTTGGGGGTTTAGCCCAGTCCTGTGATTATTATTAATGAATCCCTATGTTCTGGACAGTTATTTGCCAACTCTCTCACTTCATATCATTGGACGAATGTAGCAGCTTGTTCCCTACACACTGTATTGTACTACCTCTCTCTGCATCACAGCCTCTCTCTCACTATCACCTTCTCACTCTGTTATCATTTGACTTTTCAGCCTCCAATTTGTCATGTACTGTTCTGTTCCTCCTCCTCCGCACTGTCTTACCTCTCTCTGCAGTGCTGTATTATTATCACATCTTCATTCCTTTCTCTGTTCTGTACTTTCTGGCTTGTTATATTCTCCTACTTGCTCATGTTATTACATTCCAGTTCTTGCCCATGTACTGTGTTATCCTGCTTCTCTGCTCACATAATTCATTGAATTGCTTACCTTTTGTTCCAGAGGTCTCAATTCAGCAAGGTACTTATGCATAAGCCTCACTTTATTAATATTAGTAAGTGGTTATTACTGTACACTTCCATGGACTCTTGCATGCAGAGCCGTGATTAAGGACCCACCTGAAGCAGGGCCATAGATTGCACAGTAACTCATTCTGTTTGTCTCACCCTGTATAATTACTATAGAGGTGTCCAAAGACAAAATCTGATGAGTGTCAGTGTCAAAATCTGAACTTTGCCAAACTTTATACGTAGAACGGTTACAGTTCACTACCAAATGTAGTGATTAGAGTTGGTAGAATTATCCTGAATTTCAAGCTTTTGGCTAATTTTTTTGGTCAAAAAAACTTTCTGGCTTTTTGAGTAACTATAGTGCTAGTCATTTTTTTTTAATTAAAAAAAATCTTGAAAATCTCATGAAACTTCTTTTACTTTACCATCTCTACTAATATTTTAGTGCTTTCCTATTTTATGGTAGTTTTAATTTTTAAAGTTTTAATTTAAGGCTCAATTTTCAGTTGTGAGCATTGAGCTCTGGGGCTTCTCAGGGGAAGTTATATGCTTACATTTTTACTTGCGTGGGGTGGGAACTTTACTTCCTGAAGAAGACTGTGTTATTTAACATCCCACCTCCAAATACACTGTTGCCACTGTATGAGAGTTAGCTTAAAATAAATACCTCCTCACTCCAATGATGGACTGGAGCAGTGTCTCAGTTGTTTTCTGTCTTGACAGTGTCCCTTTAATCCTGTGCCTGTGCCCACCCCTCCCCGAAACCTTACAATTGTATTCATAATTTGTGCCTCACTTACCTGACTCTGTGTAAAAATCAGGTATTGCACACGGAATTGTCTAATGAGCCCATTGTGCATAAAAATATGAAAATTGCCTGTACAAGCTATTCATGTACATTTAAAACACATATAATTTAAAACTAATTCCTTACCAGCGTTACTAATTATGCTTCAAGTTAATACAAGACAAAAGACACTTCAAAACTGAACTTGCTTTTCACTGTTTATGCTTCTTGTTTACTTTTTGTGTTAGAATCAGTTTGGACAGTGAAACTACCTGGGTCACTTCTGGTTTCTATTTGTAGTCTGTTCCCCATCCCTGCTTCTGGCTTTTGTGTCCTTGCCCAATGCTGTTGTTGTGTTTGGGTTCTACAAGGCTTAAGTAAAGCAAGACTGTTTTAATCTACATTAACACAGAATCATTTATAGTACAGCAGAGTTAATTTGTTGGCTGAGTGAGAGTCTGTTTTTTGGCACCATCCCTGGACAGCCCAAACAGAGTGTTACTTCTTCTGGATAGCAAGGAACCTGCCTACCTATGTATGAAAAATAGTGCCTTTAAATCAGAACATTTAGACAAGAGGCTGACAAACTGGAACACTGGTAATAAACTGGCTAGTCATATGGGGCCCGATTCAAAGTCCATTAAACTCAATGGGAGATTTTTCAATGGCTTCAATAGGTGCTGGCTACTTTCTTAACTTCTAGTAGAATCCTCCTCCCCCTCCAACACCACTGAACATATGGGAGGAGAAGATTGGCTAAAAGCAGACTTTGTGACTAAGTCATTGTTGTCCCTGCTCCGCCCCACCTTCCATTCTGGCAAGGCCAAACCCCTTGTCACACTAAAGGCAGCTAACAATACATAGATATTTCCCAGTGTTCCAATATTTGCTTATATGGAAGAGTATCTGCCACAGGGAAGTATCTGATTCTGAAGTGAGGTGATGTTAGGATTGGGTGATGTGAATGGGAGGGGAGATTGTATAATGGACTATATCTATTAAAATGTGCTACAGACAGTGAAGAAGTTTAAGTTCCTGCACTAGTTTGCTCAGGTCGTGAGCTGGGCTTTGTGGAAAGGTTATCACTGAGGCTATTATTAAAGCAACAAACTCTGTATAAAGTGTGTTTTAAATGTGGACCAACTTCTTAGCCGGGTGTCAACTGTCCTAGCTCCAGTGAAGTCAAGGGAGCTACATTTTAAGTGCACCAGCTGAGACTGACCCATAAACAATGTAATGGATGGTGGTTGGAAATTTATCATTCCGCTTCACAGTGGAAAGAGAACCAATTTCAGGCACTTGTAAGTGGCAAGCACAGTATCGTGTGTAATGTTTCTAATGTGTTCACTTTGTTAGACAAACAGGAGACTGAATCAAATTCCAGATTGACCGGAACAAGTTCTGAGCTATGTTATTTCAGTTCTGGGTGTATTTAACTCAGCCTTCCTGATGCTGCAGGTGGCATGGTATATATTTTGATTTAATTCTTTTTTTTAGTGGAGTTTGGGACTTTTGGGTGTTTTTTTTCCATAATGTCACTTACTTATGTATCCAGCACACCTGTTAAAAATATATAGGACATCCCCAACTTCCATAAAAGTATCTCAAATTATCTTTATGCCCAGTAAAATAAACAGGAAATGATGATATTCAGTAGAACTGTTTGGAAAACAGATTTTTCAATTCCATGAAAAATTTTGAGATGTCAAAATTTATTTTTTGTTCCAAACTGAGGGGGGAAAAAAAGGCAACTTCAGATTTTTTTCACAAAATAAAATTCCAAAAGATTTTTTGGTCTCAGGTCAACTGCAATACTAATTTGGAGTAATTTAAATAAATTTGTTTTTATTTCAACCCTTTAAAAAGAGTATCTTAAATACATTTTCTAAACAAAATAATTTTAAAATGAAAAATTGAAACTCTTCATTCAAAAAATGTCTAAATGACATTTTGAGATTTTTTCAAAACAAAATTTCTTTGAAATATGATTTTGTGACAATTTAATCAAAATGACCTTTTCTGAAAGAAAACTCTTGACAGATTTTCTGACCAGTTTTAGTACTTGGTGCCTCATATAATTATGGGGCCCAACACTTTATTGGTATAGTGGCATATATATATTTCTGCAAGTAGTAGAAGCTTTTTAATGTCCATAGGAAGAAGTGGAAAAACTGAATAGTTATTAAAATACACTAGTTTATGAGAGACCTACTTGGAATTTATGAGAGCTCATCCATATTCCCACTAATGTCAGTGGCAGTTTTGCCATAATCTTCAATGGGAGCAGGTTACAGCTTGAAACTCTGTTTGTAAAGGCCCAAATTCAGGAATGTACTTAAGCACGTATAATCTCACTGACTTCAGTGGGACTACTTCATTTTTCAAGTTACCTGCATGTTTAAATACCTTCATGAATCTGGGCCAAAATCCTTAAAGAACTCCTGCATGAAGTACATTTCAGCCACAGTAAGAGATGCACAGATCAATTGAGCCACCCAGTGTTTGAAAATAAACATATTGTATTACTAATAGATTTCATAGGGAAACTCCAGTGACACCGTGTGGCTCTGACCTAGCACTTGATGAAATGAGAATCTATGGCCACATTTTCCAAAAAGTTAGCTTTCCATATGCTCATCCAATTCGGCTGTGGGTGCAACCCTGAGTATTTGCACCTCTGCTTGACGTGGGCCCACAGTCAAGCAGGTAGAGATGCAAGTAATCAGGTCTGTATCTGGAGTTCATTATATGGGCACAAATTGTATGGGAGCCTTAATATAAAGGCTGATGCCACTGGCAGGGCCGTCCTTAGGATTTATGGGGCCCTACGCAGTATTATTAAACTGGTGCCCCTATGCCAGATGGCAGCCCAAGCTCACAGCCTGGTGGGGGAGGGGGAGAAGGGACTTGACAGCAAAAGATAATGAGATGCCCAGCCTGCCTCATAGTGGCGGAGAGTCACAGTTCCCCGCAGAGACTTCCATGCACTCTCCCTCATGCAGAGTGGACATGAAGAAAGTACCTAATTAAAAGCACTAAAATTTGGGAATAAAAAATATCAGTCACAGGTTTTTTGATATGCCCTGAAGTTTGTCAGAGATTTATTTGCAAAAACTTCATAGTAAGGGTGAGTCAGCTATCCTGCTGAATACAACATTACATATAATGGAATACATGTTGCAGCTCTTCTCTGTTTTACATTTTCTTCATCAGTATTTCTAAGTTGAATTTATATTTTAAATGTACTCAAATCTTAAGCCAGCATTCCAGATTACTACATATTTAACTCACTGAAACAAAGACATTCTTTTAAATTAATCAGAGAGGTTTAGTGTGTTCATAACAATGTTCATTGCTTTTAGAAAAAGGGAACAGTAATTTACTTTGTGTGATCTCCATAACAAGAGACATGGTTATGAAATTTCACCAACTTTAAAAAGATATGTTTCCAAAGATTTTAGGTATAACAAGGATTTTGTCTTACTAAGCTACTGATTTTGCTGGAGGGTTCTTTTAAAACTAGTTTGTTGGATAGTCAGAAGTAAAGAAAGGGAACTCTTTGTCCAGCTATCTGGAAGGGAAGGACTGTTGTCCCTTTAAGGGCTCTCTTCAGTGGGGAGTGGGGGGAGAGGTGGTGAAGGGATGGACAGAAAGGACAGGAAGACTTGGAAGCACTTTTTTTTTAACTATAGTAATTAAAATGTGTATTTTAGATAAGGGAGGTTTTTTGAAGGATTTATTTAAAAAACTATGTCTGAAGATCCACACATTTAAGGCTAAAGATGATTGTGCATCTAAAACTCTATGCAAGCATTTTTTAGAAATGTGATTTTATAATCTTCACCAGCTCACTAATGAAATATTTTTAAAGCAAATTTTAAACTAAGGTCCTGTAAACTGACATGTTCTGTGTAAACATTACTGACAAAAACAGTTGTGCATTAATGTAAAGTCAGAAACTGACAGTATAAAAATTTATTTGGGCATAAGCTTTCATGGACATCTGATGAAATGGGTTCTAGTCCACAAAAGCTTATGCCCAAATAATTTGTTAGTCTTTGAGGTGACACAAGGACTCGTCCTTGTTTTTGCTGATACAGACTAACCGGACTACCACTCTGAAACCTGTCAGTATATACCTTGGAGTTGGCAAATGCCTGTTAAATGGCTTTATTACCCCTTGAATGTCTCTTTAACAGTTTCAATGTTGTGCTAATAGGTCTGGCAGGCTGGAGGTTTTTTCACTTTTAACTACTAGATTCCCTCCCAAGGAAGACTCACCAGGCTAGAGCAGCCATCTGTGGGAGCCTGCAGGAAGGGTCAGAACAGGGATAGGAAAACAAGCGGGTGGACACTAAGACCCAGTGGTGCCCCAAATTTTCAGATGCCCTACGCAGCTGCCTATGTTGCCTATGCCTAAGGACGGCCCTGGCCACTGGGAATGAGTAAAACTGAGCGTGGATTTCAGCATTTGGTCCAAATCTACTGGAGCTCTAGGAATAATTCATAGGCTGTTCGGGTGGGAGTTAAGTGACATGGCTGTAGAATTCTAGGATGAAATCCTCCAAGACCTATGAGGTCAATGGGAGTTTTTCCATTTACTGACTTCAGTTGGCCCAGGATTTCACACCTGGAATGTAGTGTTAACCATGGTATCATATCGTCTGCAGAAGAAAATTTCTGTTCAATACAAGTCTTATGGTGAAAACCGCAGTTGGCTGAAAGTGGGCTGTTTGTGTGTCTACATGGAGAGCAGCTGAGCTTCATTTTAATATTTACTGTCATTATAGAAATATGCAAAAATGACTTGTTCCAAAGAAGTAGTCATGGATTTTAAATAATTCAATGCTGGCAATAATTAATAGTTGCCTGCATGACAACCAGAAAGCTTTGGCTCCTAGTGCAAAATATTAATGGCTGTAATTTGACCTTATAGCTAATTACTTTTGACCAGTGTAAAATTCCATATATTAAATTTGTTTATGATACTTCACTATTCTAGGCATCTGATCCTGTGCCAAGACCTTAGTATGTGTCTATGAATAGAGGTCATTTCTTGGCCTTAAAATGAGGACTTGAAATACAAGCCGCATGGGGGTGGGTAGAACTCATGTCCCTAAGGGGCATCTAAGTTCCTTTTCTATTGTTATACAATGTGAAACTCCAGTAACCATGTTCTGTATTACCTCCTTATATTTCTCAATCAGAATAAATCTATTTTGCAGCTCGTGACCTTTTTCATCGTTTATCCAGACCTTTATATTTTTCACACATGGGCTTAATTAGGTATGCTAGTGGTTATCTATCATCTATATTGTATATCTGTTCATCTGTCTTTGTTTGGCTTCTTAAAACAAGCCTAAATTATATCCACCTTGTGTTTTTAGGATGGAGTAGTTGTAGCCTGGTTATTCAGGCAGTACTACTCATGTCATTTAATGTTTCATAGTCTATCTTGATTTGGGGTCTGTTTTTTAACTAGTGTACAAGTCAGTAGACTCCAATGGAACTGCTGATTTACAACAGGTGAGAATTTGGTCCTTTGTGGTTTCCTTTCTTCTTGTCTTAATACAGCAATCAATACTGTTCCATCTGCAAACATATTAAGGATATCAACTTGTGCTAAATTTGAATGAATAATAGTGACACCTATGGAAATACTGATTTGATTAGGGATTTATTAAGTCATTATATTCAGTACATATTAGTACAAATGGATGCATCCTACCATGAGTTAGAGGCAGACGTGCTTATGTAGATTCTTTTTCATGAACACCGTGCAGTCCCAAATTAGCACAAAGTGTTGCATAACTATACACATAATTTTAAGAGGCCCAAACAAACACTTAAAATGCACCAAACCCTGTGAGTTTGGGAATCTAACTTTTAACCCAGATACAGTTTTTGGAGCTGGTTCAGATATTTTTCATATCTGAATGAAAGGAATAGTTTTCCTTTCTTTTATGAGGTCGTCCATACTTCTCATAGATTTGTGTAATGAAATCCACTATTGGCATGTTCTGAAATGCTTTTTGTACAAGATTGAAATGCTGCACATGGTAAGTTAAAACTTTGCCAAATGACCTGAAAATAATGACGGAATCAAGAGGGTACTCAAAAGAATCATGGGCTCAGGTGTATTTCAATAAGCACATGCTTCAGTCCTTGAAAAGCTCACATCCATACATCCATAAAAGGAAAACACTGCTAAACTAAATTAGATAAAAAAACATTGCCTCTAAGATTTGAACTTTTAGATAATCAGAAATCATTTTCCTCCTTACTGATAGCTTGCTGGTCCAGTAAAGGACCGTAATAGTACTATAAATTCTGAAAATAAATTGTGCTGCACTTGTAGTCACTCAGTGTAGAGTGCAGATTATTTAACTCAAGTGTAGAGATATGATGAGCATTGCAGATGATTGATAATTACCCCCCTCCCCCAAAGTTAGAATGTCACACTGAAATAGGAAACTAGAATACCTATTGGGAACACAGACTTCTGATTTAACCCATACTAACTTGCTACAGTACCTGGTGTGACTTTATTGACAAATAAGTGAATTGCAGCAGTTACTGTTAGTTCTTTTTTCAAATCTTTTTACCAGTAGGCAAAATATTACCAGTTTAAGGAGAAGTTTCATAAATATATAGGGCTAGATTCACAAAAGGGCATATTACCTGATTACCATTCTTGGTGCCTAAATCCCAGAATCAGGCCCCACTGGGATTCACAACGCCCCTGCTCAGCTGCCTCTAAACTCTGGAGGCACCCAAACTCATATGTCACCTAACTTTCGTGCAGTAAAAGTTTCCTAGATCCTATGTTTCTGCCTCTGAGAAGGCATGTTGCAGCCCCTCATCAGGTTTCCAGGCACCTAAGCTTCAGAGTGATTTATGAGAGGCATTAGTCTGCCTAACTTGCCAGCAAGGCCTGCTCTGGGAAGCATGCTCATAGCTTGCCTACTGGATGGGGTCCCTGTAGATGAGGTTGCACAAAACAGCTGGGAAAGAAGGGAGGCTCTTCCCCCTTCACCCCCCCATTTAGCCCAGTGGTTAGGGCACTCGGCTGGTATGTTAAGTACTCACCTGGGATATGGGAGACTCATAGTTCAAGTCACTCCTCCACCTGAGAGGGGGAAGGGATTTGAACAGGGATCTGCCACCTCACATCTGCCACTGGGCTAGGGGATATTCTGACATGGGGCTCCCTCAATCTCTCATGTTGAAGCTGTTCCACTGGGGATAAACAACAAAAGAATCATTGGGCCAGAGAGAACGAAACTGAGCAAGCATGAGGACTCTATACCCAGATGGTTAGAGCAGTCACTTGGGAGATGAGGATCCAGTTCCACAGCTCCAATGACTCTCTTTAAAAGTACATATCCACAGTGGCACAGCTTCAACAGGAGAAACTGAGGCACCCCACATCAGAATATCCTATAACCCAGTGGCTGGTGTACTTACCTAAGGGGGGCAGATCCCTGTTCAAATCCCTTCTCCCCTCAGGTGGGACCTGAACCAGGAGTCTCCTACCTCCCAGAGGAGTACCCTAACTATGGAGCTAAAAGTTATGAAGGAGGTTCTCCCCACCCCACAACTTCTTACAAAAATGACATAGGCACCTAATGCAAAAAGAGGGTTTGCGGCTGATAATCCCAAGAAGAGGGACACACCTCCCTGCAGCCTGGATTTAAGCATCTGTCTCTAAAGCCTTGTTTACATTATCGGGGTAAGTTGATCTAAGTTACGCTACTCCAACTATGTGAATAACGTAACTGAAGTCGATGTAGTTTAGGTCGACTTACTGCGGTGTCTACACTGCACTGCATTGACCGGAGAGTGCTCTGTGGTCCATTTAGCGGGGCTTCACTACACCCACTAAATTGACCCTGGTTGCATCGATCACAGCAGCATTGATCCCTGGTAAGTGTAGACATGGCCTAAGACGGGGCATGGCTTAACACTCCATTCCCCCATTCTCCTCTGCTTGACATCTCCTATAGGATAGCTTAGGGCGAGGAGCCACATAGCATGCTGGCTTTGTGAATCCCATTTTAAGGCACTTAGCTTTCCCTGTTCATTGTATAGGCAGCTTAGGTTCCACACTCTGGCTTTGTGAATCCCAGTTGTTTTTCTGGGAGCCTAAAAGTTAGGCATGGGCGTCGCCATGCTTAAATTTCTTTGTGAATCTAGACCATGATGGAGAACGCTGCTGGAACTGGCAACACTTTCTCCTAACTACTGGTAAAAGGCAAAAGAACTTTTAAGGCCAGATCTTCAGGTGGTATAAATTGGCTTAGCTCTTCTGAAGTTGGTAGAGCTATGTTTACTTTCTCCAGCTAGGAATCTGGCCTTTGAAGTTGGCATTGGCTGAGCCTTAACCAGTGGGCGAGGCATTCACTCCGGCCAGGGCTTTATAAAGCTGCGCACAAGCGACCAGGGAGCTTAGCGAACAGGAGCTGCTAACAGAGAGTTTTGCAAGGGAGTTCGGAAGGGGAGTAGGAAGGGAGGGGGGGTCCCTTGTCGGTCTCATCTGTGACCCATTGGTCCCCTGAAGCTATAAACTGAGCCACATCCAAAACCTTTCTGTTTACAGCACAGCAGAGCAGACAGGGAGCTGTAGACGGGAATTTGAGAGAGTTTGACAGAGGGAGGCTTACAATGGTGAGGAGGACCCGCAACACCTGTGCCAGCACTGCTTCTGTTGCCTCCACCTGCACCTGTAGCCAGACAGAGCACCAAAGCATGGATGCTTTTACCCAGATTCTGGTGTGGGCCTGCAAAGACTGTAATTTGCAATTTCCACTTACTGATATCCAGCCTGGGGGTGGCATCCAATGTGAAAGGTGCCTACTGGTGGAGTCTCTCAGGTAGCAGGTGAGAGAGCTACAGGAGGAGGTGGCTAGGCTGAGGAACATCCATATCCATGAGCAATTCCTGGACAGTATCCATGTGGAGACAGCTGACGGTGCTGTCCCAGTTGACAGGACTACCGACACACCAGTGGAGGAGGAGGCTCAGGGTGGACACAGCCAGCTGGTTACTTCTAGCAGCAGGCAGTGCTCCATCGCTGCTGCGAACCCTCCTGCTGTGGTAAAAGATAACTGTTAAGCTCTTCTTGATACAGGAGAGAAGGAATCACCCCCAACAGTTAAGGAGGTGAAGCCTCGTACCCCTAAGGCTGGGAGGTCTGCTGCCACCACTCATAAGAAACATAGGGTAGTGGTGGTTGGAGACTCTCTGCTGAGGGGGACGGAGACACCCATCTGTCGCCCTGACCGTTCATCCCAGGAGGTATGCTGCCTGCCAGGGGCCCGTATCCGAGATGTTACAGAGGCTTTGTCGAGGATTATCCAGCCTTCTGACTACTACCCCATGCTACTCATCCATATGGGCACAAATGATACTGCGAGGTGTGACACTGAGCAGATCAAGAGTGACTACAGGGCTGTGGGAGTAGGGGTTAAGGAGTTTGGAGCGCAGGTGGTATTCTCTTCGATTCTTCCTGTCGAAGGTAGGGGTCTGGGCAGAGACAGATGCATCGTGGAGGTGAATGCCTGGCTGCGAAGATGGTGTCGCCAGGAGGGCTTTGGCTTCCTCGACCACGGGATGCTATTCGAGGAAGGACTGCTAGGAACAGATGGCGTTCACCTTTCAAAGAGGGGAAAGGCATTATTTGCACACAGACTGGCTAACCTAGTAAGGAGGGCTTTAAACTAGGTTCGACGGGGACAGGTGAGCAAAGCCCACAGGTAAGTGGGGAACAAGACCTGGGAGATGGGTTGGAAACAGGAGAGAGTACAGGCTATAATGGCAGAGAGGAAGGAGGGTCAGGGTGAAGCTGGGAGGCAAGATCAAACCAGTATCTTAGATGCCTATATACAAATGCAAGAAGTATGGGTAATAAACAGGAAGAACTGGAAGTGCTAATAAATAAATACAACTATGACATTATTGGCATTACTGAAACTTGATGGGATAATACACACGACTGGAATGTTGGTGTGGATGGGTACAGTTTGCTCAGGAAGGATAGACAGGGGAAAAAGGGAGGAGGTGTTGCCTTATATATTAAAAATGTACACACTTGGACTGAGGTGGAGATGGACATAGGAGACGGAAGTGTGGAGAGTCTCTGGGTTAGGCTAAAAGGGGTAAAAAACACAGGTGA
This sequence comes from Gopherus evgoodei, assembly GCF_007399415.2. Lineage (NCBI taxonomy): Eukaryota > Metazoa > Chordata > Testudines > Testudinidae > Gopherus > Gopherus evgoodei. Next base: position 32,639,043 of record NC_044333.1, on the reverse strand, counting down.
TGTCGTGCTGGGAGTCTACTACAGGCCACCTATCAGGTGGAAGAGGTGGATGAGGCTTTTTTCAAACAACTAACAAAATCATCCAAAGCCCAAGATTTGGTGGTGATGGGGGACTTCAACTATCCAGATATATGTTGGGAAAATAACACCGCGGGGCACAGACTATCCAATAAGTTCCTGGACTGCATTGCAGACAACTTTTTATTTCAGAAAGTTGAAAAAGCTACTGGGGGGAAGCTGTTCTAGACTTGATTTTAACAATAGGGAGGAACTTGTTGAGAATTTGAAAGTAGAAGGAAGCTTGGGTGAAAGTGATCATGAAATCATAGAATTTGCAATTCTAAGGAAGGGTAGAAGGGAGTACAGCAGAATAGAGACAATGGATTTCAGGAAGGCAGATTTTGGTAAGCTCAGAGAGCTGATAGGTAAGGTCCCATGGGAATTAAGACTGAGGAGAAAAACAACTGAGGAAAGTTGGCAGTTTTTCAAAGGGACGCTATTAAGGGCCCAAAAGCAAGTTATTCCGATGGTTAGGAAAGATAGAAAATGTGGCAAAAGACCACCTTGGCTTACCCTTGAGATCTTGCGTGACCTACAAAATAAAAAGGCGTCATATAAAAAATGGAAACTAGGTCAGATCACGAAGGATGAATATAGGCAAATAACACAGGAATGCAGAGGCAAGATTAGAAAAGCAAAGGCACAAAATGAACTCAAACTAGCTATGGGAATAAAGGGAAACAAGAAGACTTTTTATCAATACATTAGAAGCAAGAGGAAGACTAAGGACAGGGTAGGCCCACTGCTCAATGAGGAGGGGGAAACCGTAATGGGAGACTTGGAAATGGCAGAGATGCTTAATGACTTCTTTGTTTCGGTCTTCACTGAGAAGTCTGAAGGAATGTCTAGTATAGTGAATGCTTACGGGAAGAGGGTAGGTTTAGAAGAGAAAATAAGAAAAGAGCAAGTAAAAAATCACTTAGAAAAGTTAGATGCCTGCAAGTCACCAGGGCCTGATGAATGCATCCTAGAATACTCAAGGAGTTAATAGAGGAGGTATCTGAGCCTCTAGCTATTATCTTTGGGAAATCATGGGAGATGGGGGAGATTCCAGAAGACTGGAAGGGGGCAAATATAGTGCCCATCTATAAAAAGGGAAATAAAAACAACCCAGGAAACTACAGACCAGTTAGTTTAACTTCTGTGCCAGGGAAGATAATGCAGCAGGTAATCAAAGAAATCATCTGCAAACACTTGGAAGGTGGTAAGGTGATAGGGAATAGCCAGCATGGATTTGTACAGAACAAATCGTGTCAAGCTAATCTGATAGCGTTCTTTGATAGGATAACGAGCCTTGTGGATAAGGGAGAAGCGGTGGATGTGATATACCTAGACTTTAGTAAGGCATTTGATACGGTCTCGCATGATATTCTTATAGATAAACTAGGAAAGTACAATTTAGATGGGGCTACTATAAGGTGGGTGCATAACTGGCTGGATAACCGTACTCAGAGAGTAGTTGTTAATGGCTCCCAATCCTGCTGGAAAGGTATAACAAGTGGGGTTCCGCAGGGGTCTGTTTTGGGACCGGTTCTGTTCAATATCTTCATCACGATTTAGATGTTGGCATAGAAAGTACGCTTATTAAGTTTGCGGACGATACCAAACTGGGAGGGATTGCAACTGCTTTGGAGGACAGGGTCAAAATTCAAAATGATCTGGATAAATTGGAGAAATGGTCTGAGGTAAACAGGATGAAGTTCAATAAAGATAAATGCAAAGTGCTCCACCTAGGAAGGAACAATCAGTTTCTCACATACAGAATGGGAAGAGACTGTCTAGGAAGGAGTATGGCAGAAAGAGATCTAGGGGTCATAGTAGACCACAAGCTTAATATGAGTCAACAGTGTGATACTGTTGCAAAAAAAGCAAACGTGATTCTGGGATGCATTAGCAGGTGTGTTGTAAACAAGACACGAGAAGTCATTCTTCTGCTCTACTTTATGCTGGTTAGGCCTCAACTGGAGTATTGTGTCCAGTTCTGGGCACCGCATTTCAAGAAAGATGTGGAGAAATTGGAGAGGGTCCAGAGAAGAGCAACAAGAATGATTAAAGGTCTTGAGAACATGACCTATGAAGGAAGGCTGAAGGAATTGGGTTTCTTTAGTTTGGAAAAGAGAAGACTGAGAGGGGACCTGATAGCAGTTTTCAGGTATCTGAAAGGGTGTCATCAGGAGGAGGGAGAAAACTTGTTCACCTTAGCCTCCAATGATAGAACAAGAAGCAATGGGCTTAAACTGCAGCAAGGGAGATTTAGGTTGGACATTAGGAAAAAGTTCCTAACTGTCAGGGTAGTAAAACGCTGGAATAGATTGCCTAGGGAAGTTGTGGAATCTCCATCTCTGGAGATATTTAAGAGTAGGTTAGATAAATGTCTATTAGGGATGGTCTAGACAGTATTTGGTCCTGCCATGAGGGCAGGGGACTGGACTCGATGACCTCTCGAGGTCCCTTCCAGTCGTAGAGTCTATGAGTCTATGAGTCTATTGTACCAGTAAACTAACATGCCAACTGTAGGAGGCATTACAAATTCTGGGTGAGATTCTCCACTGATTTGCCCTTTGTGTACTCCATTTAGACCTGTGCAAAATGGATTGTAAAACACAACTCTGCAGACTCTCACTTATACCCACTATGCACAAATGGAAATGACCTACACAATGGAGGGTCAGGCTGAACTTGACGCGAAGGAAGTTCTGAAAAAAAGCACAAGAATTGCTTTAGTTAATTCCATTTTCCATTTACTTAGCCATTAAAACAAATGAGATTCTCTTTATGTCTGTGAGATATAGTTCCCAACTGATATAAAGGGTATGAAAACCGTTAATGGCTAAAAGAAAAATAACAATATAGTTTTATATTATCTTGGAAGATTCTATCTCTAACTCCATTCTCTTGGCACAGATAGGTGTTGAATTTTGGAGTCATTTCATAAAATAAGATTTTAAAATCAGTCTGTATCCACAAAAACAGCTACGAGTGCAGTGACGTCTTAAAGACTATCAAATTTATTTGGGCATAAACTTTCATGTATCTGAAGAAGTGGGATTTTTACCCATGAAAGCTTATGCCCAAATACATTTGTTAGTCTTTAAGATTTTAGAGTGTAAATTAACAAAATGAAAACACAGAGCTTACTTTTTAAAAGGCAGAAGTTACGTAGTGCAATCTTTCTCTTTGTAACATATGGAAGGTGTGGAATCAGATATTGTAGCATCTCTAATTGCAGTAGTTAGAACTATGATGAAATGCTGATGTCCTTTGACCTTTGAGGTGGTCCTTTTCATCTGTCTTCAATCCACTCTACGCAGTGGCAGGAGTACAGGGCTGGGAGGACTATATATTATGAACAGGGTATCCATGTGGACAGAGATGGACCTAAATCACAAAACTTTGATCCAGGGCCAGGTTCCTCCAAAGTCAGAGGGCTTTTTTGTATTTAGTGTTTCAATTTTAACCTGAACTTCTCAAAAGTTATCTTTCTCTCTAATAGAAGCCTCCTGCCCTTCAGGACCAACTCATTTTTGCTTTCCTATTAGTTTGGAGGGAGAAAGAGCTACATCTGGGATCTGTTTCTCCACAACCTTTCACCTTGTGTAGCTGTTTACATCCCTGCACACACTAAGGACAATGGGTGTGTAAAAGTGCCACAGATGCAATGCTGTGGAGAATCAGACTCAATATTTTAAGGCAGGATTTAATTAAATATTTAAATATCCCAGAAAGGAAAATGCTGGGGAATTTAGGGGAATTTACCTTCATTTTTCGGAGAGATCTCAGTTCATGTCCTTTCTGGTTGAAATACTTAATGTTTTTTTCAGTGCTGGACAAAAATAGTTTTGTTTTTTTTTAGGGTGTTGGAACAAGTGAAAATAGTGTATTGATTTTTTTCTAAAAAGTGTAAAGTATTTTCAGACAGGCCACCAGATGGTGGTGTTTCCTTTGTAATTAGTGCTGTAAATTTGCAGAATCAACTGCTCTCATTTGACTTAGGTCACTCAAGGACTGCTCAATAAATAGTACATTTAAAAATTTGAAAGCAAAGACCAATACTAGTTAACTAAGCAAAAAGGAATGGGGAAAGCCCATCCATAATCTCCAGTGGAGTGAGACAACAGAGGACTTGGTGAGGCACATGCTCATGTCCTCTATATAATCGCTATCCTGCTTGGATCAAATCTCAGAAATATCACAGGTGATAAGTCATAAACCATGGGGCAAGTCGAGAATGTTCCTCCTTTAGTTAAACAGTAGCTTTTGTTCTCCCAACACTATATTTTGGAAATGAAAACGTATGGCTTTCTTGTTGCTGTTTGAATGGAGTGCATATAGCATTTTCCTAGTGGGTATGCACTGAACTGGGACTTAGGGGAGCTGGGTTCTGTTCTTGCCTCTGCCACTGTGCTGCTGGATGGCCTCGGACAAATCGCGTCCCTTCTCTGTGCCTTAGCTTCCCTATTTATAAAATGGAGACAATGACACTGACCTCCTTTGGAAGCACTTAGGGGTGTCTACCCTGCACACATTCTACCCTTTCTACTCACTCATGAATCACTCTGACTTGGGTCAGCAAGCACTCAGGACCCAAGTTCTGCTGTGACCTTGGGTCCAAGCCCAGCCATTTTGCAGCATGGATGTGGGTCAAGCAGTAAGCCTGAGTCAGAAGGTCTGTGTAGTGCAGTATGGACATGTTGGTGTGGCTGGGAGACCAGGGTCCATCAATTGTAAGCCCAGGTTAACAATGTAGTGTGGATGCTCAAGCATGGGCTTGGAAACACTGAGTCTGCAAGCCCGGGTCTGTGGGACCTGGGTTTAGTGTGCAGTGTAGACATACCCTTGGAGATTTTATATATTTCAGCTGTAAGGAAATTACTTTGCAGTAGATGACTTTGTCTTGAATCCCTGTGATTTGCTGGGTTTAGCTGCTCTAGTATTTCTGTTGTGGATCATGAACATCATACCGGGGATTCTGGTGTTCCATTTAGAGAGATTAATTAGAAGTGTTCACATACAGCAGAAAGTTTCCATGAATGTATGTTTGTCTTTAAAAATTAACTAACTTTGATTTGTATTGGTGCCCCCTTTGTGTTTTGTTTTTTTGTGTGAATATTCTTGCAAATAACATCAGTACCATGAAAGTTCATAAAAGAAAAGCAGTATGTTTTAAGGAGGGATTTGACACTCTTTCAATATGAAATTCAAATTCACTTTTCTGTAAACAGTTATACACAGGAAAGCTGATACTAGGAGATACGATTATCCAACTGAACAGGGGCGGCTCCAGGCACCAGCACGCCAAGCGCGTGCCTAGGGCGGCAAGCTACGGAGGGTGCTCTTCCTGTTGCCACGAGGGCGGCAGGCAGGCTGCCGTCGGCTGTATGCCTGTGGAGGATCCGCTGGTCCCGTGGCTTTAGCAGGCCTCCCGCAGGGAAGCCGCCGAATCCGTGGGACCGGGGACCTCCTGCAGGCAAGCCGCTGAAGGCAGCCTGCCTGCCGTGCTTGGGGCGGCAAAATACCTAGAGCCGCCCCTGCAATCAAAGAACAGAAAAAGGACCATGTGATTTAGGTGACCAGCTGACCAGCTCAGATTTTGAATACTTCAAAATGAACTCTTTACATATGAGCTACAGACCAAGAAGTATTTTTAGAAATTGATAGGTGAATAATTTTGTAAAAGGATAAATCTAAGAATGCCATGTTCTGCTTTTAAACAGCTTGTGCAAACCAAAAGGTGAAATTCCTTGAATTCATTATTATTTGCTCACCTCTGATATTAATTAATGCACTTTTTTTCTGAAATCCATTCTTTTCACAAGAAGAGGCTCTTGTAAATGGAGAGATAGATGTGTTGGAGAGACATGAGCTCAAAATAAGCAGCAGAAGAAATGTAGACGATATGTAATGTCAATAAAGGTGAATACTGAAGCATTACCCTTGAAACTAGATGGGCAGATAATGCTGCAAATGCAAAGTTTCAGGTATCTGGCTTCTAGAATCTGGGAAAATGGAGAATGAAATTAGTGCTAGGATAACAAATTCCAGGATCAAATGGAGAAAATATAAGATGTGTAGTATGTGACAGGAAGATACCAGTGAGGTTTAAAAAGGAAAGTCTATAAAATAGTGGTCCATCAGGTTTTAAGGTTGGTGCTGAGTGTGGGAAACTCTCAGAAGAAACATGAGCAGATCTGTTCCATAGATCTGCAAATGCTAAGATCCATGAGTGGTGTAAGCTAGAAGGACCATGTGAGGAATGTGTACGTCAGTCATGTTTGGTGTGTTTCTTTGAGCAAAAAGAATGAGGGGATGCAGGCTCAGATGGCTTGGTCATATAAAGCGCAGTCCTAACAAGTATGTGTGCGAGTCCAACAAAGCAAAACTGCAGGAAGAAAACAGAGGCTGACCCAAAGGAGGAGTGGTGGATCTCAAAGTTAGACATATTAGCATGTGGTGTGATAGCGGATATGGCATTGAACCAAGCGCTTAGAGGGAGAGGACACAGAGGAGATCCCATCTGATGGGATTAATGCAAGGAAGAAGATAGGCATCTCTGCTCTGATACTCTAAGCAAAAAGTGGTATTTCTCTGTTTTGTCTGCCTGTCGATTTATAGGGTCACCCATCACCATGATATCTGAGCATCTTCCTTACCCTTCCAGCCTTGCCTTTCCCTGGTCTTCACTATCTGTGGCTTCCTCCCAACCGTTTCCTGGAAGCTGATGCATGGGAAGCTAACCTCTGTATGCTTCTTCCATGGCTCTCCCAGATTTTGACCCCTTCCTCCATCCTTACTCAGTAGAATCACACGACTTCCACTGCTGGGGCCTCCTGTACTTGTAGAGGTAGTGCAAGGTTTTCTCTTTTAAAAAAAAAATAATAATTCCAAAGTATATAATATGTAGATTTTCTTTGTTCAGCATGTGTATGTGACCGGAAAATAAAGGCCATACTACAACCTCAGAACATTTGCTTCCTCAGTGATGTAAGTTTCTTGCAAAAGAGAGTACCACAGCCTTTGAAGCATGGCAGTAATTACAGAATACAAAACTTACAGCTGGTTCTCAGCACAGACTCATATAAACTACAATGAAAGCCTGAGGAGAGTACTTAGAATGTTTACTTGTAACCAGCGGATCTCCATAAGTGTAAGAACATAAGCATAATGTGTTCGAATATTTTAGATGACAAAGAGATAACTGAATGCCTGTACCATCGGGTAGCAGTCTGAGAGGTACACGTATTGGCAAAGCAAAGTCCAACCCCTGGGACTGAATTTAAAGATTTACAACGTCCATTAAGCAGATTCAAAAGAAAAACAAAAGCAGCTGTCCAGCAAAGAAAGAGTAAGAGGAGAGCTGATATGCTGCACATTTCCAGTATGAGTTTATCTTCAATTTATTGCACACAGTATCACTCCTGAATTGTGTTACAAAACATACTGGGTCTGATTCTCCACTCTATTACACTGTTTATTCCAGTGAAAGTCAGTTATTTGGCTTATTCTGACAAAAACTGGGTGCCTGGACTACAACAAAGTGGCAGATGAAATTCAATGATAAATGCAAAGTAATGCACATTAGAAGACATATTCTCAACTATACATATAGGGGTATAAATTAGCTGTTACTACTCAAGAAAGATCTCAGAGTCATTGTGGACAGTTCTCTGAAAACATCCACTCAATGTGCAGCAGCAGTTTAAAAAAAAAGTTTAACAAAATGTTGGGAATCATTAAGAAAGGAATAGATACATGGCCAGCGGGAGCCCCCCTTTGGGGAGGCTAGCCCCCAGCTCCACCCCCCATGTCTGGAGCCCTGAGACCCCGGCCCCCACGGCGGGAGTCACAAGCCCCCCTTCCCGGAGAAGCCCCGAGCACTGCCCCTCAGCTGCAGGAACCTCAGGCCATTTGCAGCCTGGAGTGCCCCCGGCCAGCGGAGTCCTAGTCTGGCCAAAGCTCTCCCCCCCACCGCCACACATGCTTGGAGGACCCTTGGCCCAGCTGCAGCCATCCCTGCCCTCACCCAAGCTGCCCCGGGGAAAAGTGTCTCTTTGGAGTCCAGAGAGATTACTGAGGAACCCAGGAAGCTGAATGCATACCATCTCCTCAGCCACCCCAGAACCTGCATGGGATATAATAAAGCAAAAACTTTACCGCCAAACCCACAACTAGGGGTCCAGCGGCCACAGCAGTGCCGGGGACGGCAGCGCCTTCCCTGGCCTATTATACCCACCACCCATAGATAGCCTCTGTATAAATCTATCAGACGCCCACATCTTGAATAATGTGTGCAGATGTTGTCACTGCTTCTCAAAAAAGATATATTGGAACTTTCATAGAAGGAGAGATTTAATATGACTAGGACTTTTCAACTTGGAAAATAGATGATTAAGGGGGGATACAATAGAGGTCTATAAAATCATGACTGATGTGGAGAAAGTAAATAAGGAAGTGTTACTTACTCCTTCTCATAACACAAGAACTAGGGGTCACCAAATGAAATCAATAGGCAGCAGGTTTAAACAAAGGAAGTATTCTTCATGCAATGCACAGTCAACCTGTGCAACTCTTTGCCAGAAGATGTTATGAAGGCCAAGGCTATAACGGGGTTCAAAAAGAACTAGATAAGTTCATGGAGGATAGGTCCATCAATGACTATTAGCCAGGATGGGCAGGCGTGGTGTCCCCAGCCTCTGCCAGAAGCTGGGACTGGACGACAGGGGATGGATCACTTGATGATAACCTGTTCTGTTCATTCCCTCTGGGGCAGCTGGCATTGGCCACTGTCGGAAGACAGGATACTGGACTAGATGAACCTTTGGTCTGATCCAGTATGGCCATTCTTATGTTTTTATGGCATAAAACTAGTGTAACAGAATGGAGAACTGAGCTCAATGTAAACATAAGTAAAAAAGCTTTTCAGCAAAGTTGCTTTAATATTTTATTAGAAGTGTATTTTAACTGTATTTTGGGGGACCATTGCCAGGTGTAGCAAGGTCAGGACTCACCGGTGTGGCACCTCCTGCCGGTCATCCTGGGAATTGGCTCTTTTCCAGCCTTGGAGCACCTTCTGCCAGCTGGTAGTTCACCTGCCTCAGGCCCCAATGTCCCTCCCAGAACCCAGTGCCCCTTTTCCCTTGGGGTTCTGCCCCAGCAGTACCCCCACACTCTGGGTCTCCCCTCCCAGGGGACCCCAATCTTCTATCAGTGGCTACTGCCAGTCATCATCTAGCCCCGTTTCCCTGGGGCAAACTGCAGTCTGTAATGGCCACTGATCATTAGCAAGGGAGTTGAACCAACTGCCTCTACCTATTCCCAGGCTGCACCTCCCAGCCCCAGTACCTGTGTAGGCCTTTATCAAGGCCTCAGCCTGGGGAATTGCCAAGCTGGAGCTCCCCAGCTCTGCTTGCCTTTCCCCAGCATGGCTCTGTCAAAGGTACCCTTTGCTCCATCAGACAGCAAGGCCCTTCTCTCTCCAAAGCTAGAGAGACACTCACCCAGCTCCTCCCTGAGCCCTTATAACAGGGCCAGGTGTGGCCACAGCTGTGGCTGCGTCCCCAATCAGCCTCTAACCTTATTCCCCAGGAGCAGCATAATTGCCCCGCTACAACCAGTAAAAAAACAGCTCCTATAGAATTTTTCCTAGAAAATAGGTGGTGTCTTTTTATTGAAAAATGCCCCCTTTCTTCAGTTAATCACTTTGGTTTTGTCATATTATACATATATCACTTTTCTCACAATTTTAAAACATTATCAGTATCTATCTTGTAGTTTTTAATAAATCACTTGTTGGCTGCCTGTAATTCAGGGTCTTTCAACTGAGTATTAGAATATTGCATTGTTGCTACATTACTTTCTTTTGATGTTTCTGTTTTCACTTATGTGCTGTGATTCAAATATCAAGATAGTAGCTAGAAAATAGGCAGCATGTAATCTCCAAACATTTGTTTTGATAGTAATAGAAATTCATAATCTGATTTATCATTTCTTCTGTTTGTGAATCGACAGTGCAAAATGTGTATGTCAAAATTAGGTAATATATACACACAATATAAACAGAAGATGACAGAGAAGTTATAGTTGGTGATGTAGTGGACTCTCTCTCTTTTTTTTTTTATGTATATACTCCAGTTTTACAGAGTATGAAGCACTCCAATTCTCTCATTAAAATGTCTTTAATACATCTGATATGATGCTGCTCAAAGGCTCCCAATTCTGTTCTCGCCAAGTGTAATATTTCTTTTTACAACACACACATGCATCTTTCATACCACACAAGGAGATCTCTTTGAAGAACAGCTTCATCAAGAGGATGTAGTAAACAATAAGGAGAAATTAGCATGAAATCTGCATTTTGTAGAGCAATCTGAATGGTTGGTGAAAAGCACTTTTCTTCAGAGATGTGCTTAGTGATGAAATAGGGCTAGAATGTTTGTTTGGGTAAATTTTTAATACCTGAAAATTTTGCTGCTTTGTTCAGAACCTTAATAACCTTAAGGTATTGTTTTCACTCCTTCTTCCCTATGAAAGAATGCACATGTGAAAAAAATCCCAAAATAGGTCTACTGCCTCCACTGATCTGGAATAGGGTTTTGGTTTTTGTGTGTGTGTTTTGGTTTTGGGTGTTTGGAGTGGAAGGGATGTATGAAAAGTGCTGTCTGTACCCCAAACAGAGAGCTGCTCATTGCTACTGCTACCATCTCTGGGTGATTTGCGTCAGAGCCTGAGCTTAGAAGCCATTGCAAGTGGTTGTGAAGGAATCTAGTTTTTCATGACCTGTTGAGAGAATTCACACATTGCAGTGGTTTTCTCTTACCATCTGATAATCTTGGTTGTATCCGTCATGAAATCAGAAGAGGGAGAACTGGATTGAAACCATTCAACATCCACTACCAGAGCCGGCTCCAGGCACCGGCCCAGTAAGCAGCTGCTTGGGGCGGCCAATGGTGAGGGGTGGCACATCTGGGTCCTTGGCGGCAATTCGGTGGCAGGTCCCTCACTCTCTCTTGGAGCGAAGGACCAGCCACTGAATTGCCGCCAAAGACTGAAGCGGTGGCTGTAGAGCTGCAGATCATGATTGCGGCTTTTTTTTTTTCTTCTTTCTTTTTGCTGCTTGGGGTGGCAAAAACCCTGGAGCTGGCCCTGTCCACTACTTACCCAGCTCAAGGAGCTGAGATTGGAAAATTTAGCCCTAAACATTAAGGATTAAATTCTGGCCTCCTCTTTCATATATGGCAAAAATGTAATTAAGCAGGTACCAAGTTCCATTGCAGACTGCTTTGGGCTCCCTACAGCCCACAGGAAGCCACACTCCCAGGACTTCTGTGACTTTCCAGAATGGAATGTAGGGTCCTCAGCATGGAATGTGTATCTTAGTGAGTTTGCTCACTGAGCTGTCCATCTTGCCCAGATTGCTTTTCCCCCTGCAGGAACTAAGCTGCGTGAGAGGACTCTGGGAGGAGCTGTGGCTGAGTCAGAATGCGGCATTAACTTATGCCCATCTCTGTCACAAAAGCAGCAAAGGGCACTTGAATTTGGTCCTAAAGTAACCTCTTGTGATTGATAAGCCAGAATTAAAGCAAGGTGGGAGTTGGTTTGCAGTCCCTCGCACTGCCTTCCATCCTGCTACTGTCACAGTGATGTTCCTTTTTTTCAGTAAGATGTCCATCACCAGCCTTAAGCGCAAAAATGCCAATTTTAATCAACTAAAACCCCATTATTTTCAAATAAGTTCCCCGGATTCTGTAAGATGAGTGGTGCTTCTCTCCAGCAACACAGTACATAACAGGAGCACAAACCATTAATAAAAGATTAGAGGAAAAACAAACACGGATTTAAAATTCCAAACATATCTCAGTAGACTGTCTGTATAAAAGGCAGTTTCCTAGGCAGGTGTTCAAATGCATGTTAAATAATATGAGACATGCAAACTTTCATATTGCTGTGCTGAGCAAAACGGCTCCATTTTTCTTTTTCAGTCCATAAAAGTAAGGATATTTTGGAGTTTAAGAACCTTGATCACATTGGGGTACAGCTGGAAGACTACAACATATTACAAAAACCTCATTTAAGCTGTCAGACTATTTTTGTATTTCCTTTCCCAGCATTGCAGATTGCCAAGATATTTGTATGTAAACAGAAGATTTTCCAACCGGACAACTCCTCCTCTCATGCCACATTCCTGTGTTTGACAACAGAACTGTTTCCATGGGGATTGTGACTTGTGATGTCACAAATAGAGCAAATGAGGCAGGAGAAGGCTGTGGGTGTACAAAATGTCTGAGTAGGGCAGCAACAATAGGAAAAGAGAGGCAGAAAAAATACATACCTTTTTAATAAGATTTGGGTAAAATATCAGTGTGGCTCTTTTAAAGTTCACCAGGATGTGCTAATAGTTCTATGACAATGCTCTCTTCTCTACCTTTTGGACCTCCACAAACAGGCTGAATGCTTTCCAGGGTTATAAGCAGCAGTGTGTTATCTATTAGGTCCCTGCCAATTCATCTGTACAGCCTTGTGCAGCAACATACAAGTGGACAATAAATTTCCCCTTTCTCCCACCCTCGATAGTGGGCTAAGGAAGGATCTCTTCATTCTGAGATCCTGTGTCCCCTGGCCCTTGCCAGCCTTCCCCTGGTACTTCTTTCTTGTCTTTTAACTGTGCCCAGCTGATGGGTTGACTGCTCTCATTGGCTGGTCAGCCTCCTGCCTAATTAAGCCATGGCACACCCATCTGCCAATTAAATCCGCTCCTGGGGAGGAATAGCTAGAAACTCTAGGGACCAGAGTGCTTGGTCAGCTCTAGGCTCCTAGCTTCTTAAAGCTTCTCTTTCTTGACCATAAAGCAAGTGGTTCTTGATTTTACAACAAATACTGCATGCTGTGTAATTAAGGACAGACCTCTCCAGTAACCAAGATAAAGCAATAAGACATAAACCTGCAATGAAAACCTAACTGTTTAGGAGGGAATGCTAAACCAGACACTACAGCTGCTTAATGCTCTTATGATGCTTTATATGTGGATACTTCAGTGAATCCTCATAACACTCACTGAGTTAGGTAAGGAAGTACTATTGTCTTCATTTAAAAACTAGAGAAAGCTAGATAGCAGAACATGAGTACAGTGGCTCAGCAAATCACTGGCAGCAGAGGGACAAGAATTCAAGAATTGCTGTCTCTACCGTCCTATGCTTATTTTGTTAGATCAGACTGTCTTTCGTCATGCATCCTACGAAGTGGGTATTCACCCACGAAAGCTCATGCTCCAATACGTCTGTTAGTCTATAATGTGCCACAGGACTCTTTGCTGTCTTTCGTCAAATACTCAGTTTTCAGAAGTGGCTTCTAAAATTAAATGGTACATTGTTGCCATCAATTTTTTAAATACAGGTAAGCCTACAGCTAGCAAGAACAACAAGGATTTGCATGTCCACATCAGTGATTCATAACAATTGTTTGCACATATAGCTACTGCAAGCAGCAAGGATATGAGCATTTTAGGTGCTGAGGTGTGCATACACCTGGGCATATAGAGGTTTGTAACTCTAACTGTCTGAATAGCACATATGATAATCCTCCCAGTACACAAGTTTTCCACCAGTATAACTTCTGATTTATGAGGGGAGAATTGAATCCTCTGGCTTCTGAGTTTCAGCGCAAAGCATATTTTTATGGTTAGGGTTTATATGGAAATGCGGACAGATTCAGACACTTAACTATATTGGCACAAAGTATGATGCTACAATAAAGATATGCTTTACTGCCAAGGTGTCTCATGTAGACCTTGAGGAAGTCATGTGTTTCAATTTTCCACCTGTAAAAGTACATATTTTGACAGTGGGAATATATTTGCCAGATTAAGATAATTTACATAGGAAAAGAATGAAAAACAGTGTAAATAGCACAGCACCCAACATATCTCATAGTCTGAACTGGATTAAGGTTTTCTTATTCTCACATGCCAATCATAAATACTGTGTCTCCTTGATTTTGCCAGTGCCCCAGCCATTCAATGTTAACAACTGTCCTGCTCCCCATTAAAATTGTTAGAGCTGCATGTCGAAGAACTGCAGAACTGGCATAAAAAGTCCTTTTGAATCGATGCTTGCATGACCAAAATGTATGAATGCAGAGTAGTTGTAGCCATGTTGGTCCCAGGATATTAGAGAGACAAGGTAGGTGAGGTAATATCTTTTATTGGACCACTGTCTGTTGGCGAGAGAGAAGCTTTCGAGCCACACAGAGCTCTGCTCTCCAACAGAAGTTGGACCAATAAAAGGTATTACTTTACCCACCTTGTCTCTCCAAAATATATGAAGTCCGTTCTGGTGCAGACACTCTATATGTGAAACTTGGGCAGAATGACCTTTCAGCATGCAAAGAGCATGTCTCCAGTATAGTTAACAGTCAATGTAAAATGCCACATTTATTTCAATGGGCTTTGGATCAGGCACATGGTGCTTTAGCAGAGTGGCTTCCATGGATCAGTTTTTGGGTAATAATATTCTGTATTTTGTTTCTCCTTCAAGGAGAATTTATGTGTGCATGTCAAATGAATTATTGTGTGCTGAAAATATTGGAAATATTCATCTTGTCAAAAACCCCAAATTTGAATTTTTAGTTATTTGTTTTTGTCAAAAATCTGAATTTTTCCCATAGAAAACTTTTAATGAACACAGAAAAGGTCTATTGTATTCCCTTAATCTCTCTTTGTAGAGACCTTTTAAGGCAGAATGCCTGTTGTCTATGGAATTGTTGTCTTGTTCTGTTCTGCTCATACTGATGTGTGTCTACTGGAAAACCAAATGCATATATTTTTAAATCCTGTGTCTAGAGGATCCTTTTTTTTTTTTCAAGCATTTTGTGATCCCATCTTTACAGATTTGCTGTACTCAAATAATGAAGTAGTTTTTTGGCCTAGGAAGAGTAAAATATTCATGCTGTACTGTGCTGATATTGAAACTGATTTGTCAGCTCTGTTTCTTTTGTCAACTCTGTTTGTTTGGATGTCACCTGCGTTTCCAGTAAACTTCTGAGCCCAAAATATTTTGTTATGGAGAAGAAAAAAAGATGTTCACCATAATATGCAGACTAAGATTTTTAAAAATTGGAGTCTGAAGTAGACTCCCTAGCCCACATTTAGGCTCCTAAAGGGCTGAGCAGCTAACAGCTCCGTTGGGAATCTAGTTATTCACTTTTCTGGCCCATTTAAATGCAAAGTGCACTATGGTAGCTTCCTGCTGGACCCAAGTGTAAATTCTTTATTATAGGGATTAGCTGGTAGCAAACATTAGAAGTGGAGCTTACAGAATAAATATGTTGTCATGTACTCATAATTTTATGTGAAAAACTTAAAATCAATTTTTGAGTTTTATAATTGTCTGTATTTGGGTTCTTGTCCAAGGAGAATGTATGTGTGCATGTCACATTAGGCGGAAAAACTTTTTTTGGCCATGTTTTGAAGGTGGAAATAAACAATTTTCTCATTTTTAAACTAAATAATTGGAACAATTATTTCACTTTACCCCTTTCCCCACTTGGATAATATGAGAATGGCGTAGCTGTGATACATGGCCTAGGCATAGTCTTTATTGAGGAGAATGTCTGCTTCCAAGGCTGAACATGCAGACTGGGGTCAAACTCTTTAAGGAGTCAATAATCTCAAAGAAGAATTGGACTAGCAGGGCCTGGGCCTGGGCCTGGGACTCTCCATCCCACAACAGCCCTTGGGATCCTTCCTTTCCCCTCCCTCCAACCACAGGACACACTCCAGCATCCCCTTGTACTTGGTAGTGTCTTCTGAGGATGGGGTGGTTGGGAGGGTGGAATCTCATGCATACTCCTCTTCCCATATGTTTGGGAGCAGCTGACTGGCCAATTTGCCACATCCTTAGTTGGCTGTCATGGTCAAACAGACAAACCAAAGCCTCCTTTTGGAAATGTATTCAGGGGCACCCTGCATTGGCAGCAGCAAGATTGTAAATACAGCTGTTGGTCCTGCAGTCATTTTACTGCCCTTTGCCTCAGTCTGAGAATGAGAGTGCCCCGGCTGCAATGTGTTATTAAGGAATCCACAGAACATTCCATTCTACCTGACTTTTCTGCCATATTGCTTCAATGGTCTCTTAAAATGAATTATGTGGTAGCATAATTACTGTTTCCTAGACAGTCCCTACTCCCTTGTCTTTCTGATAGCTTCCCTGTCAAGCTTCACTCTGTTATCTTGACATGGGAAGGTGAAGTTTCAGAAACAAGTGTCCTTCAGTGCCCTCTGGCAACCATACACTGTTCAATTTACCAATGGGTAAACTGAGTTCCATAAAGGTTAAGTGATTTGTCTGTGGTCACACTGCATGTCAGTAGCTGAATGGGGCCTAGAACCATGAAGCCCTGACTCTCCTGCTATAACCACTAGACTACACTACTCAGACATAAGCAAATTAGAGTGAAGAGGAGATTCAGAAACACTTGCAAATGTTGTAGTTCCAAAAATGTACCAAATATAATTTTCTCTCTCTCTTCTTTTTTTTTTTTTAAAGCTACAGCACATGTATCCACCATCTTGAGATCGGAATATGCCTTTTGGGGATTTTTCTCTTAATGAAGTAACTTATGCTGCAGAAGTGCCACAATATCCTTGCAATCTATGTGCTTTCTGGACATAGCACTTGAAGTTTTAGCTCCTTTTCAAACATGTTGATTGGAAAGATGCCGTTTTTACAAGCTAGATATTTTTTATTGGATTTGATGGGAAGTATAAATTGGGTTTGGAAAAGGGATAACCCTTCAAGCCCTCAATTCTCCCTGTTAATATTTTCCTTGCAACTTAGCCCCTTTTAAACTTCCATCTCGTGCATACTCTCTTCTAATCTGATACCTCAGAGTACATGTCTAAACATGATCAGTGACAGTTTTAGCTGCGGGGTGAGACTTTCTGTGACAAGGGCAGTGAGCTCTGATTTGAGACCATTCATTGCAAGTGACTTCAGCTGTCTCTTCAAGTGACATCCAGCTACTTGAGGACTGAGGGATGACGAAAGTTCTTTGGACAGAAAACTTTAACTGACAAGAAGGTGACAGGTCCTTGCACAGCTGGTCTCTGATATGCCTTGGAAGAGGCCCACATAGTTACTAATTAAGTTTAGCGGTGGCTGGAAGCATGGAGCAAACAAGTTCTTGTAGATTTGTAACTCATCTGCAGGAGTGACAGGAGATGGAGGCTACACTTATGGTGATGGCATTGTTGTATAACCTTTCCACTAGCCATGTTTATTTAAGAGAGGGAGAAGTCAAACTGTAAGCAATTCCTGGATCTCATTAATGCTTCTTATCATGTAGCTGAACATGGTGTATTCTGTTAATTTGTTCATTTATTTAAAGTGAGAGTGACCTTTTTTTTTTTTTTAATGGCCTGACAAGTTACGGTAATGCTCTCCTCAGCCCAAGGGGGTTGTCTGTGCTATGCTTTTTTGCTCTAAATTTCCCTGTGGCTTCCAACCATTCATTTCCACCAGAGGTAGCAAAATGGGAACTCTAATGTAGGGAGGGCTCCAAATGGGTTTGCTGGTGTTTTTAAATGCTGTCATCTAACTCTGCTCCAACATTGTGCTTAACACATGGCAGATGTCAAGGCAGTGCGTGTATTAGTGCTTTCAACACTGTATCTCTGGTGAAAGCACAGTGGGAAATGTTGGGCAAAACCCCCCAGAAATGCTAGATGGATTGTAGAGTGGATGTTTGTACAATGAATGCATTTTTTTTCAGCGGTTTGGAAATAAGTCTTTGCCTGCTAATGCACAAGCAGCTGTGATTTCAGTGTGTTTGCTATCATGTTAGTATGAGACTGGGACCTAGGAACCTCTGAGTTCTAATTCCACTTTTGCCACTGACTGCTGTTGGCCACGTACAAATCACATAATCTTTCATGTGCTGCAGTTTTGCCGTCTGCAAATGGAATCGTTACTGATTTGTATCTCATGAGAGGTGTACAGAGATTAATAAGGAATGTTGATACAGCTACATATAAACACTGGGAGTTATAGAAAAAGTTTTATTTTTTAAAAACAAGTGTTGGAAGTTTTCCACTGTGAAGTACCCACACATATGGAAGAACGGAAATATTTTATTCCTCCAGATAACAGATAAATACTGGAATGAACTGTAATGACAGCTCAAAAATGTTAAGAATCACATGAAAAGGACACTTCTGCCCAAGCGCAAAGAAAGAGAAATTGAGTGGCTTATTGCTAGTATTAGAGGAATAATGAACTGTTGAAGGAAAGATTGCTCAAGTGGGATGCATTGATTAAAAAAAAGAAAATAATTGATATCACTTTAATAAAAAATAATGGGACAGATTCTCAGCTGATCTTCAATGGCGCTATGACCATTTATGCCAGCTGAGGATCTGGTTCAGTATTTGCACTGATGTACATAACCCAACCAATACAGCCTCATCTCTGTTGTAGTCACTTACCCTTTGTGTCTGCCGGTCTCTGTTTTAATACTTACTTCAGAAAAGAATTTGTACTGTAACAAATGTATTTCTCAATGACAGCATTGGGGCCTAATCCACAGCTTGTGTGAATACGGCCAGGCTCTATTGACTTCAGTGGAGTTATCCTCATTTGCACAGCTGAGAATCTGGCCATTGGTAAATAAAGCAAACATTATTATATGAAATTATTATATAGAGCCAATATAATTTGTTTTTAAATACCGTATTGGCACTTCATTGAAGATAGCATTGATGAACAGAGAACGATGGAGAGGGGATATTTAAATATTTAATAAGGATAACAATGTGTGAGAAAGACTCTTTCCATGGTTTAGCGTATGCCTCTCTACTCTGTAATCATTTCCAGTCTAGTTGGATAGTTTTACCTACGTATAATGCCAAATAAAAGGTTTGCTATAGATATTTAAAAGCACCAAGTACACCACTTACAGATATGTTGTTGACAGTTAAAAAAATGACATATCTATTATTTATGCTGAGCGTCTGACAGGAGAAAATGTTTGCTCTAAACTCTTGCATGGTAAATGAGAGAAGTGGAACATGGTGTAGCTTGTAGAAGCCATCCTACAATTTGTTTAAAGGAACATCATGTGTTTTCTGTAGCCTAATTCAGTAATAGTACTTTGTAGGCTAAAACACTCCAGGCCTTGGCCTGAGTCAGTGACAAAAGTCACGTGGGCTTGATTGGGATCAGGATTTGGTCCTCTGCATATTTATATCAATGTATAGGTACAGGGTTTATGTGCACACATGCATCCCAGGTTGGAGGCTGATTTTCAAATGTACTTGCAAAGGTTCTCATTGGGGGAGGGTGCTCAGCATTCTGAAACTTACATTTTCAGTGGACTGAGATGCATGAGTTGATAAAACATTTATTATGTTGCATGTCTCTTACCTCTAGGATTTATTTTAGGCAGAATGTCCTGTAAGGACCACATAATTGCAAGAGAAGATTAGTTTGGGGTTTTTTGTCTGTTGTAGCTCTTTTTTTTGAATAAATTTGGTAAAACTGGATTTTTAATGAAATCAGAGTTATGGAGAGGAGATGAAATAAGGATGCGTATGCGGAGCCTGCTCTGCTTTTGATGCTTATGCATCACCTTCCATTAATGATAAAATGATGATGGGTGTTCCAAGCATCGATGGAGTAGACTCCTTTCATTGTAAAAGAGGCAACAGAGACTATATGAATCCAAGACTTAGAAAGGGAAGCTGACCAAAATGAAAGAGCTCAGTCATTTAGTCTTTGAGGGCTTTATTTCAGTGACGCCTGTAGGACTGGGCTTTTACGTGGTTTTCTAGCTGCCCTGAATATGCTTTAGGATGTTCACTTGGGGCCTCTTCTGCTTTCATATTTGCCCTGTGTAAATCTAGATTTTAATGTAATGTAATGAATAGAGAAATATTTAGCAGTGAAATTGCATTCACTTCAACAGTGCAGTGTAGGCATAAGTGTAAGATCGGTGGCATGTCCTTAGAAGACACTGATCGTATGAGTGGGAAGAAGGTGCATGCCCTCCAAAAGGATGTGAGTATCCATATAAGGATTTGTTGTTTGCATAATTCTGCCTATGAATACACTAATTTTACTGAATGTCATCATTCAGATGCTTGGAGCTAGACTGTTATCTCAGTTGCACAGGTGAATGTCCAGTAATGGAACTCCATCATTCCCATGCAGCTGCACTGGATATTCACTAGTGATCAGAATCTGACTCTTAACTTAATACAACGTTTTAAAATAGATTTAAATACCATTTTAGTTAGATTTTTAAAAAAAATTAAAGCAGCATTCTTTCTAGACTAGTCAGGAACCGTTCTGGTGTCCGTTTTCTAACAATAGCAATCCGCACAGCGCTTTAGTGGTAAGGTATTGAAAATAATCACTGCTGTTAAACATCCTGAGCAAAAACTGTATCCAGCCCCAGTTTCACATACACCAGAAGGGAAGGAGGTTCAAGGAGTCTCCCTGTCCCTTCTGTGAGGGCCACTGATGTTCCCTTGAATGCAGAGAGAACTTGTTCTTGTGCTGTTGGTAGTTTTAGACCTTCCTACCCCTGGAGGGAGCTATAGCCCAAACCTCTCACACAGAGCTATGAGCAGGAATGGGCCCAGCTTTGGTGGAAATATATGCTGCACCCACTGTAAGAGTAGGACAGCGCAGTCATTTTTAGGGTCTGTGGGGAAGATAAATCTACCTGATGGACAATGACTTTCCTCTTCCCCTTTCTCAGTTAGGGGTAAGATCTTATCTTCTCTTCTGTTTGCAGAGGTCTCCGGTCTTTGTTATCGTCCTTGAAATGAACCTTCACAATCAGGGCCGGCTCCAGCGTTTTTGCTGCCCCAAGCAGCAGAAAAAAAAAAAAGCCGCAATTGGCGGCACTTGAGGGGCAGGTCTTTCTCTCCTGAGAGGGACTGAGGGACTCGCCGTCGAAGAGCCGGACGTGCTTGCCCCTTTCTGCGTTGGCCACCCCAAGGACCTACTTGCTGCGCTGGTGCCTGGAGCTGACCTGTTCACAATCCTTTGTGATCCTTGTGCATAGTGTGTCCTATCTTGAAACATATAGTTCCATGAGCATCATTTATTAGCTTCACATTTGGAATACAGCCTGGCCACCTACAGGAAGGGAAAGGGTATGTCAGCAAGGAAGAGGAGGTAAGTCCTTTGATTTGAGGCATTGTTTCTATGTCACAGAAGAGAGGGGAAACTACCTTTCTGAAATGCACATGTCTACACTATGCAGTATTGGAAAGAGGAATCCTCAGGATGAGGTTAGAAATTTCTGGGGGGGTTTAGGCACCTGTCTAAATACCACAGCCTGGTTGCTCTAGTCTCCTAAGTAGGTTTGCAGGTGTGAGATTGCAGAATGAACGAGGTACCTTCATCCCCTTGCCTAGGTCGATCAAGGACCGGTCACAGTTGTAATCCTTGTGCTTGAAGGAGCTGGGGATTGCTGCATAGATGCACTCTGAGGAGGAGCAGAGCCCTAGTCCCACCAGCTCCACACCAGCCTGCAGAGTAGACTAGCTGTATCAGGTAGAGCAGCATTTCTCAAGCTGGGGTCTGTGGACCCCTGAGGGGGAGGGTTCATGAGGGTAATCCGGGGGTCCGCAGGGCTTGCTGATCAACTCCTCCTCCTTCCTTCAACTCCTTCCCCTCCCTCCCAGCACCTCCTGCATACCGGTGAACAGCTGTTCAGTGGCAAGCAGGAGGTGGAGGTGTGGGGATGGAGCGTGCTCAGGAGAGGGGGCAGGAAGAGGGTGTGGTGGGGCTTTGGGAGGAGCGGTGGATTGGGGGTGGGGCCTGGGCATGAGTGGGAGGCTTGTGGGGGTCTGCAAAAAAATTTAAATCAAAATGAGTGTTCTCGGTTTGCTAAAGTTTGAGAACTGCTGAGGTAGAGCAAACTGCACTGGAACAAAGGAATAATGTAACCTACCTAGCCCACTGCTATAGTTGGGGAAAGATTGCGCCCTGCCGAGAGGTGGCCACTTCAGACAAAGGTCAAATTGTGACTTTTAGCCTATCTTTAGTTTTGTTCATGGCTACATGTTTTTGTGCTACGGAGCAGAAGTGACTCAGGGCTCTTATTCACACCTTTTCCATAGACATCCTCAGCAGACTGGCCTTTCTTACATTACAAATAATTCTCCAGAAACACAAACGCTTCCCATGCTGAATGGATCAAAAAACTCCAAGATATTTTGGATCATTGTCCAAAGACTTTCAAAGGGACAAAAAATATCCATGTTTGTACCATTTTCATATGGACCTGAAGGAGCTGAAATGGGAGTTGACTGTCTTACAGTGCTGTGGTCCATTCCAGATTCAGGACCAGATTCTCTGCTGGTGTAAATTGGCATAGCTCCATGGGTGTTAGTGGAGCTGTGTTGTTTTATACTATCTGAGCATCTGGTTTATGTTCAAGCTTCAATATAAGTAACCAAATTGAGCCATGTATCCAAGTCTGTCTTATGAATTGCTCTTTAGAGTGCTAATTTTTTCCATAGTTAAAATATCCCATCACTTTGTAAGCCATCTCTCCAGTCTGAGAACTGTGTTAAGTCATTAACCTTCACACATGAGTCCCATGTTTTCAGCTCTTTTTTGAGCTAGGTATTACCTGCCCAAATGGCCATAACCCAAATTATTTTTCCACCCTCCTGAGCCCATCTGCCATGAAAGATCCTGAGGTGTAAATAAATCCACAAAGATAAATATCAAGCTTTGAGATGCTATTCCATTTTACTGAATGTTTATTTGAACTTCACACACAGCATCCAGTTAGATAATTTGCCCACAAGGCAAGTTTGATTTCATTTTTCACCATGTTCTGCTACTTGGGATTATTTATTCACTGCAACAGAGCCACAGACTAGCCTGATTTTTTATGAATGCACTGTAAGGACGGAAACTGCAGTTTTATATTTAATGAAAAGCTTCGGAGTGAGGAGCAATGAATTATCACACAGTTCATCATGTTTAATATTGGGGCAGACGGTCTGATAGGAGAAGCAAATTGTGGAGGTAAGAAGAGACTTTTTCCTGTAGAAATACCTTTATCTGGTCACTTTTATTTGCACTGAAATAAACTCCCACCCCCATTCCAAAAATTGTAATATAGTCCTAAAATTTCATTACCTGGATAGACATATATTAGTTAACAATTAGAGAAATGATTAATTTCTCCAACCCACTCACATGCTTTTTTTCAGACTCCTAATTCTAACTTGACTACTACAATAGACATATCTTATACTTAGGAATCATTTTGCATGGATGTGTTTGAGATCAGAAAAAAAGAAGGTGGTGTGTTAATTTACTTGAAATACATCTCAAAGAGTACTGTCATAGGGATTCTGTTCCCTTACACCTTAACATGTTTTAAGTTAAACTGGCTAGTAAAAATTTAGCAAAGTTAACTTTAGCCAAAGAAAACATCTGCTTTGGACATGATTTACTTTATTTTCTAGCAGGAGGACTCCATATATCAGTGCCCTGCCTTGTCTAATTTCATTAATATGATCTTGTGTCCATCCCGTGGCAGTTTAATAGCCATTATTTGTGGCCTCCATCAAATAAAGCATTGGCTATAAATCCAGCTTCACGTAAATGAATATATAAATGTCAGTCTGCATTACTGTATAATATTATTTTAATTAAATGAAACTGATTGTGACATTTGTTAGATCACAAGTTGCTTGTTAATGGCAGTGAATGGCAAAAAAATGCTTATTTTATGCAAATAATTATTAGATTTTTTTGTAACGTTATTGTGTTATGTTACCAGAATTCAGAACCTCAGTGGTCTTTTATGAAACACAGACTCTGTTAGTAATGGCAACAATGACATACATTGCAGAAATAGCAAAGAGCAAATGTGGAAGGTGAATTCACCACTTTTGCATGTGGAGTTTTTCTTCACTACTTCATAGTTCAGTATTTATATTATTAGAGCCAAATGTTACTTCTGTTTGTGCTGGATAACTCCAAGAATTGAAATAGAGTTATTCTGGATTAACACAGATAGAATTCAGACTTTTTCCACATTATAAAGGTATCAGAGTTTGTAGTTTCATGATATACTTTTGGAAAAATAAAGAACATCTATACATTTTAAAATATTGAAGCCTGTTCCAATGTAATCTTATCTCAGAGATAGAAATCTCTTATAAATGGGTAACTGTTTTTATTTACTGTCCTTTGTCATTGCATTCATTATGTTTTTAAATAGACATATTTATTTACATCTTGTATGTGAGAAAATATTGGATAACTTCTAAGTTTTTCATGGTCTTGATTCTGGCAAAGTTCCTTATTGTGGCAGAACTCCCATGGAAGTAAAGAATGCAGGAGGTGGTGGTGTGGGTTTTTTTCTTGATATCTGAGACATTTCTTGGTTGCAAAGTGTAGATTTTATCAAAACTGAATTTATAACAGACTTTCTGGGGTTGAGAACAACCCCCATATGTCAAAGAAAAGTCACAGTGAGAATATACTGTATTTACAGCAGAAATTTGGCATGAAGGGCTTTAATTTTATTTAGGAACCAGTTATTTCTATTTTGAATAACAGAAAATATGTACCCTCTTCTTGCTGCTTATGAAATCAGTGGCAAAACTCCAATTAACTTCAGTTGGAGGAAGATTGAGCCCTAAATTAGTTTAAAAAAACAAAAGACAAATCAAGGTAAAATTAGTTGTCTTTCTATATATAAACTTTGTACCTGCACTTTTGCAATGATGGTCTGATCAGCTGCCATTAAAATCGATGGAAAGTCACACATTAACTTCAGTGGGAGTTGGATAAGCCCTCAAGACATGTTATGAGATGCTGTTCTAGAGCAGTTTCAAAATCTGTTTACTGCAGATCGTCCCTTTGCTTTCCATACCCCTCATGTGACATTATATATCTTTATGGGGAAAGGCCTCTAAATGTTTTTCACCTTGGGTTTTTAAGATTTTTTTTTAAACATAAAACTTTGATTCCTCCTAAGAATTTTAGTTTAGTTTTTAATTGGGAAGCATAAGTTTATAAACGTTTACAAAGTGGTAGCAGCAAAGCTAGGCACATGGCTCATTCCTGCACTGAATCTTATTGCTCATCTTTAGCTCAGTATCCCCACAGAGAAGAAGATCTAGAGTCTCTTGCATTTTATCCTTTTGGTCAATACTGACCATGCATATTCATTAGAACTTCTAAGCATTTACTAGATATTATCTAATAAATATAAATGACTGGTAACTGTGTAGATGTCACAGTGTAGCTTCTATTCTATATTTTCTTTTGAGATTACTATAATGTATTTCAGTGAGGTACTCTTAATTTCCTCTTTATTTAATAAAACAAACAATCTACAGTTGTATAGATTTATAATATTTTCTTTCAGTCTTTTCAGCTGCTAAAATCTAATAGTCTTTGGGCTCTCCTTCTCAGTTTTGCATCACATTAATCAGTTATCTTGTCATAATGAACATGACAGTTAACAACGTGGGGAGAGGGATAGCTCAGGGGTTTGAGCATTGGCCTGCTAAACCCAGGGTATTAGCAGCAAAGAATCCTGTGGCACCTTATAGACTAACAGACGTTTTGGAGCATGAGCTTTCGTGGGTGAATACCCACTTCCTCAGATGCATGAGACTGCATCTGACAGGCATCTGAGGAAGTGGGTATTCACCCACGAAAGCTCATGCTCCAAAACGTCTGTTAGTCTATAAGATGCCACAGGATTCTTTGCTGCTTTACAGATCCAGACTAACACGGCTACCCTCTGATACCAGGGTAATTAGTTCAATCACTGAGGGGTCCACTTAGGATTCTGGGGCAAAATCAGTACTTGGTCCTGCTAGTGATGGCAGGTGCTGGACTTGATGACTTCAAGGTCCCTTCCAGTTCTATAAGATAGGTATATCTCCATTAGCACTCCACTGGTTGGTTACTTCAGAGGTGACCCTTCATTCTCCTACACACCTAGAAGTTAGTAAGAGGTTTGGGTGTACAAGGAATGCAGAAGAGGGACTTTCATCTCAAATTGCTACCCCTCACTTTTGTCTTCAATATCTGCATGGATATATAGCCACATAGGTGCCTTGTCTGTGTACCATAGTACTGATGATCCTGCAGCCCTCCTTCACGGTGAACTCCTGCTGATTTGCAGGAGAGTGCCATGCTCAGAGCCACAGCAGCATCTGGTCCTTTATAGTCTAGCAGTTTTGTGTGGATCTAAATGTATCATAAATTCAATGTAAATCTGATTCACACACCAGCCTTTTTCACATTAAAATATTTGACCTTATTTCCCGGGTGTGATCATCCTTTTGTGACATCATGTTGACAGTTGACAATTAAATGCACTCTTCAGATGTTCTCCCAATCTGTCTTTGATTACTTTACTAGTATTCTCTCTTATAGTATGTCAAGTTTGCATGTCTGTAATTTCCTGGAACTGCTGTAGATGTCTTGAGTTTTGAATGCATTGTAGATGTTGCATTCGTTTTTCTCTAGCTCACTATTACACCCCTTTTAAATGACTTTCAAATACAATTTATAAAGGATTCCCTAAATGATTAACTCTTTCTTCCAGAAATTCTTGAGTAGAATCTGCCTGGTCCTGAAATTTTATCAGTTTTGAGACATTCCAGTTTCTTGATTACTGTTCTAGCATGATCCTCTTTTCCTTCAGTATTTCTTTTTCTTCCCCAGGGAAATTTAATATGAATTCTGACTTGTGTTCCCTATCCTCTTTGCTGAAAAGCGAGGCAAAGAATTCATTTAGTTTGTAGTGGTCTGTCAGTAAATTACCTTTGCTGAGTCTTTAAGGTATTACTTTTCTTCCGCTGTTGGCATCTTGTTTATGTGTCTACAGTAAAAAACATATTTATCCTCCCTATCCTCTCATGAAATCTTCTTTGGATGTTCCTCTTTTCTGCACCGGTACCAGCTGCTGAGCATCTCCTATGAAAAGCTGAGTATCTTGAGATTTCGTCGATAACTCACAGGTTCACACCCTACAGCAAGAGTGTCAGGGAATCTGGCCTCCTGAGTTTTATTTTCCCGATGCCAATGATTTGCTGAATGAGGATGGGCAAATCACTGAATCTCTTACAGTTTATCAGCTGTAAAATAATGATCACTGCTCTGCTAGGAGCTGAATCCTGCCTGCCTTCCTTACATGTGTGGTCCCAAGGATATTCTGAAGTTTCATTTATTAATGTTTGGAAAGTGCTTTGAGATCTTTTGGACATAAATCCTCGCATAATCATATTTAGCATTTCACAGAACAGTACATATCCTTGGTAATCCTTATAGTGCTCCTGTGAGACAGAATTACCTGTCACTACAATTATTATCCTCATTTTACTGGTTAGAGCTGAGGAGAGAAAAATGGCCTAATCTCGCTCCTGTTGAAATGGAAGTTTTGCCATTAACTTCTGTCAGAGCAGGATTAAGCATTCTCAAACATGCCAAAGTACGATTTGAACTCAGGAAGTCCTGGATCCCAAACCACACTCAATCTCATGGACCTCTCTTTTCATACATGCAACATATCATAATTGTCATATTAGTTGCATACTTTTACCTGATTCTTTGATATTTCAAGTCTTCCTCTGTACAATATCTAATGTATTTGTTCACCTTGTATGTGCCCCTTTCTTTACATTTCTCATACTGTCTTATTTCTTCACTCCCAATATATTTATTTGCTGATGCTGCACTTACCCCTAGAAAATACATGATTTATGTGTGAGCTCATTTTCTGTTTCCCCTCAGCAGTTCATTTGGTTCCTTGATTTATCCAGTCCAGCTCCCCTGCCCCAGAATTTTCCAAAAATTTATCTCCCTAAATTAAACATCCTTATTTTTGCCTATACCATCTCATTTTCTGCACCATTACAAATGTAATTACTGTGTATTGGGAGATGCTGCTTCTAAATCTCCAAGTATATCTTTTGTTTAACTGAACACCTAATTGGGAAAAGTTCCCATTCAGTTCTCATTTCCATATTGGTAGTCCTGTATTGTGCCCATGATTACGTTAATGTATTTCTTATACATTAATGTATTTCTTCCTCTGTTTTAGAGTCTATACCACACAGATAAGCCCTGTAGAAATACCATAGATGGATAGATTGTCAGTATCAGCAGTGTTATTCTTGAGCTGCCCAACAAATCAGCAGTATAAAAATAATGAAAGAACACATTTTTAAGCCTTAAAAATGAAACCCAAGCCTAAAGAGAAGTCTCTTAAAAACTGTCCTTCAGAAATGGGATTTTGGTTAAGGATCATCATGCACTGGGTTAACAGTTTGTGTCTCTATATCAAGAACTTCTAAACTGGAAAGATTATGCCTTGCTAACCCCTGTGGCCATTGTACTAGCTGTAGTGAAATTGCATGGGCCTAAATTAAATGCACAAGGAGAATAGGTGGCCTAACATCTTGAAGCCAGATTGCGATCCCTTCCTTGTGTTTGGTAGCCTTTGTTGGTATTTAGTCCCACTTACTTCAAAGGAACTCCTTGTGGAGTAAGGAACTACTCAATCTGAGTAACATTCATGTAATCTGGCATTTAATCGGTTTGTAAGCAGCTAGTGTAATAGTCTATCTGAAGATTCAGATGCACTTGATGGAGTAAACTAAAGAGCTTTCAGAGAGAGGGAGAGGGCTGGCCACAGCTTGCATAGCCTGTTTGCTTCTGTTCAGTGCAGAGAATCTTTGGGAGAATCTTTTCCTATGTCCTCTCCATGCTGTGCAAACAAATACATTTGGATGGAAGCCAGGCTGCATGCATTGCTTTAGGCTCTTATTGGCCAGTTATGCCTCTGACAGTAGTAATATTAGACTAATTAAGGGCTAGCTGTATCAATAGAGCCATATTTTCAAGTAACTTGCTTGCTTGGAATGGCTATTATTGAGCATTAAAGGCAAAATCAATTCTATACAGATAAATAGAGCTACACGGTAATGTGACTGTGACCTTTGAAGTGACAATCTGACATTAATTTTTAAAGATCATATATTCACATATGCTGTCATTGTAGGGCAAATAACTTGACTGGAAGTAAGTCTATGCATTTTGAGAATGCATTTACAGTTTAACATGCTGTTACAAATGTAAGGAGGCTCCCTCTCGTTCCTAATTTTTTTTCCACCAGCTTGACAGTTTTTCAAACATATTCACTGTCAGCCCTAACAACCTGTCAACAACTGCCATTATGGGAAAATTGCAAAGACTTGCTGGAGCACTGTGAAAAGTGACAGACATGCCACAAGGATAAGTTCCTCAGAAACAGAGGGCTAAAACTTTTGAAAGGCGCTCTAGCCCTTTCAAGTCAAAATGAACAGTTGGATATCTGAAAAAAACATACACTTGTCACATCTGATATCTATTTCTTTTCACTGCAAATAGAGGTGTATGTGAAAGAATAAAACATAGATTAGGACAAACCTGTGCAACTTCCTAGAGTTTGTGCAATTTTCCTCACTGTCAAGAATATATGTGGTGGACCAAATTTATCACTGGTGCAATTCCTCATGTGGCCAGCGCAAGTCTAGTGAAACCATAGGAGTAGATGCAAGAATGGAACATTCAGAATCTTTTTCCTACTGTACAGCTTAGTGTGTTTCAGATTACTTTGTCCATGTGTCTGTTACTTTTCTGTAATGGAGACTGATCCTGCAAAGTGTGGAGTAACTTCTGGGATAGATTCTCCCCTAGCATATGCTGATGCAATGCAGGAGTCATTCCACTGATGTCAGTGGATTTACACTGATTTGAAATAGGTACAAGTGAGCAGAAGGCTGTGGGGCTGAGCTCTTGTTGAAGTCAAGCTGCAAGCTCAGGTTGAGGGATGGAATAAATAAGGCCCATCACTAGAAACATGCACAATATTAGAACTTGCCCATTCTGTGCTGTATTGTTCAAACTGCCCTTGTCCATACTGGGCTAATATGTCTAAGAAGACATATCAGGTGAAATCATGTCCCCATTGAAGTCAATGGAGTCTTGACATTAACTTCATTGCAGCCAGGATTTCACACAACCCTTCCGAAAAGGAGCAGATAATACAGATTAGGAAAAGATAGTGTCTAAATCTTTTCAGTAATGTTTATTAAGAACACTGGCAACTGCTAATGATGACTGAGCTGACTGCCTGGAGATTTTCCAACTTGCGTTTTCTCAATTCGTTATTTAATTGTTACCAGTTTCTTTAAACACGTTGTTCTGATGTTTGAATGTCATTGCCAATGAACAGCAATTTAAGATTTTACTCAACAGTGCTTGTACTCAGAGCTGATTGGCATAACTGATGGATTCCCAGACAGAGTCCACTTCTCATCTCCTCCTTGTTTATAATCTCCTATGGCTTTTAGCAGACGGGTTGTGAACTGGATTTTGTTAGAGAATTAACATGCAATTAGTGCTGAAATGTGCCCTATGGTGCTTAGGTGATGGAGCAATTTTAAATTCTAAACATTCTCCATTTTTGTCATGGAGTCAGACCCTTGGGAACATTGACTATCTTGATTTATCCATTGACTCTAATGCTAGTTCTAAATGTAAACCCCGCTACACTGAGGAGTGAGTGACTCCAGTATGTTGTTTCATGTTGTTTTAATGCAGTGTTGGGTACATGTGGCAACACAAGTGTTTTGCTGCATTACTCACAGGGTACAGAGTATAGAAAAGAGGACAGATGTGCCTATAAATAAAATCCTTCGCATGGGCTGTATGTGAAATTACAACTCAATAGTTACAGCCTAGTGGAGAAGGAAAAGGGTAATAAACAAATACCTTAAAATAATAAATTACATAGACATTTACTTAATGCATGCTAAGAACTTGAGGTACTTTATAGTCTGATTAGGCGAGGCATTGAGCTGACTCTTAGGCAATGATCAGTACCTTGCTGGTTGGTCCATGAGTGATGAAGGAAAGGTGGTCTTCTGGTTCAGGCACTGGTTAGAGAGTCAGGTGTTCTGGGTTCAGTTCCTGGCTCTGTCACAAACTTCATGGGTGACCTTGGGCAAAACACTTCATCTTTCTGTGCCCCATTTCCCCAGCTCTAAAACAGGGATAATAATGTTTCCTTACTTCACAGGGGTATTGTGAGGATAAGTACTTTGGAGGTGCTGAGATAATACAATGATGAGACCATGTAAGTACCTAGCCAGTTAGATCAATGCCCATGCACAGTGCTCTACCAAAATTTCTATCTGACAATCTGGGCAGTGGAAACCTATTCTTTCATTGTACTCATTCAGTGTTTTGACAGAAGACACTTGAGGTGTGTTGTGGAGCCTAGAAGCAAGGGAGCATGTTTGCACACGCGCACCCAACCCACCAATGGCGTATATGCGTGGTATCCTTCTCCTTTCACCCCCTGGTATAGAAGCTGGCATGGGGATGGGTAGCAATCAGAAATGGCCTCGTTAATGCTGCCTCTGCTGTTTACAAGGCCAGAGTTGTTCCTTAGATGTTTCTGTTCACTTTTAAATTCAAGCTCTTTTTCTGTGCTTTTAAAAAAGCAAAACAAAAAATTGTTTTGTGACAGAAACTTAGAACAAACCTTCTAAAATGCATTCTCTAATAATTCTCTAATAAACCATTAACTTTGCCTATTATCAAACACTGTAGAACAGAAGCACCTCATTTAATGATAATGATTCCTTTTATCTACCTCTCACTAAGGGACATTTAGCTCCCCACAGACGTTAGGTTCCTGGTTATGTCATATGCTCTCAGTTGTTTTGTAATGCTAGTTGAGTCCGATAGAATAAAGCACCTGTTCCTCAAACTGCTCAGAGTAACTCAAATATGCTTTGGTTTTAATGTCTCTTATTTTTTCACGTTCTTTATTTTTCTTTCAGTTCCCAGTTACAAAAATGAACAAGTAATAGTTATAGGACATATTTTTCATGCTGATTTTCCTTGGCATGAAAAAAGCAGAGGTCTCCACTAATTATATTTCCAAATTTAATCTCCTTTAATACAAATTTTTGAATATAATTCCTTGATTTCATACTTGTAACATTCCTATTATTTACCCAACAGATGCTCTTATTTCTTCAGATCACTGAGTTCCAACTGAAAAGGTGTCAGTTTAAAGTTCCCCAGTTACTAGTTGGTTAATCTCTGGCAGGCTAATCTCAGGTCATAGCTGATTTTTAATCAAAGCCTGATTGGTGTTTATCACACTGACTTTAGATTGTGGCATCCTATTGCAAAATCCTGCTAATGCTCAAACATGTTTGAGCTGGACATCTGACCCTGTTGTTGCAAAAGGTTTATCTTCTATATTTTCAGACAGCTGTACCATTGCTGTTATGAGGGATTGTGCAGGTAATACAGTTAGCTAAGATAGTGTCTGCATTTTATTAAACTGAGGACTGCCCATGCACTTGGGGAATGTCTTTCAGTATATGTGGGAGTATATAAGGTTATAAATCATAGAAGGAAAACACTATAACACTTCAATAAAGCATCCTGCTCTTGAGTGTCTGGGACAGAGAACATGAGCTTTCCAGTGTTTTCAGGGAGCATAAGAAGTCATGAAGAAGACAAACTGCTCGTATAATTTCTTGTTTTTACATCTACCATTCTAGGGCAGGATCCCCATCCAGTGCTACTTCCTGAGAGCAAGGCCTCATCAGTTCAAGATGAAATCCCTATTCATGAAAGCACTTAAGTTAAGCACATGATTAAGTACTTTCTTAAGTCAGAGCCACAGTTCTGTTGTTACTGGACACATAGGGGAGAGGGGGACAAGAATCATCTCTGGGTACTAGGAAGGATGGCTCACCGTACCTGGGGGAACTAGCTCCCATAAAGCACTTAGTTGTATTTCTGAGCCAGTTTCTACCATCCTTGACTCACAGTGAATAATAGCTTACTCCACAAGAAAGTCCACTGAAATCAACAGGAATAATTGCCGAGTTAAACGCTTCTGTTCTGAATGTGATTTAAAGGGTGCAGAATCTGGTTATTAATAGGAGCAGCACTTAAATTAGCCAAAGGCAGTTATTGGAGAGAGATACTCTCCTTTACTTTTTAGCTGGTATTTGCCTTTTGCCCGTGCCTGTCTACATCTGAGGAAGTTTTTCCAGCATAAGAATACCTCCCCCACCAATACCCCGGTCCCTACGTCCCTCCATTCCAATTTCTCTTTTGTAAACCTCTCTGTGACTCTGGAGTTCAAGTGACAAGCACTGCTTGTCTCCCTCAGTGAGTTGTATTCTGACATCGAGTGTACTTGATCTGGGGCTGGTAGCTTGCTTCAAACATTGTTCATGTGAATGACTCTGGCAGTAGGGAAACTGCAGAAAAAAAGTGCATGAACAGTGATTCTTGTTTTCTATCTTCAAATCACATCTATTGTTGTTGTGTTCCTGCTGGCTTGTTTGAAGAGTCTTGACTTTGAGACCAGAGAGAAATCATTATCCAAGTCGCATTCATTGAAAGTTGAGTTCCAGTGCTCTCATAAGTGATCACTCAGATTAGCCTGTATGAACCTTCCACACACAGGGGCTTGTGTTTACTGTATAGCACCTAAGGCAGCTTTTCTAATTTTTAACAGAAAATTCAGTGTCTTGGTGAATACACACTGAATATTCCGTGTGATTTATGTATTACCACTTAGCACTTGATTATGAATCACAGCAATTCTTTTTCTCTTGACATCCTTTAGTTTGTGACATTCCTTGCTGTCATCTTCTTCTTTTCTTTGCTATGTTACCATTGTCATTTTCTCATTGACTTTATCATGGACAGGTATTCAGCCAGCTTTTATCCTAAGTCCTAGCGCTTAAACTTTGAAACTAAACTGTTCTGACTTTCTAGATAAGAGTGACAGTCTGTGAGTGTTTCATTTTGAAATCTATGTTGCTGATCTTTCAATAATACTTCACGCCTGTGTAATGCTTTTCTTCCATAGATCTCAAAGGAAGGTAAGTAGTCATCCCCCTTTTATATTGGGGAAACTGAGGCATAGAGTGCTTGCCCAAAGTCACATGGCAGGTCAGTGATTGAGCTGAGCTCAGCTAAATCAAGGGCACATGCAAAATGTCTCCCAATGAGCTCAGGAATCTCACTGGAGAAGGTTGTGCATGCCCCAAGCACAATCTCTCTGGTGGTTTTCCTGGGAAAGTGAGGTCTGTGCCATTTGTACTCAGGAATTAGTGGTGGATAAATGTAGCATCCCCACCCCAGGGAATATGTTCTCTGTGTTATCAAGATTGCTCAGTTTTTACAGCTGACCCATGGAATTTCTGGTCACCGTGTCCTCACTTACTACTAATAGTAACTCACAGGTTTAACACCATCCGCAGTCAGTCCCTAACTGGGTAATCAGTCACTTTGTGCTCTCACCTGTTATGTATGCTCTGAAATGGCTGACATGTTTTACCCTAGAAGTAGCTACATTGGAGCAGGGGTATAATTTATATATCACCTTGTTAAATTTAGAAGGTGCTATGGCTCCTTTTGGGTGACCCTATCATAATGATAATTGACATAGCTAGTGCTTAATACTTTCAGAGTTGTTCAGATAGATAAGTAATCCTTGGAGCACCATTGTGATGCAGCTGCTATATGTAGGTGTTTTGCAGATGGGGAAACTGAGGCACAGAGCTGTTAAGTGACTGGTTCAGAGAGCCAGTGTCAGAGGCAAGGATTAGAATGTAGGAGTTCCTAGCTGCTAATACTATCCTCACCCACTAGAAACGGCTACTTCTAAATGTAAACAGATGATAATTAAGATCAGCAATATAGTTGGATAATATATAGCTCCTGGGATTTAAATGGTGAGGTATAGTACTAAAGGTTAAAGCAACACACAATTTGAATGGACAGTCAGGGCAGAGGGTAACACCAGTGCGGTAGTGGGAAAGGATGAGGTGGAAGGGTTGTGGTAATGTCGCTTCAGTGCAGCATCACACCACCGGCACAGAGATTTATGGAGCATATTTGAAAGGGACAAGTGGGTGTGATGGATGGGGTAAGTCAGTAACAATTAGTGAAATTGCACCTTTCTGTCATAGTCTATCACTAACTTCCTCTCTCGGCAGTTGGAGTGTTTCCCAGTTGCAGTTAGAGGGAGTGAATGGTGTTCACTTCCCCTCTCCCCCGCCACTGGGTCATGTAAGCAGCTAAAGAATTCAGCCATGTTACCTGAATCATCCCAAGTGAAAGGCAGAAATCAATTCCTGAAACTCCCAGGCAATTGAAGCCAGTGTTATTTAGGAGCCACTGCAAAAGTCTGGAGATTCTTGGAAACGATGAGCTAATTATTGACTTAGTTTATGCCTACACCACGATAAACCAGAAGAGACAACAGAGAAAATATGAATCAGATACTGGACGCCTTATGGTAGTGGTAGCAGTATTACAGAAGTTAGAAGAGACTCTGAATGAGCTTGGTGCATCGGTGCTAGGTGCTGTACAAACACCTACCAAGAGATGGTATCTACAACAAAGTGCTTACTATCAAAATAGACAAACAGATGAAGGGTGGGAGGAGAAACAGAGGCACACTGCAGGTAAGTGG
Organism: Gopherus evgoodei; assembly: GCF_007399415.2. NCBI lineage: Eukaryota > Metazoa > Chordata > Testudines > Testudinidae > Gopherus > Gopherus evgoodei. The sequence goes on along the minus strand of NC_044333.1, from coordinate 32,603,427 downwards.
CAGAGCCAGGAAGAGCACAGGACTTGCACTGCCATACCCTATCCATTAGACCTTGCTGCCATCCCAAATAGAGGTATACACTTTATAATACAGAGACACAAGATGTGCTTCAGGTAAAGATGATTTGAGATGGCAGAGCATGAAGTAAACACCTAGATCCCAATCCCCCCAAAGTTTGCGCTGGTTCAGATTCAGATCTGTATGTTATGTTTCAGCCTCTGCTAGGATTATGATGATGTACAGAGTGATGTACGTATGTGTACCTTAGGGTTTTATTCTGACCCAATCACTACAGTCTCAAAATGGCTTCCATGTGAAATGAATAGTGAGAGTGAAGTCCTTAATGGATTTCATGGAGGCTCTGGCATGTCTCCCATTTTGGGGTAAAAACTCGGCTTGAGGGGTGGGCGGTTGAATTGTGTGCCCCTCCCCCCGACTTTTAGAATGCATGTGACTCTCAGTTTAAAAAAAACAAAACCTGTAGGAAGGCAGAGTCCAGGCCCAGAGAACCTTGCAGTGTAACTCAGCCAACCCTATACATAGGATAACAGTTCAGAGTGCAAGAAGCAGTGTAGCTTATTGGATAGTGAAGAGAAAGGAAGAGAGAATTTGATGGAGGAAAGGGAAGGTCATTTGGTTCACAGGACCTGGGCGTCCTTTTACAAATGGGGCAGAACCTCAAAGGAGGTAATGCAAAGGCTCTGTGCATTCCATTCTAATCTTTGCCGCTGCATGTGAAAATGATTAATAATTCTACAGAATGATTGCCTTGGTTTTTAATATCCCTTACTGATGAGTCTCAAAAGAAATAGTCTGCTTTTTTTATGTTGTTATAACAACAGTTTTTGACTCACTATATGAAGTCTGTTAAATTATGCATGAGATGTGCGTTTTACCCAGTTTGAACTGTCCACTCTAATGGAAACACTAATGCTAGATGAACAGTATCTTGTAACTAATGCAATTCTTGCAATGGCAAGCAATATCCTCTCAGTATCAAAATGCAATAAACCTTTAATAGAACACACTGAGAGTAATGTTAAAAAAATAACTACAGACCCCTCTTGGACAACTGAACAATTTATATGAACAGCCAAGTTCTAATTTGTTTGATTAATGGCTGCGTAACTATCAGAATGTAATGCAGATAGAAGTGATGCATGTCTGGTCTGAACTATGGTACAATGCCCAGAAATGAAACCTCAAAAAACTTCTGCTCTAAGATCAAGCAGTAGAAGAGATCTGACTGAGCCCTGGAGACCTCCAGTACTCAAAGACTTTTATTTATATGCCGTACAAAATACTTTTTTTCAATCTTCTTGGGATTTTTCTGGCTCAGCCCATATGGTGAACAGCAGACTTTTATTTATGAACAGCAACAAAAATTGTATTCCAGTGCTCAGACACACATTGGACAGCGAGGGTATGGTAGAGAGCCCAATATGGTGTTCAACAGCTGTCTAGATCCCTGTTTATAACAGTATGATGAGACTAAGAACAGTTTTGCATTTTTCTATCATCTTGTTCTATGTCTGTAGACAGCTTGAAATCTGCAGTATCTTTTGACAGGCAGTGCCCATTATTTTACTCTGCTGTGTGCTTGTGTACATTTCGGGACCATGTGTTTTTCTTGGCTTCTTTAGCTGTACACTTGACATTTGAAGTCTCTGCTTGAGACCAGTTGTAATGCCCGTGCAGCACCACTCAGCACACTGAATGTCCTGTGCACACTGGCAAAGAAGGTCTGGAAACACTCAGCTTTCCATGTGGTCACCTTACTGTGATCAGAAAAAAGAAATGGGGCTGCCTTCAGTGGTTGCATGCTGCGTGAGAAAGAAATTCCACAAGAACAACATTCAAGCAGTTTGATTCACTTTTTGATTGGATACACTAAGGCTGAGACTTCTGAAAATGGACAGCGGTAGAACAAAATAAGACAAGAATGGATCAAGTGGTTGTCTTAGGTTAAAAAAAAAGAATTGTAAGTGATGTTGTAAAATAGTGATGATTAGAGTTGAAACTAAAAATACTCTAACTCTCTAGATTTTCCTTTCTTTCTTCCTTTTCTTAATCAGCAATTAATTTAAGTACTGTGAAATTAAAGGAATGCTTAATATGGTACCTCAAGATAATAATCCATGCCTAGCTTTGACCCCAGGATATGGCATTTAGATTTTATAATCTTAGAATTTATGATGAATTTCAGTCAACCAGGTTAAAAACTATATGGTCAAGGAAATGTTTTAATTTATAGAAGACAGTCATATTTTGGGAGAAGTAGCTTCCTGAATGTGATGGTGAGGAAAGAAATTTTAAAGGTTAATCAGTTTATTGATTTTTTTTCCTGCAATGAGCAGGAATAATTTTGGGTATGTCAAGGGAAAATTGGAGTTTTGAGATAATACTGTAAGAATAATGCTTTGTGCATCAGACAACAGTAAAGTAATTGTTTTTGACTACAAATTGATTATATGAAACAGTGTTGCCATTCCTAAGGATTCAAAAACCAGGAATCATGCTCCAGAAAATCATGAGGGTGGATTATAATAATAATAAAAAAAAGTTCTTTTTATTTGCCTTCTATTTTTTAAGCAATTTAGAATTCACATTTTTTAAGCCCCTGCAACCATGAGGGCTAGAGACTTATTTTTTTCTTTAAGTGAAAACTTAGATTCTCATATAATAACATGACACCTGAAGCAAGTGGCTTTAAGAAGGAAATTGGACATTATGAGACTCCTGATGATAAATGCAGGAGAATTGGTATCACTGTAGTATTTTTATTTTTTTAGTTCTGTTCCCCTCCCACCTCTTTCTGAATACTATGAATATTGTACACTCTGTTTTTAGGGGTTTTAAACTTGGGCAATTTCATAAACCCAAACCATGAAATTAGTATTTTTTAAATACAACAAAGCATCAGGGCTTGATATTTAGAAGAGGCCTTTCGCTGTTTATTTTACCCAATGATGAGGATAGATTTCAGATATGCAGCAGTGCTTCTTGTGGCATAAATTCAAACCTGGACCCTGGACATTCCAATTTTTCCAATGACCTTTATGTCTATAATGAGCCAAAGTGAGTTTGTGGGTAGAGTTTCTCTTTGTGCCATGGCTTCGGTTGGCACAGGAGAGGGAGTTGGGGCTCAGGACGCTGGTTAAGAACATTTGATTCTCAGGGCTGGGCCAATCCCAGTTGTGCTGCCCGCGGTGTATTGCCATAGTGTAAAGGGCCTCTGCCAGGCCCCCTATGCTAAGAGGTGGAGGAGCAAAGGCACAAGACCCAGTATCCACAAAGATTTTCCAGCAGAGAGTTCCTCAATGCCAGGAGAATTCAGCATGGGTTATTTACAGCAGAATTGAGGCCCTTCCAGACCTGAATGATAGAAAGAGGGCAAATGTCAGAAGAAAGTCTGGTCCAAAATATCTGAACGCTCTTGAGCTTTGGGATGTTCATAATTTGATGTTCATTGAGTTTCAGTGATGCTCAGGGAAAATTTTCAAGTGTGTCTATGTGATTTAGGAGCCCAATTCCCATTAACTTTCAATGGACTTTTGTCCCCAAATTGCCTGTGTCACTACTGAAAATGGAGCATAGGACCCTAAGTCACCTAGTCACTTCTGAAAATATTGCCCTTAAGCTTAAGTTATTATTTAGTAGTTTGGCTACTCTCATGCTGAAAGTTAAGCCCGTGCTTAGATGCTTTGCTGGATTGGGGCCTAATTTTGAAAATGTTACCAGCATACTGTATTTAATAAAATCCCTCTTTCAAAATATCAGTGCGTAAAACCTCATCCCTATTTTAGAGATTAACCATAGAACAAACTGAAATAGATCCTTTCTGCACAGTATCTTCTTGTTTGGATTGTCGAAAGTAAAACTGCAAAAGGAGATTGCAAAAGTCATGGAAATAAACTAAAGTTAAAGAAACTTTGATGTTTAAACTAAAGTGTAACTTTAAGAGTGCCCTTGTTTAGTCAGCTGCATCCTGTCAGAACTCCTGAAGTAAATAATGAGAGAGAGATAGTAATATCTCATACAATGAAGATGGCTGCAACAAATAAATTGTGTGAGTCAATTTCTATCTGAGAGGGTATCCTGAGAACACAATTCAGACAACTGCAGGTTTATGCTAGTTAGGGTTTCATGATGTCTTGTGTTCATCTATACCCTTGTGTTGTGTTTCTCTTATGACTCATCACATTTATATATTGTTCAAAATTGCTTATGATTCCACTGGAGGGCTTAACTCTAGCCTCAGATATTGGGATGTACAAACTGTTGCAAGTGCAGTAGTGGTGATTTAAAGATGCTAAGATTAAAATCAGTCTCAAAGGTTGGATTCATAAACAAGACTTGCCTTTTCTCCCTCTTCTGCACCTCTGCAAATAAAATCAGGAAAGCAGGGGCAAAGTGCTTTGGAAGAGGAGCAGCTGAATAAGTCAAATAGTATTTTAAATACCTGAAGGATACATTTTTCAGAGACAGATGACAGAAGTCAGTGTTAGAGGTTGCAGTGAGGTTTCCATAAAACATCAATGGACGCTGGTTTTGAATATATATTTTGAACTACTCATTTTATTGACAGGCTGTCATAACTGTGAAAGGCGAAAACACACAGCCATAAATAACAGCAAACCTAAATAAATTGCTGCCAGGCAATAGGTCAATATGAGCCATTTGATGCTTATATTAGGTTTTTGTAAGGATGGAGAAGGGCAATGAAATTCAGAATGACTTGGCGAGACTAGAAGAACAGGCAGATAAAGTGACTTATGTAATTCATTGCAGAGCAATATAAATGGTATTTATTTTATTACAGCAGCATTCAGCAGTGTCCAGTGTGCCACATGTTGCACAAGACTCCTTCCTCACAGAGCTTACAATTCCAGTGCAGGCATGATGCAATGAAGGAAATGTAGTGGAGGAAGGGACAGGGTTATGGTGGCTATAGGAGTATGGGAACAATAAGGATGGGGCAGGAGGGCAATAAAATTGTAGTCTTTGCATATACAAACACGTGGGGTTATCACAATGGCGCAGGTTCAAATGTATTTTTGTTGACTCACTTCTTGTAGGCCTCCCAGTGGAGGTAGGTCCTCAGAGGGGGGATTTAAATAAGCAGAGTAGCATTAGGCAGTGGCATTAAAAGGAATCCTAGAAATCAGAAATAGAAAAGTCCTGATAGGTTGACTAGTTCGTTCCCCCTGCCGGTACAGGATTGCTGCTTCTGGTATGTTTGATGGCAGGTGAATTGCTTGCAAAAGGAGGAGATATGGAAAAAGAGGAAAGGCTTAGAATAGTGATTGCGAGCCTGGAACTGAGAGGGTAAGACTGCCAAAAAAAAATGTTTAGGGTTATTAGGGTTGAGAGTAATAGCAATACTTAGTACTTTCCATCTTCAAAGTGCAGCATAAATATCAATCAGCTAATCTTCACTACCTAGCCAGAGAAATGTTCAGTGAATTGACCAAGTCCACAAAATGAGTTGCTGCAAAACCAGGATTCAAATTTAGGAATTCCTGGCTCCCGGTCCTGTATCTATCTGCCAAACACACACTCTTTGTCTCTCACTGTGAGGCAGAGAGAGTGGTTTCAGGATCTTGAGTGTCTAGAGGAGAAACCCCAACTATAGTGCTAAAGGGTTCATTGCTGAGAGATCCTTTCATAGACTTAAAGGTAGAAGGGACAGTTATGGTCATCTACTCTGATTTCCTGCATAACGGAAGCCATAAAATTTCACTTCAACATTCCTGCATCAGGACCAATAACTTGTGGTTGAACTAGAGGATATCGTTAGAAAGACACAGTCTTGATTTTAAAACCCCAAGTGATGGAGAATTTGCCATATATTATTTTCAAACTTATGGATGACAGGAGAGGTCCCGGAAGACTGGAGGAGGGCTAATGTAGTGCCCATCTTTAAAAAGGGGGAACTAGGGACCAGTCATCCTGACTTTGATACATGGAAAACTACTAGAGCAATGTATAAAACATTCAATTTGCGAATACCTGGAGGATGAAGGGGTAATAACTAGCAGCCAGCATGGATTTACTAAACAAATCTTGCCAAACCAACTTGATTTCCTTTGACAGGGTAGCTGGTTTGGTGGATAGGAGAAATGAGGTGTACATAATATATCAGGACTTCAGCAAGGGTTTTTGACACATGACATTCTGATAAATAAGCTGAAGAGTTGCAGGCTTGGAACTATTGTTAAGTGGATACATAGTTGGTTAAACAATCACAAGCAGAGAGTAACTATTAATGGAAAGATGTCAGATTGAAGGGAGGTCTCAAGTGGGGTTCCAAAGGGATGAGTTCTGGGCCCAGTGTTCTTTAACATCTTTGTTGTGCAGGCATAGATAGCATACTGATCAAATTTGCAGATGACACAAAGCTAGGTGGGGAGTTGCCAACACTTTGGAGGCTAGAGCTAAAATTCAGAGTGATCTTGATACATTGGAGAACTGCGCTATAGTCAACAAAATGAAATGAAATGTAATGTGCTACACTTAGGGAAGAGAAAACAAATGCACAAATACAGAATGGGGTGGTGGAACTGGCTTGGCAGCAGCATTGTTGAGAAGGATCTGGGAGTTGTGGTGGATCTGGGAGTTGCGATGCTGTTGCAAAAAAAGAAATGCAATTTTAGGTTGCAGTTGTAGGTTGCATTAACAGAGGCATAGAATGCAAGTCAGAGGAGATGATAGTACTGCTCTACTCACTGCTGGTTAGAGCTCAGCTGGAGTCCTGTGTCCAAATTTGGTCACCAATGTATAGAAAGGATGTGGAGAAACTGGAAAGGATCCAGAGGCAAGCAACAAAGTGATGGAATGCAAGCCATATGAGCAAAGGCTGAAGGAACTGGGTATGTTTAGTTTGGAAAAAAGGAGATTAAGGTGGGACATAATAGTGGTCTTCAAATACTTGAAAGGCTGCCATAAAAAAGACGGAGAAAGTTTCTCTCTTTTGCCACAGAGGACAGGTCAAAAGGCAATAGGTTCAAACTACAGCACAGCAGATTTAGATTAAATCTCAGGAAAAAACTTCCTAACTGTGTGAACAGTAGGAAAATGGAACAGACTGCCTAGGTAGGTGGTGGAAGCTCTTTGCTGGAGGTTTCAAAAGGAGGCTGGATAACCATCAGTCTTGGATGGTTTAGACACAACAAATCCCGCATCCTGGCAGGGGGTTAGACTGGATGACCCTTGTGGTCCCTTCTAGCCGTATGATTCTATATCCCTCTATAATCTGTTCCAGTGGCTAATTAAATCTCCCCACAAGCCCTCTCCTTTTAAGCAAACATGGTTATACATAAGAGATTTCTAAAGTCTGAAATGACCTGTATACTAATATGTTTAGTTCTAAAAGTGGATTTTGTTTCATGTCTGATGATTGCCCTCTTAGGAAAAAGTTCTAAAAATGATGTACTGTTTTGTCAAACGTCTAGAACTTTTCTGAAAGGTCTTTTGCACAATCCAGAATGATTCTGGTTTCTCCCAACCTTCTGGAATTACTGCATTTGTTATGCTGTGTCTTCTGCAGTAAATAACAGATGTTTTCTTTGCTAAATTTTGGGATTTACTTCTTGGAGAAAAATAATTAACACTGATAGGAGTTTGATTGCATGAAATTAACAGAAATAAACACACAAATGATAAATCCACGGTGGGAGAACTGCCCATATGTTACATATTGGCTTAACATGGATGAGGCATTAAATAAACGAAGTCTGAAAAACACAAGCCTTATCAGCTTTATTAGCGTTGAACTCTGTGGCTTCCACTGGGGCTGACACACTTAATTAAAGATGCTCTGGTCTAATTAGGTTGCACATCAAATATACAATTACAAATGTTTAAAAAAAATCTAGCTGAGCTGCATTTCTGAGTGATATGAATATTTATTTTCGTCAGGTAGGATCCATCAAGAGATCAGGTCAGATAATATAAAAAATAGAGGGACTACAGAAGCTAGACTATTCCTTGCAATGAATGATGCCTAGATTTTCAGTCTGGATGTGGCTAGAGAAGACAACTATGGACTAAGGGGAGACAATACTTTTTTGTTTGTATATTTTAATCAGTATCTGATTGGATAGTTTAATTTTATTGGTGATTAGCTCATGGAGAAATTCATCGTATTCAGTTGATTTACTACCTAAATGACTGATTTCTGCAGCCACTTTGTAGGCCCATATCAACTGCCACTGAGGTGAATGAGAAGACACCTTTTGAGTTAACAGAAGTTGGATCAGGCCCAGATGTCAGTTTGAGTTCTGCAGGTGGAACACCTGGAAAATCAATGGCAAACTGGGAGGAACCTATGTGTTACACTGGGATGCAGGGGTAAAAGCCTGCCTTGCACCTGAATATAATTTTGCTTAGTGGCAAGAAATTGCATAAAGGACTGTGTACTCTGTGCTGTTTTACATTTAGGAGTAGATTTGGGGTTAGACTTCTGGAACCGTTTAATACTGTTTCTTGCAGTATTATGTGGAGAATGACCAGAGTGATTTAGTGCTAGAAGGGGGAGGAACACAAATGGCAGGATGCTCTCAATGATTTTTAGCTTTTCTTGTTTTTTTTTCATTGTATGCGAGTTCACGGAACAGTTCAAACTCATATCAGGGTTCAAGAAAGAAGCCCCATCACCTTGCTCAATAAATAAGTCACCTATACAAACTGACTGACTTGTAAGTGGACATAATTTCCCAGAAGTTTAATGTAATTCATGTGTGCTGAATCATGATAATACCTAGCTGTTCTGTAGTGCTTTTCATCAATAGCTCTCAAAGCACTTTTACAAGAGATGTGTCCTGTAATCAACAACATTTTCAGGACCAAATGTGCAGTGTGTCCCTTAGGGCTAATCTACATGGCAAATTACTGCATGACAAGCAAGGTGTGAATCTACACTGCGCCAGTTTGCCACACAGTAATGTCCCACTGCTACGCATCCAAGGCTTTGTGATGTAGCAGTGTCCACATGGGACATTACTGTGTGGCAAGCTGGTTTGCTGTAAATTCAAACCTGGCTTGCCATGCAGACAAGCCCTTATTAAGGACATGAAGCTGCTTGAGCTTTAGAATGGATACTCCAAATCAGTTCAGTAGAAACAGTTCCTACTGGGCCACTTGCACAACTCTCTGCACCTGCTGTGGTCAACTACTACTGGGTCTGACCAGAGCAGAGTTGATACACAGTTGCGTAGCCGTTGGGATTTGTAGCAGGGACAGGGCAGCTGACCATGCCCTCTTTGTTTGAAGGCTGGGGTACTAGTGTCCCTTCCACATTGCATTGTGTTCAATGTCATGCACTTATAGTCTGTAACATAGTGTCTTACGTTCTTAGCTATGTGCTACTTAGTCAGCTACCTGCAGGAGCAAAAGGTTACCTGCAAGAACATAAACTATGGCAGAAAATGTGGCCTTGTATGTTCTTCCATAAGTATTGGTAAGTTCAGAATAGAGTGGCAGCTTTATCAGTTTTTTGTTGTCTTTTTTTTTTAAGATGAAGTTAGATATTTAGGAGTAGATGCACCCTCTTTCTCTTTTCTGAATGTAGATTTTTGTTATGAGACTTTACAGAGGCTGCTCATTTTAAACTCTGCTTCAGGGCAAAAATATTTATGGCATACTTTAAATAAAACATAACGTGTTTTGTACTAACATATGTATCATTGTCCCTCTAGCTGGAGCTGATATAATTTCTGACACGGTGTGCTATGCTCATGCAAAATTGATGATATAGCATTGCATAAGAATGAATGTGTTCCTTTAAAATACTGTTCTTTCACTTTCATAACCCCACCCGGGTTTTAGTTTCAGGAACCAAAATTCTTCTTAACTATTACTGTTTCATTAAACCACTGCCCAGGTGATGGGCAGCTTAAATCCTAGGCACTAGGTGGTTGATTCTGTTTTCCTGATGTAGCTGATACTCCATCAAAGTCAATGGGATTTTTGGGTGCACATCCAACATACATCTTCTGTTAGGCTACTAGAAGGGCAGGTCAATAAATACTTATCAGACTCGTGGATAGATGAGCAATTCCCTGCTTCTGCATCTATATTAATGCCAAAACATTTCAGCTTCTAAACTTCATAAGAAAAAATTCACTCCATTAGTACCTTCTTAGAGGAAGTCATTGGAGATCATACCCAGAAAATCTAGAGAACTTTTTTTTTTTGCTTTTTATACATATATCATTTATTTATAATGTAATCCTTAGGGATGCTAATCGTAGTTAAGGGCTCCATTGTGCAAGGGTCTGTACAAATACAACATAAAGAAAGGCCCTGCCCTGAAGAACTCACAATCTAAATAGAAAACAAGAGACAACAGGTGAGCACAAGGTAACAATGGGGGGAGACAGGGGATGCACAAGGTAACAATGAGACAATACAGGCACTTCTTTGGCTGTCCATTTGGGAAATGCCAGTTTGACAAGGCTAACAAAGAAATGGTAACACCCTGGGAAGGATAAATGATTTTTGTTTGAAAACTACAACTATCAGTGGAACTTGATGCATGAAGCACATTATTGGTTTTCTCTCCCTTGTTTGTGTTTCTATGGTTTTGGTCTGATTGACATAGGATAGACAGTTACAAGTGCAAGGGGCAACATTCCCATTCATTGCAGTAGGACAGGATTTCACCCAAGATATCAAAGAACATGTTCACTTTTTGGTTGGATGGGTGCATTATACAGGTGGGATATGGTGTGTAGGTTTTCTGCTCAATCATTATAGCTTCTTAGATCCATACAAATTAAGAATGGAAAAGCATTTTAAAATTGATTAGTTGGAATTGTAGGTGGTGGCAAGATAGTGTTTGGGTTTGTTTCCATATGAACTATAGCATTGCATAAGAATGAATGTGTTCCTTTAAAATACAGTTCTTTCACTGTCTCAGTGACAATGTACCTATGAGGGTTATGAACTCTTTGGGATGGGGCCAACTTTTTGATCTGTATTCAGTGACTAGCACAATGGGGTCCTGGCTCCACAACTAGGGCTCCTACACGCTACCTCATACAAATAATCATAAACAGTAATAATAGCGTGGGAGAGCAGCAGCTGAAATTAATGCAAGTATTTCCATTGTAAACATCTGTTTTCAGAAATTTATAATAAAGCAGTTAAAATGGACTGTTAGGTGAGACTTGGCAGAAAAGCAGGTGCCGAATGTTTGTTTACAAATTTAGCCACCATCTCAACTGCACCAGAAAGTGTGTTTGTAAGTCCCAACCATCCATACCTGCAATCTATACCAGCCAATGAAGGGGGAAATCTTCTTCAACTCTGCTCTTAACTATTATACTGAAGGATTTGGCTATGTTTAACTGGTGAAGGTGAAAACCTGGTTTTCTCGATACTGATTTTGCCACTACCAAATCTGGCCTGTGTCATCTCACAAGATGCGTACTGAAGGAAACAAAGGTTCCTGCAGAGCATTCACTGCTTACCACAGAAGATGCACAGTGACTGAGGCATGTGCTCCAGGCACCGTAATGAGTGTAGACTGATAGCCAAGATCGCAGATTTCTCTCTCCTCTGAAGGCTGGCACCTCTAATAGTCCATTGTCTCCTAACAGCATGCTGGGGTATTGGCTCAGCAAGAGGATCACCTCCTGAATCACCTTAGTTGGAAGGCGTGACCACAGTTGAATCTCATAGTAGAGGTAAAATAATCTTGCTGTACAGGGCGTCACAACTCTCTGATTAACACTCTTGGTTCTGTTTCCCTAATTCTAGAGACCTAATATAATGAATGGTATTTTACAATAAATATCTCTTTTATTAGCGTTTCTGGTCTGTTGATTTGTTTCCTATTTTACGATGTTTAGACAGACAGATTTGGACCATTAAAACTCCACTCAGGCTTGATACGTTGGGGCTGCCTGACACACAATAACACTGATATATTAGTTCAGATAAATCTCTAATTAGATTTTTGGCAGGACTGTCACAGTCAGAGAAACTTTCCCTGAGTGCTCCATTGAAATGATGCTTTCTGCAACCTCATGTAATGAAGGCCATCTTTTAATTAAGCAGGTCCTCTCAAAAGGACATCAAACTTAATGCCCTTTTTCCACTGGCCTTTGTCCTTGCAGTGTCAGCCTTCTCAAGCATACTCCTCCATGGCATGATTTAGGCAGTATATTAAAAAGTACATAAAACGTATAAAAGTAAGTAAAAAGTGATAGCTGAAGCTTGCCATGAAAGTTATGGTGTATGGAGGATTACAGTTTTAAACCCAAATGCAACAGTTAGTTTGGGAAATTATTATTATTTATGTAGTCCTTGAAAAGTTTAGGACTGTAAAATGACTATATGATTGCACAATAGTACCAGTGTTGTGTAAAATCTCAAATTTTATGACTGGCTTAATGTAACTATTGAATTAAAGAGCCTGTTAAATACATTTTCTGTTTCCAATAAAATGTAAATAAAATATTTTGACCTGGTTGAGGCATCTAGGAGCTACTAGAATATAAACATTGAATAACAATATATAATTGTTTATAACTACACTGAAGATAACAAAAGCTATGCAAGTTTACACAAGCAGCTTAATTTGGCCAAATTTTCAGTTGGTGGTGGACAAATATTTGTGCATGCTGATTTATGCATGCACTATCAGATGTGCACATGCAAATAATGAATGAATACTAAGGCTTCAGTTGTGCAGTCAGATCTTATAGCCTGGACCTGTACACTCGGACAGAGATCCCTTGACATCAGTGAGGCTCTGCAAGAGTTCAAGGATCCAATGTAGCAAGTCTGATTGCAGGTTCCTGAGCCATAACCAGTGAAGCAGCTAAAATGGCCACATGTGCAGAACCAAAATACCTGCTTTGTTAGGCATGGATGACTGCAATTTGTGTGGAAACAAAAGTTAAACAAATTTGTTATAGTCTAAATGAGTGTTTCTCAAACTGGGGTCACTGCTTGTGTAGGGAAAGCCCCTGGCGGGCCGGGCCGGTTTGTTTACCTGCCCTGTCCACAGATCTGACTGATTGCGGCTCCCACTGCCTGTGGTTCATCGCTGCAGGCCAATGGGAGTTGCTGGAAGTGGCACGGGCTGAGGGAACTTACTGGGCGCCACTTCCAGCAGCTCCCTTTGGCCTGGAGCAGTGAACCGCAGCCAGTAGGAGCCGCAATTGGCTGGACCTGCGGAGGCGGCAGATAAGCAAACTGGCCCAGCCCGCCAGAGGCTTTCCCTACACAAGCAGTGACTCCAGTTTGAGAAAAACTGGTCTAAATACTATAAATCCTGCATTTCGCTGCTAAGTGTCTGTTTATTCCCTCATGGATTTAAGAACTCTCTCTAGTGATGTGAATGGAATTTACATGTGTTAATTGCTGTCAGTTGAGAAAAGAATACAAAACCTGACATATGACACAGGAGAGAGTGGCCAGAATGCCCACTCAAGGGCTCAACAGTAGAATATGAAGCTTTTCACCTTATAACAACCAGTTTGAATCTAGCTTAGGTAAGGATGTTATTGGTGAAATTACTAACTGCTTAATAGAAAAAGCCAGGCAAGGTTGGCATACATTAAACCTAAACCTTTGTAACTAGACACAGAGATCAAGTCTGTGATACCATATTACATTTCTTGAAGATGATGATATATGTTTGCTTCTAAGAAGTTAAAGGGAAATCAAATATACAATTAACCACCGTGTTAAAATAATCCACTTATCTCCACCATTTAAAGCAGTTTAACAATGCGTTCATTGTGCTTATGAGGTCGGTGAATAAATGACTTCTATAAATAAGATAATACGGTAGCTGGCTTAATGGAACCTGTCTTGCACAGATTGAGGAAAGGATGATTAAAATGTTACTCCCCTGGCAACCATCATTTTATCCTTGGAGGTTTCCCCCCTGTTTTAGTTCATATTGGTGAGCACTCTGTCATAACAGTAGACCTAGAAAAGTCAGTCCTGGACCCTTGCCATGGTCTGGAGCATCAAGAAAGGGACACTATTTTTAGACTCCTTAGGTGAGTAAATGTTCACCCATCTGTTGTTGGCATGCTTTCATCTGTGAGACACAGTGGGAATTGCAGCCTATGATGTAGATGTTTGCAATGTCTCATGTGACTGAATAGTCCAGTCCGAGATTTGCATGATTTTTGGCAGTTATTGCAAATGTATGTATGTTGGTTGGGAGCTGCTTGCTCTTCTCTTCAAGCTGTAGAAACCAGCTTCTATCATGGACTTTGATACCCTCTTGGAGACGGTGGCGTTACTTGTTATGATCACTTGCCAAGATTTCCCATTGGTTAGGATCAATTCCAAATTCCTTCATATTTCACTTACATGTGTCTTTATAGTGAAGCTTGTTCTTGTTCCCTCTGATAGCTCCCCGTATAGCATGCCCTTGGGTATGGGTCTGGGAGGGATGTACAAACTAGCCCTTCATATGACAGGGCCCAACCCTTCAAGAGACTGGAATGGGCCCAGTCCTTCAAGAGATATGTTCTGCTGAGTGCTTTCCACTCCCTTTGACTTCAGTGGGAGAGTGCAGGATGGGCCCTTTAATCTGCAATGTGAACTGTTGTGGAATAGAACAGTGAATGTCTGTCTGTCTGGATTCTGGTGGACTCCATCTGGTTTAGCGCTCTGTTAGATCACAGTACTGACGTGAAGGAAGATCATGACGGCTGAAGTTTGATATCTGCACTCGAGGAAGAGAAGAAGAAAAGAGAACAACCAGGAGATTAAACAGGCAGCCCTTGAATTCAAAAATGGCATCTTGGCTTTCTGCAAAATTCTCATAGAAAAGCAATGGCTCCATTGATGGATGTGCGAATTGGTGCTGATTAGATATGTTTAGAGCTTAATAAAGAGACTCCTTTCACTTTCAAGCACAAACTTGGTACAAAAACATAATAGAAATTATTTTTCAGCAGTTTTACATTTTCTCTGTAATTTTAAGAAATCATCAGAATGACCCACTAGTAACAATGGTTGTGCTGAGAGATTATAGCAATTTATTAATCTCTATGGCCCTGTTCCACCAACGTATTTAGGCGTGTGCCGAACTTTAAGCACCTTAGTAATGTCATTGACTTCAATGGGACTATTCACATGTTTAACGCTAGGCATGCACTTAAGCACCTTGTTGAAGTAGGGCCCAGATAACCAGTGTAATATGTATAAATTGTTACTAATATATTTCTCTCCACTCAGATAAGTCTGATCCTCCTTCCACTGAAATCAATAGGAATTTTGCCATTGACTTCAGTGGTCTTAGGACTGGGCCTATATTTTATTCTATTTTATACACACTCCTCACAGTAGTGTTTGAGACACTTTAAAGGGTGATGTGATCAAGTGATCAATCATTCTAAAACCAAAACAGAAACAGGTAACTTCTTGTCTTATTTTGCTATAGTTTTTCATTTATATACTGCCTGTTTACTAGGCACTAACCTATGTGGAAGGTCTCCTATATTTCGGTTGTCGAAACTTCTGTTTTGGACTGAATTTTTCCTTCTGTACCAGTTCTCTTAATATTTCTTTGACCATTTGGAATGTACAAAACTTTCCTGCTTGAAAATATTTTTAAAATACTCAAAACTGGCTCTTTCTTTTTTTTTTTAAAGAGTGAGTTATTGGTGGATAATCTAATCTCAGATCTTCTCTCTGGACCACCAATGATGGTATCATAATAATTATACATCTTTCATTTGAGGATCTCCCAATGCTTTGCAAACGTTAGCTCATTAATCATTACAATGCTTGGAGGTAAATGAGGGACATACCAGTTCAGGAATCACTTCTGCAATACAGCCAGTTCCAGAGGGAGGAGAGCAGCTGTTTAATAAAGCACAGCAACATCACAGAACAGTGAAGAACAGGAAATAAAGATACATGTTTTAGGTAGGTAAAATATAATGAATTGCTTTAGAATGTGGATATAATACAGGGGCTCATTTTAGGAAAGTGCCCTGAAATCCTTATTAACTACAGTTGGGCAGGACTATCCTTTTATGCTTCATGTAAAAGCTAGCAGCATCCCTAACAGCACAGTACTAGTGTACATCATGCCAGGACACTGGTTTGATACTGAATGAGAAGGAAGAGTGACACTAAATGAAATACCAGCACTACTTCCTGCCAGTGCCTAGGTAGCGTATAGGAAATCTCCAAGTGAGTTCTGATTGAGCTTGTGCCTCATCTGGCTTTGCTGTGTGCTCTAATATGATTCAAATACATTACAAGGTGGTATGGCTTTCAGCATAGCAACTAGGTTCCAGTCAGCAGACAATGCACAAGAGTGGGAGGAGGACTTGGTCAATGCCAGTAGAACAAGTAAAGAAGTTTTCTTGCTTGCTGTTAAAGTACATGTACTCTGTGCCAGTTCTCTTCATGGGGCTGTCAATGTGAACCATGTGAGTGCAGAATATGTCTCTCAACGTAGTTTGAGGTTATCGCCTTCAGTCTCTGTCTAACAATCTGTTCACTACGGTCCTTGCCTCCTCTTTGGACTCTGAAATTGTTTGCTCAGAATTTGAAGTCCCATTAGGTTATCAATCCTTTTGTACCGTC
The DNA here is from genome assembly GCF_007399415.2 of Gopherus evgoodei. NCBI lineage: Eukaryota > Metazoa > Chordata > Testudines > Testudinidae > Gopherus > Gopherus evgoodei. The sequence goes on along the minus strand of NC_044333.1, from coordinate 32,586,852 downwards.
TGCTGCTGTCATGGGTGCTCCTGGCTGGCCTCACTGAGTTCGGCCGGGGTGCGCATGGACAAAACTGGGAATGACTCCCCAGGTCATTCCCTTCTTTATGTTTTGTCTAAAAATAGAGTCAGTCCTGCCTAGAATATGGGGCAAGTCTGCTAGAGAACCAGAGAGCACAGCCGCTCTGGGTCAGAGCCCCAGATATCCTGCAGGAATGATGAGCTGCATGCCATTCTAAGGGGTGCCCCTGCAACAACCGACTTGTTGCTTCCTTCCTCCCACACTCCTCCTGGGCTACCATGGCAGTTAGGCCCCCATTTGTGTGATGAAGTAATAAAGAATGGAGGAATAAGAAACACTGACTTTTTAGTGAGATAAAATGAGGGGGAGCCTCCTGCTGCTATGATAGTCCAGGCAGTACAAAATCTTCATTAGATATGAAGCCGGGGGGAGGCGCTCAGCCTCTAGTTGCTATGATGAAGACGGTTTTCAATCCTTCTGTACCATCTGCCGGGAGTAACAGGGAGTCATTCCCATTTTTGCCTACGCGCCCCCGGGCGACCTCCTCGAGGCCAGCCAGGAGCACTCACGGGCTGATGAGGACGGTTTCCAAGCCTTTTGTACCGTCTGCCATCAGGAAAGGAAGGGGAGGGGATGTGGCCCTTCAGCGCCACAGCACCGCGTCTACCAGCAGCATGCAGTAGACATATGGTGACATTGAAAAAAGGCGAGAAATGATTTTTTCCCCTTTTCTTTCATGGGAGGGGGAAGGAGAGTGGTAAATTGACGACATATGTTTTTGAGCCTTCAGGCAAGAATGCAAATGCTTTTTGGAGACTGCGGGGACTGTGGGATAGCTAGAGTCCTCAGTCCCCTCCCTCCATGAGCGTCCATTTGATTCTTTGGCTTTCCGTTACGCTTGTCACACAGCACTGTGCTGAGTCATTGCTGTGGCCTCTGTCTATCATAGCCTGGAGATTTTTTCAAATGCTTTGGCATTTCGTCTTCTGTAATGGAGCTCTGATAGAACAGATTTGTCTCCACATACAGCGATCAGATCCAGGATCTCCCGTACGGTCCATGCTGTAGCTCTTTTTGGATTTGGGACTGCATTGCCGCCCGTGCTGATCAGAGCTCCACGCTGGGCAAACAGGAAATGAAATTCAAAAGTTCGCGGGGCTTTTCCTGTCTACCTGGCCAGTGCATCCGTGTTCAGATTGCTTTCCAGAGCAGTCACAATGGTGCACTGTGGGATACTGCCCAGAGGCCAATACTGTCGATTTGCGGCCACACTAACCCTAATCCGACATGGCAATACCGATTTCAGCGCTACTCCCCTCGTCGGGGAGGAGTGCAGAAATTGGTTTTAAGAGCCCTTTATATCGATATAAAGGGCTTCGTTGTGTGGATGGATGCAGGTTTAATTCGGTTTAACGCTGCTAAATTCGATTTAAACGCATAATGTAGACCAGGCCTCAGACAAGCCTTCCAAGGACTGCCACTGTAATAACTGTTACAGGACAGAATATAGTTTTGTACGGTACCTTTCATACTCAGAGGAAGCCAAAGTGCTTTACAGAGCAATGAGATAAGACTCCCATAGTGCAGCTGTTGTGCCGACAGAGAGAGAAAATGTTATGCACTCAGCAAATAGCTCAGTTCCTAGCCTTAGACATTAGAACATATGTGGTAGGACCTGTTCCTTTGGAAGTGTTGAGCCCCCTCAAATATAATTGACTTCAGTAGGAGCCAAGGGTTCTGTCCTGTCCTCTGCTCTTTCCAAAATATGCTCTGGAATCTTTAATTGCCACCTTGGTCATCAACAGATGTGGATAATAAGGACATTATTAATTAATAATACTGACTCCTGTATAAGAGAGTACTTCTAACAGTACTAAAGCTTCTTCCATTCCTAGAACTAACGTATAGTGTCAAAAGTCAGCAAGAGCCAAGTCCCTGTATGAGACCCAAACCCCCAATCATCAGTTTGAGTGTAAGTGCTGCTGATATGAGTATATTGGCCCCAGTTGACCACAAGTTTTTTGTTGAAACTTTTGTTTAGATGGAAGATTGGATTTTTGACTAAATGAAAAATGTGGAAAATGTCTGTCTTCCTCTGAAAAATGAAAATTGTTTGAGGAAAATGAAAAGCAGAGTGTTTTTGGTTTTCAGCCAGAATATTTTCAGGTTGTGTCTTTTGATAAAGTAAAAATTTTTCTACTGATTTTTTTCATGGTAATTCCCCTTTCTTCCCATTTTCCTCCAGCTCTGATATTGACACTGCAAAGCCTATTGCCCAGCACATTAAGCTGAAACCTTTATTCTGAAACAAACCAAGAAGCAGAAAGGGTACATTCATGGAGGGTGGAGTTTGATAGAATTTAAATTATATGGAAGAAAATATGAATTAAAAAGGTGATCTGAAGGATGATATGCTGCAGGCAAAAGGAGCAAAGATCTATTCAAACTGATTGGCATGTTGCCTTGTCAACTGTGTAAACCTTAAACAAAATCAGTACATATGTGAGACTATCTGCAGCGCATTTCCTAAGTTCAGACAATAGAAATGTGGAAGAATCTGTTAACACTTATCTGTTCAGCAAATCTGCATTTTGAGCTCTGTAGTCAAATTGGGGTGCTGACAACCATGCTAATGATAGCTTCCAATAAAGTGTGCAGTCAAAGCATTGCATCTTTTTGTTGGCGATAGCAGGGCCATTGTAAAGAAAATTACATATTTGGATGATAGGTGGAATACCTGTAGTGCACACATTTTTCTCAAGAAGAAACCAATCCTATAGTACAATGTATACAGTACTTCAGTTCTGAAAGCAATAAAATATCCATTATCTGTCAGATAATACCAACCCTGTGTTCCAGTAAGGATTTGTGCCGTCTGATGCATGGTAACAATTAAAGATACCCAAGCTGGCAGGTAAATGGTTTCTATTGTATTCTTACTTATCACAGTATCGGAGAGAGATCAGCCATTTGAAAAGATGTCAGTCCACAGCATACAATGTAATGTACTTCTTCGGAAGCTGCGGTGACGTGTAGGTCCTTTCAAATAGAGTGTTGTTGTTGTCGTTTGTTGTTGCTATTGTTATTGTGCAGTGATCATAACCACATGACACACGTTAGTTTGTCTGTAATGATTTCTTTCTTCTGGCTACACCGATGCTTTCAGGATTGATAAATGACTGATCAGTCCCGAGTCTGGATTTTAAATGAATGACTAGCTGCCCTTGTTCTATTTGTGACTATACACTGACTGCTACTAGGAACAGCAATATACAAAAACCTGTAGAACACTTCAACCTCCCTGGACACACAATAGCAGATTTAAAGGTAGCATTCTGCAGCAAAAAAACTTGAGGAGCAGACTTCGAAGAGAAACTGCTGAACTTCAGTTCATTTGCAAATTTGACACCATCACCTCAGGATTAAACAAAGACTGTGAATGGCTAACCAACTAGAAAAGAAGTTTCTCCTCCCTTGGTGTTCACATCTCAGCTGCTAGAAGAGGGCCTCATCCTCCTTTATTGGACTAACCTCGTTATCTCTAGACTGATTCTTGACTGCATATTTATACCTGCCTCTGGAAATTTCCACTATCTGCATCTGACGAAGTGGGTATTCACTCACAAAAGCTCATGCTCCAATACGTCTGTTAGTCTATAAGGTGCCACAGGACTCTTTGTCGCTTTTTACAGAGCCAGACTAACACAGCTATCCCTCTGATACTATTCACTGACAGTAAAGGGTGCATGTGAGTGGAAGATGTCAGGACACTCTATAATAAACCAAGTGGCATAGTATTATTTTAAATAGTAATAATACTTTGCCCTTAGATAGCATCTTCCACCCAAGGGTCTCAAAGCACTTGATAAACATTAATGGATTCAGCCTCACATTGGTGCTTTGAGACTTAGGAGAGCACTGTTGTCCCTATTTTACAGGAGGCTATACTGAGGCACAGAGTAGTGAAGTGACTTTCTGGAGGTTGTTCATGAAGGCTGTGTCAGAGCAGGGTAGAGAACACAGATCGCAACTTTCCATCCTGTAAATGAATTACTGCATTTTCCATGCTCCTTGAATAGTTTTTTATGCTTTTGTTACTTCTGTGTTTTTAGGCTGGAGAAACTCCATCCCAAACTACTATCTGGGCCAGAACCCTTGCTCCGTGCAGGTGAATTGGGCAAAATCAGAAGATGGCACTGAGGTCAGTGGAAGTTTTGTACATATGTATCCGAAAGCAGCCTTGATTGTGTCTCATGCAGCACTGCACGTTGGACTGCATTTTATTGCTCTGACCAGAACCTTATCTTTTTTCCATAAGGGAAATACCTGCTGTGCTTTACAGATCTCAGTGACAGTCTCACTTTCTCAGCACAGAACTAATATATCAAGCTAAGTTACTCCCATGGTGTGTTGCAAAACCTATATAATATTGAGTAAACATTGTTGGCTTATACATTAACTGTCACTAACACCCTGTGCAAGCTTTATTCTGACCACATGAATTTCCTTTAAGGGGTGGCTAAGAAAAGGGTACTTTTATTTTCCAAGGAAAGCTGGCTCTTAAACTTGACAGATCTGTTAATTTTAGGTCAGGCTAGAGGGGTAGGTCTTTCATTGCTCGTATTACCAGTTAAGGGATTTCTGCTTGGCTCATTTGATCGACTTCTTTCTGTTGTCAAGATTTCATAGCATTATTTAATGCTTGATTTTTTTTATCCTACTTATGGTGTGAAAATCTGCCTAATCAAAGGAAAGCAGAATATAAAACATAGGGCTGGGAAGCTCTCTTGGTTTTGGAGGCTTGGTAGGGCTGGCATTCCTTCTTTCTGCTGACCTTTAAGAACAACAAAGTGCTATCAGATTTTGGATGCTCTTCTAGGGAAGAACACAAAATATTTAATACTTTGCATTTATGTGGGACCATTTCTTTGAGGATCTTAACATACTTTATAAACATGAATTATTTAAGCAACCCAATGCCCCTATAAGGGAGGCACTTTAAAAAAGAACCATACCAGGATATAAACACCTCACCAGAATATTATTTATATTGGGTATAGGAAAGGATCACAATTTGTTACTGTATATGTTAATATTGTGGTAAGTGTTTGGGGTGTTTTAAGGTTATCCACGCTAAATATAACTAGACCATTTGACCGATGGATAGGCTAAGGAGGTTAAGTGCTTGTTCCAGGATCACACAGCCGAACAACCAGGCAACCAGGAATATAGAAACCATTATTACTGAGTCTGTTAGTTATTAGTTACTAACTAATGTATCTGCTCCCAGTGCGACACCTCTGAATATGGTTCCCCTGGAACAATACTGCCCTGACTGCCAAACTCACTAAGTGACACTGGGAATTCTATAGTTCTGCTGAAGGTAATTCATTTGGTACCATCAGATACTGGATACATCTAGTTCAACCACCTCTAAACAAAACACATAGCTTGTTTGAGGATTTCTCAGGGAACCTGTGACTATTCAACTAGTAAGGCCTTGCTGACAGAAAACATTAATCCCATAAGCATATGTGGGGAGGGATAGCTCAGTGGTTTGAGCATTGGCCTGCTAAACCCAGGTTGTGAGTTCAATCCTTGAGGGGGCTATTTAGGGAACTGAAGAGGAAAAAAAAAATGCTGTCAGGGACAGTATTTGGTCCTGCTAGCAAAGGCAGGGGACTGGACTCAATGACCGTTCAAGGTCCCTTCCAGTTCTATGAGACAGGTACATCTCAATATGGTGGAAGTACCACAGTTTTTGGGCTCTTCAAAGTAGATCGGCTGCTCCACTAGAAAATATATTCTAGGGAGCAAACCTTCATGTAAAGGGGCAGGCAAGAAGACTTAATACTGTTCTGTGTGTCATTTCTATGATTCTGAGATTTGTACCATATTATAAAAGCAGCTCATTGTTTGGCTTCTACATTTCTGTTATCAAAAAACAATCTGTTCTCATTTTATTGGGACAGTCCCAGTTTCTCATGTGGTATCCCAGTGTCCTGAGAATGTATTTCGGGAAACTTGAAATATCATTTCATTGATCAAAACATTTGCAGGTTTTCATGTTTCTTCAAGACATATTGTTTTACTGAGTAATATTTGTTCTGTGTTTACCAGTAGCAAACAGTCTAGTGGATGAATGTTTAGCATGATGAACTATTTTGGAATTAAAAGCTGAATGAACAGGGACACTATGTATGAAAGCTCCTGTTTTGCTCAAAAGTGAATGTTAGCGTCACTTGCTCAGTGTTTCATGATCCACTCAATCAGACACAAAACTACTGGAAAAAGTCCTCTACCTTGAGAAATGCACATGTTTTGCTAGTGAATCAGAAGATGGCACTGGCAACATCAGCATCTGTTTGTTTTTTTCCAGAGGCCACTTTTGTCTTTTATACAAATTTCATCACAAAAGTTTTTGAGTTTAAAAATATGGTCACTTTACTTTCATCCTGAATTTCTGCTGGATTCTGCAGGGTGATTGCTGCTTGGAGACCACTGGTGGGAGGCGTGCTTATGAACATTCCCTGGCAATAACTGCGTCTCACCCACACTTCCTTGTTTACTCCTGGTAGCCTAACAATGATGGTTTGTCTAAATCCTTAATCATAACAACATTTTTCAGGCCTAATTTGTAACAGTCAAAGCATGTGTAGAACATACTGACAGGTTTCAGAGTAGCAGTCGTGTTAGTCTATATCTGCTAAAAGAACAGGAGTACTTGTGGCACCTTAGAGACTAACAAATTTATTTCAGCATCCGATGAAGTGGGCTGTAGCCCATGAAAGCTTATGCTCATATAAATTTGTTAGTCTCTAAGGTGCCACAAGTACTCCTGGTTTTTTTGGGGTTCTTGGTAGAACATACTGTGACCCTTCTCATGTTCACTGCAATGTGGGAGATTATTTCCCATTGTTTCCTTTTTGCATGTGAAATTAGATTTCTAGATAGTTTTCTGTGTGTTCTTCAAACAAGTTCAGTTGAGTCATATTTCATTTTTATTAGGAGCAGTCAGGGGGGATTCTCTCTTCTTGTTAAGGGAAGTATATAGTGGGGTAAGACACAATGAATAAAATCAAAAGAACAGACTAGTAATAAGAGTCCATCTGTATTTCTGTCGAGACTTGAATCAGTGTTGTAGCTGTGTTGGTCCCAGAATATTAGAGAGACAAGGTGAGTGAGGTAATATCTTTTGCTGGACCAAATTCTGTTGATGAGAGAGACAAACTTTCAAGCTCAACATGACCTGAAGAGGAGCTCTGTGTAGCTCAAAAGTTTGTCTCTTTCACCAACAGAAATTGGTCCAAAGTCATTCACTTTGTCTCTCAGGTTTGAATTACACATATTAATATTGTCCCTGAATTTCCATCTGTATGAAAACCTGGGGAAAGGGGCTTATACTTATGCAAAAAAAATATTTTTTTTAAAGCAAATGTCTAGAGTTCCTAGTCAGAGCTGGGAGACAAAATGCTTCAGCAAGTAAATAGATTTGTTTTTCTTTTTTATGTTGACATTCAAAAAATGTGACTTCTTTAATAAAATTAGTATTGAAAGAGCAACACACATTTTTTAGCTCCAAACCAGTTATATGCAATTTTGAAAGTTTCCAACTGACTTGATGTAACACACAAAATGAAGTCTGAATATTCTGAGTTAAAGGATTCAGACAGTCATATTGTATTCCATTCAAAGAGATTTCATTCACATTGCAAATCATTCTTCCATAGGTGACATAAGGCTTTAGATGGCTTACATGCCTTACAGCTAGGTAATTTAGAATCAACAGTGGTTTGAGATGGAAAAAACCTATTAAATAATCCAGTATCTCTCTGCCAATGAAAGGTTATTCCCTATAGTACCTTTACACAATAATAGGGGTTAGAGATGAAAAAGACCCACTGCAGGGTGGAAAGGACCTCATACAACATTTATATGTTTTCTAGGTCAACTGTGAAGATTCAGTAAGGAGCCTTTAAGGAGCTGACTGACTCCTATAGAAGGTCATGTAATCAAATGTGTGTGTGGGACAGGTATAATAAATTACAACATTTTCAAAAACACCTAATTCCCATTTTCAAAAGTAAGGGCTAGATTCTCACTGGCACCAGAGCTCTCCAGGGTGCCATGAAGGGGATGGGGTGGCATCAGAAAGAGTTATGGCTCCCTGATTCTTAGAGCTGGTACCAGTGTAACTTGGAGCAACCATCAGGCTGCTCTAAGCTGCACCACTGGTGCAGAGTCCTTAATGGACCCTAAACCAGGGGGAGAATATGTGTAAACTCTGCATTGTTCCACCATGCCCCAGGCACGGCCCTTTCCACCCCAATACGGTCTCCACACTGTGCAAGGGCACACTTAAATCAGTGTGGCACATTGGTGAACTTTCTCTTGGACATTTATGGCTACACACGTACACATAATGCCTCCCAGGGGAGCAGAGAGACAAAGAGCACTGATTAGCCTCTGTGCATAGGAGCTCCATGCCAGCTCCAAATATACCACTGTGGAGATGAGTATTTGATAGAGGCTGGGAGCGGGCCAGGAAAGGTGTCACTGCATCCTTGCTTACTCAGAATCACTGGCCAGCAATCCTGGCACGGGGAGCACAGAGGGGCAGCACTGCTGTTATTCCAGCCCCTCCACTAGAATAGTAGCTCTGTGGCAGCCTCTTAGCTGCCTTCAGTTTGAGAACAGGATTTGTATTCCACTTCAGCTGTTCATTAGAGTTTGATCCTGCAAGGAGCTGAGTGCTTTGGCCCCAATCCAGCAAAGCAGTTAAGCGCATGCTTTAATTTACTAGGGCCAGATATGTGCTTTAAATTAAGCATGTGCTTAAGTGCTTTCTTTGCAGAGTCAGGGCCATAGTGCTCAGTGCACCTTGCATATTGTCCTCTTCTTTCTGTCTACAAAGGGCCAGATCCTCTGCTGATGTAAATCAACATAGCGTCACTGAATTCAGTTCTGTTACACTGATTTACACCAGCCAAGGATCTGGCTCACTGCCCATTTACTTGGGCTCTGCGTGTAGTGTGGTGAATTTCACCCTAAATGAATGGGATGATCAAGTGAGTGAACCCCTACCTGTCTATCTCCAGCAAATACAGTAGCCATGGTTGCTGAGATCCCATAGTGAGCCAAGTAATGGTCGTAGGCCTTAGGCCTAACTCAGAGTCCATGACATTGCTCTGGAATGAGAAAGACAGTATTTACAAAAAAATCTAGTAAACTTTTGATAGCATACTTATTTCCATAAAGCAATTTCTCCTCCCTCCCCAACCCTCCCACACATGAGGTCATAATATCAACAATGGGAACAATGATTAAGAACACATATAAGAAAGAGAGTCTCAGGGGAAAGAATGAAATGACATAACAAGAAGTTGAAAAGACCAAACACATGACAATAGTCTAGATGGGAACAAAGGGCAGGGGGGTTATTTTCCTTTCCCATCCTCAGGTTGTTTAATTGCCTTTCAGTTCTAGAAGATGTATTAGAATCAAAAAGCGCTGTGGCGATGGGGTACTGGATAGATCAGATTAGATGAGATACTTTGTTTGGGAGGGATTTTCAAAGGTGACTCAGTGACCTCAGAGCACAAATCCCTTTGGCTTTCAGTGGGAATGAATTAGTTTAGATTTAAAACAATGTCCAAGGCCCTAGATGGTCCTAACAAATCCTTAAAAATTCCATACATACAATGAAATCTCAGCAGCATTCAAGTAATCATTTCAGCAGGACCTCAGTTAGGCAGATACCTATAGAAACTCAGCAGCACCCTTCATTGTTGTGGGAAGCAATACTCTCAGTCCTCTCCAAAAACCCTAATCAGCAGATGTCTACTGCAGAATGCCCTGAAGGTCATCAACTTTGAGGTATTTTGGACTTATGCTTTTAAGTCACTTAGACACTTTTGAAAATTCTACCCACTATCAGTAAGAGTCCTGAAGGGTGAAAATCAGCTGGGCACATTCTGGGATCATCACACAGATTTGACGATGCCTGATCCTGCAGACTTCTGGGCTCCATGGACTCCTACCGACTTCAGTAGTAGTCAAGTGCACTTAGCATCTCTCAGGAGGCACCCAGTACTTCGCAGGATTGTGACCTTTGCTACTAAATTCTTGACAAGCTATAGTGGCTTCTGATGGTGCTGTGTGAAAAGATCAGCTTTGTAAAAAGAAACATTGGAGTCTGGGAAATCCTTGCATCCCCTGCACCTGTTTAGATTGCACTGACATGCAAGCAGCTGAACTCATGGCAAGTGCTTAATGCAAATCCGGGGAAATGGGTTGTGGATGAACATGAGAGCAATGCATGCTGCACTCTGCTGTCAGGAATATGTCTCATGAGTGATTTTTGTTTAACCAGGGGTTTTTGTTAGCAGACAGTTGAATGAATGGGGTTAGGCAGTTCAGTGTTCACATTTTTTCTTTCTGTATTAATTTTAGGATGAAGTTGAAGCACACATTGGCCAGATTTTCAGATCCCTGCATGTGCAAAATGCGCATGATTTCAAGGGACATGTATTTTCCTTCATTGCTTCCATAGTTGTAACCACTGTGTATGCAAACTGACCTGATTATGCTTTGTAGTACTGCTGTAAAAGCTATGTAATTGATGGGGCATACTTTTCAAGGGATTTTTAGCTCTTCCCAGGCATCTGTCTGTGCAGTGTAGTGTGTTGGAGTGGTTCCTCCCTGTCTATGTCAGAGGGAGGCCACTCCACCTTGCTACAGTGGGGTTTTCAATAGTGTTTAAAACACTCCAGCTGACTCTTAACTTTCATTTTTATTGCAAGGGAAAAGCTAAAACTCTGCCTCCAATTTGCCAATTTATTCCTCTAAACCTTGGAGATTAAAAGCATGCTAGCAGAAGGCAAACAGGTTTTTCTGCTTTTGCAGGTTTCATCGAAATCTGAGCCAAATGAACACTCCAGCGTTTGAGAACTGAATTAACAGAAAAGCTAAAGTCCAATCTGAAGTGGCAGCAGATGATAGAACAAATAACTAAACTTTTTTAAAAGGCAGCCAAGTTGTCAGCAATATATCTCCAGATAAACACAACTGGTTGCTGTTAAGGAAATGGCCCAGAAGGGTTATCTGAAATAAGCGTGCGGACTTTTGATTGTACTGTACATGTTTTTTTATTTTTTTATATATATATATATATATATAATCACTTAATGTTTAACCTGAAAATCACACCTTGTTGATCTATTTTATTGGCAATGTATTTTACATTTGGGTTGGGGGTGACAGTAAAAACTTCTCAAATAAAGCAAAATTCTTAGGGTCTCTAGGCTGCTTACAGGGGGATTTGAGCCAAATGTTCAGGTCCCAGGAAATTGGCCAAGTTTGGATATCTGTAGTGTCAACTTGCATGTACAGTACAGAGTTTAATTTTTTATCAGGCACTTAGCTTCTTTTTTTAAAAAAAGCTGTTTGCCATTTTAGCTTTGCTCACAAGAAAAGCAATCAGCTGAATTGGTTAGAAATATAATCTCCCCTTGTCTTAGTGTGACTGTAGTGTTTTGCCCAAAAACGAACTGCAGAATTTTCCCCAAAAGAAGGGAAGAGGGAAATTCTAATAATACAGCTTTCAGAGGGCACCTCAGCATAGCTCCAAAAGAGCCTGGGGGTGAAATGAAATGCCAACAGTTGCAAACCAAGGTTTTGTTTGGCTTCTGCTTGTTTTTATGAGAGATTTCCTTTAATTTTAGTGAATGTTCTAGTCAAAAGGTGAGAAAGGAAATGTCAAATGAGGATTGTTAGTGTTATGTCTGATTCTGACATCCTTCCCAACACTGAGACCTTGTCCAGACAGGAAAGTTGCATTAGTATAACCTAAACTGTGAATTTAAACTGAACAGTGAAACCAGTGCAAACCCCTATATGTAGTGTTAAAATGGCTTTACTTTAAATCAGTTGGGAACAGGTTTAAGTTAAACTGAAATAGGGATGTTCTCATAGTCATTTAGGGTGACCAAATGTCCTGTTTTTTAGGGACAGTCCCGATTTTGGGGTCTTTTTCTTATATAGTCTCCTATTACCTCACACCCTCTGTCCCAATTTTTCACGGTTGCTGTCTGGTCACCCTATAGGCATTGGCAGTGGTTTTACTATATCCGTTCAAAAACCTTTGTGGCCCCTTCTCCATGAGCAGTTTGATTGAAGTGAATGGACTGACTCCTGGAGTTAGGTGCTATTCAACATGATTAAGAGTAACAGAATCTGGCTGATTATTATTGTTTACTAGAATCTACTTCTCAGTAAATTCTCCTTTTCAAATTAAGGGGTGGCTGGCTTAATAGGCCACTGGCATTGGCTCCATTGATAATTATACCATTTTTCTCCTTTCAGTAATTGTCCCAGTATGAACTGTGCTATTTTAGTGGAAAGTATTAATTATTTTATCAACAATTGGCACATCCTGCTTGTATTTACTGGTTTCCTTTTAACCAAAACAAAGATTACAGGCCCTATTCCATGCCTCAGCTGCTAAATCTAATCTTTACTAAGAAACTTGGGAACCCCTTTTGCATGAAACACTGTGTAAAGCTTTAAGCACTCTTTGAAGCTGAGTTGTATTAAATGATAGACAAAAAAAGCCCTCTGAAGAATTGGTGCTTAATTACAACTTAATTAGCATAATTATGCATGCTAATAGCATCTCAAATGAATAGCAGTTGTCAGGAGGTTGGGACCATCTGTAAGAGTGCTGGATTAATACATCATTTTTTATTTCTAACAACGCTGTAACTCTTTCTCTGAAAGTGATTTTCATTAATCAAGTTCATTTTTATTATATAGAAAATTTGGCATTTTTCATTATGGGCCATTATCCATTTCCCCATGCAGTCCTAACACAATACTAATGAGACCCCATGTGGCTACTCCACATTGACAATGGTAGTACAGGTGTATTATTATAATTGTTACAAACAGCACATTGTACCTCAGGACTAGTAGAGTTCTAGTCTCAAGGTATCAGGGTTTCCACTTGGTTCCTTCCCTTGGGTCCAGTACAATTTCCAGAGCTTTATGAAAAACATACATGTTTGTGGTTATGAGGAAGCAGATTTAAAGCGATAGAAGCATGTTTGTTTTTGAACCAGATAACTTGGAAGTTCAGTAAGCTGTTTTTCTGAGAGTCTTTTTTTTTTTCTTTCCCCTGGACCTACTAAACTCTGAGCTTAAAAGAAAATGCATGCTGCTCCAAAGATCTGCTGAAGGGGCCAGGGATGATGCAATGGATATGGTGAAACCATCGGTGTTTATTTAAAAAGCCTTTTTGCGGAAATGAACAAATTCTAAAAGCATTACTCACTGCTAAATGTAGTAATACAACAGCAGTGGAAAAATTGTCTTGGTATATGATGACCCCAAGAAACATATGTGGCAAACTCTAATGATACAGTGCATGTACATAACACCCCCCCCCCCCTCACTTGAAAGTTTTTGTGCATTTGTTGCACTGAATCAACTGGCCAAACTCCACTATCAGGTATGCAACTGTAAATCCACAGTAACCCCATTTGAGTCTCTGGAGTTAGTTCAGATTTACACTGCATAGGGATATGACCCTAAAGTTTGTGTTTTAGCTTTGGGTAATTGGTTAATGTTTGCTTTGTAAAGACAAAAACTCTGTATAAATGCTAAGGGTTATAATTATTGAGTCACATATTTTTTCATTTTTTTCTTCAAATGTACTATTTTTTTTTTTAAAAAAAGCTTTTCTTGTTAGATTTTTGCTATCTCTATGAAAAACAGAGGCTGGCTTTCCTTTAGATTTTGGATTCCTTTGGTGACCTGACTACAGAGTGATCAGAGCCATTTCAATCCTGTATATTTTAAGGAGAAGTGGTGATGAAGATTCCACACAGCCACTGTCCCTGTGTTTATCAGCTGTTCTCTGCAGGTCACACTCCTAATCAACCCTAAACAAAAGAACATTGAAAATAACTCAGCTGACACAGTCTTCATCATAACTCAGGGCTTGATGGTACGCCATAGTAAATCTTGCTCTGATATTGTTGTTCATTAATATATGTTCTTGTGTAAGCCCCACTTCTGTATCTATTCTGGTTACATGCCTACATGGAACAAACCTGTCAACTTTTTTTTCACTGCTCAATCAGTCGAAGCCAGTGACAAATGAAATTTATATCCAACTCTCCCGTGGCTTAGGAACAGGTGGAAGCTGAGCAGACCAGGTCAGGATCCAATGAAAATAACATGTAAATTAGCAGCATTAATATGTAAAACAAAAGCTCAGAAGAGATTAGTCGTTCAGGCATGCAGCTTGTCAATGTTTGGCATGGATCTGATTTAAAAAAAAAATCAGTAGCAGCCCCAAAGTAAACATCTCTCTCATCATCCAATACATCTGCATTATATTATAGAAAAGACTGAACATAAGCAGGCAAGATGGTATTTAAAAGGGACTTTCAATTTGCTACCGTATAGGAAAGCATTGTGATTTCTTTTTGTTTCATTTTGAGCACCTTTGTAGAGCCCTAGATGTGAATGAAATTAAAAAAAAAATGGCTCTATCCTGGTATATCAGGTTTTTTTGTTTAGCTTGGCCTGATTTCATTTATTTTATTGTTTAAAAATATGTGACTATTAAACAAATAGACTGAATGCTATCTGACGGGCTAATGATGCCCTCATAGTAGTCAACTGAAAATTCCCCGGGCCTTCAGTGAAAGCAGGTTTAAACCCAGAATTGCAAACCAGTTGTTGTGTAGGCAAGTGCTGTGTTCTAACAATGCACTCCAGTACTGATCTGCAATGTCCTATTGTATACCAGTATTGAGCATCTCCTGAGCAAGGATTTTAAATCGGGCTCCATTGTGTTACATCGTGTGGTGTTTTCTAATATCATTAAACAGCTTCTGTGAACTAAGAATAGACCCCCACAAAGTTATTTCCCCTGTCACCTAAGATACATTTGAATCAAGCTCTTCACAAATAAAAGGCTAAAGGTTGTTACACCTGCCAGGTTAAATAGACTGTACATGTCCTTAACTCCCCGACTGAGATGAAGATACAACACTAAGGGGAAGAAAGAAAGAAAAGAGAGAGAACTTCTAGGCACAGAAGGAAACATTAATAAGTATCTATATTTTTAAGTTCTTTTAATTTCTATTTGCGGTATATTTCTTGGGTTTTATTCTTAGATTTGCTTTTTTGGAAAATGCATATTTATAGTAAGTAGTTCCTGTTTGACTGCTGTATTTGGACAAAGCCTCCATGTCTAGCTGTACCCACTGTAAGTTTTAAATACTGTTTAGTAGCATATCCCTTTGCAGATTATTGGTGGTTTGATCAGAGCCTGACCTGTTTTCACAGAAAGCAGTCAAAAAGAGATACTGTAACTCATTCTGAAGTGTAATTTACCAAGTGGAACAGTCTGTTACTGGCCTTTGAATGACTTGTATGCTGGTGTTTAAAGACAGACAGTTTGGGTTCAGTATAATGTGAGTCAGCAAAACAACTATTTCTTACGCACTTTTTTTGTTTTGGTAGCATTTTCTATCACAGGATGGTAGGGGCATTGCAGGGATAATGCAGCTGGTTTCTGGGTCAGCATGCAAGCTACAATGCTCTCCATCTACTCCTGTACCTTCTGTCTGATCCAGGTGCCAGGCTAAAGGTGGCCTCAGAAGAGTTGTTGCATACCGAACCAGTGAGCTGACTGGAAGTGGGTGGATGTAATCAATGATGGAGGGAAAGGAGGAAAAATGGGTCTAAAAAATGCACTAGAATGATGGGCTGAATGAAGAGGTTCGACCCATTTGTATTATTGTGATAAGCAGCAATGTGTGAGAGTCAGTGCTCTGAGGCCCAAAAAAAGAGTAACAAAGAAAAGCCCGGTTCATATTTAGTGTCTTTCATTCTTCTGCTTGTTTCCCTTTTTAACTTAATCACTTTATTAGTTTGAATTATTTTCCCCCTTTTCTCACCAAATGCCATTTTCACATTTCCTTATTTGTATCCTTCTAAGCAAATCCTGACTCTCAGCATCAAAAGATTAACCCTATATCCTCGCTCTCCTTCTCGCGCTCTCTCTCTCTCTCTCTCTGTCCTTCCATGGTTCCTTCTAATCTGCTGCTATTATTGCAAAATCCAATTGTCCTTTATAGCACAGTAATGCACGCGGGTGTTAAATATGTGCAAAAGAATGAGAAACACAATGTCACAATGTTAGAGGTAGAAAAGATCATCCTGTCTAGATTTGGTGCAAGACAACTTGCTCTGGATCATCTGAATGATCTGTGTTCAAGATGGTCTATATATATGAGATCTGGGAGGAATTCTGAGTGGCCAGTGGCCATGTAAGGCCAGGCAACAGATAGATAGGTTTGTTGACCAAATACCATAAAAGTAGTGGCATATATAGCCCAAGTTGGGCCAAAGTGAGTAACAACAATGGGCCGGTTATTAGGAATGATAGGGTGGAGGCCATGAATAGGAGCAAAGTATGTTCAGCAGATGTTGGCAAGTGTTGCCTGTTGAGAATATGTAGGAGATTATGCTTCACGGAGATGAAAGAAGAGTCATGGAAGTGGAGACCCTGCCAGTCGCATGTGTATGAGATAAGGCCAAACTATGGGACATGTATCCAAATTCTCACTTGAGTATAAATTTCCCCAAAGTTTCTGGGTGCTCAGATTCAGTGTTTAGTTCACTGTAAAGATAGTCTCAAGCCAAGAAGTTTAAACCTGGATCCAAACGTCTGCAAAGTTGAGGAGATTTGGAATCTGAAGTTTCAGTATGGGCACTGTTGTATTGCATTGTTATGATTCTTAAAGAAACAAAAAGCAAGAAAGTCATATAGTGTTCATTGCATTGCTATTGCCAGGCTTCAGAGCATATCTCTGTATGCTTATATCTGGACAGAGCACGAGGCCATTATTTGTTAACTTATGTATATTGGAGGAGACCACAGTGAAGAGTACTTTAGCACCAATAGATTAGGACCAGAATAAGTTACAGGCCTGTGAGTGTGTGTGATATTGGAAAAGATAATGTGACCTTGCAAGGGTGGAGGAGGTAACTGCTATTTCTATGACCAGGAAGAGAATGAATTTGAGGGTTTGTGGGGATGGAGGGCAGATTTTTCCAGACAAAGAAAACAGCAATGCCAAGACTCAGTTTTGGTACATCATATCTCCAGGTCCATGCGGAGCACTGCTGATATTATGCTTTTGATAGGAAAGAGTCTCTGGAAAAGTATATTTTACTAAAAGCAGCACACAGTGTGCAGTGCATTATTAACCCAACAACAGTGCTACAGTTTTGCTGACAAGTCCCTAGTACCACCTCAGGTTTTAAAAACATGTTAAATATTTTAAGCAAATTTGAGAAGGTACTTCTTGTGCATTGAGTGCTCTACATCTGGGGAAAAGAGCACTTGATGAGACTGAATAGAGAGCGAAACCTAGCTGCTCTAACTAATAACATTCTTATTAATACATAAAACTTCTATTGTTTCTTAATTTACTTGAAATGGTTGTTTAGGCCGTTAATTGGCCTATAACAATATAGCAATAGCAAGTTAGATTTCAGTCAACATACTCATGAATTGGCAGTATTTTAGCAATAAATTGCTAGCTAATAAACTTCTTGTAGCTTCCTTTGTAAATGCCAACTAAAGGCCTAAACATTCCATGCAGATTTAATTACACATTTAGTGCTCAAGTAATTTTGAATTAATTACGTGCCAAATGGATTTATATTCTATGTACTTAATAAACCTTGGTAAGTGCCCTTTTAACAATCTATTGGTATTTAGAATCCTATCTGTTTAAAAAGAATGTCTTATGTTGTTGGGTCATGATGCTTCCCCCATACATTTACAAACTGATTGTGGTGCCTGCTGTGTTGTACACGAGTCAGGACTGGAAGAATCAGACTTCGACGAGTGCAGGTGTGAACAGGGCAGAGGCCTATGGAGATTCAGACATTGAATGCGGAATCAGTCCATGATGGGCTGAATTTTACAGGGGTTCCTGTTTTCACACTGATCCAAAGCCCATTGAAATCAGTGAAAAGGCTCCAGTTGATTTCACTGGGCTTTGGATCAGGCTGGTGCAGTGCCTGGAACAGCTATGGGAGCTCTATGTGATATTCCAGCAGCAGGAAGAATCAGTGGCAAAGACTTGCCTTTAATTGTAACACTCAGCTCTCTACTGGGATGGAGGAGGATGCTAGGATTCATACTGGGTGCTGATCTTGCACTGATTTGGGGGAATTCCATTATGTTTACCAACCTCTAACTAGTAGGTGTCTGATAAATGTCACACAGCTACAAACTTAATACTTTTTTAAAATGAAAAAGCTTTTTCTGCTGACTTGGACAACACCTTCTTCCCCGTGGCCACATGTATAAATGCAGGAAGGAGGGATGGTTAGACAGACAGGTAACTTGCCACTCATGGCTGGGAAGTAGATTTTCCAAGTGCTGTTTTAAAATCTTTTGCTTTTAAAACATTTTATGTACGGAAATTCATTAGGCCACTTGTTTGATGTGTTTCTATTGTCACTAAGTTGTCTGGGCTGAATTTGATCTTTGACACACCATAAGTAGCATGTGATATGGGATTGCCCTGGCAGCTTTACATAGTTTTCACATTTAGAAGTTTTAAAAAAGCCTAACAATTTGTCTTCCCTTGGCATGTTTTGCCTCCTCTGAAGACAGAGTTGGTAAGCTGAAGGCCACGAGTTTTATTTAAATTTAATTATTGACCTTTATTAGTTCTCTCTTCTCTGCACGTAACACCTAATTTAATACATTTTAACATGTGATGAGTGTTCAGTAATAATGTTTCAGGGAGATATTGCTGTCAAGTTGTAGCAGCAGTAGAATATTCATTCTGCAGGAATACCCCTTCCGAATGGGGTATGGTGGAGCAAGCTTCTGCCCTCTGTACACGAAGATAAAGGCTGAGCAGCTGGGGAATACAGTTGCAGGTCAGGGTGAAGCGAAAAGGGCAACTGTAAAATGAAAAAGCAGTTTCTTGGGGCCTGAAATGGAGTTCTACATAAAACAGAATTGTATAAGTTCTTCCACGACTGTGGAAATGTCTGATTTCCCTTGTTGTCAAGAGGTCGGGAAGGCAGGTTTACAAGCACTAGATAACTGATGCAGCAGTATTACTAAAGATGTTCCTTTTTTGTCCTGGTGTATGCCATTCAAATAAATTGTTATAGCACCAAACAGGCTGAGCTGTCTAAATAAGTAAGGAATCTTGGGTGGGGGAGGGATTAGCCAACTCTTCCTATGCTAAAAACCATAATGACAACATCACTTTAAAATATGCATTTTATTAAAATTATATTGAAAAGAAAGTTGCATATTTTTGTAAAAGGGATGTGTATTTATCTGTGAGATAGTGGTGGCTGTGAAAGGAAGCAGCAACATACCCTGTAGCCATCATTATTGCTAGAAAATTGACTGTGCCACTAGTTACACATCACAAGTGAAGCAAAGATGGTTACAGGCTGATAAAGTCAATCATCACTTATTAATGATGTTTCAGGCCATAGCCTGGATGTTAGGAGTTGAGTTTTAAATTAAAAATCTCTCTATTTACATGTGAGACTCCAGCAAGGGTGAGTGTAGGAAGTGATCGGACATGAACGATCTCAAAGGATATATTTTGGTACGATGGAGAATCTAGGGCATTTATAGTGATGCATTCACAACAATATCTTGTATCTAAGACATCTTCAATTCAGAAACAGAAAGGTGTCTCTAAAGCCTTTCTATATCATTTCATTTTTGTTTGTGTGCTACGGTTCCCAGAAACCCCCATTTTAAAGGGCTGTAACCCTGAGATACATGCATTGGGCACACCAACTCTTTCAGACCAGCACTCTGTTATTCATCTATCCTGCAAACTGTAGTACCAAATACTCTAGGGTGAAATTCACATGGTACAGCAGGCACGCACAAGACCTGCACATTTCTTAAAGCCCACTTAAGATGAAGTGGTGCATAATCCTTCTGTGGATCCTCTGCAGAGAGTGAATTTTATTTCTGTAGAGTTAACACCATCATAAAGTTCAAATGATAAATATTGCAGAGGGAAGTTTGGGCAGGGAGTGAGATGGAGGACAGTCAATAAGATAGAGCGCTCCAGAAAGGCTGCTCCAAGAAAAATCTCACACCAGCACTAGCTAGGTTCACATGAAAGGATTTAAAGATTGCTGTGCTAGATAAAGAAAGGGAATAAGTGGAAACATGGTCCATGAGGTTGTAGCAATCATGAGGAGAGGGTGAATAATTATTTGTATGATATAAACCGGGTGGGTAATTTTGAACTGAATCCTGAAAAAGGATGTTAGCTGATAATTAGGCATAATGCTACATTGTCACCTAGAAGAAGACAGAGGTCTGGACTTCTCGTGGGATTTCAGTTCTTGAATGGCAGAAGAGCCATGAGACTGGCAGCTCTTGGGTTACTGTAGGCTCCAGAGTCAAGCATCAGAAGAGCCCAAGGAAAGACAGCAACTGAAATACCTAGCTATCCAGGTTCAGCGCAACACTGCCATTTTTGCCTCTGTTTGGGTTTCTGCAGAGCCAAGTTAGAGGGAAACACAGCCCCCCTACCAGGGAGTGCAGGGACCTTGGATGCCTCTGCAGCTCTGTGGCTCAACTACTGCCCCCTGTGAGTGGGGGGGAAGGGGGAGGATTTCTAGTGTCTCCCTGAACTCCATGGAGATCTCCAGTGCAAAGCCCTAGTCTCTTTGACCAAGGATTGGCATTTGCTATGTGATTTTCCTTTGCTAAATGCCCTAGAACTGTAACATGCATCATTTACAAAAGTGTAATACCCCCACACCCTGAGGAATTAGACACTCGCAACTACTGCAAATGCTAACCATGGACCCGATCCTGGAAACCCATATGCTACTCAAAGGAGTTACTTGCAAGAGTGGGAATTAAGCATTTGCAGGAACATACTCTGTACTTTATTCATCGTCAGCCTTTACAGTGCTGTTAAACCTGACACCTGGAAGTCACTGGGATTGCTTCCTGCCTTTTAAGGTGCCAGGCTCAGTTGTTTGTCAGACACTGAAGGACACAACAGCAAATTTTTCCAACTTGATGTCCCAGCTTTTCCAAGCTGAATGCATGCAGTTGCATGTATCAAGATAGCCAAGGTGTGGAGCAACTTTGGTGTTTTGCACATTGGAGATTTTCTTGTATAAATTCTGCATGTAGGGCCTGATCCAGTGCTCCTGAAGACTGCAACGGAAAGACTCCAGTTGACATAATTTGGCTTTGGATCAGGGACTTCCTCTCTGGCATTGCTACCTGTAATGTGGGTTCCATGGCGCAGAGGTGTAAGGAGTTTTATGCTCTCTTGCCATCCTTCACAGCCACACACTGTTTGGTCTTGTATTTGTGATTGCACAAGAGTACCACAAACGCAAGCATGAGATGATGCCTTCACGCCTTCGGAACAGAAAGATATGACTAGATATGGGACTGATCCTATACTCCAAATCCGAACATTACAGAAATTCAGATACAGTTGCAGACAAACTCAGCGTCTGCTTCAAAGCCCACAGAATGGGAACATTTCTACTGACTTCAAAGGACTTTGGACCAAGCCCTTCATGACTGGCACCTCGTTCAATGATGGGCCTGACCAAATTGCCAGATGTGAAAATCCATGCAGAGGGCTTTAGGGAATTTTGGATGTAGATCTCCAGTGTTTCTGAACTCAGCAGTTTGGGCCCATCTCTCATGAAGAAATCTCTAATGGCCGCTTGAGTTTTTAGACCTGTTAATATCCACTGACTCAGTAGGGAAGAGATGACATCTTCACCCTAACTTCTATTTTTGTCAGCTAGCTTTAAACCAACAGAATCCTTGTTTATTGTTCACACCGCTATACCCTCATCATTATGTAACACAGTCTTTTTTGGAGTTAAGCCCACTTGAGTTCTAAAATGGCCTTGTGAGCTGAATAGTGGCCAGAACAAAGGGATAAAATGTCAGAACTTCTGGGCTTTGGTTTCAGATATGTGTGTGGGTTAATTTGGACAGTCATTTAACTTTCTGTGCCTCAGTTTATCAAACTGTAAAATGAGGCTAATAACACTTGCTGTCTTACCAGGACATTCTCTGTGCTGGAAGAATCCCCAGCTATCTGGTTCAATTGGTTTTCCATTTCTTTTGTGCTGCCATAACCAATCAAAGCATGCAGAAGGGTGCCAAGATCTGGCTCTCAGTTTAGAAACGCATTAATTAATAATAACTTTTTCACTGGTATCTCTGAAGAGGTTTGAGATCATTTGATGAAAGGTGTTATGGAAGCACAAGGCATAATTATAATAATACTTTTTGTTTATTATTAGTGTTGCTTGGCTAACACTTGCTAGCCTTGCTCATACAAGTAATTCCATTGAAGTTAATGGGATTATTTGTGTGAGCAGGGTTTGGCCCATTCTTATTTATTAATATAATTTATAAGACTATTGGTGCACTCTGGGTAAGTCCAGATGGTAACGTGTTTGCAATGCATGCTGAGACCACTGTAAGGAAGTACCTGTGTAATGAAGCTGGAGTGTATATTGCACCCAGTTGTGGATGATGCTGTTCAGAAATGGTGCTGCAGACCCAGCAATGATGGCAACATTGGTTATTCACTGTCTTGCCCTGAAATACAACATACTGCTTCTCAATTTGCCGCTTTTGGTGGTAGGAAATGTTTTTCTGGCTTTGCTGAGAGAGAGAAAATTTAATTCAGATTCACTAAGGACAGCTCCATTCTGTGCTTCTGACATCTAACCCTGTCAGGGGCCCAGGGCCCTGGTAAATCCATAGTCCCTGCTGTTAGTGATCACACATTGTATCAAAATTCTTCACTCCTGGCAACAAGGGATTAAAGTGAAATGAAAGATGGAAAGAAAGAATTTCTCACTGCCTTCTCCCCTCCACACTTCTTGCCTCCACTATAAACATTTATAGTGACAGTAGCCAACTTTTAAAAATTGGGACGGAAACAGAAATCTAACTGTGTCTGCGTCGTCCTTTTCAGCATGCAGCAGCACATTCATCTAGAGGTCATTTGCATTCTTAATGAGGTCATCTGCCCTCTATTTGCAAAGAAAGGAGTGTGAAACTTCAATGAGCTTTCTATTCGCTAAGTGAGGTGTATAGTCCTGATGAGTTGGATAAAACTTTATGATATTATACTTCTGGGTTCACCAGGCAACAGGGGTTGTATAAATGGTTGAAATTAGTAAAAAGTCTCCCTTTGCACATGTTTTCTAATCCCACACAATCAAGTCCTAATCCCACACAGACTGTGAATGGGAAGTTTAAGGCCCTTCTCAGGTTTTGGGTGTATAGTACCTTTCGGGAACACTAGAGTTAAAGAGAGAAGAAAGAAAATGTTAAGACTCAGGAAATTAAGAGTTGTTATGGTTCAATTTAGATGAAACCTAAACTTCTGAAAATGTGGAAATTCACAGTTAAGGTGCCCAAATGAACTGTATTCTGCCCTCTTTATGGGACAACTCTCCCATTTTCCTTCCTTTGTTTCTTTTTACAGCTACTTTCTAAGAAGTGTTGTTATTTTTTGAATCTGGGATTTTTTTTAAGGACTTTAAGAAGTCCACAGTCTTCAATGTAAATCCTGAATGGCCACTGTACTGGCAAGAGGAGCTTCAAAGGCACCCCACAGAACACCGGTTTGTGTGTTTGAATGACACTTGACTCATTGGTTGCTACCTGGAATCACACAGGTCCAATCCTGTGAGTTGCTGGGCACTACCAGCAATCTGAACCTCCTAGTTCAGACCTCTGACAAGAAGTGGGAATGATTGCCTCATTGTGGTATTCGCATAGTTGGGAATTGGTAAGAATCTGTCAACTTTTCCCCTAACTTAGCCTCCCACACACCAAGTAAACATCCCCTCTGACACACAAACATGACAATCCTGATAAACCGATTATAGCATTTTTTCCTTCAATAGATCCTTTGGGATGAAATCAGTTCTGTGCATTTTGATTTTAAACCAGAAATCCTTTAGTCATTTGTTTCCTCTCTTTAAGATCAATTATTGTGTTTCATTCTGGGGGGTATGGAGGAAGCTTGGTGAGGGTGAAAGAGTATTGTTTTCATGTACATGGCTGCTGGTGCAAAAAAAAAAAAAGAAAACCAACCCCCCCCCCGCTAGACTTTAAAGGCATTTTCCTTTCTTTACTATACATATAAATGGAGAATCAAAACCATTTAAACTTGAGCTCTGGCTACCGAGAATGCGAGGTACAAAATGGAGTTGTTTATGCTGAGAGAGTGATACAGATTAAACTAGTTTTCAGGTCTGTGGATTCACAAGCCAACCCCTTACTAAGAAAGGCATTTGGTAGTGTACTTTCCAGCAACACCACATACTTAATAAGTGGTTTCCCTTGGAACTGGAAGGGCTTACGTTTGGACAGCATATGATGTCAAGGGTCTTAAAGACTAATCGATGTGGAGTCTTGCTCTTGGAAGATTATATTGAACTGCATGGTGAACAAGTTTGTCACTGATTTTATTCTGGGTAACTGAACCATCTGTAGTAACTCAATACAGCCTGAGAGAGGCTCCTTAGGACTTTGGAAGATGACATTTGATTTGCAGGAAGAATAACATAGAGGTCCATAAAAATGATCCTCAATCCTTTCCTTGCAACAAGAGATTGTGTCATAGATGGTTTGAAGCATTTCCTTGGGCATTCAACAGCATCCTAAGAGCCTGATCCAAACCCCAGTGAGGTCAATGGGAGTTTTTCCTTTGACTTCAGAGGGTTTTGGAAAAGGCTCTAAATGTGCATTTCTTTTCCCCTTCTTTTAAAAACAAAATCCTCGTAATTAGTGTTTGTTTGTTCCTCCTTCTTCCATTTCTGCTGCTCAGCTCCTGTTTCATATTAGCCTTCGAATGTCTGTTGTAAAAATATAAATGCTGATAGGTGGAGAAAGGAAAATTAATCTATCAGCTGTGTGATTGCCTTACTATGTTTGGATATTGAAACTGCTAAATTGTTGCCAGTCCATGGGTACCATTGAACTCTGTCATTGACTCAATAGATGCTCTTCAGTCCGTTTTTCACTAGTTGCTTTCTGTTTCTTGGACCTTCTATACTCAAGCCAATAACTGAAAGGCTAGTGTGGACATGCAGTTTCTCTGCACTTCCCAAGTCAGTAGCAGAGGTTACATGGTATAAATCATCTACCATTACTTAACTGATTAATCTGGACCACACTCTGTTGAAATACCCATTTGGCATACTTTTCTCAGTTGCCCTACCTGGCAGGCAGGATTAGTTACATTGTATTTTTAATCAGTGCATTGATTTTCCAAAACCAAGTAACTCTTCCTTAAAATAAAAACGGAGACATGTACCCTACCCATGGAAAGGCTTTGCCCTTAGCCCACAGTTGTCTCACTGCAAAATGATGTAAATCACACGATGTACTTAGCCTTTATTACAGCTGATGTGCTGCAATACGCCATAGCAAAAGAAAATCATCCTCACTGCAACCTACAGAGGGCTCAAGCTGCAGAATTCAAATCTGGATCCAGATATTTGATTTACACAGTTCAGATGTGGGAACTCAATCCGTTATCGAGGTTCATTTGCAGAACTCTGCTCTGGATTAGGATTCAGAATGCCTCGAAGTTCAGGGGTGTTTAGATCCAGAGTTTTGGCTCAGGCCCATCTTAATTTACAATCATAAATGTTACAGACTAGCTTGTGGCCCTTGAGTAAGGGTCTGTGCATTGTTGCACTCGCCTAGGTGCAGACGGGGCGGCTCTAGGTATTTTGCCGCCCCAAGCATGGCAGGCAGCAGCCTGCTGGAGGTCCACTGAAGCCGCGGGACCAGCGGACCCTCTGCAGGCATGCTGCCCAAGGCAGCCTGCCTGCCACCCTCGCAGCGACCAGCAGAGCACCCGCCTTGGCTTGCCACCCCAAGCACACACTTGGCGTGCTGGTGCTTGGAGCTGCCCCTGGGTGCAGACGAGGAACTGAGTGAGGATTCAGAGCCGCAGTTCAGTCTCTGGTTTCCCTTTACTCCAGGGGAGAAGTGGGCTATGCCATCCAACACCTGGTATAGATTGCTCCGTTTTCTGTGCGAGATCATCTGCACTGGCTAGTGGCTGGCGTCAGAGCTCCATCTGTTTCTCACCCCAGACTGCTCATTCCCTGCCCTCCTCTACAGGAAGGGCCATAGAGACCATGTAGCAGCTGTGACCTGCAATGTGAGTAACCCAAATTACAGGCTTTCCCTAGAGTGCCAACCTGGGACCCTCTCACTCACATGAATTAGGCTTGGTCTACACGACAGAGTTAAGTCAACCTAACGTAGCTTTATGTCAACCTAACTATGTCAGTATCTACACTACAGCCTTGCTCCCTCCAATGTAAGTGCCTTGCTACACAGATATAATAACTCCACCTCCACGAGAGGTGTAGGGCTTGTGTCTGTGTAGGTAGGGCAACGCAGTGTCTACACAGACACTGCGTTCCTTACATTGGCTGTTGGCTGTCTTGTGATGTGAGCCGTGAAATTAACAAGAAAGCTGACTCCCCAGCCAGGCTGCTGCCGGGTCTCCACTCCAAGCTGGGCTGCCACCCAAGCTCCCAGCTTGTCTGCCCCGCAGACTCCCTGCTGGGAGTCCTGCTACCCGCTGCAGTCTCTGTTCTCAGCCGGGAGCATGGAAGCCGATCAGGCTCCTGATGCAAATCTCCCTGTCAGAGGCCAGAAACTCTGGAAGCTTCCCTCCCACTCCCAGTTGGGAGTGGGAAACAAGAAGCCCTGGGGAGAAGCTGGGCTCCTGGTGGGGAGCTGAGAACCCTGTCTCTCAGTCCCCAACATTGTCCCTCTTCAGTCAGTCCTCCTCCTGGTGAGGATGCGCACCACCGACAGAAGGAGAGTAGTGTGGACATCAGCCACCGGAGTAATTACTGCAGTGTCTGTAAATTGACCTAACGTAGGTCAATTTAAAATTGTAGTGTAGACATGCCCTTAGTCCCACTGACTTCAAAGGCCTTTCTCAGGCAAATAAGACAATGACAATTTGGCCCAAAGACCCTCTGAAGAATTGTATATCCTGCTCTAGTTTTAAAATGGATCTATCAAAGACTATTGATGAGACTTGTCACTTTCCCTAGGAAAAGCCCTTGCCTAGCACTGTATGCGAAGTTGATTGAATTAAGTCAGAGCCCTTTCATACTGGCTGGTACCAGTTGTTAATGAACTGTTGCTTGGGATGGTTAATGCTGTGTGAAATCAGTCATTAATTGTAGAAACAACTGATTTCAGGGAGATCATGGCAATTATGAACAGTTTGTAATAGCAATGGCATAGTAAAGCAAAACAAAAAGGCTTGCATTAGTCACAAAGGAAATGCCAGGAACGCAGCTAGGAAGGTTGGCTTGGGGGAAAACATGGTAGGCTCTTCCTACCAATCACCGCAATCAAAAGCTGAGTATTGAAAAACAACTCTGGGATGTAGTAGTCATTCCTGAATTGTCACGAATACAGTTAATATAAAAAGACGGCACATTATATTGTCTATCTAACCCTTCCTCGCAGTTTATCCTTTCGACTTACTTGGTGACATTGCAAAATACTAACCTGACCATGGGGAACTGGTGTGTATGTGTGTTAATTTCCATTCCTTTATGAATCAATCCATAAACAAACTACAAAGGTGCTATAAATCTTAAGAAAAATTGCCTGCTATGAAAGTATGTTAAGCATTTTTATGCAATTCTTACCTTCTCAGACTTGAATAGAAGACAGCCCTGAAATATGCGAACTCTGAATGTTAAGGTTAAATCAGATACATAATCAGTCAAACTGGCTTTGCTTTCAAAATACAATTCATACAATAAATATAATCATATGATCTGTCCTTTTTAGCACTGTTCCATGCTGACAGCATCTGAGAGAAGGCAGCCAGACAATAAACACTACCTGAGCTCTGTGTGGTACCCTATGCATGTCTGTTTGATACACATTTATTGCATTTACAGGGTAAATTTCCCTAAGCTATTGAGAGCTTTTAAGACAATTATACTGCAGTGTCCCCTTTCTACAAGAGTCACTGTCATAATCTTGCTAAGAAGCAGTGAAAGAGCAGGCTGGGTAATTAATCTGTAGTTTTTTGCCTTTCATTCATAATGAGTTACTTTGTTTTAAAAAAAACATGTAATGCATTTCTTAGGCAGCCTGTGTTCTTAAAGTAAAATCCTTGTTAGGGTGTAGCTTTCCTCCTGGTCACAAAAATACCCACCCCAGTGCTCATTGGGTTGGTTCAGGCTGACTGCCTGCACAATGGTGTGGACATGTAAGAAGCTCAAATATTAATCAAATTTGGGTTGCACAATAACAGTTGAGGTATTTATCCTTCAGCTTTCTGCTATGGTGGTGCTCACCAGACAGGAAAGGAATGGAGCGGTAGATCACAAAGGGATGAAAAAAGCGTTCACTTTGGTTCACTCATCCTCAAAGAATTTGCTAGAAAATAAGCTCATGGCAGGATGCAACCTTCAGGAGTCATGGTAAGATCAGTGTTAAACATGACTTTGCAATCAGTGGGGATGGGGCAAGTCATGGTCTGGCATGTTAGGGGAATGTAGTTAACCCAGTGGTTCCAGTAGTATTTGCACACAGTCAGCTGACATGATGTTAAGCATGACTTCTCTTGACTGTCCTGTTTACAAAGTCATACTTAACATCCTGTTAGTTATTTTCTAGTCAACATCAGCCCAGAGATCAACTGTAATCAGATCCCCATACAGTGCAACCCAATTTTGTTTAAATCCCATAAGATGGGAAGAATTCATTCAACCTAAAGACAGTTATGTGGTGGTAGATCTCTGTCAATCTCCTGGACTAGGGATTTATATCCTATTCAGTGTTCTGAAAATCAAGAAGGGGGGGAAAAATCAGTTAACAATAATGGGAAGCTGTAGTGTCCTGTGCTGTTTATATTGTCAGCCTCCTTTCATGACTATATTTCACTGGCTTGTACCCTGATATGGTTAGTTGTGTTGTGTTTGTAACTTTCCTTGGGGCAGATTTTCAACTGTTGTAAATTGAAGTAGCTGCTATGGTTTCTGTAGAGCAATGGCAATTTATACCAGCCAAGGATTCTGTGGCTTTGAGATTTTAGAGTGGAAAGTGTTCCACACTGATTGCAACATTAACTTATTTCTAATTTTTTTTCTCCCAGATACATTTATGCAAAGGAGAAAAAAAGCGTCATTATTTGTATCTTTCAGTGATTTATTTTAGCACCCAGATGATACAATCAAAGCCTACTTTAGATAATATTGTATTCAAACTATGCAAAGTTGATTTTAGAATATTGTTTTGGTTTTAAAGCAAACACCATCTTTTAGAATGCTAATGTCCATTGTGTTTTTGATTCCTCTTTGCTTGAAATTAGTAGGTCTGAGTCTCTTCCAACGTTGGCAGCTCCAGGCATCATGAATGTTGTCAAGGCAGCATTTATCCATATCACTGTAATTTTTAGTAGATTTCCTGTAAAAATACAATTGCTCAAGAAATGTAAGACAATATGTCTTCTTGATGGCATACCTTCTTAAGCACAAGTTTTTAAAAGCCCTAAATCTTTTAAAACTCAAGCCATATTGGGCAAAGATGCATTTTGCCAGCTGAAGTGGCAGAGATCATTCTGCCTGCTGAGTGTTGAGGCAGGCAGAAGGTTTAAGGGACATCTTGGTATGGGGCACACACTAAAGCGGTTCTCTTTGGGATGAGTTATATATCCAGTGTCAGGCTAAGATAATCAGAAAGCATGTACAGGGGAAAAGGGAACAAAGCCATGGCTTTGTGAGACCAGGCATGACCTTTGGGGATGTGTGGCACTTCTAGCCAGGTGTAATAAGGTGGTTTGCTCTTGGACTGGAGAGCCTAAGGGCAAGCCAACCCTAACTACATAGTGAGCTCCATCTCAGGAGAATCAGACAATTTTCTCTGAAGGACAGAAGGTGGCTGCAATAAGGGGGAAGCTCAGGATGCTGTAGTGAGACTCCAGAGAGTGAGAGAGAGGCTCCTGCAGGGAAGACTTGGAGACCAGGGGAATTGCTCCAGCTAAGAGGGGCTGGGAGTAGCCTGCTAAGGCAGGAAGGCCTGTGACCAGACAAGAGCATTTGGACTGTACCTAGCTGAAGGCTTGGAGGGAAGGCTTGCGTTTAGTTTGGAACTTCGTTAATAAATCATACCGTAAGGAGGGCTGTTGTGACTGGACTGGAAAAACCCTGCGTGGAGTTTATTTGGTGATCCAAGAAGGGAAACTGAGTTGAGGGGCTGCATGCCAGACTGCCCAAAGCCACCAAGGGGCACGGTGTTGCAGCCACTCATCTGCACCAGGCTGCTGCTAGAGAAGAAGGATGGTTTTGTGGTTAAGACACTGGATACAGATGTAGGTGATTGGGATTCAGTTCCTGGCTCTGCCCAAGACGTCCTGTGTGACTTTGATGCAGTCACTTAATGTCTCTGTGCTTCGGTCCCCAGCTGTACTTTGGGGATAATGATGCTTCCTTTATCTGTCTTGGTCTGGCAAAGACTGTTTCTTACTATGTCTGTGTGCAGCATCTAACACAATGGGACCTTGATATTAACTGGGGCCTCTTGGTACTGCTGTAATTCGGATAATAACAATGTTTCCCTGCACTTTGCATTGTACAAAGGGTTAACACAAGGACTGGACACTACTTAAACCTTCAAGATATGTTAAATATAAGTGGTGTGTAGGACATATGCTTGATTATTACCTTGTCACTTGATTACTTGTTCTCTTCATTCCCTCTGAAGCACCTGGCATTGACCACTGTCAGAAGACAGGATACTGGGCTAGATGGAGCATTGGTCTGATCCAGTATGGCTGTTCTTATGTGCTGACTCATTTCACCCAAGGAGGTGGAACTGCTGTGGGTGAATACCTGGCTCTATTGAAATCAAAGGCAGAACTGCCACTGATTTCAATGGGGCTTTGATTTCACCCAAGGATTCTGGTTGCCCTCTGCACAGGAGTGCACGTGGGGCGAAGAGTTGTGCTCTCACAGATGTCCAACCAGACCCCTGGCCTAGAATGTGTAATTGTGGGCTAGCATTGGAACCATGTATCTGTTCTTCACCTTCCTCCTGAATTTTGGGGATTTGGATAAAACGGATCCTGGCTGTCACTCACCCCTGCATTTGGATTTTGTTTTACTAAGCTTTGAGTGGGAAGGTTTTGCAAAACTGAAGCCACACCTTGGTTTTGCCAGGCTCTCTGGTTTGTGCTCTTTCCAAAGTCCTTTTTTAAAATGTCTAAAGTTCAACTTGGTTTAAAACAAACAACTAGGTTACAGTATTAGTTAACTAAACCCTACAGAATGATTTCAGCAACACACTGATCGGCCTTTCGCTATTTGGGATGAACTGGCTTGACAAAAACTATTATTTTGTGACTGTAAATACTGTTGGAACTGAAGCCTATGTAAATACTTTGGAATGGTTATGACATTGACAAAATGCAATGCAAGGTTTGGGCTGATTTTGATTTAGATTGGATCTGCTAGACTAAGCTGTGATGGAGTCTATGGTAATTGTGTCTGAAGTGTGGCTAAAAATGGACTGGTTTCATAATTTTGCTTAGTACTGTGCACACAGGAAAAAATGTACCCCTGTTCGAAAGGCCAAGACAAGGCCTGTGCATCATGGACTTCTACTTAAACCCTCAGAACAGGGCTTGAGGGAGAATTAATCAAAGAAATCAATGGAAGGCCAAATGATGTTTGCTTATCCCAACTAGACTGGGGGACAAATTCATCCCTTGTGTAGCTCTACTGATGGCAGTGGACTCTACTGACTTCTGGGATGACTTTGGTCTGGGATCCAAAAGAATAGTAAGTACCTGCTTGTCCAGAAAAGTAACAAAATTGAACAGTTTGAGTGACTAAAAACATAAATATAGGCTCAGAATCACCTTTTGATTTTGCATCATGATGCCATTCAGCCCATCATACTGAATAAGCTGATCTGTTCTGATATCACTATGCATGTGCATATTGTTTTCCAATTAAAAAGCGGAGCTATTTCATTGTAAATGTAGGCTGACCAAAGCATGGCAAATTCTCACCCACTGAAAGGCATGTGACTTCAGTGTGGTTGCACGCTAGACATTTTAGGGCCTGCTCCTGCTCCCACTGAAGTCAGTGGTGAAACTCCCATCAACTTTAATGGTGCTGGATTAAGCCCAGAGTAAATTTTGAAGATGGTGAACTACATTTTAATATGGAAAATAAACTGTATTTTGCTGGATTTAAAACTGCATTTGGCTGTTAATCTGTGGATTAATCCTGCATACAGCATCACTTCATTGCAAGGACAATTTACAGTTAATGATCCTACATATGGATATATACCTACGATATATGTGTGTCCACTCACAAAACTAGTCTGCTAAAAAGTCTACTGACCTCTTGGAACTTCACAAAAAGAGTAGAAAGCCCTCTTGCTCCAAAAGCAGTTCAGCTAAAGGGGTATCAGATAAACATATCCATTAAATATCTCACTGCTAATAGAGTAAATTATGAGCCATCTTCAATATTAGCAGCTCTGTCAAGTTTCAAGTAGGTGTGAATTTCTGTGTGTGAACACTCTGTAATAATAATTAATTCTTTCTATTTTATATATAGACAAAAGTGAGCACACACAGCTAGATACTGCAATGAATACAGTGCAGTATAAATGCCACAAGTTGAGACATAGGCTCAACTCACAACCCTTGTACACAGATTTGGAATTTCAAAAATACCAAAGTTGGTTGCATTTGGATCTAGCCCATTACAAAGATTGGGGCTGGGAGCAGTGTGCCAGTGGATGGATAGATCGACAGAGTCCTCATTCATTACATTAAATAAAAAGTGACTTGAAATCTAAGAAAGCTTTTACTGAGTATATGGTTTTGAAGTTTGGAATTCTTCCTTCTTTTTCTTCTATTAGCCGAATGCTTCAAATAAATTAATAAGTATAGGGTTGCCTTAATGCCAAACAAACCCATAATTTTGAATTTAAATTCTTTTGTACATTTAGTTTGCCGCCTATCAGGCTAGTTGTGGTCAGAAAGTACTTTAGCTCTTTACCACGGTATGCTTTCCCCCAGGATATTTAAGGTCTTCGATTATTTTCAAATCTTTCATAAGTAGATGTATCAAACATTTATATTTAGTGTCCAATAAGAGGGTGGGTTGGAGGGAAGAGTGATATAATATCCTGTCTTCAAGTCTTTGTGGATTTGTCTGTAGAGTTTGTGGATTCACTGGTTTGGAATTTTTGCAAGCTGCATGGTGATGAAATGAGAAATGGTTCTTCACGTTTTAGTTCATTTTCACTCTAAATGTTAGCTTGCTGATCTGTTTTGTTTCTTTTAAACCAAAACCCATGCTAGGGCCATCTTTTTGACTTGGGTTGGCAGGCTTACATATATACATATTTCAGAAATCTTGGAAGCTTTGGAATTATTATTTTTAAAACAGTTTTTATATATTTTTCTGGTAGTGCTGCGATGGACTCACATTTTGATTTGTGTTGCAGCTTGTTCTGTCATTTACACTTGGGCAAAGCAGCTGTGAACTGGCACCTTCACACTAGTTAGTAGTCTTTCTCCCCTTTGTATTTGCAGAGGTGTAATTGATGACACATGCAACAAAGCAGTGGAAAATAAGGCCCGCTTTTATGCACATGTACAGTACAAGGTCTGGATCCCATAAACACCTCTCTCAGATAAAGAATCATGACTTCACTAGTCCCGTTGAAGTAAAGGGGTGAATGAAATACTGGGACCTTTGAAGTCAATGGGAGTTTTGCCACTGATTTAAACAAAGCCACGATTTCACTCAGAGACTATTCCCATGAGTAAGGATTACTCATGTGAGTTAGGGATAGCTGGATTGATTTGTGAATGTACCTTTAGATTTCCCCTTGGTACCATGGAATTGTCATAGGAAGTGAAATAAATGCTACTGAATCCTTTGCATCTTTTTGATCATTTGTTTAACACAAAAACAATAGTTTTTACATTTATTGTGCGATTTATGTTTTTACAATGGGTGCTTTGACATGCTGCAGAAGAGAATTTGTTGGACAAGGTAAAAGTGATAGAAAAATGTTCTTTCTATTTAGGTGTCATAACTATTTTCTTTTTCATGTGAAAATTCTAGTATCAGATACAAATGTTACTTCCCCCCCCTAACTATTTTGTATAAAGCTATAGTTTTGGAATAGATGCAGATTTTTAATGCAATGCTGTGGTTCTGGTTTATAGAAAAATGGATCAGTTACGAAGGCAGGCTTCAAAGAGGAAGACTGCCCTAAATTATAAATGGCTCAGTCCCTTAATTCTGTCATAATCCTATTTGATATATAGTTCTCAATGCTGCAGAATCCTTTTAGGGCTCTTTGATCAAGTGAGCACTTCCAAATGTGATACCTCACGTCATCTAACCCCCTAAATATAACACAACTTGCCATTTAATTTCTGGAAACATCTGTTCCCCCCTCCCCCCGTTTTTTTTAGTGGAGAAAACAAAAAGCCTGAGTTTCATATCAGCTGATTTAAGGGAAGATGGGAAAGTCCTGGTGGAGGCAGCAGTTCTTTTAACAATGAATTATTCCCTTACCAGTCCTACTGCCACTGAAGCCTATGGGAGTTTTGCAACTGACTTCAGTGGGACCAGGATCAAGCCCCACCATCTATACATCATCCATCTTGGCATTGATCTGCATCCCTCACTCAGGCATTGTTTTCAATGAGAATATTGAAGGCTGGCAGGAGCAGGCCCATATGCCACAATTTTCAAGACTGACTTTGGGCGCCCAACTTGGAACTGCCTAAACAAGGCCTGATTTGCAGAAAGTGCTGAACACTCACTCTCTGAAAACCAGGCCTCTTGCTAAGGTGTCTCAGGTGTGACATCCATAAATGAAGGCACCCCAAAGCATAAGCCACTCTTGAATATGTTGGAGTGTATTAGCACATTATCAGAGTCCTTGCTTTAATAACTCCCAGGATTTGCTGTGTATGTTTGCTGGTTTCCCTGGTTTCCCTCTATATTCCCGAAAAGTTAAACCAAGAAGCATATGAAATTGTGTATTGGTTAAGCCAGGGTTAATTTTTGCTACAGATGAAACACGGAGAATAAACTCTTGCTTTTTTGTTGGTTACTGAAACCAACTTTAACTGTTAGGCCAAGCCCAGCAGTTTAAGAAGAACAAGGTATCCATGAGAATGGGCAGTTCCGTGTTTAGTATCTCAGAAGATCTCTGATTTCATTCTTCTTCAAATATTGCTATGGCTTGTAATAGCAACAATGAAGCCTGGGGTGGATATTCCTTGAGGCTGATCTCACACATCCTTAATCATGTCACTGGACCCTACTTATGTGAGAAGCCCCATTGACTTCATTGGATCAAACGTAGCAGTAAGGGTTTTCAGGAGTAACCCTTCAATGTCCAGCTTGATTAAAGGGACCTGACTTCAGCTGTGTCTCAATTTCTCCAGTGGGAAATTCATAGATAAGTACTGTAGCTTAGTGGTTCAGTTTCCTGACTCTGGACTTGGTATCTTCATGTGTTTTCATAGAACAGTCAAAATTGACTAACTGTAACCAGGGGCGACTCCAAAGCGCGTGCCTGGGGCAGCATGCCCTGGGGGCGGGCTGCCAGTCGCTGTGAGGGCGGCAGGCAGGCAGCTTTCGGTGGCGCACTTGCGGGAGGTCCGCCAGTCTTATGATTTTGGTGGCAATTTGGTGGTGGGTACACCGAAGGCGCGGGACTGGCAGACCTCCCGCAGGCATGCCGCCGAATCTGCGGGACCGGGGACCTCCCGCAGGCGCACCACCAAAAGCCGCTTGACTACTGTGCTTGGTGCGGCAAAATACATAGAGCTGCCCCTGACTGTAACCATAGAGAAAAACTAGTCAGTCTCATTCCACCAATGGCCAGCTCAGCTGCTTCTTCCTCATTCATCCCTTATCCCTTGAGGGGAAAAGGCTTGTGGAAACACCCAGGAGGTGAACCTTACAGACTTTCCATTCTGTTCACTCTCCCACAGGGAAGGGTTTCTAACTTTGCATTCTGGGAAAGAAGGTTGGCCTGGAAAGCACATGGAGTTCTAGGCCCCAGGGGTTATTCAGGCAGTAGCCATAGGGATGGTATCAGAGAGAGGCTGGTTCTTCTTGCCCACTTCTTCAGCAGAGCTCAGGAACAATGTTACCCATGGCTGTCCCTCACACATCTCTGCCCTATCTGAAGGTTCAGTGGGAGAGTTAATGCTGCCCAAAGGCAGATTTCCCCTCAGAAACTCTTTATGCTTAGATGGGAGCATATCATATACAGTGTTTATGTTCCTTGGGTTCCACTCTATCCTATCGCAGACCTTCTGGGTCCCCAGCTGAGGAGTTACAACCCCCTGTGATGATTTTACAGGTGCTTTTGTGGGCTTGAGAGAGAGAGAGAGAGAGAGAGAGAGAGAGAGAGAGAGAATGCCACAGAGAAGAGGGCATCCTCCTTCCACACACTGCTGCCCAGCTCCACAGCTGCTAGCGCCTCTCCACTAGAGCAAGTAGAAGACAGCATTCTATCCTAGTCACGGCCTGCTGGGACTGCTGAAACATTATTCAGGTTTTGCCTTAGATGGAAACCTGAGAATTGTGAACTCCTGAACCGCCATCTGCTCAGTCTATACGGTATGTTGATCAATGCACTGTACAGTCCAGACCATTTTCTGGAGTCCTGCCAGCTGTGATGAAATATTAGTAGCCATATATTTTGAAAACCTGTGGCTCTGTGGGCCAAAAGCGCTCTGAGATCCCAGCTGGTAATCCAAGAGCAGCATCACATTTTTTTGTGGTCAGGGGCTCCATTTGTTTATCAGAATGCAGTGCTGGATTTTTCCAGGTTCATTTCAAAGATAACTGATGAATTAACCAATTAAATTGAGATCTGAATTAAATCCAAAACTCCATCACTGAATTCCTGTTCCATCATAAATAACAAGCACAGCATAAAGCTACTAAAAATAAATACATAAAGCAATCAAGCAGGATGTTTTGTTTTGATTTAAATATAACCGATTTGGGGAAAAAAATTACTTGTGAACTATCCTGTGATCCTGCAAACACTTATTACATGAGCAGATGAATCCTAACCTAGCACCCTGAGAGAATGGGGTTATGCCCTTAATCCTACTGGGTTAGATTGTCACACCCTTACACTAAGTAATAACTTATTTCACAAATAGTCCCACTGACTTCCATATCTTCTGGTGTAAGGTACTATTCAATGTGAGTAAGTGTATCACTATTTGACCTGGGTGGGAGTGGGATTGTTCTTTATGGGCAAGATCATGGATTGCCCTATATGCCAAGCAGCAGATTAGGAAAACTGAAGGCACTCCCTGACTCCCAAGGGCAGAATACTCACTCTGCAATTCGCAGTGCTGGGGTTAAGGCAGCCTCTCCTGGGCTGCTATTTCTCTACCCACACAGGTGGGTTGGGATTAGGCCTGACTCCCTGTGCTCTGGCTAGCTAGCACATCTGAGACAGCATGGTGGGGGTGTAACCTAATCCTGGTATGGACCCTGAGCCCTGGAACAAGGAGTGGGGGAAACCAAGGAAGAAACTGTGTCACAATTCATTCCCTGGTCTGCTCCAGGGACAAGATAGCAATGTGCTGCGCCTTGCGGTAAATGGAGAGTAAACGCCCAAGCTAGCCCAAAGCGTGTAGTGCTTATTGCTGTGAATGATTCCTTCCACTTCAGAGCTACTCCCGATAGTTGGCATGATACTGTGTTGCAAGTGTCTGCAAGATCAGGCCTCATAGTGGGAGGTGGGAAGGAGTCAGGATTACTTCTCAGAGGAGCTCAGAACCTGCAGCCATCCGAGCCTAGGCACTCGCCAACCTTCTATAATAAACCCACTCAAGCCACTCATTCTCCTTTCTGATCAAAGAATGAAATGGCTTAAGCTGGATAAAGCCTGTACTGGTGACAGACTTCACTACTAGGGCCAGCCTGTTCATTTCCTTCATTTAGCAGTGGCTTTTAGGGAATTTGATTTAATTCTTTGGGTCTTAAACATAAGTAGAACATTCTTATGGTTAATCATTCATTTTTGTTTTAATTATGAAGTTTGGCAGCTTTAAAAAATACTGTCTGTACAGTTTTCGTAAAATGGTCTGTTAAAAGTATTGTTCTAGATTGCTTTCACATTTTCTTGCATAGGATTTTAATGCAGGATTGCTAAAAGACCACCACTAAGAATAGTTTGCATGTTGCATCTCAAGGAGAAATTCTGTTTCGACAAAATATATAACCTTTAAAGTCCCAGGACACATCTGATTTCCACTCACCTCTGTTGTAACTTTTCCTGTGCCATGAGACTATTGATAATGTATGTATCTTCTTAGTATACTGATTGGTACATTCTCCTAGAGGTAGATCTGGTTTGCAAGCACTTGAAGTTTCTTTACACATCTCCACTTCCCCAAGGGATCAATGTCTTGATGGATCACATTCAAATACATTCAACATCTCACTGAGAGCGTATGAAAAGGACAACAGAATCACTTTCATTCTACCCATATCCATTTCCTATCGCACTCCCAGTTCTACAAGTATTGGCATGCCCAAAGGGAACAGTGCTTATCAAGGTCACAGGAGCTGGGAAACAGCTACTATCAATGTTCAGAAACTTTTGGAATTAGCACAGCAAAGATGTGATTTCTTCCACTGTTTAAGGGGGTTTTATTGTTGTATGTTGCATGTGTGTGTAGGAGTGTCTGTTTTCATTATTTTTTTTTTTTGGTTTTTTACTTACAGTTACCTAATTCTTCCCTTATTTGCTCATTTTTTAAAAGCTCATGACCATGTCTGAATTTTGCAAGTAAGAGGCAATTTTTTTTTTAAGGTTTCTTGAGTCTGCTGCTGTTGAGATGAAGGAGAATACTGGATTCTAATTGGCAAAGGTCAGTCAAATTGACAAAGTGGGATTAATAAAGTGGTGTTGGTTACTAAGGATGAAATCCTGGCCCCATTGAAATCAATGACAAAACTCCATTGACTTCAGTGGGGCGAAGATTTCGCTCTAGGAATATAAATGCAGTGGGCTTGAATCAGCAT
Organism: Gopherus evgoodei; assembly: GCF_007399415.2. NCBI lineage: Eukaryota > Metazoa > Chordata > Testudines > Testudinidae > Gopherus > Gopherus evgoodei. The sequence goes on along the minus strand of NC_044333.1, from coordinate 32,547,624 downwards.
TGTTCATCACTATTACACCAGTGCAAAGTGAGTTTAAAACATTGCCAGCCAGAATGGTAGCATTTCACACCAACTTCAGATGGATAAAGAATAAACCCATTTAGGTAATACAAAAATAAAAGGATATATGAATTTGTATTAACAAGTGAGTTCATACATTCTGGAGTGTCTATGGTAGGATAAAGCAAAAAAATCTCACTGGAGCTGCTCAGGAACTTTCTGTCAAAATGTTTTTTATGGAAAATGATGTTTCCACAAATGGGAAATTTTCTGAAGACAAATTTTGATTCTGCCATATTTTTTTCTATTTTCTGTTGGGAGAAGGAAATATTTAGTTGTTCAACATGACCATGAATGGTAGAACATTTGATAGTTGAAATTGCTACAGACAAAAGCCCTATGGTCCAAAGACTCTCTGAGTCATTTATGTTTATGGAATCTGCTTTTCAAAATTTGATTTAAGCAACCACTGCAAAGTTCCAGGAAAGATGCAGGCCGCACGAACTAGGACTTTGCACAAGGCAGTCTCCACCACCACTGACGTTCCTGTTTTATGCATGGCAAAGCCAAGGATCAGAGACATTATTGTAATAGGTCACGTAGAGGATATTTGTGGCAGATCTACGTTTAGAACCCAGGATACTGGAAATTGCCATCAGCATGTGATAGACAATGTAGGTTGGAATCATATAAGCATGTAAGCTATATAGTATATGATAAGTATAAAGAAGTTAATGAAATTATGACAAACCACATTTTACCTCACTGTACTTATCATTAACAACCTCTCTAGATGAGTGGCTAGTGAGCCAGTACTGCAGCAAAAACTTCTCCATCCATTCTTGCATCGAGGTAACTTTTAGCTGTAGCCTCCACCCCGGATATAAACCAGGGGCAAAATTATCACAGATAAAGTTGCCAGCTAAAGAAAATGGATTTAACTGCCCTTTGTGCTTTGAAAATCAACACCTAAGTGCCTGTCTGTGGATTCCAATGCTTAACATTAGGTACCGAAATGTGAACATTTGGAGCAGTTTGCAGCTGCCAGACCACAGTGACATGTAAGTGCCTTTTCCAGCCTAAAGCTTCCCCCTCTCTTTCCACCCACTGGTCTCAGAACAAAGAGCGGAAAAACATATTCCTTCCTTTAATAAACCGTACCAAACACTGTAATTATCTGGCAGAATATAATGAATTGTCTAATCCCAACTCAGTATGATAGGTCAGGTGAATTCGGTAATACTTTGTGCAATACTTCGTGAATTCAGTAATACTTCGTATCTGTTAAAGCAGGTGTGCCACACACTTAGTCTGCCATTTATACTGTCAGTAAATCCTTTACTCTCTGCAGAAAGCCACTCATGGAAGGCCAGGCTCTTCTCATCTTCTAACACAAGGCAGATTAGAATTACACAGGCATCTGTCTGCCAAGAGAGCTGTATAAAGTATCTGCTGGACAGCACCCCCAAATTGCCTGGTTTCAGCTACTTTACAAACTCAGGGCCTAATCCCTACAAAGTGCTGAAGAACCTCAACTCCACTTGATTTCAATAAGAGGAGTGAGGGCTCAGCATGTCTGAAAATCTCTCTCTCAAATGTTGAGCACCCAAAAACTCTAGCACTCCAGACACCTTTCCTTCCTCCTTCTCCCAGCTGTGCCAAACAGAGCTCCAGCTCAGCTGAGAATTGGGGCCACAAGTAGATACCTGCATACCCACAGTTGTGTAAATACCTATCTATATATCAAGATAGGTGAAGTAATATATTATATTGGACGAACATCTGACAGTGGAAAGTACAAGCTTTCAAGCTACACTGAGCTCTTCAGGTCTGGGGAAGGAACTGGATTGTCTGAGCTAAATACAAGTTAAGCCGGATAGATCTATTCTAACATTATTTAAATATTTGCAATTATACTGCATCTTGAAAAGATTGATAAAGTTCATAATTATTTATAAACTTAATACTTATAATGAAATGGTTGCACTTTGATGCCGGTGTATGTTTTCTAAGCCGGGATGACCTATATTGCAGAGGTATTATGTATACGAGGTGATGTGGGGATTGGCTTGGGAATTACCCATGTTTAATGAACACTAAAATTAGAATTTGACTGAAATCCACATAAATGGCTCAACAGCAAGTTCGAGCTGCCACTGGGGAGCTGTGGGCAGCTCAAATTTACCCACAGGCATTTTTGAAAAACTTTTCTTCTTTTTGAATCAGCATAGTTTGCTTTTTCGAGCAGAGAGTGCAGCTTGCTCTTTAAACTCACTCCTCTTCTCCTGCTCCCATTTTGGTGTGGAAAGGCCCTCTCTGAAGAGGTTGACATTATAGAATTATACAGTGCATGCAGGGTATGACATTGTACGCTAAGATGCCTTGCACAGAACTTACCATGGAAAGTCCACGACATTCTCTATTGCGTCTTTTGCTGGTGGAGTTCCTAGTATCTGAAACATCTTCTGATGTCTTTTCAGTGTGCATTGATGGGAAAAGATATTCCTAAAAGTTAATGCACCTACTCTCAAGCCAGGATAGAGATATGAGCCTAGTGCATGCTGAAGGTAAACCATGATCACTCTTGATCCCCCCGAGAAATTAGAATCAGCAAAACCATCATCTCTCTTTTTCAGTAGGATCGCATAAGCACAGTGGTTTTGTGCGCCCTCTGCTGGCTGTGTCGCAGCAGTAAACCAGCAGAACAGAGCTGTGCTGTGTTAACATCCTCATCGGCAGCAGAATGTGTGGGATGTATGTGGCAGGAAAATAGACCTTTGTCTCTCAGTGCAAACAGCCAATTGGAAGTGATTAGAGCTGCACGCTTTGTTATATTCACAGCCCAGTTTATTTAATTGTGCTACTTTCCGGTGAAAAGGTATCGCAATTCTAGAGTTATCTTGATAACAGAAATGAGTGCAAACATTCTTCATGTCAGAATAGTTTAAGAATAAAACTACTAACTTAAGAAACTAGTGTTCATCCAGAGAAAACCTACAGGAGAATTAATACCAAGAGTCATAAAGAAAATTCATTGTTCCCTTCATGGATGTGTATTATTCCCAATAACATTTGTGGGAGTTATGTTTGCCTTAAAAGGGAAATATTCCTATGGTATGAGTTTTTGAGGACAAGGGATTTTTAGATGATGGAACAAGGAGTAATACTGATTTTGAGCCTCTCTTTTATTAGTGATGTTTGGGACATGACATTGTAGAATTTTCTAAAAAATGAATTTGACAGAATTATGTTCCCAAGCTGGAAATGGATCCCAGCCCTTTGAAATGTATTTGCCCGTCATGCCTTTATTTATGTATTAAATGTATTTATTTAGATTGTCTTGCCTGAGAGCTGCAGGATGTTGACGTGCCTGGAAACAGACATGGCTTTTTATTTCTTTTGACCGCTTCTGTAAAGCTTAATGCTGAATTTACATAATCAATAAGCTAACCCTGTCACCCCAAACGTGGAGTCTTTAAAGAGAATAGTTCTATGCAAATTAGATATTGATAGTGTAATGATTAATTGGCCCCAACCCTTTGTTAATATGCAGTTGTAGTATAACATGCATTTGTAATTATTTTGGCTTAGTTGTTCAAACAAGTGGTGGACACCTATTTGCTTACAGAAATTGAAGAGCTAAAAGGGGATCGTCAACTAGTGTGATTTTCTGATACAGTGCTAGGTTCTTTAGACTGTATATCGGACTATAGGGGTCAGATTCCCAACCAGTGTAAATCGGTCCAACTCCATTAAAGTCACTAGAGCCAGGTGGACTTACACCAGTTGAGGATCTGGCCCAATGGTTTCTGGGGCCCAGGTTTCTTTGCATTATTGGTATTCTCCATACCAATGTCATGCTGATGAGTGATATTGTTTGCTACTTGCTATTTATTGGTTTTTGACATTTTAAAATGATATTTCCAGGGGGAATGAAATTTTCTCAAAGATTCATTAGTGAGAATTCTGTTTGGAAGGATGAATCTGTTACAAGCCAACAAGCAAGTATATGAAACACTTTATTCTGCCTTGCTCTCTCCAGCTCCCTAGATGCCTGCTCTGATACTAGTGTTTCAGTCCTTACAGCTCTGGAGCACCTTTTGCTCAAATGATAAAGACCTGTGGATGTGGAGTAGGATCATAAAGGTCATGCATCTGACGAAGTGGGTATTCACCCCCGAAAGCTTATGCTCCAATACTTCTGTTGGTCTATAAGGTGCCACAGGACTCTTTGTCATCTTTCCATGTTAGCGCATAGATTTACTGTGCATTGTCTTATGGAATGAGTCTGAAGTTGCAAGTCTCCTTTCACATGCATTTAGGTTGCAAACATTGGAGTAGATTATGTTGCAATGTTGAAACCTCTGCAGTTTTAGCTGGAACTCTGAGGTGAAGGGGAATGCAGATCAGGGGGGCTCCAGAAAGGGGAAAAAAATTCTTAGCAAGCTGAGTCTCAGCAAGCTACTCATTTGAAATGCATCTAAACAAAGAGAGAATTTGATATGTTTCATTCCCCAGCTTTTCAAACGAGGAACAACTGAGGAAAGGGCAAGCAAAGTTATGGGGTTGAATCCTGAAGCATTTGAGAGGTATAGCACCATAGGTTCTGTGTTGCGAGGTGCCCTGGCTCCCCGCCGCGCCTGAAAGGGACGAGCCAGAACAGATGCCGAGGTGGGCGGAGCCACCGCTGCCAGTCCCCGCCCCCTGGAAGTTAAGGGGCGGGACAGGAAGTATAAAGGCCCGGCCCCAGCGCTCAGTTAGGCGCAGGCTGCCGGAGGGGACAGACACTGGTGCTCGAGCTCCCGCCGGGCCCAGCCTGCCCCATGCTCGGTACCCAGAAGAGTGCGGGCCTGAGCTTCCCCGTGCCCGGTACCCAGAAGAGTGCTGGCCTGAGCTTCCTATGGCCGGTATCCAGAGGAGCAGCCTGAGCTTCCCTACACCCGGTATCCTGAGGAGCTACCTGAGCTTCCCTACACCCGGCATCCCGAGGAGCGACCTGAGCTCCCCTACGCCCGGTATCCAGGGGAGCTCCCCGAGCTCCCCTACGCCCGGTATCCAGAGAAGCTCCCTGAGCTCCCCTACACCCGGTATCCAGAGGAGCTCCCCGAGCTCCCCTACACCCGGCATCCCGAGGAGCAACCTGAGCTCCCCTACACCCGGTATCCAGAGGAGCTCCCTGAGCTCCCCTACGCCCGGTATCCAGAGGAGCTCCCTGAGCTCCCCTACGCCCGGTATCCAGAGGAGCTCCCCGAGCTCCCCTACACCCGATATCCTGAGGAGCTCCCCGAGCTCCCCTACACCCGATATCCTGAGGAGCGACCTGAGCTCCCCTACACCCGGTATCCAGAGGAGCAGCCTGAGCTTCCCTACACCCGATATCCTGAGGAGCTACCTGAGCTTCCCTACACCCGGCATCCCGAGGAGCGACCTGAGCTTCCCTACACCCGGTATCCTGAGGAGCTACCTGAGCTTCCCTACACCCGGCATCCCGAGGAGCGACCTGAGCTTCCCTACACCCGGTATCCAGAGGAGCTACCTGAGCTTCCCTACACCCGGCATCCCGAGGAGTGACCTGAGCTCCCCTACACCCGGTATCCAGAGGAGCAGCCTGAGCTTCCCTACACCCGATATCCTGAGGAGCTACCTGAGCTCCCCTACACCCGGTATCCAGAGGAGCTCCCTGAGCTCCCCTACGCCCGGTATCCAGAGGAGCTACCCGAGCTCCCCTACACCCGGTATCCAGAGGAGCAGCCTGAGCTTCCCTACACCCGGTATCCTGAGGAGCTACCTGAGCTTCCCTACACCCGGCATCCCGAGGAGCGACCTGAGCTCCCCTACGCCCGGTATCCAGAGGAGCTCCCCGAGCTCCCCTACGCCCGGTATCCAGAGGAGCAGCCTGAGCTTCCCTACACCCGGTATCCTGAGGAGCTACCTGAGCTTCCCTACACCCGGCATCCCGAGGAGCGACCTGAGCTCTCCTACGCCCGGTATCCAGAGGAGCTACCTGAGCTTCCCTATAGTCGCCTGAGCTCCCCTATGGATGGTTTCCTGAGGAGCCCATGGTCTGGCACCCACTGGACGAAGCCGGCGAGAGACAGGTACCTAGGGAGGGGGAGATTGGAAGTGGCCCGGGAGTAGCTGACCCCAATCTGGCTCCAGGGGACTCCGAACCAATGTCAGTGTGCTGCGGCCAGGATCTCCGCTGACAGCAGCAAGTTTCTGCCACTGCTAGGGCCCCGGGCTGGGACGCAGTGGAGTGGGAGGGCCTGCGTCCCCCCGCCACCCTTCCAAGGGTGGCAGACTCCCCCTCTCCCTGGCCTGACAAGGCCTTTTGGATTCTGTATTTGCTCAGCCCTGCTGCAAGGCCTGAGCCTGAACTGTTTGCTGCCCCGCCCTGCTCCAGGGCCAGGCTTATAGACTTTGTATTCGCTCAGCCCTGCTGAAAGGCCTGAGCCTGAATTGTTTGCTGCCCGCCCTGCTCCAGGGCCGGGCTTATAGACTTTGTATTTGCTCAGCCCTGCTGAAAGGCCTGAGCCTGAATTGTTTGCTGCCCGCCCTGCTTCAGGGCTGGGCCTACGGACTCGGTGTCCGCCCAGCCCCTTTTGAAGGGCCGGGACTCTGACGTGCTTAGAGACTGTTTGTTTGCTCAGCCCCACTGAAGGGTCTGAGCCCTGGACAGACTGCTGCTGTGTAGTGAGGTGCCCTGGCTCCCTGCCGTGCCTGAAAGGGACGAGCCCCAGCACCGGACCCTTACATTCAGTAAAACACAGAAGTGCTTCTGGGCCGCAGACATTTGTAAGTGTTGGATATAGAGGCTTGAACCCAGATAGGAGCCGAGACTTAGGTGGAAAGCCACCAACAGCAACACAAAAAGGGGTGGCAGGGCAAGGGGGGGATTATAATTAACAGCAATGTTAGTATTTTGCACTTATTAGAGCCAAGTTGTCTGCTTCGAGTGAATTGGCCCAATTTACATTTGTATCAATTTACACTGGCAAAGAATTTGGCCTGTTTTTTTTATTTTGGACTGTGTAGGTGGGACCATTTTGCTGGATGAGACCAGATTAAGATTGTACTGTTACCCAAAGGAAAATAAACTGATGGTTCTCTCCTCGTCATAGCTCTGCTGAGTGTGGGAAAGCGTGGGGAAGCTCTCCGTTTCTTCTTTTTGTGCTTGGATTTCCAGTCTTTATCATTCTCAAAGCCAGGGAGACGTGTTTCTGATTTGTCCAACAAGAAAAGAGCCTCATGTGTCATGCTTCTGATGAGAGCCTCCGTATGACCAGAATCCCATGGGAGCCAGCTGAAGTCACTCTCAATTTGGGTAAACTGCAAAGAATGGGGCAGACAATCCTCCAAATGGGTGGATATTCCAATACTTAGATTTGCCAAGCCAGCATAAAACAGCGTCTTTTTTACCTCACTGGTTATTCAGAAGTCAAGAACATAGTTCCCTTAAAGTGACCCAGCCTCAGGCCTCCACCTAGATGCCCAAGTCAGATATGATGAGGATTAATGAAAATCTTAATCATCATATAAAAGAGTTCTACCCATCCCAAAGGATCGGACACATTATCTCTCAGGTTAATGAATATTCCAGATCTTACCCAAATACACGCTACAGACAATTCGTATTAACTAAACTAAAATTTATTAAAAAATGAAGAGCGAGTATGGCTAAAAGGTCAATATACATACAGACATGAGTTCAATTCTTGAGGTTCAGATTCAAATGGTGAGTTTTGTAGTTGCAAAGAGTTCTTTTAGAATTTAGTTCATAGGTTATAGTCCAATGTCCAATATCATATTCAGGGTGTTCCAGTTTAGGATTGGGATCTCAATCTTGCAACTCAAACTTCCCCTGATGAAGCTTCAGCAGATCTGTGATGACAGGATCAGGACCCAAGGGTCATTTATACAGTGTTCTAGCATCCACTTGACCATACAGTCCTGGGTAAACAATAAGCTTTTGATGTAACCTTCTATTTCCTAAACACCACCAGTAATTAGTTACACAAATTAATATAAGGCAATTTATCCATTAGACAGTCTATCACAAACATCAAAGAGACATATAGACAATGACATTATTTCACCCAAGATTAATCTAAATGATAATATTCCCTTTTGCTCTCTGAATTAATAGTAATAGTGACAGACAGGAACTGTCTGTTTTACATGGCTAGCATCTAAGATACACACAGTTAGTATCGCCTCTTATTCTCTAACAATACAGGTTTGCACTTCAAAGTTCTAGCCTAGCTAGCATTGAATGACGCTAATTACCATTCACATACCTTTCTAACATGACTTTAAAGGTTGGCTCTGGGTTATTTAGCCAGCAAGCTGCTTAACCCTTTCTGGCCGTGTGTTACACTTTGTATAAGATTTGTTGCAATTATATAACAGTGGTAGCATGAGTATATTTTAATTAGATAATGTCATACTCCATCAGTCTAGACATTGGTTCAGTTACTTATGAGGGGTCATTTGTACACTGATCTCTGCTTATGCATTTCCTTCTTTAAATAAAACTGGAAGAGTATAAATCGGTTACAATATTAATCCTTGGGAATGGTGCACTATTGATTGGAGCCACCCAGACAATTTAGAATTGGCTGATTTGCAGTTGTCTTCCCTCTTGTGCGATTAAAAACCAAAAAAGATTCTGATGACTTGCTTGAGCTCTCAAGCCAGCTAAAGGAAACTGCTGGGAGCCACAGTCTCCGATTAGATTTACCCTTCTTGTCTCTTTAACATCCTGTTTTCTTTCCACCTTCTCTTTCTATTTGTGTTCTAGAAGGAGAATACTTCCAGAGCTCCCTTGTTCATATTATGCATTGAAAATCTTCCCTAAAGCAGCCATAGGATTTTTGTTTTAAAAAATTGAACATTCTAGAGCATTATTTTCCCTTGTTTTTATGCCCTCTTTCGTAGTTCTTTATCCACCATGTGACACCTCGGAAGACCTGATGCATAATCAGATTGCTTTAAAGCAACCTTCATTGACAGCTGGTTGAGCTGTGCTTTTGCACTATGGCAATGCACTCTCTCCACTCACCAGCTGTGTTAGGAAATTGAGTGCATCATCTCCATTGGAGAAGATACTGTTAGCTACTTTGGGATGTTCTCCATCTCAGTCCCCCGATGCCCATGAAAGGATAATAGGTTGCTGTTTGACTTGTCAGGCAGATCACTACTAGAATTCTACAAAGTGCCTGGGTCCATTTAATCAAAGCATTTCCCTGAAGTGCCTTTCCAGTAACTGGTTACAAATTGGACCTGGGTCCTCTATTGTACCCATCCAATTAAGGGGGACATAACCATCTACTGAAAGGTTTCCTGAAACGTATGCACCAGAGATGGGACTGACTAGCAAAATTCTTATCTGGATGCTGACAATCTTGAGTTTGTGGGTGTTCAGATCCTTGCTGAAATCATGGTCCTTATGAAGTCAGGGGAAATTTTGCCATTGACCTTAGTGGGTCTGGGTTTGGTTCAAGGCTTATCTTTATTTTTAAACACTAAAGAAGATGACAAATAATTCAGGACGGTCCAGCTGGGAATAATGGACTAAAAATGAGCAAAGGAAAGTATAGAGTGAGTATCAAGAAGGTTTCCTAGCAGTGAGGACTTATAGGTAATTCGATTCCTTAGGGGCATGTCTGGCATAAAGCCATAGCATAGAATACAGGGTAAAATATAAATGATGGGAGGGGGTGACATCAGACAGAGCCCCCCAAGCTGAATCAAATACTCACCAACAACCACGGACCACACAACAAAAACACTAACCCAGGAACCTATCCTTGCAAGAAAGCCTCTTGCCAGTTCTGTCCGCATATCTATTCAGAGGACACCATCATAGGACCTAATCACATCAGCCACACTATCAGAGACTCGTTCACCTGCACATCTACCAATGTGATATATGCCATCATGTACGAGCAATACCCCTCTGCCACGTACATTGGCCAAAACGGACAGTCTCTATGTAAAAGAATAAATGGACACAAATCAGACGTCAAGAGTCATAACATTCAAAAACCGATTGGAGAACACGTCAGTCTCCCTGGTCACTTGATTACAGACCTAAAAGTCACAATATTACAACAAAAAAACTTCAAAACCAGACTTCAATGAGAGACTGCTGAATTGGAATTTAATTTGCAAAATGGACACCATTAAATTAGGCTTGAATAAAGACAGAGTGGATGGGTCATTACAAAGTAAAACTATTTCCCCATGTTTATTCCCCCCCTCCCCCGCCACTGTTCCTCACACCTTCTTGTCAACTGCTGCAAATGGACCATTTTGATTACCACTACAAAAAGTTTTTTTCTCTCCTGCTGGTAATAGCTCACTTTAACTGATCACTCTCCTTAGAATGTGTGTGGTAACACCCATTGTTTCATGTTGTGTGTGTGTGTGTGTGTGTGTGTGTCTCTTCCTATTGTATTTTTCACTGCATGCATCCGATGAAGTGGGCTGTAGCCCACAAAAGCTCATGCTCAAATAAATTTGTTAGTCTCTAAGGTGCCACAAGTACTCCGGTACAGACTAACAGACTAACACAGCTGCTACTCTGAAATCTGTCAGGGAGGTTGTAATCCTAGTTGGATTGCAAGTGAGAGTGCCTAGATTATGAGCTTTCTGGTGACAGACATGGAGCAGGACATCAGCCCACACAATAGCCAAAAATGGGACTAACTAGAGATGTTTGTTCTCCCCTCAGTTCAGCAAATGAGAATTTGAAGTTAGAAGTGCAGTATGTACACCTGGGTAGAACTTGGCTTAGTGATAATGTGCTGTTGAGGTCATGGGTGCTGCTTCTGGTACCCTCAGTTGTGCCTCCAATAAGAGCAGCTGGCTATAACCTGTTGTATCCCTAAAGTTCTGATCCATATTCATATTCTTCTCACTCTTGGTCAATTGAATGGAGTGACATACAAGATGGAGTTGCGGACCATGCACACCTCCGTTAATAGGGTATGTTGCAATATGTCCGTGTTATACTGAAGTGATGGTAGCTGGTTGGTATTGGAATGTTAAACGGAATGTGTTCTTCTTATGGGTCGTTTCACTTTACACAATTCCCCCAAAACAGCTCTCACTGCAGAATTGCTGATGAGAAGTAAATTTAATAAAATACTGATTTTAAAAAATAAATAAATCTCACATCACCTTATAGCCTTATTTTCTTTCACTGGCACATGAATTTTCTTTCCTTACTTTTGTTTAGGCAACTGAATCTACTGCGTTACATTTGTTTTTGAGGTCTATGGCTAGCTGCACTGTAATTTGCATTTCTGTCCTTTAATCTGACATTCAGGTATAAAATGAAACCACTTTTCTAGTTATTACCATGTGATTGCTGCCCTACTTCCCATGTATAAAGGAGCTTTAAATCTTGTCTCAAATGCACATGGAGAGATTCTTCCATATATCCTGGTAGCTAAGACATAGTGTGCAAGGCAGCAATGAACAATCACCAGTCTTTCATCTAGACAACTTGAAGTGGCTCATTTTAGCCTTTTTTGATTCACTGAGAAGCATTGGTGGCAAAGGGTTTTCATTTAAAATTAAATGTGTTATAAAGCTATTTAGAACCGATGAGCTCAACCATTAACTTTCACAACAACATCCCAGTTAGAATCCCTGGAAGAGAGGCAGTATCTCTTGTATTTGATGGCATTAATAGTTGCAACACATGCACAAAACCTAGAAATTCAATGCCAAGGCTGACAGCTGTCCTTAACTCACCTCACTGAAAGAAAAAGCATGGGGGACATCACATTCTTAACCAATGTGCTGTACTAACAGTTCTGGAAGTGGTGGTCCATGCTATACCATGTCCGCAATTTCTCTTGTATAAAATGGTTTAACTCTTCTCTCATATTAATCTATCCCCTTTGTACAGGCACATTGACTAATCTGCTGTAGTTCATGGAACATCATATGTCTCAAACATTCTGTTTTGATGTAAGAGAGCAATAGCACCATTTTCCACACATGCTTGAAAACTGACCCATTTATAACTGGGTGACATTAAACTTTTACCAACTCACGTGTAAATTCTCAGGACCAATTCCAAAGGGTTTTCATAATTGGCATTTCCATATTACTATATGTGACAAAGTTCCTCCTCTATCTTGGTGGGTCCTGCACTTATTGGCGGATTTGTTTGCCTCAGAGATTCACTATGTGGGTCAGGGAACAGCCCAGAGACCTTTCCCTCTGGTAGAACCCACAGTCCAGGTCAATTCCTCCTGTGTCTGATCAGGAGTTGGGAGGTTTGGTTCCGGGCCCACCCTCTACTCTGGGTTCCAGCCCAGGGCCTATGGACTGCAGTTGTCTAGAGTGCTTCCTGTAACAGCTGCATGACAGCTACAACTCCCTGGGCTACTTCCCCATGGCCTCCTCCCCACACCTTCTTTATCCTCACCACAGGACCTTTCTCCTGGTGTCTGGTAATGCTTGTACTCTTCAGTCCTCCAGCAATTCGCCTTCCCACTCTCAGCTCCTAGTGCCTCTTGCTTCCAGCTCCTCACGTGCACGTTACAAACTGAACTGCGTTCTTTGTAAACTCAGGTGCCCTGATTAGCCAGCCTGTCCTAATTGATTCCAGCAGTTTCTTCTTAATTGGCTCCAGGTGCCCTAATTAGCCTCCCTGCCTTAACTGGTTCCAGCAAGTTCCTGCTTGTTCTGGAACTGTCCCTGTTACCTTACCCAGGGAAAAGGGATCTATTTAATCTGGAACTAATATATCTGCCTTCTAACACTCGCCTGTAGCCATCTGGCCTGACCCTGTCACATATATTATTGCTGTACTAACCATTTTTAGCAGTGGTAGTTACATTTAAGCTAGTATGGGTTTGCCAACCTGAGCTACAATCAAACTGCTGATTGCAGTGCAGATGTACCCCTAGACACAGTTATTGAACTTAGGATGCATTCTCTCCCATCTCTTGTTTGGCATTGCCATTGTCTTCATTAAGAAAAAAAATGTAGACGGATACAACACAGACATTGCATGACTTAACAACAATACGCTAGAAGATTTAGATTTTATTGATGAGATAGCTCTTCTAAGATGATGTCTACACTGCAATTGGAGATGTGATTGGCTATGACCATGTGGTGGCACAGACTTCACTGTGAACTGTACACGCCTGCCCGGAACCCTGGACATGTACCCACATTGCTAGGCTTTGCCGGGGTCCATGCTGCCACACCTTCACTGCTATTTTTAGCTGTGCTAGCTAGATGAAAACTCTCCTGGATCTGCCTGCTTAAGCTGTGATCATACCTCCAATTGCAGTATTGACATGCAACTGGAACCTGGTCACAAATAAGAGAATTCCAAGCAGAGAATTCCCCTTGGAGATGGAAGCCCCTGCTGGTGTAAAGGGAAAGTTGCTACCAGGCCTGTGTCTTCTGCCCCTATCCCATCTAGTGTAAGGGGTATGTCAGAATTGGGAAGGTGATGTGGCTACGTTCTGCTGCATCCTTCAGTGGTGTAAGGTTCATTAAGGACCCCACACCAGCAGTGCAGGAGACAATCTCTATTTTATGGTTGCTTTACTGCAGGATTTGTTATACATATTTCAAAATTACATCTTGTGAAGGATATAGTTTACACCTGTCTCTTGGTTAATGTGTATGGTGTCCACCGTTCCTTTGTAAATCTGGAGTAATTTCATCAAAGTGAATGAAGCCACTCCAGATTTACACTGTTGTAATCTGGATCAGAATCTGGGCAATATTTTTTAGATAATTTAATGTTGCAAATATATTTACAGCATAATCATTTTTAAATATATAGTAGAACAGGGGTGGCCAACCTGAGCCGGAGAAGGAGCCAGAATTTACCAGTGTACATTGCCAAAGAGCTAAAGTAATACATCAGCAGCCCACCATCAGCTCCCCGGTCCTTGCTCCCAGTGCCTCCCACCCACTGGCAGCCCCGCCTATCAGCGCCTCCCCGCACCTCCCGATCAGCTGTTTTGTGGCATGCTGGAAGATCTAGGGGGGGAGGAGCAAGGGCATAGCAGGCTGAGGGGAGGGGGTGGGAAGGGTGGAATGAGGGCAGAGCCAGGGGTTGAGAAGTGAGAACCCCCCAGCATCTGTAGCTCCAGCCCTGGAGTCGGTGCCTATACAAGGGGCCACATATTAACTTCTGAAGGGCTGCATGTGGCTCCGGAGCCACAGGTTGGCCCCCCTGCAGTAGAACCTCAGAGTTACGAACACCTTGGGAATGGAGGTTGTTTGTAACTCTGAAATGTTCCTAACTGAACAAAACATTATGGTGATTCTTTCAAAAGTTTACAACTTAACATTGACTTAATACAGCTTTGAAACTTTGGTATGCAGAAGTAAAATGCTGCTTTTAACCATCTTATTTTAAAGGAAACAAGCATAGAAAGAGTTTCCTTACCTTGTCAAATCTTGTTTTAAACTTTACCTTCATTTTTTTTTGTAGTTTACGTTTAACACAGTACTGTACTGTATTTGCCTCTGCTACTGCCTGATTGTGTACTTCCGGTTCCAAGTGAGGTATGTGATTGACAGGTCAGTGTGTAACTCTGATGTTGGTGACTCAGAAATTCTACAGAATATTATTTATCCCTGAGACCAGAATATTTGTGGGATAAATAAAACATTTGCATGATAAAGCAGAAAGCAATTCAGAGAGATTTACCTCTTAGGTAAATTTGAATTTAAGCAGGTATTGTTATGCAGTTTACGTGAGTGTACATTTAAAAAAAAAACTTTAGTATTCAGCTGCTATCATAGAATGGCTATAAAAAAATTAAGCTTCATAAACTACTTAACTTCTGCTTTCTTAATACTCTTGTAGTTTAAAGGAGCTGAAATATTTTATTATTACCGTTTGAAAATAACATTCTCTTCTACTTCTGTACCAATGTCAGTCAAATTTTTCTATGCAAGATGAAGAGTAAACTCTTGAAGTAGTATTTGTTAATGAAACTATGGGCACGAACTTTACCATGGCAATATGAACACAGCTAATCCATTACCACTTATTTAATCAAAATTTGAACTAGCTGGGTCACAAGAAAGGAAAACGCAAATTCGTCCATAAATCCCTTGGTTATGTTTCATCATGCTTTGGCTAGGCCATTGGACTAAAATAATAATTAAAAAAACCTCATCTGATAATCTACTTTCTGATAAAAGAGTAGTTTCCTGTCTTTGTGTAAAATCAAACTCTTGACTCCAGAGATCGTTGTTATTTCAAAAGAAAGATACTGTGAATAAATTATGACCTGAAAGTGGATACAGAAAAAAATAAACATGGTTAAATTGTTTAAAACACTATACTGAAGAAGAGACACAAGGTGGGTGAGTTAATACCTTTTACTGGAGCCACTTCTTTTTGATGAAAGAGACAAGCTTTCGAGCTACACTGCAGAACTACTGGTACTCTGTAGCTCAAAAGCTTGTCTCTTTCACCAAAAGAAGGTGGTCCAGTAAAATATATTACTTCATCCACTATCTCTCCAATAGCCTGGGACCAGCACAACTACAACAACTCTGCAAACAATGCTGGAAAAGTGCAATCTCTTCATTTGCTCAGCATGTTGTTTGTATCTTTATCTTTGCTGTCATTAAAAAAAAAACCTCATCGCCTGTGTTCTATTTTTTATAAATTATTGTGCATAAGTTCAAGATGCCTGCAGACAGATTCTGCAATGTAACAGATTCCTGCTAGTTCTAGTGACTAATGCAATGTATTACAATGAATTTGGACACTGTAAGACACTTTCTACAATACGTTAGAGTGAATTGTCTGTATCCTCCTTACTATATCTCAGGGCTGTGATAGTGGTACATTTTGTGTCTCTTTGTGGAGGTGCTCTCTTTGGAATGGTCATACCACAAGAGGTACATGGTGGTATTCAGAATCCTTTTCCAGGAAGAGTCATTATCATTCACTTGCACCTTCAGCATATGTAGACTGCGTTATTTTAGCAATTTCCCATCAATCTGAGAAGTTCCCTCTCACACAGGTTGCCTTTGATGGGCCAGTTCCAGACACCAGCAGAGGAAGCGGGTGCCTGGGGCAGCCAATAGAAAGGGGCAGCACTCCGTCTGTTGTTTGGGCAGCACGTCCTGGGTGGCTGCACTTCGACAGCAGCTCAATCGGCCTGTTCCAATCTTCGGCAGCAATTCGGTGGTGAGTCCCTTATTCCCTGTCTTCCTCTTCCACAGCACTTTGGCAGCAGCTCAACTGGGTTTTTCTTTTTTTTCTTTTTTTCGCCGCTTGGGGCAGCAAAAAAGCTGGAGCCGGTCCTGCCTTTCAGAAGCATAACAGGATGGAAAGCATGCACCCTGTGTTAAGATTTGCTTTGTCCTCTCATATGCTCCTAAAATAGAGAACTCTTGTGGCCATATTAGAAGGTCATCTAGTGAGCCAAATGCGAAGGTGATATCTAAGGAGGTATACATGTATATGTTGGGGAATATGTGTAAGGGAATCTGAACTAGTGTACCTTATGTGGGAGAAGGTGTAATTTTAAGCAGCTGTAGCAGAGCCCCTTTTTAACAAATAACTTACACTCCTCTGGTTGCTGCTTTTTGTGCTGTCCCTCTCTCTTATGCAGTGGCAGACCAGAAGATAGACCATTTAGTTCCCTTAGATTTACATCCACTCTCTGCTTTATAACTGACACAGTCATATACATCACTTTTGACTACATCCCAATGTTTCTGTGTCAGGCCTGCTTCACTACCTCTTTCTACTTGTCTGGCAATTTTTTAACATTAAAAGAGAAGCCTTCAGTGCAGTAATACTTACTTGTTGAGTTGCAGAGCTGATTGCACTAGTGAAAGAGGAGATGGACATATCAATGCAAAAAGTCAGAGTAGGACCCTTGCTGTAATGATTTTCTCTGTTGAGGGGAGGGGGAAACATGTTACCGGCTTCATTAAGGTGAACATAGAATAGAAGACTAAGCATTTAGTTCCTGATTAATGACTGCACAGCTATGATAAATATTAGAATGGTTGCAGCAGTAATGACTCTATCCCGGACTATGTTGTCCAAGAAGTTATATTAATTTAATTAGCTTTAGGCTGGAATCAGACCTGATGGGCATCTACTTGGTGTCTAAAAAAGAAGCAGTTGACACACATGGGGTTGTAATGTAGAGTAAGAATGTTCTGTCTTGTTTTCTTTTTTCTTTTTAACTTTTACTTCATAGACAATAAAGCCTAGATCAAAACAAAAATGAGCAATGATGTGTGTAATTTTTTAACAGGAGCTCTTTATAAATATTCAATTCTGCTGTTTGGCAACATTAAGAAATCACTGAAAATTCAGTTATTGCTAAATGTGTTCATTTGAGAGGTTTGCTGTTACAAATGTGAATCTTCAAAGGCTATGAAACTTAACAATAGCCTTAGTATTAGACAGAGAGTTAATTATAACATCTCTCACACAAGCAAAGTAACTAAACAAATATATGTATCTCTTTGTTTCTGGCTTGTTTGACTGAATGCTGTCAACAGGAATTTGCCTCAATGCATTTGCTTGTTAGTCTTATCAAAGTGTCTGTCAGGGAGAGTGCTTTAATGTTGTTCAGAGGCCTGAGTGAGTGCATTGGGATTGGCAGAGACAGTGACAGAGGTGGCTAGGGTAGGTCCTGACAGTTTGAATACAGAATTATACAGTGCAGTGACAAAAGTGTTCAGTTTATTTAGATGGGGGAACAGGACAAGCCTGAGATAAAGGAGAAGCAGAGAGTAGGTGAAGTTATCAAAACTTTAATTGAGTTCTGAGTGACTGGTTTTGATTAATTGGTTGGGTCAAAAACTTAATGGTCACTGGCTTGGAAGTCAACCTTTCACCTTTAGGTCATTGGTTCAAATCTGGCCTATGCTAGTCTTAGTGATGGATGTTCAATAAAGGCTAATATGAAATGAATTAGTGGTCTCAGTTCAGTTCCTATTGAAGTGTCTGCATCACATTTGGCACTAATTGGAACCCTTGTTGACAATCCCCAAAGAGGCAGAAACCTGAATGAACCCTTCTAATGTCATCTATAAACCCTGTAGAACATTGGTAGACCAGAGCATGAGATCTTGCACTGCTGCTGCAGGCGCTTTTACTCAGTGGGGAGAGAACTTTACTCTTCCATGTTATCAGTCTGGTATCTTCTGTGTGCTCTCAGTGAAATCTTTATTGACTCAGGGCCTGTCACTCCAAACCACATGACTGCCATAACCAGCACAGAAAAAGAATTCTTTGGGGAATGGATACAGAAGCCTCACTCCATATTTGGAAACAATATTTTTAATTATGTTTTTTAGAGCATAATTATACAAATATGTATTTTTAGTTGTATGCACAGTATTAACCCACACCATCCTTCCCATACATACATGGTGAACCCAGTCTTGCTGCCATTGGAGTCAATGGCTTGTCATTGAATTTAGCTGGAATAACCTCAGGCTCAATAGATAAACACAAAAGACTGCAACAGGTAAACCTGAGATATATTTATCAATATTCATACCTTTATAGACTCCAGCCCACAAACCATTCCCACCAAAATCATCCCATTCCTTCTCCCACAGAAACAGGCAGGGGGTATGGGCACCTATGCAGCTAGTCAGAACTGTAGGCTGGCTGATGCTCTAATGATTACGCAGATCACATCCTGTAGGTATTCCGTGGAAGATTTTCTTAAAGGAACGCAGGCTGAATAACTGCCATGCCACTCAGCACACGTAATGCTGATGGGCTGCTCTGCTAGCACTGGACTTGATGGGTTTTGAAAACGTCACCTCCTCCAATTTGTTCCTGTCCACCCCAGGAGTAACCAGAAACTACTATTGTGGGGCTGCTTGAGTTTTATTATAAATCTAGACTGGGATTTTAATGGGAGCTGGCAGCCTAGCTCCTTTGGCTGCTTTGAAAATCTCAGCCTGAGCCTAATGATAAACAAGCCAGTTTAAAAAATGAATGCACCTCTGAACCAATGCCTATTGTTCCCAAAGAAACCAGCTCAATTTTCCCTGCTAAGCATAATGAGATGGACTTACAATATCTTAAGTGGGGCCAACATTTCACATAAGTCAATAGGGGTTTTGCCATTGACTTCATTGGAACCTGGATTTCACCCTCAGACTCAGAAGCTCTGTATCAGACTATAACTTAACATCCTTGGTCTGAATTTTATGAGATAATGTAGTCATTTTTGCTATGCTCTGAACTATTTGGAGGGGATTTGTTCTGTAGTCTTCAATGAGAAACCAGGAATGGGCAAGGACATGCGTTATAGTACTTCCTGTTCAGCTGTATTATTCAGACAGCTGGGTCTTGATGCAGTCTCTCACAGGAATAATGAAAGTTATGAACCAGGGTCTTTCACTGGCTTTGGCCCTTTCTGGATATATTCTAGATGAGAGTGCTGGCATTTCACCATTTGTAGTCCCCAGATGTTCAAAGTCCAATGTTTTTCCTCTGCATCTGAGTTGATTACTGGCATGTAAATGTATATTATGATTCTTGATATGTGTTTGACTTCATGCTTTTCTGATTCAATCTGTGGTGTGTTTTCTGGATTGAGCTTAGTGATTGAGGCATGCACAAGACATTTCTCCTCACCCCTTTATTTAGTATTTTTCGCTATGGTAAGCTCTAAAAGCTAGTAGAGGTCTAATGGAGAAGATATTGCCTTATCAGTCACTTATAAATTTGTCACAGGTGAGAGGGCAAAGTTTGGTAGAATGGTATGTTTGTAATATACTGGAAATCCCTTTAGCTTTAAGGTTTGCGTGGTGCCACATTACGCTTACAAAATTCTACAGTATTATACATGCTATTAGCCCCAAGCACTCCAATTCCACTATGGTAAGATATATCTTGAATCATTACTGTATAATACAGTTGTGCTTTTTAAAAATAGAGATTATGTTCATATAGGGAAGAATTGACCACTGGCTTGCTATTCGACCTTGGGCAAGTCCCTTCCCCTCTCTGGGCCTCAGTTTCCCCATCTATAAAACGGGAATAATACTTAACTTCCTTCCTTTCCTTGGTATCTATGCATGAAAATAGCTAGTTAAGAGCCAAGTAACACTATTATTTATTACTTCTGAAATGCCAAGGAAAACATTTCAAAACTTACAAAACATAAGAAAAAAACAATAGGCAGAAAAGGGTTTTGAGAAGTTCTTTCTTAATGTCTGAGTAGTGGGTATCACTCCTTGTGCAAATAGAATTCTTAGGGTTTGAGTCAGTAACATATGTCCAGCCCTCACCCTGCAGAAGCCCAAGGTAAAGGGAAAGTGCACTTTGAAAGCCAAACATATTTTCTGATTGATTGGACCCTTGAGGCTTTGGGTGACATTAAAGAATCTGCCAGTCATTTCTCTCCCCACTTTTGAATGATAAACCACAAAACCCAAAACCTGCTTTTGGGGGTTCAGTACAACAAAAATGCTTCATTTCAGAGACTTTGTACTTAACTTGGGACTCATGCTGGTAAGAAGTGGGGTGGCCAGGCCAAAGACTTCCTCTGACAATTATAGAAATACAAGTCATCTCCCTCTCTCTCCATTCAGAGGAACCTGAATTATTCAGTACCCACCGTATAACTTATTATTTATTCTTTACCCACACTGGTCCCAGGAGGTGGATTTTTGGAACATGAATAAGGGGGTGCCCTTTGCAAGGGACACAAAATACTTTCCTGGAGTACTGTGGAGTTACTAAAAACAGCGTTAGCCCTGCAAGGACTTGCTACGGTCCCTCGTGAAGTTCATGACAACACCCCCACCGATTTCAGTGGAGGCAGGAGTGTATATTCTGAGTGCCTTCACACACCCAGAGGAGAAAGACACCCACCCATCTGATATGCAGGGTCCTATGTAAATTTTGTCCTCAGTGGATCTACTGCAAACAGCAGAAGCACATGTATGAGGCAATGCCTGAGGAGTATCCCACATTTGGCTCAGGGGGATTGTATTAAATATTCATAATAAAGAAATGGCACAGTCTGTAAATATGCAAAACCCCCATTTTTTGTTATTTGCTGGAATAGTCAGCTAATTTCCCCAACAAGGCCAGTCCCAATAGGACTGACTGTCTGAGCAGCTACACTTTTTATTTAAAAGGAAGTTCTGTCTGGTATTTTTTTTTAATTAGTAAGTGTAATGTAATTAATTACCCTGGTTAAATATATCAGAAATTCTGCCACTTTCTGCCTTTATTTGCTAGGGGCTGCTGCATCATCTTGGTCCTACAGGAAACTCTGTCTGATTCATAATTTCCCTGGAGAAATTACCTACTTTGTTTCTACTGACAAGCAGGATTCAACTCACGATCTTGTGCCCCTTTTTCCACCTGAAATAAGAGGGAAAAGCCCAATGTTGCATCAGACATGATGGCCATTCGTTCCATAGGATTGTGCAGCAAGGGACATAAAATATTTTTTTACCTAGAGCAGGTAGGTGAGCACTGGTAAAGAATAAACTCTCTCTCTCTCTCTCTCTCTCTCTCTCTCTCTCTCTCTCTCTCTCTCTCTCTCATGTGTGCTGACAATCTGTTGGTATCCTTGTAAAATTCCACGACAGTTAAAGGGAACCTGAGAGAAGATATATGGCTATTAAAGTAAAACATAACTGCCTGTCAAAGAAAAGTAGTGGCAACATGCACCAAAACCTCCACCATCTAATGTCTGTCAGCAGGAGCTGGTAGTTTTTAACATTGTTCGTATTCCTGAGTGAACGCAGTTGGATTGGCAGAGACAAGGATAGAGCTGACACTGGCAGGTCCTGTCAGCTGAAATCCAGAGGTGAAATGTGTGCATCTGAAATCAGGCCCTGACAGCTGCATTGAGACATAGACATGTTTAGGAAGCAGGGAGTAAGTGGCAGGGGGAGGGGAGCTTTGAGTAATGAAGGGAAAGGATGCACCATACAATGCCTCTTGTTATCCCATGGAGGCAATGTCCTCTTCTTTTGTTAAAACAAAAAACAAAAAACAATGCCTATTATGTTTCATGTCAATGTTGCTGTCATTAGGTAGTCGGAAAGATTTCAAACAGATAAACTCCCCTTTGGGATGGCAGATCGCCTTGGCAGCCAATTTTAGGCCTTGATTTGATTGATAAACCCTTTGTGACAAGGAAGGATAAAAGAGGCCCCTAGTTTGGTACATATAAATAGGAAATTAGCTGGCAAAGTTGTCAAAGATAATTAACTCTCTGATTCTGTGTGTCTATTCAGGTTGACATACTGAAATTATTTAGAAATGCACATGTCAACACTCTGACAGAATTTGGTGCTGATCAGATGAACAGTTTTTGAGATGCCTGATTGTAAAATGATGTAAGAGCTTAGCTGGTGTTTTTATCATTATACATTCTCTTTAGCAGCGGCAGATATCAAACGGCCACGCCGTGCTTTAATGTGAGAGATTCAGGCATCAGAAGATAAAGTCAAGCACTGTGCTTTATAGCAACACACTTTTTTTGTTCCTAGCCTTTAGGTTAGTAATAATAATAATAATAATAATTAATAATGTGCTAAGTTCCTGGGTGTTCATCTTCTCCTCATCCCTTCCCTGGGCACATGTGGAAATTGGAAAGATAAGAGTCTACAAGATAAAAGGTCTGAAAGCCATAGAATTTGTTACTGTTTCAGAAGAGAGAAACTATTCACTGTTATAATCCAAGCTCAAAGATTGGCAAGATTAGGTGAGTGCAACACAGAAATTCAGGGACTAGGCCAGCCATCTTTATAATGGCTCCTATTAATGCAGTCACAACTGGCAATCACTAGAGTTAGGGTTGAAAAACCCAGTGTCCCGACCACTGTCCTGAATTTGTATTTTGTCCAGAGTGGTGTATGTAGCTATATAATATGATGCTTTGTGTATTGTATACTCCACCTTTTAAGGCTGAGATTTTCAAAGCTACTATTTTAATGGGAATTGAGCCTATAAATCCCATCAGCATCTTTGAAAATCTCAGACTAAATTTCTCACACTTCATAGGTGCTGCAGCTTGTACAGAAGAGGGACACACTCTCTTGAAGACTTGAGTTTAGTTGTTTCGTGTTGCTTTCCTTCATCTAAACTAGGTAATTGAACCTGAAAAGAGTATGGCTGCTCTAAGTACAACCACCATAATATCTACCTTGATTGCAATATCCATGGAGCAGGAACTTGGTGTCCCTATCAGTCTGTAGAACCCCTAACATGTCATATGGGTTACATGGCTCTTTCCATTGTGAGCAGCAGTGTCACAGTAGTTCTGACTTTGGATGCACTTGCTAGGCTCCCACTGTTCTCCTTTTTGCAAGATTTGTAGTTCTTGTATTGAATATTCTACACTCTTCATGGGCATGGGACACTGTTCTCTCTTATCTTCATAGGCTTTTCGATCATGCTCATCACTGTATTTATGGGTTTTATCCTTAGAGCATTCCTGTGAGGTAAGAAAATATTATTTCCCCATTTTACAGATGAGGAAATCATGGTCCAGGGGTTAAGTGACTTTCTGGAAACCACACAGGAAGTCTATGACAGAGCTAAGAAAAAAACCCCAACATCCAGATTTTTGAAAGTGCTCAGCACCCAGTAGCTATCACTGAGAACATAAGGTGAAAAAAGAATGTGCGAACAGAAAAGTACCCTGAGGACCAGAAAAGAGAATTTTGTGTGTAGCTCCCATGAGGCAAAACTATGGTTTTCCCATGAGGTTTCTGGGTGCTGAAAAAAATTGAAAATCTGGCTATTTCTTCTAGAGACCTAAATGGGAGCTGAGCTCTTTTGAAAATCTGGATGCAAGGTCCCCTGAGTCCAAGTACACTGCCTTAATCACAGGACTGTTTTTCCTTTCTTTGGAATCAGATGAGACCTGTAACCAGGACACCTACGAGTACCGTGGCAGGTTAATTATTTGAGTTCTCATCCATCTTTCCTGCAAGGATAATCCCTGAAAAACTATACTGTGTTACTTTAGCAAAGGAGAGTTTAGTAACTAACCACATCAACTATAATATCATCAGCTCTGGTTTTTCAGTCAGTATGAGAAGCCCTCTTCGAGACTATAATGAGTTACTTCAAATTTCCTCTCTGTGAGCTTCTTTCCATCAGCTTGAGCAACTAGACACAGCTGGAGCCAGGAATTTCATTTAATGAGGTCTTAGATTTTCCATTTCATACTTCTCACACTAATGGGAGAATTATAGTGTGATCCTAGCATTGGAAAGCATCTTGATTCTTAAAAGGTGAATGGTCCATTAGAAGGTGCAAGGCTGTGGCTACTTTTTCTGGATGCAGGGAAGGGAGAATGTCTTAGAAAAATACCCCAAACATGGATATTTTGCCTTTATTGTGTCATCAAGTCTAATTCTTGTAACCTCACAACCAACTGCAGTGCAGTCCAGTCCCTCCTCATGGAGAACCTGATATCCGCATGTCTAATGCAGCATTATTTAATCTGTGTATATCGCTGTTTTAGGATTAGTTATCACAGAGCCATAATATGCTGATGCTAGACAGTGTCTGTCTTAGAATATATTTGTTACAAATTGCATCTGAAACGAAAGGAATAAACTAGGAGGAGGTGCTCTGGGATGCTGTTTCCTTTGAGTGGCTCTTGTTAGCACTAAGTTGAAATGTAGCTTCTTGTGGAGATTTTGTTTAGACACAATTTGATGACGGAGATTCTGCTGCAGGCAGCCTGAATTCATGAAAAAGGCTTTAATCACAACACTTCCGCTTCCCCCATTGGGAGATGTAGCTGCTTAGCACTTTGGAAGATCAAGCTACTTTTATTTAAGTGCCTCAATGTGAATTTATATGCCTAGGTGTAGGCACCCAGGTTTGAAAAAAATTGTCCATGTATATAAGAACTGCTCTGGAGTATAAGAATTATACAATATTTCCTATGTGACATAATGAACCCCACAGTATGGAATATTCTTTTCTTAAAAGATAAGCTTTTTCTAAAGTGAGGTACATAGGTTATGATGTCCTGGAGCAGGAGTAACTTCCTTGTAACTTGTTGGCAGATGCTTCACGCATCTGTTTGCTCTAGACTTCAACTGGAAATACATTCCTGTTCCTGCATCATGTATCAGATACTGCTTCTGGGATATTAGACAGATGTTTGTACAGAAGAAGAAAATCCACAAGTGGGTGTCGTGGGCTTCAGTACGTTTTCCAGTGTATTAATGAGTTAATTAAGTTACTTTTAATTAACATATTTCCCTATATTTAAAACACGTTCTGATTTCTACAGGCTGTCTTTCTTTTATGTAAGTGTGTGTGAATACTGAGTTATATTTGGTTTACAGCATGTGTGTGTGTAACGCCAACAGACCCCAGTTGTTGACAGAGGCAGGATTGAACCGGCGACTTCTGGAACTTTGTGCATGAGTCTCTACAGAATGAGCTAAAAACCAACTGGCTGTTAGCTAAGGCCATAGAGCAAACTCATTAATCTCTCTCTCTCTCTTTAAGTGGTCTTGGTGCCACTAGACAGGACAGAACACCACATCCAGGAGGTGTGTGGGTTAAATGTGCATGCATGCGTGCACCTGCATATTATACTCTTGCTACATGGATATAAGGATGCACTCAAGACGCTTGCTTTCAAGGTGATTGTTGGTGGTTATGATGCTGGTGTCAGGTGTCAGTGATTCTACTATATTAGACTCATAGACTTTAAGACCAGAAGGGTCCATCATGATCATCTAGGCTGACGTTCTGTATACTGAAAACCACAGAACCTCACCCACCCACTCCTGAAAGATCCATAACCTCTAGCTGAGTCACTGCAGTCCTCAAATCATGATTTAAAGACTTCAAGTTACAGAAAATCCACCATTTACGCTGCAAGTGACCTGTGACCCATGCTGCAGAGGAAGGCACCCACCCCAGGTCATTCCCTTTCCCTCTGCTCTTACCCCTTTACTGATTTATTAATGGGAAATTAATCACAGCAGCTGTAGAGCTGGCTGCAGATTCCTAGGAAGAAAACTGGAGGTTATATAAATGACAGGGCAAACTCTACACATGCAGCAACCACTGTAGAGGGGAAGGTGCCCTGGGGAAGTAAATAGGGTGTGAAAGGTGTCTCTTGCAGTTCACCAATTCATTATTCTTATGAAACTTAGAAAACAGTAGCTATCCCTACTTTTGAAAGAACCATTTAAATTCTGTACGTTAGTCATATGATCCAGCCAGCTGTGCATATCCTATTTCCATTTGCTCATCTTTGATTTCCAGGCACAATTCCATAGATTGTAAAGGGTCAGTGCATTTCACTTTTTGTGGGGATGGAGGCTTGAGTCTCTTCATGTGGTGTGTATCAGTTTTACTCACATGCTGACCTGGCAAGCTTTCCCTACCTGTTCTTCCATTCCTCTTGCGATTACAATTCTTCCTCTTCCACCAAGAAGGATGAAATATTTTGGCTGCACTGATCCCTAAGCCAGTCTCAGATTTTTCTGCTTCACAGATCACACAGTCATTTTAAGTGGGAACGGGATCATCTAGTTCCTCACTATGCATGTGGTGTTCAGAGAGTCAGAGTGATTGCTAGCTCATTCTTGCATTCTCCAGCAGCATCAAATGCATCCCATGGGTGACAGACTCTTTATCCAACAGCTAGGGGAGAGTGTCCCAGCACCAGCTCCAGACTCCTAGTCCAATCCTGAAACTGCTCACTGACAGGTGTAGTGGTTGCTAGCCTGTGGAGTCTCATATTATGTCATAATAATAATATATTGTGGTTGCCATTTAAAAGTCAATATTTCCCAACACTTCCCACATCACAGTGCATGAGATACCGCAGTGAACTGGAGTTTCAAGCACAGAGAAATACTGCTATGTTTCAGATACCACAATTTGGTAACTGTTGGCAAATGTATTTGTCTACGATTCAGAATCAAAATAAAGTTCTCAACAAACATTAAGGGTAGAAATCTTGCTGAATCTAAGACCCAGTCCTGCACTGCTTGAAGTCAATGGCAAAGCTTTCCATGGCTTCAGTGATGCAGGGTAGGTCTCTTGAGCAGCTAGTCTCAACCTGGAGATTACGACAACCCTAACCTACCCAGATTGATTAATAGGGGGTCCCTGGTATACCTCAGCTAAATAGGAGGGAGATCCTAATATAGAAAGGGGATCCCACTATGGAATACTGGTTCTAGAGAATAAGTCAACAATAATCATTAGTAGCAAGGGTGTATATAGAATAGTTACAGTAACTCCTTACTTAAAGTCGTCCTGGTTAATATTTTCATTATTAGATTGCTGATCTATTAGAAAAAAATTCTCCTTTAAAGTCGTGCAATGTTCTGTTATAAGGTTGTATGGCTTGCCCCATTCCACCCGCCCAGCGCTCCTGCCGGGGAGCAAGGTCAGGGCACAGGGGCTTACTCCACTCCACCCGCCTGGCATTCCAGCCAGGTAGTTGCAAGCCCCCATCCCTGCTCCCCAGCAGGAGCACGGGTCGATGGAATGGGGCAAGCTCCCATACCCCAACCCTGCTCTCCAGCTGAAACGCCGGGTGGGTGGAGCAGGGCAAGCCTCTGCTTCCTGACCCCACTACACCCCTGCCTCAACCAAGCTTCACGACCATCACTGGGGAGTCCAGTATTAAATTGTTTGTTTAAAATTGTTTAAAACTTATATTGTATATGTATATAATATCTTTTGTCTGGCAAAAAAAATTTCCCTGGAACCTAGTCCCCCCAATTTACATTAATTCTTATGGGAAAATTGAATTTGCTTAACATCGTTTGCTTAAAGTAGTATTTTTCAGGAACCAAACTACAGCATTAAGTGAGGTGTTACTGTATAGAACACATCTTACAAGACAAATGATCTCTTTTGGACAGAATTACAAAACAAATGGATAAAAGATAAAATAATAGAGTTGAATTTTAGGAAAACACTTGATGCGGCATCTCACAAGATCTCATTTGCAAAACTAATTCAAATTGGTTTTGATACAAACACTGTATATAACACTGTATACAGGATTGAAAACTGCCTGCAAAGTAATTCTAAAGAGCAATGCATTGTGTTGTGTGGGGAGGTGTCTAGCAGAGTGCTGCAGTGGGATGGTATTAGGTACATTCTTAACCACTTTAGTAATGATCTGGAAGAGGGTTTCACTAATGAAATCCACAGAAGATACTAAATTGGGCAGTAGGATGAAAAAAAACAAAGACAGAGAGATAATAAAAAGGAACCTATAGGGGAAGGAAATATAGACAGAAAGCAACAGTGTGAGATGCAATCTGGGGAACTGCAAGCTAAATACGTCTGGAGATAATTAGACCAAACCCCACTGCATGGGAGAAATCTGGAAAGCAGTTTTGTTAAAAAAGAGGATCAGGGTGATGTAGGGGAACAAATGAAATATGAGTTTGCATTGCAGTGATGTGGCAGCAAGAAAGGCCAAATAGATATGGGGTGGTAAAGGCATCCGTTTATAGAAGTGATCATCGTTCTCTCTGTGTCTCCGATGAGATTGTGTCTGGGACAGTGCATTCCGTTCTGGGCACCTCAGAGCCAGGATGATGTTAACAAATGGGAGGGAGTTCAGAGGAAATCATTGATGAGGAAAGATAAAAAGACCTTTGGGAGGAGGAACATGGTAACTGTCTACTGGTATTGGAGAGGTGTGATGATTATGGAGGTAGAAACATTATTTTGACAGTTTTGCATCAGGATAAAATGAAGTTGAGACTAAATCTATCTGCTCAAGTTGTGCCAATACATCAGTAGAATCAGACTATTCTGGAAGGTAAAGAGAAATGAACAGAGAATAACAGTTTTAAAAGTCCGATGATAGACAGATTAGATTTTTGACTCCTAAATTAGATTTATTTCTAATGGGGCAGGGTTACCTAAGCATTTACATTGCATTTAAATTAGCACTGGTATTGTGCTTTTTGTCCAAAAACCTCAAACTATGTTATAATAGAGGACAAGTATCCTAATTTTGTAGGTGGGGAAACTGAGGCATGGGAAAGTTACAAGACCTGCTCAAGTCTATACCACAAGTGAATAGCAAAGTTGTGTGCTTTTCCTTTTAAATGTACATATGTTTTGGATTTAGTCCAGTCATCAAATCAAGAGACTTTAGA
Source organism: Gopherus evgoodei (assembly GCF_007399415.2). Taxonomy (NCBI): domain Eukaryota; kingdom Metazoa; phylum Chordata; order Testudines; family Testudinidae; genus Gopherus; species Gopherus evgoodei. The sequence goes on along the minus strand of NC_044333.1, from coordinate 32,518,479 downwards.
AAAAAAATCATCAGAATGTGCAAATTAAAATCCAAACATATAATTAAAAACTTTCTAAGAAATAATTATAATAGTAATGGTCTTTGCAAGACAAATCTATTCTGCCATTGTTATAAAAACCATAAACCATGCCCATCCACATTTCAAAATCAGCCCCCTTGGGAAAAGCTATTGAGAAGAACTACTCAGTAAAAATAGAAGTGATTGTTCTAACATCTCATATTCTTTTACAAAAATAAAATAACATGAGCTTGGGAACTGATTGACTTCCATCATAAACTCTTGTCCACTCCACTCAGACCTCTTGAGAACTGCTAGAAACCAAAATATTTTGTCTCCACATAGATTTTTCTCTAATGGATTTTCCATCCACTCCTTGTTTCCAGCTTCTTTTAGCGGGTGTTGGACTCAGACGCTCATCGCTGTTCCGGGCTATATCAATTGCTGTCACTTCAGAAATATCAAAAAGCTGATTGAGCGTAACATATTTATTATGCACAGTGTATTTTTCAGGGGAGGAAGGGGCATTCTTCTCCACCAGTTCAGCTTGGTTTTCTAAGTGAAATTAAAATCAAAGTGGGAAAGGGGGAGAGTTTCTTACATCTCAAGCTACCCTTTACCGGCCAGATGCATGTTGCACGTGCATTGATAATTTGTGCATATCAGCTCTTTTATTATTATTATTTTATTTATTTATTCTATTTTTATTCCAGTGCCTCCAGAAAGCACCAGTCATTGACCCCAGTGAGCTAGGGACTCTACAAACACAGAGTAAAATGGTGGTCTCTTCTCCAAAGAAATTAGTCTATCAACATTGTCACTGCAGTGGAGACACATTTACACGTTACTTTGCCACTCTTTAAAGTTTCAACTAATTACTTCAAAAATGCTACCCTTCTCCTCCTTTATTTGGCTGGATCTAAGAAGCAGCTAAAGATTAAGCACCCTGCCCAACCTGTATACTCCTACCCAAGCAATCCAGATATAAGCTGGCTCTTTGGTGCTATATTAGATGAAATTCTGGCTTTTTCCTAATATTTAGATTATAATAATGTTGGGGTCTGAATTTTCTCTCATGTTCAACCCTTTGGCTCCATTGACTTCTTTGGAGCATCTCCTGATTTTCACCAGTGTAAATGAGAAGAGAATCTCATCTATCATCAATATGGGCAGCCATTGTAATCTGTAGTATTCCTACCTCTTGCTTTCACAGATAATGATGAAGGCAATTAAAAAAAACAAACCTAAAAACAAACAAACAGGTTTTTATTTACTCTGTTTGCATTTACAGAACTGTTGATCTCTGATATTCAGAAACCAGGAGTCAGGCCACATAAAAATAATGGGATTAATTTAAAAATGATGAGATCTTTTTAATTAGCATTTTTAGTTTTTTTTTTTCCTGTGCTTGCTGGTTTCTCAGCTTTTAGGGTGCACTCACTTCAGATTTTCAAGATTTTCTCACAACCCTGATGCCAAGACACCAACTTAAAAAAAAAAGGGGGTGCAGTGGGGGAGGATTCTCATGCAGCCTCATAATTCCAGCAGTTGGAGCTTTAAGAAAAACACCAAGTATTGTGAAACTCCTGATTAAAATCATGACAGTTGGCAACACTGATGTGGTGTAAATTGGCCTACCTCCATTGAAGTCAATGGAACTAGGTCAATTTGCATCAGCTAATGGTTCAGTCCACTATGTTTTGACTTACAATTTTTTTGTATTTAAAGGAAAGGGTTAAAATGTAGCCATCTGATTCATACTAACATCTGGAAAGAGAGATTCACATTGGCTTTGTTTCACTTGCAAATAAGTCAATTCCTGAAGCTTGTTAAAAACATTTTTAAAACAACATTCAGACAAATGCAATGAAATAATAATAGTTATTAGTTAATAGAACAGGACCCTAAAAAAGTTGCTTGATGAAGTGAAGCACATAAGGCACAGTTATTATGTGTATTAGAGAAACATGTGTCTGCAAGGTAGAAAGACAGGGTCTGAGCCCATGTTCAGCACACTGAATTCCCATTGGGGGAGCCCGCCCCTGACTCATACCAACAAGTAGTGTTGGTTATAAAAATGGAAGAGTTTTTTTTTACATTTTTAAAAAATCTCAAACTCACTTACATTCTGCAGTTTGGAAATGCTATGATTCTGTGTTCATTCATAGTTTTTCCATGAACATTTTTATTGAAAATGTTCAGGTTTTCATGTCCCCTTCCTCACTTTCTTTCCCCCTTTATTTTTATTATTTTTGTCAGTGAGAAAGGAAAACAAACAGAAAAGAGAAAGGGGAGGAACAAATGAAAAGCTGACACCTGAATATGTTTAATTTTCCAGTTTTGTCAGAAAAATGGAAACATTTAAAAATGTGTGAAAATAATTTAAAGTTTTCATGTTTGTGGGGGAGAGAGAGGCCTTTTTTTTAATTTGAAAACATTATTTTTTTTAGCAGCTGTATCATCCAGTGTAGGAGGAGGGCAGGCAGGGCTTTGAAGTGTCCAGAGTCCTTCCAAGGTTCAGAAGACTAGTTTACCCCCTCACACCTTTCTCTATGACCACATGACAATAGATTCTACACAGAGCTATTCTGAATGTTGATTTTCCCTGGGCCCATTTTGGATTGAGCATCTCTGACAGTCCAACAGTGTGTCCAACAAAGGGGAAAACCTCTCCCTAATCCCTGCATCTCGTCATCTCACAGTGATCAGAGTGGTGCTGTTGGTGTGACATACTGCAGCCAGAATGATCAGTTCCCCTGATGGCCCAGTTTGGAGCCACACCTTTCATTTTCACTTTCCCTTTGAACAAAACACTCAAGTTGATGGTGTTTTAAACAGGCTTGGAAAACCATTGTGCATCACATAAATTAACAGCAGGGCTGGGAATCTGGCCTCATATTTCCACAGCCTTACATGTGGAAGTCTGGGCAACATATTTTGTGTGTGATGGTGCAATTACTGCACCCTAGTTTTAGCCTTTCGTATTTTATTTATATTGTTATCAGAATATACAGCACTCTAGCCTATGTTGCTTACCCTCTCTCCATTAGCTTCCCTCCTTTCAAATAGGGAAACCAAAACTTATCTAAGTGTGAGGGATGTGGTGATGAATAACATGTTTATATAGCACATTGAAAATAGAAGTGTGATATACAGATTCTTCCACTCCTATTTATCTCAAAGGTTCCCTTAGACTTCCACTTGAATAAATGAGGTTACTCTTGGAATGTGGTACTACTCAACATGAGTAAGAATGACAGAAACTAGTGCTAAATACTGAGGGCTAGATTTTGATATTCTTACTGATGTTGAATAACACCTTGTTGTGTGAGAAGACCCATTTATTCCAAAAGGCGCTATTCAGTATCAGTAAGGGTTTGAGAATCTACTTCTAAGTATTATTACTAGATGAAGTGCAATATATTCTCAGTATTCTCATCATTGTAGGCAGCTGCACACCTGGTTCTCGGATCTCTGGGAAGAAAGCTGCTCTACTTTTTTGCTGGTTTAGTGTTTTCGCCCTGAATGAAGTCTGAGCTTCCCCCTGGCCTAGACATCCAAGCAGAGCACTATAATACCACTTCTGGTGCTGCCTTGCAAGCGTTCATTGTGTGTGCAATGAACAAAAGCCAATAAGCAGTGATGACAGCCATGTAATCCAGTGTTTTGCAGCTCTCTGTATAAGGGAAAAGCTGCCTTCTAGTGCCACTCCAATATAGTGAATACCTGACTCTGCCTGAAACTCTGCAGGAGGTAAGGATCTTTCCATTTCCCCCCTTGCCCCTCCCTTAGTACACTGAGATGCTAAAGATCATTAGTCTTGAAATCAGAGGAATATTCCTCCATTTAGACAAGCATGAGGACTTGCCTTCCAGGGAGAAAATAAACAGCGGGAGTAGAGACTGATGTTCCTGAAGAATGGGGACCTGTTTCTCCCCAGCCTTGCATATACATTTACTCCCTGTGCAAAGCGAGTGTAAAATACAATAGTCTAAATATTGTCCAATATTGTCAATAATATATAACAGTTGGGAGTAAGGAATACTGGATTTAAAAGGGAGCTGGGGGAATGAACCAGTGGGCTAGTGGCAGGAAAGTATGCGGGAGATAAGCTAAGGACTAAACACACTCACATCAGATCCTTGCTGCCAAAGGGAGACCATGTGTTCTTTATTGATTACCCAATCCAAAAGAACTATTCCTAGCTCAAAAAGGAAGCTGTGATAACAAGGCTGCAGTTTGGTTTGGATGTATTGTATTTTCTCCTTCTAGGACAACTGAATCATCCAAACCAGAGCTTGCAATGGCTTTGGTCTGTATTATAACAGTCCCCTCTACTCCACACTTCGACAATATACCATTTCTCTTCTCTTGTCATCAGTCCAGGACACGGTTGTTATTCTTCAAGACTGCTTCCTTAGGGTAAAGATATCTGACCGTTTCCTATCAACATGCTATTGGCTTTCATAATTCCTAAAGGGGCTTCCTACTTTTCTCCGAAGCTAATGCCAAGAGCAGCAGTGCAACACAGTGAATCAACGGTTGAAAGCCGGAGACCCGGGGATTTAATAACCTGTGTTTGTTTCTTTCCGGCCTCTTTCCCAGAGATCAAAGACACATGTTCCTTCCTCCTGAGTGTGAAAATGGGATAGCAAAAGCTCTGATTTTTTTTGCAGACATTGGAGCCTAGTTTACATTTGTTTAGATGTCTTCATTACCCAATTTAGCACTTCACTATATGTCATTCTCTGCATCCTCTCCAAATGACAGCGCGTGCATCTCCAGTCGTCATTCTCATTGTTTCCAAATTTTTCCTCTCTTCATCACCACCCCAGACAGACAAAATGCCAACACTGAGCATTATCCAGAAATGATCTAATCCATTTTTATAGTTCCAGGCCTTTTATACAATGATACTGTTCGGTCTTCCAACTTTGGTTCTATGTGTTAATGCAATGAATGATGCACAGGACAAATGTTCGGTTTAGCAATTGTAGTAAAGGTTATTTCATTAAAGACACAGCTTAACTAAGGATGAATGCACTGCATGAGATCTAGCGAATCCTTGTGTTTGAGACAGAGATCCCAAATTATCTCCAGTCTCTCTGTTACTGAATTGCTGTTAGTACGAACAGAGCTTTTTTGTAGCAAGCTATAAATACAGCTGTGTCTACTTGATATTGCCCAAGGGGTTGTACATCATAGTTTGCTAAATTTTAATCATGCTAATGTTTGCGTTTGTGTGAGTTCACATGTCCCATAAAGCCCTTAATCCTCAGTTTGCCGTCCCAGGCAAAATGCCCAGTCTCGGTTGGGGCCTTCCAAGCAAACAGTGCTGATTCCATTGACTTCTCACCACATTCTCTAATGCATTTATGGATCTGATAAGAGCCTTGCTAGAGATCTGCATGCCTTATACCAAGGATATAATCTGCTGATGATGATACTGGTTGTTAAAAAGTACTATACAAACATTCAGTCAAATAAAAATGAAATTCATCCATCTCTCTTGGTTATATAAAAAAAGTTTATTCATATAAAAGTACAGACAAAACTGACAGCTGGAAAAGACTATATGGAGACTCTGTATTTATTCTAAGTGGTTTGAAAAGCAAGTTATAATTATTGTTAGAATCCTCTGCATATAGTATTGCCAGACTGCCCCTGATTTTAAAACAAGTTAGGTGTTCAATTTTGTGCCTAATTTCTGCATGCAATTACCATGATTGCATGTGCAAATCACATAATTGCACATACAAATTATCAAAAATATCAGATTTGCATATAGTTGTGGTAATTGCATATTCAAATTAGAGATGCAGTTACAGATACATCTAAGCATTCACTTGTACACTTAACTAGTTAACAAATCCCTGCCTATCCATGTATGGCCTGATTTTCAGAGGTAAGTACCTGTTACTCCAAGTAAAGTGAAGAGCAGCTGAGGAAAATCAGGCTTTTAGATCCTAAATGATAGATGCAGGTAGATTTGCTTGTCAAGAAGAGATTTCCCCTGAAAAAGTCCAAGAAATTCACCTATGCATACGTGGAGCAAAGGGCATCATTTATTTTACCTTACAGTAGTGCGGCAGAACCTGGAACTTATCAGGTAAGAAGAGGGAGACTTGATTTACATTTGATTCATTTTGAAATGTACCAAACTCACTTATAGGGTTTCATTTAAATGTAGGGCTTCATCCTGACTTCCACTTGCTGCCCACACAGTTGCATGGGCACTTTTCATGCGTGAGCTGCTCTGCATGTGGGTGATAGATTCTACTTGCACACGTGCTCACTGGGACTTACGTGTGTCAAGCCCAATAGGAAAATGGGTCATGTTTTCAAGTTCAAACCCCTGTGTGCACTACTGTTAAAATCTATTGCTTGCATGCACGGTGTTAGTGGGGTGAAAGCATATGCAAAAAATATTATGTGCACAAGCCAGGATCTGATTCTGAAAGCCAGGCTGTTCTTTTCTTACTTTTGAATCTTAAGCAGTTAAAAAACCTTCACAGTGCCCTCCTCACTTATTATCTTTATTACAGTCATACCTACAGGCCCCAACAGAGATTGGGGCCCTACCGGTCTAGGCACTGTATGCAAACATAGTGAGAGACTACTTCTACCTCAGAAAGCTCTACATTGTAAATTAACAAGACAGGCACAAGGTGTGAGGGGAAATGGAGACATAGGAAGAGGAAACAACTTGCCCAAGGTCACACACAGCATATCAGTGCAGAGCCAGGAATAGATCCCTTAAGTCTTCTGACCCCAGTTGTGGTGCCCTGCCCTCTAGGCCTGGCCACATTCATGCTCCTTTATTTCTATATTCCCTTTTCTCTACATTCAGGCTCTGATAAGCAATGGGAATGGTTAGTTCTTGCTTGAATTTCATAAGTGGCCTTCTTCCCATCTGTATATACACCAGCACCTTTTATGCTGGCATCCTCTGGACTATATACACTCCACTTTATCTTCTTCTAAAGCTCCGGAGGCAAAGACTGTTAATCTTTTGTTTCCTTAATATGTTCTTCTCTCAACAGCAGACAGATTTCTTCTGCTTTCCTTTATCCGCAGCTAGATTTAGATAGGTCTGTAGCTTCAGAGAGAAGGGAGGTCAGCTGGATAGAGGTGGTGTGCTCGACTTCAGTTGCTTAGGGATGGCGCTACATTGAATGAGGCCATGTAACTGAAAGTGGTGATGACCCTGCAATGGCTTAGAAGTGTCCCATGATTCATGTGAACTGGCTGAACAGCACTGGCCTATAAGGGTGTACAGCATGGTTTCTTTCACTAGTTAGTTAACAAAAGATGATGTTGGGGAGGGGAGGCTTTGGCTGGAGGGATAGTCGTAGAGCTCAAGGCCAGATGGGACCATCAGATCATCTATTCTGACCTCCTGTATATCCTCAGCCACCAACCCCACACAGCACCCACACATTAAACCCAACAGCCAACATTAGACCAAAGTGTTACAGCCCTCAGGAGACAAGACTATTATGTGCCACAGGTGGAGAATAGGAAGGACTGAGGTCCCCAATCCCCGAAACTCCCACAATAGCAGGGAAATGATTAAGTGAGGGAAGGGATATAAATAGCAGTGCCACCTCCTCAAAAATTCCAGTATGACTATATTTTCTCGGTAGCTAAAACAAAAGTATAAAGCCGCTGAAGAAAATATTTATTAAGCCACAGATGGCAACGCTGAGCCTCTGATTTCCCTAAATCCTTAAGAGGATTGTTGTATGGCTTATAGGAGCGTCTTAGTGGCTGGATGCTCAGCTTACTAGAGATGTCAGACGTATATCCACCACAGTAACTTGAGCAGGGAAGGTGCTTTGCTAATTACTCACCTTAAATTTGGGTAACAGATAATGAGATGTTCTCTCTCTCTCTCTTTTTTTTCACTTGCATGAGCTCCCAGGGCTTCATGTGCATTCTCATGAGTTACAAACCTATTCTTTCTTATTTATTTAACTATGAAATCCAGAGTAGCCAGTAATATAAATGTAAATACTCAGAACAGATGTCCCCTCACTTTTGACAAAGCTTGCAGAAGTTGGTGACACCTGCCAGGTCAGTATAATAAAGTCAAGGAACACATATAGATGAAATCGCATTCTCTAAAAGTGGGATGTGTGTCTTCTCTTGGTGATTACCTTTTATTTCTTATTCCTTTGTCTTTCTCTCCATTTTCTCTTTTCTGTTCTTCATGCTTGCATTCCTTCATTCTTCTCATTTTACAAATGGGAAAACTAAGGCTGAACGTTTAAGTGATCTGACCATGATCACAGGAATCTATGTCAGAGTCAGGAGTAGAACTTGCTCCAGTTCCATTTTAGTCATCTGCACTATGCTGCTTTGCATGCTAGTGAGGTCCTCACACTTCTGTGTTGATCTGGATGACAATGGCTGCTCAGCAAAGAACCTAGATCAGTCCAGAAGCCCTAATTGTATCAAAGGCAGCCTGGGTGGCACCCCTTCCCTAGATATTAATTGGTCCTGGTTTCCTTCAAAACTCAAGGCACCTACAGCTCTGTAGTTCCTAGATCCAGAAGGCCATCTCTTAGCTGTAGGGAGGACCATGAAAAAGGTGTGATTCTTAAAGGTAAAGTCAATGGGACAAACGTTCAGCTCTAGTGATGTGTTGATATTCCCATAGTTCCTTGAGATGAAAGAAGCTTGGGATTTATTTTGTTTTTTAAATGAAAGCTGAGATTAATCTTGACCTTTCTCAAGTAACAAATATCGGGGGGATACACAGACCAGTTCTGATATTCCATCAAATTTAGGAGAAACTAAATGTCCCTTACGCTGTATGTACCCAGGTTACTTCCCAACTTAGATCTCTTGTTTGGCATTGCCATTGGGCTAGAATGTTGTAGATAGGTAATTGATATGGGTTCAGTATCACTCTGCATACTTTAGTGTGTCACATTACAGTATGAGACTTGAATAACTTCTACTCCAGGGGTCAGTGGCATAGAGGATATTTCCATACTTGCGTACATTTGCTGTAAGAAGTCCTAGGGTTCAATCTACAGGCCATAAACTAAGAAACATTTTTGATCATCTTTGCATATGTCTATACTTTCCTGCATGGCTTGCCAGAGTTTTTGTATGTGACTGTGTTATGCTAGGAAATTTTGTTTAGTGAATTTTTAGATTTTGAAATTTAGGCTTCGTTCTGAATTGGAATGAAACCTGAAAAATTCAAAATGCTCTGCAAAAGAAAATTCTGAATATTTTTCTTCATTCTGGATCTTTTCAAATGTTTCGTTTTGATTTTTGACTTTATGTTATGGAAATACAAAAAATTAAATATTCAAAATTAAAAGTGTTTTCAAAATTGTTTCATTCCGAAAATGTCAAAATGGGACATTTCAACATTGTTGAAACATTGTCACACTGTTTTCCTAAAAAATAAAAATTTGTTGGAATTCTGATGATTTTTGTGAAGCATCTCTATTTTGATGGAACTGCATTCTCCAATGAAAGATGGTTCAGTTGGAGTTACTCCAACCAGCTGTAATTACAAGCTAAACAATTGATTTTATCTTGGGCACCAAGGTCCATGATCAAGTGACACAAGTTCACTTAAAAAGTGTACCCTGGATGTTGACATCCTGCAACTGGCTAGCTAACCTCAGTTAAACGGACAGATTCTCAGCTGGTGTAAATCAGCTTAGCTTGATTCCAGTGGAGCATGGGCAAGTTTTACCTCATTTGTGAATCTGAGGTTATAATTGGCCACTGTATGGAGAAAATGATTTCAGCAATATCATTGATCACCTTTGAATTGCCACAGTGCTAAAGAATTGAAGAAAATACATCTAAATGTAATGATAAACAGAAGAATGTAGCTCAGTTGCTGTGAAAATAAAGTAGATACATATATGGGATTTCTCCACTTTATAATAATGGAAACATGATAGCAAATTCATAGTGCTACAAAAGAGTACAACATTAATTCACAGAATTAATGATATTTTTCTCCACTGATATCTCAGACTTCCCAGCTCATGCAAAACACACTGTTTGTTTTTCTTGTGTTGACTTTAAAAGGATAATTTTTTTTAAATCAGGAAATCTACTGGAAAATTATTCTAATGGCTCTTCCTGAGATACTAGTTATGATACTTTGGTTGTTATGAGGGAAAGAAAGTGCTGCATATTTGTGAATGGTAAAAGAATTTTGAGGTTTCTGGTTAGCTCTAAATAGGCCATCAAGGATGAGTTGTTCCTTAATAGCATGATTGATTATGTCATGAAAAAATATACTTTACCAGATGGATAAAGTAACCATGCAATTACCGAATTGAACTGTGCTGAGAATGTATTCTTTCTGGCCAACTAAAAAGCTGGTAAAGATACAGGAAAGCTGGTAAAGATGTCCTGGAATTTAAAGCTGCAGTATGTAAGCCTGAATTCTGTTTGCCAATGTAAACCCATTTTGTTGGATAATTTGTACTGTAAATGTATCAATAGTAACAGTGTTTTGGGGACATTTCTTAGAAGGAGAGTTCCTAAGTCATCTGCTTCTCTTGCTTGATTTAATTTTATTGAATAGTTTGGGACAATTATTTTCTGGAAAAAGCAAGATGAAACTTTGTGGTGTTTGCTTCCTCCACTGTGCTACAGGCACATGAATTTCAGTCCGTAGCAGAGATAGTCAGACATTTGCTAGAAATGATATGAGACTCTTTCCCCTCATTACTTACTTGCCTTTGATTTAATGAGTAATTCATCTAGCAATTACTTATTCTTAGATGTCTTGAGAAATACAAGTCCTGCAATTTATTCAGCCTTGTAAGATATGGTGATAACTTGATGATTTAGGGATGTCTCCAGCTCCCATCAAAGTCAATGGGAGACTTTCCATTGACCTCAATGGGAAGTGATTCAGGTGCTCAGTCCAACCAACTGGTTAAAAACCTTCCTTTTCTATTTACAAACAGTTTACATCTCCACAAAAATATATAATGTTGTTATCTAATACCTTAGATTCAGGGCCTTTTATAGATTATTATTGTGTAACTCATCAATCTTTATTTTAAACAATATTTTATGTTAGGAATGGAACAAAAAACAAAGACACAAATTCAGCCCTGGCCCTTCAAATTCTGTGGGATTCCAGGCAAGGGTGCTGGGACAATTTGTAAAGTCGGGAGGCTGAGCGCCATTTTTTGAACCAATTGAACCAAACTGTAAACTCTGGATATAATGGAAACCACTTCAAGCCAGGGAGTGCTGCAGCACCCCTGGCACTTTTTGTTCCAGCACCTATGTTTCCAGGTTCTTGACACTTGGATCCAAAATCAGGATGCAGTTTGGATCTAGATTTGGCTGCAAGTATATGGGCCCTAATTCCAATTTGAATATAGTGTAATTTTTTATACGACACTTGGGCACCCAAATGGGAGAAATATAATAAAATCTAGTTTCCTTGAAATCTCTTCAGTGTTGCAGAGATGAAATCAAGCAGATATTGTGATAATATTTCAGGCAGTCCATTTTGTAGAGACAGAAGGAGAATTCTGCCAGCAAATCCTTCTCTCTTTTAGCAAAGAAATCTATATTTAGCCATTGACTCCAACCGTCATATGAGGAATTAGTAGCCAGAGGGTATGGCTGCATTGCAGCTAGGAACAAGCTTTCTAGTCCAGGTAGACAGACGTGCGCTAGCAGGGCTCAAGCTAGTGTGCAAAAAAAAGCTGTTTGGACATTGCAGCTCTGGCAGAGACTGGGGCTAGCCACCCTAGCTCAGACCCATGGCGGTGGTGGGCTACCACCCAAGTCACAACATCCAAACGGCTATTTTTAGCACTCCATCTTGAGCCCTGCTAGTGCAAGTCTGTCTACCCATTCAGGGAAGCTCACTCCCAGCGGCAGTGTAGACATATGCTGAAATTACGCCAGTTACTTCAAGAATTTTCTCCTTGGTTTTGGACTCCAGCACTTAGAAAATTCTGTCCATCACTTATAAACTCCACCACTATACCATTATTGGTATCAGTCACGATCCAAGACCAGTGACAAGGGAGGGAACCTGTCCAGGAACTTGGGGAAAATGCAAACAAGATATTTTTGGGGGTGTGACAGGTTTATTTGGCTGAAGAGCTCTTGAATGTTACTGAGGCATCCAGTCCCATCAGCCTGGTTACTCAGTCTTCGTGTAACACTTGGAAGAGATCATCAACACAATTAGCCTGTGCACCAGGCACAGTTTAGTGTTTAGGTACCACAGATGGTGCCACAACCTTTTCACCATAATCATAAGCACAAAGGGAAGATGAGAAAATAAAAAAGCAAATTATCTCATTGTCCTTTACCTCCTGGTATTCTAACAGGATATTATGGAACTGTAATTGCTTTGTGAAAATATATGGCAATATTTCTTGGATGTGTGCACATCCCAGTGGAGATTCCTGTAGTGTGAAATGGTGCTACTCAGAATATAACACATTTTGTGTAATGTTCCTCTAACTAAGGCAGTGCTAATTTATCACTCAACTCATACATTTGATTATGAAACAAATTTCCTAATGTATTTTAACTTTCAGATAAAAACAAGTACTAAAAATGAATAAAATAATACATTGTATTTATATATGGTCTTCCTCCCAAAGATCTGAAAGTGCTTTACAGCGGTAAATTTAAACCCCATTTTGCTGAAGGGAAACCTGAGGCTCAGAGAAAAAGAAGGCCTACTGCATGTGCAAAGTCTGTGACTGATGGCATAAGCTGGGCACTCGTATACATGCCAACATCTACTTAGAGACAAACCTGATAATTATAAATGACCAATTATTATTTATGTTATCCAGAGCACCCACCATGTGCCAGATACCACACAAACATAAGGGGAGGCATGATCCCTGGCCCAAAAAGCACACTGTTTAAAAGATAATCTGCCTAATGGGCTGTAAACATCAGCCACACAGTGGCTACAAAAGAGAATTTCCCCTCCCTTGGGTGGATAGGAGGTGAGCTAAGATTGCTTCACCTGTAATTTGCAGCCCATGGTAAATTATGAGCTAGGCTGCAATAAAAGTGAAATTGAAATAATAGTGAAGTGGGATGAAGTAGTTAATGTTTGTTATATATCCTGATTGTGGACTTTGGTCCTTTTGTCAACACCCGCTATTATACAGGTTGCATTCCTGTTAACTGATTTTATTCAGTGAGATAAACAAGTAGTAAAATCACTGTCCATAGAGTCCAATGTGCTCTAGGCAGCTTAGAGATTAGAAAGCAATTTTATTAGTTAATCACAGTTTGAAGAGATCAGTTTATAGCTGTAGAAATCAGGCCAAGTAGGAATAATGCATCAGTTGACCTGGGCTCTGACACTCACTGCCACAACTTTGGGTTTTGCTTAGCAGTGTGGACATAGCTTCAGTTTCTGTGAACTCTCTGGGTCTATATTATTTTATCTGAGATTGCATCATTGGCCAAGAATTGACATGGCATATCTCAGTTACCTAGCTTTTGTATTTTAGGTTAGGTAAGGTTTACGGAGCACAAGAAGCTGATGTTTACACAGTACGGGTTGTATAAAGTCCTCCATTATCAACTACTAGTACTTCTGTAACATAAGTGGTTTTTCACTGCCAAGGTTCTTGCTGAGGATTCTTATTGAGTTAGCGGCATTGCCATCAAACTAGAATTTTTAAAGAATCAAAAGTGTAATAGTCACCCTGACCTAACTGCCACAAGGACAGGACTGGTAAAACTGTCACTTAGGAAAGTGCCAGCTAGAGATTACCACAGATTTTTCTGCCAATTGATTAGGGAGACTGTCAGAAAGTAATATCCTGAAAAATAAACTGCATTATGTTCAGAGAGACACAGACTGTCATAAGAGCAGTGGCAGTGCGGATAAATCCTTAGTGATGCTAATAGCTTGCAGCTCTCAGTTAAGTGAGAATCGCTTTATTAACAGTGTCTTGTCTTAGCTCTTTAAGCAAGCAAGTGTGTCAGTGGCACAGCAAACACTGGACATACATAGTGCTGCTCACAGGGTGCAGCCTGTGCTGTGTGTTACACTAACTGGGGAACACTAACAGAAGAGAAAATATCTGATATATTCTGCTGGTGATTGAGATGACAGCTGTATCTCTGCAGAGAGACCAGAGAAAATAAATGTGATTGACTGAGATCAGGCTGCTGCCATGGCCCTCCCTTGGGTGCAGGGAGGGGTAATTGAAATGGATAACCATGATCTACAGCCCAAAAAGGGTGTGTGTAGTTGCAGTGACAGTAGGGCCACTGCCCTGGGCATCCTGCAAGCCTGCTAACATCTGGCAACAGGTACACAAGGATGTGAGGAGCACAAGCTAAACCACTAAATAGAAGTGCAATGAAAACTAGGGTTCCTTCTCTTCCCAGCTCTCCCCTGCTAGGGTCTGTATTGGATAGGCAGAATGCCTCAATCCACCACTCAGTCACTGCAGTTGGGAATTCCTTTCCCCGCAAAGTGTGCCTAATACATGCACAGACATAATTTAGGGATGTGTGGGACAGGCTGGTTTGGAGCATAATCTAAATAAGCGTCACAGCTCTTTTCTCAAGAATCGAATCAAAATATCTGCTTTCCATCCCACACATGTTCTCAGAACATACATAGTACTTTATATATCCAGGATAGCTCAGTAATATAATTTAAAATCAAAATGTGGTTAACAGTAAATGTAACCGGTTTAGCACAAACCCCGTGGAGTATCTGAATTTTAAACTTAACCAATCATTATTAATACCAGAGAGAGAGAGGAAAAATTACGATGCAGTCACCTATACATAGGACATGGGGTATAACTAGTTTCTAGAGACAGACCCTGTGAACTCTGGGCAAGTACATTCAGTAACATTTCTTTCCTTGTATGAAAATCACATCTACCAAATCTCTCTCATGAATGTTTTATCTAATTCCAGTTTTGCAAACATGTTGAAGTGTTGTATTTCAGGTAGGTACAAATCCAGTTGTTCATTCATGGATGAAATCTGAACAAAATGGAGGATACTGCAATGAATGGGTTTACCGTGGGCTTTAATGTGCTGGTCTATAACTAGAGGGACAAAGTAAATTCTATTCTAGTTTTCCCCTGCTCTGTTTTATACTTTTCTTCTCCCCCTATGTTTCTTTGGGCACTTGGCAAATCCACAATTGCTGCTAAAGCTGTTCCTTGTCTGAACAGTAAATGCATGTTTCTGCACAAGCTGTTGATTCCTCTCTACCCTGCACTTATGTGATATGTCCAGATTACGCTGGCCTAATGCCTAGGTTTGTGCATGATCCTGGAACATCCCAAAGGAAATCCCACACAGCTTTTCCTTTCTGCATCATTCAATGGTTGTTAAAAACTTGGGTTGTTTTCCAACTTCTCCTCTATAATGTCTGTGAGATCCTAGTTAATCATGATATTGATATAGTATTCAGACTATAAAAGCGCCATTCATGGTCTGAAGAGTGCTGGACAATATGTAGAAAACCCATACATAACTTCATGACCAAAAACAACACTGGAAGACTTACATCCGCCATTATCTTCTACATCATCTCCATAATTACCCTTTCAGGCAGAAGTGTGCCAGTATAGCTAGGATCTATAGCATGCTCATGCACTATCCCACACCCAGTTCACATCCTGCCCCAGTCACAGAGATCTGATAATGGAAGTATGTAATGTGCCATTTCTTTAGGTATGGAGGGGACTCCCATAGAGTAGCGGCAGCAAGACGGGGAATTGCTGCCCCCATTGATTAGAGGCAACACTTCTCAGTCAGCCAGAGCAGAGAGGAATGGGAAGGTGATATCATCTTCAGAATGCAGAAAGTAAATACCTATCGGGTAGATAGCTGGTAGACATAAATTGTTTCATTCCAAGCCAGTTAGCACAGTGGAATATGCATCTAATGGGATGAATCTTTATTTGAAGTAGAGTAAGACTTAATTGAAATAACTGAAGATGTCTGCAGCTTTCACACCATTGATTATTTATTAGTTAGCAAATGCCCCTTGTGCTGCACATATATATGGCATTTCAAAACATAAAATATGATATGCACCCTCTCCCAGTGATCTTACAAATCTAACCACCAGTGGACATTCACATTTTATGTAAGGTTCTACTGTATTTATCTGGAGATTTTACAATTTGGAGATTTGGAACTATTTCCTGATTTGAACCTGTTTCTTGATGACATTTGAATTACTGATTTCAAGCTCAACATCAATTTCTTAGTGTTTGAGCCTGCTTGGTAGCTGTAGCCACTATTTATCACCTGTCAAAGAGATCCTTCACATCTTTCTATATAGGAGAGAAGTTGGACATCAGATCTAAGATGATTTCAACCTTAATGAAAGTTTCTGGGTTTCCTTGACTCTCAGCAAAGTTAGAGCAGTACATTTTTTGTTGGCCAGGGATTAAAAAGTAAAAGAAAAGTAATATGACAAGAAATGTCATAGCCCAGAGCTAGGTACATGAGAAGAAGAGAAATCCAGCAATTAATTTGCTAAGGACATCAAATAACTCAGATAGATAGATAGATAGTGGGGAGTGGGAAAGGAAGGAATTTGTTGTTGTTAAATAAGAAAAGGGGGAAAAAAGACAATTTCTGTTGTGCTATATGTTAAACAAATAAGCAAAAAAACTTAAATTCACAGATAATTCCTTGAAGACTAACGTTGTGAGAGTGTGAGTAAAGTATTGAGATAACAGATGACAAATTATAGAAAAAATGCTGTTTAACTGATGCAATTTTGTGTTTCTCCTTCCACTTTTTGTCTATCTTGTCTCTTTAGACTGAGCTCTTGTATCTTACTCTGTTTGTGCAGTGCCTAACCCAATGGGGTCCCAGTCTTGTTTGGGGCCACTAGACACTACTGGAATAACAATAAATAATACTTCCACCAACTTCATGCGATGATCTAGCACAGGGATCAGCAACCTTTCAGAAGTGGTGTGCTGAATCTTCATTTATTCACTCTAATTTAAGGTTTTGCGTGCCAGTAATACATTTTAACATTTTTAGAAGGTCTCTTTCTATAAGTCTATAATATATAACTAAACTATTGTTGTATGTAAAGTAAATAAGGTTTTTAAAATGTTTAAGAAGCTTCATTTAAAATTACATTAAAAAGCAGAGCCCCCTGGACCAGTGGCCAGGATCCAGGCAGTGTGAGTGCCACTGAAAATCAACTCACGTGCCGCCTTTGGCACATGTGCCATAGATTGCCTACCCCTGATCTAGCAGCTAAAGTATATAAGACTTAGTATCTTAAGGTTTAGAATGGCAAAATAGACTTCTGGCACTTTTTATCTCAAGGAGCAGTTGTAGTTAAATTGTTCACTGCAGTTCATCAAAGAGGACTACATTTGTCCTCGGTGAAACTCCATAGAAGCGATTGGAAATATTCCTGTTTATTTGACTGAAGTTGGATCCAGCTGTGAGCATGAGCATCAGAATTACGCTCATTAATAGGACTAAAACCGATGTCATAGCAGAGTGGAGGAAACAACCCTGGGATGACATGTGCCAACTGTAGGTAAGAAAAAGCCTTGTATTAATGCTACTTACACTCTCCACCCTGCGCATATCCCTTCTGTACACTAGATGATCACTCAGATTTGATGGAAGTTCTCAGAATTCAATGGGAGTAGGAACAAAATTCAGTCTATCACTTTGACTTCGGCAAGGGAAGGTAATTATTTCCCCCGCGTTCACTGTACTCGCAGTTGGTTTTTCCTCCAACAGTTTTTTAAACATCATATTTAGCTCTTTTTGCAGTGAGATAACTGTAGTTACCAGACATTAATGACAGGCAAGGATCAAAGTAGTTCACTGTATATTTTCCAGTTCATCTAGAATACATACGGTCTTATCTATAGGACTCTCTCAGTGTTGTGCCTCTGCAATATCTGGGACCTATAGACCAAGATCTCAGAGGAAACTTTGGACCCACTATACTAATTGAAACAGGTTTTTGGCCTTTAGCTTCTTTAATCTTTTCCATGCTCAGTGTTAGATCAGAAATGCTACAGAGTTCTAGAAAAGCCTGCAAATTTGTTTCCTTTTGCTCTTGATCCAGTCGTCATTCCTCCAGTTCTTATTCAGGCACATTTCCAATTGAAATTAATGGGGATCCTGCAGATTACTGTATACCTATGGATGTGCAAGATACTGAAGGTCCTCTACACCTATCGACTTCAACAGGAATGGAAGGCCCTCTGCACCTTGCATGAACAAACTCTGAAACAACAAAGCACATGGCAGTGTCTTCATTTAAATGAGTACATGACTTTGCACTGATACACCATCTTTTAGTCAAGGATATCAAAATGCTTTACAAATAATAGTTCACACTGGGCCAAATCCCACTGAGCATCCTAGGCACACCTGCCAAATAGTATTGTATCCCCAACAAAGTAAAGTGACTTCACAGAATTAATCTGTGTAAGAGTTGGGAAGAGAAGCTGGGATTCCAACTCCCTGATTTAACTAACAGACTATGCTTAGGCTTTGTCTACAGTAAAATTTCAGCCACCAGTGCTAAATAATCAGTGGTGATTTGGTTTAAAGCTCTGCAGCTTGCCCCAAATAATAATAATTAATAACAGTAATAATAATAAATTAATAATAATGTAAACCCCAAGAAATAGGCATGCAAATAAAGATATCACTTGGTCTTGTATAACTTGACAATTCAGATCTAAATTATTTATCTAAATTTAATACTTAAGCACTTTTGTTGGAAACGATGTTTTTGTACTCAAGAAGGGTTGCATTTAAATTGACTAATTACAGGAGGTGAAATTTTCAAACACTCCAAAGTGATTTAGGATTTTAAATTCCATGGACTTTGAATGAGCCTTAGGCTCCTAAGTCTCCAAGTTATTTTTGAAAATGAAACTTGGGGTCCTAAATTACTTAGGTGCTATTAAAAATGTTACCCATTGTGCTAATCCTTCAGTCTTTTGCCCATGTAGCTCCCATCAGTTTCAATAGGAATTTGCTCAGTGCTTGATTGATATGGAATTTGAATAGATCCAATTAAGTTGTTTCCAAATTGGTGTTCGCACGTACGTGTAAACAATATTTAGGATTTATGCATGATAGCACTTTTCATCTTCACATGTGGAACATATATTAACCTATTAATCCTCACAACCCTGTGGTTATTCAATTTCCTTTTATTCTCATCCTTATTTCACAAACAGGGCAACCAAGGGAAAGATAAACACTTCCTTAGGTAAAGGAGGGAAGTCAGTATCAGAGCTGGAGTTAAACTTGTAAGTTTGTACCTCCCACTCAATGGACCAAGTGTCTCTTTAGTAAGATATTTTTAAGCTAAAGAAAAAGATGACACTTATTCTTTCCAATGGACAGGAGAATTAACAGCTGATTCTGGGCCAAATTCAGACCCAGTCTCACTCTGTGGCTTTTGATGGATGAGTTTGTCCCAGTATGGAAGTCTGAAGTAGTATTGGCCCAGCTGAGTCAATCAAAGCAAAATGGTTCAGTTAGCAGGTAAGCAAGTTTGAGTCCTAAAAACCAGATCTTCAGCCAGTGCAAATCGGAGTGGCTCCATTAAAGTTAATAACTCACACTGACCTCAGTGGGAGTCCTTCTCAATGCAGTGTTGACTTCGGTGGACCAATACTGACTTACCCCCACTGGGGATCTGACCCTCATAATTTGCTTATGACTGGTTTGCAAAACCCCATTTTGGTTCTTCCAGATGTTGGATAACACTATGCTGTGCCTGCTTGAGTGGCCTGCTTGAGTGGCTGTTTATTTTAATTGTTTCATTTTGCAGTGCTGCCTTTATAGAGCAGAAAAATCTTGGTCCCCAAGAGCAAATCCTATTTGTGAGTGTAATAAATGGTAATGTACCTAGAGCCGGCAACGATTGTACGTAATTTTGGAAGATATATAATACAATTAGCAGTTGCTGTGAGTTGCCAGATGACTATGAGGCAAGATTTATATGCTTGCTTTTTACATAAGTATGGTTTAGTTTGATAAGTACAGTTCTGAGATAAGAATTAATACGTAATGTATTGGCCAATCCTTTCCCTGTGATCCTGAAATCTATATTACCACTTTCCTAATTATAGGAAATAATTATATAAAATAATGCTGCTTTCCTCCTTTGTCTCTGCTTTGATTGCCTCTTTAACTGTCCCCCTGTCCCCCTGGCCAGAGGGGTGAAATTATTTCTACAAGTTCAACCTCTTGCATTTGGGAGGAGAGACTGTGTAAACTTGTTGCCAGTGTGGCGGCTGGCTGAATCAAGCCGTTTGCACTTGCATAACTTCTTTCAGTAAAGAACCCTGAAAAGGCCTTTGTTGTTTAGGTAAGAAAATGACTGAGCTGAAACGACTAGTGAGCTCTTTCTGTGCTTTATTTGCTCTAATATCTCCCTATTGTGTCATGGTACCAAAGCTTGTTATTGGGCTGCCCAGTAATACCCCCGGTGTTCTAAAGACCCCATATGGAATGTGGGTCTATATGACTCCCTCAGTGTTTAGCTCACCCAATCCCATGGGGAAATGGGTTGGTCGCCTCCACAGAGGTATCGGTCTGCCCCTAAACCCACCCCCCACTTTCTAGGCCATACAAGAGCTCTCCATGGCTGCTGGAATCTATGCTAGTGGACAGGTTGTTAAAAGGGAGGGAGAAGATGGGGAGAAAAGAAAGCCCCAGGCAGAAAAGATATACCACTAAAGCTCCCTTCTGGCCTCATGAGCCCTGTCAGTGAAGTTCCACTAGGCTTATCTCTCAAGACTGGAGGTGGGGTTGCTGGAGACCCGGAGGTGGTGCAGAGGCAGATACTGCATGGATGGCTCTGGCCTTCCATAGACCCAATTGGATCCCTCTGAATGCCAAGGTTTGTAGGCCAGCCCCACCAAAACTCTCCATGCACCCTGATAAAACAGTTGGAAAGAACCTTAATGAGACCTCTCCCACGTTAGCACTTTGGTGGTGGCTACCACCCCAGGGGCCATCGTTAGAGATCAGTTCCTGTGCTGGCAAGGTGGAGGGCCTAGCACAGCACAGCTTCACTGTGTTTAGGGGTGCAAACTCCCAGCCATGCATTCTTCACATCTTCCTTCTTCTCTGTGGTATTAGAAGCTGTGCTTTTAAGAACTGAGCTTCGCGGACAGAGAATTTGGGAGGGGAACTGTGAAGCTCTTGTTCTTACTCACAGCCCGCTGGAACTGGACACAAAATAAAGCAGATCTCTGCAAGCCCTTTAAGTGTGGAGTGATCACGGAACACCGCACCTTCCCCCTGTGCAGTGAAACCAGACTGATCCTGCTGCCTTTCAGATCACCTGTCCCCACAGAGGGGATCTGAATTTGCTCCTACACCTGGCTCTACCCATGGCTACTTCACCCCTCAAAGAATGTGGATTGAGCACCAAAATAGCAATAAAATAAAGCCACTACTAAAGCAAATGAAAGCCCATTTGTCTAAAACTTCCCCTCATTAGAGCGCTCCCTGTATGAGGAATACCCCTTTAACCTGCCAGCCTTTGACTCTATTGTACTGGTATTTGTGCAGTTCACTGATTAGAAACAATACTAATGGACTTCTGATAAACTCTTTGGAACTTCAATCTCTGCCTGCCTGTGCCCATTTAAAATGTGAAAATAAATTATGTGCTGTGCAGCAGTATAGTTCTGAGTTAGGTAATGATTAAAATACCAAACAAAGATCATACTAATAATAATTAATAATTAATAAATAATAAAAAGATGTAATAGGAAAATCTCTCTTGCATTACAGCCTTTCAGTTTGAACAATTTAAAGATTTACCCTGAAAAGTTTCCAGTTTCCAAAAATTAGAAGGGGGCAGGGGGGGAAAAAATCCAAACTGAATTTAAAGGCACAAATACCATTTAAGTTACTACTAAGCTGCTTCTCTGAAAAAAAGGGGCATTTTGGAATTTTGTTTTAAAGCAGTCACTGGTGGACAGTGTGTTAAGTATTGTCAGTGTGAACACCTGGGTCTAATTGTAAGGGATTTAGAGGCTTGTTTATTGTGCCTAACCTTTTATAAAAGCTCTACTGTTTTTGACATTAATTGTACAAAACACTACAGTTTGAGGCCCTGATTAGCACCTGGCTAATTTTCACATGATGAGTAATCCTCCCAATTCCATTGTCTTCAATGAGATTTGTATCAAACCCCATTACCTATAGATAAAAAGAAGATAAATCGAACCCCAACATTTCCCAATTATCTATTTTAATAACACCGGTCTTTTTAAAAATCTCAAAATAATGTGGGACTCAATTCAGGTTACATGAAGACTTTCCACTGATCTCAGTGAGAGCTGAAGTGCTGCCTTGCCAAGAAAAATTAGAGGAGATTAAATGGCAAATATAACACATTGAATATTTACCAGAATAGTTCAGTTGCTCTTTCATTTGTTACAAGGCTCTAGCATAAGATGCTTGGGAGATCTGTAATTTGCTGTAGATGAAAGATTTTATTCCATCCATTACATTTTACAATACTTTTTATTGAAAAAAGGAGTAGGGAATTTAAGAAAATACAAGCCATGTCAACATAGTTCAGTTTCTTGACATGTCATCCTGGCTCAGTTCTCTCTGCCAGAGCCCGCAGAAGGCCCTATGGCCAACTTGTCAGCTCTAATGTGCCTTTCTATTCCTAGTGGGTATTTTATTAACACTTCTTAAAAATGTTTTTTATTTATCTTGCAGTCTATATGCTGAGGCAGCAACCAGTTTGTTTCTCTGTCTTTTTCTTTCTCCCTTTCCCTTCTCTCTCACTCACTGGTGCATGAGAGTGAGGTTAGGTCTTCTGGCACTGGAGTCCATAAATCACGGCAAAAGGGATTGTTGCAGTTTGCATAAATGCGGTGTTACTCGAAAATTATAGACTGCAACTGCTTATTGCAGTTCTGTGGAATGGCCATAAATTGGGCCCTGTATCTTTCCAATGACATTCGTTCATGCAACTGGTTTTTTAGGAAATTGGAAGGGAAATTAAACAAGGGGTAACTTTCTTTTAATCTTTGACATACATTTCTGAACTTCTTATCTATCATAGTCAGGGTGAAATCTGTTAGCGAATTGTCAGTGGATTTAGCTGTTGGTGTTTGGCAGGAAATACATTGCTCTGGTCCAAGTGAAATGTATGAATCAGAATAGGAAGGTCCAATACCAATTTAATGCATTATTTCTTCACATCTAGACTATATTTTGTGTTCATTCTCTTAAAACCGTAGTTGAAGGCAAACCTGTCTAAAAGGATGGAATAGCTTATGCCATGGCCTTAGGTAAGCAGTAGTTTGCAAAGAATATTAAATAGCAAAACACGGAGGGCTAGATTGTGGCTTGAACCACACATATGTGCAGGAATATGAAGCCCCCATACATACATCATTGAATGGGCTGCTTACTCTCTCTCCAGAGCACGTGGGTGGAGAAAAGCAGAGCCTTGGTTTCATACCCCCTACTCATTGGCCTACACAACTGAGCTAGTGCATGGGATGTTGTAATATGCTATTAAAGATCACCTTTCAATTACTAACCCCATACTCCCACCCAAAACAAGGGAGGGAATTATGACTCCAAGGTGTGCCTCTGAGACTCAGTGCCTCCCTGGGTTATTCCTTGGTTGATGCACCTGACTCATTACCATTTCCTCAGGGATGTGCCTAAAGCCATCATCTAGCCCTGCAGATGTGGCCTTCATTCAAGCTTGATTTGAAGGGAAGAGCTGCTCACCTAACTGTACCTTTCTCTAGACCACACACCTTTTACCCTTACAGTTACCTCAGGTAAACTCTACTTTGACACCCACAGCAGTGAAAAATCTGTCTGGAGATGCCCTTTTATGTCTGTTCTACAGCAGTAGAATAACAGGGTAGTTCTGGCCACAGCCCTTTCTCTAGGCCTATGCCTGAGACACCGCCGCATATAAGTAAAGTTTAAACAAGCACCTGCCCTAAAGAGTAGGAGAGATTCCCAGATTTACCAGCTCACCACACCCCAAACACAAGGCTACTTTCCTTCAGGCTCTGTCAGAGCAACTGGATTATTTCCCTGCATGAGGCAAACAGCCTCTGTGCTGTAGTTTGTACCACTGAGCAGTAACACTCTCTATTTAACATCAGGAAATCAGGCAGTAATGAACCCTATCCCACTGTCCAAAACCAAAGAGTGAGGATGAGACTTAGAATTGTGCAAATATGTGAAACTATTGATTTATCTTTGACTTGGTTCTCAAAACAAGAACAGAACCTTGGTCTTGAAACACCCACATATCTCCAACACTCTTGGATGTGTTGCCAGAAAAACAACGCCTTACCTAAAATGCAGAATGTCAAAGCTTTAGACATCCCTGGTGAGAGCTGTCAGGGCTTCATCCTTTGACTAAGCACTCCTTCCAGCAAACAGACCCTCACTCAGCATTCCAGCTCTACATGGACCCCCTCAAATTTAAAGCCATTGTGAAAAACACAGAGTTGCTTACATGTGAAATTAATTTTGATTATTCAGATCAAAGGGATCTTAAAAACCTGATCTTTAATGCTGTTTATTTTTTATTCACTAAGCTCAGACAACGAAAGCAGAGAAGTCAGTTTTGCTTTTTTCTATTGCTTATTAGTTCTGATGCACTAGCACAGTGCTGCAATGTTTGGATTGCAAATGATGCCAAGGAAAGTTTAACTTCAAACCAAGAGTGCTGCTTTCACTGGAATTCACAAAAATAATCACTGAAACATTTCTGTTGCTCATATATTTTTCTTTAGAAACTTAAGTTTTGGGTCAACTCAACCTGGCAATGTTTATCTAAGTAAAAGAGTGCTACAGTTGTGGGAAGAGGAGCTGGCCTTTAAATTAGAAGGAGGACGATTAGATTACAGTTTGGCTAGAAAGAATAAAAGCTTCCAAAGCAATAAGATTTAAGGGTCTCTTCCTATTCCCATTGAAAGAAATGGGAGTTTTGTCATTGACTTCAGTGGAACTAGGATCAGACCCTAAATTAGTATTCTGTATTACTTCATAGTTCTTACCCACATCTGGCAGTCCTAGTTAAATACAGTTTTAGCTAATCAGTGGGGTTATTTAGAAATGACTCAAACCTATATGCTGTTAAAGTCTTAAATGATTTACTGGATGTCTAGATACCTATAATCCTGGAATTAAACCTACTGGGATATAAGTCCCTGAAACTCGCAAGCAGTTAAATAAGTACTAAAAGAAAAAGGCCAATACACATCTAATCCACTCCATGTTAAGGTATACAAAGGAAAAGCACTGGAAAAATTCATCTTCCACACTGAATAAAGAATGATTACAAATGAAAGCCAGAACATTATCCAGAAATATAAAGAAACTAGAGAAGCAGCGTGATCAAATAGAGAGCCCGACAATTACTGAAAGAAAAGGAAATTGCTGTAAATATTCATTCACATGTTTTAATGGATCTGCATCGTCAGTGTGCACAGCCCTTTTATGCTCACTTTCAAAAAGTATTCTCCTCATACCTAGTTCCTTGCCTGGACAACGTCTCGTTAAGAGGAGATATACAAAGCTTTCATCAGAATATCCAAAACTTGAGCCAGGTTTGCTAAAATTTGTGATGCTTTTGGAGTGAACCGTGGTCAATCTCTGAGCAAACCTGGGCTGACTTGTTTGAGTTGGAAGCTAATGGCCTAATCCAAAGTCTACTGAAATCAATGGAAAGACTCCCACTAACTTCAGTGGTCTTTGGATCTCAGTGTTGCTTTCCACTATAGATGGGCTTACACTGTAACTGCAGTTCTGAACACCCCAGGCTTTGGAATGTTCAGATCCAGATCCTCAGCCTCAACATGCTGCCACTCTTCCACCTTCTGCAGTCTGCTGGCCACCTAAGTTTCAAAGGAGTGAAGGCCAACTGTAGGAACACTACATGAGGACAAAACGTCGCTTTAAGTGACAGAGCCCCACTATGTTTTATTCCTGATACAAAATCATGCCCCATACAAAAAAATATTCACATGATTGTATTGGACTGAAAGGTTCTTTGCATAGTTAGTGCTGAAAAGGGACATGTATTGACTTGGTAGAGGGCTTGGGACTTTAGGCACCAAGTAATGGATATCTTTTGCAAGGGTCATCATATTCACTGTGGCTATTGTCTGGGAAGCGAGTAGGCTTCCGTTTTATCTCCTGGGCTGTTCAAAGCGGAGCCAATGGGCTGCTACTTCTTCTAGTCTACTCATCCATCTGTGATTGATTTCATAAATATTTACTGAGTATAGGATGGGGGTGTCAAGGAGAAGGAGGAATCTATGAACAACTTATACCATCTTTGCTATACAGTAACTCCTAACCACCTTATTCCTTCAGAAATCCAGGCCTGACCCAGTGACCCTTCCAATAATACCCCTTGTTTGACTTATTTGACATGATTACTTATGTGAGTCATGACTACTTCCATGAGTAATGGTGGCAGGATTGAGCCTAGCAGCAGTGGTATATTAATGTGACCTTGTGCAACATAATGGCTTTCAGCTCTGATTTGGAATCAGTGGATACTTTACTTTGATCATTTAACAAAATGAGCAGACGCAGGTGGTTAGTAAGCATTTGGCCAGTATTTAGAAGTATGAGTGGATCATGAGAATTCTGCCTCTGGGCCTATCTATGCATAATTTTCTTTGTTTGGTAACATAATGTGCATTCCTAGTACCAGAGAAAAGTCATGTAATCCTTTTATTGGTGTTTACTAATATCCATTTAAACTCTGTGTGTTTGCTGCTAGACTCTGCCCTTGTACCCAGTGTTCTGTATGTGTGGATTAGGTGTGCACCAAAAGCATTGCTCCGTATCAGGAGCCAGTGATTCCATAGCTACATGCACTTCTTTGAAGCCATGCACGCACCAAACCATTCCAAATGTCAAGGCAGTTTTATGTGTCCTGCCTTCCAAGTGATGATTTATATTAGCAGCTTGTAGAGTCAGCATTTCCTTTGATAAATCCTGTTCCAGGATTATTGTAATTTAGAAGACATTGCACTTGCCACACTTCAAGATGCCTGCCCACATTCACTATATTCTGGGCATTATTCACTGGAGATGGGATATTTAATCCTTAGGACATGCATAGAAGTCATCACTGGCATGACTAGCATGTCTTGACTAGTTGATAGACCAGCAAAGCTTCACAATATCTTTGGTGGAAGTGTGCATTCTAAATGCAGACTGTACTCCTCCTATAAATACTGATGAGAGCAAAGTAAGAAAAATGTTAAGCTCTTCCTGCATTCCACAAGAAGTCTTTTTCTTCCAGACATAACCCTGGGGCAGAAGGCTATGCTTTTTATTTCCTCTAGTAATAAGCACAACAAAAACTTTGAAGGTTAGAAGGGGAGGAGACTTGCCTTGGAATGGCTGCTTTAATCCATGGAATTTAGGCTACTGCCCATAAATCTTCATGGGATGGAGGGGTGGCCTAGGTCCTTCTAAGCACTTTGGGTAAAATTGTGTGCAAAGCTTTATCATAGGGCTTTGCACTGAGGTGAATTTAACATTACTTCCAGGAGCAATATTATATTTTAAGGCCAGAAGGGACCATTATGATCCTTGTGTCTGACCGCCTGCCTAGCACTGGTCCAAAGAATTTCACCCAGTGAGTTTTGCGTTGAGTTCACCAGCTTGTGGTGGAGCTAGAGCATGAAGTTTAGAAATACATCCAATATTAATTTAAAGACTCCCAGTGATGAAGAATTTGCCCTAAATACTTTACTATCTCTCCTAGGTTGTCCTCCTTGCAGATCAAAAGACCTGACTTACAAAAGTTAGTCTGAATTTAAGAAGCAGTGGCAAACTGCAAAAGTGTGTTCCTTCAAGACCATCACATTACCTGAGACCCAAATTAGCAGGTGTGTGTTCCTGGATTTACCTTCTACAATGCAGTGCACAATTTTTTTTGCAGAATTTTCAAGACACGGTATATTAAAAATGACATTATGATATCTGGAATTTATTTTTTTAAATAATCTGAATGAAGTTCATAGTTGTTATCTATTGTACAAGAAGTATACACTTCTTTTTTGGCAGTTGAAGATAAGGGGCAGTCCTCCCTGGTTTCTTTATTAATATCCCTGCAGGCCTGATTTTGCTGAATAGCACAGTTAGAATGGTATAAGGAACATCTCTTATAATTGTAGGTACTGTTTAGCAAATGAAAACTTAGCCACCTCTTGACAGATTGCACTCAATAGAGGCACATTACACATACAAAGAGCAGCAGAATGTATGTTTTTTTGTTGTGCTTTGATCCTGGTTAACCAAGTAGACAGTATGTGAGCCTCCCCTTCCAACAGTATTTTGGTTCCCTGACCATCAACTCCTAACTACTCAATGGAATGTAGTGTTGCCCAAGCTGTGTTGGGACTTGGGATACGGATATATATTCAAAGGGAAGAAAGAGTGCCTGGGCTCCACTTGACCATGGCCATTTTTAGTATGATAACACATATGTACACAGGCCTGAGACCCTTTCAAAGGGACCACACTGGTGTCAGTGTCCTATGTAAGGTCCAGGTTAAGGACCCATTGACAATAAACCCCCATATGCCCCAAGTGTACCGAATGGATTAGATATTCAGCCACTACAGGTAATTGAGAACATTAAGTAACTATTGGCATTGATCACACTCCTTAACAGTTTTTTATCTGGAGTTGTCTTATCAAAGTTCATAAAGGAAGCCTATAGTAAGTGAGCAAGGTGAAAAACATCTTATCAACTGGTACCAAAGTTAATATTTGTCAGTTTATTTAAAGCTTTGCCTATGGTTCAGAAGAATAATTGCATTGGGAGTCAATAGCCTTTAATATATTTAACTAAGTCCCCCTGAATTTGTGAATGAGCCAGATCCTGAGCTGGTATAAATCTGTGTTCCTCCATTGGCTTCAATAGACCTAACTATTCACCAACTAAAGATCATTGTAACCTTTTCTGAGGTTGCTGATGTTATATCTGTAGCTCACACAGACTCCTAGAAATTAGAGCTGGGGAGGAAACATTTTTCCTATCCTGTGAAAATGTTCAAGATTTTGGGAAATAAAATCATCCCAGATCAGGATGAAAAATGAACATCTCAAATTTTTGCACACCAAAAATCAAAACTCTGAGTCTTTGGAGATTTAGTCAACACCCAATTATCCCTGATCTTTGGATTCAGTTTTGATTCAGATTCTCTCCATCTCTTGTGTGTGCCCATGTATAATATATTCAGTGGTTGCCATTAAAAGTTTTAAAGGTGTTATTTATGCTTATTTTAGCTCATATCTGGAATGCCAGATGATGCTAATTACTATCAAATGGTAAAGAAGTGTCAACATGGTATGTATGCACAGTGTGTATGTATGCACGCATGTGTTTGTATACATACACTAACAACTTAGAATCTGTCTTCACTGCAGTAGTAGTTTGAGTAATCTACTCTCAAGTTAACTCCACTCAAGTTAGCCTCATTTGAGGAGAGCAGCTACGTTGCAAAATAACACTCAATCTGTGCAGTGATTATATTAGCAGCACCAAGTAGCTGTGTCCCCACTGTTTTAGTAGCTCAGTCATCAGCAGTGCTTGAACTTCAAGCTATAAATCATGATGGGCCAGCTAGCTTGAATTTAAAGCACCAGCTAACTTGAGCTAGAGATTTTTGTGTTTGTGCAGAAAGGAGTCAGGAGAAGGGCAACACTTGTGTTATGTCTTGAACTAACACTGTGGTGAACACAGGGCCTTTGAACTGTTTGGAGATGTTCAAAGAGTTCAAGTAAATAAAGTTTACTGTAGATTGTTGACCATCTAGATGGAAAAACCCTAAGTTACTGATTTCACTGTCCCTACATAATGGCTTTCATAAACATTAAGGAAAGGACACACCTGACACAAGTGTATACTGGCCTTTTCAACTTCGAATAGCCAATCTCCAACTGCCTCATGCCTAGGCTTTTCACACTGGAAGAGGAAACTTCCTTACACATAAACTTCCTTCTACAGCTACTCCTCACTACACGAAGAAACTGAGACCAACATTTCGATATGGTCCAGTTTCAGTTGTTCATCTGCAGAGAGGGTTTGACACAGGTGCTTTTCTGCCTTTCTCCTTTTAAATGGCCTGGGATGAAGTGACTGGCCAATACACCACGCTACCAAACCAGCAGTCCCAAAACAATCATTCTTCTACTTCTTTCCTTTAGATTGAAAAAAAAAGGATGGTCTAATTTTACATCCCACATTTGTCCTTTCTCCCATTCATTTGCTAGAAAGGATAAACCCAAAGCACAGGTGGCTGTTGTGGCTCTTTATTTCTGCCAATAGCTAATTTTTTTATTTTATTTTTCAGGAACAACAGGTACATTCCTCCTTTTGCATGGTTCATCTGTTGTATGACCCACAGCGTTCCTTTAGGCAAACAGAAGTAGGCTGTGACGCAACATGCATGAAAAGGTTTAACATATTTATCCAGATATTAAGGATTGAGGGGGGATCTTGTTTCTATCAGAAAAAGATGACCTTTTGAGTTAACTGATTGAGAAGGAGTAGGGCTTTTTGGACCAGACCTTTCCTGGTATATCCAGTCCATATGGAGTTCATCTCAGAGTTTAGATGGGAAAACTACATTATGTGACTTTGGGATGGGGTGGGAAGGGAGCGGCAAGGACTCAAGCATAGAACAAATACTTTAATTTACTTTCTGAATCATCCTGAATAATTGTTAATGTTATTGGAGTTGACAGACTGATATCACTGGGTAGGCCAAGGTACAATCCAAAAGGCTCTGTTTGAGTTCTTGCATGCACATCTCTGCCAAAGGACTTCAGTGTTTATTTAAAACAACTTTGTTTTTCCATTACCAAGACTCTCCTGAACAGACACGGCCAAAGAGATTAATTAACATATGTGTCCATGCCAGCAAGTGCAGTATGTGTCTGTAACCTGGAAGTGTGTTCATTATATAAAAAACGATGGCTATAATGGGGTTTGTTGTCAACGGAGTAAATATCACACACCTTGGTTAGTGTAATTTAGGTCACTTAATTAAATAAATTGCTATAACTAGCTGGTGTTTCTCAAGTTTAAGATCTTCCTTTGTGATCTTTTGTATTTCCTCAGCCTGCACCAATTTTGGTCCTGCTCTGGTCGCATCATAATGTCCTATGTTTCTTTAGATGTTTTTGCCAATTAAACATGAGTAGCCTCCTCACCCATAGTGGCTGCTTGTAAGATGGATCCAGTGCCTATATAATAACGATCATAATCATTTTCATCCCACTTCATCAGTGAAGGCTGCCTCTCATGTGAAAGATTTTTTCCTCTCATTTTTCTGTAGAAGTCCAAATTTTTCACCTGGAGAGCAAGAAGCAGGAGGCTGCACAGGTGTTGTGTTGCCTCCACTTCTCCACCTGTGTATGACTACATGCGAGTCAAAACGTTTCCAATTTTGACAAATTTAAAAAAAAATCTGAAAAAATGGCCAACTATGTGTGAAAAATTTCACCCATTTTTGACCCACTACAGAGCTGATTGATTTAAAAAAAAAAAGATTTTTAGACCTTTCCCTAAGTTTCCCTCTCACCCATTTCCCATCAATTCTATGTAATATGACCACAAGGTGCCAGATGTGACAGAGGTTCCCTTAGATAGGAGGAAAAGGGATTTCACAAATCGGAAGATTATCTGTTCGTGACAGGAATATGCACAAGTACTAAGAATATTCTAATATGTGAAGCTCATTTCAGAATCCAAACTTTTGATGCAGTTAAGGAAAAATTAAGGCCCAAAGATGTGACTTTCAGGGGTCATCGTTCTACTGGCTTGAATATGAATTGACAGAGGTTAGGGCCTAAGAGGGCTGATAAAAGACAACCAGTGTGTGGGGCTGAAGACAAGTAACATAAATGAGATACTAGTGCTGGTCAAAATGTTTTAGTCAATAATATTTTTGATGAAAAATGCTCTTTATTTTCTAAATAAACATATTCTTGGAAACTCTGCAGTTATTTTGAAATTTTCTGGATTTTCAACCAAAAGCTGAGAGAACTTTTCACATTTTGAGAACTGGATTTTTTTTTTCAAGATTCAGTTTTCAGTGAAAAAAATCTGATTTTTTTTTGTGATTAATTTTTTACAGAATTACCATTTTCTGACCAATTTTATATTGGACACTTTTCTCCTTCTGGGTCAGGTATCCCCTTTCTATGGAATATACCCAAGAGAGGGGGTCAGGAAAGGAAGACAATGTGGAGAGGGTCTCTTTGTGAAGTTTTATGCAAACCATCCCTCTATGGATGGGGTGAGTTTGGGAAGGCATTATTTTTGGAAACTTTGTCCTTTCTTAAGTAACCATGGTGAAGGAACCTTTAATCTCTGGTCAGATTGGAACATACTATTTCTCCAGTGCCTCCCTTGCAGGAGTCCTATTATCAGGGTCACCCCCAACCTCTCCCCCATTACCTAGAGGGAGGTGACACAGCATTGAGTTGCAACACTTCCTGCCTGAAACTCCACACAAGAACTCCTGGACTCTGCAGGGAAATGGTGAGTGACTTGTTATCCTGCTTTTATCTCTCAGCAATGGCTTGACCAAAGTTCTGCTTTTGGTGTCTTTGCTGTGCCCCACACACCGCAGGCAGAAATAATGTTGGATAACTCTATACAGAAGTTTGGTTTAATAAATCCATCTAATAAGTGCAACAAAGGAACAGAAAAGGAGCTCTTTAGTGGCTGAGACAGCTTAAATGAGGAGAATGCTTTACAATTAACAATCCAATGCTTCCCATCACATGCTTTGCTTTATTAAGGGCAAAGCGAAAAATGTTTTTAATGCGTGCAGATAAATCTTTGTTTTAAAAGAGTGTGCAGATTCTCTTATAACGAGCCGACCACCATCAACAATCTAGAGGCCATACAGCACTAGGTCACTTACACAAAATGGATGCCAATATTTTCTCAGCAAACTCGCTATTGATTGCATAAATACAGTACAGTACCCATGAGGTAGTGTTGACCTATCACATAGTAAAGATGTGGCGAGCCCCATAATTCATTACCAGTTGGAAATAGAACATCATTGGAGAGATAAGGATAACAATGACTTTGCATCCAATGATAAATTACTAGCAGCTGCATTATTTTCCCTCACTTATATATGGCTCTCTTTATTGAATTTAGCTTGAGATAAATAAATGATCTGCCAGAAGCCTGGTTAATATTACTTCTCTGGGACCCATTTTAGGCCCAACTAGACTTTTGCTGATAATATCTTTAAGCTTTTCAGTAGGGAGAGACATAACATTTGTTTCTGACAAGAACCCTATGTTGCCTTATCTGTTTCATTTGAGAGGCCGTCGACCTCAGCTTCTTTAGTTAAAACGAGAGCTTTGCTGTAGAGGCTAAGTTCTTGAACTTGACTCTTCACTTACAGTGAGATTATATGTCCCGGTTGTAAATTTAAAGCCACACATGATATATAGCTATTCTTAGCATTTCCTGTTGATCAAAGGGTGGTATTGATTGCCCTGCTTTTGAATCCTTTTCCTATTGGTTTGAAGTCAAGAAATTCCATTTCTCTCCCCCACCCCCACAATGATCTGCAGATTCTTCAATGTACATTTATATTTTATTTTTGTTTGTTCCTTTTAGACATGAAAGTAATTTTTGTAAAGTGTCTCCCTCCCTTCACCGCAAGAAGAAGACAGTTTAACAAATGTATAGATTTGATTAAAAAATTAAAAACCATATGGCAACAAAAACATAACTCTTCCTATATATCAGCATGCCAAGGAAAGTCCTTAAGTTCTTGAAATTCTCTTTCTTACCATTAAAAATGTGTCTGCTGCATCGGTGCTTCTGGACTTTGCAGACATTGTTGAAGCAGACAAGGGGGGAGGGGCAGAAAGGAGGTGTAAGGCTGAGGTGTAATCAATCTTTTTTGCAGCCCTACAGTAACTGTTTGGATACCTTGAATGTTGTATTTTTGTTATTTCGGGGAAAACCCATCTTTGGGTTATAGATTAAAATCAGACAAGTGGAATTTTTCATACCATGAGAATTAGAGAAAATTAAACCTGACAGCTCCTGATATATCATCTCATAAATAAATTAGCTGCTGGTGGTAATATAAGTCCAGCAACCATTTGATTCTCATTCTAGAGAATATAGAACAAGTTCTCTCTGTTTTTTAACAAGTCCTCCTCCTCATTATTATTATTTTATTATATGTACAACAGTAATTCCTGGAGGCCCCAATGGACAGTGGGGACCCATTGTGCTAGACACACAGTAAAATTTACCTCGGAGAGTTTACACTCAGAAGAGACAAGACCAATGAAAGATAGGAGAAAGGAAATGTTATTATTCCTCATTGTCTTACAGAGGGGGAACTGAGGCACAAAGAGGTAAAGCAACTTGCTCACAGCCACATGAGAAGTCTGTGGCAGAGCAAGGAATTGAACCCACATTGAAGCTTCAGTAAAGTCCCTTAACACAAGACCATCCCTCCTCAGCATTTCTTGGAACACATGTTGTTACATACCTTTTCTTCCCCCCTACCCATCCCCAGGCAAAAGTGAGAAGATAACATGGAGCAATAGGAGTAAATCTCCACTGTCATTGCATAGGTTTGTATAAGGGAAGCTATAAACTGTACATGTTAACTCTAATTTGAAGGACTGCCTGTGTTGAAAAAATAGAGTATTGGCCCTTTCTCTGTGATAGGAATAGTTTTTACCTGTCCTGATCACTTCCCATCACACTGTAAAATACAGTATGTTGCAAAATGTTCCTTTTTCTTATTTTCAAGAAAGAGTCTTATTCATCCAATCAGAAAACAGAGGTCACATGGCATACATATCCTACCATACCTAACCATTTCCTGTGAGCTTCAAATGTTCGCAACAAACGGCTTGACCTTCAGATTAGGACTTACTGGCATAATTTCAAATAATGAGTACATTCATCAACCTCGCAAACAGGAAGACAGCTGATATTTGTCGAACAAATTATTTGCTGCCTGTTAATAATAATGCATTTTGCATTGATCTAGTGCCTCCATTCTGAGGATCACAATGCACCCTGGAGATCCTGTGATGATAATCACACACACACACACAAAGCACAAATGAAGAGGCTTCAGGCAGATATCTCTACAGAAGACTTGTGGAGAGTTGGAGTGGGGGAAGGGGGCATCAAGGGGGGAGGACTGCAGCACCCCTGGTATTACTGAACCTCAGAGAAAGCTGGAATGGTGGTCTCTGCTGCTCTGCACTTCCTATGGGGTGTTTGAACCACTGGATCCAGTAGCCCTGTCCCCAGATTTCCTTGCCCCCAAAGTTTCCATATGGGCTGGCCTATTTGGGGCAGGAGAGTAGACAGACTGTTTCTGGGATACACAGAGGGCATGTAGACCAGCCTACCCTCCCACAGCCTTGCCATAGCAACCCCACGATGAGGATGAAGAGGTGCAGAAGGTATTGTGTGTGATATCTATCACCAATGAATTTCACTCACTAATGAACTGACCCTAATTAGACCTCTGCTGGGTAGGTAAGTACTATTCCCCCATTTGACAGAGTGGGAAACTGAGGCATAGCATGATTCAGTGACTTGACTAAGCTCTCACAGAGAGTCTGTGGCGCACTTGGAAATAAAATCTAGATCTTCCCAGCATTAACCACACGACCATGCTTCCTCCCTATGCAGTAACTCCTGGTTATTCTTTAAGCAGTAAATCTGTCCACTTTACCAAACAAACAGTATATATCTATCATCCTATACTTTGCATGCTAACTAAGATTAATAATAATGCATGTGTAGTGAATAAAAATCCATACGTGTTAGTATATTGAAAGGAAATGGTAATAATATTTCTGTGTAAGGACAGTATAACATGATGCATTATTTATATGACAGTCTAATGCTGTTCTTACAGCTCTTATTCTGAGTTGCCATTTTGAGTAATATCCACATGCATAACATGCCATCATCACCATTCAGCCCACAATGAGGTGAAGGACTCTCCCATACATTCCCCCTCCACTAGGCTGAAGAAGTTAGCTGTAATTTTGCCACACAGGTCATAATGTGTTGCCAAGGACATACAACTGCAAATCAACTCAGTTTCCCTTACTCATCTTGAATTTATAGGAGAATATAATCCACTGTGGTTGGGTTGTTGACACCAGTACATCTCATCTAAGGTTCTTTCTCTAACATCAACAGAAGTAATATAGCTCAGGCATTGACATTTGCAACCTTCCATCTCCTTGCCTCAGTCTTGACCTGGTGGGACCATATTTAAGGTAATCCAACCTCTCAGCCTATTCTTGGCCACTCTCCTAAGACTACCAAGAGTGCCAGCTATGGTGGCTGTGATAGTGATGTGGACACCTGTCTACAGGAACTGGACCAAGACCAACAGCTCATTTCACATAGCCCATTGAGCCAGTATCATTAAGAATACTTGTGCCCCCGGTGTGATGGGCTCTGTGTCCCAGTACCAATCCCAGAAGCTATCTATACTGCTTTGTAAGAGGAGACCCATACCTGGAGTCTACTTACTAAAAATTGCTTCACTTGGTTAAAAGAAAATGTCCCTGAGCAATAAATTCCTGAATGAAAATATTTGGCTTGGCTTTGTTTTCACATTCCCAGTAGCCAAAGTCACTATTACGCACTCTAGTAACCTTTTTTTCCTCTTGCATCATCTAATTGAAACATGACTTCTTGTTCGTATCACACTTTCTATTAAGAAAATCCCACCCTGCATAGCTGCAACCTTATTTGCCAAGTTCCAGGGGATGACAAACTTATATATTTGAACTGTAAACCCTGAAGGAAAAGCCTTATCTGATGTTGTACATCATGCTCAGTGGAGCCAGTGCATGCTGTTGGATAAGAACTATAGTAGAACTTTTAGAAACATATCTGATGTTACTTTCTCTATGCTAAATTACCAGAAAGACGCAGGTGTTTACATTTACAGACTTAATATTTATCTGTATTAAGTGTTCAGTGGGTTGTTCTAATACAGGTGAGTTGCATCATATGCAAATTCAAGTATATGTGCTTGGCAAAAAAAAAAAAGAAAAACAACACGATACCTGTAAATAGTGCGGGGATTCCACCCAATGAGTGTATGCCTTGGTGTGAGTGCCAGATTGGAGACGTGAATCTGCTGTTCCCTCAGTCGGTCTCAGTTCCCGTGTGCCTCTCATAGTGTGAGCATCTCGCTGCGCTGAGTGTGATTCTGGTGTTTAAAGATACATATTTTTCATACAGCATGGCCCCTAAATGCAAGCCAACTACGTCACTGCTGCTCAGCCAAAGAAACAGCGATCTGTTCCAATGCTGGAGGAAAAACTGTCTGTGTTGGACTTATTGAGAGATGGTACATTGGTCTCCAACGTGGCGCATAAATATGGCCGCAACTAATCTAGCATCCATGCCATCAAGATTTGAAAGAATGAAATTTGTCAAGAATTAATTGAGAGCCATAGAGAAACATTGACTAATGAAGAGTTAGAGGAACTGATAAAATCCTCTACAGAAGACTAAGATGATGATGACGAACAGGAAGAGCCAGCAAGTTGGAATCTTCATAAATTTCCTGAAGTGTTCCAAGCAGCGAAACACTTGAACTATTTAATTTCTGAATACAATCCCTCTATGGAACAAAGCCTCAAAATCACACGTAGTATTACAGACGATTTGAGACCGTATCAAGAAATGTTTGAGCAGCTCAAGAGACAACAGCGACAGTTGCCAATTACCATGTTTTTCAAGGAAAAACAACCAGGAGCAGATGAGCCTACGCAATCAACTTCTCGAGCTGAACCAGAGCCAACCACTTTGTCTATGACTCACTTTCCATCACTCAAGCTCTCCATTACCTCCATCTCCTGGATCTACATCAAGCCCTGATGACCCCCTGTAATTACCCCCGTAATTAAAAATACAGTACTGTAAAATTATATTTTTCATATATACTCTTTACTATATGCTGTACTTTACTGTATACATTATACATTTATACGTATTACTGTACAGGGTTGTAGATACAAAACCATGTGCAGTATTCTGTACTTTGTAGGCAATTTAAGGTATTTTCAAGGGTAATTTTGACTATCTGTGATTTTCGTCTTATGCAGTGACTTCAGAACCTAATCCCTGCGTAAGATGCGACTCCACTGTATTCTAACATGACTTGATTCAGCTTGAAATTCCACTTCTGTGATAAAAGTTAGGTAGACCATGTTCTGAACAGGTACAGTCTTCTATCAGCCTGAATGGTGGTACAGAGATATAAAAACATTTTGATGATGTAAGAGCAAGAAACCCTATTAAGGAAGACTTTCTTCCCTTGTAACCATTATTGCTGAGCAAGTCATTCTGATGATTTACCTAGTGAGTCCTAAGTGTCCTTATAAATGTAACCCCCATCCCACCCACCTACATACACTTTTTTTTTTCCTGAGCAGATGGAAGTCTGAAATGGAAGAGAATAAAAACTTCATTTGCTGGAGCCCTCAATTAATCACAATCAAGTTTGTGCATGTTATACTCTACAAGGGTAACAACAATGAAAGGCAGAGAGAAAAGGATGCTTTCCTGAGGCAATGATGAAGACACAAAAGCAATAAAGAATCATACTTCACAATAATGTGGAGATAGATGACAGCACTAAATAAAAATGTTCCTTTAAACATACTGTAAAAATAAAGATGTTTGGATAGATTTATCAGCCCTGTTACAGACTCAAAATCCAGGAGAAACTCTGGGCCAAATTCATCCCTTGGGGAACACTGCTGACTCCAACAGTTCCTCTAACGATGATTTTGGCCAAGTATTTTTTCTAATTATTTAAACATGACTTCATTTATTAAAGAGCTTTTTTCCCCCTTGTTTTAAATGGGGCAGGTAAATAAATATAATGTTAGACGATCTCTTCATTTGACATAAATTATCAGCTATTGTACATCCATTACCTTTTTATGACTGAACCATCTATCAATAAATGTATGGAGGGAAAAAAATGATCAACCTTTGCTTATTTGCCTGGGATTAGTATGATATACATCTGATTCCATGAAACTATGATTTGGGGTTTTTAAAATCAGTTTTTTATAATGTCAAAT
The DNA here is from genome assembly GCF_007399415.2 of Gopherus evgoodei. Classification (NCBI taxonomy): domain Eukaryota; kingdom Metazoa; phylum Chordata; order Testudines; family Testudinidae; genus Gopherus; species Gopherus evgoodei. The sequence goes on along the minus strand of NC_044333.1, from coordinate 32,479,302 downwards.
CCTGGTTTTATATCTCTCTACCAAAATGCTAGCCTGTTTGGCTTCTAACATTTCAAAAACTAGTGAGATTAATTTCTGGGGCCTAATTCAGCCACTCCAATGGGTACATAAAACAATGTGTTGTATTTGTAAAATGAGATTACCCATTGTAGGCAAATAGTGGGATACTGCTCACAGAATGCCATTGGGACAATTTTTGGCAATGGTATCAAAGCCATTCGTTTTGGATATATGTTCACTGATGTTCAGAGCTGTACATTTCCAATTCAATTCATGAATGGTTTTTTAAATTACAGAAAGCGCTTAATTAATTGCTTTGAAAAAGGAGAAGCAGCAAATATTGGACCCTGTAAGTGCATTGGGCATAGAACTCCCATTGATTTCAATGAGAGTGCTGCACTGGGGGTCTGACCCAAAATGGTTGACTTCAATGGGTTTTGGATTAAGCCCAGGGAGTGCCTGAATGATCCAACTCTTGGTGGTTGCTAAATAATGCTATTCTTGATTAATCCAGTTTTTAAATAAAAAGCAAAATCGTTGGATGCAGTTTTGATCCATACATACATGCGACCTAGCCTTGCAAATTTTTGCCTGCTCACCACACTAGTGTTTTAATGGTCAGGTATAATGTTTTTAGCATGTTGGTTATCATCAATTGTTGTAAAAAGAAGTCAAGGATATTTTGGGGAAATGAATAATATAATAGTACTTATCTGCCTCCTAGGGTGCTGTGCGGCTTACTTCATTCCTGCTGTTAAAGTAGTTTGAGATCATTGCTATACAAGTATAAAGTTCTGTAATAATGTGAGATGGTGTTATGTGTTTGTATCTGCTATTTTTAGCATGCTAGCTGGAGCCCCACTAGTGCAAATTTGTCTACTTGGGCTGGGAGACTCAGTCCCAGCTGCAGAGTAAACCATACCTTATACGGCATTAGAAAACTCCAGTCTGATGTGCACATTCTCCTTTTCTGTGATATGTCTTTCCAAGCTCAACATGAGTCAACTGTTGTTTCTTTACCTAATTCCTGCACCAACACAAGATGCAAGAGATGGAGAATTTCAAAGGAGTGGGGCTAAAACAGAGCACCAGTAAGACTATTTTTTTTTTTGGCAAAGGAGATTCTGAGTACAGATGCTCCCTGGATTATGCAAGACCTGACTTACACAAGTTTGTACTTATGGAAAAAGTTCCATAAGCTAGAAATAGGATTTTCGAGTTGCGAAAAATTTTGCGTAACGTACGGGTATATGTTTCTGATTTACACAAAATTCAAGTTACGCAAAGCTTTCCGGAATGGAACAATTGTGTAAGTTGGGGGGCATCTGTAGTGTTTACACCAATAACTGTAATGATAAAAAGCAAATTTCCTCCTTGCAATCAGCAAAACCCACATGATCCCTGATCAACAACAAATTGATTTATTTAAATAATAGTAATGATCTTCCTCTCTCCCCTGCCCTGAGTCCTAACTCTGGAATTCCCTGCAACTCTAATCAGCACATTTATATACTGATTTTCCTTTGCCCTCCCTTCTCTTGGCCAAGAATCACTCCTTGATCCCCGAGTAATAAGAAAATGAATTGTGCAAACAAAAATAATTACTTTTCTTTGCTCTTCACTCTCCTAGCTGCATAATCTTACCAGCTTCGTGTTTAACAAATTGATTTATTTAAATACAACAAATGGTGATCTTTTAACCTCTGCAGTAAATCTCTGCTGAAAATTCCTATCGCTGTCCCTACCTTTCTCATATGGCAAAAAAGACATTTTTTTTAAAAAAAGAAGCTATACCTCCCATATCTGACCTACCCAAGAGAAACCTTGCTTTCTCTCTCTGAGCCCAACTAACTAAGAAACCTTCTAAACCTGGGAAGTTCTGTCAATGGGGAACAGACTAGACCATTCAAAAAAAAAAAAAGTAAAGTCAATCACATGTACCTTTATCCCAATGCTCTGTACCAATCACAGCTATTAAATCAACAGAATAGCTCTTTTGTATGAAGGATCCATACGGGGTAGCTGCTTGTGTTTCTAACACACTGTAGCCACCATGTGTGTTTTCCCAGTAGGAAGTTCTAAAGCAGTAACAACCCCAACTCTAAACCCAGTGGACAGTGTCCTTAATTAGTGTGCAGGTGTGCAATTAAGGTGTGTTCTCATGCCTCAGATAAAACACTAACTTAGTGCCACCTAATACCAGCATGCTCAATGACAAATGCCAGCAGCAGATGCCACTCTGCCATCAGCGAGCCTGTCAACTTATTCATCAGAATTCAAAAATCTGTCAGACACCCCATTAGGACCCGATCATGTTGCCAGTGAAGCCATTTGTAAATCTTCCATTGGCAATGGTGGTAGAATCTGGCCTAATAGCAGTTTATCAGTTTGTCCTTGGAAAGGGAAGGGCAGTAGGGTAAGATAAGTGGTAGCATAAGGCTAATGTTATTTAGATCAGTGTTTCTCAACTAGTGGGTTGCAACTGCATCGTGGGACGGGGTGTGGGGAGAGGGTAATCATAAAAGTCAATCAGGGGATCACGGTCTAATGTAGAGAAAAATCTTGCTCCTCCACTCCCCAAACACCCTTACCCTTCAAGGTCAAGCAGTCTCTGTCAACCTCTTGAAACACTAACATAAAGAAATGATGTAGGTTTTGTTGATATTGGTACATTTTTAACTCTTAATTGTATATGTAAAGGGGTCATGAAATGTTTGACTTTGAATAAAGGGTCACCGAGCTGGAAAGATTGAGAAACACCAGCGTTCTTCTGTTCTGACAGAAGCCTTGTAATTATATAATTGGTTTTTGCACCTGAACTTACTTGGATATATGGACTCAAACTGCCTTTGGAGTTAGACCTCTCCCAGCTTGCATCTGCTAATTCAGTCTGCACAGAGTTTTGGGGTCTGATCCAGTTCGGTTTTATATTCACTTCAGTGGAGTTATTCCTGGCTTTGCAAAGGAGAAAGTGAAAACAGAATCAGGCTCTAACTGGGTGGGTGCAAAAAAGGAGAGAACGAAAATTCTCCTTTAATAACTTGTACACACAATTGCAGCTGCAAAGTTAGAGGCCACTTTTGAAAATATGGCCCTGAATCTTGGACAGCCTGAGAGGACTGTTTGAGCAAGTTTTCCTTTTGCAGGTGTGTCAGGATTAGCAGAACATGGCAATGGTAATGGCAACAGGATTAAGCAGCAGTCCTGATGGTATTGAACAGTTAGCAGAAAGCTACATTGTACAGCAGGTTCGTCCACAGGTAAGCCTTGTAGAGTTCTTACAGTAAGCAAATGCAGAAGTATATTTCCTTTTCATGGTCATCATTGCATGCCTTTCACATCATCTGAGACTCAGGACCAGTGATGTATTTACAGTCTGAATGTTAAGTCTTTTTTTTTAAGATCATTAGTGGATACAAACAACCAAATCAGTTAGTAACATGGAAAGAAGGCAGGAAATCAGGACACAGAAAATGTATTTTAGTGCACTACAAAGAAGCATTGAATAGTATCATGTATATCCTCAACTACTTTAATTGCCTCTAAGTTTTCATCATTGTACTTCTAAAATGAATAGACTGTCATCTAACAAGTCTGTTGGGCATAAAAGGCATTTAAAATATCAGTGGTTTGGTGAATCTCTCCCTCAGTCCAGGCCCCGATATTATCAGTATTAAATGAAGCTATATAGTTATGTCTTGCTTCATTAAAATGATTAATTTTTTTGTTCAGATGCAAAGGTTAATTACAGTCTGTTGGAATGACAGAAACAATGCATCATCCATGACCAAATGGGATTTTCAATTGCCAAAAAAACTTCTCCTTGAAATCTGATGGAGCTCAGATCTCTCTTCATATGGGTTGATTTTCTGTGTATTTTTGCAAGACTGACTATGTGCTAGTAGGGGCTGAACTTGAAAGGTTCAAGGGTTCTCTTCACATCAGCCCTCCCAAGCTGGTATGCTTATCCAAAGCTTGTGCAAACTTGTTGGGACTAGAAATTGGCCAGAAAATATTGCAAGAACAGTCTGTTGTGCTCCTTCTTGGTTCCAGCATGGTGAGAAATAGCACAAGGAGAGACTTCCTTGCGGTCATTTCATATTTCCCCTTCTTTTCACTGAGGAACCAGAAGGCAGAAAGGAAGAAAAGAAATAAAAAAAAACAAAGTGACAACTGGTGTTTTTTTAAATCCACAGAAAAGGTTGGGATCAGTTCTTGTTTTAGCTGAGTAGGTTTGCCTAGACTGATCCTGAGAACTATTATAGATCTCAAGTAACTGGGTATAAATACAAGAAAGCTGTATGTCAAGGTATTGTTATTGCATGTAAAAAATTATTGACAAAGAATTCTAGCAGTAAGGAGCTAATAAATCACATGATAAATTATAGATTCTGCAGTCAATAGTTGTTTAATATGATGCAAATTTTAAGTGAAATTTAAAGCATACAACCCTTCTATGTGTAGCCACTTCCTCCTGCTAGGTGAAATAAACATGCGATCAGAGAATGTAGCAATGTATTACATTCAACCTCAGAAATGCTTTAGAATGTCTTCAAGAATGGCTGCCTGCTTCAGTGATGGATTATAACTTAGCATGAGATCCCACAGGCACAGCAAGGTATTTATGTAGCCTTCTGATTGCCCAGGCAGTTGGAACAAATGTTTAGTCAGTGCTAACAGAAATCAGAGCATTGCTGGTCCTCTCCCCCTCCCCACTTCCCAGTTGCTGGAGTATTATAAGCTGCCAAACACAATAACTGCTAGAAGATAATTTCCAAAACTACTTACAGTGGCCCTTACTGACAATGGATAGTTATTCCACAAGTATTCCCATTGACTTAAATGGAACCGTTGGTGAAGCCAAGTTCTATTCAATATTGTAAAGGTATCACAATCTGGCCCGGTGTTTGAAATTTAGAAGCAACTAATTTACTGCTTTGTTTTGCAATGAGTGTACAGTTCAAAACAGATGCCCCCCCAAAAGTTTCAGTAACGTCACAGAATGCTAATGGAGCAGGAGGGAGATTGCCTTGCAGGAATTCACACGAGCATACTTGTCAGGTATCATCCATGTAGACTGTATGCCTTGAGTTTTGCTTTGAGCTTCATGTTTGAACTAACCCACCATCTCAACAAGAAAAGGAAAAATGGAGCTTCACATCAGATGCCGAGAACGTTAGATGATGATGATTTAAAGCAAACATTTATCTGCCCAGATTTGCTTGGCACTGAGCCACAGTTCATTCAACAGGTCGGTGAACCCTAGCAAATCTTTCTAAGAATCTGCTTTGTGTTTTGAGTGTGTACTGTGATCTGAAATCAGCCGACTTTCATTTGCATTTGATGCACAGGTTTTAGAAGGCTTAAGGGACAAGTCCAGAGAAATACTGATATTGTATTTGCACGAAAGAGTGAGGTGGCTGCAAATTGTCCCTCTTGGCACTCTTGGATACCAAAACTGGACAATGATGTTAATACTCTCAGTATGGTTTTAAAGAAAACAAGCACAGTAAACTGGCTTCTTGTATTCTTGTTTGAGGAGAAGGTGTTGTTTGAGCTCTAGGAGATGCTGTAGGTGTTGCATCATAAATAAGAGCATCACTGGGTTCCAAAGCATCATGCCCCTCTTCCCTGGCTTCTGTTCTGTTAATTGTCTCTAAACCTGTACTGCATGGAGAAGTTGTGGTGTTGTAAAGAGTTCAGGTATGTCCAAAGGTACATCAGTATCTTCCATGTTAATTGGTTTCAGATAATTATGTATTGATGGGAAAGTTAATAGCCTTTCAGAACAGGACTATGTTTTACTCATGTCGGTGGGCAACTTATGTTATGACTGGGTCCCTCATGACATCTGCATTCGTAATATAGATGGGACTGGAGAGTCTGCATAACTAAATGTAAAATGTTTAAATGTTTTCAATGACAGCCTTACTGTCGTGAATATTGGGCATTCCTTGATCCTGATCAGGATGGAAAAACCGTGAGAAGTGATGTTTTCTAGCAGGTCCATTTCCAGCCCTGGCCAGAATCTGGAAGAGTATGTGATGAAATGCAGATGTGAGAAAATGGGGTGGTGGTGGTGGTGGGGAAGAATAATTAATTAGAAAATTAAGAATTTCAGAGTGTTTGGGTTCATTTATAGAAATGGGCAAAAAGGTGACTATGGGGAGGGGGAGGAAGTGGACAGAAGCTAATTATATTTTCTACACCAAGGAGGACGCTTAAAGGCTTAATTAGGCTCAATACAGTGGTAACTGGGTGAAATGTAATTCCTTGTAATATACAGGAGGTCAGATTAGAAGATCTAATGGTCCCTTCTGGCCTTAAACTCTGTGAATGTTACACAAAAGAACTAAAATTCATGGTTTCCAAATGTAATAGGTAAGAACAAATGTAACTTTTTGAGTGTTCTCTAATGTCCCCAAGGTTCTACTCCGTCCAGCCAGATGAGCAGATTGTGGTAAAGCAGCAAATTGAATTGTCCTGTCCATCAGTCCAAAAGTACAGTAAAAGAAAAGAGCACTTTTGTCAATAATACTCAGGCTGAAGCTGACATCTTTGTTCCTCTATTAAATGGTTGTGTTTGCACCTGCTTGTATCACTTCATTTTTCTGCTAAGGTTGTCTAACTTATTTAACTTGACAGACTGAGCACCCCTCAGAGGTCTTTGAGATTCAAACCAGCATTGGAAGTGACAGCCCAGATAACACAGGTAATCATATAGGACCTTGTGGGACTGCACTGACTACTTTTTAATTGATATTTCCAAGTTTCTGTAATACATTTATTTCTTAATTATATATGCAATGTCATACATGGTAGCTAATGATTACTACTAATTTAAGTTTGCAGGCTAGGAGGAAGTAATGAGCTATAATATTCCTCACATTAGTCTCTGGGTCTGAAAAACCCATTTCCCTTCTTGAAATCATGATTATTTTTAAAATTAAGATTTTCTAACAAAGCAAAAAGAATAAAAGGTACACATTAAATCCACTTCTTCCCAAATAAAAGGAGGCTTTATAAAGTTAAGGTTCTAAATTAGGTAAGGGTATTTAATTAGCTGATCATTTCAGAAAGCTCATAAAACATTTAAATAACTCTGAAGTTATGTATATTTAAGCAGTTTAATAGAGAATTAAAGTCTTAAGTGGTAAATTTGAAATGTAAATACAAAAGTCTATAGAGGAATGTTAATTGCTTTTTCTAAGTTTCCCACCTGGACTGGTATGTTATAACTCCCAATACATTTTGTATTTATAATAATAATGGGTTGGATTAGGCCCAGATAATTCCTTTAGGTGTTTAACTTCATAGTTCTGCAACAAACATGGAAGTTCCTTGCAAAAATAATAAGTAGAATATAAATATTGTAGAATAATAAATTTCTGGTTTAAACTCACAGAAGCCAGGGAATTTAGGGACAAATTTACCACGGGAACTTGGCCAAAACCCACTGAAGTGAGTAGAAACCACTGGTGCCTTCTTTCAAATCCCTTGATTTCAACATCTACCAGCCTTTTAGCACCATCAAACTGACTTGCAAAGGCAGAAAAATGTGCCCACTGGAAAATACCATTTAACGTACGTAAGGAAATATCATGCCAAGAGATGGGATTAGCACCCAGAAGAATTCTCATTTGCCTGTAGGTAATTTGGGAATATTTTTGCTTTTCTTCTGACTTGACTGGATTAAATTAAAACCTTACTTGAGAGTTTAGTATCCCCATAATGCTCGACACCAATTACACGAAAAAAATAGGTGTAATAGCTGGGTCTAAAAAGAATTATTTGCGTATATAAACTGATCACTGTGTTAAACTTTGGATAGAGAGGAAGAACCCACAGGAAGAGGGGAAGTGGAGAGTAGTCTGTAGGTAACCTTACAGGGCTTTCCTGGAACCATTCCCTCTGTTAGGCATCGTTTGAGGGGGCCATGGAATTTGGAGACGTTGTCTCATTCCAGTGCTGTGAATCTGCACAGGTGGGAACCTCCCTACATGGACAACTACTGTCCTACCAGGTTCCAACAGGATTGGGGTTGCCATTGTCTGAGTGCCTATGTGGTCAGGTGATAGCAACCAAGACGGAAAACTTGAAGGGAGGGTAATGTATCTCATAACTGTGTGATGTTTCAGTGGATTTCCAAAATGAACCCTGGGGGATGGTGTCATGGAGAGTAGCTCCTCCCATGTTTTACATCCTTCTGCACTTTCACCAACACCATAATTCTCTGTACAGTCTGAGCTTCAGCAGAGCTCCACCAAAGCAAGGAAAGGAGGAGGAGAATGGGGATCTCAGGTGGTCGTGCCCTCTCCTTTTGTGCAGGCATAGGCAGATCAATACATGTAAGATTCCCATTATGCACAGATCCCACAAGGGATGATCTGGGCCCATATATTTGACTTCTCTGTGCCTCTATTTCCTCAGCATTGGAATAGGGATAGTAGCACTCTCTTATCTCCTGGGGTGCTAGAAGGGTTGTCTATTTTTGAAGCCTTGTGGGATTCTCAGATGCAGTGTGGCTTAGAAGTGAGATGTGAATTATAAGGATAAAGAATAATTTTACTGCTTCACATTAATGGTTAATATCTGCACCATAAAACTGCTTGATCACATAAAGATTCTAGTAAGCATTTAATCCTAATCTTCAGTTTTATGCATATTGATTTTATTTAGAATATTAATTTAGTCCTCAAAGGTTAATCCCTTTCAGGTTTGTAATTAAATATAGCAGTGACTTGACATCTCTGGACTCCACGTTGGAATGGGCTTTCCTAGTGGTCAGGTCTGTAACTGTAACCCATTTTCAGATTCAACCAGCAGTCAGAGGATGCAACTTGGCATGCTAGAAGCCCTGGCTAGTTCAAAGACTTTACATCTAAGTAGAAAAAGGGAAATACAAATAGAACAACCCATAGAATGAGTTCCAAAATTCTGGTTTCATTCATTCATCTTCATTAAATGTCAGAGGAAAATTGGAGCTCCCCAGACTAAACATCTTTGATGTTTTTGTATTTAAAAGTTACACAGAGTTTAAAATTGTAATGGTTCACTAGTATGAATGCTGCTGTGTGTTGTTTCAGTATTTTTGTTTATCACGATGCAGAAAGTGTCTGATTTTCCAACCTGTAAACTAACTATGCATGTCCTGCTTGAAATTTGGGGCCTGATTTTCAAAGGTGCTCAAACTATAGCTCCTGTCCACTGGATCCATCCCCTTTGGAGGAAAGGGCGTCAAAAAGAACTGTAGCCTGTGTCTGCTCTGCAGCTCTGCAAACCAGCCTCTAAGTGTCTCAGATTTGGCCCCAAATTCAGAGGTCACTTTAGAAAATTTGGTCTTTATGTGGAATGATGATAATATTCATCTTAAAGTTATACCATGATGCTTCATTAATTAATGGTTATAAAGCACTTTTAGATCCTCTGATGGATGGTGTTACATAAGTGCAAGGTATCTGTATTATTGTTTCATCCTTTGAAGCAGGAAAGAACAGTTGGTTCTTCATTGTTCTGTTCTCAACCTCTCCCTGCTGAATGGTGATGAAAGCAATAAGATATGAGTGGGTGTGTATTGAACTAAGGATATTGCTTTACCTCATATGTATCAATATATATAAGGCTGCTTTTAGCTGTAAACTCACAAGGGATGAGGAGAGCCCAGCAGATAGGCACTGTGTCAGGTCTTACTGCACTTAGTGAATGGCTCTATTCAAATATCACCAGGAAGGCTGAGATTTTCAAAGGTACCTATGGAAGTTAGGCATCCAATGCATGCTGGCTTTGGGTAGGAGTTCAATGTCTAACTACCATAGGTGCCCTGGAAAATCGCAGCCTGAAACATTAAATCATTCAATGAGTTGCGATAAAAAAAAATAGTGTTCTTGTTCCAATTGAAATTGCTCCATACTTTAAATTAGCTATTAAAATTAAAGAATTATAAATAAATAATAACATGATTGTAGAGTTCCTATTTGTAATTACGCTCTACGGTATTGGCGGGGCTAAACTTGTGCCTTCCTGGTAAGAATTCTTTTTCCCAATCTTCAGGTGTGGGAGCACAAATAAAATTTGGTGGCATGGAGATGTTCTAGCTCCTTTGCCAAATGTTTGTCCACAATGCAGGCCATGACCTTTTATATTTTAAGATGAAATGGCTGGAATCTTATCTATGAAGGATGTGCATAGTGTTTCAGGACACAATAGAGGGCTAAATTCTGCCCCCATTTACCCAGATTTGAACCAGAATAACTCCATTGGCTTCAGGAAAGTACTCTGGATTTACACCAGAGTAATTGGCCCACAATACATGTAACTCCTCCTAAATTATATTAAACTTCCATACTTTTATGAATGCTGCAGTAGATTATTATGACTCCAACAGATGATTCCACTGAGTAAGTAATATGCATTTTTAAAAACTGGGTGAATGCCTATTTACTTTATACAATTGTCTGTAAAAGCTCCGAAGGCCTGATGTAGTCCGTTAACTAAATAACTAGAAATAAAACACACACTCAAAATTCTTTAAATATGCATTATCCCATTAAACTATAATGGTTGGAAGGAGCTGTGGTGTTTGGGAAAAATTATACATGTTTCTTAACAACTGTCCAAATACATATTTACACACACTTACAAATGTACACAAACCATCTCAATATCAACTCAGACAAAAAAGCCTTATTAAGCATTCCTCTAATGTAGTATTTTTAGTAGCTTAATCACTATAAGTAGCCAAAAGCCACAAAAAAACATCAGGAGAAATGCTCACTCCCTGGGAGCAAAAGCACAAGGCTGGCTTTGAACCTACGAGTCTGGGAACCTTAAAGTCATAAATTATGTCCCTCTAACTTACATAAGAAACAAATGATCTCGGGTGGCTTCATGGGTGGTGGCAAAACCCGGGAGGTGGAGCTAGCTCATTAGCAGGGTCTGTCCATCTGGTGACCAGGCTTACATTTCTGTATGTCCTTCATATTAACGCAGCCGAGGTTGGAACCATGACCACCATCAGCTTGCATAGTAGGTAGCTCTACCAGATGAGAAAAAACGGGCCCTGCTCTGGCCAAGAACTTTGTTAGCTGGAACTTGGGCTTTGAATACATTCACTCTCACTATTGGACTTGCTCTTTGTAAATACATGATTTGTGACATCAAAACACATTAGGGTTTTTGGTAACTTAGAATTTGCTGAGTCCCTAAGGGCTTTCTCTGGTTTCAGATTTTGTGTATGGATGTAAATATTTGTATATTACTAGAAAGACAGATTTTCCTTTAGCTTGGGAGCTTTTCAGAACAGGGACCTGGCTTTTCTGCATGCCCATGTTGTTATAAAACAATAACTTGTTTAAAATTATTTTAAAGAAGATAATAGTTCAAACAAGACCAGACTGGTGGAGTATCTCCTTGGCTGAAGGTGTTCCTTGGTTGTGGAACTGCCAAGTTGAGAAGATCTGGCAGTCTCTGACTGGTTGCCTTTAGTTCATGTTGAAAATGTTGGTCTGTCTACAGGGGTGGGTGGGAATTTGTATGTAGGCTGTTCAGCTGCTTTCTCCACCATCCCTTAGAGCAGAACAATGCACTGGCCAACCAACACTAGGGCTCTGTACTGCTGCCAAGAATAAAGGCGTAAGAGAATACTCCCCTTGATTATAAAGTTCTGGAATCAGGTTCTCTCTTGTTGGTACAGATTATTTGGTTCATATTGTACCTCTCTGCTCTATCCTGGCCCAGGGAGTTGTTGTGCTGAGGAATTCTGGGATTCACTGAGAAAGGGGAAGAAGGCAGTAGTGCAAGCTTTCCCTTTGGGTTTCTGCAGAAGGAGGTTACATTTATGTTCTGCAAGGTATTCCATGGGACTGATCCATTGCTCACTGGTATCAATGGAAATATTCTCATTGCCAGTAGATCAGAACCCAAAGGAGCTTAAGTAACACAAACCCCCAAAGGGGCACCCACCTCAGCCAGCAGAGCACACTACTGGCCTGTGCTGGCCAAGTGATGTTTCCCTAGCCTCATTGCAAACCTTTCCCTGGGTCCCCTTCTGCCCATAGGGCTCCTCCATCGGAGTCTATGCTTGGTCAGTTATCGGAAGCCCATGCTGGAAGCATGTTTCTATTAACTGATTACTGTTTCTCTTTCCTGGTCTGTTCTTTTATTCCAAAACTGGCAATTGATAGGTGAAAATGTGTGATTGTTTATAATTACAAAATGCTGTGCATTTCTGTCTTGTGACCCAAAGTGTTTAGTTGGTATCAGATATTTGATTCATTCTTGACATAATTCAGTTTCATGAATATTAACATAATTAATATTACACCAAAATGTGTCATTACAGTGTTGATTACCATGGGATCATACACTTGTGCATGCCTCCAAATTGATATTCAAGTGCACACCCGGGCATACAAAAAGCTGCAATTGATTTCCTCTGACTTTTTTGCTCAGCTTTAAATAGCATCAGTGTACATTCATTTTTGCCCAGCAGATTCCTTATTTGAGTGGGTTTGAACTCCAACATAAGCTTCATTGCAAGAGGAGTCATTCTTACAAATGGGATTCACGCTGTTTCCAGTACTGCTTCAAGTATTTCCTGTGCTTACAACCAAAGTCTAAATACAAATCTGCCACACTAATTTTACTTTAATTTCCTAGTTTGCATCTGCCATCCCATCAGAGCAATCTGGCTGTGCAGTGCACTGAGGAAACTGCCTAGCATTACCACTGATTTGGACTTTTCGCTTGATATATAGCAATCTGCTTCTTGCTAGATTATGGCTCTGTAAGAACCCACGAGTTTTGCAGCAGATGACAGCCTGTTAGATTGTTTTGCAAGAGAAAGCATTACTGGAAACAGCAAATGTGTGGGGTGCAAGATAGATCTCATCTTAAAAGCTGGCTTTCGCCCGGCTAACACAGTGGAGCCCTTTAGGCTTAATTCTGTGAGGTGCTGAGCATCCTCAACTACAAGGGCCTGATGCAAAGCCTACTGATGTCAATGGGAGTCTTTCCACTGACTCAGCGTACTCTGTGGATCAGTGAATCAGCCTCCTAATGACTTCATTCTGGATTTAGGGTACACCTCGCAGGAGTTCTCAGCATCTTTCTAGGGCAAACTCTTTATGAATAACCGCATATTGATACAAAACTTATCTATATCCATGTAGCTCTTTCTCTTCTGAGGATGTGGGGGTCCTGCTAGATTCCAAGGTGTCCTGTACAGTGTTGGATTCTTTTCTCTAATTCAAATGAGGATGAAAGAGGCTGCAAAGGCTTTTTTCTCCCCTGCACTTGATTCTCATTGCATGGGACTAGCATACAGTCTTAATGGAAAGAAGAGGAATAGTGTTCTGTTAAGCCACTAGACTAGTGTTTTCAGATACTGGGTCAAAAGATTTGTGTGTGTTTGCACATGCACAATGCAGTCAGGGTGTTGAAAATTTTGTTGTATTGTAAGGCAAAGAACATTTTGCTTGCCTACTCCCAGCATACCTGTACCTTTCTAGGTCAAATAGTCTCTGTCAACCTCTCAACACACAAATGAATGCTAGAGGCTTTGCATTGTTATAATTGATCCTTTTTTAAAAAAAAAAAAAACACCTCTTATAATGTATGTAAGGGGTGGGAGAATTTTTTTTTTTTTACTTTGAGTAAGGGGTTGCCAACCTGAAAAGGCTGACAAACACTGCTCTAGGCTTTGACTCAATAGATCTGGGCTCATTCCCACCCCTGCCACAGACTTTCTTTGTGGCCTTGAAAAAGTCACTTAACTTCTCTGTTCAGTTTCCCATTTGTTAAAGAGATAATAGGACTTCCTTTGGCCCAAGCTATTTCTTTCTTGTCTACTTACTATGTAAACTTTTTCGGGCACAGGCAGACTCTTAGCAAGCATTTGTACAGTATCAGTGAACATTTTATCTGGATAACTGTCAGCGAAGGACTGGTTCACCATGGTATATCAAAGATTTCTACAACTGCATTTAGGACTGATTATAGAATAATTGTTTTCCATCAAGCAAACCAAAAAAGAATTCATAATAAAATTTTACAAGTTAGCTGCCACCAAGAATAAACTAGAGAGCACTATATGAAATGAATTGGGTGCTTTAACTGAATCTTCTCTCAGGACAATAACTCTAATGTAAAGCCAAGGTCTGAGGAGGTCGCCTGCAGAAAACCCTCATGGGGCATTTCAGAGGAGAAAGAAAATATTCTCCGTCCTGTCAAGTTCACTTCATGTCCTAATATGTCTGAGGATGTCCATTGAAAACATAATACACAGCCACCATTATGGATCAAAATTTAGATAACAAGGGCCATTAAGAAATCTCCAAGGATGAGAAACTTAACCCTTTATGAACTTTAAAGAGAATATGTAGCTACTAATGCAAGGAAAAAGTCAGGTTTATTTTAATTGTGACTGAACTAAAATGTCACTTACTATTACAGTCAATTTTGTATTTTTTAAAAAAATACTATAATATTCCTTTTTAAATGTACATGAATGCTTTGTCTAGCTCCATTGGATATAATCTATTGTGATTTCATCTTTTCCAATAAATATGCTAGAACATCTAGAGTCTCTATTAATTAAATCTTTGCCCATCTTTAAGACTCCATTTAGGTATCATTTGTGTGCATTAATGCCATTCTGGAGCAGAAATTACAATATGTATTGAGAAATCTCCATATTTGTCATCATGGATATGTTTCCGAACCTCCCAGTTTCTGCGCAGGCACTAGGATAAACAAGATAAATATATATGTATCATGACTCATCCTGAGTACAAAGATGACAGTTGATTTATAAGGAATGTAGAAGAATCTTGGTTGTGATCAAGCATGGATTTTGCATTGCCTGCATCTAGGGTGACCAGACAGCAAGTGTGAAAAATCAGGACGGGGGTGGGGGCTAATAGGAGCCTACATAAGAAAAAGACCCAAAAATAGGGACTGTCCCTATAAAATCGGGACATCTGGTCACCCTATCTGCATCACACCACCTTTCCACTAGATTGCCTCATTAAAATCACACTAGTGGTGAAATTCATGCTGCTTTGCATGAAGGCTGTGTAAATGGTCTTTGTGTAGGGCACTAAGTGTGGGTTCTGGGTGATGGAATCCCACACTCACCCATGGCCAATGCACAGACCATCAGGCCATCAGGCTAGAATGGCTGCTGTTGCTCTTCTGCGTCCCATTGGAAGGCATTTCCCAACCACTAGATCTATTTAATTAGTTTTCAACGTACCCTCAACACTCCTTCATATTAACCTAATTAAGATCCACACTAGTGCATGCTTTTGAAGCAAGCTTGGTGGCTCCCTTCATTTCCCTTCCATATTTCCCTCTTCCTCCTCCCCCCACACACTCCAAACAGGGCTTCTGTGGCACAGAGAGAACCATGTGAGTTCTATTCCATGGAATTTCTCTTAGCTACACAAATCTCCATATAGATATCCTATAGATATATCCTATAGATATTTCCTAAGGGCTTGGTCCTCAGCTCTAGTAAATCGGTGCTACTCCACTAAGAAGTATATAACCTGAAGATTGGGATATTAAGTTTGAACAATAACAGATTTCAAAGGTGTTGAAATATACAAGCAACACTTATTAAAGTCACTAATGTAAGAAATTATTCAGCTCCTTTACACTGTATTTTCAGCAAAATTCAGGGTTCTCATTTGTGTTTCCGCACTTGTTTGCATGTATAAACCTTCTGTGTGGATGCACTTCTAGATCAGGTTGCCAGATTCGCAACTACCACATTTGCTTGCTTGCATTCCCAGATGGCTATGTGTACCAATGAAGAGGCCAGTTGGAGACTGATTGAAAATGCACCTTTTAATGTATGTATTTGTTATTGTTTATCATTTACTGGAGTGGGGGTTCATAAGAATGCACAGGACTGAAAGCACTGGCTAGAAGTTAGTATGGATGGATTGTGTGAGATTTCTTAGCCCCAAATTCAACAAGGATTTATTGGGTGGGCCGAGTAGGAAATTGCTTTCCCATCCTGCAACAATTTTGCAAGATTTTGAAAAAAAATTCCATCCCAAATAAGGTCAGAAAATCAAAAATCTCAAAATTTTTCAAGAACTGACATACCAACAAAATTTCACATTTTAATTTTAAGCTTAATCTTTTTATTAAACTTTATTTTAGTGTAAATTAAGTTACATTTTGAAACAAAATGTAATTACATTAATTTTTTTGTCAAATATCAAAACCCAGAATTTGTTGACAATTTCAAAACTATTTAAACTTTTTTTTGAGTCAGGAAATTAGCTGAAATTGACCCTTTCCTATGAGCAGTTTCAGTTTTGACAAATTGGCATTTTTGTTGAGAATATTTTTGCAAAAAATTCCTTATCAACTCCAGTTAGTAGCACAATCTATGGAAGTGTTGCCAAAGAGCTAATAAGAAATGGACTGCTTGGGTGTGTGTCAGCGGTAGGGATGATTTAAAAATCATGGTTATACACTTGCATCCATTTGGCAGCAGTGTCCCTGCCTGATCTGCTGTCCTGCTGCTATATAGTTACAACTCTGTAAAACTAGTGTAAATGAGAGGAGGATTGAATGCATTTTCTCTCTAATGCACTCCACCAGTTAAAACTTTTCTTTGCTTCCACAGATAGAAGTGAATGAGATGGTCATGCATGTAATAGTTCAGTCTGTGGGGAGGGGGACACAATTAGGATGCTAACGAGCTGTCTGAGTGGCCATGTCTCCCTAAATGTCAGTTTGCTTCAACTCACCTTTGATTCCAGACTATTTGTTCACTACTCTTCATTTGTAACTAAAATCTATACCTGCACATTTGCCACTGAGAGTCCTACAGGACAATTTTATGCTTGAAAAGGGAGAATTACTTCACAGCTATGTATGCTCTCTGTGCAAATGGTATTGATGCTTGACATCGTAGGAAGAATTCCATTCACTCTGTGCTTCAGGTTCTCTTTGCCAGTAAGAAATGGAAATGAGTGTGGAAAATCAGATATTGACTTGATATATTTACTCCCCCCTTTCCCCGATATTATGGCTCTACTTTGAAATTAAGTGCACTACAGCTATTCACTTGCAGCACATTGCTGGCACATGGTTTATAAATT
The DNA here is from genome assembly GCF_007399415.2 of Gopherus evgoodei. Taxonomy (NCBI): domain Eukaryota; kingdom Metazoa; phylum Chordata; order Testudines; family Testudinidae; genus Gopherus; species Gopherus evgoodei. The sequence continues at coordinate 32,462,182 of NC_044333.1, read as the reverse complement.
GCTAGAATTTCCAGGCCTTGGTTTTTAAATTCTCTCTGACAGCAAGAAGCTGGCCCTAATCAGCTCCAGTAGAGTTATGATCCTGTGTACCTTCTTAAAGGAATGTACTGTAGATACACATCTAAAAATACATAAAATAGCAACATGCCAGACACTTTACTCTGAGCAGAGATTTTATGTTTTAACTCTCTGTATTTTACATCTTTTCCAATAGTTCTGATGGAAATTACCTCCTATGTGACAGCAGGTAGATCTATATCACACAAATCTAAAACTGACAGAATCACAGTTTAAATAAAACTTGGGCTGAGTGAAAGAGTATTATTGGTGTTAGAGGCTAGCTGCTGTGAAGTTCAGTTGAGAGTCTCAGCCCAGTCCTCCAGATAGAAGAGAATCATCAGGTGAAATGCTGGCCCCACTGAAGTCAATAGGAGCCCGCACTTCACCCATAGTCTGCAGAATAACCATTACATTGAACAAAAGTTGCACTGAAGATTGGCCTGAGTCATAAAGATCAGTCAGAATCAGATCAGGATATAATCTTCCCCGAAGGTCAATGGTGTTTGTATTTGGACTTCACATCTGACCCATTTATGTACAATGGCCTAAGTCACAACTTAAGAGACAGATCTTTGTCTCTATCTGGCTATGTCTATTCATCAGTTAGGACAGGGGAGATTGGATCATTGGTTTGTGTGAGCCCGCCTCCACCTGTGGAATGTGATATTTACAGCAATGTAATTTTAATACTCTTTTCTAGGTGTTGCACTTTGAAGAAGTAGTCTGTGTAAGTTAGTTCAAGATGGCAGCTGTTTTAGAGTAAGTAACACACACCATGCTCTCTCATGTAGCCTTTGTATTTGTTCTGTCTCGTTTTGTTTGTTCTGTCATTTTAAGTTGATCTGTGAAAGGACAAAAAGGGTTCTGGTCTTTTTTCTTCAAGTTGAGAGAATATTTTTGTAGACTACTGGTTGCACTCTGGGCTTTTGCGAGTGCTCTGCACAGACCCTTTTACCAGAACCTCACTTCCCCCAGCATGATCATATATAGGGCAGAAGGCAGCATCCAAATCAGAATCAAATAGAAAATCAGTTCTCTCTGTAGTTCACCTAAGGCAGCTAGATTCTGCAGTGCTGAGCACTTTAGAAATGTAGATAGCCACAGAAGTGTATGCATGCAAAGGCGTTCACATGGAGAATTCTATTCTGTGGCCAGGTGGCTGTGGAGGAATGAAAGGGGCTGCAGAATCCCCCTGCATGAAGATCCACTGCTTGTACCACTTGCATTGTGGAAATATTTGATTTCTGCTGTCTTTATCCCTTACATACCCACATACAAGAGCTCAGGACTTGGGCCTATGTTCTGAAGAAGTGTGGATATAAAATATCCTTTTGGTTACATAGCCACACCGAAATCATAGACTGCAGTTAAAATAAGAACTAGCCTGTACCTTTTCCCAAAGCTCAAACCAAACCACAAACCTTCCTTTGCATTCCAAAATATTTTGGATTATATTTTTCCTTTTCCATTATTTTTCCAATTACTGCAGCATCTCAGAATTCCCTGGTTCTTTCTGGCCAGACCCAAAATGAGAAGGGTCAAAATACCCTGAGAATGCAGAAAGTGTGTGAAGCCTCATACAAAAGCATGGTCCTATTTGATTTCAAGCCCAGCTTTGAGATGTGAAAGGGTCAGATAAGCATTCGGGGGGGGAATGCTGTCCCCACTGAAGTCAATGGGAGTTTTGTCCCTTGATCTTCTGGTGCTTATTCCAAGTGAACCCAACCTCTGAACCTTTTCAGGTTCATGCATCACTAATGCATGTGTGATGGCTGCCATCTTTGCTGACAGCGAGCTCCAGAGCAAAAAGCTGTTACAGCAAAAGTAGGAGTATTCACTGGGGATGAGGGAAGAGGGCAAGCAGGGGCATGCCAAGGCATGCCCTCCCCCAATAATTGGTGGGGTCACAGCTCCTCCGGCTCTGGGCCCACAGTCGGATCACAGGAAGTGCTCCTCCAAAGACGGTCAAATTTAAATTCCTGTGCACACTCCTCAGCATGAGATAAAGATCCAAGTATCATTAGTTGTGGCTGAATGGACTCATATGCCCTGCAGATCTGGCATGGCTGAGAGACCAATACCACAAACTTACAGAAGTTTACACAATTTACTGTATGATATCAGCTGCTTTAAAACAACAATTAAGACCTAAATTTTCAAAAGTGACTAATGAGTTTGGGTCTGATTGTTGTAGTGTAGGTGTGCAGTGAGATGTCTCAAGTCAGGTACTTGTAGTGTATGTGACAAGTGATTTATTCCTTTGGAGTTGGGTGGATAGAGAAGCAGCACTCTCAGAATTAAGGTCAATTTGAATAACCAAACAGAAATTCACTCCCTAGTGTCCTTTTTTGGTAAATCCACACAATGCTCAGCCTTTCTAGCTTATTGCTCTTGCTTCTGCTCCTGCACCCACAAACCTCAATGGCAAAACTCTATTGGTTTCAGTGGTCACAGGGTCTATTCCCATAAGGGCTGACTGAAGTCAGTCAGAGTAGAGGGTACTCCATTCATTGTTGGGATAAGATCCCTAAATGTGTAACTTCAGACTAAAAAGAAATATTTCTTTTGAAGCTCAGTTCAATGTTACTAGTACACATCAGCATGTTGCACTGCACATAGATAGTGTAGCAAATGTGATTTTTTATTTTAATTTTTTTTTGGGTCTCTTTTCCCTCGGAACCTGTAAATATCCTCTGGTAGCAAAACCAGAGAGGAATAAATTCTCTTCAAGGTATTTACAAATGTGAGAAGCTTTTCAAGTCATATTTGCAATTCTCTTTCTTGCAACGACCTCTATTTTCATAATCCTTCATGGAATATTATGGTTTAAAGAGCTTTCTCTCCCTGCTGTTTTTGTTAAAAGGTTTTTGGTGTGATATTTGAAAAGTCAAATTCTGCATTTAAATGTTGTGTTTTCACAGATATAATATGAAGGAGGCCATATTTATGGGCCGCCTCCCTTTCTCCCTTTTCTGGGAGCGCCAATCAATTCCTCTTTTCTGCATGTATTGTTAACTAAACCGTGAGAGCATCCAACAGTTTTAATAGTAAAGCAATTGTGATTACATCTTGCTTGTAATTACATTTATTTCATCACATATGTCCAAAAAGGCAAGCATTAGTTGGCCTGTATGGGCATGTGTTTGTGGCAGGAAGAGTGTCTGGCAGCTTGACGGCAAGGAAAATAGCTTACAGTCACTTAAAGTCTTTTGTGTCATGGACACTTGCAAAGAATCTGAGTGCTTATTTTGTTTGCTTGCCTGCTTTTAAAATCAATTGCATTTGAAAAGAGGGGGAACTTGTTACGTGGCATGAATTTGCATCTAAATAATCAAAATATGAAGAGCTACAAACATCAAGGTATGCACGTGTGATCATAAATATGAGAAACCCAATAGGTGCCACATTAAGAGACTGATCTATGAAAGGTCGAGGCCCTTCAGGTTCCATTACGCTGTAGTGGCAGAAACAGCTGCAGGATTTTCAGTTGGCCATGCAAAATGAAGGGGAGGAAAGCTTCTCCGCAGATAGCAATGAGTCACTGACTGCTGGCTAGATTCTGAGACAGCTCACAACTGAATAGCAGCGTATTCTATGAATAGTCCCATTGACTTCACGGAGGCTGCTTGTGGAGTAAAATGCCATTCAAAGGGAACAAAGGGACTCAGAATCTGCCCTTTTTAAAACAAGGCTTTTCCTGCCAACAGTGAAAATATTATGTTCACTTAAAAATTGGGCTGGAGGTTTTACAAATAATTGTATGACAAAAAGCCAGAGGTATGTGCACATTCTCAGAACACATCAGTATCTGACTTGAAACCACAAAGAAAACTTTACTTTGAGTTTGGACAAAAATTTGCAAAGATTCCCAAAAGTTCTGTTTCAAACTCACCTGCTTTATTGCTGTGTTTGATCCTGAAACCAGATGAGTCTTGCACAGCTTGGGGATTCGTGAGCAAATGTTGGAGTGTTCCACTCATTTGGACACACTAAACTGTGGCTGCTCCTCCTTGATGATGCCATGGGGCCTGCTTCTGCACTAGGGCTCCACCCTTGGGGCCAGCCCAACCTTGACCTGCTTCCAGCAGCCTATATTCCCTGTCAGGGATAGGGAATGACATTGCATCTGGAGGGGCTGGGCTGGAATGCAGGGGCTGATCATAGTGTGGGCTCTGTGGGCAAGGTACTGGGGCCAGCCTCTGAGATGGTTCCACAGGGATTGATGGTGCGTACCATGAGAATAATTTCTGGAAGTGCCAACTGCATTCACATAAATTTGTCCAAAAAATAGAACAAAACAAAAAAAACAAAAACAACTCCTCCCCAAATAATGGACTGCTTTTCCCGCTTAAATAAATACCCACCCATAATGGGAACACCCCTCCAAAAGGAACAAAAGCATCATGTTATGTTAAGTATATTCTCTGTACATTTATAAAACCAAATGCACATTAATTTAAACCAAAAGCTAGTATGTACTTTTCAAGTAAAGAAAATATAAAAAAAAATGCAGACAATATACAAATATAAACAGATTGAGGCATTGGCAAATAGACTGGTTAAATTCTAAGCATTCATTGACCCAGAATATTTAGTGACACCTCCTGTGTGATAAAGCAGTTTAATGCATTTTGGCCGGTAACAGAAAGATTGCAAAAAGCGACAAAGAGTCCTGTGGCACCTTATAGACTATTGGAGCATAAGCTTTCATGGGTGAATACCCATTTCGTCAGATGCACGTGACTAACACTGCTACCCCTCTTAAGAAAGATTGAAGTATTTAGACTTGAATAACCATCCCTGCATGTAGTGTGTGCTCTCTCAGTTTCATTCACTTAGTTGTATTTCTTTAGCTCTGCCTTCATATAAGAGCATGTTGAATGGGCCAACATAGGAAAAGAATGCAAGAAAATTCATCCTAGAGAACAAAGAGGAAGGTTTAGCCCTCGCTGCAAGAAAGTTCATCAGCAATAAGGAGAAACTGTATACATCCGCAAATGAAATATGGTTGTATATATAAAACTACATTAAACTATTATATAGTTTAATAACTATAATAATATATAGTTAATAACTGGTAATATAAGTCCAAGTCTACTGCAATCTTTCTGTTCCAGGCCAAAATATATTAAACTAGTTACAATACTGGTTGTTAGTGCTCCAACACAATGCATTAAAGTTGCCCCTTTAAACTTGCTATCTGTGTAGAGATTTTTTCATGAAGAGATTCAGCAATATTAAATCCCGAAGCCGCGGGACCAGCGGACCCTCTGCAGGCAAGCTGCTGAAGGCAGCCTGCCTGCCGCCCTTGCGGCAACCGGCAGAGTGCCCCCAGTGGCTTGCCTCCCCAAGCACACGCTTGGTGTGCTGGTGGCTGGAGCCACCCCTGCAGAAGGTTAAAGCTCAGGTCCATGTCTAATGCGTAATTATTGTGGACTGGGAGCTGCTGATTTGTTGATGGCTATGGCCAACATTTTTTAATTTGGGTGCCAAAGTTAAGGGCCTAGATATGGATTTCAACTGATTTTTCCTAAGGTAGTGAGACTTGCAGCTGCTATTGGCTTCCCTGGAACTAGGAGGTATAAAACTCAAACAAAGAAAAAGCCATTTTTACTTAAGAGCATTACTTGTAGGCACTAAAGCTAAAGGACCAAAGGCACATAGGATCAGTTTTTCAAGGAGTTGGTCTCTTCAGTTACACATGCACAGTTCATTAGTGCTACTGCTTTGCATGTGCAAAACCCACACTTGAGCACACATAGGACTGGACCCTGAAAACTTCCATGTTCAGGGTGCAATATCCTGCCTTCAAACAGTTATGCCTCCATTTCTGTGACCACAATTATCAGATGTTAATTGTTTGATGTTTACTTGATTTTTACCCACAATGGTTAGACATGTAATTATCAACATTTGCTCTCTGAGTGCACAAAATTATGGCCAGAGTTATATAGGTCACTATTGAAAGTGCAGTGCCAAAAGAGTAATTACATGCACACATGCCAAACTGCATGCGCAGCTCAGCATCTGTGTGTACAATCTTGCAGAGCTGATGCACCTGCCTAGTTTGACATTGCCCAGGCTTAATCTAGCCTGAGCCCAATTAGGTCACTGTGTGGCACTTGGGGTGTGTGTTAGACTTAATTGGTGATCAAACCCAGCTGGGGAGAAGCTGAGTCTTCACACAGGAAGGAGCACAGGGCAGTGAAAAAAGTCAGGGAGAGGAGAGTTAAGAGAAAGGTAGTTGGGAGTTTCATCTGTGGGGCTAAGGGTGAGAGATGCCTCAGAGGCCTGAAATTTGAAGCCAGAACTAGAGGTCCTGAGCCCTGGGAGGCTAGGGCAGTGAAGCCTGGGGCAAGAGCTGTGTTATCCCTAAGCTAATAGAAAGATGGAGTCAGTGAAGCCCAACAAGCAGTGACAGTAAAGCATCAGGGCCATTTTGGAGTGGAGTTTGTGGGACTGCATAGAGGAGCTGTACAAAAGAAGAGGCTCCTGTGACAGCCTCTGAGGAGGGGAGACTCCAGGGATGAAGCCTTGGGAAGCAGTCCTCTGAAATAAATCAAGAAAGAACTTTTCAGGTATTAGGCTGAATCCTCAGTGAGAAGCCCTGAGGTAAGCAGCCCAGGAAACTGAGGATGTCAGGGAAAGTCCTGGATACAGAAAATTAGAAGGCAAAGAATACAGGAGATGGTAATTCTCATTGTAGCAGGCTTGAAAGAAGGCTCAGTATGGAGCTGAGACACAGGAAGAACCAAGATGGAGGGAGACAAAGGGTTCTTGCTGAGCCTGAGACAAGGTTTGATAAAGTACTGGGAGTTGAGTGGGACTAAAAGTACTGAAGTGGAGACTTCTTTGAATGGTATACATTGCAGATCCTGGGTGAGGACGTGTGCGTCTTAGTAACTCCCAAGAAGAGGGCCTGAGACTGGAACATAGATATTGTTTTCTGGGAACTTGAGACTGGAGTACCCTGAAAGGGATGTGGAACTAAAGCTGGTGAATGTGAGAGAAGGAAAGCCTGCTTTGCCACCCTTGGACATGAGGGGGCACAGCTGCGGTGAGATAACCCTTCAACAGGCCTCCCTGAAAACACAGCCCATAAAATAACATCCCCAGTACACTCAAGACAACAGATAGAAATGAAGGGGCAGATTCTTAACTGGTGTCAATTTACTTAACTCTATTGAGGAAAACTGGGCGTCATTGAGTTACAGTGACATATCAGGTGAGGATCCAGCCCAATATGTTTTGCTGGGTAACTAGGACAGGATAGACAGACAAATATTCATACTATCAGGATTAGTTCTGCCCTCCAGAGACCACAGTCAAATAGAAACAGCAAAATAAATAGAGGTGGTTTACTTTGTATGTTTCTGACTCCAAGGGGAAGGCATTTTCTACTTTACTTGGGACAATAAAATCCCTAGAGCAAATTCTGGACCATACCTATCGGTATAGGCATAGACTCCAAGGCCAGAAAGGACCACTATAATCGTCTTGTCCAACTTCCTGCACAACACTGGTCATAGAATTTTCCCCAAATAATTCCTAGAGCATCTCTCTTACAAAGAGATGTTCTCATCAATTTGGAGATGCCCATATTACTTTCACTAATAGATAGGAAAGTGGGAGTTAGATGAATATTCAAAATGTTTATTAGAATAAATCCCATAATTATGCAACTTTATGGCTAAATTGATTGTATGGGTAGTTCACTAAAAATAGTTTCTAGCTGATTTGTTTGCTTCCAATGTACTGTGTCCTGTCACCAGTCTGCACTCCAAACTCCTGCTAGGTTCAGACAGTGTGATAGCAAGAATATGGAGCTATAATCCGTATAGGTTCATCAGATCCTTTCAATAACATACTCCTTCCTAGCTGAACATTTTGAGATGAGAAGATGATGGTGCTGAGGTGTGCATTAATACTATTCAAAGTACATAATAGGTTTGCACAATAGACAGGGGGCTTGTATTTTAATTAGAAATTAGCCTAAATGACAGCATTGTTTCTTCAAAATGGGGGTGGGAGGAGGGAGAATGATTTCTGGGTTTGTATCCCAGTCCCAGTAGTTGTAGGTAGTTTGAATCCAGAATTTTGCTTCCACAGGGTCTGGTTTTTAATCAAGAGCCTTACAATGAGGCTTGTGTGTCACAGCTATTGTACGTTAGCATTTCCATTCTGCCAGCTGAAAATGCTAATATTTAGGGGAGGTTGTATCAACAACAACAACAACATGGAAATATTAACAGGAAACAATTTTGATGCTACAGGAAATTATAGCTATGATGACACTTTCATATTTTATTAGTAGAAGAATGAATGAGGCTTCTGCCTGTCCAAACTTCCTCATCAGTGTTGGGAATAAATTGTATTTCAGCCTCTGTAGATGTGCTTGTGAACATTGTGCTTTATAATAGAAAGTAAGCATTGTTTGAGAGCTCTGCTCAGAAGGATTCATATTTCTTCCATGTCAGTTTTAGCAGTTGTTGAAAGGTTTTGAAATTTGACTGTTTATAAAAAATAGGGTAACCCTTTTTCTAGCCAGTTCTTGTTAACATGTCACCTTACTTAGCTTACTCTGGTCACAGAATCAACATCCACGTTGATCATTAGAAATAAGACCATGGGCTATAGGACAGGAAGGGACCTCCTGGAACATACAGTGCAGTCCCTTGCTATTGCAGAAAACCCATCATATAAACCCAGTCATAAATTTATCACACTCTAGGTTGCTTGCTGCTAGTGCTCCTTTTTGGGAGGCTGTTCCAGAACTTCACTCCTCTGATGGTAGCAACCTCCTTCTCATTTCCAGCTTAAATTTATTCATGGCCAGCTTGTAACTCTTTGTTCATGTGCCAACATTGTCCTTTAGCTTCAATAACTTCTGCCTCCCTCTGATGTATTTATATGACGTTGTGTGGAATTTACTTACATGGCTCTTGTAGTCATGTGTGGTCCAACTCATAAATTCATGGAGAGCTTGCATTGAATAACTACATTATTTTAAACATTACATAGCAATGAGAGCCTGCCCTAAGCTTAAGCCAGCCACTGTTTGAGATCCCCAACTTCCAAAATGGAGGATGACCTTTACTCTCTGCACTCAACAGCAATAATAGCTACTCCACACAATGAGGCTACATCCCCCAACCACTTTGGTGTCTCAGCAGTTCCAGGCACTTGATGTATCTGGATGACCCATACTTTACTGCAACTGGGACTTGTGTGGCCTAAAGGCAGCTGTTTTATTGGGTGAGCCAAAAGGGATCCTCCTCATGCAAAGTTGCTGTGTTAAGCTCGTTTTGGCCAGAAATCTCTGGATCCACGTTCAGACTGAAAAAGGAGTGGGATCATGCAGTGTGGGAAAGCTTGTGAACTAGGATCACTTGAGGATTGTAGTGGATGGAATTCTCCATAGCTTCTAGGACAACCTTAGGACTGAAGTAAATCCTATTGCCCATGGATTCTCACCATGTGAAATAGGGGAGTTGCTAATAAAAGGATTAAAGGCCTACTAGCCATGCCACATACTAGTCATACTGCATACCACCACCATACCACTGGTCTAGACTCCCTTCACCTGCTTCCCATGCACAGAGCACTTTATCAAGTTCACCAGGAATCAAAAATCTTCCCTGTTCACAGAGGTATGGGCAGGATTTGACATGAAATGGAGGTCTACAAAGAATTGACAGGCTTAACCTGCCTCAAACTACCTACCACCCATGTGCACAGAAATAAAAAACCAGGAGGAGGAACTCATGAGATGATCAGACACTGTAATATGGTCTGCGTGTGTCCTCCTCCATTAGACAGACAAATATAGCTGTGGTCCATATTGGTTAGCCATATATTTGTTCTGTTCCTAATTTTAATGTATGTTTATGTAAAGCACCTAGGGGCTCTGCTAAACACTTATAATAATAATAATAAGAAGGCAACTTTAGTAGATCAGTTACCATTCTCCATAGATCACATTTTAACAGGGAACTTTGCAGGATAAAAACACAGTTATCTGAGAAGAAAATGAAAAACATGCCACCCCTCCCCAGAAAAATTTGAGGTGGTGTCAACTATCAGCACTAAATTAGAATGTTGCTTATTACTCCTGAAACTGGAATTCATTGGATTACGTGACTAATAACAAAGTTGCACTGTGGTTTTATTTATAGCGTTTAAAAAAATATTTACCTACTGGGAAGAAATGGACAGATAAAGCCACGTGTATGTAGCGTATCAGCTCTTTGAGATGCTTGATAAATGTACTTCAACAACATTCTAAAGATACAGAGCTTTGTGTAGCGCTCGTTACAATGTATTGCAAGCATATTATGCCTGTTTTACATTAGCAAAACCAACAAAATGAAGGGGTACCTGAGGAACACAGCTCATTGTGACATTTCTTTGAGGTGCCCAGAACTGTAAGCCACTGTTACCCCATCATCTCAGCAAGAGAGCTTTGTTGGAGCTTATTGTGTGTCAGTTCCCTGTCACACCAATTTGCCTCACCAACAAACTCCAAGACACTGCCAGTCTTAATCTTGCCTTGTGGGTAACATGTAGTGAACCCTAAGAACTGCTGGAACAGCATTTCTCTGCAGTATCCATCCCCTATCACTGAACACTCTCAGAAATTACCACATCCATTCTCTCCAAAGAGAGAGAATATACACAGGCCTGTTAGCTCAATTGGGGATGCACATCTCATTTTAGAGTAACCACACTGATACGAAATTATAACAAGTACATAAGAATGGCCCATAATGGGTCAGACCAAAGGTCTATCTAGCTTAAAAATAAGATGAATAAAGAACAGAGATTTAAGTGATACTAAACAGAGATGATAGAAACAGAAAACGTAACCAATAAAACATGCTTTCTGGAGTCTAAAATTTAATCCTAGTCTCATACAATTTCTCACCTACAGTCAGTTCTCAGCATCCTCAACCCACATAATTGGGAGATGCACCTTTCACAGATTCCAAGTGCACTGGTCCCTTTTGTTCTTTAAGTGATGGATAACAAAGGAGTCCCCTTTCTTCTCTTTTATAGTGCAGAAAACATTTGAAATGTTTTCTTTGAAAAACAGGTTTCCTCACCTTTGCTGCTTGTTATTTGAGATGCAGACAGCAAGCCCCTTCTTCATCCTCTGGTCATCTTGTTTTTTCAATTGGCTTGATTACTTTGTTTAGATGCAAATATATTATTATCATTTTGCTTATAAAATCACATGACTTGAGTACCATCTACCTATTAGCTTGTTCCATGCGGACAAGTAAATCCACATTCCTTTGTCAGCTGCCTCCAAAATGTATTTTAAGAACATATTTCCAGAACACTTACTGACATCACATCCTGATATTCACGATCAGCATGTCACCAGTTCTTATATGATACTTTACAAGAGGCTATTTGGAAAATATTCTGACAGTATGTTGGGCATAGTGAATTTATCAGACCAGCTGGGATTTACTTTTTCATAGCAGTGAATTGGCATAAAGGGCTTTTAGTGCCACACTTATCAAAATGGGAAGGCATGTTGAAGGAACTGAAATCTGGATGTTGGATTAATTTTCAGATTTGGACACTGTAGAGCTCATTCTCTTCTCACTTACACTAATTTCACCCCATATCGCTCCACTGATTTTTGCACAATTTGAGCTCTGTGTGAGAGGAGAATGAGAATTTGCATATTGAATTGTGGCTTTTAGCTACATCCCCTTGGTAGAGCTTGTACATAGTTTCATCACCCTAGAGGTAACATCAGGAGCCACTGGATCTCAGAAAGACAGTGGATGAAATCCTAGTCCTATGAAGTTGATGGGAGCCCTTAGGTGGATGGCACAGAAGGAGGAGCTTCTTATAGCCTTTTGACCCTTATGTATGCCTTTAGAGACTGCCCACAGCCTGGACTCTCCCTTCTACTCCCATTCTTGGACCATGTTATTCTCTTTTTGGGTCCCTTCCCTCTCTTCTCTGTACCTTCCACATCAAAGTCAAAGTTTCTCATCCTCAGCTTCCAGGATCTGTACAGCTCCTTTCCTGCCTACATCTCTGCTTTCATTTCCTCTACCTTAACTTCATCCAAGTTTCCCCTCTAAATATCCTCTTAGTATCCTCCTTCCACTTCATTGGTCTTCCCTTTTTCCACCATGCCTCTTCTCTATGGAGCAGTCTCCTCCTCCTTGAGCACAGCACGAGTACTGTCTGATTATTAAACCTCCTCTTATGACATTTGTTAACATGAAGGTTTTGAACAATTATCCCCCAAAGAGACATTAACTCTTGTAGTGCCATTTTGAGATTGGATCTTCCAGCATTTTCATCCTAGTGTTTTAAGGCCAAGGTTTTCACACTTAAGTGCATAAAGTTCGGCACCTAAATTCATAATTAGTTACCTAAATAACTGGCCTAACTTTCACTCACCACTCCCATAGACTTCAAGTTTTTGGTTCAATGCAACAACCCATGAATAAGGGTTGAGGGACTGGGCCTTTGGTCCCCAAATTATTGGAAGACAGACTTTGTTTTCACTGATCACACTTACCCTAATAAATAAAGGAATTATAGAGCCTCATAAATCAGGAATATTTATTGTTCTGGATTAAAAACTTGGCTGAAAAAAGCAACACCAAACTCTTAAAAGATATTTCAAATAACTATTAATATATTTGTTGCAATGCAAAATGATAGTTATTCCAAGAAATATTGGCGGGGGGGTGGAATCTAAATTAGTCCTCAGGCCTGCAACCCGCTGGGATTATTTTAGTTTCATAACTGATGTTCATACTGGCAGACTGTCTATTCATCAATGGGAGTTTAAGGTAAATCTTCTAAACGTAAACATTTCCATCACAGTCACAGATATTTATTCCCACTTCCTAGTCCCTTATCAAGTATGCAAAACACATCATATATTAAAGTATGGTCTAAAGCCTACTATCTTCAGAGGGAGACTTCCAACTGATTGGATCAGACCCTTATACCATATCTTCAAGTCCTGCCAGGAATCCAGCTGCGAAGATGCTACATTCTACCAGAGGGTAGAAAGTCAGTGTTAGTAGTGACATGAGAACTCATGGATTTTCATTTAAAAAAAAAAAAATCAACCCCACCAGACACCCCATCAAACTACTCTATGATATTCATTGACTATCATGAAATGTAAAAAACCAACCCATGCTTGAATATAGTAAGATTTCCTCTAATTTTTTTCTGAATATAATAAATTAAACATAGTATGAAATGCAAAAAGGTTACATTGAGACATATAATATTTGACGGTTTAATTCATTTTTCTAGTGTACAAGACACAAGGCTATTAAATTTTTAAAGCAGTGATCTCCTGAAGTCCCTACTTTATGAGGGCTTTCTTCATAAAGATAAATGGTTTCCTTGCCAAATCAAATGCAGATTTGAAACAAATTAAGTTAATGTTCAACGGTACAAGGTAGAATGGATGGGGGAACGGTTTTATTTTGCATTGTAATAACCATATACACCTAAATCAATAGCTGTGGGGGGGGGGAAAGGCAATAATATCACATAACTGCAGGAAATGAAATATAGTGCGATGGGGGTGGGGGGAGCAGGTTGCAGAATGAAAGGATTTGTATTGGAATAATGACATTTCATTAAAAAGGGAAGGAGTGCTATTGACTATAAGTCTATACCAGTAAATTCTGTTTCTTATAATAACACCTGAGATGAGTTAAAGGTGGCTGGGTATTGTGATAAAGTATCATGCTGGATTCCTTACTTCTATTATGTTGTAATTTTATGTAAAAAGAAACATTTGAAATATTAAAGTGGCGGTGCGTGTTTTACAGAGTGCTTTCTCTTTCTCCTAACGTTTCATTTAACTTTTTATATTAGCCTGTGATACACCACTGGGACATGAGAGAGTTTATCATTTTCATTCTGCCATATGCTCATATTGAAAAAACAAAATGTGAATCCGGGTCTGGTAAAAGGTGTGAGATTTGACAGCTCTGCAAATGAAAGCCTTCTCTTTATTCATATGACAGAGCATGCATGGCAATGGCACATCTTTGGCAAAAATAGCTTGCTTTCACTGATAGATGGAGTCAGATTCTCAGCTGGTATAAATTCAATGGACATCCATGGAGATGCATTGATTAACACTAGATGAGGGTCTAATATGGATGAGAGTCCAGAATCTTTTTGGAAGTTCTTAAATCCGGGTTCCATTGAAGTTAATTGAAAAATTCCTATTGACTTCATCAGGGCCAGGATTTTACCCTTAGGGTATGTCTACACTGCAAATGAAGTGATTGTAGCATAGGTAGGCAGGTTAAGCTTGTTTTAATCTAGCTTGGATGCGTTATAGCAATGTAGACATGGTAGTTTCAGCACAGGCCAGCAACCAGAATATAAGCCCTCCAAGGAGCCTGGATACATATTCTGGTTCTGCTAGCCTATGCTGAACCCCGTGCCAACACATGTACACTGTTGTTCCCTATGCCAGCTAGGCTGAAACTAGCCCTGGTATGCTTACCCATGCTACAATCACTCCTTCACTTGCAGTGCAGACATATCCTAGTGTTTCTGTGTGATGCACATCAGCCCATCAATGTGCATCAAATCTGCCCTAAAGGACCACCTATACATATAGAAAGTAGTCCATTTGCCTCACTGCTGGGACTGCCTTTTGGGGGATGACATGCACAGGTGTCTACTAGAAATTAACATGGGACCACCATCTCATTTCTCACAATGGCAAATGAATTATAATATTAAATACAAAGTAATGCACATTGGGGAGATAAATTCAAACTACTCATGCATCTTACATGGTTCTGTATCAACCTAGGAAATGGTTCTGGGCGTCACTGTAGGCAGCTCAGTAAAAATCCCAGCTCAATACACTGCTGTAGTCTCTCCCCACCCCCTGTGCAAAAAAAAAAAAAAGCTAATGAGGTATTAGGATGCATAAAGAATGGGATAAAAATAATCCTGAAAATATGATGATGTCTTTATATAAATCAATGGGGTAGCCTCATCTAGAACTCTGTGTACACTACTGGTCATTCTGTCACAAAATATACTGCTGGAGGCTCAGAGAAGAGCAGCAAGAATGACCAAGGGAAAAACTGTGAAGAAATGAAAAGACTGGGCTTGTGCACCTTAGAAAGCAAACAGGAGGACAGAAAATGATGAGTGGTTTAGAGAAGTTAGATCAGGAACTTCTGTTCTCCCTGTCTCCTCCTGTGGTCCTTCCACCAGACCAAGAAATATTCAATTAAATTAAAAGGGTGGAAATTCATAATTGATAAAAGGACATTTTTCACACAACATTTAATTAAACTGTGGAACTGGTTACCACAGGATGTCGTTGATGCCAAGAATTTAACAAGATTCAGAAAGGGATTAGACATTTATACAGGTAACTGCATAGTCTTATGATAACTGAAGACTGTTTTAGGGTTCAAGCCAATCTCTAACTATAAAAGACAAAGATGAGACCAGTGTAGGGCAGACATTTCTCCCCCCCCCACATCTGCTTATTTCAGGGTTCTTATACCTTCCTCTGAGCATCTGTTTTTGTCTGCTATGAGACCACATACTGAACTAGATGGACCTTGGGTCTGATCCAGTGTGGCAATTCCTATGTTCATCACTTATTAAATCCTACTAGGGTCTGTACCGATCTGGAACCAGAGACTCAGAGGTGAAGGGATCAGTCTTCTATTAAACTAATTCTCTGAGTTAATCAGTTCCTTAGAGCAACCCCACTCCACTGTCAATGATCACTCTTTCTGATTATTCTTTAACTTGTATAAAGGAATTGTGTTGTATTCCTCTGAATAGCGTGTGAGCATTCTAGAGGGCTTCCCTGTCTTCTATTGCAGAAGCCAACAGAACCATACCAGAGCAGCACTTTACATATGTAGGTAGGCCTCTCTTTGTATAAAGTTAGTAAACATGGATATTTGGCTTTATTGGTGTGGTTTCTTTATATTCTTAATGTTGTTGTGAGAGGGTGTTCCACTCACTACTAAGATGGTTCCTCCTCCTGGTCGTTCTGGGGAATAGCTTGCAAGGTCCATGCCCTTTCCCATAGTTGCAGGGTGTCCTCTGCCTCTCTCTCTGGGTCTGCAGCCTCTCTCTCACTCCACAAGCTGCTGCTGCTGCTGCTGCTGCTGCCTCTTCGTGACTCAGCCCCCGGCCAGGTCACTCTATGCATTTTTCCCTTCCGGAGTACTAAAGTCTTCCTCCAGCAATCCTAGGTGGTCTTTCCATTCACTGCCTTGTAGTGCCACTCCCTCAGCAGCTGGCAAGAGAACCCCAGGCCTGCTCTTTATTGTGGGTTCAAGCTCAAAGGCCCTCCAGCCAGCAGTCAAGGTCTGTTCCCTTCTAGTCCTTACTCCCTTTCCCTAAACCCTGCCCCCTTCCCCTTTACTAGTCCAAACACACTTCCATTCTCCCAGGAAGTGACTGCAGACTTTCCCAGCAGCCCCATTTGCTGTCAGTTTCCTGCCTTTATAAGCCCAGCCCTGCTCCTTCCTCCTCAGATGGGCCCCCTCTCTCTCAATCAGGGGCTTACTTAGCCACCTGATTCCTCTCAGCTGTGGCCTGTTGGGTTAATTAGCTCCCTTCTTTGTCTTCATTAACCCTTTCAGGGCCAGTGCAGAGTGAATATGCCATCAGAGTTGTGTACAGATGAGATACCCATTTTCTCTTGGTGATGCACTATTGTATGTTGTCTAACATTTCAGTACAATTTCCACCGAGCAGGGTAAGTACCAGAGCGGGCATCTCTTGTGGTATTTCTAGCACGATCAGTTGCAGAAACCAAACTTTGTTCTCCTTGGATTTGAAGGTCTGAAGTTCTGACAGTTTGAATAAGATTTGGATTAGCAACTAAAACATCTGGGTGCTTATTTAACCTAGGCCTCTGTAAGGTTAGAGGCTACCACAATACTAGAGGAGATCCTTTTCTTTTTTTAATTTGTGGCTTTTGGACTAATTATTTGGGATATTTATCTGAATGTTCTTTTGCACCTCGTTTGGGAATGGAACCTGCCTGCATATACACAGATATGCCTAGTCACATAGCCTACATAATTTGCGCGTGTGTGTGTGTGTGTGCGCCCACTCATACCCTGCACAGCCAATGATCTGTCCATTAGTGTTTAGCCAGTGGGGGGGCTTGCTTTGAATTATTTTTCTACTCATTATAAGCTATTTACTTGTAGTTATCAGTGTGCAGGGCTTTTTGGTTCATTTGTTTTAATAGGCACAGATCAACATTTTTCTGAAATGTACTTCAGACACCATTCTCATCTCTTGGGGGTGCACTGAAAGAATGTAAATAATTGTACTTGAGATTGTCTGACTTCCTTAGCTCACTTCAAAATAAGAGCAGAATATGAGCTCACTGAAGCAAATCAACTTTTCAAAATTGCTTATTGTCAAATCAGAACCCATCTCTATCAGCAGGAACCGATATCATTATCTAGTGCTATACAAGTCCTTATTAACATGCCTCTGAGAGGCTCATCATGGGCTACAATTATGCAAACTGTATGTGTCTCAAGAATACTGTACATATTCTCCTTTATTAAGCTTCTGGGCTAGATTCTCAGTTGATGTTAAGCAATAAAGCCAGTGGCGCTCTGATGACTTACACTAGCTGCAGATTTGGCCCTCTGCTTATTTTTTTTTTTTTTTTGCTTTCCTGAGGGGTCCTGAGTGAAGCAGATGCTCAGTGGAGTGAAAGAAATTCAGAAAAATTTTGAAAAAGATTGTTTCATAGAGAAAGCAGCTAAACATAGTCAGAAATGATGTTGCCAAACCCCTGTCTATGGAAATGGTGACATTGCAGCCAGATTGTGCCTTTTGCAGAAACACAAAAATGAGGCTGTCTCTAACTCAAGACAAATATTATGTCTTAGCCACAGTTAGAGCAGAGTGAATAATGCTTGGTTGTGCGGGGAGTTTTCTTACTGTTTCTTATGGGTTTTAACCACATCCTAACCCCTGTAACCAGCACTTCACCAATACTCATCTCCTTGTTGGTCTTTTGATTCCCCCCCTTGTGTCTGCCCGCCACAGTTTAATGGCAATTCACTGGATTAAGACACCTCTGTCAATGCCTCTTGACTGAGACTGGTATGTTGAGATGGAGGTGGGGAATTGTGGAATTCTTTATCCTTCAGCACCTCTCCTTGGAGATTATTGCTGAGGGGACATCTGCTGGAATTGCCCATACCACAGTAATCTGAACAAGATTTATAAGAAATAGAGATAAAATGATGACAAAAGAAATAGTTTACTTATCTAGTTTAGCTATGAGAAAGGTTAAGACATTTTCAGCTTAGTTACAGAGGAAAAAGCCAAGTGAATAACTTACATCTCAGGAAAGCAAATCTCTCCTATGATCACCTTTTGGTCAGGCTGTCGGCATCACTTGCTGTCTAGAGAGCAAGGCTTAGATTCTCAAAGGTATTTGGGTGTCTAATTGCCATCAATTTTTTCCCCAATGGGCGTCAGGCACCTAAATACCTCTGAGGATCTGGGCCCCATTCCTCCCTATGTCAAGAGATTTTTTCTTTTCTTTTATCAAACCCTTTCAGATAGGCTAGTACAGTGTGACCTCATTGCCCAGGTGTTAGAGTGCATTTGAGGTTTCATTAACATTAACACACAATATTCCTTGATTAGTCATCCTGTTTGGGGAGGGGAAGGCCACACAACAATTGCCTCCTAATTTCCTCTGGGAGTTCCCTCCACCCTTCCTACTCTGAGGTTAAGTCTATAGTACCAGGGATTTCAATTTCTTCAGAATAAGTACAGTTGATCAACTTTTGATCTATGCCATTATTTCCCACACCCTCTGCCTGGATACATCCAATATCTACTTCTTCTGGATACACAGATAGCTGGGATATGACCCTTGTAAACATTTTTAAATTTATATTGCCATAAAACTTAAACTGACCACCCCAGATCCTATGCCACATTAACCAACACAGTACAGATTTCTAATTGTACATTGGCTAGTAATATTCACCATTCACGGTGGATCATTTAGCTCTATAAATCATTCAGTCAAATAATATAAGCAATATCATGAGGCCAGCTCAGTTCACATTGGGAATCTTCACCATGAACTCTTTTGGGAACAATCTGTAGCTCAAGGAATGTTTTACTGCAGAAATTCACAGGTAGTGATTTTAGATAATGGTTAAGTGTAGGAATTTCACACTGTGTTGGAGGAACAGTTTAAAAAAATGAAATGTATTGAATTATGTATTTATTGGATCTATTTGTACCACTGAGCTAAGCAATCAATTTTTTCCCTATATAAAAGTAGTTAAATCAGTCATCATTAGGGGACCTCGGAGATTTCCGTAAAGGATGTTATGAGATGGATGAATAGTGAAAACAGTATTCATGAATGTTCAGATTCCAAATAGCTGACCTGTTAGCCCACATTGGGTGTCCTTTTTACGGATCACATTAATGCAAATGTGATTTTGGTGGCATGTGTGTTTGGAAATTGGCTGTTCTTCATGTGCATTCCTGTATTCACTTGAGAGTATAGATATTTTCTGGTCAGCCATTCTGGTCCATCGGTTTGTTCACCCAGCCAATCTGAGAACAGAAATAGAAAATCATGTGACTTCAGTGACCAATAACACAGCTTGCATTTAAAAAAAACAGCGGAAAATAGCTGAGGCAAATTGTTGGGGAGCATCCCACTAGCTGAAATCTATTTGCATGAAATGTTTGAATGATTGTGAACCATGGAAAAGGTCCTACACGTGAGTTGGCTAGTAAATATCTTGCTAGTAGAAAAACAAAACAAACAAAAAAGGGCTTAATTCATTGAATAAATTCATCGCTATGAGAAGTTTGCCTGTAACCACACCTGGACAGTCAGTTTCAAATGAATAAACACAGTTCCCTGTGGATTCAACTGGAACCACATAAACATACCTATGGGCAGAATTTGGTCCTAAATTATTTTTTAGACCCTGTGCCCATAGTCCTCTCTGGTGATCTCAACTGAGTTATGACAGTGATGAAGATGGCCACAAGTTTGAGCAGCAAATTTAGATTTTATTCAAATAGATTAGTGAACAGCAGGACTCAAGGCTGACTGTCCCAAATGATTTTTAAGCATGCCTTCTCTTTTCCATGTGTACGGATGCAGACTAGCTTGCTATAAATTAGATCCCATACTAGCAATGATTTGTTGTGACTGTTGCCTACAAATAAAATGCTGGAGAATGTTGACTACATATAAATGACAGAGAATGTTGGTAAAATTGACCACAGAATCTAGAGAGTACAATGAGCCAAATTCTTCCTTGTTTCCACCGAGGCAACACTGCTGAAATCCATAGGGTTACTCAGGTATAAAATACAGTAGAATTTAACCCAGCTTCCACACTGAATCAGTTATTATGCTATTGATTTTAAAATGAAAAGGGGAGGCACATAGAGCTTTCTTTAGACGTGTTATGCTGCTAAGAAGTTTTCTCTGCTTTGGGCCTTTTCCTTGTCACAAATGCTAAGTGCTCACTGAAATCCACAGTATATTTTGCAGGGCAATATCAAATTAGCATTTCATGACTAATTTAACATTTGCGCTGATTGTACATTTTTCTTTTGCGGGAGGATGAGAAACAAAGGAATTAAGCAGGAAATGCATTAGCAATTAACAATGAGATGAAAATCCCACGTTGGCTCCAACATGTTTTTCAATGTATTTTCTCTGAGTTCAGTATTTATTTTCTCTTCAGCCTGACAACTGTTCAAAAGCAGGTGCACACTTTGTCAATTAGCAAATAACATTCTTTGTAAACTGCCTCAGTGTGTGTAATTTGCCTAGGAACATCTTCTTTAAGTAATTAGTGCAAATCAGTCAATGAATCTGTGTTTATGATGCCTAAAGAAATCTTGCTGGGAGTTTGGCAAACACCGCATATAAAGCTTATTGATACATATTATCTTTTATAAGTGCTGTTGATCTAATGCAAGAGAATGATCAGTTCACACTTTTGAAAAATAGATCAGTGACACTTTGTGTAGCTTTTGATTCAGAGAGCTTTATTCATTTATTCAGAAGACTAGTGGCACTGTAACTATTTTACCACTTATTAATAAAGCACTTAAGGCATTGCTCAATAAGCCATTCACATTGAAAATGTGTAGATAGATTGATCCTTTTCACTCCAATCTAACCATGTGACTTGCTCCAAAATCCATGTAACCTCAAGCTGGAATGCTCTGAGGAGTTAGAGCAATGCTGCATGGCATATTTCCACTCTCTGCTCTACAGCGTAGCACGAACATGCAGGTGAATGAGAGTTGTACAATAGTGGCACATCACAGCTCAGCAGACTGGCTGGACTCTTCCTATGAAGCTCAAGGCTTCCCATGCTATTTGAATGATAAAAGTGGCAAGAAGGTCCCCTGCTTCAGAAGGAAAAGGATGGGGGTTGAAAAAGTGGGATGAAGTGGTCATTGGTTTCATGGAACAAGAAGGCAATTGGTTGCAAGGGGAGTTTGAGTGAGGGTGAAGGAAGTGCAGGGATGTGTAATGTGTGGGACATATTGACACATCCAGTCTGGCGGTTTGATAAAGTTGTCCAGAAAACTGAAACCAGTTGACTTTGTCCTATTTGGGTGCAATCATATCATCAACCCAACATGGATCCCAATTTTCTCATACCAGCCCTTCAGTGTCTCGCAGAACTCCCATTTGTGGGACATTGTCAACTTGAAATATAGTCAATGTTTTACATAGGAGTTGAACATTATTTAATTTCCTGCCTTGAATCCCACTGTCAATTTTTGTGCTTTTGCACCCATATTTTCCTATTTATTTTATAAAAGTTTTTCCTCTTGTCTGCTGCTCTGTGAAAGACCCAAACAGGATAAACTGACTACAGTGAAACTGACTACATGGAAAGCACTGTCAAATGCACAGTGTGACCTGGAAACATGCAGATTTATTTAATCGTTGTTAGTTACAGCCCTCTTAGGTGTTACTTGAAGCTAAATGAAAATATTCACATAGAACTAGGTTGAGATTTTCAAACAGCTCAGGGAATTTAGCTGCACATCTTCTCCTCCCTCCCACCCCATTAATTTTAATTTAATGGAAGATGTCAGGCTAAATCTCTGGCATTCTTTAAAATTTTCATCCATGATTGTTAAGCTTCTGAAAAGCCAACAGCTTAGAAAGATGCACTGTTTTACACACACACAGATACCTGGAAAGAAAATGAGAAACAAGAGCTGATTTCCTTTAAAAACCCTCACACCACTCTAGGCACTATTTAGATAGTCCCTGCCCCAGAGAGCTTACAGTCTCATATGTTTGCACAGCACCTAGCACAAGGGGGTCCTGATCTCAGTGCCTAGCCGTGCCAACAATTGTACTGCCACTGCTAACATACCAGTAGAGGAGCTTTTGGATGCTTATCCCTTTCCAGTATCTGGCTCAGAAGCTTCATAGAGTCACTAGCAGTATTAAAATCCAGAAGCCCCTATAGAAATGGCCTGCATATATTGAAAGCTAGCACTGGCTTTAGGCTTCACCAGGATCTTGTGTATTTTGCATGTATAAAACTAATTTAACACTCTAAACCCTGCCACCTCCCAAGAAATTATTTACAAGTAGATTTCTTAATGACCGATGTTATGGCAATTACCTAACACATCTTGCAATCAGGAAGTGCTTAGAAACAGCATGGGCCAAAATGTCTGTCTGTCCTTCTGGTTGCTGGTCAATCAAGGGATACCAGTTTTATGGATGGAGAAATAATGAATGACCAAAAATCCTTTAGCTTCCAGAACAGATCAACTGTACAGCAATGGGCCTTCCCTTGTGCTTTTGGATGGCACTGACTTAATGAGACTGAAGAACAGTGATAAACAGATTTTTTAATAAAAAAAAAATGCATTAACAAATCTCCTATATCAAAGCAACTGGTCTACGACGTCCTAGCCTGGGATGGTTGACACTGCTAGGGTGCTGGACAAACACGCTTCAGCACGTTGATCTTAAAAGGCTGTGGTATCTTTCAGACAGTCTCATTCCTGAGACTTAATTAAAACCTAGCTCACTCTTTTATTCAATTTATGAGGCCTAGCCAGTAGGATTAAGCGATTACAGGCAAAAAGCCCCATTTGTGAAACACTCATAAGCTCAAGCTGCTAGGCTGCTCAGTTGTACTCCATTAAATTAATAAGGAATGAAAAGGCTGATCCATTATGAATAAAGCTGTGGGGAGTCAGAGCACTGCTTCATACTCTCTGCACACTCCTTAGAGAACATTTGTGTAAAATGATTATGTTCATATTCATTCAATTGGAATTCTGTAAAAGTGGAATGCATAAAGTACTCTAAAGATGGGGAGTTTATCTTAAACATTAACTGTGTGTGTGAATTAATAAGACTATTATAAAACCATTAGCGTTCAGTATATTTACCTACGTATGCTGTATACCTAAACCAAATTCAACGATTGCACCTAATTGCTATTCTTGTTGTGTGATCAAGCTGTGGTTCATTTTCCCTTGTGGTCATAATATGTATGAATTACAATTTTTCTATTAAAACTTTTTTGAATCCTTTCCCCGCCAGCTTTACATTTATTCCTGTAGGTTCTCCAGTTACAAATGAATACACACGATCGTTACTGAATGAGAAGGAAAGGAGCAGCAGGCATGTGTGGAAACAAAAGCACTGATAGAGCAACAGATGCCTGAATATCAGTGAAGAGTTTAATATCAAATAAAAGCAGCAAAGAATCCTGTGGCACCTTATAGACTAACAGAGGTTTCGGAGCATGAGCTTTCGTGGGTGAATACCCACTTCCTCAGATGCATGTAATGGAAATATCCAGGGGCAGGTATATATATGTGTGCTAGCAAGCAAGCTAGAGATAACGAGGTCAGTTCAATCAGGGAGGATGAGGCCCTGTTCTAGCAGTTGAGGTGTGAAAACCAAGAGAGGAGAAACTGGTTCTGTAATTGGCAAGCCATTCACAGTCTTTGTTCAATCCTGAGCTGATGGTGTCAAATTTGCAGATGAACTGAAGCTCAGCAGTTTCTCTTTGAAATCTGGTCCTGAAGTTTTTTTGCTGCAGGATGGCCACCTTAAGGTCTGCTATAGTGTGGCCAGGGAGATTGAAGTGCTCTCCTACAGGTTTTTGTATATTGCCATTCCTAATGTCTGATTTGTGTCCATTTATCCTTTTCCGTAGAGAAACAGACATTAGGAATGGACACAAATCAGACATTAGGAATGGCAATATACAAAAACCTGTAGGAGAGCACTTCAATCTCCCTGGCCACACTATAGCAGACCTTAAGGTGGCCATCCTGCAGCAAAAAAACTTCAGGACCAGATTTCAAAGAGAAACTGCTGAGCTTCAGTTCATCTGCAAATTTGACACCATCAGCTCAGGATTGAACAAAGACTGTGAATGGCTTGCCAATTACAGAACCAGTTTCTCCTCTCTTGGTTTTCACACCTCAACTGCTAGAACAGGGCCTCATCCTCCCTGATTGAACTGACCTCGTTATCTCTAGCTTGCTTGCTAGCACACATATATATACCTGCCCCTGGATATTTCCATTACATGCATCTGAGGAAGTGGGTATTCACCCACGAAAGCTCATGCTCCGAAACCTCTGTTAGTCTATAAGGTGCCACAGGATTCTTTGCTGCTTTTACAGATCCAGACTAACACGGCTACCCTCTGATACTTAATATCAAATAGCTTCTGTTCTCAGCCAAACTGTAAGGCCAGAAGGAACCAGTGTGATCATCTAGCCTGACCTCCTGAATAGCGCAAGTCATAGCATTTCCCTGAATTAATTCCTGTTTGAACTAGAACATATCTTCTAGAAAATCAGTCAGTTTTTATTTAAAAAGTTTCCAGTGACAGAGAATTCTCCATGGCCCTTAGGCTTTTTCTGAACTCCTTTTAAAGAATGAGGGCTTGAACCAGCTGATTTCAGTGGAAAGACTCTCATTGAATTCAATGGCCATTGGAGTGGCCCTAAGGAAAGGAGAAAACATAGCAAAGCACATTGTGACAGGTTGTGGAGCTGCCTTAACCGAGGCAAATAAGGGGTTAAAACCAACTCTTGGCTTGCACAGGTGTTCCAGGGTGAGGCTGTAAAAGCAGCTGCTCGGAGTACAGGATGAGAGCTGGGTAGAGTGAAAAGTAGGGCTCTAAACTCAGTGTTAGAAACCAGGAGCTGGGGAACTTTGCTTCCATTTCTAAGGTTAGCTGTTAGCTCTTTGCCTGATATATTAAATGTGTCCTGAGAAAGAAACATCACCGGCAGACCTTGTGAGTTTTTTGAGCTGAGATGATTTGCCAGGCTTCAGGACTAAAGCAAATAACACGTTAGGAGAACTGATTCCACAGGATCACAGTTAAATGGCAATCAGAGATACACATTTTCAACAGTGTTGCTGAGCAGTGCAAGGAAGTTGCATGTTACCAGGGGTTGGCTAGCACTTCTGACCTTCATTGTTCCCAGTGGAAACAATGACAGTCTATTAGCCGTCCTCAAGGGATGTCATCCTCTCACAGCAGTTCTGAAAATCCCTTAGGACATCTGTGGAACAACAATAATTCAGAGAGAGTTCACAGAATGTTAGAGCTGTGTGAAATGTTCACACCAAATGTTGTCTGGATGGGGGTTTCATTTGGAACGGTGAGCTTCAATAGAACAGCCTTTCAAACATATGTGACCTGTTGTGAAGTCTGCAACACACAATCATATCAATTTAGTTCAAAAGCAAAAATTCAAACACACAAAGCCAGGTGAAACACAGCTGTTTTAAATCTAATTTTGCTTTGATTTTTTTCCCTCTGATTTAAAAGCTGAAACCTAAGGAACTAATATCCACATAAATTCCTACAAAACCAAACCACAGAGTTTAACGTAGCTTTACAGAAAATTATTTGTCATATCAAAGCAGAACCTCATGTCAGAAGGAAATAATTACTGTACGCTGTGGACAAAGAAATCTATGGGAGATTCTGACACAAAACCTCTCTTCTCTTTTTGTTTTCTCTGTTGGAATGGGGGAGGGGGATAGAAACTTCAGAAATCCATGATGGATCCATCCAGAGGTGGTGGTCTAGATGTCTGAATGCCCTTCACAGTCCAATGTACTATCTCTTCCAAAAAGCCACTGATCCTATAGATTCAATAAACTTTCTTAGTTACGTAAGATTTCATGTGGTTGCATTACATGCTCTGGCCTAAGAAGGAACAATCCCTATTAGAACTTCAGTAGGAGAGACTGAAGCCTAGATAGATGTAATGGGCACCCTGGGCCTGTGTAATTAGATGCAGATATAATATTAAATATCTTCAGGGATAACCTCTTTCTGGCATTGAGGCCTTTGATTGGGAAGAATATCATAAGACAAAGAGTTGCTTGATGTCACCAGGGCCCATGAACTACTTAATCCATGCTCGATAGGAAGGATTAATAAATGAATTCTTGACTGAAACTACACATAAAGTCTGTATTGGAGAAAGACTTATTTTTTGGCCCGACTCCAAAAGAAACTAATCATCATGAACTTTTTGCAGATTTACAATTATTCTTTCAGTAGAAAGTGGTTAGGCTAGTGCTGCTCTGACAATAATGAAAAAGCTGCAGAAAAGGAGAAAATACTACAGTTTAAATGGAATTTATATGGATTGTATTGCTTGCAATGGTACACTTGGATTTGTACAGAAAATTAATGGAAAGGGGCTATTATATATTAAAACAGACAGTATCACCAAGCTCATCTGAGCTTTGAGGGACAATAATATCATACAGTCTTATTTTTTGAGCAGGATACTGTTCTTCAAGCAAGTGATAAGAAAGGACATTACTGAGATAGTATGAAATATATATATTTCATACACAATGCCTTTAACATGGAATCTTAACATGGGAATCTTTTATAGCTAAAATATTACTCAAAGCATGAATTACTCAAACACTATTCCCCAGTAATACTCTCCTAGGGCCTAATCTGGTACCTATTAAAGTCAAAGGAAGGAATCCTATCAACCTGAATGGGCATATGGGTTGGCCCTTATAACACTGCTAATATCTGTAATGTACTAGGGTGGCAATAAATAAATACATTGGGGCTAATAACCAGATTGTTGATTAAACTCCTGTCTTTGGAATATACCTGAAAAGCAAAAATCACAGCCTGTTTATCTCGAATTTCTGACCTTTGTGAAAGGCAGCGGAAAATGTTTGTTCATTTGGTTTGTCTAATCTAGCTCTCCTGCACTGAGATTAGATTGACTACCTAACAATTTTTTTCTCATCTCTAACTCGCAGGACTTTATGTTAATCTCAAACCTGGAGACCTTCACTAAAACCATAAAGCTTTTTCCCAGAGGCCTTCCTTTGGCCTTCAGAGCATTTCCCCCTCTCTACCCTCCATCCCCCTTTCCAGGGTACTTTTTCGACATGAAAAATGAATTTCATGCTGGTTACACAGAAGGTCTGTAGTGCAAGAAAAGAGAGATTGTGTATAGGCTGTGGAATTCCTTGCTTCCATAGCACAGCAGACCAGTGGTCTGTGTGATCCAGTATCCTATCTCAGAAAATGAAAATCTCCATAATGCACCTGGCCAGCTGTACTGTGATGGAAACAATTCCTCTCAAGTCTCAGCTGAATCCATTTATTCCCAGTAGCATGAGGATTGATAGCCTGTATGACTTTTTTAATCTAGCTAGTGTAACTACAAACATTACTCCTATTTGTATCAATGTCCAATCCTTTCTATATCCTTACTGCATTATTTACACCCCAGTAATCCGTGACACAGTTTGTGCACTAGATTTCACATGGCCTGTGCATGGACATACAGAGGTGAGCATGAAGCTTCCTTCCTCTTTCTAGGCTGCACAGGGCTTGGCGCAATAACAGTGCTATCAAAGGTACAGAGACTACTTGCTCCTGCTCTGGCCTCAGCTTCAGTACTCTGAAAATGGGACAGGGAAAAAGCAAGACCATGGCTGGAGATGACTGTGTGCAAGAAACAGCACCACTGACTATGGAACTCCTAACTGTGAGAGGTCAGGATGAATGCAAATCTTTTAGGGAACAATGCAAGTCCCTTCTTGTGCTAGCCCTTCATCAAAGGCTGAAGAATGACATGTAGTATTTTTCACAGACAAATATTAGTAGCAACAATTTATGAATATTAGTAAACAAACTCTTTCATTAAATCACAGCAACTGGAATCATAGAATCGTAGTTCTGGAAGGGATCCCGAGAGGTCATCTAGTCCAGTGCCCTGCACTCGTGCCAGGACTAAGTATTATCTAGACCAGTGGTTCCCAAACTTGTTCTGCTGCTTGTGCAGGGAAAGTCCCTGGCAGGCTGGGCCGGTTTGTGTACTTGCTGCATCTGCAGGTTTGGCCGATCGTGGCTCCCTGTGGCCGTGGTTCGCTGCTCCAGGACAATGGGGGCTGCTGGAAGCTATTGACAAGGAAATCCGTGTTATCTGAGTGGCCCCATAGTGTTCATATTCCAATATTTGGCTGTCACTTTGACACCCGTCCCCCCCCCCAAAAAAAACCCCAAAACAAACACAAACCACCTAAAATGATTTTAGAAAAAATCAATCACACAAAACATGCATTTATGGCACTGGGTTCTTCAAGGGGTACTTCAAGAATGCTGGACTTGTGGAATTAATATGTTGTATGGCATTAGTACCCTGGGACACTGAGGGAGACAGATATGCAAAAAGAATAGAAAGACCCTCCTATCTAAGGGTTGGTCCAGACTAGGGGGGGAAATCGATCTTAGATACGCAACTTCAGCTACGTGAATAACATAGCTGAAGTCGAATATCTAAGATCGGATTACTCACCCATCCAGACGGCGCGGGATCGATGTTCGCAGCTCTCCGTGTCGATTCCAGAACTCCGTTGGGGTTGATGGAGTTCCGGAATCGATATAAGCACGCTCGGGGATCGATATATCGCATCTAGATTAGACGCGATATATCGATCCCTGAGCAATCGATTTTAACCCGCCGATACGGCGGGTAGTCTGGACGTAGCCTAAGAGAAGACTGACTGCTAGTTGCAACTGCCATAGGAGAGGATTTGGAATACAAAATAAGCTACATAGTTCCAAATGACAGCACTTTTGTCCTGCGTACTACCCATGATAATGCTTATTGAAAGATAAATCGGTGGAAAGAGAAAATCTACCTGCCTGACTCTGAAGTACAGCTTGGGTTTGCCTAATGTATTAGATACTCTATTCAAAACCAGTTCCTGTGAGAACATATGGCCCCCTGTAATGGAGCCAAGGTCAGAGAAGTTAAAGGTGGACTTGCTACATAATTGGCAGATGTGTAATAGCCCAGGAGGAAGTTCTAACTCTCCCAGTTTTTCCAAGTTTGAATGCATGTAAGTGGCCTGTTAGGTCACTGACTTCCCTTTTAGAAATTTCTCACTGTCTTTTTTGGATGTATTCTCTCCTTTTTACATACTGCATCTGGCAAATTCCCCTGAATATGCACCAAACACTCAGATGTTAAGGTTTGTAAAGCAGATAACCACATTATACTGTTGTTGTTTTTTTCATTTAAATTGCATACAGATCTGGTCTGGACACAGGCATGATCAGAGTTGGCACCATGAGTATCTTGCCAATTCTACTATTATCATGTTATGTTTTCCTGTGGCTTTATTGTGATTTAAAGGATGGGCAGATACGATCTCTTTTAGTTGGTAAGCACGTAATACCAATGAAAAGTATCCCCATGGAATAATAAGCTCTTTAATAACAGAAATGTAGCAACCACAATCATGAAGAAAGTGATTACATTCTACATAAAAAATATAAAAGCTCATTTGATCCTAAGCTCCCTAGTGGCACATTTATCTGAACTTTTATTTAACATATAACTTCCCTTACTTACATCTCATTCAGGCCCTTTGTTAACACTAATATAAAATAACAGTACAATTGCCCGTAGAGGAATTTAATAAAGGATCACTATGGGTCACTGATCCAAGCTGTTAATTCTGAACCTGCCCACAAATCTGACCCACAGAACTCCTAGGAAAGGAGTTAGAAACTGCTGAGCATTTTGACACTGAGTCAAGTTTTACACACCCATACACAGTAGCAGTTAATGCAACCGAAGTGACTCTTGCTTTAACAGCAGGCTCCATGTCATTTTCTTCCCACAGAGGTGGCACACTTAATGTGGGAGTCCTGCCTGGGTGTGACTCTATAAATGCTTCTTCTCATACACTGTTTGGAAACCACTTCCTCTCTGTTCTCATCTGCTTTCGCACCTCATTTCCCCTTCACTATGGTTAACTGCCTCCTCCCTGGCTTTCCATTTCCACTTCTGGGCTGCCCTCTACTCCAGGAACCATTTCTTGACCTAGTTTGCCCATAAACATCTCTTCCAGGAGGCCTATGAACCCTCACCTACTAGTAGGGAAATATTCGTTAATTGGGGTGATGACTCATCAATGCACTATAGAGAAACATACTGAAAAAGGAAACATAAATACACACTCAGCTTTGTCACTCACTCGCTCTTTCAGCTGTTATGTTGTTTCCCAGCCCATGTTCTTTATTTGCATGTTGTCTTTAACTGTAAGCCATTTAGTACGAGATGCTTATCCTCACACTTCTCTAAAGCTAACAGAAAGATGAGGGGAGAGGAAGGATGGGCCGGTGGGAAAGGTGCTGGGCTAGGCCTCCAGAGATCTGGGTTGACTTCTCTCATTTGAGACTGCCTTCCTGTGTGACCTTGGGCAAGTCATTTAGTCTCTCTGTGCCCATCTGTAGGACTGGGGTTAATAGCACTGCCGTACCTCACAGGGGTTTTGTGAAGTGAAATATATTAAAAGATGGTGAAATCCTCAGATACTATGGTAATGGGGGCCATAAAACTACCTTAGGTGGAATGATGCTATGACTGCAGGTAGTAATAAAATAATAGTACAATAAGATATATGACTGTATCGGGCTCCCCTTGTTGTTTAAGCTTATGAGAGGGCTCTGAGTTTTTAATAAACCTTGTTGCTGTGTTCTTATGAGAAGTAGCTTCAGTCTATATTTGCACTGCCAATTGCTGCCATCTATATACCATCCTTTCCCCTGGAGTTTCGTCACCTCAGGAAGCTTCAGCTGATGATTGACCAATGAGAGCCGTGGTCTTCTCCTGTCAAAATCACTGAAGCATTTTATAATGCTGGCCCAAAACTCTGTAGTGACATTAATGTAAACTGGAGAGTGGGTGGGGCCATTTCTGCAAGAGGTTGTGTTTTTTTTCCTCTCCCTCCCTCCAAATATGATTATGGTGTCTTAGGGAAATACCTTTTTCAAGACAGATAAAAGGGAAGGGGAAGTTACAGATGGGAGAAAAATGGGGAGAAATCACAGGATTAGTCCTCACATTTATTATTTAATTGTTAAAATTGTAAGAAAATATGTTTATCTAGGATGCTCAGATACCATGGTGAAGGCCACAGGCATAAGGACTTACCTAAGCTGAATCAGAGAAAACTTTACCTATTCAAAGTCTGAGAGACAAGGATGAGGTAATATCTTTTATTGGACCAAATTCTGTTGGTAAAAGAGACAAGCTTTTGAGCTTACACAGAGCTTCTTTTCAGGTCTGGGAAACATATTTGGAGTATTAGAGCTAGATACAAGATGGAACAGATTGTTTGTTTAGTATAAATCCTTAACGCACATTTCAAGGAACCATTCAAAGTGAAGTGGCCTGTTTACACCCCTCTAGTCACAGGGGGGAGGAAAGAAAGGGGGAGAGAGAGAAAAAGGCAACTGGGGGGGGCAGCTGTTAATGGGTTATAGATTGTTGTCATAAATCTGGTGTGTCTATTTAGTCCATCATTTTTAGTATCAAGCAGTTATGAATTTAAGCTCCCAGGCTTTTGAAGGGATTGTGCAGGTTTCCTTTGAGGATAAGGACTGAGAGATGAGCTGTAGAGTGATCGCTTTGTAAAGTGTTTACCAACAGGTGATGTGGATTTTTTTGTTTTGTATCATTCTCCTGTGAGTTCATTTGAGAGTGTAGTTATTTTCTGGTCTCACCCACATAGTTGTTGTAGGTGCATTTATTGCACTGGACGAGGTATAACACATGTTGTTGTGATAAGCATGTGTAGATCCTATGGACCTTGAAAGGTGTGTTGTGAATAGGGTTACCAACTTTCTAATCGCACAAAACCAAACACTCTAGCCCTGCCCCTTCCCTGCTCCCCGCCCCTTTCCCAAGGCCCTGTCCCCCACTCAGTGCATTCCCCCTCCCTCAGTGATTCGCTCTCCCCAACACTCATGCACTTTCACTGGGTTGGGGCAGAGGGTTGGGGTGTGGAAGAGGGTGAGGGCTCTAACAGGGGGTGTTGGCTCCGGGGTGGGGCCGAGGAGGGGTTTGAGATGCAGGAGGAGGTTCCAGGCTAGGGGGTGGGGTCATGGGATTCACAGTGTGGGAGGTCACTGCAGGTTGAGGCAGGGGGTTGGGGTGCAGAAGGGAGTGAGGGCTCTGGGTGGGGACAGGGATGAGGGGTTCAGTTTGTGGGAGGGGGCTGTGGGCAGGGACTTGGGGTGCAGGGGGGTGAGGGATCTGGGCTGGGGGTGAAGGCTCTGGGATGGGACTGGAGATGAAAGGTTTGGGGTGCTGGAAGGGGCTCTGCGTTTGGGGTGCTGGGGTTGGGGTGCGGGCTTACCTCAGGCAGCTCTTGGTCAGTGGAGCAACAGGGCTAAGGCAGGCTCCCTGCTGTCCTGGCACTGTGCTGCACCCCGGAAGCAGCCAGCAGGTCTGGCTCTTAGACAGGGGGCCAGGAGGCTCCACTCACTGCTCTCACCCACAGGCACCTACCCCTGCTCCCTGCTCCCATTGGCCGGGACAATGGGAGTGTGGAGCTGGTGCTCAGGGTGGGGACAGCGCACAGAGCCCCGTGGCCACTTCGGGGCGCAGCACAGTGCCAGGACAGGTAGAGACTAGCCTGCCTTTGCCCCGCAGCACCGCCAACTGGACTTTTAACGGCCCGTTCGGTAGTGCTGACTGGAGCTGCCAGGGTCCCTTTTCAACCACGTGTTCCGGTCAAAAACCGGCACTTGGTCACCCTATTGATAGGTCTATTGATTATTGTATCAGTGGAGATATGTCAACAGGTTTTACATCTGTTGTTTTGGCAGAGTCTGGTGCTGCTTTGAGTTGGTGTGTCCTGGTCTATGGGGAGCTCACTTCTGGATGATAAGCTTGGAGAGGCTGGGGAGGGTTGTTTCTGACATTCACAACTATTACTATTTTTCCATGAAGTATGTTATATGAAAATGTATCTGGGTCAAATTCTGCTCTAGATTACAGTTGTAAATCCAGAATAACTTCGTTGGATCTACTCCAAATTTATGCTGGGGAACCTCAGAGCAGAATCTGGCCATATATCTGCAATATTTATTGCAAAATATGATCATTGATTTCTCTCTAATTTTTTTCCTGCACATGTAATTTTAATGGTTTCGGTAGGGATCACTCACTTAGTGATGGTACCAAGACATAGGCAGACTTGGTAACATTCTGAAACCTCGCAGCAAATGTCTGCTCTGGATCTAGATGGAGACCATGGCAGCAATATATTCAAAATCTTCTATTTCCCCCTTTTAGCCTTCCAATCCCAGACCGCTTACTGCCATCCTGAAACTCTGGCCAGCCATTGCCATTACTGAGAAACTAATCTCACGCTCTGTAAGGAAGAGCTAATGGAAAGTTATTAGTCCAGGCCAGTCTGTGAGAGGGACAAAGTCTTAGTGCAGAGAGTTTCTTTCTTGTAATCAGCAGTCAAAGGTGTGGAATGGGAGCAAGGTGTTGTTAGAGTTTGTGTTCTTAATCCAGAGCCAGATCAGATGATTGAGAACATGCCTGAGGTAAAGTGCATTAGAGAATCCACCTTGGAGGCTTAAGAAGGTAACTATGATGAACCAAAAGATCAAAATTACCCTGTGTATATAAATTAGAGATTGTACCTGCACTTGCACAATGTGCTGGTGTTCTCAGCTGCCAAAAAGGAACGCCTACCTTAGCTTCTAAGTAGAAATTTGTTTATACAAAGTATAGGTGAGCTTAGGTAAAATAGAGCCTACGAACCATTGCTCCACTCTCTTCAGATCCAATGGCATTAATCCCAACACATACTATTCATATATTTAATAATGGGCCCATCCTACTCTCTGGAGCCCAGTTCCTCAGCTTGTATAATTCATCATAGCTCAGTCAAAGTCAATGGAAAGGAGACAATTTACATTAACTGAGTTTCTGTCCCCTTGGGTATTTTATAAAAGCTTTATACGAAAAATAAAGTTTTGGTATGCACAGTGAGCTAAGTGAGCTCATGGCTTTGCCACACCCTGCCTAACATCTGTTACAGTACTAGAGACCAACTGACCCTCATCTTCACTGGCAGTGATGTCAGCCTTCGTTGCCTACTAATGACATTTTCCAACAAAGATCTCCTTGCTTTCTCCCTTATGCATAAGAGGATATCCTCATGGCCATTATCCTCTTCAAATCTCTCATTAAACTCCACCTTTGCCATGATACCTATAAATGGCTTGACGATGGTAAAGCAGTGTCTCAGCTCATTAAACTTCTTATAATCTTCTTGCTATTATCCTGTGCTCCACCCATGTCCATTAGTTGTACCCACTTGTTGTGTCTCATCTTGTAGTTAGAGTGTAAGCTCTCTGGGGCAGGGAGCATCTTTCTGCTATATGTGTGTACTGTGGCACAATGTGGCTGCCATGTCTAGGCATTATTGCAATACAAATAACTAATCATAATAAGTTTGTAGACTGTCTGGGCAAGCATCCTAAAAAAATAGCCCGCAGAAATATTTATTAATGATTCTGTTACCTGATTAAAGGGTGAAAAACCTACCAATAGAAGGGTTGTGCTACATAGCCTCCCCACCCCCACTCTGGAGCAGCCTGCAACATCAACTAGAATTATAACAAGTATTTGTTTGTTTTTAAAGTGATAGCAATGTCCCTTGAAAGCAGTAATGTATGGATAGCTCTATTTAATAGACATGTAGGAACTGAGTGAGATGTGCTTGTTCTCTTACCAGGCATTGACTGGAAATGGTCATAAAAGTACATTTGCCTTGTTAATACAATTTGTATTACATATTCATAAACCATTTTATAAAACTCCCAAGGAAAAAATTCAATTGTACTGAAAGCACATAATGGTAGAGCAACCATACAGAAAACAGGCAGCATGCTACAGAATTAACTGCACCATGAATGAAATGCTATGTCTATAATAAACCCATTCAGATATAAATTATGGGAGAGCAGATGAAATGTTTGTTAAGCAATAAAGCTTGCTACCCTACATGTGAAATTGAATGGGATTTATCATAAAATATTGTGGAGGATATGGCCTGAATATGTGTTACAAATTGACTGAATTAAAAATAATCCAGAGAAAGAAAGCTTTCGGGAGACTAAAATTTTAGGAAATGAGTTCATAAGCTATTTAGCTGTGGCCCAAAGTCCCCTGGTGCCAAGAAAAAGAGATTTAAGAAAATAAGAACTGCTTGATTTCTGAGAGGACCGCAGATATGTTGTCTTAATTTTAATGTCCTAAATTTGTCATATAATCTGGCTCCCTGTTGGGTAAAACAGCATCTCACTGGTTGGAGTAGAGGATAGGGAATTTGGCAAAACCCATGTTTGGTTAGTATGATTTACTGGGGAAGATTTTTTTTTCCTGAGTTGTTTATCTCAGTAAGGCTGCTGTACTGAGAATAGGACAGATGATATTTTGGTTGGACTTTGAAGAGATATGTGGTATGTTTTCCCAAAAGACCTTACCAGATATCTCAACACAAACAATAAAGTTGCTAAAGAATACATTCCATGGGTTTCCATGTAGCCTTTAGCTGGTCTTGGCTACATTCCACTTTTGAAAATTGCAGTCTTAGCGTTCTTTGGATCCTCATTACTTCCAAAAATTGTAAATACTCCCAATTTTACAACATGATGGAAATATTGTACATATGCTTAAAAACCTTAACAGAAGCCCCAGAAATTATATTTAAAATTTAAAAATAGATATTTATGGGCTTGGGGGATAAATGAGAGACTGGATAGGTTTCAGCCACAAATAACATTTGTAGCCATGGAAATGAACAACAAGGTAAGAAAATAAGGGTCATCGAACTCTGTGAACTCTGCCTGTAATGGTCAAGAAAGAATGGCCTCTTTTCTCCAATACACAGATGAACAAATGCATTTTAGGTGGTAGGTGGACAATACAGAACTAGTTAGACTTTTAGGGATAGATCCTCAGTCCTGAGGGACAGAATGTAAATCAGTTTTTCTCTGTTCACTTCATTAGAGTGACACTGATTTATGCAAGTTGAGAATCTGGCCTATAGTTGGCCCCAAAGAATAGAGAGTCCAAACTTTCTCTGTCTACAGAGCTTATGTGGTCTTACCTTGTTTAGTGAAACTAAGGTTCCTATTAACTTAAGTACATTTTGCTTTGTTGGTGGTTCTGTTTGTTTAAAAGGTTTGTTGGGCTGAAAAAATGAATACGTAACTTCACTCATCAAGTTAATGTATCTGACTGACTGACCAACTTCTCTTAATCTTTTTGACTGTGCAGTCCACTAGAGCACTTCTGTTTGCCATTGCCTACTATACAGTAAATTCCCTGTGATCTACTGTGTAAGACCTCTCTAACTTAGTTGATTGTTTCCAGCTAACATTTCAATGCCATAACATGTACAACATTCCCTTTCTTGTAGAACAGTAACCGTTAACCAGCATTTCTGTGCTAGATAAAAGTGAAAGCAGGTTTTCAGCAGGGCTGCCCAGGGGTGCAAGAGAGGCAATTTGCCCCAGGCCCTGGGCCCCACAAGGGCCCCTACAGGAATATAGTATTCTATAGTATTGCAACTTTTTTTTATGGAAGGGGCCCCCAAAATTGCTTTGCCCCAGACCCCCTGAATCATCTGGGCAGCCCTGGTATTCAGCAGCAGATTCTTTTGTCACCTTGCAAAAAGGATCTACAAGTTTTCCCACTTAACAACCCACTCACCCACCCAAGAGATATTTTACTGGTTTGTTTCATTTTTCCTCCCAGAAATATCACATGCGGCACAAATGTACTTGAGTGACACAGTACACATTGAGAATGGGGGATAATCCTGTCCCTTTAAGGCATGTGTCCATAGGAGAGTGAGTTTATTTTACTCACAGAAATGCAGTCTATCAGAAGCCTCTTTTCGACAGAGGAGGAAAAGCCTGTTAACTTGTCAAGCTGCATCTGAAAGGCCTTGGGTTCAAAGCTGCTCATCAGTGTTGGTTGACATTCCCCTTTAGTGCCTTTGGAAGTATCAAATTTGCCAGGTATTGACTACATCGTTGAGTTATCTGTTGAATAAGCACAATCTCCATAAAGGACATAAGGCCAGGGACATATTCACCATGCATTTTAAGACATGGTTGATTTGATTTTTTTCATTCCTTGGTCCCCCAAGCATATTTCCTTCAAACTTAAACACTAAACTGTAACAATACTCTTGATTGTTTTATTTGGGGAGTAATAGCATCAATTTGGCATTTATTTTTCAGGCATCTTGCTCAGGGTGTGGGGTCTGGAAAAAACTAGCACAATGCTTATAGTGTCTGAATTACCTTTTGCCCCTAGAGATGAATACATCACATCAAGGTTAAGGTCACAGGCATGGCAGCATGAGCAAACTTGTCTGGCAGCACTGCAGAAGACCAGATCTCTTTCTAGAGATACATAAATAAGAGACCCAGGATTTCAAATCTAGAGTTTAATGTTTAAACTTTGTGTACATGTTTCTTAAATAAATTAAGAATAAATAAGCCCCAATTTGAGTTAATTTTGGGAGGCACAGAATTCTAATTTTGGAGTACGAACGTCATAAACTAAACTCCACAATGCACAAGAACAAACATTGGGTAAAACACCTGGGCAGAGAAAATGAATGAATGTTCAAAATAATGCCTGCGACCACTTCAACAGAAAATATTTTGTGGACTAAATCACAATCGAAAGGGAGTCTGAATCCTGTTTTTCTTATGACTACTTTAAGAAGTTGGTCCAATAAAAGATATTACCTCACCCACCTTGTCAGTATAAGATATTGTCAGTCAAGAGGCATATAGTTCAATGCAAATTCCATTCTGTTCCTACATCTCTGCGCCCATTTATCATTGACCTGTCATACCTGAAAACAGAATTGATTTTGGTGGGAGCTATGACTTTTACTCTTAGGACAAGGTTCTTACCTAACTTGTTTTACATTCTTAAGTGTCATTTTTTGAATGAGCCAATCATGCAGTCTCTGACTGATAGATCTTTCAGTGGATATGTCACAGAACAAAAAATACATTGTAAAACTGATGGGAACATTTTTTTTTCTTTCAGCTAAATACATATGTCAATGTCCCTCCACTCAAGTGGCAAAACCTACACATAAGTCTAAAATTGATGAGAAATATTTATTAACAAAAGTGGTTTAAGAAACCCTGTACACATGGGCACATTAGTGAGGATCAAATTCTTTTGGAACCATTAACAATGCACCCTCCCATGCCAAATATTTGCCCATTGCAAGACGTAAACCTGAACTAAATCTTTTGTGAAGGTTCAGCAAAAGAATGACAATAATATTTGTAGTTTTACAACAGCTTTCACCCGAGGATTACATGGCACTTTGGCAGACAATAATTAAGACTCTCCACTCCTTTTTGCAGATAAACTGAGGCATGCCCAAATTATCTAACATGTCCAATAATCCTGAGTGCCCCAAATGAGCCTCCTGTGACTTAATTTTCACAAGTGCTGAATGTACCTTCTGAAAGGGGATCTGTATTCAGATTCTTGACATAAATGGACTCTGTAGCTCCCAGGCTTTCTAGCTCCCTGAATGAGGAACGCAGCTCATGTTGCACAAGCCTGCCTAAGTCTTGGTCCAGAATAAATGATCATGATATATGGACTGCTCACTGTTCTATATTGAGCACCAGCATCTCCAATTGACTATATTTGCCATGGTGAATACTCAGAACCTCTGAAAATCAGGGCCTAGGTATCTGAAGTTGGGCACCCAAAAACTTTAGCTCCCAAAATTCATGAATACTTTTGAAGAATTTGGTTTTAAATAATTGCTCAAGGTTATTCAGCGAGTCAGTATCAGAGCCATGAATAGAACTCCTGACTTTTGGTTTTATGCTCTAAGTTCTGTGAAGCCTGGACCAGAAGTGGACATGCAGAAATACTACAGGATTTACTAAGAATACTATTTCCACTGAATTTTGCAAACTCAAGAGGTTTGGGTAGTTTTCCATCTTCAAGAAAGTGGTAGGACTGATTCTGCTCCTGGGACTTTCACCTCCATGAGTATGAAATGGGATACTCTCCTCACACTCCCTGCACTAGGAGGTGGTTGGGGTGCACGTCAGGCTTATTTTACTCTGGAGAGATAGTGAAACCAACCCCTAGAACTACACCCCCGTCCCCTCCAGTACATGATGTGAAAGCTTAGTGGCTTCAAAATCTCTGCCCACAAAGAGGACAAGGAGAGTGGGGAAAACTGGCACACCAGTAGCAAAAAATGGGTGGAGTCCCAGTCTTGTCATCAGCTGAGCAATCGTTAAGGAAAGGTATTTGCTTGTCATTAATGGCAAAGGGGCTGATATAATAAAAGTCATGTCTGTCCTCTGCAATGAGATGCTGGCAAGAGACTGTGAAAGACACCGAAGAAAATCAA
Source organism: Gopherus evgoodei (assembly GCF_007399415.2). Taxonomy (NCBI): domain Eukaryota; kingdom Metazoa; phylum Chordata; order Testudines; family Testudinidae; genus Gopherus; species Gopherus evgoodei. The sequence goes on along the minus strand of NC_044333.1, from coordinate 32,422,266 downwards.
TGTTATGCGGCTTTGGTGGCCTGGTGCAGAGCTCTGCAGTGCCAAAGTCCAGATGTGTGTCTTATTGAACTGAGTCCTTATATGTTTTATTTATAAATTACTGCTATAATTTCTAAAAGAGGGACAGTGGAAGAGGGAACCCATAACCTTATCATTCCTATTCTTTTTAAAGTGACAGCTCTAAAACCAGGGTAATACATTTTATGCTAGGGAAAAATATTTAACACGATAGATCTTCCCATAATAGTGCTTGCCTCATCTATCATTGCACAATTTTGCTATAAAAATCACTGCATGTCAATCATTTGATCTAAAAGAAATAATCTCAGATGTTATTCATCTGGCATGCCATGTTACATTACAAGTTTTTATAACTCAAACACTGAAGGTGTGAAAGAAATTAATTGCCGGTATCATTTCCCATCAAAACAAATAAATATTAATGGTTGCCTTTAAAGTCAATTGGAGGCTTGATTTTAATTCAAATTGTATTTCAACTTGTATTAGTTCAAGGACTGGCCAATCCTGGGATTTAAAATACAGATACTGACATTTCTGATTGTCACGTATTTTAAAAATTTGTATTGGGATTTCAACCACTCTCCTAGTATAATTAGACTATGCATAATGATGTATTAAACATGACAGTGGCATTCACATCTCTGCTCTGAGTGCAGCAAGACATTAATATAATGTAGCGTTAGCAATTTTTTAATTTTCTTGGGGCCTAAACTTCTGTATTGTTCTGACCATTCCGTTCTGACATCAGGACTATGTCTCCATATAGCTTGAACGTCAGGCACTTCATCAGACATCATCAGTAGTCGCACTGCAAGGTTCAAATGAAGTGAAGTGCAGGGTTCCTGTTGGCATATGCTCAACCAGAACACCACTGCAAAGTTGGCTGTGCTTAATTAAATTGTATTTGAAACATAGCGATGAAGAGCTTGCCAGTAAAAGAATGCGCATGCTTACAGTGCAAAGGGACTAAGGGTGAAGGAACCTCAACATGTTTTGTTTAAATAAGCAACCATGAAAGCTTAAGAATCCAAACTCCCATATACTCAAGGTTAAGCATCCAAAAGTTACGTATATTTGATCATCTGAGTTATCCAGATTTCTTCCTTCAGCAGAATCTGGACTGGAAATCTCATGGAAAAGACAGTCTTATGAGATGTTTAGTTAAATAAAGTAGTTAAATGTTACCACCTATATAGAGCAACAGAAAAGAAATTCTATCTAATCCAAAACATTTCACATTTTCTTTTAACAAAAAACATTTGCTTCCTCATTTATTTCTATCTTTTGCACCATAAATATGTCAGTTATTTAAAAGATGCAAGTGCCCTTATAAATGTATGGAGGATAAACCAGGTTGTAAAGGTTTCAGGTTCATGAACTGTGTTTATGCAGTTCATTGTCTGGTTCTCATGAATAATTGATTTTTGTCCTTCCTGCACAAATATTTCTCTCAGATACCATTCAAATGGATAGCAGGTGTCTGATCTGGTTAAAAATAAAGAGGCTGTGTTCTTTAACTTAAACTGTAATGCAAGACAACTTGAGTGGTGGTGTACGGAGTGGAGTCACACATTTCAAATAAGATTCATTGAGGGAGAGACTCTGATTAAATATATGCACAATTCAGATGTGTAGTAATTTCTGAGAAGTAATTGTTCCAGACCATGCTGCCACATTGTATTTGAATTATGTGCTATGTGTATGAATGTGCAGTGGTGAAAGGACTATCATTAAAACATGGCTTGTTATAAAACAGGTTAAGTTAGCTAGAAAGAAGAATATATTTGTACCTGGTAAATTATATAACAGGCTTATTATGTCTCAGGACTTAAAAAGCAGACCATGTCTTCTCCAGAATAATGTAATGACCAGGAGGCATAGAAGAGTAATTGCATTACCCAATAGGTCTAAGACCAAGTAGGTGGGTGTCTGTTCCTTTAATTTTGAACCTCTTTAAAACAATTATCACTTCCTTCCACTAAAGGAAGAGTCAGTTTACACGAGTCAATTCAGTTCTGAGAGCCAAAGTGTGCGTATGGGCACAGAAGGGCAGAGGCAGAACACCTGATGAAGCCTGATTCTGATCTCAGATCATTGTAACACCATTGATTTAAGTGAAGCTGCACCTCATTTTACATGGGTGTCTAATCAGAATTAGGCCCAAAAACATATGAGAAAAAGTACAGAGATCAGTACCCGATTCTGCTCTCACTAAAGTCAACAGGAGTTTTGCCATTGACTTCAATAGGAGATGGAGCAATTCCTAGGAGAGTAAGACAACATCAAAGAGCAACTATCTGTGACTTGTAAGGTGTTCTGTGTGTAACAAACTGATATCAATAGGGATTCTTTTGAGAAGCTCCCTGTGGAAACAATTTTGTGCCTATGTTTTATCTCCATCCCATGCTGATCTGTGGGATGATGAGATTCTTTGCCATTCTTTGAAATGTTGGTGTTCCACTAGACATTCCAGCATTTTGAAGGGCACATAACACGAAAACAGCATTGATATGCATGTATTGATATGCATATATATTTATGCATGAGTACATCAGGTACTCTTCAAGAGAGCATGGGAAAAATACTTGCTCTGTGAGTTCTAACCCATTGCTGCCCCATATGGTATATCTGGCTGTATTCCCCCTATGGTATTTTGGACTATTTTAATTTTCACATCATAGATGTTACCAGATGGAGAAGCCTGGAGACTGAAGTCTTCTCTTTAATCCACAAAACATATGCAACCTTCCGAGATTTCTCACTTCACAGCACCTCTTTTCCTCCCTTCCCTCACCAGGGATGAAAGAAGGGCTCTGTCATATAGAAGATGGTTCAGTCTTCATGTTCAGTCAGTTTTGGGCTGTGCTAATGAGACTGCCAACCGGACGGATATTTGTGATGTTGACAGCTGCTGACAGGGGACTGGACTTAGACCCCAAACTCCTTTTGCACAGGCCACTGAACAGCAGTATAATGGGAATAGCTTACAGTTATTATTAAATTTATACCACTGAAGTAGGCAGGCATTCTGTCATGTTTTAAGGTGCAGTCCAGACCGGTAAGAGGTTGTCAGCACTTATCCTATAATCCTGAGTGCCATAAAGCGCTCTGCTGCTGTAACTTCCTGTCTGGATGCTCCCAGCCAGCAGACGAGCATGTACTGAGTGTCCGTGTATTGAGCAGCCCTGGTTCAGCAATTCTGACTCCAGCAGCCTGCTTGTTACACCACAGTCACACTCTGGTCTCCACCAGCCTTGGTTGCTATTAGCCAAGTGACCGCAACACATCCCCCACCCTGAATTTCCCACAAACCATCTGCCCTGAAATGTCCAGCTCTCTCCTGGAACATTGAGAGGAGCAATAAGGTCCCTTGAGCCTTTAAAGAGACAAAAGCACAGCAGCTTGGTGCTTTCACTGGAGTTAATAATAATGCCATATCAAACACAGCACTGGGCTGATTTAGAATAGAAGTCAAACACGTTTATTTAATGAAAAAGTGAGATTTTAAGTGAACAGGATAAAGTCAGAAATGGTCACAAACAAAATAAAGTGAAAAACACTTTCTAGTGATTAAGACTTAACAAAGCTAGAGTCTTAGTTCATGGTAAGGTTCTTACCAACCCCCTCCCCCTTGGTCAGGATTTCCCACAAAATGCAGAGTTCTTGGTTTCTTTGTCATCTTAGTTGAAAGATAACTTGGAGGTCTTTGTCTCTCACTTTTATAGTCCAGTGAGGAAAGGTGCCAGGGAGTCTGATGGAGAAGGTTTCATGCCGGTTGTCTCCCCACCAGTGCTTTCTACTATACAAAATGATCTGTCTCTGCAGCCTCTGATATGCCGAGTGACCGCTTGACTATGATTGCCAATTGTCAGTGAGTGCATTGGCTTTTCCTTTGTCTGGAGAAAACCTGTTTACCCGCTTCCCCAGACATCTCTGGTTCAAATACATTTTAGTTCAATGTTTCCTTCACCTTTGTACAGTCTTTTGGGCATTTACCATACATCCACTTTGCAAGGATATTAGTGATCGCTGTTGTTGGTTTTCCAGTGATGCCTTACACAACACCAGTTAGACACAGCTTGTGACATAAGTGAATTGGGGTACACTGCTCTGGTCAAGCCAGCTGAAATTCACTATCCAATATCAGTAAGCTTGTTGCCATCTGGCACTGGGATGCTCTGAGCGTCACACGTTCCCTGTGAATAGTTTTCCCAGCTCTGTTACTCATCCTAGCACTTGGGCTTTCCCAAAACGTATACCTACTGTCCAGTGCTTTAGTCTTCATCATTTATTTGTGCATTCATTGCAGATGGGAATTCTTTAACCCTGAATATCTTTCTGCCACATTTAGTACCACACCCTCCTTCCCTTATCTCACAGTCATCCCTCCTCTATATCCCCTTGTGTCAAACTCATCCAATTCCTAACATTTAGTTTCCCAAGCCCATGATTAATAGCTGGGATTATAGCACCCAGTTCCAAATAAAAGTGAGCAAGTACTATAGCTGCAGTGCTTACTGCCAAAAGTGTGTCATGTTTTATAGCCAGTGTTGGGCTCAGCTGGGCTGGAGCACCCCTTTGCATGTTACTTATTTTGGGTAAAATGTTCTGTGTTAGAATGGCTTATAATGAAAAAGTTCACCCTTTTTTTTTTTGAATACCAACAGGCTCTCTGAGTGAGGAGGCTCAAACGAGTGCTTTAGACCCTGAAGCTAGTAGGATACTAAAAAGCTCTATCTTCCATAAATATTACCCTATCCCTGACCTTCCTTCATTTTCCGTGCCGGATTCCACTTCGGAATCTATTCATTTTGAGTAAGCAATAAAATCCTCCCCTGGAACAGACAACATGGATACACCTTGCCAGCTATAGCAGTTCGTAATGTATATATTATTGAAATATTGGCAGTGGTGTCTAAAACCACAAACAGAATAAGTTGTACCTAGAGAAACTACTTTTTCCCAGTGGCTTTAATAGCCAACAATTACTAAAAATATCCTCCTTCTTTATATAATTTCAGATATAGTATTTAATGCACAAGCAACAGAATACATAAATCAGCTCTTCACAAAGGCTTCTCTTTCCCATACTGTTCAAAATATTCATATGGAGCAATGCACAGCTCCAAAGCGAAAGCAGCAATTTCTTTCTGCTCTTTATTAAGAGAATTTAGTGCTAGATGAAGATGCCAGATTGGTAGTCTTCACATCTGAAATTGTCTTCTCATCCACAGAACAAACATAAGCTCCAGTTCTGCAAACACCTGAGCACACACTTAACTTTAAGTGCATTGGTGGTCCCATGGGTTTGTTCACACCAGGGTTGGCTCCAGGCACCAGCGCAGCAAGCAGGTGCTTGGGGCAGCCAATGGAAAGGGGCGGTACCTTCAGCTCTTCGGCAGCAATTCGGTGGCGGGTCCCTCAGTCCCTCTTGGAGGGAAGGACCTGCCACCGAATTGCCACCAAAGAACAAAGTGGTGGTGGTAGAGTGGCCACTGAAGTGCTGCTGATTGTGGCTTTTTTTTCTTTTTCACCACTTGAGGTGGCAAAATCTCTGGAGCCGGCCATGGTTCACACTATTATAAACTCTAAAGTCCCAGCAGATTGGCACCCCATAGCACTTGTGAGACATGGAAGACAAGGGAAGCAGAGCTGTGAAGTGATTTGCCCATGGTCGTACAGCAGAGCTGGAGATGAAGACTAGGTTGTCTGTCTTGCAGGCCACTGCCTGGCCTATATCTGTTCTAAAAGGATTGTCTGGGGTGAGAAGGTATTTCCCTTTCATGCCTCCAAAAAGAATGCCAAAAGAGAGGGGGCGGAGGTTGGTGACACAATAGGAAAGGTGGTGAGACTACCAGATCATGTTAGGTTGCCAAACTCTGCTCATTGCTAACCTCCACTGGATTCAAAGTGGTGATCTGGATTTGAAAGTGCACATGATATCAGTGCGATTTATAAAGTTTAGCTTACATTATCTGTATGCACCCACTGCCTGGGCATCTACATACATTGCCCCTGCTAATCAAGAAACTTAGTCTACTCAGGTTCTTATACCATGCTTATCACCATAGTATCTGAGCATCTTCCACTAGTTCATTAAGCAATCTGACTACTGCACATCTGTCATATGCTGCTGTTCTCTCACTCTCTTCCCAGTGGAGTTCCTTAGTAGTGTTTTTTTTAAATATATACCTGTTGCTCTGTGTTTGTTAGAGAAGGCATTTCAAAGAAATAGGCCTTGCCCTTGGAGAGGAAAGTGGAGAGGTTTGTGATGGTCCTCAGTTCCTGGCTGAGTTCATTGATTGCATAATCTCAGACCAGCCCCTCTGGAAGTTTGGTCTCTTGCACAGATGACTTTTACCTTATTGTAGAGAATTCCATTGTGCCAGAGGAGTGTAGTTGTTGACAAGTCTTTGTTCTAGAGCTTTGAATGATCTTTTAGAGATCCTGGGCCCAGGCCATGGAGTGCTTTGAAGATAAGGATGAAAACTTCCCTAGGAGTCATCCACAGTTAGTAAAATGCTGCCTGCAAAGATGTGCTGTGTATCTTTTTGAGAGATCTGTCTGGAAATTTTTTAATGTGTAATGCTATACAAGTGAGTCACAATAATAATAACAAATAATACAGTGTTTGTAATTAAATGAGAGTAAGAATGGTATTTGGTGTGATCACTATCACTTTAAAAGCAGGGCAGGCTGGGAACCTTGGGGTACGTCTACACTACGGGATTATTCCGATTTTACATAAACCGGTTTTGTAAAACAGATTGTATAAAATCGAGTGCACGCAGCCACACTAAGCACATTAATTCGGTGGTGTGCATCCATGGTCCGAGGCTAGCGTCAATTTCCGGAGCGTTGCACTGTGGGTAGCTCTTCCGTAGCTATCCCATAGTTCCTGCAGTCTCCCCCGCCCCTTGGAATTCTGGGTTGAGATCCCAGTGCCTGATGGGGCAAAAATCATTCTCGTGGGTGGTTCTGGGTAAATGTCGTCAGTCATTCCTTCCTCCGGGAAAGCAATGGCAGATAATCATTTTGCGCCCTTTTTCCCTGGATTGCCCTGGCAGACGCCATAGCACAGCAACCGTGGAGCCCGTTTAGCTTTTTTTTACGGTCATCGTATGTGTACTGGATGCCACTGACAGAGGCGATACTGCAGTCCTACACAGCAGCATTCATTTGCTTTTGCATGATAGCAGAGACGGTTATCAGTTGTTCTGTACCATCTCCTGCCATTGTAAATTGGCAATGAGATGACAATTATCTGTCATTCTGTACCGTCTGCTGCTATCATAGGGTGCCCCTGGCTGAGGTCAGCCAGGGGCGCAAAGGCAAAAATGGGAATGACTCCCTGAGTCAATCCCTCCTTTATGGTGTCTAAAAATAGAGTCAGTCCTGCCTAGAATATGGGGCAAGTGTACTAGAGAACCAGTGTATCAGAGAACTAGAGAGCACAGCTGCTCCGTGTCAGATCCCACAGAAATGATGAGCTGCATGCCATTCACGGGGGTTGCCCTTGCAACAACCCCACCTGTTGCTTCCCTCCTCCCCCACCTTCCTGGGCTACCGTGGCAGTGTCCCCCCCATTTGTGTCATGAAGTTATAAAGAATGCAGGAATAAGAAACAGTGACTTGTTAGTGAGATAAAATGAGGAGGAGGCAGCCTCCTGCTGCTATGATAGTCCAGGAAGGACATTAAGCGGTGTGGGGGAGAGGAGCCCAGCATCCCACTGCTATGATAGTCCAGGCAGTACAGAATCTTTTCTTTACACATGAAAGGGAGGGGGGCTGATTGAAGCTCAGCCCCCAGTTGTTATGATGAAGACCGTTACCAGCCGTTCTGTACCATCTACTGGGAATGACCAGGAATCATTCCTATTTTTACCCAGGCACCCTCCCCGGCCGGCCTCACCTGAGGCCAGCCAGGGGTATTCAGCAACTATCAAGCATATTGTACCGTTTGCCACCAGGGAGGGAAGAGGAACGGATACTGCTCTTTACTGCTGCAGCATCACGTCTACCAGCAGCATTCAATACACATAGGGTGACATTGAAAAAAGTCAAGAAACAATTTTTTTCCCTTTTCTTTCACATGAGGGAGGAAGGGAGTAAATTGACGAGCTATACATTGAACCACGCTGGACAATGTGTTTGAACCTACAGGCATTGGGAGCTCAGCCAAGAATGCAAATACTTTTCGGAGACTGCTGTGGACTGTGGGATAGCTGGAGTCCTCAGTCCCCGCTCCCTCCCTCCATGAGCGTCCATTTGATTCTTTGGCTTTCTGTTACGCTTGTCACGCAGCACTGTGTAGCCTGGAGATTTTTTTCAAACACTTTGGCCTTTCGTCTTCTGTAACGGAGCTGTGATAGAACAGATTTGTCTCCCCATACAGCGATCAGATCCAATATCTCCCGTACGGTCCATGCTGGAGCTCTTTTTGGATTTGGGACTGCATCGCCACCCATGCTGATCAGAGCTCCATGCTGGGCAAACAGGAAATGAAATTCAAAAGTTCGTGGGGCTTTTCCTGTTTACCTGGCCAGTGCATCCGAGCTGAGATTGCTGTCCAGAGTGGTCACAGTGGTGCACTGTGGGATACTGCCCGGAGGCCAATACCGTCCATTTGCGGCCACATTAACCCTAATCTGATATGGTAATACCTATTTTAGCGCGACTCCTCTCGTTGGGGAGGAGTACAGAAACTGATTTAAAGAGCCCTTTATATCGATATAAAGGGCCTCGTAGTGTGGACGGGTGCGGCGTTAAATCGGTTTAACGCTGCTAAAATCGGTTTAAAGGTAGTGTAGACCAGGCTTTAGAGAGGATACATGCTGTGGTGAAGGAAGCGCCTAAGGAACTCTTTTAAGCAACACACTTTGAAAGTATGGGTTGTGCCTGAATGTTTTTCACTGGGATTTCTTGCTTCCTTTTTTTGCTAGTAAACCGGGATTTGGCCAAGTATTCCGTGCAGCTCTTAGTCTCTTTGGAATCCAGACTGCTCCTGTGTTAAACTCTGGAAGTAAAATCTGATTTAAAAAAAACAACCAAACATAAAGCTGTTCAACCTGCCCAGTGATCCAGTTCTCTGATGCTTCCTATAAACGTCAGTGTACCTTGAGCGCAATAACAAATACAGCAGCTTTTTCAGAAATGGCAGAGTGGTCTCGATTTTAATTTAGCAAGCTACAAAGAAGGGCCCAACAGAAAGTAACAGCACCGAGGTGAATGTGGAAATTTGGGGCAACTGTCCAGCGGCAATGAGTACATCGTGCTTATCTGATGTTATTGAATAGCTCACTTGACAAGGACATGGAACAGTGATGCTACTAGCGTTCCCAAAAGAAACATTCATCATGAGTAGATGGCAAATCACATATGGGAAAAAAATATTTTTGTTTAGAGAGTGTATAGAATGCAAATTGTATCACAGTAAAACTCTTCATTTTATTTATTACGAAAAGAGTGTGCCATCATTTTTAGCATCAGTTTCATTTGTGATGTAATAGAAGATTAGATTTGTTTTTAAGCAACATTTACTATATTCACATACAATTTTAATCCACATATAGTCTTTTGGGCCTTCTAATAATGGGACTATAAATGCAAATTCATTTGAATTTGCTTGTCCTGGAATACCCTTGCCATTTCTATTCCAAATCTCATTATAGATCTCAGAGAATCAGAACAAGTATAAATATCTATCACACATTTTAAAATGCTCTATTTCATTTTTAAAACCTGTCTTATGTTCTCTGGCATGGCATGGTATTCATTATTTAGACAAAGTGGTCTAGTGGCTAGAGACTTAGGAGACCTGGATTCTAGGCTCAGCTCTGACACTGGTCTGCTCTGTGACCTTGGTCAAGTCACTTTAATCACCTCATGCCTCAGTTTCCCCATCTGTAAAATTTACAGACGTAAAAAGGCATTACTGATCTCCTTTGTAAAGTGCATTGAGAACTTCTGCTGAAAAGTGCTAGATAAGAAATAGCTATTCTTATATGTAGCCCATTATTGCACAAAATTTAAAAATGTGTAAAAATATAAAGCTAACTCAAGAGACCCCCCCCCCCAAAACTTGTTTTCAAATATCACCCTGATTTCCTATAGCACCTGCTAACTAAAGATCTCGAAACACTTTCATAGATATATATAATGCTGGAAGAGATCACAAGAGGTAATATAGTCCCCCGAGTTGAGACAGGACCAAATATACCTAAACCATCCCTGACAGGTGTTTGTCTAACCTATTCTTAAAAACTTACAATGGCAGGGATTCCACAACCTCCCTTGAAAGCCTACTCCAAAACTTAACTACTCTTATAGTTTTTCCTAATATCCAACTTATCCCTTGCTTCAGATTAAGATTGTTACTTTTCATACTACCTTCAGTGGACATGGAAAACAATTGTTCGCCATCCTCTTTATAAAAGCCCTTAACATACTTGAAGGTTGTTGTCTGGTCCTCCCTTCAGTCTTCTTTTCTGAAGACTAAACATGCCCAGTTTTTTTAACCTTTCTACATAGGTCAGGTTTTCTAAACCCTTTATCATAATTATTGCTTCCTCTGGCCTCTCTCTCCAATTTGTTCCTAGCTTTCCTAAAGTGGTGTGCCCAGAACGGGACGTAGTACTGCATCTGAGACCACACCGGTGCCACGCAGAGTGTGACAGTTACCTCCTATGTCTTATATAACACACACTTGTTGGTACACACCGGAATGATACTAGCTTTTTTTGCAACTGTGCCACATTGCTGACTCATTCAGTTGGTGATCCACTGTAAGGATCCCAGATCCTTTTCAGCAGTACTACCACCCAGCCACTTATTCACCATTTTGTAGTTGTGCATTTGATTTTTTCCTTCCTAAGTGAAGTCCTACTTTACTCACTGAATTTCATCATGTTGATTTCAGACCAATTCTCCAATTTTGCCAGGATCGTTTTGAATTCCAGTCCTGTCCTGCAAACTGCTTGCACATTTTTCCGATATAAGTGTCACAAAAGCCTAGAGAAGTAGATAATTGTTAATCCTGTTTTGTGGTTGAGAAAGCTGAGGCACAGAGAAGTCTTCTCAAGTCAGAGAAGGAACCTAGGCCTTCTTAGTGTTTCAACTACAACACCAGTTCTCATGAGTGAGAGCCGATGTGAGCAGCCAAATACTGGATGCCTTAATTTAGGGGCCCAAATTTGAAAATCCAAATTACACTTCAGAATTTATTCTTCCCTAATAACTTTTTTGTCTGAATAAGGAAAATCCATATGCATAAGGTGCATTAGAGGTAAAGATGTTCAAAGGTACAAAGGGCAGTTAGAGACCCAAGTCTCATCGAAAGTCAATGGGCAATGACTGCAATTTGGCCTGGTAAAATCTCTCTCATACTCCCACACATAGGCCACATATTCACAAACTTACATGGCACAATGTTCACATTTTTAAGGACTTCAGTTGTGCATGCGTATACCGTGATTGCAAGATAGTTGCAGAAACTGTGCATTCAAATAACCCGTGAGATGCATCATTGCTCACTTACGTATTCTAAACCTATCTACCCAATTGCGTAGCACTAAGTCCACAAAATACATATTATCTTATGGACACAGTAGACAAAATATTAGAGTGTAAAAATATTGCAGGACACTGAAGCTATAAGATCAGAATTTTGTTCTGTATGTTTCTTAATTAGACTTTGAAATGTGAGTAGTCAGTAGTACTGTAGGGGCAGTGTTCTCTAAATTATACCTAGATGTGTAAGGATGAGCCAGTGGTAAGTTTTCTCAAGTAAGTCACTTGATTATTCACATTTCCACTTGCTCACCAGCCAAAGAGAAGCAACGGATCTGAAACCTCATCTGGCCTGACTTAAAAAACTCTATCAATAACAATAATCAAAACCACATGAAATATCTATGTACAGCATAATTTAATCTTTAACAGTGGTGTTCTGAAGTACTGAACTCTCATAGGTGGGCTTGGAGCCTCAATATATCACCAAAGCATGCAGCTAGCAAGGATGCTTTTTAACACAAGAACAAATTCTTAGTGATACTATATGTCCCAAAGTGTTAGAGCTAAGAAAATAATTTGCAGCAATTAACTATCTGTATGAAGTTAGACTTTCTGGTTTTGTTTGTGGAAAGTCCATGTGAAGATGATGCTTTCCTCCAATGTGGGGCTAAGCCCGGTGAAATCAATGGAAAGATTCCCATTAGGCTGTGGATCAGGCCCTATTAGAAATTACTCAACAGGCTTTTTGTGATTTGTTTTTTAAATTTTTTCAAACAGATTCCAAGCATTTGACAGCAAGGTCTGTAAACAGGATTAGGATATTTTAGAAAATTATGAGCCTTTCTCTTTCTGGGAAATGCTGTCATGTTGTAAAAAATAGGCTACTGTCAGAGTTGTCGTCTGGGCACAGACTGACTTAATTTTTCTTTATCCCATTCACACAAAGTAATTATATTTGTTTGCACAGTTCTAGCTGCAAAGGGTGTGGTCTGACCTGTGTCTTCTCTGGTTCATTAAATCATCACTGTGCCAGGAACCTGTCTCCATTGTGTGGGAAGGTAAGCAATGTCCCATTCTGTACGAAATATCCATAAACACTGAAGTGCATGAGCTTAAATGCACATCCCTTCATGTTTCTTTCAGTAGGTGTGTATTAAAGACAGGATGTTGCCCTTCATTAATCAGATAATGAATCCATTATAATTGAAATAATGAATAAATAAAATAAATTGACTAACAGTCTGTCTAAAATGGCTAACAGGACACTCCCACAGGGTTATTTTCTGTTATGGCAGAGTTGTTAAGCACTTGGAAAAATCTATTAATATCAAGCAAGAGTATAATATCATTTCATGCTGTAATTCTACTTGTCACACTTTATTTCACATCTCTCTCGTCTTTCTTTGTAACTGGACACACAAATATTAAGATGTAACTACCTGTACAAAAAAAGATAAGAGAAAAAAATCTGAACAGGTAAGCATGTGCACAAAAAGTTCTACAGTATGAAATTCCAAAATCATCTACATACGGAGGGGTGTGTGTGTGGAGGCATGGGGGTGCATGTACACGTGTATAAAAATAATTGGGAAAACGGGTTAATAAAAAGAGCTGACTTTGACAACTTGCCTATTTTAATACACAAAACATTTAATAGACCAATGCACTGAACATCTGTATTGGATAGGTTCTGGGTAGGAAACAGCAGCAGCCGTAAAATACTCAGCCACATCCTATATATAACAATGAAGGTTTGAAAACAAGGACACTAGGTTATATAGTAGGCTTTTTTCCTTTAGTGAGCACTTGTTCAACAACAAAAAGCAGGCAGATGAGACACTGATGTAAAGTCTCTTTGAACAGATTTCAGTAATTCGTTTCCCCAAAGGTGGGATGCATTGATTCTTAGATTTGCAATGATTGGCTTGCCCCCAAATTTCTGGTGCTGATACAAAGCTGCCAGCCTACTGCCAGCTTACTGTACAACGATTCCCAACTCCACATGGAATTCAGTCCCACAGTAGTTGCCTGCTAGCTGAAGGGTCTATACTTCTTGTCTTCTGAACATGATACACAGGTGAGCAGGCACTGCTGATTATGCAATGTTGACAGACAGATGGAAATAGGGTGGAGGTACTCTGATCTTTCTTGCTTGGACTGAGCTCATACCCACACAGTGTACGTGGTATAACTAAAGCACCTGGATGTCTGTCTTTCACACAGCCCATTCCCTGGCAATGTCTCTTCATTTTGTTTATCAATGGCCTGATGTTCAAATGGGCAGAACATCCATTGGTTTTCATGGGAGCTGCTGGATATTCAGCATTTTTGAAAACAAGACCATGAGTATTGTGATTTTAAGTATGGAGAGATTGGGATGGAGTATGAAGTCAGGTGTAGCTTGATATAGCTGTCCCGGGGTATGGTGATTTCCTTGGTGATTGAGGATCTTTCCACCCCCTCAGTTTATTTTTTGGGGGAAAGGGGGTGCTCAAGCCTTTCCACAGCTGGTTGATGTATAATGGCATATTCAACAGTATGGGGAGGCACCACTGTATATCACAGCCCAAATGTGGTTGCTGCTTACGTAGTCAATATTTGCCTCTAGTCGCCACACAGAGCTACTGTACCTAGTATCATAGTATATCTCTATACTTAGAATAGAATATAATTATGGAGGCTTAGCTACATGATAAATACTGGGGTGGGTTCTGGCAACCACCGTATCTTGGCTTGGATTCCTGGATATATAAGTTATCATAGCACAATAGAAACACAATAACAGCTTTACTGTTGAGTGCTGAGCAGTTCAAGAGTTCGTAAAACTATATAGGGGGAAATTTTCAAAGAACTGAATAACATTTCAAGCTGCTTGACTTTCATTGACTCAAACCCAAAGTCAGGCAAGTAAAATCCTATAGAGTGCTATGAAATTTTACCACCAGTGCCTAACTTTATAGTACTATAGCACATGTTGTTCATGTGAATGAAGTGTCTTCTGAATTATTTTGGATCTGTATTTATTGTGTCTAGTGCTTTAGACTGTGTCTGAATCTTTCCATATTATCTATAATATCATGAATTCCTAAAGCACAGCTAGGGGAACACCCTTGACTAGTTGTTGTTCTGAAAAAAAGTTCACAGAACATCGATCGGAGAGGTTTCCCCAGGATGAAACCTCAGTTGGATAAATTCACCTGTTAGAAAGGATGCTAGTCTTTCACACATGCCTGCTTCTGTCCAGAATACCAGTGGTCCCGTGAAAAGAGTACAGTTATTAACAAGTGAACCATGAAACCAGGCACTTACTGCATTGGTGTCAAAACACTTCTTCAAGCCTAAATGATCACAGGCAGCAAGTTAGCTACTCTCCAGAGTACATTTTCCAAAAAGGGAATCTGCAAATAACATTCCCTTCTGTAATAACCTGGTCTGAGCTCATATTTTGCCATTTAAGATGAGTTGTCTTCCCAACCAATTTCTTAACAAGAAACAGGATATATTCCACTTTGCCTGCTTGTTGTAAAATTTGAAATCTTAGAGAGTCATGGAATGAGACACCTGTTTATGGAAACAATATTTCAAATATACTTCTTTTAGTTTTCTTTGGAGTTAAAACAATATTTTTATCAAGTGCTTCTGCTATGTTATGTTTTTTGTCTGTTCCCCAGGTATGAAATTGGTAAATTTGCATATTTTCAGACAGGGGATGGGGGAATCTGTGTTCCACCATAGAAAAATGTATCCATCATTGTATTTACAAACACTGAATAAAACAAGTGTTTTGTATCCTAGCCAAATAAAATAGGAACACTTGATAAATTCTCATTATGTCCTTGTACTTCTCAAATCAAATACTTCAACTATTCTTGGCTTCTGTTTACATAATTTCACTCCTCCTTCAGTAATGTGCATTGCACCATTTTAAAAAAAGGTCTTTCTTGTCCTTTACCCCATAATTAATATCAATATTATTAAATTCACTATACAGTCACTACAATTATCTTAGAATGAATTGCATTATTTCAGATGCATTGCACATCTCATGGGACGCTTATGGTATGGCTACACTGCAATGTCAGCCCAGGGTTGGAACTCCAGCTCAGGTATAACCCTTCCTTCCATTGACACACACATAATTGGAAACCCAGGGCCAGCGGTGGTGGAGCCTTCCCAAAAGTGTGCACCATGAAGAGAGGGCTAGAGTGACCACATTTTGAGAGAGCACTAAGAAGTTTGGGTTATGGTTGTCTGGACACGGGCCTACATAATGTAGTGTAGACCCAGAGCCCTAGGCTGGGACCCAGGGTTCAACAATTCCTAACCTGGGGTTACAAATGAGTGTGGATGCTCAAGCTAACTTGAATTCTACTGAGCCTGAATGTACATTGCAGTGTAGACATACCCTTAGTATTTGATATGATCTTTGGGAGAAGACCAAACAGCTCTCATAGTGTACTACAGGCAAAGACTTATTCTCCATTACTCCTTAAGGGAAAAAAGGATTTTTAAGGCATTTAGGATTACTTGACCTAATGGGAAAATGTGTATCTTGCAATGGCATCAATAATATCTCACTGTGGGCCTTAGTATACAGCGATGGAGGTACTGGTAAATACTGAAGGTGGTAATATATCCTAGTGGAATGACTGTGTCTGTATCCTGTTAAATGTATCTTTTCAAAGGGGAATAATATTTCATTCATGTAAATTTTGTATTCTCCATCACGGAGAAGCAGCCTAGCAAAGAGATTTTACATTTTTGCCCAGATTGTTTGTTGGTGTAAAAGGGTGTAAATCCATTGACCTCAGTAGACTGACTTTTCACATGTATCTTGCAAAACTTGCGAAGTTGATCTGTACTGCACAACTCATGTCCCCCCTCTCTTACCAGGTCTACTTCCATTTCTGTCCTCCTTTCTGCTCCACCAATGATACAAGCCTTGACACTACTTTTGTTGCTTTTACCTGCAATTATCACTGGGTTGTCTTCCATGCTGCACCCTATATGTGGGTATGTCCTTCACTTGCCTCATTCCTATCCTTCCTAAGCCTCACCTCTGCCAGGAAGCTTAAGAAAATTGAGGGGCATTCACTTTCCATCTAGCTACATGCCTTACTGATTAACTGCATGATCACATTATTCTCCCTCTCCCGTGAGCGTCGCTGCTTGTATCAAGTAGAATGGTAGATTGCCAGCTTTTGGGGGCAAGAACTGATGATGAAATCCTGGCCTCAGTGAAATCCGTGGGAGTTTTGCCGTTGACTTGGGTGGCATCAGGATGTCACCCTCTGGCTTCGCTTGTTGCTGTGAGGTGCCTAGCACAGTCCTGGGCAATTGAAATCCATGAATGATAATGAACAATAACTTGTGGCGAGTTTCATGTTCACCTGAGCCAATGGACGGCCTCTGCAGTTCTTCCTGGCTTTAAGGCAAAATATGGTTGTTTGGGGGATTTGCTTTTACAGATTTGTTTGAATCAAAAGCTTCATGTGAACTACAACCACTGAGCTTCAGCCATGACCATCATAACCCATCCCTTCCCTTTACATTATTGTCTGAATACATCTGATTAAACTTAATACATCTGATTATTAAGCCCTCAGTTCAGCAAAGTACTTAAACATGTGCCTAATTTTAAGCCTGCGAACTCAGCGTGAGCTATTGAGATACTTAAGATTAGGAATATGCTTACAAACCTTGGTGGATCATGGCCTAAGGGCCACGTTTTTGCCACTATAGTAGCAACAACAATATTTTGCACACCACCACGTCAGTCAAGAAGCAAGAAAATCAGCATAATCAGTAACACCCTGGTAAGGAAAAAAACCCAACATTAACTGTGTTTGAAATTCAGCTCTCCCCTTGCTCCATTCACAAAGTGATATAGAACAGCTGGCTATGAAACCTGGCTGCATATTTGTTAAATGGGAACAGATTAGTAAATCAAATTTGTTGACCAATTTTCAAGTATGTGGCCTTGAGATATTTTTAAAAAAGTTTATATGGAAGAGAAGGGGGGGAAATGTCCTGAACATTTCATGCTGGTAGGTAAAAATACCTTTTTTTTTTTTATTATTCTAATCTCCAACTTTCCTATGAGTACCCTGCTAAAACCTCAGGGAATTTTATATAGTGCATGTTGTCAGTATTTTAATCATCCCCAGCTGTCAAAACTCTTGTAACCCGCCTCTTCTATTTAAAATGTGTCTTCTAGGCATAAAATAATTAAAGGTGCAGGACCATAAGGTAGGCTCAGAGCCACTGCAATGTGACAAAACCCCACATATGAAAGGCATTATTTCAGGAAGTTTTAAATATAAATTTTGTTTTGTCAGAAGGCTGCAGGGCACACATTTTCTATACTGTCAAGCTTGATAGTAACAATATTTATATTTCAAATAAAAAGATTAAATTGCAGTCTTATGTGTTTCTGGTTTTCACATAGATTTTATCCATGTATCATAGTGTTCCCATATCAGTGTGTTATCGAAACTTTTTTTTTTTTTGCTGACACCAGTTTTGCTTTATTGTAATATTAAGTCTTGTTCTGCCAGTCTCTGAATTGAAATAACGAGGGCAGACAGTAGAGTGGTTGGTTTTAGTTATTTTACAAATACTTTGTTTGACATGTACCTTTAAGCTCCCCACCAAACAAAACAAACCATTCAAGCAACTAATTTTAAAGAAATATTTCTGACTGATGTTAAGTTTGTATTTTTAATTAAAAACTTTTTTATTTCTACAATTGTAGCCCCTCACCCACCATGCAAATGCTTATTCAAGTACTTAACTCTAAGCATCTGAGTTTCCCCATGGGGATTAAAGTTAAGCACAAGCATAAGTATTTGCAAGATGGGAAGGTCAGAGTGGTTTACAACTATTTTGATCTCCTGTGGGATTTTTTTTTTAATTTTAAAAAGGAGTAAGCCATATTGCACAGAATAAAAGTCTCGGTTGCTTTGAGCTTCTGTAATACCTGCTTGGCAAGCCCCTTTGTGCCAATGCTTATTAGGAACTTTCCAGTAATGCTCAACTCTTCAGCGTTCAGAGCTTTGCAGTCCCATGAGTTTCAGAGTCTCAGGGTTTGTTTTATGTCATCTATGCAGCATCGCACTAGACAGAACAATGGGGAGAAATGTGAAAAGGTCCTGACTTGCTCTGGTATTTGAACTGCCAGTTGGATTCACTTACTCTGACAGCTGGGATTGGGTTTGGAATGAAATGTGAATGTTACAGAACAGCCCCTATGTGTGAGCTCAAAACTGGAAATACCTCGCTGAGAAAATCCCCTCCAGTTCTACCCTTTAGATTTGTTTGTTTGTTTTTTTTCACTTTGCCCGCAGTTGGTCATTGGCATCTAAATCACCAGAAGGTAGGAATGTATTGGTCCTCCAGTCCTAAGAATCAGAAAGTTTTGGGGGTAAATGAGGGACAGGTTTTCAAACAAATTCTGATTTTCCTTTCTCCTATGCTGGTTTCACGCCAGTATAACTTTAGTTGAGTTACTCCTGCTTTACTTCTGGATTGGGGGCAACAGCAATGCTTATAATGTGTGGGATGCGAGGATGAGAAGGCAAAGTTGCTAAGACAACTTTTGAGGGATGGGCTGTAAATAGTTCATCTCCATTAAGCCTCTCAGGACTATTTGGCTTCTCTTCTATTGCATAACAGCAGAAGTCACTTAATATTATTTACTTCTATGCGCTTTATTAGAGTAACAAAATTAGTCTTACAGCATAAAATGCCATGAGCCACTGTGTGGTTTATCTAATCATGTGGTTCTCACAGCAATCCATGCAGATAATCAGTTGTCCCCCCAGTTTGAACACTCCCATTTTTTTGTGCCGTGCTATCAACTTTCTTGAGAGCAATGTTATGAAATATTTACTATTAGTGAAAATTCATGGGTTGGTGGATTTGTGATTGAGTAAAAGCACTTTTTATTCTTTGCTCAATGTTTTGCAAACAGAGAAGAGTTTCTGCGGGTGAAAACCTGACGTTCTCCTCCCCATCCTAAAATACTATGAAACTGGCCAACTCCATTGTCGTAACAGTGCAAGATAATACATGGATGATGATGATACACGGATGATGCAAGACAGGCGGCTGCCAGTTTAATGCCCAGGCAAGTACACCCTTGCCTATTCCATGCATGATCTGTGCATATTTGCATCAGACACTCATGATCTTTGTACTTTTGGCCAGCTGAACTAATTGAAATAGACACTGCAGTGAGAGCTCTTTAACTGTCATTAAAGGTAAAGCTTAAATACAGGAAAGAAACCAAGGACAAAGAGAAGAGAAAAAATAGGTATTATTATGGGTTCCTCTAGTCAAAATTTCACCTTGTTCGTAATTCCTCACCATTTTTTTTTCAGTTTGAACTAATGGATGTACAAATCAATCTATTGCAGCACACACATTCCAAATGAACCAGACGTATTTCATGGGAAACATCTGGCCTCATTATACCAGGTAACACCTGCGTGAAATTACATCTGTGCTGACGTCTTTTACCAGAATATGGTAATTAAACTGAGGCAATCTAATCAAAGAAAGGCGTGAAGAAGGTGAAACATGAAGTTTCATTCCCTGCCATGCAAATAAACTGCAGTAATATATCAGTTCTTTCAAGAAATAGTTAATATCCATAGCACTGAATGTTTGTGGTTTGATAGATTTCATGCTAAAAACAAACATTAATAGTATATCCATAATATGCATTCTGAACTTCCAAACAAGTGTCTAGGGTGCTGTTTGGATTTACTGCACTTAACAGCATATTATTTGGAGAGTGTTCTGTGCTGTTCTGACTGTGCTTTACAAGGATATTCTGTGGTGCAATTTCCTTTCAATATATAACTGGGCTCTTCTCAAATTTTACACTCATAGCAAAGCCTGGAATAGTTGGCTGTTCTACCATTCAATCATTGCCATACCAAATGCGTTCTGAATTGTCAGTGCCAGGCTTGAATGGAGTATAGTTGAGAAGCTTGCTCAGTGTAAGACCCCTGTTAGAAGTGGGGATATGGAGAGAGCTGAGGATTTCTGTGGAAGCTCTGTCCCCGTGAACTGGATTTTAGCTCAGACTTGGATGAACTGGGTGAAATTAATTGAGTTTATGGCTCGATTTTCGGCTGTGTGCAGTGATCACAAAAGAGCCAGTTGCAGCCTCCAAATCCCAGGGCTGATTCTATATTAGCCTCTTGACCTGGGCTGCTCTACAGTGCACCATCTGACTGTGGCCCCTGGAGGGCACCACGTCAGCTGAGAAGAACCAGAATACATTAGTGCTCTAGGAGCACCTGGACATGCCCCCTCTGGCAGAATGAGCTGCACTGATCATCTTAATGCCAGGACTTTGTACTAAAATGCTATAAATAAAGTAAAAACTGCACCAATGATAAGCACCAATCGGCAATCCAATGATTTAAACACTCACTTCAAAGTATCCCCAAGATTTTCAGTACAATATTTTAAACTTTGAGTTGAAAAAGCCTTTGACTAAATAACTAATCTTTGCTGGCACCAAGGGTGGTTCTAATACAAAGAACACTCACATTTCATTACCTAAAGTAGCCAGGATTTCAATGTTTTTCTACATAAAAACCACCTGAAAAAAGATTAATCTGCTATTCAAAATTACTGAAATTCCAAACAAAGGAGATTTGGATATGAAATTTCCATGAAATAATAATCATAGCTAGTGCTTCTCATCAGTAGGTCGCAAAATGCTTTGCAAAAGAGGTCACAGATGAGGAAACCAAGGCACAGACAAGCAACATGACTTGCCCAAGGTCACCCAGCAATCTAGTGGAAGAGCCAGGAATAGAATCCATGTTTCTTGATATCCAGTCAATATGTCTATTAGACAACACCACTCTCCCTCAACTACCCACCAATCTTCTAACTAAAGTGAAAAGAAGAAAAATACCAATGAACTGACCAAAAACAAATTGTTTCCTTGTTCAAACTACAGATCTAAATCTGGAAACTCAGTGTTACTTGTTGATGATTGTGCTCTGTTAAAATATTTACATTAATCTAATGAACACTGTAGGGTTGTGTCAAATAGATACATCTTTTAGTAATGTACATCTACACTATAGAATATTGAGATGACTGTTTAATGAGAATGTAAATATTAGAAGTTGTAAAGCTGCTCAGCATGGGAGGGGTGCCTATTAGCTGGTGATTAAAAGCTTTGCAAATTAATGAATCTATCCATCTATCCATACATAAATACATAATTAAAATCATTGCTCTACTGGACACTATTAGGGTTTTGAGCACACTTTCTTTGTTGGAACATATAGAAAAATAATGCATGCAACTGTAATGGCAGAATAAATATTGCTACTGGAGCTGGAATTTGACAAGGACTTTGGGTTAACACTCCTAGCTTTGGAAAGAATGCCATGGATTCTTTACAGAACTGCTGGACTTTAAAAAAAAAAAAAAAAAGAAGCGTTTTCTCAACGAAAAGTGACTTTTTGACTAAAATGATTTTTTTAATGGAAAATTGTAATCTTGGTAATAAATGCCCCTTCCAAGATAAACAACACCCCAGCCCTTCCCTAGAAAAAAAAGATGGCTTTTGGAGCTAGACGGCTAACAGGGCTGGGGCTGGGGTGGGTGAAAAGGGAAAAGTAAATTCTAGAATGGAAGGGTCATCCTGCTGGATGCAGTCTCCTCTTTGTAAGAGAGGTGTCCAGTTTGAGTGTCTGTGCTAACTGCAGCTGTGATAGCAGGATGCATGGAGAGATGCACGATCCCAAAACGATTTACATTAGGTAGTGAAGTTCTTTGGGGAAGGGACTAAAGCCAGAAATGGAGCTGAGGCCACAAGCCTACCGCCCTCCCCACTGACGCACTGCCTACTGAAGCTTGCTGCTTTCATCTATTATTATGAACACAAGTCTAGAACACTTCTCTCTAATAGTCCTTTCAACATAAATCTGTTGGATGTTCGAGCTCTGGAGCCAAATGTGTCTGTGGAATTCTGACCAACACAAAATCCAGCAGCCCAAATACCACCTCTATCCAATATATCAGTGGAAATACAGTATTCCCTTGTTGTTTGCAGAGGTAGACAAAATAAAAGAAGACAGTGGCAGTAAACTTTCTACAAAATCCTACCATGCTGAAGATTTAAAGGATTGACATTTGCGTTATGTTTTTTCCTGTCCAGCCCTCCTCATTAGCTAGATATCTTTATTCTCTAAATATTTACCACCTAAAATACATGCATAGTTTAATTTGCTGTATAAACTCATTTATTGACTGATCAAGCTCATTACTAAGGCCTAGCCCAGGCCTTACTGTGCACTGACAGTTTTAATTCTTGTAGCAGCAGGCTACTGCAAGAGAGAAACAATCCTGCCACTTTAACGGCAGGGGTCTAAATAATTCAAATACACTAAATCCTCCCAGAACGGTTCCCTTGCTCAGAATTTGTTTTTTCTAGCCAACAATTAACTAGCAATATTCTAAGTTAACAGTGCCAACTATTGTGAAATCTCAAGGAAAATGGAAACATACACAGGCAATAAATGTTCCTGGATGAGAATACATTAGAAGACATGCTGGAAAATGTAGTTCTATAAAGGGAAGCACTAGTCACTTTGAATCAGAAAGCATTTGTGGAATTTGCGGGTGGAGTTATGACTCTATATTAGCCATATCTTCAGCCTGTGTGAATTGGTGAAGCTCCATTGGCTTAGATTTGCATCTTCTGAGGATCTGGTCTTTTGCCTTCCCATGGTAGATACTTCTCGAGTCTTTTGAATTTAGAGGAAGGAGTTCTTTTCTGACCATTTATTTCTGTCAGAGCTTTTGTTGATTTTCTTTATTAATAATAATAGCAACATAAAAAATAGATGCAAACTGGCCGTGCACTTCACAGGGCGCTAAGTGAGAACACCTGGATGGTAATTGATGGTACTTGTCATCTCACAGGGTCTGCCATCATTACTCCTCTGCAAGTAATGCCATTCAAATCAATGGGGCAATGAGAGTGGCTGAATCAAAACATTTTAAGTGAGATAACTGACAAGACTATGGCAAAGCGACATTGGCAGCATGCTCAGATTTCCTTGACCCCCATTAGTCTGGTTTTGGGTTTGTGTACTGACCTGGTACTGGGCTCCTGTGTGTGCACATAGGCTGAACCCAATTAAAGTAGGGTGACCATATGTCCCGTTTTGGCTGAAACCATCCCTTTTTTAAGCCCTGTCCTGGCTATGGTGACTCTTTTGGCAAAAGTGAGCATTTGTCCTGTTTGCTCTTGCCAACTTGATTAATTGGGAAGAGCAAACAGGACAGAAGCCCATTTTTGCCAAAAAAGGGGGTGCGGTGGAACAAGTGTGTGTGTGTAGAGGGGGAACAGCAATGCCTGCCCACGCAGTGGAGGGAGACAGAGTTTAAGCGGGGCACGGGCAAGGCTCCAGCGAGCAGTGACGCCAACCCCAGCCTAGTGCAGGAGGCAGGCAGTGGGTAGGCGTGCAGTGAAGCCAGCCCCAGAAAAAGAAAGCAGGGCCTCAGGCCAGCCCCATGCAGCGGAGAGGCCCTCGGGCTCACCCCCCGCAGTGTATCATTGTCTCTTTGGGAAATATGGTCACCCTAAGTGTAACTCCACTAAAAAGGAAAAAGAGTGAAGATTTTCTGTAGGGAAAAAATGGCCTCCTTCTAAAGAGAACCTTGTTTGGTGTGCCTTTGGGTACGTCCCCACTGCAATCCATGGTATCATTGTGGGTCATGCCTAGGCTCCCTGTTGTGGTTGTTCAAACCTGTTGAAGCTCATATTGCTGCATCTGCACTCTTAGTCATGCTAGCACAGTGTGGGTATGCCTACTCGTGCTGCACAGATTGCAATGTAGACCTATCCTTTGTGCACACCATATACAGTCTGTGATTGGTGATATCAAGAGATATTACTGCTGCACCTAACATAGACACCCTGTACATCCCTTTATACTCCTTCATAAATGTGCTCCCCATCTCTTTTTCGGCCTACTCCCCTGTTCTCTTCATTCTGTTGCATCCATTCCTGTGCAGAAAAAAATCCTGGGCAAGACAGACCCTGCAAAGCAAAAATGATGGGTCCAATTTGTGGCCGAATAGCTTTGACATTGCCTCTACATTTGCTTCGGTTTATAAAAGACTTTGCTTTTTTTATTTAATCTTTTCATTTTAGGTCACACTGTTAATGCAATAAATCTTTCTGCACCATTCTCTGTGACAATTTTAACTTTCTCATAAAGCTCCCAATTTTTAACTTCATTATAAACTTCTGTTTTATTGCATAACATGCAGTGCTTTGTTTTAATGCCGAGACATTGCAGTTTCCTGAGAGTACCTGTAGAAATAGGATGAGGTTATAATGTATCATCTGTGTAATTCACAAGAGCAATAAAATAATTGGAAGAGTCAGTAGGGATGATAATAGTAAAGGAAGGAGTCAGATGATTTATTTTGTAGAAACACCAAGTCTATGCATATTTTTCTAGTCATATAGGGCTTTGAAGCCTTTTCACCAGGGAAGAGTTGTTCTATTGACTTCACTGGGAGTTTGATTGGGTTGATATATATAGGTCAGGTATTAGAAACAAAAGTTATTTGATTTTTCTTTTGTGTTTAAGGACTGTTTTAGCCCATTCCCTGGACTTTGGTAGGCTGGACATCAGAGCTGGTCGTGAATTTTCTGTAGAAATGTTTTTTTCAATGGAAAATGCAGTTTGTACAAAATCAAAAGTTTTTCTTGATCATCTGCTAGAAAAATTGAAATGAAACGTTTCATTCTGAGGCAGATTTATTGAACCAAATCAAAGTGTTCGGTTTCAGATCAGTTTGATGTTAATCTGCATTGCCTGAGCTGCTCTGGTGCCTCTTGCCTCCAGTCTCCTTAATGGTCTGGGTCCTTGCTTGGACTCCATCACCCATGAAGCACTCAAGTATTCCCTATGATTAAACAAATGTGGTGCATGATGGGAGTAACATGACCATGGTTCACTGTTGGAGATTCAGGATGGAAACAAATTTCGAACTATTGGAATTTCTTGCAGGATGGAAATTCCAGTTTCCAACCAGCTGTGCTGGATCTCACTCTCGCTATAACCCACTCCCACCAAAGGTGCACAGATTTGATCGTTTTGAAGAGGGCATGAACACTGCCACTATCACTAAGTATGTGGAAGTCAGCCTATTTATGATGGGCTCTCCTCCTTCACTAGCTCCTGTCCTGAGATTCATTCCAACACCTTCAACTCCTAACTGTGGGTTAGGTATGTAACCTAGTATGCCACCATATTCCCATCTTCTATGAGCGAGGAACTGATAAAGTGAGTTTCATACTTGCACTCCATCAGAAAAATGCAAATGGCCTTCCAATAAGTAGGCAAGGTCAACGCCAAATCTCTGAGTCAGCAAGCTACTTTCTAAATGTCACATCACAAAGTGAACTAGTTAAAGCTGCAGTGGGTTTTTGGATACAAATGTTAACACCTGCACTCTTGTGAGTATTAGATTAGTGCATGGACATATTAGCACATGCTCAGGTGTTTCCACCTGGAATGTCCAGGTGTGTGTACTTGGACTGACTGTTGAAAATTTGGCCAGGTTTGTGCAACACTATTCAATGCAGCATCTAGAGCAATAAATGCATGTGCTTCAGAAAACAGGCACCCATACTAATAGAAGGGTCGCATAAGGACATAGACTAGATTGCTGGAGACCTGCATGCTGGGTGGATACACACATGCCTGCAGAAGTAGGATTATACCTTGGCACTTCAACTCCCTAACCACAGGTCTCTACTGCTTGAACAGAGAGAATTTCCATTATGTGTCATCAGGATTAGGGCTTTGATCCAATTCGGGCCCGCAGCAACTTGACTGCTCTCTGTCATTCACTTACATGCAAACACATGCACACCCAATACCTTACAAAAGCATCAATGTGAGCACCTATTCACATCTGAGACTAGGGAGCAAGCCTGCTCATATACCTCTGATTTACCTCCAGTGTCATGTGCCATATCTGAGGAGATTCTGAGCCGAACAGGCAATCTCATGTAGACTGGTCACTAAGAGGTGTTAGTGCAGGTGCTTCTAAAGCATTTTGGTCAATATCACCTCTGCCTTATCTGGAACATCCACGCTCACTGAAAACTACGTGGTCCTATTGAAAATGTGCACTAATTTGGGGTATAGTACATTTTACTGTTTTGGAATAAATTTGGGGGCATTTTGCTGCTTCCCACATTTTTGCTAGAGGGGGCTGATCAGGATCCTAAATGTCCGGGAAATGTTTTGGATTTGATTCTTGCAAACCAAGTCCACATGCACCATTGCACATGCAATTACTCACAATTTTGTCTATGCACTGCTGTATAGGCACATGTAAATAAGAGGTTATACATGTGTATGTGGCCAGATAGCCACTAGTCTGGCCTGCTGTGCACACAAAATGCCAGCTTTATCCCTGAAAACACAGATTTGCTGGTGTAAATCAGTGAAGTCAATAGAACTACACTGATTTACACCAGCTGAGGATCTGGCTCTATAATCCTGCATCTGTCAGTTAGAGATCCTTATATATCCCTCCACAGTGGCTATCATGTGCTGGCACTAAGTTACAGGGGGCTTGACCTGTGCTTGTTTCTTTCAGATGTGCCCACAGTTGAAATAAAACCCGCTTCTCCAGCCCCTCTGTTCTAGTTTGTGTGTGTGTGAGGCTTGGAGACTGAAGCTGGTTAATTCAGTGGTAAATGTGGTTTTCTGGGACATCTAAGGGTTATGTCACTTTTATAAAAATCTCTTTGATCTTGAATCAAAAGAAGAGGGTGGGTTTTTAGCGTCTTCTTAACAGTGTGGCTTTTACAAATTAAAAACCCACTTGAAATTGGTTATACAATATCTGCTTGTGTTTCTCTAAGGCTGATGAGACCACCTTTGACTCCAAGCTGTTTTTTCTAGCAGATCATCAGGAAAAATCCTGGTAACAAACAGTTGGGGAAAGCTAGAGGGAGCTTTTGAAATAGGAACTGTGCATTTTTCTCTATTTTGAGAGCTTTGGCTCTCGGTTATAAGAAACAGCGGCTAGTGCACTAACTGTGCCTCATTGTTAGTGAACTTTATACTGAAAAAAAGTAGTGGAACTGAATGAATTTTAATCTGTTTTGTAACTAAAAATAATTCCACTTTTAAGCATTCAGAATCTAGGGCTTGATCTAAAGCCTATTGAGTCAGTTGGAGTCTTTTCATTTTCTTCGTTGGACTATGGATCAGGCCCCTGGTTTCTGATTGCTGTGTAGCTTTATGTGTATATGTACAATCCCTGGGCCTGATTCTCTGTTTTACACCACATTGCACTAGTGTAATTGGCTGCACAAGGAGGAAAATTAAGCCCCGCGTGTGCTTAGTGTGCGTCAGAGAGAGAAGAGAAGAGTAAGAAAGGGGAAAATAAACAGCTAGAGGAGACCAAGTTATTGGGCTATGAATACTTCAAGAGGTGGTTCTGAGTCGAACTAGTCAGGAATTTTTAAATCAAACCTGTTTTCATTGGAAAATGCTGATTTATCAAAACTGTGGGGAATTTTTGCTTTTGATGGATTTCTCATTTCAAAAACATTTTTAGGGAAAAAAAGTTGAAATTTGCAAACAATTTCAATATTTTTCAAAATGAAAAATTCTGCTTTTTCAGTTAGAAAGGATGCTTTAGAAATTGAAGCTAAAGTACATTTTAAATTATCAAGATCACAACAAAACATTTCAAAATCACAGAAACAAAACATTTTGATTGAACTGATTTTTTTTGAGGGTGGGGGGATTGTTGGTTCATTAAAATTTGGGATTGGAAATTTTTGCAAAGTCTTGAAAAATTTCCTGGTCAGGGGAAACCATTTTCTGGCCAGCTGTAGTTCTGAGTGATCTACTGGTTCCAAGAGCATGTATGGTTTCTGTGTCCCTATAATCCAGAGCTTATTAAAATCTCATCTGCTGAGGTCAATAGGGCTTCCATATTTATCTACCTTACTATCCATAACATCTAATATTCCCTAACTTAGATACACCTTCTCTCCCATTTATTTCCAATGATGATTTTGTAAAGAGATCTTAGACCATACATCCCCACTATTAAACATCTGGGGTAGTACATCAAAGATATTTGAGTTTTTCTTGGGTTGAATTCTGCCCTCAGACATGCATGCACAACTCACAACATGGTGTGAGGAGAATTAGTCTGTCATTAGCAATACTGGGTGTTGTGCATCTAATTCCCATGCACCACCCTGAAAATTTCCACCACCTCCACAAATGGAAGGGAGAAAAAAAAAGAATATCCCATTTATTCTTTTTTATATGTAAATGAGACTTAAAATAATTGTTTGATAATGACATGCATTTTTTTTTATTTGGAAATATCTCTTGATGATAATTTATCCTGCAATTATTGTTGCTTAGTACTAGCCTTATAATTAAGGCCAAGAAGTGTTATTCATCGCCTCATTAAATATTTTCTCTTTCAGGATGCCTGACTCCTTAACACAGCCAAGAGCTGATAAAGCCACTTGTATGCAGAGCTGGCTGCCTGCAGATCTTTGATCTTTTTTTTCCCCTTCTTCAAGAATATGACTTTGTGAAGTGGTTGCTGCTGCAGTTTCAGTTTGTTGTTTTAAACAGCTCAGTAGCTATAAATACTCGTTCACTTTGATTTTCAATTGCCCTTGTAAGACAATTGTTTTTTTGTGAGTGCAGTCTCATTTAAATGTTGGATTCCCGTTGAACAGATACAACTCCAGCCTTATTCTTTCTTTTGATTTTATTTTGGAAAGTTGGATTGATTTTTTTCTATCCACTTTTTTAAAAGAAAGAAAGTGGCTTCCATAGATCACCTCTTGGGGAAAGGAAAGAACAAAGATCGACATTTGTTATAATGATGAAGAATGCTTTGCATCACTATAATGCCTTTCATCTGATTTTATTGATGGGGAAACTGAGGTGCAAAATAAGTGACTTACCCAAGGTCAAACAGTAACTCAGCAGCAGAACCAGGAGCAGATGCCAGAAGTCCTTTATATTTCTGGATGCATGAGCTCAGGCTTTAATTTATTCTATGGTATTTTTTGAGGTTTTGATATTTGAAATGTGGTTGGCATAGGTTAGTATAAAAAGGCTATTTCCTGGGACTCTTCTGTTGCCTAAAATGTTAGAGGTCACACTCCTGCAGTGATTCATCTTCCCCCCTTGAATATATAAGTTCACACAGAGTCCATGAGAGTCAATTGACTTATGCATCTAAGAGCCCCAGTGGTTAAGGGCCCAATTCGAGATACCTTAAAGGGGGCAGTTTTTTAGAAAGCCTGCAGAACCCGCTCCCCCCCAAAAAGGAGGCCTCTTAAAGGTGTCTGAATTGGGCACTGAAAATCACTCATCCCTTCTCCAATTTCACTTTGGTATAACTACATTTTCTTCAGTGAACTTGCCCCGGAGATGAATCGGTCCCATATGTATTAGCTCAAAGGTTGGCAAATAAATGCAGACCTTAAAGTGAACATTCAGAGAAGAGTGAAACTTGTTTACAGCAGTTCTGGTTTCTATTGCCTGCAGCACTTTCTAAGGGTGTGGTGACCAGGGGTGGCTCTAGACATTTCGCTGCCCCAAGCACGGCGTCATGCCGCGGGAGGCGCTCTGCCGCTTGCCGGTCTCACGGCTCCGGTGGACCTCCCTCAGGACCAGCGGACCCTCTGCAGGCATGCTGCCGAAGGCACCCTGCCTGCCACCATCCCGGTGACTGGCAGAGCGCACCCCGCGACATGCCGCCCCAAGCACGCGCTTGGCGTGCTGAGGCCTGGAGCTGCCCCTGGTGGTGACAAATGAATGGTGAACTCTCAGCCAATGGTTGTTTGTCTTGCTTTTCCTAGGAACCTGACATTAGTTTTGCCTTCTCTTTCCTGGACACCTGGCTAGCTGTTTTAAGAAACTCTGAGATCAGCAAATGGTAAAACATAAAATCATAAAAATGTAGGCCTGGAAAGGACCTCAAGACATCATCTCCCCCACTTGCGCCAGGGTCAGATTAGACCATCCTCAACAGATGTACATCTAACCTAGTCATAACATGTATATGAGTAGCAGTGAACTTGAGAGAGAGAAGAATGATCACTTCCCACTGCTAATTCAGCACAAAATCATCATTTTCCCCCCTCCCCAGCAAACAATCTTGTCAGGCTTTTCTGTTTATGATGTCAGATTGTGGATAAAACAAAGTTTCTAGTTCAACAGAGACTATTTTTGTGGTTTAGGAGCACTCCTGAAATCCATTCATCACAGGTTTTACTCATTTTCTGTTGGGGATGTGTGCCTAGCAGATCCATTGTATATTTAGCAGGGACTCAGGGAGCATTAGGCCAATGAGGAGAAGGGAAAAAGCCCTGAATTTTATTTTTCACAATATTTGATTAAACATAAAGTGAATATTTCTGCCCCAGCTGCAGGCATGAAGTTTTCAGCAACGCATCTTCTCCCTAGGATTGCCATGTCCCCCTTTAAAAACCACACCCTCCTCCCTGCATACCAATGAATGCATTTCAGCAGCAAGGGTGTGCAAACACTGCCCTTCATAGATTCATAAATGGACCATTGTCATCATCTGTCCTGACCTCCTGTATAACACGGGACATAGAACTTCCTTGCTATAATTCCTAGAGCAGATCTTTTAGAAAAACTTGATTTAAAAGTTGACAGGGATGAAGAATCCATCACAACCCTTGGTAAATTGTTCCATGATTAATTACTCTGATCTTTAGAAATTTGTTCCTTATTTCCAGTCTGAATTTATCTCACTTCAACTATCAGCAACTGGACCGTGTTATACCTTTCTCTGCTAGATTGAAGAACACATTATTAAATATTTGTCCACACGTAGGTACTTATAGACTATAATCAAGTCACCCCTTAATCTTCTCTTTGTTAAGCTAAATAGATTGAGCTCTTTGAGTTCATTACTGCATGGCATGTTTTCTAAGCCTTCGGTCATTCTTGTGGCTCTTCTCTGAACCTCTCCAATTTACTATCATCCTTCCCGAATGGTGGGTGCCAGAACTGGAAACAGTATTCCATCCCACGATTGTGTTAGCTCTTTTGGCCACAATGTCACACTGGGAGCTCATCTTCAGGTGATTATCCACCACCACCACAAATCTTTTTCAGAATTACTGCTTCCCATGATAGAGTCCTCTGTGTGTCCTACATTGTTTGTTCTCAGATGTTTACATTTTCATTTAGCTGTATTAAAAGGCATATATTATTTGCTTGTGCCCATTTTACCAAGCGGGCAAGATTGCTCTGAATCAGTGACCTGTCCTCTTCATTATTTACCACTCCCTCAATGTTTGTCATCTGCAAACTTTATCAGTGGTGATTTTATATTTTCTTCCAGGCCGTTGACAGAGAAGTTAAATAGTGTAGGCCCAAGAACTGGTCCCTGTGGGACTCCACTAGAAACAGACCCACTCAGTAACTATTCTGTGATTACAGTTACATTTTGAGACCTATTAGCTAGTCAGTTTTTAATCCATTTAATGTGTATCATGTTAATTTTATATCATTCTAGGTTTTAAATCTAAACCTTAGATGGTGCCAAGTCAAATGCCTTATAGAAGTCTAAGTATATTACATCAACGCTATTATCTTTATCAAACAAACTTTTAATCTCATCAAAAAATATATCAAATTAGTTCGACAGGATCTATTTTCCATAAGCCTGTGTTGATTTGCATTAATTGCCTTACCTTTTTAGTTCATTATTAATTGAGTCCTATGTCAGCTGCTCCATTATCTTGCCAGAGATCAATGTCAGGCCAACATTTTTTTACCTGGGTCATCCTATTTAGCTTTTTTAAAAATTAGCCCAACATTAGCTTTCTTCCAGTCTACTGGAACTTCCCCAGTGCTCCAAAACTTATTGAAAATCAATATTAATGGTCCAGCAAGTTCCTCAACCAGCTCTTTTAAAACTCTTGGATATAAGTTATCAGGACCTGCTGATTTTAAAATGTCTAACTTTAGTAGCTCCTGTTTAACATCCTCCAGAGATACTAGTAACTAGTGGAATGGAAAAAGTGATATCATATGATGAGACTGCCTCATTTGTTTTTTCTCCAAATACAGAACAGAAATATTTATTGAATACCTCTGCCTCTTTCTTTATTATTATTGATAATTCTACCTGGCCAATACATTGTCAGGATCCCTTTTTGTTCCTACTATTTAAAAAAAAATGTATTTATTGTCCTTAACTCTACTGGCCATATATTTCTCCTTGTGTCCTTTAGTTTCCCCCATTAATTTTTACTAGGACTGTTGATTAATTGCAGTTAACTCACGTGAGGAACTCAGAATTAATCGTAATTAAAAAATTAATTGCGATAAATCGCAGTTTTAGTTGCACTGTTAATAGAATACCAACTGAAATTTATTAAATGTTTTGGATGTTTTTCTACGTTTTCAAATATATTGATTTTAATTGCAGCACATAATACAAAGTGTACAGTGCTTACTTGATATTATTTTTATGACAAATATTTGCACTGTAAAAAGGAAAAAAGAAATTGTGTATTTAAGTTCTCCTCATACAAGTACTGTGGTGTGCAATCTCTTTCTCGTGAAAGTGCAACTTACAAATGTAGATTTTTTTGTTACATGAATCAAAGACAAAACAATGTAAAACTTTAAAGACAACAAATCCACTCAGTCCTACTTTTTGTTCAGCCAATCACTCAGACAAACAAGTTTGTTTACATTTATGTGAGATAATGTTGCCTGTTTCTTATTTACAATATTGCCTGAAAGTGAGAACAAGCATTCACATGGCACTTTTGTAGCCAGTGTTGCAAGGTATTTACATGCCAGATATGCTAAACATTCATATGCCCCTTCATGTTTCAGCCATCATTCCAGAGGACACGCTTTCATGCTGGTGATGCTCATTAAAAAATAATGTGTTCATTAAATTTGTGACTGAACTCCAGGGAGAAATGTGTGTCCCCTGCTCTTTTACCCTCATTCTGCCATATATTTCATGTTATGGCAATCTTGGATGATGACTCAGCACATGTTCGTTTTAAGAACAATTTCACTGCAGATTTGACAAAATGCAAAAAAGGTACATATGTGATTTTGAAAGATAACTATAGCACTCGACCCAATGTTTAAGAATCTGAAGTGTCTTCCAAAATCTGAAAGGATCAAGGTGTGGAGCGTGCTTTCAGAAGTCTTAAAAGAGCAACACTCCAATGTGGAAACTACAGACCCTGAACCACCAAAAAGGAGAATCAACCTTCTGCTGGTGGCACCTGACTATGATGATGTAAATGAATGTGTGTCAGTCGACACAGATCCACTGCTTTGGATCATTATCGAGCAGAACCCATCATCAGCATGGACACGTCCTCTGGAATGGTGGTGGAAGCATGAAGGCCCATATGAATCTTTATCGTATCTGGCAGGTAAATAGCTTGTGACTCTGGCTACAACAGTACCGTGCAAATACCTGTTCTCACTTTCAGGTGACATTGTAAAAAATAAGTGGGCAGCATTATTTCCTGCAAATGTAAACAAACTTGTTTGTCTGAGCGATTGGCTGAACAAGAAGTAGGACTGAGTGGACTTGTAGGCTCTAAAGTTTTACATTGTTTTATTTTTGAATGCAGTTATTATTGTACATAATTCTACATGTGAAAGTTCAGCTTTCATGATAAAGAGATTGCACTACACTACTTGTATTAGGTGAATTGAAAAATACTATTTTGTTTTTTACAGTGCAAATATTCGTAATAAAAAATAAATATAAACTGAGCACTATGCACTTTGTATTGTGTGTTGTAATTGAAATCAATGTAGAAAACATCCAAAAATATTTAAATAAATGGTATTCTTTTATTGTTTAGCAGAGTGATTAATCGCATGACTAATCATCATTAATTTTTTTAGTCAAATGGATGGATTCTAACCTCCAAGGGGAACTCCCCCAGACAGCCAATCCCTACTCCAATCTTCCTCAAGGACCTTCAGTAAGTGTCTTCATAGGCAGTATGACAGACTGACAGTTTCCTGTAATATACTGATAGAACTTTATTGAATAAAGTTGAATTTTATTGAATTAAGATTAATACCTGTGGGGTACATGGTATTGAAAATGCAATTGTGTGTGTGTTATTGTGGTATCGTATGCACCTTCTGTAGTAGAAAAGGTAGATGCTAATGTACTTTTTTCCTTACTGAAACTTTGAAGTCATCCCTTGGAAAGGTATGTATATGCTACTTCAAACTGGATTCTTCAGTGACCAAGAGACAAATAAAGCTCTTTTGTGGAAATAGCCTAGTTTTATACTGATCCATGGCTGTCTTCTTGGTCCAGCAAATGGACAGGACTCCTGGTCCATGAAGGCCCCCAATCCTCAGAGTACATTTAGAAGGACTGTGTTTTTGTTCTGAGCTGAAGCTGTGATGAACTGGTAACCACAAGGAATCCCCTTAGGTGGGGGGTTGATGGACTGCATCCTGGTAGAATCCATATTAGGGTTGGGGTTGATTCTGGTAAGCTGATTAGCATGTGTGAAGGTTCTTTTACTGTTTTTAATGTGTTTTCCCTGTCATGCATTTTACCTTAAGAATAAAGTAGCCTTGCATAAGACATATTGCATGGTACCTTATAACTGTAGCAGTTTCAGCTGTTAAGCGTCTCTGAAGAGAAAGCAAACAGTGTCCTTGGGCAACCTGTCTGGGCTGAGAATATCATAGTGTAATCAGGGAACTGAACAACCAGGACATCCCCTGGTCAGAAGGGAGACAGACGAGGATGTCCATCCAAAAACGCAATGGCTGGGGAGCTGGAAACCTTGGCTGGAATACAGGTGCAGTTGTCCTGAACTGTGACAGTGAGATCTCTCGGTTCGTTAGGAGTAGGGTGGAAAAAGCCTTCTAGAGCCTGAAGTTTTGTGGCACATTGCAAAATACTTTCAGGGTTTGCAGAGCCAGCAAAACAAGTCTGGGTTTGTGAACTTTATGAACACCACTCTGAAAAGCTGGCTGGCACATGGGCACAGCATGGCTATGCTGTGTAGGTGGGACCAATATTTTCCAGGCTGCCAAAGTGACATAAAGAACTAAATGGGACTTTTGTTCTTTATGTCACTTAGGTACCTTGGAAAATATTACATGGGATGTAGTTTGTTAACTTAGTGTCTTTCTCCTCCCTATCTCTGCTCCCATCTCATTCGCTAAGTGGCTGTTTTGCACTTTGCACTTTGCCTCCCCTGAGCTCCCCAGGCATTTAAGACCATTGACTTCAATAGAACTTAAAGTTAATTACGTGCTTAAGTGCTTTGCTGAATCGGGGCCCAATTGTATGGGGCCCGGCTGCAGGATTGTTCTTTCAGGAGTGATGAGTGCAGGTAGGGAAGCCTCTTATACTGAAAGGAAGGGCAGGCTTTGCTAGGTGTCAAGGTTCCTTTCCCACTCTGAATTTTAGGGTACAAATGTGGGGACCTGCATGGACACTTCTAAGCTTAATTACTAGCTTAGATCTGGTAACTTTGCCACCATCCAGAAATTTCAGTGTCTGGATTACTTCTTGTCCCCCCCACAAAACCTTCCCCTCCCTGGGCAGCCTTGAGAGGCTTCACCAATTCCCTGGTGAACACAGATCCAAACCCCTTGGATCTTAAAACAAGGAGAAATTAACCATCCCACCTCCTTTCCCCCTACCAATCCCTGGTGAGTCCAGATCCAATCCCCTTGGATCTTAAAACAAGGAAAAATCAATCAGGTTTTTAAAAAGAAAGCTTTTAATTAAAGAAAGAAAAGTAAAAAAAATCATCTTTGTAAAATCAGGATGGAAAATACCTTACAGGGTAATCAGATTCATATAGCCTCGAGGAACCCCCTCAAGCCTTAGGTTCAAAGTTACAGCGAGCAGAGGTAAAATCCTCTCAGCAAAACCAAGGAACATTTACAAGTTGAGAAAACAAAAATAGCCTTGCCTGGCTGTTACTTACAATTTAGAAACATGAGAGACTGATTCAGAAAGATTTAGAGAGCCTGGATTGACGTCAGGTCCCTCTTAGTCCCAAGAGCAAACACCACCCAAAAACAAAGAGCACAAACAAAAGACTTCCCTCCACCAAGATTTGAAAGTATTTTGTCCCCTTATTGGTCCTCTGGTCAGCTGTCAGCCAGGTTTACTGAGCTTCTTAACCCTTTACAGTAAAAGAGGCATTAACCCTTAACTATTTTTATGACACTAGGCTAAGCCACTTAACTGATTAAAATGACACAGCAATTTATTTAAATAAGAGACTACTTGCACAAGCTTGTGGCGCACAATTGTAGTTGATCTCGACTATTCATGTAATCTAATATAATTTAATTTCATTGTTAGGGGAAACAACTTTGCTTCTGGCTGAAGGGTTGGTGTGAAACAATACCCTTCACCCCACTGATTCAAGAACTTTGCCGCACAATACTCCCCATCGGGGTGGCTCTAGACATTTCACCACCCCGAGCACGGCGGCATGCCGCGGGGGGCGCTCTGCCGGTTGCTGGTCCCGCAGCTTCAGTGGACCTCCCGGCGACCAGCAGCGCACCCCACGAGGCATGCCGCCCCAAGCACGCGCTTAGCATGCTGGGGCATGGAGCCGCCTCTGCTCCCCGTGTAGCAAGAACCAGAGGGATATTTTTCCCTTTTCTTAAAAGGAATGCTCGATGGCAGGAATAGGATTTGAAAATGAAAGATAATGATCTGTAGGGAAAACCAAGTGCCACTTGCTTAGTCCCAGGAGTGCCCTTCCTCCAGCAGCAAAGAATCCTGTGGCACCTTATAGACTAACAGACGTTTTGGAGCATGAGCTTTCGTGGGTGAATACCCACTTCCTCAGATGCATCTGCATCTGCATCTGAGGAAGTGGGTATTCACCCACGAAAGCTCATGCTCCAAAACGTCTGTTAGTCTATAAGGTGCCACAGGATTCTTTGCTGCTTTTACAGATCCAGACTAACACGGCTACCCTCTGATACCTTCCTCCAGCAACACTTGAGTTCCCTGAAATAGCGAGCATGGCACATTGCTGTGGTTGGCCCTGTGTGGTGGCATCTGCTCACATGGTACTGTAAATCTGAGCAATGTAGCTGGAGGTCTTGGAGTCATCATGGCCTAAAAAGATGGTTATTTGTAACACTAGCTCAATGAAAGGAGAGGTGGCTCTGCTGGTGCGGAATTATTATATTATTACATGAGAAATAGTTAAAATATTGCTTGGGAAATACAGGCTGCAAGAAACAATCTTCACCGGCGTCTTACTCTGGTAAAAAAACCCACACCTCCTCCTCAACGTGCAGTATAAACAAGAATGTACCTGACAATCTACCCACTACGCAGCCTGTATGGAAGCAAAAAGAAAAATAATGATCTCCCATATACTCCACTTTTCTAAGAGTAAAGGAGTACAAAATACAGGACAAGCCTCAGGATGTAAATGAGACCTGAAGAAGTATCAGGAAATGCTATTGCTCTTTCTTATGGTGCCACCAGGATAAATGGAGCTACCCAGTGGAAGAACAGCATGTGGCTGCACCAGCGGGTTATCATCTCTGTGTGACCTGTTTATAAAAGGATATGCTGGAGACTATCACAGGGGCTCTGCAAGGGCTTCAGAAACAAAGAAATGCAATAAATGCAATTAAACACAAGGGTTTTTATGTAACAGTAATTGAAAACTGGGGAGTTTAACCCTTGGAGAGAGATTCTCTTCACGATTAGCTGGCCTGGGAGTTCGGTGCATAACTCCTGGTTCATTGAGCTGAGGAAATACCTTTATAGTTAAGAAAGAAAAGGATTCACTGTGATCTCTCTGAAGAATGTATTTCTTAGAGAGAAGCATGGAGGAGGAGATGTGCCAGCTAAGTGAAATGCTTTGGTCTACTCGAGAATTCAGTTCAGGTCAGTCCAAACAGTAGATGTGTTCAGCTGCCTGACCCACCCTTGGTTTGGGTTGCTGTGAGAGACCACTAGAAGAGTGGTTCTCAACTAGGGATCTGGGACCCACTGAGCAGGTTTCAGGGGTCCACGAAGCAGGTGTGGCATTAGATCTGCTGGGGCCCAGGGCAGAAAGTCAAAGCCCCATCACCTGGAGCTGAAGCCTGTGACTCCAGGTCCAGATACCTGGGGCTGAAACCGAAGCCTGAGCTACTAGCTTTGCAGGGCCCCCCGTGGCATGGGGAACAGAGCAGTTGCCCTGCTTGCTACCCCGTAACGCTGGCCCCGGCTTTTATGTGCAAAACAACAGTTGTTGTGGCACAGGTGCGCTGTGGCATTTTTATAGC
This sequence comes from Gopherus evgoodei, assembly GCF_007399415.2. Taxonomy (NCBI): domain Eukaryota; kingdom Metazoa; phylum Chordata; order Testudines; family Testudinidae; genus Gopherus; species Gopherus evgoodei. Next base: position 32,383,351 of record NC_044333.1, on the reverse strand, counting down.
ATGTTGGAGGGGCCTCAGAAAAACAAAAATTGAGAACCCCTGCACTAGAAAATTCAAGGGCACACTTTGCTACCGTCTATGATTATTCCTAATTTCATGGGGACAACCAGGGCAGAGTATGGCCCATCCTATTTCAAAAACCACAGGTTCCTATCATCTGAACTAAGCGAGAGTCTCTTTTACCTATCAGCAACGTAGGATGTAAGGCATACAGCTGAGCAGTTATCATCCTGTCCAGTGGAGGCCAGTGATCTACAAAGAGCCAAAGAGCTCATTTATAATATCATATCACTGAAATGTAGAAGCAAAAAGATCTTCCAAACTTTTGACTAGAACCTCAGTCTCATTTTTCTCTTATAAAGTGCATCTGGTCACCCATGCCTTTATCACTAAAGCTTCTTATATGAGTTGCCTATAATGTGAGCCAATGCATTTCAATGGAGATATAGATCCTCTGAGAACGAGACCTCATTAAAGCAGCTTTGGTAGTAGCTATGTGGTGGATTAAATTTCTTAAAAATTGGTTAAAAGCACCCCACAATGGAGTAGTATATTCCAGCTGCACAAGTGCACCTAAGCATGAATGTGCTATGCACACAGAAATGTCATCGTGCTCCTAATAATCCTATTTGGTCAGCTCATCTGTACTTTGTTGGCAATGCAGCTGACTGCATCTACAGTTTGGGAGATTCACAGGAACAAATCTCAGCTGTTACTTAGCTGTTTGCTTTTGTATTAATGTGTGAGGTGTATTTGGTGTGTTAAATTTAGAATTCTGTGTGTCCTTATGAATTAATACATAACACCATGTTGATTTCTTCTATCTGTGTGTGTGTGTGAGAGAGAGAGAGAGAGAGAGAAAGAGAGAAATTTGCGAAGAAATAAGTGTCTGAAAGAATGACGAGAGCCTTGTCATGTTTGGGGTTTTGCCAACCTAAAGCTGAACCCACAGGTTCCCCAGGCCTTATTCTATTTGATTCCCCTAATGTAGATAAATATAGAGGAACTTGGGGGAGAGGGAATGAGAGTTAGGTCAACAGGTCTAATTTTGGCCCATTTCGCCTTCAAATAAAGTTCAATGAAAACCAGGATGGTTTGGATCTTGCAAGATCTAAACTGTTGGGTTTTTGTTCTGCAAACTCAGAAATGAGGCCAGATGAGCCCTAAGTTTCATTTTTCCTGGATCATCTGTATTTAAGCCAGGGTTCCTTTCTTGGCCCATGTGTATTGTGCACCCAGATAAATAAATCCACTCAGAAAGCAGAACCAAAAAGCCATTCCCAGGTGTTGAGAAACACGGTACTTCTGAATGTTGCATAAACAAGTGCTAGGCTTGAGAGTGATCTGTCATGACAAGGCTAATAAGGTGCACTGAACATGATACCAAACAGCTGAGCATTGCACAGGCCTTTGTATAAAAGTTATGAAGTGCTACTTTTCTGTCCCTAAACACATTAAAAATCAACAGGAGTATTTAGAATTCTATCCTATCTCTATATTTAGATGTTGGCTCAGTGGATATTTTGCAGCCCAAGTGTGTAACTGGTGTTTGGATTCTGGTTCATATTATCAGCCTGTAATTTTCAGTTTATAAGTGAAAAAGTCCTATAGTATTCTTGCTAGCACACATATATATACCTGCCCCTGGATATTTCCATTACATGCATCTGAGGAAGTGGGTATTCACCCACGAAAGCTCATGCTCCAAAACGTCTGTTAGTCTATAAGGTGCCACAGGATTCTTTGCTGCTTTTAGGGAACCTTTAGTGTACACCAGCAGGTTCTACATGGACCAATTATTGTGCAGCTTGTTTGTGTGCTTTAGAAATCACACCCCTCTAGTGTGCATTACCCTATCATGGAGATAAGCCCTTTGTCACTTTTGCTTTTCCACTTTAGGTGGAAGCATGGCTGGGAAATGCAGAGGACTGACAACTCTGGAGATCAAAGGCCTCTGTTTATCCAGAGGTGTAGTTCAGCTTAGCATGGGGCGGCCAATGTGCAGTGTCTGGTGAGACTATTATTATGGGTGAAGATGCAATTTAGTTTCCATGTTGATCTTTGGCCTTTGTGGAAAATTCCCCTCTGAAGGAGGTATTCATGTCATGCAGAAGTCTCTTTGTTAGAAATTGGCATTTGCCCAACCAACTCATTTCACCTAGCCCACCAAGGAGCAGTACGGTTTACTTGCAATCAGCCTTGGCTGAATTGGAACCAGTGATCTGATAGTAAAATACTCTGTATTACATTACCAATCCCTGAGCCAAACAGTTCCCTCTTAAAGTTAATTTTTAAAAACCGTTACGATGACTATCCTGGCTAATTATTGTTGTCATGAGCACTAAACCAAGTATGAAGCCTTCAGAGTACTCCGGGTCACACTGCTTCATTAATTATTATGTTCCCTCCTGAAAATATGTGGTTCTGGGAGCAGTGGCTTTCATCACGTGTCAGATGATGACACTAGAGCAAAGCTGCAATGGTAAAAGAGATTCAGTGTGACACAAGAGAACAAACGTAAGCATCTGTGATTCCAGACTTGGAAGCCCACCAGTAGTTCTACAGCATTGTAGTGTGAAGTATACATGGGATATGAAAGTAAGTCATATTGTTTCCCTCTGCTGTCTTCCAAGAGGTCTTCTGAGTACTTCTCAGAATGCACATTTCAGAGTCCTCCTGTTCTCAAGCTCACATATAATGGGCCCAATAATTGCTGTTCCTGAACTGGCCCGAGGAGCTGCAGAAGTGCAAGAGGAGCCAGCTAGGTAGTGGTGCTCTATCACACAGTACTCCCAGAGCCTACCAGCCCAAGAGTCAATTAATGAATCCAGATTTCCCATAATGCATTACCATTATAGTGGTGGGACAGGCCTCTGAAATGACTTTGAACTAACCATGGTCATCTTTCTCACCCAGTTTTGTATGTTCTTGTTTCTTTTTCTTCTTTTTTTCCATTCTTCCCTTTTCCTTCAGAATTTCTCCTCCCCTTTTCCTGTATCTATTTCTCTCTTTTTCTCTCCCCTTTTCTCCTCCTTGTGTCCTCCTCCCTGTTTTTTTTGGCACCGTCTCTTCCTGTGTAATGATCAAGCACTAGCATCTTAAAAAACCAATTGACTCAGATCATATTTCTGTGCACTTGCATTTTACTTGTGGCACCAGCAGTTATGTGAAATTGACTATGGAACGTGCTCCTAGTCAGTTTCACAGTCCTGCTGGCACTGCCTGCCGGAAAGCTCTTCTGCAGAGGAGTGTGATCAGAGTCTGCTCAAATGAAAAAATCAGGGAAGGAAGAGAAGAAGATGGTGCACCACTCTGTGCAACTGTGTCCTGGGCAGATAGATCATCACACTGTTCACCACTAAGAAAACCCAGTGATTGCAGAAGAACTGCCTTTCCTGGGTGTACTAGGTGTGTGTGGAAATCAAAGACTAATACTTTAGGTAAGGCAGTGGAATTTGATCCTAAACATGTTAGGGCAGATTTTCTATGTGGCACATTAAGATGTATGTCCTGTCTGATTTGCATGACTGTTTTATTGCTTGGGAAATGTGTAGGACATGGAACAAAACTCAGCCTTGGGGAAACACCATTTTTACCCAAAATAATTAAGATAGTCTTTAACAGAAATTGCTTCAATCTTAATTAGATGAAATGCTGGAATAGAAACCATGACTTTTGTTATATCTTGCCAATAGCAACAAATCACTCAGTGCCCAAACTTGATGTACTGCTATGGGAGCCAGTCTCCATTGCCTCTGCATCATCCCACCACGGTTCAGAATAGAACTTCTCACATTTAATTTTTTTCTAACAAAAAAATACAATCTCCTTAAGTCCAGAACAAAATTAATTCAGGCTGAAATCATGGCCCAGCCTGTATCGCAACTCAGGTGCATAAGACTCATCCTGATGCATTTAGGTCCTCTCCAGGCTTAGATCCAGATGCCTAAGCCGAAGCAAGTACTACACATCTATTACTGTGCCACCCTGAGCAAATAGGTTGAAAGGGGTGGCCACTGAGTGGAGCTTTGGCCCTGGTACCCCAACAGGTTGGCCAGTGCAACTCTGATGAGAGGGGATAGGACGAGAATTGATGGTAGAATGGGGAAGGAGTGATGCCTTTCTGAGGCAAAGGGGAAAATATAGCCAAACATTTCCAACAGTGAGTGCCTGAAATTAGGCTCCGAAGTCCATTGTTAGGAGCGTGAATAAGTGGCTTTCATGAGAGTCACTGTCAGAGCTGATAAAAACATTTTCATCCAAACTTTTTTCTACAAAAAAATGTTTTGCCAAAATGGAAGAATGCTGCCCACCTCCAAAAAATTCTGTTTTCGTAGAAAACTTGTGGTTTTTTGCTGAAAAATTGACCACCTGAACTAAGGTATTGTGTTTTGGTTTTGGTTTGCAGCAACTGAATAGTCTTGATGAAAACCTGAAAAACTGTGAAGAACATTTTTGACAAAAATGGGGGAAAAAATTCCTGGGGTGGGGCAAGGTGAAGAGTCATTTCCTGACCAGCTGTACTGCTGGGTAATCAACTCTTCTGAACATCAAACCCCTTAGTCAGATGCTCCTCAGGGACCAAGGGCCTATCCTTTGGCACTTAGTTTTGTCATAGTTTTCTGTGTAATTTTATAGCTTTATAATGTTTTTAGCACTCAGATACCATGGTGATGGAGATTTTATGTGGATAGGCCCTGAATCTGCCACTAGATTCACCTGCATGGATCCAGTAGCAGAACCGAGGGACCAAGCTAGCTAGAGCTGGATGCACAGAGATGAAAGAATTCTGCAATACCCTGAACAGAATACTTGTTACATTTCAGCATCCTGCCATGTCCTGTGTATCTCACTGACTTGTTTGCTTCCTTTCCCTCAGTAACCTCCCACAAAATACTTTCCTTTTAATATCTGAGGATTGCAGAATTGATATAGTCTGTCTGAGGCAACCCAGTGTAGGCTTCCCAGTTGCCACTGACCTTTGCTGATAGCAGCTTTTTATCATGCCTCCCCCAGGAACGCCCACATTAGTATATTATTTCATCTCATTTCTCACTGGAACAGCTCCTTTTAGATTCAGAGCCTGTGTCTGCCCTGTGAGTTATAGGCTGCTGAGAATCATAGAATCATAGACTAGAATCATAGACTATTAGGGTTAGAAGGGACCTCAGGAGGTCATCTAGTCCAACCCCCTGCTCCAAGCAGGACCATCCCCAGATTTTTACCCCAGTTCCCTTAATGGCCCCCTCAGGGATTGAACTCACAATCCTGGGTTTAGTAGGCCAATGCTCAAACCCCTGAGCTATCCCTCCCCCCCAACTTGTAGGTTGTTCATGAACTGTTTTCTTTGACTGTGTGTGTGGTGGGGGGATGTCACCCGGGTCACATGATATTGTTTCTGCTTCCTGATTGGATACAGTAGACATTTTTCAAACCAGAGGGTAGCAGATGATGAAACAAGGGTAAAATTGGAATTCCCAAACAAACCATTCATGCATTCTTTAACACTGTCAGCAACTCGACTATCCAGGAAACCAGGCCAGCAACCATAGTATCATATTTGGTTCTTCTCTCTCCTCCTCCTCCCCATCCAAACCAAATCTTGCCTCTTATTCCTCTAGAAGAGGAATATCTGATTGCCTTTCTTATTAGATTCAAATTCCTGATCCTCACCTTCAGGGCCCCACAGTTGCGCTACACAAACCACTGTTTCCTCCTTTCTTGCTGCTTGCTCCTCAGTTCTTGCCCAACTCTCTACCACAGCAGCTTGTCTTTTTGCTCCCCTGGTGGTCTTTACCTACAGACAACTTTGTGTCTTGTCTCATGCTGCTCCACAAGGCCTTGGAACATCCTTCCTGACGTTCCTGGCAGTCAAAAAAAGCGAACAGAATGTTGGGAATCATTAAGAAAGACATAGATAGTAAGACAGAAAACATCATATTGCCCCTATATAAATCCATGGTACACTCATATCTTGAATACTGTGTGCAGATGTGGTCACTCCATCTCAAAAAAAGGTATATTGGAATTGGAAAAGGTTCAGTAAAGGGCAGCAAAAATGATTAGGGTATGGAACCACTTCCGTATAAGGAGACTAATTAATTAATAAGACTGGGCCTTTTCAGTTTGGAAAAGAGACGACTACGGGGGATAAAATTAAGGTCTATAAAATCATGACTGGTGTGGAGAAAGTATATAAGGAAGTGTTATTTACTCCTCAAAACACAAGAACCAGGGGTCAACAAATTAAATTAATAGGCAGCTGGTTTAAAACAAACAAAAGCAAGTATTTCTTCACACAAAGTACAGTCAACCTATGGAACTCTTTGCCATAGGATGTTGTAAAGGCCAAGACTATAACAGGATTAAAAAAGCATTAGATAGAGGACAGGTCCATCAATGGCTATTAGCCAGGATGGGAAGGAGTGGTGTCCCTAGCCTCTGTTTGCCAGAAGCTGGGAATGAGCCGACAGGGAATGGATCACTTGATGATTCCCTGTTCATTCCCTCTTGGGCACCTGGCATTGGCCACTGTCAGAAGACAGGATATTGGGCTAGATGGACCATTGATTTGACCCAGTATGGCTGTTCTTATGTTCTTTTGCTTGCCATCGCAACTTCACTATCCCTCTTCAGATCCCTCCTCAAGGCTCACTTCCATCACTGTCCTTCAACCCACCCTCTTTCCCAGGTCTAGGTCTTAATATTAAACATCATTTAACTAAATTATATTTATAGTCTCTTAAAAAAAGAGGCTCTAACCAAGGTACCTGGATGATAATGCAACAATAGGAGAATCTCATGATCTTCCTTTATTGCAACTTTTGTATTTTCCATTCCCCAGCCTCACAATCTTTGCTCATTGTCAGTCCCTGCTGTGCTCCCAGGATCTCTAATACAGAGTGGAAATTAGGGCAGCAAGCATATTTTTGCTTCTTTGTACCTACACAACATAAGAGTCTGGCCCATTGTATATGGGAAAGTTCAGGGTAGAAATGTAGATAGGAAAAATGCATATCATTATTACCCAAAGTGGAATTTTGCCAAGACACTGGGCTGACATCCATATTCTTGTAAAAAGTACTAGGGCTTTTTTAATGGCCATAGGTGATCAGGACATGAGTTTCAGCTGGCCCCCAAAAGGTGGCAACTCTCAGCAGCAAACAGTATGCCAAGCCCTTGCTTCACAGTAGTTCAGAGAGAAGAGCAGCCATTGGTGAATCACCAACACCACATGCAATGCCTGGGGGGTTTCCTTACAGGCTTCTTATTGAGGTATAAACCAGGTCCATTCTGTTTAACTCATAAGATCTTAGCCCGAGGCACAGTCTGACTGCAGAGCATTCTGCGTGAAATGAACTCCTCGGGGGTCAGATTCTGCCTTGTATTCCACCAAATGCAGTCCCAGGATTTCATCGTCATACCTGTTTACCCACAATCAAACTCAATATCGTTTTTATTTTAAACAATCCCAGATAATTACACAGTGCATTACCCACTTTCAAAGCAGCATTGTTTTATTTCTACATTCAACACCTGGTAAAACCAGACACGGAGACAATTACTCAGCCCCAGAGCACCCCATTTTGGTGTTTACTGTGGTGGCTCCATTTGTTTTCTAGTTGTTTGTCTTGATTCTCTTGATTGCTTGTTGTCTCTATCAAAATGTAAACTGATGAGATTGTCTTCACCAATCATTAACGACTAGGCTGGAATAAAGGACTAAGTCTAGTAATTGTACTTTTTTACAACACTCACCCTAGGTTCTGTTCAGCTTCACCGGCCATGACATGTCTTTTATTGCACACAGCAATGAAAATAGACCCAAGTGCTGGAGGGGGGAGGGAAAAAAACCCCAATTTGCTCCCTATTAAGTTGCTGAGAATCTTAAGCCCATTTCTATTCCAGTTAGTCGCTAAGTGAAAATGTAACTACTTTATATATTTCACCAGAATTAAACTTAAACCTACAGAATTAGGTTTATTAATTTCTGTCAGTGCTCAATGGGGAAATAAGAGTGCCCATTCATTAAGGATACACAATTACTGCAGACAAAAATGAAGCACTGTGCTATTAACCATAATAAAAATGTTGAACACTGTGGAAATTTTCATTAAGTAGAATCTATTCTTTATATGAATCCACTTAATCCTTTTCTGTCCTTTTTTTCCCCTTTTGTGCTCTCCAACCTATTTTATTTTTTTACTTAACTTTTTATAAATGTTTCTTAATGTAATTATGATTAAGTATTTTGGGTAGAGAAGAGTGTTATTCCATTTTTAAAAAAAGCTTCCTCCCCCTCTTAGCTCTGTGAAAAATAGTCTTTGGAAACAACACAAGTACTAAACAGGGCTTTGTTATTATTTTATATCATGAGTATATGAGGGGAAAATACAATAAATAAGAACGAGAAACTATATCAACATGAGAACTAAAATTTAGTTGACTTTCTAGGTGAGTTCACCTAGTGTAGCTTCAGTGATGTCAATGGAGCTACACTGGGCCGAGGCTTGAAGTCCAAATTAATAAAAGCAGTTAACTCTAAATGAGTGTTTCTGAAAAATAATAAAAAGGCCATAGAATGGATAGGCAAGGAACCTGAATATCTCCAGAAAGGGAAGAAGCACATTGACAGAGCATTCTGTGGAGCTTGCACAGCTGCTGGCCAGGTTGCCCGTTTTCACTGAATAATACACACTTAGTTTTCCAGCACTGATTTGTCCTCAGTTCGGTCCTTTGACTCATTCATAAGTCCCCTAACAGTTCAATTGTGCTGCATTCCCCCATTGAATTGGTCAACATGTTTTGAACATTTTATTTTTTTTTGATGAAAAAGTCTTTTTTTTTTCTGGGGGGGGCGGGGTGAAAAAGAAACAGACCTGCTATTAACAATTCAATCACAGGGCTGTATTTAACATATTGCTCTACTATTTTTTAATCCAGGAATGAATTTATACAACAGTGGTTTATGGCTTTACTATTGCTATATTGCTTGTATTGCATGATACTTGCTGGAGATAGGGACAGATCCTCCGCTAGTTTAACATGGTGTAACTCTAGGGACAGCAATCAGTGTAGCTCTGCTGCAGTCGATGGGGCTGTGCTCTTTTACACCAAATAAGGATCTGCCTCTCTATGTTTTAAATTATTGTGAAAGAGTCTAGTGCAGTGGGTGAGCACCATTTCCTAAATGTCTAAATACATAACCTCATACCTCTGGTCAATGATGTCTAACCAATCTAAGGGCCACGTTATTAGAGCGCTCCTTAAAAAGCTGCTACCAGGATTTGTCCGTGGTTACCACAAGGCCTGATTCTGCCCCCTTGAGGTCAAGGGGAGTTTTCCAGTTGACCAGAATGGGCTCCTTAACCCCTTGTTCCTGAGCAAAGACTGCAGAACTATCAGGTATATAGTGAAAGATAAACTCTCATAAACCACGTGGAAGAAGTGATTAGATAACCTTATCACCTGTGATAGTCTCAACAAGTAAACAGGAGCCTAGATAAAGGATGACCTTTAGCATAAAGGGACGGGGACTATTGACACCATTGATGTCTCTCGTTTAATAACATCTTAAAAGAGTTTCCTAAATGCAAACTTGAAAGTTCTTGTTATTTATTATTTGTATTATGGCAAGCCTACAAGCCTAAGTCATGGACTAAGCCCTCATTATGCTAGGCACTGGAGAAACACAGAACAAAAAAATTTGTCACTGCACCAAAGAGCTTATACTTTAAGTAAGCAGTGCACATAGAAATTCTATATAAGCAGCCTTCCAGGAGAAAGAATGACTAAGGCATTGGACGAGGATGGGATAGTCAAGAGTTGGACCACGGGCCAAATACAGACCACCAAATGCTTTTGAATGGATTCCAAAATCTTTTTATTTGCTTATTATCGTTATTGTTATTTTTAATTATTGTTTTCTCTGGAGTCCAGACCTTGACTATACCTTGATCAAGAAGTCTGGACGTTAACAAAAAATAATTGCCTTCCCCTGAGAAAGACCTGGGTTCATGTCTTTGCCACAGACTTTATGTATGATGGGAAAGGCATCTAAAGGCCATGTGGCCTACTTGGCAAAGCACTGAAATGTGACTCAGGTGACCTAGGTTTATTCCCAGTGCTGCCATTGACCTGCTGGGTGACCTAAGGCAAGTTACTTTTCACCTCTGTGTGTATGACTACACTACAGGATTATTCAGATTTTACATAAACCGGTTTTGTAAAGCAGCTTGTATAAAGTCGAGTGCATGCGGCCGCACAAAGCACGATAATTCGGCGATGTGCATCCATGTACAGAGGCTAGCATCAATTTCTGGAGCGTTGCATTGTGGGTAGCTATCCCGTAGCTATCCCATGGTTCCCGCAGTCTGCCCCACCCATTGGAATTCTGGGTTGAGATCACAATCCATGATGGTGCAAAAACAGTGTGGCGGGTGATTCTGGGTAAATGTCGTCACTCATTCCTTCCTCCGTGAAAGCAATGGCAGACAATCATTTCGCGCCCTTCTTCCCTGGATCACCCTGGCAGATGCCATAGCATGGCAACCATGGAGCCTGTTTTGCCTTTTGTCACTGTCACCATATGTGTACTGGCTGCTGCTGACAGAGGTGGTACTGCAGTGCTACACAGCAGCATTCATTTGCCTTTGTAAGGTAGCAGAGACGGTTACCAGTCGTTCTGTACCGTCTGCTGTGCCATTGTAAATTGGCAATGAGATGACGGTTATCAGTTGTTCTGTACCGTCTGCTGCTGTCATAGGTGCTCCTGGCTGACCTTCGCTGAGGTCAGCCCGGGGTGCAAAGACAAAAATGGGAATGACTCCCCGGGTCATTCCCTCCTTTATGTTTTATCTAAAAATAGAGTCAGTCCTGCCTGGAATATGGGGCAAGCGTACTAGAGAACCAGTGTATCAGAGAACCAGAGAGCACAGCTGCTCCGTGTCAGATCCCGCAGAAATGATGAGCTGCATGCCATTCACGGGGGGTGCCCCTGCAACACCCCACCTGTTGCTTCCCTCCTCCCCCACCTTCCTGGGCTACAGTGGCAGTGTCCCCCCATTTGTGTGATGAAGTAATAAAGAATGCAGGAATAAGAAACACTGAGTTTTTAGTGAGATAAAATGAGGGGAAGGCAGCCTTCAGCTGCTATGATAGTCCAGGCAGGACATTAAACGGTGGGGGGGGGGGGAGAGAAGCCAAGCTTCCCACTGCTATGATAGTCCAGGCAGTACAGAATCTTTTCTTTACACGTGAAAGGGGAGGGCTGATGGAATTCAGCCCCCAGTTGCTATGATGAGGACGGTTACCAGCCGTTCTGTACCATCTGCTGGGAATGACTGGGAGTCATTCCTATTTTTACCCAGGCACCCCTGGCCGACCTCACCTGAGGACAGCTAGGAGCACTCATGGATTGATGACGAGGACGACTATCAGTCCTTTTATACTGTACCATCTGCCACGGGGGTGGGGTGGGGTGGGGATGCTGGTGTTCAGTGTCACAGCACTGCATCTACCAGCAGCATGCAGTAGACACAGGGTGACATTGAAAAAAGTCAAGAAATGATTTTTTCCCCTTTTCTTTCAAAGGGGGGAGGTAAATTGATGAGATATACCCTGAACCACCCCGGACAATGTGTTTGACCCTACAGGCATTGGGAGCTCAGCCAAGAATGCAAATACTTTTCGGAGACTGCGGGGACTGTGGGATAGCTGGAGTCCTCAGCCCCCCCCCCCCTCCCTCCATGAGCGTCCATTTGATTCTTTGGCTTTCTGTTACGCTTGTCACACAGCACTGTGCTGTGGACTCTGTATCATAGCCTGGAGATTTTTTTCAAGTGCTTTGGCATTTCGTCTTCTGTAACAGAGCTCAGATAGAACAGATTTGTCTCCCCATACAGCGATCAGATCCAGTATCTCCCGTATGGTCCATGCTGGAGCTCTTTTAGGATTTGGGACTGCATTGCCACCCGTGCTGATCAGAGCTCCACGCTGGGCAAACAGGAAATGAAATTCAAAAATTCACAGGGATTTTCCTGTTTACCTGGCTAGTGCATCCGAGTTCAGATTGCTTTCCAGAGTGGTCACAATGGTGCACTGTGGGATACCGCCCAGAGGCCAATACCTTCGATTGCGGCCACACTAACCCTAATCCGACATGGCAATACTGATTTCAACGCTACTCCTCTCGTCGGGGAGGAGTACAGAAACCGGTTTAAAGAGCTCTTTATACATATATATAAAGGGCCTCGTAGTGTGGATGGGTGCGCCGTTAAATTGGTTTAACGCTGCTAAAATCGGTTTAAACGCATAGTGTAGACCAGGCTGGTGTCTCAGATTCTTCATCTATAAAATAGGAATAATGATATTGACCGCCTTTGTAAAGGTTTGAAATCTACTGATGATAAGAGCTAGGAGGTATTATTAGCTTCTCTGTGTCACAGTTCCATGTTTGTAAAATAAGGGTAATAATGCTTCCTTTCTTCCACCTTTTTAATGTCTCATCTACTTTGATTGGAATCTCTTTCGATGCCAGGATCCCATCTTCAAGTGTTTATACAGCTCCTAGAACAAAGGTGGTCTGAACTAGGTTGGAATCTGTAGATGCTTCCATTACACAAGCACAAATAACACTTACCGTCCTCCCCACTCTGCTTGCTACTTATACACACTGGTTGCGTCTTGTCCTAAGTTAGATGGTAAGCATCTCTGCACAGGGGCTGTTTTTTCCCCCTCTGTTGACAACAGGGCCCCAATGGGTATGTTTACACAGCCTAGAGCAGTGAGCCTCCCAGCTCGGGTCAACAGACTTGAGCTTATGGGACTTGGGCTAGTTCTCCAAAACTAGCTGCAAACACAGTGCTTTGAAGTTTTGGGTCCGACTGGACTCGGACTTTGAAGCCCAACCCCCTCCGTAGGCTTCAGCACCTGAGCTCTAGCCCAAGGGACAGCTTCAAAGCACTGTCTACATAGTTATTGTTTAGAGCATGAGCCTGAGTCTGTCAATTTGGCCTAGGAGTCTGGCTGTGAAGACATCCTCAGTGTGACTAAGACACTTGGACACATCAGTAATGCGAATAATAAATATAATTGTTATAACAACACTGATCAAGAGTTGCCAGTTAAAATCCAATGTTTTCTAAGGCCAGTTTTTCTAATAAAATTCAATCTTAATTCATCCCTCCTAACTTCTCTGCCGCAAGTCAATTTCTTCCTCCATAAAGAAGAATTTCTAAGGTTAATTTTTTGCATCTGCACCCTAGCAACTGTTGAGGCTGGGAAACTACCATTTGTTAATTTGTGCCATATTGATTGATGATCTTAGCAAATCTCTTGAGGTTTATGGGCTTTCAATATTTCTATAGAAATTATAGAAATATAGAAATTATATTTTTTAAATATTCTGTCTTGATATAGCAAATTGAAATGACAGGCTGGGAAGTCCTGATTCTTATTTATCTTTATTAAAAAGCATATCTCAGTACAGTTTGGTGGTGGTGGGTAGGAAGCTTTGGTATGGGGATAGCTAATTAGTTTTGTTTGCCTACTTTTTTCACCAGAAAGATGAATGAGACATTTGTTCAACTCTAGCATTTACGTACTAGGAAGAAAGTCACCCTGAGACAGAAAATGGTTGAGGATATGCAATTGTCTATCTCTTTCATGCATTCACTCCTTTCAAATGGGCAAAAATATTTATTTTTATGACTGTCAGATGGACAGATTTTTCTGTTGTAAATTAATCACACATCTTAATGGTTAGCATGTAATCAAACCCTCAAATTTCACATACACCCCTCCCAAATCTCTGTCCCATATGAAATTTGGATAAGGATGGGTTAGATTTGGGCTAATCCAATGCAGAATCCAAACCTCGCAGGTCCTAATTTTGTTTCCTGGTGTTTCTGCCTGGTCATAGGATTCATCCCATCATTTCCCACAGGTCCAGCCACCAGTTTAGCAGAGAGGTCACTTGCCGCCTCTCCCTGACAACTCTATGGATCAGGAAGGTGGAAGCCTTTCAATAGCAGCCTTTCCCTTAAGATGCTAGGGTGTGAAAGTGGCCATCTCAAATCCCCTTGAAGAATATGGGAGATGATTGAAGAAAACAAGGGTGAATAGGGAGGTGGTGTCTTAGTTGACACTGGGGCCTTTGGGGAAGGAGTGTGTTTCGTAGGGGGTGAAGCCTAGCTAGCTGGGTGGGAGGATGTAGGATAGGTTGAATGAAGGGATAGAGATGTGTTGAGAGTATCTGAGGACTGATGAAGGATATAAGTTTGAGATGGCAAGGAGGCTGAGGAAAGGGTATAGACCTACTGTCTGTACCTAGAAAATTCCAGATGGAGGTAGCAAGTATTGTCACTTGCCAAGCAAAACACAGTAAATAAGGTTTTGGTAAAACCAAAACATGGCTGCCTGAGCCCATCTCTAGGTTAAAATAGGTTTACCTAACTGGCTGAGCTATGTTTAAACCAATTTACCCCAGGGTGGTTTAGATCTGTGATTGAAAGCAATTCAGGTAACATGGCTTTAGCCCCAGTGTAGCTACAGCCTTGAAATTTCTAGCCTGCCACATACAGAAACTCACATGTATGCTCTCTCAACTCTGGTGGTTATTCAAAGGGTCATTTCTCCTGAACATTTTATGTCAAGTAGTGACAGGTGGTAGAACCACACTAAATATCAACGTTTGTCGCCACATGCATAAGGAAAAACATTGTAGGTTTGCTGACAGGCAATGGCTCTAGATGTATTTTCAGCATGTATCTGAGAGTCCTTGCCCATGAATCAATAACAGTGATCTCCAAACATGTTTTCTACATCAGCATTGCAAATCACCTTGTGGTTGTGGGGCTGGCACTGCATATATGACTTTGAGATCTGTCCTGGGAGGAGAGATGCTGTCATGAACTTTTGATTCCTGAGACATTGCAGCAAGTGAGGTGTGGAATTGTATAGACATCACAGCCAAGGCAGCCTGGTTTTTTTTTTAACAGACCCAGACTATTTAGCATGCAGTGAACAACTTTAATAAAGGAGGTGCAAACTCCTTATGGCACTTATTACCTTGATAGAGTTAACTAGTCATAGCATAACCACAGAAGTGAAATGCGTTTCAGTAAATGTGCAAAATGGCTTCCGTTTTTAAAGTACAGTAGATCCCATAGGTATTCTAAAATCTTTTCTTCTGTAGACAAATATTCATTTCCCTTCAGTATTAATTGTAGCATTGTTGCCGATAATGTTTCCTGCACTATACTCAGCTGCTTCATACTGCGGATAAGAGAAATCAGAAGGAGAGAAAGAACAGAAAATATTAAGATTGCAGCTGCATCTCCTGGGGAAATGATTGTCATTTGAAATATCACTCAGTTTGATTCATTATTAAGGGGAAGCACAAGACACCCCCTGCTTGAAAATTGGTCTGCAGAGAAATGGAAAGTTGCTTGTATTGGTGCTATCAAAATAATGTAACATTATGAAAATATGCAAGTCTCTATTTTATTTCAACTAGAACCATCACCTATGTTATCCTTCATGGTGGCTAAATTAATCAACTCTTTAGAGTAATGTGATTGAAATATGACAAAATGCTCCTGTTGTTAAAAGAGAATTTAGCTGTTTTACTTTCATTTGCATGATTCATAAATTGAGTAGCAGGAAGTGTGAAACACCTGAAGTCTCTGGAATGCACAGATGTTGATTTTCATTATATACTCTAAAGACTGGCCCCTAAGCAACACCACAGAGATTTTTATTTAACTTCATGTACTTAACCACCTTCCACATGAGCAGTGGGTTGCAGTGAACTCTGAAGAGCAATGGCAATGGATTCCTGGAGGACTAATAATGACCGGTGTGCCAGAAAGGGATTTGAAGTGATTGTGAAATAACCTTTTGATTACGTTTTTGATTCTGTTTTGTTTTTTCTTTCTTTTCCTTTACCAAGGTGCAAAATAAGTTAACATGCTGAATTTCTTCCTTGAAGGGCTGTGGGTTTGACTCACTGCACAAAGATTACGAACGCATAGAATCATAGAAATGTAGGTTTTGAAGGGACCTCAAGAGATTATCTAGTCCAACTATCTATGCCGCGGCAGAACCAAGTCTACCTCAACCATTCCAAACAGGTGTTTATATAACCTGTTCTTAAAATCCTCTAAGGACAGGTATTGCACAGCCACCCTTAGAAACCTATTCCAGTGCTTAACTGCACTTAGAAAAATGTCCTAATATCTAACATAATTCTCCCTTGCTGCAGATTAAGCCTTTTACTTCT
The DNA here is from genome assembly GCF_007399415.2 of Gopherus evgoodei. Lineage (NCBI taxonomy): Eukaryota > Metazoa > Chordata > Testudines > Testudinidae > Gopherus > Gopherus evgoodei. The sequence goes on along the minus strand of NC_044333.1, from coordinate 32,367,069 downwards.
TGTCCTGACTTCAGTGGACATGGAGAACAACTGATCATTGCCTCTGTATATCAGTACTTAATATATTAGAGGACAGTTTTCTGATCCTCACTCAATCTTTTCTCAGAATTAAATGTGCCCAGTTTTTTTAACCTTTTCTCATAGATCAGGTTTTCTAAATCTTTTAATGTTTGCAGCTCTCCTCATGGACAAAGTGGAGATTGTTCAATCTTTCCTAAAGTGTGGCACCCAGAACTGAGGCCTCAGCAGTTATGAATAGAGTGGGACAATTACCTCCAGCGTCTTACACACTATCACACTTAGATCTTTTACTTCTGCCTAGCCAGTTATTTCCCAATTTGTAGTTGTGCATCTGTTTTTTCCATCTTAAGTGTAGAACTTTGCAACTGCCTTTACTGAATTTCTTCTTGTTGATTTCAGACCAAATCTCTAATTTATCATGGTCATTTCGAATTCTTATCCTATCTGCCAAAGTGCTTGCAACTCCTCCCAGTTTGGTGTTCTTTGCATATCTAAGCATGCTCTCCACTCAATTATCCAAGTCATTAATGAAAATATTGAATAGTACTGGACCCAGGACAGATCCCTGAGGGACCCTCACTAGATACATCTCCCTAGAGAGATGATAGAGACCATTGATAACCATTTCTTGAGCACAGTCTTTCAACCACTTTTGTATCCTCCTTAACAGTAATTTAATCTAGACCACATTTCCCTAATTTGCTTATGAGAGGGTCATGTGAGACTGCGTCAAAAGCTTTAATAAAATCAAGGCATATCATGTCTACATTTTTCCCCTTATCACAAGGCCAGTCCTGTCAAAGGAAATTAGGTGACTATTCCTTATAACCCTATTACCCTCTAGGTACTTACAAATTGATTGTTTAATAATTTGTATCAGTATTTTTCAGGTATCAAAGTAAAACAGGCTGGTCTATAATTCTCTTCCCCTTTTTTAAGTTGGGTACGGTGTTTGACCTCCAGTCCTCTGGGACGTCACCCAACCTCCATAAGTTTTTAAAGATAATTGCTAGCAGTTCTGAGATTGATTCAGCTTGTTCCTTAGCCACCCTAGCATGAATTTCATCAGGCCCTGCCAACTTAGATACATCTAAATTATATTCTTTAACCAGCTCTTTCTCTATTTTTGCTTGTGTCCCTTGCCGCTTGTTGTTCATGTTAATTGTGTCAAGTATCTGGTCACAGTTTACCTTCTTAGTGAAAACTGAGGCAAAATAGGTATTAAAGAAGTTATAATAATATGCCCAGTTTTCAGATGTGGGTGTCAAAGTTAGGCATCCAAATCCACAGGTTGGCCTATTTCTGCTTTGTCACATACTTTAATGCATAATAGTTCATATTCTTCATTCTCTCCCGGTCCTTCATTTGCATTACCTGTCCATTGTTTTATATATATATATAAAAATTAAATGGGAAAATATACTACCTTTAGCTTAAATTCTCTACAAGAAGTGCTGACATTGTTTCATGACTTTTCCAAAAGGATTCTGTTGCTAAGTATGTTCACAAAGCATATGGTGATTTTGATTGAAATAGGTTTACAGAGCAAACCAACTGCTGTGTTCACCACCACCAAAGACATCACTGAACAATGTATTTCACACTTAGTAGTAGAAGGGGCAGTCCCCATATGCCATTCTTTCTACCTAGTGGAGAAAGTTGTCTTTAACGTATTTCATGTTCAGTTAGTCTCACATGATGCTTAATGTGAGTACCATCTAACATGGTGCTGGCACAAAAATCCCATTAGACATTCTTTGCCCCTGTTTGGAGAGTGCATTGGAAACTTGATAGCCAATGTTCACATTCTTCTTTTACCAGCTACTCAGGATAATTCAGCAAACTCTGACTCTCCGTAATGGGTATATATGTGTGTATAATTGTTTGTTTCCTATTAATGCGAAGTATGTCTTATTACTCAGCACTGATCTTTTTCCTTTGTTTTCTCTCTGGGGGAAAAAAAAGACATTTAGATTGGAACTTTTAGAGTATAAGCATCAAGAAATAAAACAAGTCAAAAGTGACACATTTTTGAGTTCCTCTGTGTTAAGCATAAACTGTTTCTGATTGCCCAGAGTCTTGCATGTAGATTTAATGTGAATGCCATGTCTGAAGTGACTAATAAATTTATAGCTGGAAAAGAAGACAACACACTAAAATCCCATTAACCCTATAGTGCTATTAGTCAGTATTTTCCAACACAGCCTCTTAATGTAGAATCCTCAAGGCAAATTCGCAGCAAGGTGTGTGTATATTTTATGATTAATGGGAGTCTTGAGGCTAATTCCAAATATATAGGATGCTGAGAACTGTGCTCATTACTAGTGGTACCAAATGACTAGTATGTGTTAATTTTTATTTATATTTTTTGTTGTCTTGAGAATTTACAGAAATTGTCTTGGTAACTGTCCAATAAAATTCTAAAAGGTCACAGCTCCTTTTTTCAATGGATGGCCTGAAGGTTTCTAGTTAGTTCTTTTCTGTTCCAAGTACAAGTATATTTTAATTAATAGCTCAACAATTTTTTCCAGTACAAAGATATTAAGGGCATATGACTAGGTATTATTTTAAAAGGAGAAAGGTATCAAGAGGCAGATCCATTGGGAGTTAGGCACCTGGATACCTTCAAGGATCTGGGCCTAAAGGACTAGCACCAAGAAGGACCATGACTGAATAGATAGTGGACTGGGAATCAGGGATCTAGGTTCTATTCCTGCTGTGACCTTGACCAAGTCATGTTGCCGTTCTTGTCACCTCCTGAAGCCCAGAAGAGAAAACAAGGATGGATCACTCTGACTGAGCTGTTCTGTACACTCTTCTTGAAGTTCTGGTATAGGTTACTGTTGGAGACAGGAGTACTGGGCTAGAGGGACCATTCATCTGAGTCAGTATGGCTGTTTTTATGTTTCTGTTTCCCCTCCCATCCTTTCTCTGCCTTATCTATTGAGATTGTAAGCTTTTTGGAGCTGGCACTGTCTCTGACAATATGTTGGTACAGCACAATGGGACGCTGACCTCAGTTGAGGCACTTGAGCAGCACCATAACTAACATGAGCATCAAGTAAAGGGCTTTTCATAAATTGTCTTGCAGAACACAAAGCAGTTTTTGCAGAGAATATGGTTTGAAATGCAAGCTCTCACAATGACAGAATATCATTCAGCGTTAGACATTTAAAACTTCCACAGAAATGGAGCAAACTAAGCTTGTTATTTATGAAGTTCATCTCAGAAGTTCCCAATTTGATGGAAGCAGTTTTATTTTGGTTCACATTTAAACCCTGCAAATAGCTGAGTTAATGTAGCAAAAATGTATTCTCAAGATGACCTGCAAGGGGGAGGGGGAGAACCTACTTTAATCTAGAAACCATCAGAGCCTTCTTGACATATGTATTATTGTAGGGCTCAGAAAAAATAAACAGTTTATGTAGAAGATTAAGAGACAGTGTAGATTTGCTTTTGACATATCTTGTCTCCAAATCATAGTCAACGATTTATTAGAACACTATCATGTCAAAGCTACCTCATTTATATGATAACATATCTGTAATGTTTTATAAGTGCAGCAGTGCTCATTCAGAATGTTGCTTTTTAAGTCTTAAATTACAGTACCTGGAGAGGTATGCATAATTATAGTGCATGTTAGCAAATGATAGGATGCATTTCCCCCCAGGATCTCAGCATTAATCAGCAGCAGCGTGAATGCAATAAAATCATAATTGCTTCTTCAAAAGTTATAATCTAACTTATAGAACTTTAAATCAGTTGTATAGCAATATAATATCTACTGTCATGTAGCATACCAGCCTCCTTCATTTGCTTAAAATTAGGGCAGACTTTGCTTGTTGTAGAAATGTAATTATTGACATTTTCATTTACAGCTTTGAGACTAAATCCTCTGATTTAAATCAGGGTAATCCCATTGAATTTCAATGAAGCTATGCTGGTTTACACTAGCTGAAGATCTAGCCTTTTAACTTTTTTGACTATGTCTAATGGTTCAGCAGCATTAAATGTAATTAAAAATAGGTGAGGGCATCTACGATGATTCTTGCTTTTTTATATGCTAGACTTATAGTCCTGTTTACAAGCATCATTGATGGATGATTAACCTATTCTCCAGTCTCTTTAACCAGCTGTTATATCTGGAAAAAAGACCATATCATGGAAGGGAATTAGTGTAAGTGGGAATTCTGCTAATTGCTGTCTTTCTCTCTCAGATCTTTGATACCCAAAGAGAAGATAGTTTGTATTTTGTAGGCTGAAGATCATATAGTATACAATAAACTGCCAATATCTTATTCTTTTATCTGGAATTATGAGATAGGTATATAGGGTACAACATGCCCCTGTTGAAGTCAATGGGAGTTTTGCCATTACCTTTAGTGGGTGCAGAATCAGCTTTAAAAGTAGATTCGTTGAAGCAGATCTTATCCCACTCAACCAGTGGCTGGTGATATCACCACATAGGACTATACAGATAGTGGTGGGTGAAGGACTGGTCCATTTGATGATATTAAAGTTAACTATCAAGGCTGATTCATAGAATCAAGTCTTCAGTCAAAGATCAAAACAAACCTTTAATTATTATTATTACTATTATTATTTTTAAAAAACTGATGTAATCTATAGGTGCCTTGCAAAACAAAAAATTTTGCTTCACTGTAATTCATTCCATGTTATGTCTCTGTATATAATCAGGGCCATCACATCTTTTGAAAGTTGGCCAACACTTTTCAGCCTTATTGAAACAGCCATATAAAGGAATGTCCAGAGAGTCTATTGCAAGGTGTCTATGTTCCCAAAAGATTCAAGAGTTTAAAGCAATGGTTCTCAAACTTGGGCCACTGCTTGTTCAGGGAAAGCCCCTGGTAGGCCAGCACGTCCCTCGACCCTCACTGCTCCCTGTAGCCCCCATTGGCCTGAAGCAGTGAACTGCGGCCAGTGGGAGCCGCGATTGGCCGAACCTGCGGACGTGGCAGATAAACAAACCGGCCTAGCCTACCAGAGGCTTTCCCTGAACAAGCGGTGGCCCAAGTCTGAGAACCACTGGGTTAAAGGATGCGATAATAAAGAAGGTTATTTCAGTTTTGCACATTTTTCCCTCCTCAGATAGGGTATGTAAATTAGGGTCTGAACCTATATGATGAAGGCTCAGTTCTGCAGGCTGTGCACTCTGACTCTAACGTTTAAGCATGTCAAGAACACAAATTGTTAAATTGACTTCAATGAGACTACTCATGCTTAAAGTTAAGCATGTGCTTAAATGCTTTGCTGTATAAGGGCCAGAGCACACAGCACCTTGAAGGATCAAGCCCTATTTAAGCACATACAACTCCTATTAATGACAATAGGGTCCATGGTTTCGAAACATCTATTATTACTATTTCTTTTATTTGCATAGAGGCCCTGCAGCCATTTAAAGACATGGAAGCTTATCCTCAGCTTGATGTACATTGTTTAACTCCATCCAGGTCAATAGATCTATGACAATTTACACCAGGTTCGGTCTACCCTAATATTCCTGTCCCTAAGGGCTTACAATCTTTTTGTGCATGTACAATTGAACACACACATTTACAGAGTATCTGTTGGGTATGCACAAATACAAACACAAAACCCATTTGCATGCACAAATTATTATAAATCTATTGATTTATTTGTATTATCAGATCACCTAGGAGCTCTTGTCATGGACCAGGACCGCATCAGTTTCTGCACAAAGAGTTTACAAACTTGGGCTTAACTGAGTTGAAAAGACGTGTAAATGGCATTTGATACATACATTCCATCACATACATGAGCAAATGTCAATGCACAAATAATTGTAGTGTCCAAACACTGTGTAGGCCCAACTTTGTCCATTTGAAAATGTGACTGTCAGTTTTGCTTGTATAAAGACTGCCTAACTGGACCCTTCAGTTAAAGAATTAAATAGCAGACCTGAGATGTGTTGAGTCTACTGCCAAACATTATAAAACTTCTGCTGATTTAGAGATACCCCAAACCAAAAAATTTTAATCAAAATACTTGGTGTAAAGAAGAAAATCTGAAAATATCCTTTACACATTTCTATTGTGCTGCCGTATTTGCTGTTGCATTCAGTTTTCTAAGAATACAAACACCGTGTTTCTAAAGGAATGAGGATTTTCATCATTTATCCCAAGAAATTAAAAAATAAAATAGAAAACCAAGTGAACACTCCACCAATCTGGGTGTTTTGGCCTAATTTTTCAAGAATTTAATATTGAGGATCTGAACTTTGTTTCACTGTTTGACTTGCAGATCCAGAACTAGAGAGCTATGTTAATTAACCAGAGCTAAGTCTCTCCAAGTACAAAACAGTCCCCCTCCTCCCCGCCACACACAATTGTACATTTAAATTCCAGTGTACTTTGGGGAATGTATAGTATGCTTTTAATAAAAAAAATACATACTGACATCATTTGGTAGACTGTAAAAATTAGTGTTAATTTATTTTAAAGTGCACCCCAAATCACAGCAAGCTGGTGTGTAGCAGAGCATACTGCCAATTCCAAAATCGTGCTTATCTTTTCAATTTTCCTTTCATAAACAGTTGGCAAATATGACATCAATTTAAATGATAATGACCACATTTAATTTTCATTTTAAATTTATTCGGTTACTATATATTGGTATCCTGGTTGATGCTAAGTCAGTCAGCCACAAGTCTGTTTTTCATTTATGCATTGAACTCCTTTAGGTTAGACATGCTCAGTAGTCCTGGTTTAATGCATAACCCTAATTATAACTTAGAATTAAGCTACTGCTGACTGCAGCATTTTGAGGAGGAGACTCAAAGAATGTATCTATTGAAAAAAACAACGCTCCACCCCAACTGTCTTATCTTTATAACAAATTTTACATTAGACTTTTCTGTAGATTGAGTGCATAATATGGCTATAAAACAGCAGTTTAGACATAGTCAGCCTGTCAGTTTATATATTGCAACTCTGAGCTTAAAGGCTTTTATATGTTACTTTGAATTGGGCCTCTTTTCTCATTAAAAATGCTAGAAGCTTTTAAGAGATCATAGTAACATAGACCAGTAATGTAACGCAGCATAGTAGCCTTATCTTTGTACACTGCAAATTGTATCACTGCTAGAGATGGTTGAAAATGTGTTGTCATACTTTTATTAATGAAAAATGCATTTTTAACAAAAATTGACATTTTCACAGACAATTTCTATACAATTTTGACCCCAAAAAATCATTTTTATGCCAAAAACGCAAACATTTTTACAAAAAAGTATGTGAATTAAAATGTTTCATTTTGGTCCTTTTTTCGCAGAAAACTGAATCCACTGACCAGTAAGCTCTAGTGACTTGTCTTTTTGGGCTCTGTTTGCTAGAAGGACCAGTTCATACACTGAGCATTCAAAGATGTACAGAGAGGAAACCTAGTATTTTAACATAAAGAGCTTTACTCTGAATTTGACAAGTGCATTTTTATTGTGTGGGGGGTGGATGGGATTAATTCTAAACCACTAAATTCTAAACTATAAATCACATTCCCAAGGTCAATATTAAATGTGTGCCAGAAAGGTTCTACCTTAGTAATAAGTGAATAAGAAGGTTACTGATCTGACTGGGAGTTTCTTTGAATTCAACTGAGAGTTTAGGAGGAAGTTCCAAAAGTTGGACACTCTTTCTAGAAACAAGGAAGTTGCCAAATGTGTCTTTTTCATACAGGAATGCTGGGTGTGATTTTTATGTGGTGAAAACTCGCAGCCTAGGGAGACGGGAAACTAAGGTGACTTGAAGCCATCTTTGTGCCCTCCTAATTCTGAACTGCTTTGGAACTGTCCATTTAGTAGAATTAACATAGCACAAGCCAATCTGGCTAAGTGCAGCAGTGCCATGTAGAATCATCCATAATGGTCCCACACCCACCCTGCTCCCTGACATGCCCCTTACACTAGAAATTGTGGAGGTGACCTGGTCAGCTTCTACACCAGAGAAATTCTTCTCCTACTGGATCTGGAGTTTTTATGGTCCCTTTGTGCTGCCACAGCAATGTAAAAAAGCCACAGCAATAGGGACATTCCTTCTTGTTGTCTTCAAACAGATTGTGGAAGCTTTGGGCCTGGTTTTGAGTTTAAACTGGTGTAACTCCATCAAACTTCCATGGAATTACTTATGATTTATGCCAGTGATTCTTAGAGGAGATGAGGCCCTTTGCCACTGAAACATGTGACACATGCTCGGATTCTTACAGTGGGATGAATCTTGCTTGCCTTCCGTGGGGGGGTATTATGTGAGCATGATTTATTCTTTGTGTGGGACTGCAAAAGTTGAATCACTTCAGAACAGAAAATGAGAGCATATGGGCTTCTTGATTATGCATCTTTTTTCTCGTCATTTACAGCCACACAAAAATGGGCGTGAAATGCTACCACTCTGTACGAGTGACGTTTTACAGCCACTTCACATTGGTGTCAATGATTGCACAAAGTGAAGGACAATGGAGAATCAGGACCCAGGAGTCTCTAAGGGCTTGTCTGCATGCAAGAGTAATGGGAATTTTACTGAAGAATTGGTTTAACTCAACAAGTGTATACTACCGACTGGATACACTTAAACTCATTCACAACTGGTTTATATCAAATTAGCTTAGATCTGAAAGTTACCATAATAGCAATATAAACCAAAATTAATCTTTTATAGTTGAACTAATTTGTTATAAAAGGGTCACAAACTGATATATTTGTTTCCACACAGGAGTTTGCGCTAGTTTAGACAAATCTATTTTAAAACTAATTTTAGTTAAACCAGTACGATTTTTATATGTTGACCAGCTCTCAAACGCAAAGCTTATGAGAACTGGGAAATGGAATGGACAAGGGATAATATTAATCTGGTATTTATGGTAATAGTAAAGGAAAACATATAGACAGCTAGTTTGAAGCAAGAATGGACTGCTAGACACTAATTTCACAGAAGAGTTTATAGCCAGGTATGCACAAAAGAATTCAAGTAAATATGCCCAAAAGTCAGTCTCAAGCCTAGGGTCTGTGTGAGCTGTGTTTGGCACAAAGGATGGAAGGTGGGGAACAAAATATCTGTAAGTTTCCTTTATGCTCACCTTATACTGATGCTGACCAGGGTCCAGTTTCACCCTCTGTGCAAGTTAAAGTAGCCTCGGGACTTCTTTAAATTTTACTGGATGATATTAGCCCTCCTTAGGCTGTCGTGCTTGCTAGAAATGGCTGGAACATTGCCTTTCCTCCTGGCCATGCCTCCTGGCCATTCCTCCGACCCCCACTCCCACCAAAACCTGGGGACCATGAAGTGTTTGGTAGAGAGTTGGCATAAAGAGTATGTCAAGGACAAGGGTCTGGCTCTATTGGTGCACAATTTATATATGGACATATGTCTTCTATGGAATTGGTACTTCAGATATCCAGTAGAATAGGATCTTGTTTGCATAAAGGGATAGGAGCTTTAAGCAGAGAGAAAGAGAGGCATGAAACTATGGAAATAAAGTAAATAATAGAAAAAAATGAGCAAATTGTCAGCAAACTGGAGAATGATTTCAGGATTAGAATTATGTTGGTGCTCTGCAATTAAAACTGATTCAGATTGTTTTCCACAGCAAATAGAGCTCATTCTGATTTCATAGGTCCTAAGTTACCCTTGGAACTAACCTATTTTAAAGGTTCTGCAGGTGTGGATCATTCAAATGTTCCATTGTATTAATGGTTCAAGATCAAACCATTAAGCTTTAATGACAGCAACTGAGAATTGTCACTGTAACACACTGAACCAATCCCAAGAAGTTGTTCTCAGTCTGACTTTAAGGCTGTTGCAGGCAAACCATCAGCAAAGAAATGTATTAGGCAGGCAGGCCACATGGAATTCAGTGGTGTTTAACCAATGAACTTACGGAGGTGAGCCATATGAATGTTCAAATAGATTTGAAATGAGAATACAATGTAACATTTAATCAAGATAACACTGTTAGCAAGCAGTTAAATGAGTAAAGGAAGGAGATGTCCTGTTTTTCACCGCGCAGAATATGGTGCACACTTCAGGGCTCTGACTTCTGTCTCTTTCTCATACAGTAATACTTGTGAACTTTCACAAATGTATTTAGATCTTTCGCAAGGATTTGCATTTCAGAAAATAATAAAGAAAATCTATTTCCTTATTTCCTTTGTGTTCTCTGCTCCCAAATTTTAGAACACTGTTTGGATTTGAGAGGAATCACTGTTTTCCCAGCCATGTAAAATATAGCTGGGTAGCTCCATAAACCAAATGTGAGTATATTTTTGTACTCTTTGAAATGCTGAGGTGGAGGCATGTGGCAGTAGGCAGCATCCCAGCTACCAAAGGCATCTTGCTGTATTTAAAAGCAATATTTGTATGAATAGTAATTGTGTTAAATGGTAATATGTAGAAAAATAGAAATTGTTTGACAAACAGTGCAAGCATGATGTGTATGCAAAGAGGTGATTACAGTACATGTAGCAATGAATATACTGCGTCTATGAAAAACAGCTTTTGGATGGAAAGAGTACAGAGATCAGAATGAGAGAGAATGTAAAGGCACCAGATGAAAAGACAGAGCATATAAAAAAGAGCGGAGAAGAAAGGCCCAAAAGGACTTGATTTAAAGCAAATTGAAATCAATGGGCATCTTTTCATTGGCTTCGGAGGGCTCTGAATCAGACCAACAAATGAGCTAGCGGTAAAATAAAGATAATTAATGGGCTTAGTATTAGGTCAGCTGTGCCAGACTCAAATGGTCTTGCTGTACTCCCAGATGTACGGCTGAGGTTCCATCCATAGAGAGATGGTTGTCTGTTTAAAAAAAACCCAAACCTCTTACCTTAATGTAACTATGCAATGCCACACAATTCTGAGATGGCCAGCGGATCTGGTTATAGAGAGACAATTTCTGGAGCTCAGTATGTTGACTTGGTTTGGTTTCCTTTAAATTTCACTAACTCCGGTGGGGAATTAACCCTGGTTGGTTAATGATGGGAATAACCTTGGCCTTCTGTGTGTCCAGTGTGACTGACAGGCTGCCAAAGTATAGCTCTAAAGTCCACTCTGGCATAACCTCTCACATTTCCGCTTACGTTCTGGGCAGTACCTCCCACCCATTGGACTCTGTAGTACTGAGTGCAAATGGTTCCTTGGAGTTACTATGACAACCAAAACCAGCAATGTTATATTTAATTTCTGGCACTGCCCTTTGCTGAACTGGGGATACAGCTGTAACAAACCTCTAGCTCTAGATGTGTCTGGCTAAGGCATAAAATGGCAACATTTCACATTTAGAACCAATATCATCCATGCCACTTACGATCTGCCCTCGTGGCAGACAGAGAAATCTGACTACAGTCCAAGTGAGTTCAGCTCTGTTCTGAGGACTAGGGAGAACATAGGTGTGTTTTTGAAGAATGCATCTTCTTATGGGATAATGCACTCCACTCATTTGATACACTCCACCATAAAGTCCTGTTGCACATAATACAAGTCATTGCCTTCCCATATAGACCTTCCAAGATGCCACCCTTGATCTGGGAGGAATAAAAACAAAGATTTGTTCTTTGGTAGTGCAGAGACTTTTAAGAGAAATAAGTTAAACTGCAGAGGACATATATTTGGGTCCGACAAATCCTTATATCAGTAAATGTGGCTGGAAGACAGCCTTAGATAGACCCATTACAGGAGCAGCCACAGGAGTTGCTCGGTACAGAAGAGTTGCAGTGCAGTCTTCTATTTTTATATTGAAGGTGAGGCTCGGAGAGTAGAAAGGTCCTCCCATGCTGTGCTCCATCTTCATTTCAGCACTGAGGTGGCTGCATTGTGCTCCATTTAATGCAAATTATACATGGCCCCAAGGCCCTTCTAAGTTGCCCAATATGGCCCTTCTATATTGTTTGGACACTGCTGAGCTTTGAGTCACCACACAGGGGCATTACTTTGTCCTCAAGCCAGATAAGTCCAATGGAGAGAGAATAAAGAATCCCCCAAGATCCAATTTTTTGTCTGATTTTCAGGAGCGCCAAGCATTCATGTTTCCCGTTGGCTCACTGGGAGTTCTTGGTACTAAGTACCTTTGAAAATCAAGCCAAGCTTTGATTGAGGTACCTAAATATGGATGTTGGTACCTAACTTCAGGCACTCTTGTTTGACAATTTTGTGCTACATGGATTGCTCCATGGTGTGTGCATGTCTGTGAGAAACAATCTGTACTGGAAATGAAGCGGTGATATACAGAATGGTTCAATCTATCTGAAATCCAAAGCTAACAAGCGAGCTGTAGCAATCTGGCATGCCACAGCTTGCTCGTTACAAGTTGCTGTTACTAGAGAGAGATTTTGTTTTCTTGGACCAAACTACAGCATATAAAACTGACTCCTTGCTGTGTCAAGAAGTGACACAAACATGGACTGTAAATTGTACTCTAGGCATCATGAATCATCAGCTATAATGCAATGGGAATGGACAAGCAAGACAGGTACTGCAAGAAACATCCATTTCTCGTGTTTTCCCCAAAGTTTCTGGAAGACACTACTGCGTAAATTTGCCCTTCTGAAATCCATAAAACCAGTGAGCAGGAGCTTAATCACTTAATTTGAAAGATCTCCATTTAAATCATTTCTGACTTATGCCAGGGCTAGCCTGTCCTCCAGTTAATTACTCTCCAGGCACAGGGAAAGCTAGTGAAAACAATCTCTTCATAAGAATTTTCTTTTTGTAAACTGTGAAGTACTTAGATGTGCATCATTTATTCATAATAGAGCCATATAGATGCATCCCAACTTTCCTGGACACTAAAATCAGCTAGGATACATTTTTGCTTGTTTATTAATGATATTTCTAGAGAGCACATTGCCACGAGCAGTCCCTTGAGATGCTGAGCTCACAGATCTCAGGGGGAGTGGAGAGAGCTACGTTGCACCATCTGCAGGTCAAGTCCGTAATACTGGTCACCAGGACGGTTGGCCGTGCTGAGCTAAATTGAAGCTTCCTGATTAGACAGGGTTATTTTACTCATGCTTTATGTTACAAAAGATAAAACATGGGCTCAGCTGCTAGCTGTGGTGCAAAGATCAGTTTTTCTTGCAGGCTGGGGGGAAGTTGGGGGCAGGGGCTGTTTGCATCTGAGCCCGTGATGATTCCTTTGTTAATAGCACCCTGATTTTATATTGCAACAGGTGACCAGACATAACTTTGAAAGGCTCTCCAAAACAGCGTAGAAATGAAAGTTTCCTTTGTTGGATATTTATTTATGTTTCAGAGACTTGAAAAACAGGTGCAAAGAGTGGATCGGATTTCTGTGAGATTCCCTCCAAATAGGCATCTCCGCTTTAGAAAGTAGGCAATGCAGTAGTGTGCATACCTTGTTTGCCTCATTCAACACAACCTCAAAAGGTCTAGGTGAAGGACTCTGTCTGTTCATTTAGGCATTCTTTTGTACTCTTTATTTATTAAACAGCAGCAAAGGTTATAGCATTAAAAGGAGAAATCTACTGGGCACAGAATAAAACCCTAGGGCCTGATTCTGATCTCACATTAGTGTTCACTAATGTAACTTCATTGTAGCTTTACTTTAGTGGGAGTGAGTTCAGAATCAGGACAACTATTTCAGTTATATGGTTAGCTGATAAACTCCCAATCCTGCCTCTGCTGAAGTCAGTAGCTAAACTCTCATTGACCTCAATGGGAAAAAAAGACCTTCAGATGAAGACTGTTTTTTCTGGACAATTCCTTAAAGATGTGGATTTTTTTTAAGTAAACAGATGCAATAATTCTGTGAATAGCTATCCTTCTTCTACCCTGTGGTCCAGCATTAAAGCTCTCAGAAACTGCTGAGAGTTTTAATAGAGCTCCAGACCCTGGGTATCCTGCTATCAGCTGCTATCGAAGAAGTGAGCAATGCTTGGCTGAAACCGACAATGAAAGACCTGCTAGTGAGCTCTGTACTGCTTACATATCAGGATCTGTAGCACAAAGCTGTAATGAAATTTAGCAATAAAGGTTGCAGCCCATCTTGCAGCCAGTTGTCAGGCACCAGCTGGATACACTGTCAATGCATGAAGGGAACATACCTTGCTGAGATTAAAAGATGTCCTCTCCAGCTCTCCTAATGTGGGCAGTGGTTTACTGATTTCCACAATAAGTCATTATCTACTGCTCAGTTCAAGAGGTTTAATAATTTTTTCCTCTTCCCACAGCTGCTGATGTGATTCAAATAGCCCTCAACCCAGCTACATTGAATTGGTAATACCAGAAGCAGTGATTCCTAGCAGTTGTTGACAGAGTAGTTTGCTAGATTTGCACAGTTTGAGGAAAGTAGAGTGATCAATGGCAAGAGAGGGCCCTTAAAGCAGAAAGAGGAGAACAGGGGTATGGAAGAGAGTAACATGGTAGGGGAGAGGATGAAGATGGGAAAGAAAGTCAGAGCAGAGCAAGGAGAAGAGTGCTAATTTTAGATACCTTATTGTCACCCCCCCTCCATGAAGGTCATTCTAACAGTAGACCCTCAAATCGGTGGATACTGACCATGACAATCTGGTCAGGATGTGACCTTTTGTCCTGCTGACTCATGTTGGGCAATAATGACCAATCTCTTACCAGTGTTCTGGTGTAGTGATCCCTAATTCTAATAATTCTCAAAAATGTGCCATGTTTGAGTAGGATGTCCAGATAGAAAGTGTGAAAAATTGGGACGGGGTGATGGTAATAGACACCTATATAAAAAAAAGCCCAAAGTATCGGGGCTGTCTCTATAAAACAGTCACCCTGTGTCTCAGAGAATAAACTTGGCCACAATGGATAGCATTAAAATGCAAATTGAGGGCAAGTTTGCCCTCCATGCCTGTAGCAACTTATCAAGTGGCTTTGTACAAACCACTTTGCGTGAGGGGGGTGGGGGGGTGCACATTCAACATGAATAAAACATGACAGTGATGTGCTAACAAACTGTGATTTATTATGACCGTGATGACACTGTGAACCTCAGCGAGTGAGGACAAGATCACAATGCATGGAGACTATGAAGTCAGCATAACGTGTCCATGGTTCACTCTGACATCTGTCATTCCTGCTAATGCTCTGCAATATGCTATGACTGTGATGTGTGTGCAGTGAGACCAAAGTGACATATGACCGTTGTGTGACAGCAGGGCCAGAAATAATGTGGCGTTTGCTATTTGCGGCCGGATGGACATAGATGCAGAATATGTTGGGTAGATTATATGAACTTGATAGTAATAATTTATGCAAATGATTTGATACCTTTTAACAGCAGAGAGTTTTGAGTTTGAAGATATGATATTGATTTCTCCCCCCCTTAGTTATTCTCTATAAATGTTTAGTTGCCACAGATGTTGGTTGGAAGATTTACCTTATTTACGGAGCTTTCCAATATTTGATATTGTTAGCCATTACACAAGCTTAATGGAATATACATTGTTAATTATAAACTGGAAAAATATATAGAATAATGTTCAGTATAAGGATCAAGCATATCTTCCAGTTTAGTGTAAATAATTTTATAGGGAACAGTTTTTTTTCTTCTACTTGGCTTGATTATTCAAGTGTTCTTTAACCATTACAGCAGAATCCTTTTCAGAAGAAGAGCATTTTTCTTTCACCCTAGTTGCTATGAGAACATGAATCATCTCTTTAGCACAATAGCAACAACTGTAGTGCTTAAGTGCATCCAGTGATTTTTTACTGTTTGTTCTTTGCTCTCAACAAGATAAGCTGTTGTTATTTCTTTCTTCTTGAACAAGCACAACATGATTGCTGAAGTAGTAGGAATAATTGGACCAAATAGTGAGGCGGTTAATGTAAACAGACAGAATTCATCTGTTTCAAATACAGTAAATGTTCCTCCAAAAATATGGAAATCTTGTCTACTTCTTCTTGTGCCCCAGAGCAAATTTTGTTGTCAAATAATTATTTTTGGACTGTATTAAATTGCTAATGACTAATGGGTTGCTTGAGTATCTAAAGTCTTGTATCTAAGGCTGTGATGGGGCATTTATAGACCTTGTCCGGTTGGCATCAAGAGGGTTAATATGTTCTCCTTGAATAGACTATCTACCACAGGTCTCTGTCCTCATTGAAATTATTGCCAGGGAACCCAGCTATAAGGGGGATAGGGCTGGGTTCAGCTGGAATAATTTTTTCTATAAAGGGAGTATAAAATGGGTAATATCTTGTATGTCTCTCACTTTGGTAGCTGAGCTGAGACCGAGACCCTTTTTGGGGGAAGGGGTGTCTGGCTGTGAGAAGACTTTTATTGAACCCCAAACTCACAAACTATTTTCCTTCACTGTGCCTTAAGTAACTTGTTGTGGGGACTCTTACAAATGAGTTTCAATTCCTTTATCTCACAAACAAACTGTTAAAAGTCTCTTTTCCCTTTGAGGCTCTGAGCTCTGTCTCCTCCGTCACCTGCATTTGCATTTTCAGTCTACTCTGGCCATGCACAGTGCCCTTAACATCAGACCCCAGTGCATTACTCCCAATACCTAAAAGCTTGCCTGAATAAAATACTTTCTCTTGAGAGCACAGTTGAGGAAATATCAAAATCTGCAGAGCTGTCATTGCCAGTTACCCAAAGATTCTGGATGTCCATGACCCTTAGATGATCAATGTTACACTGTGGTGCAGAGAACCACTTTATTCCCAAACATGAAAAAATACCATTCTGCCTGTAGAAGTCCTAGTCAGACTCCATAAAGCATGTGAGACACATCAATTTGTTGCAAATTCTAGCAAGTACTACCATAAACAATGGAGCTTCTCAGGTCCAGTTCACCATTGCAGTAGCTTGGCAAGGATAATTCCAAGGATGCTCAAATATTCCATCTGTGGAGGTAACATTCATGTTCAATATAATGCAACAAGATGTATTAGAAATAGGAAAAAGCTAGACAGTGGATATATGCATAAACCCTTCTGTTTTCCTTCTGGGGACCAATACAGAAAGTTTGTAATTAAAATCAGAAATTAAAATTAATATTCTGATCTAGTTCAGAAACACCCCACCCACACACACAGGTCTTCAACTTTTGGTGGCACTTTTAGCCACAATCATTTCCTTCTGATTGATAGACGAAGATAGATCTACATGTGCTTCCAATGGCATATGTCCTAAATGGAACCACTTAGGATTTTGGATGGCATTTTCAAAAGCACCTAAATGATGTAAGAGTATGAGTCCCAGCAACTTTCAGTGGGACTTCTTGAGTGACCATGGCCCACATAGACTGACATTTGATCTAAGGATGTCAATAAGTGCCAAACAAATATACCTGGCCTGCTAGAGTCTAGGTGAGTTTGTCCCCCAACAGTCTCCTCAGATTTTAATTAAAGATGGATCCACCTTTACATGCGACATAAAATATGTCTACACTGCAAAGAAAAACCTGCAACACCAACCATCAGAGCCCAGGTGAATTGTCTCAGATTTGCAGGTCTTGAGCTGTATGGCTAAAAATAGCAGCGTAGACGTTAATGCTTAGGCAGGAGCCCAGGTTCCAAGACCCTACCTCCTCACTGGTTTTCAGAATCTGGGCTCCAGCCTGAGCCCAAATGTCTACACTGCTATTTTTAGTCACACAGCCAAAGCTCTGTGAGCCCAAATCAATTGACTGGGCTCTGAGCCTCAGTACTGTGGGTTTTTCTTAACAGTGCAGATATATCCATGCTATACATGGAAAAGAAGGGGGAAATTGACAGACTGTTATTAGCAAGAGTCATTGGTACTTCAATACAATGTATGAATTTGTAAATTTGTAAATCCTTTGCATTGATGTTATCTAATACTTTAAACTTTTATTAACAATTAAAGCAATGGGCCCCATTCTCAACAGGTGTAAATCAACATAGCTCCATTGAAGCTACACTGATTTGCACCAGCTGAGGGATCTGACCTTACTGCTTAATCAAATATATTGATTGATCTTCTTCATCCATTTTCCTCTAAGCACAGAAAGTAGAAAGTTTTTGTTTACAAATAAAAGTGTGACTCCATATCATTGCAATTTAATGCCTTACCCTTGGGGCAATCAGATCTGAGTACTTAGCATGGATCTTCCTTAAGTTTGATGAACTGCTCCACTATTGTATTTAATTGTTTCCACCTAGTATTACACTACAGTAAACCAAGATTAAATCCAGTTAAGCAAAAGATCAACAATGCAATGACTTTGGTTAGGAGCACCTCATCAATTTGTGTTATGTAGTTAATGTAAGGAAATCCACCAACTGTGATTTAAACATAAAATACTGCTATAATGTGGCCGACCACTGCATGTTTCAGTTCATTCTTTCTATACAGGACCTGCAAGCAACTGGAGCTTGGCTGTTCTATTGTATAATTTTGATGTTCTTCAGTAAGAAATGTTTAAACCTCAACTTGATCTCAACAACCAGGATGCACCAAAGCTTTAATACTGAAAGAAAGTTGCACCACTAAGAAAAAAACACACTAAAAGAAGCACATTAAGACATACGTTCAGTGGGGCTTTTGTTGTTAAAATGACTAACAAATCTCTTGGGGGCTAACCAGGTTTTCATCATTTAATTAGAATTTGTGGAGGTTGACTTATGATAACTGTAAAGTCATCATGAAATTTCATAGTTACTCTAGTGAAATCTGACACTGAAATGAATGTGTGTCATCACTGTATGTGTCTCAGTAATATAGAATACACATTGTTCTTTGGTTTAATTAAAATTAAGTCTTGTGCACTGAGTAAATAGCAGTAACCGATGGGCTTTATTTGGTCTAATTGAAATCAATATCAAAATTCTCATTGACTTCAATGGAAGCAGGATTGGACTTTATGGCCTTTTTCTTGCATCCAAAGCTCCATGGCTAAATCATTGCTATGCAGGTGTAGAGTTTTCTGTTAGCACCTCTTACATGAGGACTATCCTAAAGGTTCAAATTTCTAATAACCCTACTTGTGATAGATAATCAGTGATTGATTGCTACAGCAAACCTAATTTTTAAGTAAATTGCTAAATCCCACAACACCTCTTTGTTTTTTTAATGTGTGGTCTTTTCCATTATTTATAGTACATAAAAATAATCATTTCTTTACAATTAGTTGTTGACAATTTTTGCTTCAGGCTGCTACCTTAATAAAGTGGATGTTAACTGTTCAGTTAACTGTTTGCTTAAATTATGGGCATGTTATGATTTCCCATTACACATTCAACATATCTGCTCCATTAGCAAATGGAAAGACTGTTACAAGTTCTGGAATTTTTTTTTGGATTATTTTTGTGAAATGTTAAATGTAGTCTAGAAATAACATTATTTTTTAAAATAAACTTTTATTACATTTCCCTTTATCTCCATCCAATGCCCTTTTTAATAACTTTCTAATAACTGGCAAATGGTTATTTCTTGCTTCTGCCAACAGAAGTGTTCTTTATGGCCCAACTCAAAATCCACTGACATTTAAGGGAATCTTTCCATGGATTTCAATGGGCTTTGGATCAGTCTTTGAAAGTTTTAAGGGTCCAGTCCATTTCTCAATGAAGTTAATGGCAAAACTTCCATTGACCTCAGACACTGGAGGAAGCCAAAAGTGATTGCAGTCAAGCTTGTGCTTCTTGTTGATACTATGACAAATGTACACCAGCAGAAGTGATAATATGAGGTACTTCTCTCATTTTACTTCCCTCAGTCAAAAGGCTTTAAGAAGAATAACAAAATCCTTGCTGCTGAATGTTAATAGCACAGAAGAGACTGCATTAAAATCCAGGGTCTGCAGATGCTAGTTTCTTGGGCCAACTCCAAAGTAACTCCATTGACTCCACTCCCCCTTTTCATACCAGCTACCCCAAAGTGCTCTTGAGTTCCACAATTTCTGAGTGTCGAGATCAGATGTTTGTATTCGTTATTCTTAAGTGTTTAAGCCAAAGTAGCGCCCCAAGCCCCCACTTGGAAGAAGGCTCCATTGTGTTAGGTGTAGCTCAAACGTATAAAAAGTCATGATCTGAAAAGCTTACACGTGACTGAAAAAGGTTGGAACTGCAAATTCAGACCAAAGTGTTTGGTTTGGGCCCAACTCTTGCTTGTTCCTGCCTGGTTTTCAATGTTTTTAATCTTATACACAAAAGCATAAAATTAAAATGCTACTACTTAGACCCTGCTCATGCAAGTTCCTCTGTGGGCAGGTAGACGCCTAGCCCACACACAGCCCCATTGCACAGTGATCTAGCGGTGTGGGGAAATTGCAGGATCAAGGCCCTCAATCCTTCAAATGCCTGTGCACATGAGTCAACCCACTGAGTTTAATGGAATTACTCACATGCATAAAGTTACTCGTGCATAACCATGTATAGGATTGGGGCCTTACATTTGTCATGCGATACCACACAATTTGTCTCGGTTGGCGGAATGTGGCTTTCCTTAAAGGCTATTAAATATTTGAGGTTTTAAAGTTATTTTCACTGTTCATCAGTAATTTAGAATATAACAATCAATAGCTGAAGTTGCAGCTGAGGGATATCTTCAGTACAATTAGTTCTTTTGTTTTATTTTTAACTCACTTACAACTTTAAAAAAGAAATATTTGGGAAATACAATCTTAAAAACCATACAATGGACAACTGCT
This sequence comes from Gopherus evgoodei, assembly GCF_007399415.2. Lineage (NCBI taxonomy): Eukaryota > Metazoa > Chordata > Testudines > Testudinidae > Gopherus > Gopherus evgoodei. The sequence goes on along the minus strand of NC_044333.1, from coordinate 32,346,422 downwards.
TTCCTCGTCACTTGTTCACAACGTCATCAAGACATAAAATATGTTTCTGGCCAGCTGAATATAATAATGAGGCAGCTGCACCATTCACATTGGTTGTTTATATCTATTTGGACACAGACCTGTTGCGGTGGCCTCTGGATGAACCCTCTTCCATCTCAGACCCTGCAATTTGAAGGCTGCTCCAAACACTGGTTAAAGACCCAGTTTCAGCAGTTCATTTACTCTGTGTGAAATGTAGTGGATTTAAATCATCACCTTTTTGGTGAGACATGCCACTTTGAGGTTTAGAGATTTTTGTGACTTTGAGTTAAATAACGTCTGGGGCCAGGTTTCAGCATTTGGCTTTGAACCCTGTCAGGCTATTGCATAGACTTGCCAAGTAAATCAGTACAATTTACGTTATCATAAACTGTTGCAAATAGGTTGTTTCCACCACACCCCTCCTCTGCAAAGAATTAGGTAAATGAACTACCCAATTTGTTTACACCCCAAGTAGGCAAAGCCACTCTAATTATTTGAATTGTATGTATTGGCCAGTAGCAAACTATGGAACTATATAATAAGTTATGGAAGTTACCTACATTGCTTTGATTTACAGCTTAGTTCAATTTTTATTTAATTATTACTTACTTCAGTTCCTGAAACCTGAAAGGGAATTGCCTAGACCATTCCAAACCTCAGTGTAAAGCATTTCTGATGTATGCATGTCTTACTAACCTTTCAACTGTGATCGATTAATGGAATTTCATGTGGCAATACCTTTGCTCCATGAAATTATTGGCAATTAATTGTTTTTAAATCTCATACATGGCTTCTTTTCCTTTTAAAACTATATCAGTTTTTGATCCTTATGAAAAATGCAGTCTAAGGACTTGTTACGTTTCCCACTGACAATGGTAATCTTGAATGGGATTGAATTTGACCCCATTAATACTGTCAAGAGCCAGATACAGACTGTCATCCTGGGAGTTTTGCCTGAACAAGTGTAACCCACGCACCTCCTGGGTGTGGTGCTCTGTCTCACCTAGTGGCACCAAGACCACTTAGAGAGAGTGTCAGGGAGATTAATGAGTCTGCTCTACAGCCTTAGCTAACAGCCAGTTGTTTTTTAGCTCATGCAGTAGAGACTCATGCCCTAAGCTCCAGAGGCCCCAAGTTCAATCCCGCCCGTGAACGACTGGGGTCTATTGGCATTACACAAGGACTGTAGGTGGTCACAAAGTACATGAAGTTACTAGGTGAGCATTGCCATTGCCCGTGTCGCTTTGATATTTGGTATAAAAGGAAAAAGGTACTCTTATTCTGGAATAAAAGTGTCTGGAATAAAAGGTGGTTGTACCGATAATACTAAAGCTATATCATTATACCTGTGTTCTTTCTGGTAAATTTCCCCATGTAGACAAGCTCTTACATGTACATAAAGCTTTAAGCACTTCAGTGGTCCTATTGTAGTGAAATTGGAGCTGAAGTTAAACACATGCATCAGTTATTGCAGGATCCAAGCCTAAGGTACTGCTTAGCTTGACTAAGGAGGCTAGAATTGGCCCAAATGTGAAATGGATAGATGTGCTTAATTTACTCCTTAGTATCAGAGGGGTAGCCGTGTTAGTCTGGATCTGTAAAAGCAGCAAAGAATCCTGTGGCACCTTATAGACTAACAGACGTTTTGGAGCATGAGCTTTCGTGGGTGAATACCCACTTCCTCAGATGCATGTAATGGAAATTTCCAGGGTCAGGTATATATATGCTAGCAAGCAAGCTAGAGATAACGAGGTCAGTTCAATCAGGGAGGATGAGGCCCTGTTCTAGCAGTTGAGGTGTGAAAACCAAGAGAGGAGAAACTGGTTCTGTAATTGGCAAGCCATTCACAGTCTTTGTTCAATCCTGAGCTGATGGTGTCAAAAGACCATCTGGTCTTTTGACAAAGACTGATAGTCAAAAGACACCATCAGCTCAGGATTGAACAAAGACTGTGAATGGCTTGCCAATTACAGAACCAGTTTCTCCTCTCTTGGTTTTCACACCTCAACTGCTAGAACAGGGCCTCATCCTCCCTGATTGAACTGACCTCGTTATCTCTAGCTTGCTTGCTAGCATATATATACCTGACCCTGGAAATTTCCATTACATGCATCTGAGGAAGTGGGTATTCACCCACGAAAGCTCATGCTCCAAAACGTCTGTTAGTCTATAAGGTGCCACAGGATTCTTTGCTGCTTTTACTCCTTAGTATTAATCAAATTCTTTTTATTTATCGTATGACCTAAACTCATCTTCAGTCCAGATTCCCAAGGCAGAAAAGTTTTAGACCCAGGGCAATGCTGGTAGTATATGATTTTTGAGAGGTTATAACATTATTTTAAAGTATTATAACATAATTGAAATCAGATTTTCAGTAATTCAGCATCAGTTATCTGTGCTGTCTTCTAGACCATCTTTGTATCTCAGCATAAGACTAGGAAAACCAGCACTAGGAAAACCAGTCTGCTAATAATCAGGATATAGATTATTGAATAAATGGTGATAATGTTTCCCTGTTGCTAAGGTTTTGCCTTTTACTACTGGGATGTAGAAAATACAAAAGACATCAGGCAAAATGAAAACTGATCTGAACCTGCTTTATTCATGGAGTGTCTGATACTGCTTTCCCCTCATTTAAGTTTAATAGGAATGTAAAAAGATGTGCTGGCCCTTTAATAACAGTTTCAAGGCTCAGCACTCCTTGTTATAATGAGCAATGCTTCAGTACTTTTGAACAATGCATTGGTCCACTTTCTTTCCACCACCTTGTTCAGCGATTTTAATCATAAAGCAAACAAAACACTTTGTGAATTCAAAATGTGGCCAGATAGCTACTTCTGGGTTAAAGAAGTTAGAAAGGTAGCTTGGTTTCTTGATAAAGACATTTGTATTCAGAAGAGGCATTAAGAAAACGTAGTCCACCAGTGGGCTTTCTGAGCTAAGCCTCCAGATATAAAGGTGCTACAAGTACTCCTGTTCTTTTTGGTGATACAGACTAACACGGCTGCTACTCTGAAATCTTTCTTAGAGGGTCTTTGACAGTCCAAGAAGAGTTATTTCTTAGCCGCCTCCTTCTGGGTGGTGTCCCCAGAGATAAAATAGGGGCTTGTGAATGAAGAGGCTGGCTAAAAGATTGCAAGAGGCATGGATTAGACTTCTGGGCTGGGAATGAGTGAGGTTGTTTGTTGCGCCTTTAAGAGGATTGAGGTTTGTGTTTAATGCACTTCCATTCTGTTGCAGAGGGTCTGGATTACATGATGTACCTGAGGGAATGGACATTCAATATGGGACAATGTTTTTGGAAGATTTAAATGTTGTATTTTATTCTTCTAAATTATTAGTGATTATTTGTATTGCAGTAATTCCTAGAACCCCAGACAAGAATTAAGGCCCTGATGTGCTAGGCACTACAAATATAAGTAACAAAGAAAACCGTCCCAGACCCAGAGAGCCTACAATCTATGTGGCAGATACAAGAAGTGGGATTGGGACTGGAGTTCGAGAAGTATGAAGTAACTAACATAATACTAATAGAGATCAGTATGAAGATAAGTCTCCTTCTTAATCCCTGCACTTTGGTTATCTTGAACAAGTCTACAAAACTGAAAGCACTTAATTAACTATGATCCAAAACTTCATCTCAATAGTAGCCTCCAGATTCAGCCTTGCTTGCATCCCAAGAAACCAAACTACCAAGGTCTTTTAAAATAATAGTATAGAATTTGCAAGATTCCAAATTTGCCCAGATACAACAGGGGGTACATCACATTGAATACACTGTATCAGGCCAAATTCTGCCCTTAAAGATACCAGTGTAAACATGAAGTAACTCCATTGATTTGAATACAAATGCTGGGGAGTCCTTTGATCTTGAGCTCTTTACCTTTGATCTCTTGACTGGTGAGGAATCAAAAGAAAAATTCTGGTTAACAAACAAATGTACGATATACTTGGGGGAGGGAAGCCCCTGAAAATTAGGTCTATAGTTCTGCTGGAACAAGTTTTGCCACGTTACAATGGCTGCTATGGAAAAAGTGATTGTTTAGCAATGGTCATCACACCATAGTTTCTGAGATACCACAGTTATTGTAGGAAATATAATAACTAATTGACAACTTGTCACAGGAGTTATAGTATAGGAAATAAGTGTCATACCTCTGAGTAGAGACTTCTTAATGATCTCCATTGTGTTTTAAGGGGCAGGGCTCATTCTCACATTGTTCTAGATGTGCCTTCTAGCAGACAATGGCTAGAAGCTGAAGGTAAACAAATGCAGACTGAAAATAAAGTGCAAGTGTTTAGCAGTGTAGGGTCCCCAAATGGAAGAAACCAGGAGATCCCACAGAATAGCATCCGTTATCTTCAGCTTTAGTTAAAATGTCTCTTTACTTTGTTTCTAGACCTTACCTCAAGCATTTTGTGGGGGCCTGACTATTCAATCACAATTCTGCTCAAAAGTGTGAAATCATCTGGAGTAATTTCACATCTTCCTATATTTTTGATCAAATACATATTTTCCATGTAACATTATTTCAGTTAGTTTTTCTCTGTATTATTTTACATTTTTGCATGTATCTAATTCCAGCCAGTGCTGGAAGTGGAAGTACCCAAAATCATGAGAATAAGGAGATTTATAAACATTAAAGTCTCAAACCTTGAAAAGAATCCGATCTATCCAATAAATAAGCATGCAATAAACATCTACATGTTACTCTGGAACAGGAAGGCAAGTGTGTTTTGAAAATGCCTGTACAAGTCAAAAAGAAAGTGTCGTTTCTTTTCCTGCTGTATGCTGAATTTCAAAACATCATGATTGTTGGCTCTTTATAATTTTGTTTTCTTTTGAGAAGCTTGAAATTTTAAACTGCTTGGTCTTCCACCTTTGTTCTAAACTGTTCAGACTGCCATGGAATTAGAATTAGACCAGTGTAACTAAATTTTGTACACTGTCCCCCATTACACAAAGACTTAGAGTCTAATTCTGATCTCACACTGAATTCTCACTAGTATACCCTAGTACTGTATAATGCCATTGATTTCAAAGGAGTTATTCCTGATTTACACCAATATGAGACCATCATCAGTCCCATGATCTGGATTTGAGGAATATTTAGGGCCAGATTCTCATCTTGATGTAGCTCAGATGAGAATCTCGGCCCATTATCTTTTTATTCAGTGAGGAAGTTTTCAGCAAAGTTCTCTACTCCAAAAAGAACATACAAGATGTTAAGTTTCCAAATTATACACACAAAATATGGCTCCTATGCCAAACTAATTGAATTTGGTTATTTATTATATATCATAAACTGCATTTATTACATAGGGCTTGTTCTCCATTTCCCATATGTTTTAAATGCACTGTGTCCAGTACAAATTGGAAAGATAAATCTCAAAAGTAAAACTCATGCCCCTTCTCTACCTACGCTACATTGATGACATCTTCATCATCTGGACCCATGGGAAGGAGTCCCTGGAAAAATTCCACCACGATTTCAACAGCTTCCACCCCACCATCAACCTTAGCCTGGACCAATCTACACGGGAGGTCCACTTCCTAGACACCACGGTGCAAATAAGTGATGGTCACATTACAAGCACCCTATACCGAAAACCTACCAACCGCTATGCCTACCTTCATGCCTCCAGCTTCCATCCCGGGCACATCACACGATCCATTGTCTACAACCAAGCACTGAGGTACAACCGCATCTGCTCTAACCCCTCAGACAGAGACCAACACCTACAGAATCTCCAACAAGCATTCTCAAAACTATAATACCCGCCACAAGGAAATAAGGAAACAGATCAACTGAGCCAGACGTGTACCCAGAAGCCTCCTACTGCAAGACAAACCCAAGAAAGAAACCAACAGGACTCCACTGGCCATCACATAGTCCCCAGCTAAAACCCCTCCAACGCATGATCAGGGATCTACGACCCATCCTAGACAATGATCCCACACTTTCACAGGCCTTGGGTGGCAGGCCAGTCCTCGCCCACAGACAACCTACCAACCTGAAACATATTTTCACCAGTAACTGCACACCGCACCATAGTAACTCTAGCTCAGGAACCAATCCATGCAACAAACCTCGATGCCAGCTCTGCCCACATATCTACACCCGCGACACCATCACAGGACCTAACCAGATCCGCCACACCATCACCGGTTCATTCACCTGCACGTCCACCAATGTAATATATGCCATCATATGCCAGCAATGCCGCTCTGCTATGTACATTGGCCAAACTGGACAGTCTCTACGGAAAAGGATAAATGGACACAAATCAGATATTAGGAATGGCAATATACAAAAACCTGTAGGAGAACACTTCAACCTCCCTGGCCACACTACAGCAGATCTTAAGGTGGCCATCCTGCAGCAAAAAAACGTCAGGACCAGACTTCAAAGAGAAACTGTTGAGCTTCAGTTCATCTGCAAATTTGACACCATCAGCTCAGGATTAAACAAAGACTGTGAATGGCTTGCCAACTACAAAACCAGTTTCTCCTTCCTTGGTTTTCACACCTCAACTGCTAGAACAGGGCCTCATCCTCCCTGATTGAACTAACCTCGTTATCTCTAGCTTGCTTGCATATATATACCTGCCCCTGGAAATTTCCACTACATGCATCCGACGAAGTGGGTATTCACCCACGAAAGCTCATGCTCCAAAACATCTGTTAGTCTATAAGATGCCACAGGATTCTTTGCTGCTTTTACAAAAGTAAAACCACAAAGAGTCAGATTTGCCAGCTTGAGTCTTTTGAGCCAAACATAGACTAAATCACTTTTGAGACTGGCTGAACTCCTACTGTTCACATATGACTGTCCATTTCCCCTCCCCCAATTTTTCTGTCTTCCTTCCATAGTTGTTGTTTTCTTGTCTGGTCTCCTGGACTTTTGAAATGTTCTCACCTCAGTCTGTTGCCTGTGATTTTCAATTTCTTCTTCTTTTTCATTGTCAACTTGTCATCTTTGTTTTGTCATTTGCCAGCTGGAATAAGTTTCTGTTTTTTAGTGTTTGGACAGTGAGCATCATCTTAAATGGTCAGGGGCATATGGATCCAGGCATGTGGATTTGTACATGTGGCATAGCATTGGTTGTGGCATAGCATTGGTTGTGGCATAGCATTGGTTGAAACTAATGTTTAGGCAGCTACCTTGGTACTTTTCAGCTTGTACAAAACTGCTCACCATCTTGAATATCTTTGTGATTCCTGGCAACCACCGTGATGTGAACACCCTGACTAATTTTTTCCCCCTACTGTTACGCATATCTTCTTGTCAACTGTTGGGCCCTCCTGATTATCACTACAAAGGTTTTTTTTTCTCCTGCTGATAATAGCCCACCTTAACTAATTACCCTCGTTATACTCAGTATGGCAACACCCATGTTTTCATGTCCTCTGTGTATATATATCTTCCTACTGTATTTTCCACTACATGCATCCGATGAAGTGGGTTTTAGCACACAAAAGCTTATGCTCAAATAAATTTGTTAGTCTCTAAGGTGCCATAAGTACTCCTTGTTCTTCTTGCTGATACAGACTAACACGGCTACCACTCTGAAGCCTGACTTTGTTAGCTATGAGCCCAAGACTCTTATTCTAAATATTTAACATGTCTTTAAATGCTATATTTCTGTTCTTTCACCATGTTTATTAAAACAATTATTTTTAATTACTTGGCAAGGAAGATATATTTTGCTCTCCAGTTATAAGCCCTGCACATAACCACATGAAATTATACCATTTAGTGTCTCAGACCTCTGTGGTTTATCTGATTAGCCTCCCATGTTTTCCAGTGACTGACAACAGAATTAAAAATTCTGAGTGCATTATTTTCTTTTATGAACATTCTCAATTGTATTTGCCCCCAGATTTGGAATAGACCTTCCATATTGGTTTAACAAATATTTTCCTATAAGAACATACAAGAAACTCACTGAGATTATATTGTTTGTGGATCATGCATTAACTGTCTTATTAATTGTGCCTGCTTTTAAATAAATAAATAAATATCTTCCTGCCCTGCTTAACTGTAGAATTTCAGAAACACTAAAGGGACACTGGCAAGATGCAAACCATACACAAGGGCTAACTTCTGCCAGTGAATAAGCATGCTCAATTGCCAGTTCTATGAACAGAATTGCACACATCATGTATAACAATCCTTTACATACTTTATTTTAATCTTGCAAAGCTACATTAGGTTGACAATTTCCCATTAAGTATATAAAGAAAAAGGGTGGTTCTTTTTTGAAATAAAATTGTTTTGGTTAGAAGCCTGAGACTTGTGTTCAACTGTTAAAAATAAAATCCTTCGATGTTTGGGATAAATCCAAATGAAACTAAATTCAAATGATCTCCGATTAATGCAACTGAAAATGATATACTCCTCTGACCCCAAGAACCATCTAACTGTAATAACTACTTCTGGTAAGCTTGATTGATAATGTCTGTTGAGTCACAGTGAATTTCTGAGTGTTCCTTAAACCAAAGACCTATATAACCACCAAAGTGTTTTTGCCTGGAATTTATGATCATTCTGATGTTTTATCCTGTAACATTTACATGAAACTGTTGTTCAGGACAACTTCCATGTGATGCTAATGTGGTACAATTGTGTCACATGAATTTCAGATGGTGAAATGCATATTTAATTTGTTTCTGTTTACATCCAAGTTGCACTGCAACATTTCACTGACGATGGTGATTGTTATTGACTTACAGCAAGTCTGGTGGTTTTGGGCAGTGGGATCCTGGCATCCTCCCATATGATGATGCCCTTCCAGTTACTTCTTGAGCAATCCTTCTGCAACAAGCCAGGATGGCCACAGTTTTGATCATATGACCTAGGCAGTAAATGGAGTACGATTTACCTGTGCCAGAGTTGACTTGCAGCTTGAATAGACTTTTTAGTGAAGTTGGTCATGGTGTTTCAAATATCAGTAAGATTGGATCTTATGTTGTACAGAGCATTCAGACATTGAGTTTAAAGAAAACTTTTTCAAATATATTTAGTGACGTGCTGGTTTACATAAAAATTAGGTTTCATCTGGCCAAAAAAATAAAATGTACTGCTGTTTAAACATAAACAAGAATAAGTATCCCACATTGGGTTAATTTAGAACAATATTACAATCAGATGTCCTGGAAGTGAGAAAGAGAACAGATGGGGCTACGATGACTGATTTGCAATAAAATAAAAATAGACACATGATATTTGTTCTTGAGTTTATTTGTTCTTATGAGACATCAGGAATGGCTAAGCCTGATATCCAAAGCCCATTTTTGCTCAGCTTCTTCTGAGAATAGGGTTTCATTTATTCAGATGCCAAAAAAAACAAAAATAAAAACTTCTCAGCTTGTGGTACCCAAGTAGCTGCATTAATTTAACTCGCTGCTAATAAAAACATTACTCCTCTAGTTTTTGAAGCAGTTGGAGGGAATAACATAATACCAATTTATGATAAAGTTCTACTGCACATCATACTCTTAAAATCTATAGAAAAAGTTAATCTTTTTCTGCTACATCTTTTGGCATTACAATGAGTTCTGTAAAAGCTCCTGTCACCAACTTGAAAACCTTAATAAATGTTAAATGTTAAATAGTCTAGTAGCCACAATGATTAAACACTTTTATATGCAGGATTTGTCTTTCAAAACTGGCTCTAAATTTCTCTTTTCCCCAAGAGGGAGTCACCTGCACCCTAGATAGTGTCCTGAGGCCCTCCACCACTTTTTCTCTCTTAAATCCTCCATCTCACACAGCCCTTCTCAGTGTAAATGAGCTCTGTCCAAGGAGGACTGGACAGAATCTCTCCATTACTACTGTCAAATTGGCCAAATCAACCATGAGGATGTGAACAATAGAACTGTACTGGTAAAACAATTTAAAGAGTCATTGCTAGGGAAATCATTGGTTTTTGGACAACTCTGTATAGTATAAGCTCAATTTTCAAATGCCTATGTTTTAAATCATGCATTTAGATGCTCAGTTAGCTATATGGGTTCTGGCAAATTGCCATCACTTTTATGATGGGTCTTGTGCTTTCTCCTCTTGGGGGAGGGGTTCAGGGCTCCATTTCTTGCCCCTAAATTGATATATTAATTGCCCCACTAGTGTCCTAGAGGAAGGAAGTAGAGAGGGAGGGACCTGGGCCCACCCTCTACTCCAGGTCCCAGCTCAGGGGCCCTGAGGATAGTGGTGAACCACTTGAACTGACGGTTCCTTCCCCTGGGCTACTCCCTTCAGCTTGTGCGGGGGCTTCCTGCCCTCCCTCTGCACAAACCAAGTGCCCCTTACCTACGGTCTAGGACATCTTAGCCCACCACAGCACTTCTCCAGACTGTCCTCTGCTTCCCTTCAAACTGTTCTCTGCTCCAATACCAATCCTTTCTGCTCCACCTCCTCCAAACTGTTCTCTGCTCAATCCTTTCTGCTTCAGCTCCCACACTGTCTGATTGAAGCAGGAGGTTTTTATCATGTGACTGACTGCAGGTACTCTAATTGGCTTCAGGTGCTCTAACTGGCGTCAGGTGCTTTAGTGAATCTGTAGCAAACTTTCTTCCCCTTACAGGGAATAAGGCCCCCTTCTAACCCTCTCCTGCTGCCCTCTGGCTATGCTGTATCACAGGGTACATAAATGACTTTTTTTATGTGCCCAGATGCCAATTTAACCATTCAAACGCAGAATCGAATGGTCTATTAAGGCATTCATGTTTGCAAATTACAGATTACCTGTTCGCTTATTGTAGCAACCTGCATGGAACTTGTAGGGAGGAACAGCGATTGTAGAATGAAAAAATTTTGAGAAAGCACAAGGAATTCAGTCTGTGTGCAAATGGTTGGAATGCTGGTTCCAGTAGCAGCAGTTCTGTAAATAGTTCTCTTAATACAGAGCCAGTTTAGTTTCAGAAATATGGGGACCTGTCGTGCTGTTATCCAGAATTTGGTACATGAAACTCTTACTATTTCAATCTTTATTTTGAAGGATATATTTGAAATTTTCTGGAATCAGTTTCTACTTTAAAAGCAAGCAAAACACAACGATTTTGCCGAATACAAATTCCATTTCAGCAAATAGCATTGTCCCCTTTATCTCCTCGTGTCACAACTAAATGAAAAGTTAAGTCATCAGTCCACTCAGCCGGACTTCAGTAGTCTTTTTATGAAGTTATGGAAAAGGTAATCAATAAACATTTTTATTTCTTCTGGTCTCTTGGTTATAGTGTGAATTGCAATGGAGCTAAGAGCAGAGATTCATATTTAGTACTGCCTCCTTTCCCAATAGAGCTTATGAACCAATGCATGTTGTTTACTCTTGGGGCCATATGCAGCTAATCTTTATGGAAATAAAGGATGAAAATATTCATATCTTGCCACATTTAGCTAACATGTTTTTCCCCATCTAAGTAGGGCAGGTAAACACATCTCTGATATACAGTAAATCACTTGTTTGAAGGGTTTTATTATTTTTCCTTTTCTTTTCTGTTTGGTTTGAACAAAGAAAAATAAATCCATAAGAAGAATGCATTAACCTAATATAGGTGCATCGAATGTCTGCTGATCCTTTCTGGATAGAATAATTCTCATCTGATTTACTTCAAAACACTGTGATCTCAGCTGTGGCATAGTAACAACAGCAAACTACAAATACTTAGAGCTGTCTCTTTTCAATAAAGCTGTCTCTTTTCAATAAAGCAAAAGGGATAGGATAGGAGTGAAATATATAATGCTGTCTTCAAGCACACTGCACACCGTGTTATGTGCATGAGAATCACTGGCAATTTTCAGGTTTGTCTTCTAAAAAGTGAAGTGCTCAGTTCTGACTTCATAAAACAGGACCCTTCTCTCTTATAGCAATGCTGGCAGCAGTACTGAAGACAGGGCTGAGCACATGCCAAAAGATGATCATCATTGGTAGAGAGCAGCAGTGACTTCCAGAGATGCTGAGGTACTGATGACCTGCCTTCTAAACAGATAGCACGCTAAAGATGTAATTTTCAAAATTGGCTCTGCGCATTGGCTCTATTATGCTCCTTTTGAAGTCAATATCCATTAACCAAACATTAGTTATTGGGGTCAATACAGGGTAACTGGGTGAAATGTAATGCCTGTGAATTAAAGGAGTTCACACTGGATGATCTAACGGTCATCTTCTAATCTTAAACTCTATCAATCTATTACTTCAATAATAGGTGCTGGAACTAGGGTTGCTTCTGCTGGCTTGAAGTGGTTTCTGTCATATACAGAGTTTACACTTCGGTTCAATGGTTTTCAGCACCCCCCCCTATACAAATTGTTCCAGCACTCTTGATTTCAATGAGAGCACAGTTAGGCCTACTCTGAGTGCTTTTGAAAATTCCACTTTTAATATTCTTTCCTGAAATGAGTGTTCAGTTAAAAAAAAGAGAAAAAAGACCACGGTCAGTGTGTTGTAGTGGGGATACTTGTGTAAGAGATGAGTGGTGTTGGAAGAAGTGGATACACTGTTTAAATAATGGCTTCCTTTTCTCAACAAAAGAAAGCTTTCCGTATGCTCAAGTTCAGTCTGAAGGAATTTCAGCTTTGCTGAAGAGAGGAATCAATATTCACTCTAGCTCATTTCTGAACCTATATTCTTCCAGAGCCAACTGTGACCAAATTTAGCACCATATAGGTGTAGTGATGGGTTGTAATGTGGACTCTGGTCCTTAACTGAAGTACATTAGACTTGCTAATTTGACAGTTCTTCGCCTTATTCTAATGCAATGGGACCAATAACTGCTCTTAGGTTTGTGCTTTAAAAGACAATAAGAAGGTGACTGGAACAACGTCACCACGTATTGTTCACCTGGAACACAGCATGTTTAATACAATGTGTGGTCCCATCCTTTTTAGCTTGGTTGAATCTCTTATCAACAAACTTTTCGTACAAACAGAACCACTCTCAAATGCAAAGGACTGTCCAAGCAACTGAAAAATAGAGAAAGGAATAAAATTAAGTTTAACTAAGTAATGAAAGGAATGGACAGAATTTTTCCTGCAAAAAAATGGAGGAACCAATCTTGCTTCATTACTTTTATCAGATGGATGACTATGCAGTGCATTCTAATCTATAAGAAGGCTAGGAAATAGGTAAGTGTTTTTAAGATCTCATTTGGTTAATGAATTAAAATGCAAAAGTAAAAGGATGCATGTAGACATGCCCACTTGGTCATTTATCATTACAAGCATTCTTTAAAACCATGCCAAATTCAGACTTCAGGATATTCACTAATATCAATACACAAATGAAATTAGCATACTGGTGAATAAATTAGTCCTATTCCAAAGGAAAGAGTATATCCAGCTGAGGCATTGAAGTTCAGTGCAAAGTTTTTTTTTTCCAGTACATAGGGATTATATCAGGGCTGAGCCAATATCTGATAAAATAAGCCAAACAAGTCAGATACATAAGTTGTGAGATGACAAAAGATGGCCATTGTAAGTTAATTTTTGAGATGCCTATTCTTAGGGTGTGGCTGCAAATTTCTGACAGACGAATGGGAATTCTGGAGTTGCTCAGTGACTCTGATAATCAGGCCCCTCATAGGCTGAAAATATTATTTCCCAGCAAAATAATAAAAAAAATTATTCTAAAGTGAAAAGAACTGGAAATTAAACATTGAATTGTACCAGCTACTTAGATGTCCATGCCTCTCTCATGGGTGGTATCATATAGGGCTAGGTTTACAAAGGTGTGTGCTAAAGTAACTCTCAAACTTTAATGTGTGTACACAATCCAGGTTTCTCATTAATGCAATTTTGCTCATGCATTTTTGAAAATCTGACCCAAACAGAATGCTTTTGCAGCAGGGAAATGCTATTTATAATTGTTTTGTTATGTATTATTACAGTGCCCAAATTCTGCTAGGGACAAATAGACATGGGTCAAGCATCCAATCTGACTTCAGATGGGAAACAATGAAGAAGTGACAAAAGAGTAGGGAAGAGGAAGTGGGGAGGAAAGATGGGATAGAAGGATGAGATTATGTGGTTGCTCTTCAGTAGTGCCTGGTGAAGGAAATAATAATAAGAAGAAGAATGTTAAGAAGTGTAAATAAAAAAACTAAATGTCATTCTGTATCAGCCTTTCTGCTAGAAACCATGTTGTTGTTTGTCTATGGTGGGATTAGACAAGTGAATGTAACAGTCCAAAGACTCAATCCTTCAAGCATTTGCACTAGCAGTGACATTCTACATACACGTAGTGTCCTGTTGACTTCAGAGAGACTCCCTAGTGCACCCCACCTCCATGGCTCCCTGTTGTCACATTGTTTGTAAAATCAGGGCCTAAAAGAAAAATGTAAGCAAGTGGGACAAGAAACAACATTCAACTATGTAATGGTGCAGGAAGCTGAGTCTTCCCATCTTCTGGAGATTCAGTCTCTCCCTTTCTGGTCAGCACCACTTGCTTTTTGGGTCCTAAAAGGTCATCTTCCCACAAGGACTGGAAGAATGAACCACATATGAAAGATTCATTGATTTTAAGGCCAGAAGGGACAATTATGATTAAGGCTATGTTTTAGTCAGGGGTATTTTTAGTGAAAGTCATGGACAAGTCACAGGCCGTGAACAAAAATTCATGGCCCATGACCTGTCCATGACTTGTACTATATATTCTTGACTCAATCTTGGTGGGGGGAGGCAGCCTTGGTTGGGGGAGGTGCCACAGGTGCCCGGGGGGGCCTGGTCTGGGGGGTGCCATGGGTGCTTTGGGGGAGCAGCCTGGGAACCCCACTGGTGCTGGGGGGATTGGCGGGGCTGGCAGGCTCCCTACCTGGGTCTGCGTGGCTCCCTGGAAGTGGTGACCTGTTCCTTCCTCAGCTACTAGGCAGAGGCATGGCCAGGCAGTTCTGCAAGCTGTCTCCACCCCAAGCACCGGCTCTGCAGCTCCTATTGACTGGGAACCGTGGCCAATGGGAGCTGCAGGGGTGGTGCCTGTGGATGGAAACAGTGAGCAAAGCTGTCTGGATGCGCCTCCACCTAAGAGTTGAGGGAGGGACATGTTGCTGCTCCCGGCAAGCCCCCTGAGTTAAGCCCCACCCAGAGCCTTCACCCCCTCCCATGCCCCAACCCCCAGCTCTGAGCCCCCTGCTACACCCAAACTCTTGATGCTGCTGGGGGGAAAGGAGTGTGGTGGCCTGAGACTGCCCCGGCCCAGGGGCTGCTGCTGCAGAAGTTACAGAGGTCCCGGAAAATCACGGAATCCATGACTTCCGTGACAAATTTGCAGCCTCAATTATGATCATCTACTCAGAGCTCCTGTATAAAACAAGACATAGAAACCCACCCCGTAACGTCTGTTCAAGCTGGGGCATATCTAGAAAGATAATAGTCGTAGTGCTTAATATACAGCTGGAAGATGCTTAGATATTATGGTGATGAGCCCAGTATAAGATATAGAATAGAGTGGAGCAGAGCCAAGCCCATCTAATGCCAGGGAGAGTGTGACTGTTTTGCGAATCCTGGGTGAGTTTAGCTAATGGAGAAGATATGACACTAGAATCCCAGATTCTCTCTCTCTGTATATGTCTCTTGTGGGACATTCTTTCTAGACTTACTGCCACTTGGGTTTCATTTTTAATTGTTAATACCTTGTATTTCCACTTTGCTGAGCACTCGATGACAGTTCCATTGTAAAAACAAACATCCAGTGTGCAATGTAGTCCATCACTGTAAAACATTCAGCTCTGTTGTTGCAGTGATATAAACGGATCGCCATGCAACGAGATAGTGATTAATAGCAGATAGAGCACAGTGTGCAGAGAGTTGGGACTGTACCATTTCTCCCCCTTAACAGTTGTCATTTAACACACTCTATCAGGAGCAGTTTCATATAATAGTCATGGGAAGACCCATAAAAGTAACATCTGAGATTGCAGTAGGGCAAGTATTGATTTATTCGTTACAATAAATTTTTTGTCATTACTATGCAATTGCTCTATCTCTGAAAAAATTGATATATGTTGTTGGAATCTACAACCCACTGTGCAAAACTTTTTTTCTCTTCTATAATTTCCTGTAACTCTTCCGAAGAATCATTATTCCTGATGGCATAGGCCTAGCATGCCACCTATTCAGATAAATGCCTGAACAAGTGTGCAGTAAATATTCACAATAGCTCATGTTTCAACAATATATGCCACTAATTAGATAATTTAGTGGTTCAGATAAATAAATCCAAAAAGAGCAGATCCAAGGAAACAATGTAAAATGTATTCTCATTGTCATATAGACAGAGACACCTACTTTTAGTTCAGTTCAAATGATTCATCCTTATACACTCCAAATGCACCTCCCACTCCGCACCTATATTGATGCATATTTAAGGGCGCTCAGTTAAAATAACATAATATCATCAGATGAACACATTTAGGTTCCATTAGCAACATTAACTCCTCCATGCTGCTTTTCCTTTACACAGTATGGTTTTTAGTATGTCTGTTGCTGTATGCGCTTGTCTAACATGGCATGATGCACACACACGCCTACCTTTAATAATAACTGCCACTCACTCTTACATAGCATATTTCGCCTGTAGATCTCAAAGGACTTTACACAGGGTCAAGATTATTTTCTACCATTTTACGAATGGGGAAACTGAGGCTTAGAGTGCTGAAGTGACTTTCCCAATGTCAAGAAAAGAAGGTGTCTTGAGTCCCAGGCCAGCGTCACATGCACTGGCATACATTGCTTGAGTGCTATCCTATATCAGGGTCTTACATGGGATATCTACACTTGGGACATTATTCAAAACATTTTCATCATGACTAATAGAGATTAGTTTCAGTAGTGTTAGCAGCATTAGAAGCCCACATGTAGATGGCTTGCTGGTTGCTGCTTGTGTTAACTGGACCTGCATTGAATGACACATGCTTAAAATGCTGGCAGCAATCAGTGGCTAGCTGATACTAGACTCACCAAGACTGCTAATTCCATTGATGTTGAATCAGCATTAGCAACAGTGAAATGCCACCTTTGTGTCAGATTTTTTTAGAGGATTTCGCTATGTATATTTCATTGAGATGTTTACAATTTCCTTCAGCTATAGTCTGCTCTACATTGTAAAATTACTGTAGCATTGGACAAATGATAGTGCCCGAAAAGGACTTTGCTGGTTGGTGTCATGATTCAGGAATACTGTTAAAACTCAGTATGATTTCCTTTGCACTACAAGTCCAAAATGCATTTAACTATGCTGGGGCATAGATCATCCTATATAGTTGTTTTAATAGTAGGTTCACCAAACCCCTATTGATGGAAAATTCTGCACTCTGAATGTCAGTATTGTTTTCAACAATTATAGCAATCAACTATGATGATTCAATTGTAAAGGCATCCTAGACTTTATAGCTGATGTAACTCATTCTCATCACATGGTGCAAACACTGTGTCCGACACTGAGAACACTTACTACTGAGCATAGTTCTTTTGACCATGTTTTGAATGGGACTACTCACAGTTGCAGGGCCTATTTTCAATCCTGCATATTTTCATGATTAGGTTCCTTGTCCTAAAGTATCATAGGTCTTTCCAAGCTGGTTCATTTTTAGGTTATGTCTACACTATGCACCTTTTAGTGACACAGCCGTGCCGCTACAGCCGTGCCACTAAAAAGTGTGCAGATAGTGGTGGTAGCACTGTTGTGGTGGTAGCTTTGTCAGCAGGAAAGCTCTCTAGCCAACAAAAAAATTCAACCCCCAATGAGTGGCAGTAGCTTTATCGGCAGGAGAGCTTGCTCACCGACAAAGTGCTGTTCACATCAGTGCTTTTCATCGGGAAAACTTTTGTTGGGGGGGGGTTTCACACTCCTGAAAAACAGAGTTTTTCAATGAAAGTCCAATGTAGAAAAAGTCTCTCTGGCAACAGTGAGAGCACTTCTAGCAGCTTGGATACCAAATTGTTAGAAGGTGTCATAGTTCAGTGTTTTCCTTCCGACTGTAGTTTGCGATAAATAGAAAAAGAATTGCTAGAAATAGCAATTCGAAACAATCTTGATTTGCTCTCTGCAGATGCCATGTATTTGATTTTAATTTTTCTGAGAATTCATTTTGAGTATACACACACACTCACTCTCACTCTCACTCTCACTCTCTCTCTCTCTCTCTCACACACACACACACACACACACACACACACACACACACACACACACACACACACACACACAAAATATTTTCCTTAGCACTCAAGTAAAATGTTAGACTTGTGGTTGGCATCTCAGTCAACATTGCAGCACTTGGTGACACAGAGATACCATCAGTTCAATGCAGATGTAGAGATAACTCTTCTTTATCAGTTAGCAGCACAGATCATTTTCAGGAGCCTAATCTAACATATGTGGTGACACTGATCTTCTCATTCAGGAAACCTCTTTATTCAGTGCAGATGGTTCAGATCTTACACCTCAAAATATCTGAATGTTTTGGCATTGTTTCACCCTGAATCACCTATAAACCAGCCCTGTAAAATTCCACTCTCCTCCTTGCTCGATGCAGTTAAAAAAGCTACTTTTCATTGTCAGCCTTGTAAACGTTGGCAAGCAGAATTTTGTTCCTGGGCTGGTATATTTATCAGATTATTTTGCAAAGTTAGAGCTAGATCTTGAGCAGTTGTAAATCAGCATTGCAGGCCCCGACCCCAAGAGCTTATACGCTAAAAAGCCAAAGCTTTTACATTCATGTTTTTTCTGTTCTTAGATTCTAACGCCTCTGACTTCTATCAGCCTAATAAGAGTTAATCATTTGTACTGCAGTAGTACTTTGAGGCCACAACTAAGATTAAATTAAAGTTGGCACTATACAAATATATAGCAAGAGACAGTTTCTGCCCTGCACAGTTTGCATATAAATCAGAGTTTTCCAACACATAGGTTGCAACCCAAAATTGCAGAGGATTTGCAGAGCCCGCCTGCGGCTTCTGTCTCCACTCCCACAGTACCCACTCAGGTTTGACCCAGCCACCTGTCTGTCATGATGATGGTGGGGGAGGGAGAGCGCTAGACCAAATTTGAGTGAGTGGCACTGCAATCTCATGTCAAGTTGCCACACCAATCACTCAAATTTGGCCTGTCCGGCCCCCCATCATGAGCCAACCTGAGTGGAATTATGACCTCATACCCCAGATCACAATGCCCAGAGTAGGGAGCTGAGCCCAGCCAACTCCACAGGACCAGAGCTGCCACTGTGGGGTCAGAGTGGGTCAGCCCTGCCTAGGGCCTTCCATCGTCTTGGGGCAGGAACCAACATCCCCTCCAGACCTCTCCCATGACCCTTGGACACATTCCGACAGGTTGTAATGCCCATGGTGGAGAGCCACGCCCAGCCAGCCCCACAGGACATGAACTGTTGTCAACAATTTAGCTATTTACTGAGTCACAGCAGGTCATCAAGGTTTACAAATGGGTCCTGAGCCCTAAAAGTCTGGGAATCATTAATCTAAATAGAGAAAAAGGTGGAGGAAAGGAAGTATTATTATCCCCACTTTAGAGAGGGAGAACAGAGGTACAATGAGATTAAGTGATTTGCCCAAGCCCACATAGCAAGCCTGAGCCAGAACTAAGAAGGGAACCCAGATTTTTCCTGAGTCTTAGTTTAGTACTTTAAACACAAGACCATCCTTCCACTTAGAGAAACTATATACATTTTCCTAAAGTGTTGTCTTCAAGCCAGTTAATTCTTGTCAGTTCCGCCTTTTTTGTGTGTGTCATCATTCAAAGAGCAAATTCATTACAACACAGGCCATTTAGGCACAAGAAAATGTACTAAAATAATGTAGAGTGTGTTGTTTTGACTGACGATAGCTGGAGAAGTGGCCAAAATGCTGTAGTGTGCAGATTTTGCAGCATGCTGTCTGTGGAGTATACCAGGAACTTCCTTTGGAAGAGGCAATAGCTACGCACAATGGGGTATTATATGAACAATTTGCGAGGCTTACCTCTGTCTTTTGTCTGAAGAATTTTAACATGGTTTCAGCATTGATTTTAGTGTCTGAGTTTTTCCAGGCCAGGTTTTCATTATAGTTCAGATAACACAAACTGTAAATATTCTACGCCAGGGTCTCATTGTAGTTCAGATAACACAACTTTAAATATTGTGGTTAACAATCAACAGCTAGAACTATGAGACTTGCATGAGTTGGTATCCAGTTTCATCGAAGGATACTAGGTATCAGCGAAGGTCAAGAACTAGTATCCAATAAGGCTGATGAGTCTGACTAGAGAGGCCTGGAAATTCCTACAAATAAGAACTCATCTGAATTCTTCTTCCCTCAGCATCAATATGGTTGTTAGAAACTGTCTTTTCTTGACACTTTGCACAAAGAGAAGAGCTGGTACCTTATTTTCATTCAAAAAGTGATCAAACATGCATCATATTATAGTCTGTAATGTGTACGATCTTATTGCTGAGGTTATGGGAGCACTAAAGCCAGGAGATAAAACAAAATATAGCATCTTTGGCTTTAATTTGCAGTACTCAAGGAATATGCTTTGCTCTGGTAGTGAGACAGTTTCCAGCTATCCAGAGTTAAACAGAAAAATCATACCACAGTAAATAGCTAGGGTTTATATAAAAATATAGATTTCCTTTAAGTGCTTTACTTAAGACTTTGGTAAGTCGTATTTATATTGTTATTGTTTATGTTCCGTGGAGTCAGTAGGAGGACAGCATTGTTGCAGTTTATGTGGTTTCATGATTCACATTTGATGAGGTAGATATCAAATGAGGTAAAACAAACTCTCACAAATTTACAGCCCGGTTGTACCATAGGATACATGGCAAGCTCACAATAGCAGTGGCGGGTCTCTGTGGGTTCTAAATCAGTATTTCAGACTCCCAAACATTTTTTTTGTTTTGATCTTCTTAAATCAGCCCCCCTAGAATGGCATAATTTTCACCTGGAGTTTGACTTTGCTGTGGCTTGAACATATTAATCTGGTTAAATATCACCACATCACACTTGTAATTTGCAAGTTTCAGCATTTTGCAGCAGCTTCAGTCAAATCTGCAGTAGAGCGCAACCAATCCTAAATTAAAGTGCAAGCTAAAGAAAAGGAGACAATAAAAAGTAATGACTGTGAATAGAGTACAAGGTGTGCATCTGGGTCTTTCTTATAATGACATGATTGGACAGATCCAGGTTGCCAAGTTTGTCCTTCCAGATGCAATTATTGTATTAGGATATCATGACTTTATTCTCCCATTGTCATATTGCAGCAGCCCTGAACGTATTTCAGGAATGTGTTTAATATCCTGGAAGTACTAGCGCACCCTGTCAAAATGGAAAAAGTTCCTTTAAAAAAGGGACAGGTGGCACTGAGGCAAGGGCTATTCTTATGTAGCATGAGTTATCTGGATCTACTTTATTTCTGCCTATCAAACATCCACAAGAAAGTGCTTCTGTTGCAAGTCTGTGTTACTGTTGAATGGTGGTTGGGGGTGGCACTTATAATACAGGGCTCACCTGTTTACATGTGAGGTGGGTGACTGCTTGTCCTTTTGGTTTAAAGACCCTTGAGTATTGCTCATGCTTTTTTTCTAAGTTAAAAACTTGAGTCACTAGAAAGAAAGCCTTTATGTGCAAGCATCCCCCTTTCGATGACTCAAGGACATTTATTAATGTATTTCTTGTTGCTTGGATTGTGAAGGCTCTCCCTAGGAACAGAAGTTTGTGTCTTAAACTGCATATCATGTGTGAGGTTAGGGCTCTCAATTTATGCCCCCACTAAGTGCCAGAAGCTGTCTCCAGAAACTGAACTGAACCATGATTATTTCAATATTTTTCTGCTTTCTCACTTGATATCTCTGTCTATTTCTTTGAGGTTTCCCCCCCTCTCCTTATAGGGAAAAACTGAAATACATGTTTTAAAGCGATTGCAATATCACTTTTCCTTAAGTTAAACCATGTGTTTTGGTGAAAACTTTAGATGTTTATCTGTTTTCAAATTCTTTCTTCCTCTCCCTTTTATTCTTTTGCCCTCTCCTTACCGAACAACCAAACAACATAAGAACATAAGAATGGCTGTACTGGGTCAGACCAAAGGTCCATCCAGCCCAGTATCCTGTCTACCAACAGTGGCCAATGCCAGGTGTCCCAGAGGGAGTGAAGCTAACAGGTAATGATCAAGTGATCTCTCTCCTGCCATCCATCTCCACCCTTTGACAGACAGAGTGTAGGGACATCATTCCTTTCCTATCCTGGCTAATAGCCATTAATGGACTTAACCTCCATGAATTTATCCAGTTCTTTTTTAAACGCTGTTAAAACAAAACACAAACGGCTCTTTAGACAATATTAGAATAGAATTGCGTCAGCTAGCATAAAAGGTAAAGGCTTCCATCTTGCAAACATCCTCCTGGAACTGTGGATGAGCACCAGACCATGCAATGTTGTACGCAAAACGCCCACCGGGATCACAGGAATGTGGCTTCCCCTCAAAAATACTTGTGAAAAGTGCTCCCCCAAGAGAGGTGGGCCACCAGTATATATACAGGCAGCAGCAGACCTGTGGCACTGGGGCAACTGCAAGAGAAGCAGGCAGGATACAGCCTCCTTGTGAACAAGATGCCTTCCTTTCTACTGCTGGAACTAAAAGACCATATCCATGGCCTTGGTGGTTATGAATCCAGGGCTGTTTTTGAGCACTAAAGGCTTCTCATTTAAAATCATATAAACAATCACATAAGCTACATGCCAAGGAAGGAGGGTGTAGGAATCTTCTACTATTTCCAGGCTCAAAGAAAAAGAAACAATGGCTTTCTGGTACCCTCAGGACAGTCACCTATGTGAACACTGCAGGGTAGATCCTATTAGGGGTGGCTCCAGGCCCCAGCATGCCAAGCGCGTGCTTGGGGCTGCAAGTCGCGGGGGGTGCTCTGCTGGGCTGCTTTCGATGGCTTGCCTGCGGAGGGTCCGCTGGTCCTGCGGCTTCAGAGGACCTCTCGCAGGCATGCCTGCAGAGGGTCTGCTGGTCCCACGCCTGTGGGAGGTCCTCTGAAGCCGCAGGACCAGCGGACTCTCCACAGGCAAGCCGCTGAAGGCAACCTGCCTGCCGTGCTTGGGGCAGCAAAATGTCTACAGCCGCCCCTGGATCCTATGCTGGTGTAACATTATAGCTCCATTGAAGTCAATGGAAGATCTGCTCCTCCATACAGAAACTTTAGCTTCTGATTCACAACTCAGAAATAAACACCATTTAAAGTCTGCTTAAAGTCTAGAAGCAACAGCATGGTGCTATTCTGTACTCCAGCTTTAATATTTCATTCTAGGACCTTAAATATATAACACCAATGCTATTAACTTCATAAAGGAAATGCCTACTTACTCTCAATACATGAAAGATAAAGCAGTGCTCCTCTATTTCTCTGGCTTTAGAGAGATTTCTCAGGCCCTCAGAGCTTCCCTCAAAATCTCAGGCCTTTTAGTGGTGCAGCTGTGTGAGAGACATTGCACAGAACAGAGGAACAGAGAGATGGGTCCTCTTGACTAGACAGCTATAGAGCCCTGGTGGCCCATTGGTGCCCAGATGTCCTTAATGTAAAGGATGTATTTTCTGGATTAAAAAGCATCATCACAATCATGAATGGGGCCAGATCCTGCTTCCAGTCAAGCTGAGGGCAAAACTTGGCTTGACTTTCAGTGCAAGTGAGACTGGATCCTTGATGTAACTCGTCAAAAGGCAAAGAGGGTGTGGGGTCAGTGAAGAGGAAAATCTCAGGCTTGTGTCAGCTTCCCAGTGTCCCCTACTCACAGGGCCACTTGAGGTTTTGTTCAGCCCATAAAGGACATTCTTGTTTGCTTGCCCCTTTCCTGCAGGATTTAAATACAGTACAAAAGCCACATTGGATGCATCTGGAGAAAGCTACAAAGTGAAGCTGCTGGAGACACTTGTTGTAACAGATGACTGGCTTGTTTCAACAGATGCAAAGCCAGTTGCATTGATCCAGGGTAATGTGTAACCACCCAGCCAGTAAGCTCTGTCTGTAAGGCTCTTTCATAAGCAGGTATACATGGATTTACAGAACAAAACAGCCATAAATCTCACAGACACTATCGCAATAACACAGAATGAGGCCCAAGTTTAGACCCAGGGTTAGTGGATGCAGCTCTATTGACTTTAATGGGATTGCATCGGGTTACACCAGGTTTTAATATTAAAAGTTAACGTACAAGAAACATGTGGCTCACCAGTAGCACAGTTTTCTTGGGGATTATTAGGGAGGATATTAATTTAAGGAGCTCAAGACTTAATCCAGGGAGGTAACTTAAAAGGACTTGTGAACAGAGTAAGCAGGAACCTGGCATTGTAGGAGAAAATGAAGAAACAGCTGGAGAATAGGGATGTGCCTCTCACTAATTGTGTACATCAGTGAGTAGCAATAGGAATAAGAAGCCAAGCAATATTCCCCCATTCAGTGTGTAGAACGTATTTCCTACTTCCTAAATCCATATGCTTATAGTCACCAAAATGCTAGTTCTCCTATGACAGATAATCCTGTGGTTTAGTTGACGGTGACTTTAGTCTGTTTCAGAGGCTATAAATATATGAGTGAAACCGGATTTCATAGCAGAAAATAAAGGGTTTGAGGGTCAGATAAATTACCCTCACTCCATTAAAGTCCATGCTACGGTTCTGATTTACACTCTCTGAGGATCTGGCCCTTGTTTGGGGGTAAAACAGCAGAGAATATTAAGATTCTGCCTTAACCTAGCTTTAAAAAGTGGTCTGTTCCTAAGAAATTTACAGCTGCATATAGGAGTGTTTATGTGAACTAGGGAAAGAAAAATGTATTCACTCATATTCAGACTGTGAAAGCTTGCCAGGAGGTTGCAACAGATTGATCTGCTAGTTGAAAATAGGCTAAGTACCTTCTTAACTTTCAGGAGATTCCTGTGCTTTTAAAGTTGAGTGCCTCCACCCAAACAAATACCTGGTTCTTAGTCTCCCCATTTCCCTCTGTGCTGCCGTCTTGAAAATATCATGGTGCTAGGAAAAAGGAAGTCATGCATATTTAACTAGTGCGTGTATGAAGGGCTGTGTCCAAAACAGCAGTGTAAAAGGCAAAAAAGAAATGCAAAATGCAATATAATTGGGACTGGGAGAAAGCAAGCTGCTGGGGAGCAAAAAGAAAAAAAAAAAGTAGGAAGGAAGAGAAGTGCAGCAGAATGCTTTGAACTTTGTCCAGCATTGAGAGTTGGGTTGTGCAACAGTTTGCATTGCTGTTTGCATCTGTATTTTATTTTAATCACTGAAATATGTAATGTATTTTAATGGCCTATTTCATTTCCCTGGGGGAAAGTCTGATCCCTCCCTCCCTAATGTAGTGATAGAAAACCCAAAAGATCTTTTTCTGTGTAGTCGCAAGGAGGCCACACAAAAAGGGTTCCCGAACAACCCTGTGCCACAGCAAAAAGACTCCAAGATGGTCTTTCCAGAGGGGTTATGGGAAGGTAATGAATCCACAAAATACATGGAGCCCCTGGCCAAAATCCTTCTGGGGGCAGGGCACTGGTGGGCAATTAACCCACTGCCTTAAGTCTGTCATAAAGATTTCAGAGTAGCTGCCTGGAGGCTCTGCTTTTGTGGGGAACATCCCAACCCACTCCTGCTTAAGTCATCCATACAAAATAAATGCACTAGGTCTCTGCATGGCTGCCAAGATCTAACTTTATATCAGTGTCTTTCAATTGTATATTTGTGTATCTCCATGGGCTTCATATGAGTTACACCTGATTTATACCAACTGCATAGGGTTAACTGTACATCTTTCCATGCTATTAAATCTAATGAAGGCAATTTATATTTTGCTGAATCATACACCAATTTACTACTCAATCCTCATGTGTGTGTGTAATATATATATATATATGTTAGATCTCTTTTTTTCCCCTTGATTTATATGTCATGATGAGTATTTACTACTACTATCAATTAAATTTTTAGTGCTGTCATGCTTGGATGTCAGAATCGAATGCATAATTTACAAATAAAATCTTTATAAAATTGTTAAAGGCAAATCCTTTGTCTAAAATGACACTGAAATACAAGCATTTGTTCTCCTAATACCTGTTGCAGAAAAAAATAGATCAGAAACTGATGATCGAAGACCACCACATTCAGATATATATACACACATATCTCATTGCCTATTGCTGTGCTGCTTTTTTTTTCCGGATACATTTAAAATACAGGAGGCTGGCAGGTGAAAAAAATATGTGAGTTTCTGCATCTGATCTAGATCTAGGTGATGAATGTCTAAGAAGTAAGCAATTTGTTAGGAGTTTTCAGAGGAAGGGTTCTATAGCACATGACTTCTAGGAAACCACAATTCACAATTCTCTGTGAAATCTTTCCCGGTCTAAAAAACTAATAGATGATGATACTATTAAAGTGCTAAGAGAATGCTTTTAGCCCTCAAAGGCTAGTTTCAAATAAAATGTTGCATTCCTCAGAAATACATGGAGAGAGAGATTGTATTCTGAACTGATGAGCCCCTCTTATTGATCAGTTTGAATTCATTGAAAAATAAATGTTTTTTCCATCCAGGCAATATTTTTTTTTAGCACAAAGAGTCAGAGACTGTGTGAGACTAACCTGAAGTAAAATCAGTTTTGATACTAAAGTGGTATGCTGGTACTTTAGAATGCAATCCAAACCCTCTCATTTCTTTACTGTGATTCTACAAAGCTCATATACATTCTCCCTATGAGTATTTCTAGAGTGAGCCGGTGAGGAAGAAATAAATCTTTAACATCTCAGAGACTGGACAATTTTCTGTTGGCTTTTGGCAGCACGGGGGATGCTGTTCCATGAAAGAAAGTGCTACTAATCACTGGGAGATAGGGTTGAGACTCTATGCTGGAGCCAGTCCTCCCTCATCCTACTTCCCTTTTGGTAGGGAAGCCCCACCCCCATCAGTCTGCCATTTTACCATAATGTTTCCACTCAGAGCTGATGAATCCTGACCCCTTCCACCAGGGCAAGAAATGCCAATAGCCAGCCAGGTAAGCTATTGACTAGAAGGGTTTGATCCTGCAACAAGCTGGACATCACCAAACAAGGATGGTGGTGGATCCTGCTGCTGGGATGGAGGAAAAGGGCTAGAGGTCATTTTTACTATCTCCTTTTTTTACACTATGATGTTCCAGTCTCC
Organism: Gopherus evgoodei; assembly: GCF_007399415.2. Taxonomy (NCBI): domain Eukaryota; kingdom Metazoa; phylum Chordata; order Testudines; family Testudinidae; genus Gopherus; species Gopherus evgoodei. Next base: position 32,319,214 of record NC_044333.1, on the reverse strand, counting down.
AGGCTAAGTCTTTGAAGGGTTCCAGTGCCAGAGTTACAATGTAAAGCTCTATTTTGTTTGCCTTTAGCATAAGGAAAACAGGATCAAAGCTGACGATGATATTTCAGCTCACTTTCTTCTGAATAAGCTGGCCATGCGCAGCCCAAACCCAGTGCTTCTTCCGGATGAGGCAGTTCTCATCCCACCGGCCGTGGATCGCTGTTCCAGGTCAATGGGAGCTGCTGGAAGCAGCGGCCAGTATGTCCCTCAGCCCGCTCTGCTTCCAGCAGCTCCCATTGGCCTGGAGCAGCGGTCCGCGGCCAGTGGGAGCTGCAGTCGGCCGGACCTGCGGACGGGACAGGTAAACAAACCGGCCCAGCCACCCAGGGGCTTTGCCTACACGAGTAGCGATCCCAGTTTGAGAACTCTGCTTTAGAGGCAGACCCTAAGTTTTGAAGTTTGCATTGGAAATTGGACTTCTGTACGTTTCAGAGGAGTTGTGATTTTGTGTCTCAGGTCTGCCCATTGAACTAGGAGTGAAAGTAACGTAAAAGTCTTACTGGTACGGGAACTTGGCTGTGGGCCCCTGGAAGGGGCAGGGCCTTAGCTGGAAGGGGCGGGGGCTCAGGCAGAAGGGGGAGAGGTGGTGGTCAGCCTCCCCCAGCCTCCCCCAGCCAGCCTTTCAGTGCTGCCCACATTGTATCTGCCCACTTTCACCTCTGCATTTAACACAAATAATCCTGATTTTACAAAGTTTGGATCCAGACATGAACGTTCCCTGGGGGCTGGAGACAGACTCAGCATTTGTTCTATGTTGGGTCCTGTCCCACATCTTCTTCCATGACGCTATAATATATTGTCCGAACAGTTTAAATAAAGGAGTGTTATTTTCAATGGGTAAACAGACTATACAAATCCTGATATTTGATTGTTTCCTTTTCTCAATCACATTGTACTTTGCTCTCCAGGGCCAGACAGCAATTTTCACAGATATTATTTAAATCTGGAAAATAACAAAAAGCCAAATCCTGCTCCCCTTACTCGCAATTAAATTAAAAGAGAACACTAGGTTGTGTAAAAGGAACAGCATTAGCTCTAAAGGACTGTCACTTTTCTAATTATTATTTTGTGCATGGTGTTGCAGCAATGTCCTAATGACCCTTAGATCTCCTAGGGTAATTCTGATCTCTTTTACTGGGTGACCCTGTTAGTATACAATGGGTTACTTCCTTGTGTGCCTGTGAAATCCTCTGGCAGTATCTGCGATGTGTGCGCTGGCTGACGTATGGAGTTAACTGAGCACTCTATGGAGCAGAATAGCCTGAGTCTCTGTTGAAAGAGAGAATGCTTTTCATTACAAAAGCTAACTCTATTTTGTCACGTCAGAGCGTGTGTAACAAGTGATGCTGTTGCAAGTGCTTTTTTTATTTTTTTTTTCAAGTCAAAATGTGTTAAGCAAAGGAAAGAGGACTTGCCATGTGGTTTTGAACTTGAGAAATGCCAGGGCCTCCTGCGTAGGATATAGAACATAATTCCTTCCAGTTCAATTCTTCTCAGCTACAGTACAACAGAAAGACGAGGTGAACATACTATGCAATGCATGAACTTGATCTGCTTTTCTTCTTTGTTAGATATTTCTTTAAAATTAGGTCAGATACATTAATATGAGAAAGCTGTGAATGGGGGGTCAGGGTAGGAGGGAGAGGAGGCTCTGCAATTTGGTCACTAACATAGCCGTTGACTCACCCGCTATTATTTTCACTCTTTGTATTAAAGAGAAATTCAGACATTGTGTTTGGCTTTTGTATACAGCTCTCAACAAGGATCTCTTTGTCAGCCTTACAAAGGGCAACAAACTCTGTGTTGCAAATAAGCCTCAGTAACTGCTGGACATTATGACTATTTGTTATGCAGCATATATCCTTGAGGACTATAAACCTATATTAAAAGACAATGGTTGAGAGAGAGGCTATTGAATTGAGATAGCACTCATGTAACCCCATGGGGCTCAACAGACAACAAGGAGGCCATTGATATAAGCACTTACACAAAAAGCCACATAGACAGAGAGTCATCCAAACCAGTATGGTGTGTGGATGACCACATAGTTCAGTTTAATGCTGCTTTTGTTTTGTTCGCACTTAGAGGCAGACAACACACCCTGGAACATCAGAATTCGTTCTGTTTAGATTGCTGCACAGAAAGCAGAAGAACAAATACAAGGATTAATGGAAACTGCCACTCCCCCCACCTTCTCCTCTTTTGTATTAACTCACAAAATCTCCCTTGGTCTCACATGAATTAGTGTGAGATAGCATAACCCCATAATGCGAATATAAGAAAATGTGTTGGTATTTAAAAGGGCTGATTGATATTAAAGTTACTTTTGGGGGGCTGAATACGTTTCAAGTTTGTGACTATAACTGGAGCTGTTCTAGTGTGACCAGATGGCAAATGTGAAAAATCGGGACAGGGGGCCGGGGCGGGGGAGAGGGGGGTAAGAGGAGCCTATATAAGAAAAAGATCCAAAAATCAGGACTGCCCCTATAAAATCGGGATATCTGGTCACCCTAAGCTGTCCTGAAATGTCTGATTTCAAATGAAATCTAATATTCTTAGCCCAGCTTCTAGTTTATTAAAATGTAACCAATTAAGATAAAAACTTTCTTTGAAATTACCATCAGCAACTACATCGTGTCAAAACAGAGATGCACGCAGGGCACCCAGTCAGGATCCTGATTCCAGGCACTTTGAAGACGTACGGGTGGTTGTACCTCAGGTTTTGGTGTGGGCACATTGCTATTCAAAATTGGTTATTTGTCAACTTGTACAAAGATCACTCCAGTCTCCAGAATGGCACCTTTTATCTCCTTTTAGCCCCACATGCACCTATTAGATGGGCTACAATCTGGCCCTAGGTTTGCACAAAGCCATTTTTATATTGGGAGTCACCCCATATTGAAACTAGCTAAGTCTTGGTGTCAGTCGTGTGATCCCTCCTTAGTGGCCATTTGATATCTAAATTGATGATGAAATGGCCAATTTGTAAACCTTTGATCCTTTAGTGGGGAAAGAGATATCAAATAGGCTGGAAACTTTCTCCTTTTCTTTGTTTTAATTACAATTAACTTCCTTTTCTACAGTCTTGGTTTCTTTTGGTTTCCTAAGTCACATAAAGATGAATTTAGAATCCCTTCCTCTTAAATTCCACATAATGTTCCAGCTTCTGAAGAGCTATCCATAAGTCTATTACTACTTACATATTTTCTCTCATCTCTTTCTACTTCCCCATTCCGTCTATATATTCTTCCCATTCCCACCTGCTAGTGAAATGTGTCTCCTCTTCTTGGCTTCACACTATTTTTCTGACCATCACCTATACCTGGACCAGCCTTTCATGCCTCATGCACCTAGAACTTTCTCTCTCTTCCTTCAAGCCCGTCTTTAATATATATAGCCAAAATCTCCACTGAAGGTGTCCTTCAGGATCTTCAGCCCATACTGTTGCCATGTACTGTGTTGGTCTCAGTTAGAATAACAGTTTTTCATGGCAGATATGTTTTCTAAATGGACCTGATCTAAAGCCTACTGAAGTCACTGAAAGACTTTCGATCAGGCCTAACATCATGTACATTTACAATGGTGTGTAAATAACAATTATAATAGTCTTATGTCATCAATGTATATAGATGCTCTCGGTATGGAATTAATAGGCTGTAGATAGGACCTAATTCTCCTTCCACTCACACTGGTTTTACACTAGTGTAGTCTCACTGACTTTGCTGGAGTTACTCCTGATTAACACGGATGTCAAAGAAAGGAAAAATCAGATCCTGGTCTTTATGCAAAAATACAGTGTAATTAATGAATAATTACACTGAGAAATTACAATGTATTAAAAGAAATAATGTAGGTGCAGAAAGTTTATGTATGCAAGGTAAGTAATGGATGCAATGGGATTGCATGTACAGTCCTTGCCTGTCTCATTGTGCGTCTGTCTTCTGCATATGCTATGCTGTATGTCGACAATTTTCAAAAGGTATTTTCTTAATGGAAGACAAAGACCTACATTATTGTATAATTGCAGTGATGTAATATGATGAAGGTCCCTGAGTGTACAAATAAGGGTAATTGCATTTATTCTAAAAGACCAATTGCCCTATGCAGTACCCAACCACATAGAAAAACACACAGGCAACTATTTTCAAAAAGTTAGACTTTTTTTTGCCATTCCAAATATTGCCATCTTTAAAACAGTTTGCATTATTTGTGGCCTATAGTTAGCTCCAGCCACCCATTAATGCATTTCAAGTGGGGCGCACATACAGAAGAGAGGCAGGTCGATGTTATATTATATTGACACTGCTACTGCTTTAGATTTTCCCATAGAGAAAGTGCATATCACTTTCTTCTGACATCCGTCCTTTAATGTACTGTTTGACACACTCACTTTAAGACAGAAGATCATCGGCTTGATGACTCAGAAGTACCTAAATGCAGGGTGAATACAAACTCAATAAGCTCAATTTCCAAGCATGCCAATATCTTCAAGTTCCAGTGTGTTGCACACCGTGTTTGAAAATGTTTGGTGAAAAACTGTGGTTCTTAGTAGCTTTGTAAGGTCTGTCAGGGACAGGACTGGAACCTGTGCTGCTGGCAGCCAGTGCCTCTGCATGGGCAGCTATGGTAGGCCTACATGCATTACTACATCGACCCTGTGGAGATAAACACCACTGGAAGTACAACCTTAGAAAGCTGGACTGATTGCTTCCCTTGTGGTCCCTGATTGGTCCAGGAGACATGCCAGGATGTGTCTATGCAATGAGGTCATCTTCTTTGCCAGCTAAAGTGTTGAACCTGCATCTTGACTTGACTTTGGCCTCCTGACCATGGCTCAGACCCTTAGCTTCTGCTCTTGAACTTGGATTCTGATACTGCCCCTGTTCCCTGGCTTTGGTACTTCAGCTTTGACTTTGACCCCAAGCTTTGGTGCTTGAACTCTCACTCTGGCTATGCACCCTGGCTTTGCCTCTTGAACACTGGCTCTCTTCCTGACCCCTGGCATCAGTACTAGGACCCTGATCCCAGTCCTGAACTCAGGCTACTGCTCATAGACTATGACCCCAGTTCTGATCTTTGATATAGGCTCCTTGCCCCTGGACTCTGACACCAGACCTGATCAATAGGCATGACTGTCCAAGCCTTAGTCCTGACAAGCTTAAACAACACATTCACAATCCATTCAAGAACACATTCCCTCTCTACTCCCTGCTTTCCTCCCCCACCGCAGTATCCCCAAAATGAAAGGAAACAACCCATTCTTGTTCTTTCTTTCAAGAGGAAGGATGGACTTCCGGTTAAGGCATGTGACTGGGACTCAGAGATCTGGGATCAGTTCCTGGCTCTGCCACGGGCTTCTTCTGTGTCTTGGTTCCCACTCTGTAAAACAGACACAACAATAGTGTTTTCCTCCCACCCTTTTTGCCTATTTAGATTATAAGTTCTTCAGGATGGGGACTGTCTCTTAATATGTATACGTACAGCCGTAGCACAATGAGGTCCAAGACAATATTGTATTACAAACAAAACAAACACAACTCAATTTCAGACCTTGTTTCTTTACATTTCTAATCTCCTCTCTTCTCCAACCCATATATGCTTCACACAACTTTTCTCTAGACCAGGGGTCAGCAACCTTTCAGAAATGGTTCGCCAAGTCTTCATTTATACACTCCAATTTAAGGTTTTACATGCCAGTCATACATTTTAATGTTTTTAGAAGGTTTCTTTCCATAAGTCTGTAATATATAACTAAACTATTGTTGTATGTAAAGTAAATAAGTTTTTTAAAATGTTTAAGAAGCTTCATTTAAAATTAAATTAAAATGCAGAGCCCCCTGGTTTGATGGCCAGGACCTGGGCAGTGTGAGTGCCACTGAAAATCAGCTCGTGTGCCGCCTTTGGCACGTGTGCCATAAATTGCCTACTCCTGCTCTAAACCAATCCCTTTGTCTTCTCCACTCCAACTTTGTTTCTTCCTTCACTGTACCCGTTATGCCAGGTACGGCTTCTTGATTAATATTTGCCCAGCACACTTCTTTCCCTTCTACTCTTTGAAGGAATCAGCTATAAAGAACTCATCTTGTTCCAAATTGTAACTTTCTTGCCTTTAGATTGGAAGCTTTGCCATGTACTTTAATAGATCCAGGATTTCACTCTGTGAGTAGTCCCACTGAAATGAATGGTACTACTTTAGGGTGACCCAGATGTCCCGATTTTATAGGGACAGTCCAGACATTTGGGGCTTTTTCTTATGTAGGCACCTATTACACCCCCTCACCCCGAGCCCCTGTTGTGTTTTTTCACACTTTCTATCTGGTCACCCTGTACTACTTACATGCTTGAAGTTGGGCATATGCTTAAGTGCCTCGCTAAAAGGGGCATGGTTCTGCATGCAGAACTCACTACAGACAGATAAACTGCAGTTTAGAGTCCTTGGATGAAATCTCATTTCTGACCCTATTAAAGTCAACTCCCATTGTCTTCAGTGGAATCATGAATTCATGCTTTATATGTTAGGCCCCCAGAAAAAAAAATACAGCAACATAGATTCTTCTGTCAGAACTCCCAAGTCTAAAGAACCTTGGTCAGTTCTATACAGATTAAAAAGACCTTTTTAATCATTAGCAGGATTAGGTTTTACTAGGTTTAACCCACGGGAATTAGATGTAATAGTTCTGCCTGGAACACACAGGCCCCTTTTTTTTCAAACAATTTTGTTTCTTTCCACCTTACTTAAAAAAAAAAGGGAGAGGGGAAAAAAGAAATCATTCTATTTGTTAAATTAGCCTAAAGCAAACAAACGAAAACTTCTTGATGTTATCCACTGGAATTCATTATTCTGGTGCACTACTCTTATATATTTTTTTCCGTTGCCTGAATAATGTTCTTTGAAGACTACATCATCAATAAACCACTCTAGTGAGGTTTAGAGGGCCTAGAATAATGAATAACAATTAGGGGCATTTAAAAGGTAATATTTTTTCCTGCAATTTGGGAATTGATTTATGAAGTTGGGGTTCCTCCAATTTCATCAAATAAATGGTTTCTTAAACCAATTCTTCTTACTGTCCTAGTAGCCCCTTATATCTGGCAAGGTTGGTGAGCTTTCTTGCCAGCTTATTGAGTTTGATGCAAATGAACCATCCTTCAGCTTGCACAATTAACAAAATTCTTCTCTACAAATGATATAAATTCTACTTTATACAACCAAATTAGGCTAGCATGAAGCCAGTTGTATCCTGGGAGTCACCCTACAGAGAAACTAATCTGAGTGATGGTTTTATTTCAAAAAGTAAAAGCAGGAAATGTTTCCTTATGAAACTTCTTTTAAAATATTTTGGAATTCTAATAAGCGCTGAATGAAACTCCTGGTTTGGGAAGTCTGGTTAGGTTAGAAAAGCATGTGAAAGTTCAAGAACCTGATGCTCACCCCACTCTGGTACATTGACTTTATACCAGAATCACTCACCTGAAATCAGTGAAGTGATAGCTTGTACAAAATCAATGAAACAGAGTGGAAAACCAGGCTCTGTGGATTTTCAAAAGTGCCTAAGTAATTCAGGAGCACATCTTCCAGTGCAAGTCACATAAGGCGGGATTTTCGTTCTGTTAATCTAAATTTCTGAGGTCCTGCAAACCTTCCTCCCCAGTCTCCAATCCCCATCAGCATTCTGATCCCCTCTAATTTATTCATTGTGTCCTTGAGGGATTGTGCAACACCCTTCTCATTCTCGGATAGATCTTCTACTTCTCATGGTGCGTGGTACTTTGCAGTCTGTGATTATGCCTCTGGGGCATGAAATCCAGAGTGCCCTGAATATTTTAAGTAACAAGCCCCAGGGGCATGCAAGAGAGGTCAGTGGGTTCTTTTGTGCTTTAGTGGGCTTACAGAAAAAAAGCCAAACTGGACTGATGAGAATGGTTCCAGGTTTTCCTCTGAAAAGACAAAATACTAATTCAAGAAAACTTCTCTGGTCAGTCCCCGAAGATGAGACCCAAAACTAGAGGAGGAAAAAGCTAGCTTCCCCTTCCCAAGAAAGCAGGGCAACATGGGTCAGAGGTGTGTGGAGTGCAGTGCCCAGGTGTGGACACACCCATAGATGAGGGAGATAGGCAGAGTGGTTGAAGATGCAAAGTGTCATATGGGTGCTTCTGAAAGTACGCAAGCAATTCATTGCTTCCATGGGTGCCCATTTCATGCTCAGAAGTGTGTGCTTACACTAAATTTGCTAGTGCAGATCAGAGGCCTTTTTAAAATGTGGCCTTGAATGTGAATGGGAAAATAGTAAAGCTACAGATACCACAACTCATTCTTTGTGAAGCAACACTTTTCTATAGAGACCAAATGTGAAAAAAACAATCACTTCAGCTACTTCTAACAGCCTGAAAAGCAAAAGGGCCTATGTTTTCACTCACTAAAATTCTATAGTCTAAATATCTGTTAGTTCTTTTAATGAGTTCAGCCTGGAACTACTAAACACTAATTCACTCAACAGACAACAGCCATAGTGCCAGGGATGGGACTGCATGGATTGTAGATTCCAGAAACATGTGACTCACCCCATCGCGGTGCAGCTTTTTGTGCTTCACTCTTGCAATTTCAGCAGGAAAATAAAAGTAATTAGAAAGCTCCATTTGGCACCAATGCTGCTTATTTGAAAGTGACCTGTTAAGCTGCAAACCCTTTTTCTCTCCTTTATTTTCCACTCCCTTACATTCCCACTCTAAATCTGATCTGATCATCTTAAACTTAGTGTTGTTTACAACTGAGCTGTACAATTCCTACACATTCCTGTTGTGTTTAGAAATTATTTATAAAACATTTTGAAATATTTATATTGGGACATCTCCATCTAAGTTAATATTGCAGTATCATAACAGTTGCCAAATTCTGTCTCCTTTTATTATTTTGATGTATGGCGGGTTATTGCCGATCACTTGCTTCTGTGCTCTTCCAAATGCTTCAGCTATCCCACAGTTACTTCCTGAGAACTGTTGAGTGCAGCTGTGACATTACTCATGGTTATCCCTTAACCTAATTAGTTTGGTTTATTTACTCTGTGAGAAGGAAAATACAAAATAATGGGAGTATTGTGATATGGACCATACTGAAAGAGACTATTAAACCTCCTCAGAAAAGATGGGCCAAATTAGTTTTGTGTGCATCTGAATTTGGAGGCACCCTCTGATGGGATGGGTATTTGGGGCTACTGGGTACTTGGCAAATCAGAACAAGCTTGTTAAAATAAATGGAGCCATTGAGAGAGAGAGAGAGAGAGATATGAACCAAGTGAATGATTAACTGACTTGCCAACATTTTGAAAGGGTCCCAGCCCCATGTGAACGTGCTGTAATATGATATGAAAGGAACACTGGGAGGTCCATTAGATTTGCAGTGATTTGCATGTTGATAATACTATGCATTGACATAATTCATCCAGTCACATATTATTGGGCCTACAGACTCCATAGGATGCAATGGAAGTACAATGCTTGTCTTAAAATACAGAGTCCTATTAATTCCATTGGGATTTTGTGTGGCATGCATGCCTGGATGTATGTAGAAGAGGTAGTAAAAATGCAGTAAAGATAGGGAAAGGAGGTTTTCAAACACAAGTAATTTGGCCATTTAACTTTTTTCTTCATAATTTATCAAGGTCCCAATTTTTAAATGTAGAAGGCACCTAAATACTTATTTTAGGCACTCTAATGTCAGTTTAGGTTACACCAGGTCAAGTTGGTTGATTAGGCTGAATTAAAAATTTACTTATGGTAATTATGGAATTTGTTTACTTTGAGGTGGATTTAATGTTCCATATAATTAACTGGTGCAGAGAATGATGAAGTTATAAAACATACAATTATCTCCTTTGCTTCTTTCTGGGCTATATGAGGGCTATATGTGTCCATGTGGTATCAATTGTGATAACTTCCTTAACGAAGTGATACAATCACACTCAGGCTATTTCTCAGTATCAGTTCCTACCGATAAGAAGTTATCTGTCTTCATATTGATTTGACATCTAGCTGCTCCATATGTGACTTTGGAAGCTAATGACTGAAGTTGTACTGAATGTTCAGGGGTATATTTTCAGATAAGCTGAGGGCCAGTCTCCTTCTGTCTCAGAATTGTTGCACCTGCTGTGGCAGATATTACTACTATTTATTTGTATTACTGTTCCACCTAGGAGCCCTAGTCATGGACCAGAACTCCATTGAGCTAGCTGCTGTGCAAACATAGAATAGTGGGACAGGCCCTTCTCTTGTTAGCATTAGGGTTGATTTTTCTGACTGCAGATCAGGCCAGCTGCATGTTAATATTTGTATTTGCAATGCAATGTGTATGGGAAAGCCATGGTTGCTGATTTTGGAGAAGCACGTGCAAAGTGGAGGCCAGTATTCCGAAACTATCGGACTCGAAATACGATTGGTTTCCTCAAGCTGCAGCATGGTTTCAGCTGCACAATTATATGCATGGGCAATTTCATGTTGGAGGCATATTGATTATTTGTCATTCACAACACTGTCATCACTGATGACAGCAGAATGGGTTCTGACCAATTGAAAACATAAGAAAAGCTCTGATTTTCAGAAGTCAAATTCTAGTAGGCCAAACACATATTCAGGATCTAATAAGTGGAAGGTGAAGATGGACTAATTCAGCCTGGAAATAACGCATGCATTTTAACAGTGAGGGTATTATTGGAACAAACCACTAAGCGTCATGGTGGATTCTCTGTCACTGACAATTATTAAATCACGATTGGACTTTAAAAAAAAGAGCTCTAGTTCAAAAGGAATTATTCTGGGAAGTTCTATGACATGTATCATAGAAGAGGTCAGAACAGATGATCACAATAGAAGAGGTCAGAACAGATGATCACAATAGTCCCTTCATGACCTAGGAATCTATATGCACTTGACAGAAAATGAGTTGGGAGGAAATACTTATTCTCAGCTCCATAAGTAACGATGTCCATGCTATTCTCTGAGACAAGAAGACACCCATTCTAACAGTCTTTCTTGACAGGAGAGATGTGAAAGGGCATGAGTTGGGTCATTTGCCCGCATGTCAACTGATGCCCACATTCTGGCCCAGCAATGACCACTATTCAGAACGGTAATACACAGATTTCTCTGTGAATGCAGGACACTGCATGGGGCTGATGTAATCCATGCTGGAGCCATGAAATTGACAAGCAAGCCAGGCAACTACAGTCCAGTTGCCCTGGCTTTCCACTCCCAGCTGGGCTGCACCCACTCAGCTCCCCACTCCCAGCCAGGCTGCTGCCCAGAGGCTTCCCACTCACTGCTCATGGAGATGAGAAGCCCATGGTGGCTGTAAGCCGAACTAACATAGGTCGACTTAGGGCTGTAGTGTAGACCTGTCCTTAGAGACACCCTGATATTGATTATGCAATGGATACCTGGGCCCATTAGGAGGTTGTGGCACTGCTCTCACTGAATTTGCCCAACTTGTACCGAGAGGATTTCAGATTGGGATCATTGGTGAGACACCAGACCCACCAGAAAGAGCCAGAAATGAATCAGGAAATTTTTGTCTTGGAATTGGCAAATATCATGACATGGGAGTGAACTGTGAGCTCAAGCTTTAAGAAATATCCTGAGACTGTTAATGAAATAAAGAGAGCTGGACACACTGTGTTCAAATCTGAGAGCTGGTCTTCATGACAGAGCTAAATCACAGCAGCATCGATTTAGCGGGTTTAGTGAAGACATGCTCAGTCAAGGGCAGAGCACTCTCCCATCGATTTCTGTACTCCATCTCAATGAGAGGCAGAAGTAATGTTGGCAGAAGAGCATCTCCCATCAACATAGTGTTGTGGGGACCCCATGGTAAGTAGATCTAAGCTACGTCAATTTGAGTTACACTACTAACATAACTCAACTTGCATAGATTAAATCAACCAGCAGCCATAGTGTAGACAAGCCCTGAGTCTCAAAGCAAAGATAGGGAGACGAGGAAAGGGCTGCAAACATTTGTACAAACAAGAAAACTGCTACAACACCATACAGCTCTATCCCTCCATGCTCGTAACCATTTGACCTGTTTAAACTACCACTACACAGACCACTGTATTCTTTTCTCAGTCCATTGCGTCTGGCTGTGTATTATCACCTTTTGAAGAGTATCTATATTTATAAACAACCATCTCCAATAACAATTACAGTTGGAATGTTTATTTTGCTTGATGTTAGAGAGACACGGTGGGTGAGGTAATATCTTTTATTGGACCAACTTCTGTTGGTGTGTGGCTTGAAAGCTTGTCTCTCTCACCAACAGAAGTTGGTTCAATAACAGATATTACCTCGTCCACCTTGCCTCTCTACTATCCTGGGATCAACACAGCTACAACAACACTGCACGCTGTGCTTGACAACATTTACCGTTCATCCGCTGTGCAAATATTTATTATTCTTTGGGCAGAAGGTATGATTTTTATTTTAATATGCTATTAAAATAGAAGGACTTATGTAAAATTTAATTAGTTTCCCCAAAATATGTTCCATTTCCTACTGTATGCAGTTACTATACACACACATTCTGTTAAAAAGCAGAATAAGGTAACTTCCTAGTAAAGTTAAAGTCAAGATCTAATACAGTATTTTAGACTTCATCCAAAGGAATTATGACATTTAATGCACTTATGTTTTTACCATTGGATATAGCTATTTGAGGAATCAATGTCTTTTTACTTATAATGATAGGAGGCTAGATTCCGCCAGTGTGCCAGAACAATGCTTGATGTACATGGGGAACTGAACAGAGTTAGCTTTCTGCCACCTTCCCCTAATACTGTGGGTTCTTGACCCCAGTGGAAGTTAGAGCAGTCTCATTGCTGCTTCAATCTGTATTAGCAGTTACAGCTCTGCTGGCCAGAATCACCCCTTCTTGATCCTAGCTAGCACCTGTGCCAGTAGGGAATGGAGCAGGCAGTATAGTGCTGTCTACGCCTGCTGGAATTCCTTTATGACAGGTGAACACTCAGCGGCTGCATTAAGCAGCTTTCAGTCCCCTTTGTGCTGCATGGATGTAAGGTGATGTAACTGGCCTGTCTTTTGTAGTCAAGACAAAAAATACTAAATGGGTGAAGTTAAATGATTTTCTATTTCCCACCTCCTTCACCCTCCTTTCCATCCCCAAGGTGCAAGTTCAAAGATGGTGCCTTTTTAAAGGTAGATCCATTGTTTTCAATGGAGCAGGAGGCTGGATGTGTGGATATCTTTCCCAGCAATATGTGTGGTTTAAATTAAAGCCATCTGGGTCCCATTTTTCAGAGCACGCCCTATGTTGTACATCCAGAGGCATTAAAGCGGTTAATGCTCTATGAATAGATGGGAGTTAATTTAGTGCAGATAGCTGATACTCAATTTTAATGTGCAGTGGAAGGAAGTTGGCACTCATTTTTGGACTGCACATTGCTCTCTGCCTTGATGAACTAAGCAGATACCGTACCATGAAAGGAAAGAGGAAGCTGAAACTTGGAATAATGTGCTTGTTTGTTTCATAGTGCACCACTGATCATGATGTTGATTTGGCAAGCATCTGCCCTGCCTGTAGAATGCAGTCATTGCTTGTGGGTTGCTAGAGGATGAGCCTATCACTATCTGGCAGGGTGGGTGAGAAAGGAAAGGAAGGTTGATGCTGGGCAGTGTGAGAGAGTGTGCATGGAAACAGTTTATGTTCTGACAAAAGAACCAACTGAGAGCCATAGAGTAAGTGTCACCGACTAGGAGCAGGCAACCAGTCATTACAATACGTATTGCCAGGAAACACCTGGCTGTGAAAGGAAACTGATGGGACCCGCTAATATGTGAATGTGGCTATCAGACTGTCTATATTAACAGCCTTGTACAAATACAGCAGAGAAAGACAACTCAGCCCTTTGCAGAGAGGCAGGAAAATACTCCCACTGACTATGTTTTCCTTTTAATTTTCAATAGTTTTATATTTATTCTCCAGGACTGGATCAAATGAGATATTTTCCATGTAGTGGGACAGAAGAGTTGGGTGAACAAGCTCTTGGGGAGGATGCTGGAGGTGTCTACATGTTGGAACCAATAAATGTTGGAAGAAATATGCTTGAAGTCTTGGAAAGTGAGTTTGAGAATTAGGAAAGAACAAGACCTGAAGGTTAATTTTCTCTGAAATATCAACATACCTTTATGGCCAGATAGGTAGTGACAGATTAGATACTTGATTAACCTATGCCCAGAGGTTATGTATTATGCTAATACAATGCAAGCAAAGAAAACATCTTAAACTAAACAAAAAAGATAAAGATTGCAGAATACAGATAAGAGAGTGTACAAATAAGATAAGGAAGACAAAAGTGGAGAACAAGAGGGAAGATTGCCCAAGAGGTTAAAATAATAGCAAAGCTTTTCCAAGTACATACAGAACCAGGGGGTCAGCAGAGAAGTCAGCAGACCTCCTAGAGCTACTGTATAAACACAGTGTGCAGACAGAGGAGGTGAGCATTGTCATAGGTGGATGGTGGGTGAGGATAAGAGGCAGAGGGTTTAGCAATGGCACCTTAGAAATTCCAGAAAATTGTAAGTATTCTGCTACTTCGATATAATGCCACCCCATATAACACGAGGGGAAGGCGAGGCTGCTCATTCCGATGGATCAAAGCAAGTTCAATATAACACAGTTTCACCTATAATGCGGTAAGATTTTTTGGCTCCCAAGGACAGCGTTCTATCGAGGTAGAGGGGAATTATTTATTTATTAAGAAACCTTACTGCATTCTATTCAGTTTGTTGTAAAGGGCACAATAGGTGAGGATTTCGAAGGCACCTAAATGATTTAAAGATCACAAGTCGTAGCAATTTTCCATGGCACTTGTCCTCTTAAGTCACTTTAGACACGTTTGAAAATACCAGCCTAAATTAACAATCTTAATTGTCATAAACAAGTTTGTTTTTTCCCCCTGCTGGGATTATCAGCATAAATGTTCAATACCCCCTGCAGCATCGGAATCCCACACACGACAGCATTGTGCCAGTGCATGAATATAAGAAAGTGAAACTGATCATAAGAAGACAAGGAAACTGACAAGTCTAAATTCACAGTCTAGTCCCAGGGAACTGCATGATTCCCAATAGAGAGACATAGAATGGTAGAGAGCCAGAGATATAACATATCTGGAGTTCAAAAAAAAAGTTTTAATAAAAAGGGGATGGCACCTAAGCCCACAATATGTGCAGTCCACCTGCTGTGGTCCTGCTTCCAATATGTCCCTACCACTGCCTACTCCATCCTGGCATGTCCCCTGCCTCAGCAGGGCTTGTGAGGAGGCCCTTAGAAGACAGGCTTATGGCTGTCTTCCACAGTTCTTGTGCCAAGGAATCCTCTCCCAGTGGGATCCAAGGCCCCTTTATACCATTCTGGCCTTTTACCTGACACAAAGGGGCCTGAGTTTAGGGGGTGAGAATCTCACCCTTACAATTTACTTTTGCTACTAAGCAGGAGTAGTCTGACCATACAGCAGCAGTCATGAATTACGTTCTCCTGGGATTCGTGCCTGCTGCCTTGCTCATCGCTTTTCACAATATTCTGCTCATGTGCTATGCAGGCTAAATTCCTATGCATGTGCATTTTTGCTAGCACAGTTGTCTACAGATCTCTGACAATCTGGAAAACTGTTTCTAACTCAAAGGAAAAGTACATTTTTAGAATGCACATTGTCACTTGTGGAGTATGTGCCAACTATGTAGCAGCTTGTTTCCAGAGTTTATGAAACATGCTTCTTTTAAAGACTTCTATTCCAGCATAAAAGCATATGCAAAGGCCCTTCCCAAGGATTTGTTAGGCTGCTGACGGATCCAGAGTAAAATTAGAGCTGGTTGGAAAATGGAATTTTTCCATGGAAAATGTTTCTTTTTGTCAAAAAACTGAAAACTTTTTTCAGTTTGGGGCCAAAATAATTTTCAGTGTTCATTTTTTTAGATGAAAAGTCCAAATTTTCTGTGAAAAGCACACTCTTTCTACAAAAATTCTCCACCAGTTGTAATGAAAATCCTTGGAATGTACTTTTTGGATAACTTCATAGAAGTACATGCCTGAGTTCTTAATTGGTCCTTCTATGTTAGCAGATTTATTGAAAGTACTGTGTGCTTGAGAAAGGTATTGTTTGGGGGACCAAGACTTTGGGGGAATAGTTGTCTAATTTACAGGAAGTACGTGAGATGACATACTGACTTTTAAAACAACTATTTATAATTTGGTCCTTGACATAGTTTTACCAAATTATTACACCTAGGAAAGGGAGTACATTGTAGACAACTTGAGTTGTGGACACTGTACAACTCTGGGATTGTAAGATAACTCCCTTCTCTTCATGTGCCAATATATATTTATGCCTATATCTGTAATTTGCACTCCATGCATCTGAAGAAGTGGGTTTTTTACCCATGAAAGCTTATGCCCAAATAAATCTGTTAGTCTTTAAGGTGCCACAAGACTCCTCATTGTTTTTGTATTTACAGACTAACATGGTTATCTCTCTGATAACTCTGGGATTATCACCACTGGCTGAGCATCACTCCCCTTTCCTCCCTCCAAACCTTACCATGAGACCAGTATCAGAATTTAGATTTGCATAGGATCTGATCCAAAGCCCATGGGAAGTATTCAGACTGGGGAATTTGAAATATAATGTACAATTCTCTCTGAGTTTCTTATTCTGCCTTGTGGTTCTTAACTTAAAGTGTTCAATTTCCTATTTATGCCTTGCAGCAATTTTTCTTTTATGTCTATATTTCTTGCGTCACTTGTGATTGCTTCTGATGAGACATACTCTTTGGGTCTTACACATGGAAAATTAATAAAAAAAAACAAGTGTAAAGAACAATAACAATTTGGTGGAGGTTTTTGGAGTGGTAAAGGGGTCACATTTAGGTTGGACTATCATGAGTTCTCAAACTGGGGGTCAGGACCCCTCAGGGGGTCATGCGGTTATTACATGGGGGGTTGCGAGGTGTCAGCCTCCACCCCAACCCCGCTTTGCCTCCAGCATTTATAATGGTGTTACATATATTTAAAAAGTGTTTTTAATTCATAAGGAGGGTCACACTCAGAGGCTTGCTATGTGAAAGGGGTCACCAGTACAAAAGTTTGAGAACCACTGGTCTATTTCATTTTTATTCTCAGGGATTCTCTTATATCAAATAGAAAGAATGTTTCTCTCTTCCATATTTGAGTATACATAATAATCAAATTCTTCTGAAATTCACGAGCCATGCCTTTCTGTGCATTATTTCTTTCTCATAATGAATGCACAAAAACATCTTGCCCTCCCTGCAGCCTTATATCTAGATTAATGGGCATCCCAGTCACACATTACATTTTCATCGCAACTAAGAAGTTAAATCTGCTGCATCTTTACCATGCAAAATAATAACAAGAAATCATGCTTTAAATATTCACCTGTGTAAGCTATTTTTATGAGACAAAAAGCCCTTAAAGTCCCATGTGGGATCATTTATATGATGGAAATAAGAAATATGCTATTGTTTTGCTAGGGGGAAAGAATTATTCTTAAATCACCTACTGCATTTCTGAGTCTTATTTTTGAAAGATCTTCATGAACAACACAGCATGGGCTATAGGAGTGTAAAAAAAAAAAGGGACCCATCTATTTTTGAGAAACAACATAAACAGGGTTGATGGATTTGGTTTGGTTTTTTTTTAGTAAAAGTAAGCCCGGGATTCTACCCAATAGCAAAATACCCAAATTTCCTGTCCAAAAAAGTAACACTTTAAAGAGTTGATCTTAAAGTGCAATAGGTAATAAAATGCAGGGTAAAGTAACTGAGCCAGATTCAGAGATGATATAGATGGCGGTGGACATAGATACATGCTAGTAAGGGGGTGTCAGTGCACTCCAAGTGGGAGGAAGGTGGTGTATCAGGAAAAGCAAGAAACAGGAATAAGAGGACTGAATATGCTTGTAAAGCTACAATGTTATTTACTGGGAGAACATTCCCCCTTTTAAATGTCACTGGTCATTTTTAGAGTACCAACATCTGTGATTTTCTCCTTTACTACGCTCCTCTGAGGTAAGAAAGTATCATCCCCATTTTACAGGGATCTGAGGAACAAGAAGATTAAGTGACTTTGCCCAAGGTATCCCAGGAAGTCTGTGGCAGAACCAGGAAAAGAGGTTGTTCAAAACCCAGTCTAGTCCCTTAACCCTCAGACCATCCTTCCTCTTTGTACAGCAGATAAGTGCACATTATACCATACAGTGCAGTGGTTCTCAACCAAGAGGCACATGTACCCCTGGGGGAATGCTGAGGTCTTCCAAGAGGTATATCAACTCATCTGGCTATTTGCCTCGTTTTTACAACAGGCTAAATAAAAAGCCCTAGTGAAGTCAGTACAAACTCAAATTTCATACAGACAATGACTGGTTTATACCACTCTATATACTGTACACTGAAATGTAAGTGCAATATTTATATTCCAACAGATGTATTTTATAATTATATGGTAAACATGAGAAAATAAGCAATTTTTCAGTCATAGTGAGCTGTGACACTTTTGTATTTTTATGTCTGATTTTGTAAGCAAGTAGTTTTTAAGTGAGGTGAAACTCGGGGGTACACAAGACAAATCAGGCTCTTAAAAGGGGTACAGTAATCTGGAAAACCGGAGAGCCACTGATACAATGTATGGCTATACTGCCAAGAAAAACCCATGGCTCTGAGTGTCAGATAATTGATTCACACTCATGGGGCTTGGGCTGTGGGGCTAAAAATAGCAGTGTAGATGTTACTTCTTGGGCTGAAGCCCAGGCTCTGAGACTGTCCCCACTTGCAGGGTTTCAGAGTCCAGGTTTTAACCCAGGAAGGAATGTCTACACTACTATTTTAGCCCCACAGCCCGAGCCCAGTTGGCCTGAGACAATTGTCTGGGGCTCTGAGACTCTTTACCACAGGTTTCTCTTTGCAGTTTAGATTTGTGCATAGAAAATTATCACTTCTTAAATTAAAACCTCCAGGATCAGATCCTCCTCTCACCCTAGTTACACAGCAATATACCTACATTGGCTACAGTAGCACTACTCCTGATTTACTACAGTGTAAGAGCAGAAGAAAGGCCTATAGATTTTTTACAAAATCCATTCTTATCAATTAAAGGCATTTACATCATCAAACACATTACCGGTATGTTGAAATAATGGGAAAAGAAATCTCAATCTCAGCCTTCCTCCCCATGGAAATTCGTATTCCAATCTATGTTTATACAATAGCTTGATTTAAGGGTATCATGAATGGTTGCTTTCTCTGCAGCCTGTCAGTGAACACATCTTCCTGTAAGTGTGGTGTAGTTATCAGTGAGTGTAATAACCTAGGGGAAGTGCAGGAGCAAATTGTGTGACTTTAGCTTACGTAATGTGGCTTCAGTTTGCTTCTTCTCCGTCACTCAGAATTCCCCTTTCCTTGTAGAGGAATGACCTGTTAATATCCCCTCACCTTTCATACCATCTTTGGGTTCAAAATCCTTTCACACAATTTCTGACATCAAATCTTTTCTTTCTTTTTATATCATCCACAAATATATATATAGATATATAGATTAGTCACTGTGTTTCTATTGATTTAATCTTGTTTTGTATACTTTTAAATTACCCTTCAATGGCGAAATTGCCCTTGTTTGATACTATAAAATTTGATTTCCGTTTCTTAAGAAAAAAAGTAAAGCTAGAAACTAAAACATGTGCTTTCAGGAGGCCCATACTTCTAGAGCATTATCTAGACTTCAAGACTAGTGAGGAAAAGCACTATGTAAAATGTCCCATTAATAGTACCTACATTTGCCCAGTGTCAGGGTAGGTCTGGATGCTAGTCCTTCATCACTCCATTCCGTCTGTAGGAGATCCAGATCCCTTTTTCACTAGATCTTTGGGTGATGTCAACATCTCAAAGTGCTCTGTCAGATGTTGGTTTGCAGATGGGTCTTGCAAACCAAACCCTGCAGGGTTCAAGTCATGAAGTAAGCATTGAAAGCTTTTCTGACCCTGCTTATGAATGAACATTTGAAGTTTTATTGCCCATGGTTAAGGACTCACAGTGTTGTTTTTGCTGCTGTGAAAGGCACAGAGGAGAGCATGGTCCCTGCATCAGGGACCTTTACAATCTAAGTGGGTTTGGACTTAGTGGGCCACATTATCTCATGTTAAGATCCACATGGGCAGGGTGAAGTGGCTGATAGCCTGGGAATTGGTCATGGCTCCTTCATTCTCAACCTACCCCAACATAAATTAGAGCATCCCAGGGCACGTTCTCCAGTCATGAAATGGATTAGCAGAGCTACACTTGGCCATGAACACCCTCTGAGTTTGGAGGAGCAGAACTGGTTTAGGAGCTGATTCTGTTTATTAAATGTCACTGGAGAATTCCAAATAGGCGGCCATGCCCATATTCCATCCTCCTCACACTGCTCAGGTGGTAGAAAAGGACAGGAGCTCAGGGCAAAAAATATTGCCTAGATCTGGTTTAGAGAAGAGCCCTTAAGTGCAGATGCTTGTCCAAAGCTAGCCTGAAATTAACCATCCACATTTCTTGGTTCTGTAAATCGGGGCAGTAAATTGTGTAAGAACAGGTTTCTATGTGAGATTTCTGGCACTTATTCCTTTCTAGTGATTTGGAAATTTAAAAAAGCTGCTTTGTTTAGGTATTTTGGCATTTCCTCATCTTCTTTTGAAAAAACGGATGGCTAAAATTTACCAGAAGGTTTCTGAGCCTCAGGGAAGTGTGGGTTCCTGTCACATTTTGGGCAATGACTTAGGGAAGTACTTTCTTATCTGAGTAATTCTCCCACTCCTTTTCCAAGATTTCTGTTTTGTTAGGGTGTTCTTCACCTCCCCCATAATTGTCACCCATATTAATCAAAAGGGGAGAAAGCTGGGGATGTTTGGGTGGTAGTCATTTTGTGGGCAGAATAGTTAATTCTACAGATCTGGCCCTTTGAATTCCTCATGTCCTTTATCAAAGGACATTGTCTTCTAAATATTTCTTGAGTGTTTATGTCTGTATTGATCAGGACAGGACCCCTCGACCTAGCGCATAACTGAGTTTGTCAGTGATCTATAACAGAAAGCCATTAGTTAGTATATTACCAAAGGCTTTAAAGTCAGCTGGGTTAGGGAGTTTCTCAAGGCAGATATCAAAGTTGTTGGGGGTGTTCTTTTACTAGAGCAGCAGCTTTTACATTTCTTCCATGTACCAGAGTCCCATCTTGTACATAACCATATTGTTATGATCTGGGTGAAACCTTGTTATGGATTGGGTTAAAACCCCATTGAGGTTGATAAGTGTGAACTCACCCTTTAATTAATATAACTGTAAACATAACCCCCATCTAAGACAAGAGGTGTGTATGAACTGACCCAATAATTTTTATTATAATTATTTGTTTATAACGTTCTATTAATTTTTCCCAAAACAGCAAATATATCAAAACACCAGATTCATCATAATACATGAAATAAGTAAAGAGGGTTAAGGAAAAGGGAGGGGAGGAGAAGCGACATATCTATCTTCAGGCTCTACAACATTAATCATAGACCTCTAAAAAGCCAGCCCAAAATGCTTTACATTTAATGGGCATTCTCCTTCTGCGGAATGCCAGTTGTTCATTAGCCATGTCATCTGTGATATCACTGAGTCAGGCATCCATGTTTGGTGGCAATTGACTCTCCCATTTTTGCAGGATTGCTTTTTTAGCGATCAAAGCTGCATGTTGGAACCACACTGCCTTGTCACCAGGCAACCTCCAGGTCTCAGCAATATATACAAGAACAAAACTTAGGGGGGAGGGCTCCCACTTAGCATCCAATCTTAAATTGGTCCTTTGACCCACCTCATACAAGAAATTCTTGACACAGGGACACTCTCATGACATATAAGCTAATGTAGCACCCATGGAGTTCCATTTCCAACAGCAGTTAGCATTTATGACGCCTAATGCCATTAGCCTATATGGGGACCAATATATTCGAAAAGATGTTTTTGGTGAATAAGCAGTAGTTTCAGGTCTATAGCTGCTTTTTAAAAATTAGATACAATTGTATTCGACTGAGTAGGACACAGCTATGTATCCAAATCTCTGTACCAAACAACTCTCAAATTGCCAATCATTAGTAGAGATTTTAGTGCCAGAAAATCGTAAAAGGATACTGGTGGCCAAGTAACTGTAGGAAGTTTTCTCCAAAATAATAAAAATTCCAGAGGTTCTGGCGCTCCTAATGCATCCAGTCCAAACAGATTCATAAGCAAATGCTTTAATTGAAGATATTTCTGTGCTCCGGAGTATGCCCAGAAGTTTTTGGGCTGAGAATTGTTTTGAGTAGGTCTATATGTGGGAGTGTGAGAGAGCACACAGAACTGAGGTCACAGACAAGAACAGAGAATTGGGCAGAGGAGGAGAGGAAAGAAAAAGCCAAGCACAGGAGCCTGTAAGCACAGTGCGATGCTGGAAAAAGCTAGAAAAAGAGCTTTTGGGTCTAGGCTTGGCTATAGAGGGTTGGGGGGCAAGTAAGTTAAAAAACTGTTCTCCTTTGTTCTTGATTCCTTCTTCATTCAGAGACACAGGCCCTTGTACATTCCTTGTAAATAAACAAGACTGCAGCAAAGAAATACCTGGATTCCACTAATTTCTAATCCCAACTGAAACACCCACAGAGGCCAGAACTTTGGCTAGACATTGGGTCCAAAAGGTGCAACTGTATTCATTAGATTTAACCGATTTCACTAGGCTACTTGGCTTCCTACCTCCATCTAGTTTTCTCCCTCTGCCAAATGTCCGTCCCTTTCTCCTCAAAGAGGGACACCTCAGTTTCTTTGCCAGCTACTTGTTGCTTCTGGTGTTTTAGGACCCCATGATTTTTTGGGTGCACTCTACCTAATCTTCAGACCTAAGTACCTTTTTGGCATAATGGCATCCTGTGCTGTCACTTCACTGCCAACTTTTTCCCTATACCGGCACATTTTCTCCCATCCCCCACCCCCATGAATACACAAAATGAGACTTTTAGAAGCTACCAAGAGTCCCCTGTAGGACTGAGGGACTCAGATGTCGCACAACATCCTTTCCGGCTGCCTTAAATCTACAGTAACCTTACTGTATTTCACTACCTTAATGAAAGGGAGCTCACTAAAATAACAGGCTGCAAAAGCGAACACGGTATTATACCGCATTAATCCACCTGACACAGCATTCATCTAACTGCCACAATGGGTGTGATACTCCTGTGTGGGCATGAGATTCATTTACTATTATTTGCCATAATTACCCTCTGCGGAATTAAATAGGATTAAATTAAACTTGGTGGTCCATACACTTAAGAGAAGCAGGGCAAGCAGGGGGCAAGGGGAGTTTACGGTAAGTGATAGGGTATTATTCTAATCAAATTTGTTAAGCAGTTCTCCCATAATAATCACCATTTTGAACATGATTCATAGCCATAAATGTTTGTTAGTAGCCATTTGTCATAAAACATTAAATACTCCTTTGATTTCCTCATGATTTATCTTGATGTTTTGAAAGAATGGCCATGTGATTAGTTGTGTACTACAGATGATGATTGTTGTAAAAATTATAAATTACCTCCTGGTGCGATGTAAGTTGCTCTTCAGGAGAACTAATGGACCTTGTTCATAATGAGGATGCTTAGATCAGATTCTGAACTTAATTTTACTAGTGTAAACAGGAATAATTCCACTGAAGTTGAGACTTGACGTTGGCTGTCTTATGTGCAAGCACATAAACTGATTTGTGTGTGCGTAATTTACCAAGGAAGTTGCACAGGTCTTTTCTGATTCACATCGTTAAATGTATTTGCCCTTCCAGGTTGTTTCAGTGGGAACAGATAAAGGTGCAAGAATAATATTGAGATGGATGTGTATGCTTTTTTTCTAAATGAGCTGTAACAGGGCAAATTAAGTTTAAATGATTATATAAATGAAGCTAAAGAATTTGAGCTAAACATAATAGCCCGTGCTCAAGAACGAGGTTGGCCGAGTTGGCTGTGGAGTCAGAGAAGACTGGTTTTTAGGAATGAATGTCTGGATAAAATTAAGAATAACAATAAAATAAGTCTGGGTGGATGGAGATCAGAAGTAGAATAAGAGCCAAATTCTCCATTTATTTATGTCTATGGTAGGTGAGATACTGTGATTTCTGAAGTATAACTGAAGGAGATTTGAGACCTATAAATCTAAGAAGACTACAATGAAATTATAATCTTCTCTATGAGCCTCACCCCCCAACACACACACACACTCTCTTAAACTACTGTGTACAATTCCCTCAGTATATAAAAAAGATATTGAAGCCTTGTTGGGCTTGCCATTAATAGTCAAAGTGGTGGCCTTAGAATCTGAGTTGCCCCCATTTTCCTGACCATGAGAACAGGGAATAACTACAGTATCTCTGTGGTAAATAGGTATGTATAGACTCTCTAACGGTTGCGATTGCGAAACTGTAATGGGGGCTGATTCCCTAATGCCCTTCACTTCTACAGTCATTTATACCTATGCAAAATGGCGCAAGAAAAAAAGCTGCACAAGACGATAGAGAATCAGATCCACTGATTCCAACCTTGAGGATGGAAGCAACTTATGTACATTTATCAGAGGGGTAGCCCTGTTAGTCTGGATCTGTAAAAGCAGCAAAGAATCCTGTGGCACCTTATAGACTAACAGACATTTTGGAGCATGAGCTTTCGTGGGTGAATACCCACTTCTGCACATGCATCTGTGCATTATAAGCTAGGCACGTAAGTGCCAAGGAAAGTGTGTGTGTGTGTCAGTCACAGAAAGCTTTGTTTCATAATAATAATAATGTAGGGTTAAACTGTGCAACCTTTAATCACATTGATGAGCACTTACTCACATGACTTCAACAGGAACACTCTCGTAAGTAAATCCTTCACCAACACTTGTGTAGCTTTGCACACTTTAAATTAAAAACCTTTTATTTTGTTAGCATCTGGCATCTCTGCATGTTTTTATGAATAAGGTCCTATTGATTGATAAAAGGAAGACTTAGATGATGAGCAGAGAAGCCCTGTAAAGTCGGACGCCAGCCATAATTAGTTTGAACAATTTTTGTTGTTAGAGTTTTAGTTATCAAATCAATACAATAACATTAATAATTAAGGACTTGGATAAATATACCAAGTCCTACATTAGAGTTTTGAGCTTTAAAATGCACACACAAAAGGGTTTTCATAGGCTCTAAATGTTCTAAAGTACTATATAATGTGACTTCTCAGCTACAGATCCTGTAAGAAATACCAGACTACTGTACCAATGAGGGATCTGGGTATCTCCAAATTGGGGAGTATCTGCTGTACCTACAGGATATAGTTGGCATGGATTTTAGATGGTTACTCTTTCATTAGCTGCAATAGGGGGCAGGGTATGGAACGGGATCAAATAAGAGAGGACAGCAGCTGTGGCAGGAATGTGTTTAAGTGCAGCCTAAGCGGAGAACGTTGCCTTTTTCTGCACTTTTTTGCTCAATACAGTCCTGGTCAATTCACTAAGTGGCAGGTCCTGTCACATGTACTCATGCTGCATAGTTCCTGCCTCCAGGAGCATTTCCATTGGCCCAGATCATCTCTACCCCTTAGGAAAAACCCATAGAAGTAGAGGAAGTCTTCTTGAGTTTCCCTTCCTAGCGATCCCTCTACATCATCCTATTGGGGAGCAATGTTTGCCTCCCCTGAAGAAAAGGCCAGGAGCTCTACTCCCAAACCTGGTATAGCACCAGACATCTATGTGGATTCCAAAAGATCCCAGAAACCAGGGTCATCCACATTGGCAACCCTCCCAGCTGCCTGGCAGTGCAGTTCCTCCATGACTATGATCCGAAGGAGTCCACTGGCCTGAGTGAGGGAAAAGGTTTTTGCCACTGACTTTAGAGTGAAGCTGAATGGGGTCTCTACTTTGCTAAGTGTCCTGTTTGTAAGTACATGAAGATGAAAAGTGATCAGAGCATATAGGTAATTAGTTTTATCCCATGAATGTTTCTAAACCGGAGAACAATGTTACAACTTCTCTTCCCAAGTGGATTGCTTTTCACCATATTATTTTTAGCAGATAATTTAAGACAGATGTTTCAGATTTTGTGAAGTAAAAGTGGCCTCTGGATAATCAGGCCTGGCTTCAGATTATTAAAATGTGTATTTCTTGTACTGTATTAACTCCCATTGAATCTCTGCCATAGAGGCTACCACTTAGACCATAACCCACAATATTTTCAAGTAGCATCTGTTAATTATTTTGAGTCAACTTCTTCCATTAAGTTTAATTGAATTTAGAGCAGTGACATAGGTTAAGTTCAAGTCACCATGTAATAAAGGGGCTGATCCTGCAACCATGGACATCATAGGAAAAAGTCCATGGTCATTGGTGCTGGATCATCATGTGCTATTTTGGGATGACAGTGCTGATACTGTCGGCCTTACCCTGCAAGAACCTGAATGACCTCAACTCCAGTTGATATAAGTGCAGGTGTGGGTGAGCAGGGGTGAAGAGTGGATGGAGTGGAGTGGGAGGAGCTCCACCTCCCTGATGCTCCAGTCAGTACAGCTGAGCCAATGTGCAGGTGGAAGTAATCTGTTCAAGTAGAAGTAGGACAAAGAAAATTTCCCTCCTGAAGCAAGGGGAAGCTAGAGGACAGATTGACTCTTAGTCTGCCCTTCAGACAGTGCAACTATGTGCTGCCTCTAGTTCAGGGATTGTGGCAAAGCCACAATGGAGACCAGAAATAGCAATTTATGCACCTGAATACCTAATAGGGTACTTAAAAATACAGTGGTATTAAAGTAGCAATGCCATTTAAAGCTAAATAGCATTACAAATATATCTGTAAAGCTTCCAGATTTCAACTAAGAATCAATCATAACTAAAAGGCTTGTGTATATTTCCAGGAGGATTGTAGTGTGACATTTCTTCACACCTTAGTGATTAATATGTTGCATTAGACAGAAACATCATTTTTCATTTCCCTTCAGAAGTGGTCTTTAATTTGCACTCCCCACAATTTAAGAGATTTTATTAGAACAAAGATTGTTAGGCTCCATGCAAGAAGTAATTTTTCCTTGGATTTCATTAGTAGCAAAATCTGAATGCAATATAACCATTTTATATGAGAATTTTGTTCAATAAAAAATGGATAAACAGAAGAAGAGTTTTAAGTGCAAAGTTCAAATGGATTATGTGAAAATTACCAGACCCCTCTTCCATGCACCATGGTCTGTAATCTACTGTACAGCAAAACAGTAGCTATTACATGCTGAGTTAGGGCAGCATAAAATACCAGCTGTGGACATGGGTATGAAGGAGTGCATTTCTCCTTCTCCCAGGTTGTTTTTAACAGACGTCCTTTCTCATCTTGACATTATGCAGTTGGTACTGAAAAGTTTTGGTGGTTTGGTCCTAAGTGCATTCTCACAAAATGTACATTGTGTGAGCCTATGGATTCTGAATACTCTGAGGATCAGCTGCTGTGAAGCAGGGATTTACGCCTTTATTAATTATGTTTATGCAATTCATTTGTACTATCCAAAATTTTGACATCAGATTCTTTTGCTTTATTTTGACTGTGTAGTTTTATTATGTATTATTGGCAAAGCAAATCCATATATTGCACAGATCTATAAATTTGGTTTAAATATACTGTAACCAAACCTAATTTGGTTTGGTTTTATATATTGTATTAATTTACAGCTCTCCAGTGGATATAATTGGCACACTCAACCTGCTTCTGTCTTCAATGCTGTACCTTATATTAGATTCAACGAACCAGATTCTCTGTGGAACAATATTCTGCTGGGTGCAGTTGTGAAGGGAGACAAAAAGGAGCTAGTTTTTACTCCCTTCTGGGGCTTGTTCCAGGCTGTCCTCATCCCCAATAAATATTAGAACAGCCTGAGGGTTGCTCTAAACTATGCCCACTAGCAGGCATCTAGAACACAGCATGTTCTGGCCATGCCTCAGTACAGACTCTCACACTCCTAACAAAACTCTTATACAGTGCCTGCAGAGGGATGCCAAGGGAGTCTGCTCTGCTGCCTATAAGCCTGTTAGGGACTCCCTGCTGGAGCAGTACAGAGGGACAGAACAGGCAGAAGAAAGTGTCCCTTTGTTCCTAGGGTGAATAATCAATCTACCTCATATACAATCAGTTTTCTCCTCACATTGGTTTTATGCTGTTATTGACTTCAGTGGAGTTACTGCTGATTCACAGTGCTATAAGAAGAGAATTAGGCCCATAAGATATGAGAAATGATATAATATTGAACTTAGTGTTTATAAAAAGTGCAGGCTTGATACCCTTGAACGCTGAGGTCTTCTGTTTTTCCACAGAACAGATACTGAACAGAAATTGACAGTGGGAGCTTTCCCACCCTGCCCCACCAATATGCCTTAAACTTTACCTTGTGTGGTCACTTCTGGAAAAGAGTGGGTACTCCCATTTCCTGCTGACTCAGTCCTTGACTTCTCAGCTGATAGTCTATTAGTGCCAATTCCTCACTAGTTCTTAACACTGAACAGATTTCACACATTTTTTATTAAATCCTTTTTGTCAGGTTTTATACCTATCCAGGGCCAAATCATGCACGTCTTATTCATGCAGGTCGACCTATTGATTTCATTGGGACTATTTGCATGAGCAAGGTGAGCAGGATTTAGCACAAGGTGTAGTAAAGTGACCTAAGCTATATTTTTAGCTCAGATCATATGCAATAGACTTTGTCCGTATGCAAATACTAATCAACTAATTAATCAATTAATTAAACAAAATGTATTTAAATTTTGTTTTGCTATGAAGCTTTGATGGATAGTTTCTGCTATAATAATACTGTCTTTTAACTCTGCTATGATATTGCTACTTTATGGGAGTAGTTCTATAGGAAAGGGCTGATTATTAAAGCAGCATAATTGTAAATGACCTGCTCATTACTAACAAACAATGGCCTCTCAGAATGCTACAGGTCCTTACATTTAAAGAATATCTTTGTGGAGATAACGGTTTGAGTCATTTTCAGAATTCCCCCATAAGCCCTTTGCTGCAGTATCAATGTTTCAGATGAATCAATGCTGTCTGTGCAATAACTTTAGGTAGAAGACAAAACCACTTAAAAGAGTATAATGGCTTGAGAGTTTGTCAATAAGATGTCTTAATGTTTTTGACAACACCCATTTTGTTGACACAGTGGTTGAAGAATCTTGACATCATTTATTGTGTCAGCTGAACAGATTTAGCCGCTGGTGAACCACATGGTAAATTGCACTGTTTCCTCCTTCCTGTTTGGTTGAGCTATAAATCGTATTTTCCTTTTGGAAGCTGATTAATACTTTTCTTTGAACCAAGACACAGTTCCATCTACTGTATATCTAAGGAGAGAAAGTAAAAGTATGCTCCAGTTTCCCCTGGACATGGTTTCTAAGGTGTCATTAATCCATAATTAGCAGCCTGGTTAAATATGAGATCACATTCGATTGGTAAAATAGGTAAAAAAAAATCTGAAAATTAGATCTCTTTTATAAGCTGAAATCTTATTTTGCCATGAAAAACAAGTTCCCAGCTGATTTTAAACATTGTAAAATATGCAAAACTCTTTAGAGGGCTGAAAATATGTAAAGTTTTTTGAAAGACACTAAATATATTGTCCACTATTGTAACAATAGAAAAACAACAACAACAACAATGCTATGACTTCGGTTTTTATCTTTAGCATGTTCAAGTTGGCTGTTTATGACTAAGATTTTGTGTGTGTGTGTATGTTTGTGGTGGGGGGCATTATATTTGCTCTTCACATGCTTTTTCTTATTCATCTACTTCTGCTAAACTTGGATAGTCTTTCAGAGTTATTTGGCAATGATTAATATTATTCAGCTTGCAAAATCCATAAAGATTGTTGATCATCAGTATATGACTATAGACTTTGAAGTCTCTTAATTGCATGAAGACAGATACATTAAACAATTACCTAAATACTCAAAAAAGAAAGAACAAAGGAAATAGAGTGTTGTAATCCCTGAGGGAATCATATTTCTGTATTAAGAAGGAAGCCTGTCTCTTAAATTTGGCACAAATATTGGGATGATCAGTTGTCAGTTTCTTCTCACATTTATTCTGAATGAACACAATCCATCCATCAGGGCTTAAAGAGTTTTCTAACAGTACATTGACCTTGAATGCGGCACATCGATTTTCAGTAACGCATCACAAATAGGGTCGTTACTGAGTCATCCAGCAGTGGATGTGATTGGGAACAGATTTCTGAAATTCCAATACTATGCCATCTGCCTCCGATGATGGATTGTCCTATGGTACCCCATCAATCCTCACCTAGCTGTAAAAAATGTGACACCTGTATGAAATTTATCATTATATACAACACAAGGCAAAACAAACTGATACAACTGGGGTTTTTCAACAATTTTGGCTCTTCTTGTAAAGATTCTGTTTTCTTTACAATGGCATTTATTTACAGAGGTGCTTCTTCTATAAGGGCCAAGTGTGACAGTGACACAGATGTAAGCACTATAGGGAATTAACGCTGCAAGTGGGATTAAGGAATAGATAAAAAGAGTCTGGATCTTAAACTGTTAGAGGTTAACACTAGATCAATTAAGGTGGTTGTTCTTAGATTGCATTGGACAAATATACATACACAAAGAGGGTATTAGTGAAATTGAGGAGGGAGAACAAATAGAAATTAACTATGTTAAATTAAAAATCAAACTGGAAAAAGATTTTATGATCTTGTAAAATGCCTGTCTTGCTGAAGAGGAAAAAAGGATCCTCCTGTATGAATCTGGAAAAGTGTCTGTAAAAACCCTGGTCTAGGACTAGGAAAGGTGTTTATTCAGCTGCTGTTGCTGCCACAGAACCAGTTATTGCAATTGGAGTTTGAAAGGGCTAACCTATTTAATGGCCAATAATCACATTTCTGCTTTATGCATGTAAAGGAAAGGATAAGAACAAAATAACGTGTTTCAGATTGCAAGCTGACTGGCACAGAGATCAGGAAGGAATGTCCTCTTCTTGTCCCAAATTTCACTCTGGCTTTGGGTACAGCATTACACAACCAAAAGGGTGTATAGTTATTCTTATTCTTTTTAATGTAAAATTGCCTGTGCAGTGAAATAGGACTCCAGACTAGATGGTCTAGTGGTTTTGTGAGCTAGCAAATTCTATATTCTGGTCACCTCTTTCAGTTACTAATGATGTTGAGAGCCTTTTGAAGAACACCCCACTAATTATTTGTTTATTTATTTGGCCTTTAGGCACTTTTGCAATGAGTTAATTTAAATACAGCTCCATGAAAAATAAAGCCAGCAGCTTCTCCACCACCCAGAGTTGGAAATAACCAACAGGAAACCAGACCAAATCGAACCAATGGTTCTCTCACCCCAAAACACCAGGCCTATAACACCCCCCATCAATGCCCAGACCCTGGGTAAATCAATGGGCCTTTAAGCATGCCTGAAAGGTCATCAAATTCAGGCTGTTTCAGGCCAAATGGAAAGTAAATTCCTAAGTTGCAGCCACCTCCCAGAAAATGCCCTCCCAACTGCTCTTTCTCTTTTAGAAGATAGGGAGCTGGATCAAGTCATTAGAACATTAAATGTTAAAAGCCCCTTAGCATCACTGAGAAACCAGCAGGCATCCATTGCAGATCCCGGCACATTGGAGATGCACCAATGGGTTGATTTAAGAGTGTGGCCTCATGTAGAAAACATTACAGCAGTTGACCCTTGGATCTCTCTAAAGTTTGGTGAGTTCTGGATGCTGGATTTTTGGCTTGGATCTACGTTCAATTTACATATAAATAATATTTAATACATTGCAGTGAGTGCTCACTTCACTGAATAATTACTCTTTCACTCTGTTATTATTACCCTAGTATATTCCAAGTTAATTGCCTGAGACAACCCACTTAAAGCTGATCTGATTATTTCAGTTCATGTTTTATTTTTAACCCCGCCTGCACCCAAAAGTACATGCTGATGTCCAATTCTGCCATCTGTGGAATGAGCTAGAGACTGATGAGAATAAAAGTACTACACCATAGCAGTGATATAACATTCAGGTCCTTTTCTTATAAAAAAATAACCTAAGTTGATTCCTTTAAAACCCTGAAAGAACCACTTTGAACCTTCTCATGTGCTTTGAAAATTAAAATCCACATTAGTAAGGATCTGAACAGGCCTGCCAATGGGGGGCAGAGGGGCAAAGGGGCCAATTTCCCAGGGACCCGGGCAATTTGAAAGGGTCTGGGGGGCCCTCACCCACCGCCACTGCCACAGTAGTGGTGGTGGTGGCTGGGAGCCCTGGACCCTTTTAAATTGCCCAGGTGGGCCGCACGGCTCCTAGGCAAAAAAGACCGCTCCAGGCCTCACGCTTTGGTGGGGCGGAGGCATGGGCTGGCACAATTGGCCAGCACAGGCAGTCCTGAAAGTGACGGATTCATCACTTCCACCCAGGGCTCTGCCTCCCCCCATCCCCCGAGACAGCCCTGGCTCTGGGGCCCGGAATTTCTGTCAGCAGGCCTGGATCCAAACATGACTGAAGAAACATAAATATTGACATGAGTTGCAGTAGTTAATCTGCGCTCTGCTTTCCCGTGGCTCACTTGTTGTCTGGAAAGCTCTGCTTGTCTCTCTTCCCTTACGGAACAGAGTGCCTCTCTAGAGGGGAATTCAACTCATAAGCCACTTTACCAACACAGTCCGTTTACGTACTTCAAGTGGAGCCGAAGCCAGCCACAAACCCCTTGCAGAGGGACAGCTGCCATAACTGGTTCTTACGCCTCCTTCCCTGCAATCCAAAAAAGCAATAGGCATATTGGGGTCAGAAATGGCGTGTTAGGGGCAGAGACGAGGGAGAGTGCTTGGAGTACGCTGTGCTCCTGAAATCTACCAGGTTTCCAAAGTCTTCACAGTAAGCCTGTTACAGAATAGACACACAGGAATTTCAAACAGTTCAGAGCCCCAGCCTGGACGAGCTCATTCAAAGTAAGGAATTTCAAGAGAACAGCTTGTGGATTGGTCACTACAAAAACTAATTTCCCTCTGCTGATATTCACCCCTTCTTGTCAACTGTTAAGAATAGGCCACTTCCACCATAACTGAATTGGCTCATTAGCACCGCCCCCCCACTTGGTAAGGCAACTCCCATCCTTTCATGTGCTGTATATTTATACCTGCCCACTATATTTTTCACTCCATGCATGTGATGAAGTGGGTTATAGGTCATGAAAGCTTATGCCCAAATAAATTTGTTAGTCCCTAAGGTGCCACAAGGACTCCTAGTTGTTTCATACAGCTGGTGTAAGTTAGAGCAGCTCCCAGATTTCTTTAACCCAGTGGTTCTCAAGTTGCAGCCCAATCAGCACACAGCTGCAGCCCATGTGACATCCTCAGGACCATACAGGTAGTCTATATATTGTGTGGATATAGCCCATATAACACAGTGCTGCATCTGCTGCACTCTATGGTAAATAGGTTGAGAACCACTGCTCTAACCTATGTCCTACTGTGGCAGATATTCCCCTTCCATTCTGCTGCATCAGTATCTGGCTGAATGTTGAAAAGGCAGGGCTGGCCTACTAAAAAGGTCATTAAGAAGCAAGACAAAATATAGGCCAACACAAGGTACCGGTCACCAAGGCCATGAGCCAAGAAGAGATATCTGGTGGTTAGAATTAGGAATCAAGACATTAGGGTTCTGGTGTTGTTCTCTATGTGACCTTGAGCCAAGGGTGAAAGTAGAAATAGGGACTTACTGGTACGGGGCTGAGCTGGGACTGGCTCTGGCCCCTGGAAGGGGTGGGGCCTCAGGTGGAAGGGGCGGGGATGGGGGGGTCAGAGCCAGCCCTGGCCCATCCTGTACCAGTAAGTGCCCTCCCCCTCCCCTGCCAGGTAGCAGTGGCAGCCAGGGGCTCCGGCAGCAGTTTAAAGGGCCCAGGGCTTGGCTGCTGCTACCACTCCAGGCCCTTTAAACCACTGTTGGAGCCCCCAGCTGCCGCTGCTATCCCAGGACTCCAGCAGCAGGGCTCCGGTAGCTATTTAAAGGGCCAAGGCCGTAGAGGCAGCAGGTGCCCTGGGCCCTTTAAATAGCCCCTAGAGCCCTGCCGCTACTCCAGGGGTCTGGGGGCTATTTAAAGGGCCCAGGACTCCCCTGCTTCTACCGCCCCGGCCCTTTAAATAGCCCCTGGAGCCCTGCTGCCATTACCCCAGGGCTCCAGCAGCGGGGATCTGGCGGCAATTTAAAGGGCCTGGGGCTCCAGCCGCTGCTGGGAGCCCCAGGCCCTTTAAATTGCAGCCTAGGGAAGCCAGGCCGCCCTGGCATGGCGTACTGGCTCTTGCCAATATGCCATATCAGGGCATACCAGCTTACTTTCACCTCTGCCTTGAGCAAAGTATTTAACCTCTCTGTACCTCAGTTTGCTGATCCGCAAAACGAGTTGTAATAATGCTTATCTATACCACAGGTTGGTGGGAATTTTAATGTTTTATTTTATAAAGAGCTTTGAGCTCTTCCTCTGAAAGGTGGCTATCAATGAAAAAAATGTTATAGCAGGAAAGCTAGTGCAACATATTTCGTTTTAAATATATTTAATATATGTCCACCTGAATTTACTTATATGTATGCTTTGTTTTTATCACCAATAGAGCAAGTATGTGGAAAAATGCATTTGCTATATTGATATAAACCTGAAACATGTTTAGTTTTCAGAAACCAGCACAGTGTCTGTATATTTTCCCAGCCACACTTTGCATATATCTCTGACCACTCCAAACAAACAGCAGAACTTCCTGCCATCAGAACAAAGCCATTAATACTACTCGAATTAAGGGTTAGTTGATATTTCAATAATAAATCCCATTTTTCAGGCGTACGTGAGTCAGGTATTTTAATTCCCTGAAGACTGAAAGTCCGATATCAACACACAAAAAAGCACATTTTATATTTTATTTTTTTACTAAATGGCTTCGGGCCAAATCCTATGTTGATTTACACCCTAAGAAGCCCCAGTGATGTCAAAGAGAACTCACAGTCTTAGACCTCTGATTGCAACTGAGGGTTTCTTACACATTTAACCTACTCTCTTTAGTACCTTAAATGTTACAGACCACAATACAAATTCTGTTCTTTCCATCAGACCAGCTCAGTGGAGCTCCAGCTGGGGAAGTGAAAGTAGTTTAGCCTGGTAAATTTTTACTGTCTCATCTTTGCAAATGCTTCGTACACCTTTTTGCTGCTTCAGGGTTAATACTTGCAAGACAGAGGCATTGCTTACCTCATAAGGTTGAGAAAAACAGAGGCTCAGACTGTGCTCCTTAAGATCATCTCATGGAATAAGCTGTCTGTATGCACAGCTCCACCCTACAGTATGGATGTGATGGACTCTGAAGCACTGACCCTGCCTTGTCCTGAGTGCTCCATGGGTTCAGGCTGCACACAGAGAGGAGGGCGGAGATTGTTCAGGCTGGAGGAAGGATTGTTTGGCATGGGGGCAGGAGACTGGGGCAGGGGAGAAGACACGCATCAGTCCCATCAGTGCTCTGCAGAGCTCTCAGCTGTATCACATAACGTGGTACTGCCGCATTGCATCAGCCACACTGCATTTTCAGGCAGTGTCCTTTAGGGACGAGGAGTAGCAGGTGGCTGGTATAGCTAAGGAAGGAGGAGGAGACCAGTCACAGGCTGAGAGGCTTCACTCCCTCCTTCCCCATTCATTCCTATGAAAAATGTAACAGCCTGGCCTACCCACCTATTCCCCTCCTGGAAAGCAAGAGTCTCATAGGCAGCTAGGCTCCCTCTCTCTGTTCTTCAGAGGGGAGTGGAAGAGAGGAGTGGGTCCCAGCAGCAGGAGGAAGAGGGATGTCTTTGTGGGATGCAGCTCTGAACCCCTGCAGAGAGGTGGGAAGGGGAACCAAATTAGTAGTTTTGGGAGGATGGGAAGCAGCAGGTGGCTAAATATAGTGTTTTTATTTGGGCCAATTCATTTTACTGGGGGCAAGAAGTTGAAACTCTGCCTTCCATTCTCATATCAATAGAGGATGCCACCTCAGCAAGAACAAAACCATTTTTAATTTTCTTAAAAAGCTGTTATTCAGCCAAACATTTTTTGTCTGATTCAGAGTCTAGTACACAAGTCATCACAACTCACGGGCTCCCCTCACTTGCTCTGGGTAAACCCTTGTGTAATTCCATTGGTTTGAACAAAGTTACCCCTCCTTTATCCTACTGTGAGCGGAGAATCAGGCCCTGCGGTCTTGGGAGCAGCAAAGATTATCCCACATTTGCCTCCTGCGAGGTTCTTACACCTTCCTCTGAAGCATCTGGTGCTGGGCACTGGCAGAGACAGGAGACTGGGGCAGATGGACCTTGGGACAGATCCAGACTGGCGATTCCTCCATTCCAATTATTTACAAAGAGAAATTCTAAGCCTTTAATGCATGTTTATCCTTAGGGGACATGCTACTGCTCAACCTGCAAACACCCCTTCCTATGTGTGATACTACTCACACCCTAGTTTTTGTGGTTTAAGTCGCTATTTCAGTTTAACAAAACGCTTAGGTAGAAACTTGAATTCAGAAATTTCTATCTCCATGTCGTAAAACAATGTTCTCTGCACAGCACCTTAGATCTTACTATACATCTCACCTCAGCCATTTTGACGAATAGGCCATTGATCCACAGAATTAACTCTAGTAAGACATTAGTCATTCTTGGAAATTACAGTGCCCATCTCTCTCTCTCTCTCGTACTTAAATGGTAGGGTTTTCAAGCATATTTTTATGGACCTAATTAATGCATGTGATGTGCTTCTGGTGCAAGGTAAAAGAAATGATTATTAGACATCTCGGGAATAAGCACATTCCAGAGGCTGCACAAGCCAGTCTTTATGCTGGTCACTGTGGGAGAGAATGCTCAGCAACAAAGCAACAATGTGTTTTCATTTGAAACAACACTATTTGAAGAAAAAGATCATTAACATTTGTGAGAGAAGCTTGCAAGAATCCTCTGTGTTTTTATGGAGCAGTTTTGCAGTCCTGAACTTTGTAAAATAAGCTTTTGGTAGCACAAAAGAACAGTTCCCACTTTGCACCCCAAAGGTCATGAAGAGTTCAGTTTCATTGAGATTGGTTAGCTAACACATTTTATTCTGGATGTAAGGAGATTGCTGGTTCTTGTATACCTTTAAAACAGATGGTCTCACGCTTTTCACCTTTTAACTTATTTTGAATCCAGTGTTAATCTGCTTTATTCAATGGCCCTCTCCTTCTAACAAGGCAACCAGTTCACTCCTTCCTGTGGGCAGGGCTTCATTCAAAACCGAGGTAATATTAATGGAAATATTTCATTTCTACAGGTGTCATCTCTGCAAACTAGCATTGCAAAAAAGTGAGACCATAGTACACAGGAGACTGTGCTAGATTACAGCATCTCAATCCTGGATTGTTCTCAAACTATAGAAAAATAAATAGGAACAACATAGAAATTGCTTTAAAAAAACAGCACCAACCACCTTAAAATACAGAAAACTTGGCATCATGCACTGTGGTAATGAAGATGGACAAGTATTATTTTATATAATTCAGTATCTCTGCTCCTTCAGAACATTAATCAGATAATTATCAAATTTCACTTCACTGTGGGACTGTCGGAAATTTGACATTGGTTATTTTATTTTCCTGGTGTATGCCATTTAGACAAATGAAAAATGCAGTCCCTCAGGCAGAAAAGAGCAAGAGATAAAAGTCCTTGCCATACTGAAGTCAGTGGGAGTTTTACTATTGACTTCAGCAGAGGCAGGATTTCACTCAGTATTACTAACCAGTTAGCCATTTTCTGAGACTCTCCACTAGATTGATAATACCAACTACCCAAGTCAGACTTTTAAAAGCTGCTTAAAGTATCTCAAACAATAGTAGCCAAGACTAGAAAATTTGCTCCCTGTCCCTTCATCTTACTCAGGTTTTAATGTCAATGGTTAGCTGGGGTTGCACCTTAAATCTGTTTGGAAGCTGACGTTAATGTAGCGGATGTCACCTCACTTCTGAAGTGAGTATCTTTCCATGAGCCCATGATGATAGTGCTATAGGAGCTCCATTAGCTATCCGATGGCTCCTGCCTTGTTGGTTCTGACTTACAGATCCCAAAGCAGTGCTCCCTACTGGATGCCCGCAGAACTCCCCATGCCATACTGCTGCACTTAAGATCAGTGAAGGCAGATCCATTGGTTCAGCAGAGCTGCTGGCAGAAAATTCTCTCCAAGAGCCCCTTGTCTTTGGAATTCACTGCCCCTCCAGACCTTACAGACATGCTGCAAATCTTACCTAATTGGTTGGGGGTGGGTGGAATGTTTTTTTGGGGGGTGGGACAAGTCTAAGGGATGGGAGATTTTGAATTATAATGTACCTGCTGACTGACGATTGGTAGGGGGATGGTGAGAGAGAGATTGAGAAATGTGCTGCTATTTGAGTTCATTGCTGATTTTGGTATGTGTTTTTAAGTAATGGCAAGGGCATGTAGGCCCCAACCCAGGAAGTATTTAAGTGTGTGCCTTTAGCTCCTTAGGACATAGGTGTTTTTATTATTATAATTGTTATGTGTTTGTACAGCGCCTAAAAAGATGGGCTCCTGGTCTAGGGTAGGAGTTCGTAGATGCTACCAAAATGCAATAATAATGATGAGGTACCTTCAAGAGTTGAGCCCTAGAGTTCAGGATAGCTGCTCTTTTTTATTGATTTGAGTTTAAAATACAGGAACTTAAATGTGCCCCTAGGGCATTGTTAGATTTGTATGAAGCTGTAATTCAGTATATAATCTGTATCTTGTTAAATGTATCATGTATGCATGTACAGATAACAACAGCTGATTTACTGAATCATTATGTCTTATCCCTGGTAGTGTAGTGTACACATGGTACACTGAATTGTCACTTTTGTAGGAGAGGATTATGTCTATAAAATGATTAGTGTTAGACTGATTGTTTTAAAATAACTCAAGCAGCATCTGAATTTATTTACATACAAGATATTGCCTTCCATAAACACAGCTGGACTCAGAATGTCAATTCAAGGATATTTTTGGAAGTTCATCCAACAGTTCAGCTGGAATAAAGGCATCTCACTTATGCAGTCTTAATTTTTTTTTCCCGCAAGGACTGTGGGCCCAATGCTGGGAAGTGCTGGGCAGCCTTGACTCCTATTGATTTCAATAGTAGTTGGTCCCATATACTCCTGTGGTCTTTGAAAGGAGTTGCAGGTACTCAGCAGCATTCTATAGGAGTCACTCAGCATTTCACAGGATCTGCCCCAAACTGTGATTATGAGATTAAAAACAAGGTGAAATTTTGCACACGCTCTCTCTTGCTCACACACATATCTCTTGTGCTAGAAGATCATCAACTGACTATACAGCAGAACCATGGATATAGCTCAAATTCAAGACTGCACCATTATCAGAGTGCCCACTTTGGAATTTAATATTGCTTTTCAATTAGCAATTAGCTTCTCCCCAATTGTTTGCTTTTGAATTTAGGATAATATAAGTCACCATTTGAAAGAAGATACTTAGAAACCTCGGCACTGGTATTATTTAGAGAGCCAATATTATACTATCACTGGCTTTGATCTATTTTTGCTGAAAAGATGTTCCTATTTAAAGAAAAAAGACACATGTAGAGATATTGAAAGCTTTAATGGTTTTTGTACCTATTCCAAGATCATCAATGTACTGTATAATTAAGAAGTTCTCTTGTTTTAGATCTTTTTTTCCTGCCACCTGGGATTTGAGCACTACAAATGCAAGATCTCTCTCTATATCTGTATATTCTGTAATTATTTATGTGTGTTACGGTAACACCTAAAGACCCCAGGCAGTATTAGGGCCCCATTGTGCTGGACTCTGTATTAGTTTTATTATTTGTATTGCAGTAGAACCTGGAGGCCCCAGCTGAGGCCTTGTGATGCTACTTGTTGTACAAACATAGTGTAAGGGTCACAGCCCGGAAGAGCTTACAATATAAATAGGCAAGATAGTCAAAAGGTGGGGAGAAGGGGAAGCATTACTAACCCCAGTTTAACAGATGGAGTCAATGACCACATTTACTAAGGTATTTAGGCACCTGGAGATGCAGAGTACAGACCCACCTTAGGGGTCGGTGATCAGGGTGATCTCTCTGAACGTCAGCTTCTGAGAGCACCAAATCCACATCCAGCAGGGCACCAAATCCAATTTATTGTTTTGTGTTTTGCATGGACATTTGGGGGGCACTGAA
Organism: Gopherus evgoodei; assembly: GCF_007399415.2. Classification (NCBI taxonomy): domain Eukaryota; kingdom Metazoa; phylum Chordata; order Testudines; family Testudinidae; genus Gopherus; species Gopherus evgoodei. The sequence goes on along the minus strand of NC_044333.1, from coordinate 32,278,820 downwards.
AATGTTTTCTGCCCCAAGTGGCAAAACACCTACGCCTGGCCCTGTACGGATAGATACCTAATGGGATTTACAAAAGCAGGTTAGGTGCCTAACTCCAGTTGAAAGTCAATGGGAGTTAAGTGCCTAACTCACCGAGGCACTTTTGTTAATCCCTTTAGGTGCTTAGCTGCATTTTAAGATACTAAACACCTTTGCAAATCTGACTTCTACTGACCCACCCAAGGTCACCAATGAAATCTTGACACAGCTGGGAGATGAAGCCAAATCTCCTAAAGCCCAGTGCACTGCCTTACCCAGAAAACTATTTGACATAATGTTTGCTTCACTGCTTTTATTTACTATGAGTTTTGTGGCTATAAAAGGTCTAGCCCAGTGGAAAACAGACAATGGTTTCCTGGCTAATCAAACATGCACTAAATCTAAAAGGAATCCATCCATGTCAGCAGATAGACTTCTAGATCTTTTTAAAAGCTAAGTACTACCAACATTTATTAAGCCCCCATGCTGAATTCTCTTTCTTGGAATGCAAAGCATAATGTGATTTTCTTTGATTATTCAGGTTGTTTTCTTTTTCATATTTTACATTTCTGAGGTACAGTGTTTCTTGGGGGCTGAAAAACATTTCCATAACAACCGGTATGCAAAAGGCAGCCTTTCAAACCATCACTAGAAACGCAAAGGAAATAGCATATAGCAGTGGTTGTTTTTCTGGCTAATTGACACAATTAGAAATGGAAGCTTAAGGCAAAAATAGTTCTGCAGCTTGTCTGCCCAGGACCTCCACAAACATCTAACATAGAAACAATGGGCCAAATGATGTCTTCAGTAACTGAAGTGCAGAATTTAGTCTACTAGGTTCATGGCCATAGCAGAATTAGTTTAACTGGTCAGTTCAGGAAAGGGAAAAGTTATGGATTTGAGGGAAAGTCCCTGTAGATCTATAAATATACATATATGTATGAAAGAAAGAAAGTCTTCATGAAAATACAGTTGTAAAAGCATAAGGAAAAAAACCTATCCAAACATATCTTGCAAATCTCATTTAAATAGTTTGGCTTCACTTTGTCATTTGAGTCTCTTATTTACAAATTTAGAAGCTAAAGCATTATAGGTGCAGAGAGTATTTCTAGTCCCTGGTCTTGTTCTTTTCATAAGGTATTTCTGGAATTTAAAGTTAGAAGCATAAATGAATATGGATATATAATCTTTGTATTAACTATCCCATTAAACCGTGCATCCCTTCCCATCTCCCTCATTTCAGAAGAATGTCCTATCATTAGCTGCTATCTGGAATCGACAGTAGAGTCATTTGAACTCTGGCTCCCAAGGGCCTACTCCTTTACTTCCTGCTCTAGGAATAAGGTGTGTATTGATTAGATATCAGGCTGTAATTGGGCTCCGATCTCTGTGCCTCAAGATATATGATGGAGATGACAGGAAACAGATACCCTGTTGCTACTTGTAAATAGTCTGGTTGAACAAAATGGTTTGTAACCACTTCAGTGCCACAGTCTTTTATTTCTAGAATAGAGTTGCTTGATCACTTAGCTTGATGGTGTTTCTTGGGGATAGAAAATCTCTCTTTCTAAAGGAGCTAAAGTCATTTTAAATTAACTGAATTCCCTTTTTGAGAACCAAAAATTATCATCTAATAGTGCATAGCTTGGTATAATTATATAGTGAGCATGTCACAGACAAAACATTAATTAAGTCCATAAGCTCAATCTGGCATCCGTTGACTAATTTAAGAAAAGAAAGTGTTGAGTATGAGGCTGTGGATGCTGGTGGCTATGGATGCTGAAGATCTGGCGCTGTTCAGGGCTAAGCTCTCTCAAGATGTTGTCTCCAATGTGCTGATTGCACTGGGACAAACATGTCTATCGAAAAGAAAAGTTCAAAGCGGTGAAGAGATCACAGGTCTTGCTTCAGTATGGCACATTACCAGCTCTCTACATGTGGGGATTTCAAACACAAAGAGAGACATATATCTACATTTTATATGACATCCAAGCTTGGAAGCTTAAGGCAAGATTCTGATGTCAGGCTGATGATCTGAAAGCAATGCACTTTTTATCATTAACAGGAGACTTGGTAACACACTGAAATGTATAAAGTGAGAGTGAAAGGGCTCAGCCTCCTGAGAAAGACAGACTTGGATTTTTTTCTGAACTTATCTTTTTTTTTTTTTAATCCTACAAAAGAGATTCCAGAATAGACAATCAGTTTATTCTGATCAGTGATTTATTGTGAAATTCTTAGAGGCAGGGGAACCATGCAAAGTTCTCTGAGCTGCAACCCAAAGTAATGAATGTGTTGCAATAATATATTTAGCACATGATAAGGCAAACCACAGAAAATATATAGTGAAGGAAAGGATACATTCCCTGGCTGAGAAGTTATTGAATGTTTAAAGCCAGGCAACACATAGTTTAGGGGGATGGGGATTTTCCTGCCTTCCACGGTGCAAATAAATCACTGATTCCAATGCAGATATATACTTCGTTTCTCTCTTTGGAACGGATTTTGAATGGCTACAAAAGGCATTTGTATCACAGTTATATACTGAAGGCAATTTGATTCTGCATATAGGCATTTACATTCTGCTGCTCCTCGGAGCGACCTTCCATTTCCTTAACATATTTTATCAGTAAAGAAGGACAAAATTAGTGTAACTACTTTTGAGCAGTTAAAAAATGTTTCACAGAGGAAACATTTTTAAGTATTAATAAGCTGTAGGGTACACATTATAATTACACACATGTATATGTATTTTATAATCCATTTTTACCAGGGAGAAAATCCACCTATCACTTTTTGTAGAGCCTGATTCTCCTCTGATTGACACCAGTTTAACACTGATGTAACTCCATTGACTTCACGTGAGTAATTCCTGGTTTACTCCAGCATGTGTGAGAGAAGAATTGGGCCTATAATCTTTTCCTTCTAACCAACATGACTTTATCACTGCCAGTGTTTTATGTGAGACTTGCATTTAAAGCAGATTATACCCCAGTAACAAATTCGTTTTAAAATCCCATTTTTTTCCAGTCAACGTAACAACGATTTTCACCATAGTTGTCCTGTACTATTCTCACTGTTCATGAAAAGGAAAAGAGAGTAATCTTCTAATTCTGACCTCTGCTGAGGTCCACTGAATTAGGATAAGGAAATCAATAAGAGTAACACTGATACAGGAAGTAATGAAAGGAAGGAAAAGCTTTCTACAGTGGGCCTATGTGGGTTTCAGATGATGTCTCTTCCTTTTAGAGAGAGAACAGACCTGCGATCCATGACTCATGTGGGTACTTGGCAGATGCTATCAAATATTAGATTGTAATGTGGGTTGGGGTATAATACCAATGGAAAATACTAGAAACACAAGGAGAGAAACTACAGTGAGAAGACTTACAGTGAGAAGTGGACTTTTTCTCTCACATACGGAGTCCTAATTCAAGCCATTGACATGCATTGTGATCAACAGGCAGAAATTCAGTCAGACATTCAAATTTGCGTAGAATGAGGGGACAAGTAATTCACACATTTATCAAGAGATAATACAGTCCCAGTCGTGCTTTTACTTTAAGCTGCAATGTTGGATTGTGATCCAAATTCTTCCAAAGCCCAGTGGTGTACAAATCCATGGTTTTCTTTTGGTCCATTGCAAATCTAAGGGCCATTAGTGGGCAGTGGAAGTTTGGGGAGTAAGACAGAAATAGTGGAAACCTCATCCGAATTTTTGTTTTTTGCCATTTTGGTTTAAATACCAGATCAGAATTTGAGATTTGAATACCGTAGTTCTGCCTTAGTGGCCACCACTACAACATCATGCTGCCATAGCCCCCACTGTTTCTAGGAGCCCACATCACGGCATGGGCCCAGTTGGTGGATCCTCAGAGGCTATGTCTACACTACTGCGGTACATGAATTGTACATGAATAATGTAGCTGGAGTAGACGTAGCTTAGGGTCGATTTACTGTGGTGTCTACACTATGCTGGGTCAATGGGAGACACACTACCATTGACTTACCTTACTCCTCTCGTTCCCGGTGGAGTACTGGTGTCGACCAGACAGCGTTTTGCTGTTGTTTTAGCGGGTCTGCACTAGACCTGCTAAATCGACCCCCAGTGCATCGATTGCAGCAGTGTTGATCCTGTGGTAGTGTAGACATAGCCAGGGCCGTCCTTAGCCATAGGCAGAACAGGCAGCCGCCTAGGGCACCACTAGGTCTGGGGGCACTGCTCTGCTGGGAGCCAGGACAGATGGAAAGCAGTGGAGCAGGGCTGCTGGGTCCTAGAGAGAGCTGAATGCAGCACAGTCTGAGGGAGGGGATTGGCTGCTGGGAAGGGGTGGGGGAAGGAACTCACATGTGAGTGTGACTCTTTCCCCTGGCGTGAGGTGAGGCAGGCTCAGCGGCTCTGGCAGTACCCTTTGTTGTCCCCCCTAACATCCATTCTTCTCCCCCCTGCCCCACGGAGCACCCCCTCGTTTCTCTCCCTCCCACGGAGCACCCCTCTCTCCCCCATTCCCTCCGTCAGGGCTGGGTTGGGTGCGGTGCTGGGGGGCTGGGGAGGGGAGGCTGGCTGGCTGCTTGCTGAGGATTGAAAGTGAAAACCAGGATTGGAAGGGTCGCACAGGGCTGGGCTGGGGATAGCCAGATAGCATGTGTGAAAAATCAGACAGGGGGTTGGGGTAGGGTGAGCAAATGTCCCACATTTATAGGACCAGTCCCAATTTTTGGGTCTTTTTCTTTTATAGGCTCCTATTCCCCCTACCCACCCCCCATCCCGATTTTTCACACTTGCCGTCTGGTCACCCTAGCTGGGGAGCGCGTCTCTCCCCCGGGCTGGCCGCTATCCATATCATCCGGGGGGAGCTGCACAGGGCAGGATGAGCTGCTATGGCTCCATGGGTGCCCCGTCCCTAAGATCAGATGCTGTGCTAACTTCACCATAGCCCGTTGGGCTGGGGGTGGTGCCCATTGGCGTGTGATTGGACCTGAGAGTTTGCTGCTGCTGTTGCCACTCTGCACCGCAAGAGGTGGATTTTGGGGTCCTGCAGTTTTCCACCTATCTCCTCCTCTACTGCAGCTGTTGGACCAGCAGGCTGGGGGGTGAGCCAAGCATGAAAGCAGTACTGTGCTGCCATTTAGACTGTCATTTAAAATATTTGTTTGCCAAAAATGCTTGCTAACAATCCTGAATTCAATTTCAATATTTTTTTTAAAAAATCAATATCTTAGCCAAAAACAGAAAATTAAGTTGACAATCATTTGTGACAAGTTTGGTATGGGGAAGGAAGTGGGCCAGTTTTCATCAGAGAAAAAAAAAATGTTGACTGACTTTCCTATAGCCCTGTTACTGCTAAATAGAGCCCTCCAACAACTATAATATGCCCATCTCCTTACTAGTGTATAGAGCAAGGGTTGGCAACCTACTGCACATGTGCCAAAGGTGGCATGCGAGTTGATTTTTGATGGCACGCAGTGGCGGGCTGAGTGGCTCAGCCCGCCACTGCTCTGGGGTTCCAGCTGCTGCCCCATTGCCACCTGGGGTCCTGGCCGCCAGCCCCACTCAGCACCCGCTGCTGGCCTGGGGACCCCCAAGGAACCCCAGGCTGGCAGCAGCTGAGCAGGCCGGTGGCTGAAACGCTGGCTGAGCCACTCAACCTGCTGTTGGCATGGGGTTCCATTCACACAGCTGGCAGCGGGCTGAGTGGGACTAAATTCAATGAAATAGGAAAACAAAAGAACTAATGACAAAGTGCAAAAACCTAGAGCAGCGATCCCCAACCTTTTTCATCCGGCAGGCACCAGACGAAGGACCATGGTGGCGGACGAGCATCTGCTGAAATGCTGCCAAAATTCGGCAGCATTTCGGCGGTGACGCCTCTGGATGACGCTGCTTATCGGTGGCAAGTGGTGTCATCCAGAGGTGTTGGCGCCGAAATGCCGCTGAATTTCAGCGGCATTTTGGCAGATATTTGTCCTCCGGCCAGTACGCAGGTGCACTGAGGGGCCTCTGCGGACACCATGGCGCCCGTGGGCACCGTATTGGGGACCCCTGATCTAGAGAGCCTCCTGAAGCACGATGATCATTTTGATTTAAATGGACTTGAACTGTACAAAGAATTGAGTTGTTGCCACATGCAAAATCAATGATGGACATTGTGCAGTTTATTCATACCAGCAAACTTGTTGACATATATCCTAATATGCACATTGCCACTCGTATTCTACTGACAATTCCTGTAACAGTAGCATCAGGAGAATGGAGTTTCTCAAAACTAAAGCTCATTAAAAACTATCTCCGTTCTACAAGGAGTCAGGAACACTTGACTGGTCTTGCTCTTCTTGCAATCAAACAAGACATTACTTTGTCTTTGTCATACGATGACATTATTACTGATTTTGCAGCCAAAAAAGCCAGAATGATAGCTTTTAATTAAAAACTAATCCTTGTTTTAAAACCTCTTCATATAAATTTTCAATAAAATGTTGACAAATTAAAAAAATGATATTATTTGCATCATTCTGTCAAATCAGAATTTTTTCTATAGTGCTACTTCTTTAGTGCTAGTCCATCAGCGTTACAGTGTGCTTAATTAAGTTAAACTGGTTTTAATAACATGCATGTGGCAAGTTTTCCAATACTGTAGGCTTATGTTTGTGTTGCTAAGAGCAAGACAGGCACAGGGGCACCAGTTTAATAATCCTGCCTTGGGCACCATAAATCCTAAGGACGGCCCTGGACATAGCCATAGTCTCAGAGCCCAAGTCCACCCAAACCCAGCTGCATGCTGAAATGGCAGAAGTCAACATTTGACTATGTTGATTTACCCCAGTTGGGAGTCTGGCCCAGACACTTAAAGGTCAGAATGAGCCAGTATGACTGCCTCATCTGACATCCTGACAGTCTCTCCCCACTGTATTAAAGACTCTCTGTGGCTCTGGCTCAGGCTGGAAGAATTGAACCTTAATTACTTACTGTATATTTTCAGACCTGGCATTTCAAGCAAGTAAATGATTTTACAGCAGGCTCCTTGGCTTCTAAAATTACATTCACAATAATAATGATAATGAAATCAAGAGCACAGTAGGATTTTAAAATAAAAAACAGTGTTTTCTATATTACATTTTGTTACACTTTGATTTTCCAAGATGGCTAGAAGTAGAAGTGAATTGGACTACATGCTTGATCATAATTGCTTTCTGCGTGGAGAGGTCTTTTTTCAGGTTGGTTTGGCTGCTGCTGTTTTAATCAGAAGGCTGTCCATTTGTATGTTAATAGTTTCATCCCAGTTTATTAGGTTTGTTGATGGAAAAGCAAAAATCAGATGCTTCACTATTTTCAAGCTGCACTATTAATCTACATTTTTTTGTGCCAACCCTAAACCATTTCAGCATCCTCTGCCTTAAATCCTCTTAATGAAAGCATGAAGAATGACAAAATACTTCCTTTCATAAAGCAGAAGGCTATGCCAATTCACTTTCAACATGCTCATTCAGTGGAACTGAGGTAAATATGTTGCTCCACAGGTGTTTTTCCTTGCAATAACATACTCCCTAGTAATCCATTAAATTCATCTCATGCTCTGTTTAGTGCCTACTCTCTGAACTGCCTAGCTGGTTAAGGTCATTGTAATAATAGGGACAGGTTAAACAGCATGTGTATGTGTAACTTCAGCATACACTGGGACCATAATATAGATAAGAAAAGATAGGCAGCATTAGATGTGTGACCTCCTCCAGAATTGATAGTATCCCTTCCCCTTCTGCTGCTCCATAAAGGCTGAGACCTTTGGGATTAGATAAACGCTGTCAGTTCTGAATCTCAGGGTTCCTGCAGATAATTTAGCGACACTAGAAACAGCGAATCAGTAAATTAATCTTCAACTAGCACAAAAAATTGAGCATGAACATGCTGACTGTCCCGGATGGGGAGGGAGAGATCTCTTGCTACTAAATCTATCCTAATGAAAGCAGAAAAATTATAGTCTCTGTCCCTTATGCCAGTGTCTGCTGAAGTAATGGGGAAAAACCTAAACATCATCATTGTTTTGTTCATGTCATTGCTGGGTCCTAGCACAATATGGTTTGAAAATGGATTCCATATTTCTTTAAGGAAGTCCTAGACGATAAGACACTTCATTACTTGGTCCTCATTAAACGCAGTCAAACAATTGAGCCCCTATTACATTCAACCCAGATCTAGCCTCAGCCATTCTTCCATAAGCCCTTTTTATTTCTGTGAAGACCTGACGGGGTTTATTTTATTATTTCCTTTGCAGGGAGTTGGGAAGTGTAATCACTGGTAACTAATCAAACATCTTTCAAATACCCACAAATATATAAAGGCAGAGAAATGATTAATTATTGGGCTAAACCATTTCAAATGAGAACTCATCTAAATGAGCAGATTTATTTCCAGAGTGGCCTGAGTGTAAATCTAACTGTTTTATGAAGATCTGAGTCTAAAGCATGCTTGTATTTCAAGATGGAACAGATTATGAGCAGCTGTACAACTGTCTATCCAAACCGCTGGGAAAAGAACAACAAAAGACAATTTCAGACTTTACAAATCTGTCAATACAATATACGCTGTTAGCCATGGTCAGCTATAATTTGTGGCCAGTTTCACTCTGGGTGTTATTAATTTACATGCAGGTTGGTGTGGGGGCACAACACTAACTGGGTTTAGAGCTGGTTAACAATTTTCAAATTTCACTATTTCTGTAGAATCTTCTTTGTCATTTAGAATGTTGGTAAAAAAGATAAAGAACATTCTCACTCTTTTGGTGAGTTCCATCTCCTACCCCCTTCTTATAAAGTGTTTTGATTTAGACAGAGCTGTGTATTCCAGTGGAATATGAGTCTGTCGAAGTTTCTCTGACCAGCTCTACTCTGTACAGTTATTTACATATAAGATATAAAAAGTCTGACCAAAACAGTTATGGCCATCCACAGGCAATCTTGACCTCATACTACTAAAATGTCTATCCCCATTGAGATGGCACATTTCACATATTAAGAGATACATCAGAGGTGAACAAATACTTCACAACCGTTACTTTAGCTGATGAATTTTGTCTCTTGTCTGTTCCCAAGCACAAAGTGAAAGTCTCAACTTTACTTCTATTCCAAATGATTTACAAACTTTTCTACATCCAGCACCCCCATGACTGAAATTTACTCTACACAAAGAGCCTGCACAAAACCTAAGAATCAATAAATCCCATTCAAGCCCTATTTTGAAGGGTTAATGGGGAAGGGGCCTTGTTCTGGGCTTCTGCAAAAAGTGAATCTTACCTTGGTGCACTTTGTATAGCATTTGCTTTTTGTAAGTATTTATGCAATAGAACCTCCAACTTATATTTGCAGAAATTTGCTTTCAAATTGAAACAAATATTTGCAGAAAATATTACCACAATTTGCTACTATAATAGTAACTACTAAGAACAGTAATATTTAGTTCTCATCTAGTGCTCTTCATTAGCAGATTGCAAAACACTTTCTCTCTGCAATAGAACTTCTATGCACAAAGGACTGCCCAAGTTGAATTAGCGTAATGCTAACGCTGCAACCTTAACTCAGAACGTCCTTGTTCTGGGGAGGTTTGCATGATAGAATTTTAATTTTTATGCCCATTTAAATAATAACCAAATATTTACCCCATCCCTGAGATAACAGGCATAACAGTGTTTTGATTAACAGTTTAAATAATAGGAACAAAAAGAAGTATTTAAAAAAAATTGTAAGCCAAACATTTCTTGACAAATGACATGGTTACCTAGTTTGTCCAGTTCCCTGTCTGTTTCTGTAAAAACTCTTATTTATGCTGTAGCTCACTGCAGAAGAATGTAGTCTTGGAAAGAGATATGATGGCTAGTTAATACTGTGTGGGATTGCATGCTGTGGCCTGTGGCAATTCCTTATGTCTCTATGGGTAGCAATGCTTTTCCAGCGTCATTCTTTTTTGTCATCACACAATTCCATTGTGAAATATTATTCGTATGAAGAAGGAAGAAAGGGCTGGTTACACCCTGCAGTGTTTTGGGGAAGTCTAAGAAGCATGGATTGCAGGGAGTATGTGTGAAGTATGACATTTCATTATCTATAATTATTTTCTTTACCCAGTAATGGCCATGTTGAAATGAGTTTCTTATTTTTGGAATGCACAGGGAGCGGCAGGGGAGGGGACTCTTTAATGGAAGTATGGTCCCTTCATCTCACAGCAACATGGGTTTGAACCAACACCCATTGAAATCAATTGGAGTCTTTGCATTGACTAAGTGCACTTTGGGTCAAGTCCCAAGCGAGGCTACTGGTAAAGTAGGAGGGGAGAAATACATGAGTGACTGTATCATGCTATGACTCTACTGAAGACAATGGAGGTACAGAAGAGATTATTTTGATTGGATTCACTCTGAGACATGCAGGATGCTGATATTAGAGACAGCTTTGTAGGTAGAAATGTTAGAAACCCTATAAAAATGGGTCAGATGGGACTGGTATAATCAGACAAAACTATAGGTTTCCAAGTCTTTATTACTGAAGTGAAGCAGCAGACAAGTTAGGTGTCCCTATATTGTAAAGAGAAGGTGTCTGCATATAATAAGTTGTGTTCAATTACCTCTTTAGGTTCACACAGGAAAGGTGAGGGAAGGATTTTGCATTTTGTATCTTTGAAAATCTGGCCCACATGATTAATATTTTATTTTGACCTAATGAGCCATTTTGTTTATATTTATAATCAGTGAAAAGCAGTTCTTTTGGAGGTCAATAAGCATGGGATTTATAAATACCTCTCTTGAATATTATTCTGCAATTAATTACATGTGAAACTGTTACTATATCTGCTTATAAAATGCATGAGATCATTATTTGCCATCACAATATTACTTGTCTGTTTGTTCTAAGGGAACCTACGATGTTTTAATAGTTGAATATATTTTAGATGTTTTAATAGTTGAATATATTTTATACCCAGCATGGATTTTACCAACTCTTTAACACAATGGTACAGCTTAGAGATTGCACTGATTAGACACACAAAAATTCTGCAAGCTGATACAGTCCGACTTTCTGTAAAGAAGTTGCATTGCTTCACATTGCCACTGAAGCATGCACGGTAGTTGGTTCCTTGGTGCATACTTGGTACTAAGTGGGCATTTACAAGAATAACTTCAGTGGCTGCATACTCCTGAGTGCAGGACCAGTTCAGGGCACTAGCCATGCCAAAGGAGGTGGCAAGTGCTTGGTAAGGGATCAAGACTGTGCCTCTTTTGCAACGCAGCTCTTAATTGTTCTTGGCGTGATTTAGCGCCTAGGGCATTTCTATACCATTTCACTTTAGACTTTTCCAACAGATTTTGCAGTTCTGAAATTTTGTGCGTATAAATAAATGTGTGTGCATGTACAAATGTAGAATTATTTAGATAATACACGTGCTCGATTTAATAGTATTAGTTTTCTGAAACCCTTGTTGCAGGGCAGAAGCAGGTTTTGCCTTTCAGTAAGGGTATCCATTGCAACACAGAAACAGCTTAATCTCTGCAGCATGCTCCCTCAGTAACTGCTTGTGCATGAGATTTCCAAATGCTCAGATATAATTCTTCCACTGGAGAGCACAGCCTGATTATGACAATCTCTGTCAATTTTATTAGCCACACAGATGTTATGGATATATAGGAAATTTGACCATCATTCTTCTAGTGACATGCACAGTGGAATTGCAGCAAAAACTATTCCTCTCCCTTCACACAGTCACTTAGCTTGCAGGCTTCCTGCCATTTAGCCGATAGGTAGCTCATTGTTGTATAAGCTTCCGTGTGGCCTTCAAGCTAAGATGATCCTAAAACAAGAAGTAACTCAGATTGAAAATGACACTATTGAGCCAGTGGGAAATTGCAACTTCTTGCAACAACAGAGCCCTGTGTGCTTCTGAAAAGTAAAGCAAACTGTGGGAATAAAATTGCTGCCTCATGATCTTGCTGTGCATGGGATTTTGCTGCTTGGTGTGCAAAGCTAACCTGTGGGCTGAGTGGTGAGTGTCAATGACAAAGGATATTTTCCCCTCAATGAATGCCTATGACACTAAATAAAATACTTGTACGGAAGGGAGGCTAACCCTCTAACACTGACAGGGACACCGGCCAACTGTACAATTTAGCTTGTTTTCCTCCAGCAGCAGGATCCTTCAGGCTCATCTCAAAGTCTTGAGCATCCCTTCATGCCCTCTTATTTCTAACCCTACAGTCCCAAGGTCGTGATTACTATCCCTCTCGGTGAGCATGACCAGATGCAACTCTTTCTGGCAAAGAGCTGTGAAGAATAGTTGCATCGAACCTTGAACTCTCTTGAGCAAAGCCGTGGGTTCAAGGTTCTGTTTGTGTGAAGCTGAGGTTATGTTCTCAAAGAGCTGGCAAACATGAAGGGAGGCAGCAAGGACCACTGAAGTAGAGAGATATCTTGGTTTAATTCTGTTCCTTGTGAAAGGAACTGACAGGAAGTCTTGGGGAAAAGGAGAAAGGCTGATGTTGTCATTAAGACACAGGACTGGGAGTCAGGAGACCTGAACTGCCACAGACATCCTGACCTTCTGTAAGCCATTTAAGCTCTCTGTACCTCAGTCTTCCCACCCATGAAAATATCCCTGGATAACAGGACCTAATACCAGTGGGGAATGTGTCAGGCTAATTTAATTAATGTTTGGTGGAAAGCGCTCCATTAATGCAAAGGAATTATAGGCGCCTAGTAGTTACCATGGTGACTGGCATCATAGACATGCTAATCATAATGAAAGAAAGAAGGAACATGGGGCAGGCAGGAAGAGCCCCCCAACATAAATGTGAGCTGTTCCCCTCCTGAGGGACTCCGTGTGCTGCTTTCTCAGCACTCCTAACCCTATGCTGGCTTCAGCTCGGCTCCCTCCCAGGGTAACACACTGTGCTATTGCTAGACCGCTAGGTCAGCCAAGTGAAAGCGGAACTTTTATGTGCTTTATTATTTTCAGAAGGCATCAGAGAATCTGAAACCCCCACAACTGCAAATAATTGAATACGTCAATAATATTTTGACTTGTTCATGTTTCGCAAGGCTCAGTATAGCCCTGTTAAGTACCTTATTGCTGTCCCTCCAGCGATGTTAATTAAGTTCACCCTAGGCTCACAACTGCTTCTTTTTTTTTTTAAATGAGCAAGCAGTTTTCCTAAATATAATGTCTAGCAATGGCAGCTGCAGTACACTGGAAAGCACCCGAACAAAGGCAGATTAAAAGGAATAAAGAGGAGGCATCCTTCGGTGTGACTGTCAACATTTCCCTGCAAATAGCTTTTCCAGCAATATTAACTGAGGGATTTTGAAAGTCTGAAGAAAGTATTAAAGAGGCAAAAAAAATAGCGAACAGCAATCCTCGGCCTTGGACCAAGTTCACATTAACATTTGTTTTATACATACACAGAGGTCCATTCACTGTAAAGCAAATCATGTGGGAGTTTCAGGATTGTCTCATGCAATTTTACCTGAGTTCTTGGGAGTGTGTGATGCACCCAATTAAGCAACATAAAATTGCCATGTCATTATACAGATCCATACACAGGCATCCATCCCATGGACTCCCTCATGTCGGTGGCAGGGTTTGATTAAATGAAGCTTTCACGTGCTCATTGTTCTCCTACATCAGAACGATGGCGGCAGTGGGCCACTCCAGAGTAGTGACATCAGACACACATTCAAGCTGTGGGTCACACAAGGTAATCATGCCTGCCTTCCTTACAGACTCTAGTTAGGATTTGCAGCACCAAAGAGAGAGATGAAAAGCAACCTTCATCCTCAGTGCCTTTACAGTTTTTCAGCAACTTTCTCTCTCTCTCTCTCTCTCACTCTCTCTCTCTCTTGTGCCAGCAGTACAATTTTCATGCTGTTAGTTTTCTTTTACATTCATATTGATCTTACCAGTAGATCCCTGGAGAGTCAGTGGAGGCACCCAATAGCAGCATTGAAGAAAGGTGCATAGGTAATGCAAGCAGGGGCAGCAGGAAGATGAGGCCTGGATCAGGTTCCAGGGTACCCTCTCTGGTGTACATGGCTCCAGTCTCTCACTACCACCATGTACCATGCCTTCTCGGTTGCAGTAGACATGGAACTAAAATCCCATGTAAGGCTGGACCAATAGTTTGAATAGGAGAGAGAGTATGATTGCAATTCCTGGGTGCAATTCCTAACTCTGCCACTGACTCATGATCAGGGACTCATGATGGTAGATTAAGTAACTTTACTTTGGGCAAGTCATTTAACATGCCTGTGCCTGAATTTACCCATCTTATAAACAGACAGCTACTTCCATATTCAGAGGTCCATGGTTGACATTTAAAAAGAAATGGGACCAATTCTGCTTTTAGTGCGAATCCAGGGGGGTAAATGAGCTTGTCTCAAAGAATTTAGGCCAATAAGTTTACATGCTATTTCTCCCCCTCCACCCTTAACGCCTGCCACATGGGGTCCAGGCACAGTCACAGCCCTTGTACTCCCCCAAGCTCAGGGACTGCTCCAAAGCTGGCCCAGCAGGCACGCTCCCCCTGGGGCAGGGCCAGGCCTATCGCAGGGCTGCACTTCTCAGACACCATCAAGCCCTTAGAGTGATTTAGTGTAAGATATTAGCCTCTGACCGCAGGAATCTCATATGAAGGCACCAATGAAAGGAGAAGTCTGCTGAACACTGGGCTGCCTCATAGAGTCACAATGACCTGCAGACATCTAGGAATAGAATAGCAGGGGATTATAGCTAAGGAAGGAGGTGTGTTCATGGGAAAATCTTGCGCAAACTTGTGCTTGTTTATGTAGCCAGTGCTGCAAGTCTTCTAGTTCTTAAGTGTCAAAACAAGTCAAGCTCACCACAGTCACCAAGAAGGTGGAGGAGGCAGAACAGTGAAAGGAATTCAGCTCAGATTGCTTGGATAGTAGTGGCTTCTGACTCTGCAGTGGTCCTCGCACTCTAAGGGGTGTGACAGCCAACTAGACAGGATGGAAGTAAAGTAGAGGCTTTTCAAAGGCGTGAGATGCATTTCGCTAAACCTGGCTGGGCAGCTCATTCTCCTGCCCTTCTTCAGGATTTTTTGTTGTAGTTTAGTGCGCTATTTAAATAAAAAATTCTTTGTGAATCTAGGTGCAGACAGAACAGCTCCAAGTAGGGCTGTGATTGTGCCTGGACCACATGTGGCAGGCATAAGGGTGGAGGGGGAGGAAGGGCTTTTTATATCCTTCTTCTCTCTTGCATGCTCCCACATCAGGACACTGGAACATGCAGGGTAGATATCAACCCAATTCATCCCTTCCAGGTTTTACACAAGAGACTCTACATGCTGGGGAAGGACACTTGAGGAGAGTTTGCTCAGTTTAGGAAGAACTCCAGGCTGGGTGGGTAAATTAATAACTAGCAGCTTTATTGAGGTTAACACCGAATCAGTGTAGACATTCAGCAGGGCTCCTGGAAGCTTGGGACACAAAATAACCTAGAGAGGAGAGGGGAGTTGAGGATGGAACTGATGTCACAGGCCTGGGCGACAGGGAGGATAATGGAGATGAAGGCTGAGTTTGGTGGAAAAGGTGAGACATTTATGTTTTGCAAAGGTGAGACATTTGCATATGTTGCAGGCAGGGCTGGCTCCAGGGTTTTTGCCGCCCCAAGCAGCAAGGAGAAAAAAAAAAGAAGCTGCGATCGTGATCGGCGGCAGCTCCACCATGCTGCTTTCTTCTTCAGCAGCAATTCGGCGGCAAGTCCTTCCCTCCGAGAGGGTCCAAGGGACCTGCCGCCGAAGAGCCCGACATGCCACCTCTTCCCTTTGGCCGCCCCAAGTCCCTGCTTGCTGAGCTGGTGCTGGAGCCGGCCCTGATTGCAGGCATACGAGTCAGTCAGGAATGAGAAACAAAGGCATCGGGAAGAAAGAAGGAATCAGAAACGGAGTGTGGCTCCGCAGTGTTCAGCAGCGTAGGAGTAGGAATAGAAGAAGCAGAGGCAAGGGAAGAGCCTGGTGTCATGGAAAGACCATTGCGAAAGAGGAGCAATAGCATTCAAGGCCTGTATTTCAGAAGTAATGAGCACCCACAGCCCTCTCTGGAGTCATTTTGGAGCTGCACGTGATTAGCTTCTCTGACCCTCTGGACCTGATCAGAGAGAAGGTAGCTTTAAAACTATTGAATCAATAGTGTGTAAGGAAGTCAGCGTGAGAAAGGGGGTGCTGAGAACAGAACTCTTGCAAAGTGATGCAATAAGCAAAACAACCAGAAGAAGGAAGGAGAGAATTATACTTTCTCTGAGCTGCAGTTTACGCACCTCTAGATAAGTGCTGAAAATGCTAACACGTGATCTGTGATAACCATCTCACAACCTCTGCCTGCCATCCTGTGTGTATGTGTGTGACAGGTAGCATAATATTTGCTTGTTTGTCTGCATGTCATTCTTCTGAAGAAAAGGAGATTATCAGTAGCAGACTGTTGGACCAGAAGATATAATCTTTTGGAGGATAAAAGTTCAATAGCTTACAAGCCCCTTAACAGCCAAAAAAGAATGAACATAGGACTCTTTCAGCCCAAGTTTTTGTAGACTGTAAGGTTCTTCCTCATAGAATAGAGACCCAGACAAAGAACTGCCACACATTAGCCCCAACTCATGCTTGCCATGTCTGCCCTGTTTTCCTCCTACTTAATCCTGTTGAAGAGCAAGGGTTTAGTTGATTTAGGGTATCTTATAAAAGAGAGATCAAATTTATTTTGCTAGCAGCAGAGTCAGTATTTTAATTTTTTTTACTCTGTTTCTCTGGCTTTTTGACCATGTACATCATACAGACCAGTCAGTAATATGGCACATTCTGACCATACACACACACACACACAGACACAGAATCTGGGAGCTTCCTAGTGGCATGAAAGAGTCAGACAACATTATCCTCTTGCTGTCTCTTCTGTAATAGTGACCTGGTTGTTGTAAGAGTACAAACCCACCATATAGTAGGACTTCCATACCAAAGCAAAGGATGAGGGTACAAACTGCCTGTAATTTTCTGTATTTCCTTTGAAGCTATGTCTGATATTGCTGTCTAAACGGTTGTCTTTTCCTAGCCTGGTCTATCTTTCTGCAAGGAAATCCTAATCCTACCATGGAAATCAATGTGATGTCATAAATTCACTGTGATTACTCTGGGATAGAGGGCTAGATTTTCAAAGACAAAGCTCTGCAGGTGTGTAAGTCATGTGGGTGCAAATTCTGGTTTGATTGCTCCTTTCTGGAGTTGCGCACGTGCAAATTTTGTGCATGCACAAAGGCACAAGTTTGAAAATCCAACCCATATAGAGCAATATATGTCTGAAGATATCTGCCACTACCACATGTTTACTTCAGTGACCCTGATCCCTTCTGTTCACCCTATTCTCTTCTGGCTCAGCTCATAACTCAATCTTATTCTTCTCCCTCAACTCCTTCCTTAGAACTCACTTATTCTGGCTGTCCTTCCATTACCATCCCCCATCCTCATGGCCAGCAATATCACCAAACACACGTTTATTTAATTCAGTCCGTAGCTACCAAGGGCTTTAAAGTTGCCAGACTGCTGCATGAGGAGTATCTTGGCAACAGCAGGTATAGCACTCACATCCTCCTGCTCTGATAGCAGACATCTCTATTACTTCAACACAAAGAGAATATGCATTAGCTGTTAGCAATATAAGGGCAAGGACACACAGCTGAAAAGTTCCAGTTCTGTCCCGTAGAGGGCAGTGGAGCACATGGGGAATAATCAGTTCATTACAATATTAAATTAATTTAAAAAGGAATTACATCAAGAAGATTCTTCTGCACAAATCAGCATATCTAATGATTAACCAAGAACTTAGCAGAATTCAAACATTTGTGTGGATATTGAAAACATCTAGAGTTACGTTAGATATGTCTCAAATGTGCAAATCCTCATGCTTCAGAGTTTACACCATTCAGTACCAATTAGGGATCAGGAAAAAACTTCTGCTGCAATGGAGACTATTTCATAATTGGCCAATTAGGAAGTTCCTCTGAAGCATTTGGTTCTAGCTACAGACCTGATGGACCACTGGTTAATCCAGGATGGCAATGTGTAAGTTTCTATACATGTTGATATTTGCAATCCTTTTTTCTCCCAGTCTCCTTTGTTCCTCAGGGCTGGCCAGACACAGCTGTCCCTGAAGTGGAAGGGCAGTAGGTATGCTGCCTGAGCATACCAAAGAACTCCACACCAGTGGAGGCATAACTGAGCCCTTAATGAGTAACTAGATCATGCACCAGAGTGAGGTTATTACAAATCAGTAGAAACTACAAGAATGACAGATTAATCTTCATGGGATGAAGGGCTTCCTACCATTCTCTATCAGCTTGATCCTGGAAATTATGGTAGTAGTGGCCCATGATTCTAAATGGCTTCAGTAGGATTAGAGCATCAGCCCCTGGCAGGGTCAGGCCAGATACTTGGTTTACAGCACGTTGGTAATTCTCTGATAAATAACAATGCTGTGGTGTGTTAAAGTTGCAGAAACTATCAGAAGCCTGTATCCCAAGAAAGGGAAAAAAAATTCATAGGCAGGAGTTGTAGACCAAACTAGATGAGCAAGCATCTCAGGGAGGTGATTAAGAAAAAGCAGAAAGCTTACAAGGAGTGGAACATGGGAGGGATCAGCAAGGGAAGCTACCTTATTGAGGTCAGAACAAGTAGGGATAAAGTGAGAAAGGCCAAAAGCCATGCAGAGTTGGACCTTGCAAAGGGAATTAAAACCAGTAGTAAAAGGTTCTATAACCATATAAATAAGAAGAAAACAAAGAATGAAGAAGTGGGACTGCTAAAAATTTTGGATGGAGTGGAGGATAAGGATAATCTAGACATGGCCCAATATCTAAACAAATACTTTGTCTCAGTCTTTAATGAGGCTAAAGAGGAGCTTAGGGATAATGGCAAGATGACAAATGGGAATGAGGATATCAAGGTAGATATTACCACATCCGAGGTAGAAGCCAAACTCGAACGCTTAATAGGACTAAATCAGGAGGGCCAGATAATCTTCATCCAAGAATATTAAAGGAACGGGCGCAATAAATTGTAAGCCTGTTAGCAAAATTTTTTACTGAATCTGTAAACTCTGGGTTTGTACCATAAGACTGGAGAATTGCTAACATAGTTCCCATTTTTAAGAAAGGAAAAAAAAAGTGATCTGGGTAACTACAGGCCTGTTAGTTTGACATATGTAGTATGCAAGATCTTGGAAAGAATTTTGAAGGAGAAAGTAGTTAAGGACATTGAGGTCAGTGGTAACTGGGACAAAATACAACATGGTTTTACAAAACGTAGATCATGCCAAACCAACCTGATCTCCTTCTTTGACTAAGCTTGATAAATTAATGGAGGGGATGGTATGATGGGATAGCCTAATTTTGGCAATTAATTGATCTTTGACTATTAATGGGAAATATGCCTAATGGCCTGTGATGGGATGTTAGATGGGGTGGGATCTGAGTTACTACAGAGAATTCTTTCCTGGGTGTCTGGCTGGTGAGTCTTGCCTACATGCTCAGGGTTTAGCTGATCACCATATTTGGGGTCGCGAAGGAATTTTCCTCCAGGGCAAATTGGCAGAGGCCCTGTTTTGTTTTCTGGGTGTTTTTTTTTGCCTTCCTCTGCAGCATGAGGCATGGGTTACTTGCTGGAGGATTCTCTGCACCTTGAAGCCTTTAAAAGATGATTTGAAGACTTTAACAGCTCAGACCTAGGTTAGGGGTTTATTATAGGAGTGAGTGGGTGAGATTCTTTGGCCTGCGTTGTGCAGGAGGTCAGACTAGATTATCATAATGGTCCCTTCTGCCCTTAAAATCTATGACTCTTAAAAAAAAAAAGTGTGCAAGTAGCTAATGGCTTCACAGTCCTCCAGATCACCAAAACCTGGAGCCCAGATTCATTCTGACTTTGGCTAGCTGCCTGACAGGCTTGTGCATAAAAGTGGCTTGGAAATCTACAGTCACCTGCCCACCAACTTTATGCACCCTGGATATATATCATATTTCTGATTACACAGACAGCCTGGTCATACAGTATGCTGAATATCTTCAACCCCTATGATGTCCCTACCTAGGGACATGGTGGATTCTCCCTCTGTTGCAGTCTTTAAGTGAAGACTGGATTTCTAGCTAAAAGATATACTACAGCTCAAAGAGAAATTTTGGCTTGACGCAGGAATTTCTGAGTGAGGTTCTTATGCAGGAAGTCATACTAGATGATCATAATAGCCCCTTCAGGCCTTAAAATATATGAATCTATATGAATGGAAAACAAAGGTGCTAGGCACCTAGCAGGATTGGGTCTAGAGATTGTAGCCATGTTTTTTGTCTGACCTTTAAAACCTGAGTCACAGAAAATAGTTCTATAGCTGTGTTTGTTAGGGCCAAAGTACAAATGTGCTGGTTTTCAGGCTCCTTGTACAGTATCGCTCAGTGTAGAATTATTTCCTTTAATGGCTACACTACAAGTGACTAGTTAACTGATGAATGTATAGATGTTAACTACTGAATTTAAAGAGTCTGGTGGAAAATAATTTAAACTTTCCCTAATTGTGTCACAGTGCAATTACTGTGGTTATTTATTTATGGTCTGCAGTAAATTATTATGTCTCTGTTTCATGACAGAGATGTGGGTTTTTTTTGTTTGTTTGACTTTTTAAAATTTCAGATTAGTTATACCTGCTGCTGCTTTTTTTTTTTTTTTGTCCCCCTTTTAAATAAGTCCATCCTGGTCCTAGAACTATAGTAAGATTATTTTTATTTCCTAACTGGAAATATAAGTGCAACCAAAGTTTTTTCTTCGGTTTATAAACAATAATAATATTAAACAACAATCCATGCTGAGATTGTACTAAGAATCTCACAGAAGCATAGATGTTCTGGTTATACATCTAATTTCAAATCCCATGGAAATGCTGTTAGTGCTACTGGGAAAGATGAAAACAACTAATGGGAATGTTGTTTCACATCCATTTCACTTCTGTTTCAAGACTGATCTCAGGAGCCGCACTCTGTTTTGTAATGAAGAACAGCAAAAGTCCTAATAATGACTTTTTATTTATGTGTTTCAGTGGGGTTTTTGAGGCTGGTATCATTAGAGTTAGTGGTGTGGAAGTGCTTTAAAGCATGGCTTGGTAGGACTTGTTATCTTTCAATCCATCGGAGAAAATGGTAGTCATTATTTGTAATAGTTCACAGGAAGGTGGCCCAAGCTTGGTTTAAAGATATCCTATTTTAAATACATAGGGGTAATATTTCCATCTAGATGTGCTGGGATTTAAATGGGTAACTCCTATTAACATTAATGGAAGTTATGTTTAAAGTCCCTGCACATTGTGAGGCAAATATACCCCATGGAATCCAATTAATTTGAAGAATATTACATACTTAGGGAACATTCATGCTGTACAATTTCACTGGCGTGTAGATTTGTCCTCAATAAAGCTTTCTAGTGGCTGGCAACAAAGACATTAACATTCTACTGTACATTTAAAATAAAGGAGGACTAGATTATACATTTTCCCCAGCTCAGTGTGGGCAGCAACAAAGCAGCTTTTGAGAGTAAACAAATAACGAATTGAGAAAATAAGGAAGGAGATGGTATTTTAAGAATGTGAATATTTGAAGAATGCTGGGGAATGAACACAGAGGAGGCTGTTTGAGTATAGGTTAGATACATTACAACAGGAACCAGGCAAATACAAATAAAGAAATACAGCATTGAGGATAAAAGGATATTCAGACTCTGGCTGTTTCCCACAGGCAGAAGTTAATAATGTGAATGGAAGTGATTTTGTTTTGGGGGTCATAGCAGAGGTTGATATCACAACCTTTTGCTATCATGGAAAATATCATTCTATTAAAATAGCCTACCCGGTTGTTCCTGGGATCCTAATGAGGCTATTTTACGTGACAAAGACAATGGCAGCGAAGAAAATCACAGCAAGTGTTAATGCTTCAGAGACAAAGCACCAGAGACATGCTGCTTCTGGAAAGTGTAACAGAATATTAAAGCACATGATAAGTAAGCAGGAATCAGCAAAAAGTTAATAGGAAACCACAGTGACAATATGTCCGAGCAGTTTAGGACAATATTTCTCTTCTTTTTTTCCCTAACAGGATGAGGAATTTAATAGTACACAGGAAAGCAATATCTTAGTAAAGAAAGAAAGGAACAACAAAAGATAAGGAAATAATGGCTCTTACCACTAAACAAGCAATTCAATTTTAAGAACACTTGTTTGTAAATGTTTGACAGGACCTCATTTGCCAAGACCTGGATGATCTTGGGACCTTCTTTAGAAAGTCATGTGGGGGTTGTTTTTTTAATGAATAATATATGACCAGGATTTTCAATAGCACATAAGTATTTTTGGATATCCAAGTGGAGAAACTTTGAAAAGAGCCTGATTTTCGAAGATGGGTGCTCAGAGCTTCCTAAAAAACAGGTCCTTTTATGTGATCTCACATTGGGCACCCAATAAATAAAGCACCAGATGCCACTTATAAAAATCTTGACAATTTGCGTGTGTGTGTGTGTGTGTATGCGCGCACAAGCCACCTGAAATGGATACAAATAAAACCTTAACATGCCACCCTGTTATGTAGCGTGCACAAGCCCACTTTTGCAATTTATTTTATAAATGTTTTAGAGTGTTTTTAAAAAATGCTGTCGGGCCCTTTCTGTTGTATCCCTCCCCTTGTAAAGTTCTGTGAGTCCTATTGTACAGGCTGATAAGGGAGAGGGGAAAAAACACATATCCTGCAATGGAACTAAACTCTGGTGTAGCAGTCACGTTGCGTGAAGTCTCATTGCAGTACCAGGACCCAATTCATTTGAAAAACTTCTACAAATTATCTTTTCTATGCACAAAAATGTCCTGATTTAAAAAGCACTATCTTGGGATCTTAGAAAGTGTTTTAAGTCCCATTGAAAAGTTGGGAATCTTTCTTTTCCAGTGGGCTAAAGGTTTCATTCCTAACTCTGATGGATGATGAGATAGCAGACCTTGAACATGTAGTGACAAATATTGGGCCATGGATTGACAATGCCCTTCTATGCCCATGGGCAGATGTAATTTTTATGTGGATGGGATTCCATATTTGGTAGGGAGAAGGCAGACACATATCTCCAGCTGTCTGATTTATAAATGATGGTGGCTGTTTGAAGCTGCTCAGAGGTTAGATATGACCCAAGGGAAGAGGGATCACTAGGCAGAGGGCACCTGAGTAAGTCACACGTTCATGCTAAATTCAGTGTATTACATGACTCTGCAGTTTATAACATGGATGTCATCTATGTCTTGTATGACACCTAAGCTTGTGTTGCATATTTGTTGTAGTGGGCCAGTAAATGGGAGCACCTCCCCCATTCCATACTATACTACCCTCCTAGTGCTGCCTTGAAAGTTAGAAGATTGGCTGATGTGCTTTCCAGTGTTCCAAAGGGATATCTCTGAGGACTTGGGATCTGAGTATTATTAGTATTTATTATTTGTATTGCAGGAGCATCTAGACGCCCCAATCATAGACCAGTGCCCTACTGTGCTACATGCTGGACCAACACAGAACAAAAATAGGATCTCTGCCCTGGGGAGCTCACATTCTACTTAAGTCAGTGACCAACTGCACCTATGTTATCTAGGAGGTTGGACTAGAGGATCATAGTGGTCATTTCTGGAATGTATGAATGTATAGCTGTAGCATATAAAATAGAGGCATGTACGTGCTGCTCCATTGCCTTGCTTTTTTCCCCCCAGCCTCCCTGAGCCATCCAGCCCTCCATCTTCCAGGTGCTTCTACTGCTTCTAGGTGCATGGGGATCAATTGCTAGAATTTACCCCATCATACTCACAGGGAACATGATAAAATATCCTGTATAGAAAGGTGGTATGTGAAAATTCTGAACAACATTTTGGCTGTCAGTGGTTTAAAAAACCTCTTATCCAGTAACAAATCAAATAGCATGTCTGAAATGTAAAAATCTCATTCCTTTCATATTGCTGCTTATCCTGTGCACTAAAAATGTACGCTCCTTAATGATACCACTTTTTGCTTCAGGCAGAGATGCCCTTAAAAGGTTAAAAATAGCCAAAGAATACTTGCAATTAATCTTCTCACATGGTATTAAATATTCATTTTATAGAAAGCTAATAGATCTTAAATAAATAAAAGGAACAGGATCTACAGCGGTTTTACAGACCATAATTTAAACCTGATCCTGAGCAGTAATGTTAAAATGATAAACATGTTGTATGTGATGTGTGACTGTTTAATAATGATGTTATTGAGCGCAGAGATTAGACCATGTTAGATGTGGTTTTGAGGAAGATACCTGGAGTATAGAAAGGTTTTCAAAGTCATTTTTCTTGCTAAGAACTAGCCAGCTCCTTGTGTACTTCTCTTTTCTAAGTATCTTAAAAACACATCAAGTTTTTCTCTTTCTAATACAGGTTTTAGAAGTGTGGTTTTTCTATTTTTAAGGCCTCAGCAGTTGAGAAAAAGACTCAAATTGATGAGAGTTTTAGACTTTGCTTATTTATGTTTATATCAATAAATGAATATATATAATACAAATGTTTAGATGTGTTTATAACTTAATGGTATGGTTGTGAAATCCTGGCAAGGGCCATTTTGCCTAACATCTAATTCTGGAATGACCTCACTGATGTTATTTTCCAAAAGATGAACAAGGAGAGGTTTTTGGGAGTGAAAGAAGAACTGAGCATTAGTACGTAGATGAGACCAGTGCTTATGTTAAGGAAACAGTCACTTGAGGCAACACACAGCCTTGTTTGATCTATATGAATAGGCAAAATAAATCATATCCCTTTACCAAATGAAAAATACCCTCTAAATACCAGAGACAACAATACCAATAGCATAGTCCCCAACATCCCATGCAGTGGCAGTGGTTTAGGACTAACTCAGATGGATCAGTGTGCCTACTGATCCCCACCACCACTTCTTGTTCCAGCAGGCGCATAAAAAAACTTGACTCACACTGATTTCTAATAACAGCATGGCCGTGCCATACTGTAATAAAGTCATGTCTGATGAGGCATATTCATGGGCAGCAAATTTAGGATTATTAAAGGAAATCTTTTTTTAAAAAAATGCAGAACTAACTTGTGGAACTCATTACCACAAGATTTTATGGAGACATGTAGGATTCAAAAGAGGAATAATTGTTATATGAATAATGTGACATCCACAGTTATATTACATAAGACAAATGATATGTTCTCACTTCTAATCCTTTTTTGAAGCTTATGATGATCTTTATCAATTTTTTATTCAGGAAGAAGATAAAATTCTCATGGTTCATGGCACAAGCCAACCACTAACAGCACAATCCTGCAAGCAGAAGTCAATGGAACCACATGTGCTTAAAGTTAAACGTGTTTAAATATTTTGCTAAATTGGGGCCATCACTGCATCTTGCAGGAAAAAACCTAAATCAGGTGTTGGCAACCTCTGACATGCAGCTAACCAGCATGAGCACCCTGGCGTGCCAGGCCAGTTTGTTTACCTGCTGCTTCGGCAGGTACGGCCAATCGCAGCTCCCACTGGCCATGGTTCACCATCCCAGGTCAATGGGGGCATTGGGAAGCCGCGGCCAGCACATTCTTCATTCGCGCCACTTCCCACCGTCCCCATTGACCTGAGACGGTGAACCGTGGCCAGTGGGAGCCGCGATCGGCTGAACCTGCCAACACAGCAGGTAAACAAACTGGCCCGGCCCGCCAGGGTGCTTACTCTGGCGAGCAGCGTGCCAGAGGTTGCTGACTCCTGGCCTAAATGATAGGACCTAAGAAGAACTTTCATCTGTGGGCTACCCAGTTCAGTGTTTAGAGCTCTGCACATCTGCAGATATCCGCTTTATATCTGCAGACCATTTTTGAGGATCACGGATCAGATGCAGATACAAATTTTGTAGCTGCACAAGACTCTATGCATCTTCCTCTGAAGCATCTGGTATGGAGAAAAGACAGGATATTTCACTAGATGTGCTTGTGGTCTGATCAAGTAGGGCAATTTTTGTGGTCCTGTATTTTTCCTCGAAAATACATTATTGCCTATACAAGTTAAGAGAGTGCAAAAACTTTTAAAAAAATGTTAACTTTTAATAAATCCAATTCAGAATGCTAAGAACAGCAGTTAAGAGTACACTGACATAGTATTATCCCATGAATTATGGACAATCATAGGACCGTGCCAGATTGAAGCTTAATACCAGAAATAGAATAAATTGATTCAAGAAGTCAATTTGAACACCACCGTTCAGCCTGAGTGCAGCTTCAGTCGCTAATGATTAAATGTTACTTCTTTATAAACTTCATTCTACCCAAAAACTCTCTTGCATTATTATTTTCATAAATGAGGTCCCTAAGTAAACACATTTTATATATGAGACAAATACCAGTCACTTCAGTTCACTTATTGTGGTCATGACCACTCTGGCAAGATTACAGGAAGGGGGAGAAATGAAATAAATCAGATATTTTCATGATTTAATGTTTTCAAAGGATCAGAAAGCAGCACATGATATCTTCCATTTCTGAATTACATATCAGTTAGTAGAAAGAGCCAAATTTTCCAAGAATCCAGCCAAAAGTTGGCATTTGATAGATGAGCTTCGTGTACAAGGACAAATGCAAACTATTCCACTTAGGAAGGAAAAATCAATTGCACACACACAAAATGGGAAATGATTGCTGGGAAGGAATACTGCGGAAAGGGATCTTGGAATTATAGTGGATCATAAGCTACATATCAGTCAACAGTGTAACATGGCTGCAAAAAAAAAAAGAATATAATTCTGGAATGTATTAGCAGGAGTGTTGTAAGCTAGCAAGACACGAGAAGTAATTCTTCCACTCTACTCTGTGCTGATAAGGCCTCAGCTGGAGTATTGTGTTCAGTTCTGGGTGCCACATTTCAGGAAAGATGTGGACAAATCGGAGAAAGACCAGAGTAGGGCAAAAAAAATGATTAAAGGTCTAGAAAACATGACCTCTGAGGGAAGATTGAAAAAATTGGGTTTGTTTAGTCTGGAGAAGAGAAGACTAAGAGGGAACATGATAACAGTTTTCAAGTACATAAAAGGTTGTTACAAGGAGGAGGGTGAAAAATTGTTCTTGTTAACCTCTGAGAACAGGACAGGAAGCAATGGGTTTAAATTGCAGCAAGAGAGGTTTAGGTTGGACACTAGGAAAAACTTCCTGTCAGGGTATTTAAGCGCTGGAATAAATTATCTAAGTAGGTTGTGGAATGTCCATCATTGTAGGCTTTTAAGAACAGGCTAGAGAAACACCTGTCAGGAACGGTCTAGCTATTATGTAGTCCTGCCTTGATGCGTGTTACTTCTAGGAGCTCTTGTGGATGCTGCACCCAACTTTTACTGCAGCCTAGGAGGGAATGCCACAAAAGATCCCTAAGAGTGTTGCCTCTGCAAAGGTAGAAATTTCCTGTTCCACAATGCTTTCCATGCTGGATTCTCCAAGATAGTTCTGATATGGCCCCGGTAATAGTTTATTATGGTCCATGAAAGTCCTGATAGTGACCCCATAGAAAGAATCTCATGACTACAGTTATTTTAGTTGTAAAAATAATCTTTAAAGATAATTCTTATCATAAACTGAGACAAAAATTAATTTAGTTGTAATTCCCTTTTTCCTCTTCCTTCTGAATGGCAAGATCAGTCATATGGGTCAGCCCGCCAGTAGTTACCATGGTACAATTACTGCTACAGATTTAGGATTTTTTTCTGCTGTGACACTAAGAGATTTCTTTGAGGTCCTTGTATGCAGCATAATCACCTGAAATATTACCCATCCGATTTTAGTTTGAACATTTCTCATACTTTTCATTGGAGCAGTTCAGCTCGACCAATTTAGTTTGACACAACCGCCCTTTGACTGACACATATAATATAAAAAAATCCAGCTGAAATGTTGGTTTCTGCTCTGTGATCAGCCACCTCATTTCCTGCCTTTATATGCATAAGGTAAGACCCTCTTAGGTCTTTCCTCTTGCCTTTTGTTGATTTGGCAATCCACCCCAGTGGATCTTAATATAGCAGTGAAAGATTAATAGAACATTCTGAATCAGGGTAGCCATGTAGGTTATCTTTTTCTCCCATTGATAGGAATTCCTGGTGATGGGAAAATGCCATTTCATTGAGGATGCTTTCATTTGGGTCCAATGACTAGGCTTTCCTTTCAGGAGTGCCAATGAGTCTCTTTTTAGAGTAGCAGCCATGTTAGTCTGTATCCGCAAAAAGAACAGGAGTACTTGTGGCACCTTAGAGACTAACAAATTTATTTCAGCATGAGCTTTCATAAGCTACAGCTCACTTCTTCGGATGCATAGAATGGAACACACAGATAGGAGATATTTATACATACAGAGAACATGAAAAGGTGGGAGTATGCATACCAACAGGAAGAGTCTAATGAATTGAGATGAGCTGTCATCAGCAGGAGAAAAAAACTTTTGAAGTGATAATTAAGATGACCCATAGAAGGTGTGAGGAGAACTTAACATAGGGAAATAGATTCAATTAGTAATGACCCAACCATTCCCAGTCTCTGTTTAAGCCTGAGTTAATTGTATCTAATTTACATATTAATTTGAGTTCAGCAGTCTGTCTTTGGAGTCTGTTTTTGAAGGTTTTTGGTTGCAAAATTGCCACCTTCAAGTCTGTCCCTGAGTGGTTAGAGAGGTTGAAGTGTTCTCCCACTGGTTTTTGAATGTTATGATTCCTGATGTCAGATTTGTGTCCATTTATTCTTTTGCGTAGAGACTGTCCAGTTTGGCCAATGTACATTGCAGAGGGGCATTGCTGGGACATGATGGCATATATCACATTGGTAGATGTGCAGGTGAACGAGCCCCTGATGGCGTGGCTGATGTGATTAGATGGTGTCACTTGAATAGATATGTGGACAGAGCTGGCATCGGGCTTTATTGCAAGGATAGGTTCCTGGGTTAGTGTTTATGTTGTATGGTGTGCGGTTGCTGGTGACTATTTGCTTGAGGTTGGGAGGCTGTCTGTAAGCCAGGACTGGCCTGTCTCCCAAGATCTGTGAGAGTGAGGCATCATCTTTAAGGATAGGTTGTAGATCTTTGATGATGCGCTGGAGAGGTTTTAGTTGGGGGCTGTAGGTGATGGCTAGTGGCGTTCTGTTATTTTCTTTGTTGGGCCTGTCCTGTAGTAGGTGGCTTCTGGGTACTCTTCTGGCTCTGTCAATCTGTTTTTTCACTTCAGCAGGTGGGTATTGTAGTTTTAAGAATGCGTGATAGAGATCTTGTAGGTGTTTATCTCTGTCTGAGGGATTGGAGCAAATACAGTTGTATCTTAGAGCTTGCCTGTAGACAATGATTCATGTGGTGTGTCCTGGATGGAAGCTGGAGGCATGTATCGTTGGATAGATTGGTGAAGTGATTCCAAGAAATTTTTTTATACAGATGTAGAGACACAGACTTTTGGTTTCCCTGAGCCGATACCAGGGACAATAATGAGACTCTTAGCAAGAGAACCCAGCATATGTAATTGTTATGGAAGGAGCAAATGAAGAGGTGTGAGTGATCCAGTAAATACACTTTCTGCAGATATCACAGCATGGAAGGCACCAAATGTTCTTGTTAGAAAAACATAAGCATAAGAGAGAAAGATCAAAAGCCCTGAGCAACATTATATCACCTGAAGATATCCCCATTATTGTCTCTATTCAGAATTAATCAAGGCTATTTAGTATCACTGTCCATTTAGCTGGCTCCCTCAGAGACTTCCCAACTAAGCTAATTTCCCATTTAGGTGTCTTCTACTGTAGCCTTCAAAGCCTTACTCACATGTGCAGTCATAAGTCAAGCAAGCAGTCCCATTGGATTCAATGGGCTGGGTCCTCCAGGCTCTGAGTGTCCCAAGCCTCTGTTTGGCAGAAGCTGGGAGTGGACAACAGGGGATGGGTCACTTAATGATTACCTGTTCTGTTCATTCCCTCTGGGGCACCTGGCACCGGCCAATGTCAGGATACTGGGCTAGCTGGACTATTGGTCTGACCCAGTATAGCCATTCTTATGATTTTATGTCAATCAATTTAGCTCTATCATCTTCTTTCCTGATTTACGTTCACAGAAGATCAGGCTCAAAGTGACTACTCTTAGGAGAAAAAGTTTGCAAAAGCAGACTCTACATGCTGAGCACAGAGTACATACTTCATACCCACAAGAGCCCTATTTTAGTGGTCTCAATGTGGCTGATCTATTCATTCACTGACATTGCCTGGCGACAAGGAAATGAAATGGGTCAAGTTACCTTAAAGCTAATAATATTAATAAAATGTCATGCAACGTGGCATGTAGTCCATAAATAACATAAGAGTCCTAGAGAAGGGAGAGCACAAATCCCAAATTCCACAGCTGAAGCAAAACCAGGAATTGGGGACTGACTCTCCTTCAAAGCAAGTTCACATTTACCTTGATTTCTATCAAATATAATCCTGGAAATTAACCATGACATCTTTAATTTGCCAGTGTTCCAAGTTTCCTAATGTATTCTTTCCGTAGATCTTCCCCCGCTACCCTTTTTGTGGTCTGAACAAGATTTTTCTAGACATTGTTTGGGCTGATTTCTGCAGCTTGATAAAGTACAGTGACCTCTTTCTACTTTCTCTACGGAATATTTGCATGTTGATTTTTTTAACGTGGCTGCATGACCTGTTCCACTTTGTTCTGATGAAAAAAACAGATGGTCACTGAACATAACAAAATACCCAAGTGGATGACAAAATGTTAAGGAGGGAAGATACCAAACCCAAAAGGCTGATTCTCTGTTCCATCTTGTGGAAACCCAGGGATAGCATTAACGCATGTCAACTATTAACCTTTTTGTAGTTAGCTGTCTGATAAAGTGTGTCTTGTCTTGCTTAGTTTTTGTCTGACTACAGTATAAACAAGAGAAACCCAAAGCAGTTCCCTGGCCAAACCTTCTCAAATAGATTTCTGCTGGGAAAGGTTTGAGAAAACAGAAAGTGAGACTAAAACTAATGAGCCTGCTATGCCTCCAGTTTACACTTGCGTGAATCAGAAATGGTTCATTTGACACCAAGGGAGTCATGCTGGTATAAAACACAGAGTAAGTGAGAGGAGAATTGGGTTTTATGGACCTGAACCTGGGCACAGCTTTGCCATTTACTTCAATAGGAGCAAGGCTGGGGTCTTACACACGGATTCTCAGCAGGTGTAAATTAGCATAGCTCCATTGCTGCTAGAAAATGACTCATCCAGATGGTAAACTAAACAGCATAGTAGGCCCGATTCTCATCTCACTTAAACCAAATTTACATCAGCGTACCTCCATTTATTTCAGGGGATTCACTCCTGAATCTGGCCCATAGTGTTCAGAGACCGCAAGGCAGTGTGTAGTTTACAATGCCCAACTTAGCCACCACCTGCTGCTCAGATAGCACTTGTCTCACCTAACTTTGGAAAATGTGAGTACGAGGGGTTGTTGTGGTGGTGATGAGAATATGAGTGTTTATTTGGTGGGGGTGGGAGCACCCTAATACTTGAGTAAAAATGTCCATTTGCCATAGAAAACTGTCCTCCTGCCACGTGTATTATCAATGACCCTGCAGTCAGCCATGTTAATTGCCCTCTCGTTCTGAGAGACAAGATGGCACTTTCTGAACTGGAAAAGAGTTTGTGGGAAATACTTTTTTTTTAATTATTAATTATTTCTTTGGGGAGAAAGGTGGAGTGGATATGTGAGGGTATGTGAAGTAGAAACCTCTCTTGAATAAAATCTATACTGCCAGCAGCTGAGAAAAGGAAGAGAGATCATCTGAGGCTAAAGAGCAAAGGTTGAAAAGAGGAGGAATTGGACAGAAGATAATTATTTTAAATAAAAAATTTTCTCCTGATATGGTTCATGTCATGTCTGTTCGAGGAGGCATGAGACGAGAGCTAAGATGATGAAAACAATGTCAGGGCCTTCGGGCATGATACTGACAGTATGTTTTGATGATGTAAGATTTGTAAGCAGGGAGCAGCAATAGAGTATTGGACTGAGACTCAGGCCTCTGAGATTTTTTTTCTCACACTGACCAGCTCTGTGATCAGAGGGAAGGCACTTAGGGTACATCTACACCACAATAAAAAAACCCCACAGCAGCAAATCTTAGAGTCTGGAACAACTGTCTTGGTCTAGCAGGACTCATGCTACGGGGCTAAAAATAGTAGTGTAGGTATTCCCACTTGGGTTGGGACCTGGGATCTGAGACTCATCCCCCTACACCGGGTTTCAGAACTCAGGCTCCAGCCCAAGCCAGAATGTCTACGCCACTATTTTTAGCCCCATAATGTGAGCCCAAGTCAATTGACCTGGGCCCTGAGACTCACTGCCAGGGGGGGGGGGGTTGTGTGTGCAGTGTAGATTTACCCTTAAACTTGCAATGCCTTTATTTCCCTGTATGTTAAATGTAATGTTACCAAGCTTAGCAAGACACTGAGATCTCGGTAAGAAAAATGTTGTCCATGTGCAGTAATTACTGTAGCAAAGGATTATAGAGATGGACTAACCTCTGCAAATCCTGACCAGATGCTTCTAAGTAGCTCTCCTGCCGCTCCATGGCCTCAGGGGAAGAATTCTGTCCCCTTCTCTCACCTGCACGCACAGCCCCTGTACAGGGGCATTACACTGCAGAAGGGATTTGGCCCAAAACAGGTAGTGTTGAACCCTCTGAGGTAGAAAGCCTTGTATGCTGATGGCTCACTACAGCTGGTAGCTATGATGCAGAGATGGTCAGTTTAAATTTGCACTGCATATTGTGTGACCCCCATAAAAGGTGACACTCAGACAGAGGGTGGTCTCGAACCCCTAACGACTGCTGACTGGCTTTAGGGAGCCTACACCCCTGTCTTCATCTCTGTAGCTTTTACTGACTAAGAACTGTAGCAAATTATTTTCCAGAGATCCAGGCAGCCATGAATGAACCTCCCTAAAGGAAAGGAAATAATAATCCTGTGTGCTCCGGTTCTTTTCTTTACTTCCTCCCTTCTCAGGATACTATTCTGTGGGGAGACTATGCCTACCTATTTCCCATTAACAGATCTCCAGGATAATTATGTACACCTGTTTGTTAAAGCCAGTGTTAATTGTAAACAGAATGGGCCAAGTCCTCAGCTGGTGTGAATCAGCGTAGCTTCATTGACTTCAGCGGTGCTACACCCATTTACACCAGCTGAAGATCTGATCCCATGTTTGCATTAAGTCCTAGTCTTTTTCACTTAGATTTCATCTTACAAGGAATAGAGGTTTTGTTGTGTTTTTAAGCTGCTTTTCCTTATTCCTCAACAGATAAAAAACTTTTCAGCATTTTTTGCACATGTAATTTTTTTAACAATAGTAGACATAGTGCTACATAAGTGAGATGGTCCCAGAAATTGCATTCTACTTTGA
Source organism: Gopherus evgoodei (assembly GCF_007399415.2). NCBI lineage: Eukaryota > Metazoa > Chordata > Testudines > Testudinidae > Gopherus > Gopherus evgoodei. The sequence continues at coordinate 32,245,287 of NC_044333.1, read as the reverse complement.
ACAATAAATTTAAAACACGCCCATCCTACAATATTTACCATTCTAGGCTATTTAACTTAGGTACTACAATATAGCTATGGATGAAATGTGATGTACTGGAGAGAAGTTGCCTGACCGGATCAGAAGGATGAGGTAGATGAAGCTTTCTTTGGACAACTAACTGAAGTTTCCAGATCACAGGCCCTGGTTCTAATGGGGGCTTCAATCACCCTGACATCTGCTGGGAGAGAAATACTGCAATGCCCAGACAATCCAGGAAGTTTTTGGAGAGTGTTGGGAACAACTTCCTGGTGCAACTGCTGGAGGAACCAACTAGGGGCTGTACTCCTCTTGACCAGCTGCTTACAAACAGTGAAGAATTTGCGGGGGAAGTAGAAGTGGGTGGCAACATAGGCAGCAGTGTCCATGAGATGGTTGAGTTCAGGATCCTCACAAAAGGAAGAAAGGAAAGTAGCAAAATACGGATCCTGGACTTCAGAAAAACAGACTTTGACTCCTTCAGGGAATGACGGGCAGGATCCCCTGGGAAGCTAATATGAGGGGAAAAGGAGTCCAGGAGAACTGGCTGTATTTTAAAGAAGCCTTATTGAGGGCACAGGAACAAACCATCCTGATGTGCAGAAAGAATAGCAAAAATGGCTGGCGACCAGCTTGGCTTAACAGTGGAAGCTTCAGTGAGCTTAAACTCAAAAAGGAAGTGTACAAGAATTGGAAATTTGGACAAGTGACTAGGGAGGAGTATAAAAATATTGCTCAAGCATGCAGGGGTGTAATCAGGAAGGCCAAGGCACAATTGGAGTTGCAGCTAGCAAGGGATTGAAAGGTAACAAGGATGGTTTCTACAGGTATGTTAGCAATGAGAAGAAGGTCAGGGAAAGTGTGGGACCCTTACTGAATGGGGGAGACAACCTAGTGACAGATGATGAGGAAAAAGCTGAAGTACAGTACTCAATGCTTTTTTGGCCTTGGTCTTGACTGCCAAGGTCAGCTCCCAGACTGCTACTCTGGGCAACACAGTATGAGGAGGAGGTGAGCAGCCCTCAGTAATGAAAGAACAGGTTAAGGACAGTTTAGAAAAGCTGGACATGCATAAGGCAATGGTTCCAGATTGAAGGCATCCAAGGGTGCCGAGGGAGTTGGCTAATGTGATTGCAGAGCCATTGGCCATTATCTTTGAAAATCTGTGGCAGTCGGGGGAGGTTCCTGATGACTGGAAAAAGAAAACTATAGTGCCCATATTTAAAAAAGGGAAGAAAGACAACCCAGGGAACTACAGACCGGTCAGCCACACTTCAGTCACCAGCAAAATCATGGAGCAGGCCCTGAAGGAAAATTGTGTGTGTAAAATTAGAGATGTAATTATTTATGAGCACAAAATTGGGCACAGGATGAAGCCCCTTTAAAAGTCAGCACCCAAACACAACTCTGTCAAGTGACTGATGTCAAATAATGATGGCTGGAGAACTTATATATAGATGAGGTGTTTGCTGTGGCCCAGATACTGAACGCAATAATGCAAGTCTTCTGTGCATTGACCAATAGGAGTTCCACACACAAAGGGTTTACAGGATTGGTTTCTATACCTCTGCATCCCTGAATATGCATGCAAACCAGAACACATTTTGCAGTACACTAGGCTATTTCATTTATCACAATACTGTGCCATCTTCTGGGTATCAGATTTAAAACACTGTGGCTACTTGGTTATCCCATTTTCTTCCTTTCAGAGTGGTAGCTGTGTTAGTCTGTATCTGCAAAAAGAATGAGGCGTACTTGTGGCACCTTAGAGACTAACAAATTTATTTGGGCATAAGCTTTCATGGGCTTAAACCCACTTCATCGGATGCATGCAGTGGAAAATACAGTAGGAAGATATATATACACAGAGAACATGAAAAAGTGTGTGTTGCCATACCAACTATAACTAGACTAACCAATTAAGGTGGGCTATTATCAGCAGGTGAAAAAAAAAATTTGTAGTGATAATCAGGATGGCCCATTTCCAGCAGTTGACAAGAAGATGTGAGTAACAGTAGGGGAAAAGTTAGGATGGGAAAATAGTTTTAATGACCCATCCACTCCCAGTCTTTATTCAAGCCTAATTTAATGGTGTCCAGTTTGCAAATTAATTCCAATTCTGAAGTTGGAGTCTGTTTTTGAAGGTTTTTTTGTTGGAGTATTGCGACTTTTAGGTCTGTAATTGAGTGACCAGGGAAGTTGAAGTGTTCTCCAACTGGTTTTTGAATGTTATAATTCTTGACGTCTGATCTGTGTCCATTTATTCTTTTACATAGAGACTGTCCGGTTTGGCCAATGTACATGGCAGAGGGGTATTGCTGGTACATGATGGCATATATCACATTGGTAGATGTGCAGGTGAATGAGCCCCCGATGGTGTGGCTGATGTGATTAGGTCCTATGATGGTATCCCTTGAATAGATATTTCCATTATCTTCCTGTTTCATTTATAGCAATGAACAAGACAATGGTCTATAATCCAGTAAAGTTACACTTCTACAGGTATAGTTGGATGTTCCTTTACCTTTAAAAAACTGGTCACTGATTATTCTTGCACTTGGTTCTGTTTTTCAAGTACTTTATTCTAGCTCGCTGCTCACATGTCTGGAGTAACTGAACTGTTAAAATCAGCATTTGGAGCTCAATTATATATACAAAAAGTAAATTATGCAATTATCTGATATGCAGTTAGACAGAGTAGCAACACACACAAACTAACAGTGCCAGATCAAGTGCACATGGTTCTAAGAGGACTTATGAAGTGAAGTGATATGTAGCCAAGTGTCATCAAGCCCTTATGAACTGAGGGGTGGAGGAAGAAACCTTTTGAAGATTCTACAGAGTACAGTGGCTGTAAACACACTTGCGAAGATTTTTGCAAGATCTATATTAAGAAGTCAGCAGTGCAGACAGAAGTGAATGATTTCCCAACCCAGCTTTATGAATGGAATTCCTTATTCTTTATTTCACTACAATCCAATGGTTCCTTATGGTATATTGGACATCTCAACGAAAGATTTCAGAAAAATCTTGGCATCATAGCCTTTCAAAAGGAATGCAGCTCTTCAGCTTTCTATAAAGTACTTTCAGACTGTTCAGTCTTAACTTTCCAGAATTTAAAATCATAAAGACTCCAAGGTGCCTTCAATTTCTTAAAAATTAAACATTGTTTTTAATGTTTTTTTTTAAGTGTGTGACATCCTAGTTTGAGAATCCTATCAGACTTTCTGTATTCAGATATGGCAGAGTTGTGTAAACCATTCCCACACAAATCTGCCACTGAACTTTAATCATGCACTTAAGCAGATGCTTACCATTAAATACATAAGTAAACCCCCACTATCACAGGGATCTCTTTAGAGGAGAGGCTGCCTATCATGCCAAGTTTCACGGAGGTACTGGGATGTGAATAAATTTTTGTAGATGCTACACTGAGACAACTAAACTTATGTCATTTTTGATCTAAGGCTGAGTTCAACTCAAGTTGCCAGACGTGAAATGCCTATGGCCTCGTTCAATACACCAGCCTTCTCCCTAGCTCCCTTCCTAGTTTACACTTGTCTGGAGATTACAGAAATATCCATAGCTGTGTTTAGAGCTCAGTGGAGTTCTTGAACCTAGTTATAGTATATATGCTGTGTTAGTATATATCCCTTTGTGTCTCCAAATGTTTCCAAAGATGAACTTTATTCAATATGAAAATATGTGAACGGAGGGTCACAATTTTGTATTTATTAACATACGTTCCATTAAGTAATTTATTTAAGTAAATTTCATTTAAGAAGAGGATCCTGATTTGGCCAAATGAATAAATGAGACTGGTGTGTACTAGAATGAATTTTTTCTCTCATGTAGATGTGTTCTTAAACTAGCCACAATTTGGACAATAGATCTACAACTTCCCTGCTTATTCACATGCTCGATTCAATGCCTATTATGTCCCTGTGAGTCTGTCCATTGACTTAAGCGGGATTTGGCTGAGGCCTGTATAGAACAGAAATATTTAAAAAACACACCTCCAAGAGGAGCAAATTCCTGCTTGATCAGGATCCAGAGACTGACCAATTTTGCATGACAGAATGAAACTCCAAAATAAAACACTCATATAGAAGATGCTACATACCTTAATATTTAGAGATCTTTAAACACCAGTGAAAATGAATGAAAAGAGTTTTCAAATGCATTATTTCATAATAAAGACTACCTGATTGTCAGATATTTTTAGTAATGGAAGGATGTAGCATTTCTCCTGTTTAGATTACATGGCAGGAAGCAAATGTTATGAGTTTTTGAAACAGCATAGAACATCAGATATAGCATCTTAGAGATGCAGCTAAAGGCTAGAGGTCTCTTTCCCTCAGCTCTGCCTTCTCATTCCCATCTCCATCCTCCATGCTAAGGGAACAAAATGTGTTAGTTTTGTGCAATAAGCAGGATATAGTCCAGGTCTGTTTGCAACAAAATATTATCAAGTTGTTTTGTTTTGTTTTTAAATACAGACCAACAGCAATGTTCATAGTACTGCATGCAGATGTTACAGGGACACAAAAGTACAAGATAAGGTGCTTCCTACCACAGGAAGACTATCTTAACAGTGGGTTTCACAGCTGATATTTATGAAGGAAGGAAAGAAAGTCAAAAGCAACAACAATTAATTTAATAGTTAAAGCTGGGATTTTTCAAAGGTGCCTGTGGGAGTTAGGACCCCAATTCCTGCTGATTTTCAATGGATGTTGGCAACAATTTGTCCTACATGCTTTGGAAATCAATGCCCTAAATGTTTTTCAACCACATTTAAATAGAAAGAAGTGGGGGTTGGCAGGGAGGAGACATTGTTTTATAATAGGAATTACAGAGTAGAAGGACTGTAATAGTAAAAGAGTAAACCAATTTATAAGAGTTGCCAGTTTCCATTGTTTGTCAATCTCAACAAAATTGCTGAGCTTTGGGAGTTTGCACGTACATTTTGACTAGTGGACTCTGATGAATATTTGGGACTTTCTGAACGTCTTTTCAAATGGGTAGGTCAATTTTCTGTTCTGTGAGGCTATGGTTCATGAACTCATTTACACAGCCTGTATAATTTGAACTATATATAGCCATGATAGTAGTGCATGTTGAGCATCTCAACAGTGAAGACAGGGTTTATTATTGGAAAGGGTGTGAATGGCTTCACTCAGCAACTAAGGATAATTAGCCTTCCACTTCTAGGTGAGTGGTTCAAACCTTGAATTAGGTCAGTAGTATCAAGTATCACTGCTAGCTCATGGTTGCCCAGCAGCCTTAAATCAGTTGGTTATCTCAGTGTGATTCTCGGATGGTGAATACATACCTCAAAAAAACACCATCCAGTCTCAGCAAAGAGGTCAAGGATTAAATGAGGGTGGAACTACGTCCTACTTCTGACAATTGGATGCTGCTGGTCAGAGCCAGAGTGCATGGTAAGGTGGTGTCAGGTGACTTGCACAACTTCCATCCAGGCTGAACTTGTTAGGACTTTATTCCCTCTCCAAACTTCACTGGCAGTAAAACTGCACAGAAAGAGCAAAAGCAAAGGTATTACACAAAAATGAATTTACGGATTGTAAAGATCCTTGACTAACTAGTATTTTCAAACTGGGTTAAAGCAGATTTACAGTAATCTGACATGATGTAATCCTAGTGAAGTTGCAGGAGAGCAGAAATTAAGTATCCATTTGGGGTATCATGACACCTTGTGTAAGATATGATTAAGTACTGTCAGTAATTCATTATATGTTTATTTAAAAAACAAGAACTTAAAAGAAAAGATAAATTTCAGATTAAAATGTAGTTGCTGCACATGCATAATACATGCTTTTCCTTCTGTAGCATTAATAGAGCCTGACTTCCAGAATGCAGAGAAATGTATGATTGAAATCAGCAGAACTAAGACCCAGAACTATTAAAAATTCTCAGTTGCTTCCAGTGTAGAATTTCACATAGATCCATTGATTTGAGAGGAACAGTCCTAAATTATTATAGCTATGCCCTAAACAAGAGTTTTGTGGCAAACATGGGGTAGGGAGAGCATTTGAAACTGCTGCTTCCAAATGCCCAGAGACCAAAAAAAGAAAGAAAGAACCATTATTAGTGATGTATCATCAACAAAGGAGGCCAGCAGAAGACCCATCTGAGCTAGGAACAGCAATAGAAGAAGAACCCACAATGAATGAGACAGCCCATGCATTGCTTACAGGTACTGATCCCTGATAAAAATTACTGACTTGGGTGAATATTTTATTGTAATAGTCACCTTCTTATTATCCCTGACTCCTTTACTATCATGCATTGTTGCAAGGCCTTTGACTCCCAGAATTCCCCTGTTCGGGGCTGAGACCAGGAACATAGAATCATAAATATGTAAGGCTGGAAGGGATCTTGAGTGGTCATGTAGTCCAGCCTCTGCACTGAGGCAGGACCAAGTACATGTAAACTATCCCTGACAGGTCTTTGTCTAACCTAGTCTAAAAATATCCAGTGATGGAAATTCCACAGCTTCCATTGGACGACTATTCCAGTGCTTATAATTAGAAAGATTTTCCTAACATCTACGGTAACCCAAATCTCCCTTGCTGAAGATTAAGCAAATGACTTCTTGTCCTACCTTGAGTGGACATGGAGAACAATTGATCTCCCTCCTCTTTATAACAACCTTTAACATATTTGAAGATTTATCAGTTCCCCCCATTCTCAAGACAAAACATGTCCAGGTTTTTTAACTTTTCCTCATAGGTCAGGTTTTCTCAGACTTTTATCATTTTTGTTGCCCTCCTCTGGCCTCTCTCCAATTTGTCCACATCTTTATTAAAGTATGGCACCCAGAACAGGACAGACTACTCCATCTCAGGTCTCACAGTGCCGAGTCTTTCATAGGACACTCCTGTTAATAAACCCCAGCAATTATATTAGTCTTTTTAACAACTGCATCACACCGTTGGCTCATATTTAGTTTGTGACTCATTGTAACATCCAGATCCTTTTCAGCTGTACCATTGCCTAGCCAGTTATTCCCAATTTTGCATGTGTGCATTAGATTTTCCCTTCCTAAATGCAGTACTTTGTACTTGTCTTTATTGAATTTCATTGTATTGATTTCAGACCAATTCTCCAATTTGTCAAGGTCATTTTGAATTCTAATCTTGCCCTCCCGAGTTGTTGTCATCTACAAATTTTATAAGCATATTCTCCCCTCCCTTAATGAAAATATTGAGTAGTACTAAACCCAGGATGGACCCCGGGAGACCCCATTAGATTCATCATCCCCGTTTGACAATGAACCATGGATAACTACTCTTTGAGTGCAGTCTTTCAATCAGTTACACACTCACCTTATAGTAATTTCATATAGACCACATTTCCCTAGTTTTCCTATGAGAAAGTCATGTGGATTTGTGTCCTATTCTAAAAATCAAGATATATCATGTCTGCAGCTTCCCCACTATTAACTACGCCATAAGCTTATCAAAGAAGGGAATTAGGTCTGTCTGGCATGATTTGTTCTTAACAAATCCATCCTGGCTATTCCTTGTAACCCTATTATTCTATGGTTGCTTTCAAATTGATTGTTTAATTATTTGTTCCAGCATCTGTCCAGTATTGATGAGAGACTGGTCTATAATTCTCCAGGTTGTCTCTCTTTCCCTTTTTAAAGATAGTAATATGTTTGCCCTTCTCTAGTCATCAGAGACCCCACCCGTCCTCCATGAGTTTTCAATGATAATAGTGAATCACTCCAAGATTGCTTCAGCTAGTTCCTTAAGTACTCTGGGATGAATTTCATCAGGTTCTGCTGACTTGGATACAACTAACTTGTCTAAACACAGCACTGCTGAACCTATAACCTGCTTTAAAGGGTCAGCCCACCCTTTGGAGGAGGGTGGCATAGAATTGGAATAAATGGGCTATGAAGGTCTCTAAAACATTTGTAGAAGAAAATATACCAATGAAAATCACATTTAAAATGCACTACAGAATTGTCAATTGTAATTCAATCCACATAAGAATTTATAAAAACCAAAAATCCTCCAGTGTCAAGTTGCAAAGGCGTTCCATCCAAAATGCTATCAAGCACATTCTGCTTAGGCCAAGATAATGGAAGTTTGAGCCTTAGCTGTGAATTTCCATACTTCTGTGGGTTTGAGTTATATCCTTTTGGTTTGTTGGGGGCGGGGAGATTGTAATGGGAAATTTTAGTGCCTGGAAAATTTGAGGCATTAAAAAGAACCCAAAGAGAGAGAGAGAGAGAGATGTAGGAGGGGCGTTTGGGTTTCTTCTGAATCCCAGTTAAACTCTGGAAAACAGAACCAAACCTCAAAACCAAAAATACCTTCATAATTTTTCAACATTTCTGCTAATGCAGAGTCCCAAGCGTTAGTTTACATTGGGAAACCCTGACCCCTGGCTCCAAAGGGTTCAATTAGTCAAAATGGTTGGCAGATGGAAACAAAATAATTAAATTCCATGCACTGTTTTGTATAATAAAAATAGACTCAAGACACAATGGCCTTACCTTGAACTTTTAAAAGCCTATGTCATATAATGATAAAAAGGGAGTCGCCTTTTAAGACCTGGATTATCTACCAGCATGTATACAGCGCGCCAGGCTGCACTCCACAGGAGAGCATGCACAGCAACTTCGCATGCTGAAATCGTGATCATTAGCTGAATGTTTTTAGCCAAGAATAAAGATGTAAATTCTAGAGAGAGAAAATAACTTTATATGGCTATGATGAGATTGCCAAAACATCAGAACAGTAATAATAATAATAATAACAATAATTAATCTGTTATTTAAAGCAATGCTGAAACCCATGGAAGTTTTCAAACATTCAGCTTAGAAATTACTCTTCCTAGATATTATATAGTTCCTGAAACCAATGGGAATTGCAGGTACAGAACACCTCTAATCAACAAACTAGGACTGTCAAATGATTTAAAACAATAATCACAATTAACCACAAGATTAAAAAATAATTGCAGTTTTAATCCCACTGTTAAACAATAACTGAATAACAATTCAAATTTCTTACACATCTTTTTGGATTTTTTTCTACATTTCAAATATAGTGATTTGAATCACAACACAGAATACAAGGTGTACAGGGCTCGCTTTATATTATTATTTTTATTACAAATATTTGCTCTGTAAAAAAGATAAACAAAAGAAATAGTATTTTTCAATTCACCTCAAACAAGTACCATAATACAATTTCTTTAATGTGAAAGTGCAATTTACAAATGGAATTTTTTTTTTAACAGAACTGCACTCAAAAACAAAACAATGTAAAACTTTAGAGCCTACTAGTCAAAGCATGAAGGGGCATATGATATCTGGTACATAAATACCTTGCAAGGCTGGCTACAACAGTGCCATGGGAAGACCTGTCCTCAATTTCAGGTGGCATTGTAAATAAGAAGCTGGCAGCGTTATCTCCTGCAAATGTAAACCAACTTGTTTGTCTTAGCGATTGGCTGAGCAAGAAGTACGACCGAGAGCACTTGTAGGCTCTAAAGTTTTGCCAGATCCTCAGCTGATAGAAATGTCCATAATTCCATTGATTTCAATGACACAATGCCGGATAGCACCATCTGAGGGTCTAGGTTATAATGTTTACTAAAATTTTCCAGAAAGTATCAGCCAGTCTATAAGGACCTAAGTTTAGTTGGTACAGGTTCATCTGTGTGTGTATACACCCTTGTAAACCTATATTTTCACATGTATTTGTGGCAGGTGTACATACAGCTGCATATTCTGTGGATGCATGCAAATGGGTGTTTAGATGTGGAAAAATAAGCCCACTACAGTCATTTCAAAGCCAATGAAACTTTGAGTATGGAGATGAGGCACCTCACTGCTTCCTACTCCTATGCCCTTCTTTCTATTCTTAGACCTCTTCCTCAGCAACAGGGCTTCCCTCTTTTTCCATGATCTCATTTTCTCTTGCACATGCCTCCTCGCAGGTTACTATGATCCAGCTCTCAGCTCTGATGGTTATTTCTGCTACTTCACGTTTGCCTGATGACAACACTGTTATGCTACGTTCTTGCATGATATTGCTAACCTAGGGCAAGGGTAGGAGTGCACTGGGAGGTCCCTGACATTCTATCATGAAGACCGTGAGCAGCACTGTCATACCAAGATTTTAAGCATCCATGTTCATAATTCGTTGGATTTGAGGGATCACATAAACAATGGCTACAGTATGTACACAGGCGAGACCTGGTGTTGCCCTATTTCTACTTAGCTGCAGGAGGAAGGGACAGGTAATGACAGCTGGACAAAAGATTCATATTGCATCCAGAACTGAGTGTCCCTGTGACCACCTTGCTCCCCAGACAGCTGTCCACTTCCCAATAACAAGCCTTTGAGTCTGATGATTACTGTTGTTGCCTTCAGAGAGAATTCTTCCTGGGAGAGGGCACCTGGGATAGAAGAGCAGCAGCTGTTCTATTAAACTCCGGGGTAGATAGCATCATAATATTCATTTTGTCATATTCTGACTCTTATGGGGGCCTGTCTGCCTGTGGCCTTAGTGTATCGCCTTCCACAAAAGAAGGAGTTTCTTTTTCCTATTGCTCTGTGGAGTGGTAGGTGGATGGAGTGATAGTCTGTCTCTTTTTTTTTCAGAAGTCCCTGTGGATTTTGGAGAAGGTGGGGATGGTGCTTTATTTCATGATTCCTAAAAGGATCCCTTTTTTGGTGCCCTAAAATTTGGGAGCTGCCACTTGGCATACCCAAAGATCCAGGATAGGGTGACCAGACAGCAAGTGTGAAAAATTGGGATGGGTGTCGGAAGTAATAGGAGCCCATATTAAAAAAAGCCCCAAATATCAGGACTGTCCCTATAAAATTGAGACATCTGGTCACCCTAATGGTCCCTTCTGACCTTAAAGTCTATGAGTCGATAATCCAGGAGGAGCTGGCCCGAGTTCACTTTCACCTCTTCAAAAACAAGCTGCAGGACCCAGTCCATCCTAAAGCAAACCATGTTTTGTTGGAGCAGGGTGGTAAAGGAAACAAAGTCAGTGCATGGCCGTATTGCACACATTGTGGGTAAGCAGATGGGCTCCAGCCATGTGTAAGAGTAGGCAAGTCCTGTTACCTGTTATTGTGATGGGACATGCACAAATCACACTGGTAGCGTATCAGTAGAGTTCTCCCCCCAAGCTGGGCACCAGTGATGCTGTCATTCACAGTGAGCACTAGCATTGGGTTGAGACCACACAAGGTTTTGATCCTGGTGGCAGCAGCAGTAAAAAATGTCAAAGCATTCTCTGGGCTGGCCTGAAGTGTGGCATCATGCTCATGAAGGCAGGGTTGCTTTTGTACAGATCACATCAAGCAGCAGAGCTGGGTACCCAGTGCTGCTCATACTGCCTGGGCTTTTTGATGGTCCAATGCCTGTTTTTCTGGGAACTCATCAGTAACTATGGCTCCACAAATCTTTGGAAACAAAATCCTGTCCAACCTGAGAACCATGGTTTGGCATTACTGACATGAACTGTGACTGTATAGCTCATTGCTGCAACCCTATGAAATCACAGAACATCAGGGTTGGAAGGGACCTCAAGAGGTCATTTAGGCCAAGCCCCTGCTCAAAGCAGGGCTAATCCCCAGACAAATTTTTGCCCCAGATCCTTAAATGGCCCCTGCACGAATTGAACTCACAACCCTGGGTTTAGCAGGCCAATGTTCAAACTGCTGAGCTACATCAGGTTTTGTACAGCGGGAGTTAAGTGGAGTGTCTGTGGAAAGGTGGTTGTTTTGCTGGTTATGCTTATGCTGTCTGTATGTGAGTATCATTTTTGTATTTGAAGTTACGAATATTGGCTATGTACTTGTATCTCAATGTGTTTGATTCTAAATAGCCTCAGTGAAGCATTTGATCAGTTTCTTGAGAAAGGACTATTCTCAGTAAGTGTCCAATCAAAAACCACTTAACTGACAATGGATTTTGGGAGATGCTAATCCACATCTGAGCTTTCCTGGGAATGTTCAAACTAACATGTAAACAATGGCATCTGCCTGAAAAAAGCGGAATCATTCATAGACATGTAACTTGCCCAGGGGACTACGAACTCCATCTTTTTGCTGTGATTTTGCGCAGGAGAACAAAGGGGTTTCTGCTCACAGGAAAAAGAAAATAAAAGGCCCCGGAAACCCTTCCATTTTGTCTTCAGCTGGCTTAAGAAATGACCTCTCCACCCCCAAGAGATGCCTGAAAGAAACAGGAACAAAGGACAGTAACTACTGAGGTGTGAGTGATTGCTGGACCCAGAGTAGGAAGAAGTCCAGTCTGTGAAAGAATCTTATTGGAACATCTCTAAGGGTGAGATTTACCTGTATGCAGTTTCTTAATGTATTAGGCTGAGACTTGCATGTTTTGTTTCATTTTGCTTGGTAGCTACTTTGTTCTGTCTGTTATTACATGGAACCACTTAAATCCTACTTTTTATATTTAATAAAATCACTTTTTTCTTATTAATTAACCCAGAGTAAGTAATCAATACCTGGGGGAGCAAACAGCTGTGCATATCTCTCTATCAGTATTATAGAGGGTGGACAATTTATGAGTTTATCCTTTATACAGAGTAAATGGATTTATTTGGGGTTTGGACCCCATTGGGAACTTGGTATCTGGGTGCTGGAGACAGGAGTACCTGCTAAGTGGCTTTCAGTTAAAACCTGCAGCTTTGGGGGACGTGGTTCAGACCTAGGTCTGTGTTTGCAGCAGACTAGCGTGTCTGGCTCAACAAGACAGTGTTCTGAAGTCCCAAGCTGGCAGGGAAAACGGGCTCAGAGGTAGTGTTAGCACACCAGGTGATGGTCTTAAGGGGGTTTCTGTGACCCAACCCGTCACACATGGACCATGCGATTGATCCATATAAAGGGAAAATGGAATTTACCCATCTTTAGGTTTGATATTGACATCCCTCGCCTGCATGCTGGCCTGAGCCCACTTCATGCTGTTACACAAATAGCCAATGCAAAGGCTTCGGGTTTCATATCCAGCGTCTCAAATACCCTTCACCTCCGGCATGAAAGTTCTGGAGGAGAATGATAAAAGGCCTTTTTGTGTGATGTTTTGTAATTGAATGAAGCCATAAGACCTCTTGTGAAATGTATTGCACTGAAAGCTTCTGGGTTTTCACCAGCTGAGCTGCCATGCCAGCTGGCTAGGAGGAGATTGTCATGATCAATTTCTTTTTCTACTTTTCTCACCCATCTCCCTATAACTCACTATCCCCACTTAGATTTATTTCTTTTCACTAGCTTAGCTCTAATTCATTTCTTTGGTAATAAAACTGATAGGTTTTAATGCACTCACATGCACAGAAACCATCTTTAGTGGCCTTATCTTGAAGCCAATCAGAACTCAGCTCTCTAATCTGCTAATTAGGAAGTCGAGGGAGAAAAGGTGTTATGTCGAGGAATGAGGCAAAATTGGAAAGCAACAGTTATGTCTGTAGCAATGGATGCAAAAAAATGTTGGAAAATCAAGTCTCTTTTAATAGTTTTTAACACTTTGCTTCATCACTTTGCTTTCAGCAGTTTGGGCCTGGGGTACTTGGTTGATTTTTACTGCCAAATGCTACTATCATCATGTTCTGATCTTTTGCCAAATCTTGGGCAACATCTAGGTGAACTGATACAAGGCAACATGGGTAGATTTTGACCACAACTGGGGTAGTAAGGAGGTCTGTGATTTTAATTAGTATAGCAATATGAGTGGGGCACTACTAGATTCATGGGGAATTCTAGTTGTGGCCACTGGATTTACAGAAAAGGGAAATCCTAAATACATAGCGCATAATACACACAGACACCTTCCTACACAAAAGGGCCAAATTCACCCTCAGTGTAATATAGTGAAAGTCAAAGGAGAAATTGTGCTTTTACAGATTAAATGAATTTGCTGGATTCTAGCTCTTACATTAACTCGACTCAGTACATTTGTAATCACAGTGGCTGTGTTTGCTTATCAGATGCTCACGAATCATGTGGCATTCAGATCTACTGTACGCATCAAGATGCAAATCCCAAATTTAGTTCCCATTGCCCTGTTGATAAGAATATTGCATTGGATTTTGTTTCCCCCCAAGCCCTTTTTAATTTGCTTGTTCATTTTATTTATTTTTTCTTTCTCAATTTCTACGTCTTTCAGGGTATGTCTACACTACGGGATTAGTCTGATTTTACATAAACCGGCTTTGTAAAACAGATTGTATAAAGTCGAGTGCACGCAGCCACACTAAGCACGTTAATTAGGCGGTGTGCATCCATGGTCCGAGGCTAGCTTCGATTTCCAGAGTGCTGCACTGTGGGTAGCTATTCCGTAGCTATCCCATAGTTCCCGCAGTCTCTCCCGCCCCTTGGAATTCTGGGTTGAGATCCCAGTGCCTGATGAGGTAAAAATCATTGTCGCGGGTGGTTCTGGGTAAATGTCATCACTCACTCGTTCCTCCGGGAAAACAACGGCAGACAATCATTTCGCGCCCTTTTTCCCTGGATTGCCCTGGCAGACGCCATAGCACGGCAACCATGGAGCCCGTTCAGCCTTTTTTTTACTGTCACCATATGTGTACTGGATGCCACTGACAGAGGCATTACTGCAGTGCTACATAGCAGCATTCGTTTGCTTTTGCATGATAGCAGAGACAGTTATCAGTCGTTCTTACTGTCTGCTGCTATCATGGGTGCCCCTGGCTGAGGTCAGCTGGGGGCGCAAAGACAAAAATGGGAATGAGTCCCCGAATCAATCCCTCCTTCATGGTTTCTAAAAATAGAGTCAGTCCTGCCTAGAATATGGGGTAAGTGTACTAGAGAAGCAGTGTATCAGAGAGCACAGCTGCTCAGTATCAGATCCCACAGAAATGATGAGCTGCATGCCATTCACGGGGGGTGCCCCTGCAACAACCCCACCCGTTGCTTCCCTCCTCCCCCAACCTTCCTGGGCTACCATGGCAGTGTCCCCCCCATTTGTGTCATGAAGTTATAAAGAATGCAGGAATAAAAAACAGTGACTTGTTAGTGAGATAAAATGAGGGAGAGGCAGCCTTCCCATGCTATGACAGTCCAGGCAGGACATTAAGCGGTGTGGGGGAGAGGAGCCCAGCATTCCGCTGCTATGATAGTCCAGGCAGTACAGAATCTTTTCTGTACTGGAAATGGAGGGTGCTGATGGAGCTCAGCCCCCAGTTGCTATGATGAAGACGGTTACCAGCCGTTCTGTACCATCTACTGGGAATGACCAGGAATCATTCCTATTTTTACCCAGGGGCCCCGGCCAGCCTCACCTGAGGCCAGCCAGAAGCACTCCCGAGCTGATGGTAACGACGGATAGCAGTCATATTGTACCGTCTGCCACTGGGGAGGGGAGAAGAGCGGATACTGCTCTTCACTGCTGCAGCATCGCGTCTACCACCAACATTCAGTAGACATAGGGTGACATTGAAAAAAGTCCAGAAACAATTTCTTTCCCTTTTCTTTCACATGGAGGGGGGAGGGAGTAAACTGACGAGCTATACCCTGAACCACACTGGACAATGTATTTGAACCTACAGGCACTGGGAGCTCAGCCAAGAATGCAAATACTTTTCGGAGACTGCCAGGAACTGTGGGATAGATGGAGTCCTCAGTCCCCCCTCCCTCCCTCCATGACCATCCATTTGATTCTTTGGCTTTCCGTTACGCTTGTCACGCAGCATTATGTAGTCTGGAGATTTTTTTCAAACTCTTTGGCATTTCGTCTTCTGTAACAGAGCTCTGATAGAACAGATTTGTCTCCCCCATACAGCGATCAGATCCAGTATCTCCCGTATGGTCCATGCTGGAGCTCTTTTTGGATTTGGGACTGCATCGTCACCCGTGCTGATCAGAGCTCCACGCTGGGCAAACAGGAAATGTAATTCAAAAGTTCGCGGGGCTTTTCATGTTTACCTGGCCACTGCATCCGAGTTCAGATTGCTGTCCAGAGTGGTCACAGTGGTGCATTGTGGGATACTGCCCGGAGGCCAATACTGTTGATTTGCAGCCACACTAGCCCTAATCCGGTATGGTAATACCAATTTTAGCGCTACTCCTCTCATTGGAGAGGAGTACAGAAACCAATTTAAAGAGCTCTTTATATCGATATAAAGGGCCTCATAGTGTGGACGGGTGTGCCGTTAAATCGGTTTAATGCTGCTAAAATCGGTTTAAAGGCGTAGTATAGACCAGGCCTTAGTAATATGTTCTGCTAGTAAAGACTGAGAGACGGATAACACATGTTACCCCACAACTGACCTCAAATGGGAACAAAAGAAATTGTCTTCCCAAGGGCTGAAGTGTAATTCAGAAACTGAGTTAGGTCTGTAGAGATCCTTTCCTGATCAGACACTGCCAACTGTATTACTAGCCCTGGAAACATTTCTGCAGTGTGTATTGATAGCAAAGTGTGAAGTGTGTACCATGGGGATAATGAGGGATTTAGCCTTCCGTGCCATTGGTCCCTCAACTCTCATAAGCAAGACAAACAAATTCTTTGTATTTTAGAAGAACTGGATAGTAGAGCCAACTAGAGTGGCTTCCTTGCTACACTGGCTTTTCACCTGGGGGACTAGGTTTGCTGATCCTGCCCAGGTTAAAATGACTGAAAATCAATTTGATTTGACAGCTGTGAAAAAACTGGATGTACAAACTGTTGAGCAACAAAGGCTCCTCAAGCTGCTACAAAATGAGAGACAAAGAGAGACTGCTGTCTGTGATCTTTCTGCATGCTTTACATTCAAGGCAGTCTAGCCAGCCCAACTCCCATCTGATCTGACAAGCCTGTCTCTTTCGCAAACTACACCTGTAAAATATTGGATATGCAGTAGTGGCCCTAGTATAGTTTTATAGCTCGGATAGCCGTTCTGCAGGGCTGGTCTTATTATTCCTACTTACTACTTTGTTCAGGTCAGAATGCCCTTGAAGTAGCAACATATACACTAAAAGACCTGAAGCCTGTAATCCAATCCACTAGGGCACCTGTGGGTAGCCTCACAGAAGTCGCTGTGGCTCAGTACGGGCACAGAGGTCTGCTTTAGTGGATCTGATTGCAGGATCCGAGCTGAGATTTTTAATTACAAAAGCAAAACATGTAATGAAAAAATAATCTCTGGTGAAGAACAAATCTCCCATAACATATGCTAGAGAGACAAGGTGGGCGAGGTAATATCTTTCATTGGACCAGTTTCTGCTGGTGGGAGAAACAAGCTTTCGAGCTCATAGAGTTCTTCAGGTCTCTGAGTACATTTCCCGGACCTGAAGAAGAGCTCTGTGTGAGCTCGAAAGCTAGTCTCTCTCACCAACAGATGTTGGTTCAATAAAATATATTACCTCACCCACCTTGTCTCTCTAATATCCTGAGACCAATGTAACATATGTTAGTCATGTAGCTACTGAAGGGTGCTGAGATACTAGGTGATACAGACTATACAGACTAGGCAAGCGAACAATGAGAGGACCAAATCCTGCCCACTACTCTTGCTTGAGTTGTGCTATTGAAGACAATGGGACTATTTTTGCAAGTAAGGCCAGAAGGACTGGTGTAGGTTATAGCACACATTGCATTAGCTGTTGTTGGTGTATTGGTTTCTCCCTGAATAAATTTGTGTAATTTTTCCCCGTTAAATTAAGTGTCTTCTGCTTTGTTCACACCACAATTTTCTTACTGCAAGAATGCTGTGTGACATAATATGAGTTTTCTCTATAGTTTGTCTGTTTGAATATGGATACTTCAGGAGGATTTTTGCCTCATTTAAAGAGACCTTGAGAAGTAGTGAAGAGATTCCTCATCCTACTGTATAAGGTCAATATAGAAGTAGAGAAGTGAAATGTATCTGGATTCCATCCAGGGCTGCTGTCAAGGACAGTGACTGATTCAGTGGGCTTTTCTTTAGAAATCTCAGCATGCAGAACTCTTAACATGAACCCAGTGAACAAGAGGTAATCATCACTTGGAGGTTGCTCCACATATTTTGCCACTCATAGAGCACTAATTTAGCTGAATTTGTATAAACTTTCTTTAATGCTCACAGCAACCTGATGAGGTGCATGTTATAATATCTATTTTACACAACCACAGAGATTTTCACCTGCATTTTCAAAAGTGGCTGCCCATCTGGGTTGCCTCCATTTTTTAAGGATCAAATGGAGATACTTGATATTCAGAGGCAATGAACACCTACTGCCTGCCAGAAACGTCAACTAGAGCTTCAGGTGCCCCGCACTTCTTGAAAATCTGGTGTTTTAAGTTGGCCACCCAAAAATCGAGGCACTGCAAAATAGTGGCCTGGTTTTAAAATGTAGGTGTAAGGTGTCTTGTCCATGTCCATCAGGGGAGAACTGGGATTAGAACTCCCTAGCTCTAACAACATAAACACCCTAATGGCAAATTAGGTATGTACTTTATAAGATGGTGTTCTGAATCTGTACAGGTTTATTTGCAAGGGAGAGTCTAGAATATGGAAAAGCAACAAGCACCTATTTCTTATCATGTTACCCTAACTTTGACTTTAGAAATTGAGTTCAAATTGGTATCTCCATCAGAGAAAGCAGTGGAGTCAGCGCAAAGCTTGCAAATAAACATCTTTTCATTTCGCATAGAAATTAAGAATGTAACTTAAAATGTGCATAGATTAACATATTACCCACAACATCTCATGTTTTAAAAGATTCCATATGCTGGGAAAACCTATAAAATAAGACCTAAGAATCACCCAAATGGGTTCCAAACTCAGCTTGGAACCTAGGGACCACTATATTCCATGAGTCAATGGTAGCTCCTGGACTGAACAAAGCTGAAACTTAGTTGCACAGCTAAGAAAATAGGGGACTGAAGGACTCTGTGACAGTGTGTGTAAGAGGCTCCCTACAGGCATTGGCAAGGGAGAGGGTTAAAACTCTCTTTGAGTGGAGGAAGGATCACAGCTGTATGCCCTAAGTGCAGGAATTGTCAGGGCAGTTAGGCCAGGCCAGCTGTGGTGAATTAAGTAATTCCCCCAGCCAACTATAAGGGCTTTGCGCATGTAGCATCAGGTTTAGCTGATAGTGGGAGTCAGGTTTTCATGGGGAAGAGGAGAGAAGATGGAAACATTTAGCTAGGAAAGCCCCTAGCTTTGCTAAAGTCAGTTTTTGGCTGCATAAAGATCTTCTTTTGAGTGTGGTTATTTTAGAAGCTGGGTTGAAATAAGTGTGGTGCTTTGACCTCTTAGTTTAAAGCTCAGGCTGGGGGAAATGTTCATCTGTTTTTAGTGTCCTACAAAAAGCCTGGGTGTGCCAGATAGTTGTAGTTGAAGATCCTGGGACTCATTGTCCTATAATGTAGCTTTCTTGATGTGTAGAACAGTTCCTTAGAATGAGAGAAAAATTTTCCGTACACAGCATGTGGTACCTGCTTTCATGCAATGGAATCTCTCCTTAGAAATAAAACAGCTAACTGCATGCAATTAAATACATTCTATCCTTTAAAAAAGGTTACAAATTGTATGAAGAGGCAAAAATCTTCCAGCTCTTAGGCTGTTCTCCTCCACTTTAAATAGGATGGTCTGTGTTTGATAGGTAAAGACAATACTTAATTTGGTATCAGGGAGCAATTTTTTAATCCCAACCTCACTAACTACTAACAGCTAGGACCTTAAATACTGCATTCTTAAAACCAAGTGCTGTGGCAAATTTCTGCATTTTAAATAAGCCGGAGTGGAAGGGGAAAAAACAAATCAGTTCTGATTCTCTATAGCCAAGTCACATGGCTCCCTGCTAAAATCAAGAGATGTTACTGTTGGCTCAGCAGGTTTAAAATCTCTACTAGTTTCAATAAAGCAAGAAACTGAATGAGATCCTCCATTAGTTGTATTAGATCAGCGATTTCTTTTTTGAAGTGATGCAACAGATGCATTATGCTCCCATATTATTCAGGAAAATCGCATGCAAAAAATGGTGGGAAGGTGTCTGCAGAAAAATTAATTGTTCTTTTACTTTTTCTCACTGCCTCAGTACCAGCAGCTGCTTCCAACATTCCAAATACCGAGTAGAAGTGCACTGTGGTGTCTCGGACAAGTACAGTGTTTTTCCAGAGCCCTGACTGACTATGGTGAAAGTAAAGGGGAATCAGTGTAGATCAGAGGATTGTCTTGTGGCTAAGGTGCTAGATGGGGATTCAGCAGATTTGGATGTTGTTCCTGACTCTGCCACATACTACTTGGGTGACCATGGCTGAATCTCTTAATCTCTATGCCTCAGTTTTCACATCTATAAAATAAGGGTAATAACACCCATATTCCACACCTCTTTTTGTGTGTGTGTGTCTATGCAGATTGTAAGGTCTTCACAGCAGAGATTGTCTCTTACCGGATGTTTCTACAGCAGGGTCCTGGATCATCTGGGTGCTACTTGTAATTATAATTGGGAGAGCAGAATTCCTGATAAAAGGTCAGTGGTTATGCTATTAGGTTGGGACAGACACTAGCTTTTCAAAGTGGGGAAGAAACCCAACACAGAGAATTTTGTTTTCTATGTATATGGCTGCAAAATGGCATTCAAGTTGAAAGCCACTTACTGCTCATAAGGTGTATTGCTAATCCTTCAAGGAGTCCTCTAATGAATAAAACAGGAAAGCTTCATAAACTGTTTGTTAAGGGTTAATGATGTATCTTCTCTCTTTGGCATCACTCCCAGCCTAAATCAAGCCTGCTTCATCTCATATGGATATGAAAGACAAACTGTACAGATTGAAAACATCTGTATACTGAGTGAATGAACCACATGGCAGCAGTGTCATGCAGAGATTTACTTAAAACTGTCCCCTTTTGTTTGACTTTAGAGAAACAGCACAAATAAATACAGTAGGTTCTGTTTAAACAAAGAGGACTCTGATCAATAGAGGTTTGAATAGCTTACGACCTTCAATTATAAACAAAAATTTGGGGTAAAACCCACAAGTCTCAGGTCAATTGCCATTTTATTTACTTTATTACACCACTAATGTTCTAATCTGTCTTGCATCTGAAATGTTTGTTACAACAATCCTTTCTCTTTTCTGTTTTTAAGGCAGAGAGGAAAGGGAGGGTTGCATTTGTTATTCTCAGCAACCAGGGAGTGTGTGCACATGCAGTGAATTTTTAGTATCAATATAAATATATAGAATAAACAAACCAGTTCAGTCACATTTTAAATTCCAGTACATTTTGGTTGATATCCACAGTAGCTTTCTGTGCTTCATGAATGGGTTCAAACATCCCCAGGAAAAATCAAAATGGCTTGTGGTTCACTATAACTGAAGCAGTGCACAAGAAACAGTGTGTATGCTGTAGTTAGATATAAAATATATAGATATGATCTTTACACAGAGATACTCCTTTAAATTTCTTTCTTGAAAGAAGGATACATAAAGTCATTATCTCCGGCATGTCTTCTATGGAGGCACCTGAAGAAATTTGCAAGTTTAATCGAGGATCAATGCTACTTTCTTTTTCTCTGTTTTCAACCCAAAAAAACAATACCAAACACTTAGGGATTGGATTACTACTTCTGGGATTCCATACCATCCTATTCTCTCACCTGCAAGCATCGGACTCCATTTCTTTGGGTTCATTTGATTTTTGAAGTTACATTCCGATGGCATCAGGTAAAATCTATGAAATATTGAATTTGTAATCTAGTAATTTCACACAGGGATCAGCCATATTGATGGATGATACCTGCAAGAAGGTTAATCAGAGTAAACAAGGGGGTTCCTTTGGAGTTGTGACTATCCCAAGCGCTTTTAAGTGCATTAGAGCCTCTAGATGAAAAGATGTTTATTAACTTTTCAAGATCATTGTTTGGGTTTTTAAACGATTTTTTAAAATACT
Source organism: Gopherus evgoodei (assembly GCF_007399415.2). Lineage (NCBI taxonomy): Eukaryota > Metazoa > Chordata > Testudines > Testudinidae > Gopherus > Gopherus evgoodei. The sequence continues at coordinate 32,223,375 of NC_044333.1, read as the reverse complement.
ATATTCAGAACACCTAAGCACACCTAAGGTCTTTCTTCATTAACCAGATGATTTTCATTCCATGAGTGGAACTTGGACCTCCTTTGCACACCTTGCTGTATTGACATTGTACAGACATTGGAGTTTGGAAATCCAACACTTGTGTGTCTGCTTTCAGTTTCCAGAGTTTCTCCTTAAGCCCCATTAGGACTGGAAACTAGAGATGCAAGTTGTAGTCTCAGCAGTAATGTCTCCCCAACCATTAAATAATTGAGTTAGCATTGTAACCCCCAATCCAGAAGTCAGAGACACTACCTCATAGCTGGTGGGTCACTGGCAGCAAGTCTGATGAAACCCTCCAAGGGCTGCGAGTGGGAGCTATGTTCCTGGCAGGTTCAAGATTGGTTTGTTAGGTCAGTGGGGAGACAGACTGGGCTAACCACATCATGCTTTTGCCAACCCACACTGGCCAAGATCAGTTAAGTTCTGGCTGTACCTTTCAGCACAGCATTAGGAACAGTGAAAACGAGCTTGTGGCCCTTCAGTGGATAAGAAAAGCAGATTCACCAATTCAGTGCTCAAAGGCTGCTGCCCTCCAGAGAGAGAGTCAAAATAAAATGGAGAGATTATGTATCCTACCCTCTCCGGCTCCCCATAACTGAGAGAAGTTCAAAAGGTTGAATGATTTTATGTGCTGTTTGCGGGCTTTCGTTGGGGAGTGAATGAGATCCCTAAAATACCAAAGTGATCAAAATAGAGATCAATCAATCCGTGGCCTTCAGCAGGGTTTTCAAGAAAAGCATCATAGTTAAAGTGCTTCTATAGAGGTATAATATTGTACATAGTAGAAGAGGGAACAGATAAACATTTAAGCCACCCAGTCCATCTTTGTATCTAAATATCTAGACTCTGGTACATTAGGCTGACCAGACATCACAAATTATTTCTGACCTTACTTTGTTTAAGCAGAATTTTTCATATATTTTTACCAATAATTAGTATAAACTTATTTAGTATGCTTATGTAGCACCTTTTAGCTTGAAGAATCCCAGAATTCATTACAATGAATGGGTTATTTGTTGTGCATATAGTATCACTGACATTCAGATACCTGTTGAAACCAGCAAAGTGTCAGCAATAGGTTAGCAGGGGATATGAGTACAGGACACTGTCACAAACCTCTGATCTGATTAAAACAAAAACTGCAAACTGTGTTATAGTTAGGGCCTGATATATATTTTTTTTAAAACAAACAAACCCAAACAATTACAGGAAAGGCGTGACTGTGCATTTTTGAATATCCTCTTTTAGGCCTTAATTCTGCAGTCTTACCCCTCAGGGCAAATCTTTGCACCTGTGTGGAGTCAGATTAAAGTCTGCCCATATGGAATCTGACCATGGAAATCACATTGCAGAATCAAGGCCCACACAGGGTCTCCACTTCTATCTGCTCTCATCCAAGAGATCACCACAAATAGAATTCAGTTTATTTACCTTTGAAAGATGCAGGATAGTCATCTTTGCTCAGAACTGAACAAATGGTTTCAGATAATTGAGGTATTTCACCCATGATGCTTAGACTACAAGCTCTAATAGTGAAGTATTGGAAAGAAGTCAGTGGGAGCTCTGTAATGGGTCTATGTGTTTATATGTAGCCAATTATCCTGGAAGCTGGACTACGAAAATTAAGAGTCCTGAAAAAAGTTAGATATTTTTGCATCAGATGGTTCTTTTACCCAAGTTACCTGTCTAAATCAAAGCAGAGGCAACATGGCTCACTCTCACAATGTGCTTAATGAAAAATCAGTAGTGGAAAAAGTCAAAGAGATGGATAATGAACGTAGGTTCCAATAGACATTGCTATATTACGAAATTGTTTTTGTCTCATATTTGTATTTTAGAATGCAAACTTCTTAGTTTGTCACAACAGGACAAACTGTTAGAAAAGAACAGTGATGTAATAATCTGATTTTGTTCAATAAGGCTGCAATCTGGTTTCTTACCCACCCATGGCACCAAGATAGCTTTCTTCTGAAGCTGCGGTGACCTTCTGCTTGCTCACCAGGGGCATGTCTGCATGATGCAGTTGTTGGATCTTTTCCTTTGTTTTTGACGCTAGTGACCGTGACCCCCTCCTTTCTCATTTGGAGATTGATGCTGACCCATGTGACTTCTGAATTTGATTAGATCTCATTTATCTCATGCTATTTCATGCACTGCCCTGGGGAATCACTTTTGCAGTTTGGCCCAAGTTACTCCTGGAAAACTCAAGGTTCCATTTTAACTCCTCTTTTGTTTGACAATGATATATATCTATTAGGTCATCTGTATCCATTTCGTGATTTTCAAATTTTGTACTACTTTGTGGGTACATAATACTCAGATGTATTTCTCATTCCCTGAGGATCCTATGAAGCAGCTTAGTGGTTTGTGTAGATGTCTTTCCAATATTGAATCTTGGATGAATTAAAAGGTTCTTACATTTGGATTGTCCAGTAGCTTAGCAATGGGGTCTATGCATCAACATGGAAGATTGGAGTCTGAGTTGGTGAAGCTCAGATCCATCACGAGGGTAGAGTAACATGTTTAAACTTCATATCTGGGGTGATGGCCATTCCCTAAATACACATCCATGGAAAGGTCAGTAGAATAGCAATAACTGTCACCTAATCCTAGGTACTACAGTAATACAAAAAATAAATAATCATCATTTCAGCTAAAGGAAGAGTGTTGTGACAGGTGAGATGATTCATGGGAGAAAAATATAAGCCCATAGAATGATGGGATACTTTGAACTGTAGTAATTAAATGAAAAAGCTGGGATTTAAAGATGTCAGTTCCTTCCTTTTTACTGCCCCACCAGTAGACTGTTACATTTGCAGATCCATTATCCACATAGCTATTATAAATAATGGGGGAAAGGAAAAATCCTTTAAAAAGTGTATTAAAAGAAATAAGAAAAGGAAAGAGAAAAAGGGGAAATATTTCACAAAGTTAAATAAGCATTAATTCTTAGAAAAAAAAATTATTCTCATTCACAAACACTCCCTTTCAGCAGTCCTCTTGTTTTAATAAATCTGTAACTAGCAAACAAATGTTCTTTTTGACCCAAAAATCATTGCCACTGTCATTGCTTATAATCACAAGGGACTATACGCAGACATTAGAGGAACACAGCTGCATGCGTTATGACACAAAGAAAGTGAGGGAATAGCAAAGAAGACTTCTCCTTCCTGTGTCCTTTGGACACAGAAGCATGAGGATTCTATATTCTGAGACTCAGAGCTCTTTCTCCCCACCAAGGCCATGGTCCAGAAAAGCATATAAGCACATGTTAAACTTTGAGCACATAAGTAGCTCCGCTGACTTTGTGAAAAGGACTTAAGCATATGAATCAGTGTGCTGCAGGACTGGGGCCCAAGTCAGCACCTAGCACATCTCCACAGGTACGGAACTTTGGATTTCTAGAGCTTTCTCCCTTATCCCCATCAGTCTTCTCATACCAGGTTAACCATGGGCTGAACTCTCTTAATCACTGGTATCTCACACATGCAGCTTGCTGTCCAGCTGGGATGTTAGTGCCCCCAGAGTAGCTAGACATGGCACCCAGGAGGGGACGGCTTAAGAAAGAGTGAGACTAAAGTGGGAAAATATTTCATGCTCTTCTCAAGGACTCATCATTGCTGTCAGCCAAGTACAATGGAATGAATTTGCATGTTCTGACTTCATCCTTCTCCTCTTGATCTATTTGGGTGAAAATACCATCTGGGATCTAAAGATTCAGACAGGTTGTGCTGGTGCACAGCACAAGTAGTCCAATCCATACCACTTTCACCCCCAACCGAGAACTCTTTTTACCTGTCCCTTAAAGGGAGGGTTCATGAACAGTGTACAGGCTTATGTAAACTGGTCCTATGATCTTTCCCAATTTCTGCTAGAATACTTAATCTTCCAGCTACCCTTCTCCAGTTATCCTTAAGAACATGTACAAATGAATACATTTAAATCCTTCTGTCATACTGCTGAGAGCCAGGGCCTGATGTGATACACAGTGAGAGCGAAGGTATCCAAATTTGGGCCTATGAGAGCTCTGGTTACTACACTTTTTATAAAGAAGCAAGTTGATGTGCTCATTGCAAGGCTTACTGTGTATTGTCAGCAGGCCACAATGTTCAATCGAATTATGGGCTTTTATCTATTCCATATGGACTCGCTGCCTCCTATAGATTACATGTATTTGCGCTTTGAGCCTTAACTATGGAATCGGATGCCTTTTTTACACAGTAAAATTTCAGATTTATTGTTCAGTTTTAAACACCAGCTTAAATTTGATTCAGCTTTTTTTAAAAAAAAATCATATTGGCAGATGCAGTTTTATATTAACTTGGTACGGGCCTCTCGGGAATGTGTTACCCACAGGGTCCTGTAGACATTTAAATCTGATTGATTAATTGGTAATAAAAGTTATACTATGTAAGTGAATGCAAATAACAAATTGAGTATAGCATTTACATTGGCATCAAAATATTAAAAAAAGGCCAGTTTTAGCCTCAGGTGATTGACAGTATTTTTGTAGTCTTTGCCTCTAAGTAAACATCTAACAATGGAGCAATCCAAATAATTAAAGCCAGATTGTCCTTCCCTGTTTGCACAGTATTATTATTATTTCCTATCAGGATCTAACTGTACCATAGTGACCTCCAATGTAAAGGAATAAGGGGTGTCTTTTGTTAGTTGCTATACCTTAGGGATCCCTGTCACAAGTCTTATTAAGCCATAATAAAGCTCACGAGCAGAGGAACACCGAGCAACATAGAAAGCAAGGACCAGATGCACATAAACACAATCCTAAAACCCAGTGATAAAATAAAATTGAAGTGCACAATGCAGAAGCTGTTAATTTTTATAGCTAATACAGATACTAATATCTTATGAGGTTTGAAACTATCAATATAAAGAGGTAAGACCTAGCCTTATCTTTTTGTTTTAATGCAAAGATAAAACCATCACGTTATAGTATGAGTAGAGCAGCATTATGGTTAATAGACCTCCTCTTTATGAACGGAACTATCTACCTATTTTCTTTTGTCAATATTTTGAAAAGCAGAGGGATAGTCTCCCCTCTGCCATTCCTATAGGAAATCCACAATCCGTTTTCTCTTAAAGAAGCACCTCCCCCACTCTCGTATATTTCAGGCATATTTTCAGTTAAATGGCAGCACCAGGTTAATACTCCTGTGGGTTGTAGTTTGTGAAATGCCTTCATTTAAATGTAGATTTTGACTTTACACTGGTGGCCTAGAATAAAGACTTTCCACTGCAGAATTAAGAGGAAGATGAAAATATGAACTGAGAAGGTGCGGTCTCCTCTCTCTCTAGGTGCATGCTGTGTGAGTCTAATGTACCCTGTGCCTCATTCTTCCTGTCTGTAAAATGGGGGAAATACTTCACTGGGGTATTGTGCAGATAAAGTTCATTAATGATTGTGAGGCATTCAGATATTACAGAGATGAAGGCCATACGAACACCTAGATTAGATTAGATTGATGAATCTTACCAGGAAGTTATTTTATAATTTTATAGCAGCACTAAGTCAACTAGCCATATCAATCAAACAGCAAGATACAAAATTATGCAAGTCCCAGACTATCCTTTTGTAAGTTTTCTCATTACGTTTCACAGTAGAATGTTATCAAAACTGGTAAAGGACCAAACAAACAATTGTTGTATATTAAATGTGTGCCTAGAGCAGCACATATAATATAGTTCAGCTATTGGATAATTGGAAAGAGAGCAAGGGCATTCCTAAGTGACTGTAATCCTGGCATAAATATTTTGGGAAAATACATGTTTATAAAGAATTTTACTGCCACATAAGGTTCAGTGGTTTCTTCAATATATTGAAAGATGGATGCATACACTTCCTGATATGAGTGCTGGCCATGATTCAAAATGGCCATAAAAAATTCTATTCTAGCTGTAGCCAAGAGATCTGATTCCAATAACGTTGAGAATTCAAGGTGTTTATTAATATTTAGCTATAATGCATGCAGCATGTGTGTAAAAGAGCTTCATAGTTTACACCATCTATTTCCACAAAGCTACATGCATAGTACACAGATTACCAAGTTTAAGGACCAACGTTCTACATAAAGTACATGCAAGTTATTAACATGATACCACAACAATTAAGTCACTTCCGTAGACATCACATCCACATTAGCAGTCTGCTAAGCCCTTTGATGACCTCAAACGATGGAACAGGGAACTATGGAGTGAGTAGCAATGATAGAGGAATTCTTGCATGTTGGCACATATGTTTTACATTAGTCCCTAGCTGTTTCAAGACTGATGTGCAGTTGAATACCCAGCCTTCCTCTCCGTTATTGATTTGGTAAAACCTTGCTCTCTTCCAGTAAAATGGAAATAGTTCTGTTTTCTAGAAACCATTTATTTAATTGTCTAAGGAAAATCAGCTCTGGTTATACCAGATCAAACCATAGGCCCATCCAGTCCAATAACCTGCATGAGTACTGCTCAATACTTGCTGAAGCTTCAGAAGGGGAGGGAATAATTAATTGTTTTTGTATTAAGGACCTCAGCCTGCATGCTTTGCACTCTCCAGACTCCCATGGACTTCAGTTGACGTTATAGGTATCGAAAGAATGCAGGGATCCAGCCCCCCAAAACATCCAAGTCCAGAGTGCACAGCTTATCTTGGGAGGGTAGCATGCAAAGGAAGGCTTTCTGTCAGCTTTGTACCAGTTCTGTCCCCCAGTGCAAGTCAGATTAACTGCAAAGGCTGTGCTAGGATATGGGCCAAAACTGCTCAATGTTTTGCAGTGTCGTAGATGGGTGGAAACTTGATTTCCATAATGTGAAGATGATCATCTTACACAGTGAAGAATTTATTGCCCTTACCTTACCTTGCACAACTACAAATGTTATTAATCATCCAGTTTATGTTTAATGTTATGGGACAAGGGCAGATTAGTTTTTTTGGATTCAGTAGTCTCCTCCATAACCTGTAAATTCAATTACAGCTTTTCTCAGCCATTATATGTGCATACTTGCCTGCATTTCCCATAATAAATTTCCTGTTCACTATTACGTGTTTGCGTAAAAATTTAGAATGGGAATTCTTAAAGGATTTCACTGAACTAAGGTATGCTCAGTTCTTTCTTAGGGGAGGAAGGCTATTAATTGTAAGGCATTACCATTCTGTAAGAATAATCAGAAGATATTCATAGGGCACAGGACTATTTTAATGAGTTTAGGCATTTCTATTATTCAGCTGACTAAATTCATCAGTCACCAGTGCAATTAAAAAGTGGTTTGACAGCCATTATTGGTTTTGCCAATATTCCTCATTTTATGTATAGTAACTATGTATCAACCCAGCAGAAATTTTCAGAATGCAAGAAGCTTTGTAAATTTGACTATTTGATATCTCCATGCAGTTGCCCAGTAAACTCTGAGCACTATATAAATAATAATAATAATAATAATGATTAATAATAAAGTTTTACACTAGGACCAGGTTCCTGTAATTTTCCTTTCACTAATCCCATTCAATTAATTTAGTTAATCGTTCAGATTATATCTGTATCTTCTCTGGATTGCAGACAGACATAGGCACGGAATTAGTATAAATGCTGATGTTACACAAGATATTCTGATTTCTCAGAAGTAACCAAATTGAACCTGGTTGGTCTATGTTTCTGCCTCTATTTTGTAGCATTTCTCGTGTTCTCATTTGTTTTTTTTTGATAGCATAAGGAATATTTCATACAACATCACTTTTGACCTTCCCCCTCCATCCTGAGTAAGAAATTCTCCCCAGATGAGACTGAAAGCGACTGATTGCTCCTAGTATGGCTACAATCCACATGCCACACCTTTTCCCTCTGTTGTATACACAGAAAAAACTGTCAGTGTTTCTGTAAATTGTGATGGCTTAGTCCAGGAAAACCGTATTTTGCACCTCATCTGGTCTAAATATTGAGTTTACGAGTGAATGTTGCTTTGCATTATGTGTTATAGATGCTTTATGTTTATTTAAGAACTCAGTTTTCAGGAATGTTTTCCAGACATGCGGTTTACCGCAATAGACAGTTGTTGATATTCTGATCCCAAGAGCATTAGAATATGTTTAGAAATTGCGACACTTTTAAAACCAGATGTTCTACATAAACTGCACAAAAAAGGGGAGGAGGGGAAGACAAATAGAACTGTTATTTGGCATAAAAATGGTCTGTTAGAGCAGAGGCAAACACATACCAAGTGAAATTTAAAAATGGTGAACTGCCCCAAGCTGCTTCTCTTTTTGTAAGATGCAAAGAACTGTTTTAACAAGAGAGAGAAAACTCTGGACCCAAATACCCACCAGACTGGGGGAGTTCAGATCCAGATTCACATCTGAATGTTGGAGATGGCCCTCATATAATGGGCCATACCAGAACTGTAGACCTAAGCAATTCTGAAGGCATTTAGATCTCAATTCAGAATCCAGCTTTGGCATTTGTGTTGCTCTCTGTTTTAGAAGTGCCCAACTGAGGATGAGTTTGCAAGGATCAAAGGCAGCCACAAAACAGTTTCCTGCTAGCACACCCTGATGGGCAAATCACTCCAATCACCAGAACAAGGAGGTGCTGGGGAGAAGACAGAGCCACCCTATCCCCCTTCATACCAACCAGTGGAACTGGCTGGCCAGGGAGGTGGGCATACACTGCACCCTCCTACAAGATGCTCTGGAGGAAAAACTTCTTCAGTGTGCCCTGGGACCCTGGGAGGGGCACAATTAGTTCCCCTGGCACCAAACCAACTCCACTGCTACCGAAGGTCAGTGTTGCAAAAACACAGTCTGGCCATTAGTATGGGAGTCGTCACTAGCTGCTGTGTAGGCTATCTCAAAATGTATTACAAATCACCATCCTCCATTCAATGTGATCCTAGTTCTTCCCCTGCACTTGGGATTTGCTTTCACCCATTTTTAAAGAGAGAAGACAAAAATAAAAAGTTTAAATTATCCTGCAGAACAGTAGCATTCACTGTCTCCAAAGTGATGATCAGCTGTTCAGCAGGTTTTTCCCCTCCAGTGCCTCCTGTTCATTAGAGAATATACAACATGATCAGAGATGGGGCTCTGGGCCCTGATTGGAAAAGCAAGAGTAACTGGACCCCACTGACAAGAAAAGCCAGAAGTGAGGGAGTGACGTTATAGAAATGAGACCTCAGCCTTGCCTTGCTTTGCTTTGCAACAACACTGTGCAGTGATGGAATGATACAATTACTAGCAAGGCTGGTGTCATCTGCAAACAACAAATGGCTAAAGCAATAAAGAATTGCTTAAAGCCTGCAAAAGTACTGCAGGGTGTGATAACGTTGTTGCACAGTGGAAGTAGCATTTCTACTATAGAGGCAATGCAATAATTTACTGATTACTTGGTTTTGAAAAAAATAGAGTAACACTGTCAAGAGAACAATCGTATAAAACATGTACTTATCTCAGTTATTTAATTAAAATATGTAACATGTAGATCTAAACCAGGGGTAGGCAACCTATGGCACACGTGCTGAAGGTGGCACTCAAGCTGATTTTCAGTGGCACTCACACTGCCCAAGTCCTGGCCACCGGTCCGGGGGACTCTGCATTTTAATTTAATTTTAAATGAAGCTTCTTAAACATTTTAAAAAACTTATTTTCTTTGCATACAACAATAGTTTAGTTATATATTATAGACTTATAGAAAGAGACCGTCTAAAAACGTTAAAATGTATTACTGGCACGCGAAACCTTAAATTAGAGTCAATAAATGAAGACTCGGCACACCACTGTTCTAAACATTTGAATGTGTTTTTCTCCATTTTCCACATCGTTTGGTATGAACAGACCAGTTTCACTTTCTCATTGCCTGCACGAGAACCATGTTAGACTGTTTGGCCCAGATCCTCAAAGGTTGCTGGGAGCCTAACTGCCTTGTATTTGAATGGGAGTTGGGCACCTAAAATGCCTTTGAGAATCTGGACCTTTGGATCTCTGACACTGCAGGTAAAGTTTTATGTAGTTTATAACTGGGTGTCCTTTAACATTTTTAAATGTCTGAAAATATTTCTATTCATGTTAGGAGTCTTAGAATTTTTAATATTAAAAAAGTCCTAAATTACCTGCTAGTCACCCTTCAAAACTGTTTTTAATTTCAAACCACAATAGGGACCCACTACAATGTGTAGTGCTAAGGAAATAAAATCTCTATGAAATCCTGACCCTGTTGAATACATACTTATGCGGGCAGGCATAGACAAGGGAAAGAGGACAATGCTGGGGTTATTGTTATCACTCCTGCCACAACAGGCCCCCTGAGGACACAGGCAGTTGGTACAAAACAAAGTAAACATCAAGTTGCACTAATTTGTACCAGGAGCTAGGTCAGCCCAATGGAGTCCATGCTCAACAGGGTGCAAAGGAAGCCACTTTTATACTCTCCATCCTCAGGGTCACTGAGCATTCCTTAGCTGTAGCTGAGGATCAGGGCCATTTAGGCCCTCCCTCCCCCCTTACATGTACCTAGAGCCTAGACTTACATTGCACATCTGCATTTATTTCAGTTCAATCCATGCAATCCACTTACTTGTTCTAAATGAAGGTAATTACTTTTTTTTAAAAACCCACATAGTGAGTGAAGATCCAACCCTGCTCCCACTGAAGATAAACCAACCATTGACTTCAGTGGCTGCAGGACCAGGTCCCTAGGCTTGCTTCAGAGGGTTAGCCCAGAGGCAAGACCTCCCCACTGACTCACCGTGCAGCATATGGGCAACTGAAAAGCCAGAAGCCAACTTTGAAACTCTCACTGGTTCTCGTCTGCCTCACTGAAGCCAATTTATGGAGGAAGTTCATGCACATATTTATTTTGGTGCTAAAGAGTTTGCTGCCACACTTCAGACTGTGAGCTGTTGCCTGATCAGGTTTATTGTCTGCTTGAATGAATTACTGCCTATCTGAGTGAGCAATAATTGAAATTAAAATGTGCCATTTGTCATGTTCGCACCAACCCAAAATGACCGCAAAACCCAAAATGTAATTCTTGCAAGCCTCAGGTTGCAGAGCATTTCGATTTCTACTGGTGGGGAAGAAGAGTGGGGAAATGTTCCCTTCCAAGACGTGCTGCTTTTTGAGTTATTACCAGTGACTATGACCCTAGCATTAGCTGGAAGATTGTGTATCACTGTGATATCCACCACTGATGAACCTGCCTTTAAATGCTGTAGAAGGTGGTGTGAGTAAGTGTCGCAATGAGATTGGACAAGACACTATTCTCTATGTTAAAAATAAAGACTTCTTTGAAACTTTGCAACATGACTTGTTCCTATTCCTTGAGCCTACTAGAGTTTGGGTGTACAGTTAGGGGTTTGGTGGCGGTTGATGTTGATCACTTTGTCACTCAGTCTAGAAATATGGTGTTGATATTTTTAAATGTGTTTTAATGAGAATATGTGCTTTTTTAAGCCATAATTTAAAAAAAAAAATTAAAGCAGAATTTCAGGACTAATCTGAAGTCAGGAATCTTAAGATTTGTAAAATAAAGCCAGCATTTCCGTGCTCGGCTCAGAGCTGTTCTTCATTGCTTATCGTGTCATCATTTCATCTACTCTGAGATATCCATGGGATTGTATCAGAGGGTAGCCGTGTTAGTCTGGATCTGTAAAAGCAGCAAAGAATCCTGTGGCACCTTATAGACTAACAGACGTTTTGGAGCATGAGCTTTCGTGGGTGAATACCCACTTCCTCAGATGCATGGGATTGTGTCGCATTTGAACCTAAAACTTGTCGGCTACAGCTGCCTATGGTATGTTTATCGGAACAATGAAAACAGAGCAATATATGCTATATGCTGCTGCCCCACACTCCTCTCAAAACCTTTCCTGGCTCATCTAGGGCTTTCGTGCTTTTCTGGATAATGTAAATCTCCTAAAGTAAGAGCGAGAAAAAGCTTTTTGTCTGCTATTTCCTTCACAGAAAATGGCAAATATATATTGTTGTGGTTTTTGATTTCCATGTCCTGAAAGAAAAGAGAATTGTCAAACAAGAACCAAAGATGAAAAAACAGAAATCATAGATAACACCACAGAGTCCACTTCCTGGAAGATATTTCAACATCGGTGTGATTGATTTACTGATTGAGGGATGTTGTAGATGTGTGTGCCCATGCACACATAACTGTGTAAATACCAAGGGAGGGACCACCAACCCATAAATTCTGGTTCTATCTTATTTAGCAAGCTAGATGTGATGTGATCCCATTTGCATCATGATCAGAGATGGGCCAGAACTCAAACTCCAGATCCAATTATCCTGTATTTGGAGATAAGTTCAGATGCTGACCTTGATCTGAAATTTGTGACTCTGGTCTCCTTTTCTCATCAGTCATTGTGGGGCCTTGAATCTGAACAGTCCCAAATTTGTGGAAAGTTTGGGTTCAGATCCAAACTTCGCAACCCAAGTCCATCTATGGTCATGAGGTAGGGTGACCAGATGTCCCAATTTTATAGGGAGAGTACTGATATTTTGGGGTTTTTCTTATAGGCATCTATTACCCTCTCTCACACACACTCCCTGTCCTGATTTTTCACACTTGTTATCTAGTCACCCTATCATGAGGTCAGACTGGAGGAGCCAACAAGCTGGGAGTCCACGCTTAGCTGCCAACATTGCAGCACAATACCAAGTTTGCTGAACCCAAGGACTCTACAAGTTTTTGCGTTCATTTGGTAGACTTGAACAGACCTAATGTGCGAAAACCTGAAATGATCATTCTACTACATATATTATAGTATTGCCAACCTTGAGCATTCACAAGTCATGAGTCAGACCTCCAAAATCATCACATTGGCTCAAAACCTTGAGAGTTTCTTTTTAGAAAAATAATACATTTTTAGTTTTTTTTCTTTGTCTTCAGTTTTTTCAGACTTTAGGGTATATTCACCTCATGTTTTCAAGGTTTTTCTTCGCAGCCATGAGAGCTAGACATATTTTCTATGTCTACACAGAAAAAGAACCCGTGACTGGCTCTTGCCAGCCGACTCAGCCCCATGGAACTCAGGCTGCAGGGTTATTTCATTGCTGTGTAGACTTCCAGGCTGAGGCTGGACCCTGAGCTTTGAGACACTCCCACCCCATAGGGTCCTAGAGCCTGGAAGTCTACACAGCAATTAAACAGCCCAACAGCCCAAGTCCCATGAGCCCAAGTCAGCTGGCACAGGCTAGTCGCGGGTTCTCTTTGCTGTGTAGACACACCTTATGGATTATTTTTTTAAATGAATGCTGAGATCCTTATGTAATCACTTGACTCCAGGAGCTGGTGCTTTAAGAAAACTCCAAATTTTATTATACGATAAAATCATAATTATTAGCCACACTGTATTAAAGTAAAAGAGTTACAAGACTGACTAAAGTGATAGAACTACTAGTGGGAGACACCATTTTTGACCTCATCACTAGAAAGCCCCATCATCCTAATTGGCACCAGCCGCAACAGAAAGGCTGATAGTGGAATGACTGAATTATCCTCTCACTCCTACAAACGGTCTTTCCAGGCCAGGGTGAGGCATACTGATGGAACAGCATGAGAGCCTTCACTATCATGACAGATATATTATGGATACTGATACATAGAGGATTTCAGTCTCTTAAGCTTTAAATTCATGTTGAACTTTAAAAGAGCATTTGAAAATACCTGATCCACTATTTTAAAGGTCCAGTTTCTTGAAATCATAGTAGGAGGTTACTTAGAAAGAAGCCTTCTTGATTTCTCACCTTTTCACTCCAGATGAAAATAAACTCTTGTTTCTCTACAGAGTGAAGCTGGGTTATCGTGCAGTAGCATTCAATCCCCATGCTGAATCACTTGCTGAACATGTGTTAGTGGTTTAGTGTCATGAACTATGAACTGGGAAGTAAGCTGAGCTCACCCAGCCTATTTCATTTATGGCTTCACACAAGTAAATAAGCATATTTTTCAGCTACTCTTGACAAGAATGGCTTACAAATTGCAATCTCCAGTGCATGGGAGGTTAAAGGTTAAGCTTGTCAACAGGTCAGGCTACAGTGCTAATTCACCTTACTAATGAGTCCCAAGCAGCCCGTAACATGTGTTTGTGGCTGTTGTGTTTGTATAGTGTATAAATAAAATGAAAACCGTATGACAGAGGTTAGGCCTCTTAAATGGTTGTCACACTGGCTTGGGTAACTTTCTTACTGTTAGCCAAAAATCTGGTGGTATTTTTGTAAGAATTTTATTGATGTGGTGAACAAAATTGAGTAATTCTGTAGCTATGGTACCCAGCTAGAAGCCCTAGCAATGTGCTGTCTGTTTCTCACTAAAATGTCACTAACTAGGTTCAGTTTCCAGTGGTGGGCCTCCTCCAAACTGGTGGATGGTCCGTCTCTCTGAGAGAGGACCTAAACACATGACAACCATTTCACTCTTCATGGATGTTAAGTGCACAAATGTATTTATGTTCAGTCTCCTGCTGCTGAATTTGCTTTCAGAGTTTTGTGCAAACTAACTGCATGCACAAAATTGGCTGTGCATGCACAAGTCAGGTAGCCGAATGAAAGCCCAGTCACCCACATTGAAAGTATGGGGTTTTACATGTGCAAAGCACCCAATTTAGTCAATATGATGAACTGCACACACAAACTGCAGTGGACAACTCAGTGGCCACTTTTGAGCTGTGTATAAATTTGGCCCTGAATGTTTACATCATATTTTTACAGGAAAGTATGAATCAAAGTGAGCTCAGTTTTGGCTTCCCCCACCCACGTGCATGATGCACCTGTTATGTACCACCTATATGATGAGGCAAGTGCCAATTAATTTACATGGGCCAGGGAGGGGGTCCTGTGATGTACTAACATGCTACTGGTTTACTACATTGGTAGCCAAAGGCCACAATCATAGTCAGATTCCCATTGTGCGAGGCACTGGTCAAACATATAGGAAGCATGGATGAGATGAGGCACTTATTGGCACTGGCTCTAACACCAAGGGCTTTGCAGAGTGGATGCCTTCATATGGTGGAAGATTAATTGTATAGTGGCTGAGATGTGCATATGACCACTATGGCTGTGTTTTAACAATACTACCCCTTCCTGATTAGCACATGATCAGCCACTGTACCTTAATATACCCATGAAACAAATGACAGCCTATGCATGTGAAAGGTGAATGCACATTTTGTCTCATTTGATTACCTCTGGGCTCTCAGAAGTAAATGCCTTACTCCTTGCATCTCAAAACTTCAAGTTACTCATTCAGTATGTGAGCCCTATTACATGACATCATGGGCTATAAGAAATAGGCACAATCCCGAAAATAATGATGCAGACACAAGTCCTGAAAGCAAAAGGACCTCTCGCTCTCTGTTTTCCTCTCCCCAAGAGTCAGGCAGAATAGACTCACTCCTGAACTTTCAGAAAATACTTTTTTGAGACAGGAGGCCATCCCTTATGGAAGGAGCCACAGCCTTTAGAGGCTGAGCATAGTAAGGAACACTCTTTCACGTAGCTAGCTTGGTAACTCTGTTGTAGTACTGTCAAACTTCAGTCTCTGGAATGTGAGCCCATTTTGAGAGAAGACTTCTGCAGACAGTAGGACACAACACACAAAGGAGAGGGTTCTGTGTGTACAAAGCAGTTTGAAGAAATATTTAGAAAATCCTCCATTTCAGCTCTTCTGGTTCTCCTGAAAAGTAAGTGGCTCCCCCATCTTTGGAAAAATTCTCCACGGGGTTGGCAATATTGCTCAGATTTAACATTTACTATGAACTATGCTTACATTTCAGTAGCATTTTATTAATATTTTTCATAAGTATAAGCTAAAGTAGTTACTTTCCACATGGGTCACAGAGAGTTCAGTAAATGCTGATAGACAGTATTCTGTATTAATGGTGCTAAGCTAACGGCCTCACGGTGCTGCCAGAGTTCTTTATTTAAAGAAATAGCACTGTATTTCACAAGAAAATATTTTTAAAGCTTTCCCCACTGATAATTTGTCTAAAGAGAGACAGGCCTAATTATTTATATTGAATCTGGAAAGCTCAGTACTGGATGTGTTCAATAAGGAACATACTTTATTTGAATATATATTTGGAGCTGTGTGAATACCTTGATGATGATTATTTATTTAATTGAATATCGGCAATTAGCTTATTTAGCTGATTATTGAATTTTATACATGATCCTGCAAAAGAAACTATAGAAATTAAAAGGACTAGCCCATGCCTTTAGGCACAGCTCTGAGTAAGGGGCAGCATACAAGCTGCATCACCTCAGGAGTATCCCTGGGAGGCATGATGATTCGTAGTCATAATTCCCTCTGTTTTCCCCTTCTTCCAGGGGGCAGTAATTTGCCACTGCTTCTATCAGCTCTGAGTTGGTCAGGATCACAAGTGAATGTGGTTACTCGGTTCCCTGTCCATATGCTGTGGGGAGGCAGGGCAGACAGTAGGCATACAACATCCATCCTTTTCTACCCATCTGGGAACCTGGGTAGCTCATGTTTTGGGGGTAACAGATGTTCTTACTCCCTTGCCTGGGGGATTTGAGTCACCATCTACCCTAACAAGAGAGAGTTATTCAAAATCCACAGTGCTGTTATTTTGAAAAAATCTGTTTCAGCAGTAACCTCAGTTCTTATTAAAACCATAAACTTCGAATGACCCAAAAGTAAAATAACTTGAAAAGTGAGGCCTATAAAACAATGAAAGAACAATTAGGGCCAAATTCCCCTGTCTCACCACAGCAACCCACTGCTATCAATGAAGTTACACTGTGACATCACTCCATAGTATCTCTTTGCAGGGAAGCTGTCTAAGCAGCAATGCCCCCCTTGCTGCCTCACTTAAAATTAGTAAAGATTTACATTTTAAAAATATGGAGGGGATTATTTTAAAATAAAATCCTAAAGAGAAGACAAAAAAAACCCTTTGCTCCTTTCATGGCCTCTTCCCGCTCAGTGATGGAACAATTTATGGAGCTAACAAAAATCTTCCCATTAAACTGTAAAGGCCGTGACAGTAAAATGTGTAATACCCAGCTAAACAGAATGACTCCTTCAGTTCTGACTATTTGGTTTAGTAGGGTACTTAACAACAACCGCAGAGCTGTACACAAATTTCAAGAAATCTATGTACCATTTACTCCTCTACATTATAGAAGTTATTCAATCAGTTAAGGGCTTGATCATCTAGTCCTTATGCCAGCAACACTCTGATGGGAGGCGGAAGTTATGCCACCGTAAGGACTGTAGGATCAAGCTCATAAGTGGTAAATAGCAATAAAAAAGTGATGGGAAAGATGCAAGAAAAACATCTATAGAGATTTAACTGCCAGATTTTCAGCTGGTGTAAACTGGGAAAGCTCCAGAGACTTACAGGTAGCTCTGCCAATTTACACCAGCTGTGGATCTGGCCCTTATAGATTTCCTTAAGACTGTTAAATAAAATTATCCTGACCCTCATTTAACGTGTATAAGAAAGTAATTAGGGCCCCACAATTCTGCAAAGCATTTAAGTTCCTCCTTAACTTTAAATATGTAACTAGTCCCCCGAAGCCATATAACTTTGTTAGACTGAAGTCAGGGGCACTATTCACATGCTTAAAATTAAGCATGTGATTATGTGCTGTGTTAAATCAGGGTCCAATAGCATGTACACATAGGTAGGGGAGGTAATATTTTTTACTGGGACAACTTCTGTTTGTGGAAGAGACACACTTACACAGAGTTCTTTTTCAGTCCACCGTGCCTCTCTAATATCCTGGGACCAACACGGCTACAATACTGCAAATCCCAATACAAATGGTGTTTATGTGGAACCTTCAGCAATTGTTTCACTTCAGAGAAGATCTTTTATCTGCTGTTAAATAAGGGATGGGTGCTGAAGTAGAGTCAACACTCCAGTTCTGTATTTATTTTGTTTAAATTTTGTATAGCTTTGCTTAAAAAACAACCCAAACCCTCTTTCTCCTATCTAAGCAGTGATAGCCAATTACACTCTGACCCTACAGTGATTTCCCAGGCAATAGATTATGAAAATAATGTTTAGCAAAATGACAAATTTAAATATCATTTTATAAGAATGATATTAAAGAGAAGCTGGCTACATTCAAATTTAGTCTTATCATGGTGTGATTTGATCAAAGAAGCAAACCCTAATGTTCGGTAATGATCTGTTGGAACTTTATAGAAAAGCTGTTATTTAGGCTGGAGGAACAGGACTGTCATAATAAAATGTACATTTTAAAAACTCTGAGTAAAAATTGCAGAATTCTTTAAAAATAACTATAGCCTCAAGGTTGTTGGTCACAATGTTTGAAAATACATAAAACTACTATGAAAATATACCAGCTCATAGTAAGATAGGGACAAAGAGAAACAACTGAAAAATAGATTCAGAATAATTATTCTGAGAGTAAAGACAACTAGAGAATCGTTTGATCCCATAGATTAGGCCACTCTGAGGAACCGCATTGCTCAATAAACTCAATTGATGGGATTTTCAAACTTCACTCCTATTTCGGCCATGGAAGTGTTAGCATTAACTTCAGTGGGACCAGGGGTAGGCCATTGCTTGGGGGCTTTTGAAAATTCCCACACTGTATGTCCAGAGTAGGAGAAGGTTGGTCCTGTAACTAACATGCAAGACCGAGAGTCAAGAGATACCTGCTCTGTTCCTTGCTCATTCACAGATTCACTGAGGCTATGTTGACCTTCAATGAAAGACCCGTGGCAATGAGTCTCAGAGTCCAGGTCAATTGACTCAGGCTGTGGGGCTAAAAGTAGCAGTGTAAATGTTCTGACTCGGGCTATAACCCAGGCTCTGAAACCCCAACTAAAGCATAGGGTCACAGGGTACATCTACACTGCAGCCGAACACCCATGGCTGGGCCCGTGTCAGCTGACTTGTGCTCATTCTCAGAGCTATACAACAGCATTGTAGATGTTTGGGCTCAGGTTGGAGCCTGGGGTACGGGGGAGCCCCTCCCTCCAACTTCATGGACAGCACACTGAGCATTTTAAAGAAATGACCGGATATGATTAGAAGCATAGTCAATAGAATCTGATAAATTCACAAGGTTTTAATCAGAAGCTTTTTCTAGTTTGTGACAACCTAACCAAGATGAAAGAAAAAAACAACTGCTTAATTATGGCCCCTTCCATTTTTTTCCCATCCCCTCCACTACAGTCCACATTGCTAGTGCTAAAAGACCTGTCTTGGTAAGCTCTGACACCTCCTTTAAGCACATGAAAGTGTGACGAATACTGTGCATTGAAACCATCTAATTCTAGGCATAGCAGTTCTCTGATAGATTGATGTGCCTCTGTCAGCAAACTATTGATACCACAGCAACTCCATTTCACACATGAAAATGATGGATTTTAGGAGTCACCTGGGCAAGTCACATGTCCATGCATGACTCACAGTTTTTACAGGTAGCATCCATTGTTTACATCTACCTTTAAAGTCCTCGGGTCGACTTCTTATGTGGATTGGAGCATTCCAAGATCCATTGTCCTTTGTGCTTCTTGATTAGGTACTTAATTTCAACATTCCTTTCTCCAGGAACTGACCAAATGCTCTACTAAGGTTATTTAGAAATCAAGTCAGTACACAGCCAACATTCATAACATTGAATACAAAAATGATACATGCATGCAAATAGGATTAATACATTCAGTAGATCACAACCTTTACAGAGATATATTACATGGCATATGTAGCATAAAACACATTCTAAGCATATTTCCTTAGAGCCTTATGGGAGGTATCGTCACAATGATCATTTTTATTCTGCGATTCTGCTGATTTACATGTTAGTGTGAAAAATGTCATCTCTGGCTGGTGATTCTGCATTGCTTAAAACTCTACACTTCTTGGGTAAGAGATGGATGGGATCTTTCCTTTTTTCTTGCTTGAAAAATGAATTGTAGAGCAGAGTATTTTTATGCAAAAAACCTTCCAATATTTCCATGGTTTCCCTTTTGCTATTATGACAAGATTTTCCCCTGCAACTGAACAATAAATGTTTCATAAACAGCTCCTTCCATCTGCAAGAGAACCTTGAAAATTGATTATTTTTGTTTGTTTCTCTTACTCTCCAAATGTTTCTGCCATTATAAGGCAACCAGTTATTTTCGTAGGAAGGAATGTGAAGAATTAGAAAAGTTGAAAGTGATTAAGGCTCTGTTTTTTAAAAACAGAACCACTCTATTCAGCCTGTGCAGAGCTAGCATCACAAGACACTCTGAAGCCTTGAAAACAAGTCATTTTCTAACCCCATGGGGTGGTATTTGCATTAGCAGAGAAGAAACAATATAATAGAGACTATTTTCTTCATATTTAAAGGTCCCTGTGGTTAATACTTATTCTGTGTAGATGTTTATTTTTGGATACTTAAATTGTTTCTAGGAAGGCCACCAAAAGTTCAGAGTTATGGAGAAAAGGTCACTTTGTATTTATGGTATAAAAAAGGTGCCAAATAGGCCTGCCACAGTTGTTTTTTTTTATTTAAAGAAAAAGAGAATTTTCCACTTGTGCACATACAGTACTGTTGTAGCAGCATAATAAAAATGCTCTTCCAGTCATTGTCTAAATAGAAACAGATTTAACCTTGGCATTATGACTTGGATAACTAGGTAGTGCATGTTTTCAATATAGTTTTACTTTGCTTTACAAGGAGAACTGTAACTTCACACAACTGTCTTATATGGAGAGACCTGTTGTTTTGATGCCCTTTGCTTATATGTAAAATGAGGAAAATATGAGAGAAAAAAAAAACAGTGTGGCCTTCCTTATAGGTAACTATTCAACATTCACACAGTGAATTTATTCTTCCTGTAAAGACCTCTGACTATAAACAGAGTTGTGTCAGTCAGCTCTAATGACAGTGCCCCTTTTTTTTGTCACTTCTGAAAAGAAAGACAACAACTTTTTAAAATCTCTATCCTTAAAATATCTAAACGCAGCTCGGACTCCGTTACAATCAAGGACGCTGGAACAGTTTTTAGAGTGGGGGTGCTAAGAGCCATTGAACCAAACTGTAAACCCTGTATATGATGGAAGCCATTTCAAGCCAGGGGATGTGGCAGCAATCCCAGCACCCCTAGTTCCAGCACCTATGCTTACAATACATTCATCCAACTAAAGGCCTAATCCAAAATGATTGAAAAGCCTCCCATTGTCTTAAGTGAGCTTTGGATCAGGCTTTTGTTATCTAAAAAAACCTTGAAGTGTTTCTTCAGGGGCGGGGAGAGGGGGGTGGAACTATGATAAAGGGTGAGGCCTGAAGATCTGAGGGAAAAGATGGGCTACTATGTTTGTGTCTCAGGAAATGGCCCATTATTCACAGTTTGCTCCATTTCCTTAGATGAGGGTCGCACTCCCAGTGAGGGGCAGAGAGATTACAACAATATTAATGGCATTTGTAACATTCCATGGTTATTTATCATACTGAGTCTTTTTTTTTTAAGGTTTCCACAAATAGAGTATGTTTATCTGATTGATATGAATGTTGCAGTTTGAAATACTTGTAGTAGAGCAAATGGCAAAATGGTCATCTCTTTGCTTGTCACAAAGGTTGAGCCAGTGGTTAGGATAGTAGTTTGGGATTAGGAAGATCTGGGTTCGTTTCCCAGTTCCACTACTTTCTATATGACCTTGGGAAAGTTGCTCAGTCTCTCTGGATGTTGGTTCACCATCTGCAAAACAGAGATAAAATGGACACTTCCCTATCGCATAGGGATGTTGTGAGGAAAAACTATTTTAAAGATTGGAGGAGGAGAGGGAAGTATTCAGATACTATGGTAATGAGGACCATACACTAACTTAGATCCTGGAGCAATAGCCACCAAAGTGTATATCCACTCTGAACATTTCTAGCTGTAGCTCTGAGTACATTTCCCAGACCTGAAGAAGAGCTCTGTGTGGCTCGAAAGCTTGTCTCTCTCCCCAGCAGAAGTTGGTCCAATATAAGATATTATCTCACCAGTCTGGTCTCTCTAATATTCTGGGACCAACCCGGCTACGACAAGACTGCATACATTTTTAGTTTTACACATTTTGAGTTGCAGGAATCAGCAGATATGACTTTGCTTCCTATCATTTGGGAGCTAAACATGACAACAGCCCCAAACCACACTTCAGAGTTCATTTTGTTTATTAAAGGCTCCTAACAAGTTTCTGCAATGATGCTATCTGTAAAATTGTGCAAGCTTTCCAATCAGTAAGTGGATTGGGTTTCAAAGAGCTAAATGAAAATGCGGGCAATAAATATTAGTGTTAGCTAGGTCATATAGAGCAAAGTGACAAGGAGACTGAAAGACCTTCTGGCAAAACTAGAGCTAACAAATACCAAATGCATCCACTAAATCTGGCTGGTTTTTCAAAAACAGTGCAAAGTTCCTCAGTCCCTTTAATTATTTTAAAAACAAGTTAAAATGGAGGCCCAGGATCGCTGCACTGGTCTGAGCACCTATGATAAGCCAGGTAGTCCTGAATTCTAATCCTGACATTGCCATTTTAAGTGCTCTGTAACCTGAAGCCATTCACTTTACTCTTCTGGGCTAAGTTTCTTCTTTAAAAGGGGAATAATAATAGTGACCTATCCTATAGAAAGCATGAGTATTAGTGTGTGCCAGTTTGTACAGTCCTTTGGAGTTACATGGACACATTTTTAGAAGGGTGGTCTCCCAATTGTGGGACAAAATTTGCTCCTGATTTTTTTTAATTGAATCTTACATTTGAACCTGAATGCTTGCACCACTAGATACTTGTATGCAGGAGCAAATCAAGTGACTACAATTGCAGTAACTCATATTTGTGCCTATATTTCCATTTGCTAGAAGAAAAAAAATGCAGATACCCTGGAAAATTGTATGCTCAAGTAGGGAGTATGAAAAATCTGCTACATGAAGCGCTAAGTAATATTAAATGATAGCTTGACTTCTTTTATAGTATTTTTAAGGGTTCATTTTTGCTCAGTCAAAAATATTAACCAACAACACGGTGGTTATAACCATTTAGTCTCTTAATTATTTTTTCTAGTCCTTTTCTCATAATATATAATTATGACAGTCTCCTGTGTAAATGGTTATTTTCTCCTTTACTGCCTCTCTCTCTCTTCCTGCTGCATGTTGCTACAGTGAAGCCACACAGCCCTTATTTATGACCTGCCATGAAGGCAGCCCTCATAGTGAGAGCTCTGTGAATGTGAGATGCTCTTGCATGCCTCTGCAAACCCCAGGCAAATGCATCTACACCCACCATGTTCCCAAAGGCCTCTGCTCTAGCCAGAAGAAGAATATATCTTATCCCTACACTAACTTCTTCCTCTCTCTTGGGAAAAGCAAATGTTTGTGCCCACTTTTAAACCTAAAACAATGGAGAGTGTTTTCTTTTCCTATTAAGAATAATGTTAAAACTGGATTTTACTCATTTGTTGGCCTATTTTGCAAGCAATAGCTGCAGGGACCTCATACGTGATGACCGAATGATGCTCTATCAGAAGCATAGGCATAAGAAGTCAAAGAGATGCACTCAGGGCTGGGGAAGGAGGCAGGCCCTACAGAAAAAGAATGAAGAGTAAAGGTCATTGGTCAACCGAAAAGAAAACGTTGCACCTTACCAGAAACAAACCTTGAAGGTAACAGTCGTTGTCTACTTCTGCAAAGGCTGTCAGTTTCTTTGGAAGAGTTGGGTGTGGGGGCTCGAGGTGTTCCCCAAGACTGAGAGAAGCATTATGGCAGCTTGGAAGAGTCATCAATCTTCCCCTAGTGACTAAAAAAGTATTTTTTTGAAAATTAATGGTTGGCACAGTTCCAATCCCTCGCTGCATATTCAGAGCTCAGATACCACAATAATGGGTGTAGAATAGAATAGAAATCCTTAGCAACATAGTGCTATTTCATTAGTACTGTATAAGAAAGACAAGTATATACATTATCCCTGGAAAAATTCTAGTCCAGGACTAGGCTGACTTGGAGAAGCAGCATGGAAAATGAAACAATATGCAGTTTGAACCATCCCCATCCAACACACACAGATGCAGCTTGCCTCCTTCACACTTAAATCCAAGCCTCTACAGCTGGTGAGCATTCCAGCATCTGAGGAGTTGAAGGCACCTGCCATGCTGCAGTATGCCAAGTACATTCTACAGTTCTATTGACTTCAGCGGACTGTTAATTCACAACAGGTGCTAGCAAGGAAAGGGTCAATATGAGAACACTGGTGAATATTTATTAACTAGCTTTAGAAATGGATATGGAAAGCTATTGTAGAATTCATTTAAAACAAATTTGAGTGGCTGTTTGTGTACCATTCAAAATGTATAGTTCAGAACAAAGTTCTCCGTTGCTATTCCTGCTAAAATCTCTTAATATGTACTGCAAATAGTATAGTTATACTTTCACTTCTATATGCCTTTGCATCCAGGTATCTTAAAGCATTTTAAATAATTATAACCGCACACCAGCTAGGCAATTCCCCTTTGGCAGATGGGTAAACTGAGGCACACCCACGCTGTTAAGAGCTTGATCTTTTGAGATGCTGAGCACTCTCACTTCCCAAGTATAGTCTGTGGGATTTAAGGACACTCTGCACATCACAGTGCATGGTAGGATTGAGCCTGTTGTGACTTCGCAAAGGACACATAATTGAGTGGCTGAGCTAGAAATAGAAGCCAAGATTCCCACTCTCTTGATTATTAGATTTAATTATTATTATTAGACATGGCTCTTGAGGTGAGCACTGCTGCATGTGGAAGAATTTGAGTATGTACTGGGTAGTTCTGCACTGAGGATAAGGTGGCCAGTATGCAGACTGGAAAGAATTTTTGCTCTGAGGTTTTGGAACCTAAATTATGGGCCTAGCAGTAAAGTTCAGTAGTCTCTAAAACTGTAAAAAAAAATGTGTGAACCTGAATAATGAACTCTAGGTTTTCAAAACTACAGTTTTGCATGTGTGTGGTCCCTCCATAGCAAGAATGCAAGCCAGGACTGATATATGCACTTGTGAAAATCTGGGCTGTAAAGGTTGACTTTTAATCCAAGCAAAGAAGCTTCTATGGGACTTTTTATTATCTCTGTAGTTGGAAAAGAGTTATGAATAACTTTTCCCAGGTATTTAGACAGATTGCATCCTTGAGGGGAGCATCGCTTCTTTCATGTTCCCTTATAATTTGTGCTGTCTTAAGCCTTCCTCATCAATGTGTTGGGTGAACATTATGACTGTTCTAAATGTATCTTTCCCACAGCGATGTTGGGTACCAGGCGCCAGTCTTCTTAGCATATGCACAACATGCCTCAGGTGGCACATCAAATTTGGTCCACAGGTTGGACCATTAGCTTCCCTGGCCCAGGCCAGGAACTGACAGGGAGTGTGACATAAATGCTGATCCATGTCCCCTGTCAGGCTCCAGTATTGTAATATAAATATTATAGTTGTTTAGTTACTGATATGGAAATAACACAGTGGCTTCATTCATGACTCCTAAATATATTGTCACTTTCTCTGTCTTGTGTAAAAGTCATCTCCAATGGCCCTTAGAAATATGCATTCCAAATATATTCTCACACTCTATATAGATGTACTGATGACACTCCAAACAGTTTGGCTAGAGAAAATCTGAAACAGCAGATCTAAATGACAGAGAACAAATCTTTGGAAGGAAGCGTAATAATCCGATGACCTCTTTGGAGCATACAAAACTTGAGAAACAGGGAAATGTCATCCAGGCCAATGTGCATGCCCATCCAGCCCTTACTCCATCCATCACTGATTAAAAATAAATTAAGAAATGGCAGGCAGAGAGTTTTCTGGTTAAAGCCCAGAACTTGATTTCAGGAACCATAGAGTTTATTTCGAGGCACTGCTACAGACTTCTGAGCGTTTGGGCAAATCACGTAGGCAAACCTGCGTGACTAAATGTAGGTTCAGGGATCTAAATAGGAGTGGGTAGATCTCCAATGGGAGCTGGTTGGTTTGTTTCCCACAGCACCTCTGAAAATTCAGCCACTTTGATTTAGGAGCCAAAGTACAGAATTAGGAGCCCCACTTTAGGTAGCCATGTTTGAAAACATTAGTCTGTATGTCTCCTCACTTCCACTTCCTCCTCTATAAAATGGTGATAATACTCTTCTGCCTAAGGGAGGTGTCGCATTTGGCTGAATTCATTAATACTTTTAAAATACTTTGAGCAAGAAGGTGAAAAGTAATTGTTTGGGCCTGAGTGCCTTCTCCCATGACAGAGTGTGTTCAAGGAAGGAAATCTAGGTAAGCTTCCCCAATGGAGTTCAACTAAGTTCTTCCAACAATGGGTAGAGTATCCCCTTCCTCCCCACACCAGGGGGAGAAGCAGGGGTTCCTCCCCACAACCTACACATACATTCTG
This sequence comes from Gopherus evgoodei, assembly GCF_007399415.2. Lineage (NCBI taxonomy): Eukaryota > Metazoa > Chordata > Testudines > Testudinidae > Gopherus > Gopherus evgoodei. The sequence goes on along the minus strand of NC_044333.1, from coordinate 32,196,947 downwards.
GGGCCTGCTAAAAGCCATGAGTTCAGGCTGTATAGACATTGCTAAGTACTACCCACAGGACTTGAGTATCTCCTCTCAACACTCCCCTAGGTCTACCCACTCCACTAGGACTACTTCCATGAAGTGGGTGGTTCTACTGTTTGCAACTGATCTTCCTTCTGCCTGCCACCCCTAGCACATTCCCCATCTGCTTGGGACAGAGAAAATCTGCAGATGAATTTCAAAGGGGATGACTGAACTGATTATTACTAGTTTTGATTAGACCTCTAGACACTGGCTGGCAAATTCCAGCAGGAAAACAGCGCCATATCAAAACATCCCCTCTATCTCCAGTCACATGTGCCAGATCATCCCTAAGATAATAACAAAACTAAGAAAAATCTTTTCTATTATGTCAAAAAAGAAAAGAGTTACCTGGGATTGGGATATCTAAATTCAACAAACTGCTGAGTATCCATTTTGTTCAAAAAACCTTCCTCCTTACTTTTCCAGCCATATGGATTTGCCAGCTCACGGCATCATTACATGTTTGTACTACAACATATCTTCAGCAGCTGTCCATATCTCATAATGCTACAGTATCTCTCATGTGCTGATTACCAACCCACAATAGATTGATATCATGTCCAGAAGAGCCCTGATATCCAGTCGGACTCCAACTGTAAACTTTTGAAGAGGAAAAGAGAGCGCTAGAAACACTCCTAAACATCTGTTGTTTTAGCCATAGTAGTGTCAAATTGCTGTTGATTCTCCGACAGTGTTTGGCATTTAATCAGGCACAATGTAGATTTTATTGCCAAATGTAACTATGCTCTTTTTCTTTGCTAACCTGTGAGTCACCAATTAACCAAATGAGTTTAATTTGGCAATCTGACGTCCTAAGAGATTATTATTTGACAATGAGAAAGTTGAATGAAAACAGGAAATTTTCAGGGGTTGTGCTTGATTTGTATTAAAATTCTTCTTTCCCTCGGTTTGGGTTTGCATCTTCATTGATCTATTCAGCCCTTCAGGATTTAATATATACACGGTATGGAGAGAAACTATAATCTGGGAACATACTCTGTCTTTGTGCATGGTCTTCTCCAATACCCTGCTCCTGCCACACTTGTATCCTTGATCCTACTGTTTTTAAAAAGACTTCCCTGGATATTCAAAAGATTAACCAGAAGTGGATTTAAATTGTTCAGACATGCAAATCCAATAAATGTTGGTTCCTTACTACCTATGCTGCACATTAAGAATGATGAACTGTTGTGTGTGCATGCGTGCGCGCACACACACACAAAGAAGAAGATGAAGAAGAAGAAAGGTGGGGGGAAAGGCCCAAATCTTTGCTCCAAACGCAAATCAAACTTTTTTTGGGGGGGGAGGGGAGGACATCTGAAAAAGTTTGCTTATTCATTATCTTGTTTGTTGATTTCATTTTTGCAAACTTCCAGGTTTCAGCTGGGTTTTGACTTAATAGTACCAAAATATTTCATGATTAGAGTGTTTCTGACCAGGCTGGAAAAAGGCAGGACTAGAAAATACAAGAACACCTAATATTATGAGTATTCTCATTCAGTTTCCCTACCAAAGAGCTTCAAGTGTCTTGTGGCCTGTGTGAAATGACTTAAAACCTGGTCCCGGTGGACTTTCATCTACACTGCTAAACACACTGCTACAGGTGGCGTTCGTGGCAGCCTCAAAAAAAAGGCCAAGGAGAGTCAGATAAGTCACGAATGAAGCACATTAGCAAGATAGTGTGTGGAAGCTTGCATTAATGCTGCCCAGGCTGTGTCTGTTGGATGGCCAGAAAACAATCAGGATTGACAGTTGCCTTCTTGTTGTATGGCCAGAACAATCAGGATTGTTGTATGGCCAGAACAATCAGGATTGTTGTATGGCCAGAGAACAATCAGGATTGACAGTTGCCTTCTTGTGGCTCGTGGATTTCATCTGCATATTATTAGTGTGAAAACTTCAGACCTGTTTGTAAGTAGTGTCCCTACCTGGCCACAAGAAAAGGAGTTAAGTTTATGTCAGCTGGAAGTTGTCTTTGGATATCTTGGAGTAGATGTAGCTATTCCGGCAACGAGTGATATCTTTGGGATTTAGCAGGTATTACTTTAGATCACTCCTGAACCTTTATCATTTCAGAGTCACCAAGATAGGAAGAAGGTTGTTGAATTTTTTTAAATGCATTTTATGATAAGATAATTCAAGCTATTGAAGTAGTTTATGTGAAGTTGCACTGTGGTGGTTAAATGACATAATATTCCTTGAAGATAAACAGACTTATTCCTAGTAGTTATAACAAACTCAATCAGATAACATCAAATCACAGAATAATTGAACTTGTCTTACAAGTTCCTCTGACACAACCAGTTTCTCAATTGTATTAAAACTAAAGCAATAAAGAAATGTCTCAACTTACAGTGATTTTAACACTAAAAGAGAAGGAGCTGGGAGATGGTACATGATAGTTACCCGGGAACAGAAAGGATCTTCCCAGTCCAGAACATGAGAAAGGGGAGCCCACTAGGGTTTGCAGCCAATGATCATTGCCTACACATGTCTGTGTAACTGCTGCTTTGAAAATTTTACTGGTTCAAGAGTTGGAATGAGCAGATAGATAGGTGTGAGAAGGTCCTGCATTTCTAATCCTGTCTCTGGAATTGACTCACTGCATAACCAAGGGCAATTCACTTCATCAGTCTGTACCTCAGTTTCCCCATCTGTAAAATGGTGGGAATAATTCTTATCTACCTATCTCATAGGTGTGCCAGTCCTACAGAATTAATGCTCGTAAAGCATTTTAAACAGGTAAAGCTATGTATGTGCTAAGCGGAGCTGTGCAGAGAATGGAAAGTCCATTTTGTTAAGCAATTTGAGATTTGGACAGTTTTTTTTCTGAGAAGGAACAAAACCTGGAAATGTCTAAATTCTCTGTGAAAGAAAATTCTAAAGAAAATTTTTGATCAAGCAATTTTGTTTCAATTTCACCTTTTTTATTTTATAATTATAATATAGAATACGCATTTTTAAAAAATTCAAACATACAGTAGTTTCAAACATACAAAACAAAAAAGCTTTTCATTCCAAAAAAATGTTGAAACATTCATCATTGTTTGGACTGTTTTTTCCAGTTTTCTCTAAAATGAAATTTCTGCAAAATTAACATGATTTCATGAAACATTTTTACTTTGACAGAATTGCATTAGCTGATGGAAGAAGGTTCCATCAAAGTTATTCCAACAAGCTCTCGTGCTAAGTATTGTTAGTATTGCATATAATGGTGCGTACCTTTAGCACCAGTAAAACGGTTAAGTGCAGCCATTCTATAGTTGTGCTTCATGTAGCAGGTCAAATACTCACAGGAGTGGAAACCTGCATGCCGGATTGGACTAATGCAGTACCCCAAGGAATCTGCAGAGATCCAAAACCCACCACGCTGTGGGTATGTCTACACTACCCGCTGGATTGGCGGGTAGCGATCGGTTTATTGGGGATTGATATATCGCTTCTCATCTAGACGCGATATATTGATCCCCGAATGCGCTCCCATCAACTCCGGAACTCCACCAGAGCGAGCAGCGGTAGCGGAGTCGACAGGGGAAGCCGCGGCCATCGATCCCACGCCGTGAGGATGGGAGGTAAGTCGAAATAAGATACTTTGACTTCAGCTATGCTAGTCACGTAGCTGAAGTTGCGTATCTTACATCGACCCTGCCCCCTAGTGTAGACCAGGACTCTGAGGACATGTCTAACATAATGCTGGAGAACTGATAAAATGGTGGCAGCAAAGCCTAAAAGATTTTTCAAGGAGATTGAACAGGAGCTTCTGGAGGCAGAAGTGAGGCATAGAAAGCAAAAGTAAACTAGGCCTCATTTAAGTATCTTTTTCAAAATGCATTAATCACCATAAACACAGGTTTATGCCTATTTTTACATCAGTGTTAGAGGTTAATACAACGGGAATTTTCTGCATTGTCTGTCATCAGCATCTGCTAAATCAACAGCTTGAAGAGCAAAATAACAAGATCCTTTGACCTATTGTTCGCCACGCACTGCTTTCCCTTTGACCTCTGAATTTCTGAGTTTCCCCTATCAAATCATCATATGATTTGCTATAACTGTGCTCATTCTTTCTGTCCTCCCATTCCTTCCCACACCAATCCACGCTGACACTTGTTTCTTTGACCACTATCCTCATTCACTTCTATATATTTTGAGTCAGTCAATTCCTCTTCTTAAGGTTTTCACAATTCTTTGCTCTCTGGTTATTTTCCTACTTCTCCAGTTGCTCATTCAGCATCTCTGTTGGTGGTTGTTCCCCAAACACCCTTCTACCTTTTCTTGAGTCCCTCAGAGTTTGGTTTCTCCACAGCCCTTGTCTCATGTCTTCAACTACCATCTCTACATGTGTTACACCCAGAGTAACTCTTCATCTGTGTCCCCAATCCCTTGATCCAGTCTTGCCTCTTTGACTCTCTCATTCCAAGGGTCTCACTGCCAACTCCAGCTCATCAGTGTGAAAACTCCTCATCTTTCCTCTAAGGTTATGTCTACACTACCGCGGTAAGTCGATCTAAGTTACACAAATCCGGCTATGTGAATAACGTAGCTGGAGTCGACGTAGCTTAGGTCGACTTACTGCGATGTCTACTCTGTGCTGGGTTGATGGGAAACACACTCCCATCGATTTACCTTACTTCCCTTGTTCCAGGTGGAGTACTGGGGTCGACTGGAGAGCATTCTGCGATATAAGCCCGCTAAATCAACCCCCAGTGCATCGATCACCAAAGCATCGATGCCATGGTAGTGTAGATATAGCCTAAGAGTCCTCTACTCTTCCTCATCACTTTCTGCTACTCCACCAACCTCCCTATAATCCAGACTGACAATATCAGTGTATCCTATTCAGTTTCTACCTTTTTTTCCCTCCTCACGTCTTCACAAACAGTTCTAGCTTCTAGTTCTCACTTTCAAGGCCGTGCACAAGTCTGGTTCTGCTTAGATTTCTCCTCTCATTTCCTCCTTTCACTCCCTTCTGCCTGCCTCTGTTCCCTTGTCCTACCCTATTCCTTGACTTTTAAAATAATTTACAGTCATATGTGAATTTAGTGTTTATGAAAGTAGAGGCTTGACAGCCCTGAAGACTGGAATCCTCTGTTAACCTTGCAGAGTAAGAACTCCCAGGCAGTATGTTCTCTGCAGTACATTCAAACTAATGTAGAAGGGCAACTACTAGGGAGAGGGAGATGCTACATTTTCCAAGTCCATTCAGCAATTGGCCTCACTGCTCAGAGTTCTCACTGCTTAACAAGAGTCCCCTCTTTTAAGAGTTACTAGATTAGATTAGTTCATGAGTCCATTTGGTGCTACACCCTTATCCAGAAATAACCAGTAATTGATGCTTCAAAGAAAGGCAAAAACAAACAAATAAAATAAAAACCAACCCCATAATACATCTAGCTAATTGTTCAATATTGCACAAGGTGAATATTGGGTTTGGATTTCTTTCTGACCCATGTAGGCAATAAGCTTATACCCTGAAGCGTGAGGTGAGTTACTCATATAATTATTTCTGCTCACAACACTATTGTTCTGATGCTGTAAATGGTCACCGAAATATTAGGTCCTTTATTAAATCCACCAAAGTAATTGTCTTGATGACCTGCTGAACAGTGAATCCCACAGGTTGTTTCTGCTGCATAAAAACATATCTTATTTTTTTTGTTCCTAAACAGATTGACCTTTCATTTTATTGAGTGTTCCCTTGTTCTTATTTTATGGGACAGGGTTAAAAAGAGGGCAGATCCGTTTCTCCTTCCCAGGTGGAATAATCCTAATCTTTGCCATTTCTCATTTATAAATCCTGTCCCATTTCTCACCACTTTCGCAATCCACTCTGAACTTTCCATTTTCTTCTGTCTGCGTGTTGGCTTGAAGGTCTGGTGTTATATGTATTGCAAAGTCAGGCAGAGATTCAGAGTGGTGCATAGGATACAGCATTGTGACTTTTATATGGGTGAAGCAACAAGAAATAACTCAAAAAAAACCAAATCTTCAGGATTTCCAGGGACTTTGGAAAATAAAATTCATCCAGTCAGTTTACAGCACTGATTCCTATGGAATGAACAGGAATATATCTTCCCACATTAGCAACCCCCTTGATTGTGATCAGTCTTTATAAACCGTATCTCTGCTTGAACGATGGACAATTGACTGCATCTGTTTCTACTATACTAATTCAATCTGTCTAGGAAAACTACTCTTGCAGGAACTTTAAAGGTGAAAAATAGCACCAATTTTATTCTTTAATACAATTGATCTTTAAGCACCTGTGTGTACGTTTCTGATTCTTCTGTAAACCCCAACTGCAAACACCATAAAAAGGGGTTTTATGAGCTTCTGAAAGCTTTATTTCCAAGTACAATAGCCACAGACTCCACAGGTTCAGCAGTAGAACTTAAGTACTGTACAAGGCCAAGTATACAGGCAAATGCTCTTCCTGTTAATAAGGATAGGCAAGATTATGTATGATATGATCTGAACCTTTGTCTGTGCCCTCCAACTAAGGATAGGCAAAGGCTCTTTTGAGCTTTCCAATGTTTTGTTCTTTTCTCCAGTTCTGTGACCTGCTATGCAACCTTAGTATTAGTCAGAATAATAAGCAGAAGTAAAACTGTTCTTCCAGTACTGCCGACCCAAAAAGAAAAGGGAAGTAGCTGAAATCTCTCACAGGAAAAGCTTCTGCTCACATGATTTCTATCAATGTAAGGGGAAATGCAGCAAATTTAAAATACTTAAAAAATGTGTTTACATAATGGACAGGTTGAGATTGCCTGTGGAACTTATTGTCACCAGATGAGACAAAGAACCTTGCAGGATTCAGAAAAGGATTGGGCATTTTATGGGTTACTATTACTATAGTGAGGATTAAAAAAACCAAGAGTTTGGGAAGGGGTATAATCCTTCCTGCTTCATAGCATAACCCAATCTCTAGCTGAAGGAGGTTAAGAAGAAACATTCCCTATGAACAGATTATTTAATAAATGCCTACAGCACAGATCGTCCTCAGAGAAGCAGGTGGGTACTGGTAAGGGTGAAGACAAGGCATTGGATTAGATGGGCTACTGGCTTGGAATATGGCAGTTTCTATGTACAGTAATTGTTTTGCCTTTAGACTGCTATTTCTAGCTGAGCCAGTCTCTAGTTGATCCCAAAGTTAGGAAAATGGAAAACCACTTTGTTCTAAACACAGTGCAGCCCAGATGAGCTAATATGGGTCACTACTATATATACACACACACACAGTGTTGTATGGAGAGATCTAACACTCTAAGTGCAAATTTAGGAGAAGAATTATCACTTCGTTAAAATAAAACACATAGCAATTGCCGTGTATTATGGAATTATATAAATATACATAAAATTCCATTTTAGAAACGTGTTCCTTTAATACTAATTGGATGCAAAAATCTTATCACATTAGTAACCTTCATACCTTTATAATAAGTCTCTTATTGTATTAGCCAGCTTGGTTTTCACTAATATGATATGAAAGACTTGCTAATATATTAGGAAAGCCACTAACACTATTAATTTACTAGATAAATTACCTCTCTGTCTTGGAACTTTAAATGAAATGGAATTCACTAATCCTAATTGGTTTGCCTTCTACCGGAAATATTTCCCATTAGTTCAGCATGTTTTCGTATTTCATACTTGAACAGAGGAGACTTCTTAAACTCAAAGCCTTGGGATACAGTATATGGGTTTATTAATTATTGAGTATTCATTCAAGGGGGTTAATTAAGCAATAACTTTCCATTGACTGGTGTATACAAAGGAATAAAAGCCTTGACTTGTCCTGCTGATTAAAGCATCTTTGAGGCCATTTTGTCATCATTTTGTCCCATTTGGTGAGGGGAATTTGTTTAGTATGATTGGCTCCGAACATGGACACCCATTACTATACACAGGAGGTTCGTTCCTTTGTTGATTTTGTCCTTTTTTCCCCATCTATTCCTGGTTAGGAGGGTTATGACCTTTTCTCTTGCAAATGGACCTTGCTACTGGATCCATGTCTTTGTCATCTGAAGAGTAGACAACTGTAATACGGTAAAGGAGCTTGACTTTAAATCCACTGGGAAGTTGACACTGGTGCAGAATGCAGCAGCTTGCTTAGTAAGTGGATGATCTTGCTGTGCGCACATGACACCGATGCTCTGGCGTATTCACTAGTCTATTAGTTTCCAGGCAGAGTTTAAGGTTTTTGCTTTTGTATTTGGGGCCTGATCCAAATTCCTGCGGCATCAGTTGAACGACTCCCGTGTACCTCAGTGGGTTTTGGATCGGGCCCAGAAAGCTCTAAGTAGCTTGGCACATGCCTGCATGAAAACTGTTGTCTAGCCCCCTGAGATACAGCCTCAGGTCTGGTTAGCAGCAGCATGTTGGGGAACTTCTTCATTATTAAAGAGAGGGGGCTGCTGCCATGAAGGCTCTTTGGCTGAAACCTACTCCCTGCCCAACTTGGTCTGCAGTCTGCTGAATCGGCTGGTTTTTAGGACGTACTGTGAAGACCATATATAGGGGAATCCTCTGGTGGCATAGAATTGTCATAGTGTAGGGGGCCAGAGTAGTGCGGAATGACTGGGGAAAGGAGCTTCCTTATGCCTCTCTGATTCCCAATGCCTTTAACCACCCCTTAGGGCTGCTGGCACTCAGTATTAATTGTAGCAGTCTCCAGTCTGCTCTGAGTTACACTGGGGAATGGGCCCTGGCTTGGCACACAGCTGACCCAAGCTTTGGGATTACAAAGTCTTCCTTTATACCGTTCATGTATCTACACGCATACCCTGCATTGCATTGTGCAAGTCCCCCGCCACAGCCGACTCTGCCTTACCCAGGCACTGGAATCGATGTGTAGAAGATTGTGCTTACGTCTGTCTATCGGCAAATGTATGGTATGTGCTGGCCAAAGCTGGCAAGCTGAAACTGCTGCTTACAATCTGCCTCACATCCCTGAGTCAGTGCAACCTTAGCACATCTCTGCCCAAGGGAAGTGCAATTCAATATAAGGAGTGGCTTCTGGGTATTGAGGGAAGGAACTATGCCATACAAGAAAGAAGAGAATGGTGGTGGTGGGGCTGCAAGCTGGAAAAGCATAGTGATATTAAAGTGACTGGCAAACTTGCTTTCAAACAAGCCTTAGCAGGTTTTTCTCTCTTTATATTTTAGTGACCGTGATAAGTGTCAGTTTCTATGTCATGGCAAGACTGGTAACAACTGCCAAACATAGTGCCAAGAAGCATTAATGTAGTTTTCTGTCCTTACCTGTTCCTTTTAAGGTGTAGTAGACCCTGCCATTCAGCCAAACAATGTGGAGGCTAAGCCATCCGTCCGTGTAGGGACCAGGGCAAAATTCTGAAAACAGAGCCTCTGGAGGAAGAAAGCTAATGCAGTATCCTGCTGAAACCACTGAGCTCTACCCAGTCTTTTTGTTTGTTTGTTTTTTGTTTTTGGTATTTTTTCAAAATATATCTAGCCAGTTCTTCAGTTCCCCAGTACAGCTGCAACTGCAGCATCACCTCAGCCAGAAGGAGGCTTTGATAAAAGGAAAAGATTTCGAAACATGAAATATAAAAGCTGTGAGACAGCTTGAGTGGTTGAAATCGTATATGTATATCCACCTATACATCTTCCTGAGCCAAATGACTTGCTTTGGCTTGCTTATCACTTCAAGACAAAGCAGACAATCTATGTTTATTTGACACTTCCAATCATAAAGGGTATCCAAGAAAATGTACGGTTCTGCAGTAGAACAGGTCTTGCAGGTCATTCGCACAAGATAACTATGCAGGCTAATTACACAAAAGTGTGTGATTATTATTAATATTATTTGGCACCATCAGCTTTTCCACCAGCAGCATATGTGAAAACTACAGCTGCAGAATACAAATAATTCTCAGAAAATGCTTGACTATGAATTTATTTTCCCTTTTGATTTGCAGAATGTATGCTGGCTAGTCATAACTGGCTTAAGTTTATTCATTCTGAGTGAAGTGCACCTTTTTACAGGACTAGAATCACTTAAGCCCTCGAAGTAGAACTTGGTTTGGTGAAAAATGTATATGTAATGTTCCTTCACATTTATACAAAGCCATTTTGTGTGCACGTGCCATCCTACTTCCAGAAGGTAGAGTAATGTACTTGTCTGGGTCATTTAATTGCCTCTGTTTTGGGACTCGGGAAACCTTGTCCCCTTACCGTACTAAGCAGTGTCCCAATCCCATCCCATGTAAAATATAGCCACGTGCGTTTTATTTGTTGTTATGTAATTTTCTGTCATCACCACAGTCACTGACACAAAGTAAGTGTGTGTGTGTCTGTGTGAGAGAATCCCACTTGCAAAGAGTGCAACCACATCCTCGACTCATTTATTAGTTGCTTTACTGCCAGGACTCTGGGAGGTGTCTGTGAAGCAGCACCCCGTACTATCTGAAATGAATCACTTCTGCTGAGAACAGTCAGGAATGTGCATTGAAAACTGGCTAGATGCAAGTACCCAAGCCTGTGAGCTTGTGTAAGCACAGCTGAAACAAGGTCACCGTGAAATTCAAGCAAACGCTTGCACAGCATTGTTTGCAGTGTTCATGCAGACAGACATTCAAGTCTAGTGATAACAATAGTTCACTTACCTTCACATCTGAGCAATAACAATGATAATTAGCAGGGCTGCTCATCCAGCTGTTTTCTTCTTTGATTTCCAGTTATTTTCCTAGAGACAGAAACTGTCCTCCACTGAGATCCTTTACTCTGGCCACGTCCAGACTAGGGTATTAAAATCGATTTTAGATACGCAACTTCAGCTACAGGAATAACGTAGCTGAAGTCGAATTTCTAAAATCGAGGTACTCACCCATCTGGACGGCGCGGCATCGATGTTCGCGGCTCTCCGTGTCTATTCCGGAACTCCGTTCGGGTTGATGGAGTTCCGGAATCGATGTAAGCGCGCTCGGGGATCGATACATCGCGTCCAGACTAGACGCGATATATCGATCCCCGAGCAATCGATTTTAACCCGCCGATGCCGCAGGTTAGTCTGGACGTGGGCTCTGATCCAGTGACATAAGGGGAGCCTTGAAGTTGGTGGAAATAGTCCCCAGTCTCAGGGATAGTGTAGGCAGCCCTACGTCCCACTCCTTGCAACCACCTCTTAGCTGTAGGGGACATGGTAGGGCAATGGCTAAAGGTCAGAGGAATGGAGCAATTTTTAGGCAGTTGAAAGAAAGCTACCATAAATTAGAGCAGCCAGCTGGGTTGCTCCAACTTTGTGAGAGGCCACATCGACTATGGAGTAGCCTAGAATCTGGGGAGTACAAAGGTAGCATCCAGCTACCTTTAGCCTTCCTCTGTCCTCCCTGCCACAAGCTTCACATCACAGAATTTCTACCTTCCTGATTTTCAAGTAGGATTTTTACAATAGTACTAAGGAACAATTTTAAATTCACGTTATCAGTGAAAAGCCTTCCATTTTACATTCGTTCTCCTTTGTGACCTCTTGCTTAGGGCCTGATCCTGAGTTTGGCCTACAAAAAATCCATTTTTTCTGATCACCCACACTCTGGTTAGCTGCATTATGTCTATGGGTTTTAAGTGCTAAGTGTGAAATTCACCAGTGTATAGGGAGGGAGAGAGGGATGGCTCTGTGGTTTGAGCATTGCCCTGCTAAATCCAGGATTGTTGGTTCAATCCTTGAGGGGGCCACTTAGGAATCTGGAGCAAAAATCAGTATTTGGTCCTGCTAGTAAAGGCAGGGGACTGGACTGGACTCAATGATCTTTCAAGGTCCCTTCCAGCTCTAGGAGATTGGTATGTCTCCTATTATTAGGGCCAGTGTAATGCCTATGGCTCAATTAGGACTTAAGTGATGCATGGGCTTCACCCTGACTCTCTGGGCAGGACTGTTTTTCACTCTTACAAAGGACTAATGGTTTGCAATACTGATCCTATTCTTTACAAATCATTCACTTCTGAAAAATTCAGAGTAAGATGTAGAGCTTGGGCAGCTGGCTTTGAACTTTATTTGCCTTAACATTTTATTGTGGCAAATACCTGTAAGGTTTATGGGTTTCTGGGCATTATGTTTGGAAAGAGCTTGCTAGAATCCCTAATATATATGTCTTGGCTGACAGCCCCTTGTCACTCAGCATGAGATTGATTTAGGAGAGGTGTAAAGTTGATTTGTGGAAGGGGAGGAGGATCATAAAGGGGAATGGCTTGAAAAATGTGTGTAAGGGAGTCAGTGTAACCCTATACTCTTACATTAGTCAGGGACTTAACTCTTTTTCCTTCAGTGTTTTTCTAATAAATGTCTGTTTAAAACCAAACCCTAACCCCCGTTAATAAATCCGAGTTATCTAGTTCTATCACGCTTTCATCAGGATCAGCCTTAAATTTTCCCCTGCCCTGAGGAAGATTTAGAGTGTCCCATTTGGTGGCAGAAATAGAAGTTTTAAAATGTCAGTGAAATAATATGCTCCTCTAGTCACATTGGCAGGCAAATTACTGGCATCACTGACATGCCAGCTACAGGCTGGCATTTTGCCCTGGTAACATTTTAAAATTAAGAGCCTTGTCCTAAGCACATTTGAGTCAATGGCAACCTTTCCATTGACATCAATGGGCTTTGGGACACACCCTGAGTACATAAGGTGGAAATCTCACTCCCTGTGCAAAACATGAGTAAATGGGCTCTGTGCAGCTCACCAGGACAGGAGGAAAGGTGGACAGAGAGGGGGATGAGGGGGAGATGGAATCTTCTTCCCCCTTTCACAGAAGTGGGAAGCAGAGTATGCATGTTTCAGCTTGTGCCTGCCGCTCCAAAGCCATGTGCTTCAGTAGTAGTCATGGCCCACTGTATAACACACCACACACGGTCAGTAGGTGCTTACAATGTGTGAACCCACTGGGTCATGTTCCCAATTACGTTCTGACTGGCATGCCTGCTCATAGTCCCCTGCCAGTCTCACACGCCGTACTACAGCGGAGCACACAGGAGATTGTGCAACTCTCCTGGCATCATTTCCACAGTGGAACTCCACTGCAGTTTGGGTCTTCCACAACTCCACTGCATCAGAGACACCCTCATGCCTGTAATGGATCTGCTAATCAGGGGAGGACTGTTCCCATCAGCCTCCTCCCCACTCCACTCCACATCCCCTTCCTCCCCTTCTCACTTTCCCCCTCCCCCCAGGTTTAGACACATTTGTTCATTTCAGGGAGAGAGATCCAAGTAGTTAAATTAACCCCGACCCAGCAGGTTCAATCCGTTTCCTTCTAGCAGGGAAGAGGGAAGAGGAAATAGGAAGTGGCCGGGGTTCTGTTTGGGAAGCAACCGCCACATGACTAGCCTGGAGCTGCAGAGAAGCAATTTCCTAGGAACCATATGCGGAGCTGCATGTGGAACAGGCTGTGACTGTTGGACAGGTCTGTGTGAGACTTACCTGGAGCAGCAGTGGCTGGGCAGGGAGCCAGTGCAGAAGGCCCCGGGGGACAGACTGAGACTAGTTTGGAAACCTGTAAGTTCCTGGTTGCTTGAATGGAGACTGGACTGGAAAGGTCTCCCCAGGGACTGGGCCTGAAGGGCCCCAATTCTTGGTTAGACTTCCCCAAGGATCCAAACAGGAATTGCTATTGCTCCGTTGAGCTGTAACTGCTTAAACCTCCGTGCGTAGGGTATCTGCAAGCTTTCCTGCCAGCACTAGTAAAATATGCTTTCACTTAGCCACGGGTCTGAGTGGTTATTGGGACTCACCAGGGCTAGTGCCTACAAGGCCTTGCTGCTGAAACACCTATAAAGCTTGCCTCTGAGTCATGATACACATGCCACATTGCTGGCACCTTGGAGGTTTTGTGTGCTCCATTACTGAGCAGCCCCAATACTTATTACTGCCCCTTCCACTTTGGTACCCAAGGCAACTGCTTGTTCTGAGTGCTTCTAAGGCTGGAGCATGATGGAATATGATGTGTGAATAAAAGTGTTTGAAAGAGATCCTAGCCAATAGACCACAGGAGAGGGCGGGTGGAGGATACCAGCTTGTTGTTCATGCATTCTAGAGCTTTACATTTCAGGACAAGAATTATGAAATGAGAGCTGCCATTTAAATAGGAAGAATTCAGTCCAAATGTCTGTGACTGAGCACAGGATTTCATTTCTTAGACGATCTAACACTTGGATTCAACTGCACTTGGGAGAAACCTGCTGTTCAGTTCTGGGTGCTGTCAGCAAAGGCCAGGATTTCAACTCCATCAATTAGCAACAAACGTCACCACTTTCAATGTGCCAGCCAGCAAAAAGGTCCTTTCTTCAAACATCTGTCCCCACCTCCTTATGAGGAGGAGAAAAATATGAGCACAGGGACTTTAAGTGACAGCACCCATGATCGGGCATATGTCACTGCCTCAGAGGCTGATTTAACCAGGCAGCAGGTAGAAAAGACAAATATTCACTATAGGAACTGGAGAAAATGGAGAGGAGGCAGAATGAGATAAAACCTATTACAGAAAGTGTTTTACAGTGCAATGCCTTAGGGACTGGGAGGGAAGAGGAAAGCTCACCATAAACGGAAAAAAAAAAGCTTGAACTGTAACTGATTCACAATGACGAAGGCTTTTACCACATTTAGACTCTATTTCCATGGAAGAGAAAAAATGTACCAAATCTCAGGTGTTCAGTATCTTTAAAGCACACAACAGACAGATATATGACAATAGATTAATATTAGAGTAAATTTCCTCTCTATGGGTTTCGTGAAAGGGTTTTTGATGCTTTCGAAGTTAAACCACAGGCAAACTAATCAACCCAAACTGAAAGGTCATCCGCGGAAGGTCATTTTGAGAACAGACATTGACATTGCCCAGACTGCATGGCTCCTGCAAATGAACTGCATAAAAGAGAGTTTGTGTTGGCAATATATATAGCCAGATGCTCAGCTGTTGTCAATAAGTGCCTCTCCATTGACTTTACCCAATGTCCAGATCAGAAGCTGCAGAGGTGGCTTTCCCCTGCCACATCCCCAATTGCTGGTCATGTAAACTCAGCGTGCAATCTGGCAGCCAAGCTAGGTTCTTTCTAGTTTATACCTTGCCAAAACTGAAGACCTGCAATCTGAATTCTGAACTCTAGAATAGATTCCAGCTCACTTTCCCAGAGGTGTGCCGGGTCTGTAGAGCCAACAGACATAAAAACCAGTGTCAAATATATTCTTCTCTCTCAGGTCAGTAGATGGCTCTGAATACACACAGAGGTAAGATCTGCTCAGTCAGAAGGTATACGTTTTACATGGTCATTTTTTTCAGATCAAACAAAGTTTCCTTAAACAATTTTAAGCCACAACATTCTAATCCGGATCCCACCTTTCCCCAAGTTCAGAGATAGTTGGCTCTCCGGTTTTAGTTCATTGCTTATTTAATGGTTGTTAGATTTTATTCTTGCCCTTTTATATTCTTGTCTAGAAAAAAGTATTTCTGCATCCTGAGAGAGAGTACTGCTTTGGTCTTTCTGAACTGCATGCTTTTATGTAAAACTCAATAAAACTGTATTTGCCAATATAATTACAGATGCAGCTACACTTTTTAATAATAGATTATATAAAGCATGTTACGAAATGCCTGCATATCAAGTTCCCTGGCAAATTATACTATATACTGTAACCAAGTGTTATAAAACCAATTACAGAATATGAGAATTACTGACACAACGTATGCGCCCCTTTAATAAAATACAATTTCAGATGGCTGTAAAACACATTGTAAAGTACCACTGAGTTATTACAAATTTGTGGCAGCCAGCAGCACTGAAGGGGAATCCATTTTTATGGGGGACATTGTGATAAATGAAAGCTTAAGGGCTATAGGCTTGCAACCATACTGTCCACATACAGAGGACAAAATACTACGATCCTTACTCTGTTTTCACTCAGTCCCTAGTAAGGCAAATTCACATGGAAGTCCATGTTAGTTTGCTCAACTAAAGACTAGGTGAAAACAGAGTAAAGACCTTAGCATTTCCCCCACACTCCATTTACTATGTCCCGTCAACTTTGTTGCAGTGTCACTCTAAGCGCCTGATCCAAAGCTCCTTGAATTCATGGGAAATCTTTCTGTTCACTTGAATGGGTTGTGGATCTGGGCCTAGCTGAATTTATTTATTTCCATAT
The DNA here is from genome assembly GCF_007399415.2 of Gopherus evgoodei. Classification (NCBI taxonomy): domain Eukaryota; kingdom Metazoa; phylum Chordata; order Testudines; family Testudinidae; genus Gopherus; species Gopherus evgoodei. Next base: position 32,180,733 of record NC_044333.1, on the reverse strand, counting down.
TATTTCCTAAGCATAGAGGGACTGTTATCTTGAGTAAGTCTGAGTGTTGCTGTGTACTGTGCAAAATGAAATGGATTTTTCATTGTACTTCCTCATCACTCAAAAACAAGTTCTAGCCAAAGATAAGCAGAACCAGTTCAGATAAATAGGAAGCACCATCCCCTCTTTTCCTACTCTGAACCTTCACCTAAAGTCAAACCAAATCCTTTTTCTGTGAGGTTCCTGTTGTTTTTTATTTTTGTGCCTCTGTATTTCCTACTTCCAGTTGCGACTAGAAGTGGAGTCCAAAATAACACAAGAAAAGTTACCCACATGTTGTTTCCAAGCTTGGCCAAAAGCATGGGGTACCAAAAATATCACAAGAAAACCTGTTCTCAGGACACTTCCAGTCCAATTTTACTAACTTGGGGGATTTAGATAGTTAAGATAAGCATCCATAGCTTTTAAAGTCTCACCTCACTATTTCACTCCATGCATTCGGTTTGAATCAGAATCAAATTTTGTTCCCATTGAAGTATTTCCATTTGTTCAGAAGCTGTTTTCTCTGGAAAATTCTCATTGACTACAATGAGAGTCAGACCACAGACTGAAAGAGAATCTATATTTAAGTAATCACCCAGTCCTATCAAAGATATGATGACCTCAAGACAGTACAAAAATTCAGATCTCCAGCTATGAAATACAGACATACAGATCCACTTTTTTCCAAAAAATGCCTGTGTAAACTAATTTGTCTCCCTTGCTCACATAACTACTATAATAGTGAGCACTGTGGCAGGAAATGCACAAGCAGTGGTCACAAGAGGCATAAATGAAATTTAAGCATGTAGTTGCAGAACCAATCTTATGAAAGCTGGTTACACAAGCAGCAATACTGATAGTGTACAAGTGCACAAGGTCTTTCCTTCAGGGACCTCAAGGCACTTCACAGATGTTGTTTAAGCTTGCCAACACTTCTTCATTTGAGTAAATTTAGTCTCACAGGTTCAGTGACTTACCCAAAGTTACCCAGTAAATCAAGGCTAGAGCCAGGAAGCGAAACTAGGCATCCTGACTCCAAGTGCCCTGCTTTAACCTCTGGATGTGCTGCCGCTGTTAAACAGAGGCCTGATTCTGCTGCCCTTACTCACATGAGCAGTCCCAGAGAAGTGAATGGAACTGTTTGCATCAGTTAAAGGGTTGCAAGATTGGGCTCTTAAGGCCTGTTCCTCCAAGATGCTGGGTGCCTCCTGAGAGGACCTTTTTGGCTTCAACTCAGACTGAAGATTTCTACTAGCAAAAAAAATCTCAATTTCTCTTCTTTCCTTCTTAGGCAGAAAAGTACAAGGTAAATTCCCGGTCTTCCAACTCGCTGCATGTGGGCAGGGCCTAAGTATGGGCACTCTGCGCCTCTCAGAAACGGACCTTTAATTTTGTGCTTCTCTGCCTTGTAAGGAAAGGAGATATTTCACTGTCAGAATATGGAAGTGGTGATTGGTCTCTCACCAGGCATAAACATAGAAAAGATTCCTCATCAGCAAGGCATTGGTTCTTCCCCAGCTTCGACACTCACATAGACTAATATAGGACCAATTAAAAAAAATTCTAAAAATATGTCTTTAATAAAAGGAGGAGAGTATTCCAAACTCCCTTCTATTTTTTCTCCAGGGAAAGAGTTATAGATACATGCCCTCTTTTTGTCTTTTAAAATCCGTACCCTTCCTAATCTGTATTCTCTAGTAGAACTGAAATAAACAAAGTGGTAAATTACTCGGAAAAAAGTATGAGAGAATAAAAGAGGTGCTAAAAGCTTTTGGACATGATATAGACAGCAATAACTAGCTAGAAATAAATATGGCTATGAAAGCAGGGCTTTTCCTAAATATAGTGAGGTCCATTGTTCAGGAGAAATGTTGTTATTAAGAAATAAAGGAACCTGCAATACTTGAAAAGATAAATCTGCTGACTGAATTCTATCAACTGTTCTAATATGGAATGAACTGTTCTAATACGGAAAGCAAGAACTGTCATATACAGTGAAAGTGGAAGCTACTGTTCCAGCCTGAAAAAGTAAAGAATTCCCTATAGTTTGCATTTCTGTGATAAAAAGAAAGAGATCATTAACTGAGAGCGAAGATAGTTTGTGGAGGAGAAAAGAGAAGGAAAAAAAATCCTTTAATGCTGGAATTTTTAAAAGTGCCCTTGTTTGTTTTCTTGGCAGAGGAGTTAAGTATTTGGCACAAAGAGCTTGGAATGTGGCCCAACTGTATAAATGCTCCAGTTGGCCCTTTTCATACTGTTGCTAAGCGGATGGCCCAATGGCTGGCTAGAGGTCCTTTAAACCCCACCCCGAAGCTCTGACTTTATCCAGAAATCCCTCGAGCCCTTATTAAAGCCTCTCTTCTCCCACTTGCTAATAATAATAATTTTTTTTAAAGCTGAAGAAGCACCGAGTTTGTGCAAGCGAAACCAAACCAGCTCATGCCAAGAACACAGCAGAGAGCAGCTGAAGAGAAAGAGCTTGTGCCATGCTCTGTCTCTGTGTAGTCCTGAGGGACTAGAGCTGCTGTAGATTGCTATCCTGTCAGACTGGTTCTGGTCTTTCTCTCTCAGTGTTTGCACAGCCTAGAGGTATAGGGCAGGAATGAAAGGTTTTTTCCCCCCTTTTTTTTAAATAACTTTATCAATCCAGGGAACTCTGGGATGATTTGTGCATTTCATGCTCTCCCTTTGCTTCTACTCTTACTTAGAATTTGGATTCATTCCAATGCTCAGTTAAAACTCTCCCCCCCCCACCTTGTTTGTGGTTTTGCATGAAAGGGCATTGTTAACTCTTTCACAGTCCATTTTAAAATTGCTTCTTGGCTCAACTGTTACAAGCATTTCTAGAAGGGCAAAATAAGTGTCTGGCTTTAAAAATACTCCTGGCAAGAATAGTAATGATGGGAATGATTAAACTGCTACTGTGGGATAACTAGATCTAGAGGAGCAAAGCTAGCTGGTTTTTAAAAGCTCCCTACCCATCCTCCTCGTCCATTCTAAACTGCCAGAGTTCAGAAGTGAGAAAAAAAGAGGAAGCAAGGAATAATAATGCTGCCAGCTTGTCTGAAACTATAGAAGGGGGGGGGGCTGGTCCCTCAGTATTGATGGGGGAGGATGGGATTATAACATCACATCAGTGTGACAGAGGGCCATACTTTCCATGCAGCTGCACAAGTACTTATTTGCCTGTGCAAAAAGTTTCTATTTGTGTTTATAAAAGGGATAATGCTGTACTTCTTTCTTACATATATATGCTGGGGGGGGGTTATGTTTATGCAAAAGGATACACCTTTTTACCAAGAATGTCTTGAAATGAGAAAATGTAGCCCATCTACCTGTGCTTGGATAGCAGAAAACACAGAGCTTGATCTGGCTAGCTTGGAAACCAAAGTGACAGGCATTTATCTCCTTGGTCCCGAGGATCAGGGCCTTCATATCAATCTATCATCTAGCTAGCTAGCTAAGATATTTATGTTTGATGTATTTAGCCTCACAACTCTCCTGTGAGGTATTCCTTCCTTCCCCCACTACTCATCATCCTGGCTTTTTAAAATGATTCATATTCTTGTGTTGTGTGAATGCATCTTAGTGTGCATGTTACAATGAGGATTTTTTGCTGTTCTCTCGTTCTCATTCATAAGTCAGAATTGCCAAAGATGGCTGCCATGGCACTTCCAATGACAATCTCAAGAGTACAAGGTTTCACATGTGCTGAAATGCAAAACAGTGGGTTCTTGGTGTGCCAAGGACACAGATAATCCATGAAAAGAACGGGTGAAAAGTTGTCCTGAAAAATGTTCATCACTTTTTTTCCAGCTTTGATATATATTTTTTCTGTTTGCTTAGTATTCAGACATGTTTGTAACAGCTGGTGATGGAATGGTCATTTGAATAGAAAATACATTGTACATCATGTGTAGTACACTGGAGCTTTGTGGGGCCCAGCATCACCCAGGAGTGGACTGCAACTCATTTTTGTCAACCGCACTGTGTCATATTAATTTTCCTTTGCTGCCCACAGATCTGATAGACTAGGAGCCTGGAATCTGCCATTTAAGGCTTTTTTCCCTCCTCAGTATTCACAGCTGCCAAAAGGTGGGCATATTCTTGCTCACATAGTGGGCACAATCTGCATTCTCATGTATACCCTTCTCTAACACCCCTGTAGTGTCCCCTGCAGCATTACAAATTAATTGAGTTTTGAGTGAATGCTAAAAACAAGTATTAAATATTTGGCAGCAGCTGAGGTAGGTTATGTTTTTCTTTTCAAAAAATGGACTGTGAGCAGATTGTATTATATTTATATATTTTTATTTTTTCCCTTGGATTATAAAACATCCCTATTGCTGCCAGTAGGAATGTAAATATATATTAAAATGCATAAATTAACATAAGTGAAAGTGACACAACATTTTTGAGTAAAAGCTCCAAGAACACAAAACAACCCTCACCTCCCAATTAGCACATCCTGTTGTAGTTAGCTTATGAGTAGTTTATTAAGCTCAATTTGAAAGTTTCTGAAAATTAACCTTTATGGGTAATTAAAACAGATGCATATTTTGCTAACTTCTTCCAGAACATTTTAACATGCTTGCTATTCTTAAAAAAAAAAATTGTGCCAGCCAGTTTGACTGTGTAAAATAAAACCTTAATAAATGATATATTCTCAAGCATTACAAGATATCTTAAGGGCTGTATAGCCAGGAATTTTTCTTCCCTGCTGAAATGCAGCCACCTCTGAGGTGGAATGCTCCAGACAATTCCATACTAGTAACATCTGAAAATAAGACATAACACAGATATAGATGGCAATCTAGTGCTCTTACAGCATTAGCTGAATAGAGGGTAGTGCCAGTAGGACTCAAATTTAAAGTTAAGCCTGTGAGTAATTCTTTGCAGGGCTAAGGCGTGAGACAGATTAATCCACATGTAACGTGGTCCTGATGCTTTGGAAATAAGTTGAGTGATCTTTGTGACAGAAACAAAAGCTTTTGGAAAGGTATTCAAAGGCTCTACCAGGTGTTCAGATGCTTGTTATAATAACATCCAGAGAGCTCTGATGCTTATGTTATCAAATGTCCATCTACTTGTCTGTATGCAAGGGGTGAAATCCTGGCCCCATTTGAAGTCAATGAGCGTTTTGCCATTGACTTCACAGGGGTCAGGATTTTACCCAAGTATTTTATGTCCATTCTGACCCTGGGCTTTTTTTATTAGCCTTGACAGAATTTTGTGCATCTGTACTGATGGATTACTTGGGCTGCAAAAATATTTTGAAATTAGTAGAGGCTGGCTCATTGATCTAGATTTGAATCCATCCTGACAAAACTTGAGTAGATGTTTGTTTCAGGTATGATAGACATAGAGCCATTTATTTGTACATGCAAAAATTTTGTTGGCACACCTGTTGTGGCCTGTTTTGGAAATTTGCAATTCTAGCAAATCCCAGTTGAGCACTGATTTCATTTCACCACATCACAGTGAGCTGTGTCAACTACTGTACGTCAGTGTGCGACCAGGCTAAAGCTGCTCCAACAAAAAGCTACTTCAGCAAGCTGTCATTTCAATATTTTATACAGTTTCTTTTTGTGTATGTTTGCTCTAAATGTTAGAGCAGCCTCATCTCTCCTGCCCATTGCCATAGGCTAGAAGTCTGTGGCAAAACTCTGTCTCTAACAAGTCAAACATAATGAAAATGGAAAATTCTAGCCCAAACAACCTGCCACTTGATTTCTGGAGATGGTACTGAAACAGCAACAAAGTCAGGAAGGGACAGGGTGTGAGCAAGAAGCTGATGATTACAAAGAGAAATACGGCACTATTAGGCCTCTTACTATGGGAGAGAATTATTCCTGCTATAATTAGGCACTGGACATGGAAAACAATCTCTGTACAGCAACTCTGGCAGGATCCACTCCATTTTTGGCTACTGCTGACTAGCAGGTAATATGGAATATATGTGTCCATATAAATTTGCACTCTAAATTCAAACTAAATAGCTGTATAATAACAATACTTTACACTTATATAGTGCCTTCCATATGACTACCTCAAAGTACTCAGTTCTGTTCTGTCGTCTATCTCTTTATTCATACAGCTAGCTAAATATCTTAAATTAAAGGGAGTCTTTCAATCTACTTTCATGGGAATTAGACTGGGTCTTCCATTAAAGTTTATTTGTGCCCCTAGGGCATTAAGGTATCTGGGCACTACAAAAAGTTTAAACATTACAAACTTTAATGAGTGAAGCCTTACAACACCCTCTGTGAAGCAGGGAAATGTTATTGTCCCCATTTTACAGGTGGGGAGCAGAGACATAGAGATGGTAAGTCCCAAATTCAGTAAGGTACATCAGCATATGCCCACCTTTAAGCAGCTGATTAGTTTGATTGACTTCTGTGGAACTACTTGTGTTTAATCATGTACCTCACTGAACCTACATGATTTATGCAAAGGAACGCAGGGAGTCTGTGGCAGAGGTAGGAACAGGACCCAGATTTCCTGATTTCTGATTTAACCTCAAGACCATGCTCCTTCTACAAGTTTGCCCCTGCTGCTGTGTCTGAGAGACATGCCAGTTTTATTTAAAGGGTATGGAAAGATGAACTGTCTTTTTTACAGCTTTTTAGCACTCCTGCTTTTATTCATGACCAAAAATAGGCAAGTGGTAAGGTGTGCAAACAGGAAAACTAATGGGAGAGTAGAGTTAACTGAATAATCCTTGTACCTCAAAAATGATTGCTTGGAGTTCAAATTGCGTTCTGAGGTAGTGCTTGGGTCATGTTTTGTTTTACCCAAACCAATTTGCTTATTCCTGGTTCTTGTAAAGATGGCTTACTTTAAATGCCACGGTATCTGTAATAGGCTACAAAGCGCTTGTTTACCTTTCATTATGTGAGACTGGCTCTTTCAAATAAGACATAATGATATAAATGAGAAGCTGGGATAATCCTGCTAACAGGATATCAACAGGGTACTTCTGTAAAGTGAGCTAATTTAAAAAGAGAAACAGGTACATTTAAAAGTATACTTCAGTAAAGTTATATTAACTTAGTTTTCCTGTGCGTTGCAAATTTCACATACTTAATGAGTCTAACCTGTCGGGGAGAAGGAAGCAAGATCTAAAGTGTATTTAGTGCACATCAAATATTCTTGCTATCAAAGAAATGTATATTAACTTTATAATGTCTTACATGTATCTGCAACTGAGTCATATTGCCTTAATTTGTTTCTGTATGTGACACAATGCAGGCTGATCTAGCCTGACACAATATGGTATGCACATTGAGCATAAATCGTGATGAGACACTTGAAAAATAAAGACAAGGGTAGACAAGCATGATACAAAAGAGGTCCTGTGTCCATCAGAGAGAGAAGATTTAGTGTGTCACATGTTCCACTTGTAAGTAAATTAATAAGCATTGACATATGGCAAATACTATAGTAAACTAACAAGATAATAAATCTCATATAATGTTTGGAAATGTCACTCTACTTCTCTTTCACCCTGTATTTTTTAATTAATTTTCTATTTTAATTCAGGATAGAAAATATAACATCCAAGTATCCAGAACTCCAATTAATGGCAACAGCACTAATAATTCACTGAGCTTTAAAGCCCACTGAAGGAAGAGGTGGACATAACTGTAATTGTAACAGTGTGATTGCTTCCCCAGCTGGAAGTCTATTGTTTATTGTTGCCTTTTATCTTCACAAAAGTATCAGCAACCGTTACGGTACATTAAAAAAGCTCTGAAGGCCAAAACTGAAGGATCATTGTGGGCTTCAGTGACTGCTCTGCTGCTTGGTAAAAAGGAAGAGACTTCTGTTTTCAAGAGGACCTGGGATAAAATAGTCTTCAATGTCCATAGCCACGTTCTTTGATTTAGATCCTCTAGAAACATTGGTGTGCTCCAAGTAACAGGTGAGAGGAAGATGTCATTCTGTCACTTAGTGGATGATGGTACGTTGTGTGCCACATATTGACTGAGTGTATATAAATTAACCCAACAAAATCCAGCCTCCCTGCTTGTTACACAGTAGGCATTACCTCTCATAAAAACATGCAGCCCTATGAGCTGCTTAGTGTCATATAATATCATCAAACTGACTTTCACACCTAAAAAACATACACACACTAACAATGGCCAAGCTGCAGGATCTAGTTATTTTGAAAATTGCCTAGATTTGGGGCCCCAGAGAAGCCAAACTCAAGGGTGCATGCACATTAGTGACTCCCTGCTCTTGGGGCTAAGGAGGTGTCGTCCAGAGGCTGGAGCATGGTGCCTGTTCTGAGCTAGTGAAAATGCCCACTAATGGTCTACCTGGGATCACTTTGTTGCAAAAATGTTAGAGGAGGTTCTTTATCTAGAGGAGAAACTAGATAGTCTCTGCAATTATTCAAATATGTCTTAAAGAAAAGTGTCCACTAACTTGATATAGTACAAAGATGAACTGAAGAAACTCTGCCTCTGCTTAGCGTTTCTATAGACTTTACAGGTTGATCAGTCAGTCAGAAAGAACGACTTTCCATCTCACATATGTGTCACTGGAAATACTGAACATGTTCAGTATCATATTCTTTATATCATCACAGTGAGCAAAATTCTGTGGGTTCCATCCAAAGTCCAACAAAGTCAATGAAAAGACTCTCATTGACATCACTGGGCTTTGTCAAGTTCTATAAGACCACAGACACAAAGCAAGAGCCTGCATGGCTCTTTAGAATGGTTCTTAAAACAAGAATAAAATAGAAAATATCATAATGCCACTGTATAAATCCATGGTACGCCCATACCTTGAATGCTGGGTTGTGGATAGTTCTCTGAAAACTTCTGCTCAATGTGCAGTGGCAGTCAAAAAATCAATCAGAATGTTAGGAACCACTAGGAATGGGATAGATAATGAAAGAGAAAATATCATAATGCTACTATATAATGACACCATAGTACGCCCATACCTTGAATGCTGCATGCAGTTCTGGTCACCCCATCTCAAAAAAAGACATATTAGAATTAAAAAAGGTGCAGACAAGGCAATAAAAATGAATAGGGATATGGAACAGCTTCTATATGAGGATGAAAAGACTGGGACTGTTTAGTTTAGAAAAGAGACGATTAAGGAACCAGATGATAGAGATCTAGAAAATCATGAATGGTGTGGAGAAGGTAAATAGGAAGTGTTATTTATCCCTCCTATAACACAAGATCTACAGGTTACCTAAGGAAATTAATAGGCAGCTGGTTTAAAACAAATAAAAGGAAGAATTTCTTCATGCAACACACGTTGGAACTCATTGCCGTTGGATATTGTGAAGGCCAAAAGTATAAATTAGTTACAAAAGAATTAGATAAGTTCATGAAAGATAGGTCCATCTATGGCTATTAGCCAAGATAGTGAGGGATGCAACCCCATGCTGCAGGTGTCCCTAAACCTTCAAGTGCCAGAAGCTGGGCCTGGATGATAGGGGCTGGATCACTCAAAATTGTTCTGTTCCGTTCATTCCCTCTGAAGCATCCAGCATTGGCCACTGTCAGAGACAGGACATGGGGCTAGATGGAACATTGGTTTCCACCAGTATGGGTGTTCTTATGTTAATTTGCATAATATTTGTATTCTTTCAATGCCATGCATTTGCCATTTTAGGTGCTTAGTTTGCTTTTCAATACAAAATGCTACAGAAAGTTAGGAAATGGGAGACTAAATCTATTTCCATTTGTGAGAGCCTCCCAATCAAGAGGGAACATTTGGAATGCATTGTATACTTGCAGAGAAGCATTTAGCCTATAGAAACCTGAAAAAGGCTTCAGTGGCTCTCTACCCGCGTCTCTTCATGACTATAATTTCAAAAATATATATAATTTAGAAGTGATGGCATTCTGGAAGCTTGGCTCATGTGGTACTCATAGTTATATTTTACTTTATCCTGTGAAATAAATTATACCAAACAAATCCCAACTGCAGATAAGTTCTTCATCTATTTTCCTACAAAAGACAAAAGATGTAAAATTGTTTTCATACAGCAATTACACAAGCAAGTCGGAAGTCATAAACTTATTGCTGAAGGAGAAAGTTAGAATACTTTTGGTCAAACGCCAAAGATCTTTGTTAAAAATTCTCTGAAAGTAAGTACAAGAAACTGATAATTATTAAGCCTAAACAGTCCTCAAGTTAAGTTAAACTCAATTTAACTTAAATATTTATTAGCAATGAGGGCTAACATAAATGCTGAAAACCAAAATATTTATTTCTTAATTGTCTTTTCTCTTTCCCACAATGTATCTTAAGATGTAATGATGTCATTTGAATTTTTAGTAACCCCTCCAAGCTGGAGTCCAGAGCAAAATGCATTCCAGAGTGCAGATCTCAGTGTCAAAGGGGTTAAGAAAGAGACTAAAAAATACAAACCTGTGCTTTGAGACTAAAAGCATTCAAGGAATTTGTGTCTTGGGAAGCATATATTTACCTGCTCAGTAACAGGAAAGTTGGCTTGTATTTAATGCGTATAGCAATATGTGGAAAATGGCTACACAATAACAAATTGGGCTATTATAGATTTATCAATAAGTCTGTAAATATAAAGTCACTTCTTAAAAGTATAGGTAAGTGATCAAAGTAGAATTTTTCCTTTTAGAAGGGGTTTAGTTGTATTTTAAAAATGCAGAGTTATAGTATAATTGTGTGAATATGCCCATATGCACACATCTAATAGATGTGACTAAAATCTGTATTTCTAGAAGCATGGTTTCATTCAAAATGTCTTGGATGGAAGAGTTTATAAGGAAAAGACTTGCACTAATTCCATCAATATTAAAAGTAAAAGTGGAATTGAACAAAAAAATAACACTGCCAGTAAGATTCACAGAATGATGATGATAATGGGAATAAAAATGATCAGCTGTTCCTTATGTATGTACTGAACAGGCAATGCAAACATTTTAGACCATCATGTGGATTTGGGAAACCTACAAGAGTTCTAAAAATGCACATTCCGTGTCTGATAATTACTTCAGACTCTCTGAAGATTCAGCATGTATAATTGTGACCACCGTAAGCAGTGAAGAATTTTTTCCAGTTTTGCATCTATTTTTTCAATGTAAATTAAATGTCTCTCATAAATGCTCTAGCCCTTCTCACAATGAAAAATCCAGAACCTCATATAAGAAAATAATCCAAATCCGACATATGATACCAAGAGGAACTAGCCAACCACCAGAAAGAAAACAGCCATGACCTATCTCACTCCTTTCCCTCATCAAAGGCCTGCATACAGAGGTAAATCTTTGCAACCTACTCAAAGAGCTGTGATGGAACAAGGGAAGCAAGTGAGTTCAAGTTTTGGCCCATCTACGGACAACTTGCTTCCAGTTATTTTAGCCTAGGGAACATCAGTTCAAGTGTCCCAGCTAGTCTATGGCACATAAGGACCCAAACTGTAAAGGGCTTTATAAAATACTCAGAAACTGCACTGCATGCAGAACTTAACTGGTATCCAGTTCAGTCTTAGAAGCACATATAGGAAAAAGTCCCCTAATAGAAACACCGCTTAAGGATTTAGCAGCTGCATTCTGTGAAGTTTCCAGTTGGTCTTCAAATGATGCCCCAAGTAGAGTGTGTTAGAGTGATCCATTCTGAAGCCAGTGATAACTGAGGCCAGATCTGCACATGACAAGAAGTACATAACTTTCTGCAGGCATGATCAAAAGGACTAACACATTCTTACCCAGAACTTCATCTGCCGTTATCCCAATTGTGGGGATGGGGTGACACAATACTTTGGCCCATATTGGCGTTTAATCCTCACACATTTACCTCCGATCCCAGGCAAATATAAAATCCAGATCATGATCATCTTTACACAAGAAACAGATGATTGTTTTAAGGATGACCAGCTTACTGTTGGCAGTATTTCACCTAGAGCACCTGCATAAATTGTATTGACTTCAATTGGAGTTATATGCATATAACAAGAAACCTGAGTCTAGGGACCTGATCCAGGAAACATTTTACACATATGAGAAGTCGCATTGAGCTTAACAAGACTTTAAAGAAATTATTTATGTGACTGTTTGAAGGGTACCTGATAGCCTTGAAAATGTAAGTTTAACAGCTCTTCTTACATTGTTTGTTTTAATAATGATTTTACAGTTTGTTTGTTTGATTTTACATAGCCCTACAACTTTCCCCCCTACAAGAATATACCTTTCAGTTTGGAAGCAAATTGTTCACCTAGGTATTTGCTAAGGAGGTAGTGATGGTCGGTCTTTTTTGTTGGAGGCTTCCAGTGGGTTAGCTGTTGTTTCAGCTTGATTGTTCTTTAAGTTATTCCAAGGATGCCCGGAGTAATATGTAGGAGCACTCTTTGTATATTTTATTACAAATCTAATGACAATAATAATTTTTTTTAAAAAGAAAGACATCCACCACAGAAATGCTGTCCCTTGGCTCTTGTGCTCATCTTTCATTCATCACATTAGTTTGTTTTTATTCCATATTTCTCAGCCCCTCTGTAAATATAAATGAGCTCTCCCTTGATTTCATTGATCCTCCTTGCCTGCAGTGGCCCTTTTTGATAATTTATTTAATATGTTTATTCTTCTGAAAGTACAAATTGCCAAGGGACACTGTGGGATTGTCATCACTGGCTTGCCTAGACACCCATCTATTATGGATTATTTAAGGATAAGGAAATCAATCCTACTATGATTCAAAGAGGGATGGATTCAATGACCTGGTAGAACTAGTCCCCTCCAATCCAAATGATTCTATTTTTTGTTCTAAATTCTTTTTGATCTCTTTTTTTCAAGTTAATGTTTTCTTATGCTTGTGTTTGAAAGTGTGAAGAATTTGCATGAACCAATTTTTTATTAGTTCCCATGAGAATGTTAAAAACTTCAATTAGGTCACTGTGAAGTCTCTTTTCCTGAGAGAAATTCCTTAATCTTCCTTAATAACTTAAATCTTTGAGAATTGATGTTGTTCTGCAATGCATTTTCCTCAAAAGTAATTACACTCCAGCTAAGAGACTGCATAATAGCCAGTGCTGTGTAGTGCTCTAAGTATAGTCAAACCTTGGGCTTTATATAACCCATTGGTGACACATGACATTGCTTGTTCTGAGGTGTATGCTGAGAAATCTAAACTTCCAGCATCAAGAGGATAATATGTTGCATATACAGTGTAACCTCTAGCTATATAATCTACTATTATGTTTGCATTTTGTACTGACTCTGCACATTCGGCTTTAGGATAGATTTCAACAACAAAACCATAATCTATATCTGAGTTAATATGCTGATGGGAAATCAGTATGTATGTCTGTCTCTCTGTCTATCATCACCATTGATCTTTATACTTTCCAATAGATGGTGTCAAGCCATTAAATACTGTAACTGATCAAACACTGAAATCCCAGTGTTGAGCATGGTCCAGTAGCAATTCAGCCTCTACCTGCCTGATAGATTCCCCTTTGTGGCTGCCCTTTGCTATTTCTCCCTTTGCTCACTTCAACTTTCTACTCATTCCATAACTCCCTCTAAGCATGTTTACATTCTGGAATTAATGGGAATTGGCCATCCAAATCCCCTGTGTGGCTCTCTGGGGTCTCTTCAGCATGTGCGCACATATTAGTACATGGCAAACAATAATAAAAGGCCTGTTTCTTCACTGCATTTGCATCCATTTTAAGACAGTAAACCCTCATTGAATTCCATGGAGTTACAATGGCATAGATCTGGGGTAAAGGAGAAGTGTATCAGGACCAAAGATGTAAATCAATCCAAAGTAGAACATGGTCGGGTACTTCTTGTGATACCTTCAGTTTACCCACAAGAAAAGCACACTTTGAAAATTAGAATAGAGCAGAGGTTTTCAGACGGTGGGGTGTAGCCCCCCAAGAGGGGTGCAGAGGAACATTTCGGGGGGTGAGCAGTGACACCAGGTAGCTCAGGCCAGCCCCACGTGGGGGGAGATTCGAGGAGGCCGCACCACCTCCACCCCAGACTCACCTCAGAGGGCCACTCAGCCTGTGAGTCAGTGTCAGCGCCTCTGCACCCAGCACTGGCTCTGCCCCCAGAGACTGTCGCACATGACTTCCCCCACTCTGAAAAGCCGAGTGAGGAGGGGCAGGTATTGAGGGGCACAACTAAAAATTGTAACTCAAAGGGGGGGCTCAAACTGCTGGAGTAAAGCCCTGGGTCCCAAGCGACAAAAATGATCCTAGAGGCTTAGGTGCAAAGAGGAGAACCAGGAAATCCAAAAAAACAAAAACTGAACTAACCAATGAGCAGAAAGACATAAGAGATCCTGAAATACATAGTAACCTCATAATCGCTTTGTTTGTCTTTTTCAGTGCATACCATCTTGCTTGCTACCTGATCAATAGAAGAGAAGGGCTCGAGGCACAAAGTCAGGATCTAAACATTCTCAAAATTCAGTTTGCCTCTAAATGCTTCTTCTCAGACCTTGAAACTCTTCTTTTTGCTTTTAATTGTATTACTGGCTATGTGGGTAGAGTTTATTGTCCTGTACTCTGCTTAGTGTCCCAGTGCCCGCTTCTTCTCCAGAATAAACCTTGTAGATACTTAAAATCAGTCCATTCAGCTCAGATTTCAGGAGTTCCTTTCATTCCTAGATCCCTGCAAGAGGGATACCCTTTTTATGGGCAGCACATCTTCAAAGAAATGCAAAGGAGTTAGTGAATAATGTAGGCTCCCACTCATGGCAATATAGTTGTTTACAACATCCTTCCACACCATCATGTCTGAGGCAATTAATGCTAGGGTTTGCATATTTACTAGACTTGTTACCATTCCTTATACAATAACTAGTTTTTTGTTTTGGACAAAACACAGAATGCGTTCTTGTCTGATCTTGTTGGTTTCTCAACCAACTCCAATTAAAGGGAAATTTCATAACTTAAGTGTGTTTCTCAAATAGCACAGAAGGTATTCCTTCTTATAAAGCCCCGGTAAACTTCCACCTTGTAAGCATTGACCTGCTTTTCTCATAAGGTTTCCTTACGAATTTTTGATTATGATCTCAATTTAAGATACTTCTTTTGTTGATAATGTAGCTGTCATATCTCATTTTTCCCTCCAAGCAAAAGCGGTAAGGTCCTTACTTAGCCATATTCCCACGCTCTACCCTGTGCTGGTGAGTCACGACCTGTTATGACATGTGACCTGCTTGTTGTTTGTTTATTGTCTGGTGTGGATAGATGATCTTAGTGTATGTTGTTTTGGTGGCAAAGGGAGATTTAGAAATATTCTTCCCTTCCATTGTTTTATTTCCCTCAAATCGTTCCACTATTTATTTCTGTTTTGTGGGTTAATATCACATTTCTTCCCATTCACTAGTTTACAAAAAAAAAAAACCCATGTATGTGGCAATACCAGGTTCCATGCCCTTTTTTTGATCAGATGTAGCTACATCTTTCTATTCTATTGCATTTGAATCTAAAGATATTTGGAAGTGTCACATCTTAGATCTCTTCTTGTCCCCCGTGCGCAAAATGTACCTATCCACAATTTTCCCCTTGGTAAAAAAGTGAGAGTTTGAAACAGCAATTGACCAATATGGAAACAATTTAAAAATCACAGATTTTGGGGAAGGCTTGTATGACATCATGCCTGCCAATCAAAAAGGGCAGACTGTATGAGTCAGGTGGAGTATCTCCAACTTAACTCCTGGTGCATGAACAGTAAGGCACAGTACATGGAGCAGTGCTTCCCACTTGCACTGGATATACACAGTAGGTAAGGAAATATGGGTCACCTTCAGCATATATCAGCTGGGGTGGGAGCAGCTGGGAACAACAACCCACCTCTCAGCCTCAATAGCAGCTATATTCATCTCTCTATTTACTTACTTAGATGGCTTTCCCCTTATACTATCTGTGCGCCTTACAATCATTAATGAACTGTATAGCTGTGAGGTAGTAGTTATTAATATTTTGGATGTAGGGAATTGAGGCACAGAGAGGTTAAATGACTTGCCCGATGTCACACAGGAAGTATTTGGCAGAGCCAGGAGTTGAAAGAATTAAGTACATAGGTGTTTTTAATTACTGCAGGTGGTCAGGGTCTTGCCCTGGAAGTCAGCACTTCCGGCAGCACAGCAACCCCTAACACCACACTGGAACATTGGTTCTGTACTGATTCTGGGAAAACAACCACCTACTGATGCATCAGCTCCATGTCCTTCAGAATCCTGGCTGCTTGAAGCCACCTACTGATCAGGTCAAAGCCTGCTTAGCACCACGATCACAGTTAGGAGTGAAACAACTGGAGGTTATCAAGATATTGTCATCAGACTCTTCTTGTTTCACACAAATACTCAAACATTATGTCACTGATGTTGTTACGCCATGTCCTTTTTGTTGCTGTAGAGACTGGGAAAAAAGTTATTTTGCCTCTTTGCTTTAGGATATGCCCACATTTATTCTACTCAGTTGAATCTGGCGAGATACAGTGCCTCTAATTTCTAGACTCTGTTTGGCTAAGGACATGCCAGTCTGAGGTCAGGTTCATATTCTGAAACCTCTGTTTACCTCTAGCGTTGTGCTTTAATGGAATCAGCCATGAACTGCAATAACTGAATAGATGCATTATGATAAAACTGCCTGGCTAATGCAAACAAAAGAGGGCATTTTTCATAAGATTTTTTTTCAATCTGTCTGAAAATACTGTTTTTAAAGAACTTACTGGAATTTTACGTGACAATCTGTATTATTTCAGGTCAACAGAAAGCAAGTTTGAAGCAGGAAAAGAGGAAGTTCAATGTCAGATAAATACACATGCTCAGGAAATGCTAGCCATTTAAGAAGCATATTGTGCAACCATGTCTTAGAGCCCTGAGCCTGAGAGTTCAGGGCCATGTTTCCGGAGCTACTGGTCAATATACAGACACACATATAGCAACCACTATTCACTCCATGCTAAAGTTTCATAGAGTCAATTGTACAGTAAGCCAGAGCTCATATTGGTTGAATAAGTACAAACTCCCCTTCCATAGCTTGAGGGAGGTAGCGTGCAGGTCTATCAGGGAAAGCCGATGTCAGCAAGGATCCTGAAGAAACAATTCTGCCTAAGGGAAATCTGGAGGGGAGGGGGCTGCCTTGAGGGGGGCATCTTCCTTCAGATGCTTCGGGATTCTTGTGGTTGAATTCTGAGTTCCCCATTGAATTTCAAGCCCAGCCTCTTTGCATGAGGTTTTGTACCCCTCCACTGAGGGAAAAATTCCTCCTAAACTACAGACTCTCCTCTCTTTTCCAATCACTTTTGCTCCCTGTCTTGGAATTTTCTATGGTATGGGAATGTTTGGGACACTGTGGGCTAATGAAAACAAGGCGAGTTGAATTGGATCCATAACTGTACAACTTGATCTATTTCCACTCAGTTTTGGGATGTGAATCAGGAAAGACACCACACAGAATTCCTTCTAACTCTACAGTCATCCCAGATTTCTCATTAATTACTGGTTCAGATTTTCAGAGTGAAATTAAGAAGCTAGTGAGGTCTTGGAGAGTAATATTACCTTGGATCCTAGAATTATTCTCTGAGGAGCCCAAAGCTGTGGATCTACTATTGGTAAGCCACAAGGAAAATTCCTGTGGTGAGCTAAGATTGTTCCTTCAAAAATGGAAATCATTACAAGGTTAGACATTTTAAATTGGTCCATGTGCCTACGTGTGCTCACAGTTTAGAGGGAGGCTGAAGTAAAATAATAATTTGGAGTTTAATAATTGTATATCTATCAAGGTTTTCATAGTGCATCCATCACGGCAGTATCTGATATCTTCTTACCATACTTTGGGGGCGTATCTGTGATGTGTGTGATGAGGGGGTGTTTGTTTTTCTCCTGTACATTTTTTTTCTTGTGATTTAGAAATAAAATGATAAACTAACTCAGGAAAGAAGAATCTTTAAGGCTAACACATGGTCCTTGCTCCAAACTAAAATAAACAGGCCTAGTTACAGCGGAGAATCACAGTGGTTGATGGGAAAGGGGAATGAATCCTCCTCCCCAGGTCTCAGAAAAGCAGTGGAGCTCAGGGCTGTGGTAGCCTCTGAAGATGTTATGTCTGCAGGGAGAGGTTCAGCTTCTGAATCTGCAAAGACACTGGTCCATTGATGCCATTCCCCCCACCCCAGTTCTGCCCTGCCTCCAGAGCACCAAAATGGCACAGAGAATCCCTCTGAGATGCACAGGAGTCTTGGAACATGTGAGCACTTTATTACTCCAGTGATGGGCACCATTATAAGAATCTCCTACCTACTCCATGAAACATAATCATACCAGTTCCACTGATTATAGGGCATTCCATGCCTGGCAACCAGAGAGGATGATTTGCTACACAGGCATTGGACGTAGTTTTTGGATAACAAAAGATAGACCCTACGGCTAATGCAAAGACAATGGGATTGATCCAGTTATAAATTCATCCCTGTCTTTTCAAGTGGTTGGAGTCTAATATCTCTCAGCTTCTAGAATCTGGCGCAGTAAATAAATTTGATGCCTATGGTAACTTTCCTGGTGCCAGATCCTGTGCCACTGAGGTCAGTGGGAGTCTTATCATTGACTTCACTGGGAACAGGATCAAGCCCATAATATTGACTATGACCCAGCTATAATAACTGTACTAGATGTGTGGAGAGCTACTTCATGAGATCCTTCTGTGTTAGATCACTTATATTTTTAATGTAAGCCCCTTGTAAATTTTTGCTGGGAAAAGAACCAGTGTGTGATTCTGTACTATGCAGCAGTTTATGGGACATCCAAGTCTGACATTCACTAAACTAGTGATTCAGCTGCAGAACGTCATGGTAGAATTTGTTGGTATTAGTCTCGGAATAAAATATTCTTTCTCATGATGAGGCAGGTCTTCTGTGCATTGCGGTGTCGCTGTGTGTATGTATTGTATGGGGAGGCCACTTCAATAATAGCAATACCTACCTCTTTTCATCTGTAGATCTCAAAGTGTTTTACAAAGGAAATAAATATAATTCTCCCCATTTCACAGTGCATATGCCTAATTTTTTATGGGATGCAAATTGATATTCCAAACTAAGTATGTCGACATCAATGTTTACAATGGACAATAGTATCAGTTTGTCTGGTCATGTTGCTAGCATTCTAGTGCCTCGCAGAACACAATGCACATGCTGAACTTCAAGTGACCTAGTTGTCTTTGCTAATCGCTGGCTGATTACTAGCTAATCAGTGTCTTAGCGCAAGGAACCCAAAACCACTCTGTGCTATGCTGCACTTGGAAAGTGAGATGCATTTTTGTCATTTTTGGTAGTGTGCTGTGAGTGCACTTGAAATGGACAATGGAACACAGACTTGACCCAAATGGGGCCTGCAGCTGTAGGTAACTCATGAGCGTTCTTTTACTATAGGTCACCATAGTCCTCTGCTCTGCAGCCCTCTGCAAAGCATGAAGGAGCCTGAAACCATTTGCTTGTGCTGTTCCCACAAGAGACGGGAGACTGAAAAGAAAAGTGCTCCTTCTGGCCAATGGGACAAATTTCACTCTGTTACATGAGTGTAAATCTGGAGTAGCCCCATTGAAATATATGGGCTGAATTAACACTTATTCTGGGGAGAGAGGGAAAAGCTCATAGGAATCTTCAGTTCTATTCCTGACCCTACCATTTTCCTAATATGTAATACTGTCCAAGTCACTTTACCACTCTGTACTTCAGTTTCCCCATCTGTAAACTAGAAATAAAGATACTTTGTCAAGTGCTTTGAGGTCTACAAATGAAAGCTGCTACATGAGAGCTAAGTAGTAGAGGTACTAAGAGCAGTAGCTCAGTGATATTGAGCTAAGCGATGGTCCCAACAATTGCCACTACTACAATATTCACCTGCTTGCTTCACAGCTGACTTCCATTCAAACGTCTTCCTCCTTTTTTCAACAGCTTGTTATAATGTGGGAAAGAGTTTATAATAATCACATTAAAAATATAATCCACCACTGTCTTCTGGAAGTAAATAACTCAATAGACATTGGAAAAGCAGGGCATTGTTTAAATTTAAACATATTCCTTGTCATTGGGATTTTGTGCAATCACAAGACTGGAGTAATAAACCTTCCAGATAGCTGCTCTAGCAGAATAGAAAGGAAAGTTCTTTTAGGCAGCTATACCATCTGCTTTACTGAGTGAAATGTGCCTATTAAAAAGCCATTATTGTCCTTGTGTTTCGACAGTAGGATACTGTTAAATATTTGGCCATTTAACCCAGCACAATTGTTAAACAGTTAATCAGTTTTATAGGTTTAATGATTGTTCTTAAGACGTTTTCTACTCTGTGGACTTTCTTGTCAGACTCATCTAAGTGTCAACTGAGCCTTTTCAGACTTATAGAAGAAGGTGCGTATAAACTATTCTTCGTGGTCATATCATGTCATTGCTCAAACTAGACCCTTGCTAATCCAAAAATACTTAAATTCACATTAAAACCCAGCAGACTCAATACAGATCCACTAGCTTCTACATATGAGAGCCTAAAATCAAAGCTATGGGAATATCTGAGTAGGTATTTGTTATCTGTTAGCACGTTACCATAGTGTGTTTAAGTAGATTTTTCAATGTGCCATCGATGCAGTATGCTTGCTTTATAATTCTCCTGAGTTTATATGCTCACTTACCAGTTCAGAAAAATAAATAATTTTGCAATGGGTCAGCCATTAGAATTAATAACACTGAATAATAGAATGGTTTTATTTTACTTTTAGCTATACTGGCACTAAGTTACACTGTGGTGTTTATACATTAGCTTTTAGTTTCTTTAATCCTGGAGAGAAATCCTTCTGATTGCAGGTAAAAATGAGTTTAATGGATAAGTTTATACAAACACAACTCATTCTGATCTGACTAGCCATTTCATTTCATGAGAGGTTCAGCACTAGAATAGCAGGGTAAGGACTGAGGATTGCTAGCTGAGCTTTTGTATGTAAGAGAAGCTATCACAGCTTCTGCCACATTCTCCCTTGTTAGTGTTAGGACCAAACTGAAGCTGATAAATTAAAAGTTATGTGCATTAGAGTAACCAATTTAGAGATGTTTATTTAAAGTATAATTAACAATGTATTTGAACACAATGGCATCTTAAGACATCTAAGCTGCACATTTCCCAGTTCTCATCCAGAATGAATGAAAGATGGGCCTAACCCCAGCATCTCCAGACTTCCAGGATGTTTGAGCCCTGATCAGGACCTCAGTTGTAGGCTTGGATCCATTTCTATTCATAAGGACCATAAAGAGAGAGGATAAAATAGTAGGGTTGAAAGTAGAGCTGGGCAAATAATGGATTTCTCAGTTCACTGGCAATTCCAAAAAATCAAAAAATAAAACTTTTTTTTTTTCGGGTCGAGCTGAAAATGAAATTTTTGGCTAATCGAAAAAGTCAAAACCATGTTGAGTTGTATCAAAACAAAACATTTTGATTGACCCTGCCTGACACTTTTCATTTTGATATCAAGGCACTTTGACAACAGCAAAGGAGGATTAGATTCACAAAATGCCCCACTCTAGTTGAAAGGAATAGTTCTTTCAAACTTTTGCTTACGTCCTTGTTCTCAGAGATCTGTGAAGGTTTCACAATAAAAGGCAACAATACTTTAAATCTGAGGGATTTAAAAGTTTATCACAAACTTAAATATGGGGTTTATTTCTACTTGATTATGGGTATCTTTTCCAGTGAAAATGAGCCAATTTATGATTGAAAATGGCTTGTTCCAAAGATGCCTTTGAAAGTTACTGCTTGATGTTAGAGTTTCCTAATATTTTTGATGCCAAAAAGGCATCATTCTATCAATTTTAACAGAAGAATAACATTCGAGTTGCATAGTGTTGCAAAATATTATATGTCAGGGATCAGCAACCTCTGGCATGTGGCTCACCAGGGTAAGCACCCTGGTGCGCTGGGTCGGTTTGTTTATCTTCCAGCACACCCCTCAGCCCGCACTGCTTACTGCAGCCTCCATTGGCCTGGATCAGCGAACCGCCACCAGTGGGAGCCATGATCGGCCAAACCTGTGGATGTGGCAAGTAAACAAACTGGTCTGGCCCTCCAGGGTGCTTACCCTGGTGAGCTGCATAGCACAGGTTGCCGACACCTGCTATATGTAATGCTTCATATACAATTTTCTGTAGCGGCAGCCCTTTAAGTGTTTTGTGGTCCAAGTAGATAAGGTGTTGTGTTCCCACTAGGAAGACCTGAGTTCTAAGCACCATCTTTACCACTGGCCAGCAAGTGTGACCTTGACCAAACCAATTTACCTGCCCCTGCCTCTGTTTTCCCTCTCTATCTTGCCTATTGAGATTGTAAGATCTTGAGGCATAGGCCGTCTTTTGCTACGTTTGTACAGTAGCTGGCACAGAGGAGCCTCTACAATATAATAACCATAAATAAAATCACTCAAATGTTCACCAGTTTTATTTTTAGTGACAACTTGCTTTAGCTCAGAAATCATGAAGGGTGCAGCTCAGACTTCTGAGGATCTCAGGGAGATGGAAATTGCTTCTGGTTTTGGTTTTGGTTTTTAAACAATGGCTAGGTTTTTTGCTTTTGGACTCCTCCAAAAGAGTTTTGGGGAATTTTTAATAAAACCTTTACAATTCACTTTTAACCCTTTTGTACTGGCTTCTGAATCATCTAGCGACTTTGTCATCAGAAAACATCGAAATGCTTTTTTTTTCTCCAAGCACCTGAGGGTATGTCTACCCTGCAATAAAGCTCTTGAGACTGGCCCGGTATTTCTCTAATCAACATTCTGAGTGACTGAACTAGTATAGCCCATTGGTGAATGTGTATTACAGGTCCCCATCTTTACCAGTAAGAGTTATTACAGCCCTCTACTACAGAGCAGTAGCAGCTCATGCTTTTAGCTCTAGAGGTCCTTAGTATAATCCCTGGTGTGTTGGCCAAGAGGGTGGACATCCCATAAGCACTCTAAAAGAATAGAAAAAAAAATGAGGAGTCCTTTTGGCACCTTAGAGACTAACAAATTTATTTGGGCATACGTTTTCGTGGAGTTTTCAGAGAGACGATATAGCACTGAAAGATACAAGAGAGTAAGGGGGTTTCTTTTTTAAACAGGTTCTTTTCTGCTAACCACTGATGGACATGATAAAACTCCCTCTATGTGCTGCTAATAAGTAAAGCAAAGGAAACCAGTGTTACTTTATACTCTACATATGGTACATGTTGGTTTCATTTGGAGTGTCAGACATTTTTATCCTGTAGCAAGTAGTATAAATAGGCCTCCTACTTATCTGATCCTTCTCTTAATGTTTTTCATTAGAAAACCACAGTTAATTTTAGATAATTGTTAGAGATAATCTCAAATTTGTGTGTAATGCATGCCCCAGTTCTAAGAAAAACATGACATTTGTGGAAGGTGCTGGCTGGCTGGCGTCTTTTCATTTATTGCACTAATATGAGCTCTCTTGTTCTTGTCAAATGAATTCTAGTATCTTAGACATTCAGACTCCTACCTCTCAAAGCAGATAAAAGTTTGCCTTGCTTAGTATTTGCTCTCCTCCATATTTTACAACAGCTTCTGAGCAGTGTGTTTGGGAACTAAGCACAGCACATGCCCTGCCAAACTGCAGGAGAAAAGGGTTGATAAAGGCTTATGCAAGAATTTGCAAGGGCATATTTGGTTCTAAACTTTCCTGTCGGAGTCCATTTTACTGCATTTGACAGCAGCAGCATTTGCTTCTGACAGAATAAAGATAAGTTTTTTAACAAAGTATGTCTTATTTTGCACTATTTAACAGTGTGCTCTGAATTGCTAAAGATCGAAAGTTATGTCTACACAGTAAAAAAGAAAAGCCACTTGTGGCTGGCCTGTGTCAGCTGATGCAGGCTTGCGGGGCTCAGGCTGTGGGACTATAAATTTGCAGTGTAGACTTTCAGGTTTGGCCTTGGGCTTGCAGCTTCCCAAAATCTGAGCTCCAGCCCAAGCCCAACTGTCTACACTGCAGTTTCATAACCCTGCAGCCCAAGTGCCTCAAGCTAGAGCAGGGGTTCCACTGGGAGCTGCGAGTGGCCATACCCTTGGACGCTCAGGTAAACAAAGGATATCGCAGGTCCGCCAGGGGCTTACCCTGAACAAGCTGCGAACCAAGTTTGGGAACCCTTGAGCTACAGTCATCATGTTGCAGCCATCACATTGTTCCTACTGCTGTTATATCCCTTTATGTTACCTCTGTGTTATATTTTGTGTTATAGTCTGTGTTATACTCCTTTTCCCTTACCCTTTTTGTGTCTTGTCTATTCATAGATTCCAAGGCCAAAAGAGATCATTGTGATCATCTAGTCTGACCTCTTGTATGACACAACCCACACAACTTCCCCAACCTAATTCCTAGAGCAGATCTTTTAGAAAAACATCCAATCTTGGTTTTTTAATTGTCAGTGATGGAGAATCCACCATAAACCTTGATAAATTGTTCCAGTGGTTAATTACTCTCACCATTAAAAATGTATTTCCAGTCTGAATTTGTCTAGCTTGTATCTTTCTCTGCTGGATTGAAGAGTCCATTATTAAATATTTGTTCCCCATGTAGGTTCTTATAGACTGTAATCAAATCACAACCTTCTCTTTATTAAGCTAACTAGATTGAGCTCCTTGAGTCTATCACTGTAAGGTAGGTTTTCTAACCTTTTAATCATTCTCATGGCTCTTCTCTGAACCCTCTCCAATTTATAAAGATCTTTCTTGAATTGGTGGCATCAGAACTAGCACAGTATTCCAGCAGTGATTACACCCATGCCAAATACAAAGGTAAAATAACCTCTCTACTCCTACTCAGGACTCCTCTGTTTATGCATCCCAGGATCTCATTTGTTCTTTTGAGCGCTGCATCACGTTGAGAGCTCATGTTCAGCTGATTATCCACTGTGACTCCCAAATCTTTTTCAGAGTCACTGCTTCCCAGCATAGAGTCCTCCACCATGTAAATATGGCCTGCAATCTTCGTTCCTAGACACATACATTGACATTTAGCCATACTAAAACATATACGGTTGCTTGTGCCCAGTTCACCAAGAGGTCGTGAATCAGTAAAATGTAAGCTCTTTGGGCAGGGACTGTCTCATACTCTGTGTTTGTACAGTGCATAGCACAATGGTGCCCCATTTGTGGTGGGTTCCTAGGCACCACAATAATTAATTACTTGATGTCCACCTATTCATGGCCATAAAATGGTGACTAGTCTGGAGAAACCTCAGCGTGAGTATTTAAGGAATTATAGTATGAGATTTTAACAGCACAGATAATGAAGTCACAGGCCAAGCTGTGTTTACCGCAGCATCCCAGGGATGGAGCCAACAGCGGCTTTACATTACCTTTGTATCCCCTAATCCTAACATCAGGCAGGAACCAAAGCAGTCCATGAAATTATTTAGAGCAGCACAGAGGCTGCTCTAATTTATGCCCTGCTGTTCACAACCGCAGTCAGAGGATGGAGGGAGGTCTGGGCCATGCTCCCCTTTTTCTGGTCACACTCCCTATGCTGGTTAGAAGCTGATGTGGTTGATCTATGGATATTTTGCATCACTGGAGTGACACAGTGGAGACAGGGTCAAGGATTTGGCTCACAAAAGAAGGAGACTTGCTGACATGAATTTAAAAACTCTTATTACTGAAGCTGTCTGAAATTCAGCAGTTCACTTTGCAGGGTTCACACACACATATGGTCTTTGGTTTCAAGCTATAAGGGACTTAAAGTGCTTTATTTTAGATCTGAGTTTGGGATTTGTCAAAAAAAAACTCACCAAGTTTCACCTAACTTCACATCCAGACTAACCAAAAGTGCATACTTTGTGTAATATTTATACACAAGCACAGATCGTCCCATACTTAGCCCGAAGCTAAACTCAGATTTGCCCAAATGGCTGATGGCCCTTAACAAACTTTTAACTCAACCTGATCTGAGTTTCTAATTTGCAACAACAAAAAAAAGGTGACTTTTGTTGTGAGCAATTTTACGTAGCTCTACTTATCAGTCATGTGACCATGTGTAATTATTTAAACCTCCTGTTTGCTAATGACACTTTACTTTGCATTTGACTGGTCTTCAAAAAAGAAAATCTTTAATCTAAACCAAACAATACTTAATGCAACCAAATGTTTGGATGAAGAAAGGGCAAATGTCTTGTGTTTGTGAAAGCAGCACCAATAAAAATAACACCGACTTCATGCAGTATCATAATACCACCAAACAATCAGGTTTCATTTAAAGAGCCAGTCATACTTTTACAAAGATTGAAAAAGGGCTTGTCCCTCAAGAATACTGGTTTTAGCTGGTTGGTGAGGTTGCAAAAGTCGGAACACACTTCTCGTAAAGGATTCGTATATCTGACCACTTTTTTGTTTTTCATTTTTTTATAGAACTCTTAACTTTTAGAAGTTTCCACACAAGAAATGTTTTCCCAGCTGCTTAGGCTAATTAGGAGACACAAGGATCTGCTTTGTTATATTTTCCTCTGGATAGGCGTGAAGTTATTTCATGCAATTCTTTACACAACTCTGCTGTGTGATGTGCGGCATACAGAGTAGCTTATTTATACTGCTTTATCTCACACCTGTTTGGATACTGGCTGTTTTATGGTATTTAAACATACTATTTCTTGCCAATTGCTTTATCTTCACAGTTCCCTGCTTTTGTCGCAAATGTTTCTTATTAACTCGGAAAGAAACATCAATTGCTCCCTGAGCATTATTAGCGAGGACAAAAATAGCGTAATTGTTAGTAACTTCCAACATGTTATCACTGCAGACCTATAAACCAGACATTCTTTCAAAATACTGCAGGGGTTATTTCACTTGGCTGAAAATAAATAATACATGTTTGAAGAGCTTGTTATTCCACTGGAATTTTGTTTTTTAAATGAAAAAAACCTTGATTAAAAAACGAACCAAGTTTCACTATTATTCGTCTTTGAGACATTTCATTGTACAGTTTATGAGCACACTTCTGAACCTGCTAGAGAACCAATGCGGAACATAATGTGGGGTAGGACACTACAAATTATTCTTGCAGAAACTTATAATTCTCTGGGATCCCTTCTATTGGTGTAAATGGCTATTGTTGTAACCTCGATTTCATTATTTCTTATGTAAATAATGTTTAACAATAAAAAATTAGCTTTATGGAAAAATCTCTCTCTAGGTATTAGTAGGGCCCTTATCACTGTAGGACCTGAGCACCTCACAGTCACCAATGGATTTTATCTTCACGGGGGAAAGGAATATTATGCCCATTTGACAGATGGTGAATGGAGGTGTAGGATAGATTAAGTGACTTGCCCAAAGTCACATAGGGATTATTATGGCAAGGTCTCCAAGGTTGTCTCTACTCACCTGGTTCCATCTCCATTCTCCACATCCAACCAACTGTTCTGTGTATTGCGCCTACCACAGTGGATGCCTGGTTTATGACTGGGCCCATATTACTACTAGTAATAATAATAGCTGAGTTTGCCTTTTTAGCAGTTGCTTTTGATGTTCTTAAATACCTGTCCTCCAGACACAGTGGACTGAGACCATGACTTCATTTCACATAGGCCACTTAAAAGCCATCATGACTTTTAGCCGCTAACAACCTGACCTGGAATTGAACTATGACCGCTGTGTTCTGTTACTTATCTACTGAGCCATCATATCCCCCCAAATCCTTTTTTTTAAATTCTATTAGCTGCTGAATCAAACAGATACAAGCTCTGGTAAAAGCAAGTATTGAAATACGTAGCGACCCATATTTTATAAAGGTCTGATGCTTATCATCAAAACATTATCTTTCTTGTGTTATCCATAAATTAATTATATTTTTCTGGTAAATGTGCCTCAGCCACAACGGAACATGCAACGACTGCCTCCTCAAAAGGGTTAATTGGCAAAACAAACTGTTTGAACAAAGTTTCACAAAAGATGTTTCATTTCATTCTGTGTTTCTGAAATAGGTGCTTTTATCCATAGCCAGGGTACACATAACCCTCCATTCTTTTATTATTATTCAGTTAACATTTTCACTCAAGATTCTGCGAGAACGTCATAGTATCCTAGTTATTTAAACACACAAAATAAATGTATGTACTTGGTACATGTAGATCTTTAGCTCTTCATTCCCCTTAACTTTTCATTAATCGCAAAATTCAAATATTTGAAAGAAGAAAAGCACTTTGACTCATAGCTAGAGATAAATGAGCCTTTCAGAAAGAAACCTGAAAGCTAGCAGGCTTTCCCTGCTTTTGGGTTCCACTGCAAAAGCAGAATTTCCAAAGGGCTGCTGAAGTTGAATTTACCTTTCAGAAATCTTCAGGGCTTTGGAGCGAGGCCCCAAACCACAAACTAGGCCCCAAACCACAAATTAAGTTTTGTGCAGTTTATTTTTTTGTCTCAGCTGTGCTCAATATGCATCTCAAAGAGCCTGAGTTTGAGTTACACTAAATTCCCTTTACACCCCTGTGGCAGTGATAAAGATAATCACACATGGGCCTAATGTCAGGTTTCTTGAACTGAAATGTCTGGCACTGGCTATTGTCGGAGACAGGTCTGGACTAGATGGACTTTGAGTCTGATCCACTTTGGCAATTCCTATGTTCCTAAATGGGCCATAAAGTGGGTGTAAAACCTGGTGCTTGGGGAGTCCTGGAGGTGCCATCATTTCAAGGAAATTAAAAATTGAATCTCTAGCCATTCATTGCCATTAAATATCCTTGGCACATTTCACCACAGTAGGGGCTCAATTCTCATTTACATTAAGGCTCCTTTACATTGCCAGAGCAAGACTTCAGTATAATGAGAATCAGGCCCAAACACTTCAGAGCTATGCAAAGAAACAAAAGATTTATGACACCTCAACCTAATACTACTTGATTTCACTTTTACTAATTTTCATAACACACTGCATGTAGCATAGGCTGATCCTTTGGGGGAAAGTTTCATAGGATTTAATAGAGATGAAACCAGAAATTAATTTGGTTTGTATAGAAATTACTCTAAGCAATCTGCAATAGAAAGTGATGTCCCTAGTATAGAGCTCTGTAGAAATGTTGTTCTTCCCTATTGAATTCTATAACACTTTTCTGTAAGGGAATCTTCTATAAATATATAACAGAATTGTAAGAAAGTTGGCCAGACACATTTATTCCATACATAATCTAACTATTTATAATCCATATTTCTATACAACCATATTTCATATTTATGGACCAATTCTACAAACAATTACACGCACATGAATAACACACACATGAATAATTTCATCTGTGTGAAATTACTGGCAGGTGTTTGCAGGATTGGGCCTTTAAAAGGTGTTTCCATAATCTGTGTTTTCCAAGGGGTACAGTACATGATGTTGCTCAGTAATGTGAGACTGTCTGATAGAAAACAACATGTGCTGTAGCAAGTTAAGGGGGCTTAACGAGAGAATCATCATTACTGAATTTCCATGGTCTATGCTAAATTTGATGTCGCTCATACTTTTCAAGCTATATTTTCTTTAATTTATTAATTTATTAGCATTGGATAGCAGCAAGCCAAACCACACCCTGAAATCCAAATTGCTTTGAACTTCAGAGGATTGTTTGGGTCTGAGACCTTTGATCCAAACTGCCTGTTTTGGGTCTGGATCTATTTCAGAAGTGGACCAGGCCTATGTTCTGCTTCCATTTTGTATCTATTTGAAATCTTACAAAAAAGGTGACTCTTATGGGTTTTTGGCCAAGGATATGAAATTTCATAAAAATTCAGTGCCATTGAACCCAAGAAGAAGTTCTGATTTCGCTGGAAGCATGACCCCCAAGCAGGGCTGGATTACCCAATAGGTAGACTAAGCACGTGTTTAGGGCACCAGCAAAGCAGGGGACACCAAAATAAATGAGATTTTTTTTTAAATTTAATATTTGATATTTCAAAAAAAGCAACGAAGTAGTCATCGTGGGAAAAATCAGAACTTAGTTAGACTTCCTTGCAGTCTACTACACACTCTTCCCCTATTTTACAATGGTCCATGTAAGTTTTGTGTCATGTCGAAAAATAAAATTTTATTTTATGGTATTGTATTGTTTTTTTTGAATTACATATGGGGGAGGCATCATAATCTTTTCAGTGCTTAAGGCCTCTAAAGATCTTAATCCGGCCCTGCCTCCAAGCCCAACCCTAAACTGAATCTAATTGCAGATCTGAACATTGTCTCTCTGCTCCATCTCTAACATTATATTTAGTTTTAATGTGGGTAAAGACCAATCTCTCTTCCCACATTTGGAAAATTTAGACCAAATCTTCTAAGGTTCAGAGTACCCTCAACTCTTGTTTACTTTTGCTGAGGAAGACAATGCACAAAATATTAGACACAAGAAAGGAATTTTCAAGGTATGATAGTCCTGCATATAGTTTACTATAAAAATGAACACATAAATCCTCCTTACCCCTTTGAAGATTTCTATACAGTGGCTGGGAATTATTTTATCTATTGCCAAGTCTATAAGTCTTGTTTTACTATTTAATGCTTAAAAACCTTTAACAAATGTCAAAGCAAGAAAAAAATACTTTTGCCTTTTTATGATGCTAACCATGAAACTGTCCAATTGACAAACCATTTTCAATTGTATGACCTACACCAGAAAAGACAAACACCCAATATATATATACCCATAATTGCATATTTCCACCAGAGCACAGCAGAAAAGAAACACTTAATATGACTCTATTTCCCTAAGAGGGTCACCAACCATGCATACCCATTGTATCCATAAACCAACAGATATTTTTGAATCACAATAGAGAAACATGCAAATGTTACAGGAAGATCCCAATGTAAGTAAATAAAATAATCTAGGACATCCTGTAATTTATACCAGGCCACATCTCTTCATGCAAAAGGCACTTGGAGGCACAGCAAAGATATCACTGCACCATCAACACCTCGGGTCATTTATTATCACTTTATGAAGAGGCTGGCTAGAGATGTCCCAGTTGTAGACATGTAACGAAGCCAATATAAAGTTGTCTGTCCAGTTCAAGACGTGAGTAGACACACACACGATATAAATCACTCGCCTCTTCACTAGCGCGGACAAGCTCATTTCATAACTGCTCTTCTGCCAATTATGGCAGGTTTACAGTCCCGTAACTCAAACAGCCCAGTGCTTTATGCAGTTGTGTGCACCATGTATCTATGTCTGTACAGTTAATTCCAAGCTTCGAGTGCAGAACTATATTCCAAAAGTTATCTTTTTGGAAAGCAGGTGGAAAGACAAGGCCTCTGGCTCACCAGGGAGATGGCTTCTATATGTGCACCTCAACGAGCAATGAAAACCAGCTGATGTTCGGAGCCATGAATCCACATTGCAATGAGGAATCCCATTTGTAGCAATGAATCTTACTTACATAGTCTCTTGCTGATGAAGTGATAAGAGCCAAATGGTATAACTCTTCTGAATAGTCAGGCCTTGTCCTATAGTATCTCTGATTGTAGCTGAATGTTTAAATTCAGCCAGCAAGATGCACTTTGGAAACGGTATACAGGCCTGATCCAAAGTCCATTAAAATCAATGGAGCAGCTCCTCATCAGGTGTCATCTACTCTTAATAACCAAAACAAAATAGAAAGCCTAAGAAAATGTTTTGCTCTGTTTCTGCTTATAAACTGAAAATTATGCTTTTGAGAAAGAAAACTGCCTACTTGTCTCCATAGTTGGTATGCCAGCTTTGGTCAACAAAGAAAAAAGGGAACATGAAATGAATTAATAAGCTCATTTTATTTTCCCTGGAATAATGTTTGTAAAGGTTCTGCTACAGGCAGCTCACATGTTTCAATGAAACCTGTTCTGTGATATTCAATCTCCAACTACATTGTAGCTTCACAAAGTTGTACTTTACCACTCTGATGATCATTAATGAACCACCAAGGGAAAGATTTACAAAAGCAACTAGTTTCTTTAATTATTAGCTGTGTATTTTTCATTCAGTAATTCATCTCCTGACCTCGCTGATATTTGGGGCTAGAATTTCAGTTGGTATAAATCAGCTTAACGCTTGACGTCAATGGAGCTACATCAATTGACACCAGATGGGAGGGTTGTGGCTCTGAGAATCCACATACTTATAAGGCCAAAGTCATACCTGGTATAAGGGATGCAGGTCCATTAAGGTCTGATTTTGGCCTAATGCAATTTTAAAGCTCTCCAGTATGGATCAGATTCTGAAGAAAGATTCAAATGATGTGTCAGTTTCCAAATGATAATTTTTTAGAGACATAAAAGAAAGTTATCGACAGAGATGACTGTCTGAATTCAAAATATTCAGTGGACTCAGCAAATTTTATTCTCTTTCCTACATGAAAAGACCCTCCTTGTTGAAAGTCCGGTCCTAAACCACTATCAGCTCAGCTAAATAACATATTACGTGAGCATCTTTTCATGGAATTTTTTTTTCAGCCCAAAAGTCAGATCATATTGGTTCTCCTAGTGTAAGTACAGTATTAGGAATGACTTCATTGCAGATCCAAACATATCCAAAGCTAAGACACAGCTTAGATAGAGGAGTTAGAGTATTTTAAGTATCAAAATTTAATTGAGCACACTTGGCTTTGGAATGGGTAGGTTGGTACCACTTGCTCTTTCCCGTATTACTATACCAGAATGCTCTTCTGACTCAAATGTTTCATAACTC
Source organism: Gopherus evgoodei (assembly GCF_007399415.2). Taxonomy (NCBI): domain Eukaryota; kingdom Metazoa; phylum Chordata; order Testudines; family Testudinidae; genus Gopherus; species Gopherus evgoodei. The sequence continues at coordinate 32,148,018 of NC_044333.1, read as the reverse complement.
TGCCGTCGTCCAGGTTGTGGGGAAAAACCAGAATGTTTTAGGCTGTTGATACACTGACTCCTTTTGCACTCTGTTTTGTAAGTCAGGATTCTAAATATTTTTACTTATTTTTGTCACTGTAACATTACACTGGTTAGTATGTACCAGGAAAATATATCCATGCCAGGCAACCACGGAGCAATATGTGGGCAACATGTAATAACTAGCCATAAAGATGTAAGCCAAATATACGCATTGATAAACACAGTCTTGTCCTGATACAAGCTATGTATGTCCTGCAGAATACGCTTAGCATCTCAATCAGCAAGAGCTGTCAAATGATAGTATATAGGCCACATAAGCCCAGAAATGGGCAAAAGGCATCACTCATTATTCTGTCAAGGACTCCACGTGCCAGTCTATGCAAACTGATTTGCAATCAATTGCAAGTGATTACACATTGTTTCTCATCGATTGGCACAAGGAATCCTTGAGAGAATAATGAGCTGCAGCTGATGACAATCAGAGACTACTGTCTCGTTGCAAGTTTGATTGCACATCCTTCCACGGATGCAACTGAACACTTACCACCACAAAGCACAGACAGGAAAAAGAAAGGAAGAGAGGGAAAGTGAAATGTTAAAGCCTCTTCAAATCAAAATGACAGATTGAAAGTTCCTAAATATAACACTGTAAGGATAACCTCTTTGCTTTGGATGGGAAATGAGATTCGCAGGCCCAATATTTCAGAAAATAGTAGCTGGGATCACAAGAAAAAGACCGTGGCCAACTGTCTCCAAATTTTGATCCTATCCTAGATGGTGAAATCTGCTCCTTTCTCCTGAGTTACTATGATGTGATCAAAAGATGCCAGGTGTATTGAAGGGCCTACTATTGTTTTGGCCTGATTTGTGCATGGAATGATGTATACCTGATTTACAAAGAGTGGGTTATGAATTCACCTAATAGGATAGGTATCAGTAGCTGTATCTATGGGCCACATCTAGTTTGGTGCAATGGAAGTATGATGAATGAAAATGATGGATTTCTTTCATAGGGATTTTATAAATAGATTCCATGGCTCCTCTTCACTCCCGCAAGCTGGGGAAAAGGGTGGAGTGAACTGGTTTGGCATGCTATCTGTGTTTCAGGGTGGGAGTTGAGAGGAAATATGGTTAAGGCAGTAGACTGGGACTAAAGAGATTAATTAAATTTCTGAGTCCACCGCAGACTTCCTGTGTGACCAAGGGCAAATCATTTAATCTCTCTGTGCCTCAGTCCCCCATCGGTAAAACAGGGATAATAACAATCCATTGTATCAAGTATCAGAGGGGTAGTCGTGTTAGTCTGAATCTGTAAAAGCGGCAAAGAGGTCTGTGGCACCTTGTAGACTAACAAATGTATTGGAGCATGAGCTTTCGTGGGCGATACCCACTTCATCAGCGCATCCGACAATGTGGGTATTCACCCACGAAAGCTCATGCTCCAATACATGTGTTAGTCTATAAGGTGCCACAGAACTCTTTGCCGCCATCCATTGTATGTTTGTCTATTTAGATAGATCTTTGGGGTATGGGTGATCTCTTCGTATGTGTTTGTACAATGAATAATACAACAATCTTGGCTGTGACCTGTAGGTGCTATTGTAATGCAAATAAAAAATAAAAGTAATGGAGAAGACTATGAGTAGATAAAGAAAAAAATTACACTCCTGGGTTGCATGCAGAGGCTCAGTTTGCCACCTGCAGGCTTTCCCCCTCTCAGTGTCCCCACTGACTGTTAAAATTAAATGTGGGTTGGTGTCATTTCTGGGCCTGTGTTTCCTAACATCTAGAAACCTCCCCTGGCATTCCACAATTTCCTCATTAGTAAAACACAAGAAGGTGACTCCAGGACTGACCATATGCATGCCAACAAAGTTAACAAGAAAAAAATATTGTTCCACCTCTGGCTCCCTACAACAATTTTTGCATACTCTAAATACTTCCTCTTTATTCTATAACAACTTTAAAGAAAAACATGCTTTGCTGTGGAGACATGCAGGATCTTTCAATATCTGTGCAGAATTGCCCTTCCTGTTGTATATCATTTCAGAGTCTAGGACCCTACATTGCATTCATTTTCTTTTCTCCTCTCCCCTCCCTATACCCAAAAAAAGAGTTTGTAAGGATCACTCTCTACATGCCCTTAAAAATTTTGCACCAAAACTTTGTCCCACTGGAATCAATGGGAGTTTTGCCATTGGGTACAATGGGGCCAGGATTTGGTCCTCTGATCGCCAGTTCCTGCTGATTCCATGAGAATTGTTCTTGCTGCCTCTCTGAGGAACCCAGAGAAGCTGGAAGAGGAGAAGGCTTGTCCATCCCCTGGGGACCAGTTTAGGGTTCATCCCGATAACATGTTCTCTCATGATTCGTCCAGTCCAACTTTGACTGTCTCAGGCAATGAGGGCTTCTCCTTCTCTTTTTGGGAGCTCAGTCTGAAAGGTACAATATAGCAAAAGGTGCAAAATGTTTATTTGAGGCAATGTGGTCGAGTGGCTAAAATACTTAACTGAGGGATTAACAATTGGGTTCTATTCCCAGCTCTGGCACTGACCTGCTGTGTAAGCACTTCACCTTGATTCTGCTTCCTTTGGCTCAGGTAGTAGCGATTCATTGTTTTGGCTTGACAGGTCCTGGATTCAATTCCTGTTGCCAACAAGCCATCCAGAGACTATTGCCTTGCACTAGCTTTCCCAATGCTGGAGGCAGGACTGGATCATCTAATGATCCCTTCTGGCCTTAAAATCTAAGAATTGTCATCATTCGGTGTTTTGAGAGCTCTAAAGCGGCAGCTTCAGGGCAGCCTGTATGATCAGGCTAGCATAGCCACAGATTTAATTTAAGAGGCAACTCTGCCTGCTCAGAGGGCTGTCCCAAGAAAGGCCACTTTCTCTTTCTGCCTTTTCCCACTCTTTGCAATAAGCATAGCTGTCAGTGAAGAACCAAAAGTGTCTTCCAACAAATGACACCAAACATGACTTAGCCCTCTCCTTCACTGAGAAATGTTGAGTAGAATTTTACTGGGTGTAAGTTCAGCATACTTGGACTCCAAACTGTAAATCATTATCCGTATCTGAAAGGTAACATTTCAACAATGGTGGCATGCTGGAGCCTGTCCGTATCTTTTTTCTTTTTTTCTTTAGTATCGGGTTAGAAATTTCTTAAATAAATGATGACCACACTTCCTATATATAAAATTCTCACCGCAAAATGACTGACCACATATTATTATATCAACTACAATTGGTTAATAACATAGTCAAAGCATTCTGAATGGTTAATAACTTAGATTGGTCAATAATTAAATTACACAGTGTTTTAATATCATGTGCTGCAAAGAGTCGCAGGGGTCACATTAAAGAGCCACTTGCTACTGGCAAGCCTCAGTCTGAGTATCGCTGATGTGTATACAGACACACACACACATACTGTCACATACTCTGTGTGTGTGTGTGTACATGTGTACATATATATAAGCATGTGTATATATATACATACACACAGAGTAAGAGCAAAGACAGTAGACACTAAGCATAATGAGCACTGGGGAAAATGGCCCTTTATAGACTTATTAACCATTGCCAAATTGTAAATACAATGAAGGAGCAGTATGGGTTTTAATTAGGGATTCTCACACCATGGCTTTAAAATATGAGCTTTTAAAGTACAGTTGCTGTCTCAGCTCCAGAGTGGTGAAAGGATAGGCAAAGAGATGTTGAAGAACCAAAAGCTGCAGGACAAGGAGGTGACAGAAGAAAGGGGCTTCTGGAGGGGGGAAGGTGAAATGAAAGATCCAGGACTTAGCAGGAAAATTGGAAAAGAAGGAGGTGAAAGCAGAGAGAAGGGAGCATGCAGGAAAGGGTGTTCTAGGGAAGAAGAGGCTGCAGGAGAGAGAACTAAGAGAAGCCAAGTGCTTCAATAAAAGGAATTGGAACAAGAATGGGTCAGGATCTGTGGAGAAGGCGCTTTCCTTGTTTCTTCTGCTCTGTATTTTGCTTCCAACTGGGATATGTTTGGGTTTTTTGAAACCCAAACATTATTTTGAAATCCTCTCAGTATATTTTATGAGCCAAGCAATGGACTAAACTGTCAGGAAACAGCATGCCTAATAAATTACTTATGCAAAGATGTGTAAGCAATGACAAACACAGTTACTGTAATTGAATGTGCAAATTTGGTTGCATGTACATTTTTGTACACATAATTAGACAAGCATTTTTCTGATGTCTATATATATATCAACGGGGAGTCGAAGAAAAAATATTTAGGAGATATAGAATACTGTACATTTTTTAAGTGCTTCAAAAACATTAGCTGATTAATCTTCACAGCACGTCTGTGTGGTAGAGTAAAAAGTGATTCCAGATTTCATGGCTTGCTAACAGAGATATTATGAAAGTGGACTGAAAATTAAATAAATGAGAAATATGGAAAAGACAAATTAAATGAATAGGAGAAGTGTTCTAATATTTTACATTGCCTACAAACAAGATATTCTGGAAACCAAGGGATTGGTGGTTTATTAATCTACAGTAATAGGTTTTAAGAGAAAGAAAGTTGTGTTTATGACTTTGGCCTCTTAGATGTTGCATCATCCTTTTAATTTAATTATAGCCCAACAATTCACCAGTACCCAGTAACAGAGAGAGTCATCTTATTAAAAGCGGACAATTTTCAGTCTTCAGCATAATTAAATAACCTTTATTTTAGCAGACCACAAGGAAGCTGGCAAGGTGATTTCATACAATGGAATGGTTGGAGTTATCAATAGGGTAATCTACAATAATTCTACTTGCAAATTGTACATCATCCTCCTAACAATAAATGTAAAACCCTGAACAGATATTTGATGACCCAATCTTGACTAATGAAATGTAATTAACTTGTATCTAATTCCAGATTCTGGCACCCACCATTCTAGCCTTTCTCAGCAGTTATTGCTGGCAATGCAGAAAGAAGATGCTGCCCAGGCTATCTCTGCAGGGAAAGCTTTGTGTTGTACAAGAAGGGCTCATGTTTGGCAAAAGCAAACGTACAGTCTGCAGGGGACTTTTAGAACAGGATTGTGGCATGCCCCACATGCCCAGCCAGGGGAATAAGAAAGCATCCCTTATGCTCATCTGCAGGCATGGGTTACAGTTTAGTGAGGAAAGCACCGTCTGTGGGCTAAGATCCCTCTCCTGTGCAGATGGATGGGGATTATTTAAGGCAGTGAAGTGATCAGAGCTTTGACCCTGCCCCCTCCCCCAATACTCCATTGGGCGCAGCTGGTTCCAGGCAAAGGGCTGATACCAATTATTCCCCCCACGATGGTGACGTTCTGAGTTTCATTTCTGTCCCTGGCCCTCTCTTGGGGCAGGGCAACTGCACCTAACTCTGATTTACTGGTAAAACCACAGTCTTGACCTCAAATTTGAAGAAGGTGGGGAAGGAGTTAGGAAATCAGTACAAGGCCAGAATTCAAGGATTTTAGAATCCTAAAGTACTCAGATCTGGAATCCAAATGGCTCAGAATGCAACAGCTTGACTGTATAAGCAGGATCCTTTAGTTTTTAGATAAAATCAATATTCCTCAGTATGCCCTGACAAGAAGTTCCATGTTATAGTTTGTACTGATTTTCAAAATCTGTTCTTTTACAAATTTCTTTGTACACCTTATAAGGAAAAGTGAGGGATAGGCAGGATTATTGAGGTAATCAGAACTTGTATAATGGGTCCTTTAACCTCTCAGCTACTGGTTTAAATCAAGATGAACTGACTCAGAAGTAATCAAAACTATTTTACTAGGTATGTTTTGAATCTACTTTGTTTAAATGCAGCAGACACAAGGAGCAGCTAGAAGTTTCCCTGAAGGCATATATTTCAGGTATACAAGTAGACTTTCTTTAGTTATTTGGAAATAAAAGAACCTCTTCTCCCCAATAGCTGAATAGGGTATAGAGATGGAGAATAGCTATACGACAGAGGGAAAGATGGCATTAGACAAGTACGTCTCAACAGACAGACCAAGAACACAAGGACCATGGGACGTGGCCTGAAGGTTGTCCCTCTACATCAAGGAGGAGCAATGTTGATGAGACAGTAAGGAATGTCAGTGTCAATTATGTATGTAACTCAAGTTATGTAACTGCATGAATATAAGGTATAATCTAAGTATAAAGAGCAATCAGGAGGACACATTTTAGAAGGCCTTTTAAATTCACACACAAAAATTGTTGTTGCCATTGTAAATGTCCCTGCACTGCATTTTCTCTTGAATGAGTGTATATATGCATATCAAAGCAATTAAGAAAGTAAATTTTCCATACTCAGCTTTGATGGTATCACTATAGAATGACACATTTTAGTTAAAATGGCTTGTGAATAAATATTTTTGCAGGCATCACATAGCAAGCTAATGTATAATCTGTGCATAGTAAAAGAACTCACAGCTGATTCACGCTGTAGCACATAGGCTGCATATAAATAACTAGGTCAGTGTTAAAACTAAAGGGAGAAGGGCCAGAAAAAGAAAAGATTCAGCCACCAAAGAGAGCATGGGATGTACTATGATCCTATATTCAGTTTTGAGCTGTTCAGATTGGAAGTTCTGTGCAGAGGTCATCTGTGATACATTACAAGAATGTGATTTGGCATTCGGTGGTCGGTCAGAGCAGACTGTCTAAACTAAGATAGGTGTATGGATGACCTCTTTTAGCTATAGACAAGGGGGAAAACTATATAAGCTCTATTGACAGTATAAATATAGTTAGTTTCAGTGCAGACTGATCATTAGAATTTTTACATATTCATCAGAGTCTCTTGGGAAGGGTGACGCTTAGAATCTTAGTTGCAATTATTTGTTTTGGAAATTAAGTTATGTGTTAAGGAACACAGGCATCCTGGGACTTTTAGCTGTAACAGCTACTTAGATTTCACTAAACCAAGGGAATAAGTGATTCAAGTGGAACTGAGCTGAGAGATTCTGACTCACATCCTTTCTCTACTGCCTGCAATATATGAGGTCTTGAAAGACCTTCTGTATTATCAACAGGGGATCGAGGTACACTGATGTTCCTAGTCTATGTATGCTGATTACAGCTGGCTGGAAAACAACAATTCTGTTTCACACACAAAAAAAGAAATTGAGGTTTTCAAATTTGTTTTTATTGTAATGTGGAACAAAACAGAAACCTTCTGAATGTTGTGAGAATAGCTGGGTTATCAGGGCACTCACCTGGGGTGCAAAGAGGCCCACGTTCAAGTCTCTTCTCAGTCCCTCCAAATAGGGACTTGAATGTTGGTCTCTCAAATTCTAGATGAGTGCCCTAGTCCTCTGACTACTCTAGGGTGTCTTCCTCTGTCCAAACCTTCACAAAATTTCAAGCCTGTACCTTAGTTTCAACAAAACTGATTTTTTTGCCAGAAAACAGTTTAGTCCAAAATTATTTGACCACTTTACCAGTACATTCTAGTCCACTCTTTAGTAATGCCCTACTGGCTTCAGAGGACCAATGTCCAAAACAGCAATAACCAACAGCCAGAGAAACTCCAACTCTAGTTACTATGGTGAAGTGTATTTGTGCTAGCCTGGCTATGCTCCATATCTAGCTGTATGAGGATGCCTACTGACTGGAATAGGAGAGCACCTCCAACCAGGCTCCTCTGAGAGCACTTTTACTGTATGTGAGATGCACAGTTTTGAGCCCTCATGACAGGAAGCAGGTCAGTCTTTACCTTCCCAATCTCTTTGACAATCAATGGGCACAGCGGTCACTCCTCGGAAGTACTTGGCAATGGAGGCTTTCAGTCTTTGACCACAGGAAAGTGGGTAAAGGAAGTTGTGTAAATCATGGAATTTGTGTTCCTTTCCTGCATAGTGAAATTTGTGCTCTGCATGTTTTAGGGAACTTAGGTCTTAGCCATATCTTTGCGCCTGTGCACATCATAAGAATTATGTTACAAACCTGTTGAATTTGTATTACACACTTTGAAGATTTTGCTGTAGTTGCAGCTCACACGTCCATTAAGGAGCTTGCATATGCCATGCAACTTGCATTATGCAGGCATGATATGGAATTTGTGTTGGAGCTTGTATCTCATGCCCATTGTGAAGCTTGTGCTTTGAGCATGTTCTCTCATCTAGTTCTCTCTCTGTCTATTCTATTCAGTTTTTATCCATCACTGTGGCATCAAAGTACCACTGGAGAAGGTTTCATGAGTACAATTTATTGGGGAGGTGGAGAGGAGAAGGGGGTGATGTGCATGTGTGATGGAGTTGGTGTTGTGCAGATGTATTCAGAAATTTGGTTTTGTGTGGTCCAAATTTGCATGTTTTTCATTTCTCAGTCATCACACTTTATTGAAGAAGTAACTGTGTCACTTAGAAGGTTCTTCATTATTTCTCCATTTCAGTTTTCCTCTTGGCTTCAACAGTTGAGATGTGGAGAAAGGTTTTGTTTGTTTAAGCACATGACTGGGAGTCAGTGGAATCTAGATTTTTTGCCAGAAATTTCCTATGTGCTATTTCTGAGGAGCCAGTTAGCCTGGCTGTGTCAGTTTCCACACCTGTAAAGTGTTGGGGCGATACTGATACTTACCGTCCTTGGCTAAGAACTCTCAGGCCTTTAGGGGACAAGCTCAATGTGGGTGGCTGATTTTGCTTTTTTAACCATCTTGGCATTTTTCTAGAGGCAGCACATTCAATTTTGTAAATCTAGGGCCAGGCTCTGGATTTCCACTAGCAAGAGCTGATGTAAAATTCTCTGCCAGTTGTCCCAAATCGGTCATCTGAAACATGCGGACATTCTCATCCTGCCAAGTCTTTTCTAGAGATCACTGTTAATGCCTGTGATTCAGAGGAATCATGCTCAACATGATGTCACCAGACCTAACCTTCCCGGGGTTAAAATGAATTGTTAGGTCAGATTAAATAAAACATTCTGTTTTCAGTTAAACGTTTTGTGCATGTGTGGTTTTTTTCACTGCAGCAAACCCCCTCCATAAAATGAGATTATACACTGGTCTTGTCCCATCTGGCACTTTCCATTGTACATAGACAACCCACATTATTACAAATCCTGAAACCAGTGTTTTCCTTCTTGAAGGGGGTGTTTGCAGAAGGTTATGATTATAACTGTTTTAATATGTAACCTTTTATTGTAAACAATTCACTCACAATAGGTCTATCTTTTGTTTGCTACAAAGTTATACATTAGATCTGGATTAATGATTGACATGGCTGTATGGTAATTTATTGCTCTCAGTCTATGTAGGTACAATATGATCATTCCGTTTTCTATAGATTTTTTTTAATGTAACTTAATTATAAAAACCCTCCTCCCTGTAAAAATGTTATTTGCTTCTGGCTTTCATATGCATGTTTGGATGAAAGATGAGCAAAATTGAATAATGACTAGCACTTGGCCTTTCTAACCGCACATTATGCTGCTCTGCTATTTGTATTTTTCCTTAAATATTCATTGTTTTCGTACTACATTCTGAAACCTTTCCTTCCCTGTTGTGTAGAGTATTTTCTCATCTCAGTGTGCAGAGATTTATGCGCATAATCCCCAGGAACTTGAATGGGAATCCGGCATCACAGAGACACACACATCTGGCTAGATCATGGCTTAGAGAGGAGGGAGTAAGAATTCTGGGTTGGGGCTACTCAGACTTCTGTGTGCCTACTTACTTTGCCTGCAGCAAGTGGGTGGGGGAGAAGGCGGAGTCAAGCCAATGCACCAGCCAGCACAGCTGAGCCAACAAAGGGATGGAGTTTTTACTACTGCTGTGGAGAAGGGTGGGAGCAGGGACCATATTGTGGCTGTCCTTTCCTGGGATAGGCATGCTACCTGCCACTCTTTACATTGAGTTGTGTCCTTGTGACACAATCTAGCCCTCTGAGAAAAGAAGGCAGAATTCCCTCTGTATGCAACAAATTTTCTACTAGAACAAATTCAAAAGCTTACTGGAATAATTAAGAGCACAAGCACATGGAGCATTTAGTCTGCTGTAATATAGTGAAAAATCCTGGAAAGGGAATGGTGGAAAATACTGATTGTTTTCCATCAGAATAAGAAATTGTTCTAAATGTCTAAATGGCAAATGGAAACTGATAGCAAATAATGACATTGGCACGCTTTTATATCCTCTGCATATATTCATTTCCACAAGAAGAATTGCATAAAGTAATAATATGAAAACTAGAACTGCTGGTTGCAGAATTATGCTGCTGAGAGTCCAATAAAGCTACAGATCAGTGCTTTTCACTCTTGTTGACAGAGGCCAGTCATAACACTCTCCAGGTATCACAGCCCTGAATTTGAGCCTCAAGCTGTCAACGGAAGCAGTAGCAGCAAGATGATAATGAACTGACTTAGTGCTCATAGTGAACATACTTGCCCTCAGTAATAGTGAAGCCAATACACATTCAAACCTTCTATACTAGTCCTGCATTTGGAGCTCCAGATGCAGGGCAGCTAGATTTCCATCTCAATCACTCCAAAGCACTTGTCAGGAAGAAAAAAAATGCTGAGTGAAATCCTATCCCCATTGAAGTAAATGGCAAAATTCCCATTGACATTAATATGCTCAGACTTTCAACCCTACACTACTTCCCTCATCCTACTCCAGCCCCCCTTCTTCCCACAGGCTCTAGAAGCGATGCAGTAAAAGTGTAAGAAATCAGTCCTGTTTAACTGTGTTATCTGGGCAAACATAAAATTAACATAAAGTGAACCTATGCTGTGGCAGGAATCCTGCATACAAATATTTGATCAGTTACTGAGGTAAACATACAGCTGTCACCTCCAGGCAATATAAAAGGCCAATTTTTCAAAGTATTCTGTACAAGTTTGCACGTGGAGATTTGAAAAAAAAAATCTGTGTTTGTGCACTCAGTCCCATACAGGCGTATTACTTCTGTCCCTATTTATATATATGCAAAATAATTTATTCTTTTTTCATTGTATCCCTCCAAAAGTCTGTCCTGTTGTAATGCATTACAATGGACTTTAAAATGTCCCCATTTTTCTTCCCAAATAAAGTATATCCCTTTTGCTGGCCAAAGCCAGGTCAGTCAATGGTGTATGAAGAAGGAGAAAAAACTGTGCGTTTATAAGAAAGAACCGTGTAACTAAATTACAATTTAGAGAGAGCAGTTAGCGTCAGGTGCCAAATAACAGCAATCTATCCAGGAGTGGCATTGATGTGCTCGGGGGGGATTTTGACGCTTCTATATCCAGGAATTTTACACTAAAACAAGGACTTCTAAGGGTACATCTACACTACGGGATTATTCTGATTTTACATAAACCGGTTTTGTAAAACAGATTGTATAAAGTCATGTCCACGCGGCCACAAAGCACATTAATTCGGTGGTGTGTGTCCATGGTTCAAGGCTAGCGTCAATTTCTGGAGGGTTGCACTGTGGGTAGCTATCCCATAGCTATCCTGCAGTTCTCCCAGTCTCCCTCGCCCATTGGAATTCTGGGGTGAGATCCCAACACATGATGGGGCAAAAATAATGTCACAGGTGATTCTGGGTAAATGTCATCACTCATTCCTTCCTCCGTGAAAACAGCGGCAGACAATCATTTTGCGCCCTTTTTCCCTGGATTGCCCTGGCAGACGCCATAGCATGGCAACCATGGAGCCCGTTTTGCCTTTTGTCACTGTTACCATATGTATACTGGATGCCGCTGACAGAGACAGTACTGCAGCACTACACAGCAGCATTCATTTGCCTTTGCAAGATAGCAGAGACGGTTATCAGTTGTTCTGTACCGTCTGCTGTGCCATTGTAAATTGGCGATGAGATGATGGTTATCAGTCGTTCTGTACTGTCTGCTGCTGTCATGGGTGATCCTGGCTAAGGTTGGCCATGGGCGCAAAGACAAAAATGGGAATCATTCCCTCCTTTATGGTTTATCTAAAAATAGAGTCAGTCCTGCCTAGAATATGGGGCAAGTGTGCTAGAGAACGAGTGTACCAGAGAGCACAGCCGCTCCGTGTCAGATCCCGCAGAAATGATGAGCTGTATGCCATTCTAGGGGGTGCCCCTGCAGCAACCCCACCCGTTGCTTCCCTGCTCCTCCAACCTTCCTGGGCTACCGTTGCAGTGTCCCTCCCATTTGTGTGATGAAGTAATAAAGAATGCAGGAATAAGAAACACTGATTTGTTAGTGAGATAAAATGAGTGGGAGGCAGCCTCCAGTTGCTATGATAGTCCAGGCAGGATATTAAATAGTGCGGGGGAGAGGAGCCCAGCATCCCGCTGCTATGATAGTCCAGGCAGTACAGAATCTTTTCTTTAGACATGAAAGGAGGGGGCTGATGGAGCTCAGCCCCCAGTTGCTATGATGAAGACAGTTACCAGCCGTTCTGTACCATCTACTGGGAATGACCGGGAATCATTCCTATTTTTACCCAGGCACCCCCTGAGGCCAGCCAGGAGCACTCATAGACTGATGATGACGATGGATAGCAGTCATGTCATACTGTCTGCCACCGGGGAGGGGAGGGGAGAGGGTGCTGCTGTTCATTGCCCCAGCACCGTGTCTACCAGCAGCATGCAGTAGACATAGGGTGACACATAAAATAGTCAAGAAACTATTTTTTTCCCTTTTCTTTCACGGGGGGGGGGGAGTACATTGACGAGCTATACCCTTAACCACTCCGGACAATGTGTTTGACCCTACAGGCATTTGGAGCTCAGCCAATAATGCAAATACTTTTCAGAGACTGCGGGGACTGTGGGATAGATGGAGTCCTCAGTACCCCCTCCCTCCCTCCATGAGCGTCCATTTGATTCTTTGGCTTTCTGTTACGCTTGTCACGCAGCACTATGCTGAGTCCCTGCTGTGGCCTCTGTCTGGAGATTTTTTCAAATATTTTGGCATTTCGTCTTCTGGAACAGAGCTCTGATAGAACAGATTTGCCTCCCCATACAGTGATCAGATCCAGTATCTCCCGTATGGTCCATGCTGGAGCTCTTTTTGGATTTGGGACTGCATCGCCACCCGTGCTGATCAGAGCTCCACGCTGGGCAAACAGGAAATGAAATTCAAAAGTTCGCAGGGCTTTTCCTGTCTACCTGGCCAGTGCATCCGAGTTCAGATTGCTGTCCAGAGTGGTCAGAATGGTGCACTGTGGGATAGTGCCTGGAGGCCAATACCGTTGATTTGTGCCACGCTAACCCTAATCCGATATGGTAATACCGATTTCGGTGCTACTCCTCTCATTGGGGAGGAGTACAGAAACCCAGTTTAAAGAGCCCTTTATATTGATGGATGGGTGGATGGGTGCAGGGTTAAATCGGTTTAACACTGCTAAAATCGGTATAAACGCGTAGTGTAGACCAGGCCTAAGAGACTTCAGGACAGAGAGAAGACTTTCAACACAGCAACAATAACTGAGAGAGCTGGATTATTTGCTGTGGTATAGCTGCCTTGTGCTCTACAGGAGCAGGTTGTCTCATGAGATTGCTGGTACTTTGAGCTCAAGACCATCAGACCCTTCCTCACAGTATTTCATCACAGTTCCAGTGGCACCAGTAAGTGCAGGCTTGGTGACTATCAATAATGGTAAAAAGAAGTTAAGACTAAAAATGGGTGGGAAGCAGCATTCCCATCCTGCAAGAATTTTTGCAGCTTCAAAAAGTTTCCCATCCCAAATCAGGATGAAGGTTTGAAACCTTAATATTTGTGAACTGAAAAAAGGGCCGGTCGGTTGAAACATTTTGATTTGGTTTTTCCCTTTTTAAAAAAACATAATTGATTGTAAAATAAACTTAAATTTTGAAATGAAAAATGGAATTTCATGCCAAAACAGGACATCTGGATGATTTCTAACGTTTTTTTTTTTAATTCAAAATGGGAAATTTTGTCAGATCCACCAACCCCTTTCCCATGAACAGTTTCAACTAATTGGTATTTTCCAATGGAAAAATGTTTTCTTGAAAAATTCCTGACTAAATGTAGTCAAAACTCTCCAGACAGTTTTTGTTTGAGTTTTTAGTGGGCAGTTCAGCTCTTTGATTTATGAATCTAAGCCAGTTCCCACTATGGATGTCTTGTATTATGCCTTGTTTATATTGATTGGCTGGCAAGTTTTCTGTTAGAGGTCCAATCATTTAGCCTAGATATAAACTTGCACAGAAAAAACTCAGGAGCTCTCTGAAATTGGAAATTTGTATCTCATGGAGGGAGGGGGGAAGTGCACAGTGTATTCTACAAGCAAGTTGTATCCCCGGCTTCTTTAGTTCTATTAATCACCATTTCAGCACCTGCCGTGATATCAGTAAAACGGCATCAGTTATATCAAGCATTAAATAATGTTATTTCCATATCAAAGGGTGTGGAACACGGGGAGACAATCATCCTTTCAGTTAGTTACTAATACAAATTCAGAAATAAATCCTCTCTAAATACAGTCATTAACCACTCAGCAATATTTAGATGATAGTGCCTGGAAAACTAATGCTGCATCTGATCATTATGATGCATGTAAAGGGGTAAAATTTGTAAGATGTAGATGGTAAACTGAGGCCTTCAGCCTACAATCAGATGTACACAAGTGCAAAGGTTCAATTACAGGAGTGGGGCATATGACTGTAGCCTCTTTGGGGCAGGGACCATATATTCATATTCATAAAAACATGGTGGTTTTAGAGCAGCTTGCAGAATGGGGCCCTGATACTGACTGGGGCCGTTGGTCACTACTGCAGTGTGATATAATGATATCAGAAGGCTCACAACTAGGTTTAAAGGAGGATAGGTCCAGATCCTACTAGCTGGTGAGTGTTCCATGCAAGTTACTGACTGCTCTTAGTTCCCAATGGATGTTATAGGAGTTGAGAACACTCAGCATCTCACAGAAGGAGCTGAGCTCCTTGCAGGATGGGAGCCTCGGACATGATTTTCAAAAACAGAAGCCCAAAGCTAGACTACTATGTCGTTGCCTGATTTTCAAAAGTGTCGAGTTCACATCAGCTTCAGTGGGAGCTGCTGGGTACTCGGCACTTCTGAAAACCAGGCCACTCATTTAAGAGCCTAAATATAGACTTTGGAATCTAACTTTAAAATCAGATTTTTGAAAATCTTGGTTTTAATTGCTACATACATTTATTTCTGTGTGTGGAGATATGGACATGCAATTCCCCACAAAGGCCTGATCCTGTGATGTGCTGAGCAGCTTCAACTTACTTCAGCAACTTACCTGATCAGAGTCATAGCATAAATCCAGAAAATGGGACACTGGGAGATGTACAGTCTTTGTCATGTACAACATGCTGGGTAACAACAGGAAAGGAATCCATGCTTGTAAAACTAAACTGACTCGTTATTAAAAGACATGCTGCAACTGCCATGACCATTTCAGCCAAGTGCCCACAGACTGACTTCCTGCTGCTGCCTCCAAATTCTTCCCTCCTGCAACCAGTGCTCCTCCCTCCAACTTCCATGCAGGCTGCTACACTATCTATTTTACTGCACCACTGAAAAGAATTCAAGTTGAATATGGATGCAAAGGCCCTCTTGTCTGCAGCCGCAGAGATGTCTTCTGTGGAAAGGGCTAACATTGTGAGTCTGATTCTGCACTATGTCACTCCAGTTTTACGCTTGTATCATTCTGTTGAAATCGGCTATATTAGTGTAAAGCTGGATATGGAGTAACAGTGAGGAATCAGTCCCTCTAGATGTATATTTCTTTAGCCCCAAAAAGCCTAACAGAGTCATTTAAACTTCATCCCTTCAAATAATGACATGTTTTCACAGCTAATTGTTATTTTAATAGAGTTTCTAGGATGTGCTGAAAATGCTCAACCTTTAAAAATACCAGTGGGGGTTGAGGACCTGTCAACAACCTCTCTTAAAATGTGAGACTTACTCATCTTCATTTCCTGAAAGGTCCAGCTTTGCTAGTCATAATGAGACTATACCCATTGTAACGTGTCCTCCCAGAGCCCCGAAAAGGCTTCTTAGAAATCAAACTTCCCATATTCTATGATAGTATTATCATGATAGTGATTTGAGTCATTTTTGTGGATCTTTGTATGGCACCTGTAGACTTTCTTCCTGTGTTTTGAGCTCAGTCCAGCTCCCATTAAAGCCAGTGAGAGTTTTTTCACTGACTTCCAAGCGAGCAAGATAGGGCCCTTAATAAGGAGCATTCATTTTGGGGAAAATATGTTCTCTTTGCAAGTATGTACATGTTTATAGTATTACAGCTTTGCTGAAGGGGATTACAGGCTATATACTGTGTGTATGAGTCATGCTGATGAATCAGAGTTTTTCCTGGTTTTCAAACTGTGGTTTTCTTTGTAATAAAGAATACATTGTCCTTTCACAGCCAAAACTACACAATCACATCACTTTCCCAGACTGACTAAAGGAAGACAATATCTGTGGACTTTTTGTCTCATGAATCAAAAAGGGGCAACATTAGAACAACATTTTTTGCCTGAGTTGGCTACTTTGAAAACAGAGAGTGTGAGTGAGTGTGACAGGTTTAATTTTCATTCAATAGTTACAAGATCCACAAACAAACAAGCAGCTAGGTAAATGGACAGAAAACTGACTTCTTAGTCACTAAGTCCATCTTACCCAATTTGAGCTTTCTGAAAACCATTATAGATAAAAACCAAAATAAACATATCTACTCTGATTCATGGGTCAGTGGTGTATGTCATCATTGAACATTTATAATGGAGTGGAATAACAATGCATTGCCTTCTAAGAGACATGGCCATAATTTTGTGGTATACTGAGGTTTCATTTCCAACTTTTTTTTAAATAACTCTCTAGGTCTTTTTAGAGTGAAAATAGTCCTGAAAATGTAAAGTGAGCGACATTTGAGGCTTTTACATCAGGTGGGGATCTAGGCCATTATCCAATCACTCCCCTTAGTGAAATAGTCTCCCAGGAGAAGTGAAAATAGTCTTGGAGCACATTGAAAGCTAGACTGGGCACAATACTAGCAAGTGCACAATAGATGACATCAGCAGGGAGATGGGCTTGAAGAACTTAAGGGTCCTTACCATTGCTAGATGCTGTGAAATGTCGAGCTGAGTTGTTTGCAACACAAAATTAGTTTAGTACCAGCTAAGAAAAAAATTGCCAATTGCCATGATTATTAGTGAGAAAAGAGACCAGAAATAGAGGAGAGAAATCTCTGAAAAGATTTTTAGAACAACAGTTTTTAGGGTGTTTGATTTACTATTCAAGTGTGCACAGCTGCTGCTAGGGGGAAAAAATCCCGGCAACGTGCCAAGGAGGAGAGACAAGGGTAGAACAGCAATAAGAGAGGAAAGATTGTTTGCAGACTAGGCTATTAAATTGACTTGGAAATAGATAACTATTTTACTCAGGGAGGAATGAAGGGAACTATTTCAGATGGATTCCCACAAACTTACAGATATGGCACTGAAATATTGCTTATATAGCACAGTAATTGCAGTATTGGAATCCACCCCTAGTTGTTCCAAAGCTCCAGTCCAGTTTTCCTCATAAGCAACATTAGCTGCATTAGCAGCATCTCTATTTGTAGCTTATTTCTCTCTCTCATCTTTCAAACAATAAGCCTGAATGGGAGATATTTAATTATTCATTTTATTGAGACTGTAGCAGTCAACACTGGCTGTCCAGAGTGGCTCAGGCTTTTCATAGGGAAATGATGCTACTGCAACAGAAAATATGAAGCTGTGGTAAATGCCATCTGATGGGAAAGGTTCAGGTACAAATCAGAAATGCTTGGCAAAAGTGGTTAGAGCAGCCCATCCCCACTTCTTTTCAACAGACTGAAGGATGCTTCCCTTTTGGACCCAGAGATTTTTCATCATTCAAGCAGATACCAATTGACTTGGTCTTGATAACATTGACTGGCTTTTTCGGGGTGACAGTCCTATAATATATCCATTTATTCTGCTGCTCCCGCACTGGACAGATAAAATTTTATTCTGCTGCCTTTGCTGCTACTTATTCTATTCTGCCTCCTTGGCAACTTTTATTTTTCCTACTTTTAAGCTTTCAGTAGAAATAGATTCATCTGCAGAGCAACAGGAGCATGGGTTAGATCCTCAGCCAATGGAGCTGGGCCAATTTACATCAGCTCAGGATCAGGCCTGCTTTTCCCAAGTGGTGTACTGATTAATGCTGAGCAAGAGAGAAGGACTGGTTCTGGATTACTGGTTTGGATTACTTTGTTTATGAGACTCTCGTTTTGGTGATTAATGTCTTTGCATTAAACAAGCATGGCTTCAGATCTGGCTTTGAAACATGGCTCTAGTAATAGTGCCAGCTAATGTTCCTTCTCAGTCCAATGACTCCCTTTTATGGAAAGTCTGAATGCTGTAACTTTTACAAGAGTCCCTACTTGCCCTTATTTGCAAACACAATTTCTATTTGTTCCAACTGGAGGTGAATGCACCAGCTCAAATACTGGACAATTCTCACCAAGAAAGAAGCATTCTCAGCATTGTCTTTTCAAGTAATTAACCAAACCAGCTATTGAATTTCACGGAGAGGCCCTGAGTGCAACTTTTTGCTCTTCCGGAATTCATTTGGAAACTGGATTCCAATTAGATGGAACTACTTTAACCTAATGTGTTAGCTTATGTTTTTTCTTTTCTGCTACAGTTCAGTCATGATTTATTTTTGACCTTTACATTAATGATTAAGGTGGCTCTGGGTTTAACTAATGTTACTATCACAGTTTCAAACTTCTGAGTGATCATACAGAATGAGAATCATCAATAAATTTTTAGCAAAGTGCAAAGGTGCTATGTGGGTGCCTGTAGACATTGAAAAGAATTTTCCCAAGTGTCTCAGGACCACATCAATGTGCTCAACGATTTCAATGGGAGTTAGATGCTTAAATAACTTTGAGGGCATAATTGCTTTAGGAACATGAATCTCATTGACCTATGAAAATTTTACTCATCATCTTTCTGTCTATTGTATGGCCATGATTGCCTAAGATAAGAAATTAAAGATTTGGGTATAATTTTCAAAAGCACCTATTGGACTTTTGAAAATAGGACTTCGGCTCCTGAGTAACTTACGCATGTCTGAAAAATTTACCCTATACCTATTGGCTTGCAGTACTGTATTTTGGTTCCAGGCTTGCATTTTATCATTCTTACAACTGGACTGTTGTGTGATTAAAACATAACAAAATGGTTTATTTGAGGGTTGTATTGAGATTGTTGTATTGGCTCCAGAGACTAGTGAAGAGACCTAGAACTTTTTATCTCTAGGAGATTTGGTTTTAATCCAGCCTAGTGACCAAAAATAGTGGCCGTTCAGAGCTGAAATGAGTTAGTGGGTCTCAGTCCAATTCCTCATGGACAAGTGTCCCCAGCACAAAACATCTGACCTGTTTGGCACCCTTGTTAGAACTCTGAGCAGGGAAGCAACAAAAAATGAATGGGCATGAAAACTGAAATACCTTTCCCCCACTAGAGGTGGTCCCTCCTGAACAAGCTTGATGCACATTGATCGGACCTGTGTGGGGAAGTCTGCACTGCCACTGCCTGCGTTGTACTCCTTTTGTGGCTAAACAGAGGATTTCAGGCTCTGGCATGGTCACTTTGTGCCTCTCATAAATGCTAGAATTGCCCACTTGTCTGCCAGCTAGAAGCAGTGTGAACCCAATTCTTTCTGGCTCTGTCCAAGTCATACATGATTATTGGGAAAGAGGACCTGCATAAGACCATGTGCACTGGCCAGTCACGGATGAGTTGAAAGCTTTGCTAACAAAAAATTGCAGCATTCCTCTACAAGTGTGATTGCAGCGTTCTTATTCAAGCCTTTACAGTGCTTTGCATTCTTAATTTAAAATACTGAATCAAATTTCTCTGTTAATTAAACAATAACTGAATGATTTTACAAAGTCCTTGCCAACTTTATGATGGCAAAAGCTTGTATCTTATACCTTGTCTGGTCCACTATGCTATATCTTTGGCTGCTGATGCTGATATGGTTTAATATTTGTTGTGCACTGTGTGAACTCAATTTCTTGTCTCCATGACAAGACCAACTATATTAAGCTTTTCTAAACTTTATTATGGTCCCTACTAGTGGCGCAGCCTATTGTACCCTTTGAGATAACTGATACTGAGCATTTTGTGAGACTGTCTTGCCAGCTCCATAGAATTAGAGATGTCAGAGACCTGTTAGCTCATTTTGACAATTCTTCTGCCAGTATGGTATTGTTCACAGCAACATGTTGCTGAATGCTTTGTCCAGTCCATGCAATGGCATTTCCATCACTTCCCTTTGGAGAATATTCAGCGAAGTATTATTCCTTACTACTAGGAAATTTCCCTGATGCTTCACTAAAATATTCCTTAGATTAATTTTATCCTAATAGTCTTAGTTCTAATATTCTAATTTCTTGGATGACTCTGAACAATGCCTCTCCCTCTTTTGTGCATATTTGCCTGCAGTTCTAACCCTAACCTTAGTTTGTCATTTGGGCAGTTTATGCATCCATGTAGACACTTAACTAGCTTCTTTTCTTTTTTATCTTCCCTCAAAGTTGCTGGGGTGTTTCTGGTTTTGAGGTGCCTAGAACCATACAAAGTATATTAGATCCACCTACCAGCAGATATATAACAACTGACCCCACGATAGAATGTCTCCAAAGCCCCAAACCGCATTGCTGTGAAAAGGTAGATAGTCACAGATCCCTGTTCCTCCTTCCAGAAGCATAATTTTGTATAAAATGTTGCCTAAGTGTATGCAAGCTACAGCTAGACTTATTGTAGGCCCCATTTTCTAAATGTGACGTTACTGGAAATCCAAAGCAGTTCAAACATTCAGGATGCAAACAAAGCCTTTCCATGTCACATTAGCTTTGCTAGCCACCTAAAGATTTTTAGGTATCTCCAGTTTGTATGATTATTTGGAGGTTTACATTTTCTATTAACTTTATTTGGAGGTTTACTATTTTTGTTAACTAACTACATAGCAATTCCATTGGGTTAGCCACCTTTCTATAAGATGTCCCACACGAAGATAAAGAACAAGTTTAGAGGTGAAGTTTTGATTTTAAAATTTGGGATCAAAGAAAAAAATCCCAATGTAGATTTAGGCTTTGGGCACTTTTTTCTCCTGATTTCATCATGTAATTTTTTCCTGTTTGTGGGGATTGCCCACAAAGTGCTGGCCAGACCGTAATAGTTCAAAGATACTAAAAGCTAAGGTGACTAGCCCATCTGAATGAGAATTTCTGATGTATGTGAATGTTCCAAGTAAAAGCAGAAGGTGCTCTGCATTGGATTACATGCTGTCCCAGTTCACAGATAGACTTTTTGTTTGTCTTTCTATATGACTCATTCCACTAAAAGTGATGCCTATTCTAATCTGGAATAGTCTGCAAAAGGAAGTGAGATATGCAGACGAATGACAGGGTGTTGATGTATGAAGAGAAATGATACAGTGTTCACATATGTAATTTTTTAATGTCAGGATTCACTTTCTCAAAAGTTATGAGCCTTCCTCATTTACATGCTTGTAGATTGTTGCAGATACTAATGGACTTTGTGCAAATCTGTTGGAGTCTGGAAAATGAATTGATCTTATTTCATGTTCAGTCACGAACAAAGGCAATGACTTCATCAGAAGACACTGACAGAGGCAAAATATTCATTGATGCATGATTCAATAATATTATGTATTTCATTCTTTTCCTACCCTGTAGCCTATCTGTACAACTACTTTTACATTCACATGCCTTTGAAATTTTATTTAAAATAAAAATAGATGAAATATTTGTATTAAAATATTACCTGGCTTATTTACTGCTAAATGTGCATTGTTTAAAGAGACATAAATTGACATGCTCTCATGTTTGCCATAGAGACCTCTTTGGGGTAGGACTGTCTTTTTGTTCTGTGGCCATATAGTATCTAGCATTATGAGGTCCTGGTCTATGAGTAGGGCTTCTAGGTGCTACAGTAACACAGTTAAAGAATTAATAACAATCAAGTTAAGAAAAAGATTGGGAAAGTCATCTGAACTCCTTCCTTGCATAGTGCTCTGAAAAGAACCCACTTCAAACCCTTCAGATTCTTCTGAGCCAAGCCATAGTAGTTCTGTGAGGCAGAAGGAGCCCAAAGAACATAGTGTTGTCTAAGTGTGGCAGAGATATTAGAAGTGAACAGATCCTTCCACATTTGGCTGGAAATGGAGTTGCAAATTATTTATTTTGTAACTGGTTTGCTGGCCCAGAAGTTCAAAAAGAGATCAGGCTCAAGGGTCTACTCCAGTGATTCACATTGGTTTCAATAGGCCTTGGATTGGGCCTCAGATTAACCTGTTTTTTCCCATGGTCAAACCCATAGCTAGAGCCGTGTGAAATTCATTTTCTTTGTTATAACTTTTAATTTTCTTTGGGGGGGGATTTATTCCTTAAACATTTTGTTTTATTTATTTTTATTACATTTACATTAATAAAATACCTCAAATGCCTACAAACAAATAAAAACAGTGTATTAAGTCCAGTTTAGCTATATTACATCATTTTATTAAGCATCATTCATTATTCCAGGCCCTGAGACACTCCTCGCCCCCAGATTAGTGAGGCACTCTAAAATACAGCTCCTTAGGGTTCCACTCTGAAATTTGTCCAGTACTGCAGCCAGCAAATAAACCCCACTGCTCCGTCCCCACTCAGTGACA
Organism: Gopherus evgoodei; assembly: GCF_007399415.2. Classification (NCBI taxonomy): domain Eukaryota; kingdom Metazoa; phylum Chordata; order Testudines; family Testudinidae; genus Gopherus; species Gopherus evgoodei. The sequence continues at coordinate 32,125,334 of NC_044333.1, read as the reverse complement.
CAAACCCCATAGAACACCCTAGGCCCCAGATGCCCCCTCTATATCCCTAGGGATCCCTTCCCAAGCATCTCCATCCCCGTTAATATATTTTCCCTCTCTCATTGAACTTTACACCTCCAAGCCCCCATTAGCTCCAAAACCCCTTCCCTCCCCACCATCTCCCGCATTGAGCTCAATACCGGCCATTACTCTCAGGGGCCCCTCCTATATCCCCCTTATATATATTGCTTCCTTGCCTGGGGCTGCCCACGGGGGCAGGGGAGGGAATTGGTTACTGCCCTCAGAGGGTGGGAGACCCTGGGGGAAGGGTTGCAGAGCTATGGGTGTTGTGACCTGGTCCATGGGGCCCAGTGCTGCTCAGGTTTGACCCAGTCACCCTGGGAGGGCAGCTGGGTCCAGCCCTGAAAGACAGGAATCATCGCTGCAGGATGAGTTGTTCATTTTCTGTTGTTTATGTCCTTTTTCATTTTATTTTGTGGTATTTCATAGAGACAAAATACACGGGGCTCTTCCCATAGCAAGGTTCACCAGATGTAGAAATGGGGCCAACTCTCTTGTCTGATCACAGAAAAATGAATTTTCCCTTATAAACTTTGGGCTATAAATGAACAGACTGAAACAAAAGTTAGACATAAGATGACTCCAAACAGCTAGGGCATTACAGAAATTGATAATATCTTGGTCAGCTGCCATCCAGATTCAGCCACACAGAGGCAGGAGCTAGGAGAAAATATTTGTTTGTGGAATTTTGCAGTTGCAGCAGAGAGCTCATCTCTTTCTGAATGAAAACAGCTGCTGCTGAGCTGACCTTCTCGGTCACCTGATGTAGGCTCAGCCAATAAAGGATAATGGAGACTCTGGAGGAACCATATGACTTGTTCCAACACAAAACATACTGGACAACCCTCTGAAAATGTGTGTGGCTACGCAGGCAGAACAATAATTTGCAATAAGTTTTTCTTTGGATGGTTCAGGAGTTCATAATGTTCACTGATAGTTTATGAATGTAGGTGAAAACTGACCCAATGGTGGTTTAACGCACTGTTGTGTTTTGAGTCAAACATTTTGCACAGCACACAGTTGGACACACCTTTATTCCCCACATGCACTGCTGATACAGGTTGCTTGTAAAATGCCATGTAATTATGAACTATACTAACCAACAAGCAGCCACATCTACTTGGCTGCAACTCAGCTGCAGAAACTTCCATATAAAATGGGAAGCCTGGTCTGGTTCAAGAAACCCCTCCAATAAATGCTGTTAATCTCCTGCTAACCATATTTTGTAAATTCAAAGACATGGTCAATGGTCCCACTGAAAGCACACTTCCCAATAATGAGGGAAATGGTATTTACAGGAAGGATTTAAACATTTCTTTAGTACCGTAGCATGCCTTTTTGTACGTCCTATATTAACCCTTAATGCAAGGATGGCTAATGTATCCATCTAATTAAATTTTTACAGAATTCCAGTGCTTGAGTGTCAAATGTTTGTTTCCAGTTTGTCTCCTCATAATACTGTCAAATAAACTCCCCCCTATTTTTATTTAGTGGCTGCCCGTAGCATTCCAATGCCATGTGACGACACGGCATTTTAGTTCATGAGGACCATGCAAGCATATTTTCTACTTTCTTTCACCGCTTTAGCTTTTATTTTGTAATTCTAGATTTGGTTGCCTATTATTTTATAAAATAACTTTCTGTATTACATGCATCTTGGCAAACAATAATTAGAATTTTCAGTTAGAAGACATATTACATGCCAAAAAATGATCTGAACAATATATGATTTGCTTCATTTGCACTTTTCTCTCTAGAAAGGTGATGGTGTCCTACTAGTCAGACAGATAGTTGAAGACAATTTGGGGAAAATGTACAACAGGAAAAAATAAACCTTAAGGCTTCTAACAAACAGGACCTTCATGGAGCCAGGTGAAAAGGGCTAAGAGGCATCTGTAGGTTATGTTACCCTGAATAACAAAGGTTTATAGGTTTGGGGATAAAGCAAGATTACTCCAAGAAATCATACATCACTAGGAAAATAAAGACAAGGTATAATTCAGTCTGTTTTAATCTACCTTTTACAATGCAGGCAGGTCATCATAAGCTCACCAGGAATCCCTATGTAAGCACCAAGTCGTTGTCTTTAATTAGTCTGCAAGTTATAGTTTAAATGCAGTGCCCCCCCCCCACATCTCAATTAGGTATGCAAGATAAGAGCCCAATAAATGATTTCTCAAGCCTAATATTCTATACCATGGTCTTCTGGAATAATCACACAATAGGAAATCCTTTTACAATGTGGTAGATGCAAATAGTGGTATTCAGAGAGCAATCTATTAGGTGACCATGGATGTTTCTCTCTTTTTTTCTCAGGTTATAGCTGAAAAGATTCTAGGAACCAATCTTTCATTCATCTTTTTAGTAACAGAGTTGTGCCAAACCTACTAGCAACCCCATAGCTAGAGGTCTGTTAGCATTTGCAAGATAAGACTTTGCTCTCAGGAGTTTATAACTCAACCATAAATGATAGCATTAGGATAGGAGGTCTTGGCCCACTAGCAATTTCCACTAATGAATACAAGCTGAAAGATAAAAAGGTCACATTTCCAGTGGGAACACATGGGTTGTTCTTTCTACTTCATATGGCTTATTCCTACTTGAGAAAGTGGTTTAGGTTTGTTAAGGACCTGGGCTTGATCACCATTTTGTATGGTAACAGCAGACTCTATAGTTCTTTGTTTTGTTTTGTTTTGTCTTTTGAGGGTTTTGAGGATTTGAGTAAATTAGTAAAGTGGTGGCTTTTTAATAACCAACAGGTAGCATGACGTCAGTTAGTGGGTGTCTTGGGGCAATGCAGAGGAAGAAATGAAAGCAATGATTGTCAGGTAGCTTATTAAAAATAATCAAAGAGATGGTGACAGATAGGCCTAAATCTTTTTAATGAAGTTACATAAGTAAAATCAAAGGGTCTGTGTCAGTGGGTGAGGGGTGAGTGGTAAACCACTTGAAGTATCCATCATCAGCTTGCCATCCTGGGCTAGTCATAATAATTTTCAAGTTGAGTTAACTAGTTCATTCTGCAAACAACCTTTTTTTTTCCCCTTCTGTTTTTTTTCCCAATCTCTTTCCCTTGGCATGTTTCCTATTTCTCAAGCAGCAGCTGTGCGCAGTTGAATAGTAAATCAAACACCCTAAAAACTGTTGTTTTAATACAATGCCTAAGATTTCCAGATTCTTTTTTTCCCCTTATTTTTCTTGATATTTTTCTCTGGCTTATCTTTGTCTGGTAGTAAAATAACTAATTCTGGTAACAAAAGCCGGACCTGTATCTTTTTGTGGAAATTAGTGGGTAGGTTAGTGGGTGAAAAGCAAATAACCCACAAGCAGTTTAGAGAAGTAGATATTAAAAGCTTGTTGTGTTAATAATTGTTAAATACATTTTTAAAGATTTCAGTGGCAAATGGCTTTCTTGTCAGATTCTCATGAGGCAGAAACTCTTTCTTTCCTCCTCGCGCTAAGTCTTTGGAGAAATCAATCTTATGTTTCCCCACAGCTTCCATTTCTTCCCCTCGCTGGGCCGCACCATCTGGAAGTGTTCAATTTCCTTCAAGTCTTCAGGTGGCTGCTCTTGGTCTGAGGCACCTTCTGGAAGAGGGTTCTCCATATTGTAGGGACAGCCTCTCTAAGCCTCAACCACCCAGCCTGACAACCTTGATTCCCCTTTGAGTCAATGTGGAGCTTTTCCAGGCCACAGCTTCTATCATTACAGCAGCAGAGTCAGTTTTGCAGAGTGAGAAAGAGTGGATGATTCCCTATTGGCAGCACTGGAACGCTCTGAAGCAGACAATTCACAGTTATCAAGAGCTCGATCTGCCTAAGAAGCTATTGAACTTGCATTCTCTCTCTACAGCTCGGCTTGTATGGTGTGGGACGCTCAATTTACAGCACTCTCTGATTACAGACAGGACCCGGTTTTTGATCTGAGCTATAGATGCAACTGACCAGCAGTGAACTTCTATGCAATAAAACTCTGTCTGTAATGAGTTAGAATGAAATTTGTTTTGATTACACTTACCGTGTGCAAATTGCAATTCCACTGGCAGCACAGCCCTGCTTATATAGTGAAACTGACACCAGGGGGGAGAAGGGAGCAAATGTCTTCACTTCAAGAGAGTCTTTTGTGATCCTTGATCCTATAAAAGAAGCTTCATCATAACATCATCAAAGGGGAAGGAAGAACACAGGGAAAGGTGTACAAGCAATCACATCACATTGTATAAGCAGCCTTTTCTAATAAGCCTCAGAGAGCAGAAGCAAAATCTTTGTGTCGCTATCCGCACAGCTGAGCTAATAACATTGCCATTGTGACACTCTCACTGACAAAAACCAGGAAATTCAAAGATAAGACAGACACCATGTCCTTGACTCCAGCCATTGTGAGAAAAAGGCCTGACAATATGAGTGAAAGAGGAAATATCAGCCCTGGCTGTGAGCTGCACAGATTTTGATAATGTCCCTTACAAACTGTGGTCCGGTGTCAGGACATGTGCATGCAGAATAAGGGCAATGCCATATATGGCCCTTGGTGGTATTTGGTTGCATTTAAAAAGGAACACTAAAAGAAAAATCTTTCCATGGACGGCTGTCAGACTCTCTCAAAGCTGTTCCACTCTCTTTAGGGAAACACACAGAACACTATTGCTCTCTCCTGCAGGCCAACCTATGGAGGTATGAGGGAATGTCAGAGAGTTTCCTCTTGAATTGGATTTTTCCTACTGGGGAATGGGCCAGGGGCCAGCTCAGGATCTTGAAAATCCCCCAGTATCCACAAGAGGCCAGGGCCCTCTGCATGGCAGTCATATATCTCATTGCCTTAGCAGGGGGACTCCCTACTGTGGATGCAGAGGAGCCATGGAAGTGTAATATCGGTTTGGGCCTGCCCACCGCCCTCTATTCACAGAGAGCTGTCTGGGGAAATCACTGCATTGCACCCCCATTCCATGCATGGAGGGTCTAGAGGAGGGAGTCAATCCAGCCCTCATTTAGGACTGCTTAAGTATGCAAACAGGCTTTTACGAGGGCCTATTATTTAAATAATCTGGGTAAATACATCATTTGGTACACAAATTCTATATAGTTTGCAATGTAACTTACACGTTGTACCCAAAAGACCGGAACAGCTGTTTTGGAGCCATTATGCTCTAACTGGTAAATAAATATTTGGGCACGCAGGCTCATTTGAAAACACGGATTATTTCCCAGTAAGGTGCAGTGGTAAATACAAGCTCTGGGCACTTTTCAAAAAGTGTTTGGCTTTGGTTTTTTTTGGGGGGAGGGGGGTTGTTTTTTTTGACCTGGCTGACCTTGGCTGGCAGTCAGGCTCCAGGCATGTGCACTGAGCCTACAGACTGGAATCCTCTGCAAAATAAAGGAACCCACAACCCCTGAAACAATGTGTTGCTTCTTCAAAATCAGCCTCTCTCTTCTTTTCTTTCACTTCAAAAGGCACTTTTCTAAGTGAAGAGCTAGAGACCGGCAAATTCTGGGCTTAAAAAAATTACTTTTGAGTTTAAACATACAGAGTGTAAAAAACAGAAGCTTCCGAAATGGTGGGATTCCTGGGAGCTCAGTCCCTGAATCCTTCTCTCACTGGAATCAGTAGTTCTGCCCCTGAGTTCAATGGGGCCTGGATTCAGCTCTTATAACAAACCAATTAATTCTCCCCACCCTCCCCTCAAAAATGGGCAGTAAAAATAATCATTCCTAGGCTCTGATTTTTTTGAGCCAAGCTTTAGGCCAATGCAAATGTTCAAGAGGAAGAGGATTTTGAGGACAGGCTATTCATTGGGCTCCTGTAAGAAGGATTTATGGTGTATGTGGATCAGCTCAGGGGGGCTGCTGACAAGATAGCAAACTTCTTTTACTACATAGAATATCAGGGTTGGAAGGGACCTCAGGAGGTCACCTAGTCCAATCCCCTGCTCCAAGCAGGACCAATCCTCAGATCTCTAAGTGGCCCCTTGAAGGATTGAACTCACAACGCTGGGTTTAGCAGGCCAATGCTCAAAACCCTGAGCTATCCCTCCTCCAGCAATAGGTACAAATCTAACCCATGATGGCAATGACTAGGAGTTGCCATCCCCTGATGGCAACCTACAATGAAACTATGTTGGACAGGTGTCCTCATCCCAAAATTCACCATGATACCTTTGTTGCCATCACAACAGAGCCATGGAGGATTAAAGGAGCATTAAATGGGGCCAAATCAACATTTTGCCTAGGGAACAGAACCCACAGAACAGGGTTGGGGCCAATTGGCTAGGCCGTCCAAGGGCTTGTGCAGTTATCTGGTCTGTGGAGAGAGGCTTTCAGACCAAAAAAGGTAAACCCAAGCAACTAAAGATAGGCTCCTAATTAGAAATGGCCTGATTTTCAGAGATGCTGAGCACACTCAGCTGCCATTGGTTCCAATGAGAAGGGGGGTGGCTCAGCAACACTGAAAATCAGACCACTTCCTAAATGTTGAATTTGGGAGCCTAACTTTAAGCATCCGGGCAGAGACTGTCAAAGACATAGATGGCAGCTAGGTATCTAACACCTCGGCATTTCCCCCTGCCTTTCGTTCATGCCTTACAAAATCCACCCTTTCCCTTCTCTGAAAATGTTGATCTCATACGACATAGTGCTGTCAAGCCAATATTTTTCACCAATGCTAAAATTCACTTGAAAGAATCTATTTTAAAATGAATAAACAAAGAGATTATGCACAGATTTGTATGCATGGATTCACTGGCATTGTCTCGTATACAACAACTGCAGCATATTGAATTCTAAATTGGAGAATCATTTTGCCAAGCTTTACTGTATATTTTAGTCCCATCTCTTTGTATCTTTATCAGAAGCCCTTGTATGTTACCACTCATCTCTTCCCTTGAAAGAGCAACATTTGCTTGATGAAAAGTGTTCAGGTAAACTTTTCTTTTTAAGTGATCCTGCTAGCAATACACTTGCCCCTCACAGGAAATATGTCTCAGGATTAGCCCTTTGAGGAAGGATTTGCCCTGTGAGGGATGTAGCTGGAGTTCAGAATATTCCTGTTTGGGAATAATCCAGTTCCTCTTAGATCTCTGAATGCAGAAGAGGGCTGGTGGGCTAATCTGAGTCATTTTAAGGTTGAAGGGAGATTATTATGCCACAGTCACCAGATATACAATTGTAATCAGTATGTTGTTTTTTAAGAACAGGCCACAGTCTACAGGCGGGAGATTTTTCAAAGGGCAGTGAGGCACCAAACACTCATTATCCCTTTGCAAATCTCCCATGTCCCTGCTTTTCTGAAGGGCTCTTTGGAAGCTTTTAAAAAACCAACACTACACCAATCTCGTCTCCTCGGCAGCATTTCTTGTTAGGAGGATGACAGAGCCCTTCTTTCCCGTCATCCCCTCCCCCACCCACAATTTGCTATCAGCTGGCTAATCTGCCTGACACACAGCTGCGAGAGATGAAAACTGTACTGTTGATAGATGAAACTTTGGATAAGATTACATGGTTTTGAATATCTTGATGACATATTTGTCTGAAAAGTCTTTTAGAGGACAGCCTAATATAAATGCACGGAAATGTTTCTAATGACTAGCATTTGTCTACGTACTTAGTTTGAAAGATGAACATTAACGTGTTCTTTGGCTGTCATTTGCATTTGTATGTGGAGACAAACTTTAAAATAATCACTTCGTCAAGCGGAGAAGAGTTAACTATTTATTCAAATAGACAGGGACAAATTTCTCCCTAGTGTAATTCTATTGGATTTGGTGAAATTACCCCAGTGGTAGAATTAGTGCCAACTTGTTTGTAACAGCATCAAAAGGCAAATGCTGTCATGTAAGGCCATGTTCACTGACCCCACTTGTGGCGATGATGGGAGTGCAACCACACACACAAAAAAAAGAGTTTACTAGGAACTACTGAAAGAAAAAGAAAGAAAAAAACAAGGTCAGGGCAACCCCATCGTTCATCTGCTGTGCTGTGCTGAACCCTCATTTTGGTTTGTATTTTGCACTGATGATTTGAATTCAAAAAGACTTGTTGTAGTCGTATTATTTTACAGTTTTGCCTCACCTAATAGTGTGCTAGATGCCTACTGGAACAAATAGAAAGGCATAGAATATAATTTTCAAAAACTTCTACTGACTCAGGAGCCTAAGTCCCATTTTCAAAGGTGGCTTAGGCATTCAGGGCCATATTATAAAGGTATTTAGGTACTTACAGATGGAGATAGGTTCCTAGTGGGATTTAGGTGCTTAAATGCCTTGGGTCCTAGGCATTTTTGAAAATCCCACTCTTTGCCTAGCTGCGTATTTAGGCACCTAAATAACTTTAAAAATCTGGCCCTAAGTCACTTTTTAAAATGAGATTTAGGTTCCTAAATGAATTCGGTGCTTTTGAAAATTTTACCCAAGGTCTCTGCAGCAAAGAGTTTACAATCTACAACCCCGGGGCTGCGTGTGGAGCCAGAGTAAGCCGATCCCCAGGCCAGTCAGTGGAGCTGCAGATGGTGCAGGGGCACATGCGCATAAATTCATTTGCAGGATCAGGGCCTAATTTTAACTATGATTTGATGCGTGAGGCAAGTGAACAGTATGGAGGGGTTCAAGTGAGGGAAGATGAATGCCGCCACATTAAGATTATGGAGTAACTGAGTCTGGACATGTGTACTCTTGGAGGGTTCATCCAAAAGTAATTTAGAGAGAGACTCACTTCATTCAAATTATTGTTATGAGCTCACCCTGAGACTGAGCTTGACACAAACACCAGGAAATTTGTGGCACAGCTGCCCCAACACCTTAAGCTCCGTTGTGCACAGATGCTGAAGCACATGTGGTCCTCTCCCGGAAGTCCCCACAACTTTATGAGGTTCCCTCCCACTGCCCTGTGTTACTCTGCACTGCAGAAAGACGTTACACATTCTTGTATGTGGCACTGCAGATTGTACTGATTAGACAGCAACAGGAAACCTTCTAATGTTCTTTGCTGGGGGGTGGAGGGGAGAAAGGAGTAACATTGCATATATAATAGAGCACCAATAGGTATATCACTTGGCTCTTATACCTGTCCATTTACGTAGCTCATAGTCATGAATTAAATGTTTTCCCACTGGTGTCTCACTACTACCAGACTTTTGATAATGGCTTCTGTGCTTAAGCTTAGCAGAGCTGTTTAAGTCTGAAGCTTCCTTACTCTTTGGGTTTATGTTCAAAGCATTACATTATTTTGTTGCCACTTTTAATTTCTTATTTCTTTTAATCGCAGCACTAGATTGTATATGGCTTTATTTGGCAATGTTGTATGGTGATAGATATCACTTCTTGTTGCTTCATCTCTACCTCATAGCACTATCTCTAAAGCCCTGCGTTGGCACTTTTTTCCCCTTTCAGAATATTTTGACATCTTGATGTCTTCTCCATAGACTTGCACTGACATGGTGTTAAGAACTCTGTGATGACACTACATCCCATTTTGGTGAATGGTGAAATGGTCTTGTCACAAACTATATTATGGAATATCACCGCTTTAAATCTACTTTAAAGACTGACCTGCTTTATTATATAAGATGTGTGCATTTTTTAAAAAAATTTATGTGTGTAGCACATGACAAAAATGAAACTAGGTCTAAACTACTGCATGTTATCTGATGCTATAACTGAAAATAAACTTAATGGGCCAACATCATCCCCGGTGTAACTCATTTGAAGTCAGGGCAGTGGCGCAACAAAGGAATTTGGCCAGACAGATTTATAGTTTTTGAACCCGATTTTATCCAGCTTGATAACTTTTCTACACCACCATCAGGAGTATACAATTGATCAGGATTAATAATGAAAAAGCTAGTGTGAGCATGGTAAAAATGGTCTCTGCTTGAAGAAGAACTGACATTCACCTTTCTTGCTCTTCAGCAGGACTATGCATAAACACATGCTTAATGGCAAGCATGTGTTTACCCCATTGTTTTCAATGGGACTTAAGTGGTTCCTTTAAGTCAAGCATGTTTAAGCGCTGTACTGAATAGGTATCCTTTTGTAAATGAAACCTAAAATCGTCTAAGACTAGCTCCTTCAATATTGAAATACAACTCAGGTATAACATTTTTTGAAATTAAAATATCCATACTTTATAAGAAACCAAATTTACTATGAACCATACCCTTGAGTGCTCACACTAAATTAATGCTTATCAGGTTTTAAAATATCAGGATAAAATTTGTATTTCATGCCAGATTCTCCAATGATTATGAGAACCCCAGGTAGTAGGAGTGACCCACTCTATTGTCTTTCTTTCAATGTTGTGCTAAGTATATTAAAAAGTATTGCCCTTTCAAAAATGGTGCCATAAGCTACTCCAACGCAATTAATTTCTACTGACAACTACTTTGATGCTTAGCAGGGTTATGTCAGAGTTTGTTAATGAAGGCCTCACTGCTAATGTGTAGCAACAATTGGTTTTGCAGCAACAATTGGTTTGTGGTTGCTTTAAATAATTATAGGGAACAAAAATAGGTCCATTGTAGATTAATTAGACTTTCTGCCACTTTCCCGTGCTCATTAAAGACTTCAGCCACCACGAAATATGAATCGTGAAAATACAATGAGTCAAATTCTGCTGTCAATGTAAAAGAATGAATTTGCCACATTAATATTTGGGACAATCATTTCTTGGATGAGTGGTACAAATCAACAATACAAATGGTTGTGATACCACTGACAATTTTAAGGACTGAAAACCATTTGCCTAAGAACCTAGAATAGATGATTTTGTACCTACATTTCCAAAAATGAATAGTGCTATAGGCAGACATGCATTTTGAATTTGAGCACACAGCATAGAATGGGCCAAATTCAGCCTTGCTTTACCTGCAGTGAAGTCCAATGAGGTTTGAGTATCTACATGATTCTCCTATAAGCCTACCCAGCCTAGAATCTGAAAATCTTGTGTTCTTCCTGCCTTTCACAGCATCGCACAATTAGATTTTAGCTGACAGCTTTGTTGAAGTGTGAGGCAGAAGAAAATCCACTCCACTCTAGTGGTGAAAATGTGGTTTGTTCAGGAAAGGGAACAGATATGAATCGAAGACATATGGAACAAGATGGTGTCATTTTTAGCTTGATGCTTTTCTGACCTCTAACAACATAAAATAACTTGTCATATATTACTATTTATTATTTGTATTGCAATGGTCCCAGTCCTGGACTAGGGAACTCATTTCCTAGATGCTGTCAAACACAAAACAGAAAGATGGTCCCTGCTCCAAAGAACTTACCATCCAAGCACCAGTACGGTCTATGCAGCTGTTCCAACTGCATTAGTACTTATGAAGTTACTTATGCAGCTTCAGAATCAGATCTGCAGTAGGACTGAGTTTCCCATATATTCTGGAACAATCTTTCCATCCATTATTTTTTGCAATTAGGAAACAGGACATTTTAGTGATCTTCTCCACCCAAAGAATTTCATGTTACATATTATTTCAAATGACTGAAATAGGTTATGTACACATTGGAATGGGTGAACTTTTACCTTTCCTATTGCAGGTTATCCATGACATCCTGGGAAATCATTGACTTTCCAGCTATTGACATTGGTCTGGGGGGGAGGGGGAGATCTCATCTTGCAGGAAATGCTGACTCAGAGATTTCTTAAGAAAATCTACTTTCTGAGCGGAGAAAGAGAGATTCATTATTTGTTCATCTTGGTGAAATCTAATTGTAATATTTATATTCTGTATTAATTTGATTCAGTAAAGATTTCTGACATAGGCAAAGAAGTCAATCGTAATAATTTGTTCTGAAGTTTTTATTATTATTGTGTATTGAATTCAGGTATTAAAAGAATATCAAACTTGCAGACATTTTTCTCTACTTACATTTAAGGATAAAGTTGCTAAAAACGTAATGGGCAAAACTCTAGCCCCAATGGAAATCAATGGAAAAACTCCCATTGACTTCAGTCAGGTCAGGATTTCACTCACTAGATATAGAGCAGGTTATTGGCTGGTGTAAATTGTTGGAGATCAATTGCAATGGTCAATTTATACCAGCTTTGGTCCATAATTTGTGCTGTTTACGGTCACATGCTATGTGTGCATAAAGCAACTGCTGTATATTAAAATACAAATTGAACAAGCCTGCTTAAAGAACAGGCTGGTAATACCAGTGATTGTGTCTTAGTGTATTTTTTCCTCTAAATTTTCAAATACTTATTAGCATTCCTTCTTATTTTTATAGCAATAGCACACAATAAACATTTCTTTTCTGATTAAGGGATTGGAAGAGAACTGAATTATAAACAGTATTAAAATAAGAGGGAATTTGTATCCTGTGCTCTAAAGGCCTGAGTTTATATGACCTTAAACAATCAGTCTGAAGAAGTCACATCAGCAGCTGTACACATTCCACATTACTGAGGAATTAAAGTAAGCAGCTTTAATATCTGTGAAATGGCACAGGACTGAAAGAGAATCATTCCAATTTATGAACTTTGTATCTGATTTATTAGTGCAAGTCTAGCAATTTCAGAACCACCAATTGCTTTAAGACTACCTCCAAAGTGTTTTTATCACTTACAGTAAATGTGCTAACATAATGTTTTAATTAAAACATTTAAAGTGCATCAAACAAATTTATTGATGCTGCCAGAAAAAAAAGAAATTCTGCTATTTGCAAAATCTCCTGATGTATGCACCATGTTGTGACCCTGTTAAGACTGCTCTTAAACATTTCAGCTGGTGTCAATAAATTAGCAAAAACATCCCCCCGTCCACCCAATATCATATGTAGTGCACAAAATGCATGGTTAGAGCTTGTAGAAAGCTATTCAGCTATAGTATCAAACATTTGTGAACACAGCATTTATTTTTGCTCTTTGAACACGAGCCTGATATTGAAATGATATAAAAGTCCCAAGAGCACTTTATTTTGATATTGACATTAAAAGTGCTTTTTCTGTTAGTGAGAGAGGAATTTCCTCTTAAAAAAATAAAAGCCAATATTAGCCCTATCAAACTTTAGCATCGTGTTACCACTAGCATGCTGTATTAAGTATTCACAACTGAAGCTGGTTTTCATTAAAAACCCTTTTGCCTTCTGCACTGTGGTCTCAGAATTTACCCTAGCTCCAGAATTTCTGCAGCCCTCTCTGAAAAAAGAAAAGTTCACCCTTAGACCCGATTGCATTGACATCTCCTGAAAAGATACATTCAAATTCCAGCACTTTCCAGCTTTGTGCTTGCAGAGATGATGAAGGGGGAAGAGATTTGCTTCTGACATAGGAAAGAAGGGACCTCCATCACCTCTTCCATCTCTGATCATTCACTCAGTCACTGCACAGCTTGACCCCAAGGCACCCTGGCACAGCAATTCAGCGCAGAAAGGTCAAAAGCAGATTTCTGCTTTATCACACAAGAAGTGAGACTGAGGGGGTTTTTAGAAACAATATTTTGGCTTCCTATTGGGGCATTCATTATAGAGGCTAATAATTGTCCCAGGTTCACTCTCCTACATATCTTATCTTGCATATAAGCATGCTTGTGTATGACATAGATAGAGCAGTACCATTGATAGGACTGATAGTACCACGTGAATGGAGACATATTTCCAAACCAAAAAGCTTTGTGGCTTACACTGGCCTGGGGACCTATAACAACTGCCTTTAAATATCTATGATGCCCCAACCAAGCTGATATACAAAGTAAGAGAGAGAGAGAGAGAGAGAGAGTGTGTGTGTGTGTGTGTGTGTGTCCATCACTGCAATTGTCCACCTCTGGTTTGAAACACAGGTACTGCTAACCATGCATTTTAAGAGAGAAAATATAAAAGAATATTATACCCAATTAAATCTGCAGGAGGAATTTAAGCAAGCGGAATGCCATTACCCGAATTGGGATCTGGCAGGAATACTGAGGATATCCTTACTCTTGCCAAAAAAAAATAAAAAATAAGTGTCATGCCATTCTTTGATCACAAGAAATCAGAGCCTTGGTTATACATTTAATCCCAAAATTGGCCACTTCAGAAACTCAGTGGCCCAAGCACCAGGCCAGGGCATTCATTCAATATTGATGATTCAAAGGCATGATTGCCACCTACTGAATCACCAGTTCCTCATCATGCATGGGCTCTCATCCTCATCCTGCGTGGTCTCCCAACCAGATCCTGACAACTCACCTCAGTCCTGTTTACCATGTCAGTGCTGACAAGATCACATCACATCTCTATTCCCTTGCACTCCCTGTCTGTTTGTTGTATCTGTTGTCTCTCGTCTTAAATGTAGATTGTAAGCTCTTCAGGGGCGGGATCAGCTTTTTGTTTTGTGTCTGTACAGCACCTAGCACAGTGGAGCCCTGATCTATGACTGGAGCTACTACGCTATACCACAGTACAACTAATGAAAATAATAATTATGGCTGATGGCAAGTAGCAAAGTTAGGAAAGTGAGGGCATCAGTATTTTCTAAGGGAAAGAAAGGAAGACTACAAAGTAAGCAGCAACTCTTACTTCTCTTCAGTTTAATTCCAATGGATTATTCACTAATGACCTAATTTTCAAAGCAAATGTGTGCACAATTACTTGTGCACCTAATCTCCATCCACACTAACTACATATGCACGTGCAAATAAGATATTTGCATATTCAGCCACCTCAATGCATAACTGGTCCCCGAAATGCACAAAACCGCCACGTGTATGTGCAATCATGGCATACAAGCAAAAAAAAAACAACCCTGCATGCCATTTACAGAACTGCCATTTGAAAATCTGGCCTTCTGTGCTGCAATTTGTTTTCCATCAGAGTGTTATCTCATCTGAAAGGTTCATTCCCACTCCAAGTCGATAACCCTCAGGTTTATAGGCTCCTGGACAACTGTCCATCTTTGACAGGGATCATCGCAGTCTTGATGCAGCATTCGCGTTAAGGATTAGGGCCTGCTGCAGAATTGGTCTCCTGGCAACCCAAGCACAGATGGCCTGCATCAGGCTACCTAACTGCCGCCTGATTGGTCAGGCAGGGCAGCTAGCTGGCTTTTAAGCCTAGCAGCAGCAGTGGTAGCTCTCTGGCTGCTTAATGTGTATCTTCCCACAACTGTACTTGCCCTTGTTCAAGTCCCTGCTCCAGCCCCACTTCCCCTTCACCTTCTGCTAATCCTGGGTGACCCTTGGGCTCTGGCATTTGGCTCCTGCCTCCTTGGCCCTGCCTCTAGATTATGACTCTGTTAACCCTCCAGCTCTGGAATTTGGCTCCTGTCTCTCTAATACTGACCTTGGGCTCATTCCTGGACTCTGCCACTCTAGACCCAGCTCTAACTGATAGGCTGACCTCTTTCTTTAACCACTAGGCCAGACTGCCCATGGCCTAGTCTCTAACACTTTCTTTGCAGACTCTACTCTGCTCAGAACTGACAGTGATTAGAATGGCTTTAGTGAGACTTTATTAGAGATGTTATTTGTTTACTGTTAGAGGTTTCAAATGATATTTACCCACTAGACATTCATGAAAGAAAAGGTGGATGTCATTCTTCCAGGATGTAGGACAGACTTAAGTTCATATTTTGACCTCCCTTTTGTGCCTCATTAAATTTCCACAAACATGGAAATATTCAGGAAGAACCTCGCAGCGGCATTATGCAGCTCACCTACTGACCTGACAGGAAATAATTATTCTGCTCTACAAACTGTCCCACCTAGTTTTGGATGCAGTGAAGGCACAAGGGGAAACTGTGCAAAGGGAGCAGACATTTCAAAGGAAGCTGGGCCTGATTCAGCTCAGGCTTCTGCTAGCAAATAGCCAGCTACAGACCTTGGAGGCATAAAGCCCCGGTCTGATGGGGAAGGGACGTTTGGAGGAGAAGGAAACATCTGTAACTTCCCTCCATTGGGCAGAAGGGCACAGGCACTTAGTAAGGAGATGTGGGCAGAGTTCCTATCTAGCTCCTCCTGAGTCTCTACCAGCAAGAACTTCGCTCAGAAACTATAAAGTTGCTCCCCTAACAGAAGCCCTGACACAAGGAGGCAAGAAGAACACTGCCTGCTCTCCCTGAAGGTAAACCTCCTTCCCAGCTGAGGCACAAGGGCACTTCCTGGAACAGGGAGCTGAAAACTATGCCAATGTTAGTGAATCTGACCCGGTGTGTATCAGATATGCACAGAATGACCTCCAGCTAAGGCAATCTTAACACAGCGTGTGCTTGCTCAGCAGGGGGGGGCCTGATGTGGTAGAGCTACTGTCTTCCTCAGTTTAACTGTGTATTATTATTATTTATTTTATTAGTAATTTGTATTACAGTATTATCTATTACTCTAGACATGAACCAGGACCCCACTATGCTAGGCCCTGTACAAGCATGCGATGATTGGGCATAAAGTACAGGATGTGCATATAAAAGAGATGAGAACTCTGCTCATTGGGATTCTATAGTCGTGTTTAAGGTCACTATTCTGAGATGTGCTGAGGGCACACACCCCTGCTGATTTAACTGAGTTGTGGGGGTTCAGTATCCCTCAGTATTCCTCCTCTCACCCTGGGACCAGGGAAATCTGACCCTAAATCTTTGTGAGAACCTCATCCGGCTGTTCCTCACACACACAAGTCCTTTAACCCACATATTTCAATGTTTTGCATATGGGCAATGGCCAAAGGAGTTCAGTGGATAATTCTTTGTTAACGGACAATTCTTTTAACCGGGGGGGGGGGGCGTTAAAAATGGCAGAGAGTCTCTGAGCCTAGGTCAGACATTTGGGCTGGAGCCTGGGCCCTGAGACCCAGTGAATGGGGACAGTCTCAGAGCCTGGGCTCCAGCCCAAGCCTGAACATCTACATTGCTACTTCTAGCGTGGAAGCATGAACTTGAGTCAGTTGACCTGGTCCCAGAAACTTGCTGCTATGGGTCTTTGGTAGTGTAGACGTATCCTCAGTTAACCAGGTTCCCTTGACCTTTTGAAAAGCTTCTGCTGGGTCCATGAGTAGGGTGGAAAGTTGCACTGTTCAGAATCCTGTAAACCTTAGTGATTTGATCCCTACTATAATACCCTGGACTGATGATAAAGGAGACTGCTCCCAGCCTGGAACCTTGGAGTATCTGGCTCTTGCTTTGCTTCTACCTGGTGCCTTGCAGCTGAACTGGAGCTGGCAATCCAGCAATGGGCTAAGCCAGTCCCCCCGTACATTCGCTGGGACCACCCCTGAGACAACAGCAGAAAAGTACTGGCTGAAGGGCCAAATCCTGGAGTTCGTACTTTGTTCTCACTCAGTCCCAACTCAGGCAAACTTCTTGTGTATCAACAACAGCTAAGTTCCAATCACCAAAGTTTTAGGCCAGGTGATGGTGTTAGAGGCCACTTGGTTTTCAGATCTTAGGTTGGGCTTGCAGGATTATTGCTCAGGAAATGAAATAGTTTTAGACTCAGACCATTTTTGATCTGGAAATCATTGGGAAGGAAGGAATAATATGTTAAGCTCCTCACCACCACCTTAATTAGACAGAGTCACTTTGCTGATGGGAATTTTGTACTAAAAACAAACAGTGGGAGAAAACATTCTTGCTAAGTTATCTCCTTATGTAAGCCACAACACTTCCTCAAATGCTTGGAATCACCTTCTGTTCTTAGAAGCAAAGCAAACAAGGCAGTAGAAATGGCAGTTGTTCCCTCTTCAGTTCTTCCTGTCCTAACTGCCCCTTGCTCTACAGGAAACTGATATCGGATCTATATATGGTACCTGATCCTCGTAAGTGATCCCTTGTTAAATGTTCCAAAGGGAAGGGAAGAAAATTAGCTGAGGTCTCCAATTTTTTCTCCGCCTATAAATATATGCAATCTTCAAATCTCTCCAGCAGCTAAACCCCACAGCAGTGCTTATTAATAAGAACTGTCATAATTGAGCCTCATATTCCATTTTGCACAAATTTACTATTGCTATCTGAAAGAATTGTTTTATTCTCAAATCCAAGAAAGGAGAATTCTCCCAGGAGAAATCCTGACACTGATTTTCATCCTCAACTTCCAGGAGTTTTCATGTGTTTCTGGGCTGCTGCTTAACTAGGGTTTTAACCTAGTGATTACTTGGTGGATTGTGTGTTTTGTTTTTTTTAAACAAATTTAGGCTTTGCCTTCAGAAGTGGCAGTAGGGCACCTGGAGTTTGCCAGAAGTGTAAATAATCCTATGAATGTCCATATATCCTGAGCGAGTGGTTCCTTGGGCAAAGATGATGGCTTTTTGCTTTTCATAAGCTAAGGTAGTATCAAGAGAATAAACATGAAATTGGTGGTTTCATTTCAGACATTTGTAACAAGCCAGGCACATCGATTAGAGAAAGATTAAACAAACACAATTGGATAAAAGCTTTAATTCTTACCTAAAGGTGGTTCTGCAAAATGATTAAAGTGCCTATGTACTCTGTGACCTCTTGAAGTGCTATTACTGCTCCAAGAATGGAGCAAATGCCTTCTGAATGCAGTTCAGAGCCACAGTGCAGGTGCTTAGCTTTACAGCGTACTAGCTGCATGTCATCTTTGATAGGCTGGAAAATTGCAGAGTGACTGTACAGTGATTCCCGGCCATGAAGCAGACACTCAATGCATCTCATTCCTTGCAATTAGGAGAGAAAAGCAGAAATGCATAAAATTTCAAACAGCATTTTAGTTTGCAGACCGCCTCTCTTATCTAGCTAAAGTGGAAGTGTCACCCTTTCATGCTCATGTCTCAGGCATGCAGGGACTGACTAGGCCTGGACAGAAATAAAATACCACAGAGCCATACCAAAAATAAAACACACTTGCAGAATTTGGTTTCTTGCACTTAATCATCCGCCAACCTTCTTATGTTAGAAAGCTTAAACATAATCAAAACCTACCAACAAATTACCGAGACAAATACTGTTGTTCCAATCTACATTCTTCTAACATCAGAGAACAAACCCCTAGTGCAAAAATACAGTCTTGTGATAAAATGACTAATACATGACTAAAGCCATTTTCTATTGTGCAGAAGTAGCTTGGGATCATTTGTTTTTCATGGCAGAACCCTCAGATGGTAAATTCCTATGTTGGTTGGCAATATATTAATGACCAGGATTGTTAGTCACCTCCAGGGAACTGAAATAGGATGCCACTCTGGTTGCCACTATTAATTCCAACTGCAGGTGTGAAAATTAATTTAATGGGTTTTTCTATCATTTCCTTTTTCTTAAAGATTAAAGTTATTGCACAGCCATGGGTTCCAGATGGGGCGAATCTGAACTGAATCTTGTCTAGAACTCCCATGACAGCAAGCTAATTCATAGGAGGGAGGGCAGGAAAAAAATGATCTTGGGTTTCCTTTTCATTGTTACTAAGACATTAAATAATGACACCAAAGGAAATCAGATCACATAACATATATTCACATGCTTCTTTGCATCAAGACCTTAAAAAGCAATACAGCACATTACATCTTATTTTAATCTCTATGGAATAATAGCTCACAGTGTAAAAAAAAATCAGGTTAAAAATATCAAACCAAATGAAATATAACTGAATTATTAGAAGTATAGTTTCCATATGTTGTGAAAACAGTACAACTGCCAGATTCTCGGACCGACACTGCTGTGTCTGCACAGTGAAAAAGACCATTCCAACAAGGGCATTTCACATACTGAAATCAGACTTTGCATCATTAACCCTCAACTCCATTCAGTTCAGTGGGCAGAGCTGTTGGTCCTAAAACTGCCCAGTATTCAGTCACACTTCCTAATATCCAAAACATGCTCAGAAGATATCCTGGGTAGGCCACACCCAGAAGAATAACTAGAGATTGGAGGTAATGTAAAATCAGTATGTACTTTTTGTACATGCTAGTCAATCTAAGCTCTGATATAAAACCTTGTTCCCATCTGCCCCACCTTCCATCTGGGGAGGAGGGTGTGTCTCGTAAGATATTAAGCTAACATTAAACCTCCCAGCACTGTAGGTAAGTATTATACCCATTTTGTAGATGGATAAGCAGAAGGTGTGAATGTCTTACCCTAGGTCAATGACATGGGATAGAACCCAAGGATCTTGACTTCTCATCATCTGCTTTCATCACTAGACCAGGGTCAGTCACTATTTTAGTGCCATTCACTCTTGTGCAATGTGCCATAAAGCACTTCAGACCTGCTCTCTGCTCCCCTGCACCTTGTGCAGTCATACACCAGGACAATATGAGTGCAGAGTGGGTGTAAAATGTATACATGCCCTCCCACTTTTGCCCTGGTATAAAGGCTGCACAGGCAATGGCAAACCAGTCACTTTGTATAGTAATGGGTCTTCATGACACACAAGTCAAGCTATGCATTTCATAAGTTATTTGAAATTTACTAAGTAAATAATGTACATTTCAATGAGTAATTACTGTACTTTGCTATTTATTTGAATAAGCCAAACAAAGGCTGCTCAGCAGGTCACACACAGGACAGTGTATCACAAATAATTAATCAGGCTGTTCCATTTCTAATTTCAAGACATTAAAACAGATTTGTTTAAAATTCGTTCAAGTTCAGATCTTTTAATAAAAAAAGAACAGGTAATCCCTTAACAGCTAAGAAACACCACCACCCCCAATTATGCTTTCCCCCCCCCCCTTAGTGACACTTGAATTCCAGAAAGAAATGTCAAATAAAACTCACTCTTTTCACAACAGTATTGCAACCTTTTGTCAGTGCTTCCTAATGTGGGTTGAAACATCTTAATACAATACAAAGGAGGTAGCAAAGGAATTACTTTGACTATATATTTGACTGTGTTTATATAAACACAGTGTACACATTTATTAGATTGTTGAGACATTTCAAATATCTTTTGCCAGACACAAGTCCTTCGTTTCCCAGCTTTGAACTAATATTATCTTTGTCTCCGTAAAATTTTGAAATGAACTTATTACATGAGTTTTCACTGGGTTTTGTATTTATCACTTTCAGCTGATTCCAGTGTAAATACTACTCTATATAAATTCTCATAATGGTTCGAGTTATAAATGATAAATTCCACTACATAGCTGAATAAAAACCTTTGTTTCAAGTATTTATTTCTTTTAGATGTATATTTCGATCATAAATATCTTTATTGATTTTTAAACTGAGACAAAACTGTACATAAAATGAGGAAGCTATGAACAATCAACATAAAACATTGTACAGACAGCTACCCCTTGCAATCTCATGTAGTTTCAGCTGCATGTTTGTGTTTTCCTTCCCTTTAGATGAGAAATTATTCCCATATCCCATGACATTGTTTAATTTTGTCAATAATCTAGGGACATTTCTAATACAGAACCAGGAACACTGTAAGCATGCCGGAAAAGTACTGTGACTGGTATGAGAGTGATCACATAAACAATTCTGGCTCACAATACATGGCACATACTTACATGGTCAGGTACAGCATTGGTGCTCCATCTTTTTGCCTAGAGAGTGTTATGCACCTTGGGAGAATAAACTAGAAGCATCTGTTAATACCTCACAATTTCTAGTTCTCAAGGAATAAGACTATCTGGGATGGGAGATGAGGGGAAAAAGGAATAGCACTACACAAAACAAATGAAAATGGATTTTTAGCCTGACCTTGCTAAATAAAAAATAGCTTGTAATGAAAACTTAAAAAAAATAAAAAATAAACAGAGCTTGTGAATTAAGGGCCTACACAGATTGGCCAAATAAGAAACTTTATGGGAAAAGAAAACAAATCCTATTTGTTTTATGCAGCTTCAAATGATCTTCCAAGGTGCAAGAATGGTGTAGTCAGCAGCATGAATACAACACTGGAATGAGAGGAGAGGCAGGATTCATTAATGCAGAATTCCACATAAAATCGACTCGGAACTGATGGAGAGCAGAAATGCAAGATGTTCAGCAGCAAGTGAAGTCCAAGTTGATGCTCAGAGTGAATTTAAAAGGAAGATTTTTCTCAGACCAGTTTCAGAGATGTGAGGGGCAGAAAACCATAGTCACAGAAATGGATTGTGCAGTGCTTGAGAAAAAGAGAAGCAAAAGTAGAACGCTTTGCTGTACCACATTTACAAACAGACTCATTTGAATCATCCCATGAGGCCATGTTTCTGTGTCCAAACAAAACATACATGCACATTAGTGCACAATATCAAGCAGTGTGATAAAAACCTGAATATGGGAGTGATCCTGCTGTAATTAGGATCAATGGGAGTTTCACCTTAGACTTCAGTGGGAGCAGACCTTTTTTCCTTAAAGTGGGCCTGCTGATTCAGTTCGTTTTCTGAAACACCAACCTTTTGACATAAACAAATTGCACACATCAAGGGCCCAATCCTGCTTCCACTGAAATCGACGGAAGTTTTGCCATTGATTTCAATGGGATCAAGAGCCCAATCCTGCAATCAATAGGTGTGTTTTGCCTGAGTAAAGATGAATTAAGATTGCAGAAATAAGCCTAAATTATACTGATTTATCTGG
Organism: Gopherus evgoodei; assembly: GCF_007399415.2. NCBI lineage: Eukaryota > Metazoa > Chordata > Testudines > Testudinidae > Gopherus > Gopherus evgoodei. The sequence continues at coordinate 32,102,846 of NC_044333.1, read as the reverse complement.
ATTATACAAGCCCATCTGAAGAAAAATGCAGAAAAGAAGCAGAGAAGATAAAAATGTGAATTTAGAATAGTTTCCATTCAGTTGTTTGTTTCAGCTGGAGCTGGACTGGGTCCACTGGAGCTTTGCCCGAGTAAAGATTGCAGGATCAAAACACAATCATGTCATACATCTTGATTATACAGATCCATATAAAGATTAGTGGGGAGGTAAAAAGCAAAAAAGATGAGACTATGAACTGTCTGGTGACTTCTTTTCAGCGGCTGCTTCGAAAGCAGACCTTCAATTACTGACTCCTTCTTAAAGATAAACAAAATTGTTGACTATACAAATTGTCATACCTAAGTATTAATTGATTCTACTCCTTCTTCTCCCCACACACCTCACCCATTTCCCCAGCCCAGGATTATGTATTTCTTTAGCAGCACCAGCAAATCAGAATTTATTGTACATATGTTTGTGTTCCACTTAATAAAAAATATACCTATATTTTCAGATAAACTTTGTTAGTAATTCATGAGGTAAGTGACTATTTATGCTAATAAAGGAGAAATATATTCTCAAGCAAAAGACATTACATAAATTTGAATGCAAAATGTTCAATTATGAAGTAAATACAGGTAATGCAAATAGTAAATTACATCTAATAAAATACATATAAAGAATGTGTCTTCAAAGAGAAGCTTTTACTTGCATCTGTGAGTTGTTTAAAGCGAAAAGAATTAATAAGTACTGAATTACTACGTTGATTATTTAGCTCATAATTCACCTATCTGTAATGACTCCTAGTAATCAGACTGTTTCTTGTCCTCGAATATAAGGCAGGACTGTTTCCTCAGCAATTTTATCCCTATCAGATTATCTTGTCTGATTCTATTAATTCTCTCCCATAAATCTGCTAACAGTGATTTGTGATTTACTTACCCTGTTAACTGATCTGAAGACTGTTAAAAGGATTTATCTAGCACTGCACCTAAGAGCAGTTTATGGCTTATCATTCTGTTACTCTGAGGAAGTCTTTCTGAAATCAATTTGGTTGGTTTCATAGTTAAATTCAGCGGACACTGTTTAGTTCTGCACCATAAAATAAGATACTAGATAAACAAAAGGTGCAGTGACTGTACTTAATGTGTTGTCCTTGATATGTGTTTGTTTAAGTTTACAACAAATTACCCTTAAAGTCAATATAATTCATAATCTGCATGTTACCTTTTTTTATAAACCTCTTTTATACAGTAAAAACATATATATATACACACACACACACACTTTTTTACTTAACTAGGAAAGCTCTTAATACATAGTTGAAGTTCCTGTACCAATGTAATCCAATTAATGTGTATTTTGATGTTTAATGTTTCACATTCAGCTGTATGATTTGTGCCCTCCCAAAAAAAAAATTCTTACAGAAAATATACATTAGTTTGGAAAAGCTTATGAACCTGGTCAATAACTAGTAAAAAACAGGGTTCTAAATTACATTAGCAGAGGTTTCTAAAAGCAATAGATATCAAGAGACTGTTAAAAGAACCATATAGTTCTTAGTCTGCTTGGATTAGGACAGGATTGTACAAACAGTGCTAGGAAAAGGGGGCAGTCTGAGAGAATCTGGCCTGCAATAATTGTGGAAAATGGAAGGCTGAATAGCTCTAATTGAAATGAAAGTATGTGATTGTTATGAAAGAAACACTGTTAATAGAGGACTGTAAATGTTTAGACACCCACTGTGAATAGCCAAATAATAAAGAAAAATACTACAAAAATGAGAATTATATGGTGTTGGGATGGGGGTGTCGCTTTTGAAGGTTATAAAAAATTACTAATCTTTTTTCTCTAGCGTGCTGAACAATAGACATTTTGGCATGGAAGTCATATGTAATAGTTAAACAAGGACAATTTTGTACAACCAATAATTTTACTTGATGTTCTAGCAGGTTAGGGCTCCAGATTAATTTACTGCACTTGCTTACATTGGTATCAATTCAGAAAAAGTGCCTGTTAGCACATACCATTTCATACTCTGCCTATAGTTTAGAGTTTACTCAGTAAAATTCCTAGTTTGCAAATGCAGCACATTAAATCCTCATGTCCAAACTATTTCATAGGTCTGACAATATATTTCCTCAGGCATCTATAAAATGGGCCAGTGAAATACTACAATTGTTAATTCTGAAAAGCAATAACTTTTTCATTTAAAAATATTAACACATATTTTGTCTAAGAGGGGAAAACATGAAGTGACATACTGTACCACAATCATCTTGCTCAAGAAGAAAACCAAATACAGGGAACTGGATTATCCTCTGCAGATTTATGCTAAGAGCCAGTGACTTTTGTTGAGTACAACAACGTCAAAAACAGGAAAGCAAACCTGAGTCGTTAAGTTGATTAACTTTTCCACAAATAACAATCGACAAGCTATGCTGAACAGATGTCCGTAGTTATTGTTCTGCTGTCAAAATAGTTACAGAAAATGTTTCTAGACTGAGTTATCTTTACAAATCTACGCTATGATAAACTTCTTTTAAATGTCAGTAGCAATATAAACTGTATGACTTTCAGATGCTAATACTGGAGCTGATAATCATAATGGCATAATCATGAGATGTTATCTACTGTAAACCTACTACCTATGTCCTACTTCCCAGGCGGAGATTCTTTGGTTTTTGAAAATGATGATTTCCACAACTGGTGGAAAAAAATATGGAGTAATATTTTTGGAATTGTTATAAATAGCAAATTATGAGAGGCAGGAGAGTGGGAAGGCCAGGGGAAGAAGAGAGGTTCTGAAGTGCAATGTTCAATAAGCTAGTTTAATATATGACTAAGTGTCAGAAGTCAGGTTTCTTAGACTTACTTCTCAGATAATATATGACTAAGTGTCAGAAGTCAGGTTTCTTAGACTTACTTCTCAGATAAACAACTTTATAGCACTGCACTTAATCTTACTTACTACAGACAACTCATTTATCACTGACTTACAAGTAACTTTAATTCTATTGGTACTGCCATGAAGTCAGTTGAAAATCAAGGCTGGCAATTTTAAAGATTTCTTTTTTGTCTTACTTCAGGATACCACAAAAGGACCCTGTACAGAAACATTACCAGCATAGCCCCTTGTCTCTTCCCCCTTTGTTAAACTGAGAAGCCAGCTCTTTAGATGAGGTGCCCTAGTTGCCTTTATTACAGCAGCCTAGGGAACAGCCTGATTGGCAGGCACGTGAATTCCACTGTTGTGAGAGTTAATGACAGAGTTAATGTGCTACATAAACTTTTCTGCACTTACACTACAAGAAAGCTGGCTGATCAACAAAACTGGATATGGATCAAGATTAAACTGACCTTTGCCGAAAGGTGGCGCTGTCGAGGTTTAAACCAAGCACATCCACCGTGGTTTTCACTCTTCCTTCCCAATTTGCTTTCAGTTTTTACAACAAAAAAATAAAATAAAATAAATATAATTAGCTCTAAATGTATTAAATTAATTAAACAGATCAACAGTCTAAAGGGGCGCTGCTGGGGTTCTGCATACAATAGCTGCGTTTATAGATACAGATCTTTCCCAGCCTCTCCAATCCAAATCTCCTCTCCCAGACTTGCCCCTCTTTAGAATCTGAGCCTACCCTGGAGTTTAGTTTGATTTGTTCGCACAAGGTCAAACAGCAATCGATTCGGGGACTGGGGGTCATTATCAACACTGAAGTGGGGACTGGAGCCCCTGGTTGGATGGCAAGCAGCTTTGCCGAACGTGTAACCCCTTGATGATGTAGGATGGGTGGGGGAGGGCTGAATGTCATGATCAAGTCCAAAGTTATTCACTTTAACGTGAGCGTGCAAGTGGCCCGAACCCCGGCTAGGCGGGGATCAGATTGTACTTTGCGCGTGCACGAGACAGGAGGCAAAGGCCACGGTGTGGCCGAAGTCTGCAGGAGGGATCGCTGGGCTTTGCTGCGCTCCTCCGCGGAGTTAACTCTTCCTAGCCTTTCTGCTGCTGCTGCCGCCCAGGCTCTGCTGTTACTTTACCAGCCCTGCTGCTTAAGTCCAGTATTTCAAAAGGTGCCCGCCCCCCCCCTTAACTTTACACTTACCTTCGCTCCCCATTTCCAGACTCCCCTCCCAAACCCATCCCCGCCTTTTAGCGAAAGTCTCTGCGTTTCTCGGTACACTGTTCCCCACAGCAAGAGAAGGGCCTCCTACCCCTTCCGCCCGAGGATGGCTTAGGTAGCATCAGGTGTTTTATTTAAAAAAAAAAGTGCACTATGAGAAACAAGTTACTAAACAAATCTGTCACATATAAATGCTTAAGCATGGCATGCAGAGAGAGAGGAAACAGCAAGAGTTTTAAGGAGGCTACGTTTATGCTTTCCTATTAAAAACAATGCAAGAAAAAACCCATTGAATTTCCTGAATTCCCTAATATTTTCTCTCTCAACTCAGGTGCTAAACATTAAGCCCATGTGAAACCGAGTGCAAGGGTATGGTCAAGAAAGAGTTAAAAGTTTAGACCCAGCTGACAGTCAGCTGATTGGCCCCTGATTGACAGCTTCGAAAAGTTTCCTTGTTTCTATACTATTATGCTAATAAGGACTGAGATTGAAGCACCCCATTGGTGCAGACTGAAAGCTGACGTCAGGACTGCTATAAAACTCAGCAATGCTTTTAAACTCTACTGCTGGATGAGACCTTTAAAATGTTTTTCATCCTCTTGCTGTAGCTTTGGGGTTCCGTTTTTTCTTTCTTTTTTTTTTTGAAAGAAAAAATATTTTGGTTATCGCGCCGACTTAATTTCTTCTCTTTTTTTTGTTTTAATTTATCCTTCAGTATTTTTCCCCTCCTCCTCTTCTCCGATGAACCTCTTCTCGGTTTGCACTTTGCATGAAAAAGACCAGAGGAAAGACATCATGAAGTGTTAAAAAATAATCATAAAGCTACCTTTGCAGCAACAACTAACAATTCCAGCTGCAGTTTGCCAAGCTGCAAAAGAGAGAACCAACCTTTATGCAAAAGGCGAATAGAAAGAGCAACCCGCTCTGATGCATCATCAATACTATAGGCTCTGCAAAGGATAATAAAGAGAGAGAGAGAGAGAAACAGTCGGTGCAAATTGGAACGAAGGTTGCAAGGGGCTGGTGGAGAGAAAGAAGGAAAATAGATATTGCAAATAATCAAGCTGGCTCACCCGGTTGCAACTCAGAGTAGTCCCCTCGCTCCTGGTGCGCACCCTTTCTGGAGGACTGTCAGCAGCAAAAGGATGGCATCAGAACTGGCAATGAGCAACTCCGACCTGCCCACCAGTCCCCTGGCCATGGAATATGTTAATGACTTCGATCTGATGAAGTTTGAAGTGAAAAAGGAGCCGGTGGAGACCGATCGCATTATCAGCCAGTGCGGCCGCTTGATCGCTGGGGGATCGCTCTCTTCCACCCCGATGAGCACGCCCTGCAGCTCGGTGCCCCCTTCCCCGAGCTTCTCGGCGCCCAGCCCGGGCTCTGGCACGGACCAGAAGACCCACCTGGAAGATTATTACTGGATGACCGGCTACCCGCAGCAGCTCAACCCAGAGGCGTTGGGATTCAGCCCCGAAGACGCGGTGGAAGCGCTGATCAACAGCAGCCACCACCAGCTCCAGAGCAGCTTCGATGGCTATGCTAGAGGGCAGCAGCTGGCCGCCGCCGCGGCCGGCACTGGGGGCTCCATGCCCGGGGAAGAGATGGGCTCTGCCGCCGCCGTGGTCTCCGCAGTGATCGCTGCAGCCGCGGCTCAGAACGGGGCACCCCACTACCACCACCATCACCACCCGGCTGGGCACCACCACCACCAGCAGCCGGGCAGCGTGCAGTCCAGCAGCAGCAGCAGCAGCAGCAGCAGCACCGGGGGAGGAGGTGGTGGAGGGGGTCTGCACCACCAGCACCACAGCAGCAGCCTGCATTTCGACGACCGCTTCTCGGATGAGCAGCTGGTGACCATGTCGGTGAGGGAGCTGAACAGGCAGCTCCGAGGGGTGAGCAAGGAAGAGGTGATCCGGCTGAAACAGAAGAGGAGGACCCTCAAAAACAGAGGCTATGCCCAGTCCTGTCGCTTCAAGCGGGTCCAGCAAAGGCACGTCTTGGAATCAGAGAAGAACCAGCTGCTGCAGCAAGTAGAGCACCTAAAGCAAGAGATCTCCAGGCTGGTCCGGGAGAGGGACGCCTACAAGGAAAAATATGAGAAGCTGGTCAGCAATGGCTTCAGAGAAAACGGATCCAGCAGCGACAACCCTTCCTCTCCAGAGTTTTTCATGTGAGTTCCAACAGCCTTGCCACCTTAAATAAAGTTCTCCATGTGAGTTATTGTTGGGGGCTTGCTAGATCAACAACCAAGCTTGCCACCTTATATTTTTTTAAACTCGAAACAATTAAAAACAAACAAAAAAAACAACAATGTTGTTTTTTTTAAGATGGGTCTGGCTCATTGTTGGCCAACCTAAAGTTCTACATGAGTTTCTTTTTCTGTTTTATTTTTGTGGGGGCTTGCAATTGTGTTTTTTTTTTAAACATAAGATCCAACTTGCCACCAACTCAGTTCTTCATATGAAGTTTGTTCTTCTTTGAAACCTGCCATCCACATTATATTTTTTTAAGTTCATGAGGGTTTTTTTTCTTTTGACCTTGCTGTGTCCAAAAAAGTAAAAGGGTTTTTTTTGCCATCCTGAATTCTTCATATGAGATTTGAGCTTTGCAAAAAAAAAAAATAATAAAAAAACAAAAAAATACAAAAAATACAAAAACAATGTGAATTTTTTAGACTCCAGCTTGCTGAATTCCATCAGTTTTTTAGCGTTGTTGTGCTAAACTAGAGATGTACCTAGATCAACCTGCCAAAATCAAGCCTGCATCAGCCTTCCGTGTGTTCATGTGAGTTTTGGCCTTAATCTGCCAAACATGAGACTTCTAGTCTGCCATTAGATCCCATACTCATCTCATGCATTATGCTTGCTATTTTGTCTTAGCAACAATGGACTATGAAAAAGAGACATTATATTAATAAAACACCCTGCATGCTGGACATGTATGGTATAATTATTTTTTTCTTTTGCTTGGAAATGGACTTTTGGAGACTATTATGGCATGGCACTCATCCTTTTGTTTTATTGCCTCATCACTTTTTTGAGTTGAAAGCAAAAAAGTGCAACCTTTGATCTTCCTCCTCCTCTTCCTCCCCATTAAAGTTTGCATCTGCTCTAAAACTGCTTTGAGTTACTCAAAACTTCAGACTTCCTTTTAAATGCACTGAAGCATTCCCTGTTTTAAAAAATGCCAGAATGGATTCTGATAACCCAATGTGGCAAAAAAACAAAAAACGGAACTTTGGAAAGGTGGGGTTTTTTTGTTTTTTTTAAATCGCTTCTCAATTTGGGGACTTTAAAACCATGCTGTTGCCTAAAGCAGTCTAAACTTTATTTTTACGTGAACTGCCCCAAGTTTATTTCCTTTTTTCTTTTGCATCTGGTCATTGTCAAATGTGAATGCTCTGGGTTCCTAGTATATAATTTAATTCTAGTTTTTATCATCTGTACGCCCAGTTAAAATGTATGCTACAGATAAAGGAATGTTATAGATAAATTTGAAAGAGTTAGGTCTGTTTAGATGTAGATTTAAAAACAAAAAGATTGATGCACTAAATTGTTTACTTGTTGTGATGTAAAGGGGGGTAGAATTTGCAACGGGACTGTTTTTTAAGAGTAGCTTATGCAGCATGTGCTTGCAACTTAAATATAAGTTGGGTATATGTAGTCCTTGCTATACCACTAACTGTATTTGAAAACCAAAGTATTAAAAGGGGGAGGCACCCCTGTTTATATCTATAGGGGTATTTTACATTCAAAATGTATTTTCTTTTTTCAAAATTGAAGTATTTGGGACTGAATTGCACTAAGATATAACCTGCAAGCATATAAAAAAAAAAGACAAACCTGTTTAGAACGCTAATACAGTTTATGCAGTTATAAAGATGGCATTACTGCACAGTTTTAAGATGATGCAGATTTTTTTACAGTTGTATTGTGGTGCAGAACTGGATTTTCTGTAACTTCAAAAATTCCACAGTTTTAAAGGCAATAACCAGTAAATTTTATTTTCAGGGACTGATATCCTGTCTTTTAAAAAAAATGGAAAGTAAATCTTACCACAATAAATATAAAAAAATCTTGTCAGTTACTTTTTCTTTTACATATTTTGCTGTGCAAAATTGTTTTATATCTTGAGTTACTAACCACGTGTGATGTTCTTATGTGCTTTTCTTTCATTTTCAACTTTATGGTTATATCAAAAGAGAGAATAATCTACAATAATAAACTGCATTTTTTTGATTCTGTACTCAGTTTTTTAGTGTGTAGTTTAAAAAGTTAAACAACTGTGAAAGCAGTATCTAAGCCTAATACATTGCAAGGAAGTGATGCTGATACAAGAGTTGAACCCACTGATAAAAAGGAGAAGAGAAGTTAGTGGCCGGTTATATGTAAAGTGGAAAATTATCACCCACTAGAAATTAGTTATATGTCAGGTAGGTGAAAAACGTGATCTTTCAGGTACTTGGTATAATTTCTCAGTTTTGTAATGACTTAGAGAGCTTTAGTTGCTATGAGTCATATCATGCCATCAATTTCAATCCATTGATCTCAAAGGGAAGTTCTGCTGAAAAACCTGATGACTCGATATGGACCTAGATTTTGATTGTTTTATGATGGAGTGAAGTGAAAGGGACGATTTAACATCCTCTTATCATCTGATCCAAGCAGAACAGTTTGTGTGTAGTAAGAGATGACACTGCATCAGGTTTTTCTTGTCACATATTCATTTAATGTTCAAGATAAAGAATTTTGGACATTTGGCAGATACCCCATTCTAACCTTCCTCCCCTTCCTTTTCCACATTATGGTTTTCTTGTCAGCCACAGGCCTTAGAAGGTTCAGTGAATTTAGGAGGGAAAAATAAAAAAAAATCGAAGGACTTTCAAGTTATTTGTCCTAAACAAACACTCAAAAAGGTTAATTTGCTAAAAAATGTTAAGGTCCAAAGGTGTGCTCGTTACTATAGTTCTGCATACCAAAGGACATTTTCAGCTTTGAATGTCTCCTAAGACAATTGACCCAGTTATTTTAAGTCGAGAGGTTTTCATAGCATTTTCTCCAGTATTTGAATAGGATTAACTTTGTAGTTCATTTGAAAAACTTAGGCCTCTCTGAAGAATGTTACAGCTTCACTTGAATTTAGCTTTATCTCAGACTCATAAAAACCAACACTATTTATAAATTTCTTCTAAATTATAAAATAACCCCCAGTATATGGAGAGAGTGGAATTTAAAACATCAGAGCAAACTGCACCAGAATTCTGTTCTTGGGGTAGAAGGGAGAGAGAAACAGCTGTTTCTCAGAGAAACTGCTCCAGGTTGGGTCTTGCACTGTTTACTCAGGCAGAGTTCTCACTGATTTCAGGTCAGCACTGAAGAATTGGACCCTAAGTCATGCTCTCTGCTCAGGAAGGCCAGGTTTCCCTTAAAACACAACAGGTTGTGTCAACAGTCACATCGAGGGGGGAGATCAAGCATTGATTTCTGACTGAATCAGCTCCCATTAAAGTCAATGGCAAATACTTTAGTGGTAGCAGAATGGGTCCTTTCAATGGGAAACTTTTATGGAGCTTTGGAACTGGTCCCTGGTGTTAACCAATTCTGTTCTCTATTCGCCCCTCCTCCTGAACACGAAGTCAATGGAGTGCCCTTTGGCATTTGACCTTCTGTTACACCACAATTTGAGTAATGGTTCAAGCTCCATATTCTGGTTAATTGGAGCTTCATATTCTAGTTAATATGTAATCTGAAGGTAAACTAGCTGCTATTGGCTGATTAGAAAATTATCTGCTCTCATAAAGATAGCAACTTTTTCTCCTTCTTGAAATGTTTAAACCTCTATTAGTGCCTACATTTTTCATGGCAGTCACTTGGGGACTGAATTATTCCAAAGAATTCACAAATATTGATATTTTCAGTAAACTGATAAGCACCTTACATTTAAAATTACCTTTTAAACTAATACACTGCAGCTAGTTTCTCAGGCACAGATGCAGAGCCCCTCTTATGTGTAATCAATTTGTGGCACAATATTAACCCCCTTAATACAACTGATCTTACAGTTTAGTAACATGAAAAGGTGTAAGCAGTTACTAGGTTTACAACAGGATTTTGAGTCCAAGAAGAGGTGATAGAGCAAATGAAACATTGCTCTTTCTGGGTTTTGCTTCGCTGGTTTTAGTACACCCACAGTATAGGTAAAGGTTTTATGAACTGAGCTAAGAAAAGCCTTCCAAGAAATAGATTGTCAGAGGGAAAAAATACTCTGTACACACTCCAACAGAGAGAAGGCTGGTCTTTTTACTAGCCCATGAACGTAACATATCAGTCTTTACTTCAGACTTAAAATGCATTGTCTTCCTTAGGCTGTATTTGAAACTCTGTCTGAAACACTGTTACATTGCAACTAAAGAAAAAAAACAACCCCGCTACAAGCAAGTTTTAATAACCACCAAAGCAAACCACTTATTGGGGTTCTGTGTGAATTTAAGGGGAGATCACAACTTTCCAGCAGAACTGCTTGCTGAGAACTAATTGGAACAGATCTGCTCTGAATAACCTATATTCATTAATCACCCCTTGCTTGGAGCATTCTGGCCTGTATCCTGCTAAGCCTTTCACTTTAACTCAGTGATAAAATTCCTGTTGATTTGAATGGGGAGCAGGAGTCTGAACCCTTTACTGACTTCTCACTCATGTAAATCTCTGACTGAAATCAGTGGAAGCTTTGCCTGAGTAAGGAGATATGGCCCCATATGTCAAAAGAGTTAGTTCTTATTCTCCACATCGTTAACAGTGTCCCATTTCTGCCATCGCTCTATGGTTCTTTCTCATTTATTACTTGCATTGCAAAGAATGTTCAATAAGATGTGCACAAAAGAGGTGACCTTTGCTCAGTTTGAAATGTGGTTCAGTGCGATACAAAACACCCCCAACTCTTAAGCTTTTTCTAAAATGTAGCATAACCCGCTTCCCAACATCAAGGGTTCAGCTTAGTGGAGTGAAATATTTTTGTGTTTGTACTACAGTATTTTCCCTGCCTCTGCACACAGGATCACATCTGAAAAGGGGAAAATATTCCTAGCCACCTGAGTGTATTTTTCTTTAATAACTCTCTGCAACTGCGCTGTTTACTTATTTTGTTCAACAACAATAAAAATGTGGCTTTACTTATTAGAAAGGCTACTTCCCTTTTCTATTTACCCCACAATAAAAGCTCTTCTTTTAAAAAGCTTTCTCTTTTGGACTAACTTTGGCACAGCTGCTTCATTTCCCCGTATTCCCGGCGCTCTGCAGTATGTGAGAAGTTCTTGATCAAGAATCATTCATAATTTTTAATACCAATTTATCTGACATAATATCAGACATAGAGTACTGCTGCTTCCTGGATTTAAGGAGGAAATGATGCATATATCAGAATTATCTGCTCAGATGCCAGAACCACATTGGTGTCATTTCAGCATGTGCAGCTTTGAAAGGAAATCCTCTGTATTTATTCCTAAGATCATCAGCTGAACTAAATGGACTCACTGTTTCTGACACCTGTTCAGATGTTTGGATTTAAAAATTCCACATACAAAAATACTTTTTTTTTCAGTAGTGAAGGTTTTAAATAAACATTTTCTCCTTTAAAATCACTAATGTCATGTTGTCAGTAGATTCCATAAACCATGGAGATTCCAGTTGTTGCTGTGGCAAATGTAATATATTTTGCATGCTTAACACATCTTTACATACACTCAGGTTGCCTGTATCCACATAATATTTATTTTAAATGCACATCTGGTTATAAATAGCACAAGCTAGTACAACAGGGCACAAAAAGGTGGGAGGTTGTTTAAAGAACTAATTTTTTCAGAGAAACAGTTGAGCATTCATACACTACAGTTTTAGCACTTTCTAATGAATTTAGCAGGCTCAGTGGATGCAGATCAATAGCGTTTATTGCTGTACACTCCACTGTTACCGTAGGACAGTCAGTATAGACTGGAATTGGTGGTGGAGGAGAACCCAAAATAAGGCTTACCACTCTTTGGAGGGTGAGTGCACTCAGATTTGTGAACTCAAGACCAGGACAATGCAAACTATTCCAAGAAGAAAGCGATGGATGTGAGCGCTAAGTAACACGCGGGGGTAGATGTGTGTGCTGATACTTACAGCTTATCAGTTAAACTCCTACTATCTTAGTCACCATCACCTTGATCTGCATCCATAATTTGGCAGTGCGCTTGAGGGCAGCTTGTTATCGCTGATTACTCACCAAAATTATGAGTTGCCAGTGTGCTGTGCCCACATTTCTGGTCCTCAACTCGAAAACACTGCAGTTTCTTACACTGCAGTGAAATACTCTAGGCCTGTGGTTTTGGCAGTGAGGTATACTGATGAAGATTGCCCTGCCTGCATAAGCGCTTGAGTTTAAGTACTGTATACTTTGACGTGTTTGCCTTCTAAATACATACCCACCAGACACCTTGCATGGAAGGAATGGAAGACAGAGCAGAAGTTTGCTAGAAGTCTCTTTTCCACAGGCATAGAGCAAAGAGACAAATCAAGCAGTGTCTAAAGTTTCCAGGGGGTGAGAGGATGAAGTGTCACTGATGGCCTCTCAATTGTTAATGTATAAAGAAGTACAGCCCCGAAAAATGTTCTCAGCAGCTTTTCCCTTTTAAAACAAAATGTTAATAGCTATGTATGGAGGCGTAACGGGGCTCAACACCCCCATTTCAATGCGTGATTTGGCCAACCGTTACCCTCCCTCACCGCCTCGGTTTTACAAGCGTCCTCGAAGCCTCTGTGGTGTCAGGCAGACCAGCAATACACATTTATTTCCCAGGCTTGCGTTCGCCAGAATTTGGATCTACAGTCACGCCCTAGCCAGCTGCAGAATGGCAAAGATTTTTGTTCCCTTTGGACTTCTTACATCCAGGCTTGGATTATTTAAAATAAATAAAGGACACCCCACTCCCAACAAAAATAATAAACTCCCCCTCCCCAAGAAAATCTCTACCACTTAAATAACGCCTCCCCAAATTTCTCCCGAATAAACTCTCTGCTTCCAACGTATATTGGGCGTTCCTGAATGTAACCATCTGCCTGCGGGTTGATGTGTATCAATAGTTTTGTTATGACTCGGAATGTTTCTGGAAATGAAATACCTGATCTGAATCCGGTTAAATAGCATCCTGTTGACACTAACCCACAAATCCCAAACACTGTCCGAAGTACCTCTGAGGTTGCAATGTGGGGGGACTGAAGCAAAGGGCAGGGCGATTATAACCCGCGTGGTCTCAGACGTAGTTTTAAAGTTTATGTCTCCTGTTTCGGTCCTTTCCCCTCCACTTTATTATGTAAATGTAAAGCGGTATGGAGAGCTCGGATGTGTAAATGGGTTCCGGTCTGGGTCTCCGTTTCCGATCCGGATAGCAGGAGAGGTCATTCCCTCGGGACACTGGGCTGAGGGAGGAAACAGCATTTGTGTATTTCCCCCCCCCCCCGCCACTGTCAGGGCTCAGGCCCGTCAGAAACGTGACCGCGAAGGGCCCGATCCTGCTCCCACGGAACTCAAAGAGGGGAAGTTCCCACGGACGGCAGTGGAGACGGGGCCAAGGCATTAAAAGGGACTACGGCCGGCGTCTGCCAGCCCCCTCTGTGCCCTGCCCAAAGGGCGCAGACCCGCGCGCCCCGCTCCGCCGAGGGCAGCCTGTGCCCCCTCCCAGGAACACAGACCCTCCGCGGCGCGGCGCTGGGACCAGCCCAGCCCCGGCTGCCGGGGCAGGCGCGCTGCGGGGAGCAGGTGGCCCGGCGCAGGGGCAAGGGCCCGGGGCTGGCCGCTAGCCCCGATCCTCCCCGAGCGCCCGAGGACAGGGCGAGAGCGGCGGCGGTTCCCGGCACGTGTTCGCCCCCGTAAGCCGCTTAGAGCCAGAACCGCGGGGAACCGGCTCCGTTCTGCCGGGGCTTTGCCCCGAACTTGGTGGGCACGATCCCTGGCCGAGCCGGAGGTGTTCGCGCGAAGTGCCCCCCCCCGGAGGCAAATGGGCAGGGGCAGCCCCCGCTCCCCCCCAGCGGGGAGCCAAGGGGCTGCCTGCGAAGGAGCGGCCCAGACCAGAAGCGCTGGGGCAGGGGGAGGGGGACCCCACGGCCACCATGAGTCTAGCCGGGGAGTGGGGGCGCAGGGGCTGGTACCTCCCATGAATAGGGGGGTCTGTGTCTGGGCGTAGCAGGAGGCCGCGTTCACCCAGGCAGGGGGTTGTGCCAGCAAACAGGCCCAGACGGATCACACCTCCCCAACGGCAGTCAAGGGGGCTCTGGGGCGGCCCAGCCTGGCTGTGTTACACCCTGGGGAGGGCGGGGGCTGCTCTGCAGGGCCGGAGGGGAGGGAAGCCGCCGCTTTTGTGTGTTGTCTAAATTCAATTCCTGAGGGATCCATCCATCCGTCCAAACCTTAGCGCCGGTGTGTCATGCAGGCGGCTTTCTGCTGACTGATCATCCCTTAGGTACGTTCCTGGAGCCAGCTGTGCTGGTCTTTTCTTTGGATTCGGCCCCCTTTTTCCTCTTCTGTCTGATAACCTGGGTTCACTTAAACTTGATCCAAAGCCTGCTGAAGTCAATGGGAGTCTTTCAGTTAGATTTGGGATCAGAGCCTTGGTGGCTGGAGGACAGGAGGGTTGGGGAGGCTTGGGCTGCATGCTTTGTAAATCATTTGCAGTTGGGAGAAGAACAGTTTTCCAAATCCATGAATTTCTCTCTCTCTCGGAGATAGAGTTTAATGCTCCATTTTAACACAGGCTGATTATCCTACCTGGAGCCAGAACCTTTCCTTTCAAAAGTGGAAATTTACAAGGTCTTGGGAACTAACTTTAAAAAGTGGGTTTTGTGTGTGGCTATCAGTTTCTAAAGTTGTGGTGTTCTTTAAAAAGAGTCCCAGCTTTCTCAAACATTTGAGGCCCTTGCAATGAAACATTGGCAGTGATGAAAGGTAAGAAACACAAACAAAAAAAATCTAGTTCCTTTCCTGGCCCTCCCTTCACCCACCCCCAACTGCTTCCTAATTCACTGATGAAAGTACTGTAATACCTAAGAAGCCAGGCCAGAGTTTGCAATACGTTTCAGTTTTGCAATGTCAGATGGACAGACTTCACTTTTGATAAGAGACCTACTGCAGAGTCACTTTGGAGTCAGGAATAATATAAGATTAAATCTGCTTTAAATTGTATATTCATGCCACGCCAGATTCATTCTAAACTGAGCACAGTCTTTCAGCAGCCTTTATTGTAAAATCCTTTTTAACACGCCGCATTATAGAGGAGCACGTTTATTAAATGATAACTCTCATGTACCAACTTTGTCAAATTAAAAGAAGAAGAAAAAGAAATGTTATCAGCCGTGTTAAATTAATAAATCTGCTTAGTCTCTCCAGGCTGTTTTAGTGCTGCGTTTCTTGGAATCTCTTTTTATTAATACCTGATCTTCAAATAAACCTGTTAAATGGTTCCGTGCACTGTGCCTGTGAGATACATGTCCACTCTGTTTCAGTTCTCCTTGGAATTGATTGAACTATTGTGGTCCTAGCTAAGGGATATCCTCATCAAAGACTAAAGATAATGGAGCAGGCTGACCACAACACTTTTTTGGATGGGCTTCAGGTGTGAGAATTGAATACCTATTCCTCCCAACTAAATGCATTAATAACAGGACGGATTCATCAACTGGCATGAGAGCAGAGGTCATCTTGAGGAAAATTACACCAAAGGTCTGAAAAAGTCACCGGCTTTAAGAGATCCTGGGCAGGATGCCAAATATTACATATGAAGAGACACTGTCCCTTTTCTCCAAAAATAGCAGACAGGATCAACAAGATTGTTAGGGAGGCAAAGGAGCTGTCTTGAAAAGGAGCTGTCCTGCTTTGCTATGAATGTGTATGTGGACATTTATATATGTATACATGCATGATTTGATTGAAACATTTCTGAATAAACATGACCTAATGTAAAATTTCCCACTACACGGAAACATTGTTTTAAGTGGCATGCTTGAAAAATTTTAAATACGCCTCTCTATTCAGTTTGATGTTGAAAGTGATCTTTACATTGTGGAATAATAATTTAGTTGGCACAAATTGTACAGTTGATTGTTTTTATAAGCTGCAGCACTGTTTTGCAATCAAAATGCCAAATAAACCCATAGATAGTCTTGATTTTTTTTTAATCTTAACTCAGGTATGCAATTTTTTCTTGCTATGTTTATGTCATGATATGACAATACATTAATGTAGCTGCAGCTATACTTCCAGCAGAATACTGGCTGTATATATGTATACATAGTGTGTGTATAGTCCAGTGGAGAAAGTTAGATGTAATAAACATAACAAAATATCCATATTTAAAGAGCATAGATTGACTCACTGGTTTATCTCACTTATTGTACAAAGATTCATTGTAACTGTGTTGAATCTTTTAAAATTAGATTTTAAATATATTTTGACAGTCTGAACTTGTATAGTGTGAGTAACTGTAGGGAGAAATGACAGCTCTGGTTTTGTTATTAAACTGCTGTCCGGAAAATAATGGACTATGTACAGAAATTGGTAATTATTTTGCCAGTTACATTAGCACAGCTAATAATAATAAACATTTTTATTTAAGAAAACTATAGGAAAACTAAATGCTTTCGCCTATTGTAGTTTGATATTCACTGTTAAGACAAAAATTGTATTTTTGTTTTACTAAGATAATTGTGCTATCACTAGGATCCTCCTGTTATTAATGTGAATAAAGGCAGGGCATGCTATTTAAAAACTGTTTAATTTTAAACAGTGTTCCATTAAGTTCATCAATACTATAATACTGTTAATAAATAATACAGAAGACTCTCTGAAATTAAATTAACATCCAATCAGAACAGTTCTGCTCTGTACAATATCAGTAGAAGTGACATATTTGACAGTGTTTTAAAATTCTTTATTAACTATGTTTTGTTTATTTTAATATATTTACTAAATTAGGTACCCAAGAGAATCTTCTACATCGGTGATGTGAAAATGCCTGGTGCCTGAAGTTAAAAAAAAAAAGAAAGGTACATTTTGATTTTCATTTGCATACTTGAGTAAGAGGGTTTTTTTCCTCTGTTTTGTTTTGTTTGTTAATATGAAACTTACTTAATAACCCTTGGAAGTTAGACTGGGCTCATCTTCAGGTGTGTAAAAGTGACATGGGCAATGTGAGTGTTTTCTACTTTTGTTTACTAAGCATGTCTCCGATGTGGTATAATTTATATTTTATTCCTTGCAAACATCTTATTTTTTTGTCTTCAAATGCTGGCATTCAGAAACTAGCTACGGAGGTTGAGTATGAGACTACAAAAGATCTGTCTCAAATTTTGATGAAAATGATAGATCTCTGTATTGTTTTACGTACATGCCCAGAATTTCCAATTGAATGAGAAGCATGATGCTGTCTTCCTCTTCCAAATCACATCCATTCAGTCTATCACATTTACAGAATATACAATATTAATGAAAATGAGAAGATCAAACTTTTATACACACACACATACACACCTCTTTAGATTCAGGCAGACATATGGTCCATGGGATCTGTTTATTATCAGGCTCAACTGTAAAAAAACACTAAGCGGTTTAAATGGGATTTTCAATTACAGAGATCTCTGTGTGAGTTTAATTATGAAATCTCTTATTTTAGACAAGAATACAACCTATAACACTTATATCAACAATTAAGGGGTGTTAAAAACTAACAGTGCTTTGTTTAATATTAGCTAGTACAACTGAGTTTTATTTTTATTTAAAATTTGACTGACTGTGTGGAGAAGGGGGGTTGATCCTGTAGAATTCATGCAAGTCAAACTCCCATTGACATTTGCAGGCATTTTGCTTGGATATAGGCTGCAGGACTGGGCCAGGGGAGAACCTCATAAGAGACACATTTTGTGACCTGATTCTCCTCTCAACTTACATGAGTTATACACGGGTGTAATCTCACTGACATCAGTAAATTTACAACTGATTTATGGCGTTTTAAGCAACAAGAAAATCTGACCCCTAGTTTTATATGAGTCCTTGCAGAGTATATTATGTTACATATATTGAATAGGCTTGAATAGGAATTTTAAACATAGTCAAGATACTTGTTTTCACTGTTCAGGTACAGTGTTTTGTCTATCAGCTCATTGCTAACAAGAGTTCTTTATTTTAAATAATCTAAGAGCAATCATTGCTAATTTTGTTCAGTTATCTATGGACATGTTTTAAAAAAGTGTTTAATATAATGTATAATTGTAATAACAGGACTTATATAGGCACAATGTACCCTGGCCTGGAAAATAGACACAATAATTTCATTTACTTGCATATTTTTTGGTTGTCCTGTTAGGCATTGTTGAAAAAACAGATCCCATTACTTTGAAACAAATATATATTGGGTCTAGGAGGAGTTAATGAACTTTTATGGCCAGGTTGAGATTGGACTGACCCCTATGGTAATATTTCATCTAAGGTTACTGTCGGGAGAGAAATCAAATTTCAGCTGTGAACATGATTGACAGGTAAATGCAAGAAAAAGAGAGACATCTGCTCAGATGGGGAATTTGGGAAGGAGAAGGCCAGTTCAGAGAAGTTTCTCTGTGATATTAGGAATAATAAGCTTAGATATGAAAAGTCCAATACTTCGCACTCTCTGGAGGCTCACTTAGTTTATTCTCATAAAGTCAGTTTGGTTAAGGGAATTTAATACTATAAGGGGATAGTAGTGGACAGTGGTCTCAGTGATCTCATTGCTAATTTGATTTCTTTGAAGGAATTATGTTATTTCTAGCATATGCAGGCAATTGATATGATGTGTGTAAATAAAGTCTATTGTAGCTGTTGATTAAGATACAGTCACTATACAAACATCTCTTTTGGTATATGTAAAGGTAGTAAGATTATGGACCAAATAAATCCTCGGCATAATTCCATGCACTTTTTACTGTGAAATCAGTGGGAGTTGGTTGATGTTCCTGATATATATCACAATATTAATAACGAAATTAAAATATCAGTATGAATATGAGGTGGTATTTTATAAGATAATCCCTATAAAGCTGGGGTGGGCAAACTTTTTGGCACGAGGGCCACATCTGGGTATGGAAATTGTGTGGTGGGCCATGAATGCTCACAAAATTGGGGGGCTGGGATGTGGGAGGAGGTGAGGGCTCCGGCTGGGGGATGCGGGCTCTGTGATGGGGCCAGAAATGAGGAGTTCAGGGTGTAGGAAGGAGATCAGGCTGGGGCAGAGGGTTGGGGTGTGTGCATTGGGGGGGTGAGGGCTCTGGCTGGGGGTGCGGGCTCTGGGGTGGGACTGGGGATGAATTGGGCGGAGTTGGGGGGTGCAGAAGGGTGCTTCCAGCTGGGACCAAGGGATTTGGAGGACCGGAGGAGGATCAGGACTGGGGCCAGGGGTTGGGGTGCAGGCAGGGGTCAGAGGCGCAGGCTCCAGGCAGCATTTACCTCAGGCAGCTCCCGGAAGCAGCAGCATATCCCCCTTCCGGCTCCTACACGGAGCCACAGCCAGGCGACTCTGCACGCTACCCCATCTACTGGTGCTGCTCCTGCAGCTCCCATTGGCCATGGTTCCCGGCCAGTGGGATCTGCAGGGGCCGCGCTTGGAGCGAGGGCAGCATGCAGAGCCCCCTGGCTGCCCCTACACGTCGGAGCCAGCGCGGAGAGATGCTGCTGTTGCTTCCGGGAGCCGTGCAGAGCCACAGCATGCATATAGTGGGCAAACGCCTGATCCCACTACCCAGCTGGAGCACCGAAGCAGGGAAAGCCCTCGACCCCGCTCACCGGCGGGAGCTTAAGGGCCAGATTAAAATGTCTGAAGGGCCGAATGTGGCCCCAGGCAGTAGTTTGCCCACCCCAATATAAAGCCTCTAGTGATGTTAGTGTGGGTCTTGTGCAAGATTGAAGGCTGGTATATAGCCCTAAACATTCTTTCCCAATGTATTTGTTACACTATCCAATCTTTCCTGTTAATTTTATTTGGTGCAGAAAAGCATTTCCACTTTCTGGCATAAGGGAGTCAACAGCAAGGGCCAAATTATGCCCTGTGATATGTGTCTCCATTGCATTTGACAACAGTGGAATTTTAATGCTATTTGTGTGAAGGCCAAATTTAGCGGTTCTTACACAGACCGTAATATAATGTGTTTGTTCCCCTTAAAGGTGAACAGCAAGAGCAAATCGAATTGTGTATGGACTTTACAGTTTATAATCACCTCATAATATTTTTTTTCAAAATAAATGAGTTTTTTGTTTATTTTTGGACGATTACCTTAGTAAGTTTTGGAGGGCTGCATTGACGGTAACTCAGTAGCATGGAACCTAAACTGCAACTCGTCTGCCTCTCTTCTGAGGAGGAAGAGATAGTGGGTTAAATCCTGACCTAGTGAAGTCAATGACAAAACTCTCACTGACTTCTAGGGGCCAGAATTTCAGCCAGTGTGTTTAAGGGCTGTCTAGGCTGGAAGCTATACTGGTATAAGGAAAGGTGTGAATGCACACTTATATAACTCCCCATGTGGAGACACTTATTTTGGAATAAAAGTGACTTTTTCCAGTTTGTTTAAGGTTGTTTTGGAGATGGCTTTTTCTAGTATAGTTTAAACTATTCGTATTTCAGAGGAAAAGTATCCATAGGGAAAGTTATACCAGTATAACTGTCTTGGTATAATTATACAGATGTAGTTTGGCTGTTGAATTTCCCTATGTAGACAAGCCCTAAAGTTAAGGTGAGGATAAGGAGAAGTAAAGAACACACACACATTTCCTTTCCCTTTTGCAGTTTATCATGAAGAACTTCCATGCAAGAGAAACCTTTTAAATAAAGCAGGCTTAAAATATAAATCTATTCACCTTTCATTTGATTTTTTTTAGGATTTGCTCATTGTACCCACACATAGTTATTAAAAGAATGTGTTTGTACAGGAACTTGCTCTTTCCCATGCTTTGTTCCTGTCTAGCTTTAGTCTGCATTGAAGTCAGAATGAGACTTCAACATTCATTTTCACGGCAACAGACTGTGATGTCACAAACACTGGATGATGACTTCAATAGAGACAGTAGAAGGCTGGGTCTTAAACACACACCTTCTTTTCTAGGGCTCAATGTCTGATATAATGGAAAGAGAATATAGGCAATAAGTAACCAGCTAAATTTCTGTGCGTCTGAATGAGCTCTGTGTGAGTTTGCTGTGGTGTGTAAGTACCTCTTTACAAATTGATGTCATTTTACTAAATTCTAAATTATGCATAAAACTTCTGTGGCATATTATTGGGCAAGTTCCCATCGAAGTCAGGAGGAGCCACGTATGTGCACAAGTAGCCAAACTAGGCCCTTTTATATATTAGGCCTGTTTCAAATGGAAGGTATTTTGCTATGTCAGCCAAGAGAATGGAAGCAAAACCCGCACCATGTACAATTTACAGGGTGTTTTACAGAAATTCTAGGTAAAACAAGTTTGATACACCATGAAAGTCTAAACTTAATAAATACTGTAAAATCCTATGTCTTCATGTCATCCATATTCATCTGAAGAGAGTGAAAGCAGCTTGTGTCCTTATGATTGAAGAACAGATCTTTTTATCACTGGTGGCCTAATCTGGCAGTTGTTACTCAGGCAAAACTCCCATCAAGGTCAATTTATTAGTTTTGCTTGATTTTAGAATTAAGAGCTGAAACATCTTTGTACTAGAGTGATTTCTGCTGTTGTTTAGTTCTAACATAGAATTTTAGTTTATGTGCTAATAGATACAGTATTTCTTTGGGGTTTTCAGTTTGTCATTTACCAAATGATCTAAACTTTTTAAATATACAGTTCACATTGATCAGAGACTGAAAAAGTAGCTCTTTAACGTGCAATATGTTAAACGTATTTCTAATGGCTCCAAAAGGTGCAGTGCTTAGAAAAGAGGACAGGTTTAGTCTAACTATATAGACTTGCTGTGAGACCTTAGTCAAATCAATTAATCCCTTATTTAGCAAGGTACTTAAGCACTTGCCTAGCTTTAAGTATGTGTAGTCAGTTCCATTGGTTTCATCTAAACATCTATTGCCTTTGATCTCTGTATACCTCACTTTACCTAGCTATACAATTAGGTTATTAACTCTTCCCTTAGAGGGGTGTTAGGAGAATTAAGAAATATTTGTAAAGCTCTGTGATGCCTTCTGCTGAAAGGGGTTTGTGTAAATATCTTGTTTGTAGTAGTGTTGTAGCTGTGTGGCTTCCAGAATATTAGAGAGACAAGGTGGGTGAGATAATATCTTTTATCAGATCAACCGAAAAAATGGTGTGTGCAAGTTTTTGTCCTCCACATTTTGTCCTCCACATTGCCTTTTTTCTTTTTACTAATTTTTTCCTTCCTTTGTTTTAACCAGTGAGAAGCTTGTCTCTCTCCTCAACCAGAAGTTGGTCCAATAAAAGATACTACCTCACCCGCCTCGTCTCTCTAATATGCTGGGAACAATATGGCTACAACAACTCTGCATATATAAATATCTGTCGTTTATATTTGTTTTGTGTCCTTATTTCATCACTTTGGGTGAGGAATATAAATGACAGGTATTTAGATACAATGGTTCTGACTACTCATTATTTATGTTCCCCTGAAACTCTTAAAACAGGACTTAAGTGGTCTGTCAGACTTTGCCCAGATGTGAATGTCATCCCCTGAACAAAGTGGGAGGTTTAGGTGCCCAATTAAATACAAGGAGCAGGCCCTCAAATAGCAAAGAGTTTTCTGAAAGCCAGATCCAAACTGTTTTTTTTTTAATCATCGTAAATATAACATGACTCATTACCTTAAGCAAAATGATGTGTCCTTGAAAACCCTTCATTACTGGTTCACTGGCTCACACATGCTCACACTCACAAACCAGCTGCCAAGACTTACGGAGGTCAGGGTGCCTTGTTCATTTCCCCGTCCCCTTGTCAATACCATTACATTCGTTCCCAAAGTTTAAGCCATTTTTGCTTACCAGTTGTGCAGCTTTTATTGTTGTCTATCAAAATTATTGCTATTGTTTTTCCCGGCCCTACTTTCTTCCTCAGATCCAATAATGGAATCTTCAGCTATGAATTTGCTAACCATAAAGATTTTTGCTTGAGCTGTTTTCAAAATGCTATGGTAAAAAAAAACACAAACCAATAATAAGCCTGTGAACAACATGCTGTGCCACTCTCTCAAGCACTGTACATCTACAGAAAAGATAATAAAGATATTAGCACTTATATAATTTCAGATAGGAAATGAAACTAGACATGAAAGAGACACTAGCTCCAGCTGTTGAGTAGGAATCAAACTAGCTATGGGAATTACAGGTACTGTCACTGGAGACAGCCTGACTTCTGAGAAATGACCTCAGGTGTAGAAGCTTGCTGTGGCCTCTTGCAGATATTAACACCTAATTAACAATCTGCAAGAGCATCCTACAACTTAATCACCAGTGAGTTGAGAATGACAATCAGACAGAGTAGAAGGAATAGAAGAAGAGAAATGGTAATTTTTCCTCTGCATGCATCGTCTAATAACCATGGTTATTCAGATGCAGCTAAATGCGATTTCCTTTTAGTCATTTCAGTCTATTGAAAGGCACAATATATTCATTTGCTAGCAGGTAGGGAGCGGAGGTGAGAATTGAATTGATCTGAGATACTATGAAAAATTGACCTGGAGGTCATTCATAGTTTACATTGGGAAGTGAGACCAAGTTTATTTCTTCTCCGTCTTCCTCTTGCACTATTTTTTTGCTTCCAGACATGTTATCTTGCATTGTGTAATTATTTAAACATACTCTGATTCCAAGTACCTTGTTCTCTCAAAGTTAATCAAAATAAAGAGACCTTTTGTTAGTGGTGATAAGTAATTAAATAGCTGGTTTCATGTTATGTGGTAGTATCGTACTGAGTTATTGACGTCTTAGAATCTGGTTTCCCGGCCTTATGCAACGTTAAGGAAATCTGCTCCGCCCTTGCACTACGGTGATGCGGTTGCCCCAGAGCAAACTCTTGCGGTGGATCCACTGCTTTGGCACAAAGTAGAGCTTATGTTGGTCCAGCTTAATCGGGTTCCGTACCAAACTAAGAATTTCATTAATGCAGGTAAGGCTGAAAGCTGCAGGATTGGGTCCTTAACTGTGTTTTGATTTTGAGTATATATGATCCTAAAAGAGCAAAGATTGTTTGAAGTCAGCCAGTAATAAAAATAGCTGTCAGTCAATTGGTGGGTATTAGACAACTCACATGTGTAAGGATTGCTCATGTGAGTAGGGGTGTGTAGGACTTGTCCCTAAAATTTTGGTATGCAAAATAAAAAGCGGAGTGGGGAAAATGGTGCATGCCGCTTGTTTTCCTCCACATTTACTGCTTTTTTCCTTACTTTGTTTTAACCAGGCCCATGAGAAGTATGGACAGGATTGGAAACCCCATCTATCTATATACTCCACTTTGAATACTGAGGGCCATTTGCTCTGCACACAGCGCTCCCCCATGTTTCTGGGCTTAATGGGAATTCTGTGTTCATATTGCTTGGCCTCAGATTATATTGTAATAAGGCAAGAACACAACATTGAACCACTCATCTTCCACAGAAACAGCCCCATCCCATCAACTGTCTCATTCTTCTGTTCAAACAACAGGAGATCCTCTCTACATTCACCATTCCATCATACCTTTTGGCTCTATTTTTACATGTTGGCTGTATGCTGAAAATTTAACAGGACCATAATGTCAGCTATACCAGATCAAAGGCGAGCAGCATAAAAGTTGAAATATATTATTTATCTCGTAGTTTGCATTCAGGATGCTCTTCCTCTTTTTGTTATTGCTGATGTTTTGCCCATGATGTTGAGCTCACTTTTTGAAAGCTTTGTCCCCTACAGACAAATATTCATATTAATGCAATCCAACAGCATTTAACAAGCTCCAAAGCTCAGGCCTGTATTACATGCACATCCCAAACTTACATTGTTTCCAAAAGAAGACTTGAGTGCTCGAGAAATGCAGGATCAGACCCTGCCATGGTCATTTTCGATTTGGAGACTTTTTGGCCTAAGCACAAGAAGTGCACTCGGTAGCCTAAAGAAGCAGTTCAGTTCATTTGTTCAGTGGGGGATTTTGTTATGCTCACTGAGTACTGTGAGTTTCTGTAGAAGGAGGGAAAAATGTTGGTCTTTGCAGGGGGCCAGAAGCTAAAAGGAGAATTTATTTGGGACTTTTCCCCCTGATCTGGCTCATGTATCTTACCCCACATTTGTTATCCTCTTGGCTTCATTTGGCATTCTGCCTGAGTAACAAATACAGGATCAGGCCAGCAATGTTGTTTAATCTTCATGCAAACCTTTCCCCTCAAGATTCAGTATAAAACTCTGAAAGTTTTATTTTTTGTCTGTAGATGTGCCGGTTTTACTTCCTGAGTTACAGGTTGAGATAAAATAATCTGATTTTGGGGATCCCCCAAGTCTTTTTCTTTATGGAACAGAAAAAAAAAAAGACCTTGGATTGTTTTGGGGATTTCTCGTTTTTTAGCCTGCTGACAATTATCAAGTATTCATTCTAGCAAAGGGAGCAGCCTCACTGTACAGCCAACAGGAATAATTTGCAGTCCTCTTTAGAGCGCAGCTATTTGGAAGATGTGTCACTTTTCTATTTCTTTAAAATTTAATTGGGATCAGGCTATCGACATGTCTCCACATTTTTTGTCTGTTCAGGCTGCAGTAAAGCCATTTATAATTTATAATCAACGTCTGGTATCGTAAAACTGAACTGTAAAACCGACTTCAGGGTTCCAGTCATAAAATAAATACATGATAAATATTGCAATGAGGCTTGTGTAGCACAGCTAACAACAGTTCATTTTGTTATATATATTTTATTCCAAAGGTAAGAACGATCTAAATAATAGATTACTGGGAGGAGCTTCTTTTTTTCTTTTTGGTACAATCAAATGCTAAGGTGGTTTTATAGCTTGAGTGATTATTTTAAATATAAAATTAAATATTAATTTATTAAACTCGTTTATATAACCACGTTATTTTTATGTCTTTCTTTATATGCTGTACTATTGAGCAAAACTGCATTCATCCTGGATTTTTCTGTCTGTTGACTGTAGTGCGCCTTTGCTTAGATTTTTTTTTTCTAACAAGGCAGCTCATTTAGAAAGAAATGTTTATGTGAAGTGCTTGTCAGTTGGCATTTTTACTGGTGCGCTAACCCAAAGGTAAAATATAAAGGCACATCTTTTTCTTGCTGGCTTGTTGCTACTAGAAGGGTTCCTCCCTTGTTAGCTTGATAAATAATTTTACTAGCAGGAATCTGCTGAATTTTTATGCTTGCTGTCTATTTTCTGCTTGCTGCAAATAAATTCCTGCACTCAGAGGGCACTAAAACGCCGAACACATGGTATTTTCCCATTTTGTTGCTGGTCGTCTAAAATATTTATTTCGTCTTGTGTTTTTAATGAAATCTTTAAAAAAAAAAAGAATAAAACTGCAAAACCTGTTTGTTTTCCTATTTCCAGATGAAGATTTTTAGCTTCTCATGTTTGATTGTATGTGTAGAGCCTTGACTTTAAACATGTTATCACAGGTGATCTAAATAAGCAGTCTTAAATCATTCATCGCTTCAACTACATAATGGTTTTCAAATTACAGGCAGGCTTTATTTATTGGCAGGATCAGCCATTTAAGCATCACTTACCATTTTTAATATAACTTTTAGTTTCCCTCTTTGAGATCAAGAGAGCTAATTTGTGAAATAAATATAATTCTAGATCTGATAGGGAAAAACACAAACAAGGTTTCTAATGCATTGCAATGCTGAAATGGAGATGAAATAAATTAGGGTTTTTTTGTTTATTTTTAAGCAGCATTTCGCAGTTGTTGAAGCTTCATGAATTTTGGAATTTAATTTAAACAAACAGAACCCCCTTTCCCCGTCCAGCAAAACATGGCTCCCTGATTTTTAGATGTTGCTCTGCTACTATTTTGCACTGGCTTTACAGTACTATCTCATGCCCTAGCCTTCCAGTTTTTCAGAGCTTTGTGGAGTTTGCTCAGGTGACTCACTTGTGGAAGCTAGATTGGGCCTTATATTTGGGATGTTCTGGGGAAATTGATGGTCACATGGTAGAGGCAGAAGTGTCGAAAAGGTCAGATAGATAAATCAGAAGTGCTGTAACTTTCACAAAAGAGCAGTTACAGCTACGCACAACAGTTTTGTTTTAAAAATAAAGATGTTATTTAGATCTATCTGGGGTCAGCTTTCAATTCTATGACCTTTATGCATACTGATGATGGAGGAACTAATCAACTTCTTGCTTGCAACAAGAAATGCCTGTGGACTCCACTCAGCAGTCTCATACGATTATATTCACGGACATATTCAGCATCACTCAGTCACACATTTGTGCTGTTTACACAAAGTATAGTTAAAGGTCCCTGGGACACAGGCTACTCTGAACTGGAGAGAAAGGAGAAATATGTATTTACATCTTTACATGCTTTTTAGAACACACAAAGAATCCACTGGTATCCCTGACTTTCTCTCTAGGAAACTGGATATAAAGCCTTTCTGATGGCATATTTGGTATCTGAAGCTGAGTCTTCTGGTCACCATCCTGTTCCTGGTGCAGAGAGGTCCATATAGCAGACCACCACAGTTAGCACTGGTTGGCAATCTCAGCAGAGAAGCCAAGAATTGGTCCAGGTCAGTGTTTAGGCGCATTGGGAACCTTTCAGGAGAGAAAAAGGTGGTGAATGAAGAGGAAGGGACATTTGGGCCCTATTCCAAATGCATTTTTCTCTATATTTAAGAGATGTTAAAACTTTCGGTACATTATCAGGAATGTGGAATTGTCATGACCTCCTAGATATTCTGTTCTCAGCCATCTGCATCTGTGAAAACCTTATCAATTATTTTGTGCACCCTTTTATTTCCTGCATTTGAATGGCAGAATTCCATGAACCTATCAAGATGCATGGATGATTCACCAGAAATATTATAAACATTTTCTTTTAGCTCTTCTTCAAAACTTTGGGCCAATTCCTTAAGTTCTTCCACAGGCCACACTCCAATTGATTTCCTGTTTATATGTAAGTACTGGGGCCCAGATTTAATTAAAGGAATGGCCTCCTGCAAACACCGGGTTTGAAGCTGTATATATTGACCACAAATGAAATAATGAGATGGAGGGAAGAAACCAACCCGTACACAATTGCTGGAGAAGGAGTGGGAGGTTTGACCAATGGAGCGAACTATTTCTCGTGTGAATGCTGCCATGGAGAAGATCTTGTCTGAAGAATCCACATACAGTAAACTGCATGGAACGAAATATACCCCCATGAGAAGGGCTAATATGACACTTCTAGGAGTTGAAATGGGATTTCCTAGAGTCTAGGCATCCCTAACTTATTGTTACTTTGCCTCTTTGGGGACACTGAGGCACAGAGAGAGGGGGAACTTGCCCAAGATCACCAATAGCACAACAGCCATTAGATGTCCAGAAAGTGCCATTACTTATGATAACTGTGAAGCCAACAGAGCATCCTCAGTGAGGCCACCCAATGCTATACACCTACTATATTTCAGCAGTTTCTTTCTGTTCAAGTTTCCTGGGTCTGATTGTCCCATCCAATGCATAGGATGCTGGCGAGAAGTGGAGTGCAAGTTGCACCAACAGCCTTGCAAACCACAGCAAGTGCACCAAAGTGGGAGCTCTAGTACTTCTAGTGACGATGGAGGACCTTGTTGTGCGGCAAGCACTGCATCCAGAGAGTGAATGGCTGTGGGGAAATGGGTGTGATTGATAGGAAGGAGTGGTCCAGGCAGTGATCCATTCCAGTACACGTGCAACTAACTAGCACAGAGATGATGCTTGAAGCAGCTGCGAATTGCACCTATTGGGAGGTCCATCTGGTTGAAAAGTAGCCAACATAATGGGATACTGTGGCCACAGAATATGCAACAGTAAAAAGGCATCTTTGTTTGTCCTTTCAGTAGCCAGCATCAATGAGCTGCTGCAGAGGGTCAGGGGATTGTTGCCCGATCATGGATGTGGACATTGGGGAATTTGCACGTGCATAGCACTGTGTTGGGGAAGTTCACATTTCAGGGGAGAAAAGTCCATCCCACCCTCGTTACAAACATCTGTGATGCCGTCTTGCTCACTTCATCCAGGCTTCCAATTCCTATGTGAACAGTGGCCTATTTTTTTTAGAACACAGTTTGGGGCAGTCATACAAAATGACACTGTTAGAGATCTGACTTCATAAGACATCACATTTATATGGTGATTCCCACACAAAGTGCTTTATAAACTAGGCACCTCTGGGGTAGGAGAGTAGCATCTAACAGTACGCGAGATACTGAGCAACAGGAAATAGTAGCCATGGTGTTTAAGATTGCAGCCAGAAGATCCAGGTGCAGAAAGCTTCTAGGAGACCAGTTTACGTAGATGAGGAGGATGTAAAGCTAAATTGACCTTGCAGGGACTTAAGCCAGTGGTTCATATTTGAGCTGCAGCTGCAGCAGAGGTGAAAATCTATGTTTCCGTCTCTAAGCCCCCTAAAGAACAGAGTTTTAGTAACCAGGTTTTATTGGAAAAAAGAAGAAAAACGTATAATCTTATTTACAGTAGTGCATTTCGTTTTCCAGAGTGATTAATGAATTAAAGATGCAGTGTATTTATATTATAGCCTGACTACCATTGTGCAATAAATCTAAAGAACAGTATCTGCCAATATGATAAGGCTAGCAGGATTTTTTTTTTAAGCTTCACTTTCAGCTATTAAAATTTTGGAATAAATTTATTCTGGCTGTTATGCCACTCTCCTTTTGAAACCATACCACAAGGAAATAAGCTGTACAAATGGATGGTGTAAGTATATTGTGGGGACATTTTGCCTTTGCAATGGAAACAGAACGGTATGTAAGACTCAGCTGGAATACTGTGGCCACTTCTCGGTGCCACACATTAGGAAAGATGTGGATAAATTAGGAAGTCTGGAGGAGAGCAACAAAAATGATAGAAAATTTGACCTAAGAGGAAAGGATAAAAAAACTGAGCATGTTTAGTCCTGAGAAAAGAAGATTGAGGGGGGATTGAATAAGTCTTCAAATATGTTAAGGGCTGTTTGAAAGAGGACTATGATCAATTGTTCTCCATGTCCACTGAAGGTGGGATGAGAAGTAATGGGTAGATTTAGGTTAGATATTAGGATAAACTATCTAATTGTAAGCACTGGAATAGTCTTCCAGCTGAGCTCCCCATCACTGGACGTTTATAAGAAGAGGTTGGACAAATACCTGTCAGGGATGGTGTACTTGGTCCTGCCTCAGTCCAGGGGCTGGACTTGATGACTTCTCAAGGTCCCTTCCAGCCCAACATTTCTCTGAGTCTGTGATCAGCATTAAAATGGAAATGGAGTTGAGGGGAAAATAATGACCCAGTTGTTTTAGCTGTAACATTTCAGCAGAATTTTTGTAAAATATCAGGAATGAAACCCCAGTTAAATAAATGTGTGATACTTGCTGCCTCAGTACTTCAAGCTCTGCTTTTGTCAGGCCAACCGAGCTCCCTGTGGCCTGATTAATGCCTGGATGGTTGACCCGCAAGTTGGTGTAAGAAGTGTTGTTTGTGAGTCATTAGATGGCAGGCTTTTCTTTCAATCAGCTAAACTGATGCTCCAACAGGGGGCTGCTGCGATGGTGCTGAACTGAGGTCCTGAACACTTGTGATTATTAAAGATCCAATGGAATTATGGGCATTACCCTAATGTCTAGGCTAAATTCCACTAGATATTCTTTGCCATTCCCCCACCCCCCACACATGCAACTGCACATAGACCTCAGGAGTGATTGCATTTTGGTGGCAAAGAAAGAGGTTATTGTAGATATGAGGCCAAATTCTGAGGAAAGCTTCATCCTTGTGGAATCAGCAAAACCCAAAAAGCTGACGCATGAAAGGAGCACATCTGCCAAAGCACAGTAATATCCATTTGTCCTATTGTTTACCCACCAATGAGAATTTCCATGTCTCTTGTATAACAGGTTGGGTCTAATATAGAAAGGGAGCTTGGTCAGAGGCTGTGTGGCTATCTCATGCCCCAGTCATTGGAAAACTTGCCTGCTGTCCCCTAAATGAATGTAACAACTACTCTTGAGACAGGTGTGAAGATGGTGATGCCTTGTATTCTGAGGAACACTGAACAACAGAACGGGAAGGTAGGATATTGGGAGCTCCCACAATGCATTTGGCTGACCCGCCTCCTGCAGCTTCTAAACCCTGGGTCAGATTCCAGGAAGAACAGCTGGGAAGCCACCTGACTCATTAGTTACTGGGAATTTCTCTTGTGTCAGCGGAATCCTGGGTAGTGTAGAGCCAGTGTAGTGCTTCAGCCACCCCTTCCATCTCAGCCCTGATACTCTGACTCTTTCTAGCTGACGGAAAACCCCTTTGGGGCCATAGGCAGCCAAGAGCCTTCAGCCTGCTTTAATTTACCCTGGGGTACCCAAGCGGGCCCCAAAATCAAGGGACTACAAGGGTGGCATATGGCCACTTTTACCTCTGCCTCCCACTCCTGAGCCATGCCGAGTGGTGCTCAGAACCTGGGCCGCTGCCTTTTCTTGGGCGTCTTGGCTTTGTTCACTTTCATCGAGTCTGCTCACGTGAATAAAACAAACAGGGGCTTGCAGAATTAACTGGTGCTAATTTTTAGGAGGATAATATCTCTAGTATCTTTTTGAGCTGTGCTTTGGAGTGTAGGAATCCAAATGGGGCACGCTGCTTGGAAACAGATGTTGGATGAAAGTTTCTCCAAAATGGTATAATTATTTTTTATTATAATATTACACCAAGAATTAACCTCACTGGCCCTGCCGAACCTGATCCAAAGCCCAGTGGAGTCGAGCTCTGTTGGGAGCCTTTTCATTGACTGCAGTGGGCTTTGGATCGGGATCCCCCATGAACATCTCTTTCTCATATCCTGGTAAGATACCTGAAGGGGACAGGCTCACCCATATCCTCTGAAACCCCTGTACCATTTTCCTCTTATACAATCTCCCCGCACTTCCTTCCCACAGGGGCCACAGCATTTGTCCTGTGGCTGTGGGTGTATTGCTCTCTGATGTCCTCTGGAGGCTTGGGTGGAGGTGGCCACTTGTGGTTCATATTAAGTGATTCTGCCTCGCACACCACATATCCCTGGGCTGAGTGGGATCCTGTTGGTCTGTAAAGCACAGAAACATGGCTTACTGCATCAACAGTCCTTGGAGGGGTGGGGGGAATTCTACTCATCCTCTTCAAAACGGCAAGGATATCAGCCAAGAACAGCACAGGCTGTTAGTTTATTTTCAAAATGTTGTGTATCTTTGCCTGATTTGAAGTCCCTGGACTGCAGGACTCTTGGCAGTATTTTCCCCCTCTCTCTCTTTCTTCAAGCTGTTTTGAAGGCTGCTTTCAAGCCCACAGGGTAATAAGGAACAGGGTCTCTATCTGGTTATGAATTATTTCTTTCAAAAATGACATTACCTGGCACAGTCAAGCACCGTAAAAAAAAAAAAATCACTCTGGTTTTTGGGCAGGCTTTCAAGAGCTCACATGCTGCTTCCCCAGGTATGTCAGGCCTCTTGAAAATAAATCAGCATGTTTCAGCGGGGAGATAGATATGTATATTCGAATAGACATTGCATTTGGAATTGGAGGCTCTGTTTCTTGCATGGAATCCTTGGTTAACATCCTCATTAAGGATGCCACTGTTTTTATGAAGATTCAGTCATTTACTTTTAAAGTAAATTAAAGCAAATTTCTCAGCGGTGACAAGTCAGTAAAACAACGGAAGGCTCAAGTTTTTCAATCATCTGACATCTGTTCCTTGTTTCTGCTGTAGATCTAAATGCACTGTGCACCGTGACAGGTGAGCTGAAAGGGAGCTTCAGCTGAAGCTGTGTTTGGTTTTTTAATATACTGTATACACTATGCCTTTTCTAAAAGCGTAATTTTAGAGATTCCTGTGGCAGCAAATTGAAAACTTCATTGTCACAAAAACTTGACAGTTCATGCTTAAAATCGACAGTTTGATTCTGTGTTTTATTGCTAGAAATATGGAAAGCTATTCCAAAATAACACAAGTGATGAACCAAACTGATCATCCACTTCTTGATACCCAGTCAGCTCGTACTTTATACCCTCACCTTTTGTGCAAGCCACCCACTCCATTAAAAAATACCCTGGAAGGGAAGGGTAGGGGTTTCACAACATTTTTGTGCAAGGGTGAGAACTAGGTTGTTCTAAAATCTTACCCAAACCACTTTCACAGTAGGCTCATGCTCAACGTGTTTGTCTTGCAACGTTGTGCAGTGGTCTCAGAAAAAGCAACTAGGTGAAAAACAATGTGTTAGGGCTATGTTGTGTTTAAACATGTGGGATACAAAATGGTGATTGATTTATTTTTGAACTTTTGGACAGTTTATGGCTCTCTGGGTCTGAGTGTTGGCTTCCTGCTGTGTCAAGAATTACAGTGTGGATTTGCTTTGTGTGGGAACAGAAAAGAGAAGGGGGGAAGGTCTGTTGAGAAAGCTGGAAGGGGCTGAAGAATTTTCGCTCAGGGCAGAGAGTTCTAAAGAAAAGGGATCTGCTATCTATGGTTTTTGTTAAGAGCACTCTTCAATGCTGATTTTTTGAGTGGTAGGGATGGACGGTGAGATGCTGCTGGAGATATTGGAGATGAGTTTTGTGTCACTTTAGAAAAACTGTAAATAAAAACTAGGGATCTTTAAACTTCCCAAAGAGTTCAGGTGCATACCAATGTTCATCTGAACTGTTCCAACCTTTCGGCGTCTGCCCCACCCTTAATGGGAGTTGACCCTTCCTGCCCACAGGACACCTCTCTCTTCAGATTTGGACTTCCTTGTTACCGTGTGTTGTATTCTTCAGACCCTTCAAGTCCAACCCACCCAGCACCTTCGTGGGGTAGTTGACTAGCCCACTTCATTCTCTCAGATCTTCAGGGAGTGTGTGTGGGGGGTGACTGGTGGGTCTGCTCCCTCCTCTGGGTTTTAGAGGAATACAGCAATTAGGACCAAATTCAATGTGCTAGCTTGAGGGAAGCAAGCAGCATATCCTTCTGGATCAGGGCCCAGAAATTCCCTGCTGCGTGCTTTTGTGGCTCCACTGACTTTTGTAATACTTAGGAACATAGACGCCTCAGAGTTCACTGAGCCGTTCACAAAGCTGGGTTCCCTCCTGAGAGCTAATCTTATAATGATACCACACATCAGAGCAAGATTTGGAAGGACAAATGAAATGGTGGCATCTAGGCCCTCTGAAGAAATCTCTTTTAGGCATTTCTGTGGTGCTTTTGCATTCTATACTTGAGCACTGGAAGTATTGTTTTCTATACATTTTTTTCCTATTCATCTTTTTAATGCAAAATTGTTTTGAGTTTACCAAAGAGGCAGATGAGTCACACACCTAAAATGCTGCCTTGGAGAGAGGGGAGTGTTTTGCTTAATGTTTTACCATTTGGAAAAGGGGAAATTCGGTCAGTTTCTGTGTCATGGGACACAGTCTAAAGCACATGGGATTCTTTGCATTGATTTCAGTGGGTTCTGGAGCAGGTCCTCATTTAACGTTGTTACCAGCGTAGGCAAACTCCTGGATCATATGGCAAAGACAATGTGCTGAAGCACCTTTTTCACAGTGGTGTTTCCTGGGCAAGATCTGACTCTTAGCTGACTGCATTTAGTGCAGAAAAGGAGCCTCCTGCCCTAAAAGTGGCTCAGGGTTATAGAAGCAGAATAATGCAGGACCTGCCTGGACCATCATTGCCCCTTCTCCTTCCAGGAGGTCAGACGTACTGAGAGGTCACCTCTTTTAAGACAGCTCATTTCAAATTCAAAGGGGACTCTTTATAAGTGTTATGACTGTTGAGATGCATAGTTTCAACCAAGCAGCCCTGCAGTGCAGGGCCAACTTCCTTCAGCAAATGCTAATAAATACAGGCAAATAGGAAAAAAAATGCTAAACTGTGGGTTAATCAAATTTAATGGAGTGGTTTATGTGCAGGTGAGGACAGAGATGCTGATTGTCCCCTCCATAGAGAAACCCATAGGAAATGTCTCAGAAGATGGAGGATCCCCTAAATTGTACCGTCAGAGATACAAGGTCTTCCTCTGAAATCGAGCAGAGATCCTCAGGTGTGGCTCTAGCCCATGGTGGCCCTCTGTCTTCTCAGCAGCACAGCTCCATTAGAGTTGCATCACTAGGGCCTTCTCCTGACTGCAGCTGGTCCAGGTGTCCAGGAGCTGGAGCTTGGCATTCTTGGCCATATTATCTTGTTTGACTAATTTTGAAGGACCAGAGTGGGGGAGAATTTGTTTCCTCTGACTGTCCATTCCCTGCCCAAGCCTGATGAGTCTTCTCCTGTGTCTCCCAGGACTCTGCATGGAGATGCAGTGTCAGGACAGGGAGATTTAGTGCTGTGCAGATGGCTGGGTCCCCCTTCTATGTGGAAGTGGAGAGATCTGCATATGGCAGTTCCCCTCCTTGTGTGGCTCTACGAGACATGATCTGCCTACAGAAGTCCACTGAAGTGGGAAAAGAGAGGTGCAGGTTATTTATCAGTTACAATCTCTTATCCCAGATGATTTGGGTCATAGTTATTTGAGTGACCAGCAGTGATTTCCATGAGTGTTGTGGGCACGTATTCATGTCAAGGATGATGGAGCTACTCTCTCCTGTCACAAGTTGAGTCTTGCCAAAACCCTAACTACATTTCGGTATAATTAACTTCTGATATGTGACCTGGTAACTGTGAGAACTTTGTCTCAGGAAAATGGAGTCCAGTAAGAAACAGAAATCCCTCTAAGAGTATCATCCCCACAAAGCAACACTCTTAGTTTTCTGATAATAAAAAACTGTTAAACTTCTACAAGAAAAGTCAAAACAGGAGGACTGCTCAGGCCCCACGCACCAGCTGCCAAGGACAATGCAAAAGGAGTTTTATGTTTTCCCTTTCTTGTCTTGTCCTGCCTATGTTTGTCTTACCTTTTGCAGGCTTTGGTCCTGTGAATTTGTAGTCTCGCCTCTTCGTATGTATCAGTGCCTGTTGGCTGCAGTGCCAAAAGTCTGACCTCTCCGCAATAAAAAAGGACTTGTTGGGGGAAAGAAAAAGAAAAATAGAACAATTGTGAAGAACCAAATATTTTGGCTAAGAAATGAGCCCAAAAAATTTGGATGCTATGTCTGTTTATTGCAAACCTTTAGTACAAAAGGTCACAGATATAGATATTGGAAGAGTCTGTTTCTTTACATTTTGCTTACTGTCACGCAAAGTGCATACGCCTCCGTATCTCTGCAAATTCCTTGCTTTTATGGCTAGCAGTATAGATAGATGGAAACCATGTAAATAGCCTTAGAGAACACTGCTCCCCACCAGGGATCTCTGCATGTTCTTTTTTTTTTCTTTTTTTTTCTTTTAGGACCTGATCCAACTCCCCCTGAAGTCAATGGGAGTTGGCCTAGGCCCTTAATGAATACATGATATGGGCATATTAGGACATGGTATGAATGTTATTTATGTTGGACCTGATCCTGTGATTTGCTGAGTGCCTCCTGCCATGTGACAGAAGTAGTGGGAGTTTAGGATTCCCACTGGAGTAGTGGGAGTTTAGGATGCTGAGTCCCTCCTGGGAAGTGCTCATCACTGTGCAGGACAGATCCCTTTAGTCTTCGGTACCATTCAGACATCTAATGGAGAAATACACAGAGCCACATGTTATTGATTGAATTCCCAAGCCGTATAGTTTACCCAGAGAAGCTTTAGATCATGCCCAAAAGCAGATGGGAAGTAATAATGCTTTGCACTTCCTGGGCGCCTTTTATCTTTCCAAATATTAATCAGTTAGGCTTCAAAACACCCCTGAGAGGCAGGTGAGGGATGGATGGCTATGGATCATTTCACCAACCAATAGAATACAGCAGCTGTTTAGTAGTGTAGTTCAACATCTCCCGTCCGTTTGGGGCAGTTTAGGAAGTGAATAATACTCCTATATCATGTTGAGGATGCAGGGGGAATTTAGCGAGGCAGAATTTAATTACCTCAACTGGAATCTGGCTAAGGGCTGCCACCTCTTCCTTTTATTAAATTTGCCATGGGATCTAAAACTCCCTCAGCTGTGCATCTCATTGTAAAGATAACCTGTCCAGAAGCACAGTCCCCCATAACACCATGCTGGGTCTTTGGCTAGGAGCTGACACGGGGGAAGAGCACTACTTACTCTCTTAGAGGGCCCTCATTTAAGAATTGATCTGGCCTGACCTGGTTGTCTGGTGAGATCTTACAGGGTCACACCACAAGTGATTACCAACATGCAGTCAGGAAAAATGGATCTTTGTTTCGTATCAGTGGGATGATGTTAGCATTGCTTAGTTGGTAGCATTCTCATCGCTACACCAGCAGGTCTTGGGTCTTGCTGCTCCAAGGCTGCTTGGGATCATATCAGCTCCGACAGCACAATGCAGTACTGAGCAGGAGCATTCAGCATGAGAGTTGTGGTCATTTGGATGAGACATTAAAAGGAATCCCATCACTCCAGGAGTATACTAAATTTCTCTGTGCGTTTTTGAATAAGAACAATTCCATTGTAGTCCCAGTGTTCCTTCTTTTAAAAAGAAAACAAGCAAACATGTTATAGGGTCTCAAACTCCCACTGACTTCAATGGGTGCAGGATTGGGCCCAGAGAGTCCATTTCTGTTGTTTGGTGTATCATGGATGCCTTGTTTACTGAAACAATCACTTTAGTACTGGTTATCTTGTTCATTAAGGTAAAGCTCTATACCTTATGTCAAGGTCTCATCTTGTGTCTTTAGAGCAAAAGCAGTGGTATAAACCCAGTTCCCTTCTGCTGGTTATTTTCTGATGCATATGTAATTCTAGAGTACAAAAATGTTAAATCTAATCTCAAATTTTATCTAGTTGGTGTTAATACTTTATAATCTATTAATTCTCTTTTAAATTATCACCATGTGCAATTTATTATAAAACTATTCTTACTGGTTTTTTGTCTACTGTAAATGGTTGTTTCATCTGATTTAGATTATATTAATATATACAATCGGGACTAGCTCCAGATAGAAAAGAAAAATGATTGATCAAGAAAGTTTTGGAGTTAAGACTTTAAAGATCCATATTAGATCTATATGTGATATTTAGAAATAGATTTGAAAGGACTTATGTGATGTACTTTAATCAAATCTGGAAAAGAAATTGGTCAATAAATCAAATCTTGAAAAGAAATTGACCAGTAAATCAAATCTGGAAATGAAAGTGACAGATAAATCAAATCTAACAAAGAAAACAACCAATATATCAAATTAATGATCTGTTTATTAAAATAAAGAATTACTTGGTATATGACGCTAATTCTGTGTGCTACAATCATGTTAATTAAGTGCTTGAAATCCTTCAGTAACAAACTGTGTGTATATATCGAGGCAGACATATGCACATATACTTAGTAAACATACATATCTATTTGCTATTTTGGACATACACGTATATGTACAGCATATATTTACTTAAATCTATTAGATGTGTCTAAATATGAAAGCTCATCGTTTCAATATTTGTATGTACCAGAATAGAACAGTTTATGATTCCAACCTTTATAAAATGGCAATTGCTACTACAACCCAGATATAGCTTGTCCTGAAAGTTTCCTGCTTTTATTTTTATTTTTTTATTCTAATTACATATCGGCAACAACACAAACTTCTTTGGCTAATTCACAGA
Organism: Gopherus evgoodei; assembly: GCF_007399415.2. NCBI lineage: Eukaryota > Metazoa > Chordata > Testudines > Testudinidae > Gopherus > Gopherus evgoodei. The sequence continues at coordinate 32,063,903 of NC_044333.1, read as the reverse complement.
ATTTGATAGACAGCTTGAGCCCAAAGCATATTTTCGAGATCAAGACTATAAAAATCCCACTCTGAAAAAAATCATCATTTGCCTCACTGACTTTGATCTACATCTATGTTACAGAGCCATGAAATTTAAAATAAGATGACCTAAATTGTCCTGTAATAATGTGGGCATGGACGTGTACTCGTGGTGGCAGAGCTTCCCTGTCACTGTACCAAATGAAATCTAGTTTTTAGTGCCAATCAGTTAGGCATCGTTAACCCTTTGAGAGTGTTATTAGCATTCCCATACAGCTTTTCATCATGTAACAAATGTTTTCAGACTAAACTCGTTGAGGTCAAAGAATCGCCTCTAAGATACAGGATGTTTTTGTCCTCTGCAATAGCGTACATATATTTCCCACCACACCAAACTCAAGTGATTAGCATAGGTTATAAAAGGCTTGTGAAACGGTAGAATTCAAGTTAAAAATCAATCTGTCTGGAATATTCCTCACCTTGGAAGATGGAAGTGTGTCCCTTCCTCTGCCCCTTTTACTATACAGTACGGAGAATGCTCTGTACCTGAACCATTGAGGATTCAAAGAACGAAAATGGCTTTGCATTTGTTGTTGCATTATGCTGCTTCATTCTGCTTCATTTCCCCCCTTCCCCCCGCAGCCTGTGTTGCTTTTTTTGCAATAAGTGTACATTTGAATTTAGTTGAAAAGAAGTTGCTTTCATGATTGTTTATATCTTTCCAACTAAAGAAGTGCCAGAAAAGCAATCAGAATTTAGGATTGACACGCTATAGCTGGAGCGATCAGAGAAGGCATTTCGCTACTGGCTTGTCGAGTATTTGCCTACCTAGTTTGTTTGAATTAGCCTAGACTAAACCAATGTATTTACGGAAATAGCTTCAGCCGGTGGTCAGACATGTAAAGAATAACGACTGATTTAGTTTAGGCTAAAGTAATTATTCATCTGTTCCCCCAGCCTTACACTACGGAGTGTTGTCAAAATGTAGCATCTGTAACCCTGGATCTGTGTGTTATTTAGGCTTTCTGTCACTCTCCCTTTCAACAGATGGCATCTAGGTGACTTGTAGTGAAATAGAAGAGCTTAAAAAGTGATTGGAGAGATGGGAAGAAAAGTTAAAAATTAATATCACTTCAGGAAAGGGAAAGCTGCCTGACATCTGATGGTGGAATTTACTATCAGCATTGAAAGTACTTGAAGTGACTGGCTTTTAAGTCTAAAACACTTGGGCAACATTCTTAGATCATTGTTTATTACTTATCATGTGGCAGTGCCTAGAAATTTCAGACAAGGGCAGGGCCACATTATGCTAGCCTGCCACTGTACATACACCTAGTAAGAAACAGTCCCTGCCTTGAAGAGCTAACAGTCTAAATGGATGGAGATCAATCCTTGCTTAAAAACAAGAGACATTTCCACCCTCTCAAATTACATGTGGATTTATTGCCTGTTAATCCTGGTTGGATGGAAACTGTCTCTTGGGACATGTGCTGGAGAGTTAGAAAAATATTCAAAGTCTTCTAAGATCTGGCGACCTCTCCTGAAGAATCTGGAACTGTATCACAAAAGAGATGTGCCCTGTGTGTTGTCAATTTATCGCTGATTTCCTGAAAGCGAAGCATGCTGCAGTATTGGCCTCAGTAATTTCTGTTACAGGCACTTGGGTTGAACTTCACCTAAAAGGGGGAGGGTGTAACATATTGGGTGGGTGTGTCATGTGACCCTCTCGTGGCAGGATCGCAGGAAGAATAAGCCCCTACTACTGGTACCGGTTAAGGGAGTTACTCCTGTAGCTCATGTAGTTAAGCTTGAGCTTGTTGGTGCTGAAGGTCCCAAATTAAATCCTTGAGGATGACCCATGATGCAAGTCATTACACTGATCAGCATGGGTGGCCCACTACGAAGTGAGATACTCTGCTATAAAGTACAAGGGGTGTGTGTGTGTTTGTGTCTCCAGACTGGTTGGCTAACCTGTCATGACTGAGTGCAGGATGAAATTTTAGAAGGAAATGTATGTGTCAGAAAAGTCAAGTGCCCCAGTTACAGGACTGCCTGAGGGCAAATTTGAAGTGCTCTCTGTGAATCTGTCCAGCACTGAAAGTCTCTAGTCCAGTGTTTCTCAAACTGGGGTCACCGCTTGTGTAGGGAAAGCCCCTGGCGGGCCAGGCCGGTTTGTTTACCTGCCTCGTCTGCAGGTCCAGCCAAACACGGCTCCCACTAGACGCGGTTCACCACTGCAGGCCAATGGGAGCCGCTGGAAGCGTCGGCCAGTATGTTCTGTGGCCCACGCTGCTTCCAGCAGCTCCCATTGGCCCGGAGCAGCGAACCGTGGCTGGTGAGAGCTGCGATTGGCCGTACCTGCGGACAGGGCAGGTAAACAAACCGGCCCGGCCCGGCCACCAGTGGCTTTCCCTACACAAGCGGAAACCCCAGTTTGAGAAACATTGGCTAGTACATACAGATAATAATCGTGCAGGTAGTAGTCTTAGCAGCACAAGAGGTGACGGTGAGAATGGCATGAGGTGGTGTTATAATGGACTAAATCATGTCCACTGCAGAACCTCACAGTGGCCAATAAAGTAGCACAAAAAATTGCCAGATGCGGCTAGTACATGAGCAGCTGGGGAGCATAGCTTCAGAGGTGACATTTTTCTTTCTCCCCCAAAGCTGAGGAACAACATCCATGGTGAACACTGTCAAGCTGAAGTTCTGTGTGTTGGGATGAATGGGCAACCATAGGGTAAGCAGAGCCAGGAGACAGATGTTCTGTGCTGTATGGTCTCTTGGGCAACCTTGTAAAAATTTCCTATAGAGATTCCCATGGAGTAAATGAATGCCTGTATAGTGCTTTCTACCTCCTCAGAGTGGGATTGGAATACATAGGCAAGGATGGAGAATCTATCCCTTTGCACTCTGGGCCGCCTGCTACTTTTCTGTCATCACCATGGAAGGATAAGTCCCCCATGTCTCAAGATCTCTGGATTTTCCTGTCGAGCTCAGGGCCAGAGGGTAAATCATGCACACTGCCCTTTGCTCAAACCCCTCCCACATGAGGAGATGAGGTTGCCAGGTTTCCGCTACTGCAGAGCCATAGAAATTATTTATTTTCACGCTTTCTCACTACTTTATCCTATTTACGGATAAACCGTTAATAAACAGGTTTCTGAAGTATTAGGAACATACCTGTTCCTGGCTGTTAGGAGCTGATGGAGACTGTTAGGAAACACCATGTAATGTGCAAGCTACTTACGATCTTTCCCTTATATGAGTCAAATAGAGAATCGCCACTGCCACTGCTTAAAATCGTTTGCTCAATATTTGGTGTGTTTAGAAATAAGCACAGATGCCAGTCATCTGTTGGCCATATATTCTGATGTTCTTGTTTTTGGCTCCTGTGTTTCCAAATGTCACGCTGCATCCAGAAATCATGCGGAATTAAAAATAACACATATGAGAGAACAGAGCCTAGAAGTTACAAGTGAGTGAAGTCTGATTTCATCCTCAAACAGCATTTCCCTTAAGGGTTAGTTGTATTCAGGACATTTCACCAACTAGTGCGTTCCAAGTACAGACTGAGCACAAAAGCTTCTCAGAGAAAGTTTGTGATCAGTTCCACCACCAACTCCCTCCCTTTGGTTGTTGCCTGTGCAAACATTATTTGAACTTCATCACAGAGTGGCTGAGAGGATTGAAAATGAATGGTGAGATTGGAGCTTGATAGAAAACACACTGAAATTATTGTGCGGGCGAAATATTCACATTCAGTAGTGACATTTTGTCTCTCTAAAACATTTAGTCGAATGCATTTGCATATTTCCCCTAGAATCAAATCCTGTTTAATTTACTAGTGACAATGAGTTTCGTGCGGTCAGTGAAGTGTCTAGTCCAAAACCAGCACACCAGAACAATTGGCAGGCTGTGCTCCAGAAGCCCACAGAAGCAGTGGTGCTGTAGGTCAAGAGGTGTTCTCGAGGTCTGCCTAGATGAACAGTTACCATGCAGCAAGTTGGAGTATGAATCTACAGCACATTACTGTGCCATACACTAACTGTATGTAGTTCCCTTCTGTACATTGACCTACACCCATTTCAAAGTAGAGTAGATCAAAGTGCATTAGGGAATTTTTAGTGTGCCATTGCAGGGTCCAAAGTTAGTGTGTGGCACGCTAGTGTGCTGTAGATTTACGCTCCAGATTGCTGTGCAATAGTTATTCTTCTAGGGAAGCTCACAGATATGCATTGGCATTTGTATTCATTATCCATTTTGTAGGGAAGCATATGGAGCATGTTATGACTTGCTGTGTCTCATGATGCTTGTGTCTTTCTTTCATATACACAAAGGCCCTCATTAAGCACCTGCTTAAGTTCATCCCCATCAGCTTCAATAAGACTTAAGCACATGCTTAAAGTTAAGCACTTTCCTATCTATGGATAATTTCCTGAATCAAGGTCTAAATTCACATACCAAAAAGGCTAATTGTTGGCAATTAGGAGATGTTTGGTGCTCTGCCCTAGTGAGATCCTTTTTTGATATAAGGCATTTTACATTTGTATGGTAATCTGTAATGCTGCGGGAGATCTGTCTCTTGTTGCATACTGTCTTTGTCACTACTCTTTGTAACCTTTATTTATCTCAGTAGAAACGAGTATTGAGAAAGGTTCATTTTTTTCAAAAATACTAGAAATGCTGAAGAATGAGTGCCCAGCAAGTATATGAATGGTTTTAATTGAGCCTTTTTTGGCTTAGTGAATATCTAAAAAGAAATTTGAAATCATGTCAATAGAAATGAATTTCTTTTTTGAAGCTCTGGAAATGAACGTAACAGATTTAAAACATTTTTGTGAATGAAATTAGGCCTCTATGCTGACAACTGGTACATCAAGTTTCATCATGATGCAGTTTGAAAAGGCTAAAGCTAGAATTCAGTAAAATAATCTGTCCGAATTCTGTGCTTCAGAAGGCCATGCATGTTGTATGAGCTCAGTAAAACAAAGAAAGAAAGATTTCTCAGTCTAGTGTGGAAACTGGACATATTTTGTTTTTAATTGACTCTGGCTCCTAAGATAATATGCCTCAAAAGTGTTTTTTATAAGATGATTTGAGATTTCTGATGAAAGGGACTGTGTAAAAGTCATTTTCAACAGAACTGTAATCTGTTAGGCATGGCTGACATGGGATAGGTGGAGTAAAACCTAACTTGAATCTTTGCCCAAAGCAGAAAGGAACCCAAACAGAGGTTTGAAAAAAGTTTACTTAACTTTCTTTTTCTTTAGTTTTCATTTTTGCACTGTCTCAGCACTTCCAATCTGTGTGGGAAAATTCAATCAAATTTAATAGGAGTGAAATGAAGAAGGTTCTAGAAACCAAAGAACCTAAAAGCCTGTATGACCAGATCCTCAGCAGGTATAAATCATCATATCTCCACTGACATCAGTTGAGGATCTGCCCTGTATTACTGGCTTTTGGAACTGTCCTATAGAAGGGATGTTGTAGCTGTGTTGGTCCCAGGATATTAGAGAGACAATCTGGGTGAGGTAATATCTTTTCTTGGACCAGATTGTGTGTGTGAGAGGGACAAGCTTTCAAGCTCACACAGAGACCTGAAGGAGAGTTCTGTGTAAACGCAAAAGCTTGTCTATCTCATCAACAGAAGTTGGTCCAGTGAAAGATATTATTACCTCACCTGCCTTGTCTCACCAAAATATCATGAAACTTGTGATGAAATCAATAGAGTTGACAATACTGCTATTTATAATAACTTTTCATTTTTAAAACTTGTTTTTAAGGTCGGTTTCTTTTGGAGTGAATTCAATAGCCCAGTTTTGGCCAGCTCCACGCACCTGTCAGCCTGTTGCTTCCCAAACTAGACTCTGGTCACTGGTATTTCAGCTGTCTTCTGTAGTGAGAATTGAGGAGGGAGGATGATTCCTCCGAGGTTGAGGGGGAAGGAGCTGGGAAAAGGGGATTCCTACCCTGGCTTTTTTGGAGAGGAAAAGGTGGAGGGCTCCTGCTGACGACCTTTGTAGGGTGGTGGGGCAAATGCTTGGGGAGGGGCAAACAAGTTCCTTGCTGGCCTCCTGTGGGTGAGTGGGAAGGGGGTTACACCTGTGAGGAGAAGAGGATGGGGAGGGGAAGGGTACCAAGGTAAATTTAATGCTGAATGCTGGGGCCAATAGGGAAATATAACACCATCCTTACAGCTCTCTAAACTCTCTCTATGTACTTCCCAGACAGCCTGATTTAACAGGCTTTCTGCAATGCATCTTGGCAACTCTAGTTCCCCTTCCTGCTCATGCACAGAAAATTGCACCAAGAGAGGCTTTGTCTGCACTGGCACTTCATCGGCAAAACTTTTGTCGTTCAGGGCTGTTAAAAAAACACACGCACACCCTGAATGACTAAAGTTTTACTGACGAAAAGCGCCAGTGTGAACAGCACTTTGTCAGCAGGAGCACTCTCCTGTGCTGCTCCTGGGGGTGGTGGAAGTTTTTCATTGGCAGGAGAGCTTTCTCCTGTCGACAAAGAGCTACACTGCGCACCTGTTAGCAGCATGGGTGTCACTACAAGCCTTGTAGTATAGCCATACCCAGAAACTATAGCTCCCAGCAGCCAAGGAGCTAATGCACATAAGAAACTGCTTGGAGGGTATTTCCATCCACTTACATGTCCCTGAGTTGTTGGCTCTGGCAGTCTCTCATATATATGGAGGCAGGTCCTACCTGAACCTCTGCGTGTTAGGTTAGTTGGCACTGTGGAAGAGGTATCCCATAATGCTAGAGATACTAGCATTTAGCATACTTTTGCCATATTTTGATTTGGGTTAGAAACACCTTTATGGAAAAGTGCCAGATCCCAGTGACTGCAACGGGAGCTGCGAGTGCTCATTACCTCTATCAATCAGTGGCCAAATATGGATTAAGGAACCTAGCTGTAGGCTGTGAGTTAGAAAATCTAGGGTACTTGAAGAAGAGGAGATGCAATGCAATACAGCAGTGAAGTGGAGTGGCATTTGAACAGTGTGCATTTGGACAGGTGGGGTCGGATGTTACTTCCGATCTAAGGGATGAAACTAACGGTCAAGCAAACTCATTTCTCCGTTTTCTTATGACTGGTATTAATCACTGGGTAGGTTGAACAATCACATCAAGCCCCGTGTTCTAACTTCATGTGGTGATAAAGGTGACAAAGGTGGAAGCCAAATAATTCCTCTTTCTCTTCTCCAACAGCTCAGTCTGACAGTTCTGTGCCATTTATAGAACTGTCACCCTAAGAAAAAAAAGGCTGAGGCCTACATTTTGGTGGAGGAGGGGGACAGAGATGTTTGGTCTTAGTTCATATTCTCTTGCTTTTCGAAAAACTTAGCAAAATAAGATTCTGACAGCAGGGAGTGAACTGCAGGAATTTCCTTCATATTAACTGAGCTTTAGGCAGCAAGCCTCAATGTGAAGAATTATTTTTAATTAGCAGCTTTTCCCCTACTTTGGAGCTCAGCGGGAGGATCTTTTTTGCATTGCACAAGGAGACAAGATACCAGGAGCCCTGCTTTTGTAACTGATAACTATTTCAGGCCAACTGCATTGCCTGGAATAACTTATCTTTAAAAAAAGAACAGAATCTTGCATCAAAAAAACCCTCCTTCTGTTTCTTGGATGTAAATTGCCTCAGCAGATAAACCCACAGCCTGGCCAGAAATGAGTTGATGGATTTTTAAGAGTCTCCCAGCCAAATTGTGATCTCTCCGTCACACCAGTTCATAATTCGGAGATGACTTTCAAGGGTGCTGAGCTCGTGGCTGTCAATGGGAGCTATGGGTGCTCAGTGCCTCTGGAAATCAGGCCCCTCTAGCTGTGTTAGCAATGTTCCAAATGCTAAAAGACACAGGAAGGTGTTATGGGTTTGTATTACTTTAACAGAATGGGTTTGTTCAGACACTGCTCAAGCAATAAATGGCTCCTTTGTATTATTTTTCTTCCCATGGTAGCTTTCTGCACTGGTTATGTGCATATCATTCTGCCCTGTGTATCCCCTGGCAGTCGGACTCACACTGTCTTCAGCCTCAGGCTGCTCCTGGGCTCTCCCCTCTGCACAATTAAAACCAAATTAGCAAAAGCAGGACCTAGCATTAGAAAAATATGTTTCCCTTTGTCTTGATTATGTTATTCTGAGCACTGTAAGTGAGACTGTACAGCACGTCTTTTTCTGAGCTGCTTCGTGGAGGCCAGGAATTTGCTTGTTATAGTCTAGCCTTGTGAAAGGGTGATATTCAGGAGTACAAAATAACTGGAGGTCAGACAACCCCACCAGATCTGTACTGCAGTACCGTGCTCACACAGGAGTGAGGCATTGATGATGTCACTTTTTTCTATTTTTAACACATTTTCTGTTTTTATTTACACTGTTATCTACTGCCCCTCTTCCCCCGCACACACTTACCTTAACTTCATTCTGCTTGTTCCTCATGGAATATTGCACCTCAGACAGATTCCAAAACAACAATAATAGAAAGTTAAATCCGGCTGGAGAGAGAGACCCATGAGTGGCTGAAGTTTGGACTTGGACGCATGTACATAGTCCTTCCAAACAGCACACATTTCCTGCATGTGAACAAACAAGTAACACACATCTGCTTTTCTGGGCTTGGGGAAATGAAATTGAAAACGAACATTTTTCTCGTTATCTGGCTCTTCAGTTTGCCTTATGAGTCTTTGTTAAAGCCCAATGTCTTTCTCACATGTAAATAAGTATAATCTGTACAAGTGTCTGGAGCTGCCCCTTTACAAAGCAGTGGGGTATAGTTCTGTTTTATTAGCTGTCATTGACGATCTGGTGCAGTCATGTCTAAGGCTGTAAATTCCTTGATGCTGTCAAGCCAAAGTAGTTGTAAATGATGGGTGGGTGCCTGCCTTTCCTAGCACTACTTTGAAAGACAAAGTTGTCTGACTCTGATAAAGAATATCATAGGTGAGAGTGCTGGTGGAGGCATCTAGCTAGCTAATTTAGGTATTTATAGGGTAACCATCACCAGTGGTGCAATGTTTGAAGCATTGTTAAAGTTCATATCCATAGGGAAGATTGCAGCTGATGCACAGATAGCCTTAATAATTAAGCAGCTGTCGTTACACATTGTCCCTGTATTAGCTACAGTGCTGATCACTGAGATCCCTTTCATTTACCCTGAATCCATTTGATAAAGCTTTGGCAGTATCTGGCAGATCATCAGTTTTGGCTCTTTATTATCTGCACCCGTTTAAACAACTCTAGCATTAGCTACAGCAGTGGGTTAGTCATGTTGAGGTCAAGAAGAGGGTGTTATATATAATCAGAAGCTCTCTTATTCTCAATAGAACAATCCTCATTTGCCTGAATGTGTGTGCTGATCAAAGCATGATACAAGCCGGGATTCCATACAGTAAATGCTATTTCCCAGGCAGATTTTTTTTTAAGGGAAGAAAGAAAAGCACCAAGTATTTTTGAACGTAGGAACTTTGCTTCTTTTGGTACTAGTAATGGAGTGCCTGGGAACAACTGGACTGACCAGTGCTTATACATGTTAACTATCAGCTAACATAATCTGAATCCCTAGGAAAATAGGTTGTAGCACAGATGTAAGAATCTGAAGGAAGACAGTAGGTTTTTCTTGCAGATGAGAAATGCATATGTTGTCTCACTTACTTGTCATTACTGAAACTATAGGTAGGGACAAAAATAGAAACTACTAACAGCTTGATTTCCTCATGCTGGCAATGAGCTACAGAGGAGCTCTACAAGACCCTATAAATATGCAAGCGAAGGGAAACCCCACACAAGTGCTATCATATGCTGTAGGACTGAATAGCTTCACTGCAACCAAACAGTATGAAGAGATTCTGCTTTTCAGAGGTTCCCCATCTAGCAAACAATGTAAAATGTGAACCAAAGGCTGCTAATCTGGCCTGTTGACTGGGAACAGTTCCAAAATATATTGTTGGAAATGACTGGAAAAAGCTTTTCCACTGCAGCGTTTATGCTGCATCCCTTTCTGCCTTTCAGGCAAATCTCTTCTTGCAGAAATAAAACTCTTTGTTTGAAACAAAAACCAAACAAACCACCATTAGAACGCTGTTTGTGACTAATAAAATTAGGGATGATGTACCTTGGACAGAGAGCTCAGCAAAACATTAGCAGCTATGCCCAGCTTCCTGCACAATGAATATGTATAGTAAAGGCTAAGGAGCCAAGATTTACTCTGTTTTGCTTTGCTTGGAATATTTTTGTTCATTTGATATATGAAAGTCAGGGGCCATGCCAGAGACAGCCTGGCTAACTGGCCATTGTGAAGATTTCTGCTGATGGTTCACAGTGGTGCACAGAAGCAATATGTATCCAACTGTGTAAACTATGCTTCCTGCACTTATTGGTAGAGTTCAAAAGGATTGCACTGCAAGAATATGAAACCTGCTTCTATGTGTATATGTGTATGGGAGGGGGAGTTCCTGGCACTGCTGCTTGTACTCAGATTGTATAAATAGCCGCAAGATGAAACATGAGAGTAAAGCAAAACTCAGAGAAAGGGGACCCCAATGAATTGGAAATTACGCCTTAAAAATGGACTCCTTGAAGTTATCGTCTTTATTCTTTCCTATTGTTCTTGACAGAAAATATTGCTTGTGCCATCTTGCAAGCACTGCCAAGTATGTCTCCTCTCAAGAGGGCTCCCTAATCCTCTTACTTTCATTCACATCTCTAAAGCAGCTACATCTCCCTCATTTTTATAAGCTGCTGTGGTAAGTTTACTTTGTGATTTAGCTGCACTCACTTCTTTTCTAAGGCAGCAGCTGAGTGTGAACTCTTTCCTCCCTGTTAGAAATGAGCAGTGTACAAACCTATAGAATCAGCATCCCTGTCACCCCCTGTTTCAAGCGTAAACCTCGTGCCAGTGGACCTCTGTGCCATTGGAAGTGGAACATTTCTAAAACGCATGGGAGTCTGTAGATGCTTCTTTGACTGAACCTATCCAATTTAAACAGAGTTAGCCAGGAAAGCACAGTCATGAAAGATGATTGCTTTCCAGCTAGAGATTTAACATGGTAATAATTGGTTGGGGAACACGTGTGTTTTTTTACAGTGTACATATACAATAGAATACTAAATATGCTTCACCCTTCCCTTCACCGATCAGATTCTGTTGTTATATGTGATAAAAATACATGTAGTTAAATTAAAATAAGTCTCAGATCAGGATTAACAGGGTTCTGAGGTCATTGACTCTCATATCAAATCATGTTGACTTCATTAATAACTGAACCGGTCGGAGCATTTAAACTCCAGTAGCTTTTCCCTCTCATTTCTCTAATTTCCTAAAACTGTCTGGAGTTTTTACCTTTCAAGCTACTACATAATAAAGTTACCACAACCTCAGGATCTGGCCCTGTTTTCCTACCTGGTACTTCTTAGGGTATGTCTACACTACGGGATTATTCCGATTTTACATAAACAACGGCAGACAATCATTTCGTACCCTTTTTCCCTGGATTGCCCTGGCAGACGCCATAGCACGGCAACCATGGAGCCCGTTCAGCTTTTTTTTTTACTGTCACCATATGTGTACTGGATGCCGCTAACAGAGGCGTTACTGCAGCGCTACACAGCAGCATTCGTTTGTTTTTGCATGATAGCAGAGACGGTTATCAGTCGTTCTATACCATCTGCTGCCATTGTAAATTGGCAGTAAGATGACGGTTATCTGTCGTTCTTTACTGTCTGCTGCTATCATGGGTGCCCCTGGCTGAGGTCGGCCGGGGGCGCAAAGGCAAAACTGGGAATGACTCCCCGAGTCAATTCCTCCTTTATGGTTTCTAAAAATAGAGTCAGTCCTGCCTAGAATATGGGGCAAATGTACTAGAGAAGCAGTGTATCAGAGAGCACAGCTGCTCGGTGTCAGATCCCGCAGAAATGATGAGCTGCATGCCATTCACGGCGGGTGCCCCTGCAACAACCCCACTCATTGCTTCCCTCCTCCCCCAACCTTCTTGGGCTACCGTGGCAGTGTCCCCCCCATTTGTGTCATGAAGTTATAAAGAATGCAGGAATAAGAAACAGTGGCTTGTTAGTGAGATAAAATGAGGGGGAGGCAGCCTCCTGCTGCTATGACAGTCCAGGCGGAACATTAAGCGGTGCGGGGGAGAGGAGCCCAGCATCCCGCTGCTATGATAGGCCAGGCAGTACAGAATCTTTTCTTTACACAGGAAAGGGAGGGGGCTGATGGAGCTCAGCCGCCAGTTGCTATGATGAGGACGATTACCAGCCGTTCTGTACCATCTACTGGGAATGACCGGGAATCATTCCTATTTTTACCCAGGCACCCCCAGCCAGCCTCACCTGAGGCCAGCCAGGAGCACTCACGGGCTCATGACAAGGACGGCTAGCAGTCCTACTGCACCATCTGCCACCAGGGAAAGGAGAGGAGCAGATACTGCTCTTCACTGCCGCAGCATCGCGTCTACCAGTAGCATTCAGTAGATATAGGGTGACATTCAAAGAAGTCAAGAAACGATTTCTTTCCCTTTTCTTTCACGTGGGGGGCGGAGGGAGTAAATTGTCGAGCTATCCCTGAACCACGCCGGACAATGTGTTTGAACCTACAGGCATTGGGAGCTCAGCCAAGAATGTAAATATTTTTCGGAGACTGCTGTGGACTGTGGGATAGCTGGAGTCCTCCCTCCATGAGTGTCCATTTGATTCTTTGGCTTTCCGTTATGCTTGTCACACAGCACTGTGTAGCCTAGAGATTTTTTTCAAATGCTTTGGCATTTCATCTTCTGTAACGGAGCTGTGATAGAACAGATTTGTCTCCCCATACAGCGATCAGATCCAATATGTCCCGTACGGTCCATGCTGGAGCTCTTTTTGGATTTGGGACTGCATTGCCGCCCGTGCTGATCAGAGCTCCACGCTGGGCAAACAGGAAATGAAATTCAAAAGTTTGTGGGGCTTTTCCTGTTTACCTGGCCACTGCATCCGAGTTCAGATTGCTGTGCAGAGCGGTCACAGTGGTGCACTGTGGGATACCGCCCGGAGGCCAATACCATCGATTTGCGGCCACACTAACCCTAATCCAATATGGTAATACCGATTTTAGCGCTACTCCTCTCGTTAGGGAGGAGTACAGAAACTGATTTAAAGAGCCCTTTATATCAATATAAAGGGTCTCGTGTGGATGGGTACAGCGTTAAATCGGTTTAACGCTGCTAAAATCGGTTTAAACGCCTAGTGTAGACCAGGCCTTAGTGTTTTAAATCTTGGCATTTTTGTATCCCAGACTGCCTAGTATAGTAGGATCCATATGAATAGTGTTAAATGGGCTAAATAGAAACTGCACTGGTATTGGAGAGTAGCAGCAACGCAGCTTTTGGGGCCAGATCTCGAAATCTTTTCTTGGGCAAAATACCCCTTGCCTCACCTGCATAGCTTGTGTAGGATCCGTAATGATTAGCTTTTAACTAAATAGAGATTTTAAGAAGACATGACTGCAGCCTTGTCTGTATCTCCATCTGTATTTTTTAGGGGTGATCTATCTCTCTATTTTATAGAGCTACCTTTTTAAATGGGTCTAATTTTTGTGGTAGGGGGAATGAGACAGACCTATTTCATTGTTTTATCACATGCACCAGACTTTTCTCTCTCCCTTCTCTTGCCCCCAAATCTCTCCAGAGTTACTAGCCGTGGAAAGAGCAGTGTTTTAATTTTCTGTTGTCTTGCCAAATCAGAATGGGATTAAATGCTTTCAAGGTCTCTGGACTATCACTTTACCCAAAACATCCAGCCCAAGCATTCAAAGAGGCATAGAGACTCTGCATAGCTATTTATTTTAAATGCCTGATTAAAATTTCATGAAAACAGGAAGTCAGGGGAAAAGAATAGATTGCAAGAACGACAAAATCCAGGGCTTTGTAATTTTTAGCTCAACAACAACAAAGCACGTTAAATTGTAAGTGAGGGATATTTTCACAATTGTGTTGAGGCCACTAATAGCATATTTTGGCACTGGCAGGGGAGTTCATGAACCAAGATTGAGGCCTGTTTTTTGCTTATCTTATTGCACAGTTTTGATTACATTTAGATATTGTCACATCAAGGTAACCTAATGCTGCTGTACTTAAAAATATCTACAGCATTAAGATTCCGCCCAATACAGTGCTCCACTATTTTTTCTATCTCGGCAATAATAAATATTGCAATACCACATCCTTAACAATGCTGTATTTTTTTTCTATCTTTGTATGTTTCTGGCTTCTGAATGCTTAATCATGTCTAATTTTCAGATCAAATGGGATAAAAATGGAGGCACGGAAAAAAAGGAACGATTTTTCTGAATGCATATCAAAGGTTGTTTATCTTAAAGATTTGCCTGCCTGCTAGAAAGTGTTTTCCTTGTAAATAATTGGATGTCCTTAAAAAAAACTCCTTTGGAGGTGTGTATTTAAAACAATATGTTGACCGAGTATAACTCAGCTCTAATATAAAAGGATGTAGGGCTTGACCCAATCCAATGGAAGTATTCCTTGGGTAGGGGGGATAGAGATAGCTCAGTGGTTTGAGCATTAGCCTGCTAAACCCAGCATTGTGAGTTCAATCCTTGAAGGTTCCGTTTAGGGAACAGGTTTTTTTTAAAAAAAAGCTGGCTGAGGATTTGTCCTGCTTTGAGCAAGGGGGTTGGACTAGATGGTCTCCTGAGGTCCCTTCCAACCCTGTTATTCTATGACTTCAGTGGGCTCTGGATGGGAAGTCCTTAATTAACTTGCTTTAAATGCATGTTGGGCAGAGTCCAAAACCTTGCCCCTGTTGAGTAGCACTTTACTCCACGTCTGATCCCATTCAGGTCATTGAAACAGTCATGGAATACACACATCAGAAGCCCATCCCTCAGTGTTAGTCCATTTCCTCAACATTGCAGAACAATGGATTACTTTAAAATCCTCTCAAGTGGAAGTGTTAACCTTTGGCTGCAGTGACAGCATATAGGTGTCTCTGCAACATTTCCCCCTTGGCTGGGAATATGGAATAATTGCGACAGCCTAATGGCTCAATGAGTTTCATTAGGGAGCCTCAGATAAATCTTGTCAGTGGATGGGTTATCAAGCATCCATTGCAAGAATGACTTGTAAATCCCATTTTTGTGTGCAGTGTTGTAGCTGTGTTGGTCGTAGGATATGAGACACAAAGTGGGTGAGGAAATATCTTTTAATGGAGCAACTTCAGGTCCCAGACCTGAAGAAGAGCTCTGTGGAGTTTGAAAGCTTGTCTTTTTCACCAACAGAAGTTGGTCCAATAAAATATATTACTTCACCCATCTTGTCTTTCCTGTAAATCTCAGTGAGAGATGGCTCAGGTAGATCTAACTATCGAACCACAGGCACCAACTTTTCCCAGCACCAGTGCTCTCCCCTGGCCCTGCCCCGACACCACCCCGGCCCCTCTCTGCCACTATTGGACTCCCTCCCCTAATCCCCACCCTGGCCCTGCCTCTTCCTGGAGTGTGCCATGTTCTCCCTCCTCCTCCTCCCTCCTAGCACTTGCTGCTGCGAAACAGCGGTGGGGGGAGCTGCTGGTAGGTGCAGAGTACCCACCGATTTTTCAGTGCCTATGTATAGAGGGACCAATTGGGTTGCCGTTAATGGTTATTTTACAAACTCTACAGGTAAGTCAGTTAAATTATTTTATCCACCTATTAACAAATTTGCAGCACTGAAATGAATGCTGCATTGCCATTGCAGCAAGTGTGTGTTAGGAATGAAAGAGACATATTGTTACAAAGACTTTAGGTCTGTATGTACCACACATCAATTTTATTTGTGTTGAGTGTGCCTCACAACATTCGTAACACCTTGTCACTCCCTGCCGCCTTTTCCCATCATATGGTCTTCTCTGAGCAGATGTCGCTCAGTTGCTTAAATATATCTAACAATACCTGGGGAAAAAAATCTAAAATTATACTAGAATGAATTCCTTAACTCCTTTCTTTCTGTGTGCTGCATTCACTTACCATGAAGCGGTGCTAACCAAGTGTTCTATCCACAGCACCATAAGAGGAGGGATGGGGTCATGGCCAACTTGGCTGCACCACATACAAATAGGGTACAGAGTCATGGCAGCGGTAGACCCTCAGCAGGCCCTTTGGTGCTTCCAGGCATGCGGGAGGTATTCCATCCCTATAGACCTCTGCAGAGAATCCCTCTCCTAAACAAGTTTACGTTGAAGAGAGCCTTGGCCCCTTCATGTACAGCACTGCAGTCCAGTATGCATTCAGAATGAGAATTCTAGCTCCTGGAGTGTGAATCCAGCATAAATCCATTGATTTCAACTGAGAACAGATCTTGAACCCATGAATTTTCATGTTGGAGTCTCGCAGAATTTTAGTTCTTATTGCTTTACACCTTGGATAATTTCAGCATGCAGTTGCCCTCACATCTGTTGTGCTACCTTGGCTTATTAGTACACGGGGCTAGTCTGTGTAACATATACAAATCCTAGATCTCTGAATCCTCAATCAAAGATATTCTCACTTTTTTCTACACTTTGTTGAGTACCTAGTTGTGATTCAATTGTTACCTTGTTTATAATAAGAAACATGTATCTTTAAAGATATAATAATGAGGAGGCAAGGCTGGATGAGTCTGAAACCTGGAAGTCTTCCACCATATGTCCTTCCTCAGATAAAACACTCAGCAAGGTTTGGCTTTGGTTTCTTGGGCTTGGCAGTAGATAAACTCCACATGAGCAGATTCTTCCATTATTTAAGGCATGGAAGTCCCATTGGAATTCAGTGGGAGATGTTAGTAGGAATGGATGATAGTGATATATATATATATATATATATACACACTGTATATGGGTGAGTGTTTTAGAAGCTAATGAGGCTGTTTCCACTCTCATTCTCTTCTGAATTTCAATGCAAGATTTTCCTTTTTAAATCTCAACATATTTTTTAAATGCCACTGCTTAAACATATATTACACTACCCCAGTGCGCACTAGTCAACTTCTTCGGTCACAGATGTGCATTTGACTTTCATTGGCTTCAGTGTGCATTTTAAAGGGCAGAATTGGACTTGTTATAATGAAGTATCCATGAAGAACCTGCTAGAATCTATTAATAGAAATAACAATTTGTGGTTTTGCTGCATCTTTCACTCTAAGAGGTCTCAAAGTGCTGCCACTCTGTACATAGTATACTGGAATCACCTCACCGACAACTGAAATGCAGCTACCTCTGGGGTGGAGTGTACTATCTGTATCACAGCACACAGCATCAGTCTAGGGCAGGAAGTAAGGAATGCCATATCCACTTGAAACTGCAAGGGGAATGTAGATAAGCACCTTATAATTACCCAAAGTGGAATGTTGCCAGGACACTGAAGCTGACAGCCCTATGTTGGAAGAATGCCATGAGACATTAATACCCACAAATGGGCAGGAACTGGGTTTTATGTTTCATTTGAAAGATATGTAAACAAGACTTAAAAATGTTGCTTGTTGTTTTTAAGTTAAAAATGCCTAATGCCAAAGAGAGGTTTCTCTGTATTAGTTTCAGTTACTAAACACACTAACCAACCCTCACTTTACTCTGGGCTCAGATAATTTGGTTACCTGCAGGTATTTTGTGTGATTTGCATTGGAAGCTGCTGGGCCAACACATTTGTTTCCATCCCGGCAGCCTCTCACCTCTATTACAACCTTTCATTAATGATTCTCAGCAATCTTCCCCCCTACTCCGTTTCAAAGAGTGACTTCTTTGCTAGCTGGCAGCATGTCTAGGTTAACAGAAAATGTAAGATTTTGATAACCTGCAGCAAATGTTTTCCGTTGCACTGAAAAACAATTTGTAGAAGACAGAAGCAGTGATCTGATTTTATTTTTGATACAGCTGCTACAGTTTCTAACTGTAATCTCTTATCAGTGAAATCCTTGTACAGTTCCTCATCAGCAGAGATTCTAGCAAGGAAACACTGTATTATTGTTTCATCCCATGTGGCTTTTTTAAAATGAATAGTGTTCTAACTTCTAAACCTTTTGGAGATACAATAATTGGGTACCCTCCAAGTGACTTGGGTATTTGGGTTCCTTTTTATCACAGGTTAAATTTGCAGGCACAGGTTAAATATTTATTTTATTTTTAACAGCATTACATTTAGGGCAAAGAGAATGTATCTCCTCACGTACCCTGTTTTTAAAGTGAGGAGTAACATAGGATGAGTGACGTAGGTTAACATTTGAAGTTTAGCTGTTGCACTCCACCCCAGAGATGGCTGAATTTCAGGTGTGGGTGAGATGATTCCAGTACACTGTGTACAGAGCTGGAAGCATTTTGAAACTTTTGGATATGGTCCATTTTGAAACCAGGATACCATGAGGCAGATTGTGGAGCAGCCACAGTTTAAACCAGCTACCCCCATCTGATCACAGCATTTTCACAATAGAAGTTTATGGGATTAACTATAAAAATACACTATAATTAAACAAGCTGGGAAAACATATTTCATAAGGGAATAAAAATATCAGGCAGAATGAGTATTTTTGACAGCTGTGAATACTACTACCAAACACTCTTAGGATTACAGTAATCTAAAAATGGAAATAAGAAATAAAAAAAAAATTATTTTCTTTCATTTGTTAAGGATTTAGTGTTGTGCTTTTACCTAGCTGCATAATATACTGCAGAGAAATGCACAGTATTTCAGGATTACATTGGAGTTGTAACATCCGGTAAATTTTATGTTGGGAAATTTAGAGCATGCCAAACAGCTCACTACATGGACAAAAGAGTAATGTGAATAGATTAGAGTTATTAGTCCCAAATAATAGATGATATACAATATGTATAATATAATGAGTACTTACTATCCTGCATTTACCCGTTACATGATGTCCTTTTTAATTATGTACCCTGCTGCCATTGAGGCTGGCAGCTGGCTCAAGAAACATTGCAAAGCTTCTTTCACTAGATAGCTTCTTCCAATCTTTTTTCCCCTTGTTGAGATGTAAATGTAAATGGACTTTGTGAATCTGTTTCCCTGCATTTAATAGGTGTGTTTTCCCTGGAAAAACTACCCCCAAAATGACTGTCTCTTTACAACAATAATTTCAAATAGGTGCTGTTGCACTGATATATGTTTTAAATGTATCTCCAAGCTGGTGTGAATCAACACAGGTCCAGTAAAGTCAACAGAACTACATGGATTGACACTAGTTGAGGATCTGGCTCTTAGACTTGAATTACCTATGCCGTGTGCCTATGTAAAAATGAAGCCAACTATTGTATTTAGTTGTCTTCATAATCAACACTCGCCGTCTATTTAACTCAATAGTATCCTATAACTGGGTTTTTTTAAAAAGGGAGTATATGTTCTGTGAATCTGATTTTGTGCTCGTTCAGACTAGTTTTACGTCAGGCTCACTTCAATGGAGTCACTCGTAACTTACATCAAATAAGAGCAGAATCAGGACCAAAACTAACTTTCTGAGAGTTTAATAAAATTCAGCCAGGGGTTCGCTGGCCCTTTTAAATGTATTTAATTTTATTATTTTGCTTCTTGCAGCAAATTAAAAAAAAAATCTAACCCACAAGACCCTTTTTGGTGCTGGCAGTGCATTAATAAAAAAAACTTTTTATGGAACAAAGTAAATAAGGCAATTCATATATCATTCTAAGACACACAGGAATGAAGCAGAGAAAAATAACCACTGGATATTTTATATAAGGATATTTCCATGAGTCAGCTCGTTTTCAGGTTTCTGGGTTTCCAGCTGCAAGCTCTGCAGTGTTGGCTTATCTTCTACTTGTGGCCTTGCATGTGCCAGAATTAGCTTATAATTGGCTGAGTTTCCCCCTTTGTAACTAGTAATAATAGACTTTTATCAGCAGAGAATGGCTAAAAATTTGAAGGTTTTTAATTTCATCACAACTTGTAATTTTTCCAGGCCTTGTACTGTATGAATGGACATGGGTGCTTCTTGCTTGGAAGCAGAGCTGACAATATTGTGCATAATTTTGCAGGCAAAATGTACTGTATATATGTACTGTATAACCCTCCTTTCAGAAGTTCTCTAGCCAATGGACATGGTGCAGTTGAAAAACCCACTAGTATGTCATAGGGGTATGAGCAGTTAGTTGAAGTGGCTGTTGTCCATCTTAAAGGAGAAACCCTTAGAGACAGAGAATGAGACGTGTACCTCATGGTAGCTCTGACATTCAAACAGAGCAAATAACGCAAACTATTTTCTGTGAATTTTAATTCATCTGAGTTTTAAAATTTTCTTCGGCCATTTTCACTCCTCCAGTGTGTACTTTCTGTCAACTTTAGAATGACGGAATGTAACTGGCAAAAAATGTTCGCTGAAAGTGAATTCCAAAGACAAATATGCAAGTATTTGTGGGAAATGAATTTTAAATTTCCACATGACAAAAGAATTCTCCTATTCATCCAATTAGAGAGGCAAAAACAATACCAAGTAACTTATCTAACCAATCACAGTTTGAATTTTGAATATTTGCAGGCAGCCTGTTGAGTAAACTATGTGAAGAGTTATTAGTCGACTACATTCAAATAACAAATATGGTTGAGAAAACAGCAATCTGCTCGCGGATAACCTGTGAATAAAAAAGAGGCAACGTGTTAAATAAATTCTTCACTGGAAATTATTCACCTAGCAGTGCTGATAGCCATGAAATTCTTTTGGGCCATTTGCAGTTGATAGTAGGATTCCGAGGCACAGCCATGATATACTGTATAATTCCAGTTATCCAAATTCCCTTTATCTGGAAATCCTAGTTAGCCGGTGTGTGTCCCCGGTGTAGCCCTGCAGCTCAAAATAGCACTTCCATTTAGCCGAATGCCCAGTTATCCGAAAGATGTCCTCCAGGCCATTCAGATAAACACAAGTGTACTGTCATAGTCATAACTGTGCTTTGTACTTGAACTGTGCCTTTTATCTGAGAAACTGAACTAGGCACTTTACTAACGGATGGCAAAACCAAAACCTTGAGTGTTTGCTAATGGTTAGAGCAGGTCTCATGAGTTCCGTTCCTGACCCTGTCACTTACTCACTTGGTTAAGTTGAGTAAGTTGTCACTTTCCATGCCTGAGTTTACCCATTTGTAAAAGATTTAGGGGGGTACATTTTTTACAGGAAGGATAATTAACCATAGGAACAAATTATCTAGGGTTGTGGTGGGTTGTCCACTCTTCAAATCAAGAGTAGATGCCTTTCTAACGGGTTTGCTCTAGCTCAACCAGAAGTTACGGGCTTGATGTAGGAACTCTTTGGTGAAATTCTATGGCCTGTAGGAGGTCAGACTAGGTGATTGTAATGGTCCCTTCTGGCCTCAAAATTCCTGAGTCTATGAGGTTTCAAATCCTCACATGTAAGGGCACTAAAGTGCAAAGTAGTATCCTTTCATGCCTCAGACTGGACCAATTTTGGCTTTGCATGAAAGGAATAAAATAATGTTTTGGTTTTGGTTTCCCCTACATAGTTTCAGAAGTATTTGCCACTAGCAAAAGGGCACAGAGACCAAATGACTTCAGTTGATTCTATGAAGAGAGCTTAGCAAACAGAAGTTTTTGATCTAAATGAGTGACAAAATGTTTAAATGATAAACTGAACCTGTGTGATTGAGTATTTTTAAAGTAAGCAGTAAAATCCTAAACATTGATTTGGTGCTTTACTGGAAACCAATGGAGATATTTAAGAAGAGTGGTTATCTGCTGAAGAAGGTAGAAACTTGTATTTGAATTAAATTAAACTTTGCTCCTCTGGGAGCTCTGCTAAAAGGGAAGAGTAACAAAGTCATTGGCCAGTACTCTCAAGTCATTCTTGTCTTCTAATGGTCTCAGTCTGGCAGCATATGGTGCAGTGATTGACCAAAAGAATGTCTGCAGATTTGTATAGAGAAGATTGTCAGTGGAAAGTGCCTATCTCTGAATAACATCAAAACCTATTATTGTATGGTGTGATACAATGGGACACCATGCTACTCCAGAGAGTGTCAGGAGCATCCATCATCCAGAGAAGTCCTCTCTTTATACCTCCAGGATTCCGTAGTCCTTAAGACAACAATTGGTGGTGCTCTGGCTATCCCTCAATAGATGCATTGCTGCTTTAAGGCACAGTTGGAACTTCTACAATACCAAGGTCAACCATGTAGATCAAGGCTATCCCACCAGAACTGGGATACTTGGCAATCTGAGTTCTTGTACATATTATGTGAAGTGCATGCCATTCTCCTGAGCTTACTGACCAGTTACAAATGAAGCAGAGATGACAGGAATGACATATCCATGCTAATTATACTGTGTCCCCTTCTGGATAGCTAATGTTATGTTTCAAAGTCCACCCTGCTTTTCAGACTTTTCTAAGTTGGCCATACAGCTATTGCTGAAGGTTGAAAATTGGCACAAAAGATTTCAGACCTACAATGCATCCGACGAAGTGGATATTCTCCCACGAAAGCTCATGCTCCAAAATGTCTGTTAGTCTATAAGGTGCCACAGGATTCGTTACTGCTTTTACAGACCTACAATAATTTTATACCGAGCAGTTTAAAGGGTGGGGCTAAGAGGTATTGGTCACTTTTAAGTAATATTAGTTGAACATCTGGAATTGCATTGGTGCTTTTTATCTTGCACTTGCACAGCTCAAAACCCAATGTGTAAAAAGAGCTTTGGTGTGAATAAACATAACAGACTAAAATAGCTCCAAATTCCACTTCACCTCTGTGGTCCCATTCTTGATCTATGCAGGGAAGGGAAGTGATGAACCTGAATCTTTCCCTTCTGCTCAGACAGAATGTGGCAGTATCTTCATCAATATTTTCTTCTTTCCGAGGACTTGATGGGAAGTCTGGGAAGAGCTTGGTGGAACATGGGCTGGGCTGGAGAAGCATTCTTGGTGTCTGCCCCGGCACCCATCCCCAAGAGCAGACATTCCCTAAGAAAAGGAATACAGCCCTAGCCACTGCCAGCCCTTCAAGTAAAACAATTTCCCTTTCTCCATAATTCCAGTGGATCTGTGGTGTGTGCTCAATATTCAGAGTGGGTTTGGCAATGGATGACCCTGGTCCTCCACTTATCCTTGGGACTGATGGGTCTTTGGAGACCCACATCCCCTGTTCTTCCATGTGGCGTTTTCTGCCTCCAAATGGGTATCACCAGACATCGGAAATGATCTTGCTCTACCTTATAAAGTCAACATTCACTCTGTACTTGGGGTCCTTAATTTTTTATATAACTGGGTGTGTTTGATCATGCTGTCACAGTGAAACTAGGGGGGCTGCATTTCTAGAAAAAAACATCCTGTGGTAGAGAAACTCACCTTTCATTTCCTAAGGAGTTGCATGCTAACAGCATGTGAGTGATATAGCTTGCACTGGGTACTTCAGAATGATATAATACATTACATTCCACCGTGCAAGTATTGTTGGTGAGCTCCACTGTTGCAAAGGATGTTTGCATTGCATTAATGAACTTATTAGAAAACTGCAAAATCACTAGGCCAACATTTAGGTTATATTAGAAGAAGAGGTGAGAGTCACGAAACCCATTATGATGCGAAGGGATGCAGCAATAATAAATTATTATTATTTATTTATTTGTATTACAGTAACACCAACTAGATGTCCCAACTAACATTGGGGCCCCATTGTGCTCGCTGTTGTACATACATGTAGCAAGAGATGGGCCCTGAGGAGTTTACAATCTAAATAGACACAACAAAAAAGGAAGTATTTTTATACCTATTGTGCAGGTGGGGAACTGAAGCACAGACATAAAGGGATTGATCCAAAAGGAGTCTTTCTGTTAACTTCAAAGGGCTTTGGATCATACCCTAAATGAGGCCTCTAGTGACTTATCCCAGATCCCACAGGAAGTCTGTGGCAGTGCTGTGAACTGAACCGCAAGCTCCAGAGTCTCATTCTAGCGTTTTAGATGCAAAACATCCTTTCTCTCAAATGTCTAAGATTGTTTCCGTTTTTTATCTGTCTGAACCCCTCAGCCTCGGTTTATTAAACCAAGGCAGCCCAGTGCATCTTCTCCCAAGTGATCTGAGAGTTATTCACAATAGCAAAACAAATTTAGGGGATTCTGCTTGCTAACAAGGTGCTTAGTTGCTGCAGGGATTAAACCCTCCCTGCTTAGCTGTGGTAGTTTTCTTGCCTTTTGCTTTTTGGGAATGTTTTCGAAGTTCTTGAAAGAGTTACAGCACAAGCCACAGTGGCTCCGCCTCCTTCTTGGCCCTCCAAACCATAAGCAGTGCAGCTGAGGTTACGGGATTTATGTGTAGTGGCTTGAGAATATAAATAGAAAGGAATTTATAAGATTTCTTTCACTGTAATTCAACACTCAATAGCTTTCCCTCCCCCTCACCCAGCACATAAGGTGCTATACAAAAATCATGAAATAATTTGAGTAGCTTCAGCTCAAGGAAGCCAGTAACCTTCAAGGAGGCTTTTCTTCACATCTCCTAATGAGTTAGCTTGCTACTTGCCATGAGAAAAAAACATTTGTAGAGTTCAAGAAGGAGGGAAAACTCATCAAGATTGACCTAAAGTGTTTTCACCAGGTCCTTCCATCAGAAGGGTTGGGATTCACTCCTCTTCTCTCTGGTTGGAAGAACTATGGGTTCAGGATCCAGAAGTCTAAGTTCCCCCAAAATCCACTAGAGACTTGTCATGTGGAGTCCAAGTGCATTTTCAGCAGGGCCAGTACTTCCATTAGGCAACCCTAGGCGGTTGCCTAGGGCGCCAGGATACGGGGGGCAGCATTTTGTGCGCTCCCCTCAGGGCGCACGGGAGCTTCCGGTTCTGCTTCCGTCGCACCGCTGAAGAAGGACCTTCTGCCGACGTGCTGCAGGCAATTGAGCAGCTCAATGACTGCCGCTGTCGCCTGTGGCATTTCGGCGGAGGGTCCTTCTTCGGCGGCATGACGGGAGCGGAACCAGAAGCTCCATCGCGCCCCATGGGGAGCACTCAAAATGCCCCCCCCAAAATTCTGCCTAGGGCACCAGAAACCCTGGCGCCGCTCCTGATTTTCAGTAGCGCCAGAGCCTCTGCCTCTGTCCTGCCAGATATTGAGGCCATGCTACCAAGGATTCCTTCACCCACTGCCAGCTCTGGAATGGCCCTGACAAAGTGCATTGCACCTTGTGGAGTAGCTCCACCCAGAAGTTAATAATGCCTCAGGTTCTGTTAACGTTTAAAAGGATTCCCCATGGGATTGGTGTAGGAACAGTGCTGGTAGTTTACCCTTCCCTTAACCTTACTCTTCCTGGTCCTAGCTCACCCCCTCCTTGCAAGCCCTGGTGCCATCAAGGGCCCTTCACAAGGTCAGCAGAAGTGTTGTTCTTCTGCATGGGATGGGGGAAGGCATGGTTTCCTTTGCAGACAGGTCTTGGAAGGGAACATTTTGACCCATTATCACAAGGGGTGGTGGAAGGATGGGAGCTGAAATAAATACTTCGTCTTGGTCCCTGCTACCCTCCCCCGATTACAGTTTGCACTGAACCACCATTTCAGATCTGTTTCAAACTTGAACTTAAACCTTTCTTCTCCCTTTCACATTTCAAATGTGTGCCGGGGCATCGCATCAGATTCCATCGCATCAGCCATAAATAATGGGCCCTTCAGCCTAGTGCGATGCCCCTTGGGACAGGTATCACAAGTTCAGAGATTACTGTCACATCTGTCAAGAGCAGAGTGCTTGGAGTTAGAGAGAGCCCTTTGGGCCTGGGTCGGCTGATAGTGACAAGCTTTCTTTGAAGTGCATGTCTAGTCTTTTATTCTTCATAATGTTCTTTTTTAAAAAAAGATATTTTCTGTGTTACAACCCAGCAAACAAATCCAGTGTAAACATTAAAATCCTCACTTGCAGAGGTGTAAGTTTCAGCTTCTCGCTGATGTCATTTTAAATCTGGAGTAGCCCCCACTGATTTCTGTGGAGTAACTCTGATTTACCGTGCTGTAGCTGAGAACCACACTGGGTCCCTGAAGCCTGTTTTGTGCCCTATAATTTTGCAGTTAAAATAAATGATGGATGCAGCCTAGGGCAGTTATCTGTATGTACATCCACAGGCAGGCATTTGGAAATGTAAGTGCATTCCTTGCACCTGTAGTTAATTGCATCCACACAACATTTTACTAATCAGGCCTCCCTGCAATGCAGTTTAAAGAGCCATTGATGGGATATGTAAAACTCTAAATAATTGTCTGCTGTATTTAGAAGTAATCCTGCCTATTATTTTGTCTTTCAGATATTGGAAGCCTTTTTCTGACCCAGATTTTCCTATTGGGTACATATTCACGGTAGACAGACCCTTTCTTTTTAGTTCCCCTGCCTTTGCTATTTATTCCTCCAGCAGAAGTCACACCACACTTGGTTTGTGATTAGGGTGACCAGATGTCTCGATTTTATAGGGACAATCCCGGTTTTTCGGTCTTTTTCTTATATAGGCTCCTATTACCTCCCCACCTCCTGTCCCGATTTTCACACTTGCTGTCTGGTCACCCTATTTGTGATGTCACAATCAGTTTCCATGGAAATTATTATTTCATGATTTCAAGTGAGGCATAAAAAGTTGCAGATGAACTCTTAGGCAAATATAACTATCCTTAGCTAAAAGAGCCTTCTTCCCCCTCGAAAGTATAAGCTATAGGTGCAGAACAGTTTGCAAAAAGAATGGTTTCCAGTGTTCTATACAGATGGGATGGAAATTTAGAAAGTCATGTCTGTAGCTGGTTTCCCTGCACCTTAATAACTATTCAGGAAAAATAATATTCCTTATAGCTACCAATAAAGGATCAAATCTCTGTGTTTATTATAGTACAAGGTGCAGAGATGGTTGGGTTTTTTCCAGTATTACTTGAACTCTGATTTCTGAAGTGCTATTAAAAAGATGTTTATATTAAGGGAAACAGCTGTAATGCCTTTAGAAGTTTTATAAACGTTATGGAAAATTCAGATGGACTACTCAAATGTTATGTTGTACATAAATATATATATACATTCTGCATTCATGCTGTGATACTATGTGCTGGTCAGTGTAAACAAATTATCATTACCAGGATATATGCCATTTTAATGAACAAATTGTGTTGTCAAAGGACACTTCCCGTTATCTCACTATATCATGTCACCACCCTTGTCTGTCTAATGTTAGAAAACATGACGTTAACTGTGCTTATGTTTTTAGTGTTGACAAGGATAGTCAGGTTTAAAAACATGTTTGACCTAACCAACGAACACACTGTTAAATGTGGCTGTCGTTGTCATACAAAGAGCAAAATATGTTTCACATCATGTTCATTAAAACGTATTAGTTGACCTGTTTTCCAGAATGGCACTTTCTCCCAGTTTAACAAGACCACAGAGGGTTCAGTTCCATGTTTAGCCATTCTAGACTGCGCGTTCAGAATAAACAAAGACTTTTTCTCACACTGCTATGAAATCCCAATCCTTCCCTATATCATATTTCTGATATGGATCAGACTCAGAGAAGAAAAGGCACACTACACATATCATCTCAATCTCCTATCTGACCAGTACCATTTACTGAAAAAGTTTCTGCATGGTTGGAATACTCCCGTGTAGAGATTAAAGGGGTGAGCAATTTTTTGTCTACGCTACTCACATCTGAAAGGACTGTGTTACTGTATGTAACTACAGTATGTGCTTGCAAATGTGAAGGAAAAATTTAATCTATTGTATAAAACTGCAGTGAGCTGTTTGTCAGAGATGCTGGCAAACTCTGTTAAGTAAACCTCTGGAAGCTTGTGAACGAACTGATTTTTTTTTCCTGGCAGGACCTCCTTCTGCATCACAGGAATGAAGTTACTTGTGATGAAGAATAATCCAGGGAAGGAGGAAAAAAACAAAAGAAAGACAGAAAAAAAAAAAGAAAAAAACAGCCAACTAGCAGCACACCATAGGGCAGTGGTTCTGAAACATTTTAACAAGGCTAAAAGTGCATTTTTTCTTTTTTTGCGAACTACCTTACAAATCTGTAGATGGTTCTCTCCACAATATTTCAAGACGATACGTCGATTGCTAGGAGCTGTCATGCTGGGCTGCGAAGTGCCATTTAGAGTAGAGGGTCCTCTAGCTTCCTGCTCCCGCCCTCCCCAGTCCTGTCTCCAAGACCACCTCTCAGCTTTCCCCAATCCCTTTGCTCTCGCTTTCCTAGGTCTGCCCCACTCCTGCAGCCCCAGTTGACGCCTCTCTCACTGGGATCAGGGGCAGCACTTCCGGGGAGTACCTGGGCAGCCTCGGGGAGTGATGGCTGACAGTGACAGGTCCTGCAGGGTCTGGGGCAGATTTGAGATGGTGGCAACCCATTTAGACCCTTCATGCAACCCACTGATGGATCAGGACCCACTGTTTGGGAAACACTGGCATAGAAAGTTGGGTCCCTTTGACATTAGGAAATGCAAATACTTCTTTATGGAGGGGAGCTGCTGAAGCTTGCAGGTGAGTTCAGATTGGGTGACCTACTGCACACTTAGGTGTGAACCCAGTGAGGAGAAGTGAGTCCAGAATCCAAAGGGGATGTATCAGGGAGAATGAGACAGAGGAAGAGAGGTTTGCTGAGTACAAAGAAAATCACTGCGTAATGCTTTATTTTATTTGTGAGGACCCAAGATAAGGCGGGAAGAGGGAAACCGAACTGTGGCTGAAGGCCAAACACAGTGCTTTTAACTGCTTCCTTTCACTTCACAATGGCCAGGACACTGGGAGAGGAAGAGCTGGAGAAGGAGGAAAATGGATTGGGAGGAAGGATGACCTAATCGTAAGGGTGTTAGCCTGGATTCTGGAGGCCTAGGGTTCAGTTCTGTCCTCGAACATAGGCTTCCTGTGTGACCTTCAATCAGTCATTGGGTGTGTCTCAGCCTTACTCCTAATGCATACAATGGGAATCAGAGTACTTCCCAACCTCATGACTGATAGATGTGTGTGATGGTGGGGCATGCAGAGGCTATGGTAATAGGGGGCCATATAAACACTTAACATAGAGTGAGTAAGTACATAAATAGGCCTTCACACTGCAATGGGTTACACACACGCTTAACTTTATGCACTGAGGGAGGAATCCTTGCCTCATGAAAGTCAGTGGGAGTTTTGCCATTGACTTCACTGGGGCCAGGATTTCACCCCACGCGTAGTTCTGTTGACTTCAGTGGTGTTATTCAGTGAGTAAAATGAAGCATTTTGCTGGATTGGGGCCATAGATTGTGTTATTTATTTATTACAGAAATGATTGAGAAATTGCCTATCTGATTTTAGGGAAAGAGGGTACAGAGCACCAGCATAATCTGCCGTAGTGCATTTGCGATAAGGAGAGCAACACAGAGATAATGGCCTGGTGCATAGGAGTTCCACACTTACCATCTATGGGCCAAATTCTTACATCCTTACTGATGTGGAGTAACACCTCATTCCATCAGAAATCCCACTGAAGTCAATGGGTAAAATTATATCCCTTTTGATTTCAGCAGAATTGCCAGAATTGCACCCAATGGTTTTGCTACTCCACATGAGTAAAGAGGTCAGGATCTGGCCCTATATGATACAGGCCTTCCTTCATGTTGGCACTGATTGACATTAGGCTCCTTGTCTTCTCCAAAGAGATCACAATATATTAAACATACTAGTTGTATTAATAATGTGGTAATTTATTACTAGTATTAACAATATCTTAAATTAGCAGAATTTTATCCCACCAAATCCCACCTTTAAATTCTCCATTGGTAATGAGAGTGAGTTTGGAGGAATTAGACAACTTCATAGAAAACAGATAAACTATCTATCCAGGGTTTCCCAAGTGAGTTTCACTTATAGCCAATAGTGGGAAAAATTAAAGATAGCAGAATCAGTGATTGTATAAGACTAAGCAACAGGTGGGAAAAGAAAAATTTATTAGGGACGTGAATATAACCTAATATGTTTCTGGAAGACACTTAACTTATTTTTAGTACTCTACATTTAGTCACACTTTAAGCTGTCTTATTCCAAAATGTTTTTTCTTTAGGTGGGAAAATGTAGAAACCAATTAATATTCTGAAATATACACATGATTGCAGGAGAGAGAGATTCTGTACCCAATCCTGATTCCAATGAAATCAACTGAGAAAATCCTATTAACTTCAGTTGTTGCAGGATAATGCCCTGTATTTGAGAATATTAAGAAAATGGTATCCTTTAAGGAGAGATTGATAAAATGAATCTGCTCAGTTGTCCTCTTTGGAAAGATACCTTAAAGCCACTTTTATCAAATCAAAAGGTTCACTGAAAAAACAGAGAAATTAAGAGGTGTCCTTCATGGAGATTGGCAAAACATGAAGTTTGTAATATCTCTCCAGTTCAATTATAGCATTTGAATCAAGGAGGAAAAAAAAGTTATCAAATATAATGAAAGCTTTCTTTTCTACTGACTTAAGAAGTACACTCCTGGGTGTCCAGACCTAAAGGGAATTTCAAAGTCAGCATTATGATGGGGAAAAAACGTAATGCAAACGAGAGTGAAATAATCAAATTTTTCTGGTGGAAATAAATGCAGTTGTTTGATGTAATTTTGACATGCAGCATAATTTCAGCATCAGTGCTGAAGTTTAAAGGATCAGTGTGTCTTCATGAGATTTATATATAGAAAAGCCATTCAACAGGAAATTCCAAATCAGACTTTGAGTCTTTCTGAGATAGAAAGCTTTGTATTATATTAGCTGCAGATAGAAAGGAAGAGATGACCTTTTTCAGTCATTTCTAGTCTCCCATTCTACTTGAAAATCCAGCATGGTTGTGGTGCATAAATCACAAATAATGTCTGAATGTTTTCATAGTCACAAAATCAAACATTTACTGTATTTCTGTAATTACAGCTGAGCCATTTAAAGATGCAAAGAAGTTCAGATGCAGTGCTAGACAGGGTTTATGTGTTGTTTATTGCAAATATTTTTAGTACCATGGGGAAACATTCCTAACTATTAAAATGGTTGGACAAAGAAGTGGAACACGTACATGGCACTGTTATCAATCTGATGACCTGTGTGAAAATTACTAGTGATCTCAGTCCATTTCCAAATAAAGACATTCTCATATCACAAAAATCTCCATCACAGTTGGCACCTGTACTGACATCAACACAAGGACAAAGAATTAAATTCAAAATAGTTTAATCCTGTTTTCAGTTAAAACGGAGAAGGTAGTGCAGATCTGGTCAAACAATGTAAAATTTTGTTAGAAAAACACACTTACCAGCGAAATCATTTTAGTTCCAGCTAAAGCAGTTCCTGTCTTTCACTTTAGTTTAAAAGTAGTTTTCTAACTTGGGTAAAAGCCCACTTTAGACAAGGGCAGGGTTGCTCTTTTGCCACAAGGAATTGTTGAGAAACGTTGGGAATTTGCTTTGGAGTTTCTGCTTGTAATATATCAGTTCTGTGCATCAGTTTTACTTTGCATATGTCAAATTCTTTGGCAGTCAGTATGGTACGAATTTATCTGAAATGTGTGTCTGTGTCTAAGCAGTTTTTCACAATCACCAATGAGAGTTGTACGAATGTTGCAAAACATTATCCACAAATATTTACTAGAATTTTGAAATGAATTGGCTTAACTATTCTACTGCACTTTTTGTGTTTGCTTCCTGCAAACATTCATAGGCTGGGGTTTTACTGACATGATTTTTAATGGAAAGTGAATTACAAATTAGCCCCTGTTTTTTCACTCATCCAATCAGGGAACAGAAACTGTACCACATGACTCATCTGACCAATTACCACTTCCAGTACAGCTCAAATAACCAATGCAAGAGAATTGTTTTCTCTCAATCCGTAGAATTGGGGAAGAGAGAGGATTAATCAAATTTAGAAAATTGCCATCTGCTTCAATGTGTTTTGAGAGCAGAAGAAGAGGCTAAATTCATAAGATAAACTATTTGTTGCAAATTATTTGTTCAGCTCCAGTGACTGAGATTAGTTAATGGATAAGGCAATATTGAAAAGGTAACATGATTTGACAGTGGTGTTTTTGAGATTTTTGTTTTGTTTTGTTTGTTGTGCAGCAGCTTTTATTTTACCATATACATTGTTACCGTAAGTTTATAGTTCCTGCTTCTGCTAGAACTATGAGTTATATCTATCAGTGTTTTTTCTGGCCTCCAGCTAACTTGCAGGATCCTAGAGAAAGGTTTTTAAATCTGCTTAAAGTTTGTGTAGAAAAGAATAGAAGGCTGTAGCTGAATTATAGATACTTAATGCCTGTACATAATTATATTTGGCAACATTATGTATTGCTTTATGACACTGTCAGTAATGTCATCTTAATTTGCAGTAGATTTGTTTAATTGTGTGATAAAAGTTTGGGCCCAATCCTGAGTTCTGGCTGAATTTTTGTGAAATTAGCTTTGCTACTCCCTTGAATCTGGGCCTGAGGTGTGCAGTGTCAGTCACTCAGCATCTGTTAGAGCAGCCTGAAGCCATCTGCAATTTACACCAGTTGCTATGGTCACAAGCAGAATCCAGAGCACAACTTCTTTTCTCCAGCCACACCCTCGTTCCCCTGCCCTTCTGGCAGAAGGGGTGGGGGGTGACACAGGAGCTTCTACACCAGCTCTACTCTGCAAGAGGATTTTCCTACACTCCCATGATCCTTCCAGGGCAGGTTAAGTCAGCTCTTTGGGCAGATTCCACTGGCGGTAAGGTGCAAAGTGACCGCTTCACAACTGAGAATCGAGCCCATTATTTCTATCCCCCATCTCCGAATGTCCTCATCTACATTTTAAAATAAAAATCTTGTTTATGAAAAAATATTCAGCCAGTAGAATCCCATGTGACATTCAATGATATTTAGAAAAAGGCAGCATTTATGGGTATGTTATAAAAACACATTGCAAGAAACTGTTTCATTGCTAAAATTCAGGAAAGTCCAAGAAGCAGCAGTGCCAACAAATCTAGAAATTGCCATATATAAAATAAGGCCCTGATTCAGCAAGGTGCTCAAGCCCATATGTAGTCAGTGGGACAGCTTATGCGCTTTAAGTTACATGCATGCTTAGGTACCTTGTCTGATTAGGGGGCTCTAGTTCTGTAATAGAATTTGGGTAGCCTTTGAAATCTATTCTCAGTATCTGTGTGCATTGTGATCTGTAGGGCATACCTTTGTGATCGTTTCTGAAAGTACAGGTGAAATCCTGGCTCCACTAAAGTGAACGGCAACATTTTCATTGAGTCCAATAGAGCTGGGATTTTATCGTCTCACTCCAGATTTTTTTGGCTAATATAAGTATTCTACTTCCCTTGTTTGTTATGTTAATATATACAGACTTTGACTCATGCAGCGTACTAAGAGACTTCATTGTTAAGGGAAACTGAAAAAAAATCTTCATTTTTGGTTGGAAGAAGGTAAAGATGCAGTAGGAACTGGCCATTTTCTTCCATTTTGGCAAAGTTAAAAAAAGGGGATTTTTTACCAGGTGTTGGGGGGGAGGGGATGTAAGGGATTTCAGAAATGGCAGCTGGGCAATTAGTGTTAACTATTAATATCAGAATGGCTTAGATTGCATGATTCACTAGTAAGAGTTTTGAGCTAGCTGGTAATTTTAGTTTAAATAGTCAGGCAGCTGGTGAATTGAATACTGATGAATATCCTGTTTTGTTAATATCCATTCTCTATCAGTTGAAGACTTAATACATAAAGAAGAACCCTAATGTTCTTGCTATTTTTCATTGCCACAGGCAGAGCTGAGTAATTCATAGCAATTTAGCATTGGGCTTTTTTTTTTTGCATGTGTGCTCAGTTAGTCCAAAGGTGATTTTCTTGAATGTATTTGTTATTCAAAATTATTCATCAAACAAGTCTTATGATAATTCTAGGTCTGTAGCTTTACTTAGTTAAATATTTATACAAAAGTTAAAAAAGTGGCACCCACCCAATGCTCTAGGCACCCCTGCTGGCATAGATTGTTGCAAATATTCAATATTGAGAACCGGCGCTATGTTGATTTACTTTGATTGGACATAGAGGTCACATGGTATGTTTCTGTTCCTTGATTAGGATGACGTTTCCCTTGCAATACTCATGAACATGTGTATAGACTATAGAATCTGCTTTCCATGAGTAGTCTCTAACATTCACTTAAAATTCAATGGTGAAATCTTGCCCCTGTTAAAATCAATGGGAATTTTACCATTGACTTAAATGAGGCCAACATTTTACCCACTGTTTCCATGAACACTCCTGTCAGTAAGCTTATTTGTTAGCCTATTCACAGAAAACAAATACAAATGGTGCAATAACACAGCCAGCATAAATTCAAATGTGTATTTAGGCAAAAGTTCATAATACCTATTTATTTTTGAGGGATTCGCCCAGTTTAGTCAGGATGGGGACTTTCAGTAGGAGATTTAATGTAGCTGCCCAAAGATCATTTACCAGTCTGTCGGCTTGGGACATGGCTATAGGCACGTTACAGTGTCACGCTATAAGACCCCATAGCTAGTAATAGCCAGAAACACTTGAGAAGGAGGTAGCATGATTATTGACTCTTCTTTTTGCTGTTTCTTACAACATACTACACTGCTGTGAGAGATGCCTAGTGCTTAATAAATCACTGCCTCATTACACTGTTCCTTGAATTTGTCTAGGGCACTACTCCAGCACTTGCTCCAGAGGACTGTTAGCTTTTCTCAGAAATTTCCCTCAGATGTGCTCTTGTATCTTGACTCAGGGAAGAAAAAAAAATCCCCCCATCTTATCTTTAAAATAACTTCTAAGTGTACACAACTATTTACATAATAAAACTGCCTGAGGAAATAATACTTCAGACATGTTTTGAAATGATTTTAATTAGTGAGTAGATATTATTGCCAAGAAGAGGGGTTAAAGAAGTTGTGGGTATGCTTTCGTTCTTTGTCAACATGGCATATTAGGAAACAGAACCACAAAGTTTTTCTTTCTTTCTTTCTTTCTTTCTTTCTTTCTTTCTTTCTTTCTTTCTTTCTTTCTTTCTTTCTTTCTTTCTTTCTTTCTTTCTTTCCTTTTGCAGAAAAGCTGCTTATCCTTTCCCTAAACAGGTCATTTTTTGTAAAGCAAGTCTCCAATCCTCCATTTTAAAAATATTAGATTCTTATTCACCTTTTCCATATCTCTTTAGCTAGCTCCACCCTTCAGCTTATGTGCCAGTCTGTTAGGATAAGATTTTTTTCAGTGCTTGATTTATTAGATTTAAGCAGACAAATTGTTCATTAGTCAGTCTGATGTACTAACAGAGAGCATTCATTTTTGCTGATTTTTGCTAAAGTGTTATTTATTGAACATTGTCAAAACTGAGCTGGAACACATTATGTTGTATTCAAATCTCTGATGAGTTTGACTCTCTAGAGCAGAGGCTTTACAGACCGTGTGCATATACTGCAATGAGCACAGCATTAGTGGGGGCAGTGTGACAGCCGTGCCTTTAGGACCTGATCCAAAATCCCATTGAAATCAATGGAAAGACTCCTATTGACTTCAGTGGATTTTGGACCAGGTTGCAATTTCACACTGATAGCTTCTTGCTTTATATAGAACAAATCATGAGAACCAAGCTTTCCTCACATCTGCCCTCAGAGTCAGCAGTTCTTTAAAATTCAATAGGGTACTACTGATTAATGATCATTCACAGACATTCCATCTAAACCATTAAATACCACATGGGATTCTGATGTGAAAACACACAACCCAGCCCAAGTTGTTTAAAGCGTGACCTAGCTTCACTCACAAGCTTCTGGAATCTTTGTGAACATTTCACAAAACTGGATTAAGTTTCCATTTTGTAATGTGCAATAGGGTGTATATTCCACACAAGCAGTGACAGGGTTAGCAGGAGCCTGAGCCCAGTTATACTACTGGGAGGCACATGAAGTACAATTAGGCATAATTGGTGATTAAAGCCAGTTAGGGAGGAGCTGGATCTTCATAAAGAAAGAAAGGCCAGGGAGGAGACCCGGGGAAATGTAGCTTGGAGTTCCCTGACCTGGGCTAAAAGCTGAGAGAAGCCTGGGAGGCCAGAGATGGGTCCTCCTGAGGCGAGGGGAAGCAGAAGGCAATAAATCCCAAGAAGCTTTGAAAGTAAAGCCTAAGGGGTCTTGGGAACTGAAGTTTGAGGGGCTGCTGGGAAAGAGGGAAGAACACTGTAGTCACTCTTTGAGGAGTAGGGCAGTAGAGAGTGGGAAGACTTGTGGGGAACAGGAAGGCTGCAGGGAAAGAGGGAAGATACCTGGAAGACACAGGATTGGAGCAAGCTTTCGTGGCTGACCCTGACACAAGGCCATGAACTGGCTCTCTGTGGAGAAGCCCCCCTGGGGTATGTTCCTCATTACAAAGAGCCCAGGATGGGACTGAGGAAAAGGCATGAAGAAAGATTAGTATTAGGAAGAAGTTCAGAGTGGCAGCTACAAGATCTCTAATAGAGTTGACCTTGGCTTCTTGTCCCAGGGTTCCTGGACTGGAAACTAGTGTAGAGATCCCCTATCAGCCACTGCGAGTCTCTCTGAGTCCTAGATGGCAGTAAAAAGGGTGTTCAAAGAAGCAACATTTATTGACTTTCAAGAGAGCTACATCCGTCCTTCTTCTGCCAAACAGACAGTGGCTACAGCATGAGGTCTCAGGAGTGAGGCACTGGTCCTCAAGGAACATGGAAGACATCCAAGCAGAACAATAAATGACACAGATAACAACATGATAACTTTTCTTCAACTAACATGTATCTCAGTTTTAGCTTTCAGCATTTCAGGCCCGAAATCACTCCTCCTGCCTCTTTAAGTCAGTACCTAAATAGGAGACTTTTGTCTCATTGAGTTTGAAATATGAAACAGAAGAGAAAGTTAATCCTTTGTGTATTTAGTGATACTTAGTGGCCAAGATTTTCAGAAGTGACTGGTAATTTCAGTGCTTCACTTTTGGCACACCCAGGTTGAGACCCCTTAAAACAGGTTTGATTTTCATAGCGTGGGTGTTCAGCACTTTCTGGATATGTGGCCCCTATCAGGCATCTCAAGTTAGGTACTCAAAAATGAAGCACTCAAAATCACTAGACACTTCTGAAAATCCAGGCCATGGAGCCTATCATAAACTACTAGAAACCAGAGAAGGGGGAGAGTTTACGTTGGAGAATGCTTAATGGCTTGAAAACTGCAAATCAAAATAATTCACCCTTTTATGTGTAAATCTCCTTCTCTTTGAGTGAACTGAAAAACTGTCTCATTTCCTTGTAGTTTCCATAAGTAAGCAGCGTACCACTGTATTCTCTGCCGCAGCGCTATTTAAATGTTATTTAAAGTGCAGACCTATAAAGGTCAACACAACTCATCCATATGCTAAAATTGAACAAAATTATTTACCATACTCCTAAAATTAGTAAACTAAGGTGTCTGAAGTCCTGTGATTCCATATTGACAAGGGCATAAAGTGAAACATGGTGAGCAACCACATGATCAAAGTCTGATATTAGGGATTAAATGAAACCTAAAGCTGTTGGGTCATACAAACCAACTGGGAGTGAAAGATGCTTGGATGCAGAATCTCAGTCAAATAAGATCATGCAAGCTTATTACTAGATGAGTATGCAGTGACTGCAAGCCAGGAATAATATTGGCAGCAAATTTGGACTGTATATGGTAAGAATCCACTGTACTTTATAGCCATTAAGCTTGTACAGCTTGTGTAAAAAGGATTGCACTGGTGCACTGTAATCCTGGTCCTGTTGAAGTCTATAGAAGATTTGTAATTGAGCTGACTGGGAGCAGGACTTGGTACTAAGTATGTATTTTAGGAAGCATTCTTAATGATAGAGCAAAAAAGAGAATAGAATACTGGCAATAACTAAGGTTATGTAGAAGTATCTTGGAAACAATAGGTCCCTAAATCATCATCTTATCAGAGTTGCTCCTTCATAAGGATATAGTTTAGTCACAGTTGGATGGGCATATTATATACAATTGTTCAGTAAATACAGACCTCATTGATGTTAGTGGAAATTTGTGGACGCATAGAGGGTACAATATAAATCGGGTCGGCAACCTTTCAGAAGTGGTGTGCTGAGTCTTCATTTATTCACTCTTAATTTAAGGTTTTGCATGCCGGTAACAAATTTTAACATTTTTAGATGGTCTCTTTCTATAAGTCTTATAATATATAACTAAACTATTGTTGTACGTAAAGTTTTTAAAATGTTTAAGAAGCTTCATTTAAAATTAAATTAAAATGCAGAGCCCCCCGGACCGGTGGCCAGGACCTGCGCAGTGTGAGTGCCACTGAAAATCAGCTCATGTGCCGCCTTCGGCACACATGCCATAGGTTGCCTACCTCTGATACAAATTGTGGCTTTTTGGTACAATAGACTATATTGAACCTACATTTCATGCTATTCTTCTGAGCTTGTGGATCTCTAAATCTTTGGTACTGTTACTGTTGGCTTTGCAATCATATCTTCAACCTGATAATTATCCCAATGGTGTATTTTATTTTATTTTATTTTAAAATTACGGTGTGTAAATAGCTTGGTTTCCATTGCTTGGCTAGCTTGAACATTACTCCTTTAGCTTCAAAAGCACATACCTAAAGCATGAGCCATAAAGGGGCCTGACTCTCATCTCATATATCCCTGGTGCAAATTTAATAGTAACCCTTGTAAAATTGTTGTGAAGAGAATTACATGCATCCCTTCAAACTGTGCAACTCCAGTGCAGCTACTCCTGAGTTGAAGCAGTCTAAGTGAGAGCAGACCAGGTTTATAGACTTTTCTATTATGGCGTAAGTCCTTGAATTGTGTGAATAATAAATATTTGTCTTCCGCTTATGTATTTTTCTTATTCTTAGGTCTGTAACTAAATAAAAATTGTTTGGGCCAGAAGTGGAGCCATGCTGATTTATACCAGCTGAAGATTTTGAATAGTTTGAGCTGTGGGCCGATGCTTTCTATCAAAGCATCATCTGAGGATTCCTATGATGTGGGTTTATTCTCTCTTTTGACCTCTTTGTTTCATTATAATCTGCTGCTGAGGTGCTCAATAGATGGTTTCCAAATTTCATCACATTTGTTCACTTTATCTGGAAGCCTTGGTCCTTGTTATTCCATTAAATGAAGTTTTGGTTAAAGAGTGAATTCACTGAAGTTCTGTTGCTGGGGACATATTCTTCTGGTGTCTTGGTGTTTTTCATTATTATTATTTTGCTAAGCAGAAGCCCACTGCTATTCACTGGTAGGTTCTTCAAAGCAGATGTGGATGATTAATGAATCAGGTCGCATGCAGCTCTGGATCTGGGCACGTAGCAACTCATGATTTGTCTGTACACTCAAGAAAAGAGTGTGTGTGTGTGTGTGTGTGTGTGTGTGTGTGTGTGTGTGTGTGTGTGTGTGTGTGTGTGTGTGTGTGTGCTGATTCTTTTCTAGAACGTATACAGATCTAGCTACAGGTATATTTTATTTATGTATTTATTTCAATCCCCAAAGCAGCCAGAGTCACCTCCTGCCCCTGAGAAGCCCATTGCAAGCCAATTCTACCTGAGAAATCCCCATCTGTGTTTTTATGCCTGCTCTCCAGCCCCATTGCACCATCAGGGTATGCAACAGAGCAGGAGCAAGAGTCTGGCCCAGAGTCTGTAGTAACTTGCGCAGCTTTACCCTCTGTGGTTTGGGATCCTCTCCGTCCCCAAAGTGCCAACTATAATCAGAGAAACCTCTGGCGGTGTGTCTTATGTAGGAATGCTCTATTGTGTCCAATGGAGCCTGGGAGCTATGCAGACGGGGTCTGTGCGAGCATTGACTCTTGCTTCCTGCAGTTCTTAGGCAATTTGCAGATTAAAGGGTGAACCCCCATCATCTTCTACAGGGGCGAGGGAAGAAATGACCCCCTGAATGAAGATTTATCAGGGAACTCTTTTGAGTTGAAACTCGTGGGGTTTCCCACCCCCAGGATGAGGATAACCTGCATACAAGAGAATATGGTGCTGGCAGACAGCTGTAGGAATCTTTATCAGTATTTAGCTGCCATGTGGATATTAGCAAAGTAAACTAGATGATGCGCAGGAAAATGGTGTGCAGTGATTTAAGTGATGGACTAGTCATTCCGTAATGGACTTGAGAATTCCCAGTCAGATTGTACTTAGTCTTAGCAAGCAGGAAGCTGGCAGGCTGTGTTTTAATCAACTGATAGCATCACTTGCAGCTGATACCCAGCTAGTGAACTGAGTATTCCTGAAAGACCAGATCACTAAGTTTCAAATAGCCATTTCCATACTTCTAGTTCAAATTAAAACACATTCCAGCAGATACAAAATTTCTTTGAGAAATACAATGGTCTCTCTGATTACTTGTACTCATACAATGTGACATAAACACATCAAGTCTGTCTCATCTTCACCTTTTCTATCTATCTTCCTTAACTGTCCTTAGAAAATGAAATGCAAGAACCTACGGATGATGAGCCTCCTAGATTGAAAGGATCATAAAATCTTGACAGATTTTCTTTGTTTTTAGATGCAATCCTATTTTGAGTTCAGGAACGTGTCATGTAATTTAAAATAATATTTTTTCCAATGATAATGCGTTTTAAAAGGAAACAAGTTTTGTAGCCCCTGTATTAGCTATTAGATGTAGAAGACCCCATCACAAGCTGAACAGGCATAAGTGGGTGCTATAGATATACAATATAATGGAGGAACCATAACCTTAATTCTGCCCTGTAGCAACACCACAGGGGAGGAGAAAATCAAATATGTCTTTAAAAATCAGTTTAATCTAATCTGGGAACACAAATGATAAAATGCTTGAATTGTAATCCTTTATGGCTTTTGCATGATGTCACTACTGTGTGGAGTTAAGGTTTGGGTGCTCTAACTGTCTTTCAAAACCTTAACATGTTTGGATTTCTTTTAGGTTTAACCTTAACTCTGAATTTCTTTGGTTTTGGGATAAGTGCCAAGTCCCTGTAATCTTTCATTTTAAATTATTAATACAGACCCTCAACCTTAACTCCATCTTAATGTAGCTTTTGTCTGGTATATATATATATATATGATACGACCAATTTCTGTTCTTATACTGGTATAATCAGAAGTGATCCAATTAAAGGAAATGGTATAATCAGAAGTGATCCAATTAAAGGAAATGAAAGACAGTGGTCTAATGCCAGTATAAGAGCAGAATAGGCTTGGTACTGTGCTTATTTTTTGTGTCTGTATTTGTTTTTCATTCTACCCACTCTCTGCTCCGCTGTTCATCGTGGTTTGTCTATTTTTCTCTCGATCCAGCCTCTTCTCCTTTCTTCCACAGTCCTGGGTTTGGGGTGGATATGAAATGAGGCAGAGCAAGTTTGTTCAGCCCTACAGGAAGCTATGTGTAAATAATAGCAAGGATATGACAAAAGCATGTGAATTCAGTGAGCTGATGCTGACACTGTCTTTAGCTTACGCTGTGGAGCCTGTGTATTGCATCCCATATGGTAATGTACATCACAAAGGCACAGGCTGTTTGGAGTCCTCTGTAATGCTGAGCTACAGCTGGCTGAGTTAAGGGCATAATATGCAAGTCTTTACTTCCAGTTTCATTGTTTTTGGCTGTTTCAAGTCCACTTTACTGCCAGATAGGTGCCCCTACCTTGCCAGTGGGGATCAAGAATGGTTTCCATTCCTGATGAAGCATGCAGTGACTTGGTGCATCTTTGTTACAACTGGGAAGCACCATCCCATCAAACATCTTAATAATGGAAACTCTCAGGAACATGAATGAGCCCATGTGCCTTAAATAACTTGTTGCTATGTAAACACGAACAGTTGCAATTATCAAGCTATGCTGTGGTATACAGCCATATATATATATATATGTGTAGCTGAGGGCGAAGTCAAATGTGTTGAGTTAATTTGTCGTGCTTGGCTTTTGTGAGGTTGTTTCTGTGCCTAACAACCAACTTTCAAATATGACTATATCAGCCATTGTAAAAAGTAGCCTTTCAAACACCAGAAGGTCCAACATAAGGTCTTATCCAGTGTTATGTATCTACAGAACCCCTTGGACATCCAAGTTAAAATCCTGGACTTGTTAAAGTCAGCAGCAAAACTCCCATTCATTGAAGTCAGGATTTCACTCCCAGGCTGGAGAAGCTGCTGGTACAGTCCCTGCTGATTTATTCAAGCCTTGATGCCCCTTTAAATAACTTCCCTGTCTGAGCTAAATGTCAGCTGTTCATCTAGGGACAAATGCTGAGAGCAACCCCCTACATAATTGCCCTAAGCCAGCATGTCAGGCAATCACAAACTCCATCCTTGGAAAGGAGGCACCATGTAATACCTAAACCCGCCTTACACAGCAGCTGCTAAGGGCTGTTACCGCCTCTGAATAAGAAGAAGCCTTCATAGCTGTCTAACCTAGGAAACCCCCCGAGACTGTACCAGTAGTTTGGTTACTGGATGGGAATAGGGACTAGCGGGATCAGCAGTTTGGCCATTGGATGAGAACAGGATTTA
The DNA here is from genome assembly GCF_007399415.2 of Gopherus evgoodei. Lineage (NCBI taxonomy): Eukaryota > Metazoa > Chordata > Testudines > Testudinidae > Gopherus > Gopherus evgoodei. Next base: position 32,021,372 of record NC_044333.1, on the reverse strand, counting down.
GTTGTATATGCTCATCTCGGTGCAAGAGAATTTGTACATGTGGGAAGGAATGTAGAGAATTTATTACGGCATTTCAAGAATGAGACGTGAATGTGTTCTCAATTGTCTGCAAAATGTATTCAGATATTTTTTAAAATAATTTGCTTGTTTTTGTTCAGGTTCCTTCCCCTCTGCTCCCCCTCTTCCCCCCCTCAAACCAGACAAAAAAGTATCTGAAACAAACAAACAAAAATGTTTAGTTTGGGCTGTGGCTTTGCCAGCTTAGAGAAAAATGTCCAAATGATTTTAAAAAATATATTTTGTCAAATGCCATTTGCTCCTGCCAGATGGAGAATCCTCTGTGTGCCAAGTTTTAGCCTGAAACAAATTCAAATGGGTGAGTTACTTCTGTATGGGGCATGTCTCTTACACTATGGAATGTATGTGGATCAAATCGTGCACCTGAGTAACTTAATTCATGTGTGTAACCCTGCTGGCTTCAATGTAAGGCTTGCTAAGTATTTGGGATCCTCTGAGGAGAAAGTCCTTTATATGGATGTAAACTCATAGAATATCGGGGTTGGAAGGGACCTGAGGAGGTCATCTAGTCCAATCCCCTGCTCAAAGCAGGACCAATCCCCAGAAATGAAAGTGATGCATAGTTACCCCCAGTGGAAAGACTCTTGTTGAAATGGTATATCACAGTCCTAAATCCCTTCCATTGGGGAGACCTAATCTTAGTAAGAGGCTGACCCCAGTTCTGAAAATATTGAGCATATATAATTGTTCCCTGCCATTTTATGATATTATTTTATTTCCATCTCTGATCTTGTTTGATTATTTTTAAAATCTGTCTTAAAAATTCTATGTACTAGAAGTCGCAGGATGTAATGATGTATCATGATCAGTGTTTTCAATTTAACATTCAGACTAGGAAAGCCCATGAAAATCTCATCCAAAGCAAGAACTGAGCTCAGATTGTTAATTTTCCCATCAAGGATTCATCGCAAATGTTAAAAGGCAGAAGATTTCCCAACACTCAACCACTGGATTTGAGAGCACAGGATTTGTATATAGAAATCAGGTAAAAAAATGTTTGAACACTGACTTAAAAGATTTTATGCTAAAATGTGACCTATAATGTATCTAAAATGAACCTTCCCCTCCCCCCAAATAAGGAGAGAAAATCCTGACCCAAATACGGAGCTCTTGATCATGATTTCTTCCCCGCCACCAATATTTCATGCATTTTAGTTCCCTTTTTACAGTGTTTGCTCGCTTGTATAAAAACACTGCAGTGAAATCATCTAATGTCCAAGAGCATCTCAGGGGACAGCAGGCCAGGTTACAATATCACACATTATATGTCATTCAGACAAAATGTACTGAAATCATAAAACCAATACAAAGCGCATGGCATTGCAATAACAGATTCTCTCTCTTTCCTCCCTCTGACCATCTTAGGGATTTCTATAAACTTTAGCACCTATCCCTGTATTATCTAAACATTTCCATCGTAAGTTTTATGTCTGCATGGTAAGGTGTCTTATGGATTTAATGAGTCTTTTACTGTTCCCCGTCAGTGATAGAAGAGGCTTTGCTTGTGTTATATGTGTAATAGTACCTTAGTACAAGCTCCTGGACATTCTCATACACAAATTACAATTTTATAGGGTGACAAATAGCCTTCTCAGCCTTTTGGCTAAGAATAGATAAAGGATTACAGTAGAAGCTCAGTGTTATGAATACCCGAGTTATGAACTGATCGGTCGACCACATCCGTCCTTTGGAACCAGAAGTATCCAATCAGGCAGCACAGACAAAAAAAAGAAAGCAAATACTGTACAGTACAGTACTGTGTTAACCGTAAACTACTGAAAAATAAAGGGAAAGTTTACAAAAAGATTTGACAAGGTAAAGAAAATTTTTCTGTGCTTGTTTCATTTGAATTAACATGGTTAAAAGCAGAATTTTTCTTTTGAATAGTAAATTCTCAAAGTTACATTAAGTCAAAGTTCAGGTGTAAACTTTTGAAAGAACAACCGTAATGTTTCGTTTAGAGTTATGAAGATTTCAGAGTTATGGACAATATCCATTCCCGAGGTGTTCATAACTCTGAGGTTCTACTGTATAACAATACTCTGCACTTACATAGCCCTTTTGTGTGTGGATCCCAAAGCCGTTTTGAAAGGTGATTAAGAATCATTGTCCCCACTTCCCAGATGGGGAACTTTAGGCAGGACGTGGTCGTGATTTGCCTAAGGTCACACAGCAAATAAGTTATCTTGGTCTCCTGACTCCCAGATGTCAGTTTTAACAAATATTGCCAGTCTGTAGTAACCATTTAATACCTGATAATAACCATTTAATAGCTGATGTGTCCTTTAGTGGGGAAATACATCCTCTACTTTTCAGCAGATGTGCTGAGCGATACGTAGAAGATCTTTTCTGTCTCTGACTTCCATAAACCTATTGTACTGACCCTGTGGTGTGCAGGCTGTCAGTTGCCCAAGATTTTCAATCAAGTCTCAGGAATTTTGGTCAGGAACTCTAGGGGCTTGTTTACATGGGCCCATAGTACAGACTACAGCAGTGTGAGTTACAGCACACAATAAAGTGTTGCACTGTAACTGCCCCATGTAGACCCTTCTAGAATGAACCCAAAGATATCTAGTTCACATTAACATCATCCCAGGCTAGCGTGTAGGGTCTGCACGAGGCCGTTACAGTGCAACATTTCAGTGTACCCTACAACTCACCCCCTGTAGTTTGCAGGGAGGGGCCATGTAGACAAGCTCTGGGACTATACTCTTACAAAAAATGTCATGGGTTCATTAGTATCTTTTCAGAGCAGATAGGGCTTCCATTTCTAAGATTTCATCCAAACGACCGCATATACTTGCAAGTAACTGGACATAGAATTTCCAACTGAGCACATGCAAAAATATGCCTGTGTGTTGCACATACCTAAATATGGCCTGTTAGCTTGCTCTGAATTACGAAGGGTTGAGTCAACGTTGCCAGGAGTCTTGCCACTGCAGTGATTATTTTTAAATTCACATCTGAGGCTAAGGCCTCTCCACCAACATACCTAGTTGACCATAGAGGCCATAATCAATTTTTATCTTGTATTTTAAGTCCATTTCAGTCCATTTCAGACTAGCACTAATTATTTGTGGACATAGTTCAACACATATTCCCTAACTAACCTGCTGCACACTAGGTTATTGTGTCTACTAGTTCATTCCAACCAAACCCATGAGTGCAGAGAAATAAATCCCATCTTTATTAAACATGCAGGACACCAGGGGAAGGACAGTACCACTCAGAACAATGCTGATAATTTCTATATATTTTTTATTTAATTGAAACTTAAAAAAAATAAAGAAAAGCTCACTGCGACTTTAAGCATAAAATCCATTTTAGTAGCAGGAAGCTGTTATATGGTTAGAGCAGTTATTTTTATTGTCTGTCTGGGTATAGTTTTTAACTGCAGGCACAGAATAAATCAATAGTGTCATAAAGCTACTCTCACCCTGTGCCCTTTCTAAAGGGACATTGTTCAGTGTCTGCACTGAATGTGACATAGACTAGTGCTTCAGTGCATTGAATTATGCCTCCACTATTGTTCTAAAGAAGAATTTTCAAGTGCAATACATATTTAGATATATCTCATTGCTCATGTCATCTCAACCACCCAGTAATATCATTGAAAAACAAACTATTTTTTGCCAGCACATTTTAAGTGACATGTTAAGCATGTGTGTCTGTTCACGCTGAAGCAAGCCTTCACAAGACTTTCCAAAAAGGGAGAGTCTTCTCTGATTCAGAATGCTCATGCCACACCACTTAAATCTGACAGTAGATAGCCCTTCAGTCTAGCAGAGAAAGGCATGACAAGTGGCTGGAAACTGAAGCTAGACAATTTCAGTCTAGAAATAAAATGCAGATTTTAACGTGTGTAGTTAAATGTTGGAACATCTTGCCTAGGGACTTGGATTCTCCATAACTTGCAGTGTCTAAGTCAAATCTGGATGGCTTTCTCAAAAATATGCCAAACTGGGCTTCATGCAGAAATTACTAGGTGAGGTTCTTTAGCCTGTGTTACAAAGAAGGTCAGACCTGATGATCGTAATGATCCCTTCTGGATTTACAGTCTGACTCCACGAAATCCTGGGCTGGGGACTGCCACGTTTTCCACGTTTGAAACAATTCCTTAAGTTATCTAGATGTTTAGTGTTGGTTATGCCAGATCCAGTACAGAGTACCCCAAAATAAATCAAAGTATATGACCAGAGTCAAAGGGCCAAATTCCGAAGAGGTGTATAGCGTGATACACGAATAAATGGGTGTAAGGAATATCAAATGAGTCTATGTCTGTAACTTACGCAGGAAGGGCCTGGAAAGAAAGGGTGCACAACCGAAAACAACTAAAAGGAGAGTGTAAGGATGTGTAAGCCTTTTCAAACAAAACATTCTTCTGGTCCCTCAGCATGTAAATTACTTCATCAACTCAGATGCCACCAAACTCCTTTGTACTCCCTGAGATTCAGCTATATTCCTTTATATCCATTTGCAGATGCGTAACATACACCACCTTATGCATCACATCTGAATTTAGCCTAACAAATGACATGTCTGTTTAATTGAGAAACACTTTTTAAATCTATGTGGTGTGAAGTTTTAAAAAAGAAGCTATGAATTAGAGACCGATTTGAGCTGAAATCCTTATCACCATAACTGCCCATCAAGATCCTAAAATACTCATTGGTAATTTGGATCATGCTATGAAAATTATTCACACGTGGACCAAATTCGTAAGGCATTTATTTTCAAGAATGAACTTTGTCAAGCCAACCAATCAGCATTCTCACGATTTTATCATTAGCACGTTCAGGGGTAATACTTTTTAGAGAAGTCTTACAAATCATAGTTGTGCCCCGAAGTGAAAGGTGTGGGTGGAGATAGAAACGTTTGTTCTGTCTGTAGAGGCAATCAGAGTTCTGTGTTCAGGGAGATCCCTTTTTTCACACCTGTTCAACTCATCAGTGTTGCATTGTTATTGGTGTTGAAGGAGGTTAAGAAGTGAAAACAGTGTGCTGGATTGATTTAGTTCAAAGGAAGCAAAAATATTATGCGCAAGTGATCTCTGAAGTCAGTACATTAGTCTCTCTTATGTACTGTATATGGTACCAATCAAGAGGCACAGATAGCCTGTATGATTTAAAGAGCTGGTCAGATCATTGGTTGCAAATATTGTTTGTTGCAAATTTAACCCGTTTTCTGTTTACAGAGTGTTCAATGACTGTGATTTCTGCTACAGCTGATCTCTGCAAGACCTACATAATTTTCTCAAAGAGTTACCTGAACAAATTTCAGCCCCTGGTTTGTTTGTAAACAGCTCTCTTTCACTATCCATTATGCTCTAAATCCCATGATATTGTTTCTGCTCTCTCTTTGGGCAACTGAAACTTTGTGAACACAAGAATAGCAAACAATGGATAATAAATGAGGCCCTTCCTGATACAACAAAATTACTAATTTGTGCTAAAACTCATGACATTTCCAGGATTCTCAAATGTTTTCACAAATATCCAGTGGCCATCTGAATACTGGCAAGCAGTAATAAATATTACAGCAAATATGTTCCTCCATAAATAACAGCAAACCAAACTTGCTGACAAATTTGTGACAGTGTTTGTGAATCTCTTTTTGTACTATTCAGCCAACTCTAACAAGGTATCGTACACGGAAGAAGGTTCTGCATATACTTATTTCTTAATCATTTTTTTTTGAGTACCTTGCTATTATGTAAATGTGTTGGCTTTATGCTTAGCCAATGCCACCTATGTGTTTTATTCCTAATGAGCTTTGTCACAAGCTACCACTCTTTCTGTAGCCACATTGGTGCAAGAGGATGTGGATTAGTACAGTGTGCAGTCTCTCTAGAAGGGAATTGATTTAATGAAAGGGACTTTCTCATCCTTTCTTCAGGACCCTGCTTCTTGTTTCTGTGCTGTTACTCAGAGAGTCTTAAGATGTTGACCCAGTGCTTAGAAATCACTGAGTGTAGGTCAGCCCTGTAACTGTATGTTGAATGGAGGCATTACCGGGTGCGGCCTAGATCAGCTGTAAATAATATATGTTAAAGCATTCTCAGAAGCCAGCGGAGTTAGGAGCATTTGGTTCCGATGTGTGTCAGATGTATGCCGTGTAGACTAGTCTGTCCTACTGTAAGTCTGTGAACGTGTTCATCATCAGCCCAGGAAAATAAAATGGTGTGTGTGGCGGGGTGGGGATAAATTAACCTGAGAACACAATATCAATCGCTGCTGTCTTTGTCAACTTATTACCCAAGATTTATATGTGATGCAGTGAGGACTGCTCAGTGACACATTTTAATTTAATTAAATTTCCTGTTGGACTGATGTCTGATCAATCAATAATGTTAATGTTTTTGCAATTTAGAGATTAAATCACGGATGAGCGGATATTGAAATACTGACCCCACCCTGCTCCTGAGAATAGCTTCTTCCACTCTTGTGCCACAAATATCTTGTTGGTCAGGCGTGTGGAAAAAAACCCATCTCCCTGACCAACATAAGTTTCAGCAACAGAAGCACTGGTGTGGACAGTGCTATGTTGGCAGGAGATACTGTCCACCGACATAGCTACTGCTGCTCACTGGGGCTGCCCTGTTGGCATAGAGCGGCTACACGGGTCACCTTACAGCAGCACAGCTTCAGCGGTACAGCTGTGCCATTGTAAGGTTTGCAGTGTAGATAGAGCCTGAGCATATGTGTATATAAACTTTGTTTCTTTCTGTATTTTGAACTCCGCCATACACCTACTACTTATCGCAAGAAGATTGCAGTCTGCTGCATAGTAAGGACACCTCTACTTTTCTCTTGATATTGGAGGATGTGGGGGAATTGCCCACTGAGTGTGTGTGTGTGTGTGTGTGTGTGTGTGTGTGTGTGTGTGTGTGTGTGTACAGTGTGGGTGGAGAAGAAGATGGTGTTTGTTCTTTGCAACATGTTTAAAAAGACACCTAATGACTTTTATAGCAGAAAGCTCAAGCCTCAATATATAACATTCTCCAAGGCCACTGTTCATCTACAGGACTACTGGACACGGAGGGCCCAATTTGCTGAAAAATCACTTGTGCTGGGCTTTCACAATTTTCCCATAGAAATGTTCTTTCCATTTTTAACCGCTGCATCTGTGTGCATGAGACTCATGTTGCACAAAGCTCTTTGGATATAGAAGAAACAAATTCATGCTACTCAGCACGTTAGGCGGCAGATGAGCTATAAAGATTGTGGATGAAGAGTGATGGCACATGCTGGCATGAGGGTATGTGGTTGGTGCTCGTGCCTGAATGTAACCGTACCAGAGAGATGTAAAACTAAGCCCTGGTAATGTTTAGTAGTCCTGAACACTGAGGGACTGGGAGTAGAGAATTAGGGCAGAAGATAGCTCCACAGCCCTGATCCTGGAATGAATGCAATGAATTCCTGGACAGCTGGTTGTGCTCACTTGCAGCTCAGTGCAGGATACGGGCCAAGTACATTAATTTAGGTTCTGCATGGCTGGTACATACAAGGTCGCAGAATAACTCCAGCATGTGCACTTTACTCCCTTCAGCAGCTAACATCCATATTGGACATTAGCTCTTCTTCACGCAGCGCACAGTCAACCTGTGAGCTCCTTGCCTGAGGAGGCTGTGAAGGTTAGGACTAAAACAGGGTTTAAAAGAGAACTAGATCAATTCAAGAAGGTTAAGTCCATTAATGGCTATTAGCCAGGATGGGTAAGGAATGGTGTCCCTAGCCTCTGTTTTCTGAGGGTGGAGATGGATGGCAGGAGAGAGCTCACTTGATCATTGCCTGTTAGATTCACTCCCTCTGGGCCACCTGGCATTGGTCACTGTTGGTAGACAGGATGCTGGGTTGGATGGAACTTTGGTTTGACCCAATGTGGCCATTCTTCTGTTCTTATGAGGGAGAAATCACCCTTTCCTTGTATTTGTGATGCGGCACGATCTATAGCAGAGCAGGATGTTTTGTCACATTGTTTCAGATTCCTCTGGTTTACAGACAGAGTATTGAAATAACATGACACAAATTCCAGCAGCACACTTTAGGACTCGGCGTCGCACCGTTTCACGAATAGAATGAGAGTTAAGTTACCTGTGAGTTCTCTAGTGGTTGAGATAGTTCCGAGCACAATTCTAAGCCTTTTCGGTCTGTATTCTGAAACACAAGAGACAAAGTTATGATACTGCAAAGGCTTATGGCATCAAAACCACTCCAGTTGACCCTTCTAGTTATACTCTCTTCTCCCACACAGATAGCACCATAAGTTTGCTTCTGTGTCACACCTGGTCCTTACCTGCACCTGTTCATTGCCAGGTGAAAGGAGACCACTGACTTGCTTCGCCTAAGCTACTGCATAGCCCTCAGATGTCAGTATTAACCTAGAGCTAGATTCAGATCAGTGACTTAGTTCGGTATCTTCTCAGCAATTCCACCACCCATTCCCTACAATAAATAAAACCAGCCTGCTGTTCTGTGTATCTCTTTCCTAACACAACATGGTTGCCTGTGTCAAGCATTGCAATGGGATCTATAACAGCTGTCCATTTGGACAAAGCCTAGTGTCACTGAGTCACCTCTCCCACTGGTGTAAAACCAGAAGTAACTCCAGAGAAACCAGTGGAGTTACCGTGGTGTAGAACTACTCTGACCTCAGAATCCGGCCCCCTGAATTTATGTTTCATCCCTTGTGAGCTACATGGGAATCTGAGATGTCAGTATGCTCATCAGTTCATTCAGCACCTTCTTGTTTCCCAAAGAGCATCTGTCCTGGTGCCATGATTCTGGAACAAGTGTCACCATAACCGTCTATGTAAATTGGTGACTATCTAATTCTCTGGGAACTATCTGTGCACCTGTACTCCAGAGGACGGTTTCTACTATGGTACAAATTTTAGAATATGCTACAGTCATCAATTCTGAATCCCTACTATTTGTCTTGTACTGTGACTTATTGTTTCTCTTTAGTACCACTGTATACAGAAATGTGCAGCACTTTTTGTACTAGCCCCAACATTATTTATCTGTCATGGTGTGTAATAATAGGACCCATTGAATCAAATCATCCCAAAGCAAGCCATTCTGATTGAAGAAAGTCAGACCCATTTTTAAATTTTGCATTTACAGTTTACATCATAAAGTACATCCATTACCCATGTTAATATTTGCTCCAAAGGAAAGCTAAGAGCAGTTCTACATCCTAACTTAATTCTGAAGGTGGCCCTGACACCTCTGACCTGCAAACTGAGAACTCACACCAGCCCTGATCACTGAATACTAATTATTAATTCCACTCATTAAAAACAGCGAGTAGAAATGAATGTGAGAGTAGAAATGAATCAGGGAGGAAACTCCTGGTACAAATGGGCACTCAATCAGTGTTTTCCAGTCTTGCCACTTCATTCACATAAGTGAGGGCCAAAGGTTCCATTAGTCCCAGAAAACAACATGGTGTTTAAATTCAGACCAAGAACCTAAACAGCAATGTATATAACTCTGTATCAGGGAAATGGATATCCTTACTGCTGAATGCTCACAAAAAGGTGGACTTCCTAGATGGGAGAAAGAGAGTAGACAAATGCAGATTATTCTTACCTTGCATCTTTTTATTTACAGAAGATACCTCACTCTTATTATTGCCTTGAGCAGAGATGAATAAAGCAGTGAAAACAACAGCAAAGTTTACACACCAATAGCCAGTCTCAGAGTTAGTGTTGGGTGTTAAACACCTAACTCCCTTAGGCCTCCTTTGAAAACCCCAGCCTTTAATCCGCTTACAAGGACATGAACTGTTTGGCTCGTGGGGTTGTAGATCAGGACAATATTGTTTTTGACCCATAACAACGACTTGAAGAAATGACCTTTCAGGGTGGTGGGCTGGGAATTCTGATTGTACAATCCTGTCCGAGTAACTTTCAATTGTGCCAGGAGTTAATGAGAGGAATTTGGTGAGTGTCCCCCAAATACCCTCCAGTAAACATACACTGAATCCAGAAATTTAAATATTTTACTAGGGGGCTTGGAGGGGGTGCGAATGCAAAGCTTCCACCTCTGTAGCGAGAGAGGAGAAAAAGGCATGTATGCATCTCTACAACAGTGGAGCAAATATGCTTTTGCATAAAAATGGAATCAATACATATTCAGCCAAATTAAAACACTAAAGAGATGAGGGAAGCCACTGAGATGTGTGCCACATAGCTGGATATGAATGAGAAATCTAGCCTGGAACACCTCTCTCTTTCTGCCTAGCTGGCATGGTGGTTTGTGTTTGTCTTGCTGCTGTGCACAATAGGTAGATGTCTCAAGGTTAGGTTACACGAGTGGCTTGCTTAGCCAAGGTGACATCTCTCATCTGTTACACATCTCTGGGTTATAAATAACATAGCAACCTCTGTCTGATAGGTCTTGAGGCTGACAGCTGTCACAAAACGCTTGGACAATAACAAGCAGTAGGAAGTTCCAGACGGTGACTGCTTTCTTGTTTACCACATATAGGGGATTGGATTGGTCTTTGTTCCTCTTTAATTTAAAATCAGGCAGATTTTTCAGCCTTTGGATGATGTGGACTGTCAAGGCCTAATTCCTTAGGCCTATCAAGTATGAGATATGTTTACAAAGCATCTTCTAGGATTAGTTAGGTTGCTATCAAAAGAGAAGAGTATATTTCTATCAATGAAACACTGCTATGACAAGGTCTGTCCCCTGAGACAAATGGCCTTTTCCATGGAGGCTTTAAATAGGAGCAATAATGGTAGTGAGCAGCACTGAGATGAATAATTAGATTGTTCTTCATAAATCCTGGAGTGAAGACTTCCAAGCAGGTCCATTATGTGTGTCGTATGTTAGCACTAAGCTTTATGTGGTGTGGACACAGTTCTATGCTAGGCTGAGATGATGGGTGAGTAAATCATCGAAGAAGATTGGGACTTGGAGAATACAACTCCTTTCTTCCCCCCTCCCCTTTGGTGGAGATCATGTGCTCTGAAATACAAACACCCATATTATTTATTTTATCACTAAGAATTTTTAGAGAACTAACCAGAATGGTCACTGAATATTTATGTTTTGTTTATGTTTCAAGACTGGGAAGCATATACATTTTCTTCACGTCCCCAGACTAGTTCATTTTAAGTGATTCACTTAAAACATTCTTTCAGAGCCTTGAAAGACAACTTCCTTCTTTGAGGAATGCAACAGCACAATAGCAGCTCAGTATTATCTTCACGTAGCCTTAGTGAAATTTCCTCTTGCCAACTTTAAAACTGATCTTCAATTTTTTCCCCTTTCAATTATTCAGGGTTTTCTTTCCATATCCATTATGAAAAGAATTCTCAGAAGAACTGGAAATCAAATGTCATTCCATTCTAATTCTGATTGGTAATTTCTTTAATTGGAGTTAGTGTCCACCAGTTCCTGCCAGGTAACAGAGACAACACACACAACATATTGACAAATGCATGTGCTCATTCAGTGAAGTACTTCAGATCGAACTAAATCCGTGGTTTGGTTCAAATGAAAACACGTTCACAATCCCTTCTAAACAGCATTGCTGAAAAATACCAGGGATATTTTTCCTCCACTGATGTGGGACCAAAGTACATGCCTAATTGCCTCACTCACTGATGAGAGAATAGTCCTGTATCACAGTAAGGTTTATGGGAGCTGACTGGTTTGAAAGTGATCTGATTATAAATTTAAAAATTCAGGTTGAGATGAGGTGGCCTAACGTGACTACCATGTCATGTCATGCAGGAAACTTGGGTTAAATTTCTGGTCTGGTCTTGCACCCTCTAGGTCAGCATGAGGGTGCAGGAGGAGAAGCCCCTTAAAACTCACTGTGTAGCTGTGTAAGTGCCAGCTCTGATTTAGCTCCTTAGGACTGCTACCTAATTCCTCCCCTCTGGAAATACTCAGCTCCCATATAAGTATTAACAAATGGCACAGTCTGGATAAAAATCCATCCACTGGATTAGCAGCTGAGAGCAGCCTTGGCATTTAAAGGGATCATCTAGCAAGATCTGGTGTATGGGAGTTCTCTTTCCAGTATCATCCTTCACCTGTCCCCTGAGGGTAGGATTGAAAAAGTTCTGCGGTAGCAAAATACTGTCAGGTTAAATCATATTAAGCATTTTATAGGGTAATTTGAATGATAATCATCAGCTTCTTATTGTATTATCCATATTCATTCACAGATGTACTTTCTTTTTGCTACTCGCATAGGAAACCCCCTCTTATTGTACTAGACTATGTAAAAACAAAGGAGAGAATTTTTAAAGACACATTTCTATTCACATCATAAGAGCATGAATTCTAGGAATTTCCTGTTCATAAGAAGTTTGCATTCCTAGGGTGCAATTCTCACACACTTGAATGCATGCTCCGTGAACGCTGCAGTGGAAGTCACTACCATTTCTTCCTGGCTGGCTGGTAGCATGGTCTGCTATGGTGAAAGAAGATAGAACTGATCTGATTTTCAAAGATCCCAACCAATTGCAGCTCCTGTTACTTCAGAAAGAGTTGCAAGTGCTCACACATGTGCAAATCAGGCCACATGTCTATATTTGGTTGAGGTGTCAAGTATGTTCACTAGGAGTTTGTACATGACTTCTGCTAATTTGTTTCTTAAAAGCTGTCTCGGCTGTGTGGTTGCTTCAGTTTTCACAGTGCTGTTTGTGGGTCAGGCAGGCTTGACTTGTATCGCATAATGTGACTAACTCAAATTAATCAAAAGCAAGACAGGGTGATGGCTTCCTACTTGTTTATATGGCACCTGCAAAAGGGGGGCCTGATCCTGATTGGTCCTTTGGGCTCTGTCAGAGCACAGATATTATATAATAATATCAAGATCTTGGAAACTGGCTGATAACAAATGTGTATATATAATATCTCTTTTTCTTCTACGAAGAAAAGAGTAGTTTGGGATATTTTAATGTCTGAAGTTCTGATTCTGCAGATTGTTCAGTATGTGTGGACTTCTGTGGAGCTCCGCATGATTGCAGCAATGTAGAATAACCTGCAGGATCAGAGTCTAGGTAATGTAATGCCTTTATTTCTCTAAGGCAGCACTTCCCAATGTGTGTGATGCCCCCTGCTGGGGGCAATGTAAAGGACAAGCCAGAGATGGAGCAGAGAATGGTGATAGTGCAAGTTGCCCCCATTTTGCCCTGCTAACATGGTGGGGCTAAGCAGAGGTGGGGGGCAAGACGGAAAGAAGCCTGGTCCAATGGTTAGAGCAATGGTGTGGTTCTTGAGTTCAGTTCCCAGCTCTGCCACAGACTTCTTGTGTGACCTTGGGAATGTCACATAGGGTCAGATTTTTAAAGCTATTGAGGTCCCTAGAATATTTTCAGATGTGCCTAGGTACCTCATTCTCATTGATTTCAAGGGAGTTAGGCACTTTTTGAAAATCTGTGTGCCTCACTGGCTCTTCAGGCATGAAGTATCTTTCAAAATCTGACCCTTAGTCTTTCTGTGTCTCAGTTCTCTATCTGTAGAATGGGGACAATAGCTCTTCCTACCTTGTGGGGGTGTTGTGAGCAGAAATACATTAGAGGTTGTGAGGCATCGAGATATTACAGTAATGAGGGCCATAGTACCTTTGGATAGTCTCATATTCCTGAAGGCAGAGCTTGTTTTTTGAAAGTCTGAAAACCGCTTTTCTAAGCCAAGGTACGTTTCTAACCATCTGATTTCTCAGTGGCTTCATCCACCCGTAGGTTGGTCAAACAGTAAGGTTTTTCTAGGAGCAGTATCTTTAATCAAGATAAAGGCAGCATTATTCATGCGTCAGAAAAATCTCTCCTAAGCATTAGGAAATATTAGCTATGAGAATGCAAGGTGTTCTTTGCTTGCCAAAGATTAGTTTTTAAAGCTAAAACATATCAATCTGAAAAGTGTTTTGTAGATTGTTTGAATTTTCTAAAAGTAGATTTAATAAATAAGGACTCAAGACCAAAGCAATGTCTCTTTGTGGCACGATTTTTCATTATATTTGATGCCTATTTCGGTGTTATGAGGATATTCCGTTTAACTCCTTTGCGATGCTCTTTCTAGATTAGTATAGGTATAAAAAAACAAAATCTTGGCATTAGATTTGAAGACTGTCTGTAACATTATATTACACAATAGTTAGAAATTAAACTAAGAAAAAAGGAACTTGCTGTCCCAATAATAAATCCATATTTAAGTTTATTTTTTCCAACATAGTCATATCACCAAAGAAACTAAATGACAAATCTAAGCATATAACTTCTTTAGTCCCAAAGGATCCCCAAAAATGTATACATAAAGCATGGCTGAAATGCAGCTATTTCTGATGTGGAGAGACCATAGAACAAAAGTCAGATGTAGGAGAAGATATGGGCAAGAATATAAGGTCACATTTGTCCTCCTATAGAGGAGCCATGGGATCTTTTTAATCTATATGTGCTGTACCACAGATAATCGTGCCAGTTATGCATCTAATTGGCCAATTGTGCTCACAATTGCAGTAATTACAAGTGAAAATTAAAGGTGAATTTTACCTCTTGTGAAGAGGGCCTCTTGTGAATACCTAGGCACCACTATTTTGAGGATTTAATTGGTGCACCAGCCTTATGCAGACTCACTGAACAGGGATGAATTTCACAGCAGGTTCACAATTAGAATATTGTGGTCCTTTTCTTTTGTGAAGGAAGTCCTTTGCAATAATTATCATGTAATCCCCTTCTAAAAAAACGGTAAGTTGCATAAATAAATATTACTTAGAATAGGCAACGGCATGTTTATATTCTTTTCAATCATGATTTATATATCAAATTGAATATTTTTATTATCATGATGTGCTTGTGATCTACAATTTTTGTAGAGAACTTAACTGTGGTATGATAAAAAAACACAGTGAGGATCAAACTGACATTTTCTGACACATTGATAAGTGTGTTTTGAGTGTGTGTGTGTATGTAATGAACAGACCTCATTTAAAACATTTTAGTCAATGTTAAGAGTAATCATGAGCAAATAATAAGTGACATTTCTTAAATTGTTGGTTTAATATGACAGTTTAACTCAGTTGGTTTTAATATGACAGAACCTTCTGTGACCAAATCTAGAAGCATTGCCTGAACTTTTCTATATTATCTGCAGAAATTTTCTATTTTATTTGCAGAAACATAATCCATAGTCTCTTTAGAGACCTCTCTCAAATATTAATTTTGTCTATTTGTGCAATGTAATTAGCAGGTGTGATTAATTAAATAATCAAAAGGCAGATTCTGTGAGCTTTCCAGACTAATTTTACAGGTCTAGAAGATATGTATAGTTCATATAAGGTTTGGGTAGGCATTCAAACTTTTGGAGGCTTCTGTGAATGGCATCTCCAAGCTCTTTGACTTCGACCTTAACTGCCGTGCACGAAGTAGATGAAATCCCAGGCATTATACTCCAGGATCACAGGGATCCATGAGTATAACATCACTGGTGGTGCTAGACTTCCCAGTGAGCAGAGCAGAGCAAATGTGGGTCTTTGCTGTACAGGGGAATGGAGCACCCACCATCTTTCTTATTCTTAGCAGTTATTTTAGAGCATCTTGTCTTATGAAGCAAATGTACAGATACAGCCCTGGGATAAATAGTTGTGAATATCTGACCAGGAAATCCACATTTAGCCAGCACAGCCCCAAAAGTCCTACCTGAAACTAAACTATTTCAGGAGTGCCCAAATTACCTTGGCAGCCCTTGTGCACCCCTACAAGGTGCTTTGCATTACTGACCTCTCGGTGTTCCTCCATTGTTGCATCCGATCCCATGGAAATTTAGGCCTAATCCAAAAAAACCCATGGTAACTGCTTTCTATCTGAACAATAAAATGGCTAATACCAAACTTGATGTGCAGTTCTGTGGTGAGAGCATCAGCCACGAAGCTAATCCAAAGTATCTTGGTGTTACACTGGACTGGAGTTTGACTTGTTGACAACACCTTGAGAACACCCGTGATCAGGTCTCATGTCACACTTATCAGAAAATTGTCTGGAACATCATGGGGCTCCAGTCCACGGACCTTACAAACTGCATCAATTGTCTTTGTATATTCTTCACCAGTGTGGTCTCATAGCAGTCACACTAAACTCCTTGACACTCAGCTTAATAATGCTATGCGCATAGTGTCGGGGACACTTGTATCTACTCCAGTTGACTGGCTCCTGGTCCACAGATTAGAAGAGCTGCTCAGACATAGAACCATAGAATATCAGGGTTGGAAGGGACCTCAGAAGGTCATCTAGTCCAATCCCCTGCTCAAAGCAGGACCAATTCCCAGTTAAATCATCCCAGCCAGAGCTTTGTCAAGCCTGACCTTAAAAACCTCTAAGGAAGGAGATTCCACCACCTCCCTAGGTAACCCACTCCAGTGCATCACCATCCTCCTAGTGAAAAAGTTTTTCCTAATATCCAACCTAAACCTCCCTGTAGTGAGGCGGTGGGATGCCCCACTGAGGGACGAACCTCCCCTAACAGCAGCGTGGGCGGAGTCACTGGGTCCTGCGCCCGCCCCTCAGAGGTCACGGCGCAGACCAGGAAGTACAAAAGCTCACCGGTAGAGCTCAGTTGGGAACCAGCTGCCGGAGAGGCCAGACGTCTGCGACCGAGCTCTCTCTGGGGAGACAGCAGAAGACCGCGGCCGGCCTGACGTTGCACCGGGCCGGCCGAGCCTAACCCTCGCTCGTTACCCCGGGGAGGACTGGCCAAGACTACCCCACTCCAGCTACCCCGAGGAGGAGCCGAGTCTGCTGCTTGCCCACTACCCTGAGGAGGAGCCGAGCCTGCCTCTTGCCCGCAACCCCGAGGAGCAGCTGAGCCCGCCATCTGCTACTTACCCAGAGGAACCGATGGTGACGCTGCGACGACTCAGGTACCCTACGAGGGGGAGTGTGGAAGTAGCCCGGGGGCAGCCAACCCAGTCTGGCTGCAATACTGCCAAAGCCTATGTCAGTGTGTTGTGGCCAGAATCCCCCCTGACAGCAGCGAGTTTGTGCCGCTGCCAGGGCCCCGGGCTGGGACGCAGTGGAGTGGAAGGGCCTGCGTCCCCCCTGCCACCCACTCCTTGGGTGGCAGACTCTCCCTTTTCCCTGGCCTGGAGAGGCTAGGGCCTCCTGATATTGGAAATATTGACTCAGTCCCTGTGTATTTGCCTGCTGCCCCACCCTGACCTAAGGCCTGGGCTGCTAACTAACTACTAACTCAGCCCCTGCCTGAGGGTCTGAGTTTCTGACTATTTGTTTGCTGCCCCGCCCTGACCTAGGGCCCGGGCTGCTATTGAACTACCGACTCAGCCCCTGCCTAAAGGCCTGAGTCTTTGACTATTTGTTTGCTGCCCCGCCCTGACCTAGGGCTTGGGCTATTAGTGAACTGCTGACTCAGCTCCTGCCTAAGGGCCTGAGTCCTTGACTGTTTGAGTGCAGCCCCGCCCTGACTTAGGGCCTTGGCTGCTCTAGAACTCTTGGCTCAGCCCCTGCTTAGAGGGCCTGAGCCTCTAACCGAGTGTGCATTATTTCCCATGACCGCAGAGCCCACAGACGGCAAGCTAGAGTGAGGCGGTGGGATACCCCACAGCCCCGCTGAGGGACAGACCGCGGCAAAGCCGCACTACGCTCTCCCACTGCAACTTGAGACCATTACTTCTTGTTCTGTCATCTGGTACCAAGAACTGTCTAGATCCATCCTCCTTGGAACCCCCTTTCAGGTAGTTGAAAGCAGCTATCAAATCTCCCCTCATTCTTCTCTTCTGCAGACTAAATAATCCCAGTTCCCTCAGCCTCTCCTTGGCTAAGATTTAATTAATTTTTTAAAATTAAATACTAGGCTCCTACTGCACCATGACCTGCAGAACCCACCAAAGATAAGATTAAAATCCTGCAACCCTCTGTGGAACCGTATCAAGATCCTTACACCCAACTTTGATGCTGCGTCTCAATGGAGAGTCAGATGGAGCACTTTGACAGCTGAAAACAAACAGCTTGTCGTTGATCCTGTTGCAGAACCACCGGGTTTTGATTTATGTCGGAAAGACTGGTGCAGATGGGAGATGTGGACAAACCCCCTTTAAATGGAAAATGAGGCAAACACCTGTATGCGACTGTGGTCACCAGACAAAATGATAGAGCATATCTATCATCATATCTGAATGTCCCCTTCATTCCTTTGCCGGGGGCCTGAAGGACATTCACCAGCTCATTGCTGTAGCAATGTGCTGGCTAACAAACTTAGATATAAATTTGTAGTTGTTGCTAGTCACCCAAGCCATGCGAAAGAAGACCTCACCATTTTCTTAATCTTTCAAGGACAATGGGTTTGTTCACCCTAAGTATTATTCTGTTGTACTGGGCTGCATTGAAATGACTTCTTGAAATCTGTGTGGATTAAGTCCGCTACTTCACTCCTGTCTGTTTTTCACATTATCTCTTAAAACATATTCTAGCAGATTTGTCGGACAAGATCTGCTCTTTATGAAACCAGGCAGATTCATTTTGATCAGTTTACATTTCTCCAGATGTTTGGTGATCTCATCCCCTGTTAAAGTTTCTAAGATCTTGCCTGTGACTGAAATCAGAGTTACCAATTTATGGCCAGATTTTCAGCTGATGTAAACCAATGTGAGTCCATTGGCTTCAGTGGTGTGATGCTGATTTTACGAACTTGAAAGTCTGCTCCAAAAATGTTTTGATTCCCTCCCAACCCCCTGCATTTCTTTTCTTAAAGACTTGGAGTTGTTTGCTTTATTCCAGCCCCTCTATATCTCTCATTTTCTCTAAGCAGCTGTTAAAATTCTTTGTTATTAGACAACTAATCTCTTCTTCTTTCCCTTTCAGCATTCTGGGTTTAAAGCACCCCATCCAGATCAGGGCTTTGTCTCTCTTCAGTTATATTAACTTACACAAATATTGCCTTGGTGACCACTAATGCTTCTAGTTCTTCACTGCTCTGCCAGAGAACTTTGCTTCCATTTCCCTCTTAAGCACTAGCAAGGAGAAATCATTTAATTTTTTAGCTCTGTCCCTTTCCCTGTGTTGTTAAGTTCCCTCCGCTACCTCTCAGTGGTCCAATGGCCTCCCTCGTTAATCTCATCTCCTTTACCTATTTAAAAGAAATCTTTTATTGTTTTATTCACCCCATGGGCAATTTTTCTCTTTGTCATATTTGGTTTCCTAATCGGCTTTTTATATCTTTTCATCTTTGCTTTATAATCTCTTTCATCCCCTTAATATTTGCCTTCTTACACATGTTTGCCTGCCTTTTTCCTCTCTCTGATAGCTTTTATGACTTCCTCAGTCATCAGGCTTCATCGGAAACAGACCTTACCCATCCCTGTTCTACAGAGATTGTTGTTTCCAAGTATTACTCTCATTTCCTGAGAATGAACCACGGTATGTAAACTAGAGCTTAACAAAGAATTAGATGTAAATACTTTATATGCCAAATTTTGCCTCTTTTTTTGTTTGCTTGCCAAAATTCTCACCTGCATTCATTATTTTAAACTATTTGCAAATTTCCTTGTGATTTTTTTTCCACTATGGGTGAAATTCACCCATACATGGAGAGCCCACACAAGAACTGTGAACCAGTTAAGACCCCCTTTAAGCCCTCAAAATAGGTTTTAAGTGGTCTGTAAGTTTCTGTGCTGGCCCTTTGCACAGGGCTGAATTTGACCTATATAAATATCTTACACATAATAATGGTAGTACTTACATGGCACTTTCCATCAGTAGGTCTAAAAACACTTTACAAAGGAGGGAAATATAATTATTCCCATTTTAAATGAGGAAACTGAGGCACAGAGCAGTGCAGTGACTTAGGTCTCCTAAGTGCTTCTTCAGTGCTCTTATTCCCCAGACCCAATAGCTTATTCTGAATTATCAATAGTTAAACCACTTTCTTGCTTCATTGTGTAACTCACTTGGTATTATTTCTTTTCCAAGACTGCATGATAAAATGCAGATTGTACAGTCAATCCTTTTTCAATGACTATTCTAGAATCCTACTGTAAAAGTCTCTTTTTTTAAGAGTGTTGTGCTGGTAAAACTGAAGTGTGCAAATATTCATGGAAAATAAATTTAAAAAGGAGCATGTACTTGATCAAATCAAAATTCAGATGAATATTTCTGGATTATTTTACCCCTTACTATTCTCTCAGGTGCAATGTAAACAAGTGCAACTTCCAGATTTTTGTTGCAGCCTCTTAATCCTTGGGCTAAGAGTTCTCCTCTCCTAGACAGGAAAGAGAGCTAGGTGTGTCTTCATTAATGGAGATATACCTATCTCTTAGAACTGGAAGGGATCCTGAAGAGTCATTGAGTCCAGCCTTCTGCCTTCACTAGCAGGACCAAGTACTGATTTTGCCTCAGATCCCTAAGTGACCCCCTTAAGGACTGAACTCACAATGCTGGGTTTAGCAGGCCAATGCTCAAACTCCTGAGCTATCCCTCCCCCATAATGATGGCTGTAAGCCCTTCTTGAAGCAGAATTCAGACCTCAAACGAGCCCTGACAAGCACTCTAGTTGCACGGGAGAAAAGTGACAGGGGAGGTTACAAGGGAAACAAACAGGAAAGTGTGTGGCTTCTTCTCCATCCCACTGTGCTAAGTTCCAGCTGGGCTGGCAACATGGGTCTTTACAGCGATGCAGGAGGTTTGAGCGACCAGGCACTGGATGGAAACTGGGGAAGGTGGCCTAGAAAAAAGAATTAGCAGCAGTTAGCAGAACTCCAGTGTATCATCTCTCCTGCCTGTCCCTCACAGAACCATGGATGATGTTCCCTTCGGTCAGCACACAAACACAGGTTTGAGTGGCAGAGAAAACGCTATGGTATATGGCAATGGGGCTAAAACAGCAGAGAAAAGAGCACTTTTAAAATGTATTCAAAAGAAAGAACTGGTATATAGGTGGGGGACCAAGAGGAGCCTGATAAATCAAATGGAAATTTTTGCAAGAAAATATCTGTTTTCATTGAAATTTTTCAGATTTTTGTCAAAAAAAGGAACATCCCAAAGTCCAATGATTTGTTAGTTTCTGAAAACTTAAATTGTCTTTATTTCTTTAACAAAAACCTGAAAATTCCACAGGCAATAAATTTCCCAGCCAGATCGATTGTTGAATTGTGCTATTAGGATTGTTTATTTTTATGTATATAGTTGCATTCCTTGTGTTATACCTCCTCTGCATTATTTTACCATCTGTTACTTATACAGCAACGTATATACTCGTTCATAAGCCGAATTTTTTTAGTAAAAAAGGGAGGCACCAGAGAAGGGGGTCAGCTTATGAACGGGTATAGAGAGGGAGAGGTGGGACGTAGCCCCTCTCCTCAACAGAGGGAGCAAGGAGAGGCAGCTCAGCCAGCAAAGCCACAAGGGAAAAGGCGGGGCCAGAGTCTCTCCGCTTTTGGCCACGCTGCTCTCCCCCCAGCCTCTGAAGCAGCTGCAGCTCTGGGGCTAGCAGGCTGCAGCCGTGCCGCTTGGCCCTGCCCTCCAGAGCACTCTGGTCTGGCCCGCCAGAGCAGACTGCTGCCGCCCTGCCCAGCCTGCCGGAGCAGCTCCAGCCAGGATAGAGACATCCTCCCAGATAAGGTGGGAAGGGATGGGATGGGGAGACTGTGGGGGTCCTGGGCTAGAGGTGGATCATGTGGGGGGGTGGTCATGGGGGTTACTCCCCTGACTCCCAGATTCTCTCCCCCCCCCCAAATTTTCCCCACTAGTTGCTGTCCCAGCCCGTCAGGGTAAGCAGCTGGCGCACCGGGACACTTTCTTTACTTAGATTTACCTCTGTGCCTGCAGATGCTCGAGGTAAACAAACCATCTCAGCCTGCCAGCAGCTTATCCTGATGGCCCAAGAGCCAAAGTTTGCTGACCCCTGAATGATAAGGTCAGCTTATGAATGGGTCATACAAATTTTCCATTTTTACTTATCCATCTTGAGGGAGGTCAGCTTGTAATCGAACTGGCCTATGATCAAGTATATACGGTATATGGCACTTTCCCAAAAATTAAAAGATTCATAGATTCATAGACTCTAGGACTGGAAGGGACCTCGAGAGGTCATCGAGTCCAGTCCCCTGCCCTCATGGCAGGACCAAATATTGTCTAGACCATCCCTAATAGACATTTATCTAACCTACTCTTAAATATCTCCAGAGATGGAGATTCCACAACTTCCCTAGGCAATCTATTCCAGTGTTTAAGATAATGCTGTGGGCCCAGTTCAGCCTTGCTGACCTGAGAGAAACTGCAAATAATGATGCAGTTAGGCCCCAATTCTGCAGACATTTATGCACCTGCTTAACTTTATTACCATGAGTAGTTCTGTCAGTCAATGGGGCTACCTACAGTAATAAAGTTAAGCAGGTGCCAAAGCGTTTGCAGATGAGGGCAGTAGGCCTCATTTAACCCCCAATGAAGTAAATGGAAAGACTCAGTTACTTCAGTGAGGGCTGGATCAGTCCTTTGCCCGAGCACTCCTTCGTAAAGCTTTTTAACACAGCTAAGTTTACTTGCAGCACGACCTTGCACAATCATTAACTTTACCACTCTGAGACTATGCATGTCTGCGACCAACCTTGGCGCTGACTGACTGACTCACAGACAGACTTGATTCATTGCTATTCTGAAAAATTTGCCTCCCTCTGCCAGCCACTAGGTGGATCGTTACAACTTGGCATCACCAACTACAAATACCATATAATGTGCTAGCGAGACAGGATGGGTGAGGTAATAGCTTTTATTGGAACGACTTCTGTTGTTGATAGAGATATGTTTTCGTGCTTACACCAGTGTCTGGGAAACATATTCAGTGCCACAGCTACATACAAGGTGGAACAGATTGTTTAGCGTGAGTAGTTAACACATATTTCAAGGGACCACACAAATTGACACCCCCTCTTCCAGCCTTCAAACAACCCCTCGGCCTCTCCAAGCTCATCATCGGAAGCAAGCTGCCCACAGACCAGGACACACCAGCTCAAAGCAGCATCAGACACAGCTGGGAAAAACAGATTCAAAAGCCATCAACATATCTCCACTATTACAATGATCAACACTGCCCACAACACACCTTTCAAGATCTATGGGTCAGACACATGGCTAACACAACATGGGGTGTACCTCATCAAGTGCACCAAGGGTATGTCTACACTGCAAGGTAAGCCTAGGGCTCACACTCAGCTAAACCCTAACCCCCCTTCTAGCTGCACACAAATCTCGCTAGCCTTAGGCTTGGGCCCAGGGTCCCAGGACCCAAGAGGGGTGGAGGGTCTGAGCTTGAGTCAAGCCAGGATGCAGTATTCAAGCCCTATTGCTTTGCAGTGTACATGCAGCCCCACTGGATTCAAACTCTGGGAGTCTGCAAAAAGTATTCCACAATCCCCTGGGCTGATTTTCTTTGTCCTCTGGACAGTTAAGTTTGGTGTACAGTCAAGTTTTCCCATGCTTCATCACAAACAAAGGGCTAGCGTGACCTCATTTTTGGAGGGTGCTGGGAAGTCGGGGACATGGGTGGTTGAATTCAGGCCTGCAATTCAGGGAGGGATGGCTCAGTGGTTTGAGCATTGGCCTGCTAAACCTAGGGTTGTGAGTTCAGTCCTTCAGGGGGCCACTTAGGGATCTGGAGCAAAATCAGTGCTTGGTTCTGCCTAGTGAAGGCAGGGGGCTGGACTCAATGACCTTTCAGGGTCTTTTCTAGTTCTATGAGGTAGGTATATCTCCATTTAAGAATAATGCAATGTAGATGCTGGAATCACAGGTTGGGACTGGGGCCCAGGGTTCAACAATACCTAACAGGGGTTTAGAAATTAATGTAAGTGCTTAAGCCCTAGGTTACAGACCCAGAGTCTGCTCACTCAAGTTTACTAGCGCTGGGCTTACATTGTAGTGTAACATACTCTAAATGCCTCAATAACAAATATGTGGGTGAAACAAGACAATTGCTACATGCTCAGATGGATTCGCACATTAAAATGATAAAAGACAAAAACACTATGTCATCTGTGGGCAAACCCTTTTCACAAAACAATCACTTAATATCACTATCTGTCCTTGTCCTCAAAGGAAACCTGCACAGCACTTTCAACAGACGAGTCTGGGAGCTTAAATTCATAACTTTCCTAGACACTAAAAATCATGGACTGAATAGACACATTGGATTTATGGCTTATTACAACAATCTATAGCCCACTAACAACTTCCTCTCCCTCCCCCCCAATGACTGGAGAGGTGTTAACAGGTCAATTCACCTTGAACTGTCCTTTGAAATATGAGTTAATTACGTACGCTGAACAATCTGCTCCACCTTGTTTTTAGCTGCAACACCTGAAGAAGAGCTCTGTGTAATCTTGAAAGCTTGTTAGTCTCTAAGAGGTCACAAGTACTCCTCTTCTTTTTTCCTCTTTCACTATTACCTCACCCATCTTGTCTCTAACATCCTGGGACCCACACAGCTACAATAACGTTGTGTACATATAATCTGATGCACAAAAATAACCCACACAATTAGAAATCTTTCAGGGATCCCTCTGCGAAGTTGTTGGTGCTTCTGAACGTGTGGGTATTCATCACCAACTCACAGGGGCACTGGTGTGTTGCCCAAATCCATCCCAGAAATAGTATCTCTGGGAGAAGATGCTTGAAGGAATGACACTACAGTGCCAGATAGGCATTTCTCAACTCAGCAGGGGACATCGCTATACTTCAATTAGTACCTTAATTGAGCTATTTGCAGGGGAGCACTCTAGGGAGCTGAACACCTATTTTCTTGCAGTTTAATAACTATCAAGTCTAAACACTTAGTTTCTCCCTTAAATAGGAGCAAATATATAGTATATCTCCACAAACTTCACTGCAGTGAATTGCATAATAGTCATTCCTGTTGCAAGTAAGAGCAATAATAATAGAATTAAATTGTGTTATTAAATACACTAAATTCTACTTAACCGTTTTTTGTCTAAATGATTAAAAATCATATTCCTTTAGTCATTTTATTACACTATGTGCATTTCTTTCAGCATGTCTTAACAGGAAAGGTTTTGGGGAGTTTTGAAAACCTATGATGGGTCCAATGTTCCACATAGAAATCTGGTGCAATTCCTTTGATTTGATTTGATTTCAGTAGCATTGGTCCTGATTTATGGGACAAGAAATACATCCAATAAGTAGGGGTTTAAAAAACACCAGGAAGCAATAGTGGAAAGAATTGGGCAAAATGTTGTGTTCTCCAATAAATGGAGATTTGGGTGAACTGAAACTTGCTGAGAATTTGTGTTGAATTCAACAGATTTTTTCAGTTGAAAAACAAGAATTCCAGAAAAAAAATCATTTTGACATTTTCCAAATGAAACGTGTTGATATTTTTATTCAAAATAACTTTTTGTTTCAAATTTCACTTGAATTTTATTTTTTAAAATGGTAAAAAAAACCCTAAAAATGGGGAAAAAATGTTTAGTTCAACCTCAAACTTTGCCCCCTCCCAATTTTTCAGTTTGTCTAGGAAACCGAAAAATCATTTATTTGCACAGCTCTACCAGTGGTATCCAGTAGGGTCCAGTCCTTTCCACACTCTTTGGTTGCATGTTGCAATAGTAGTGGCAGCATCTATAAATGTTTGTGTTTTGGTAGCACCCTAAGACCCCAGTTGTGATTGGAACACTATTGTTCTGGGTGTTCTTGTTCCAATGGAAGCATTTAATTTTTGAGCAGATGCCACAGTAATGTGACTATGTTGGAATCACTGGAGTTGCTTCTGAGTTTGTTATGGGATGGGTTAACCTCACAGATATTGGGTTGGTTTTTCTGCAGAGGGGGAGGTGTGTTTCCCCATCCTAGAAGTTTATGCATTTTGTGTGTTTGAGACTCAGCTCCCTGCAGGAGACATATATATGACAGACTATTTGTATTCCTAGCATACATAGGCAATACACAAATACGCATACGTTCTGGATGAACGCTTGACTCCACTGATCTCAAAGGCAAAACTCCCAAGGGGGCTAGGCTATGTTAATTGTTTCTAAGGGTATATCGACACTGGAGTTGAAAAGTGTAATTTCCAGGAGAAATACCCACATTAGCTCCAATCAAGCTAGCTTGCTAAAAATAGTAATGTCGCCATGGCGGCATGAGCAACGGGAATGACTAGCTGTTCAAGTACACACCTAGTGTCATGGGCCGGTAGTGGCTACCTTCTCCTTCTGTTTGCACCGCTATGGTTACACTTCTATTCTTAGCACACTAGCTTGATCAGAGCTAATGTGGATATATCTGCATGAGCTGGAAATTGCACCCCAAGCTCAAAGTGCAGACATCCCCTAAGTGTCAGAGTTAAACACACAAAAGCAAGGGAATTCAGAGTTAAAGCACTAAAAAGAGTAACATAGGAGACATATATAATCTCTCTCGCTCTCTCTTTATATAGATATAGATAGATAGATAGATTAGATAGATATAAAGCTAAATTACCCAAAAGGTAATTTATTTTACAATGTACATTTTTTAGCCCGGCCAGTTTTTTAGTCATGAAAAATCTCAGTTCCTCATAGTGAAGATTACAATATTCTCCAACTTCTCTGCGGGGCAACCTGCCAAATGTAATAAATGTGTGAGAGGCTGGTGTTTGTCTTGACCTCGATCATCTGACATGGGTCAGCATTATCAAAGATAAATACCACAGTCGCAGGACAGGGGTCCCTTTAAAAAAAATTGTAATGCAAATAAACCATAACACCAACAAAAATAACAACTAATCATGAACATAAACTGTCCATGAAACATACAAATGGAGATCCCTGGGGTGGAGATTTGGATGCATAAACAAAACCTCTTGGCAGACAAGAACATTATATTATCAGGGACTCACAGAAATGTGGAGCTGTAAGGGGCCCTGAGAGATCAGCATGTCCAGCCCCTTGCTCAGAGATAGGACCAAGTAAACCTAGGCCATCCTTGACAGGATGGGACTTCCAATGATGGGAATTTCAAAACGTCCCTTGGAAGCCTGTTCTAGAAATTAACTACCCTTAGGCCTGGTCTACATTGGGGAGGTATCGATGTAAGATATGCAACTTCAGCTACAGGAATACCGTAGCTGAAGTCGAAGTATCTTATTCTGACTTACCTCCCGTCCCCACCACGCGGGATCGACATCTGTGGCTCACCGTGTCGACTCCGCTACTGCCGCTCGCTCCAGTAGAGTTCCGGAGTCGACGGCAGCGCTTTTGGGGACTGATATATCGTGTCTAGATGAGATGCGATATAGCGATCCCCGAAAAATCGATCGCTACCCGCCGATACGGTGGGTAGTCTGGACGTACCCTTATAGTTAGAAAGTTTTTCCTAATATCTAACCTAAATTTCCATTGCTGCTGATTAAGCCCACTACTTTTTGTCCAACCGTCAGTGGACATGGAGAAGAATAGATCACCATCATCTTTATAACAGCGCTTAACATATTTGAAGACTGTTATCAGGTTTATCTCAGTCTTTTCTCAAGACAAAAAATCTGGGCATGTTTAAACCTTTCATCACAGGACAGATCTTCTAAACCTTTTATCATTTTTGTTGCTCTCCTCTGGATTCTCTCAAGTTTGTCCACATCTTTCCTAAAGTGTGGTGCCCCCAGTTGGACATCGAACCTATTGTCTCATGTGTCAGTAATTATCGCTGAACGTCAATGGCTTTCCGATCACATCCCCTTTTCTTTTCAGATCACTTCCTTCTGCAGTGGTCTGTTCAGCCACTGGTGCAAATATGCTACCTGGAACTTTGTTTTGCTGCTCCTCGTGCTTTTCATTGTCAGCGCCTGTGATGTCCACACAGGAGTGCCTTTCAGTAACATTCTGGATGTCCTGAAGAAACAGAGACCCAGGGCCATCCTTGGTTTTGTTTATATCTCTGCTCCCTTCCATTGTGTGAAGTCTGTTTCTCTCATTTAATTTGCTTTGACTTGCCATACCGTAAATAATTCTATCTCCAATTACTCCAGCTGTTCGTTATTCAAATTCACATAATTTAGCATTATTATGCCAGGCAGTAAAATAATGGTCAATGGTCTTCTTGGGCAACTGGTCTTGAAAAGAAAATATCCCCAAGAATGAGACATTTGTGAGTGGATCAGAATATGAGTGATATTTCTGAATGACTTTGTCCAGCAGTTTGCATTCCTCTTCAGGCTTGTACTGGCAAGTGTTGTACATCTCTAAGAGTAGAGCAGCCAGGAGAGTGAAGTCAGGCTTTGGTGGGAAGAAGCCATACCAAAAGTGCAGAGTCGGACATCTAGAGAGACAGTCCTGGGAGGTGTTCAACTGAAGAACTGTGTTCCTGGGTTGGAACCTAGAGGAATGGGTTTCCCTGCCAGTCACTGGTGAGATGGTGTGATGTCAGAAAGGGAGACAAGGGTGATGGAGAGCCCTGAAAGAAGGGAGCAAGGACCATTGGGGCCAAGGGCCTTTTTGAAAAGTCATGTGGACTTTGTTACCCCAAAAAGGGTGGGTGAGGGAAACTAAATCATGACCTGGCTGAAGGGTTGGGTTATGGGAAGAGAGACCACCTGAGGGACTGTTGGCAAGGGATGCTGGAGAGGAGAGAGCCTGCTATGCCACACCCAGCCCTAAGGAGTTGCCCTTATACTGAGTGCACATTTCTACACTCTGTCATAGGACAGGTGTCAATATCCACTTACTCCAGAGGCTGTCATTGCACCACAAAGAACAAGTACAGGGTACAAGTTTCTTTGTAGGTGTGGCCATGCACCAGCTCCTCATACCTCTCCTCTCCTCTGCCTCCCTGCTCCGTTCTTAGGGCTGTGTGGACACGCTCATTTAGCATTAAAGCAGCCTTAATTTGGTTTAGCTTAATTCACTTCCAAAGTGATCAGACTCTGCCCTCAGCACACACATGCAGCTCCAGTGATGTCAGCAGTAGCCCTGTCAGTGGATTGAGGGCATGGTACGTTCCTCAGGAAATAGAATCCTACGTCTATGAGATTTAGTAAGCCAAATGGATTCTAATGGTCACACGGGATTTCTGATGGGCATGCTGACATAACTAGCACTGATATGTTTAAGGAGTGTTTAGTGTTCTATGTATGTTTCTGTGGGAAGACTGGCATTAGAGCAACCCACTTTCCCATGAAAAGCATGGCACATCTGCACTGATCGTTCTCTGGGTTTTTTGTTTCGTTTTTTTCCCCAAAAGCGAGGCTAAAGTTGCCAATTTGCCTTTGCCGGGGGAAAAATGTTGTACAGTTTTTGGTAGCGTGTGCATGTGTACGTTACTTCTTTGAAAATAAGACCCTAATATGTTAAGGTATGCTGGTCTGTGACAAGCTGAAATCTCAGCTGAAGAGCCCTGTCAGATCTGTTCTCTTGTCCATGCCCTCCCTCCTTTCAAACACTGACCTTCCCCATCAGATAAGAAGCACAGATCTCGGCCCTGCATTCCCTCTGCAGTCTCAGCCCATTAAAAATTCATTACCTAAAGTGAATCTCCTCTGTTACTGCTGAATTGTTATTTACCTCGGTCCGGATTTCCTTAGGTTCTGACAATTAAAGGGGGTACAAGGAGAGGGCTGAGTCATAGGATTAAGTTTTGTGTAATATCTCTCTTGTAGCAAGAGACGATCATGTAAAGCCATAATTTCCCAGCTGCGTACTGGTTCCCCTTCAGTGCTTCGTTAAATGTGGTGACTCAATAGAAAGGATGGAGACACAGGTTAACACGTATCCCTCCTTTTGTGGGATTAGAGTCTTGTATAGTGATACTCTTTCAAAGGCAGGAGATGTTGTCAAGCATCATTAGGAAGCCATTTTAAACAAGAGTCTTAAAGCACCCTTTCGGGTCAAATGAATTTATTAGAGGAGAGTGGAGTGGAGGCAATTACCATATGAGAGAGAAAGTCTAACAATTTACATGGCATTGTTAAGGAAACAATTTAGAAAATTCATGGATGCTGCTGTGTTGCAGAGAATAAATGCATCTTGAAACTGCGTCTATTGGACTTAGATGTTGACCAGTTTCATGCTAATTCATTTCAACAAGTGTGAATGAGATGCAGGCAAGCACTCTATGTGCCCAGGTGATCCTGAAACCCCCCCAAACTCCAGTTCACAAAGGCCTTAGCATCATAGGAGGAAAACTATTTTTTAACTGTAGGTGCATGTTTTGTAGCGGGGGTCAGGGGAAGGGGAAAAAGTAAGATTCAGTAAAGAGAAATGTTTCTATTAGATAACTTTAAAAACATTTCTATAGCAATATGCAGTTTGAAAGGCTGTGGGAGACACTTTAGACATAATTTGATCTGTTGGTATGGTACAGTTCTGGAAGGAAATTGAACAATAATCTTTAGTTTGATGGGGGAAGAGAAGAATCAAAGAGGAATGGGCAAATAAAAGCTATTTGTTTGGAAGTAGGTAAGCAGTTTTATTACACACTTAGTGTGATGGACTATGGCCTGTGTTTGTTTATTGAACCAACAGCGTAAATCTAAACGAGCCAGTAGCTCAAATTTAAACTAGCTGTGTAGAAGAATGCCAGATACTGATCATTTAGGCAACATCAGCTATACTTGTGGGGATTTTTTTCTGCAGTTGTTTAGACACATGCAGAAAAATTCTGTTTTCCATGTATGGACATTTGGGCTAAGGGAACAATAAGCTCAGCAGACTAATCCCAGCCTGGAGCAAGTAGAAAGAGATTCATGAACTCTGAATGCGCACACACTTCTTCGTATGAGGATTATATAGACTGAGATTTGCAGTGGTATGTACTAGGAGGAGTTCAAGTGGTTGTTGTCATCTTTTGAGGGGTTTCTTTTGAGTAGGAATTCTGTCCTATATCCTGTAAGCCTCAGCTCATTAAGGTGGGACTGGAATTGCTAGGCTGTCCCCATGGGTACGGGTCTCTGTCAAGACATGCTTGGACAGGATGAAGTTAATGTTGAGTTAACCTTATAGTTAGAATAAGCCACTGAAAATGAATTGGAACAGGTACTCTGTCTCAATGGAAGCTGAAGTGCAACTGTTCACTGCTGAGATTACAATAGTGTGTACAAACTGGCCACAGAGTGTGTACTGGATACGGTTCTGCTTTACTTTGCAGTCAATTATTCACATATATTAATTGTACTGCAAACAAAGCTGCAGATTTCCACTCTCCCTTCAGAGGAATGTTGTAAGTGTGTTCATGTGGGTTCACAGGAAGAGAGAGTGGCAGCCTGCCAGTATTACACACTGGTACAGTACTGTACATGGGATGGTGAAGTTGTCTGTTAATATGATCTCCAGTTACTCTGGAGACTTCCAGCTCTTGGGCCGAATCCTCCTCTGTTACATCAGTGCAACTCCGCAAGCACCCCCTAACACCTTACTTTTCTCCACTTATACCTACACTGTTTTACTTGAGATTGCTGGACAATGGCCACAACTTACAAGGGCACTCTTCTCTTGGGTTGTAATTGGGAGGAAGGACTCCTGATTTTTGCAAACTGGGCTGTGCACAACAGTTGGAGAGGAGACCTGAAGCAGTGTCTGGGTATAATTTAGGCACCATAAACAGAGGCAGCGAGGGGTCATGATTTTCCATTCTCAGTTTACCTCCTGCAATGTCTCTGCTAACTGGTGCATACAGCTTGAACTCTTGTAAAAATTAGCAGAGAACACAAGTACCGGTGACAGAAAGCTGAACTTTTCCAACAGCAGGTTCTAAATTCACAGTGTGCGCTGAATCCACTTACACTTTAAAGAGACAGTCTGCTTTCTGTTCTTTCCACTGCTTAGTTTGAAAATGACTGCAGTACTAATTAAAAGCAAATTGCTTAATCTTGTTGCGTCAGGCAAGGGAGGCTCTCCTCAGAGAGGATGCCTCCTGTGAAAGGACTGTAAATGCAGAATCCCTGCAGATGCAGCAGAGTGCCAAAGAGGAGGAATAAGTCACTGTTGAGAGATCACTTGTCGCTAGATCAATTACACAGCTCAGTTGTATTCAGGCCAGCAGCTGTATCACAGTCTTGCCTTTGCCAGCAGGTATCAGAGCAGTGATAATGATATTTGTGTGACTCATTATATAATAATACAAATTTCCTTTGTGAAGTATCTGTCCGACTTTGTGTCCATATCTGAGATGCATCCTGCATATAAGTGACACCAGGCAAGATCCCTGATAGAATTCAGATTGCTGAAGAGAGGAAACATTGCAAAGAACAAGATGCGCGTGTCCTGTGCTCACATCTACTACATGTAAATAAAATCCACTACATAGTAACTGGGTTTATTCCTGAAAGTTACTGTCCTTTTTGGAATAGGGCCGAACAATCTGTTTGCTCATGCATATATATCATACTGTTTGAAGTAGGTGCAGTGTCCCTGAGTAGAGATGCCTCATTTATTTTTCTTCTGATCATATCAGTCTGAACTAATGATTTCAGATGACCTTTGCGTAATAGAAAGATACTGTTTTTTTTCTTTTCAAGTTTACATTTGCACGCAAGGATGTGTAACAACACGGAGAATTGATTTCTTCCCCTGTATTATCTTTTGGTAACATGCATACCATCTTTGCTAGCTAACAAAGAAATAGGAAACCTCTCTCTTTTTGCTTCAGGATACCCATGTGACACCCTGTTCCTGTATTTACTCTAGAGCAGCTGGGCATTGATAGCAAATTAACTGCAAGCTACGGAAGAGGCTGTTGTGTTTTACCCCTACAAGATGCAAGAGAAGTGGACATACTATAGTCTATTCATCTTGCCATGATTTTTTATTAGGTTATAATATGTTAATTTCTTTAGTATTTACCTAATCAAGGCAATTATGTATAATTAATGCAGCATGTTCTTCCAGTGTCTGGTAGGAAAACAGTGGAGAATCAAGAATATTCAAACCACAGTAGAACTGGTTGGGTGACTGGGGTGTGACTTTCCTGTAGTCTGGTAGAAGTCTGCATTTAAAAGTAAACCAACTTAAAATGAAGCAGTTTGACAAGGCTTTACTGACAGATCAGGAAAGCTGCTACGAATGAGACAGTTAGATAAATGATGGTATGGTCTGTAACTTTGGTCCAAATTCTGCCATCCAATATGCACTCACGTCTCCCATTGACATTGGCTCAGGAGTTGTCAAGTAAGTAGGTGCCTAATGCATTCATTCTCCTCTGTAATGTACCGTGTGTGTGTGTGTGTGTGTGTGTGTGTGTGAGAGAGAGAGAGAGAGAGAGAGAGACAGAGCTTCTGTGTCCTAGCAGCTGCTCCACAGAGAGAAATTAGGGAATATAGCCTATAAACTGCTGCATATAGGAACTCTCTCTTAACTCTGGTGGTAGGGATCTCTGTTTTAGGAGCTGACAGATAAGTGTTCTAGTCCCAGTGGCAAGGGCGTATGCATGACTGATTTATGTAGCAATTATGTCTGTTGTCTACAGATATGGATTCTACAGAGGTAGGTCACTTATCCTTCCCCATCCCTCTGGAGGGAGACATCCTATAAAGACCTTATGTTGTACTTATGGAAACCCAGGAACCTCAGTGGTGTAACCCATTCAGTTTCCATAGTGATAGTGCAAGGGCTTGCGGGGGCATTTTTGGCTCCACTGACTGCAGTGGGGACAAGAATGTATCCTCCTTTTGTTGCAGTAGTATTAGGGAGGTTTGGTACCTCCTGTTCCCCTTTGCAGGAGCTGGGAAGGCATGGCTGTTCCAAGCACCCCATGAAAATGCAAGATGGAGGAAGAAGGCTAATTAGTTTCCATGAGGATCCTGAACCAGGTAGGAACTGCATGTCATTTGACAGTCCTGCCCTCCCCATCTCCACCTCTGCTCCAGAAAATTTCCAAAGTAAGAGGAGTCCCAAAGGCCCACGGTGTACGTGGGTTCACAGCACTGAAACTTGGCTCTGCTTCCCTGCTCTTTTGGGGAAGGATTCCAACCAAAACTCAGAACAAACTGAGTTGCTCATGTTTCCATGTCTTGTTATGAAAGTTTTGCTGAGCTCTAGTCATGCGTGATGTATTCTTAGAGAGCCAAGAGGCCAGAACAGATACAGTGTGGCAGCAGCATCCCACACTATGCCTCAGCCGTGGCCTGGAGATAACCACCTCCAAAATCAGACGATAGTTCAGTCTTCATGTCCTCTCTGCTGAGAATGCCCAGACAACTGCCAGGTAAATTCAAGCAAAATCAGGCTTCCCTGCTTGGCCCCTTTTGCTGACTCTGTATGTGGAATAAAAACCTTTTCAAGGATCTATTGATACTAGACTGAACTGTCCAAGCCTGGTGTCAGGCTGTATTGTACTCTACCTACAATACAAATGCTTATCAACATATGTTCTGTTGTCTGCACCTCTTAGCAGAGGAAGTATTAGTTTTAATGGGCACAAGCCTATGAAATAATAAATAAGTCTTCATTTATTCGAGCGCTGCAGCGTCCTAATGAATCTTAACAATGTTACCAACCGCCTAATGTGAACCAAATTAGATTTTTTTCCAATTTCAGAACTCCTACTTAATAAACCTGGAGGCTTTCCTGTTTAAAATGTCTGTCCAGGAAGGCTGATGTCTAGATAATGTTAAAAATGTTTATAAAAGACACGGGAGAAGACCAAAATGGGATTATATAGAAATTCCCCAAAATAATGACTCCCTGGTCATTACATTGCATGTTATTTATGCTTCCTCATTATAATTCCATATTATACTCCCCTTTTTACATTTGAACTCCCACTTTTGGGGGGGTGTATATACAGTACTCTGTAATAAAATGTACATATTTTTGAAAACAGTGTGTGACTCCCACAGTTATATATTTTTTGCATCTTAAAAGAACTGTCAACAGACACAATGAATATGCTTATTTCTTTCTCAACCAAATCCCTTTGAAACTGTAACTTTGGGACAGTAAAGCATATGATCTTCAAACTTTCCAGAACTGTGTAGAAAATGATAGTCTGTAGCTTTTTTGTGATAAGCCTTATTCCAAAAGGGGTATATGTGCATATATTAATAGATACGTATAGCTAATATAAAATATGTCTATAGCTAGGGAGAATCTATATGTCAGCCATTTCATAACGTATTACAGAAATGGTACAAAGTACTGCATCTTACATGAGTGATGCTACAGTGTTTTGGGTGATCACTGTAGTATTTTTAAATAAGGAAAATGCTAAAGATGTGAAGTGCATATATTACATTACATGGTAGCCATTGTAGGGAAGACTGGTTGTTCAAAAAGCATAAGAGTTATCATTTTACGTAATAACTGGAAGTATGTGAAGTGGGTAATATTTAAAATGTTCATTTTTCATCCCAATGTATTTGCCTTTCCCATGGTATTTGTACCATTATTTACGTTGGGATGTTATGGTACTGAAGTGACTTGCTGAGGGTGGTAAAAATGCCCAGTTTTTAATTGTGTCCACTGTATTTGTCAATCTAATGGCGAGTTTGTTTATTGCATGATCCAATGACTGGCAACGCTCATTTATAACATGGGAACTGTATATTTTAAATGATAACTGGGGAGTTATTAAGTTTCGTAACATTGTAAGTGAGTGAAGGCAGTACAATGCCAGTGAGTCATTGCTTTGGTGAGTTTCTGTATCATCCTATACCAGTTCTGCTAACTTTTCATTCACATGCCTTTGCATTTCCCAGGCCAGACAGAGCAAGAAGTGGTGATACTGGCGAGATTATTCTAGTGGTATTTGTGCTCAAGTCTGAATAAGGAAACCCTGGAAATTCCAAGAACTTACCCTACCCTCTCATCCTTCTTCTCTTTGCCATCTCTAGTAAAAGTAATAGAGTAAGGAGAAAAGCCATCTGTCTTGCACCAAAAAAGCAGTACCACTTCAGAGCAAGTATAATATTAAATACTTTGGTCCAGACCCTCAGCTGATGTTAACTGGTATAGTTCTGTTGAAGTCAGTGCACCAGTTAACATCAGCTGAGGAGCTGAACATTTATTTTTAATAAAGATTAGTCCGTGGCAATGTTTTCCATTAAAGAATGAGAGGTAATTGTATGTATCTTTGTTAGAATTGGGCTGCTCACTGCACTCTCATTAGAAGGTTGAATTCACCCAAATTTGTTGACTTTCTCTGTGTTACGTTTCACAGCATACAAATAGGGAAGATAGATGAAAACATATAATACTCTTGCTGGAAGATTGCAATGTAGCCCTACTTTATTTCTTAGAATCCAGAACGATAACACACAGGAACCCAGAACGAGAGAGAGAGACAAAGCAGGCTGCTCCCTATTAAAGAGAGGCACAGCTCACTCTGCCATAGTCTAGGCTGCCTGTTGCAGACTCTGATTACACGCTTCCCTACAAAGCCCCCTGCCTGCAAGCAGGACCAGGAAAACCTTTGAGAATTTAAAGTGATATATCACAGTTTTAACTGTTGGCAATACGCCACACTTTGGCTCACTGCTGGCACATTACTGCTTTCTGCCAGATTTTTGATCTCAGGATTTGATGCAGCCTTTAACACTGAGAGCTGTGTTGGAAGGATATATTTTCATTTTGTTTTCTTCATGTGGGGAAACTCACTTTTGTGGCATGTTGTCTTGCTTTCTGAGAAGTGACTGCTTTCACTGTGTTTTCACTCTTTCCCACTATACTCCCTCCTTGATTTGCAAAGCGGGCACTATATCCTTTTGTGGCTTTGTGCCACCTTCCTAAAAAAAAAACCCACAAAATTGTATATAAAATAACACTTACTTTGTTAGCCGTCCAGGAACTCTGATCCACATCTATAAACTGTGCATCTGCATGATCAATCTTATTGATTTTTTTTTCAAGTACCTTTTGTCAAAATGATCACAAAGTGCCAGACTTCTTTCCAAACCTGCAGGTACATTATTGTACTAATAACATCCTTTTGGTATTTCTACATGCTGCCATTCTTTTTTCCTCTCTCTTTTTAATGGTGACATCTGGATTTTTCCAGGAAAAATATACCAACGTATTAGGACCTCAGGGGAATGTGTCATATCTTTCAAGCATGCCAATTTCGTTGGGCACCGCAGGAGTGAATTTGGGTATGCTCCTTAAATAAATAACAGTTTAGATGTCTAAAACTTCTAGGCTGCATCCGCAGCTTGTATAAATTAGCAATGGCTTTAATGAAACTTCTTCCATTTACACTGGCTGAATAGCTAGCCTATTATGCTTATGAACGACAACCGAAAGTAAAGTTTGAACTGGGCAATTGATTTAAGTGTTACATTAATAATGATGGATGGAATAGCTATGCTTTTAGCCATTTACCTATGTGACAGTCTGTTCTGGACATTATGGGCTTGAGGTCTATTTCTACTTCATCTCCAAATTTGTTGTTTTTATTTCTAACTGGGGCATTCTGCAGGAGAACCCCAGTGACCCAGCAATTTGGTGAGGGTAAGAATTTACAGTGGCTTTGCTGAAGAAAAGGACTGAGCTCTGCCTTCCTCATGAGGATAATATCCAAGATCACAAGCAAAATGTTTAAATGGAGGAAAATATCAGGCAGGAGGGATATGGTAAGTGGCACAGAGGTGCTGAGTGTGTTAGATCTGAGACACGGTAATAGATGGAGACAGTTATTTTCTATCTGTGATACCCTGCTAATGTTGATGAGGCCTTGTCCTGTGTTAATATCCAAACTACCTGTCAACGAAAACACTGATTACCAAAGCTGAACCAAAACTCAACAGATTTTAATTTCCTCTTGTTTATTGTTTTCACTGAATCTCCGTATTCACGCTGGTTCCAATGTAAGTGAAAGGTGAAGGATTGTGACACTGAAAGCTGGAGCACTGTATCAAAGAAGCATTGAGCTAAGCTTTTTTCTTTCTTTAAATCTCACAAATGCTTAGGCAAGTCTATCTGGTTCCAACCTGGAGCCAAACTGCAGAAAACCTGAAGAGTCCTATCAGTGAATTGCGAGTTATTACACAAACCCTGCCAGTACACCTGAACACTTGCAGGAATTACATTTGTGAGAGAACAAAAAGGGGAGAAAATAATTCTGGGTTGCTTGGGGGATTTTTTTGGTTGCATTTGTTTTCTGGAGAAACACTGCAGACCTCATGGAATCTAATTGAACAAACTAATGTAATATAATTCTCATTAACATACCATCAAATATTTCTGACCAGCCTATCTTCATTGAATAATTTGTTCCCTCTGCTACCACACCTGATTTCCTTCATTAAACAACAAAAAAGCATAAACAAACTCCCCAGAAACAGCAGCCGCTAAGGAAAGTTGCAGTTTGTGTTTTCTCTGACAGTTTCACTGTAGAAGGATCTTGTTGTCATACACCTTCATATTATGCAGGAAATGGCCCTCTGTGTGTTTGTTCATGATATGAGAATATGAAAAATTGCTCATCATATATCATCTCCATAAATCTTACAGACAATAAGTCATAAAACCTTGTGTCCTTACATATGGTGGTAGCCTAGGGACAGCTTTGCCATATGGGAACGACAACCTCTGGAAAAAAAAACGTTGTTTCAGTTGAAAAACTTCTGATACTGTTTACAGCGTCTGGAGTTTTTCTTTTTTAACATCTCCTTTATGATACATTGACAGTTGTTTTTTTTATTGGCAGAATTCCCAGTATGCTCGGTATAAAACATGAGCATTTGCAACGTTCTCCTTCTGTGCATCAGTCTTAACGGGAAGATTAAATAGACCTAAACCAAATCTCTCGTCAAGTATTAGATATTTTTGTTACCTCCCCCACACGCATATATTTGCTTGAAAACAGGCAACTGGCCTGTGTTCTGGAAGTTGTCTTCTGTCAACAAGAAAGGCCTGTGTGGTTTTTTTTTTCCCCTCCACTGCTTTGCATGTCTATCAAATTAAATTAAAGGAGACACAGGAAGGATTCATGTTGTTTAATAATCAGGCCAAGCTGTTGTAGTGCTCTGTCCCTGAATGTATCTGAAGTGTTTCGGAAACAGCAAATGAAACACAGGACAAGTTGCCGCTCTGTGTGGTTATTTGCATGACTCTGTAGTGATCTAGACTGAAATCTTTCCCCCCCCCCCCCCCGTAATGCGTCTCTGCTTTTAATGTTGCTGTCCTTTCTTCGTGATTCTGTCTGCAAAAAAAATGAACGTAAATATCAGCCAGAGCTTTAAAATAATTCTCTGTGGGCTAACGATTTAACAGAGGAGCACTGTGATTTACCATTTCAAAGTGTTACCATTTCCAGCCTGAAACATTGATTCTTTATCATAGAAACCAATGT
Source organism: Gopherus evgoodei (assembly GCF_007399415.2). Lineage (NCBI taxonomy): Eukaryota > Metazoa > Chordata > Testudines > Testudinidae > Gopherus > Gopherus evgoodei. The sequence goes on along the minus strand of NC_044333.1, from coordinate 31,982,056 downwards.
TCTCCCTGCCTGTAGAAAGCACTTTAACCACATTTGTACGTGGAGTTCTTAAAGGGGCCTTCCTTTCCTATATTGTTGCTAGTTGGCCCTCACGAACAAAATATCCAGCAACATGCTGTGGGGAGTACGGGAGAGAATGAAAACCATGGCAGGAAGATTTGGGATGGAGGTGGAGGGGTGTTCTGATCTGTCAGGAGGTCAGACTGACACTGGGCAGTGTGAAAAACTGAGATACCAGGTCTGGTCAGACCACAACAGAAAGAGGCTCTTTCAGGTAGTTCTGTTGCTTTCTCCCTAATCCTTCTGCCTCCCCTCTCAACCTCAAGAAACAGTTTACCATGCTGTAGTGTCATTAGCACTCTCACGACCTGATGTGTTTGACCATGCAGATGTGGATAAAATAACTTGTCAAAACAACGAGAATTGGACTGCAAACATAAGACTTCATCCTGCCTTTCCTGAATCCAGTTGGAGTTTTGCTGGAATAAAAAATGTAGATTTTTGGCTCTAAGGCCACAGCCAAAAACCAAACCAAACCAAATCAACAAGTTCCTAATCTTGGTAAATCACAGAAATCCCCCTTTGCACTGTGCAAAAGAGGAAAGGCAAAATTCTGCTTTTACCTGTACAAGAGCTTAAGTCCAATGTTCTGCTCTCCCTCCTTGCATGACACAGGAGCGACTACAGAACAATGCTAGCTCTGCTGTACAGGTCTGACCCCTAATAAAAACACATAGCTCCAAAGGTGACAGCATCAAAGCAAAGGAAGTCTTCTGTGATCAAACAGCCCCCATTTCTACAGAAGAGGGACCGAGAGAGAATGCTTCTCAAACTGGGATGCATAGGTTAAAGCTGCTTAGGATGAGCTTAATGTGTGTTCAAGCCATTTATATAAGTTCTGTCCATTTGTATTTACTCCTGTATTCGGCAGCAGTTAGTAATTCCCATTGTCTCCACCCTAGGAGGCTCATGGAACTGTCATTCAGGCTCAAAGCACCTTTTTAATGACACACGGGCAGAATATGTAATAGAACCACTTTGACTCGCTGTTATTCAAGACACTGAACACGTTCATTTGAGAGACACTTTTTTAAACTTTAATCCCTAAAACCAGCCAAACTGGTCTGTTAAAAGAGGGGGGAAGTTTTGTTGTCTTGTGCTGATTCTTCACCTATATCTCAGCCTTTACAAATAATCAAGATGGACGTTATGTGGAGGGGTCAGAGTAATTAGAGGTGTGCTTGGCTGTTCTAAGTCCTCTTATGTTATTTCACATGGGAGTGGACAAATAATAGCTCTCACGTACTTCTGCTAAGACATGTTTATCCAGAAGTGTTTGGGTTTGATTGCAGTAGGTTCCTGGTGCTGCTTCCACCAATACTAATCTGTCTAATTTTTTTTACCGAGTTTTTCCATCACATGCAATTCCCTGGCACGCTTCAACACAAGAGCTCCAGTGGAACCGTGTCTGTCCACCATATCTATATTGAAAGGTAATTTATCCAATGACGATTTACAAAATAGAGAAAAGGGATGAAAAAATCCAATCTTCATTTTAAAAGTGTCAATGATGGAGAACCCTTGGTAAATTGTTTCTACTGTTAATTACTCTCGCTGTTAAAAATGTATGCCTTATTTCCCATTTGAATTTGTCTAGCATCAGTTTCTAGCCATTGGATCATGTTATACCTTTCTGTGCTGGACTGAAGAGCTCATTGTTAAATATTTGTTCCCTGTGTACGTACTTATAGATTGGAATCAAGTCACCCCTTAACCTTCTCATTGTTAACAGAAACAGATTGAATCCTTTGAATCTATCACTATAAAGCATGTTTTCCAATCCTTTAGTCATTCTTGTGGTTCTTCTCTGAATGCTCTCCAGTGTATCCATATCTTTAGGGCATGGGCTATTTTTTACTTTGTGCATGTAGAGCAAATGGCATTTTGGGGCCCCAATCTGTAGGACCATAGGCTTTACTGTAGTACAAATAGGAAATAATAACCATACAACCTCTGAACTGTGGCTTTGTGATATTGGACCATCTTTCTCAACACATCTGCTCCCTGTATCTAATCACTCATAACTGCTAACTTTAGTGACTAAAATAAGCTTTTATAACATTTTATTCCTGTTAGCATTGCACAATCATCACAGCTAAGGGAGCATGAGCTGGAAGATTCCATCAGCTACAGCTGTGGAATTCCACTGGAGGCAATGGGGTTAGATAGGTATCAGTGAGGGCATTTGTTATTGGTGATGGTGCATGTGAAAGAATGCCCTTAGCTTAACTGTGAAAACCCAGATTTTTTTTAGTACTGGCACAAAATGGAAATATCTTTTGTATGTGTTAACAGAGCACATTTGATATAGAAATCCCTGAGAACTGATAAACCTGGAACTCCCTTTGTAAATAATCACTTTTCAGAGTACAACCACACTAAAGCACATTGACATCAGTGGAAAGACTCCTATAGTCTTCAGTGGGCTTTGGATCAGACCCCAAAGCTAAGGTATTCAAAGGAGCCTAAGGAAGTATGGACACCCAACTCCTGATGGTTTGGGGCTCCTAACTCCCACAGGCTCTTTGAAACCCCAGTGAATAGATGTGGCTTTAATTTAGGGTGACCAGACAGCAAATGTGAAAAATCAGGATGGGGGTGGAGGGTAATAGGAACCTATATAAGAAAAAGACCCAAAAATCAGGACTGTCCCTATAAAACTGGGACATGTGGTCACCCTACTTTAATTTTTTTTGTTTGTTTTTTCTTTTGGTTGGTTGGTTTTGGTAAATTATGGCCTTCTTGGCAGCAAAAGCTTTTCTTATTCAAATATGTTATTGGGTTTTGGTTGGTTTGTTTTTTTTCATTCCCACTTTCATGTTTGACCAGGTGCCACTCTGCTCCTGCCTTAGGACTTGATCCTGTGCTCTTTCAAGTCAGTGGCAAAGCTCCTATTGACTGTAAGGGTGCAGGATCTCAGCCTTATGAAGCTATTTGGCTTTGTGTTCTGGCCTTTTCCAAAAGGACACCAAAGAACGTTCATCTGATTAATTATTCATTTTTTTCAGTAGACCTTTGGTTTACAAAAAACCAGAAAGGTTTGCACAGCTGCGCCACAGCTCCAGTGAGAAAATGAGCCACTCGTTTCCCTCTCTCCCACCCCCAAATAATTTTATTTCCCATGTGCATCAGCAGCAAATTGGAGATTGGCGTAACAGGCACAAATTAAAAATACATCAACTAACATGAGAATGACACCAAGGCATTTACAAAATGAAACTCATTATCACTCAGCTATTGTTGGTTGTCGGTTTAAACTGAATTTGTGTTTAAATTAATGTTGTCCCCACCGAGTACAAGCAAATAAGGCTAATTTTGCCTCACTTTGTTTTTATAATGAAGTTGTATGTACGATTTAGAAAAAAATACATTTAATGGGGGGAAGGGAAGTGGTGTGATATGTTCCTAAGACTACTTATGAGAGTTCTTAACACAAGCTGAACTGTTGTTAATGGGTTGTACCACAGTTGTGATGTACGGAATAATTAAAACACCATGTTAGGCTAAATCCCAAATGAAACAGTAGAGAGTTTGGGTGTTTTTTAAAGCACTGACTAGAAAAAAATTAAGACTTGTAACAGGATAATGTGCACATTTTACTATCGCAAAATCTTTACAGATCTTCTTTCTCTAAGTGCGGTTATATCCTTTATAGTCACATTTTGGTAGTTGCCTTAAATTATTAAAGACATTTTGTAGGGTACTATCTGTTGGAGCATAGTTTGCAAAGAGGTCTCTGTCTGTATTCTTGAGATAGGTTAATGATGACTTTCCCAGTGCAGTGTGTCCAGGACACTGAGGTTAATAAAACCCGTAGCTCTTCTTCATGACTATCATGGGATGTTTAATGTTCAGGAGTGTGCAAGACCTCAGCTTAATGTTCCATATGAAGAATAGCACTGCCAGGAGCACATCATCCCTAGTGCCAGTGCAGGACATTAGTGGATGCTAGGAATGGGCCATACACATTCTGGAGACGTTCAAGTACTTCTGAATATAAGGGTACTTACCTTTGTGCTAGAAGAGGAAGCACTTACTCTGCAAATGGTTGCGGTTGGGTTGGGTAGTTTAGACTACCTGTCACAAGCATGTTCTTGTGGGCTTACCAGAGTGCTGGCAGCTTCCGTTGATGTGTGATTCTGAGACATCTTTTAAGTGAGAAAGGGACACAAGATCTCTTAAAATCTCCATTGCAACTTGTTAAGCAATTGATTAAAAATTGTTTTAAATGTTTATTTTATACAGTCTCTATGAGAGAATGTAGGGGATTTTTTTTGGTGGGGGAAGACAGGGATAAAGAAAGATTCATATGTGAGGGAAATAAACTTTCTCTTTCTGAGCAGGAGGGGAACAACCTACCCTCAAGAGAAGGAAACAAGTTGAGGGGAGGAAGAGAGAAATGAAATTAAAAAAAAAAAGCTTGAGATTTTAAAATAGTTGAGCATTGTTCTGGGACTTAGCAGGCTTTTCTAGCAGTGAGTATTACAGCAAATACCACAGCAATGACAGGATAGCAATGTCTGTATTCTCTCTGTGCACTGGCTGGACAGGGAATTTTCATTTCATGCATCATTTACAGCTTTCTGCATTGATCTACACAGTCAGTGCGCATAAATAACACAAAGGAATAGAAGAAAGGGGAGAGAAGGGCCTGAATCACCAAGTTCAGATCTGAAATCACATCTGTGTGTGAACTTGGCCAAAGCTTGGGGCTGTGTTCCAGTTTGGTGTGGTGTGGAGAGAGACTCAAGTGGCAAAGATCTGGTTCCAGATCTTAATTTCCCTGAAGTTCAGGCAAGTTGCTTGCCAGGTCACTAGCACAGGGCTGTTCTAAATTATGCAAGCTGGCTATGGCTCCTAGGGACTGGTACACCAACCATGGATCCCAGCAGCACTGTGGCAACTCTCTTTTTCCATGGCCACACCCCCAACATGTCTGCTACCTCTGGGAATGCTAGGGGATTGGGAGAGTTTGGTTTCTAAACCAGCTAGGGATTGCCCCCACACTAGGACAATCCTCAGGTTGACAGATTTGTTAGCCTTATGCCCCATTTGAACCAGCAATGGGGACAGGGCTGGAGTACAGTGGTACAGTTCATGTAAACATTGACTAAAGGGGACGTGAAAAATAATGAACTACAAAGGGAATTCTTCCTTTCACTAAAGATCATAAACATTGCTTAGAGCAGAGCACTCTAATGCTTTTAACACAAAATACAGACTTAAAGAAAATCTGGTTTGCATGTCCCATCTAATTCAATTACATGTCCAAAGGAGAGAAATCACAGATCCTCAGCACAAAGTGCAGGAGAAATGCCAGTATTTTTGTTTGTTGTGAATTTTCAAAAACTGCCTTCTTAGCACAGTTACATGTCTTCCAACACAAAGGTATTTTTAAGTAAAAAATATATCATTCTGTGATGTTATTTTTTTTAAAAAGCTCTCTCCAAGCACACACATGCAATTTTGCTTCATCACAGCAACAACTAGCTGCCTGATCTCTCATCATCTGCTTTAATGAACTACTAGTATAATCTTGTCATTTCAGTTTTCCATGCCTTACTATTGAGTTATGTCTCCGGTCCCCAGCCCATTGCCAAAGGTTACTAGTCTACAAAGAAGCTCACTCCATCAAAATCAAACTCTGTCAGAAGTGATAAAACCATGAAGAAAAAGAGTGTCTCGCGCCACTCCTGGACTCCCAATCTCTCTCTTCTGGCTCTTCAGCTGGATTTGGGCTAGGAGACACGCTACTGCTACCTAGTCTAGTGATAGTGGTATACCAGCTATTCGCAGAAAGAACACCTTGCATTCACTTACTAAACCAACTGGAAAAGAACTGACACCAAAAGTTTCTTCTCCCATAAGAGGTGCAGATCCCTATTGTGTATTTCACGCTATTCTGCATTCAGAATGTCCATTAATGTAGAAGGGAGCGCCACATGCTGACAAGTGCAGAATATATAGCAGAGATCTACAGTGCAGAGTAGGAAGGATGATTTTTCCCCGAGATCTGTTGCCAGTCTTGAAAGGGGTAAAGCATTTCAGATGTTACGTGCAGAGACATGAAGCTTTATGGTTTCTGGACTGTCTAACTCCCAGTCAAAAATAATTTCTCATTTACTTCAGAAGAGGAGAAAATCTAAGAGCAATTGCAAACCAGAAATGGAAAGTAGAAAAAGAAGTCCCAGTGCCAACCTTAGCAGAACATGCCAGGAGGAGGAAGGAAATACTTCTGGAGAGATCTGGGATTGAATCAGCCTCATCAGAGAAGGCATCTGAGGCTTGAAAAACTGACATAAAGATCTGGTTCAGAGGCCACTGTATAAAATCACTTTAAAAACGTACAGAAGTATAGTTGTTATGTACAGGCATTTCCAACCCTTTTGTTCAGCTAGTGTGTATGGTGCTAAAGGCAGGCGTAGGCAAACCCAGCAGGGTTTGGCCAATATGAGCTATGTAAAATTTACCCGATATGGTCCAGACCCCAGACTATCATCTACAGTTCACTTGGAAGCTGTAAAGAATCCAAGCCTCCAAGAAACAAACCCCTTGCTGCCACTACCACTGCCCGCTCCTGAGGGTAACCTACCTAACCCTACTGCTACAGGCCATAGGAAACCCACCAACCCTCCCATAAATGTCTGCTGGTGGTGCTAATGGTCTGATCCTCTCACCTCAAGTACCTTCTGGGGCCAGCCCTAACCTCAGGGTTGTTACTCCTCCCAGCAAGGTCTTTAGGGAAATACCAGGTAAAAGACCACTTCTTCCCACAGATCTGTAAGAATCGTTAGGGTGGCAGGGAGTGGCCTGTCTGCCTCCACAAGACAGTGAAAGCTGGGAAACACTCCTGCTGCCAGGGATGCTACACTGAACTTAGAGACATAATCCTTTATAGAGTAGCAGGCACATGCTGGCTAAGACAGTTCATTAACCCTGCCATGCAGTTGTTAGGGAATCCGCACCGTTCCTCAGCAGCAGTGGTGCAAGAATTCGTTTCTTTCTGGTACACTGCACCAGCTAAAGGTTTTGGGGGGCGGGAGGGCACGTGACCTCCTCACGTGAGTCCTCATGTGACCCTGCCACCAGCCCAGTGCCCCACGTTCCCTCTCCCATCCCTATGATCCATCCCATATTACCTAGTGGGGGGGGCTCTGTCCTCTTGCTGCACTGGAGACTTCAGAACCGCAGGGCTGTCCGGAACTGCAGAGGTGAAAGGGGCAGAGCATGGGGCCACTGAACTGCCCCACGCTTGGCAGCTCCTCCGACGCAGTTGTACTGTCCGCATCCCCACCCCTGACTCTTCCATGAAGCTGCGTGCCTGCGTCTCCTGTCTGGGGTCTGTAAAGCAACCCCGCTGGAGGACAGGACTGGGGGGGTGAGGCTAGGGGGGGCGGTACAGCCATGCTAGGGGAGCTGCCAGCATGGGGCCTTGAACTGCAGGGGTCTACCGGGAACTGCAGCCATGAAAGGAGCAATACTTCAGCTCCTCCAGCACTTCTGTACCACCCCCAGCCCTGCCCTCTAGCGGGGCTGCTGTACAGACCCTTATCAGTTTTGTGTGGCACTGATTTTACCTGGCATGCCACAACCTCACTTACCACTTTGCCAAGAGGATTGACTGCTCAGTGCTGTTGAAGAGCTTGAAGGAGGAAGTGGGGCCCAACCACAGGAGGGACCTGAAGGGGGAAGTATCAGGCTGCTGACCCGCAGTAGACACTTATGGTAATGCAGATATGAGCCAGAGTTATGAACAACGCTGGTTTGTGACCATTGCTGGAGCGAGGATATTTGCGGATAACATCAGAACCTGAATCCAGACTGTTTTCAAGTGGAAACGAGAGTCTAAAAGAACCTTTTACATGCCTCTAGCCAAAAGTCACAACAGTAAAGCAATTAGTTTGCTTTATAAATCTAAACTGATATATGCTAGGCCCTGTTTGCAGCATCAGCCATATGGGGATGGGGAGCAGAGGTGGACACCTTGGAGAGTTGTTGAAATGATCTCTGTAGAGACATTCTCATATCGAGGGTTAAAGTCTCATAAAACCAGAGATCCTCTGGAATTTGCTAATATGCCTGAATTCTGGTGTGGAAGAACAAGTGACAGGGTAGTTCAGTTTCCAAAGATGTTCATGGATTCCTGCATCAAGCCAGTAATTTCGGGTTAAGCTAAAGAATTGCACATCTCTTAGTAAATTTGTTCTAATGGTCAATTACCATTACTGTTAAAAATTTGCACTTTATTTTCAGTGTGAATTTGTCCAGTTTCAGCCTTTCCCTTGTTATGCTTTTGTCTGATAGATTAACTAGTCCTCTACTATCAGAAATCTTCTACCCACATAGGTACTTATGAGCATGATCAAGTCAATTCTTAATCTTCTCTTTCATAAACTAAATGGATTGAGCTTCTTCTCTCCTTCACTATAAGCAGGTTTTCCAGTCCTCAAATCAATCTCTGATCTCCTTGCATAGAGTATCTGTAAGAGTGCCACCTTGTGCCAGTTGTTGGTAGTGTTTTGTGTTGTGGTCATAAAAAAGAATTAAGACTACCCTACAGCCCTTGTTACATTTCCAAATTATTATTGTTTTCGGTCATTTCAGAGCTCATCCAATGTCAGTCATTACTACTGAAACAGGCCCTTGACACTGAAGGATTGTACTCAATAGCTTCCTGTATAAGCAATAATTAATAATCATCTCAGTATGGCTAGGCACCAGAAAGTTCAGATGCTCATCCCAACCTTATCTGATCCATTCCAGGACTGTCTAGAGGATTCAGGGGGCCTGGGGCAAAGCGGGGGAGCTGCAGCGCTTGAACTCACCTGGTGCAGGTCAGGCATTTCAGCGGCGGGGGGCCCTTCAGTCGCTCCTGCATCTTCGGCAGCACTGAAGGGCCCTCAGCCGCCGAAATGCCGTCGAAGACCCGGACCGCCGCCAAGCCAGGGTTCGCGGGGCCCCTGTGGGGCCCGGGGCCTGGGGCAAATTGCCCCACTTGCCTCCCCTCCGGACAGCCCTGATCCATTCATACTTCTTGGTGCTGCAAATCTAGTGAGAATAGACTTTCTGGTGCTACACTTTTTTTCTAATGCAATTTCATTATTTCCATTTGTGGTGCTACCTTAGTTGCTTCTCTTACTTTCCCTTTGTTTGAAAACAATTTTCACTAGGGATGGTGGGACATTTAGATATAAGAAAGTTTTGGAATTTCAGAAGTTTATCCACATTATGATCTCCTATTCCCCCATGCCAAGATCCCTTAAACCCTGAAAATTTCCTCTATCTTTAACAGTCTGATTCTGGCATTGCTCAGTTTGGCCTAAGCGACTTAAGAATGTAAGTCTCATTTTCGAAAGTGACCTAAATGAATGCATGAGTCTTAAGTTTCATTGACAGGTTGCAAAGTGGAAAGAGAAAGTCCATGATTCAGTGACTAGAGTGAGAGTTAGAATGGGGGGTACTAGAAAGGAAGGGGGAAGTCTTTAGAATTGTATGGTTGAGTTGGTTCTTTCTTGTTATGAAGTGTTTTGCCCAACATTGATTTTTATCACTGTTTAACAGGTGTCTGTATAATACTAATGAATAACCCAACCAATCAGTCAATTAGGAAAGTTTATTCAGATCTACAGTAAGAATTTTGAAATATAAAAAGGTTTTCCTATGCTTTCTTACACAATTTCCCAGTCTCCTCTCAGAGGTGCCTGTGGGCATAAATATTCCTAGTTGAAATGGGAACATTCACAAATAAATTGAGCCACTATTTATTTCTTTAGACAACAAAATTAATATCTGCTTTTTCCTTGTTAAAAATGGCATGCTATTTAAATGCATTAAAAATATTAAAAAACAATTTTCCCATCCCCTCCATCAATGACACAGACACGTCTCTGCGTTTCATAAATCTTCAAACCAATAAGACAGCAGAGTTCTTATCTGCTATAATCTAATAAACTGTCAGTGTGCAGAAAAGAGGTCAGCCAAATACAGCTTCTTTCAGATTAAAGTTCTGAAAATGACTCACTCCCTATTTTGGTCTTTTAATGAGCTGCCACCCACTTAAAGCAAGATTCTGACTTCTGTTACTCTGGTGTAAATCCAGGGTCTTTCTTTGAAGTGGATGGAGTGCTTCCTGATTTACATCATTGTGAAAAGATTAGAATCTGTCCCTTGGTATTCAGTACCAACCACAGTCACACTCATAGCCCAGAGTACCACAGTAGTGGACTAATTCAGTTAAAGTCAGATAGGAAGTTGAGTTGTTCATTGCTGCTGAGTACTGGGGTGAAGTTTCTGAGAATACTGTCACCATTTAAGCAGCATTGTTCTCTCAATTCCTACATATGTATAATGCTAAGTAGCGTCCTTCTTTACTTTTATTTTTTCACTAAGGGCTGGGGCGTTCGGTAAGGAAAATAGTGCCAACCATGCCCAAAAGGGAACCAAACTATGTATGAGTTCTTGGAGATTTCCACGTGAATATGTTTTGTGGAGAGAAGCCAGCAACCAGATAGAATGGCATTAATTAGGTCACTCAACCCCTTATGGCTTTCTTGCTAAGAGAAATCAGATTTAAAATAAATGCATTTTTGTTTAAATTATGTTTAGTTAAAAGAAAGATGGGGAAAAACACCCTCAGCAACAATGATTGTTGTCTGCAGGGCAAATCCTGCAGCTCTCCTCAAAGGCAGTGGAAGCACAGTTTCAGTTACGCAAAGTCTATTCAGGAGGACATAGCTTCCCTTGTGCACCTGGACGTTCCATGAAAACTCACAGAAAGATTCTGGAGGCATGGTTAGTCGGAATGTAACTGCATTGGTTCCTTGGCCAAAGCCCCAGAATGGAGGAAGAGTGCAGGGTAAATTGTAGAAGCCACTCCAAGCCTTAGGCTGCAGTGATAATCATGGAGCGTTCCATTGATGCTCTATGGGCTGTGTGAGGGGTCCCTTATGCAAAGGATCTTTTGAGTTTGGCTCATGGGGCAGAATTTGGCCCCAAGGCAATAATAATAACTTAAATGTATACAGCATAGCACTCTACACACTGCAAATATATTTATATTTTTTATTTAATTAACACTGCAATGCAGCCACCTCTGGTGAAATACACTGACAGACTTAAACCGGGAATGAAGAATACTTTGTTCATCTGAAGCTAGAGTAGGAAGGGTAGATGTGGTAGGCAAAATACAATTCTCCAAATCCAAATTTGGCCAGAATATTTGTGTTAAATATGCCTATGCTTATGAAGAAACCCTGAGGCCCATCATGACCACATGTGGTCAGGATGTTAGTTTTATTATTACATCTACAAGATAATACCTGTTAAACACACTGTGAAGTCACCAGCATTGCTTCCTGCAGGGTTTCTATCAAAGTACTGGCTGTTCCCAGCCCTGTTCAACTTGTGAATACATAGTTCAGACTGGTAGGGCTGCAGGCCACATTTAAATTTGAGGTTTCTTTTAATCTAACATTGATGTTTCATCTTCTGGAAAAGTCCAGTAGAACTAATTGGTATAGTCCTACAGCCCCCAACCCCACTATGCTGGGTCCTGGACAAATACATAAGATAAAGACATTCCCTACCCTTAAGAATTTTGTAGGGATGAAACTAGTCGGGTTTTATAAGGATTTAATACAATGTTATAGCAATTATTTAAAACATAGATTAAATAAAAAATGAGAAACTTGCTATAGGTTTCTTTTTTACCCATACTATAAAATTCTTTAGTGGGGGTATAATTTTTGACTAAATTCTTTAGGGCAGTTCAGAAAGCCTCCAGCAAAATTATAGTTTTCTGTTACTTTCTATAGATCCTTAGTAAGTGATTCTTACTAATTCACTCTCTGGACTGTTAAATGGCATGGAAATTATTCTAAATATAGGGCCAGCTTCCCAGCTGGTGTAAACTGGCATTAACTCTGTTGCCTTCAGTTGAGCTATGCTGATTTACACCAACTGGAGATCTGGCTCAGCAACTGTGACATATACTGCATTAGGACCAAATCCGTTTACTAAAAAGGGCAGTTCCTCTTGGGCCAGTAGTCCTTACTGGTGAAGTTCCTGAAGTTTAGCCTAAGTAAGAACTAACTTCCCAATGAAGTAAGAATATCTGGGTTTGGTTTCCTGCACCAAGCAAATGACATATCATGCTAATAACATTGATAAAGTGTTCTATTATCCACTGCTGAGTTTCACTTTCAGAACGGAACTGCTTTCACGCACATTCATTTTATTTGCATGTTACACCCATTTCCACCTTCTTGTTAAAACTGGATCAGTGCATCCTCTATTTCTAAATAACTCAGAGCTACTCAGAATGTAAGTGGCACCAAACCCAGAAGGCATTAGTAATTTTACTATGAAACCAGGAGTGGTGAATGTTTCTAATATACCTACACATCATGAAGTGGCATCTTTAAGAAGTAATCCATTCAGGTTGCAGATTTGACAGAATCCTTTTCAAATGCAGCATTCCTCACTCCATGTATGACATTGAATATTACAAAAGCATTTTCACATTCAGCATATATTTTTCCTTCAGGTTTTTAGTCCCAAATGAAATAATTCCAGTTAAATAGCTTTTTGAAAACTGTTGTGGTGTTGTGTTGGGGTGTGCACCCCACACCAGCCCTGATAGAGATAACAGCCTGAGAGGCCAGTAAAGTCACATGGAGTTATCTGAGAGAATGGGGGCCAGGATTAATTGAGAAGTAAGCCCAGCTATGGAAGGATTGGGCCAGCAGTACACAGCCAAAAAGAGAGGGGCTGCTGGAGAAGGAGTCTGCAGTCACTTCCTGGGATGAGGGAGGTCATCAGGGACAAGGAGTAAGTCCAGGGGAGAGTAAACCTTGGAATCCTGCCCTGGAGTAAGGAGTCTAGCAAAAAAGGGGTGAAGTAGCCATAGGGATCAGGGTAAGCTCCCATGGTAAACCCAGAACCAGATAAGAGAAGATGATGAGGCTTGGTAAGAAAGAGCCCAGGAAACAGCACCTGGGATGGGGAGTAAGGACTTGGATTGCTGGTTATAGTCCCTGGGCTGGAACCCAGTGTAGCAGGCGGGCCAGGGTTCCCCTGCCAGCCACTGACATAGTGGTGTAGAGCCCTGAGCCAGGGCTGAACAGTGTCTGGAGATGGCATTTAGATGGTTGTTCTTTTTGTAACCCCTAAAGGGGTGGATTAAATGGTCACCTGGCCAGATGGCCAAGTTACCAGAAGAAATACTATCACAGAGCGAGCAAGAAGCAGCGAGGGGGCTCCCGGTGCCGCGAGTGTTACGTTCCCAGTCCTAGCCGTAAAGAGGCGCACAAGCGGTAAGTGGCAACTCCATTACATGTGTTCAAAGCACTTCCTCTTTAGCTTGATTTGTACCCTGAGTTTACTGTAGATTTCCTTCCCATTGAACAGAACACTAGTTTCCCACACTGGAATGAGGCCAGGGAGGAATAGCTGGATCCCCTGCTGTGGGGGTGGTTCAGAGGCTTTCCAGCAGCCTGTGTTCACTATTCAGGCTGTTTGTTGCCCATCTGTGTAAACTGATGCCAGTAGCTTTGCCCTTCTTCCAGCTGGGAGGGCAGGTGAGCTGTCTTTCCTGCCAATACAAGCACTGTTCCATGGCTCGGCCAACAAGGCTGCTGCACGAGACTCACCAAATGCCTGGTCTCCTTGGAGGCTGAATAAAGGCACTTTATACTTTTTTAATTGGGTATAATTAGATATGTACCAGATTGGAAATTCCCACCATCCGCTTTGAACCTTGGATAGCTGGAAAAGAAACACTACTCTGGGGTGACTCTTACTGCTAATTGCCATTGAGTTTTTAGATTTAAAACATTCCTCCCCAATCCTATCGAAGGCTCTTCTTGTTTGTTTGAATGGTATTTTGTGCTGTTGCTTTTAACTTAATCCAGACAATGTTTAAATGAAACTGTGAGTCTCTTCTCTCTCCTGGATGCACTCGGGACCGGTGCTAGGGTTTCTCGCGCCCTAGGCACACAGCCATTTCGCCGCCCCTTGCGCTGATCCCGCGGCTTGGTGGAGCTGCCGCAGGCATGCCTGCGGGCCGTCCACTGGAGCTGTGCGAGCAGCTGACCCTCCGCAGGCATGACTGCGGCAGCTCCACTGGAGCCGCGAACCAGCAAACCCTCCGCAGGTATGCCTGCGACAAGTCAACCAGAGCCGCCTGCTGCCCCCCGGCAAAATGCCGCCCCCCGAATAATCCTGGCACCCTAGGCGATTGCCTAGGCTGCCTAAATGATAGCGCCAGCCCTGGATGCACTGGCACATGGTCACAATCATACTACCAGTCACACTGCAGTGTGTCAAGGTTGAAAAATATGAATAAAACTTAGTTTTCTTGAGACTAAGGTTAGTGAAACACTAGCGTAATATATATATATATATAAATTTAAACCCCCCTCAGAACTGTTTTATTTAAACCAGGACTTTCTGTGTGCAGATAATGATCAGAAATGATGTCTGCTATCTAAATCGAACGGGTAATTGGCTAAACTACAAGCATATTGCTACATTCACTTTAAAGACATTTGGCCTGAATTTCCACAGCCCAGTTTAGTCATTTACGTCTGTGCAAACTGGATGTAAATCCTACCATTGATTTGGAAGGTTCCCACTGATTTTAATGGGCTTTGAATCAGGCCTTTGTTGTTTTACATCTACTTTATCCAGGTTTAAGGAGCAGTACACAAGGGAGAGGAGAAGTGGGCCCAATATCAGTACCATGATAGGCAAACAATTGGAGTGGCTATCGAAAGTAACAGGTTACAGAGGGACCTAGACAAATTAGAGGATTGGGCCAATGATGATGTGGTTCAACAAGGACAAGTGCAGAGTCCTGCATTTAGGATGGAAGAATCTCATGTACTGCTACAGACTAGGGACCGAGTGGCTAGGCAGCAGTTCTGTAGAAAAGGACCTAGGGGTTACAGTGGATGAGAAACAGTGTGCCCTTGTTGCCAAGAAGGGGCTAATAGCATTTTGGGTTGTGTAAGTAGGAACATTGCCAGCAGATCGAGGGACGTGATCATTCCCCTCTATTCGGCATTGTGAGGCCTCATAGAATATCAGGCTTAGAAGGGACCTCAGGAGGTCATCTAGTCCAACCCCGTGCTCAAAGCAGGACCAATCCCCAGGCAGATTTTTTCCCCAGATCTCTAAATGGTCCCCTCAAGGATTGAACTCACAACCCTGGGTTTAATAGGCCAATGCTCAAACCACTGAGCAATCCCTCCCACCTCCATTCACATGGAGTACTATGTCCAGTTTTGGGCCCCACACTACAAGAAGGATGTGGAAAAATTGAAAAGAGTCCAGCAGAGGGCAACAAAATGAGTAGCGGGCTGGAGCACATGATTTATGAGGAGAGGCTGAGGGAACTGGGATTGTTTAGTCTGCAGAAGAGAAGAATGAGGGGGTATTTGATAGCTGCTTTCAACTACCTGAAAGGGGGTTCCAAAGAGGATGGATCTAGACTGTTCTCAGTGGTACCAGATGACAGAACAAGGAGTAATGGTCTCAAGCTGTAGTGGGGGAGGTTTAGGTTGGATATTAGGAAAAACATTTTCACTAGGAGGGTGGTGAAGCACTGGAATGGGTTACCTGGGAGGTGGTGGAATCTCCTTCCTTAGAGGTTTTTACGGTCAGGCTTGACAAAGCCCTGGCTGGGATGATTTAGTTGGGGATTAGGTCCTGCTTTGAGCAAGGGGTTGGACTAGATGATTTCCTGAGATCCCTTCCAACCCTGATATTCTATGATTCTATATATTCTATGCCAAAGCACTGCTGTATTAACATAGAGCACCAGGTGTAATGGGAGAAACCTGCATGGCTGTGAGATTACAAACACTGATTTGTGATAGAAGATACACCACTACCGTTTGTTCTGATCTTGAACTATGCTGCGGGTCTCTTTATCAGATTTTAATACAAAACAAGGGCAATTAATTTCTACCCCGTTATCTTATCTTGTAGATCGTACAAGCCATTTCAAAGTTTAGTTTCTCATTTCCAGTTCCTGAATGCTGGCTGTTACATGGTTATAGTTCAGAAATCTATAATTCAAACTTCCACATTGACTACACTTTCCATGCCGGTCTTTTCATAATTGGTTTTCAGACTGCTGTGTTCTGTGATGTGTAATTGTTAGCAGTTGTAAAAAGGATAACTCGTGATTTTAAAAGCCTAACGCTTGCTCTGTGCAGATAAAAACTGTAACAAATTATGTTCCAAAAAATCATAGAAATAGAAAGACATGTTAATAACCAAAGGTGAAGTTTCATTTGGAGGTCAGCAGGAGCTATTAAAGTGGTCAGTAATTCCAGGGTTTGCCAGTAGTGATTTGACCATATCACTTATCTACTCTAGTCCATGTTTAAGCATCTCCCTCAGTGAAAAAATAATCCACTGAGAGTAATGCAGGAGGTCAGGGGTAACTATGGCGAAAAGCAATATTGTCAAAATAAACTAGGCTTTCAAATACAGACATTCAAATTCCCAATCTATTAAAATTCTCATACACTGACAATTTTACCACAATGCTTGCACACTTGGTTTAAAAATTTCTTTCCTTTATGTTCAGATTTAAAAAAATGGTAACAGAGGATGTTGAACAAGGCATTTTATTCCATTTTCTACATTTTCAGTGCCAAAATGTAGTTTTTAGTCCTAGAACTTTAGGGACAAAAAAAGTTGGGCAAAATAAATAACACTGAAAGCTGATATACAAGTACCAATTCAGGCAACAAGAACTAGGATTTGAAATGAACATTATCTGTTGTTTGACAGAATTCTTCCTGATGCGCAGAAGTGGTGGTGGGGAGGGGTAAGGGGAACAGAAAGCAGTGAAGAGCCCAAGTGTGCTGCCATTAAATGTAATGGCAAAATTCCTTTCCATGTCAGTGGGGTAAGGTCTGGACTTCTAGATCTGTTCTTGTTGAAGTCAGTGGGAATTTTTCCATTGGATTCAATGACCCAAAAGAGATTATTGGTGAGGAGTGATGGTCTTGTAGCAAAGGCACTAGATTGGGATTCAGGAGATAAAAATTAAATTCCTGGCTCTTCTTCAGACTCCCTGCAGGACTTTGTGTAGGTCACTTAGGTATACTTATACTTATAGCGGCCTGCAGTGTACAGACACTGCATGCCTGCCTGACATGGGTATAAACAACAATAGACAGGGAGGCCTGGCTTCAGCAGGTAGTGCCCTACACACCTGAATCACCAGGGTATATACCCTGCGCAGCTCTCTGCATGCCCAAGCCAGGCCTCCCATGTCTACACTGCTATTTGTAGCAGGGTAATGTCTTGCTGCAGGAGCCTTTTTTCGCTGCAGTGGAAGGATCCAACGGCGGGAACTGTTGGAGCCTTTCCTGGCTGTTTCGTGTTTCTGGAGTCTTTTACCACAGGATGCAGCTATACACGGCAGTGAGAAGTGTGGACGCAGCCTGCCTTTCACTGCGCCATGTGGCAACACATGCAGTGCCTGTACTCTGTGTGCTGCCATAAGTGCAGATTTTGCCATAATCTCTCTGTGTGCCTCAGTTCCCTATCTGTAAAAAGGAGATGATATTTCCTTGCTCCCGCTTTGTATGTTTTGTCTATCAGACTGTAAGCTCTGTGAGGCAGAGACTGACTCTTACTGTGTCTTCGTACATCACCTAGCGCAATGAGGCTGAGATCTCAAATAGGTGCAGCTGTAATATAAATAATTAATAATCATAATCAATTTTAAAATGTTGTTGGCTGAGTTAGATTAATTCTAAAATGTTTAGGCTTGGATATCTGGTTCCTTGCTTTTGTCAGTTTGTCTACTACTAACATTATTTATATATAATTTTTTATCTAGATTCCTTATTTTTAAAGATAAATGTAATTAAAATGCATATGATCAACTATACTGACCAGTCTTGTGCCATCAGCAGTTCTGACAACTAGCAGGTAAATACACATTCAAGTTTAAGTAGATGTTGAACATGCTGTGCATATATTTAGACAATTTTAACTGTGCATTTCCTTATCTCCCTTAAATATATATGTTTGCATGTGTTCTACCTGTTTTGCTGTGGTAAGGATTTATTTGGTAATAGGATATGCTGTTGAGAAATATGTTTGACCAGAATTGGCTATTTAACAAAAACCTTATGTGTTTGAATGTTGCTTTGAGACGCCATATAATGGCTAAGCAGCAAAGAATCCTGTGGCACCTTATAGACTAACAGACGTTTTGGAGCATGAGCTTTCGTGGGTGAATACCCACTTCCTTAGATGCATCTGAGGAAGTGGGTATTCACCCACGAAAGCTCATGCTCCAAAACGTCTGTTAGTCTATAAGGTGCCACAGGATTCTTTGCTGCTTTTACAGATCCAGACTAACACGGCTACCCTCTGATACTTGACATATAATGGCTAAGTAAAGTAAGAGAATTTTCACAGATGGTTGTACAATGCATATTTCTTTACCTCAGAGCTCAGAACGACTCTGATAAATACGTATTATATCAGGACATAATAATATATTTACATGTTCAGACTGTGTGGCATTTACACATGAGAGTGAAATGGCTCCATATCAGGCATTTTTTCTTACATATTCAGTGTACTTAACAAAAAAAAAAAGAGTTTACCAACCTTAGCTTATATCCCGCTGTGGAAACACGTAGTGAAGAACATAATGAAAATCTCCTGAACAAAGGCACCTAGTTCATTTCTATATCAGTGTCATTTCAAATGGCCTTCTTTTCTAACTACTTGCAGCAATTCAATAACATTATCGATTCATTCTTGTTTTGTAATGTCACTTTTGCATAGAGATGGAACTGAACCAGAACCGCAACAAACCTGAATGTTGCAGTGATTCAAAATTGAACCTGTCTCTAATTTATAATTGCAGTTAACTTCCAAACCCATGTATCTACATACAATACACTATTCTTTTTACCCTCATAATTTGTTACCATCATTTGCATGCAGTACACATGGGGTACAAATAGATGTACATGCACACAGCACACAATCACGGTGCTAGCAAGTATAAAATCCCCAAGTACTGAATCATTCTCTTCAACTTTCCCTAGGTCTTTCTGTCCTTTGGAAAGGGTTAGCCATGCTAGCATTCACAGCAATGCCCACTAGTGGCGGTAATGGCAGTTTTAGGGCTTCTCTTAGCTAACCTTTATCAAGCAACTGAGCACACCAAGTGGAAAGCACAACGTTGCTTTAACACCCCTCTGATTTCCTTCCTCCCAGGGGACAAATGCTCTGCAGAGAAACCTCCACATTACTGACCACAATTGCTATGATTTGTTAGTCTAATGGGAAAAAGTGCTCAGCCTTCGGAAGCTGGAAGTATATAATAATATTGTGTGATTCTTTATACAAGTGGTGCCTGTGCATGGAATTGCCTCTGGTTCAGGGAGCTCTTCCTTTTGAGAGCCTCAGTAGGTTGGATTAACCTCCCTTGGATGAGAAGCACTTTATTAATAAATTATACATCTGGAGTTAGCTGTTGCCGTTAAAGGGAAAAAACATTTCTATTTCTCATGCAGCATTCCGTTTCCTGTAATCTCAGTACTCAAGACTCATTCAACAATTAGACATGAGCCGCTGCAGAAATAAGCAATTGAGCAGCAATGATTCCTGGGTTCAAACTGCCCAAGGAATGGGGAGGTTTTGCTTTTACAGAATTTGTCCCTTACAGAAACCGTATTCTACTATAAAATTTGACGTTGTTAAGTGATGTGCCTATACTGTGCTGTAAATGCTACAGTAGATGTCCTCATGTATCACAGTTACAAGCCTCAGTAGAAGAGCCTGGACAGTTGGATGGCTGGATAGCTAGAGCCAATGTACAGTGGTAATAGGGTATGTCTACACTGCAAAAAAAACCCACCCGCAACAGCAAGTCTCAGAGCATTAATCAGCTGAATCAGGTTTCGAGGGTAGGGGCTTGCAATGTGGGACTAAAAATAGCAGGGGATGGATCACTTGATGATTACCTGTTCTGTTCATTCCCTCTGGGGCACCTGGCATTGGCCACTGTCAGAAGACAGGATATTGGGCTGGATGGACCTTTGGTCTGACCCCGTAGGGCCAGTCTTATGTTCTTAAGAGTGAGTGAGTCTTACAGCTTAAGCTCCAGCCTGAGTAGGAACGTCTACACTGTTGTTTTCAGGCCTGTAGCATGTGTCCAAGTTAGCTGATTCAGGCTCTGCAACACGCTTCTCCTTTTTTATTTTTGCATGTCGGTGTACCCATGCTGAGCTCAGTTTTCTAAACTGGGTGCTTACATACATATCTTAGGCACCTGAGCACAGGGATGAACATTCTGCCTGAGCTTTATACAGGATCTTTAAAGAGGCAGGCACTACTCTGCACCCATACAAGGGTCAAATGGAATCAGGCCCATACTATTTAATCTGTGCCCTGTAGTTATGATCCACTGAATTAATTTTCATTTTTTGTTTTGTCATTTCCTCACAGGCTTTGAGCATCATTTCCTCTACTCTTTGTAATTCTAATCTCTTTCCCCCGTAATGCTCAGCTGGTGTGCACCAGGGGAGCTTTGCCTATGTCCCATTCAGAAGGATTTGGGGGGAGCAGGGAGCAGCCCATGTCTGAGTATGAAGCCATACTACCTTGAGCTGTGATCTTTTCTGATCTCCCAAGCCAAGTATTGGCACATAGTTGCATGGGGAAGTTCCCAGGAAACCCATGATCTGGTGATTCAGCTGCTGGTGATCTCTTTGGGTCTCTTTAGCCTAGAGGGCACTATGAGGACAGAATAGCTATATGTGTGAAAAGGAAACTATTGACTTCTTAAGGCCAGTGAAGATCCAAGCCCCAAAGAGGGCTCTCCACAGAACTCACTGGACAAGGGAAAGTGCCGCAAAGGAATCTGATTTCCCCAGTCCGTTTGCCAGCAGGTATCACTTCAGTTCATACTGATTACTGTTAAGGTCTTTAACAACACACGGGATAGGGACCGCTAGTGTGCAAATGACAAGGGGCAAGGGAGAAGAAAGGCAAATTAAAAGTAATGAATCTTTTCCCACAGCTGATCAATAGTAATGACAAAAATGAGAAGTTGAACAGGATTCACACTTTATTATAAGAGGGAAACTGTGATATATAACATCTCAGTGGACCCTCCTTTCGCTGCTTATCAGGCAATGAGATACAACGTTTAATGGTGACAAAATGATGGCACGACTATTGGAAATGCCTGTGGTTGTTTTAATTGGATTCAGGAAGAGTTGCATATGTTTTGAATTATTGGAAGATGTCACTACAGTTAAAATCTGTGACTGAAGGTGTTTCTTCATATGTCCTAAAATAAGTGGAAGAGGCAGGGGAGTAAGCAAATGATGCCACAGAATGATGCCTAAACAATAGATTATATAGTTTGCCAT
The DNA here is from genome assembly GCF_007399415.2 of Gopherus evgoodei. Taxonomy (NCBI): domain Eukaryota; kingdom Metazoa; phylum Chordata; order Testudines; family Testudinidae; genus Gopherus; species Gopherus evgoodei. Next base: position 31,960,571 of record NC_044333.1, on the reverse strand, counting down.
GTTGTAGCCATGTTGGTCCCAGAATATGAGAGCGACAAGGTGGGTGAGATAATATCTTTTACTGGATCAACTTCTGTTGGTGAAAAAGACTCAGTGGAGCTCGAAGGCCAACAGAATTTGGTCCAATAAAAGATATTACCTCACCCACCTTGTCTCTTAGATTAGATTGTGTCATACCATATTTGACAGCTTCACTGGGAAATGTATAGCTGAGCCAAATGTGAATTAAGCTAGTAAATTCCAAGCTCTTTACTAAGCTTAGTTCAGATTCAGGTGTTTCAAAGTTCAAATACAGCTTATCCACTTTGTGTTTGAATAACAAGCTGAACTGGAAAGATATTTCCTCTTAGGCAGTGGACTCTTATGCTTTGATTGCAGGCTTTTCACAGGGTAGGCAAGAAAAGATTCGGAGGATGACTCTTTCATATAGTGGTTCATATTAGTAACCTATTCATCTTCGCTCTTCTTATTTAAGGAGTGGGAGGGTGTAAGAATGAAAAAGAGAGAGGTGCCCTTTAAAATCTCCAGGACTCCTGCAACTTCAATTAACATAAACATCTGTAGGAATTAAGAGATGAAATACAGGCTTGTTTCAAGAGTCTTCAGCCCCCAAAGATATACTGGGGAAAAAAATCTGATGATCAATCTCTTAGAACTCTTTATTACCAGGATACTCTATTTCCAGTCCTACTCTCTCAAGAGTTCACGTCTCTCCAATGTTATTTACCCAGAGTAACCTCCAAATCACAAACACACTTAGCCCTGGTTTATATCAGCCTTAAAGATTAGGAGTATGGATCTGCTCTCCAGACTGACCGTCTGACTTACTGACCTTAGCTTGTTCGCTCACACAGAAGCACATGATGTGACTCTTGTCAAAACCACCATTAGTCAAAGCCCTTTACAGGAAATATGAGCCCTATAAGGAAGGCTAAACTGTCAATAGGAAATCACATGGTTCATACATAGCCTATACATACAGCATAAAAGTAAATGAATCCTTCCTGCTGTTGATCTCCAGTTGCAGTTTGGTGAATGAAGTGATCATATTTAGCTTTTATACAACACTTTCCATCTTCAAAATACTTTCAAGACATTATAAAAAAATCAATCCTCACAACATGCTCATGAAGTAAATAAATAAGTGTTATCGTCAGCATCACTTGACTTTGATGGAGGCCAGTCAGAGGAACATCTTAATCTCCCTGCTCAAATAGCAAATGTATGTCAGAAGTCCAGCTTGGAATATTTGCACTTGAAAGGTGCGCTGGCCAACAAGCTAATGCTGTTGCAGATCCTCAGCTGGAGTGAATCAGCTAGCTCCATTAAAGTCAATGAGCTATGTGAGTTTGCACCAGCTGAATACATATTGGGACTTCATTTTAGAAAGAGCTCCCTTCTTGAAATTCTTGCTAGCCAGAAAGGCCACATGAAGGGAATTAAATGTTAATTGATGATGGAGCATAAACTTTTAACAAGGCTTTCCACTGGACTACGTGTCCCATCCCCCCTGACACGAGCTAACAGGTCAACCTCCATTTACCAGGTCTAGAAGTGAAGTTACAGTTGAAGGCAGATTGTGCATATAACACATATGGCCTTGGAATTGTTTAAACTGTCACTAGGGAATATTACTACTGATTTTTTGTATGTATGTATGTATTTTGCTTAAATCTACGGCTACAATAAAATAACACTTACATGGCAATTGCTAGGGCTTAGCACTTTGACCCAGAAGAAGAAAATGATGAAGAGGCACTCACATGAGCACTCTGGAAAAGCCAGGAAGTAAATAATAAAGCCCAAGGTAGGCACTTGTATGTTTGCTGTCAGTTCTTCTCTTGCTGTGCCCATATCAATGAAACAGACCAGTCTATCAGCCCGTTTCATTCAGGAGAGCTCAAAGGTGACATTTGGGGAAATAAAGGTTGTGTGGTCCTGTTGTTGGAATAGAGCATTTGCATTCAAGATACCTGGATTCGATTTCTGGCTCTGCCATGGGCTTGCTTTGTGTTCTTGGGCAACTCGCTTATCTGCTCTGTGCCTCAGTTTCCCTATCTGTGCAACAGGATGAATTGCAGTCACTTAGGCCTCATTTTATTTAAATAGGATTTACAAGAAAAAGTAGCATCTTGACCAAGAAGAAGGATGGGAAAAGAAATAATTTTCCCTTAGTAATAATCCCATGTCAGAGGTGCTGATTAGGCATTGCAGTTCACTTTGAATTGAGCTGAGTAGGGGTAAGGAGAGGTCAGTTCTCACCTTGGCTGCTGTTGTTGTTCAGACAGAGACACTTGTCTGAAAAACTGGGTTCAAAGGGCAGCCCCATGGCTAGACACGTAGTGAGCCACATCTTTGCAGCACAGAACGACAAGAAACTTAGGCCCAGATGTACATTGGAAAAATGCCTTCAAAATTCCAACCGGCTTGAAAATCCGCTAACCCATTTTTTAAAACCAGCTGGAACTGGAGAGCAGCCCAGCTTCTAGGTGCCCTTAACCGACTATTTTCAAAATTGTGAATGCCTGGAGCCTGGTCTATGCTGCTGGCCCACCTTCATTTCAAATTGGTTTGCAGAACCAATTGTAAAGCTAGTTAGGATTTCTGGGTAAATTTCCCCAGTGAGGACCTGGCCTTAGAGACAAGTCTTGCTCCAGCTGAAATATCGAACTCCCTTAACATCAGTGGGAGCAGAATCATGTCGTTATTCATTAAAGCTTAGAATTTGAGAGAGAGAGGAAAATCTGCTAAATCTGAGCCTGAGCGGCTTCAGTAAGCAACAGGAGTCTTGCCATTGATGTCAGTGGGCTTTGGATCAGGCTCCCTGTGAATAAAGGTTTGCAGGACACTTTCCAAAATTTGCCAGTGGTCCCAAGCTTGTTCCCTTCGAAGTAAGTGGTAAACCTTCTGTTGATGCCAATGGAAACGGGATCAGACCCAGTATCACATTATACTTCATTATGATCTGTGTAATTTTTAACGTGTTGTCTCCCCTCCCTTTCACGATCTTTCTGCCCAGCTGAAAAATTAATGCTAGCAGCCTAGCACTCATGAACTGCACAAAAACAGTAAAGAGTCCTGTGGCGCTTTATAGACTAACAGACTCATAGACTCATAGACTCTAGGACTGGAAAGGACCTCGAAAGGTCATCCTGAGTCCAGTCCCCTGCCCTCACGGCAAGACCAAATACTGTCCCTGATAGACATTTATCTAACCTACTCTTAAATATCTCCAGAGATGGAGATTCCACAACTTCCCTAGGCAATCTATTCCAGTGTTTAGCTACCCTGACAGTTAGGAACTTTTTCCTAATGTCCAACCTAAATCTCCCTTGCTGCAGTTTAAGACCATTGCTTCTTGTTCTATCATTGGAGGCTAAGGTGAACAAGTTTTCTCCCTCCTCCTGATGACACCCTTTTAGATACCTGAAAACTGCTATCATGTCCCCTCTCAGTCTTCTCTTTTCCAAACTAAACAAACCCAATTCCTTCAGCCTTCCTTCATAGGTCATGTTCTCAAGACCTTTAATCATTCTTGTTGCTCTTCTCTGGACCCTCTCCAATTTCTCCACATCTTTTTTGAAATGCGGTGCCCAGAACTAGACACAATACTCCAGTTGAGGCCTAACCAGCGCAGAGTAAAGCGGAAGAATGACTTCTCGTGTCTTGTTTACAACCCACTTTGTCGTATTCACCCACGAAAGCTCATGCTCCAAAACGTCTGTTAGTCTATAAGGTGCCACAGGACTCTGCTGCTTTTACAGATTCAGACTAACATGGCTACCCCTCTGATACTGCACAAAAACAAACCAGCATGCACGAGTAATGAAGGAAGGATAATTAGGGAGAGACTGACTTTGCTTTAAAGCTTCCAGATTGGTGGTGGTGGATCTAAACATCAGAAATAATTTGTTTTAATTATGAAAAAATACCATGACACTATCCCTTTGCACCTAAGTGAGGCTCTGAACATCATTGTGCTAATATGTGTACCCTATCTGTAACTCTCCCTGTCTTAGAACGTGAATGCTTATATTTACAAAGTCAGTTTGTGGGATGTTGCAAAATTTACAGACAGCTTCCCTAGTAATGCCAATCTACATTGGACTTGCTGCCAGATAGAGTGTTAAATCTTGTGTTATCTCCCGCTAGATGTTTGTGATACTTCTTCCCATATAGCAGGTCACTACTTTAGGCATTTATTTCCCTACCCTTCTCGTTATTTCCAATGTGATGTAATCTTCCATAAGACTGGCAAGAAAACTGTTTCAGATATCTATTAATATTTTAACATGCTTTTAAGAAACTTTGGCCTTTTGTAGGTCTGGTCTCAGAACAGACATAATGGTTAATGATAGGCATTACACTCAGAGTAGCTATTCTGTAGGCATATTTCTTTTGTTTGGATTATCTATTATTAAAAAAAAATCTTCCTTGTCAGTTATTTGTTTAGTTCTTGCCGTGAATGGATCTGTTTACTTGGAGAAAACTACTCCTTGTCCCCAACAAAAGACTGCCATTAAATTCCTGACAGTTGCTTATTTAGATACAATCCAGCACTTCACTTCTGGCCTCAGACACACAGCCGCAGATCCAACTGAACTCGAATATGCCTGTGTGTATCTGAGGCCCCAGAGAATACCTATTGTCATGCCAGTGCCAAAAGGTGATAGGATTATCTATTAACAGGAGAACCATTTAACTTTTTTAATTAATTTGAAAAATCTCCTGCATCTCTCTAAAAGGCCTGTCTCCCTCCTCTCTCACACGCACAGCCTACAGGAGCCATCCATTTTACATCATGCAAAGCAATGAGTGTCATAAATAGGATGTTATACACGGAGTGTTATCTTATGCAGCTAAGATGTTGTCGAACAAAGGAGAGCTTGCAGTATATACTGTCAATAGAAATCTGTACATTAATCTGTATATAATACCTTGCTAACAGTTACATTTTATAGGTACTGTGATTACCATTCATTCTTTATTGTGTTCACTACGAGAACATGACACCTTGGTACCAATTCTCTGTACATATAATAAAGCACTTCAGTGAATTAAGTAGATGTTTGTACAGTATTACTCATTTTCGCTACGCAGAAATTTAGGTGCACTACTTCTGATGAATCCAAAGACCTTCCCATCCAGATAAATTAACTGGTTATTAATATTGCTCAAAGCAATATGCGTCTAGCTATTTATGCAATTCATTTTATTAATGTTTTAACTATTTTAACCTTTTCCAAATAACGTTATGCAGTTTATTAGTAATATTAATATGCAAAGATATTGGACACAAAGAAAAGGGTGACAGGGAAGGGGTGGCTGCATGTATTGCTTAAAATGGAAGAAGATAAAATATACTTGCAGTCATCTATATGTCAGTATGTTGGCCAATCTCCATCATTCAGAAGAGATAGAAAGATTAAGGCCTGACTTCCTGGTGCTTATTACCATCCCTGGGCAGTTGTCTCATTCGTACGGGTGAACTCTAGTTACCTGGCCAAATTCCAAACTTTTGCTGAACTATGGCCTGTATCTGTACTGCCTGGTGCTGTGGTTCCATCAGTTCTAACATGTTAATCAGGGTTGGGCTGGGTCAATTTTTGGATAGAAGGACTCCTAGAAACCCTCAGTTGCTGAAGAGGGCGTTTATGATTCAGCATATGACCCTCCTCCCTCTGAATCTAGGCTAAGTCAATGCCTCAGTATGGTATAAAGGGGCCTTGGATGTTGACAATGTTGCCTTTGTATAAGAGACAAAGTCATGGTTCTCCTGACCACTAGCAGTCATTACAAATGTCATGACATATTTTTGTCCATGTAAGGATATTAATAAACTAGGCCCTGATTCAGCAGAGCATATACTTAAATTTATGCACGTGAGTGGTCCTATTACTTCAGTGGGACTTAAGCTGGTGTGTAAGTCCCCTTTGCTGAACATGGATGGTCTAAAGCAGATGCTTAAAGTTAAGCATGTTTAAGTATTTTGCTGGGTCAGGTCCACAGGGTGTGTGATAAATTCTACCTGAGTAATTGCATTCTGCTTCGTAAAGTACTCCAGTTGGATCTGGTATTCTGTCTCACTTCCTTAAGTGGTAGTATAATGTTTCTCTGCACTGTGAACTTACAGTTGAACTCTGCCCCAAGAATGACTTTAGTGAAGTGGTGGATGGAGTAAATCCTGTATTTTGCTTCTGTTCATGGGTGCTGTGATTGAAAAGTTACATTAATATTGTAACAAAAACACTCTGACATCCTATGGATGAAAGATAATGCTATCGGTATTTATTATTACTAGGCATTTGGACATACTCAGATGAAATGTGCTGCTGGGGGTGGGTGGGTATTAGTAACACATGCTGTTACTTACACTGACTTACATATTCCATAGGCACAATATGAGCAATAGATAGCTAAAGGGTTTGCTCTTCCTTTGTGCTTGTGCATAATTCTAACTCATGTTTTGGGGGTACAGTATGTATGTGTGCTTTGGAGAGAAGAAAATCTATGATCATTCTTCAACATACTGTATTTCATCTTTGCTTTTCTAACACTGCTGGCTGAGATGAAAGTTGCAGCCACAATAAATAGCAAGAGGCTTCTAGATATGAACGTGCTAGATAAGGCAGTTGTTGTACAGTACCTCTGTAGGGTAAGAAAGACAAGACTCACTTCCTAATGCTGTTCAGACACCACATATTCAGCTAATGAATCAATAGCCAATATTATCAGCACTTTTCTGCAAGCATTGAGCTGAGGAACAATTATGTCATTGTCAGTGGATGTCAGTAACGCAAGTGATGATAATGTAGCCCAGAGAGTCAGGGACATCTCTGGATGTTTGAGCCGCTCTTTTGATTTTTACTGGCTTTTTATTTTTTTTAAAACTTTCATTTAAAAAGAAAAAGTAGGGGCTTGTCTACATGGGGGGATAATGAGCTTGGGTGGAGAGGTGGGGGCGTTGTTCATTAATTGATCCATATAGACCCTGCTGGTGCTCACTAAAGGTTCCCTAGTGCGCTTTAAGATTTCAAACAGCACTAAGTTAAAGCCTACCAGCAGTGGGTGCATGGACCAATTAATGAGCAACATGTTAGTGCTCTTTAGAAATCAGACCTCCATAGAGCTCATTATCCTACCATATAGACAAACCTTAAGTTTCTAGTCCTCACGTATGTAAAGAAAAGCCTGAAAGCATTCAGTGAGGGCAAGGTACAGGCTCAGAAACGTCTGTTCTCCCCCGCCCCCAAAGAAAAACTAAACATTATTATAATTCTTATGATTTTTAATCCAATTTCTTGTTTTGGGGAAGTAGGGATCTGATTCATGCTTTTTGGAGTGATTGGGCTTGCTGACAATACCAACTCCCAGCTTTTGCTGAATTTCTCTTCCTGTGAAATATATTTCTTAATATCAGATAGCTGGTCAGAGTCATCTGCTGTAATCAACATTTCGGGACTTAAAAACTAATAATAATACAGTTGGTGTTGCACAGCATGCACTGTAAGCAGAATCTGCATCTCTAAAGGGGGGGAAACCAGCAAGAGGTGTTTTTTCAGTTTGTCCTTGCTACTGTGGCTTTTATCCCACATCAGACAGATGAGATAAACACCCCACATTTTAGTCAGATCCTATTGTTTCATCAGAGTTACTTAAATGTATTTACAATCTCCAAACCACTTCTTCTTTTTTTTTTTAAAGTAATGGTAGTGAAGTCCTTCCAGAAGGAATAAAGATAATATAACATTCTCAAGTACCTCTGTCTTACTAATGGAATGACTTATGTTACAACATACACTGTTCTGCTGAGCTCCACTAAAATACATATTTACTAGTCAATCTAGTTCTCGTCTTGGCAGTCGATGCCATGATATCACAGTGCTTAATCTTTCCGGAGAACAACAAAGCAAGCAAAATTCCTTCTCTGGGACCTAATTTTGTCTCCATTAATACTTTTGCATTTAAATGAAGCCACCTTTACTACACAGAATCATGATCCCATCACACTCTGGGATTTCAGATGGAAATTAGCAATAGGCTAAGCTAGTTCAGCAAAGTTCATTCATCTGAGGAAGTGGGTATTCACCCACGAAAGCTTATGCTCCAATACGTCTGTTAGTCTATAACAGTGGTCCCCAACCTTTTTGTGGCCAGTAGCACATTCATGTTTTCAGAAGAGTGTGGCGGGCGCAAACAGTTTTTCAAAGCTTTTTTTTGTATTTGTACATTAAATAATATGAAAAACATCATATTTAATATACATAATATATGAATCCATAAGATAAAAAGGGTCATTTTACATGTAAAAGGTATTAATTAAATTATTCGGCAATTATTCTTTCACCCTACCATGTGAATTTGCTCTTTTTTATCTACCTGTGAGAAAAATTAAGGAGTTTTTACAAAATAAATATCATAAAGAGTTTGCATCTTATTTATTTTAAAAAAGTTAAGCATTGTTGAACTGCTGGTCCAAATGTATTTATTATTCTTATTTTAACATAGAATGAAGCCTGCAGCCCTAGAGTTCTCTGTCCCTGGCAGGCGTGGGGCCCTGACTTCTCTCTGGCTTACGCCGTGGCCCCGCGCCTGCCGGGGACAAAGAACACCGGCACCCGCAGCCTGCAACCCGAGAGAAGCTGGAGAGAAGCTGCAGCCCCGCGCCTGCCAGGAACAGAGAACACCGGTGCCCACAGCCTGCAGCCCAGAGTTCTCTGTCCCCGGCAAGCACAGGGCTGCAGCTTCTCTCCTCTGCTGGGCATTAGGCGGGTGCACATAAATGCCCCAGTGGGCATCATGGTGCCCACGGGCACTGCATTGGGGACCACTGGTCTATAAGGTGCCACGGGACTCTTTGTCACTTTCAGCAAAGTTGTAAAAAGTGGAGATAACTCGAGATCCTGGGTTTGCTTAGTTAAGGACCACTTTCTGAGGCTAGCTCTGGAAGGCGGAGAAGCAATTGAAAAGATAAAGGAAGAACAAAATGGATTGTAAGCTCTTTCTGGCAGATACTGTCTCTTTGGTTTGTGTTTGTGGGGTTCTGGTCCTAGGTGTTATGGGAACACAAATAAATAACTCTAATTAATCATAATGGTGGCTATTTGGAATGAAATGGAGCTTTCTCCTAATACTTGTTTATTCCATCCAGCCATTTTTATAGATGTTCATTATAAATTCAGGCACAAAGATTATAGCTGGGCCAAAATCAGAACCTGGACGTGTCCAGATGGTTTGGATTCAAATTGCTGGAGCACAACTTCCCACTGCAGTTTTGTTCAAGGCCAGTTCCGCCCCGATAGTGGCTTATTTTCTGGTTCCAGTTCAGATGTGGCTGAAAGCTCATGAGAACGATTCTGCCACTCAAGATGGCAGAAGTTACAGAAGATGAGCTGTGATCTTGTATAATTTCCCCACATACACACTCTGCCTCCTCCCTCCCAGTTTGAAAACAGTTAGCAAGGTGGTGGCACCACCATGTTTCAGCCTCACGCTCTAACCCTAATAAAGCTAATCCAGATCTGGAGTTCATCCCCACCTCCTTAGCCAACCTTTATTATAGCTACAGCTAACATCTTCCTTGACAGCATGGTGAAAAAGAAAGAGAAAAATCCTTTGAAAGGATTTGAAAAATCGTCCCTGTATAATTTGGTCAAAAGCTCCATCCACTAGATCACCATGCCACAGATAAGAGAAAAGCCATGCTAAGAGCTTTGGTATTCTTCATTTTCACCATAGGCTAGGCTACCACAAAGTTGTTTAGCACAGGTGTGTCTGTAATTGTGACACACTGGGAAAATTGAGTGTTCAGTGGCCCTTTGATTTCCACTTCCACCAGTGTGTTTTGGTGGATTAATATTAGGCTGGACTGTGCTATGAAACATTTTTTATCTGGCTGGCTCAAGACCTGCTGAGAATATTTTCCTTTGTGCTTTTTTTGTTTACCTAGCTATGTTTCTTTGTGTCTGCATTGCTAAAAGAAAGCACTGGTAAAGCAGGGGAGAGGAGGAAGGAAACAGACAGACTTTCTGAAGCAATCTCTGTACCTGGAATTGTTCCACACGACACCCAGGTGAATTGCCGACATGTCACAGAAGCAGGTGGGGAAATGTGATTGTAAGAAGTGTGATGGTTCTTCTGAGGACATAGTGCAATCCTCCCAAGGTACTTTTCTGCAACTGTTGTAGAGTGAGGCTTTTTATTTTGTTTTATTTGTATTTTGTGGTGGTGTTGAAATAGCTAGGAAAGTGAGTATCCCTCTCAAGGACCGCCTATGGCCATCCATTAATGAAGAGACAAGGACTTGTAAGGCAGGGGGAAGAAGACTGACAAGAAAAGTGGTGAGTCTTGTGCAGTCAGTGCCATAAGGATTATAGGGAAGGTAGGTCACCTGACAGTGAGATTGTCCCAGCGAAAATCTTAATTGCAACTACAGCAACTCTAATAGATCTGCACTGTTTCCTGCATGGGGTCATGGTAAATTTCCTTGGGGGGGCTTATCACTCACACTTCTTCTCTCTCTCTGGACTAACTATCTCTTTAAAGGATAAAGTCTGACTTTCTCTGACACCCTAGATTTCTCCTTCCATCTCAGCATGAAGTGTTTGCCAATATTAGGGTTGGGTGCCTTCTGGGTAGGATTGCCTGTGTGTATTTTGGGAATTTATACACAGCAATACAGGATTATCATGATATTTAGCTTGAACTAGCTATTTACGTGAAAAGCAGCTCTTTTTTTAAAAGGTGAGATTATTTTCTTGCGTTGTGCCTTTCTAACCTGTAATGCAGTGCATGTCAATTACATTAATGCCCTACCCGCTGTGAAAAAATAACTGCATTTCACTCTGTGTTGGCCTGCTTTTCAGTGTGGGTGAAATTATCCTTATGTATAGTATGTGTATATCAGTTTGTTAAATTCATAAAGGGTTTTAGGCTACTTTGGGATGAAAGGTGCTGTAGTACTGTTACTATACAAACATTTTATCCTATTTTTCTGTGACTATTGAGTTGTAAAGTGCTTTTCAATGTAAGCATATACAATAGCAGCAACAACAGAAAAAGAGAAAATATATTCTCAAATGAACTTCAAAGGCCAAATATAAGACTGGAGTGACTCCATGGAAGTTAATGGGGCCCAGATCCTCCATGGTCAGATTTACACCAGCTAACGATCTGGCCCAATGGACATGAATGGCGTTATTCCAGGTTAACCCCACTGTGCAACCCAGAGCAGAATTTGGCCTTTAAAGTTCACTTGAAAGTTCACTTCCTTTCTAGTATTGGTGCTAAGACATATTAAAAGCTAAAAAGTACTGTACAACGCAACAGTTACCAGTATATAACTGAGAATAGATTATAGCGCTAAGAGTGGATAGTAACAATGTTACTCTGAAGGGAATTTCACTGGAAGGGCGCAGAGTCCCAATATCTAGATTCCATATAAAGTACAAATGGTAACACTAACAAGAATCCATATATGACTTACAGGGCCCAAACCATTATTCCTTGCGTAGTTGAAACTCCTCTTGAAATCAAGACATAATCAGGCCCACTGAAAAGATAAGGATGAGTTCAGTATACAGGTGGACACTTTCCTTTAGGGGGGCACTTTTAAAAGGACTGATGCCCTATCTCCTGTTTTCATAGAATGGTAGGAGTAGAAGGAACCTCGAGAGGTCATCTAGTCCAGACACCTGCACGCATGGAAGGACTAAATATTACTATTTGAGGATGCCCTTTGCACCCACAGCGTGCATTGCAGGGGCAAATCAGAGTGCCTTATAGCTAGCTGATTTGTACTGGAAATCACGTAGTTAGAGCAAGTACTGAGATTTATAGACACAATTCAGTGATGAATGCAAAAATATAAATGCAGGTTTTGCATCTGCAAAAAGGGAGACCCTTTTTGAAATATTAGCGCTTCATTTTAATATGATGACACCGGTTCAGTGCTACTGTGTGTAAACCAAAGTTGCTATTTCTTTCTTCCTTGTGGTACAGATACATGCTGCTTCTATTCCCATGTAACATTGTTTGAGCTCCCTAAAATATGAAAAGGAGCTCATATTGGTAATATAGTATCAGGGAAATATGTCACTGTAGAAATCATAGGAGGATATCTGACTGAAGAAATCCATGGAAAAATTAATTCACCCCTTGACATCCACAAATCCAGAACTTCAGCACACTGACGAGATAATGTAAATGTCAGTTGTGAAAAGCAGAATAGTTTTAAATGTGCCCAGTCTTTTAGGGTACTAAAGGTAGTTTATTCAACATCGTGTTTGCTATGGTTGGCTGTTTTTAGAAAGCAGTTGCTACTAGGTGAGATATCTTTGATTTACTGCTTTCATTTCCATCAGTCATTTTCCACCCATTCACCAGAAATAATAATAAAAATAATAAAGAGAAGCTATTCTTGGTCAAGTGTACACATTTAACTCATAAGCAACCTCTACATGAGCCAATATGGTTTTTTTTTAAAAAAAACCCTCAATATACTATAAAATCAGCATCCCTATATAAAGGTGACATAGTCCTTTAAAAATAGCTATTCCAATCCATTGTGCAAAGACACTGACAAAGACTGACAGCTTTTAGAAACCTGTAATGCTCCCAAGCCAACTGCTAGCACAGCTCAACAAGATAAAGATCAGTAATTCGATCCAGAGGAGAGGCCTAATGTTAGAGGTTAAGCTGCTATGTTCTTATTACTAATCAAACTTCAACACCTTATTTTAGCATCATCAGACCTCAAGAAGGAAACTGTAAATTATTAAAGCCTCGGCATCCTAGTTTACAACGGTCTTCTGAGAAGCTGTGGCTTAAAGCTTGCAGGCTAGCCTCTTAGGTGACATGCCCGGGGTCCTTCCTGACAAGATCCTGATGTACTATTTTTTATTTCTTTTGCTTGGATACTGGTAATTTAAGTTTAAGCTACTTTTAAGGTGCAGTATGTTCTTCTAATGAGGAGTTAATGGAGTGGAACCGTGATCCTTTGTACAAACTATACTGAACAGGCAGCTACTGCATAACAAAATCTAGAGGCTAGAGATTGTGACATTGCATCTACTTTTGTCCTAGTCTCCATCAGCAGGGATCTTTTTTCTTCCTGTAGAGAGAGACTTAAATGTTAGGGCCATGTGAACTTTGAAATCTCTGTGTGTGGAAGCTGCTTTCATTTTCATAGAGAAGTGCAGAAACATTTTGAGTTATTCAGGCTCCAAATTTCTTTCAGAAAGGCAGTCTTTATACAATTCAAGTTATAAATGGGCATAATCTTCTGATTTATTGTGATACAGAGGGCCTTGTATATTAGGGGTTCTCAATCTTTTTCTTTCTGAGGCCCCCCGCAACATGCTATTAAAACTACATGGCCTAGCTGTGCCACAGTTAAGTGTTTTTGTGCATATAAAAGCCAGGGCCGGTGCTGGGGGTAGCAAGCAGGACAACTGCCTGGGACTCCATGCCACAGGAGCCCGCATGAAGCCACATTGCTCAGGCTTTGGCTTCAGCCCCAGATGGCAGGGTCAGTGCCCTGGGCTTCAGCCCCGTGCAACAGGACTTGGGCTTTCTGTCGATGGCCCCAGTGAGTCTAATGCTGGCCCTACTTGGTGAACCCCCTGAAACTTGTTCACTGCCCCCTAGGGGGCCACAGGCCCCTGGTTGAGGACTATTGTTGTATATATCTAGGGCTATAGGGACAGATCCTGCTACAGCGTGTCTCACTGAAGAATTGTTTAGAGAAGAGAAAGATGTCTAAGCTTCAGATCTTTGATTTGAAATTTGAATTAATTTTTAAAAATCCACACACTTTGCTGTTCACTAATGTGAGAAAATTGCATTTTAAAAGGTATTCATAAACGTACACTAAAGTCAGGGAAGTAACTCCTGAACTACACTAATGTAACTAAAAGCAGAATCTTGCCCATCAGGTTCAACCTTCAGGCTATTTTTATATGTACATCAAAGTGCACCCACAAAAATAAATACACAGTCGAATAGCAGTTGTATGTGCAAATTGGACAGATGGTCATCAAACTGCCCAGTTCATACCCACTTTACACCTGAACTGACTGTACTTGCAAAAGTTGGATACACAAATTGACATCAAGTTTGGAAATTTGACCTATAATGCTCATGAATCATCATATTTAAGTATATATATTTTATGTGGAAACACCCACAAATTCACACAGTGGCCTGATTTATACCAGCAGTGTATAAAGGAGTTGATCCAGCATCAAGTTAACCAGCACTCATCAATATGCTTAAAATACTTGTGGTGCAAACACCAGGCAATGTTGTTTCCTGCAATACTGCATGATAAGGACAGACAATCACCACATTAGCCAAACCATGGACCCACTGCTACCTCTCCATTCCCAGAAAATACTAGCCTTGAAAACAGCACATGATGTTGTAGGCTTTATTCCCAGATACTATGCTATAAGGAATAGCCCTGGTGGGAATTTTGTCACAAGCGTGATTGTGCTGCTTGGAAAGGGCACTGGTGACAAGATCTAGACTGTACCCAAGAGCCTTCAAATTCTTTTGTTTCCTAACATACTTGAATTTACAGTGACCTCTCTGGTCCACCCTTATCATCTGGAGTTTTGCTCGTGTAAGTCTGAAAGCTCTGCCTACTCTATAGTCCTGCTTCTTAGAAGTGATAACATGATTCATTAAACAGTTTACTGTGAATATCCAGACACACACTGAATGAAAGCACGATGTAGCAGGCCTCACTTTAAAATAACAACAGAAAAGCCCTGAATACTGCATGGCTTGGGGTGACAGAAATTCAGCCTCGTTGTCCTTGCAAAAATCTTGTAACACCCCAAATTGCATGAATTGTTTCCATTTCACAAATGAGGCCTCTTGGCATTTTCTATTTGTTCCTGCTAATTTACTGACAACTACACACATTTCTATAATATTGCTTCAGTCTGCATCAGCAGGAAGACCCAGGAGCTTATTAAAATGATTTTTTCTTTCAATCTACAAGATGTAGAGCAGATCCTTACAAAGATGTTCCATCAGCTTGATATATGTCTGTTTGGTAAGGGGCTGCTGGTTTAAAGTGGAATTTAAGTGGGGTGCATTCTTAGGGGGGCGAAAGGGGTTCTATTCGTGCAGCTCCATCAGCAGAATTCATGCAGTTGAATAACTTAAACAATACAATGCTTTGGGTACTCCCAGTAATCTTAAGCAGGTTTCACTTCCCTGGAACCTGAGGATTTATGCTGTCTTTTACACTAGTATAACACTGCTGACTTAAATACAGGTACTTCTGATTTACACCCATGAGATCAGAATTGATCTCTAAGGATGAGAGAGCCTGAGAGTATTTTGGATTGCACAATTAACACATACAATTTTTCATTTTAATGTCTCAGATTTCATAAAACTTCTCGGTTTATACCTTTTTCCCTTTCAACATATATGTAATGGAATATATCATGAATTTTTAAGGGCCTGATTCTGTCACCCTTACTCATACTGTATAATTCTTTACGTAGGTAGTTCTATTGAACTCAAAGAAGACTCTTGTGTGAGTTATTAGTAATCAGCATGAGTAAAAATAGTAAAATTGGGCCCTAAATGACCATCTGTTATGTGCATGAGAGAATCTTTTCTTGGAGAGTAATTTTCACCTTACTTATGGGATCCAATGGAGAATAATATAAAATGAGCCAAACCAGCTGTCAAGAAATCACTTTTCCAGAACCAAAGGGGTCTGGTACATTTTTTTCATTCTATTTTAAATCTAGAATCCATTCTATATCTAGAATCAATTAGCTTGAATGGGTTCTAGAACCATTCTATAGTGAGACCCCATGTTTTTTTAAATGGGTCTACATTCTATTCTATATGTTGAGCCAATGATTTTGAGCATGATTTAGACATCCTATACGTATATCTATGATTTTTTAGCGGGTTCTAAATTTTTCTAAATGAGCTTTCCCATCCCTTCTAGAGACACTCATACATTCACAGCCAGAACTTTGAATCAACAGCCCTAAACACTATAACAGGTTTTGGGCAATCTGTGTTATGCAGTGTCTGTTATTTCTGACTGTGCAGCTCAAAATGACGAGCGTATTTTCTTCTCCCTGAGTTGGGAAGGTAAAGTTTTGAGTGGATTGATCTCTAGAGTTTTTCAGCCCTGTAAACATGGAGGCACTTATTGCTCACTCTTTGTGATCACATCCAGCCGCAGTACTGCTGCTACTATCAAGGCCCTTCCCCCTGGTTCCATTGAAGCAGCCTTGAAGTTGCTGTAGAAGAGAGGCATTGAGGAATCAATGGGAGAGTCTGACTTTTGACACAATTTTAATAAGCAGATCTGTTTGCCAGGTCAAAATCTGGACTTGATCTGTAATGATGCAGCTAGCTAAAGGTGGCTACAAGGAGAGCAATTTTTTGTTTTTGTTTTTAAACCAATGTATGCCTTAATTGCCGCTTGAAACCCAGGTGGGCCACTGAGCTGGGAGTGGGATTGTGACTAACAAATTATCCTCATGAAAATAAAAATAATCCGTGAGTGCAATGGGCTCCTGTCGCTGGAAGGGTGAAATGCAGTATATTTTCACAGTCTCGTCAGTTTAAAATATGACTGATTCTGCTTTGACACTGTAATAGTGGGAGCAAGCATAAAACTATCAAAACATTAAGCTGTCCTAGACCTTTCATGACTTTATTTAGTGTGTGTGTCTGTGTGTGTGGGGGGGTGTAGAATGTTAGAAAGGGAGCTTGCTCTTGTGGTAGGTTTCCCCCAGTGCTTCCAGCTTTAACAGCGCTCATATTTTTAAAACAAATAGCTGTTAAAAAGCAAAGCCAGCGCTGGTTGTGTCTGACTTTTCTGGGTGTGCAGGAGCTGTAACGTGAGGAAGCTTAGCCTGGAAAACAGACTGACTTGAGTTCCTTCCAAATAACCAAGAGAAAGCTGGTAGTGGCAACATGACACTGTCAACAAATTGACAATTCACATTCCCTCATGAGGTGTCAAACAGACACTGCTGCACTTTTTTGTACTCTGTCCAAAAGGGTCCCGCAAGGCTGCAACGGCAAAGAGTAGTTGAAGCATTGAACAGGCAGGCAATTGCAATGCAGCTGAAAGTCTGCGCTAATAGAAACTGTTTTTGTTGTTTGTTTGTTCATCTCCTCAGCCAGTGTTTATGCAAAACATTAGTAAGTCCTATAAAATTGCAGGCATCCCCAATAATCTACGTCCTTTTGTAAAGTCAATATATTCTGTTTATTTAATGTAGAAACTACATAGACTGTATTTAACAGAATGGATTCTTTCTCTGCTTCTTCCAAGGGAATCTGGTCTCAGAAAGAAGGTGGCTTATTTATTTATTATTTAATTTGCTGATTGGAATGCCTACTACTCCACAGCCTACTTTAATGACTGCATTGGGGGATTACATAGCCCTATTGGGGAGAGAAACAGGTCCTCCTTTGGTGATCTTAACAGAATGTAATCAGACACTAAGGACATGTTAGCATAATAAATAGTGGCATTTGTGCAGAAGTTATCGTGTCCCTTCCCACCTTTCTAACAGCAGTCGCACTCTTTGGGGTGTTGCAGAGAGATCTCCAAGATCAATCACAAGGGCAGACCTTACATTTTTAAAGCACTGTGAGGATGGTTTGGCCACATAGCTCCCATTAATAAACATGAGACCTGATGCCAATCTAGATTAAAAATGAGGTCGTAGTTGACTTGAAATAAGTGCTACCTACGGGTGACAGAAATTCTGCTCTGACTTGCATTCTGTGCAACCCCATTGAAAATTAGCCTGATAAGTCCATATTTAGGGTCTAAAAGGTGTGGCCCAATTTTCAAAAGCGCTGAGCATGCAGCAGCTCCCATTTAAATCAATGGATGCACCACCTTTCTGAAAATCAGGCCAAATTTAGGAGCCTAAATAAAGATTTAGGAGCCTGACTTTAGGTTCCTGTTTTTGAATATCATGGTCAGGTCTGGGCAAACGCTGTTGCCTCCCTCTCTCAAAAGAAAAGCCATTTATATTTTAAACAGATTCATTTCACTCTGTTTGTGTTCATACCCCTTTCACACTTGCTTTCCATAAATATTCTGGCAAATGATTTTGCTGGCAGTACCAAAGCAATGAATTTTACAAGATAAACAATGACATTCTGTGAGTTCCAGTCAGAGAACAGAACGTATCATAGGCCTAAATGTCCATTCCAAGCAGCTCAGTCTTGACTACCAAAAACAAACTACTTGCAAATAAGCTGCAAACCAAGATTTATTCATGGATATTACATGGCGAATATCTTTATATAACGAATACATTTGGGGATTCTCAATGTTCTTGCAGACTATTCAAGAACAGAAAATGAGGCACAGTTAGTCATATAATTAATTTGTGTATTTCCCCCCACCTAGAATCAGAGCACAAGTCAGCCTACTGAGGATATGCATACATTACAAAGACGATACTGGTGTAGCTATGTCAACAAAGCCCTGTAGCATAGACGCAGTCTACATCTACAGACAGGGTTTTTCTGTCGCTGTAGGAACACCAACCGCTCCAAACAAAGTTAGCTACATTTCTGGAAACCTTCTTCAGACACACATAGGTGTGTCTACACTGGGAAATGCGTTGGCGTAGATACATCAGACAGAAGTGTGGTTTTTTCATACCCCTGACAGATGTAGCTGTGCCAGCATCGCTTCTCAGTGTAGACCAGGCCTGGGTGTCACCTCATGATTCCTGTTAACATTTCTGCATTTTGAAGCCAGCAGAAATTTCCCCAAATTAGCTTTTTTTCTCCTCATTTTCAAAATTCAGTCCAAGAATGGAGCACTGAGCTGTGCCAAGTGGTGCACAGATTGATGCCTTTGTGCTGTTGACTGTCATGTGTGCAACCTTTCTATTTCTGAACATTGTGAAATATTTGGAAAACTGTGCCTGTCCTTGCCAAAGCACTCACACGTTTGAATAAGCACCCTTCAAGGAAGATAGGCTTTTCGTTAAACTTGTAGCAAATGGGTTATTTTTCAAGTGTTGAAATCATTTTTTGGGAAATAATCTTATCAAGAGAAAGGAGAAAAACAGGCGCAATCTCTTATTATTAAGCCAAGTTCTGCTTTTGAGAATTAGGTAACAAAGCTGCTTTTAGGGGAGTGATGGTCTCTTTACAAAACTCTACACGCATATAAACAAGCTGTTTTGAACACACATTTCAAGTAGTAATTGCAAGGCCTGTTAGAGTTGGGGGGAAAAACAGAATCCTGGCTGTGACCCTCTTCCCTGTAGAGGTGGCTAAGATTTGGATACAGACTTTGTGGCTAGTCTTTATCATTATTCCGGGCTGAACCAGAACACTTAATTTGAACATGCTCAGAATTTGAGGAATCTGGATCCAACCTGCATAAGCAGCAAAGAATCCTATGGCACCTTATAGACTAACAAACGTTTTGGAGCATGAGCTTTCATGGGTGAATACCCACTTCCTCAGATGCATGTAGTGGAAATTTCCAGGGGCAGGTATATATATGCAGGCAAGCTAGAGATGATGAGGATAGTTCAATCAGGGAGGATGAGGCCCTGTTCTAGCAGTTGAGGTGTGAAAACCAAGGGAGGAGAAACTGGTTCTGTAGTTGGTAAGCCATTCACAGTCTTTGTTTAATCCTGAGCTGATGGTGTCAAATTTGCAGATGAACTGAAGCTCAGCAGTTCCTCTTTGAAGTCTGGTCCTGAAGTTTGCTGCAGGATGGCCACCTTAAGGTCTGCTATAGTGTGGCCAGGGACGTTGAAGTGTTCTCCTACAGGTTTTTGTATATTGCCATTCCTAATATCTGATTTTTCCACTACATGCATCTGACGAAGTGGGTATTCACCCACAAAAGCTCATGCTCCAAAACGTCTGTTAGTCTATAAGGTGCCACAGGATTCTTTGCTGCTTTTACAGATCCAGACTAACACGGCTACCCCTCTGATACTTCCAACCTGCATAGTTTGTGCCCCTTTCTAATCATTCCCCATCCATCCATGGCTCCAGTTGCATCTAGAGCTTGATCCTACAAGGTGATAAGTAACTTCAGAAAGGACTGAGCACCCTCAGCTTCCATTGATCTCAAGGAGAGTTGAGGGTTTGGTCCACTTCCAGATATTACTCAGCACCTTGCAGGATCAAACCCATAGAGAATCAGTTATGCCCTGTGCACCTCTCAAAGCAGGACACTAATGTGTATGCTACTAGGTTAGTAGCCATGCCATAACCTGTGCACTGGTGAAACAATTCTCTTCCACGAGTGCTTTGAAATGTACCACCAAACATCTTTTGGTTTTGAGCCTGTGTGCTTTTATTGATAAAGTAAACTCTTGATCTCAGACCTAAGGTCAATGACTTAAAGGATATTAACTACCCTTGATTGAAAGGTTCTTTAAAGTCAAGATTGGAATAATTTGACTACCATAAAAAATCACAAAAGTTTGGGCCCTGAGGGCAAGTATATAGTTTGCATGCGTAGGGTGACAGTGTCCCTGATAAATGGGAACGTCCCCACTCCCACAACCTGTCCAAGTAGGTGTATATCAGAGTTTTGTGACACTGTGTTTCCCAGGCATCCCAATGAGCAATTCCCAGGGTCATCAAGCCACAGAGTCAGAACCAGTGAGTGATGGGGAAAAAGAGGGAGTGTGGTTTGGCTCAGAACTGGGCACCCTTTTTCTGTCCCATTCCCCTCCAGCTGCCAAAACTTTCCTGTGCAATCGTCCTTGACTCTTAGCCAACCCTCCTCTGCCATTGTTTGCTAGTAGCCAGCAGCACTCCATCCAAAATTACTCATTCTGCAATGTGATTATTAGTTAATACCAGGAATGCAGTGTTGTTTCCGCTCCCAATGTTAATTTGACCCTAAAATTTAAATAAGGTGATTTCATATTCAACATGTACTTATATTAAGTGCGTATTCATATAGGGACTGGATAGCACTGTGTGGCACTCATTCCGTAATTACTTGAGTCCATATTTTAAGCTTTGCTAAAAGTCATCTAATCAGATTGGAAATAGCATTGAGATTCAACGTATATGCATTTATTAAAGTCTGTCATTTTATTCCCTGTTGAGAGTCTGATCCAGAAAGGCTCCCGTTGACTTCAGTGGGCTTTGGATCAGGCCCTAAAACTATAGTAGATATTTTGGCGGGCTGCACCAAACACAAATATGCGGGCTGCTGCCCTAAATCATTATTTAACTAATAATCAGTGTTCCCAGAATGAAGCATGTTTCCGCTGATGTCATCAAAGTGTCCAGAGCATAAAGAGAGAAAGATGTCAGATTAGTTCCTGCAGAACCAGAAACATAGGGCAGTATGGAAACATTATTTTACTTATGCAGAGACGGATGACCTGTTCCTTTTAAACAGTAATCCCTCTGCCAGGAACTCTATAGTTGACAGAGGACCTGTTCCAATGCATGCTGAAGTCAACGGGAAAAACTTGATCTTGGGAACAGGCCCATATTGCTTAAAGGCAACTGTTGCTAGCAGGGTTTGAGCAGTGCCTCATTGTGGCTAGGCGTTATTGTGGCCTGAATACTATTATAATGTCATGCTGTTAGCTAGGGAGGTGTAATATACAGCACAGCTTGACAAGCATGTCCTAAGAAGAAAAATCCTGTCCACCCTGGTTAGGGAAAGCATGTTTAAAGAATGCTGCTGGCTGAAACATGTTTGAAACCAGCAGTCCTGATGCTAAAGTGGATGGAGTCTTGCTCTCTCCTCTTTCACAGACTGTTCGACACAAAGGTGAAATATATTAGACAAATATTCATCTTAAGAATCATATTTCTTTCATTAGCCTATATAGCTGGTGACACTGGCTCCATTTTTACATATTGAACTTATGCCAGATTCTATAAACTATATGTTTATTCAATTGCCAGTATAATGTTAATTTCATGGTAAATACAGGCCCAGTCCTACAAACTCATGCAGCTAGACCCGTAAGCTTAAATTAGGCTATTACAAGAAAGAAACACTCACATGAGTAAGTGTTTGTAGGATTGGCCCCTGTGTTATTTTAACTCTGAGTAATTTAAGACTGACTGCACAGCATCTATCCATAAGATACAGTTCCGAGTATTTTCTTTAAAAGCTCTCCCACAAGGCAGGTGATGCTGCCTAGAAAAGGCATTTTATAATCATCTCTGAACCGGACAATCATTTGAAATTTTGTTTGCCTTTCCTGTTATAACAGAAGCTGTCTCTCTAGATTGGGACACCTGCCCTTTTCCTCAGCTTGACCACAAAATGAAAGCACAGAGCCGTGTGCTGGGGATGAAATCATAATCAGTCCCATTTCCTAATGATGATAATGACATGCACGTGGATGTATTGTCTTTAGAAATCCAAGGAAATCACCTGGACAATCACTGAAATGGCATTTGGGTTCGATACTAGGTAGGAAATATTTAGAAAGTTTGACCTGGTATAATAGGGACTTTCTCAGTTCTTCAGCGAGTAATCCCAGTTTACCTTTTTCCTCTTTTCCCCTTCAGATTCAACCCCTTTTATCACACTAAAGTGCCAATCAATATTGTGAGATAGATGTTACATCTTAGCTTTTTATAACATTACTCCTCCCAGAAGGGATACTGTATCTTTAAGGAAATGGACCCGATATCCTGTTTCTGAAGGATTAAAACACTTTAAAGAGACAGAAGAGGCTGTAAACCCCTATCATATTCTTATTCTCTCTTCATTATCTTGTCCAGTATCTATCCCTGCTGAGTAAATCTGGTTGTGTGTTTCTCCAAAGTGGTCATAAGAAGAAATTTATTTACTTCTCTTTGCACTGGAGGGGCATTACTGAGTTTCAAGGCTCTCCGAAGTAATAAAGATTTTGCAGTGTATGCAGAAGGAGCAGAAATTCAGAACTTCTTTTCCCCCTCTGAGGTCGTTTGGCCAGCTAAAGGGGAGACACTTCTCATTTTCTGACAGGCTTTATTTCCATAAGATTTTCCAATTAGCAGGAAAAGGTCACACTAATGTTAGTGCTGTGCAAAGGAAGGGGGATCAGTCTATGCAAATAGAGATCTCCTTGAAAGGACAATATAAAAAAATATTGTATTTTCCTTCATTTCTTAATTAAAAACTGGAAGGGAGGTGTGTATATGTGGGGGGGGGGGGGCGAGACTCCCTCTTGTTTGAGATCAGCAATTTCACTTCATTTGCAGACCTCGCTTTTTTCTGAAACAGCAAATTGCATTTGGTCTCCTTTCTATATGTTTGTCCACCTGCGTGCAAAACAGACAGGCCAACAGATTTCCATTTCCCAAGTGCCATATGCAATGGAGTGATTGTCGCGAGAGGTGGAGAGGATACTTTGGGTACAGTCTGTTTTTTTCCTTTTGCTCCCAATTAAGCCAGCACAATAATTTTTAAAAACAAAATAATAAAATTTAGCTGAAAAGAAGCAGAGCTGATTACAAGTTTTTTTCTCTCTTTGAGCCCTGCTAGAACCATCTCTCTGAGGCTTTAACCACAGCGTTTGTTTTGCATGCCCTGTGTGGGGGTGTGTGTAGAAAGTTCATGAACTTTTCTCAAAGGTGTGAAGTGTTGGGAGGTGTGTCAGCAAAGAACAAGAACCAAAACCCCACATTTTTCCATCAGCAGACAAGCGTCTCCCTCTGTTTTTACAGTGTGAGCAAGTTCTTGCAGAAATAGATGTGGTCCCAAAATTACAGACTTCACCATGGAATATTCACTTCCTTCATGTTGAAAAGTAATGCTTCATCGTGCAGGGATTTCCACCCAAAGGTTTCCTGAATGATAATTCACTTTCTTTTTTGTATTAATCAAAAATATTTCACTTTTTTAACAATTTTCAGGGCACCTGTTTTTTTTTAAGGGGTGGGCTGGTTGCTCTGCTTTGCTTGTTTTTTCATTACACAGTATTTTTGGTGTTATATGAACTCTCTTTTTTGTTAAATTCTTTGTGTTCAGGTACAAGACAAGGGGAGCTTTGCACCTTGCTGGGTACAGATGAAATCCTTACTTGTGAAGAAAGATAGAATGTGAAACTTTACTACCATCAATCACACACATTGTCAGCATGGGACTCTCATGCATAGTGTGCCTCCCACAGTATTTCAGCTTTCTTCGCTCCATGTGTACTATCAGCACGTGCTGAATACAAAAAAGCAACCACACAAAGCAGTTCTCCTTTTTTTGTTCTATCCTTCACCCTTAGAGGAATGCGAGTACACAACTTCCATGTAGCATGTCATCAATGTGCACATGCAGAGTGTATAGTTCCTTGTGGCATGCTTTCTTTATCCTCTGATTTCTAAGGGGGTCTCTCCCTTCTCCTTTTCCTCTGTGTCCTAACAACTTACACCCTCACTACAGCACTTTCAATAATAAGTATTTTTTAGTTACAGTTTGGATGGGTCAGGTGCTCCTTCAGATCTGCTGCTGAAATGCAAGTTGAGCTTGTGCTCCTATTGAAGTCAATGGCAACACTTCCATTGACCCTTAATGGCAACAGACTCAGATCAATAATTTATTTTGTGTTCCTCAGAACATGAGTTAGCCAGGCCTTTTCTTTTCTTTTCAATAAAACAAAAAATATTACTTGAATTTTGCAAGTAGCTATGAGGGAAAATAAGTGATACCCCTCGGTAATAACATCCAGCACCCCATGTCAAAGAGTGTAGCATACATGGGTAAAACAATCCCTCTACCCCTCTCCCTCCCTCTCCACCGTATAAGTACTGCTTTATACCTTACAGATATTAATTGATTCCTGCAATATTGTTATAAAGTACATAGATATTAAATCCATTTTGCAGCTATTAAAACTGAGGCATAGAGAAATTAAGTGACTCAGTGGGAGAGTCATGGACAGAATCCAGGTGTCCTGGCTCCCATGAGCACCAGCTTTGGATTGTGGGTCTGTTCTTTCCTTGAAATATATGAATAACTCTCATGCATGTTACTGGGAATTACGCAGGTGCATCAGGAGGAGACTGTACCTTTATAGATCTACTTTAAGCATCTTTGATTTCCAGATTATATTTAATTTTTGGAATTCATCCAAAGAGTGATGATAATGTAATTCTGATGTGGAAGTGCCCTTTGCCGAATGTTTACAGCACTGGCATTATTTAAATAAATCAAAAACTATTAAAACCAAACAATTTAGTGACATGTAAAAGATCTGATGCTAAGAAAACAAATGTATTTAGAGATTGGAAGAAGCAGAAAAAAAATTCTATAAAGATTTTTGGTAAATTGGAAACTATATTTAGATCCACCTTATTCACAAGCCTTTGACATTTGCTTTTCACCAACATTTGCTTTTCATTTACGCAAGCCAAAATTAGTTCATAAGGATATTCAGGGAAAACTGATTTGGGGCCATTAGCTGGAATTTGGTGCATGACTGTGACGAATTGTGATAAGTGGCAGAACATTGGAGATGAGTAAATTTAATAATTGAGGTTAGTAGAAACCCTTGATGTAAACAAGGCGGGATATGGGTTTAACAACAATATAATATAGAGCAGCATGTTACCAATCTGCAGGTCAGAGCACTGGCTTGAATGCAGTTAAACGATGTGGTCAAGGGTCGGTAAAACCATTTTCATCTAGGACCACACAAAACCCAAGGACATTGGAAAACTTCTATTTTGTACCAGACATGGCGGTTCTGTATATTAAAGGTGAACTGCAGCCACAGAATATGAACATCCTGGAGTTCTGTGATGTCTGAAGCTGAGATTTGGCCCATTAGACCATTCGCAAACATCTGTGCAACTTTGGATTTCTACTTCTCTTCTCTGAAGTTCAGTGGTTTTCAGAACACTGGTGTAGACTCATCTTCTGCGTTGTGTATGTATTTAAAAGAGAAATATTCACAGCTAAGGCTTCACATCTAAAGATTTTGTATTCCCAAACAATACAACTATTCCTACAATAGAAGTCTGTTTTTAATAGTTTAAGGATAGACTGTTTGCACATAGTTAGGAATGTTCACTTCAAACAATTCCTCCAAAAGAGGCACTGTCTCTTTAAGAGGTAGATTCACATTGCCCTTGAAAATGCCAGGAAATGGCAAGCAATAGCGGGAATTCAGTGTTCGAGGACATGTCTGCCCTTTATAACATGTCAATTATGGACAGACAATGGACTCCCTCGTTAACCACAGTCCAGTTGCCTAGTAGAAGACTGTAGGATCACCTAATGGAAATACAGTCTGACTGAAGTCTTTATGGGACATTGTATTTAGTTAAGCACGTTTACCACTTTGATTAATAAAGGAGATAAGCCAGATGTCGAGACTTTGCAGAGAAACCTTATTTCAAACATTTAAGAGCTGCTCACTCAGAATACGAGCAGGGCTTTGAGAAGCCTGCATTAAGGTATCAGATCTTTCCCCTTTTGTTGTGTGTCACACACCTTCAAAATGGCATTTTATATCACGACAAAAGCCCATTAAAGAGAAAAACATAACATGAAACATATTTTGATTTTTTTTTGGACAATGAAGGTAAATTTGACATTTTTAAAGAACACTTACGTAAAAAAGAAAGCATGATAAAATGTTAGTGCAGGTGCCAGTCACATTTTAAAGAAGATAGATCAGAAATAGGCTGCTAATCTGAACAGTCATTGTTGCAGATTTCATACATATTATTTGCACCTTATGATGACACATGTGTACATATATTGACACAATTGCTACATATAATTGTCTTATCTGGACCAATATGAAAAAAAAATTCAGATGTAGAAAATGATGTAGAACTTTAAAATATTATGTCTCTCACAAAACATATCTGTTGCCTTTTTATAATGCATACAAACATGCCCAGAGAGATTTGCACTGAGTTGGCAACCGTTTTAACTAAGTCTGGGGCTCTGTGCACAGCACATCACAACATTGTTCACAAAATCCAGGGAGATGAATAAACAATGGGAGTGTGGGTGAAATTAGACAAAACAGATGGATTGTCAATCCAGGTGCCTGAATTTTCACAGAGTGAGCCTGATCTCAAAGAATTTTTAAGACCAAATTCTGTAGTATTTATTCAGTTTTTATTCTGGCTAAACTTGGAAATCAGTGGAGGTTTGTCTGAAAAAAAGACTTTGGATTTGGCAGAAAGGGTCTGATCCGAAGCCTGTTGAATCAGTAGAAAGACTCTTGAGTTTATAGGCATTGGATCAGGCCAATATTGAGTTTTTCATATTTCTTAGCCATGCTTAGAGCTTCTGATTTTAGGTTTTGACCTCTAAAACACCCCCGATAAAAGGAAATGAAATCTGTTTATCTAATAAACACCAGAAAAAGGTTACCCATATCTAAGGGCTTATCTACAAAATGCAGTAATGTGGCCTCCGAGGGCATGTTGTTCATTAATTGGTCTATGTAGACCCTGCTGGTATGATTAAAGGTTCACTAGTGTGCTTTCATAAAGTGCTGTTTGAAGTTGGTTGACTTGGTGACCTGTTGGCGCCCAGTATATTTCCCCATAGCATTCGCCTCCACATTTTGATCATGGGACTTCAGCTACAGTGTGCCCTAATAGGATGAAGTTTACTAGAATCTCAGGAAAGTATGTGTAAAGCAACCAGACTCACAATAAACCTTTCCTGTAGCAGCCCATTGGCCCACTTGTGTGATAACTTACCATGGGCTGTAATACGTACAGCGTTTGGCTCACCGTCCGCAGGTGGTAGAAAGCCTTTGTTCCTTAAGGAGCTTTTAAAGCACTTTAGCTGATGCTTAATTTTAGACATGTGCTTAATTCTATCCTTCTTCACCAAAATACTTAAGCATTTACTTAATGTATTTAACGCTAAGTCAGTGTTCACGTGTGCATACAATTAATACATGATTAAGTACTTTGCTGAATAAGGATGGACTTAAGCACATGCTTACATTTAATCACGTGCCTAAGTGTTTTGCTGAGCCAGAGCCTAAATAAAGAAAGATGGTCCCGTTCCCCACAGTTCTCATGTTATAGATAGATAGGAAACATACATGATAATGCCACATAGCCTTTTGTTTTGCAAAATAATATCCTATTTTTAGTAGAGGCACATCCCCAATGCACTGATCTCCTAGTAGCTGCAGTCCACTGGGTATTGCACTTGGCGGTAGTACCTACCCCTTGGTAATTTGGTTAATTGGATGAACAGGCATTTTAGTGACACAGACTAGATCTCCATGCAGCAGACCATCAAAACTAATCAGTTGGCTGTTTTCCACTTCTCAACAACTGACAGCTTCACGAAGAAGGTTAGTAAATTGTAACTTTTTAAGTTGAAGAACTTGCTAAATAATGGCAGTTGAAACTTGGCAAGAGCCTCAACGGGGACAAAATATTCAGCTTACCTTTTAGTCTGAAGAACCAGCCTTAGTCTGACTGTTCATAAATATCTGATTCAAAGGCACTTCTCCAAAGAAACACGCTGAAAGCATGCTATAGCCATATACCGTAATGACAATTCTAGCGAAGCAGGTGCTGCATTTTCATGAAGCATTTGTTTTCCTATTATGTTTGTATAACTGAAATGGGCACAAGCTGTAAAATCAGATTTCAAACATCCCAGGAGTTAGAGGTAACTAACGGAGTGTAAAATGGAGAGTTTTTCCCATTTTAAAGATAGGGAACAAAATTTTCAAAAATGACATTGCAATTTAGGAGCCTAACTCCTTTAATACAAATAAATGAATAATAATAAAATTCAGAATTACAGTATTAGAACTACCATTTAAAAAAAAGCCACCAAGCATGGACTGGTCACTTCAACCATTGAACGTGTTGTTTAAATTTCTGAATGCTACTAATAATTAATACGTTTATTTCTAAAGTACCTTAACTTGCCCAGGCATTTTGGGTGCTATATGACAAAATAAAACCATTTCTAAAAATACATTAAAACAATATTAAAAACCACCATGAAATGATACGCTTAGTAGGCCTGGTCAAAATTTTTCTAATGGAACAATTTTCTGGGGGAGCTAGGTGTCTAACTTACTTAGGCACTATTGTAAGTCTGACTAGGCACCTATCTGCGGACTTTAAGCACCTAAATACCTTTGTAATTCTGGCTTTAAGTCACTTTTGAAAATGAGACTTAGACTCTTAAGTCACGTAGGTGCTTTTGAAAATGTTACCCTATAACTTAATCTTTCCCTCACTTATGGTTTTGCTATGAGCTCTCTTTCAGAGTGGAAGATCAAATTGTCTATATCACCTCAAACAAATTTTTAAATAATTTAGCAACAAGTCAGTTATTTCACCAAGAAGCCAGGCATTACTAGACTATTGGTACAGTTCTTGGAGAGGTGAAAGCACCTTCAGACCCGTGCCTCACAATCACCGAAGGTGAGCAGTTCACCAGTAGCCTGCTGGAGCTTTGCACAAGAAAATAAATGTCAGTAAATCTTTAACTCGAACACTTATGCAGCCACTGTAATAATTTGGCTTTTATATTTTTTCAGCTGAGGGGAGACGAGTGTTTGTTTTTTTCCAGTGTGCAGCGAGGATGTCCTTGTGTTCCCTGTGTGCTTGGGGGTCTCACAATATCTGTTTGGCACCGGGGCACAAGGTTATTATTGATTTGTATTATGGTGGCAACAGGAGCCATAGCCAGAAACCAAAGCCCCATTGTGTTTGTACAGTTCCAAGCACAGAACAAAAAGATAGTCTTGTCCCCAAGAGCTCACAATTTAAGTAAAGTCCAGCTCCCAGTAGCCCAATGCCATGAGCACAATGCTTCTTTTAGGTCATTTTAAAGAAAGTTTTTGTGTTGTTTTGAGTTTTAAATTATGCCCCCTCTCTGGGAATGTATGCACATGTGTAAAAACAATATGTCCAGCTGGGTGACAACCCTTAACCCAAACTACAGTATATTCCCTGCTAAGGTAATCAGGCAGAAACCTGAGAAGTTACAAGAGTGTTACTCTGTGTTCTTATCTATCTGTCTTGGGTTTTATATGGAGCCCATCACTGTGGCACCTGAGCACTTCTTAAAATAAGGAACTGCTTGCTCTATTGAACCAGTAAGCTCCAGAGATTGGAAGTCACTGAAAATGGCCTGCTGCTTTCCTGCAAATGTTTAAATGTAGGGCTTGTTAACAAAAAAATGCCTCTGCAATCTCAACTATCACAATGGTGCATAGAGAAAGAGGCAGTGCTGTAGGCAATGAAGACCCAAAGCATATAGGGCTTTTACTCCTGGGGGAATTCTGCACTGCTGCACAATGCAGAATTTTGCAGAAATTAACGTTGGGCGTGCAAAATTTCCTTTCCCCCACAGAAATGCACTGCAGTGCTGCTAGCCGCCACTAAGGGCAGCTGGACCTGGCAGAGCCCAGCTGGCACACAGAAGACGCTGCTGGGCGAAGGGGGTGAGAGTTAGAGCAGTGGTGGGAAACCTGCACCCTGGCAGGGTAATCCGCTGGCAGGCTGCGGAACAGTTTGTTTACATTGACCGTCCACAGGCACGGCCGCCCGCAGCTCCCAGTGGCTGCAGTTTGCTGTTCCCAGCCAATAGGAGCTGCAGGAAGCCATGGCCAGCATGTGTCTACAGCCCGCACCACTTCCCACAGCTCCCATTGACCAGGAATGGTGAACCACAGCTACTGGGAGCTGCGGGCGGCTGTGCCTGCAGACAGTCAATGTAAACAAACGGTCTCGCGGCCCACCAGCAGATTACCCTGACAGGCCACAGGTTGCCCACCACAGAGTTAGAGGGTTCGAGAGCGGCAGGCAGGAAACTCTGTAAAAGCCTGGAACTAAGCATCAGCCTGAGACTGCCTGTTTCTCCCTCTGGATGCCTGGGCTCTGCAGGGCTGGGCTGTGGGAGGGTGCAGGTATCTGAGACAAGTGGAGCAATGCACTGGGCTCTGTGGGGTAGGGAGATGCAGGTATCCTGAGGAGGGAAGGGGGCAGAGAAAGAGGAACTGGGTTGTCATAGAGGTTTCTTTAACTTGCTACTCCTGGGGGCGGAATTTTTGTGTGTGTCTATATTGTTACAGACATACTTGCTGATAGGTATTTTGAAATAAATTACCAAAATAATTGAAACTGGCATGACTGTGTGGTGTTATTTTGACAAATAACATTTGCAGAATTTTGCAGAACTTTAAACTTCTGGGTGCAGAATTGTTAATATTTTGGCACAGAATGTCCCCAGGAGTAGGCTTTGCAGGCAGATAAACATCAACACCCAGTGTAAACATCAGTGCACCCAGCAACAAATAGGAAGCCAGTGCAGTCTGCTGAGAACCAGTGTAAAATGCTGCAAATAGCTAACACAGCTAAGTAAGCAGACAGCTGCATTCTGCCTCAGCTGCTGTAGCTTCTGAATGGCCTTGAAAGCTACCGCGTCGCAATCAGTCATTCTGGAGGTCATGGGCGCTGATAACTTTGGCAAGGTCTGCATCAGCGAGAAAGAGGTCCTAGCCATCTAACCAAAACACCCCTTGCAAAATGGCACGTTTGCCAACCAGTTCTTGGGAATCCACAAGCGTCAACTGGGGTTGGAACTGGGCAGCGTGCTTTTGCACTGCATGGTGTGTCTGTGAGGCATCTGTCACCGAGGGCTCATGAAACTCATTCAAAGCAGCAGCGATGCTGTTTCTGAAGAGTGCTTTGTTTTGTTGCAGCCAGCTGGCAAGGGTTTCAACAAAGGGCCCCTGGGGGAGGGGAGACTGGAGGAAGCCTGTGGAGAGGAGAGAATTCCAGAGAAGTGGAACAAGAGGAGAGGGTGGAGGAGGAGGGTTTGCTATTATTTGCAGTGTATTCATCTGTACTGAGATTTCTTCCACAATGAACTACATGCCTCTTGCAGCAACTCTGGCTGGGCTCCATTGAGATCAGCTGTTTGATATTTTTATGAGAATTCTCACTCTGTGTCGGTCAGATACTTGACTCTGTGATGTAACACTCTTCTTGAAAAGTTGCAGTCAGAATCTGAAGTAATTTTTCCAAGCACCTCTTTATAAAGTTAACCATCTGAAATGGCCTGGATGGAGGGAAACTGTGTTACTTTTGAGGCCTTTCATCGGCATCCTAGAGCCTAATTGAGTTGAATACACACATAAACTTATAACAGACATTTCAGTCATTCTGTTTAGCTTGTCTTACAAAAAGGCAGTTTAATGATCTTTCTGAAGGTTGTTTCACTGAAGCAGCAGAAAGTCACCAGCTTTACATCATTATAGAATAGTGCATAAAGGAAATATTTAGCAAGATGTTCTGTTTGTTAATAGACCCAAATCATGGTTTCTTATACAAAATACTGCTTATATTTGAGGTCTTTGAATGAATTTCATTCAAACAATGCTAACATCTGATGATAAAAACCACTAATGAGAGGGAAACCATTCACACTTTTGATCTAGAGATCTCATTAACTCCAAACTTCGTTTATGGTTTTTGCTGATCAAATCATTAGAACTGCTTTTGCTGCAGCCTTTCCCTTCTCCAAAGAGATTTTGCTTTACATGGAATTTAAGCAGCACCTTCTATTCTTTCCCTCCATATTGTGGCAAATAGCACAGGCGGCATAATATCGGTCAGGGTGGGAATTTATTTAATTATTAGAGAAGGACCTGCAACCTGTGACCCAAATATCTTTGGGTCAAGAACTGTCTCTTTGGTCTGTGTTTGTACAGTGTCTAGCACACTGAGTCCATGGTCCATGCCTGGGGCGCCGAGGCATTATGATAATACAAAATAATAGTAATAATAATTAATAATAATAGTCATCCATTAACTTGGAGGAAGTTAAGGGTTGAAAGCTAAGCCCAGATCCTGAATTGTGCAATTAAGATCCTTTAATTAGTAGATGCTTTGTCTATTAGGTTTTGAAAGAGTTGGGGGGTTGGTTTGGTTTTTTCTTTTGCTTTTTGGTTTGTCGGGGGGAGGGATTGGGTTCTTTGTTTTTGTTTGTTTTTGTTAAATGAGGGCTAAACATGAGAGAAAAGGATTTGTTTGGGGACACTTAGCAATATACTGTCGATATTTCTGTTCTATGTGTGATGCTTTCCTGTAGACACTTGCACACTAACTTTCATATACATTAGCATTTGTTATGCTGTTTTATAAGCTGTTCTTAATTGGTCAATATGATTTGCTGCAGCATTTCCACGCTGCCAGCTGTCATACCTGGACCTCCATGATAAAACCAAGCAATGCAGGAAGCGGTGTTGCATCAGCAGGTAGGACTGTTGACTTTGAGAAGATGTCTGCCATAACCCGTCCCAGTCCTGCCAAACCACTTATGCCAGGAGGTGAGGGAGTACAAAATTGCAGAGTATGTTGTACTGAAGATGCACTAGGAGGACTTTCTCCTCTGACGGGAATTCTCTACTGGGCATTTGCAGCTGGATTGTGTAAGCCAACTAGAGAATCCAGCCTGCTTGAGTTTGCTTCTCATTCTTCCACTGGAGGAGGCAAGATTTGCTTCCTCTTGCCTCTACACTAAAATGCAAGTGGGTTCAAAGCCTAGTCTCACAAATCTCCGTGGAATTGCAGGAGGTATGGGTCAACTGTGCAGACACCCTGTACTTCCCTATTCATTCTTGGGCCCCTGCGCCGTGGCACATGACAGCCTGTCTTTTGCTGTCAGCTGTCCCAGGAACCCACAGTTCTGACCTGTGGAAGGAGAACCCCAACTTACACTGCTTGGCTCCAGGAGTTTGAAGGAAGAGCTGTGGGGACAATGTCACACAAGTGAGTGCCCCCCCCAACACCTCCCCAGAAATGAGGAGGCTGGAGACAGGGAAGGAGGGGAGTAGCAAGGCCAGCATTCTCACCTTGATGCATCCTTCTGGCCCTCATTTGCTAGGCTTTGCTACCTTCCGCTCACCGAAACTGAAGGTCACAAGGGACTTCTTGTGCCTATTTAAAGAAAAATCCTCCTGTGATTTCAAGACTCTAGCATGTGTTGCTGGCACTGAATAACTCTGCGCCTCATCACTGGTGGCTGCTTTTTAGGCATGAGTGGATGAGTTTTCCCATTACATATAGTCTGTAAATCATTTTGGGTTCTCTCAAATTGAAAGACATAAATATAAGATGATATTGAATTAGGTATTATTTTAAGGCTGTGGCGTCGACTTAGATCCAAATACAAGTAGCCTAAACGTAGCACATTTTATTCAATTGAACATAGTTGCTGTCTATTTAATCTAGTAAAAATGCACTCAGTTGTACCTGGATGCCTGTAGCTGGCTAAATTTGTATTCTGTCAATAAAGGACTTGCCCGTGGAGACTGCTAGGGAGACAATGAATCAATGCATCTACCAGCCAGTCTGATTGTGCCTGTTTTCACAGCCACTTTGTGTGATTTCTCACTAGTCCAGGCTCCTCAGCGGAGCAAGCAGCTTGCACCACGGCAACCCCTTTTCTGGGTGGGCTTTCCACTGCTGGGGACCCTAGTTTTTCCCAGTCTAAGTCTGCCCCTGCATCATAATTGGAATCATTGCTGACACTGTGACTAGTGTGAGTGAGGGTTAATGAACAGGGAGATTGAACAACTCACTCCTTCCTAGAGGTAGGGTGGCCCTACATCCCACTGTGGCCAGAACAGTCCCTTTTTTAAGCCCTTTCCAGGCCATCTCAACTTTTTTTCCCAAAGGGGGTGTTTGGCCCATTTACTCTTACCAACATGATCACTTTTGTCAAAAAAAAGGTGCAGTGCGGAGGAACATGTGGAGGGGAGAGTGGAGACGCTACTCCCTCCCCCACACAGGAGGGGAGGCAGGACTGGGGAGTGGGGAGGCAGTGTTCCAGCATACTG
The DNA here is from genome assembly GCF_007399415.2 of Gopherus evgoodei. Taxonomy (NCBI): domain Eukaryota; kingdom Metazoa; phylum Chordata; order Testudines; family Testudinidae; genus Gopherus; species Gopherus evgoodei. Next base: position 31,925,763 of record NC_044333.1, on the reverse strand, counting down.
GGGGAGGGGTACAACAGCCTCTTGTGGGGGGCCCCCTTGCAGGGGTCCAGTGAAAACAGCATTGAGCAGGGGAGGGTCCTCGGGTGAGCCACTAAGGGACATGTCCCGTTTTCTCTTTGGGAAATGTGGTCACCCTACTAGAGGTCATCTTTTCGCTTCAGATCAGGGTTGCAACACATCAGTAGGGGTGGTGTGGAGAACTTGCCCTGATGATTCCCACCTTGTGACTGTTCTGAAGCCCAATAAAGGATTTCAGCTTCCAGTGCTAAGTGGCACTGTTCATGAGATCTACATTGTCGTCTAAAAAACCTGAAGATCTCTTCTTTCAGATTGTGTTCTTTACCTTACACTATCAGAATTTTCTAGAGGTCACTGAACCTAAAACCAGTTGAAACAAATAAGTACAGTTAAAAAAACAAATACACAAGAGGGAAAGACAGCAACTAGGAATTCAAAATGACTCTCCAAAATATTTGACCTCGTAGATTAGTATTACTTACTAATTTATTGAGGATGCGGCCATTTTATCACTTGAGGTTGAGGAAGATTAATGCAGGACGCAGACAAGTAGCAGGACAACAACTCTATGTTACCAGGAAGGAGACAATTCAAACCACATTAGTGGCAACAAATGCAGAAAGTCATAAAAAATGGAGCCTCTGACAACTTAGAGGGTGGAATTGAGTATGTTGCTTGTCTGGCTTGTAAAGTAATTCATGTTCCTTGAGTCCAGTTCACAAGGCAAATTTTTATTCTCACTACTCAGAAGCAGATAAATGTATTGAGTTATTTTAATGGACACTCTAATAAACAGATCTCTGACAAGTACACAAGACATTATATTTATGAAGAATGTACATTAAAGAAGAAAATTAACAGTATTGCAGAACCAGCTTTTTCTGGTCATAGTCCCCATTTTTTTGTGCACCAGCAGGAAGAAATATCAGAAAAATGATTCAAAAAAATAGTGTTAATGTTAAACAGGGAGGTGTTTTTTCTGTTTGTTTTTTTTTATGCTTTGTAGATGAAGTTTATCATTGCCAAAGTACAACCTTTATGTGGTCAGTGGCAGGTGAGGCTAGGGGCGGGTTTGAAATATCTCTCTCGGACTAAGGTACACATTCAACGGCAAACTCGTAAGACGCACATGCCTTAAGTCATTATTTAAGAGCTCATTATACTAATTTTTAAGACTAAGTGGGAGACTAAGGTTCATAGTGCTTTAACTCTAGCACACTGGTTCTTCTTTTAACTTCTTCCATCTGGATTTTCTATCTGACAAATGTGCTTGTTCAATAATGTTCCAGTCTTTGCTGGGATGTCTTGGTTTTTCATATGTAATGAATATAACCTTTGTAATGCTTAAGTTAATTTTCAGTCTCCCATTCTGGCTTTTCACATCACAGCTCATGCAAGAACAGGAGGCTTTTTAGGTGTTGCTGGTATTGCAGAATGTTCATGGCACCTGAGGGTGGAGGTGGGGAGGCTGGGTACAGTACCATTTCATACATGGTATTTGGAAAGCATGGTATTAGGGTATTACATGATTTTATTCCTTTGTTTTATTGCTGTCTTTAGTTTATGTGCTGCATTGAAAGCCTGAGGCTGCTAGATGCAGAGCACCTTCTAGAAGGTGCTGGCCACCACTCGTGTCAATGAGAAGGCAGGACACTCAGCACTTCAACAGATTGAGCCTGGAGGGTGAAATTCACCCCTGTGCAGAAGTCCCACACAGCCCCCTGTGTACTATATAAAATACACTTACACTCCATAGAGGGTTGAAGTGGGAATTAAGTAGTGCATAGGCTCTAATGTCAACCCTCTTCATTGGGGTCAATTTCACCCTAACTGAATACATTGCATGGGAAGAGTTGCAAAGCCTAGCCTTACAGGTCAATCATGTTTAGTTTTATATACTGTTCCTGCTGAGAAAAAAAAAAAAGGTTTCCTTTAACTTAACTTACCCTGAAGTTTTGTCGTAAAAATATCAAAAATGTCCCTAAGAAGTGAAACAGAAGTTAACCTCTTAGGGGGCTCTGAAAAGTAAGACGTTAACACAGAAAAATTAAAGGTAGAAAATGCACTAGTGTGTGCTTTGTTCTTCAATCTGTTGCTTCATAGCTGTATTGGCTAGATTGAAACTGGGAAAGTTAAATAGTGATATTCAATGTTGTTTGATAAGAGAAAGGTCACCTCCAATAATATATAGTAGAATTATTCTCCAAAGAGCTAAATTTTAATTATATGCTGGTTTAAGAGTATTACTTTCACAAAACCCTACTACCTGTTTATGCTTCCAAAACCTAATGGAGTTATATTGAATAGATGAAAGGCCCCCAAATCACAGTGACAACTTGTCTTCTAAACTCTGTCTTAGCACAAGTGCCAGTGCTAAAGATTATTGATGCAACTGCTTGCTTTTAGATGCTGAATCACATTAGCCTCCCTCTTGCCCTCCTATTTCATTAAGAATCTGGCTGCAGATCAAAAAATATAATGCCTTCTCCATGCAAGGCCTTGTAACGTCCACAAGCCCTCGAAAACTGACTGGCAGAACATCTCTTTCTTTCTTTTTCATCTAGGATGGGGAGAGAATAAAACGGGGGCAGGATGAGGACAATTCAGCGAATGAGGCATCCCAGCTTATTATAAAGCCAAAACATGAATGTGTATCAATGCAGTATGAACGCTATGCACAATGGACATATCTGACATTAAATTTGGAGGTTTTTAACCCTGAGAGCTAGTCTCTTTTTAAATATAAATACATCTTTTAAATTATTTTTATAGTGTTCTCCAGCAGAATTAAGCTGAATCATTATTAGCACAGTCTATTTTCTATCAGGGAAAAAAAAACTAGTCATGGAAGTGGAGTCCCCAAAGGCTGTGATGGACAGAGTCTATGGGTTAAATCCGTCTCTTTTGAATTTTGTGAGAGTCCTTCCACTGACTTCAGTGTGTCCAGGATTTCACTCCATGATTCTAGAATCTGGCCACGGGACAAGGCCCATCTGCTTGATATCTGCTCTGGGCTGAACTCACAGATTTTTACCTGTTTTTCATGTCAGGCTGGACTATGGAGCCCCTTATTGACAAAAAATAAAAACTAGTTAAAGATATTTTAAAATTTTGTTACTGGTATCAAATGGTTACAGAGTGGCCATATGCTCTTCAGACTGGGGAAGTCACTCTTCTAGGGTCCCTATCAGTGTCATGCAGAAGCAGTGCTTAATTTGTAATGAAAGGTGCTGGGCTCAAGCAATCTTTTTACCTTCATAACTGATGCGGCAAACCCAAACTGGGAAGCCTAAAGGTGCTGGGACTCAGCCTTGGCACAAATTAAGCATTACACAGAACAGCATCATCCTTTTATCTGTAAACCTATTCAGACTCTGGTCACCTGGTGGAGCAGCCAACTAGCAGAGTGATGGTGAGCTGGATGAGTGTACATGCACCTCAGAAGTCAATGGGGCCTCCCACTGATTGCCATTGTGTACGTATCCTCAGGCCTGTTCACTCCATATGTAAAGTGAAATACAAAGGGTTACAGAGAAGGACAAGGAAAGGGGATTGGTGCAGTAGATGAGGAGAAGAGGGAGAAGTGGGGACTCTTTTCTTTTCCCCTTCCTAGCTGCCAAATGTTGTCACTGTGATTTGGGGGCCTTTCATCTATTCAATATAACTCCATTAGGTTTTGGAAGCATAAACAGGTAGTAGGGTTTTGTGAAAGTAATACTCTTAAACCAGCATATAATTAAAATTTAGCTCTTTGGAGAATAATACATCTCCCTGGATCCCAACAATCTGTCCCGTGTCTTTGCATGCACAGAGTCATTGGAAATTTCAACAAACATTTATACCAGCTTCCCTGTCATCAAGCATTTTTTGCCCAGCCCAACATGCAAGTTTTTTTCTGCTTTGAAACCTGGTCACCGTAAATCTTTGCCTATGTATTGCTTTGCTACAGGAAAAAACCAAGCTATTAAGATAAATTACCTGAAGATTTTGTTGTTGTGATTATTTATTTTAATAGACTGACATATCCTTTTGACAAGGACTTGAAATACAAATTAAAAAAAGAAATCAATATTTCCCCCAAGTAAGTAGAACGTTAAAAACTGCAGTCACTTCTGCATCTGTTCCTTGGTTAAAATCATGCCATAGATTTAATTTCCCCTCAACATCTGGGTGTGATATCAGTAAGGAAATACTGAGGTTTGTTTTTGTTTTTTGTCATTTTAACTAGCAGTAGCAAACTAACATCTTCATTAATGTAGCACTCATGATAATATCTTGATTTGTAACCTGCAGCTTTTAAGAAATATATTGTTTATTTACTTATTAACAAATAGCCCAAAGCGTTGATCCGTGTAACTTTTAAAGTTTACTTCATTTGGAAAGTGTTCCATAAAAAGATCAAATTAATTAGGTGCTGCACCTTAAAGTTCATCCTAATTAGCCAATGTTTTTTTTCCCCCCTAAGGTTCCAGGACTTTGTTAGAATTCAGCAGGCATGAACTGGAGTGCTCACAGAGTGACAATTAGTTAACTGTTCTTGCTCCCATTGACTGCAATAAGAACAGAATTGGGCCTCTGAACCAATGCATGAAGCTAGCTGCAAGGAGATGCAATTAAACATTTTCAGAAGCATATCTCACCCACACTCTACATTTATTTCAAATGAGGAGAATAACTCTGTGTTAGAGCAGTACCTGTGCATGTCATGCTTATTATTTTTCCTCCCACGTAAATTAATTTAGCTATTTTTCCTTAGCCATTCACATATTCCATTTCATTTCTTTCATTTCACAACTAATTTGTGGGATTGGTTTGATAGTCAGCTATTACCTTGATTTGGACATATATACCTCTCTTCCCATTTCTTGTTTTCATAGTTGAGCAAACAGTGGTATGGTTCTTTATGCAATGTTGTCAAGGGTTATACCAATAAAATATGAGAATCTTTCAATTGAACATATATGCTTTAAGAGTAAGGTTCCAAGAGGTTATTTTCATTATTCTTGCAACTATACAAGTGTTCTAATGTAGCGCTTGGAAAGTTATTCTGTTAGATGGGAAAACTGATTTAATGTGCTGCAGAAATTATGTAAAAGGAATGTATAGAAACATTTCCCATAACAAAATTAGAACATTTAGTACAATAATATTTGAGATGTCTGGAGTCATCTGTAGTAAGTACCGAGATACTACTGTGATGGGTACTATAGAAAATGCTAGGTAGATAGATCTCACTCACTCTAATAAAAGCTAGTGCAGGAATGGTGGGGTCTTTGGGCCAAATTTTTAAAGGTGGTTAGGTGCCTAAAGATGTATGACTAGTGAGATTTTTCAAAAGTATTTAGTCACCTAACTTTTAGTGAAATCATGTGGAGTTAGGCACCTAGGTGCTTTGAAAAATCCCAGTAGGTGTCTATGGGCATCTTCAGGTGCCTAAATAATTTTAAAATCTGGCCATTTGTCTATGGAAGTGTCAATTGCTCTGCTGATTGACTGAAGCCAACTAGTAATTCATGGCTTTCTATCGATGGCTCTGCTTTCAACACTCACCCAGAGGACAATGCAGTTCGTTTTCATGAGCTCATTCCTCAGATAGTGTATCTTGACCCACCGTGAAATGTTAAAAAGTGCCTAAGTCCCATTGACTTTCATTAACTGTGGCTGTCAACCAAGGGCCAAGTCCTGGATGGAGGCACAAAGCCTGAGTACAATGGCTTTCCTCTATGTGCAAGCTGAGTCCAACAGTACAGGGCTGGAGTGCGGAATCCTGACCTCCCCTGCTACACTGCTGCCAAACACACACAAGAGACCAGCATCTCCCACAGACATCATTGACCTACAGCACTCAACTGAGGCACCAGCAGTGACACCACAGTGTTCTCGTCATGACTTATGATAAGGAGATGGGAGAGTCATCATCAGCCTCCATAGATTACAGGCTGTGGTGTACCAGTGAATTTTTTTCTTCCCCTTGAGCTCTGTAGTAGTCTAAATGATGCTGCCCATATATGATTCTGTGCCTTCTGGAAAGATTTTATTCCCAGGCATATTAATGTAAAGACAGCCTTCCAGTTCATGTCCCCAAATTTGCAAGTACAGACCACATGTGCGCTGCAAGCCTCTGGATGAGAGGAGAGGGTTTTGCAGTTGGACATTTCAGGAAAATTCAGTTAAAAAGCATGCCATGGATCGCTAGCCTGCAAGCCCTCTCCGTGTGGAACTTTCATTGACTTCCCTGATCAAGACCAGGCCCATGGTTTGTTTCAGTGACCCAATGCATGCATAGGCATTCTGATTTCTGTAATCCAGCATAGACATTTTGGTGCCACATAGGGATAGAATTGTAGGGTCGAATTGCCTGCTACTGTAAACAGGTGACTCCACTGAAACTAACGGAGCTGTGCCCATTTAAACCATCTCAGAATCTGTCCCACGTTGGTTTTCTAGCTTCTCTGCTACAAGCCAAAAGTGCAATTTATTGCACCTCAAAGGAATGGCTATTAAAAATAGATTATTGGGGGAGGGGCATTCAGGAGGGTATGACATTTTTGATCTTCCACTTTGACCCTTTCACCAAAGCCTCATCAAGCCTGGGTTTGTTTTGCTTATAGTTCCCCTCAGAAAAAAATATCTGCAGAAAGTTTTATCTTTTGTTTACCTCTTTGTGTGTGTCGTGGTAATGTAGATTTTTAACTCTCAAAAATTACAGGTGATATTAAATATGCTGAGGTGGTACATGGAGATATAACTAAGAGTAATGGAAAGAAATTGAGCCAAGGAACTTTATGGCTGAATAGCAGGAAACACTAGAGGTCCATTAAAGTGAGGAATAGTCTCCCCGGGGAAGTGGTGGGAGACTCATCACTTGAATCATTGACAACTAGACTGGCAAATCACTTGCAAATATTGTAGGAGTGCAAATTCTCCATTGGGAGGGCCACGGACTTGATAACCTACCAGGGCTTTTCCTTTTGGGTACCTCAGCACAGTATCTTAGCACCTCACAGTCATTTATTTATTTAGGTATTTATTATTCTCACAACATCCCCGCTGAGGCAGGGCAGGTGTGGCAAAGGGTAGGTGAGATGACTTTATCATGGCCTCATAGGAAGTCTGGGCCTGAGCTTGGGATTGAATTCTTGTCTCCCAAGTCCCAGTCAGTGGTTTGTCCATGAGACAATTCTTTCTCTCTCATGGCTTCTTATAGTCTTTTAAAATATATCCCTTCCATTGCTGATAAAGCTGTTGCTGAGAAGAGAGGCAATATTTTATCCTTGTCTCAAACCTCTTTAAAGAAGCATGTCAGCTTCACTAATAGACTTTTACAAATTAAACAGCGTTTTAACTGAAATTGCAGCAGAGGTGGAAGCATTAAGGATATTTGATAAAATGAGTCCCAGATAGTGAAAAAACACATCAGCCCAAATCTTTTGTTTGTTTGTTTAACAGGTAAATTCCTAAATATCATTTTCACTGGAGATTTGCACACTGAAATTGTTTTGAGAGAGAGGAAAGCTGTTCTGAGGAGGGTGATTTTTGCTGAATACAGTTCTACAGGGTTCCCCATACAGGAAGAGCCAATATATCTCCAGTTTCCATCAGATGCGGGGGCGAACCTGAGAGGCAAAATTTGAAACCCAGAAAGTCCCTTAAGGAGGTAGCACTTTTGGTGAGTGCTTTGCCAAGCTCCCCATTTGAGATGTTCACCTCCATCCAGTGAATGCCAGTGAACACCTACTCCTGCCAAGAGTAGCTTGGTACCGACTGCACTAATATCACAATGCAGTTTTTAAATGATTTGACAAGGCTATTTGGAAATCTCCCAGGGATTGCTCAAGGCCGGAATTTTCCTGTTACAAGCCTATTAGGATTTACAGTTTCTCAAAGATAATATTTCCTCACCCTGTTGCTTGAAGAATATATATAAGCAGATATGTGTACGTTGATGTATGAAATGGTGGAAAGCAGTGCTTAGCGTGAAGCATTGTGCAAAGAGGTGCTGTTCAAGATTCCCCCGCGCTGCCAGCTGGTGTCGGTCCTGTCCTGTGCCACCCCTGCAATTCCTGAGTTATGCCTGAGCAGAGGCATTTATTTGGGCCAAAGAGTGGTTCTTCAGAGACTAGTTGTAGAGACATAAGTGCTTTAATTTTTTGCAGCGGGGCTTTGTTACACTAGCTATATTTTGTGACACTAGCACAATTGCTTATCACTGTGAGAAGTGGATGTGATTTCTACTCAAGTTGCTGCACTCTGTAATAAGTGACTGGAGCCAGAGGCGACATGGGTGGGGGAGGGAACACATGGGGTCAAGTGCTGCCCCCACCTCCCGATTTCTGCCTTTCTTTTTGCACAGAGGTTTTTCAAGCTGATGGGTGTGCCCCAAATGGTTGCCTGCTGCCAGAAGCCAGAAGATTGGAAGCTGGTGGAAGCCACCCAGGCCCCAGCTCTCCATGCTGTGGGAACTCGGGACTGGCTGCTTGGCAACTGTCCCTGCCCTGCTTCCCGAGTTGGGCCACCTCTGCACAGCCAAGTGCTCCCCAGGCAGGGTGGCTGGTAGGTACAGCTCTGAGCTGCTCCCTAATGCGCTCTTGCCTCTCTCCCAAAGGAGCCCCGGTGTTGGCCCCTGCCAACCGAGCCCAGCTGCCATGTGATGCCCTGGCACTCCTGGCTCTGCTGCTTCTCTTTAGCCCAGAGGCAATGCATGGGGCAGTCATGTACCCCCCACCATCAAGAGTTAAACGTCATCTCTCTCTGGAGCATCAAGCACAAGGTTTAAATTTGACCACAGTACCCAAAGGAAGAAGGCTGTTGGTTGCATTTAGGCCCCCCTCATACCTTGGACCAAAGACTCGGTATTTCTTGCTCTCATTTCTGACTCACTGAAGACCCTCCAAAGCGATGGAAATACGATGGCTCCACAATAAGGGTAGTGGAATGGCAGTTAGGGAGGTGTTGCAAACTTAGGCTTTGTGCCGTGTATATTTGTGGAAGTGGAGGAGGGGATGTGAACTAACTCTGTTTAATTTAATGTATTGATTTTATTTACGCTTGTAGAGCAACTGTCTTAAATTTACAACAGTTCTGAATCAGAATTCAAAACAATGCAGTCAGGGCCTTATCCAAAGCACATTGAAGTCAAGCCCATTCTGCATGCTCTGTTTTTTTCCCGGTTATTGCACATTGATTTGGAATTGAAACTGAAGAACATTATCTAACCTTGTGACAAAAGGCTTGTCCTCATCTGCATTGGCATGGCAGAGCCCACTACAAATGAGGCCAAGATGTCACGTTTCTGATTTCTTCGAGAATGGATTTTACTTGATTCACTGTGTCTAAACCTAAGAAGAAGAGCAGTCTCATCTGTATCCACACATTTTGCAGATACATATGCAATCAATATCCTTTAAACTATAGTGTATGTTACAGTTATGTCGTCAGGCTATTAACCTTTGGTTATTTGCATTATTATCAATTTTCTAAATCCTTGGAGTTAAGTAAAGAGAAAATTTTCCATTATGTTGAAGCTTGAAGTTGTCTGGTATGAATTTTGCAAATTCTTCATTTTCAGCCAATTTGTTACCAAGGTTATATTCTGTATGAATATTTTCACACAAAATTACTTGCTGCTAGCTAAATAAGTATGTTGATGACCCATTAATTTATGGCACGCATTTAGAGCTGGGAACAAATTTATTAAAAAAAAAACCCTTACGTTCTTTTTCCCTTATGAATTGTACCAACGTTTGTTTTCATTTCCCTGTAGTCGTGCTTCATGTGTCAGAAGCTGTGTTCAACCCTTTTTTTGCTTTTAGTAGAAACAAAAAATAGCTAACTGAAGTTCTGTCAGCTATTATGAGCAACACTTCAAAATGAGGTATGAATCCAAATAAAATATTTTAACTCTGCAATGTTTTATCAAAATCTAGGGGAGAAAAGGTTTACTTCTTAAACAGTCATTTGAGCAGTAAACCTTGCAGTGTTCACCAAGGCCTCTTAAAGTTAAACAGAAAAGCAATAGCTATCAACACATTATAACAGAAAGCAGAACTCCCTATGAGCTAGTACACAGAACTTTGTATTATACTTGAAACTGTAAATGTTAAAAAACATGTGGACTTGAAAAACACTTTTTCTGTAGTTCTGTAGTTAAGAATTCCTCATGCCAATGAGTGAATTGATATAACCAAGGTAATAGAAATTCTTGCTCTTCATTTGATGCTACAGCAACTGTGGTGGGACCAATCTTGAAAAGCCTCATTTCATTCATGCTACTGAAGTAATCCAAACTCCAAATGAGACCATAGGTTTGTAACAGCAGATCACAATGCAGCCCTAAGGCCTGATCCAAAGCCCAAGGAAGTCAGTGGAAAGACTCCCATAGACTTCAAAGGGCTTTGACCAGGCCTCCAATGAGTAAGGACTACTAAGTGGTGCTGCTTCATCCAGACAATATGTTAAACCAAATCTCATAGTCTGCACTGGCTCCCAGCCACTTGAGTACGGCGCCCAAAGCAGGCTTATACAGACCACGTTGCGGCAGCTTCATTGCTACTGTTATTCAAGCTAGGTAGATCAAAGCTATCTCGGGTATTTCTACATGTGCTGTAGTCACACCTCTGATTGCAGAGCAGACAATGAGTAGAGCTTACAGTGCTGGGTTTTATCTACTGAGTCCCAAATCAGTGATACTCAGACTGAGGTTCGCGAGCCACAAGTGGCTCTATAATGTGTCTCCTGCGGCTCTTTGCATCACATGATATTAAAACACGGTGTGATTTATTATTAGTCTGTCTAAGTTATTAACCAATCAGGATGCTTTTACTATGTTATTAACCAATTGTAGTTGATAAAATAATAATACTGGGTCAGTCGTTTTGCTGTGAGAATAATATATAAAAATAGTAAATGAAACAATGAATTCACACAACTGTGGCTTTTTGGGGTAATGTTGATCGTTAATTTGGCTCCTGAACCACTGAGGTCTGAGCATCACTGTCCTAAAAGGCTATGGATGTGGAGGCCAACAGACTGCCTTCCTCTGCATGTACCACCGTGGGGGCACTTGAACAAACAGTTCCCTGGTTTAACAAAGAGCAGCCTGGGAGCGGTATTTTCCACTAGGATCCTTGACTCCGAAGCGTGTTCTCTCCCGTAGCCTGCTAGGCTGTATGTAGTGACTTTCAGTGCAAGCTGCAAAGCTAGTCTAGTGTGTGGATGGGGGTGGAATGACAGGGGTGATACAGGAGGTTGGTTGCCATCTCTGTAGGGTGTTTTTTTGTGGCAAGGGTCAATGTGATCGATACATGTTCTTATACTCGGTATTTTTATGCTGTGGTTGTGTATAAATTATAAAGCACCTACAGCTAGGACTAAGGCTCAGGGCTGTTCTCTTACAGCCAGTGATCACAAGGAGATCTCCAGCAGCTGGCGAATGCCGGAGTGTAGAGACTGGAGCTGTTATGTCAGTGTTATTCCACCAAAGGATTCCCACATACTGAAGGAAAGCTCACACTAAGATTGCTTCCCACTGCTAGAGTGACCTTATGAGCCAAAGATCTAACCTGTAAAGTTGATTTTATGAACAGGTCAAACTATTTGTTATGAATTATATTTGTTATGCGGCTAGAGCCTGATTTGGTTAGTGACTCATTTGCAAACCGCTCCTGATTTCTAAGTGTTTCCCCAAATGATTTTGATAAATAGTTTTCAGCCTATTAGTTGTTTGCGAGCTGATCACTCTGAATATGGATCGGTGTTGTGTGAATAGTCTTTAAGTTGAATAAAAATCTGTCAGCCAGAAGCATTCTGGGGGTGAAAATCAGTGTTACTGCAATTTTTAAACTTCAGGAATTTGCGTGTTGGCGCATATATTTGTCAATCACCCAAGTGCTTACAAATAATGAAAACAGCACCAAAAGTATTTGCAGATCAGGTATTTTGACTAGTTGACCAAGTTCATTCTGTTTTTTAAAGCAATTTTCTAGTAAGTAACCGTGCTGGCAGACTGCAGACAATCTGTTCTGCTATTGCTTTTTCAAACTGCAGGCATGTGACACCATCCCTTTTCTTCTGACAACTTTTTTCATTTTTTTCCCTACCCGGTCAGTAGTATATGTTCTGCTCTTAGAGCCATCGTTAGTTGTGGGTCAAACCAAAAACCAGCCAAGCCTAACCTCTGTGTTCTTGAAAATCATCTCTGTCTTACTAGAGTCTACTAGTGATGTCATAGATGGCTGAACAATTGTAAGCCTCCTGCAGTTCTCAGGGGAGCTGTCAGAATCCTTATTCATTGAGGAGCCCAACTAATAGAAACAGTCCACCTGCTCCAGGGTGACTCCGTCTCTCTCCACTGTGATGTTTGCAGGGATGTGATCCTTGCCTGTTGTCATGACCTTGTTTTATTGGATGTTCTAATAGAAGCTGAAATGGATATTAGCTGTAATTACTCATTCCACAAGATTCTGTAGGTCACTCTTTGTACCAGAGTTGAGAACCTTCATTGTCTACATTGCTTAAATTACTGAACATTGTGCCATCAGTTCTGAATTAGTGCTCATTAATGAGCTTGTGGTTCTAGAAATTCCCTATTTATTATTCAGAGGCCAAGTATAATTCAGGCAGCTGCAATGCAACATTACTCGCATGACTTTTGATCTGTCATGGAAGGACCTTTTTTTTTTAATGCAGGAGGGAGGCATATAGCAAGCAAAAGAGGAATATATTTTTAATTCCAGCTTGAAAGCTCTCTCTCAGTTGCCAGACTTTACGCTGAAGCAGAAATGTTCTATTTTTTGAATATGCACTAATGTCTACTTGGTACTGAGCAGATAATTCCAAGCTCATATTAAATTTCTCGGTAATCCTGGAAATGACTGGGCAGTTTATTAACCCGTACAGCACATTACATACTTCCTCTTTTGCTGCTTCTGTCCCTCCCTGAGCATAGGAATCCAACACACTGAAGTGTCATCTCAGCCTGTTAGTTCCCACTGTACTGAGCGGGGATAATTTCCCTCTTTGTTTTCTAGCGTGTCTCCGAAAGATTAAGTGCCATTTAATTTAGTTTGCAGAGAATGTAAGTGGTAAGTGTGAATTTGGTTATGCTACAGTTAAACACAGTGGGCCCATGATTGATTTCAGTGGGCCAGATTTTGCTCCTCTTCCACACAATGGGCCCCATCCTCACCTGCTGTAAATCAGTTACTTCAGTGAAGCTATATTGATTTGCACCAACTGAATATTTGGCCCCAGAGGTAGTATTTTGTGTATGCAATTTACAGAGTAAAGTTATTACGTTGTTATTAAGAGTAGCAGACTCAGGCCCAATAGGATTTGTTTTTCTTGTGAAAAAGAGGGCGTTTAATGTTCTTTTTGGGGTCATCTAGCCTAGGCTGTGTCTCAATATCCTGATACCCAAATGTGGGACAGTGACTGTGAGGGTGGATACTAGAAAGAAGAGACTGCAAGCCACTTTCAGTAATGTGAAATTGATAGGGTTGCCAACTTTCTACTCCCACAAAACCAAACACCCTTGTCCTGCTCCATACCTCTCCCCAGTCCCCTCTCCCCTCCTCTGAGACCCCACCCACGACCCGCCCCTTCTTCGAGGCCCTGCCCCTGCTCACTCCATCACCCCTCCCTCTGTCTCTGACTCTCTCCACCCTTACGTGTTCATTTTCACCAGTCTGGGCTGTGGGAGGGGGTGAGGGCTCCTGCTGGGGGGGCAGGCTCTGGAGTGGGCCCAGAAATGAGGAGTTCAGGGTGCCGGGGAGGGGGGCTCCAGGCTAAGGCAGTGGATTGGGATGCGAGAGGGGATGAGGGCTCTGTCTGGGGGTACAGGCTTTGGGGTGGGGCCAAGGATGAGGGGTTTGGGGTGCAGGAGGGGTCTCCGGGATGGGGTTTGGCATATGGGAAGGGGATCTGGGGTGTGGGAGGAGGTATGGGCTCTGGGATGGGGGTGCGGGTTCCTGGGTGGTGCTAGAAATGAGGGTTCAGGGTGCAGGAGGGGGCTCCAGCCTAGGGTAGGTGGTTGGGGTGCAGGGGGTGAGAGCTTCAGCTGGGGGTGCAGGCTCTGCGGTGGGGCTGGGGGCAAAGGGGTTGGGGTATAGGCAGGTGCTCCAGGCTGGGACTGCTGGGACTGCTGGGCAGCAGGGGGGATCAAGGCTGGAGCAGGGGGTTGGGGCAGGGGAGAGGTTGCAGGCTCTGGGCGGCACTTACTTTAGGCCACTCCTGGAAACAGCGACACGTTCGCCCTCTGGCTCCTAGATGGTGGTTCTGCATGTTTCTCTGTCCACAGGCACCACCCCTGCAGCTCCCATTGGCCACGGTTCACAGCCAATGGGAGCTGTGGGGGCGGTTCTTGGGACAGGGGCAGTGTGTGGAGCCCCCTGGCTGCTCCTACACATAGGAGACAGAGTGGGGACATGCTGGCTGCTTCCCGGGAGCCGCGTGGCGTGGAGGCTAGCAGGGAGCCTGCCAGCACCACTGCACAGCACCGCCAGCTGACTGGAGCCACCAGGATCCCTTTTCGACCAGGTGTTCCAGTAAAAAATGAGATATCTGGTCACCCTAGAAATTGATTTTATTTATTTATTTATTTATTTATTTTAGCATACATAACATTTCCCACCACCCGTGTGTTATGGTTGAACATTGTAAATTATTTAAATCAGCAATGTGATAACAGGTTTGGGTAGGACAGAGCTAGATCTAGGTCTAAAATTATGGACCATTTAAAGCACCTTGGAAGTATAAACACGGTCAGTGGAGAACCTGGGCAGGTTTTCAGAAGAGAAAACAAAAAAGCTAATGGAATGGTCGATCTTTGTTACACCAAAGTATGTAATAAATCCGGTGGGTTTTTAGGCTAAAGTATGTTTTGAAACCATGTCCATTAAACTTCCACCATGCAAACAGTATATAAATACTGGATAAAATAGCCAAGCAACATAAAATTACTCCTTCCTCCTCCTTTTAAACTATTGGTTAAAAAAGTCTTTTTGATGTGGATGGGGGTGAGGAGAAATAGACAAGGTTTGTTTTGTAGGCCAAATAATACTTTGCAGAGGCAACATTTCACCCATTATTATCTGTGGGGATTAGGAACGTTCAGAGTAAAAGTCAAATTAGCAATTTTACACTGCTGGAAAATTCTTGAAGTGCAGCTTGGATAATTGAGAGAGACCTAATCTTTACAAGTTACAGTAGTCGTTGAAGAGTACACAGTATCTTTAACTTCATTCTGTAATTGTATGCTAGGGCTCTGAAGATATCTTAAGACTCTCTATTTATCTGCCTGGTGAGGCACAACACTTTCTTATTAAAAACATATCTATCATGGTTAATGACTTGATTTTTTCCCTTTAATACAGTACAATGACAGGTGTAAAGAGAAGATGAGTATCAGATGCTTGAGCAATATGCTCACTGTTTCAAGACGCCTTGAACATCAGCATTCCTTCATGGTGCCAGAGGAAAAAAATACACTACACAGATTACACGCTTGTATTAGATAGAAAATAGTACCATTTGCAGTTTCAGTTAAAAGCATGTTGAAGTGCATATGGAAAATACCATTAGGAGGAACTCCAGAGCGCCTGAGTAAAATGGGTCATTAGGCTTTCGTTTGTTGGAGAGTGTCTCCCATCTGACAGTGCAGAATGGTAGCATTTTTAGCAGCTTATGTTCCCAGTTACATTAAACAGACAAACAGATTGACTATTTTGCATTTCTCATTTGACAACAGCTTGTCTTCATTTGCAGCACACTAGTGGCTGAGCTGAAAGCATGGCGGATGAGTGTATGCAAGGTCCTGGTTTTGAATAACAGCAGATGCCAACGTTTAACTTCAAAATCAATCAATTCTTTTTCTCGCATATGGATAAAAGGTCTAGTGAAGTGCCTGAAGGGGGGTTTCTGCTGTTTACAGCTGAAAAATATATAAAAACCCAAATTCATTACAAAACTTTTCGTGAGAGACGCGGACGCTGGTAGTTTTGTGAAAGTAGGTATGAGAAAGTTGGTACAATTGAAGGAGTAGCATAACTATGGCACAAGGCCTGGTATTGCTACAAAGAAATAGAAAGCAATATGCTTGGGAAGTGCAGTTGGAAAAGAATTTGACCACTATCAGCAGCATAGCCGAGATGGTCACCAATTTTAATGTTAGTATCTACTATTTGTATTAACATAGCACCAAAGAGCCTGGATCAGGACCTCACTGTGCAAAACACAGAAAAAAAGATGGTGCCCTGCTCCAAAGAGCTTACAATTAAGAATATTCACATAGCAACTAGTAAATAGGTGCAATTCTTAAAATCCTCCAATATGTTATCGTTCTTAGATCCGTATTCCCATAGCAGTGTTGGTCCCAGGATATGAGCGAGACAAGATGGGTGAGGTAATATCTTCTATCGTACCAGCTTCTGTTGGTGAAAGAGACAAGCTTTTGAGCTTACAAAAAACTCTGTGAAAGCTTGAAAGTTTTTCTCTCTTTCACCAACAAATAATTTCTACTTACCTGGGGCCAAAACATAGGTCCAACAGCTTCCCCAGTATGGGGCTTTCAGGAGCTGTATAGTCCGTGGGGTTCCACAGGCAGAGAGACAAGGAAGCATCGTGAGGGCATACATACCTCTGGAATGGGTGCATAGCACTTAATATGGCCCTCCAATTCTTCTCAGTGTATAATGGCAGAGGCCTTAGGGAGATATATGGCAACAGTCACTGGGAAATAACACTGAGGAGGAAAGCAAAGTGCCACCTTTTCTTCCTTAACATCCCTGCTCCCCCAAACTGCAGCTAGTACTTCAAGCCTCTAAGCAGCTACACATAGTCACCAGTTAAATAACAAACAGAAAATAACCTGTCAATAACATATTTACTTCCCCTTCCACCTATCCCCTCCAAAGCTGAGAATTCTCTTTCCTTCGTTACACTGGTCATGCATGAAGGATGGGCAGTATTCAGTCTCCACACTGGAAATGGATGAGTTAGGCACTCAAAAGACCCTCATTAGAATGATAAGCATGTTTTTTGTTTGTTTCTAGCTCTGGAAAAATCACGAGATTTCCAGCCTTAAAAATCACAATGCTCTTGTACAAAATAGGTAATCTAGAGGTTTCTAAAAGTGTGAGCGATACGGTGTTTGTCTCCCTTGAAGGCCTGCTCTGTTGCTATGATGTCTGACTTTTCAGGAGCCAGGATGCAACAAAAAAAAGTACCAGTTAAAAGCATTTTGGGTGGGGCAGTGAAAAATATGTGGCATGTACAGCATCTACTATGGTATGTGATGTAGCTTGATGGATCTCAATATTTTTGCATGCTGCAACCCCTGACTCCATGTTACTACAGAAAAAAGTATAGCGATCCTATTCCCATAAGTTTCAGGGGCCTGTCCTCTCTCGTGTTTAGCCATTGCTAAAGGGAGGGCACTCGTGACCCACTGAAGCCTGTTTACCTTTTTGACCCCCACATTGTGAATCTGTGCTGCAGCGGAAGGTTTATATTGGAACCCAGTTGGGATGGACTGCATAACCCCCATACAGCGGTCTGGTTAACATGTTGAATTATATGCTCATTATAAATAACGTGATGACAAGGAGCCTTATGCTCCACTCTGCTAGGCTGCTTTTTATGCCAGTGTAACAAGTCAGTGGGGTCACACTGGCATAAACTTGGCATACGTGCAGTGTAATGGTATGGAGACTCAGTCCTGCTGTACCTACAAGATTTATTCTTGCTCTTTAGGAAGCGAAGCCATACTTTTCCACTTTTAGCTTAACTACAGTTTGTTTACTCTAACAAGTATTTCTTGAGTCCTGTGCAATCGTCTCTTGTTGTGACTGCATTTGATCCAGTGAGTTTCAGTCGGTTTGTAATTTGATGTTGGTGTCTGCAGTCTATTGTTATTAAGCATATGTAATGATTAGAAAGAAAGAACAAGAGATTAGAGGAAACTAAGAGTTCACTGAGGCAAACAACAAAAAAGAAGAAGGGGGAAAAACACTTTCAAGGCCACTGGAGTAGGAAAGGTCTCAGCATGTGGTCAAAAACATATAAGCAAGTAAAGGCTTGACAGAAGCCGCTGCTTGTATGATTGTTTCACAGTAGAAAGAGCATAATATTGATTCCAAACATGCTATCTGTCCTTTTACCCAGAAGTACGTATTATGATATTCAAAAGCATTTTGTGTTTTGACAGAAGCATTAAGGGACAGCTATGGAAAGCATCACGGCTAAATGACCATGTTTTCCTTCTTTTCTTTCCCTTTTTTTTTAAATTGTTACCGTTGCTAGGACATGCATTTAGAGCTCTTTGTTGTCTTAATAGAGACTGAAACATGTATAGAGGTTGGAGTTGGCTTTTTTTATTCATCAGCTGAATAAAAAAGCCCTGTAGACAAAGCATTTGTGGTGCGAGAGTTGAGTGCAAATCCCTCCCTGTAAGCTGAACAAAAAGCTCATTACGAGGAGGTGGGCTTTCCTGGTCACAGCATTTAACTAAAGGGCAAAGGTCTCCTGTTAAGTAGAGTACAGTCTGAACAGGGCTGTGTAAAATTATAGGGGAGGGAAAAAGTCAAATATTTGTTCTTAATTCTCAAGTTAGTTTATCCAGAGTGGCAACTAGGGAAGTGTTGGGAATGATTAAATGGCTGCATTGAGGCTACAAATTGCTGCTACTTGCTTTTGTAGCTGGACTTGTTGCAGTTGAGTGATGTCGCCCATCAGTGCATTGTGTGCACAGTAAAACAGTCGAGCAGTGACAGATAGACTGAAACTCGCAGCTACTCCATCACCGCCGAAGGATCCTGCTCACTGGGAATTGAGAATGAGCACAAACCATGCACGCTGCTCAGAAACAGCTGCTTTCACTCCAGCCCAACTCCTCAGCTGGCTGGGGCAAGCAGCGACTAGTAAATATGCTATAGTGTGATCTTGCTGGGGATCAAAGGCAAAACAAAAAAATAAAACATATAGTTTGTCAAACCACTGTGCCAATAAATTTAGATGCTCTGACTGTAAACTTTCCAGCTAGTAACACATACAGTGAAGTGAGACGACAACCACCATTAAGAACACAAGATTACAGGCTTCCGTACAAAATGCAGCAGAAAATACATATGCTTTTCTTTTACAAAGCATTGGGGAATATAAAGACACTGAAATAGTTCCAGACCATCCAGATCATGATTGTAGGAACTGAGCAAAACTCCTGCTGTCAGGACTAGTTTTTAAACCAGCTATAATGCTTGTTTACATGCTGTATTTCTATTAAAAAAAAAAGATAGCATTCCTGTCCAGACAGAGGTTGGCGAGAGAGAGCTTGCTAGAGTACTTGCTATAGCAGAGGGAGTCAGTGCATTGTTCAACAGATTGGTTGAAAAGCTGCACTGATGGGCTCGTTAGCTTGGAACTGTGGTGGCCATAATGCAAGGCTTTGGGCTTGTGGTGAGTGGGTAATAAAAACATGAGAAAAGGGGGGCATCCTTTGCAGTGCTGACCAAAGCACTCAGTCGATTCTTATTGCTTCTCTCCTGTGCTTAGGTATCGGGGATCTTAGAACACAACATTGTTCGCAGCACCATCAGTCACTATCACAAAGAGGACAGTGGGACTGCCTTTGCTATTCAGATGCACTTACCATGCTGTCATACAGGGATGCCAGGAGGGGTCTTTTTAATACCATATGTTGCAATGTCTCAGGATGAATCCATTCTGCAAATCAGTTGCAACATCAGGGTCTGAGCCTATGAAATACTGAGACGCTAGGGCCTGATCTTTGAGGTGTTAATTCCCACTGATACCGACAGGAATCAAGGGTGCTGAAGTGCACTCAGAATCTTCCAGGAAGAGGTCATAAAACAGTTGCTGAGCACCTGTAGTTTTCATTAACTTCCCTGGAAGTTGTGGAGGCTCAGCCTGTCATACTGAAGTTATTGAGAATGAGCATTTCAGAATATTATTTAGAAGCAAATACAGGAGTCATACAGCACCTGGTTTTTAAAGGTGTGAAATCAATCAGTGTAATTTTCTGGTTTCTTTAAAAGAAAAAAAGGAGAGCAAAAATTATCATTGACGCTTTTTGACTGTACACAGGCATACATCAAGAGTAACTATTGCAGTCCATTGCATATGAGAGGCGAATCAGGTCACAGATGTCTTTAAAATATTATTCAGGTTTCTCTTCTTTTATAATGCAAACATCTGACCAAAACTAATGTCTGATGTTACAGAAACAGGCTGATGTTTGTTTATTTATGTGTTAAGGTCCATTCGACTGAAAAAACCCAACTTGCAAGTCCCTCAAAGACCAACCTGATTTTGCCGTATTAGCAGATGGGCAAATCCCTATCACAACCCTACAAAATGAATTAAGGAGGGGAAAAAATCCTCATCTTCTTCTCTGTTTTCTGCTACATTTCTGCCTATTTCCTTCTGCGATTTCATTTTCATCACCTCTGTTCACGAGGGGTTGTTTGCTTGGTTGACTGGATTGTTGTTGTGGTTGTTTTATTGGTCAGGAGCAAAGTTAGTGGAAAAAGATGTTCAGCACCAGGGCCAGGGGGTCTGGGAATATGTCAGTCAGTGGCTAGGAAGCATATAAAAATGATATGTAGTGACTGCACTTTGCTAACTGTATAACAGGGAACTGTTGTGTTTGGTTCACTGTGAACTCGGGATGCTCAAGCCTTTCCCTGCTGGTGGAGCCTTTCCACACTGCTGGAGATTTTCACTGTGGCAATAAAGACTCCTGCAGTGTGGCCAGAGAGAGGCAGTTGTTGGCCGGGTGCCCAGCTCTGAAGGCAGCGCTTTCCATACCATGCCACCCTTACTTCTGCACTGCTGCTGGCAGCAGCTCTGCCTTCAGAGCTGGGCTCCCAGCCAGCAGTCGCCGCTCTCCAGCTGTCCATCTCTGAAGGCAGCGCCGCCATCAGGAGCAGCACAGAAGTAAGGGTAGCAGTACCGCACACCCCCTACACTAAACTTGTGACTCCCCTTCCCCTCCCCCCACCCACAACTCCTTTTGAGTCAGGACCCCTACAATTACAACACCCTGAAATTTCAGATTTAAATAGCTGAAATCATGAAATTTATGATTTTTTAAATCCTATGACCGTGACATTGACCAAAATGGACTGTGAATTTGGTAGCTATATGCCTCCATGAGTGTAGACATCCTTAAGACAAAATGTTGGCTCTTGCACATTGTTTGATGCTTCCACTCAGGAGATCTGCACATTCTAAACAAAAACCGGGGGGCCAGCAGTGTGAATGTCATTTGGCATCCTTTCTGAAACATGGATTGGCATTCAGGGTCCAATCCTTCACAAAAACTCATTAGTGGACAATTAACTATTGTACCTACACTTGATTCTGTGCAAAACATAAGCATTAAGGCCCTTTTGAAACATTGGACATAAAATTAAATTAAAGTAATACCAGGCTGACTCCGTTTATGCCAAATGGAGCTTGAGTCATTTGTTTTGCCATTGGCTGCCTGTTTACCGGGGACATGAATCTATCAATATCTGCCCTAGCGCTGAAACGCTTCCTCTGGACTTCCTAAGAGCATCTCTGCGGAAAGACTGCAGATCCACTTTGACTTCAGCAGGATAGATTCAGGCAAAATCTCTAAAGAGCTTCTCATGCACAATTACCCACGATCAGGCTCTTGATAATGACTGAATCCTTCATCCTAAATATAACCCAGGAAGGTCCAGGATGCAACAGAATCACAGGGATGAAGCAGATCATAGGCACCAACTTCATGGGGGCTCCAGGGCTGGAACACCCATGGAAAAAATTAGTGGGTGCTTAGCACCCACCCGCAGCCAGCTCCCCTCCTCTCTCTAGCGCCTCCCACCCACCGGCAGCCTGTCTGATCAACTCCTCCCCCTCCCTCTGAGCACCTCCCACCTGCCCTGATCAGCTGTTCCACGGTGTGCAGGAGGCACTAGGGGGAGAGGAAGGCTCAGGGACGGGGTGTGCTCAGGGGGCAGAACTGCGAGGGAATAGGCAGGTAGAGGTAGGGCTGGCCTGGGGCCTGGGGGAAGGGTGGAGTGGGCGCGGGGCATGGTGCTGAGCGAGACTTGAGCACCCCCAGGGAATGGAAGATGCCAGTGCCTGCGAAGCAGGTTGTAGAGAGTCGAGTCACTAGGAATACCAATTTTTGATTTTTAGGATGAATTTCAGCACTCCTACTTTTGTCCACCTTCAAATCTGGCATTAGAGGCAAAGATGCATTTGGAGTAAAGTTAGGCAAGCTCAATCAATTCTGACTGCTCTAATCTCTTTTGAATAGCGAGGCCCAAGTGTGAAAATATATACTAACAGAGAGGCCAAGATTCCCAAATTAGGAATGGGCCCAAACAAAATGTCTTCATCTGTAAACAGCTAGGGTGTCTGAACTCTGGATCTAAATTTTCTAGCTTGAGCAAACTAGAGCTGTGCAAAACGTTTGAGACAAATCCCAAGAACAGTTTCACCTGAGTAAGGGGGTTGTTATGAACCAGAAATTCGTGCCATCTTCACACACTGTTTCACTGCATTTTACAAAGAATTTGGTTTTTTTGGTAAACCTCGGCCACTTTATGGCTTCAGGTAGAAAATAGGCAGAAACCTAAAAGTCAAAGGGAAACTCAGGAAGTGAGAGAACCCATGTGAACTGAAACCAAAAACAGCTCACACAAACGTGGTGTGAAACAAAACTGCCTTTGCTTAACTATACACCAAACTCATTGTCATTATTTGTGTCGCAGCAATGTCTAGAGACCCCTAACCTGTAGGACCCACTGGGTTGGTGCTGTCCAAACACAGGAGAAAAGGCAGATAGTGCCCTGAAGAGCTTACAATCTACATAGACAAGACAGACAGACAGAATGAGACACAAGAAGTATTATCATCCCCACATTACAGTCAAGGAAGTGGTGCAGACAGCAATTATGTGACTTACCCAAGGTCACACAGGAAGTCTGTGGCAGAACTGGGAATGAATGTAGGTTTCTGAGTTTCAGTTCTGAAACCTACTTTGAATCTTGGTTCGAATCTAAAGGTTGTGGGTCTTAGTGCATTCTGTCCCATAGAAACAAATGTTTGGTACCCCAAGTCCACAAAACAGACAACTTGCAGTGCTGTAGAAAAAAATAATACTAGAGCTGGTTGAAAAAAAATTACTGGAAAAAATTTTCCCCCAAAAAAAATGCCTTGTCAACAAACTGGAAATTTTCATGTAAAAATTTTCAGTTTTCACTGAAAATTGTTATGCTTTCTTCCAGGAGTATAGGGCTGGGAACCAGTTGGGCAGATAGGGGAAATAGATCTGATAAGTAGCCAGGGGCATGAAGTGAACTGAGATTGGCTGTGCAAAGAGATAGGGGAGGGACACACATAGAGATTGGATGAGGAGATGGAACTGGGAGTCAGTGGGGAAAGGGAATATAGGCAGGATGTGGAGGGACTGGAGGTAGCATGGAAAAGGGAATGACAACCCTCAGGAGTACACTATCTCTGATCTCTCACTAGCAAAGGTCTTGAAGCACCTGAGGGACATGGTGAGCTTCCTTGTGATGAGAGGCAACCCAGTGTTGTAGATGAGCAAAATTGCAAGATTGGCTGGAGGAGCCATGAGACTTAGGCAGTGTTTCTCAAACTGGGGCCGCTGCTTGCGTAGGATAAGCCCCTGGTGGGCTGGGCCGGTGTGTTTACCTACCCCGTCTGCAGGTCTGGCCGATAGCAGATCCCACTGGCCGTGGATCGCTGCTCCAGGCCAATGGGAGCTGCTGGAAGTGGCGGCCAATAAGTCCCTCAGCCCGTGCCACTTCCAGCAGCTCCCATTGGCCCGGAGCAGTGATCCGTGGCCAGTGGGAGCCGTGATCCGCTGGATCTGCAGACGGGGCAGGTAAACAAACCGGCCTGGCCCACCAGGGGCTTTCCCTACACAAGCAGTGACCCCAGTTTTAGAAACACTTGACTTAGGAGTCTTAGGAAGAACTGTGTCATCAGGGAGAAGTGTGTCATCTTATCAGGCAGTCCCTTAGCTTTATCCAGTGCTAGATGGGGCATCTGTGTTGATGTTACCATTGGTGCTGAACTAGTTTTGGCAGCATCAAGTAAAGCTTTCATGGACTCCTGAATGTAGGGCTATATTAATAATTGAAGGGGGCCCAGCATAAAGTCCTTGCAGGCAGCTAGAGCATTCATCAAGGAAAGTTGGCTAGGCCCATGGGAGCAAATCAGAGGAGCTTGCGTGGTTCATACCAAGGGTATCCTATGTTCCTCAAGGATGTTCCAGATGGGGAAGTGCTGCTGTGCAGTCAAGCAGCAAAAGCATAGTCCAAAGCTTGGTTGGAAGATCCCTAGTTATGAGAGGGGAAATTGACAGTATCTGAAGTATGCACACCGGTGAGCTATCCAAGTCATTTGGCACTGAAACGTCAAGCTGAGGAGGAATGCATGCCAGAGGCTCTGAGACGGGTAAGGCATCTCCAGAAGTAACATGAATCACTGGAGGGGAAGGTGAACGATGCTTCCTTTTCTTCTTGTGCCTGGACCCCTTGTGTGAATCTTAGTGCTTCCTCTTCCCTGAAACAGGGCCAGCAGGAGATCTGGAAGTGTGATTCCCATTGATGATGTTGACCGGCACTGATTCTAGGGGCAACAAGGGAGTCTTTGGTGCTGACAAAGGCTGCAGTGCTGGAGCAGTCTGTAGTGCTGGACAGTGCCAGGGGAGAGGCTCAGCCCCAATAAGTGTTTGCCTTGAGGAGGTTGATCTGAGGTCCTACACAGAAGACACTGCCAAGACTGGGGTGGCAAGATGTGTTTCAGGTCTCTTTACAGAAGACCTCACCAAAGAAACAGACTTCTAACCCCTCTCAAGGGAGTCTAGGATGGTCCAGTTAAAGGTTCAAAGAAGCTAAGTGCACCTGGCAGTCTTAGCGGTCTGCTCTTCCTTGTCCAAGGAGTGAAGGTGTGGCAAATTGTGCACTTGGACACCATGTGAACATCCCGTAGGCACAACTGGCACCAGACATGTGCATCTTTCTCTAGATAGATGGTTGAGAAGGATGTCCTCCTTTTGAACCTCCTATGGGGGTTAGAGCCTGACATAACCTTGGGAATAACCCAAAGCAAGTGGCTCCAACAACTACAGTTTACTATAGTGGTTCACCTAGGCACCTAGTTACTTTTTTTAATGCAAGCCTCCTTATGGCTTTTGATGGACAGGTCTGGGGGGGGTGGGGGCAGTTCATCAGCATCCCACCTCCCGCTCAGCAGGGCATATCTTCCTTGTTCTCTTCACAGATCAGCTTACTTGGCATGGGCCCTTTGCTTCATGCTGTCTGGATCCCCGGGCAGCTTGGATGGAAAATTCTAACTGCAGGTAACCCAAGTTACTTGCCAGATAGTTGGAGACTCCCAAAGAATAACGCAAATACACACATTCAACAGAGTAGCTGTATTGAACAAGAGGTAAAAATGACATAGTATAAAACACTACTCTCAGGGTCACCAGTGCCCTCCCCATGCTGATAATAACCATGAATTTCCCCAGTCATATGGCTTGATATAGCAGGAGTAGGTTGTAGGTGTACTTTGTAAGAGCCCTTTACAATGCTATGTTCTGTAGCAGCAAGAAGCAACTTGCTTGACTTGGTTCAGTACAGCCCCAAAGACTCACATGTGGGATAAGTTCCTCCACAGGTTTAATAAACAGTAGGTAATGAAACTCTCAGACCCTTGCCCCTGGCTTGAGGACACAATTCAGGGAATAGGGCATATGCCAAACAACTTCCCTGACTCTCTAATGAAAAGATGGTGCATTCACAGCTCCACAAACAATCCTCAGGTTTAGAGCTGAATCTGGACTTCTCGGTCACTGCTGAAGGGCTGACAGTCCTCATGCAGGAAGCAGGCTGCTTCTGTTCCCAAGATTTCACCTTACCATACAGGGATCACGTGCAGATTACAATAGCTGTTCTAAAATCCTAACTCCTATTCTCCTGCCCTAGAGCTCGGATGCAATCACAGCAGGCAGCCCTGAGCTGCAGGGATTAGCAAGGGGTAAGGACACCAATGCCCTCTTTGCCCCCAGCTGTAACTCCTAAATCAGGAGCGTAGCAAGAGCAGGAGTTGTCCATGGCAACCTGGTTTATCTAGGGAGCGGAAGGACTAGCTCAGCCTGACTGGGTAGGGAGTTTTCCCAACACAATCCTACGAACTGGGAGTCTCTTTGAACAGGGAAAGGACCAAGCTTCAGGATATTGCTTCCAGGTACTCACAAGCCAGTTGTCAGAGGGCAGCCTGCATGGACACCTGGGACACATGAGCTCAGCAGACAGCAGGGCTGGCTCCAGCATTTTGCTGCCCCAAGCGGAGGAAAAAAACTAAACTATTGCGTTGCCGCCAAGGAAGAAGACAGGGAGTGAAGGACCTGCCGCCGAATTGCTGCCGAAGACTGACGCGGGCTGGCTGAGCTGCCACTGAAGTGCTGCCGCCACCACTGACCCGGACATGCCTCCCCAACAACAGATGGAGTGCCGCTCCTTTCTGTTGCTTCCTTCGCTGGTGCCTGGAGCCAGCCCTGGCAGACAGCAAGTCCTGCCCTTTCAGCAGCTGGCTCCGGAGTACAGACCCTCTCTCAAAATTTGCTTCTCGCTTCACCGTGCTCCCACTGGAAGGAGGTGGGAGAGCATCTCACTGAAGACCTTCCTTATTGGCCAGGCTAACTCTACTTTTCTGGGCTTTTATTGTCAAACATTTGAACCCCTCCCCTCCCTCCAAGACTGCTCTTCCTCTGAGCAGGCACACTGGTACCCATCCAGGCACCCCTGCTATAACTCCCCAGGCCGACGGATCCCTATCGCACAAAATGATGTCTCTCCCTCTTGGTTGTCTAGCCAACTCTGAATTTGCCCTGGGCCTCCCTGGCACCAAGAGACAGGATGCCTCTCCCTGAGTTATTAGCCAACAGAAAACCAGGATAAACACCAGAAGGGTTACCTATACCTTGAGTGACTAGCTAAGAACTAACTAACTAACTAAGAAATTATAAGAAGCTAGGCGAAGTAGTTTGCAGATACGAGAGACAGTTAAGTTTAGGTGTTTGTGGCAGTGGTGAAGGAACTAAGCTGCTTCCAGGGGAATCAGCTTAGGGTTACTTATGATGACCTTATACTATGCCCATGCTGCGTAAATTCTCCTCCAGCCCTTGTGGCACAAATCCGGCTGCCCAAGTAGTGTAGAGGGGGCCAAGGCAGAATCTTTCCCACTGACTTTAATAACATACACTTGTTCTCAGATGATTCAGTAACGAATCATTTCACCCACTAGCAAAGTGCAGCCCTTTCTGTTCATAGAGAGCCAGGGCCCTTTCGCAGCTTACAGCAATTTAGGACTGGAAGTGAAAAATAATACAGGACCTAACTGAAACTACAATTGCACAGTTTCCTTAGCACTAAATTATCCACCGTCACAGACGTTGCAGTTTACACGGAAGGAAATAAAGAATTACCTTGAACTTCAGTGCCCTGAAAAGATTGGGGGGAAGAAATAATTATTCTGGTTTCATTTTAACTTTTTGTTAAAGTTTTGCCAGCGAGCTAAAATGGTACGGCTGATGAAGTGATTTTCCGTGCTGCTGGTGTATTAAAGGTACCGGATAATTTAGCTATCATGATAAATGCCTGCTTTGAACACCCTGTCTTGAAAGAGGAAACCTAAAACCTTTTCTGAACGTGGATGAAATTACCATAGTTCTCTTTGTATGGAGAAGACTTTGGCCGGGGGGGGGGGGGGGGAATTAGTGTGGATTGTGCTATTCAATGTGGAACATCATATTATTGAGGGATAGGGCATTAGATGTGACCATGAAGCTGTAGACAAGGGAGTTTAGCACAGGAGCGCTGCAGTACTGCTTTCTTGTAGGGCTTTGTCCAGTCTCCAGCACTTGGCTGCAGTAATTAATGGAGCTGTCACAAAAGACACCATTAGCTTATGGAATGAAGAGCGTGTGCATGTGCGCACACCTGCACGCACACACACGCTCCCTCTCGCTCCAGTCTCTTGAAGGTGGCTTTTGGCCCCCGTTCTGGCAATCAGGGATTAGCAAGGGGTAAGGACACCAATGCTCCCTTTCCCCCAGCTGTAACTCCTAAATCAGGAGTGTAATAAGGAGAGCCCCCTGACCTAGAGGGCATAGCTGAGGAAAATGTGACGTGGTCAGAGCATGTTTTTGCCATACTCTGTTCCATTCAGAGTCCCCTTACATAGGGGAAATCCTCCCGAGGCTGATTAAGTCAGCGTTACAGCTCCTTTGTGCCACCAGAGTGGTGCAAAAGGGCCATTCCAGAGCTAAGAGTCTGGCCCTTTATGTGACCTGCATTTTTCAGGGGCCTTTAAGTATTTGGCTCTAATGTTTATTACAGACAATGTCAGCAAAATATTTTCACAAAAAGTTCCCAGATCTGCTAGCTTAGCAGAGGAATCAAGAAAAGGAATCACAGGAAATGGGGCACGTGCAAATCCAATAAGGAAAGACAGTTGTTCGGTATAACAGCTAGACTCTATTGTGCCCGTCCAATAAGAGAGAGAGAATATAGGCAAAGCGTGGAGAATGTAAGCAGGTAGGATATATCCTCAGCCAAAGGGAGAACAGGGCTCCTATATTTCCTTGTGCAATATGCACCCCAGCTGCAGTCTGCAAGGTCACAGCCTTCCCTAAGTGGTTATGCAGTAGCGCTGGTGACACCAACGATCTCCTCCTCCACACATTCAGAGAGTGCAAGAACTGTTGCTCTGTGCATAGGTGTCTCCTTCCCCAACACACAGCCACAGAGCCTTGCTTTAACGTTAATGCTAGTCAGCTGAGCACAGCACAGTAAATACCATATCCCCCTTTCCCTACATATCACTGCACTAGAACTATTTGTGGTGGGGGAGGAGGGAATGTTAACTCTTCAGCTGAGAACTTGAATGCCAAGTTTTAGCCTCAAGCAAATTTTACAGCCCCTGAAAACTTGTGGCTTTAATGGAAAGATTGACACAATGTTAGCAAGAACTCCAAGTGCTGATAAAGTTAAGTTTAAAATGCCCACCTTATAGTACTTTTTATAGTCAAGGTCTTGTGTCATACATTGTGTTGTATCTCTTTACAAGATACTCTTCTCCCTTTTCTTTGACAAATTGCTGATTTAGCTAATAGCACTGTAATGCCATGCACCATGCTTATTGCAGCACCGGTTCTCTTGTTTAGCCCAGTGTAAACCCAGCATGACTCTAGCTAACACAGGCATTTTGCAATTGCCTACCACAAAGTGATAAGAGGCTGCTCTACCATATGACTTGTGCACTTCCCCAAACAAGGCCTGCACATTTAGGGAGGTCAGCCTTGTCATTTCTCTAATTTTCTAACCACAAAAAATATATTTAGAAAGAAACAGGGAAGCTTCCTTTGCCGTCAGTGATATTGCATAATGATCTAGGAGGATGATTAGTTCAAGGGTTTTTTTTAGAGTAGAATGCCGAGAGAGTGGGGGCTGGAAAGCTTGAATAATGATCTATACAGAATATGCAATGTCAGGGTTTTGTGCCTTTTAAAGTCCTCTCTGTTTCAGGCTTTGTTTGTTCAATACGTTAGAACAGCTCTTTGCCACCATAACCTATAGCCCCATGGTTCAAAACATTTTCCATACCAGTACTCCCTTCCTGTACCTCATCCATATTGAGACATTGCTGCCATCTAAGTGGGAACCCTTTCCGCTTAGAAATAGAGGAAAGACAGGATAGTAGTGACCAATACTTGTTCTCTCCCCTCCCCCACCCACACACAAGGGCCCATAACCTAGCCAAAAGGGATCTGAAAATATGCTACATCTGGTGCAATGTCTGTTTCTACTATACTGGTCTGCCGGTGCTTTATCAACCTAGTGCTTGAAGGTGCCACCTCAAGCAGACTGAGAGCTATTCTGGTGGTCTTACTTATTCAGTACTGTGGGGTTCTTTTGTTTGAGGAGAGAGCCACCTTCACTCGATGGCAATATGTTGCTGCAAATTAATATATTTTAGCACTGCAGAACTGATGGAGAGTCTGGGATTTAAAACCTGTAATAATGAGGACTGCCTCGGAATCAAGCCGTCTTTCTGTCTGGTAGGTTAAAGTGACTTTTTTTTTTTAAATCTATTTAGCCTAATTCAGAGTATGAAGCAATTGTGGGCATAAGGGTGGAAGCTGATATTTTTATTAGTGAAATCTTCAGGAAATTGTTACTACATGGTGTCTACAAGAATACAATTGTGGGCATAAGGGTGGAAGCTGATATTTTTATTAGTGAAATCTTCAGGAAATTGTTACTACATGGTGTCTACAAGAATACATGGTGTCTACAAGATACATGGTGTCTACAAGAATAAGAATGGCCTTCTGCTGGAAATTGGCGTCACTCTAGTAAAGTCATAATCCGCTGGCCCTGCCTACTGGAGTGTATATTTAAAAAGTGGCCATGGTTGTTTATGAAGAAACGTGAGATTTGTTAAAAAAAATAGTAAAAATTGTTAGAGCATGTTAAAATTGCATCCCTTTTTCTAGGAAGAGTTGAAGAAAATACTGAAAAGCTCTTATATGCAGGAGACTAACTTTCTCACAATAACTCGTGAGCAGTTTGTTCTTAAGCACAATGTAATGGATCAAAAGTTGTATTTCCAGGTATGCTATTGCTTGCATACTCAATAAAATAAGATGCACGAATGGCTTAGCTTTCCCCCTCACACACTAAATGCAATTTTTCCCCTCAAAGATTACTGAAAATTACTTTTGCAAGTCAGTCTGAGGGTTTATCAGTCTAGTGGTGTTCAGGTTTCCATGTTAACTGCCTCACAAGAACTGCTCTGGAAGCCAATGAACTAAGGCAGTAGAATAAATACTGCTGATGTGAGTCCCGACAGCAACTCTTTCCCTTCATACGGGCTGAACACTGTGACTCTACCCATCACAAATAATTGTATCTTATAGGGAGTCATTATTATGAAGCACTAACTTTCAAAATCCACTGGGATCTTATCAGTCACCTTGTTTGCTTTTATTTGTGGGTGATTAGCACCGAAAGTGAAATCCCTCCATTGGCTTAAGATCTAGGAAGATTCCATTAAGAGCCTAATAGCAGATCAAGCCACTTTTGGGTACGTCTACACAGCCCATATCAGGAAGTCTCAGAACCCAGGGTCACAGACTTGGACTCACACTAAAAACTACTGTGTGGTCATTGCAGCTCAGGCACTGAAGCTCCTTGTCCCTAGGCATCAAAGCTTGAGTCCAGTTTGAGCCTTAACATCCATACACCTATTTTTGGCTTAACGGTGGGATTCACAGGGGTATTTAGGTGTCTAATCCCTTTGAAACCAGTGGAAGTTAGGTGTCTAAACACCTTTGTGTCTCCACCCTTGGTGCCTGCAGTGGAGCTGGTGAGCATACTCACAGCTGCCTCAATCCTGAAACCACCAATCTGCTCGATGCTTAACTCACAGCTAAGCCTCAGCAGAACCTTCATGCTAGCAGTCCCCCCAACACACTTTCTTGCCTTAAGTAGTCATTGGAACAGGGACGTGAACATGGTTGCCCAGATCGGAGTCCAAACCATGATGCTTTAGAACGATTCTCACTCTCTTGCTGGCTCAAGGACTATTGAAGTATTTCATCCAAAGTGGAACAGCTTCAACAGGAGAGATTGAGAGAGAGCCCAACCTCAGAATACCCTACAATAACGCAATGGTTAGGGCCCTTGCCTCAGAGATGAGACACCTGGGTTCAAGTCCCTGCTCAGAGTCAGGCAGAGTGCCTACATCGGGTTAGGTCGGCCATCTCTGCAGTGCTCAGGGGTGTGAATTTTACCGTCTGCTGCTCATCGGGGGGTTGTTTAATTATGTCGACGAGAGAGCGCTCTCCCGTCGGTGTAGAGCGGCTACGCAGGAAACCTTACAGTGGTACAGCTGTGGACAAGGGTCTGTCATGTGGACAAGGACTTAGTTTCTGTCACTTCCTCCCCCCGCTGTTCTTTATTTTCTTGCTCCAATGCCAGTTAACTGAAAGTTTGTCTAGTTAACTGAAGAGCACTTGTGGTTTACTCACCCCATCTGAAATGTTTGTTTTATGGGCAAATCATTTTGGCTGAAATGAGACCAGAGTCTCAAAGTGTGGTGTGGGGATGATGCCATTCTGGCTCAATGCCTTCTAGAATGCCTTCACCACTGGATGGGCAGACAAACAGCTGGACTCAGGTAGCCAATGGTTCTAATCCTGACTCTGCACTGACTGTCTAGGAGGTGACCTTAGGCAAGTCACTTCACCTCCCTGCCTCAGGTTCCTTATCTGTAAAATGGATCTAACACCTACTACACAGGTTTGTTGGAAGGACTGATTAGTTGCAACTGGTACAGTATCAAGTGGTGTTGTTGGGTCAGTGGTCTCAGCATGGGTTCTATTATTTCAAATGCTAGGAGGAGGCCTGGATTGGTGAGAGGGAGCCTGGACTACCCTGAAATCAACAGATTTTACACAGTAGGGCATGGAGAACAACAACAGGCCCACTCCTGTTAGAGGAAAACTATTGTGGGGTACAATGTACTGTCTGGCAGTCCCTGAAAGGTCATCCTTGTGAAATTCACCCATCACTAAGGGTAGTGACCCTCTCTCTCCTCTTGTGCTCTCAGCATGCCAGCCGGCTGCCATGGCCAGACACTGTTAATGTTAATTTCTGAAAACAGTGATACCTGCTGCTGGACAGACCCATCTGCGCAGTGAGAGAGCAGCTGGAAGGCTGAAAGCATCAGTTATACAAATCTGGAGTTTGAGCACTGAACTAGCTCTGCTGGGTTTAGCAAACGAAACACCATTAACACCCCCCTCCACTCCCCGCAAAGACGTTTAGGCCTATGTAGCCAATCAGAGTCAACGTGCATCGTTATAGCTTTACATTCCAGAGGTGCAGCAACAGATCTTTGTGACCAGTTTCTGTTGCGTGCACTGTCTAAAATAGACAATGATGAAAACTTGAAGATATTACTCTCTCGGGGAGGAGGGGATGAGATACCAACCCAAAGTGTTCTACTTAGCTTGCTTCGTAACTAGGCTCACAAAAATAATAATGAGTTTACTGTTTTTCAGGCATGCGGAATAACGTCAGTTGAAAGCATAGACGTGCTTTAAACCTCAATGAACTTCAGAGAGCAAGCCAGAATGACTGTTAATGGCTCCTATTTTTGCTAAACTTCCCTCTCTGTGGCCTGTCACTTCAAGGCAGGGACAGTCCCTGTTTGTCATGCTTCTTTTCATGTAAATGACATGAGTGAGGCCTGCAGTCGCTCCCCTAAATCAATGAAGATGTTCACCATGCCCACAGAGAGACCTACTTTTCATTTCAGGGCAAATTTTCAGCAAGTCACAAAGTGCTGAACATACCATGTTGAAAGAGAGGGCCTGACACATCTCTGCTTCGCACCTGGTGTAGTCAATTACCCCTTTGCAAAGTGGCATTCTGAGCTGGTGGCATTTAAAACTCATTTTGCACAGGGATGAATGACTGCAAGCCAGAGGAAGCGGCTTGGGTCCAGCGGAGTTTGCTTGTATCTTTAGTTTCAGCCAGAAGGTTTACAAACAGCTATCTGGGCTATTGAACTTAACTAGCATCGCTCTGCTGAAATGTACATGACAGACTGTTAGTATCTGCCTCAGGCGGAATTGTTTTAGAAAGTTTTAGCTAAAGCAATTCAGCCATTTCCAAGAATGAGATTAGGGCAACATTCATTGTTTTGCCAGTTTTAAAAAAATAATTCTTACAACCATTTTGTTGAGAAGCGCTAGCACCTCCATGCTTTGAAGTAAGGGTTTGAAATTTGATAGAGGTGAGGAGGGGTTCACTGGTGTCAGGGTTGTGTCTTTTGCCATCACCATGACAATTCACCCAAGTTATAAGCCCCTGAAAAATCTTAGTTCACATAAACTCAGTAGAGTTTTGTTCACGTTTGGCAGCTAAATTCTCTAAAGATTCCCTCTGCACTGAGCATGCTCCATCCTAGGGCTGCAGGGGTTGACCGGGACTTTCCCTAGAATTGCTATTCACAGCTGTAGTGGCACCAGGCATCCGAACTGAGAGCAGGGGGACTTCTTCTCAGTGCTCCCCTACTGGCACCCAGACAGCGTTTAGGAGGAGGAGATGATAGCTGAGAAGAAGGCAGGTGGAGACTAAGAGTGTGTGTGGTGGAAAGGGGGTTGGAGGGACTTGGGGGAAGTGGAAGGGAATAGGAGCAGAGGGCCAGGAACCGGGCTGGGTGGTAATATGTGAGGAGGAACCCAGGGGGTGGAGAGTTGGACAGAAGTACAGGAAGAGAGGTAAAGGTTGGGGGCACAGGGTCTAACACTACTGGAGTTTACCCCCCCTCAGAATCTGAAACTGAATGTAGGAGTCCTGCATTTCTCTTCTGTCAGCAAATAGCCAAGAAACCCACTGGAAAAGTGGTTGAGCCATACAGAGGATAATAATCTACTACTGCTACCTATTACTCTGTAAACTCAGTGGCAAAGGTCCATGCTGTGAAAAAAAACACCTGAACCCTATTGATGATCCAAAATGGGGTCAATATGGTGCCACAGACTAGAATTTCTAGAGGGTGGAATTTTTTAAAAAAGAAATTAAATTAAAAATGTAATTAAAAATAAATTAAAAGATTATAAAGGCTGCAAACCCAAGCACTCAAAAGTAAGGAAATGCCAGAATTATGGTTACCTGTGCAACCTTAATTCAGCCTCCTTTTGTGTACATGCTATAATAGAGTCTTCAATTACAAGATCACATACTATTTTTTTCCATAGGACCCCAGCCTCATTCACTGAACAGGACAAACCTGTTCTGGGGATGGATTAGCACTGTGTAGTGAAAGAGGTGGCTGTCTATAGGCACCTGCCTCTTGTGTTGCAGAAGTTGGAAGATGTGTACTGAAAGAGGCAAGGGACTGCAGAAAGAAAGGAAGGTCTCCTGGTTTAGGCAGTTAATTGAATGCTGCCCTGGAGAATTGTATAACTGCCCCTGACACACAGATCCTATGAGATTCTGGGTAAGGCACTCAAACCAAACTGTTCCTAGGTGGTCACTAATTGTGTGTCCCTCATTTTCTGGGTGCCCAGTGTGAGACAGCTGGGGGCAGATTCCCAGCAGTGCTGAGCACTTGCAGCTGAAGTCAATGGAAACTGTGCTCTGAACATATAAAGTCTGTATATTACTAAGTACTCTGAAACATCACGTGTCTCAAGTAAGGCCCAAAATGAATGGAAACTTCTGACCTTAATCTCGCTGTGCCACTCCCTAGCTGTGAAATAGCGATAATGCCATCTACTCTCAAAGAGAGTTGTGAAAATAAATGCAGTGATCAGTGTGAAGCACAGATATAGTGATGAGAATCACAGAAACACCCCGTAGGAAATGAATGATTTTGTGTTCAGTGCAGGGTGTGAATGGTGTATGTTGAATAAGAGAGGGCACATATTGAATGAAGGAGATAAAAAGAAATTTTGTGTAATTATTCCCTGAATTATGGTAGGACTGGGGCCTAAGTGAAGCCACTGATTTTTGAAGGTGGGTAGAGAGAGATTCCATAGGCGGATTAAGGTTTCCTGGGGCACCGGGAGAGGTTTCCTGGGGCCCCTCCCCAGCCCTTTCGCCTGTGGTCCCACCAGGGTCTCCCGCATTCACCTGCCCACTGCAGCCCCACAACCCCTTTTATTCCTTTCTTCCCCCGCCCTGCAGCCCCAAGACCGGAGAAGCTCTGTCCCCGTGCCACAGCTCCGGGGCCGCAGCAGGGAGTGAGTGCTCCTCCAGTCCCAGGGCCACAGCTGGGCTCCAAGTGCTAGAGTTTCTCTCCCTCCTCCCCTGCAGGTGAATTTTGCCAACCAAAGTGCTAGTGTAGGCATAGCCGTAGGTGCAGGACCTGGAATGGGAGTATTTAGCAGACACACTTCTCAAAGAAGGAGATAAGACACACAGTCACGATTCACCCCAATACTCAATACTGCGCTGAGGAAATGTTGGTCGAGGTTTCCTTGCCTCCTCTGTCATGATAAGAGGGTTCCCACTCTAAAGTGCTCGAAAAGAGCCTAGTGATTCCAGCATAGCAGTTAACATTTTTTATCTGTCATCAGCGTTCAAGAATCACAAGCAGTTTAATGCTAGGAAGGAATCAAATAATTCTACTGCTTAGCACCAGGACAGTGCTTTGCACACTGAAAGCTCTGCATGGAGTTGGACTAATGAACTGAACGAGTTGTTCAATTACACACTGATTTCTAACCATCAGGTAATGATACCCCCAAAACTATGCAGGAAGCAGTAGGGGTGGGATTTCAAATAGCAGCAAATAGATTTTTTCTGAATCATGTACAGAAGTTAGCAATACTTATACCAAGCCATTCCCCTTTCTTATGTTAATAAAAGATGTTTGTATGTAAGACCCTTTTGTTAAAGAACCCTATCGGTTGTAGTGGGGTTGCACACCTTATGCCGGAGTTACTTTTAAACTGGTCAGTGGAGTGTATGTTACCAAATCCCTGTGAAATACCTTAGGCAAACTGACTATTGATTTTCTTTGGCACACTATGAACTGTATGTTTTACAAGGACTTTGTGGATATCTAGTCGCATGGTCAGGAAATTTTACTCATATGTAAAATGATTGAAATTCTTAACAGCATTCTTTGTATTTAAGGTAATGTAAACCTGACTAAAATCACACCCTTCTTTGCAATGTAGAATTTTATGTAACCCATTTTCTGTCCCCCATATACACCTACCAACCACAGATGTGGTCATGATAACTATGTGATAAATTGCAAACCCAACGTTGGAGCCATGTGATAAAGCGCATTCATCATCCATCTTTAACTCCTTCATCTACACTCTGACCATCTCCCTTTCTCTATGTCCAGTGATCCATCTCCATCAGGACTTCTAACATTCCACACCTCTAAGCAGTAACAAAGATCTCGTTTTTTCCCTGCAAGAGCTGACCAGAAATCTGGTTCTTTCTTTGGGTCCCCCTCCCTGGGGGAATTTTTTCTTGCAAACGTACACTGCCCAGAAACCCAGAATTTGCCCACTGGTGAAGGATCTTTCTCTAATGATTCTTTATCTTCTGCAGCAATTTCTAATGCTTTGCACCTTTCGTAATATACATGAGCCTAAATTAAGGCTGTCCCTGCATGCTTGTGCTTCTTTTCCCTATGCCAGGGTTGGGGTCCCATAATTTGGTTGCACACACTATGGAGAGCAGGGAGATGGAAAGCAGCTAGCACTCCAGAATTGCTTACTATCCTAGTGGGTGTGTCTGGGCAAAGCAAGGCCACAGCCCTGATGCCGTTTCCTCAAGCACACCCGCCAGCACTGTCAGGGCAACAGGGGCAGTGGTGAAAACAGCTTTTACACTATGCTCACCCTGGCCTCCTTGGAGGTATGACGATGTAGCATCTCCAGACACGATTGCTCTGGGGACGTCAAGAGGCGTGCACGTCTGTTTTAGTGGCCTCAATTTTGTCCACAATAAAAGTCTAGAATGATATCAATTCTAAGAGTCTCTGCTCCTAAGTAGATGCTGTACCTCTATTGAAGCACAACCTGTTGCTCCAGTTTCACAACCCAGCAGTATGCACACAACATTGCATTTCTTCATCTCCCGTTTTGCTCCCATTTCATAGCGTCTGGAACACCATGTCATCAAAAGGAAATACATTATATGAAGAGATTTTTTTTTGGTGCCCTAAGAAATACACCAAAAAGGTTGATGTTATGAAGGTTATCAAGGGACCTCACAACTGGGTGCAAGAGATTTCATGTGAAGAGGCTTAATGCCTTTGTTTTTGCTGCTTACGGTGTGGCTCCATCACCTAATGGTAAACAAACTTTATTCAGTTCAATCTTTGCATCACCCTGCACAGGAGTCTGGCCCTTCCTAGCTGGGCTCAGTGTGGAATTTGTAATATGTCGCTTCAGCAGTTGTCCTTAAGGGACTGAACAAATTTTACAGTCATGAGATGGGAAAGTATCTAAGGGCTGACAGGTTAGATAAACAAAGAGCACAACATAAAAAGTAAAAAGGTCTATAGCAGCTGTATCGAATTGCAATGTCCCTCCACCCCATAGCAGAAAGCTTTATTAGTAATGTTTATGTACTCCTAATTTTTGTGAACACAAAAGGTACAATGATGCAGGCTGTATTTTACATATGTCAGAGCCCCGAAGATTTTAAAAATGACTTCTGAAGAGAGGTATTTATAGTAATAAGAAGAGGGGATGGAGACTAAGAACACCTGGGTTCCAGTCCTGTGCTTGCTACTGCATTACAGGGTGACCATGGTCAAGTTACTTAACCTCGCTCTTTACAGGACTTCAGGTTATACAGCTGTAAAACGGAAATCGTTATACATTACATACCATTGGGTTGTTTGTGAAGTTTAGTTAATAGTTATACTTTACACCTTCTGAATGCCTTTGTCTAGCAGTCTGCAGTTCCCTTGATGCTCTTACTGGAATATATTGTATATCTCCACTTTCTCTAGAACTGCCACACCAATAATTTCATCCCCCCCCAATAACTCTTGAGTGCCACTTGCCTCCAATAACATCTGGAAGTGATGCAGCCACTCCTTCCAGTTCTCTACCAGGTTCCTTCCAGGATGAGGGATTCAGTTGGCTTCATTTGCTCCCTTATTGACAAAGATTCAGTTTTCTTACCATGCCATCCTGTGTCACACCTGGGCCAGGTCAGGGTGCATTATCAGGATGGCCACCATGGGTGCCAACATGCAGAGGTGCCAAATCAGTGACTTTTTTTATTTTCTTTTTGCATCTTCTGGGTGCTGGGAGAGTGCTGAAAGCATTTGCTAACCTGGGTGACAAACATCTAAGGTCAACCCTGATCAGACCTGACGTCCATTTCCTATCAAACCATAGGGCATGCGCCTTTCCTGAATGATGGTCAAATGCTTTCAGATAACAGTTTCTTTACAGGTGTCATTAATGCTCAATGCTGATTGTAAATACTATAGATAGGGCCCTACCAAATTCACAGCCATAAAAAATGGACCATGAAATCTGGTCTTTTGTGTGCTTTTCACCCTGTACTATTTCATGGGAGAGACCAGCATTTCTCAAATTGGGGGTCCTGACCCAAAAGGGAGTTGAGGAGTTGCAAGGTTATTTTCAGGGAGGGGGGAGTTGCAGCATTGCCACCCTTACTTCTGCTCTGCCTTCAGAGCTGGGTGGCCAGAGAGTTGTGGCTGCTGACCAAGGGCCCAGCTCTGAAGTAAGGATGGAAATACCATATCATGCCAGCCTTACTTCTGCGCTGCTGGTGGTGGCAGCTCTGACTTCAGAGCTGGGCTCCTGGCCAGCAGCTGCTTCTCTCCGGCCACCCAGCTCTAACGACAGTGCCACTGCCAGCAGCCGCACAAAATAAGGGTAGCAGTACTGCAACCCCCCCTCCCCCAATAATTTTGCAACCCCTCCCATAGGATGTGATCATTTTTGGGTCAGGACCCCCTACAATTACAACACTGTGAAATTTCAGATTTAAATATCTGAAATAATGAAATTTATGATTTTAAAAATCTTATGACTATGAAATTGACCAAAATGGACTGTGAATTTGGTAGACTCCTACCTACAGAATTCCCCAAAATTACTCATCAGCTAATTGAAAATGCATGTATTATTATAATATAGATGCTTCACTTATGACTGAAGAAATGAAAAATAATACCAACAACAGTCTTTTAGGGAAAGAATCCACAGAAGCAGTAGAGCAGAGAGTGTTTTTTAATTAAATTTGTATATGAACATTAAAAATGCATTGAGGAATAAAATTCAAGGTTAAAAATAAAAATCCTAGGAAACAGTCTTCCTTTCACAGAGCTGGAAGTCTGTCTGATCAGCAGGTCTGTGACTAACTACTAAATGAGGTGTATTTTGTTTGGGTAAATCCAGTCAAGCTGCCTGATTCTTCAGGGAAACTGATTTGGTTTTTACTAGCCAGAATTTCTGGTGACTGAGAAAGGCTGTTTGTTTGGATTCAGCTCACTCAGTTGGGAGAGGGACAATGATTTAAGTCACAAACCCACAGTTCCTTACTCCTGAGTAACTGACAATTGCGTCTAAGATTAAGCTGGTGTGGTTACTGAATTTGAGCTGCCAGCCCTCCCCTCCCCTCCGCTCCCTTCGCGTCCCTTCCCTCCCCTTTCCTCTCCTCCCCTCCGTGCAGACTGAAGGTCACTGGTAGGGTCGTGGCAGAAGTATGCAGTGCAGCTGCCTGCACCAAACCTGGTAGGTGAATTAATAGAAGGCTTCAGCTTTTGTCACTGCCAAATCTATAACCTTCACAAGAACATGCACAAAGAGATGAGACAGCAGCGTTACAGCAACATCTATCCAAAAGATACCCAGTATGTTTGAGAAAGATCTCAGTCACTTTCCAGGTCACCAAATAAACATAGGCTGATTATTTAACTTCCCACGTATTCCATTCAACTCCAGTTTTTAACCTTTCCCTTAGCCACCTACCCTTTTGCTCGTAGCCAGTTAACACAGCACCTTAGGGCCAGCTGGGAGTCAGCAAAAGAAATATAGCCACCTAGTACTGTTCTCCTTGGAGACGGAATGCACGACCCCTGGGACTCAGCTGAATGCCAGAGCCACCAAGCCCAGGTTTAAGTCCTCCCTAGTTCATGGTTCAAAGCACTGACTCCTGTTTTGCATAGAACTGAAGCAAATAAATGATCACGATAGTAAGGAACATAGAGTGAAAAAGGGAGTAAAACTCAGTTAAAAGTTTGTCTAAAACATAATGTGTCTTTAAGAGAGACTCTTTTGGCGACCTGTGAGCATTAAAATAAGTGGAAGGAAGGAGATTAATAATGAAGTAACCCAAGGAAATCAGCCAGCATAGCTTTCCTCCTGTCCATTCAGACTGATGTCCCTTTTCAGCTCATATTTTTGGGCTTGAGTTCTGCTGGGTGATGGACGTTAACTACTACACTTGTATGTTTTTTTAAACACGTGCAAGGCTTTAGTAAGTGGAAATAGCCATCTTATGAGTATATGTGAAGATAGTTTTTAAATTGATTCTGTGGACAGATGCTATTTCCATTTCGTTCCACTTGAAAAGAAGGCAGATATTTCGTTATATCATTGTCAGTAGCAAACAATAGGAAAATGTCTCAAAAATGTTGGCTTTACAGCATTTTTGTAGTTTCATAGAGGTTTTTTTAAGTATGACCATTTCTAATCCATTATACTCAAGATTCTATTTTAAAGAGTTATGTTATTAAGGGCTTTATCTTGTATACTGAGCTCTCTGGCCACAATGTCAGAAAAGCATTTATGAACATGCTTAACTTTAAGCATATGAATAGTCCCATTGAAATAGGTGACTCTACTCACATGCTTACAGTTAAGCACATGTTTAAGTGCTTTTCTGGACTAAGCCGTAACACCAGAGATTCTCATTTTGAGTTTTTCAGATTTTTTTCCCCCCCAGACAAAACAATTTGAATTTGCAAAAAATGTTTTAGTGTCTGCATTTTTCACCCAAAAAAGTTTTGGTCAAAAAATGTCACCCACCTCTATTCACTCCTCACTTTAGTCTGAATTAACCCATGTTTGATGATCTTCCAGGTAGTCTGCAAAACACATCTGTTCCACAGGCTTTTTGGAAGGGGCCAAAATGGCTTCTCAGAATGATAAAGAGGCAGAAAGGAATTTTTGTAGGTGGTTGAGATGTTGCTTAATTATCATATTACACCTCTACCCCGATATAACACGAATTTGGATATAACGCGGTAAAGCAGCGCTCTGGGGGAGCGGGGCTGCGCTCTGCAGCGGATCAGCATATCAGCGTGTCTGACTCTGACACGCTGCTCTGAGCAGCATGTTAAGAGTGGGAGGCGGACGGGAGGCGGGTGAGGAGGCGATTGGAGAGGTGAGTGGGCAGGCAGGAGGGGGGTGAGGAGGCAGGTGGATGGGAAGACGGCAAGCAGGAGAATGGTGTCGGGCGGACACGGGGAGACGCGCCAGACAGATGGTGAGGAGACTAGCGGGAAGGCAAGCGGCGGGCAGGCAGGCGGGTACGGAGGCTGAGGAGGCAAGCAGGGGCCAAGTGGGCGGGAGCACTCGGCGGACGGTGAGGAGACTAGCAGGGAGGCTGATTTGTCCCGGGCCCTGCACCTCTCTAGGGACGGCTCTGACGCTGTTTTGAGTGGCGTGTTAAGGGTTCTGGGCCGAGGGGTTGGATAAAAGGCAGAGGGTCTCGGGAGGGTGGTCAGGAGACAAGGAGCCTTCCCTACTGACATAACGCAGTTTTACCTATAACGCAGTAAGATTTTTTGGCTCCCGAGGACCACATTATATCGGGGTAGAGGTGTATTAATAGTGTGTTTGGATGACTAGACACTTGGATAACAGCCTTTTTAGTATTTAATTCTAAATAAATAAATAATAGTTTCATTTTCATATAGCTTACGTGATGGGTGCTATAGAAAAGCCTATGAAGGACGGATAGATAGCTTCATGTTGTATGCTAATTGATTTAGTCCCCTGTTATATTTACATAATTTGTTGTTTAGCTGTATCTGTACTGAAATATTAAATGTATTTTTAAATCAACAATCAAACCTGAATTCCATTATTATTCAGAGCATACAAATGCATGAAACAGCTGCATTCAACACATTATAAATATTGCACTGTATGTAATTACACTCACACTAATTGCGCATTCTAGTACATTATGTGGTAATGATGCTTGAAGTTATGAAACAGTTTAAAAATCAAAGGTCATATGGTCAGAGATCTTCCAATAAAGTTCCTGGTTTAGGAATTTATGATCATGCTCTAAGTTTAACCTCTCCCCCATATAGAAATAACTCCATAATAATTACCCTGGAAGAGTCTGATTATGGCTATCTAGAAAGCTTAGCAAGAGAATTAAGTGGAAGGCAGCTTTCTTGCTATTCCCCCATTCAGAAGAGCAAGAGCAAGTAACTCTGATGAGGAGCCAGGAGGAGACAATGATGTGGTTATCCCGAGGGATTCTTCCTATTACTTGAAAAGTCAGATAGCAGATTCAGAGATACAGGTAGATCTGCTCAAGAAGATCAATGAATATGAGCAGTTCACTGATGTCATATGGTAGGTTTTAGACTTCGAGTTAGTAGTGACAGCAGAAAAGGATGCTAAAGATGCATGTTGTAGGAGGAGTGCATTGGAGGCATAGTGCTGGAAAAACAGGATTTCATGAAGTGCAGTAACTGTGAAAAGGAGGGAGGCGATACACTAAAGGGGTGAATGAAATAATTATGTCCAGTGAGGCTTTTGACTGCAGATATCATGTGGGTGGGTCTGAGAACAGGCCCACAGAACACAGAAGTATAATGATGGAGGAAGCTGTGGAGCCAGATACAATATGACTATAGAAGGTACTAATGTCAGTAAAAGACTTAGTGGACACCTGGGAAGCCATTTCTGTAAAAGGACCACGCTCACTGGACCACAAGCAATATTCCATATATTGGCATGCACTTTTAATAAATC
The DNA here is from genome assembly GCF_007399415.2 of Gopherus evgoodei. Lineage (NCBI taxonomy): Eukaryota > Metazoa > Chordata > Testudines > Testudinidae > Gopherus > Gopherus evgoodei. Next base: position 31,882,130 of record NC_044333.1, on the reverse strand, counting down.
CCACTCCTGATACTATAAATACCCACCATGCACAATTACAAAAGGTTGATCTCATTTCTCTAACACCAGTCTGTTACCCTTCTTCTGTAACGGCTTTAACATGTCCACCTGGAACATCACTGATAGGCTTAGAGAGCTTCTCTTTTCTTTTTAAACAAAAATGGCTTTCCATAATGTGCCTACTAATAAGGTATGATACTGAAGCTGCAGATAGAAGTAACATAAATATTCTAATTGGCAGAGTAGAGCTAGTTTGGAGAGAAGATAAGTTAGGGACAATAAAGGTATCCAGAGATTCCTAAACATTGGCCTCCAGACACATCTAGAAAGATATAGAAGTATATCAGATATGTTTCACAGATATCATAGAATCATAGGACTGGAAGGGACCTCGAGAGGTGCACTCAGGGCAGGCCAAGTATTAGCTAGACCATCCCTGACAGGTGTTTGTCTAACCTGCTCTTAGAAATCTCCAATGATGGAGATTCCACAGTATCCCTAGGCAATTTATTCCAGTGCTTAACCACTCTGGCAGTTAGGAAGTTTTTCCTAATATCCAGCCTAAACTGCCATTGCTGCAATTTGCTTCTTGTCCTATCCTCAAAGGTTAAAGAGAACAATTTTTCTTCCTCTTCCTTGTAACAACCTTTCATGTACTTGAAAACTGTTATCCTGTCCCCTCTCAGTCTTCTCTTCTCCAGACTAAACAAATCCATTTTTTCAATCTTCCCTTACAGGACATGATTTTTAGACCTTTAATCATTTTTGTTACTCTTCTTTGCACTTGCTCCAGTTTGACCACATCTTTCCTGAAATATGCCAGCCAGAACTGGACACAATACTCCAGTTGAGGCCTATTCAGCATGGAGGAGAGCGGAAGAATTACTTCTTGTATCTTGCTTACAACATTCCCGCTAATATAGCCCAGAATGATTATTGCTTTTTTTGCAACGGTGTTACACTGTTGACTTATATTTAGCTTGTGATCCACTATGACCCCCAGATCTCTTTCCGCAGTGCTCCTTCCTAGGCAGCCATTTCTCATTTCGTGTGTGTGCAACTGATTTTTTCTTCCTAAGTGGAGTACTTTGCATTGTTCTTAATTAATTTCATCCTGTTTACTTCAGACCATTTCTCTAGTTTGTCCAGATCATTTTGAATTTTAATCATATCCTCCAAAGCACTTGCAACTCCTCCCAGCTTGGTATTATCTGTACTCTCTATGCCATTATCTAAATCATTGATGAAGATACTGAACAGAACCAGACCCAGAACTGATCTCTGCGGATCCCATTCAATATGCCCTTCTATCTTGACTGTGAACCACTGATGATTACTCTCCGGGAATGGTTTTCCAACCATTTATGCACTTATCTTAGAGTAGCTCTATCTAGGTTGCATTTCCCTAGTTTGTTTATGAAACGGTCATGTGAAACTATCAAAAGCTTTACTAAAGTCAAGCTATACCACAGCTACCACTTCCCCCCATCCACAAGGCTTGTTAACCTGTCAAAGAAAACTATTAGGTTGGTTTGACATGATTTGTTCTTGACAAATCCATGCTGACTGTTACTTATCACCTTATTATCTACTAGGTGTCTGCAAATTGATTGCTTACGTATTTACTCTATTATCTTTGTAGGTACTGAAGTTAAGCTGACTGGTCTGTTATTCCCTTTTTTATAGATTGGCACTATATTTGCCCTTTTCCAGTCCTCTGGAATCTCACCCATCTTCTATGCCTTTTTGAAGCTAATGGCTAATGGCTCAGCTATCTCCTCAGTCAGCTCTTGATGCTAGGTGCCAAGGCCTCATGTTAAGGAGAAGTGATGTCTTCATCAATTGAGATAAATCCATAAAGAAACTAAAGTGCTAATACATTTCTGGAAGTAGGAAACTTGTTTTTTTCCACACAAGACCTCTTATAGACTCATAGACTCATAGACTCTAGGACTGGAAGGGACCTCGAGAGGTCATCGAGTCCAGTCCCCTGCCCTCATGGCAGGACCAAATACTGTCTAGACCATCCCTAATAGACATTTATCTAACCTACTCTTAAGTATCTCCAGAGATGGAGATTCCACAACTTCCCTAGGCAATCTATTCCAGTGTTTAACTACCCTGACAGTTAGGAACTTTTTCCTAATGTCCAACCTAAATCTCCCTTGCTGCAGTTTAAGCCCATTGCTTCTTGTTCTATCATTGGAGGCTAAGGTGAACAAGTTTTCTCCCTCCTCCTGATGACACCCTTTTAGATACCTGAAAACTGCTATCATGTCCCCTTCTCAGTCTTCTCTTTTCCAAACTAAACAAACCCAATTCCTTCAGCCTTCCTTTATAGGTCATGTTCTCAAGACCTTTAATCATTCTCGTTGCTCTTCTCTGGACCCTCTCCAATTTCTCCACATCTTTCTTGAAATGCGGTGCCCAGAACTGGACACAATACTCCAGTTGAGGCCTAACCAGCGCAGAGTAAAGCGGAAGAATGACTTCTCGTGTCTTGTTTACAACACACCTGTTAATGCATCCCAGAATCACGTTTGCCTTTTTTGCAACAGTATCACACTGTTGACTCATATTAAGCTTGTGGTCCACTATGATCTCTATGGTCCCTAGATCTCTTTCTGCCATACTCTTTCCTAGGCAGTCTCCTCCCATTCTGTATGTGTGAAACTGATTGTTCCTTCCTAAGTGGAGCACTTTGCATTTATCTTTATTGAACTTCATCCTGTTTACCTCAGACCATTTCTCCAATTTGTCCAGATCGTTTTGAATTTTGACCCTGTCCTCCAAAGCAGTTTCAATCCCTCCCAGTTTGGTATCGTCCGCAAACTTAATAAGCGTACTTTCTATGCCAACATCTAAATCGTTGATGAAGATATTGAACAGAGCCGGTCCCAAAACAGACCCCTGTGGAACCCCACTTGTTATACCTTTCCAGCAGGATTGGGAGCCATTAATAACTACTCTCTGAGTATGGTTATCCAGCCAGTTATGCACCCACCTTATAGTAGCCCCATCTAAATTGTACTTTCCTAGTTTATCTATAAGAATATCATGCGAGACCGTATCAAATGCCTTACTAAAGTCTAGGTATATCACATCCACCGCTTCTCCCTTATCCACAAGGCTCGTTATCCTATCAAAGGATGCTATCAGATTAGTGTGACACGATTTGTTCTTTACAAATCCATGCTGGCTATTCCCTATCACCTTACCACCTTCCAAGTGTTTGCAGATGATTTCTTTAATTATCTGCTCCATTATCTTCCCTGGCACAGAAGTTAAACTAACTGGTTTGTAGTTTCCTGGGTTGTTTTTATTTCCCTTTTTATAGATGGGCACTATTTTTGCCCCCTTCCAGTCTTCTGGAATCTCCCCCGTCTCCCATGATTTCCCAAAGATAATAGCTAGAGGCTCAGGTACCTCCTCTAATAACTCCTTGAGTATTTTAGGATGCATTTCATCAGGCCCTGGTGACTTGCAGGCATCTATCTTTTCTAAGTGATTTTTTACTTGCTCTTTTTTTATTTTATCTTCTAAACCTACCCTCTTCCCGTAAGCATTCACTATATTAGACATTCCTTCAGACTTCTCAGTGAAGACTGAAACAAAGAAGTCATTAAGCATCTCTGCCATTTCCAAGTCTCCCGTTACTGTTTCCCCCTCCTCACTGAGCAGTGGGCCTACCCTGTCCTTGGTCTTCCTCTTGCTTCTAATGTATTGATAAAAAGTCTTCTTGTTTCCCTTTATTCCCATAGCTAGTTTGAGCTCATTTTGTGCCTTTGCCTTTCTAATCTTGCCTCTGCATTCCTGTGTTATTTGCCTATATTCGTCCTTTGTAATCTGACCTAGTTTCCATTTTTTATATGATGCCTTTTTATTTTGTAGGTCACGCATGGTCTTTTGTAGATCTCATTGAGACTATAAAATCAAGCCAAGTCTGAAATCTCTAAGGATTCTACTGCAACTTGCTGCTAGTTGAGGTTGCATTAGAAAGCCCAATTTGTATTATATATTTGTATTAATTGACATATAATGTATATTACTATAAGGAAGGACCGTATTTTCAGGCATAAGAAATAAGAGAACAGGTATAATGTTGAGCTTTCAACCTGAAATCTGATTTCTGTGTTCATGCTTTCTTAGTGTTAATGTTTCATTGACCCTAGGTTTCTTTACATTAAATAGGGTGGGTGATTTAGAAATCTGTATCAGAAAGGCTAGTTAGGCAAGAAAATTATATGTGGGGTATCAAATATAAGAGAATGTATCATGGAACAACGTAAGATTCCTTAAATATAGTCACAATATAGAAATCAACAAGAGAAAGCAGAAAGCCAGTGAAAAATGTTAGTGTGAATTTGGACACCGATTATAAAGAAGTGACATTGTTCACAAACCCTTTGGCTTCTGTCTTCAACAAAGGAAAACAAGATAGAGAGTTGTTTAAGATGGGTCATATTTCTGGTACAGTAAAGAAGAAAGCAGTGTAACTATGAAAATATCTGTGAAAGGCCATGCTAATTTTATGGGAATGAAAGACTCAAGTCCAGAAAATGAGTATAAGAATTATGTCCCAAATGCTATTAGCAGCTCTTAGATTCCCAGTGATTCAAAATTTAGTCATTAGTAAGAAATAAAAAAATGCAATAAAAACAGTCTGTTCAAGAGAAGAGTCACAAAATATATTTTGTATTATGTACATTTTCAGCTATCATTATATTTGTGAGAACAGTTGTCTTGAAATTATGAAAGGATTTGAACATTACAAACTGTACAAATTGCTAAAGGGTTCAAAAACCAGGGGACTAATATAAAAATTAAGAAATTAAGACTAATCAGAGTATTGAGGCAGAACTATTGTATTTCATTCAAAGTGCAGTAAACATATGGATTAAACAGCCAATAAGACCACTGGGGCAAAGAGTGTGGTTTGTGTTCTGGAAAAAGGGCTGTTGGTTTTTCTCTCCCATTCAAAGCACTGACCGATTTGCCAGAGAGAATTGTGTAGTTCGATTGGTTATACCTTAATAGATGTACTGTCAAGCCATTTGCTTTATTTTAAAGAAAAATCAAGGCAGTTATTTTCTGTATATAAATACTGTAAAATTCAAGCGGGAGCTGTAAGGTTTATATACTCTAAGTGGAAACACTTCAAAAGAAATGTTTAACTTCAAAGTAATAAGAACAGGCTGGATTCTCTGCTACTGCCAAGGAGCATTCAGGCCCTGATTCAGTAAAGCATATGCTTATCTTTAAGCAAGTACATAGTTCCATCGACTTCAATGGCCTGCTCACCTGCTTAATGTTAAGTGTTATGTGTGCGCAATTTACTGAATCAAGGGTTTAGCCCAGTTTGCAAGGGTTGTGGTTTTAAGATACCTTGGCAATCCCTGCAAATCTGGGACCATCTTCATCGCAGTCTTATCCCCAGTATAAATTGCAACCAGATGGATGCACTGCTCTATTTCACATAAGCTGCCAACCGCCCCCAAGACAGCAACTGGAGATTAAAGAGGGGATATGGTAAATCTGGTCACAGCTCCTTTTCCCCATCTATGCCTGTTATGCTAGTGACTAGGTAGAACTACTTCCTGGGGTTCTCCTGTGCTGGGGTGGGAGGGGGTATCTTCCACTGACTGGATAAACTGGCTTTAGCACATCTTTGGTCAGGTGGAGCAATGCAAAACTGCCAGGATGTAATGGAGAATTGGGCCCAGTAGGATTGTACAGAATATGAAAAAGAACTTAACAAAGGAGAGGAGATTCTTAGTTGACTCTCAAACAGCTGTCATTTGTGTACGTGCAGTTTTGCACCCATAATAATTGAGGGTGCAGATATTAGGCAAACATCAAATTGAGATTTGTGGGCACAGACAGGCAGTCACCTAATCACTGGTATTTTGCTCCTGCAATGAATTGTGGGTGCAAATGTGGCTGTAGTTATTTGTGGACACAAATTGACCCCCCCCCCCACAAAAACAGGCCAAGTGCAGAAAAATCTGGCCATTTATCTTCAATGATGTATATTGAAAGAATTTTCACTTCTTCTTGGCTTCCCTGGTAATATTTGTATTTTCCTCTGCTGAAGATGCTGTCTCAGCCTTACATCAAAACCTGTAGAATTACTCACACTGTTTATTAATAGCTTGAGAGTTTGTGAACTTGCATCTCTCACTAACTCTAATTGCTAGGGTGTTGACTCTTACTCCATCAGACCAGAGCAGACTCTCTGCTCTATTGCCCCATTAAACAAAGTATTACTGTCTTTGACTTAGACTATCGCAGATTTCACCTCATTTAGTAAAAAAGCTATCTAGGGCTGACCTAGCTGGGACAGATCTCCTTTCAAAAAGTCCTCCTGAATATGAGATGTTAATTGTGCCAGGAATTAAGGATTAAACAGCTCTGGCTTCAGGTTACTAATGGGAACTGAAATCAGGATTAGGAAGGAAACGGGGCCATGCCCTTGCAATGCTATTACCCCAATTTCTGAATCTAAAAACCTTAGAAACTCATCCTTGGTGACCAATAAAAACTAGTCTAGAATCGGTTTAGTGAGGACTGGGGAAAAGGAGTCATAATTGTGCTACCATGCTTCAGACATCTTTCAAACTAAAATGTCACTTTACACTCAGGGGTCAAATGCTGCCCTGATTTATACCTTTTGCAACTTTTATCACAGAGTGTAAGTCATGGTGTTTGCACTGGGCATATTTCACGCCAGAACCAGTTCCCATGTTTGTGAGGCGAACATAATTCAACATGGGAGTTTAATTCTCCTCGGGCAGAGGGCCAGGAAAAGGGCCACACATGACTTCAGTCTCATGCAAGATCTCAAAATAGGGGTTTTGTCAGACTTAAAGGCTGCATAGACCTTGTTCTGGCCCATGGTATTTTACTGTTATGTGGGGAGGAAGCCAGGTGTGCCTCAGTCAGAGCTCTTCTGTAGCAATCCTACCAAGTGCGATGGGCATCAGCTTCAGGATGATATCCAGTACGGCAGCTCTTAGAGGGAGGCTTGATCAATCACGTCAGTCTAGGTATTTGTAATATGTCTAGTGCCATTGACTTGCCCCTGTGCATGAGTCCGGAAGGACAAAGAAGAGAAGAACAGGAGAAAAAAAATCCTATAGCTCAAAGTTATTACATGGTAGCAGATACTTGCTAACCAATTATACCCAAGATTTACCGGTAGCTAAATTACATTTGTTTTATAAATAGAACCAGAATGAAATATTATAGCCCAAGAGCAAAACATCCTAGCATTTAATATAGCAAGAGACAAAGTAAGGTAATGGACCCTAAATGTTAATGGGTGTAAAGATTTAGACTTTAATTGTATTTTTAAATCATCTTATTTTATGGAGCTTTTTGTACATGGAAATCAACAACGTGCTACAACACTGTACTTAGTAGTAGAAGGGCTGGCTTGTAGGAAACCTGTAAATATAGGCAGGAGATCAGTTTACTACTTATAAATCCTGGAAGACATTTTAATTGAAATGAGCAGTGGACTTTACCTGACCTTCCCTGTATGTGAGACCTTCATACCAAATTAAGTTAGAGGGGTGTGTTAACAGGAAGATTTCAGTTAAACATTATTAGTTTGGTTTCATTTTTTTTAGTTTTATGGCAGGTAAAAACATCAAATTTTGAAACATGAAATGATGTCTGATAAAATCATCAGCTAACTTAATATCAGACTTAACTGAAATGGTCTCAGATATAATCCTACTATAGGGTGGCATCTCAGTTTGTCTTTTTAGGATACTTTTCCACATAGAAATATTGCAAGTACTTTAGAAATACATAGAAATATTGCAATACTTCCTAGAAACTGATTACTGTGTTCACAAGATGTCTCAGAGTTTGTGTTACTGCTTCAAGATACATAAGCTAGGTTACAGTTATAGATGAATCTAACTCATATTATATTCGGAAAAATAAATGTGCACTAAAAGTAATTAAAGCATGTTGCTTCATGAATAATACACCATTTTACTTCTATTTGCTGAGTATAATAAGACAAGCTACTAAATTGACAATGAATGCTCTATTATGTGATTGCCAACTGTTTTATAAGATATTGAACATATTCATTTATTCTATCATCATGTGCATTATCAAGCTATTGCTTTTTAATAAATTAATTTCCCGTTATGTCTCTAGAGTCTTTGTTTGAAATCTGGCTGAAGGCATAATTGAAATTAATTTTGTGGTGACTTACAAATAACGTGCCACATTTGGCATCCTTTGCAGGACAAAATTTGGCTCAGTGGCATGAGTATGAAAATTGTCTCGCCCAGAGGGCAGATGTGACTCTAGAGCGGTGTGAACAATGTCAGCCTGTTCTGCACTGGAAACAGAGCAAGTGCATCTTGAGAGGGGGGATTGCTCTCCTAACAAATTCATTTGGCTGTAAATAAAAGGATGCCCCTTAACAGCTTTCTGCCAGAAATATTTGCCCTGGAATATATGGATCTCTGGCAGCTCTTGTTTATCACAACCTATCATTGCTTGTCATGCCTTCCCCCACTAACTCGCTGTAAATTGACCTTTTAATTGTTTAGCAGCCTAAACATGGTGATGCCATTCATTGCCTGTAAAGCAGCACTTAATCCCTGGTTGGGTGATAGTGTCATTAGGAAAGTAATGTGATTGTGGTGAGAATCTCCGAGCTTGGCTGTGAGCTGTATTAGAACAGAGGATTATCTCTGAGCCTTCAGTTAAGACTGAAACAACACATGATGTCCATATAACATTGATGTTGCAGAGCTATTTTGCTAGATAGTAAACAACTTCTAATTGCAACTGTGGACAGGACTCACTGTGTTATAACTAACCTTGCTGCAATGTTGTTATTTCTGAAAGGAGCCTTTCTCCCCATTTTTAACAATAAGTCTGACAGGTGTCATATTAAAACCAGTACTTAATTCTAATGCAACTATTCCCCCCTTTTCATTTTTGTGCCTCTGTAATGCATGAATTTCTACTGCTCGTAAAGCTTAAAGGAACAGCTTTGCTGAAAGGAAAATACCTCTAGTTTGTCTGCAGGCTAGGTGCACTGTAATTTTCTTTTCTCCTCTCTGCCCAAGCCAAGCTGGCTTCAACCCTAGGTGGGCGAGGGAGAAGGTCTTCTCTAAGATGAGAGGTAATGCCATCCCACTGAAGGCAAATTTCAGGCTTCTTTTGCGCGTTTACCACTGTTCTATTCCAGAGTGTTCTGTAGGCTGAGTGGCTTTGTGATGCGTTGCTGACCCTTGTCCACGAGAGACTGAGCTCAGCCAGGTAACTTAGAAGTTTATACTGGATTTAAGTCAAAATGCTAAAATGCCTGGTGTTAAATCTCTGCTAACTCTGCACGCTGCAGGCAATTCCTGGCAGAGTCTGCACTGTGAAATCCAATAGTCACAAGATGTGGAGCTTTTACTGCGGGTGCCTGAAGGGCTTCAGGAGGCCATTTCTCCCCCCAGTCGGTTGCATATGGTGCTTGTTTTCAGTCCTTCGGCTATGTTCCATGGTATATTGGATGGAAGCCATTTAGACCTCAGCTTGCCAGAGGAAAAACTGGAATGGTCACACAGGAAGATGCGCTCCCCTTGTCTACAAAGAGTCTGTCCAGGCAGCTCTGAGAAACTGCGATACATTTTAGGCAGCATACTTTTAACTCCTGAGCTGAGTAAAACCAGACAATGAAACATACATATCAAGGTCCGGAATGGCCTCAATTATGAAGGACAGTGCCTGGCTGGCCATTTCTCCTCAATTCTTTGTGGCAAGCTGGTGCTCCGATATCTTATCAACCCATTCATGGGAAGAGCAAACAGGTTTCTCCACAACTGGGGACTCAAAATAGTAGCCCATGTCACAGCAACGTGCTGCCTTTGTACACTCCACAGGCTGCAATATGGAGAGGAAGGATGGCTTTGTGATTGGACTGTATCTCACAAGCAAAATTTCTGCCTCTGCCACCACATTCTGGTGTGACTTGGCCAAGTCCCTTAGTGTCTGTGCCACCTACGTAAAATAGGGATGATAATACGTCTTAACTACCACTTTTTGTCTGTCTTGTCTATAGACTGAAAGTTTTCAGGAGAGGGATTCAAGAGGGCCCCTGCAGTGAAGTAGGTATATAGCTAGTCTATGCAACCTGGACTCTGTAAAGGGGGATTAAGCTAGAGAAGGGCAGGGGAATGGTGGGGAGGGTTGGGGATAAGGGCTGGGTGTAAGAATTGGATATACTGAACAAAGCACATAATTTAGGCCATGTTCACAGTCTCCTAAGCATGAGGTAACTGCTTATAAGATGCATAAGACTTAAAAACCTAAAACCAGCAACACAAAAGCATTCAAAAAAGGACTAACTTTGTCTCCAAGGCAATTGCAGATGTATATAATTTCTATAGCTCTTTTATAATATTCCCAACTAATATTGTCAGACTTTTTGTGTTTACTCCCTTCGAGTGGCTGATTTTCAGGGATTTTAAAAATTATTATTTTAATAAGCAATTGTCCAGCAAATTGATGAGCCCCTTTTAATTAGGTAGTGATGTTGTATAGGCAGTGTTCCAGATAAAAGGTCTATAAAACACAGCAGAATTAATAAAATGACTGTTTCCCATTTCACTCCGATTCTCCAAAGGGATCTGTACATCTTGTTTTAGCTAGATTTAGCCTGATCTTTGTTCTGTGTTAAGAGCATACCACAGCCACCCATTGATTAAAATCACATTCCCCACTTAAAAATGGAGACCAGTTGGTAAGAGGATACTGTGTTTTAATCAAGTTCTTTGCACAGACCAGAAAAAAAACTTGTGAGTTGCCTTGTATTATATGCAAACACTGCTCATGTTGACAGCTACCTCTGGATGACTCCATCAGTACACACTTTGTCTCCAGCTGTCCAAGTAATTTTCCCAGGATTTCTCCCCTCTTTTTCACTCCCCTCCACACAGATGGATTAGAGCAACAAAGGGTTTACATGCTGCACATCATTAGCTATCCTCCCTCACTACCCAGCAGATAACAACTGGGCTCTGTCATCAGGACATTCATAACACCTTGACACTTTTACAGCTACTCTGCTCTCTCTGCCAGAGCAATCTTGTCTTTTAAAGCGTGGGGCTAATTCATGAAACCCCAGTTGGAAAGCACTCTGTAAAAGCAGCAAACCTTATTTTTGATGCGACAACCTGGAAAAACGAGAAACCCAAGAAAAGGGATCCACTAAATCATGTGGTTAGCACTGTTAAAAACAGGGAGATACTGTACCTGGGAATACACTCTCTCTCCCAAAGAGCTGTCTCTATTTTCCTCTTGATGCAGCGACCTGCGGTGAAGGATTTCAGCAGGCATCTAGCCATCTGTCTGTCATATTTTGAATAGACCCATCATCGTATGATGCAAGCATCCCAAATCCTTGCCTTAAACACTGCTCTGTATGAGGCTATCTGAAGTAATGCATATGCACCCCAGCTGTGACTGAGTCAGAATATTCTAATACTCTTAGCATAGGGGTTCTCAAACTAGGGGTCGGGACCCCTCAGAGAATCATGAGGTTATTACATTGGCGGGGGGGGGGTCACAAGCTGTCAGACTCCACTCCAAACCCCACTTTGCCTCCAGCGATTATAATGATGTTAAATATACAGGAAAGTGTTTTTTAATTTGGGGGGAGGGACACACTCAGAGGCTTGCTCTGTGAAAGGGGTCACCAGTACAAACGTTTGAGAACCACTGTCTTAGCACTTCCAATCAGGCTCAGTGCTGTTCAGCATGGTAGTCCTTTGCTCACAGGGACAGGCCTAGGTTTTGCTGGGCCTTATGCAACAAAATACATTGAGGGGCTCATCCAGCTTTGTTCACGCTGGACTCCCCTACCTGTGACTTTGCCCTCTCATAGTCTGTTAGCAAAGGTCTGCAGGCCAGAAGGCAAAAGGATGGAGACAATTCATTTTTTAGCTGATAAAGTCAGACGAGAGGCGGTGAGTATGTGTGCGCGTGAATGGGACGAGGGTTAAAGTCCACAGTTAGGACAGCTGCTTGCACAGTTATTTGGCAGTGGTACCAGGGAAATGCAATAAAAATATTTGAGAATTTAATATTACGTGTCAAGATTCTCACAATAGTGAGTGACTGTGCCAAAGGCAGGCAGGCAGTGGAGCAGAGGGTCCCAAGCCTAGATGACAAGCTCACTAACCAGTCATAGGAGGCCCACTGCCACTGGGATTCACCTCTGCAGTATGCTGCATACTTCAGCTGTCTCCTTCCATTACTGGGTAACATGCTGGCTTTTGGTATCTTGGAACTTGATCTGGCTTTGTACTCAAGCCAATCAGACGCACAAAATGTGCAAAGGCTATTGAGGTGGCCAAGCCAAGTAAAGCGGAAGAGCCATAAAATAACTTGCCAAGTGGGCCGTAGATAGAGACACCAGAACCAGGTCGAGAATTTAATTCTGCTGCAAGCTGGTTCTAGACTTGGCTAGGACTGTAGGATGGTTAGGTATAGGGATGATGTTCTGCTCACAACGATGGGTAGCTACATGCAGCGTGAGGCCCATTTGAATGTTCAGTTGGCATAGATCTAAAGACCACTACTTTTCATTTCTCCTCCTAACCTGTTGCGTAGTGCTTTCAAACAGTTGCCACATCCCATCTCAGAGGTGACTGAACTTCAGAAATGGATGAAGTCAATCCTATTCATAAAACACTTTGGGATGGAAACCACTACAAACATGTAACTACAGTATTTATTAACAAGTGCTACTGTAGCATTTCTAAGCTGTTTTACAATCTCAGTGCTCCTTGATTCCAAAAGATGTGTTCCAATAAGGCATCATGTCCTCAGCTTTCACTGTCGTTTGGGAACCCTGACTGGAAAAAAAAATACATACCAAGCCAGAAACATACTTAAATTGAAGTGCAATACATACTTAAACCAGGCAACAGACCTGGAATGTCAGTTTTTTTACCGTGTTTGATTAGAAACTGCAGCGAGTTGTGCCATGAATCTTGGAAAAGATTTTTTAAATGGACCATAAATAATAAACATACATATGGAGAAATAACTATTGTAGTGTAAATTCAGTATATATGCACACTATGAAATGCTGATAGGCTGCCATTGAAATTATGACACTGTAATCCTATAGAATGTTGTCAAGACAAATACAGAGCGTGAAATGTACAGGCAGTTTTTTTCCAGCCAGATATAATTATCAATGCGAAAGCCACAAGCGATACCAAAGTACAAAAGAAGATCGGGCTAGACTTTCTCACTTACTGATATTGATCATTCCAGTGGTAAACTGGTTCGTATAAGTGTCTTGGCTTGAAAGGTCATGAGCTTAACCCCTTGACAAAGAGTTATTCAACCTTGACTTGTCAAATTATTGCAGTGTTGCTGGAAGGACGTTCTCTAATATAATCACTTACCTGGCCGCAGGAGAGATTAAATGTGTCTTTTGTTCCCTTTAAAAAAAGGTAAGCAAACCAAGACATTGTGGCCACTGGAGAACCACTTATGTGTTGGTTCCTGGTACTTACATGCTTTGAGTTGCAAGTAGGTTTCAGGTGTACCACAGTAGTAATTCTTTCATTCTACTGGACATGGATGAAATCCTGGCTGTTCCTGGTACTTACATGCTTTGAGTTGCAAGTAGGTTTCAGGTGTACCACAGTAGTAATTCTTTCATTCTACTGGACATGGATGAAATCCTGGCTTCATTGATGGCAATGGGGCCAGGATTTCACCTGATCTCCGATGCACGCTTCCGGCCAGTTCTTTGGTGTCAGAGGAGGTTTCTTACTCACCTGCCTGCAGATGATCACAGCAACTGCAATCATCTATCAGCAGGTGAATTATGTTCACATAAGAACATATTTTGCATGCTTAGCCATTTTGCCAATTACTTTTATCAGGGATGGGTAAAAACCTAAGAACTGCCATACTGAGTCAGACCAACGGTCCATCTAGCCCAGTATCCTGCTTCCAATAGTGGCTCATGCCATATGCTTCACAGGGCATGAACAAAACAGGGCAAGCATCAAGTGGGCCATCCCATCATCCAGTCCCCACTCTCTCAGAGGTTTAGGAACACACAGAGCATGGGGTTGCATCCCTGACCATCCTGGCTAATAGCCATTGATAGATATATCCTTCATGAACTTAGCTAATTCTTTTTTTAGTCCAGTTATTGCCAGAGGATGTCATGAGGCCAAGTCTATGAGTTCCACCAGCTGACTGTGCATTGTGGGAAGAAGTACTTCCTCTTTTTTTGTCTTATACCTGCTGCCTTTTAATTTCATAGGGTGACTCCCTAGCTCATGTGTTATATAAAAGGCTAATTAACACTTCCTTATTCACTTTCTCCACACCAGTCATTATTTTATAGACCTCTATCATATCTCCACTTAGTCATCTCTTTTCTAAAATGACCACAATCTTTTTAATCACTCCTCATAAGGAAGCTGTTCCCATACCCCTAATCATTTTTGTTGCCCTTCTCTATAACTTTCCCCAGATTTAATATATTTTTGAGAAGGGGGTGACACAGTATACCAGGTGTGGGCACACCATGGATTTATATAGTGGCATTTTGATATTTATTGTCTTCTTATCAATCCCTTTCCTAATAGTTCCCAGTAGGCTGTTTGAAAACATCTGCTCAGTGTGCAGCAGCAGACAAAAATGCAGCGAACTATCCAAGATGACACGAAGATGTGTTTCATGAATGGCAACAGCTAATTTAATCCTCATCATTTTGTTTGTATAGTTGGGATTATGTTTTCCAATGTGCATTACTTTACACTTATCAGCACTGACTTTGGGCAACAAAACTCCAGATTAGAGACTCAAGTTTTGTGAGATCCCTTTGTAACTCATCACAGTCAGTTTTGGATTTAACTATCTTGAGTAATTTTATATTGTCTGCACCTTTACCACCCTTTCCAGATCATTTATAAATACACAGAGTAGCAGTGATTCCAGTACAGATCCTTGGGAGAACCCTGCTATTTACCTCTCTCTACTGTGAAAACTATTTATTTCTACCTTTTGTTTCCTATCTTTTAATCTGCCATGAGAAGACCTTCCCTCTTATCCCAGAACTGCTTAAAGACCCTGTGATATGGCACCTTGGCAAAGGCTTCTGAAGGTCCAAGCACACTATATGCACTGGATCACCCTTGTTCACATACTTGAACCCCTAATAGAGTGGCGAGGCCTGATTTCCCTTTACAAACGCTATATTGATTCTTCCCCAACATATCATATGATTGAAAAGGGACACGCTGACCTCAGAATGAAAGAATAGGAAAAAGGTAGAACCGCATGTGAACAGTTCTTCATTATGGCGGTAGAAAGTATTCCGGTTTATAGCCTCTTGGTTGCCCCTACATCAGAAAATCGTAGCAAATAAATTGGTACATATTTATCAATACATTTCAGAAACATTTTTTATCCCTTTTTATATGTGTTTTTATGGCAGTAAATGGAAAGTGCCTATTAACACTACCAGGTGTTTGCAAAAAGCATGCTGGCTGGTTTCCAAAAGTATAAGTAAAACCATCTATTTTTCTGTATTCAGGCCTTCTTTTGTTTTGCTGGCATAATATGAGTTAAAGTCTATAGAGTTTGTATTTGACCTAAGAGCACTTGTCTGCAAATCTTACTCCCTAACAGATGGATTCCAGTGTTCATTACAATTAGTTAAGTATAAATCAATTTCAGTAAATCATCTGGAAAAAAATATAACCTGGTCAATAAATAAAGCTGAATGCAATGGCACCAAAATTTATACCAGCATACAGTACAATTTTCAAAGCCAATGGCTTAGAATTATCATTCATCAACATGGAGATCATGTTTTTAAAATGTTTGCTCCTTTTGAATCCTCCTTGCACCTTCTTTATGTGCTGCTAGCCAGCCTATTTATAAGTGTGCATGTGTGTAGGGTTGGAAGGGATCTTGAGAGGTCATCAAGTCCAGTGCCCTGCACTGATGCTCTGCCACTTGGGGCCAACAGAATGCCCTTTGCTTAAGGAAAAACAAAAAGGAAGTTTATTTTTACACGGACTTGCTTTGCTCAGAAAATAGAGAGGAAAAAAATTCAATCTTTGACTAGGAAAAAAAGGTTGACATCCAAATTCTGGATACACTAACATATTAGTGTCATTAAGCATTTGTTAACCATAGGCATAGGTGTCAGATGAACCTGTTCAGCAGAGTACATGCATGGCAGTGCCTTCATACTGATGACGGATATAGCTATCTTTGAGATTAAAACAAGTTTTCTCTCCAATGTGGACCACTACATAGAGGTAAAACAGATATCCTTTGAAGGAAGGCAATCTTTCTGAGTACCAAATTCTCATAAAAGCATACAATATTTCAGCAGTGAAGAATGACAGGGTGTGCATTATTAGTTATTAATGTCTGCCTAAGTGGGAGTGTAAGGCCCAAGGCCTTAGGAAGAATATCAGTGCACTCAGTAATGTTTAATTACACCTCATAACTTACCCAAAAATGTCATCCTATGACACCGTGTTTCTCTGTTATCTTAGTTCTGTTAGTATTCTATTGGATTGCTCCTTTTTGCCAGGAACTAGAAAGCCAATGCAATTGTTAGGATAGTATGTGACAGAAGCTACTTAGTTTCTATCCCCCTGATAAGTAGCTGTCCATTTAAATCATAGTTTTGACCCTCTCCAGAACTCAATTTTTCCAAAACTAAACCCATCTTTCTGAAAATTTTCAGGCATGATTTAATGCTAGGGTTTAATTTATGTGAAAAATTTGATGCAAACTGGATAAGGCATTTGGGAAATATGAAGCACTAAAAAATGAGGTGATCACATGTCTAGACTATTTTCCTCATGTTTGTTCTGGCCCACATAACTCCAAAATGACTTGCCCTAACACCAAACTTATAGTGGCCTTGATGAAGATTGATGCCTTCAAATAGTTTGTGGGGAAGGGGTAGAATTATTTACTTACTGAAAGCTATTTCCATGTACTTTGTGGATTATGCAAGGTTTATAAATACTGCATGACCTCAATACTCTGCATGGCCCCTTTGGGATGGTCATGACACAGGTAGAGAAACAGCCAAGAACCATCAGTTCTTCTGGGACCAGTCTGGGAAATGAAGGCAGGCAATGATATGGAGGCTGGAGAACTGGTCTGGGGATGAACCTGAGCTGGGCAAAATACAACTGGGAGAGTGTGGTTGCTGCCACACCCTTTGAAAAGGTGTACCATCTGCTTCCCCATATAGGGCCAGCTCTGCCGGTTGGTGTAGAAGGCGGGCAAGACCCCCCATCTTCAGCTCCCCATGTCTACAGCTGGTGCTAGGCTTGTTCTCAAGGAATGTAATCAGTGTCTGTACATGGGCACAAAAAGGGGGGGCATCTCTAATGCCCTTTCTAGCCCTTGTGCAGCGCTTCAATGTTTTAGTCTTCTGTATCCTGGACTGGATTACACACAAGTTGAAAATAAAAGCACTCAAAACAAAGTGTATTATTATTATTATTATTATTATTAAAATGGGCATTTATTATGATGGGAGGGTACAAGGCTATTTATTTCTGACCAGTGTGCTGTTAGGTTTTAACACCCATGCACCAGCCAATCAAACCTAAGCCACTTCATGAATATAGAGGAGGAAACTCATAGAAGACAGAACAATTATCAATAACATGAATAATAATGGGGTGAACTAAAGTTCTATTTACAATCTTTATTTCTGTTTTGTTTATAGAAAAGTGATGCTGGAATGCTGATGGCTTAAGACAACTTTTTGGCATGAAGACAGCTACAAAGCACAAAAAACAAAATATGAACTCAGAAAGAAACAAGAAAAAAACAGCATTTTCATGGCATCGACAAGAAGCTCTTTATTTTTCCTCAAGTTTTCTTTTCTAAAAAAAAAAATGGAACTAAAACATTTGCAGAAACAAGACAAACTTTCTCTTCAGGTGACAATATTCAAGCATGTTCTTTTGCTAAATTTAAATTGAAAGAAAAAAAGAAATTTTAAACAGGATGCAGTATCTGGAGAACTGTGAACCTTCAAAGACAACAAAACAAACTCTTTAAAACTGTGAACCAAGAAATGGAAGGAACAACTTTTAAACCCCTGATTACACCCGGTTTGTTCTTAAGGAGACATCATCATCTTTTCCTAAAGCAACAATATTTAGGGAATGGTTTGCAACATACCTTTTATTATAATCTTTTAAGGAAAACCTGCATATTTAATGATTAACAGTGGAGTAAATCTGACTTTATCATTTCTGTTCAAATGTCTTCTTGCACCTTCCTTTTCTAGACAGCACAGTTATATTTGCAGCCAGCGGCCAAGGGCAGGGAAGCTTGCTTTCTTTATTACTATTAATTTTGTTTTTTATTTGCCACACCCAATAAAAACTTAGTAGGGAAAAGAATAAACCGCACCATCATCCCCAATCAGTGCATAAGGCCTAACAGCAAATAATTACCACAAATAGAGGAGATCCCGTGTTATTTTGGGGCTATCCATGTAGTCATTAATCAAAGCATCAAGAAATATACTCTGCATTGCTCTTCTAAAATAACTCAAAAGATGCCTCCTTGAATTACACTCAATGGGCTATAACCAAAAGAAAGAGAACCAAGACTAACTAAACCCCAGAAAGCAATATTGTCCCTTTAACCCACAGTATTCCCCACTTTCCATTAGTACTTAGCTGTTTTCACTACGTTGTGACCGATATTATTTCATTTAACACTAGCTAATCTGTATCTGAGGTATATGGAAACCCTCGAGATGATAAGATTGGAAAGGCTCCAGAGTTGGCAGTTTTCTAGTGTGCACATACTGTGTGTGTTTTGATCCTTACAAAAGCTCCCTGTTATTTGGACTGCCTGCCAATTCGTTCTTGGATCAGTCTCTCGCTTAGCTCCCACAAAGCTGCAGCCGTCACTTCATTCTGGGCCTCTTGTGATGGCAAACAGCGACAGCAGTTGTTGAAGTACATTCCTCCCAGGCCCTCCAGCTCTGGAGCGGTGGCACAGTAGACAGTTGTGGCAGCTCCTTGTTGCTAGAATTAAAAAAAAAAAAAAAGCAAGTTATAGTTCTAATTTTGACTGTGGTCCTCTGAAGCCATGTGTCTTATTAAAATACCAATAAGAAGCATTGCAACTGACAGGTAACTCACAGCATGACAGTGTTAAGGGCATTGGATGGCAGTGTTAAAGACACTACATTACTATCTGGAACCCAATTTGAATACACTTTGGTGACCTTGTCTCTTTTTTTGTACCTCTTAAAGCAAACTCAAAATACAGGGGTCCAAGGGCTATTCCATCTTTACTCAGACAAAACTTTCTGCAACTTCAGTGAGAATCTTGCCTAAGAACTTCAGGATCTGGCCAGCTGGGATTATGTGAAACAAACACAAAGATTTAAAAGCAACACACATGTCCTGTAAAACCGTCCTGATTTTCCTTTAGAACAAGAAAAACTACTTACCAAACTACTTAATACCCCCCACTTCCTAGTTTTGATAAGCAATGCAGACTGACGTATTTTATTTCTTTAAAATCTCTTGTACAATATTAACCCGGACATTCCAATTAAGACCTATCATGTAAAGTGCTAATGGGATCTGTGCCCAAACTGTCCATATATCTTTGGTCAACAATTTTACCGTGGCAGCTGTCATCACTGCTGTGTGAGAATGTTTATCTACTGCGCACAGAGAGTGTAGTTCTTAATTTGCAGCGATTCAGTGCTTTCCAGTGGTTTTGCCATCCTTCTAAGACCTACTTCTAGCATCTTATAAATCACTAAGAAATAGATTATATCTGTGGAAGCAGCTTTTTTATTATTATTATTATTCAAAAATCTAAGCTCCAATGAGGAAAATTGATCGCTTTGAATTTTTCCGATGGAAAGCTGAGGGATTAACAGTTGAGGCCATAACTTTTTAGTGAGTGTGTGAGTGCATCAGGATTGGCAAAGCTCTGTCAGAAAAGCTGTAAGAGGGCAAGAAACCACTTTGCTTTGCCAGCTATAATTAGAAATAATAGGCTGGAGCTCATCGCGAAACACCATGTACGCAGCTCTAATTTAAAAACAATACAGTTTATCCAGCATCTTGTGATTATTTATGTATATCATAGACCTTTCTGTGGCAACTAATTAAGAATCAGAATAGAGAGGCTATTGAGTATGATAGAAAAGGTAACTAAAGAGAAAATAGATGGTTACTGAAATGATATTTGATAGGGGGCAAGAATGGGCTTCGCTCTCTTTTCCTCCAAATTTTCTTCTTCTCTTGGTTCCAATGGCTATAACTGTGACATCTCACAATGCTACTAACAAATCAGCCAGTGGTGGAGTGGCAACCAAACCACATATTTAATGTTCTCATCTTTCAATAGCAGCTTTGAGTTTAAGAGGCTTGAATTCTCCTCAAGTTAGGTTTCTCCTTTGCTCTCAGATTATGTAGCATGGCAAAGAAAGGCATATTAAGTTGTTGTTAGGGTCCATATTCTTCACTCAAAATGGGAATAAGATGAGAATGATGACTTAGAAAGGGTCTGTTGGAACAACACCAATATTGGCTAGTACAATGAGGAAAAATAAGATCGCTATTTCTGGACCAAAAGAACCTTTTCAGGTTAAATTGCTAAATATTAAAATGTTTTTATTAAACCAAATCATGAAACAATGCCTATAAATGTGTTTGGTAGAATCTAGTAGCAATAATACCTACCACAATGTAATATGGTTCTCTAGCAATTACAATAAAAGTAATGTTTCAGAGTAGCAGCCATGTTAGTCTGTGTCGGCAAAAAGAAGAGGAGTACCTGTGACACCTTAGAGACTAACGAATTTATTTCAGCATAAGCTTTCGTGCGCTACAGCTCACTTCTTCGGATGCATAGAAGTGAGCTGTAGCTCATGAAAGCTTATGCTGAAATAAATTTGTTAGTCTCTAAGGTGCCACAAGTACTCCTTTTTAATAAAAGTAATATAATTTATAGATAATTATAGGCTCTCTGTAGCGTTGCACAGCCTAGGCATGATCATTCTATCCCATTGCATAGAGTGGTTCAAAACACCCATAGAAAGTTATCGTTTTTGTATTTAATCCCATAGGATTTTTTCATAAGAGTCAAATAAAACTTATGTGCTCAATGCCAAAGACTAATCACTATACTGTGGCTGAAAAGCTGCTTTCTAGCTAGCTCAGACTAGATTCAGTCAGAAATGAGCTCATTCATAAAATGGAAGTTTATTATAGTTTATGATTTTTTAACTCACTTTTTAACAAAATCTTCAGTAGTTAATAGGGGCCAAATATCCCATAATGTAACTGGTAGATACGAGTCCAGGGTCTGATCCTGTAAACCTGACACAAGCTAAGCTCCAAGTGAACACAACATGACTGCTGGTGCACGGGCATCTTTATTTGAAATGAAGATAAAGGACGTGCAGCTGGAAGACTGCAATATTTTACCATTTAATGCTTCCATTGTTTCTTACTATGAGCAATGTGCCATTTGCTTTTGGGTCAAGTGCTACTTCATCAACTTCTAAATGTTGTGCTCATTATGTGGGCTGTTCTGGAGAAACGAGCACAGCAGCTTTATCATCCAGAGAACAATACTTTTTTTTGACCTTAAGATAGGAAGTTAAATCATATTTATGCCACAGAAGGAAACAACGTGGTGGGTGAAACTAATAATATTTAGCATTGATATCTTCAGAGCAACGCACTAAGTAATTAAAGCTCAGAACATCCCTACAGGCACACCAGTATTACTGTCCACATTTCAACAGGTAGGGAAACAGAGACATACCTCAGGTCTACATTGCAATTAAACACCCATGGCTGGCTCATGTCAGCTGGCTTGGGCTCTGGGGCTGTTTAATTGTGGTGTAGATGTTCAGGCTTGGACTGGTGCCTGGGCTCTGAGATCCACGGGGAGGCAGGAGCCCAAACATTTATACCGCGATTAAACAGCCCCATAGCCCGCGTCAGATGACATGGGCCAGCCATGGGCACTTAGCTGCAGTGTGGACATATGCACAGAGGCATAGCCCAAAGCTACTGGGCTTTGAGTTCCTGGCTTTGTATTGTGCTCAGGCCACTAGACCATGTGGCCCTACTGAGTGAGAAGGCCTTGAGGGGACAAAGTATCCATTTAAATCCAGCTGGAACCCCATGTGCTTTAGGAAGGGTTTATAATACAGAGCCCTCAAAATGCCAACACAGCCACACATATTTAAAGAGATTGAGAGGACACTTTTTTCTCAGCAAACATTGCTTATCCTTCACCAACACAGTCATCTGAGTGACACTTTATATGGTAAGCCATTATATGACAGTTTAATAACAAGTTTTAATTTTCTGCTCATCAGCTTTCTGGTTCACATATCATCAGCATAAGACAAAACAGGATGTCAGGGAATCTAATTAGTAAACAATTCCATACTGCTGATACAAGATGAAACATTCTTAAACTGCTCAAAAGAGCACTTTAATCACCGTTGAATGACTTTCAATGCCAAAGCGGTTTGTGCCATGTCAGTATGTAATTTGAAACAGACTAACGTACCATATAAAAGAATTAATGTTAACAACTCCATTAAAAAAAAGTCTTAAACAGTTGTCAGTTGTCACAAACATCCATGATCTATTGTGATTTAAAAAGAAAACTTATAAACAATGATAGAAGGTCTGGGCAACCTAATCACTTTTTTTTAAATCAGAAGACTGTCAGTTGTATGTGGTGCTAATCACCAAAGCTGGGGGGTCAACCATCTTTAACCTGTAACAAAGGCAGTGAGTTAGAATGATGAGTACACAGGATAAAGAATTTCTGAGAAGCCGAGTTGAATCTTTAATCATGCCTGAATGCCATTTCCGATCCAGTCAAACATTTGAAAGCTGCCAGGCTAGTCCCATGCCATCAATCTTTATAGTGTATATAAAATTACCCGGGAATCTTGTTTTGGCTTAAGTTAAAGAGTGTCTTGGTAATAAGGGTTCATCATTCTCTTTCACAAATCATTTGTCAGATTTGCAGTACAATCAAACTACAGCAGGGTGGGATTTATAAATCAGTTTCTGTTTATTTATACTTGAGCCTCAAAGATCTAAATTATCCATCCTTCCAAAATCCTTTGTTGGGATAAAAATGTTCATAGGCATTTATTTGCTAACTGCTAGCTATCAATTTGTACCTGATGGCACAGAATACAAATGAAAATCAAGTATCTTAATGGTAAAATAAAAGGAGTTCTTGATAGATAGAATATGGTACAAAACCTCATTAATATATATAATGCACCCATTAGTATTCTAACTTACTATTTATGTTCCTGATAAGAAAACATGGTATACAGTTAATGTTTAGGTTTCAGATTTGTCTATTTTCACGTTTATTTCCTAAAATTAGAGTCCCGTTCTGAAGCAGGTTTAAAAATGAAGCATATAAATAAAAGAAACAAAAGTCATAACCCATATATTCATCAACCACAAATAAATAGCACCATTCTAAACAGTATTAATGGCATACCAATAGCACCGAACACTGCAACTTATTTGAAAAAGATTTGATTTTTTTTTTTTGTAATGAACAATTAAGAGTAAGGGTTTGTATGCAAATATCCTAAGGGCAAGTGTGACATAGTGCATTTTGAAAGGTGGTCACTGGAAACGTGAATTCAACATTGTAAGAGAGGCAAATACTTATGACAAAATCCAGATTCAAAGCAAGCAGCTCTGGTAATATGAAAAGGCAAGTGCTCCCTTAAAACTATTCAAGCTTTCCTTGTTATTCATCTCAGGTCTATTAGACAAAGCAAACACTTTCAAGATGCAAAAAACAGCAGATTAATACAGCTGCATTGTGACCATGCCATCTAGACTGGAATAATTTATTATACAGCAGTGGAGAGATGAGGTAATAAGCACATATTCCACATCATGGAATAAATGGTACTTTTCACGCCCTCTCCATGCCTCTGAATAACACACTTATAATGGAGCTTAAAGCTACTCTGGTAGATGGTGGAAACATGTTTTGTAGTTTATCTGTTGGTATCTCTGCCCTGGGTAATTACTGATTCCATAGGAAAGGCCTACTGTATAAATCCTAGTTGGAAAATAACGTGTAGGGAGATCACCTCCCGAATGATCAACTTCACATTTTCTAATGTGATTCTAAAACTGCTGTTACAATTTTATACACACATATAGCCATCTCTTCAGCTCGGGTAAATCAGTAGCTGAAAATGTGGCCAATCATTTCTTTACAACCCTGGTTCTGCACATGCAAACTAGGTCGAACTTCATGATGTATTCCTGGAAACATACATGCCAACCCAGACTGCCTGCCTGCACAAAAGCATGCTGTAGATCACTGGGAATGTGACGTCTGTGACTGCAACTTCAAAGAAGAGGCTTTGTGGCTCAAGTCACAAAATTTGAATCTAGGGTTGAATTTCTAGTAACCCCAAAGGGAAGGATGTCCAGAACTTGGATTTTAGTTCACGTTCCTCTTAATATACACCCATTCCGTTCTCTAGTTACCACATTAAAAATGTTTAAAATAGTAAGTACAAATTGGTATTCATTTTGTATGATTCACAAGTCCATGTGTGCATATCCTAAAACAACCAATGGACACAGCAGCAGCAGTCTCTATAAACATTAGCAATTATAAATCATTACTCCTCATCAGCAATTCATTTGGCCTCCTGGATTTCCCAATGTCCTGAAGCACCTTTAAAGGCCAATCCTGAGAGTTTCTGAGTGGCATCAGCTGCTGTGGAAACCAGTGGGAAATGAGGGAACTCAGCCTAGGACCTTATTTGCTGTATTTCGCATTGTAACCAAGGTCTCCTTATTAGATGACAAGACTAATTGGCCTCCTGGGTAAAAATCAAAACCAATCAAAATAAACTTTTAAGAATACTTTTACAAGTAATACATTTCTCTTTCAAATGCACGCTGTTGCTGCCAAAGGGTAGTAGGTGTGGTGTTCAGATGGTTCTCTCTTGTACAATGCAGCGTACAGTTTTTAATCTCATACATGGCATTATATCAGAACTGCTTACCTCTGTCTACAGTACTCCAACCCATAGCACTCCCCAAATGACACTGTTGGCCTGAGAATATATGTATTAATGTAAAAAAAAAAAATAGGACTCCCGGGTTGTTTCTTCAATAGAGAAATGTGAAGTAGAGACTTGGGTGAATATGGTAAATTGAAACCATATCTGTAATCAAAAAATGCCACTTCTGAACTGCCAGGTCTGACTGAATGACAAATAAGAATCACTTCACTCAAGGTGCTACCTATACCCAACAGCCAGCAAGAAAACCTGACCTGAACCGGCTCTGTAATTACAACCTTTTCAAAGGTCTTATTGAACCACATCAGTATCAGAGAAATTGCAGCAATCTCTTTTTCCTCAGAAAGCCTCTGTATCAACCAGTGTAGTCTCTTAAAAGATAATGCAATACTTAAACTAAAATCTATAAGATTTGCTTATTTATTCTGATCCATTCCTTTTCAATTAATTCTCCAAAATATTTTACAACAAAGACTAAAAGTAGAAAGGCTTCTGTACTGACAAAGTATTTCCTAGTTGGTTTCAAGTGGTTACTTTACATACAGTCGCTAAGACCTCTGCACACTTTACATATATTATAGCAGATAAATACTTTATATTCCCTGAATAGTAAAACTGCAGCAGTTCACAAAAGAGGATTTGTTTTCTACCGCTGAGGAATTAAGACCAAGTGATTATTTCAATAGTATTCAGTATATTGAGTTATATTTAAACTACACTCTAGGTTTTAACTTTGCAAAAGAAAATGTTTCCATTGCAATAAATGTATTTTGATAATGGCACTTTGGTGTTTGTGTTATGCAACAGTCAATATGATATTAATAATGTCAATGAGCTGTTTTTAAAAATGACATATTTCCAACATCCTGGGTCAAACAAAGATTGCCTACCCTTATTCCATAGCAAAATTCAGCATTGGACTGAAAGTCAGGAAACCCAGGCTGTATTCCTGACCTTGACACTGACTCATTGTGTGAACTTGGGCAAGTCACGTAATCTGTGTGCACCTCAGTTTCTACAACTGTAAAATGGGAGGAGTAATATTACTTACCCACCTCACAGGGCTGTTGTGAGGACTAATTTGTGTCTGTAAAGTGCTTTGAGATCTTTGGATGAAAAGCACTAAGTGTAAAGTATATTATAAACTATGATTAAAGTGCTTAGAAGATGTAGAACCAGGTAGGCAAAATATCTGATAAAAGACATGTTTAACATACACATTTTTCTTTATTGTAGAAACCTCACTGTTCCGCAATATGAAATCCTAAATCCTTTGCAACATTGGGCCCTATTCTGATCTCACTCCCACCCAACGGGTCTTTTGCCCAACTCAAACGGAAAAGGGAGCTTAGCAATGCTCTCCCTCATACAAATGTGTGTGTCTCCTGAGAAACTTGTCAGCTGAAGTACAGGTGAGCATCCCAAAAGTAGATGACAGAAAAGGAAAAAGCACAAACGAAGATGTTCGATGGGTTCACTGCTCCATCACCTTTGCATAAATTACAAAGGGCCAAATTGCATAGGGGATACTTATAGCAAGTTACTTATTTCCCAAAATGTAACTCTTCCTCTTTCTAAATATCTTACTAAAGTGGGTGATCTGTTTCCGAAAACTATTTCCTTGATCTTTAACTACTTTTTGAAGGGAGACAATGTGACATTGCACAACCAGCATTTAAACAGCAGCAGAGTACTTTAGGGCTTGCTGATTTGGCATTTTAACAGGGCTCAGCCTTTCACAGTGTCCAACGCTGCTTAATTTTTCTCTCCAAAATATTATTCACTGTTTTCACTTGATTTTTAAAAATTATTATTCCACCTCACTGATGACTATGGACATGATGATTCTTCTTTCCTGTCTATTATTGTTGTATCATAGTGCTTAGCTACTTCAGATTGTTCCCTATACTTGGGATTTGAGAGTTACTGTCGGAGAACCAGCATTGTTTGTTTTATTCCATTTTGGAGCAGGGACAAGCTTAGGTTGACCTTGGTACATTCATATCCAAAAAGTGTACTCCTTGTTCCATTTCTCAAAAGTGGCCATTGGCACTCAGGGCAAAGTGCCAAGGAGCTGTCACTCTTAGGCATCAAAGGCAGCAATATCAGAGTAAAGCTCCCATCACCTGTTTTCTGAGCTTTTGGATCTGTACCATAACCCCATGTAAGGAGTACATTGCACAAAACATTCAATTGGTCAAAAAGGGAACCCCAAGAACATATTGGAAATCACACTGAAATATACAGCCAATCAAACCAGGCCCAGATATTAATGAGCAAACATGTATTTGACACACAGAATTCTAGTCAGTAACACATGTAACTTACCACAAAGAAACATCAGATACACTGCTGTAACTAAAACATTCAGAATAGGGTCCGTTGATGCTCAGATATATGTGACTGCTGAAAGCTAATTGGAAATGAAGAATTTGTTGACACATGGTTTCAATTAATAATTTATGTTGACTTGAACTGTTTTAAATTTTTGCTGTACCTAACGTTAATTATGTATATATATATATACACACACACACACTTTATATAAATGTACGTATACATAAAATCCTGTATATGCTGTATATATTTATATAGCCTTTTAATACTATTACTAGTGAGAATTAAGACCTATTTCATGCATAGTATTGCAAAGAATGTCATCAAAGTACAGAAGAAACCAACCATGGGCTTCCTCTCTTATTTTGTACAGAATCATTTTAGCCCGAATATGATTTCAGATGTGAGAGAAAAAAAAACAAACAGCAATATGCTTTTTGAGCAAGTGACCTTTCAGGACAAGTATGTAAAAAGCTGTGTGTTTAGGTTTTAAAGACAAGGACTGATTTTTGTCTGTTGATACACATATATACAGCTCGGCACTAAAATGCATTGGAAAAAAAACCACAGGGTGTTATGACGGGGACATATCATGATTAGAAATTAACTACTAACTGTCTTCCAGAAACTAATTAAGGGAATGTATGTTGCAATAATACAGATCTAGTAAACAGGCCTCTACTGTCTAGGCTTAGCGCTATATGCCAAGCACTCCTGTATTATGTACGCGTGATTTTCATAGATAGCCTGCTGTAAAGTGAGCCCTGTTAGTGCATCTTTCAGGCTCAAAGACACTGGCCTTGTTAATATTTCATTTAGCACATACTGTAGAGTCTCATTTATATTACTTCTATAATTAATGGTGATAGCTTAGGCACTGCCTTTACAAGGAGAGATCCCTGTATGTTGGTCAATGGATAATGAGAAACAATAGATATTTCATTCACCAGCAGCTTGTTGCTAGTTAGTAGGAAATTATTGTGTGTACTGTTGCTTTAATTGCCAGAGTAAATAACGCTGCCGCTGTGTTAGTGAACATTTTAAAGCACTTGATGCAAATAGAATAGAAACAAAACAAAAAATTACCTTTATTATGCTATACCTTAGCATAGAGAGTTTAAAAGGTATGTCTTAAAACATTTGCGTTCTATCATGCAAATATATCTTAATATGCATGTGCTGACTATTCAACTACTGTATTTTAGGAAATACAATTATGCTGCCTCTCTCTCCTCCTATGTAGACTGTAAATAACTGTAGATCTTTCTCTTGTTTTCCTGTGTAAATATATGTAAATACTAACAAGCTATGCATGCTGATATTCTAGGCAATTTCAGGTACTTTTATAATCTGAAGGCATGTACTTGAACTGATTTGTTAAAAAAAAAAATCAACCTTCTCAAACCCTTTAAAGCTGACTAGAAATTAAAGATTTCTTACTAGACTGGTTCCTTCAATCTCAGTTGTTTTTTGTTTTCCTTTTTCCTTCTTTGTCAACATCATCATCTATTGAGACCTGCTGTTGAGGATGCTTAGTTTAGAGCTGTTTTCTTTGAAGCATGTGCATTGCCCTTCTCTCTCAACCTCCCTTCTTTCTCTCCCTGAACGCAATTCACTGCTGTGCAGAGGACCTGCACCGCTTAAGTGCTACTCAAGCCCTGTTTCCAGGGTTTGAGTGAGACTTACAGACATTACACAAGCCTTCTGCAGAGAGGTGAATTTCACCCTCCTTGCGCTGATCTCTCTTTTGCTTAATTAGTTTTTATATTTCATTTTCTCAAATACCTGCTTCATCAAATAATTATCCAATGTCTACAGCGCTCATGATTTAGTTTATAGATAGTTGTTACATCAGCCCATTCAAATTGCTCTGTGGTTGTGGTAGAAAGGTACCCTGCAGACCCTTCTCGCTCTGCTACGCTTTCCTGTTTGAACATATCCTTTGTGTTTCCTCTTTAGTGTGTTTGTAACTTTGATAGACTGTGAAAATAATTTGATAAATGGCTTGATAAATTCCCCATCTCTTTCCTTCATTGCTGTAATGCTGTTTGGGGTAGCCTTTCAATTGGAGGAGTGTGAACAAAAATGAAATTACCTAAGCTTGTAAATCAAGTCGTCTCCCGCATACAGATATTGTTGCAAGGTTTCAATTTAGTTCTCTTTTTAAAATTCTTTTTAATAAACCAAGAGTCTTTTGAAGAACATTGTTGGGAAATAAAGCACACCAAATGTTCATGCCTTAATGCAGTGGGGAAAAAACCCTGCTACGTTAGTCTCTATGGAAACCAAATGCAATGAAAACTTTTTAATGGAAAGAAAACAGCTTTCATGTGTGAAGATGCTTTTTCCAGGGTAGGTATATCAGGAAAAACACTTTAATTGACAGTAGCTTCGTGACTTTTTCATTTCCTCCAACTTAACTTGAAGTCTCAGGAAAACCTTCCTGGTCCTTGAAGACTTTTTTTAAGATGAGTGTTTAAAAAGCTGAGTTGACATGGGCATTTTGTTCAAGTGCAAGCTGTACTATTCTCTAATAGAGAACGTAGAAGTGGTTCATAGGATTATCATCTTTCTACAGACAAAACCCATTACCTTCACACTAGGAGGGAAAAGCTAGTTTTTAACCTATAGAAAATTGAATCAATTATCAATAACTTTGCATGGTCTCTTGGCTCTGCTGGGCAACAGTACACCACAGCCTTTGTTATGCTCACAGCAATGCTAGATACATATGGTGATTTGACAAATGGACTCCTTACAACTTTTATTTAAATAAAAAATAAAATCTGCAAAAGAAGTCTCAAGGACCTTACACGCTGAATGTCGGAAGAGAAAAAAGAAACTAAGGTTTCGGGCTGATCTTAGTAGTACTGTTATTTTAAGATCATTTCCAGTAAAATTCAGTTATAAATACAAAAAAGGATAATCAAATTCAGTGGAAGACAGCAATGCATGTTAGGAGGAATCATAAGATCAAGCAATCCTGCTGTCTTGGGTTTCCTCGTTTGGAAAAATTTTGCCATAGACCCTTCACGGTCTTGTGGTCTGAGAGATGCAAACTTACCACAAAGTCAAGTTCTATTATCTCCAGGGAAATGACTTTAGGTGGCTTTCTTGGCTTCCCAGAAATCTTAAATGTTTCCAGAAGACAGGAGGGAAGAGCCAGCCTACTGGTCCCTTTCCCTGGTGGCATATGCTGCCACATGTGTAGCATGTTCTACTTTGATTTATTCAAAATACACATCTTCATATCTGATGCCAGACAATCTCAACCTACTGTCCCTTGACACAGAAATCAATGATCTTAACAGCAGCCCTGGAGACTTTCTACTTCCTGTCTCTAAATTATATATTAGGGGTGTTGATTAATCACAGTTAATTCACACAATTAACTCAAAAAATTAATTGTGATAAAAAAGTAATAGCGATTAATCACAGTTTTAATCACACTGTTAACCAATAGAATACCAACTGAAATTTATTAAATATTTTTGATGTTTTTCTACATTTTCAAATATATTAAATTACAACACTGATTACGTTATATTATTTTTTATTACAAATATTTGCACTGTAAACATGATAAAAGAAATAGTATTTTTCAATTCACCTCATACAATTACTGTAGTGCAATCTCTTTATCGTGAAAGTGCAACTTACAAATGTAGACTTTTTTGTTACATAACTGCACTCAAAAACAAAACAGTATAAAACTTTAGAGCCTACAAGTCCACTTAGTCCTACTTCTTGTTCAGCCAATTGCTAAGAGAAACAAGTTTGTTTACATTTATGAGAGATAATGTTGCCTGCTTCTTATTTACAATGTCACCAGAAAGTGAGAACAGGCTTTTGCATGGAACTTTTGTAGCTAGAATTGCAAGGTATTTAAGTGCCAATTATGCTAAAGATTCATATGCTCCTTCATTCTTTGGCCACCATTCCAGAGGACATGCTGATGATACTCATTTAAAAAAATATGTTAATTGAATTTTTCACTGAACTCCTTGGGGAGAATGGTATGTCTCCTGCTCTGTTTTACCTGCATTCTGCCATATAGCATTTGTGTTATAGCAGTCTTGGATGATAACCCAGCACATGTTGTTCATTTTAAGAACACTTTCACACAAATTTGACAAAACCAAAGAAGGTACCAATGTGAGATTTCTAAAGATAGCTACAGCACTGGACCCAAGGTTTAAGAATCTGAAGTGCCTTCCAAAAGCTGAGAGGGAGGAGGTGTGGCACATGCTTTTAGAAGTCTTAAAAGAGCAAAACTCCAATGCAGAAACTACCAAACCCGAACCACCAAAAGAGAAAATCAACCTTCTGCTGGTGGCATCTGACTCAGATGATGAAAATGAACATGCGTCGGGTCCACACTGCTTCTTTGGATTGTTATCAAGCAGAACCCATCATCACCATGGACGCATGTCCCCTGGAATGGTGGTTGAAGCATGAAGGGACATACAAATCTTGAGTGCATCTGGCATGCAAATGTCTTGCTATGCCAGCTACAACAATTCAAACACCTATTCTCACTTTCAGGTGACGTAAACAAGAAGCGGGTAGCATTATCTCCTGCAAATGTAAACAAACTTGTTTATCTTAGCAATTGGCTGAACAAGAGGTAGGACAAAGTGGACTTGTAGACTCTAAAGTTTTACATTGTTTTATTTTTGAATGCAGGTTTTTTTTGTACATAATTCTACATTTGTACGTTCAATTTCCAATATAAAGGGATTGCACTACAGTGCTTCTATGAGATGAACTGAAAAATACTATTTCTATTGTTTTTACAGCGAAAATATTTGTAATACAAATAAATATAAATTGATCACTGTAATCTTTCTATTCTGTATTGTAATTTAAATTAATATATTTGAAAACCAAAAATATTTAAATAAATGGTATTCTCTTATTGTTTAACAGCGCAATTAATCACAAGATTAATCACAATTAATAGTTTTAATCACATGATTAATCGCAATTAATTGTTTTAATTTCTTGATAGCCCTGATATATGTGTGTGTGTGTTTGTACGTACACAAGAACACACACTCACAGACACCCAGAATTATAGATTTTGGAAAAAATTTCTTTATTAGACTCATCAATTTGTCCAATTCAGGGGATCTACTTCTACAGAGTACATAATGATAAATGGCACATTTGCAAATTATCTTCTGAGTGCTGATGAGAAATAAGCAAACTGCAAGTCACCAAGACTTTCCATGAGTACTCCTCTGCAAGTCTAGTTTGCTGAAATCCCTGCCGGATGAATGCATTTGTATATTAGGGATCTTCTACATTTACTACAAGCATTTGAAGAAAAATACAGCTATCATCACAGCCAACAAGGTGACTGGGGTTTGAATTTTGAAGACACAGATGCTTTGACAAGAGAGAAGTTGCTGCATTATGGTATGTTTTCTCAGTACCAACTTCTGCACAGACTGTACATCCTTCATAAATCACAATTACAATTTATTATTTAAAGTTCCTTCTGCATCTTGGTTAGACTGACGAGTAGCTGCACCTATAGCCGTCTCATTGCAGCTAACTCATTCATAAAACCCACTTTTCCCTCCCTGTTGCAGGAACTAAGATTGTGTGTGTGTGTGTAGAGAAAACTCTTGAACAGACAAGTATTGAATGGTTTTATTTGGGAAGGGAGGACATACTGCTATGTTGTTCCTCATTGCTCAGACAAGTGGTACATCTTTGGACCTGGCAGGACTGAGAGCTGTAAACTGAATCCCTGGTAAGTTTGTTAATTATGAATACAAGGACGAGGCTAAAGAATGAAAAGGACTTAAGTTATATTTCATATCCAGATAACAGGTTTTAATGCATCTCCATCAAATTAGTTTCAAAAACTGCTAAGAGTCACACTGCTAATTCAGTGTACCGGAGAAAAAATTACATTTCTAAGAAATATATCTTCATCTAGCATATAGCCAGTGTGGGGAATTCACCATTCCAAGTGCTCACAGGGCCAAATACAGTAGCTGGTCTTATAACTGGTTTATAACTAATATCAACAGCAAGATGTGATTACCTTACTTATGCACGTAGACCCATTGGCTTGAAAGAAGTGATCGCAAGTAGGTCCAACATTTATAGCTTCATATGATAAAGTGGTGGTAATTAAATCTCATGTTTCAGGAAATCAACTCTTCAACCTGGGGGAAAAGAAGTAATTTTCCCTTGCCCATGAATAGCATTGAACAATTGGCCAGATGGATTATGGGTTCCCCCCCTCTGCACTATCCTTCGGAAAGACCTGGCATAGGTCACAGCTGCAGGCAGGATTACCATATGTGACAGACCACTGTAACAATGTACCATGGCAAAACTATGCTGGTAATGTTCTTTTTCCTGATAATTACACAAAACAGTTTTCCCTCTGGTAAATGCTCTGTACATTTACATTTAAGTTACAAAATCCTTCCGTATCTGAATGTTTGAATATCTATGCAAATCTAATTTTCTACAAACACTTATTTACTGTCTAGAGACACACAACAACAGTGCATCATACATTTAAACTATACACATTATTAGAAACATCTGTAGCACTCAGAAACCTATTTCTGCTTTTACATAAGCCATTTGCCAGATCCCATAACTCTGTCAAGAGTCTTTCTCCAGTTTTGTTTAGCTTATCCTCAACAGACTCGGCTTTTGTGAGTGGACAAGGCATCTGAGTGTGCACCACAGTTATAATGGCCTGACTGACAGCTCAACCAGATAAATACAAGAGAATAACAGACATCGGAACAATTTGGGTATTCATTTTGTCCATTCAACTGGATTGAAAGGATTTGCCAGCCAAGGGCACAACACTTCAGGCTAATTTGCTCAGCCAAAGCGCTGCAAGAGTGTAAGGCTACAAACAGATGACTGATGTTGGGGGGATCAGAGTCCTATCAGAGGAAATTAAAGCATTAACTACGCAGAGCATCCATTTGAGTCTTGAAAGAGGAAAACATATAGAAATGGACTTGGTTACAAAACTTGAATCCTTTCTCTTGCTTCCTCTCTCCTGTGTTAATTCAAGCTCCTTCTCCTTCATGGTCCTCTACCTCCTCCCACCACCACTCTACCATGCTTTCCTTGCTCTTTCTCTTCTTTCTTACATAGTCTCTCATGTCCTACATTCTTGCTTACTTTCACCTAGCTTTCTTCCTGCTTCCACGCTCTGATTCATGCATTTTTCATGCTGTCCCCCTATGCTTGGTACATCCTGGCTACCATGAAGACAATTTTATTTTCCAAGCTTTTTGAGGCCAATATCTTCATCAATCATGCCTCTATGATTTCTTGTATTTTTGGACAGTCAACCAGAGTATCATATCTGTCTACATTACGTGTTTTCACAATTTCATACAGTTTAAGGCAAGACAGGACCATAAGATCATCTAGTCTGAACTTCTATATAACTGGGAGCATCCACACTGCAATTAAGCACCTGCAGCTGGCTTGGGTAGGGTGACCAGACAGCAAGTGTGAAAAATTGGGATGGGGGTGTGGGCTAAGAGATGCCTTTGTAAGAAAAAGCCCCAAATATCAGGAATGTCCCTGTAAAACCAGGACATCTGGTCACCCTAGGCTTGGGTCCACTGGCTCAGGAAATGGGGCTGTAAAATTGCAGTATAGACATTTGGGCTGAGGCTGGAGCCCAAGCTCTGGGACCCTATAAAGTGGGTCTGCACAGCAATTTTAAGCCCCACTGCCTGAGCCCCATGAACACAAGTCAGCTGACCTGGGCCACTGGGGCCCCGCTGCAGGTCTTTTATTCCAGTGTAGACGTCGTGACGGGATCGCCCTGGGATGCAGCCTGGGAGTATGGAACTGCTGTGTCCCCTTAACTCTCTCCAGCCTGGGCTGTCTCTCACAATGCCTTGCTAGTGACCAGGTGGTGTGAGCACTCAGCACAACAGCATCTGGAGCCCCACATCCAGCTAGACTGCATGAATGCTCACAGAGCCACTCATGAATCACACAGAGAAAGGCACCAGAGCCAAACGCCCGGATCCCAGCACTGTACCTGAGGAATATACCCTCTTGAATTGCTCAAGATGGGCAGTGCAGATTTATTAATTGGTTCACCGTTTCATCAATGGAAAGTGGTAACGCAGAAGCTTAAATGCCTCATATTTGGTGCAATGGCCACATCAGAGTTGAAGGTCTAACAACTTTAGATATGACTTTGTGAGGTTTTACAAAACCACCAACAGCACTTTTAAAAGTGCACTTGACGTTTTTTGATCTCTTTATAGAAACCATTAAAAGGCAGATGAGCACACTGCTACAGCGCATGTTCAGTGTAATAGGAGACATGCCTCTTAGGAATCTCTAGCTTAAAACCATTTGTTTCCTCTTCTGGATATAATGTCCTACAAACACAGCCTGAGAATATACATTTGCATGGAGTATTTTGCTGATTTGTATTTTAAATGCAGCTTGCTAAATACAGATGTAATTACTTTTTTGAATATTAGTGTATGAACTAGTACCTGTCCTATAATAATCCTTTATGATGTAGCAGTGGATAGCAGCACAAGGGCAACTTATAATCTTTCTTACACTGTTACCAAAACATGGAGCTGATAGAAAAGTATATCTAAATTATTGTTTACTCACAAATAATGTTAACTAAAGAGAAACATGCTATGTGTCTGAATTCTAAAACAAACAGCCCCATTTTTCCTTACACTTCTAAACTGAGTAACACACACACACACAAAGACCCATAGATGTAAAAAGGACATTATCTCTTCCTATTTGCAGAAGGGTGAAAAGGAAAGTCAGCCATGCAGCTGCTTCTCTCCCTAAACCTCACACTGGTACATTCAAACTTAAGGGCTCCTGGTGGGATGTTCATAAGTGTTCATTGTTGGCCTACTTCTGCTCCCTCATTGATGTCAAGGGTAAAAACTCCCAACAAATTCAATGAGAGAAAAGTTAAGCCATATGAGATAACTTGTGCCTTTGAATCTTCATCCACTTTTCATCAACTGGATACATGTGCACAAATCTAATTAGACTTAGTTTCAACTAAAACTACCTCCTCCTCCTTCCAGTGTTCTCACCTAACCCTGTTACAATGGTCATTAATATGTCCCTGCTTAGCTCCATGCCAAGCACTTTCTTTCTGAAAGGATTTTGGGCTCATTCTGCCTTCTGTGTTTGCCTGTAACACCTCTTTTTTGCCTCTGATAGCACCGCAATATGGAATGCTATCCAAAGAATGCCAAGGGTATTACACTAAGCCATGCGCCTCTTCAAATGTCTTGCCAAAAGACATTCTAATCTGTGATAACCATTAGTCTCCTTTTCTTGAAATCCACATTCTAATCTGGCCACAGAACTCTAATGCAATGGGAGAAAAGCGTGAGAATAGGAAAGATGTTACCAGAAGATCCTACTGCTTGACTCAGGCCATGTCTACATCTAAAATTTTGCAGCGCTGGTTGTTACAGCTGTATTAGTACAGCTGTATAGGGCCAGCGCTGCAGAGTGGCCACACTTACAGCAACCAGCGCTGCAAGTGGTGTTAGATGTGGCCACACTGCAGCGCTGTTGGGCGGCTTCAAGGGGGGTTCCGGGACGAGAGAGCAAACCGGGAACGCCGCGGTTTGCTCTCTCGGTCCCGGAGCCAGCCAGCAAACCGCAGGGAAGGAGACCTGCTTGCTCGGGGTTCCGGGACCGAGAGAGCAAACCGGGAACGCCGCGGTTTGCTCTTTCGGTCCCGGAGCCAGCCAGCAAACCGCAGGGAAGGAGACCTGCTTGCTCGGGGTTCCGGGACCGAGAGAGCAAACCGGGAACGCCGCGGTTTGCTCTCTCGGTCCCGGAGCCAGCCAGCAAACCGCAGGGAAGGAGACCTGCTTGCTCGGGGTTCCGGGACCGAGAGAGCAAACCGGGAACGCCGCGGTTTGCTCTATCGGTCCCGGAGCCAGCCAGCAAACCGCAGGGAAGGAGACCTGCTTGCTCGGGGTTCCGGGACCGAGAGAGCAAACCGCGGCGAAGCTGGTCTCCTTTCCCGGTTTGCTCTCTCGTTCCCGGAACCCCGAGCAAGCAGGTCTCCTTCCCTGCGGTTTGCTGGGTGGCTCCGGGACCGAGAGAGCAAACCGGGAAAGGAGACCAGCTTGATTACCAGAGGCTTCCTCCTTCCACGGAGGTCAAGAAAAGCGCTGGTAACTGTCTACATTGGATTACCAGCGCTGGATCACCAGCGCTGGATCCTCTACACCCGAGACAAAACGGGAGTACGGCCAGCGCTGCAAACAGGGAGTTGCAGCGCTGGTGATGCCCTGCAGATGTGTACACCTTCAAAGTTGCAGCGCTGTAACTCCCTCACCAGCGCTGCAACTTTCTGATGTAGACAAGCCCTCAGTGCTCTGAGACTTATTTAAAAGCACGTACTTGAACTAAAGATAGAATTCAGGTCCAACACAAGAAGATAATGTGTCATGATCAACATAGACCGATTGGGGGTGGGGGTGGAATGATACAAACAAGACAACTGTTCCGTGTACAGAAAAGACAAGTGCAGAGTTTTTCTGGAGATTATACAGGTAGAAAGTCAAACAGATGCAATTCTATGTGCTATCTATAAAAGCAAAAGCAAAATTCCTCCCAGCTGAGGTTAGCTGATCTTTAAAGAACTTCCTTTCAAAGCCTACACATGCCGTTCAATATAGGAAGTCCATTTTATGATCCCTTATGTCTCCAACTTTTGGCTGCTCACATTTTCCCCGCCACCATAGTTTTCTCCTTACAAGGAAATTAATGTCATTCCCTAACACAAAGCCACTGGATTCTATTTTCCATGCCATCTCTTAATCCTGCTGCTATTTTAAAGAGTCTGGGTTTGACAAGAATGGAATAAGAAATGACCATGGGAAGGAAAAGAATGCACTGGCAGTATACTGAATTGAACTTGCTGGTACTATACCAAAAGTACAAACATTAGAAAAATAGTCTTGGCTGTTTAGAATTTCAGTTCCAGCACAACTGGGTTCGTTGTGTTCTTTAAAAATTCCCTACTCAGGTATGCCTTAGAGGCATAACACCTTTTGGCAAATGAATTCTTTCATTTTTGGAGGGCTGAAAGTTTGTTTTCTAAAAGCGTAAATTAACAGGATGGAAGACTGTAGTTTGTACTGCTGGTCAAAGTGGAAACGTACATTTCGTGAGCAGGCTACACATACTGTACTCTCCATCCAGTCGGAAGGAATGTTGCATCTAGTCTGGGAAGTTTATGTAAAGCTGTTTTTGCTAGGTACCAGCCAATTGACTCTAGCATCTCAATCTTTCATTTGCTTCATGATGGTCAGTAGTTCTCCATTTTGCTGCAAAGCCCTACATTTCTATGAACGGATATTCTTTGACAATACATTTATATTAAAGTAAATGCATTCCTAGTGGCATAATGTTTTTCAGAGGGCAATATGTAAAATTTATTTACTGTTAGAATGTTTGGTTTTTTTTTAAATCCTTAACTGTCCAATGATTCCTCACCAAATTCTGGTCACTTTTTTCAGCATGGCTGGGTTGTAGACAACATGTTCACTCAACAATAAAGTATACTTAGCCCCAACATTTGCTTCCACAGTTGATTTTTAGACACAGATCAATTCTGACAAGTCTGAAGACACATTTGTAGAGACTGTTGCAGAACAATGCACTTAAGTGACCCCTGCTGTCTTCACAAGGAATGACATTGTGAAGGAGCCCCCTGTCTATGTAAAGATGTCCAAAAAGAGCCAGTCTTAAAATAAAACCAAGAAATGCAGCTCTTCTGAATTTTTCAAAGGAGAGAAAAGGAGTTACATTTCAAAACATCATTGGGCATCTGAAATTCCATAAAGCTCCACCTTCTTGGATCATGATCTCAGCATACAAAAAAGTGCACAAATATTCAGATTTTAACCCATATACTGAGCACACTTGAGAAGTTCATTCTTGTTTCAGAGATGTTATCATTTTAAGCACCGAGAATGCTTTTGGAACCTGGGAATTTTTTTTACTTTTACCCACTGTCTATGGCTAACACCATCAGACTCTCACACAGAGGAAAGGAGTAATAAAAAGTGGCAGCACTTGATGTAAGATTGTTCGTCTCTGCCTTGTGCAATTAACCTGAATGGAGCAAAATGTGAGTTGAACTCTAATTCACTATCTTGTCTAAAAGAGTGCTAACAAGCACTACCTTTAAATAAGGTAAAACCGTTGGCAAAAATGTCTATTTTATTCACTTACAGTTCATACAGCTTTCTAAATTAATGGAATGACCTTCCCAAACTAGTGTTCAGGGAGGTGGAAAGGAAATTGTATTGTATCCCTGCCCTGTTCCACTCAACATGTGAAATCCTAGCCCTATTCAAGTCAATGCAAGTTTTACACTGATAGGCCTGCATTTCATCCATAGTTTCAAGCTGGAATAGATTACTCTCAAACCCATTTAAACCCTAAAACCATATAAGTTTATAGAGGCCTGATACTCTTAAAATTACAGATCCTCAGACATCTCAATGGAGGAACAGAATGTTTCCACAATCCGATAGGGAATGCTGACGTGTTTGTTCAACTCTCAAAATATATGTATGGCTATCAGTGCAAACAAAAAATGGCTTAGAGATAGACTCTGCAAAAGCAAAGTGTCTATCCGAATTTTTGTACCCACCTCCCAGAAAAGAAAAAGAATTGCAAGCGCAAATCAATATATCTATACCTCTAGTCACCTGATTTGCACCTGAGGTGTGACTGGCACCTACTATTTGATTGCAGATGAAAATTTGATTGCACCTGCAAATAGCAGGGCATTGTTTTGCAAATTGGGCCCATACGACGTTATTTTCAAAACTGTTAATATATACTATAATGGAAAAACATTGCACTGAACATAACTCATCAGGTCATGTGCTACAAAATTAACATATACATTTATTTGTGTATGCACATGCTGTGAATGGGTTAAAAATATTCAATTTTTGTAAACGCTAATAACAGATCATCTTTCCTCTTAATTTTTCTTAGACTAGGAATTAATACAAGTTATGATGAAGAAATTAGTACACCTGTTCAAATTACACCTAAAGCACTAAATCCAGCAGCAGCAATTTTCCAGTCTTTCCTACTTTACAACTTAATGAAAAGAGACATAACTGCCCCAGCCTTAGAGTAATTTGATGTAATCTTTAAGAAATATTTCATTGGTATATTTTTCTAATACACGTTATCACTGTTCACTACCAAACCTGTTTGGAAGGTTAATGTTATTTTGGAAGAATATTTACATTACCAGTAATAGAAAACCCAATAGCTAAAAAAATATTTTCCACCTGCAGCTATCTGTCATCCATCCCACACAAGCTTTGAAAGCTTTCCACAATCTGTCAAAACACAGGTTTTGATGCAATAAAGACCATAATTATTGAGCATTTACGAGAAATAATATTTTCCCTCTGGTACGTGTTATAACGGTTGTTAACATGCAAGTATGAATACTAATGCTTCAAACCTACCTATACACTTCTCAAATGAAAGGTTTTTTCAATACTGATACAAAGGAAAGTATAATAAAAGAGTAAGATAAGATTGAACACACATCTTGAAAAGTAAACGTCAATCAGAATAAGGATTTTCGAGGCATAAGAAGCTGTTTTGAAGTAGAGTTTTGAAATAAAGCTGGCAATTAGATTCCTGGATATAAACAGCACATCTTTTGTGCTGAAGAAAATGATCCTTTTGCAACCAAAATACAAGCCTACAAGACACATGACAGAAACAATACTAAGTATGCATCAAAACAACTCTGCAGATGCCATACCAGCAGATGGCTTAAGCCGACTGAATTACTTACTGTATAAACATTTAACTGAAAGTTTGATTTTATAAGTGTGGAAATTATACAAAACAAAAGGAAAATGATTCTAAAAAGCACTTAAATTAGTAATTTGTAATTTTCTCTGCTAAGCTGGCATGACTATGTCGCTTTCCAAGAGTCCTTTGAAGAGGGAATGCTGGAAATCTTTGAAAGGAACTGCAGACATAAAAGTGAACTTCTATGAGTGCACAAAATTAAGAAAGACATTTAAAGGTAAACATATACCTTTCCACTGCTGTTGCTACTAGAATCCTTTCCAACTGCAAGCTAATAGCATATCAGAATACCTCCCCCTCTCTCCATTTCCTCTTTCATCAGCCGATAACAAAGGCCGAATCTTCCATTTATATCACAGGAACTTCTATAGCAACCATTTAGTATGTCACTTAGGTTTCATTGTAATATACAAGTAGGAAGGACATGAGGGAAAAAGTCTATTTCTACACGGATATCTTCAACAATTACCAATCAGAAGGAAGGAAGAGAAAAAAATACAAGAAAAGGGAGAAATGATTAATGCATAAATAATGCAGCTTTTCCTTACAGTGCACAGTATGGACTATGGGATGTAATTGTTGTACTGAAAGGTTGGGACTGCCTGATTAATGCTTAGACACGTGTCTCGGATAAGCTAATTTTATTATTTTACAATGAAACTGTGCAAAACAGGAGGCTGGCTATGGACACAGAATGCTATCCTGCTCCCATTGAAGACAATGGCCAAACTCCCATTGACTTGAATGACGCATGATTGGATTCACAATTGTTCTAGACACACAGTGACTTGCAGCAGCCCAACCCTGAATCTTTCAATCCTATTCTAGTTATATCATTGACAATCATTTGCACAACCCCCTTTTCAAATGACTCCATATCGAACATAAGTACAATGGTTACTAGCACTGCACATATCTGGTCTCCACTAACTAGCATTCACACTCTCAGGTTCCATAAAACGATTGTTAGTTCTGAATACAAGATGGGAATGACATCAGATGCATAAAATGCTAGTAAAAGAACATGACAACATCTTTCTGAAAATCTGTGCTTTCTAGCATGCCTGGGAATGGAATTCTTCATTAGTATAATGATCAAAGATAGCTAACAACTCCTTTCCAGAAGCAGGTGCATCGTGCTAGGGAACAAGTAGAAGTTATATGATCCATCCTGCCTCTTTCTATAGTTCAACTTCCACTAACCCATTCCCCTTCATCCTCATTCTTTTCCTGTTCTTGATGCACTCCCTTACCCATCCTGCTTATCCTTCTCTTCTCCCTTTACTTCCACTTCATCAGTTCTGGACCAACTGCATTCCTGCTCATGATTTCTTGCTGTACTAACATAGCTGATCTGGATATGAAGTTGATTTTAGAATTATCAGGGAGTTTTAAACCCACTTCTTCCTACTAGATACCATTTTAAATCTTGTAATGCAAAACCCAGCTCCCTCTGATCAGAACTACACTTGATGTTGGCCTTGAAAATGAAAGATTGACAAAATATGGTGCGAATTGCAATCCATGGGCAACTATGGACTGACTCCAGAGATAAGTGAATTAATCACCACCTTCTCATTGTCTTTTTCTCCTCACATTTCTTCCTGTTTCTTATTTGTTTCTCATCACCTCCAATCCCTTCCCTAGATCCCCACTCTTCCTTAGTTTATATGAATACTGCAATCAATTGCTTAAAATTAGAGATAAG
The DNA here is from genome assembly GCF_007399415.2 of Gopherus evgoodei. Taxonomy (NCBI): domain Eukaryota; kingdom Metazoa; phylum Chordata; order Testudines; family Testudinidae; genus Gopherus; species Gopherus evgoodei. The sequence goes on along the minus strand of NC_044333.1, from coordinate 31,839,054 downwards.
GACCAAGCTACAAACTGTATTTCTTGATCTGAATTTCCCTGGCGTTTGAGGGTAGGGTTTGAATCTAGGGGTTTGGTTCAAATGCCTGAGTACTAAAAATCCTTAAAATACTAATTTAAAAGAAAATAAATTGAATAAATATAGTTTAACCTGAATTTTTTGGAGGACTTGCAGACACACACACACGATTAAAATGTTGCTGTGCTTGTCCAGATTGGTACTGAACTGCCGAAGTGATAAACTATTCTCCAGACAGGCAACTGATTATTATTATCATCATCACATAAGGATGCAGTTCCACTGCATAGTCGAGGTCAATTTCACAATATGTGAAACCCTGCAGAATTAATATCTAATGAAGAAATAAACATGCTAACAGGATAGATTTACCGTATTCAAATTACAATCGATCGGTTCGGCAGATGATTAATAAAAAATTTCCTCACTGACCTTCCACTTTGTGCCTGCTTAAGCAAATTATTTCTCAATAAACAAGAGGTACATGGACTGAGAAAACTGTTACACTATAAATTACACGGCTGTCTTTTCTCTTTCTGAATGCAGCTGAGAAGCAGTACAGAGGCTTGTCATGACTAAGGTGATAAATCAGATTCTTTACTTACGACATAAAAGTAATATTTATGTTAAAATCCAGTAGTCCTATCACAAAGAGTTTATTGCAAATGATTGAGACACTCTAGTCTTATTGGGCTTGTGAAGACATTTGTATTGCCACTAACTCTTTCCTAGGCTGTTGGCACACTGTAAGCAGTAAAAAAGAAATTCTGACTTAGTCTCACAGCTACACACATTATCAGCACAGTTTACTCACACATGCAAACAGCACACTTTTACATGCTTTTTTTCCAGAGCTGACTAGAAAAAGAAATTCACATAACCTTTGCTTTAGCACCTGTGCTTCCGTACAAAGTCTCCCTGTCTCTTTTAGGATGAACTATGCCGGCGTATTTAGCCTGTCACTGTCTAGGTTAGAATATGTTATTAAAACATATAGTTCATCTATAGTGCCATAAATCACTGCTGTCATATAGGTTCTCCGTTTTAATTTTTCTTCAATCAGAATCAATTATTGGGCTTGCCATCTCCATCCTCTTTTGCTCACCATCAGAGGAAAGGAACATCTGTTGGTGACACAGTAACTGCAGACCTCTCATAGGCCATCCCACAGCACCATGCTGTCCATGAGAGCTATCACTCTACCAAAATGATCCAATTTCACAATGTTAAAATGGTCCATTTTTGCTCTATTTTTGTTCCAAAAAGATAGAAACATAGGGGCCCCTAATCTAAAATGCTCACTGAAATTGCTGCAACTACTCACATGAGTAAGGACTACTTAGGTGAACAAGAAGTTGCAGTTTGGGTGCACAGCCCTCTCTAAGTATCAAAGGGGTAACCGTGTTAGCCTGCATCCACAAAAACAATGAGGAATCTGGTGGCACCTTAAAGACTAACAGACTTATTTGGGCATAAGCTTTCCTGGGTAAAAAACCCACTTCTTCTGGCACTGAATTTCAGTTACAACACAGAATACAAAGTGTACCATACTCACTTTATATTATTTTTATTACAAATATTTGCATTGTCAAAATGATAAAAGAAATAGTATTTTTCAATTCACCTCATACAAGTACTGTGGTGCAATCTCTTTATTGTGAAAGCACAACTTACAAATGTAGATTTTTTGTTACATAACTGCATTCTAAAACAAAACAATTTAAAACTTTAGAGCCTACAAATCCATTCAGTCCTATTTCTTGTTCAGCCAATCTCTAAGAGAAACAAGTTTGTTTACATTTACAGGAGATAATGCTTCCCACTTCTTATTTACAATGTCACCTGAAAGTGAGAATAGACATTCGCATGGCACTTTTGTAGCCAGGACTGGAAGGTATTTAAATGCCAGATATGCTAAACATTCGTATGCCCCTTCATGCTTCGGCCACCATTCCAGAGGACATGCTTCCATTCTGATGATGCTCATTAAGAAAATAATGCATTAATTAAATATGTGATTGAACTCCTGGAGGGAGAATTGTGTCTCTCCTGCTCTGTGGTTTATCTGCATTCTGCCATATATTTTATGTTATAGCAGTCTTGGATGATGACCCAGCACATGTTGTTAGTTTTAAGAACGCTTTCACTGCAGATTTGAGAACACGTAAAGAAGGTACCAATGTGAGATTTCTAAAGATAGCAACAGCACTTGACCCAAGATTTAAGAATCTAAAGTACCTTCCAAAAGCTGAGAGGGATGATGACTTTCAGAAGTCTTAAAAGAGCAACACTCCGATGCAGAAACTACAGAACCCAAACCACCGAAAAAGAAAATCAACCTCCTGCTGGTGGCATCTGACTCAGATGATGAAAATGAACATGCGTTGATCTACACTGCTTTGGGTTGTTATTGAGCAGAACCCATCATCAGCATGGACGCGGTCCTCTGGAATGGCAGTTGAAGCATGAAGAGACATATGAATCTTTAGTGCATCTGGCACGTAAATATCTTACAACGCTGAACAAGAAGTAGGACTGAATGAACTTGTAGGCTTTACATTTTTACATTGTTTTATTTTTGAATGCAGTTGGTTTTTGTACATAATTCTACATTTGTAAGTTCAACTTCCATGAAAAAGAAATTGCACTACAGTACTTGTATTAAGTGAATTGAAAAATACTATTTCTTTTATTTTTACATTGCAAATATTTATAATAAAACTAAATATAAAGGGAGCACTGTACACTTTGTATTCTGTGTTATATTTGAAATCAATATATTTGCAAATGTGGAAAACATCGAAAATATTTATATAAATAGCATTCTATTAACAGCACGATTAATTGCGATTAATTTTTTTTAATGCTTGACAGCCCTAATTTAAACCCATCTATGGACCCTTATGGCATGCAAGGATCAAATTATCACACGAAGTTAGGCAAATAAATTTAGTCACAGCCATCTGTGCAAAGAGTGTCATTTCTTTACATGTTACTTTACATGCAGAGATCTCTCTTGGCACTATGAGAACTATGAAAATCCATTGAATAAGGAGGATCATCACGTACAACACTTGAAATTACAAGCAACATTACTACACTATGTTTTTAAAAGCAACTTGAATTAGACATGTGATTGACAGATTTTTATGTAAACAACACACGGTCATTTTTAGGGAGTGAACATACAAAAGAGGAGAGAACAACAATATTTCTGAACAACAACAGGCCAAAATCAAAGACAATGGTTTAGAGTTGCAAGCAACCCTTACCTACACTGGTGAGAACTTACTCCTGTGAACAGTCCAGTGACTTTGCCTGAGTGATTGCTCACCAATGTAAGTGAAGATTGTAAAACTCACCCCAGTGTTACGAGCTTAAATTCAACTAATTCATAAACTGGCAACCACTGCAATGCAGGGACACGTTACTGCCTTTCACACAGCATAGAAAAAGAGCAGACAGACGTATTTTGAATAATCCTTCACTTCAACTTGGTTAAAAAAAAAAGTCAGCAGCAGCTTATTACAAACAAACAAAATAGTTTATCACGAATAAAAGCCTTGAGTGAGTTGAAACATGGCTAGTTTTGAAAAGGAAGAATTCCATCAACAGCACATTCCTAATTACACAGATATTCTAGTATCTGACATGGCTATTTGGGGACTCAAAGTCCTTTTGATCGAAGGGCACTGAGGTGACCAGATATCTCGATTTTATAGGGACCGTCCTGATATTTGGGGCTTTGTCTTATAATGGTACCTATTACTCGCCACTCCCTGTCTCTATTTTTCACACTTGCTATCTGGTCACCCTAAAGGACACACACACATGAGAAGTGCAGGAAATAAAAGCAGCAACAAAATAATACAAATTACAGAGAGGAAAGATATGTCAGCTATAGTGTGGAATGGTATTGCAGCAACTAGATTAGGATGGAGTTACGAGATGCTTGTATTTAAGAAAGGTACAGTGTCTGTATTTTTCTGAATCATTAGAAACCATCAGCTGTACCTGCTATCTGCACTGCAGAAACTGAAGCTAGAACCAAGTAAAACCAAGGGAACAGTGCAACAGTGGATCATTTCTGGTTGTTACTGACTCGGATTGTTGGAGCTCAGATAAACTCTGATTGCTCATTAGTCCAGAACTCACTTTAAGCAGCATCACAATCATCAACACCTTTAGTGAACATTGGTCAAAATGAACTCAATTGGCTTGCAGCTGATTTTTCCCCTTTCCAATAAAATAGCTTGTGAATTGATTAGAGGTAATAGAATTATTGGATGCTGGAAGGCAAGAGGATTTATGAGAGATGTAATGACACCATAAAAGCTTTGTTGGGTTGCTTTTATTAGCCTGAACCAGCTTAGAGTAGTTCTGCCATGAAGAGGTTAGAGGAAGTCTGTTATAGGCTTGCCTATGGAATAAATGCATATCAAAATCTTCTGTAAGAGGGAAAACACACATGCACGCACGCACACACACACACAAAATGAACAAGTACAGTACTTTAACAGGGAAAATTTCCTCAGAAAGGAAGCAAGCAATGAGGCTAGGAGAGGAATAAATGGTGTAGAAATGACAATCGCTCTTCAGTCAGGGCCCATGACTGCACTCGCTGCTGATAAGATCCAGCATGTGTCAGTTGTCAAGTGTCTCTTGTCACACTTCAATGTGAACTTTACAGCGAAAGGGGGACAAGAGGCAGTGAAGGGGAAAATGGCACGGCTCAGAAGGACTTGTGCACTCAGTGTGAAGCCATTTCAATTTTATATTCTAAAGGACTTTGTAGGTGATCCCATGAATGCAATTATTCTCACCTAATAAAAGCAACATATGCTAAGACAATTAAAATATTTTATTATACATCTATTCATTGCATTTAGTTTTGGATAGCAGAAAAACCTCATTTGAAGAAAGATGTTTGCAAGGCAGGAAGGAGAAGTAATCATGGTATATGTCTAAAAGGATGTTAGTGAATGTTTTTGTTAATCAAATAAAGATGAATTAAGAGAACTTTCCTTACCATTGACCATTGCACCTAGCAGAACATGAATAAACTCACTAAAGCACTTGTTAAAAAAAGAACTATATCTGGCCTTGAACCCAGGCACTCTGGGGCTCCAAAGTTTCGGAGAATGTAATTCTTTTATTATTCTTGGATGTTTTATTATAGACCAATAACAATGTCTAGGGCACATTTATAGACATCTTCTTAGCACCACACACAAATGGAACTCCTGAAACACACACACACACGCATCCCACCATCCCCACCAAAGGAATCATATCCACAGCTTTGGGAAAAGCTTTGCTACTTGTCCTGAAGGTCAACAAACTAAGGGCTTGGCTACACTCACACTTTACAGCGTTGCAACTGGGGTGTGAAAAAACACCCCCCCTGAGCGCTGCAAGATACAGCGCTGTAAAGCGTCAGTGTAATCAGGGCAGCAGCACTGGGAGCGGGGCTCCCAGCGCTGCACGCTACATCCGTAAGGGATGTGGTTTACATGCAGCGCTGGGAGAGCTCTCTCCCAGCGCTGCCGCTCTGACTACACTCACACTTCAAAGCGCTCCCGCAGCGCTGCCACAGCAACGCTTTGAAATTCCAAATGTAGCCATACCCTAATATTGGCACAAGTGTAGGCAAGTGATTCCAGAGCTAAGTGCTCTGTGCTGCAAATGCCCCCCCTTTCATTTAAATATCACAGTTGCCAGCTCAAGAACCGAAATTGATCCCACATGTGGGACAAGAGTTCGGGAGTAAATTAAGCATATAAGGTTCCCAAGACATAAGTCATTGAGGGCTTTATGCTATAGGCCAACGTAGAACCTTTGATTCACACTTGGAAACAAACTAGAAGTCAGTACAGATTCTGACACACAGACCAGGTGTATTATGCACATGAAACACTGCTAAGTAAGCAGAAAAATTCATGAGGAGGTTTCCAAGCAGCCTCCAGAGGCAGCACTGAGTGCAGTCATCCAGAGATGATCATGGCGAGATTTGCCTACAAAAGGAACGACTGCACTTTTCTAGGCAAATTAAGGTTGGAAACAGATTCTTGGCTACAAATATTTCCTAGACTATCAGAAGCAGCCAGGAATCTAATGCGATGCCTAAGATGCAAAAGCTAGTAATTAAAGGCAGACAAACTTTCTCAATTTGAGGGCAAGATATTGCTTTTGCCAAGTCCTTTGGTTGCTTCCCACAACCCACCAACTTCACTTCCATCCTGATCCTATATGAACTTTGCTTGAACTAGCTAGCTACAATCCAAGTCCAGGCACTGGGAAAGCCAACCAAGTACACTATTTGGATCCAATGAAACAGAGCTTTAGAGCCAAGTCCCATTGGTAGATAACCTGTGCACAATGAACATGAGGTGTGAACAGATTCACTTCAAAGCAGACCCAGGTGTCTCTACTGTGTCAACAATGTCACATGGTCAACAGTATCAAAGGCAAGGTGGTGGATATGAAGAATCAGTTTGGATACTTGTTCTTTTTCTGTTGCCAGGAGATTGTCGACCAGTGCAGTCTCTGTATGATGTCCAGCCTGAAACCAGTCAAAGAATGAAGATAATCTGAGGACTCTAGATCAGTGGTACCCAAACTTGTTCTGCCGCTTGGGCAAGGAAAGCCCCTGGTGGCCCTGGCCAGTTTGTTTACATGCTACTTCCGCAGGTTTGGCTATCACTGGCCGTGGTTCGCTGCTCCAGGCCAATGGGAGCTGCTGGAAGTGGTGCGGGCCAAGGGACATACTGGCCACTGCGTTCAGCAGCTCCCATTGGCCTGGAGAAGTGAACCGTGGCCAGTGGGAGCCGTGATCGGCCAAATCTGTAGACGCGGCAGGTAAACAAACCAGCCCAGACCGCCAGGGGCTTTCCCTGCACAAGCAGTGGAACAAGTTTGGGAACCGCTGCTCTAGATATTGCCAGAATTGATTTTGTTACCACTCTCTTGATCATCTTCCCCACAACCGGGAATGCTGGAGCCAGGGTGATAAGTGCTAAAACCGTCACCACCTTACAGCCATTCGATTGTGGGGTCATGGCTCCCTGACCCCTGCAGGGAAGCACCTGAATGTTCATTTATAATGGATCTGGTCCTATTTCCCTCCCGCCTCCCCCCGCCCCACACACCCTGCAACAAAGGGGATATGGATCTAACATGCAGGGAGATAAACAGCAATACTACTAAATTCAGTCTCCTTGGGTCCCCAAATAAGAGCCTTTGACATCCAGTTTCGTAATGAATGGAGACCAGTGTCTTTCTGTCTGCATATGCCCATCACGGTGGTATCTGGGTGCTTCTCTTGTGTTTGGTGGCAGCAGTAACAGCATGCTGCATGCATGTCTAGGTGGTGGACAAGAGAAGGGGGCTTGGGAAGCACGCTCTTGTACTGCTAGGGGAAGGAGCCAACTCCTGGCAGTTGGCCCACGGATTTTAAACTGCCTTATGTTACATTGCTACTTTTCTGCTTGCTTTCAGCATGACTAACAGTGGAAGCTGCAATGCAGTGAATGAGTCTGCTATGAAATGAGACAGAACCTGGTCGAATCTCTAGGACAGTGGCTACCCTTTGTTAGAATATTTTTCTTTGCCTTTGACTAATTTAGTATAGAAAAGTAAGTATCACTATGGGTCTCTACAATGTCATTGTTTTGAGCTGTATATTAATATTGAGATTACCTGCCTTAATTGAGGATTGCTACTGAAGAGAAAACGAAATAAAAATAGCTTGATATTAAAAATCCTGAAGCCTTTAAAATTCATTTTCTCTTCTCCAACAGAGTCACAATACAATGTGCTTATCTGGCATAACTCACATCAACTAATCACAGGAAGTTTATTAGCTGATTACAGTCTACACATGGAAATGCCAGTAAACTCTGTATTATAATACTGTGCATCATACAAGTATAATCTTCAGATGTGGCTATGGCAGAAGCAAAGAGAGGCATAATGGACATGTTTCTGGGAGAACAACTGAGCTCAGGATGTTTTCCAATAAAAATATCTGCAACTACAGCACACAATGGCAAATGCAATTCTATAAGAACCAATTGATTAATTACCTAGAAGGATAAAGCAATAGACACATGATGCTTAAATATCAACAGATATTTTCCCAACATTATTTGAATATCTAGGAGCTGAACACCTCCTTGGAGATCTAGTTTCCACTGAATGCGACATCAAACTATTTATCCACCTACTACAACAGTTACTCTTAAACAAAAATAACCATAAGTAATATATGGCCCAGGTCTTTTGCTGACTGCAGATACTGAGAAAAGTTTATCATCTGTAAACACTGGATCCTGCTGTGGTATGGGATCCTTCAGTCTTATCCCTTTATGATATCTCCTATCTTGTAGGTTGAATTCCATTGAATAATACTGTAAACGAAGACACACTATTCCTGTAACACAAAAAGTATTTTAAAGGGCCAGAACCGTAGTCACACCAAGTGTAAAGAATTCTGAGATACGTTTTCTTTAAAAAAAAATTTTTTTAAACTATTTCATTGAGAAGCACCTGAATGTAGTTACATTTTAGGACAATATTTTGTTTTTAAAGAAGATCACAGACTTATCGACCTGCACAAAGAAACACTATACATAAAATTAACCTCTTTAGGTTAATAATCATTCATCAAACCCCAGAATGATTTGAACTCATGGCAAGTGCTCTAACCCAGGAATTTAACGTGGGTAGAAGAGACTTTTCTTTTGATTAAAGCTGCAATACTACCCCCCTTGTCAGAATGTCTTTTTCTTAAAAGCTGTATTGCCGCTTCTCAAAGCAGAGGACTTCATAATCCCTTCATAAATAAAAATGTGCACCTGTCCAAAAACATGCTGTAGAACTTGCCATCAAAGAAGCAGAAACCACCATGCATAGTAACTACCAGTGGGCACAGGTGAAAAAAGGAGCATGTTATTAGTGCTCCACACCAGCCTAGGTCTGTGTGCGTAAATTGCACTGATTTTGAAAGGGCAATATTCTGAAGAGTTTTTATTTGGATGATTCTTTTTACTTGAAGACTGCCTCTTTTTATGGTGGCACACAGAACACACAGTTCTGATTTGTAATGGTTTTTATGTTGCTTTCTGGACTATGACAGCATATTGCTTACAGTTACATTTAGCATGCTGAGTTTTGTGCATCTGGTGTTGTCCTATGTTGTAACCTGTGTCAAGGGCTGAATATATACTCCCACAGCTGCTGGACTAGGGGTGCTGGGCGTTCTGCTGCAACTTTGGGTTGAAGTGGCTTCCATCATATACAGGGTTTACAGTTTGGTTCAATGGCTCTCAGCACCCCCACTATGCAAATTGTTCCAGCATCCCTGAATGCTACACGACCCATGAGAGAATACAAGATGAACAAATTACAAAAGTGTGCTCTGACATGTGTTTGACGTTTCTGCATGCAAAGATTTTAGGGAACAAATTGGATAATTTGGATACATGTCACCACATTTTTGACACCCCTGTCTCACCTGTGTGAATGAGGCACATAGTGGTAATGCTCTACAACCACTGCCTAAATTCTAAAGCATCACGCTGATGCATGACCAGCCTGTTTTCAAGACAGGAAGACCTTGGTTACAAATTTTTTCAACATCATGATACTTTGTGAGAGCTCGATGTTCTGCAAAGCAAAGTTCACCTGATTTTGCAGTTAAAAAGTTGCCAAGTCCATTTGAGGTCAAATCCATATCTATATAAAAAGGCAGGAAGTGATCTTAAAAGGAAACACTAATTAACTTCCTGGGATTTCAAATTTTAAAAGCTCTTGTGATTTAATTTACTTCAGAAATTTTTGCTTTAAGGAATGTGAGGCTTGGTCCCGTTGTTGAGACATCACACAAAATAGGATCGAGAAGCAAATTCCCTGATAATAGTGTTTATTGGACTCAATATGATTATAGTAACACACTGAAGACTGATCAGTAAAAAAGAAAAAGATGTCATTAGTGCAATGACTACAAAAACAAAATGACTTTTGGTCAACTTGTTCTACAGAGTGCATGTCTCTGGGTAGAAGTCTACTAAAAGTATGAAGTAAAAACTACCATCACACCTATTGACAAAGGCTGGCACAATTGGACTCACACTGCTTGGCAAAAATGCTTTGAGATTTTTATGCTGGACACAGTTTAAGGGAAAAGATCAGTATTACTAATAATAACTATTGTGTCTTTTGAGGAGCACACAATACTTCAAGTTTCAAGCTGAATTCAAGTATGATGGTGTTTGAATAGGCACACAAAAGTGAGGCAAAACTGAGATATGGAATACCGTGAATTACAAGATGTGACAAATATTTAGTCATCTGCGTTTGCACCCAAACCGAAAAATAGATAAGATGGAAAAAGTAAAGCAATGAATTAACACAATGGAATCAGCTTGAACGTAGTACTTAAAATGCTGATGACTATCTGTCACTCGTATGCATCACAGGCAGAAGCCAACGCTTTCAGGGATATGCTGTACAAATGGAGAATTTTGATGATTTATAGCCACATATTACTAAATACTTCTCTGGCTCACTACCTGCTGCATACTTGTCTGATGTTTATCACTTGTCCATCTACATCTTTCTGTACCAAGTCATGCATAGTATGTTAGCTTTTGTCCGGCTGAGGTCAAGACAAACCAGGCCTGAATCTCAATGCCTCTCCCTTAGCAGTAGTAGTTACATTTGAATATGTTTTCACTGAATACTGGGCACATGTTGTCATTAGTTTAGCACTGGTTATTTTGACTTGCCAGAATATCCTCCTTGTACAGTACCTCTGAGAATCATTAGTTTCTGCTTCCATTTTATCAAGAACTAGCTCTCAGTGTCATACTGAAACCCAAAGGGCATCAACATCACAAACTTTCCTTTTGAAAACATCTTGGTGCTCCTTGTGCTGTGTAAAAAGATTTCCATGTTCAATCAAAAATATTTTCTACTAGCCCAAAGCATCTTTTTTTCTAATTTCATTCTACATGCCACAAATACCTGTCATAAAACAATCACTATTAGATTATAAACAACATAGTGTTTGCATCCAAAATGAAAAACTAAAAAGCCTTAATCCTAAAATTCAGAGAATATAAATCAAATGACTAGCAAGTAATCATAATACTTAGCCCTTATTTAGCACTGTAGATCTACAAGCATCAGCTACTCAACCTCAAGCAGTGATCTCCAGTTCTGCAGATACAGTAATCCCAGCATTTACATGCTAAATCACATGCTGAATACTAGGCCATCAGAAGAGACATTTTCCATGTCAGTTGTCTACACAGCACGTAGCAAGGAATACCAACTCTGATACTGTTTAAATCCTGTTGAGAACTTTTACTGCCATATTATACGTAAGCACTTGTTAGCAATTTTGACTCACTGGAATAACTAATGGGCTGGCTTCTGCCCTGACACTTTAAGCAACATTATGGAAGTAAAGGGAAATTCATGAGGCGAAAGCAAGCACAGATTTGGCTTGAACATCATTATTTGGTAAGAAATTTTCAACATGCAATAACCTCATCCATAGTTTGTCATGTAGGCCCTGATTTATCAAATGACTAAAGCATGTCATGGAGATATCTCAGGCCCAAAGTTAGTCATGTGCTCAGATAGTCTTGGCCTCTGTAATTAACTCACTGTTTTATTTCTTAAAGACACCATTGCTTTCTATGTAACTTTCCATAAAAGTTTTTTTGCGATTTTTTTAAACTGAGTCTTTTGCTGGAATCAGCCATCTTGCTAAAAGTTAATAGCTGCAATACAAGAATCCAACAATAGACATATTTACTGTTGATCCATTTCCAAACAAATGCAATATTGATTTAAAATTGAAAGAAGTATTGGGCCAAATCCTAGTACTCAAGGAAATATTGATGGAGGATAATCTCAAAAGGCTAAGATTCTTCTGGATGGTGAACCAGAGGGCATCAGCAGGATGTAACTGGTTTGCAGTCTCCCATTGACCTTATTATTAAAATCACACTTTTTTGTCATTCTTATGCAAAATGCTTGCAGCTAGAGGTTCAGAAATGCCAATTTTAAACCCCTTCATTTTGTAATGCAGGTCTCGGTTTATACCTGGTGACAAATGCTTGACACGACTGTGCATTTTTGGATTTCCGGGCTGAGAGCAATTACTGTAGTTTTCTTTCTGGAACCTCCATAATATATGAAATAGACAACTAGGTAATAACCTATAGATAGGTTTTGCCCTTCTGGAATGAGAGCATGGAGTGAGTCCTCTGCAAATGAAATATCCTTGCTGCATGTTGTGGATAACAGCCACATTCACAGCACTGTCCCCTCTACCTTGGGACTCTACAGCTGGGACTTGGATACACATGGGTGGGGAAGGGCAGATCAAAGGCATTACTTTGGAGAGAGGACACACATCATACCTCCCTCAAATCCATGGTGCACTACTAAAAAAAAGTTAATAAAAACTAATTTATGAATGAACTTTTCACAGATCCTCTTGGTGAAACAGAACCACATTTGTGGGGAGTTCCAGGGGCTTTTGGTCATGGGGAACTCAGGAGAAGCCCTAGATGTCCACCTCCAACAGAACCACACAACAGGAAATAGTTACAGAGGTCCTACTGCTGGTTTGGAGCTCAGGAGCTATGCCCTGGTAGATTCTAAAGAGCAGTGATGTTTGTAAGCCAGACTTCACTGGTTATTCCACTGAATGATATAAATCCTGCCCATCCAATTCCACTGTGGAAGGAGTTGGAGGGAACTCTGTAAGAACCCAGTGAAGTTGACCTCTTAGGCCCCCTTCAATGGGAGAACCTGCAGAAAGATAGGATTGGGCCCCTATTTTTAAAATAATTTTGAAATATAAAGTTGTTCTTTGGTCACTTTGGCTTTGAAAGTCTCACTGCAGCCCTGGGGGCGGGGGAGTGCAAATATATTCCATATCAAGAGGCAATTTAAATGGTGACAATGTGCAAATATATTTGTGGGGCATTTTTAAAATACAGATTTGGGGAATTTTTTTAATAGTGTTATGCATGCGGGTAAGAAATTCAAGAATGGAACTGAGAACATACTAATGTTTATGCAGCTGAATTAAATCTAGGAATTGGGAAAATTTAGGTTAAGAGATTCCATTTTTAACTTGAACCACTGAATCTCACATTTGCAGGGTTCCTGAAGCAAGAATTAAATGTCAGCCTTAATTCTGAACCTTCTTGTGTTTGTGGACTGAAACCAGACCCTAAAAATTCACATTAATATAGCTGATTCTTGGTTCCATATATGCCTGGGGTTTTTTTCTGTTCTTTTTCAAGATATATTGAATTTGTTTTCGTAATAAAAAAGAACAACAGAATAAGAATAAACCTTCTAGTTGTTCTAATATTATTCTGGTATTTAAAGGTAGTTTTTGGTGCTGTGAAGCAGCCTTTTGAAAGAGGATCACTGCACCTGAAATGTAGATCGTTATAAAAATGGCATTCATTTGCTTAGACTGAGAGATTTTCACAGAAGAGCAGCTAGCAGAAAACATTATGAAAATGTCCAAGAGGACTGGTAATTGAGTTGATTAGTATGACCTTGGTTATGAAGGTAATAGAAGAGTGAATGGTGCTTAGACTGAGTTATAACCCTGCTACCTTGTTCTGAGATGTAGTGAGGTATGTAATTTGTTCAGGGTGAATCTGAGAAGCCTAGCCTTTCTCTGACAAGGTAATACACTCTGACTAGCAGAGCTTGGCCTGCTGGTTCTTTTACTCCAACACAGTAAACAGTACAGGGTCAGATGAGAAATGATGAACTGTGTATTCCCTTCAGTTCAATATGTTAATTTTCTGCTGGTAGACACTTTCTGTAAAAGATCTCCTGGAAAATTAAACAAACAAAAAAATCTTAAAGTGACATTAAGCATCAATTTTAAACTTCAAAAGCAAGAACATTGATACTTACAGATTAAATCACAGCCCCAGCCCATCCTGATGTGCCTAAATATTACAGACAAGGATGGTATGTTAGATCACACAATTGTGGGAGCCATTTGGCTTACCTGAGCACCACTCAGGCTCTGACCCAGCAAACTATATGTGTGGGCAGAACCTCATTTTCTTCAGTGGGGATCTGATCTGCATAAGGGTTTGCCTGCATAGACCATCTTGCAGCCCAGGGGCTTGTATGTGAAAAGGTCCATCGCATCCGATTCAGCAGTGCATTTAAACACACATTCAAGTTCTTTCAAAACTCATTTCTTTTGTGAGTTTAGGTGATGTTACTTGAAGATATTTGTTGTGATTGATTTTGCATTGGTAAAACAATTAGGCAAATAAAAAAAAAAAAGGAAACCCAAATCTAATGAACATGTTTTGGTATTTGTGTCCCCATTGGTACCTAACATGAATATGCTAAAACTATCAATTATATCCTAGGCATCCCAAGGACTGGATATATAGGGGAAAAAATAGTTACACAAAGCTACTTTTTAACATTAATGTCTTTTTAATTCATGCTTTTCTACTTTGAATAATTGTTTTTGCAATCACTAAATTCTGTTAGTTGACATTAAGTACTAAACAACTGAAAAATAACTTTTAATTAAATTATATCTAAAATTAATAAAATATAAGTGTGTCCCCCCATCTTCTCTCTTAAACAGTCTATTTTATTTCAAGTTTTATGAACAAAATAACTCAGAGGTTTTTAAAAGAAAAAAAATCTATGTCAAAGATTCAATTGAGTTGAAATTGATGGGACCAGATTCTATGTGCCCAGAAGCAAATGTTCACAGTCAACACCTATAATCTCTTTAAAATGGGGTTTATTAGGAAACTGATGACTAATCTTCAATGAAAACATTGCTAGCAGGTGACACTACAGTAAGGTTTAAAAATGTAAGTTCAACCCATATTTCCACAGGATGTTTGATTTAGTGCACTTCAGGGTTCATAGGCATCAAGGTATCATTTTATTCTAGTGTATGTGGCATGGGAGGGTGGAGGTGCAAATGGCTCCTAGGGGGAAATTCAAAATCTTCAGTTTAATTATGTGATTTAATTATGTTCCACCGAGGAACAAGAATAGGCTTTAAAAAAAATGGCAATAGGAAGTTACCTACCATCTCAAAGGAAAATATCTTATCATGAACGTATCTCCAAATTTGTGTCTGTGTGTGTGTAATAGACGAAAGAAAGATCTTCTCAAGTCAAGTTGTGTATTTGACTCTTGCTTCCCAAGGCTAAATCTATAGTTCTTGGCAGGGCTGTCCCTAGGAGGGTTCGGGGCCGAGGGCAGAAGTGACGGATTCGTCTCTTCCGAGACTGACCCCACTGGACAATCGCACTGGCCTGTGGGGCCCCCCAAAGTGCGAGGCCTGGAGCAGTCACCCCCATTCGCCGTACCCAAAGGACGGCTCTGGTTCTGGGTATAAACTAATGCCCTGATCCTGGATTACGTAGCATGGAGATGTATTCTTGCATCCATACACAGTCTCATTGAAATCAGTGAGATTCCATGCAGGCACAGCACTTTGCCTGCTTGCTACACAGCACAGAATTGGGGCCCAAATTTTGTAAGGCTGAACCAGAAACTGGTATATTAAGTCACAGTTATCACATTATTGATACTATCCTACTATTCGAGCACCTTATCATCCCAAGGCAGTTCCTTCTTCTGACCTGAGAGTCAATAGGATTTATCTCAACCATCCCACACTCAAAGCGATGTGTGCACAGTTAAGGTTTAACCAACATTTCCATTAAAAATCCCTTCTATTAAGTGTTTATAGCACAAATTTAAAAAAAAAAATCACCAAGGGCTAAAACTTGGCAGGCAAGTTTGTGAGGCATGAGAAAGGATAGGTTTACTTGTGTTTTATGAGTATCTATTTGGCTATAGTCATTTCACACCCAACCATATTGCAAATTTTAGGTGAACCACAGATGCCAACAGGAGTTTTGCCATTGACTTCAATGGGGCTAGGAGTTCACCCTCTGTCTAAAGGTCTATTTCACACTCTAAGATTATCCGCACAAAGTTTTCAATTGGAAAGCCAAAACCGTTCGGTCAACTTGTAATCATACTGACCAGCTCCTGCAATCAGCATTGCAATCTCTTTGCTTGAAATTTAAGCCCAATGTTTCTCTCCAGCCAGTAAGGGGAGTTTGACTAAGCAGCTTCCTCATAGCTTCAGCTGGTACACTTATTAAAAGGTGCTGTTATATTTAATAGTAGACATAATCCAAATTCCATTCAGTTTGCGAGGAGGAAGTAAGTTTCACTGATTTGTGTAGCTCGGTTATCATTTTCAAACCATGGAAATGTCTACATACATACACTAGACCTGATTTTCAAAGGGTCTCAATATGCCCTTTCATTTCACAGTTACAATTTTGCACTGGCAGTTAAGTAAGAGGTAAACGGTAGCATGTACAAACCCCACTATCTTATATGTGGGGGTAATTAGGCACATAACTGACATTAATTGCATCCACATATAAGTGAGAAGCAAACTTTTGTCCAGAAAGATTGCAATCCAAAATGGGAAACATGGTTTTACAAATCTTGCTCTCTATACTATTAGAACTAAGCAAATATTTTTGTCTGAAACTTACTTTTGGAGAGTGAAAAATGCAGATTCATCAACAAAGAAACATTTTGCTAATTCATGTCAACTTCACCAAATTATTCATTTGGAGGGAAAAGTGAAAACACTCCCCCGCAACCAAATCCAAAATAATCTCAACATTTGGTTTTGAAAATGTGGGAACAAAACATTTTGATTGTTCAACTTGAATGATATTTTGTTTCAAATTGTCTTGAATTTTATTTAATTTTTTTTTAAAAAGTGTTTCAAAATCATCAAATCAATCCTAGCAAAATATTTTGTGGAACCCAAAATGATTATTTCTTCCAACTTTTTGATTCAATGAAACAAAAAATTGGTTCCTCCCCCAGATCCAAAGGAAATGTGGATTGCAGTCACTACTGTGGTTTCAGAGAATTTCAGACAATAACACAACACATTTAAGTCCAAATTTGCCAAGGAAAAGAGAGACCAGAATTCTGGCCTTACACATGCAGCTGCATTTGTGCATGCTAACAGGAATGCGCACTTGCCGTCTTTGAGCACAGCCCATAAATGTTAGATCTGTCCTTCTAACAGCAGATCTTCCAATTTTCAAGAAAACACAACTCAGAAAATATTTGAAAATTTCTACACATAGGAGTAAAATGTCATACAAAAATCCTTCCCATGTGAGGGGTGTGTGTATGTGTGTGTGTGTGTGGGGAAATAACATTGTACGGTACAAACATTGTCTGTTATAGGTATAGTAAGTGTACAGCCACTTGTGAATGTAGGAGGAATTAGCGATACCTAGGTAGGGCGCAGGGGACCAGTCTACTTTCAAGGAGTCCAGTGGAATTACTTTAGAAGCTGCCAAGAGTCACCGTAAGAGTCTATACTTAGGCAATAAAGAGTCAAAAGATTCCTCATTTATGTCTCTTAAAATAAAGTTCTTTGTGATTTTCCCATATTGTTTATGTATTTATTTCTATTACGCTTATTCATATAGTAAATGAGACCTCACAAACTTTGATAGATGTATTCTCACGGCAGGTAGAGAAGTATTATTTATCCCAATTATATAGCTGGGGAACTGAGCCACTGAGAGATTGCCTCGCTTAAAATCACACAGGAAGTCTGTGGTTCTGCCAAGAATTGAACTCGGCTCTCCTGAGTTTGAGTCCATTGCCTTAGCTGCAAAAACATCCTTCCTTCTGCAGAGTAATGTCAACTTATCATTCAGTAACTAATAAACTGTTGAAGGAATTGAGTAAATTCTTATTTCAGTCAAAGCTGCTGACAGCCACACGGAAGCAAGATGAAAATTAGTCAACTTGAAATCTAGTAATAGACACGCTGCAGGGAGCTCCCAGCAGATGTGAAAAATATAAAGTATTTTATATACGGTGCAGCAGAGAGAAAAACAAAACGTCCTGGTAGATTCTAATTTTGTCCGTGTGATCTATGTGGTTCTGCCGAAGGACCAGCTTTTGAGTGTATTTTGGCTGTGCCAGCTTCAGTTACCAGAACTGTAAAAGTGATAAGCTCCAGCCTCTGCCCAACGACTCTTTCATAAAAGCAGCCCATCAGACTAAATTCTGTTTCCTGATGTAACCTTCTTCCACTTTATGGCGAGGCATCAGATACAGGACCTATTTATTTAAACTTGTTTGAGTAAATCATTTATTAGACTTGGATTCCAAGTAGAAAACACCCTGTAAGGAGAATATTTATAGCTGGCATGACATATCTCTTATAACTCATGCTAGCAGGGTGTGTTTTTTTAGCCCTTCTATCCTTTCTAGTGCTTGTTTGACACACACTTGGTGTTTGTGTTATTTGACAGCAAAATGCACAGTAATAAAGGGGCATACTACAGAACGTAGCTGGGATTACTTCTGTAATAATAAGGCAGTTTCAGAGCGCATGTTCATAGATAACCCTCCCAATGAGGTATAAAACAGACTTCTAAAAGAGGCAATGTAAAAACTGTGAAGGCTTGAGCACATTATGTTTGCCATTCAGCCCTGTTTAATAACACATTTGGACACAGTGCCTAACAAAGTTTTATCAGCCTGCTAATCATAGCATTTTACAGACTGCTTATTTCCTCTCCATTTTGTTTGCTCTATTTAAACAGAAAATATAGTTTATCATTTCACTCCTATAGCTAAAAGGCCCTGGAATCCACCGTATCCTTGGCTGTGTCACTGTGCTTGCTGACCCTACAGTGAGCAGGCTCTGACCACCAAATGCGAGCAGAATAAATTATCGCTGACACTCCAATATTTAATTATGCAGCTGTCAGAGCGGCCCTTTTGAAATTCATTTTAATAAAGTGGGAACTTTTTCCTTTCAAGGTTAGAGTCAGGGGAGTCACCTTCTGTGTCAGCCTCAGGTCTCCACCATGAGCTCTGCATTCTTCCTCTAGAAGCCTGTCACTTGGCCTGATAGAAGGACCAGATAACAGCACCGATGTCTACTGGCCTCCCCCTCCCTGCCTGAATGAACATCCTTCATTTAAACTCACAATAATGAGGACCTCAAAGTCAGACAGGCAGCCACAAGGGCAGCTTGTCAGAAAAAAATGGTTTCTTATTATAAAATTCACTCAGTGTTATAGGTGCAATCTAAAAGCAATCATGTCCAGAGTGGTTAACCAGAAATATTTAATATGCTAAAAAATGTTAAATCAAATGGATGGAGTCATGGTAACCCCTCTGTTTAACTGCATCAAACTCAAACAAGTGAAGTAAAGAAATATTGTTTTATATTTTGCCTCAAATTCAAAAAGAATACCCTAACTAAATTTTGGGAAAGATTTAGATCATATCACTATAGAAAACAATGCCTTGCAAACATATGTTACTGCATATAATGTGTACTGTGAACACACCATAATATACAGTACATTGATATGTATATACTGTTCAAAGCATAGTATCTGTGTGTGTGTCTCTCACACATCTATATCCACACACACTACTGGTGGTGAAAAATCTATTTCCAAAAATAAAGAGAATGTTTTAAAATTTAGTTCCTTCTCAAAAGGTGCTGCCAAATGAATTTTCACAGTTCTAGCTTCATGCCTGCGGAGAGGTGCTTCTGAGCTTTTGAAATTTTAGTATGCTGATGCAGGAAAAATTGATACTCTTTCCCCTTAAGCAGCAAAAATCATAGGTGAGCAAGAACATATCTGATCTAAACCGGAGCGGGGGGAGGAAGACAGTAAAATCCTCCAATGTCCCACGTGTTCTTGTTTCTGAGTGAGAACATTTCCTTTAACATTAACAGCTTAATAAATAAAATAACAATACTAATAATACTTTGCACTTAACATAGCATATTTTATCCAAGGATCCTATAGTGCTGTACAAGTATTAATTAATGGTCAATCACAACACACTTACAACGCTAGTAAGCATTACTACACTATTTTACAGAGAAGTAAACTGAAAAATGTAAAGAGTGGGGTTTTGAAAAGCTTGTGGTCTGGCCTAACTGTTCCCACTGAAATCAGTGGGAGTTTTACCAGTAGGAACAGCATTGGGGGCAGTGCTGAGCGCTTTCACAAATCCCACCCATAGATGTTATGTGACTTGCTCAAAGACACAGAACAAGACAATGTCACAGCCAGGAAAAGACATCAGCTAAAGGTTAATTTTTCACTTAAGTTTACCCATGTTGAAATCACTGCCAAGGCAGAAAAATGAGTCAGTGGTGCAAAATGTATGGCTCCACTAATACCAACCAGGAAGAGATATGAAGAACAAAGGTAAAACACCATTAACAGTAGTTCCCCAGCACACCTTCCTGCTGAAGCCATGCTTCGACTGCGTATTAAATCTGATGACAGCATTTGGCCCTTAGTGTTTTGCAGTTATGCAGAGTTTTTACAAGGCAATGGACAAACCAAAATTCATTAATTCAAGCATGAGCACCCTCCTGACATGCAAACTGGAAAACTCCAAGAGGTTCCAATCTCAATTCTGAATTCCCTGTAAGGATCTGTGGGACTAGAACTCAAGTCTACAGAGCCTGGGGCAGCTGACATTCCCACATCACCACCAGGAGGCCTTGGAGAGCTATATTCAGTGCTTAATTTGTGCCAGGTTTGCCAGGGCTGAGCCCCGGCACCTCTAGGCTTCACAGTTCATAATCCCGTCACCTTTGAGCTTGCTGCTTCAGTTATGAATGTAAAAAAATTGCTTGAGGCCCGAGGGCACCTACTTGCTTGAGCCCTGACATCTCTTTCCTTGCAAATTAAACATTGGCCTCATCCAAGGAGCACTGCTGAGAGTAGGCACCACAGGAAGGGCCCAGAGCAACAGCACCCTGCAGCCTTCTGATTGGCTCACACTTACATTTAACCCAGATGGGTGTTTGAGGAAGGTGTCTTGATAACAATGCATCCAGACCGCACCTTGTTCTCCAGTCTCCAACCCATACCTGACTTGGACCCTGACTGTTGCCTCCTGACTCCAGCCTCTTAACTACTGCAGATTTTCAGTACCCAACACCAGCCTGACCAATGCTTGCCTACTGATTTTAATTCTCCCAACTACTCTGACCCCTGCTTGCTAGCCACTGTCTCATTGCTGCCTTTTGACGCTACGACATCAGCCCAGCAGTAAGTAAGAATATTGGAAACAAATGGTTACATATAAAGCAAAATCATAACGCACTTTCTAGAGACTAAATCCTAAATAAAAGTTACTCTCTTATTAAAAGGAGCTAACCTCCAAAGTTCTCAGCCAAGCCTGGTTAAGATCCCACTTTTCATGAAGCAAATTCGCTGTCCGTTTATTTCCCAGGCACTCTTTTGTCCCCACAAATATACTCAAGCAAATCTTTGATACACACCTCAATGATAAGGTTCTCCTCCTCACCACCCTGTTTTTTTCTTTAATGCTGGCGGTAGCAGATCCATTGTGAACGAGCCAATACTCAATTTGCACGCAGATAGGTGAATAAATATCTCTTCTCTGACAGAAAACCTGTTTTTCACCTTTTGCTAGTGATCAGTACCTTTATACAGACTTTTTAAGAACATACATTCAGTGTGTGTGTGTGTATATATATATATATACACACACACACATATATATAAACTCTGTACACAACATCCATTTTTGCAATGATATTGATGAACAGTGTTACACCAGCTTTCATTTGAGACCTCACATGCCATTCTTTGGTGAACTAGAATTTACATGTCAGACTCAACAGATTCCTGTAACACATCTGCACTCCCTTGCCAGTTGCCAATAAGAGGTTCATGAGTCATAGATCACTGCTTCCCATCCTGGTCTACTTGTTTGTCTCATCCACCTGTTATCTCTTGCCTTTTAGATTGTAAGCATTCTTGGGGCTGGGACTGTCATTTATTAAACTTGGTGGTGGTCTTTAGGAGTTACAGTAATGGAAATGTTCAATAATACTAAATAATAACGATAATCCATACTGCCTTACAAAGACAATAATTGCATCAAGATTCTCCCCCACAATTCTCTTCTTTTAGGTTAGGGACTAATATCCTGAGACACCACCTGCATTTCAGCCTATAACGTGTCTGAAATTGCATAAATCTTTCCTCAGATTTGGAAATTATTATATATGCTTGTTGAGTTGGGCCCATAAATTGTTAGTTGAAAGTAAAGCTGTAAAACGGGGAAAAAATTCTATTGAAAATGGCTAACATTTTATTGTTTTGTGAATTCAGAGAAATATATACCTTAAAATACCAACATTTTCATTGCATTTTGACCCTGACAGTTTCAACTTCACACAAATATAGATGCAATATTCTTGAAGCTTTCTGATGAATACTGCACTCTGGGCAGCACAGTTCACTGCCTGATGCATTAGATGATTTCTTTATGACTATTCTTTCACTGTAAATTAAAACAGATTTACAGAATCCTACTTGTCACTGATTTTGCAGTGGAAAAATAATTGCAGAATGAAGTACCAAAAAAAACCAAAAATCCATCACATTCCCATCGCTAATCAAAGGGCTGTCATATCTGCATGCTGATATGCCAAACACCTGGGCTGGGAGACCCATTTAAATGAACAATTGTTGAATGCACAAAACTACAAAGGCCCAGATTCTAATACAATATATGGAAAAGTACAAATAAATTCTGACTCAACTGGAAAGCTTAGACAAACCTGGCATCGGGAGAGTTTTCAGTCCACAAATTCCTTTACAACTGAGTACATTTAAAGAAATAAAACTAGATTGAGCATTGCTTTAATACCTGCTGGTGTAGTTTCCAACACTCTGTTCACTGGCTTGTTAAATATGAAAAAAAAGATTTGCCTTGCAAAGCTGCAATATGAAATACAGTCACAGATGGGTTAATTGTTCACTCCTAAGATCTTACCATTTTTATTTTGGTTAAAGATAACCTGTTATTATAAAAAGAACACTCCCTGGCCTAGCGTACAAGACTCAAATATAATCAGTGATATCACACTGTCCCTTAATAGAAGGTGCAATATAAAAAAGATCATTTAAGATGCCAGTAGCTTCCCTCCTGACCCTGCTTGGCTGAGAGGCAAATTGCATTAGAAAATGACATGCCATTCATCTCACGAGTAGTTGCAGGAACATTTAGCTAATTAAATGATTAATAAATTTAACACTGCTTTATAATTTCATTTAGCCGTGTTGGAAATCACACGGTGCACTGCATGTGCACCGAATGAGATTAGGTGGGAGTTGAGGGTTTCACCGGCTGCCCTGATAATTGAGATTAGTCTATTACTACGGTAACCTTTTTAACTTTTATATTCTCTTGTTAAAGTGAAATAAAATTTTATTCACTTTTAAGGCATATTTACTTAGTGAAATTTACATGAAATTAAAGAAATACCAAGCTAAAGAATTTACAGAGAAAATGTTATGTTTCTTCCTTTTTCTTTCTTTCTTTCTTTTTTTAAAGTTTGAGCATCCATTCATGAACTCTTGCTTTAGTCTGACAGCCTAGATAAAGATATCATTTCTTCAGTAAAAGCTCATTTTGAATCAAGCTCTGTTTGTCTTTTATTATAACCCTCCAGTTCACAAGAGCACAATTACTACTTAGTAAGGCTAGAGTTGCCAAGCCAACTCATGCACAGTAGCCAGATATATTCAACATGGCGGACACAGAATAGGAGATTCTTCAAATACTGTAGGATCCACCTTATCCCTATTTCCAGAATGCTGAGATAATCACACACAACCACTGTAGCCTACTTTAAACGCTACCTTAAGAGTAATAGCTAAAATGGTGAATCTACATTTAATACATTCTGTTAAATGATCAGGATGTTACAGATATAGCCAATATTAGACAAGTGCTATATGTAAATTTCATCCTCATATGGTCCTTTAAGCAAACATTGGCTGTTAATTTTCATGAACAGCAATTCACTGAGTAATTATTCTTCTATTTGTCATGGGCATTTGCCCTCTAAAGGGGAAACACTGCACATGGCTGGAAGAGAACGCTTTCTCTAATGCCACTCAGATTATGGTTAGAAAATCTATGATTTTTTTTGAAGTGTGAAAAGTTTTATTTTTGTACATATCATTGAGGACAGAAAATCATTTTCAGGTTTGGCTCTGATTAATAAAGAAAAATCATTTCTAAGATTTTTGCATAATGATTAGGGTCAATGTGTATCCAATCATTCAGCATAGGTTAGAAGGCTAATACCCAACTGGCCCAAATATCTAAACAAACTGGCAAGTAATCCCTACAAGAAACAAGCTCTGTCTAGCTAGGTGCAGCTAATTCTCAGTTTAATACTGAGAGCACAAACCTTAATCTATGGAAAGTACATGTCATTATGGTTATTACTGAAAAAAACTCATTTGATCAGTTGCTGGAAATCTCATCAAGATTCCTGACTTTTAAGCTAACTTAGAACAAATTTTAATCAACATATCTAACACTGGAATGGATGTTCAATGCATTTCCTTTTGGAACAGATGTGTGATCAGAAACCAAAATTAAACATGAGTTAATAATGCACATTATTACCAAAAATAGGTTTCTATGGGAATTATATGTTTAAAAAATTAATTGCGATTAATCGCACTGTTAAACAATAATAGAATATCATTTATTTAAATATTTTGGATTATTTCTACATTTTCAAATATATTGATTTCAATTACAACACAGAATATAAAATGTATCCTGCTCACATTATATTTAGTTTTTATTACAAATATTTGCACTGTAAAAAACAAATGAAATAGTATTTTTCAATCCCCCATTACAAGTACTGTAGTGCAATCTTTTTATCATGAAAGTTGAATTTACAAAAGTAGAATTATATACAAAAAAACTCTGCATTCAAAAATAAAACAACGTAAAACTTTAAACTCTACAAGTCCACTCAGTCCTACTTCTTGTTCAGCCAATCGCTCAAACAAGTTTTGGGGTTTTTTTACATTTTCAGGAGATAATGCTGAATCTTGTATACAATGTCACATGAAAGTGAGAATAGTAGTTTGCATGGCACTGTGGTAGCTGGCGTCGCAAGATATTTATGTGCTAGATGCGCTAAAGATTCAGATGTCCCTTCATGGTTCAGCTACCATTCCAGAGGTCATTTGTCCATGCTGATGACAGGTTCTGCTCGATAGCGATCAAAACAGTGCGGACCAATGCATGTTCCTTTAAAATATCTGAGTCAGATGCCACCTGCAAAAGATTATTATTTTTTTTTTTTTGGTGGTTCACGGTTCTATAGGTTCCACTTGGTGTTGCTTTTTTAAGACATCTGAAAGCATGCTCCATACCTTGTCCCTCTCAGATTTTGGAAGGCACTTCAGATTCTTAAACTTTGGGTCGAGTGCTGTATCTGTCCTTAGAAATCTCACATTGGTACCTTCTTTGCGTTTTGTCAAACCTGTAGTGAAAGTGTTCTTAAAGTGAACAACATGTTCTGGGTCATCATCCGAGACTGCTATAACATGAAATATATGTCAGAAAGCAGGTAAAACAGAGCAGGAGGCATACAATTCTCCCCCAAGGAGTTGAGTCACAAATTTAATGAATGCATTATTTTTTAACGAGTGTCATCAGCATGGAAGCATGTCTTCTGGAATGGTGGCCAAAGCATGAAGGGGCATACAAATGTTTAATATATCAGGCACTTAAATACCTTGCAATGCCAGCTACAAAAATGCCAGGCAAATGGCTGTTCTCACTTTCAGGTGACATTACAAATAAGAAGCAGGCAGCATTATCTCCTGTAAATGTAAACAAACTTGTTTGTTTTAGTGGCTGGCTGAAATAGAAGTAGGACTGATTGGACTTGTAGGCTCTAATGTTTTACACTGTTTGTTTTTTGAGTGCAGTTATGTAACAAAAAAGTTTCTACATTTGTAAGTTGCACTTTCACGATGAAGAGATTGCATGACAGTACTTATATGAGGTGAAATGAAAAATACTATTTCACAATTAATTTTTTGAATTAATAGCATGAGTTAACTGCGATTAATCGATAGCCCTAGCTCTTACCGTTTTGCATCTTAATTTTATCTGATACATGAAAACTTTGATACCCTCCACTCTGGAATATATTTATGGCCACCTTTATATAGAACTTCTTACAGCCTGCCCAGCAATGTTTTGAGTACTACTCAAATAATATAACGAAAAACACAAGTATGTGTAACAGTATGTCTACACTTGACTGTGTGTTAATTAACGTGTTAACTCATATAATTGTAAATGTTAGTGTAAAGAGGACACAAATGTTTCTTGTTAGTTTTTTTAAACCTGGATTATAAATACATGACTAGGAACAAGTGTTTGTCTTCTAGAACAAACTTCTGTGAACTGTCTACACTAGAAATTTCAACCATGTTAGTTAACAAGTTACTTAACAGATGTTAATTAACATATGGTAAAACAGGACTAAACATTATAGTGCAAAGACACCATAAATGTCTGAGCCCTGGTGTCTACGCTACAGAATTACTTTGCTCAGGGGTGTGAATAATCCACACCCCTGAGCGACGTAGTTATACCAACTTAAGTGCTGGTCAGTGCTTTGTCAGCAGAAGAGCTTCTTTGGCTTACATAGTTACAGATGCAGAGCTGCGTGGCTGGCTACATATCTCTTGCCTATCCCTGTAAATAAGCGTACCAGTATTGATAATGCCCAGTGGCCAAGGCAGGCTAGATGACAGTCCAGTTCAGGTGTGTGTGCAGGTAGTCAGGTAGCCAGGAGGTTGCTCAGTATCAGAAGCCGTCCAGGGGACTGGCTGGATTTCTCCAGTAGCTGGAAAATCCAATCCAAGGGGCCAGCCCAATGGGTCAGGGGTCAAGGTAGCAAGCCAGAAGCCGGTAAGGTGGTCTAGGCCAACAAGCAGGCAATGATCTGTTGATCGGACAGCATCCTCTTCCTGATGGGGTTTTTATATAGTCTAGGTATCCAATGAGAGTGCTGCCCGTCCATCCAATCAGGCGCCTAGAGAGTACGGTCTGTAGACCTTAAGCAATAAGTCTCTTGTACTGTGGTGCAGCAGCTAAGGATGCCCCCTGAGGGCTTTTGTTCAGTACTAGGATCCTGACTATTTTAGATTAATTGTTACAGGCAAGGATGGGTTTTTATTGTTATCTGTAATTCCTAATTCTTCAGACTAAATGTGTTGCTTAATGTGGATTTTGTGATCTGGCACAATTACTCAGAATTTGACCCATTTGACCTTAATACGTGTGATAGTTTGTAATGCCTGTTGTGGTTTAGCAAGACAGTTTGATCACAGAGCCCTCTCCATCATTCTGTGCAGGTGTAAGTCTGTTTGGGTATCACCACTATTTGAGTATAAACAAGCTGTGCATTGTACTTCTCTCATCCATCACTGGCTCTGTCAACACAGGGCAACTAATCCTGCTCTTTGTGACCTCTGACCAACACACACCGAAGGGAGGCAACAAAAAATTCAAATGCAGTGCTGAGGGAGACAGAATTGTTAAAGCTGCCTTGTCTTCTCGGGGAGACAGTGCACAACAAACTTCTAAATGCTATTAGAAGGCAACCCGGTGTAAATGAGGAGAACTGGCTCTCTAAGGCTCCCCTTTATGATTACTACGTTGTCAGCTACCCCAAGTGCTTTCCCATAATGCAGACTTTGTACTGGTTTTTGCTCTTAAAGACTCATGCCTCAAATCAGTCATCTCACCTCAGTATTTCACGGTTAAAAACAACAGGAACAAAAGACAACAGAGGCAGTGACTGAACCAGAGAAAAGGGAATTATAATCACATCAGATCATAGCTTCTAGCTGTATAGTGAGTTCTGATTCCTGGTTTATCCAGGCAAAAACTAATATGGTTGCCACATCAGTTAAAAGGAAGAATGGATACAGACTGTAATGCTCACAATGGGATCCAGATCTGAATTTTTCCTAATTTCACAGATGTTTATTTCTGAGGTTCAAGTTCGTCTCTAAGGCTAGAAGACTCATCACACTTAAGGCTAAGATTTTGTCATGGATATTTTTTTGTAAGTCACTGACAGAGCACAGGCAATAAAGAAAAATTCATGGATGCCTGTGACCTGTCTGTGACTTTTACTAAAAATATCCATGATAAAATGGGAAGGCATTAAAATGGGAAGGCATGGGCAGCTGTGGGGTGGCTGAGAGCTCCAGGGCAGCCACCACCAGTGGGGGCCAGAGGCAGCTCTATGTATTTTGCTGCCCCAAGCACGGCAGTCAGGTGGCTTTCGGCGGCATGCCTGCAGGAGGTCCGCTGGTAACGCAGATTCAGCAGCATGCCTGCGGGAGGTCCGCCGGTCCCGCGCCTTTGGCATACCCACCACCGAATTGCCGCCAAAGCCGCGGGACCGTTGGACCTCCCGCAGGCATGCTGTCAAAGGCAGCCTGACTGCTGCCCTCACAGCGACTTGCAGGCTGCTCCCCGCGACTTGCTGCCCCAGGCACGTGCTTGGTGCGCTGGTGCCTGGAGCCACCCCTGGTGGAGGCACAGAGTTCCATGGTCCCCTGCTCCACTCCCTAGCATCAGAGAGCTGCCAGCGTCCCCCTGCACCACTGCAGTGGTCAGGGAGCTGCAGGGGTCCCCCTGCCACCACCGTGGTGGCTGGCGAGCTGCCAGGATCCTCCTGCCCCAGTGGCTGGGGAGCTGCCAGGGTCTCCCTGCCCTGACATGATGGCCAGGGAGATGCAGGGATCCCCAGGGGAACTTTGGGACCCACTCTCTCAGGCTGAGGGGGTACCTCACAGCTCCCTGCCGCTGCGGGAAGCAGCGAGACCCTGCAGCTCCCAGCCAGCGGGGCTGAAGTCACAGAGGTCTTTGAAAGTCACGGATTTTGTGACTTCTGCAACCTCTGTGACAAAATCGTAGCCTTAATCATACTTACTGCACAGCAAGCCAGATTTATGCTTGTGTGACAGTAGAATTTAGCTCAAAATATTTTTCCTAC
Organism: Gopherus evgoodei; assembly: GCF_007399415.2. Lineage (NCBI taxonomy): Eukaryota > Metazoa > Chordata > Testudines > Testudinidae > Gopherus > Gopherus evgoodei. The sequence goes on along the minus strand of NC_044333.1, from coordinate 31,810,007 downwards.
CCTAATATGTTTTTTGCCCTTTGGGACAATCTTGATGTTCTGAAATACTGAAAAGAAACAGTCATAAAATTCATAAGAAGGAAATGTAAGCAAAGTCTTAGACCCCATCAAATTAGGCCTGAATAAAGACTGGGAGTGGCTGGGTCACTTTCTTGTCAACCGCTGGGAATGGGCCACATCCACTTTGATTAAATACGCCTCATTAGCACACAAAAAGTAATTTCCCCTCTGTTGATATTCACCCCTTATCAACTGTTGGGAATGGGTCACTTCCACCCTAACTGAATTGGTCTCGTTAGCACTGATACCCCACTTGGTAAGGCAACTCCCATCCTTTCATGTGCTGTATATTTATACCCGCCTACTATATTTTCCACTCCAGGCATCTGATGAAGTGGGTTATATTCCACGAAAGTTTATGCCCAAATAAATGTGTTAGTCTCTAAGGTGCTACAAGGACTCCTCATTGTTTTTACTGATATAGACTAACACAGCTACCCCTCTGAAACTCTCTTTACTCTGTTAACTCTCAGGATAATTACAGCTCCAGTGCTGAAAGACTAAAAGAAGAACTCAGAAAAATGTGTATTCTATGTAAAACATTAACAGTAGACAGGAGAACAATATATATGTTCTGATATGTTTTTCCTTGTGGGAATCTGTTATCATTTCTGTTAATTCGAAGTAAGATGTGAAAATTCCTTTGCACCAAGATGAGAAACTGATAATAATGAACACTATATTATAGGGAATCAGGGATGTAACAGATATGCCCTCCTCTATGATTTCTGCAAAGATTCACAACACTGGTTTTTGCTGGTGACAGAGACGAGCATTGCATTACAATTCAAATATCTTGGGAGACAAAAACAAATCAATATTTTGTTGATAGGGTGGGTAAATGGGATGATAAATCTCCTGTACAGTTGAAACAAAATTATATTATGTCTCAATTATTATGCTCAGGACTTCCGCCATTGGGAGCACTGCAATTTTAGTACTTGTTTATTTTTTTCTTTTTACTTTTACAAAAAGAGGAATGCATTTTAAAATGAAGATGGGAGAACCATTCATACTTCAATTTGTATCTAAGGGTGAGTGAATCACTGTGAATATTAAAAATAAAGTCGAGAGAGAGAGATGTTTTAATATATACAGATAGTAGAAATTGTACCCAAAACCAACTCATAAAGACTTAATCACTACAAAGTATGGGATTTTGTGATCTATCATCTGCCTGATATTTCTCTACGATGTACGCTTTTGATATGAAAAATAGGTGGGAATAAAGTCTTCAGGCCTAGCTCTTTTTTCACACATATGCACAAAGCTTCCTATTGATTTTCACACAAGTCGAACTTAAACGAATAACAGAAACCAAAAAGTTCAGCTTTCGGTAGTTCCAAAGATAAGCACAACTACACTTCTGTGATATGCTAGCAGTTAGAGCATGTGCTTTATTTATGCATAATACCTTCTAGGAACCAAAGTCTGGTTTTTATTATTCATCAGGACCCCATTTCAATCTCAGGGGAGTTTGCCCAACACTACAGTCAAATCCTGTTCTGAGTTAGCATCCATGCAACTCCTGAAGTCAGTATAAATCAGCACTGAATCTGGGTTTTTCTACTACAAGTCTACTGCTGAGATAATATTCTGATCTTGTAGCTGGAAATTCATGTCTAACATAACTACAAAAGACCCCACAGAATTCATCCCATCTAAAAAAAGTAATAGAGGGGGCTCAGAGTCAGTCAATAAAAATAATTAGAGGCTTGGAATGACTTAGAGAGAGAGAAAAGACTGAGACTGTTTAGGTTAGAGAGGAGACCAATAGAGGGACCCAAAATAATGCATAAAATGAAGAGGGTGAATTGGAGACACCAGTCCATCCTTTCCCCAATATGAAACATTCAATGAAATTGAAAGGCACCACATTTAAAAACTGATCACATGAAACTTTTTCTAACTGCATAATTACCCTATGGAACTCAGCCACAAGCTTCTATGGGAGACCAGGCACTCAAGAGGATTAAAAGGATTAGATACTGGATGAGAACAGCCAATATGAGATGGTGTAAAAACCTCCAAAATACAAACCGAACCAAACAATAGCATTCGTTTTGTCACCCAGCAGCCAATTTTAACTCATTTCTTTTAATGAAATGGAAATTTAGACTCTCAAAGAGCTCCCAGTTTATTCTTATGCTAGAAAATAAGTTCAAAGTGGCTGAAAGGGATGAAGGCTGTAGGGTTGTTCATTTGCTGAGGAAGGAGCTGAGAGCTGTTGAGTGCTAGAACCACTGATGACCGAACAGGAAGTCTCTTCACAAAGCTGCTGGTGGAGGGGAAGCTCCAACTGCTCTTCACAGTCTTGACTGAAAAGGTATTTTTCTGTAGAAAACATGCTAAATTTTGACAACCAGCCCCTTGCCAATCAAAACGGAAGAATGATTTCAGATCTTCCTCCACTTCTGTTTCTATAGGGCACTTCCTGTTTAAGAAGTGGAGTGGTATTAAAAACCTTGGATTTACTGTAAATGATTTCATTGTTGTAATTTCCACCCCTACCCGCAAACTGCCCCCCGCCCCGGCCCAAAATCATGAATTGTAATTTCACAGCATTTCAGCTTGTGATGCATCCGGGGAGCAAGAGCCAAGACAAAAAGCAGAGATGGAGGGGGAAGGTTGGTACCAAGTGTAATTACTTTTGCAGGTAAAACCTGTATGAATATTTATTTAATCGCTGTTAAAAAAAACAGAGACGTGGGAAAGTAATTGTTTTAATTATTTTCCTCCTATTACCACTATTATTTGTCTTCACCTAATGAACATAATTGGCATAGAGATTTGATCTTTTCTAACGAGTGACATCCCAACTATGCACCCTTGTCACACAGAACATACCTCTGAAAACATCTTCAGAAAAGCCCACCAGCCAATCAAAACACAGCTTTTGACAACTGGTAGCCACTGTAATGTAATTTGTTACATGTTCTGTTGTCTAAGTGTATTTGCCCTCTTGTAACACTGTAATTCACATTAAAGTCCCCTACTCACTTTATTACATTAATGAAGTAGGTTTCAGATCAACAATTCCTAACTAAGGGATCATGGTTCTATGGAAGGTAATCTGATCATGCAGTGTAAGCCACATTTATTTAAGGCAATAGAAACTGAATGTAAATGAGGCACTCAGATATTATCGGCTAACTACAAAACTTGAGTGAAACTTAGAAAAACAAGGGTTTTTAGAGGAAAGGTTGAAAGTCTACCTAGATATACTGACGTGGGCATATACCATGGTGGAAAATACAGAAAAGAAAAGCCATGACTCTGTGAAGTAAGTCCATGGAAACAGCAGGGTTTTTTTTCTGCTTCCACTCTATGTTTCTTTGACAATGTATTTAAGTCAGATCTTTTCTCCGCTAGAGTATAAACACACTGTAGTTATTTGGCAGCTACATTTTCTTATATGGTATATATAGTTTGCTGGAAATTCCATATAACAAGTCAAAAGATAAAAGTTTTGAGAACAAGTGTGTGGCGGCGCTGGGTTGCTGAAGATGCACTATAAAATGTTAATGACCACTTATGCTCATTCATAGTCTCAAGATAATTTTCTTATGAGTAGGGGTGTTAACGCTGTTGTCCTGAGTAAAGTCCAGCTCAGACAACCTACCTGCTCCCTGCTGTTTCAATTGGCCATGGTAATGTTCACCACTACATTTGTTAACTTGCTGTGGAGAGTTGTTGTGCACTATTAGCTGTCATTTTCCAGGGCAAAAGCGACTGCATTTCTCAAAGTGGTTGTGCCAGTTTTAATTCACCAGGGGCCTGATTTTCAAAGGTATAAAGCACCAGCAACTCCAACTGACATAATTGGGAGCTGCCTCTTCTCAATGCCTCTGAAAATCAGGCCTTTATGTAGAGGTAGTTGAAATTTGTTGCGTGAAGTTTTCCCACCAAAATTGAAATCAACATTTTTGACAGGAAAATGTTAATTCCAACTAAGAATTTGGATTTTCTGACCAGAAGAGTTCAACTGAAAATTTCAAAGCCAAAAGATAATTTTTATTTAGCTTCAGTTGAAAATGTCAGCATTATTCATTTTGATATTTTGGAATTTCTGTTCTGGAAAAGTTGTCGATATTTAACTTTCTGTTTTGATTGAGAGTGAAAACTAATTTTGAAATATTAACATTTTCCCATGGGCAAAAGAAATTCTATTTTTCAAACATCTTACCCTTACATATGGATCTTATAAATCTATCTATAAAACACTTTGAGATCCTTTGATGAAGCTCGCCACATAAATTCAAATTATTTACATAATAAAATAAGAGAAAAGAAGAAGAAGAAGAAATATCACATAGTTAAGAGTTAGCATCAAAACTGACTGGATTCTCTCTTTGCATAAAATGCAAATAGCTGGTTCATTTTTACAGAACTATACAGGAGACCTGAATAGTCAAGCAACCCACCATTAAAATGCAAGTGATCTCTTTTTCATTTAAAAGCCAAGTTAATTAAAAAATAATGACGATGGACAGTTCCTGCCAAGGCACCTCAAAACCAAGAAACATGTACTTTATGGGCTGTCAGTGTTTTTTAATTAAGGTGATTTTTTATTTACCTTTTTCCTGGTGGTGAAGATATAAGTTGCAATTGTTTAGATTTAAATTTGGAAGCCAATTTATTTTTTCATTGAGAAATACAAAGTAGCAACACTGATGCTGCTGCTAAGTGGGAGGAGATCAAGAATTCCAGACAGTTTGGCTTATTTTTAAATGCTGGCTGCAACATATTAAACGGAGTAAATAAAGAGGAAAGACTCTATGCTCATTACACAGCAGTAAATCTATCCAATGTAGCCACCTTTCATGCTAATTCATGGGCAACTGGGCCCCAGTCCCACTGGGATTCAGACCACAAATTGATCGCTCCCAATATATGCTGATCTTGGGATAAGATAAAGGAGTGACCACTCCTCCTCCTCCTCATCCATTCAGCTCTCTTTCCTTTCTTGCCATGCCATCCCTTTTAGCTTTGGCTCTGTGTGAGCAGAGGGCTGTCTTGATGAACAAGAGGAAACACTGGTTTTGGTGACACCTACAGGGTCCTTAAGCAAAACATGAAAACCGGAACATTTCCAGGGTCTCATTAGTGCTCCAACAAAGCTAATTTATCCTAACATCAGAATGTTTCTTCTTTCTTGCCTTTGTATCTACCTAGGACTCAATAAGAGGGGCCTTTTACTTGATTCAGAAATTGACAATGTGGAAATGGGACCATGGGTTGAAGAACATGAGAAAACCAACAAATTGCAGCTTCAAATTAAAAAATCAGGGGTAAATCTAGGCATTTTGTCTGGACTGGCCTTTACAGCAGAGCCAAAAATGGTCAGGTAGATACTACCTACGGATTCATTTGGGATTGCATCAGCAATATTATTTAGAGAGATTTCTTGAGTCAGATTCACCAGTATACTCTGGGAGCTTTGTGCCACTCAGTAGCCATAAACAGCATACATGGCCAGTTAAGCCAGATTTATGACTGCTTTGCTACATGACAGTCTACCTGACCAATGTGGGATTAGGAGATATATGAATAATTTCTTGGAAATATTATCTTAACTAGAGGAGAGAGAGCATGAGTCCTTTAAAGCACTAGCGTGGGTGGTGATAGTGAAAAGAGTAGCAGGTAATAGAGAAGGAATATGTCCGGTGTTTTGTCAGTCTCGGCCCAGATCCTCAAAGGTACTTGAAATCACTCGGAGTTGGGCTCCTAAATACCTTTAGAGATCTGGAACTAAAGATCAGAGTGGAATCAGGTTTGTGAAAAGTATCTAGATCACTGAGGCAAAGTAGTTGACAAGGCACAGATTATGCTAGAAATGTATATCCTCTCATTTATATGACTGGACTACACAGAAGGCCATGTGCTCCCAGAGCAAACAATACATGTAGTTTTGTACAGTTTACATTCAGTATTTTGGATTCCTGGTTTCAGAAATAGAGGTTTGTGCACGATATGCCTGGTATGATGTGGAAGATGCTCAGGTGACACATAACTTGAAAAACAAAACAACAGTATTTAGTTGATAAAGCTTCCGTATTAAAAATATGTCAGCTTTCCCCCCTGCAATAACTCTGGGCTGTAACTTCCCCTACACATGTATTTGTGAAATCCCTGAAGTGCAGTGCCGCTGTTACTTTAGTTGGCTGCACGTGTGTGCTACCTCTTCGGGGGAGGGGGGGCGAGGAGAGGGCAGAAAACAGAGATAAGAAGTGCAGAAATGAAGGTTGCAATAAGTCGTCTCAGCTTCTGCCATTATTTCCATGGGCTTGTGGGGCATAATGACACATCAAGAGGCCATCACCCTGCTCTGATTCTAATGAATTCACAAAAACCATGGAGTGCCAAGAGCATGCTGTTAACATAGATGAGTTCCCATGGAATCTGAGGAACATTAGATGCTGCTGGCCCTAGCTTATACTCTTCCTGCTTGCTTGTCATCCTCTTTGTGCTAAAAAGCAAGGTAGGAGTGAGAGATGATTTGGCCCATAGTTGAGTAATATTTCCAAAAAAGTAAATATTCTGTTAATAATCTGGGTCACAGGTATTAATGGAGAAGCGAATATATCACTGGGCACATTTGACTCACTAGAGTGAACACTGTCACATGTTCATGAGTCTCCATCTAGCTTCGAGACTGTCCCCCAGTGGGCAGTTGCTGAGAAATGTCTCTTCACAGATTAGAAAGAATGGGCTCATGAATCACCAAGATGTCTTTGTGGGCCTGTAGAAAGTGAGGGCCTGTAGAAAGCGAGAGGTGTCCTTTCACTGCTCACAGGTCAGGCTCATATTATTTAAAAAAATTATTAATAGAATCCACAGTCATTATAAAATCAAACTTCATAGAGGTTAGCTCCTTTAAAGCAATGTAAGGCTTTTTAACTGTGAGGTGTCCAAGAAAAACAATTCTAGAGCATTTGAAGACATTTGTAGGCTTTTGAAGGAATTCATTCCAGTTGTGCTTCTTGCAGCAAAATTTATCAGGTTGAGAAAAATATAACCCTTTGGCTTTCAGTCAAAGGTATTAACACTTTTCCAACACTAATACACAGTCTTTAGATAGAGCCTGCCTAAAACATTTCCCCTTCTTAGAATGCAAGAGGAGCAGACTTATTTTAAGTTTATTTTTTATCAATTTAATCTTGAAAACTTCAGAGTTTGTTTTCTGCTGTATTTTTAAGGCAGAAACCCAGCCATTTCAGGATTACAGCCAAATATGCGCAACATCAGGGTACACCTGGAAGTCATTAAGACCTGCATTTCAAATCTGACTGCAAAAGAAATAATGATAAATAATAATAATAATAATAATAAATCCAAACTTCCTTCCTCTGAATGTTGACACTCTTTTTTATTAGGATAACCTTGAGCCAAAGGTGTTCAAATAAGGAGCTATACTGCAAACAAACATATTAAAAAGACTTGGCAGTAATGCTCCAGGTAAGGGTCAGAGGCCAGGCACGTCAATCTGAGTGAGAGAGAGAACACTGGTAAAGGATCAGAAAGTTCCCAAAGTATAATTAAGATATTTAAATATGTGAATATTTAACTCTAAACCTCTTCAGAACATTTTATTGTTTTCTTGACAAAAATCATATTCACACAATTAAAAAATTCTGCTTGAATCTAAAATTCACAGCGCAGCTACTTACTCTTCTACAATTATTGTTCTGAAATTTAGGCTCAGTTCCGCTGTTTGTTTGGTGTGGGATTTGTTGTTGTTGTTTTTCAAACAAAGATGCATGCCATACAGAACTATACAGAGAGGGTTTTTCTCCTGGCATATTGTGACTTGATATAGACATGAGGTGCCAGATTGTTGGATGGGAAACAGAAATCACATTGTGAACTGCTATACCAGATGGCAACCACATTTTCTAGAGAACCTGTGGGCAGGCTGTCCTGAGAAAATAGAACAGGACACTGATGCTATTTTAGCTAGTTGAGCAGATAACTGGCGGGGGCGAGGGAGGGAGATTTAGCTTTAGAAATGGTTGATCTTCCATCTGTGAATTTTTCTTCTCTAAATTTTTTTTTCTCCCTCTCTTCTTCGCTCCACAACCCATTTGCTTTGCCATTTGATCTCTCAGTCTCCTTTTGGGTCTGATCTATTCCTTCATTCTCTTTAGGGCTAGGAGCAGAGCCACATAACACAGCACTATAGGATGAAATTCACTAAGGACAAATGCAAAGTACTCCACTTAGGAAGGAACAATCAGTTGCACACATACAAAGTGGGAAATGACAGCCTAGGAAGGAGTACTGTGGAAAGGGATATGGGGGGTCATACTGGATCACAAGCTAAATATGAGTCAACAGTGTGACTCTGTTGCAAAAAAAGCAAACGTCATTCTGGGATGTATTAGCAGGAGTATTGTAAGCAAAACACGAAAAGTAATTCTTCCGCTCTTCTGCACACTAATTAGGCCTCAACTAGAGTATTGTGTTCAGTTCTGGTCACCACATTTAAGGAAATAGGTGGACAAATTGGAGAAAGTCCAGGAAAGAGCAACAAAAATGATTAAAGGTCTAGAAAACATGACCTATGAGGGAAGATTGAAAAAAATGGGTTTGTTTAGTCTAGAGAAGAGAAGACTGAGAGGGGACATGATAACACTTTTCAAGTACATAAAAGGTTGTTACAAGGAGGAGGAGGAAAAATTGTTGTTCTTAACCTCTGAGGCTAGGACAAGAAGCAATGGGCTTAAATTACAGCAAGGGCAGTTTAGGTTGGACATTAGAAAAAAACTTCCTAACTGCAAGAGTGGTTAAACACTGGAATAAATTGCCTAGGGAGGTTGTGGAATCCCCATCATTGGGGATTTTTAAGAGCAGGTTGGACCAACACCTGGCAGGGATGGTCCAGATAATACTTAGTCCTGCCTTGAGTGCAGGGGACTGGACTAGATGACCTCTCCAGGTCCCTTCCAGTTCTATGATTCTATAAAGAAATGAAGAGATGGCTGCTGATTCTGACCCTCCTGCTCCAAAGACAGTGTTTTTCTTTGGAAGTCAGATCAGTTCTAATGAGAAATACCACAGTGGTCCTGTCATGTTTTACTGGAATTCCATGTGGTTATCTATCAATAACTTAATTATTTTCTTAGCACAAAGATCTCCTCTACTGATAGGGCTGGCAATCAGCATTTTTTTGTTTTAAAAACATTGTAGATCTAAAATCATATCCTGTAAAGCTTCATGAGTGTATCCTGGGATGGCACTGATGAACGTCCTGGTAAAAATCACTCACCTAATTGAGAAAAGGTTACAGAACTGAGTATGTAACTAACTTAAAACAACCATCACAAGAAAATGGGAGAATATTTTATCTCCTAAGAGTGACCTAAATGGCCTAGGGATTTACAGTTATAACCCCTTTGGCACGATAAATTAATATAACCTATTAGAAGGATGGACTTGATGCAGGATCCACTATGTGAAATTCTAAAGCATGTGATATACAGGAGGTCAGACTAGATCAAGAGTTCTCAAACTGGGGGTTGGGACCCCTCCGGAGGTCACGAGGTTATTACATGGGGGGGTTGTGAGCTCTGAGCCTCCACCCCAAACCCCGCTTTGCCTGCAGAATTTATAATGGTGTTAAATATAGTTTAAAAGTGTTTTTAATTTACACTTAGAGGCTTGTTATGTGAAAGGGATCAACAGTATAGAAGTTTGAGAACCACTGGACTAGATGATCATAATGGTCCCTTCTGGCCTCAAAATCTATGAAGGGACTTCAGTGGATCTTCCACTCTTCTAGCAAAACCTAGGACCTCTTCATACACTGTATGCCTTGGAGGTTCCTTTATATGAACAGTACGCTTGTAATGCAAAGCTGGTTGTAAACAGAGGCAGTTTTCAGGGAATCTAACAAACCAAACAGTGTACGAAGGAATCAACATCCTAATATCAGAGGGGTAGTCACCTCATATATCTGAAGAAGTGGGTTTTTTAGCCACAAAAGCTTATGCCCAGATAAATCTGTTAGTCTTTCAGGTGCCACTGGACTCCTCATTGTTTCAATATCCTAAGTATACGACAAAATTACCCCCTATAAATATATCCCCTGTATCTAAACACAGGGGAGATTATGTATGAAAACATTAGCCTCTGTGAGAATAATATACAGTCACAGATGGCATCGTCTTAACAGGGGAGGTCTCAGCACCACTGAGCATGGCCACTGTTTTTAATAGTTCTGGGATATGCACAGTAAGCAGCTGCAAGAACAGGGATTGGCAGATGCAATTTCATGAAGGGGAATAATGGTTAATTTCAATATTCTCATCTGTAAGCTTTCCAGTGTTTATGTACAGGGAGCTTCCAAACCCTTTCCCTGCATCTGATTGTAGCAACAGCACTAACTACAAAGCCTAATGTTTTTCAGAACTGAGAGTATGTAGGGACTCTTCTCTCTCTTTGGAAGGACACCGCCCTTCCCTGTTTCAATTCCTCCTGATGGCTGTAGCCACTGCCTCTGACCTATGCTCTATATTACGAGTTTTGCCACAGGATCTCGGTATAAATAACAAACAGGGAGGTGAAAAACAAGTCTGCGCTATAACCAGCTGTCTAGCCAATGCCCACAGATCACTTTCAGTTAAACAGTGACAGACTTTGGGCACTTGAGGGAAGGTGGGGGAGAGTGAGATAAAACTTGTTTGTCCATGTGAAATGTTAGTCATCGACTTGGATGGGTTTCTTCTTCCTACATTTTATAAAATGCAGAAACCATACTTCAGATGCTCTCTGGCCTTTGCCTCTATTCAGAGTCCACAGACCAGTTTCATTCTGCACTGTCTTTAATATTTGCTGAGAGCTTTAAAAAGACTCTCATTTAAATCCATTTTGAAGGACCCTCAATCAGTTTAATAACAATAAAATGCTGGAGTATTTATCAATGGCAACACATTTAGGACTAACTATGACAGTGTATCCCCAGCAAAGTTCAGCGGGGTGAGAAGGCAGTGTTTGTCTCTTTATGTTAATGTATTTTTAATACTTAAAAGAACTGATAGTTAAAAGAGGAAGTTTCACAGCTAGGAATGTATGCAGCTACTGGTAGAGGCACAAAGAAGAGGTGATAAAGGATGAACAAGAGCAGAGCTCTGCGTAAGGCAGAGACAAATCAAGGTTGTAACTGATACGGCTGTGCACTAGAAGTGTAAGTAAGACTGTTAAATGCAAGGAGATTTTGCTCCTGAAGCCTTTCAGAGATTTTACTTATAAAGAAGGAGAGGGATTGTTTTCTTTGCTACCCCACTACTGAAAAATCTCTCCCTTTGAATGCCATAGTTGCCCATATAAATGTTCCCATTTTATGATACGTAATCCGTAAGGTTGCCCCAGGATATTCTTAATACTAAGGTAGCCTTATCTAGCTATCTAATATGATTGCAAGTATTTCAGGGCAACCACTACTATAGGATCAGTTAGTGACTCATGCTGCACACCCTGCCTTGACCATCTGTATCAACCTGCAGAGGTGGGTGCGTGGGTGGGGCTCAGTGGGAAAGGATGGAGGCAGGTGGAGCTGTGCTTCCCCCATTTCCACCTGCACTGCTGTTTTCCCAGGCCTGAGACAGGGGCGGCTCCAGGCACCAGCATGCTAAGCGCGTGCCTGGGGCGGCAAGCCACAGGGGGTGCTCTGCTGCTCGCCGCGAGGGCGGCAGGCAGGCTGCCTTCGGCAGCATGCCTGCAGAGGGTCCGCTGGTCCCGCGGCTTCAGAGGACCTCCCGCAGGCAATCCGCCGACGGCTGCCTGTAGTGCTTGGGGCGGCAAAATACCTAGAGCTGGCCCTGGCCTGAGGTCTTAAAAGTCAGATTAAACCTTTCTTAAAAGCAAGGTGAATACAAGCTTATTATCCACCATTTTGTGTTTTAATTACAGGTATTTAATTACAAATGGAGTTTTGCTGGTTAAAATTATATTGACAGGCAAAACTCTCCAGCATTTACTACAACTGACAAAATACTTTGCTTCTGAGAGCACTCTGGGAGGCAGGGAGAGTAGGTTAAACATGGTACTTAAATGTTAAAAGTACATATTTTGTATCACCAAATATATTTCATGTTGCATAAAATGTAAGCCTTCAAACAGCTCAATCTTACACCCTCTGAAATTAGAAACACCTGCACGGTGTGTCTCAATGCTATATTTATTTGTCTGTGAATATTTATAAGCATTTAAACTACTAATGTTGTTGGCATTGTTAAATCTTGATTGTGAAGTTTGTAAATATTCAAAAGAAGCAGATGTTTACTAATCCCATTTACCTTTAAGGGGAAAAATATGTAAAACTGGAACAAAAGCAGATTGTTAAACTGTTTTCCCAACAGAAACAACCAAAATAAATTACTGCAATCTGAAGACTATAAAGAGTGACTTCAAAGGTCAAAGGATTAAAGACAGTCTAAACCATGAAACACATTTTATTAGATTAATAAAACATATGATTCTGCTAACTTAATTAAATGAACAAATTAGTTGGAAAGGAACTTCAGAGCTTGCCACCCCAAATTAACACTGGATATAGAGAAGGTACAACAGCTATTGACCCCCTCTAAGCTAGCTTACATGCTTTTATCTTACTCTTGAAATTATTCAGAGCTAAAAGGAAAGGAAAAAGCAAAGAGCGTTGTAAGAAGTTGGGGTTACAATACTGAGGCAACAGTATGAAAGGGGAGTCTTGGAAGGCTGTATGTCTGCCAGGGATATTTACAATCTTCAAAGAACTTCATACTGCTCTGGGACTAAAGCTACAGAACTGACTCAAGTCAATGCCAAGGAGGCCTATACTTGGCTTCACTGAGAAACCAAAACACGAATTCAGTTTTCTATTCATCTGTTTTAAATCATGGTTTTAAGTGTATTTATGTGATAAAGAACTGAAGCTGTTTCTTTTGGCCATCTCAATAATTGGGACACTCTCCTTTTCAAACAGATTGACATTTTAAGTACAACAAGCTTATTGGAAGTGAATTTAGGCTTAAAGAGCCTTGCATTTGCTTAACTCTTTCAGAGCTTATTAGTGTCTCTTTTCAAAGTTGTGGTTTTCAAGACAATATAGCTTTATGGGCCCAATCCTGCTCCCATTGAAGTCAATGGGAATTTAACTTAGCTTGACCCTAAAAGAACACTCAGGCATGCAGCATTTTAAAGGAAAGAAGGAACTGTGTTCAGAAGAAAGAATGAATGATTCAAGTTTGTAAAGAAACTCCACCTAAAACCAAAACAAAGAAAAAGCAGTGGCTTACTCTCACCAACACATAATAAGTGACGAAAACAAAGAAAACGTATATATTTAAAGTAGGATGGTAGCCCTAACATGCCCAGATAAGGTTGCTGAGGAAGGAAAGGAAGGGAGAGGGGGAAAAAAGAGAGAGAGATTTTGGAGTAATGCTTGTGAGTTCACTCCCTATAGCTTTGTTTTTTGAATGTTCAAATTCACTCAGATAATTCACCTGTGCTGATACTGTGGATGGAACAATGCCTCAATAGAGCCTTCTAGTGTGACATTAAATATGACAAGGTTATCATTTAATATACAGTCACTCAGTAATTGATTTATGGCTGTTTGGAGGCCTCTCTCTCTTTCTTTCACCTCCCTTCCCCAATTTCCTTGGACTGTACTGTTTTGGAAATAATTCTTAAAATTACATTCTTCTCTTGCTTAGGTACATGTGCCTGTAAACAGGATGACTTTCAGCATTCCCTTTTCCTCATTTACTATTTAAGATCTTATCCTAACATACATTGCAATGAAAAAAACAAACAAACAAGTTTTTGTGATTTTAATCTCTTCATCATTAGCTACCAATGCCTGGCATCTCCTCACACAGACGATACCCTCTGATGGCAACAAAATGTCCATACCACATAGATCATCCCTAAAACACGCCCCTGCTGTTATTAGCCACAGAGAAACCACAGAGCTAGAATTCAGTGACATGCTGTGAAGTCCACTGGAAAACTAAGAACAAGGCCAGTTTCCAAAAGAGGCAGTGCACTGAAAGGTCTTCCTATTTATCATTTTTAGTCTGTGTATATAACCCATCCAAGAGCAGGTTAATTTTTTTTTTTAATAACATCCTAAATTTGTCAGCAGTTTCAGCTCCTGGCAGCAAAGAAGATCTACATTTTTTTCGGCTTCAAGCATACTTTTAATTTTCAAGGGCACATAGCCCAAACTGCATAGGAAAAAGATCTCTTGGGCCAGCACAGCAGCAGCTCACCATGCAAACAAAGAGGTAGCTCTGGAAACAATCTAAACTTGATTTATTGGGGTTGATCTTACATGGACTTGGGATTTTTGTTTTATAAAAAAAACAGAAGATGATGATGAAGAAGAACCCTCGTATTTTAGTCTGGTGATAGGAAGTAGTTTATTGTTCATGCAGTGCCTTCTGGTACTGCTTTCCAGCTGCATATGTTAGACTTGCCCAGCCTACCACATGAAAGCAATAGATTTAGGTAGCGTTCACCTCACTGGGGAGCAAGTGCTGATAGCAGTGCTTACCTTTCCTCACAGTTTTTTTCCCCCGGGATCTCCAAAGGAACCATACTGTGATAGTTGCTGTGCGAATGTTTTGAATCAGCAGAACCTCTGGCAAAAAGGGAAATAGCAGCAACTTTGCATCACCAGAGCCTCTCCCCTTGAGGGCTTTGTGCTAGTGGCAACCTCCATCAGCTGACACAGATCATGGGCTGCATTTAGCCCCAAATGCTCAATTCTTATTACACTCACAAAGTCTTCAATAAATGGTACTTTCTATTTCAATACAGGGTATCACGTATATACAGCATATTTATATGGGCACTGTAACAAAGACTTACCAACAAGGTTTCTCACTACACCCCACACAACATCTGTTCTTATTATTCAAAGAAATCTAACTTGACGATTGCAAATGAGGAAGCTGTTTACTGTACTGGCTCTACTAACTATCTTCTTGTCACCTCTGAAGGTTAAATATTAGGATAACAGGCACTGATAAAATACTGTATACAAAATGTCATTATTGCTTCACACAGGATCATTGCAAGCAAGATCCTAACTTGCAACTCTTCAGTATAAAACATGTAACAATTTCTTTGTCAAGTCAGTGAGATACTAACCTTGTTTATCAGTGAATGCAAAACAACATTCTAACATACAGCAGTGTCACTCTGACCTTTGTGGGAACCTCAGTTCTCTTTATGCAGCATAACAATGTCTCTTTTGTGCAGCGAATGTAAGGCCATGGGAGTCAGGCTTTACTGCTCTGGCAATTTAATCATAACCTTCATACTTTGTGGCTTTTTCAGTTAACATTCTAAAACAAAATATATAACACACCAGAACTTCCCTGTTCTTCGTATCTCTTAGCTGATTCCATTATCAGTTACTTTTCCACTGGCTCCCAGTTAATTGCAAACATGGGTAACCAAAATATAGAAGGTATGTTTATTGCTCTGTTTTTTGGAAATTGAAAGTGAAGGCTACATTATTAATTTGTGCCATTAAAACATTTTAGGGAATTCTCATTCAGCTAAAGACCCTTTATAAACCAGGGCAAGAAAAGACAAGTCTTGTTTAATATACCATACATTTTTAAGCCTAAATTCGATCAGACAATGAAAGCAAAAACTACAAACCCTTAATATCTGCAAATAGAATCCAATCTTTATTCATAGAATATCAGGGTTGGAAGGGAACTCAGGGGGTCATCTAGTCCAACTCCCTGCTCAAAGCAGGACCAATCCCCAGACAGATTTTTGCCCCAGATCCCTAAATGGCCCCCCATCAACTCATGACCCTGGGTTTAGCAGGTCAATACTCAAACCACTGAGCTATCCCTCCCCTCAAAGATGAACTCCTTGTATATATTTAACATGAATTTTTACAGAAGTTTTACAATTGTTCTGTAGAATCCGAACCTAAGAAAACCATAAACTAAGAAGCTAAGATGGAGAGATGGGGTGACTATCCTGGGTCTTCTCCTGAGAGGTGCTGAGCAACTATGACTCAATGATGCCAATGGTCGACACGACTGCTCAGCATTTCTCAGGATGCAGTGTAAGTGTGAGCACTGAGCACTCAACTCCTACTCTTTCCAGTGGGGTTATTCAGCTATCTCTGACTATTTGGCAGGATCTGTGTGCATCAGGGTGGCTCAGACATATAAATTCCAGAGCCGTGAGAAACTTGGCAGGTTTGATTTGGAGGGGTCGTGTGCACATATTCTTTCAGTTTTAATCTCATGTGGTTTCACACCTCGACCCCGCAAGTTCACTTTGAACTTCAAGTTCAAATGAAACCAAAATGTCAAAACTGCTGGGTATTACCTTGTTACTGTATCAAAACCATGCTTTCCTGCATATCAGATGATTTCAAGGAAACACTATAAATCAGATCCAACCTTTCATTAACCTGCTCTGAGAGTTACCATGAAGAACAAAAGAGGGTAAGCTTCCCATAGTTTTGGGTTCATTGTGAACAGTTCACACAGCTCTAGTCAATATTAGCTCATACCTAACTACAACAGCATCTCTTAAGGATGTACTAATATTCCAGTTATAAGCATGGAACGTATGTGGTTTAATATCATGGCAGGTTGAATGGATCCAGATAAAACACCATCTATATCAGTTCTCAGTTCCTTATTTTAAATTGTTTAAAATCAGTTGCTCACTTTTGTACCACACTATTGAATGTCTTGAAACATTTTCAAGTTTTATTATAGTGTTTGAAAGCAACAAGGCAATTAGTGAGGTTTTAGGCTGTGTACTGGTCAATCCAAACTACAATCAATAATACTTTCTAAATGTCAATAGAGTTTCTGGCTTTATAGCCCAAGTATATCTATATACGCACACACACACATATCTCCATATATCTATATATACACACACCCAAACTTATATTTACAGTTATATTGCTGTAGCGTACATTTTAAGGAAAGTCTGTATTCCCAATTTAAACTCTTAATACATTGAATTCTTAAGTATAAAAATATGCAAACGAAATACAATATATGGAATAGATATACCTATAATAGGGTAGAGCTTTCTTTTGAAGAGGCAGTAGACTTTCATGTTTGATGATAAAAATATTTTGCATTTTCAATATAGCTTTTTTTTTCTGAAGATCTCAAAGCAATTTACAAGAACTAATGAATAAAGCCTGAAAACATTCCAGTGAGGCATGTACATGTTCTTATATATGTTTTGCATGTAGGTAAATTGTGACAAAGAGAGAGGCGAAGTGATTTTCACAAAGAACAAGAGATGGGAATATAACAACAGAGTCTTGATGACCTTTAACCACTAGACTACACTTCTGTAGAACTGATGTCTTGAATATAGGTTTTGTGACTGATGAAATGGCATCAGACATGCATAAATCTGAATATGGATAAACTTTCTGGATCTTTTGTATGTGTCATAGATAGCTGTAATCAATGCCACTGATAGACTGCTTTGATTCATGACATGCACTCCCAATTTTTTCTTGCATCACCAAAGGTGCATTTACTGCTCCAAAATTAATTTAACTTTTAGAAAGCATAGTTATTTATAAACTACTTTGCCACAACTTTCAACTAACTGGAAAAAAACTGTGAAAGCAATAGGAACTGTTGTACATTACTAAAGCTCACATTTTCATATGCAGGTGAAAGCAAGATAAAAAGTCAGCTGTCTGCTGTCAATTTCTTCACAGAACTGTGTGTCCTGTCTGGCCATTTCTGGGGCAGGTACACACACGGATTATTGATGAGACACTTCCCTTTTGACTGGATCTCATTTGTATCAATTTTATACTGCTGTAACACTTCTGGTTAAAATGAAGTTACTCCTGATTTATGATGACATCACCAGAAACAGAATCATGGGGAGGTTCTCCAGCATAAGGAAACTCCACTTTCTAGGGTTTTCATTCAAAGTTTATAAAATCAAGCAGAGGCCAAGGCTGCAGTTAATCAGATCATTTGGAAGCAGTGTGTAAGACGTTAAGTGTCAACTTATGTGGCAAAGAAAGACAATCAGAAGGATGAGATGCCTAGGCAGAGTTTATTCCCCTCGGCTTCTCCCAGCCACCTGCAGTCACAATTTATTACATACATCCCTCCATGGTCTGATGTAACAGGAGACCTTTGGATTGGTTAATCAAACCCTTTCAAAGGGCCAGGTTACTTATCAATCACACTTCACCAATCAAAGACTATCTGAAGTGTTTCAGGATTGATCATATTAACACTGATTTTATAGGAACCCAGTAAACCTGAATACAGATCTTATTTTTACTGAGAAGGATACATCCTTTCTTGATCACTTTGATTTTGACTATACCTTGCTGAAATTTCTTGCAGAAAGAAATTCACATTATACAAACATGAAGGGATAATAAACACACAATCATACACATTAGGATTTTAGGCTAACACCATACCATCATAATAAGACTGATTCAGCCAAGCATGCTTAAATATAACCACTCCTATTCAAAAAAGCACTTACATTTGTGTCTGAATCACATTGACTTCAGTGAGATTTAAGCACGTTCTTAAATGCTCTACTGAATCAGGGTAAAGTTAGATTAAAGTGTGTAAGTACTTAGCTGAATCAGGGCCCAAGGAAATATATACTAAATGATGTCAGAACTCTAATCATACTTTATCTTTTCTGAGTTTAATATTCTGAGAGTCATATATTATCACTGATCTGAGTGCAAATTCCCCATGGATATTATTGGGAACTATGCATGCAAAAGTATGGCAGGTTACATTAATGTTTCATTTAAGTTTGACTGTATAACCCATAGACTTGTCTAAGTAACCTCATGTGGTCATGTATCACAACATGCTTTTTAGTTTTGCATATCATGCCCAGCACTACACTATATCATCAGAGAACGTTCAAAATTATAAACCTTTAGTAATACCACGTTATACCAGATCCCTTCAATTATTTCTCATCATAACAGGAGCTTCCTTGGTTCTCCCCTAAGCTATGATAAGTTTACATTTACAAGATCATTTCATAATGAAAGTTATGAATATTGAGCTTGACCCCTAAGCCTACAGAAGCCAATGAAAATACTACTAGTTGCTTCAATGGGCTTTGAGTTGGGCCCATTATATACAGCTGTTATTACTCAAGAGTCAGTATCTTCAGTATTTTAAAACAAGTGTTATTTTTAAAGCTTTTAATCATTCCACCTAGAGCTCTATCTTCAGAACTGTATTTTTCATTTGTTTAAAAATAAAAACAATTTTTCACATAGACGTAATGGAAAAACCCCCACCTGAAGCCATATAAAAATGTAATTTTGTCACTTTGTAACTACAAAATGTTGATTTACACCAATAATTTCCCACAATTTCACATCTAAGCCAACAATTAATACCACATTCAAACTTTCAGCCAGATGTGATCTGAAGCAGAGAAAATGCTAAACCCTCAAAACTTGAAATGTTAACTCAATGCCACTCAAATGGCAAGATGAAGTTCCATCCATATAATGAATAACACTGGAGACAGCTCTGGGTTCTAATACTCAACACAATGCGAGCAACCAAACAATGATGTATCTTTTTATAATTTCATTAAGACACCTAGTGGTGTGATTCTCTGACCTGGCGTATCCTTCCCTAGTCTACTAGGGTCTGGGTGCACTGTGAGGCTGGAATATCCAGACAAAGGCATTGAGAAGTAAGAGAGTGGCCTCATTTTACTGCATTTACCCACACCTCCAACTGGTCAGATGAAAGAATATCACCTACAGGTAGGAAATGAGTTTCACCCATTTTTCTCTGGGTGATGGTTGGGAATGCCGTGGAAGTTCTGGTAAAGGGGAGAGACAATACTGGAGTTCCTCATACCATTGTCTGCAGCATAATATTTTTACAGTTCTTATTAATTTTGCATACTTTCAAAACATAAAGTAAACATTATATAAGGACATTTGTTAGTTCATTTCCCCAACTGATCCTTAATGGGACTCTTCCACGCTTGCAAATTCGATCTTGCCAAGAAAATAAGCACTGTAGGTTTAATACTCTTCTCTCTCACCAGTGTAATTCAGCAGTAACTTCATAGAACTAGCTGGGTGGGGTTGGAGTAACTGAAAAGAGAGTTAGGCCCTTTCACCATACTACAGTCATAGAGCATGGCATGGTTTCTACTGCTAGTGAGGTTTGTAGGCATGCTGGTGTAAGTTGAAGCAGAAGGGAAGACATGGAGCAATTCAGCTTCTCTGTTTAGAGTGTGATTAAAAGTGCTGGGAACTTAGATTTCCTCCTTGCACGCACATAATCAGACACACCCATTCACATTCTAGCTGCACACTCTCACTTTTAATGGGTGGACAACCAAAAATATGTGCATGTCACACTAAAATAAAAACAGAAATGCAACTCTGATTCCCTATTTTTAAAAAAAATATATAAACCTTTCTCCACCCTTCACTTCCAGGATAAAGTGAGCATAAAGATCTGAAAGTGAAAACTCTCACAGCCAAAAAAAACAACAACAACAAAAAATCAAAACTCTTTTATACAATACGTTTTATCTTCTGAATATTTTATTTTGAATTCATTTTTGAGATGTGTGTAAACCTCAGAAAGACAATCATTTATTTTGCATGTACAACTGCAAGGGAAATTTCCAATATAATACCAAAAACAGCGAAGGCAGATTTTACCCTCAATATTTAATAGAAATAATACTTTTTTGTAGCTCCATTTTTTTCTTTTCACTGAAAACTGGAATTTTTATGTGGCATTTAGAAGCTTTATTGTTTCAATAGAAAGGTAAAAAGGTTAATGCCTCTTTAACAAGGGGCTTTTTTCTTTCTCCCCCACCCCCTCCTTTTTTGGCTCGGCCTAAATTTCTAACACTACCTGATGAAATGTAGTATACAGCTTTTAATTGTGCCCAGAGGCAGTACAACTTCACAGAGGGTTTGGAGCAACTGGCAAAGGATTTGAGAAACAGCTGTGTTCTGGGAACATGTGCAGTGCTGTGGAACAGCCTTGTCAGCACCTGTACCCGCTTAACGTACAGGCGCATACACACACACACACAGAATTACATGCACAGTTCACATCTGGGATTAATCAGTGTTTTTAAAGGAATTAATACTCTTAACTTTTTTATTTTATTGTACCTATAGGAACATGATGCTATATTAAAATCTGCAGCATATAAGGAGTATTTTGTTCAACCCGGAGTTACTGGAGGGAATAAAAACCTCCCTCTGCTTTGCCAAGAACGAATTGTTTTAATATCCCAACATTCAATATTATTTATTATTACAGACTTGTGCTGCTTTAGTGAGTAACTGACTTTCCCTTGCTTTAGCCTACTTTTCCCAACTGAACTCCTCTTCACAATTTCAACATTTGCTGGAAACAGGCCGTAGGTATTTTCCCCCCTTTCCTCAGAGTTCTCTATTCATGTTGGAAGGTTCAAAACATCTTTTAAAAAACATTATATTAAATAAATATGATACAGTTTCAACAGAGGTATTTACTTACGTAGTTTACACAGCAGAGAACTCTCTTCATGCATGCGTTAGGCCACATTAACCATTTATGCTAGATTTTCATGTTAACACTACATGGGGAAATATAATATATTTGCATGCTCTTTCTGTGTAACTTATAATGGAATTCAGCAACATGAGTCTTGTTCATTATAATAATAGGAACTGGAAGCAGAAGTTAAAAAGGATAGTTGGTTGTGCCATGGGGGGTGATAAGTTCTACTATCAATTCATAGAAAAATTAACCCCAAAATCAGACATAGTAATGAACACTTTCAAGGCAGAAAAGCCAAAGGCTCACCAACACTGCCAGGTTTTATGGGTGTTGTGCAGTGGAATCCAATTTTTAATCAATTCCCAAACACAACAGAACTGCAATTATTCCAAATACACAAAAACCTGATCTACCAACACCCCTAAAGGACACAAAGATGCAACAAATTACAAGGCTAAGAGGGTCAGCAATGAAGCTTGTCATGTGACATTTCAGACTAGGAATGTTCCACTGGGTAAATAAGTATTAAAGGTTTTGTTTTGAAGGCCCATTATTTACCCAGTAACTCGAATAGAACCGTTTATCCCTAAGAACTTCTATAGTCTGTTGGGTAAATACTGTCCTAGATTTCCCAATATGTATTTACTTAATCTTAAATATGTGTTTATCTGAAACACTTTGTCAAGTCTGTAAGAGCCTTTATGGCATGGGGCATTCTAAAAGTTTGACAAAAATGTACAAGGTCCAAAGCTGCTGGAAGCATTTTCCTACAGGACTTTTTTTCCTGAACAATAATTACAATATGGCCCTTGTGTCCCATAATTCACGTGACTGGTTTTGTTACATTGAGCCAGAATTGGATAGATGACATAATGACTCATAAGCTAAAACTGTGGTCATGGCCATTGTTCACTCTAATTTTTTACACTGAGCTGAGCAACTGGCCAACCTCAACTGATTTCTAATACTACAGTTTATTTGTGTGTGCTAATCCTTTTGTTGGTACCCTCTCCTTCCAGGCAGACTCAGTGCAGATCCAGACCAATCGCTTTTCAGTGGAGGGCTAACAGCCACCCCCTTGGATCCTTGCCCAATTGTTCTACTTCCCTCAGCAGCAACAAGGTTTTCCCAAGTCCCCTACAAAGCACAGCATATTTACAGCAATTTTACCCAAAAAACTCTAGTGTTAAATTACTCAATTCAATATTTAGAGTCATTTATTTATTGAAATGGTTATTGTGGTTCACTTATACTCTGTGTGCACTACATATTTTTAAAACACCTATTCTAAACAATTACATTCAATTAACCCTAAAAACAAATCTCCCAAACCCTGAAAAAACTTCCCATCCCAAGCATACTCCAGTTGAGATGACTTCATTTCCCCTCCTCAATCCTCACCCAACCCTACCTAGTTGACCCCTAGGAAAGGCCTTCAGGAAAATACTGTTCTTATTCACTAAGGGACCAATCTTGCTTATGCTGTAGCAGTTTTTCAAAAATAAGGGCAGAACATTTCTTATCAGATTTGTTTGGTACTTCTCTATTCCATTTGTAAAGGGACCACTCAGGGCAGCTGCAACAACAACAAAATCAGTCTACTCACAAGACTGCAACCTGGGAACTCGCTGCTTTATTTAACTGTATCACAACAGTATGGGAGGAGGAACTCCCATTCACTAACCAGGAAGTCGGCGGAGCATGGCTTTATCCCATAACAGTCTGGGTACCCCATTAACCCGATCATGACCACTTTAGTACAACTACTGGCTTGCAATTTTATACATAAAAGCAGGCAGGTGCATCGGTGCTGGAACTAGGGGTGCTAGGAGTGCTGCTGCACCCCTGGGCTTGAAGTGGATTTCATCATATACATGGTTTACAGTTTGGTTCAATGACTCTCAGCACCCCCACTATACAAATTGTTCCAGCACCACTAGGCCAGTGTAATTTGAGCTGAAAGAGGGATCCTCAGCTAGTTCAAATTGCTATGACTTCACTGGAGCGGCACCACTTTCCACCAGCTAAGAATTTGGCTCTAATTCATTAAAGAGTTATACTTGATTGGTTATTCAAAAGTCAAGGCTCACATTCTACTGCATATGCAACCCAGCACAGAGAATTTTTTTTCTTCACTGCAAAGCATCAACAAAATCCTTAAAAGATGCTGAGTCTGGAGATACCAAATATGGCCAACAGATGTAAAATTTAAAATTATCACTAAGACTTTCTTGAACTCAGGTCCTCTTGCATCATGTTGGGGGCTGATACTCACATAGGGTTTTTCAGTCTAAAGAATGTTGGAGCAGATTATTTGCTGAACTGCTATCTTCTTGATGGAAAATCAAAAACTGTGGGGATCTTGGTACCAGCTAAACTTAACAATCTGGAAAGAAACAAAGAAAACCACGCAGGACCAAATTAGCTAAAAACTGCATCTCTGAATGATGGAGGCTGATGACAAAACTAAACAAGGGGTAATATATTCCAAAGTGACTTAGGAACCTAAGTCCCATTTTCAAAAGTGACAAAGTGACTTAGGCCTGTAGGAGCTGAAGGCCAGTCTATAGTAGAAACATATGCTGGTATAACAATGTTAGTTAGGGGCATGTTTTTTTGCAATATCTATATACCAGCAAAAGCCCTGTTGTAGGCACAGTCATAATGGCATATAAATAGAGTGAGCAGATGTCCCGTTTTTAAAGGGACAGTCCTGTTTTTTGGACTTTTTCTTATATAGGCATCTATAACCCCCCACCCCCCCGTGCTGTTTTTTCACAGTTGCTATCTGGTAACTCTACATATAAGTGCTTTTGCCAGTATAGCTTATTTCATGCAGGGAACTGCTATAAACTATATTGGCAAAAGCATTCTTTTGGTGATACAAACTGCATATACCCTATGAGGGTCTGTCAGTATATCTTCACTAGTATAGCTAAACCAGCAAACCTTTTCTAGCATTGACTAGGCCTTAGCCTCCTTAGTACCTGAGTCACTTTTAACAATAGGACTTAGGCTACCAAGTCATGCATCCGACGAAGTGGGTATTCACCCATGAAAGCTCATGCTCCAATAAGTCTGTTAGTCTATAAGGTGCCACAGGACTCTTTGCTGCTTTTACAGATCCAGACTAACACGGCTATCCCTCTGATATAAGTCATTTAGGTGCTCTTGAAAAATTTACCCAAGGGCAATATGGCAGTAGACCGTCTCCTAGTATACTCAGAAAATCAAGTAAGATCCAGCAATATAATTGTACTAGGTGCCCCTCCAGCAGAAGGCGATTCACACCTACTTTCATTTATGAAATCTTGTGCCAAAAGTCCTGAATCTAGATGCAACAGAAGATCCTATTTATTTAGAAAAAGTTTACCCCTTTCCCATGAGGAAAGCCCATAAAAACTTTTAAGGAGCATCATCAACATAACTCTGTGTGATCAGTGGAAATCAGGACAGAATTCTGCAGGCTGCACATTATACAAGAGAAAAAGTATTTTTTAAAGGGCCAAATCATTACTATTTCCCTCAGATCTCAGCCTAGAAACTCAAGGTTTGTAGCCTTTATTATTCTAACCTCCTACAAAATTAATGGTAAAAAGCCTTCAATCTCTATCTGACAAAAGATGTCACTTTCAAAATCACATGTATTCTGGGACTAGACATCAGTAGCCAGATTTACTTGATAACATCGAAGGCATTGCTCAAGGCAAGGATTATGGTATAGAAGAAGCTAATGAATGAGGACTGAAACAGGACTCAGTACAGTATTTATCTCCAGTGCAAAACCAGCCTAATAGAATAGAAAACTACACCTCATGCACTATGTATTTGGCAACACAATATTCTTTCATACAATGTACCCTTGTTACATATAACTGGTGTAAGTCTGCACAAGTGTTTTAGATTGCATTGATTATAAGCAATTAAAATGGTGTAGTGAGAAACTAAAACATCATCTTTGCAGGAGCATATGTTTAATCATTGCTCAGCTATTTTCTCTGCATCCAAAATGGCAGACACTGCCTCATAATAATTTTTTTTTTTGCAGAATGTTATTGAATCTGTAAAAGTTCTGGTTAATGTAAGTGTCAGACTACAGGTTTTACTTCCTACCTTGGAGTATACAGATTTTGTCTGACCTTATAAAAATAGTTTGTGTGGGAAAACTGTGGATACAACAAATATCCAGGACTTTTAAAAAGTTGAGATGTAGAACTGTAAAGGCTTCTTCATGATTTTTTTCAGTCATATACACACGCACACTTCAGGACTACAGCAATTTCTGCCAGAGAGCGCCCAGAGCTGGTAATCTGCCAATTAGGCACATTCATAGAGCTGCATAGAGAAATGTGTGCAGTGCCACTGATGTCAACTCCTCACTTTAATTAATGCTAAAATTCACAGCATTAAAAATAGCCAATAAAAAGCTTTTCTTCTTCCATCTTAATGCTTAAGATAATTCCTTTCAAAAAATTATATAACTTTTGATCTCAGATTGTAGTCAATATGCTAACACTTTAAACATTATTTGCTTCGTGGGGCAAAAAAAGGGTTTGGAAAATTGTTGCATCGAGTCCATAAATCTGGAGATAAATAATGAAAATGAAACTCCCTGTGAAATGCCCCAGTGTTCATTTCATTTAATATTCTCCATTGGTGGAAATAAATTAAAAATGAACAAGACTTGTTTATGCTTGCTTTACACTATTCTCTCCTTTTGAATAGCAACTGCATATTAATTTATCAGGATCCCATAAATTATAATTAGCCAGGAGGATTAACAACATAAATCCTTGAATTTAAAACCAACCTGCCCTGCTCACTCTTCCCTTTGCCCTAAAGTGAAAAAGAGCCATAAAACCCATCACCACTGTTTGATCCATTAAACTCATGAGACATTCTTATTTCAGCTTAGCTACTGAAGGTACATTCTTTGTTCAATCTTTTTAAAGTTACAGCAGCCTGCCTGGAATCCAGAGACATGATGTACAGGAGAGGCCTGATCTGAACATTAGGATGACAACTATTCTTTCCACTGCATCACTGGCACACACCATGGACGATTCTCAGAATGCAGGAAATGGGTGAAATGCTGAATTCATATTTCCTAAACACATCTTTTTTTTTAACACAAAAGGAAAATTTAACAAGTGTGTATCCACATGTCCATACGTGCAGAGTTCATGCAAATAGTTCCTGATAGTGTAAAAAAGAGTTATATATGTATGTCCTTATGCACTGAGATCAAAACAAATCTATTACACTATCACATAATATCAGAAGGGTAGTTGTGTTAGTCTGGGTCTGTAAAAGCAGCAAAGAGTCCTGTGGCATCTTATAGACCAACAGATGTATTGGAGCATGAGCTTTCATGGGTGAATACCCACTTCATCGGATGCATGTAGTGGAAAGCTCATGCTCCAAAATGTCTGTTGGTCTATAAGGTGCCACAGGACTCTTTGCTGCTATCACATAATACTCTGACTAACTTCAAGTTCAGATGAGAGCAAAGTAATGAACTGGACCAAATTTACATCAAGTCATCAGCATGACTGCAGTAATACAGTTACTTATCCTAGATCATGGCAGAAATATAGAAGTCAGTTGCAGTTGTTAAGAATTTCAACCCTGGATGTTTATATAATAACTAAATTACTATTAAAATATTGGATAATACCAAAGATGTAAACAACAGGGTGTACTGCAATTTTCAAGGTAATGAGCTTGGGGCAAATTCTATCTTCAGTTGTATTTTAGCTCCTGAAATAGGAAGACCACACACATACACAAGATAGATTGTCTCTTATAATTAACCTTTTGAATTGCAATAACTGCCACTACCAGCCATTTACCTAACAGATATGAGATTATTTATGATGGGCTTTATTGGTTAGTAACCCATGTTTCAACACAGGCTACAATGGGAATATCAAATCCTATATTGCTCACCCACCAACCTGAAGAAAGTTGTTATTATTATTATTATTAACAACAACACTTTTCAGCTATCCTTCAAGGCCTTACAACACCTCTAGGTATTTTGCCAATTTTAACAGTGGGAAGCAGAGGACTAGAGAAATTTAAGGGCCAGATTATAGTCAGATATGTGCAATCCATACATACATTTTCACATGCTATATGCATGTAAACACCCAATACATACACACAAATCAGGAGTCAGACATTTCAGGTGGTCAGTTAAGGTGTAGATAAAATCAGGTACATGGAGTGTCCTAAAAACCAGGAAACCAGTTTGGCCCAGACCCCACAATGAATTCCACACGACATGCAGAGATTTGCTGAAGCAAAGGCTGTCATTTTTAGTAGCTGCAACATAACAGATCTGGATGAGGAACTGCCAGGCTGTTCTTTCCTATACCAACAACTCAGCGGCGGGATAAGTCCAGGGCAGTGTGCAAACGACCACTCCTCCCTCCCCTGGCCCTCAGGCCCAGCATCAGGACCAAGAAGGCCCAGCTTCCCCATTCCCTTTTCCTTATGTGAGGTATGAGTGAGGCTTAAGGCAAATTCTACCTCATTAGCCTGCACTGGACACGAATTATACAGTTGTGACAAACAACTTTATAGTACAATCCCCCCTTCCTAGCCAAACTTATTATGCCCTCTGAAGAAGGTGAAAAACCCACCCCACTTGCTGCCCATCTGTGATGTGGGAGAACATCTTCCTAGTTCCTTAAAATGGTGCTGTAGGAAATGCAGAACAAAGTGGAAAATCTAGCAGTAAGGACAGAAAAACAACAACAAAAAAACAATCTGAAGGAAATGCAGGTGGGAAGAGCATAGCAGCCCATTCCCAGAAGGAGCACGTTTAAAGGGTATGAACTGTGAAAGACCAAAAGGGACAAGATTCCAGATTAGCTCTGCGTAATGTTTATCCAGCCTTGATTTTAATGTGTTAGCTCCTTTGACCCTCTTGAACTGGTACAACGTGGAGATGTAAAGAAGAATTTTGTACACAGTTTTTGATGTGTGGAAACATGGTTGGAGCTTGCAGTGCAGACTTCCCTGGAATAATTTTGGCTGAGACATTCGCCTTCCCCCACTTCCCCCGTCCCCACCGTCATTATTAATGTTACGGTAATTGACATAACACAGGAGCAGCATTTTTGAGCTTGATATGAGGGATCCAGAGAAAGGTTGCATCAGGCACACACATTCTGTAAGTGCAGATAAGAACACTTGGGTTAGTATGTGCTATACCTGTATATTGTTATATGCTGCTTAAGGCAGACTAGCTTAACACAAAACAGAATATTTTTGCCCACTTCAAATGCCTCATGTTTATCACAATTCCTTTCCAATGGCTAGAACCATACATTAAGAAAGGCGTTTACTTATATTTCTTATGGGATTGACTCCCAGCATGGAATCCTGGCAAAATAAGTCAATGGAAGTTTTTTCATTGACTTCAAAAGGAGCAGGATATTACTCCTTAAATGTATAGGTAATGAGGGTACGTAGACTTGAAAAAGATTGGGTGTACTTTTTCTCTTCTGTATTTTATATATATAGGCAAAATAAAATCAAAAGATTCCTAATAAATCCTTTGAGGCTATATATCTATATCTATATATATATAAAGTCTTCCTGTCCTTTCTGTTTTTTTTATTTTATGGCTTGCTTAAACTACTAAAATAGGTGTCATATTTCTCTTTCATCCATAATAGTAGAAATGGAAGCTAACAATTTTGATATTTATACTTTAGTAACAAAGAATGCTCAATTTTCTCTGCTAAGCACCCTAAAATAAATGTTTTGCCTGCAGGTTTGGAGCCAAATGTGTCCCTGTTGTTAGTCAAAAGAGGTTGAAGGAGTTACACCAGGGATGTTCAGTATTTTGGCTGAAGGTGTTTAAAAAAGAAATGGTGTCAAACAAAGGGAGATGGAGAGAGGTAGAAGTGTGTTGGGTGTAATTTCATATGGGTTCAGTAACCTGGATGTAAACATCATTTTAATAAATTCCACATCCGTTTATTTTAAAGGAAGATCCTATATTCATTCCATGCGGGGATTGGAAAGTGCACTGTCTGTACAAAGCTGCAGAAGAAGGAAAGCTCTGCAAGCCCATCCCAACTCCCTTAATTATTTTAATTGCAGCAGTGTGATGCCAAGGTGCTGAATTACCCCCTCAGGCTCTGGCTGCTTAGCCAGGAGGTACTGAATTAAACTGTCAGAACATGCAGAAAAATTGCAATGGTGCCTGTCAACAGTATTTGTTAAGAGACACGGGTGAGGCTAGCGACTTACATAGAAAAAGAGCTGCCGATGCAAAGTCGTCAAAGCACAGCACTGGAACTAATGGGGTATTCAGAGGTCTTGTTCTACTTCATTGGTCAAAGCCAACAAAAATCCTGTAATATTTGGGGCGGTTTGCTATTTATGGCTACGGTAATAAAGGCCATTTAAAGCTGCAAAGCAAACCACAGTTAAGTGGTCCCCACACTTGCATTTCCTAAAACAGGGAAAAGGCATTGTCCCATATCAGAGCTCTGTTTTTAATACAAAAAAAGAAGAAAAAGAAAAGCCTGACCTTAAATAAGGAAAACCATCCTCACATTAGGATGGAATTCTGCAATATACTGCTTTAATTTAAAATAGCTACATTTCAAATTCTTTACCCTTTTGACTCCATGTCAAATTATGTTATTTTCAATGAACAATTTGTGTCCAATGACAACATGACCAGGGTTCACACCCTTTTTTGTTCATGCATGGCAGCTTATTTCTAGGGATACTTACCAAATAAAATGATATGAAAAAGCAATTTCTGATCCCAAAGGTACCAACACAACTGCAGCTTGTGATCAAGGTGGTTTAGAGATATTTCATTTACTATGGATTTCAGGATTCTCTTTTAGTGATTTTAAGAGGTAAAATCTAACTTTCATGAAAGACAGATAACATTGGCTAGAGTCAGAGAAGTATGTGCAAGGGACAGTGTAAGTGTCCTCACATAATTCGGCAAGTGTGCTTTAGTTCTAATTTGTGCAGTCCCCAGTCTTGGCCTTTTCTGAGCATACAATGCCAATAGGTTTTTGAAATGTGTGCTGGTTTCTACCTGGTAGTATGAGAAGACTTACAAACTCAGTTCATTTGGGACTTAAGAGATGTATGCTTGGCAGATTGGATAAGCGGCTAGGGCACTGATCTATGTCGTTTGTTAACGAGCTAACTAGAAACATTTGTACATGGGCTAAACTGAGTTTTCACCTTCCATTGCCAAGAACCTCCAATCGGCATGCTTCCATAGTACAGTATCTACATAGTATAGTATCAATGCAGGAGATAAGAATTTTGACTCGTATTACTTATCTCCCAACCAGGCCTTTTTTCACACCCGTGTTACATTTTTAGTGTCAACATGCCTCAAATATGGAGCATGGACTTTTCCTCATTCATGTTAAACCACTCTCTAACCCTGTCCTCTGACGACAAGCCATGGACAGCAGACCACAACACCTTTCAGCTTAAACAGCCCTGAGATTTCATAACTGGCCACCAAAGACGCTATCTGGGCTTGTTATCAACCTGTTCATCTACACATCTGAAAATGGTTTATTTATTTAGCACAGCTCTCTTTGCTGTGGTATCACCTCATTTGGCACAGTTACTGGGATTCTTTTAGCAGGTTTATCTCATCATCTGATATTCACTTAATGTGATTTTCACTTAGAATATAAGTTCAGAAGAGGTTAATGATCCATTAGTGTATTCTTTTAATTTGCTCATTTACATGTCAAATAGGCTGTATTTATTTTATTAATTATTAGCCGCACAATATTCAGATTGAATTATATATATAACATGGATTATACAATTATTGTTCAGTGATTAATTTTTGCCAAAACATGATGTGCAGATATTAAGTATATTTCTAAACAATTAAACTTGTAAAAGACTCCCATAATGAGGCTGTGACCTCTGCTGTTGTAATATACAAAGACTTGGTGATCAGAATAGCTCTCTGAGCTTAGGAGTTCATTTCACTGGCTCCTATGGAAAAAAATGTATGCTGGCTATTAACACCCTAGGGCAACACAATATGGCATATAATTTCCTGTTCATGAAAGCTTAAAAATATGATAGTTTTCAGGATGTGTTTGGTTTTGTAAAAAATCGGTGCCCATTCAGACCTATACAGTGGCACCAGGGACAGGAACCAGATCCTCAGAACAGTTTCTATGGGTGAGCAACAGGCCAGTTGCTCTGGGCGCCTTCTTTCAGGAGGGACTGTGCTGTTTGGCCTCTTTTTTTTTAATTTTTTTGCTCCACTCTGATTGGCCAATGATGGTTAGATTTTTGTTTTGTTTTGTCTGGCTCAGCTGCTTTGGGATGGGTGCCCACAAAAACTTTTTCTGCCCTGGCCAGCAAAACAGCTAGGACCACACCTGCTCCTGCACAGAAATAAAAGTAGAATCTCCATTAGCTATTGATAGTACAGTGTCTATGACACACAGTTGCCTTTTCCAGGTGAAAGTAGTGGTACACACTAGCCAGCTCTGTATTTCCACCTCACACCCTTAGAATAGCCTAGCTTTAGTCAGTTTGATTCACAGTCTTAACATGGATTGAACAAAACATTTGATTTCTAACATAAAGGTAGCGGAACAATGATTACTATTTCTGCTCTTAGACAAACAATAAAAGCAACAATACCCCTTTTTCTATCCAGTCTAACTAGATTATGGGTTAATTTGTATGCTGCCATCTATTTCTGGGAATACAGTTTACCACAACTCTGATGGCAGTCACTGATTTGTGTATATTTTAAGCCAGATGAGAACTAGGTCCTAAGGATTCTAATTCATAAGGGACAGAAACATGACTCAGGGACGCTGATTGCTGTCCCTTTATTAGAGCACAACTTGGAATAGGAATTATGCACAAGTATTCAGGAGAATGGACCAATCAGTATTTACAAACAGCTCCTTTGCTGTAAATCCCTTAAAAGTAAAAGCTGTATGTCAGATACCTAGTACTTACTAAAATGCCTTCAAATAGATTTAGACTCTTCTGATAACAAGTTCCCAGAACTAGCACATCTTACATCTTCTGAGGACAGTGTAGGGACATTGTGAAATGCACCCAGCCAACACAGAAAATCTCTTTAAAGCCACATTTTTGAATATCATATTCACAAGAATCTGAGGGGATCCCTGGTTCTCAGTGGGAGGATGTTATGTTTTTCCTAATGCAAACAAAGGCTATTAGAAAGCATGTGGTGTACATTATACCACTGTAGTCGGATTGACACAAAAGTATGGATTCTGTTTTACGCTGCATAATGATTATATCACATACAGAGTTGGACACACTAATTTATAACTTGGGATTCTACTAATTGCCAGGACTTTGTGCTTTCATTTGCAATGACACATGCCAAGAAAGTCCAGCCTCAGGACAGATACAAACAAGATCTCATTCATGGAAAGAGAATCTTAGATTCTCTTACTCTTTATTCAGTCAAAATTCCAATTGGCTTGGCCTGTATTTTCAGCAGCACTAGTAAAGACCTAAAGATAAGCATCAAAGAATTAAAAAGACATCGTTAACCATTAATAGGTGAAAAAGCAACAGATGCTGAAAATATTAATAAACTGCATTAACATATCTTGGGATTCTACTAGTCTAAAACTTTCTCTTCACTATAAAAGATAGCTCGTATTATCTAACACAGTGTAAACACAGAACTTTTTGCACTAGGGCTTTAAGTAATATGTACAGCAATGTCATGATGGCAATAAGACTGACGCCATGGACAGAGAGATGTGCTAAATTGTCCTAATGCAAATATCGTTTTATGGAAAATTTGAAGTTATTTTCTCCCAGGATTTCTGGGAAGAAATGCCTTTTTAATTTTTTTTCTGAAACAGCATTTATTTGGTTGATTGTTTTGTTTTGTTTTTCACTTAAAATTATACCTTTACAAACAGTACTGAGTCTGAAATGGAAGAAATTTTTTTTACCTGGAAATAATATGTTAGCCCTTTTCTAAAAAAATATGTAAAGACAAAAAAGCAAATTTTGGTTACAAGTAGAATTTGAGAGATAAACATTTGTTTCCAAGTCCTGTCTAAAGACATTATTCCACTCCATTTCTTATTTGCAAAAGGCCAGATAGTGCTTAGTGGGATTTACAAAAGCATCTAGACACCTAACTCATCTATCTTGATGCTTCATTCTAACACAGATTTCCTTTACAGGTACGTTTTGCAGCATTGAGGAGATGCAAGCAATGCGGGATATTTTAAAAATATAGGCTGAAATCCTAGTCTCATTGAAGAAAATGGAAATACCGCCACTGATTTCACCCATAGAGTGTTTTATCCATAAACTCCTTCCTGTCAAACTACTTCAAGAGGTTTTCTGTTGGATGAACACAGAGATCAATGGAAACACGGATACATTTAAACACAGGCCTATTCTAATTGGCTCCTAAAGTGGGTGCCATATTTAGAAGACGGTTCTAAACCCATTTTAATTCACTGAATCCTGTTCTGTATTACCACACTGAAATGTGCCATGTTGCAGATGAATCTCAAATTCAGTAAAGAAAAAGCTCTTGCCATCCTAATGTCTAATTCAAATTCAGAGTCCCTTCACATATTTTAGGCTGATTCAGCTACAGTACAGTATGTCTCAGCACTACAACTCCTTTTTGCAGATCGCAGCTGTATGGAAAAACACGTCCATATGTGAGGAGAAAGGATGGACTGAATTAAAATCTAAACACAGCCTCCAGCAAATTTTTGAATAATTTCAATGCAAAACAGAGCCTTCAGGGTGGGCTGGAGTTTTTGGTGAGCCAAACAGAAATGGGTTTTACTTAAACAATAATATCAGTCCAAAAGAGGCATTTTAAAGCTCAGACATTTGTATAAAGTCCTGCAACAGTAGTGCATTGAAAGTTGATAACAAGCCCAGATAGCGTCTTTGGTGGCCAGTTATGAAATCTCAGATCATATCCTGCTGGAATTTATTTGACTGGAAACAAAGACTGAATGTGAACAGACTAAGGACCAACTGAGCAAACAACACGTGCACTGGAGTGGATCTTTTACATGAAAGTAACGTTGCGAACTGTGCAGCCAATTCAAAGAGGCAAAGGACCAAGAGCCCTCTGGCAGGTGTAAAATAGCAGGACACTGGAGTGATTTAGATGAACCTCTGCTGTAGTTGTGTAGCACACAAAAATCATATAGTTGAGCAAACTGAGCCATAAGGAACCAAGGACACAGTTAGTTAGTACAGTATAGTGGGCCAAGCCCTGTTCCTGGGCCATACTTCTTCACCCTGCCCTCCAGTTCCTGGCTACTGACTCTGGTTTGACCCTTGGCTATGGCCCCTGACTACTAACTCCAGCTCAGCCTTTGGCTCCAGTCCCCACTATTGACCTGGGCTTCACGGTTGGTGTCAGACCTCTGCTCCTGGCTCTGGCTTGACCCCTCAGGCCCAACTGTCTATGGCTCTCATCACTGAACATGACTGCCCATGTGGCCATGCCCCGGTTCCCAACACACACTCCTTAGACACATCCCTTTTTCTCAGTGTCGTTACCTGTATGAGTGCTACAAGGGACAGTAACTGATGTCACCGAGCAGAGGAATAGAATGGAAGCTGTTTTCAACACCCATTATTTATCTGCCCCAGGAGTTCAGAAACGTTGAGTCTATAAAAGAAGGCTACGGAGATGAGCTAATCCTAACCTTACTTTGCACACCATTCAGGCACACCAATTAATGAAACAACAACTCTTTATGAGATTTCCAGTAACATTAATTGTTGGTCACCAGACTTCAAAGAAGAACAGATATTTATAGCTTGACTCAAGACCCTTTTTTTTTTCCACACACTTTTACCACAACACTTTCCAATTCAGTTCCCATGAGTACGCTGAAAACAGCGTTTCACCCACTTCCTGTTGCGGCAACTCCTTAACCACTTCACTCCTGATGATGTTTGGCCGCCTTTTTTTTTTTCCAATGTTCGTGCCTTTTCATTGTTTTCCGCTATGTTTCTAATTTGCATTTCCCCACCTCACTTTATCATTGATCTTTGCCCAGTTCAGCCACCCCCACAAAAATTAAGCAGAATAGGAAATGAACACACACACTCTCTCTCTCTCTCTGTATATATACATAAAACAAAACTTCCCTCTGAAAACTTTTCTTCACAACAAGATATTACTTTTCAGAAGAAAGTGAGCAATCCCTCCCAATTTCTATAAGTCTGGAATAGGAAAATGGAGGTTTTTGGATAAATCTTTTAAATATTTATCTACTACATAAGGATTCTGCTATTCATAAACATTTATTTGTAGCAGGATAATCAAAATATTGATTGTATTACAGACTCTGTGTAAATCTTTATAAACTGAGGTTAACAATGGTTTTTCAAATGCCATTAACCATCACCTTGGAGCGCTCTCTCTCTCTATTATGTACTATGAAGTTAATCATGTGCAAGACAGTTTTTCAAGAGAAAAACCTGCTATACAATGTAATGATCAGCTTGGTATTTTCCCAGAACAACGAAAAGGTCTTTCTTAAATAGGAAAATGTCTATCCCATCAAAGAATGAGAGCTGGAAGAGATAAACAATAGGGTTTCTTGCAAAATTCCCCAAATTATCTCATAAAACTTAGATTAAACTCTTTCTCTCTATTCCTTTCTTTTTATATTTAAATTCCTGTATGTTGCCATGAAACCTTCTGATGGTTGTGCTTTTCTAGAACATAAGCGATGATAGGATGGTATTAGAGGTGCAATGGATTAATGGGTCTCTCGGGGAAATAACCCAATTCAAATATCTTTGAAACAGGCAACCAAAGGTAACATGTTCTCCGTGCTGAGGATAAGAAAACCTCCGAGTTTCAACTGCTGGAAACAAGGTATAATAATCCTATCCATAGGCGCTATGCAGACAGTTCTGCAGTTTGTAACAAGTCATTTTCAGAAACAGTCCAAATCAAATTCAACCCTCATGACCCTCCACATTAATTTCTCACGCAATAGAAGATAGGTTACAATGTTGTGCACCAGCAACATGTAGGGGATTGCTTATGTAAAGATAAACGCATAAATTATGCCAAAAATTATTGACCACATATTCACAATGGATATTTTCACAGATCATTCATTAACAGAGCAAACCATTTCACTGCAGTATCAGAGTAGGTTTCAAACTTGTAAGAACATGACTATTGTGTTCTTTGGTAACTGCTGCTCCCCTAAATTAAATCCTCCTCTCCACTGTTGGCTCACCAGGTTAGCTCATTTAATGTGGCATAGTAACTATGCAGTTTGCATAAAGTATGTATTCAGCAAGTACAAGCCTTGTAACACATTTCGAAGAGAGAGAGCTTGGAAAATGTTTCAAGTGATTTTTCCTCCTCTAAGTTCCTTTGGCAACAGATTCAAAACATAGGTGCCAAATTATGGTAGCTCTAAGGTTTCTATTACTATCTGGCACAGTAAAGAGCCAGTGATTTAAGACAATATGAGATGTCCATTAGCTATAACAATGAATTCAAATACTACAAAGACAGACCATAAATACACTTTCTCACAAAGATTAAACAGTGATAACACTTCTGTTTATCTAATGTTAGCAGCTTCATCTTTGACTATGCCATGCAGTGATGATCTCTGCTGCAAATATATAAATATTTTTTTTAAGGTTTAGATGTTCCCATCCCATAGAAAAGCCCATGGCATAGGTTTAAAGGGAAGAAACATCATGGAGTCTCTGCTGCCAGGCTGGGGTTAGCCTTAGATAGAATGGATGAAAGATTCAGCCATCAGAGCCTAAGAATTTGAGAGGATCAGCTGAGCATAAAGGCCTTGTGCCTCTGTGCTGTCTCCAGATCCTCCCGACCCCGTCTTACTCCGTGGCAGGATGACACCATTAGGATCATGCTGCCAGGGACTCCCCTGTCTACCAGTGCCCTTGGAGCAACGGAAGTTTATCAGAGCAGAGGAAGCCTGAGCAAAGTGAACACAATCTCAAGCCATTGCTTGTCTCTCCTTGCTCTTGTCTACTCTACCCTGTTCCTTACAAAAAGATCCCCAGCTCTGCTATGCACAAAGGTGGGGGAGGCAGAATTGAACAGATGGAGCTTCTCACGTGAAGAGCAAGAACCATGTGCTGAGAGCTCCTTCATGTGCTCATCCTAAGCAGCCCATCTGGCCTACTGTGTAAAAATAATTTTCCTGGGGCTTGTCTAGAACTGATGTATCTTCTACATACTCTGAAGCAGAAGGGAACTTTTATTATCCTGTTTTATACAGTGGTAGCTCCCAAAGGTCTGAATCCATTGTTAACACATACTGGTAAGAAGACATCAGTACCCGCGCTGAAGAGCACATCATTGGGATTAGAATATCCAAGCAAAGTAACCAATGTGATGTATGTTATATTTTAGAAAAAAGTCAGTCTGAGTGGAGCATTCAGAGTAGAAGCGCAAGAGAAGAAGTGGTGGTAGGAGCAAGAGAAGAGAATAGGTAAAATAAATAGAAGTTTTAGTGTTCTCAGAAGATGCTGAGATTGGTAATAATGTCATTCATTTATGCACAGGACAGGTACGACGTGGACAACAGCAAGAACCAGCAGCAGGTTTTAGCATGCTAATAAAGCTTCTAATTTAGCATTTATTGTGTTGACAGACAAACTGATTTGTAATACATAAAACTAATTTGTAAGATATCCACAAATCAATTGTTCCATTGAGATTTTATGCGTTACACCAAAACAATAACTCTGCTCTTGGCTAGCATACACGCTGTAATCAAAATAGACAAATTAGGAGAGAACATGAAGAAGAAAAGGATACAACTATTTAAATACTGTACATTCTTCCATGGAATTCTATTTCCAATGGATCAAAAGTACAGGCTCAAAAGAAAAGCTCAGAATGTGATTCTGCAAGACCATGCACACAGGGCTGTTGATTTGTCTGGAGAAATAAATGTTTTGTTAACAACGTTACGTGCTAAACTAGGCAGTACCTAAATGAAGTTTTAGTTATCAAGCATGGAAGGAAAAAAAAAGAAACCCACAGCACAAGGCCAAGAACACACAACCACTTCCTCTAACAGTCCGCTACTATATTGTTTATTTTAAAACAGATGTTCATATAGCCATACCTCCAGAGTAGCAAATTCTTGTAAGGTTTGGAAAAAAGGAAACAAAACTTATATTATATATAATCAACTAACAGTATTATATTTTCATCTTTCTTCAACAACTTTAGGACCAAATATTCCAAAGAGTCTCAACAAGACTCAACTTCCAGTTTTTGTGTGCGCGCAAAAAACAACAACTTAGATTTGCAGTTGACATATAAACTGGGTATGTAACTCTCTGGTTTGCACACAAAAAGGAAAGATGCCAGTACAAATCTGAGTTAGTGTGTATGCAAATCGAAATCTCACATTGGATGTAAAAACTTGCAGGTCATGTTTTGAGATTACTTTTGAAAATCTGACCTGTATCATTTACAAAGGATGTTTCTCCGTATGACAGGATGGTGACCTAGCGCCTTTTGTTCAAATACCAGCTATATAATTTCTCCCTTTCTTTCTCTCACACTCCGCCACCACAAAGTAAATCAAGTAGCTTGCTAATGATGATGCTATAGATGTGGTGTTTTATTGTAACAGTGAGTGGTTAACCAATCCAGATCCCACAGAAAGTTCAAGGGTGGGCTTTCATAATAAGGCTTGATCAGCATGTAAGTTCTTCTTTCTATGAAAATACAAACTGAAAGCAAATGAAACCCACCTAAGAGGAAAGAACAAACGTATTGTCAGTTTACATAACAGTGAAGGGAAGGTTGAGCACTTTTATTATGAGCATACTTTGGCTGATGTGTTAATGATGCAATAAAGAGTGTAAAATGGGCCAATATAAACACAGAAAATGTCATTGCTTTTTGATTTTCTAACATACGCAGCCCACGAAACACTAAAGCATTGATTTAACCAATAGGTGATAAAAGACAACATATTACTTGTAAAGCATTTGTCATATTTTCCCATTTCTTTGCAATAATT
Organism: Gopherus evgoodei; assembly: GCF_007399415.2. Taxonomy (NCBI): domain Eukaryota; kingdom Metazoa; phylum Chordata; order Testudines; family Testudinidae; genus Gopherus; species Gopherus evgoodei. The sequence continues at coordinate 31,770,331 of NC_044333.1, read as the reverse complement.
TTCAAAGGATTTATATAGCAATCAACAAACATCACAGTCCATATCACTAGTATTTACACAACACAAACATCAAATATAAACAATGATCAAATGTTAATATATCTTCCTTGGTCATTACGTTCTCAGGGACAACAGAGGTTTAAGTAGCCAGCTCCTAAGTGAGCATAGGAGCTAGAGAACAGAAGCAGCAAAGAGGGGAGTTTTGCAAGGGAGTTCAGAGAGGGAGAGAGAGAACCATATACATCGTACACCTAACATTCTCTCAACACAGGCTAATACCCCACCCCTTGACAAAAGCTGCACGAGTAAACAGAACACAGGCAGAAGTCCAGCAGCAGGGTGGGGGCTATATCCGTTTACTGTAGTGAATGCAACATGTATTATTACTTGGCTTTTGTGCATTCAGTGCACAGATCTCATTGCCCTCAGAGACTGAGTACAGACTTTTGAGACCACAGCGGCTGAACTGGAAAAGCCAAGGGAGACAGAGGTACACAGATGTGACTTTCTGTATCCTAAACTATCTGTATCCTAAACTACATCTGAAAACTGGATTGTGATACCACTGACTGCACATCAGCGCAGACTGGGAGAGCCTGTGTCAGCTCACACCTTTTAGTGATCTTCTGATGCTATGAACTAACCTGGGAATCAAACCTGGATCTTATGCCAGATAATGGAATATACAGGACGCCATCTAGGATTTGGTCTTGTAACCCCACAATTAGACACACAATTAGCTAGTCAAGGGTAGCATGTGGCACCAAAACTGTAATTCTCTCTACTCTGACTTGCAGGTTTGGAAGATAAGAGACGAAATGAAACAGAGGCAGATGAAAGTACATGCCTATTGAGAAATACGCTCATTCCACCTGGAAGCTGAAATGAAAGACACATGGGAACATGCCATTTGGCTTTTAAAATTCTAAATTGAAATTTTTAAAATTTATTAAGTCTACATTTCTAGTTATCTAAAACCATTAATACGATTGTTAAAATTCACAGCTTCCAGTGACTAAAGAAATGTGATTGTTTTATCTGGATTTCTATTATATGAACAGAATGAACACTTTGCCTGGATAAAATGGCCCAAGAGTTTCATTAAGAAATAGCAGCCTAATTCCCTATGAAGTTATTTTAAGTTTTATTAATATTGTCTTCTAATATCAACACAAGTTTGATCTCTCTTTAAGTACAATATCTTTCGGTAAATTGTGCTTGTGCCTGCATTTCAAGTATTCAGTTGCTTCAATTCAGGCACTTCACAAAGATAAGAAAGAGTGAGATGCAAAACCATTTCACCTGGATGCTCTTTCAACCTAAAACCTCAAAACAAAAACCTAGGGTGTGTATTTGTTACTCCAGGACTTTTATACAACAAAGAAGAGATTAACCAACACAGAATATAGTTCAAGAAAAAGACCTTGACAAATGGGGTGAAATCTTGGGCCCTATTCAAGTCAATGGTAAAGTCTGTTGTGTATAAAGAGTAAGCGATATATTGAAAAAAGGTGTGAGGTTGACAGCAAGAGGAGAATACTAAGGAAGAAGTTGTAGAGGGTTGGGGGGGGCATGGTATGTAAGAGGAGTGAAGGCGGAAATAAAAACTGAAGAAATGAGACAAGAAACCCAACTGGGAGAGGAATTAGACAAGTAGCTTGAACACGATGCTAAAAAAAGAGAGGAGGCAGTAAGATAAGTTAGAAATAAAGTGATATGGTCAAATGGAAGGTGATCTTAGCTGTGGCATTTTAGGTGAACATCCAGTAGATAAATATTTATCTGTCCCTCCATCCCTAGTTTTCTGGCAATGGGGAGAATAAGAGGCCATGAAGTGGAAGAAAACCCCCAGATTAATGGCCTACAAAGTATTTTCAGAATAATAATGATCATTTTCAGTTTTTCCTTTTTATCCTCTTCCTTCCCCATTTTCCTTTTGTGCCACTGAGAAAGGGTGGGATGGGCAAGAGACAGAAAAAAAACCACAAAAATTTGGTGCTCAGGTTTCACCAGAAAAATCCAGAAATTTTCAAAAATCAAAAATATTTTTGCAAAATTTTAATTTAAAAATGGCTATTTTTTGACAAGAGAAATGAATAGTTTGGAAAATGTCTATCAGCACAACTCTCATTGGCCACTGAGTGGTTCTGAAGAACAGATATTGTTTAATCCTTTTGCGGTGGTGTCTACACCACAGTACAAGAGGAAGGATGAAATGATACATCTAGTAAACATTTTCTGTCTGTCCAGCCATCGTGGTACATGATGTTTTTGCATGTATTTATGCACGACACATAAATACAGACAGGAAACAAAAAGAAAGAAGTGTGGAAATGTTGACAATGGTGCATAGATATAATGTACTGGAATTTAATATGGAGGCTCCAAATTATGCCCTAACTTCCCCTGGAGATGACTCCACTACCCAGGTAGTACCAGCAAGCTCTTGCTATGTTGAGATATTGAGAGACAGATGGTGGAAGAGTCAGCCAGGGAGAAACCTGGGGAGTCTTCAGCTGCCCCTTTAGGCAAGCCTTTCAGTAGCTTTGTGTTGCTTAAGGAGTGCAAAGCAGCTAGAATGGGGGCCAAGGATCTGGGCCACTAGTGGTTTAAATAAAAGTTATCTCAACTGTTCTTAAGTTATACTTCAAATACTCTGAAGTTTGAGCTTTAGGTGTATTAAATACAAGTTACTGACTGATTATTGCTGAGTAAGAGTGTTCCCTTTCTGGACAGAATCCCAAAATCAAATTTACTAAAAAGTGATCTGAAGAGTACAGCTCAGTATTCTGATGATCCAGTCATGTTATTTATATCAGGGCTCAGGCCTCACCACTCATCTTTCTCCTGGATGTAGCAGCAGAATAGTGGTGACCTATCCGGACTACCTGGAGCCCTCAAGGTAAACCTATATACTGTGGCTGACTGAGGTAGGTGTTAATTACAGGGGTTATGAATTTAATATACACTAAGCACCATATATCCCAGGAGCAGGGGACAAAAGGGCAGTGTCACATTGCCTTACTTAGTGCATTTGCATGAAGAGACTGATTTTGTCTTTCTGCTTATTTACTAAATCAACCAAGAAAAACAGCAAACCTTAGATATTAATGTTCACCAAACCCTAGATAAATGCAGTTTGTTCATATTTTTTCTTTTTAATAAAGCAGTTTTCAGAATCGTGATGAAAGAACGAGAATAAAATTGCTTTAAAGATATAAGAAGAATTCCTTTCTATGTATGCACTAACTAAAGTCTAGAATATACATATGGGTCAACCCAAAATGATTTATTTCCTAATCTTATCCTATTTTAATTCCTGAAATTACAGTCATTTGCCATACTTGCTTAACAAATTAATCTGTTTTATTTAATCTACTTTTATATACTTAAAAAAAATCTATTCTGACAATTAGAAAATTACTAACTGGAAGAACATTTTTTCCCCCTGATGTTCAACTTTAAGGACATTTCTCTTCTCTACCATTTCATTCTCAGCTGATAATCAAGTAATTCTCATTAGCACTGTGTAACCACATGAAAAAAAGGCTATTAGAATGTATCTTTTTCATGTGACCACATCCTGCCAATAAACTGTGATAAATAATCCAACTGCAAATTGCTCAGATTTACATAAATATGAATGACTACAATAATGAATGAGTAAATAATACAGGTTTTTAAATCAGAGTTTAAAAGAAAAAAGCTGCCCTGCCTGTCAATGAAATAAAGCTGTTCTGAATATGTTCCCAATCATTTGGCTCTTTTCACTAACAGTGGTGTTTGCTGGTCCTTCCACAGCTTGGAAGTGATTAATGTGAAGTTTACAGTGTCTACACTGAGTACGTAAAAGTACTGGCAACTCAAACTGATATTAATCATACTTACTATCATGAAGGTGCTGCATGCTGAGGTTTCCTATTCTTGAATGCGTTTTGTCTCAAGTAGAAATCCAACAAGTCTGGACAGATTTCTTTCATTTAGTAAAGCAGACAATCTTTATGGTGGCAGATTATGATAAGTAGAGGTATGGACAGAATTTATTTCCAGGTAGCTCTTACATCACTGTGATTTTCTGATGAAACTACTGCTTGACTATCCATTGGCAGTTTTAATTTAAAACAGACACAGCATGCAAAGCATACAGATGAACAGCAAAATATTTGTTAAATACCAATACCAAAATATAAATGTACCCCATATGCATAGAGAAACAGAATCACTTTGGGTGATGACCTAGCACAAGAAAATAATTTAACATTTTTTGTACTAAAATAAATAGGTGGTAAAATGAGTTGATCTATAGTACGTTCACTCAATAGCCCTTAAAGAGATACAGTGGTCAGGACAGTCTTACTCTCCATCACAAGATTCCACACGGGCTGGGCTGGGAGCTGAGCATTCTTGGATCAGAGTCTCCCAGTCAAATCCCTCCCTGAGTAATGGAAAATAAAATCATACTTTTCATTCAGTCTGTCCTGGTAGGTTAGGTCTCAAGGACACATTCTAGACTCTTAGCTCTTTGGGACAAGGAATGTCATCTACTATGGGCCTGATTCAGCAAACAACCTAAGCACATGCTTATGTCCTTTGCTGAACCAGAGTCTAGATGTTTGGTGCTCAGAACAATGGGGCCATGACCTGTTTGAATCCTTTAGGCACTACTGAAATATAAATGAAAAATATTAGTAATCACATACTTCCCATAAGGAACACAGGACTATACTAAGATTACATTATAGTAATAGCAATAGCGTGAGGACCTGTTGTTCACAGCTCCAACTGATTATAGTTGGAGATATGGGTGCTCAGTGTCTCTAAAAACTACATCCTTACTGTAGAAGGCCCTGATCACTCTATGGCCAAAACCATTTGACAACCATATTTAAACACAGTTCTAGGATGGCTTCTGTATTCCCAGAATAGGATGGACAAGGTTATTTTCCAGAAAGCTATATTTGCCAAACTGTACTACAGACAACTCCCAAAGCAGTCTATAGCATGGTTTTCTAATGTGACTTGAATATGCTTCTCAGAGGAAAAAGATCTCTGTTCATACTTGTTATAAACAGATAGCTAAGGGTTAATGTCTCTTTCACCTGAAGCACCTGACCAGAGGACCAATCAGGAAACCGGATTTTTTCAACTCTGGGTGGAGGGAAGTTTGTGTTTAGGTCTTTGTTTTCTGTCTGCCTGCTTTTCTCTGAGCTTTGGAGAAGTAGTTTCTACTTTCTAATCTTCTGTTTCTAAGTGTATGGACAAAGAGATCAGATAGTAAGTTATATGGTTTCTTTTTTTTGGTATTTGCATAAATATAAGTGCTGGAGTGCTTTGATTTGTATTCTTTTTAAATAAGGCTGTTTATTCAATATTCTTTTAAGCAATTGACCGTGTATTTTGTCACCTTAATACAGAGAAACCATTTGTATGTATTTTTTCTTTCTTTTTATATAAAGCTTTCTTTTAAGACCTGTTGGAGTTTTTCTTTACTTCAGGGAAATTGAGTCTGTACTCACCAGGGAATTGGTGGGAGGAAGAAATCAGGGGAGATCTGTGTGTGTGTTGGATTTGCTAGCCTGATTTTGCATTCCCTCTGCTTTTTGTTTCCAGGACTGGGAACGGAGAGGGGGAGTCACTCTGTTTGGATTCACAGAGCTTGTGTCTGTGTATCTCTCCAGGAGCACCTGGAGGGGGGAAGGGAAAAAGGATTATTTCCCTTTGTTGTGAGACTCAAGGGATTTGGGTCTTGGGGTCCCCAGGGAAGGCTTTTCAGGGGGACCAGAGTGCCCCAAAACACTCTAATTTTTTGGGTGGTGGCAGCAAGTACCAGGTCCAAGCTGGTAGCTAAGCTTGGAGGTTTTCATGCTAACCCCCATATTTTGGACGCTAAGGTCCAAATCTGGGACTAAGGTTATGACAATACTGCTTATGATTCAGAGACGTCATCCATATTTACACTAAAAACTGCAATGGGTTGTGGGTCAGTTGCCAGGACTATCTGAGTATATCTCACTTAATCAATTCGCTGCCATTGCAGGAGCTTCAGGTATTGGTGCACCTTGGTCCTTCCTATTCTGTGCCTGTAGCATGTAATAGTTTAGTCTCCTGTGGGCTTTAATAGTTTGGTCTAATTTGGACTTTTGGGTTTCATGTGCAGATACTGCATTGTGTTGGTGGCCTGTGATATACAGGAGGCCAGACTAGATAATCTACTGGTCTCTTCTTGCCTTACAGTCTAGGACTATATGACTGCATTTAAATTTAGTTGTTGCAAGCACAGTTTCAATTATACTGGAAACATGGACAAAACCTAGAAGTATCAAATGAGGGATACAAGAGGAAATCATGTCATAAACCCTCCCCACTATGCAAGAAGTCTAAATTCTGTTCTAATCCATTCAGGCTCTTATGCCACATTTGGCACCATGGTACCTGAGCACTTTCCATAATCATGCTCAATTTACCTTGATCCAGGATCTTTTAATATCAATTTTGAAATGAATTTGTTTTCATGAGTATGGAACAGATTCTGATATCCTTACACACAACAATAATACCTTGCTCAAGAAGAAGTTCTGTTGATTTCAAAGAGGTTATTTGTGAAGTGAAGTAGTACACAATGTAAGCATTTAAGAATTGGGCCTTTTATAATCACTGGTCCATTCCAAATAAATTCCATGTTCCATGTCCTCCTGTCTTGTGTATGATGAACTGAGAAGGTGCTGTGAGACCTGTCGGGATTTTCACTTGACCTGTGCTGTGTGGATATTCTTATTTCTGGAGAATTGTGTAGGATCTGCTATCCAGCAACATATTGTGCTAAGTCACTGCTTCATCCTGATCTCAAGGGCATCTGAAATACCCAGGAAGAATTCCGATCATAGATCATGTATGTGTCAGTGAAACATATACAAAAATATTTTATTCTGTTTTATGTGGGGGTCTTACACTGTACCCTTGCCAAGAGATGTATGCTATATCAAGGCTTGAAGCAGACTACTTCTATATTGTCAGTGCCAAGGAAGTATAGCACTAGACAAATTAGATCTTAAAATCAGGGCTTCCTAAGTGTTTATTCTGGCTATATAAGAAATATGTATACACCTTCAAAGATGCCTTATTAATTTCTCACACCTTCTGATGAACACCGAAGACATTTCAATGAGACTTTATATGGTAACAATCCTATGTAGCAAGACTGCACAGAAAGATAATGAGCAAGATTATGATGTTTTCTGGTGATTTTTCAAAACACTGGAAGATTTTATCTATTCTACCTTAAAGCTCATATTTGTAACCTAGACCTGGGCTACAAAAATAGCAATTTTGCTTAAGGGGGAAAAAAACTTTTCATTTTTAAAAATGGCTTGCTGATTTACATAATACCTCATAGAAAATTTTGCATCTGGATGGAAAGCTGTAAACTGAGTTTCCACCTGATACAGTTTGAAATGGTCACAATGTATTTCCTGCAAAATGAGGTTTAGTAATGCATAATAAACATATTATGCAGTAATGAAAAACATTGCAAGACAGCAGCCAAAATTCTCAGTAATTTCTCAAACAGAAAGATCACAGCTGTTGCAAAACTATGATTTTTTTCTAACTATACCAAAGTTCAACATACATAAGATGCTGATTGCATTTTCCCTCGTGCGTACGTGTGCATTTTGCAAAATTAAGCTTTATTTACCTAAAAATTGAAGGAAAAACAGAAACAGTTCTGCTTTTTTTTTTGCTTTATATGTTGTAAAAGTTAAAAAAAAATCTTTGAAATGAAAAGGGCATCTCTATTCCGACATGTTAGCCTCTTGACCCAATATGGCCAAAGACACATGAAATGCTTGTTCCATCCAAGGCAGAGAAACTGATATTGAAGAGATCTTTGCACTTTTGCGAGGACGGAATTCTCAGACCTATTTTTTTTGCATTGAGCCCAAAGAGATTTAAAACAGACGAGCTACCAACAAGAAATCAATGTTTATAATGGAAGTGCTAGTATGCCTCATCACAATGGCAGTAAAACAAGAGTGAATACGGAGGACGATGCGCTCTGATCAATGGTACTGAAAGAGTTAATTTTACACAGGCCTTCCCAGGACAGGTCCTTTAAGGAAAAGTAAAGCTTTTTTGTCTGGAGAGGAAACTGTCACTTCGTGTTTTCAGGTTTGTAGAAAAGCCTTTTTTTAAACATAAACATTCATTAAACTAATTTGAAGTTGTCATTACTCTCCTCCCCTGCTGCTTTATATCAGATTATTCCTAAGTGCTTGGTGAAGAGCCCCATAAACACACAGTCTATTTCCCTGCAGGGTATAATCACACAGTTTGCACTGTGATTTATGCTGTATGGCACTGGTGAGTGTCCTAAACTTTGAAAGGGCTTGTGTTCCTTAGCAGATGCACCGCTCCCTTTATATTTAAACAAAGTTCAAATAAGATTGTTTAGCTCTTTTGCCTCACAATAAAGCACGTCAAATGCAGAATAATGGAGTGAACTGGAACACAGTGACTTTTTCAATTAAGGAAATAGGAATTCAAAAATAATTGACTGTAAATTTTAATAGAAAACCATGCAACTTTCTGTTTATTTTTCCCCCCCAATGGGCTGGAAATGTTTCATATTTTGAGATTTAAAAAAAAAAAATCCAGTTTTGAAAGTTCAGTAGAAATAATCCGAGTGATCTTTTCTGTTAACTTTGGTAGGATTCAGGTTGCAAATGAAAAGCCTGTGCTGAGTGGACAAAAGCAAGATAATTTTATTTGGAGACTAGATTACATTAACAAATACAAGATGGCTAGTGCTACCAACTACCCACAAGCATTGGTGCCTGCAAAAAGATGAATTTTCTCCACAGATACAGATAGTGCAGACTTAATCTACCGATGACAGTTGATGATCTCACTCCATTGCATTGACCGGAGTTGAACTGGTAAGCACACCAACTGCTCAGATAATAAGAAGCTCCTTAACCTTTCTGCTGATCCGTTTTAGATGGCTTGTGCATATGCGTGGGTGTGTGAGTATACACTTCTATGTACCAACAATGAGCTGATCATGCAACACTCAAGTAGCCTCACTAATATCAATTGGACTAGCAGGAAAGTAAAACATTTGTGGAAGTAGAGGTTGCAGGATAAGACCTACTGTAGGTAAGAGTCATGCTTAATAATTTGCTTTTTTTTTTTGCTTAAGACACCAAAAATGAACACACATTTGTCACAAATGAAACCAATGTGCTAGATGCAAAGAACAATCAAACTGCATTACCCACAAGTTTGAGAAGCAAAAAAAAAAAGGGCAGGGGACACTTATTGTGTGTACATATTGAGCGTAAATTTCACCTTCTAGCTCTCAGTGGCATCAGTAGGTAGAGATTTCTCTGTTAGATAATCTCTCTCTTTTTTCAAGACTCTCAGAGATGAACAGAAACCAGGCCAAACGTGGAACAAAAAAGGAGAATGCACCGTGAAACTGGTGCCAATCTTCACTGGCTGTGTTGTTGGCAGAATTAGCATTGCAGTATGCTGTGTTTTCCAGAACTATTTTTAGCCATTGCTACAGATGGAATCCTATAACATTCAAGAATACTAGCCAGAGCACAGATCATTCTTGCTAATTTTTTTAAAAAAGAAAGAAATCAGACAGGGTTGTGACTAAACCCAGACCTGTATTACAGTCAGAACCGTCAATAGAAACATTATTTTACTTTTAGTTTATTTCCTGTGTTAATCCGTATGTTAATCCTTATGATGTAAAACTGGTTAAAATAATTAAGCATATTTAGTTGGCAATGTAGCTAATAACATTTATTTATGGAAATCTAATATGTATTATAGTACATACATTAAAATATGTAAATGACAGTTTAAAGACAGCAAGAAATTGCAACAGTCCAATATAGATTGAGGCTGAAACCTGTTTCTTGCAACTGAAGTTCTGTTTTCTCCCACTTACTTGTTTACGAGCAGTGAATTAAATTGAAATACATTTCACATTAATTTCAGATGCTATTTTCTACAGATAATGTCTGCATACATATGCACAGATAAAATAAAAGGACAAAGGCTTCTCCTGTGACTTGATGGACTGTTTAAAAGAAATATGTGTCAAAATTATTGTGACAGCCATTTCAATAAATTAGACTTAAGAAAAGAAACAATACCATTTTTCTAAACACTGTACTTGAAAGATCCAAGGCCAATTTCAGAGATGTATTCATGGTAAAACAAGTTTGATGTTGATTTAGCTTACACACAAAAATAATGGAAAGGTGAGTATGTAGAGGAAAAGCAGATAACAGACAGGTGTAAAATAAATTGTGTGTGGTGGGACAACCTTATCTTACACCTTCATCTTCAGTGCTTTTTCCTATAGCTATGTATATAACTATAGCAGGACCGTTTGGAAATTGTGACCATAATACAATAGCATTCAACATCCCTGTGGGGGGAAGAACACCTCAACAGCCCAACACTGTGGCATTTAATTTCATAAGAGGGAACTACACAAAAATGAGGGGGTTAGTTAAACAAAAGTTAAAAGGTACAGTGACTAAAGTGAAATCCCTGCAAGTTGCATCGGCCCTTTTTAAAGGCACCATAACAGAGGTCCAACTTCAATGTATACCCCAAATTAAGAAACACGGTAAAAGAACTAAAAAAGAGCCACTGTGGCTTAACAACCATGTAAAAGAAGCAGTGAGAGATGATAAGACTTCCTTTAAAAAGTGGAAGTCAAATCCTAGTGAGGCAAATAGAAAGGAGCACAAACACTGCCAGCTTAAGTGCAAGAGTGTAATAAGAAAAGTCAAAGAGGAGTTTGAAGAATAGCTAGCCAAAAACTCCAAAGGTAATAACAAAATGTTTTTTAAGTACATCAGAAGCAGGAAGCCTGCTGAACAACCAGTGGGGCCCCTTGACGATTGAAATACAAAAGGAGCCTTTAAAGACGATAAAGTCATTGCGGAGAAGCTAAACTGATTCTTTGCTTCAGTCTTCACAGCTGAGGATGTTAGAGAGATTCCCAAACCTGAGCCGGCTTTTGTAGGTGACAAATCTGAGGAACTGTCACAGATTGAAGTGTCACTAGAGGAGGTTTTGGAATTAATTAATAAACTCAACATTAACAAGTCACCGGGAGCAGATGGCATTCACCCAAGAGTTCTGAAAGAACTCAAATGTGAAGTTGCAGAACTATTAACTAAGATTTGTAACCTATCCTTTAAATCGGCTTTGGTACCCAATGACTGGAAGTTAGCTAATGTAACGCCAATATTTAAAAAGGGCTCTAGAGGTGATCCCAGCAATTACAGACCGGTAAGTCTAACGTCGGTACCGGGCAAATTAGTCGAAACAATAGTTCAGAATAAAATTGTCAGACACATAGAAAAACAAACTGTTGAGCAATAGTCAACATGGTTTTTGTAAAGGGAAATCGTGTCTTACTAATCTATTAGAGTTCTTTGAAGGGGTCAACAAATATGTGGACAAGGGTGATCCAGTGGACATAGTGTACTTAGACTTCCAAAAAGCCTTTGACAAGGTCCCTCACCAAAGGCTCTTAAGTAAATTAAGCTGTCATGGGATAAAAGGGAAGGTCCTTTCATGGACTGAGAACTGGTTAAAAGACAGGGAACAAAGGGTAGGAATTAATGGTAAATTCTCAGAATGGAGAGGGGTAACTAGTGGTGTTCCCCAAGGGTCAGTCCTAGGACCAATCCTATTCAATTTATTCATAAATGATCTGGAGAAAGGCATAAACAGTGAGGTGGCAAAGTTTGCAGATGATACTAAACTACTCAAGATAGTTAAGACCAAAGCAGATTGTGAAGAACTTCAAAAAGATCTCACAAAACTAAGTGACTGGGCAACAAAATGGCAAATGAAATTTAATTTGGATAAATGTAAAGTAATGCACAGTGCACAGAGGCGGTCAAAAAAGCAAACAGGATGTTAGGAATCATTAAAAAGGAGATAGAGAATAAGACTGAGAATATATTATTGCCCTTATATAAATCTATGGTACGCCCACCTCGAATACTGTGTACAGATGTGGTCTCCTCACCTCAAAAAAGATATTCTAGCACTAGAAAAGGTTCAGAAAAGGGCAACTAAAATGATTAGGGGTTTGGACAGGGTCCCATACGAGGAAAGATTAAAGAGGCTAGGCCTCTTCAGCTTGGAAAAGAGGAGACTAAGGGGGGATATGATAGAGGTATATAAAATCATGAGTGATGTTGAAAAAGTGGATAAGGAAAAGTTATTTACTTATTCCCATAATACAAGAACTAGGGGTCACCAAATGAAATTAATAGGTAGAAGGTTTAAAACAAATAAAAGGAAGTTCTTCTTCACACAGCGCACAGTCAACCTGCGGAACTCCTTACCTGAGGAGGTTGTGAAGGCTGGGACTATAACAGTGTTTAAAAGGGAACTGGATAAATTCATGGTGGTTAAGTCCATAAATGGCTATTAGCCAGGAAGGGTAAAGAATGGTGTCCCTAGCCTCTGTTCATCAGAGGATGGAGATGGATGGCATGAGAGAGATCACTTGATCATTGCCTGTTAGCTTCACTCCCTCTGGGGCACCTGGCATTGGCCACTGTCAGAAGATAGATACCGGGCTAGATGGACCTTTGGTCTGACCCGGTACGGCCGTTCTTATGTTCCTGTTACAACTACACTCTTCTCTCCTTTGCATGTAAGTTACACCAACCCACACCCAGTACAAATGATGTGTAAGTTACAGATTATGTTACTCTTTGGTGTGCTAACCATCTTTTTAAAACAATCCCAAATCTGTACCTGCTGAAAACAGGCGCCTCAAGTCATGTTATGCCATAAACATTTATCAATCTGACATGACAAGCCTGGGCCCCCTTTATTATCCTTTTGTGACCTGCACAGCTGGTCTGAAAAACAGTTGTCACCAATTATGCCCACAGATAATGCTGGGTAAATTCAGCTGTCCAACATTAGCTCAACCTAAATCTGATCCTGGTTGACTAATTTCCTAAATCTTAGCAGGGTGCTTAAGGAAACTATTACCATGCAAGGCTCCAGGAACATAGAACTTTGGTTACTTGCATCTGGGCTGTGAAAAGACATTCATCACTTATGCCATGAATTATAAATTTGTGGCTCTCAGGCTAATTTGTTACTTACCCACACCCCCATAATGGACAGCTTTGGTGCCTAAAATACTTGCATCTGGAAATTGTTAAATCTTTTTGTGTTTGTGTAAGCTGGTGGTTGTCTACTCCCCCACTATACATTTTATAATTAAGCAAGTTAAAATGTTGAAATTGAGGTCTTAAAAAGACATTTTCCTTGGTGAAATCGTGTATTCATTAACCCAGCAGGAATGCTGTTACTGGAGCATTGCTATTACCAAGCTGTCCTAGGATCATACAAGTTCTTCATGGATAGGAAGGAGTAAAATAAGCTGAAAGAAAATAAGGAAAAGAAGTTGCCTATATATGCATCCTTTATGTAACTGACAAAGGTGTAGTGAGTTTTTTATAGAAACCTGCCAGACATCATATTGCATGAAACTTTTGAGATCACATTCACCTTTTCAAATGTCTAGCACAAACTAATGGAATTGTATTGGTATTTGAATTTTGTTCCTGCCTTTCCAATCCTTATGGCAATTGATGTTGCTAGATTTCTCCACTGATAGTTCTTAGCTCCTTCCTCTTCTCTATAACTTTTTTCTTATCTATATCAGTCAACTGTCAACCTTTGCTATCACTTCTATGCAGATGTTATCCACATCTATATATCCATTTAATTCTTTCCTGACTTTCACCCTCCCTCAAACTCATCAGTTCCAGGATCTAATATAACTTCCAGTAACTGACTTCTTGTGTCCATTGCAGAATCCAGAACAAAATTTTCAAGGTTCTGCATGGGCCCCAACCTTGCTTCCATTGAAGGGAATCGTCTTTTATGGGAAGAGGATGGTGTCATAAACAGATAGCTAAGGGTTAATGTCTCTTTCACCTGAAGCACCTGACCAGAGGACCAATCAGGAAACCGGATTTTTTCAACTCTGGGTGGAGGGAAGTTTGTGTCTGAGTCTTTTTTTTCTGTCTGCCTGCTTTCTCTGAGCTTTGGAGAAGTAGTTTCTACTTTCTAGTCTTCTGTTTCTAAAGTAAGGACAAAGAGATCAGATAGTAAGTTATATGGTTTCTTTTCTTTGGTATTTGCATGAATATAAGTGCTGGAGTGCTTTGATTTGTATTCTTTTTGAATAAGGCTGTTTATTCAATATTCTTTTAAGCAATCGACCCTGTATTCGTCACCTTAATACAGAGAGACCATTTGTATGTATTTTTTCTTTCTTTTTTATATAAAGCTTTCTTTTAAGACCTGTTGGAGTTTTTCTTTACTTCAGGGAAATTGAGTCTGTACTCACCAGGGAATTGGTGGGAGGAAGAAATCAGGGGAGATCTGTGTGTGTTGAATTGGCTAGCCTGATTTTGCATTCCCTCTGGGTGAAGAGGAAAGTACTTTTTGTTCCAGGACTGGGAACAGAGAGGGGGAGTCACTCTGTTTGGATTCACAGAGCTTGTGTCTGTGTATCTCTCCAGGAGCACCTGGAGGGGGGAAGGGAAAAAGGATTATTTCCCTTTGTTGTGAGACTCAAGGGATTTGGGTCTTGGGGTCCCCAGGGAAGGTTTTTCAGGGGGACCAGAGTGCCCCAAAACACTCTAATTTTTTGGGTGGTGGCAGCAAGTACCAGGTCCAAGCTGGTAGCTAAGCTTGGAGGTTTTCATGCTAACCCCCATATTTTGGACGCTAAGGTCCAAATCTGGGACTAAGGTTATGACAGATGGACTCCCTGGATTTCCCCCCAAACTATCAGACTTTTCATTTTCTCTTTTCTCCAGTGTGTTACTCCCATACTTCCGTATGTCCCTTCTCCTGGTCTCTTCATAGAGATATCCTACAGCCACAATGCCTCTATCACATAGAATAGTTTCCTGGGTTCTCTAGCTCCATCTGACTCTTTGCAAATCCCATTTACTTTTCCTGACCTATGATTCTTAAGCCCTTCTTCAATACAAACCATCAAATACTATTCCCTGAACTACAGGATACTTGTGTTCAATTACAGTCCCTGGAACATGTCCGCTGTCCCAGTATTCCTCCTGCCTGTATGATTTTGTTCACTCCATATAATTCCTCTGAAGTCACAGCTTGTGATTAGGTATAACACATTTTGCTTTACTTTTATTAATTTTAACTTTTTAGTAAGAGAATTTATTGCTCATGAAAGGTCTGAATCTATCCCGGAGAATTAAGGCCTTTATGTACAGCACAGGCAGGGTCAATGGATGCTAACACACAAACACATCCCCAAAGGGCCTCAGTCCTGTCCTAGCCTAGAGAATAATTCTGCCTCAGTGCTCATTCAGCCCTTGGCACCTCTAATGAAACCACTGACAAAGGTGCCAGTTGCGACGGTGGTTGGTGTGATATAGATGCCTTGCCACGAAGCAGTTGATGCCACCTACTCATTTCAGAGAAGCCCTCAAACCCTCAGATGATCATCGCTATAAATCATTACTGGCACAAGCAGGGACTGAATTGATAGCCAAGAAGTGAAAGAGAGAACCAATCCCCTGAGCTATCTAGCCCTATTTTTGCAATAATGACACAATACAAACAGCATATCGTGTAAGGGAGACAATTACTGAGATAGTTATGTATAACTGTTTACAGACATAACTCATGTTTTGACAGAAAAAATGTGTTTTCTAAAGAGGTAACATTTAGATATAAAATGGTATGTTTTATTCTCATTTTGCATTTCTTCTGGTAATTTTAATACTTGTGAGAAGAACATAAGAGGTAAAATGTAAAGAGTTGACGGTGAAAAAGACTGCTGGATTGTCAGTGATATTTTGACCTTAGTTGTGGCTTATTCAAATGCAACAATATCTTAGTTACTGATGACTGCTACTAATGCAGTAGAATACAAAAAGGCTGTTGTGTAAAATCCACCAGTGACCTTGTCATGTCATATACTGTGAACAAAAGGAGGACACACAAACATTGACTGCCTAAACTCAAAGAGTACAGTGGTCCTACAAATCTCCAGCTTTCTTTGTGGGTCATACCATATGTATAGTAGAAAGCTTGACTCTCACAGCATGATGAAATACCATCAAAGTTGGGGGAAGATATAATGGATCAAATCAGAACTAAGTGCAAGCTTTGAGGAATTTGTTTAGGTTAAATTCCACAATTTTTAGGATGACAATAATAATGGTCTTTATGGACCAAGTATTTGCAGAGAAAGTGCCTTGAAATTGGTAACACACTAAACTAATGCTTAGTGAAAGCAAGTGGTACAGCTAGTGAATTACAGTTGTCTTCATTCTTCTCTGATAATTTGTGACAATTGCATCCTAATGCTATTTCATTGATTTCTGCTGCAATTCAACCCCATGCTGGGTTCAACCAGGGTGACACAAACAAACATAAGATTACCATAGGCAGACCTAATACATACACTGTACCCTTCTGGAAAAATCCTATAGAATTTAATAGAGATGGACTTTAATGTGGTTCCAAAGAAAACACCCTAAAACCTAGATAACTGAATAACCATATTAGTTATACAGGTTTTGTCTTTAAATCATCCTCTGAAATTCTATTAATTCGGTACAATTGTTAAAACATCCTCACCTATATAAAGGTTATCATGTCCTACAAAAAACTTTATAGAATTTTTCCATAGGTGTGAGCCACCACCATAACTATTATATGCAGAACAGTAGCAGTGCCCTTTCATAAGCCACCCCCATGGCAGTTTTTACAGTTTTTGCCAGTTCAACACCCCATGAGACAAATTACAGAAATATGCAACATGTCCTCAGAATGGATGAATATTTATGTTCCAAAATTCTGTGCTGGCATGTGTCTGTATTCAGACACATGCCATCTACAGCCCTACTCAAAGTCCCTCATCTCAACTCACTGCAGACCCCAGCGTCAAACATACAATTCCTATCAAAAGCAGAAAAAATTACCAGAGCATTCTGTTTTGAAGCCCATTGCTTCATAAGTGGTCCTAGGTGCAAAAATATGCAGACCATATCTCGTGAGCGATAAGCCTTAATATGCAACAACCCTTTGCACCTGCTGCTGAGGAAGATTATCTATAGAGTGTCCCCTTTATGTGTTTTGGAAGGAGCTAGAATGGGACAACCACTATTAGCTCATTTTCCCATTGCTGAGTATGTTTTCTGCAGTAGGCCTCTGGATAACACTCGCCAGAATCAGACTCCAAAGTTACTCTTGGTATCCTCCACATAGTTATACATACTGGGTCATTCGTGTTTATAATGCTGCACCCATTATGGGAGAAAAATCAGAACCAAAATGTTTGTACTACGTTCCCTTTGAAGATGTGGTTTTCTAAGCATCTGAGCATAGACTACTACCAACTTCTTCATTTTAGGCCCACTTAACACCTCCCTCCCTCACCCCCTTTCCCTAATAAAGACTGCAGCATCACATGCCCAGTTTGAAAAACTGGACGTTCATTTTCTTTCAAAGGTCTCCATCAGACAAGCAAGTTGCCCAGTTTCCAATAGCATGAGACCAGAAAATGCGAGGTCATCCCTATGACTAATAAATATACTGTCACCATACCACCAAAATGGATAAGACACACGGAAATGTTACATGCAGAGACTATCAAAATGTACATGTATGTATCTATCCACCTAAAGGTTCCCTACAACTCCCATTACCTTTTTTAAAGTAATGAAATGTAAGTAAAATGAAATAGCAAAGCAAAGGAAAATGAAGTTTCCAAAACCAATGACCTCTTCTGAGAGCTGAGTGGCAGAACGTGTGTAATGAAAAACAACTTGATTTGATTCAATTATTATGTTACCCAAACACACGAAAAGATTTTGGAAACAGAAAAACAATAGTGGTACAACTCAGTATGTGGTTTAACAGATGATACCTTACTAGGGTTCCCTCCGTATTTGACAGGATGAACTGCAAGTTGGCCTATTTTTATGTCTTGAGCTAAGCTGTTAGATGCTATTTTTAATTCTACTGTTTGTGATCAGTACTTTCATTTCCTTCAGTAAACCAACAAAGAAAAAGCAGAAGGCAAAGTCATATGATAGGGAATGGTAGATTGTAGGAAAGGAGCCAAGAAATCAGCCTGAAACTGCTTATTCCCCAGACAAAGGATGAGGCACACATAATCTTTCAAAAGTCCTACTAAATGCCAAGGAATACAACGTACCTCTGGATATCTGACAAAAATAGCTGACAATGACAGGATGAAGAGGCCTGAATTACCAATGTTTGTGATGTTCCTTACAGATTTTCCATAGTAAACTGAATAATCTGCACTGTGTCTGTATGTCAAGCGCACACACAAACTATATAGAGTTCAACTGATATATAATCTCGCATTTCTGTCATATATACTTAGAGGTGCACCTAGTCACACAGGTTTTTTTTTTTTTTGCATATATCCATCCCTGGCAGTTATTTCTACTGGCACATATAAACACTATCTAATACAGAGTAGAAAAATGCACTCCTTTTATTAGTTTGGCTTAGATAGCAGGTACAACACATCCCCAGTTGTTCACAGCATCACATACTGTATGGCTAGGGTAACCTACAGCTGTTTACTTGTTCATCTTTTCTTACTGGCAAATCTCACTTCCTAAATGCAAGCTGCAAATTCACCAAGCACACCTTGAAAATCTGGTCACCAGAGCTCCCGGATTAACTGTTTCCATTTGCATAACTGTAAACTTAATGTAGCACTTCCAGAGTGTGTATCCTTTAAATTGCACTTCCCGATGAAACACAAAATCCTCTAAAAGGGTTTCCCAACTAAACCAATTTGTAAAGTTGTTTTTTTAATATAAAACATTAAAGAAATTAAAGTGATTGGCATATAATTAGATTAATTATTCTTATCTTCCAAGTTGGTTTAATTTTAATATACATATATATATATAAAAGATTATATATCCACTCAAAGGATTAGGCAAAAAGTCAAGCAGTAGCAACATATTCACATTACCTTACTGTGCAAATTATAAAACTAATTAATCTAAAGTTTCACAAGAAAAGAATTGGCTCTGCATGCACACTCTGACACAATTTTAGATATTTAAAATTCACTCTCACATTGTTTTCTTGGGTAGTGAGAGTCAGCTTTATGTCCCTGCAACCTACAAATTGTTTGTTCTCCCTGGAGAAAACTAAACCTCAATATACATTTATAAATGGAATACTAAAAATATTTTCGTCATATACATGAAAAACAAGGACATTCAAAGTATCTCCCAAGTATATCTTATACTGATATATGTGAACCACGCTGAAATATGCCTATTCAAAAAGCCAAAAGTTTGGGTCGGTCTCTCTCTTCTTTAAAAAATTATGCTTGTTTGATCACAGCATTTCCAATTTACAGTATATTGTTATGTTTGTTCTACCCCCTCCAACCCAGTGAATACTCACTAAAGGCCCAATGTTGTGAGATGCTGAGTGACATGCTACCTGATGCTGAGTGACATGCTACCAGACTCAGTGTAGCATATTGGGATCTAAAAGGAGATTTTTCCATCTAGAGATCCCGCTGAAATGTAGAACTTGAGAGCCATTGTTATGAGGTGCTGAGTACCCTCAACTCCCATTGACTCCCTCTCACGATCTACTGCTCTAGAGAGTAATTTTTACAGAACAACATTTCCATTAGCTCACCCACTACTTTATTTGAAAAAAAAAAAATCGAAGATGTTCTCTGTTTTGAGTTTGTGGGCAAAGTAAGAAACCGAATATTCTAGTTTCTTAGGGCTGTTACTCACTCTTATCTAGGGAAGAATCTAACCCATTGCTTTAAGAAGATTTCCAAAGAATTACTATGGTTATTTTTAGCTAGGAGAGTAAAATGAGATTTTAAAAGCAGCTTGGATCATATCAAACTATATAGTTATATGATGGGCAGTATGACCAGATAAGTAATATACTGTTAAAAAATCTTAAATATTATATTCATGTACACCCAAGTCTGTGATATATCCTGTGAAACTTAAAGAGAATTCTATTTAGACAATATTTACTTCTATTTATAAAGCTACCGTTATGAGTACACCTGTGTACTTAATCCTGATGGCCCATATGTTCAAGCAGTTGGATACTTATCCAAACCTGAGCCAGTCCCCTCTAGTCTGCAAAATTCGTCTGTAATTTTGGGGTTTTTTTTTTAATTGCTTTGATTTTTATGGAACTTCCTCAGTAAAACTTGAGGAAGCAAAGTTAAAGATTTCAGTTAGGAGGGGAGAGAGGAGACCCGTAACTGCGGGAACATGAGGACTCAGCCTATTTCATAACAGAACCTCCTACAACCATGTTGTGGAATTATAGAGTCACAGAGTTCAAGGCCAAAAGTGACCACCAGATTATCTAGCCTGACATCCTCATATCAAGGCCACCAACACCACCCAGGCACTAAACTTATAACTCATGCATATCTTGGAGGCAGCATGCAGTCGACCCCTTGCCTGGGTAAGGCACTGCTAATTTTGTTTCAGCTGGTGGAAGGATCTTTATGTGATTAGAAAACAATCACCTTAGCCGGGCCTTTCTGTTTCGTTTCAACACAGAGTGGCTAGCTATTAGGCAGTGGTAGGTTCTGACAACAACAAAGAAAGATAATTAGGCTAGCTCACCCAACAGCAGAAGGAGCACTTGGCCTGTGTCAACTGCCATGAAGACAGCTAAAAGTTTGAAGAAATAAGAAAAAACTAGAAGGTAAAATTCACTCGAATAAGCAGTTGATGCTTTATAATTATCAGAAAAACAACATGTTGTTTAGCATACTTTATGTTAATGGCTGGCTAGCATGGCCCACTGTGCATAATTTAGCTGAACAATTGATATGAAATTTTAATACACACACACACGTATATATATGATTACTGCTACAGAAAAAAAAGCAAAACACAGGAGAGAGCATAATAGGCACATGAACTCTGAAGGCCTAATTACATCACGGGGGAGGGTAAGCAGTTACTGCTGAATCAAGCAGAAAATTGGGGTAATTTATAAACAGGTAGAGCTGTAATCCAGGTGTATGAGCATGTGTGTGTGGGTTGGTGAAGGCCTTGGAGCTGAGGACTTCCATCTGTGTTACCAAATAAACTGCATAACAGATTGCTTCCCTCAGCTTAAACTCAGTATGTTAAATGAAGAAAGAGGTCCAGCCCCTTGACCCCCCCTGCAGCCAGCCTCACCAAACAAGATTCAAATAAACAATGCAATGGAATGTGCGGAGGGGGGAAAAAGTCTCTTGATGAAATACAAAATCACAGTGTTTGCATGTGAGAAGCTCAGAGATAAAGCTAACTGACTTGGTGTTCTGCCATCAATATACTCCCTATTCTTTGAAGAATGAAATATTTCACACAGGGCATCCCTTTGACACAGAAAGATTCTCCATGGCGGTGGTGGCGGGGGGCAGCTGCAGTTGCCAACAAGAACTGCAAAGGGGCAGGAAAGGCCACACTGGCTCTTGTCCCTGACATGGGAAGCCCGCAGAATAAATGTAGGAGTCCCCCCACTCATCTACCCACTGGAAGGAGGGAAAGAAAGCTGCTAAGCCACCCAGCAAGGACTGCAGCAGAGCAGAAGAGTCCATGTTGAACCTCTGCTCGAGACCCAAGAATGAAAGTAGGAATCTTCCTACATACTACTTCCCAAGAAGGAAGGACTGCAGAAGGGCAGGACAGGGCATAATGAACCCAGCTCCTGACCCAGAGACAACCTCCCTTCCTCTCCCCCCACCCCGAGAAATTAGGAGCTCCCCCACCTACCCTTACATGTGGGGAGAGCACCTGGAGTTGGCAGTAAAGACTGTAGCAAGGAAGGAGAAATAACCCTCTCTCTCTTACTGAAGTTGAATCTGCTGGAGTGGGTTGGGCTGAGTGGAAGATGGGTGAGCCCTGGTGGGGCTGTTACGCAGCATGCTGGCTGAGGCACTGGCTAGAGAGACCGTGAAAGAGGATTGGAATTAAATTATAAACCGAACCAGTAAAGAATGAGATATGCACCTGAGATTTTTATTTTATTTTAATTTATTTGGTAAGTCTTCTTTCTGTTACTGTCCATCTGGTTTAGAGGGTCTGAGGTAGCGACTGTCTTTCATGTAGTTTGTACAGCACCTAGCACAATGCAGTTTTGCTTCTCATGGGGCCTCAGGATGTTACCACAATACAAATATTAATCATCATAATTGAAAACAAATTCTAAAATCTCTCTGAATGCTTTAGACTTAGTGGAGGAGACAGAGATACCAGCCACCAAAACACAAACCTCTTCTGCTAGAGACCCATACATTTTAATTTCACGTTACTGCAAAGGCAGCCAAACATTTCTGATATATACGCCATGTGTGATCACACATTGAGTCTCTAGACTGTTCCTAAGCGTATCAAGCTGCCTCATCATCTTGATTACTGGTTCATGGTACTTGTTAACTCACATATTTGCTTTAAACTCCATTCTTACCATTTCTCCTAGGCCTCGCTCCTGCCTGTATTCCTATTTCTTCACAGCAACAAAAGGACAGTGAATGTTGGTGGCTATGTCACTGCGGAGGACAGCTGCATGTGGAAAATTTTACAGGATTGCTGGGTCTGGTGACTGGCTATATTAACAGTACTACAAGACTCTTTGGAAACCTCTGCACCTTAGGCGCAGCTCTTACAAAGAGGTGCTGTGTAGAGATTTTCCATTATTTACACTTAGGTGTCAGTTGAAGCTTTAGGCAGAAGCTCACCAGCCCAGGAGGAGCTCCTGGAAGTATCAGTGCTCCAGACATTCTCAATGTCTCCAGCGACCTTGGGCAGACAGTAGCTGTCATGCCATCCTGGGATCCATCCTCAGAGATCCTAGAGATCTGTTTGCCACGGAAAAATGCAGAATGTGCATTTTTGCAGAGAATCTTTAGTTTTTACATTTTGTGAAAAAATAAAAACATATATTAACTATTAACTAAATTTTACTGAAAGTAGAGAGTCACTTATTCAATGCGTGCAATCTCCCCCTCTTGTGGTTGATTTTTGAATGCGCTTTAAATTTACGTAGCTCAGCATATTCCAATTAACTGCTTCCGGCATACAGAGGTTACTCAACAGCATATAGAGGTTCGTGTTTTAATGCATCTCAAATTTCACATCAGCCTCCAGACTGAAGTTCTATAAAGATACTGAAAACTTTAAAAATCATGCCTAAAGACTGTGTCACTGAGTTTGGTGAGGACAAATTTCACATTGATGGTAATGTGCTGTTCTGGATTGTATGCAGAAAGGCTGTAGATTAAGCTCAAAGGCAGACAATTGTAGAACACATAGAAAGAGCTAAACATAAACTGAATGAAAAGAAATGAAAGCAAGAGGCTGAAACAGCTGGGCCATCGAAAACAGTAAAGAAACAATGCACTATGACTGGATCATTCCAGCATTTTTGTGCATTTAAAAAACAAACAAACAATCTTCTGAAAATACAGAATACAGACATAGAAGTATTTGGTATATATAAGAAATACAAATTGCAATTCTATTAATTTTATTTTATTATAATGATTGATGGCACTGGTAGGCTTTGAACTTACTTAAAATTGTAAATATATCAATAAAACATTGTGCTCAATTGATACCTCTGTGTACTGTGGCTAGGGAAACTAAAGTTCAATGTTTCATTTTCACTGGAAAACCACAGATTTTTATGGGTTTTTTAGCAGATTTTTTTTTTAAACTAGGATCCCTGTATATCACACACTCTCCTTGTGCAAGGACAGCTCTGCTGGGCAGTGCAGAAGGGAACAGGGCCACAGGCCAAAGAGGAATCGCTACACTGACTCTTGAAAGTGGAAGGGCTAGAAGAACCAAAGAGCAGCTGTGTCTGAGTTGGTTCCTGGCACCAGCAGGTGGAGGGGCTCCTTAAGTCAGCCAAATTTGTGTGCAATAAGCTAGTTTAGCACAGCAACTTCACAAGACTTGGGAACTGCAGTCAGCAATTCCTTATGACCACAGGAGGAAAGGGACTAGACCAGGCCTGCTGGCAATGCAGGGATCTGAGCGGCACAGTCCAGGCCGGAATGACGGCCTGTGCTATGCTTATTTTGTGAATCAGTCTACAGCACCTTTCACCAGTACTAAATTACATCGCAAACACACCAGGATATTTAAAGAGGAGGAATGGCTGTTGGTTAATTTCAGAAAGCCAAAACTATTTTCTAATGATTTCTTACATTAAACCTGCCTCATATGGGTCTTGTTGTGCCAGACAAACCACTAATTATCAGGAAATCCCTCATTTTTAACCTACATTAGCATCCATGTAATCTCAACCAGCCTACAGTAACTGGAAGCTATCGTTTTCTTAGGAAATAATGGTAACTGGAAGTGATAACTCATGGTGTTGTGTCACCATCTGATAATATGTGAGAGAGTGCATCCCATCACATGACGGTATAAAGAGTGAAGGCAGAACCGGATAAAGTAAGTAGGGAGGGTGCGGGGGTTGTACTAACATGGAACTTCCATTCTTTACTTACGGTGATAAAGATTTGGGGCCCTGGAATTGGCAGCATTAAAAGCTATTTTAATTTGAGCGGTGATTCTTTTTTGTAATGTGTCTCAGATAAAACATTCATTTGGGAGAACCAGGTTAAGGAGAAAAAAACCAAACCACACCAAGGATAATAAGTTCTCCCACAAATTCTTCCTGGAAACATTATTGCAAAATCCTCTGCCCACCTGAACAGTATGCTTATGATTAACTGCAGATGAGCCCAGCAGCTTGCATATGTAGATAATTTGCTCTAAATTTCCATGCTGTATTATAACACTAATGATCACTAATAATAGAAGAACCCACAGTTTATTGAGTAAGTAATTTGAGACATGATGATTTTTATCTTGAATAGGATCAGGCTGACCAATTTAAACTGGGCAGAAAAAGGTAAATAATGTGTAAATCAATGTCAACAACAGCATGCTCTGTTTCTTTGCAAAATGGTATGGATTGATTGGCGAAAAGAGGGCCCTGCTAGTAACTATTGCTGGGAAATAAAGTCAATAAACTTCCATGTCCAAGAGCAAAAGGTCAGACACAGAAGTTCAACTCAGCTGCAAAAACGATTTTGTCACCAGACTACATGGACTCAGATGGGCTTGAAGTTTGCTCTTGTGGGTGAGGTACCTGCAAACAGCGGTGGAGACAGATGTTACGTCATGAAGCCGATAAAAAAAGGAAACCATCAAATATAGACAAAACTTTGTGGAAAAAGACTGTACATTGGCTTCCAGTCAAAAAGACAGCATCTTAAAATCATATAAAGAAAATTAGCAGCCAGGCACTGTCTGTTTGATAGTTATTTCAGGAATAAAACAATACTTAGGTATTGCAGCTCATATCCATTTCCCATTCATAGGAACTTTGATTTGGCTTCTTTTTTTTTTTTTTAAGCTGAGAAAATATAGAATATTATGCAATTAAGAATACTGCTGTGCTCATATGCATTTAAATGTTTTAAAGAACAGGTTTTTTTCTTATCATCTAGTATCTTGGCAGAAGATTATTTAAGCTCTATGGTGAATGTTAGAAATTCATAGTTTTTCTGAAGCCTTTCAAGGGCATGTTTCTAATGGTTAGAGACAGATACAGAGGATGAAATCCCGACCCCACTGAACACAATGACAACTCTCTCCATTGACTTTAATGAGGTCATGATTTCACTCAGAGAGT
The DNA here is from genome assembly GCF_007399415.2 of Gopherus evgoodei. Taxonomy (NCBI): domain Eukaryota; kingdom Metazoa; phylum Chordata; order Testudines; family Testudinidae; genus Gopherus; species Gopherus evgoodei. Next base: position 31,744,516 of record NC_044333.1, on the reverse strand, counting down.
CAGCAATTCATTGCTGACAAAATGTTCACTCTACGGTGCCTGAAGTTAGGTGCCTAAATCCATAGTTAGGCAACTAAATAAGTGACCTAATTTTCAAATGTGCTGGGCATTCGTTGCTTAACTATGGATAGGGTGCCTGAGTTTAGGCATCGTAGTTTGAACATTTGGCGCTAACTTCTCTTTCCCTATCTGTTAAAGGAGGAGTGATGGTGGTATAATTAATGGATTCCTACTTTACAGAAGAAGGGTTGTGGGACTTAGGTACTTAGTGTTTTTAAAGTGCTGTCAGTTACACCTAGGGCAAAGTGTTATTAATTATTATGAGGGAGGAGATGGTGTGGGAGGGGAAAAAGCGTCCTCTCGCAGTCCTCTGTTTGAACCCTTCAGCATGAACCTCAGTCACGTCTTGTGTGACTCTTCACTCCACCAGAGGAAGACTGTGGGCAGCTCTCTCGAGAGCCTGTTACCATTGCTCTGAGATGGAGCCAGACGAGTAAGCTTGAGAATGATGCAAGGCATGCCCCCTCTGCCAAAGGGCTGACGATAGTGTCTCTGCAATGCTCCCTTGGGAAGAAGAGTTAGCATGGGAGCCCAGATCTGTTCCCCTTGCATGAGAGCAGCACAGGGTATTGCCTCTGGATCAAAGCATTGGGCAAAACACTTGTGAACATACTCTAGGGAATAATTCTGAATTGGTTTCCAGGGGATGGATTAAGCAGGGCCAAATGAGTATTTTCCGCATTTAACTACTCGGATTCTCTGGCCACCACACCAGTCAAACCCTTCATTTTTTATGTAGAAACCTGGAACTTATCAGAGTATATCCCACAGTTTTCTTTATACATTATTACTACAATACTTTCAAAATACACTTTTTTTTATTTAAGTGCAGCTAATTTCATGCATGAATATGTAATATCATATCCCGGAGGGATTTTGAACTGACAAATCTAGCATATCAAGATCCATGAAATCTTGGAACAATACTACTACCTCTTGCACCTCTCAGAGAAATGTTTAGTTAAGACACTGCAAAATCTCTCACAGCAGAGGCAGTGAGGTATTACCAAGTTCTCTACCTCCCAAAGATACGTCCTCTCAAAAAATGGAGGATAAAGAGGAGGAGAAAACACCGAGTGGAGAACAAAGACAGCAGCACTGGGAAGGAAAGACAATGCTGAGACTTTTACTTCCTATACTCTGTGCCTAGATGCCATCCTGACTGGCACACTAGAGACAGACTGGGTTAGCTGCATCCCAACTGACAAGCTGCTGCTGTTCAGAACAATTATTTTCTATGTTGGCTTTTAAATTTAAATGATATGGGAAAATGGTCAGTTTGGTTTCAGCACATTTTTCTGTGAAAGCTCCGATCAGGCAACAAACAAAAAAAAATTCCAGGAGTCAGCCGGAACTATTTGTTCCTTTTGCAGTGAAGCAGGGGAACGGGAAGCAGGAACACCTAAGTTTAACGCCTTGCTAACATTTCTCAAATAGAGGGTCACATGAGCCTCTTTCCAGCACAAAGTCTTTTGAGGGAAATGAGGATGACCCTTAGTTCATGGGGAGGCCAGAATCCACTGTTCAGCTACAACAGTTTTTGAAGAACAAGGAGAAAACTGCACAAAGGCTTACTAAACTGTAAGTATGAGCTGTAGGACCTGGGAGTTGGCTCCCTTATTGCCCAACATAAAATGATTAAATACTATACACAAGGACTCTCAGAAAGATGGCGTGTTGGCAAATTGGCAGTCAGGTGGTACATCCTACTGCACCCTTAAAGAAACGTGTTGGGCTAGCAAAAGCTTCCTTCACTCTGCACACTGTAAATGGCTAATATGCATGCAACAGTCTTTCTGCCATATTCATTTCCAGAGTGTTTCTTCTGAACTGAAGCCAGATTTAAAGTAGCCACTTTTATATTCAAACATATTTCTCGGCTTATCCATTGTGAGAAATGCTTTGCACCTTGTAAACTTTTAGATAGTGTTACTGAGCCAAAATGGACTCAATATTTTTAAGGAGTCACGGGCCACGTGTGATTGAAGTCTTTCTGAATCATCCGCATTCCTGCTATAGTATTGGCCTTGAAAGATCCACTGACTCAGTGCAATGTCAGTGGAATATTTTTAAAATATATCTATTATTTAAACGTTAAGTGTTCAGTTTAAATGAAAAATATTAGCAGAAAGAAAATGAAATTATACACTGCTTTTAATGGAAGAATCTCACCAAATTTTACAAATATTAATGAATTAATTAATTCAAATAATTCCTGAGAAGCAGTTAAGATCACTATACCCATTTCATATCGATGAACTCAGGCCCAGAGAATTTAATTGACTTGCTCAAGGCCATGTCAGAGCACTAGAACCCAAGAGTCTTAAATTCTAGTCACCTGCTCCGACCATTAGACACCATTACCTACTTGAGAGTACATCTAATTAACTGGCAAATGGAAGGGAATTCATGGCTAAGGGTGTTCTGTCATTAACTCACCTATTATATAAATAGTGCATAACATAAAAATGATGCAATCTCATAGTGCAGTATTATGTACGGCGCTATAATAGCTACATCCTTGACTATGCTCTTTTTCAGAATCAAGTTCTCAGAAGGTTGTGTGAACTCTTCAACTTTAGGGACTTATTTCTCAGAAGCAGTATCTGAGCAACAGGATTTCATCACAAAAATAAGCAGCTACGACAGGAAGCAGATCTGCTGAGTAAGAAGGTACCATTTTTAAATAGTCACTTTTCAGGCTAGAGCCACATGTTCAAGTGATGATCTTCTATGGAGCTGTGTTGCTTAACACCTATAACATCCATTGCACTCAATAGGATGAGTTCAGGGAGGCAGCTTCAGAAAAAGACCCCAGACCTTATTTCCCTATAAGAACTTTTATTCTTGATAACATGTACTCAGATTGTTAAAGTGTCAGTCTCCTGTGTGAGAACACAAACCTTTATAAATGTCAGTGGAAATAATTTTTCACTCCTCTTTCTTTTAGCACGATTTCTCCTTCGTTTACAGATATTTATCAAGCTTGGATCAGAGCTGAAAGTAGAGTGCCAAGAAAAAGGTCTTTTATTAAAAACAAAGTGGCCCTTTTTAATTTGGTTTAGGCTTACTGAGTAATTCTTAAAATGCTAATGAACTCCAGCTTGGCTTGTCCATCCTAAAATGCCAGGGCCCAGATCCAGGAACTTAATTTAGCAATATAATTTTAATGCTACTAAATAATCCCTTTATGGCAGGTTACAGAGCACTATCAGACTTGAAAAATGGAATTAAAATTAACTGGATTTTTAGTAATGCAAGGATGTTAGAATTAGAGTTGTGAAGGCAGTTAATTATATTAGTGGGATGGATAATTAAAAAAAAATAGTTTCCTTAAAGAGGAAATCCAGTGTATTACCTATTTATCCAAATTTTGGTTTGGACAAAGGATATCCTAACTTTAATTTATGTACTCCTTTCATTTCTGCAATGTCTTGTGGGGTATGCTGGATCAGAATCTTACATGATGCATCAGAATATAAATTATGCAACACTAAAAGTAAAGGTATTTTTCAACTGGCTGTTTCGATATCTAATCTGAATTTATTGTAGTGAATGGAAGCAAAGAGAATGCTAAAGAGGACTCGGCATCAGTGAAATAGCAGTTACTGCAATTCATTTGCCATCTCCTGTTAATTAGCTTTTCCTTATTATTCAGGGAAAGGCACAGACTAGAAAAAAGCGACACATCTCATGTTTTCTAGAATTGATTGAGATTGCATCTTTGATGCAGCAGCTGGCATTTCCATGGGTAGAACCAGCCAGAGAACTGCGTAGTTGCACTGAATTCTTAACTAAAAGTACAAGGTTCTCTTCGTAACTGGGGAGAACACAAAGGACTTGATATAAAAAGAAGAAAATAGGAACAAAATCTACACCATCACAGATCCATCAGTCATTTTTTAGAATGAATGATCTGAGCTAGGAAATAAATAAGAATCCTTTGAAAAGGAGCAAAGAATCCTGTGGCACCTTATAGACTAACAGATGTTTTGGAGCATGAGCTTTCGTGGGTGAATACCCACTTCCTCAGATGACATGCATCTGAGGAAGTGGGTATTCACCCACGAAAGCTCATGCTCCAAAACATCTGTTAGTCTATAAGGTGCCACAGGATTCTTTGCTGCTTTTACAGATCCAGACTAACACGGCTACCCTCTGATACTTTGAAAAGGAGGCACTGAAAAGAAGGGTTTTGAAACAAAACACAGTCCAGTGGATAGGGAATTGGATTTGGGTCCTGGGTTCTATTTCTGGCCCTGCCACTGACTCACTGCGTGACTTTGGACAACTCACTTACCCTCTCTGTGCCTTAGTTTCCCATCTTTCAAGTGAGGTTAAGAACATTATCCACCTTTGTACAGTTCTTTGGGATCTACAGATAAAAAGCCCTATAATAAATTATAAATATTACTAATTCTTATGGAGAGATGGCATTAGCTCCATGATTAAATTCGCAACTAAATCTCCAATAGAAACCTGATTTTGCACCCTCCTCTCAAAATCCAAAAAGACATATTGTCGAGTTAGATCTATTTTGTTCATATAGAAACAAATTATAAAGAACAATGTTCCGTGGTGTACATTGTCAGTATTGTACATGCACAGAATTTACAGGGGTAGAGTCAGGTAATGTAGGTGGTCTCTTTGAGAAATGCAGTCTTAACCCTACACTTCCTGACTTTCCAATATGTTTGTCTTTCTAACCCTAACATTTTTTGAAAAGCAATATTAAACTCTATCCACAGCAATTGTAACATATTAATGAAGCTTTCAGTGTGTGAATTATGAATCAGGGGTTATTTCCAGTCCAAACTCAGTGATCATGAGTCATTACCATCTTATGGCTGTTCATTGTGCGAAGTGAAAGCAGTTGATGGTCTAAGGTCCAACACCTAGTGGTGAGAACACATGACCCATTTCAAAGTGGGAGGAAATGTGGCATATGCTAGTTATGTCACTTAATGAACTGTTAGAAGGTTCTCAGCTACTCTGGTGGTGAGGGTGCTATAAGAAACTATATACACTTGACAAGAATAGACTTCTATGGCTTTATTGGATCAAAGTACAAGTCAAACCTTATTATGACATCTGCAATTTAAGAATCTACGAGAGTGGCGGGCAACCTGTGGCCCGTGGGTAGCCTAACAGGGCAATCTGTGGGCTGCGAGACATTTTGCTGATACTGACCATCCTCAGGCATGGCCCCCCGCAGCTCCTAGTGGCCACGGTGGGCCATTCCCAGCCATTGGGAGCTGCGGGAAGCGGCGGCCAGCATGTTCTTGCAGACCACCGCTTTCTGCAGCTCCCATTGGCTGGGAATGGTCAACTGTTGCCACTGGGAGCTGCGGGGGGCCGTGCCTGAGGATAGTCAGCATCAGCAAAATGTCTTGGGGCCCACAGATTGCCCTGCTGGGCCACAGGTTGCCCACCTCTGGTCTAGGATGTTGCATTCATATCACTCAACGACACTAATGGAAATTGTGTGTGCATATCAAGGGAGAATAACTCTCTTACGTAGTATCTTTTGATATGGAATAAGAATCCCACCACACTTTAGGTGGTAACATCAGGCAAGAGGTCGATGGAGCTATGGGGCACTGATTAGAACACTCGATAGGACTGTTTAGCACTACACAGAGATGCAGAAAGGATAGGTTGGTGTGTATCGATTGCAGAGTTTCCACAATCAATGGATTTTAATTTAACTAGTGTACAGTGCCTTTCATCTGCAAGTACTCTCTAAGCCCATAACAATTACATATGCACCACAGGTTTGCAGAATGGCTGAAGAATGCCCTTGTTGCCTACTGCTTAATGAACTGAAACCATGGCATATCCAGGGCTGAAAAATGTGTACCATGCAACTGAGTATGTTCTTTAGAGAAGCTGCCCCCACAGGACAGAAAACCTAAGATGAGAGTTATAGATTTGGCCTTCTTCTCCCAGCTGGTGCAGTGTGTTGTAAGGAATAATGGTTGGCACTGATTCAGTTCCTTTGTGGTGAAGTCTGCAGAGGCATCTTAACCTGTCACAGCTAATGGGTTTTGCTATGGATGCCAAAACATAACATGGTGAGAGCATTTGAAGAAAGGGGCATGAAAAATATCTAAAGTGTTGGTAGCCTCAGGGGTAATTTAAAAAAAACCCCAAAAACATATGTCAGATTGGTTTTCAGAAGCTCCACAAACATTAGAGGAGAGCAAATCTAATGAAGAAGTAATGAAATAATTGAGGGGGAAAAAGAACTGTAGAAGTTTTCCTAAGTAATACAAAATCATTACAATGTCCTGGTAGACATGCATTTTTAAACGATGACTGTAATAACGGAAAATTAGACCCTATTACTTATTCATAGGCTTCTGGTTAACACTGTTCTCCATTTAGCGCAGTTCACTTTTATAAATGGTATTTTTAGGAGAGATGCTATTTTTTTGGCTGGGTAATTTCAAAAATAGCTATTTGCTTTTGTGAATTAGAGATCATCTGTCTACAGTTTATAACAGTAATTTAAGATAGAGTTTTGACAAGGATTACAGAGAAATTGCCTAGATTTGGAAAAAATCCTCAAATGATCAAGTGATAAATATTCATTTTTTAACTCTAGAACTACAGAAACTAATTTGATAAAGAAATTGTAAAAATGTTAAGGAAGAAAACAGTATTTGATGAGTCTACAATCTTTATACTTAAGGGATAGTCAGAAGACCTATAAATCCTCAGTGGAATTAATAATTGAGATTCCTGAAAGCTCTAAAAGGAAATATTAAATATGCAAAATCTTGGTGAAAAGTACAATTAAGGCCATAAATGCTTAAAAGTTTAAAGGGCAAGCTACCTTTCTCAAAGATATTCCAGTATTACTTTTAATGTCAGTATAACACAATACATTTTTAAAAAGCAGCATTCTTCTTCTTTTTTTTTTAAACACACATTTTTGGATATTTTTCACCTGTTAAATATTGTGTAATATTAGAAAATACATTTTAAAAATATGTTGACTGGAACACATGAAATGAAAGACCACAATATTGATTTCTGTTATTAAAAGATTGAAAACGTCACTACTGCAAGTTGTTAAGGTTTGTCAGTGTCTTTTGAGTAGAGTAAATGGCATTTATTGACGGGGGTTGGTTTGTGTTTTTTCTTTTCTTTTCATTCTCTCTCTTCTCTTCCAATATCATAGATTATTAGGGTTGGAAGGGACCTCAAGAGATCATCTAGTCCAACCCCCTGCTCAAAGCAGAACCAATCCCCAAATGGCCCCCTCAAGGATTGAACTCACAAGCCTGGATTTAGCAGGCCAATGCTCAAACCACTGAGCTATTCTCCAGCATTATGAACACTTAACTGCTGAAGTAGGAAATATCCAGCTCTGATATAAAAATCCTAAGGCCTACAGTTGAGTTAGCCCAGCTGTCAGTGAAAGAAAATCCTCCCTCTTCAGTTCCAAGCATTCCAGCCTTGCTAATGAATGCTTAGGAGGGTATCTGTGCCAGTCCATTAGTTAAACCTGGTGAATTCTCTTGAGGTGGCTATAGGAATACAAACTTTATATTGCTTACTAGGGGGCTGATTTTCAGAAGTCCTGAGCATGGCTCCACTAGAAGTCAATACAATCTGTGTTCTCTCAGCACATCTGAATATCAGGTCTTTTAAGGTTTGTAAAATATAATTAGTTGACTGGTAATTTTTTTCTGTTGGGACTGGCAGGAAATAATGATTTTTAAATTAACTTCTGGAAGTAAAATATTTTCATTTTTTGCAAGTTTGGCTTGCCCAACAATAGTCATTCAGTATAGCATTGGCCATAGGAAACATGTACAGGAAACTTTATTTTTCCAGAGTGATATTTCTTTTTTCTTTTTATTTGCTATCCCACGACCAATTCTTGGACCGGCTGCCTCTCCTGAACTGATTTGTTCACTTGTATGCCTACGTGTTTCTAGCCATGGCAGGTTGTGAGATAATGGACCTTAACATCATGTAGTTCTGATAATCATCTTGCTTTTTCTCCCTCACTTATGTTGTGATGTGATTCTAGCAGATAAAATCTTCAAAAAACCCCCAGCAGATTTAGAGATTAAAGTTTTTTTTATCACTTGAAGGATGGGATTCCACACTTCTTTCATATTATTTCATTGCCTGGTAGCAACAGTACTTGAAACATAAGAGGCTAAAACACCTTGCAACTGAAGTGGAGGAATAAAGATGATAATCAAATGTCAAAATTCTAAGTGAAATATTTCAGCGTCTTCCATTGGTGTAAAAGCATTTGTCTGTAACCATGATCATTCACTTAAAATCATCACTGGTCCTTAAGTCCCCTAGTGCTTTTTTGTCACTGCCCCGGGACTGAATAAGTCAGAGACCTCAAACCAAGAGCATTTTCACTCTCTAGCTTTTCTGTGTTTTCTTTTAGGTTGTTGTGTATCAGCTGTTGCATTCAAAGGTAACAAACAGAGGAGTCCCAATATTATTATAACAAAGTTCAGAAAAAAAAACAAACCCCAAGGCAGCCTCACCCCAAATGTATCAACAGACATATTTAGTTCTAAACAAATATTCAGGCTACGTCCAGACTACCCGCCGTATCGGCGGGTTAAAATCGATTGCTCGGGGATCAATATATCGCGTCTAATCTAGACGCGATATATCGATCCCCGAGCGCGCTTATATCGATTCCGGAACTCCATCAACCCCAACGGAGTTCCGGAATCGACAGGGAGAGCCGCAAACATCGATCCCGCGCGGTGTGGACGGGTGAGTAATCCGATCTTAGATATTCGACTTCAGCTACGTTATTCACGTAGCTGAAGTTGCGTATCTAAGATCAATTTCCCCCCCGTAGTGTGGACCAGCCCTCAGATTACTTGTAATGGGTGTTTTCAAATTACAACAACCTTTATGAATGCTAATTCAGACATATGAAAAAGAAATATCACTACTCATCCTAAGACAGGGTTTCTCAAACAGGGGTCACCACTTCTGTAGGGAAAGCCCCTGGCGGGCCGGGCCAGTATGTTTACCTGCCCCATGCGCAGGTCCGGCCGATCGCGGCTCCCACTGGCCGCAGATCGCTTCTCCGGGCCAAAGGGAGTTGCTGGAAGTGGCGGACAGTACGTCCCTCGGCTTGCGCCGCTTCCAACAACTCCCATTGGCCTGGAGCAGTGATCCACGGCCAGTGGAAGCCGCGATCGGCTGGACCTGCGAACGGGGCAGGTAAACACACCGGCCCGGCCCGCCAGGGGCTTTCCCTACAGAAGCGGTGACCCCTGTTGGAGAAACCCTGTCCTAAGAGCTGAGGTACACTTCTTGGAGTGTGTTTGTGTTGTGCATCATTAAACACCCTGTACTTTACCAAAGGCAAATAGATTACTGGTACATATAGGTCAGTAGTGGGCTTCAGTGTACAGAGAGGACTATCATTCCTTTAAGGGGCTGTTTTGATATAACAACATTTCAACTAATATGTGAATGTGACAGCCAAGTTCTAAGAGAGTATTCAATCACATATTCAGGCCACAGTGATCATGCAAGTATACTACTGAATAGCCTAATCTGTAAAACAATTTTTTTAAATAGATTCAGTGGAACAGGATCATGAGATCTCTCCCCCCATGCCCTTCCTAAAGATTGGTGGATTTTATGTCATGTTATGGGAGAATTTTGTGTTGCAGTGCAGTTATAACAACTCAGGCACTGGACTCTGTCTACTTAATGGCAACACGACCTTGGTTATCTGATTGTTATTTAGCTTTGCACAACTGCTGTTCACACTGTGCATGTGTATATATACACATATATTCATATTCATTCAGGAAGCAGTGAAACAGGACTCCCTGTTGTAAGCATGTTTGTTGTTTCGTGACATCTGCTTTTGGCCATTCGGCTCCCATTCCGCTATTTTTAGTCTATCTCAAGGCCTGACTTAAAATGCTACCCCTTATAGTTCAGTTCCACCTTTAAAGGATGGTTCTTCAGGTCTTAAATCACCAGCATGACTGAAATATATCATGTCAGGCCCAACACAGTTGACAGACCAGACAAAGAGATTTGGTAGGCCACCATTTACCATAGGAGAGTCTCTGGGGAAAATATGGGATTTTTGACACTCTTATTTTTTTGAAAGTCACTGAAATATGCAAAAAAATATGGAATTTTGACACCCTTAAAAAAAGGCAGTGAAACATCTGAACTGCCTCAGATACTGCTCTGAAGACTACAAGGTAATGAAACACACTGTCTCCTAGGAAGGCAGTCTCACATGAGCTGGGAAGGATATGATATATCATGCTAAGTTTCTACTTTTCCATATTTATTTTTCTTAAACAGGAACCATCACAGGGCATGCAATAAATATTTTTCACCAGATGTTTCTAATAAAAGCCACTGACTTGTCAGCTCACCTTTGCTGCCTATGGCGATGCACTTCAGGTGGTGATGATGCATGCTACAGTGCTCTGTGCATAAAAAACATTATTTAGCATAAACCAGACCCACCTCTAATAATGTAAACTCTATTGCCAAATTAAGGTTAGAAGCTGCCATACTAAAGGTGTATCCCAATATCATATTCCTGAAAGATACAGCTGTAAAGAGAATGAAAAATTGTCTGGTTTTGCAGGTTAAGTGACATATATACTTCACCACACACAAATTCCAACTAACCAGGGTTTCTGCAGGGCTCAGATCCACACTCTTCCTCCAATCCACAGGTGTGTTGAGGAGCTGCAGTGCAGCTACTCTACAGCTACTATTCATGCTTCTGGGCTGGAACTTTAGCTGTTACACCTCACTGCCCCTTATGAAGGGTTTTGAGCCACTGAATCCGTGAACGTGTGTATTGAAGGCCTCTCCCCGGCTCAGTTCTAATGCTCCCTTCTGTACTCTCTTATTTAGGAAAAGAGCAGATCATCTATCATAGGTGATAGAACTAGGATGCTGCTGTACCCCTGCCTTGAAGTAGTAATGACAACTTAATACATGGTTTATGCCTTCAGGACCCCCACTATAAAATTCTTCCAGCAATATTGTCACCTATGGAGTTCTACACGGGCACACAGCAACACAAAGGGCCTTAAAAGGCTGACCCCAGGTGGATGCATTTCATCCACTAGGCACTTAAGGAACCTAAACTTCTGGGAGCATGTGGTGAGAAGGAAGGAATAAATAGATTAGCCAATATACCTGGTATTGATCTGTATCATTTTAGTTTTCAATTCCAGAGATACAAGTTACTATCTGCAACAGGAAAGGATTTTAAAATGTTGCATCTTTACAGTACTCTGATAGTCTCACAAAAGAAATTGCTATTCATTTCTCTCTTTTCAGAGTGATGGTGATTGTTTCTATGCTATGGCCTAGTCTACACGTGAAATGCACAACTACAGCTGCAGGTTCTCCCATCGATGTAGGTAATCCACCTCCCAAAGAGGTAGTAGCTAGATTGATGGAAGATTTATTTTCTCAACCTAGCGCTGTTTATACTGGTGATTAGGTCAATTTAATTACGCCACTCAGGAATGTGGCTTTTTCACGCTGCTGAGCATCATAGGCTAAGCCGATTTAATTTTCTAATATAGACCAGGCCTATAAAAACATGCCTCATGTCAGGACCCAGTAGTTCCCTCTTTGCAAAAATTTGGAACAAATCTCCAAAGGTATGTGATAAGCTGGTGAACATTTAACATGGCTACCAGTTCAATCAGATTTCTCATTTTTTATTTATTTATAGATTAATTTAATCTTTCCCTCAGAATGCTCTTAGAAGTTGTGAGGAGATTGTGTTGGGAGGTTTATTCCATTTTGCAGTAGGGACAAGAGGCAACACAGATTCATAGGAAGTTAGTTCTCCAGTTTACAAAATTACTATTGAGGTATATTGTTTGCTAATAAATATAAACCAGCAAGAAAATATAAATAAAGCTGGAAACTGAGAGAAAGAAATGTGTGGGGTTCCCTCTTCCCCCATGACAAGGACTGAGATAATAGAAAATATATTTTTGTTGATGTGCGACTACAGATCTGCTTTATGGTAAAAGTAACACTTCATAAACCCATTAACACTAAACAACTAGTCACTAACACAACTGACCATCACATAGCAATTGCCAGTAAAGGACTTCTGAGGAAAATGTTGAAAATCTTTCATACTTGACATAGCCCAGTGATTCACTAAATGCACTACTTTCCCAGATAGAGATCAACATCTTTACTAGCTAAGAACCCTAACTGCTAAGCGAGGCAAGTCAGATGATCACTTGGTCCCTAGTGGCCACAGTAGAATTGACAGCCCTTAAATTACTGCCTGAGAAGCATATCACATGCCATCTGACAAAAAAATGAGAGGGGGAAAAAACCCTCCAGATTGTGTAACATCATCCATTCCTCCAAGGGGATATGTTTCAGCCTTTCGTGTCTTTAGCCCAAGAAACCAAATAAAAATATATGACTACAAACAACCTGCAAACAGTTCCCTATCTATTATACAACTGAAATCGTAAGGAATGAGCTTGCTGAAATAACAAATGAACTTGCAATTGCTTTGCTTCAGATAACTCCCATATGTTTTTCAGATATGTTTGGAAAGACAACTTTTTTAGATTAATAAATACCATGTGACACATTCAATTCCCGTCCATTGAGGACTGGGCCCAGTCACAGCTAAAAGCTTTTCCCACTTAGAATATGAATGGAGAACAACACTGCACAAATGGGAAAAATAAAATAAATGTTTACAGTTATGGGAATATGCAAATATGCTGCCTGGTCTCCTAAATGACCTTGCCATACTCCTAGAAACTTTGAATTTCTTCATATGTGACTGCATGTTATGAGGGGGCAGAATGTGGAGAGGGGCGAAGGAAAAATACTTTCCAGGAGCAAGCAAAAGGGTTATCAGAGTTGCAGACATTCAGCATTCTGTACTTGTTTTACCTGGGTGAGAAGTAGCAGCACTTCGGGGTTTGGAACGGGTCCCATATGAGGAGAGATTGAAGAGGCTAGGACTTTTCAGCTTGGAAACGAGAAGACTAAGGGGGGATATGATAGGTATCAAAGGTATATAAAATCATGAGCGGTGTGGAGAAAGTGAATAAGGAAAAGTTATTTACTTGTTCCCATAATATAAGAAGTCGGGGTCACCAAATGAAATTAATGAGCACCAAATGAAATAAAAGGAAGTTCTTCACACAGCGCACCCTCAACCTGCGGAACTCCTTGCCTGAGGAGGTTGTGAAGGCTAGGACTATAACAGGGTTTAAAAGAGAACTGAATACATTCATGGAGGTTAAGTCCATTAATGGCTATTAGCCAGGATGGGTAAGGAATGGTGTCCCTAGCCTCTGTCTGTCAGAGGGTGGAGATGGATGGCAGGAGAGAGATTATTTGATCATTGCCTATTAGGTTCACTCCCTCTGGGGCATGTGGCATTGGCCACTGTCAGCAGGCAGGATGCTGGGCTGGATGGACCCTTTGTCTGACCCAGTATGGCCATTCTTATGTTTTACACATTTCCCAATGGCTCCACAAATGTATTATTAAGCAATTGAAGGGCTGGAAGTTATACTGATTCTTATTTCTTAATGACATAAAATAAGGTTGTGTTATACTTTGGAGACTAGTGTTTTAAAGTTTTGAGAACTTGCCTCCAATTAAAAAATAACATTTTTAATAGTGAAGAGTTCCCCATCCCTTTAAGGGGGACACATTTTCTCACAGTGAATGTGGAGTTTTTCAGTCCCTTTTCCCCATGTTCCACAGGCCCATTTAGGGGTGGAAGCTTGAGAAATTGACTTACTCCCAGAAACTATGTCAGCCAGCACTTCCTCTGGTATAATGGTGGTAGATTTGAAAACAGTGCTTGAGAAATATGTGCACTTATCACATGTCCTCTTCTTGAGATTTGTGCATGTATACCTTTAAGAGCTTACTCTATGGCAAGGGTTCTCAATCTCTCTCTTTCTGAGCCCTCACCCCCGCAAAATGCTATAAAAGCTCCACGGACCACAAGTGGTTTTCATCTTATAAAAGCCAGGGCTGGTGTTAGCGGGTAGCAAGCAGGGCAGTTGCCTGGGAACCCATGCCACAGGGCCCCCCGTGAAGCTAAGTTGTTCAGGCTTTGGCGTCAGCCCCTGGTGGAGGTGCTCAGGGCCCAGGGCTTCAGCTCTCTGCCCTGGGCCTTAGGGACTCTAACATTGGTCCTGCTCGGTGGACCCCCTGAAACCTGTTTGAGGCCACCCATGCAGCCCCGGACTGCTAGTTGAGAACCACTGCTCTATGGAGCACTCCTATTGGCTCATAAAGTGTGCCTTTGTAGATTAATCACTTTATGGCCAAACTCAGCAAAGGGTTTAAATCAGAGGCTTGGATGGACTTTCAGCCGCAGGTGCTTAGAACTCATCAGCAATCAAAACCACCTCTGATAATTGTTTGGGGGGGCCTACATGACAAAGGCAGTCTCAGTGTAATTCTTTGTGGACTGGTGAACATACAACACCATAAACACCATTGCAATTGATAGTGCCTGGCATTCTTTATTTCCAGTTTCAGCAGAGAGGTCATGGATTGTGAATTATCCTTTCAGCACCAAGCGGTGGCCCTTCCTGGCCAGGATTGAAGAACACTGACAAAGCCCTATGGAAGAACCTTGAACTGCTGTTACTCTTGGGCGAAAGCGAGAACTTAGTTGTTCAAGCCTGTCAGTCTGAAAGCAAGAGAAGCAAACAAAATAAAACAATAACCTTCCTAGTATTGTACAGTTCCCTAGACGCTTAATGACACTAACGACACTTTGTTCATTGCCAAAGTTAAAGCAAACATTAAAGTAACACTTTGCTCAACACAGCTGCCAGTTTCATCCTCTCTTAAAAGTTTGTTTTAACTCTATGCCGGACCATAACAGTTAATCTAATCTTAAAAAGAGAGATTCAGCTATGTTCTGAAATATTTAACCATATAACTCAAAACTTCAGCTGAAGCCCTGTTCTACAACAGCCTCAAAACCAGAGTTAATAAAAATGGAGTGGAATTGGTAGGGGTAATGGGTGTGTGGGAGGGAGGCATTTATTTAAAGCCTATGCTGAG
Source organism: Gopherus evgoodei (assembly GCF_007399415.2). Lineage (NCBI taxonomy): Eukaryota > Metazoa > Chordata > Testudines > Testudinidae > Gopherus > Gopherus evgoodei. The sequence continues at coordinate 31,729,369 of NC_044333.1, read as the reverse complement.
TTGATTCATGACACTCACTCTTTTCTTTTTAAATGTCACTGCCACGGATGACTGGTCCAATGTGTGCGATCTAGTTTCATCACAGTGTTTAGTGCACATGTCCATCATGCAGTATGCGACTGTGTAGAGATATTCTCGAGTTTTCATTTCCCTTGGTGTCATTTAATTGCATAGGAGGATCAGTTTTTACATTACCTTTTTTTTGAGAAACAATCTGAAATTGGTCTTTGTACTGTGGATGCAGTACATGAATAAATGTTAAATGATGGTTAGGCAGGACTCTCATTGGGCCACTGCATCAATAAGATCGGGAAAATGGAACACACATCCTTGCAAAATCTTTTCATTGCTTTAATACTGCATGATCAGCCTATTTGAAATATCAGAAAAATAGATGCTATAAAACTATGGAGAAGAAAATCACAAGATCATTAGTATTGCGCATTAGTTTTTAAAATTTTTATGATCTTTGAAAAACACCTTTTGAAAGAGACACTATGATGTTAAGGTATTATTTTATTGTCTGTTCACCACTGTCCAGTTGTAGCAGAATTAAATAGGAACAGTCTGATACCGGATCAACTGTTCTTAGTATTAGCTGGGGTGTGTGCGTGGGGGGGAGACGTTAAACTCCAGACACCAGAATCTATACAGTAGAACATTATCACAATTCTAAATGATGCAAATACTCTGGATCTCCAACGTTTTTATTATTTTCTGACATAAAAGAGGATATTGTGCTGTAAATATGTCTAGTTACTGTATTAACCATGGTAGCCTTGTTTTAGAATCTCTAAGCCAGATCTATGACACTTTTCTGGATGTGTTGTGCAGCTCAAACAAAGAAAAGCAGCTGAAGAACTGCCACAAAGGGGCAGTCAGGAACTCTCTTTATATAGGATAATTTTCAGGTGACGTAAAGTCAGTCATCTCTACAACAGCATTTCTGGAGTTGTCTGAAATAGGGGCACATTAAAGATAGGCTAAGCACTAGATGAGGCAAGGCCCGAGCATGCTGCATTGCAGCAATCCTTGCCAGCGGAACGGTTCCGTGAAAGCCATTACAAGACACAAGTTAGAGAAGGCTTTGGGCTGCTCTAATTTGTTCTAGGCACTGTTTTAATCCATGCCAGCCACAGGATTGGGGGTGGGGAAGAGGAACTGAAAAACTGGCTTTCCCCTCCCACAGCTGCACTGTGTTCTGCTCTGGAGCAGCAGAGCGTTTAGCTTTTCGTATCCACAATGTTAGTCCAATGTTTCTTAACAGTTTAGTGGACTATTGAGATTTTATTGATGGTGGACACCAGCCATTTCAACTTTACCCCTTCAGCTGATTCATTTGGTCCTTCTAAAAAAGACGACGACAAGGTGGAGGAGGTAATATATTTTATTGGACCAACATCTGTAAAATAAAAATAAAATATATTACCACCTCCACCCTGTCTCTCTAATATCCTAGATCCAACACAGCTATAGCAACACTGCAGACAAAAAAAAATAAAAAGTTGGTTTGCCATCAGGTTAAAACACTTTTAATAATGGTAAATAAATCTGATTGTGAATAAGGATGGCTGTAATAGGGGTGGGGTCTGACAGAATCACTGCACGGCCAGCTTTGCACATTTTTAAAAGGTTGATATTTTTAGGCTTCTTTTCATGTTTCCTGATTTGACAAGAACAGTCCTTTCTGAAAATCTAATTGCTTTTAAACTTCTCAGTACCTTACTGATCCACATTAAGAAAAGGTATTTGGTTTTTTACAAATATATACTGTACTAATCAAACAAAACAATGTAGACAGTCCCCACAGCAAAATATCTTAACTCTGAAATGTCCTAGATCCACTAATGCCAAATGAATAATGCAGCTAATCAGAGCTTGCTATATTAGGGGTGATATCATCATTGCCCTTTGCCCAAAGCCTTTCTGCCATTGTATATTCCTAACTTTTACTTCAAAATTCTCAAGTCAGTTGAAAGCTCTAACAACCATAACACCACTAATACTTCTCATCACTAGCACTTTTCAGCCATAGATCTCAAAGTAGTTTACAAAGGTGAGTTAGCATTATTATCCCCATAGCACTGTATTAATATCAATAATCAAAACTAAAAATTGATATTTGCATACCAATCTATTCATTTCTAAGATTTGGGATACATTGTTTTGATTTGAATCACACAGCAAAAGGAGCCGCAATATTCTCAATGGAATTCCGTTGGGTACTTGTTTCTGAAATCAAAGAGCACACATTTCTGGGGGAACAAGGTAATTCAGAAAATAAGGTCTCTTGAAAGCAGCCGATATAGTGCACTGTGATGCAGCCTGATATGGTTGTGCAGAACTCCCACTGTTTACAGTGGGAGTTTTTTCTGAATAAAGTCTGCAGGATTTGGCCCAATGCCCTTCAGTTGAGAAAATCTGGATCTGATTCACCACTGCATTACTGCAGCATTTCTCTATTGCAATCCATAGAGTTACAGCAGCCTAAAACTGGAATATTGCAGGAGTGAGTCCAGCCCCATTAATTTCATCCATCTCTTCTATATTAAAGAAAGCAAGGGATAAAAATCAGTATGCATGTTTCATTCCTCAACTATTATTTCACCAATAATCAGGTGGTAGTGTAAGTTTCACGGTTAAAGGCTGCTAAATTAGACCTACTGGAAAATGAGCCCGGGTAGAAGTTAGTCCTTCCTTCATACCTCTTATGAATGACTCATCTTTAATGGTAACTCTAATTTTATTTCATAACATCTCTCTGCATGAACATTATTCATGTCTTTTTACTGGTTTTTCCCTTCACACGGGAGATCACCATTAATTTAAGTAAGCTGAGAATCAGTTTAAATAGATGGATTCTGTTACTCTCCACTGACACCTCTGCAGTTTATTATGTAAGTAGTTTACTGCAGCGAAGTCATTATGTTGAGTACAACTACCAAATGCCTTCTATTTGTTATACTTCTAAACCAGTGTACAACCACCTTCCTCCCAATACATAATCACTGCTATATCACATCTTCACTTCTACCATTTGTTTTCACTTGACATTTCTCTTCTCTTCTCTTCTGTGTAATACACTGTAGTTTATCACATAAGTGATTTATTACAGGAATCTTACTGTATGAGGGGCAAAACTTATTTAAAATAAAACCAACAGCTAGAGCAATCCCTTAGGGCAAAATGTACTTTTGCTTAATTTCTCTTCTGTGTATTACACACGATATAATTGCTTAAAACAGAAGCTGCTCATATAAATTTTGCTTGGCACCAAATATCTGGCTTCAGAGAGTACACTCGAGTTACATGCTGTGTTTTGCTACATATCCATTGCACCCCCTAAAGTAACTCAAAGAGGTCACTTTTAGAAATGCTCTGAACTGCCTAAAATAAATCAGTTAGTAAGTAAACCACAGTGTTTTGCTAAAGGATATATAAAACAAGCCACAGTATTGCTAAAGGACATTTTATACATGCATGGATTTTGCATTCCTTGCCACCTTTTTTACAATGCACTACATAAAATCAGAGAACCATAGACATTAGATGTGGAAAAGATCTGTTACATCACTTAGCCCATCCAAATGCCAGTTGGGGATTGTTTCCTTCATTTCCTAATGTTTTGACAAGTCTAGTTTTAAATGTACAATATGTCAAGTAGTGAGGTTTCCACTACTTTCCTCAGGGAAATACATTTATATGACACCTTTCATCCCAAAGGATCTCAAAGTGTTTTATGAAATATGCATACAAATCAATTCCCCACTGGAGTAAAGTCACTTATGAGATATAGGGTGGCAGCCAGGGAGAAAATGATGCATAGTACATTGCAAAATTATGGGAGAAAAATTTCTGCCTAAGGACAACGTCACAAACCTCCACACTTATGAAAAGTGATAGGGAATCATAAAGGTTCACAGAAAGCAACAGGAACTTATTTTTCAAGTAATCTTCCGAATGCTCCCCAGAGAGTAAACTGCATGGAACCCAAATTAGCTACCTTAAAAAGGAGAAGGACTTAGTCAACTCTGGTGGCATTTGAACATTTGGTTCAAAAAAGTTGAGGTACTTCAACCCTACTGATTAAACCACAAAGCCATCCCCTGCAACAGATTAATCATGGAATGCTGACATATTCTGGAAACGTCTATTGTGGAACATGTTGGTTTCTTTGGAGTAGATTGTTACATTGCAGTATCTTCTTTATAGGGTTGAATATTGACCTAATCGTGGCAAACATTGTGCCCCATTGTGGATAGGCTAATATGGTGAGAATAAAACTTCAAGGAATCTCTTAGTGACACCAGTCCATGTTCATGGGGAGAAACTGCTGCAGATTTTATTCTGAATCTGCCTTCCCTACATTAATTTCTGGGTGTGGGAGTTGTTTTCAGAACTTCAACCCCCTAGCACATGATCAGTGTTCAACCAGGAGATAGTCTCATAAACGGGGCATGAGTTACGTGTGTACTTGATTAAAAGTACCTTGCTTTGACTGGCAAATAGACCTTGCTTCTTAGTTACCCTTCTCCTGGATACACTCAGACTGTTATCTCAACTGGACTAAGATACTTTGAACATATTTATGTTATTCAGGAAGACCTGAGTCACAGTAATTATTCTGAAAGATATTTCCACAATAGATTACCACAGAAAACATCTTCTGTGAGTGTTATCTATGACACCTAGGTAAAGGTCACTTTCTGTAACCATGGCCACTGTCGCAAGACAGGATACCAGACTAGATGGACCTTTGGTCTGACCCAGTATGGCCATTCTTTTGTTCTTAACCTCTCTTTTGGGCGTCTCTTAGTTAGGCTATTTACTGTCACCAAGAGGTTGGCACTGTAATGTTTTCTGTCTTGTTCCATGCATGTTAGTCAAGTGAAAAGAATCTTACATACCTGCTTATGTTAATATACCTGCTCCCTCAGGCAGCAGTATAACATGTCACAAGCTATCTGTGGCATGGTACAAGTGCACCCAATAACCACAAACGAGGTGTGTCACATTCTTAGCTCTTCAGAGCTGTTCACATAGCTTTTACTTAAAGTGGAGAAGGTAAAATCTTCTGTTGTAGACAAAATTTAGCAGTTGTGTGTTAATGTTCAATAGTGACATTAATAACCACTGTCCCCATCTGGCTCATCATCGTGGCCTGTGTTTGTAAGGGAAAAATGGCAAGTCATTTGATTCTGTGTTACTCAATTTTTGTGTGCTGAACTATGCTTTGCTCATTTCTAAGCATTGGTATAAGGAACATGGGTGTAATTTCTTTGGGTTTTGTAAGTTGGAGAACCATTGCATTTTTCATAAGTTGTCAACTCAACACGGCAGATACAATTAATGCAATTCCCAAATATCTGCATTTGTTGGCCTGATGGCATCAGTAATGGGCTGCATTAGAAACGCACAGGCAGACAGATAACTCATCTTTTTCCTATAGCTTAGCCCAGCTCTTCCCAAGTCTCCTCTCAGCAATGAGGTAATATTGGCAGATGACAAATGAATATTGATCATTACCAAAAAAACTCCCAAAACTCCATTTTCCTCTCATGGCCCAGATTTCAACAGCCCAGTCAAATATTTCCGGGGGGGGGGGAGGGTTGTATTTTTTTTTACAGTCACAATGTAACATGCTTCCTTAAGTTGCAGTGTGTCTGCCTGTCTATCTAAAAAAAGAGTGAATGAATGCTGGATTCATATCCTTAAGTGATATACTGATTCATGATATGAGAGCAGATTGTATGGTCACAGGCGCACAAAGGGTGGCAACTTCATTATCAGACAAAATAGCTCAAACACAATATGCTGAACACCGAATACCAGGAAGTATGCTGTACACTAGGTTTGAAAAAGAGAATGCTGCACAGTAAGTATCCTAACAGGATATAGCAGTTTACTTTCTTGAGAACACCAGCATCCTCCATTTTTAATCCTGACAGACAATGATCCCTACATATTAAAGTCAATAAAAAACCAAAATAAAACAAACAGATGACTATATGGATGCTATCACAGTGCCATATTTTAAGCTTCTTGTATGATGGCAGTACCACAGGTGATATGTTAGGAGTTACATAGCAATGTAAACTATGGCTCCTTTAGTGAAGGGTTACAATATCTTCAATGAAATGAGACTACGCCCATTATATACCATAGAAGGAGACAACAGTCATATAAATATCTCCATCCTTTCTATCTACTTATTTATTCATATATTTTGGCTCAAAAGATTCTTTGATCAAATGTTTATACCAATGACCTGGACTAGGCCAGTCAAGCCAATGTCATGTTGACTTTGGAACCTGACAGCCAGTTCTACAACCATTTATGACATTGAGATGGGAAGCCAGTGCCAAAGCAGCATATTTAAGTCAAGAGCTGCCAGAAATCACATACCCCTCTCAAAGTAACTAAAGGCCAAGGATTTGGAACACAAGAGAAATGTTGTTCAGGTAGCACCAGCTGATGTTATACCTTCTAATAATGCCTACCCAATACATATATCTGTACAATACTAGTACGGGGGAAGATTCAGCAGCATATATATCATATGAGCCTTGCATTGTTGTTTACGCTGTTAAATAAGGAAAGGTTCAGGAGGTTGTGAAACACCCCACTTTGTACACATTATTTGGTGTTGCCACTCTATATGCTTGTGTCATACATGGTCTCACCAATTTTGTTTTAGAATTGGTAGAAACCCTACTTTTTTCTGAGTGCAGAAAATCATTATGGCTCTTGAAAAACAGTCAGTGGAAATTGTGTTATCATAGACTCATAGACTCTAGGACTGGAAGGGACCTTGAGAGGTCATCGAGTCCAGTCCCCTGCCCTCATGGCAGTACCAAATACTGTCTAGACCATCCCTAAAAGACATTTATCTAACCTACTCTTAAATATCTCCAGAGATGGAGATTCCACAACTTCCCTAGGCAATCTATTCCAGTGTTTAAGTACCCTGAAAGTTAGGAACTTTTTCCTAATGTCCAACCTAAATCTCCCTCGCTGCAGGTTAAGCCCATTGCTTCTTGTTCTATCATTAGAGGCTAAGGTGAACAAGTTTTCTCCCTCCTCCTGAGGACACCCTTTTAGATACCTGAAAACTGCTATCATGTCCCTTCTCAGTCTTCTCTTTTCCAAACTAAACAAACCCAATTCCTTCAGCCTTCCTTTATAGGTCATGTTCTCAAGACCTTTAATCATTCTTGTTGCTCTTCTCTGGACCCTCTCCAATTTCTCCACATCTTTCTTGAAATGCGGTGCCCAGAACTGGACACAATACTCCAGTTGAGGCCTAACCAGCGCAGAGTAAAGCGGAAGAATGACTTCTCGTGTCTTGTTTACAACACACCTGTTAATGCATCCCAGAATCACGTTTGCTTTTTTTGCAACAGTATCACACTGTTGACTCATATTAAGCTTGTGGTCTACTATGACCCCTAGATCTCTTTCTGCCATACTCCTTCCTAGACAGTCTCTTCCCATTCTGTATGTGTGAAACTGATTGTTCCTTCCTAGGTGGAGCACTTTGCATTTATCTTTATTGAACTTCATCCTGTTTACCTCAGACCATTTCTCCAATTTGTCCAGATCATTTTGAATTTTGACCCTGTCCTCCAAAGCAGTTGCAATCCCTCCCAGTTTGGTATCGTCCGCAAACTTAATAAGCGTACTTTCTATGCCAACATCTAAATCGTTGATGAAGATATTGAACAGAGCCGGTCCCAAAACAGACCCCTGCGGAACCCCACTTGTTATACCTTTCCAGCAGGATTGGGAGCCATTAACAACTACTCTCCCCTTCCTCCCTCTTCCAAAGGATTCTATATCTGTGACGGGCTCAAACTTCAATAATCCCGAGTGGAAAACTCCTGAATCCTTCCCTGATCAAGTGATTGTTGTATTTCTTTCTGCTTTTGAGGAATTTCACAGTGGATAAACTCTCTGAGGATGGTGGAAAGAGGAACAAGCTTTGCTACTTTACCTATATTTTGTCAGATAAAATAATTGCTTTATATGTTTTTGAACCAACATGGACTTTCTTATTACTTGTATCTGAATGGCAAACGTCACTTCACTGCCTGCCAAATTAAAATGTAACTCCTTGAAAGCTTCTGCGAACTGCTTCTTTAGAGCACAATGCTCATAAACACCCTCCTGCAATTCAGAGAGATCTTTTTAATAAAATTAACAAAGCTGTCAAAGAAGTATAAATGCAAAATCATTTTAAAAAAATCACATAATTTCAGAAGCCTTTCGCAACATTTTACAATTGTATTTGCATACAACTGCAGGTCTCCTTTGCACTTGCAATGATGCCCCTTTCAATTTGCATTTAAAAGACAGTAAATTGCAGGGTTCATAAACATTTTTATCGTGATTTATTGAAGACTAGAATGTCACTCTTGTTCTTCACACTTTAGCAGTCCTGGGAATCAGCTGCAGGGTTGTATGTGTAATCTTGCTTTGCCCATAAACTATACAAGAACAAGCCAGTTCTGATTTTTCTTCTTTAAAAGATTTATGGCAACATTTTACATCTATATTTATCTTTCACTTATAATATGACCTATTTTATTCAGCCTCCAAGTTAAAACCAGGTTTCTATGATGCATAAAGTACTTGGCTTGCAAATTAGAACTGTTTAAAGGCAGGTTTCCATTATACCAATGAACAAAGGATTCTCTCCCCAGCCCATATGCAAAAAAATAAAAATAAAAAAATAAAAATAAATCCAGAGACAATAGGTTTTATTTGACCAACAGAGAACTTCGCCATGCAAGAAGGTAGTGTTCTATATTTTAATTTAAAAACAAAAGCCAACCCTTTCCCCCCACTTCTGCCCCGATCCAAAAGCTTTAGGTTTTGGACATTCTAAAGGTTGCACTTCTTGAAAGACAAAAGGAGAGTTGCAGTTGGGCCTCTAGCAGTCCCCTCCTCCTCCTCAGGCAGCAAAGTCATAAAAGAAGGTAAACAGTGCCAAGAAGTGTTGTTTATAAGGGCAAGGTGATCTTTCCTGCATCCCAGTGAAGTTTTCCCAGAGGGAATCTACAAACCTCCCTGCACAAATAGCATATAAAAGGGGAGGGGGGCAACTTGCACCTCATTTGCCCTTCCAATGACCAAGAGCAGGTATTTCTTTCTACTTTTTTCACATTACAATAATGGCTTCACAGCTCTTGAAAAGAGCGCTAGTGCAACAGCAAATGGTGCATGACACGCTGAAGCCCTGGTCTTTGTCGCAACAGCTCCGCTCCAAAGAAAGTCCTTCCTTACCTTCTTTTCCTTGCCATTAACTGTGATGAAATGAGTTTTTCCCCCTTTTGATTCCCCCCCGCCACTGTCTATTACAGTCTGACCTGATTGCACTTATGCACAGATTATTTCATAGAAGACATCCTTTTATTCAGGTTTGCAAGTTCATGCCTGCAAGGTTATCTCTTCACAAAGCAACACCTCTTTCCTTGTATTCATTTTTTTTTTAAATCTGATCTCATTGATAAGAACAAGACCATTCACATTGCATTTGTCAGATAAGTAGCTCCCTGCTGGAGTAATAATTTTTTGCGACTATTGTCAGGGCTCCAGTTAAAATACATCAACCGATAAAAATGCAAGTATTGTAAAAATAACCTTTGCATCAAAAGTGTTGGCCCAACATTTTTTTCTTCAAGGCACATTATGTCCTTCTCCTTAATAGCAATTTATTAGAGCTGCAGCAAGATGCCTTTTTCAAAATTTTAAGCGTTATTTTAAAATGTTATCCCTTTTCCAGAGTTGTCATTGGTAGCACTGTACTTGAAGGGGAATAAATATGTAGAGGATCAATGTTCCACTGATTGTTTGAATTAGGTTTTGATTAATTTTAATCAAACGCTTTACTCAATTTTGATATGTAACCATTTCCAGCCATAATAAACAAATGAATCATGTCAAGAGGACTTTAACGCTTTGAATAGCAGCACAACAAGGAAACATAGTATATGCGACCTGACATTAATGAGATTTTAGGATCACCAGGAAGCTGATAATGTTTAAGTCTGTTGCAAGAGAAATCTCTACCCACAGTGCAGCTGTGCTAAAAATGACTGAGCAGTCGGTTCTGCGTGAGCAGAAGACACACACACACACACACAAGGTCAAAGCAGCAGGATGGCAGAAGAAAGAACAAAAAGCCATCGACAGACTAGCCTTTCACAACACTTTGTGACAAAGAGTTGTAAAAAAAGAAACATGGGATTTAGCTGGGAGAGCATGCAAATGTGTTATATAAATATTAGCAAAAGGCAGATGCTAGAACCACAGCCCCCCTTGTAGCACAAAGAAGCCAGTGCCCAAACTAAAAGACAGCAAAGGACCCTGTCTCTGTCTCTGAGAGAGGCCCCGGTACACCCAGGCCTGCAGCTGATAACACTGTAATAGTCCTCCTTTGAGGACTGGGGCTCCTGTATGCTGATTACTCATTTATCACACCTGGCAGCCCTGCTGAACTATAATTACTCTTCTCTTATCCTGCTGCACTGTCATGTCCGAGAGGAGAAGAGAGGCAAAGGCTCCTGCTAATGACACATTACCCTCTTGACAAGCACTTGAAGGTTTTATTGTAAATATTCAAGATATAAAACATCTGAGATTCCCTTTTTAATTATAAAAAGCAATTTTCAGTGCCTCCCCATCCCCCCACTCCAAATAGTAAAGTTTAGGCACTGCTATCCTCTGCTCACTGCAAACACACTGATTTCTCTTTGTTGTGTTAACTCATTGCTCAGAGGTAACTTCAGTATCTGAGGGAACTTATCACACAGAATGCTTGGGAAATATGTCATTTGAACACACATCACTCTCTCACAAAAGTTCCATTTTCACCCCCAGAAGAGGGGGATGTGCATTTACCTGAAAAAATTATAAATGAAAAAAGCACAGAATAAAGCACAAAATGGATAAAGAGTGAGCTGTTTATTGCATGATTTTTAGAAGATCAGTCTCTTACCAAAGGAAAGAGCCTTCCGAAACGAAACATTACAAATGTATGTGTTCTTACTGGAAATGCAGCCTTAGTATGTGTAGCTCCCTAAACTGCTCGGAGGGGGGCATGAAGCCCTGGAATAATAATCCCACTATCAGACAGGGAGTGGTCAGGATCTGCAGAGATAACAGAGAGCCCCCCAAAGGTGGGGCTCCTAACATTCACTTGCAGTGTATGTGTTTAAAGCCAGTCTGGGTTATATCCTTACTAAGTATTTATATATTGTGATGAGAGAATCTGCCCATTATTTTAGTAATAATCAGAGTTCATTTATTCACCATCTCCTAGAAGGCTGATTGCCTTTTTCCAGAGGGGAAACATGCCTAGACATCTTTATTGGGCCACTTTGAAGCCCATCTGCTGATGTGATTTCTTCCATTTAGCTTTTCCTTTGCTTAACTATTAGATTGCCATATAGGAACGTGAGTGCCCTTCTATAACATTCATCTGAGTGATAGGAGGAAAACATAGAAAAGGCCAGCAGCTAAATGTTTAATAATATCTCTAAAAGTGCTAGAAAAAAATCGAAATACATAATTGACAGAGAAGAGCACCTTGGGATGAATGCACATAACTGACACCTAATCTTAACACTCAAATCGTATCTGATACACCTGTAGTTTATTGTCCAGGTAGAAATGCTAGGTCTGCTGTGAAGGCTCATATTATTATTATATAAAATCCATGATGCAGGTGTGGTGTATCCTTTTTATTTTTTTTGTACAGATCAGAGGAGTACCAGAGTGGCCTGCGTCATACTGAAGAGAGGATGTAGTGTGAGAAACTCAACACAAGGAAAACTGCTACACATTTTTTGAGGTAAGTAAAATTGAAATGGATCAAGGAAGTGGTATCCAGATCCAGATCTGGATTTACATTTAGGGCAGTGTTTGGGTCAGAGGCCAAGTCAGGGTTAGAATTCAAGTTCAATGGCACTAAAAATCCCAAAATGTTTTCAGCCCAAGGTGGTGGAAGTCTTATGAGACCACCTCTTTTTGTGAGTTATCACATACTTTCAATTCAGAAGCTCAATATAGTCCCCTTCTGGTCTTAGATCTCACAAGGATCAAAACATAAATCATTACTGGCAGATTCAAATTTCCTGAAACTCAAAGGAGTTTGGATGTGAGGCTTCTGATTTGGCCATCTCTAATAGAAATATACTGGGATCTTGTTTATATGTAGGAAATCTTACTACTATTGTTGAGTACATTCTCAGATGAAAAGTTATAAAGTTAATACAGATGCTTTTCTATTAAAACACGAGTAGAAGTGGGTATTGGATGACCCAATAGGATTTCCCCCCACTCCTCTAATTGAAAGGATTGTCTGAAAATACATGTGCATCTTGTGTTGTCATTTCACTTCAGATAAAATGGGGAGAAAAAAGAAAAAAAAGTCTGAAGAACAAAAATAAAGGGTAGAAGATTCCGGGAAGGGATAGAACAAAAACTATTGTTTTACAGCATTAGAGTGTAAAAAAAGCCCATGCAATTGTATGCACAAAAATACACATATAAAATGCATGCATTAATACCGTGATTGGGCAAAAAACTGATTGCTTGCATTGGTGGGTCTAACTTGCCATTTCTAGTGCACATACCGCAAATCAGCGTGCAAATGAATTAAAGGTGCCAACTAGTCATGCAATAGTGTGAGCAGACTCTTGTGTCTAACTCTAATCTTCTTAAATGTATGGACACTACTCATTACCTACTTCCATACTGGCATACAATACTCTGGGAAACATATGGCTGCCATCAAATACTCTGGTGAACTCTGGAAATTATTTTCCCTACACCTCTTTGTCTTGAGCCCCTCTGCTGGCTTTCCTTTTAGTTAAAGAACTTACAGGGAACAAGTGATGGAAAAGGGATATTCTGAACCAAAAACAGAGGATAATATATTCTTTTCACTATCCCTTCCAGGTGCCCACTACCAAATTGTTGTACATGAAGACTACGGATCCCAAAGACCATGATTAAAGCTAAGATTTTGTCATGGTTATTTTTAGTAAAAGTTGTGGACAGGTCACAGGCAATAAACAAAAATTCATGGAAGCTGTGACCTGTCTGTGACTTTTGCTGCTGTGGCTCAGTGGTTTCCCCCACCACCCTGGTGGCTGGGAGCTGTGGAGTTCCCCTTCCTCTCATGGTGGCTGGGAGCTGCAGGGTGACCATATTTCCCAAAGAGAAATTGGGACATTCCTGCTGCTCGCCCAAGGCATCCCCTTCCCCTCATGCGAGGCTGTAGCCCGTCGCTGGAACCCTGAGGAGGGCCCCCTCAGGAGTCTGTCACCTGTCACTTGAACTTTGCAGGGGGCCCTCTGTCACTTGTCGCTGGAACTCTGCCAGGGCCCCACTGGCAGGGGAGGATTTAGGTATTTTGCCGCCCCAAGCATGGCAGGCAGGCTGCCTTCGGTGGCTTGCCTGCAGGAGGTCCTGGGTCCCGCGGATTTGGCAGTAGCCTGCAGGAGGTCCGCCAAAGCCGCGGGACCAGGGGACCCTCTGCAGGCATGCCGCCAAAGGCAACCTGCCTGCCGCCCTTGCAGCGACCAGCAGAGCGACCCCTGTGGCTTGCCGCCCCAGGCACGCGCTTGGTGTTCTGGTGCCTGGAGCCGCCCCTGCCCACTGGCAGTCAGCTCCAGAGTTCTGCAGGCCCTGGGGCTGAAGCAGAGAATGTCATAGAAGTCTCTGGAAGTCACGGATCCCTAACTTCCATGACCTCTGTGACATAAACGTAGCCTTATCCATGATCCATACTGATCGGAGAAGTTCAAGAAAGAACACTGCATACCAGGCTCTGTAGTGATCATGCTGTGTACCTCTTTATTATAGTTCAAAATGGATGCAATTTGTTTCTTCTCCTCCTCTTCCTCTCTCTATTTTCATTCCACAGTCTAAATGCAGTTCTCAGTGTCGAAAGTCTGAGTGGCCCTAAAATAAGAAGTTATGTGTAAGATGGACACTAGCTATTCTTGAAAGGGAAATTGATGCATTAGACATCAAAAACTAGTGTCCTGGTCTCTTGCCTAGTTGGCTTAACAAGCTTAATGCCTCTGATAGCCATTCTGACAAGAGTAGGCATGGGTTTCTTGTCAAGCACAAAGTAGCATGTGTGATTGCCGAGAAAACAGCAGAACATTACACACTGCTGTGGAAATTGCAAACATTTAATGAATTTAAACGTCCTGCCAAATTGATGTACATGAGGATTGAAAATGGCAGCAATAAAAGTCACTCAGACTTATACATATCAGGTCAAGGTGGGGCTTGGAAAGTGCTCATGATTTAAAAAGTGGCTACTGCAGCTATTTTGTAACAAATCACAGGGATTTATACATATCACTGACTGAGTCCGCTGTAAGATACTTGGCGGTAATTAGACAAAAGTTATTCAATGATCTTAGAGAGGAATGATTCAAAATGAGTATCACACTACTAGTTACTAAGCAAACCCCAAATATTCAAGCTCAATAAAAGACAGTGTGCTGAGCATGGGTAAAACTGAGCCACTATCATACAACATGCTCTTAAGAGAAGATTTGAAGTGGTCAGGTTTCAAATGACCATTTTTTTCAGACTTTTAAAAATCATTTTAGGTTCCTAGACTGAAATATCAAACAGTCCTGCTGAACGAGAATTATTCTACTTCTATCTCTTTCTGTCTTCTTCTGTCAGAAAGCTACGGAGCATACAATTGCAGCGCACAGCTAATTGCTAACTCCCGAGTCTAGTCACTGTGGGAATCTGTCAGTTAAAAGTCTAAAGACACATACACACACACTATGAAAATGAACATACATAAGTCTTCCTGTGAACGGAATGCAGCCAACATTTTGATGTTTAATTGGCTGGGTCCGGTTTACTAGTGCACAAATGTATTTCAGCAATGGCATACTGTACTCTGGCTCTTTCTGACAGATCTATTTAGTCAAAAGGTGGTGTATTTTCTCAAGGTAATTGCTCAGACTCATGCTTTCCAAAGTCAAACTGATTCAAACTTTGCTTATTCACCTTTAGCAGACACACAAGCAAGACTGTTTGAAAGCAAATGAAAAATCCATAGATCAATGTGCAGAGCCTTTCCTACACAGTAGCATAAAGGGACCCTATTTCAAAGGGGGTGGGTTGTCAGTGGCAGTTACTGCCAGCATCTTTTTAAATATACATTTTTTAGCGTAATGCAGGTCTTTGAGATAATGAAGGGTGTGCAATAACATTATTATCTACCAAGAAAAATATATACATGGCTGAACTGGTTAAACTCACTCTCTCACACACACACACATTGCCTGGATTAAAAAATTATCTAGACATTGATAGGGAAAAGCTGGCAAGAAAGAAAATATTATTTTTAGAGAAGGAGACCCTGTGGGAGGGAGCATGCATGGTTCAATGGTTCTGTTAGCTAGAGTAGGAACTGGAAGTCAGGAGATCCAGACTGGTGCTGCTACTGACATGTTGTATGACCTTGGGCAAGACACTTCACCTCTGAGCCTCAGGCTCCCCATCTGTAAAATGATGATAACAGTACTTCTGTCATGGTCTCCGGTAATAGATAGCTGTAGATGTATCTGCTTGCCTGGTAAAATAGGCTTCAGTGCCTTTGAAGCAGAAACTAAACTAGCTGCTTATAGCATGTGTACAGAATTGTATCCTTCTTGACAGTCTCAGGACACATATTGCTTCCTGTTTTCCCCTCCAAAATGGAATAACTTCCAGAAGGGTTTGATCTTCATCAAGTAAGTACTCAAAGTTATTTTTGATAACTGATGCATCCCCTATGGCCTTAATAGCATACATGTGATAGTCTAAGAAGAATCTGGCTTGAGGAGGAGCTTACTCTGCAGCTGGAAGTCATACCAACATCAGTGACTGATAACAGGCAATTCTCACAGGTAGTGTAGTTCAGAAATAAGATCCCTTGGAGTATGATGTGGGCAGAAAAACAAACCATCAAATCCCTCATCCACCCTGTTGTGGACTTTAGAGTTTCCAGCTGTAGATGGTGCTGTCAAATTTTCCTAGCAATCTCCATCAATCCTTAGGCCTCCTTGACTTTATCTTTCCAGGGCATCAAGGAGTTGGCATCAGGGCACATCTGGAGCTAGAGCATCTCAAGAAAGAAGAGAAGTTCAGTTGGATGCCCTTAAATTTAAAATGCTTCTTTGGGGCCCCCTCCCTAGAGTTTTTCAGCACCTTCAAGCCCTTCCTTTGAAAGAAGACGATAGCAAGAAAACAGTGGTACTCAGAGCGAATAGCACTAGTCAGCATCTCTTTAGTCTGAGTGCAAATCAAATGTACAGGACCCACTCGTGCTTGAAGTATGGGTAGTTTCTCCCTTTTCTTTTCCTTTTATTCCTATTTCTGCTCCTGCATTCCAAAAGTATAAGCTCATCCTGCAGCACTAAAACGTTTTAAGTTTAAAAGACTAGCAAGCCACTCCTCAGTCCAAGAATGGTATAATTTCAGGGGTGCCAAAACAGGGCATGAAAGTTATTATTGTGGAGAGGCTCAGGACCCTTTCTGGATCTGTCAAGGTCAGTTTAACTATCAAGAGAGACCTCACAGCAAAATAAAAAAATGCTGTCAAGTTAAATCGAGGCTGAATTTTAGAATCCTTCAAAGATGTAACCTAATAGTGGGATGTTAAGGAATTCTTGCTGCATATACCATCTATCTCCAGTCTGTATTATTTATGTGAGGGTTGGGGAATGATGGCATTTGTTGATATTTCAACTAATCGAAACTAACCGTAGCTCTATATCGTCCCCTGGTTCTGCTAATATAGAGGATTTATCCAAAATACATCATCTTGGGCAAATGAAGTTTTACTCTTTTTAGAGTACTAGTCCTGAAGCAGGTACACTATGTGTTAGAAAGGATTCCATGTGTTATTCAATTAACATTTCTATTGATGTGACACAGCAGACATTCATATTTAATTATCTGGTCTGGAAGTTGGTTATTCCAATTAACTCTTTTATTCCTGTATATTGTACAGTATTTCAGTGAACCCATAGAAATTTCAAATAAACTGGTTCACTGTAAATTCATTTTGCTAGCTAGTTGATTTCTTTGTTGGGGTTTAGTTTAATTTAATTTTCCTGTAATAGTTACTGTATGGGAATGTAAAAAAAACAGGGTGTTTCTCCACAAAAACTATGGCTTGGAAGAAGGATATACCTATTCAAGACATTATGCTTGCTACTTCCTTTTTGCCTCTAAAAAATATAAAGCTACTTGAAAGAAGCAAGTTATGACCAAGATAATCACTTAATAACCATAAAGACACAAAAGGAAATAAAAAGAGGAAAGCACAATTCAACCTATTCAGAGTCATTTTCAATAATTGAAATTCTTAGGGGCATAAGATTCATAAATCTGTTTAAAAGCATAAGCACTATTTGAACTTTGCAGCAAAGAATCTGGACCAATCCCATCTCCCTCCCCCCAAAATAATTATTTCCACTCAAAAGTCTGCCAGGCCCCTATGTGACATATATTCCAAGCCACGGCTGAATGTTCATGGTTCCATTTACAAAGTAGGAGGTACAGAAAAACTCATTGTCATTGGTATACTCTTGAGAGAGGGTAGAATAGCAAAAAGAATTAATTGTTTTTTGTTTAGTGCTGATATAAGTATGAATGTTTTAAGAAAGTGTCTTTCACACCAGATAGAAGGTTATTTCGGGAGGCTAATTTTTAGTCACTACTTTTGTGTTGAAATCTCTGAGGCTCCACAAAGATATTTCCAGAACCATTTTATTTTTCTTTCCTTTATCACCTTCCTAGTCTTTTCCCAGCTGCACAGGGGAATGGAAATACCCAATTCCAAATGTGACAGCGCTGACTTCTGCAAAGTAGCTTAATTACTCATTACGAGATTCCATCAACAGAAGCTCCGGTCTGTGGTTTTGTAATAAGTGTTGTTATCTTTCCTTGGATTTTCATTCCTTCACAAAGGGGGATGTGGCAGTGCTTTCCACATCCACATTTTAAATGGAGAGGAATGAGAGGATTTTAATGCATGAATTTGATGTCATTAACAATGCTGACAGCTGTTAAATCCCAGAGGAAACAACAACTGACTCCCAACTGCACAAACAAAAAACAAAACAACTCAACACTCTTCAGTACATTTCACTCAAGGGATACTTATGAATCAATTAAATGTTTCCTGCCCTACCTGCAGCTTTTGTCAATTATTTCACTATTGAATCAGTAGTCTCCACTGCTAATAAAATGACAGTTAGCCCTTTCAGGCTGCTACACTTAAGTTCAGAGAACAGACTTATTAAATAGCTCTGTTCTAAATTTGCCATTAATTAAAATAAAGATTTTTGTATTATGTTTCCACTGAATCATAAGGTGTAATGAGCTAAAGTATAAGAAAATAATACAACAGGAGTATGTTTGACCCTGAGGTCCTGGAAAAGAGTATGGCTGAGCCTAAAAGGATGGTGTAAAAATACATTTAAAATGGATTCTGCAGTAGGAACAGAAAACATCATATGGACATGCTGGAAATCTGTTACTTTATGACATTTACCATTTAATTTAGCTGGAACATTTAGACACAAGTCAATGACAGTAAATTTGCTTCTGTTCCGTGTTTTTCACTGGAAGGACCTTTTATGGATACAGAATTAGCAGGATTGCCTTTTTCTCCTGCATTCATATTTCCATTGGCTCTGTCACTCTCTTCAGTTCATTTTCTCAGTGTTGCTATTGAATTCAATTGATGAAATATTAAAGATACAAGCAACCTTTGATTAAGATACATCTTTACTGTCTGCAGCACTAATGTAACAGATAAAGCCTACTCAAATTTCCTTTGGAATGTTTCCATTCATTTAGAATGCTAGATTTTAAACAGATGCCTAAAGTATTCCATGTTGTGAACAGCAATATTATATTAATTTAAATCAAGCTCTTTGCCTGACCACCACCCTCCCCCCTTTAGCAGCAGCTGTTTCTCTTCGTCTGGAAGAGGGGTTGCTTTTGCAGCCTGCAAGTGTGTTCCTTCTGGCTTACGGTGAGAACAGTCACCATTCTCCTCAGAAGCCTGATCACTGGATGTCAGAAGGTACTTTAGTGTACTGAGACTTACTTGCAAGTATGACAACATAAGTTGGATGGGTTTTGGGATACTGTATAAGCAGCAGCTTAATAGACTTGAATCCTGGAATTATGAAGAAGATGAAGATCCCTTATTGGACTACGCAAGTCGACTTGAGGCACAGTAATTGTGCTACTCAAACATTTTAAAGCTAGACATGTCTCATCATACTTTGCTGCAACTAACAGACGAAAACAGAGGTTTATCTTTTGATGTTAGGAAACAGTTCATTCTCCTTAGGGGAATACTGTGACACATGTGTAAGACTTCTTCTTGGATAATATTGCTATTTACAAATGGCACAGATCCAGTCCAATTGAATGTAACAAAATGAAACAATCTGTGCCATCTTCAATGTGTTTAATCTACACCATGCTAATGAATCCTTAAACAGAAGTGCATGATGTTTTTTTCTGAAATATGTATAGCTATATTGTGTTCACTATATTTGTCAGTTTGAAAATTATTTCTGCTTGGAAGATCACCTGCTATTATCATCCTATCATGCTATTATCATCCTCAAACTGATGCACATGTTTTTGAGGAAAGGAGGGGAAAGAGTTAAATAAACAAGCAGCTTCCCTGTAAAAAGACGGTGCTCATCCCTGCACATTCAGATTTGTTATTGCATTTTCTACTCCCAAAATATCTCTAGTATATTTGTGCTCCTATACTAACAGGAGCAGTAGCTTCTACCATTAAGTCCCTGGCTTCCCACATTCCCTTTTCTGATAACCTACAGTTAGATTCCTATAAACAAAACATTTCAGTTGGAAGGATGAAATATATTAACTATTCTGGATGTATAAAGACATTGTAAGCTACTGGAAAAATATATATGATTAAATCTGCCAGTTAAGTGAATCTGGAATTGATGAAGCACACAAATACTAAACATACTGCATGTGACTTTTTCTTTCCCAGTCGGACTCCGAAAAAAAGGACAAAGATATAATGCATTCCCTCTCTAGCACTAATTCATTGCAAACAGATAATAAATTAGATCAACTTGTCCAAAAACTCATACAAACCACAGCAATATTTTTAGCAAAGTCTAACAGTGTAAGTCTAAATGCTGATTCTTTACCTACAGAATCAAACAAACCATCAACAGGTATGTCTACACAGCATTTTGGAGCAAGCCTCCTAGCCTGGGTCAATAGACTAGGACTAGCAAGGCTCACACTAGCACTCTAAAAATAGCTGCATGCAGCTCAGGCTGGAGCTTGGGCTCTGAAACCCACTCGCTCCCTAAGCTTCCAAGCCTTAGTTCCAGACTTAACCACAACTTCAAACCACTGTCTACACAGCTATTTTTACAGTGCTAGCGCGAGTCCCACTAACCTAACTCTGTAGACCCAGGTTGGGAGGCTTACTCCAAAATACTGTGTAGACATACCAATAAACCTTCAGATACTGCAGTCCACAAAGTCATTATAGGTAAAAGTGAATGCACACTTGGGCAGTAAGGTCCCAAGCCAACAAAACCAAGACTAGTGTCGAGAAAGCATAAAATCATGATTGGTGTGGAGAAAATAAATAAGGAAGTGTTATTTACTCCTCCTCATAACACAAGAACTAGGGGTCACCAAATTAAATTAATAGGCAGCAAGTATAAAACAAACACAAGGAAGTATTTCTTCACACAATGCATAGTCAACCTGTGGAACTTTTTGCCAGAGGATATTGTGAAGGCCAAGACTATAACAGAGTTCAAAAAAGAACTAGGTAAGTACATGGAGGGTAGGCCCATCAATGGCTATTAGCTAGGATGAGCAGGGATGGTGTTCCTAGCCTCTGTTTGCCAGAAGCTGGGAATGGGAGACAGGGAATGGATCACGTGATGATTACCTGTTCTGTTCATTCCCTCTGGGGCACCTGGCATTGGCCACCATCAAAAGACAGGATCCTGGGATAGCTGGACCTTTGGTCTGACTCAGTATGGCCGTTCTTATGTTCTTATATAAAACACTAAGAATCTGTGTATCTTCTAACACAGTGGTTCTCAAAGCCGGTCCGCCGCTTGTTCAGGGAAAGCCCCTGACGGGCCGGGCCGGTTTGTTTACCTGCCGTGTCTGCAGGTTTGGCTGATTGCGGCTCCCACTGGCCGTGGTTCACTGCACCAGGCCAACAGGGGCTGCGAGAAGTGGTGCAGGCCGAGGCATGTGCTGACTGCCCTTCCTGCAGCCCCCATTGGCCTGGAGCAGTGAACCCTGTGATTGGCCGAACCTGTGGACACGGCAGGTAAACAAACCAGCCCGGCCCACCAGGGGCTTTCCCTGAACAAGTGGTGGACTGGCTTTGGGAACCACTGTTCTAACATGCATATAACAACATTGAAGGCGCATGTTTAAAATTACATAGGCTCTTAAATGCTTTTCTGGATTGGGGACATACGTGTTTATGGGTGATGTTCACAACAGTGAGAGAAGTATGCTTAAAAAAGAGAAAGAAGAGTTACAATTTTTGTCCCAGATCCCCATGTGGGAAGTATATCTACCAAATCATTTTGGTAGACTACAGCTTGCTTTAAGTATATATACAAGCCAAACATTTCACTTCTGTTTTACAAAGACAAAACTAGCAACCTTCCACCTTTTATGGCTCTCTATAAACCACACTTTACAATCATTCAAAATGTAAGATACAAATTGTACATTTCAACTGTTTCTTAGTTCTCCATGTACTTGAATCTGATGTGGCAAAGGCTGATAAAGAACACCTTGCTTCTACATGTGATCAGCTGAAAAATACCTATTTTTGCACTTATTGTGCACTGTTATTCACCAAAGCCAGACATTCACCCCAGTTTTTGATGTAGTATGACACAGTCTTCATACTGGTTCAGTTTAGTGCCAAGATCCATCTCATCAGATTTGTGCATCACATCTGCATGATCTTCAGCTTCTTTTTGAAGGAATACTACCACCTTCCTCACATGTTTAAGGGTGAAGATCTGCTTCTGGAAGATATTACTTTCTGAGAAGTTTAATTTACAAGTTAGCAGTTTTCCTGTCCCAGAGAAATCCTGAGAGATATTTTGTGTTCATGTTCATGTATAGAGCTAAAGGTACTTCTAAGAAGATGACAAAGAATGCACATCAAATGTCTATTTTTCCTCAGTATTCAACAGATTAAAACTATTTTGAACATGTATGTACAGCAGACAATAAAAAGCTGTAATATTTCCACTGACAAAGACACAGCCTTGGGCAAGACACAGGCAAAGAAAGGGAAAGTTGGGAGCCTTCCAGCTGCTTAGACAGCTGCTTAATTGCTTCAGCCAGGGGGTCCTTTAGGATCCTCAGATGCTTCTGGATGTTCATGATGCAGACGTGTCCAAGAATAATCTTTCCCATAAGTGCTTGGTAAGAAGGTTACCACCTTTTCTTTGAGATGAGGGCCTTGCCTCTGTTGCCCATACCTTTGTCACATCCAAAGCGAATTGTTGAAATGTACTTTACATCAGGTTGTCTTAGTAAATCACATGGAAATATCAGATGCTTATTTCTAATCAGTATTTTGAATATAATTCCTCAGAGACTTCCTAGTGTAACTCAAAGTATTGGATTAGATCTAAAAAAAAAATGCTTGATGGTTACGGGAATAGATATTTTATAGTCCTCTCTCAGATCGTTGAATAGTTAAATGGACCTGATCTAGATTTGCATGTCTGGGGATAGGGCATTTCATTAGAAAGACCCTTGCTCTGAAATTTGCTTCCCCAGTGGTCTGATAGACCAGACCACAGACTATGCCTTCTTTCTCAGTGGTACTGTTAATAACAAACAGAAGTCCCAGGCTTCCACTGAACTCATGTTGAAAAGACTAAAAGCATTTGTAGAGCCACCAAGAATTAATTAACCATTGAGAGGTCTTTGCAAGTCTGATTCCTGTTCAAATTAGGCTTGTTCTGTTGTCATCATGTCTTCACTAAAATGTTATGGAGTCTGTAGAGAATAACTGGTAGTGTACATCTGTGCGCCTGATCTTTGATATCCTGGTCTTTCAAAAGACGAGTTGAAAACTTCAATTCATCACCAGTTAACTATCAAAATCATGGAGGAAACAAACATTATTCAGGAGCAGTGGTTTGGAAACTTCAAAAGCTTCTGAGATTTCATTGCAATGAGAACTCAAAAGTTTAGATGTTTATCCAAAGAGCCAGCTCTTGGCTCTGCAAATCTAGACTGGAAATCTTATATGACATAATTTCTCATGAGATTTCTGATATTCCTTTCTTCCTATCAGGATGAAAAGATCACAAGAATAACCTTTCTTGCTGTATTTCAGCACTTCTATTTCCAGTCCTACCTAGAATAGACAGTGAATAGACAGACACACATGCATGAAACATACTGGAGAAGCAAAACTTAGTGAAACTTTTTGAACCTCAGCAATGGTTTGGTTTGGAATTTTTTCATGTTTGTTCATATTAAAACAATTCAACCCTCATTATTAAGGAATAAAGATTACAGTTTATAATAAGAGTACGTGAATTATAGAGTAGTTACATTGCAATTAAAGTATAATTGCATGTGGCTTTGTTTTTCAAAGTGTAATTACAACTAATTCATATAAGCAGAAGGCTTACTACATGACTGATCACTGTGTTCAGTTCTAGGCACCTTACTACCAGAAAGATAAAGACAGATTAAAGGGAGTTCAGAGATATGCAGCAAAATTAAATAAAGGAGATGATGGGATAATTGATATACAAGGAAAGATTCAAAAACCTAAACAGAAACTGTTTAGAAAAGATTATATGATAGCCATTTACAAATATTTCAAGAGTATAAACATCAGGAATGGAAAGGAATTACTTGAGATGGCAAAAACCAACTTTTTAATATTCAGCCTTGGGTGCCCCAGAAACAGGAATAAAAATAAGTATCCTGGAATAAACATTTATGGCGTGTCGATATTTGCATTTACAAACATGTTAGTTAACTAGAGTTCATTGATTATAAGGCTAAAAGGGACCAGTGTGATAATCTAGTCTGATCTGTAGAACACAAGATATAGGAATTCCTTGAATTAATTTCTCTTTGAACTACAGTATATCTTTTAGAAAAACATCCCATCTTGATTTTAAATTTTCCAGTGATGGAGAATCCACCACTACTACAAATTACATTCACTGTTAAAAATTTGTGCCTTATTTCTATTCTGAATCTATCTAGATTCAACTTTCAGCCATTAGATCTGGTTATATCTTTGTCTGCTAGATTGAAGAGCCCTCTATGATCCAAGCTTTTTTCTCTCATGTAGATACTACAATCTAGTCAACTCTAAACTTTGTCTTTGTTAAATTTAACAGATTAAAGTCCTTGAGTCTTTTCATGCTAAGGCACAATTTCCTATCATTCAATCATTCCTGTGGGTCTTTCTCTGACCTCTCTCCAATTTTTCAACATCCTTTGTGTATTGAATGGTGACACCAGAATTGGAATTCCAGCCAAATTCAGAGGTAAAATAACCTCCCTACTCCTATTTGAGATTCCCCTTTTTAGACATCAATTTTATTAATTGGCACTCCATTCATTCAAATGCTCTTGAGAGATGTGAGAGCTAGACTATGGAAAAACTTTCAACTAGAAATGGTGACAACATGGTTTGAAACATACTAGAAGGCACACTGTATGGAACAATTCTACACAGGCAAAGGAATGACTAGATGAGCGAATAGCTCTTTTCCATATCTAATTTTATGATTCTAGAGAGTGAAGCCTATAAGAAGGTCTTGATTACAACCATACACATAAAGATGTAACATGGATCTTAACAGGAACTCATGCTGCTATCACAGCAAACAAAACCTGGGCTGTCAAACGCTTTTTTAAAAACAGTTTAGGTGTTAAATCCAAATTAATTTTGGACAGCAAAATTGAATGCATCCTCTAAGACAGAAAATAGAAGGGCATCAAATTAAAATAAATCTGTATTAGAAAGGCAAGTTCTTTGACTTCGCATTTTTGAAATAAAAGTGTTCAATCAATTCTAAAATTTAGAAAGACCCCCAACTCACCCAATTTAAAGGATGATGATCAGAAGATTTTTTTTTTTAACTGTGGTCCTGTTACACATTTTTTTGGTTATTTTACAGTTGTGCAAAGAACCATAACACACACAATCAGGAGGGCTGATGGGGAGACCTACTATGGGTTCTAGTAAAACGTGTTTTTAAATTATTTCAGAACCATAAAATCTTTCCATAGAGTGTGCTTTGAAACTGCAAATTAAATATAGAGCCTCTATGAACTGTATCATTTTTTACTGTAAGTATATATTTCCATGGGGGTTTAATACCATCTTTTTGTCTAGTTACACTAGTTAATAATGCAGTGAATTTGCAGTAATAGAGTAAATGTTATTTTGATGACATTATCTGATTAAATTAAAGATGACATTAAAAGGACTGTTTAACTAAAGAAGAGAAACCTCAAAAAGCAAGTGTGGTTGAATGTTAAGTCAGCTAGTCCAAGTCTTAAAAAAGGCACGATGGTATTTCACTCATCTAATGACTAGTGATGAATTGGAGAAAATAAGGCCATATAATATTTGAGCTTTAAAAAAAGGTATTTAAGTGAGGGAAAATGGTGTGTTTGTTAATTATTTGAAATAGTGAATCTACTCACACAAAAATGGCTCATACAGCAATTAACAGATGTAAAAGTATAATAAGTGAAACTAAAGAAAGAACGTTGAGAACTGAAATCAAAATTGCTGATACAGTCACAATAAAGAAAACAGAACTGTGGAACAAACTCAAGTACAGATGGAAGCATTAGTCATCTTTCTCACCATGCAATTCCACCCACACAAATATATGATGCTGCATTGAGTAAAAGAAAAATAATAGTAACTGAGTTATAATTATTATTAGGGGTTTTCTTCCCTATATTGCTAAAGAAGTTGTAAAATAAAGTCCTTTTATGAGCTACATGTTCACATACATAAATCACGTGACTGAAAATCCCTTGACTTAAGCTCTCAGAGATAGAATCTAGCTAAAGAAACACTCCTGAGTAATGTGACTGTGTTATGAATTACAAAGACTTCACAGGAAAGAAGATACAAGATTAAAGGTGTGCAGCAGTTGGGCTCCATCCTTCTCACAGACAAAACATTAGCCATACTGCCTCAGCCAAAAAGAGCTGTGACATCTCTATTCTTTCTACACTAAAACTGGGAACTGACATGTTCAGGGCAGATAAATGCTATATTCCAGACCAGGCATGCTACCACAGAATCACTGGTGATAACATTGTTTTCACTTGTGACCTCAAAAAGTCATCTTTAATGCTATGCACTTTATAAACTACATGATCAACACACAGGTTAACATACTTGTACTTCTTCCTCAAAAAATCAGAGCGGAATTACCTGTTGGCTCCAAGAACCTGTGGCTAACGTCTTACTATAATTGTAGATCACACATCTTTAAGTATATGATTCACAGACTTTCACTCACATTGTGAAGTATTTCTGATTATAAATCCTGAATTGTAATAATCTTTTTCATAGTCATCATTTTGGTGCAGATTGGGTCAGTCCTAATCACAGTGAGTAGTATCTTTCAGAATAGGCCTGTCGAGACCAATGGAACTAACTGTGATGTAAGGTACCATGTAAGGGGCACAGGATCTAGCCATTAATAAGTCAAGTCGCAGAAGTCATGCCCTCCATGCCTCAATTATAAATTAAAACAAACTAAGTTAACAAAATGACAAGTCCAAAGAAACTTCACAAGCCAGAAGAACACTCATATTCAAAACACCCTTTGGGGAAAAGCCTCTGTAAATTGATACACTATACAACATAGATAATACTTAGTCCTGCCATGAGTGCGGGGACTGGACTAGATGACCTCTTGAGGTCCCTTCTAGTTCTAGGATATCCATGAGGGCAACAAATTTAGGATCTTTCAAAGCCATGGAGGAAGCATTTTCCAGAGCTGAGGGCCACAAGAACATCCTGCCACCATACTTGCTACAGTGGACTCTCAATTTAAAAGATAACATTTACAAACCATGACCCCATATTGCATTCTGAGATACAAGAACTGCAGAGTCTCAAATATTACAGTAGGGTAATTAGTTGTAAATGCTGACTTTGTTATTCCTACCACTGTTTAATATATAATCAGAAAGAGTGTCCGCATTTCATTGAACAGTCCAGTAGTCATAGCATAGACTTCATCGGCACATGCAAAAGTGCCCTCAGTTAATGAGCTCATGTCCAGCTGAGGAGGTTTACTGGGTCCAATTAAAATTTTGATCTACAGCTGCCACTGGTATAGTATACACAAAAAGCTTGGTTACATCTATCCAGAGTCTCAGATAAAGTACTTCTTTAAACATGAAAGCCTATCTCCTCAATGATGTTTGACAAAGAGATGGAAAATACTGCCTTAAAATCTCTAAAGTTCAAAATGTTGAAACCTGATTCTGAAAATATCGATATTAAATCTGTCAGGAAGCAGCCTCCCCTTAGTCTGCATTTATGAAAATGCTTGAACTGGATTAATTTGAGATGTTTGGTTAAGAACTCACATGCTATGTACTTTTGCTACTCCTTGAAATAGATTTCTTTGGAAGAGGAGGACACATCACTTAGAAGGTAATAAGTGGGCTGTGTAGGAAACTTTCAGAGGTGTCAGAGTACAGACTGGATTTTCCATAGGCCATAAAAATTTGACTGCACTTCACTTAGGCGTTTGGAAATTTTCCCAAAGAAGAAATGCGGGAGTATTTTAGATTGACAGAAATTGGGTAAATGAGCAATACACATTTTCAGGAAGAAGCCACATCAGAACCTCATGACATGACACTGAGGAAAGGCTCTTGGAGCTAAAATGAGAGTTCTTTTCACTGCCATGTGTGTTGAAAAACACACAGATATATCGATGAGGAAAAATATTATTGATATGTTTTAAATTTTAAATGATTTTTTAAATTTGATATTGAACTCTCCCTTGTTTCTTACATCTTCAGCTGCACTGTTACATCTCTACCCCGATATAACACGAATTTGGATATAACGCGGTAAAGCAGCGCTCCGGAGGGGAGGGGCTGTGAGCTCCGGCGGATCAAAGCAAGTTCGATACAACGTGGTTTCACCTATAACATGGTAAGATTTGTTGGCTCCCGAGGACAGCGTTATATTGAGGTAGAGGTGTATTTAGTTTTTCCTTCAGCAGAGAAAGTCCAGTGGTCCTATAGCACCAACAGCAGCCCAGAACACTAATCCATTTGGTAAGAGGTAGCGTATGCCATAAGAATGACACATTTAGTTCCTGAAGGGGAGAATATTTGGATTGCACTGTTCCACTCATATTCCCCACAGGGTGATCCGTAGATATTACTACTGCTACCTCAGGAAGTCATACACCTTGCATGTCCTCCAGATGGAGTTAAGCTGAGACTTGGAGTGGGGGATTAGAACAATAGAAATGTGTTCAGCTGTGAAATTAAAAGTAGTACAGCATGACATGCAACATTATATGCTGGGGTGAGTCAAAAGCGATAATTAGGCTAAGCTGAAACACTAACACGCTTATAATCAAATAGAAAAAAATGATATTGAAACTGTTGATACCAACTCTGTCATAAAAGCGTGAACATGTTACCGCAAATGCCCTTATAAACATTGGTGTTAGCCTGATGAATCTCATGAAAGGCTGTGAAATGAGCACACACAAACCTTATATTGCAAATCCACATGCAGGTACACAGTCTAGCTATAGACATGCAAAAGAATATATATCCGTATATATCCACATATATATGCACATGTGTACTTATGTTAGGTTTTCTGTTCTGAAGAAGTCCAATGAAGATACACTGACCAGAGGGGAAAAAGAAGATAACTAAAATTGGCTTATGTTGGAAAGGATATTTTTTTTAAAGAGAGAACCTCTTCCCTCACCCCCTATCTCTCTCAAAACATGAAAGCAAAATGTTTACATGACTATCCCATTGCCATGTGCTGGGGAATAGCACACTGTGTTCTTTCCTTTGACTTCTTGCAGCTTGTCCTTGGTCATAAAACAGTACCCTAAGAAAAAATGATTTAATTGCTAGTGTTTTTCAATGACATAATTATATATCCACTGCAAGGTAAATCAACCTGAACCTCGTCAGAAAGCAATAGCCTGAAACGTGTGTGAGCAGCAGCTCTAGCTTCATTTTGGGACTTTATTTTTTTTTAATTTTTTTATTTTTTTACATATTTAGCTTTTATAGATCTGAAATTAGGTTTCTAATTTAGACCCTGGAGGAAGTGAAAATTGTTATAAATAGCAGTTAGGTGCACCATTATTCTTTGTAGTACTCAAGAGGCTAAGTGAGGGGGGCAGACCAATTACTTTATTGAACAATGCAAAGTGTTACCCATCGGCTTCATTATGATAACACGTTATCAGATCACAGTGTATGTTGAGCCCAGAACAGTCCACATCCTCCTACACCATTGATGGTACATTTTTAAAAAATCCATTAACAGTTAGTTTACCCAGGAAACCGGAGATTTCTTCTTTCAAGCATGAAAATTAACATTCTTCAAGCAAGCATCCAGGAGGAGCTGTGATCAAGGATAACACAACCAGACTCTCCAAGAAAGAAAAGAGAACAGCTTTTCATGTTCTCATTCAAGTTAATATTCAAAATCCTGGTTGCGCCTGTTACAGGCCTGAGACCCGATCAAACACCCCTCCCCCCCGACAATAAAAAACAACCTTGTGTGAAACTCAGGGAGTTCACCACTAAAACTGAAAAAAAAAAGAATGTTCTGCTGCTGATAAAGCACCCCCAACCTCAGGAATGTCCCTAAACAGAGTTATAACCACCAAGGTTATAAAGTAGACACCCCCCAGGCACTGGGAAATTAGGGTGGATACAGAAAGAGACTCAATAAATGGTAAGATAAGCTCTGACCAGCCTTTTATGCTGACCATCTGCACAAATAGAGAAGATCGCAATTAAGTTACAATTTGGGCATGAATGATAAAATGTAAAGAACATGGGCAGAAAGGAGAATACATAGATGCCAGTGCATAATTGGTTAAAATTTTTGTTATTTAGGAGGGTGGGATCATGTGATAGGTTTAGGAAATTTGAAGGAGGGAGCTAGTTTTACCTATATAATATAAATGACAACAGTGCTTGCTGGGAACTATTTCTGGACTTCAGTTCAACATCAAGCTGCTAGAACTCTGACCTCTCTGCACAACCGTGATGTACAGAAGCCTCGCCGGAATTCCCCAGATGAATGAATGCTGACTGGCCATCAGGTGAAATTTGTCTGTATACTGGGAGTAGTGAGCATAAGAGATTTGCTTGGTATATGTATTGCGTGTGTGTTGCTAATAAATAGATGTTTAGAGCACAGCTGTGTAAGGCTCTTTCACTGGGAAAAGGTTCCGCAGACCCATAGAGCCCTGAGCCCCAAGGGAAAGGACTGGAACTTAAATTGACCAGGTTTCTTCCTGAGCCCTGTGGTAAGGATAGCTGCCTTACACTCTGAGCCCGCAGAAGGGAAAGGGTGAGGGTGCCTAAATTGACAAGGTCACTCCTTGAGCCCTTGGTAGGGTATAGGCGGGGCACCCTAAATTGAGTGGGTAACATTGTCCTGTAATTTATACAGATATTTAGCTAAAGGGGAAAATTAAAAAAAAAATGTAGCTAGGAGGTTTTTTTGTTAAGAAAGGTTTTGAAGCTAATGATAGTGTTTTTGTCTTTATTGCTTCAGGCACAGACAGGAAGTTAAAATCTGAGTAGTCTGAGAAAACAATGTTTAGCCAACTCATTTGCAGGCCTTGAGTGGTGGTATCTTAATTTCTTATTTCACTGTTTTTTCCCCTCCTTTTGGTATTTTTGATCTATTTCTAATGGAAGACTAATGTTTAGTCCTTTCTCTCCTATCATTCACAAAGGTAATGTTAGCGAAGTTTTAAATGTCCTTGCTGGGGTTTGCGGTTAATACATAAGGGACAGTTCTCTTTTCTAATGGTATTATTATTCTAGATTTACACCACTGTAACTGAGAACAGAAGGGGATATTGTTTGCTAGGGATACCACAAGCAATGGGAAGTCCGATGGCCTTAATTTGCACAGAATCCTCTGATTAAAACAACAACAAAACTTTATGAGTCTAGAGAAGATGAGGACTGTGAACTGGGTCAAAGAAGTGCAATCTTAGAGTCAGTAAAAGATGTTCCTGCAAAATTCTGACCAAGTTTTAAATGCATACAACAGTGCTTTCCAAAGTTGTGATCTATGGACTTGTGGGGGTCGGCAGATGGGACAAGGCACTAGGTGTTTTACCATTGCCTTCAACGGAGGAAGGGTCAAGTCAATGTTAGGTGCTTTGGAAAATTCCACTCTAAATAGCTTCATACTATTACTTTTCCATATAAGCAGTCGTTGTACTTGGCCCAGGATGTTATGCAATTGTGAATGGAAGGCAATTTGGTCTATTTCGAATCAGAGAGGAGGTGCTCTGTACAATAAGAAATAGGAGGGACCGGTTTATGTGGTGGTCTGCAGTATAAAAATATTTGACACACACATGCTCTAGAGTATTCTGTTTTAAAATTAATATTCATTCATAATTCTTCATAAGATGGCATTTAGTAACCATTATGCAGAATTTACACTATGCTTTTTAAGGAATCATTTTAAGGGCATTCAAGGACAAAAGAGCAGAGCAGAAGCTCCTACATTGGCATGATCCAACACCTCACGGATGCCCATCAGGAAGCACCGTGAGTTTACCTGAAAAGAAGTGTACTGAAACCTTGACTTGGCTTTTACACAATAGTGCTTTAGAGAAGGGATACTTACATCTTTTACTAAATTAGGTCAACATTAAATACAGGACAGGATTTTACAAGCACAGGGGCAGAAAGCTATCACTTTTTTTTAAAACAATCAATAAACCATTCACAGCATCTTTAAAAAAATAACGATCATAAAAGTTTATCAGTCCTGAATTGTAATTAATTCTGTATGCAGAAAGATCTTTTGCCTATAGTCATGCTTACTCATGTAAACCAGAACCAGAGCAGCTAACAATGCTGTTAAAACAGCCTGAGATGAATCCTAGCTTTACCCAACAGCTTAAAACAGTTAAGTCTTAAAACACACAAACAGTGCTATTAATATACCAAGGGTGGAGTAAAATACCATCTGCCCTTCAATGACTGGGTGCTGACCTGGAACACCACATGGGAAATTCCTTATCCTGACCACAGGTAAAGAACTGCAACCAAAACCAGTGGTCAGGATATAAAACTGACACAGAGTGGTGTAGCTTGTTTCTCTCATCAAGAGAAGTTAGTCCAGTAAAAGATATTACCTCATCCACCCTCCTCTCTCTAATATCCTGGGACTGATACAGTTACAGCAACACTCCATATAGAATGATGTATTCAGAACCACTGTATAGCAACAGAAAATATACTATGGTCTCAAAATAGGAGTGCCAATACTCATATGAGAGACATTTTTATCATCAGATACACTATTGTTCAAGACATAAGAAAATATCACAGCTCAACTATAAAAGCAATTCTTCTGTCATAGTGACATGACCAATATTATTGTGTACCAAGCTCTTAAAGTCACAGAAATCAGATTCTACTCTTTTTCGCAAGAAGCTATAGCTATTTGTTTTCAACAAGCTGCTATGCATTCTCTTCACTTTTTATGGGCCAGGGATCACAATTTTTTTGAGACAAGAACATTTCCTGTCTCCCCAGAAGAAAATATGGTGCTGTATGTTGGAGAACTGTCTTTTACAACTTTAATGCTCTCTTGGGAATGCTGCAGGCTGATAAATAATTTACATCTTCTTTCAGCACAACAGGCATATCTACCTGGTAATGTGTAGTGAATGTATGAACTTTATCAATGTAGACATATCATAAAGAGGGATCGTATCACTCAGCTCATCATGTAGCAGCACGAATGGTACAGTAAGCTTGCACCAGCTATATGCATTTCACTCTATCAAGATAACAAACCTCAAGAATCATGTCAAGAATTAACATCTCATGTGTCAACTCAACATATTCAGGGTCCGGATACCTAAGTATGGAAATGGTCCTTAGGACAGTAGGCTGAAGACCTGAGAGTCCAAAGCTCTTTCCAACTCAGGTCTCGAAAAGCAGAACTCATAACATCTGAAGTAATAGTGTCTGCAGAAATTTCAGGAATAAATTGCCAATTTGACCTTGGCGCTGTGTGTGTGTGTGTGTGTGTGTGTGTGTGTTTACTTACTACTGCAGATGAATTTTTGAACTTCATGTTGACATGAGCATTCTTCTCCATGTAGGTTCTGGCTACAACAATGGCTCTTGGTAAGCATGACTGAGAGAGATCAGGGAGAAATTAGAAGAGAAGGGCAATATTCTATAATGAAACTAGTATGTTCCATTCAGGTTTGGCTGAGGTATAAACTTCTAAAATCACCATTTCCATGCTGCCACTTGAGCTGGTTAGGAAATCTTTGGCAGCTGCTAAGCATAGAAGACATAAGGTCTAAACATTTAAACATACCAAAAAACCAAACCCTAGGCTGAAAAGACCATTATCTAGGTAGCAAAGTCAAGCATTTGAAAATTATGAAAACCTAGGTTAGCAGTTGCCCATACAACTTTAATTCTGTCCACTTGTGTGTCCATATTCTACAATGAATGAGGCTGGGTCCTATGGAAAAAAACAGTTTGTGATCAGGTAATGAAAAACTATATCATAATGCTTACTCATTAACAGACAGAATAAAGGTTGCAGAGGAACCTATAAATCTGAAAATTTTTGAGTGCTTGACTTTGTAAAGAATGTTATTTTTAAATTTATTTCTTTTGTATGAACTTTCCTCAGGTTTTTATACATAAACCCAGGTGATTTTGCTTCACTGTCTCCAACATTCCTGGACAAAATACATTGGCCAAAATCAAGGCTTCTCTGTTTGGCTCATTACAAGTAATGACATGTTGCTACCACATAACATGTTAGAAACTTTCCTCTCCAGAGCAAAGAGATGATTTTTAAGGCAGCCACACAAATAATACTGAGTAATAAATGTTGACTTTTCGCATCAGTCTAGTCATAGGTTTAATAGAGACCTGCATTTATCCCAAGGGGCATCAGATTCACTGGTAAAATTATTGCAATATTAGATTGTGAAAACACAGAAGAAATACTGACAACACAAAAAGAACTCTCTTTCCTCCTAGTACAATATATAGATGGCAGATAAGTTCAAGAGGCATCAGAGACCATTTTATTAATATAACAAAATAGACACTGAGTATCAGAGAGGAAAAACAAAGCAGTATTAATAAACAACAAATAAATAATAAACAAATAATAAAAAGCCTTGCGCTGTACTTGCACTCCTCTTCCTACTTGATCCTAAAGCATATATATTAGCATGGCTGCAACATAATGAGGCACAGAATGCTCTGTAACATTCCACAAGTGTAAAGAATAAATTGCTGGCTTTCTACCAACGCTAGAAAATTAAGTCTGAAATAAATTGGAAAATAAAACAGTTAAACTTTCTCCTAATTCTTCTTCTGCATTATCTCCCCTGCCTCTTATAAATACGAAGCCTTAATTGCTAGAAATGAACAAAAACAAACTGAGGATTCCTGCCCCTCCTTAAGATCATAGTGTGGAGGATGCAAATATAATATATAGCAGGAATAACAAATGCTCTGTTTTTTTCAAACAAACTCCCATGATTTATGAAAGGTGTACCTCACTGTGGGAAGATAATGCCATTTGAAATGGTCCATTTCATAAATCTATCCTCCTTGTCCCTAGCTGCATATAGGACTACTATGAGCTCCTGAATCCAATAATGTTTTCATCCTCTATTGAAAAAAAAGGACTTTGTTTGGAGCGAGGTAATGATGCAGTTACAGAGGAGCAGCGGCTAAAGCTTGGTCTCTGGGGCTTTCTTGGCAATAGCCATACAGCTGCGAAGGAGAGGAAACTAGCATAAACAAAATAAAGAAATAATCAACACACACTACATCCCTAATGTCCTTTTACTGCTAGTGGCATTAATTATAGCATGTGCCTAATCCTCTATACCACCACATAACCAAATGTTTTTACATGAATCTTCTCCCGATCCGTGATAGATTTATCATGGGGAACCAAGCTATTGCCTATTCATCTGTCCACCAGCTCAGTCTATCTGTTTGTTTATCTATCTACAAGAATGCTTCCAGAAGAGGTTTCCTTGCCAAATGTGGTGGCAGCTGTAGTTAGGGACTAATCATAAACTTAACTGAAATGCATGGTACTGACTCTTTATGGTTATAACAAGGAGCAGGGAGGGAGGAGGGAAAACTTCCATTGAAAGATTATAGGGACTGAGAAGATAACCAATGGATATACATTTAAAAATAAGTTATATTTTTGTTGAGTAGGATCAGGAAGCAAAATATGGAATGAAAATGCTTCTTCCAGCAAAATTTACACTCCCTAATTACAACTGTTTTAATGGGGCTAGGATATATTATTATTATTATTTAGAAAGGTGATGGTAGAAGCACTAGATGTTTATACTTTTTATATATACAAAATGATTAATCTCGGCAAAAATAGCAAGGGAATTCAGATTAACTGGGAATTCTACTTGTAGTAGCCATCCCAGAAATTTCCTCGTGTGGCAAAGCAAATGCTGCTAAGAAAAATTCAGAAAATATTGTCAATCAAAAGGAAACTGCTTGGAATTCTCCTAGTTTTTGGTTTTGTTATAAAATTGAAGCACTGCGCAAATTCGACAATAATTCACAGTCTTTACAAGCAAACCCTGATGGATCTCACAGCAAAATCAAATGAAATGTGTTACTTCCACTGAATTTCACTCTAAATGTTTTGGTTCACTTGAACTGGAAATTCAAGGTGAAACTCAGGGGGTCAACTCCTACCCCTCTCCCCCAGGTTTTACGTAGCTCTGTGGTCTACAATCCTCAGTTTTAGAAGCTGATGAACAGCCTTTGTAAAATGAGAAATTTCCCTGTCCTTCATAAGAAATTTAACAAAGTGTATACAGGTTCTAAGCTGCCACTCTGAATTCTAAATTTGCATATTTTGACTTGTGTATTAAAAAAGCAATTTCAAGGTCAGTTTCTGTGGAGAAACGCTGAGCTAGTAACTCCATTAAAAATCCACCTCTCCTTTGCATATTTAGTTTTCTTCTTCTATAGAGTGCAATGGGATCTCATAAATCCGGGGTAAACAAATATCAGGGAGGTCATATATGCGCATGAGCATGTGTGTGTGTGTAGCAAATATTGACTGGTTTTGAGGTGACTGCAGTAAAACGTTTCCCAAAGGGTGAAATGTATTTCCAAGCTTGTGGTATACCGACCAAAGCCATGGGCACGTGGGAGCTAATTCTCTCTGGTAGCAAAACATTGTATTGCTCTTGCACTCTTTGGGAAAAGCACTGTCTCGTTCTTCTGTGGGCCCCTGAACTTCATTGAGTATAAAAATAAATTATAGTAAAAATAATAGCCCATATGTGTTTTATTAATTTTGAGATTTTGGTTTCAAATCTCTCCCAACTCCTTGCTGGCTATGTTCTCCTGTATGATCTTTCCGATGAGTGTCAGATCCATCCATCCCACTCAGTTCACATTCTGCTCTTTTTCACTTTTTTGTAAATTCCGCCCCCACCCACTGCTCAGAATTCTGATGCATCTCCCCCCCCTTCTTTTAATACTCCCTCACTCTCTTGCATGAAGATATGTTCCACCCTAAGTGTTGCCAGGTTTCTCTCCAGAGAAAATGTAGCCTATTTCACAGATGGTGGTTGTTACTTTGCACCTACATTTTATAATGAATGTTTTAATTTCTCCAGAAACAATATTGGGTCAGATGTCTCCTTGTCAGCAGACGGGTAATTTTCTTTGCATTTATGACAAAGAATATGTTTTCAAGTTGCTCTCTCCTCCCTTCTACAATCATATTACTGTTGCAGATATAGGAAAGAAATAAAAACTAAATAGTGATGAGTTTTTTATATTACAGTAGAGGATACGTCTTCTAAAAGTAGGACTGAAAATCATTATAGAACCAAGAAAGCAGCATTGGCTTAACCGGCACCTAGTCAAGAGAGATGAGAGTTAAGAGAAGAGGTTGCTGTGTAGTAAAATAGGTGACACTGAAACTGTTAGAGGCCCCTCGTTGTGTTGCCAAGTAACTCTAGACAAATTGCCTTCGCACATAGAACGTAGGGCAGTTCTACCATCTTTGAGGAAGGGTTAAATACACAGCCACTTGACCCGGGGGTGGGGGGAACGGACCTCTATAAGTGGGGTATTTCAAAGGACAATCAGAGCGTTGCTAGAGAAAGTTACAGAATTATGCTCTTTGCTAGTTATACTTTTGATCTGGTGTTTGGGCTGGGATTGAAGATAGGGAGAATGGGGCTCAGCTATCCTGTTGGAGCAAAAAAAGCCTGTTTTCAAGTTCTGCCCTCGGAGGCTAATGGAGCCAGAAGGCTTTGAGAGGGAGATTTTACTTTCCCTAAAGCAACACTTGGTTGATGGTTTAGTAGGATTGTATATTAACCTTTTGATCATATGACCCCTGGCCTCCTCTTCAATGGCTTTATTGTCACAGGTCACTTTGGTCTTCAGATGACATGTAACAAATGAAGCAAGAGGGAAGACAGGTAGAGTGCTAATAATGAAAGTCTAGGGTCAAAATTGATAGACTACATTATAAAGTGGGTTTGAAATATTATGCTATAGCCATAAAAGAAGCAAAAAGAGATTCTGTGCCTGTTCTATAGCATCTGCAATATTCAATCAGAAGATTTGTACTAAGTGGTGTATAGTTTGATTAATCCAGCCCATCTACATTCAAGAGCTAAATCTAGCCCCGCCTTTTGTGATGACATTTCTATATCTTTTGTGGTTTCAGGTCAAACTATCTAAATTTACCTCCTATCTTGCCACCACAGATGCACTATCTTATCTGATCAGTGTCACTGAGATGCTGGAGGAGTACTTCAGTCCACAACTTGTGTCCTTCCTGGCTAGTGAAGGCCATCAAGGAATTACTGGTTGCTCTGTTACTGGCAACTGTCAATGCCTCCATTAGGGAGGGCAGGATGCTGATGCAGCTGAAGGAGGCCTGTGTGCTTCCGTTCCACAAGAAATCACCTCTTAACGAACAATCTAGCTGACTATAGGCCAATGTAATGCCTTCCTTTTTGGGTAAAGTTATGTGAAGTTTTTGGCAGGAAAACTTTCACAGCATCCACTTGCCTCAGATTTTCTTGACGCTTCTTAGTGTGGGTACAGACCTGGGTTTGGTACAGAAACTGCCCTTGTTACGTTGATCAATGAACTCCTGCCAATGGAGGATGATCAGGTGTTCATAAGAATATTATTGGAGCTGTTTCAATACTATTGACAATGAGGCGTTGCTGGCTTTTCTGTGGTCTCCAGCAGCAATGGAGGGGCTGTCTTGGCGTGGTTTCATTCTTCCCTAGCGGAGCGGTCTCAAAAGATTCTACTGGGCAACAGCTCATCACTTCCAAGATCTCCCTAGTATGGGGAACTGTATGTTACCATTTATTTCCCTTCTTGTTCAATGCTATATAAATAACAGGCCATTCGTGGGGTTAGTGAGGAGACTTGGGGTTGTGATGCTTTTAATATGTTGATAATATTCAGCTTTTTTCCTCCTCCTTGACTGATCCAGCAGGAACAGATAAGAGACTGAGAGACTGGGGCAAGGAAGAGCTGGCTGAAGTTCAATTTAGACAAGATCGAGGTGATGCTGGTAGTTGGGAGAAACAACCAGAAGAGATAGTGGCAAATGTTTCTGCCCTTGATACTGAGAGCACATTCAACTGCCATTGGTAACCTGAGTTCATAAGTCAGAGGTCTAACAAGGTTCAGAAGACCAGGCAGTGGCAAGGGTCAAAAAGGCATTTTGCGATCTACACCTCACTGGATGGCAACAGCCTTAATGTTCAGATGCTGACCTAGCTACCATCGTCCATGCTTTTGTCACTTTATGTTTAGACTATTGCACTGTGTTCTGCATGGTGGTGCATCCGAAATCTATGCAGTAGCTGGAACCTAGTGCATATGGAAGCCAACCTCTAGGGGTATGCAGCATCCTATAGGAAGCACATGACACCTGTGCTCTGGGATCTACATTGGCATCTACACAAGCCATAAATTGCTTGGAACCCACCTCCTTTACTGACCATTTCCCTCCTCATGATACACCACCAGAGCTGTGGTCAGCAGAGGTGCTGTCCCTTAAAATAACAGAAGGGAGTCAGCTGGTAGAGTGTTCCAGAAAGTCCTCCCAGCTCTAGTCCGAATTACCCTGGATTTGTTGTCTTTCAAGGAATGCCACAGGGCCCATTTGTATCATGTGGCCTTTGAACAAGGGGATTGAGGTATAGGCACATGTGTGAGGATGGTAATATCGGCTGCTGCTTGGTAACACTAGGTAAGGTAATTGTACAGTATTTTAGTTATGTAATTTTAAATACTTGGCAGAGCACTCACAGCCTGTGGCTGGGCACTTTCTAGCTATTCTGAACAGAAAAAAAAGAAAGAAATTAAATAAATAAATCAAACTTCAGAAGGAGTTGCTGTTTCCTGAATATTACCGCTATTAGTTTCCTGTACCTGCCCTTCTACAGGTACTCTTGATCCTTCATTTAGGATGATTCACCCTGAGGCCAGGTGAATCATCATAGTTTCAAGATTTCTCCTTCAGGGACCATAGATTTTTGAAGGATGGCTCTTTTTATGAAAATGATTTCTGAAAAAAAAAAAGTTCTATGTTTTCCTCTGAAGGCACAGCCAAACTCAGAACTTGAGTGCCGGATAATGGCACCTAAGAGCCCCCTGCGGTTGTTGGTTGGTGAAGTTTGAAAAATATTCATTTTCTTGACCCTGGTCTTATTGCAGACATTTACTTTCTGAGCGCCATAAACAGTTCTATACTTAAATGCTTTAAGTTAAAGAAAGTAAAGGCCTGGTTCAAAGTGAAACTACCTTATTTGGTTTGAGGCATCACATTCTCCCCTCGCCTCACTGTGTTTGCGGTTTTTTTTTTTAAATGTTTGACCATATCCTATTAGATTCTAGGAGGTTATTTAATGACATCTTTCCAAAGTTATCGATTCCTTTCTTTAGTTCCCACCCTTCTCCCCTGTTCTCTCTTTTCTTCTCTCTCTTAAATAAAGAACTGTTATAAAAACAAAGCCAGTAGAACGGAAATATTCAGTACCAAGAAATTGAAAATTAGAGTATTTTCTTTTTTATGGATCATTGGAGTCTTAAAATACAGAAGCGCTAAAAAAACGTAAATGCAAACGACAAGAAAAGTTCATTGTATTGCTACATAAATACAGGTTTGAGTAGATTTGAAAAAAAAAATAATTTAAATACTTGTGTTTCAATTTATGGTCCTAAAATGTCTGAAAAACACATCCCTACTTTTTAAATGGATTTTTTGAGTAAGCCCTAAATATATTTTGATTATGCCAGTTTTTGACATTATGCCTACTCAGGTATTTTGTGGTGAGATTTGAAAGCAGAAAGGTAATTCCTTAGCAATACCAA
Source organism: Gopherus evgoodei (assembly GCF_007399415.2). Lineage (NCBI taxonomy): Eukaryota > Metazoa > Chordata > Testudines > Testudinidae > Gopherus > Gopherus evgoodei. The sequence goes on along the minus strand of NC_044333.1, from coordinate 31,688,581 downwards.
CAGATACATATTGATTCAACAAACATATCATCTTAAAGATGCACTTTCTTCTTTGCGTAGACCAAAAAAGAATATAAATTAAAGCCAAATAAAGCCAAAAGCTAGAACACATTGTGTGTAATGATTTCTTTGACGGAGCACGCTTAGGTTCAAGTTCATTATCTTGGTATTTTCAGAGGAGCTTGCCTGCGGCTTTTAGGAACAACATTTAACTGAATTTTATATGTGAATATTAGAGAAACAGTAACGCATAGGTATAAAGTAAGTGATCAAACTGAAAGGAAAGTGTACAGATTTCTCCTTGTTAGCCTACAGAGGATGTCAAAATCTTTTCCCAAGAATTCTCATATTTCATACATTTGGGAAGTGTAGGTACAATAATTTTAAGAGCGCTCTATAGCACTAAGAAGTGTAGCAAAATCAGTTATTTACTTCAAAGTGAAAAGATTCTGAGGGCAGAAATAAACGAAAGGCAGAAACAGAGATCCAGAGTAATCACTATTAAACGCCTAGGTTTAATGAGACACAAACATAAAGAATACATTATGTAAATACATATGTACAAAGGACAAAGGGCAGTCATATATACAGTAGCAACCAGGCCATAGTGATTAGGATCCTCATTTACAATTCCTAACTGAAACTTTACCGTAAAACACATAATATAGTAATTAAAATACTTTATTCAAGTCTGAATATTGACTCAATTTAAGCACAACCCCCTGATCTGTTTAAACTAAAGGTTTTTCTCATGAAAAAATAAATTTCATGGAGCAGCCAAGAAAACACTCATACACTGAGCACAGGCAAACTGAATTTTGGTCTCCTTATGAGGGGGAAAAAACTCACATTTTGCTGTAGAAAATGATGTACTTGAGGCACATAACTCAAAGGGCAGTACTACAAAAAGCTGCCCGAAAATTGGACACAAAAGTCAGCCCCAGGGCTGCAGTAATGTATGTCTTAACCATTAATGTGCATCCTCCCCATCTTCTCCTTCCTGCCGTCTTAAATTAAATTAAATTAAAGAAAATGATCACTCATGTTCTAGTGGTCCCTACTGAAGCCACACTTGTGCAGTTAAGAGCAAGTGAGTGTTCTGTTCTAAACTTGTACTTTAATGTGTTTGTAAAAAACAAAACAAAACAAAACAAAAACCCCAAACAAACAAGTCTGTTGCAGTCTGAACTCCAAGACATTTCATACAGGTCTAAGTTCTATGCTGGTGTAAATCTTTGTGGAGGTTCTAGGTGGCAGAACATACTCCATCAGACCAGGCCGTGGAGGCACAAAAAGCTGCAGCCTCATTTACAAGAAGCAAATAGGACTCATGCAGCATCAGAGTGGACTGTGGTGGCCAGTAAACAGATGTCCTCCGAGAGCTTGCTGATTCACAGGCTCTCTAGGGGGCTCTTTGCAGGAGTAGCTTAAGTTGGCCCCCACACAGGAAAATTCATGCAGGGCAGTGGTGGAAATGCCACCTGCTTCCCACTGGGGTCAATCTCCTGAGAGCACAAAGAGATTTCGTCGTGTGGTAGCTTTTTACCTGTAACAGCAGTTTTTTACTGGTACAGGTAAAATGAACATCTCTCAGTGCTAGTTCTGCAGAATTTGCTTTTCAAGTTTTACTCCATGAGGTACGTTTCTGCCCCAGTGAACTAATACAGGGTTGGCCTTTTCTGAATTTCAAATTGGTTACTGCACATGAACAGGATAATTACAAAATGCTCTCTATAGTATTATCCTAGTCTGCCTCCATACTAGGGACCGGCAGGAGATTTAACAAGCTAGCATAGCAAAGAGCTGAAAAAGCCTGTATAGTCTATTAACCAAATAACCAGTTTTGTAAGGAGGGTTGGAAATGAAGATTTGCACAATGAGAGGCAGTGCTATCTACTGGGTAGAGGCCTAGACTGGGACTCAGGAGACCCGGGTTCTATTCCTAGGTTGGCCACTAGACTGCTAGTGACCTTGGGCAAGTCATGGCTCTCTGCCTCAATTTTACCATCTGTAAAATGAGGATAATGATTCTTACCTCCTTTGTAAAGTGCTTCAAGAGCTAGTCATGAAAAACACCATATAAGAAGGTATTTCATGAGGTATTATATAGATAGACACACACTGTATTCTATAATATACTGTATCACTCAATTCAAAAGATATTATTTATTTTGATAATTTCATTAACTGGTATTTAAGCTATTGAACTAGATAGTTATTTTGTACCTACACACACACTTGCATCTATATATGATTTTTTTCTGGTCCTCAATTTTTTTGGCTCCTTGCCTTCTATGACACATTTATTGCATTTTCACCTCAATAACATGTTAATTACTTAGCGAACAAAGACATTCCCTTTCAACAGCAGTAGCAAAATACACAATTACTGTGTTTTACTACTGCTAAAAAACTCAAACATATATAAAGCCTTGGACATGGATTGTTAATCATGCTTAACCATAGCCTAATGATAAAGTGGAAAATGTACAGGCCGGTATCACACTGTGCAGTACCATACCTTCTTTCTGGGAAGTCCTATTTTCATTAGTGCCATGGATCAGACTCAAAACTTCAAGCTTCTACATGCCTAGCAAGTCTATTAATTAATATTAGTCTTCTCTGCTCAATCCTACAAAAATCCAAATAATTTCATTGGTAATTGAACATAAAATTCACTTTTTACGTTATTTTTATGTTGTGCTTTGATGTCCAGGGTTCAGTTCCCAAGGACCCCTGTCAGGTCAGAAATAATCAAGTTTCAAACCTTCATGCACTGGGGAAATGGTGGCTGCTGAACCAAATACAGAGAAATAAACCTGAAGAGAATGGTTCCAAATGACAGAATGCTGTTAAGCCAGCAAACGTTGCTAGAGCAATGTGTGCTTCCCCTGTGTAATGCTTTACAGTGGCAAAACATTGCTTTGGGGAAGCAAACAGCATCTTAACCCACCAACACAAGTGAAATATTACTAGGGGCACTGAAGGAAGAGAGTCTGATTCTAAGATTTCTAGTCAAAGTAGTCTACAAGAGACCATTTGTCTTCTGTTGAGATAGACACCAGAATTGCTATTTGCTACATATTTCTGGTCAACTGTGCGTTTCTTTGGAAGATCAAAAGTCCCAAGTATGTGCAGATTTAAAAGCTGAATTCTGTTGTACTGTATGGCTCATGGTATTTGGTATGTTGCAATATTCAGAGTTGAACTAACAGAAGCACTTGTTGCGATATAGTAGAAGCTATCTGTAGTGACAAGGCGGGTGAGGAAATATCTTTTATTGTACCAACTTCTGTTGAAGCTAGAGTTCAAGCAAAACCTGGTCCAATAAAAGATATTACCTCTCCCACCTTGTCTCTCTAATATACTGGGACCAACACAGCCACAACAACATTGCATACGACTATATGTGAAGTGTAACTTTAGGTTTGCCTATAGCATTCAGGGCTCATTATTGGCCTCCTCCTCTACGTTGGTGGTACTGTGCTCTATCCCCTTCAAGGAATGTAAAGGACTTTCAGCAGAGGAGTTAGACTGTCAGTAGTTAAAATAAGAACTTTAGTTGGCCTCAACTCGGCATAACTCCTAACCCAACCAGCTACAACCGTATCTAGATGATACAGCTCCGTAAATACAATAATCTTGCAGTGCCCTGCTGTTCCAGAACAGTGGGATGGCCCTAAACTTTCAATAGGTCATGAATGATTGGCCATCACAAGCTATTGACATTTTTGCAAACAACAATAAGCAGGTGCATATTGGCACAATTTCACTCAGGTAGGCTGTCTTAGGGTGCCACATAACTCTTATCATTTGGGCTGTGTCTTCACTAGGCTTTTGTTTGTTTCCTAAAATTTCCATCTTTTGCTATTACTGGTGTATCTCCATTGATGTACCAAATCTGAAAGCAATAATATAAATCAACTGTTGGTGCGTTAACCACTGTGTTATCCAACTGCTCAGAACAAGCCTACACAATGTGGTGGTTATATACTAGAGTTCACACTAGTATTACCACAGGTAGAGCTGCAATGGTGGTAGCAACAGCTATAAAGTCTGGCATAGACAGGAACAAAAGGTGTCGGTAGAATACCTGTTATCTGTCAGCTCTGTGTTTTTGGGGAACCAGGGTGCAGTATCCAGCCTGACTGACTCACGAAGGACTCTGCTTGAACCAAAACTGATCATAAGAAAGACTTACCAAAAGCAATGAAAAGGCAGTGGGAGACAAACTTAAACCTCTCCAGACAAGGGTGACAGGATTAAGGCAATGCCCCTAGTCTCATTTGCATCAAGAATGGGACAGGGAGGCATCTCCATGAGCATACAGAATGGAGAACAGAGATTCCAAGACAAGAACTGCACTGAACTCTGGGACCAAAGAAGCAGGGAAGCACTGCATGATGGGGAATCTGTGCTCCAGATGTTAATGAACCCATGCCTGCACACACCCAGCTCAGTAGTTATCAAACCAATTCTAGTAATAAATCCTTTATTGGTATCCAAAATACTGAAGCTGCCTAATTGTATTGTGCAGGGCCGCCCAGAAGGGGGGGACAAGTGGGGCAATTTGCCCCAGGTCCCACAGGGGCCCCGCGAGCGTCTCCAGTTTTTCGGAGCCACTTTCGTGGTGGGCCCTTCACTCGCTCCAGGTCTTTGGCGGCGGGTCCTTCAGTGCAGCGGAAGACTCTGAGCGAATGAAGGACCCGCTGCTGAGGTGCTGCCGATGCGTCGGAGCATCGCCTGGTGAGTACAAGCGCCATAAGCGGCGGAAAAAAAAAAGCTGCAATCGGCGGCACTTAGGCTGCTCTACCACCGTTGCTTCATTCTTTGGTGGCAATTCAGCAGCGGGTCCCTCTCAGAGGGAAGGACCTATTGGCAAATTGCCGCTGAAGACCCGGCTCTGCCCCAGGCCCCCTGAATCCTCTGAGCGGCCCTGCTATTGTGAGCTCCCTGGAAGGAACACCGCCCATAGCCAGGAATGATCTGTTCCTATTGTCTAGCCTGAATAAAACAACTTTGTATACTTCCCTGAGCTGTCAGTTTACCCATAAACAAATCTAGTGTTCTCCATTGAACCATTATTGTTTCCCTACAGAAATCCCCTAACCATGCTCAAGTAAGAGTTCTGATGCCTGGATCCAAAATCTGCATCAGTTCCATTGGGACTTAATTTTCTACTGACTGATCGTGCTGGGGACTCTCCCTGTCTCCAGCACTCCGGACCCTCAACTACCACCGCCAGCTGGGACCCCCGATCGATTCAAGCTTCACAGAGTTGAGAGAACCCAACTCTCTCTCTCTTTCTTTACTCTAGGTATAGCTTTCTAACCCTGACTTGTGTGATCAGATGTAGTTTTCTAAAGCTGACTTTTGTAATCAATTTGAAGCTAGATTTAATATTATAACTGTTTTGTCTGTTTGGCTTTCCTTCTATGGTTATTACCTTTATGGTTAAGCTGGTTGCTTCTCTCTCTCCCCTATGTTTTTGGCTTCCCCATTTGCTCTGCAGCAACGCTCCTCTTACCTAAGCTAAAGATCCCTGTAATGTCCAAAAGTCCTGTGGGGTTTGCTCATCAGGTGGGTTACTACCAGAACAATTGTAACATGAAAGTGGGGATAGGGACATGCTGAACATGTGGCAGCTTGGAAGTGCTGCTCAACCCAGCCTGCTCAGGCGTACTCTATTCTGATGCTGTTCGACCCAGCCTGCTGAGTCCAAGCGCCTATGAGGGTGACAGCTTGGAAGTGCTGCTCGACCCAGCCTGCTGGGTTCAGGGACATATAAGGGGTCAGCTTGGGAGTGCTGATTGACCTGGTCCGCTCAGACGCGCTCTGTTAACGTGTCTGTGTTCATATGATTCTGGGGCTGGAGGAACCCAGCCCTGGGGAACCGAGGTCCTGCAGGATAGCTCCATTGGGAGGGAACTTGCAGAAGGGAGAAGTAGAGCTCCATATGAAAACACAAGTGACACAAGCAGTACATTGATAGAATTACAGAGCTGCCCCCCCCCCGCCTTCCAAAGAGTAACCCTAATAAATGAGTGTACCCCAAAGTACAGGGCAAATCTGGTAACACATCCAAAACTCCAAAAGGATACAGTGAAGAGACATAAGACAGCATATCTAGGCAATAATATTAGGCAGCTCCACCATGTGGTTCAATTTCCCCAAGTTAGACTGCTGGCTTCTACTCTCCACAGAGTTCTTCCTTTTGTTTGAGCTACAGCATACGCATCACTTACAGATGGCACTAAGCAGCTAAAGTGTCTCTAAAATCATACTAAGTTCTAAAATTATATTGTCAAGTAAGATCTCAGAGAACTAATGCAGGAGGCTTTCTGACAAGTGGAACAGTTGCAGCTATTGAGAATATTAGCTATTTATTCTGACACTGGGGAATCTCATGGCATAGTAGGCATAACAGTAATTGTTATAGGATTAATAAACAAGAGCAGACTAACTTAGAAATGGCACAGACCATGTCAGATTTCTGGAACACAGTGCATGGCTTCCATAAACAGCTGTGAAGAATTATGGAGACAATATCTTATCCAAATATACATGCCACTTGGTTGTACTATGGGGGATAGTAGAGTCTGGAGTTGGAAAAGACTTGTTACATAACTGAATTCACGCCAACTGCAAGAGACAGATGTTGCAGGCACTTATTGCTGACATCCCTTGAAGGGAGAGCAAGATCATAGTAGACACTTCCCTCCTCCTTCTCAGATGTTGCCTTCCTATAGTTCCTCATAGTAGAAACACTCTTTTTCTCACCCTCAAGAACCCACACCATCTTTAAAACACATGCTTCAGTGTCTGATGCATGCTCCTCTCCCTGAAAGACACAAGTGGGCCCCTTTCATTAAGTCTCGCCCACTACAGGCAAGAAACAGTGGGGACCCTACCAATATATAAACCTTCCCCAGCTGAAGAGAAATGGGATCTTTTCACAGGCTGTTCCTCTGCCCCTGCTCCATGGATGAAGAGAAGAGGCTGCTCTGATTTTCCAGTCATGCTTTTCCCCACTGTCCCATGTCTTAAGAAGTATGTGGTGATGACCTCTGCTTACGGGAGATCTGGTAGAGGAACAGCCCAATCCTTCCAGTTCTCACAAAGAGGAAAAGCAAAATGTGAGAAAGGCGGTGTCCTATCTTATTCAGACTCCTCCTTTCACAGCTAAAAGCTGGAGCCACAGACCTGCTGCTGAATGAAACTCCCCCTGCCTGATCCATCAACTCTGCACAATGAATGAGACACAAAGGAAAGAAGATCTCTCAGGACTGACTCTCCAAGTTTGTCGTGGACACAGCTACAGAGAAGCATATATATGATTTTTCAGGAATTTGAGGCTATACTGGTTGCAATGTATCCATACTTATAGCACCTGATGCCTGAAGAGAGAGAGTATTTGAATATTAAGAAACTTTGGGGATGGGAATTGCTCCATTCCAATGTATAGCGACCTCAGACCTAGGAATCTTGTGTCGCTCTAACACACAAGACCATAGACCAGACCCATACACAGACAAACTCCCACTACTCTTGTACCAAGAGCTAGCACATCTTGCCCTGTCCCTGGCAGTTCATTCTCCTGGAATCTATAGGAAAAGTATCTCCCTGTGGCCTCCCAAACACATCTTATCGTGAAGGCCCATGCACCGAATTCTCCCAGGTTAATTTACCCTAAAAATTAAAAAGAGATGGGAAGAGGTAAAGGAAGAACCCATCACCTTAAGTGTATCCCTATGGCCACCTTCCACATGGCACTCCTTCAGTCAAGAGACAACACTAATGAGGTAACCACCATGGCTCCTCTTATTGCTCAGCCTGCATGATGGTCTCCAGAGACAGTGTGTGGTACAGAGAGGACATTAAGGCCACTGCTGCCTCTCATGGTGCCTGGGGAAGAAGGAATATCTTTTCTTCTGTCTCCTCCTGGTCTACCCAAATGATGCCCATTTTAAAGGATCAGGCAGAATAATGCACACTGAACAGCTAGTAAAAATGTATTACAAAAACAATATATCTTTCTTAAATAATTCCTTCAGATTATATATACAAATTTCTCTACAATGTAGTTCACTTAAAACATAATGTGGATGCCTGGTGGGAAGTGAAGTAGGGGAATAGACCAAATTATCTCACAACAGAAGCAAATTCTCCAGAAGACTTTTTCAGGTGCAACATATTCAGGTGCAACTTTTTTGACACATACTTCATTTATTACTGTTTTTCAAACATTTGAAAAAGAGGCTTTACAAATTTCTTTTTGATATCAGCAAGACTTTACTTCATTACTAATAAAAACCCTTTTCCAGAGCTTTGTAACTCACATGCAGAATCCACAAAAAATGTCTTTTGCAACTAATAACTTTAGCTTATTACACACAGTGAATAATACCAGCTTTTGAGTCTCTCCATATATCTCTTTGCTAACTTAAGAATATTCACTTTCTCTACCATGATTTTATAGACCTCTATCATATTCCCCCTCAGTCATCCCTTTTCCAGGCTGAACAGTCATAGTCTTTTTACTCTCTCTCCTCATACAGAAACTGTTCCATACTCCTAATAATTTTTGATGCCCTTCTCTGTGCTTTTTCCAATTCTAATATATCTTTTTTGAGATGGGGCATCCAGAACTGCATGAAGTGTTCAAGATGTGGGCGTAGCACAGATTTATATAGTGGCATGACGATATTTTCTGTCTTATGTATCCTTTTCCTACAGGGTCCTAACATTGTTAGCTCTTTTGACTGCTCCTGTACATTGAGCAGATGTTTTCAAAGAACTATCCACAAGGACTTCAAGATCTTTTTCTTGAATGGTAACAGCTAATTTAGACTCCATCATTTTGTATATATATATTTGAGATTATGTTTTTCAATGTGTATTATATTTGCGCATATTTACATTAAATGTCATCTACCCAGTCATCCAGTTTTGTGAGATCCCTTTGTAACTCTTCACAGTCTGCTTTAGACTTATCTAGCTTGAGTAATTTTGCAAACTTTGCCACCTCACAGTTCACCCCTTTTTCCAAATCATCTGTGAATATGTTGAACAGCACTGGTACCAATATAGATTGGTTGGGGGATCCAGCTATTTACCTTTCTCTAGTGTAAAAACTGACCTTTCATTTCTACACTTTGTTTCCTATCTTTTAACTAGTTAAGGATCCAAGAGATGACCTTCCCTCTTCACCTATGTCAGCTTACTTTGCTTAAGAGCCTTCGGTGAGGGATCTTGTCAAAGGCTTTATGAAAGTCCAAGTACACTATATTCACTGGATCACCCTTGTCCATATGTTTGTTGACCCCCTCAAAGAACTCTAATAGATTAGTGAGGCATGATTTCCCTTTACAAATGTCATGTTGACTTCTCCAACATATCATGTTCATCTATGCGTCTGATAATTCTGTTCTTTAATATATTTGCCTGGTTCTAAAATTAGGCTTACTGCCTGTAATTGCCAGGATTGCCTCTGGACCTTTTTTTAAAATTAGTTTAATATTAGGTATCTGCCAGTCAGTTGGTACACAGGCTAAATATTACTCACAGCTTGTCATAAACAGATAGTAGGGGTTAATAGAACAGAAGTACTTCATATCTCTTTTGCCTGTAAAGGGTTAACAAGATCAGTGAGCCTGGCTGTCACCTGACCAGAGGACCAATCAGGGGACAGGATACTTTCAAATCTTGAGGGAGGGAAGTTTTTGCATGTGCTGTTAGTTTTTGCTTGTTGTTCTCTCTGGGGGCTCAGAGGGACCAGACGTGCAACCAGGTTTCTCTCCAATCTCTCCGATACAGGCTCTTATAAGTTCAGAATAGTGAGTACTAGGTAGATAAAGCGAGTTAGGCTTATGGTTGTTTTCTTTATTTGCAAATGTGTATTTGGCTGGAAGGAGTTCAAATTTGTACTTGTATACTTAGGCTGGGAGGGTATTCCCAGTGTCTATAGCTGAAAGACCCTGTACTTATTCCATTTTAAATTTACAAAGATAATTTTTACTGGTTTTTCTCTCTTTAATTAAAAGCTTTTCTTGTTTAAGAACCTGACTGTTTTTTTATTCTGGTGAGACCCCAGGGGACTGGGTCTGGATCCACCAGGGAATTGGTGGGGAGAAAGGAGGGAAGGGGGAGAGAGAGGTTAATTTTCTGTGTTAGGATTACTTTCTCTCTCAGGGAGAGTCTGGGAGGGGGAAAGAGAAGGAAGGGAGGAAGGTGAATTTTCCTCTCTGTTTTAAGATTCAAGGAGTTTGAATCACGGTGATCTTCCAGGGTAACCCAGGGAGGGGAAGCCTGGGAGAGGCAACGTTGAGGGAAAGGGTTTACTTTCCTTGTGTTAAGAACCAGAGAGACTGGGTCTTGGGGGTCGCCGGGCAAGGTTTTGGGGGGACCAGAGTGTACCAGGCACTGGAATTCCTGGTTGGTGGCAGTGCTACAAGTACTAAGCTGGTAATTGAGCTTAGAGGAATTCATGCTGGTACCCCATCTTTTGGACGCTAAGGTTCAGAGTGGGGAATTATACTATGACACAGCTTTAAGCTAACAAGCTCCTGAAAGCACAACACTATTTTATTTGAAGAGAAGCCCCTCTGAAATGTCTCAGCTATCCATCAAAATTCCTTTCATAAGAAGCATTGATTAAAACTTGCAGGAGCAGGCTTTTGTTTGTTCACATGTTGCTTCTGAATTTTTCCAGGCACAAGAGCACATTTTGTGCTTTTCTCTCAGCCACCTTTATCAAGATAGGACAGTTATCAGCCTCTCAGTATATTGTATGAAGAACTTAATAGACACTGTGTAAACACAACGATAAGGCTAAGCCTGTGTATCTAGGAGCAACACTACTTTGGAACTCCTCTTTCTTAATTGGGACTTGAAATGATAGGTGGAGAAAAATCAGGACCAACCACTATTATGTATTAACTTTAATTTCAGTGCATTGATTGAACTTGGGTTGTTTTCATGTATGATGAAAGGGCAAATCAAAACCCATTTCTCCCTCTCGTCAAGTCTTTTTCTCAACTATTTATCTTTGTAATATAGTGGAGAAACAGATGGTACATTAAAAATGAGTTCATGTTTTGGGAACTGTATACTCTATAGTCCAGATTTACTGTCTAAAAATCACATTGTAATTCATTTTGCACTGTGTTGGCAAAGTGTCTATAAAGTACAGTAATATGATACCATTTATTAAGCAACAAAAAAAAGTTATATAATACAGAAATTTAGAGGAAGAACAAGACTCGTATTCCAGCAAAGGGACAATTATGGCCTGAACATTTGTATATTTTAACTGAAATGTTGACCTAGTAAATGTTCCCTGCCCACTTTTCTCAGAGGACATTTGTAGCTGCAAACATTTTCCGCATAAATTTGTCCTGTGGTATTTATAAACATGCTTCTGAGTAGGATTCACTAGCTAGTATCATTTAAGTGATTATGCCAAACCAATCAAATAAACAACAGTTACCAGCATTCATGCCACAGTAGGTCAATATGTAATTGACCTATAGAGTAATGATTAAGTCAAGTCTCCCAGTCACATGCAAACATTTAATGTTTAAAATTGTAGGTTTGTAACCTATTTTCTTTACCACACTTTACTATTGATAAGGTAACCAGATTTTATGGTCAACTAACCAGGAGAGTGTTATAAAAGTATTAAAATGTCATTTGCTACAAACATAACAAGGGGAAGAGGTCAATTTCTTTGAAACAATGGCCCCAATTCTGCAGCAGCAAGTCACCTTACATATTGAAATTGCAGGAACACCTGTCTTATCCACCCAAAAGAAAACACCAGTCTAAATTATATTGCTTTAATATGGCCAACTGCAGTAAACAGTCACGGTGATATAGTTATTAGTAAATGGTAAGGAAGAAAACATAGGATTCATAGGTAAATTTTCACACTATTAGATACTGGCCTTTAATATGCAAGAAGGAAGAGAAGGAGCACTAAATTTTAATTTTTGGAAAATTCAGCCAAAATTTTACAAGCTTGGATGACTAACATCGGGTACTTAAATCCATTTTAAATACCTAAAGAAGAGGTCTGATTTTCAGAGGCGCTGAGAATCCACAACTCCCCAGGGAAACTACAGTAATCTAAAAAACTAATTACAGATCATGTAATTCAATAGTGTAAAAAAAGGGATAGGCACAAAGGGACAGAGTTAAGGTTGTACCTGCATTACCTTATCTTTGGATTTTACGTCTATATGCTTTGCTTTGCTTCTTTAGCATTCCTTTAAGATAGATTTTCTATGGCAATTCCCGTTTTAATAAAATTAAGCACAACAGCATCTTCCATTATTTGTTAAGGTAGCACAAACAATGCCAATATTGAAACTGTAGCTGCGTGCACCTTAGAATAACCCACTGAATGAGATCAGTGTGTGTGCGCGTGCGCATGTGTAAATTATGGGCTTGTGAAAACTCATCGTGCACATGAGTTGCACAGTGATATATTTCCTTTAGAATAATGGTAGACAGATATTTTTAAAAGTGTTATTAAAAGTTTACTGAGCATGTGAGAAAGATGATTTTTAACTACTAACTAAAACTTGGGACAATCAACTCCAATTTGCACTTGGATCCTGAAAGGCAACTACATACATAGAGTACAAGAGGCAGGTTGTCTGATCACACACACACACACACACACACACACACACACACACACACACACACACACACACACACACACACACACACACTCTAACACTTGACAGTTCCTTTCTGAAAATAAATACTTATCCCTGTTAAGACAGGCAGTACTTACCATCTCAACTTTCCTCCCCTTCCACCTCTAAAACAATGTGTCAAACATGTTTTCATCCCCTTGTTTGTCTGTCTCCCCTAATCAGAGTTCTGTTGTTGCACTGAGTGAGCCTCTGCAGTTAGTGGAAATCAGGATGGATTTAGTTTGAAATTAAGTAGATTCCCATGACAGCAAATATTAAGAGATGATGGATGTCTGACAAATATTTAAATAAAAAACCTGCTCAATTTCAGAAAGCCGATCTGTAGTTAGATTTATGAAGTTGAACTTTAGACTAAAAAGAACATAATTGCTAAGCTCTGTGAATTAGCAACATTGCATTTAATTCAGCAATAAAATAAACTCTGTCGTTTGCGGCAGCTAGTGAGTATTGAAATTCTTAGTGTACGCAGGCTATACAGTTTTCAGGCTATGAAATATGTCTCCTGTTTTGACACTATTGCAATAGCATGGTTGTTCACTTTTCTTGTTTCCATGAGGTTTATGGTCCATAAAGTTTAATAACAGTCTTAACAGCTGAACAGTGAGCACCCAATTTAGGGAGGTTGCTTATGCAACAGGATCTGAATTTTATATATGTAATTTGTAGTGGTAGCATATGCCCTTTTCTCATCACTGTCCCTATATAACAACATTAAAGCAGGCACGAAATGGGGAAGAGATGGTAACTGACTCACATTAGACTATGAGGTACACAATCTGCCTTGGTTCAAAGAAGATATTCGTCTGAATCTTTGAGATATGAAATGACTATTTATTTCAGTGGAGGGTATATGTATGAGATGATCACTATAGCACAAACACATGGTCTGATTCTGACTCATCTCTAGTGGCTGTACAAAGCAACTGGAAAGACAGCTAAATGGACTACTTGAGTTTTCTCCTTTTATGCTGGAGAATCCTCACATTGTATTGGGCCAACATAGTGGTTCCTACACAGTTGCCTGGATAAGAAGCTTTGTTGGGGAGCCACTATCTCTGATTAATCCTTGGCTGATGGAATTACCCTAGTGGCTGAGGGTAGCCAGACATAAGGCAGAGCAACCCTGAGGCGGCTCTAACTATGTGGTGAGCTGGTAAAGTTTCTATCTGTCCTTGTGATTAGGAAAGTGCAAAGCTGGCTCAAAGCCCCGTCTGATTCCTCCATCCTTGCCCATGGCTCATTCTGGTCCTGCCTTGAGAACAGATTATTTGGCCAACAGTCTGTAAAGCTCTCGGAATCATTGTGCTATGCGAAATGTACAGTAATAATTCATAATCAAGCTAGAAACTAAGCACTTTGCATGGGTTTCCTATAGGATGAAAGTTAACATAAGGTGTCTTTTTGTGTTTTTATTGTATAGTTTGCTGAAAATCTGGATTTCAATAATTGGTTAAAGAGGCACCATTGTTACAAGTAACACAGACAATAACTATGATTAATCAAGATTGGAGAAAAGCATATTTATCTCACTTGGTTCTTCTGGGTTTTTAAAATTTTGTTTATTTTGTGCATTCGGGAACACCTTGGGCCACACCCTCAGTTGGTCTTAATCAATGTAGCTCCATTGACTTCAATTCCCCAATTTACACTACTGAAGATGTGGCTTTTTGTATATAGGCTTCTCCATCAACCATTTAGTTAATTTCCCAGTTTTACAGTGGTCTCTTACAGCAAGAAGAGTGAGAAAAAATATTCCAACATAGGAAACCGTGTTTGTTAAACCACAACAATTGGCAGGGGAACTCTGGGCAGGTATAGAAGATGAAATCCTTTCCTCCATTTTTTAATAATTGAATAGATTTCAAGTTGACTCTCTCTCTAACATTTTACTACGTAATTTTTTGGTGAATTTCACACATCAAGTAATATCAGAGTAATCTATCTAAAATATTTTACAATTACTTGCAAGATATTTTCTCATGATCCAGTAAATTGAAACTTCTTCTCAGAGGAGAGACAAAGTCATTTTTATGGTGTTTATTGTAATTTTAATAGGCAATTTCACAGGTAAACAGAAGTGCTTCATCTCCATTCACTAACTGTATAAGAGGTTGTGCTGCATATCTAACGGAATCACATGTATTTGTGTAAAAGATGAACAAGAATTATAAATGGCTGCTTTTGTAATTTAAACCATACAATTTTGTGTATCTCAACAGATCCTAAAAACAAACACAAACCAATATTCATATGGGGTAAGCAGACAGTTTACCATCATTGGAAATACATTTTTAAAAATGAAGATACATTTCATACTGGAATTAAATCAGTTGTTAGGCAGAAAATCCGGTAAACACATTTTCTAAGTAGTTTCAATTCAACCATCTTCATCAAAATTTGTACATGCTCAGAAGACCTGGGATTGTGTGGGCAAAGGACACTTCCATGGGCAAACTAAATTAATAGTCATAAATTTTAAGACCAGAAGGGACTATAATGATTATCCAGTTTAACCTTTTGCAAAATACAATTTAGCCAAGAGAGTCCAGAATCAAGATCATAACTTCTAGTAGAGCTACAGCATATTTTTGTTAGAAAACATCCATTCTTGATTTAAAGACTTCAAGTGATGAAGAATCCACCACATTACACTTAAAAAAAAAAAAAGGGCCTTATTTCTAGTCTGAATTTGTCTTCTTTAGCTTCCAGCCATAGGATCTTACTGTGCTTTGTCAGGAAGATTAAAAAGCCTTCTACTATTGGGAATCTTCTCATCATGTACGTACTAATGGGCTGTAATCACATCATTCTCTTTATTAAGCTATATAGATTGAGGCTCTTCAGTCTCTCACTATAAGGCCTCAAATAATTTTTGCAGCTCATTCCTGAATTCTTTACATCCTTTTAGAAGAGCAGACACCTAAAATGGAATAGTATTCCAGTAATGGCCTTACCAGTGCTGTGTACATTAACACCTCCTTACCATTCTCTTCGATATTCTCCTACTTACACATCCAAGGATAACATTTGCTCTCTTAGCCACTGTATCACACTTTGAGCTCATGTTCAGTTCATTATCCACCGAGACACCTGAGTACATTTCTGGAGTCCAAAATATAATCTCCTATCTTAGAAGGGTGACCTTCATTCTTGCTTCTTAGACATATGACCTTGCATTTAGCTGTATTAAAACAAATGTTGTTCAAGCAAGCCAGTTCACCAGGTAATCCACATCACTTAGCACTTATTATTTACCACTCCCGCAATTTTAACTCATTGGCAAACTTTACCGGGAATTATTTAAAACTTCTTCCTGATCATTTATAAAGATATGAATAATATTAGGCTGAGAAGAGATTTTTGTAGATCCCTACTAGAAACTCCTCCATTAGATTTCTGATATTTTGAGATCTGAGTTAGCCTACATTTAATCCATTCAATATGTACTACTTAAGCCTGATATAATTCTATTTTTAATCAGAATTTTGTGCAACACTAATTCAAATGCCTTACAGAAGTCTAAGTATATTATGTCAACCCAGTTACCTTTGTCAGCCAAATCTGTAATCTCATTAAAAAAGATAAATTGTTTGCAAAAACTTTTTCATAAAATACATTGATTGGCATTAATTATGCTGTCATTCTTTAATGATTATGTACTGTATAATATCTGTACTGTGTATCAGCCTTTCCATGATATTTCCCCGGATCAGTATCAAAATAACCAACCCACTGTTAGCCAGGTCACGTTGTTTTCCCTTTGTAAATATTGTCTCAATTGTTATTTTCAGTCCTCTATTACTTTTCCCCATATTCCAAGGTTTATTAAATATCAATGTTATTGACTCAGATAGCTCCTTGGCTAATTCTTTCAGAACTCTTGGGTGCAAGTTATCTGGTCGGGCAGATATAAAAATGTTTAACTTTGTAGCAGTTGCTGTTTAGCTAGTTGGGCAGTTACAGAAAATTCCCAGTTTGGATGGACTATTGCATTTGCTCTTGCAAAACAGAGCTTTTGAGTCAGCAAAAACTTTTCCACAAATACACACACTATGGACCACACTGTGACAAGAACTCCTACAGGACCATTACAGATCTCATCACGTTCCACTTCAAGTGCAAAGCGCATTCTTACAACCTTGTCTTCTCAAGAGTAAACACGCAGAAACATAGGACACAGGACTGGAAGGGATTTCCTGGATCTATTAACACGTATACATAGAAATATAACATTGTATACATAGACCAAAAAAAACGTTATCCTCCGCAAACAAACCTTCCCTGGTAAGACGAGAGAAAGAAAGAAACATATGAGAGGTATTAGTCACATAGTTTAACACAGTATTGGAAGGAGATTGAATGAGGAAGGTTTAGTTTCTAGACTAGGCTACACCCTTTCCTCTGACCAAGTTATACCTGATGCTGAATGGGAGGGTGGGAAGTTGAGGGGAATATGTGGCTTTCCAACATCTTTCTGTCCTTACCCAAGTCCTGCCATCAGGGCCTGGCTTGGCTCCCAGGCAAGTTAGAGCAGTATTAAAGCTGCTCTAACTTGCACCAGCTTTTAAAGGACTCCTAGCATCCTCTTGAGCCTGACATGAAGGTTGGTTGGCACAGAATTGTGTAGATAGATGGCCCAAAGCTGGCAAGGGACTATGCGAATTCCCCTACATCAGGAGAATTGTCAGGTGCCCTGTGAAGGCAGCTTGATGGAACGTGGGCTGAAGTTCTGGCCCAATAACAAAGCCCCTAATGACTACATTTTCCCATGATTCCACTTTTCACAAACAGCAATTTTGTCATGTTAATTTTTTCTTGTATAGTTGTTGCAAGTGGCAATGGAAATCCAAAAAGATCCTGATGTTACATGACAACAAAAATCTCAATGTTCCACTCAATTTATACATTGAGAAACAATAAAAAAAACTTAATTATTCTGGCTTGATTCAATGCACTCCCTATGGGCCAGAACCCAATCCTTTATTCACACTAAATAGCATCCTCATTTGCAAGTAATCATAGTGAACACAATGGAATTACTCACAGAGTAAGATACTATGATTGTGAGCAAAATGGATAAATGCAAAGCCTCTCATAGACACATTTCAATAAAACCATTTATTTGTTCACCTTTTTAAAGGAAAGCCTCAATTATTGTTCAGAATTTCCATTTCAGACTTAGTTAAACTTGCCTTTGGACAATAGGTGACAAATACAAGTTAACCTGTTGACGTGTTCTGAATACTAAAATTATCTACAGTTAGATCATATCAGAATGTGTCTTTAGGTAATAGTAATTTCACTGATGCTATAGTTGGGAAGTTAAAAATCAAATGAAAAAACGAGACACATGCAAATCAAGGCATATTATCAATTGGAAAAAAAAGGCTATTTTCATTCTGAGAAGATAGTGGGTGGGAAAATATATTTTTGTTAAGAAAAAGAGCAGACACTTTTACTAAGAAGGAAATACTGAGTTGCTTTGTCCTCAAGTCTCAGTGGAGCAAAGCCTGATGGTTTAACCATGGCATATGGGTTGCTGCCCAAGAGAGCTACAGAGAAAATTTGGAAGCTTGTGTCAAATTTCCTGCTCTCTATATAGCTTTGGCTTAGGCCTCAGCAGTAGTCTCCAGGGATAAAATGATGTACTGCAATATAACAAGCTGCCTGACATTTTGAAATGCCTTAACCCCTGGCTTCCCATCCACCTCTTAGCCCTTGCAGCTTCTCCTCTTACCACTCAGAGCTGTGGGGTATATGATCCAAGACTCCGCTGCAAAGAAAAAAATCACGATCCCTTTGTCCTTGCGGTAATTAATCAGCAATGACTCTTTGCTTAGTTAATAACATTCCCTGCAATATATTCTGTAATGCCAGCTATTGTAGAAAAGGTAGGGCTTCTTAATGGCTAATGTGCCCATTCTGGGTGTGTGAGAGAGTGTGGTAGGGTAGCTATGGGACTACATACGGGTGGAGCAGATTGCAATGCAGGATCAGAGGCTATGTGTTAAAAGATTAAAGAGAAAGCGTTTGTTTTTTCTGTAAACTAAGAACATCGAGTTGACGACAATAACAAGTCCTCTGGAATTCACAAAGGTAAGCATTCATGCTCCAAACATGAATGGATTTGAAGCCAAACTTCAAAAATCATGAAAGTAAAATCATTCCTTATTCTTCCCATAGGATTCAGATTGATAACTGTTAGGAGGTAACCAAGCTCAGATACTGAAAGAATTTCACCTCCAAACCCAGAAGTTTGTTTTCCTTCCCAAGCAGAGAACTATGTACCATTGGGTAGATAAGTGTTATTAAACAAACACTGTGGGCATCACCTGTAACATCCTAAGTCACATTTACTAACACCCAGGTGTTCAATACAGCCTCTTATACATTCTCTACCAAATGACTGTGACGTACTAGCAAATAGAACCAATCAAATATACATTCTTCTATAGCCGTGATTGGCAATCTTTGGCACATGGCCCATCAGGGAAATCCAGTGGCAGGCTGGGACGGTTGGATTACCTGCAGCATCCACAGGTTTGGCCAATTGCAGCTCCCACTGGCCATAGTTAGCCATTCCAGGCCAATGGGGGCTGCGGGAAGTGGTGCGGTCTGGGTCACCTCTTCCTGCAGCCCCCATTAGCCTGGAACAGCGAACTGTGGCCAGTGGAAGCTGTGATCGGCTGAACTTGCGGACGCTGCAGGTAAACCAACCGTCCCAGCCTGCCAGTGGATTTCCCTGATGGGTGACATGCCAAAGGTTGCCAATCTCTGTCCTATAGTATTGTATAATCATGATTTCTCTCACAAGGATCACCATTAAAAACTTGGCAATTACTGCATTATTTAGGAGAGTGTTGCCCAGTGGAATGTACTGTCTGCCATATTCTTCATTTGTTCTGTCTTGCACTTAGCAAAATGGAGTCTTGGACCATAACTGGGCTTTTAGGAATTATGGTAATAGATATAAGGGTTGTTATTTATTATTACTTATAAATACCAGCATGCTGCAAATAACACAGTGAAGTTAATTTTACTTTCAACTAATAATTAGGCCTGGTCTACACTTAAAACTTAGGTTGGTCAACATAGCTACAGTGCTGTGGGGTGTGCAAAATTAAAACCCGAGTGCCATATCTATGCCAAACTAACCCTTGGCATAGACACAGTGAAGTCAACTGTAGAATGCTTCCATTGCCACAGCCACTGTTGCTCGGAGAGGTGGAGTTTCCACAGTGGGATGCAAACCCCTTTCATTGTTGTAGGCAACATCTACTCTATGGGGTTATGCTGGAATAGCTACTGTGCTGTGATAACCCCAATAGTGTAGACGTGGCCTTGGTAAGTTTTTAATGGACACCACATATACTTTGCTTTTCTCTCCTTCAACATATGGCGAGTAGATACCTTAGTGCTTTGGGTTTTTCAAGGCACAACCTTTCCAAGGACAAAGTCTGTGGATGGAATATTAAATAACACAAAGCTGCTCTTTTACCCTCCGTACACTTTTCCATTTCCCATTCTTTGCTAAATCCCAGAACAACACTTCTTCACAGCAGCAAAGAATCCTGTGGCACCCTCATAGACTAACAGACATTTTGGAGCATGAGCTTTCGTGGGTGAATACCCACTTTGTCAGATGCATGTAGTGGAAATTTCTAGGGGGCAGGTATATATATGCAGGCAAGCTACAGATAATGAGGTAGTTCAATCAGGCAGAGTTGACATCGAGGTTTGTTGCATGGATTGGCTCCTGAGCTAGAGTTACTATGGTGCAGTGTGCAGTTACTGGTGAGAATATGTTTCAGGCTGGCAGGTTGCCTGTGGGCGAGGACTGGCCTGCCACCCAAGGCCTGTGAAAGTGTGTGATCATCAGGGATCTACAACCCATCCTGGACAATGATCCCACACTTTCACATATCGCTGGTGTAGATATGTGAAAGTGTGGGATCATTATCCAGGATGGGTTGTAGATCCCTGATGATCACACACTTTCACATATCTACACCAGCGACACCATCACAGGACCTAACCAGATCAGCCACACCATCACCAGTTCATTCACCTGCACGTCCACCAATGTAATATACGCCATCATATGCCAGCAATGCCCCTCTGCTATGTACATCGGCCAAACTGGACAGTTGCTACGGAAAAGGATAAACGGACACAAATCAGATATTAGGAATGGCAATATACAAAAACCTGTAGGAGAACACTTCAAACTCCCTGGCCACACTATAGCAGACCTTAAGGTGGCCATCCTGCAGCAAAAAAACTTCAGGACAAGATTTCAAAGAGAAACTGCTGAGCTTCAGTTCATCTGCAAATTTCACCATCAGCTCAGGATTAAACAAAGACTGTGAATGGCTTGCCAATTACAGAACCAGTTTCTCCTCCCTTGGTTTTCACACCTCTACTGCTAGAACAGGGCCTCATCCTCCCTGATTGAACTATCTCATTATCTCTAGCTTGCCTGCATATATATATCTGCCCCTGGAAATTTCCACTACATGCATCTGACGAAGTGGGTATTCACCCACGAAAGCTCATGCTCCAAAACGTCTGTTAGTCTATAAGGTGCCACAGGATTCTTTGCTGCTTTTACAGATTCAGACTAACACGGCTACCGCTCTGATACTTCTTCACAGCAAAGCCAATGGTTGTACCACAGATGAAAATTTTCTTCTAGGAAAATTTTAAAAAATCTTAGAACTTCACACTGTTAACATGGTGCCCTACAATCGGTTAAAATCAGGCTAAACAAACAAACAAAAGCCTCTTTATGAATGCTAAATCAAATCTGTTATGACTTTGTTCTGCAGCTGAACAAAACCCTTTTGCTTACCAAAAACATGGCTCTTGCCCAAAATGATTAATTGTGGCTTTCTGGTCAATACAACACTAAATAAAATGAAGAATGGGAAAGTAATGTGGCTGAAACTCCCCAGTGGCATTTATTTATTCATTCTTTTCCTTCTTTTTTTAATTGCTTTTGATTAAAAATGTGATTTTACTTAATATGCCATGAATAAAAAAATGTGAAAGGCTATTAGCATTAAGCTAGCATGATTGCAATGTATAATCTTGGAAGTACCTCTAATAGAGCTGTTTAAATGGTTTCATGTGTTCTGGATGAAAAATTACATTTATCAAACATTTGATCTGCTGGGTAATATATTTATGGAGAAATAAAAGATTAACTGGCAAGGAAATCCATTTTGATCAGACTATGTAATGTTCTGTGTATGTGTTACAAATAACCCTGTTCCCAAGTGAATTCCTTCCTATTAGATTTGTTTTATTGTTATTATTTTTATTATTACTTTTAGCTCTGAACCCATGTGACCATAACATTTTGAAAACAAAACAACAGCAAAACCAACCACCCTCATTTAAACAAAAATCAAGCATTTTTCCCCTCCCCCCACCCCCGGGCCAAAAAATAAACTTTTACTGTTCTACAGTACAGTGAATGTTTGTTAAATTAAACTTCTGTAGCTTAAACACATCATTTGCAATAACATTTTTAGAATATCAACCCACACATTTCTTACTGATGTTTCATTTGGAATTACAATAATTTATCTCGCAGAAGCATCTGTGTTTTTAATATATGGGTGACGAAGGCTGGAAACTTTCCACGACATTGACCATGCTCTGCCAAAAAAGAAACTGCTCTGGCGTAAATAAAAACTAGTGTCAAAATTCTTTTTAGGTTTTGAACCCTAAACCATCTAAATAGCAAAGAGTTTATGATTACTGTTTTATTTAAAAAGAAAACAAAAGTCTGCAGAAATAGGCCTTGTATTTTGCAAATCTCCATTTTGGCAACCCAAAGAGGGAATATAAACTTAAAGGCCTGAATTTAACAAACCTAATTATCAAGGCTTAATTAGTACCAAGGGTAAAGCTTCATGGAACACCTGCAGACTTAATTTATGTCCTGACAGAGAGGAACAAGTGTTAATGGGCTGTATTTATGTTAATACCTGAACCTCAGAGAGCCAGTGGGATAAAACAGACTATGCACTAGTTTTCTGTTTCAAGCTACAGAACAAACATAAAAGATTTTAATCTTAATATTAGTTTGCACATAAGTCCTTGGGGAAAGTATAGATCTATTTAAACTTTAAAATTGGAGATGCAAAATCCCAAAGGAGGGGGAGGAGGGGAAGCTAATTTGGAAATTGGTGCAAAAAATATCAAACCAAGCAGTATTGGTGACCATATTCTAAGCACAGTGTGTACAGCTACTGGTCTTTCAAATCCTCTTATTTTATACCTCTAATGCTCCTTTTTAGTGCAAGAACTCAGATTTTCATGTGTCTGACTCTTAATACATTCACAAGAGTATGTATGTGTGGGGGGAGGGGAGTAATAGATTGCCTTCGAGTAAGTGTACTACTTTCAGCATTTTGTCTCTGCACATTCAGACATATGGGACATGCACCCAATTGCCAATGGTGTGATCAACTGGGCTTTGGAAACATTCTAGAAATCATGTCCCGAAGGCAAATAGCACCCTCTTATAGCACCAAATGTTTGGAGAAGAGCTATGGGATCCCATCAGATTAATTTGCTTTTCTTCCATACTTAGATGGATTGTAGGGGCCATTTGATTCCATAATGAGGGAGCTTCTGCCCCTACTCTTTTCGTTAGTAAATATTCTGAAGTTAGGATTTTATTCCAGATTGTCATTAAAGTTTCATGGTTTAGAGTGCTGTTAGCTAGGCTGGTTCTTCCTCACTCTTGGCATAGTGAGTGTCATGGCTGATCAAGACCTCAAGGAGCCAAAGAAAAAGACTGGGCTTATGCAATGTATTCCTAGTGGTAGTTGCTCACATCCAAGATTTCATTTGCCTCAGGAATGCTCACTTCCTCCCTGAACTCGTGCTTAATGTGTAAGGCTTTTACAACTTCAAATAGGCACAGGTGATTCTATACCATCCTGTTGATGGACATTTGACCATTAAGGCACCAACATAGCCATTGAATTAAATTCCAATTCAGCCAACCTCTCTGGCTCTACAGATAGTGAAACTGTAGAAGGAAAAGAGGACTAGCAACTTTCGATGGCCTACTTTTTGGAGATTGTTCTTCTATAGATCCATTTTTAATACAGTCCCAGATTCACAGATTTGAAAGGATAGAAGTGATATGATCATCTTGTCTGACTTCCTATATAACACAGGCCACACAATTTCACCAAGTGATACTTTCATCAAGCCTATAACTTCTTGTCTTTTACAAATACATCTAATCTTTCCCTACAAACTCTAAGCAGTGTAGAATTCTCCATAACCTGTATTAAATTGTTCTAATGGTTAATTACTCTTATTGTTAAAAACGCTCACTGTATTTTCAGTCTGAATCTGGCCAGCTTAAACTTCCAGTACTGAATCAACATTTATGCCTTTGCCTGTTTACACAGTCCTCTACTATCAGAAATCTTTTCTCCACGAAGGTACTTACAGAGCACCATCTAGTCACCTCTTAACCTTATTTTTAATATATTAAATAGACTGAGATTATCAAGTCTCTCACGTAAGGCAGGCTGACCTGACTTCAAATAAGTCTTGTAGCTCTTTTCTGAACCATTTTCTTTTTTCATCTCTCTTTTAAAGTGTGGACACCTGTGATGCATGCACTACCCAGTAATGGTCTCACCAATGTTGCATACAAATGTAATGTCACTTCTTTACTCCTCTTTGATATCCCACTACATACACATCAAAGGGCTGCATTACCCCTCTTAGGCACATATGTATGCAGTCCATCCCTACATTACATAAAACACAGATTTATTGTTTTACAAAACTTATCAAAGTATGTAATCCACTAGATTCCCTCATCGCTAAAGCATCAATTATTATAAGTAGGGCCAAGTTAATTATTCACAAGAAATTTCACAAATTCTTTTATTTCTCTTCATAAATTGTCAGCAAACTGACCAGGGAGTTCCCAGATTTACTTAAAATTTAGAATTATTCATAAATGTATCCTGCAAATCTTTACAAATATTCGCAATTCACATTGTGCTAGCTAGTTACATCAGTCATATAATATTGTTTGTCCTTTCAGATTAGATACATTACAGACCAGATTCACATTGCAGTCTAATTATTATTGATTTCAATTAGAGATAAGCACTTAAATACCTTTGAAGATCTGGATCTATGTGACCAACCAACACACCTGAACTGCATCATAGTAAAATTTAACATACAGTTTGAAACAGTACCAGAGAATATTCAAGGTTAAATTTTGTTCCTTTGTGAATATTCATACTAGGGAGCTCAAGCCCTCGAATGCTCTAGGGAATAGCAGTTAATTCAAAATTCTCTTTTGAACTCTCACAAATATTAGCATAAAATGTTTCTTCAATTGTTGGCACGGTTCTAATTCTATAGAAACAGAGACTGTGCTTTTTACACCTGGCCCTGGAATAAGGTGCAGCATGTAGCTATGGGGTATGTCTACACTGCAATTAAAAATCCATGGCTGGCCCATGCCAGCTGACTCGGTGTCATGGGACTCAGACTAAGGGGCAGTTTCACTGCAGGGTAGATGTTTGGACCCTGCGAGGTGGGAGGGTCCCAGAGGTCAGGCTGAAGCCCAGCCTTGAATGTCTACACCACAGTGAAGCAGCCCCTTGGCTTGAGATACAAGAGCCTGAGTCAGATAGCACTGGCCATTTGCAGGTGTCTAATTGCAGCGTAGACATACCCATGATGTCCCAGAAGAAGCCCTACAACTAAGGAACTGGGACTCTCTGTTCTCCACTTGCACGGGGAAGAGAACTACATTTCTTCATCTCTTTTAATGGAGCATCTTACTCCCTATTTTGTGCCAAGTGAGCTGATGAATGGGATAGCCCAGATCCAAGACTCCTCCCACTTTCCAGGCTGCCCCACCCACCTGCTCACAAGAGAGAATATCCATCAAGAGATCTCTGCTCAACCCACCCTGAGCCAGAGTCACAATATGATCAGGATTAACCAGGGAATAAGAAGGGGGATCCTTCCTTGCACACGTGGATAAGGTGTGTGACAAATCTACCCTCTCTCTCTCTTTAAACTAAAGGCCTGACAATAGTTCTATCACACATGCTTTACAAATACACTGGGCGTGGGTCTCTACTGCGACTCACGAGAAAGGACTGCAAGTAGAAGTTCGTTAAACTGATACTCTCTCCCCTTTTTGAACTTCACCAGGCCAATTCCTACGTAGTAATAATTTTGAGTTTACTTCTATTTTAAATCAGTCTTAATGACCAAGGTTACAGCTTTAATGGGCACATTTATGAGAACTGAAATTGATTAAAAAGTAACATTAACTTTGATAAGGAGGACTAGGGAGTTACTGTTACAGTAGGGTGACCAGATGTCCCGATTTTATAGGGACAGTCCCGATTTTTGGGTCTCTCTCTTTTATAGGCTCCTATTACCCTGCACTCCCATCCCGATTTTTCACATTTGCTGTCTGGTCACCCTACTGTTACAGAGGTCCATAAGGAAAATCAGTTCTATCAGACTGTTTAAACAAAGCTTCCTCCACCCACCCTCTTCAAAGAGACATTGCAAACAGCATATTTTAATGTTTGCCCTGTTCTGTTTTTTCTTGCAATCCCCTGTAAAATAATTGGCACTAACATTTCTTCTCCTCCTGCTTTTGCCTGGCAATGAATGTTGCTCTCACCAGCACGCCACTCTCTTCTCATTTTACTGATGCACAAACCATCAGTGATTTCCAGTGCCTGCTCTTTCTTATTGTCCTGGGCATCAATGAAAATGTCACCAGGACTATTTGCACAGCTGTGAAAATAGGGTTTGTTCAGGGTACTGTTACAGTGCTGTCAGCTGAAAAGTGTTGCAGACCCCCATATGAAAAATTATAGGGATTTGCATTGTCCTGTGGGAACCACCAAACAGCCTAACCTCTGTCTTGAACTCCTTCTGCCTGAGGACTAATTTCCCAAAACTGTGTTAGGTACTTTAATAGCTTTGGGCAAGGTCATCCAGGCCAGCTGAGTTGTGCTCAACACAAGATCATCTTTATGTTCCCTGAACTTGATAACCAGTTCCTAGTGTAAATAAGAGCACTGCTCAGGCTTTTCCAACATAAATCCAGCTTCTCATAACCCCAAGGTGTCACTCCAATCACCAGGGAATACCGAGGCATAGGGATGATATGGACACACCCTCTTTCACTCAGACATGCCTACTTCATTATGGCAGCTTTGTGACACCTAAGGATTCCCCTACAGAGAGGGTCAAATCCAATGGCTGTATGGCTGCTTTGTACTGGTAGTGATGCAAACCAGAGTGGGACCCCTTTGGGGTTTTTTTTTTTGATTATTTGAGGAAATGCAGGACTGCTGAAGACTGTGTGCAGGGCACTTCCTGAATTCCCCACACGATTATTGTGACAACATTGTAACTCATGGTCACTAGGACATTGCCCCAGCAGAGAAAAACTGTTATGAGTAGCTGTAGTCTAGTCCTTAGAACTTGCAGCTAGGCTCTCCCAACTTCTAACTGGAGTTCTGCTACTGACTGACTGTGCGACTATGGGCTAGTCATTTAGAGTATATGTAGGGCTCAGCCTCTGGTAAACCACAAACATCTAGACACTCAGCACATTAGCAATCAAATATCTTAAGCTACAAAAGGAACAAAAACGCCAGCCTAGACATACCCTCTACTCCTCTGTACCTGGCTTCACCATCTACACAAGCAGGGATAATAATGCCAATCCTCTGGGGGAGTTGTGAAGGTTAATTAGTTAATTTCTGCATGCATTTTAATAAATGTGTGCTGAAAGTGCCAATTAAATTATTAACAGTAAAACGCTCTCATTATATCCTCAAAACTTCCCAAATGGTCATTTCCTAAATTGATCTGCAATTGAGGTTTGATAAAAAGAAAAAGAAAGACAAAAAGAATGGAAGTAAAGAAGATGATTAACAGACTTTGCTTGCTATTTTTATCAGGCAAGTTCATATCTCTTGTAAGAAAATTCTTTATCTGTGACAAATTTATCAGACCTTGAAATATGGTTTTCAAAACCGGATGTTACACATTAGCACAGATCTAATATGTATGATCATTATGGAAACAATTCAGCCACATTGATTTTTTTTTTCATGAACAGCAATAATATTGATGTGTAACACAAGTTCTCACACATGCACACACACGCATATGCGTTCTCGTAAATCGACACTAGCACAGTGTTACGGGAAGAATAGGGTTGCGGCTGCGGGGCTGATACGCGTAGGATTTTGCAGTGTGTTTTCCTTTCGGTCACATACCCACATTTGAGAACTATGTGTTGTTGGTATATTTTGTAGAACCGGCTGTGAGATGCTAAAATGGAAACAACCCATTAATCAGATAAATTCTCAATGAAAATTCTGAGAATTAAATTACAAATCCTGGACGAATTTAGTCATCAATTTCTCAAAACATCTGTGGCATGGAAAGCTGGAGATCTTCTTGAGGTCTAAAAGGTCAACTTCATCAGTTTCTAAAAAGCACAAACACTTGTCATGCACAGTTTCTGTCACATCTCTTTTTTCTTTAACCTCTTTTCTGATTTAATTTCATCCCACTTTAATATGGTCCTCTCCTTCCTCCCTCAGCCCTTCCCACAGAATCACTCAGGCTGAAGAAACACATGAGTAGGTTGTGCAACCATGACGCCTAAGCTGGTCCCTGGACACGTTAACCAATTTGTTGCATACAAAAATAGAAGAGCATTCAGGTTGTGCAGAAGATTAACAAATCAAACTGCAGCAATAATACTGAATAGGTATAGTAGACAGCTTTATTCAAGATATATGTATTTCTTGTTAGTAAGAATCCTGAACCTAAACAAGAATAATAATTTAAAAAAATAAGTCCTAGGACTTTATTTTCCATGTGATCCAACATAAATTAAAATAAATATCTGTTTTGGTTCAGTAATTACATTTGTTTAGGGGTCATCTTTTGCTCAGCAGGAGCAGACCGGGATGAATTCAGATTTATGAGGACCTTCATTTTTGCTTCATTAACATTCCTATTTTCTTGTTTAAATATATTTTTATTTAATGTTTTGAAAAATGGATTCTCAATTTAACCTTGGTTCAGCCTCCTAAATTCGACATGTTTGGGTGCTGGGGAAGAAAGCAAAAATGAAAAGAACAGAAGGTGGGAGAATGGAATCTAACCATTGTTACATTTTCAGATTTTGGACTCAAAGAAAATCATTATGACTTGAAATATTTTCAATGCTTGCTTGAAAATCCATAAAATGAGCATTTGCTCATCAGAGTATGAGTTATGTATGCAAAATCTCCTGCACTCAAAACTGGGCCGATGGATGACTGAAGACTTATACCATTCGTTAAACTTCCTACTCTGCACGTGCCAAAGGAATGAACATTAAAAATGACAGAATGAAGACAGGGTTCCAAGTCACTAAACTGTAGAGACAGTGCAATCTTTTTTGAAGGGGATATTGTGTCTGCACTGCAGTGCTGGAAAGTTGTTAGTGATGCTGCAACCAACCTCAGTATGTTGGACTGTCAGGAGAAAGAAAATGGTCAATGAAGAGTGCATAAGAACGAGAGAGAAAAAGAATTCAGAGTTCTAACAAGACAGAACAAGCTTTTCCACCGCTTATTTTTAATTACCTGAGGTTAAGCAGAAGCCACTGCATTTTTGCTAAATTTTGTTTTATTGAATGGGTATGTGTTCTAATAACATGCAGTCAAATAAGGAAGGAATAAATTGAGGCCACTTTATGAATAAGACATATAAGCTTTAGCAGACAGTAAACATACAGACAGTGTTTTCCTGTACACATGGGAGTGCTGATTTAAACTGAAACTTCAATATACCTCTGACTAATCAAATTGAGTCAGCACTCTTAGCCCAAAATAGTAGCTGAGACTCCTGTGAGTTAACATGCAAGTTCTTTATCAAACATTATAAACATTAGTGGGCAACTGAGAACCTTATTGTCTTGATACATTCAAAACAGCAGGTTTCCAGGAACTGTCTGTTTTTAAAAGATGAGTTTGGAAGTCTTCTTTCAGTCCTTAGACGGTTGCGAGCTGCCTGTAATTCAGGGCCGGCTCCAGGCACCAGCTTAGCAAGCAAGTGCTTGGGGTGGCTTCTCCGGAGAGGGGTGGCACATCCAGCTATTTGGCGGCAATTTGGCAGAGTGTCCCTCACTCCCACTCGGAGCAAAGGATCTCCCGCTGAATTGCCGCAGATCGTGACTATTGGGGGGGGGGCAAAACCCCTGGAGCCGGCCCTGCTGTAATTACAGATACATCATTTCAAAATGTTAGCATTCAAAGGCCCAAGGCAAAAACGGTGCATTTTGCAAGGTCATTCAGGTACCTCTGACAACAACTAAAATAGTGCACTTGGCAACTATATGAAGCTTTATATTTTCAGGACACCATACAAACTTTAATTAATTGTTATATGCAGTGTTGTAGTCATGTTGGTCCCAGGATATTAGAGAGACAAGGTGGATGAGGTCATATATTTTATTGGACATACTGCTGTTGCTGAAAGAAACAGGCTTTCAAGCTTACACAGTGTTTTCTTCATGTCTGGGACATGTACTCCGAGGTGGAATAGATCGTTTAGCCTAAGTAACTACTTATACTGTTCCATCTTGTATTTAGCTGTGACACTCGGAGTACATTTCCCAGACCTGAAGGAGAGCTGTGTGTAAGCTTAAAAGTTTGTCTCTCTCACCAACAGAAATTGGTCCAATAAAAAATATCACCTCATCCATCTTGTCTTTCTAAACTTTAAGTAAATTCTCACATCGTCACTATGAAACATTACAAATGAGCTAAGGCATATGGAGTTAAACTGATTTGGCCATGGAGTGAGTCTGGGGCAGAACTTTAATTCCCTTTCTGGAATTTCTGACTCATGGCCCCACACTTAGTTCCCTAAATCAAAATCTCTCTATTATACTTTATTTATCCACAGTTTAGCTGTCTTACCTGGTGGAAGATGAAGGTAGGTCTGGCCTGTCCCTGCACTCCTAAATTCTGTGATTTACATTAAAAAGCTACATTTTGGAGAACACATATGACTGGTAATATTGTTTCCTGCACTTTTATCACATCCACAGTTTATGGTCACCATTCCCTGCAGCCTCAGCCAACAATGAGGCCGATACAACTTACATTGGAGTTTGAACAAGACACAGTCAAGACAAGGGAACCACAAAGATGGCGCAAAGCCACCGTTCCGCTCTCTCCCCGAGGTTCTGTGCTACATAAAGTTCAGCTGGACCTGAAACCTGGGGACATAATCTTTAGAAGGCCACAGAAGGCTAGAGTTTTCATTCTAAATACTGAGTTTTGACACTTTATTTACATAACTCTACTTATTCCAGGAAGTGTGTTTCTGCCAATAGACTCCAGACAGAGCTGACATTCGACTTGCTTGGGGCCATGGCAGACACTAAGGAGTGGGTCCCCACCCCGCCTCCCTTACCTGCTTACACATTGGATTTCTGCAATGTTTCCCAAGCCCCACCATGTGGGGCTGAAGCTGAAGCCCGAGCCCCACTGCACAGGTCTGAAGCCTGAGCCCCACTGGATGGGGCTCCCTGTGGCACGAGACCCCAGGAAATTGCCTTGCTTGTTATCCTGTAACACTGGCCCTGGATCCAGAAAAGAGCTGGGAAATATTCTTTTGTTCTGTAATGAGTAATCTTTTATCTCTCTCTTGTATCCTCCCAGTAACCTGCTTTTGGACATCCCAAAACTCCTTTGCCTTCTTTTTAAAATTTCCTGTTGGCTCCATTCCATAGCATCATCCTCTGGATTTCCATATGGTACACATCCAAAACATTTCAACATTTCATTCGCAGCCATTACAAAAAACAGACAAATGAAGTCTATAAGGGGAAATTGTTGAAGTTGCTTGATTGAAAAGGTGCGAGAGAGTCTCACTACAGAAGGGGATATAATGAAATTAAAAACTGTTTATAAAATGATTTTTTTAAAAAAAATCACCCAAGTATGATTTATAGTATTAATCTTAAGCCCTTCTGCATTGTTAAATACTGTATTAAAATAATAAATTAGAATATTTTGGACATGAATTCAGAAATCAGACCAATCCGGGAAAGGGAATGATCCATAGAAGTCTTCATCTTCATCCTAAATTAGCTCCACTATATCTACATTTAACATATTTTCCAGGTTGCAATAGCAACCAAGCAATAAGATAACTGTAGGATAAAATGTCATCTGAATGTTTGAGCCTTAACTCTAAAAAAATTCCTTGCATCTGTGGATTTAGATCAATGACTTGATATTACTTCAACTATTACAAACTGTAATTCTTAGTGGTTTTATTATGTTTTAAAATACACAAATGCAGGCTCCTCACAGAGCCTTTATTCGAAGCAGCCTTATGTTTATTGTAACGTCTGACACCTTATGAGGCATGGAGATCTGCATGGAAAGTTGCTGAAATTTTGTGAGGCAGGGCAAGAGAGATGTATGGATTGTGCCGGGGCTCTTAGAGGTACCATGAATGATGTTTGAAATATTTAGCTGGGAGAACGCTCTGTAACAGGAAAAACATACTGTAGCAACAATGAGAGGCCAGACATTTATCCTGGACACACAATCTCGCAAGATTCACCCTTGGACCAAGCAAGTACAAGAGGCAAAGTACCTCCTTTATATTCAATGGGACAAAAAGGTTCTTATCAAGAGAAAATCATGAAATTTGAAGGCAAAACTCAGAAACACTAGTCTGTGCAATTGAGGCTTGATTCATCTCCCACTGAAGTCTATGATGAGATTACAACTGGCTTCAGTGAAAGCTGGAACAAACCCTTACACTGTCATCAGTGGTGTTTCTAATATTGCAGCTAATTTTCCCCCGTTGAGAGAAGTGAAATTAAGGTGCAAGATGGTGGCTGTGACAGCAGCAGCAAAACTCTAAACTGCAGGCTATAAAAAATAAAAATATGCAGAAAGGATCAGGTTCATAAATCATTTCATCACTCCCACTCATGATTGGGTGCTCGTGACTATTCCTGGTGCGAAAACTGGGGTCCATAACACATCAGCAAGTTTCTAAACATTGCTGAACACTATATTTTTAAATCCTCAACTCTATTCTTTTAATCCTCTGATCTAACAGTCATAAAAACACACCAAGAATCTATTCTTCTTACTAATTTAATAGCCAAAGTGGCTAAGCGATATCTCCCTATCATTAGCCTCTACTCCCTCTCACATATGAAATTTACATTTCACAGTGTCAATGTCCTTAGAAGAAGAAAAAACCTTGCATTCAGAATCATTAGTCATTTTTCAAGCTCTGGAGGTCCTTCTCGACCAATTCAGCAAAGAAGGATGTTACACAAAAGAGACAGGATTGCTGCTAATGACAGGCAACAGTTCAATATTTTATACCACCTTAAAAAAAGTTTCAGTAACTGAAGGTGTTCTCACATTCTTTGCATCAATTATTGACAGAGAATTTAATTTAAAGGCAACTAGTCAGTAACCTAGGGGTACTGTTTTAAATAATTTATAATTGCTGCATAGGTGTAATCATATTGCTATTGATTAAGATCCACTTACTTCTACCAGTCCAGCATGCCTTATGCTAATTACTTTTAGTGATATCACCTTTTTAACTCTATATTCCCTGGTAATAGGAACTCATTATAAAAATAATTTAATAAAGTACAATCTTTTAACGTTGATTTGATTAGTCCGTGCAGGGCTGTTGAGAAAGTGTATTTAAATAAGCATAAAACTAGAAACAGAAGAAAGGATATCCTGAGATCAAAAAGACAGTCTACTAATTTTGAGGTGAGAGCTAGAAAGCTCAAAGCAATAGGAATTATGATTACATATATGAATGAAGATTAAGATAAATCTGTCATATTCCCCCTTCCCCCCCCTTTCAATTGCTACATATGTGAAACTCCCATTTAAATCTGTGGGACTCCTCAGTGTGTATGCATCACAGGATTGGATCATTTCAATGATATGGTTGAACACAATACTTCTTTTCAGGACAAGAATATATTTAAAGACCAAAGCCCGTGTGTGAAATCTTGCCCTAAATTCAGTGGGAGTTTTGTCACTGACTTCAACAGAGCCAGAATATCATCCTCTGATTTTACTAATTTCAGATGATTTAACATGTAATAATGATTATTACTGTTGCTTTTAAAATATTGTAGAAACCATTTGGGGACATCCTAGGCCCAAGTTCTGCATGGTCAGACTCTCGCATCTATGCAGATCCCATCTCAGATAATGGGAGCATGGGCGTGCACAGGGATTCATCTACAAGAAGCAGGTTTCAAGATTGGGGCTTTAAAGTTTAAGGTGTTCACATTTTCTGATGAAGCAATCAAAACCTTCAGTCTTTGAGGTCCACCTCATGTATCACTTTAAGGCTGGAGATACTTAATCATTCTATTCTACTCTAGATTTCCCTAGGAAGCCAATGGGAGGCAGCTCCTCAACTATCATATGCAATAGATAAAGCAGCAGCTGCCGACGAAGGAAATACAAACTCCATCAGTGCATCACCGGGGTAAGTGCGAGGAGTAGCACTACAATTTTGAAAGTGTACTTGGAGGCCTAATCCTAATCCCATTGCAGTCAATGAGTGTAAATCAGGTCGTTTATTACTTTCTGTTGTAGAGCCCAGGGAGAGGAGTGTTGACATACCAAGAAAAGCCTGATGGGGAAGGGCAGAACCTGGAACACTGGGAGGGGCTCTGCAGGAGTGGCTGAGGTGGGAGATAGCTGGAGGTTTTAGGACTAGAAGCCCAGGCCTAATCCTGATGAAATCAATTTCAATCTCTCTGCTGATTTTGAAGAGATCTGGATTGGATTTTAGAGGGTTTGGAGGGACAAGAGAGAATATAATCTACCTACCCAAGGACTACGAAAACAGAAGGTGACCAATAATATATAATATCATCTAATAAATCTACAGAGTTCACTGACAAATTCTGGGTCTGATCTTGACAGATGCTGTGAAGTAGATTCCACAAAAGACACTAATATGGGTAGATAGCCAGCAAACAACATCCAATCTCTGAGCCAAAAAATATGCAACGTATTATAAATTAAATTGACTCAAGATAATTTTAGTGGCTTGCAGTCAAGTGGAAATCACATCTAAAAATATCAATACAAGTAGTAATTTTCTCCACAGAGTTGAAATCAAGCAAAATTTCAAAATACATATGCTTTTTAAGTAACTCAATGAATGTGGAACAGCCTAAACAGGAAACTCCAATTTACTATACTTGAATAATTTGAGAAATAATAAATTGATCTGACATTTGTTTTCTGTTAAAATACTGAAACAAGTTGATCGGATGCTTAGGAGACTGGTATAGTATTTGGTTCACCTCTAGGACCTCATATATGGAATAAAATCGGTAGTATAACAAACCTGTTCCATGAGGGCCAATGCGAAATGTCAGGGTAGTCTGGATGCATTCTCAGTGGAAAGGATGTCCCCATTTCACAATCCCTCTGGCACAGGCAGTTTTGAGAAAAGGGCCCAAAAAATCACCTTACCCCTTGTGGTGGTCCCTATGTATTAAGGCACAACAATAAGGAGTACTGTACTTTGAACTCCTGCTGCCCATACACCACCTCTGCTTTGGCTAAACAAAGACCCTCGGTCTCTGGGGTTGTTAATCTGGCACCATCCAGAGGTGCTACATTAATTTATTTTATTTTTTTAAGAAAAAGAAAAAGAACAGTCATTAGGGAGGCCTGCTGTGACTTTTCATATCAGGTCTAATTTCAAAAAGGATCAACATTATTGATAATCTTGAATCCTGGCTTTGTTAACAAAAAATGCAACAGCTTTAAAAAGTTGTGTTGAACACAGTCATGCTGGCAATTGCAAGTCTATATTTCAAACAGTTAAGGAAAAAAACAGTATTAAATTTACTGAATACCTCAGCTAGGGTTAAGTATTTTATGCAGGCATCAGCATCTTTAAGTTCACCTTTTAAAAGGAGCAGGTTTTTTGTTGTAAATGGCACTGACACTACAACAAGAAAGTTCATTTCACAAAGATGATTCATTAAGAAATAAAATATTCATGGCTGACAGCTTGAAGGATCGCCATACAGTTTTATTCTAATGCACCTGTCCTCTTTGTCAAGTCCAATATGGGATGTCATGTCGCCAAAGTTTTATTTAGAAATTGTTTGTCAGAGTGAGCTTTCTAATGTGAATGAAAAATTCATCCCCTCATTAAGAAGATTTTACATGAAATGTCTAGGATTTTCAATGAACACCAGGACATGAACCAATTACTGTTAAACATTTAAAGAGATAGTGTCCTAGCTCACTCAGCAAAACCCATCATGCACATATATGGAGAGAACTCAGCATCTATCAGGAAAACCAAATGGCATTTCCTTTTTTATTGTAGTGTTTTACTTCATTCTTTTTCGTGAATTTTGGCAAACCCTTATGTTTAGAAAGTCTTGGTCAAATTAAAAGCACTAGTGATAATTTGCATATAGTTTAAAGGATGAAAAGTGTCTTATGTTCATTGCTCAAGACTTAGATTAATTAAAACCACCATACACAGTGTACACTAGGCAAAGATGATGATGAGGGGAGTGTGTACCATTTGAGGGTTTTTTGCTGGAGATCTCTTGACGAATTTGTCTTTTCCCAGGGGTCAAACCATCTGAAATCCTAAAAGATACCCTGTGCCCATCTTGGATCTAAGAGATGCATCCAGCCATCTTGGGGTTGAGGAAGTGATAGGAAGGAGGGGCAGGCTGGTGGTGAGCAAAACCACTCAGAGGTGTTGTTCCTCTTGCACCTCACAGGATTCCCCAAGTAAAATAAAGCTGATTGCACTAATCTATTTGGACACCTCCCCACACCACTGAACTTACCCTTGTTTCCTATTGGAATGTCAGAAGGCATGACCATCAAGGCTGTGAAAGAGCTGTGCTACCATGAGGAACACAGAAAAAAAACACGAGATAGTCTTGAGCATCTGCAGAAGGTAAGCCCTGTGGATGGGGATGGTCCCTTTCTCTCTCAACATAGCAAGTCAGATGAAACCCCAGCAATCGGAAGTTACAGATTTACCTCTCCTCTCCAAGTGCCGGGGATGATCATTCCCTTTGATTTTTTTTAAATGATCTGTTTGGTTTATTTTACTCTGCAACCCATATCTTGGAATGATGACGTTTGTCCATCGTTGTCGATGAAGACCTCAACAACTCATTCGTTCGATGACCGGGCTCTGTGCGTCCAAAGATGACTGATCAGTCCGATTCGGGCGTGGAACGTCCTGTCACATGTCGGGCAGACGTGATGGCACTGTCGATGATGTGCGGGCAGCCCTGGATTTGCGTAACTCACGCTTTCTTTCAGCCTTAGCAGTACGCCTCACCTCAGAGACATTACTGCCTGTGTGAATGAGGCTGCGCCATGCTGGACGGTTCAGTGCGAGGGTTTCCCATGTGGCGGTGTTGATCTTGAGGGACTTCAGAGAGGTCTTCAGCGTGTCCTTGAACCGCTTCTTTTGTCCTCCATGGGAGCACTTTCCCTGGGTGAGTTCTCCATAGAAGAGCTGTTTAGGAATGCGCTTGTCTGCCATTCTCATGACATGTCCGGCCCATCTGGTCTGGGCTCCCATCAGCAGTGTGTGAACTGACAGCAGACTGGCTCTGGTAAGGACTTCAGTATCAGGCACTTTGTCCTGCCATCTGATTTTTAGAAGCTTTCGCAGACAGGAAATGTGGAAGTGATTGAGCCTTCGTGCATGACTCCGATAGACAGTCCATGTCTCGCAGGCGTACAGCAGAGTTGGAAGTACCGCTGCTCGGCAGACCTTCAGCTTCGTTGGTAGGCTGATCCCTCAACATTCCCAGACATTGGAGTGCAATCGGCCAAATGCAGAGCTGGCTTCAGAAATTCGGCAGTTTACTTCATCATCGATTGACGATGCTCGGGAAAGGGTACTGCCCAGGTACATGAAGTGGTCCACTGCCTGAAGTCTCTGTCCATTTATAATGATGGACGGCTCTGAGTACAGAGCGTGGGGAGCTGGCTGGTGCATGACCTCAGTCTTCTTGATGTTAATGGTGAGACCGAAGTTGTTACATGCAGATGAAAACTTGTCCATACTGGCTTGCATTTCTGGCTCTGTACTAGCATTCAGAGCACAATCATCGGCAAAGAGAAAGTCTCGAAGTACAGTTTCCTTCACCTTGGTAATGGCACGCAGTCGCCTCAGATTGAATAGTTTCCCATCAGTTCTGTACTTCAGGTCAACTCCCTCAGTGGAATGTTGAAAGGCATCAGTCAGAGTGGCAGAGAATATCATGCTGAACAAAGTGGGTGCTAAAACACACCCTTGCTTGACACCGTTGGTGACTGGGAAGGCCTCAGATGTTTCACTGTTATCCAGGACACAAGCCATCATACCGTAATGAAATTGACGTACCACTCGTATGAATCTGTCTGGACAGCCGAATTTCAACATGATCCTCCACAGGCCTCGGCAACTTAGTCAAATGCTTTCGTGAGGTCCACAAAAGTTATGTAGAGTTCATGATTCTGTCCTTGACATTTCTCCTGTAGCTGACGCGCAGCAAAGATCATGTCAATAGTCCCACGTCCTTTGCGAAATGGGAAACCTTGCTTTGCATCAGTACTGAGTGTGTATTTTCTTGCTAGTTCAAACAAGGAAACCATTCTTTCCAATAAAGAATACTAGGCCATGAGAAAACACATACATTTGTCTCATGCAGAGTAACCTGCAACACACTCTACAGAGATTGCACAGTTTTCATATTCTACTTTACAAATTATTAGTGTATTTGCAGTCCTGACGGATAAAAAAGCACTCCTAAAGATATTCTAAGTATTTTGAGGGCTTCTGAATTGGAACCTGTATGAGTAAGCAAACGACTTATTTTTCTTTTTTTCCTCCCAGGGTTTTTGCTAGACGTACTGTATTTTAGAAAGCACATGCAATACATTTTGCACAATTTTGCCCATAATTAGTTTCACCGGGAAAACTGTGAAGAACTACTTTCCAGCTTTTAAATTCATAATTTTGGTTCAAGAGTACAGGAGACGTTTAGACAGAGTGAAATTTTCTAACAAATCAATATTAATTTACCTGACTTATGGTCTCAAGAGCCAAAGTGGGTTCTTGTACTGAGCTAGAAAGGAAAGATTTTACCCTGATAAAAAGTTATTCGAATATTTATAAGACTAGATAATTTAGAAAAGAAAATACAGATGGCAGGGAACAATCCTGAAGGGTAATTTTCCAGCCATCTCTTTGTGTTACAAATGGCAAGAAGTGTAAAAAGGCACATAGTGTGATCAGTAATTGTCTCTGTCATACAGTTTTCTACTAAATCCACTGTTCAGTTTATTTCTTGTGCTATGGCAAATGATGCAGCATTTCATCTAGGATCCCAGAATCACATGCATACAGTATCAGAGTGCTTACAATCCCCTGGGGGGGAGAAAATCCAAAGAGGATGTTAAAAAAATAAAAATGGAATTATTTACATACAGCAATGTACACCAAAAAGGCCAGTCTCTTCTTTTGAGACATCCAGGCCTACACAAGTCAAAAAACAACAGCTTTCTGCTACATGATGACACTCAGTTAAACCAATTGTTCTTATTCACGCTACATTCTTAACAAACTCACAGTCCGTATTCTGCTTCAGGTAGGTGAATAATTAAAAGCAAAAGCTAGAGGAGATCATTAATAGTTTCACCATCTGCAAATGTCAGACAGTTGTACATTATAATTATTAGGCAATAATGCTAGGTATTATTATTACAAATAAGAAAAAGAAGTACCAATAATAGGTACAAAGTGATCTAAAAACCTCTCTCAGCAATTTATATGCAAGACAGACTTTACTAGCAGTGATTACTGTACAGTGTAAAATGTAGCGGTACTTCTAACGTGCAGACTGGATAGAAGAAAGTCTTCCATCCACTATTCTCAATGATGGTGCTGTGTGAAACAGTAAATTGACAGAGTGACATTTCACCTCTCAAGACATGGGTTCAAATATAGTTCATATCAGAAATGAAATGAGTTTGTTACTTTAAACCGGTCACACTGGACCTCAATTCTATTCGAGATGCTTAGAACTTAAGTGAAGGTGCCCTGTATTTTGCAGGTTTGGCCCCTCTATTTGTACCACAAAAATACTCCATAAATCATCCACACTACACGGGTACCAAACTTGGGTCGTCCTCCTTCAAGCTTTTACGCATAAGCTAACTGTTTGCATGTGGGTAGTCACACTGACATCAGTGGGGGTACTCAGGCATATTAAGTTGCACACGTGCTTATGTGTCGGTAGAATCAGAGACCTTGGTGGTCAGGAATGAGATGCAGTGGCAGAGAAAGGAGTACACAACATAACTTCATGAGAACAGATCGGCTTGTAAATTGCCTACTAATACAACATCTTTTAAAAATGGATTTGTTTCTCAAAAGGAGAGATTTAGAAGTACTACAGCTCTTAGACTTAGCAAACATGGAAAATCAATTAAATTAACATGTCAAGTTTAAACATCACACATTGCAAACTCATATTTTCATATTTTATGCCTCCATTTTAAATACAGTTCGGAGATCTCCTGTAGGAATTCAAGAAGTGTTATCTTATTTTGTGCCCAAAACCAGAGAAAGAGCTCCACTGGGCTTGACAAGCTGTTAAAATTAAAATATCTGTTTAAGCACAGCATAATATATTAGATGTTTAAGGCATTTTCCCTTAAAATTTTAGTTTATCTTCTTTTAGTTAATTTTCTGAGATGAAATCCAGTTATAAATAACCTGGGGTTACTCTGCTTATGGGATGGCAAATCTAACAGCTAGAAATTCTGCCTCTTAGACCTCTCTAGAGGGAATAAGAGTACTTTGAAAATTATCCAAAGCAAAATAAGCAAAAAGCATTACAATAATAATAAAATAATTAGTAATTATGCAGGAAGTTATATTATATTTATAAGCTAATGAACTATTGCCTTTGGGCATCATTTTTTGTTTTTAAATACAAACATACAAAAATACTCATTGACTATAATCAATGCCAACCTATGTGTTTTAGCTGAATTAGTTATTGATGACTTGCAATAATCATAGATAAAAGGATGCTGGAGAAAATTACAGATCTATGAAAGAGCAATTAAGAGAGATATACAAAATCCAACAATTAAATGCTTCAAAATACACATGACTAAAGATCTGAAATACAACAGCACAAAAGTTTTGTTTGCCAGTACTACAAAGAAAGAGTCAGGAAAACACCTGTAATATGAGAAGATGTCAACTAGCTGAAATATTAAATTTATATTTCCTCTGAATAAGGGACTGAAAGAACAATATGCTGGCTGCTGTCCATTGACTGTATGTATAATTATCATGGACTTCATCACTAGAAATGTAGGAGGCAATTCAAAACAAATAGGGTCTTTTGGACTTGATACGGCATGATTTCTGCTCACAGATCTATAGGCCAAAGGTAATCATTCGGGAGAATATATGTTCATACTATTTTCCAAAAAGTTTGTTGAATAAGAGATTTTTTTTTTTAAAGGAATACAACTATTGTAGAAACTTGCAAGTCAATCAGTTACCCTGCTACCATTAGCAAGGAAAACAGCAGAAAGCCACTCTGATAGGTAAGAAAGAAAGGAACACATAGTTGTAACCTAACAGGAAATAACTGGTACACATTTAGAAAGGAAGAAACTGCCTAACTATTCTCATTGACTTTTCTGAGGTTACTGAGAAGGTTGATGATGGCAGTGCATATGGCATAATTTATTTGGATTTTCAGAATGCCTGCAATTAAATTTAATGTCTGAAAGGTACGAGCTCTGAGATTTAAGTTTTTTTGTCTGTCCTAAGTATCAAGAGAAAAAAAAAAGAATGACTAAGGAAGGGGATTAAATTCAAGTGGGGGGAAAAATCTTACATGGTATAGATCTAAACTTGAGTTACTATTTTTAGCACAACACAAATGATGCAAGGGAGGTAAAGAAATACTAATTAAGAAAAGATAGTGGTAAACACTTTCCCCCAGATAGAATAATAAATGATTACAAAGGCTTGCAAAGTAGGGCCCCTGTCACTGATACCAAAACACAACGAACTGAAGAAAAAGAATGCATAACACGCTTTTGATACAAAGTTAAAATGTCATGAACACCAGTGACCAGATCATAGTCCTACTTTTCATATTTTCCTCCCAATATGTGTTGCACTTACATTGTTCATATTGTATTGTATTGTTCATATCAATTCATATTGATGGAGGTGGACTATTTTCTCCTCCAAATTTAATAATACCATTCCTCATCTTACAACAAGAGGAAATGGGCCCAATTCTCACCCCTTTGAAGTCACTAACTTTGTTAGAATATATAGTATTCCACACAGATACAAAAGATTTATATTGGACTTTTATTTTTCTTCTATTTTCTCTTCAAAATCTGATTGAAGGTCTCTTTTGTATTCCTTGGACTGAGGAAAGACCCAAAGTAGAAGCTCCATGGTTCTCCCAAATGTCCATTAGATGTTGATCACATCACAATTTGAATGAAGCATTTCAAATATATTATTCAATTATTTACAATCTGCAACATTACCTGGAACTGGTGCCAGCAAATCCATTGCCAGCAACGTGTCTTTGGGTGTGTGATGCATTTTTATTATTCTTGTTATTATGATGACCCCTCCAAGACAACAAAGTATATGACTTCTCCCTTTCAAAATGCAGTAAGCACTTGATTACTGTATGTAAGAAAATATATAATTCCAAATGACTAAAACAACCAGTATTTACTAGAATTTTAAACAATTCACTAAGCAGGAGGTGATGGTTCTCAAAACAGTGGGACTGTACCACAGAGATATGTTATCTAGGCTGTACATCTCTCACCTCTCCTTTATCTCATTGTGAAGGGGTTCCACTCATTGTGGGTGAGTTTCCTTGTGGCTGGGTCTGGGAAATAGCTCTCGTCCCATCTGGCGCCCCTTTCCCTCTGTTGCTTGTGCTGTGCCCCCTCTCTATCTCTGTGACTTAGGGGGCTCCTTCTTCATGACTCATCTCTCCAGCCAGGT
Organism: Gopherus evgoodei; assembly: GCF_007399415.2. Classification (NCBI taxonomy): domain Eukaryota; kingdom Metazoa; phylum Chordata; order Testudines; family Testudinidae; genus Gopherus; species Gopherus evgoodei. The sequence goes on along the minus strand of NC_044333.1, from coordinate 31,645,670 downwards.
CACTATATAGTCCTCATTTTCACCTGGAAGTGGCAAGTGGTACTAAAATGATCACTCTTTTATTCTATCTTGACAAAGAAGTAATGTTACTGTACTTGGAATGTGTTGCAACATGACATTCTATGCCAGCATAATCCAGAGTGGTGGATAGTCGTCCCCTTCAAGGTAACAAAGTCCAACCATTGCAGGTGGTCTTGTGTTTCACATCTCTAGGTCCTGTGCCCCTTTCCCAGTGGCTGGCAGGGGAGCCCAAGCCCTCCCTCTACACTAGGTTCCAGCTTAGGAACCCTGTACCCAGCAGCCAAAGTCTGCACAGTCCACTCCCAGCTGCTGTTTTCCTGGGTTTCTTTCTACCCAGTCTCTTTCAAGCTTTCTTCCCCGTTACATCTCTGGGTTGACGCTTCTTTCAGGGCTAGGGTCTCAGGGCTCATTCCTTCCCCTGAGTTTCTTCTCTCTTCCCAGAGAGTGACTGTAGACGCTATGCCTGCAGCGCTCTCCTCTGTACCACTTCCAGGCTTTTTTACTAACCTGCCTGCTCCTGGCCAGTTGGGCTTCACGATCAGTTAAATCTGGCTCTTCCTCTAGATGCAGCCAGGTAACATGTAGTTGCAGAACATTATTTTATTATGGTTTCAGTTTTGTTAATCACACTGCCTCTGGTGAGGTCTGAGTCCTTCATCCTAAAAAGTTTGCATCCAAAGGGTGGATCAGTGGATCGCTGCTCTGGGCCAATGGGAGCTGCTGGAAGTGGCGCGGGCCGACGGACTTACCACTTCCAGCAGCTCCCATTGGCCTGGAGCAGCAATGCGTGGCTAGTGAGAGCCGTGATCGGCCGGACCTGCGGACAAGGCAGGTAAACATACCGGCCCGGTCCTCCAGGGGCTTTCCCTACAGAAGCGGCGACCCTTGTTTGAGAAACGCTGGTATAATTAAAAGGGGAACAGAGTCTAGGATTGAGAGCCAGTTGAGAGAGCAGGGAATTCTGATTAGTACTGAAAAAAAGTTAAAAGCTGAGATTTTTCCCCCGTAGAATCTCCTCCCCTCATTCTCTACCAGGTCCTGCTGGGAAACAGGAGCTGGATTTTAAAAATACTACCAGGGATTCCATCCAACTGCTGTTCCACAGGGCCCAAGTGTGTTGCTGTCAGCAGACGCTTTCTCTGGCACATACCAAACCTACAGGTAAATAGCCACATAATTTCACTATTGTCAATGTGCCCTCCCTTTCCAGTATTACCCCTATCCCCCACTCCAAAGCTATTCTTTGTTAGAGTTGCTGATTTGTCATGTCTCAAATGATGGCTTCAGGTCTTTGGGGTAGGGAACTGGCCCTGTATGAGTTTTAGGAATAAAAGTAATTTTATTACTTCAAGTATAAATGGATAAATAGTAACACTTCAATACAGCACTCATCCTGAGGAAAGAATGAGTGCAGAATGGCAGCGACAAGATAAGTTAAACAGGACGATCACTTCCAAAATCACATGCTTACCACAGACTTTTATTTCTGCACCAAGAACTTTCAGCGTCCACATAAGCCATCAGATGCTACCAAACCCCAACCTGATTAATATACGAGACAGAAGAACAACTAATATGGCAAGATTTACAGCACAGCAGCCTCAAGATTCCTCTTTCTTGCCTTAAAACATTTGTTCCTGCAAGTAGGCTTGATTCTTCTGCTGTTAAAGTCAATGGCAAAGGGTCGGACAGTAGATGGAAAGTACTTCAGGCTGTGATGAGAAGCAAAGACCTACACCTCTGCAAGTTGTGCTCTGCTAGAGGAGACACCCCACCACCTTTCAGTGTAATAGGGTAATACAGATACTCTGCCCCTGGCCTGTGGTTCTGTGAGGCCATCTAAAGGTGGGGGTAATAGTAACAACATCTACTTGGCGAATCCAGTTTATAGGAGGCCCTGCATACAATATATAGTCTTACATTTAATAACAATCTTCCTTCTTCTTTCCTTCCTTATTTGAACGCAGTGATCAAATGATCACTTTTTGATTTCTTATCCACAGTCAATTGTTCCTTTGCTCAAATTTGATGTAAATGATTTCTATCAACCTCTACTATTCTACATACAAAAACCTATCCCAGAACATTTTCTCCAAAATTAACTCCTCCTTCAAATAGACAACTTCACTTTCCCTGAACAATACCTCTTCACGTTGCAAGGAATGTCTACGTTTGAACTGAAATTCAACAAAGAAGTCCTTAACCACCCTCCCATAATACCTCCAGTTCTACAATATTTAATACCATTCAGCACCACCTGAAGACAGCGTCCTGGTTTACTGCCAATGCCCTTGATCAGAACACACAGGCATTTACTTAGAAAAATAGCATTAAACGGCTGACCATGGCAACAATATCACCTCTCTTGCCAGAATACACTCACAGAGGATGCTTGGGTGGCCCTGAACATTTAAGTGCATTTTTTTTCCTTTCCATCCACTCTGGTACATTAATTTTTATTGATAGCTTATAGCTATGGCAAGTGGTATTGGTTTTACTAACTTGCAGGACAGTAGAGCATCACTGATGTGAAAACACAGAACAACTAGCTGTCTAGTCACTGGTTCTTGTATTTTATTTATTTTCTACCACATTCTGTTTAGTTAGAACAGAGGTGGGCAAACTTTTTGGCCCAAGGGCCACATCTCAGTATAGAAATTGTATGGTGGGCCATGGATGCTCATGAAATAGGGGTTGGGGGCGTGAGGGCTCTTACTGGGGGTGCGGGCTCTGGGGTGGGGCCAGAAATGAGGAGTTCAAGGTGTGGCAGGGGGTCTGGGCTGGGGGCTCTTGCTGGAGGTGCAGGCTCTGTGTTGAGGCTGGGGATTAAGAGTTTAGGGTACAGGAGGGTGCTCTGGGGTGGGGTTGGAGTGGGACTGAGGGGTTCGGGGGGGAGGGGGATCAGGGCAGGCACAGGGGGCTGGGATGCAGAGGGGTGGCTCGGGATGCAGGCTCTGGGCGGCGCATACCTCAAGCAGCTCCCGGAAGCAGCATCATGTCCCCCACTCCAGCTCCTATGCAGAGGCGCGGCAGGCAGCTCTGCTGCATGGTGCCCTGTCTGCAGCCAATGGGAGCTGCGGGGGCGGCAGCTGGGGTGGGGGCAGCATGTGGAGTGGAGCCCCCTAGCTCCCCTATGCGTAGGAGCCGGAGGTGGGGGACATACCACTGCTCCCGGTAGCTGCATTGAAAGGCCCCCAACCCTGCTCACTGGCTGGATTTGTGGGTCAGATTAAAATGGCTGGCAGGCTGGATGCGGCCAATGGGCCATAGTTTGCCCACTCCTGAGTTAGGATAACAATTGGGTGCACTCTTTGTACTTTCTTATGTAATTCTTTTTTCTAAATTTCACTGAAATTTTAGTTAATTCACTATCTAGACCTTGATATAAAGTGTAAAGGATTTGTGAAATGTACCAATTCCCCCATTTCCCCTCATCTCTTATTCACAGACTTGTGTGAGAGAATTGTGCAGATGTCTACTTTTCTCTTGTGTAACTGATTTAATAAAACATAGGAAAACAACTTAGCCGATCATTTTAATGAAACATTTAATTCGCGGGGGGAAAAATAACCTGAAAGTGGGGATACTCTTTAGCTGACCAATACCTACATCTAGCTATTCTAAAGCTCACAGTACTAGAGCATAACATCAGGCAACCCCCAAATTCTGGCATTAGTTGATCATACTGAGTTTAGTTTCTATGAAATCTCATGAGACATCATGTTAATTGAGAGTGAATGCAATACCTGTTATTTCTACATATGTGACTTGAAAATGACCTTGTGTTCTTACATAGCCACACAGCTGCATATACAGTGACAAGAAATCTGGAACATACAGACATTGTAGAGTCAAACTTGCATAAGTAACACACAAATGACTAACGTTTATGATCCTTGCAAAAGAGTGTAAAACAAAACACAAACAATTAACTTTCCATTATAAAAGCATCAGTTATCATAAAGGGACTATTGTGGTCTTTCACTGTGCATGAATTATATCTAGTGCATTACATGCTAAGCTTCATAGAAGCAAGGGAATAGCCCTGTGCTGCAGGTATACAAAAAGAAGGGTGGAGAAGAGAGCACAAAAAGCTGCCATTTCTGCACAAGCTTTGACCTCCAGTTTCTAGAATGTATGGCTGCCTCCTGGGTTCACCATTTGTCCCTACTGAACTGACTGCTCCTAACAGCACCAGTGACTTCAAGAGGACTTAAGCATTGCAGAAGTGCCGTCCTGAACAGAGATGATTTGCTGAATTGAGACCTTAGCATGCAAGTTCTGTGGGGAAGAACTTGTTACGTCTTTGTTATGCCTTTGGGTACCACTACAATAGAAACAGTCATAGTCATTAGTATCTGAAAGATCAAAACCAAAACAGGAATCTATCAAGCACACATCTTTATGGACACAACCCAACTATCACTGAAATCAATGGGAGACTTTGAATTGACTGTAATGAGAACTGGATCAGGGTCTTATTGAATAAAGAGGACTGAGGCCAACAAAATACTATTTCACAAACTTCTTGTTTCCAAATTAAACAACAACTCTAAGTGCAACAGAGTAATTATCTAAACTACTACCCATTTGAGTTACCTATACAAATTACAATTTGCCAGAGATCTTTTTAGAGAATGTCGTGTTGCAACACATTCCAAGTACAGTAACATTATTTTGTCAGAGTAGAATAAAAGAGTGACCATTTTAGTACCACTTCCCACTTTCAGGTGAAAATGAGCATTGACTTCACTATAAAAATGCAGCATGTGTGTGTGAATTTCATTTTGGAAGATTTCACTTAATTTCTGTTCGCATACTCTGTTTTTGCTTATTCTAGGTGTTTGAATACCCTGAAACATGCAGTGAAATCATGTTAATCAGTTTCAGAGATGAATACTATCTCCATCAAGGAAAATGATAGTGTGCGATTTTTCTGAGCCTGACTTTCAGTATTAAGCATCTATAGCAAAACTTTGATAAATCACAAATTATGTTGACACAGAAAAATTGAAATTTTGCCAACTGCACTGAGCACTGCAGAATTGATACTAATGATAAAAGCTGAGTTTTAGCACATCCCATATTTAATTAATTTTTAATACTGAAAAAAGATTTTCCTTTTAACCACAAGTGCCATTTCTTCCTGGTGAAAATCCCAAAGGTACTTTCCTCTTTTCTTGAAGGCATAATTTCCTTCTAATTAATTAGAAACTGGGGGAGAAGAGGGGTGGGGAGTGTACAGCCAAATTTATTTTTTGCCGCTCTTGCTTTCTTGTTTATAAATGTCAGCCATAGATTTCTTTGTGGGGAAAAGAAAAAAAAAATCTGTTTTCTAGTGCCAGTTTATACAGTAAGGCCCCAATCCTGCAGAGATTTGCAGATTTCACATACGGTGAGTTGTCCCATATAAGTCAATGAGGCTGTTCACAATTCATGAAACATATGTCTACAATACAGAGACTATGCTGCATAACCCCAGGGTGGAGACAAAGCTTGCAATGACAGAAGGGTTTTTTCTGTCAGGTTTGGTCTCTAGTACAAAGTAAGGATGGAGTAAATCACACGAGCGAAATATTAATTTTGGTGGCTGTGTGCTGATGGAACTTGTGTCCAGCCAAGTTTGTAGTGTAGATATCGACTCAGGCTATGTCTACACTAGAAATGCTACAGTGGCACAGCTTCAGCACACCTGAGCAATGTAGCTGTGTTGACCTAACTTTCTAGACCAGCCCTCAATGCAGGAACACCTGCAGAAGCACTTTTCCATTGACATAGTTGCATGACCACTGTGGATTATGTTGGCATAGCTGCATCGGTCAGGGGTGTATTTTTTCAGACCTCTGACCACTGTAGTTATGCTGATGTAACTTTCAAGTGTAGACCAAGCCCAAATATTTGCCAGATCACAGCTTAAGCCCTCACAGTAGGCCCAGTTCTGCTTCCTTTGAAATTAATGGCAATACTCTCAGTTCATTTGATGAAAGTGGAATCAATGCTGCATCTTTGTTGCCTGACTGAAATGAAACAATTAAAAACTGTTTTCCAGGACACTTCTAGGTTTAGGTTTTTTGTTTGTTTGTTTTTTCTGAAGACTGCATATAAACAGATGAATTTTACAGGGAAACCTGCCACTTCCAAAAATTCCAGGCTATCAGTGTGTGGCATATCCATTTAATATGTACTGGGAAACATATTTTAATTGAACTGGGGAAAAATCATTTCTACCCAATAAGCAATACCAAGGGATAAAAAAGAGGAGGGAGATGATTGTTTTGCAGTCATATAAAAAATCTTGGCAAATACATCTGCCAGACTAAATTTAAGTGTAGATTTTTTGTCACTTGCTTCCTGAGTTTTGACTGCCTACGTCAGTATAAGAAGCGTTAACATAAATATCACTGAATTGCTAAAGAAAATTTGTATTGTCTGCCAGATTCACAAATTGAAATCAATCTTTATTCTACTCCCACCAAAGTTTCTGCAAAGCAGACACAACAAAATATGGTCACTTTTCAGGTCGTCTGTGATTAAATTCACAGCATTTGTCTTGAAACAAAAGTTTTTTCTTTTTCTTTTTTTTTAATCTGCCTGCAACATATAATTTTAGTCAGCTAACACTAAATTAGACACCCACTCAGATTTATTATGATAAGAACATTCAATAAGCTAATTTCAAGATGATGACTCCTATAAATTCTTATAATTTATTATTTAGTACTTTGGTTTTTAATCATTAAGTACGTGAAGACTTTGTAGGTCAAACCTGTATTAATGAAGACAGTAATCTATTTTTCAAACTCTCTGCTCCTCACTCACCTTTCAAATTGTAAATTAACAGAAATATCTTTAAACATATGTAGAAGAACAAAAGGGAAAATTGGAGGAGGGGGAAGAGATGCAGCACCATTTAGCTAATCATTCCTGAGAGTTTGTCTGTTAAATTATTGACTTCTTCACAACTATCAAAATGACAGCCCAAGGTACTACTGAATTTAAAACAAAAGGAATTATGACTTTGTTGAACAGTTTTAATAATCTTAATACAACATCAAACACTGAATTAAAATTATGCAAACATAACCAATAAAGTTTTTATTAGATTGTTACATTAGCACAAATGGGGTCATTTAGAAGAACTTTCTCTTCCTGTCTACACTTTTCTGAAACTAAAATATTAATCAAATGAATATTTTACAAAGCAAGTAATGCTATTTGAATAGGACTGCTCTTTTACTCATATTCATTGCTAAAGTGTAGAATGGCTAATGATTCTTTTATAAGTTTGGTACTGTAGGGGAGCTTTACATTCCATATTGACCTCTGACCATTTGAAATTACCATTCTGATTCTACAGATGCTGGTCCTTGGTACATATTGACTTTCTAGTTGTTACACTACATCTGTTTGTTTTTAAATCTAACAATTTATTGTCCTCCGTTCTCTGGTGCATTTATCCTCCGGAGGACACGTAATCCTTACAGCAACACTGGACAGTCCTTCAAAAATCTATTGGTACAGTAATTTGGAGTCTACAATATTTGAAGACAATGCAGTTAGCTATTTAAGAATGTTGTAAATCAGTTGAAACACATGTATTTTTGGAAGAGCAATTACTATTACGGATCTCCTTCACACACAACATATTTTTGCTTGCTGAGGCAAACTTAGTGACACATTTGTGACTTCAGAATAATAGTAATGTCATTTCTTTTCTCAATTAAGAAAGCTCTTCTGTCATGTGTACAGAGTAAATGAAATTGATAACAGGACACAGAATGCATCTACAGAAATTTATTTGGCAGAAGTTAAAGTAGCAGTAACCTAGTTTACAAATATTTTTCTTAGTCTAACCTTTCGACAGTGAAAAATGTAGAGTCCTGGGAAAATATTCAGTGGTTTGAACAGATCAAAGGACTCCAGGGCTTTTGAAAATACTTTTGATTTTGGGTATTATTTGACAAAGAAATCTATTCGCCTTCAGATTTATAGTCAGCAGCCATGCTCTACAGAGCCAGGAATACAGAAAAAAAAACAAAACAAATTGAAGAACAGGTTGTTCCTCACCAATGCATCCAGTACAGGATAAATTGTCAACAATTACCAGGCTCTAACGACAACTCTATCAACACAAAATGCATCCACACAGCCCCTTCATCTTCACTGTTTCCACATTTATAAGGTCCACTTAAAAGCTAAAGGCCATTTTCAGAAGGAAAAAAAAAAAGAGAAAAAATAAACACACCTGGGCCTATAAGTGAAACATGGGTCTGTTGAGTGGCATAGAAGTATGAAAGGGTCTCCGCCGAACAGCCCCAGCACCTGCACTAGCCTACAGAGTGGCCAGAGTACATTGGAGTGAGCAGGCTGTACCATTCTATGACCTGGTGTAACCTGCATATCTCTTCTCTGCACACTGCATTGTTTCCAGGAGGCACAACTCCTCCCTAGCCCCATCTGAGAGAGTGTGGCGCTGCCCTGCTTTCAGTGTGAGCTGGGACTTCAATGATAAATGTGCCTCACTGGGTTTATGCAACATGGGAAAGACACTACAGAAGGCTAAAGGAGGCTTACATGGTATTGAAGTAAAACTTTAAGGTCAGAAGCAGGGGCACTGGGAGTAGGGGCCATGGCCCCATCATTTTTTAAAGTGACAGGGCTGTGCCCTCCTACTTTCTACTGGCTCTAAGGGCAAGCAGCAGAGAGAGGTGAGAGAGTGGAGAGGAGTGAGTGGAGGATGGGGCCTTGGCAGAAGAGGCACACACATCATTACAACTGGCATCCCTTCTTGCAGTGAAATACCCTCTCACACCTAGAAGTGGCCCCTCTACGGCAGAGTTGAAGCATTCTTGGGAACATTGCCTTTCTGTTGCTCTTACTTGACCTCTTCTGTGGATAGAAAATTTCATTAATAATGAATAAGAGCCAATAATGTATTACACTATTATAAAGCATTTTCATCCTAGATCCTCACAGCAGTTTGCAATCACTGGTTAATTTTAAGCCTTAATTCACCCTTGTAAACACTATGTCCATTTTATAGACGCACAGAAATGAGTCTCAGAAAGGTTATGTGATTTGCCCAAAGCATAGCAGATCATGGTAAAGATTGGGGTAAAAATCCCAGTCATTGTCATCAATTACAGGGACAGTATTGTTCAAATGCTTGCATATATATACACACATTTTATTACATCTACATGTACATGGGCATACACAAATGGCTGCCCTTTTAAAATAATTTATGTACTGCTAAATAGGAGAGTTTTACTACAAGGATTCAGTGTTATTCAGTGGAATTCAACCAAGGTCAGGATCGTGGGCATGCAGTATATGTTGAGGAATATATTAGAAGAGCTATTTAGAAAATAGCATATGCAATGTTCCCAAAATATGCAAGCATGAGGGAGGAATAGGATAAAGTCCAAGAAAAAGCTCTTTGCTCACACAACTGTAGCCTAATCTGGAGAGAGCACTTCTAGAGGGTACTTCCATCTCAAAGCTTCTTGGCTCCCCTCATGTGACCTTCAACAAGGGGTTTGGCTAGTGGAATTAATGATGACAGCTTTGTGATATCCGTCCATATTCAAGCCTTGAGGCAAGTGGGGCAACTCCCTTTATTTCTGGGAGGTTGAAATTGCTTGCGCTAGAGCTCAGTTTGGCCCTCTGCTAAGGTCTAGACTGAGATCAATAATCTTTTCACAAAGACCAAACAGCTGAGAGATGATAACTTTCAATCATAACTGACTTGGGCCATATTTGACCTAATGCTCTAGAAGTGAATGTCTCCTTAATCCCATTACTAATGCTTTGAGTCATCCAGTTCCCCATTGTAAAAAAGTCAGTTAAATACCTTACAAAGTTATGTTTTAATCTGAGAATATTAATTACATTTAAAATTACAACTCCACCATGATTTATAACCTTGCAAAAACTATTGCATTTCCATATGTGGTTTAGCCATTTTCACTTTTATATACCTATCATGTTCCATTGTTTATTTTCCTTGATTGATGGTAGGGCTTTGGAGGTTTTCCATTATGAGCTTTATAATTATCACTGGTAATAAAGAAGCTCTTCCTATTATATTCAGTGAGACTGCCCAAATTATTCATCGTAGACCATTGGTACAGGACTACAGGAAAAATAAGAATTTATTTTCAGTCTCAGGCATGTGCTAGATAAGCAGATGTATTTATTTCTCCATGTTTCAAAAGGATTAAGGTTTGGAAAAATAAATATCACTTAGCTTGTCAACATCCAGAACTTTATGGTGCTGCGTTTAGAGTCCCTTTTCCTCTGCTAAGTATGACAAATCTAAAACCCCGATACAAATAAACAAACAAACAAATAAATAAAAGGGGGGGGGGGCAGGAAAAATCTCAACTATATCCTTACTCAGCTAAAGAAATGAATACTGTATATTTCAGCTGTTAAGCAGGTTTACAAAGCACACTGCACAAAATTGTAACTTGGCTTTATCGGTGTAATGTGCTTATTAATAAGACTATTACAAAACTCCAGAAGTCCTTGACCCTTGGCTATTCCAAGAGCTCACTGAATATATCATCTGGGTTTTGCTTAATTACACATAATTAGGAAATGTAATTATGCTTTCAGTGTCGCTCTGACATTCGGAGCATAGTGGACAGCGAGAACACGGGTAGGATTGAGTACTTGACAGAAAAATTAAAAATAGAAGCTAACCTCTAAAAATTGGGAGCTTTTTGAAAGGTCAGTAAATCAAACATATCAAATAATCATGAAAAATTTGCTCTTGGCAACAGGAGAATATTTGATACAACAGCCTTTATGTTCAGAGCATCCATTAATGTTACTCATTTGCATCAACACTCTGATAGCGTTACTGAATTATTTTTCCTCAATTAAAGTAATTTGCTAACTTTCTAATATATATATGATTTTTTATCATTATTCCATACTTTAAATGGCATCCCTGCCACATATTAGTAAATTACTTCAATTATGTCGTCTGCAAGAACTATAACATTTCATTCATGTGTTCTTCCCAGGCGAGCGCTGCTAATGCACAATGATTACGAATGTTGTTTGAAATAAACTCATTCCCAGAGCAAAATTTACATGCCGTAGTAACGTGGGAAGGCAGCTATTTCACGCCTTGATGATTGCCCACCAAACAAAACACCAAGTAGATGAATGCAAGTTGACAAAACAAATGCAAGGCAAACAGATTCGATCCCATACTACCCCATATTTCTTCTTGTTTTCACATTTTAAACTTACTGTTATAGCAACTAGCTACAATAAAATAATACATTCCATTGAATATATTAGTAACGGTAATGAATGCTTAGTGCCAAGAATTAGAAATGATTTACCGAAGTGTAACTTACTCACACATTATTTGGTCTTTCACTGGCCTTTGTCCTTTAAACTTCTTTGGTAGTAAACATGAGGCCATGCTCTCTAACGAGCCCTGAGGCTGGATGTGCAGATCTGTTTTAAGTACAGGTCTTGGGAGAAGATTTGTAGTTTTAAAATACAGTCCTCACATCTAATGGGGTCAATAGCCTGTACAGTTGTAGATACTTCCGCCCACAGGATGGGTTTAGCTTCCTGTCATTGCAGGAGACTAGAACTCCTTGTTCTGACAATGAATCACTGGCTACCATTTGACAATGCATTTCCAACCCCACGTCCACCTCCTCCCATTGTGTGGCTCTGTCCAGCACGGAGAAACTGTAACCTTGCAATTGGTTCTCAGGCAACACAAGAAATGGTCAAGTAGAGTAGCTAGGCACCTCACGGGTCCTACACTGGGGAGGGAGCATGTGCTGTGCTCTTACAAGGAGAATGTCATCTGACTGCCAAATGAATGATGTGGGTGTAAGTTAACCCTTCCCTTGATGTCTTTGCTTGCGTGAGATCCACAAAATCTCACAAGATTGACCTAAAATAAGGAGATTTAAATATATATATATTTTAAAAACACACTTTTGCTCTGTCTTCTGGTTTGTGGACTCCACGTGATGGTCCCCAATGTGTATCAGTTTTCAACCCATAATGGTCATAATCTTAAATGTATACAGAATGCGCATGCACAAAAAATGCAGGACACTGCTGCCCTGTGCACCTGTTTCCCAACTTCGATCCCTCTGACTGCATAGCAGGCTCCCCAGGTCTCAATGCCAGGATCCTGCATTTTCCTACACCCTCAACCTCAACTCTCTGCACTGGATGGGACTTCTCCTGGGCTCCTACCTCCATAAACTTCCTTTCACTGCACTTTGATGGTGGAAGCAGTGGTGGGGGCTGGCAAGACTGTAGCTGCAGAGTTCAGAGAAGGAAGCAGTTTCCTGTGCTATATCTGCCCCAGGGCTCTGGCCCTTCAGAGCATATAGAGATGCCCCAATATTGCAGATACTGGCTACTGCTGCCTATGACACAGCAGCTGAAGGGAAAAACTACAGGAAGCTCAAGCAAAATTCCCCAGTTTTCTCCGTGGGAAAAAGTATTAAACATCACACAGCATGTTTACCATTCTAACAACCTAAATGCACTAGTAACAAAATATTTACTTAGCAATTATACTCTATTTTTATTACATTCAACAGTGCCTATCCCTAAATTTCATGGACAGTTTGAACTGGACTAGATTCTCTCATCCTTTTCCTAAAGTGTTATGCATGCAGGGGGCAATCGGGGGTAGGGTGGGGATGGTGGCAGGGGGCCAAGTCCTCCCCCTTGGCCCCTAACTGGATGCAATGCCACTCACTCAAATTTGGCCTGGTCACCCTCCAGCATGACAGGTAGGTTAAGGGACAGCCAGGCCAAACTTAAGTGAGTGGCAATGCAGCCTGGTCTAGGGGATTGCAATGCCACTCAAATTTGGGGTGCCTGCATAGGCAGCACCTGCTTGAACTCTTGGACCTCACTTTGTTCAAGAAGGGACTGCATGAATTAAAGCACCGTGTGAAGTATCCCCTGTATAGGTGTGCATATCAGTTTATCACATTTGGCAAACACTTTTGAATCCTGCAGAAAGCAAGCACTATATATAATGCTTTATAGCTTTAATAATATTCCTTGCATATTTTATATATAAATACACCTCTACCCCGATATAACATGACCCAATATAACACGAATTCGGATACAATGCGGTAAAGCAGCGCTCCAGGGGAGCAAGGCTGCGCACTCCAACGGATCAAAGCAAGTTCAATATAATGCAGTTTCATCTATAACGCGGTAAGATTTTTTAGCTCCCAAGGACAGCATTATATTGGGGAAGAGATATGTGTGTGTGTATGTATTATTAAGGAATATTATTACGGCTATAAGAGAGATTAGGTATTATTACTGATAGGAATTTTTTGTATTATTTTTTAAACAAAGGCATAGAGAATGATCTAGAATCAAGATAAATTATTACTTAAGTAAGGATAGTGTTTTAACTGTTGTTTCAAGAAGCTATAATGACTCTCTTTTTGATATTGAAGCAAATTCTTTAATTAACAAAACATACTGAAGGCAATCCCTAAGCCCATTTTCTCACTACAGTGCAGTAATGTTTTAATGACTCTGACTTTTTTTCTGAGAGGACAATATAAAAGTTATAATAATTTTATTTATAAACTGTCCCTGCTATTGACAATATAGTTCCTTAATGAAAACATTTCCCATGGCACACTTTTGCTATGACCCTTCACTGCAAAGACAAGAGACAAAGACAAGAAAAAAAGTAAAATAAAAAATAAATATGCACTGGCAATTATGAATGCACTTCAATTAACAATCATAAATAATGTTTATTTAATGTTTATTGCAAAAGCTTAACAGCTCCCCGTGGCTCTAAGGGGTAAAGTGTTTATAGCTGTGGACATAAACTTAAGAACTATGTATCTGTTGCGTTTTCACACAAGGATGTTTACTTTACAACAGTTTTTTAATCAGAAGCAAGATTAAATAAATTTGTTTTGATTTAGGGAAGATTTAACTTTTTTTGCAACTCCAAATAAGCAGGGGCGGCTCTAGGAATTTTGCCACCCCAAGCACGGCTGGCAGGCTGCCTTCCACAACTTGCCTGCGGGAGGTCCGCCGAAGCCGCGGGACCAGCGGACCCTGGGCAGGCAAGCTGCCGAGGGCAGCCTGCCTGCTGCCCTCGTGGCGCCAGCAGTGTGTCCCCCGCAGCTTGCCACCCCAAGCACAAGCTTGACGTGCTGGGGCCTGGAGCCGCCCCTGCAAATAAGGAACAGACGAATCCAGCGAGTTGCACAGTTAGGGCAAGAAAGAAGGAAAAATTCTGCCACCCTTGAGAAAAAATGGTAAATCAGATCTTTTGTATTTGTCTCTATGAATTAATTTGAAGACCTCTGGTGAATTATCCCCTCAAAGAAATTCTTCAGTGCTCTGGCAAGGGAAATGGTTTCTGAGTTCCTTTGAGTATGCTCCCTTAAAGAGCCAGCCTCTGTACAAAACTTTTCCAATATGTAACATTATCTTGCATTTTGTGGTCTCACAAATAGGTTTCCAGCATGTTATGAAAAGTATCTTCTCTAAGTGTGAGCTTTCTTTTACAATTAGATTCACTGGGTACAATTTGCACTCTGTTAGCAGCCAGGACTCGGCCTGAAATGAAGACAGCCACTCAGACTCAATTGTGTTCATTTTTCTTTAACCTTGTATAATACTGAAACCAAGGCTGCAAAAATAACCAGCATTAAGGGCATAATCAAAACATGTCTGTGATCTAAAAGAAGACATGCCAGCAAAGAAAAAAAAATCTTCATATTCCAGCTTTGTAGTCTAGGCAGAGTTTTAGATTTCAACAAATGTATCTAGCAAGACATTTGGCTTTTAATCTGCAAGGCAGGTTATCTAATGCAATTACAGTTAAATCTTGTGTGCTGGCTCCCACATTTCTCTTTTTGAAAACTTCCTAAAAAAAACAAAACAAAAACCCACACTCTTTTTGAAGAGAGAATTGTTTCCAAGTAGGAACTGCTTCTGTTATTCCAGGGCCGCCCGGGGGGGTGGGGGGGGGGCAAGTGGGGCAATTTGCCCCGGGCCCCATGAGAATATAGTATTTTATAGTATTGCAAAATTTTTTTAATGGAAGGGGAACCCGAAATTGCTTTACCCCAGGCCCCCTGAATCCTCTGGCAGCCCTGCTCTGAGCAGAGCTCTACTAAAGCCCCACAATTTGGCTCAGAAATAAGGAGAAAAAAAATATCTCGCTGCACCCCAAGAGTGCTCAGGTTTTGAGCAATATCAAAGGCCTTTGAACAAGCTTTATAAATGACATCCATATTCGTCCATTTTTGACTTAAATTGCTTTTGGTTCAACTGCATGCCACACTGAATTGCCTTGATGCAATGTCATATGAAATGACATAAAACACAGAAAAAAGCAAGTTGCTAGCTAGGATTAGGAAATAAAGGAGTTGCGGCCCTCGTTCACTTCAGTAGATGTTGGAGGAAATGAAAATGAAACTTCTGTTAAAAGGTAATCTCTATGAAGCTTGATAAGAGCAGGTGACATTTTACAAGTCTCAAGTTTTTCATGTCATATTTAGCAGGTACAATTAAACAACTTACATATAGCACAAGATTGCTCATGCTCCTCTATACTTTTTCTGAGTAAAGAAATGCATTTTGCAATTTCTTAGGTTCTCACTGTATAATCTGGGCTTTAATTTCAGTTTCATCCAGGAGGAAGGAATCTCCCCCCAAATCCTCTCTCAAATAGACAAGACTCCAATATTTTGGAGGGGTGTTTTGACCTATACCAGTTCTGTTACTGGTCACAAATTTCAAGTCCAGGTGGTTAGTTATCTACATGTGTGTTAGGATCAAGAATAGTCATGTCAGGCAAATAAATGCTGATTTAGCCACCTCACTTTTGTCACTCAGCTTTCAAAACTGGGCTTTTCATTAGCATTTATGTCTTTCCCCCTTTCCACATTCCCTCCCCCTGTGATTTTTTTCATTCCGATGTAATTTTTCTCATGTCTGTCTCATCCTGTAGATATTAGTCTCTCCCTGTCCCTGATATTTTATTTTAATGTCACTGTCTTCATTCTGCTCTCTTTGTTTCATGCAGTGCTGCTGTTGTAGCCATATTGGACCCAGAATACTGGGATGAGTGTTGTAGCCATGTTTGTCCCCACAGATACTCTGGGTAAGGGGATATCTTTTATTGGACAAGCTTCTGCTGGTGAAAGACACATACATTTGATCTACACAGAGTGTTCTGGGAAAGGTACTCTGAAGAAGAGCTCAAAAGCTTGTCTCTTTCACAACAGAAGCTGGCCCAATAAAAGATATTACTCTACCCACCTGGTCTCTCTTTGTTTCAGTCTCTCATGCTCTGGAGTTCCTCTTTACCAGCAACAGAGGGAAAAGATCATTCATACAACCCTACTTGTGATCCAATTCCTGTACAGGAATTTGAATCATGCAACCTCAGTCCATTTCAAACTGCTTCTCCTGGAGGTGCCCAGAATGTACTCCTGTACAGGAATACTGATGATACTGATGATCACTCTGAGGGGTTTTCCCACGTGAGTTCTATGAGGGTACCTAAACCCATACCCCACAATAGTCATCATGAGACTGCCTAATTTAATCCCCCAGTAACAAGAATGTTGGTATTATCTGGACAAGTTAGAAAAGGAATTGCCATAGATGAAAGAGATTAAGAATTAGAATTGCTAGCTAATTACAAGATCCGTGAAGCAGCACTTCCCATGGAACATCTATAACTATTTAATAGTCATACATTTAACAACAACTCTACAGTACAATTTAAAAAGGAATGCGGTTTTCCACACACATTGTTATGATATCGATTGAGTGTGTCTCCTGAGCATTTGAAAACAAGGGACTTTTTAAGTGTACTTGTAATTTGGATGCTTACTGTTTCCACGAACTCAGCTGCAGTAGTTAGCATCTTTCATGTTTTATGCAAATAGATATAGCTCAAGGGTTTATTCACTGAAACAGATTTAGAACTCAAGAGTTATGCACTTTGAACAAAAATTAATGTCCTATAGCCACACAAAGCTCGTCATTTTCATGGACCCATACAAGGTCATTTCCCCCCAATAATCAATAGAATATTCTGAATCCCCAATTTATATTTCATTGTTCAGTTTAATAATCCTTCTAGAATAACAGCCCTTAAGTGCATTATGTGGAATAGAAATTAAAGATGAGCCATAGATAAAAATCTAGCATGAATTTATTAGAAGCATCTTCTACAAGTAGCCTGCGCTGATCTCACCTGAATCAGTTTTACACTGCTGTAACTCCAGAGTGACTTCTGTGGAGTTGCTCATGCTCAGTAGTGTAAAAGCAGAAATTAGTCAAGACTCAGCTATCTTTACCATTCTTATTTGCTTAAATCTCTCCTGGACAGCCCCACTTCCTTACCCCATCAGGTCTCTCAAAATCTTTACAACTATCACCTGGCTCTAGCTCCTGTGACATAAAGGTGAGGGCAATTAGGTTGGGCTGAGTCATGTAACAACAGGGAAATCTAGGTTGAACCTGTACATTCTTTAAGGCCAAGAGGCTAAATTGGAGATTTTAATTCTGAATCTCTTGTTCATTATATTTTGGTTATATTCCCCTAAACATAATAGTATTTCAATCTTTTCAAAATCATGAACACTAGATAATACAAAAATCATTTTGAAAAGACCTTCCCTGAAATGACACCTCATTTTTTGACTGGGGGCAGGAAAGTTGAGTTTGAGATCATTTTAGTACTTCAGGATGGAATTTTCAAATAGGCCTAAAAGAGTAATGTGACCAAGTTCCATTACATTTCAACACCAGTTGGGTGCCTAATTCCGTAGGGTGCTTTGAAAAACTCAATCTCAATTTCCGTGCCAAAAGATGCCAGATGAACTGTAGAGTGGCATGCTTAATCTATAGGAGGATAGGCTGGATTTAACAACTCCTACTCTATGATTGCGGACTAGCATTAATGAAATCTGTGGAAGAGTCTGCATATCTAACATTCCAGTTGCAAATACACTATTACAATAGCAAGTGGTTTGTTGCAGGAAATAGAAAATTGGCAAGAGTCAGTCTGAAGTGAACACACAGGTAAAAACTGTTGTTCTTATGCTAGTAGCTTAATTCCACCAGTTTCTTCCATGGCTGCTGTAGGGCCAGACTTGCAAGTTAGCCTTGTTTTTATGTTTTTACTTCTGTACAGGACAACATCTATAGCAAGAAGTTCAAGGAGAAACATGACACATTGCTAAGCAAGCATTGAACTAGATTATGTTTCTTTAAGTTCAATAAATAGCATTTATATCCTTTGATTTGTAGTAGTTTGTACAATACACTTTAATTAGTCTAATATCTATGATAGTAACAATGTCCATCTAAGACATCCATTTAATCCCAGAGTTTTATCTGAAAAATGTCTGTTACATTTATGTTATAGGCTTTAAATGGATGTTTCGAATAGACAAGGAGTTCAGGTTTGAGCGTGGCTGTTTTTTAAGATAGCTCCATAGCTCTACATATCCACATATTGAAGACTGCAATTAAGCTAATACTGTGAGGGGAGCCTTTAAATTAAATAAATCCCTGGCTCTTGTTTTCCTGTGACTACATGTCTCCTATACTGACATTGTGTTTCTCTTTAAGATAACATGTAGCATTTTTAATGGTGAAAGCCAGCCAGTAGAAGTATGGTGGTTTGCCACGCATGGGGAGAGGAAGCTGGCTATAGGAAAGCTATTCTATGGGTGCTGCAATTCCTTACATAGTACAGAGCTGAGCTCCATGATGGCCCACTCCCTGGGCGTACATCATGGTGAGGTTGCCTGTGGAAGATAGGGCTGGAGGATTGGCAACTGGGTCCACAAACCACATGAATCCACTGTCTAACAAATCCACATATCAGAACAGCAGTAGAGAGCACAGAGTGCTCCAAACTGGCTATAGCCGGTTGGCTCTGTTTCGTATCCTCGTGTCAAAGTGACTGAGGTCAATACAGACACAGTTTTCAAATATTACTCAAACTGCTTGTGTTTCACATGGCCCCTAAACCCATTTGCACATGCAAGTTGAGTGTTGAGAGATTCAGCTACAGAGTTGTGCACAGAAAGACACATGTACAAATTCAGATGCCACTTGTGAAAGCATAGCTCTATAAATATAATACATGGTAACTCAAATACAACATAATTTATTAATTTAGGATGAACCAAACACCAGTGGCTACAGGATTAGGTCAATCTTGAACTGTACAATGTAGTGGTTGGATTCAAATTTAGAAGATCTGTGTCCCATTCCTAGGTCTGGCAGAGACTTTAAGGTGGATAAAACCTGCCACACAAGGGTTTTTTTTTTCTCTTTTGAGAACAAGAAAATACATAAATTATGATATAATCCTGATTAATGCATCACACAGATGCAGAACAGACAGATAAGCACACAAGATCACAATCTTCTTAGCTGTGCTGTAAAAACCTCTTCAGTCTTCTTTAGTTCTATCAAAATCTTGCTACAAGCATACTACTAGTCTACCATCTAAAATACATGCTTCAATATAGTGATACATTTGTTTGCAGTGATCATTACAGTGCTTTTGATTAATAATTAAAGAAAAGATGCCAAACCCAGGAGGAAATCTTAGAGAACGGCAGAAATATCCATTTATGATGGCAAGGAGGTAAAGTAGTACAGTTATCCCAAGAGACCAGACACAGCTCAGATGTTACCTCCAATACACACTGATGCCATTCTGCACTGTCAAATAAAACTGAACAGCACAATAGAGATATGTGACCAAAACTGTCAGCACCAATAGGTATTGCAAAAATTGCATTAGGAAAATGGATATAAGAAGATTCAATTTTTGGATTATATAAAGGTTTAATCTGGTGACCTTGTAGATCTCCTGTTGGAGGGTGAAAGAAATGATTCCCTAGTATTTTTTTTTTTAAATCATCCATGTTATGGCAACATGTATTTATATCCTTATTTGTAACACAATAGACTGAAAACAAACAAACCATCTATATAATAAATGAAATGACTTTTCAACTATACCTTCTTACAAATTATGAGCCAGATTTCTGCTTGGATCTGCACTCCATTATTTGTACATGCAAAAAATTAACATTCACTGTCCAAGTGCAATTTTGTGATTACATGCTCAAATCAAGTTTATAAACGTGAACATTTCCATGTGCAGAGACAGAGCTATTGAAAAACTGACCCTACAGCTCAAATGGATTCTAAAGAATAATGTAAGTGCCATTTATTGTTATCCTGCATCTCTTGCCATCCCTGAACTGCATCAGATCTACACCTTCTGAAGTACATGTTCACATTTGGAGGACACTAATGTTTAGGTGACATTTCTTGAAACACCTCTAAAAACACTTATCATACAGTTAGGTTATATTTTCCTACTTTACAGGATTCATAAACAGAACTAATCATTATGTGTTTGAAAAAAAAAATCACAAAATTATTTCAATGGCTGTACAATCTTTTGAGTTGTCAAAATGCTTCATCTGGTTGCCAAGATTTCACATTACAAAGGGCATGCTGCTAATGGATTTAATTTGGATAACTGTGACCTTATTTGAAAGTAACCCTACAGCAACCGAGCATACAATATGGAAGAACCAATTCAGAACCACCACCCCCCCTCCCCTAAACACACACACACACATACACAAAATGGCAGCATGGCAGGTTCAACTGCAATTTCACTTTGAAAAGTGACTATTTACTAATGACACTGTGCTGATTCTTGCTTAGATTGTCTCAAGGTCTTTCAGATCAGCTTTGTTCATTTCAGAAGGAAAAAGGTATGTTTTCTAAATAGCAGTACAGCAAACTTCCCCGGGGAACAGTCAGATTGGGGCTCTGTACTGGTTCATGCATTTGTGTACAACGATATTGCAGAGGTGAAACTGAAGGTATAACTTGGCTTTGGAATTGGAGTTAAATTAACAATTTGTGTTGAGGACGTAAGAGCTAGAATAGACTCCAGTTCCCTCTCAAATACACTAGGTGTGTGGGTGCTGCAGTGAGAGCAAGTAGTAAACAATAGTATAAAACATTTCTTCTCCCCTGAGTAAAGCAGAGGTAACTCTGAATACAAACTGGGAGCAGATCAGTTGAGTAAGAAGATACCATGTATTAGCAGGAGTACTGTAAGCAAGAGATGAGAAATAATTCTTCTGCTCTACTCTATGCTGATAAGGCCGCAGCTGGATTATTGTGTCCAGTTCTGGTGCCACATTTCAGGAAAGAATTGGACAACTTGGGGAAAGTCTAGAGGAGAGCAACAAAAATGATTTAAGGTCTAGAAAACATGACATAAGGAAAGTTTGAAAAAATGGGTTTGTGTCGTCTGGAGAGGAGAAGGGGGGGCATGATAACAGTTTTCAAGAGCATAAAAGGTTGAAACAAGGAGGAAGGTAAAAAAATTCTTGTTAACCTCTGAGGATAGGACAAGCAGCAATGGGCTTAAATTGCAGCAACAGCAGTTAGGTTGGCATTAAGAAAAACTTCCTGTCAGGGTAGTTAAGCACTGAAACAAATTATCTAGGGAAGTTGTGGAATCTCCATCATTGGCTAGACAAACACCTGTCAGGGATGGTTTAATTATTACATAGTCCTGCTTTGAGTGCAGAGGTCTGAATTAGATGAACTCTTGAGATCCACTGCAGTCCTACACTTCTATGGTTCCATGATTTTAAAGTATTGTTGGGCCGGGGGGAAGGGGGAGAGAAAGAACCACATTCATGTTTGATCCTGCTGAGTGTTCATCTCTCCCAATGAGTTCAGTATTAGAGAAAGGTGCTCAGTACTGCAGGATCAGGCCCCTTACAGGGATGCAAAAGACTCACTAGTACAATATAGAGGTCTGATGTGCGATCTTGCAAATGTAGCGCATTCAAAGGAGACGCTAACATTATATTCTTAATAACAATTGTAATGGCTGTTCATGATTATTTGTATTGACCATCAAACAAAGATGATATTGATGAACTATGAAAGATGACAGTTAACATACAAAAGAGAACAGTAAATATCATGTTGAGTTGCCCATATGTATTATAAAATCATCTCTTGGAGCAGCTATACATAAGGCTCTGTCAGCATTTCAATTATAAACCTTGTTTTCAAGAATATTAAAATTCCGCTGTAAAAAATTGTTCTGGGTTGAAACTTGGCATATATTTTTACCTAGGAATGCTGCTTAGCAACATTGTATTAAAAGCACTGCAGGGTTACAGAGGTCTCTTTGTAACCCCCATTTTGGAAATGGGGGGAATGACATGTCTCAGAATGGGAAAACAAATGATTTTTTGTGGTTTAATATGCTTTTTTAGGGTCATACTTAAAAAAAAAAAATCCCAGACCAAGCAGGAAAGTATGAAGATTGCAATTCTTTATATACAAAGACCTTGCTTTGGACTGTAGCCCTTAAGTTATATGTTGTTTTCTTGAATTTTATTTTATTTCGAAAACAAACAAGCTAGGCCCATCACTTTGAGCATGTCATCCCGTCTTTGAATTTCTCAACTGTCTCTCCCTTCTCTACTGCATCAAACCTAAGCTGCATGTATTCACTTTCTAGACCAGTGGTGGGCAACCTGCAGGCTGTGGGCCACATGCAGCCCATCAGGGTAATCCGCTGGCAGGCAGCCAAACAGTTTGTTTACATTTGTATGGCCACTCCCAGCTCCCAGTGGCCACAGTTTGCCATTCCCAGCCAATCAGAGCTGCGGGAAGTAGGGGCCCGGACATTTTTGTTCCCTATTTGAACAGCACCTAACAGAGTGATGTCCTGATCCAAGATTAGGGTTTCTTGGTGCTGGGGAACTATTAGTGTACACCAAAAGGGTCCATCAGGACCGGTTAGTGCACTCTAGAATTTACACCCCTTTAGTGAGGACTAAAGCACAGTGTACACAAGCCCTTAACATGCCCCAGTGCATCTAGCTGATTGCAGTCGATCCATGTATGTTTATCATGCTTCCAAGACTCTACAGTGACTAGGCACAAGAGGGTGAGTTAAAAGTAGGAGAAAATTAACTCTGAATTTTTTCTTATTTTTGTTGGTTTAAAGCAGAACTTTCACCTTATTTTAATGTGTTTTTTTATTTCCTGACACACATTTCAGATGGAATGAAGATACAATAATGTGATAATCGAGCGCTTTCATGGAGTCCTCCAGTGCATTATGACTCCAACATGCAGAATGCAAACATCTGCTGGCATCATTAAACCATGTCTGTACTCTACATACCAATACTTGACCTCGTGACCATTTCTACCATTAGATTTAAATGACCTCAGCAAAAGAGCTGAAAGGCCAGAGTATTAATTCACAGAACCACAAACTCAATTTAAGATTTAATTTGAGATAACTAAGAGCAACTGAAAAGTGTATTCAAACTTATAAGTGTGGAATAAAAGATCTTACTCTGTTTTTTAACTTAAGCATAAATTCAATATTTTTGTAACAGATTTATTCACAACTTTACAAACATGGCCCAGAGTTGCTGGGTTTGTTTTTTTTTTAGCAGACCTTTTGCTTAATAACCAGCATTATGATGATGCTATTCAGCAATTCCCCTCTCCCCCCAATTTATGAATGTCTTCCCTTTAGGGATTTCTCTGCAGTCTGATTATATCCCTAAGGGGAAAAATGCTTCATTTATGAGCTATTCCCACCATGGAGCTTTGAAATGCTTACTTTTATTCTAACTTAAATTAGCTAAAAGCCTATTTGTTTAACCATGAAGGCTTTAGATTCAAACTCTTAACATGACAATTAAAATGTCTGAAATATCTAATACATGATTCATAATAAATTATATAGTGTTTTGAAGAATATACATCTTTCTTCATCTAGATCTTTGGGTACTTTGTCTTATAAATCTATGTACGTTATGTATATAGAAATATACAATTACTTACACACACACACACACAGGTGCTGTCGATGAGAAATTGCAGAGCCATGTGGTAAATATATTTATCATGCAGCTTTGACTGCCTCACCAGCTCTCTGCCCTGCTATCCATTTCCTCATTCTAACATGCCACCCCTGAGCAGCTTCAAACAGCTACTCTTATTTTTTTTCATTAAACAAAATCAGCTGGTGTGCTACATCAGCCTTCTCCTTTTTGTAGGGAAATTATAATAGGTAGCTATAGGATAAATGGTTATATTTTGAGTTTGGGATGGGCACATAACTCCTGAATGGAGAAGCTATAGGTGAATTTGGCAGGTCATTCCCATCATAACAGGCTGCTGAGTCTCCGGGGAAGAGGCCTGGACTGGGCAGTCATGGAGCAATTCTATTGTCACTCTCCAGGATATAACCCCCACACCCTCAGGATGGATGCAGATACGTTTCCATGAGCACAGAACCCAACTAGTTGAAGAGCTGTGGCTGAACTATACATACTGAGTAGCAGGGCCAAGATTTGGTCCATTGTGACTTATTCACCTTTGTGAAGTGATCTGAGTTCCATAGACGGAAAGTGCTGCGTAAGTGCAAGTTGCTGATTGTTTCTCATCTCACAAGTAATAACTAAGAGACTGATTTAGCAATGGCTACCCCGTTATTTTTTTAACTATTAACAAATGCATTATAAATAAACATAAGCACACCATTCTGGGGATGAGCAGTAACAAACATCAGTGAGCTTTACATTAGCCCAATATTAGACTAGAATATATATCCTGACAGAAAATAACACACTGTACATTGTGAAAGGTGAGGTCATCTATGAAAAATTAAACATTGCACAGGAGTGAAAGCAAAGCTTCATAAAGTTACAATGATTTATTGTCTCCATATGAAAATACTTTTGAGTTGGCTGGGGCACACTAAACATGGAGTAAAAATAATCAGAAATTATAGCAGGATGTTTCTTACGCTACTTAAAATTACAGAGCTCTAATGTTGCCAAGGTGGAGCTGACATACATGCATTTTATAAGAGATACTATACAGTTTGAGGGGGAGAAACCCAATACACCAAAATCTAAATTTAGACATAAGGGATTTCTCAATCACGAGCCTTGTTTACCTGAAAAGAAAAAGGTATGCAAGATTCCCATGGTGCAATATAGCAGGCTATCATGAGGATTTCTTTTATTTTTCTCTTTTTTTTTCCTCTCTCCAATTTTTGAAGAAAATCATTTATCTATCTCTTTGTTCAAAGGTATGAAGAGTGACCATACTACTGTAGGGTAGGTTAAAATTTTCTTTGACTCCTCAGCACATTTGTCATGCAGGCTGTCTGCTTGTCTATGAAACCTTTTCACCTCAGGCTCACCGTGAAGACATATCCCATGAGAAAGAAACAAGGTGAAAAATGATGATGTCACTAGGTTGTTGCAAGGTTAGCACACCCTTAAATGGAGTAACGCTAACCCAAGCAGCTGCTCGGCTCCCTACATGCATAATATTCTTCCCCACCCCCATCAACTGAGAGCACAGGACTGAACAAGGGCTATGCATGAACTACTTGTTGACATAATTAGTGCTGGCTCAAAGGCTCTTTTTAGTAGCCAAGTTGGCTGTATTTTGCAAGCTTTCTTTGGCAAAATAAAAGCAAAGTTCAGCCAAGTTCTATATCTATTTTGTTTTGTGTCTTATGCATTTCCCAGCTTGGACAAAAGAGCCAAAATATTCAGGTCATTTTTCAGTTTTATGGTAGTTGGTAGTTTAAGACAATATTAGCTTGTTAAATGTACAAATTCTTTGGGAAACCAGGACTGGTGCACTATGAAAGGCATATAGCTTTCAAGCTCATATGACAATTTCACAAATAAGATTCATTAATCCAAATTTGCTCATTAGACTCTTTGCCTTGGCCTCTGTCTAAGGCACAATACTTTGAAACTGTTGTTGGCTGCACTTCCCTTAGTCTTTACTAGATAGAGATAAAATTATTTGGAACAGAACTAACATTTAATGAAAACTGGCAAGATAAACATTTTTTTTCTAGTAACTTTTCATTCCTTAAACCCTGTACGGGCTGGGTAAATTGCAACAATCTGACCTTTGTATTTCCATGAAATTACTAATTTAGACTGTGGTGCAATAAAAATTTGTTCACACCCTGATCCAAGTTAGTACTGTTTTGGCAGAAATTTTCAGCCCAACACATCTAGTTGCTTGTTTCATTGTAATAATCATGTGTGTGAGGTGCTAAGTCTGAAAGTTTTTTCTTTGCAGACTTGGGAGTCTGTCAAACATTGCAAACAGTTCCTGAGTGTCTTTGTAATCAAATTAGGTAATATAGCTTGATATTCTTCATACTGCAATCTTAATTTAAAGGGCGGAGGGTGGAATCAGTGAATTGTGCATTTATGTCAGCTGTAATGCAAACATTGCTACATTGCTTTGTGACAATAACCCACCCTTGGGTCACACCCAATTGTCTCACTTTCATCAGTGACATAATGGCATACAGTATTTTGCACAGTAGTTTTGTAATGGTTTTACTGTAACATGTTTGGATATGTAGTAAGTATCAAACCTTTCCAATGGCAACCAAGAGGATGTTTTAAAATGAGGGTTAGAGGATATTTTTATTTTTATTAGTATATAGTAAGATTCTTTTTAAAGTTTTAATGTTATGTAGGAAAAAAACAGTGAAAATATTTCTCCAACTGCCTATTAGTTTCCATCTGGCTGTTATTGCTTCATAAGTAGCAGAATTTTAACAAGTTTATTTGCAAGATCTTATTTTCTATTTTCTTTTTAAATATACCTACCATGGGCCTGATCCATCACCAACTGAAATAAATGAGAGTCTTTCCATTGACTTCAATGAGTATTGGATCAAGCCCTGAATCTAATATGGAAACATATCATGGGCAATTAAAACAACAAAATATCTACTACTGGTATACAAAAGTGGGGGCAATTTTAGGGATTGAAAAATATATGTGTGTCCAAAATATGCATTTGCGCACACACAAGATACTGTAACTGCATGCACATTTATCTGATTTTCATGCACAAACATGTGATACAAAGTTTCACTATCAATACTGTATCCATATTTGAAAAAGTGGGTTTTGACATCTTCCTTGTGATTAGTAAAAGAGAACTACATTAAATAGCATTTTCTTGTTTGGTGACCAAGAGTTATTTAGAAAATAGAGAGAAAAGGTGGGTCATATAATATCTTTTATTGGATCAACTTCTGTTGGTGAGAGAGAAGTTGGTCCAGTAAAAGATGCTACCTCACCCACCTTGTCTCTTTAATATCCTGGGACTGACATGGCTAAAACAACACTGCCCGTGTAGACAACAGTCTCTTCTATGCTGCATTTAAATATAGTTTGCCTAATAATAATTTCTATATCCAATGTTCTTAATTAATTGCATTTGTGAAAAATAGAGAGATACAGAACACATGCTATAAAACCTGTAAGCAAACCTAAGCTTGTTTTCTCTGTTTCACACATCATCACTAATAGCAAATATGAAAAAGGACAGTCAGATGTTTTATCAGTTAGAAATATTAGAGTATAATTTCCTAGATCTATTGCATAATGTATATATTAATTGGTGCACCAATCAAGCATACTATACATCCATACTGTGTAATAAGAGAATCACCCAATGAAATGTATTATTGAGTGACCTTTCCCCTAGTAATATAAACCTGCCATATGGCATATCTCAGGGAGAACTGCAAATAGTCACATTCTTCAGATAGCAGTTTTCTGGCTTGTTTAGTAAACTCAATACAACATTTCCAAGCTAGAGATGACATATTTCTCTAAGTGTATAGAGAAGAATGTGCAGCTATAATCTCCACAGAATGTTTCTTTGCAGGTAACAGAAAAAATAAAATAAAAGTTGATAATGCCATGATAATTGGAATCAGCACTGATTGCTTTGGCAAAGCTCTAAATGGCCAGATAAAGACACTTGCAGGAGCAATACTGGAACTAAGTGAGGCATAGATTGTAGAGACTGGCTTGACTCCAGCACAAGGTAAACCATTCAAGCTGGCTATTTCTAATCTGTGAGGCAGCAAGGTGTGTCATGTGTGTTATTTGAGGTTTTAACTCCCTAATGAAAAACTCCCTAATCTAAAAACAAACTCCCAAGCAGAAGAGACCATTTTCGTTGTCTCATTCCAACTCACATTATGTTGGCAAACAGACTTTTGGGACTTCCATATACAGTACAGCAGGGTGTTGACCAAATTGAATTTAGCATTGTGGTTATTAATCCTGAGCATGCATTGTTGTATTTATTTCTTGTCTCACTTTGCCCAGTGATAGAACACATTTAATGTATGTCTATCGACCTATTGTGTTTTCTGACACTAGAAGGCTGTTCATCCTATGTAATAGTTGTCCAGCCCATTATTTATGCAAGCAGCCCTAGTTGGGTCTAATGTTCTGCAGGTAAAGTAAAATCTATGCCAGCAATCTGGCATTTGGTTGGAGTTAGGGCCTGCCTGCTATGGGTTCTAAGGGTGAATTTAAGAATTGGATTTTGCAAAGCTAGCTACATCTCTATCCTTGTTAAAATGGTTAGTGGTGAAAAAACCCTAAGCCTTTGCCTTGTCAAATGAGCCCATCCATTTCCTCAATGGCAATGTGGTTTGGTGCTACAATTTAATTACACTTTATGCAAAATAGGTTGTGTATGCTTTTATACAATGTTAAATTGAAGAGCTAACTAAAATATTTTACATTAATCTTTTTGCCATTTTTGTCTCAGATATTTTCTCCTGTGTTAATATTTCTGCATCATTCAGATTATTGCATTATAAATCCAAAAATACAGAAGAATTTTGCAGAGGAAATTTATGTCAAGAATACTGATAAATGGAGAGTAATATGATTTATGCCATTTAATAGTGGGTGTATGCTCACTGTCAAAAGAGCTTTCACCATGGGGAAGGTATTCATATTCAAAAAATGTTAAACAACATGTAAAACTTACATTCTTTCTGGCATTTATCTTGATGTTAATTACTTCCTGGGGGCCAGGCACACGTGGATATCAGCAGGAGTATTTGCTAAATCAGAAATTTTGAAACACAACCTTTACTGGAGATAAATAGCTGTTATATCTGTCAATTTGAGACTTACTTTGTAACATCTAAAGTAATCACCATTTTCTTAACAGACAGGCTGGATCGGGATTTTTACAGGAATGAAAAGGTAGAAAGCACGTGGCAAAAATTTAGAGATGTAAGACCCTAACTAACTCTACCTGTCTGTTTTAGATTACAACGACAAATGATTACTTCACATCTGAAGATATGATTTGCTCAGAATTTCAGAACAGTTTTGCTAAAGTTTCATCTGACAGGCTCTTGTCTAACTACAGGCTTAGTGGAGGATATGCACAGATAAGGATCTAGTAAATTACACACACACACACAAACACACAAAAAATAAGATGTGTTAAACTAGGGGAACTATTAAGTGGAGTCCCCCAAAGGTTGGTATTCAGATCTCTATAGTGTCTAATCTAGATAAATGACCTAGTCACAAAACAAACTGCAAACTAGCTATATTTGCTGACATTGCACAATTAGTGGAGATAGTGAAACATGCAGGAAGAAAACCCCCCACCTCACCCAAAAAAAAAAAGAAAGAAAGAAAGAAAGAAAGAAAAAGGAAAAAGAAACCTCTAAGCACAACCACCAGGATTCGGATCTGCTATATAACTTGGCTGATGCACGACAAATGAAATTAACATTGACAAATGCAAAGCATTGCACATTGGTTTGGGGTAAACAAATACCAAATGAATATGATTGATCTAGAGAAAAGGAATTCAAAAAGGACCTTGGGATAACAGTGAACTCTTCATTTAAAAAAAATAATTAACTGCGGCAGAAGCAACCACAACCACAATACTTTGTACTGTATATTATTATTATACTTTATAGCTACCTAGATGGGAAAGCATGCCCACTACAGTTAGGATGGGATTATCCAAATCTCTGGCAAAACCCAGCTAGAATATTGTGTCACCACCTTATAAAGTGATATTAATATAGCGAGAAAGTTGCAGCGCTGTAAAGCACCAGTGTAGCCATGGCCATAGAGTAAGATACTATTTAGTGTAAAGGTGACAAAATCTAGCCCATACACCCTTCTATTGAAGAGACTGGAAAGAAAAACAATGGACTAATTCAAATGCTAATTAAGTGTTGCCAAGAAATTCCCTTGTGTATTGGAAGGAACACAAACCGCTACACTACTTTAAGATTGTAGCATACTTTGCCTTGTAACACTGGTCAGTGAACAGAAGCTGGGAGGCCATGACTTTGCACCTTCTCCTCAATCCATGCTCTGGCTGCTGCCTCCTTTTGGGTACCAGGCACCCTGAAAGGAGCAACTCAGAAGCGGGCCTGTGCTTCCCCAAACTCAGGGGAAGCAATTCTGAATGGTCCTTACACGGGCCTCACAAAAAGGAAGCTTTTTACTTCCTTTCCTCACTCCCTGACCACACAACAGCTAACCAGAACCTAGCCCATAGTGAATTCCTATCTGCTAAAATAAAAGATTGAACAGCTGAAGGCTATATTCATTTCTTTTACCCATCAGTTTTCAACTTTAAGGATTATGCATTTAATGCCATTGGTGAACAACGTTATTATGTTTTCAAGAAACTGCTTTAAATCAAACTGCAGATAATGTATTTTTCTCCCCCAGCATTACATGGTTGTGTCAGCAACCAGCAGGAATCCATTTGTGCTGTAGAATTACCACCTCCTGGAGGTGAAAAATGGGATAAAAGCAGGAGGAGTGTTTCCTTCCTCAAAAGTCAAGGTTGCCTTGTGAGGAATAAAGGAGGAGGAACACGAGGAAACTGCAGCTAAGGCAACAGGGGCAGATAGGAAATCTGCTATAGGGTAAAGCCTTGATGATAAATAAGTCAGAACAGCTCTCTGCAGCAATCTTACCATGGAACAAAGTAGCAACAGCAGTAAAGATTTTAAAGCAAGTGTTGTGATTTGTGGGATGCGGAACAGGGCATGGAAAAGTAATACTTCCAGAACCAAATTTACTGCCATGGGGCAAAGCTAGCGAAGTCAATGGAGTTGCACTATTTGACAGTGAATCGTCCATCAGTCTTGACAGCATGTACCAATTCACATGAACATGAGCAGAAATGGCTAGAAGAGACATGGAGAGATGTAAGACATATTCATGTTTGTACAATATTTCTTCCTATATGAGATAAAATTCCTTAAAGAAAAAAGAGGGAAAATAATCTCAATGTTTCAATTGTTATTAGAAAGAACTTTTTAACCCATGAACTACAAAATACAAAAACTGCACGTAAAAAAAAATTGTCATGAACACATGGGATGATGAAAAATTGCTTCGCATATTTAGTTACTCCTTTGTGAAAAGGAAATGACTTCCTGACTTTGTGGGAGTGTTCCCCCTTTGACGGCAATGCCAATTAGCCAAAAATGCAATATATCTGTGCATAAATGGGAAATAAAGCATGCTAAATATTGTGCGAGTATATACTCATAACAAGAACCATGCTCCAATTTTTAAATCAACCACTGAAAGATTTTGCAATAATTCTGTTGGGCTGGCATGTCCTTTTTCATTAAAGCCCACAGAGAATTTTTATCAGAACTATAAAATCACTGAAAATAAAGATGCTTTAATAGACACAACATTAACATTGGTGCTCTGAACATGGTACTGTAGTACAGAACAGTAATATTTCTTCTGTGTATAAAGTACAGCGCAGTATAGGCAGTATGCATGGACAGTCACAAATCCCTAGCATTATGCCAAGATGACAGAGTACTTTTTTTTTGTTCTACTGCTGTAATTTATCTTTTAAAAAAATGGACTCTGGTATTCCTGCATACGATGTCATAATGGCATTACTCCTGCTGGAAAAGATAATCTACTTTACACTATCCTCCTTTACTAGGCACAGTCATTTCCCAGAAACAAGAGAATACACATCACACTAGCTGAAAAAAAGCTGTGAAGCACTGTCAGTTCTTTGAGAAAAATGCCTATTACAGCTATCTGACGCTTTTCCTTTCCTTTGTTTACAACATATATAGATTTGTTGAAAAGTTTTTTATGCCCTCATATGGCCAGAACTACATTGCTCCTGCTGATGTCAATGAGACCACATACAACAGAAAGGGCCCATGTGAGTGAATCTGTCAGTAGGGTCAGGACCTTAGCAAGAAATGGTTATATATATATATTTAATTTGATATAATAATGTTTCCATTACGTATCTTTTCAAAAGTACGAGCTGTAATTTTAATACTACCATTATTTTCATGCTGTTACACCATAATACACCTTTTCAAGTTATACACATCTTACAGTCAGCATACCTGTATTTATTTATTTTATTGGGCACACTATGGGGCAGGATTAAAACTTTCTTTTAAATAAGAATTTTGATAATGTGCAATCTTCTACAAAATTTCAAATACGGTGGGAAAAAAAGCAATGATCCATATAGGAAAGAAGAGAAACTCTTGCATAAGTGAGAACGTTGCGATATAAATGAGAGAATCACTTAAAAGGATCAAGAAAACACTATATGAAATGAGGAAAAGGATATCATAAGAAGATTTTTACACCCACTAGGCAATAAGCAGAATTAAATAATGTTGATATAACTAGGCTGAAATTAGGTAGAGGTAAAGTTTGATATAGCATGTCGCCTGGTGTTTCTATGATCCAAATGACTACGCTGAGTCCAATAGCATTGAAATGTGCAAGTTCTCTTTTGTCTCATGGTTCACTTCATTCGAGCTAGAATCCTCCCCGACCATGCTGCCTTCTGGTGTTTCTGAAACAACCTGCCACTTCATATGAATATGCTCTTTCTTTTGTCTTGGTATTTATATCCATTTCTCAAAAGATAACATATTCGTTAAAAACAATTTTGTAAGGGCTCGCAGTGCTTTAGCAATCTATCTACAGACAATACATTTCCCCGCTTTTATGTAGAACATGTGGTGAATTGATCTTGTTCCACATACCTCAGTGGAGAAACACATGTTAATGGGTCTTGGATTGGCCACTGCTGTTTATATTAGATCTGTGCCAGAAAGAGGTGTACTTTGCCTATGGGAATTAATATTTTTCAAAGAAAATGCCTCAGGAGCCATATTTCAAATAAGTGTACATATCAATTAATTTGGTGCCTTCTTGAACTCCAGTTAGGACTATGCTGTTTCTCCTAATACAATTCTGAAAATTGGCTGTTTTCTTTTTTAAGTAGGTGATTTCCATGTAAGTCATATGGCAGCCATAAAACTATATCAAAAAGCTCCAATTCCACTGAGGTTTATTTTCCTTTTCTGGTTCCTGTTTTTCTTAGAAAGGAATTTCACTGTGTTGGAGAGGGTCAGTCAACCTGATCCAACCTTGGTGCCCCATTCCTAAGGTGGGACATGCTCCATCTCTCATGAAGATCTACCTACCATTTCAGAGTCTGGTGTAGAGCCGTGTTCTATCTGCAGGTTACTGTCTTTCTTTCTGCTAATGAAAAGTAACTGATTACTCCAGTTATCTTCTGAGTTTCTTCTGTCACCTTTGACCAACAGTTTTCCAGAGTATTCCCACAGACCCAGGAACCAATATGTCCTTTGAGGGGTAAAGTAGGAAGTAAATTACCTTGTTGCTGACTGACAGATGGTTTGGACTTGAGCCAGTTTTAGTACCAAACTAGCACCCCTTTTAAACATCCCTTACTTACAGTTACTTACAGTTTTCACATTACTATTGAAGTTTTACTTTAGTCCAAATATCTGGCCTTATAAAAACACCTGTATACATGCAGCTCAGTGGGAGAAAGAGAAAACATTTAAAGAGAAATAGAAAAAGGCTCCTTGTCAAGTCTGCCAGTGAAGCAGACATTCTGAAAAAATGATGAATAGACTGAATTTTATCACCATTGAAGCACTGATTCAGTTCATTGGCTGAAGGAGGACCAATGGAGTCACAAAGATCCCAACAGTATAACAACAGATTTGAATAACAGCTTGTAGAAGTTTTATAAGCTAGCAAATTGCATTAAAACAACATATATTTGAAATCCTGTATCGCACCCACCAAGGCTTCTGTAAATAGAACTCCAAGCATTCCACTTTCAGCACTGCCAGTTGTTCTGCCACCGCCCACACCAATTTAATTATTTTAGACATAATTTCTCTCTGTTTTTGGGCAGTGCCCTCAAGGACCAAATTTTTAAAGGCCAGCAAAACAGCTGAGATGCGCAAAATGTGTGCATGCTACACCTCTACCCTGATATAATGCAACCCGATATAACACAAACTCAGATATAAACGTGGTAAAGCAGTGCTAGGGAGGGGGTGCTGTGCACTCCGGTGGATCAAAGCAAGTTTCATATAATGCGATTTCACTTATAACGTGGTAAGATTTTTTTGGCTCACAAGGACAGTGTTATATCGAAGTAGAGGTGTATATGTGCATGCACAGGCAGGTGTGCATGAAACACACATTTCTGTGATAGAATCATAGAATATTAGGGTTGGAAGGGACCTCAGGAGGTCATCTAGTCCAACCCCCCCACTCAAAGCAAGAACCATTCCCAGACAGATTTTTACCTCAGTTCCCTAAATGATCCCCTCAAAGACTGAACTCATGACCCTGGGTTTGGCAGACCAATGCTCAAATGACTGAGCTATTCCTCCCTCCAAACTGATGCTCTAGATGAGGTTTGAACTCAAAACCTCAGCATCGCTCCATGCAGTACTGCTCAATGAGTATGGTGCGCTATCCAATTGCACCACTGGAGCCCATATCTGTGATCTGCCTTCAAAACCCCACCCTCTTCACCAAGCCCCTAAAATAAACCCATACATGAAAAGGCTAAGACATTAAAGTACATATCTGATTTTGTCTCTGTTAGAATAAGCTCTTCCGTGTGAACAGTTGGTTTCATTCAATTCAGGCTGAACATTCCTGTCATGAGTGATAAACCACTCTACGAAAGAACCAAGGGACTATGCTTTTGATCCAGACGAATCAGGTTACATAGTCACTGTTATTAATTAGAAACTGTGTTGAAGTAAAAACAATTTAAATAAACCCAGGGATTGAATGTTAAAGCTGTAATTTTTTACATGGCCTCATGATTCAAGATTAATGGACCTTAAAACAACCATAACACACCAATGCCCTGTTCTAGTTTAGAAGAATAAGAATAGTTTTATTTCTGCTTCAGTATGCCAGTCTTAAATTCATTGTGTGTCACTGGGCACTGTAAACACTTTTAAGTATTTTGACATTGTGGTATAAGATGCTGCTACTCTGTTTCTTGCCTGACCTTCATCAGTTCTAAGCATGTTACTATTCATAGGAAAACCGAAGAAAAATAGCATAGGCCTAGTGAAAAACATATTGTGTCACATGAAAGTAGAATAATGTTTACAATGTTCAGATTTCATTTTTTATAATAAAAAGTCCCAGCATCATTTTGTTTTCCCTACCTTTTCATCATTTTAGTTAACACTTTCCCCCCCCCTTAAAAAACAAACAAACAACAACTATGTAACACAAGATATTCATGGGGTGGTTAGGAATAATCGGGGCTTGGGAACTTTTCTGAATCCAAAGGTGAATTTTGAAGCTGGGTCAAGATGGATAGATTTCCAGGAGGCAGACAAGATGAAGTAATTACTATTATTGTTTAATAAAACCTATGAAATATATTCTGTAGCTTAGTCAAGACCCATAATAGACACTGACAGAGTTGTGATATACTGAAACTCACAGTTCATCCAGACTTACCACCACTGATTTTTGTTATGATAGTGGGATACTGAACTAAATCTGAACAAGAATAAATTGTAAAAAAGAAAAGGAGAACATTTTGCGTATTTTTTTGTACTTCATCAGAGTACAGGTGCGGTGCCATAAAGGTCAGAACAATGAACTGGAGACCAAGAAGATCCCAAGTTCCAAGTCTTTTTCTAATAAGTGACTCACTGGAGTGACCCTGAATAAGTTGCCTGACCACTCTATTCCTCAGTCAGAAAAGCTGGAAAAACTGGGTAAGGAGCACAACCTCGCTTAAACCAAAATGTAGTATGTGAATGCAACTTGCCTTGGTACATAAAGTACATACATTCTTTTCCACTATTTTCTAGTATATATAACCTTCCCCCACCCCAGCCTCTCATCTGATCTGAACTGTAATGCACCAGTTAAAGTGAACTTTGTTTCCAAATTATTTGGATTGCTTTCTCTTCCAAGTGTTTTACTGAACCTAATTATATCAAATGCAATCTGGATGCCCTCTTGTTTTTCTAATTTCTTGAAGTATAAAATAACTCCAACATAAAGGGGAATGATGCAATTGTGGGGCGGCTCTACAGCTATTTGAACAACATACCAGGGATTTGTAATAACCAAAAGTGTTCAGGACCTCAAATTTATTGCCAGAATCCATATTTGTTATGACAAATCGTTCTCTGAACTCTGTTACTGGCTCAGAAATGTAGACTAATTGGATTGCTAGTAAGAGGGGCATAATAAATACTTCTGACATTCATATTTTAAAGGAATTTAATTCTAATAATCACAAAAGATTCAAAAGGTTTATTATGAGTACAAATGTGCAACATGTTTTTAAAGGCAATTTAGTGCTGATGGGCCTTATATTTTTTTTTCTGAAAACCTATCCCACCAAGGTAACTTTTGCTATAAACAGCATTTTAAAATTATCACATAAAAACTATCAAGCACTAAATTAGAAAAAAAACCCAGAATTTTGAAAGTGATAGTTAAATTTATGAAGCAGTTCTGCTACACTCAAAGGCTTGTTGCTTGGCATGCAAGCAAGTTCTGGAATGTATTTTTGATATGCAGGTGAGTCTGTTTACATGGTCATAAAAGATGAGGGAAAGGATGAAAATCAACAAAGGCTATGAAATTACAGCCATGTGTAGAACACATGTTCTTTGGACTTAAGCTTGTTTGCATGACTAATAGAGATATTATTAAAAGTCTTTTCTCATTTTTTTTGGCTCAGTGCCTTTTTCGCTACCTCCAAGAGCTGTTAATTTTGTTCACTGCTGAGCAAAAGTCAAAGCCAGTGTCTAAACAGCTTGTAATGAGTTTTCAATGGCCCATCTCACTGAAATTGAGGGCAAAGGAGCAGTAGACTTAGACACTGTCAGCCCTCTGAATTTATTATTGAGGGTGCAATGCATTCTGTGAAAAATACACAGAGAGGGGCTGAGAATTCTGTAGGTTTTATATTAAGCACCTTAACAAAGATATGTATTACTCATTTAAATACCTCGACAACACAGATATACACAAAGAAATCAATCGTAATGTAGCTCAATTAATGGTGTGATTGGTGGTGAAGTCCTTTCCAGTAACCTTATTTGGCAGCAGCTTAGTATAAGAAGCTTAAATCCCATCCCTGAAAAGTGATAAGCACCTCACTGAGTACCTTCAACTCAATTCACAGTTAAGTCAGTAGGAGCTGAGTGCGATGTTGTTGTAGCCATTAGTCCCAGGATATTTAGGGAGACAAGGGGGGTGAGGTAATATATTTTATTGGACCAACTTCTATTGGTGAGAGAGACGAGCTTTCGAGTTTACACAGAGCTTTTGAACTTATTAAAGCTTCTCTCTCTCACCAACAAAAGTTGATCCAATAAAAGATATTACCTCATTCACCTCGTCTCTTTAGGAGGACTTGCGGAAACTCAGCACTGCCCAGGAGTCTATCACAATGTTTTAAAT
This sequence comes from Gopherus evgoodei, assembly GCF_007399415.2. Classification (NCBI taxonomy): domain Eukaryota; kingdom Metazoa; phylum Chordata; order Testudines; family Testudinidae; genus Gopherus; species Gopherus evgoodei. The sequence goes on along the minus strand of NC_044333.1, from coordinate 31,607,880 downwards.
CCTTACCTACTGCACTTTATTGACCAGAGGAAAAGGCACACGATTTACAACGATAGCCATCCTCCTTACATTTGTGAGCTTTTCAGATCTTATAAGCTGATGTAATCCATATATTTTTGGGGAGGAGGAAGAGGGTAGACCCATATTTTTGCAGGAAGAGTTAATAATTCAGTTGGTAGCATTTTCCCCCCTGCATATTATTTAACTAACCAATTTTATTAACCTCTACATAAATTATATGTCCTGTATTTCTACCTTTCTTTCTGATTTTTCTTTTAACAACACTGTCACAGACTGTGATCTTTAGTGCTTTATCTTCGCTGAAGCTTAAAGGCCTGTAGTTACATTCATGGCACTAAGGAAACCTGGCTTTACAGGCTGAAGGGTGAAAAATAGCACCAATAAATGGTTAAATACTTTCTAAAAAAAAATGTCTAAAATTGTTTGTAGATAAGAGGCATATTCAGAACAGCGCATGTTGTGATAGGGTAGAAACCTTTGACTGGTTCTCATCTCAGATGATCTCAAAATCTCACCTCTTGCAGTAATTCCAGAATCCCAAACTTCTGTCATTTAAACTTTTTTTTTTTTTTACACTATATCAAACATACTTCATAGCCCAGCCCTTTGAGCTCTGTTTTTTTGGTGGGTTTTTTTTTTTAAACTGGAACATTAGCCCCTCTTACAGTCACTAGTTATATTGGGAATAGTACTGATGAAATTTTACAATGAAAATTTTGGTTTTTTCCATGGTATTCGGCCAGGCTGAAAGGATGCATTTACCTAATACACTGCCAGTGTTAGTGTCCCCCATTCTGTTGGCATCACTAAGAAAAAAATATGTTTCTGCTCACGACTTTCATTCATAAATGTATATGAATTCTAAAAGTTATGTTGCTGTATTGATTGAGATACATTTATATATTTATTTTGACTAAAAAATCCAAAGACTATACTTTCTGTCCTCTTCAAGCTGATCTCCAATTCTATGAATCCAATTTTTTCCAAAAGTAAGTTGTAGCTGCAAATATGGATTTCTAGATTATCTGCATGTGTAAATTAGCACATGCAAAATGGGTGTGCCAGAAAACAGATTGGCAATCAGATAAGCAAATCTGGCCCCAAATTCGACTTAATGTGATATTTCATTTTATTTTCCAATGTATTTACCCAAAGAAGTTCAAGTTAGATGCTGCATATAGGGTTCAGCAAGGTCCAAGGTCGCACAGTTAGTGAGTAGCTCAGCCCAGATTATTACCCAGAATCCTTATGGCTCCCAGTTATTTAAACTAGCCACTATGTCTTAGTCTCCTTCAAGTAAAGAGCAGTAGAAGGGTTTTCATTTGCTCACTGTGGTGATGTGCCTATTCTTTGTTCTTTTAAAAAAGGAGAGAGGCACAGAAGTTTTTGAACTCCTACATAATGTATCACATATTCTGAGGGTGAGATTGTGGGGGAGAGATTGAAATGTCTTTAAATAAAACTGGAAATATTTAAAAATACTAAGATCAGAGGCAAAATATGTACCATAACATTTAACACTGCACACAGGAAAAGAATGGTATGCAGTCAGAAATACAAAGGCAAGAAATCACATGATTTAGAGTAACTTACTGGGAATAAATTTAACTCCTTCATATTCAGTATTATTGACAGGCATTATGTTCAAGTGATTGATATTTAAATGCACATGAATTGAACTCTACATCACTAGCTACTGAATACACTATGGAAATACTAGTACATTGAGTGCAAGTGAGTGAAGAAAATGTGTAACAGCAAATATAAAAGTGTCTGCAAAAGGAACTCAAAAGCCATAAGAAGCAGAGAGATGAAAACTTAATTCAAGATGAAAAATGTTTTACCATGTTCTAAATGTTTGCCAAATAGTCTATGTATTCATTCTTAAATCCTTTAAACTCTGCAAGCAATACTCTTAACATGCGATATACCCTGAGTTCTTTAAATTCAAATTCTTTTACTAGTAAAAATAACCCACAATGAATATTCTGTAGTGTCAAATAAAAAGGTTTGTGCTGTTCAACGGGAATGTCACATTTATCCTCTTTTGCATATGCAACACATAATAGCTAGCTTATACAGGGCATAAGACTTTTCAAATAGGTCCCTGAATAAATAGTACTACACAGTTGTGCATGTCGTACCATATAACAGAATAGATAGTATCTTGCACCATGCGCTAGAGGGGATAAATCCTCTAGGTCTCCTTTACAATTTCATCATCATATAAAACACTTTCAAAAATTGCCATAATTTGGCCAGGCAAGCAATTTCGGTTTTCCAGCTTCTGTTTTCCTCGCTTCTCATCCTTAGTATTGTCAAGAGGATTTCAGAGGCTTGTGCACAGCATTTAGCAGCAGAGGTAGAGTAAGGAACAGTAAGCATTTCAGTAACAGCAATCTGTACATCCGCCATATGGATACCAATTTGGATTGTGCAATCTGGTTCACAGTAGTATCTATTCCCTGGATATACTAGGCTAAGGGACAACATGCCATGAACAGTGAAAAGGCCCAGATCTACATGCCATCAAGGATCAAAGGCATGCACCAGTTATCTGCCAATTCTCATTGCCTATCCTATTATGGTTCCAAGGCAGAAATTAAAACAAAACATTTCATATTTGTGCTGAATATACATGTGTTTCTAGGGGGGGGGAAAAAAAAAAGAAAACAGGGCCCTTTCCTCGCTATTATGCCAATGTTGAAAAGTCCCATTTTTTCCCATGGAACAGTGAACATTTATACAATCATTAAAAGCTCATCTTGCACCATATTTTTTCTCCTTCTCAGTTTTAATACATTTTTATAATTGCATTGAAGATATTCTAACCCTGTTTTTAGTGCAACGATAAAATTTATGAACCATGACAAACGTATCATATCAAAGACCACCCGAAGAATAACAATGTGCATGCCAATAGAAGTAGTCGGGGCTTCTGCTTCTGAGAAATTCAGGATTTTTTTTTAAAGGATTAGGATGAAAAATAGTTAACAAAATATTACCCTAATAATAATAAAATGGTACCAGGATACCACATTTGTTCGAAAAGGAAAAGCAAACTAACACAGGTATATTATAAACACAGGTATACACCACAAACCTTGACAAACATACCATATAGACCAATTTAGACACAGTATGATTTCAAATAAGAAAGATCTAGTGTGCGTAGCATGTTTTTCACTGATGTTGTCACCATGCTTTCCTGAATAGCAGGATTAATTTTAGTTACTAAATAGCTTTCTGAACAATTTTTACTTCTAAGATCAATTTTCTATCCACTTAAATTTATGTGCAACTGCTGACCCCATCACCACAGCATCTGAGTGCTTATTGTCTTTGTTACGCTGTTCTTTGTTAGTGACTGCACTCACAGAACATAAATAGTCTACAAGTAAAAAAAAAATCCCCCAAAGTTAGGCATTCACATCATATTATTGATTAGACATTCATTTAAACATGCAACCCTTAAAGAATTTCTGTGAGGATTCCTAATTCTAAATATGTTTAAAACAAATATGTTCTAATGTAATATGAGGTGTGTGCAGGTGTATTTCTGGAGTTTACCATGTGCTTCCCTTCACAACATCACATTTTTGAAAAACAGCATAAAAACAAGAGAGGAGAGAAGAGAGAGTGTAAGTTCCTAGTTTCACATTCCCAATCCTGCTGAATTATTACTTTGCCTTTTCTGCATAAGGAAAAAAATGCTGAGGTCCATAAAGAAATGCAGGTAATTTACACAATTTTTAAACAGTTATTGTGACAAAATGGATTCAATAGGTATTGTGGATACAAGAATACATAAATGAAATGCATCCCACTGGAAAAGCTTTTTGCTCACATTGCCATTTACAGCTTCTGAATTAATAGACCAAGAAAGGCACCACAGGCACCAACAAAATGCAGTAAAACCATTGGCAGCCAGTGGTGTCTCAAAGTTTAATTCCCCTGGGGAGAAAAGGACACTGCCTAATCTGTATTCAGTCCTGACATTGTCCACATCTGATATGGAACATTAGCTACTAACTCTCTCAATAGACTAGTGTCCTTCAGTTTATATTACTTTATGTTAATAGTAGAAAAATTACACACAACATCATTTATCATTGTTATACTGTACTACACATACCATAGCTTATTTTAATATATTTATTTACCTCTAAGAGGTAGAGAAATATTATCTATCTATAAATATATGATAAACCTGTAGAGACAGAATCAATGTGGAATAATAAAAATTAACGGGGATCTCCAAGTTATTTAATTGCATCATGAGTGACAAGATTGTTTTTGTCTGAGAATACCATATTTTTCTGTGTTACAAATCTTAAGGAATCAGCACATAACAAAATGTTGCATCTTAATCATAATAAGTTTTTCTTTCTCTTCCTACTTGTGCAACAGCTTTCTGCTCTGCTATTGCATCCTTGATTCTCCTTCAGCTATTTGACTTCTGACATATAACCTATCACTTAGGTGGGCAGGATTTTTTTTTTAAAGGGTTAAGTGTATACCAATGCAGTTCCATGGATCAACCGTCAGGAGATCTCTAATGCTGCTGCTTATATTTTCTGTATCAAAATTTACATCTGTATGCATCTAACCTCCAGTATGTGTGAAGACACTCCTACAGTTAATGAAGTGTGCTGTTAGTCTGGAAAAGCATACAGTATTTAACTTTTTGAAGAGAGCCTTAAAAGTCTAAGCTATCAATGAAGTTATTAATGGTGGTCCTATTTTTCAACACATTTTGGCCAGAAGGGACCATTATCATCTAGTCTGACATCTTGCATAGCACAGACCACAGAATTTCACCAAATAATTCTGGCAGCAATCCCATAACCTCTTGCTGAGGTCCTGGATTTTTTTTTCCCTGGGAAAAACAAACAAAAAACAAAAAACTACTATTTTGATTTAAAGACTCTAGGTGATAGAGAAGCTACCATATCTCTAGTTAAGTAGTGCTGCTAGTTTGCTACTCTCACTATGAAAAAATTGTACCTTATTTCCTGTCTGAACTTGTCTAACTTCCGTTTTCAGCCCTTGGATCTTGTTCCACTTGTACCTTTCCACTGTGAGGCCATGTTAAGGGTACTTAGAACATCTGTTCCAGTAAAGTTCCAGCAAGCAGACTCTATGGGCTCTATATTTTAGATCAGTGGAAGCTAGTCTGTCAAAACTATGAATATCTTCCGATTTGAGAACTTCCTTTTGTTCTACTGGTCACCAATGTTTGTGTCTGCTAACGCAGTAGAGTTGTGGGGCTTCTTTACATAGGTATGCTCAGGAAAGTTAAACCAAGCTAACTAATCGTGCAAATTACAAGTTGATTAATTAAAGTCTGTGTGGACACACTCATTCAGAATTTACCCTCTAGTTTCAGGTGGGTTTCTACTCAATGAGAGCTAGTGTAAATATATGTACAGAAGCAGGTGGATCACACCTCTAGCTCACAGTGTAGATGTAGCTTTATTTAGTTTGGATTTATTTTCCTGAGTGTCCCTATGTAGACAAGCACTTGTACTCTTATAGCTTGCTCCCCTTAAGGAGGAAAGTATTAATTATTATTATTAATAAAGTTTTTGAGGCCTTTTCTTTATAGATGTTAACAGAGATTTTTTTTACATCACATGGCTTTTCAATGAGCTTGTGCATTTATCATTTATATTTCAGACTCCCCTGTGCAAATCAATCAATAAATAGGCATTTTCTCAGCCCTACCTTTGCCCAGAGAAAGTATGATGCATAACAGATTCAAATCCAAATGTGGCTATAGAATGGTAGATAAAGAATTGGTCCTGAGATACTATGTTGATAGGTGATCTAGAAATACCATAGCAGCTGGACAGACAGGTTACACAGATAAGTTAGACAGATAGAAAGACTTGCTTGCACACTCGTTCAGGTCAACTGGTGACCTGAATGCCGCTAAGGAAAAGGAAACAGCTGTTTCAAGTATCACTGGAAGAATGATGGAAGTAAATTAAACCACAGATGAAGTCCAACACCTGAAGGGGCTAGTCTGGTAAGCAGCAGTCTATGCCTGAGAAACACACTTAAATGCTGCCATATGGAGTGCAAGCAGAAGACAGAAGGGGATGAAAACTCTTGAGCATCAAGATATCAACCCAAAAGATTAAGTATCAAATTACTGGTAATTTAAACAGAGAGAGATTGTCTGCCTACGTGTTTCATATTTCAAATGTATAAACTACTGAAAATGTGTTAACTAAATCAGAACTAGACCCAGTCAGAGAACTGCACTAGATGGAGGACTCCATTCAAATAAGATTTATTGTAAAATAAGTTCCTTGGAAAAACAGAAGTTAGAGTTGGAAAAGACCTATAAAAATCACAATCACTTCATCTTGAATTATATTTTTTCGAGTCTGAAATGCACCAGATGTTAAACTGACACTGCATTTGATGTTAACCAAAAGACTAAGAAACAGCAATCATATCTCATTAAAATATCTGTACATGCTGAGGCAAAGTAGCAGGCAGCTTTTAACAGAAAATAAGAACAAAATCTCCCTCTCTGAATTATGGTATACTTCCATCACAGTTCAGAAAAAACCTGTCCATCTTTATTTGAACCTAGGTTCTATAGAACAGTTGGCAGAAAACTATCAGTTAGTGTAGCACTGTTTGGCATAACCAAGAGTCCCTGTTCAGGAAAGAACCAGGACTAGACTATCAGAGGTGTTAAAAGGTCAGGGTTCTAATGTATTGATAGAGCTGAAAGTGGAGGCCTGGACAGCACATGTCCTCATCATGCCTCGCTCTAGCTAATTTCATCTGTCCCTTATGAACAATGAAATTCAAAATGTTAGTGAACCAGTTAACTGCCATTCTGTGGACAGCTGCAGCATATAGCTGGTATTTTAACAAAACTACTAAATCCATCCACTTGAATAAATTAAGAACATATCCTTGTCATCCAAACTGACAACAGGTGCACAACATGAAAGTTTGTTACTCTGCCAAATTATGATGGATGACAGCACTCCCTAGATATTCACCATGCATTCTGCCATGGCTATAGATACTAAGTGATAGGCAAATTAAATGGCAATGTATAACTATCCACCTGAGAAAATATGGATTAATGCAAATGTCACAAAATATGTCTCTCTTCATCATGTACTCTCACCTAATTTTATTAAACATATAATAAAATAAATAAATAAATAATAATAATAATAATAATGGATAATAAACATGGATTCTTGTTTCAAAACAAATTAGAAATTCCCTTCATTTTTTCTCCATTTTTATCCATGGATGTCATCTTGGAGATCATCAGATTTAAAATACTGTAAGTGTGCGCACACTTCCATTTTTAAGAGTTTTCATTAAAAACCACATTTTCAAGTGGTTTTAGAACTAAGATGTAAAACAAATATCCAAGCTGAGAGTGGATGATATAACATCTTGGCCAAATCAAGCATTCTTAAATGAGCAGAAAAGGTTTAGCTACTTCATACCTAACTTTTGCATTCCAATAGCTTAAAAGCAGCTTTATCCCTAAATGAAATTTTGCAGGTCATTAGCCCATAATAATTAAATCTCTTAAATTTATGAACATATGAAAATAAGGCACTGTACATGGGAAGTATTCTTTTCTGTTTAAACATTTTATTCAAAGACTCAGAAGTTAAGTTCTTTTTTGGATTGTTCAACCATTAATAATGGAAGAATGGTGTGTAGTTTAAGATCTTATTTAAAAATCATTCTAATGCAATTGACAGTTTATACAGGGCGGAAAGCTTTTCTCACTGTTTTCATTTTCAGAATGTTGTACTGCTCAACAAAGGTGCTATTTTCACATTGGGACTCTCAATTGGGTTGCTTCCCCCTTGGGGGAGAAATGAGTGCTGCACAGATTCACATTTTTTCCCTAGTCTATTTCATTCTTAATATGTACACAGTTACTGTTCAACCTGAACAAATATAGCAAAAGTGGTGGAAAAGATGATTCTGCTTTCAGAAACCCAACAGCACTGATGTCATAGCACCTTTTCATGGGGACAGCTTTTCCAATTCTTTCTCCAACCGCTTTATAAAATATTCTTCCCCAGCCCTGACCAAACCTTCTTCCACCACATGGACTCCTTTTGTTCTGAGTGCTAAGCATGTCTTTGGTCAGGTGAATCTGGGTGTTACAAATCGATTTGCCCAGTCCTTTAGCTGGTGTCAATCTGCCTATCTGTCTGTCTCGCTAGGAGGGAACCAACCTATCACACCTGGAAAGACTTTTCTCCATTGGCTGCAAAACAAAATCCAAGACCTAGTGGCACAAAAATCCAAGATCCTTCCCAATAACCATTCCACATCTAATAGGGCAGGTTATTTTGTACATATCAATGATGAAATGTAGTAGACTATAGAAATGTAGTGGCTATAGAAAAATGCTACATGAAAAACTGTTTTGTAAACTCCATATTCTGGTTCAGAAAAAGTAAAATGCTTTTAAAACATCTATTCAGATTCATAGATTTTAAAGCCAGAAGGGACCATTAGATCATCCAAATCTTATCTCCTTTATGATACGGGCCACAGAATTTCATCCAGTTACTTCTGTGTTTAGTCCAATAATTTGTGTTTGACTAATGCATATCATCCAGAAAGGCAACCAGCCTTGAAATAGTTGGATTGTCTCCCTTACAGTACTGTTACCACTGTGTCTGAGAGTAGAAGAAATCTGAATGGAAAGCTGGAAACTAAGCTAAGATCTAAAACCTAGAAACCTTTTAAGTCCAAACTGCTCAGTGCTTCTGCACTGCAACAGACTAGGACGGCACACACAGTGCAGAATCTACAAATGCTAACAGGCAAAACCAGCTTTGACTTAGGGGTGACGGAGAGAAAGCCTGAGTGTGTCTTGCAGATGGTAACTGAAAAGTGTGGGAAAATACATGCAAAAACCACGTAAGCTTAAAACACTTGGATGTGTGTCCCTGACAGCACTGTGGGACAGGAAACAGAGGAATAGAGGCTTTACATTTTCTACTCTCTAGGCCAGTGGAGCTTAGATATGTTGTAAAACAAATCTATTATACTTTGGCAACAGGAAAGGGAAAAAAAGACAACTGCTGGATGCTTGAATGCATCTTCCTACCAATGATTCCAAGATAAAAGGAGACTGTTTGCCAAAGCTTAATAGCTCCATATTAGGCTATTTATAGTTTTGTAAGAATTGGGAGTAGGAGGGAGATGCTCCCTTTCAGGATGTATTCTGTTATTTTTAGGTTAATTTAATAACAGCATGATCTTGAGAAGTGCTCTACATCTAAGATTCCCGATGGCATCAATGGGAGCATTGGGTAGGTGCCATGTCTCAGAGGCAGGGCCCAAAGTCCATACTTTCCTGCTTACTTTACCATCTTTAAAAATGTTTCCTCCGCTTTTCTTGAGGCAGGCTCTCTTGGCCACTGAGACTGACTAGGATTGACTGTATTTTCTACAGAGTGGATTCTGAGCTGAGAAGACAATGTGAAGATGTGGGCTCAACAGAGAGACAGTAATATCAAGTTGAAATATTAAAAATATAGTGGGAAATGAGAGAGAGAGAGAAAAAGAGAGAGAGAAACAGCATCTGAGTCAGGGGAAAGTCCGGAGGGAGAGAAGGACTGGGAAGATGCACGAATGACAGATATAAGTAACATGAGGGGAGATCCTGAGCTGGCACAAACTGTCATTGCTCCATTAATGAAAGCATGTAATAAAAGGTCAGAAATAATTGTATTGCTCTTTGGGTTTGATATAGTATCTGTGTATAAGGAAGCAGAATTTGTTTCAGCTCCTGCTGGTAGGACTTGCTGCCCATGGACTTTGAGAATGGGTCTCTAGTAAAAGCAAAATAATAAAAAAAATGTGAACTGGAAATCTGCAGTGGTTTGGTATGAGAGTTGTTCTATCTAGTAGGTGAGAAGTGCTGCTGCTTGAGAATGAGAATTACTGCTGCTATTATTTTATTATTTTATTTGGTTTTACTGCCGGCAAAGGACATTTCATCTTACTTTGCTTAATTCTGGACAGCCAGTCATACTCAGTTATTGTTTTTACTTTTATATACTATTATTGAATTAGTTTTTATAGCTGTTACTTCTCAATTAGTGTATTCCCTTCAGGCAGCTAAAGCCTCTGATGTTTAGTTCCTTTCCAGATGACACCATCATGGCCATCTGTAAGGCCTTTGTTTTATGTCAGCCATCATTGCGGCTATCCCATATTGCGGGTTCCTTCTTACTGAGCTTCTCTGGCATAATTGCTAAGAGTCACAGTGGGCCTTGACTCAAGCTTTGGCTTGCTCTGCTTACGGCCTAGGAGTTCCATCTTGGGTCTGTTGCTAAGAATCTTTGGCCTAAGTCTTACTTGTTTAGCTTTTCCTTCTACTTACTGTACATTCTATTCTCTTTTATTGACTTCCAAGTGTTTATTACATATCCTGATGAGTTCAAGTTACTGAGTGATCCACAGCGCAGTTTTTAACTACAGTTACACATTATAATAAATCGATGTATACTTCAGGCAAAAGGACATTCAAAGGCATTAAACTGTACATTCGTTTCCACATGGTCACGATAGAGTTATTAAAGGTGCCTCCCATTCTAAGTATAGAGGGAGCATTGTGGTCATCTCAGATACTTCCCTGTGGTAACTGTTGGCAAATGCTGACATTTTAATGGCAACCAAGTCAGGATAGCGTGGGACAGGCTTGAAGAAAATTATTCAATGATCACTTTAAGAGAAGGGACAAATGATATGGATGAGAGAAGGAACAAGTTACGGATCTTAAACAAAATGGATAACTGGGCAAATGAGTAGGAAATCAGATTCAATATCTCAAAAGTAAAGCCTTGTGCCTGACTTAAAAACAGCACAAATAAATATATGACTAAAATAAAGTAACATTTTAAATAAGTTTTGTTTAACAAAGCAAATCACATGCACACACTTTCCCTACACTCTCCAAGTGCTGTACTTCATAATAATCCAACAAAAAAACCCAACAATGCTGTTACCAAATAGCGGCTGTGATTGCTTCCGGGGAACACTTCACGTCCGTCCCCCCCCCCACCCCCCGAACCCATGGAAACGAGGAAACATCCAGTTATGGTTTCCTTCTTCAAAACTGAACCTCCACACATCACATACAACACTTCCACTGACAGACTCCACTCTTCTATAAATAAGGCTCATACAACTCCACAGATAACTAACACAATCCACTCTCAACATTCCTCACAACTGCACTATCATTCAAAATTTAAGCTCCGCCTAAACACCAGAAGTATCTATCAGACAGCTCTGCACAGGTGAAGAAATCTAGGGTGGATTATTTTCCCCATAGGGATATATGAGGCTGTAGTTAAAGTTCAGTGTTATAATGTGACTATGAGGTTTGTTTCTGATGTATGTTTCTGTAAACTCTAGACACCACTCTTTTGTAGTCCACAAAAGGCTACAACGGAGGAGTGAACGGTGGTGTGCGTGTGTGCGCGCGAGGGAGAGAGAGAGAGAGAGAGTGCGCGCTCTTTCTTGGGTCCACCTACTGAGAGCTGAGTTGGCATTATTGAAAGGTAAAAGAAGAATTACACGGATCAATCGCTAAACATGAAATGTTCAATGTACTTAAAAAGCAACAAAGCATCCTGTGGCACCTTGTAGACTAACAAATGTATTGGAGCATAAGCTTTCATGGGTGAAACATCACCTCCATATTAGTGCACATAATAAAATTCATGTGGCGGGATGAGGCCAAGGGGTTGGAAGTGTAGGAGAGGGCTCAGGGCTGGGGCAAAGGTTTGGGATACGTGAGGGGTAAGGGCTCTGGCTGGGGGTGTGGGCTCTGCGGTGGGGTTTGGGATGAGGGGATTGGGGTTTGGAAGCGGGCTCAGCACTGGTATAGAGGATTGGGGTGTGGGCTCTGGGGTGGAGCCGGGTATGTGGGGCTTGGATTATGGGGGTGGGGCTCGGGTTATGGGGGTGGGGCTCAGAGCTACAGCAGAGGGTTGCGGTGTGGGAGGGGGCGAGGGCTCTGGCTGGAGGTGCGGGCTCCAAGGAGGGACCGGGGATTCATAGACTCTGGGACTGGAAGGGACCTCGAGAGGTCATCGAGTCCAGTCCCCTGCCCTCATGGCAGGACCAAATACTGTCTAGACCATCCCTGATAGACATTTATCTAACCTACTCTTAAATATCTCCAGAGATGGTGATTCCACAACTTCCCTAGGGAATTTATTCCAGTGTTTAACTACCCTGACAGTTAGGAACTTTTTCCTAATGTCCAACCTAAATCTCCCTCGCTGCAGTTTAAGCCCATTGCTTCTTGTTCTATCATTAGAGGCTAAGGTGAACAAGTTTTCTCCCTCCTCCTGAGGACACCCTTTTAGATACCTGAAAACTGCTATCATGTCCCCTCTCAGTCTTCTCTTTTCCAAACTAAAGAAACCCAATTCTTTCAGCCTTCCTTCATAGGTCATGTTCTCAAGACCTTTAATCATTCTTGTTGCTCTTCTCTGGACCCTCTCCAATTTCTCCACATTTTTCTTGAAACGTGGTGCCCAGAACTGGACACAATACTCCAGTTGAGGCCTAACCAGCGCAGAGTAGAGCGGAAGAATGACTTCTCGTGTCTTGTTTAGAACACACCTGTTAATGCATCCCAGAATCACGTTTGCTTTTTTTTGCAACAGTATCACACTGTTGACTCATATTTAGCTTGTGGTCCACTATGACCCCTAGATCTCTTTCTGCCATACTCCTTCCTAGACAGTCTCTTCCCATTCTGTATGTGTAAAACTGATTGTTACTTCCTAAGTGGAGCACTTTGCATTTGTCTTTATTGAACTTCATCCGGTTTACCTCAGACCATTTCTCCAATTTGTCCAGATCATTTTGAATTTTGACACTGTCCTCCAAAGCAGTTGCAATCCCTCCCAGTTCGGTATCCTCTGCAAACTTAATAAGCGTACTTTCTATGCCAAGATCTAAGTCGTTGATAAAGATATTGAACAGAGCCAGTCCCAAAACAGACCCCTGCGGAACCCCACTTGTTATACCTTTCCAGCAGGATTGGGAGCCATTAATAACTACTCACTGAGTACGGTTATCCAGCCAGTTATGCACCCACCTTATTGTAGCCCCATCTAAATTGTATTTGCCTAGTTTATCGATAAGGATATCATGCGAGACCGTATCAAATGCCTTACTAAGTCTTGGTATACCACATCCACCGCTTCTCCCTTATCCACAAGGCTCGTTATCCTATCAAAGAAAGCTATCAGATTGGTTTGACAGGATTTGTTCTTTACAAATCCATGCTGGCTATTCCCTATCACCTTACCACCTTCCAAGTGTTTGCAGATGATTTGTTTAATTACTTGCTCCATTATCTTCCCTGGCACAGAAGTTAAACTAACTGGTCTGTAGTTTCCTGGGTTGTTTTTATTTCCCTTTTTATAGATGGGCACTATATTTGCCCTTTTCCAGTCTTCAGGAATCTCTCCTGTCTCCCATGACTTTCCAAAGATAATAGCTAGAGGCTCAGATACCTCCTCTATTAACTCTTTGAGTATTCTAGGATGCATTCTGGGATGAGGGTTTGGGTGCAGGCTGCCCCAGGGAGAAAGGACTCCCCCACAGCTCTCTCTCCCCCCAGCAGCACCTGGGCTCGGGGGTAGGGGTGCCTCTCCCTGCTGCCGCAGCTCCAGCAGGGCTGGGCTTAGCTGGGTGCCTCTTCCCAGTGCAGCTTCGGACCAGGGAGGGGCGCCTCTCCCCAGCAGCTCCGGAGGGGCTGGGCCAGACTGGGGGCTTGCCCGGCCCTAAATAGCCTGCCGTGTGGCCGCATACCTTACAGGGAACATAGCATATATATTAAGAGTCCAGAGCAGGAAATATCATCTGATATTTGGAAAGTCAGCAATTGCTTGACATTCTTCTAGTGGGAATGTACTGCAGTAGTGGGCTTCACAATATTTTTTTTTAATTGAGACAGGGATCTTTTCTGCATCTTCTTCCTCATTTCAACACACTGTAGTTTATTTCCTTTATGCCAAGAGATGGGTCTCACTTAGGAAAGGGACTGGATGCCTCCCCCGCCCCCTCCCGGAGCACTGCTTTACCGCGTGATATCCAAATTCATGTTATATCGGGGTAGAGGTGTAACTGGTGCCGGCCACTGTTAGAGGCAGGATACTGTTCATTCTTACACATAAGTTGTATAAACTGGGAATGAGTAAATATAAGTCTCACTTTTCTTTCCCTACCAATTTTGTCTTTTTCCATTTGTAAACGCTTTTGAAAAATAGCAACGCATCCCAGGCCAGTCTTGCTTACTTTCTTATCAATATACCAACATTATCAATAAACCCAGCAGGAATATGCACATACCTAGCAATAGAACAGTGGAAGCCTCTAGAATGCTCAAATCTTGGTCCCTACTCTAAGTCCAAATAGTGAGGGGAGGAGAGAATCCTTCTAGGCTACAAAGTGAGGATAGAACTATTCCTTGGCCATTACTGCATCTTCAGGGCTGGAACTGTTATAGCCCATTGTACATAAGGAGGTTTGGTCAGAGAATCCATATAGTAATGGATCTACCATTCATATATCCACATCCACCAAAACTCCCAACCGCTGGCACAGAAGTGTCAGATTGAGCCCAGGTGCCTATGCCTGACCCCTCTATGCCGTGAAATCACAGTGCTTCTACTACCTACTGAATAATACCCTGAATAGTGGGAGTTCAGAGGAGAGGATCTGCCTCTCAGACAGAACCCTCCACTGGGAGCCGAACCCTGCAGCTTTATTTTACTCTTTGAAGTTAATAAGGAGTCTGCCTTATTGGCCAAGGGGCAAGCCCTCTCCTCTCAGCCCCTACAAGTAAGTTCTCTGGAGCAGGCAGCAGAAGCACTTTGATTTCACAGCACAGGTTCCAGGCAACTGGATTTAACTGGGCACAATCTGACATGTGCACCTGGGGGTTCCTGTAGATGTAATTGTTTCAGTTTTTATCATTGCAGCTCACTCGCACACCCTGTATATAGTTTCTGAAGATACTGATGGGGAGACACACTATTACATCAGCATGGTAACTGCAACCTTGTCATGGAGCTGTTTGGGTTTTCATTATGAAACAAAAGACCACAGCAGACTACAGGGATGAGTTACAGAAGTATGTTCTGCTTAACTTAACAGTGTCTGATACATAATGTGCTCTTTATAGCTAAAGTTTATTTTAAACACATATCAAGAAGATGGAGAGTTAGGAACCAATGTAAAATGGAATGTAGGGTTCAGCTGTAAATTAAAGGTAGGCAAGCTAGACTCCAATGATGAAATGAGTAAGAATCTTAAATAGCCTCCGTCTTAATGAAATATATGAAAATTATTACAGTATATAACTTATCTTCTTTTGTGATATTTCACTGCAAAGAGCATATTCTTACAAACGTAGCAATGATGTAGCTAACAGAAATCCTGCAGGGATAAACACCATTATTTATGTAGCATGATAACCCATGATACCGGGATGTATTTGGGTCAGCCGGTTGAAGAGTGGAAAAAGAACCTTAGAATTGCTCTCAATTGAATGCTCCAGCTAAAGGAGCAATGCACAATGGGCCTTGTAGGGACCCATGTGACCATTCTCTCCATAGACAAATGGAGTAAGTGTAGTCATATTATGAGGACCTTAGGAGAAACAGGAAGGGAAAAGGTAGAAGGATCAGAGAGTACAGCAAGATCTCGGTGTCACGACTGTCATATTTAGTTGTTCACTAAATGTAACCACCCACACAGAAAACATCCCCAACAGTGACAAAAAGCTTAATTAATAAATGTGTGGCTGAGAAAGACAGCTATAGCAAAATGGAAAGAGGCTCTTGAGTTAAATAAAAGGAATTCCCCTTTGCTTTGCTTCCTTTCATCACATCATTTTGAATTACCTTAAAATCCTATTTGGAAGATTCTTTTCAGACAAATTGCAAAGACAGCCTCATGGAGCGGGAGGAAAGCAGTATATGGTCTCAAAAATTGCCTTTTTAAACATTTCTTGGAAGACAAAGTAAATTCATATTTGGGGTTATTTCTGAAGCGGAAAGAATATTTGTGTGAAATTGGGATGGAACTGTTGACAAAAGAGAACAATATAGTTCTCAAAAATAACCACCAGAAAACAAGGAAATTCAGAGTTAAGATATAGCTTAAAAGAAACACAAACATTTGATGAGATTGAAAATCTGAATCAGTCCAATGAATCCTGAAGACCTACCGATGTCCACTTTTTTTTTCTGAGTTCCATATATCAAAAATGTTGAATAAAGTACTTCATATTTGGACAAACAATTGCAGGCTGAACACAGATGACTAAGGCAAAATGTGAGGTAGAAATTGCCTTTCTAGATAGAAGCAGGGTCAAAATGAGGTTTATAATGGAAAACGAGTCTCAACCTTAGCTACAGAAAAGCTATTTAAATTTGTCAATGTCTATCTCTTTAAAATTCACATGCAAATTGCTCCATGATTCCAATTAGTGGAACACACATTCTCTTTTATGTCTTTCTCTGCTTGCCTTCCCAGAATTTATCATTTCTTGTTATATATTCGAACTTAAGCTGTAGTTAAACCACTGTGATTTCCTTTAAGTAAAGACTAGTCAGTAAGTGGAAGAAAAACAATGACAGAAACCTGCAACCCATTATAACTTCTCATTCCACCCACACAGACAGTAAGCTATGAGTAAGTGAAAACAGCTAAGTTCTCAGATAGCAACAAAGATGGTTTTTTTTTGGTTTCCCCCCCGTTAATATTCTATAAATAAAATATATTTAATAAGCGTAATGTTCATGATGGGCTGAATCAATGGTGAGGTGGTCCTGATTGGACTTGACTCACCTGGAGCTCGGACGGGGAAGACCAACCACATTCACAAGCAGCATATTGTACCCACAAGTCCTGGTCATGAAATTCTTGTAAGATCAGGGTCTTAGAGAACCAAACAAGCTGACACTGTCTCTGAGTGAACTACAATACTGGCCAGGAGGAGAGAATTCGAGGCATCCAGGGCTGTGTCATTAAAAATTGTCTGTGTCTTGATGCCACTGCTGTCTGTGGAAAGCTATGCATCAGCCTATGGAGGTGGACCAGAGAGTGCTGAAATACAATGGGTGAAATCCTGACTCTACTGAAGTCACAGGAAGTTTGTGATCTGGTTTCGTTCTAAAAGAAGCATGAATATAGCCCATTACATTTTGGATGGTCACTATGCCACTTCTAGGAAAGATCAATCAACATGCCACAAAATAACAGTTTATTAAAATGTCAACATAAAAAAAAGCAGCTGAATCATTAAAAAGTTTAGCAATTATGTGGTTGTGGAATATACTTTGAGTTAATTTCATAGCCTCAGAAAATTGTGAAGAAAAATATTTGTAGATTAAAAACACTAGGGAACTTATTTTTCTATATCTGTCTTATTTTTCCAGTTGACTAAAATTTAATTTAATTGTTCTTTCACTTTACAGGCACTAGTAAAAATACAATAGAGATGCTGTTATACGAGGAGGAAAACATAGCGAAGTGAATATTTGCCCTCATGTAAAATAAACAAAGGACACAGTTATGAAGTATGAAAGCCAAGAATCACAGGGTCTGAGTCTGGCAATAAAATATAGACAAAAGAATATAGTATTCTCAATTAAAACATCCAAGTGCTGTGGACAAAGAAGCCACCCATGAAGACTTTTAGGCATATATTTCCAGCAAACTTCCATCAATATGCCTGCATATGTTCAAGTGCACCCATTTGCAGGTGCAATTGCCAACTTTTGGTCATGGCAATGAATATTCCAAACGTCGTTGAAAATCTGTGACTATTTAATTTAAATCTCCATTTACAGCTATAATTGTGATGTTAACATAGTGTGTTTATTAAAAAAGCAAATCCCAATTAGAAGATTTACGAATGGGTTGAAATAATACAGCTTATTGTCACTTCTTCATTCTCACTTCCCTTTCTTATTTCCACACAGAAGAATTCCTGAGAGGTATGGTTTTCAGTGGTTTTGTAGAACCTTACAGGAAGTTAAAGATTCATGAAACAATGTCAAAGTTCTGCTTCCTCCTTCACTTTCTACCTCTAGCACCCTAATGTGATCTAGTTATTTTAGCATGGATGGATATAAGGTCCTTGAAGTTTTCAAATTCCTTTTCTGGAGAACAAATTTAAATGGAAAATCATAACAAGACAACAGTTTGGTCTCTAAAAAAGGGGACTGGAGATTCAATACCTCGTCCGTTGGAATAATGTAGCCCACATGACAAAGTTCCTCGGTATGTCTGCTATTCATAACATACTACACCTTTAATAGACCAACAAAGCTGATGAGATCAAATACTGTGAGCCCACCACAAACCACAAAGATACAGTCTTTGTGCTAAGAGTAGAAAGAGAGCTACATGTAGACCACAGGTTTGACCAACACAAAATTACCTCTGGTAACGAGAGTAACCTTGGCTGCTCTGGGAGTCAAGAGGCACTAACTAAGTAAACAAAATGCTTTGAGAAAACTCACTCCTCTCCATTAGACTGCTAGTGAAAAGAAGTCACAGAAATTCAAACAGATTAATAAAGACAAGCTGATCAGAGTTTCTGGAGGCTGTAATGCTTTAACTGTAAAAGGGTTCTTAATCTTTTCTGACCTGGAGTACTAATGGTCTGCTACAAACTGATTAGGGAAAATATGACTACATTAGCCTTATTGTGATGCAGCAATAAACACAGCAGGAATTGTTCTTATAGAAGCAAAGAAATGCTGCACTAAAAAAAAAACAAAACTTATTTTCATGTACAGTATAACTTGTTTCATCCTGAGTGAATGGACAGTCATTGCACAGTGAGCTCACCACTGTATAAGGAAAGTGGTTTTGGTGCTATTTAAACTCAGTGGAAAATATGGGAGGGGAAGGGAAATCA
Source organism: Gopherus evgoodei (assembly GCF_007399415.2). Classification (NCBI taxonomy): domain Eukaryota; kingdom Metazoa; phylum Chordata; order Testudines; family Testudinidae; genus Gopherus; species Gopherus evgoodei. Next base: position 31,588,871 of record NC_044333.1, on the reverse strand, counting down.
GGATTTAAGCTTCTCTAAGCTAACCGATCAAATCAGTATTACAATATATATACACAAATTCCATTCTGCACGTCTATGTATTTTATCATATATAGTGGGTCTCAGGGCAAGGGATTCAGGCTGTACATATAATTAGTATATAATGAAGCTGGTGGTACAAATGCACTAAAGTAGCACTGTTTCTGTAAATAATATGAAATACACACATTCAAGCAAAACAGTATATGGATGTCTACTGTAAATCATGTATGTATAGCTATATAGATATAAAGAAATGATATATGTGTGTGTGAAAGATGGACACACAAATAAATATACAAAGTCTGTGTGTTTATACATATTTTTGTGGGTATAAGTACACACATTATAGGCAGAGCTAGTAGCAATACCCATATTTAAGGTTGCCCCAAATTTTCCATTTTAAGTCCCCTTTTTCAGTTGCTTATAACTTTGCTAAACTTTAACCATCAGGCTGAAATTTCCCATGCTTGCTCTCTGCCTTAGGATGAAAATTTCTTTGGAAAATTTCAGTTAAAATATTTCAGTTTTTCCCCCAAGAGTGAAGTTACTTAGCTTTCCCCTACTCCCAGCATCTACCTTTTTCTAATATATTTTAAGAGTTGTCATACCTACAAGCATTTCAATTAGGAACTTGAAGTTTGATGGAGGGGATGGTCCTGGGGTCAGAAAGGTGCCTTTTGACATCCCCATGAAAATCTACCCAAATTTGGTTGAGTTGTAAGTCTCTCAGCTCTGCTCAAGTGGCTAGAGGCTTGCTGCCATAATCTCTGAACGTTTGATTTACACTTCAGCCCCACAGAGCAATCTTCTGGGCCAGTTTTAAGCATGCTCCCAGGAGCAAAGCTAGAGCTCTGAATGAGGGGAAAATGCAGCAGCAGTTCTGCCAACTCCACTCGGGGCTAGGGAAGCCTGTGGTAGGGCCTTGGAGAAGAAAATAAATTCTAGTATCCACGTCTCCATGGACTGTGCACTCCACAGGCTGTATTATTAAGCAAGCCCTCAGGAAGCAGTTAAATATAAATCCCTCTATTTACAGATGATGCAAGTAAGAGGTTGCAGAAGAAGAGCCTGGGAACAGAACTCAGAAATCATAGCCTGTTGTGCCTCTCAGGAGGTGCAGCATAGAGTGGGGACAAAGATGGCCTTAGCCAACTTGCTCTATTAGATTCTGGATACTCCGCAGCCATTGTGACCCCAGGCAAAATTTACAGCAGCCCCAGAGAGCTCTCAAATTTAAGACAGACTTACCGAGAAACCTATGGGCTTCTCTGCAGTCCAGACTGTGCTCCATCCACCCTCGAACATGCTCCCTATCACTCTTGGCCCTGGCATGCCCCTAGCTGCCCAAATATAAATACACATTATATAGATATTTACACACTCACTCACTCCAGTTACAAACAAAAATGCTCAGAAGAAATTTTTGTTGTTCTGTTTATTAAATTCATGGTTTCTGTGTCAAGTGGCATCTTCTCGAGTAATTGAATCAGTTTCTTGGAATCAACTTTCAGAGCTTTACTTCTCACAAGGGCCATTTTCATTAGAACATGCCCTTTTATCTGGTGCTTTCTTACATGTGAAATATCTCCTGATATCATCGTTGTAAAAGCAATAGTGCCAGAAACTGAACTGTCCTGCAGAGAGCAGCTTGGTCAGCATGATAGTTCTGAGCCCAGCCAAGACTCTATACTTCTGAAAGAAACACGCCAATTTCTTGACTTATGCCACAGATGGAATCTACTTTTACTGTGGAGTTCTGCTTATAGACTCCCTGTGACATAAATCTGAAATGGTGATTATTCCATGGTCAAGCCACCTGTCCTAATGAATAACACTCTTCCTTCCTGTGTAGCTGTTGCAAGATATTGGAGTTAGTCACTCAACCTTGAAAGACAAGTGGGGAAATTAATAACTGCTGCTGCACACGCCTTAAAATGAGGTTGGTGCCAACTGTGGAAAAAGGAAGTTAATTCTTTGAAAACAGATTCCTTGCATTTTTTAAAAAAAGACCACCTCCACATTATAAGCTCCATATAAATATAACGCTGTACATACAGGTAGCTCCAATCCTGTAAACAACTGCATGACTATGTGTTCATTTATATTTAGGTAACTGAATCTTGATTATCATCTGCTCATAGAAAAAGAACAGAGAGTACACACATGCTCTGGCCTCACCCCAACGGATGAGGGGTACAAGATTAAATGACACCGACAGAGACAGGAAACTATACTGGATGACTACTGGTCTGATCTAATATGGCACAAACGACAGCTATTACACACAATGTGATTACAAGTAGCTTTGTTTCTGCACTAACTTATGAGTTCAGAAAGCAATTGTTATTATTTAAGAAAAGAAGGTATTTCATACAAAGAATACATTGAAAAATGTTTTTTTCCAAAACATTTTCATTAATCTGAGATCCTTATTAGCCCAAACCATTTGATGGGCTTTCCAAGTGGTTTACCAAGCACAATGCAGGATTGACAAATTTAGCCCTGTAAAACAAACAACTAAAAAGAACTATACATTTCAACAGCTGCTGACAATTTCAAAGGACTTTAACTCATTACTTGTTATTAAGTTTGCTTAAATAAGTAATATAGTTGCCTGCTTAAACCACTGAATTAACTTTAGTTTTGCACCAGGAGGGCAAAGACTAATTCTGTAATGACATGTAGAAAAAGAAGGTTTGTTTGATGACCATCTAAACACATAGGTTTATCAAAAAAAAAAAAAGATGTATCTTGGAGCTTAACGGCATAGTGCTTTGCAAATGATTTCCTAAAGAATTTATTTGCTTGTGTCACAGAAAGCTATCTGCATGCACATTTAATATTACAATTAAATGTTATTTGAGTATACATTAAGCATTCATATAATGGACACATGCAGAATATAAGGGTACATCTAGACTAGCTATATTAACTCAGGTTAAGTTTACTTGAGCTAGATAACATGTTTGTAAATGCTAATCTGGATACTCTACAAATATTTGTTCTAAGGCACACAAAACCACAAATGTGTGTGTCCTGGAACATATCTGCAAAGTGCCTAGGCTAGCTTTTACAAATGTGTTAGCTCACTTGAGTTCATTGGCAATCAATAAACTCAAATTAAAACATCTAATCTAGAGAAAGTTTAGCAGTACCAATTTTGCCATGAGATGCGGTATCAACAATTTTTTCCTTACTTCCTTCAACTTTGCCGCCTCAGTTATTTTTAGCAACGTTATAGCATTTTTACTTCATAGTCAAATAACTAAAATGCCACCGTAGATCACTTTTTAAAATACAGTATTTATGATTTAACATATATGTGCATGCAAACATGTAACTTATGTTACACATAGTTTGTTATCAAATGAAACATTTCCTTAACTCCTTCCAAGAATAAATCAGATCTGAGGTAATATTTTCAAAAGCATGCATTGACTTTAAATGAATATTTGGCTCTGAAGTGCCTACGGATATATTTACACTGCAATTGGTGGTGTGACTGCAGCACTTACAGGTATACCCAAGCTAGTTTTAATGAGCGATAGTGAAACTCGGACAGTGTCCTGGCAGAAGCCAAGAGGTAGAATCTCCACCTGTGTAGGAAGCAATGAGGAAAAGTGGACCAAACCTCTATTCTGCCAGGGAGATTCAGGGGGTAGTAAGAAGTCAGCACAGTCTTACAAATAGCACAGAGTGGGAAGGGAATGCGGAGTCTATTCCAGCTTTTCTGCATACAGCCTAGGAGAGTGGTTCTCCACATAGTTCATTCTGTAGGTTACTCGGTAAGAGAGAGGTCCCACTTCCTCCTGCAGACTCACAATCCTCCATTTAGGGTTCTCAAAATGTTTTATTCTGTTCATTCACCATGCTAAAAGTGTCTCTCTTTGCTCCCTGCTAGTACCTAGACCATATGTTGAGATTTTTAGAGTCTGGCCTTTAGCTCAAATAGGCTCCACGGGCCATTGTTTGAAAACTGCTAACCCACGGTGAAAGCACTGTATAGTTAAAATAGCTAATGCAGTATTGAGGGTAAAATTAAAAGAGGTCTCCTATTAAACGTTGTCTTTGTGTTGCGAAGAATGCAGTCTCTCTTAACTGATCAGTTTCCAAAAGGGAAATTTGTCATGCTGTCCACAAACACAGAGGCCAGTCATTGTCTCCTCCTCCAAGGAGAGTATATGGCAGCAGGGCCAGAGCTTTCATTTAGGCGGCCTGGGCAATCACCTAGGGCGCAAGCAGGGCGTCCTTAGGCATAGGCAGAATAGGCAACTGCGTAGGGCCTCACACTGCCTGGGGGCACCACTCTGCAGGCAGCCCAGACAGTGTAGAAGCAGGGCTGCTGGGTCCTAGAGAGAGCCGAATGCAGCACAGTCTGAGGGACGGGATTGGCTGCTGGGGTCTCTGGGAAGGGGGAGGGGGTGGGGGGTTGGGAAAGGAGCTCACCTGTGAGTGTGACTCTTTCCCCCCGGCTGAGGTGAGGTGAGGTGAGGCAGGCTCTGTGGCTCTGGAACCAGTATCCTTTGTTGTCCCCCATAACATCCATTCTTCTCCCCCCTGCCCCACGGAGCACCCCCTCCTTTCTCCCTCCTCCCCAGGAGCACCCCTCTCTGTCTCCTCCCTCCTCTCCGTCAGGGCTGGGTTGGGTGAGGTGCTGAGGGTAGGTGGGGGGAGGAGAGGCTGGATGCTTGCTGAGGAATGAAAGTGAAAGTAACTCACTTCCTGGGCAGGCAGCCAGAATTGGAATGTCACACAGGGTTTGGATGGGGTTAGCCAGATGTGTGAAAAATCGGGATTGGGGTAGGGTGAGCAGATACCCCTATTTTATAGGGACAGTCCCAATTTTGGGGTCTTTTTCTTATATATGCTCCTTTTACCCCCCCACCCATCCCTGTCCTGATTTTACACACTTTCTGTCTGTTCACTCTAGGTGGGGGTAATTGGTGCCTATATAAGACAAAGCCCCAAATATCGGGACTGGCCCTATAAAATCAGGACATCTGGATCTGGCCACCCTAGCTGGGGAGCGCCTCTCCCCCGGGCTGGCAGCTGCCAGCTATCCATCTCATCCGGGGGGAGCTGCATAGGGCAGGATGAGCTGCTGTGGCTCCATGGGTGCCCTGTCCCTGAGATCAGATGCTGTGCTAACTTCACCATGGTCTATAAGGCTGGTGGTGGTGCCCACTGGCGTGTGATTGGACCTGAGGGTTTGCTGCTGCTGTTGCCACTCTGCACCCCAAGAGGTGGATTTTGGGGTCCTGCAGTTTTCCACCTATCTCCTCCTCTACTGCAGCTGTTGGACCAGCAGGCTGGGGGGGTGAGCCAAGCATGAAAGCAGTACTGTGTTGCCATTTAGATTGTCATTTAACAACTTTGTTTGCCAAAAATTCTTGCTAACAATCCTGAATCCAATTTCAATATTATTTAAAAAAAAATCAATATCTTAGCCAAAAACAGAAAATTAAGTTGTTGACAATTATTAGTGACAGGTTTGGTTTGAGGCAGGGAGTGGGCCAGTTTTCATCCGAGAATCAAAAAATGTTGACTGACTTTCCTATAGCCTGTTACTCCTGATAAGAGCTCTCCAACAACTGTAATATGCTCATCTCCTTACTAGTGTATAAAGCAGGGGTCGGCAACCTACGGCACACGTGTCAAAGGTGGCAGGTGAGCTGATTTTTGATGGTATGCAGCAGCAGGCTGAGCAGCTCAGCCCATCACTGCTCTGGGGTTCCGGCTGCTGCCCTATTGCCAGCTGGGATACCAGCCATAGGCCCCACTCAGCACCTGCTGCTGGCCTGGGGACCCCCAAGCAACCCCAGGCTGGCAGTGGGCTGAGCAGGCCAGCTGAACCACTCAACCTGCTGTCAGCCTGGGGTTCCATTCACTCAGCCGGCAGCGGGCTGAGTGGGCTGGTGGCGGGCTGAGTAGGGCCGATGGGGGGTTGAGTGGCTCAGTCTGCTGCCAGTCTGGGGTGCCAGCAGCACTCAGCCTACTGCTACTCCAGGGTTCCGGCTGCCGGCCCCTTGCCAGTCAGGAGCTCAGACGCCAGCCCCACTCTGCCTCCTGCCAGCCTGGGTAAGCAGAATCCCAGGCTGGTAGCGGGCTGAGGGGGGATTGGAGGCCGGGATCCTGGCTGGCAGGAGTTGGTGGTCAGAACCCCAGACCAACAGCGGGCTGAGCAGGGCCTGGGATCCTTGTCTAGGGTTCCAGCCACCAGCCCCGCTTAGCCCGCTGCCAGTTTGGGGTTTCATTTACTCAGCTGGCAGTGGCCTGAGCAGGACCGGTGGCCAAGACCTCAGATAATAACAATAGTTTATTTATATAATATAGACATAGAGAGAAACCTTCTACAAACATTAAAATGTATTACTGGCACGAGAAATCTTCAATTACAGTGAACTTGACACACCACTTCTGAAAGGTTGCCGACCCGACCCCTGGTATAGAGTGACCATATGTTGTACTAAGATTCTCCTGCTTTTTTTTTTCCCTGTGAGTCAGTATAACTTTTGCCAGTCCAGAAGTTGGGCAGCCAATGTTTTACGTTTTCACAATGTTTTCTCCAACTTTCATAAAGTAAATACATAGTTAATATGAGTTAAAAAGGCCAGGGACACTTCTTTGTGAAGAATCTGTACAGCAGATCATGCCCATAAATGATCCAGAAAAGAAATTTGAGGTTGAATTTTTTAATGTTGTGATGGATAAAGCAGTATCTGCTGTTGATGAAAGGTTTAATACCTTGCAAGTACACCATGAACAGTTTGGATTTTTGTATGACATAACTAAATTCAACGAAATAGGAAAACAAGAGCAACTAATGACAAAGTGCAAGAACCTAGAGAGCCTCCTGAAGCACGGTGATAGTTTTGATTTAAATGGACTTGAACTGTACGAAGAATTGAGTACACTGTCATCAATGTTGCCACATGCAAAATCGGTGATGGACATTGTACAGTTTATTCATACCCGCAAACTTGTTGACATATATCCTAAAGTGTACATTGCCACTCGTATTCTACTGACAATTCCTTTAACAGTAGCATCAGGAGAAAGGAGTTTCTCAAAACGAAAGCTCATTAAAAACTATCTCCACTCTACAATGAGTCAGGAACGCTTAACTGGTCTTGCTTTTCTTGCAATCGAACAAGACACGACTTTGTCTTTGTCATACGATGACATTATTACTGATTTTGCAGCCAAAAAAGCCAGAAAGATTGCTTTTAATTAAAAACAAATCTTTGTTTCAATACCTCTTCATATTAATTTCCAATAAAATTTTGATAAATTAAAAAAAAATTTGCATCATTCTGTCATCAGAATTTTTTCTATAGTGCTGCTTCTTTAGTGCTAGTCCATCAGCATTACAGTGTGCTTAATTAAGTTAAACTGGTTTTAATAACGTGAATGTGGCAAGTTTTCCAATACTGTAAGCTTATGTTTGTGTTGCTAAGAGCAGATCAGGCACAGGGGCACCAGTTTAATAATCTCGCCTAGGGCACCATAAATCCTAAGGCCAGCCCTGGGCACCAGGATTATTGGTGGGCGGCGTTTTGCCGGAGGGGGCGGCACGAGGCTCCGGTGGAGCTGCCGCAGTCTTGCCTGCGGACGGTCAGCTGCTCCCCCGGCTCCGGTGGAGCTGCCACAGTCGTGCCTGCGGACGGTCGGCTGCTAACGCGGCTCCGGTGGACCTCCCGCAGGCACGACTGCGGCAGCTTCACTGGAGCCGCGGGACCAGCGCGCAGGGTGGCGAAATTGCCATGCGCCTAGGGCGCTAAAACCCCTAGCGCCGGTCCTGCATGGCAGTGACCTCAATCCATCACAATATGACAGACCCCACCCAAGATCTCTTGGCCTTGTAACACTGACTGTTTTGCACTAAAACATGAACAAATGGAACATGCCAAGACTGCAGTTACTGAACATAAAACTTTATACATATTCTATCAGCATAAGAGGAGCCAGCCTGAAAAATTCAAGGAAAAAAAAAAAAGACATATTCCCAAATTGCAGATCTTTCTGTTCCCATCCAAACCTTTCCCTGCATTTTGGTGGTGTTTGGATTAAGGACTTTGGTTTAGACCTGTCCCTAGGGGAAAAAATGACTAGCAATCTAAGCAGCTGTAGATCACTGACTTAGACACATCCATTTCTGGAGACTGCCTCAGAAAGTAAGACAAATTGATGTTCATCTACATTCCATAAAATCCTTCCGATTAGTCTTTCTCCCAGTTGCCAGAGCTTGCTTGGACATCTTCTCCCTTTGGCTGTATGTGCTTATTGGAACTAAAAGCATCCACTTAATAGTTTATTCATAGGCAGTAGGAGAAATTAACTCTCATTGCACAGAGTTTTCTTCTGACCAGCACAAAAACTGGGGGCCAAAGACTTTCACAGCCACTGGCCTGAACTTTTCTATTCCCAGTGACATTTTTTGAACTAGTGACTAATTTCCAGAATCTACTGATCTGATATAAACTATGTGCCACTGCTGCATACTGTGACACTGTGTTGACCTGGACATATACCCTGGACAAGGAAAGAATTAGGGGTGGGGGAGAAGGGTATATTCCACAAACATTTAGGCTGGATTGACAGGCCAAAAAAAAAAAAATTCTCTAATGGCCCCCTGCTTACCTCTCCCCATGACAGTCACCAAGGTTTGCCAAATATCTGGTGACTGAAAAAGGTACTTTTGGAAAATAGCCAGTGCAGAAGACATTTTGGTCATATGTATTCCCTCTCTGTATATCGTCGTGCTTTGGAGAGAAAAAACCTGGCGAGCTTGGTTGTTTTTCATTTCCCCCAGGGAAGTTATAGGAAACTTTCTCTTTACTGTGTGCCCCCCCGCAATCCAGTTTTGTCTTTTTTACCACTTCATTCTCAAAGGTCCAAATCACATCTTACTGGGCTACCTGAATGAAAGTTGAAGGTAATTTCCCATGAACATTGTCTATGCCACATTTGTGCTGCCACAGGGGTTGCTACAGAGAAGAACAAGATACTCCTTTCCCGTCAAGGACTGAGCAACACTGGGCATGAGTCCCAGCTGGTATAAACTGCCAGGGCACCATTGAAGTCAATGAGACTATCTTGATTTATACCAGCTGAGAATTATGCCCACTGCCTCAGCAGTGCTTCCACCTCTAGTCAGCCAAAGGGAATGCTACAACTGTTGAGGCCCACATGGCAGCTTACTATGTTGAGCCAAGTCCACCAAGCAGCCTTTAAACACTAAAAATGTAAGGTACATTATGTATTTGTTTCCTTGCTATTAACTGACCTAATTCTTTTCAGCATTGCAGATAACTTGGAGAGAGCATATTCATTTCTCTAGTTCCTGTTGTTAAGGGCACTCCCACTGAACAGCAACAATTGGGCTACTGTAGCCTGTAAGTAGATCCATTTTTTTTTTTAAACATGTTCAGGGTGGTTTGCGCATAAAAGTTTAAAAAAAAAAAAAGAAGCTATGGGAATGTTTGCTTTCCTTGGCAGAGCCAGTGTTTATCCCTCATTTAACAGGAATTCTTCTCTATGTTAAAAATGTTGCGTTTCCAGCGAGAAGATCTAAATGTGAAGTATTTGATCAGTAATCTGTTTTTTTCCTCCTCTTTCCCCACAACCTTGGAGCAGTTCTGAAAAACCAAATATTAAAACAAAAATTACTCTGAGTATCTGTGAAAGTGTATGTACTAAGGAGCAGCTGTAAAATGTTTACGTTTAAATTAATGTTTTACATTTACAATAAAAAGTCTCCAGCCAGGAAGGGCTTTTAAATGTTACATGCTAAATACAAGGAAAACCATACCAAACCAAACAAAAACATTTATGGGAAGCCAGCCCAAAACAGAGTGGCAAAAAGATTGCTGTGCACTTTGTTAGTTACAAGCAGTCCTGCTATGAATAGTCAGAGCAAAGTTTGCTACCTTTACAGAAAAATCCACCCCTCAAACATTAAAAAAAAAGCTCTCCACAACTTTTGGTTAATTTGTGGTGTGTGTTTCTTATTGTGAAATCTTTTACTCCCATTCTGTCATTGGAGTCAGTGGGAAAGAAGTTGTTTTCTTTGTAATGCATATACCAACAGCAAATAGCCCAACCTATGAAAAAGCCTAATAACAAGAGATGCACATGTGAACAGGTTTCCAACAGGCCACTGCTCACATAAATAATGACTCAGACTATTCCAGTTTGTGTAAAAGAATTATAAGGCCAAATCACGGTCCCACTGAAGTCATTGGGAATTTTAACTGGCTTTAATGGGATCCTAAAATGTTCACAACCCTGATAACCTAACCTTTCTTGACAATTCCAACTAAAGCCAGGTTTTGCTACCTTTGTTTTAGCGTTTCTCTCAGGTACAGAAATATCCCAATGTTCCAAAATATTCCAGCGTTCCCTGGTTTAAAAAACTTTTGAGAAATACAGAGTTTCTGCCCTCAAATAATCAGGCAGTGGGTGAGAAGAATAGATTTCTGGCGCTTTTTAACCACAGATAAACTAATTTCCCCCCTCCTTTAAATTTAGCCATGACACAGGTATTAATATCCTAGAACTATGGACAATCCCCAGGTAAACTAATAGTTTTAAGTATCAGAGGGGTAGCCGTGTTAGTCTGGATCTGTAAAAGCAGCAAGGAATCCTGTGGCACCTTATAGACTAGCAGACGTTTTGGAGCATGAGTTTTCATGGGTGAATACCCACTTCGTCAGATGCATGCATCTGACGAAGTGGGTATTCACCTACGAAAGCTCATGCTCCATAACGTCTGCTAGTCTATAAGGTGCCACAGGATTCTTTGCTGCTTTTACTAATAGCTTTAGGAACTTTGGTTTCAAATGTTATCCAGATAAGCGATAGCAGGTCCACAGTGCACCTTAATGCCACACAGAGGTATTGCTTCCTTACTGATTCAGTGGGAACCGTGCCACCTACTGAATCAACTCCACCAACATTGCAATAAAAGACCAGCAGTATGGCAGCGGCTGGCCTGTGTCAGCCAACTTGGGCTCACAAGGACTGCGGGGCTAAAAACTGCAGTGTAGATATTCAGTCTTGGACTGGAGTGTGGGCTCTGAGACTCTGCAAGGGTCTACACTGCAATTTTTAATCCTGGAGCCTGAGCCCCGGGAATCCAAGTCAATTGACCTGAGTTCTGAGACTTGATGCTGAAGTTTTTTTATTGCAGTGTAGATGTACCATAGAGTTTAAGGCCAGAAGGGACCACCAGATCATCTAGCTTCACCTCCTGTACCTCACAGGCCTCTTCCACCGCTAACCCCATGCACACTAAATCCAACAACTGAAATTAAGACACAATATTACGGCCCAGTGGAGACTAGATTATTATGTGACATGGACAGGGAACAGGAGGGACTCAGAGGCACTATTGCCTGAAGCCCTGCAATGGTAGGAAATAGATTAGGTGAGATATACCCAAATAATCCTGTCAATTGCCCCATATCCTATGCTGCAGAGGAAAACAAAACACCCCAAGGTCACTGCCAATCTGACCAGGGAGAAAATTCCTTCCCAACCCCAAATATGGTGATCAGTTAGACCCTGGGCATGTGAGCAAGAACCAGCCAGCCAAGCACGTAAACTACAGTAGCCTGGTTTTCCCTTGCAAGCCTCCCCTTCAGGTATTGTCTAGACACAAATTTGTTTAGCCTTAATTAAATAAATATCTATCCCACAGTTTGAAACGATTCTGTAAACTCCTGTCAAAGCACACACAAGATCTATATGAGGAAGATGCCATATTTACCACATCTGCATATTTGAATCCATATGAGTCACTAGGGAATATTGGATCCACCCCCACTAATCTCACAATGACTCACTTTTATGAACTGCATTTAGAACCAAAAAAAAAAAACCAGCTCACACCCCAACAGTCCAACAATTAGAGTTATCTTTGTCCAAGTTTTTTTCTCTTTCTTTCCCTTCATTGACTTACACTGGTTCACAGGCCAAATCCTACACACACAGTTTTGGCTGTTAGCCACAGTGGTATCTTTATAATTTATTTTTGAGAGCCCTTATTTTGTTCCAAAAGAGGAGGACGGAGGAGTACTTGATGAACTTTTTCCTGGTTACTGCTGGTGAAAACTTTATTTGAAAACTTTTTAAATATGATTTTTATAGGAAACACTTAACTTTCCCCTCGCTTTATTTCTCCTCAGCAGGAAGCGGTTCTCAAAGGAATTATATTTTAAAGTAATGCATTAGTCAAGAAATGTTGGGAGACTTGTTTGGCAAAAGGACTAATGCACAACTTTTGATATTTATTTGGAGACCTAGGTTCTGATTGTCTCAGGTGACAAGTAAAATGCGGGTAGTGGGTTCACCCTCACATCTTAACTCAACTGGCAGTTGGCTTAGGAGAGGCCCAGCACTGGGAGAAGGCAGATGAGAATTAAGGAAAATTAGCAGAGTTGCATGTGGAAAGTTCACAGGGTAACCTCTCATCTTAACACATACTCCATCCTTGCTAATGATAGTTTCAGGATGACCAAAGACTTGACCTTACAAGGTGCTGAGCACTCTCAACTCCCATTGAAATCTATGAGAGCGAGCTGAGGGTGCTCAGCACTTTGGAGGATCGACTGCTTTCATTCCCGACATTTCCGTATTTAAAGACAACAAAATAAAATCCTTAAAAAGTATAGATGATGTTCCTGCAGAGAGGAAGTCGGACATGTGACATCAAGGCTCTGGAAAGGAACTCCTGAGGTACCGGTGTAGATGGGTAGCATTGCCTCTCTGGCCAAGCTACATTTTAAAGGATGGGGGGCCTGATGATGCATTTTTAAATATCTACTTACATCATTTTTAGAAGGCATTTGGATGGTTGGAATGTTTTCTACAGTTCTCTTATGCATCACTGATAGGGCTAGATTACTTCTAATTTTCCACACCTTGCTCATTCCCCATGTCCTTATCTGCTCATACATAATTTGTTTTCACATCACACGTTGTCTTAAAAATGTACAGCACATGCATTGTTTTTCTCTTTATATGATGTCTCCACCACAACATTTCTGTGCAAAACAAGCTAGGCCTTTGCAAATCTTTGCTGTAACATTTTAGACTAGAAATATGATCAGTGGTGTCTTGATGAGTAAGCCCAATTAAAATACATGTCTTGATTTGCTCATGAACAAGATTTTGGTTTTACAAGAAAACAAAAGAAAAACTGCTTTTAGTCAAGCTCCCAAAATCCTGAAATAACTAAGCTTCCCTCGTACAGACAACCCTCTAAATGCTCATAACCCTGATACACAAGCGCTCAAAAATGTCTTTAAAAAAAGATGTTAAAAGTAAGCTCAATAAGGCAAATAGACTCAGGGCCTCTGGCTTCAGAGAGCTCACCCTAGATTGCTGGTAGGAATCTATATTGACTTGCTTCAGGCCTCGTAACCAATCAAAACCCAAACAGTGAAATTCAGGTTATAGTAGCAATCTCTGTATTATATTAGCAAGTTTCTTTTTCTGTAGTTTGTGAACTGCAGCAAATGCAGTTCAATATAAACCAGATCTACTGCCTGATAGCTGTTGGGAACAAAAGCACAATACACACCCTGAAAGAGCTGTGTCATCCAAGATAAAGGATCAACAGACCTTTTAGATCCAATGTAGTGAATTAGGTTAAACAATGCTAGCAGTAGAATGAAAATAGAGGAAATGCTGGCATTTAAAAAGGGATGGAACTTTTATTGTCTAGTCCAGTAGTTTTCAACCTGTGGTCCGAAGACCCCTGAGGGGCCGCAGACTATGTCTAAGATTTCTGCACCTCCAGTCAAAATTGTTTAGGGGTCCGCAAATGAAAAAAGATTTAAATCCACTGGTCTAGTTCATAGCCATTACTGTTGGACATATATTCTCTCTTTAATATGCTCTCTGCATTTAAAGTTCATAGGTATGGTGTTGTACAGTAATACTAGTATTACTTGGCCACTGTTGGATCTTTCAATATCAGACCACGGTCCTGGTTCGAGCAAGCTACCCATTAGACTGGCCTCAAGCACCTGCTGGATATGATTTAGTATTTCATTGTTGCTGGATAATATGTTCAATGAATTCTTACAAATTTAGGTTGCTTTTTCCAAGCAAAGGAGAATGTTGGGAGCATTGCCATGGCATGGGAGACAGGGAAGTAGACATGGAGATTTAAGAATATACATGTATCAAACCAGTCTAATCTACTGTTCAAAGGAAAAGAAAGGAAAGAGTGAAAAATAAAATACAGCCCTAAAAATGGGAGTAAGATGATCTGATCTCTCTGGAGGCTTTGCTCTTTAAGAAGCAATCCAGATGACACCCAAGGTTAAATAACTTTTACACAGCATGAGGGAACTTGGCATATATTAGTCTGATGGAATAGCTGGAAACCTGAGACATATAGATGGATGTGAAGATGAACATCCCCAAAATATTCAGTCTATAATAAGGGTCTTAGGAGGAGGAATCACAGGGCCACCTAACGCCTTCTGGCTCTGCTTCCTTCTATCCACTGCGAGCCTAGTGTCACCCCTATCCACATTCTCTCCCTCCTTCCCCTCTTTGCCAACAAGACCCCAAGGCAGCCAGCTGGTGCATCTCAGGCCTCCCCAGCAGCTCCATGGAGCCTGGACAAGAAGAGGTAGAACCAGAAGGAGATAGTGACCCTGCCCTCATTGACAGTGCAACAATAGCCACTGGTGTCTGGGATGAGTCACTGCAGAGGTCACATTGGGAACATGTATGTTTATTAAAAAAAAAAAAAAAAAAAGGCCAACCAGATATAATCCAGCTGACAAAACTGGAGAAAATCTGCACCACATTACTCTGCACATACAGAAAAGATCTGACAGGAGTTCCTCTCTCTCTCTCTCTCTCTCTCTCTACCTCTATCTAAGATATTGGAGTCAGTCCCAGGAGAGGGACAGCTTGCCCTTACACTATTCATTGCTCTAATCTCTATTATTCTCAAGAATGGGAAGGCGCCAGATCACTGTGCCAGTTACCATCCCACATCTCTAATTAATGTTGACAGTAATATATTAGCCAAGGTATTAACTACCAGATAAGAGGGAGTACTCCTGGGGCTTATACATCCCAATCAAGTAGGATTCATTAAAAAGACACTCACTATCAATAACACCAGACAATTTCAACATTTTCTTAAATTAGGGCAAAAATAAAGATGACCCAGTTGTCTCAGTGTCCCTAGAAGTTGAGACAATCTCCCTGCCCCCAAACTCAAGTTGAAACTTCTTTTTTCTGTTGTTGTTGAAGTTACTCTTTGACATTGGAGCTCATCAGACAAGATATGCCCTAACACAGATATAGTCACATACTCCACCAAACAGCCATGTGGCTGGCATGTCCCCCAATGCTAGCAGCACCTGTGAAAGTGGTACTTGTGAAAGAGAGATAGTTATAACATGCATGCTGACTCACTGATGCAGAAACTCCTATTTCTAGAAGTACCATATGAAAGGGTGGCTCTTCCAAGGGATCTGTTCAAGCAATCCTTTTTATTCAGTTATCCGCATGGTCATGCCCAGTGTCAGTACTGTCCTTGGGTAACATTTGAGTTGACAACCAACATACCGTTCAATCAGTACACAAATGTAGCTGACCAGATCCATGGACAGTGAGAACAAACATTCTTTTGCAGTAATGCACATTAAAAAGAGAAGCATTTATCTTGCCACTATAATGACTTAATTATTCCCCTATTTTTTAAATGCACCATCCCAGTTTAACAAGTATATCCCAATAAGACAAATGTATCGTTTATTTCAGGGCCCAATTGTACCACCAAGGTCCAGTCCTGAGTTTCGGGCAATACAAAGTCATACTAACCTTTGGGGGAACTTAGAGAAGCACAATGCCTCCCAGAGCACCTGGATAGCTTAGTCACTGCTCTACTTCTTAACAAAGCTGAAGACTTGTAATTAAATATGCAAACACAGCAACCTTGTTTATATTTTAAAGAAATATTTATTAGGACAAAGGAGGTTGTGCACAGTGTTTTCTTATCTTCAGCCTACATTAGGATTTGCTGTGAAGTAGTATTTGAAATGACCTATGTGTCAATGCCAGCAGTGGTTGTACCAACCATACTGCAAAGCTTTGCACACTAATAATCACAGGGTATTTCTAACACTGGGTGCTTAGAACAGAAGAGTAATTTAAAAAACGAAGAAGAAGAAGGTCTGTTCTTTCCTCACTTAATCCCTTCTATTGAAACACATTTAAAAATCAGAATAAAATATGAACTTAGATAACAGGAGCCCTTAACGGGGATGGCGGGGTGGGGGTGCGGGTGGTGAAATAAATGTTGTTTCAGCAACCAAAACAACACAGTTAGAGAGAGTTGAAAGTTTGTGATTCTTTGGGTCAGAGGGTTATAATGAGACATTAAGACATTGTTAGAAGGCTTAGCGGGTGGTGGTGCAAGGTGCAGAAGATGGAGATACCATTTATCTCTTTTTTTTTTTTTCAAAAGAAATAATCCTATGTATGTTAAGGAAAACCATAAGATTAGCTAGCAAACACATAAATAAACCTGTGATGGGTTGGATCACAGAAACCCCTCGGGCGCTGCCAATCGATATGCCAAGACTACTTCTATCCCTGTTTTCCCTGCCAGCTCAGGACTTCAGCACCCTGTCTTGCCGAGCCAGACACTCGTCTACTTCAGCAAAGACCAAGAGTCTGAATTACCTGCCCCAAAGCTGCAGATTTACCTGAAAACAGCTCACAGAAGTGTGCTTGTCTTTAGCACCCAGATGCCCAACTTCCAATGGGGTCTAAACCCAAATAAATCGTTTTACCCTGCATAAAGCTTATGCAGGGTAAACTCACAAATTGTTTGACCTCTATAACTCTGATAGAGAAATATGCACAGCTGTTTGCTCCTCCAGGTATTAATACATACTCTGAGTTAATTAATAAGTAAGAAGTGATTTTATTAAATACGGAACGTAGGATTTAAGTGGTTCCAAGTAGTAACAGACAGAAAAAAGTAAGTCACCAAGCAAAATAAAATAAAATGCACAAATCTATGTCTAATCAAACTAAATACAGATAAGATCCACACCAGTTCCAGAATGCAGGGCCGGCTTTAGGCCAATTCCACCAATTCCCCCAAATCGGGCCCCATGCCTAAGAGTGCCCTGCGCCCTGTGATAATCCCTTCCCTGGCTAGAGGCGCCTTTTTAATTTTTACTCACCTGGCGGTGCTCCGGGTCTTTGGCAGCATTTCAGCGGTGGGTCCTTCGCTTGCTTTGGGTCTTGGGCAGCAGTTCCTTCAGTGCCACCAAACACACCCGGAGCGAGTGAACACTCCTTCAGTGCCACCAAACACACCTGGAGCGGCTGAAGTGCTGCTGAACACTCAAAGCACTGTCTGGTGAGTAAAGCCTCATGTGGTTTTTTACTTTTTTTTTTTTTTTTTTAAATAGTCATCCTTGCCAGGGCCCTGTCGAAACTGTTCGAATTGGGCCCCGCACTTCCTAAAGCCGGCCCTGCCAGAATGCTCCCTTTTTACAGGCTCATCTCCTTTTAGCCTGGGTCCAGCAATCACTCTCACCCCTGCAGTTACTGTCCTTTGTTCCAGTTTCCTTTAAGTATCCTGAGGGGGTGGAGAGGCTCCTTCTTTAGCCAGCTGAAGACAAAATGGAGGGGTCTCTCACAGGTTTAAATAGACTCTCTCCTGTGGGTGGAAACCCCCTTCCTCACTCTTATGCAAAGTCCAGCTTCAAGACGGAGTTCTGGAGTCACCTGGGCAAGTAACATGTCCATGCATGACTTAGTCTTTTACAGGTGTCGCAACCCTAAACCTATGCTCAAACATGGCGTCTGCATCGCCAGTTGTCGGTCAAGGGGTCACATTGGTGCCGTGGGCAACACCGTAGTGCCGTGTGCTACCCTATGGTGCGGTGTGCAACATTATAGTGCCGTGTGCCTATTCTCAAACTTTCTGTCTGGTCAACTGTGGGTCAACTTAGTGCCATGTGAAAAGAGTAGGGTGTCGTGTGCAAACGAGTAGTGTGCCGGGTGCAGATGCTGTTTACGTAAAGGGCACCAGCTCGGAACCTGGAAGGCGAAGGAGCTAGGGACCAATCAGACGCTGACACGAGTAAGAGTCTTCAAATAAAACTATGTCTCGCGCCAAAAACGGCAGGAGTATCCGCGTGTTAGCTGAAAGGCCTGATCATCCTTTCAGCCAGGGTCTCCTCTGGATTTTGCCAGCTCGTGTCGTGTCGTTTTGTTTTTTGTTTTGTTTTTTTGGATTATTTCCCACCAATTTTAATTTCTGTAAATACTGTTTGCTTAGCCTCTTCCCTTTTTTCTTTTTTCCCTTCCCTTACTTAGTGCAAAGTTGTGTATACAGTATATGAGAGCCAAATTGTTGTCTTAATTCCTATTGTGCTTGGTTGGTGTATTTTATACCATTCAGTTAATGTGTGTACAGTTTACTCAGTTTTGTGTATCTGCTTTGGATTTCAGTGAGCAGTTGATCATAAATCGTTTGGTTTCTTGTTGTTGGATGTAAATAGACTGTTTCAAGTTGTGTATGGTTTTATTCTGATAGTATTTCTAGTTGATAAATTACTCTTCCCTGGCCCAAGTTGCAACTGGCCCCGTTAATAAACAGCCACGTGGTTTGAAATTTCAATCTGTCACGTTTTGATTTTCCTCCCTCAATCAAATACTTACTAGAACCTGCATTGGTCTCAGACAACAGGCAGAAGCCAATTTACACATGGTATCTTGTATGTCTGCAGAAAGACTACTTATGTGGATTGGAGCCTTCCAAGCTCTTTTGTCTGTTAAATGCTTCTGGATTGAGCACTTAATTTGCACATTTCCTTTCCCAAGAAGTGACCAAATGTTTTAACTAAGACTACTTAGAAATAAAGCAATTATACAGCCAACGTTCATAACTTTGAACACACAAATGGTGCCTGCATACAACTAGGATGAACATAACCAGTAGATCATAACCTTTACATGTAGCAAAACCCTACTCCAGTTATATCATACATACATTTATGAGCACCCCCACCCCATAAAGCCTTATGCGGTACACTGTCACAAAACCTAACTAAAACAAATACAAACAAAAAAGCCCAACACCCAAACCCTTGTAGTTGCAGCATCCATATTATGTTAGAGCTCATTTTCAAACAGACTTTTAGAAGAAAAAAGCATTGTTCATTGTTTAAATGAAATGTCACCCTTGTACTGAGATTTTTGTATTTGATTCCTTCTAAGTATAAAAAGAACACTGGTTAGGAATTTTCACCTAAAAAGAAGTTTGAACAACTTCAAAAATCTATCCTGGTGGTTAGACCTAGAATAGATTTTTTTTTTAAATGAACCATGAAGTATATAACAGATCCATCTGATTCGTCATTTAAAGTGACTTTTTAAACTCAATCTCCACATAAAATACTAGCAATTGTAACATTACATAATGTATTTATGGCACTTGCCAATTTTTTTACGCAAATTATGAACTGCAGTTTATGGAGATGTTAGCATAAATGGAGCTGTATGTACAAATATCTTGTCTACAGGAGAAAACCAATAAACTTTTACTATCTCAACCCTTTAGACCAACGTAACGTATGAGTGCTGGCTACAACCAGCTCAAACTTGGCAAGGGACAATTTTTGTCAGCTTAACAGTAAACATGGCTTGTCATTTACTTATTGTTCTGGAACAAGTAAACTTAAGAGTAAGGAGTGAAGCAATACGTTTAACACTTTCTAAGAAGAGAATATTAAATTTAATATAACTTTATGGCTCCTATTTAAAATAACTGTTTCAAACACTGTAATTTAACAGGAAACCACTTAAACTGGTGTCTAATTATTATGCGTCTGATGGAATTGGAGGAGTTTAGTACTCTAAAACATGAGCAAGTAGAATAAATACAGCCCAATGTAAATTGATGGCATAGCATCATCTTGTAACAGAATAAAACTTTGGTGTTTTCTTTTATAAAGTCAGACATCCCCTTTCTGATCAAAGGTCCAATAATTAGAAAGACTGTCTTCTGGATTGTTATACAAATATAACACTCTGAAATTTTGTACATGTGATTGTATTTCTCTAAGACAAGCTATGATATAGTATGCTGAGACTCAGACTGGCTGGCAGGGATTTATATGGCACAAAAAAATCTAAAGAGCCATTTTCAAAATCCAACAGACAAAATGGAGTACAAAGATTTTTAGCTCAAAATTACCATCAATAATCTTCACTTCTTTAAAAAGGGAGTGTTTCAAAACAACTGGATACCTGTCATTCCCGGATTACCTTGCCAAAAGAAATACATTTTTAATCTTCACATATAATTGGCAAGTCACAGTGGGTCTAGAGTCACTTTAGTATGGTTTGAAAAAAGCATATCAATTTTCAGTCAGTAACAATTTAAAATTAGGACAAGAAGAAACATTGTTAGTAAAAGCAAAAGTGAGTGGGGGAGGTGTGTCAGCTTGCAGAATAACAATACTGTTAAATTGAAATGGTTGTTTTCTGAACATAGTTGTTTTATAAAATGTACAGTAAAGCTTTTATATGTAAATTACCTAAACTCAAAAACCCTTTCACTTCAAATTGAATTGAGAATAGTTTGAAGTAAAACACTTTAGTGAAAACGTGCTTAAAATGAACAAAACAGGGAACAACTAAGACAGATATAATGTTTTGTAGGAAAAAAATACTGCAAATAAATATGTCTGACTGATGTCCTGTTAAGAAAAAGGGATAGGAATTTGGCTTTAAATATACTAAGTTAAAGTGCATTGATATTTTTCTTATTTGCAGGTACTGACTGAATTTCGTAAATTATGAATATTACTGCCATGTTTTAAGTGTATACTGAGTTATAGGAAAGATTAAAAGATTGACTATACTGGAAAATAAAATATTTTCTTGACAAGTATGATACAAACACTTGCACTCTCATAGTAGCACCTAAACTCTGGATATGATAAGAGGCTTCAACAATCCTGTTCTCTTATGGGCATTTTCTGTACTAAGATTCATAATGGTTCAAACTGTATATAGTTTTAATATTTGTTTTACCAGAATTATCCCTTGAAATAAGAAAATCTCACAGAATGGTCTAACATGTACCAACCACACTGTAGTAAAATAGCATGCAGTACAATCCTTGTAAAGTCCTTATTAGGCTGGGATCCCTTTTACACACAAACTCCCTCTGGCTTCAAGAGAGGTTCTGCATGTGAAACAACTGCAGGATCTGGCATATGAATCAGACTTACAGGCTTTTTACATCCAGATTTATTTCCTTAGGGTTTGCTACCAAAGCTGGGATCCTTTCATGATGTATCCATTATAATTCCACCAGTATGTCCACCACTTCTTCACCAGCTTTAATACAGATCTTGTCAATAAGTGCAAGCAGCTCAGAAATGTATGGTTAGGATTTATTTTATGCTACTGGTGAGCTAACAACTTTGAAAAAATTAGACAGAGTCTGTATGTTTGTGTTTTCCTGTGCACCCCTAACACTTTGACTTAACTGCTATGCCACTTCAAACAAACAAACAAACAAACAAACAAACAAACAAACAAACAAACAAACAAAACGCCTTGCAGTATGCAAACTGACTAAGGAGGATGAGGGAAAACACAGGAAGAGGTGGCCTACCTCTGATATCCCGGTGAGATTAACTGAAAAAACCGAGAGACAAGGCAGGAAAGGTAGTATCTTTTATTGGACCAACTTCTGTTGGTGAGAGAGAGAAGCTTTCGAGCCACACACAGCTCTTCTTCGGGTGTGAGAAAGGGACTCCCAGCATCACAGCTAAATGCAAGGTGAAACAGATTGTTTAGCATGGTCTCTCTCACCAACAGACATTAGTGCACTAAAAGGTAATTCTTCATCCATCTTCTCTCTCTAATATCCTGCGACCGACACAGCTACAACTACACTTCATACATTTTTTTTAAAAGAGTTATATATAGGGCAGATGCAGAGGAAGAAATGCAAAAGGATGGATGGAAGGGAAGAAATAAGGGATGGGGAGATGCAAGGGAAGAGGGAGTCTTCTGGTGTATGGCTTCTGGTGGCATAAACAATG
The DNA here is from genome assembly GCF_007399415.2 of Gopherus evgoodei. Taxonomy (NCBI): domain Eukaryota; kingdom Metazoa; phylum Chordata; order Testudines; family Testudinidae; genus Gopherus; species Gopherus evgoodei. Next base: position 31,566,732 of record NC_044333.1, on the reverse strand, counting down.
AATCAGATGCTGAGTAAGTGATGTAGCCACTCTATCATGGCGGCATCATCTGGGGACATCAAGCACATCCATCCACCATCAAGATGATAAAGAGGACAGTTCATAACCAGATGGAACGCTGTTTGTTTCTGAGCTTCTCAGGGGCAGGATGGAGAGCTTAAGAAGCCATAATAGAGAAGAGAGTGACTAACCGCAATAACAAAGCTACCTCTCAAGTGATAGGCAGCATATACTTATAATTTACCAAGTTTTTAAAAACTATCCTTCTATACTACTGAAGAGAGATCTCTCTGCGGGGCTGAGCCTGTTGTGAGATAGATTGGAAATGCTCCAATTTTGCTACACCCTTCCTCCCGGAAACACAGGAAACTGATTTTATTCTGCACTTAGAGCTAAATTCTACCCTTGGATGAGAACATGACTCTGAATTATTTCAGTGAGACCCATGCACACACATGTGCTAGGGCAGAAATTGGTCCTTAGTTTATCCATTTACAAGGTTATGTGATAATTTAAATAATAACCAATCCAACATATACATACTGATGAACTTGTTAAGCTAAACAGGCATTCTTCCCATATTAACTAAGAACAAAGTTTGCAAATTAATTTGAATTAAACAGATTAAAGAATTAAACAAAAACAATGTACTATGGATCCAAAAAAAAAACCTGTCGATAAAAGTCAGCACAAATCCATTGACCTGCAGTCTAAAAATTTCCAAGCTGGATAAAACCTGTGCATACTATTATTTTGAGAGAGAGGTTAAAAACAGCTTGCAAGAAAAATCTAAAAAAAATTCCCTATTTATCTCTCTCAGAGTGTACTCCTAATACACATATGAGCATGGCACTATGAGCAACATCTGCATAATGACATAATTGTTCACAAATGTTCAAAACAAGTTCCAAAACCAATAAAAAAATATCCTGGGTATTCATAAAAAAGAAAGTATAAATTGAATAGTTCATATTTTCTCTATCAATATATAGGAAGACAAAATAAAAGCTATATTTTGAATCACCTTCCATTAAGTGTAAAATGTTTGCAGTTTTATATCATTGAGCCTTCACAAGCAAAAATGCCTTTTTATTAACATTTATAATCTCTGCGCCATTAAAGCAGCTACACTAAAAGTGTAGCTAAAGTGTACGGTATTTTTACATTAGAGACAAGGCCTACTCACTGTGGCTATGTCCAGACTACCCGCTGTATCGGCGGGTTAAAATCGATTGCTCGGGGATCGATATATCGCGTCTCATCTAGACGCGATATATCGATCCCCGAGCACGCTTATATCGATTCCGGAACTCCATCAACCCCAACGGAGTTGCGGAATCGACAGGGAGAGCCGCGAACATCGATCCCACGCGGTGAGGACGGGTGAGTAATCCGATCTTAGATATTCGACTTCAGCTACGTTATTCACGTAGCTGAAGTTGCGTATCTAAGATCGATTTCCCCTCGTAGTGTGGACCAGCCCTGAGACTGAGAAATACAAGATATAGTTCAGTCTTCTTAAATTGGGAAGCATGTATACTCAAAGGCATGAGGTGACAGTGTTGCTGAGCACTAGTTAAGGATATAATATGCAGAATGGCCAGACACAATTCCTCCATCACAGACTATACATTATCATAAAAGAGTCATTAAATCAAAGAATTATAAGTAAATAATAATATGTCATCTTTCAATGCAAACTAAGGGCCCGATCCTGCAAATTTTTACACTGGAGAGTAATTTTACATAGGTATAGCTAGTCCTGCAAGTATACATTTTCTCTAGGACTTAATTGGTACAACAGCTAAAAGCTGTGAAGCAACATGTTAACATTATTCCATAACACATCTGCCCTCTGTAAACAAAATGTCATGTTCCTATGCAATTCATCATGCAAATATTCTTTGGTAACTACAACTGTACTGACATCAAAATAATTAACAGTCTAGGAGTAAATTATACCCAGGAAGCATCAAGTTCAATCTTTAATCATCTTTCTATTATATACAATGTGGTTTTGGCCGGGGCTTACAATCGACTCTGGCTGTATCAGAGGTGTGCTAGGCTCATTCGGACATTTGTCATCTCTTGGTGACTTTTTATCAAAACAACGACTTGACTCAGAAGCCAAAATGATAACCACTGTATAAGAACTTAATGATACAGCAGAAAGAATGACTGTATAGTGCTTATTAGTGAAGTACGCAATATCTCTATGTGGATTCAGAGGTAATGTATACATTTCAAACATATTGCATATATTCATTTTTGTCCAACAGGTGGGCCTCTGAGTGAATATTTCTCATTGCAAATGGTAAGGTACACATAGCTGGACATATTGGTACATTGTTTTGGAATGTTTGAGGTGACAAGACATCCTGATATGGCTTCATTACCATACGTCCTTGTGAGTTTTATATGCCACGACCTGCTTCTTGTATGGAAATCATAACGTACAATAACTTGGTCTAATTTGAAATTTTGAGAAAAATCACCTAAGATCTTGATGAAGGACCAAATTTATCACATAACAAAAATACAAGAAGTGTGTTGAACATATGGGAAGATGTTTGTGGTTAGTGCAAGAGGACAGTATATTTCAGCAGAGCTGTTCGACATTTTTTAACAGGACAGTTTTCCATTAGAAAATGCTCTTTTGTTGACATCAAAATGTTTCAAGGGAATGTGTCTATTTCAATTAATTTTTGACAGAAAAAAATTAAAATGATTTGAAATCAAAATGGAATATTTCAATATTTTTTGTTCTGACTTTTATAATATATAATTAATGTTAACATTACACATTACATTGTAATATTACATTTAGTATTTTATATGTTATGTTTTGACATTATCTACTACAACCTCTCCTCTTCCTTCAGATCCTTCACCAAGATCCACCTCTGGCCTGACAATTACAAGAAATCAGTCAACCCCCCCCCACCAAAACTAAAAACGTAAATGATTCAGAATCATCAAGCTGTGAACACACCTACCCGGAAGGACAACATGGCACTGACTACTGTTACTCTTGTCCTTCCTCTCACTGTCATGTTCACTTGCCACATCTTGCCTCAAATTAGCCCCTGATCCTCACCAAGGATCAGCAGAAGGGTACATCTACATGGAATCTGTTTGAGGATCGGGGCTGTAGAATGTAAGCACTTTGAGATAATAGCTATGTCTTCCAATGTGTTTGAAATGGGCTTAGCACAATAAAAGCCTTGATCCTGAGTGGGGCATTTGGATGCTACCACAAGGCAAATAATGAAAAATAATAATGTATCATAAATGCATTGATTCTACTGACGTTTAAACCATTTTTCTTTTAGACTGTTTCTATATTGGCTGTAATTCACTTGTAGTGGGCTAAACAAATTATTAAAATGAATGGCAACAAATTCAAATGTGAATAACCTCTTCCACAAAGGAAGCCCATTTAAAAACTGTATTGAGTTCAGTATAATTGGGACGAGACAGAACAATTAATCATTTGTGTGGATTCTCCTACCTTTGAACCTTCATTTTTCAAATATTGTCACCATATTGTGCTATTAACACAAAAGAACCCTGTCAAAACCCACCTGTCAACAATGAGCACACGATAGCTTGAAAAACAATCAAAAGGGAGTTCCTTCTTCTAGTATAAAATCTCTGCCCAGCTCAACTTAAAATGTTTCATAATGCAGCTTCCATAAACATATTCGTTATTCTTCACCTGACCACTGGAACATAGACAGGTCTTAACTAAAAATTCATTGAGAGAAGAAAAGAGGGGTTATTTTAATTTTGTTTAACTTTTAGTCTTCTAAATACAACATACAAATCCCTGTTGCTTAACATGTATGTGAAATACTTCAGTGAAGAAAATTTAAATCAATAAAAAAGCCTTAATAGTAATATTGAGAGGCAAATGTATGCCATTTTATGTAAAGAATATAATTAACGTGTAGGAAAGAGTGTAAACAAAAATCAATAGAAAGTAGCACTCTGGGTAACTTCATTTTTTTTTAAAAGGCAAAACTTGTTAAAAGAATGATACAGCTTTTCACCTGTGACACAATCACAGATGCTCAGAGCAAACCAATACACACATGAAAATGGTTAGCAAGGTGTTCTAATGAAGAAAAGAGGTACACAGTTTTTATCAGATGAGAGAGGATTTGTCAGAGATTAACAGAATTCCATTGTAATATCCATATCGCACAAAGGCATACTCTGACAGGGTCCAATTACTTTCAACAAGCTGGATCTGCTACATAGACCCTCTGAACTGGAATGGCCCTCAAATCTGTATGCTTTCGTTCAGACAGATAACACCAACGTGTTTCTCTCTGTGATCACTGCCTAACTTAAATGAGTTAATCTTGTTTTCCAGATGAATTGTTATTTTGTCTCCCGTAGACTGTGATTACCGGATAAAAGCACTATGTTAACAGGAGGGCTATGGTCTTTTCAGCAGTGGATTCTACACTCAGATAACCAGCCAGCAAGTTGGTGTTTGTTTTTGTTTTTTAATATGAAGTCAGAGAATGGAACTAACAGGAGAAAACCATGAAATGACACTGAGATAAACCTTTCCAAATAATTATTAAACTTCATAAGAGGTCAAATGAGCATCATATCTTCATATTTCAAAAGAGTTTGAGTCCACCAATCAAATTTAAAAGCTGCTTCTACATATTTTAAGAAGTTATTTGCCTTTCAATTCTTGCCTGCCCTTTCTTTCTCTAATGCTCTTTGTTTCTTAAACTGTTATGGAGTGTGTGTGAATTAAGCAAGTATAATACCAGAATATAAATATTTGGAGGGACTAAAAGATATCCGTCTCTCAGAGCTGAGAGAGGAAGACAGTCATGGACTTCACAAACGGTTCTTTTAAACTGATGGAGCTGAGAGCTATAGTCTAGGTTTTAGCTTTTTGAGATAACGACAGCACAAAGGCTCTTAAAAGTTTCTCTCTCTACATCAAATGTCAGAAACACCCAGTTATAACACCATATCTTTAAAACTGTACAGTCGGGGACTTTTAGTGTAGGAGAAGTGAATCTTTAATGGCCATGAGTTCCTCTTGTCCACTGGCAAAATTTCTACCCAGACTGAACCAATGTGAGACCTGATATAAGTGAATCTAACTCCACTAACTAGTGGAAGGCACATACTTATGTGAAGTCTTATTTTTGCCCATTTTCATCAGTAGATAAATGGAGAAATTAAGAGAAATATGTTTGCAGGAAAAACTCAATTAAAATACAAAATTATGTCTTGTTGTAGCATCTAGCATCAAGGTAGTAAATAATTTTTTTATGATTTCCCTGCTAAAACATATTTCTAGAGCTTCCTATAGCTCCCCTATTGTCCCTAATTTCAACCCTCTCGGATGAGGCAGCGTATTTTATCATTACATTCCTGGAACTGTTATAACATCTAATTATGTGGTAAACAATACACATAGCACTCTTATACTGTGTCCACAAAATTGAAAGCCTACAAATTTATGAAGAACTTTGCAATCATACTTCTTAAATAAATCCACTATTTCTGATTCAAAAAGTCCTACATTTTATTTGTAGCAAACTATGAAGTATTATCCAAAATGGGAAGTCTTTTGGTTATTGGTGAATGTTACTGTATGAAGGACCAGAGAAAGAACCATAACAATGGCTGTTGAAGGGCAAACCAGACTTGTGGCCTTTACCAGAGCCAGGAATGGCTCTAGCTTTTTTGCCCCTCCAAGCACGGCAGGCAGGCTGCCTTCGGCGGCTTGCCTGTGGGAGGTTCCCATCCCACGGATTCGGCAGCTTTCCTGCAGGAGGTCTGCTGGTCCCGTGGTTTCAGCTTACTTGCCACTGAATGCGCGGGACTGGCGGACCTCCCGCAGGCATGTCACTGAAGGCTACCTGACTGCCACCCTCACAGGGACTGGCGGGGCGCCCCGCGTGGCTTACTGCCCCAGGCATGCGCTTGGAGCGCTGATGCCTGGATCCGCAGCTGACCACAGCGATTTAAATGAAGAGCAGAGTCAGCTGAATATTGGTTCTTCTACTGGACCGTTGTTTTGGGTCAATGTACTTTATGCCAGAGAACAACTGATGACAGCATGCACAAGAATCAATCACAAATAGTCAGGTGGATGAATGCAAAGACAAAGAATACAATTAGAGGGGATTTGTATGTCACAGAGATGTGTTAATACCTTTCTCGTGTCATAGCAAAGCCAGATGAACCCCCTGCCTTGCTTGAAATGAAAGTCTTTATTCTACAAGTAGATGTTAAGAAATTGTCCATGCAAGTAATAGGAAATTACAATGTCCAAAGTGTAATTCACACTTACACAGTATGTACCCTCCTGGTGGCTGCACCAGGTTATGAGTCAGCTGCAATACTTGAGCTGAACCAGCTGAGTACTTTAGTGCAGGCAGTAGAAGCTTATGCTTTTAGAGCCAGAGCCCCAGGTTTGATGCCCAATGCCAGCCAGCCAACCAACCACACACCCATCCCAGGATGTCAAGTTATGAAAGCCTGTATGAAACTGCATAAAATTATTCTATTTTCATAACTGACTTACGCAAGCAACAAACTTACTCATGACTGACATGTTTTGTTCATATTTACAAGAAGCCGTAAAAGATGGAAACTGGACAGGGAGGATAAACAGAGCATTTATTCTCAGTTCCATTATGACAAACTTTGTAGCGTTTTCACTTCTGGTCCAGAAAGTGGTGAATGCAAGTCCTATATTGGGAGCTGGGCTCATAATCCACCACCTGATACTTTTCGAAGTGAGTAGGAGATAACTTTGATGTCCTCACCTATATTCTCTCTCTCAGTAAAAGAGGTTCCAATATTTAAGGTGCTGCATAATGTCTACTCTGTTTGCTTACACAGTTTAGCACTGTCAGTACTTTCCCACCCCACTACTTCAGACTGTTTACAAACAAATGACAACAAAAGGTGCATGTGCTGCAAAAATGACATTTTTAATAAAAGCGTCATTTTGCTCTGAAAAGTGACTTGATAAAATCATTTCTCATTCAATAGATCTGTCCCTTGTGCATATAAGGAATCATTTCTGTTTATTTAATGACAAAAAGACATGTTCCTCCTCCCTTGCCCCATTCTCCATTTTTTACTCTAGTTAGCACTTCAGAGAGATCATGCAGCTTGAGACTGTAAATTGGATTCTGTTACTTCTTGTGCATCATCGTCAGAGTTTTTTACTAAGTTCCAACTGTCTACATCTGTGACAAAACAGTAAGGCACTGGGGTTGCACTATAGAGACTAGACAGAGATCTAATGTACTTCAACAGAACTCTTATAATTGGTATATAATAAAAAACTATATACAAGCATGACATGCATCTGACGAAGGGGGTATTCACCCATGAATACCCCCTGCTCCAAAACTTCTGTTAGTCTACAAGGTGCCACAGGACTCTTTGCTGCTATATACAAGCAGTGGCCAAACTTACTGACCCTCCAAGGCGCATACAACAATCTTCAGAAGTTCGAGAGTTGGGGCATACCTGCCAGAGCTCGGGGCTTCAGCACCGTGGGAGGTGCCTGCCGGGGCTCAGGCCTTTAGCCCCCGTCCTGCTGAAGCCCTGAGCCCAGGCAGGTGTGCTTGCTGGGCAGAAGCCCCAGGAACCTCATCCCCACTGGTCAGAAGTCTCTACCCCACCATCCCGGTGCAAGGCAGAGTTCCTGACCCCACTCCTCTTCCCTAGTCTGGTAGGTGGAGAATCGGGGGTGGGCTTTGCAAGCCTCACTTTAAGGGTAAATGAGCCGCATGAAGCCACAGTTTGGCCACCCCACTATATACTATAACAGGGTTCAAAAAAGAACTTGATACGTTCATGCAGGATAGGTCCATCAATGGCTATTAGCCAGGATGGACAGGGATAGCCTAGACAGGATACTGGGCTAGATGGACCTTTGGTTTGACTCAGTGTGGCCGTTCTTATGTTCTCACGGTAATGATGTGTGACCAGCAGGGAAGCTAGCTTGGCTTTCAGATTACAGTTTAATTTTGCAGAGCTGCCAACTAATCTGGATGAGTGGGTAGGAGGAAGGGTATTATTTATCTGTAACTCTGCTCCTCTGAAAAAATAATTTGATTGCATTGCTACACCTGGCACTCAGCTTCACAGCAACAGAAAGGCCAGAGCTCATCTAGCTCTCAGAAGTTGTTGCACCTCTGGGGCACAGGCAGGTAAAGCCCCACTCTCAGAAGTCTTTGTTTCTCAAAGAGCAGATTTGACATGGGAATAGCCGAGAAACACTGAACAAGGGACAGTGCCATATAGAGAGTCACTCTGGGCTAAAGGGAGCAAAGAATCCTGTGGCACCTTATGGACTAACAGACGTTTTGGAGCATGAGCTTTTGTGGGTGAATACCCACTTTGTCAGATGCATGTCCTAAAACAGTTGTGCAGGACAGCAATTCCCATGCACAGCTGCATTAGAGCTGCACATCTCACGGCTCTGGTTTCTGTGCAGAGCTCAACCCTAAAACACTGCTAACCGGCTAAAATTCTGATCGTGTCTCCCATGTAATTCCACTTACAAAATTTATCTCAGTCCCTAGTGGAAGTGAGTGCAGGTCCCACATCATTCTGGCATACATTTTGGAATGGGTGGAGATCTCCATTCCAGGATGATCCAGTTCTGGAGTAGCAGAAATGTTGCTGATAAGAATTGATTTGCATTGGTAGAGGAGAAGCTTGAAAAGCAATAGCCTGCATAAATGCCTACACTGAGCTAAAGTCTGCACATTTTATATCTTTACATAGGTAGATGGATGCCTAGACTGAACTTTTTTATATTTTCAGGTAGATAGACTAAATTCTCATGCATTTTTCTAACATTGTCTACATTGCAGAACACATTACAAAAATCAGCAATGAAGGCAATATGCTTGAAATGATACTGTTTCAAGAGATTACAATTTCTTCATGGTGAATATTTCTAATGCAAAAACTTTTTACAGTATATTAGAATACATGCAAATAGATTTATAAATTGCTAGGTGATTTTATTTTTTAAAATTGCCAGTCTTTTTTTTAAGACTGAAAACCAAGAGAGATGGAGTCTAAGCTTTCTAAACATGCAGGCATGCCATAAAAAACTAACTGGCGCATGCAGAAGCAACGCAGTTCACAAATGAAGCAGTATAATGTCAATGGTTTGAAATTGTTCAGTCTCAGTTGTTTTCCAAGTCAACGCACTGGCAGTCTTGCCTGAATGCAACTAGTCAATAGAGAGAAAATAAATAGAGCATTTCCAGAATTCACCCATCAGCACTGAAAAGTGTCTGCTTACTATTACACAGTTTTAACACGGCATAATCATTTTCACGGTAAATATGCCCTCCTTATGGCTTAGACAAAGAATGGATGACTATTTTAGCCACATGTGCCTATCTTCTAACAGAATTTCCAAATAGCATTTATTTATTATACTATTGTAAGTAGTACGCAGATTAGTAACAGTTTCTAAATCCTGCAAGCTGGTCTTTACGCTAACAAGACACTCTGAACTCAATTTTCTAATTTGGGTGCCTAAAATAGAAACTTAAATCCATTTAGGCTCATAAACATACCCATTATAGATACTTCACTAGGTGCCTACATGTAGATTTAGCTAATATCACAAACACGTACGCATATAGTATTATCAACATAAATTGTCCTATTGACTTCATCAGGACTATTTACAAGCATGTCACTTGCATACAAACCAGTTTCTCATTTGGAGCCTTGGTATTTAATTCTAAGCATCCGTATTTAAAAACTGGGTCTTAAACCCCTGTACAAGCAGACAGACAACGCATTCCCTATTTTTCTGTCTCTGATTTCTGTCATGCCTGCCCAAAACTTCCATGTCATCATATCTCCACCAGGCCGAATACTACACAGAGGGCCAGTCCCTGAGAAAGAGGGGAAGCAGATTAGGTAGCCATATCCTTTCGAAAAGGGGGTGAAACAGTGTTCCCTTATGACCTTCCCTGGCAGTATATAGACTGTATTATACCTATTTAGATAAGATCCTTTCAATGCCACATAATCACAGAGAGGAGCTGCAAGAGTTATACATATAACTCTTATATATAAAATGAATATATATATTACAATCCCCTGCTCGGATATCTGTCACCTGGATGGAAAATCAAGAAAAAAATTGATAGTGGGGTTGAAAAAATTCCCCGTCACTAATGTCCATGGATATAAATGTTACAATAAAAAAGCAGGACAACTACTAGCAGAGCTTTTATAGCTTAACAGTATTTTGACAACAAATGTTCATATTTCATTTGAAATTTATGAAACCTTTGTGCCTCTAATCCCATGAGCAGCTACATGGTAAATGAAAGTAGCAGGCAGTCTAGATTAATAATATTTTGCTTCATATTGGAAGAGCATTCTAAAGGAAAAATAACTTGCTTTATCTGTCCTCTTTTTTTACAGTCCCTGTATTGGAACAGACTAGGACTTCTAAAACCTGCTTGAAAATATTCACAGATGCCTTATTAATTTATGAGAAACTGAAGGACCCATCACAAGACATAAGTAAGCAATTTAGAACTAGCAAGTAGAGGTGCATGATACATGGTGAAATATCACTACTCCTAGAGTTAGAGTGCTACTAGTGGTTTAAATCAAGATCTAGGGGAGTACCTGAAGTAAGCCACAGTATTTGATATTCTAATAAAGAATTCTTATGAAAAAGTTAAGTGTTGACATATGAATCATAACCTTTTGCTTCCATATTTTCACAGTTTAGAAGTACACATGTGCTAAGAGCTAAAGTGTGGCTTCTTACACTTACATGTGTGAGTGTCTTTTTCATTATGGCAGTTTATCTCCAAGCATATTCAGACTGTAGTGGTTTTTTTTCCTTCTTGTTGTTGGGGTTTTTTTTGCTGGTAGCATAGTACCATGTATTATGGGGCACAAACGAGCACTGATTGCATGTCTGGATAGGAAGAACTGCTCATTTTTATTTTTAAATTCCGGTGCAATTGATCACATATGTACATTAAACATTAGGAGGTAAGGAAATGTTCCAGCTTATGATTTTATCCCAAACCAAGAGGCACAAGAAATGTGATGAGAAAATAAAGGCTATGGAACCATTTCTGACAGCCATTTCATATATCTGTTAAATATGATCACTTTGATCTATTTCTATAACATATCGCAATTTTTGTGCAATTATTCTAATTATAACAAATATTTCTGAAGCGGTAAGTTACTGATTTGTTATATACAAACCTACAAGCTTCAATTTCTTAATAATGCCTCTAAATAACAACTACTGAAATTATCATTGTGTGATATTCATATTAATTTTCTTTCCTGAGAAGCTTAGTGAGCAAGATACAGTGTGGGAAATATTTATAAGGAAGAAAGATTCAAACCAAAAATATCATCCACTGGTGAACCAAAGATTGGAGAAATGTAAGGTAAGCCACATGCAATGGGGAGTGAGGGGAAAGGCTGACAGAATGGAGACAGGCAGATAATATAGGAAATACCAGATTCTGGACTAAACAGTATTTATAACTCCCTAACCTAGTCAAAAAGTGACACAGAGCAATATATTAAATGAATTCAGAAAAACCCAATTATATGGATTCAGAAGACACCTGAGAATAAGGTGGCTGTGGATGTTGTATCATTTAGTCTCGTATTACAGAAAACTGAAATCTCCGAGGATCTGATGTATTGGACAAGGGTACCAGATCCCACAACACAGGTCAGAAAAGACAAGTGATATCCATGGGTAGCTGGGACCAATATAAATGACATTATGTGGCTTTTAACACACAGAGAGAAGGGCTGAAGGCTAGCCATGCATAAGAACATAGGTAATGCCATATTGGACCAGATCAAGGTTCCATCTAGTACAGGTGATATATATTCTAAAGAAGATGTACAAAACCCTGAAGTGAATAGTTATGGAATAAGCTGCCCAAAAGAGAAATTTCTCCTTAACTCAAAAATTGTTCTGACATATGAGGGTTGGTTTTAAAATAATCCTTATTAATGTGACTTTCAGATATTCTGATTATGTATGTAACTGTCCTTTTTTGAATTTTGCTAAACACTACTCCTCAATGACTTCTTGTGGCAATGAACTCCACAGGTTAACTTTTCCTTTTCACTGTTCCTTTGTTCTTGCACTGTGAAAAAAGGTGAATTCTACCGCCTGCGTTACACAAGAAGTTTGTCTAAATCACATGTTCACAAACTGTGGGGCAAGCACCCCGGGGAATACAAAGTTATTGGGCAGTGTGAGGACTTGAGGAGGCTGCGCTGAAGGGCCAGAGTTGGGAGGAGGCGGCTCTTTTCAGCATGGGGTCAGTAGTCCCAAGATGCAATCTTCAGCTCCCCATCTGAACCCAGCCCTTCGGTGCTGCTCCATGCACTTCCCCTGAACAAAGGGGGAAAGAGTGGGGAGCGAGACGAGCAGGGAACTGGGTCCCAGCAGCCAAGACTGCCCAACTGCTGCAGGGAGTGGTAGATTTCCTGAATTGCCACTTGGTGAGTATGCCCCCCTCCAGCCCTTGTGGGTACCTAGCACCCATCCCCCCCACTTGGGTACAGGGCACACCTCCCCCTGACCCTGGCCCCTTCCTCTTGCCTCTTTAGAAAGAGGGGGGCACATGGTATATGAATCTCTGAAGGGGGTTCAATAAAAATGTTTTGGGAACTGCTGGTCTAAAGGATCACAATAGTCCCTTATGACCTTAAAATAATGAACACGTGAGTGCTTGATTTATGCTCTCTGTGTCACTCATTACTGTCTACACCTCTCATGTACTCTCCCTACTTCTCCTCTATGAACTAAACAGTGCCACTTCAATTCACTTCAGTTCTTTTTCCCATGAAGCTCAGGACCCTGAACAATAATAAGAAAACTTTGGAAATAAGAAACTCAAAGAATGTCTACTGGGGTAAAAAACAATCAAACTGACTATAAATTGGCAAGACTAAGGAGCAGCAAGAGGTGCTAAGATCACAGAACTTGATTTTTGACATATGCAACTGGAATTATAGACTGTGAAACTGATTTCAACAGCCTTGCTCCATGCTGATTTGACATATGATGAAAAAAAAGGACAATGTCCCTTTTATTATTTTTTCCTAAAGCAAGCTTGATTTCTCAACATGTCTACTTGCACTTTAGATAGATACACAAGCAGACAAGTGGAAAAATCAAGCTTGTATGTATACACACATACACATATATTGACACACATATATCCTCCTTGTTATAAAGTTAATACTTTTCTGGTTTTCCTTATGTTAATGAAAATACATATCAGCAGAAAAAGAACAATCAGCAACAACAGAACAAAAAGTTCTATTATTACGTTTTTGACAAGATCATTTCTAACAAATTTTTAAAAAAACATTTGCAATTATTTTAAAACATACCGTACCTCAGGCTGATCTTATAAAAATATCCTCCTCATCTAAGGTAAGCAGAAACTCATACCTTCCCCTTTTAACTGTTAACAGACAATCACTAGTTTTAACACATTGAACCATAGATTTTCCTTTTCTTTACTAACTATTTAAAGAATATTGGATTCAATATTATGTATTACTTTACAATTTTTCATGCTTACTATATTAAAGTTTTATATGACACTTTCCCTCTACCTTTATTATGGAAGTATCAATTGCATTTTACAAAATTAAAGTTTTTAAGTTGAGTTTTGCACTTAAAACAGTAGTTCAATCACGTTGCTAAGTACAATAGCACTTACTTTGAGTACAGGATGAATTTTCTAAGGATTTACAAGAAACCACTTAGTTTGAGAGTTTAAAAAATGGGTCATTTAAGAAATTTAGCACACTCTATCATGCCATTTTTTTATCCTAAACGATCTAAGTAAAGGAATAACACAGACATCAAACTTCCAACAGAGTTACAGCTCATTGAAATCTAGTATAAAGCCTGTAGTTGAAGAATTTATCTATTTGCCATTATTCTTCATATGGGAAAGTATATTGCTCAGATGGGACTAACAAATAATGTTCTTTCACAGAGAAATTGATAAAGAATTCAAAATGGTCACTACCTTTCTCCAAACTTTTCATTGGGAATGAGGTCCAGCTGCTCATCGGAAAGATGGTGACCCCATAGGAGGAAACTCTGTCACTACTCTGACCTTTACTGACAGCAAACATGAAGGAAAAAGGACTGTAAAATGTTATCTAATCTTATCTATCTAACAAACACTAAAATGCCTTAATCATAACTGTATGATTACTGATTGGACTCACTGCAGGACAGACAACTTTTTTTGGTGCCTTAAGTGTGCATTTCCTTACCTTAACATGTTTGGATATATAATCTTAACCTCCGGCTTTCTTGTGTTTCTAGTGATAGGGTTGGGGATATTTATAACATTCCTGTGATTTTTTTTAACCGTTAAGATATTGATATAGATTCATAGATCCAAGGACAGAAGAGACCACCGTTAATATCTAGTCTGACTTCCTTTATGACACAGGCCATGGAACTTCCCCAAAATGATTCCTGGAGCAGATATTTTATAATAAACATCTAATTTTGGTTTAAAAATTGTCAGTGATGGAGAAGCCATCACAATCTGCGGTAAATTGTTCCAATGGTTAATTACTCTGTTAAAAATTTACACCTTATTTCTAGTTTGAATTTGTCTAGGTTCAACTTCCAGCCATCAGATCTTGTTATACCTTTCTCTGCTAGACTGAAGAGCTTATTATTAAATATTTGTTCCCCAGGTAGGTACTTATCAATTGTAATCAAGTCACCCCTTAACCTTCTCTTTTTTAAGCTAAATATATTGAGCTTTCCAGTGTGTCGCTATTAGACAAGTTGTCTAATCCTTCAGTTATTCTTGTGGCTTTTCTCTGAACCCTCTACATTTTATCAACATCCTCCTTGAATTGCGAGCACCAAAAATGGACAGGTTTCCATCAATGGTCGCACCAGTGCCAAATACAGAGGTAAAAAAACTCCCTACTGCTACTAGAGATTGCATTAGCTCTTTTGGCCACAGCATCAACCTGGGAGATCATGTTCAGCTCATTTAGCCACCATGACCCCAAATCTTTCTCAGAGTCACTGCTTCCCAGCATAGAGTCCCCTATCCTGTGTGTCTGGCCTACATTCTTTGTTCCTAGGAGGTATAAATTTACATTCAGCCACACTAAAATACATATTGTTTGCTTGCAACCATTTTACAGATTGCTCTGAATCTTCATTATTTACCACTTCCTCAAAGTTTGCAAATGGCACAAAAATTATCGGGGATGATTTTATGTTTTCTTTGAGGTCACTAATAAAAATGTTAAATAGTATAGGGCCAAGAACCTATCTCTGTGGAACTGCACTGGAAACACACCTGTTCAATGATGGTTCCCCATTTACAATTACATTTGAGACCAACTGAACAGCCAGTTTTTAATCCATTTAATGTGTGCCATGTTAATTTTATATTGTTCCAGATTTTTAATCAAAATGTCATGCAGTACCAAGTCAAACACCTTACAGAAGTCTAAGTATTCATCAACTCTATTATCTTTATCAACCAAACTTGTGAGCTCATCAAAAAAGATATAAAGTTAGTTTGACTGGATCTATTTTCCATAAATGCATGCTGATTTGCATTAATTATATTGTCCTCCTTTAATTCTTTATTAATTGAGTCCTGTATCAGACACTGTTATCTTGCCGGGGATTGATGTCAGGCTGACATGCCTATAATTACCCAAGTCATCCTGTTTAATCTTTTAAAAAAATGGATACAACGATAGATTTCTTCCAGTCTTCTAGAAAGTCTCCAATGCTCCAAAACTTCTTCCAGTCTTCTAGAAAGTCTCCAATGCTCCAAAACTTCTTCCAGTCTTCTAGAAAGTCTCTAATGCTCCAAAACTTATTGAAAATCAACATTAACTCTCCAGTGAGCTCCTCAGCCAGCTCTTTTAAAATCCTTGGATGCATATTATCTGGACCTACTGATGTAAAAATTTCTAACTTTAGCAGCTGCCGTTTAATACCCACCAGAGATACTAGCGGATTGGAAAGAATGTTACAATTACCATATGAAGGGACTGTATTATCTGTCTTTTTCCCAATAGAAACAGATATATTTATTGAATGTGTCTGTCTTTTTTGTTCTCTTATATACTCTCAACCCAAGTTCCATGGAATCTGACTTCGTGTGTTGGGTTCGGAATGGGTAAGAAAACAATTCGACAATCTCAGCTTGGGTAGGGTTCAAGCTGAGTTCCAAAGATGTATCTTAGGACTCAGTGGCCTGTTTTGTGCTCTGGTGCCTCCCCAGGCCAGCAGGAGCCACTGTGGGGCAGGCTGCACTGGGCCTGGGCTTCTACTTGCTGCATTGTCAGTGCTGCCACCGGCCTCTTCCCACTGGCTGGATGGGAAGCAGCTATTGATGAGATACCCCCTTCCCCACTGACTGCAACTATGGTCCTATCCCAGCTTCTTCCAGATTGGCTTGTGGGGCGAGGGGGGCAGTGCTGACAATGCAGTGATTAGGAGTCCTACCCTCTCCCATACCACAGTGGCCTCTGCAGACCTAGGAGCATGCTCCTAATCCAGTGGGTTCCATCTACAAGCGTTGAGTTCAGGTTGGGCATGAAAACAACTCATGGTTCTTGGGCCTGGTTCAGTTCAGATTGGCTGTGACATAGTCAGTTTCGGGTGGGCTTTAATATTAGACCAGAGCAACCCTCTACTTGGAATAAAAATACTTATCACTGCTACTAACTAGCCTACATTCAAAAATACTCTTTTGGTCAACAGGCTGCCAGATGCAGGAGTGGAGGGAGGTCGACTTATGTACTGTTAATCTGGAAGAAGAAATGGCTTTGAACATCAGGGAGTAGCATATGGGTGCCCATCATTGCAGTGTTTAAGAGTCTCATGTCTGAGCTGTAGTCTAGTGATAACTTAAAGGGCTTATTTTCATCAGATGATTAACCCAGCTCCCTGGCAGATTTGTTTGACATGGTTTCCCCTACCAAGCCACACATGACTGGAACACATGAAGAACAGTTAGTACCATAGTACTGCTTGAGACCTGGGCCCTTCCTGTTTATTTCTGCCTGCCTGTTACCTGGTCATACTAGACAGTACTTGATTCATAAAGGAGGCGATATATCAACCTTATAGACCAGTATTTTGGCTAATATTTTGCAATTATCATTAATCAGCAAAGGTATACTGCTCCAGCTCCTTCCTGCTAAAAACAGTTCTGATTGCCAAATATACTAGTATCAAAAGGAGGGCTCTCTCTCAATATCCAGATTGAATTGGCTTAATCGTAGTCCAACTAATTTACTATAAAACTTCTAAAGCAGCATTATGCACGTGCATCAGGTTCACAGCTTTATTCATTTACAACAGATTTTATGGCTTTTTGAAGTTCTTCTGTTTGAAAGAATGAATTTATACTTGAAGAAAGCTGAACTTAGTGACAAAACTATCTGCCTAAATACCATCCGGTCTCATAAAAGAGGGAAGATATAGCAGATAACTGCTATAATGCCTGCGTTCATTTCCTTACTTGTAAAAGCTCATATAAGTAATCAACAAGCTAGTTCTTGCTTTCTGAATACACACAAAATGAAGGATTAGTGATCAGATTCTCAATCCAAACTCCCAACTTTTGGTTTTTATAATTACATTTTCTTATCACTGTAATTACTGCTGCTGTCTAGGTTTTGTTGCACTTTTTTAAAGAAAGCAGCTCAGGAAATAACTCTGCCTCTCAGTATCAATTTTATGAGGTTTCAAAGCAATGAATTAAATCCCGGAGCACTCTCACTTATTTAAAAAAAGTCATATCATTAATACTTTTTATGAACTAAGAATCCATTAGAAGATGTTTATTGAATTTCAATCTCCTGTGAGTGTTATTAAAGTAAGTCCAAGAATGAACTTGAGTTTATGGATTGGGTGTGGTGTGACAAACAGATATTGCTTAATGCAGTATTAGATCACCGGTGATGTTAGAAATTATTCAATTATTATAGAAGCAGTGCACACACAAAGCATGTTCACCTATCTAGGCTTGAAAATCAATTCCAGTATGCACGTTTATAAAATAATGCATCTGTTATGTCTATCGCTACACATAAGCATAGCAAGTTTTCAATTATAAATAAATTTTAAAAATATCTGCTCCAAATAATACAATTCTTATGGATTAATGGATTGCTTCACTTAAGAGCAGCATGGAATAAAAAAGTAGTTAAGGTAGAAAGCTTGGATTGTTGCTGAAAGGGAGAATTAATGGTATTAATCAGTGCTGATCACCCCAACTGCCATGGGCCTCATAGGCAACAAGCACGGTGTACTCCACCAGCTTATAGTTTGAACGGTGTGACAGGATGGTACAAGTTCTGTCACATCTTGCCACATTACTGTGCTAGGTAGGGATCCTACCAAGCTAAAGAATGACACTGGGGTGTTTTGGGAGGTAGGAGGAAAGGGGCACAGGGGAGAGTCAACTTCAAGCAAGAGCTTAAGAATTCCAACTGGCAGTGCCTGACCGCACTCAGGGGTCAGGTGACCCCAACTCTACCTATGCTCACACTCTTAAAGAGATTCAGGACTATTCTCATGGTACAGAGAGAAAGGAGTTGCTCTCCATACGTTATTTCATTTTGTGTTTGTTTAGAGTAAAAGATGCTTCAGCTAAGTGAAAGAAACATGGTCAGAGATTTTCTGGGTCAGAGTATTTTCAGTTACACGAGAACCTTGTAAATACAATGGGAATGGGGCCTCCTATGAACTCTCTCTCTAGCTGCTCAAATCTTGGTGCTGTCACAAGAAAGAAACGTGAGCTTTTAACAAGAAAGTAGGGCTTGTTGTGTCTCATAACAGTTCGAAAAAGACATTTAACAAAAGACATTGCCAGAACTTTGAAGTCAATATCACAAACTTGATAACTATTTTTATCCCTCGGACAATATCACATTCCTACTAATATTTAGGAAAGCAGAAATTTGTTTGAAAAATAAAGCAATGCTCAAATATGAAGCCCAAGCAATTTTAGCTACACACATGTTCAGACAGCTATCCCACTGTATTCTCACGTAACTCTGCTGAAATCCATCTCAAGCTTATTCAGTGCCAAGCTGACTACTGTCTTCAAACATCCATGATTTAAATGACAATGAACTCTACACCATATCAAAGCTACTTCAGTCCTTCAGTATCAGTTTTAATAAAGCAGGACAAGAAATATTCAGCAAAAATGACATCTCAGAATATTCCCAACCCCAAAATCAATACAACCAAAAATAGAGGTTGCTGAGGGTAAGACAGAGAAACGAGAGGTGAAGGAGCGTCTTCAGGGTTGGAAAGGAGTTGTGTAGTTAGGAAGAGGGGCTGAAATCCTGTCTGAGGTTAGGAAGCAAGAGTCAGCAGTAGGTTAGGAGAAGAAAAATTATGGCAATTTGTATTAGAGTTGTGTTGAAGAAATTTTAGATGAAATTTTTTTCCCAGCTGCAATTTGAATTTTATTTGACATACTATGAGGTTATTTTTTGTATTCATTACACCCAGAGTGATCCAGGCAATATGCATGTTCTCTGCTCTGAGGATCTTCTAATAGCTGAGAAATAACAAAATGTGAATAAAGAGGGGAAGGTAGGTGAAAAGTGTGTGCGTGCACATGGGGGGTGGTTACAGTAACATCACATGGCTAGTTACTCTTGCTATGCATGTATCTTGGTGATTCCTCTATATGTTGTATGACCAACATTTTCAAAAGTGACTAGTGTTTCTGGATGCTTCTGTTTTTCGGCCCAACTTGAGACACCGTGAGGATATTTCCATGCTAATAGCAATGAGCTATATTGGCACGGAACCTGCACTGCACATAGTCGCAGCATAATTAATTAAGCCTGACAACTCCTCTGTGAAGTAAAATAAGTCTAACCACATTACCTCTCTAATCCAAATTTCAGAAAGTGCATTTTGCCAGATATACTATTCAATCATACACACAAAAACTGTATGTGACTTCAACAAGCACTTTACATTAAGTAAGGCTCCTTTTTATATTTTTGTATAATAAATAAATCAAAGATGCAACATCCTTTTTATTGGGATAATACTTCAGAATGTCAGTAAATAAATCTCTGGAAGGATAAAAGTATTTCCAGGATTTCCAGTTCTAACAGTATATCCTGTATTTGAAGATTATGTAACTGTACTCATCATATCTTGCAAAAATCACTAAATAAATACAATTTAAACAATTAATACCAAAACAAGTTATCTTTAATATCAGGATTTTAATAATGAGACAGTGAGTATAAAGTTTGTGTAAAGTTAACCTTAGGGGATATCCACCTTGAGGACAGAGTGACACTGATGGCATTTAGAGAGACAAATGCATATATATGTGATTCAGAAGTAACTCCATTTTGATTCCTTATGAATTTAGCTTCAAGGATTTGATTTTCTTCTGTATAAGCTTTAAAGTGAACATGTAGCCAATTGCAGCTGGCTCCGCTGTTATCATAAAGTCAGCTCACTTAGTGCTGTACAATTAAAATAAACTACAGCTGCAATGTATCACTAGTTTTTCAAAATCTGAAAATACTCCTGGCTAAACCCTGCCTCCAAAACTAAAACATAAAGGAAAAGCTATAGTTCACTTGGCAATAACGTAGGAAAGGATGTTTTGACATTAGTTTCATGTTATTAAATGTTCATTTTCCACTTAAAAACAAGAAGCTCTTGTCACTAATGATTTATATTGTAACAATACTTTGTGTGACATAAAAAAGGCATATAATGGTTTGATGCTGTTAACCTTTTAAGATAAAAATGGGAATACAAATAGTATTACTTTTTCCTTTGATAATTTCTTTGAGCATATTTCTCTGGTAACACATAGGCTCCATTTCAGTAGTGGCCTATGGAATAAAGTAGCCTTTAAATAAAATATCACTCAACAGCACATCAGCTGAGAAACAGGTATTCCTGAGAGTTTCATTGCTGGATTCTCTCAATATTTTTGGTTTTCAATAGATATATGGAGGTTACTTACATGTAATTGGAGTTCTTCGAGACGTACTCTGCATGCTCATACTCTTGGGATGCACTGACCTGGTAAAACTAGGCTGGTGGAACCTTCCAGTAGCAGCGCCTGTTGGAGGCGCCTCATCCCTCCCATTCTGTTTCTAATGCTTGCACTGGTCAGGGCCTTGGGTGGAGGTATTGGTACCATTGCTACCTCAGATCCTTCCAAATGCTAAAGCGGAATACCAAATATCATACAATTAGGACTATGCAGAGGCAGGGAAGGTGGGCAAGGAGTCTGAACATGCAGAATGCATCTCAAAGAACTGCAGTTACAAGTCAGTAGCTTCGATTTCTTCAAGTGCCTTGTGCATATTCTCACTCTTGAGAAATTATTGCGAGCAGTACCTCAATAAGGAAGGAGTGAGGGAGCCCTAATTCAACAGTGACTGAAGTACTGCCCTGCCAAAATGAGGATTGGTTCTGGATTACAAATCTAGTGCACAGTGAGATGCGAAAGTGTAGATTTTTCTCCACCTAGTGGAGTTGCACAGCTGGATGGAATGAGTCTTTCAATTGTTTACATAATAAACTGCCACCATGTTGTCCATGCCAATTTGGATAACTGTATTATGTATTTGTGGGAGAAATGCTTGGGTGCCAAACAGATTGCCCATAACTCCAATATATTTATTTGTAATTAGGACAGACTCCAAAGGCCTCTTACAACTTTGATGTGAAGATGTGCATCCCAGTCTATCTTGGATGCATCCGCGGTTACTGTTAACTTGGGCTGAGATCAGTTGAATAACTCTCCCTTGAGAACATTCTGGATAAGTAGCCACCATGTTAGAGAATTAATGATTTTTTCTTGCGGTATTGTAAACCTCTTTGGTATGGTGTCTATAGTGGGACTGAAATTCTTCAGAACCCAGTGCTAAAGAGGTCTCATTCTCAGTCTCGCATAGGGGGTTACATATGTCATCAATGCCAACAGTCCCAGAAGCTTCAGAAAAAAACCCCTATTGTTTGAACTGGCTGTATCATGAGTAAATGTACAGAATCTGCTATTTTCAAAAACCTCCGTTCCAGCAGACAAGCCCTTGATTTGACAGTTGAATATCACCCCTATGAAAGGAATCTTCCTAGAGGGAACGAGAAATTATTTTTGCTTGTTTATGAGGAGACCCAGGGCTCCAGAGAAGTGTTCTGAATGGCTGTCACAAACTAAGCTTATTACTATACTATTTATTTTAGGGCACAGAGAAAAACAGATGTAAGGTGGTTCATGTCCTAATACTGCAGTGGATGGAAGGAAATGAGGCGGCAACAGCACCAACTCACCGCCACGCCCCTGACTAGTATGAGTGCTAGAGACAGGAGGGGAGAGGTGAGGCATCTGCAACAGTTAGTGCTACTAGAAGGTTCCATGTCCATGAAGTCAAAACATTCCAAGAGTGTGACTTTGCAGAGTGCAATTTGAAGAACTCTATTTCAATTCAACAAGCAAAATCTCTGTCCAGTTACATACAATCCTTTCACTTAATTTTAATGATTATGTATCTATTGCTGTCTTCTGGTCCTTTCCTGGAAATAACAGTCTATTAAATCTCTTCTTTATCATCTTTTAACCTACCATGATTTCAAAAACATTTATTTACATAAATTTGGGGAATCCAGGCTTCTTGTTAGGATATGACATATTTCTGTGTTTCATTTCATACACAATGGAAGAGCAGGAAACAATCTGCAAACGTTTCTTTCCCCCCTTTCTTACTGACTTTGTTCTATTCCATCCAGGCAACAAACTTCTAAACTCACGTTGCCACCAACAGACAACAGAAGTTGATGTTAATCCTGAAATGCAAAGTAGTATGTCCTAATAAGAAGCCTCTTTTACTGAAACAGCAATCAACATATAAAATCAAAATAGAAGCACAGTATTTCTCATGGTGGATTCTTCCTCTTGGAGCAAACTAAAAAGATGCACAAGAACGTCTTAAATCATTGTATGGCCTAGAAAAGTTCTCATTTTGCGTGACATTCACAAATTCTCTTGTAGATAATTTCTGAAAGTTCTATTTAGATAAAGAACAACACTGCACCTTTAAGAAAATATTATTTTTCCTGAGGCCCTATCAAGGTAAATTTCATCAGTATTCAAAGAATGAGCAAAGCACTTCAACAATTTATTTCAATAAAAGAAGACTTGGCTGAAAGGAGTATAAATGATGAGAACTTGCTTTAAACTGATTTATTCCCTGCAGCAATAAAAGGAATGTTTCTTCACTCAGCTGTTTAATATGCAAATATGCAGAGCATCCAGCTTCTGACAGTACATCATTAATAAAACCTTGCACTAAGCAGAGCTCCCGATATTTCATCCTGATGAAAATACATGATGACGATTTTAGACTGTATAATTTCAGAACTGGAACAATGTACTTCCCAATGATGGAAACTCAGCAATCCACACTTCTGGCAGAGGCTTTTTAATAAGTTAACCTATTTCTGTAAGTGGGAGATGTGTTTACAAAAACTGCAAATATGAGAAAGCTTGTAACCCAATGCTACTAACTGGACAATTTGAATCTTAGTTTGGAAAAACACTCATAAATAATCACTTTATCCACAAGAAGAACACAACGATGATTAAAATGTAAAAAATGAAATAAAAAAATTAACTATTCCTTTCTTTACCTACTTTTATTCATTAAACAACTTACTCTAGTGAGCACTATTGCATGGCCATAGTTTTTAGATATTTCTTAACAACTGTGCCATTATATAATGCTAGTTGTCAATTTTCAACAATCGTGGAAATTAGCATTTATTAAATGTAGCTGGTGCCTTTTGCTACAATTCACAAGTAGATTTTAAAAAACGAGTCTGCTATTTTATTTGTTTTCATTTAATCCCCTGAAAATACTGAAACATTATACATTATACATCTGGTCCAAAGGTCTTTCTCCGCTGTTCTATCTAGCAGTTGCCTTCATAACCAAATCAAGTATGCACACCTGTCAGCTAATTGTGCGAAGTACTTCAGAGACACTTCATTAATTTTATCTTCACTGTTTGCTACAAACATTTTAAATGTATTTTAAAAAATAAAATAAAAGGGACATTAGACTATTAATTGCTTAAGATAAGAGACTAGAATACTTGCCAATACCTTGTCCCTGAAGTCTCTCCAGTCTAAAGCAGGGAAGTTGGATGCCGTACAGTAATTTTCAAATTTCTGCAAAGCACCCATTTCTGCAGAATTAATTATAATGAGCAACTATCAAACGCTATAATGGACAAGACTAATATGCACAAAGACAACTGTGAGAAATTCACAACATGCTAACCTGTGAAATGCAGTCATTTATTTGCAACGGCAGGTTCTGCCTGAGTCATACATGACTGCTAAGGTCTGGGGAGGGGAGGTTTGTTGAAATATTGTTCTCTTCTCACTGTCACTTTATCATTACATTTGAACTAAAGAGGGTCCACCTTTGCAATACAAGAATCAAAATAATGACTTGACTTTAATTCAAAATATTTCAGAGAAGTTTGAAGGATTTTCCTTTGAAACATTCCGCATTCAATATCTAAATGAAATGAAATGTCTTCAGGTCTAAATTTCAGGGGAAGTGTTAGTAAACTTCTCCTAGCCAGTACTTTACATGTTTCTGATTTTCTGTGCATGGCAATACACTCTCATAACTCAAATGGGATTAACCAATTAAACATTTCCCAGTAGTCTCTAAAATAGCTGCTCCTGGCATGTTTTTTGCATGGAACAAACCTCAATGGGAGGATATGATAGAAATCTTGCACTATTTAAATACAGAATTGGGACATCAAAGAAAGGGTTGTATTGAAATAACATGGATAATTAAGGAAGTGGAGAACAGTAATAACTAATTTACATAAAATGCTAATAAGCCTCTTGACTTGTTCGGCAATTTCTGCTTTAGGCATGGTAACTGGGGGTTCAAATTTGTGTACTAATTTTATTATTTATTTACAAATACACGATAGTCAGGCTAATCTGTATCTGGCAGCATGCATCTTTAAAAAAAATATCAAAACTAATGAGAATGTGACTGGAAACTTATGAAAAACTTTTCATCACAATTATATTAATTAATACATCTAATTTACAAAGTATAAAGGCCTTTAATTATATGTCTGCCTGTGCATGGATTCAGACAGTGTCCTTTTTAGTTTAGCTCATTTTCATGCCCTGCTGAATACTCTGTTACAAACAATCAATGATATATTAAAAACGTTAAATGCTCCTCACAATTGCCAGGACTTATAAACTTTGTTTTCATTACCCTGCAGTTGTTCTCAAAGTGATTCTGTTGTGTTATGTGCCCTGGAACTCAGATGGGACGATTAGGGCTCTGCACCTCCACTACAGGTAACAGCTATTTATACTGTACCTTTGTCACCATTGGTTTCCGAGAAGAAATTATATGCTCTGAAATTCTTGTTTTATTTTACTCACCTACTGATCTTTCCTCACAGTGCTACGGCAGCAATGGCTTTGAGATGTGAATGTGAATGAGTGTCTGAGCTGTTCCTTCAGGACATGTCTGCGTATTGACCTTCAGCTTACCCTGTTTCCCTGTGAGTCCTCTAAGCATGATCCATTGCTTTCTCAGGCCATTCTCCCTTCACCCCATTGATGGGTTTCAGAGCTACTTAAATTTCAAAGTCCTGATGCGTTGCAGCAGTGGCCAGGGCTCAGCTTTGCTCACGTATAGATTGTACAAGGTCACAGTAAGGGAAGGGGAAAAAAAGCCAAAGCATTTATCAGGATGTATTGCTTTACTTTTTCTATCCATCACAAAGGCGATGATTCTATTTTAGTGAAAATCCATTGAACTCAGATCAAGTCAGATGGCTGTTATCATTGGAAACTCAAGAGCTGTCACACTATAATCGGTACAAATGATGAACACTGAAACGTGGGGCTTGAGGTCGCTTAATGGTCTTTAGTGAAAAATTTTTGTTGCTTTTTAAATTCTACAAAAGCATTTACCTAAGCAACTTTTCAGTTTGAGAATGATAAAATTGGGTTACGCTAGTGCAAACTATTCCATTACAGATGATCTAACAAATACGATGAGGCCAAACATTTATTTCTACCTGCTCCTCCCCTCTCCCTCCCCCACACATTCACTCTTCCTATATTTATTTGCTTCTGCCCCAGAATTATAGGCATCTGATCATCCCCCAAAAATACATTTCTGCTCATCATATTCAGTAACAATATACAATGTTAACAGGCACTTCACCAGTCTGTTTTTATGGGAAGGAGTTTTATTTGTGTTCTGAGAGACGTCCAGCTTTCGTAAAGGTTTTTTATTCTTGTATTCATTCCTGGTGTGGGGATGGGGTGGGGGGAAGACTTAAAAGATGCCTCATTTTTGAGCTCTCTCTCCAATCTTTGCTAAGTGATAAAAGCTCAGTGAGGTACCATATTTTAATAAAAAATTTAAAATCCTGACTGTGCTGAAGAGCACCACAAAACTTTTATTAAATAGCTATGCAATTATATATCATTCACTATAATTACTAGTCTATTTGAATGACATCAGAACTAGAAGACTGGGGGAGTGAAATGAGTAGAGAAGAACTATCATACATGACACAGAGCTCCTTCTTCCTTTCTGTCTAGGTGTGCTAATTATTTTAATAGTTAGGCTTCCTTCTACTTTATATCAGTCATGACAGACTTGCCATCTATTTATTTATTTATTTTGATTTCAAAATTTCCAGATTAAAAAAAAAAAAAGCACCTATCCCAAGTTCTAGGCTCCCTTGACAGATAATTAAAAATGCATTGCAACGAAGAGGAAAAACGCCGTAGCACAGTGAGAGCCTTGCTCCACACGAAAGGTGCCAGTCCACAAAATTGGAATTTCCCTACCTGAGCTCTCGCAAAATCCTAATCACTTCAGATAAAAATCCTCTTCCCACCCAAATCTCAATCACCTCAAGTGAACACCCAAATAGATGAGCTTTTACAATACATCCCCAGAGCCAACAAACAAAGTCTATTTTCCCCCAAGTATATTATAAAGTCAAGGGGCCCTTTCTAATCTTACATACCAAGGAAGCTCCAGCCAGAGCACCACCACTGACTACAACTGTGGCTGTACGATAGAGGGAAAGAATGTGATTACTCAGGTAGGGATGTCCTAACTGTGTAAGGCTTTTTGGTCATTTAAAATTATATTGAATTCTACTATCGATCTCTCCTCAGTGCTACAGTATTATGCCCTCAAATCATACGAGATTTCCAGAGGGACAGGGAGCCAACTATTTGCACTAAATGATTAATGATGTAAGAAATATTATTTATGTTTAAAATGTATATAGATTGTTATAGTGTTTATGACACTTTACAGAAAAAATACAGACAGGAGGCCTGATGCTCAGTTTGTCAGCTTTAACCCACTTTTTGCTTCCATATTTGCATTGTTCACATGGACTCCAATGTCCATTGGAGCAGGGCCAATACTGCTTTAATGTACACTCAGGTTCTCGTGGCCAGTGAGGGCAATGGAAAGAAGAGAAGAGCCAGAGCACAGTTTGCTCAAGCCATGCCCTCTTCTTACCCCATCCCTTCCTCCCAATTTTTGGTTTAGGCCCACCCTCCATACCAGGGTCTGATGTAGGGCTGCTATGGCAGTTCTACAAGAGCAGATGAAGCTCCCCATTGTACGAGGTGCCTTGGGGGCATGGGGAGAGTGGATTTCCATCTCCTTTACATGAACAGAATGGCATAAAATAGCCTTAGTGTAATGGAGGACCAGGCTCTGTCCCCATTCTCTCTGCTCCAAGAAGCACAAAATCTGCATAGTATTTATAATATGTAGGTCTTTATATTTTCAAATTTCTTTATAAATATTAAGTCAAGTAAAGGTTGAGAACTCTTTATGCTCTCTGTTTTATATATACACTAAGGTATAGTTTCCCCGTTTTTTATTTATATATATATATATATATATATATATATATATATATATATATATATATATATATATATATACACACACACATACATACATACACACACACACACACTTACTTTTAATTAATAGGCAAACTATACCTTAGTCCTAAATCTTATAGAAAATTAATATTCATGTAGATGTTTTAAATCAGTCATTCTTGGTGTTTGTCAGAAGAGATGTGAAGGGTTCATAAGAAATAACCATTATGGGAAATTGGCAAGAAATTGGGCAGATGGGTTTTGACATGTATTTTAAGCAGGGGTAGAGGGTTGATGAGACACAGGGAAACTGATAGAATGCTTTAGAGATCAGTGTCTCTCAACCTTTCCAGATTACTGTACCCCTTTCAGGAGTCTGATCTGTCTTGCATACATCCAAGTTTCATCTCACTTAAAAACTACTTGCTTACAAAATCAGAGAAAGAAGTGTCACAGATACGCTGTTACTGAACAATTGCTTACTTTCTCATTTTTATCATATACTTATAAAATAAATCAACTTGAATATAAATATTGTACTACATTTCAGTGTATAGTATATAGAGCAATATAAACTAGTCAATGCATGATATTTTAGTTTGTGCTGACTTCTCTAGTGCTTTTTATGTAGCCTGTTTTAAAACTAGGCAAACATCTAGATGAGCTGATGTACCGCCTGGAAGACCTGTGTACCCTTGGTTGAGAACCATTGTTATAAATGATGCAAGGAAAATTTGATGGCTTTTTATCTCCAATCACTTGTGTACAGAAGAACACATATGATATGCAAGAGGAATTCACAATAAGAGGTATGTTATGATGTAGGAGGAGCAGGTTAATATCGTGAATAAATGAGTCTCACGTCTGGCTTTGTCCCAGAAAATGAATAAGAAAGGTTTAATTGTTCAAAAATAAACAAATGATATAAAGGCTATCAAACAACTTTCTGTTATTGTTAGAAACCTACAAAACACACTGAAAAATGCCCTCAAAACACAAAGCATCACTGTATTACAAAATATTCAATTTTTTTTTCAATATAGCATATTTATTTGAAAACTTAATGTTGGCTATACCTGTGACAGCTTCACAATCCTATGGCATAAAAAGTAACCTAGGTCTGAAAGAATAAATCTTGCAGCATTGACTTCATCAACATATGCGCCAATGGGCCACAATCAGGCGGAATGTTTTGTTCTTAATTTCTTTTGAATTGAAATATTTTGCCATGAAGTGATGGTCTCAAAATAGGATTCTTCTGGTATGATCATAGCAGTAAGGACTAAAGAAATCTGTTCTTTAGCAATATTTTGGACATTTTTTTTTTGCATTGTTGTAGCCATGTTGGTCCCAGGATATGAGAGAGAGAAGGTGGGTAGAGACAAAGTGAGCAAGTTAACATCTATTAGTATTAAACTATAGTATCAAATGGATAGTAATCGTGATTTCCTGTACAGATCAGACTTTTCCTACCCCGCACCCAACTTGCGATTCCTTCTCCCCCGATATATCCTATCCCAAGTTGCTCTTGAAGTTTTCTATCCATGATCGGGGAGAGAAGCAGTTTTGAGAAATTTAAGGGACTGAACTTTTAACCTTTTCCTGTAAGGCCTTGTGCTCTCTGTCTTCCTGTCTGGGAGTCTATTTAGTGTGGTCCCTTATCTCCTCCTACCACTCTGGCTTGTCTGCTATCAAAGAGACTAGAAGGTGATATGCTCAGCAGAGGCAGGTGGGAGGGAGAGAACATACTCTAAGTCCCATGTACTGAGAGAAACTGGGGAAGGGTATGCTGACAAGCTGCCCCGACAGTTATGTGAAGCTGAAGAGCTTTCCCTTCCTGCTGAAATGGTAGAAGTGAGTCTATCTGTCCAAGACATCCAAGCAGCTAGCTGGCTGAAGAGGTGAGCAGGGACTGAGTTAAAGTCCTTAGCAGAGCAGGATTGTGTTGTGAAAATCTCGTAGCATGTTTCAAAAAGTGTATGATCCTTGCAATTAAAATCAAGCGCTTTGTTTTTTCCTCTTTTGAGGGGACTTGGTTAGGAATGTGAGGGTCAGCACAAAGGGTCTGTGCTCCAGTAGCTCTGAGTGATCAGTCCAAGTAAGAGCTGGCATAATTGTGAAGAGGCTGTAGCATATGCTCATAGGCAGATATAAGACACTTTAGCATTATCAAATCTCCTCTTCCTCACCTACCCATACTTCTATGCAATTCACACCAGCTTTATGAATGGAAGGAGGGGGATCTGAGCTTAATAATGATTCTGGATCTTTCACATGGTAGCCTAAAATATTACTCACTCCTTTTCCTAAACTGATGCATACTGTCGCAGTGTGTTGCGATTGCTGCATTTCACTGGTTGCTGAATGGTAGGTAAAGGCAAAGTAATTCCTAGATTTAGGGTTGTTTTTTTGACATACCTGAAGAGCACTGAGCACTGAGAAGTCTTGCTCCTTCTTAGAATTCATAAGATTTTATTAATTCTCAAAGAAATTTCAATATGGTCTCCAAAAAAGAAAAGGCCCAAACTGGTTTTCTATCGCCTTCAACAGTTTCATTGACACTTAATACCAGAATTAAAAAAAATAAATTTGTAAGGATTTGAACCTTCGTATAAAATAAGGCATTGGGATAAATTATATTCACTGACTTACTCGAGTAGGATTTGGTCTTCTATCTTTAATGAAGGCAGTTAAGAGACCTTTAATATCCATTTTATATAAACAAGGACCCATGACACTTTTTTATCTTATCTATCTCAGAGGTGTTGTAAACAGTTAATGTTTGTGAAATGCTTTGAGATCCTCACATGGTATTGAAAGTATCATAGCAATGGTAAGTAAGAATCAAGCTAAAGACCTATCCCTGATAATGAAGCCCACAGAGAAAAGGGAAAAAAATGACAGGGCAGGAAATGTATATTTTAAAATATACTTAAAGAAAGCCTGACAAATAAGGTGACGTTGGAGTGATGCTGAGGTACGAGTGATGCTGAGGTACAGACTCTTAGTCTAGTAGTCCTGTGTAACTACGACTCCCACACTACAATGATGAGTGTCTACGGTGTAGAACATCATCATATCTGAACTATTAGTATAATAGATATTACTAAACCAACGTGGGTGTCTGTTTTAACAAACGTCCTGATTAGAACAAGTTCGGATTCAACGTGCTGCCTTATATTGCAGACAAGCTTCTTAACAGGCTGGATGTTAGGAGAATTAAATCAAAACTTTTATCTTTACTTTGTAAATCTCCCCTTTCAATCACTAATCTCTCTGTGAAACAATGTAACAATGCTCCTATTAGGTAAGCAAGGGACAGAGTGGATACAAATCCCCACTGAATTAATACGCCTGCTCCTTAGTCAGCATGGGGCCTTCCAGCTTTGTCCTTGCCAATCAGCATGTCTGGGTTTCCCATTTCCCAGTGGCTCAGGGCTCATGCTCCCTGAAGAAATCAACCCCAGTATGTGGCACCTTTCCAAATTAGCACCACAAACCAGGGTGGTTTTAAGAGTCTAATTAGCCCTAATTGAAAGATAGTGTCCATTTTTCAATAACCTCCACAGTGTTTAAACAAGGCAAGTTAAATAAATATTACTGCCTTACATAAGACATGTTATGTTTATACTAACCAATAGTGAGATGGCCCCACATTTCAATAACTTGCCGTAAGGATCATATTGAGCAGAATCAGGTTAGAAACTTGGGACTCCATTATTGAATATAGTATAGATTCTAATATGCTGGCGAAAGGTCATGAAAGCAACCTACTTTGAATATTCTGTTAAGGTACTGAATTGTCTCATTCTTCCACTATCTTTTGTCCCTATCAGATTTACCTAACCGATGATCCTAACAATTCACATTGGCAAGCCTTTGTAGTGTAATGAACATTACGTGGTCTGATGAATGCAACCACTGCACAGAAAACATCAGTTCTTTCATTAAGAAAACCTTCCCAAGTTCATTGTATTGAACCAGGGCTCCAGCTATTAGGCTGATACATGACATAGTCAATTCCAGTTACACTTTAAGTGACAATGCATGTTTGGTGTTCAGTTTTTAAAACTAATGTATATCTGTTTAGATATTTACATGAATGCACACTTCTTATACTTATTTCCTGGATGCCTTTTCCTGGTTTTAATGTTTGTTACTATAACAATAAAAGGGGTCACATTTCCCAATACATCCTGAAAATGCACAGCACATGAAAAAGATAATGAAACTCAAAACAGCAGAATTCTTACAACACATCTGCACAGATCTTTGAATCAGGCACAGGGTGAGTAGATCATAATGCATGTTTTCAAACTGCAAAAATAAAATATCAGCATTATTGTTTTTTAATTTCATTAAACATATTAACCTCTAAAAGCCCTGATCCGGATATTAGCAGAAATTGAGATTAATATAGGAAAATGAACAATCAATTGTATGCACACTATTAAAGCACATAATTTTAAAAAGTTAAGGTGTAGTTTGCACTGTACAGAAAATATCAGTTCTTGCAGTAGGAAAACCTCAGGTTCATCATATTGAACCATAGCTTCAGCTATTTTGGCTGAGACATAACACAATCAATGCCAATAATAGTTTCAATTTGGTTTTTATATATATTATTATTTTGTTCTTTTATATACTTTCTTTGGACTCACTTTATTTATCATTAATTGTTTGAGGATTATTCACCCTAAGAAATAATGTTTAATTGTTATTACAGCTTCTAAATAAACATAGCTTGCCTACTAGACATTGATACTCAGGACAGGTTATGTTCCTGTGCTGGGCACATGCATTTGGATCATTTACAGGGTACAAAGATCATCATGCATACATTTGGAAGCTAAAAAAAATAATTAAAACATCTGCATTTAGAATCTGTATATTGACTACAAAAATGTAGCTTTCCAACCACACATTAGAAGAGAACAGGCTGTTTACCACCTTTGAAAATATTTACATTCGTATGGATTGCTTTAAAAGGAATGTGAAGTATTAAGCCACCAAAATATCACAATTTAAAAAAAAAAGACAGTTACAGCCTGTTGTTGCCAGGTTTAGCACATTAGTGGACTAGTGCTATAGTATTTCTGAAATAACCATTCCTTTATCAGTATTGCAGTTTACAAGAGAAATTACAATTATGGCATGCAGGGAGACTGTGGCTTGACACACTGTGCAAGCTAAGGAGGGGATGCCCTTCAAAGTTAGAGGGTAATCATTATTGACCTTGTGCATTCAAGGCAGAATAGCAGGCTTCTATATAAGGAAGCTTATTGCGAGGTCACTGCAAGTGCTAGTGAAGAGAAATAAAAAAGAGGGCAAAGTAGAATACAGTATAATATAAGTGGGTTAAAAACAATTATCAACAGCTTAAGTGAAGACAAAGTAAGGCAAATCACAAGGAATGTTTTCTTTGCAAGTGCCATGCAAATTTATGGCACTGTATAAATGATTATGATTATAAAGTAACTTTCATAGTTTGTGCGAAGTTTTCCACTTTCTTTTCCACATACATTTTGGAGCATTCTTCGGTTTTGGACAAAAGGCTCTATGGTTAGGGAAGGAAACAGGCAGTCAGGAATTTAGGTTCTACTGCCTGGCTTTTCTACTGATTCATTGTTTGTCTTTTAACATCTCTTTATCTTACCTGTCTGCAAAATAGGTAGAATAAAAACTGCCTAGCATCTCACAGGTATTATTTGAGGCTTAGTTCAACACTTCATAAAGCATTTAGTAAACTGCTTTGAAATCCTTGGATGAAAGCCACTAAAAGATTTATTTATTGTTTGTGGACATGAAATTAAAGGCTTGATGTGAAATTCTCCATTTGTCAACAGGGCAATTTGTGAGCAACAATCAGGGAAGTGAGCTTTTTAACATTTCTCCTCTTCCCCGCCCTCCTGCCCCTCCATCACTTGAAGGGAACATATAATCCTCTCTAGGGATAAAAGGGTCTTCAGTTACCCACTAGCCCTGGGCTCCTTTTTAGGACAGACTGACAGATGTGCTAAAATGATAAGTGAAGTTTTGTGATGTTGACTCCTAAAGCAGAGATCTTAAGGTTGAAATTAGTACCCCCTCCCAGCCATTCAAATGTTAATCTTCTGACACTATGCCTAATTGGACATCTTTACCTAGTGGGGATAGCATTAAATTTTATCCTACTGACTTCTCTCTGCATTATTTCATCCCGGCTCCAATTTAATGGAATCAAAACAACTTTTTATAAATTTTTTATTTACACAAAACAAAAAGAATATGCTTCTGCAGAAAGACATCTCAAAAAGCAGACATATATAAGTGCACACCTACACGTACAAGTAATTTTCTGAGTATTGTTTAAGGCTATATTTTTCCTGCTAACAACTGTATTTTAAATAACATGCAGTAAAAAAATAAATATATATATCCAGGACTGGAGAAAATAATAAATAGATGTCTTAATATTTATTAGCATCTGTAATAAAATACTTGTTTCAAAATGTAAAAATATATTTCTGTATACACACATTATTTACCTATACCTGTCTATACATAGCCTAGAGAAATATATAGTTTACATTTTGAAACAAGTGTTTTCTATATTATATATAATATGCATGTGCCTAAATATATCTACAGAAAATATAAATGTTCCTATAAGCAGCAATGTGTTAAAAGATATACACATTCCACACAATGAAATCACAAGTTTTTAGTTCAACTAGCCAAATACCAGCGTGATACAAAAAGCATATTAATATACAATGCATACCACCATTTATCAAATATTGTTGGGTTTGACATATTCTCCAACAAGACACCACCTGACCAAGACTGCACTGTTTATAGATGAATAAAGTTTCAACTTTTTCCATATTTATTTACA
Organism: Gopherus evgoodei; assembly: GCF_007399415.2. Classification (NCBI taxonomy): domain Eukaryota; kingdom Metazoa; phylum Chordata; order Testudines; family Testudinidae; genus Gopherus; species Gopherus evgoodei. Next base: position 31,531,794 of record NC_044333.1, on the reverse strand, counting down.
AACAAATCAAGGTTTTGACTGACACAGAAAACTCTATTGTAATTATCTTTAACTATCATAGTCCAAAGGAAAGTGAAGTATATGGTGTGAAGCAGCTGGATTATATTCTTGGCTGTCTCATGAACAAAACTTTTAACTTATCTTTTAAAAATAGGAAATGACTGAGAAATACAACTAATAAGTTCAAGGCCTTATTTAATGAAAAATCAGGAAAAGCTGATTGTGAAACCAAAGGTCATGAAGTCAAATGGCATGCGCCAATGTCTAACACTTTGCTACTGAGGGCAGTATATTGTTCTATACAGCATGTAAAGGCTGATACACACATTTTATTTATTGTCTTAACAAAAAACGAGATTATTAATGCTGTGACTTTCTCATGACAATATATGGTGTCATCAGCATCAGCATACCCTTTTCTTCAAATTACAGCTACACAGGGTCAACACATTGTTACTCCATTCATACCAGGCTGCTGCACATCTAGATTAAACTACATTGGGCTCATGCCCAACATACTTCAAACTGCTTTTACACTAGCCTGCTGTGTTTCCTTTGTAGTACTTCACTCGCACATCAGGCTCCTGAATGTTGCTCTACTTAATACTAGTTAACATTTTGGACTCAGTTCTGCTTTTGAAGGCTCAGCTGTGTGTCAGGGAAAGTGCAGAGCTGAAATGAGTGGGGATTCTGGAAGACAGTGGTTAGAGCTGCATGAGCTCCCATCCAATTTGACTACTTCATCAAGCCTTTGGGAAATGTACTCTCCCACTTCAAGCCACTAGTTTTTCTGGCAGGTTTGGCATTAGTTAGGCCTGTTCCACCTTTCCCGACCACCTTCAATGTGGCAAGCACTTCTAGGCAGAGCAGGTCTTGTGTTCCCTGGAGCATGGGGACTGGCGTTGCACATGGCTTCTGTGCAAGGATGCAAAGGGAAGGATGGGAGAGGCTCCTTGCACACTTAAAGTAAGATTAGACACTATCTGGTCCTTTATAGGGATGACATTTCATCTCATAAATATCTGACTTTCCTGCCTTGCTCTTAACCAGGCACCGCTCACTCTGATTTTTCTGTTCTTGAGTTTCATTACCTGGTCTCTTTCTACATCAACAGTCAGCCCCGACCCTCCCTTGCCCCGTTACTCAGCCTTACCTCTGACTTCCAGTCTATCAGTGTTGATTTCTCATCTGTTCTCAGCTCCCTTTTTCCTGCCCTCTCATCCCTTTCTTTCATTGATGTGGTTACTGATTCTTTCAATGAGTCACTTTTCTCCTCCTATCCCCGACTCTTGTCCCTCTCCACCCTGGCAAGGTCTGTCCTGCCAACCCCAATCTCTTGCTCACTCTTTCCATCCACTTCCTCCATGCCTGCTCTAGTGCTTCAGAACATCCCTAGTGGAAATCTCGTGATCAAGCTGACTTCCTTCATTACATATACATTCACTCCTCCGTCACTTTTGCCATCTTCCTAGCTAAACTCTATGTCTCCGACTTAATTGAATTGACTTGCAATCCCAGATGCTTTTTTGCCACCTTTGATTCATTCCTCAACCCTTCCCCTCCTCCTGCCTCCACACCGAATCTCAACAGTATCTTCCAATCAAAGATTGAAAAAAAGTGTCCTCCTCCACCACCTCAGCTTGCTTTCTCTTCCCCCAGCCTCTTCCACAACTCTCTCCTTCTCTCCGACTAAGACACAGAAGTTTCTCATCTCCTCTCCTCCTCTAATCCTTCCACTTGCCCTGGTGACCTCATCCCATCTCTCATGCCCACCACCCCCTTCTATTCTCCTTAAACTATCACTCTTCTCTGGCTCTTTCCCCTCACAACAAAAGCATGCTTTAGTCATTCCTATCTTACAACAATGCACCCATCACTCACTTGACTTTTCATGACCACTCCATCTTGCTTTCCCTCTAAACTCACTGAACTTGCTGTCAACAATCACTCTTTGGCATTCCTCTCCTCCAGTTCTATCCTAGTCCCTCTCTCATCCAGCTTCCATCGCTGGCACTCCACTGAAACCACTGTCACCAAATTCTCTAATGACTTCTTATTAGCCATAGTTCAATATCATTACTCCATCTCAGGACTCCATCCTCCTCCCTTTACCTGTCAGCTGCCTATGACAGTCAACCATACTCTTCTACCTATCTAAACACTCCTTCAACGTGTCCTTTGGAGGAACCTCTTTTTCCCCCTTCCAATTTTCTGTGGGGGTTCCACAGGGATCTATCCTTGGTCAGCCTCTTCTCCCTCTTTCCTTCCCTCCCCTAGGAGTAATCTCATCCAAAACTACAAATTTTAATTACAGATCTACCTCTCTACTACAGAGCCCTATCCTCTGTGCAAAGTAAAATTTTGGTATGTCTTTCTGCTATCTCCATGTAGATGTCAGTTCAGAATGGCAAAAAAAGCACTTTTCATTTTTCCTTCTCAAGCCTTCCCCATTACCTCCTTTCTCCACCACTGTAGACAATACCACCATATTGCCCATCACTCAGGTTCATAACCTAGGCATAATCTTCAGCTCAGCCCTCTCTATGGGTCCTCACATCCAGTTTATGTCTAAATCTTGCCACTTCTTTCTTCATAGCAACTCAAAGATACAACCTGTCCTATTCATCCACACAGCTCAAACTCTCATCCAGGCTTTTATAATCTCATGTGTACTACAACATCCTTTTCTCTGGCATTGACAAATGCAATCTTGCCTTGTTCATATGCATTCAGAATGCTGCTGCAAAGAACATTTTCCTAACTTGCTGCTTGGACCACATATCCCACTCTTTACATCCTTCCACTAGCTTCCCCTTCTCTATCACATCAAACATAACCTACTTGCCTTCTCTTTCAATGCCCTTTTTAGTCTAACCTTACTTGATTATCGTCTCCCACTCACTATCAAGATGTAGATGGCAACCTTTGATTGGCCTATGATACCAGATCTGTTGTCAACCTGTTAAAATTTCAAACAAGCACCTTTATGCTTTCTCCCATATTGCCCCCCACCAGGAGAAGCTCCCAGTAAAAATTTGCAAACCTATGTCATTATCATTCTTCAAAACACTCCTTAAGATTCTCCTTGGCCATGAAGCCTACAAACAACTTGATAAGTGTTAGGCCACTGGTGTGCTGAGATCACAGCCTGTTTTGCTGATCAATATTGTCTCATTGTTTTCTCATCCTCTTCCATCTGTCTATATCCATCAGTTGCTCTTTTGTAAGTCCTTTGGGGTAGGCACTGCCTTTTTGGTCTGTGTGTGTACACAGTCTAGCAAGACTAAGGATTCAAGGTGTTACAGTAATAAAAATAACAAATCGACCAATAATGTTAGACTGTAGATTTTTGTTTCTGCTCGTATCAACATTGTATAAGTGTGTAAGATTTTTTTTTCCTCGGTAGAACAGGCAAGTGCATTTTACTGGGAGTGGTAAATAAATAAGGATTTGATTGTAAATGCTTTTACAATAATAATTTTCAAATGGGGTGTGTGTGTTTTTTTCTGGTGGCATATCAGAAGATTGCAGGGTGGGTGACGGGTCCGGGCAAATTACATGTCACTTAGAATGACTCTTCACATTGTCAGAATAGCACAGATATTTTCAGTAAACAACCAGTAATAAACAAAATAAAGATGAATAGCAATCACTGCCAGAATGCATATTTACAAGACATATTCATATAAGGTACCAAAGTGACACTGTAACGTACTGTGTGTGTATGTGTTTGTATGCATGTGTAACAGTGAGTGACAGAGACAGAGAGGTTGCCCTCATAGAAGATAAGGGATCTAATATTACTACTAGTCACTAAGGGTGGTGGAGACCTGTGTTTAGTAGCAGAAAGCCCAGAGTTCTCAACTCAGGGCTACATGAGTGTACGAGGGTCAGTTATCTAGTTTGTTGCCAGGTCTTAGATTCATAACAACACTTGTCATTTACTGGCACCATTACAGGGGGTGGGGAGAGAGAAAGAGAATGTAAACAGATGACACTGGAGGTATTAATAGGTTATTAGTTTGGATTCTTATTTGTCATAATGAAAACTGGAGCTCTGTTCATGTAGCATAGATGCTGGAGTGTAAGTCTGCAAATGCTTTGAAAGGGGAGAAAACTAGCTGATTGTAACATTTCCATCAAGAAGAAAGTAATGTAAATGCAAATAGACATCTTCTAAATATAGTTTAATTTATAAACAAGACTTCATATCATAGATTTGTTTACTTTCATTTGGTGATAATTGTTCACAGCAGAACATATCAGAAAATTCTATAATAGGAACCACAGCCAGGAAATGTTAAATAATTAATCACCCTCCCAGCCACTTGCATTTCTGTTGATATAAATGACCGTATAATTCCAAACTCAATTATCACTACTTAGCCATTCCATTTTGTAGTTAAAATCCCACAAAATTAAAGTGCATCAATTGTTAATGGTAATATACCAGACAAGGGATTAAAGATTATTTTAATGTTTATTTCCTGTCAAGAGGTTTTTTGGCAGGAAATACTATAGACAAAAGGCTATATTCAGATGAGAGTCATACAGTGTATTTAAATCTTCTAACTTCTAAAAACATTATGGATATAATTACTTGTTTAATTTACTTGTTCCCTGAAGATACTGATGGGGTTTCTCATGCCAACTTTATTATATCTGCTTCTCAGAAATCAAAATATTACTCCTTAACTTTGAAAACATCATTCAGGCTTAGTATAAGCACAAAGATAACAACAACAAAATAGAACAGGGAGTAGGCTGTGCTAAAATATTGTAGAGGAATGTAAACAAATCCTGGTCATTCTACCTACTTGTGCTTGTGGGACTACACGCTTGCATGCAGGACCTGACCCTACATATTTATTTTGAAATACCATCTTTGATGCAGGAGCACTTCACTAATCCCCACACTTTATAACATGCCACCCAACATTGAGATGTTTCTCCATCTCTCAGTAAAATGTCAAAATGGGAGCTCTGTTCAGTGGTCTCATATTACAAAGTTTTTCCTTACTTTTCCAAAATACACTATATGATCATAAGTAACAAATCACATTTGACCAAGATAGCTGTCCAATAAATTAACATCATTCTTCGTTGTTTTTTGCTTGTTCACTCACTTACATTTTGATTTGATTCAGTAAGAACATGCTTTATTTTATGCATTTCAGCAGGACTTCTCATCTGCCTAAATTTACACATGAGGTTGTGGAAGCTCCCTCACTAGGGGTTTTCAAAAGGAGGCTGGATCTCTTGGATGGCTTAGACACAACAAATCCTGCATCTTGGCAGGGGAGTTGACTACATGACCCTTGTGGTCCCTTCTAACTCTACGGTTCTATGATTCTATGTGCATAAGTACACACTGCTGAATTGGGGCCTTATTCAAAAAGATACAAAATCAAGCAATTGGCAATACATATTCTAGTAATTCATAATATCCCACTGTAATTTTGTAACCTCAAACACTACTTCTACATTTTTAAAAATTTGTAGTGGGAAGAACTACATGTACATTATAAATAGAGATTAGAAAAGACTATCGAGCATTTTTTTCCTTTGTCAATGAAGAAGTAACACTTTCTAATTGTCCAAAACCCTTTTAACTACTTGTAAACTAGGACAATCCAGTACTTTGTCACCATTTTACTTGGTAAACTCTTAACCTTCAAATATTGAATGAACAGGATGAAGTTCAATAAAGATAAATGCAAAGTGCTCCACTTAGGAAGGAACAATCAGTTTCACACATACAGAATGGGAAGAGACTGTCTAGGAAGAAGTATGGACCACAAGCTTAATATGAGTCAACAGTGTGATACTGTTGCAAAAAAAGCAAATGTGATTCTGGGATCCATTAACAGGTGTGTTGTAAACAAGACACGAGAAGTCATTCTTCCGCTTTACTCTGCGCTGGTTAGGCCTCAATTGGAGTATTGTGTCCAGTTTTGGGCACCGCATTTCAAGAAAGACGTGGAGAAATTGGAGAGGGTCCAGAGAAGAGTGATTAAAGGTCTTGAGAACATGACCTATGAAGGAAGGCTGAAGGAATTGGGTTTGTTTAGTTTGGAAAAGAGAAGACTGAGAGGGGACATGATAGCAGTTTTCAGGTATCTAAAAGGGTGTTATCAGGAGGGAGAAAACTTGTTCACCTTAGCCTCCAATGATAGAACAAGAAGCAATGGGCTTAAACTGCAGCAAGGGAGATTTAGGTTGGACATTAGGAAAAAGTTCCTAACTGTCAGGGTAGTTAAACACTGGAATAGATTGCCTAGGGAAGTTGTGGAATCTCCATCTCTAGAGATATTTAAGAGTAGGTTACATAAATGTCTGTTAGGGATGGTCTAGACAGTATTTGGTCCTGCCGTGAGGGCAGGGGACTAGACTCGATGACCTCTCGAGGTCCCTTCCAGTCCTAGAGAGTCTATAAGTAACACTGTGAATCACAATAGCAATAGCATGGTGTATACATTCATCTTGCATATTGTATTATTGCCACTTACTTTTTGCTCATGTGTATCACTTTTTTGTTTGTTTGTTTTTTTGATGGGATAGATGAAAATTTGTTGTTTGGCTGCAGTTGACTCTAGTTACATGTGTATTCATTCTTTCTACCTTAAATGAAGTTTTTGAAAAAAAAGCTACTACTGGAAAAAATATGGTGGTGATGCGTTATTTACGGGCACAAGGGAAAAACTGATAACAGGAGGGATGGCACTGGAAGGTTCTGAAGAGCTCCTGGTCTAAATCTGGTATTGCCTGGCCTCTATATTACCAATCTGTGAATAGTGAGTATATGAAATAGGCATTAGTGTTGATAAGTCAAACCAACTATGAGGGTTAAGTGCAAGATTCTTAACTGAGAAAAGCTGATCATTGCTCATCCTAGGATATGAATTAGTACAAGAAATTATATGATTCAGACATGTCTGCTGTGAAGCAACATTATATAATTAAAACTACAATGACCCATGACTTTTCTTTCTTAGGTAGGCCTCTTCCTTAAATATGAAAAAAGCCATAAGCTTCTATAGCGCAGCCAGTATTTGTGTGAGTAGGTAGACATGGTTTGGAACTCTCACATAACCCTTTACCACACATAAAAGTCACTGTGAATAGAACTCCTAGAGCTCTTTGTTCAGCTCTGATTTAAAACTGTGAAACCTAAGAACACTTCCATTATAATAAACATTTCACTATGACATCCTGTGGTACTTACTTGGTTTTTAAGATGAGTTCAAACAACCTACCTATGAGAAGATTTTTATGAGTCACTTACTCAAGTGGCCAGTGAAGGATAAGATAACTAAAAAAACAGCATTGCTCCAATCTCCTTTTCTCCACATGCTACCAGCACAAATATTGTAGCAGAGACCATGCTAAGGAGGTTTGGTTTTCCATATTGAGTGGAGACATCTATATAATTTTTACAGTATTTAATATTTTTTTACACCAATAAGAGGAATTAATATACTATGGAAACCAGATGTCACTGAAAATTCCAGTATTCTATATTTTTTATTTTTAAATCATGGCATTAATATCCTCAACAACAAATGGAGGAACTTTTTGAATTGTGTGCCCTGCTTATAGATTTTCTGTTTCAGCTATTTCATTCGAAAAATGGCAGTGCTCTGCCATCTGAATTTTCAGTTTGTTTAACTCCAACAGTAAGACAATTAGACAAGTTACATATTGTCATGAGAAGAAAAATTGCTCACCACCGTTGCTTGTTGTGTCAGCTGCCACAATAAGAGAAGCAGTGACTTTTAGTATTGCTAGCATTTCAAGCATCCTAGAGCTTACTGACTCTGGAAACTGCCCCATGCTGGGAAGAAAATATTTCATGAGCAAAAACATTCCACAGAACACTTGAGGTGCTGAGTTAGCATCATGTAACATGAATAAATGTTATGCTGGACAAGTAGCTAGATTGCATTCTTCTAAATTTGTTCCTAGATGCCAAGAAACTGGTATTTCATTGAGGGAGAATCATTCGTAATAAGAAAGTTAGTCCATGCAGATATAATTTATATACACACACAAACACACAAGAGTTTTATTAGCAAATTTAAAGTCTGACTTTGCAGTCCTTACTCACACAAACCTTCCATACTGCAAAGGGGAGTTTTGTAGAAGGAAAGCGGAATCAGGTCTTAAATGTGAAGATGAGTAACTCTAATCCTCATCCTTATCCTCAAACTGGATTGTCAATGAAATACTGAGTCTTTTGCCTCAAGGTCATGGGTTCAAATCAGTCCCAAGCTGGTAGTGACCCAAATGTGTTAGTCTCAGACTGCTGTGCAGTGGCTATGTGGAAGGAATCAGAGATCTCAGTACAATGCTTGGGAAGACGTGCAAATCACAAGAGTTTGCCCCACTTTTGCCAGCTGTATTAAAGTGACCTGGAATTAGATTGGCATAGACAGACTGAGCTACCCTTTCATTCGTTGTGTTACTCTCTCTCCAGCTGCATTTAGACACTAGGCAGAAATCTATCCTGTCCATGGACCATATTAAATAGAAATAGCAGTTTCCTGAACTGTCAGTCTGGTACCTTTTACCTTACACACCTTCATGCCTCCAAAACAAAACCCAGGATGTCATTAATGGTATGGCAGTAATCAGAACAGAGGCAACCCCTTGGGGCAGAGATGATTAATTTTCAACAGCACAAAAGGGAGTTAGGTGCCTACACCCCCACTGAAAGTCAATGGGAGGTATGTGCCTAACTGCATTTGTGCCTTTGAAAATCTCAGCCTGTCTCTTAACATTTTCAAAGTGCTGAGCACATTGTTGACACTAGACAAACACATCATAATAATTAAGGCATAGGGTAGGTGAACGCTATGCGGCCTGGTGTGTCAGACAGACAGACAGACCTCGACCTATTCAAGAAACTGAGCAAGGAAACTAAAGGTGAAGAACCTGTGTAGTGTAGATTTAAATGAACATACTTAAATCTACTCTAAATTCACTGACTTTTGGGGGTCTTTCTGGTGAGTGAAGTATTGCGCGTATTAATACAGGCAAAGAAAAAACCCAAAGCTTACACAAAATGGCTGTACAAGGGAGCTCCAGAGTGAAAGGGATTATGGAAAGAAGTGAAAAGAGTAGGTAATGAAACAATCAATGTGGTCATAAGATTTTAATCTTATCAGTGTCTAGAATAGGGAGGTAGGTTATTTTCCAGTTTCAATTAACAATTATTTTTCACGTTTTCTGAGTGGGGTCTTTGGTTACTACCATGAAAAAAATTAATAATAATAAATAGTGTCTCAATGATTATTGGTGTGGTTATACTTTGAAAAGTGACTATGAAAATGCATGAGCAGAGTTCCCCATGTATTGTAGTCTCTCACTGACTTCCAGATAAGGTTTGCACAGTGTCAGAGTAAATTTTGTTAATTTTTATTTATATAACTGCCAACTCTGCAAATTCATCCTCCAACAAGAATAAAATCCAGCCCACTGTCCCATAATTGTATTGGTTTAAAAGTGAAAAAGGAAATAAAGTTATTTTATTCACTAAAGTAACCAGTAATAATTATGAATACACACAGGGATCAGTTGGAAGTAACAGAGCAGGAGAAGGACCTCGGAGTATTGGTTGATCACAGGATGACTATGAACAGCTAATGTGATATGGCCATGAAAAAAGCTAATGCAGTCTTGGGATGCATCAGGCAAGGTATGTCCAACAGAGATACAGAGGTGTAGGCAGGGGCGGCTCTAGGTATTTTGCTGCCACAAGCATGGCAGGCAGGCAGGCTGCCTTCAGCGGCTTCCCTGAGGGAGGTCCCTGGTCCCGCAGATTTGGCGGCACGTCTGCGGGAGGTACGCCGAAGCCGTGGGACCAGTGGACCCTCAGCAGGCATGCCACTGAAGGCAACCTGCCTGCCGCCCTTGCGGCGACCGGTAGAGCGGCCCCCATAGCTTGCAGCCCCAGGCATGCGCTTGGCATCCTGGTGCCTGGAGCCACACGGGTGCTAGTACCGTTATACAAGGCACTGGTGAGACCCCATCTGGAATACTGCGTGCAGTTCTGGTCTCCCATGTTTAAGGACGATGAATTCAAACTGGAACAGGTACAGAGAAGGGCTAGGATGATCCGAGGAATGGAAAACTTGTCTTATGAAAGGAGACTCAAAGAGCGTGGCTTGTTTAGCCTAACCAAAAGAAGACTGAGAGGAGATATGATTGCTCTCTACAAATATATCAGAGGAATAAATACCAGGGAGGGAGAGGAATAATTTAAGCTCAGTACCAATGTAGACACAAGAACAAATGGATACAAACTGGCCATCAGGAAGTTTAGATTTGAAATTAGATGAAGGTTTCTAACCACCAGAGGAATGAAGTTCTGGAACAGCCTTCCAAGAGGAACAGTGGGGGCAAAAGACATATCTGGCTTCAAGACTAAGCTTGATAAGTTTATGGAGGGAATGGTATAATGAGATTGGTCTTTGGCTATTAGTAGTAAATATGCCCAATGGTTTGTGATGGGATGTTAGATGGGGTGGGATCTGAGTTACTACAGATAATTCTTTCCTGGGTGTCTGGCTGGTGAGTCTTGCCCACATGCTCAGGGTTTAGCTGATTGCTATATTTGGGGTTGGGAAGGAATTTTTCTCCAGGGCAGATTGGCAGAGGCCCTGGGGGTTTTTAGTCTTCCTCTGCAGCGTGGGGCACGGGTCACTTGCTGGAAGATTCTCTGCATCTTGAAGTCTTTAAACCATAATTTGAGGACTTCAGTGGCTCAGACACAGGTTTGACACAGGAGTGGGTGGGTGAGCTTCTGTAGCCTGTGTTGTGCAGGAGGTCAGAGTAGATGATCATAATGGTCCCTTCTGACAAAGTCTCTGATTCTATGTGATGAGTTAAAAGCTTCCAATTTTACATAGTTACTTTACTAACACCAAGTGCCCTTTAAGAGAAAGTAGACAGGAAAAGGATAAGAAATAATTTACCAAACAACATAAAAGTGGCATATATGTTGAGAGAAGGCTGGCATAGACCTTGTGCCTGGCTTTTCCATCCAGCTAAAAATATACCTATGAATATTTATTTTATACTTTCATACAAATGCTTTCTTCATATGTTCATGGTTTAGTTTCCTCTATATACACTAGTTTTTCTACTTCACTGAAACTATAGAATAGGATCAAGAATTTTAAAACAGACAGAAGGTCCTGGGAGTTTTGCCAATGACTTCAATGGGACCAAGATTTCACCCTCTGTAGCAAAAGAGGATCTGGTGAGACACTAGTTGATTCACAAACCTGGCAATCTTGCTGAGCTTTAGGGTATTTGTAGCAATTATTATATATGAAAAGATGTATTTTCTTTTAAAAAAATCTGCTCCATGCTGCTTGCAGTTGGCAGGGTTTTTCAGCTTCTCTCTTCTAACTCAAAGATATGTTTCATTTTGAAATATTATGTAATTAATAACACTGACTGGACTTCTTGATCTCTTTTATCAATGTGAGCTAGGCAGTTTAATGTACCAGAAGATATGCTAACATATATACCTCATGGGCCAAATTAATCTGTTGGTGTGATCCCATTCAAATACAAAAGTGAGTTTAGTCCAATATACCTTAAGAGGTGTGAAGTAAATTGTATAATTTTAATGACCGTAGCAGGCTTGGGTTTCACAAATTTTTCATCTGGGATTCAAGGAAGTGTTAAGATGTTAACTATCTGACAGAGTTTAAATCACTGGCAAATAGATTATTATGGCACTGTTCTTATTTCCTGATTTCAAGGGACATGAGCGCCCGATGAAAAAGGTAGAATAAACCTTGCCTCCGTGTGTAAAATCAAGGCCAATTTAGTAACCCACTCCTCTAATACTGTATGTGCAAAGAAATAATTTAGACTCCTAGTTAATTTGAGTATTGAGCTAAAATTTCTGCAGCTGCTTTCTGCCAGTCCTGAAAACAGAAATTAATTTCGATGACCAAGTCGAATGGAGAGCTGCTTTGTCAGGTAATTAGTCATCGTCTTTTGCTACTCAGGGTCTATCACTGGGCTAATCCATACATAAACCACAGCATTCCCCTAGTCACTCACAATCTAAAAGACCGTTTAACTACCTATTTCTCCCATTCAGTCCTACCCCAGATATCTACAGCAAAATGAACATTCTTTCATGTTTAATTCTGCTGGCAATAAATAGAAAGAAGAAAGCTAATGCAACTGATTTACATTTTCTTTTTACTGTTTGATCAAGTCTGCTGTTGATTAAGTAGAGCTGGGGGAGGGGGAGAGATTATACTCCGGCAGCTTCCCTACTTGACTTGCCAGTTTATTAATGAAAGAAGCAAAGATATTGATGGCCCAGAAACTACAAGTGCAGCAATTAAAAGGTATGTCCTTCCAAGCCTCTAATTAAAAAAAAGATCTTTCATATTAAAAGATCTAGTCTATTGTCATATTTACATCTGATTCTTGATTTTGCAGGTTTATTTTTTCCTCTGTTTATTCTTTTTAATAGTAATCTACTGGGAAAACTCAGATCGAGCAGAATAAAAGAAACTTTCTTTGAGAATCAATTTCTGTAAGCTTTGTTCCCATCAGGAAGCCGTCTTAATCATAAATTCCCCTGCCCCCATATCTTAAGCAGTAAAATACCTGTTCACAGATATAGTTCTTAAGGCAATATAGACTCTCATTCTTTTCTTCTTCTTGCAAATTAACAGATTTTTTGCCAAATATTAAGCTTCAAAAGTTAAAGTAGACTTCCTCCTCCTCCTCCCTTGTCAATTCCAGCAGATATTTGAGATATCATCTAAGTCCAACACACTGCATATTTGTTTCATGTCATGTTTTAAGATGAACAAGTTAATTGAGTTCTTCACTCTTTCTGCCCCCTTTTGTTGTTTTGTTTTAAATCTGGCTTTTGGGATTATTTGTAGAAATACCTAAAGGCAAACTACAGCATCCGCTTGGCACACAATAATATACAATGAATTTGACCCTTGTACATAATAGGCCTAGTTGTCCCCGTCCTGCAATAGTGTGCAGGGGCTGGAGAGGGTTAAAGGAGCTTACTCTTCCCCTTCTCTATCTCCTCTTGACCCTTGTCATAAACAAATAGTTAAGGATTAATTCCTCTTTTACCTGTAAAGGGTTAAAAAGTTCACATAACCTAGCTAACACCTAACCAGAGGAATCAATGTGGGGGGACAAATTGTTTTCAAAGAGGGAAGTAAATCAGTCTCAATCCTGGCAAAAAAAAAAAAAGGGGGGGGGGGATAAAGACTGAAAAAATATTTGGGGAAAAGACAAAGTTTCCAAATAACTCTCCCATGAACATCTGTTTAAACTATTTGGTGATGGCAGCTACTAAATCTAAGCTGGAAAGTAAGCTTAGGGGTTCTCTTATGCAGGTCCCCACATCTGTACCCTAAAGTTCAGAGTGGGGGTGACACCTTGACACCCCTGCAACAACAGGAGCCCATGTGCTCAGAAGTGCCAGGAATCCAACATTGGCAATGCGTAGGTGAAAGGTCAGGACCATTTCCCACCCGCCCCTGTCCACAATGGGCAACAGATATAGCTATGTGTATAGGAGAAAAGACACTGCACCTTTGCTAAAGGTGGCACATAGTGTTTGTGCTGCGTAAAGCTAGATCACAAAATTTCCCAGAGCTCCCAGTGGGACAATGTGGCTCTTTAAAAAGAGGAGAATCACTCCTACCTACCTACCTAATAAGGGGTACATATGTTGCACTCTGAAGTGTTGTACCTAGGGTCTAAGTATGATTGAAACATCAGAGAATGAGATATTCATTGTTTCTTTTGCTCTGTTATTAACCTAAAATATTATAGAGGATCAGAGAGTGAGAGAGAGAGAGAGTTCTAATGAACTGTTTCTCTGACTGAAATTTCCCAATCACTTCCAGTTTTAACACGACTTTATACAAATGGCGAACCTCACAAGTACCACTTGAAAGACATAGAAGCTTCATTTTTTTCAAGGGAATGGAAAAGCTCTTATTTCTCCTCTACCCCCTTCCCCCCTCTCTAGCCTTACACTTTTAGCTCCACTGAAAAGTCAGACCCATTAAGTTGGTGTCAAGTGGCTGTGTGCATTCATATTCTATGATAGTCAATGACAATTAATACTGCCATACAGAAAAGTCAGGTTACACAACTGAAATATGGACAGAAAGTGGAGCTTGATCTTATCTAGACTTCAAAAATCAGCAGTGTTGAGACTCACACTCACATCCTGCAGGTCTACGTTAAATTTTCTTGACCAAAAAAAGGAAGAATTCAGTCTAGCTTTGGGACCATCCAACAATGCATCACAAGGTGATGCGGGGAAGTGGGGTTCAGGAGAAGCTTGAATACCTCGCTACTGGAAGTGAGCCAAATTTTGGGCTCAATCCAGTCTCTAATTTTTTCACCATCTATAAAAAGTAGGCACAGTCAGTTTTGGGTAGAAATTCAAATGAAACCCTGGTGTACCGATTCAAAGAGTAGTTATTGCAGATGTCTAAATTCAGTAATTGTGCCCATAACTGACTGAAGCTGCAAAAATGACAGGTGCAAAATTAGAAGTGTTTGTAAAAACAAAACAAAACAAACAAAAATTGTGTATGCACTGTGTATTAGCCTTAATGGAAGCTTTTCCTACAAATGAGCGTGGACACAATTTTATTCTCAGGAGAGGTAATGTGTCTATTGACTTACTGGTTAAAAACAGTGACCTCAAATTACAGAGTAGGTGAACAATCTACACACCCACTCTCATTTGGGATGTGAGAATACTGCTATGCTCCCTACCCCAGTGAAACTCAATCTTTACAACAAAACTATACAATAGCTGATTACAGCTTACTGTATCTACTTGAAACTACAGGGGAATTTTAAGTAGGCAGAATGTAGTGACCCAATTGGAATTTAACCAGGGCTGAGATCTATAAACCTAAAAAAAGTTGCACAGAATCCTTAGCAGCCACTAGAAATGAGGATTAGCCCTTTCCCTACACCTTATGTAATCATTTACACCAGTGAACAGTGAGTGCAACATGGATGTGAAATACTACATTTCTGATTCAGCAGCATTTTATACCCACTTTGCACAGGTGTAGAACAATGGTAAATGAGTTTTATATCTCATTTGCCAGACAGCACAACTCTCCCATGCCACATACTGGGCCACTGGCTCACTACAAAATCAAGCAGGCAGACTGTAGCTTACTGAATCACAAACACCATTTCATGCAGCACTCAATTATGTCATTGAGGTTCCCTGACCAAGTACTGACCAAGCCAAGCCATGCTTGACTTATGAGATCTGATGAGATCACAGCCTGAAGTAGATGGCTTGAAGATTTGTATACTAATTGCTTCAGTTCAAGCTCTATAATTGAAATATTCCTGCAGCTGGATGGGAAAATAAACACATGCTTTGCCACCCTAAACATTAAGTCCTAGAAACCCTCTGATTGCACAGTATGATACAAAGCATGTTGCTACCGTGACATGTCATTCTGTTTCAGCTTCTGCTGTATGTTGGACTGGGGACTGTGAACTCCCTCTGGGCTCTCCAAAGGTCAAGCTGCTAATAGACTGTGGGGTTCTCTGGTCAACTTGGATGTAATTTTTCTTTGACTCCCCCTTGGTTATGAGAAAACTGTTGTAAATGCAGAATAAGGCCTTACACACATTCCTCAGGAGACCCATGTTCAAACCCAGTCTAGTGGAAAAGTAATAGTCCCAAATTTGATGCACTTGGAACGGAACAGCTGTATATTCTACTGTATATTTCACTTGATGCAACTTTTTTTAGGGAATCAGGAATAGAATGAGTAAGGAAATGATCTTTGCCTGCTTATCTTCTCTTTCATACAATAGAATAAGAAATTATCAGTAAAAGAAGCTTGCGTTCTATAATCAAAAACGCTCAGATTGTTTCCTTAATGAAAAATGTAGTCAGAGCAATGCCCTGTCAAGCCACCACAATTATGATTAGAAATCAATATTGCTTATTTTAAAGGGCTATCATTTGTGTACATAAATATCTGCTTTAAAATGTGCACAAGATTCTGTTTAACAGTCTTTTTTTTATTTCTATGATCATTTAAGGATTACAGATGGGAATAACAATAAACCAGACGAACTGGTATCTCTCTCCTGCTTTATAAATAAAACAAAGCTGCTTTCACTTAATTTATTTTGAACAGTCTTAATGGTTTTGTGTATTTAAAAATAATGGCAAACAACTATACAGAATTCTACATTATAATGAAACGCCTCTTATTGAGAAGCAGAGTAAAATTTTACTTTTACTCCACTTATAGCTGTCTTTTACCTCTACCATAAGTAGGGTGGCAGTTTCCACTGTGCTAATTCTTTTAGGCCCTGATCCAGTAAACACTTTAGCATGTTCTTAATTTTAAGCATATGAGTCTCCCCACTGATTTCAATGGAGTTACATATGTCAGGGCTAAATTTGGCCCAACTTATTAAAATATTGTTAAGGACGTGGGTTAAAGGAAAAGCTGCGGAAATCAAAAGAAAGAGTTCAACTTTTGAGCTTCACGGCATGGTGCGTCTAAGCATTTGTTGAACTGTGGACCAATAGTGGGTTATTTCTGAATGGCAGTCTGGTTGAGGTAAGAGGCATATTTATACTGTGGGTGATTTACTTCAATCCGCTTCTTGTGCCCTGATCTACATGAACGAGCACTTACAAACATCAATCAAATAAATAAATTCAAATGTACTGATAAATGCCCAAAATTAAACAAACCCATCTCAGCAGAAATGGAATGTAAAACGATCATAAAATCATCAGAATTTTTATTTCTCTAGCATCATTCATTACTACCTGAAACATAGACAAGTTTTCAAACATTAGCCAACCCCACCTCAGCACACTTTAGTGGAGTATTACTACTCCTACCTGAAGGTGAAGAAACTGACACTCAAAGAGGTAGCCAGGCACAGACCCATGACCCTGGCTTCGTATCATCCAACCCCAGTGACTTACTCTGTTACTTTAACAAGACAACACTGTTTTCCAAATTTTCCAAATAACTCCCTGCAATATCTAGGCAAAATGGAGTTAGGGTTTGGATCTTAATACATTTTTAAGCTTAAAGGTAAACCTTTACCATCATTTAAATCAGTGCATGTATGAGTAAGAGAGAGAGACTGAATATATTAGGTAAAGGAATTCCAACAGGCATCGTGAAGGGAAAATGGCCTTGTATTTTGTTTGCACCTGACTGCAATAAATGATTTTCAGGCAAGGTATTGCAGTAGCCCAAATGATAGTCATATTACATTTATAAAAGACAACTTTAAGATCTTACTGCAATAAAAATGACACCCTCCCAGCATCTCAGCTTGCCACAGAAATGAGTGATTTTCTGAATTTCTGCCAAGTATGGATGGTTCAGCATGCTATTAGATCAGTCTGTTTATAAAGAAACAGTTAAAAATAGGAAACACACAGAAGCTATTAAAGATACTGTCCTGTGAGGGAAAGATTTGAATGGTTTTGTTACTGTAATTGGGAAATAAGATATGAGTCAGTATTAATGTGATAAAGAAGTTAATGTGTTCTATGGTTTCTTCAGCTTGTTTCTGAGTTGACAATAAAATAGATGTACAGAGAATTATGTAGGGTTGGATGAGCCTGTGAATAAGTGTATCCAGCTTAAAGCTCAACCCCGGCTGTAGGTTAGAATTGAAACTCTGTTATCGAGCAATGATATGCTAACCCCTAGTAGTCTTCAAAGAAAATGGATGATTCAAAAACCCATGCAACACTGAGCTGATGGAAGTATGGTCCATATGTTTACACTATTTGAACTGGTCAAAAAGGGATTTCAAATAAAATGTTTCCCTGTCTTGACCATCTGATCATGTGATGCTTAAATTCTTTTAATTTGTTATATTTCTAATGTAAAGAAAAACACATCATTTATGTATATGTTACATACTCCAGGCTCTCTTGGCTGTTAATTCCAAACACAGGGTACGTGTACACTACGGGATTATTCTGATTTTACATATACCAGTTTTATAAAACAGATTGTATAAAGTTGAGTGCACGCGGCCACACTAAGCACATTAATTCGGCGGTGTGCGTCCATGGTTCGAAGCTACCGTCGATTTCCGGAGCGTTGCATTGTGGGTAGCTATTCCATAGCTATCGCATAGTTCCCACAGTCTCCTCCGCCCCTTAGAATTCTGGGTTGAGACCCCAGTGCCTGATGGGGCAAAAATCATTGTCGCAGGTGGTTCTGGGTAAATGTCGTCAGTCATTCCTTCCTCTGGGAAAGCAATGGCAGACAATCATTTCACGCCCTTTTTCCCTGGCAGACGCAACCATGAAGCCCATTCAGCTTTTTTTTTTTTTTTTTTTTTTTTTTTTTTACAGTCACCATATGTGTACTGGATGCCGCGGACAGAGGCAATACTCCAGCACCACACAGCAGCATTCATTTGCTTTTGCATGATAGCAGAGACGGTCACCAGTCATTCTGCACCATCTGCTGCCAGTGTAATCTGGCAATGAGATGATGGTTATCTGTCCTTCTGTGCTGTCTGCTGCTATCATGGGTGCCCCTGGCTGAGATCGGCCGGGGGCGCAAAATCAAAACTGGGAATGACTCCCTGAGTCAATCCCTCCTTTATGGTTTCTAAAAATAGAGTCAGTCCTGCCTAGAATATGGGGCAAATGTACTAGAGAAGCAGTGTATCAGAGAGTACAGCTGCTCTGTGTCAGATCCCGCAGAAATGATGAGCTACATGCCTTTCACGGGGGGTGCCTCTGCAACAACCCCACCCGTTGCTTCCCTCCTTCCCCACCTTCCTGGGCTACCGTGGCAGTGTCCCCCCATTTGTGTCATGAAGTAATAAAGAATGCAGGAATAAGAAACACTGAGTTTTTAGTGACATAAAATGAGGGGGAGGCAGCCTCCCGCTGCTATGACAGTCCAGGCAGTACAGAATCTTTTCTTTTCACATGAAAGGGAGGGGGCTGATTGAAGCTCAGCCCCCAGTTGCTATGATGAAGATGGTTACCAGCTGTTCTGTACCATCTACTGGGAATGACCGGGAGTCATTCCTATTTTCACCCAGGTGCCTCCGGCCAGCCTCACCTGAAGCCAGCCAGGAGCACTCACAGGTTGATAAGAAGGATGGTTACAAGTCCCATCTGCCACCGGGGAGGGGAGAGGTGCGGATACTACTCTTCACTGCTGCAGCATCACGTC
Source organism: Gopherus evgoodei (assembly GCF_007399415.2). Taxonomy (NCBI): domain Eukaryota; kingdom Metazoa; phylum Chordata; order Testudines; family Testudinidae; genus Gopherus; species Gopherus evgoodei. The sequence continues at coordinate 31,512,544 of NC_044333.1, read as the reverse complement.
TACCAGCAGCATTCAGTAGACATAGAGTGACATTGAAAAAAGTCAAGAGACGATTTCTTTCCCTTTTCTTTCATGGGGGGGCGGGGGGTGAAGAGGGAGTAAATTGACAAGCTATTCCCTGAACCACGCCGGACAATGTGTTTGACCCTACAGGCATTGGGAGCTCAGCCAAGAATGCAAATACTTTTCGGAGACTGCTGGAGACTGTGGGATAGCTAGAGTCCTCAGTACCCCCTCCCTCCCTCCATGACCGTCCGTTTGAGTCTCTGGCTTCCCGTTACGCTTGTCACGCAGCACTGTGTAGCCTGTAGATTTTTTTTTCAAATGCTTTGGCATTTCGTCTTCTGTAATGGACCTCTGATAGAAAAGATTTGTTTCCCCATACAGCGATCAGATTCAGTATCTCCCGTACGGTCCATGCTGGAGCTCTTTTGGGATCTGGGACTGCATTGCCACCCGGGCTGATCAGAGTGCCATGCTGGGCAAACAGGAAATGAAAATCAAAATTTCGCGGGGCTTTTCCTGTTTACCTGGCCACTGCATCCGAGCTGAGATTGTTGTCCAGAGCGGTCACAATGGTGCACTGTGGGACACCGCCCGAAGGCCAATACCGTCGATTTGCGGCCACACTAACCCTAATCCGATATGGTAATACCAATTTTAGCGCTACTCCTCTCGTTGGGGAGGAGTACAGAAACCAATATATAGAGCCCTTTATATCGATATAAAGGGCTTTGTAGTGTGGACGGGCACAGTGTTAAATCGGTTTAACGCTGCTAAAATCGGTTTAAATGCATAGTGTAGACCAGGCCACAGAGACTAAAAAACTGCAGAACTTCCACATTACATGGAAGTAACTACTTAACTCTTGAAACAGAGGGAAAATTAGGAGAAACTCCCTAAATTTTGCCCCTAAAGTAACATCTCTCCCCTCAAGTGCCCCATAAAAGATAAATTTTGCAACATGCCTTGAAGATCAGCAATAACTGGGTTACTTTAGACCAAGGAGGAGGAGCAAGTTCCAAAGTTGAATGATCCTGACTGTTCCTCTAGCAGCTCCCTCTTTTGTATGCTGAGGTGTCTCCAGCTCAAGCACTTTCCGTGGCCTCAGCTTGGGCAGGATGGCACGGGGAAAAAAACCAACACCTTAAACTCCACTCAGAAACCCACAGGGGCCCAATACAGATTGTAAAACACTACTGGGATGTGTCTGCAGAAGAATAGTCCACGTAATCAGTGGGCTGTTGCATTCTACACCAAGAGTCAATTTCCAAATGGGTTGCAAGGTAGCTGAAAAGTCACCACAAGACTTGATAAGTATGCAAGACTATGAAAGTGATGGCCACATAAAGCACATAACAGGGACCGTTTCCAGAATTTTTTTCAAGATACTTTGATTAAATATGTTTACACTATTTCTTACTCAGACAGAAAATAGCTACTATATGTATTAATGCTATACCGACAAGACTATACCTAAATAACTACATCATAATTAACTACACTGGGTGCTCACGATCTAATTTCAGAACTGTTAAATATCTATCAGCCAGATCCTGGATTCCAGCTCTTCCATAGCGCATATTTAGGCAAAGTTTTGCCAAGCAGTTAGGTTCAGCAGCTGTGAAGGCTCCTGACGATCCCAATGCTTTTGCCTGAGCTAGTATTTTTTTTATCTCAGGGGTCAATAATCTTTGAAGCTCATTTTAAGAGGAGTCAACTTTTTTTTTTTTTTAATTTCCTGGACCCAATTCACTATTTCTGGCACATGAAAGTATAAATTACACCTCTCCTGCATCAGTGAGGCCTGGAGCATCCCAATGAGTGCTCAGCCCAAGGACAGAAGATGACTGTAGCATGATCACCCTCTTTTAGAACCAGGAATACAAAGAAGCTCCAGAAATGGTGGTAGGGTGACCAGATGTCCCAATTTTATAGAGACAGTCCCGTTTATGGGGGCTTTTTCTTACATAGGCACCTATTATCTCCCACCCCCGTCCCAATTTTTTACACTTGCTATCTGGTGATCCTAAATGAAGGCTGTTGAAGGGATGCATTGTATAAACTGCTTACCTTGTCTATGCCCACTTCCTGGCCAGCACTGCCCATTTTTTGGATGGCACTGGCCTCTCCTTAGCTTGAAGAGGAAGTTGTGGCTGCTTTTCACTAATGCAACACACTCTTCTGGAAGACTTTTTACCACCAGTGCCTTGTACCAGTACATGTAGCAATATAAACCCAGCATGAATCTAGCCCTTTTTTATTTAAATCAATTCTTCTTCTTCGGACAGAACACCAGCGTCTATAATAAAAAAGCAACTTAATATTTTACTTATTAGTGATTTTTCACTGTATATTTTCACCTCTAAAAGTAAGGACGTAAGCTAATAGGAGTGACAGTGTTAATTCTGTTAAGGAAGACTATGCACAGGAAATCCAGTATGTTCTGTTAACCCTTTCAAAAGAAATTTATCAAAAATGACTGTGAAGCTGTTTAAGGGGTTTGTATACTAAGTACAGTTCTTCCCCCACCGCAGAAAAAGGGAGAATATAAAGGTAAACATGATGTGTGAATGCAAGGAGGTGGGAGAGGAGAAAGGAGTTAGGCGGGTTTTGCTGGTAAAACAATGTTACGTGGCCCACACCAAATGGAAAAGTTTTCAAAACAACAGCATCTGTATTGTTTTGTTTCATTTTCAGACTGTAATGTCTGAAACAAGACAATGGAAATGTTTAATCTCTAAAACATGAATGCTGAAAACAAATGCATTAAAAAATACCAAGCCAAAACCAAGATAGATATGAAAATGGAATTGAAATAAACTGTGCTAGAAATCTATTTCTAAAAATATGTCTTTACAGTCTTGATATTTATAAATTTGACATACTCTAAAATTATGCTCACTAAAGATTATTTCTATGGAAATATTCATTTCTTAAACCTCACAAGCATGCAAAAAATCCAAAACATATTTCCTGAAAATCAATTTCTGTGCAGTACAAATGTATCAAGTTAGAGGCAGCATGCTGATAAATATTAAAAAGGCCTTCATTGTGCAAAATGAAAACTTACAACAGGATAAAACAGTACAATTTCAGTATGTACAGGTTCAGAAAAACATGAAACAGCCCCAGAGTTTCAAAAGGACTCTGTGGTCTCACATTAGTCATTCTGGTTCTGATAAAGGATGTTGTATAAAGTGCTGCCCACATTTATGAAAATCACTAAACCACTTAATTCCACCCCCCCGCAAGTGGTAAAGCTCAAGCATTTCCCCTGAACATATAGTGCTCATTTTCTTGTAACTCTGTGGTTTCTTTTCAATAGTGTGTGAATGCCAGCAAGGAAGAAGATAGCTGAAAGAAGCTAAGAGGTTACTCAGTGATTCCAAAGGTTATAGGACTGCTTTTTAGATTCAGATGTGCACATAAATTCTAGATATCCACAGAGCATTTTTACTTTTCATTCTACTACATTAACCACTTCAATTTTTAACTGCTTGCATAACTCTACCCACCTCACACACCAATATTTAAAGGTAGTTCACTCCCAGGCCTAGTTCAAATCTTTTCTTAAGAGAGATTTTAGCCTCATGACTGGGGCACTTTACTAGATACATGACATCACTTCCCTCCTAACCCCGTAGTTAATTGTATGTTGAAGATTGCTACCATGTAGAGCTAGCAAGAACTATGATCTGAAAACTTGGTTCAGTGTGGGGGGGGGGGGGAGGGGAGGGAGAGAAGTGATTTAATCATTATTGCAAAAATCCAGCTACTTTTCTCCAAATAATCTACTGAAGTACATTATTTTGATACAGAAATATATCTCATATATATGAATGATATATGCAAAAATTCACACATGCCATTAAAATTATTAAAAAGTTATCAATAGCACATAAAAAATCTATAATATTTCTGGAAAACCATTAGTTTGATAAGCAAACAAATTCCATCTTAAAAAAATACATTCTTACTACCTATTTCTATAATCAATAACCTCATTACAAGAATACAATTATTTAGTCAGATTCCCTCATTTATATATTTTTTTCAGCTTATAATGGGAGTGTACAGATACCTTAGTAAGTGCAACAAAGTAATGAACTATATCATTAACACAGTCATGCATAGACCTCAGTCACAAGATCAAGGGCAAATTCTTTGTGCTCTAAGTATTTACAAGTTTTAAAGTGAGTAGTTAACACCAGATGGTATAATGAATGAATATTTCTAACCGAAGCATGCAGCACTTCATGAATTGTCCTTATGGAGTTGTTCCAAAGAGCTGAGACACAGACCCTCTCCCTCTGCCTTCAGAGACGGAGTATGACAACTCTGAGATTTGCTCTGTTTTCACTGGTCAATGAGCCTGTTTTTGTTTTAT